>NC_090923.1:411269601-421269601 GCF_040938575.1 Ambystoma mexicanum | reverse complement strand
CCCTGTCTCAAGGTCAAAAAACAATAGACCCTTATACTTCCAGTGGGACTTGTGGGCCTCATCTGGGCGCTGTCCTTCGCATTCTTTATTTGCAACATCACGTAGTATAGGCATCTATGAGAACTTGAAGTTTAGAATCCGTCTATGTAGTGCGCCTCAATGTGCAAATGGGAACTGGCTTCTCTCCCAAAAGCCACGGCCCGCTTGGCTGGCACGTTCTAAGTGCCCCAATTTTGTCACCGTTGTCTGCAAGCTTTGCAGCCCAAATTGAGACATTTAATTATTGGCGGAAGGTCAGGGAAAGTATAAAGTACCACAGGAGTTGAGTTAAAAGTGAGATTTATTGTTTGTTTGTTTTATTATTTGCAATACGCAAGCCTCCCCTCCGTTAACAGTGCGCAGCATTTACATTTACATGAGATGAACATGAGAAAAATATATACATACACATATGTGAGGTGAATAGAGAGAATTCAAAGATGACACCCAGCTTGTTCGCCACCCATGATGGTGAAGTTAGGGGTTAGGTTTACAGGTACACTGTACAATACCATTTATTTACAAAAAGACAATAGTATTGCAATTATTTAAACCGGGATTTGTACTTCACAATCAGCTGTGCATCGGGTGGGCATGGCACAGTCGCAATGTTTGGTGGCAATGGATCACTGCTCTGTACAGAAACGTCCAAAATTCCATATCTGTGCTTCTCTAACACAGCAACAATAAGGCCTTTCACAAAGTCGAACTGCATTTCATCATAGACTGGTTTGATCACCCATTGCTTACTTTGTTTTGAAAACACCTTAGTGTAGCGAGGCATCCTTACTTTACCCCTAGTCCTAGATTGTTCACGTCCGACATTGCTGTTATGGGCCAAGACCGCTAGTAGAGTGCGATGTTTCATGCCCCGAAAGCTAAAATGCAAGCGCTTTGGCCTGTACTTTAGGCACATATTGTGGAACACCTCCAAATCTCCTGTGTGACAGAATTCTGTCAGTCCTCTCAAATCTCTTGATAGAGTTTTGTCGAAAACAATCTTCTCAATGGCTTTGTGTGTCGGTGAAGATGGAATCAACCACTTCTTCCATGCCTCCTCTGGGGACAAAGGGTCATGTTCACATTGGTGGAAATGTTCATTTGCTGTCCAGCGGTGAACGTTGGTACAGTGGTGCATCAGTGACCGCCATTTTTCAAGTAGTATTTCCACTGACCCCTCAAGTTTTTGAGCTCCACCAAAGATGGTTGGTGATAGAATGTGACCACTGCAAAATACTTTGAAAACCTTTTTTTTTTCCTGCAGCCGAGATTTTCTTATTGATTTAGCAAGATGCCATACGTCAAATTGATGTTTAATATGTGGGAACTGCTCTCTCATTGTCTTGGCAATTGAAACGTGGCTATAAGGTCGATGTGCATCCCCCTCGATTGTAGATGTTCCACTGATTTTATAAATCCTAGTTTCTCCATGGCCACTGAGGATGTACATTGTGTTACCTGCACGACCTCCGAACTCACAATTTTCTTAATATCCATGACCTGAAAGTGGTAGGTGCACTACTTGGCAGAAAATCCAGAGCTATCGCACTGTCCATCGCCGGCTAGCCTGAATCGTTTGCCTTCGAATGTACTTGCTAGAGACAATTGTTCAATTTTCCAAGCATCACTAATGGCCGGAAACAGATAATCACGTTGGTATGTGTAGTACAGCGCTTTAGAAATGAAATGGAGTCCCACAAACTGAAAGAAAGCCTCTAACTTTCTAAAACTGGAGCCACTAAAAAGTGATGCAGCTGCACACAGTAGATTGCCTGCTGGCATTTTCCCCAGCATTGGTTGTGCAGACCATGAGAACCTATGATTTAATCTACAGGCGGCATTTATTTTGACGTTACTGCCTTTTATTTGACGAGTCACATTAATCAATGGCTTCCCACATACATTCCCTCTAATGGAACGCACACATTTCAGCATACTTATAATTTCCATCAAACAACTGTCGAATACAATGTATTTGCTCTCTTTCATTAGACTGTCATTCTGCGTCAACGTTGTTTCGGCCTTTGACGTTGTGGAGATTTCAACACATTGGAAAGTAATATCGCTGCTATCAAGTTCTGATGCGTCTATGGATGCTGCGGCTGGTTCATTCTCTCTCATTTCAACATCTGCTACTTCAACATTGATGGGAGAACAAAACAATGTCGACATGTTTTTTAGTGGCAAATTTTTGGCGGGTGTAAATTGTGTAAATTGATCTGCAACTACTTCAGAGCTATCTTCAATACATTCAATAACATCTTCTTGTGGTGGTGCGGTCGCACTGTAGCTATGGTCCAATGCAACTTTGCTGTAGTCTCCAAACACAGTTAATTCATGTTCTGGCCATTGGACATGAACATCTCGAGCCTGAACACGCCTCGCCTCAATTAATAGTTCCTCCATAGTGTACATGGTCTGGCAAGCCACATCTTTCATTCGCTTCACTGTCTGTGTGTGTATAGTTCTGACGCCCACGGGTAACTGGAGGAGAGATTGGAAAAGGGATGTTCAGTTTAAACACAAGATGGAGTGTAGTATAATTGACTGGAAAAAAACATAAAATAGTCCCCACCACAAAAAACTTTTTAAAGTTATTAACTGTTTGTAACTAACCTTTTTTTGTTTTTTTTCTTTGCAACTTTTTTGACTCGACCTTCAACATCTGCACGCTGTAGCTCCGATTCGTTCCCGCATGTCCTCCCTTCCTCTTGCGCTGCAAGGACTATATTTTCTGTATCCGCATAGACAGCACGGAATGAGGCTCCATCGTCTCCCTGAAACATAGTACTTTCATTACTATGTATCAAAATATTGTTAGCATAAAACACACGTGAGGACGAACACACAGGTACATCTCAATAGCCAAATACGATTTAAACATTGTGTGCAACAATCAAAGGACAAGTATTCGACCAGTGATGATCTATTTCGATGGAACTGTCAGTATCCATACCTCTGGCTCTGCATGGACTGCCATGAATGGTTGTATTGGAGAGGAGGCATCCGCATCTCCCTGAAACACAGTACTTGCATTAGTATGCTTTTCAATATTGGAAACACAACACACACTTGGGGTCGACGGCACAGGTACATACAAAGAGATAACCGCAAATGATGCATTTTCCAAAAGAATGAAGGAAAATCCAAATATGATCACATTTCATCGACTTATTTCAACGATTCCTTTACATCTGCATCATCTAAATGAGATGTTGTGATTGTGGTGGAAGCTCCGTCGTCTCCCTGAAACACAGCACTTGCGTTAATAGGGAAGAAAGTATAGCAAATGGAATCACGTTATACGATCACGCATGATGGAGCTGTGTTTATCCATACCTCGTGCTGCTGAAGAATATCTATGGATGTTGCAAATGTAGTGCGCACTTCCGAAAGCTGTTGCGCCGATTCGTATACTTGAATGTCAGGCTCTGCATCAAGTGCAGGGGTTGACGCTCCATCAACTGCCTGAAACATAGTACTTGCATTAGTGAGGATTACAATTGCGAAAACATAAAATACACCTGGGGTCGACAGCACAGGTACATATCAACGGCTAACCACAAATGAAACATTGTGTAGAACACTCAAACGACAAGAATTCCAGCTCTGATGATGACGCTCGATGGAGCTGTCAGTATCCATACCTCCTGCTGGTGAGGAACATCTAGAAACGTTGTAGATGTGGCGGACGCTTCAGCATCTCTCTGAAAGACAGTACTTGCATTAGTATGGATAACACTAATTATAACTGAAAACAAACACCAGTGGACGATAACTAAGGTGTATATTAATTGGAAAGCAGTAAACAAACATTCTGTAAAATAATTACACGATAGAATAAAACTATTACTTGACATGCATAAAACAAGTCTGTAGCGGATTAGCCTAGTAAGATTACCTGATACGCGCTAGAAGTGGTTGATAACTGCGACCACGTCAAGGATGTAGAATGTTCTTGCTTCAGATTCAAGGGATAGTCAAGAAGTTGTAAAGGTCAATTAATGATTGATAATGAAATGCCAATATTAAAAATAGCCATGTAAGCCGACAGAATACTTGAAAAATGCTCAATACAGCACAGTTCCCTCTCCCCATATATATATATATACATTGCGTTTGTGGGTTATGAAATCGAAAAAGAATATATTGATAAATGTCATTATTCAAAAAAGTATACACTCATATCAATATCGAAATTATTACAAGGGATAGAACACCTACAATATCAATTAATCCGTTCGGATACCTACACACTACCGCAAGGCCTAAAGCTAAATCCGGACACTTGACTCACCGGTGGCGGAATGTGGACGAATAGAGTGGGAATAGCGTTTTCGCGCAATTTCCGTGTCGTTCGCCGTTTATTCTTCTTTGTTACCCAAGAAGTTGTGTACATGTCCAAGGAAAAGTGCCAGCTGCAGATGCGGTATCGATCACCCCTCTTGTCCTCTAAGACTTGTTGGACTCTACTTTCCAGCTCATCCAGTGGATATCCGCAATGTCTGACCCATTCTCTTATTCGATCAACAGTTTTCGGGAATACATGCATTGTAGTTCCTTCAGATTTCGCATGGGTCTTCGAAGGGCAACGGCTAATCGAACAGGCAGGCATTGTTGATGAATCTGAAAAGTAAATATCGACATTATTATACAATCTTCAAGAGTAAAGATTTGATACAAAAGTAAATTAATCATACAATGATCAATGCAAGGTTGGGGGGCGTGGCTAACCGCCATGTAGAGTGGACGCGTCTCTGGTGAGCTCCGCTCGAAGGACATCGATAAGCTGCTTTACGGGACACTTAAGCAACACTTGAGCCCGCAGAAACATCGAAGGAGTGGTGGAAGCCTGCAGGAGGCCCTTGGACTTCTCATACAAGGAAATCGCGGCCCTAAAAGACCTAAACGCGGCTTGCGAACAACGGCGTAATCTGAGACCAAGATGGCGGCCGCATCCTACTAAGCCCGTGGAGCCCCGCGCTGGCCTGGAGATCCGCGCCCCCATCGCAAGTGAGAGAGAAGAGGCTCCGGAGGAAGATCGAAGGAGGCCTCACCGGGTTCGAGACGGCCCCTGCGAGGGCATATATAGTGGCCCCGCGGTGGGGTCCGACGGGGACTGGAGAGTGAACCGGGCCCGCCCGCTGAGACGAGGGAAAAACACAGGCGCGCGGCCCTCCCGCCGGGGACCTGTAAACATGGCCAGCCTGGACAGATCTACGGGCAGGGGAGCCAAATCTAAACAGCGACAGACCACCCTGGATGTGTATGCGGCTAACGACCACCCAGCCCCTGGGTGCCCCGAAGCAACAACGGCTAATAAGGACCCGGGCCCCGCCGCGGCGCCGACCGAACCCAGCAATACCCAACTCATGGAGGCCATCGCTTCATTCCAAGCAACGATAGTGAACAAGATAGATGCCGTGGCCATCGACCTGGGGCTCCTGCGCCAAGACGTCCGTGCGCTAGCGGACAGGACCGAGACGTTGGAGACCCAGGTACGAGAAAATACTGAAGCAAAGGCCCAACTCCTACACGATGTAGACGGCCTACGGCAGAGAGTTAAGAATCTGGAAGACAGAGCGGAGGAGGCCGAAGGGAGGGCCCGCCGAAATAACATCCGGCTGCTAGGCCTACCTGAAGGCATAGAGGGCTCAGACCCCACCGACTACGTAGAAAATCTCCTGCTACAAGAGATCGGAGCGGGGAAACTTTCACAGGGATTCACCATAGAGAGGGCCCACAGATCACTCGCTAAGAAACCGCCACCGGGCGCCCCACCCAGGCCCATGATAGCGAAGGTGCTAAATTACAGAGACCGCGAGGTCATCCTGGCCTTCTCGCGCTCGGGAGGACAGATCCAGAGGAACTCGGCCAAGATTGCGATCTACCCGGATTACACGTTCCAAGTACAGATGAACAGGGCCCAGTTCATATACACTAAGGCTAGATTGAAAGCGGCCGGGGTGAAATACATGCTCCTGTACCCCTCCAGGCTAAAGGTACTACACAACAACAGGGCCCTCCTGTTCGACACCCCGGCACTCGCTCGTGACTGGATGGACGAGCAACAACTGCCAGACATCGAAGATAAGAGACGTAAGCAGAACTGAACCACCCATCGTAACTATAACGAAAAGAGCTCTTCCACAGATGCACAACGACACGGAATCGCGCCCTACAAGCAACTGAACGGATCATACCACGCGGAACACCGAAGCACCAGCTCCCTCAACCCCCTGGAGTTCTATTCCTCTTTTAGGGTACGTTTACCCGCCCGTAGGGCACCCGACGACCATGTTTGGTCCTAAGGAGCGGAAACGGGACAGTCATGACGGGGTTCCCTCCGTTAGACCAGTTTTTTGTTTGGGAAGTTTATTGGGGGGGAGGGAATTGCGGAGGAGTTGCACCCACGTTGGGACTTTGAAAGGGAAACGCCGAGACCCCAGGACATCCTTATCACAGATACATTGCCAACTAAACCCCCCGCCCGAGACAGTGGGGGAACATTGGACCCAACTATGCTCATGGCCGGAACGATTAAAATAATGACGTGGAACGTCAGAGGCATGAACAGTTACGTGAAACAACGCAGAATACACACATACTTAAGGCGCTGTAAAGTCAGGATTGCCATGATCCAGGAAACACATTTAACAGAGGAGAAACTAAAAGCCCTGGCCAAGACATGGCGAGGGACCCTGATTGGATCCTCCTACTCTTCATACGCAAGGGGGGTTTTGATATGGATAGACCCGACCGTCCCCTTCAGGATAACGGACACCAAGACGGATGATGAAGGTAGGATGGCCCTGGTGCGGGGTACGGTGGAGGGGAGGGAGCTGTGCCTGGTTAGCACCTATGCCCCAAACCATGATGCCACCCCCTTCTTCCACTCCCTATACACCAGACTAGGCCCTCATGCAAACTCCACGGTGATCTGGGGTGGGGACCACAACTGCACCCTCGACCCGCTCAGGGACAGATCTGATGCCAAACACTCCCGCCCGTCCCCCCCAGCCAAAGTGTTGCTTAAGCTAATGACTCAACTCTCGCTCTGCGACCTGTGGAGGGAGCTGGGCCCGGAGAAGCGTGAGTACTCTTTCTACTCCCCACCACACAAAGTCTACACTAGGCTGGACTACATGATGGTAAGTTGCGAGTGGCAGGCCACTTTCAGCGATGCACAGTACCTGCCTAGGGTCCTGTCGGACCACTCCCCCTTAATGGTCACATGGGAGATGCACCCGCCTAGACCCCCGGTTCCCACGTGGAGACTACGAGCTGAGGCCCTGCTAGATGTAGCCTTCCGGGACCATATACAGAACAGCACAGATGAATACTGGCGGGTTAACCTGGGTAGCGTAGACAGCATTGGTACCGCGTGGGAGGCATATAAGGTGGTCATGAGAGGGGACATGCTGATGGCAGTGGGGGGAGCCCAGAGAACTGTCGCGAACTCCCTGGCGGAGGCAGAGGGGAAACTGGGCGAGCTAGAAAGCAAAGCGGACGTAACCCCCGAGAGCCTGCGAGAAATGATTCAACTGCGACAGGCCTGTCTGACCCACTGGGAGACACTCGGGAAACTGAGCTACACTAAGCACGTTGAAAGGTCACACGCCCTGGGAGACAAACCTGGCAAACTCCTTGCCTGGCTATATAAAAGAGAGACCCCCAGCGCCCCTATCTGTCACGTGCGGAAACCTGATGGCGGCACTGCGCACACACAGGTAGAGATCAATGAGGTTTTCTCCGAGTTTTATCGTGACCTCTACTCCCAGACCCCCCTTTCGTCGGCCACCGGAATCGAAGACGCCCTAGACTGCATACAATTGCCCAGATTAGATCCACAGATGACGGAAGCCCTAGACGACCCCATTACACCTGACGAGGTGAAGGCTATAATCAGAACACTACCCTCGGGTAAAACGCCGGGTATGGACGGCCTTCCCGGGGAATTTTATAAGACATACGAGGAGACCATCGCCCCCTTGCTCGCACAGGTATACAACGAGGCCTTTGAGCGGGGCTCCCTCCCGGATTCTATGAGCGAGGCAATAATAATTCCTATACTAAAGCCTGGCAAAGATGGGACGGAGTGTGGAGCGTATAGACCGCTCTCTATGCTAAATGTCGATAGCAAAATACTCGCGGCACTATTAGCAAGCAGATTGCGCAGAGCACTCCCCCTCCTGATCCACCAGGACCAGACGGGATACGTGCCAGGACGCTCCATCACCGAAAATTTACGTAGATTGCACCACATCATACATGGCACCGAAGGGAAGCCCCAGAAGTACGCTGTGGCATCACTCGACGCCACTAAGGCCTTTGATTCGATCAGATGGGATTGGTTGTACGCCACCATGGTCAAGATGGGGGTTGGACCTGCCTTCCTTAAATGGACCCAATTGCTCTACACTCGCCCCACTGCCAGGGTCCGTACTAACAGGACCTACTCCGGTAAATGGCCCCTTCACAGAGGTACACGGCAAGGATGCCCCCTGTCCCCCATGCTCTACATCATAGCCGCAGAACCGGTGGCCGCGTACCTCCGCCAGGAGTACGGGGACGGAGGCATCAAGCTAGATGGGGTATCACACCTTATTTCTATGTACGCAGATGATATGCTGCTCTACCTGCATGATCCCGAGCTCCGCCTGCCCTACATCCTAGAGACACTAGACTGCTTCCACACACTTACGGGCATACAGATAAATAAAGACAAGTCCTGTCTCTACCCCCTAGCTGCTCTCCACAGTGAGGGGTACGGCTCCCTGCCTCCGCTAGCCCTCCAATGGCAAGCCACGTCCTTTAGATACCTGGGGATCACCATCCATCGCCACCCAAACACTGAACACATTCTTAATACGGTTAGGGCAAAGGACGCGCTAGAGAAATCCATGGGGTTCTGGGGGAAGCTCCCACTTTCAATGGCCGGGCGAGCGGGCCTCCTCAAGATGGTGGCGCTCCCACGCCTACTGCACTGCTTTACCAATGTACCCTTTAACATCCCCTCTACCTTCTTTAGAGATCTGTCCAAGCTCTGCAGGGGATTTCTGTGGCAGGGCGGCAGGCACAGGGTGGCACTAGACATTCTCCAGAGGCCTTACGAGAAGGGGGGACTAAAAATCCCCAACTTTGAGCTGTACTTCCTGGCTAGCCAACTAAGGCACGTAATGCACTGGATGGCAGATGAGACCACTGCTGACACTAGACTCCTCCAGCCAGCCCTGCCGAGACTGCTACTCAGGGACCTACTCTGGGTTAGATGGGGAAACACGCAACGCCTCCCTTACCTGATCAAACTTGGGACTCAGCTTTGGAGAAGGGCCTGCAAGGCAATAGGGGCAGCGGACCCGTATTCCCCACAGATCCCCATCGCAGCTGTCATGGCGAAATCCTCATGGGGTCACGTGGACACACGCACGCTGTGGGAACCATATGGTGTAGCAGTGCTTGGGGACCTCATCCAAGAGCAAGAATTTGTGGCTTTCGGCGACCTCTGCGAATCCACTGGCCTGCCACCGGGCCAGTTCCTGCTATATGGAGCAGTAATGACAGCCCTGAAGGAAAGATGGCCGGAGGCCGCCAATCGGTTTCAGGAAAACGAGGCTATCGAACTGTTGCTAAACGCTGCTGAAGGAGGCCATGAAACCTCCAGAATATACGAAACTCTCCTGCAGAGCACGACAAATGACGTATTGAAAAGCAAGAGTAGATGGGAGAGCGAATTGGGGATCGAATTTGAGGACAAATCATGGGGGAAAATAACACACTACCACAAGGCAATCTCTAGGAATGCCCGCCTCCAACTCATACAACTATATGTCACCAACAGAGCCTACCTCACGCCCGAAGTTATATCGAACTTCAAGGGAGCCACAATTCAAACATGCCCCAAATGCCATGAGCCTAGGGCGGGAATGACCCACATGTTCTGGAGCTGCCCGATAGTTCAGCAGTTCTGGAGCGGCGTAAGGGAAAAAATGGGGACCGCTGAGATCGAGCTGGTGACCGATGAGCCGGCAGCCTGCATATTGGGAAGCTACCGACGGACCAGCAAGAACAAGCCCCTAAATAAACTCAAGGACTTGGCATATATAACAGCGAAAAGACGTATCGCCATGAGCTGGAAGAGTGCAAGGGGACCGAACAGGGCCCTCTGGTGGAATGACCTCAAAAAATGGATAGCTGCTGAGACGGCGGCTTGGGAAACGGCAATCCAAACACAGAGACTGGACTCTAGCGCAGATTTGAACCGATGGGTGGCTTTAACGATGCCATTACTCCACCCAGTGTCACTGGATAGCACCCCGAACAGTCCAAGTGGCCCTGACGAGATATGAGCCTGAGACGCTTTCCTCTTGAGAGTTCCAATGGGGTCTCGGTGGGGGGGGGGAGGGACGGGATAGTTGGGATAGTTAAGACCTGCTGTTCAGGCCTACGAATATTGCACTGATTAATGATTGATTGTTCTGATGTTGTAAAACCAATAAAGAAATTTAAAAAAAAAAATGATCAATGCAAGGTTTGTTTTGGTTGCAGGAACTATACCAGTTCATTATGTGCTGCTTAGTATTTGCATAAGTTGCAGAAATGTATAATTGATGTGACTGAAATCTGAACATGTGACTTGTCCCTTGGATGTTCTGTCTTGCACGAGAAGGAAACATGCTAACATTATTGACTGGACCCCCGAAGGATGCAATTCAATCACAATAGTCACAGATGAAAATAAATAGATCTATTGATAGCATAGCAATGGAAACTGAAGTCAATACCAATGAGACCAATGAACATAGCACTATTTTGTACTCTACTGGAAAATAGATAAAAATTTAAAAATCTGCGAAATATAACCAGGATACATGGCCTTACCTTGACCAACAAACAGTTGGGTTAAGCAAGCAGAGCAGTATGTTGAGGGAGAATAGGTGGATGGCCAGAGGTAGCGCACTGATGGGTATGCTCGAAGCGGTCGGTCACAGAGTTCACGGATAGCACGATGACAAGCATATTAGCATAGATCTCAGTGGTTCCCAGGTAGCACGTTCAAGAGTTGACTTGCAAAGCACAAAGATGTTCTCATGAGACATATCGAGTGGTTTTTAATGTATTAGAAACTGGGGTGTGTTTGTGAATGAATGACGTATGTATGTCGTGGTATTAGGGGGGCGGCCTGCCTCAGGGGAGGCCTGCCTGGAGACACGGGGTCTGAGGAGGCCATGTGACCGATGGCCCCTTGGCGTGGGACACCTTTTGAAGTGTACATGCAGTTTGGCACCTAGGCCTTTCGCGCCCGTCACAGCCCCCCATGCCAGCACGCATCCACCGGCGCGAACCGCCTTTATATCAATATACAGTATATCGCCTTTATATCAATGATAGTATATCGTTGCTTATCAATAACAAATGCCACATACCGGAGATTCTTGTGAGCACAGACCCACACTTCAACCGGTGTATTATAGCGGCCAAGACCCTAGGGCCTGTATAATCCAATGGTAATTGTTAGTATAGATATATGTGTGACTTTTATAGAGACATAACCTACTGAAAGACTTTGAACAAGTGTTATTTAGTGCATGCATTATCGAGAATATGTTATGTTAGCTTAGATAGATAGTGACCACCCTGCACAGGTGTCTGACGTCCATCCTTGAATGGAGACACACTTGATTCATTTAAAAAATCGAGACAAACGTTGTTAAAATATATGTGGTGTTTTATTTTGTATCTTATTTTCATGACACAAAAATAGAAGACTAAAGATTATACAGGTCAGGTTGCAGCACAGCGAGAGAAAATCCCCTGTACTGACCGCTGTCACTCGGGAACGTTTCTCTAATGGCACGAACGGCACAGGCGGGTATCACTCTTCGAACGCGGTGTCCAAGCCTCCCATGAAGCCACCATGTAAAGGAACAATAGGCCACCAGCCTGTACCACCTGTGAAAAGGAATGAAAAACTGTTTTTAAATGACCCAGATAAGTTTAAAAAACGTTTGTTGTCAATGACAATTCTTGTAACTAATGGCATTTTACACGGACAAATGCTATCTAGACAATGCACACTATTGAATGACTTACATGCGTTACAATGATATGTAGATGTAATTTTGGATATATTAGAAGAACATGAAATAGGAGTGGCATGACAAGCAGAGTATACTTACTCGTTACTCGGATTACGAGGACGAACAGTTGCTCGAAGTTCGTGCATAAGCACCATCATTATTCTCCACACGGCCCGTGTGAGGCAGGCTGCCCTGAAGTCTGGCAGCTCGGTGATGCATTGGGGTCGTGGCTCGCCTTCCGAAATGTAGGCCAGGCAGTTCTCGTCCTCAGTTGGCATTAGCTCGCACCGATTGCATGTGCACCAGGTGGAGACGCCGTCCATTCGACTAGGCCCAGGCTCTTCATCTGTTGATTCGTCCTGCCAACTGCCGTCCGAATCCCCATCGTTTTCGCGTGCTTCCCTTTCCAGTAGTTCCTCCTCGGTATACTCGGGCTCGTACATGTAGGGCATTATTGTAGCCATTGTGTGTTAAACAAACTAAAATAATTTATAGCGGTGGTACTGATATCTGTTCACACGGGCTACAAGCGGCGAAGGTAGCTGACCAGAGCACAGAAACGAGTCACAGAATACTCAAAGTAACACAGAGAGAGGAATGGAATCGAAAATCGGCTGCTGTGTGTTGTGAAACGGTCTGTTTATACTTATTGAGGAGAGAGGCGTCCTGCCATTTCCATGGCGACACGTCATTAGCTGAAGCGCAGCGAATGTTGACACGAGACATGCTTTGGCGTTGGGAAATGGGCGGTACGAGTCTGCTGACAGGCTCAGGGGCGGGGGAATTGATTTAGTGCCCCAAAAGCAGGTCCGCCAGGGCGATCGGGGAAAAGATAGGATTATCAGAAAATGGCGGCTCCCTGGTGCTTGTTTTTACGTGCGTTTAATGGACGAAAACTCGGGTAAGGTCCATAGGAAAGTTTTCTAAAATCGAGCCACTTAACAAAACATGGCCGACCCGTTGGGACAATAAAACTTTTTACTAGACCATGCCTTTAATCATTCAAGACTCCTCCCACTACTTTCATGTGCCCTCCCTGCACCCAACTAGGCTTTTATGAGGAATGCCCTATGCCATCCCTATACTGCTAAAGCATGGTGCCACTCTGAAGTATGTGCTTCATACAATAAGCAGTGAAGTTTCATCGTTTTGCACAGGGAATAAGGCGGCAACTACAATTAAAGTAGTGGTGTGGTTTTAAAAAGCCCATTTAATCTATACAGAACTCTGTTCTTTTATTTATTCTCCATAGGGAGCTCCGTTGCTGCCTACCGCAGAGATTGAAATCAATAACTTAATTACTTATCTGTGAGGTTGATTTGCATTCATTGATTTACCCCACATGCTCCATCAGCATTTTTATATGATCAAAACAAAATGGATCAATAGTAATCTTTCCCTACAATAAAACATGAATCACACTTTGCTAATTGCTTTTTTTGGATTCTCTGGCTTTATGAATGTAAATGAATGCAAAGAAATAAAAAATAAAATCTGAAAAACATTCAGCAGTAGAGCATGCCACCTCTTCTCGCTACTGCCCCAATAGCCACTGAGTCGTTGCATATGAACACATGATGTTATATGAATGAAACACGCAGATGGGTGCAGGTTTTTTAGTCAAGTGGCAACAAGCAATGCATGCAGTAAGATTTTTCTGATAATGTATGGAATTATTGAACTCACTGTATTAAGCCACTGCATGCGCATTGTGAGATTGGCATCATGGAAGACGACACAGACAACAGATTCAATGTCTAACAGGCTTTTATTGAAGAAAATGTCAGGATGGAGTAAGGCCTATGTTGCCCTATGCTAAGGTGGAATTTCCCTACTTAAAGAAAGTAAGAAAAGTTGGTGTCAGTAGGTTCAACTGAAAAGTATGTCTGTGTCCAAAACCTATACGTGTCCTCATAACTAAAACAAAACAATGTGCAAGGATGTCCACCATATACAAAACAGTGTTCCAAAAGTAAAGTTCTAAGCTAGTTCCAGCTTGGGCTTACTTTTCAGCTTCTTTTACCAAAATGTCAATAAATTCCTTACAATGTTCAATGTACCTTCTTTTGCACTTGAATTAACAATGTTCCACACTTTTGTAAAGGTCAGGATGCCCTTCCCCAAGTTCAATGTAGTTCTGGGAAACACGTCTCAGGGTTTCCTTTCCCAAGTTCAATATCAAAAGATGACAAAAGAAATATCTTGAAGCTTTGTCTTTAAACAGTATTTCAACAATTCGTTACAACTCAGGGTTCACTTCCCCAAGTCTGTTACGCACCAGTGGTAGTTTTCCTTTTTTCACAACAGCAACTTTCCTGGTTAGCATATACGGGTTCTCTGGTCTTGGAGCAGTTTTAGACCACATGGTCCACCCATTAAAAGTCAAGCAACCAGTAACTTCCAGGTCTCCTTGAGTAGTTCAATATTCAGCCCAACAAGAATTTTCACAAATGCAGCTCCACAAATTTAACATATCGGTGGTTTCTCAACCTTGACTCCAACTTTGCACTGCAAGTCTTTCTTCGCCTTAGCTTTATATTTGCTTTCAGTTCATTGTTCAATATTTTAACAGGTTTATTCTTTCCTTAAACTTCAGTTCCAACAGGTGCAGGTTTTGCTCATTTGATTCAGTTCAATATTCAGTATATGCAACTTCGCCGATTCAATGTTCAATAAATGTATCTTTGCTTAGTTCATTCAATTCGGTATTTAATAAAGGCAACTTTCCTTGTTTCTTTCAATTTGGTATCCCATTAACGTAACTTTGCTTCTTTCATTCAATTCAGTATTCAATAAACACAACTTTGCTTGTTTCCATTCAATATTCAAAGAACGTAACTTTGCTTCTTTAATTCACTTCGGTAATCAATAAAGACAACTTTGCTTATTTACACGACCGCTACAACATTTATGGGTCCTTTGGAGCTCCCAGGTGTTTGAAGTGTTCCAGAAACTTACCCAGACTTTGCAGCTCCTTGTAATGGCTTCTCCCCCTTAGCGGGAAAGCTTTTTTGCTGGCCACTTTCGATCAGCCCACTCCAGCTCTTGTACACAGCTCTGCCTCCGCTCCTCTACAGCGCCTGCTACCCGCCCTTTCTTCCGTGGGATCTCCATCCTGCACCGTCACACCAGCAGGACTGCCAGGATCTTGTTTGCCGTTTCGGCGGCTCGGCTTCTCTCGCTCCAGTACATCTCCTTGTGCTGTGTCTTCCTCTTTCCCTGCTTCTCTCTAATGTGGCCACATTCTACCTCTTATACACCTGTGGTCCGGTAATAAGCTGCAGGTGTTTTTCATTAAATGCTGCCTGGCTTTCTACAAGGACATGCTTGACCTTCCAGTACCAAAATGGTGAGAGAAAGTCAAGTCTACTACTCTCAGTAGCATCTTCCTGGTCTCAGTCGTAGAGTGGGGAAAAGTATGTCTTGTTCACAACTCTCAGCTGTTTCTTCCTCGTCTAAATACTGTTAGGTACCCCAAGAGGGGAATAAAGGGGAAATGTCTTATAATTACCCCAGAACGTTGGGCGAGGGTTAGGCTGGTTGTCACAATGATAAGGGGGATACTGTGCTTTGTGCCAAGATACCTTATCCACAATCGTTCTACCCCTTTGTCTACCATGTTTGGGATGATAATATCTCCTGCCCTTCTCAAAGACAACGAAACATGGTGAATAAAATCCCATAACCACTTTGAGGATAGGGGTTTCCTTCGGAAAGGAGGAGGCGGAATACCGCGTCTTAACTAATGGTATCCCATCTCCAATCCCAAAAGACCCTCTTATCCAGGTGATCCTCCCTCGCTTGTTCAACCCCAGGGCCAAGATCCAAAAGCAATGGCCTTTCACTAGCCACCTGCATAAGGGATCCAAGGGGAGTAGATGTGGGAACACCCTTAGGTTTCTCACAGCGTATATATGCACGCCCGCCATGCCCCTAACTTGCTCTTTACAGGAAAAGCTGTGTCACATAGAAAAATAGATTGATGGAAATGTGAAGATAATCTCATATGTTCTGGAAGTCCTTCTACCGAGAAAGAACATTGCCAGATAACCTGTTCTATGGGAAGGTACTGACTCGGCAGGGTCTACCAACCACCGTTTAGCTCACTGTACCTTTCACAGAGAACTACCCATTTGCATATCAGTCTAGCCCATGTGCTTGTGCAGTCCAGCACCAAAATGCTAGGCAATTCTCCACTGAAGAAGAGTACCAGCAGCTACCCCAGACATGTGTTCCAGCCTTGTTGGGTCTCATCAGTGGGGTGAAGCTGTGCCTCTCTAAGCACAGCTTAGCATTTCTTATGTGGCGTGGACATTTTTACTTGGCATCAAGGGTAAAGCAAGTGTGATGAGTGTTATACTGGCTCACATTGGTGGCTCAAGTGTAGCTATATATTGTTTGAGTGTCTTCTAGCCTATATTGATATTGCCAGTATGGACATGGCATGGTAGTTTTTTTACTGGCTGGAAGACCTCATATGGTAATACTGGCATATTTTGGTGCAGCATGCATGGACATGGACACTTGCAGCATGAACATGATTTATGTACTGCCATATGTTGTGGACAAAGGCATCCTGAAAACATGTTGTAAAATGGTCCTGTGCCCTGTTGGTGACTTGCATCTATTGGGGTTTTAATGTGCACCATACAAAACCGATCGCAAACTGTATGACTTTTTACCCAATTAGTGGGTACTATAAAATGATCAATTTTAACTTATGATTTTAATAGGTTTCTCTGCCCAAATGCCACTAACCTGTTGGACAGGGCAACAATGTGATGACGAAAAAAGGGCATATTCATGAAATGTTGAAGCAGGCTCAGAGAGCTTCCGAAGTAGAGGTGTGGGCTGTAAAATATTACCTGATTGAATGGAATATACTTATTAAATTATGGAAACTCAGAATGGCTTTATACTGAAATATCATGTAATTAATTTGAGTGCCCGGGAGACTTCGACCTCCTAGCCAATGAGGCTCAGCACAGGGGCTTTACCAAATGGTAAAGCACTCGCTCTGAGCCTCCTCAGAGTTGGAGGCCGTCATTTACCCTGCCGGATACAAGCAAGCGTTCCCTTGTGTCTCCCACCCCCTTTTCCACATCTCGTCTCCCCCACCCCACTTATCTGGTGCTGCTTGGTCCCTTGATGGCAACAATAGTGTTCCTGGTACGTCACTGACCCGGCAATGGTCCCCATGGAAAGAGAGAAGGCACTACATGTAGTTCCCGTCTCCCTGATCGATGGCGGCCATCTTTTATTATATCCTTATTGAAGGATGATATAGGTAAAAACGGTTTTAATTGGACATTTCTGTTACACTGGACAGGACAGATCTTCTGCAGCTTTGACATTCTGTGAACCTAAGCTGTGTACCTCAGTTCATCAGCAAATGTATCTTTGTGCAGGTAGTCAGCTTTCCTGAAAATATGAATGCACAGGTACCACTATCCATCACATTTATCAAAGCAGGGAATACTTAATGGGCCCACCTTTGTTTACTTGAGACAATTGGTCTGTTTATAAAATGCAAAAAGCAAACAAAGCTAAAGTGGTTATTAAAATGTGCAACAGAAAAAAATGCATTTAAAGTGACAAGGATAAATACATTTTAGTTGTAACTTTGCGACCCTTGGTCCAATTAAAGAAATAGATAAAGGTTTAGATTCAGTGGGAAAATATGGATCATACGCACATTAAAAGGAGAAATTAAAATGTACATTTATAATCCACACATACACCTATTTAATAACTCCTATGTATTAAGTAGCAAAAACATAAGGTGCCTCTGGATTCAGAATATTCTTTGCAAATCTGAATATATAATTCTTAATAATATCATATGTACTTATAGAGAATTAACAGAAAAATGTATATTTCTGTCCAATTTGATTCATCATTTCAGGGGGCCAGGGAACTCGTAAATAGCACAGTACCTTACGGCACAGAAAATTCAATGGCCCAATGGAGGCCGGAAGCAGCGTCCCAGGGCCGTAAGTGAAAGGAACCTAGCAAAGGCTCTTTCCAATTAAAAATGTCTGCGTCAAATGATGCTACATTGGTGGAGTTGCTGGAAATTTAAACTGAAACACTTAGAAATAGGAAGGAGTGAGAGAATGGGAAAAGCAGAAACGATAGATAGCTTGTCGGACAGGAGAAATACCGATTGGGACTTCAATTGGAAGTAGCTGATGGAAAATGTCCTTAAAAGGGCATTTATCAAGACAGAAACAGTTCGCTTGAGAGGAATTTTTGGAGCAGGTGGACAGGCTGAATGGAAGAGCTTACAGTGCTGCCTGAAGGCAGTTGATGCCCCTACCTGTCCTATGCCTCCGAAAGACAAACCAAAGGGGAGTACAATGATCACAGAGTAGACAGAATTAATAAAATCCCAGACAGCAAATAAACCTGTTTTCAATCTATGTCAGTGAAAGGGGGAATATAGTACAAGGCACATGTCTTTGTGATTGAGAACAGCATTTGAAACCCTGGGTAGTTCAACCATAATTAGAATTTTGTCCATCAATTTTGGATCTCTGGAGCCCTTAAACATCCCAAATTGAAATGTGGAATGACAAGCCTTTGTAATTAGTATGTACAATATTTAATAAAGTAATTGGAACCTATTCCTTAATGAACACGTGGAACGGGGGTGTGAGGGCGAACCTGCGTCCTTGAGACTTGAGAGAGTTAGACAAATAGAAACAGAATTCCTAAACCCAAGACTTACATAATTGTAACACATTCAACACCGGAAAGATATCCAATTATATCTATACACAAGCTAGGAACTAATCATCTGTCACAACGTTTGAATCAGTCCTAGAATGAGAAAACCACATTAGTGCAAATATTTGTTTTTCTGATGTCAATACTAGTCAATGCTTTCAGAGAAAACGAAAGGAATTTTTTGGTTTCAAACTTTATTCAAAATAACTGGTTTACCTTTTTTAAGCAAATCCCCAACGTCAATTTGTATAACTACATTGTGGAGTATTTTATTCTATGGTCTATAATAGTCCTTAATATTTGTTTTTCTATGGATGCTTGTGCCGAATGGAATGAAAACATTAGTAAGATAATAGCAGATACGTTTTTCCTTTTTTACACAAGCTGCTGTGGTCGGTCAGCCACAGGAGATGGATAACTGGGCATTTTAAGACTCTAACGTTTATTAAGTAAAAGGAAATGAATCACCTAGCCCTACTTCTAAGGCAGAGGTTCCCTATTCTACAATAACAAAATGGTGCTCATCAAGACGTCTTACATAAAACCATCCAAACATTTGCTGTCCTCCTGATTTCCCCCTACCATTAAGGAAACAACAAGATTTAGCCTAGAGAAGTGTTTTCACTCCACTTTCTTGGCTTGTGCTGGTTGGTGCGCCCCAAATGTCTCTTGAATCTTTTCCACTTGTGGTTTTCCAGGCCATTAACCCGCTCGTACTGTTCAAAATGTGATTTCTCTCCTGGTTTTCAGTACTATGTCTAGTTATACAGTCATAACAATGTTCTGTGATTTTCTACACAGAAGGGACTCCTGACGCCCTCACAAAAAGCCTTAATCAAGATGAGAAGTCCTGAAATGTACGTTCCTTAAATGCACAATTTGACTGTGCAGATCCTTTAATTCTGGTTCATGCCCTAGGGCATTTCTCATGCCTTCCAGCCTCTGACGACCCCTCGTAGGTTATTGAGTTCAAGTTAACCCCTTTGGGGTGTTTCTCATGCTTTCCATTCCCAGATAACCCCTCGTAAGCTATTGGGTTCAGGTTCACCCTCTTGGGGCATTTCTCATGCTTTCTGCTAACCCCTCGTGGGTTATTGGTTTCAGAGTCACCCCCTCTGGACGTTTCTCATGCATCTGTTCTTTGGCAATCCCCCACTGGGTTATTGGGTTCAGGTTCACCCCTTTGGGCCGTTTCTCTTGCTTTCTGGTAACCCATTGTGGCTTTGTGGGTTCAGGTTTACCTCTCAGGGTGTTTTGTATGCTTTCCGCAGTTGTCAGACTTGTAACCTCCCTTAATACGCAATACACTCCTCACATTGATCATGTTTTTCTGTCCATGAAAACGAAAAATGGAATGGACTGGAACACAAGAGTTAACAGCAATTGGATCATTGTGTATGAACCTACAAGGGTCTTAGATAAATTGGACTTGTAAAAATATAGTGGCCTTTAAACAAATGTATGGATCTCAATAGAAAAGAGTTTATTCATCTTGAGGGAAATAACATAGATAAGATAAATATAGAGAGATTCTTCAGTGGTTTACAGAGGCTCCTTTGCGTTTTTTCGGCAACACATGCTAAAATTCCCCTGGTGCATTACGAGTAAAAAAAACATCTGTATTGTGAACAAATTATAAATAAATGAAAGTTGATTCTACAGAAAGGAATTGAGGACTTTGAGCGCCAGCGTGTCCAACCCAGTGCTATATAGAACTAAGTGTAATAAGCAGGGTCGGACTGGGACATAAAATAGGCACAGTCGCCCAAATAAAAGTGTCCCGCCCCTCGCCTCAAAAAAGTGCTCACCCCTTGCCTCACGACCCTTGACCTCTGATGACATAACCAGAAGTGATGTCATTTGACCCCCACCCCAAAGTGGCATCCTGGGAAGCGATGAAACACGACCTCGGGCATTTCTCATGCCTTCCAGCCTCTGACGACCCCTCGTAGGTTATTGAGTTCAAGTTAACCCCTTTGGGGTGTTTCTCATGCTTTCCATTCCCAGATAACCCCTCGTAAGCTATTGGGTTCAGGTTCACCCTCTTGGGGCATTTCTCATGCTTTCTGCTAACCCCTTGACAAAACAGGAAGTGGCATCAAATAGCATTGTACCCAAATACACTAAATGACTGAGTACAAGCAGACGTCCAAGACCAAATGATAATATGTTATTGTATAGTGCTTAAGCTCTTTTTTTATAGAACAAATATGCATACAATATCACCCAACCTGTGTTGGTACTCATTTATCGACCTAAGAAGGATGAAAGGCTTTTTGGAAGGAAATAAAAAAGGAAAATTGAAAACAAAAAGGTTTGTTCTATATTTTATTTTTCGACCTTTTGACTGACCACCGTTTAAGGCATGCCAGAAGTTAAAAACAATGTATCTTTCTTTTGAGGAGCCGTCAGAAGGCATAATGTGGGTTCTAGGGGCCATGGGCCAGATGGGCCTCCTAATCTGATATTATAAATTGGACTGCTGTGGTTGGATAGGAAATTAAGATATTTAACTTCCTAATCACTTCTGGAAGTATTCCAACTTCTTTGCAGGAAGCCCTCATTATTTCCATACATAACAAGGCCAGAGAAACTATCCAGGCTCTGTTGTAAATCAGGAGGAGTCGGACAAAGGGGTGGCATTTAACACAAGGCTTTTATTGAAATAATAAGAAAAAGACCTATGTTTCCTTATACTAAAAGGGTTTACCCTACCCAACATAACTAACTAGGAAGCTCGTCATAAAGGGTGGTTTGTCCAGAGCAAAAACTCTGGCCTCTGTCTAAAAAACAAACCTACTTCTGGCGCTACCACTAATCAAAAAGGATTCTGAAAACAAAAGGGGGCCCAAGGAGAATGACATCGCCCTTCTCCTGGCTTGGCTGGCTCAGCCTTGATGACTGATCTTCTTATAGTCTCTTGTAACAGTTCTGATTATCCCTTGAAACTCCTCAAAGGGACTTCTTGGGTATTTCTCAAGTGTCCAATGACCATTGACTCTCATTGTCCAAAATGGTTCTTTCCTTAACTGGTGTTCATATATTCAATCTCTCCTGGTTCTTGGTTTTGGTTCAACAAACTGCTACTCCCGCTATTTGTTTTTTTAAAAAGTTATGTTTATAATAATAATAATAATTTTATTGTGATTTAGTTTACAATGAAACTTTACACATAAAATATACCTTAAGTAAGAACAAAGTTATAACGAGAAAAAACATCAATAATTAACAAAAACATTGCATAAAAAATTACCAAGGAAGGCAAAACATTAAATTCTCTAAATATACATGTCATAAAAACCATATGAAACCTCTTCTTTTTAGATTCACATTTACAATAGTTCTGGAACCGGATCTTGCCACATACTACCACATATTCTCCAATGAGAGTTTCAGATGGAATATCAATCTAATTTCAGCATTGTTACAATTCCTATATAAATAGGGGCCTGTATTGGCCAACAACACCTCTTGGATTTCTACGATGGCTATACATCAACTCCTCTTTATGTCCTCCTATATGGTTATGTTATGGCTAATTTCCACCTTCAGCCAAACATTGTACAATGCCATCAGGGGCCTTATACTGTTGGAATTAATACAGTGATGCCAAAATAGCTCCTCTTTAATGTAATCTTGGTTATGCACAAGCTTACCCAAGCCAAGGTTTATGGTACTTAACATTTTGTGACATTCAGTCAATACATGTCTGGCCGTCTCTGGCTGATTCACTCCTTTACATAACCGGCAAAGCCGTAATTCTGGGGGGATCATGTCTCTTCTGCCCGTGATCGTTAAAGTAGGTAGTTGTTCTAGCCTTAGAAGTAAAATAAAACGTCTAAGTCTCCTATCCGGGCATAAATTGAGATAGCTCTGCGGATTTTTGTAATTATACAGTCTATACTGGACAAACTGATAGCTTTTCAGCTTCTGGAGAGGAGCATAATTCTCCAGCCAATCCCAGAGCTCTATGCGTTTGACCAGAGCCCTTTGCATTTCTACAGTGACACTGCCCACCCTAATTTGCCACCCAATGGTCATCAGGAATTTAGAGATTTGCTCCTTCAAGGGGCACGAGGATTTATCCTTCGAAATCTCTAGGTAGACCGCATTGAGTAGCCCATTCTTAGTCTCACCCCTCATTCTCAGGTAGAGTAGGGCTCGCTTTTTTAGTACTATCGCTTTCAATGAGGTCAGCCCCAATTCCAATCTTAATATTGCCATTGGGATTCCCGGTGGTAGGCCCAGGATAGAGCGCCAGAATTTCCTCTCAATCACCTGCAACCATTTCAGGTCAGAGTTGAGGAGGGCTTCCAGACCGTAGGTGATCATAGGGGATAATACCTGCACGTACAGTTGTCGCGTACCCCAGATGGTAAATCCACCCTGATTTACTGTAAATCTATGGAACAGTGCAGTCAGTTGGGTTGCCTTTACATTGCGTGACTGTTTGCAGAATCCATAGTCGCTGATACTCTCAAATTCTATACCTAGGTAACGATAATGAGGTGAATAGGCAATGATATCTGAACCAACTCTGAGCTGCACACGAGTGGTATTCTTGTTGGTAAATCTCATTGCCTTAGTTTTTTCCAAATTAATTTTAAGGCCATTCCTCTCGGCGTATTCCCACAGAGCGACGGCCGACCTTCGTAGCCCACTAACAGTGTGGTCCAGTATAATCAGGTCGTCCGCATAGGCAAGGACAGGACAGATGGAATCTCCTATTTTCGGTGGACAATTTGTCGCAGCCCTAATGGCCTCAGGGATGTCATGTATGTACATATTATAGATCAGCGGGGCCGTAACACAACCTTATTTGACCCCCCCTATTTTGAAACACACTTCTAGTAGTGTGTCCTTCCTGATCTAATTTTACTTTAGCAGATGTATTCTGATGGAGTAGTCTGAGATAATAAGTCAGGCCCTCCGGGCATCCCATTGCTTTTAACTTCCGCCAGAGGGCCTCTCGTAGAATAGAGTCGAATGCCGCCGAAAAGTCTATATAGAGGGCATATAGTGGTGGTTGCCCTCCTGATCTGGCTCGTGTTCTCAAAAGGTCCAGCACCATGATGTTGTGTGCCGTTGAATACCCTTGCCTAAAGCCACTCTGGAATTTACAAAGTATGTCAGATTGCTCTACCCAGAGCTGCAACTCCTTTAAAAGGAGAGAGACAAATATTTTGCCCGTGACCTCCAGCATTGAGAGCAGTCTACAATTGCTAGTATCTGCTCGATTACCCTTCTTAAAGACTGGTATAAGCACCGCTGTTTGCCAAGATCGGGGTATTTTCCCTTCGTTTAAGATCTTTTTAAACATTATAGCTAACAGGGATGCCCAGAATTCAGGATGCGACTTCATCACAATATTTGCTAGGCCATTCGGGCCCGGGAGGATTTTAATTCTGAGATTGTATTCAGCACCATTTGATATGTCACATTAAATGGAGGGTTTGACAGCCTATTAATCAATGTATAGGGTTCCTCTATATCTACCTTGGAATTCCTATTTTCGAGAAAAGCTATCCATGTTTCAGCATTAATAGGGTTAACTAGTGTACCTTGTACAGTACCTCGCGCTTCGCCCAACAAAGCCCAGATATTACGAGTTTTGCCTGTACAGATCGTGTTTACTAATCTTTGCCAGGACATAATTTTATCTAATTTCCGTTTGGCCTTGATCATAGCTCTACATCTGTTTTTGACGCTCCCCTAACATTAATAAAATATAGGTCTTAAGGGTAAGCTTGTCTCTTGGCCAGCCGGAGTTCCGCTCTACACTCTCTCTTCAGGTTTCTAATGACTTTATCAAAGGGCGGCTTTTCCCTACCACAGCTAATCATAGACCCCATACGACAGACCGCATGTTTCTCAACAAAGGTACAGATCCAGTTTTCAATGGCATCACTCGACATCTCTTGGAAGTTCGATAACAAATTTAGATCATTATTAGCCAAAGCTGCCACAGCAAAAGCGACATTTTTGTCCGACCAGCTGATCCTAGTGCCAGCTTTATTTGGCATGATGTTACCCATGTTAATACTAGGAGGGGCTTTTGTCCCGATATTCAATTTGCATATGAGTGTAGCATGATCACTCCACTCATTAGGGGTTATTTGCATATCCTCCACTATCTCATACAATCTAGGGGAAACAAAAATGTAGTCTATGGTACTACTCGAAATGCCATTGGACCAGGTATGATTACCTGGAGAGTCGCTCACGGTTTTACCATTAAGCATTTCAATGTCCCATAGATCAAACAAATGTTTCCATCCTTGGCCTTCGGGATCATTTTTTTTTGGTGTGTTGCATATAATTTTTAGCTTTTAACTTAGGGTTATAGGACTTCCCTATGTTACCGCTCATGTGGCAGTTGAAGTCTCCAACCACTATTACCCCAGTGTTACCAAGTTTTAGCAGCCAGGTAGCCAATAGATTATGTAAGGCCTCCTGGAGTTGTTCTCTTATTAATGCACCCGGGGGGGTTATATAGACTAGCTAGTAGAAAGTGATCCTTTCCTGTCTGGTTTTTATAATCGACCTCAACTGCCATCATATTGCTTGGACAGTCGGTTTTCATTAATTTAGAACCAAACATGTTAGCCACCCCTGTGATAAGTCCGCCATAGGGTCTTCCCTTTGTACCTTTATTAGCTGGCATTTGATAAATGACAAAGACATCCAGAATCAATGGCTCCATTGCCCAAGTTTCTTGAAGGCAAAAACAGCTATGTTTATCCAGAATCTTAATAGAGCCCTCAGTTGACAACAAATGAGCAAAACCCCTACAGTTCCAGGACAGAATAGTCATATCTCATTGCTCTAACAGCACTTCAGGTAGCAAATCCGCTAGCCATTTTAATACTTGTTGTATGTCTGAAATATCCACATTTTTTCCTTCAGAGAAATTGGGGCGGAGGTTGGTTTCAACTGTCAGATCTATCTTTGCGGGCAGTTGTCTTAGGTCTGGTTCATTTAGATCGACATCAACCGCTTTCAATTCGGTCTTATAGTTCCTTAACAATGTCGCGGTAGATAGGAACTTACAATGCAATGCTGAGACCTGAGGATTAGGGCCTTTTAATGGTTCCACGAATTGGAAATCGTTTGACTTGAGGACCCTCAGTTGTGGTACATAGCTCAGTCTAATTAGCAATTCTGAGCGAGAGAGCCATTTTGAGTTTTCACTTAGATATAAATTCTTTATCAGGCATATACGATTTCCTTCCGTGGTAGATGTAGATTCGGTGGGACGAGTTATTATAGATGTTGCTGATAACTCTAATGGACTCCGGAGGTTGCCCTTGTCCACAATCACCGGCCCTTCACTCAGATTCTCCCCCACACATATATCCTCCACCTCCTCCGGCTCAATCATCTTTTCTCTGTCAGATATTAGCCAACTAGTCAAGCAGCCCTCGCCACTGTTCTTCCTTTTCTTTGCTCTGGCTGCCCGTTTTTTGGCTTTCTTTGAGGGGTGTCCAGCGGATTCCTTAACAGGCTTGGAGAGGGCCATTTCTTTAGCTCTTTTAATCCCAGCCGCCCTCCTAGCCATTCTGCATTGCTTACGCGAAAAGAATGGTTCTTCGTTTTCTTTGTCTGTCTCCACCCCCGGGCTTTGTAGCTCTTCAGAATGATGTTCTCCACTTACATCAGCCAATTTTATGGCTTCCGAGAGATTGGATTCTGCTGACTGATCAACTTCAGCAGTTCCCTCTACTTTCTCTCTCACGGCCATCTCTGAGGTTAGGGCATTTGAATTATCCAGTATTTTCCCCGTCATTTTCAGTAAAACCTTAAGGGCAAATTGCAGTGATGCAACTGAGGACTGGATCTCAGCAATCTCTGTCGCCCCCGGATAAGTATCAGCCAGACATACACTTTCAGCTATGGGGCTATTTTCCATAGAAGCCATTGCCAAGTTTGGTGATGCTGATAGTCTGCCCATGGATTCAACTGGAGTAGGGGATACAATTGGAGTATTCCTCTTTATTAGCATTGGCGCAGTCCATGTTGGTAGGTATTGATCCTGGGGCAGGAGTCATTTTCCTTTGAATATTAAGACATAGCTCCAATAATGAGTTATTGTCAATGTCATCATAATTAGAGGCACATATGGACCCTACATTAGAGGGCACGAGAGCCAAGGCTTCCTCAATAGTGGTAGAATTAGTTTCAGGAAGTGGGTTTTGTGGAAAGAACTCAGTGATCATTCCCTGGTCCACAGGTATGTCGTTCTTAGCTTTCTTTCTCGGTTTTACCCGCACAGTAGGATTGTTCGAGGGACTCTTAGCTGTCTCCATTCCCTTGGTTCCTCTAAGATTGTACTTTGACTGTGTAGTTCTCTTTTTCAGAGGCATACGGGTTTTCGCCCAATAGTGCCCTCCGCACTTAGATATCACGGGGGACACTATCAGGAAAAAGGTATAGAGACTACTGGAGGAGAATTATCAATCCCTTTACCCCTGAGAAAATGGAGAGGGATTAGCCACCGTTGTCCAGGCAATCCCTCTCACCTGGCGCCAGAGGGATTGCTCAACACTCACAAAACCACAACACGCCCAGGATCAAGGCCTAAACCCGCAGTCTCCTGTGCGTATGACCTTGAGGCCCGATTGAGTATTTTGGGCAGCCCTGGCCCCACTCCTCAAGTTTAACAAAAATGGTCTCGAGGTATGAGTATGGAATCCAACAATACTCCCACGAATGCCCCACTGATCAAGGTAGGTGGAGGTTTGCGCACAGCCGGCGGTTAATAGGGAGCAGAGACTCTCCACCAGATTATTGTGTTATCACAGCTGGCACTCTGATTTTACTGTGTTGACAGATGCATACATAGTGACCAATGAGCCTCAATGGGGACTATGTGAGGATCAGATGCGGAGAGCGTAAGATGCAGCCCCAGGGATATGCCTCACAACTCTCCACTCATCTCCAATATTAGCAGCAAAGCCCTCGTAATGCTGTACCACCAGATCCCTTGTGTATGGGAGTCAGCAGGTGAGAGCACGGTACCCCGCCTCCTTATTCAGCTCCTGCACCCCCCTCACTAGGTTCGTGGTCACAGTCCCCGTCCTTTCACCACTGCACCAGCACAGTGGCTCCCGTGGGCGTAGGGGGACAGAGGGTCACGCAGTCCCCGTCCTTTCACCACTCCGCCAGCACAGTGGCTCCCGTGGGCGTAGGGGGACAGAGGGTCACGCAGTAACTCGTCACGCAGTAACTCGTCTGCTGCCACGGAACTCAGCAGCGTCCGTGTCCAAAGCAGCCGCTCCTCTGCCGCTCCACCGCCGCTCCGCGTTCCGTTAGAGGAAAGGACCCTGCGGCGTGGATAGGGCGTGCATACACGAACAAGGAAGCCGTGTCAAGCCGCACCTCGATTCAGACACAGCGTACCCAGAACAACGCTGTGAGAGGCCGCCACCGACACTTCAAAAACAAGTTCTGTTTATTGGTTTTCTCAACAATAAGGGAAAAAACATGACAGCGAATCTTACATCATGAGTGGTGTTACACATAAAATTGCATCATTTCCCAAATCAAAACCAATGTTCCAAAACGGATTTGCGTTGTAACCATTAATGTTCATATCTGATGCGTTCATTTGATACATGCAACCAAGTCCTTCTCCTTTTGTGTAAACCCACACGTAGATAACAGAACCGGGTCCACGGACCTCAACTTATTAACAAACATCAACCAAAATCCCTGCATGCGCCTGCCCAAACCACCCTCTACCACCCTCCCCCAACATGCCCACTTCCAACAGCTCCTAGTGCTTTATCATGTCTTGGTGCTCACCATAAACGGAAACTGTTATTCCTTCTAGTAAGACAAGGGAGGTTAGTCCCTTAGTACTCTTGGCTTTTCCTAGGATTTCCATTGTGACTGTGACCAGGGAGGTTACTCCCATACCACTCTTGACTTCTCCAAGAGTTTTCGCAATCACTGTGATGAGGGGGGGAGTGCTCCCATACCACTCTTGCCTTTTCTTATGATCTTCACAATTACTGTGAAAAGGTAGATTACACCTGTAACACTCTTGGCTTTTCTTTCGGTTTTTGCATTCACTGTGACGAGGGAGATCCCTCCTATGCCTCTCTTTCATAAGGCTTTCACAATTCCCCTGACCCTTCCAGGTCGCCCACCGCTACGGTTAACTCTGTCTTGGCGGGTACGCATCACAGGTTCTTCCTGGGGTCGCGGGCAGTCTCAGCGTTTCTCTTCCCAGCTTCTCATCGCGTTCTGTAGCTCCTCTGAGCCCTTGGCTTGGCGGTTCTTGCACGGTTTATGGGCCACACAGTTAACCTCACTGCGGTTGCACCACTGTCTGAATTAGCCCATGCTTCAATTGAGTTGGCCATTCGCCACCTCCCAGATTGACTCTCCGTCAGTTCTGCGTCATCCCCTGGACTGAGGACCAACTTCTTCCCGTGAAATTCACTTCCCCAGGTTTGAATTTCCCAGGCTCTGCTGGCTTGACGCAAGTCCTCCTCTTGTTTTTATCCTCTGTTGCTGGGTTCGCCCCAGAAGAGAATTAGAGTCCTTCCTTTGTTTCCCAGAGATAGTCGTTATGCCTCCTTGGTGCCAACTCTTGACAGTACTGGATATCATCACCGAAGGAGTAGTTATTTCTCACTTTCACTCTTCTTCTAAGTACTATGGAGCTTCAGCCTATTGCCATTCCTCATGTCTCTTTTATTCTTCATTTTCCAGTGGTTTCAGGTCTTAGTTGAGTAAAAGAAGAGATCTTATAATAGCAACAGTTTCTTCAGGTTGGATTTTTTGTGACAATGAGAGTCTCAGGGTCACATACGAAAGTACGAAAGAGGATTATGGAGCTCCTTGATGGAACGGGACTCCCTATCGCCATGATCGGAGTCTCCCCCTGTGAGGTCATGCTTACCACCACCCCTAGGGGGAATGTTGCGTAGCAGGCTCCCCTTCCTAGCCTCACAGGGAAGGGCTCATCTCTGGGGAGAAGTGACAAGATCCCGTCAATCGTCAACTCTCTTATCTTATTGTATTATTAAATGCAATCAGTAAGAGCCATCTCATCTGTGGAAGCCATCATGGATTCCATGAGAGAGAAAAGGCAGGAAGTATACTCACTCGTTCTAGGCAAAGTAATTAGGAAAATGAGATATACTAAACAAATATATTATGAAACGGGCTGAAGTGGGAAGAATAATGACCAATAGGATAGGTGGGATGAGCGCCAATTGGAGGTTGGGTCAGTTTAGGGATAAGGGAAGAACACTAGGGTAGGCCGGGGGGATTCTCTGGTGATTCACTGAGTTTTATGAAGATTTGTATAGCAGTGTAGGAGGGACTGGCGACGCTGTGGTAGAGGGGTACCTGGAAAAACTTCCCTTGCCATTGTCAACAGAATTTGAACTGGATCGGCTGGTAGTAGAGATGTCTTCCAAAGGGGTATTGAAGGCTACCAGACATGTCAAACCAGGGAAGGCACTGGGTGAAGATGGCTTTACCTCAGGCTTTCATAAACAGTTCCAGGATATTTTAGCTCCCCATTTGGCTAAGTTTGTAATGCCATCAAGGACATGGGAGATATGCCCCCCCTCCTTCCTAGCCACCTTCACAGCAGTGATCGCCAAGCTGAGTAAGGACCCAGGACACTTCTCGGCCTATATACCAATATAGATGCTCAATGTTGATGCCAGGGTTTTTGTGCAAATCCTGGCATCCAGACTGGAGCTGGTCCTCCCGAACCAGCCAGAGTTTGTGCAAAATAGACAGGGTTTAGATAGCCTTAGAAAGACGCTGAACTTACTCGCCTCCTCAGAGGCTGCACAGAAGCAGCCCCAATATTATCCCTAGACTATGAAAAGGAATTTGACCGTGTTAGTTGGTCACTCATGCCAGCAGTCCTAACGAAAATGGGCATGGGCGTGAAATGGATGGGGCTCTGTATTCTATCCCCACAGCTAAAGTTCTGATAAACGGGGGGAAGTGTTATTGGTTTTCCGCTTACGAAGAGGGATTAGACAGGGCTGTCCTCTGTCCACTCTCTTGTATGCCTTAGTAATGGAACCATGGGTAATGAAGGTGCGATCAAAGAATACAGGGCATATCTGTAGGGGAAAAGGAATACAAGCTGAGCCTCTTTGCTGATGATGCATTATTTGTATGTATCGCAACACAGGATTCAAGCCCATAACTGATCCAGGGGATCTCTATGTATGGGAGGATATCATACTAAAATACAGAATTTCAAAAAAAACCTATATATATATATATATATATGTATATATATATATATATGGGATGGGTTAAGTGAATAAAAAAGGTGGAGGGGTATTGGGGGTGAATACACCGGGGTGAATACACAGGGTCTCCCCTGCATATGCATGGGGTAAAACATTTTTTTTTAACAAAATCTGCATTTTGGGATTCAACTATGGGAGGATGTCGGAGATCAAAATAAACCTGGATAAATCAGTGGTCTTACTAGCAGGGTCTCTATGTGTGTATAGACTAGGAATATATAAGAGGTCTACTGTTCCTTGTCAGTGAAGATACTTTTTTATGTATATAGTGCTTTATACAAAGCGCTATACAATATTATTATTTTTAAGATGGGCTTAGATATATTATATTTGAGGAGAATTTCCTTCCTCTTTGGGTTAAAGTTAAGTTAGATGTAGACAGATGGGGAGACCTCATCTTTCCTTGATGGCCGGGCTGAATAGTATCAAAATGACTGTACTGTAAAGGGTGTAGAAGGAGGAGGAGACAGACGCACAGGTGGCATGCTTGTCAGCATAAACTTTTATTTAGTCAGAAAATAAAGTAAAAACATACCTCTCCCTAACTCTATGAGGGGTTTCCCAACCTCAATTAATATACTAAGAATTCTTTCAGGATGTCAATGAAAATCAATAGTCCACCGTCCTGTGGCCTCTTGATTTTGTCCCTGCTTCTAATCCCTTACATATATAACTAAACTACGGAGGTGAAGGATTCTTCTTGCTCCCTTCTTCTGCACAGTGGATTGTAGTTCCAATTGTACTTGGGACCTTTACCTGAGGGAATTACTCCCGTCCCCAGGTCAAAATCCCTTTTTCTGGTTACAAAACAAAGTTCCAAGTTAAACGGTCAACAATCAGGAAAGTGGTCAGTTCAACTGAAATGGGTAATGTTGTGACTCTTTAGGTGGGATCTTTGCCTGAGGGAATGCCTTCCTTCTCTAGGTCTCAACCCCCTTTTCAAGGCATGCAACAATGTTCCAGGTTTAAAGTTCCAACATAAACATCAACACTCCTTGTTGACCATAGGCTCTTCACTACTGGGTTCCTGGAGAATGCCTCCCTTCTCCAGTTATCTTGCTTTCGGTAATTTCACAATGCCAGGGGAGGTCTCCCTTCCCCTGGGTGAAACACACTGCAAAAGGTAAAGTTCAAAACAGTTCCACACTACCAGGAGAATGACTCCCATCTCTTGATATCTTTCCAGCTCAACACAACAAGGGGGAATGAATCCCTTCCCTTGGCCTCTGGCTCACGTTAGCTTCAAACACACGGTTCTTAATTTCACTTCTTCAATTAGGGGGTTAATTGATATCTTCCCTTTGTGCACATTTCAGATGACAGACCCTGGTTTCTCTTGCCATTTGATACTGCCCACTTGGTTCACTCTCCTGTCAAATGGGACTACTAGGAAGACATCTCACTTCCTAGTTTGGGTCCCAGACCGCAGGTTCTCTCCTTTTTATGTTCCGCTCTCTCTACTTGCTCTCCCGTCAAGTATGGATGCAAAGGAGATGTGCCGCTTCTCGCTGGGGGGCCCCAACAGCCGTTTATCTCCTTCTTACTTCTCTCTGGTAGACCTGGTACACTATCCTTCCAAGTACTGTTGATCGTCATTATTGAGTGTGGGTCCCACACCCATCTTTCTTGGTTTCTTTTGTGGGTGTTAGGGGAATTAGCTTTGTTCCGAAGGGTTTCTTTTCCCTCCCTAATTGGGTGGGTCAGGGTATCTCACTGCTCCGTTCTGCCCCTACCAACGGCCCCTGGTATGTTTTGTTCTGTCGTGGGGTCTTTCAACTTCGGGTTTGGGCTTCCACAGTCTTTTCCCCTTCCCCAACGTGCTCCAGGGAAGGCTTCCTGGTTTTTCTACTTCTATTTTGTATTGGCCTAAGCCATTCAGAATCCGTGACACACTAGACTGCTCAATAGTGTTTCGAGGAGTGCTCTTCATGTCTATGTACCTCCTCCTCGTGCCAGTACCTGTCCTATATTCCTCCCTTGGATAGACTAGACTCTTCCTTGTCTCAGTACTTGTACAATACTTCCCCTTGGGTTGACTAGATTCTTCCTTGTCCCAGTACTTATGACTTTGGTTACATGGCACATGTACATGGGGTGGCAAGGTAAAGGAGCGTTAGGTGAGGGGGATTGGAGTGGAGTAAGCCGCGTTCTCCTTGGACAGTCATCCCTGCTCCCACAGGGGGATCCCTCCCCATGAGATCCTCCCTCTGAGTACCAACCCCAGAGGGACTATCAGGTAGCGGCCTCGCCTCCCTGGTCTCATGGGAAGGGGCTCCTCCTTGGGGAGAAGTAACGACATCCAAGGATTCGTCACAACTCCCTAGATTTTTATTACACATGTTGCCTATGGTGAATCCCCCTTCCTTTCTCTTAGATTTGAAACAAGTGCTATTGAAATTTCTTGGCATAGGAGCTAAACCCAGGATAGCTTATAGTACCCTTGTACTTCCCAGAAATGCTGCTAGGGTAAGATCCCGATTTTTTTGTTATTTTACAAAGCAGCGCAACTGCGAGCGCTGATGGACCATCTACGGGACCTTATAGAGAAGCCACTTCATTTTTAATCCTGTTATGGGGCTGGGTTAGATAGGGTGGACCAGCTCTGGGAGGGAGGAAGGGTCATATTCCCTGACCGGTTGGAAGAATGCCCCCAGATTGGGACACTCCTAATATTTCGGTACTTGGAGCTGAAGGGCGCTCTCTCGGACCCAAGGGGGGGGGGACAACCTTCGTAGAAAATTGAAATCCTTTGAGATGACCCTGATCCAGAGTAGGGATAGAAGGGGTCTCATGGCTAGGCCATAAAAGGAGTTGTGGTTGGCGGAGCCAATTGGTTAGATCACTCCAAGGGGGCAGTGGGCCAGGGATCTCGAAATGGATATCTTGGATGGGCTCTGGTCTACAATTTGCCATAGGGTGTCACACTCCACAGTATCCTTGCAATACATAATGCAAGCTGTGAAAATGCTACAATGGATGGTATTACTCACCCAGCAAATTAGCTAGAATCTATCCAGGAGTAAATTCTCACTTTCAGAAATGTGGGCAGGAAGAGGGTTGACTATTGGCATATGTGGTGGAAATTTGGTCACATGCCGAAGTTCTGGTTGGAGGTTTTGTCCTGTGTAATTCTCGCCACTATATAATGTGTTTATTTATTGTGCATTTGTAAGGTGCTTCTACATCAAGAAACTGTGTTTCAAAGCACCCACAGGGCCAAGGGGAAGGAACAGGGGATAAAAGGCAAATAAAATAACACTGATTAACAAAGACATAGGCAGTCCTACTAGGCCGTGTGAGCATCCGGATTGTGCAAGCGCAGAGAGAGAGAGAAGGGACAAGTGTGGTGTGGGGGCGAGTACTCAAGGTTTACAGAGAGGAAGTCCATAGAGTCAGTTGATACTATTGGGAGAGAACTAAACCCCATGTCACATATTCTATTAATAGTTGTCAAGAGTTGTGCGGCGCAGTTGTGGAAGAGAGCCAGGGTCCCTACGAAAAGAGAATGGCTCCAGAGAGTGAGGGACATGTATAGTATGGAACATCTCACATACCTACTCGATGAAACCAGGGGCAGTACAGAGGGGGTTTGGCTTCCTTTATTTCTCAAATACCGGAAGTAGCCCTAAAGACAGATTGATTGGAATATGACGAGCAAAAATGCTCAATGAGGGTTTTGTCAGATGTTTATTTATTGCATGGAATTGGGAGGGTTTGGAGGCGGTGTTGAGGGGGGTGGTGGTTACTAAGGGAGAGCAATCAAAGTTTTAAAAATGTTGTTTGGGAATGTATATCCATGTGTTCTGTAAGTGAATTTGTGTACCCTGGAAACTGAAATAAACTTTGATTTTGAAAAATGTAATCAGTAAATTATTTCCTTCTTGGATCCTATGATGGCTACAGAGATTGGCTTTCGAAAATAACATCTTGCACCCTCATCAAGCATGTTTTAGAAACGACTGCTCTATGGCCCATAACATTTTCATCTTAAATACTCTGTGTAAAAAGCCTGACTGAAACAAAGAGCACCTATATTTTTGGCTTATATAGACTACTCAACACCCTTTGATAGGGTTTACCAGGATTGTCTATAGCGTATATTAGATTTGTATGAAATAGACCCAGATTGTTTAAATGTATTACAGACCAAAACGATCATACTAGGGTCAAATCAGGTTAAACAAGATGGGCAGTTATTCAAGAGTTATCTGCACACCACAAGGCCTAAAACAAGGATGAACACTTGCACCCTTATTATTTAATATATTTCGGGTTTTCAAAACTATCTGAAGGGGGTCAATTTGACATCTGCAACAATTGGCAATGAGCATGGCACTTGGTTGTAATATGCTCATGACACCATCTTCAAAGATCACAAGGGAGCGGAATACAATCATCGCAATGCTTTGTTCGCCTTCGCCAATGAATTTCATCTTCAAATTTATTTCACTAAGCCTAAAATCATGGAGTTTGGAGCCAATAAAAAAAGAGATGTTTTATATGGGCATGCAATATACTACTGCTGGAATATAGCTATCTGGGTGTGACTTTAATAAAATGGTGTCTGAAAGCAAATTATTTAAGTATTGCTTATAAGTGGAGAGATTCTGGCAATGCCACTAATATTACATAGATGGAACAGTAATTTTTTCATTAGGCCCACTACAACATTACACAAACTAAAGTGTATTTTTGTGGTATTATAGGGTTTGGAGATCACAGCAATTAATTTAGGTTGGTCGCTTTCCACACTAGAAGGGAAATATTGGCGGAAATCTCTGTGTCTAGCTATCTCCTCCCACCACGGCCTTATTGGATGCAAACTAGGGCTGAACTCCTTCAACAATGAGGGCAATATTACAAAGGTCTCTTTCTTTCTAAAGATCATGCTGACCGTGGCTGGAATACTGAAAACGTGGCTAAACGTGGGGAATAACTGCCAACTGTTAAGTTATATGAAAATGATCCAATTCATTTTAATGAGATCGATTTCACCTGAAATGACATGGACCCTTGATGGTCCAGCTGAAATTGATGAGAAAAGCTCATTTATGGCATTGGGGCCAAACGCATTTAAATATCCAAGTTGGCACACTCTAAAGAATACAATAAGTATATTCCAGTGCTTTTGTACACACAACCTTATATTAACGTATTACCAGACAGGGAGATGCACTGTATATTTATTATGTTCAGGCTAAATCAGTTGGAAAACATGGAAGTTCTGGGTGCACAAACAAATAAAAAAGATTCGACTTTCCTGTCATTTCTGGTTGTATCGAGACTTTGAAACATCGATTTGTGGTTTATCACCACCTTAATGACTTGAGACAAAAACTGTTTGTGACATTTGTATATAGGACAGAAAGTCTAGGGGCTGAGGTTTCTTGGGTTAGATTTATTAATGGATTACAGGTGAATTTCACCCTAGCAATTGTAGCATACTGGTAGGAAACCTAGAGGTTATCCAAAGCACATAATAATAATAAGGAGTACTATACATGGTTTTTCTGTTTTTAAGGATAATTGCATATGAGAATCAAGTGTGTAAGGAATTTAAGAACTAGCCATTTTAATCGTTGTGAATATGAAACATGTGTATGTTTTTTTTATAACTGCAAATTAATTGATGAATTATGTTAGTAGGGTTTCATGTTAACCAAATATGCACATACATTTAAATAAATAAAAGCACACTCCTACACATATCCTTCATAGACAGATTTTAGGGCCTCCTGTTCGGAGATTGCATTGCTAAAAAGCATACAAATATTGTTGGCTCGTTTACCTCTATGTAAAAGACCAAGTCCTTTATTAAGGGGATGTACACATCCATACATTTTGACAAATCCACAAGAGGAAGGGAGCTCTTCCTGCCACTTCTGATTGGAGAGACGACTTCAAAGAGGAAGAGGTAAAGTTCAATACTGGCAAGATCAACAAGCCAGCCCCTTCTTTATGTCAAGTGACAGGTGTATTGGAGGCATGGTATCATAAGACACCATGGGTACAATTTGTAAAAAACATTATTTCAATGGTTGGGATTGGAAAAAAATCCTATTCTGCCCCATAACTAAGATGGGAGTAGCCTGGACCATCAAATAATAAATAACGCAGTCATAGTGGAGTCTGTCAAATAAAAATGGCCTATGCTAAATAACCTAATGCATGCCCTATCTCTTGTACAAAAAGCGTGAAAAGGAAAATTCAGTGTTCAAATGATAATGTGGTTCAACCAGTACCTTTCACAGAGACTTTCGAGTGGGTTACTTCCTTTCACCGGACCACTCTGTTCTTTACATGTAAAATTAATTCACAGGTAAGCCTTTCTTCGCGTCTCATCCACACACGTGTAGCCTTCGCTTGTGATATGTTGCTACTTCATTCAATTTAAACACACTCACTGGTCTCTGCGGTTGCTTGACAAATCAGCAGCGGTGTGCGATTCTTACCTGTTTGGTGTTTTCCAATTTTCGAGTCAAGGTTAGTACCACAGGCTTCACCTCACATCCCCAACTTTGCCGTTCAACCGAGAGGGTTGCTGCCGTCCTTGAAACACAATGCAATCTTCACTTGTGGGATCTGGCCTTCTCCACGCGTCTTTTGCAGCCTGTCGGAGGCAACAACCTCAAATGGGGAGGCATCAGGGTTTTCGGCCTGCTGCTCTCGTCCCTTGGTCCGTAGCTCTGCTCCAGTAGGTGTGCCTTTGTCCCGGACGCTCTGCTCGTTCTCGTGTTCCGCCTTGCTCAGTGCGTGTCTTTGGTTTCAGCCTTTTATTCGTGTGAGGAGAGATAATTGGTATCAGGTATATGCACTTAGGATTAAGTGCCTGATTTTGCCTGACCCAATTAGCGGGATATGGCCAGTACGATGTCTGCAAGTCAGCATTATTCTTAGCCATCCTCTTCCAATCGGCCCAGTGATTGTGTAAAAATGGGGGAGGGAGTTGGGATCTAAAATATAGGATGGGTTTGATAAACAAAATAAGGGTCAATACTGCGTCTCGCCTTTGGCAATCTCACACCCACTCCCCGAAGACCCCTCACCTAGGTGATCCTCCCACACTGGTCCACTGCCTGGAACTGGACCCAAAAGCGATGGCCGTGTCCTGGTCGCCTGGATGACAAGTCCCTGAGGACCAACGGGTGAGATACCCTTCGGCTTCTCACATACCCTTCCCCTATGGAAGATGGATAGGTTTGTTCTTCTCCAAAGTCCTCTAGTCTGAGGGTTTAGGGAAGGACAAGTGGAGTTTCTATCCATGGACTCTCGCGTATCTATGGAGTTTCTTTTCGGCTGTGTTGGTAGGGGCTCTAAGTAAATCTTAGTGCCTCTTGAGTAGCCTATGAACTGGGATTGAGGGGTTTTGATACCTACAATGTCTCTATGAGGCTCTGTTTCAGTCCATTCCCATACCGGGATTTCTGGGAATAGAAATCAGATTGCCATCGATTTTGTGATGTAAATTCTCTGGATGAAAAGGGAGGTTCTTGAAGAAGGGTGGAGAAATCTGGAAAGTCTCTCCCTATAATAACTTCTTTCGGAAGTCCAGGGATAATGGCCAATGATACTAGCTGGCATTAGATCTCGTTATCTCTGTGTACACAGGTGACTCTAACCATGGTGGCATGTTCTAGATCTGTCGAGGTGACTAAATCGGCTCCTTTAGCTGTTTGTTTACTGCCAGAATCAATTAATGGCTTCACAATTTTGCCATTTACCAGAACTCTCTCATATATAAACTCAAATGAGGATTGGCAACAAGCATATGCTAAAGGTTTCTAGATCTTCTTGTTCATCCCATTCCTCTCGTTTCAGGCATCCTATTTCCGTAGGCTCCTTTCTTTTGGGACAATGTCAGGTCAAATGACCTGTTTCCCTAAAAGAACAGCAGATGGGTGCTGATGGTTTAATCCCTCTGGGTTCTTCTCGCCTCACTTCTTCCTTAGCCTTAATATGATTTTTTTTTATTTCTACCCTCTCTTTCGGGATCCACTCTCGGTTTTTATAAAGCCCCCATCATTCTAATGTCAGATTCTATGAGCCATAGATTGGTTTTTGATCTTTTTTTTTCTTCAGTCGTCTGCAAAGTATGGAAATGTTTTACAGCATCCAAATGATTTTGTCCAGTCTCAAGAGTCACGCTAAGAGTGGGTCGATTTAGTTGCAATACGGCTTTCTGTAGAAAAGGTGTTAACAAGTTGGTAAATTGTTCTAAGGTAATCATTTCTATTAACTCCTCTAGGGTTTTATTGCCAACCCAGAGGGGAAAAAGCTTTTTTTTTTGTTCCCCTACTTCACAAGGGGTCTCTCCGGGGATTGATCTGATGGACCTTTGTTTTTGTCGATAAAAACTATTGGTTTGGCCTACTCTTTCAAGGAGTCGTTCCTTGATGGATATGAAGGTAGATTGCGCCCTAGATTAAGTAACTGATAAGAGGTCTGTAGCTCACCTTTTAATAAAGGTCCTAAGTAGCATTTCCTCAAGTTTCTTCCCCATCCCAGTTGTTTAGCTAATCGCTCAAAATTCAGAAAGAAATTCCCTAGGTCTTCTCCCTCCTGATAGGGTTGTAATATCCCATGAGCTAATAGGGGACTGGCTTGTAATTTGACCAAATTCATTAGATTTTCTTGAAGTCGGGCTTCGGCCTACATCTGATGAGCGGCCAGTTGAGCCATGGCTGTTTCAATATTGGCCATATTTTCAGGAGGGGTGAGGGTGCCTTCTGTTGGGTTTCAACTTCAGAGAGAGTTTTCAAAGTCGTCTGACCTTTTCAAGCTTGTTCCTGATGGGGAAGGTTTGGACCCGAAAAAAAAGGTTCGGGAAAGGATGGGTTTAAGGCACGAGGTCTAATGAATATATGGGAGGGTCTTATTTTTAAGACTATTCGGTTACACTTTTGTATTTGATAATGGGCTATCGTGGCCTAATAGCCTGGTGCCTAATAGCACCTAGGTTTTGAAAAACAAATCCTGTTGGCTAACTGGGACTTGAAGTTGGGAGAATAAAGTCTACTTAATGGTGGATATTCGATCAAAATCAAAATCATCAATAATCCTATTTTCCCCTTCCGACAGGATGACAATTACTAGCATGGGTTCTCTCAATTGAGCAACATCCCATTCCTGACACCATATGTAGGGGAGGCATGGTATCACACGCAGAGACTGACACAATGGTTACAAATTAAATGGTTGGCATTGGAAAAACTCCTATTCTGCCCTATAACTAAGATGGGAGTAGTCTCGACCATTAAATAATAAATAACGCAGTCCTAGTGGAGTCTGCCAAATCAAAATGGCCTATGCTAAAAATCCTAATGCCTGCCCTATCTCCTACAAAAAGCGTGAAAAGGAAAAATGTCTACAAATGGAAAATTCAGTGTTCAAATGATAATGGGGATGAACCAGCTCTCCTCTGCACATTAGGCCTCACAAAGTAAGGCGATCCTTGTAGGCATTATGACACACTCGGACTCGGCTTTCAACACAATATACGCAGTTCAAAAAGTTGTGGATCGAGGTCTGTCTGGCCTTCTATGCTCGAGAATATTTCTTCCAAAATAATGTCTTAATCAGAACGTTCTCAAAAGATCCCCTCTGCTGGGCTCATACCTTTCACCACACAGTTCTTTTAGATCGCCCTTTGTCGGGCTCAGATCTCCTATGATTAAGTTCAACACAAGTTGCAAGGGGGCTCCTTCACCAAGCTTATTTCACTTCGGGTCTCCCTCTGTCGGGCTTGGATCACTCACAACAATAACTTTCAACAAAAACTTTAGGTATCCCTCTGTCGGGCTCGTACCCCTTTTGGATGTCAAAGACTTTCGAATGTGCATAGCTTATTTGTCAGACCACTGCAGGACCACTTTGACTCAAAGTTCACTGTTTTACTTTCACCCTTCCCGTCTCTAGGAATTAATCTTCTTCCTTTTACTTTTACTGTTCATTTGCTTTCTCGCTTTAAACAAAGTACCTTTAACTGATACTTTTGAGTGGGGTACTTCCTTTCACCAGAACACTCCGTTACTTAGTATCGCTGATTTCCCAGCTGTTCTTTACATCAAAGTTCATTAAAAGGTTTGCCTTTCTTTGCATCTCAACCACAAGCGTGCAGTCTTCGCTTTTGATATGATGTTGCTACTTCATTCCATTTAACACACACCAGTCTCTCAGGTTGCTTGTCACCTCACTGACTGTGTTTGATTCTTTCTTGTTTAGTGTTTTCCGATTTTCGAGTCAAGCTTAGTACCACAGGCTTGACCTTGCCCCCCCCCATATCCATCCCCCCCCCAACTCTGCCGTTCACCCAGGCGGGTCGCTGGCGTCCTTGAAAGAAAATGCAATCTTCACTTGTGGGATCTGGCCTTCTCCATGCGTCTTTCATGGCCTGTCGGAGGCAAAGACCTCCAATAGGGAAGCCGTGGGGTTTTCTGCCCGCTGCTCTCGTGCCTTGGTCTGTTGCTTTGCTCTAGTAGGGATGCCTTCAACCCAGAAGCTCTGCTCATTCTCATGTTCCGTCTTACTCAGAGCGTGTCTGTTTTCTGCTTCTTATTCGTGTGAGGAGAGCTAATTGGTATCAGGTGTATGCACTTAAGTGTTACATTACTACCGCGGAAGAATACTCAAGGACAGGAAAAATAATGTAGCTTTGATTTCTTTCTTGAACAACTAACTGGGGTCTCCTGATTACAGGGCGACCTTTTCCTCTGGACACCCCCCTACCTGTGAAATGTACAGACTGGACAATAGTTAGAATAAAAGAGCAATGTACCAACTGGTGAGTGCCAAGCTGTAAAGGAGAAAGGAAGAAGGTAAGTAATGGAATTGATGAAACAATTATATCCAAGATGTGGTACAAGAAATGACCTGATAGTTAAACGCCATCTCCTTTACCCTATGTGAGGTACGACTGCTTTGTCTTTGTTGTTACTGATGGAAGAGGATGGAGTCTTCACCATTGGAGAAATAAGGAACCAGCAAGAGAAAACATGCATGAGGTGGGAAAGGATAAAATAATAAAAAGTAAGGTTAGTAAGGACCTACCCGGACGGAACGAGGACAAGTCTTCGGATCACCAGCTCCCAGCATAGTGTCTCTCTTGTGTTTCTATGAATTTGTTTGGTACTCCTCACAAGAAAAAAGAAAGTAAATTCAATGACATCCAATGCCAAAGGAATCCGGAATCCAATCCAAAGAGGTAGTGCGAGGTCCAAATGTTGTGGTCTGTTTGTAGCAATGTCTGGTATGCTTTTGGTGATGTAAACTAGCATGTCTTGTCAGAAACAATGGCGCATAGCGGTGAGGAAATGTTGCGGGCGGCAAACACTTAATGCCGCGTGGCGGCAATGAGGAAATGCCGCAGAGTGGCAAGGTAATGGCGCCGCGGGGCAGCGATGACGCAATATTGCGTTGCAGCAAGGCGGCAGTGAGGCAATGCACCGAAGCGGCGAGGAAATGGTGCAGCAGGGCGGCAAATGGTAAGAGTGCCACGAGGCAGCGAAGAGTTGATGCTGCGGGGTGGCAAGGTAGTCCAATTTAGTAAAGCAACAGTGAAAACTTTGCAAAAGCTGCACCAGATAGAACAGTTAAAGGGTATCGGTATAACTTCAATTAGAAGCACCAATAGTGGGAAGCGTTCTGTATTTATGCAGCAGCCGGAAGTACATCAGGGTAGCGTGGGTTCCTCGCATCAGGTATCCACGGTGACAGTGGAACCTATCCAACGAGAGGAAGCAAATGCAGATAAAGCAGCAGAACGTTGCCTCAAGCGCCATGGGAACCGCCACCTGTGCAAAAAGGATGAGGGAAGCCTAAACCGTTTAGCAAACAGGCTGGGTCTAGCATAGTGTGTTGTGACATTAGGATTAAGTGCCTGACTTTGCCTGACCAGATTAGCGGTACATGGTCAATACGATGTATGCAAGTCAGTGTTGTTATTCTCAGTCATCCTCTTCCTTGGCCGTGTTTGTGTAAAATGGGGGTGGGGGAGAGTTGGGATCTCAAAACATCCTATAACATAGGATGGGTTTGATAAACAAAATAAGGGTGAACACCCTGGTCTCACCATCGGCTATCTCGCCCCCACTCCCTGAAGACCCCCTCACCCAGATGATCCTCCCGTACTGGTCTACCCCCTGGAATTGGATCCAAAAGTGATGGCTGTGTCCTGCCACCTGGATGACAAGTCCCTGAGGACTAGTGGGTGAGATACCCTTTGGTTTCTCACAGAGGGCAACGAGAGGCAGCAAATGAAGATGTACTTCTCAGCAGCTCACTGAAGGGAGCGCAAGTGCAGCATTACCTCTGATGTGCGGTATTAGATGTGTCCCCTGTTCCCTTGGTCAAAGATCTAGGCTTTAAAATGTCAGCCTCTCTCTCGGCTAGAGCCCAGGTGAGTGCAGTATGCAAAGCCGGCTTTTTTCAACTTACAATACTCCGGAAATTCCTTTCTTTTGTTTTTTAAACCATCTCCCAGTGTTGCCTCACTAGTACTTTGCTCCCTAGACTATTGTAACTCTCCCCTTTCTGGTGCAACCTGCTTATCTTATTAAACGGTTGCAAGTTCATCAGAATGTAGCGGGCAGACTAGCGACTCCCTCTCCGTATGGTGCTCACATGACTCCGGTTCTTCGGTCCTTCCACTGGCTAAGCAAATCCAGTTTAAATCACTTTGCTTGATTCATCGCACCTTTTATAAGGTTGGTGCTGAATATCTTCAATTTAAATTCTCTCCCTATATCCCTTCCCGCACACTTTGTTCTTGTGATGCCTGTTTTATTCAAATACCTCACTTCAAATACACTCGAATCAGGGGTCATGCATTCTCAGTTGCTGCAGCAAAGTTGTGGAATATTCTCCAATGTGCTATTCATCCTACTGAAGATCATCTTTTATTTAGGCGCTCTCTGAAAATGTATCTTTTTTAATTGTTTGCTGGAAACTCTTCAGGTAGTAGTTGTCCTGCTTGAAATCACTCAGTACTAAGTGCCTTTTAGGTAAATGATGCACTTTATTAGTGATAACACCACAGACCCTTGTTTCTAAGGAATGGGTAGCACTGTCGCTTGGATGCGCCAGACTGTCGCAGGGTTTCACTTAGAGCTCATAGGACTCATCACTTTTTCTTAAGATGTTTTCCAGGATGAGCATGGTATAATCAATGAGGAAGCTATTGATACAACGTTTGAAGGGACTATAGGATCCACTGGACATGATGATATAATCTTTGGAGTCAGGTATGCTACAGCAATAGTTTGGCCCCTTTCGATGTTGCCTGGTTAAATACTATTGTTAACTTAAATGTACCACGGTAAGTAACAAGAAAAGACTGGTTTCCTTTCATCTGCATATTGTTGCAGAGAGGAGCTGCATGTGGAAACTACAGAACTAGAAAGAGAATTTTACTATAAACCCACAGCCAAAAATACCTGGCTCCATTTTGAGAACTTCCGTTCTGATGGTTTTAAAATGTATCCATCCTATGGACAGTTCATGAGGATAAGAAGGAATTGCACTCTCAAATAGGATTTTGCAACCAACGCAGGAGAAATACAGATGTGATTGGCAGGGTACCCACAAAACGTTTTTAAATAGGCAAAGAAAAAACACCAATCATAATTCAGGTATACAAAAGAGTAAGCCGTTGCAATAGATTGGTACGTGTTAATCTTTCATCCCAATTAGTAATGTCATCAAAAGGGCAATTATCAAGAATGGGCATTTGGCCAAACTACTACTTGCACTATCATCCACACCACTTTGTGTGCATTAACATGTAGCATGAACCGGAGACAAATTGTAGTGCAGATCTATCGTGCAATCAAAAAAGCTAATTTGATTACAAAACTAGGTACCTGCCACCATTTATGGGTGTCTATAAATGTGATAATTCTGTCTATTTACTGTTACAGGACTGTGAACATAATGGCTTCAGATGGGGATCATATGCACACAAACTGCCTCAGCATGAATGCCATCCATGGCATAAAATGCAAGTATGATTCGGTGTATATTGGCAAGACACACAGACAGGAAAGACTGAGAATTCTATCAATCACATCTAATGAATTGCATTCCAGCCAAACCTTTAATGGAGCATTTTACTGAATACGAAAGTACTTGTGATAAAACAGATCACCACAAACCCAAAAGTGGGCAACATGGGTATAGCTCAGACTACAATGGAACAGAGATGTGTACACCATCTTCACACAGTGAATATGGTCTTGAATGTGTGTACTGAATGGAATAGTCGGATTGTCACATGAAGCTCTGTATTTTAAAATAGCAGTATGTAATTTCCTGCACAGCCTCTGTCGAATGAGAAGTTACTCCGCACTGGCATTAATGATAGATTGTGCCTTACAGAGGGAAAAAGGCACTATGAATGGTTCTGGAATGACAGAGATATGTATCACATAATTCTTGCTGCATCAATGGCTGGGAATGATACAATGCAATGGTCAATATAATGAATAGGCAGAGAACGCAGTGGTTTCATATTTAAAAAAGAAAAACTGGCAGATGAACTGCTGGCAGACCACTTTTTGCAAAAGTTAATAATTGCCAGGAAAAGTTAAACACTCACGCAGTCAAGACACATACGCTTGATAGCTACTTATGTTAAATATGGAACCCATGTGTGCACCAGTGATCGGTGAATGGTCGGCAACCATTTCTCTTTGCAATATGGTGTGCATCATAGAGAATTCTAGTTGTTCATGGCTTCAGGATACACCATGTGTATGGGATTTTGTTTTTCTTTAAGTTCTTTTTTATTGGACATAGAAAAAAAATCAAGGGATGCAAGCAAGTACAGTTTCAACTGTGTCATCAACCAACGTCATGTAACATTCCCCGAGAAGAATACAATTCACTATGTTAACTGAAATATTGACTCTATACTTTTGAAGAGAATAGGTGTAAAATTGCATATATGTCCCAGCTGGTTTGTATGCGCTTCAAATTGGTTAAGAAACATACAGGTTAGCCGATTTTTGTGATACAAGCAAAGATGGGGGGACAGAAAGTAAATTAAGGAGACACCCACTGCAATCTAGGAGTTAAGTCGATATCCAGATAAATCATTTTTTTAGTTGGACTGCTTGGCCAAATAATTTTTTGTTGGACGGCTCTGACTTTTTTTTAGATTTTCTTCCCATTCCAATTGTTCTGCTAACGCTAGAAATTCAAAAAGACATTCCGGATAGGTTTAAAGTATCCCTTGAGGTAGTAGGGGTCTTGCCTGTAACTCGACTAATTTCAAAAAATGTTCTTGAAGCTGGGCTTCGCCCTGAATCTGATGGATAGCCAACTGGGCCATGATGGTTTCAAGGTTGGCCATGACTTCCGGGGGGGAAAGAGGGCTGGAGTACAGATCCCTCTGTTGTATTTTCTGAGTCACAAAAAAAGGGTTTCAACGTCCTCCAACAGGGTTTCAAAGTCATCTGACTCCTCCGAGCCGGATTCTGATGGAGAAGAAGATCTGGTTAGGTTGATCTCTAAACCAGATGGACCAGGGGCCGAAGCTGGCCCGGTACCAAAAAGAAAAGGGTCGGGAAAAGGCAGGTTCAGGGCACTAGGTCTAATGAAGATGTGTGATGGTCTTATTTTTAAGACTATTCGATCCCATGGTTGGATTCTTACAGTGGGGGATTGGAAGAGTATCTAATAACACCTGGGTTTTGAAAAACAAATCTTGTTGGCCAATTGGGACTTGAAGCTGGGAAAACAAAGCCTCTTTCTGAGTGGATATTCGATCAGAATCAAGGAGTCAGGCCAGATGAATGATAAGCTTTTCTTCATGGGACAAGGCGTCACACTTGACCTTGGAACACACTCTAGCTTCTTTGAGCACCAGGATGCAGTTCAAAAATCGAATAGGACCTTCTGTGATAAAGTCTCTCTCGCTCGCAGAATGCCACGGGTTACCAAAACAACTTTTCAGAAGAGAGAACTTTAAGTGTTAACTGTCCTTTGTTTTCAGATATAACATTCATTTTGTGTCTCCCTCAGCTGGGCCCGGACCCACTTGTAACTTACAACCTCAATAGGCCTCCCTCAGCCAGGTTCGAGCCTTGGTAGGGTTGACTTTAATGAGTAGTTCAGTTGTATTGAAGACTTTCGAATGTGCAATGGATTTTTCTCAGAACCTTGCATGACCACTTCAATTTTCTCCTATTGGATCTTCACCTGCAATGTCGCTATTCAAATATCAAAGTTTCGTTTCTTTGTAAGACACCTTTCGCCAGGGACCTTCAATTGAGCACCCACGCAGTGCGGGACCACTCTGCAAACTTGTATCTTTTGTTTCTCACATAAAATGTTCAACACACTTATCAGATTTCACTAGTGTCTTTCATCAAATGCTTCAACGTTCGATGACGGAGGATACATTGTCGCAGCTCGTAACCTTAATTTAAACACAGACCGGCCTCATATGCTTCCTCCTGACTCACTAGCAGTGTTGATAGTTTTGCTTTTGGCTTTGATCCGGGAGCCAAGGACGATACCACAGCAGCTGCTGTTCCTCCCCGACTTGGCCAGTCATGCATGAGGATCCTGGGTATTTTAGACACATAGAATAGGATTCTCTTCACTTCCTGGCTTTACACATGCAGCTTTCAAATCCTCAAGAGTAGAACAATCACATGTCGAAAAGCTCAAGGGCATATCCCTCCTTTCTCCCTCTTCTTGACCTGTCGTTTTTCTCCACCAATTCAGCTGTGGCTGGAAGAAACTGCTCCTTCGTGTGCTCTGCCTCGCTCAAAGTGTGCTCCGCCTTTTATCCGTGTGGGGATGTTCAATAGAAATCAGGTGCAAGTTGTTAACGCTCATTGCCTGAATCTACGTGACATGGTAGTGGGACATACCCAGTACATTGTTTGGGTACTGATCTGTTTTCTCCCAGAGTGGGCTCTCTGTGTAGCAGTGTTCCTGAAGTAAAGGGGCATGGGGGAATTACAGTCCCCAGTTATCCTACCTGGTAGGATGGGTCAAAGGAATTATAGGGGGGCAACCACTTCTCACCACAAGGTCTCCCACTCCCCGAGGGCCTCTCACCCAGCTGATCCTCCCGCACCGGTCCACGCCCAGGAACTGGATCCAAAAGCGATGGCTGTGCCCTGGCCACCTGGATGACAGATCCCCGGGGACTAGTCGGGGGGACACCTTCTGGTTTCTCACAGAAGCAAGACAGGGCCTACTACCACCTACATCTACGTTATTCTGCTAATAGAGTCATGCAAGGACAGGCACACTATTCTAACTGTGCACACCTGACTCCAATTGACTCTTTACACCAGTATAAAAGGTGTGGTTTTGCCATAAGTAATGAGCGAGCTGGAGATGCCGCCTGGACCAGGGGAGCCACGGTGCGGGAAGAGAAGCCTGGAGTGTCTGGAGGGGAGCAGGGTGCCGAGATGCTGGCCCAGTGTGTTTGAAGGGCTGCAGCGTGGCCGAGGATCTGTCTCTCCATAGAGCCAGAGTGAGGCAAACTGCGACCTGCTGGCCGAGTCCAGATTGATGCTTGTTCCTTTGGGACGTGTGCTGGTCTGAAGGGTTTCTGAGGGGCAGGAGTTGAGACACTGAGCTCAACCCAGTGTATCCCAAGGAGGCCACTTGCCGGCGCCGCGCTGCCCATCGAGTTTCGTGACAGTGAAGAGAGAAACTCTGGAGCATGCGGGTGGCTGGAGCGGGGAGTGAAGACAGAAGCGGCACGAAGGTAAAGAAAGCCAGAAGCAAGAGAGAAAGTAAAGCGAGTGGAAAGCAAGAAAGAAAGTGTGAAGAAAGATGCGCTAGCAGAGCTGTAGTAAACAGAGATAAGAGGAAAGTGAACTTTAAGGAATGTAAGAGAAAAAGAGCGTGCGAGTGACCCGAAACAGGAAAGAGGGGGAAAGTGACCAGACAGACTGGAAAAGTGAAAGTAAAAGCAAGAGAAAGTGAAAAGAGGGTGCAAGCGATTTGAAGGTTGGAAAAGGAAAGTGCAAGAGGCACAACAAAGTCAAAAGAAGGTGCAAGGGTGCACAACCAAATGAACAGAGGGTGCCATAGGCATGATAAAGACAAGAGAAGTGTACAAGTGGCACGGCAAGATGAAAAGAGGGTGCAAGTGTGCACAATAGAAAATAAGGCACAGTGAAGTGAAAAAGAGTGAAATAAGGGTAACGGTGCCAGAAAAAAAAGGTACAGAGAGTAAGGAGAGGGGTAGAGGTCAGAGGGGTGAAAGATCAGAGTGATTGTGCCTGGGAGGAGCAAAGAGCCCAGCATGTTCAAAAGTCTCTGATCCTACCCCTATGTAAGAGCTGTACAGTAAAGATACATCCTGACCAGAGAAATTTGTTTGCTTGAAGACATAAGGGGCCTAGCCTTGGGGGAAAGGGAACCCTGAGGCTTAACAATAATTGTGCAAGAGACACTGCTGAACTTTGTAAAGAGAGGCCTAGACTTCAGGAAGGGAACCCTGGGAGGCCTGACAAGAACTGTGTATTTTTGTTTGGAAAAAGAGGAGTCGGATTTGGGGAAGGGACCCCAAAGTGACCCAGTGACATTGTGAACTTTGTTGATTTCCTGTAAGAGCCCTGTGTGGAAGGTTCTAATGGATTCCCTTTTGAATTGAACTATCTTCAATTTAAAAGCAAATTTAAAAGCATTAAAAGCCAATGCATTCAATACACGTATTTCTAATGCCAAATCAAACTCAAAGGAAATCTTCACTATTTTCAATGAGCTCATCTTGCCACCCAACACCCCAGAAGAAATCGTCAAAGATGAAGCATGTTGTGCTAGTATTCATACTGCCATGCTAAATAATATCAATCTCCCTAGAAAAAAAAAAAAATCCAGGATCATTGCAAAGCACCATCTCCTCATCCTGGGCCTATGCAATCCAACTCAACTCCCGCTCCAACTGACGCCACCAAACCTATATTCACCTTCAGTGATATCACTGAATTAGACGTAATGAACATCCTCAAAAACCTCAAGTCCTCTGTGTAAAGGAGACATATGTCCTCCCAAACTCATCAAGGATTGCGCAGACCGCCTTGTACCGCTCCCAACGGCCTTCATTAATGCTTCTTTCAGAACAGGCATTATCCCGTACAGCCTTAAAGAGGCTTGGGTCCGCCCCCTTCTCAAAAAGCCTACTCTCGACCCTCTACAACCAAATAACTACCAACCTATAACCACCGTGCCCTTCCTCCTTAAGATACTGGACAAAGCTGCCCATAGCCAGATCCAACACTTCCTGGAAACTCACTCTATCTTCGGGACTAGGCAATCTGGCTTCTGAAAAGGACACGGCACTGAAACAGCTCTGGTGGACTTAAAGAACCAGATCACCCAAATCATGGACAAAGGCAAGCCAGCCCTATTGTTACTCCTAGACCTCTCGGCTGCTTTCGATCTGGTGGACCACAAGACTCTCACATCTCACCTCACACACTCAACTAACTTCTCCAAAGAAGCAAGCAGCTCTCTGGGTCACCGCTTTCCTTGAAGGCAGAGCAATGAAGGTGTTCTCAAACATAGGCAACGTTACCCCCACCACCATTCACTGCAGAGTCTCACAGGGCTCCTGCACAGCACCCACACTATACAACCTGTTCACGAAGCCTCTCTTTGATAAGCTCGAATCTCTTGGTATCGCTTACACGAAGTACGCTGACGATACTCGGATATTCCTACCTCTCTCTGGCTCATACCACAAAGACACCGAGGCACTCCACACAATTTACTCCACCATCCAGACGGGGATGGCGGTCAATGGCCTTTGCCTCAATGGGGACAAGACCGAAATAATTATATTAGGTCAAAAAAGTACTCTAGCCAAACTTGACAAACTATACTCCAACTTTACCATTGATAATACGATCATTCCTGTGTCTACATCTGTCAAAACACTGGGGGTCTACTTAGACACCACACTATCCATGACCAGACAGGTCAGCGCTATCACATCCGCATCCGCACACACCACCAAGCTCATAAACGCCATAAAACCATACTTATCCAAACCCAATTGTCTATCAATAGCTAGAGCAACTATTGGTGCCAAATTAGAATATTGTAATGCTCTATGAGCGGGTACATCTGAAAAAAACCTAAAAAGATTACAGGTCATGCAGAATAATGCATTTTGTGCAGCTTTAAGCATCCCTAAAAGGGAGTATATTTCCCAGGCCAGACAATCAGCTCAGTAGCTCCGGTCAAAGAGCGAATCACTTTCAAAATCCTCACCCTCACACATAAATGCTTCACTCTCTCTGCACCATCATACCTCTCAGAGATAATTACCAAATCCTCCTCTACACAACCCACAAGGACACAATACACCAACCAACTTCACATCCGACGAATCAATAGGGCCAAAGCTGGCGGGCTAGGTTGCCCTTACATTGCCGCCAAATCCAGGAACACACTACCAACAGACATTAGAGCAGAAAACTCTTTCCTTGCTTTCCAAAGAATACTCAAAACCTCACTTTCAGTACTGTAAACTGCAACTGTCATAACCAACTGTAACTATAAACTGTCTGTAACAAAAGCAACCACACTGTAAACTGCAAATGTTCATTTACCTGTAACTAAGAATTGTCTAACAAGCGTCACGATGCACCAGGGCTGCTGCGCGCTCTACAAATCCGAATAAATAAATATCTTGCACTGGCAGAACTACACCTATTGATAAGACTACCTGAGATCAGCTGTGGTTTACATTTTCTTTGTTTTTGAAACATTATTTTTTCTTCAAGAAGACTTGCTACAACATTTTGTGAAAGAGTGAGGGCAAGCATAAGTTTAGGCACAGACGGATTTTGTTTTTGGACTTTCAGATAGACATTGACAGCCTTTAGAAACACCAGTTAAGGGAATAACCCCTTTAGAGTTAAGGCCAGTTAGGTATTACACCAACCCCGGAACTTTATTAAATACATTTTTTTGAAAATGTTACCTTTGAGTCAGTGTCTCACTTGATACCATGATTGTCTCACAGTGTTTAATTCATTCATTTATTTCATTTATTTAATATACACTAGACATTTTACATAATAAAACACAAAAACATATAACAGTAAAATACACATCCTTAATATGTTAAAATATCCACATTACATCCAAATGGTAATTCATTAAAACTTCCAAGCGGGGTGTTTGAAACAATATATACATATTAAGGAAATAAAACTTGAAGCATGTTAGTCTATAAGTCCATATGACAATTCATCTAAAATATCGCCACACTTCAGATAACATTTTACCATAAATAATATAAAATGTATGTCGTCACCTTCTATACATTTTGACCAGATAAAAGACATATCTACGCAATCATTTGTGGTGTTATATGATTTGACATATTGATTTCTAATTAGATTTAAACTCATACAATCAACTAATATCTGTGCTAATGTTTCCAACACATTTTCCCCACAGAGACGGCATATACGATCAGCTCTACCTAGACCTACCTTTGGACCTCTGATGTCTAGAGTATGACTTATATTGAATTTTAATAGTAGATATTGTCTAATGACACTGCTATTGCGATAGGCTGAGATGTAATTAGGCTTGCTTACACACGCTATTCTGTATTGGATGAAAGGTCTGCTATTGGTGTTAGTGGATTGATGTACATAGTTGTTCTCGCAGCTATAGACATTCAATTTGTTGCTTAATCATTGTTTAGATGCACTAACCTGAATAGTGTCTGCTCGACGCTCAAAACCTTCGAACCATTTACGGGGTAATCCATAGATTTCAGCGCAGAGGCAGCGCACGCGAGCAGCACAGAGAGGGATCGTGCGTCAGCGTGCGCCAGCCGTGTGCGCTAAACAGCATTCTGGCGCACCGCATATTCATGGAATTCCCAGGGCAAAATGAGCCCTGGTGCAGAGAACATCCCGCAGCGCCAGTTACGCCCCCAAGAACGCCCCTTGCACAAGGAAAAGCCATTAAAATCCCCAATCCAGCGCAAAGGGCTGCGCTAACCCTGGACCAGCTTACAGGGCCGCTACACAGCAAACGCCGAGCAGGGAACATGCATTCCTGGGGTGCGCTGGAATTATCACACGCGGTAGGCCCTGTGCGAGCGTGGGACGTGTATTACTGGGGTTCGCGGGGAGTTACACACACGGTAGGCCCTGTGCGAGCAGGCTATGTGTATTTGGGGGGTACGCAGGGAGTATCACACGTGATAGGCCTTGGCCGAGCGGGGTATGTGTATGACTGGGCACACGAGGTAGGCGCAGTGCGAGCGGGGTACGTGTATTTGTGGGGTACGCGGGGAGTATCACACGCGATAGGCCTTGGCTGAGCGGGGTATGTGTATGACTGGGCACACGCGGTAGGCGCAGTGCGAGCGGGGTACGTGTATTTGTGGGGTACGCAGGGAGTATCACACGTGATAGGCCTTGGCCGAGCGGGGTATGTGTATGACTGGGGTTCGCGGGGAGTATCACACGCGATAGGCCTTGGCCGAGCGGGGTATGTGTATGACTGGGGTTTGCGGGGAGTATCACACGCAGTAGGCCCTGTGCGAGGGGGGTACGTGTATTTGTGGGGTACGCGGGGAGTACCACATGCGATAGGCCTTGGCCGAGCAGGGTATGTGTATGACTGGGGTTCGCGGGGAGTATCACACGCGATAGGCCTTGGCCGAGCGGTTTACGTGTATTACTGGGGTTCGCGGGGAGTTTCACACGCGGTAGGCCCTGTGCGAGCGGGGTACATGTATTTGAGGGGTACGCGGGGAGCATCACACGCGATAGGCCTTGGCCGAGCGGGGTACGTGTATGACTGGGGTTCGCGGGGAGTATCGCATGCGATAGACCTTGCCGAGCATGGTACGTGTATTATTGGGGTTTGCAGGGAGTCACACTCGATTGGCGCTGTGCGAGCGGGGTACGTGTTTTCCAGGGGTGCCCCAACGAATTGGCAGTGTGTGTCCTCCCAGGTGTCCCCTCTCACCCCTCCCCAGGGCCTGCATGCAGACCACAACACAGGGAACACACTGCACCCCTCGCCATGCCCCACAGGTAGCCCATCCACCCTGGCGAAGCTCCCCAGCCAGCCCACATGTCACCACACACAAGTGAGCACTGACTCACGTCCCCCAGCACCCCCAACCACCCAGCAGTGAGGGTCACCTGCCAGCAGGCCCCCACTCATGTCTCCCAGCACCCCCAACCACCCAGCAGTGAGGGGCACCTGCCAGCAGGCCCTCACTCATGTCCCCCAGCACCCCCAACCACCCAGCAGTGAGGGGCACCTGCCAGCAGGCCCCGACACATGTCCCCCCTACATGACATGAAGATGCACAATCATGGGCCTCATGTCCACCAAAATACCACAGCACGCCACCCCAGTCTTGACATGCAATGATCTTCCCAATCCACCCCACACTGACTTCACTGAAGTCAACTATGTACATCAACACATGTCCGTCACACACACAAACCGGTTGCTATTGATAAACCCACATTTTGACATACATAAACCCAATGAGCAAATCACACACATGTAAGTGAAATATAAAAAAGTATGACCAAAATCAATGTAATGAAATGAAATCATAAAAAAATGTCAAACATGAAATGAAAAGCATGTCCAAAAGAGAAGAAAATGAAAAGTATAACCAATCCAAAGAAATCCAAATGATCCATTGTCCAAACTCTCCGTCCACCAAAGTTAATCCAAAGGAAACGTAAAAAGTAAAATCCATTGCTCCATGGTGAAATCCCCCAAAAAAAGTCCACATAAATCCAATGTCCAACTATGTACAAGCAATGTTCAAGGGTCCATGAGCCCAACGAAAGAAATGAAACCTACCTAAGAAACTACCTAAGAAACAAACTATATACAAATGTGTGGGGCATAGTCCAATGACCCCAAATCAAAGGAAAACCAAAATGAAACCTAACACTAAAAACTATTTACAATGGCGGCGGGCTAGTCCGACGGCTCACTTCCCGATGTCCCGGGCCAGGGAATCATCGTACTCCCGCTCATTGTCCTGGAGGCGGTCCTCTTCCATGGCCCCGAGGGTTCGCAGGGATGATGCCATGTTCAACTCCAAGTCCCTGCGAATTGCCTCGAGGCACTCGGGCCGCCTCAGTGCCCCCTGCATGGAGTTCTCTGCCCCGATCATTGTGTGCCGTGCCTCTTCCACCAGCCGCCGCTCCGCACCTATGGCGTGGCCCAACCGCTGCCACACGGAAGACACCCCCAATCCTGGGTCCTCCTGCCCTCTGACCGATGCCTGCCCCACGGATGTTGATGGCCCCGAGCCAACATTGCACCCACCTTGTGCCTGCTGCTGCTGTGCCTGTGCCCTTGCTCTTGCTGCCTGCACATCCTCCTCCGGCTGGGGTGCAGTTGTTGTGGTGGCCACCGTACTGGACGTCGGACTCCCGACTGTGGCAGGGATGTGTCGTCCACCAGCCTGGCCACTGGGTCAGACACAGCTCCACAGGGTACCCAGGTGATACATGGGTGGGAAGATGGCATGGAGGACTGGCCCGTAGGGTGTTCAGTTGAGGAGGGGGGGGTCGGAAAAAGGTCCAGCATACAGAGGAATCCAGCCCTGGTGACCAGTCCCAGTAGGTCAATGCAGTCAATGAGGCATCAGAGATGACGTGCAGTGTCTTCACAAAAACACTGCAGGGCACCTCGCATGTCCAGTTGACGCAACACCATCCCACTCAGGACAGGCTCAACCCGGTCCCGGATAGCCACGTCCGCAGGGAGAGGAAGGCCAGTTATTGTAAGCGGATCCCCTCCCTGAAAACGGGTTCTGATCGTAGGCATCCCTGCTGGTGCCGGATGATGCAGTCACAGGATCGGAGACAGGATTACACATAGGCACCTCCGCGGAGGCCTGTGCTGCCTCTTGCCCCTGCACCACTAGCACCAGTGGAATCCCCACCGCCAGACCCCGTGTGTGTCCCTTCCACGGCCTCCTCCTCCACCAAACCCCCCACCAACCTGGATGACTCCATGCCATCTTCCTCCGTCGGACCCTGTGGCGTCTCAGCTGCCCCTTCTGCTGCCGAGGAGTCCACCTCTGACCTCTGCCTCTTGGACCTGCCCTCGGCAGCTGTGGCCTGGGACGTGGCACCAGACTCCTCACTCCCCAACGAGATGACAACCAGGGAGGGGAGCCGGGCCTTGCGTCTCCGGCTGGCGGTAGGATCCCTGACGCTTTGCTCCACAGCACCCTCTCTGCCCTCTTCATCAGTTGACGCTGCAGACAGGGAGAGATAGAACACAGGCATCAGGGCACTGTACAATGGACTGATACACACATGACAATTGTGCATGAGTGACAGTGTCAAACTTCAGACACGGCATCACACTCCCCAACACACGTCATTTCAACTCACACACGAGCAATTCAACAGAAATATTGCACCAGGCAGCACCATCCATACACAAACAACAGCACAAGCAGCCGAAGGTGAGCCCAACGTCACATGAAACATGGGGAGTGCACAACACATGCACACACGCCACCAGACTTACATGCATGGGTACATCTCCACCAACTGTCGCAGTGATGAGATTGCCATCCATGTCACATCTGGCATTGAGCCTTCTACATGTCAGTGTCACATGCATCCATGTTGCATCACAGTTGCACATTTGTCAAATACACACACATGCACATGTACACAGTGCAGATACGTGCAGCAGGAACCACCATCCATGTGTGACACCACAACCATGCCAACGTACATACACAGCAATTCAAACATGTGTGCTCCCACACCTGCATTTGGCCAGCATGCTTACCAACACATACACCATCGATGTGTCTCACACATGAGAGGACTCACATGTGGCAGGTTCACGCCCCTGTACTTACACATCCATACATGGCCCTACAAAAACACATGGGCAACCTGCACACTATTGGCACACCACAATACGCGCAGCGTCCAATCAGTATGCATGTACACTTACCGCTCGACTCCAGATGGGTCTCCCTCTCAAGGACCTGGACGTGGAGCGCTGGGCATATGCGTTCCAGGACCCTCATTTGGTGGTCGGACAGGTGGCCCCGGCACCCCTTGGCATCCGCTGCCTTTAAGAGGCGCCGGGCCTTGTCGAGGGTCCTGGACATGAAGTCCTCCCAGCGCTTCCGGACGTGTTGAATGTTGCGGACTGCCACCCCCTCCTCGTTGATGGCCGTCACGATGTCCATCCAGATCCTCTTCCGTCCTTCACTGTCGAAACGCAAGCTTCCAAAGAGGGCATTATACTGCCCCAGGACTTGCTCTACCAGGACACCAATTTCCCTGGCACTGAAGCTGGTGCCCCTCTGCCTCGGGGTTGCCAGTGTTGCCAGATGGTGTTGTGCCCGATATGGCAACCCCAGAGGCAGGTGTGGGTGGGCAACTGGGTCCTGGGGCTGGGCTGTGGAGCGATGGTATCCCAGTCGGGAGTCTTCTGTTTCAGCAGGGGTGGTCACAGCAACTGCACCCCTGGCTGACATGCCAAATAGCAGGGCACGTGGGCAGCAGGCAGGCAGCAGTAGATGGCAGGTGGGAGCGTGCTTGGGGCTCTGGGGAGCAGTAATTCTGGGCAGGAGCGTGGTCTTCCGTGTGTTGTCACGTGGCCAGCTTGATACGGAGTGACTTGGCATGTGAAAAAAGTGCACGTCAGCGTGTAATTCGAGGAAAGGCCCTTAGCACGTATGCACGTCTGTGACGTTACGCGCAGGCATTTCCCTCGTGACGGGTGCATAGTGATTCAGCACGTGAGTAAACAGCACGTCCGGGTGTCACTGCGTGTAATTGGAGAAAAGGCCCTTAGCGCGTAGGCGCCGAAGTGATGTAGCACGTGTGGGCTGGCTTAAAAGGTACGGGTAGGACGCCATTTTCTTGTATGTGCTTTTTGTGGAGGGCGAACGGGTGATTCTTGTACTTCTTGTCGGTTCACACGCGATTACTTCACAACGGTTCCAGTTCGTACTGCATGTTTCCTCTGACAGCGTTCAATTCTTCTTTTGGCCTGTTTCCTCAGACAGCGTTAAATTCTTCTTTTGGCGGGGGTGTTGCCAATGCGCACACGCGCATCTTTTTCACATTCTTTGCCCAGGCAGACGGCGAGTCGCGCACGTATTTACCTACTGTGGTTTCCCCCATGTGTCGCGTACCCCTTCAGAGGTCATTGTAGGCTGCGTGCATCACGCGTATGCTTATTTTTGTGTTTCTGGGTGCCACAGTGTAGTGCGGGTTCATTTTTCTACGCATGTGGTCTACCAGGGGTTGCGTGCATGTTTTATATTGTTTTCGGGGTGCCTGTGCATTGCGTGACCCGTCATCTTCCCCCAGGGGTCACAGACAGTCTTACTAGAGCACTAGGGTACGAATACCATATAGTACCCTACCCCTTTCACCCCAATTGCCCAGGACAATTGTTTACTGCAACTCCCATACGCACAACAACATCAGTGCCATGGTTGGGAGGCGACCAAGCAGTAAGGGAGGCAAAGGTGGCCGAGCACAAAGAAATGGGCGAGGTGGGCGCGGTAGGGGATGTGGCCAGGATGTTCAGGGTGGCCCAAGAGGCCAGTGTGTCGAGGACCAATCAGGGACACATATGCCCCCCCCAATGGGTCGGGGAGATGCAGCAGACACCATCCAACCTCAGGCCTTGTTGAACCCCCCCCTATTGTCAACTGGACCGGCACAGGATGACTCCCAGGCTGACTCCCAGGTCACCACACCAAGTCTGAGTCGTGTGGCAGTGAAAGATGCTGTCACCAGGCCACGTGGATCTGGGGCAGCAATGTCATCTGCTGCCCCAAGTAGCCAGGGTGAGGAGGCTGCAGGGGCAGCTGCAGCTCAATCCACCCCAGATCAGAGTCTCCCAGCCGGGACAGTGTCGGTCCAGGTCCATCACACCGACGTTGGCCCTGCCAACATCACCCTGCTTCCAATGCCTGCACCAAGACCTTTGGTCATTGTGCCTTTACAGGCTTCAAGTACCCTGTCCACCTTCTGACCAGAGCGGCACAAGCCACTCAGGATCCGCACCACCTTTGAAGAAGAAGAAGGGTGCTCTTGCACTACAGACTGAGACCCCAGACACGGCTACACAGTCTGGCACGTCAAGGAAGCCTAGCTTCAATGACGCCGAACTAGATGCACTTGTGGGCTATGCCATAGCCGCGAAATGGTGGTGACTGCAGGGTGCAAAACTACACCTGCCCACCGTAGGGCCCACTGGCAGACCATTGTGGACCACATTAGTGCCCTTGGATTTGTGAGGCGCACAGCTGATGATTGCTACAAGCGGTGGAATGACCTGAAACAAAGAGCAAAGAACAAGCTGGCTTCCAATCATGCCTCTACTCTGGTGACTGGCGGTGGGTCTCCACCAGAGGACGACCAACTCACTGAACACGAGTCTGTCACAGGAGGCTTTGTCACAGAGGAACAGATCCGAGGCATGGGAGAGCTACCACATCTTGAAGCATTGTCCGGTGAGTGCCCATGCATGTGTGTGCAATCCATGTGTATGTTGCTTGGGTGATGTGTTCTGATTGAGTGCCAGGTGAGGCTGTGTAGTCATTACTGGTATGGGTCACCCATGTGGCTCCTCCAAACAATTCCCCGGACTTGGTTTTGGGTATGACAGTATCCCTTCTGACCACAGATGTCAATTTAGTACAGATTACTACAGTTGCCCTTCAACTGTCATCTTGCATCAACATGTATAAAGTGTAAAAAAAAATCCTGTTCATTCAGCCTGATTGCTTAAATCCTTGCCATTTTTATCACAAAACTTTTTCAAGCGCTGCCAATAATGTTACATACTTCTGTCATAGATTACACCCCACAACCCCACATTTATTACCTTGTAATGGGAATGATTTCGCCAATCAGGCTGATTGCATAATTACCTGCACACAATCATTTTGGCCCCTGTTAGAATGTAGAACATGTCTGTTGTCTTCTGTCAAGGTGAAGTGACCAACCATTGATGTATCCATCTGCCTGACATCACTGCATCAGTGACCACTGGATCTGTAGCAGCGTGTGGCACATGCATGTTTTGTCACACTATTTTGCATGTATAATCTCATAATGTCCATCCCACATGGATGGGTGACAGTACCTATTTCCTACCATATGGCTGTACTTGTGAAATGTACCATGGCTATGCTACGTGCCATCTGTGTGCTGGCATGTGTCATGTATATGTATTGGACATCCCACTCACAGGCTAATGTGTGATGCCAGTGCTATCCAGCATGCAGCAAATGTGTTGCTTTTCCGTCTTGGAGTCCTCAGTGTCTGCTTTTTGCCTCCCCTTCCAACTCATTGACAGTGCATGCATTCCAGGGTTATAGTCATGTGGGACATGTGTCATTTATGTACTGCATCTCTGCCTCCTCAGGCCTACGTGTGTGCTATGGTGCTCATGCCTGTTTCCATTTGTTATCTTTCATGTTTTTGCAGGTGATGAGGCACTTGATGCTGTTGAGGTGGAGGAGATGGTGCAGAACCAGGAGGTTTCACAGCCACAACCGTGCACCAGTGGAGGACGTGGGGTGGTGGTGGGTGAAAACCCAATCCTCCTGCAGACCATACCGTCCACGGGTGTCACTGGGTACGGCTTCACAGACCTCAATAATTCAGGTGCTGAATCGGACGATGAGACATATGTGGCATTGCAGGTGAGTTACTGGAAGGGATGCTGTTCGGTCCAACCCACCTGCACCGGGGGTAGACCCCTCTATGGGGATGTCAGTGTTGGTAAGTGCACCTTTGGCGGTTACGGATGCAGGGTCACACTCCACAACATCTGATCCTGTTCCTGGGACGGCAGATCAGGGGGGGGAATGCTTTCCTGCAGCCTCAGGCAGTGCCAGCACAGCAAGGTGCAGATCGCCTTGCCCCAAACAGGTGTGATGCCCGCCGATGCGGTGGCCGTACGCCACCGGGCAATACTGTATGAGCAAACTCCATGTACAGTACAGTAGCACAACAGGGAGCATTGGTTGAAATGATGGCTCAGGCATTGGAGAGGGTGGCCACTTCCATTCTCCGCCGTGAAACGCAGATGGAGCAACAACAGCAGCCAACAGACTCAATTTTCCAATCACACAGGGAAGACATGATGGCGTCCAACAGGAACCGACAGGCGGCACTGGAGACTCTGTGCGAAGCCATATCTGTAGAGTCACAGGGCCACAGGGAAGCCCTGAGGTTAGAACTCCATTTCCTCAGGGAGACTCTGGGTGAACTTGAGGCTTCCTAAAATATTAGGGCACAACAGCAGCTGGAGCAGCTCACACAGTCACTCTTAGCAGAGCTCCACGCAACCCGTACGGAGATCCGGGCATCACGCGAGGCCATGCATGCAGAAATGCAGGCAACCCGTGAGGTGCTGCATGGGGATCTCCATACTATCATCCTCCAGAACGAAACCTTCCATGCCTGCATGCTTGCTGCCATGGAGGACCATACCAGGGCTTTGCGTGGGCTGCCTCCCATAGCATGGCCACCTCCTGATGTAGCAGCAGAGGGTGAAGAGAATGACACCAGTTCTCCCACATTAGCGTAGCCATGCAGGCCATGAGCCCAAGGAGGTATTTTTTTTCGCAACTTCCAGCCATGTGGGTGTTGGGGTGCACCCTATCCTCGAACCTCCTGGGTGGCCTCCCCCTCTCCCTCCCTGGTCCACACATGGCCATTTTTGATTTTCTTTTTTTTTTTACAGTGTGTTGCCTTGTGTGGCTCCCGTGGGCATCCACTGTGTATTCCAGCTGGGCACATGCAGGCTTGTCCTGTCTTTGGGTTAGATGCTTGGGTTCTTGACACACACACACACACCCCTCCTGCTTCCCCTTTCCATGGGCTTGCAAAGGGTGTGACCAAGTGACAGTAACTTACAGTGACATTGGGCTCCCATGAGCTGTGTGGGCAGTCTGTAGTCAAAACTGTGTGTACATCCCTAGTGGGGATTGTTGTTGGATTCTACACTGCATGGTGTATTGATATGTGCTTGTGCATCCATGTCTTTATCCTTATTCACATGTACCTTCTTCATGTCTTCACAAGCCCATCTCCTTTGCAGATGCAGGTCATGTCGTATGCAGTACACAGACACATTTGGCAGACAGCAACACTCTGCAGTTGGAAGGGGTCGATGCAATGCCTTAGTCAGGTTGTGAGACTTGCACTACTTTAATTTTAGACACTCATATTTTTCCACTGTTTTATGCTATGGTGCTATTTTGTGTTGTTGGTAAGTATTTGTTCATGTGTGCTGTTTTTTATTGATTACTGTGAGCATACTGTCTGTGGCCTGTTTCCATTAGGGACAATGCACTTTGTGTCACTTTTGTCATGTGTTGTGCATTCATTTGGTTGCTTTCACATTGTATTCCATGCCATGGTGTGTTGGGTAGCTGGGATGGGGAGGGGTTGGGTCACATGCCACTCTTTTCATGTGGTATTTTGTAAGGGGGTAGTCATTTATGCTGCATGAATGTGTGTCTTTTTGTCACACAGCATTGGTTGTCTTTGAGTAGGTAGGGAGGCATGCAATGTAACACTTCCAGGTGAACAATCTCAGGCTGGTATAGTTGTGACAGTTGACTGTCCCTTATGTCATCATCATTGATTGCCAGCTGGTATGTGCCAGGGCTGTGTGCAATCCACAGGGGTACAATTTTAGGTGAAGTAATTAGCCACCAGCTGGGTAGGGGCTGCCTCACCACGTGCCTTCACCTCCCATGCACTGCGGGCGTGCATGTGGTTGGGGATGTGGGGGCACCACCATGTCCACCCGCAGGCGCCGGCGGGTTGCAATGTTGTGCAGGACACATGCTGCCACTATGATCCTGCACACTACTGGGGGCGCATAGAGCAGCTGCCCACCAGAGAGGTCAAGGGAGCGAAAGCGTGACTTGAGTACTCCGAATGTGCGCTCCACTATGCCTCGGGTTGCAATATGGGCTGTGTTGTATCTTACCTCGGGTGGGGTGGTGGGATTCCGAACTGGCGCCATCAGGTACGTGCCCATCAGGTACATGCTCAGAGGGTAGGCACAGTCCCCTGGGGAGGTGATGATGGGTATCATTAGTGGGGTTGTGACACTACTCAGTATCTGACAGGCATGCATGTGCAGAGGCATTTATACTCACCAATCAGCCATGTGTCGCCATGCCGCCCAGCTTCTAGGTCTCGGTTTAGGGGTGACATTCTGAAAATGAAACTATCATGAGTGGACCCTGGATAGTTTGCATATACTGAAGTGATGATTCCCTTGGCATCACATACTACCTGCACATTGATGGAATGCCAGTGTTTGCTGTTTCAATAGATGTGCTCAGTTGCCCTGGGAGGACGTAGAGCCACATGGGTGCAATCTATGGCACCTAGCACTTTGGGGAAGTGTGCCACCCCGTAAAAGTCCTGGACGGCAGCCTGCCTTTCTGTAGGTGTTCTGGGCATATATATGTGCCTGCGGACTGAGGGGCATGCAGTCATGATGGCCAAAACCTGGTGCAGCCAGCGTGACTGCGTGGCCGGTAACACCCCCTCCACTATGGCACTTGCCTGCTGAAATGACCCAGTAGCCAAGAAGTGCAGTATATTGAGCACCTTTTCCAAGGGGCTCGTGCTTGGCGGCACAGGGTGGGTGATGCGAGTTCATCCTCCCACTCACTCACCAGGTCGAGTATTATGTGTGGTGGAAACCTGTACCTCCCATACACCTGGTCATCAGGCATCCCAAAAAGGCTGGTCCTGGGTTAAAAAAAAAAAAAAATGCAGGCTCTGCCTATTGTCCGCCTCCTGCGGTGTCCCACGACCACTGCTGCGAGGAACGGTATATTCATCGTAGCGTCTGAGCTTGTTTGTTGTTTGTGTGCACTTTTATGCTGCGCGGGTCCGCCTGCGCCTGCTTCCTGCTGGCGTATGTGTTTCCGGATTAGCGCGTCTTTTTTAGCGCCCGCGTTTCCCTTGTTCGATTCCATGAATACGTGTTGTAGCCGAGCGTGTGGGCGTTGCGAGCATTTACCTCCTGTACTTCCCCCATAACGCCCACATTTTCACGCGTTGTTCCCCGTTCCGCGTGTTACGCCCAGTGTTCAGCCCACTTTTGTTGTGTGCACTGCGCTATGTGCGTTTTCGTTTAATGACGTGTGCGCCACCCACGATTTTAGCGCACATCCCAGGATTTACACGCGCACTGACTTCCATGAATCGATGTGCGTGGCTTTGGCACGCTTGCGCTGCGATTTCCGTGCTTGCGTTGCGATTTTCAGCGCACATTAATTCCATGAATTGGCCTCTCAGTGTGTAGTATCAGAGTTTTGCCAATAGTGCCCATGCTCTTACATCTGTCAAGGTTCACAAAAGCCTGTGGGTAACTTACCATTATTGTACCATTCTCTAAGAGTAACAGTTTTTCATAGCACATGGTCGCTCCGAGAATAAAATCTGACAGCCTGCCATTCAGATCAAATTCCAACTGTAGAAATTCAACAGATAGCGTGTTTGGCATTCTAAAAAATTTGTATAGTATTTTGGCCTCATATTTCTTTAATTCACCAATTAGGTTATGTACCCAGACCTCGATACCATAGGTTAACACTGGCAGAACCTGAGAGGTATATAGCAACAACATAGTCTCTATATAAACCCCTCCATTTCTCCCAGTGAAAGTGCAGACATTATGAACTATTTACACACATTGATCTTTAGTTCATTCCAGTGTTTGTTCCATTTCAGGTTCTTAACTACATTGACCCCCTAAGTATTTGTAGCACCTCAAACGTTCAAACAGAACACCATCAAACTTCCATATAATGCCATGATTAGACTTAGTTTTGCCCGTAAATGCCATAATCTTACTCTTGCTGATATTTACTCTTAGACCGTTCATTTTTGCGTAGTCACCCAGGTCATCAATCATAGTTTGCAACCCCTTAGGGGTATGGTCTAACGGGGTTAGATCATCAACATATCCAAGCCACCAAATTTTTTTACCCACTTTGACTGGGTAATTATTCAAACAGCTAACGACATCTTTCAGGTCGGCAAGATAGAGATTAAAGAGGGTTGCCCCAAACATGCAGCCTTGCTTCACTCCGCTTGTTGTATTCATAGGTTCAGATAACTTGCCTTGACCATCTAGACGAACCCTAATAGTAGTATGTTTGTGCAACAACAATCATTTTTAACAGGCCGAGCGGGATATTCAATGCAACTCTTTTTTTTCACAATTTATTGTGCATCACCATTTTGAATGGGGCACTGATGTCGATATATGCACAGTAGACGGCAGAGTCACGTCTCATCCATGCATATTCGACTGCCGAAACCAAGATTAGTAAATTATGCACTGTGTTAGATTTCATCCTAGAGCCAGTCTGATTAGGGGGGTGGATAGCATTATCTTGTATACACAGGTTCAGTTCTACTAACAAAACTTTAGCAAATATTTTCGCTGGTATATCTAGCATGGAGAGCATGCAGTAGTTGAAAGTTACATTCCAGGGACCCTTCTTGCGCAAAGGAAGGATATGGCTCTCAGTACAGGTAGCAGGAAGATGACCACATTCTTCAATGTGGACAAAAAGGAGATGTAATGCATGTGCCCACATCCCTGGGAACAATTTAAGAAGACTATTGGATGTTCTGTCAGGGCCAGCTGCTCGGGAGTTAAGTAGCCTCTCAATTATTATGGTAATGTCTGATATCGATGACTTACATTCCCATTTTGCATGTGGTAAAGACAACTCTTCATCGACAGGGTTAGTCGCACCTAAAGTAGATACAATAGGGGTCAACCATACAGGCTCAACACTATTAATAGATAAGTCTCTGTTAGCTGTCCCCCTCATCACCATCCAGATTTCAGTGGTGTTTCCAGCAGTAGCGAGGTTGGCAATCTGTTGCCATTCTCCCTCTCACATCTATGTCGACGTTCTCTGAGCCATCTACATTAATTATTTTTGGCTATTTTGATGTGATCATTGATTTCAATGGCAATATACAAACCTAGTATAGGGTATAGGATAACTAATGTTAGCACAGATTTATTTTTTCCCCGCTACAATCCTACGGGCATAATGGGATCCATTTTATAGACCCTATTCAAACACTTGCGGGAACTTTTATAGTGTTCTTTCTGTTGGATAGTCTCTTTCACACGTTTAACCAATAGTGAAATGTCAGACAGGATATTGGTTATGCTAGAGCCAGAGTTAATGTTACCCTATTATCTAATAAGGGTTTGAGAAGTACACACAAGGGCATATGGTTGCTTTCCTCACGTGTCAAGATAGCCATGTCCTCCACCAATGGCAAGCCAGCCGGGTTGGCGAAGACATAGTCTATAGTGTAGGCACTTTTACCACTCACGCGCGTGTAACCTTTGATGGCATCTCCTGTACAATATCCATTTAGTTTGTTAAAACCTTAAGCATATTTGCCCAGACCTTACCCTGTTGATTTGTTGCAGACAACACAGCCGGAGCAGACTTACTTTTGAACAATAAACGTTTGAATAATAAATCTATATTGTTATGACCTATTCTAGCATTAAAATCACCCACTATCCAAACTGGAAGGTTAGACGCATTGTTATCTAATATTTAACAGTGGCCACATTACATTTAGAGGCAGTACAATTGGGGGGGGGGTGCATACATTTTAATCAAAGCTATAGCAGTTTGTAGGTGAGCTACTTTAACTGCCTGAACCATGGAAGATGACCCAATCATTTCACTTAGATGCCAAGGCTGGCATACTGAAATTAATAATCCTCCATTAGGGCGCCCGATGGGGCCCCGAGTAGCCAATATCTGCAAGGTATTCCTACCATCAAGATGGCTCTATGACTTCCCTGGTAAAATGTTTGAGCCCTCAAGTATTCCATGAACACATGATATTAATGTCATCTAGAAATGGATGAAAAATGGGTTTTGAAGACTGCCGGGAGACATTGCCAATATCCTTCTCCCGTCCCACACTTCTCTCCACATATATCTTTAATGTGGAGTTAATGGTTACAGTTTTGATGATTGGATCTTTTTTCTATGTCATTGCCCCTACCATTATTAGTGGGGGTTCTACCTTCAACATGATGTATCGAGGGACTATTTCTCAGTGTTTCACTATTATTTTGATTAGTGGTACATGGCCCCCTTTTTTCGTGTTTCTTACTTACTTCCACTGTGTTTGGTGGTGTATTATTCCTGACTTAAACGGTGGTCATTTTCACAATCTTGCAAGTATATCCCAGTCTGAACAGCTCATTTTCATATTTGAGAATATATTCCAGGGTTGCTTCAGATGTAAACCAAATATTCAATATAGGTTTTGCTATGTGCTCTAGTTGGTCAACAAGTTTAATGTCATCGGTAGTGATGACTCTTAGGGCCGATACAGTACTTAAGATACATGGTACCGCCGCTTTATTCAATGGCGGTAAATATTCTACTGAAGAAACGGCCTGCAATTGCAGAGCACTAAATTCATCTCGACTGTCAGCAGGTACGTTGCTGGCCTCAAATCTGTTTTTACAGGTGTTTTTTCAGCGCAGATCTCAGTTAGTTTAGGTTGTCTATTTCCACCTGTTTGTGTTGCAGTACTCATAACATATCTTTCATTATCCATATTTTTGTCGGCAACCAATTTAATGGTAACAAGGAATCGAGAGGGTATATCACAGTCAATTACAAACAAGCATTCAGCATCAGCCACATTAGTCTGGGGCGTATCACTGCCAACACCTTTATTGTTCACCACTTGTGGTATTGAAATGGTGACTGAGGGGTCATTAACATTAAATAAGTCTGAGCTAACATGGTTTCCGATCACATCCTTTTCACTTACAACACACATTTTGTACGCACTTTGTGTCGATTTGCATATATAAAGGCTTGGGTTACCACTTTATATTTACATCTAGTCGGCTCTCCGATTGCTGCGTCAACCACCTTGTCAGTACAGATTACTTGAGAGGTTTGAGCCACGATATTTATCCCCATAAGTGCGACGTTAATGATCACTTCAGTGTTTGAGCGTTGGTCTCTCAGTATCTTAGGTCCTTGATTAATACTCTTACGTTGAAGTACAGATTGAATGTCTAATTTATTTTCTAACCTCTCACATGTCTCAACCAGCAAAGAGAAGAGATTCAAAAGCCCTAAACATAGAAGTCAAAGCTTTACTGGTGTTACTAGTATGCGAGTGGTATTCATGTGTGCATGCATACCATCTGAGGCACAAGGTATATTATCCCCACATTCAGAAGGATATTCACTTTCCAAATACTGATTTTCAATTCCAGGTAAATTGGCGGGTTCATAAAAGGTATGTGTGTCAATGCTTATTGGACATGGTGTGAATGTAATGTTCATTATGTCTGCAATATATTCTACTTCAGGTATCTCAGTACAGATATCTATATCATTAGGGAACTCCAGAAGATGAGCTGTATTACCATCTGCCGTCCTACTCATCAGAGCAGTGATAGTAATTTTATTGTACAAGACTTCCTGTAATATTTGGGTCTCACAAAGAGGTTTGGGGTCTTTGGGAATATATGTCCTAAATTGGGTAGGGTGTCCTTATCTATGTGATTTGCCGGTGCCGCAGCAGCAGTGGCAATGTCTGTAGACACAGCCGATGACGTAGCTGGCACGCTAATAATATTATCAATCAACTTAGTACCTAGACAACATAGCAAGCGATTTAAAACTGCTACGATTTCCTTCACAGCTTTTTCTTCATCTATTCTACTAAGGTCACTTACTTTAGGGGAAACGTCGTAATTGATCTGGTTTTAGACACTGATGCAGAATTGGTAATTATTTTGGGTGGGCAGATCCAGCACGGTAGCCTCTGTTTGGAAAGGGGGGGCAGTTTCAACAGTGTCCCCATTAACAAGCATTGCACTCGTAGAAGACACAGGTAGATGTGTGAGCAGAGACGGAGGGCATATCATCATTAGTAGCGCTAAGCATTGTTTTAGTGTGTATAGCGACAACACAGTGAGCTAGTGGAGTGTGCACACTACCCAGGGCATTCAATGTCTACGATGGTTAAACAAATAGCACTCTGAGTTATTAATATTAGCATAGTGCTAACACAATACAACTCTATGCAACACAAAGGGGGGTCTCATTTAATTCTCAATTAAGTGTTTAGGATGTATTAGTCAGGTGACAAACATAACGTGTGGAATTCACTCACCAATTAAAACATTCTTTCATACATGTGTCATTCCTAAGTTTCTGCAGAAAATCGTGTATGCCGATAATACTGCCGCAGCTAGCAAGCCAGCAAACAGCACTTGCACAAAGCACTTCCCCAAATGCACGCACCTTAAGTAGTGTCTTGGGGTCAGTGGGACGGAGCCAAAATAGGGGCAAGATGTGTTCATAAGATTATTTCCACAAGATAGCCTAGAATTACAAAACAGATGGAGGGGTACAAGTATAAAGTTTATACAACCCTATGGCTTTAGTTTAGATAATTAGGGAGTCCACAGGGTATTTATTTAGTTCCAGTTCCCCTTCTTCCAGCACAGCAGCAGGAGCAGCAAACAGCACTTGCACAAAGCACTTCCCCAAATGCGCGCAGGCAGTGCCTTAAATAGTGTCTCCAGGGTCAGGGGGCGGAGCCAAAAAAGCTGCAAGATTTGTCCACAAGTTAGCCTTATTTGAGCACAGCAGCAGGAGCAGTAAGGACAGCAAACATCAATTGCACACAGCACTATCCCTCTACCTATCCATGTTTTCTATTTTGTTTTTTGTTAGTTGTGATTGAGGGATTGTGCCATATTGAGGACTCTAGCCATGTCTGTATTGTCTGTCGACAATGTTTATTACGTTTTGTGTATTAATTTGATGCAAGCAGCCAGTTTATGGTTCTTGATGTATAATGTAAGTTTAGACATGGAACTTAGAGATCAGAAATGGCTAAGCACTTTTTTTCTTCCATTACGATCCAAAACTGTCATTGGAGAGCGTGAAATTAAAGTTATGCTTTCAAAGTAAGCAATAATAGAAACATACGGAAGATGTAGGTCTCTCGTTGAATCGGTTGCCAGTCAAAAGCCATTGAAAGTTTGCTAATCAAAAGCCAACGTTTGTGTGTCTTGTTGATGCACATTCTACATGTCACAGGTTCAAAAAGTGGATATTGAACGAAAGGTGCATCCTGACAGAAATGATATGTGGAAAGCACTCTTCTTGCATTTGTTTGCCGATGGTCTATTTGATCTTACTGAATCACAGATATTGTCGAAGTATTGTTACGGTAGTAGCAAAAATGTAGAATGCCTGGAGTATTTTTTTTTACAAAATTGAAGTTTTTGCTGTTCCACCAGCTCTGCAGAACATATGTTGAATGATTGCTTTACAAACAGTTTATACGTTTTAGGTTATAGTCAGGTTGGAGATCAAAGCTTCCTTCCAAATAAAGTGTTCAGGGAGTAAAAGGGGAAAATGGAATATTTTCCACTAGATTCGAAAACAACGTTCAGGGTCTAGGTGGCAGAGTCAGAATTCATTGTAGATATATTAGTGAATGGTGTAGCAACAAAAAAATGACAAAAATAATTTGACAAAAATGTTACTTTTGAAAAGTTTGAAATTAACAATAGCATATTGGTAAGGAATAATGAGTGTATGCTGATCTTCAGATTAAACAAGATATTCCACTTCCTATTTTGCTTGCAAAGGCATGGGGACAATTTCAGCATATTAGTAATGCCGAGGCGTCCAGCTCAAATGAGCACTACACTATTTATCCTTTGAATTCTCCTTTGAGGTAATGGGTAGTGCAACTGAATTATATTTAAGGCAGCAGTTAAGAGGTTCACACGTTGTTTATGGGAGAAGGGTTTAGAGGCTCAATGTTTCCCAATACCTTTTTCCTCTGAAAAAGGTGGATGATTGGAGGAACACCCTTCACCCATTTCTGCATCCGAATATCGCTGTATGCACATGATCTGAGCACCCATGATTCAGGACAAACAGTACATTTTACAGTTGTATGAGAGTGAGTTCTCCACTCCTTGTAATTCAGTAGTTGAAGTAACATTTTGAAAATGAGTGCCAGTCTTCAAGTGAGATGGTGCAGAATGTTTATGAAAAGGATGAGGTATTTGAAAACAAGATTACCAACATTCTTGCTAACATGCATGTAACAAGGTTCTGGTACAGGCATCATTTAGAGGTCAGGTGCACACTGCGAAACTTTGCCCCACCCTTCCCCCCCCAACCTGGTTCATAAAACTCAGAGCTGTACAGAGTATGGATGGGATGATCTAGTAGATTTTATTCATAAAAGCACCCCTAAAAAATTGGGTGGAGCATATGACACCAGCTGAAATCTGTGCAATGGTCCCTCTTGTTGTATTCTGTTTTTTATCACTATAATTTTCTTGCTAGGTTGCATTTCATATGTAGGAAAGAGAATGGTCCCTTTGGATGTTTTGAACATTTATTTGGAGGAAGGCGCTTCAGGCGTGTGGAACCCCCCCACATTCATATGTTTTTATTGGTGAGAGATGCACCAAAGGTTGGTGAAGATCCAGAAAACACAGTTTTGGAGTTCACTAAGAAATATGTGACATGTGCAATTCCAATAGAGCCTGAGAATGCAGAGCTGTGGTTGAAGGTCTTAAGTTTCCAAACTCAGACATGCAGAAAATATTGCTAAAGAAGATAAAAGTGCAAAGGGAAATATTACACAAGGTGTATATTTAGTTCCCCTAGACCAGTTTGCTCAGCTGGTCAGGCGAACAGTGTTAGGTCTTCTATCACTGGAAAATCCCCCAAAAATGCATACAAACTCAAATGCAATGACCAGTCCCTGGTTATTAATGACAACGATCTTGCCATGGCTCTGCTTTGGAGTGCAAACATTTATGTTCAGTACATAGCTGACAACAGTACTGCTGTTGTACGGCACATTACAGCTTATGTGACCAAACCTGAAAAGAGCAAAGCAAATAAGGTTTGGACAGATTTGACATGTAATAAGAGCTAGAGTCAGAGGCTGTTCAGTTTTGGTATCAAGATGCTCTCTGACCAACAATGTGGTGCGCATGAAGCTTCTGACAGACGAGTTGTCAATATTGTATGGTTGACTCTTTGGCCTGCCATTTCTAGGAAACAAGTACTGAAACCACGGTCTGAAAATGAAGCTTTGGCAAAAAAACAGCCTAACAGACATACTTAAGAACATTGGTTGACATTACCCAAAGAGGCCTAGTGTTATGGAGAAGCTGCGCTTCTATGATTGAGCAGAACACTACTTGTATCACAATGTGGATAGCAGTCATAAAAAATGACATTGCAAGATTGTCTAAGGTGCCAAGTGAGACATGAGGACGCATGTCTATCAACCACATGAAGCTGTCCTGTGAAACTGCTGAAAGAACTGTTCTACTTTTGTATCGCACAGTTATTTTTACCATGGTGTTGTGAGAAAGAGTTGCTTGGTACTTTTGAATTGCCAGGAGGAAAAGCTGACAGCTAGAAATGCACAGAAACCTCTTGAAGGAAGTCACAAGTTTGTTGATAAAAGTCAACATGCTCCTGGAAATCCGCTTTTAAGCAGTGAGGATACACATGTTATGGAAGAAGTGGTAAATGTAATGCAATGAGCTAAGGATTCTGAGCTTCAGCCTCCAGGTTTAGCTCGACCTTCTCCACAAAAAACAAGCTGAAAGTCTTATACATATATTCAGGCCAACAAGCCAGACAAACTCCTGGCTTGACAATTAAAGCCAAGAAAAGTGGCCGAAACAATACTGGCGATCGAAGTCACACCGGGTGAGAAGGTCAGCACCACTGAACAAATAACTACACAATTCCATGCCAATTACTCTACGACCACCCCAATCAGATACTACAACAGGAGTATATCCGGTCCACGTCCTTGCAGACACATACAGCCTTAGACAGGGATACCACAGAGAAGGACATTACACTGGAGGAAGTGTTATTGGCGATAGCAAACCTCCCATCCAATAAGTCACAGGGCCGCGACGGGTTCCCAGCTTCCTTTTACAAATGGTTCAGGGCAATCCTGGCTCCTAAACTGGTGGCCCTCTTCAACTCCTTTGCAGTTACGGGTAAAACTACAGATTCCATGGAAGAGGCGAATATAGTCCTCTTCCCCAAAGCAGGGAAATACCCCACCAGCTGCATATCTTATTGCCCTATTGAGCTCTTTAATAAAGACGCTAAGATTTGCACGAAGATCCTCGTAAATAGGGTGGCGCAGCTGATGCCGACACTGATCCACCCGGATCAGACCGGGTTTATTAAGGGTCGCCAAACTCACAACAATCTCAGGAGAATTTGCTATCTGTTAGAAAAGGTTGCAAAGAAGGGAGACCTGGCAGTGCTGGTCACACTGGATGCGGAGAAGGCATTCGACCAGGTCGAATGGTTCTTTCTCTTCAATACACTCCACAGTATGGGGTTTGGCCCTAAATTAATAGCTATGGTACAGGATAACTATACGCACCATTGGGGGGCTTGGCGTGGCAGCCATGCGTTAAGGAGTGGGATTCAAGAGTTCCCACATGATGCGCTCACCTGAAAAAGCACAGAGGCGTCCGAAGGTCCGGAGGTCGGCTGGTAGAAAACCCAAGAGAAATCGGACCGGGTTAAGGCCAGGAGTGAGGACGAAGCGACCGCAGCACCAACATACAAAAAAGCGGGCGTGATGCGTTGAACAGGTGTTGGAGCTCTGCAGCAACAACATCGATGGGAGAGGCACGTGGAAGCAGTGTAGGCGAGACACACATCCCAAAACCAGAGAAGACACTAATACCTGGACGAACCTCACGGCCAGCAACCAGGCAACTTTAAACACCCTAGGACTGAGGGAAAAAGATCCAGTCCATCACATGACAGAGAGCCGCCGAGGAAGGTACGGAGGTGCGCAGCCAGGGACGGAAGGACAAAAGGAGGAGCCTGCAGCCCCAGTTGGGAGATCCAGCGCCATACGTATAAAAGGCGACGAGAACACCAGGGTAGAACGGAGCCAGAACTGGGGGGCGGACCTACTAGAGCGTCCAAGAGAGCTTGCCGCACCAACAACCCGGTGAGTGCGGCTCCCCCCCACCTTTCCAGCACAGACCCGGGCAAGGACTGCCCCAATGCCCGAGTGTAAAGAGCTCCCGGCAAGAAGGCGACGGGCCACAGGGACAGCAGGTAATGGCCCACGCATTGCGATTGGCGGCCCCTACGAGGCATGGGGCCGCGAGGGGACTGCAGACTTGCATCCGGGATAACGCATGTGACGGAGGACACGGCCGCTAAGCAGGCAGCACATTCCGGGAAGCAAGGAGAGCCCTGAACTAAACCGAAACAGAGCCCATGAGGAGGAAGACTAGCCAAAGGAGTGGGGTTCCGTAACAGCACAGCAATTCTGGGGGACCGGCCGCCTCTGGGGACATAGACCACTGACACAGGGGACGGGATCAGAAGGCCCGCTGCATTGAGCCGCCTGCCACCATCCGGGACTGCCACCCAGACGGCGAGACTAGGACAGACAGGCACAGGGAAACGGACGGCGCACATACAGCAACGGGGAGCCCAGCCCTGCACCAAGGGGCATTGCGAAGCGAAGGTCCAAACTAATAGGCCAAAAAAGGTTAGATCAGCACGCAATATTACCAGACACGTGTGAGGACACAGTCTACCCGCCTACCGGAAGCAGGCAGTCACCTCTGGAGGGTTCCAGAAGTCAAGATAACAGTGCTGAGAAGGGATAGCAGTAACTACGCTAGAGAGCACAGCCTGGGCGCTCTTAGAGCCACCAACAGCAGGGAAAACATATGAGAGGGATGTGCTGAAGGCCTATGCACCGATAAGAGTCACAATAAGGCAGGAGGCTTCGTAGTAGAAAAGGGGACACTTGATCCACGATACAAAGTAGCTGCACATATGGAGAGTGCAGCCCTTCGATCAAGAGTCTGACCCCGAGAAGAAAGGGCATAAACCGGTGGCAGGTGAGCACCCTGGAGCCACGACAACGGCGGGCAATATCAGCCGGCGAGAGAAGGGAGGCCGGGCTGGGGAACATAGGGTGCCCGGACAGTCCAACAAAGCCGGCCTCCACACCAGAGACAGAGGATTGCAGCACCAGCTTAGCGGTGATACATAAGAGAAGCGCGCAGACTGGGTATAAGCAGGCGGCCAGCGGGAACACCCCATGCATAAACATCAGCACACGCTGCACCATTGCACCATAACGACCCCTAACTTGGAAAAGGCAGCAGGAGGGGTTTAATTGAACTAATACCAATTTGTACGTGGGAGGCCACAACCCACTGCCCTGTCACAAAGCGAGTACCCGCCACTAAGGGGGTACAGGACCCACAAGTGCGGGAACATAAAAGGATGATCACAAACAGCAGAAACTAAGCTGCTTTACAGCGGACAGTGCTAATTTAAGACAAAGCAACAACGGAAGAGGGGAGACAGCTACACGAAGGAAGCAATAACAGGGCACATCATCTGCAACAAACATCAACGCAACCTGCAGCTCGGCAGACTCCCGCAAGGACTGGGGAGACACCCGCAACCCAGTAGAGGAAGGAAGCACTCCCATGGTGATCACAAAAGTGTATGGGGAAGCTCCAGAGAGAAGTTAATACGGACCCCCAGCTACAGCAAGGGAGCAGGAGGTAAACACATAACAGAGCAGGAGACGGCCAACCACCGTTGACAGCACAAGGCACACAGGGTGGAAGCTGGAGCCCCAACACAGACGCATAAGAGCCACTGGAGCGGGTATGCCGGACAAGCAAAGAGGTGGCAAAGGGAGGCAAACCAGCATGGAGGCATTCACCCGGAAGAATGAGGAACCTCTTCCTGAGACACCAGGGGCCGGAACGAGCACAGAAAACTCGAGGCAATCTGAGAACGGACAGTAGGAGAGCCCCATACTGGAAGCCATTGCGGCCCTCAAAGCATCTTTAGAGGGTAAGATAGATGCAGTGATCGTAGACGTGGCACTCCTTAGGCAAGACACAAGGAACCTGGTGGAGAGGGTGACAACAGTAGAAAACCAGGTGCAAAGTAATACAGCGAACATAACCAAACTTCCCAATCCCAAATGCCAGAGGTACTGGACCGCATTTGTACACTGGAACACAGAGCGGAAGACACAGGAGGGAGAGCCAATGCAACAATGTGCAATGTGCGCATAGTGGGGCTGCCGGAGGGAGAGGAAGGAAGAGACCCCACAAACTACATTGAAAACTTACTGCTCCAAGAAGAGGGGGCAGGGAACTTATCTCAGGGCTTCGCGGTGGAGAGAGCACATAGGGCTCCGATTAGGGGACCCCGCCCAGGAGCACCCCCAAGACCCATGATTGCAAAGATCATGAACTTCAAGGATCGGGAGAAGATCCTGACATTCTCGAAGGAAGGAGGGGTGATAACAAGAAATGTTGCAAGAATAACCATCTACCCAATCTACACGGTACTAGTGCAAAAACGAGCGTTGGCAGACAAAAGGAGCGTCTTCGGAACGCTGGGTGCAGTTTATGCTGCTGTACCCAGCCAAATTAAAAAGGTGCTACACAATGACATTTCACACATCTTTGAAACCACAGCCGAGGCCGAAGAGTGGATGGACCAACAAGGATTCCCACAACCAAGAGGGGGGAATGAGCGAAACAACAGAAATGCACCTTGAGGATGCACGGAATTAAAAGAACTACTTTAAAATTACGCGGACCAGCAGCTAGATGGGCGGGAGCCCGTACAACTCGAGGCAGACCACCAAGTGCAACAAGGAACCCCACAGAGAAACAGAACTTGTGATGCCAGTTTTGAGGCATCCTGCTGCTGCAAGTGGGCCACGGAAAAGAGGATAACACAAGAGAAGCGTCGAAGCCCGAGCAGGGGGAGGGTGGCTAGGCATTTCTTAACAGTTATAGTTAGTGAGTGGTTAGATAGGATGAGTGAAGGCATGAGTGGCGGAGAAAGCACCAAGCAACAGGAACGAGGCAAAAGTGGCAGGCGAACAGACAAATATCCCGATGAAGGCCACCAAGGAAGTACAACAAGGCGGCGAACCCACAATAAATCCACACAAGCAAGACCCAACATCAACAGGCAGGGTCAGACCCACCCCATACAGGAGAAATCAGCAAAAGATGAAACGAGAATGCCTGTCAGTGGACACAAGAAGACACGCAGGCCTTTGGGAACAGACGGGCCACAGGACGATGCAATCAAATGAACCAAGAAAAAGTGGTTATAGCCACCTGGAATATCAGGGGACTAAATGCCTACGTCAAAAGACTAAGGGTCTATGCCTGGCTGAATAGAGCAAAAGTGCAAATTGCAATGCTGCAAGAAACGCATCTGATGGCAGAAAAGCAAATAAAGATAGTGAAGAAATGGGGAGGACAAATGTATAGTTTAACCAACTCGAACTACGCCAGGGGAGTCCCGACATGGATCGCCCCGGGAGTGCCCTTAAACTAATAAGACAAGAGAGGGACTTGGAAGGCAGAATGGTGATTGTACACGGAATGCTGGATAACAAAGAGGTGTGCACGTATGCTCCCAACCATGATGCGACAGAAATCTTTAAGAAGATCACACCTCGGCTAGCCCCATATAGAGGAGTGTCATTCATATGGACATGAGACTTCAACTGCATGCTGAGCCAGCAGGTGGACAGATCCGCGGCAAGCAGAAGAAACTGGCTCCGCCAGCCAGGGTCCTACAGAAGACTCTAGACCAGCTGGAACTGGAAGACGTCTGGAGGAAGGTACATGCCAACACCAGGGGATATACACACTATAACGCCCCACACGGCACATACGCCCACATAGACTACCTCTTTACGGGCAGGGAGTCCCTCAGGGAATTCACTGGGATACATATTAAGACGAGAATGTTGTCCGACCACCCGCCAATAGTAGCAACATGGACATACACATATAGAGGGGCTCCCATACCTACCTGGAGACTGAGGCACCGACAGATGAGGACTTCCAAGAAAATATTGGAGAGACGATTGATGACTATTTTGACCGTAATGTGGGGAGCGTGGACAGCACTGGCATGGTTTGGGAAGCCTTTAAGGTGGTGGTCAGGGGAGCGGTCATAGGGAAGGCGGGAGGACTCAGGGGGTCCATTTTGGCTGAACTGGGAGAAAAAGAAAAGGAGATAGAACGGCAGGCATGAAGGGGGAAGAACCAGAGGAACTCACAGCCCTGTGGCTGCAGTGTAGTGCTATTTGGGAAAAACTGGGCAGATTAGACTATGGGAAGTACATACAGAGGCTACGCACAGAAGGAGACAAGCCCAGCAGGCTCTAAGCCTGGCTCACCAAACAAGAGAACAGGCATGAACCAATAACCGCAATCAAGGACGTGCAGGGGGAGGAAGTGAGGACCCAAGAAGGGATAAGTGGAGTGTTCTTGCAGTTCTATGAAGAACTGTACTCCAGGAAACAGGAAGCGGAGGATAGAACTGATCCCTTAGGGGAGACTACCCTCCCCAGGGTAACGGAGGAGCAGGTGCAGACATTGGATGCACCCCTTAGCTAGATGAGCTGACCGCCGTAATAGCCGACCTCCCAACAGGCAAATTCCTAGGACCGGATGGGTTACCCGGGGAATTCTATTTATTTTAAAATGTTTTTATTGGCATCTATTTTTTTTAAAAACATCTTTTTATTAGTATGTGAACAAATAAACTACACAGCAGTATAATACATAAATGAATAGCAAACCAAATAAAACAATTCAAAATCATTCAGCTAAATTGCATATCAATAAACAGACATCACAATCAAGTAACCCCCCCAGACATACTAAGAAACCTCTAATTTATGCAAACAAAAAAAAAAAGAGTAAAATACAATAGTTGAAAAAAACCCAATATAGAAAACACACACAAACACCAACACCACACAAACACCAGACCAAACCCCCCAAAAAGTATAACAGTGAATAAATAGAAGAAGAAGAAAAAAGAAAGTTTAACTATGTATATATTTTACCCACTCCTTACAATTATCCACAGCTCATATAATCAATAATAGAAGGCATTGAATGGTCCCCAAAATATATTGTACACCTCTTCTATGTCTCTTACCTTAAACGAGAGCTTTTCAAAATTCGATAAAGTGCGCAAATCAACAAACCAGTCTTCGACAGTTGGCTTTTTCCTAGTTTTCCAAACCCGAAGGATCAGTCTCGTAGCCATTAATAAAGCCTTTTCTAACCAATTGCTATATTTCAAAGAACGTTTACACCTATCCCGATGGAGAAGTAAGATAATATTCCCACACGATCTCTGTAAAACTACATCCAAAATTACATTCATCCTATCAATCACATTATTCCAAAAATATTGAACTCTCGAGCAACTCCAGAGAAGGTGTAGAAGGGTGCCAATTTCATTTCCACACCCCCAACATGAATTATCTGTTTGTAGCCCCAGTTTATACATTTTATCTGGTGTCCAGTACACCCTACCTACTACTTTGTCTCATCAGATGCAAGTTCAAATCAGCACCCACATTGGCACTCACCCTAAGTATATCCTTCCATTCCATATCTGTGAAGTTCGTATTTAGATCATCCGACCACACCGTTCTCAATTTATCCCATGCCACAACATGTTAGTTTTCCAATTGCATAAAGTTCATGTATGTATGCACAGAATATTCCTGTCCAGTAAGCAGTTGACACAATGCAGGTTTGGTTTCTAAAGAATTCTCAACCAGGCCTTTCCTGAGATTAATCAGGGAGCTCAGTTCTACATATTTCCGTCTTTCTCTTTGATGCAGCCCAAACTTCCTCTGTATTACTTCAAACGTCAAAAGACGATCTCCATCCAATACATCACCCAGTGTCAAAACCCCCTTCCAAACCCAATTCTGCCATATCAGGCATCTGTTTAATTGCGATACCTCATTGTGCCAAAGAGAAGCATCTTCACTAAAGCCATATGACTGACTATTCTCTCCAAACCATAACCGCACGGTCTGCCTGGTTGCCACTACTGACCGACATATTACCAATGGTATAAAGGTTATTTAAACGATACGAACTGCAAACATCTCTCTCCATGCGCAGCCAGATGGCACCTTTAAAATCATCATTTGTGAAATAATAAGTTCCCTTCTTGAGCAGAAACGCCTTACAGTACTTATATAAATCCAGATAACCAAAACCTCCTTCTTCCACACTCTGCAATCAACATAAATCTTGGAATACGCAGTCTTTTGCCCAACCCCCACAGGAAACATTGAAAAATGTTATCAATTTGCAAAATGTGCTTTTTGGAAATTAACAATGGTATCGACTGAATTATATATAATACTTTTGGTAACAAAATCATCTTTATCGCATTTATCTTTGCCCATAATGATAAATGAAGTCTTTCCCATCTTCTTATTGGATACACAATTTTATCCATTTGTTTACCATTATTATATTGCATAATTTTCTTCAAATCACCAATGATGTATATACCAAGGTACTTAACACACTCGGGGGACCATTTGCACTTCCATACCTTTAGAATGTCTCTACTACACTCTTTAGACAGTGGGAAAATCTCTGTCTTGTCCCAGTTTATCTGATAACCAGAAATCTCACCCACCTCCTCAAACATCTGTCTCAGAACCAAACCACATTGTTCCGGGTTAGATAGTAGGACCAACATGTCATCCGCATAAGACAAAGCTTTAACTTCTACTCCCCCAACACAAACCTTTGATTTCTCCACATTGCCTAATATAAGCAGCCAACGGTTCAAGTGTTAAGTCAAACAAAAAAGACGACGGAGGGCACTCTTGTCGCGTGCCTTTGGATAATGAAAAAGACACTGAAATTAAACCATTCAGTCACCCGTGCTTTAACCTCATAATGAATACACTTAATCATTTTCATAAAGGTTGGTCCAAAGCCCATTTTTAATCAGGTGTATTCCAAAAACGTCCAATGAACCCTTTTATCATGATGCATCCCAATGACATTCAAAACAGTCCTGATGTTATCATATCCATATCTTCCCGGGATGAAACCCACCTGAGAATCATCCACCAGATCCCACATATTCACCATTAGCCTATTTGCCCATATTTAAAGTCCACATTCAACAATGAAATTGGTCTGTAATTACTGTATTTTTTGTGATCCCTATCAGGCTTAAGAATGACAATAATCACTGCATCTGTCATTGATTCACATACAGTTCCCGACTCTAAAAAATCATTAAAGAGAACACACAAAATTGGCGAAATATCTGCTCTACAAATTTTTTATAAAATTCTGAAACAATCCCATCTTGCCCTGGCGATTTTCCATCTTTCAATTGCAATATTGCATTAGTAACCTCAGCCACATCTATCATAGATTCAATAATCAATTTTTTGTCATCCCGAAGTCCTGGAAGGTTAATTTTATCAAAAAAAGACTGCTTTATTGGCATTTATAATTATACATTAACAGCGTGCTGCTCAACTTACCATCAGCTTCGTATAAGAGAGTATAACAGTTTAACAACAAGTAACCTTGTAACAAACAAAGACTTCACTTCCATATGTGCTCCTAGGGGACCCACCTTTGTTCCCACGAAAACCTGGTGCTCATGGTGTCGCTGTGGATTTTGGGTGCCGGAGGGGGCAATCTGATTTACCTCATTCAAATGGTCTAGCTCTTAGCGAGTTCTAGTCATCTCGGGAGTGGGCTCAGTTCACTCATGGGGGTTTATCATCCGATGGATGAAACATGTCCCAGATTAGGGTTTTCCAGGCCTCACATGCGGGGCTTGCATCTCCTCCGCCTTCTTTACTCCATCGCCCCATACCCTTGTTTCTGCCCCTGGCCAGTGTTCCAGTTCACTATGCCATCTTGTATACTGTGGGGCCCATGCTGTTTTGCACGCCATTGCAATGGCCCTTTTGGCCAGTACACATACCATGTCCATAAATTTAATTACATGCCTAAATTTGTTTATCCTTGGGTAGGCTCCCAGAAGGCATTCTTTCGGTGTCCGTTCATACCATACTACCCCCGCCCTTCTAAAAGCTTTTTCTATCTTGGCCCAGAAGCGCTGTATCTTCAGACACCCCAGAACATGTGCAACATTCCTGCCCCCTATGACCTGCACCAGGGACACAGTGGATTTGTTTTACTGCAAAATGTTGCCATTCTACTCTGTGTCATATAGGTCCTATAGAGAAACATTGAGTTGGATCAACCTAAACCGTGCATTTCTTGACACTTCCCGGGGGTACAGTAGGATCCTCTCCCATTCTTTCTCTTCTATACTAATTCCCAGATCTGTCTCCCACCGCTGCTTCAGCGTGTCACTTTTAGGGTTGGGTCTATCTGCAAGCTGGCTATAAAGTCTAGACACTGGTTTCCACCCATCCCCCGAGTTGTGAAGCAATGTCAGTACTGGTTCCGACTCAGGCTCCTGTGGCCATTCTTTCCATTTCCTCATTGCCAGCTTCCTAATCATTCGGTACCATAAAAACTGGCCGTTGGGCAGTCCCTCTTTCTCGACCATGGATTCAAATTCCCTGAAGACGCCCTCCTCGAATGCGTTGTATAGATACCATATTTTCCCATTGCCTTACCCTTGCCAGATCCGCTCTGACTACGCAGATATCTGCAGCGATCGGGGTCTCAGGTGAGTAAGAGTGTTCATGTCCCACCAATTTCATGGCCCTACTCCAAACCCTCCTACACAACTGTACAATCAGGGCCTCACTCAAGCACCTCATCGGGATCCACAGCATTTCTTTCAGGCGCGCAGGCGCTACCAGCTGCTTTAACAGTTTTGTTTCCGATGTGGTGTCATCCGCAAGCCATCTGGCCACAAAGCTGAGTTGCGCTGCCAGAAAATACTTCTCTAGATCTGGTAATTGGACCCCTCCCACCTTGTATGGCAGCATAAGTGTGTTCAGAGTTTGCTTATGTCTAGCAGGACCCCAGAGCAGCTCCCTCAGCAGCTTTTCTAGTAAGCAGAAGAAAGAGGCCGGTATATAATAGCGAACATTATGGAAGAACTATAGGAACCTCGGCAGGGCTATCGTTTTAATGATGGAAGCCCTGCCCATCACTGACTGTGGCAATTTATTCCAACATTTCATTGACTTCCTGAGCCCCTGCCCCTGTGCAACTGTTCGGGTGTGTGCCAGATATTCACCCCCAAGTATCTGAACGAGTGTTGTCTCCACCGGAGCCCAACCTTTGGGAGGTCCTCCTTTTTCTTTGCCAGCTCTGCTAATGGGAATATACACAATTTCTTTGTGCTAAAGGAAATCACTGATACTTGCGTGAAATTCTTTAGCACCTCTGAGATCACTGGTACATTAAGATGTGGGTCCCTTAAATACAGCAATACATCATCTGCATATAAGGACACAACATGGTACACCTCATCCACTCTAATGCCTGCGTCAGAAAACGTTTTTCCGATATATATAGTTATCGGCTCTAAACCCAAGACAGAGCATTGGCGACAATGGGCAGCCTTGTCTGTTGCCCCCTGAGATGTCCTACACTGCTGACACTGTTCTTCCAGTATTCACCCTGGCAACCGGTGCTTCATACAGTATTTCAATCCACCTAATAAAGTGCTCGCCCAACCCAAATTGTCTCAAGACAGCGATTACCCATTCTCAATATATAGAGTCAAACGCTTTTACTGCGTCCAAGGAGATTACTGCGTATTGTTCCTGCAAGTCTGTCATTTGTGCAATATGTTGTAGCCTGCGCAGGTTTATTGCCGTGTTTCGACCTGGTATGAACACACTATGGTTCCTAGAACCTTTAACAGACGTTTGGCCAATATGGTCGTCAATATTTTTATATCATAATTCAGCATTTCCAGCGGCCTGTATGAGCAACACTCATCTGCAGCTTTTACCTGGGGAATTCTATAAGAAATATAAAAGACACCCTGGCCCCACGGTTGCTAGAGGTGTATCAGGAGGCATACGAGGAAGGAAGGTTACCTCAGAGCCTATCAGAATCAGTTACAATAGCCATATGGAAACTGGGGAAGCCGCCTCTCGAGTGTGGCTCTTATAGACCGATTTCCCTGATCAACCAGGACTCCAAAATCCTGACCGCAGCCCTAGCAAATCGTCTCAAGCATGTCATATCCACGCTGGTGCATCCAGACCAAACGGGATACGTAGCAGGGAGGAACATGGCATGGAATCTACGCAGACTCCACCACGTAATTGAGAGCACAAACCAAAACCAGGGAGACTGTGCAGTAGCATCACAAGACGCCATTAAGGCATTCGATTCAGTGAATTGGGACTGGCTCCTGTGGGCCCTGGCCCACTTTGGGATAGGAAAGGGATACCTCAGTTGGATACGGCTACTTTACAGGAATCCCAGGGCGAGGGTGATAACGGGAAGGCACATATCGGAGGGGTGGAAGATTGGCAGGGACGTCCACTACCCCGATGCTATATATACGGGCCTTGGAACCATTCGCAGTTTTCCCCAGGGCAGAGTATAAGAATGCAGGAATAGAAAAAGGTGGTACACCAAATCTCAATATACGCAGACGACAAGCTCCACTATGTCGAGAACCCGAGGGGAAACATGCCAGACCCACTAGAAGCCCTAGGGGAATTTGCCAGACTGTCGGGTATCAGGATTAATAAGGAGAAGTCCTCACTCTTCCCCCTGACAGGTTAAGGAGGGCCGCCCCAGACCAGTTGCCGAATCTAGAACTCACATTGACATCAAACACCTTCTGCTATTTGGGAGTGGACATACCCCACAGCATTATAACAGCGCACACGGCTAACACACAGGCAGCCCTAGTCAAAATAGGAAGTAATGAAGTTCTGGAAGACGCTCCCACTGTGGATGATGGGAAGAGCAGCCCTACTGAAGATGACAGTTCTGCCACGCTTACTATATTACTTTACCAATATCCCATACAACTTTCCCGGGCACTTCTTTAAACAACTTCACACACTGGCGAGAGAGTTCCTGTGGGGCGGAGGGGTGGAACAGGATAGCGCAGAACACACTTCAGAGAGATTAAAGGGTGGGGGGACGATCAGGCTTTCAGACTTCGAACTACCTGGCGGGAGAACTCCAATTCGTAGCAAAATGGCTGGGGGATGACACATCCATAGACACACTGCTCTTTCAGCTGGCAATACGACACTATTACCTGAGGGAACTTCTGTGGATAGACGAAGCCCTAGCCGAAGCTGAACCACTCCCTACTATAGTTAAACTGGGCCAGACCCTGTGGAAGAAAGCGTTGAAAATACAAGGAACAAGGGACCCCTACTCTAGGAGACCCCTACTCTAGACAAATGCCCCTTGTGGGCTAGTTCATACCCATACGGCGTCCCTGACTACTTACCGCAAGCAATGGGAAGACAAGGGAGTGGCACAGATTGGGGATCTATGGAAAGATGGACAATGGGTGGACCTTCAGACCTAAATGCAGTGGTCTTCAAACTTTTTTGGCCTGTGCCCCCGGAGCAAAATGTTGGCAGGCCGGGTCCCCCCAAAAATGCGAAATAGACAGTATGTATTGCGCACCGTCACAGCACCCTACACCCAGTATTTTCCCGTGGCTCCCACACCTGCTCCCATCACAGTTGCTTGGCTCCCCCGCCGGCTCCCATCACAGTCGCTGGGATCCATCATCCCACTCCTACCCAGTCCCTGGGCTCTCCCCTCCCCATCACACACCCTGGGGATCTCCCAGCCCTGCTCCCAACACTATCCCATGGTTACCGCCCATTATGCTCCCACCACAGTCCCTGGCCTACCTCCATCCCGTTCCTAACACAGTCTGAGGGCCAGTGGTGACTGGTGAATTTTTTTAAGTGGGGGGGGGGCATAACTATTTCCCCCAAAAATGCAATAGCAACCGAGCACAGCGAGGGAGCCTGCACCAATCAAGGAGATTCGTGGGGTTTTCGCCCTGTGAATTTTTTAAAAATAATGGATTAAAAGGTAGCATTGTGGAGCATACTTTTAAAAAAATGCCAAACAGTTTGCATTTGGTGCTGTGGGGCCCAGGTCGCAGGCATGACATTTTTTTACTGGACATCTATGATATAATATCAATTTACAACTGCGGGCCACTTTTTCCAATGGTGGCTGATACAGTTTGATGCTTCAGCCCGACCATGTGACCCGCCTCTGCCCATTTTATCCAATGTAAAAAAATAAAAATAAATGTTTTCTTTTTTTTTACATTTCATGCTAGGCTCTCATGGCCCACAGGGGTGCGGTCGCGGACCCCTGCGGGGGCGCGCCTCACAGTTTGAATACTGCTGCCTTAATGGAAGAGCAGGGCATACACAGTGGGCAATTTCTGCTGTACAGCAGTATGGTACAAAGGATCAAGAAGAGATGGAAAGCAATGCTGGGGGAAGAAGACAGCGAGGGAGCACTGGATACGTTGTACGATGCGTCGGAAGGAGGAAACACGGTATACACACTCTACGAACAGCTGCTGAGTAGCAATAATGGGAGGGTATTGCAGGCAAGAGCTAGCTGGGAGGAGGAACTCCACAGAACCTTCAATGACTAGGAGTGGAGCAGGACACTTCTGTATGCCAAAAAAGTCTCCAGAAACGTGAGATTCAAGCAAATGCAGCTGTACCTCATACACAGGGCATACCTCACACCCAAGAGAATGTCACACATGGGACACAAACAAACCCGGAGATGCCCACGCTGTGCGACAGAAAAGGCGGATCTGATGCATATGTTCTGGTCCTGCAAGGTGATGTGTAACTTTTGGAACACAGTAAAATCTAGGGCAGCAACAGGGGGGAACCAAATGCAGGCGTGGTCGCTGGAATATTACCTCCTGGGGCTGTTCCCGAGGGGCGGCAAACGAAGAACACATGTAGCAAAAATGAAAGACCGAATGCGTATTCTGGCGAAACGCCGCATAGCGATGGCATGGAACTGAAGCACAGGGCCGTCAGTAGAAATGTGGTGGGCAGACCTGAAGAAATGGACAATAGCGGAAACATCAGTATAGACCAGGGTCAAGTTACTCATGGAACTCACTCATACGGGACCTGTTCGAAAGCACAGCAGTGCAAGGCACGACGGGCCCAATTGGGCCGGAGGAGTATCGACTCCCGGCAGCGAGGCAAGCAAAGGCATTCGGTGGGGGCTGCGGCTGGGCTGCATGGGGTCTAATGAGGGAGTCTGGGACAATAAATGGCTGAACACTGTAGACAGACAAGTAGAGGGTCAAATCAATGCGCCAAGCAGACGGACGATGGAGTGCGGATCCACAAACGAAGTACCAGTTGTAGTGTAATGTTTATTGGTGTTTGTTATGTGTTGGAAATTAATAAAAAGTTTCACCCAAAAAAAAAAACTATACGCACCCTACGGCACAGCTGTTAGAGAATGGTCATCTTTCGCTCCCGGTTCTACTCCACAAGGGTACGAGGGGTATGAGGCAGGGCTGCTTTCTCTCCCCCCTACTTTATGCGCTGCATTTAGAGGCACTCATCTCACGGTTCCAAAGGTTAGAAGCAATCAAGGGCATATCCTTTCGGGGGGAGGTCCATAAGCTGATAGCATACGCGAATGACATGCTGCTTACTCACTGAGCCAGCCTTCTCCCTCCCTGTCATGCTGCAGGAATTGGAGGGGTTTGGCAGGGTAGCCGGCCTGAAAATCAACATCACAAAGTCCGAAATTTTGAACCTATCGATCAAACAGGCAGAACTGATGGCGGCCAAAGAGGCGACAACTCAAGTGGGTCCACAACGGTATTTGTGTATTGGGGGTGGTTATCAAGTGCACTCTATGAAGCTAACTTTCATCTGCTGCTTGCCCAGATACGGGCACAGTTTTAGACATGGACCCCCTATCAGTGTCATGGTTAGGGAGAACGAACGCAATCAAAATGGTCATCCTACCACAAATTCTCTACTTATTCCAGGCTCCCCCCAATTCACATTCCGACAGCCTTCTTTAGGGCTCTACATAAACTGATTTCCAATTACATTTGGGTGAACAAAAAACCTGTATTGCACTGAAAACCCCAATGCTACCCCAAGTAGAGGGGGAGTCGGCCTCTTGAATTTTCTGGAATATTATAGCGCGGCCCAATTAAGGATTATTAAAGATTGGTTTGGGGATAACACGAATAAGAGATGGGGGCAGATGGAGAGGGCAGTAGTAGGACCATGCATGTAAGAAAATCTCTGGCTGCCGAGAGCAGACCGACCACGTAATATCCATTACAGTGACATTATTAAAGTAGTGGAGGACTCTGGGGGAACAAGCAGTGCGCTTACACCACACCACAAAATTCCCATCCTCCTTCACATCACTATTCGATAACCCAAAGTTCTCCCCCGGCCTGAACCCTCGGGCATTCCCCCACTGGAGGGCGGCAGGGTGTACAAAATTCAGAGATATGTTCAAGGGAGAGGAAATTGAACCATTTGTCACATGCAAAGACGAACTAGGGTTACAAGAATCCCAACGCTTTCCATACTACCAAGTCCGCCTCTGGATTATGGCCCCTCCTAATTGAGCTGCGGCGATCAGACCCCTTACATCGTTTGCGAAATTCTTTATATCAAGCCTAGGGGACCAACATTTTATCTCACAGATATACAAGTTTCTTATAGAGGCCCCCCCCACCAAAAAAGCTGTCATTCAAGATCAGATGGGTGAGCACATTAGATTGTACAATTACAGAGGAGAGCTGGGCCTCTCGCTTGACAAGGTCATTCAGATCAGAGAATGAAGAGAGCGGCCAAACCATAAGCAGAAAGCCTTTTATATCCTCGACATGGCGCCATTGTTGGTTATTTGCCAGTAAGTGGAAGTTATTAGATCCCCCAGTTCTGGCGGACTGGCTTTATAAACTGTGGAACCTTGTCACTTTAGAATGGGTCACCTACACCATACAAGGGGAAAAAGCCAGGTTTCCGTTGAAATGGGCCCAAATATTAGACCTTTTGCAGGGAGACTACTTGGAACAGTACTGCCCGCACAAGTTGCGCCTGTTAGGCATTTCATAACTCACCCGAATGTGCACTGTAGAACTCTGTTTGCGCCAAGGGTGGGGATTTAGCGTGGTGGAGATGACGGGAATTGGAACGATTGTGATTATTTGCCTGTATCTGTACCCTTATGCATACAAAACCCACTTTTTAGTCCTGGCAAGCGATTATACTAGCGCAGGCACCTTTTTTGTGGTAGTCCTGGCAGGTTAGTGGACCAAGAAGAAATCATTGAAGTACTACATTGTCACTGACGGTTGTGGAGAAGTCGTGGCAAGGTCACTCAAGTGTGTCATGAATTGTTGTGGAGTCATCCTGACCGAACTTTGCTGTTGATGCAGAAGAATTGTAAAAGTAGGTTGTTTCTCAAGAGGCATGAATTGTTGCGGGTTCATCCTGACCAAACTTTGCTGCTGATACAGAAGAATTGTAAAAGTATATTATTTCTCAAGACAAAGAAGTTGTGTTGAGCTTTTTGCTATAAGTGAAGAGTTACTTGTCGTCTAACTGAACTATTAGATAAAGTCCAAGCGAAAGAAGATCTTTATGGGACAAACTTGGGTACAAAGAGGAACTTGCCTATTTGAACCTTTGAGTGAAAATCTTGCTTTGAATCTGGGAAAGGGGAGCCGGCCCAGATTACAAGGATATACAGTTAATAGGCCTATGGTGAACTTAACTGATATTTCTGTTACATTTGAAATGCCATATATTTCCTTTATGAGTTGGATGTATGTATAGGTGTGAGGGATAGATTCCTTTTGTTAGAGTGGTTTCCTTTACAGGCAGGGAAAATTCTTGTTAGGCAAGTGTGAGACAGCCATGGTATCAAGACCGACACAGACACAAAGGAGACAATTTGAAAACCTTTATTGAAGATACTGGGTTGGGATGAATGCCTAGCAGGCCCTAATACTATGGCAGGATTTCCCAGCATAAATAAACAAAGGATTGTCAAAGTCAGAATGGCCAAACTAAACGGTCCGTCTGTGTCCAAACCTATGCTTACCCTCATAAATAAGAACAAACTAAGAGTGACGGGACAGTTCAAATAAAGAGGTGGTCAACCTAACGTCTGGAGCAATAGGGAGCTCTGGGGTCTTATTCATAACAACATTTTCTCTTTAGAGGACTTGTACCTTCTGCTGGCTTCACTCTGGGTTTCAGGCAATTCAGTTCAATATGAAAGTTCACCAAGTGTTTGAGGCTCCCTTCCCTAAACTGCAGGCTCCGTTCCAACAAAACTTTACAAGAGTGCTTTGGGTTCCCTTCCCCAAACTTCAAGTTCCATTCAGCACAAAAGTTCTTTTCACAGGGTTCCTCGCCTGTCCACCTTGGTGGAACCCTCCTGGTCTTGGTGGAGTTTTGGACCACACAGCCCACCTGACACAGGTCACGCAACCAGTGGCTCTCTATCTTCACTCTAGGCTTGCTTGAGGCGATTTTCTGCTGGTTTAGGGTTTTCTGGTCTTGGCGCAGTTTTGTGTCACAGGTCACGCAACCAGTCACCCGGTTCTTGCCCTTAGCCTCTTCTTCTTTCTGGTAACTCTGTTCCACCTCTGTGGTTGCTTTTACAGCCTTTTTGTATTTAGCACCCACTTCGCTAGCACCCCTCTGCAGCCGACTTCTTCGCAATGGCTCCGGGCATCGTAGCATTCACTGTCATTCACCTTCTTTATCGGCCAGCCATTTCCCTTCAGCTTCACACTGCTCAGCCTGCCTTATGTGGTCATACAGTCACAAATTGCATCTGTATTTAGACGCACGCCTGGTTTCACTTTGTCTCTGAAACTCACTGGTGTCAGCTTCTTGGAAGCAGCACTCCTCTCACGAAGACAGGGCTTCTCCACTGGCCCCTTTGACAGCCCTGGGCTGGTGCTCCCAGCCAGGGTAACAAGTAGTCCTTTCCTGGGAAACTTGGGGTCTGCTCGCAGATGCAGATCCCTGCAGTCCCTCTGTTTGGCTCCCTGCAGGCATGGCTCCGTCGCCACTCTGAACACTCCTGCACTCGACACCTTGCTTGCTCTAGGACATCCTCGGACTGGACAACTTCCCGCTGCTCTTGCACACTCACCAACAACCCGGGGCCCCCTGCTGTACGCAGCCCCCCTCTGTGGTTCTTGCTGCTCTTCCTAGTCCCATAGCTACCTCCATACAACAAGGGATCCCCTGCTGGACTCGGCCATGTCCCCTCCCTGTTGCTCTCCTTGCTGCTGAACACTTTCTGCCAGGAGCTCCACCTTTTATACACAGGCTGGAGGAGCAAGCTCTGGGCTTTACTGGCTTGACTTGCCAGACTCAGCAGGCCAATCATTGGGACATGCCAGACCTTCAAAGCCTGTGGGTTGCATCTTCCTCATCCCAGTACTATAAGGGCTTTTCCCATAAGTAATCTGCATTACTCTGGCAGGGCTGTTCCTCGTCTTAGTCTTTGGTATTTTGTCAAGGGGAAAAACAGGATCACAGTAGCCTACAAAGGCAGAGAGGGGTGGGGGAGTAGGATGGGTCATTGTTGAAAACCGGGAGAAACAATGTCTCACCCATTGGCACCTCCTCCCCCGTCCCCAGAGGCCCTCCGTCCAGCTGATCCTCCCTGGCTTGTCCACCCCCAGGGTCAGGATCCAAAAGCAATGGCCATTACCTTGATAACTGAACAGAGGATCCCTGGTGAATAGGAGTGAGAATGCCAATGGGTTTCTCACATTAGGGATAGTGAGGCATTTATCAAACCCTTTTCAGTTAATAAAATGGCTTCTTGTGAAAACCCTTCACCAAGTTGTCAGCCTCACATTTCTGACCCCTCACATTTAGTACTGTTCATTTGTGAGCAATTTGGTGAGTTGGTAGGGAGACCTTCTGCACCATTTTAACTTCTAAAAGACATGCATGTCGAAAGACCTCAGTTTCCCTTGTCATTTGTGATGTCATCATTTTGCTTATGGCTGCACAATGGGGGCCTCATAGTGTGTATATATATCTTCCAACATGTTACATTAAATTGGCACCTTGACATCACATCAACTAAAGGTTTTTTCTCTGAATTTTAAGGGTTTTGTTGCATCAGATTACTTCACCTCAACTTTGCTTATACATATAACACACCAGTGCAAACCAAACTGCGGTATACATACCCTTTATCTGTTTGAGATACATTTTCTTCATTTTGAAGAAACAATTACTGAACCCTGTGCTTTACAATAGGAGAAATATTCATGATTCACTTAAGTTACACAACATTCCTTTAAACAATCCGATTGAGTCTTGTCCGTATTCATGCATAATGTTCAAGTGTATACTTACCACATCTGTGTTCATTAAATTCTATTCAAGTCCAAATTTCACTGTTAAAAAAAGATAAATGTGTTGTGCCAGTGTAAGCTTTCTACGGTGTTGGTAATTTGTTAAAGAATATTCTCATTAAACTGATGAAGGGCATGGGTGAGGGATTTTTTTCTGCACAAACCTATGCAAATAAATATATATTTTGTGCGTCACCATATGCTTCTCAGCGTTTGGTGTTCATGTGTTCAAGTTGCCTCCTGATGAGATCTAATGAGAGCAAAAGGTTCACAAAACCCACTTGCCTATTAAAGAAATATACTTGATGCCCAAGTCAATCATATCTGCTACCCGTCACCTTGCAGTGTCAGTCCAAGCCCCCGCTATATTCTTATATACCAGGACAGGTGATGTTGATAGGAAACAAAATCTGTACAAGGATTTACACTATTAGAGGCCAATGAACGCTGTCTCTATGTTAGGAAGGGCCCCTTCCATAAACATACATTTCTTGCGTAGGACCAGCACTACGAAACAGAACATCTTCTTGACACTGGTGAAGTCTAGGTCGGTAGGCTTGGAGTAAGATATGTCAGTGAATTGGTCAATGTTGTTGCACCATAGGTTGGCAAATCTTCCAGAGGTTGAAATGATGAAGAATGTAAAGAAAGTGTTGCATATTTTAGAAAGTGTTTGATGAGGATAAGCAAGCATTTCTCGTCACTTACAAGTAAGGTACCTTGTGCATTCATTCTGAAGTCACGTGTTTAGTGAAGAAATATATAAAAGATAAATCTGTCATCTCAGCAGTGATATTTATAATGTTTTTTTAAGCAGGACTGATTATTTGCTTTTTCTAAACATGTCCATATGCATACCACCAGACCTCTGGTAACAATACAAGCTACATTGTTTTATCTAGAGAACCATGATGATAATAATGTGTATAACTACGATAGTGATGTAAAGGAAGACGTTAACACCCTGATACGTATTGGACTTTAGATTGTATTGAGGGAATAAATACGAGTCTGTATGCATTGACTCAGTTTAGATTAATCCCATTAAATAACAGGGTGAGGAAAAGCTTGGGTATGCGTTGTACACAAAGAGCAAGCGGGGAGGGGACTAGGATGCAAATATATGGGATTTTACTTTCACCCTACCAGAGACGTGATCTTGTTTATAGTATTAGTGCATTTCTTTCAGACATGAATTTAGAATAGGTCCTACAACATTATTTCCTTTGCAGTTAATAAGAAATGACTTTATTGTAATATGCCAGTTATCACTAGTGTGCTGCGTCTCCAATTTCTTCTTGAGAACAAACTGCATCATTTAATTGAGACGTTTGAGTTGCTGAGGGGGAAGGTCAGTGCAAGGCATCAGGTGGAACAGACAATAGAGGGTGATAGCTTCAGCAGGTGGTAAGGGAAAGTTGCAGCTACATGTTTGATGGAAGGTGAAGATTATGTAAGTCTTTCGGGCGGGAGCCTACCAGAAAGAGTAGTCATGTGATTGGGAGAGTAGAGACAGAGTTTTGGGGTTACCCAGTATGAAATGGACAGGAGAGGGAGGCCTCCTCTTATGGACAAGACATCACTTCTCGATTCTCCCGTACCCAACCCCTTCGATCCACACACATTATATTTAACCAGCCTTGTCTGTAAACTACGCAGTATTTAAAAAGCGACGGTGTGCACATCGTCATGCATTTCCTACAATTTAACAAGTGGGGATCAAGTTGGATTGCATTTGGAAAAGTGATTTGGATGAAGTGCTTTTATTATTTGAGAAACAAGTATTTCCAAAACCCTCCCCTACCACAGGTTTATAACTGGGCCCCAAGGGTCTTTCCATCGATGTGCAGGGTTCGAAATTTCTGGGAGCTATTTAGCTCCTGCTTCTAGCCCTGGAGAGCCTGGTAAGATTGACACCAACAGTTACCAGGAGCTACTTTAGGCTGCAGAGGTCAACTGGTGCCATACAAACATAACATTGCAACATTAAACTTCCTTGTTTGGGAATGTGTATAAAGAAGCATTAGAGGCATTTAAAGTATCATAGATTGTATGTTATGGACAAAAAGTTAAAGTTTGCATCTCAGATAAAAGTTAGATTTGCAGAGCATGCTATGTAAGAGTTCCTGGTTGACTACTGGTAGCTCTGCTTAGTAGGTTCTGTCATATACCCAGGAGCTAGTTTTAGTTCCTGTTCATGAAAACGCAATGTTGACCCCTGGAGTACTAATTTGGTGACTGTGTGACATGCTCTGCCAAATAACCAGTCTTCTGGTAGATCTCTTCCACTGTGTCCCTCAATATTACCACCACAGAATCCAGTGGTAACTGAAGATCAGTTTAAGTGTTGACAGTATCTTTTTCTAATAAAGCTGTGCTCTCACAGCCACTACAAGAATAAAATGGAACTATTTTGTGGATACTTGGGCATCTGAATCAAATATTGTACCAGCCTTACTTGCTTGGAATACATTTAGGTCTGTGTGCTAGTCAGTCAATGTACTCTCAAGGAATATTTTTCTAGAACCAACCCCAATCCCTCATACCTTGTATGGGAGGTTCTAGCCTGGCTCAGCCCAGTCTAACAGTTTATGTAATCTGGATACGATTCTGCTTCGTCAAACAATTTTCAAACTGGAACTCTAGCAATGTAGCTTGATGGAATCCAGCTGATATCATGGTAAGATTAGTGATAAATGACAAATTTGAGCATAGCACATTCTTTCATTTTCACTTAGTCCAACACGCTATTTTGCAATCCTCAAATAGTTGGGAAAGTTTATTAGCGCCACGACTTTCCTATGCCTAAAACGCTTTCACATTCGTCCCTAGTGAGGAGCCCATGTTTCCCAGAACTTGGAAAAAGGGGTCAAACCAACTATGAGACTTTCTGATTCTTCCATCTTTCATATGTTCAAATGCTTTGCAAATTCTACAAATAATATACCAATGATTTGAATTTCAAATAATCTAGGGATTCAGTGGACCAGCACAAAGAACAAATATCCTCCACCAAACAACATTCTTGGACTACATGTATATTGAGTTCCTTACGATTTATCTTAAAGCCAGAGATCTCCTTAAATTCTTATCTTTCTGACATCACCAAAGGGAGTCTGCAAATCGAGACCAGACCACAGAAGCCCCACAAACACCTGGAGGCAGGTCTAAGGGGATGCTTCAAGGCTGTGTGGCAGTGTAATCCACCCCCCAGTGAAAATGAGATATAGATTGGCCAGGGTGGTCAGATGTTAGTACGGACCAATAGGAAGGGTAGAGAGGCAGTGAAGATGACGGGCATGGATATAAAAGGCATGTACTCGCAAGCAGGGACAATGGGTATTCGGGATGTCAGGAGGAGAGTTGGAGGACCGAGAGGACAGGCAAAGAGCAGAAGCTGGAGGAGAGTGCTGAATAATTGCTGGAGATATTGGAAAAAGAGTACAGGTGAGGTATTGGGTGTGAGAGTGGCATCAAGCGTGAGGGTGAAATGGGTGTTAAGCCGAGCTGTAGTAGAGAAAGAGTGTGGGAGACAGAGGTAGAAAACATATCCGATTGGAATAAAAAGTGGAAGTGAGGAGATAAGAGAATGAATAGGAGGGAGCAGCAGGTGGGAAGGAGAGAGAAGGGCGGAGAGTGAGAAAGAACAGAGCAGACGTAGTAGGAGGTAGAGAGGCGAAAACAAGAGATCAAGGGTGAGAAGGCAGAGTATGAGAAAGAGAGAGGGGGCAAAGTAGAAACAGGAAAGAGGGTGAGTAGGTCGCAAGAGAGTGAAAAAGAGGAGGCCCATCTTGAACATTATACGATTTTGCATCATCCAAGTAGGGATTCCTTAGAAAGATCCAGGAGGTAGTAAGACAGATGAGGCTATACCCTTTGGGACCTCATTTGAAGTGCAGGATAGAACCAGGTTACCCACCACTAGTCTTGCCTTATGACTGATTGGTGGAATAGGAAAGTCTGGGCAAGGGTGGAGAGCCCACAGAAGGTTGAGGGATATACGAGAGCTGTAACTTAGTATTGCCTCCTCTCTCATCCCCAACTGTCCGCCATCCAGGCATGGTGGGCAGAGAATGATCTCCGTCTCAATGCCAGTAAGATGGAGATCCTCCTCATCGGGACACCTGCACCCTCTTTTTCTCCTACCCTCTTTGGGGTCATCTTCGATTCCGCTCTCTCCTTTACCCCTCACATCATGGACTGTACTAAGAAGTCCCACTTCCAGATCCTCCACCTCAGAAGCATTCTTCCTTTTCTCACATTCCCATAAGCTCAATATCGCCAGAGCTATGTTCCTCTCCAGGCTAGACTACTGCAACAGTCTCAATCTCCCTCTCTCTCCTCCCTTCGCCCCCTCCAGCTAATCCAGAATAGGACTGCAAGACTTATCCTTGGCCTCAAGCCCAGGGACTGCATCTCTCCAGCCCTAAAATCCCTCCGCTGGCTCCTGGTGGCTGCAAGGATCAAATTCAAGACCCTCTGCATCATTCACAAGGCCTTCTGGGGTCTGGGACCACACCATCTCCAACGTTCCCTCCCTAAATTCTCCCCTGCTAGAGCTCTAGGCTCCACTAACTCCAACTCTATGAAACGCTTCTCCAAGCAGAGTGGGGGGAGGGTAGGTCTCTCTCCTCAGCTGGTGCCTCCTCTCGACTTGAGCCAGACCACCTTAAGTTTCAGAAACTGTTCAAAGCTCTGCTCTACTCTACCCGTGTCCCTTCCCAGCTAATCACCCCACAGCGGTGACGGGTGGCCTGATTCTCATGAATCCCACAGGATTCGAGGCCCTTCCTCCCAGTTTACAACAGCACCACCTCCCTCTTGACCCCTCACCCCCACTGCACTGCCCTTCCGGCCCCTGCTTGGTGGCTCCACATCCCATCCTTTAGAGTTGCCTGCCCTAGCACTTAGCCTGAGGTTCTCCTCCTTGGTTCCCCTTTAGAACTTCCCTCCCGGGGCCCCTTCCAGCACTTGCCCATTCCCCCGCTTCTCCTTCCATCCCCATCCCCTGCACTTCTACCTCAATGCACTTGCACTGCCAAATGCCACAAGGCCTACTAGGACCATGAATGTATATGGATAGTTTCTGACATTGTTATTATTTCCCCTGTTCCCTTCCCATTTAGCCTTGTGGCGCTTTGAAACACAATTCTGCTGTATGAAGCACCTCACAAATGCTCAATAAATACATATAATGTTAAACTAGCAATCCGGTTCTTCCATATGACGGGGCCGCTTCCCCTGCCCCCAACTCCCACCAAATACAGCTCCTTCGCTGCAATTAACCTCTGCGAGTTCTCACAGATTCTCTCCATTAGCCGCCCCTCAGGTTCCCCAGGAGACTCGGATCTTCTGGCCCTCCTCAAAAACATCCTCTCCTCTACTTTTGCAGGCACCCACATCAGATCAATAATCAACCACTCTCTAACAGCAGGTTATATTCCCACCTGAATACAAAACCTCTCACTTCAAACCACTACTAAAAGAGCCCTAATATTGACCCCCTCATCCCTGCCAACTATCGCCCCTACTCCAACAACCACTTCATAGCAAAATTACTAGACCGCACAGCCTATTTATTTATTTTATTGTTCATGTATAACACGAGTGGTTTCTAAGCGCGGGTTCGGGATTCGAACCTCTGTTGTGCCGCATTGTCTTGCTTCCAAGACAAATGCATTGCCCCAGAGCTATCCTTCCATTCCAACTCATCCTTTTCTCCAAGGCCCACTGCCTTCTTGACCCTGCCCAGCCTACTTCCAAACCTCCCTGGTCTCCATCTGGGACAACTTGAAAAGAACATCAGACAGAAGGGCTATGCTACTCTCATCCTACTGTACCTCTCAGCAGCCTTCGACATGATTAACCACTCCATCCTGACAAACTAACTATTTGACCTTGGCATAAGGGACTCTGCCCTTAGATGGATCTCTTCTCTGACCGCTCCCAAATCATCTGTCTAGGTCCGTTCTCTTCCCTCCAGCAAAGTCCTGCACAGAGTGCCCCGGGGAGCCTCCCTCTGCCCCCTCATTTTCAACATCCACCTTTGCCCCCCCCGCCCCCAACCTCATCCACAAGCTCACCTGTTGCAACTATGGGGATGACACTCAGATCATCCTCAAGATAGATTCCTAACTCCCCCTCTGCAACCTGCCCAGACCTTGTTTCCTGCCTCTCAGACCTTGACCTATGGATGACGAACAATCACTGGCTCCTCAACCCGGAAAAAGACTAAATCTTATTCTGTGGCAAAACAGCTCTCCTCCCTCAACCTATCCCATGACTGCATTCATTAGGATCTGCCCACACTGTATCCCTCTCTGTCAAAAGCCTAGGATGCATCTTTAGCTCTGACCTTACTCTTTGCAATCACATCAATGCAGTCTCAGATCGTCCACCTGCGCATCCTCAAGCCTATTTTTCCATGTCTCTCGTATCCCCATAGAGTATCCGCAATCATGGCCATCATCCTCTCGCGCCTAGACTATTCCAACTCCCACTATCGAGGTGCGCCCACATAGCAACTGAGAAAACTCCAACATGTTCAAAACTCTGCAGCAAGGCTCCTCCTCGCACTTTTCCCCAGAGAACACATCTACCCAGCACTCAGGACACTTCACTAGCTGCTGATCAGTCGATGGGCTTCTTTCAAGGCCATGCGCATCACCCATTGTGCAATCCACAAGAAAGCCTGAAAAATGCATCCAAAACAAGATCTCCCCCTAGCACAAACCTCAGATCAGGCTCTGCACACCGCCTGGTAGCCCCTCCTGTCAAGTTCTCCAGACTAGGAGGCGCCAGCTTCTCTGTCTGCATACCCACATTATGGAACTCCCTCCTCCTTGCGCTATCTCTGCTTCATAGAGGATCACCTGGCCTTTAGGAAAGCCCTCAAAACATGGCTGTTCCCCCCCCTGACCTCATGATCCCCAACGCACTGACTCCCCACCCATCGCACACCCGTCAAGCCAGCAGTCCCCTGATCCCCTCATCTAACACTACCTCTCCTACACAGCCCTCCCATCTGCCGACACCCTCCCCCCACCTGCCCATCTCAACCACTAGTCTCTTTCTCCTTAAACAACGTTGCACCCATATGGGCTTGGAGGGTAAAAATACATCACACTTAAATGCTCCCCAGGATCTAACTCTGATCCGGTCATAGGAGGACAACTAGGTACCTCGGATTTGTGGCTGGCACAACAGTGAACACTGAAGAACAGGATCATGGACGAGGCTGCTTTAATGACAAAAATTCGAACTGTTTTTTTATTTTATTTATTTATAACGCACCGGGAACCAACAGGTATCTGGGTGCATGTGAATCCATTGGACATACATATAGAACAGGACTCAGACAAAGTTCAATTTTGGGTGATGATAATCCCCTCTCATAGCAGTAATCCAATTTTATCTAAACATGGTGGTCTTCAATGCACTTCGGAAGGTTTTGTTCTTCTCTAGTCATAAACTCAGACGTAGGGAGTTCCATGTCTGAGCGGTCAATGTGGCAAAGGCCTTTCCTAGGCATTCCGCTCGTTTGAATATGTGGGAGTTAATGAGTCCCAAATCGGTGTAGCGTAATGTGCCTCTGGGAATGTATAGTGAGATGCAGGACTTCAGGTAGTCGGGTGCATTTCCATACATTCATTTATGCACAATGGATTCAGTTTTGTGCTGAATTCGGTCCACAATGGGTAGGCAGTGCAGAGACTGTCTGCAAGATGAACTATGCTCACGCCGGCGGATGCTCTTGATAATACGAACAGCATCGTTCTGCAGTGTTTGAAGCTTATGTAAGCACTTTTTGCAGGTCACCAATAATAGTGCATTACGATAATTTAGGCGTGATAGGATAATGGCACGGGCAATAGAGGCACAATTGACCTCGGAGATGTAAGGTTTAATATTCTTTAAAGGTTTTAGTGAATAGTGGCAATTCTTGTCTCTCTGCTTAGAGAAACACCTTATTTAGTTTGCTAACCACAGGAATGGAACAATCCTTCATGTAAAAACTGGCATATTCCTTCCTTAATTTGGCCCTGGTAGCCGTGTTTCCAAACAAGAGTAACTCGGTTTTTGCTCCGATAAGTCAGCGCCAGTTATTGGTCATCCACGGTTCAATTGTGTTATAGATGGTGTGGCGGTTCAGAACATCCTGATCATAGTCGCAGCTGATTTTTAGGGTGTCATCTGCGTAGTTTGTGAAAAATATCCCCTTCTCCTCCAGGATGCTAGAAAGGGGTCTGATATACATATTGAATAGCATGGCTGAAATAAAAGCCCCCTGCGGAAGCCCGCAAAGGATTGGAGGGGACTTAGCTAAGGCACTTTCCCAGCATACAGAGGAATGTCTGTTACATAGGAGTGATTTGACCCAGTTGGCACATCCGATTGTACAATTCCCAATATCTGTAAGTGTTTAACAGGCATCCATGGTCCAGCAGGTCAAAAGCTGCAGCTAGATTGAGGAGGGCCAGTAGCACGATAGCCTCCGGGTACATCATCACAAAGCATGTTGGTCTTCAAGTCTATTAAGGCAGTCTCTGTAATATGGTTAACTCGAAAACCAGACTGTTTGCCATGAAATAGAGGTTTGGCCTCACAATGAGCCTGTAGTTGCTATGCAACTACCTTGTCCAGAACTTTAACAGGAAATTGGTGTTGGTGATTGGACTTAGGTTTTTGGCATCTTTAGGGTATAGGCCTGCCTTTTACATCAAAGGGGTGGGGGTGATGATTTGTATTGCCTCTGGAACAGATAGATGGTCAAAGGGGGCGTTTACAAGTTGAGTAAGGAATGCGATAAAGATGGCTTTGTTATCCAGCATAAGCATTGTCGGGAAGATAGTCTCTCGACAGGACGTTGGATTCATAGAGGACATTATTGAGTCCATATCTGACTCAGAGATAGGTTTGAAGGAAAACGTACATTGCCCTACATTTTGTTTTGATGTTAAGAAAGAAGCAGTAAGAGACGCCATGTAATTTCTCAGGTCCTTTTTGATTTTGTCATGATTTGTCTTAAGTTTGTTTGCAAAAGCAGATTGGACAGCCTCAGAGTTCTGATCCGTAAAATGGATAGGTTGGGCAAACGCATTAGGGCTTTCCCTAAGTTTAAGGATTTCAAATTATTGTTGGAACCCAATATTTCTTCATTAAAGAAGTTCTTTTTGGCTACTATGATTTCTGCTTGTATGCCTATTCCAAGGATTTCCATTTAGCCATTGGCTGCTTTACCCAAGTTTGTTTTTCGTTTTAGTTTTTTTCAAAGTAGTAAGCTCAGGGGTATACTATTTTTTTCTGTTTGAGTTTTCCCTTACCAGTTTCCTCCTCACAGAGGCAAACATTTTCTTTTTTTACATATCAGTCAGGGTCTTGTTGTAGGTCTCAACCAGTACCTTGGGACTGTCCGACAAGTGGTGGACATAATATCCTGGAGACAGCTCTGAAAGGCGGCAACAGTTCTGGCAGCGTTACGAAGTTTTATTGGGGACATCTTTTAACAGGATTAACGAGTCAATTATGTAATGTTTGGGCCATATACACAGAGAGCTGTTTTTTATTACCAATTGTATATTTAAACCACCCAATCCAAGATGTTGCCGGATATGGCTGTGGGTTCATTGTTCTCAGTTTTGAAATCAATGTTTCTTCTAGTGATATTCCTTCATTTTTCATTGGGTCATGATCCATCAGCTGAAATCACCCACTAGCAGGTCCGGAGAGATTGGGCCAGTTATTGTTTTTAATAGTTTAATTAGGCTCTCTTTTCACGAGGTGGGCGGTAGAGCACTATAAGATTATAACAGCTGCAGGGAGATGTGAATTTTAGATGCAGTATCCTGCAATTATCAGTAGGGTTTATGCTTTCAAAAAATGTAACGTGTTTCTCAGCAATAACTGCCACTCCTCCCTCATGGCCCTGGCTTTGATTTTTGCAAATGATAAAATATCCTTGAGGGGTTGCCATGTCCATCATGGGGCCACTAGCATCAGTTAGCCATGCCTCTGTGAGGCAAAGGATGTCCATATCATGAAGAATAAGGTCATTATGAACATCCAAGGCATGCTTGCACAAGGACCTCGTGTTCAATAAGGCAACCTTGATGTGAAGACCGTCAAATAAATTTGCAGGACCGACAGTTGGAGAGTTCTCGCAGGGAGTCCTAGTAATATCTAAACAAGCGTCCATTTGAGTTGATAAATCTGCAGAGATGCAAGGCTCGATAGGTGTCAAGGCATTCTCTGGCAGAACATATTTATCTGTTTGGCGGTTTTCTTGGGATGGCAAAACTGTCAGTGACAGCGCCTCGGACTGCCACTCCCTGCTCAAAGACATATCGTCAATTATGTTAGTCGGTATAGGAATATGGGGGAGAGGGGAGACTTTCTCTGCCTTTAGTGTGCTATATTTTTGAACAATGGTGAGGCGAACCACTTTCGGAGCAGCCAAAAGCAGGTTCCTATCTGCAGGGTGTCCCATATTTGTTGCTAAGTAGATGTCTGGTGGAAAGCAAGTCAGCAACGTTTATAGCGCCTCCCGTGAGTGCTTGTGAGATCGTTATGAGTTGAGACGAGTGATTGTACTTGGCGCGCTGGATTATGCAATAAGCAATAGAAAAGGGTGGTCGTGCTCAGAAAATTTAGTAAGAGAGCATGGGCTTACACAAGAACGAGAAGGCAGTCTCCCACGATGAACGGTTGATGAGCAGCAAAGACCGGCTTGAATCTGGTGCACTGGCACTTGCATGCCTGATAACAATTAAGAATACTTGGGGCTGCTGAGAGATGTAGTTTCTCCACATAAAGCGTCATCTGCCCAAGTTAAGATTGAACAAATGCGTTCACCGTGTGATGCAGTTTAACTCGGGAAATACAAGCACTTCCAAGCAAAATTGAATCGAGCGTGTCTGGGGATATGAACACACAGCGAGGTTTAATAGGATTGCTGCAAAAACGTTCTCTTTCTACCACATTGGTACAAAGGGTTTTCGTTAGTTCCAGGCAAAGTGTTTATGATTTGTTAAAAAGCGGTTTCCTAACAAAAGCGTTGTTAAAAGGGAGGCTTGTTTGATTTGATTAGTGCACCGACAGTTTTCAAAGACAATGAGGTTGTCAACGTGCGCACAAAGCAGTTCCTTTTGCACAGTTATAAACAACCAGGCACTCGAAGCAGTGCTCTCTGAGGAAGCGCTTTTGGAGGCTCCCAGGGTAACTGGGTGAAGATCACCCTGCCACCATCTTTAGACTAGGCCCACCTGTACCAGTCAAAACAATAGATTCCATGCTAGAACCACGTCTCCTGAAGAGGCGGGCGCCAGACATCATCAGTCCAGACCGACTGACCTGGAATCAGAAGACCACGTGATGATGGGAGACAAGGTGGACTCAGAAGTGTGCAAGGAGTGCCATTGTTATGGTTTGGGGGCGGGAGGTCAAACCTAAGTGACATATTGCATGGACCAGACCATGAGGGACTATAAAGGGGTAGGCACATTGGAGGCTGGTTGGGTTGGCTCAGGTGGTGGGCTTGATGATCTGCTGTCTGTTTATTGGCTTGCAAGTCTGCACTAAATGGAATCCCGATTTGTCCATTCGCAATGAGACTAGTTAACCTTCTTGTTTTGACATCGATAAAGTGTGAATTTAAATCTTGCACGACTTCTCAAATAACGTGTCATCTCGTGCGCATTTCTTCTAGTGCTGGCATCAAGAACAAGGATTGTGGGGAGACGCTAGGTGGCGCTGGCCAAGATGGTCGCAGTGGGTTGAGCTCCACAATAGCCAGAGCGAAGTTGGCCCGGTATCCAGACCATAGGCTGTGCACACCCCATGCGACCTGCTGTGCAGTAGGGGACTGAAGCCGTGAAGCTGTGGAACAGCAGTGCGGCATCCGAAGTGCCTGTGTAGGATGGATCTAGCAGGCGACCCCGTGCTGCATGTGGGCGGCCCACTGATGTAGCAGTGGCTGGTGTCAGACTCCCGCCCTTAAAGCCCGGGAAGATGGAGAGCCAGCTGGTGCTGCCGCATGGACATCAGTGACTCTCGGTGGCAGTAGAGAGGCGGCGTGACTTGGCGAGGAAGAACTGTGCGGCACAGGGGAGCTTCAGTGATTTGCAGTAGAGAGCATGGCTGCGACGGGTGGATGCCTATTGTTGTAAAGCGGACCAAGAGAGGCCTATGAGGCGAGGCTGCGTTTAAATTGACTGAAAAGGGAGTCTTGATCCATGCGGGCCACCAGACACTGTGTCACAGTCCAATGCTAATGGGGCCTGGGAGTTTGATGAGGCGAGCTTATCTGTAAGTGTTAACTGGAAGGCTGGTTACCTGTGCTTGGTGTCCACTGGCTCATAGCAAAGGATCAGACGAGTAGCACGGACCTTCAACAGAGGAGTGAATGGCAAAGGGAAACAAAAAACAGTAAAAACGCCCATTTTCTCAACAAAACGGAAGAAAAAAAAAAATCAGTGGCCCCTGGTGCTGATCCCAGTACTGAGCGGGATGACGAGATGGCGGAAACAGGTAGGATGTTTCCAGCTGGCGAAGCGGGACCTTCACAATAAAATGCAGACATGGTTACGATTTCGGCTGAGGTGAAGTCGGGGTTTGACTCAGTGAACGCCAAGTTGGATAATTTAGTGTTCAAGATGGACTGCATGCAAAGCAGAATTGAGAAAGAGTGGCAGGATCACTGAAGCGGAGACGCGAATTGGGACACTAGAAGATGAGTCCATCGAAGCGAGTCATACTCTTTGTTCTCTCCAAAAAGAAGTGAAAGCTGTGTGATTGAAGAATGAACATTTGGCAGCGCTATCTCGCTACAATAACATTCAGATTGTTGGGATCCCAGAGTCAGCCTCACAACAGAATATGGAAGTTTATATGGAGGGATGGCTTTAATGGGTGCAGATGCACAGGTCCAATACATACATAACACCTACATATACCATCTACATCTTCTTAGGGCTCTCCAACTATACCAGAGTGAATAGAATTGCGCCACCATCACAAGGGCTGCTATTCTGTCCCGTCTTGACTACGGCAATGCGTTACTGCTAGGCGCAAACAAGAGCTGCATAGCAAAATGTGAAGTTATTGAAAATAAAGCAGTCAGAATAGTAAAAAGGAAGACAAAGTGAACATATCACCACTGATGGAATAGCCCTACACAGGCTGACCGTGGAGGACAGGATTCAGTTTAAATCCATGACCCTGGTCCACAGATGCCGGCACGAAAAAGATCCGGCATACCTAAAGGAAAGAAACACCCAACATGTACCCAGGCACTCTCTAAGATCCGAGGCCCTGAGCCAGATCTCAGTTTCATACCATAAACGATCTAATGGTTTGGGGAGAGCGTTCCCAATGATACCAGCACAAAAATGGAACAACCTCCCCTTACGGATCAGACTGGATTCCACCTACGTAGCTTTTAGGAAAAGCTTGAAAACACACCTCTTGAAGTGAGGAGTCGACGCTCCCATACAAGTTAGGAGTCTTTAGGTAGGGCCTACTCTGTCCCGTGGACTACGTATTTGTAATATGTGTGTGTTTTGCGCCCCGATGCCTCCAAGTTTTCGGTGCAATATAAATCAATCAATAAATAAATACAAATTAAGGAAGTTCTTGCAGACCCACCACTTTCCTCACAATTTCTTTTTGAGCGTGCACACTGGGTATATCCTGTAGCTCACAGGTCAGGTCAGAGTCCACGCCCAGTGATTGCACATTTCTAAATTAACGGGACAGGGATATCATACTCTGCAAGAGCCGAGGGTTCTGCGACAAACAGTATCAGGGAACTAGCATCTCTTTTTACCCCGACTTCACCCCTTCTGTTCAAAAGGTATGAATTTCATTTGCTGCAGTAAAACGGCAACTACGTTAGAAGGGTCTTCAATATGCTATGCTCTACCCATCCAAGCCAATAATGATCCATGACAACCTGACTAATTTTTCCAACCACCCGGCGGCAGCAAACTCATTCCTCGAAACTTTGCCTAAGAGGAAAGCTGACTCTGTGTTAAATGTGTTGGCATGTTCTTCATTTATGGATTTATTTGTAGTACACCATGCTGTTTGGCATAAGTGGTTTGCCAACCTGTTGGCACGGTTGTTAAATTTGTACGTCTTGACACTGACCTTCAATCGTTAGGATTTTTTGGGGTAGTTTTCATTTTGCTTTTTCAGATATGTAATGTGTCTGTCCAGTTTGCTGTCTATTTGGGCCTGGTGTGGATGCAGGCTGATCTTTCGCGGTGGGGTGTCGGGCGGTGCACTTGGCATCTCAGGGTGGTCACCAGTTCTTGTTCTTTGGGGTTCATTGTTGTGGTTGCGATTTCACTTCTGGTTGGGGGGGTTTCTGTTAAAAATGGTTCACACAGCTTTGAGTCATACACAGCGAATAGGAAACTGATGCCGGAGGCGTACACGCACCCACCACAGTTGGAATGTGCGCAGTCTAAGCAATCTGAGCAAAATGTGCAAGATCTTAGTGTAAGGGGAGCGCCTTGGAGCCAAGATTCTCTTCCTCCAAGAAACACATTTAATGGGGAGTTTGAATTAAGTATTTACTAAGACATGGAGGGATACTAGGTTCTTTACTTCATATTCTCATGGGATATTGATTATTGTTCGCAAATCATTGGGTTTACATCCACTACATCATGAATGTGACCCTGAACGAAGATATGTAATTGTGTCGGGGGCTTTGGCTCATTGGCTGGTTACGTTTGTGAATGTGTATGGCCTCAATGTTAATGACCCAGAATTGTATGACTTCCTTTGGGTAAATGTTTGGCCTATACACATACACACACCTAATAGTAGCTGGTGACTGCAACACGATATGGACTATGGATTGGGATAGATCTACACAGGGTGCAAAGTCACGATTATCTGCAGCCAAAGCTATTCATGGGGGACTGGACGATCTTGATCTAGTGTATCTATGAAGGACGCAACAGCCCAAGCAGGCAGAGTACTCATTTTATTCCTCTGTTCACGATATGCACTCCCATATAGATTATATTATGGTGGGACCAGAATTTGCTGTACGATACCTAGGATTCTTATCCAATTGTGTACCAATTTTGGTGAGAGCATCGGGTCATTACTAGGCTCCACTGGCGTTTTGGATGTAGAGGGTGGTGCTAGAGGTTATAACCTCAGTTGTAACCAATAATGCTGGGTCAGTGGCTACCGTTGGGGCTCTCTGGGAAATGTTTAAGTCTACTTGTATCTCGTTGGAAAATTGAGTGCTCTAGAATATTAATAGACTAATGGCAGTTCTTGAGGTTGAACCAAAAGATCTACAGTCCAGGGGAGGGAGTAGTTCTTCTGGTGAAAATATGGCTGTGATCATGGAAGCCCTTGATCAATTGAGAGTTGCAGCTGATAGGGAGGGGAAGATTCCTTGCAACTCCTCAATTGGTGCAGAGAAATTGGGGAAAAAGAGAGACCAAGTAGGTAGTTGGCTAGGTTGCTGAAGGAAGAGAGAGGTCAAACTGACATCGCATTGATCAGGTGGTCTGATGGAACAGTAGTTTCAGAACCCAACTTGATCCTTGAGGAATTTAGAACATTTTACACTAAACTGTAAGACGTCAAAGGGAGTGCAGACCAAGACATCATGCAGCTCTTTGCTGGGGTGGGCCTCATTGGCAGAACTTGAGGTTGCAGCTAGGGAATCAGGCAAAACACTGTACTCATCATCCTGCAGTTCAATGCCAAACTGGGACGGTGCAAGTACATGCATTGTAAACCACAGAGTCTACGCAACAGGTAGCTAGGAAAGTATGGCTTATAGGGCTAGCGTAGTCGTGCAGCAAAAGTTTCTGCCTGTATCACATGCTCTCCGCATTGCTCTGCAGTCCAGGCGGATGTTCCAAGTGCTGTGAAAAGTTGTCCGGGGGTTACGGTATAGCCCCTATCCCAATTAGCCCCACCATGGCCCGGTTGGGATGTCAATTCGCTACCTGTATTATGTTCAGGGCGTGCACCACCCTATTTCCCCTCCGCACGTCCCAGGACCCGGCAGCAGCCGTGGCCACAACATTCTCCGCTTGCCTCCCCTCAGGGATCATGCAGACCTCCCAATCCGATCCCCCACAGTTCGCTTAAATCAGGGGAACCAGCACTTCAACGCAGTTGAAGCTTCCTGTGATGGGGACATCCGAGGCCACTGCGTAGTTGCGCACGTTGTTACTGCCTGCTTGATGCAGTGCTCGCAGCACCCAGGTCCGAGCAGATCGCTTAGAATTATTTTGTAATCCACTCAGTAAGGTCCATGCAATTCAGCTGCCAGACTCCCGATTCATTCACACATCTCCGGCATCGTTTTCAAAAGCCTGTGTTCACTAAAAGTGCTCTTTTAATCCATTTGGCTGTCACTGGACAAGGAAGACAGCAGGTTAGGGATCCACAGGCTTCAATGGAAGACCGCCCCAGACTGTCAGGTAATTGGAATTAACCTGATGCACTGCTGTCATGCAGAGGGCACCAGAGAACAGTATAAACAAACATTTCAGAAGTCACTCGACCACAGGGTCGAGTACCATAAAATTGGTAGTCTACCCACGTAAAAAGCACTCTTCTATGCCACAGCTATCAAGCAGATGCAAATTCTGATCCCATTCGAATCTTCACGTTATTAACAGGCTGGAGATGCAGAAGTTGTCTGGGTTAAAATTTGAACAGGCACCTCACCAGCATTTGCAGCATAAACCGGTGGGATAGCTCAGCGGGATCAGCGCTTGCTGCTGCAATTTGTGTGTGACACGCAGGTTCGAATCCCGCCAAGGCCAACTCGGCCCTTCAACCTTTCTAGGTCGATAAACGAGTACAACTTCGGTTGGGCTGGTTAATGTATGTAAATATGCTTTATGTACAGCACCTAGGAGTAAGCGCTATATATAACAAATCATTATCACTGGTCTTGCTGGTAAACTGACTATTCTACAATCCAGGTTTTGGTTTTCTGTCCACAATAGTTGGCTTGGAAATGCTTAGGAACCAGAGTGCCGAAGGCCATACCCACGAGGCAAAATGGGTGCATTGGTGGTGCATGCCCCAAGCACCATGTCTACTGAGCATGGCCTGGGCCTAGGGGCACTGTCGGTGTGTTAGAATAGCTTGTAAAAAGAATTACAAAAATGACTGGAAAAAGGATGTTAATTACAGTTATGGTTAATCAATTGTAATAACAAAATACTGAAATTCACCAAAAAAAGAAAATCAGTTCAAGAAGCAGTTGCAACACAAAAATCACTTACCAATTGACACACTAATTTGTCAGTTACCGTTTGTAAAGCACTCACAACTCGTCCACTTCCATGTACTGCTCACGATGTCGCACATATTTACAGCCCGTAGTCCCTCCAGAGTAAGAGGAAACGGACAACACAACTAAGGAAAAACGGTTCCCCAGACTGCTTATGCTGAGTTTTACTTCTGATTTGAGGGACAACACAAAAAGAAAGGACCAAATAGAAAAACAAGGATGACCTTCAAGAGACTATTGTCCAAGTCAATTAACTCACCCTGTGATGTTATGAGCAGCTTCTTATGTTAAGCATACTTATTAAGCGCACATTCACTGAAGGCATCTTGGTGCTGGAGAGGGGAGAGGAACAGAGAGGCAAACTGCAACAGCATCAAAACGGAAATGTTTTAAGAGCCTTCCTGAAGGCAAGGTGATTTTTTTTATTTTTTCAGATGGAGCAGCAGACCATTCCAAAGAAATGGTGCTGCAATAGAAAAAGACCGCCCACCACAAAGTGAGCGGCGAAAGGTAGGAACAACCAGCAAGCCAGTTGAAGCCGACCGCAGAGACAGTGATGGAACATAGCGTAAGAACTTGGAACACAGATATTCCGGCCCCTGAAACTGGAGGGCACGAAGAACCAGGCACATGGTCTTGAAAACAATGCGCTGGCCATCTGGCAGCCAGTGAAGGGTCTGCAGCACCTGGGATACGTGGGCACCATAAGGGGAGCCGGCGGCAACGCGAGTTGCCATGTTCTGTAGCCGCTGCAGCCGCTGAATAAGACGCTTCGACTGAGATAGATAAAGGGAATTACAATAATCTAAGCGGCTGAGCACAATAGCGGCCACCACCGGCAGATGGAGATGAGCTGGGACAAACGTTCCTAAGAATACGCAGGCGCAAGTGACCTGCTTTGCATACAGCGGCAACCTGGGGCTCCATGGAAAGAGTGGTCGAGATTATTACCCCCAGGTTCCTAACCTTACCTGCAGGGGTCGGGAGGGGACCCAGCGAGGAAGGCCAAAAGGAAGACATCCAAAATGAAGGATCAGGGGGGGATCCAACCACCAGCACCTCTGTCTTATCCCCATTCAACTGCAGCCAGTTGTGGTTCATCCAATCTCCAACGGCTGTCAGACATCCTCTCAGGCACAATGACATCTCAGCCTGATCGATATCCAGACGGATCAGGATCTGGGTGTCATCGGCATAAGAGTAACATCTGACGCCAAAGGAGCGAATGAGGCACACAAGAGGCCAGATATAAATATTGAAGAGAATGGGTGACAGGGCAGAACCTTGAGGGACACCACAAAGAAGAGAGAAAACAGAGGAAAGAAATGGAGGAAGTGAAAGAGTGAGTTCTGTCGGCCAGGAAGGAGGCAAACCAAGGGTGAACCTGGCCAGAGATTCCGACTTGGGCCAGGCGGTCAAGCAGGATGGGGTGGTCGACAGTGTCAAAAGCCGCTGATAGATCTAATAAAATCAGGGAACCCCCCCTGTGTCAACCAGCCTGGCCATATCGTCCAGGACCGAGACCAGACAGCTTGTGTTGGTGGCAGAATAATGAATGCCTACAGTAGATTTTTTTTTTTAAACATATTTTTATTGAGAGAGTAGGTCAGCAGCACGACACAACATAGACATATCAAAGCATAGCTTAACTATCTTACAGCTTTCAAATTAAGGGTGGAAGGGAAGAGGAAGATACCATAGTTTTCGGACATGAGAGTAACCAGTACAAGAGTAGTAGACATTGCAAATCAAGGCAAGGACCTGGGTGTTGCATCAAAGTCTGAGTCCAGGTCGCACAGGTAAAAGCGTAACAATGACCAAATATCTTTGGGGCGACATGGTGACTGAACCGACAGTACAAATAGTTCCTCATCGTCATTTACCATACAAAGGTCTTTTAAGGAAGTGGCTCCGGTTGGGGCGGTGGAGGACTTCCAACATTTAAGAATACAGCGTTTAGCAATAATGCAAGAGATGTTAAATAATCGCCTCGTAGTTTCCTTTACCTTGCCTATATCGCCCAATAGGTATTTCAGGGGGGAGAGTGTCGCCGGAATGGCCGTGATGTCTTCAAGGAGCCTCGCGACTTCCTTCCAGAACTCCACAATTAGCGGACATGACCAGTACATATGATAAGGCCCCGCATCGGGGGAGTCACATTTGGGGCAGGCACCTGTGCAATTTTCCACAAATTTAGCCAATCTGGCAGGGGAATAGTGTAGTTGGTTTAAAACTTTGAACTGAATCAGCCGGAGCCCAGCATTCATGGACACTGATCGAGTAAGTTGACAATACCGGGCCCAGCGGACCTCATCTATCTGAGTGCCCACGTCTCGCTCCCAGACTTCTCTCATCATGTTGCGCGATGAGGAATGGGTCTGCACCAATGGATATAGCATAGAGACCCCCTTGCCGTGGCTGTCTACAGACACTATTGACCTAATGCATGCATGGGACTGGGGTTCTTGCGGAAATGTCGGCCACTTTGCCGAAAAAGCAGCCCTCATCTTGTAGTATTGAAGGCGTTTAAGCTGGCCCCTCCCCACCGCTTCAATAAAGCCTATGAGGTCACAGAACTCACCATCTGGGAACATGTCGTGCAGCGTGAATAGCTTGTTAGGGTCCTAGGACTGCTGGAGGGCTCGATCAAATGTGGGGGAAATACTGGAGAAGTCCCTTAGGGGGACTTCCGGGTCGTAGGGGGATTCCAGACCTAGTCTCTTGTAAATTTTGGCCCAAGCATGAGTGGTCGTGTATACCGGATCGAACAGGCATATGTCCCCATAGCTTGGGTTAAGAAGGACTGAGCATATGTCGTTTGGGCGAACAGAGTGTTTTTCGTTCAATATGTGGGGGGCACTGTCCTCTGGGTCGAACCAATGCTTTGCAAATTGAGCTTGCGCACATAAGTAATAGAGCTCGAAGTCTGGTGCCGCGATGCCTCCCTGCACAAAAGGCTCAACCATCTTATCCAAACCCATCCTGGCAGTCTTCCCATTCCAGATAAAGGAGGAGGCGAGGGATTTAAGTTTCGAGAAGAAGGGTTTACCAGGCCAAACTGGGATGTTATTGAAGTAATATAGGAGCTTGGGAAGGTCCACCATTTTGAGTAGCGCAACTCTGCCATACAGGGATAGTGGAAGGCTAGCCCACATCTGAAATTTGGTCGAAAGGGTTGACAACAGTGCCCCATGATTGTGCGTATATAGCAGGTTATCATCTCTGGCAACCAGTATCCCTAGGTAGCGTACCTTGGTGGGGCAGGTCTAAATCCCTCTATTTCAGCTAGGTCTCCCGTGCCGTCAGTAAGGGGAAATATTTCTGACTTCGGTACATTAATTCTATATCCCCGAGTATTCTGAGAATTCATGCATGTCCGACATGATGTGTTGCACATTTTCTTTGGGATCACGGACATATAGTAAAGTGTCGTCCGCGTAAAGCGATATTATCTGAGGAGGGCCGGTCATCCCAAGACCTCTGTGTGAGTGGTTCTGACGTATGAATTCCGCCATTGGTTCAATGGTCAGAGCGAAAAGTATGGGCGAGAAGGGACATCCCTGCCTAGTCCCCCTGTGTAGGTGGAATGACGGGGAGAGAGTGGTGTTAGTCAGGACCTTAGCTGTCAGCTGTGTGTATAGTAGTCGGACACAGCTAATATAGTACTGGCCGAGACCAAACCGCTCCAGCACCAGAAAGAGGTATGCCCAGGATACAGAGTCAAAAGGCTTCTCGGCATCTAATGCGACCACGGCCGCCTTGGTATCTGGATCTATCTGTGCCGTAACATTAAATAGGCGTCTCAGGTTGAGAGCCGTGGATCGGGCTGGTATAAAGCCGGCCTGGTCAGTATGAACCAGGATCGGCATATATGACAGGAGTCTGGTGGCCAGCACTTTTGCGAAAATATTTGCATCAGGGTTGATTAAAGACAGGGGTCTATAGGACGCCATGTCTTGTGGCGGTCTACAGGGTTTCAAAAGGCAGTGATGATTGCTTCCCGCATCGATTCCGGGAGAACCCGCATGCTCATTGCCTCTTCCCATACCTTCAGCAGTATCGGGGCCAATTCACTACAGAATTCTTTATATAATTCCGCAGGAAGGCCATCCGAGCCAGGGGAACGGCCGCTCGATAAAGCTTTTATGGCCTCTGCAATCTCCTCTGTTGTGATTGGCCTGTCTGATATATTACGGGTCTCAGCCGTTAATGTGGGAAGGTCGAGATTATCTAGCTATTGAAACGTGTCCTCTTTGTTTTTTTTAAATCGTGGTTGGAATAGAGGGAGGAGTAGAACTCAGTGAATGCGGAATTAATGTCTCGGTCTCTGTTTACCGTCACTCCAGTCGGTGTCTGTATACTCGGGATCAGGTTATGGTGCCTATCAGTTCTAAGCATGTTGGCCAGGAATTTCCCAGCCTTATTGCTTTCCCCATATCGTCAGGCTTTGGCTGGTGCAGCCATATAGAGAACTTCTCTATGGGCCAACTTGTGCAATTCTTTTAGCGTAGTATGAATTTGCGACAGGGTTCCCTTATCCCGTGTGATGCTGTACTCAGTCTGTAACAGGTCAATTTTTGTCTTGGCCACCCCCAACTCCTCTCGTACCGACTTCAGCATACCAGTCGACCTGCCCAGGATGGCTCCCCAGACCCAAGCCTTGAATGCATCCCATAGAGTAGCATAGGTGGCAACCGAACCCTCGTTTAGTTCCAGGAACTCCGCAATCTCTATATGTAACGATTCACAAATGTTGGGGTCTCCTAGGATTGCAGGGGGCATCCTCCATCTTCTCGCCGGTGGGGAGACATCACTAAAGTTGATGTCAAGCGACACCGGCGAGTGATCCGAAAGGGTGCAGGGATGTATATCACATCGGGAGACCGCCCCAGCTAGGGACTGACTAACGATCCAATAGTCAATGCACGAATGAGAATCGTGCACCGACGAGTAAAAAGTGCATTTCTTCTCACTTGGGTGTAATGCACGCCATGCGTCTACCATACCCATTCGTTCCATTCATTGTTTTACTACCAGTGCGGCCTTGGAGGGGGTTCTGGGGACAGTCGATGAGCGATCCAGGAATTGGTCCAATATGTTGAAATCGCCACCCCAGAGTATTTGTGCCTCCCCAGATGAAGATAGCATATCCATTATTGTGCAATAAAACTGTGGGTCATCTAAATTGGGACCATAAGTATTAATCAGAATCACCTGGTGCCCCGCCAATTCCCCCCACACCAGTACGTATCTACCCTGCCGGTCTGTTTTGCTGGACTGATATTTAAAACATAATTTGGGGTGTATGAGAGTCAACACTCCTCTGGATTGTGCCGAATATTCTGTATAGTACCTGTGTGACCCCCCACCTCGGTAAAAGTTTAGTATTGACCTGCCCAAGCACGTGTGTCTCTTGCATAAAAAGACTATGAGGGTTGTGGCGTGTGATGTATGCTGTGATCTTCCTTGCCTTAATCGGGTTATTTACCCCCGGATATTCCAGGAAAGGAGCTTAACATTCAAGCCCTTATTGACCTGTGTCATGGTCGTACCTGAGACTAGACATACGTCCATGCTCCCGCCCCTGTCGCACGGAGAATGGGTATCGAGCTGCAAAACCGCTCTCTATTTTAACCGTTATAACAACCCGGAACATGGGCTCCCCCAACAAGCCCGGCATTTCGCACGGCAACACCGTATCCCTATTCCACCCCCACCCGCATCATCAACCCCAACTGGACGATGTACCCCTAAAGCCATAACCTGGGAACACTCCTGGGGGTGTGAGCTGCACTCACATGGCCGCCGACCCAGGAAGTCTGCACGGCTCCATTCCAACAAACATTTACAGTCAGGGCCACCCTGCGGCCTTCAATTTAAAACATTATAGCAGTGTGGCATCAAAAAAACACCGCGCCCCGAAGCGGCAGATTCTGGTTCCCGGCCTGCTCCCGGGCCGGTAGAGGGATGGAGGCTTCAACGTACAGCATGGCTTCGGTTGGGTTCTCAAAAAAGTGAGCCCTGCCTCCATGTTGAATTCTCATTTTCGCTGGAAAGACAAGGGAGTGCGGGACCTGGCGGAGTCTCAGTTGTCTCTTGACGGGCTCATAAGATCTCCTAAGTGATTGCACATTAGTGGAAAAGTCCGGATATATGTGGATCCTGTTGTTTTCATGGAATAGAGTGCCCTTATCCCTGGATATCCGCAGGATAGCATCCCTGTCCCTATAATTGAGAAGGCGGGCCATTATTGTACGAGGTGGAGCTCCAGGCCTGGGTGGAGGCGCCGATGTATGGTGTGCTCGCTCCACAAGGAAATGGTCCGAGAAGGAGTCGGGACCCAGGAGTTCCTTCAGAAGGGCCTCTACCTGGCGTTCCATAGACCCTTTGCCAAAGGTTTCAGCCACCCCAACCAGACGGATATTGTTCCTCCTAGAACGGGATTCCAAATCCTCGCATTTGTCAAGGGTTTTCCGGAAGTCGTGGCCATGTTGTAGTATCGAGAGTTCATTGATAGCGATCCTGCCTTCGGCCTCAGTAATACTTGTGCTTTCCTTGTCCACCCTCGCCTTCAAGGAGCTGATTGTTGCCCCTATGTCATCCAATTTAGTGTTCACCGCCAGGAAGCCGTTCTGAACCATAGCCATCAATCGGTCCACCCTCTCCTCCATTGGCAACTCGGGCTGACTGTCCACCTGCTGCAACGGGGGCGCCACGGACCCGCTGGGCTGGGAACTGGCGAAGGAGTCCATTGGGCCTGTTTTCTTGGGGTGTGCTCCCTTCTGCTCGTAACGGCCAATGTGTAGATTCAAGTGGTTCTGCTCGTAACGGCCAATGTGTAGATTCAAGTGGTCCGCGTCTTCCAGCGCCTCCAGTCCCGTCCGCCCCAACGTATTGCACGGACTCTATACAGGATTGGTAGTGTGCTTAGACCCAGTTATCGTGCAGCAGAGATGTATAAAGGTCAGTTGCGGAGTGCTGGACAGGTGTGATCAAGAATATAAAAGAGTTATCGCCCAGGGAGGGCTGCAGCCGGATAAAGTGTCCCCTCCTCGGCAGATCCTGTTCGGGGTGTCCACCCTCCTCATGCGTTGCCCCACCTGTTCTTACTTGTTTTTACGTCCGTCCGCATGTGAAGGGGCACTCCACCAGCAGGAGATATCAGGGGAGCCAAGGGCAGCCGCCCCGCAGACACAGGAGTCGGATCAACAGCGGCCCGCGTAGCACAGCGGCCGACTACACACCACGCGGCCGTTGGCGGGGACCACCGCGTTCACCGCGCCAAGTATGCGGCGGCGCTATATACCACCGACGTGGCACCCTCACATTAGCCGCACCCTCCTGGGTCTCCGCGTTGCGGCAACCTGCCGGCAGCGATGGTCCGATCACCTCCAGGAGATTGGTCGAAGCGCAGCCTCTCCGACTCGAGAATGCCCCTCCCCCCGCAGCTCTAGGGGAAGATCGCTCGGAACTCGCGGGCGGCCAACGTCCCAGCCTCCGTCCGGAGGATCTTCAGGACGGTGTATCTTCAACGCGGTCCGGCGTAGCGGCCCAAATTTTTCCCAGTATGTGCCCACAGTCTTAAGCCACAGATCATCGCGTTTCGTTTGTTCCGCGGGCGGCCCCCGAGAGAGGATGCGTATCTTGAAGGATTTATAGAAGCCGGAGCTCTGGAACTAGGCGCCATCTTAGATGTGCACAAAAGCGCCCCTCACCTACAGTAGATTTCTAAAAGAAGCCTCACCTGTACGGAAACATCAGTCTTATCACTAGGCTTATCCTACAGCCCTACCCATGCCTATGACTATACTTCCGCAAGAATAGACCTATTCAAATTCACACGCAAGTTGAAACTTATGACATTTTTTGCTATGCAAGTTAAGGACACCAGACACTCTAAAGATCAAGTAACGGAAAAGGTATCTCCACTATCAGAAGTATCTTTGGTTACTTTATCATGCCTCAATGAATTACAAGAGAACTCAAATGCTGAAATAGAAAGCGCAGAAATAATGGACTGTAAAATGTTAGCTGAACGCTATGGAATCCATACAAATATGAGCTGCACTAGTAACTTTAAACCCAAGTATATCTTCTGCCCTAACATTGAATGTAGTTCGATTGAGATCTTTGAGAAATTGGTAGTCAAGGATTTGAAAAGTTTGCCTACGAACATAGCAATGAAATCCAGAAATTTGAACACTGAACAATTTGGTGCCCTAGAGAAACTGAAAAATGACCACACAATGGTTGTTCAACCATCCAGTAAAGGTGGCAGTATAGTGGTTATGGACAATAGCTTCTATACCAAGGAAGCGATGAGGCAATTGGGAAATACATCCTGCTATGAAAAAGTTGACAAATCTATCCTTGCTTGATATTACAAATCAGAAATACTTTACATTATTGCACAACTGGTGTGCATTAGACCTCATAAATGAGGATGAATATGGTAACTCCCAAGGATACATTTAGAGCAACAGGTACTAGTACATCGATGTATTTTCACTTTAAATCTGATAAGCACTTTTGCACCTAACATTTTGCATAGAAATTGCATTTTGCACACTAGTAATTACCATTTATTATATCGTGTTTTTGACTGGTAAATTTTATTGCAGTCTTGTTTTTTCTATTCTAATATTTACATAGGAATTATGCTGCTTTGCACAAAATATGTTTAGTAGGAATATGAGGAAATGTTGCACAGAAGCACTAGCACTTTAAGTGTTGCATTAGATAATATATATTACTGCAATTTTAGATGAAATTGCCATTTGAGAAATATATGCAGTTGCACTTAATCAAATGTCAAAAGCAACATTATGCGATCCTCCTTATTCTTCCTCTTTAGGCTGTTCTGTTCTGAATGAGAGGTTTTAAACTTTGTTGTCTTTGCACATTCCTGCGACTCCATATTTTATATTTGCAATAATGTTTGTAATTGGCTAATGTCTCACTAGATGGTGTGCCAACAAATCAACATTTGAACGTAGTTATGGACTGTTGCTTTACAGCACAGTCACTGTAGAAATATAACAATGTAAATAATGGAGTATTTATCAGATTATGAAATAACTGCAAACACGATTCAATACCTGTAGATATGTGCTCCACTTTAAAGTATTGGGAGTGGATACCTGCATGATCCATTCATATGCACTTCACCCGCAGTGTGGATTTTGCCGTATAGAATGGGAATTTTCATCTCGACGCAATACGGAAACTATTAGATCGGCGCACTGGCGCCATAAGATTGTGTTTATTTTTTGAAATATATGATGTAAGTGAGGCGAAATGGCTGGCAAAGCCTGTGCGGCAGATTGCACATATTTTATGAGCTTTCGAATTGAAAGCTTTTCTATGTCAATTAAATGTAAACACTAATGCTACTGCACATTATAACGTGGCAGGTCTGTTATTTGCAGGGGCCATCGAGTTGAAAGATGATTCCAACGTAGCGTTATACATGTGACATGCACTGCCTAGCAGGGTGGAGCCAATTGCTAGCCTCACGATAACTATAAACACACGAAAAAACGCACGCACAGAATACTTACAAGCCTGAGGAAGCTTGCGAGTCGAGCGGAACGCGTGGCGGTGTCCACCCGATGTGGGCGAGTGCTGCAGTACCCCTGGTCTACCTAACTTTGGTAACATGTATGTTGCTTATGAATTTATGAACTATGCACTTATGATTTAATAAAATGATTTTTAGAATACAGCTTGATCTAGAGTGCTTGGGCAATGTTTTGGTGTTTTGTTCACAGTGAATCTAACATCTTAGACTGTGTATCAACCCAATTCCTCTCTTTTCAATATTACACAGCCCGTGGTAGCGGCTGTGTAGTTATGGTTAAGTTGCTAAACCCATAGGAAGAGCACTTTTTGGGCAGCTTATAACTTCGCTCCCCCTGGAGGAAACCACCAAAATTTGCGGGAAAAGTATATGGCTCACTCTGAATGCTTTCTGCAAAGTTTGGTGAGGTCTGGTCCGGGGGGGGGGGGGGCAAAGTTATAGGGGGAGTCACAAAATGTATTTTTTTCTCATAGACTGAATGGAGAAAAAGTTTCTGTCGCACCTACAGCCCAAACCGCCGGACGGATTTTCACCAGGTTTGCGGCAGGAGCGGCGGCTTGTTCCCGAAAGCGTACTTTTGTAAATTTGGTGGAAATCCATCCAGTCGTTTTTTAAAACACGACTAAAAAGTAGGTCTCAAAGAATTAGTGATATCCATGTCTGCTTCCCTGACACTTCCCTGTTCGCTTTGCGGACAGGACACAGATTGGGTAATGAGCTGGCGTCATGTCCGCGGACACGCGACATGCTCTCCGATTGGCTGGGATGAGGCATGAGGTGTGTCAAATTGTTTCGATGCGCCCGCCATATTGGATTGCCGGACATGTGCTGGAAGTGAGCATAAATCCAATTTTGGGGAGTGTGTTAGTGTGTATGAGTGCTTGGAGAGGGTGGGGGAGTAAGAGATGTCAAATGCTGCATTTGTTTAGGTGGGAGAAGGCTGATGTGTTCGCGGGTGTCCGCAGACATACTAGACACTGGGTGGACTACTGGCTATATTAGTTTAGTATGATGTTGGTTTTGGGTCGTTAGAAGAGCATTGGGTGAAGAGGGTATGTATCGAAGAGTTTGAACGTTGGTTGCAATTATTTTTTTGAATGTTAATTGAAGTGCATAGTTTTGAGGTGGATGTATTATGTTTTTGGGTTGTGGTCGTTTGGTAGGCATTTGTTTCTATGGGTGTGTTATGCAGCAGTGGTTGTGGCCAGGGCCTAGAGTCTTGGGTGCATGGCCAAGCACCCAAGACTCTTGGCCCTGTCCACAACCACTGCAGCATAACTTTACAATGCTACCAAACATTTTGATTGTGGTATGTGGGCTGCATAGGGGATATGTTTTAAAAAATTTGAGTACAAATTGGTAGTAGTGAAATAGTGTTTATAGGACAGTGACATGATGTGTCTGTTGGATTGTGTTCAGAATGTTGGTATTGAAGACTATACGCATTTTGGTCGTATTTATTGGTGAGGTGTTCGTTTGCATGGCTGTGTTATGCTGTGGTGGTGGTGAGATTAATTATTATATACTTAAGTGTTTCTTTTGGTGAGGCTGTATGAAGAGTTTTGGCCACTCCATGCAGTCAAGATTGTAGTGTTTGGCAACAAGCGCTGCAGCATAAGATACCCATGGAAGCAAACATTTTGGATTGTGGTGTATGGTGAGGTGTTTTCCTGAATGGGTGTGTTATGCTGTGGCGTTTGCGAGTCCAATCATTATATACTTACTGTTTGACTTTTTGTGGTTGTATGCAGGTTTTCGATGCATATTACCAAGAGGGGTCCTGGGAGTCCCTCTGCTAGACATAAGTCCTGGTTACGAGACTTACCCAGAGTCTTCATCTCACTATCTTCCACAAAGAAGAAATATTCCAAACATATCAGTCTTTGTCCTGCCCTGGGACAGTCCAGCACAGAAATGATAGGCAATTCTCCTCTGAATAAGGGTGCCAATAGCAATCACAGGACACCTTGTTTTTTGCATATTTTAGTAACTTTGGGTCTCACCCTAAGTTACTAGGGGAATCCAGACGTGGACCCTTTGCTCACTATTCTGAGAGAGGCACAGCTCCACGCTAATGAGGTCCAACTAGACCGAAACGCATGTCTGGGGTTGCTGTTGGTACTCTTGTTTAGAGGAGAATTGCCTAGCATTTCGGTGCTGGACTGCCCCTGGGCAGGACAAAGACTGATGTGATTGGGATATTTCTCCTCTGTGAAAGATAGTGAGCTAAAGTATCTGATTAAGGCTCTCGTACCCAGGACTAATGTCTGGCAGAGAGACTCCCAGGAACCCCCTTGTTTTTTGCAGTTTTTTCACGACATGGGTAGTTCGAGCAGACATTTGTTTTCAATCACTGTGATAAAAGAAAGAAACACGTTAGTGTAGGTAGTTTATAATGAGTATTGCATTGCATAGTAGATATTTCTGTATTTTGTAGACCCTCATAGTTAGCACTTTAGAAGTACTGTAGTTCAAACCAGTGTACTGTGCAATTTGCTCAGTTCCTGTGTTTGTTTATTAAATCATTGGGGGTGTGGGAAAAAAAAAATCCATGCTGGATTAAAAAAAAAAAAAAAACTTGTGGTACAATACATTTCTTTCATTGAGTTCAGTAGGAGGAATTGAATATGTGTATGGTTTTTGATTTGGAAGTGGTGGTAGTATTGTTGCAATTAGATAGCAGTTGGTGTATTTTATTTGTCCATTTCTTTTCCTATTTTAGTGGTATTCATCTCACTGTTGATTTGTTGCAGATTTTTGGGCCAGTTAGATACCTGTTGGCGTATTGTAACTGTTCATTTCTTGTTTCATTTTAATGGTATTCATTTATTTGTTTGCATGTTGCAGAATCTTGGGGCAGTTAAGTACCTTTTGGCATTTTCTAACTGGTCATAGTTTTGAAGGTCAACTTTTGTTTAAGTTCATACACAGATTAGTTAGTAAATTTTGGTTTTAAGAACATTAAGCAAGCGTTTACAAGATTTGCTAGTAATCTCGGATTTACAGTAATGTTAGCATCATTACATTTGACCCATCCACAATTGTTTGTTCATATATCCAGTGTAGTGACCTGCATTGGTTGTGGCTCATGCATGGTAGATTATACCTATTATGAAGGTTTCCTTACCAACTGATACTTTACCATGTGTGAATCCACTTAGGTTGCAGTTGTTTTTGGTACCATCTGCATTACAACGTAAAAGCATTACTATTACGTATTTACTAGGGGTGTCAGAATCCGAGTCCTCTGATTCTCGACTTACCGGTTTGTTTCTTGTTGTCTTTTTTCTGGTGTTTACAGGCTGCTTCTTCTTGGAGGTGCGGGTCTAGTAAAGGTACGGTTGTGTTCCCGCTGAAGCTAGTCTGCAGGCAGGTAGCGAGCGTTGAGGTCTGAGGCTCCAGCCTGCAGGGGAGCCTTGGAGTCGGGATGCGTTCAAAGTTCCAGGAAGGGTCTAGGACAGGGGAAGACTAAATTGAGAATGGCCGAAAAAGGCTTGCACAGCTCTGCTAAGGCAGAAGAAGCGGGGCCGCTCAGGAAGGGATGCCAGGAAGGGAGCAGGAAAATGGTGCCTTACTGGGAACAAAGGTAAAAATGAGGACAGGAAAATTAGATACACAACTTGCCGGGACGAGAAGTACAGAAAAGCGTTGCATTGAGATGCGCCGAGCCGCGGGGGCGTCTGTTTTCAAGCAAGCATGAGACAGGATCAGAAAGACTAGACCGTGCAGTTCCACTGCATCGGCCATGTTAGGAGGGTTCGAGTTGCAATAGTCAATGTCTAAGGGGCCAGACCGTCCAGAAGGGTCGGAATCGCTGATTCATGACAATGTGTCTGTATTTGTAAGGTGGCAAGACCCCCACACCGTTCACTTCGCTAGTGACCGAAAGTGGGATAGTACAAAGACACATGTGCAAATTATAGGCCTCCAACACATAACTGCGGTCATGGGGTCAGGGGACCGCAGCCTGGCCAGAGGGGGTTGGAGCAGGGCTTGCTCGGACAATCTCATAGGAGCACATTTTGTCAGGGCTTGAGATTTGCTCCTTGCGAAAATGTTTACGTGATTTGCCTTGTGAAGAGGAGATGGGCTCAGATGACAGGTGGTGTTGCCTGGCTGTGGGAGTCGCTGGGAGAGTGCGAAATATGTTGCCGGCATTGGTGAATGGTAGCAAACAATTCATATCTTTTAAAAAAATATTTCTAATGCCGCCATTGGCTCCCATTGTGAGTGAAGGTAAGTGCTGTTGAAATGTTGCTTCCGAGCTTAGCAAAGTCAAGCATCGTTAACAGTAGAAGGTTACATTGTTTTTTGACCTTGAAACAAAGGGAGTATTCCAAAGGGAATGCTTGAAGGGAGGGATGTAACACTGTCAAATATGGCAAGGTTCACTATTCCAAAACTGGACAAAAAGGAACATGTAATTTCATTTTGTGAAAATTCATTGACCTGATCGGAGTGTCAGCGTCGCGCCGAGAGAATGGAAATGCCAAATATTATAGACCAACGAGTCAACTTATCATTCGCCGACCGTTATTGCTGGCTTACATTGTACTCGGTTGTTGTTTGTGTCATATTGGAACAACACGCAAATACAACCTGTGTGTGTACTTGCCTTTGTCCCGGGCTCATGGGCACTCCAGCATCGAGATGCATGTACTCCACTGCTGAGTTCTCCCAGGTTCTACAAACATGTAATAGAACGCTAATATTTAATTAAAATTCCATCTGTGTGTTCTTATTGCCCTTAGCTTGCTCCCTGATTGTAGCGTCAGCATCCCATTTCGAGCTGAACATACTGCATAGCAGTAACTTTGAAGTAAATTGCAGACTTTAACGTTGTTTTCTGTGTTCCCATTGCTTCACGTCCGTGGTCGTCATTAGTTTTAACATTGGCTGAATTAATGGGTAAAATGATAAACTGTACTAAAGATCGGCTGCTGAGACACATTTCTGTTATCGTTTTTAAACAGCTACATCCTGCCTTTCTGCGATTGTCATCGATTCCAGATACCAACTGATGGGTTTTTCAACCGGCAGCTGCAGATACACGTAAATGGGTGGATAACAATGACTCTTTTTTTGGGACGATCGCCATGGGCCAATATGCCCTTACGCGGTACCAGTGATAAGGAGCAACCGGACATCGTTTACGGTGGCCTAGCGTGAAGCGGATGCCACAGCGTTGTGATTCACAGTGCATCCAATGCGCTTTTTATACCCAAAAGGAACACCGCGTGACCCACGATAAACATTTGTGGATCGAGAACGAAGGAAAAAAAACTACCCATTTGCTTGATTATGGCAATCACTGTATGTTCTCTGAGCATTTATTGTAAAATAACTACTTTAAAAAAAGTACAGTTTTGCTGTTTCCTTTAAAAGTATGGTTTTAAATTCAAAATAGGGGTGCGCTGTGTTGTGAGATGAGTGTTGATATTCCGGGTTCTGCGTCAAGTAACGTTATCACGTTGGTGATGACTGGATGCTTTTGGCTACGCTGCCTAGTAACGTCCTGGAGAAAGGCGAAGAATATCAATAGGTTTGGTGAGGTCAGCCTCAGGGGCGGGGCATATGAATTGGTGCTGCCAGGGCAGTCCACGATGGGCGATGCGGCAACGGATAAGATTATCACAAGATGGCCACGCTCTGCTGCCTGATTTCGAATGTGTAAAAAGAAAAAAAAGGAAAACTATGATAAGGTGCATAGGAAATGTTTGTACGATTGATCAACGTATGCTTAGAAACACATGCCCGCGGGACAATAATATTTCTTAGTGCACTATTCCTTCAATACATCCATTTTTTGCTCCATTCCCTGCAGATGATTTTCTAAGGTATTACTTTTAATGTCTGTATGGTGCGTTTTAAAAAAAAATACTTGGTAAGTACACAAGGTAATGGGCAATAATTGGTTTGTATAGAGAAATGTAGTGTCTACCAATACTATCACTGTTTTCCCTCATTTCATCACAAGGAAAATGTTCTTCGAGGCATTCCAAAGTACTAGACATTTCTGTGTACAAAAATATATATTATTTTTACTGTACCTAATACAGAAAGTTTATAAATCTATAAAATAAATGTAGTGTACGCACTAGTTTCTTGCTAAGTTTTGCTGTTACTGCTGCGTAGGTGTGCTACTGATTTTTGCTGTGCAGTTTGCGTGAGGTAATTCTGTTGGAGGCATATTTTGTTTTATTATGTTGCATTTGTTATGTAATTGGGACGGTTGGTGTTTTACATATACAGTTTCCACTTCTTTATTATTGAATGTAATATATTTAAGTGCTGTTTTTTTTAACATGTTCAGTGTTGCAATGCTACAAAAATATAAGATACCCCCTGAGTTTTTGGATAGTGCGGATGTTGACTGAGTCTGTTCACGAACATACACATGGTCCGCAAACATCAGACCCACTACCGCAGGTAGGGGGTTCAGTATGTTCTATGTTATATGTATATAAACTAAGGGAACCCTAGGAAACATTTATCCAATGTATATTGTCTATATCTATATTCAGTAAAAAAAAACTTTGTTAAAGGGACGTTATGGTTCCACGTAAAACAAAAATACACCTGAAATTCGCCAGTTATGGTAAGCTAAGCAACCATAACTTGCGCCACCACCGTGCACTGCTAAGACTAACACTCAGGACATCAAAGATGACATTACAAATGTCATTGATGACATCACCGATGACATCACATGTATGGCTCCCTCTTGTTTTCTTTACTGACATATCTAGGCCACATGGTTTTCTTCAGTAACAGTCAGGAACTAAAAATTCAAAAAGGTACTATATTTGTAGACTTAGCCTTCAAATATGTGCTTACAGTAATTCCCTTAGGGTCCAGTCACATCATATGAAACATATACATAGGGGAAAACAAGCTTGAACAACAGCAATCCTTTCTGTGCATGAAGATAATCAGTAAGGTTATCAACACTTTCCTATAGTTCTGCTGTTTTTTTATTACTGTACTTTCCCTGTATATGCTCATATTTGTATACATTGTACTGACTACTTTCCTTAGGATCCAGCCACGTTAAGTGATACTTGTACATAGGGAAGTAGTAGATTTGAAGCAGAGCAATCATTTCTGTGCATGAAGATAATCAGTTAGGTTATGAAGATTGTCAGGTAATACTGCTCTTTTTTGTTTACTTCCTTTTTCCTGTATATGCTCATATTTTGATTGATTGATATTTTATTTCTATCGCGCTCGTACACAAGTGTTTCAGTGCGCGACATGGCAAGGGAGGGGACCAGGGGAGAACAAAACAGCGATCTTACTAGGCCCAGTGACATTGAGAACAAGTGCATAGGAGAGGGGGGAGGGGAAAAGTGCATGGAAGAGGGGAGAGGTGGAAAGTGCGAAGCAGAGGAGAAACAGATAAATAACAATAAATAAATAAAAAAGGCAACAAGCAGTGGTAATGCAGCCAGCAATTTGCAGGTGCTAGGTTTAAGGCAGCAGACAGGGTAGGTCTGATAAGTGCAGGAAGAAAAAGGGGGGGGGCTGTATGGGTACAGATACAGACCCCAGTGCAAGGGCTGGCCCGGAGGGAGTGCGGGAGGGTGGCAAGGATGAGCAGGTACCTGGGCCCAAAAGACAGAGGGTGGCCAGGTGCACGGTGCCAAGAGAGAACAGATCAGCAGGGGACAGGGGGAGCGAAGGCAGAAGTAAAGAGGAAGGTCTTGAGGTGCTTCCGGTTCCGGAGATGGTTCTCCTCAAGTTTTAGAGTGGCAGGGAGGCTGTTCCAGAGGGAGGCCCCAGCCGAAGACAGATCTACCCCCAGCTCGTTTCTTAGAAAAACGACTGACCCTGAGTGAGTTGGAGGTAGAGGAGCGAAGAGCTTGAGAGGGGAGGTATTTGCAGAGGGATAGCTGAAGTTATTTTGGAACCAGGCCCCAGAAAGCCTTGTGGACAATGCATAGGGTTTTGAATTTAATCCTTGCATCCACTGGGAGCCAGTGGAGAGATTTCAGAGCTGGAGAGATACGATCCCAGGGCTTCAGGCCAAGGACAAGTCTTGCAGTCCTGTTCTGGATTAGTTGCAGAGGGCGTAGAGTAGAGGCAGGTATATTTAGAAAGAGGCTGTTACAATAGCCCAAGCTAGAGAGAACCAGAGCTTGAGATACCATGAGCTTCTGGGGAAGGAGAGGAAAGGCAGAGTACCTTGAGGAGGTGCAGTCGGAAATTTGACTTTTTAAAGACCTCAGATGTGCGAGGAGAAGGAAAGGGTGGAGTCAAAGATGACCCGAGGTTCTTAGCCTCGCAGGGGGGGTAGGAGGAGGGCCAAGGGAGGCCGGCCAGAGAGGGAGGGGAAAGGATAGTGAAGGTGTGCCGATGAGGAGGATCTCCGTTTTGCTGGCATTCAAACAAAGATCATTGGCGGCACACCAATCTTGAATGGCAGTTAGGCAATTAGAGATGAGAGAGGGAGAGGAGGTGGCAGAGGGCAGCTTGAAAATGAGTTGAGTGTCATCAGCGTAGCACTGGAAATTTGAGCAGAAAATCGCAATGCAGTGGGCGAGAGTTGCCAGGTATTGGTTGAAAAGACAGGGCGAGAGGTTAGACCCCTGGGGAACACCACAGGTAGAGAGGAAGAGATGAAAGGAAGGACCCAAGTTGTACCTGGGAGGGTCGATCTGAGAGGAAAGAGGTCAGCCAGGCCAGAGCCTGATCAGTGATACCCAGGTTTTCACGGAGACGGTTGAGCAGGATGGTATGGTTGACCGTGTCGAAGGTAGAAGAGAGATCGAGGAGGATGAGGACAGATGGAATGTTAGAGTCAAGGTTGGGGAGCATATCTTCACGGATGTTTAGGAGAGCATCTGGCAGCTCTGAAGCCAGACTGGTGGTCATGGAGACAGCCAACAGAATTGGAATGAAGGTTAAGCTGAGAGATGGACAACTTTTCTAGGAGTGTGTTGTGTTGTTGTCTGTTTCCGTTTGCAATTATGTAGTAACTGGGTTTATTACCTACTTATTAAATGTTTCACAGTATGCAAAACTCTAATAAAGCAATCATTTTACTATTCAACATGGCAAGATTATTAATATTGCGCCTACATCATGTATGCTCCACACAATGCCCATTTTTCTACACGAGTATCTTTGTATACTGGAAAGAACTTCACAATAGAATGCTATTTGCATCACTGCACTGCTTAAGGCACTACGTACCTCATGATATTTATTCCAATGATCCTTGACACTTTATCAACATTACAATAAGAATCCCTTGTACAGACTTTTCATGAAAAGTAAATGCACATGTAATGTCATCTTTGATGTCCTGGGCGTTAGTCTTAGCAGTGCACAGTGGTGGCACGAGTTATGGTTGCTTAGTTTACCATAACTGCCGAATTTCAGGGGTTTTTTGGTTTTACGTGGAACCATAACGTGCCTTTAACAAAGTTTTTTTACTATATATATATGGGATACATTACTCACCGTAATCGTATTTCTGATGCTTGTATCTGCTTAGATTCACATGCTGTGCATAGGCCGACATCTAGTGGAAGCTGCGGAGTATTACAGTTTGTTTTTCGAAAGTCGAAAATGGGCGTCGACACAGGCGTGCCAGTAATACTATCCCTAGTGTGACGTCCACTGTACCCAAGATCCCTCACGCGTGTAGGATCCTCAGATTGTATTTTTTCTGACATGAGGAAGCATGAGGAGTAGCGTGAGTACAGATAATCCAAGCAGATAGACAGAAAAGGTAAGACTACAAGCAATCATGCGCCTTCTCTCGGAGGGGAGGAAGGGTGGGTCGCATGTGAATCTAAGCAGATACAAGCATCAGAAATACGATTACGGTGAGTAATGTATCCCTTCTGAGGCTTGTGGAATCTGCTTAGATCACATGCTGTGCATAGATTAGCGAGCAGTACCAGAAGAAGGAGGTGGGATGTGAGAAGGGTCATGAGCAAACAGGTGTCTTAGAACCGCTTGTCCCACTTGTGTATCTGTCTTGGAATGAGTGTCAATGCAGTAATGCTGAGTAAAAGTGTGAATAGAGCTCCAAGTAGCCGCTTTGCAAATGGTGTCGAGGGGAACATTTGCAATGAAAGCCAGAGTGGCACCAATGCCTCTAGTAGAGTGGGCCCTTGGCGTAAAAGGCAGAGTCTTGTCAGAAAGAGAGTAACACAGCTGTATACAGTTGATAATCCACTTCGAGATAGCGCCCTTAGAGACGCGATCCCCCTCTCTGCCTGTAGCTACGGAGACAAACAGTTGATCTGTTTTCCTTAGCGGTCTGGTTTTATTTACATAGTATAGGACCGCCCTACGCACATCTAGGGTGTGTAGTTTCACCTCAGCCGAGCTTTGCGGGTTCTGGAAGAAAGCCGGAAGCTCGATGGACTGGTTTACATGGAACTTGGATATGAATTTAGGTGAGAACCTAGGGTGTGTGCGTAAAACCAGTTTGTCCTTGTGGATAGTAAAGAAAGGATCCTGCACTGACAGAGCCTGAATTTCACTGACCCTTCTTATGGAGGTAATGGCTACTAAGAAGGCCGTTTTATAAGTCAGGTGTTTGAGACTACTTTTATGCATGGGTTCGAATGGGGGTCCCATGAGCTTAGCTAGCACCACGTTGAGGTCCCATCCTGGCGGTGGGTTCGAAATAGGAGGGTGAAGTCTCTTTACTCCTTCCATGAAGGCTTTAACCACTGGTACTTTCCACCACGAGACCTTGTTATGGGATGTGGTGTAAGCCGAGAGGGCTGCCAGGTGTACTTTCAGCGAGTTAAAAACCAACCCTGCATCCAGCAGGTGGAGCATGTATGTCACAACGTTGGAAGGAGTGCAATCAACCGGGTTGATTTGTTTATTCTGGCACCAGATAACGAATCTTTTCCACTTATCAAAGTAACAGTGCCTTGTATTTGGTTTCCTGGACTCCTTTAGAATGTCCATACACCTCTGTGGTAATTTGAGATGTCCAAACTCTATGACTTCAGGAGCCATGCTGCTAGGTTCATAGAGTTGGGTTCCTGATGCACTGTTTGACCCTGTTGCTGGGACAGTAGGTTGTACCAGGCTGGGAGTCTGATGGGTTCGCACACCGCCATCCTGCGTAGGTGTGGAAACCATGGTTGTCTCGCCCACATGGGAGCAACTAGGATGAGCGTCATAGATTCCTTGTTCATCTTGTACACCACCTTCCTGATGAGAGGAGTTGGTGGAAAAGCGTACGCAAACATCCCTGACCAGTTCATCCACAGGGCATTCCCTTGGGAGTCCGGCTGGGGGAACCTGGATGCAAATCCTGGGCATTGTTTGTTTTCGCTTGTGGCGAATAGGTCTATAGTGGGGAAACCCCACTGAGAGAAGAGATTTCTTACTACGTCTCTGTGAAGGACCCATTCGTGTTCTTCTGGGAGGGAGTCTCTGCTTAGAGCATCCGCTAGGGAATTGAGCTCCCCTGGAACATGTTGCGATGACAGGAAGATGTTCCGTCTGAGTGCCCATATCCATATTTTCTGGGCAAGCTTGGACAGATTTGGCGAACGAGTCCCCCCTTGCTTGTTCAGATAGAACATGGCTGTCGTGCTGTCCGTCCTGATCTGCACCGACAAGTTCAGTAGATGGGGCTCGAACGCCCTTAGCGCTCGGAATACTGCCAGAAGCTCTAGCAGATTGATGTGGTTCTTGGCTACTGAGTGAGACCAGAGACCCTGAGCTGTGTGGTGGAGATGGTGAGCTCCCCACCCAGTCAGGCATGCATCTGTAGTCACCACGGCTTGTACTTCGGGATCGTAAAAGGGTTTCCCCTTTGCGAGATTCTCTCTTGTCCACCAGTGTAGGCTCTGTACGAGTGTTGGCGAAACGACCACTAGATCGTCCCAATGACCACTTGCCTGAGACCACTGTTTCGCCAACCATTCCTGCATGGGACGCATGCGCAGACGCGCGTGGGGGACCAGGTAAATGCATGACGCCATCATGCCCAGTAACCGCATAGCTTTGCGTACTGTTATCTGTTGACCTGACTGATAATGCGGAATTTGCAGAAGTATATTCCGAATTCTCTCTTCCGAAGGGAAGGTCAATCCTTTCTGAGTATCTAGGATAGCTCCTAGAAACTGTTTTGAGGTGCTTGGCACCAGACTTGACTTTTTCTCGTTGATGGAGAAGCCTAATTCGTGGAGGAGGTCGATAGTCCTCTGAATGTTTGACCTGCAAATTCCTGGGGTTTCCCCCGTTATGAGCCAGTCGTCCAGATAAGGGTACACCGGGATTGCTTCCCTGCGTAGGTGTGCAGCCGCCACCGCCAGTACCTTGGTGAATACCCTTGGTGCTGAAGCTATCCCGAAGGGCAGTACCTTGAATTGGTAGTGGCGACTGTCCACCTTGAAGCGCAAGTACTTTTTGTGCGCTGGGAGCATGGAAATATGAAAATAAGCATCCTTCATATCCAAGGTTGCCATGTAATCCCCCTTTTTTAGGAGGGGGATTACCTCTTGTAGCGTGGTCATACGGAATTTTTGGGGCTTGACATATTTGTTGGCAGGCCGTAAGTCCAATACTGGGCGCATTGTCAAATCTTTCTTTGGCACAAGGAAGTAAGTTGAATAGATACCCTTGTTTACCTGGTGTCCTGGGACGAGTTCTATCGCGTCCTTTTCTAGCAGAATGGCGATCTCCTCGAGAAGGATCCTTTGATGCTCTAGGGAGTGCACTCTTTGTCGTGGAGGATGATTCCGGGGACGCTGCAGTAGTTCTATACAATATCCTGCGGATACTGTTGACAGCACCCATCTGTCTGAGGTGATCCCTTCCCAAGCCTGGGTGAAGGTGGAAATGCGTCCCCCTACTGGGGTTGCGTGGCAAGGGACCCTGAACTGAGCGTCACTGTTTTGGTGGAGGCGTGCCACCGCCCTTGTTGGGGCTGCCTCTGCCTCTTCCACGACCTCTCTTGTTACCCCTGCCGTAACTCTGGGTAGACTGCTGGTTGTTATTCCATTGTGTACCTTGTCCCTGGGCATAGTTGCCTCTTTGTGAATTTTGGCCGCGTGGGCGACGAAAATTATTGTTCCCCCTCTGGTTAGGGGGTTTGTTGGTAAGCTGGCCAAGGGATTTGAGAGTCTCATATTCATCTTTGGCATTTTTAAGTGCGTCTTCGACCGCTTTCCCAAACAATAGGTCGGGTTCCACTGGCTTGTCTATTAAAGAAGCCTGGGTTTCTGTCTTGAATCCCGACTGCCGTAACCACGCATGTCTCTTGATAACAGTACCTTCTGCTATCAATCTCCCTGCGTTGTCAGCGGCGTCGAAAGTTGCTTTTAAAACGCAACCAGACACGGCTCTCCCCTCTGCCGAGATCCGAGCCAGCTGGCCCTTTAACGGTTCTGGAGCAGAGGCAATGAGCGCCGCGACTTCTTCCCATTGATGGCAATTGTAACTAGCCAACAGGGTGGTGGAATTCGCAATCCTTGCTTGGTAGGCGGACGTTGAGGCTACCTTTCTGCCAAACCCGTAAAGTTTTTTGCTCTCCTTGTCGGGAGGAGCTTCTGATGAAGATAAGGGCGTGCCAGCCCTCTTTCTAGTGTTGGTCACCACTAGGGAATCTGGTTTAAGATGTCCCTTTATATACAGAGGGTCAGACTGGGCTGCCCGGAAAATCTTTTCAATTCTGGGGTTGACAGCTCTGGTGAGGTTAGGATTCACCAGGGAAGGATCTATTCTTCGTTGGATGGATTTGAGGATAGGGATGGTCTGAGCGACCGGTCTTCTCTCTCCTACAAACTCCTCCGCGAAGTCCCTTTCCTCCTGTACACCGTGGGTGTCGATGTGGAAGTGTTCCGCTGCTCGAGCGAGAACCTCGTTAAGGAGGGGCTGGTTATCAACTGGAGAGTCAGTAACTGGGGCTTCGCTTTGTACTGGGGAATCTACTCTGTAAATTTCCTGCTCATCTTCTCCCTCCTCCAGGTTCTCATCCTCTGCATAGTAATCTGTCCCGGTTTGTTCTTCCATAATTGCAAACTCCTGGTCCTCTTCAGGGAAAACTTGTCCCTGATAACTGGGGAGTGGAGTAGAATATGGAGTGGAGTAAGGCTGAACCTCGAAGGGTTCAGGTCTTTCGACCCGGGGCTTTTTACTTAGCGGGATAGGATCGGAGGAGCCTGAGGGTGTGGCCCCTTGAGGGTTATATGAAAGAAAGTGTTCTGGGTTCTTATCATAAAAATCAGCCAAGGAAGACATCCTAGACATAACCCTGTCTATGTCTTCACTGGACCATTCCCTGGAACAGGGTATTAATTTAGCAGGTGATTTATTTTCAAGGGTAGACTTGTGTTTGCTTGTCTGCTTAGGCTTTACAGGGGTGGAAGGCTGTGCTTTCCGCTGTTTCCCCCCTTCTCCGTGCGTGGAAAAATGTTTTCCCTGTCCCTTGGGGGCCCCAGCGACTTTCGACGCCTGGCGTCGAGGGTCTGGAAAGGTATCTGTGTGCTTCGGGCGTGGGGCCTCACTGGTGTTAACCGCGGTCTCGGTATCTTGGAGCGCGGCCTGGGGGTGGAAGTCGTCTTCGTCTCCCGACGATCGAACTTCCGTTAGTGTGTGTAGCGAGGCACTCTTGGCAAGAGTGGATGATTGCCTTGCGTCGTGAGGCGATCTCGATCGAGAGCGCCCAGAGGACACCGAGTCGGACCGTTCTTTTTGTGCCTCTTTCCGGGAAGTCGACGTCGTCGAGGTCCGGTTGGTCTTAGTGTGTTTAGTGTGTGTTAGGTGTGTAGCGCTTGCGTCGCCGGGGGTCTTCCCCATAGCCGCCCTGCCGGACGACCTTCCGAGGTCGGGGACCTGCGCTCGTCGGCTGTCTTTCGACGCCGTAATGCCCTCGCCGTCCGAAAGTACGGCGTCGCTGCCATCGCTGAAGGCGCCCTCCGCTGCCATGGCCTCCTGCCTGGCGTGGTGGGCCCAACGCTTTGTCGAACGGTCCTTAAGTGTCTTAGGTTTAAACCTACTACACGCTCTGCAGTTCGCTTCGGGGTGATCCCTCGGCAAGCAGAGATTGCACGTGGCGTGCCTGTCGACCCAAGGGTATTTGCGATTGCACTTGGGGCAGAATTGAAAAGGGGTACCCTCCATACGCACCTTAAGGCAGCGGGCTGCTAAGTGTAGGAATATATATAAATGTAACTATATATCAAGAGTGAAGAGTATGTACCACCCCCCACTCTCCCTACTTGTAAGGGCCGAGGCCAGCGGCCTACTAGGCCCGGGCCGAGGCCAGCGGCCTACCGAGGCCCAGATCCGTCGTGCAGCAGTCGACGGTCGATGACTTCTCCAGCCGTCGTCGAGGTTGAGGGTCGACGTTGGGGTGGGGAAGGGAATGAATAAGAATTAAAATTATAATAACAGCAAAAGTATGGCTAAGGCCAGGGAACTCCGCAAGATGCTTCCGACCAGTATGGCGGAAAAAAACAATCTGAGGATCCTACACGCGTGAGGGATCTTGGGTACAGTGGACGTCACACTAGGGATAGTATTACTGGCACGCCTGTGTCGACGCCCATTTTCGACTTTCGAAAAACAAACTGTAATACTCCGCAGCTTCCACTAGATGTCGGCCCATGCACAGCATGTGATCTAAGCAGATTCCACAAGCCTCAGAAATATATATATATATATATATATATATATATATATATATATATATATATATATATATATCGCACATATACACACACACACACACATCCTCACTCAGCTTTCACAAGTAGAGATTAAAATGCACTTGAAATCATATCTGGAGCCCAAACTACATCAACTGTCCAAGACATTTTAAGCATAGAAAGCAGTACAGCATGTTCAGTAATGACGAAAAACTAGTAGCACTCTGCCATTGCTCTACAAAGAGCTCTCAGGAGGAAGGTCACCTTATAATATTGCAGCCGGTTAGGTAATCCTGGATCCTAGGAGGATTCTAATGCAGCCATTGGTAATGTGTCAAACTAAGCAGGAACGATCTTATATGACCCTATTTTAGATACTGTGTATTTGGATATGGTGAATACCACATTTTCCCATACAGGGATGAAAGACAGCCCACATGCCTAGCTACATGAAAATCTGAAGCATATTTAAAGCCTTGCTTTATCCCTGCATTCTGCAAGATGTACCCTTTTAGAAGTCCTAGATACTTTTGGTTCATGATGACTTTTTGTAGGGTAACCAATGTTTTGCACTTAGATGAATTTTGAAGTGTAGACACTGTACTGAATATGGCACTGTCGTCCTCTAAATCCTATGTGTCGAAAGCACTCTACACTCTGAAGCTTGCCACTGTACTGACCACCTCTGCTCCTCTCCCGCATACCTCCGAAGTACCATACATGCCCTATTGGGCCAGCCACACTACACATGAAACACACAAAGCACACATCTACCATAACCAACATCAGCTAACAACAAACAATCCCAGACACTGGGCCTTATATGTCCTTCAGACACAAGCCATTGCACACAATCAAAGCACACTTAGAAAGCAGATAGAAGAAAAAGAAGGTCAGGCGTCCACTCTAGTTCCCAGTCATTTAATTCTGATGCAAGTAATAACAGGGTTAAATCCCACAATGTTCAAAAAACACCAGGGTTAAATCCCAACTGCTGCAGTTCAAATGCACAATAGTTCTACTCCTCCAGTACTTTCAAGTCTCAAACTCTCTTCAGTGAGGCTGTGTTCCTTTTCAGGTGTTGCTAATTACTGGTTCAATTTCAGTCTCGAGGGGTTCTGGTTACTGTAGTGATGGCACAATTGTTTCATTCAGGAGACCAGGCACCAACTCCCCTCCTGAAAAGGAACACAGCCTCCCTGAAGAGAGTTTGAGACTTGAAAGTAATTGGAGGAGTAGAACTATTGTGCATTTGAACTGCAGCAGTTGGGATTTAACCGTGGTATTTTTTTAACATTGTTGAGACTTAACCCTGTTATTACTTGCATCAGGATTAAATGACTGAACTAGAGTGCGCGCCTGACCTTTTTCTACTAGAAAGCAGATACGCCAAGCTCTATCCTATCCCTCTTCCCTCACTAAGCCACCCCTCCCTCTTTCTCACAGCGCCACATGAGCAACTAGAGACCATGCAAATTGTAACGGTGCGCTTTATAAGTCAACATAACATACTTTTGGTTCATCACAAAAAAGGGCTATTGTGTTTATTAGATAGTGTAGCCAGATAAAATCAATTGCACTTCACCATTCACACAAGTAACCACTTCTATTCAAGATGAAATCCACACTTTAAACCGTAGAAGCAAAAAAAAAAAAAGTAGTGTCCATGTTTTCACTAATTAGACAGTAATTAGGTCTCACCTTCTTGATGGCAAAATGCGGTTTGCACTCAGTTGGCAACTTGTGTATATGTATGTTGTCTGCTCACCTCAACTGTAAAAGAGCCCCACCCCCCATTATCTTTGCTTCACTTTGCAGTTCATGCATAGAGCTTGATGATCATTTCTTACAGAACTTTGCTACATTTTATTCTGTACAGTAGGATTGCATTTGAGTTGCTCCATTTTCCCTTTTAAGAAGGCAAAAGTTGAAGTCGAGTTCATCCAATGGCAATGTGAACTGGTCACACTATCAGCGCCATCAGAAGAACAATTTCCCACTGTAAAGACACTGATTCAACTATGTGTTAAGACAGCAATATAAAAGCATACATGTCATCAAAACGCTAAAACAATGCTCTTTGCCAACAAGGTTTCCAATGCAAACCAGAACACTGGATCAGATAGGAGGTTATCATGTTATAATTTCCACTAGCACAGAACTCATACTTTTCTAAACACAGACTTTGATGAAGCTTTGAGTATGTGAATGAATGAGACAAAATTATGTAACATATTGTAGTCACCTTTATTACTGCTGGAAATAGCAACACGATATTTAATCAAACCGTTTCATTTCCAGTGTAATATTCAACAATTGCCTAACATCAGCTCATCTGCTTCGACTCCTACGTTCCTTTGTGTGTAAACATGCTAAACACCACTGTTTTCTCAAACGAAAAACAGCTCCATCAACTGACAACATAATCACCTTTAACAACACATTAAAAGAGCAAACTTTAATATAACAATACACCATGGATGGATCCTGCCAGCAGGAGTGAATTTTGGCCTTCAGCAGCCTCCTCAGATGAAATCCTTCCAAAGGGACAAACTCCAACCCTGCACCACTGGAACTGGATCCATCATGGAATACTGTCAAAACAGAAGGACAATGAAAGACATGTCAGTACACTTCCAAGAAAACTAACATTACTATGAGTGTTTCCAAAGAAAAGTGCACAAAAGGAATATTAAAGGCACACAAAGACAATATAACACATATTCACGTCAACCAAACAAGGAAGACATCCTTCTAACCAGATCATTATTTACTTCATTCTATAGATTGCACATATTATGTCACAACAGATCCCGAATCGGATAAGCCAATACGTTTGTATCAAATACTAATGAAAGCCTGAAATCCTGTCCAACCGACTTGTTTTCATCCTGTTCAGACAGAAAGCCATTGCGAGGGCACACTACAAAGGAGTACCGGTTGATTAATCATACAATGTAACCATCTAGAAAAAAAGGCAGTGAAATTATCTAGCCAGGAATTACTGAAAAAGCAACATGTATCCACATACAGCTCTAAAACCGACATACTATTTATATTGAATCACCACAACTACTTATTTGGCCAAGTCAGCTACCTACAAACAAACCGCCATACAGATCAAGCAAATTCTTTAAAATCCCACTAGGTCTGAAGGGCAAGTTCCTTTCGGTTACATACAGCCCTTGCCCCATGGTGACAAGTGACAACATTTTTACAGGTGTGTAACATGGTGCAAGTCACCATAAGCACAACCACCCAAAGACCAGCCCTGCACAGTGAAATGTTCTGGCCATTTATTGCATACAAAGCTTGTTTGCAGTAAATGTCAGATAAACGTTTAAAACATTCCCATACTCGCTGGCAAAGCAGAGCACCATTCAAATGTTACTCGCACTTAAAAAAAAATCTTCGCAAAGTGGCTGGAACATTTTGCAAGCCTTCAATGGGAACTAAAAATTCACTGCAGTAAAGCAACCTTTTTAATGGCACAACTGCAACATGTCTAGATTCTGCAAAGAACATCTAAATTTACCTCGGTTACACTGTTGGCATACTACAGATTTCACTGCAAGGAAATGTGATCCAACAGTGTCACAACAATATTTATAAATTAATTCCAGCAACCAAACTTAGCCTCTCACAGGCCTTGAAAACGGTTTATTGATTAGGCATCAGTACAATAAATAGAATACAAACAATATAATTCAAAACCACAGACAACACCAACAAGTTAATTTGCACTTTGTTGCTACAGTCGCTGATATCACATAACTGATGACTAGATCCACATAGGAACAATACCTCAATATAAACTCTCATAATATAAACAGAAAGTGAATAATGACAGTGTATCCCTGGTGGTCACCTACCATCTTCAACTGGAAATAAACGAGATGGCTAGGAATGTTGAACCCTTTATCAAGAACGACATAAAACTAAGAGGTCTTCTAAGAAACCTTAGTACCAGCTTTGAAAATAAAATTCAAAAACGGACTCGCAAACCAAACACTATGGGAATATGGGAACACTGCAGTCAGCACAAATTGTGTAAAACGATGTTCATATGGGTTTATAGTGAAAAAGTCGAATGTCAAAATCTCGAAAAAAAAGTCGAATTTTTTAATGACGTTTTTTATTTGAAATGGGGGGGTTCCTCCCCAACCCCCCCCCCCCTTTTTTTGTTTTACCCATTTTTTTATTCCCGGACCCCAAATATCATTAAAAAAGGGGATTCAATGTGTTTCAAAGCGCTTCAAGACAAGGGAGGGAACAAGGGAAAATATGACATTCTTACAGGCCATGATTAACTATTGTACTCGGCCTGACAACATTTCAGATAGTGCAAGAGCTAAGACCAAGATAAGGAAGGGAGGGAGGGGGAAGAGTGGGAAGGAAATGGAAACAGACAGGCGACTACTGTACTAGGCCTGACAACATTTCTGGTAGAGCCAAAGAAAACAAAAGGTGAGGGAGAGGGGGGCAGAAAGGGAGGGGAGGAACAAAACAAGCGACAATGGTACTAGGCCTGATGACATTTCAGATCGTGCTGGAGGGGGGGACAAGTAAGGGGAGGGAGGAGGAGACAGACGTGGTTGCTATCAAACTAGGTCCAGAGACAATTCTGATAGAGTAACTGCATAGAAGAAAGTAAGGGGAGGAGATGAGACAAGGGAGAAGGGAGAGAAGGGGAGAACAGAGTAAGCAGTCAAAAAGAGGGGAGAAGCAAGAGGGGAAAGCGAATACAATTGCAGAAGTCAGTAACACAATGTTGCAAACCTGGATACAAGATGAAGATGGGAACAGCATGATACCGGGCCACCATGAGAAGGGGTGATGCACCGTGAATCAATGAAGTCCATAAAAGTCAAATCCAGCTTTGGCCACAAGACGGTGATGGTGAAACCAGGATGTAACAGGACAGACTCTGCAGAAGTAGGCTGGAGGGTGGACGGGAGCAGGGCAGAAGAATCAAGCAAAACAGGCAACACCTGTGTGCAAGAAGGGGGGGGCACAAGGGAACATAACTGGGGCACCAGAGGGGAGGTGATGTGCTGTGGGGACAGAGGGAGTAAACACATGTTGGTGCATGCTTATCTGCTGCCTGAGCAGGGGTTCAGGCCCTGGATCCTCCTGGTCCAAACAGGAATTGCCCTAATTGTGGATACCTTCTATACGATGTATCGTATAAAGATGATATTTATGTAAACGTTTTTTTATAACTATACATAATAAAAACATTTTCTTTTAAATAACTGCCCTTCTCTTTGTCTGCCCTTCAGACACCCAGGCAAGAGACGCCCTTGATCTAAGAGTTAAGAGCAGGAAGGGAGATGCAGGTCTAAGTAAGTGGACAGGGCTTAGGCCAGGTGACCTAGATCCACTTGCACCTGCTCACCATCAGCAAAGGAAAAGAGGTTGGAGGGCTCCTAAGTAGGGAAAAAGAGCGGCAACCAGGAAAGCACTAGGTGGGCGGAGCTTGCTAATGGGGGAAAAGAGCGGCAACCAAGAAGGCATCAGGTGGGCAGGCCTTAGGCCAAGTGACCTAGATCCACTTGCACCTGCTCACCATCAGCAAAGGAAAAGAGGCTGCAGGGCTCCTCAAGTCAGGAAAAAGAGCGGCAACCAGGAAGGCACTAGGTGGACGGGGCTTGCATAGCAACAGGCAAAACCAACATACCGTTATAGTAGCCAACACTTTAAAATACATAGTTCTTTTACCTACACATGTACCAATGTGATTTATCTGGCAGCACGTCCCAAATGACATTTTCCATGTTGGAAAAAATGGCAGACACCCACATGCACCGATACAGCATTACAACCTGAAGGGAAAATATATTCTGCTCCAGGACAGCTCATCAAGGATGAATATGGTAATCCTGAATTGGAACTTCAAAACACAGTCAGGGAAACAGCAAATTACTCATCTTTATAGAGTACTCAACAGACTGGATTAAATCTGCAATGGGCCATGAAATCCCTTCTTTCCAATAGGCCCCTAACTTTGAGGGCAAAAATGAACCTGGAAATCAAACCCTCTGCCTTGAATAAATAGCCAGCTCTACAAGCTAACTCAGGGATGATTTCCTCAATTTGTCAGGAAAAGCGTGCCTATACCATTCAAGGGATTCACGTATGCACCTCACTATTCTCCTTTTGTAAGAAGCTGATCTGAAGGAGAACTGAAATCAAGACCATTGGAAAGTAGGTTCTTTACCATCTACAGCAAACCTCGATTTTAGTTGTACACCTTGGAAAATGCACTTGAAATGGATAGATGAAAATAATATTACAATAAAGAGAATTGTTTTTCACCAAACCAGCATTTTCCTTTTACATACCATGACCTGAATTCAGAGTAAGTGCATAATACATAAGGTTTACTCCCTTCATGCGGTCAGAAAAGTACGCCCTTAGAATTCACACACACTACAATGTGCAAGATGATAAATGAAGGTTCTACGTCACCAATAACATCAGGAATTTTATATAGCACTTCAAGCCATACTCCTTAGCTCATAAAACTGTAAATAGCTGCTCTTTTTGCCCCATTTAATGATACCCATTTTATCAACCTCAGAAGGATGAAAATCCGAGTCGGCCCCGTCAGGATTCAAACCTGGGAAGTGGTAGAATTTGCCCAGTTCAGGTGTGCGCTTAGCCCATGAGCTATCCACCCGGTGGTATACTACTGCCTCTTTTTACTATCCAATGACACTATAGGCTCTTCAAACTTAGCAGCCAAAATCGCTGCGCGAGCCTGTTGGTTTCTTTTAAACAATCTGTAATTTCTTTCTGGGTAAAACGGTATTCACTTTCTGCATTGACTTATTACTGAAGTGGTAACCTGTCCATAACGTCTGGAATATCAAGCAATACAAGTAGTGGCTCCTACAAGAGGATCGGGAACCCCAAGAACGCCATACTTAGTATGGCTCCAGACCAGACTTCTACAAGATGATGTTGAATCGTGACTTTTCAACAAGATTAATTTACAAGTGGCTCTTTACTATCTGAAAGCGCTTAGAGGATGGTTAACTACTGTGCCAATCTTTGGGATAGTGTGAGCCACTGCCACCTTGAGGACCGATTACTTATTTTCCTGTTTGCATTTCTTGAGTGCTGCCCATTCGGCATGGAACTAAAATTTTATTTTGGCCAACACTGCTTTTTATGCCAATGCGCAGGCAAGACCCCAACACATGAAAAAATACCGAGAATGCTCCAGATTACACAAGCAAAAATACAGTATTAGTCAAAGGGAGGACAAGTGATTAACACTGTACCTACAGGGTTCATAATTACAGGTAGTTAGAGCTATTTAGCTCCTGCGTGTAGCTTGCAAGAGCCTGGTTTGCTGGACAGCAACAACTACCTTTGACCAATTACCCAGGCCAATTTATGCCATATAAATATATGCAACAATAACGCTGCATTTGGGAATGGTTCTAAAGGATCATTAGGACACATCTGGAAGAAAATGAAATCTTAATGGCTCATGTGAAATTGGCAAACTGTTATAGTTTACATATTATGCATGGGTATTTGTTGGACGCGGTTTTACAGATCTATCCATGAGCTGCTTTTAGGCCCGGATCATTAAATGTTTATTTCCATCCCTTACCTAAACCTAGAAGACCAAATACAGGGCACCAGAGAAGCAATAAAGACAGGAATAAAGGACAAAGGCAGACGCATTGTATCCACCGAAAGTCTCTACATTTTAAGAAGGGTGATGTCATGCCTCACACTTCCTCCTCTTGTAACAAGAATCCGTTTGCTGTTAGGACGGCAGCAAAACCATTTTATATCAGATGGAGGCTCTTTAACAAGCTCCCCACAAAGAAACGTTGAAGCATAGCATCAGTACTGCCTCCGTCACGTGACTTATGCACGTGGATCGATACGGCCCAGGTCATATGTTCTATGCACGTATTTAGGTGCTTTCTTCGAAGCGCTCGGCGCTTCCGATTGTTGATTATAGCACTTCCTGATCGCAGTGTGTAAAAACGTTTCCTCCGTTTTCCTGGTGTCCTTCCGCGGAACGCCATCTCACTTTACTGTTTCCACTTCTGAACTGCAGAGTTTCGAGACGACGACCAGTCACGGAGACCCATCTTCGCCGCATTCAGCGCTTCATGGCGGCATTCTTGTGAGGTCCGCTCGCCGCATTCAGCTTTTCATGGCGGCATTCCTGTGAGGACCGTTTTGACGCTTTCTGCGTCTTTTGGAGACATTCTTGTCCAACAGAGGAGTCTTCTTCTGCCTCATGTCCAGCTGCATTTCCTAATCCGCCTGGTTCATCGTGCGTTCCCGTTCCACACTTCACGAAGCGTTTCCTGGAAGCCGGTGAACTCGCAGAAGTGCTAGGAGTTACCCGACTTCTATTTCCCAGGTGATAGATTCCTTTTGTAACATTGGGAACCATCTTTCCTTGTCATTAAAGTTCAAAACTTTTGTTGCTCATGTACCCAGAGGGTAGTCTTTATGTTTTGTTAACCCAAGGGTGAATAGAAACCTGCTTACCGGAGTACAGAAAGGACTGTCTATTGAACAGTTGCAGTAATTTAAATGTCTACTTAAAGGGTGATAAGTCTATCTCCGGATAAGATCCTTTTGCTTTAAAATAAATAGAGGTGTCCAAGACATGTGGAATTAACCTTAGTGCACAGAACTAAAGGACGCTTTCCAGAGTGCACCTACTCGACTCTAGTGCGACCCTCGTGCCGTTCGGGGTAGTCCCTTACTAACTTCCTTTTCCTTTTCGTTTGTTCTATTTGTGGATTACCTGGATTTCATTACCTTGAAACTTCTTTAAAACCAAGGTTAGTGGGGATAACTAACTAGTGAGATACATAGGTTTAATTCAATATACGTTACTAATCTTGTTGTTTCTGTCACATAGATTGGAGTTTGTTCATTATTGACCTTTCAATTGATTCCTCACCCTGGCTGTATGTTTCAACGGTCAGTGGGTGTAATCAGTGGAAAGGGTTCTTCCTTGAGGATTCATCACTGAAGTTAGGAAGAAGACGACATCAGGACACTGTATCCTTTTACATCAGTATCCTTTCGTTGTAGTTCTTATAACGGTAGGGTGGCATGTCAGGTGACAGATTATATTTTGAAATGTGTATTTTGGCCCACTGAAGTTTATTTACACCATTGGAAGTTTATTATTAATGTGGTTGATAAGCTAATGTCTTACCTCTGCTCATCTCAGCAGAAACATGCCCAATACATGTGGTAGCTCTTGCAACATACTTGCTAATGGGCAGGCTATACCTCTACTTTATGAAATGATGGCCTGCCTAGATACTCAGTTGGTTTGTCTGTAAGCCCACAATTCAAAAATCCGATGTCAATAAGCCGTTAATGGCCACTGTGAGGTTGCCGGCATATTCAAGGTTCATCCTGTGGCACAAGTTCATCCTGTGGCACAAGTTCATCCTGTGACACTCCATATGTTTTGGACTAGAGACTCGTATGAGCACTCAATGGAGTATATTGGGCTGATCAGATGTGTAGTCCAAAACCACTGGAGAGCCAAAGTTTGCAGATCCCTGCTGTACCTTGTACACACGTGGTACAAGCAGAACACAGCAAAACTAAATCGAGGAGTACTAGGGGAGAGGAACAGGTTTACACAGTACACACTGCAGGGATTGACAGTTTTGGAAATTTAACAATATTCAACAATAGACACGAATTTAACAATATAAAAAAATCTTTTTTGATATACAACAAACTTAGGTGCAGGGTAGGAGTTCTGGAAAATGTCCAGGTTCAAAAGCCACACATTCCTTGTGGATTCTTCATAGCAGCAAAAGCAGCTACAAAGGTGGGACAACTCTTACATGCAGAAGGCCTCAGGCTCTTTGCTCCACAACAGAGGTAGTGCAGTTCTGTAGGGCCATTTCCCCTTCTACCCGATGACATCCTTGGTTTGACCTCCACTTGGAACCTCAGTTTGGATAGACTCGCTACCTACATTCATCTTTTATAACCTGGCATGAAATTTGCCTGTGCTAGACTTCGGCTACCATGCCCGTCTTACTGATCCCCTGGTTTTAACCAGTGCTCTGCCAGACCAAAAATTACGCGTATGGAGTATTCCTGCTACAAAACCCATCCTATTATAAAATCTGGTTGAAGTTGCTTTCAGTCTTATCATTTCCAGGTTCATATCCCAGGAGGATAGATCTGTAATAATAAAACCTCTGTCTGGTGATCTCCTTTCAAGAGGGCGCCAAGGCTGATTCGGTTTGACTCATGCAGAAGTGCCCTGGCATAACATCAAGTATTTATAATGCGGTTCGGGATGAGGTACTGTGGATAACATCTTGACCTTGTATAGTTTAGCTTGAAAAAAAATAAACAATCTTGACAGCAATATAAAACATCTGTATGCAACATTTATAAAGGATTGCTCTGCGTTGGGTCACATCAACTGAGCCAAGCTATGGAATGAACGTAAAGGAAAGGAGGGGAATATCACTGGTTTACTAAAAACATGATTTTACTTTACCAAAAAATCACCGTCAAGGAGAGGTTGGAAAGACAGTGGGAGGTAGCCAAGAAGTTCCAACTGGCAAATGTTTAAAGCAGAGGCGCATGTTGGCGCTTCTTCACTTTAACTTGTACATTACCCCTTTGCCTCACGGGTTTAAGATGTTGCAAGAATATTTCCCCTTAAAATGAGCACTAAGCATCTAATGTGATTAGGATATCCGGTGAGATTATTTTTTTTACATCAACCTTCCATATTTCATATAGCAGAGTATTCGAACATTTGGAAACGGACTACAGCAAATCAAAAATACCGTGATTTGGGAGTGGGGACAGGAAGTCTAGTTTCAACTGGATCATGGACGGGTGACATTGAATTGGTCAAAAGCTATAAATACGCTGGCATCACACGTCACCTTTAATGATATTGTATTTATAAGGCGCCTGTACACAAGTGTTTTTAGGCGCCACAAGACAAGGAGGGGGAGACAAAGTGAAAACAGGACAAACGATCCTACTAGGCCTTGTGTCATTCGGAACGTGCAAGTGTGACAACAAACTGCAAAGGGGTAGGGGGAGAGGGGGGAGGGGGTGGAGGGTAGGGGGGTGGGGATAGTGTGATCATGGCACCATGGCTCTGCGTAAGTTTAGTCAGGCCTGCTACCTTGTGAGAGACTGTGGGTACCCGGCAACCAGTCAGGGCAGGCAGGCAGGAAGGTTAGCAAGGAAGAGGGAGAGAGAAGGCAGAGGAGGAAAGGAAGGTCTTGAGCAGCTTCCACAACTTCAGGTGCTCCGGCTCAAGTTTGAGAGTGGCAGAGAGGCCGTTCCAGAGGGAGGTAACTGTAGAGGAAAGATCTGCACCTCACTCTCCGCTTGATGAAGTGGCTGACCCTCAGAGAGTGCGAGGTGGCTGAGCGAAGGGCTCTAAAGAGGAAGGTATTTAGGCAGAGAGAGTTGGATATAGTGGGACCCCGGCCCCAGAAAGCTATGCAAAGGGGTCTTGAACTTGATCCGTGCAGCCACCGCGAACAAGTGCAGAGATGTCAAAGCTGGAGAGATGTGGTCCCTGGGCTGGTGGCCAAAGATGTATCTCGCAGTCCTGTTATGGATTAGTTAGGGGGTGAAGAGTAGAGTTAGGCAGATTGAGAAAGAGGCTGTTACAGTAGTCCAGCCTGGAGAGAACCAGAGCTCTGGAGACCTTGAGTTTCTGGGCAAAGGTGAGAAAAGGTAGAATACTGATGAGGAGGTGCAGCTGGAAGTGGGCCTTCTTGGCAAGGTATGTGATGAGAGGAGAGAAAAATAGAGTGTAGTCGAAGATGACCCCAATGTTTTTAGCCTCAGAGGAGGGCAACGGTAGAGGGCGCAAGGAGGGCGGCTAGAGTAGGAGAGGGAAAGCGTGATCAGTGGTCCCAATGAGAAGAATCTCAGTCTTACTGGCGTTGGGTCAGAACTTGTTGGAGGCGGACCACTCCTGAATCCCAGAGAGTCAGGAATGAGCGAGGAAGGAGAGGAGGCTGAGGGAAGCCTGAAAGAGCTGTGTGTCATCCGCATAACACTGGAAGTTAGAAAAGAAGGTGCAAATCAAGTGAGCCAAAGGGGCCAGGTAGACATTGAAGAGCCAAGGGGACAAGATAGAGCTCTGGGGGTCACCAGAAGTGGAGCGAGAGGTGGTGGAACAAAAGGACCCAAGTTGGACCTGGGAGGGTTAGTCCAAGAGGAAGGAGGTCAGCCATGCCAGAGCCGTGATGCCCAGGTTCTCGGAGTCGATTAATCAGGATGGCATGATTGACCGTATCAAAAGGCAGAGGAAAGGTCAAGGAGGAAGAGGACAGCGTGAGAGTTGGAGTCAAGGTTCGAGAGCAGATCTTCACAGGTGTTCAGAAGAGCAGTTTCTGTGCCGCTGGCTGCTCTGAAGCCAGACTGATGGTCATGGTGATAACCAAATGATTCAGTGTGGAGGGTTAGCTGGGAGATGGCCAGCTTTTCCACGAGTTTGCCCAGGAAAGGAGCCATGGAGATTGGGCGATAGTTTCTTGGACAGGAGGGCTTTTTTAGAAGGGGGTGCACAAGGGAGTGCTTTAGGAGGGGAAAGATTCAATGGCGAAAGAGTGATTACAGAAATCGGTTAAGGCTGGAGGTCAAGGCTGGAGGTCAAGGCTGGAGCAAGGGAAGCAATGTGGTCCTCGATAGTTCTGGAAGAGCAGGGGAGCACCTGTATGGAGGACACTTTCATAGATTGGATCAGTCTATAAACATCAGGTGTTACCGAGGAAAGGGGGGGGGCAGCCACAGGGAGGCCTGAAAGAGGTAGTAGAGGGCGAGAGAGAGAGAGTAAAGTGAGGACAGAATGTCCTGGGTTTTAGTGTTGAAATGAGAAGCCATAGCTGAGCAGAATGCCTGGGAGGATACAGGAGAGGTGGAGAGTGCAGTAGGATTGGACAGCTCCTTGCATATATTAAAGAGTTTGGACGTGTTGTTAGAGGCCGCACAGACGCAGGTTTGAATATGGACCCTCTTCTTGGAGAAGACGGAGGGTCTGTGTTGCTTTAGAGCAGGTGGCAAACCAGTTTGTCAGAGGATGCGCCGATGTCCTCCACTTCCGTTCAGTAACCCTGCACTTACGTTTCAGGGCGACCCGGTTGGAATCATACCAACAGTTGCACTTGGAAGTAGGCTTCAGACAGATCCTTGGGGCAGAGGCAAGGATGTCCAGAGTGTTGGAGAGGGCTGTGTCAGAGTGGAGGTCAGCCGCAGACACAGGAGGAGCAGATAAAGTGGAGGCAAAGGCAGCCACCGACACTCGCTTCTTGGGCGAATAACCGAGAAGGAAGGTGGCAGTGCTGGGGTGGGATTTGCCTGCGGGACAGGAAGCTTCAGGTGGGAGGAGAGCAGAAAGTGGTCAGTCCAAGAGAGAGGAGCAGTGAGAAGGTTAGAGAGGGAGATGTCTGAGAAGATGAGAACATCCAAAGTGTGTCCGGCAGAGTGCGTAGGACCAGAGGGTAGAATGGAAAGCGAAAGTCGCAGAGGTTGCAGAAGAGCCCAGAGGGAGGTCAGAGGCATCCAGGTGGATGTTGTGATCTCTGAGAAGAATTTGAGAGGAAGGGACAAGAAAAGAAGAGGTAAGGTCCGCCCATTTTTAGAAGTAAAGTGTGACCTGGCCAGGTGGCCTGTAGATGGTGGCCACAATTAGAGAGGCCAGTAGAGATAGAGAGCCTATAGACCAGGCATTCATAAGAGGATTAGGCCTGCGTGGGAATGAGAGATGTAGGAACCCACTCAGGAAAGATCACCGCCACTCCACCTCAAGGCCGATTAGTTCTGGACTCAGAGAGGATCTTGTAGCCCTGAGGGAGGAGAGTGTCAAAACTCAACAGATCTAGCCGTGAACCATGTCTTGGTAAGAGCATGGACATCAAGGTCTTCAAAGAGGTAGCAGATGTTGGAGGAGTGTTAGACAGCAGAGTAAGAGTTGAGAGTAGCTACTTGGAGCAGGTTGACACTTTTGAAATACTTCCAGGGCTGGGTGCAGTAATGAGGTACACCCGAAGGAGGTGGCAGAGGCGTCCGGGAGTGGGCAAAGGCAGTAGATGGAAATGGCTTAGTGGCCAGAGCGGAGGTAGGAGTAGCGGGAGAAGGGAGGAAGTTAAGTCGTAGGAGACATCGATCAAGGAGGAGATTAAGCTGAGAGCCCTGGACCATGACGGTACCATTTAGATAGACATTGTGGCTAAGGCAGAATGGAAGGAGGCCAAGAGGACCTCCAATCGGCTGCCACCATAAATGGGAGAAGAGGAGAAAGGAGAGAGAACAGAGACCATATGAGTGGTCCATGGGCCAGGAGAGGTAACAACAAAGAGGATGTCGTTAAGAGTCTCTCTGGAGGAAGCGCTGATCTAGTTATCAGCGATGGGCAGACCAGGATATTCTTCTTGAACGTTTTCCGTCCAGACTTGCATAGAGATGCATAGGATAGGAGCTAGAATAGCAATTTGAGAAGATGGGAGAAATTGAGAGCACCATAGAGGGTGCGAGGAGGAAAGAAGAGAGAAGAGAGCGGAAAAGAAGCACAGCCCAGAGCTGTGCAGGGCAGGATGCAAGGGGAGGGTTCATACAGTAGGCAGCACAAGCCGGTAACAAACCACAAGGGGAACACAGGGAACAGCGTGTATGGAAAACAGCGAAGGGAGGGAAGGACAACAGATTGCCACAGAAAACAACAGATAGGACCAAAATACAAGTATGCCAATCGCTGGAGAGGAAAAAGACTAATGCATGCGCAGAGACAGAGCAAGTTAAGAAAGGCGTTCAGTTAAAGAACGCGTAATGCAGAACACCCAGATCTGACTTTCCTAGAAAGATGGGGGGGGAAGCCCTTGTTTTGTAAACAGGACAGCAATGCAAAACACCCATATTCGACTTTCCTAGAGGAGGGGGAAGGCCCCAGGGTTAATAACAGTTCACCTACTGCCAGATATCGATGCAACAACAACTGTTTAGCAGACTGCAAGAAATTACCTAGATGTAATAGGAGAGGAGGGACAGTTTGATGGGAGCAGTAATGGCTGTACCACCTGCCCACCTTTGTTACCTTAGTTTAGTTGATTTATGTGTATTGCACGCCTGGCCCAGAGGCATCTGGGCGCATTTCTTGCAGGGTAAAGGTTACAACATACAAAGTATTGCTTACAAAGTACAAATGTTACAGACATTAGCTGGTACAACTATTACAGCATAAAGTGTAGGTTACAACAGTACAGTGGGCAAAATAGAGATCATATACATACAAGCTTCATGAGCGGGATGCCGCTAAATCCTGCTCAATGAGACATTTTTTAAATTTTTTGCTTGAAGGCAGGGAAGGAGGGCGTCTTTCTGAGTAGGCTGGGGCGGGTGTTCCATAGTTTGGCCGCAAGGACAGGGAAGCTGGCCCCTCCTGCTCTTTGTAGCTTAAATCTATGAATGCACAGCAAGTGAGTGAGAGTAGTGGACGTGGGGCAACGTGTATATTAAAGCGGTTGGCCAGGTATTCATGGGCGAGGTTAGCTTGGCATTTGTGGGTGATCGCTAGTGTTTTCAGGGAGATTCTGTGTGCAACCGGTAACTAGTGAAGGCTCCGTCTAGTGTCTGAGATATGTAGTTTCCTGGAAAAGTTAAGAGCAGCCCTGATGGCACTGTTCTGAGTAACCTGAAGTTTGTTAATGTTTCTTTGGCTAGTCCCAAAGTAGAGAGCATTACAATATTCAATCTTTGACAATATGAGTGTTCTGGCCAGGATGATGCAGTTATTAGATATAAGAAAGGGTCTGCATGCCGTCATCAGCTTGCAGATTAAGTGATAGTGTAGAATCTAGATAGATACAGAGGGTTTTAGAATCATTAGACACCTTGATGGTGTTCCCAATGATGAATGATTGGAATACTATGTTAAGTTTATTTAGTCTGGTCTGTGAGCCTAAGATATGTAGCTCAGTCTTATCGTTCATTCAAGCAAAGCCCATGATGCCCCATCCAGGCTTGAATTACTGTATAGACATCATTGAGCGATTTTGAGTCAGACGAGTAGTCACCAGTGATAGGGATCAGTATCTGGGTGTAATCTGCATAGTTCGTGTCGGTGACACCCAGAGAGTCCAGAATATCAAAGAGTGATTTTGTAAATACATTTTATAATGTGGGGGAAACACAGGAACCTTGTAGGACCCCGAATGGGACTGGAGAGGGCTCAGCAGAAGCAGAAGGGGAGAAGACCCTCATTGTTCTGTTTGTCAGGAAGGATCTAATCCATGTGGTGGCATCCTCTGAAAAGTGGGCAGCAATTTTGAGGTGATGGCAAAGGTCAAGCAGAAGAAGGAGTGCCAGTTTGCCCTTGTCTTTAGGTCCTCACAATTTGCATATTTAATTCGATCAAAGCAGTTTCCGTACCGTGTCGTGGTCGGAAACCTGATTGATGAAGACCCAAGAGTTTGTTATCTTCAAGATAGGCCTGAATTTGTAGATAGGCAGCACGGTCGAGAATTTTCAGGAGAACTGGCACTGTGGCGATGAGTCTGTAGTTAGAAGGGTTACTCGGAGCAAGGTTAGGTTTTTTGATCAATGGGGTGACCCTCGCATCTTTCAGATTGTCGGGTACAATGCCAGATTTGAATGAGGGATTAAAGAACGTGGTGATGAAGGGGGCAAGGTCGTGGGCTGCCTCCTTGATAATAGGTGTGGGGGTAAGAGTCGCCTTAACAGTCGGAAGGTTTTATCTTGTTGATGATGTTTTCCACTTCCCAAATGGATGAAGGAGAGCAACATAAAGGTTTGAAGGAATGTTTAGGTGCATGTAGTTTATTGGTATAGGAGCTAGCTGGTAGGTCTGGTGGCAGACTGCTTTTTTTCTTAACTTTGGTTTGTAGGGTAGAGATTTTATCAAAGAGCGCTTTTTGGATATTCTTACACCATGTGGCGTCAGTGTTGCACTTGTTAGTGGGGGCAATAGGAAATTCAAGTTCTTTTAGAATCTTGAAGAGCTCTTTAGTGTTGGATTGAGCTTACAAGATGCGTTTGTTATAGACCTCTCTTTTTGCTAAGAGAATTGCTTCTTTGTAATTGGATGAAGCAATGATCAAGGTATTTTTGTTGGCTTCCGTTGGTAGCCCTTTCCAATGTGCCTCAGCATTTCTTTTAGCTTTACGTAGGTTGTGTAGATGAGGTGTAAACCATGAATTGAGGTGCGCCTGGGGCATTCGTTTGCGTAATTTGAGCGGGGCGATGGCTTCCAGTGCTTTTAGTATGAACTGGTTGTAAATGTCTACTAGGACCGTGGGGTCAGAGCAGGATGCAGAGGTGTTATTGAGAAGGGGGAGGATAAGTGGGAGCACCTTATCCTTAGATATGTCCTTCTTGTTACGGGTATGTATAGCTGGTGCAATGTTAGGTTTGAGGCTAAAGGTGTTGGCTTTGATCGCAAAGGTAATCTTGCGATTGTCAGACCAGATGCAGGGTGACAAGGTCACTTGCTCGATGGTGCAGTTCAGATCGGTAAGCCAGTCAAGGGTTCTCCCTTTCTTGTGTGTGAGTTCTTGGATATGGTGGGTGAAACCTAGGTCCATTAAGGAATTGGCCAGGTTAAAGGCTTTGTAGTCATTAGGGTCAAGGTATCCTAGATTAAGGTCTCCAAGTAATATAATTTGAGACTTAGGCTTAGTGTTGGCAGCTAAGAGAGATGATATGTCATCTATAAATGGGGAGATAGGTCCCGGTGGTCTATAAATAAGGTGCACCATAGCAGTTTGGTTAGGTGATAATGGCAGCTTGACTGAGAGTAACTCAGCAGAGGGGTTCTGTGAATGAGAGGCTGCTCTGGTATTGTACGATCGGACCGAAAAAAAAAGGTCCAACCAGACAATACGCCGAAAAATGCTACCACCAAAGGTTCAAACACTAAAAGTTTGAACCTTTGGTAGCATTGCAGGTAAGTATAAAAAAAAAAAAGAAAAAGAACAATGCGGGAGTGTCCCCCGCAGCACCCCGCTCACTATACTGTGTAGTATAGTGAACGGGATGTTGCGGAGGACAACCCCGCAGTACACCCGCGAGAAGAAAAAAAGAAAAACGGGGGCTGCCCCCACAACACCCGCTCACTATACTTTACAGTATAGTGAGCAGGGGTTGCAGGTGCAAACTTTTGGTAGTTTGCACCTTTCTCATGCAAACTTTCTGGCAGCGGCAAAATCAGCCGCAGTTGGATCACTTAGAATCGTTGCTCTAAGTTCAAGCGATTTTTTAAAGATAAATGCAATGCCTCCACCCTTGGAATGGTTAGCGTCTCGGTCACATTTGATAATGTCATAATTGTCAGGTATTGCCAGTGACCGTGAGGGACCTGCTGCTGTGTAGCTAGGATGTCCAGGTCTTCTTATGATAAAGTCAGCAATGTCAAGGGAAACAGAAACACTAGGACTACTTGGAACAGTACACGTGGCCACAGGGATTTAACCCATGACAAACCCGTTAACAATAGAGACAGACTAAAGCAATATGAGTATTGAACAGGAAACATTAGCCCTGATTTGAAAAAGATGATGTGTTCGTCGAAACACGTGTAATCACAAAGGGCAACATAAAGAGTAGAATTAAGGAGTTTCAATAAAAGATATTCATCCTTATACAAAATCAAGAGAAGGAGAGTCTGGTGGATTTTTTCTTTTCTTCTCAAAGCATAAGGGCGCATGAGAGAAATAGTAACCAAAGAGTTTGCTTTAGTTTCAGTATCAGCCAGCAAATTAGCAGGGGAGAGGACGAGAAAAAACAGAAGCAAAGAGAGGGTTCCATGTGTTAATATCCCCGCACAAATATCGCAATACAAAAATATTGCCATGTTGTTGTGGCGATAATGACCCATGGACCCTGCGGGGGACACCCCAGCAACCCCTGCATTTTAAAATATGCAACCCCCACAAATTACCCCCCCCCCCAAAAAAATATTGCCTATGGCGAGACAAACGGCCATATGTACGGCAATATTTTTGGTAGGGATATTTTGTAGGGATACCGTTTTGAGGTGCATTCGGAACCGGAGATGGTTCTCCTAGTGATTCAGGGGGGCAGGGAGGCTGTTCCAGAGGGAGGACCCAGCCGAAGAAAGATCTACCACCAGCTTGTTGCTTGTAGAAGCGACTGACCCTGAGGGAGTTGGAGGCTGATAAGGGAAGAGCTCGTGAAGGAAGATATTTAGGAAGAGAGAGTTGAAGGTATTGAGGCCCCATTCCCCAGGAGGTCTTGTGGACAATGCAGAGGGTTTTGAACTTAATTCTCACAGACACTGGGAGCCAGTGCAGAGATTTCAGTCCTGGAGAGATAGGATCCCTGGGCTTGAGGCCAAGGACAAGTCTTGCAGTCCAGTTCTGGATGAGTTGCAGAGGGCGGAGAGTAGAAGCAGGCAGATTTAGAAAGAGGCTGTTGCAATAGTCCAGCCTAGAGAGTGAACTTCTGGGGGAAGGAGAGGAAAGGAAGAATACCTCTGAGGAGGTGCAGCTGGTAGTATGACTTCTTAGAGACATCAGAGATGTGAGGAGAGAAGGAGAGTGTGGAGTCGAAGATGACCCTGAGGTTTTTTGCCTCACAGCTGGGAGCAGGGAGAGGGCCAAGAGAGGCCGGCCAGAGAGTGACAGGAAAGGAGGGTGTGGGTGTGACGATGTGGAGAATCTCAGTTTTACTGGTATTAAGGCAGAGATCATTGGCGGCAAACCACTCATAGATGGCGGACAAACAGTCAGATGAGAGAGGGAGAAGAGGCGGCTGAGGGTAGCACTGGAAGTTGGTGCAGAGCGCGGCAATGCGGTAGGCAAGAAGTGCCAGATATTGGTTGAACAGCCAGGGAGAGAGGTTGAACACCACAGGTATAGATAGAGATGGAGGAGAGTAAGGGCCCGAGTTGAACCTGTGAGGGTCGATCGGAGACAAAAGAAGTCAGCCACGCCAGGGAGTGACCAGTGATCCCCAGATTGTCACCAACACGGTTGAGCAGCATGGCATGGTTGACCGTGTCGAAGGCAGAAGAGAGATCAAGTAAGATGAGGACACAGGGGGTATTGGAGTCAAGGTTGGGGAGCAGGTCTTCACAGATGTTCAGGAGAGCAATTTCCGTGCTTCTGGCAGCTCTGAAGCCAGACTTATGGTCATGGAGACAACCAACGGATTCAGTATGAACATTAAGCTGGGAGATGGACAGCTTTTTCAGGTGTTTGCCCAGGAAAGGAATGATAGAGATTGGGTGATAGTTAACCAGGCAGGAAGGGTCGGCAGAGGGTTTCTTAAGAAGAGGGTGCACAAGGGAGTGCTTCAGGGGGGAGGGGAATACTCCAGTGGCCAAAAAGTGGTTGCAGAAATCAGCCAGGGAGTCAATGTGGTCCTTGATGGTTTTGGAGGAAGAGGGAAGAACCTCAACGAGAATTTCATAGATCAGACTGGTCTAGAAATTTCATCTGGAAAGAACAGAGGAAAGGCAGAGAAAGAGGGAGGAGAGGGGGCCGAAGAGGGGCCAGAGGAAGAGTACAGAGTAGAGGGAGAAGGGGCAGAAGGGGGCAAGGGAGAGAGAGGACAGGATGTCCTGAGTTTTAGAGATGAAATGAGAAGCCAGTGCTGTGCAGAGGGCCTGGGAAGGGACAGGAGAGGTAGAGACTGCAGCAGGATTGGCCAACTCCTTGCATATTTTCAAGATTTCAGCCGAGTTGTTGGATGCCGCAGATACGCAGGCTTGGATGGGACCTCTCTTCTTAGTGCCAACAGTGAGCCGGTATTGCCTTTGGAGCAGGCCATTTCCTCTCAGCCACTGTGCACTTGCGTTTAAGGGTGACGAGGTCTGAGTCGTACCAGGAGTTGCACTTGGCTTTCGGCTTCAGGCGGATCCCCATGACAGGGGCAAGAACATCGAGAGTGTCAGATATAGCAGAGTAGAGCATGGAAAGGGCTGTGTCAGGGTGTGAGTCAGCCAAAGGGGGAGGGGGAAGAGAAAGTGGTGACGAAAGCCTCAACTGACACGCGCTTCATGGGTCAGATGACCGAGAAGGTGGGTGGGGATGATCGAGATGGCTTGGCCTGAGGGATAGAGAGGGTGTGCTGGGAGGAAAGGAGATAGTGATCACTCCAGGAGAGCGGAGTGGTGAGAGGGATAGAAAGTGGAAGGTCTGAGAAGATCAGAACATCCAGAGTATGCCATGCATAGTGAGTCGGGCCAGAGGGGAGAATGGAGAGTGAGAGAGAGTTGCAAAAGAGTCCAGAGGAAGGGCAGGAAGCATCCAGGTGGATGTTGAAGTCTCCAAGAAGGAGGAGTTGAGTGGTCGAGACCAGGAGGGAAGAGGAGAGGTCCAACCACTCAGAGGAAGGGGGAGATCTGACCAGGTGGCAGATAGATACTAGCCACAATAAGGGAGGGGAAGAGAGATACTAGCCACAATAAGGGAGGGGAAGAGAGAGAGAGAGAGAGAGAGAAAAAGAAAGAGAGGAAGAGAGAGGAAGAGAGAGGAAGAGAGGGGAAGAGAGGGGAAGAGAGGGGAAGAGAGGGGAAGAGAGGGGAAGAGAGGGGAAGAGAGAGAGGGGAAGAGAGGGGAAGAGAGAGAGAGGGGGGGAAGAGAGAGAGAGGGGGGGAAGAGAGAGAGAGAGGTGGGGAGAGGGGAAGAGAGAGACAGGGGGGAAGGGAGAGGGGGAGAGGGAGAGGGGAAGAGAGAGAGAATGGGGAAGAGAGGGAGAGGGGGGGCAGAGAGAGAGGGAAGAGAGAGAGAGAGGGGAAGAGAGGGGAAGAGAGGGGAAGAGAGAAAGAGAGAGACGAGAAGAGAGAGAAAAAGAGAGAAGAGAGAAAGAGAGAAAGAGAGAAAGAAAAAGAAAGAAAGAGAGGGGAAGAGAGAAAGAAAGAAAGAGAGAGGGAGAGAGAGAGGGGAAGAGAGAGAGGGGAAGGGAGAGAGAAGGGAAGGGAGAGAGAGAGGGAGACAGAGGGGGAGAGAGAGAGGGAGACAGAGGGAGAGAGAGAGAGGGGAAGAGAGAGAGGGGGAAAGAGAGAGAGGGGCAGAGAGGGGGAAGAGAGAGAGAGGGAGAGAGAGGGAGATAGAGAGGGAGAGGGGAAGAGAGAGAGAGGGAGAGAGAGAGAGGGGAAGAGAGAGAGGGGAAGAGAGAGAGGGGCAGAGAGAAAGAGAGGGGCAGAGAGAGAGGGGCAGAGAGAAAGAGAGAGGGGAAGAGAGAGAGGAGAAGAGAGAGGAAGAGAGAAAGAGAGAGAGAGGAGAATAGAGAGAAAGAAAGAGAAAGAGAAAGAGAAAGAGAAAGAGAAAGGACAAGGCATTCGAAAGAGGAGTAGGCCTGCGCAGGAATAACAGAGGCAGGGATCCACTCAGGGAAGATCAGGGCTACACCCCCTCCGGAGCGGTTGGACCTGGGCACAGAGAGGATCTTGTAGCCATCAGGGAGGAGAGTGTCAAAGCTTGTGACAGAGCTGGCCGCGAACCATGTCTCGGTGAGACTGAGGACATAGAGATCAAGTTCCTCCAGAAGGCGGCAGATGTCAGAGGAGTCTTTGACAGCTGAGCTACAGTTAAGAGTGGCAATATGGAGAAGGTTGCCGTCCTTGAAAGGCTTCCGGGGAGGGATACAAATCAGATGTACGCCCTGCGGAGGTGTAGAAGAAGCCAGAGGGGGGGGGCAGAAATGGAAGGAGGAGAGAGTAAGGTAGCCGAGGAGGAGACAGCAGGGGAATGCAAGGAAGCCCTGGGAGGGAAGAGAAGGCGCAGCAGGATAAAGGAAATTGAAGAGGCGCGGGAAGCGTCTCTCAAAGAGGAAAAGGTTGGCCTGAGGGCCCTGGACCAAGACGTTGCCATTCACATTAATATTAATGATTATCTTGGAGGAGTGGAAGGAGGCCAGGAGGAGGCCCTCCTGTCCTCCTTCCACTCGTCCAAGATCCCACTCCTCCAAGATCATCATTAATATTTCTGTGAACGGCACTGTCTTGGTCCAAGGCCCTCAGGCCAACCTTCAGGCCTCCCACCGGGTGCCATCATTAATGGGAGAAGAAGAGAAAGGAGAGAGCACAGAGACCATGTGTAGGGTCCATAGGTCTGGTGAGGGAACGACAAAGAGGATGTCGGTGAAGGTTTGCCTGGAGGAGGCAATGGTGTCAGCGATAAAGAGGCCTGGATTGGAGACCAGGATGTCCTTTTTAAACTTCTTTCTACCAGATTTAGTGAGGAGAGAAGGATAGTCGATAGAGAAGCAGTTAGAAAAAATAGGAGGGACAGAGCGCACCATAAAGTCGGTGGTCAGAGGAGAGAAGAGGAAGGGGGAGGGAAGGGGAGAACACTAGTGCAGGGTGCAAGCAGACGAGACAGAGGGGCGACCCAAGATGAAAAATTGGAAAAGACGACAGTCAGATTGAAGTACTATCCAATGCAATTTTTAAAACAGGAGACAAAACACCTAAGTTGCTACTTAAGAGGCTGGGAACGCAAGCATAATCTGCAAGTAGCGTCCAATATTTCATGTCGGCCAGCTGCACCTTTACCCTGTCCTTGGAGGCAGTGCCCCAGGACAAGTCTCCACTGGAGTGCCACACCTCCACACCCCTGCACCTCATGGCTCATATCCAGGTCCTGGAAATAGTTCTTTCCAATTGCAGAAATATGTGCAATTTCTTTTTGAGGGAAGAATAATTGCGCAAATGGTTCCCTTAAAAACAAAAACACAAAAAAGTATCCTGCCCTCACCCAAAAGTAGTTTATAATAGTAGATTGAAAACAGGTGATATCAATGACAGGCAAGTGCAACCTCGCTCACTTGAAATTTACAATTATTCTAAATGCTGCAACTGCATACTACGTACTTCGTCTCAGGCTATGACTTTCCTTTAACATAGCAAACTTTGGAATTACGAAACTTCTGAACTTCTTACACTGCAAATGATGGGTCAAACATACAATATATGGGACAATGCCCTGTGCAACACCAACTGCACTCAGTTGCACAGAATCTTGCACTGAAAACTGTTTTCCGAGCTTTTTTTATCATATTTGTGTGTCCACTCTAACCTTTACATTTCACAGACATTGACCTCACTAATGTCCGACTTCAGTGGTACACAGAAATGCTGTATTGCTGCTCATTTTGTGTCTTGGGTACAAATAACGTCTAGCGACATTAAAAAGTTAGTTCTATACAATGTTTATGGGGTAACAACTGTGGTAGCCTTGTTGGTGCTGGGGGTCCCACATTAAGGCGGTGTGACCATTGTGGTAGCACCTAGCTTGGTGCTGGGGTCCTACGTGATGGTGGTAGTGTGCCTGCATGGTGGAAATGGTGGTGTGACCACCGTGGTAGCCTGGCTGGTGCTGGGGGTCCCACAGTGAGGAGGTGGTGTGCCATTTGGTTGGTCTTTGGCAGGGACTAAGGGTTCCGAGGTGTGTTGAGGTGTGCTATATTTGGCAGGGACTCGGGCTCCCGCGGGTGCGTAGAGGTGTACTGTGTGGCAGGGACTAGGGGTCCCGAGGTGTGTTGAGGTGTGCTGTATTTGGCAGGGACTAGGGAGCCCGGAGGTGTAGAGGTGTACTGTGTGGCAGGGACTAGGGGTCCTGTGGTGTGTAGAGCACTACTATATTGGCAGGGACTAGGGGACCCGTGGAGTTATGGTGTGGAGCCTAGGGTGTACTGTATTTGGGGATCTATAGGATCCTTTTGGTGTGTGTGTAGGTACCGTATTTCACAGGGACTAGAGTTACGGAGTACTTATCAGGTTTGGTTAAGGTTAGAGGTAATGTGTTCTCTGTGTTTAGAGAGTTTCGGGACTGAAGTTGTTAGCTGTGCTTGTTGTTGCTCTTGAGCTGGTTTAGTGTCTGGGGCTGGCAGCCCTGGTGCCCTGGGATGCAGACCAGGGTGGAAGGATGTAGGTGCACTGGAGAACTGTTATAATGTCGGTCTCCCCTCCATCCATTTACCTCCTCTGGTGTGGTGATGTTAGTGTGGAATGCAGTGATATCACTGTGGTTGGAGTGTTGTGATCTGAATATGTGTTCCAAGGAGAGCTGGCTGGCAAGGACGTGCTGGTGTTTCTGTTGTACTACTTAACTAATAAACCCATAGTAACTTACCTGCTGGCTCAGGTGTGTTGATGAACAATACCACTTTGTTACAACGGACGGTAACGTTATGCAGGGGAAGCCCCAACGTAGCGTCATAAGTATTGGAGGTGGAGACGCCAGTAAGAGGTGAAACCGAGGAGGTTCAAAGTTACTGTTGCAGCAAAGAGAGAAAGGAGGAGATGAAGGCAAGGCTTCCTAAGAAGGGAGGAAGCTTGTCTATAATTGCACCAGGAAGCAGCAAATACCTAGAGAGCCGAGCAAACAAGTGCAAGTCTCACAGAAGAGACACCCAAGACCTGGCGAGCGAACAGGAGAGAAAACTGGGGGGGGGGGGTGGGGCGGTTCCCAAACAGCGAAGCGAGAGAGAGGAAGAAGAAGGCATAGCCTACTACGAGGGGAGGAAGCCTGGACACAGTGGTGCCAGAGGTGCACTAGGAAGCAGGAACGCTCCGGAGAACCGAGCGAAAGAGTGCAGGTCTCTGGGAAGAGACACCCAGAGCAAGGAGAAAATACAGGGAAACATTTCCCAGACAGCGAAGCAGTGCACAAAGCGACTCCGCAGAGGGTGTCACAAAGAGGGAGAGGGAGAGGGAAAGAGACAGCTGAAGTTCCCGTCCTGACCCATGAGGAAGAGTCCAAGAGAGAACTACCAACCCAGTGACGCAGTCCCAACAACCCAAAAGTAACGGGAAGAGCGGCAGACTGGCGCAATGTAGCAAGTAGAACGAATACTATACTCATACTGATCTCAGTAAGACGCAAAGTAGCCAGAAGAGTGAGATTCCTCACTGGGTCAACCATACTCGTCAGTGAGACGCAAAGTAACCTGATGTTATTACTGTGCTCATCATACGCATCCCAGTGAAAAGCCAAGTGTTTGATTAATAATTCTAAGAAGAATAAGATTGCTCGTAGTACTAAAGACACAAGTTAGATGTCAGATAAAGAGAGGCTTTCAAGTTCATGTGATAAAGCCAGAGTGAAAGAAGCTCTTGGAAAATAAATTCCTTTGGATTTTGTAAAGAGAAGAGAGTCCAATAGAATTTGAAGAATCCCCTAATTAATTAAATAAACTGAAACAAGTGATAGTTCTTGGCCATCTAAAAATTGTTTATTGATGGAAATCTGCTGAGAAAGCAGCCCCCAGGAGTAGGGAGTAATTCTCTTGGACTGGAGTTGTTTTGTATTAGTGCTAGGGTCAGAGTAGATAAGAATTGACAGTGGAGTACCCCAGTTAGTTTTGTTAGGTAGGGAAACCCATAGTGTAGGGAATGTGAAGCATTTTTTCACATTATTTAAATAAAACTAACTTGAGAATGGCAAAATCTAGTCGGTCTGCATCTACAGACCCTCCACAGACCTCCACAAAAAGTAGCAACTTTAGGTCACACCTATCCAGGTCTGTTAAGGAGCCTTGCCAATCTTCCAAACAAGGACCTCTTTGGCGGATTCAGGTCGTGAAGAGCAGGGTGAAAACAAACAAAGGAAATCATAATGCTTCACCCGGAGTGGGCTACCATGCCTACTCATCTTATGTAAATGGAAGACTTTTTTTTTTTAAAACCACAACATTGGTCTTTTCTGATCATTTTGCATTCTCCTGTGGAGAGACCACAGACAAATCATGCCATGTCTTAATGTAGCAATAGTTTGCTGACTTAAAGATTATTATAGGGCTGCCCAACAGAGATAATGGAAGTGTGTTTTTAGGATGCTAAATAAGATCCTGGCGCATTGAAAAAGTGATGGGAAAGAAAGCCTATTTGCTGCACGTCCCAAAATGCTGATTAAAGGACAAATGCGGTACAATTAGCTACGAGAGCAAAGTCTCATAAATACTAACAACAAGAACAGTGCAGCGCCTGATCAAGTGCAAAATGCTTATGAACTAAATATCTACATTCCTAGTGGCATAAGTACAGGGCTAGAAACAAACCTTCCTTTAAAAATTTTGACTAAAAATAATAGTGTATTTCCTATTAGACACATGCACATAGCAGGGATAATGGGAACATCACTGTGCATTTTGCTTTAATTGCAGTCTCCTAGCATCCATGAACGGTTTCATCTTGCAGTCAGAAAAGCGACATGAATGCAAGCTGCTCTCCCGCTTACCATCAATGACAAGCGGACTGCAGAAGTCAAGTTTAAAGCAGACTGTACTGTGTTCCTCACTCGAGCAACAGCACCACGTTCTTAAGTGGGTCATGTCGCCCGGTCAACCGTTCTGACTATGGCTAGTAGCCCTCTGACAAGTATGTGACACTGTGCATTAAGTGGCATGTACAAGTGTGCATGGATGCAGTATCATTTCATTTTTGCGAAATAGGCCCAGCCTGAGAAGCAAAGCAGGAGAGCAGCAACTAAAGTGGATAAAAATACCAGGATTTCATTAGAAAGACGTTTCGTTTGAGTGGATGAATGCAGTACAAGTTTAAGTATTTCACAGAAAAAAAAAATTTAAAAAAAAAAAACAGGCCTTAGCAGTAAAGCACAATGTTTTGCTGCTGCCAACAAAGCGCAAGTCTACCACTGGAATAAATAGAACAGAAACAGATTCTAAGTATGATCTGTAGTAACTGAGGGTGGGTTCCTAATTTTGTTAGCCACCATTTATGATCCGTTCACCTGTACTTTTGGTAACCATATACTTAATGTGTTGAGATTTCCATATACCATGTAAAGAAAATGAAGGAAGATCTGTGGTAATGAGTATTCAGGTAACGCTGATGATTGTTAATAGTTTTTTGGTGGTATTGGATGCTGTAGCTTGTATATTGAACACTAATGCTTGAAATAATGTAAATCACATGTTTTCAATATGTAATCATGAAAGACTAACATAAAATGAGGCAGTCCAAACAAGTATACACATGTGAAAATGGTGAATTAAAACTAAATAAAATACAAATTCCATACGTTATTTCAGTCTGAGAATGAGACAAAATAAGGCTGCCTCCCTAAATTCCTGACATTAATGTTGAAGTGCCATGAATAGGAATAAAGAAAAGGCGGAAAAAGAAGAATAGAAGGATTCAAGTGAAATTAAATCAAATTATGCAAGACTTAATGTAGCGCATAAATGGCTATCTGACGCAAAGGATAATTGTTGCTCCTTTATTATCCTAATGGTATCTAAAGATAAAGTTCAACGTAGTTTCGTGAATCAAATAGATTCCCGAGTTATTTTGTGTCTGTATGCTACGCCCCTGTCACAGTAACATCTATCTGTTGGGGTGAGCATGGAGGGTCTGTCATCTGCCAACGTAGATACTGGAACACATCCAAAGATTTGAGCAAGTGCAAGTAGTTCCTGCGTATGTAATTCCCATTGTATCACATTTTGGCGGTGGAGTATGATGTGAACTGCCTTCTTCAGGGTTCAAACCGTGCAACCCTGTGGAGAACACGTATAAGTGTATTAGTTGAAAAAGTCCATGTGGTGGTGCGGTACCATAGAGAAATACTTAAGTGTAGGCCTCTATGTCCTGTGGGTTCACTTACCCTCAGGTTAGATGTCCATGTCCTGTCCCAGTGTGGGGAGAGGGACTCTGCAAATCTGTGGTCAGCTCGAGCGTGTCTGGGTGACAGACTCCCTTCCCAGTGGGCGAAGTCTTCTGCATTGCTGGCATGAAGTACTACTATCCAATTGGCGTAGTGACCAGCCGCCCGGGGTAGGACGCTCTTGTGTTTTATGGTAGCGGGAAAGAATGCAGAGAAAGATCTGAATCAGCGTTAAAGCACTGCTGGAGTGTTGCATCAAAGCGATGCACATGGATGCATCTCACTAAAGCGGCCTCATAGCCGGGTTGTGAGCTAGGGCCTAAATCTGTGGAACTTAGGTCAGAAGGGTACAATGAGAGTCCTGCGGTATGGAAATAATCTACAGTTTGGAAGGTAAATTGCTAATGGACACGATCTCGTCCGATGCTCGTCTGTGCCGGGTCTCCGGGTTTGTGTTGGAGCGTTCGTCTGGGCAACCACTGCTGCACAGGTAACCTGTCTTTTGATTGGTTATGCGTGCAGGCGTCTTGCACAGTGTGTGCTTCATTGGCATGGTGTTGAGACGCTGAATCTGCCACGGATTGTGGACAAAGGAGCCCGCCTTTTGTGTGGAGTGTGTAAAATCCAAAACAACTCATAAAAATGGTTAATTATAGTATTACTGGGGGGGCGTGGCTAACTAGCCATGGGATAAGTCTGGAATCTCTGTTGCTCCCGCTGATCCGAACACAATCCCGAGATGCTCACCAGTTGAGAGATGCGTGCAGAATACTGAATGGGACGCAAACCTGTATGAACGGATGATGCAATAACTGCACAACTTCAGAGGAAATTCTGACAACCGAGGACAAAGTTACGTCCAAAAGAGAGTAATCGAGCTCCTGAAAACAGTCGCAGCAAATTGGCCGCCACATGAGAACAAAGGACCTGGGAGATACTTTTGGCGATCCACGGTGGCACAGAGAGGTGATGCTAACAGTCCAACCAAGATTGATTGGATACAGATTCAGGACCCGACAGTTGCCACTGGAGCGTTGATGGCCGTGGGATGGGCTGGGTCCTTGTAATCTGCAACGGCGGTTTAAAGCGGGCCGCAGACCGCTGATAAAATACTGGTGGGGCTGGACAGAGACGAATCGTATCAGCAAACTGCCAGTAGGAGTACCAGAGCATAGACTTGTTGCAGACACGGGTGAAGCGAATCGGAGTGCCCCGACCCAAGCACACACTCAAGCCCCAGAGAAGCTGAGCTCTGGAACCCAATTGCACCGCCCCAGGCCCTGAGGGTGGCAACCCTGAACTAGATTTCACATAAAGCATATCTGACAATCTTAGAAGGCTCCACCGCGTCATAGAACAATCAGAGGGGGATACGCAGGAAGTGGCAATTCCCTCGTTAGATGCGGTGAAGGCCTTTGACTGAGTCAGATGGCCTTGGCTGATGGCAGCCCTGAAGGAATACGGAATATGGCCCGGGTATCTAAAATGGGTTAAACTGATGCACAGCTCCCCAATGCTCCAATAGCCAGGGTTAAGACGGGGGTGACTATCTCAGATAAATGGCAGCTCAGTAGGGGCACCAGACAGGGTTGCCCCTGGTCCCCGATGCTGTACATCCTCGCATTAGAACTCCATGCGATATATTTGAGACAACAATATGAAACAGTGGGAATTTATACAAAGGGGGACCACACCTCATATCATTGTACGCCAACGATATACTGTTGTATCTGAGGTATCCAGAGAAGAACCTGCAATATATCTTGGAAGTAATGGTCGCTCTCTGAGATTACAGTTAATCCCATGAAATCGAGCCTGTTCCCTCTGGGTAGATATACGGGGAACCCGCAAGAGAATTTACCAGCATTGCAGATACCCTGGAAGACTAGAACTTGTTAGGTACTTGGGTGTAGACATAGACCACAAAGTGGAGGATGAACATACACATAACACGGAGAGGGCAGTAACAAACTTGGAGAATAGCATGAGATTCTGGGCAAAGCTCCCCCTAGAAGGGAGAGTGGTGCTGTTGAAGATGGTTGCATTGCCCAGCCTATTGCATTTCTTTGTACACATCCCCTTTATGATATCTAGGTGATTCTTTGGCAAATTACAAAGCCTATGCAGAGGCTTTATTTGGCACAACACCAGGAACAGGATAGCCTTGTGGAAATTGCAAAATACGTATGATAAGGGGGGTATAAAACTACCCAATTCGAGATCTACCACTTGGCCAGTCAACTACAGTATGTGGCGAAATGGCTGACAGAAGACCCTACAGCGGAGTCCAGGCTGTTAAGATCGGAATGTGTCCCGTTTTTCCTGAAAGATATGATATGGGTGACCAAACCTGAATTGAGGGGGCGATTAAGGCTGCTGGAACTGGGATGGGGGGTATGGCGTAAAGCTTGCAGGATTCTGGAGAACCGGACCCCATATTCCCCGCAGATGTCACTAGTGGCATTGGGGTTGTGGACGAGCAACTAAGAAAGATGATTCGTAGGCACTGGGAACCTGTGAATATAGCAACATTGGGAGACATGTGTAAAGAGGAATGGAATTTGAAGAGCTAGTAGATGAAACTGTACTACACCTGGGACAACATGTAACCTATACCAAAGTGGTACGGAGGGTGAGTGTGTCATGGCCTGAATCAGTGCTTACGGACCAAGCCGATGAAACTGTAGAAACATTTTATGACATCTCAGAGGGAGGACATGAAGTCTCCCGAATTTATGAACTCTTGATGTCTAGGGTGGGAAAGGAGGTGACCCAGCTGAGACCGGATTGGGAAGAGGAAGTGGGGGCGCCTATGCATGATGGGCTATGGGAAAGGGCACAGAGATATCACAAAAAGGTGTCCAGAAATGCGAGGTTGCAGCAGATCCAAATATATATAACTCATACCCCTCAAAAGTTTGCCAGATTTAATAGTACAGAAACGCAGGCATGTCCCAAATGCGGGGAGGTGAACGCTGGGATGGTACATATGTTCTGGGCATGCCCAGAAGTTGGAAAATTCTGGGGCAAAGTCACCCACCGGCTAACGGAGAAAGGGATACGGTTGGATGTCGGATCCATATGGGCATGTATGGTGGGGGGCTTTGTGACACCCTGCAACCTGAGACATGTGAGCAAACTGAAGGACCTGGCCTACATACTGGCTAAGCGTAGAATTGCTATGGGTTGGAAAGCGAGCCATAGACCCAAAATAGAGGTGTGGTGGCACGATCTCCTGAAATGGGCAGCTGCCTAAACAGTGGTATGGTATGAGGCGGCTTACAGGGGAGGGAAGGAAGAGGCCGAAACTCTAATGGCTTGGAGACACCCAAGGTCTCCCAGAAGATGAGGACTCCTCTGGAAATACAGATGAGGATGATCTCTAGAAGGAACCGAAGTGAGAAGCAAACGAGAGTAAGCTCAAGTTAAGGGGGGAGGGCAAAGGGAATACAGTGACCATTTTATAAAAATGTGTTTGATGCTGGATACTCAAAACATGCACTGTTGGACTTTTTGTTGATTGTTGCTGTTTAAATAATTAAATAAAATGTGTATAAAAAAAAATGATACAATTACTGCGGGATGGGTGAAGCAAAATGGAGAGCAATGCAGTTGGTAACTGTTGGGTGTATCTCGTGTGACTACACATTGACGAAGTAAGCCAACTTCCAGTATTTGTCAACGGTCATTTGGGTGCTGTGGTATGTTCTGACCCACTGGCTCTGCCCTGCAACATCACTGTGTGCTGCTTTCATCAAAAACAACAGTATGGAGGCCAAAAATCCATATGTGCACTAGAAATCTGTGAGAAGTGTGCAGGAAAACCTGAAAAATAGGCGGCCAATCCATTTTGCACATGTCAGTGGTAAAACAGGAGACCACACTGCCAAAACATATCACTGGGCTGCCCACAGAGTAAAATAAAACTGCTTAAAAAGGCAGTGCTACATTCAAGAAAAACCCAGAAATGTTTTAAAATCTGTTTTTCCTTGGCTGTTGAAAGTGCAAAATCATGGCTCCCAAACAGCAGAGAAATTACAACATCCTTGTGGGGTGTTCACCATCACCTTATTTAAGGAATCCCCATAAGCACAATGTCAAGCGAAACACCTTTCAACATAAAAACACATTCAAAAGGTGCTTGCCATGGAAAAATATGTCAGGTATGGGCACAGTACCGCCGCTCGCCTGTATCCAAGCTGTCATTTGCCTACACTGTCAGTTTAAAACTTGTGTCTTAAAATCAAATTGTGGAAAAGAAGACACTTGTCATCAAAAGAAATATGGATTGCTACAATTCAATTTCTATGTTTTATAAAGACTGGAATGAAGAGATTTGTGTGTATATTTGTAGAAAATGTAAATTGTATTTTAGAAAAGCCCATTTTTAAACAGTGTTTTAAAGTGAACTAATGTCAGCCACACTGGACAAAGACATTCCACTGCTTCTTCCCAAACAAAGGAATCTTCCTCCTGCTCTCTGCTCGGGAACTGGCATTGACTTGTTAAGGGAAGTGGGAGGAGATTTTGGCCTGTTGATCTGAGTAGGGACAAAAGGCTCCCTTGACTGAAAGGAAACACAAATTTGGGCATCAACAGAAACCAACTGGCCAAGGAAGAGAGGCTCAGGTTGCTCTGGCCCAGCCAAACCTTGGAGGCGGAGCTAGACTGATGTGTATCTGAAACTTCAAGGAAATATCTTTTTGGAAAAAGACACAGAAAACTGAACAATTTGGAAAAATCTGTATTTTATAGGTTGTTAATATGAAAATGCTGCTCACAATTTGAATATCACACACGGTTCAGAGTAGTTTCAGAGACCGGACTATCAAAATGTTGATATTGTAGCAATTGTGATAATGCTAGGAATATGAAAATTTACAGGATTATGCCCAGATGTCATGTGCATGTATGTGGAAAAATGTGTATCGATCTGACACTTGGTAACCAACCAAAAGCGCGAAAAACTGTCCGTTTTGAACCGAAACGCTCAAGAAGATGGGACTCAGACGGATATGTGCTTTATTAAATATGTGATGTGAATATCCATTATTAGCAAGTTGGTGATATTGTAGATAAGCTTTCTATGAAAAAATGATTTTCTGTGTAGGAACAATGGAGAGGTTTTTCCCTGGATTGTAAATTGCAGCATCACTATGACACTAGGTTTCCTTCTCAAATCAGGAGAGGGGGAATACTCTGCCAATCGGATTCCTAGAGGGTGGGCTTAGTATAATCAGCCTATCCACCCCTTTGGGAAATAGATAAATAGGGACTGTTTAGGACCTAGAAAAACACACACACATTCACCCATCAACTGATTTACTGGCGAAGCGCCCTGCGGGAGAACCCAGACCCAAGACTCCAGAACTCAAAACAGAAGCCCCAATTCCAAAGCTGAACCCTTCTCAGCTTGGGCTTTACAATCTTGCAACCTAATTTTAACCCCAGACTTCCAAGGGGCACACCAAAATTGAACAGCCTGGCTGTGCTGTTTTCTGCTTCTTGCCAAGAACTCTTGCCAGACCCCGGAGATCCAAACCAGTAGAGCAGAGCTGAAACCAGATAGCTGTAAACTCCAGAACCAACCCATCAGATCCAGTCCAGAGTGCCGTGCAGTGACCAGAGTGCCGTGCTGAGTGCAGAACCGGGTGCCTGAATCCTGTCTGGTGGGCTAGCCAAATTCCAGTCCAAAACATTTGACCAGATCCTGACGGGCCTATTCCAAAACCAGAGTTGTGGGTATCTAGCATAGAATTGTCCATAGCAATCTCTTATCCTTAAGTAATCCCATCCAACCCATTCCAACATATCCAGACTGCATTGTAGAATCTCTTTTGTCTGTTCTGAATCTTTCCCTCATCCATATAGTCCTTTGTTAATTGTAGTGATAATATCTTTGCGCTAATATATTTTGCTGAAGAAAGACAAATGTCTCGGCTGACAAAAGGCAGAGCAGAGGCGCCTTGTTCTGGTGGTTGTACCGTTGGGTATCTTGCATCTTCATAGCCTCCCTTAGTGCCAAGAAAATTATTGTTTGTAATATTCAAAAGCGCATCTTTCATTTGAGAACCTGGACTCTTTCTGAAGAAAAAAAAAAGAAAAAAAAAAAAACAACCTACTAAAACCTTCATAACTTCTGAACCGTACAGCTAGAAACGAAATCCAAATGTCAAATCGAAGCCAACATCCTCAGCTTTCAAACAAACCTAAAACCGCATTCCAACTCCATATAGTGTTTCTGTAATCGCGTTTCTCGCGTGCTGAAAAGTTTGAAGCAAATCTGCAATTGGCTCAATTTCAACACATGTAAAATAGCTATTTCTTGCATTCAACCTCTGAATTCAGTTTCCTATCTGCTAGTTATCCAACCAGCATTGCTAGTGTCTACCTGGAACTATCCCAAGCGACTCCCACTAGTTTTAAATTCCCATTTCTCTCTAAGCTTGCTGGGGGGAATTGGGATTGAAACTGCATTTGTAGAGTGTTTATTCCTGAAAACTGTTTTCTCTCCTTCCATCTCTATATTGCATATTAGGGGGGATTGAGTAGTATCAGGGGGAAAGAGTGATTACATTGCATTTGATTGAACACCCAAAAGTATCATTTCTGTGCTGCATTAATTTCCTATCATTGCATGTGACTGAACCCACACAAAGTTTTATTCTATGCTACATTATTCTTCTCATCCATACTCCTATTGATTAAAGAGATTGTTAATTGTAATATCAGCCAACGCTGATCATTGCATAAATATTAATAGTGTGACATCTAGATATTGTTCAAATTCATAAACTTGTGATATATATATCATGTTCAAATCCATCAAATAAATCTTCTTGGTTCAGTGAGACCTGGGGGGGGGATTCAAAGAGAGGGGCGTGATATAAGGGTACATCATTCAAAAATAAAAGAACTTTAGACATAAAAATATATAATTAAGGGTTCCAGCTGGGCATCACACGCTAGGCATTGACTTGGGTGGAGTGCTAGGTTGAAACCACTTACAGATTGGGGGCTCGTGCGTGGGATTTCGGAATTAGATATACCACTTATGACAGCTTAATACAGTGTGCTAGCTGACAGGGTACATAAATCCTGTTGGGCTACCATGCTGTGTTACACTGTAAACGCACCCCTCAATAGGAACCCTCTAAAGAATTGGTCTGTTTTGTAAAAATAAAATAAAATTTCTGTAAGTCAGGAAGGAAATTAATATTTCCAGAATGGCGACATTGGTAGATATAAATATGGCTAGAGAACACCTATTGCATAAGTTATTTGTGAGAGGTGAATGGACAGAGCAGGATCAGAATGTGTGGTTGCAGGCAATCACAGAACAGATCACTGCAAAAGGACTAGATACATGGCAAGATCAGGGTCCATTACATATTGCCATGATTGAACTATATATGGCCCCTAAGGCAAAGGAGGAGCAAAACAAGATTGCCAAAATAGCGGCATATCTATACCTATATATTGGAACCACACAGGATAAATAGGCTGAAGGCCAATATCTGACAAGTAGGCAACTGCAGGCATTAGGAAAGGCCCAAACTGATCTGGACTCTGCTGAGCAGAGACTACAGAGGAGCCAGGAGTCCGAAAATAAAAGTAGGCAGTACATAATCAAAATAAAAGAGGGCATGGGTATCCTGAAGCAGGAAAAGGCATAACGGGTTACCAGAATTCTGGCCTTGCAGAAGGAGTACCAAGAAAGTTTGGACTCCCTACTGCAGGGCCAGAAAAAGCTGGAGCAACAGATACATTTCAACAGGGCATGCACAGAGCAGGTAGCCACCCTGCAAAGCCAACTAGACAGAGAGAAAGAAGAGAGCAATAAATTAATCCTGAAAGACCTGGATACCCCAGGCAGAATTTGATGAAGAGCGCCAGAAAGCTGGTGCACTTCAAAGACAGAGGAATGACCTGGCGGCACAGAGGCAGGCTCTTGCTCAGGAGAGGGACGCCTTAGGCCAGGAATTCTGTCATTTAAAAAAGAAAGTAGAAGAAAATCACCTGGCCCTTCAGGGACTGGGTGACCTCCAAAAATAGCATGAAAGATTGTTAGAGCACACCAGGAGGGTGGAGGAGGCTCTAGCAAGAAAAGACCAGGCCATTATGGACAGGACTCAGGAGGTAACTCTAATGCAGCAAAGACTGGCCCAGTACTCAAAAACAACCCAGGAAGCACAGAGAGAAAATGAGGCTCTCTATGAGAACAATGACAGGCTCCACAGACAGGTAGCTATGCAAGAGCGATTGATGGAAACCAGCAAGGCCTTGATAGAGGAACAGAAAGCTCAGGTTATTGCATGGCAACAGGCAGCAGGGGCTGAAAGAGATAAGGTTCGCTGGGAAAGGGAAACACCCGAGCATAACCTCAGGAACCCTAGTACCAGAGGCCTTCACCTCTTCCAATCCCTGACTCTGCCACCCCCATGTCCACTGGCGCACATGAGCCAAGGGGATGGCAGAATTCAATCCAATCAGAAATATGGGGCTCATAGACCAGCACCTCCCAGGAATGGATGGGCGGGCATCTGGGTATGGGTACCCAAGTACTGTGAAATTTAGTGGGGAACTCCATGAGAGTCGGCCCACTAAGGGCATCCTGAAAACCTCTGCCCAGCTAGGACAGTGGGGTGAGGGGTACCCATCAAATCCTTGGAGCAAGGAGGAATCAGAAGACTCCTCAGAGCGCCCCAGGACACAGGAGACTAGGTCCCCACATTCTGCCAGCCATTCCTATGCTCGCAGAATCCGGGAAAACCTAGAAGACCAGACAGGCACCTCTGGGAGCAGTGCCTCAGAGTCAGGAGTGGACCAGGGTTACCCGAACCAAGAAGGCCAATCAGGCGAAAAGGGCCTTGCTTGAGGACCCCTTAAAACAGATCAAAGCGATAAGGAGCGTCATCACGCCTTATCATAAGAACGCCAAGTATTCTGTTTGGGAGCACTTGGAGCTCTTTGAGCAGATGATGGAAACTTTCCATTTGAAGGACAGCCAAAGCTGTATTCAATATGTGAAATGGCCCTTTTCACCAGAATACTCCAGCTTCTTTGCAGGGCTGGAGGACCAAAATCATTCTAGATGGTCCACCTATAGAGTGGCCATCTTGAAGCATTTTTCTGTTCACAGAAATCCTCAGGAGGCTCGCAAGGCAGCCTACAACTTACAATGTGGGGAGGATCAGGCCCCACAAGAATTTGTGCAGGAATTAAAGCGTGTCTTTGCGCAGACCACCAGAAGGGTGCGCAGAGACAGCAAAGAATTCGTGGATACTTTTTTCCACGCTCTACCAAAGTACATGACCCAGCTAGTGAGAGATTTTCATGAGAAAAGATCACTAGACTGGGTCATTGAACAGGCAACATGAATTTATGAGGTGCAAAAGCCCATAGAAAACCAAAATACTCAAAAAAGCCCCAAACCAAACCAACACCCCTGCTGCTGCTAAGGTGGCAGAGGTGTAGGTTGCCCCCATTTTAGATTTGGAGATGGGGGGCCTAAAAACCCGCCTGTACGGCAGAATAATCCCAAGCCCAGAAGGCCCTCGGGCCAGTCACAGACAGGGAGCCAAGGAGGTAGTCCCACAAATGGGATCACTATGTAAGTCCCCGCTACAAGGGGAACAGGCCCATCCTGGGTTATGTGTGGACTCCTCCAGCCCAACGGGGGAATCCAACCAAACAGCAGCTAACCCAGGGAACTTCTGTCCTCACTTCCCCCAAGAGGTCAGAAATTCCCCAAATCCTGGACAGAACTTTTCCCCAGGTACCCACAAAACTTTCAACCCCAGAACAATCCATCCTTATTTCCCCACTTCCCTCAGCCCAGATAACCCAATCCGGGAGAGGGGATGCCAAGGGTGGACGGGTACCCAAATTTTCCAGATAGCTACCATACCCTTCCCGGGATTAGCCCAGGGGAGACAATAGAACCCTGTATCAGCCTGAGCGGGTGTCACAGCTAAAGCGCCAGCTCCAAAACATGGCACAGGATCTGGGTCGCATGCTGAGGGCTCAACAGAACCCTCAGATGAGCATGCCGGAGCAGAATGGCCCAAACTCCGGACCTTGTGTTCCAGAGCAATGACGGGGGCAGAACCCTGACAAGCCACCGGTTCCCAGGGAGGAGGCACAAGGGGAAGGGGGGTGTAAAGCCTTGGAGGAAGCTACCTCCCCCACTTGTAAAAAGCCCCTGGAAACCCAGGAACCAGAACCACAATCTCCTGCCCCTGAAAGTCTGCCACCCAAGGAACAGAGGGAGGTGGGGTGGGGGGGGAGTAGGAGAAACAAAGAACCCAAACAGACCCAATTTGAGGAGGAGGTACAAATCTTCCAATTTGAAGGAGAGGGATCCTCAGAGGATCCTGGGAAAAGGATCTTCTCATTCAGAGATGGGGGAACTCCTCCCAAAGAAAAATGGGTCCCAAAGGATTCAAATCCAGACTGGGGAGATGTGGGGACTGAGATGGCGCCGCCCATCATCCACCCCCAGAAACAACATGCAAATCCCCTGGTTCAAACCCATCCTGGTGACTGACTCCAAAAAAGGGGAGGGGGTGGGGCAGCCCTGAACCGGGACCAGGGGAACCCAAAACTTCTCCCATATCTAGTTGTCACCTTTTCTTAACGGATTCCCTAGACTCCAAACCGAATTCTGCCCAAATCTCTTCTCCATCAGTGTCCAAAACTAGAAAACTAACCCACCAGTTGTCCAAAAATGTACATTATCTGTGCCCCCTTGCGGTGAAGGAGGGAAGATTCTATGCCCCGGTCCAAATACAGGGGCAGGGTACAATTTTGGCACTGGTGGACACTGGATCCCAAGCTACCCTCCTGTCCAAAAAGGCCTTTGATAAACTGAATTCGGGAAGGGGAGAGAATTACCAAATTCCTCTCACCCTTCTTCCTGGACAACTTCAGAACTTTGACGGGAAGGAAATTCCCGTCGAGGGGACGGCGGATTTGGATATTAAAATTGGGCGACACAAGGTGAAGCACCCGGTCATAGTTGTAACTCCAGGAGGCATCCCTTGTTTACTAGGGAATGACCTGCAAAGGTTGTCACCCCTAATAGATTGTGTAAACAAGGTCCTCTGGACCCAGACTAGCCGACCAATAAAATTAAAACAGAGTGTCAACCATGTTAGTTTAAATGGCACCTGCCACATGGTTGAACAAAAATCTGACCAAGTTGAATTTCACTTCCAGAACAACCAAATTCCAGACGTGACAGTAATAGCAGTAGGACAACAGACTGGTGATTGGGGGTCCTCTCTATCTCTGAAAATCAACCTTCCTTCCAGTTAAAGGTGGTATTCCACACTGGAAAGAAAAACTCTGAAATTCTTTACCAATCCACAATCAGACACTCCCAGTCCTATAGTCCAGAAAGATGAGAAATCAGCTCAAAGCCTGGCTGATATTCAGCAAATTGGGGAGCTGTTGTTCATCCCTGTTCAGTTAAATGAAGGGAAGGACACTATTCTCGCCCGAGTGTGTGTGAACAACGTTAAGAGCTTCATCAGCGAAGCCATGTTCCGCCAACTCCCAAAAGATCGAGCTATTCCCATATTCAAACTGATAGATAAATGGGAAATGGACCTGGAAGCACCCAATTCCAAACATCTCCTGCCAAGCAGGTGTATGCTCAAAATCTCCATAGGCAACAAGAGCATAGTCCATAATTGTTGGGTCATGCGAGACGTCACTGCCGCCTTTTACTTAGGCAGTGACATTCTCAATCGCTTTGCCATTAGTTTGGACCTAATAAACTTCAAAGCTTGGTCCCGATTAGCAGATAATCCCATGGGCTTTGATGACCCAGAGAAAGTATTTAGGTCAGCTCAATTGCTGCCTTATGCAGTTGAAATTCTGATTGGAGAGGAAGTCACCATCACACAAAGGACCCGACAATTCTCCCTGGAAGTGAAAGTTAAAAGGGGACAGAAATTGAAAAACCCTGATGCCTATATTCATCTAAATGCTTCTCTCCAACAGCAAGGGTTGGGGATAAACCCAACACCACTAGTCAATATAGAACATGACACCATTCCAATAGAGGTGGATAACAGCGACTTAAAGAGTATCACTCTAGCCGAAGGCACCATTATTGGAATGGCGGTTGATGACCAACATTTTTCCATAGATTTAGGTAATGAACTGTTGGGACCAATCCCCAAGGACTGTTTTGATAGTGATGACAACACAACACCAGACAGGATCTTTACCCGGCATGGGGTTAGGGGGGCACTTCCTGGTGTACACTTCCTGCCCTTATGGTAAGGAAGATGTTACCTGTGACTTCAGGAGAGATGAGGTGATTTTCCAGGTCCATGAGGGCTGCCATTCCCACCTGAAGCCACCGGTCTAAATCAGCACTTTGACCAGGGACTTCTCCACCCAGCTGGAGGAGGCCGCTGAGATAGCAAAACCAGAAGTCTTTCCAGGCTTCAGGCAGATGGTTGAAGAGAGAGTCAACCTAGCTGATGCCTGTGGGACTCTGGAGCAAAGGCAAAGATTGAAACAAGTGTTCTTGGATTTTCAAGATCTCTTTGCGGTGGACTCATATGACTGTGGTCGCACCGACATCCACACGACAACAATTCCCGCAGACCCTGGCATGACTCCTGTGGTTTGTGAAGCAATATTGCTTGCCTCTCGCATCAATGGAGTCCCTTACTGAAATAATTAAGAACCTTGAGTCCCGTGGGATAATCCGTCCAGTCTACAGCACCTTCAATAATGCGGTGCTGGGGATATTGAAGCCAAACGGCCAGTGGAGACTCTGCGCCGACCTTAGGGAGATCAACAAACGGGTCCATACCTCCCGATGGCCTCTTCCCTACATTGACCAACGGCTGGCCCAGATCCACGGGTCACAGGTATTCACTGCAATAGACCTGACCAATGGTTACTGGGCTGTACCTGTCAGTAGGGAGGACCAATACAAGCTGGCCTTCACCTTTGGGGGGCAGCAGTACGCATGGACCCGGACTCCCTTCGGATACATCATCTCCGGAAATGAATTCAACATTTTTCTACATAAGGCCATGCCCGACCTGGGTGACACCTGGCCTATGTAGATGATGTTCTCATCAAAAGCTCAACTGTGGAGGAACACAGACCGGAGATGGGTTATGTTCTGACACAGTTGAGGGCCGCCAGAGCAAAACTTTCCTTACAAAAGGCACAGTGGTGTAGAACCTGTGTCAATTTCTTGGGGCATGAGATTACTCCTCAGGGTCTCTGTCCCCAGGAAAAGAAAGTGGAAGCACTCCAGAAATTGAAAACCCCACAACTCTGCGGGAACTAAGGAGCCTCCTTGGACTGACTAATTACAGTAGAAAGTTCATTGAGGACTACGCAGAGATCACAAGACCCCTGATCCATCTTTTGAAGGGGGGGGTCAACTGGGAGTGGGGTCCAGAACAAGGCGAGGCAGTAAGACAACTCAAAAGAAGCCTCTCCTAAGCGCCTTGCCTAGCTTACCCTGTCAAAAACAAGTAGTTCTTCTTGGAGACAGGGTTCTCAAATACATGCTTGACTGCAGTATTATACCAAAAGCACGGCAAGGTCAATAAAGTAATCTCCTATGCGAGCAAGACGTTATCCTCTGTAGAGGAAAAATTCAACGATTGTGAGAAGGCACTCCTGGCAACGGTGTGGGCATTGAAGAATTACCACCCGTTTATCCAGGGGGAACACATCATAGTGGAGATTCCACTCCAGCCTCTGCAATATCTCTAAAGTGACAGAATCCGGGCCAGAAATGTGAGTAATTCCCGAATTACTTCCTGGATTCTGTCAATGCAAGGCTTTCCTGTGGAGGTCAGATATGGCCAAAACAAGAAGAGTCCCCTCGCGCAAGGTCTGGCTGACTTGCATGATTGTGCCAGAGAAAACTGTCTTGAGGACGAAAGTCTAAAAATCAAGGACAACATGGAGGCATACCTTTATTCCCCCCACAAAAGTGTGAGGATATGCCCACTGTCTATGTGGGTGGATGCTCTTACCATGTTGACAACAACGGGGAAAAATAACTTGTGGCCGGCGTAGGGAATGCATGGGTGAATGAGACCCCAGAACCCTCTGCTGGGTACAAGATTGGTCCCCGAAGTAGTCAAGTGGCAGAATGATGGCTGTGCATCAAGCCATCCTCACTGCTGTCCAACATCAACTCCACAAACTGGTCATAATCACAGATTCGGATTATGTACGGAACGGGTTCGTGGAGCACCTGGTTAACTGGAAAACCAGAGGCATGTTATGTGTTAATAACAAACCATTGAAACATGGGAAATTAATCCAAAACATTGATGATCTGGTCACCTCGAATGGGATGACCATCTACTGAAAAAAGGGTCATTCCAAAGTAGAGGGACCAGACAAAACTGGAAATTACCTAGCTGATCAGCTGGCCAAAACCGGAGCCATCCAAGGGGATCTAATAGAGATCGAGTCCCTGTTGGGGGAACTCCAGGTCACTGTTATCACTAGGTCCCAGACAAATGCTCACAATGAACTCTCAACTGCACAATGGAGTAAGGAGACCACAGATGTTGATTGATACAGCTCAGAAGGGGGATCCAATAATTGGCAAGTTTTATCAGCACATTGAGGACCCTGAGAACTTTCCCCTGACGGATACCGATTACACTGGGAAAGAGGACCTCAGAGTGTTGATGAAATGTCCAAAAGTGTTCCGAATCCAATACAGTTTGTTGGTGAGGAAATCCCTAGCTGGCCATGATCAGTGGGTGGTCCCTACCTCATTCCGAAGCCTGATGTCAAGTCACGACCATGATGCGGCCACAGCCGGTCACAGGGGGTTTCATACAACACTTGAAATCTTGAGAGGTTGCATACTGGCCACACATGGGGCAGGACCTCAACCAATATTTGAAGGGGTGTCTTGTGTATGCACAATTTCAGACAACATCCCTCACACACCGTGCGCCTCTCCAAAAGTGGGAAGACGACACTGCCTTGGTCAGATTTACAAGTCGACTATATCGGGCCCATGATTCGCTCCTCTAGGGGGAACAAGTACATGTTGACTGTGACATGCTTGTTTACTAAATGGGTGGAATGTCTCCCGACCCAAAACTGCAAGGCAGAAACAGCAGCTGCCGTGGTGATCAACCACATTCTTTCGCGTTTTGGACTACCCCAAAGGATCGAGTCAGACAGAGGTAGCCACTTCACCAGCGAAGTAATGACAAAGATGTGGGAGATACTTGGGGGTCAAAAGGAATCTACATATTGCTTACCGACCAGCCTCTAGTGGTGCGGTGGAGATATACAACAAGACAATTGTGAGCATATTAAAAAAGTTTGTGGCAGATTCTGGGGCAAGTTGGGATATTCAATTACCTCTTGTCCTAATGGCCATCAGATCTACCCCTTCATCTGCAACTAAAATGTCACCCTTTGAGCTTATGACTGGACGCAGGATGGTGCTTCCCCAGCATCTGCTCTACAGAACCCAAGAGCAGACATTGATCAATGCCTCCGCAACTCATGAGTATGTTGAAAATCTAAGAAAACATCTTCAGCATGCTTTTGCCTATGCTCAGCGAAATCTAGAGAGATCTGCAAACAGCATGAAGACCCACTATGACTTAAAGACTACCAGAAAAGAATACAATGTAGGAGACCGGGTCTACTTAAACAATTTCCAAAGGAACCAGGCCAAACAGCGCACATTTTTTGCCTAGCCGGAGGGGACCTTTTGAAATTGTAGACAAAATCTCACCAGTCGCCTACAAAATCCACATCCCCAAAGGCAGTTTGGCAGAGGGGGAAGATAAGTGGGTCCATATTAACCAACTAAAGTGTTGCCATCCTAGGCACACTCTGCAGCAACTGGAGAAGTCTTCGGGAACCCCAGATGGGGTCACTCCAGCTCCCTAGAATTCCAACTATAAAATATTCCATATATAGTCCATAAATTACAATCAAAAATGTGTCCTGATTTGTCAAAATGTAGGTGTCCGTCCCACTACATTAATAGTGGTGGGGAAATGTCTACAAATATGTTTTTGCTTTGTCATCCTAGTTAAGTGGAAACCATGGAGACTAAAACCAAGGAGGACCACCAAGGGACCGGGAGGAAAGATCCAAGGGGCCCGGAGTATCGCTCCATACTCACATCACGACTGGGCGAGGAGAACTGGTCGATCCACCCCTGATGGAGGAGAAGATTATGAACTTTGCCATTTTTGGAACCAAAAGAAAAGAAATTGACCATCCCAGTCTTGTGACTTCCCATTGATGGACGTTCAACGCCAAATCGCAAGGGGGGCTTGTGGGATGTTCTGATCCACTGGCTCTGCCCTGCAACATCACTGTGTGCCACTTTCATCAAAAACAACAGTATGGCTGCCAAAAAGCCTTATGTGCGCTAAAAATCTGTGAGAAGTGCGCAGGGAAACCTGAAAAATAGGCCGCCAATCCATTTTGCCTATGTCAGTGGTAAAACAGGAGACCACACTGCCAAAACATATCATTGGGCTGCCCACAGAGTAAAATAAAACTGCATGAAAAGGCAGTGCTACATTCCAAGGAAAACCCAGAAGTGTTTTAAAATCCATTTTTCCTTGGCTGTTGAAAGTGCAAAATCATGGCTCCCAAACAGCAGAGACGATCCAACATCCTTGTGGGGTGTTCACCATCACCTTATTTAAGGAATCCCCATAAGCACAATGTCAGGAGAAACACCTTTCATCATAAAATAATCCACATTCAAAAGGTGCTTGCCTTGGAAAAATATGTCAGATATGGGTGCAGTACCGCCGCTTGCCTGTATCCAAGCTGTCATTTGCCTATACTGTCAGTTTAAAACTTGTGTCTTAAAATCAAATTGTGGAAAAGAAAGCAATCAAAAGCAATATGGGTTGCTACAATTCAATTTCTATGTTTTAAAAAGACTGGAATGAAGACATGTGTGTGCATATTTGTAGAAAATGTAAATTGTATTTTTAGAAAAGCCCATTTTTAAACAGTGTTTTAAAGCGAACTAATGTCAGCCACACTGGACTTCAAAGACATTCCACAGCTTCTTCCCAAACAAAGGAATCTTCCTCCTGCTCTCTGCTCAGGAACTGGCATTGAGTTGTTAAGGGAAGTGGGAGGAGATTTTGGCCTGTTGCTCTGAGTAGGGACAAAAGGCTACCTTGACTGAAAGGAAATACAAATTGGGGCGTCAACAGAAACCAACTTCCCAAGGAAGAGAGGCTCGGGTTGCTCTGGCCCAGCCAAACCTTCGAGGCGGAGTTAGACTGATATGTGTATCTGAAACTTCAAGGAAATATCTTTTTGGAAAAAGACTCATAGAAAACTGTGAACAATTTGGAAAAAATATGTATTTCATAGGTTGTTAATATGAAAATGCTGCTCACAATTTGAAACCGACCGGACTATCAAAATGTTGATATTGTAGCAATTGTGATAATGCTAGGAATATGAACATTTACAGGATTATGCCCAGATGTCATGCGCATGTATGTGGACAAATGTGTACAGATCTGACACTGGGTAACCAACCAAAAGCGCAAAAAACTGTCAGTTTTGAACCGAAACTCTCAAGAAGATGGGACTCGGACGGATACGTGCTTTATTAAATATGTGATGTGAATATGTATTATTAGCAAGTTGGTGATATTGTAGATATGCTTTCTATGAAAAATAGATTTTCTGTGTAGGAACAAAGGGGAGGTTTATCCCTAGATTGTAAATTGCAGCATCTCTATGATACTAGGTTTCCTTCTCAAATCAGGAGAGAGGGGGGGGGGAATACTCTGACCAATCGGATTCCTAGAGGGTGGGCTTAGTATAATCAGCCTATCCACCCCTTTGGGAAATAGATAAATAGGGACTGTTTAGGACCTAGAAAAACACACACACATTCCCCCATCAACTGATTTACTGGCGAAGCGCCCTGCAGGAGAACCCAGACCCAAGACTCCAGAACTCTGAAAGCAGAAGGCCCAATTCCAAAGCTGAACCCTTTTCAGCTTGGCCTTTAAAATCTTGCAACCTGATTTTAACCCCAGACTTCCAAAGGGCACACCCAAATTGAACAGCCTGGCTGTGCTGTTTTCTGCTTCTTGCCAAGAACTTTTGCCAGAACCCAGAGATCCAAACCAGTAGAGCAGAGCTGAAACCAGATCGCTGTAAACTCCAGAACCAACCCGTCAGATTCAGTCCAGAGTGCCGTGCAGAGACCAGAGTGCCGTGCTGAGTTCAGAACCGTGTGCCTGAATACTGTCTGGTGGCCTAGCCAAATTCCAGTCCAAAACCTTTGACCAGATCCTGACGGGCCTATTCCAAAACCATAGTTGTAAGTCTCTAGCATAGAATTGTCCATAGCCAATCTCTTATCCTTAAGTAATCCCATACAACCCATTCCAACATATCCAGACTGCATTGTAGAATCTCTTTTCTGTTCTGAATCTTTCTCTCATCCATATAGTCCTTTGTTAATTGTAGTGATAATATCATCTTTGCACTAATTTATTTTGCTGAAGACAGACAAGTGTCTCGGCGGGCAAAAAAAGGCAGAGCGGAGGCGCCCTGTTCTGGTGGCTGTACCGTTAGGTATCTTGCATCTTCATAGCCTCCCTTGGTGCCAAGAAAATTATTGTTTGTAATATTCAAAAGCGCATCTTTCATTTGAGAACCTTCAATCTTTCTGAAGAAAAAAAAAAAAAAATAAAAAAAAAAATAAAAACGACCTCTACTAAACTTAACTTCTTCTTCATAACTTCTGAACCTGAAATGTCAAATTGAAGCTAACATCCTCAGCTTTCAAACGAACCAAAAACCGCATTCCAACTCCCTATAGTTTTTCTGTAATCGCATTTCTCGCACGCTGAAAAGTTTGCAGCGAATCTGCAATTGGCTCAATTTCAACACATGTAAAATAGCTATTTCTTGCATCCAACCTCTGAATTCAGTTTCCTATCTGCTAGTTATCCAACCATCATTGCTAGTGTCTACCTGGAACTATCCCAAGCGACTCCCACTAGTTTTGAATCCCATTTAGAGAATTAGATCAATTTTTAGCATTTTTCCCATCCATTTAAAAATCACATTCAAAAGCAATTGACCTGTTTTGAAATCATTCCAGTTTCTCTCTAAGCTCGCTGGGGGGAATTGGGATTGAAACTGCATTTGTAGAGTGTTTATTCCTGAAACCTGTTTTCTCTCCTTCCATCTCTATATTGCATATTAGGGGGGATTGAGTAGTATCAGGGGGAAAGAGTGATTACATTGCATTTGATTGAACACACAAAAGTATCATTTCTGTGCTGCATTACTTTCCTATCATTGCATGTGACTGAACCCACACAAAGTTTTATTCTATGCTACATTATTCTTCTCATCCATACTCCTATTGATTAAAGAGATTGTTGATTGTAATATCAGCCAACGCTGATCATTGTATAAATATTAATAGTGTGACATCTAGATATTGTTCAAATTCATAAACTTGTGATATATATATCTTGTTCAAATCCATCAAATAAATCTTTTAACTTTGCAAAACAACCTTCTTCTTGGTTCAGGGAGACCGGGGGGATTCAAAGAGAGGGGCATGATATAAGGGTACATCAGTCAGAAATAAAAGAACTTTAGACATAAAAATATATAATTAAGGGTTCCAGCTGGGCATCACACGCTAGGCATTGACTTAGGTGGAGTGCTGGGTTGAAACCACTTACAGTGCCCGACTGAGCGTATCCAGTGAAGTTATGTGCGTGGAGGTGGAAGATGATCTTCCTATGGTTGGACCGTTTAATATCGGCAGAGCCTCATCACAAAGTGGGCAGCCAGGTGAAGCAGAGCATTGCATCGAAAAATAGCATTGCTCCTCTCCAGTAAGGTAGAGTAATAAGGAAAGGTGTGTGCCCTTTATAGAAAGGACTTGCCTATGCTAGTGGGCGAGTGGATTTCGCGAGGCCTGGGGAGATCCCTCCTGTACCACTCCTGAGCTTTCTTAAGGCTGTCACAATTCCCAGGACTCCCGCTGCTCCCATTATCTCTGACTCAGGAGGTGCTAGTCACTGGTTCTTCCTGGGGTCGCGGGCTGGCTGCTTTCCCCATAGGTGCTCTTAGTGTTGCGCTTCTCATCTCATTCTGCAAAGCCCTTAGTTTGGCGGTTCCAGCACTGTTTACGGACCACACTGCCCACGCCTGAGGTCATGCCACTGTCCAAATTGTCCAGAGCTTCAAATGCCGGCTACCGGATTGCTTTCCCATCAGTTATGTGTCATCCCCTGAACTGAGGTCCTGTTGACTTCTCTTCCCCAGGTTGGATTCCGAGGCTCTGCTGACTTGACAACGGCTTCTCACTTTAGCAAGTCCTTCCTCTGTTTTTTGCTATGTTGCTGGATTCCTCCTCAGCAGAGACACAGAGTCCTTCCTTTGTTTCCGTTTTGTATTCAATATGACTCCTTAGGGCCAACTCTTCCCAGTACTGGCCATCTTCACTGAAGGAATAGTTATTACTCTTTCACTCTTCTCAGTGCTATTAGGTTCCAACTTACTGCCATTCCTCATGGCTCTTTTAATCTGTCTGTTCAGTGGTTTCCGGTCTTGGTTTAGTAAAAGAAGAGATCTTAAAACATTAAAACAGTAGTTTCTTCAGGTTGGACTTCTTGTGTCTCAGGGTCTCATAGGAAAGAGGATTAGGGAGTTCCTTCATAGAAAAGGAGTCTTTCCTGAAGATGGGAGTCTCTCCCTGGAATGTCCCACTGATTGCCACCCCTAGGGAGAATGTTGTGTAGCGGGCTCACTGCCCTAGCCTCACAGGGAAGGTCTCCCCTATGGGGAGAAATGGCGGGGTCAAATGAATTGTCACAGTATTTAGTTTGTAAGAGGGACCTTCAGTACTCTGTAGCCCTCACTGACCAGCACTTCAATGCACAGATGCAGCCTGAAGTGGACTTCAACAATCCCATGGCCATTGCAGCTCCCGAGCAATGGGCAAATGGGAGAAGGTTTGTGGGGACTACTTCTCTCACCCATAGGATCTTCTGCAGAAAACTCCTGTCCCCCAAATCCATGGAAGTGGGATACCCTGCATCAGAGAGAGGAAAGTGAAAGAAATATAAGGACCTAGTGAGATACTGAAAATAAAGCCAGTCGTTGCCAGCTATGGACACCAAGAACCTCAAAGCCCCATTGTAAGTTTTGGAGCTTTTGCACTATGTTCTGCAGAGTTATTGAATGGAACCAGCATGCGAGAGGAGAGCAGCAGTCACCTCTAAAGGCATGGGAGAACAGAGCTGTGGTGCTCCAAGAAAATTCAGGTCACAGAACTATAAACCTGGCTGGGCCTTTTGCCGACATTAGGCAGGTAAACCCCTTGAACCATCACTCCTACAAACTGTTTTCATAACTGGCTTGAAGAAACATGTGTTAATTATTTATTTTCCACCTACACTTATCAGAGGACCACACAAAATCCAAAACATACCGTAAGGACTTTGGAAGGACTGTTTTTCACTTAGGCATTTGTAGGACAACTGGACTGGGGAGTAAAAGGCAGTTTGTGGTATGTTTTATCAAGCTAACAAGGCGTGCTTATCTGGAAGCAGGAGGTATACAATTCAACAATTTTGATCCTTGTTAATATAAAGTATTCTCAAATGTTCAATAAGGAGACAGGTCATGGAACTAGATGTGTGGTGTTTAAAGTCACCATAACGGTTAAGATTTACTTGGCAAAATGCAAACTTGGATATTTGAAAAGAGCAAGAAACAAAAGTTCTTGAAACTGAGCATATGGGAAGTTAACAAAATTAATAAGCTATTGCAAAGTAATAGCAAAGAGGCCAAACTAAGAAACTACTCACTAGCAAGTGCAAATTTGTAGTTTTTATGCTGGTTAAACCAGGCCTCAGGATTTGCACTCGCCAATTGCGAGTCATAATATCCTCTTGTTGTGTAATAACTGGTGTGGTGTGGGCATGTGGAGTACTGGCACTCATGCCAGAGCGATGCCTCGCTGGTAGCTTGTAACTTGAAATGTGTCTCCCTGGCTATTAGGAGAGGAAATTGGAGTAGGTCAGAAGGAGAAGACAAACCAGGTTTTGGCAGTCTTGCAGAGGTTTTATTATAATTATAAGTAAAAAGGCCTCCTATCCCCACTCTATGGATTTCCTGATCTGACATGAGATTTATAATGTGACTGTATACAAGTGTTTCTAGGCCAAACTAGGGTGCTCATCATGAAGTCCAAAGAAAACAGTCTGTCCCCTGTCCAAAACTAAGCTGCACTGACCCTACCACTGAATCGGCTTCCCCGGTCTTCATTCTTAGATTATCTCATGTATTAGCTTGTTCAATTACTTAAGGGGCCTTTTCCAAGTCCTCGCTTCCCCTTCCTATCGACTTTTTAAACGTCTCCTCCTCTGTGTTTTTGGGCTAAGAATTTCTCTTATTATGCTTTTCTCAAGTGTCTCTGAACATTTTTCTTTCTCGGTTATCTCTGTGGAAATAGAATCTTTTTGCGTTCTTGTTCTCCGTATTCCTATGGTTCTGGTTTACTGATTTTCTCTTTGGGGCAAAAGTATAATAGACCCAATAATAATTCTTATCTTCTTGGCCCATTTGGGTATTACTGAGACAAGTAATCATGTCACTCTTGATTGGTTCTCTTTCCTATCAATGAGATAAGTAGGGTGAGTTTCATGATGGGTTTCACTCTCTCAGTTCTTTCTCGCATCACTGGGACGAGTAGGATGCTGGTACTCCAGTGTTCCCTCCCGGGTCCGCTGCCCATCCCAGTCACCTTTATCCCCCAGGGGTTGTGAAGGTGCCCACTCCCCGACACAATATCCCAAAATCAGAATAATGGACACACCCCAGTAGGGAATGAGACCAGGAGAGAGATTGCAAGTTGAACAAAGTTTATATAAAGCAAATTGTACACGCAAAGAACTCTGCTGCCCGGAGAGCGCTCTGTCAACAGATACGCGGGCAGCACATTAAAAAGGCATGCAGCGTCATAAATTATATCACATTACAGTATACAATCCCGCGACTCGATTGTGTCAAATCATCAGCGAAGTATGGATCCATACGTGTTGACCTCAGCGATTGGTGGGTGCTTAGACGTCACACCTGCAGCACGTGGGTCAGCCTGGCTCATCTTTGCGAGGTGAAGGTCAGACCAGCAAAATGACACTTTCCCTGACTAACTGATCTTGCAAAAACAGCATTTGAGAGCATGAGACAAATGACACTCTTACAGCCAGGTAGGAATTTGGGTGCCTTTCAGATCATACACAAGTTATAGGCAGGCCTTGTACCCTCTGCACTCTGGTACCCATAAACCTAGAATCCCCGTCCCAGGTGGCCACCTTGGAGTTTTTGATCTACCTAATGCCTCATCGTACGAATAGACAAGTGTTATGGTTACAAAGAAATATATGTGTGTCAGGACTCTCTGGGGTGTCTCCGTCTGGTCACTATAGGGTGCCAGATGTGTATCTGTGTCAAAGAGCAGCGGGGCATGGGCCTGGTAGTTTACATCTTAGCAGGGTGGGGGTCAGAAGGGACACAAGCAGGTTTAGTGGAGATGGATGGTTTCTCAGGCAGAGGCCTGGTCTGGTCTCACACAGTGCAATGAGCTCATCTGTTCTGGGACGGCACAAAAGGTTGCAACAATGAATATCTGGACTTTCGTGAGAACAGAGTTTGTGCGAAGTTTGCAGAAGGCAGTCTGGTGGAGTGCCTATGCCAGGGGTGTGAATCGCGGGGCAGAGGGAGAGCGGTTTTTAGAGATCATTTTCAGGCCTAGCAAAACATGGCGTCTGGCGGGGAATCCAAAATGGGTTCTTTGTGCGTTAGTAAAGTCCAACTGCATGATTTCTTGGTTAGTAATTAATAAGTAATTAACACAGATTACAGTTGGGTGAAAGGGGGGGCGTCTCCCACCTTCAGCACTTTTGGGAGTGGTGAGGGGGGCGGAATAGATTATTTCTCTCCCAAAAGTTGTGCCACCGGGCCAGCTCTTCATTTGGTCAGGGTGGCTTCTGCTTTCCCTCCGACTCCCTCTGCTTCTTGTCTGTGACTCCGCAGTGTCAGTGGTATAGCAGTCTCGGTGTCCCACTCACAAATGGCTCCCGCTCTTTGGGTTTTCCTCCCCCCATTCTCAGCCTTCAGCTTCCTTGGTTCTTCTTGGGCACGCCAGCTGGTTGCTTCCTGTTAGGGAGAATTCTCTGTTAAGGCTAATTTCCCAAACCTAGCGAGTCCCCCAGCAGCTTTGCTGGATGTTTGGGGTTATTTTTTTTCTCCTGCTAAGAGTGAGACTCTTTTTCTCCCACTCTTAGACATGATCTGAGATATCCTATGACTTTGTAATGCGTTTTATGGGCTATGGGGTCTTTTACTCCATAGGGCTTCATGTGTTTTTGGTATATGTGTTACACAGCACCCTCCGTGCCGTAACACAGGGGTGTCATAGTGACCCCCAAACATAGACTCCATACCCTGGGACTGACTACTGTCTCCCAGGGCATGTAAAGTCACCATTGGCTTTACTAGTCCTAAATTGTGAACAGAACCAGTACAAACCATCATATTGTGGGCGTACTGGTAGGGGCAATTCGATTGCCCCTGGGTCTGTTGTTCGAGGGGGCACTGTCCAGTCCCCCCTGAGCGAGTTTTGGCTGGTGGCAGTGGATACTACTTTTTATATTCGACCGCAAATATATTCCTATGTGATTTCCCCAATGTTCAAGGCTAACACTTTTTAACATAGCCTCAAACATACCGCCGGTTTATTTATTTAATATTAATTCTCCGGTTGGTATTTTTTGCCAGAACTCGGTTCCAAAATGGCGTTTGTGTTCGCTTCTGTGACTCCAACCCGAAGTTGAGCCCTTTCTTCCACTTTTGGCGGGCTTCTGCACAGAAACCCTCCAAAGTGGTACCACTCTGTCTGGGTACCACAGGGAGTGTGGGAGGGGGTTTGGGCACCCTGGACTGAGTTGCCTCTGCAACTCAAGTCACACTCTTGTGCGATTGGCCCACGTTTGAGTGACACCTAGGACTGATGAATGGGGGTTTTTCTGCATAAAAGCAGGGCTTTGGGGACTGGGACTTCAGACGTCGCCACAGGACCAAAGAATCCGGAGAGGGAGAAGCTGAGCCGACCTGCAATGACAACACCACCGGTGGAGCCCTGCTGAACCGACTCACCACTTCTTGCAATGACAGAGGAGATCTTCATCCCAAAGAGTCTTCTTCCTTTGACTGGTGGGGATAACCAGTTTGCCCGCCTTTTCGCCTTCCCGGATCATCTCTTGGCCCGCCTTGCCTGTGCCAAGCACCCCGGCAACCGGGATACCAAGTTTTACCACTACCGCGAATAAAAGGGTAGTACCTTTTAAACCAGAGAACTCCGTTGCTGGTTTCTTCCCTGGCAGTGCAACGACCTTCTAGGACCTAAATGGTTACAGGTCCACAAGAGCGCCAAATTATTTTGACGCCCATAACTTCCACATGTGTTATACAAGGGGCATGCTTTACACTTAAAATCATTTGTGTACCTTCCCCTCACGGGTTACGTTTTATATTTTCCATTTAACAAGCACTAAAGAGCCCGGATGGGTTATGTTCTGTACTTCCAACTCACCTATGTACAGAAGAGGACTTCACACTGTGTATTAAGGGCCACATTTCGTCCACTTTCGCCCACATGGACAGGAGCAGCCTGACACCAGCCCTCCAGCTGCCATTCCTGGTACGGCGATGACACGAGTGAAGGCCCGCCTCGCCCTGCCCTATGAGCGCTATCCACACCCAGGGAGCCAGCCACTTCTAGCCCAGGTACCTTTTATGCCCGCATGCAGGTCTTTTTGTGCATGGGATATATAGGCTCTTCGAATACTCTCCACCAGTCCCTCACACAGTCCGGGTGGGTGCATGTTCTTTTATACATCCCACAGAACCCACTGAGCCTTCATTGCACCTTATTACTGCATACACAGCATACAGTGCCATGACACCACTCTCAAATCATTCTTTTCCTTCTTTGTAGAGTAGGTTGGTTCCTGCACTTCCGATTTTTGTGGACTGGGCCCAGCCACATACTCTTGCAACAAGCAACAAATAGTGCAGATTGACTGGTCCGGCCTGTACGGGGAGCCTGCCTCACAGCGAGATTCACTACAAGGTCTCCCTGTTGAGTTAGACATGCTTTTCCACCACCACGTATAAATCATAGCTGTATTCATCTCCACTCCCGTCATTGTTCTGTTTTGCTCTCCAGGTACTCAAGTTTTTTTAATTAAACCGACTACTCGGTTTCTTTTGCATAATAGATTTGTTGCTACTAATTAACCCAGTTATGTCCAGAAAGAATTAAAGGTTCTGACAAATAATAACTTCTTACTCATTTTTTCTTGTTTTTTCTCTTGTTTTGGTTTTCTTGCTACAGGGGCCACCTACTTGCCCTAAAGAAGGCGGTTCTTGTAGAAAAATATTTATCCCTCTGATGCATTTTCAAGTTGGATAACTCCTCCGCCGAAACGTGTACTATGTGCAAGGGGGTTGCACAAATCCAAAAAGTCCCTTTGGGGTGCATTTATCATATATTGTTAGGCCAGTACTTGACATCGACAATCTGACCACGTTCCCCCTGTCACGTTGGCACCTGCAAGATGAGATGCTTTCCTGAACATAAGCTACTCTAGGACCTAAATGGTTACAGGTCCAGAAGAGCACCAATTTCTTTTGACGCCCATAACTTCCACATGTGTTACACAAGGGGCATGCTTTACACTTAAAATCATTTGTGTACCTTCCCCTCACGGGTTACGTTTTATATTTTCCATTTAACAAGCACTAAAGAGCCTGGATGGGTTATGTTCTGTACTTCCAACTCACCTATTTACAGAAGAGGACTTTAATTTCTGATTTTACTAGTTATTGATGTCTAGATTATTGCAATTTGTCATTTGTATGTTGTTTACAATTTTTTTTGATGTTCTTTGTTTTAATACAATCCACGTATGTTCACAACCTTGATATGTGTGAGTCTCCTTTTTCAACCTTTTTTCTTTTTGGACAATTTCATGGGTTACAAACTTAGGGATTTAATCCATTAGTACCAATATACCAGGTTCCCCAATTCCCATTATATATTTGTTTCATTTATTGACAAAAATTGGGTATGAACCTGTAACATAGCAGTTCTACCTCCTTTTGGTTTTGTAGGGCAACGACCTTCAGCTTTCTTCCACGTCGAGATCTTCTCTTCCTCTGCACGACGCTGCGACTTGCACCCACTGCCAGGAACAACTGCCCCCGCTGGAGAATCCTCTCCACTTTCAAGGTACTGTGTCCGCCTGGCCTCCCTCGAAACGGTCTGTGTGGGGTGTCTCGTAAATCCTCAACTTAACACTTGGGTTGGCCCTAGGCTGGCTAACTGAACTTTTCTGAGCTGCACTGATTCCTTTTTAAACTCTCTGCAAGACTTTCCAAGCCTTTTAAACTGTGTGATCTTGGACGCATTGGTGTTCTACTCTCTCCAAGAGGGAGCCTGGCCTCTGAACATTTTGCTCACAAGTAGACTTTGACTTTCCTGCCTTGCTGAGTGCTTCTAAAGTATTGTGTTGTGTGCTGTTCCCAATTTCTGCCTTTTCCCTCCTTTTTTCTTAAACTTATTGGCGTGCCATCTTTACTTAACACCACTTATTTCTAGACAGAGGTGAGCACGCGCTTAACTAAGACTTGTCTAATAAGGAATAAGGGATGTATATATATTAATAGTGACTGTATTTTTGAACTTGCTTACAATAATAGTGCTAGATTGTTTCTAAGTGTGTCTTTAAATAAATAATTATATACTTGATACCAAAGCTCTGGTCAGTGTTTGCTTGTGCTACTGTATTTTGGTACCTATCTTGTATACGCTATATACTGTCTAACTCTTCTTGAGAGAAGTCTGGCTGCTCAGCCACAGCTACCAGGTAAATATGGGTGCTACAGACTGCTACCAATTGGGTGTACTGCCAACACCTGTAGTCTTAAGCCTTTTGCAGTTGTCCCTAAGGGATCTGCACAGGTTTCTGCCTAACACCTCCTCCCTGTGGAGGAGCTATGGGTCTCGGTCATCTTCCACAAAACTACTGATTTGAAACTCTCAGGTTTCACCTCCAACAGCAGCCCTTTTTCCCTTTTTTATGATGCATTGCTGGGCCCTCCCCAGTGGAGGATTACAGTTTTATTTCCTCTTCCAGATGAACACTCTCCATTACTCGCTCATTTCTCCTCGTCACAGTATTGCTGGTTTCTAACCACTAAGCTATCAGTATTACTCGTTCACTTTTATTCTTCAGGGTAGTTTTTACCAGATATTTCTTAAGGTGGGATCTTGGATCTTATGGCACAGTAACAGACAGTGGTCTGGTATGCTGGTTCTTTATGAAGCCTTGATGTTACGGTTGGTCCAAGAGAGAGGGCTTTAGGCAGTTCCTCTGCGTAATAGGAGTCCTTGCCCCAAAGAGGAGAGTCTCTCCCTGTGAGGTCCTGCTTGCCGCCACCCCTACAGGGAATTATGCATAGCAGGCTCATCTCCCTAGCCTCACAGGGAAAGGCTTCCCTTTGGGGAAAAGTGACCGAATCCCGCGATTCGTCACAGAAAACGTATTCGGATGAAATGAAGACAAGGAGGAACAAAATCATATACATGTCATGGGTACAGAAATCTGCCCAGAATTAACAGAGCGGGATGTTTTTCTCAGGTACTGGATACGTTTTTGGAGGAATGTCTAACATGTGCACTCACCATTTGTGAGTGATAAGTGAATAGTTAAATAGTGTACCATGTTTATTGGAGAATGAGGGGGGGAATCAGTGATCTTTTATTCCAAGCTACTGGCTTAAAAGTAGACATTTTTACCTCTGTTTTGAGGGCAACAGCACATTAATAAAACTTGTATTAGAAGGGCAACATTCTAATAAAAATAGGGTTAATCCAAATAATTGTCAATCTCTCACTGATTGGGAAACTTGAACGAAATATACAATAACTAGCCATTCCCAGCATAACATACACCGTTCTAGCAGATCTTAAAAGGGCAATATCGATCGGTAATTCATAGGGTCACTTCTGTCCCCCTACTTAAATATCGGAATTACAACTGATCGCTTCAGGAAGGAGGCGCAGGTCCCTGTTACATTTTAATGTTCATTGAAAAGGCCAAAACATATAGGTAGCCGTTTTCTTTTGAATTTATAAGGCATATTTGTATCAGATGGAATGAGGTATGCGCAATATAAGAACAGTATCCAAGTTCCACCGATTACACAGGCCTCTATGTGCGTTTGTAGATGTGCAATTGTCAACCTTGTTCTATTGTAGTGTCCCTGTGATGGCATAAAATTGCGTAGTAGCATAATTACAGGACCTATTTTCAGTTTTAGCTCGTGAGGAGGCATTCATCCTACAGAGTTTCGCTCTTTAGAGACTGCAACGTTGAGCCATTAATGAACTGTTCACCGACACTGGAACCGCGGTGTCCTTTGTGAAGAGAAATGGGGGTGGAAAGCAGTAACTTTAAATTATTCCGAATGTTTGCGATAGTGGAAGATGAAGGCAACCGCGTAGAACCGCGCTCATTCTGTTTAATAAAATGATTGCTGTTGTTGAAGTGGAAGGGCACACAGAGGTTCACTTTGCCCTTTGGACAGCAAAGGACAACCAAACACTGATGAATTGCATGAGCCGAGTACGGAAACATACCTAAGCGATAGATATATCTATCTATAGCTTATGTTAACACAGTGAACCAAACAAGGATTCACAGATATGACAAACGTAAATTCTTTTCAGACATCAATGAAATATATATATTTGTGAAAGTGTGTTTCTATGTTCAGGATTGGCTCCAACCCCACTACAGTTGGTGGGCTTAAATTTGGGCGAGAGATCGGCAGGCCAGTCTGGGCTGTACTGGCAATTGTGAAATCTGACCAACCCCACCCATTCACCATTCACAGGACGGGATCCGCCCCTGTGCTATCAGTATAGGCGATTTCGCGAGATTGCCTAAATCGGCAGTAAGGACACAGGGTCGGCATAACAGTCTGGGTTGTACTGGCGATAGTGACATTTGAGTAGACATTCTGGGCAGATTGCTGCGTCTAAGGACAAGCTATGTAAATACGTTACCGTAGATTTCTTTGAATACCATTTCCCCTAATGAGATTTCACTGAAAAAGGTAGCGGTAATGGTATGTGTGTAATGCATTATAGGTAGGGCGTGGAGTAAGGGTAAATGGGAGTGTTCTTAGAAAGTCACATATACAAGGAAGATATGATCACAAAAAAGTTCCTGAAACGTTTCCAAACCCAGATTTTAATGGGTTTACAGTATCTTTTTAGAAAGCATTTCAGTGTTGGAACCCTCAGAACAGTATAGAGGAAGAAGCAGTTACTCAGTAAATGTGTCACTTCACAATAACAGTGCTCCCTAACCCCAGCAAGAACCCTTCCCATCATCAAGTTTTACTTATTGCTTTGTATTCATAATAGCGATTTCAGCATAGGCATACCTCAAAAAAAGCATACATACCTCAGAACCAGTAAATTGGGTCTCTTACTTGTTCTGGTTTATAAATTATTTTAAAAGGGGGAAGGTGGTGGAAGGGTGGCGGGGACATTCTCTGGATCCTTACCGAAGGTGCCACACTTGTATTTTTAACACCAGTTTTAATGTTTGATTGCATCTCAGCGTTTCCTGAGAACACCCCCATAAGCCTACACTCCTGCTTGGTCAAAACTACTCTGCCTTTATGAGTTGTAAAGGTTCGAGCCTCATCACCGATTCGTTTTGTACCATTAGCCACAGAACACATGCACCAGTTAAAAAAGCTGATTATATGGCTATGAAGACAGTTGATTGACACTGGAAGGAGATGGGCATCAGAAAGGTAGAGTTTGTTTCTAGGAGAGAAAACTATGGGTTCTAGAGCCAGTATCCTATATTTGAGCTGGAATATCAACACTTGTTAGTTATTCTAAGAGAACAAAAAGGTCAGGTTATTGCTGTGGCTTGTTCCTTATTAAATCTTTTTGAATAGGAGAGAATTGTCTGTGTGCGCTGCTAAAAATCCTCTGAGCGGCACCCAGAAGGAAGCCGGGCAAGCGCACAGCTTAGAGGGAACATTGACCACATTTATAAGCCTTTACAATTTTTTGAGACTCCCTCTCTAATTTTACCCCCTCTTGACATAATCCCACCAAACTTTGCAAAAACATTTATATCTAGATATAAAATCTTTTTGAAAACTTTTGTGCACATTCGTCAAATGGCACCACATTTATAAGCCTTTACAATATTTTGGGACCCCCCCTTCTAATTTTGTTCCCTCTTGACAAAACAGCACTTTCTGAAACCATTCAGATTCAGGTCTAGAATGAAATTCCAAACTTTGATGAAGTTTCATTGAGTGGCGCCAAAATTATAAGCCATCCAAAAACTGATCTTTCAGCAACCCTGCAATGCACAAATAAGCATAGATGCCCCCGAACATCTAAGATGTTCGTGAACATAAAAGGGTTGTCGCCGAAATTGTTCACGGACATCACAGAAGAAAAACTCAATTGTTTTTGCCTTTTTAAGGCCATATCCCATCCACATCACCCCTCACCTCCCCAGAGATTGTTTGATAAGTTTGACAATGTTGTGTTTTTTAATATGTTTTTACCGGGATGTTCACAGACAACAGCGAATGTCCGCGAATCCAACATGGCGGGCGTTTCCAAAAATCTGACGCACTTCACGTTTTTCCCCATCCAATCAGCGGGCGCTCCCCATGTCTGTGGACCTCACCTCGGCCCCAGGGCCAATTGGAGGCCTGTCTGTGGACATGAACAGGGAAGGGAGTCTGTGAACCGTACCCAGATATCAAACATTTTTTGGGACCTAGTTTTTGGTCTTTAAAAAAAAAAAAATAAAATAAAAAAAAAAGACTACTGGGAGAATTTACACCTAAGCACACTTCCGGGGCTAAACTGCCATTTCTACCATATAACTGGCCATATACTTCTTCTGTTAGGTACGAATAAGTGCAGTCCAACTGGTGTGCTACTACACAAGACTCATCTCCTTGGTATTCAGTAACCCACCTTTTAATAGGCCTGTACTACAGAAGTTGGTAGTGTGACTGAGCAGCCAGGCTTATCTCAAGAGGGGTAATGTGAGCTGTAGAGCTGTGCAGTGAAAGCAGTAAAGACATGTATCCAATTAAACACTTACACACTTAAAGATGTATAATATGTATTTATTTATACACAAAGATATTTAAAGCATTCTTTAAAAAACAGTAATTAGATGTAACAGTAATCCCAAGTTTGGATTCAATTCAAACAGTGAACAATAAAGCAGATGACTAAGTCAATCATATGTTATACTTGTTCCAGCACCCAGAGGTGAAGTCATTTGAGGTCAGTATAGCATTTATATAGTATCACGGTTGCAATATTGAGTTTTTAAGGAAGGCAACTATGAAGGTTAGATCAGAACAGACCGATAGATTTTATGAATAGTTAGAGTCTCCCAAAGGGATGCAGGCAGTCAATTATCCCAGCATTAAAGTGTTCAACATTAAAAACCTGTAAGGGAACAAGCACTGCCAAAGCCAATTGGCTAGGAAGGAAACCTTTAGGGAGCTAGGACAGCTAAAGTCAATGGACAAAGTCAAAGTTTTGATGCTCTTCTTCTTAGAACATTGTTCAATAGTCAGTGTTCAAAAACAAAAATCACTGCAACTCAGAATGCCAAAATAAATAAAGAGGAGTCACCTTTAGAAAGCACAAGCTGTAAGGCCAATGCAGGTAAGTTGAAGTCAACTTAGTGTAGGGTTATCACACTCCCAAAGATAGAAAGCACCCCAAATGACATAAGGATAAAATACCCCAAGCCCCACAGTACCTTGAGAATGAAGAAAGTGTTCCAGCTGGTTGCTTTCATGGTGCAGTGCAGTAGACCCTTGTTCCTGGTCCTTGGTCGTGGTGAAGAAAGGGAGGACGTCTGGGGGGCTCCTGTGGCAGCACTCGACAGAGGGAATCGGTAGCAATAGATTTCTGTAGATTCAGTAGATATTTGTGGTTTTAGCACCTTTTTCTCAGCGACAATGAAGAACAAAAAGCTCTGTTTAGGGTTTCCTTGATCCTAGACTCTGATGGGGGGACTCTGGATGCAGATTTCTTGCTTCTGTAGGGTCCTTTGGATGCCCACGAAGATTTGGCTGGATTCCGACTTCGGAAGACAATGCACTCACAAGTGGTCTGGGTACCCCGGGTATTGAGCTTCTGCAGTGTAGGAAAGACGCAGCAAGACGGGGGTTGCAACAAAATAGAGTTTGTCTCAAGGCTAGTTGGTCTCACCAGCGTAAGGGAGGAAGTCATCCTTTACGGGTCTTCCCCGTCAATTCCAAAAAGGGGTAAGCACAGCTGCAGGGCTTCACCGGGCACTTCACGGTTCAGGAGGGTACTGCTGGCGTCTTCTCTTAGTGCCAAAAACCTCACTTTTTATGCAAGTTCCCATTCATTCACTTGTAGGCCAAGTAAATGATATTGCAATGTTGCTCTCCACTTACAGGGTAATGGTAGCAATGCTAAAGTAGGAGAGACTGTGCATCACATTTGGCATCTCAAAATCCTTTGAGGGAAAATTAATATTTGAGTTTTATAATGCGTTAACTTGCAAGAGGACCTCTTTAAAGCACTTGCTTGTCATATGTACAAAGAAGACAAAGTGTGGGATAAGGTTACACATCCACTCAGTCCGTTAGGATTCACTGTTAACTAGTGGGATTTTTATTTTACCAGTCACATCTTCGTCACTTTGTTCTTTACCTTCCATCTTCCTGCCATTTGTCTCTAATGCTTCCGTCTCCCTATTCTTATTTACTGTCTTGTAGCCCGACTGCCCCCCATGGAGTTTCTCCCTCTCTCATATAAACCCTAACGTACATTTTTCAGTAAGCATTTTAATTTCTATTTATTCGTTCTGGAAGCGTGAAGCCACGTTATCAAACGAATACTCACCGGCAGTAGTTTGATGAACAAGAACCACACAATTAAAAAAACTTGACTTTAAACTTATTTGTCTCACATAGAATAAGATGGATACAAATGCTTGTTAAAACAAGAGGTTTACCTGTAAATAAAATAACAATACCCTTCCTAGTTCTGGCCTAAATAAACAGTGTAAAGATAAGACTAACAATTGTGGAAGTTGGGGACATTTTACTTTAAATCAATGGATGTAAATGAGCCTTGTACAGTGCGGAATGGCAGCAATTATTGGCATTTTATGAAATGTATAAACCGCTTTCACCAAAATGCGATACAAAATTCACGTGATGCAAAAAACAGAAAATTGACTAGCAAGAGAAAGAACTACAGGTCAGCTCACAAGATAAAGTTTAAAACGGGTTTGAAAAGATGAAGCGATTGGACGATAGAACATCACGTGGGAGAGAATTCCATAGCTTAGGAGCCAGTAAAGAAAAACAAAAATGCAGAAATGCGATTGTGCGCAGGGAGGTATTGGGACAGAGGGTATGAACCTGTTAGCAGAATGAGGAGACCTGGAGTGAACATGACATGACAGAAGAAAGATAGGATAGGTCAAGACCATACATGCTTTTGTGTACATAAAAGGTGAGAAAATGAAAGAGTATATTGTTGTCAAGAGTAAGCCAAGGAAGTGAACGAACCGAAAAAGAAACAGAAGCGAGAGGAGGGAGCAAACAGAGTACAGATAGCAGAATTCAAAATAGAACGCAGGGGAGATGGGCAGTAGGAGAGAAGACCAATAAGGAGAGGAGCAGTAATCAAGCCAAGAGGAAACAAGAGTAGAAATTAGAAGTTTAGCAGCATGAAAGGTTAAGTAGGGACATGCCTTGTGGATGTTGTAGCGCTGGAATCAACAAGTCTTAGCAATATGATGCAAACAGAGTATGCAAAATGTACTCATCTGTTCGTGTTCTGATGCAATTGGGTCCTTTAGTGTAATTAAAAAAACTAAAAAAACACATGAACACTGCACTTATAAAGCTGAATGGCAAGCTGCAGGGTGCAGGTGAGATCATGGAAGGTTTGATAAGAGGGCACTTAAGGAGAAAAAAGATAAATGAAATGGGTGTACATTGAAAAAGAAAATGTGTGCTTCAAAGCACAAAATAGGCAAACGTGGAAGCTGGTGGCATTTTACTTTAGGTCCATGGACGGACATGAGACTCGTACAATGCTGAAAAGCAATGTGTTGTGGTGAGGACGTTGGAGCAACAGCCATATTAGGGCAGTGGTGTCGAACGAATAGTGATTGGTTGGAAAGCACACGAGTGCCTATAAGGCCTTGCGAGGATGGGATAAGCCATAGTCAGAGGTACAGGTATGCTTACTTACGCGACCTGCATTATTTCAATAAGGTGGATTTAGCTGCCCGAGAACCGGAACGATGATCACATCAATGCAGAGTCCACAGTTTTGTACAGTTAGGTGTAATGGAACACTCCTGAAAAGCAGATGCTCCCATATCACTAGTGGGCAGAGCAGTATTATATTGTGCCAGGATGGTCGTGTAAGGCCTTGCATCCAGGATATACAGTTATGCAGTCTACTTATTTTGAGAATACTGATCTATCTCAGCCTCTCCCAAGTAAAATATTCTTGAAGCTATAGCACCCAGCTGCTTCTTTGCCACAGGTTACTTTCATAGTTATGGCACCCCGACAGCTATTTGCATTTTACACTAGACGAATAGTGTCTGATACACGGCTTTCTGACCAGCATCATAATCCTCCCTCGAAGGCTGGGCATGCCTTTGAAACCCTATTCTCCAACTTCTTTCTCTACATAAGAATTATAGCTTCTTCCCACTAGATAGGCCACCTTGCTTAATTTTTCTTTAGAGGGATAGAGTCCTTCTCATTCAGGAGATAGGAGGGTCATCAAACTGGGCTAGGCTCAGGGTTCAGGATGGCACTCGGGCCCCCCATTGTATTTAACTGGCCGATTGCCATAGAAGGCACTTGGAGGTTCTCCACAGTTGGCCCATTCTGGGCTGTAACGCTCTCCAGCTTGAGTGGGCTTCTAGCTTTCTCAATTGGCTTGTGGATCCTGGCTCCACGCTTCTGGATTCTCCAGTGCCTCCCTTTTATAGGCCGCTTTTACCTTTCCTTCATCTTGTTGAGATTGGCCCACTAAGTTTTTTTTTCTACAACCGCTCTTTCTATTGGTCTGTGAGGTAAATGGTTACTCTCCCCTTGTGTCCAATCCAGCTGATAAAATAAAATGCTGTTCTGGGCTGGTCTTTGGATAGTTAAATCTGCAGCAGGCTGGACCCGCTGCATCACAGTGGCATCTATATTTGATCCCGACACCCCAATGTATTGATCCCTCTCCACCCAAGGTCCTTCAGTCTGTTTCTACGCTTATCGGATTTAGAGGTAGAAGCCTCTGCTGCACTGCTATCTGACTGGTGGCCCCCACCTCCTCAGCAGTGCTCAGACACTCAAAGTAATAGTTGGTTAATTCTTTTGGGGCAAGTCTCATCATAATAAAGTTCTAGCTCAGATTCTCCACATTAGCACAAAGTACTTCTTCTCGGAGAAGCTAGGACCTCTGGCCGCTCATGAAACCCAGGCAAGGCTAGAGGTAATGGGATGTTCCTCAGACCAAAGTCATAGTGTCTGGATCCAGACTACCATACTTTCGAAACACGTACATTATTATTAATGCAAAATCCAGAAAATAATGAAAAGACAGGTTTCTGGTGGATAGAGCAGTGTATACATCTTTCGAAGGAGGTTATTGCTGCAGCATCTCACGCACACAGACTTTCAGAACTGGCAGCTCTGAGGCAGACTATCGAAATAAAGTATAGAGTCAATGGCTACCCCTTTCATAGACGCACGGGAGGTGCACCTAAACTACAGTAACGGTAGATATTCATATGCTAGCACAGAGATCACAGAGGGTGGATGTAGCGTAAAACATTAGTTAATTATTACCTAGATAAACATTTTAAAATAGGCAGAGACCTATGTAACAAACAGGGTCTAGAATACAAGTGGAACCAAGGAATACATTTGTGGGTTAGTAACACAAAGGTGCAATTTCATGTACTACTGTACAGATAGCAGTACGTAATCATTGTCGACACGTACAATAGGTGTTTGTGGTCCATTTCTACCCGAACCAGAAATTGTGATATGAATGCAGGCTTTCTGAGGGACACCGTTAATGGCATATGCATAGACAACTGTTGAAAAGGCTTGGTTCACCTGAAAGGGTTAACAATTGGGTGTTTTTAAAATGTGATCAGAACTTTTTATTAGTCAGGAGAAAGAGGAGCACTGTAGTGTGTGACCTACCTAGGCGGTTAAGGTGGCGCCTTGAAGAGAATTGATGAAGGCCGATGGCTGCAGTCCATAAAGCAGGCAAAGAATGTACAAAAGATCCGGCAAATGTCGGTATCTGGTAAGGAAAGGAGGCTAGGGGTTAGCCATGAGACCCTAATAAGGAAGCACAGAGGTCTCGGTATTGCCTTTAAAGTTCAGTCACTCATCAGCAGTTCAACTTTACTTGTGTCTCTAATCACAAACACGTTTTAACAATGTTCGTTCCAGCGTTCGCCATAAAATGTTGCTGCTTGCAACCTTCGCTTCAACACAGACTGGTCTTGTATCTGTCTCCATAGCTCACCGACTGTTGATTTCACTGACGCTGCTTTGTTCTTGGAGCCAAAGACGGTACCACAGCAGCTGGTGCTTCTCCCCACCTTGATTGACGCGGGAGGGCCCCGGGTATCTCCAACACACAATGCAGGATTCTTCAGGCTGGTCTTACACTCTCTATTCATGAGGTTTCTGGAACGTAACAGTTCCTTGTTGAAAAGGTCAAGGGAACTTCCCTCCTTGCGATCCGCTTCTGTTTTGCGTTTTTTCTTCTCTCGTTCAGTTCCTGTCTTGAAACTGCTGTTTCCTTGTGTGCTTTGCCTCGCTCAGTGTGCTTTTGTGCCCCGCCTTTTATGCATGTGGAGAAGCTTAATGGAAGTCAGGCGTGTGTGATGGTCAGGCAATTACTGACCATTGTATTGGGACTAGTCAGGTATACTGCTTGGGTAGTAGTCCATTTTCTCTCATAGCGGTTCTGTCCGTGAGAAAGTGATTGTGTCCTTGCCACCTGGATGACAGATCCCTGGGGACTAGTGGGCGAGACACCTTGTGGTTACTCACAGTAGTCAGAGACTTTAGCAGAAGAGACATCAATCATAGTTTAACTTAAAATAATATGTAGTTATGGAAAGTACGTTAGTCCATGTAATAGAAGAACCATGACCCAAAGGCACGGGATAGAGAATAGAGGGGGGTGGGAGGAAGAGGACAACTTAACTCTTAGTTATTTAGCAATAGGAGAAGGAATCTCACTTTTCCCCAAAGAGGTTACAGTTTTTAGTTTCTGGCTGTACATCCTAAAAGACTATGCAAAGTGTCTGTTTGGCTGACAAGAAGCACTATCGGCTTTAATATCGCCACTTTTGGTAATGCAGTGATTTTGAGCACAGTCAGGGGTCTATATCTGCTGCTGAATTATTTGAAGGTAGAGTAATATGTCCTAAACTAGAAAGCTGCCACGGTACCTCAGTAAGTTAATTGTTGTTTGGGGAGCAATTCTGTTTAAAACTGGCTGTAAATCTTTTGGCTTTTTGCAATTCCTCATTAAAAAACAAATACAGATTCTGTAAAATGCACCATTCAAGCAGGGGAGGTGCTGTGCTCATTGCATGCTCATATTCAGGACAGGAGTGGGTGAATTTCTACACCCATAGTGATATCAAAAGTTGGCACCCATGAATCCACAGCTACATTTCCTAATAAGTGAAGTGTTAATTTTCGACTGAGTAGTTTGACAAGCAAATCTCATCCTTTGAAGCATACCCTGCGATCAGTGCTTTAATGGAAAAAATAAGTAGTGCAGGTAGTCATCACTCTAGGCTTTCAGTGGGCAAAGACTGAGCTTGGAAAGGTCCAAATATCGCTCTAATGCTGGAACCTGGTTGAGGCTCACTGACTAAGTTCATTTCACACTGTGCCACACTCCGTTTTCGCTGTTCTACATTTATTGCTCTATGTGTCTCGCCCTATATTTTTTCTATTTTTGAGCCTAGCTTTTGAGGCATGCCATGCTGAAACAGATCACCGATTCCAATCAAACTCTAGGCATAATGGTTTAATAGTCTCACTGTGAATGTTGCATTTAGAAGTGTGCCCAATAGCCTCACTGTGAAAGCTGCATTTAGAAGTGTGCCCAATAGCTCCACTGAAAGTGCATTTAGAAGTGTGCCCAATAGCCTCACTGTGGAAGCTGCATTTAGAAGTGGGCCCAATAGCCTCACTGTGAAAGTTGCATTTAGAAGTGTGCCCAATAGCCTCACTGTGAAAGCTGCATTTAGAAGCGTGCCCAATAGCCTCGACTGTGAAAGCAAGCGTGCCCAATAGCCTCCACTGTGAAAGCTGCATTTAGAAGTGTGCCCAATAGCCTCCACTGAAAATGCATTTAGAAGTGTGCCCAATAGCCTCACTGTGGAAGCTGCATTTAGAAGTGTGCCCAATAGCCTCACTGTGAAAGTTGCATTTAGAAGTGTGCCCAATAGCCTCACTGTGAAAGCTGCATTTAGAAGCGTGCCCAATAGCCTATTATGTGGAACCTGCATTTAGAAGTGTGCCCAATAGCCTCCACTGTGGAAGCTGCATTTAGAAGTGTGCCCAATAGCCTCACTGTGAAAGTTGCATTAAGAAGTGTGCCCAATAGCCTCACTGTGAAAGCTGCATTTAGAAGCGTGCCCAATAGCCTCCACTGTGAAAGCTGCATTTAGAAGTGTGCCCAATAGCCTCCACTGAAAGTGCATTTAGATGTGTGCCGAATAGCCTCACTGTGAAAGTTGCATTTAGAAGTTTGCCCAAAAGCCTCACTGTGAAAGTTATGTCCAGTTGAATATAGAAGTGTTCCTAATAGCCCAATATCACCTCAGTGTACAGCCGAACCTAGAAGTGTACCTAATAGTCTAATATCATCCCTGTGCAAATAACTGAACCATCTCTGTGTTCAGTTGAATTTAGAAGTGTTCCTAATAGTACCAAATAGCCCAATATCACCTCGGTGTACAGTTGAACCAAGAAGCGCACCCAATTGTCTAATATCATCCCTGTGCAAATTGAACTTAGAGGTGCCGATTAGAAAGCCCTCATAAAATCCATCTAAAAGCTTGTACCAAGCATGAATACACCCACTCATCCAGAGTTTGCCAGAAACGACCACTGTGGACCGCCCCCACTTCCTGATCGGACTTCCCTCCCGCCCCCCCCGCCAACGCATGTCACCCCCCACTGCATTCCCTACCATTCCCCTAAACACCAAGCCAGAGGAGCATGATGGCAAGCCAACCACCCTAAGACCACTCCTCCCCCGAACCCCACCAAAGACCAGCCAATGTTTACCATGCCTGCTCCCCTCTCAATCACAACAGGTACCCCACACCCTGCAATTATCAACCCCCCTCCTTACCCACAAACCCCTGCCACCTTCCCCCCTCGACCGCACCCTTACCCCTCCGTAAAAACTGCACACCTAGCCCTAGCAAGAACCAAGGCTGCATCCCTCTCTCCCTCCATTCCCCCTACCCTCTCTCATACTCCAATCGCCACAAAGAAACTAAGGAGGAAACGTACCTGGTCCCCCCTCAATCTTTCAGCATTCCTCACCTCCCCCGTCTCGACTCGCCTCCTCATTCCCGCAATCACCTCCTTCCCCCGTGTCCTCACCCCTCCTAAAACCCCTCTCCCTCAATTTCTCATCAACTGCAACTGAAACCCCTAACCTCCCACACCCCACCTTCAAATCCCCCAAACAAAACCCGATCACCCCAACACACGCAGCTACCCAATCCCGCCCGAAACCTGCCAATTTTTCTGCTCGCCCACTATTCCCATCCAACATCAACCCCCTACCCCTCTCCCCCCCAGTCTCCACTCCCCCGCCACCACCCCCTTCCACTCCAGCTCCGAGACCAACCTCACCTGTCAATGTGAACTGTATCCTGTTTAATGCCCGATCCGTAGCAAAAAACAGACACCCCATCTTTGACCTCATTGCCTCTGACAAACCAGACCTGGTTTTTTATAACCAAAACCTGGTTCTCCGAAGACTTCGCCCCAATTGCTAATGAAGCCTCCCCGAGCCTCACTCCCCCCCCCCCCCCCCCCGACTACTCCCTCATCCCACTGAACCGAGGGGGAGTAGCATTAGTTTTCAAGTCTCTCCTCCACGCCTCTATGATCGACAGCCAATCTTCCATTCCGTCCTGCAAATCTCTCCTCGTTAGACTATCCCTCTCCCCCCGTCGCTCTCACACAGCTTCCTAATAATCTACAGGCCCCCTGGCTACGATAGACAATTCGCAAACAACCTCTGCGACTCTATCGCCACCCTTCAACTAAACCATCCCAACCTCACCCTTCTTGGAGACTTCAACATATGGCACGACATCCCCACCAACCCTATGACAATCTCTGGTCGACGGTCTGGACGCAATTAACCTCCAACCCCACATAAACGGCCCGACTCACTATAAAGGACACACTCTTGATGCCATCTTTAGCTCCAACACCCTGATTCATTTAAAGCCCCCCACCCCTATCCTCTGGTCAGATCACTTCATTCTCTCGTTCACCATCACTCACCTGACCCCCTTCCCTTACTCGAATCTGAACCTCCGAATCTACGAAAATCCTGCAAAAAAACTAATAATCGTCCCGGACCTAGCCGTCGCACTCCTCCAGTCTCCACCAACTACCTGCCAACCCAACAAACAACTAACCCCAGACGCCTTTGACTCATGGCTCAACGCATCGCTGATGCGGCTTACACCCCCTTACAAACCATCAGCACGCCGTGGCAACTTCCCCAGATGGTTCACTCCGGAGTTGAAGATCACTAAACAACTATATAAATACCTAGAACGCAAATGGCAGAAAGACAAAACCCAGGAGAATAGGGCCACCTTGGCCCGACACCTTTATCAGTACAAGGCCGAAATCCGGAAAGCAAAAAAAAAAAAAAACCCACTACAACTCCCGAATCCTAAACTGCAAAAATCCAAGCAAAGAACTCCACAAAATCATCTCTGAATTTACCAATCCGGCCTGCAACACGACCGTCCCGACTCCCTCACAATCACTGTGCGACTCCCTCTCCCTCCACTTTTTCACCACGGCTCTCGAAAGAACAAATACTCTAGCCACCAAACTGGCCCTCTTACATCCTTCAAGCAATTCCCCCCATACCGGCCACCCCACCAGCAACCACTATGCAACCAACGTTTGAATCCTTTAGTCCAATATCACCAGAGCAATTTCTCAAACTTCTATCTGCCCGCAAACCATCTGGACCCTTGCCCAGCCACAACCCTCAAAGAAATGTTCGCCTCCACCTGCGCAGGTGAACACGCAAGATCCATCATAAATGCCTCCCTTTCCTCTGGTATCTTTCCCAACGCATACAAAACGGTTCATGTTAAACCTCTAATTAAAAAGCCTTCGCTTGACCCTCTCAAGCCCAAAAACTACCGCCCCATCTCAAACACCAGATTCCTTGCCAAACTCATAGACCGAACCGCCTACACCCAGCTAAATGCTTTTGTCGAAGCCAACAATCTTCTAGACCCCGCTCAATCAGGTTTCTGAGCCCGACACGGAACTGAAACCACCCTAACCTCAATTTGGGATGACCTTAAAATGACTGCAGACTCCGTGGGATGCGCGGCACTAATCCTGCTTGACCTATCCGCCGCCTTTGACACAATCAATCACTCAATCCTCCTAGACCACCTCCACTCCCTAGGAATTCGTGGAACCGCTCTTAAATGGATAGCTTCATTCCTCAAATATCGGTACCAAATAACGATACTCTCCACCTATACCTCCCAAGCCTGACCAGTCGACACGGGAGTCGCACAAGGAGCATGCCTATCCCCCCCTCCTGTTCAATCTCTACTTGATCACCCTCCCACCAATAATTCGTTCGCACAACATCCTGTGCTACAACTACTCTGACGACACTCAACTAATTCTAAAACTCCTGAACTCAAAACCCATCTGCCGACCTGACCTGGCCTCCTGCCTCCATGACATAGAACTCTGGATGACACAAAGCAATCTCCTGTTAAACCCCTCCAAAACAGAAATCACGTAATGTGGCAACCCCGAACTTCTTACACACCCACTACCCTGGCCATCCACCATGGGCAACTCACCGACCCCCTCCAACTCAGTGAAAAATCTTGGATGCACCCTTGACTCTGACCTAACTCTCTCGCGCCAAGTCAACAACGTCTCAAAGTCCTGCCACTACCACCTTAAAACCCTTAGGCGCATCTTTCCATATCTCTCCTTTCCCAACAGACTCTCCGCGGTCCAATGAATCGTTATATCAAGACTGGACTACGCAAACCCCCTATTCCTCGGAGTCCACGCGTACCAACTGAATAAACTCCAAAGGGCACAAAACGCAGCAGCCAAATTGCTACTTGCGCTCGGCCCAAGAGATCACATCTCCCCAGCCCTTAAAACGCTGCACTGGCTTCCAGTAGCCCAAAGAGTGACTTTCAAAACCTTCAAGACAAGCTAAAACCCTACCACCCTCCACGCACCCTAAGATCAAGCTCAGCCGGTCTCCTAGTCAAACCGAAGACAAACAACCAGGTTAGGCGGATCATCATTCTCAGCCTTGGCCCCAAAACTATGGAACTCACTCCCACCCCACGTCCGCCTAACTGAAGATTTAATGTCCTTCCGCAAGAACAGCATAAAACAGTTGAATATCCGGAAAAGATGAGCGTACAGCAGATAAGTATGTGGAACGGATGAGTATGTAGAGCACATGAGTATGGATAACGGATGAATATGGAAACACGGAGTGTGTGTAGATCGCTGGAACAGATGAATGTAAAGACCTGGCGAATGCGGAGAATCTAGATCGCTGGAACAGATTAATGTAAAGACCTGGCGAATATACAGAGCGGATGAGTGTATAGAACAAATAAGTGTATAGAACGGATGAGTGTATATAACTAATATATATAGAGCAGACGAGGGGGATTGGGCGGACGAGGGGGAATCGAGCGGACGAGTAGACAGGGCGGACGAGTAGACAGAGCGGACGAGTAGATAAGTGTACAATGAGGATGAGTGTATAGAACGACTGAAGATATAGAACAGATGAGTGTAGAGATGAATATATGAAACAGCATACTGCTGTTGAGTGCCTAAAGGGGACGCGTATGCAGAGGGGACCGAGTGCATAAAACAGGTGAATGTATAGTACATGTGAAGGGCAGACAAGAGTACATCTGTGGGGCCGACTGGAGCGTGCAGAGCGCGAGGGACGAGCCGGAATGCATGAGTGAGTGGAACAGACCACAGTGTATCGAGCAGACTGGGATGCACGAGTGATAGGAGTGCATGGAACGAACTGGAGCGCAGATGTATATAGTATGGTTGAATACAGAGAACGCTTGAAAGACCATACAACACACCATATCACATCACCACGCTTACTCTCTCCTTTACATCACCACTCAACTAAAACACAGAGATACTATGACACCATTCGGTATAACTGTTCTCATACCAACATCCGCCGCTCACTCCACATCATTCTAAGTAAACACTGCTGGTTACTCACCCCCTAGCCAGGCGTTCTCCTCAGGCCTAACGCAGCCACCTCCGCTCTGGATAAATCCTGCCAGAACGAACACATACTCCTGATCTCTCAACCACCATACCTACCGCTAGGAAGCAGCTATTACACTGATACCGCACAAGCTGCACACATACCCGGTGCCCACACACACACCTTTGACTCTCTCTACTGATCTGAACTTCGGTTCCCAAGGGCGTTCAACCTACCAGCGCCTTCAGACCATACCAATGGTATATAAGGCGCTATATAAATGCAAAATAACAATAACAATTTTAAGTTTGTTTCTTTTTGCTGAGCTCCGGAGCTGCTGCAGACCTGAATATTTCTCCTGCACACCTGAATATTTACAGAGGAAGGGATTTGAGGTATGGGGATTTCATTTGATGGTGGCATCAAGAGATCACTATACCAAGTTTGGTTAGTTAAGTTGCAAGACTTGTTTCGGGCTGGTAGATTTATTACGTTCAATGTACAAGTTGAGATGAGACATACTTCTAGCATTCATAAACTACTATATTATTTGATTATGAGCAGAGCAGGCAGAAATGTACCACATTGTCCATTGGCCCCCCGACTGTAAAACTTTGTTGATGTGTTTGACATCCTCAAAAAAGTTGGCACATACTATCTCAATATTATATAAAATGGATATGGCAAGAGCAGTACTCTGGCTTAACTGAAATGGTAAACAAGCAGCGATACTTGCATGGCGGAGCTAACATGGAAGAGAATTTGTATGCAAATTAAACAAGTAGCTATGAATTATAAACATAAACTGATTCACCTTATGTTCCATCAGTACTGGTACACACCTACACTGATCAAGCAATTTGAGCTAAATACGTATACTTTTTCTATCTGCCCTAAATGCCAGGGCGGGATGCTAACTTGGCCCTTTAGGTATGGTATTGTCCAAAAATTGGCAATTTTTGGAAGGAGACCACCCAGAAATTAACAATCATCAGTAATAAAGTGTTACAAAAAATAATTACCCAGGATTTCCAAATCAATCCCGGCTTTATATGAAAACTCAAGTGACCCCCATGGGTAACAGATCTTCCAATTAGGGAAATTGTGTTCTACTCCTAATGTGCTAGCTAGCTTGGAGGCTGCATGCTCAGCTGACCTTTTGTTCTGCAGGGTAGGCCCTGCAGGAGACATTATGCACACGGTGGGTGGGGGAGAGCGGGTGAAAGAGAAAGAATAGCTTTCAACAGCAACAGCTGTAGGAGCGTAGTCCTTTATTGTAATCCAGTTAAGCAACATGTTTTCATTTACGTCTTGCTATGTAGTTGAGTACCGGTAGTAATGTTTGGCTTAGATAAGTGCAAGTACTCATTTTTCAAAAATAAGAAGTGCAAGTAGCCGAGTAGGACCGCCCATTTAAAGCATTGCTGGACATAAAACACAAAAAGGGGTTCAACAACCCCCACACACCACATTTGTGGGGGTAGTACGACAACTTTATTTCCCTTTTTTTTTAAAAAAAAAATAAAACTGGTGGATTCAAGTTTAAGGACACTCAGGAAATGTCTTATTGTTTCTTTGAAATTGTAAGCTGAACATTTAAAAATCAACAGAGTACCCATCATGTGAGAAACCGGGTTTTAACACAGATGGTCCCCACTCCAATGGTATTCGTGGCCCATCTATTCCTGTGGTGTCCGTCTCAGGCCAGATGAAAGAACAAGCAAACAAAGAAATAGGAGGACTTTTGTGACTCCCGAAAAGTATTTTCTAGCAGATGGGAATTAAGGGGTGGGATTGCATTTCTTCCTCGCCCCCCGCCCCCTGGATGGATGCCAACCCTCCCAACATAGGCGGGAGACCTATGACTTAAATAAAAAAGTTCCTATTATTTTACTTTGTCCTTCCTAAATGAATACTAACCACAATACAATCTCCACCCAAAAGGAAGGATGTTGGCATTTAAGCTGTAGGGGGCACCTGTGACACATATACAAACTTGAGCAGAGAAGATATGTGGTAAAGTGCTTAAATTGCAGGGTGATCTGCTAAGTTCACTCCTTCCTGTTATGAACCCTGGTGGTCAGATGGAGCTGTACACAGACCAGCTGTGGAGCCACTTTTATGAAACGAGGAAGGATTTATTATACATATTTTCAAACTAGGGTTCCAGTTACTCTTAGATTATATTACAGGACAAGGAGCATGTAATGTAGCACGCCCACGGGCCATCATCACACACCCTAGCTATAACCCCAAATGACACTCTGAACACTGACCCACATTCTCCAGAGCTGCCAATCACTTCAGACGCCAACATTCTAACAGCATACATAGGTGGTCAGCAGGACAAGGAAAGACTACAATAATACCTCATAACATATTCCTTCCTACAAAAACTCACACCAATACGAACAGCATACACAGTGACTGTTACGCAACAACATACAACAGACACACCGCCACATCCTGACCCAATCACCAAACCAAAGCACCTCCCATCCAAGACTGCCACTCTCAGATCCAGGGCCTGCCACGTCAAAGCACAAACATGCCCATAGGGAAAACACTCAAGGAACAAAACCAACACACCAGAAGGTGGGTAAAAATGACAAGGAAAGGGAATCAACAGATTGTCCAATAACAGAACTAGGATGCACCCCTCTTTTTGAATCCAGAGCCTGGGCGGATCAACCAGACCACACATGTCCAACAAAACTACAAACTAGAAAGAGGGGTGCCACACATCACCAAGTGCAACAACACAAAAGATGGAACGCAATAAACCATCTTCTAACCTCACTCACAAAAGCTCAATCCAAACATCCATCCCATTCATCGCACATGCCACCATATATCCCATCCAAATGTATACAACAGCAGAACCACTCATACTTAAACTACTCCTCACTTGGCACTACTACCGACACCAAATCTCAACTAACCCACTCCGTCCTCACCATACTCGCAACATACAGAAAAACAAATTCAACATTTAGGTACTCCTGACAGTACTGAAGATGATTAAAATATTAAAACTTAACTATCGGCAGACCCTCTAAACTGTAACTATACATATACAATTGACCAAATATATACACAAACCTTGCAAGGTCCTAAAAGCATCATAAAATCATTTTGCTGCCCATTTTCCTTCTTTATACGAGATAAGTTCATAAAATGTCAGCTCAACCTCGACTCTACTAAGGCACCCGATATAAACCCAAAAAACGAGGCACCTGGCACATAGTCACTATCCTAGACCATTGAGACTTACATATTTCCTCATTAATCTAATAACCACTGTTGCCTAAATACATTTCACTCTTTTAACCTTGACAAACGCAGTACACTCGTAAAAACAATAGAGTGCACTAGAGATAACCACCATATATGTAACCAGAATGTTAGGCCACAACACAAATAACCCAACAAAAAAAAAAAAAAAACTAAATAAACTAATTCAGTAGTCTTCTGTTAACTTAGAGATACCCACTCCACTCACAACCTTCATGGCAGAAATGTAATCTTTAAACTAATAAAATCTATTCCAACCACCTCTGATGATGGAATCTTACATGCAAAGATTCATAACACTTAACATTTTCAAAATGCATCTCTGCGCTTCCAACCCTTTTTTTGTGATACCATTTTAACCAGCGATGACCTTCACCTTAATTGACATTTCTCTAGTTGCCCTCTACACACCATACAATTACTTCCAATAGAGGAAATCAAAAATACACTGCCGCCGCAGCCGGGGAATCCAAAAAATACACTTGCCACGTTCAGAGAAACAAAAAGATGTCCATTCTCCTTCCACTTGTTTACTTGAGCGCTGCCCCTCTGTGACACTTGTGTGATGCGCCACTGCTGAAAGTAGCGTTGGACACAAGCCAACTTTCACGTGATGCCCTCATATGCTCCTACGCACAGAGCCATGCAGAGCTCCAGGGCAGCTCCATGTCCGAGTGCACTGCGCCCCAGCTCGTCCGCCAAGATCACGCACTGCGACAGCGCAAGAAACAAAAATAAAATGGATCCCTAATGCCTTGTCCCAGCAGTACAGAGCCCACGGCTGTTCCAACGCTGGCAATGCAGGTGACGACGGAGAAATCCAAAATGGAGGAGGCACCCCGATAACTCGGGCAAGGTCCTCCTCCTCCTCCCTCCCCCCTGGGTATTGGGGAGGGCGCCAGCCAAAGTGTGGCAAAAACAGCCAAGCCCGCGAAGGACAAACAAAAGAAAGGGGCGGGGGATGCTCCTTATAAGCCGGCGGGCGACCTGCTGCAGGAAGCATCCAGCCCCTGCAGAAGGACGCCCGCCACAAGAAGAAGGAGGAGTTTTGTTTCATTTGTTCAATTTTGTCACAAAGTGCTGCCGATTGGAGAAGGAAAACAAGGAGGAATCTGCTCACCTGGGAGGAGATCAGGAGCAAAGCTGCGGTTCTGGTGCCTGGGGCCGGCGCACGTGAAGAGGAGCAGTCGTCGCGGCACAGAACACCAAGGAGGAGGAGATTTGGTGCGGGTGCCACCGAAAGCGGAATAGCGAGGAGCCGGGTGCTGACGATCTGAGGACAGCGGCACAAGAAAGAAAAAGGAGCGGGGGAGGAGCCGGAAGCAGAGCAGTCGGTGGGCGGCTGAGAGAGCAGAGAGGGCAGATAAGGCGTGGTTTTCCCAGGTAAGGCTCAAAGAAACGTGCACATTTGAACAGCCATTACCGGAGGGAACGGGGTAACAGAACTGGGCCGTCAGGGCCAGTATCATTACACGCTTAGGAAAAACCTGTCCCTGCAGCGAACCGCAAGGGGAAAGCACGTTGTCCCGGGCTGCCAAAGGGGAGAAACTTTGGGGCATGTTGGGAACGCTTACTTTACAGCAAAATGTAATAACTTTACGGCAGCAGGCCAACGGGAGTGGGACTCAATTATAGCACGCTCCTTGGGAAAAAGGACGGCAACTGCTGAGCGATTTCACTAAAGCAAAGTTGCAATTGAAGCAGCGGCGTGCCACTGCAACCTAACTGGAAGTAGGGTTATAGAACAGCGCTACAGGAATGGATCTGGAGGCATTTTTTGCCATGGCAAGGCAGGCGCCAGCAATACATTGGCCTAATTGGGTGAATGCAATGGTCCTTCAGCAGGGTTCGGAAGCAGCTGGTCCCAGCCAAAGGGTGGTCTGTCCTCTGATGTTCCAGGACAACTCCAATGAGGAAGGATTATCGGAGATACAAGCATGGGAAGAAGGGGCTGAAGAAGAAGTCGAGCACTGCGAAGAGGAGGAAGTGCAAACCACAAAGAGAAAGAGAATCATGACTGAAAAGGCCAAGGCAACCAAACAGCAAGCCAAGAGCAACAAGAAACCCAGAGGCAAAGCGTGGGCGCAGGAGGTTGTAGCCACACCGGCACCTGCTGAGGCTCCAGGAAATCATGGTAGTACGCCCAGCACTCCTGTAACCAGACCGGTGGTAGTAGCTGCGGAGGGACCCACATCCCTAGAGATGGTTAAAGGTATGTTCATTCAGTGTATGCAAGCATGGGATAAGGGGGGAAATTGTCAAATATTAAGTGGTAATGAAAATGCTTTTAATCAGTTGGGAAATAATGCAGGAATGGTGCACCGTCAGGGAATGAATCATGCTCCAGAGGGGGGCATGGGTGTACAATGCATTTGCCTTGCCCAGTACAGGTCAAGTGGGGGGGCGGGGTGTCTTACCAGTTGCCTCAGGGGGGTGCAATTCCAGCTGGGGGATTTCAGGCGGTGGCCTTGCCCAGCAAAAGCCCCTTGAGGGAGGGGGGGGGAAATAGCCAGTTGCTCCAAGAGGGAGCTACTCCAACGGGAACACAGCAAGGGCCCGAGCCAGCAACTGCCATCAATCTGGGGCAAAGTGGAGTTTGGGGCAATGTCACCCAGTATGAAGACCAATGCCAGGTTTTGCTCCGGTCCGGGTTGCAGTGAACTCATTGGTATGGCACATGCCATGGGCTACTAAGGAAAAGCTCTGGTGAAAGGAGTTTATTGAAATCTTGGACTTGGCGGGGAAGGGTTGAGGGATTTATTAGAAAAGGAGAAGAGAGAAAGGGAAAGAGCCAAGGTGGAACCTACCATACACAACTGGCTCAAGGCTTTTAGAATGTATATGTCCATTATGTTAGAGAAATTCCCGCAAGATGCATTAGCAACGTTTGCATATGAACAGTATATCCACAACATATCCCTAAAATATGGGGGTGAAGGATGGCTGGAGTACGACCAGGGTTTTCAGCTCAAAATGCTAGCTTGGCCCGCTATGTACTAGGATAAGGTGGACGTCGGGGGGTATATAGATAAGATGGTACCCGCCAGGGAGTCCGGGGACAAACCCCAATGGGAGAAAACAAGTCTGGCGAGGCAGAGGGGGTTACTCTCAATGGGTGAGGGAGTCCTTTCACGGGCACTCCTCCTGGAACAGCCGGTCCAGCTACCAGGGAGAGCAAGCAGATTGCTGGAGGTTTGCTGATGGGGACTACCCCTTTGGCAAGGCGTGAAGATTTAGGCATTCAAAGGGTGTAAGCACAGGGGCCCGCAGCACTTATTCAAGTGAAGGGAGGCATAAGAGCAGCACTAAACCCAAAGAGAAAGCAAAGCGGGAGGAATGATCAACCACCCATGCCGAAGTTTGCCAAACCAAGGAGAAGCCAGAGTAATTAAAACATGTTTTCCCACGCCAGTTAAACTCCAGGCATCGATTCCTTTGTTGAATATGTACCATAACAGTGCAGATGGTAAATTGCTGTGGGAAGGATTCAGGTGGGGCTTCAGGATACCCTTCTCAAGGAGGAAGGGTTCCAGGGAAGCAAGCAATTTGTGGTCAGCATTGGGGATGCCGGAGGTGGTGGCACAGAAAGTGGGGAAAGAAATCAAATTGGGTAGAGTGGCGGGGCCTTTTGCGTGCCCTCCCATGGAGAATTATGTGGTGTCACCATTGAGGTTGGTTCCAAGAAGGAAGAGGGGCAGTACCGCTTAACCCACCACCTCTCCTTCCCGGAAGGGGAATCTGTGAATGATGGCATAGCGGAGGAGCTGTGCCGTGTACATTATTCCTCTTTGGACGATGCTATACAGATGGCAAGATCAGCAGGGAGGGGTCTGCCTTCTGGTTGTTACCTATCCAAAAAGAGAGCTATTTGCTGGGTTTCAAGGTGCAGGACGAGTATTTCTATGACAAATGTTTGCCAATGGGCTGTGCTATTTCATGTTCATACTGAGGCATTCAGCACCTTCTTCGAGTGTGCATTGAAGCAAAAGGGCAGGGTATTGCATTATCTTGATGACTTTTTGTTTATTGGCAAAGAAGGGACCAGCGAGTGCAGGACACTCATGAGTGCATTTCAAGGGTTGATGGAGGTTTTGGGGGGTCCCGTTAGCATAGGGTAAGACAGTGGGTCCAGTCACAACCTTGACATTTCTGGGGATTGAAATTGCCTCGGTTAAGGGCGAGTGCAGGCTCCCTTATGACGAGGTACAGAGGTTGAAAGAGACGATCAAGGTGGTGAAGGGCAAGAGCAAGGCAACATTGAGGGAGCTTCAGTCACTGGCAGGTATTCAGAATTTTTCTGGGAAAGTCATCCCCGCGGGGGAAAGTGTTTGCAAGGGGTATCAAGCTTAACACAGTGGGATTGCAGCAAGCCTCCCAACATGTCCGGCTAGGACCCGATGTAAGGGCGGATCTCAAGATGTGGGAAATATTTTTGGATGATTTCAATGGTGTATTGCTATGGAGGAGAGGATGGGCCAGCGGCGAGAGGCTCAAGCTGTTCACAGATTCTTCAGGGGCTCATGGTTTTGGGGCAATTTTGGACAGCAATTGGTGTGGCAAGGCCTGGCCAACAGAGTGGCATCAGAAGGGAATCACCAGAGACATCACGTTGCTCAAACTGTTCCCCATTGTGGTAGCATTTAAAATGTGGGGGGAGCTGTTGAAAAACCAAAAGGTGTTGCTATGGTCAGACAACATGGAGGTGGTCCAGATTATCAATCAAGGGGCATCCAGCAACTCAAGGGTTTTAAAACTGCTTAGAGAACTCACCAAGAGCTTGCTGGCATTAAACATCAAAGTCAGGGCTCGACATATTCCTGAGGTCAATAATGTAGCTGCTGACTCTCTCATTTACAGTGGGAAATATTCTAGGGGAACTATCCAGAAGCAAGCGAGGTGACGACTCTGTTCAAGGATCACTGGTGGGGCATTATTGGGGTGAACTGAGTTCTCTGATAAACACAGCGCTAGCACCTGGCATGGTAAGAAGATACCAGACCTGCTGGGAGCAGTTATTGGCATTTCAAAATGAAGTTCTGTCGGAAGGGCAGAAGGATTCACCAGTGCGTGCCTTTGTGGGATGGTGCTGGCGGTCAGGGGGAACCAGAGCTTGGATGGCTACTACTTAGCAGCGATAGCACATTGTTCTAAGCTACGGGGCGGAGTTGACCCCCACTAAGGAGCATTACATTGTAATGGCCATGAAAGATTGGGCGAAGACGCCTGATGAAAGGCGGCCCATTGACATTGTGAAACTGCATGGTTTGATTAAATGCTTGAAGATGGTATGCCATAATGACTCAGAGAGGGTTTTGTTCACAGCAGCCTTCACAGTAGCTTTCTTTGGCGCATTCAGGGTGAGGGAGCTAGTGGCAGAGAATAAGGAGGGCAAGGGTTCTGGGTTTGTATGATTAGGGGATGTCCAGGTAACGGAGGCTCGAACATGCATTTGCCTAAGAAGGTCAAAAAACGACCAGAGTAGAAAAGGGACTACGGTCACACTCCAGGTGATCCGGTGGGGGAGTATAGTCTGCCAGGTGGCTGCCTTGACACGCCATCTCCAACAGAGGGTGCCCTCCGTCAAGGGTTTTGCGCTACTATTGCACATGGTTGGGTCCGTATTGGGCCGCTTTCAGTTTAAGAGGGTCATGGATATGGCATTGGAAAGAATGGGGCTGACAGAAGGGGTGTTCAGGACACGTTCTTTTAGGATAGGGGTGGCCACCTCCGCGGCAGCTGGGGGCTTGAGGACATGAAGCAGATAGGGAGGTGGAAGTCAGGGTGTTTTAAAAGATATGTCAGAACGGATCAAATGTATAGTTAACCTGCTGCCTTCTCATCTCCTTCCCAATATCAGCAGCGCAAAGGAGGAGGCGGTCCGTCTGGGTTGTAGGGCATTCCTTTGTGTCAACGGCCAGGGCAAGCTGGACTGCAAGGCAGGAGGCATTGACGGCCGGCGAATACCGGATATGGTGGCAAGGGGTGCCCGGGACGAGATGGGCCCAGCAGCAAGGGCATATTTACAAGTTGCTGGGTAAGCAGCAAAAACTGGAGGTCTTGGTCATTCATCAGGGCGGTAATGACTTGACAAGCATGGGGAGGGGTGCTTTGTTGAAGGGAGATGTTTTTTTTGCAGGAGTTGTCGGCACAACTGTGGGAGACCGAGATCGTGTGGTCCAAAATAATTCCAAGACAGGGATGGAGGGGTTGCAGAGAACCACGCAGCAGTGGAAAGATCAAGGAGAAAACTGAATTGCGCTATGTCAAAATTCTGCAAGGGCAGAGGTTTCCCACAGATCAGACATAGCTTGATCAACTTGAAGTCCATTATCTAAAGTATGGTGTGCATTTGTTGGCGATGGGGATGGAGCTCTTTTTCTGGAATGTGTGCACAAAGCTCCTGGAGTTCTAAACAAGGAAAAGGGGGGAGCCACGGTGGATGGAAACCCACCTGTGGCGTGGCAGCGTTTGGGCGACCAAGCACAAGAGACTCCGAATGAGCCTTGAGAAAGTCGGAAGGATCTCAGCTTCCCCCGAAGAAACGGCGCCCTCCCCGCCCACAAACACCTGCAAGGGGAGGCGGGGCTCAGGCACGAAGGGTTGGGACAGTTGGGCCTACTGTGGACTTTGTGCAAGAAAAGGGGAAGGAGGTTGCTGGACACGGAGCAGGCACTGCACCTTCAGAACTATTTTCACCATTGTGTGTAGTGTTTTTTATGATGATGTTGTGAAAATAAATCTGCGGCCGTTTTTTGCCAAACGAAGACAAGTCTCATTCTGCACCTTACTAAGGGGAAAGGGAAGGAACGGAAGAATGAGCAAGTGTAATGTTTATGGTGCAAAAGGACAAATGCACATGTTATGCGACCAGACGTTCTGTGGCGCGGCCAGCCTGACCTGGTAAAGCTTCCATTTCATGCTAGATACACACACTGTGCGAATATGCGACTTCCTAGGCTCCCTTCAATTCATTTCTCCACAGCTAGTGCACACTCGGCCGTGTGCTGCTGAAAGGGACTTGTGCTCCGTCACTCAGAGGAGCCTCGGCTAATAAACTAAGGGCAAATCCTTGCCCTACGCTTATCATAGCAAAATGTGCGTTTGGCGCTGAAATATAAACGTGTCCTGTCAATGCACTATACTAGATAACCAATCGTTGGAGGGCCCCTCACATATCTCAAAGGCTGGAGGCTATTCTTTGCCTCGATCCCTTCACTGCTGGAATCAAAGGTAATGTCTTTATAATCCTACTTCTGTTGCACGTCTGGCTAACCATTGTGTCCTTGACAACATAGGATGAGAGGGGTGTACGGGTGCCCTCCGCCCCTGCTGACAATCTCTGGGGCACCATACTTCCAGGGACACAATGTATTAGATTCTCCAACACCAGACACCCAGCCTGGATCTCATGGCCAACACTGCCTCTCCTGACAGTCTCTGGGGCTCTCTCCCATGCTCGTGAGGATGAATGTCATAAATGGGGGACAGGTGGGTGGCTGTCTAGCACTGCTTCCCCCAGCTCTCATTAATTGGTCTTGTCTCCTTTGGTCTAGTGTCTCCTGTCCAAACGTCTTAGCTACTGCTACTCTTAGTAGGCTCTTCAACTCGTCGCCATTTATGTTATGATCCCTAATGCGCAGATGGAGACTGGACATAGACCAGCTGTGGAGTTACTTGATCGAAAGCAGGTAGTCTTTATTATATATATTTACAGGTTAGGGTTTCAGTTACTCTTAGGTTATATTACAGTACAAGGGGCACGTAGCACACCCACCGGCTATCCTCACACAATCCAGCTCAGGCCCCAAATGACACTCAACATTCTCCTGGGCTGCCAATCACTTCAGACACCAACATTCAAACAGCATACATATGTGGCCAGCAGGACTGGGCAAGACTACAATGATACAACACTTCCACGTCATGCTTTTCCTCATGCCTCATGTTATCCTCTTTACAATTACTACATAAAAGCCAAAACGATTACAAATCATGCAGGGAACCCACTTCAGCGGGCTGGCACTTTCAATAAAACTTGTGTAGAATCATGTCTTACAAAAAAGAACGAAAAGTAGTTTTCTGACAGTACGTTTTACGAACTGTACTACTTCATGCGCTCTAATCATCAAGCAATTCCACATTTCCGCAAGCAACATAGAGAGATGACAACTGAATAAGAGTTTCTCGATTAAGGAAAACAATGTAAAAAAGTTAGTTGTGCAAGGGGAAAAAGTAAAAATACTAGACGCATTCGCCAAACGCCCAAGAAAAAAACAGAAAAAGCAAAGCTACGTATTGGCGGTAACATGAACAGGTCTTGAAGCTATGGGCATTCTGAATGCGCTACACAATTATACAAGAGGGCGATATAGCTTTTGTGACTGGTGTCATACAACCCGAACTACATGTTAAGGAAAAGCACTTGAAGAGCAAAAAATCCATGTGCCTGACAGACTGCCTCTCACACTCACTGTCAAGGAGACCAGGAAGTCACGCCGCTCCATTTCCACATGTAGTAGGTAGTTTCCACCTGAGAAACGGACCTAAGCCATGCGTCCTTACGTCACCGTTATCACGTGATGGGCACGTTATGTACGTCTTACCAAACTACTGATCTTATGCCCTTCAGGCCCACGTGATCATTGCACGAGCGAGCATCAATCGTGCCGAGATGTAGAGCGTACGGCATAATTGAGGTTGAGAATGTCGACGTATTAAGACAGTGAAACGGGCATCTCCATGCCAACAAAATTGCTATACGAATGTGTACTACACCAGTTCACATTTTGGACAGAGGTGGGCATAAGTACTTGCAGCGGAATAGTTTTTCGTCCTGTGTAGACAGGTGTGTTCAAACTATAACAGAGAATAGTTGTAATAACATCAAGTTTATTACAGAGAACCACCAGCTGGGTGCAAAAAGGAGGAAAGAAACACAACAGAAGAGAAAATGGAATGGAAACAACAGTGGGTGGTAGGAGAAGTCAAGGGAAAGAAAGAAACATTAGGAAACAAAAAGACACTCATAACTAATATGATATTCATATAGGATATGTTGTATCAAACACATTCTGCTCTTGTGGTATCAGGATCCTTGTCCAGAATTCAGGATAGCCGGAATAATATGTTCTAATAATAGATGAAGTCTTTCCTGAAATGATGTATGATTCTTCTGTTCTTGGATGAAATGCAATTCCCCTCATTTATGTCTCTAGCCTTCTTGGTGATCACTTGTATACCCTCTACACTACTGTCATCATCCGGTCTTGTACTTTTCCTTGACAACACCACATCATCAGACGACCACCTCTTAGCATCTTCTAAAGTCACTGATTTCCTTCATGCTGTCACTACCCTTTGGGGAGATCTATATCTGAATAGACCTTTGAAGACTCTCTTGGGTTCCCTCGCGCAGATCCAATCTCCTTCTTTGATGGTACTTTCCGACAGACTTTTACTGTCATCGTAATATTCTTCACTTGCCTTTCTTTTACTCTCCTTGCAAAATCCTTCATATCAATCTGTTTGTGACAATTCGATTTCAGCCAAGCAGGTTTTAGTCTATTCGATTCACTTCTTCCTCCCAGTGTAAAAGGCTCCTCTTCCGTGACTGAATGTAGAGTCACTGTATAAGCGTTCAAGGCTTCCTTCAATGCACTTCCAGGGTAATGAATTTGTAATCGCTAATTAAATGATGCTCTTCACAAAACCATTCATCCTTTCAACTAGGCCATTTGCCATTGGGTGAAAAAGCGAGGCTGTTCTATGTTCAATCTCCCGGTCCCTCATAAAAGCTTGTACTTCCATTGACATAAACTGGACGCCATTATCTGACACAATCTCACAGGGATCTTCTCCTCTATTGAATACGTCTTCCATGAACCTCACTATCTTCTTGGCAGTCACAGCTCCTTCCATGACACCCCACTCCACCCATTTGGATGTATAGTCCAACATGACCAGAATGTACATTTTTTGGGCGTCTAAAGTTTCATATGGTGCAGTAATAGCTATTGCCAATTTTGTCCACTCTAATTCTGGCATTCTTATCGGCTGCAAAGGCGTTACTATCATCCTCTTCCTTTTGTCACTAACTGCACATGCTCTACGATCTGTTACTAAATCTTCCATCTCTCTCCACATCGCTGGCCACCACTAGTTCCCCCTCACCCTTCTCTTGGTGCGATTCCTGCCTAAATGTCCTTCATGTGCCAAATCTATTATTCTTTTTCTCAATGATATTGGTGGAATTATGTGATTACCCCTGTAAATACATGTGACATCTTCCGAAATTTCATCTTTCACTTGAATATATTCCTACAAATTCTGACCAGTTTCTCTCCATTCACTTTGAACCACGTGTCTTAAGGAACTCTGTTCATTGTCATCAGCTACGGCTTTGCCCCATTCTTCTTTTGATATGCTTGAATTTATGTGCGCTACAATGCATTCTGCATCTGACTCATCACAGGGAACATCTTTGCATTCATTGCAATCCCAGGGCAGCCTCGAGAAACAATCCACCACCACATTTGACTTTCCCGGCGTATACATCACTTTTCTATTGTACTGCATGATGTCTAATATTGGCACGCGCCGATTCTCGTGACGCGTCTGGCCCCTTAGGCGATTGTCTCGCCATTAGAATGCCCCGCCACGTTTCTTACGTTTCTTATGTTTCCTTTCCTTCCTTTGGTGGTGCGGGCCTAGTCTTTCTGTATGTTTCCTTCTTTCTCTATTTAGCTCCTCCCATTCCGCCCTAGCGTTGCGTTGCAACTCACTGCTTTCGTTTTCGTGAGAACTAACGCTAGTGCTTTCTATCTGTGCCTTACCTGCCTTCCTAGTTTCTCCTCCCGTGCTCCACTTCCCGGTTCGCACTTTTGTGCGTGTCGCCTTCATTCTTCTGTTCCGCTCCTCCATTACGCCGGATTCCTTCTTCTGGCTCGCTGCCCGCTCTGGGCTCTTTCCTTTCTTTTCTCTTACCTTGCTGTCCAAGACTACCTCCCGTCTGTCAGTCCTTCTTTGGGCTGGTTATTCTTCCGGAGATATTACCTGCATATTGTTCACCCTTCCCAAAGGGTTTATCGATCCTGTCTACTGCTCGCTACCCGTGCTTATCAGTTGTTGTGGAGGTGAACTTACAACTGCCTGGGCTTCATTTCATCCGGTGTATATTCTTGGTTACCTGGACTACCTGTGGATTTCCTTCAGCAACTGCAGCTCCTACGAACTACCATAGAGGTTTTTTCTGCCTTCAGGCTTTTTCCTCATTTGGACGCCATCGGGGAGGCCCCTCCTGCTTGCCATTGATTGAAGGGCAGCAGGGTGGCTTCGAACCGAGGGTGGCCCTACCTCTGCGAGAGAAAACACAAGGGGAAGAAGAAAAAAGGAGTCAAGACCACCTCTACAGAAACAAGTGAGGAGGAGGACGAAGGGGATATTGTGCTCAGTGACGACCCAGAAGTGTGTGGGTATATCAAACCAGGGGTCAATAGTGACAAATATCCATCTCCGGGTCTGAGGCGACACTGAATGTGGGCTTTTCAAATTTAACACATGAATAAGAGGCTTGTGGTCTGTTCTTAATTAAATAGGAAAACCCCAGCTTGAGCTTCTACAATGTTCTAATATCGACTTAACTCTAAGCACCTCTCTTTCGATCGTAGAGTAGTTATGTTTTGCCCCCTTCAATACTCTTAGAGGCAAATGCAATGGGTACTGTCCTGCCTCCCTGTATTTGTTCCAGAACTCCTCCTAAACCCACATTGCTGGCATCAACTGAAATCACATTCAGAGCATTACAGTCAAACATCTTCAATGCTGGTGCACCATTTATATTTTCTTTGAAACACTCAAACTCATTTTTACACTCATCCGACCATGAAAACTTCACAGATTTCTTCATCAACTCTCTCATGTATTTAGTTTTATCTGTGAAGTGAGTTATACATTTAGAATAATATTCATCCAAGCCAAGAAAGCTTCTCAATTGCTCTTCGTTGGTTGGTTCCGGAATACTCAATATGGTGTTCACCAAATTCTTCTTCGGTCTAATAACCTTTGAGTTTATAAGGTGACCTCATTCATTTTGATGTTGCATTTTTCAAAGTAAATCCTCTCTTTTGTATCACTTGTAGCACTCCCAATAATTTAGCATTATGCTCTTCCTCAGTCTGTGCCGCAATTAAGATGTCATCCTGAAAATAATATATACCCTCCAGACCTGCAAAAAGATGATGTATTAATCGCTGGAACACAGCTGCTGCTGATGCTAGACCGAAAGGCATTCTCTTGCACCTGAAAGCTCCTAAAGGCGTAACAAATGACGTGAGATGCTTTGGTTCCTCATCCAACAGGACCTGATGATAAGCTGAGGATACATCTAACATTGTAAAAAAAACTTGCTGGCCTCATGGTGGTCAACATCTCCCCAATGTTGGGTAAAGGGTTTCTGTCCACCAATATGTTCGCATTAAGGTCTCTTATATCTACACACATCCTAATGGAACTATTAGGCCTCTTCACAATTACAATCAGGGAAAGCCATTCTGAACTTTCCAGTGCACAAAGTGAGGAACATTCCCATTGGACCAATGGGAATGTTCCTCACTTTGTGCACTGGTTTAGCACCCCTCTTCAATACTATTCTGTGTTTGAATCCTTTCAATACTCCAATATTGTCATTAAACACTTGAGGAATACTTTTGGCTAAGTTCTCACTCATATCACCACTGTCCATTGAAATGCCAAGTATGGGAAAACTCTCCACAGGATGGATCTTTATTTGTAGTACAGCTTGTTCCCACAGGCGAGCTATTCTCTGCGACATATAGTTTACAAAATGTCTCTCTTCCTTTGAAGCTTAGGTGTACCCATTTATATCCAATGATGTTTATTGGAGTCTTACCATATCCTGTGGCTCTTACTCTCGTGCTTTGCGGATCATCACACTTTCCTTTTAAGTCTCTGACATACATCTCAGTATCAACAGTTGTATATGGCGACCCTGTGTCCACCATCACTGAATTATGTACATCTGTACCCATGGTCCTCTATTGTTGTTTCCTGAAGTGAGAGTTAGAATCTGAACTTCTTCTTCAATACCTTCTGTAACCGACAACAAGCTGCTCTGTCCTCCAATCTCTTCCAATGCTTTGATGCTCACATTATTTGTTCCAGGAAAACGACCATTCACACCCTGCAATCTACCGCTGGAACCTGGGACTATCCTTCCTCTTCCGCTGATGTTCCTACACACCTTGCCACAATGACCAATGCCACCGCACTTGAAACATTCAGCAGAGAAACCTGGGCATTCCTTTTCAATATTCATAAGGAATGCGGTGCTAGTCTGCACAACTTGTTATGACACCATGGGGGAGCTGGTACTGTGAAGGGCAACTTTAGTCATAGCTAGGAAGTAGGTGCCCTAAGTTTCCATGTGGTGTACGACCTACACAGTGGAAGTAGAAAGCAGTAAATAAGTATGCCATCATCAAATTGTTAATTTTCGTCGAGTAGGATACTGGTTCAGCAACCGGAGAACACTCCCGTAACTATTACAGCAGTGACTGACTCTACAACGCGCTCCTCTCATAAAGGGTGGACTTAAGCCCAAGTGGTGGCAGGCCCTTGTTGGCCTGCAAATAAACTTTTAATTGCACCCTCCACCTCATTTGTCGTCCCATATATGGCAGCCCTAAAGGCGTGCAAAAACAAATTTGTAGATTCTTCTCCTTCGTCGAGTGTGGCCCCCCGGGATGGGGTATGTGTGCTGCCACGGGATAATGAATATGTCGTAGTCCCGACAAGGAGTCTTTTAAAGACATCAATTTCCTTGGAACATTTTGACCCAGAAGATTTTCTTAATTGTCCAGAGAAATACCTTATCTCTCATATTTCTATACTCTCTCTGGTTATTTCTCATGCACTTGCAAAAAGATTGTGGCTATCTTTGGACCTTCAGACGGTGGGTTCCCTTTTTTGGTAGGGAAGGGAGGAAGTCCATCTACGTAGAGTAATGCAAAAAGGAGGAAAGAATCCAGGACATTGCACCCAATAAAGTGAGAAACGTGTTTATTATTAGGTTGGCCCTTAAGTGATAACACATGTTTCGGCCCTTCCTGGCCTTTCTCAAATCAGGGCTAATACATTCCTTTTACATCCATAAAATTCCTCGCCGGGAGCCATAAATTCATCTTAGTGGTTTCAAACTTGTATCGGGTTTAATCCCATCTACATAGATTTTCTTCGTTCATACGCGTTGGCTTTTTCCAGGATGTGAGCTCAAAAAGGCCAGGAAGGGCCGAAACACGTGTAATCACTTAAGGGCCAACCTAATAATACACACGTTTCTCACTTTATTGGGCGCAATGTCCTGGATTTTTTCATCCTTTTTGCATTATTGTTTATGACGGGTTCTTTCCCGGCTTACCGTCAATCCAGTGAACTGCGACCAGACTCTTAATTGGATCAGTGGATTTAGGGGTCTTCTATCCCTATACCACATTGGATTAAGATACTTCAAACAATACAGACTTGCTCAGTTATATGTGTTGAATTACGAGTCGCCGACCAGACCAGCTGTACCCACAAGCCTGGCTTACATTTGAAACCAGCTACATAGAGGTCAACCTCATCATTCACTGGAATCGTCACCATTATTGTTCAATAAATCTGTACAGTTTGACTCGGGGTCAGAGATGACTAAAGTTAATCCATCTGACCTGAACCCGGTAGGGCGTGGGACTCTAAATAGGGCTCTGGACCCAAGTCATGAATTCTGTAATATAAATGATCAACATGGTACTAACATTAATTCTATTACAGGTGAACTGGTTGTGGATGATTTGTCTTTTCATGTGTTGTCCAGAATACTTAATTTGACGGGCAGAGGAAGTGATACATTGCAATTTGAAATGTGGGAGGTTAGAGCTGCCCTAAAAGATCTAGTTAGAAAAATGTCCTCCGTAAAAGGTTTTATAATAGCACTTGGCCCTAAAATACAGTCCTCGGGATTATTAAATAAGAGACATGGAAAATTAGTTGGTAGAGTTGACGAATAAGCTCAATGCTGTTGTTGTAGCAAAGACGGCTCATCAGGAGGTGGTGAGTTGTCAGGAACAAATAAGGCATGTTGATATAGTGGTTTCAGAGGACCATTTGCAATCTCTTTTACTCACATTCTGGGAGATGGAGAACTAAGCCAGAGAGAAGTGACCAGGTGTCCTTCCCCTGTTGGGTGAGGGTCTGGAGTCGTCTTTTTTTATAAATATGGTTTGCTTGCTGGGTAATATCATAAGAAATCGAAGAATTGTAAAAATATTCATAAATAAGATATGAAGGGTTCAGGGACATTTTTGCAGGGTTTAAATCTGCATACAACCCAAACGACTCAAATGGTTAATGCTAGAAATAAATGTAAAAATAAAAATAGCCAGACCAAGAATCTGGGGGTTCATATGTATGAAGAAGCAGAAACATGTGTCTCCCCTGAGTGTTATAGCTGCTCAGAATAGCATTTTAATTGAAAAGGATGACAGACTCTTTTGTATTCTGTATTTCAGGAACGTAAATATAGGACCAATGGATGCTATCCCCTTAATAGGCACTATATATGGGTCCTTTTTGCGGCAATTCCGAGGATGGCAACAATTTTAACATCGGTATTTACTTGTGTAGAATTTTATGACAATCACAAAGTGGATAGAGTCAAAATGAGCTTCACATCGAAATTAATTAGAGATTTTGTTCAGTCCAAATCTTTACTTTTTGGTCAAATGGGGTATGAAATTCAAGAAAATCTCGTAGGTGTAAATGCTTATACAGGGCCTATAATAGTATTTCACGAGACCCATTGGTAATTCATGTGAACACTAACAAGAATGTGGAGGTAAAGCATACTGAGATCAGTAACGCAGTAAAATCTAATGGGAGGTTGTTAACATACAACTCGTCACACATAGTTAATGCATTGCATACAAATGAGTCAACCCATTTACCGAAATTCTAATAGAAATGGCCAATTTAGAATAGTCTCATGGAATACTCGCAGGTCGACGCATCTTTGGGGTAAAACAAACCTCTGGGATGATTTTGATTTTATTTGTTTACAAGAGTCTTGGATATTGAAGGAGCCGGGTTTGGACGGTGTTTCTCTGTGTTTTACTCCGGCCTCTCGGGCCCCTAAGGGTCGACCGGCAGAATATGTGCAGTAATAGTGCTAAATGTCTATTTTAACCCGGTAACAAATGGTTTACCCACGTTCTTAAATAAAGTAGCAGATTTATTAATTCTTTATATTCCAGATAAAGGGGCTTCCATCATCCTGTTAGATTTTAATAGTGATTGTTTGAAATGAAGCATTCAGAAATCTTATATAAGGTGGAGCGGTTCTAAACATGCTAGGGTTATGTTAATAAAATAATTTTTGGACATGTGGGATTTGGAAATTGTTAATGGCAAGGTTCAAGGTGACATTTCACCAAGACATTACATCTATTTTAGATTGCATTTGTCTATCTGTAGACTTAATCCCATTATGTAATGTACTTTGTGTTCAGCATGAAGTTGGTGGGAGTGATCACAGTCCTGTTGGCTTGGATTTAGCCTGGGAGATTGTTGCACAGACTAGTTTGACACCTTGCATGGTCAAAGTGAGGGAATGTGAAGAAAAGGGGGGTGGGGGCTAGCCATGTGGCTACCGGAGCATGGAGGCTCTATGTGCAGGCTGCTACAGCCAAAGGACTGCATTTCCCATGAACACCATGGGTGGTTTGGAGCATGCACATGCACACATTGCAATTCCTATAAAGCCTCTCCCGGGTCCGTGCTGAGTGTTGTTGATTTTGGCTTCTGCACGCATGGGCCAGGGGAGAGCGGACAAGAAGATGGTCAATGGCAGGATGGTGAGCGGTGCACTTCCTTGTGCTGTGCAAAGCTGCGTCGCCAGGACTGTGGGTTATCCCCCTTCAAGGTTTGATCTCCAGAGCATGGGGAGGAGGCGGTCGACCCACCCGAGACCTCAGTTAAGTGCTCCCATATTTGGTGTTCATAATATTTCTTGGTGAAATCGAGGTGGAGGAACATGGTCAGATGTTTGAACTTTGTGCCGACTAAGCTGTGGATAGGAACGTTTCATCTGGCATACAAAACGTGGGTGCCCTGTATAGGCACATAAACGCTCTGCGTAGCGTATGCTCAAGGACTTGGGCTACGAATGCGGCAATGTTTGATTGTTTGTTGCAGCTTCTTAGCACTGCATTGTTCCAAAATTAAGGCCAGAGACTGAGGCGGCAGTAAGGTATTGCATATTGAACTCATTCCTTGCTTAACGCTACGTTCAGTCATGTGTTAATGTGTTCAGCAAAGCACTCATGTGCTAAAAGAGTATACCTGTGTCTTGTACCTGTGTTCATGTATCTGTGTTCATGTAATTGCTTGTCCAGGTTTTTCTGGTGCTATGTGCTTGTCAGTTGCTTACCAGCTATGTTATGATTTACTGAATGTTTACTTTTCCATGTGAGCATAGTCCTACCCAAGAAGGAGTGTGCTCAGGTTTGTCAAGAGAGTGAATTCAGCAACTACGAGGTCAGGTGAAGCAGGAGGTCACTTGTGGTTTCATGATATATGTTGTACATGCCTTTCCTTACTTCTCCACTACCCATCCTTTACGCAAGATTCTTATCCTCATTCCGGTTACCCTAAAACACCCCCTTCCCTATCCACAACTTCTCCCTAATCCTCTTCCCCCCATTGGCTGCCTCGAGGTAACCTGTTATCCAGAATCAGCAGCCTGTGCCAACCAAGGTGGGAGGAGTCAACTGCATTTGGCTTCCGTGGTCAGGAAGGAGTTGTGAGATACTCCAGGGGTGTGACAGGGAATGTGATCAGGCTGTTCTATGAAGGCACTCGATTGCAAAACAGTTTAACAGATTGGTGGAAGACAAGTATAATAGTGGTTGTTTTATGAATGTGTCTCCTGTAGAATTTGTCCCGCAATTGTGCAATTTACTATTTCATCTTTTATGTTTTAGTATTTAAAAGGTACGCGAGTATCTAAAAATCAAATGGATAAGTTCGATGAAATGACATATAAAAAAGTGGAGGATTTAAAGAGAAAGATTATGGCACTGCAAAAAAAAGGTCAAGATCATGTAATTATGGTTATAAAATTAAAGCAGCAGTATAAGAATTGGTCCAAGACACATTGTTTCATGAGAAATCAGAGAGATGCTGAGGCTATGTTGGAAACAATGCAGCAACCTGGCGGCTCTCCGTTTTGGGCCTTATTTAAATCTCCTTCTCTTCAAGTCATATTACAAGTGCAATCTATTTCTAGTGCTGTCTGCGAAGAACAGTTTCTAACTTTATATTCATCTCCTGATGGTAGAAGTTGGGATGTGAGAGATCTAGTTGTCATTCCAGAGAACGCTAAAGGTTGATCATGTCTGGAAATAAACACTTATACTGTAGAAACGGTGATTGGGAAATGTAAAGTATCAAACGTCCTGGGTCCATATGGCCTATCGAATGCAACAGTAAAATCCTTACATACTTTGTGGGCTAAGGTTTTGTTTCAACATTATAGTAATGTAATGCACATGCACTTTATACCGCCGTCATAGCAAGAAGCAACAGTGATTTTAATTTATAAGAAAGGTGACATGGCTGACCCGAATAATTATAGGCCCATATCTCTATTCGATTACTCTTAACATTTCTGCAACTTTTATTTTGTCCGAATTACATAGGAGAAGAATGTTGCAGACCCTTAGCAGTTTTAAAAAGGGGCAGCATGTCAGTCAATTGTTTTATAATTTAAGTGTTGGGTGAACAATGCTGGGCGGCTAAAAGAGAGTTATTCGTAGCTTTACGAAAGCTTTTGATTGTGTTAAAAGAAAAACTCTATGGGAAAAAATGCATGAATTGGGATGCCCTTGTGCACTTCTGAATATGCTAATAGCCTTGGACACCGATAGTAGAATTAGAGTCAGATTGGACCAGCGAAGGACTTAAACAAAACGGATACGTACATCTCGTGGATAACGTCAAGGATGCGTGCTGGCCCCCTCTTTATTTAGCACTAGCTGTCCCCGGCCATGCGTTGCTGTGGCTCAGTCTGGTTAAATGGAAAAGAAAGAAAAGAGAAAGTGCACGTTTCTAATATGTTTAATTTCACAACCCTTGTGGGTAGTTTTTAATGGCTCTGGTGGTTCTCTAAGTTGAAGCAGTTTAATTTTCCCAGCGGCGCAACACATTCCTTTCATTTCTCCATTAAATTTCAGGGCCTTGCAATAAGGACACACTTCAGTCATGGTGCCGATAAGAACATACCAGCGCAAACTATAATCATCAGCTGGGTTGTACCGGAATGCAATGCGATGTAATTGCGTGATTGCTGAGCACGGAGTCGTGTTTGACACTGATCTGCTGTTTCTCCTTGGCGTCTTTCAGCCACTCTCAGCCTGTCGCGTTCATTCTGTTGAGAACGAAGCAGATCTGAAGCTGTAGAACGCGATCGCCGTGCTCGCAACCGTGCATCCTAAAGTCTGGCTGCATGTCGCTCTGCTGCTTCCTCGGCACGTATTTGAGCCATTCTAAATTGCAAACATTGAAATGGAATCGTAAAATATTTAGTATAGCGTGTGTTGCTTTTACATCCAACAGATGGCGCTGTTTTTCAGAAAAAGCATGTTTTTACTTGTCACATCTATGTACAGTAGGTATATAAAAACATGCGCCTATTTGAATGGAACGTTGTGTCAAAATTTCAAATCAACGGGTGAAGAACTTTGTGAGATTTAAGATTTTGAACAAACGAACATTTACATTTTTATAGATTTATATGTTAAATTTGAAAACAATTTAAGGTACTGTAAGAGCTAATCCCCCCAAATCAGGACCCGTTTGTATCCATTATTATATGCCGATGATATTGTTTTATTTCATTATACAAGGTAAAACGCCTTTAGGTGGACAATATCGGGACAAACATTAGAGAAGGTAGAGAAATTAATCAATTCAAGTTGCAGTTACACAACTGCTTCAACTGGATTCTAAGTTTGGGAAATTCTCGTTGTCCCTGATTATTAAATATAACCAGCAAAAAATAATGCTGAAATTGATCTATGGGGCAGAGACTTACCTGATACTAGGAGAGTGGGATAAAATGGAGGGGAAGATTTGGAGAAAGTCTTATCTCTCCCTCAATATCTTATCCTTTGCCCGCAATACGACATGTTCTTGGACTATTGTCCCTGCAAATACATATTATATGGTGCACGTTACAACCGTATAGAGGATTTTTGGATCCACCTCCAGGGTCATTGTTTTTGCTTCTTAATGGTGTACTAAAAAAACAAAGGGCCTTATCATGAGTTGAGCGCCCACCCGTCTGGCGGTATTACCACTCGATCACGGATTGGGCGCTAAACTTTATTCCCCCGTTGGACCCAATTGGGAATTTTTAGCGCAATTACCGCTGGCGGTATTACCACAGTAATTATGCTGAAAATCTGCATTTTTCTGGCATGTTTACCTCCCGCTGTGAGATAGGGGTAAACAGGCCATACTCATGATTGGACGAACCCTTGAATGCGGCGGTAACCCTATTACCACCGCATTTAAAGGCTACCGCCCAACTCATGTTGAGGCCCCAAGCGGTTTAAGTTTTGGCATTCTCGAGGGAGGGGTGCTCATTGAAATTGAAAAATGTTGGTTCGTCAGGGGAAGAATTGATCTCCCGTCCTCTTGTTACTAAGAACAAATTGTTCCTTTCAGATTGGATAGGAAATAGGGAGTTGATGGTTAACTTGAAGATTTTTCCTCATTTTATTTATGCCAAAGGGCCTCATTCCGAGTTACCTGTTACAAATCTGTTAAAACCGGCAATCCGGTATTAGCATTTCCAGCTGGGCAATCAGCGGAATACCCGCCGTACTGCGAGTACAAGGGCGCGCGCACAAGCTCATGCCGGAAGCGTTAATATCGGACTGCGGGTATCAACCGATAAATAGAGAAAACATCCTACATTTGCAGACAAGAAATGGCATCCCTACCGCTTCCAGACAAAAAATGGCACTAACACCGGATTGGCGGTAATACCAGCGCCAGAACCCGAAATGCTGCGAATGCCGGAAGTAGGCCACCAGCCATTACAAACACCAAAATCCACCTCAATCCACTGCAATCTACAGCAATCTAGGCACAGAAACACCTGAAAAACATGTCCTAGGAACAAAGGCAAGGACCTACGCAAACCCAAGTTTTCAGACACAAGGGACACAAGGAGAAGGCAGTAAGTACAAGTGCATGTACATGTGCGCCCCCCCACCCTTTGCATGCCTCCACCATCAGGGTGCCGAACAATGGCCAGGCCAAGTGACCTGACCCATGGCATGGAACGCATTGTACAACCTTCGATGGTTGTACTGCCCCGATAGACACACAGGCATGCAAATTGCACACATCCTGCATCTACCTAAGCAACAAGACCCACGAGAGACACATATCCCCAACAACACAGTTGCCCACACTGCATGTGTTGTGCAAAATGCATGACTGAGGACATGTGTGGCAAACAGCTGACAGCACATCTCATCTCCCCAACAGGTACCCACTCCACGAACAGTGACGAAGCAGGACCAATGCATGCACCCAACAGGAGAGGCCCCACACCTGCGCAGGCCAGACACACTGCCGGACGCAGCAGGCAGCTTGGCAGTGGGGCGACATCAGCCCAGCCACCATCACCACCACCCCAGGCAGTGCCAGCCACCACCATCACCCCAGGCAGTGGCAGCCCAGGCACCGCCACACCAGGCAGTGCCAACCCAGCCACCACCACCTTTGGCAGTGCCAGCCCATCCACCACCTTTGGCAGTGCCAGCCCATCCACCACCTGTGGCAGTTCCAGCCCAGTCCCCAACTATGCAACCTCCACAAACTGGTCTTGTGCCCTACGACACCACAGGCAGTGAGAGTACACATGTGACGTCGGACAGTGCCCGCACACACAGAAGCCCGCCACATGGCCGCAGACAGATTTTGCATATTTCCGAGGAGTCAGACTCCAACGGGGAACAGGAAGTGGCCATGGATGCCTATGAACAATATGAGGGGGACACCACACCTGGATTTAGTCCAGCCACACCCCCAAGCCCACACAGCCCGAGACCACTGCCAGATGGTAACCTGCGTGCAATACTGGCACGGCTGGACCACATTGAGTGCCAGCAGGTGGAAATACACACCAGCCACTGTGAGATGCGTGCAATCCGCAATACCATCCAGAATAGGACCCGCCGCATGGCACACGCACTAGGACAGGCAACATCTGCCATGGCGACACTTGGGCAGAAGGTGCGTGAGCACACAGATGCCTCATCTGCCGCAGCAGAATCCCTATCACAGGCCACGCAGTTGACATTGCAGTACATCCTTGCCCAGGGTTCTGAGCCCTCATCCACCAACACACCCAATGAGGGCTCACTAGAAGGCACGCCAAGGCGAAGGTCCATCCAACTCCTCAGCACAAGGCTCTAGGACTCAGACCCTGAGTCCACATGTGCCCAGAAGTAATGCATGTACATGGCGGTCACACTGATGCATACTGTTGTCTATTGTGAGTGGGTATGGTTTTTTGGGTTATTTTGTGTGGGTGGGGTTTTTGGGGGGATTTTGAGTGGGTAGGGTTTTTTGGGTGGATTTTGATTGGGTACAGTGTTTTTGTGGTGGGTGTTGGGATGGAATGTACAATGCATGTATATCCAGAATGGCCATCAAAATCATAAAAAGAAAATTCACACTTGCAACCTTGAATGGACATCAATCTTTATGTGCATGCATTTATTGTGTGAGATGAACAGTGAAGTGAGCATTGCCCACGTAAATGGCAGGCAGCATCAAAACAAATTCTCAATAAACTCATGGCGGGTGATGCGACCCTGCCTGGCCTCTGCACGTGCAGTATCCACATGTGTGCCATCACCATGCACGGCTTCATCATCCTCTGGGGCAGAGGGGCATGTCCACATCTGGGGCCAGGGGTATGTTGCGCTGAATGCAGATGTGCAACATGGCGCATGCCAACATGATCTTGCCCACCTTATCTGGCTTGTACATGAGGGCCCCTCCCACTGCGATGCAGACATTGGAAGCGTGCCTTGCACATGCCAAATGTGCGCTCAATTGCCACCCTGGTCCGAATGTGTACATCAGTGTACGCCAACTACTGTGGTGTCTGTGGATTCCTTATGGGGGACATCAGCTATTGGAGCTATGGATATCCAGAGTCACCTGCAAGGGGGACAGAAATAGGGCGTGTCAGTGGATACAGTGGATAGGTATACCTTTCAAGCACTGTGACAATGGTCAGGGTAAGTACAGTACCCATATGCGAAATCACTTTACACCTTAAGGCATGTGGGTCATTAGATGAGAGGCATGTCATTTTTGTACTACGTTGATACCATGTTGACATGATGCTACAGGATGGTGTTTGCAAAACAGAAGGCTAGGTAGTAAGCTGAGCCACTCAGTCGCTCTCCTTTTGGTCCCAATCGGGGTATGTGATTTCAAAATAATTCCAAAATCAATGATTATTAGGTCATGAATTTTTCTTAATCAAATATGGCGGACTTGAATGGAATTACAATAAATCATCACAAGTAGCATTGTTCGTAGTTTCATAAGAACCAATTTATATTCAAAAGGTGAATTTTTCAAAAAAGCAGGTCACTAATAGTTTCTTAGTGAGGAAGCAAATATGTCAGAGCATCCAAATTATTGACTAAGTATGCCAATGCATTTCTGAGAAAATCTCCTTCGTCAGGGCAAGTCAAATGCTGAATTCCAAGCAATTAATTTAAAAAAAACATGCATAAACATGCAATTGTAAAATGTAAACATGCAATTTGTGAATGACAATACCATTAGTGCAAAAGTAAGTTTAACATAACATACCAATCGCCAATTGGTTCAGTTGTGGTCATGTGAGGATAGTAAAAAAACAGAATTGTAGAATAAATTAGTGAAATTAACAAAAAAATTATACATGAAGGGAAAAAATCTGTGGTGGGTGTTACGTGAATGTTATGTGACCTATTACAGAACAGGAAAGGTCCTGTGTATGGGATGCGATCAAAATGCTGAATGTTCCACTTAAAATCAGAGTTACATGTCAGTTAAGCAACATCTGTGGGGCAGAAATGTCCAGATCAGAATGTGTATGTACATGAGGGCCCCCCCACTACGATACAGACATCGGCAGCGTGTCCCATGACCCGTGTCCCACCTACGCTAATTGTTTTATGCACAAATATGAGATGGACTACGTGCTCAACAAAAACGAATGGAATAAAAACATCTATCTTTGGGTACGTTTCATTGATGATATTTTTGGAATCTGGACTGGTACGGAACCTGAATTTGACATCTTTTTTGCGTACCTCAATAACATAGACACGAGAATCCAATTCACCAAAGAGATCTCTGACAGCAAAATTACGTTTCTTGATGTACAAATTGAAAAAAAGCAATAGTCTATAACACCACTCTTTTTCGCAAACCCACTGATCGTAACAATTTATTACATCGTTTAAGCTTCCACCAATCCAGTTTGCTCAGAAACGTGCCATACAATCAACTTTTACGGATCAAAAAGATCGTAAGTGACCCTGAAGATTGCTTACAACAACAAATGGACATGAAAGAAAAGTTCCTTGCACATGGATATAAAATAGAAGAACCTGACTCAGCAGTGAACAGAGTAAACACTTTTGAACGGGACACGCTCATGGCGAGTGGTCAAAAGACCAAAAGGGAACTGAAAATGCCATTTTTTGTGTCTAAGTTTTCTGGGTAAAGCAACAAAATTAAAAACACCATCAAAAAACACTGGAGCATCTTTAAAAATGATATGAGTACAAAATTTGTTTGACGAGTTACCAGTCTTTGCATGTCAAAGAAGCAGGAATCTTCATGATGAGTTAGTTAATACCAGACCACCTACCAAAGAACCCATCACACAACGGACTGGTACTTACCTGTGCCTACACTGTACTAATTGTAGCTTTGTACTGAAGGGGAATATCATACATCATCCCCGCAACAGCAGCAAAACCTATCTGAAAACATATGGCACTTGTGATAGTGCCAACATCATCTACGGTATTAAATGCCTCTGTGGTAAATACTACGTGGTTCAGTCTACAAGAAGTGCTAAAACATGCTGGAATTAGCATTGGTCCTGCATTCACAATAGTAACATGAATTCTGCAGTAGCACGCCATTGGGTTAAAGAAGGCCACAATTTAACACATATAAGATTCCTGATTTTAGAAGTTCTGACTAAAATCAATGCACGTGAAGATTTGGGCCAGCGACTTAACAAAAGAGAAACTTTCTGGATTGATAAATTGGGCAGTTTGTCTCCAAATAGTCTCAATGAAGAGATCAATTTTCATTGTTTTATTTGAACACTTTGTTTAGTATCTTGTGATTGCATTTCACCTAACCATGGGTAACACATCAGATCATGTTTTGTAACTAATGTGCCATTTTTATAGGTTTCGTATATCCATTGTTTATCCTATGTATCTGTAATTTATTTGTATTAATGATACCATTGTTATCTTGTTTAATAGCACAGACATATTTTCCCGGTGTCTGGTCTGGGACCCAAAGTGCCCCCCGTGGCATCACCGCTCATGTTCTGTCAAAGGTACATACACATTTATTATTTTTATAATACCAGTAGGGACAGGTTTCATGCTCACGGTACGTTCTGCTAATTCTACACATTACTGATATTTTTTTCATTCCTGAGTATGTCTTCTATGTCTATTAACATATGTTTTTCCTTTTTTTCCCTTTTTAACACACAGCCGTCCATTAGCTCTTCCTTACATAGATTTCATCATTATGCCATTTTAATGCTTTTTATTGTTTTTCTTGGTCACCATGGCCACCGCAACACATGCGTACGACACGCACTGCGTAAATTTACCCGATTAGCATCGTTGCCCAGCAACGCAACAACAAGGGACCTTCCTCGCTCCCTGCACGTACCCAACGCAGCATTTAGCTTTTTCTGCGCCACGCGGCGAGTTTAGAAAAGTAAATCCGTTGCTTGGCAAAGGTCTAACACGGAAGCCTCCGGCTCCACACACGCGCCCCGCCTCAGCAGGACGCTGACTGCAGGCCATTGCCGTATCTACCTTCAGATACGTTATTGAGAGCAGCTCTTCTTCCCACATGTGCTCTGACTTCCAAACACATTCTGATCTGGACATTTCTGCCCCACAGATGTTGATTAGCTGAGATGTAACTCAGATTTTAAGTGGAACATTCAGCATTTAGATCACATCCCATACACATGACCTTTCGTGTTCTGCAATAGGTCACATAACATTCAGGTAACCCCCACCACAGATTTCTTTCCCTTCATGTATCATTTTTTGTTCATTTCACTAATTTATTCTACGATTCTGTTACAATTGGCGATTGGTATGTTATGTTGAACTTACTTTTGCACTAATGGTATTGTCATTCACAAATTGCATGTTTATGCATGAGGTTTTTTAATCAATTGCTTGGAATTCAGCATTTGACTTGCCCTGATGAAGGAGATTTTCTCCGAAATGCATTGGCATACTTAGTCAATAATTTGGATGCTGTGACATATTTGCTTCCTCACTAAGAAACTATTATTGACCTGCTTTTTTGGCAAATTCACCTTTTGAATATAAATTCGTTCTTATGAACCTACGCACAGTGCTACTCGTGATGATTTATTGTAATTCCATTCAAGTCCGACGTATTTGATTAAGAAAAATTCATGACCTAATAATCATTGATTTTGGAATTATTTTGAAATCACATACCCCGATTGGGACCAAAAGGAGAGCGACTGCGTGGCTCGGCTTACTACCTAGCCTTCTGTTTTCGCTATCTTTTGAGTTAGGGTATCTCCATACTCTTCCCAGCCAGCTCCCATCAAGATGGTTTATGAAAGTGCAAATTTACCTAACTTCCTTTGACTCTTATATAATTTTACATGATTATAATTTTTGTGGTGCCCACTTATTTTCTTCTTTGCTACAGGATGGTGTTTGCACACCGGCCACCGACAAATGGGACATGGACAGGAGGGGCACAGTACTGACACCATGGTTTGGTTCATGTACTTATGTGGGCCCACTGTGCCTTGTGGCATTCAGAGCTCAAGGTGTTGCAATGAGACATGCATGTCACGGGGAGGAGGGCAGATCGGATGTGCAAGTGCTCTTGTGTGCACAGAAAGGGTTGCTGATGTGTGCCACGGTGGGGGACACTGGCTGGGTGGTAGGCCAGGGTGGACACAAGGGTGGTGTGCACATGTACTGTGTATGGTGCATGCTGGGGCGTAGGTGTGACGGTGTGGGGGGATGGTGGTGTAGAGTCGACAGGGGCCTGGTGGCCTGTGAGTGCACATTTGTGTGAGCGGCAGAGGGTTGATTGTCAAGGGAGGGTGAGTGGTGAGGAGGTAATGATGGCTATTGGGTCATCCACACATCACTTAATGGTGCTGTCCGATAGGGCCAGGGGACCATTCCAGTGAGAGTAACCGCCTACGGGGAGGGGGGCATCATCAATGATGTGCACACGACATATAAGTATGGGGCATGATTGTGGGCGCACATGACTGATCTGGCTAACATGCCATGTCTTTCCCTGCTTCTGTGGCACCCCGTTGCTTGCCATCTGGTGCACTTCTGTAAAATGTCTATGTATTGCACTGAGTGACACAGTGTGTGCCCCATTTTTGCCTGCTGTGCCATGCTGTGGTGCTCTATCTTGCATGTGTCGTTGCGCACACACTGCACGTGTCTATGGCTCTGCATCCCATGCCGACCCACAGCACCATGCATTACCCCAGATTCACTTTTTTCATCATGTGATGGGTGCCCTGCTGTATGTGTAAATTGCCATTGGTACAGGGGTGTGTTGTGGCATGTTGAGCTAGTGGTGAGACTTTGTAGCTCCCATGTACATGTACTTGGCCCACCTATGCACCCATGCCTGGCCACGATGATGGATCATGCTCTTTTTGTCTCTCTCACTGTTGCATTGTGGTACATGTGGTCCTGTGTGTCTATATGCTGATTGGGTAGCACAGTTCCTCCATTCAGTGCTGCTCTTTTTTTAGGGTCACATGATGAAGGGCAACGGCCTGTGATGGGGAGGTTGGAGGGGGGATAGTTCCAAGCACCACTCATTGCCATTGTGTCTGCCCCCCCTAAAAATGATGTCCCTGTGTACTGTGATTCCTACTCACCCAATACCCATGTACGTTGTCCTCTGTGCCTCTCCATGTATGCTGCCAGTGTGCTGTTTCGCAATACCATGGCATCATGTGTTGATCCTGGGAACCCGGGCACAACAGTGGGTGATTGTGAGGTCGGCATCACAGGTGACGTGGACGTTCAGTGAGTCGTACTGTTTCCGGTTCCTGTATACTTCCTCCTGGGCATGGGGTGCAACCAGCTCAACATGCATACAGTCCAGTGCTGTCACCAGATTGGGCATGCCTGCCATGGCGTAGAATATTGCCTTAGTGGTATTCACCTGTGCCAGGGTGGTTGGGAGTGCAATGTGCTATCCCAAATGCATTCCATGCATGTGCAAATGCTTAAATGTTTCTTGGAAATCACTTTAACACACAACCAGTTCATCTTCAATGGCAACTATTACTCACAAACAAAAGGTATCGCCATGGGGTCAAAATATGCACCTCCCTTAGCAAATCTTTTTATGGCCTACTTTGAAGATCAATACATTTTACAAAATAATCCTTTTCATCACTATATCACAACATGGAAAAGATATATTGATGATGTCTTTGTTATTTGGTCTGGTAATCGTGAAAGCTTTGACTCTTTTATGCAATATCTGAATCAGTACAACTTTGGAATCAGTTTCACAGGTAATATAGACGTAATGGAAATTATGTTCTTAGACTTGGAAATCAACATTGTTTCCAATTCTATCCAGACTCGCACCGACCGGAAAGAAACTGCAGTAAATTCAATCCTACATGCAGCCAGCAGTCACAGACAAAGCGTTATCAACAATATCCCCAGAGGGGAATTTGTAAGATCTACGAGAAACTGTACTCAAGATGACATATTCATGCACGAATGTGAGCCAATTCGAGCGAGATTCCAAGAAAGAGGGTACCCCAGGCATGTTATCAATAAGGCTGCGAAAGCCATGGCATCAGTTGAATGTTCAAATTTGTTAACGCAGACAACAAAACCCAGTGATCGCAAAGCCTACCCGGTACATGTCAATTTCATCACCAAATATTCCCAAGATTGAAAGTTTCTATATCACATTTTGCGAAAACATTCGCATATCTTACTTCTGGATTCGGACCTTGCACCATACATTTTGGAGCAACCCAATATTATTTTCACCAAAGCACCAACTCTAAGAAATCTACTCAGTCCCTCTTTTTTGAGTTCTGACCCCATTAGACAGTCAAATTGGTTATCTGCAACCACTAAACCAGTTGGTTTCCACATATGTGGTTCATGTAAGTTCTGTCAATTTGCATTATCACCCACAAAGGTTTTTACCTGTCATGGAGGGTTACAAGTCAAGATTAAGGACTTTATAAACTGACGCTCTAAATGCATTATCTATGGCATACAATGGGCCTCATTACAACCTTGGTGCTAAGTGCACCAACTTTACCACCATGGTGTAAACTCCGTTTACACCATGGTGGATGGCGGATTTACTGCCCCATTCCAAGGTGAGTGGGGCGGTAAATCCCCATTTCCCATTTTCCCTTCCCCATTCCCATTTTTGCCCCATAGGGCATAATGGGAGTGGGGAAGGCGCTAATTACGCCGCCGTAAATTACGGTGGCGTAATTAGCACCATGGCAGGTTAGCGCCATGGATTTTAACGCCTGCTAAAAGCAGGCGTTAAAATCAGGATCAGGCATTAAGGGTTAACGGTGGCGTTAACCCTTAACGCCTGAGTTGTAATGAGGCCCAATGTGTTTGCAAGAAGATATATCTTGGCAGTACCATCCGCAAATTGTGAGTCAGGATCCGTGAACACTTTGCCAACCTCAACAGTCAGGATCCCAAACTTCCGTTTGCCATGCATTGGCAAACATACCATCAATCGGACCATCATAAGGACATCAGATTGATTGGCCTACAACAGATTAAACCACATGTGAGAGGAGGTGATAGAAAACTGACGCTGCGACAAGAAGATGCACGTGTGATATATAAATTATGCTGTCTACAACTCGGCCTTAACCAGGAACACAAGCTCAATGTATTTTTATGAACTTCCCTACGAGTTATCCAAATGTCACTTTTTGCTAAAATACTATCCATTACAAGTTCTGGGTGGGGTGAAAAACCTTGTTAGTTGTGGGCGCTGGCAGGAAGTTGGTGGTCCAATACTGTCAATAGGTATTCACAATTCAGTCTTGGGTTGTTATTGTGCATTGTTATTTATTTGTTCAGATGAAACATAACAATTGAGGCACATTGTGCCAGAGTGGTGAAACAGAAAAAAGTTGACGCACGTTTCAACCAAAGTCTTTATCAAGGCTGTGTAGGGTGGGGGTTGGTGAGTGATAAGGGATGTGGGAGAGTGAGCAGTTCAGTGGCATATTCCGTATTAAGAGTATTGGTGGAGAAAATCATACTACATTCAAACATGGTTGGCCACAGTAAGGCAAAGGAAAAACAAGAGTTGAACAGCATGATATGCGAATTTGGATACGTGGTGATTAGTGGGTGGTGGTGATTGGTAAAGAGTAGGAGGCATGTTAATAACATTTGTCATCGTTATTGATACATATACAGTCAAGGCATTTAGACATTAAGAAGTTCAAGCAGACAAACTTCCAAGGAGAGAAGAGCGGGGGGAAAGTGGAAGAATTGAGAGAGAGAGTTAGGGCAGGTTTATTACCGTTGAGATTAGCGCAAAGAAATTCACAGTTGAGGGCCATGGAGGCCGGGGTTTACCAGAAGAAGAATTGTAGACCAGGCTTGCGTTGGAGCGCTTAGAAGAGTCACCCTATATAGGGTGCTGGATAGTAGCTTAGTAGCTCATCTAGAAGAAAAAAATTTGGGGTACTGTGTTTAGGCAGTTGCCAAACTCATCCTGGCTAGGGTAGCGTATTTGCAGGTGTTGCGCAGGTGGTACAGGGACAAGCGTGCTGGAAGGCATGTAATGCTGGAGCGGTGTGTCTGACCCATGTGAATAGGGGCGACTTGCCAGCTGGTTCCCAATGAAGGCTCTTATGTGCTGCTGGGCGGCGTCCTGGGGGGAAGGTGTGGACCATGTCCCCGACAGGGTAAGGCTTGTGTGGATGTAGTCACCCCGCGACAAAAGTCCAAGGGTGCCCATGAAAGGGTCTCCCTGTGTTGTGGGACAGCAAGATGAGGGGAATGGATGCTGCCAGTCCTCAGGGTACCAGTGGCCCCATGGGAGGGGTGTTGGTCAGAGACGATTGCTAGGTCGGGTGGCCCCAGTGGGGGAGCATGGATGAGTCCTGAGTGGGAAAAGCGGCGTGGCATCGCTGCTTGAGAAGGCTTGGCAGCCCGAGCGCGGGTGCATGGAGATGCACGTGTGACGCACACAGGAAAATGCCGTTGTGTCAAGGGGGGGTGGCGTTGGCCGAGGTGGCTTAGCGGGCGGTCAGAGGGATGAGTATGCAGAGGGGCCGTGCCTCGGACCGGGCCCTGTGTCATAATTACATAGCCCCCTGAAAAGACCGCCGTAGTAGTGGGAGTGAGGAGCAATGGGACGTGCATGTCTGCATGTCTAGGTGGCGGTGGGGCTGGGTTAGACAGGTAGGGGGAGGCTTACCTGAGAAGGATTTCTGCGTCCAACACCGGTTGGTTCCAGTCAGTAAGTGGGTTCTCCCGTCTGGGTTAAGGCACACACTTCCTGATTGGAAAGAGGAAGAGGAGATCTGATTGGATGCCAGTCCGTGAGCCGAATACTTATGGCGGGGTCTGATTGGATGCCAGTCCGTGAACTGAATGCTGACATGAGGAGCTCTGATTGGTGATCACAGATGCCAGTCAGGAAGTGTCCCGAAACGCTGTGGTATGAGCAAAAAATATTGAAAACTATATAGTACTTAATAGAATCTAATGCCCCAGATTTGCTAGAAGCGGGACTGGGGAGGAGAGGGGTATGATGTCACGGGAAGTGTGAGAATGATGGTCCCGTTAGTAGGTACAAGTGAAAAGCGGCCCCGGGTGGCGGCCTGGTGTACTGGAAGAGGGGATTTAGGAAGGAAATAAAGCTGGTAGTTAACCCATTGATTAATGGTGATCTGAGAGATCCGTGATAGAGCAAGGAGACTGATTGATTGGTAGATGGCTTGGACACCTATGACTAGGTGGCCAGAGCACAGGGAGGGACCCAGAAGGTGCTAGTGCTGAATGAGAGTCTGATGGACTGGCGGCGGATGGACCCCAATTGGTTGGGTGTGGGTCATGTAGTGAGGGCCGAAGTGGCAGGAGTGGACCGAGGTGTGACCCCCAAGGCAGTGGTCACAAATGCTGCTGGCAAGGACAAAGGAGGGCGGGGCGCTGGCAAGGTGGGCCTCAAAATTGAACGGAGGGTCGTAGGGCCCCCTGGGCGTTGTGGTTGACTACAGTTAAGCCAATGGCAGTTGAGGCAGACAGGTTGTACAGGGGGAGAACCCATGTATAGAGGTATGGGGTCTCAATGTGACTTGAGAACCAAAACACGGGGGGGGGGTTTAAAAATGGTCTGGTACTGATGCCACCTATAATAGGTGGCAGGTGGGTCAGATAATTTCCAAGGACCAAGGTAAGATGACCAGTAATAAGGTCAAGCACTTGAGGCTGGTTGGTCTGAAGAAGATAATTAAGTACCTGATCCGATGGTACGGATAAGGAACAGTTGAGCCAAAAATAAAGGGAAAGAGGAAAAGGAGGGAGAAGAAGAGGGGTTGTCTCATAAGAAAACATGGAAATCATGATCAGTGTTGAGGCCAATTGTTATGCCTCTGTATTTGCATATCAGTTTTGTTTGTCTCTGGTGCAGGTGGAGTTCCTTGTATCCTCCTCTTGCATCAGCCGGTATTGTTTCTATCCCACAAAGGCGATTTCATCTTTGCTGGCCCACTGGTGTTTTTCTTGCCAGTGTAGCGCCAGCGGGTATTTGGCGTCTTGGGAATGCAGGGTGCTCAGGTGTTCTCGAATTCTGATTCTGAGTTCCCTCTTGGTGCTTCCGATGTATTTGCGATCGCACACACATATTATGGCATAGATAGCATATTTCGATTTACAATTGATAAACTGATTAATGTTGTGTGTGTCAGTATCACTGAAGTCAATTGTCTTGGTGTTCCTGGCATGTTTGCACATAGAACATGTTCCACATTTGTAAAAGCCAATAGCTTTTGTTCTTGTTAGCCAATTGTCATCCATTTTGGGAGCTGGTGCCATAAACGAGGGGCTTAAGATTGTCTTGAGAGTTTTGGCCTTGGTGTAGGTCAGGCAAATTTTATCTGGTAACCATTTTCTGACGTCTTCGTCTATTGTCAAAATGTACCAGTGTCTTCTTAATATTCTTTGGACTTGTTGGCTGTCATTGCAGTATTGTGTAATGTACCTTATTTTGCTGTTATCATCAGTCACTCCTCTGGTTGGGTCTTTGGGTGTTAACAGCGTTGCCCGTTATCTCTTGCTAGCCATATCTTTCGCTGTGTTGACAGCATGCTGTGGGTATCCTGTCTCTGAGAAGCGTTTTGTAAGCGTTGAACACTCTTTTCCATAGTGCGCCTGTATGCTGCTGTCACGCTTACCTGGGTCTCTGCAGGAGCAATGGAGTCCCCCGGTCCTTCTCATGTTCTATACCTCCCTTCTGATAGTGGAAGTCTGGCCTGCCAAAAGAGTGAATAGTTAGGGGTGAACTCAAAGGGATTACTACCTTCCTTCTCATCCCCAACCCACCTAGGATATCTAAGTGCCTTGGTGCCTGCCTCACCTGTGTGTTTAATGTGGTGCGCCCTCCATCCTGCTCTTGCAGGGGCGCTATTTCCTGGAAGCTGCTGCTCAATGCACTGCCTTCGCTCAAAGAGTTTGTGTTACCCAGTTTCTGTCTGCACTGGGCCTCCAGTTCAGGCAAGTTCGCAGGTAAATTCAGGTAAGTTAAGTCTCAATGTTCGTAACTGCCCAGTTATCTCACTGAGCAATTCTGGTGTTTCCGTTCTGCCGCGGTGCTATTTGTCAGTTCACAGCACTGGCCTGTAGCTACTGCGGTAAACCGAGATGGCGGAAGAAACTAATGTCTTTTCTCTTTCTTTGCAGGTTTCCCAAGGCGGGTTGTAGCTGCACGTAATGACGATCAGATGTTTCTGCTGCAGCGACTAATGCCTTTTCTCTTTCCTTGCCGGATACCCGAGGCGGGCCGTGTGTGCGCGGGCTGAAGAATAGCGGTTCCTGATGCCAACGATGTTTGAGGTGAGTATGGAATGTTCTGCTTCTGAGCGCATGGCACCGCGATTTGCAGGCACATGTAACTCACTGTGAGCTGATGGTTTTCTTTCTCTCCTTCTTCTCATTTCAGTGCTGACTCCGGTTGTCGGATGGAACAAATCAGGAAGGCTGAAGACTGAGAACCAGGCGGCGGCGGTAAGCATGTGTCTCGAGCTTACAAGAAGCACACGAAGCACGAGCTGCTCTTCGGGTGTGGCTTTTATAGCCAGTAGCCACGCCCAACACTAGAATGCTTTGTAACTTCCTGGATGCCAGGATGTTCTTCAGTGTCCATATTGGAGTGCCAGGAAGTGATGCAACAAGCAGGAAACTAGTATGCTGTTGCTCTGAGAGATAGGGGTGTCTATTCAGAGTGATTGCTGTGAGTGACTTGAATGCCAGGCTCTTACCCACTTGGCCCCTACCTGATCTCCCCATCTACCTCCACTTGTCCCTAAAGGAGGTAAGGTTTTGAAGGAGACCCTCTGGCCAGTAATCATGACAGCTGCAGTTCCGTTTAGCTCTCCGGTCATTATGGATAGAACTGACTACATAACAATGGCCACTAATCACCTGTCAACCCCTGGCTGATATGGCACCTTGACCAACAACCCCACTGAGGAGATAACACTTGCAGCCAACACGTTGCTGACCAAATGACATCGCCGGGGTCTCCTGACTGACGAGAAACTCAAATACTTGCAATCTAGACACCCAAGGTTGCCCACCATCTATTTTCTTCCAAAGGTACACAAGAACTTTAACCAAATACCTGAAGGACGTCCCATCCTGAGTGGGATCGGATGGATAACAGAAACCCAATGTCCTTGCACCAGAAGTACTCAGAATACCAACTTTTCTACGTGATACTATGCATGCACTTTTGGTACTACAAGATGTCACCTGGCACAATGAATATATATACTTGTATCCCTGGATGTGAAAGCCTTGTATATGGCCATAGACCATAGACTGGCTTTAAAAGCAATTGAGTTTGCTTTCGCCAAGGCCTCTGCATCCTTCTGCTCTCACCTGGAATTTACAAAAGAATTTCTCGAATTTTCTTTAACTCACACCATCTTCCTGTTTAACCAACAATACTATAAAAAAACCAAAGGCATAGCCATGGGGGCCACTTATGCACCATCCATCGCCAACCTCTTTATGCATCATTTTGAGCAGGTGCATGCTTTCGCTAACGCTGATTTCATCAAGTTTGTCTATAAATGGTTTCGCTACATAGACGACATCCTGATGATCTGGTCTGGAACAGCCGAACAACTAGAACTCTTTCAAGAATACCTCAACGACAACCGGTTTGGTCTTGAACTAACCGGAACATCGAGCAGCACATCAATTGATTTCCTGGACATCACCATCATGCCAGTAGGGGCTGAATTGACTACTGCAACATTCAGGAAAGCAACGGAAATCAACTTGGTACTCCATGCTTCAAGCTATCATAAGAAATCAGTCATAAATAACATTCCCAAGGATGAATTTCTGAGAGCTAAACGGAACTGCAGCACACAGGCGCACTATGAAAAAGATTGTTCAATGCTTACAAAACGCTTCTCAGAGAGAGGATACCCACAGCATGCTGTCAACACAGCGAAAGATATGGCTATCAAAAGAGAACGGACAATGCTGTTAACACCCAAAGACCCAACCAGAGGAGTGACCAATGATAACAGCAAAATCCGGTACATTACACAATCCGGTACATTACACAATGCACACTGGCACATTTTGACAATAGACAAAGACATCAGACAATGGCTACCAGATAAACCTTGGAAAAAAGAGACCTTGGCCGTGAAGGCAGCGGTGTGGGCTGCACACCCGTAGACCACTCAAAAAGTGATTAAATTTCAATGTTCGTGGTTACAATAATTATTCACTGTGGTTATAAATCAAAAATATATTTTTATTCATTGCTTATTAGTTTCATAAGCTTTAAACCCTCTGTGGGTATAATTTTGAGGCTGAAATGTCACATTAGAGGCCTATGCATTTCGGGTTAAACACCCTTCCTCAGGGCCTGTGAACATATAGCTACAAGCTGCCTTGTGGGCAAATCTACTTACAAAGTTTATGCATTGTCAACATTTTGCAAGTAATGAAACAGTTACCAAGTTACAGCAAAAGAAGATCATTCAATATATACAATGAAGGAAATAATCCATAAACTTGCATGTAGCGTTTTAAAATGTACGTTACCAATTAAGTATCATGAAGGAGGTGTTTAAGTAGATTATCATCATCAAAGGATTCATCAAAGTTCAAAAAACAAAGGAAAAAATAAACAGCAATGAGGATGTGTCTATATATGTTAAGATGCTGTTCATGCATTACGCTTTTAAAATGAAGATGTGGCAAAGTGGAAAAGGGCAGGTAACTTACCTGCTGTTCGTGTGTGTACTGCTTGAATAGAAAAGCTTCCTATCACGGAGACGATCTTGTCCGTGTCAATATAAGCCTGATCACGAGTCTGTAAAATGACAGAGAACTGTCAGAAGGTATGATTTCATAAATGGCAAGCGGACTAAGCCGTGTCTGGAGAGCATCTTACCTGAATGCTCTGAAAAGCGGCAGAACGCTGCAACCACTCGCGTGCAGGTTGAAACTAGCTAAGTCTTGGAAGGTAACTATGGGAACCAAAATGCTGACAAGATTAGGTGCGCACTGTGTTGTGTGTATGGAAAACGAAACGACCATCTTGAGATGGTGATCTAGACTGGTATGAGTAGTGTAGTGAATGCAGAGGTATGCTAAATCTGAGAGCGTGCACCCAATTGTGATGTAAATCAATAGTAAGAATAAAGAAAGAAATCATACGAGGAAATAAACAGATATAATAGAAGATACAGAATTCAAAGAAGAAATTATTTTAAAAAAAAATTAAAAATACAAGAACATTATGCGGAAGAAGGAGGAATTGAACTGATCAAAAAAATAATAAATGCTTCATATTAATCTGAAATGCTTATCAGTATGTTAATGGGTTTGAAAAATAAAAAATAGAAAACAAATAGATAAGGACAAGGAATGCTAATAAACATATAATGCTGGAGCTGAACACAAATAATGTGAATCCTTCATAAAAAACAACTCAAATCGAATTCTTCATTCATCCCTTTCGGTGTCAGGGACCCTAACTTTTCTATCCAAAACGCTTCCTTCTGGGCTCTCAGTTTTTTCATGTTCGTATTCTGCCCTTTGGTGGGGATCACTTCTAGCACTGTAAATCTGAGCTGTGCTATTGTGTGTCCCTTTTGAACAAAGTGTCTTGCCATTGCTGATGTTTTGTTGTAAATTCTGATGCAGGATTTATGTTCATTGATACATACTCGTATTTTCCGTGCGGTCTCGCCGACATAATACTTAGCACATGGGCATTTGATAGCGTAAATAACATTCTCTGACAAACAGGTGGCGTGATGTTTGAGTTGGATTTTCTCTCCTATCCTTGGATGCGATATGTATGGTCCTTTAATAATGTTATTGCAATTGCCGCAACTCATGCATATTATGTCCCTGGGTATTTGTCAGCAGCTTTTTGTTTGGATTTCTTACTGTGTGTGTCAACCAATAGGTTTCGTAGGTTATTGCTTTTTTGGTACGCAAACACTGGTGGTTGCGCAAACAGTTCTTTTGTCCTCTGATCGTTCTGTAGTATATTCCATCTTTTAAGCACACTGTCTTTGATTTGTGGACTCTGAATGGAGTATTTTGTAACAAAGACCAATTCTGGACTCGTACGTTCAGGTTTTTTGGACAACAGTTGTGTACGATCATGCGTGTCTGTTTTGGTCCTGGCAGCTATGAGATCATCCTCAGGGTATCCTCTCTCTTTGAGTTTCATGTGTAGTTTGTTCAATTCTAGATAGCATTCTACTGGATCGCTTACAATCATTTTAATTCGCAACATATGGCCAAATCGTAAGTTGCGAAGGATGTTTGGTGTATGAAAACTCATTCGGTGAAGGAGGTTATTTCTGTCGGTGGGTTTCAAGTACAATTTTGTTAAAATCCTAGAGCCATCGATCGCTGTTTGGACGTCTAGATAATGAATATTTGGGATGCCTATTTCCATAGTAAATTGTATTCTGTTGTCGATGTTGTTCAGATACAGTAAAAAAAGTGTTGAGCTCTTCTTGACTGCCTGACCAAATCCCAAATATATCATCGATACATCGATACCACATTTTCAAGTGTATGCTCCGTTGTGGTTGATTGATGATGTGCCTAGTTTCAAAATCATACATAAATGTATTCGCATATGGTGGTGCCGTGGTTGCTCCCATTGCAGTTCCAGTTAGTTGTTTTTAATACATTTCTTATATTTGAAACACAAATTTTCTGAAATAAATTTTAACAAAATCAACAGAAATTCTTTGTTCGCTCCTATTGGTCCTGCATCAAATAGTAATTTGTCAACTGCTCTTTGTCCTGAGTTGTGTGGAATACTTGTGTAGAGACTAGCAACGTCTATGGTGAATAGAATGTCTTCTGTTGTAAGCCCGATTCTTTCCAAAATCTGTAAAAAATGAGTAGTGTCTTTGACATATGTAGAAGTCTGTTGAATAATCGGCTGAAGAAAATAGTCGATGTATGTACCTAAGGGCTTTATAATGCTTTCAGTGGTAGCCACTATCGGTCTTCCAGGGGGATTGGTGAGTTGTTTGTGAATCTTTGGCAGAATGTATAAATGCAGCATTTTGGGATATGAGGTCCATAGATAGGCTTTTGTTTTACTGCTGATCCAATTGTTCTCCAAAGCAGTTTCTAATATGTCATTGAGTTCAGTTTTAATGTCCTTGGTCGGATCATGTGTTAGTATTTGATATCTCTCTGCATCTGATAGTTGTCTCAAACATTCGGAATCATATTGAACTGTATCCTGTATGACTATAGCGCCTCCTTTGTCGGCTGGTCTGATTGTTATAGAATCGTCTATAAAAAGGTTTTTGATGATAGATAATTCTCCTCGATTCAAATTCCTCCTTTTGGGTTGGTGGAATTGTATTTTCTTAATATCGTTCAATACCAAATTGTGGAAAATATCAATAGCTGGTATCTGTACTGGAGGATTAAATGTGCTCTTGAGTTTGAATTCGATATATTTGTTTTCTTTTTGGCTTGGAGTATCCATAGTGTTAGTTGTTTCTGCGAAGTATGTTTTCAATTTAAGTTTACGGACTAATTTGTACAGTTCGACCTTTGTGTTAAACATATTATTGCTATAGGTTTAGGTTATCACAATCTTAAGACCTTTCTCCAGTGTTCTGACTTCTTTCGTCGTAAGATTCCTAGTTGATAGATTTACTACTAATTTCAATTGTTTGTAATCGTGTTTTCATCCCTTGTCCTCTTTTTCCTTCCTCTCCTAGTCCTCTTCCTCCTAAAAAATCTTTCCTCGATAAATTTGCAGGTTGTCTGGGTCTTAGATTAATTCCTGATGTACTGTTGTGGGATTTTCTGTTGTGAGGTCATCTGCAGTTTCTACATTGTCTGATTCAGAACTGCTTTGATCACTTGTAGGTTTGTTAGGTCTCTGTGTGGCTACCAGTTAAACCTTGCCTGACCTATACCAAGGCCAAAACTCTCAAGACAATCTTAAGCCCCTCGTTTATGGCACCAGCTCCCAAAATGGATGACAATTGGCTAACAAGAACAAAAGCTATTGGCTTTTACAAATGTGGAACATATTCTTTGTGCAAACATGCCAGGAACACCAATACAATTGACTTCAGTGATACGGACACACACAACATTAATCAGTTTATCAATTGTAAATCGAAATATGCTATCTATGCCATAATTTATGTGTGTGAACGCAAATACATCGGCAGCACCAAGAGGGAACTCAGAATCAGAATTTGAGAACACCTGAGCACCATGCATTCCCAAGACGCCAAATACCCACTGGCGCTACACTGGCAAGAAAAACACCAGTGGGCCAGCAAAGATGAAATCGCCTTTGTGGGATTAGAAACAATACCGGCTGATGGAATAGGAGGAGACAGGGAACTCCACCTGCGCCAGAGAGAAGCAAAACTGATATGCAAATACAGAGGTGTAACAATTGGCCTAAACACTGATCATGATTTCCATGTTTTCTTATGAGACAACCCCTCTTCTTTCTCCCTCCTTTTCCTCTTTCCCTTTATTTTTGGCTCAACTGTTCCTTATTCGTCTTTCTCCCTCCTTTTCCTCTTTCCCTTTATTTTTGGCTCAACTGTTCCTTATTCGTACCATCAGATCAGGTACCTAATTATCTTCTTCAGACCGCCCAGCCCAAAGGGCTTGACACTTGACCTTATTACTGGTCATCTTACCTTGGTCCTTGGAAATTATCTGACCCACCTGCCACCTATTATAGGTGGCATCAGTACAAGACCATTTTTAAGCCCTCCCTTGTTTTGGTTCTCAAGGAACATTGAGAACCCATACCTCTATACATGGGTTCTCCCCTGTACAACCTGTCTGCCTCACCTGTCATTGGCTTACCTGTAGTCAGCCACAACGCCCAGGGGGCCTCAAAACCCTCAGCCCAATTTTGAGGCCCACCTCGCCCGTGCCCCGCCCTCCCTTGTCCTTGCCAGCAGCATTTATGACAACTGCCTTGAGGATCCCACCTCGGTCCACTCCTGCCACTTCGGCCCTTAGATCACCATTAATGGGTTAACTACCAGCTTCATTTCCTTCCTAAATCCCCTCTTCCAGTACACCAGGTCACCACCCGGGGCCGGTTTTCACTTGTGTTGTGTGCTGTATCTGTATAGGTCATTCGAACTTAGAATGTAAGGCTACGAAAAGTTCAGTTGTGATATGAATAAAGAGTTAAGAAGACGTATGGTTACTGGCTGCTGTATATTTAATAATAATAAGATAAACCATAACAATTGGCGACGAGGATAAACTGGGCGTGATATTTAGAGTTGTCTGGAGCAGTGGAATCGTCGAAAGGACGACCAATTGCACCGTGGAAGTGAGGGAGAAGACTTCATACGAGGGACAAACAAAACGAAATATAGAAGCTACACGTTTTACAAGGTGGCTGATTACAAGGTATGGAGGCAGCGCTGAATTGGAATATGAGGCGACGACTTGAAATATAACTTTGCTGATCGATATAGGGAAGCGCGTTCTGCAGAAGGCAAACAGCGCGTCCTTTAAGAGTAGAAACGGCATACCTGAGAGCGCGAGCCGACGCGCGTCAAGCATGGACAGTGAAGAGGGCCAGTGACACGCAAACCACGAAGTAAACGTGAAACACTTGAGTAAGGGACCCGCGGACGTCGGAAAAACATGCCGCCATATTGGGGAAAGTGGCTTTGTTTGAAATTGAGTGTTACAAATGTAACAAACTCACAGATATGTTGCATTTAATTGAATGAAACGGAACGAAGTTGATGAATCATAAATCGGAATGTAAGGCAAATGAATTGAAGAAATATGGACTGCGAACAGCTCATGATGATACAGGAAGCATAAAAGAAACATTAAAAAAATATATATTTTTTTTAAAAAAGGCACACAAAGAATTGAAGGAAGAATTGAAGACACAGAGTGAAAACAATAATGACATGGCAAATGAAAATATAGAAGTAGGAGTGAAGAAAAGAGTGAAAAAGTGAAAGTAACCCATAAAACAGATATATCAGAGAGGAAACAGACAAAAAGTTTACAAAATGTCACAGGACAACAACCATGCTGGGGGGATACAAATACAAGTGAACAACAAAACATACCCCAACTCTGCAACAAGCACATGTTATCAACGAATCCATTAAACTACCTGAGAAGGCCTAACCCATTCATGTTGGAACCACAGGAAACACAAGGCCGGAGGTGGCAAGAGTGGATTGAAGAATTCTAGGAGTTCCTGAGGGCTGCAGGGGATCAAAATGCACCGAACAAAATAGACATTTTTACAAACCTAGTTGGAAAGGAGATAAAAAGCATAATCAAAACAATCCCTCTACAAGAAAGAGTGACATATCCGCTATTGGTAGCTGCAATTAATGCACAAATAATAGTTCCACTGAATAGAGATTATGAGAGATACGTCTTTAATCTATGTAAACAAAGTACTCATGAAACCATAGCCTTGTTTGTGTTAAGACTACAAAGAAAGACCACCTTCTGTGATTTTGCTAACTTCAATGATGATGAGGCAATACGACTGAGAGTGATTGAAGGCTGTCTATCATCGCAATTCAGAAAACACTTATTAAAGAAACCTCTCCCGATGAGAGAGGTACTGGAACTAGCCAGAATATATGAGAGAGTGGACGCCCAAGCGGCGAACATAGAAAACCCCACAAATGTAGAAACTGTGGTTGTCATAAATAAGAATGTTCAATGGTAGAGAAGACAACCAGGAATGGGATCACCTAGTTTGGTGCGCAGGAGCAGTAATGAAAGACAATGCTACCGCTGTGGCTTTGAATTCCCTCACAAGGGACCCTGTCCTGCAATGGGACAGATATGCCTCCGATGCGGGCAGGAGAACCACTTCCAAACAATGTTTAGGGAGAGGATAAACATTCCTTCTGCAAGCAGTAACTCCCAGCTCATGTCGAACAGGAGATACAATATCCAAAGGAATGTTGAAGGACAAAATACCGCAGAAAGGTATATGAGAACTTATGCTGGGACAAGGGGGAATTCACATTTAACTGGATTTGTGCAAGCCGTGGATGAATTACAGGTTGTAAATACTGATCAAAATGACCAGGATGTGGAACAGAGAGCAATAGCAAACAATGATTCACATGATCGAGAAGCAATAAAATATGAAGACCCATATGAGAATCCGCAATTGCTAGATGTGTCGTATGAGGAAGGAGGTGAACCCATGGATCATCATAGAGAATATGGATATGATCGATACAGCAGGGAATATGTGAGACTAATAGACAACCATGAAAGTGATAGGAATGCGATAAGGGTATTGGTGAATTTAAATGGAGAAGATATACCATTCCTAGTCGACACTGGTGCTACAGTCAATGTTATGAGCGAAGAAATATACAGAAAGGTGGCTAAACAGTACCCCCTGAGAATTTCGAGGGCCACAATCTTTCAATGGGGGGCAAAACAGCCATTGTTGAATGTGGGACTGTTTCATTGCAACTTAATTCATATGGGAAAGTGTATTCACAGCAAAATACATGTCATCAAAAGTCCAGTTGTTGGGAGGTGCCTTATCAGTTGTGAGACGGCGACTAACCTAGGTCTCATTGATGTGAAATATAATCAGTCAGAGAAAATACAGGGAACTCCATCCGAGCATCAAGCTGTAAGATCCATAACGAGAGAAGAGGTGAATCTGGAGAAACTAAAAATGGAGTTTCCGAAACTGTTTCAAGGAGTTGGAAAGTTGATATCGAATGAGGTCCATTTACACATTGACAGGTCAATTCAGCCGGTCCCACAACACCCAAGACGTGTGGGTTTTCATTTGCAGAAGAGGGTGTCGCAGGAATTTGAACAGCTAAGAAATAATGATATCATTGAAAGAGTGGAAAATGGACCGACCCCGTGGGTTTCTCCACTAGTGGTAGTCCCCAAGGCTGATGGATGACTTAGACTCTGTGTAGATATGAGGATACCAAATACAGCCATATTGAAAGAGAGAGACATCCGGGCCCGAAAATAGAGGATATGATCATTCGTTTGAATATGGCCAAGAGATTCAGCAAATTGGATTTAAATCAGGGCTACCACCAATTGGTAATTGATCAGGAATCGCGTCCAATAACCACTTTCAGTACTCATGAAGGATTGTTTAGGTATAAGAGGCTTAGTTTCGGAATCTCTTCTGCAGCTGAAATTTTTCAAGAAGCCCTCAGAAAAGTGATAGCACCAGTACCAAATGCATTTAGCTATAGCGATGACATTCTTGTGTATAGAAGTGAGAAAGCTCAGCATGATAGTGCTTTGAGACAGATATGTAAACTGCTGCAAGAAAGTGGGCTGACATTGAATGCTCAGAAGTGTGAAATAAATAAACGGAGCCTGAAATTCTTTGGACACATATTCTCAGAGGATGGCATAAGGGCAGATCTGGAGAAAGTAGGAGTGATATTGAAATTGCAGCCCCTGAGAGAGGTGACTGAGCTGAGGTCTTTCCTTGGGATGGTCGGATACTGTGCATGATATATGCCAGATTATGCCACACTGACTGAACCTTTGAGACACCTATTGAAGAAGTACATTGAGTATGCATGGAGTGGAAAATGTGAAGAAAGCTTTAAGAAAATAAAGAATGAGCTAGCAAATGACAGACAATTGGCATATTTTAACCCTAAATGGGATACTGAGGTCATTTCAGATGCCAGTGCAGTACGGTTGGATGCGATTCTTGCACAAACAAATCCTGATGAAGTGGCAGAGCGTAAACAAACGAGAGTCATTGCCTATGCTAGCAGAGCCCTAAGTGACATTGAACGATCTTACTCGCAGGCAGAAAAGGAGAGTCTTGCTGCTGTGTGGGCTTGCGAGAAGTTCAACCATTTTATAATTGGGAAACCATTTGCATTGGTGACGGATCATCAAGCATTAATTTAAGTTTTGGGGAATCCTCGGATTAAAATGCCTCCAAGGATTGAGCGTTGGGGCATGAGCAGTCAAACTTACCGATTCTGGGAAGTGGCAATGTTTGGATCAAGAAAAGGATTTGAAAGAAGGCAACATGAAAGATTTAAGAAAATTGGCGAAAATAAGTAGTGAATTATCTGCAACCAAGGAGAGAATACTCCTCAGAAGGAACAGGCTGGTGACTCCCAAGATCTTGAGGAAGACATTAGTGATGCTGGCTCATGAAGGACATAGGGGAGTGGTGAATACAAAGAAAATTCTAAGACAACAAGTGTGGTTTCCATGTATGGACCTGATCGTGGAGGACACGATACAACATTGCTTTGCGTGCCAAGTGACATCCTCTACAACTCGATCAGTGCCTCTGAAGATGGTGCCATTGCCTAGTGGACCATGGATCCGAGTGGCAGTGGATTTCTTTGGCCCACTGGAGGAAGGCGGGTCTCTCCTGGTGGCTATAGATGAATACTCAAGATTTCCGCTGGTAAAGCAGGTACAGTCAACAGCGTTTCACCATGTGGTGGTGGTATTGGATGAGCTCTTTAGTGAGTGGGGGATACCCCAAGTTGTCAAAACGGATAATGGGGTACCATTCCAAGGACATGAATTTAGCAAATTTGCCACTCATATGGGATTCCGTCATCAAAAGAATACACCCCTATGGCCGAAGGCTAATGGGATGGTGGAAAGATTCATGAGTAATCTAAAAAGAGCTAGACAGAGGGCTGTCGTGGACAATATATCATGTTCTCAAGCGGTCTCACAAATGTTAAGGAATTATAGAATCACCCCTCATGAGATGACAAGACGTTCCCCGGCGGAATTGATGATTCGGTATAAGCTGCGGATCAGGCTTCCAAAACTTGAGGACCACACAGCTGAAGAGGATGAAGAAATCAGAGCCAGGGATCAGATGAAGCGGTGTAAGACCAAAGAATGGGTGGATCGCAAAAGGAAGGCTACAGAGATGACATTACAAGAAGGAGATATGGTGATTGTGAAACAGAAGCAGAGAAAGAAAACAGACTCAAAATATCGGCCAACGCTGTTGAAGGTCAAGAATGTAAAAGGCTCCATGGTTACAGCAACTGGTGTTGAAGGGGAAGTCACTAGAAATGTATCCTTTTTTAAAAGATTCATGCCATTTAGACAAGAGCATGAGAAAAATGGAATGAGTGAGTCGAATGGTAGTGACATGGATGTTGATCTCACCTGGTTGTATACTGATGAGGAGGAACTATTGGGTGGAGGTGGTGGAGCTGCTCTGAGAAAGAGACAGGCAGAAAGTAATGGAGGAAGAGATCTGGGAGGAATGGATTTTGAAGGTGGAAACCTTGACTTGAATGAAGACTCACAAAACATGAACATGGGGGATGAATCTCATGATGGAAACATGAGAAGCCGATCTCAAAGAGTTGTTCGTAAACCAGCGAGACTGATTTAACAAATGTAATAGTTGACATAATTAATGAGTAGTTATGTGATAAGTAAGGGGGGGTGTTGTGTGCTGTATCTGTATGGGTCATTAGAACTTGGAATGTTTAGGGGACTCTAGAATGTAAGGCTAAGAAAAGTTCAGTTGTGATATGAATAAAGAGTTAAGAAGACGCATGGTTACTGGCTGCTGTATATATAATAATAATAAGATAAACCATAACAACTTGTACCTACTCACGAGACCATCATTCTCACACTCCCCGTGACATCATCCCCCTCTCCTCCCACCGTCCCGCCTCTAGCCAATGCGGGGCTGTTTACCATCCGGGCATTAGATTCTATTAAGTACTATATAGTTTTCAATATTTTTTGCTCATACCGCAGTGCTTCGGGACACTCCCTGACGGACATCTCTGATCACCAATCAGAGCTCCTCACGTCAGCATTCGGTTCACGGACTGACATCCAATCAGACCCCGCCGTCAGTAATCGGCTCACAGACTGGTATCCAATCATATCTCCCCTTCCTCTTTCCAATCAGGAAGTGTGTGCCTTAACCCAGACGGGAGAACACACTTCCTGACTGGAACCATTTGGAGTTGGATGCAGAAATCCTTTTCAGGTAAGCCTCCCCTACCTGTCTAACCCATCCCCACCGCCACCTAGACATGCAGACACACACGTCCCATTGCTCCTCACTCCCGCTACTACGGCGGTCTTCTCGGGGGCTATGTAATTATGACACATGGCCCCATCCGAGGCACGGCCCCTCCGTATGCTCATCCCTCAGGCTACTCTCTCAGCCACCCCGGCCAACGCCACACCCCCTTGACACACCGACATTGTCCCATGTGAGTCACACGTGCATCTCCATGCACCCGCGCTCGGGCAGCCAAGCCTTCTCAAGCAGCGCTGCCACGCCACTTTTCCCACTCGGGACTTATCCATGGTCCCCCACTGGTGGCCACCCGACCTAGCAATCGTCCCTGACCAACACCCCTCCCATGGGGCCACTGGTACCCTCCGGACTGGCAGCCTCGATTCCCCTCATCTCGCTGTCCCACAGCACAGGGAGACCCTACCATGGGCCCCCTTTGACTTTTCTCGCGTGGTGACTACATCCACACAGGCCTTCCCCTGTCGGGGACATGGTCCACACCTTCCCCCCAGGACGCATCCCAGCAGCACATAAGAACCCTCATTGCCGGGGATATCTTTACGGGCAGACCACCACCTTCATTTCGCACTATTCACCACCCTGGAACCAGCCCGCAAGTGGCCCCTATTCACACGGGTCAGACACACCGCTCCAGCATTCCATGCCTTCCAGCAAACTCGTCCCCAGCCCAATTGTGCCCCTACCACCTGCGCAACACCTGCCAACACACTACCCTAGCCAGGATGAGTTTGGCAACTGCCTAACCACAGTCCCCCAATTACCTTTCTTCTAGATGAGCTTCTAAGCCACTATCCAGCACCCTATCCAGGGTGACTCTTCTAAGCGCTCCATCGCGAGCCTGGTCTACAATTATTCTTTTGGTAAGCCCCGGTCTCCATGGCCCTCAACTATGAATTTCTTTGCACTAACTCCAAGGGTAACAAACCTGCACTAACTCTTTCTCTCAATTCTTCCACTTTCCCCCCTGCTCTTCTCTCCTTGGTACTGCTTGTTTGCTTGAACTTCTTAACGTCTAAATGCCTTGACTGTATATGTATCAATAATGATGACAAATGTTATTAACATGCCTCCTACTCTTTACCAATCACCACCACCCACTAATCACCACGTATCCAAATTCGCATATCATGCTGTTCAACTCTTGTTTTGCCCCTGCCTCACTGTGGCCAACCATGTTTAAATGTAATATGATTTTCTCCACCAATACTCTTAATACGGAATTTGCCACTGCACTGCTCACTCTCCCACATCTCTTATCACTCACCAACCTCCACCCTACACAGCCTTGATAAAGACTTTGGTTGAAACGTGCGTCAGCTTTTTCTGTTTCACCACTCTGGCACAATGTGCCTCAATTTTTATGTTTCATCTGAACAAATAAATAACAATGCACAACAACAACCCATGACTGAATTGTGAATAACTATTGACAGTACTGGAGCACCAACTTCCTGCCAACGCCCACAACTAACAAGGTTTTGTCACCCCACCCAGAACGTGTAACCTCCGGGAACCTTGGAGTTTGGATCCCAGACAAACCATGTGCCAGGCCGCAGGCTAAACCCTAACCACAGACGTACGGTTGTGCAGAGGACCAGTTTGTCCCGACACTAAACTCCCAATTCCCTTGCTACTATCCATTACACCTCACACTCTTTCTAGTCAGCACCAGCATGGACCTATTGCAAACCCGAGTCCTGTTACCTACTATGTCTGTTCTGGGAATAGGCTACTCTACTTACTTAAATCCTATACTCCGGAATTATTTACTTGACTTTCGGAGACCCCTTAGTTCCCCATTTTCACCGAGAGACAGCTCTAATCCATTCTCATTCACAGTCTCTTTCTGTGGGAGTTACAAACTCCGCCCCCTGCGGCTTTTCCTGCACCCCTTGCAGGCCAGATAGTTGAACTGACAGCTACTTACACAACCCTCCATTACCCTAGCACCCGCTCTTGCTAACAAGTCAAAGCTATCCAGCTATTCACATTGTGAGGACACTCACATCATGTTCTCATTTCGTTTTTTACATACATGCCTATCGTTCACGTTGGTTAGTGTAACCAGTTGAGGATCTGCCTACCACAAGCTCCACCCGGCAGCTTGGTCCTGACGGCAGACACTCCTCAGATCACTGCACACCGACCCGTGTGCCGAACAGCTGCTCACAACACCTCCCAGCACCACCCGGTCACTGGGCAAGGCAGCTTCTGGAGCAACAGAGCCAAACAGCACTGCACCCGGACCTGAGTGCCGACCCGGCTCCACCTTCAGCACCACCCGGCCTGCTGAAGAATCTTAGACAGCCCAATTAAAACACCTTGGGCTCCAACTTGCTGTCAACTTGGCACATGGACATGAATTCACTGGAGGGCAATGTTTTCCTGTTTCTGGACTGTCCCCTCCTCGACAGGATCCCATCCTCGTCGCCAGTGTAATAACTTGGAAGCTGAAGAACACCCGAGCCAGAAGGTAAGTTATTAAGTAGATTTATTGTAGTTCAATGCCAGGAACAAAACATTGGTATGTCCTTTCCAAGTCAGCATAACTCCAACTGCCAAGCTTAGAACCCTCACACACCAACACTCCTCTCACAATGACATCACTACATTCCATTCAGCAGTGATGTCATCCACTCAGCTTGTAAGACACATTACAACAGTTAGCTGAGCTAACAGCATTTTCATTAGCCTCTTAATACCTGAGTTTTCGCTGCTGCAGATTAGTCAGAGCCACTCAGGAAGCAGCGTTACAGGACACGGTAGAGTTGCCAAGCAATGCGCTGGTCACGTGACACAACACGTGACCAGAAGTGACTCCTTCACTTACTTAGCAACCCACAGCCAGAGCTAATGCTCTCTGCCTGGTTACGGCACCTCTTGCTCTGCAACCAAGAAGAGTTCCAGTCCCGTGCAGTAATGAGATAGATTAGCATGGCTTTAAGTGGGCCGGGGCCTGCTGGGGCTGGGCCCCGGCAGGCTCCGAAATTTCGTTTTGAGGCAGGGCCCTGCCGGGGCCCACTAACCACTAATCTCCTCTGGCAGCCCCGACCACTACACGAAAAGGCATTTTTTCTACAGCCTGAAGCTCTCGCTCATGAGCGAGAGCTTCAGGCTTCAGAAAAAAATGCCTTTTAGCCATAATGGTGGCGCCCCACCTGCGAGGCATCCCTTTAATCAAGTGATGCACGTGGGCCGGCGCCACCATTATGGAGAAAACGTGAGGCCGCTGGAAGCAGAGGCCTTGCTTTCTAAATACTGAAGCTCCCGCGGATTCACGGGAGTTTCATTCTTTAGGAAAAAGTCCTATGCTTCCAGTGGCCTCACCTTTTCAGCCTGAATGGTGACGCTGCCCCTCCCCAGCTGGCGAGGGGCAGCATCACCATTAAGGCTGAATAGGCGAGGCGCTGTCCCCTGCCAGGCAAGTCTATACAAAATAAATGCAGAGATCAGCACCCTCTCCCCTATTGGGGAGAGGGTGCTAATCTCTACAAAAGGCTGCCTGGCAGGGGTGCCAGTAGCCCATTGAGCCGGGGCTCGTCAAGGGGGCGTGGCCTAACGGGCCATGAAGACCCCCGTTGTTAGGCCACACCCCCTCGATGAGCCCCGGCTCGATTTGTAGTGCCACTTAAGGCACTGTAGATTAGGTAAGTGCAGATAACGATCTGACTCGTCTTTTTACTTCCATTTAAACAGCAGTCAGGACATGATCTGGCAGCACGTTTATAACTTAATGCTGTTTAAAAAAATTCACAGACGATTCGCTTATCTATTGTTTTCACAGTCGTGTCAGGACCGGCTCACCGTATGCTATTCAACTTAGACCAAGCCATTGAAATACTGCATTTAAACTTTACCAGCGATCAATACTATAAACAAGAAATACTAAATGGCCGGTAAGCCATAATCACATTGGTGTTTTATTTAACAAATCCACTACACCAAATGTTTCATTATTACAAATAATCGTAATTGGAAGCGGTTTAATAACAAACTAAATCGTTACAATTTACTATTCACATCCTTAGACCTATAATTTTACAACAAACAAAGGAAGTTCAGCCTGCTCCCAGGCATAAAGCAAGTGAGGTGGGCAAGACCCAAATCTCCCCCTCCATGCTTTGGCAAGTGCAGGTACCTACCATTAATTGACATGGGTTTGGACTAATGTGCACTGTGGTCTGGGTGAAAACACATATCTTTTTCTTCTTTTTTCCTTTTTCTTCTTTCTATGCACCTAAGAGGTTGACACAGATAGAACTAGTACTCATGCTCTAAGTGACTCAAATACAGAATAAGACAAAAGATGCCGCAAATAGTTAGTTCTTGAATTTTAAGATTAAACCAAGAAAACCCAATTACTGAAATGTTTTAATAGTAGTACCATTCACCCCGTGTGGTATCAGTTAATAGCAACTAATTCAAATCTCCTCTCTTTCTTGTTTCCCTCTTTCTCCCCTTTGCCCTCTGATGGACTCAAACAATATTTCCAATTGTGTTTTCTGTACCATTGCCAAACCAATGAATGTACGATTGGGTATGTGGTGTCACAACAATCAATATACACCCTGAAGACGACCCAAGAGGGTTGAAACACGTGTTGGTGTTTTTCAAATACTAATCTATCCATAACCAACTTAGTCCATGTGAAAATTCACTGAGTTCACAATGTTATGTTATATCATGATTTGTTAGGGCAATTTTCCGAGTACTATGTCATTCATGACCTTTACAGTCTAATGTGACAATTCACTGGAGTCAATGTCATTTGTTGGTTTACAATATGATATTTTATGATATATTATGATTTGTTAGGACGTTTTGAGAGTTGTCTTGGTAACTGCATCTCAGTACCTCTTCAAGGGTGAATACACATCATATGCATCACCTAATCCATGCAGATGCTTTGAATTGTTTAACAAACTGAGCACTTCATGTGCACCTTTGATATAAATGGTTCATTATCTCTGGAAGTGAGCGTGGCCTGTGAGGATACCCATTCTGTTTTCGATACAGGGTTAGTATTTGCATGTCACTGAGGATCCATTGCGTGGCCCGTACACGGGGTATGGGTGCACACCTTGCATGGCGCATCATCTTTCTCTGGTTCCTCATCCTCACCCTCCTGTCCAGGCTTCTTGGGCCCTTTGTTTGTCCTCCAGCCGCTACAGCGCAATGTTGGCTTGGAGCAGCTGCAGGTAAATTCTGACCAGTGGCAGCATTGTGGAGTTTGGGTGTGTGTGTGTTGAAAGTGTGGCCTTTTTCACCTACTGCAGGCTGCATTGGGGGAACCTGAATGCATTAGGTGCACCTGTGGCCTCATTCACCACACCTGCATGCATTTACTGCTGTTTACCGGCTGCTTTCCGGTGGGGGTTTCGTCACCTAGTGTTTTCCTGTGTTACCGCCATTTTATTGCCGGTATTCCCAGATATGCGAGGCTCGTGATATGGCGGTGTTGCCGTGGTGGCAGTGTTTCTGCCAAGTCTTATGTGCCCGGACAGTGCCCTTAGGTGCCCGGACGGTGGCCATCAGTGGCATTTTCTCCGCCGCCTGACTTGCCGTGTGACTGTTATCATAGGCGCATTTCCCGCCTTTGGGGGGCTCCACCAGACTCATACTTTGGCGGTCCGGTAAAAATGACGGTATCCTGTATTACCGCCACTTTTTTAACAGACCACAACATTCGGAATGAGGCCCAAAGTCTTGTACTTCAGGCTTTTCTAAACAAACGCCCCTCTAAACATAATCATCATATGATTAAGATTGAAATTTAATTTGTTTCCAACACTTGACGTGCAAGGGGAAAGACTTAAAATTCCCAAGATCAAAAGATTATGTCGGTCGATAGCACAGCAAGTAGAGAGCTCACTTTGATATCTGTGCAGAGCCTGCTGCAGGTTCGAATCCGGGTAAGGCCGAACTCAAACTCACCCTTTCGTCCTTCCGAGGTCGATAAATGAGCACCACACACCGTGGGTAGTAATAAGCAGCACTCAGATTCCTGAGGGTTCGGTTTCTAGCGCTATATAAATGCTGAATTATTATTATTGTCGATATTGCAGTGAAAAGGTAGAAACTCTTGAACATTTGTTTATATAATATGTCAAGGTGGGAGAAGTTTGCAATCTTATTTTTGGTAAATTTGCCCTAATTGTGGATGGTAATTTTTGTATTTATTTTTGGCATCGGTTACTGTGTGATCCTACTGCCTCTGTGTATTGCTGCTATTAGATTTTTAGATTGGCTTTTTGAATGAGGAATTGAAGATGAATTTTAGATGGTCATTTGCAGACTTCGTTTTTGATTCTGGTTATTAGGAGACTTAGGGCCTCATTACACGTTAGGCGGTAAGGGAATAACGATACCAGTAATGGATTACCGGTATCGCTAAAATTCCTAGCTAATCACGACCTGGACTGGCCGCTATTAGCGGCACCGCTAAGAACGGCGCCTCTAATAGCGGCCAGTCCGAGGGCACGCGACCCCCCAGGTCGGAAATAGCTGCATGGCGCTAATAGCACGCCATTACAAGCCATGCGGACATGCAAATAGCGGCATGGTATTGGCCAGAGAAGCCCATACCGGCATGGAGGAAATACCGGCATCGCAAACCACCCGTTAAGAGAGCTGAGTAGTGTCCCCACCTGCCACAGGTGGCCACAACAGCACAGGTGGCGGCAATGGAGACTGGGGCAGCACAAAAGGAGCACACCACACCCCTTCCCACACCCCTTCCCACACCAAGATGGTTCCAATACTTGCCGCATTACATGGGCTGGAGGACATGATTGCATTGCAGAACCAACAACAGGAGATGCAGGGGGAGGAGGATGGCGAGACTGGCCCAGCAAGCCCCACCAGTGCACCGAGTCATACCACAGAGGCAGCCAGCAATCCCAGGATTCTAGCCATTCCATTCAACCTAACCCCTGAGCAGACACACACCCTGTGCCGCCTGGACCGGATACCATCACCACCATTGCAGACATGATTCACAACGACATAGTGAGCCTCATAGACATCCGTACTGCCATCTCCCCTCTACTGAAGGTGGTAACTGTGCTCCACTACCTGGCTATAGACACCTACCAGCATACGCTAGGGCAGATGCATGGCATTTCACAACCAGTATTCTCACGCACGCTGACCCAGGTGCTCGATGCCCCCCGAAGCACACAAGTGGACACATATCCCTGCCACGCACAACCCAGGAGATCTCCAACAACAAAGTTGGCATCTATTCACTGGCAGGCATCCCAAGTAGCATTGGACCATCGAATGTACCCATGTGGAAATGGTGCACCCACATCACAATGAGGCAGTCTACCGAAACAGAAAGCATTACCACCCCATCAATGTCGAAATGGTATGTGACTCAAACAAGATAACACATTTGTGCCCGATACCCCTGCTCAACCCATGATTCAATGGTCCTGCGGAACTCAACGATACCACGCAACATGGAGCGACATGCTGGACAACATTCATGGCTACTTGGTGAGTAGCAGGGCAAGCACATGGCAGTGTGATGTGGGGTGTGTTTGGGGGGGGAGAGATGCATACTCCAACTGGTTGTGGACTGTCATCCATACAATAAAGGGACATACAGATGTACGCCAGTGTCCACCAAGGTTAAGGTGACCAGTAACAAGGCCCCATTGTTCCACCCATGCAGGTGATGCTGGCTATCCCCTGAAGAGGTGGCTCCTTACCCCTATACGAAACTCACAGAACAGGCACGAAGAGGAATAGTACCTTGCACATAACCGTACCCGTGTCATGATTGAGCAGGCATTTGGCCTTCTGAAGACACGGTTCCGGTGCCTAAGCTGGTCGGGTGGGGCTCTCCTGTACGGCCATTACAAGGTGCCGAAGATAACCATGGCATGTGTCATGCTGCACAATATGTGTATCAGATGGAATGTGCCACTTCCCCCTGACGTAGAAATGCAACCACCTGATGAGGATGATGATTATGGGGATGAGGATGGGGCAAACGGGCCGGCAGGTCATGCAAGAGGCGATGGCCTGGAGGAACACGATGTGCGTCAGTATCTGATCTATCAGATATTCTGAGAGACATGGTTCAACTCTTTTGGATGGATATGGGTATTGTTGCCCTGGTGTATGTGGTGAAGCACACAATGGGCCCTGTACCCAATGAAGTACACATACACAATGATGAAAACCAAGCCTGTGTTTCAACTTGTCAACCATGTATTAAGATGAATTTGTGAACAAAAAGTGCATGGCCCCAACTGTGCAAACACCCTTTCCCCCCTCCCCCCACAACACTCCCAAAAACACCCTTTCCCCCCTCCCCCACAACACTCCCAAAAACACATCTTTCCCCCCTCCCCCCACAACACTCCCAAAAACACCCTTTCCCCCTCCCCCCACAACACTCCCAAAAACACCCTTTCCCCCCTCCCCCCACAACACTCCCATGTGTGGCTTGTAGTACGCAGGTGTCCTGCTGCACATGTGCCAGCTAGTTCTTGCTGGCCCTACTTCTCATGGCCAGCACCGCCATTGGGAGGTTGGGATGGCGTGCGCCTCATGGTGCGCAAGGAGCGGCGGCTTGTCTGACGTGAACCTGCAAAGGAGGATGTTCCCGGTTGATCCTGTGGTGGGGGGGGGGGTATTGCCTGTCCATAGCGTCTGCTATGCGGGTGAGGACCTGCCTCAGTTGGGCCATCTCCTCGCATCGCCTGTTTGTGCAGGCCTCCATGCCATCTCTTGTCTGGCTTGCATTGGCCCTAACCTCCTTCCTCAGACGGACTGCCTCTTCCACATGCTGGCCAACCAGCGCTGTTATTTCCACCTGCCTCTGGCTGATGGCTGGCAGGTCATGGCGACTGCGTCCAGCTCTTGGGGTGGCTGCTGCGCCCTGAGGGCTCCGGCACCCTTCCATGGTCTCGTTGCCAGACTGTCCATGGCTACTTGATCGAGATGGTGGCCGTGGGCTTGCCTCAATGGATTGCGGGGGCTGGAGGTCTGCCTTTGCGTTTCCAGGTCAATGGTGTCCTCCACGTCTGACAGCTGCGCGGTGGCTGCTGCCTCACCAGTCAAACTGGTGGCAACAGAGAGCGGGCCCTCTGTGGTTATTTCCAATGATGGGGGAACACTGCCGTGGGTGCAGAAATTTTAGCAGCCGTGGCTTCAGGCCTTGGTGAACTGGCACTCTTGCTGCGTTTACCCCTCTGCTGGTGCTGACTCCTCACTGTGCCCCTTGATGTGGTGGCGGTGTCCCCTGTCTCCTGTGCCAAGGCCTTTTTCTTGGCTGGGCGAGCCTGTGACACAGTGCCCTGCTCATCACTGTCTGTCTGTGGGCCTGTGGGGGACAAAATAGGAAATAGCATCAGTGATGGTTCAACGTGCTTCATGCCGAATAATTATGTCATACCGCTCCATGCATTGGGACCTCTTTAGTTGGGAATCCGGTAATGGGGATGTCGGGTGGGTCATGCATGCTTGGATCTATGTTGCACGTGTATGTGGTGATGCGTGCATGTGTGTGTGTTGGGGTGTGACACTCACATGGGCAGGGTTGTGTGCATGTATGTTTGTGGCTGGATCCATGGGCTGATTCTGGACTCACATTTGGCGGGGCCCTCACCCTTCACAGTGCATTGTTTAATGTGTACACTCACCTCCATCTGATGAAATGGGCGCACCGCGCTCTATGTTCCCGACTCCCTTGATGCATTCTACGCCAATTGTGCTGGCGCAGGCCTCCTCCCACTCCCGGAGTTTGATTGGGGAATCAGCACCACCTCCCGTGGCCATGGCCAGGTTGCGATTTGCAGCCAGTATGCTGCGGACCCGGAGCCGTAGATCGTCCCACCGCTTCCTGCAGTCCCTGACAGTGGGGGTAGTTGTGCCCACCGCAATGACTTTATGGGCCACCTCTGCCCAGATGGCCTTTTTCTTCACAAGTGTCTCACTCCGCATGTCATTCGCAAATACAACATTAGCATTTGCGGCAGGGGTCTCAGTTAACATGATCAGCTCTTCGCTGGTGAATTTTTCTTTGCGCTGCCGATCTGCGCCTTTCTTGATGGCCTTTGGCATCGTCAGGGTATCCGGGATGCTTTGGTGTTGGAGTGGTGTGGAAACAGGTCCTGGGGGATGAGGATGCCAATGGATTGTGTTTTTAAAGATGGCCGCCATGCTCTTTTCCATTCCTGTGCGATGACGCTATTTCCGGTTCCGCAATTTTACGGTCACCACTAATAGCGATCAACGCTATTAGCGGTGACTGCTATTTGCATGTTGCAGGATGTCGGAAGTGCTATCAGCGCTTTCGTCGATGCCGCAAAGGGTCTTTTTGGGGTCTTTAGCGGCATGGCGGTAGGGGCATTACCGGCATGGCGCTGTGCTCGTCTCCGCGTACTCGTAATGCCATGCAATTAGTGGCATCATGCCAAGCCAGACAAGTTAATAGCGCCATGCCGGTAATGGCCGGATTTTACCGCGTACCGTGTAATGAGACCCTTAATGTCGCTAATTTGTACTGCTCCTTTTTTGCACTCTTTTAAACTGATCTGTTTTTAGAAACATGAAATGACGATTATTTTTATTAATATTCTGTTTTAAGTCTTGTAATTATATGTGCTATTGATAAGTCAAAATATTCCGTTTTTAAATCTGTAAAACTAACTTTTGTAGAGTTCATTATTTTTTGCTTATGTTTAAAATGTGTGAAATGTTATGTTTATCACAAAATAAATAAATAAATGTGGACACCTTGGGGGCACCAGCACAAACACGTTTATTTTTTCTTCACAAAACCCTTTATTAGGTTTTTCAACATGATTGCACAACGACATCAACAATGCATTATTCAATAACATAAAATCTGGGTCTGGGCCGTAAACAGGAGCCAGTCTATCAGGAATAATAACAGGTGTAATAGTCCATGTATGTGCGTTTCCCACCCCCACCCCACTATTGGCCATGGGGTCTGGGGACCTCAACCCTGCATTCGGATTTAATAGTTCATTCCACTCTGGAGACAGCGTGTTAATGGGGGTCTTCTGGTGAGTCCAGGAAACGTTTCAGAATAGTCCATGAAGGGTGCCCATATGTTCAGATAGTTTTTCAGGGTTCCCGAGTGGATTTTTGTAACCTTCTCCGCTACAGCAACCTCCCAGCATTTAGCCCACCATAATGGGATCGAGGGGCCGTCAGCATTTTTCAAAGCCGTGCCTTTGCAATTTTTGCCGCTAAAAGAAGATGAGTGCATAGACGTGAAACATGTCCCGATATCGGTAATGCCCCTCCCCCTGTTTCGCCCAGCAGAAGTATTCCGGGGAACCACGAAATAGACAGATCAGTAATTGCTTTGATATGATCCACCACCTCCCTCCAGTATCCCTCTGCTTTTGGGCAGGTCCACAACATGTGCTATAGAGTGGCCCGGGCTGGACACCCTCGCCAGCAGTCGGCGGAATTTTCAGGTTTAGCCTTGTTTAATTGGTATGGGGTGACATAATATCTGTAACAAAGTTTATAACTCCCTTCCCTGTTCGAAATGCATTGTGTGCTCTTATGAAGCCTAGTCCAAATTTGCCCCATTCTTCTATGTCTATTTCTCGGCCTAGGTCCCTCTCCCATTGAAGCATGTACCTTTCTTTTTTTAAGGGGTCTGTCCTATCCAGGAGGCGGTAGCACGCCGAAATGTGTCCGCTTGGGGCCGGAGATAGTAGAGATAGCTCTAACGCTGATAAATCTCTAGCTCCCTTCTCCCTGACCACCTTGTGCGATTTCCAATGCCGGAGCCGGGCATAGTGGAACCTTTCGGATTCTCCCACCCTAAACTTCTCTTTGCACCTATCAAACGATATGGGAGAACCACATTCCAGGAAGAAGCTTCTGCAATGCCCCCTCCTTCCATGGCCCAAAGCTGTGTGGTGGGATTCCAGGCATGAACTCAAGGTTGTTCCAAATAGGTGTAAGTGGGCCCAGTGTGCCCCAGCTGTGAGTGGTAACCCTAGTTGCTGTGAGGGGGCCCCAATTTGCATGGACTTTCATGGTCGGTAAGTGTGGGAGATCCGGCAGTGGGACCGGGCACCAGGCCTCTTCGATTTGCTTCCACAGCGGCTGGTCTGTTGGTTGAGTCCAATTGTACGCGTGGGGAAGTTGTGCTGCATGTACAAACCTTACCACGTCAGGAACGCCCAGGCCACCCAGAGCCCTCCCACGGATCATAACTCTCTTCGCATTTCTGGGCTCCCTCCCAACCCCCCACAGCCCCCCCAGACAGATTCTTGTATTTTCCTCTGCAGGGAGAGCAGTTCGCTCTTTGGGATGCGAACCGGGTGTGCTGTGGATTGATAAAGAAGCCTGGGAATTAGGTTCATTTTCACTGCGGCTCTTTGCCCGAACCAAGAGATTTCTTGATTTGCCAAGTGCTGTAGATCTCGTCAGAAGTCGTTAAATAGCTGCAGGAAGTTGCTTAGGTATAAGCGGGAGGGATCACTAGTAATTTGCACCCCAAGGTATCCGATCTTGTCATTGGCCAAGGGAATTGGATTCATAGGACTAAGGTCTATTTTTTGCTGTTTGGTAAGATTGATTGCCAGTGCTGAAGATTTATCTAGGTTAACCCTGAACCCAGAGACCACCCCAAATTCTTTGTTTTCTTCCCAGAGAGGCCCTAGAAATGCATCCAGGTCAGTCGCCATTACCAGGACATCGTCCGCGTATAGTGTGACTTTATATTCACAGTCTCCCACAGTGAGCCCCTTTATCTTTGGGTTTTGCTGGATCCTGTCAGCAAAGGGCTCTATATATAAAGCAAAGACCAAAGTTGGGAGGGGACAGCCCTGCTGCGTTCCCCTAGTTATATTTATTGTCTTTGATGCCTTTGGCTCGAAGTTGTGTGGTGGGATTCTGGTAGTTCGCCATCACCCATTTTGTAAAGTTTGGACCGAAATCAAGTGTGCCAGCACCTTTCTAATATAGCCCCAATCCACCAGATCAAAGGCTTTGTGTGCGTCTAATGATATTGCGGCCATACCCTCGCCCCTTCTGCAAACTCTTTCAACTAGGTTTATCGTGCGCCTAATGTTGTTGTGCGTCCCCCAGGAGCTCATGGTATCCCAAGCACCCCTAACTCTCTGGCCGGCCTCTCTTGGCCCTCCTCCTACCCCCACCTGCGAGGCTAAGAACCTCAGGGTCATCTTTGACTCCACCCTTTCCTTCTCCGCCCACATCTCTGAGGTCTCTAAAAAGTCACATTTCCGACTGCACCTCCTCGGAGGTACTCTGCCTTTCCTCTCCTTCCCCCAGAAGCTCATGGTATCCCAAGCTCTGGTTCTCTCTAGCGTGGACTATTGTAACAGCCACTTTCTAAATCTACCTGCCTCTACTCTCCGCCCTCTGCAACTAATCCAGAACAGGACTGCAAGACTTGTCCTTGGCCTCAAGCCCTGGGATCGTATCTCTCCAGCTCTGAAATCTCTCCACTGGCTCCCAGTGGATGCAAGGATTAAATTCAAAACCCTCTGCATTGTCCACAAGGCTTTCTGGGGCCTGGGTACAAAATACCTTCAGCTATCCCTCCGCAAATACCTCCCCTCTCGAGCTCTTCGCTCCTCTACCTCCAACTCCCTCAGGGTCAGTCGTTTTTCTAAGAAACGAGCTGGGGGTAGATCCCTGTCTTCGGCTGGGGCCTCCCTCTGGAACAGCCTCCCTGCCACTCTAAAACTTGAGGAGAACCATCTCCAGTTCCGGAAGCACCTCAAGACCTTCCTCTTTTCTTCTGCCTTCGTTCCCCCTCTCCCCTGCTGATCTGTTCTCTCTTGGTACCATGCACCTAGCCACCGTCTGTCCTTTGGGCCCAGGTACCTGCTCATCCTGCCACCCTCCCGCACTGCCTCCGGGCCACCCCTTGCACTGGGGTCTGTATTTGTACCCATACAGAACCCCCTTTTTCTTCCTGCACTTATCAGACCTACCCTGTCTGCTGCTGTAAACCTAGCACTTGCAAATTGCTGGCTGCATTACCACTGTTTGTTGCCTTTATTATTTATTTATTGTTATTTATCTGTTTCTCCTCTGCTTCGCACTTTCCACCTCTCCCCCTTCCATGCACTTTTCCCCTCCCCCCTCTCCCATGCACTTGCATGTTCTCAATGTCACTGGGCCTAGTAAGATCACTGTTTTGTTCTCCCCTGTTCCCCTCCCTTGCCCTGTCGCGCTCTGAAACACTTGTGTACGAGCGCGATAGAAATAAAATATCAATCAATCAGTCCCCCTACTCGGAATAAATCCTGTCTGATCCCGGGATATTATGTCTGGGAGAGTCGCTCTCAGCCTAGTAGCCAGTACTTTTGAAAATATTTTCCCATCGTTATTCATTAGAATTATTGGGTGATAAGAGGAGGCCTGTTCGGGATCTTTTCCAGGTTTATAAATTAGGACCGTGAGCGACTCTGCCATAGATTTACTAATGGTTCCCATGGTCAGAAAAGAGTTAAACAGGACTGTCAGGTGCGGGGCCAGAGTGTTTGCATAGACCTGATCAAATTTAGCGGTTAGGCCATCTGGGCCCGGAGCCGTACATTTCAAGGATTTGATGGCTTCCACTATTTCTTCCAGCTCAATGGGGGGGTTCTAAAGTTGCCAATTGAGCTTTATTTTGAGGGCTAGTGGGCCGGAAGTACTTAGGAAGACCAGCGAGAGATTTGGGCGGCCCCGACATTATTGCTCTGTGATGGTTCACCAGCTCCTCGATTTTATCCTGCTCTGTGTACCAGACTCTGCCGTCAGCTCCAACGAGCCACAGGATATTATTCCTGCTGTGTACTTTTTTTAACTTGTATGAAAGTACGCGATTTGCTTTATTACCTTTGCCGTACTAAAACTGTTTTGTATAGGCAAGCGATTTGGCTGAGTGGTCAACCAATGCATCTCCAGCACAATTTTTGCTTTTTCTTAAGGCTTTCTCTGTTTTCCTCGACCAATGGGATTTCAACTCATTCTCCCAGAAATGTACCTTTTCCTCAAGTTTGGCCGCTGCAATGTGTGAAACCCGCCTCTGTTCCGCCCCAGCACTAATGAGTGAGCCTCTCACCACTGCCTTCATGACATCCCAGACAATGTTTATGGCTGTGCCAGCTGTCGTGTTTTCTATGAAGTAATTAGTTAATGTTTTGCCGACTTCCCTTATAATGCTATCATCTAACAGTATGGAGTCACATAGTTTCCAGTGCCTCTGGGGGGGGGCTGCGCCTGGCCTCTTATGCTAAGGCCAGCAGATCCTGGGGCGTGGTCTGAGTTCATGCAAGTGCAGATCTCTATCTTGTCCAAACAGGGGTACAGGGCGCCGGAGACTAGCAAAATGTATATCCTTGAAACCCCCCTGTGTGCATAGGAATAGCGGGTGTAGTCCCTACATCCCCCGTTGGACAACCTCCAAGCATCCACCGTTTCCGTTTCCCTGAGGAGTCTAGCTAAGGATAATGCTTGTGTGAAATCCGAGTTGGTTGGGGGGAGAGTTTTGTCCAGCTGGGGATCAGGAACTGAATGAAAGTCTTCAACCATTGGAAGGAATCCCTCCCTAAATGCTAGGACACTCGGAATCAGATCAGCAATGAATTTGTTCTGAGCAGTGTTAGGGCAGTAGACTGCCACAATAGTGACAGGTTGTTCAACAAACAGTCCCTTCAGTAAGGGAAACCTACCCCCAGGGTCTCTTCTAACTGCGATTCTTGTTAGGGGTACCCTCTCACTCAGCAAGATTGCTACCCCCTGTTTTTCCTCCCCAGAAGAAGCAAAGAATGACTTTTTATACCTTTTGAACTTGATTCAGCATTCCTCGGCCCGCATTAGATGAGTCTCTTGAAGGAGAACTATGTCTTCTGAAAGCAGCCCCAGCCTCTGCTCCACTGACCTACGTTTCCTCAGGGAATTGAGGCCTTGAACATTCCAAGAGAGAACTGTGATTTCGCTTTCAGCAGCCATCCCCACAAGGTTCTTTAGTGGATTTGGCATTAGACATACCCTTGCTGGGACTCACGTAAATTGTATGGGCGGAAACGCACTGGCAATATGACCCAGGACCATCCTTGGATGTCGATGTGTTGTGTATTGCAACTGTTTGGGAGAGTGGAAAAAAGGCTCAGCTCTCCCAGTTATCCCAACTAACCCCACCCACACACATCCCCCTCGCCCCCGCCCCACAACCTAGTAGGAAGGAACACATCCTACCAGATAGGGTAACTGGTGGTGCTCCGGCACCGAGCCATATTGGCCAACTGGACCCAACACGAGAACCATAGTGCACGACAACAACTCATGAGTATCATACGAATTAGCATATAACTGCAACTCTCCTAAAGCTCGCTCCGAAAGTGCCTCTAGGAATTACTCTGCTTCCGCCTACCCCCACCCATGACAATCGCACTCCACCTCCACTTGTCATATGTTTCAGAGCTAGCACCCATGAAGAGATAGGGACCTCCGGACATGATCGACTGACCTTCCTTGGTCTTACAGTGCTTATATTGTTCAGTCTGGGTTAGGCGCCTTTCGGGGAGGGCCGCGGATCCTGCTTCATCTGCTGACTCTTGTCCTTGATGTTCCCACCTGCTTCCTGGGGTTGTCTCGGGTGGCCACCCACTCTGATTCGGCCTCTCCGCTTCCCCCACCAATGCCAACACATTTCTCAGCTTCTTTCAGGGAGTGGATCTGATGTTGGGTTCCCTCCCAGACAAATTTCACAGATGTTGGAAAGCCCCAGCGGTACGGGACCTTCCTTTCGCGCAGCCATTCCGTGTGAACTTTGAGAACTTTCCGTTTTGGTAGAGTGGAGTTTGCTAAGTCCTGATAGAGTAGGAGTGAGGAGCCTCAGAATGTGATTTGTTGCATTGACCTTGCTTCCCTCATAATCTCCTCTTTAACTCGAAAGAAGTGCACCCTGGCGAGCATGTCTGGTGGAGAGGAGGATGATTGTCTCGGGACCGTTCTGTGCACTCGATATAATTCCAACGGGGCTTCGTCGGGGAGTGGTATTATGAATCTGAACAGGTCTGAGACGTATCTCTCCAGGTCTGCATCCGAGACTGATGATGGGACTCCCCGGAGGCGGATGTTATTGCTCCACAACCTATTCTCTGCGTCCTCCTGCTTTGGCACCAGCGCTTCACATCTCACCTCGAGGGCTGAGATCCTGTCTCGCCCCTTCTCCCATTAAAAATTTTGGTACACAATTCATTCTCAATTTCAGCAGCTCGGGACTCTACAGCTACTACTCGCTTGTCGAGTGAGTTGATCTGCGTGACTTCCTCAGTTCCTTTTTGGATCTCCTTTGTCAGAGCGGCGAGCGGATCTTTTAGGCCTGCTTTCGTGACTGATTGTGCTCGGTCTAGATTTTCCAAACCAGGACTTGAGCTCAGTATTTGCTCTCCTGGAGAGTCCCCCTTCTTTGCTTTTTCCACGGCAGCGCCGCTCATTAGTGTTGCAATGTCCATCTGTTTGGTTGATTTCCCGCTTTTTGCCATTGCACCAGGGAATGTAGTTCTTTGAATAAGTGATAAGTAGCTCAGCCCTTGGTTCTTTCGGTGTGACGTCAACCCAGAGAGTTTCCAGAAGGGGGTGGGGGCCAGATGGCCAGACTCCGTATGTTGTATGGTGATGTGAGTTCTTCAGCCCCCTATTCCCCGATATGATGTCTCAAGGGAAGCAATGGTCATGGAATGCTGCAAGCTAATTAATGCTGTACTCCCTTCAGCAATGTGGGGGGATGATGTATTCAGATATTCTGTTCATCCTGGGACCCTCTGCTGCATCTGGAAAAAGGGGGGTCCCCACGAAAGGGCGAGATGCGGGTCCCAGATGACAGGATTGAGCACCAGACGGGAAAGTGCTTCGCCGAGGAAAAGAGAAGGGGGGAGAACTGCAGTTCAAGATCCACGGCGTCACTCTGCAAGTGATTATCTCGTGCTGCAGCCCCTCCGTACGCTGGGCTTCATTGCCTTGCTTGGCCTTCTCCCAAAAAGATGCCCACCGCAGCGCGCGGTATGGAGTCTTCCTGGAGAGCAGTAATGCCAATGGGAGATCTTCAGGCTTCCCTAAGCAAAGGCCATCGAGATGGACGCTCCTCCTGCAGCCCCCAGCCGTGTCGATGCTCTCCTGCCTATGCAATGTGGGGAGCCGTGGGGAGAGATATTCGAAGAACTACAGGGTGGTGGCTCCTCACCTTATGACATCTCTAGCACCGCTGAATCCTGCCGCAGTCCCACTCCGCCTGCCTTGCTGCTGGACCCCTCGGGCCGACCAGCCGCGGGCTGCCCAATGCCCGCCAACACAACCCCCCGCGAGCCCTGCCAGCTCCGAACCCAGCCAGAGACACTCAGATGGACGGGCAGGGCAGCGGACATGCGGGGCTACAGGCGGCGGGCACTCACAAATTCACCTTCATTAGGTCTGCGCTGTGCAGATCCATGCGTCATCCACGGGCTGCGTGCTGCTTGAAAGTGGACGCTTCACCGATGGGGTGGTCAGAGTTTGATACATCGGCTTAAGATCCGGAGATATTCACTCAGGGGTACACGGTGACCCCAGAAGCCGCAGCTGACGGTCACGGAGGGCACTGGAGGGGTTAGCCCTTGTGTTCACTGCTCCGGCCCCTGCAGCGCCAGTGCTGGGAGAAAGTCAGTTTGGGCTCAAGAGAGTTGTTGCTGCTTAGTGCGGCCGCACTAGGTACCCAGGGCTGCTCTCATATGCTGGCTCCTCACTCCGCAGAGTCAGTGAGCGGAGTCAAAAATAGCAGCCGCCATTTTCTTTGCCGTTTGGCGCCAATCCTAATAACTGAGTCCCTCATTCTCTGAAAGCGTGGCACTTAAGTGATGTGTTCTTCGGGCGAAACCTGCGCCATTGTCTCCTATACCATATCCTTGGTTTTCAGGGCTTAACGGAGCGATAAGCCAGCGCAGCTTCGCTCGGTGCACGGCGCCCGCCAGGGGCTCCTAAGGAGAAATGCCACCCGCGGCAGCTCCAAGCCACGCCCTGCACAAACACTTTGTAAAGTGGTAATGAATTAAACAGTGGGCATAAGCACAACAAAAGATTTTTAAAGTGATATTGACATACAGTATTATCAAAAGCACAATGAAAGTGATTTAAAGTGGCAATGATGATGTACATTAGGGTTATCAGCACCATTCTAAGTGGCAATGAGTATATTATTATAAGAGAACATTATATATTTTGATGTCACTAGCACCATGAGCATGATTTAAAGTGACAATCATGAAGTATTATCATGAGCATGATTTAAAGTAGCAGTGATCACGTATATTGGTGGCACCAACATCAAGAGGAAATTCTTGTGGGGAAGAAACCTCCACTCCTCGGACAGGAAGATTTGGGGATTTGTCGCAGGGGGGCAGTTTGGGGTTTGTTGTCTGGCAAAGAATCGGGGATTTAGGTATTCATCCCATGTAGCTAAGAGGGGGAAGGGAGTTGTTTTATACAGAGCATTTCGAGAATTTGTCCTGTGTAGTGGGCAGCTTCGAGGCTTATGGTCAAGTGCAGATGTGCTGAATTCTTGTGATCCTGTGTAGAGGAGCAGTTTATCTTGTGCAGAGCAGGCATTTGAGCATTTGTCATGTCTAGCAGAGGGAGGATATTTGTCCTCTGCAGGGGGGAAGATTTAGGGCATTGTCCTCTGCATACAGTGAGAGGGATTGTCCAGCCCACTGGGGAGGAGCAGGAGTAAATATTTCAAGTTGGAAGTGCTTGCAAAAATGAAATAGTTCTTTCCCAGGTGAATTGGCAAGTGGTGAGCAGAGCCGATGCACCCGCTGCGAGTTCCTGCAGCCCAGGGCTGAAAAACCCCTTTCCCGTGCTGAATCCTCTCCCCTTTGGAGAAATAATGGGGGGGTGTTAATGACTGTGAAAAATCTGAAGGTATTTCGTGACTCAGACCCCGGCGATCCCTTATTCAGGTGGCCAGGGAAGGGCCATTGCTATTGGATCCCGACCCTGGGGGTGGACAAGCGGAGCTGTTTGAAGCCGGGTGAGGGAAGCCCGAAAGAATCACTTGAAGAGTACTGTGATGATGAATAATGAATTGAGATTAAAATAGGCGAGGAGAGCCTAAAAGATTTATGAGAAATATTGAACTGTGCATTGTAAGGAAGACATGGTATCAGTAAGACAGACACAAGTGACCACAGTTCAAGGGTGTTTATTGAATCCTAAATCTACAGATGGGAGCAAGCTGCAACCATCAAATAATAATAGCGCAGTCCTAGTGGTGTCTTGTCAAAATAAAAGGGCCTATACTAATAAAACCTATTGCCAATCCTTACCGCTAAATACAAATGGTGTGGGAAACAATGTTACGAAAAAGTAAGAAGTGTTCACAAAATGATATGTCAGGATGTTCAGGCCGTTGGCCTCCCTGGCCCACGTTTTCTGCACAGGATAAGGTGGTACACTCGAGCTTAGCACAGTCTCTGGCTTCTCTAGCATGAGGATACAGTTCAAGTCTCTTTGTCTTTCAAAGTCTCTTTATTCAGAGGGCCTGAGGTGACAAATAAGCGATAAGTTCTTTTCCTCTTTCAGATTTTCACAAATACTCAATTTTGTAGGCGATTCACTGTTCACGTGGGATCCCCCTCAGCTGGGCTCAGATCGTCTCAACACAATGTTCTTCACCTTGGATCCCCCTCAACCAGGCTCAAATCCGGATTCCCCTCAGTCTGGCTCAGATCAACTTAATATACTTTTTCCTCAATTATCGAAGACTTTCGAATGTGCATAGGGCTTTACTTGACCCGTTGCAGGACCACTTCCATTTCACAATTCTTTATCACTTTTCACATTTGCCACCTTTCAGCTGGATACCTAACAGAGACATTCGAATGAGCACCCACGTGGTACTGGACCACTCTGTCTACGGTATCGTATCTTGGCTTCAAAGTTCATTCATTCATCTGGTGTTTAATTATGTGTGCGTTGTTTGCCACCTACGCTTCATACACTGTTCTCTTCAGTTTTCACTATACAATGTTGCCACCGCAACCTTGGCTTCAACAAAGACCAATCTGGTATCAGTCTCCCCAACTCACCAGCTGTGCTGACTTCACTATTGCGGCTTTGTTGTAGGAGCCAAGGACAGTACCACAGCAGCAAACGATTCTCTCTGCCTTGACTATCGACACAGGAGAGCCTCGGGTACCTACAACACACAATGCAGGATTATTCAGCCTTGATTCCTGGTCTTACGCTTCCTATTCTCGAAGGTTCATCAAAGTAACAGTCTTTCATTGAAAAGGTCAAGGGCACTTCCCTGCTTACAATCCTCTTCGGTCTTGCCTTCTTTCGCATTAAACTGCCATCTTGGAACTGCTGCTTCCTCGTGTACTTTGCATCGCTCAGAGTGTGCTTTCGTGCTGCGCCTTTTATCGGTATGGGGAAGTGTGATGGAAGTCAGGTGTATGTAAAGATTAGTAATTGCCTGACTGTGCCTGACCATTGTGTTGGGTCATGTCAGGTATATGGCTCGGGTGTTAGTCCGTTTTCTCTCCTAGTGAGCTGTCCGTGAGAAAGTGTTTGTGTTGGAAAAGGGGGTGGGGAGATTGTGTTCCTAAGTAGGATGGGGTAAAGGTGTTACAGGGAAGGAGATACCTCGGCTCACCATCCGGTGTCCCACTTCCACTCCCCGGAGACCTCACATCCAGGTGATCCTCCCACACTGGTCCACCCCCAGGAACTGGATCCAAAAGCAATGGACGTGTCTTGGCTGCCTGGATGACAGATCCCGGGGAACTAGCGGGTGAGACACCTTCAGGTTTCTCACAGCATACTACCCACCTTGAAGGAACTGTATAAGAACCCCATTGAAGTAAACATGGGGACGGGAGTGGGGAACAACTTTCATTTCCATTCAGACATTCTTTTAGGTATCAGTAGAAATGAATGAAAAAAAGGTTTGACCTATACAAAAGGTTGTAAATGCATGACACCAAAGGTTTGAACACCAAAAGTTCAAACCTTTTTTGTGGCATACATTTTTTTTTAAAACACTGCAGGGGTGTCCCCCGCAGAACCCCGCTCACCATACTATACAGTATATTGAGCAGGGTGTTGCGGGGGACACCCCTGCAGCACACCCAAAAAAAAAGACAAAAAAACGGGAGCTGCGAGAGTGTTCCCCGCAACACCCTGCTCACTATACTAGAAAGTATAGTGAGTGTGGGTTGCAGGTGGAAACCACTGCAGCTGCCCGCAAAAAAAAAAAAGAAAGAAAAGGACCCAGCAGCGCTGGTTCCCGTTCACAAAAGTGAAAGGGAACTGGTGCAAGGTAAGTAGGGTGTGCGTGGGGGTGTGTTGGGGGCGTGGGTGGGGGTGTGTTGGAGGTGGGGGTGTGTTATGGGTGGGGGTGTGGGTTTTGCAGTGTTTTTAATAATATGTCCGCATGGGAAATGTACAAACATTTTGTGTTTGTGCATTTCCCATGTGAACTTTACCGTTACAGTAAAAGAAGATGCAGTGGATCACACAGATCCATTCTTTTAATACACTCTTTATTTTCATCAATTTTCCCACACTTCGTTTTTGTGAAACGTGATGGCAAGTATAGGTTTCTGACACAGACTCTTTCCTTTGTTTGACTGGCTGACTTGGATATTTTATTTTACTTTGATGGTCGAGACTACTCCCATAATAGAATTAGGGCCAGTTAGGAATTCTCCAACCCCAGTCATACTTAATAAAGGTGTTGAAACTTGTACCTTTTGTGTCCTTACTTGTGATACAATGCCTGCCTCACACAACCCTCCTGGGACCCCTGAGATCCACCTGACCTGACGCCAAGATTGCTGCCACAGCGAGACCCAACTCTGACAGAGTCACAGTAAGGGGCACGGGAAAGCTATCGTCTAGCCCCCCGTCCCCACGACGCCCTGCTGGACATCGGAAGTGAGCCCAGAGGGTTCCATGTTCATTCATCTCCTGTTTCTTTTCACTGCACTTTTTGTCAAAAAAAGTTTGCTGAAAAAAATTATTGTTTTCTCCCCCCTCAATCTTCCTCCCCTATTATTTATTCCCTATACACCACCCCACCCTACCTCATATTTTTCAATGTTTTTTTCCAGCAAACATTTCTGGGTGCAGCGAAAAAAACGTACCGGGTGGGCCAGGGTCTTGAGTCTTCCCTTCCTCCAGTGAAGCAGAGCAGCAGCGCTGCAAAGGGGAACAGATGCCTGAGAAGCAGGTTGGCAGGGCGCCTAAGGAGAAGGGGGCCTGTGCCAAATGTCACCAGTACCCTGGTGTGCACAGGTGACTGGGAGATCGCCCGGTCCCCTCTCATGTGGTGCAAGCTCTAGCGGCAGCCTAGAGTCTGGGAAACATTTGTCCTGTCGCCTCCTCCTATCCCCATAGCATGCTGCGAGCCGTGGGAGTACAGCAGAGTTGTGCAGAAGGGAGCGGGGTTGAGAGGAGCCTCACCAAGTTACGGCTGATTAAAGATAGCATCGGGCACCATTGCCTCCAGTGGGGGTGCGAGGTGCTGAAGCCCTGGAGCCCTGGATGTCATGTGCAAGGGAAGGGAGGCCTGAGTGGACGGACCCAGATCTGGAGGCTACTAGCCAGCCACTGCCACGCCGGAATGGAACTCCAATGAATTGAGCTGGGAGGTACAGACCTAGGCAGGAGCTCTGATCAGATTGACTTCAGCAGAGAACCGTGCAGGAGGTTGCTCTATACTTCCTTATTGGGGGCATGTCTTGTGGCGACAGAAAGAGGCACAGGAGTGGTGCTACCCCCTGGGGAGCCAGAGGTGAGTCTGGCAGGCCCTGAAAAAAGGAATCTTGGTGGAAGCACAGACATAAAGCGAAAGGCAGTGCTGGAGTTAAACCCCGGAACACAGTGAAAGTGGCTCCTCCACCTCTACTGAGGAGAAGATGACGCTGGGAGGAGAGAAACCCAGAGAACCAGCCTCAGGTAATATAAAGCAAAGACACAAGAGGGGGCTGCCAAGAAACCACAGCCAGTCCATTCACAAGTGCATGCATCAGCTTTGCCAGCTTCAGGGAGTGAAGATACTCTTGTAACGCCGTCCACGAAGGAAGACATCAAGGCACTGTTGGTTGAGCTGAAATGTGACCTACTAGCGGGATCAGTCGAGGACCTAAAAGCTTGCACGACTGGGGTGGAATCGGGGATAGTAGATCTGGAAACCTTGACGGCAGATCAGGCCCACGCACAAGCAGTGCTCTCTGAGAGGATGGAGACGTTGAAGCAACAGCTTGAGGTGGGTTGCAGTTAAACAAGAGGAGGCTGAGAATCTTTCGAGATGCTACAACATTAGCATATGAGGCATCACTAAGCCCTGTTTTGTGCCATACTGGATATACCGGAGAGCTAAGAGTTGGTGCTGGACCGGACACATAGAGTATACAAAGCGTTCCAGATCAAAAATGCTATGTGTTGTGAGAAACCTGAAGGTACTCTCACATCTACCCCCCAGGGATCTTCTACTCAGGTGGCCAGGGAAGGACCATTGCGTTTGGATCCCAACCCTGGGGGTGGACAAGCAAGGGAGGATCACCTGGGTAGAGGTTCACTGGAGGATTGGGGAGAGAGTACCGGAATGCGAGACATGGTTGCTCCCCTTTCCTAATACTAACCTACACTACCATACCTCATCCTTCATGGCTTTTTACCAATCCCAACCCATATCTTCCCCATTCACCCCTGTCTAGTACTGAGATGAAAAAGAGGGGACTAGGAGTAATGCCCACTTCCTATGTTAAACACTACTCTAGTACTGAGACGAAGAAAAGGAGTATGCAGGCATCCACTACTGAAGTTAGGCATGCCCTAGTAATTGACGTTAATTACGATCAGGCAATACCAACCAACAACTCACACCTGAGGCCCCTTAATAGGGGTCAGGCATATAAAGGGAGGAGATCCAAGCCAGCAAGAGAGAGAACTGCCGTTGTGGAACGGGACTAAGAGGTCTGAGTGCTGGCAACGATCCCGGAAGACATGCAGGACACGGAGTGAACGAGTTGTGTGGTGAGTGCAGGACCGGGAAGCCTCGAAGCAGAACAGCAAGAACGCGAGCAGCATCCCTGCAGAACGCTGGCGTGTGCAAAGACATACTCTGCGAGGAAGCAAAGTAAAAGCAGTCTGCTTCCCGGCTACAGAGAAGGTGAGCGGCAGCAGCAGGGACCACCAATGTGGAGACGCGAGAAGACGGTGAGTGTCAGAAGGACACTGGAAGACCGGAGCGCTCCAAGAGGACTGCAGGCAAGTAACGGTCCATGAAACTAGTTACATGTGAACCATATTGAACACAAACTGAAGGAAAGTTATGGTTTGAGTGAAACCATGCTATATTAAATCCCAAACTGAAGGGAACTTGAAGTTTGAATGTAAACCCAGCTATATTAAATACAAAACTGAATGGAAATACTGTTTGAATAATGTATTAATTATTTATTTATTTGTAAAGCGCCATCTCCTGCAGGTCAAGATGAAACGGGACTACTGAATTAATGAAGAAGGCCCTGCCAAACCTGAAGGTTACTTAAAGAGCAAAGGCTTCAAAGTTCTACGATATACCAACATGTTTTTCTCCAATCTCAAGGCCATAAGTATTCCATAACTTTGCAGCTTTTACAGGGAAGGATCTACCTAGACCCTTTGAGCGTCGATTAATCTGACCCAGTTCTCCCGAACGCAGAGATCTACAGGTTACGTAAAGGGAAACGCTTAACTTCAAGTAGGAGGGCGCTGTTCCAAACAAGACAGCGATGTACAATGGTACTAGATTTAAAATCAATATGCTCCATCACTGCCAGCCAGTGTAAATCCCTCCTGTCTGATGAGATATGCTAACCTCTTGGTTTATTCTTAATGATATGCACCACATTGTTCTGTATTGTCTGGCATCTAGCCAGGCAGGAAATATGTGCCCCAATCAGCAGTGCATTACCGTAATCAAGCCTCGAGAGGATGAGTGCACGAGCAATGATGGCACAGTTATTTTAGTTGACGAAAGGCCTAATGTGATTGAGCAGATGTAGGTAATACTGGCAGTGCCTGCTGATCTGGTTCACATGCGCCTCTGCGCTTAAGGAGGATTCCAGTGTAATGTCTAAAGTTTTAACCTTACCCAGGAGCGGGATTAAGCTGTTCTTAATGTTAACATTTTTGCTATCTTCACTCAGATTTGCGCGAGCCTGCCAGGAGCCAAAGATCAGCAGCTCAGTTTCACTTGTGTTTAAGCACATCCAGTTCCTGCCCATCCAGGACTGAATGGTATCATACATGCCTAGGAGGTTGTTATTATCTTGAGAGCAATTCCTGTTCATCTCCTGCACCAACTGCGTGTCATCAGCGTAATTCGTGAAGAACACACCTGACTCCACAAGCAGTGTACAAAGTGGTCTGAGATATAAGTTGAAAAGTAAAGGGGACAAGCTAGCGCCCTGTGGCACCCTGCACTTGATCAGAACTAGAGGGGAGAAGGCATCGCCCCAGTGGATTTTGGACATGCGATTAGCTAAGAATTATTGGATCCATTTGACTTCCTCCCTGGAGCAATTACCCGCATGTTCGAGTGTCCGTAGTAGATGATCATAATCGAGCAAGTCAAAGGCTGCATCGAGTAAGACCAGCACTCCAGCCTTCCCCTGATCCATAATTTGCAGCATGTGAGTCTGTAGATCAATGAGAGCTGTCTCAGTGCTTTGTGCTGCCCTTAATCCTGATTGTTGTTTATGTAAGATAATATTAGCCTCTACATAGCGTTGAAATTGGATCATGGCACATTTATCATGAATTTTTTAAAGGAAATTTCAATTGGAGTCCAAACCCGTTTTTTTTAACAACAGGGTCACAATGACGGTTTTAAAGGATTTCGGAGCAAAATGAGGAGTCAACCATGAGGGTTAAAAAAGGAATGAACAGTTCTTGGTGTTCCAAGATAATCCTTGGGGGTAAAATGTTTTCAGCACAGGATGTGAGTCACAAGTTGGCTAGTAGGGTCATCATATCTATGATGATAATCAGTGCGAAAACAGAAGTTATTCTCAACAGGTGGCTTGATATGTTCAGTCGGAGGTTCCGGAATCACTGAGGGCTGGGTTTGTGTTCCTCTCATTTTATCCCTGGTCTTAAGAATTTTGGTTTGAAATGCACTGTTACACCACCTGGACCCCACAGGGGTGTCGAGCGGACCCGGACAGCTGCGGTCTCCTTCAACGTGATGCGTAGTGCAGAGATGACTGTCTGGACTGGCCCGCCTAGTCTTGTCTGCTGGACCCGGAGAAGTATTTTCCTGCAAGTGGAGACAGGGATTAACCACCTGTGGGATTTAGTGATGGCCTCCCAACTGTTCTCGCTCTCCCCTACTATTCACCTCCGATATCCCCTTAGTAACCTCACCTTATGTTCGTAAAAGATGAGCTCTCCATCCTGCGTGTCTAGCAGGGGCGCGTAGATACCAGTTACTTCACTGGTTTGAAGGCGTTGGGAGAATTCTGGTAAGTATTGACTCGAAGTCCCTGGTGGGATTGGTAAGTATCAAGTTCAAAGAGTTCAATGTGCCCGATGTTCACTCTTGTTCCCTTCCTTCCTTAAGTTGCAACTGAGTTTGTGAGAAGAAGGTCTCATAGCTGCTGCTGGCATTCAGGTAAGAGTCTGTGTTACCCAACGCTGTCCGGTAACTATTGCATGCGTTAACGTGTTGTTTTTCTCCCTCTTTACAGATGCGGCATATGAAAATGTGGAGAGTTATGGAATAATACTGCCGGTGGTAAATCAGGTAAGTCTATGGTGGTAAGAGGTTGTATTTGTTGATTCCCTTGGCTCACCTTGTTTTTTCTTGTGTCCCCTAGGTGCCGGATTACGGCGAAGAAATGATGGAGACAGTGCCGGATCGAAAGATGCTGTGAGAACTGGTGAGTATGGCGCTGTGCTGGAGCTGGTGAAGCGACGCGTGCAGGACTGATGTACTTTGCAGGTCCGGAGATGAAATGGTTCCTGAATTAGGTGTGGAATTTGAAATAAGTTTGTTTTCTAACCTTGTCCTTTTCCTCTTCTTTATTCTAGGAGCTCCGGATTCGAGGCGGGCGTGGCAGAAGACTGGATGCTGGCTGCAGGCACGCGGGCGTGGCAGAAGACTGGATGCTGGCTGCAGGCACGGTGAGCGTCACGCTGCTGGATGCAGAATAACGCGAAGCATGTGCTGCTGTTCGGGTGTGGTTTAAATAGCCTCCAAAGTAGTTCCAGGTAAGAAGTTCCCTAGAGCCACGCCCGAGTAAAAAATAGTCCCTGTAACAAAATAGTCCCATCCAGGCCTCATGTAGGCTTGGACTCTTTTGCAGCATGGTCTGCATCAGGTAAGTAAAGTCTATGAGCCTGGCGCCTATGGTGCCAGGACTGATTTCTATAATGAGCCTGGCGCCTAACGCGCCAGGACAGAACCCAGACAGCCCCTAGCCGGGGCTGCTGAGGTTTAAACAAATGTCTGGATGCCTGCTCCTGGAGCTGAGGGCCTTGGTCCTGATGCCCGGGGGTAGGCATCATGACAGCACTCCCCCCCAAGGCCCCTCCTAAAGTTGTTCTTCCCCCTGGCCCCGGTTTGTCTGGGAAGTTCCGATGGAATCTTTTCACCAACCGAAGTGCTTGAACGTGGTCGCTAGGCTCCCATGATCTTTCTTGTGGTCCGTAGCCCTTCCAATCGATCAAATAAAAAAGATTTGATTTAATCATCTTGGAGTCCAGGATATTTTTTTACCTCGAATTCAGGTTCTCCATCTATCAAGATGGGGTCAGGTGGTTTGGTTAATCTTGTCCCTGGTTGAACTGGTTTTAGAAGTGAAACATGAAAGACAGGATGAATTTGCATATTAGAGGGTAATTCCAATTTGACGGCCACCGGGTTGATAATGGCCTTAATGGTGTAAGGTCCCAAATATCTAGGATTAAAAGTCCGAGTTCCCTTCAGAGGTATATATTTTGTAGCCAGCCAAACTTAACTTGATCCCCAATCTGGTATTGTGGAGTTTCACTTCTATGTTGATCAGCATTTTTCTTGTATTTCTCTTTTGCTTGTTTCAAATGTTCTGTGGCTTCCTTAAAGGCTTGTGTAATAGTAGAGTATAAATGACTAACTGCAGGCCTTTCTAAGTGCTGAGGCGAATCGAGTTCTGAGGTTCGAGGGTGATGTCCATATATGATATAAAAAGGGCTTTGTCCGGTTCCTGAATGTACAGAGTTATTGTATGCATACTCGGAAATCCATAAAATATCTTTCCACTTGCTTTCGGTCTGGTGTAGCATGCAGCGTAGGTACTGTTCAAGGGTCTGGTTGGTCCTTTCCGTCTGACCATCGGTCTGGGGATGGTGACTTGTTGATAGCCTCACGCCGATGTGTGCCAGTTGACAACATTTCTTCCAAAAATGCGAGATAAATTGACTACCTCGGTCAGAAAGCAATACGGAAGGGAATCTGTGTAATCAAACAATGTTTTCGAGGAACTCCTTGGCCAGAATTGAAGCAGAAGGTAACCCCTTTAAAGGAATAAAGTGGGCCATCTTGGAAAAAAGATCCACAATAACTAGGATGGTGTTAAATCCATTACATGGAGGTAGATCTGTAATAAAGTCTAAAGACAAGGTGTGCCATGGTGTAGGTGGAATATACAAAGGTTGCAAAAGGCCAGCAGGTTTTTTCTTCTGGCTTTTGTTTTGGGCGCAAATGCCACAAGACATCACAAATGACTTTACATCTTTTCGCCAAGTGGGCCACCAGAACTGTCTCTTAATTTTCGCTTCAGTTTTTGCGATACCTGGGTGCCCTTCCATCAGGGTGTCATGGTAATTGGAGATGACTAGTTCTTGTATTTCCTTGTGTGGTAGAAATAGTCGTCCTTGATAGTAAGGTAGGTCATTGACGACTGAGTAGTTCAGGCCTTTCTTTAGCCAGTCCTGCAGGGTTGCTGGATCGAAGAGTTGTTGGATTTTTGAATGAATATCTTCTAGTGTCTGTAGAGTAGTTATGCCAAAAATTCTTTGCTCGGGAATTATTGGCACCAGATCCGGGTTTGCATATGCTTCTCCCATCCCTATTCGGGATAAGGCATCTGCTTTGCCATTTTTGCAGCCTGGTCGATAAGTGATCACGAAATCGAATTCGGCAAAGAACAATGCCCATCGAAGTTGTTGCGATGATTGGGCTTTGGCTGTTTTTAAATACTGCAGGTTCCGGTGATCACGGTAATAGTATGCCTGGCACCAAGAAGATACTGCCGCCAAGCCTTAAAGGCGGATTTGATGGCTAATAGCTCTTTATCGGTAACTGCATAGTTTAACTCAGGTGCTGAGAACTTTCTGGACCAAAACGCTACTGGGTGAAGTTGATCGGTTTCAGGATCCTTCTGGGACAGGACAGCTCCCATGGCTAAAATGGATGCATCAGTTTCTACTATGTATGGAAGCTCAGGGCGTGGATGCTTTAAGACAGGTGCTGATGTGAATTTCGCTTTCAGCTCTTGGAAGGCCTTTTCAGCCTCTTCGGTCCACAAGAAGCATTTGTTTTTTCGCAAAAGTGCTGTGATGGGGTGTACAACATGGGAGAAGTCCGGAATGAATCTACGGTAGAAATTAGCAAATCCGAGCATGCTTTGTACCCCTTTGACTGAACTGGGTGATGGCCACTTGAGAATTACGTCCACCTTTCGAGAGTCTATTCGGACTCCTTTTGGAGTCAGGATAAATCCAAGAAATTCAACTTCCGTAGCAGGAAAAACACATTTTTCCAATTTTGCATATAACTTGTGCTGGCGTAGTTTCTCAAGGACTGCACGCACGTGCTTAACATGGTCTGATTCTGAGGAGGAGTACACTGGAATATCATCTATGTATACGACGACACAGACGTCAATGGGTTCACGAAGGACATCGTTCATAAAATACTGGAAGGCTGCTGGTGCATTCCACAACCCGAAGTTCATCACCTGATATTCGAATAATCCGTACTTGGTGCGAAAGGCAGTCTTCCATTCGTCGCCTTTCTTGATACGTACCAGATGATATGCCCCTCGGAGATCTAACTTATTGTAGATACAAGTATCCTTTACTTGGTCTAGTAATTCGGGGATTAGAGGCAATGGGTATCGTTTTTTTACCGTAATCTGATTTAATGCGCGGTAATCTATGCACGTTCTAAGGTCACCTTTCTTTTTTGGTGAAGAATATAGGGCGCCTGGCGGAGTCCTGATTTGCCCAGGTGGGTATATGTACAAAAAAAGAAATAATCACGATGAAGAAGATCCTACAAATAAGCCAGTTGTGCCGTGCATGTATATTTATTTTACATTGACACAGTCCTTTTTTAGTTCATTCAACAATTTATTTTACAGATCTTCCGATAAGCACGAAAGTTTTTTGGCATCAAACGGACAAAAGTTATTGTGAACGGTGGTAACACGGGTTAAGTGTCAACCTCTGATGTACTGAGGTTGAAGCTCCACACTGAAATACATTCCCTGTATAGATGTGATAGAGAAAGAACTATCAAGCAGGGAAAGTATACCTGAGGCTTGAAGATGGCCCCAGGGTTAGTTCACATAAGGTGTACACAACAAATATTTACATAACATACACAAGGGGGAAGACACAGTTGTGTCACGGGGATCGACACAGGTGTGGACACAGTTGTGTTTCGGCCAAAAACGTGGCTTGATTGAAGCCGGTCTATATGCTGGCCTTCATCAGGAAAGGCACCATTGGTGGTGCTGTCCGTTGATTCTGTGGGTTTAAGAGAGGCAGTGAGGATCTTCAAATAAAGGGGTGATTTAATTAATTTAGGATAGTATTAGATACAGTGTTACATTTCATGGTGCAACTAAGAAGCGGCTTACCTGCTGCTCCAGTGGCAGTGGCAAGCTGAGAACTATCCTCACGTAGTTAAAGGATAGTGTGTGCGTGATTGCACTTAGGAATCTGCCTGAGAATGCTTCAGGTCGACATCTCTCGGGTTCCTACTGACTGTGAAAGACCACAGCGGGTCCCGGATCTGAGAGAAAGAGAATACAGGATCAGAACGCATGATCCTGGATCAGGATTCAGAGGAGTGGATTCGATGATAGTAAAAGAATCCTACTTGGGGTGGATTGCCCTCGAAGAGCATGGTGGTGGGCTAGTGCGTGGCTATGAGGTGTAGACGCCTGGCCGGTGGTTTAGGTGGTCTGAAAGACTGAAGTCGATGCAGTGAAACCGATTTGGGAAAAACAGCACGGGGGTGTGGAAGACTTAGAGTGCCTGAAGATGCGTGCATGAAGTGGCGCTGAGATGTAGTGGGGAACACTATATTCCATGCAGTGAGATCGAGTTGGGATCTGGCGAGTGAGGAAAGGCGGGTAATTAAGTGCCTGTATGTGGCGGTGTGGACACCTGAATTGTCTACTTGTAGTTATAAGTGGATGCAAATACACCACCAACAGCAAGACCTTCACACACAAGGACTTCACATGGAAGATGAACAACCACACCAACTGCGAGAGCAGATGTGTTATCTACGCCATCAAATGTCCCTGCGATTTGGTCTACATTGGTAAAACTATAAGGCCCGTAAAACAAAGGATTAATGAACACAGGTCTTGCATAAAGAACTCAGTCCAAGACAAACCACTCGTTGAACACTACACCAAAAAGGGCCATACTCATGAACAATTTTCATGGACCGTGCTACAACAGCTTCAACCACAACGTCGTGGGGGTGATATCAATTTGACTCTGACAAGACTGGAACAGAAATGGGTTCACAAATTGGACACCGTACGTCACGGTTTAAATATAACCGTTGAATGGAAACATTTCTAAAAACAAAAAAACCCCTCACTCTCCTTTATCAGTTTGGGACACCAGGGGCAACCTATATAGATATCTCAGCTTGCATATTTGAACAACTGTATTACTGTCACCAATTGTTTTAATTTCTGGCTATTATAACCTATGTAACACCAAGTGCACACATGTATTCACATGGACTGTGGTTTGTTCACCTATTGTTTTGACATCTGGCAATCAGTACTTATGCATCTCCCGTCAACAACAAGTGTACACATGTATTAATTACCACTACGGGGGACATTTGATATGACATATATATATGTCCAATGCTAATTAACCTCTTATTTTTTGAACCCGTACAATGAAAGGAAGCGTATGCACTCAGCAGCATGTATAATGAACCTTTCTACCTGTACACAATAAGCCTCTCTATAGGGCTATTATGAAATGCTATCAGACTCAGAGCCAACCGTTTTGGCCGTTTCCACACACCCTTTTCCACATTTTGCATCCAGTGCATCCCATTGAGCATTGCTTTAGCCTACAAGCACCGCCTCTGGGACCACACCTCCCATGATGCTCCACCATTTGAGTAGTTCAATCATGCTCCATCCTCAGGACGCGATTGGTTCACACTCCTTCCTGTACCCATTGGGCACTTACAATTCGTTTTGATTGGCTGCCTCCTAGCCTGCAAAATATATATTCACAACGCACCTCCCACTGGTAACAATTAAATAAACAATAGGTGTCTCCATGGAGCTATTACGAAATGCTACCAGACTCAGAGCCAACCGTTTTGCCTTTTCCAACACACCCTTTTCTACAATTTGCATTCAGTACATCCCATTCAGCATTGCTTTAGCCTGTAAGCACAGCTTCGAGGACCACACCACCCATGATGCTCCACTATTTGAGTAGTTCCAGTATGCTTCACCTTCTTGACAACACGCGATTGGTTCTAACTCCCTCCTGTACCGATTGGGTACTTCCAATGCGCTTTTTTGATTGGCTGCCGCCTAGCCTGCACAATGTATATTTACACAGCAGCCAGCATTCTCCTCACAGTTTCATTTCGAGCTGAGGACCCCGTATACAGAGGTACGCCGGACATACTACGGTAAGCTAGCCAGGGAACAGCACCTTAGCTTTTTAACTATTTACCAGAGCGCGCCCCTCTTTTGACTTGGCTTGCCATTTTGCATCTACTTAAGTAGACAATTCAGGTGTCCACACCGCCACATACAGGCACTTAATTACCCGCCTTTCCTCACTCGCCAGATCCCAACTCGATCTCACTGCATGGAATATAGTGTTCCCCACTACATCTCAGCGCCACTTCATGCACGCATCTTCAGGCACTCTAAGTCTTCCACACCCCCCGTGCTGTTTTTCCCAAATCGGTTTCACTGCATCGACTTCAGTCTTTCAGACCACCTGAACCACCGGCCAGACGTCTACACCTCATAGCCACGCACTCGCCCACCACCATGCTCATCGAGGGCAATCCACCCCAAGTACGATTCTTTTACTATCATCGAATCCACTCCTCTGAATCCTGATCCAGGATCATGCGTTCTGATCCTGTATTCTCTTTCTCTCAGGTCCGGGACCCGCTGTGGTCTTTCACAGTCAGTAGGAACCCGAGAGATGTCGACCTGAAGCATTCTCAGGCAGATTCCTAAGTGCAATCACGCACACATAATCCTTTAACTACGTGAGGATAGTTCTCAGCTTGCCACTGCCACTGGAGCAGCAGGTAAGCCGCTTCTTAGTTGCACCATGAAATGTAACACTGTATCTAATACTATCCTAAATTAATTAAATCACCCCTTTATTTGAAGATCCTCACTGCCTCTCTTAAACCCACAGAATCAACGGACAGCACCACCAATGGTGCCTTTCCTGATGAAGGCCAGCATATAGACCGGCTTCAATCAAGCCACGTTTTTGGCTGAAACACAACTGTGTCCACACCTGTGTCGATCCCCGTGACACAACTGTATCTTCCCCCTTGTGTATGTTATGTAAATATTTGTTGTGTGCACCTTATGTGAACTAACCCTGGGGCCATCTTCAAGCCTCAGGTATACTTTCCCTGCTTGATAGTTCTTTCTCTATCACATCTATACAGGGAATGTATTTCAGTGTGGAGCTTCAACCTCAGTACATCAGAGGTTGACACTTAACCCGTGTTACCACCGTTCGCAATAACTTTTGTCCGTTTGATGCCAAAAAACTTTCGTGCTTATCGAAAGATCTGTAAAATAAATTGTTGAATGAACTAAAAAAGGACTGTGTCAATGTAAAATAAATATACATGCACGGCACAACTGGCTTATTTGTAGGATCTTCTTCATCCTGATTATTTCTTTTTTTGTTTCTTTTTTTGTACCTTTCTTTTTTGGCACGAAGAATAAAGCTGAGGATGCAGGAGACTTGGAAGGACGAATAAAGCCATTAGCAAGGTATTGGTCCAAGTATTGCCGTAGGTGACGATTTTCAGGTTCTGTGAGGGCGTAGATTCCACTGCATGGTGTTTGTGCACCGGGTAGGAGGTCGATTTGACAATCGTATGATCTGTGAGGAGGTAATGTATTGGCCTGTTCTTTTTGAAAAACATCCTGAAATTCTTGGTATTCCTGAAGTAACTGCACGATTGGGTTAACGACTGTAGCCAGGCCTTTGTTCAAAGTTTTCTCCGGGTAACAGGTGTGTGCACAATCCGGGAAGGTTATTCTCTTCTCTCGCCAATCTATACAAGGATTATGTGTTTCCAACCATGGCATCCCCAGTATTATCTGGAACTGTGGGGCTTTGATTAGATCAAACATTATAGTCTCTCGATGCCCATCTTGACTCAACAGTGTCATCTCTGTAGTGGAATGAGTTACAGGCCCCGAGGCAATCTCAGTTCCATCAACTGTGGTGATGACATCCGAAGTGGTCTTTTTGCAAAGAGGTAGATTCATCCTTGACACCAATTCATGGTCCATATAGTTTCCTATGGCCCCGCTATCTATGTATGCCCTTACTGCTTGCATACTTGATGGCTGTCTGGGATCAAGTAGGACCATTGGGATGATCAGATGCGAGGTCTGAGTGTCCTTCTTTAAGCTCGGCAAGCGGACCTCTACGCTTGTCGGGCGTGGTCGTTTCCCGAATCAGACTCTATGTGGCTTTTATCAGCAACTCCTACCACCTTCTTGGGTGGTTTTGTAGGGCAATCCCATAGAAAATGTCCTGAGGTGCCACAGTACAGACACAACTGCATCTGTCGTCTTCTTTCTCTTTCCTTTTAAGTTAAGGGTCCTTTAACCCCCCCGATCTGCATAGGTTCAGATGCATCTGTTCCTTTGTGGGAAAGGTTGGATTTAACCAATACCCGGTTCTCGAACTTAGCTCGATCAGTCTTTCTGTTCTGAAGTCGGTGGTCTAGCTGGACCACTAAGTCTATACATTCTGTGCAATCCTGAGGTGGGTTCACAACTTGAGCCAATACATTTTTGAGTTCTCCCCGAAGTCCACGATGAAACAATGTAATTTGTTTTTCCTCCGGCCACCCGGTTTCCACCACCAACCTATTGAAGGTTGCAATATAGGTTAGCAGATCCTGGTTAACTTGTCGTAAGGATAAAAGTTCGTTGTCCAGGGCTTGACCCTGTGAGTGTCTGGCGAATAGTTTTTCCATGCTCCTTTGAAAACCCTGACAATCCCGGAGAAGAGGATCATCCTGGTTGACTAATGGAATGGACCAATCCGCTGCGCTGCCACTAAGATATGACAATACAAAGGCTACTTTGGCTTGGTCATTTGGAAAGGCTCCCGGTCTGCATAAAAAGTGCAAGCGGCATTGGTTCATGAACACGGCAAACCTTTTGGGGTCCCCAGCAAAGCGTTCAGGTGGAGCTAACGGAATATTTCCTGGTAAAACCACTTCCACAGGATTGCTTGATGAAACGGGGGTTGGGTTTCCCCCATATCCAGGTAGGGGCGTTTGCCCAGCTTGGTTTTGCAGTAGTTGCCTAGCCAGATCATCCGTGCGCTCCTTTGAGACAATCAGTTCTCTCCTGAGGGCATTAGTCTCTTGGCGAGCGGCATGTACTTCCGTCCTAAGTTCCCCCAATAATTGGGCCAGTTGGTCGGTTTCCGACGTTTCCATAACACCCGGGTGGGTATTTGTAGAGAGGCTTCGCGTTCTGTTACGCTCACCTGGACCCCACAGGGGTATCGATTGGACCCAGACAGCTGCGGTCTCCTTCAACGTGATGCGTAGTGCAGAGTGACTGTCTGGACTGGCCCGTCTAGTCTTGTCTGCTGGACCCGAAGAAGTATTTTCCTGCAAGTGGAGACAGGGATTAACCACCTGTGGCCTCCCAACTGTTCTCGCTCTCCCCCACTAATCACCTCCGATATCCCCTTAGTAACCTCACCTTATGTTCGTAAAAGATGAGCTCTCCATCCTGCGTGTCTTGCAGGGGCGGTAGATACCAGTTACTTCACTGGTTTGAAGGCGTTGGGAGAGTTCCGGTAAGTATTGACTCCAAGTCCCTGGCAGGATTGGTAAGTATCAAGTTCAAAGAGTTCAATGTGCCCGATGTTCACTTTTGTTCCCTTCCTTCCTTAAGTTGCAACTGAGTTCGTGAGAAGAAGGTCTCGTAGCTGCTGCTGGCGTTCAGGTAAGAGTCTGTGTTACCCAATACTGTCCGGTAACTATTGCATGTGTTAATGTGTTGTTTTTCTCCCTCTTTACAGATGCGGCATATGAAAATGTGGAGAGTTATGGAATAATACCGCCGGTGGTAAATCAGGTAAGTCTATGGTGGTAAGAGGTTGTATTTGTTGATTCCCTTGGCTCACCTTGCTTTTTCTTGTGTCCCCTAGGTGCCGGATTACGGCGAAGAAATGATGGAGACAGTGCCGGATCGAAAGATGCTGTGAGAACTGGTGAGTATGGCGCTGTGCTGGAGCTGGCGAAGCGACGCGTGCAGGACTGATGTACTTTCCAGGTCCGGAGATGAAATGGTTCCGGAATTAGGTGTGGAATTTGAAATAAGTTTGTTTTCTAACCTTGTCCTTTTCCTCTTCTTTATTCTAGGAGCTCTGGATTCGAGGTGGGCGTGGCAGAAGACTGGATGCTGGCTGCAGGCACGCGGGCGTGGCAGAAGACTGGATGCTTGCTGCAGGCACGGTGAGCGTCACGCTGCTGGATGCAGAATAACGCGAAGCATGTGCTGCTGTTCGGGTGTGGTTTAAATAGCCTCCAAAGTAGTTCCAGGTAAGAAGTTCCCTAGAGCCATGCCCAAGTAAAAAATAGTCCCTGTAACAAAATAGTCCCATCCAGGCCTCATGTAGGCTTGGGCTCTTTTGCAGCATGGTCTGCATCAGGTAAGTAAAGTCTATGAGCCTGGCGCCTATGGCGCCAGGACTGATTTCTATGATGAGCTTGGCGCCTAAGGCGCCAGGACTGAACCCAGACAGCCCCTATCCAGGGCTGCTGAGGTTTAAACAAATATCTGGATGCCTGCTCTCAGAGCTGAGGGCCTTGGTCCTGATGCCCGGGGGTAAGCATCATGACAGGCACTTTGTACTTCTATACAGTCAGCAGGTGTAGGCTGGACCTTGACCGATAAGGTCTTGTGCTTCTTGAGTGATCTAAGGATCTAAAAGAGTTTGTCCGAGAAATTAGGTGCCTTACTGTTTTGATTATTATAGGAGTTTTTCTTTGATTCCAAAATATTGGATTTATACCATTTTCCTTCCTTCTTCCATTTGTTCTTATTTACAATCGAGGGGCACTTTAGCCATTGTGCCTCCAACTTCCCTTTTTCTTTCTATTGGACTCTTAAGTGAGGGGGTGAACCATTTTTGATGCTCAGTGTTCGCCCTGACCAATTTAGATCGAATTGGAGCAGTTCTGTCCACTGTAAAGACTGGAGGGGAGTATCTGTACTCCTGAGCTCTATATGTCAGAGTAGAGGTACAGACCAACCCTGCTGCCAAGGTTCTCTATATGGTAGCGTCGAAGAGCAACCAAGGCTTAAGTTCTCAGGAGGTGATACAGGCGGTTTGCAAGTACAGTGTACTCCCCAAACCCCCACAATGCAATGTCCACACACTATGTCATGTGCTAACACAGTTCTTTATATAAAAATAAGGTTCAAGATATATACATCAATTAATAACACACTTTGTAATCTGACAATTCTAATATGACAAATATATCCAATGTCCTATGTGGCACCACACTTAGGTATTGACTCCTTTAAAATGCATCAAGTGCTGACAGTAATAATGGCATACAAATCATACAGCAATATGTATCAGCATAGATCATAGGAAGGAACACAAGTTGGGTTAAACAATGGCAGAATGGTTCTCTTGCTACTAAGACACAGTTCTGCGTGAGGACCCCCCCCCCACCTGGGCAACCTGTAATAAAGACTATTAACAAGGCTAGTCCATTAATGTTTAAATACTCTTGTTTCCGGGACAAAATCTTCAACGACACCAATGTACCTTGGTTAGAAGAGTTTCTTCAATGGTTCATCAACAGATCCTCGAGAGCGGACTCCCTTTAAAGCAGGAGCCACAGGGCATCAAAGCAGGAGCCACAGGGCATCAAAATTCCTCGAAGAATGCTGAACACTTACGTCGAGACTGCAGCTTTGACCTTCGCTGTGCTCTTTGATGATCGCGCGTGGAAGTCCTGTGAAGATGAGGTGTGCAGTCGACCATGATGCAAAGAGTTTGGTGCCACAACATACTTGGTGATCAACGTAGGCCCAGCAGCGGGCGTTGGGATAGTTTCGGCGATTGGGATCCGACCACGGGCTGGACTTTGGATCTTCACTCCGTTGGCATCTTTGTTGGCTTCGGGTGGTGGGAAACCCAACGGTGGACTCTCCTCGGTCGTTGATGACCTCGACTTTCTCCGGTGGGATAAATCAGTCGGCGGTGATGGCAAGGGAGCCCTTCTTAAAATGTTCTTAGGCAAGGTGGAGCGGTGCGGCTCCGGTCGTCGAGCAGCATGGCGTCAAGCTTCTGGGCAACATGACTCGACTGGCTTCCAGCAGTTACGGAAATCCTCCGAACCCCAGTCAATGGCAATTGACTTCGATGGCCTCGATGTCCGCGTGCTTTACTTCAAGATTCTCGGTGAACCCCTTCTCCAGTCGACAGCCTTTCGGTGCTGGCTTCCAGGGTACCTCGATGAAGATCAGCTTCTGCACATTGCTCCCTCGTAGCTCGGGGAGAGGTCTCCTAGCCAGGTCCTCTCTTGGATCGTCCTTGACAGACTCAACAGCTTTTAGATTTGATCGAAGGAAAGCAGCAGCAATTCTTCTTCTTCCAGCTGGGCTTTAGGGATAAGTAGCTTAAAGTTTCAACTTCAGCAACACATATACACATCTGTCCCTCATTCACTCTGCTGAGCCAAGCGAATCAGACAGAAGGGTATTCTTGCAGGCAGGCAGCCAATCAAGCTCACAGGCATTCAGGCTATTCACTTCCACCCAGACACCTATAACAAGGAATGTGGATTGGGGCAAGCACCCAGCCTTTCAGCACACCACACTGCATTCATGTCAGTTTCAGGCAGGGCTGTCTCATTCTTTAGAATGCATATTGGTCACACACTCTATTCACACAGGTCCCACGTCAAGGGTGTACCCATAACATACAGTCACTGGGATGGTTCCAGCCAGTCTGGCCTGGACTTCCCCACAATACCATATATGGTTCTTCCACCCAACAGCCAGTCAGGGGAAGGAACAGAGTCAGGGCTTCCCAGGACTTTGGGAAAACAAGGTAACAGGCAATAGAAACCAAGAGGCCACAGGGGCCATCTTGCCTTCTATCAGGAATCCACTGATTCCTGTGGCAGGCCCTGGTTATTCCAAAATGGAGGATACTCAGAGCGCCTGTCAAATTCAACATGGAGTTGCCACCAGCCCATACACTGCTGTGTGGGCCACACACAGGTGCCCAATAGCATACACTAGGAGTACAGCGTTGTAACCCCACAACATACATGATAATAGACAACAGGACAAGGACATCGAGGCCCTGTCCCTCCAATTGTTAGGACACCCACCTGGGTTGAGAGGCAGGGGGGTCCTTTGCGGCATGCCCAGGCCTGGCGGCTGTACCCACGGTTTCGTGTCTGGGGGAGATGCGCTGTTTTACGCTCCCCGTTTTGCAGAACAACATCCCGTTCAGCACGGGCATGTGCACATGCACTGGCCTCGCGGGTTGCTAGGAGACAGGCTTGCGTTCCAGGCCTTGTTCTCACGTCTGCTTGGCCGACGCGCATGCGCAGGTGCGGATTGCGTGCCAGAACTCGCTTTCATGCGGAGTTCCTTAACTAGCGGTCGGGTCCGGAATCAATTGCGTCTCAACACGGTTGGTTCCTGACCCTCTGCTTCGCTCTTGGAATTTGCCTCGCCTGAATTCTGTGCTCTTGCCCCTTGCTTTCCTTGAGACCCAGTTCTCCAGTTCCTGTTCCCTTCTTCTCCTTGTCCCCCTTCTTCCTGTTCCTGGGCCCGCTCCTGCCCCTCTTCCTGGTTCCTTGTTCCTGGGTCTCCTGTCTCTGCCCTTGGAGGTTCTAGGGTCCTTACCTTGCTGGTTCCCTTGGTTGCCTGGGTCCTGTTTTTCACTTAGCCAGTATCTTTTCCCTACTGTCTGGCTGCCTGCCTTATCTTGGAGTTTTTTCTCCTCTCGTTCTGCCACACCTTCTTCCTGCCTTGCTTGGGTACCAGCGTTTTGTGGACATCCTCTCCGTTCTGCCACGCCTGCTTCCTGCCTTGCTTGGGTACCAGTGCTTTGTGGACATTTCTGCCTCCTACACAGCGGACTAGGACTGTTCTTCATATCCTGTCCAGCATACCAATAGCTGCCGACCTTCCCTGTCAGTGCTTGCACTGTTCTGGCGTCACGTTAATCCACAGGGAAGAGTCCATCCGTGGCGTCAGGAGCTGGTACCCTTTCAAACCTGTGTCTTTAGGGCGGAATTGGGGCTGGATCTTTGCGTTGCCTTTCATCATCCTGCCAACGTATCAAACAGTCAGGGTAATCCAGTGTGCACATCTCCTGGGAGTTCAGGTACGCAGCGTCCATGGGACGCACACCTTAACACCAATGCATTTCCAGCATAACATCCACCAATTTCTGAAGCGTGGAGGAGAAAGCAGCGCTTCACATGTGTCCGTATCATTTGTCTGGGCCATAAGGGTGTCTAAGCTAACTGCAATGTCAGAAGGGAGGACCTTATTAAAGTTCCTGCTTAGAACATTTTGATGGCTGTTGGGGGCCTTGAGGGCGAGGTGCTGTCAATGGTTGTCTCAGGGTTACAGAACACCACCCAATCCAACATATTGTTGTTAGCGGTAGTCGGCTCTTTCTTATGGACTACATACTTCATGTTGTTGAGCGATCTTTGCAGATCCAAGGCTTCTTTATCCAAAGGATTGCCTCTCTACCGGTTCAGGCCTCAAAGAAAGAGGGCGTAACTGTTAGGTCCCTCAAGGCTGCTCAGCAAATGGCCAATCTCCTGATTGTAGCCAGGCATCAATGAGGGTAATCTGTAAATTAAAATAAAATGGACACAACTGTGGTCAGTTGGGGTCAATTTGATATACAGAATAATACCAAGACATTTGGAATACTGAATGAACATTTAAAGTGAAAATGACAAATCGAATGTCAGACTGTGTGCAAGCAGCATTGTGAGCAGAACAAAGCGTTTTGAACATTGAGCAAACACTTGAACATATTAATAGACCAGTGAGAGAAAGATCTGGAAGTTTATGGAAAAGCCAACGATTGATGCACAAGAGGGTTACATTATCCAGAGGAAATATTAGTGTGAGGAGTCAGAAGGCTGCAGCAAGATGCTATGAAGGAGTTAAACAAGGCAAAGGGAACCTATGGCTGCACAGCCTGTAATGGGTGGTCCATGTGGTCTCACAACTGCGCCTAGACCATGGGAGTACCCCACTGTGAAGATCACAGACATTGCAAATCAAGTCAAGGAGACGCACAGGGCTGCTGGTTACGTGACATGTGATGGGTGGACCATGTGGTCTGATAACTGCGCCTGTACCCGGGAGCACTTAATGATGACCACTAACCGAACATGGTGACCCAAAGAGATTGATGTTAAGAAAAAAACTTTTGTTTTGTGAATGTTATGAAACCGAAAAACATTGTTTTGCAAATACTGGATTAGACAAGAGGGGCTGGGACGCACACCCCTGCTTGTTAGGAAACTATAGTGAAGAAGACATCTACAAACTAGGTTCTGAAACTTGAAGAGAATAGAAAGCTTGGGCAAGAGCCTAAGGTTCCTGATTGCGTGACCTGTAGTGGGTGGACTGTGTGGTCCGACAACTGCGCATAAACCGAGGAAACCCTATTTATGAAAGCCGAAGAGGTTGCTGAAGTGAAACAAGAGAAAGCAATCTGATTGAACTGTTAATAAACCAGAAGGAGTATAACATTGATCAGGAATTGCCTTGATTCGTTGAACATTGAAAGATTGAGAATATGTACAAGTTGATTATCTTGAACGTGGGGAATGGAACCCCAAGACTTTGTGGAATTATCTTGAACTTGGGAAAGGGGAATACAAAGATTTTGTGGAAATGGTCTTAATCTTGGGGAAGGGAACACTGAGGACTGAAAGAATTGAGAAACACTGTTTTAGGGAAGGGAACCTCAAGACCTCCCTTTTGTGTGAACTGTACAAGATTGAACCTGGGGAAGGGAGCCCCAAGACCTGACAAAACATTGGTAAGACAAGCTATGGAACTATATTAAACCTGTGAAAGAACTTGCGCTGAGAACAGCTGAGGCTTTACTTCTGAACACTATTTTGTTGGCTAAGAAGAACCCCACACCATGTTTATTTCTAGATGTGATGGCAAGCATAGGTTTTGACACAGACAGACTTTTTATTTGGACTTACAGACACAGACTTCCCTTAGTTTTCTTTAGGTAGGGAAATTCACACCATATGGCATGTTAGGCGTTACACCATCCTGCTACTTAATGAAGATTCTGACTTTGAAGTAGAAATGTGTTGTCTGTGGCATCTCTTGATACCATGCCTGTCTCACAGTGTCCAGAGAGTTCATTTCTTTGGCCAGAAGGAACGGGTAATGCGAGAAGCCTAGAAGCAGACACTTCAGAGGATTAAACCTGCTTCTGTTTCAGGATTTCTCACTGGCCTCCCTTTTCAGATGCAAGAAATTGAACATGATGACGGCCTGGCTGCGCGATCGAGCCGACCCTTATAAGTAGGGATTTCCATGCAAGCTGCTCTTCTAAAAAGGGGAGAAGTACACCGTGACTAAGGAAGAGGATGCAGCTGCCTTGATGGGAATGGGAAGAAAGCTGAACCTGAACAAAAGTGAAGCTTGAAAAGTAAAGCACACACTCCGGGCACCAGGTCCATGGCACACGCAGGCCCAGGATAGTAGATTGCAATGTCGACAATGAGGGAATCGATGCACAGCCTCAAAGGGTGTAACCAGCATGCATGTATGTGTGGGGAGGGTGGCAGAGACCCGAGCTGGGCCGAGAGAAAACTGCTTTGGTGATACCTGCAGGGCACGAGCAATTACAGAGTCAGACCCCTCGTCCACGCAGGCAGCCGAGGCAGCGGGATGCCCTGTGCAGAGGGCCTGCGAGCTCAGCCCGGTGATCCCCACAGGAGTCAGTCGGCAGCTGCAGCTGATCAATCGCCACAATTCTGTCCTCTGTGACAGTACCCTGGAGATACAATGGAGGAGGATTTTGAAGTCAGAATGTTGCTGGGACCAGATGTAGGGGAGGCATGGTATCACGAGTATGACACTGACACAAAAGGTACAGTTTGTAAAACCTTTATTCAATTTGCGGGGTCTGGAAAAACTCCTACTTTGCCCTGTAGCTAGGATGGGAGTAGTCTTGACTATCAAAGAATAAATAAACAGTCCTAATTGAGTCAGTCAAATCAAAATGGCCTATACTAACAAAACCTAATGCTTGCCCTACTTCTTGTACAAAAAGTGTGTAAAGGAGAATATGTATGCAAAGGAAAATCATTGTTACAATATAAAGAATATGTGTGGCCAGCTCTCCTCCCCACGTTAGACAGCACGGAGTAAGGTGGTCCCCAAAGACAGGATGGTACTCTCTGGCTCAGGTTCTCAAAACAAAGGCAGTTCAAAATGTGGTTCAAAGCCGCCTGGCCTTCCACGTTAAAGTATTTCTTTCCGACTTTCAAAACAAAGTTCAACAAAAAGTTCACGTCAGTGTCCCTCAGTCGGGCTCAGACCTTTTTCTGATGTCGAAGACTTTCGAATGTTCGTGGCTTTTACCACAGACCGCAGGACTACTTTGACATTCTCTTTAGCTCGCTCTTTTGTGTTATTTGGCCCAGTGTCTCTTGGTCTGGGTAGTTCGATGCAATAAGCCCAAAATTTCAACGTTCACCTTTTACTTCCTCCCTTTTCCTGGGGTTACTTTTGATCACTTTGCTTTTTATAGTTCATTCACTTTGTCAGTTCATAACAAAAATGTTTCACCTTTCACAGAGATTTTTAAGTGGGCTACTTCCTTTCACCGGACCACTCCGCTACTTAGTATCACTGGTTACACAGCTGTCGATAATTCAAAGTTGATCACAGGCCTGCCTTTCCTTGCATCTCATCCACACACGTGCAGCCTTCAATTGTGCAATATATTGTTGCTACTTCAATCTTTCCTCAACACACGCTTGCCAACTCACCGGCTGTGTGCATTTCTTTCTTGTCTTTGCCGTTCTCATTTCACGGGTCTAGGTTAATACCACAGATTTGGTCTTGCCTCCCCAACTCTGTTGTTCACCTGGTAGGGTTGCTGGCGTCCTTGAAACACAATGCAGTCTTCTTATCTGAGATTTGGCCTTCTCCACGTGTCTTTCACGGCCTTCTGGAGGTAAGAACCTCCTGCAGGGGAATCCTGGAGTTCTCTGCCCTTTGCTCTCGTCCCTTGGTCCGTAGCTCTGCTCAAGTAAGTTTGCCTTCACCCCCAGAGTTCTGCTCTTGCTCGTGTTCCACCTTGCTCAGTGTGTCTCTATGTTCTGCCCTTTATCTGTGTGAGGAGAGCTAATTGGTATAAGATGTATGCACTTAGTGTCAAGTGCATGAGTTTTCCTGACCGAATTAGCTGGACATGTCCAATGTGATGTGTAAGGGTTAGCCTCGTTACTCTCATTCACCCTCTTCCTCGGCCCATTGTTTGTGTGAAAGGGAGGGGGAGTTGGGACAGTGGAGAATTCTATAAAATAGGATTGGTCATGTATATGGGAAAGGGGAGAATACCACATCTCCCCATCGGTCGTCTCACCCCCACTCCCTGAAGACCCCTCACCCAGGTGATCCTCTCGCACTGGTCCACCCCCAGAGTCTGGATCCAAAGGCATTGGCCGTGTCCTGGCCACCTGAGAGACAGATCCCCAGGGACTAGTAGGTGAGACACCCTTTGGTTTTTCACACAGATCTCATGCTCAGACCACCATTTTCGATCCTGCTCAGCAGTAGCGCCCCCCACCGCACCCCACAAACATTGTTTTGTGAACACCATGTATTAGGTCCGCCAGAGAGGACCGGGGTTCACACCACGCATTCATCGTTCAGAGCACCCAGACCCCAATAAACCCTCCCCGGAATACGAACGGATGATTCAGCCAAGGGCAAGTTAGAACTGTTCCATAACAGACAGGGATCATACAGGAAAAACAGAATTCTCCAGCAATCACAGCTCCTGAGCCCATTTCAGGGGGTTTTGTTATGGTCTGACATCACAAATCAGGGCTCTTCCCCAAACACAAAAGAGTATGCATGATTGGATGGTTAAAGTGGTATTACCTATGGCCGGCACATATAGCGGGTATCTGACTGGCCCTCGCATGTCAGGTGGCTTGCCTGAACCTTCCCCAGAAACTATCTATTACATTGTTGCAGGGTTGCAGGATTACCATTGGCCCTTGCTCTCAGCCATCCACCCCTGGATTTGTGTTCCCTGATTGGCTGGAGCTGATCTCTCCAGGCCTGGGACCGAGCTCTGTTCTCAGCGCTCCATGCACCTTCTCAAGGTGATGAGAAAGACTATGGGCCTCATTACGAGAATCACGGTAAGTAAAAAATGATGCCGGAATGGTAATACCAGCATTGTCTAATGGTAACTTGTATTACGAGTTGAGATCCCGGCATTACCGCCACCGCTTGGATCATGCCCCTCCGTACCGGCATGTGCACGTACACGCGCCCTTCGTGGCGGCAATACCGGGACGCCGCTAACAGGAGGACATCACAAGTTACGCGGGCATGCACCTACCGGCATCCTGAAGGCAGTAAATAGGGTCTCCACGATGCCGGTATTACTGGCATTGCGGATCACCCGTAAATAGCAATCTGCTGTGTTACCAACTGCCACAGGTGCACACAATCAGCACTGGTGGAGGCAATGAAGTCTGGCCCAGCACAAAAGGAGCACACCCACACACCTTCCCACACAAAAATGATCCCACTTGCTGTAGAGATTTTGGGGCTGGAGGACATGTCTGCATTACTACTCCATCAGCAACAACAACAACAGGCACTACAGAGGAGACGCAGGAGGAGAAGGAGGGTGAGACAGGCCCAGCAAGATCCACCAGTGCAGCCAGTGGTACCACGTAGGCAGCCACCAATCTCTCGCATCAGAGCCAGTCTTTTCAACCTAACCCTGTACCGCCTGGACCGGGACACCATCACCACCACTGTGGACATGATACACAACGACATTGTCAGCCTGATTGAAATCCGCACCGCAATCCTCCCTCTACTGAAGGTAGTGTCTGTGCTCCACTTCCTGACCACAGGCACCTACCAGCACAGAATGGGGCAGCTGCATGGCATATCACAACCTTTCTTTTCACGCATGCTGAACCAAGTGCTGGATGCCCTCCTGAAGCACGCAAGCGACTACATATCCCTACCACGGACTGCACAGGAGCTTTTTGACACTAAAGTTGGCTTCCATGCACTGGCAGGCATGCCCAATTGTATCGGTGCCCTCGACTGGACCCATGTGGAATTGGTGGTCCCTCATGCCATGGAGGTGGTGTACCGCAATCGTAAGCTATACCACTCCATCAATGTGCAGATGGTATGTGACTCCAGCAAGATGATCACACATTGTTGTGCCCGATTTCCCGGATCAACTCATGAAGCAATGGTGCTGCGGAACTCCTCGGTACCCCGCTACATGGAGCGACATGCTGGATGACGTGCCTGGCTGCTCAGTAAGTCTCCTGATAGGCCCATGGCATATAATGGGGGTGAGATGCATACTCCACCTGGGTGAGATTGGGCGGGAGATGCATACTCCATCTGGGTGAGATTGGGAGGGAGATGCATACTCCACCTGGGTGAGATTGGGGGGGAGATGCATACTCCACCTGGGTGAGATTGGAGGGGAGAGATGCATACTCCACCTAGGCGATTTGGGGTGGTGACTGGACAATGCCCATACAGCAAAACACTGTGCCCCAAAACATCCCCACCTGAACATGACAGATAAATGTCATACAAATAATCAATGCTGCACACCAATGCCAATATGCCAGACTTGCAAGCAGCCCACATCCCTCAACACGTCCACTGCACATCATCAAACTGTACCCTCTGTAACACAATTCAGCAACATGCTGTGAGTATGCGTAATGTACATGACCGCAGCAAAGCACAACACAGGACATGCATCCATGAGTGCGCACAAATAAATCCCACCAAGGGAATACACTGATTGTCACTGGCCCTCCACCACAGTAGCGCTTCATGTCACCATGGGAATAACAACCGATGAACGATAAATCATGATAAATCTTGTGCCATGTTGCTAGTAAAAATACATACGAAGTACTCAACATTACCTATAAGAGTGCAAATACAGTGGTAGGCATCCACGGTACATGTGCACCAGCATGCAAGTGGACACCCTGCATCATCTGGATAAAGCAAACCCACACCTGCAGACCATAGAACAGTACACATTGTGGCAAATAAACATGTGTGCAGACATCCAGGGACATGTGCAAGTCAACACCAAATAGCTGCAGGCATGAGAGTAACAAGTACAGGTCTCATGGTAGAAATTGACTCACACATACCTCATTGTGCTCCCATGCAGGTGATGCTAGGTATCCCTTGAAGCCGTGGCTCCTCGCCCCTGTCCGGAAACTGCAGAACAGGCACGAAGAGGACTACAATCGGGCTCATACCCGTACCCGTGTTGTGATCGAGCAGACCTTTGGCCTGTTGAATGCACGGTTCTGCTGCCTCAGCAGGCCTGGTGGCGCACTCCTTTACGGGCCTGAGAAGGTGGGAAAGATTACTATGGTCTGTGCCATGCTGCACAACATGTGCATCCGGAGAAACGTACCACTGCCACCTGACATTAACCCGCATGCATTGGGTGAGGATGATGATGATGAGGGAGGAGAAGTAGCACCTCTGCCAGGTCGCGATGCACAAGATGCACATGCTGTGCGCCAATTTCTTCTGAGACACAGTGATGCTGAGGGTTCTGTGTTAGTTGTACACTGCGCACTGGGATCGTGTGCATATGGACACAGGGTGTATGGGGAGTTGGGCACTGTGCACGGTCATGAATTGAATAAACACACGCCAAATAAACAATATCCAATCATGATATTATTTTGCATACAACGGGTGTATTGAACAGTCTACATCATTGTGAATGAACCCTCCACCTCACACACACACTCTCCCCCATCGCCCCAAAACCCCATACCACCTCCCCCCAATACCCACAACACCCCATACCACCTCCCACATACCCTCTCCCCCAAAAACATCCCACACATGATGTGCAATAAATGTTTTAGCATTCAACTGCAGTCAGCACATGCAGGTGGTCCCTGCTAGTGGCGGCCTCTCTTAGGTTCCGGGGGCTGCATATCAGTGAGCCGTGTACTGCGCCTGGTCAACCTCACAGGGCTGGTTTGTGTCGAGCTGGCAGGTGTGCTGGATGATGTCGATGTGCCTGCTTGTGCATCTGTTGGTGCAGGACGCTGCTGCTGTAAGTGATCTGCAATCCTGCCCAGGACCTGTGTTACTGCTGCTAAACCCTCATGTATTAGCTGTGTGTTGTTGTTCATGGCCACAATGAGTGCAGCATTGGTTTCACAGAGTTCGCGGCGGGTCAATTCTGCCTCTGCAACGTACTGCTTTACCAGCTCGGTCATCTTCTCCTGGCGGTCCTCCATTCTTGTCATGCGGCCTCCATGTCACAGATGGCTGTGGAGGTGGGCGGGGCACTTGCAGGGGGGCCCAATGCAGGGCTGTCCTCTGATGGGGACCAAAGATCTGGACTCCCCTGTCCTCCAGACTGGTGCTGATGGGTGCCGTCTGGGATTCCCTGTGTGGTGCGCTTGGGGGTGGGCTGGAGGCTTGGCGTATGTGCGCCATCCCCATAGAGGTTGGCCTCCCCGTCTGAGTGGTCATCAAAGTGGCATTTTCCCTCGGCATCGCTATGGGGGGCTGAGGCAGCTGCCTCCCCGATGGAGCTGGTGGCAGCAGACTGTGTCCCGTCCTGTGTAGCAGTTTCATCAGCTGGTGTCTCGGCTGGTGTTTGGCTGTCCTGTGGCCTGCCCTGTGTTGGTGGTGCTGCTCTGTGTGGCAGTCTGGGCATCGATATTGCCCTAGATCTTGATGCCCTGGTGCCATCCTCGCTGGGCCTGGATTCCTTAACGGGTGTCCTGGCCTGTGCGGCAGCAAACTGGCCGTCACTGTCAGCATCCGTGCCTGTGGGGGACCAAGAGAGGCAGGGCATCAGTGATGGTGGTACGTGCATGATGCATACATTGGTGTTAGTGCAGTTGTTCCCATTTGATGCGTTGCATTCTTGTAGATGTGGCGGACAGGGTGCTTTCAATAGGGGGGCCATACTGGCATACGTCGGGTACTCACATTTTAGCGCTGGTGTCTGCCGTGTGGCCTACCGTTGTATTGCAGTTTGTGTGATGTGTGACACATGCTGTTTTGCTGTGTGTTGGGTGTCTATTGGTTATGGAATTGGCATGCAGCATGCATATCAATGTGACAGTGTTTGGCCCACCATCTGGACCTGGATATGTAAATGTGTGTATGATGGGGCATGCATTGCCTTACTTCACTATCACATTAGTTGGCCTACTTCATGCTTTGGTTATCTGTGGTTTGTGGGGACACTCCCCTCCATCTGCCGATGACGGCACTCCCAACTCCACGTCTCTGAGTCCCTTGATTCCCTCCATGCTTATGGTGGTGCTGCATGTTTTTTCCCACCTTGTGAGTTTTGTGGGCGAGTGGTCCCCGCCGCCTGTTGCCAGACCTTGCCTGAGGTTGACCGACATAATATTTCTGACACGGAGACGTAGATCGTCCCCCCGCTTCTTCACGTCTTTGACAGTGCGGGTGGTGGTGCCGACCGCAGTGACCTTCCTGGCCACTTCCTCCCAAATTTCTTTCTTGCAGAGTTGGGCTGGACGCCTTAAGTCTGCAGCGAACACTTTGTCAGCGTGGCCAACCAATGTGTCGGCCAACATGTTAAGCTCGTCATCGGAAAATCTCTTCTTGCGCAGCCGGGGGCACCTTTCCTGTTAGATTTTGCCATTCTGAGGTGATTCGGGGGGTTGTTCTCTAGTCGGTACAAGTACTGTGTTTGGAGGATTGTGATGGATTGTGTTTTTAAAGATGGCCGCTGGCGCATTTCCCGTTCCGGACCCGGTATTGCCATGACGGTATTACTAGGTCCATTATTTAGGGGGTGCACATGGGCGGGTTGGTATCAGCGGGTTTCGTGATGTCGCTATCGGGGGGTTAGGGAGTCTTTAATGGCATGGCAGTGCAGCCATTACCGGCATGGAGGGACGCGCGTGCACGCGCTCTTGTAATCAGCTGCTATTTCGGCATCGAGGCAACTCGGACGCGTTAGTACCGCCATGCCGGAAATGACTGTTTTTTAATGCGAATCTCGTAATGAGGCCCCATGTATCCCCATTGTTGCCATCAGTATTACCACTTTGTCTTTGAGAATGCCTGCAGGTTTACACCGTTGTAAAACAAATGTATCACTTTGTGTTTGTTTCGCTGGGAACGTCTCCTCTTCCCATTACGAGTAAATGGCCATTGTTCGGCTCTGCTGCACCACGTGGGTGAAGACTGCAAAATGGAGCTTTCTGGTCTGCAATTAGTGAGAATTTATTCTGCTATTCTGCAGGTCACTCCTTGTCTCTGAGGCTTAGGAATGTTCTGCTCGTCTCTGACCTTGGCTTCGAGCCCTGGCCTGGTGCTTCGTGCAGCCTAATTCTGCTTTTATTCGCCTCTCGTCCTGAGGCCTGTGGCTTCATGTAATTCTGCTATAGTTACGTTATAATTGCTATATGTCTTATATTGTGCTATTCCTCTTATAGATAGTAGTATGTTGGTCCTACCAGGTCTCTTACATGACCCTGTAGTTCCATATGGTTAGTTGCAATAAGCTGCTGCAAGCTTGCTCTGCATCTCTTGCTTCCTTGCATTTCTGCATTTGGCTAATGAGAGAAAATAATAAAGGCTTTCGACAGTAGTTATATGTATCTGTCCTCTACAGAACTGTGTAATCATGTTCTTCGTGTGTGCATGTGTATGTCTGTGTATCTTCATGCATGGTGTAACTTCGAGTTTGCTTCAGGGCTAACGTTACTATGTTGTGGTGTCTCCAATGACGTCAGCACAGTTAGATATTTGTCATTAGTCGATCAGGTCCAGCGAGGCACCTGGGTCCATGATCACTGTTGGGGCACCTGTATCCATGATGATGTTAGCTGGATAAGGTTTGAATGGTTGAGAGAATATCTGTTTGCATATGTATTTGTCACTGGTCCTCCTGGGGGCTGTCCAAACAGCGACTAGCTATTTGCTTATCTGGCTCTTCAGGCTGTCATGTTTATAGGGGTCAAGAGGGGCATTCCGGGGACCCTCTGTTCAACCAAGTAAGCAGCAAGAAGGCAAGAGTGGAAGATTGCGAGGGAGCATGACCGCAAGGTGATAAAGGAGTGTTAGGCAGAATAACCTGCAGTACCCTTGGGGAACACTGCAGGCAATTAGGACTACAAATGTAAGCACAATTTCACCTTTGGTACAAGCCTGTACTACACAGTAAAGTGGTAGCGATGGCTGAGCAACCAGACTTATCACAAGAGTTTAAGTGAGCAGTAGAACAAGTTACAAAAAGGACCAACCCATACAGTGATTCAAGTAAACACTTACTCAAGGTTTCGTGGTAAAAGAATATACATTTATTTACTCAGTCAGTTATAAAACATTACTCTAGCATAAGCAGCTCAATATCACACACTAATACACCACAAAATCCAACCGGTAAGTAAATGAGCAAGTTTAGCTCCAAAATGAAGTGGGAGCAAAATGGCACTTCAGTTACTTAATAAAGGAGGGAAAAGACAAGGTTATAGGAATAGACAGTCCAAATACATTCATAGGCAGGGCAAAGGGTTTCAGTTAAATACAACCAGCAATTCCTCTCAATAGGCCTGGGCCAAAGTCAATGGTTCAGAGTCTTATGTATAGGATAGCACAGTTCTGGTAAGTAACGGTTAAGTCTTTGCCACAGACGTTTAAAGGATTTGGCTAGGCGAAAACTTTGACGAATGTTTAGGGAAGGACAAGCCTTCGTAGTTGAGGAAAGTTTCACGCACTTTCTCGATGGCCGAAAAGATTTCCGGACCACGTTTGCACAGTACCTTGTTAATGAAGAAAGCTGTAGCTGAGGCAGTTGTTCCTGGCAGTTCGAGCAGATCTCGCTGTTCCTGAGCTTCAGTCATGGGGACAAGAAGGAGGACGTTGGGAGGTTCCTGCACTGCCCAGGGAAGAGGCCAAAAGCTGTAGCAAGACGTAGGTTTAAGGTGTGAGTGCCTTAAACTCCACGAGCTGGTTTCCTTCCCTCTGGCTATCCGGTTTTCAGCAGCACTCTGATGAAAATTCGACCAGAATAGGACGGTGTCCAGGTGGCTTGCGAGTTGGTTGTTCCTACCAAACTCAAGGGAAGAAGTTAACCTTGAAGGGCTTCTTTGTCGTCGGAGTGTCAGGCAATTCGGACCTGCAGCAGGGCTTCACCGGTCGTCCAGGAGTTGCAGCAGTCCTCTTCCTTCCTCTCCTCTTTGGTTCTTTCGTTCCAGTGGTCAACTTTGCTTTCCAAGTCCCAGAAACCTGCTTTTAAACAGTTTTCCCCCATTCATTCCAGCCTGGCTGTCACTCACACAGCACGCCAGCCGGCCAATCACACCAGAGTGCATTCGGGTCTCCTAGGAGACTGAGCACAGGGAGTTTCGGGCACCTCCCTCACATCCTGTCCACCCCAGAAACTCAGGCGCCAGAGGAGGGCTTCAGCACTGAAGCCCGCCAAAGGCCAACAAACAAAGGGGCCAAACCTGGTTTGGCGCGCAGAGACAAACACAAGCTGGACCTTTCCTAAAAGAAATGGCGAAAAAAGATGACCGGAGTCTGTTTTTACAGATAGGTCTTGGGCGCCATATTGAAAAACATGGCTGATGCGATGTTTAGCTACCATTGTTAGCGGTAGGGAAAAGACATGGTAGTTTGATCTAAACTACTGCCACCAGCCATTTAACGCAGGAAAGGGTAACATTTTTCTGTTACATGAGTGTTTTGACTCAGGGGAAGTTAGGCAACCCCTCCAGCACTCTATAGTAAGATAGTGTGTGCTGGGCCAGTAAATTTAAAGAGACTAGTAAAGTCAATTTAACTTTACATGCCCTGGGAGACAGTTGTCAGTCCCAGGGAAGGTATTTAAACCTTGGGGAGTATGAAAGACACCCCTGTGCTACTGCACTGAAGGTGCTGTGTGACACACAGAAAAGGATGATGCCCATGGAGTTGTGTTAGAACTCCATAATCAAAGAACACAAAAGTAAAACACACATCAAAATACATGAAAGAGTGGGGGTGAGGGGGGGGGGGAAGGCTCACACTCTTTCCAGGTATAAAACCAAATCCTAGAAATCCAGCAAAGTTGCAAGGTTTCTCAACAGGTAAGGGAGAATTCTCCCTAACAAGGAGTAAAATCAACACTAAGTAAATATAGTGTGATAGTGTCAAGATGAACTTTTATGCTTGAATATAGTGTGGCAAGGACAGGGACTCCTGGTTTTCCTAGGGTATGTTCATCACCATATTGGGTTTGTGTCTCTTTGTTTACTCCCCGGTGATCTAGTGGGCTCCCTGCCCTCTGTTGTTGTGGCTGACCGCTGTCAGGAGCGGAACGCAGTCTGGCACTTCAGTGGATTGCATTCTTCCACAAATTACTCATCTTGATAGACATTCATCCAGCATCAGCTTCTCAGAATTTCTTTCAACTGGGGGCGTGGTGCTGCTCAATATCGTCTTCAACAATTCCCTCGTAATCAGCCGTGCCACTCCTCGATAATGGACGTTACTCGGACCACGCTAGAGAATCAAAAATCTAATTCGTACTACGCTAGTATGTCAGGGCTTAAACGTCCGGTTTCAAATGCTGCAAAGCCTGCAACTCCAAAATGTCCCTCACGGATTCACACATTGTATGTGTGGTGTCTTTGTGTTGGACACAATATGAAGCAATGTGGGTTGTGTCTAGAGATGAACCCTAAAGCGGTTAAGGAAGACTCAGCGAAGCTGACACTTGGTAGACCGCCATCGAAATTTCCTGCAAAGTCTGTCTCTAAATCTTTGGAACCCGATACTGAGGGGCCTACCCCCGAGAAACGCTGAGAGGGAAGGCATAACAAGAAGTCTAAAAAGCACTCTTTTTAGTCATCGTCGCACAAAAAGAAGCACCGACGCAATTCCAATGAATCGATGACAGGCGTAAGTCATACTCTGTGAAGGGTGCATCCAGGGAGAGGTGTGAGACCTTCAGGAGTCAAATGATGAAGGTCTTTGAGAAGGCCTCGGCTGGTATGGCTTCGGCCTCGACACCGCAGGTGGATTCAACACCAGCCGCACCCGTCCTGAATAAAGGCAGCCAAGGGAGGTTGAATGCCCTAGATCATGACCCAGAAAGAGAAACTTACTCCTACGCCACCTTTGACCGAGAAACCCATCGACCAGTGGAAGCTCCGCAAGATTGATCCTTCGTACCAGACTCAAGGTCCGTTTTCTCTGACTGTGATCTATTTTTGATGTGGAGGGCAACCCCCCTTCAAGTTTGAGCTGATGGCGGATTATTTTTGCGGCGGACCAGGCAGGGTTACTGGAACTGGCAGATGGCCTCTATGACGCTAGCAGACTGGACACGTGCCTGGACGTCAAGTTCCGGCACTCAAACCTATACGCACACACAAATGCCCAATACCGCATAGCGGTCGGGAAGGTTGTTGTGTTGTGGTGTGAATGCTGATGACCCCCAGGGAAGGGGGTTATGATGTATGTGGTAATGATACCATAAAAGCAACAAGACAAGACTGTGATCATGGAGGATAATAAACCCAATATGGGAGGAGTCAGGGAATAGTGTTGGATACCGGTAGTGTTATGTTTTAATCCAACATGCGCCCAAATGTTTATTATTTTTCTTTTTTATAGCAGACATTGGACAGGAAATCCCCCCTCAGCTGGCGTTGGGCAATGCTTGCCACGGAATCTTACCTAAAAAGGACTGCTAAAACAACTCTTTGGAAGTTCTTGGGTGCACTGGGTGAAGGCCACCTGAGCATCCATCTTGGATCACTGTTGCCTAAACAGGCAATAACAATAGACCCTTATTCTAGACCGAACATGCGTCAGGGCGCGATGGCCCTGCACCCCTCAACTGAGGACTACACCAGACATCATCGAACCAGAACGACTGACCCAGAAGAGGAGGATCTACAGGCAACGACATAGAGATTGAAGATTGGCTGCAGAGGTAAACAATGACCCTTATTGATGTACCCTGGGTGGTTGGGGAGGTCAAACGGACATGACGGGTATTGTAAGAGGCCAGACCAAGAGGGAATATACATGCTCCGTGTACCGTTAACATCTGCTGCAACACACGCTGGCTATTGTTTGCGGTCTTACTATTCCTTCCACAGAGGCTTTGCTGGTCTGGTTCGGAAAGGTCAAGGTCGCTTCGCTCCTTGTCACCCTTTTGATTCTCGCCGCCTTTCTCCTCCTCTTGAACTGCTGTGCATGAATAGCTCCCTCGTTGTGCGGTCTGCCTTTCTCGTAGTGTGCTCTCATGCTCCACCTTTTATCCCTGTGGGGAAGCGAAAGGGCCATCAGGTGTGTGTGATTCCTGTTAATTGCCTGACCCTTGTGTGGGGACATGTCAGGTAAACGGCTCTAGTGTTAGTCTGTTGTCTTTCGTGGTGCAAGAAAGTGTTTGTGTCGGAAAGGTGGGGTAGAGTGTCTGAGTATCCTATGTCGTAGCGTGGGGAAAATGTGTTATAAGAAGGGGGATACCGCGTCTCACCTGTCGGGGTCCCGCTTCTACTCCCCGAGGACCCCCATCCAGGTGATCCTCCCGCACTGGTCTACCCCTAGAAACTGGATCCAATGGCGATGGCTGTGTCATGGCCACCTGGATGACCGATCCCTGAGGACTAGTAAGTGAAACACCTTCAGGTTGCTTGCAGAATGTGATGTATGGGTGAATGGAATGGGTGAATGGAATGAATTTATGGAAGGGAGAGAGGTGTGTAGGATGCTTGATGTTCTGTGGAGTATGTGGAATGTGATGTATTGGTGAATGAAATGAATGTGCGGAGTAAATACTAGAATGAGAATGCAGGAGTGTCAGGGGAGTTTGTCAGCTCAGTTAGAAGAGGATGCTCTGCTAGTAGGCTGTATGATGAAGACTTAATAAGTCTTACCCTTGCCTGTCTCTGCCTGGTACTTCAACTATCTGCCCCCACAGGGGCCATTGACATTCACAGTCTTCCCTTTTGCACTATAGCACAACAAATCGACTTACTTCTATGTATTCCCCTGCACTAATCCCCAATTCACCTGCACATGGAATTCTACTCTATTGATTGCTAAACTATGGTCCAATCCTGATTTTTGTTTGTGCAGGTAAACCATCTATCTCTATAATCATTACTTTTAATTGAGCTCCAATAATTGTCCTAACTCCTTTTGCAGCATGTTGGTTTCCTGCTGTATGCAGGGCAAAGGACGGGCAGTGATCAGGGGCCGACTGAAGAGGAGGTCTGTAAAAACTGTAGACTATTGATCTGAATATGCCTTAATACGAAATCTGCAGAATCCACTAACCTGGTCAGATGACAGCAGTGAGCAGCGAGAAGCAATTGAGAATCCCCCTGAGAATCTTACCGCCCCTCATCCGAAGAACCAGGAACGGAGGGAAGCAACACCCCCAGGGAAACCCTATGGGGTAAAAAACCCTGGTCGATGTAGGAGGAGACTTGGCACAGCGTGTAGTCAATTCAGAGGCTTTGTGTCAGGAATCTAGGGGGTCTCTCAGATCCAATGACTGGTGTAATGATGCAGCAATCTCCCAGAAAACTCCTTAGGTATGTTTCTAATAAGAGAGAAAAGACGTTACTTCTAAGTAGAAACTCAGAGTAGTAGAAAGTGAAACCCTGGAAACTACCCACCTGTATAGCATAAAGGTAGGCTGTCTGTTAGCACGGTGGTGGGTCTGATACCTTTCTTCAAGGGGAAGAGATGTGAGTATGATGCCAGGGAATTCTAAGAACGGGGGATCAAGAAAGGATTGAAGCGGAACCTACGTGGTCAGCGCTGGAGCTAAAGGTTACCAGGAAATCTGCATGGATACTTCATGTATCAGAACTAGACTCAATCAACTGAGATAAGGTAAGGATTATATAGAAAACAATAGGATTGGTATCCGATCTGACAGAGGAGTAAATGAAATGACTGGACCTGATGGAGTTCCCCTTACTGAAGTCTTCGAAAGATGAGTCTGGGCAAAGAGAAACGTTGGAAAGGTAGTCCGTCCCAGAAATGGGGGCATTTCTATGAAATGTGTAACAGTAGTTCTTAGCGGGAGAGCAGGTGAAACTCCGGGAATAAACAAACCTATAAATCAAGGGAGAGATTAGAGAAGAGCAGAATTAGTAGAGGGAAAAGCTCCTAGGAACGGAAAACTTACGGAGCGTCCTGCTGTGGAGTAGCGACGCATCGGACCGCGGAACCACTGCCACTATATGTTGACACATGACCATCTGCCAGTGTCCATTTTGTGCATGAGAATCCAGCGTCAAACGCTGAAACAAAGCAGGTATGAACAGCAGCCATCTTAGGAGGGGTCAGGAATAGAGAATGCCATACTCTGCTGCGATGCCACAAAGACCAACGGCGGTAATGGGATGTAACAGAATACCCCCCTCGCAGAGGCGCACAACCCGGTTTACCAGGATGAAACCGATAGAATCGGTGAACCAATCTGGGAGCATGAACCTCCGAAGCAGGCTCCCATGACCTTTCAGCAGGTGAGTAACCTTTCCAGTCAATCAAAAACTGCAAACAACCCCTGTGATAGCAGGAATCGCAAATGCCTGCCACCTCAAACTCAGGACCCAAAGGAATAACAACAGGAGGCGGACGAGCACGTCCAACATGATCTGGGACAGGTGGAAAACCGGCTGGATCTTGGACCATGACGAGGGAAGACAAAGACGTACTGCAGCCTCACCCACCAATCTGAGGATCCGGAATGTGCCAAAAAAACCTCGGAGACAATTTGGATGGAACAAGGTGACGAGGAAGAAAACGAGAAGCCAACCAAACTTTATCTCCCACAACAAGATTTGGAGTCGGTCTCCTCCGAATATCAGCGTAGTGCTTAGCCCGATCTTGAGCTGCCCGTAAGGCTAAGTGTGCTGAGCGGTGACCTGTCTGAATGTCGGAGAGGAGAGTATCCACTCCAGGACATTGAGTGGAAACAGGAGCAATTGTTGGGACAAATGAAGGATGATAGCCGTAGGTGTAATGAAAGTGACTAGTCTTTAGAGCAGAATGAGGCACGTTATTGTAAGCGAACTCAGCCAGAGACAACAATTCAACCCAATTATCCTGAGCGGAAGAGACGAAGCAGGGCAGATAAGTTTCCAAGGTCTGATTTAATCACTCAGTCTGGCTGTCAGGAATAGGGTGTGGGGCAAGCCTAGACGACAATATTGTAAGAAATAGGCGTGTGTGAGGAACGCAGGAGGAAGAACGAATGATTTAAGTCCTGGAAGGTGGACGAAGGCTTTCGGCAGTAAGGAGAGCGTCTGGTCCGAGCATGGTTAACTTTGCTGGTTAACTGGGGATGCAACGTGAGCTTTCACGCATCGCTCCCCATACCTCTCGGGACGTAGCAGTGAACAATTCCTTCCTGTCAGACTGCTGCCTTCACTTCTATACGCGGCAGTCGCTCCACGGGGTGGCAGCGGTTTTCACGGCGTCATATCAGATCGTCCGGGTGCACTTGTGAGTCACCCAGACTCGAAGATAAGTATCCTGATAAGTGTTTGTTTATATTGGCAAGAATTTTGTTTACTGGATATGTTAAAAGACTCAATTAAGTTTGACAAGTCCACAAGTTGTTTGGAACATTCTCTCCTGGATAAGTATGAGGCAATACTTACCGCAGGAATATTTCTCCTGAGAGATTAAGGGCAAAACTGTTCATTTCGATTCGAAGGGAAAACTTGGGTTATGTTACTGCTTCTGTTTGCTCATGTTCAATGTCAGTCCTTGGGGCCATGTGTATGTTGACTTCATGTAAGGGAGTTTCCCTTGTATGTGCCATGCAGTTCGTATCGCTCTTGTCCGCTATGTGTTAGCTACATGTTATAATTACACGGTCATAAGTATGGTCATGGTATAGGGTAACTAAGAACCCTAAGCGTTTAGGAGGTTAGTAAGACAGGTAGTATCAAGTAGGAAGTACTAGACTATATTTTGTGGTTCAGGATTAAGTATTGTATTGCAAATGCATGTTGTCTGTTCCCTACCTTACCTTTGTCATTCCACCCCCTTTCCCTAACTCCGTCTTCCCCCCATTGGCTGCCACGTGGTTATCTGTGTATTAACATTCAGAGGCCCGTGCCAACCACGGCGGGGGGGTCGATCTGTTAGGCTTCTGTGGTTCGGGAGAGGGGGTTGAAATCCTATCTCCTTAGTAAACTTGACAGAATTATCAGCCCCCGATTTTAGGGGTATTTAAACCACCCAAGCCAAATGGATTTGAATCCTCCTTCGTTAGCAGACGTTTTAACGACATTACAAGCAATCCAAGCAGAATTAGCACATGCCAGACAGGAATCAAATGCGCCTAAGGCTCAAGTTCAAGGCTTAGTGGCCCAGGGTACCCCCTTGGAGGGAGCGGGAACGTCCACAGGGAGTGTCACAGGAAGGATCTCTACTGTTGTACAAGCACCCAGCAGTGTGCCATTAGCATCACCAGAAAGATTTACTGGGGATCCGAGGAAGTATATGACCTTTTTGACGCAATGTAGATTACACTTTCTGTGTAAACCCGCTGCGTTCGAAACGATACAAGCTAGGACAGCGTTTGTGATATCTTATCTAACAGGGGACGCAGCAGCATGGGCTATGCCATTGGTGCAAAAGTATGATCCCTTGCTATACAATTGGGATCAGTTTTTGACAGAATTTGGATGTTTATTTGATCGAAGAGAAGTTTCATTAGCTCAGGATAAGGAATTGTTAACCTTAAAACAAGGGTCACGTGATTTAGTATCCTATGTTACGCAATTTAATAGGTTGGTAATAGAGACAGATTGGCCGGAAAATAAACAGACAGTTGTGTTTTATCAGGGACTCAGGGAGGAGTTGAAAGATGTGATGGCCCAGGTGGAACCACAACCGAGTTCCTCTACAGCGATGGTTGATCTAGCTTTGAGGTTAGACCATCGTATGAATGAAAGGAAGGGTGACAAGAAGAAACCAGAAATGATACCTTTTGTAAGATTGGATAAGGGTAGGGGAGGAAAGAGTAGCGATGGAAAGCCCATGCAAATTGGGGGCGTAAGGGGACCCTTGTCAGTTACCGAGAAAGAACAACGCAAGGTGAATAACTTATGTTTGTACTGTGGACAATCCGGCCATTACATAAGAACATGCCCTAATACGCCAAAGAAAGTCGGGAGGATCGATGGGAGTAAGGTGGAGGTGGGAAAAGGATTTGGCCGACCTTAGTGGGAACTCAAGGGTCAGGCCCCAATTTGAAGAGGTTCCCAAGTTGGGCAGCTAATACGATGGATCACAAGAACTCTCATGTGTATCTGTTGGTAACATTATTTTTTGCATGCACAAAACAAATGCTGTCAGCTATGGTGGATTCAGGTGCGACAAGCAACTTTATTGATATCGGTTTGGCAAGGAAGTTGGGATTACCATTGAGGGATAAAGTACAGGTGGAAGTGGTACAGTCAGTGGATGGTTCTCCCTTGGTCTCTGGTCCGATTTGCCAACAAAGACAACCAATTCAGATGAGATGTGAATCTGGACATGTGGAGGAGATTGTGTTTCATTTGATTGCAGCTCCGCATTTTGGTTTTATTTTGGGTATGCCATGGCTGATCTTACTCAATCCTCGTATTGATTGGGTCACCAGAGAGGTATCTTTCACTGGGTCAGAGTGTGAAGAACATTTGAAGGAAGGGGTAGGGCCGGCTCTATTTCTGGCGGATCAAACAGGTGACTCACAAGTGGTGGGGGCTGTGGGGATTGGCATTCCTAGGCAGTATGTGGAGTTCGCAGAAGTGTTTGACAAAAAGGGAGCTGAGAGGTTGCCTCCACATCGTTCTTATGATTGTGTGATTGAATTGGAGGCTGGGGCGAAGTTACCATGCAGTCGTATTTATGCACTTACAGAAAAAGAAAATCAACATTTGAAGGAGTATCTGGATGAGATGTTAGAAAAAGGGTTCTTTAGACATTCTACCTCACCAGTGTCATCTCCTTTGTTTTTTGTGCCTAAAAAGAAGGAACACTTAGAACCTGTATTGACTATAGAGCATTGAACAAGGTAACGATAAAAAACAGGTACCCTTTGCCTTTAATTTCAGTTCTGTTGGATCAGGTTAAATCAGCAGTGATTTATACTAAGTTGGACTTGAGAGGGGCATACCATTTGATTCGAGTAAAGAGTGGAGATGAGTGAAAAACGGCCTTCAGAACTAAATTTGGACTGTTTGAATATTTAGTTATGCCATTTGGCTTGTGTAATGCACCTGCCGCATTTCAATATTTTATGCAAGAGGTATTGAGAGAGTTTCTGGACATATTCGTCATTGTATATATTGATGATATCTTGATTTGTTCTGCCTCAGAAGAAGAACACATTGAGCATGTACGTCTGGTGTTAAAAAGGTTACAGGAGCATGAATTATGTGTGAAGTTGGAAAAATGTGAATTCCACACTACGAAGGTGGAATTTCTCGGGTTCATACTCACTCCCACAGGTATTGTAATGGATCAGAAGAAGGTACAGGCAGTCATTGACTGGCCAGTGCCTCAATGTATCAAAGGCATTCAGTCCTTTTTGGGATTTGCTAACTTTTACAGAAGATTCATTTCGAATTTTTCACAAATTGTTACGCCCATAACTAAGTTGTTAAGAAAGTCTTCTGGGTTTAGTTGGGACCAAGAAACAGAGAATGCATTTGTCACACTAAAATTGGCCTTTACCTCTGCTCCTGTGCTGAGACACCCAAATTTTGAAAAACCTTTTCAAGTAGAAACTGATGCCTCAAATACAGCGGGTGGGGGCAGTGTTGTCCCAAAAAGATGGAGAAGGGAAGTGGCATCCGGTGGCTTTCTATTCCCGGAAACGTACGAGTTGTGAGCAGAATTACTCCATTACGGACAAAGAATTATTGGCTATACGGGCAGCATTTCTGGAGTGGAAACATTATCTTATGGGAGCAAGACATCAAGTGGTGGTAGTAATTGACCATAAGAATCTTCAATACTTCAAGACCGCACACACTTTAAGCCCCAGACAGTTGCGGTGGTCACAATATTTCAATGAATTTGACTTCTTGGTAACTTTCAGCCAGGAAAGAAAAATGGTAAGGCTGATGCACTATCTAGGCAACAAAACTTGGAAAATGTGGTGCCAGAGGTGAAGACTATACTTCCAGTGGAAAAGGTGGTGGGAGCGATAACGAATAGTCTATTAAGACAGGTGAAAAAAGAAATGAAGAAAAACATGAATGGGGCACTAAGGACCCTTTGGAGACGGTTAAAGAAGGTCTGCCGTACTATGCAGGGAAGTTATATTTACCTACTCAGGGTTTACAAAATAAAGCACTGCATTGGTGTCATAACTCTCCTTTGGCAGAGCACGCAGGAAGGAAAAAGACACAAGCAATGTTGACTAGGTACTTTTGGTGCCCAACTTTAAGACAGGATACAATTGATTATGTTAAAAAATGTGAAACATGCACACGGTGTAAGGCAGATCATGTAAGGAAAGCGGGACTGTTGCAGCCCTTGCCCACCCCGGAGAAGGTGTGGACTCATATTTCAATGGATTTCATAACTGATTTGCCTCAGGATAAGCATTATGACACTATTTGGGTGGTAGTGGATTATCTGTCCAACCAAGCTCATTTCGTGCCTTGTCAAGGTATTCCTAGTGCAGGGAAACTGGCAGAATTATTCCTACAAAACATTGTTCGGTTGCATGGTTTGCCACAAAGTATTGTGTCGGATAGGGGCCCACAGTTTACTTCAAAGTTTTGGCATGCTTTCTGTGCAATGCTGGGTATTGAATGTGCATTATCCACCGGTTATCATCCACAGACTGATGGACAAACAGAGCGTGTCAATCAGTCTTTGGAGCAGTATTTACGATGTTATTTGGATGATGGTATGGAATCCTGGGTTCAGGCTTTATGGCTAGCAGAATTTACGTACAATAACACTGAACATGTTTCACTAGGGATGTCACCTAATGAATGTTTGTATGGACAAGAACTGAACATGTTACCAGAACAGTTACCATCAGTGGCAATCTTGCCAGCATTACAGGAGAGGAAAGAATATCTTTTGGCCATAAGACAAAAGGCTAGAGTGAATTTGGAGAGAGCCAAGAAGGATTATAAGACACAGGCAGACAAAAGGAGACAGGAAGCCCCTAAATATCAAGTAGGCGACAAAGTATGGTTATCCACACGTAATTTACCATTGGCAAGATATCGTAAATTTGCTCCCAAATTCATTGGTCCGTATGAAGTGATAACATGTATATCGCCAATTCCTGTTAAATTAAAATTGCCTGAAACATTGAAAATACACCCTGTATTTCATGTGTCTCTCCTTAAACCCGCAGTTCCGGGAACACGAGTACAGAGACCTCCAGCCATCACCAAGGAAGGACAAACGGAGTATGAGGTCAAGAAGATATTGGATTCAAGGCGCAGACAGGGGAATCTGTGGTATTTAATTGAATGGGCTGGTTACGGAGTGGAGGATTGTTCTTGGGAACCAGCCAGTTCTGTGCATGCACCCAGATTGGTAAGACAGTTCCATTTACGTCACCCGGAAAAGGCAGGCCCAGGGAAGAGCCCTGGGAGAGGAGGTACTGTCAGGAATAGGGTCTGGGGCAAGCCTAGACGACAATATTGTAAGAAATAGGGAAAAGACTATGATTCCCAGCATGCTTAGAGGCGCAATGTAGTCCTGAATTCGCGCTAAGGGACAGCTGGAGTTCATTACTGGTGTATTTAGCCGTTAACCGCCCTGGCACAGGTGCTGATAATTAATGTTGTGCAGCACGGGCGGCCACGACGGCATGTGTGAGGAACGCAGGAGGAAGAACAAATGATTTAAGTCCTAGAAGGCGGACGAAGGCTTTCGGCAGTAAGGAGAGCGTCTGGTCCGAGCATGGTTAACTTTGCTGGTTAACTGGGGATGCAACGTGAGCTTTCGCGCATCGCTCCCCATACCTCTCGGGACGCAGCGGTGAACAATTCCTTCCTGTCAGACTGCTGCCTTCACTTCTATACGCGGCAGTCGCTCCACGGGGCGGCTGCGTTTTTCACGGCGTCATATCAGATCGTCCGGGTGCACTTGTGAGTCACCCGGACTCGAAGATAAGTATCCTGATAAGTGTTTGTTTATATTGGCAAGAATTTTGTTTACTGGATATGTTAAAAGACTCAATTAAGTTTGACAAGTCCACAGGTTGTTTGGAACATTCTCTCCTGGATAAGTATGAGGCAATACTTACCGCAGGAATATTTCTCCTGAGAGATTAAGGGCAAAACTGTTCATTTCGATTCGAAGGGAAAACTTGGGTTATGTTACTGCTTCTGTTTGCTCATGTTCAATGTCAGTCCTTGGGGCCATGTGTATGTTGACTTCATGTAAGGGAGTTTCCCTTGTATGTGCCATGCAGTTCGTATCGCTCTTGTCCGCTATGTGTTAGCTACATGTTATAATTACACGGTCATAAGTATGGTCATGGTATAGGGTAACTAAGAACCCTAAGCGTTTAGGAGGTTAGTAAGACAGGTAGTATCAAGTAGGAAGTACTAGACTATATTTTGTGGTTCAGGATTAAGTATTGTATTGCAAATGCATGTTGTCTGTTCCCTACCTTACCTTTGTCATTCCACCCCCTTTCCCTAACTCCGTCTTCCCCCCATTGGCTGCCACGTGGTTATTTGTGTATTTACATTCAGAGGCCCGTGCCAACCACGGCGGGAGGGTCGATCTGTTCGGCTTCTGTGGTTCGGGAGAGGGGGTTGAAACCATATCTCCTTAGTAAACTTGGCACTGGCCATTGGTCAGAGGATGATAACCAGAACTTAATTCTCTCTGAATTCCCAGTCAGTCACAAACCTTCTGCCAGAAAGGTGAGGTATATTGAGGACCTCTGTCGGAGACAATAGTCGAGGGTAGACCATGGCGAGCAAAGATCTCAGAGATGAAGATTCGGGACATCTGATCCGCATTAGGAAGCTTGATTAAAGGGGTGAAGTGAGCCATTTTGGTAAAATAATCCACGGTAACCATAATGACCGTATGACCCTCAGATGGAGGAAGATCCACAATAAAATCAGTGGAAATATGTTGCCATCGTTGATCAAGGATTGGCATCTGAGAAAGCAGTCCCAGAGGGGCTTGTCTTGGGTTTTTGGATTGAAGACAAATAGCACAAGCTGAAACATACTCTTTAACATCGGACAGAAGAGAGGACCACCAGTAGTGTCATTTAATCAGATCCAACGTGGTACGAATTCCCAGATGAACTGCAGCTCGGGAATCGTGCCACATTCTAAGTACTTCCTTCTAAAGATCTTCAGTTGCTATGAAAACCTGCTGCCCATGAAAGAAAACTCCTTTCCACTGTATAAGTTGGTGAAAAGGAGCGAGGTCCTCACAGGACTGTTGATGTTCAGCTGTAACCCATGTAAAGTAGAAAGTCATAAATTACAAAGATAAAACGGGCTCTAGGAAATAGCCTTTCGGAACAAAACGTGGGAGTAGAAAGTTCTTTGCGTGAAAGAGCGTCAGCCCTGAGATTTTGTCTTCCAGGAAGAAAGGTAAACACAATTCTGTAAGGCAGAAAGAAATGTGCCCAACGAGCTTGGTGACTATTGGAAGTTTGGGCGTGTTGCAAGACTTTGAGGTTTTGATGGTCCGTCCTAACAACAACTGGGTGAGGTGAACCCAATAGTAGGTGCCTCCTCTTCGAATGAGCGTTTTATGGCCAGGAGATCTTTCTCTAGGACGAAGTAATTGATTTCAGATGGAGTGAAAGTCTTAGAAAGGTAAGCTACGGGAGATTCTCTTCCAGGACTAGTTTCTTTTAACAGAACAGCCCCAAGTGCATAGTGAGAGGCATCAGTCTCTAAAATGAAAGGCTTGTGTTGATCAGGTGAGACCACTATGGGAGCAGATGTAAATAGGTTCTTCAGCTTCTCGAAGCTTCCTGTGCTGAATGGTCCCAGGAAAATTGAACACCCTTTTTCAGTAGTTGAGTAATAGGAAAACGTAATTCTGAGAATCTGGGAATTAAATTACGATAGAAGTTGGCAAACCCAATGAATAGTTGTATATCCTTGATGTTAGATGGATTCGGCCATTCTAGTACTGTAGTACTGCTGAAACTTTCCTTGGATCCATGGAAACTCCATGAGCAGAGAGCACAAACCTGAGATAAGTGACTTTGGATTGGGGGAATTCGCACTTTTCAACCTTACAGAATAACTGATTAGCTCGTAGTCTGTTTAAGACTAATGACACGTGTTATATGTGTTCAGTTAGGTTAGAAGAAAAGATAAATATGTCATCCAAGTAAATGACAACACAGTGCAACAACACATCTGCGAAAAGGTGGTTCATAAAACGTTGGAATATTGCTGGAGCATTCGAGAGGCCAAAGGGCATTACGCGGTATTCAAAATGCCCAAAGGGAGTATGGAAGGCAGTCTTCCATTCATCCCCTGGGGCAATCCGGAATAACATGATAAGTGCCTGGAAGATCTAATTTGGTATAGATGGAAGCTCTGCGCACAGCCTCCAGCATGTCGGGAATCAAAGGCATTGGGTATTTATCAGCCACGGTTATCTTGTTTAGACCTAGGCAGTCAATACAAGGACGTAATTCGTTTGAGTCTTTCTTCTTTACAAAAAATAGCGAAGCTCCAGCCGGAGAGGTGGACTCGGTTATCAGACCATTCTGTAGATTAGATTGCAAGTAGTCCTTCAGTACCCCCTTCTCTTGTTGAGGAAGCATATGCATGCGCCCAAAAGGTATGGGTTGATCTGATAGGAGTTCATTATGACAATCATCTCTTCGATGAGGAGGGAGTCTCGAGAACTGGGGATTGGAGAACACTGTAGAGTATTCAGAGTAGCAATCCGGAATCTGACTTACATTGCTAAATGTTGTGACAGTTGTAGGATGAGAAATGCTAGGAGATACATGTACACCCAAGGACTGATGGGACAGACAGTGAGAAACACAATATTCGGAACCCAAAAAAAGGGTACCTGCCGACCAATTGATATAGGGGTTGTGTAAACACAACCATGGTAGCCCAAGGATAATAGGAAAGTGAGCAGCCTTTATCAGATCAAAGCTCAGAGCTTCTTTGTGTGACATGATAACACACTAATGACAGGAATAGTCTGTTCGCGGATTGCTCCTGAACTCAAAGGGTTTCCATCTACTCCTTGAATGGGAGTAACAATGGACTTAAGAGTCCGTCCAATCCCTTTCTCCTCTGCCCATTTTTCAACAATACAATTGCCGGCCGCTCCACAGTCTATCAAGGCAGGAATTCGACGAAGTTCCTTATCTTGGAAAATAAAACTGAGTGTGACAACCACCATGGAATGATTGACCGAATGAATAGTATGCAAATTATTTAGGGTTGTGGAGGAACCATTCCTAGAGACCCTAGCCGTGGTTCCTCTTGCGGCTGGGTCCAGGTGTTTCCAAAATTCTTGACCCCGGATCGTCGGGGTGGCACCATGGTACAATCCCTTAAGACATGCCCGGACGATCCACAATACATGCATAAGCCTTGGGACTTGCAGCGTTCTCTTTCCGCAGCTGAAAGTGGTCCTCTAGCCGCGCCCAACTGCATCGGTTCGTCCATGGAAACCGAACGAGCAGGAGGAATTAGAGTCTCAGAGCTGGATGGGTAGCTTCTTTTTTTGTTTACATTCCTGGGAACGTTCCTGAAGCCGGTAATCCATCTCCATAGTTACCGTGATCATATCGGCCTGATTGGCTGGACGAGGAACTCTAGACACTTCATCTTTGAGCTCTTCAGTGAGACTGCGCCGCAAAAGGATAAGTAGAGCATCATCAGGCCAGGCGGTCTCCGAAGACAGCTGTTTAAATCGAGTGATGTATGGCATAAGGTCTTGTCACCCTTGTCGGAGATCAAGGAGCCGTTCTTGGGAGGCAATAGAAATCTCCTGTCTGTTGAACATAGATTTTAAACTATTCACAAATGGCGGGTAAGAGTCCAGGACCGGATTCCCTGATGTAACTAGGGAAGTAGCCCAAGCTAGTGCAGGTCCAGTCATATGGGAGATTAGGAATCCTACTTTATCCTTGTCGGAAGTGAAGTATCGGGGTTTAAAGGTTAACTGTATAGTACAACTATCCAAGAATTCTTTTAATTTGTGCGGTTCCCCTTCAAACTTGCGAGTGGGCAATGCCGAAGGAAGTACCTCCGGAATCACTCGAGCAACTTGTGATTCATGAGATAAGGCTTGCATGGCTAACATCAGCTGTTGCATCTGTTGTTCCATGGCTTCTGCCTATTTCGTTCTTTTGGGCATCGCTATCTGTAAAAACTGTAGACTATTGATCTGAATATGCCTTAATACGAAATCTGTAGAATCTACTAACCTGGTCAGATGACAGCAGTGAGCAGCGAGAAGCAATTGAGAATCCCCCTGAGAATCTTACTGCCCCTCGTCCGAAGAACCAGGAACGGAGGGAGGCAACACCCCCAGGAAACCCTCTGGTGTAAAAAAACACCCTGGTCGATGTAGGAGGAGACTTGCCACAACGTGTGGTCACTTCAGAGGCTTTGTGTCAGGGATCTAGGTGGTCTCTCAGATCCAATGACGGGTGTGATGAGGCAGCAATCTCCCAGAAAACTCCTTAGGTATGTTTCTAATAAGAGAGAAAAGACGTTACTTCTAAGTAGAAACTCAGATTAGTAGAAAGTGAAACCCTGGAAACTACCCACCTGTATAGCATAAAGGATGGCTGTCTGTTAGCACGGTGGTGAGTCTGATACCTTTCTGCAAAGGGAAGAGATGCGAGTATGATGCCAGGGAATTCTAAGTATGGGGGATCAAGAAAGGATTGAAGCGGAACCTACATGGTCAGCGCTGGAGTTAAAGATAAACAGGAAATCTGTATGGATACGTCACGTATCAGAACTGGACTCAATCGTCTGAGATAAGGTAAGGTTTCTAAGGAAAACAATAGGATTAATATCCGATCTGACAGAGGAGTAAATGAAATGACTGAACCGAATGGAGATCCCCTTAGTGAAGTCTTCGAAAGATGAGTCTTGGCAAAGAGAAACGTTGGAAAGGTAGTCTGTACCAGAAATGAGGCCGTTTCTATGAAATGTGTAACGGTAGTTCTTAGCGGGAGAGCGGGTGAAACTCCGGGAATAAACAAACCTATAAATCAAGGGAGATATTAGAAAAGAGCAGAATTAGTAGAGGGAAAAGCTCCTAGGAACAGAATACCAGGTAGTGGGAGGCATTGCTGGATGGTTTGACTTTGTGGTGTGTCACCCACTCCCAGTACCAGCATGGGCACGGCCTTGGCAATATTCTGCTTGCCAGAGCCTATAGTTCTTTTATTGGCTGATGCACTGTAAACAAACTTTCTTTGTCCTCGCAGTATCAGCCAATGCACTTCCAGAAATGTTTCCATTGCCATACAAATTTGGGTATCCCAGAGTCATTATGCAGCAAGTCTTGGCCAATTATTGTACCGCACATCTTCTCGGATTGATATCACTTAAGTATTTGGGTAGTCTTGCACTTCTTTGCACGCCATGTCACATTCCAGGTTTCTTCCTGCTTCGAGCACTCATCCATCAATCTTTGGAGAGCACCTTTGGTAAGTTGACTGAGCTTGCTGATAACCTGCAGCTCACTAATACGTGCCTCGCTACCTGTAAGCTTTGCCCCAGGTGTATGAGCCTGGTCGCATTTTTGTGGCAGTCAAACCGCACTTCTAAATTTGACCCTTTGTATTTCCCCACGTTGCAAGTGCTGTATTAGCCACACTCCACATTTGATCAAGTACTTCCCTTTTCCGTCGTCCTTTGAGTAACTCCTCTCAGTGTTGTGCCGGCCGAATACCAGCCCCCTAATGTAATTACGATAGTGGGTTGTTACCTGAAAGTCAGAAAAAGGGACAGTAAATAAAACCATAGTTACAGTCACATTTAACATTGTATACTTTTAACCAAACCTATCCAAATTCGACGCAGTATTGTACCACAACCGTTGGTTATATACTTTTTAAAATAATTTCTTTTTATTATTTTAAGTAAGCATAGTACAAGAACAATAAACATTTCGACATGAATCGCTTCATATGTTACAACTATTGAGATTGCCCTCGCTGCCCACTTATGTCCTTCTCATAACCGTGCGGCCCATACGGAAATCCATGTTGGTCAAACTATCAAGTACTGCCCCGCTGGGGCTCAGTTCGTTGGGTGCCATCGTGGGCATTGGAGCACACTGTTGGTTATATATTTGGGTATACTTCATAAACTCTCCTATGTCCATTTCTGGAGATTGGAAGTGCTGAATCATAGTACACATTTGATTATCTAGATTTCCTGAAAACTGGCACGGTGCATTAGTAGAATTCGATCACACTTTCACTAACAATACTATTCCTTCCATCCACAATTGTCTATAAATAGCACTCCAAGCATATGGGCCGTTCCTTCCCTCTACCTAGTACAGCACTGAGATCCTCTAGTTCACAGTATCTGGGTACTATCACTCAGTGCATTGCCATAGGCAGATTTGCCAAGTCTGGTACCACACTTCTATTACCATCAAGTTCTCTTTGGGCTGTCACCACTGTGGTTCCTGTCCATTGTTTGTACCAATATATGAGATTTGAAAACATCTTATTTATACTACTAGTAAAAAAGGACCGAATGACAATAATGTACTGAATCAGAGACATGGGAAGGCTCTGGGTATAAAACAGTCAGCTTTTCACTAGGTACGTTAGTAGTTGCACTTGTACCTCTATCTCTAAAGTTAGGTTGGCGGCCACTATGGGTTCTTCCAATTTGTAATTAAAGCCTTTCAAACAGTCCTCATCACTCATCCAATTGGGTAGAGCCTCACAGGGATATGGAACTACCCCCACTGGACACTTGGCGCACAGTGGTATAAAGCCCAACCAAAGGTCTACCCCACATTCCCAGGCTACATTCAGATCGCAAGTTCCCCCCTGCCAGTGCATGATCCACAGCTTTTTATAACACAGCAAGCCCTGACATCTGACGACGTCACAATGTTAGTCACATTTTTCATGGCTAGAATAGTTTGCACAATAGTCATGTTCTCCTATAACTACATTAGTGTGGAGACTACATTGTGGGGACTACCTCCCGTTTACAGTGACTCGCGTGCACCCATGTTGGGTGACTCTGAACTTTCCCAGCTGAGTTAGAAGCGAGCAATACCAGATATGGCCCCTTCCTCCTGGGGCTAAGGCCGTTTTTCTTTGGTGAACCGTTAGGACACTGCCACTGGGCTGCAACAAATGACATGGAGTATCTGCTTTCCGTGACAGAGCAGCTTGAATCTGATTATTAACGAGACTGACAGAAGCCATTAATATCTTGACATAATAATTGGTCATCTGACAACTGCCCTTTTTCAGGTAAGTTTTTCACAGGTGGAGAGACAGGCCCGCTCATGTATCGTCCATAAAGAACTGTGTGAGGACTCAACCCAGTCTGACTATCCGGGTACCTCTCATGCTCAACAAGATACAGGCACTGGCTCCTGGCCACTTCAACCCAGTCTCCTGTCATAATTTGGCCAGTTTATTCTTCAAAACCACATTTCGTCTCTGCAGCCCCTGCCGACTGGGGCTTGTGTTGTAATTGTAATTGTTCTTTTATAACACGCTTAATACCAGAGACTGTGTTGCTATGCATTGTCTTGCTTCCAAGACAAACGCGTTGCCCCTGAGCTATCCTCCTGGCCCTGTTGAATCTTCAATGTAGACAACAGTGTTTTAATTATGTTATTAACAGAATGTGTTCCATGATCACTGTTAATGCACAACGGCATTCCACATCTGGGTACAAAATTACACATCAATATCTTTGCAACAGTTACTGCATTTGCTTTCATATAGGGGTAAGCTTCCACCCACTCAGAGAACACATCCACTACCATGAGTAAATACTGCCACTGATTATACTCTGGCAATTGAAGGAAATCAATCTGCAACCCATACAAATTATCCATATGGGCAGGGTGTGCCCCTGGCTTAATTGGCACACTTAACCTCACATTATTCTGTAGGAAAATAACACACATACTGGTAAACTCGGCAGCGAACCATGAACACCCCACCAACATTGTGATGTGATCTCTTCTGATATGTGCCTGCCCATGATATATCCTAACAAGGTGTGACACCAGTATTTCTGGGCCCACAACCAACCTTGTTCATCCCGCCACAGAGAGTACTCGTTCAACCAGCAACCCTTTTTAATGCAAATGGGCATTCTCCTGTATATATGCAGTTTCCACCAGCGTCTTATATGGAGTCTCTTCCTGCACTGCTTTAACTGGCAAAAAGTATACATCACTTTCCTCTAGTGTAGCCGCCAATTTGGCAGTTCGGTCAGCAAAATCATATTCCTATCTATACATGGAGCTGCTAGGAGCCCTCCTAGCCACACACAACATCCACATCCACCAATACGCTGACGACACACCGCTATACCTCAAGATCGACTCCATCAAGGACATCCACAGGCTCAAAACCTGCCTCTCACTGATCCAGTCTTGGATGTCCAGTGCCTACCTGAAGCTCTACGCCACCAAGACCGAATTCCTACTCCTTACCAACAACACTGAACATCCAAATATACAGACCTGGCTATCAACCATGAACCCTGAGGGCTTCACACCTGAGCTCACCACCTGCGCCAAGTCCCCCGAATTCCACATCGCCAAACACTTCTCCTTCAAGACACACATAGCTAAGAAAACTCAGACTGCTTGGTATCAGCTCTCCCTCCAGTGGAAAGTCAATCCCTTCCTCCGGACAGCTTTAGATCCACTGTTCAAGCAGTAGTCCTATCCCACCTGGATGGTGGCAATGCCCTCCTCGAAAGCCTCCTGTCATCCTCCCGTGTGCCCCTCAGAAGTGTCCTACACATGGCTGCATGCCTCATCAAGGGTCTACGTAGATATGACCACATCATCCCAGCCCTCATCGACCTCCACCGGCTCCCACTGCATGCACAAATCACCTTCAAGTCTTGCTGCCTCATCTATAAGGCAGTCGCCCTCAAGTCACCCAGCTACCTTGCGGAGAAACTCAGCATCTCCGACAAACACCACACCATCAGAAGCCAGGAAATAAGCCTTCTCTGCCTATGTCCCAAGACAAGGGAAACTGATCCCCCTCAGCATCAGACTCGCCCCATGCTCCTACAATTCAGAAAATAACTCAAGACCCACCCCTTGAAGGAGTCTCTCCTACTCAAAACCTTGGCCATCACATTGCACCCTGCGCCAACTGACTAATGTTGGGAAGGGGGCAGTCCCATACTGCACAGTAATTACGGAATTGCATGCATACGGCCCAAATTCATGAGACCAGAGAAATCCCCAGCCATAACTGAGCTACCATGACGACAGCCCACACCCAACCGCCACAGCACATATTCATTTTTCTAACAGTGTTGCAAAGATGTTCAAGAGGAATGTGCCCTGCAAGGCCGCAATCACACACCGGCGCCTGGTGTGCATGTTATCTCACACTGGCCAAAGCATGACCTGGCCCATCCCCAGACGTCCACAAGTTGAAGCAACAAGCGTGTGATTTATATTGCAAAGTGCTGGGAGGGATACATTATAGTTCAAAACAAGAGTGGAGACCTTGGAGCCGGATGGCGCGCAAGGTAGTGAGTGAAATGTGTGTGTGAAGGTTAGAGTGCCCCCAAACCTCCTTTGTGTCTGTTTTAAGGCCTGCCAAGTGCACAATATGAGTGATAAAATAGTCGGGTGGTAGGACTACAATTAATTTGTTTTCTAGCCTTCGACATGAGAAGAAAATGAGCCCTGCAGCACCCACATGATGGAAAACGGACGGACTGGGCTGGGACCAATTGACCGGCATCCCTTATGGTTAAAGGTGGTACATGTATAGGGTCCATCCAATCAGCAGCACATGTTTTTTCAGTATGTTGTTGCGTCATTATGACGCTGTGTACCTTTAAAAGTCTCTGCTTTTAGCTCTCTTTGGCAGAACGTTCTTAACAGCAGAGTCCTACCCCCGCTATATATCTATGCTGTTGTTACCTCTGAAAAGCACTCTGTTATGTATCTGTACTGTTGTATTCCTGTGAACCTGAACTGTTTAAGAGTTGGTGTGTTCTTGTGACAAATTGTTGTGATTAAGTCCTCTGCTACATCTTGCTGGTGGATGGTGGGATTTCAAAGGGGCCTGGGCTCAGCCACAGGTGATGCTAGGCTCGGGCGGTATGGGGAGTATCCTCTAGCTTTTTCCACCATGCCACATGCAGAAGGCAGAGGCTGACACACATTTCCATCATCAATGTTCCTGAACCATGAAGGGAAGTCACTAGGACCCCTGAAGTGCTTCAGAAACCTCCATCCACCAGTCCTGTCACCTCAGTAACAAGCAAGGCCTCCATTCTGGGAAACACTAGAGCATTAGATGTGAGACATGCAGATTTCCTCCCCATGGTAAAGAGTCTGTAGCTCCCAGTAAACACACCAAAAGTCCCAGAGATTAAAACCCATTCACGTAGCCTCAACAACATTCAGCTTTGCAACAAAGAAACCCATCAAATAATCATTGTTACAGTTACCCCTGTGGTAGAGAAAAAAGACCCAGAGTAGTTTTCCCTCAGACTTATATTGCTGTGAGTGATGCAAGGTTGCAATGTATTGTTTACAGCAGCAGGGTTGACAGTTCATTGCCTACTTGCATAGATTTCACTTGTTAGTGAGAAAAAGTAGCAATTTCACCAAATACATAGAGTTATTTTGCACTTTGTATTGGGCTTGAATCATTGATTGCAGGGACTATGTCTTTCTAAAACAGAGATCTGAAGCAATAAGAAATGAGAAGTGAAATCCTAATGGCAGACAGACCAAATAAAGGCTTGCTTAAGCCTCTAAAAATAGAGCAGGCTCAGGTAGGCCATTTAGAGGCAGTCAATCCCATCACCTCACCAATTCCAGGACATTGGTGTAGATCCTCACAAAGAGTGCCTAGTCCAGGGAGCACAGGCAAATACAAAGGCACAGGCTCAGCCTAGTAGTGATGAAGTTAGAAGGAAGAGCTTATAGTAAAGAATTAGAGAACCCTGGATTTTGGTGCTGAAAGGGGTAAAGCAGATGAAAGGAGTGAAGAAAGTGAGGTTAGAAGAGAATTGGAGAACCCCATTCGTTGAATAGAGAATTGGGGAACACAAGAGGTGCCCAAAGGAGTGAAGAAGAAACCCAGAAAGGTGAAGAAGGAAGGAAGGAGGGTAGAGGGCTGTAGTGAGAAAATACTGAGAAACCATTGATGAGAGGTGGATAAGAAAAGAGAAGGAGATAGGGGAAAGAGATAAGGATATAATGGAAGAGTAATTGAAAGAGGAGTTGGAGGAGAAAAGAAAAATTGGGAAGGAGGAGGTGGTAGAAAGAAGTAAAGAGGAAGCATTGTGGAACATCCAAGAGGTGACAGTAGAAAGGATAGAGAGAAGTGTGTAGATGAAGCAAACTATTGTTAAGGAGGACAGCGGGTTGACAATATGTTAAATGAGAGGCAGAGAAACTGAGGGGCTGAAGGTCGTGAACTCAAAAGGTACAAATGGGTGCAAGACAGTGAGGGAGAGAGAGCGAGACAGTGGCAAGTTGCTGGAGAACCAGAAAGCTGACAGAGGGAGATAGTGTGAGAGCCATGTCCAGACTTAGGGGCAGCCTCTTATATTCTTGTGGCTCAGATCCTTGCTGAAAGGACTGCCGTTCATGACCCCATCTACAGAGTTCCACCCACAGGCCCCAAGAGACCTAGGTGAAGACTTTTGATCATAAAGTTAGAAGTAAGTGCAGCAGTAAAGTGTGGCAGTCGGCCGGCAGTACTGATACTCTGTAAAGAGCAGACGTGTGCAAGATTGTGCAAGTTTGTGCACTTAGTTGTGTGCACTTAGTTGTAGGACCTGGCCCTTTAACAACTGAAGCAGAGGTGCGGCTTCAAAAGACAAACTCACGTTGCGAAGCATGGGCACGTAAGTGCGTCAGGAACGTGTAGCAGTCAGCTGGCAGTACTTGTTGCTCTGCAACACGGGTACACAACATACAGCCCGCGCGCCAAGTGCGGCCCGGCATGTTGTTTTTCCTGGATCAAACACTTTGCTAATGGTGTGCAGTCCGCAAGCAGCAATGCCCGCCCTCCATTAGAAAAGTATTTTGTTTGACTTGCCGGGCCGGCAAAAATACTGACCCTCTATTGGTGCAGTGCATTCGCTATGTGGCTCTTGCGAGTCACATAGTGCATGTTCTCCACTGATAGAGGGCCTACACTGGGCTGGTATAGAGCAGGTTGTTGACGGAAAGTTGTTGTGTCTGTATTATTCTGGCCCTTGTATTAGGTCTGCATGGGCTTTGCTGGATAGAATGTTTACATGGAATGTTTGCTTGGGAGATGGGTGATACGTTCCAACAGAGTCAGTTGGGACCTGAATAGTTGCAGATGAAGGGCCGGTGGATGTCTCCCTCCCCTTAATGTACTTACCTGTTTCTCCCTATGGATTCACCTCTGTGATCCGATCTTGAAAATAAGCAAAGTCTCGAACCCATGATATCGAGTGAACTCATTTCCTTGATCTGTGAAAATCGCAATATAACAAAAGTTATTTCAGCTTTGCCACGCCAGCCGCAGCACGAGTTTTCGGAGAGGTCCTCTGCCTGCCTCCACGCCTATTAGGTAAGTGTATTCTTTGGGGGACCATGCACTGCTGTGTTAGCACCCTTATCCTTACCAATAAAGCACTGATTCCTAGTCCTGAGGTGTTTTGTAGCCGTGTTCGTAGCAATCGCCGAATGCATAAAAAAGTATATGTCTATTACCTTTTTTATGTTCAAATCTTTCCTCTTCGATACTCGGCCCCTTCCCTGCAGTAGCTCTAGTAAACAGTTGTGACAGTGTCCGCATGTACCTTACAGATCCTCTGCAAGCAAAGAAAGGGAGGTGAGCCTGTGTTACTTTACTTATTAATTGAACACACGCGACGATCAGCTGCTCCGGGAAAAGCCTGCCGATTACCCCTGACATTATCATTATCGCGATTTCCAGGATGAAAGGCGGAGCTGCCTGTATCAGCATTTATACCTGCAAACCTGCGAACCACCAGCTGATGCATGAATCAAACCACAGCCATCTTACCAGGGCGATGTGTTTAATGTGAGCACTGCATTGTGGGTAAAAGAGAAACACGTTCTGCCAAAACCAATATGTTTGCATGTATTTTTTTTTTAAAACCATGTTTATTTTAGGTTCGAAGGCATATAAGTGATTACAACATAGCATTTGACAACATTAATCTCTTAGGTTCTGCTTTTTACTTATGTTCATGTCTTACAGTTCGTTAGAGTTCGCGTTACCTCCAAAGATTTTCGCTTTTCAATTCCCTCCCTCCTCCCCTCTCCCCTACTCACACTCTCCTTTTTTATCCCCTCACCCCCTATGAATCCCTCTCCGCCCCAAAATTTAAGCACTATTTTACACTTTAGAGTCCAGACTATTTAGAATTTTCTTCCCCCCCTTAACATTAGCGTCTCATTGTCTTTGTGTTTGGGGGAGTTCAGGTTACATGTGTGTTCCGGAGCAAGCGGGCTTTGAAGAAAAAGGCTTCTCTATCCCGCACATGTTCATGGAATGGATTCCAGGTAGTTAAGAATCTTAGGTATTTACCAATACTGATGGTGTATATCTTCTCCATAGCCATCACGCCCCAGATCTTAACCCATCAGCATGCTGAGATTGGGCCTTCTTTGTTTTTCCACTTTTGTGCAAGAGTCATTCTGGCTGCTGATAGTAGATGGGTGATAAGCTTGGCTGTCTCTCTTGACATTGCATATTTCCCTTCTATAGGGACTCCTAAGAGAATTGTCTTCGGGGATCTCGGCAGTTCAACCCCTGTAATGTCTTTTATGTAGCTTAGTATTTCCTTCCAGTAGGTGACTGCTTTAGGACAGGTCCACCACATATGAAACAGGTCTCCCTTCTCACCGCAGTTCCTCCAGCAGTTTGGTGAGTATGACTTTGTGATTTTGTGAATGCGGTTCGGGGACATATACCATCTGAGGCACAGTTTGTACACGGATTCCTTTATTGTGCTGCAACTGGAAATGCTGTGTGCACGTGCCCATATTTGGTACCATTCCTCCTCTGTTAGTGACTCTTGCATGTCTCTTTCCCAGTTCATTTTGTATGAGAGATGGTCGGTTGGTTGGTCGTTGGAGAGGAGTTTGTAGAGTCTGGAGACCCCCTTCGCCATGTTGCCTTCCTGAAGCGACAGTTCTAGGCCTGATGGCGTTCTCATGCCCGCCTTCTTCACCATTGGGTGGGTAATCCAGTGCCTAATTTGCGCATATCTATAGCGTCCATTTTCCCCTATATTGAATTTCAACTGGCAATCTGTGAAGAGCAATGGAGAACCGTCTTTGTACATGTCTTTCAGATGCGTAGTTTCTGGCCCTGACCAACCCGCCCAATATCCTCGCCAAAGACCGGTGTGAAATCTAGGTTGCCCATCAGTGGGCTAAATGGTCCCAATCCACTCGGGATGCGTTTCTTTTTCCGGGCTTTATCCCAACTTAGCAGAGACCATTTTGTCATTTCCAGTAAGGCTTCTCTGTTGTTTCGGCTTTCTTTTCTCAGGCCCAGAAGGGCTATTAGGGGAGCCGATGAAGCTGTTTGTTCAATTCTACACCATCCTTTATGATCCTCTGGTTTTACCCACCCCAACATTGGTGCTAATTGTGCAGCCAAAATGTATCTGTCCATTTCTGGAACTCCCAGACCGCCCAGGAGAGGGAAGCGCATTAGGATTCGTTTCTGGATCCTGGGTTTCTTATTATGCCATATAAATTTGAATACTGCGTTTTGCAGCTCTCGGATCTTGGCAGGCGGTATTGGCACTGGTAGTGAGCTTACTACATAGAGGAGACGTGGGAGAATGGTCATTTTGACGGCTGTGATGCGGGCAAACCAGGACAGCTCCTGTGAGTCCCATCTGCGCATGTCTTCCTGTAGTTGTTTCCACAGCGGGATTATGTTTGTCTGATATAGCTTGTGTGGTTCTCTGGCAAGGTGAATTCCTAAGTATTCCAGTTTTCTTTCCACCCAGCACATCGGAAATGCCCTCTCCAATGTCTCTATCTTCTCTCCTTGCTGTTATGTACATAGCTTTTGATTTGGAGAAATTTATGGAGAACCCCGAAACCTGTCTGAATTCCTCCAGCTGGGTCATAGCTGTGGGCATTGTATTTTTTGAGTCTCCCATGAAGAGCATTATGTCATCCGCATACAGGGCTATTTTGTGGGTTTCCTGACCTATTGTAACTCCCTTGATACTGACATCCTGGCGGATCTGCATTGCACATGGTTCCATTGCCATCGCGAAAATCAGAGGGGAGAGAGGGCAGCCCTGTCGCGTGCCCCTTCCGATCTCCACGAAATTCTGTACCCTGACCATTGATCCTGAAGCTTGTTGATGGATGTTGGTAATTGGCAAGCACCATTTTCGTAAATTCTGGACCACAACCAAAGCGCTCTAAAATCAGTCTCAGATAGCCCCAGTCCATGCTGTCGAAGGCCCGGGTGGCGTCCAGAGCTGCTACAGCAAATGACTGTTGTGTATGTCACCCAGCATCTATGACGTCTGCTGCCCTTCTGACGTCGTCTTGTGTGCGCCGATCAGTGATGAACCCTGCTTGGTCATCATGTATTATGCTTGGTAGAATTTCCATTAGGCGAGTTGGTAATATTTTCGTATAGATTTTTGCATCTGTGTTCAGCAATGCTATGGGCCGATAGCTCACACATTTCTTGGAGTCTTTGCCTGGCTTTAGCGGTAGAATAGTTATGGACTTCCCCATATCCTGGGGACTTTCCTCTCGTTTCTAATTGTATTGAATAGTTTTGTCAACGGACCTAGCAATTGTGTGCGGAATGTCTTGTAATAGCCATTGCCAAAACCGTCTGGGCCAGGAGTCTTATTTGCTGGTATTGCTGTGATGGCATCGCTGATTTCTTGTGCTGTAATTGGATTCCCAAGCTTGGTTCTGTCTTTCTCTGCAATTTGGGGCAGCTGGAGAGTATTGATATAGGAGAGTTGGCGTTCTGAGTCTAGATTTTCACTGTTTAATAGTTCCACATGAAATCGTTTCATTATTTCCTTTTTGTCAGGCTCTTCTGTGTGGGATTTCCCACGGGAGTCATTTAGCTGCACTATGTAATTCTAATTCCGGGTTTTTTGCTTTCTCAGTTTCGCTGCCAGAAATCGATTAGCCTTGCCCCCATGAATATAGTAGGATTGTTTTGTTTTTAGCAGTGACTGGGCAATCCGGTCCGCCATGTGATTCTCCAGTTGAGCTCTGATTTTCCGAAGCACTCTTAAGGTTTTCCTCGAGCCACAAGCTTTGTGTTGGACTTCTGCAGCTTTCACCTCTTTTTCTAGTTGGTTTGTCACTAATGCTCTTTCACAGTGGTATGCCGCTGCTTGTGACATGAATTCTCCCCTGATCACTGACTTTCCTGCGTCCCATATTACCCCCCAGGCCGTTTCCCTGTTATCATTTTCTTTGAAGTAGTTGTTGATGGTGGTGTCCATATGGGCTCTTAGTGCTATGTCCTTTAGGAGAATTTTGTTCAATCTCCAGGGGGGTTTTGCTCTGTTCCCTTCCACCCCCCAATCCACACCCACCATCACTGGCGCATGGTCTGAGTGATATTCCACACCTATTTCTACTTCCGTTATTTGCGGAACTAACAATGTGGATACTAAGATCATATCTATCCTGGAGTATCCGAGGTGGACGGCTGAGTAGTGGGTGTACTCTCTCTGGTCTCCATGGAATAATTGCCAGGTTTCAATCACTCCTAATTCTCTGTAGAATCGGCCCAGGGCTTGTCTGTTTTTCTGATGAGTAGTTGTTGGGGGAAGTGTCTTGTCCAGCATCAGGTCCATAACGCAGTTGAAGTCCCGCCTACTATCAGTTGGCCCTCGCACCAGCTGCCAAGTCTGCCCAGCAAATCTGTTATGAACACATCTTGGAGACTATTTGGAGCGTAAATTGTTATAATTCTGTACAATTTCCCTTTTATCAGCCCTTTGAGCCACAAGTATCTGCCCTCTTTGTCTTTGCGAGTTTTTTGAAGTCTAGGGCCCTCCCGATTAGTATAGCTACTCCCCTTTTTTTCTCTCCGCTTAAAGCAAAAAATTGTTGTGAAAAGTTCTGATTGGTCATGTGCTTCTCGTCTTTAGGGAGGAGGTGTGTCTCCTGCAGGAGCCCAATCGCCGCCTGCATTGTTTTCAGCCTGTCTAGTATCGCCTGTCGTTTTATTGGTGAGTTCAGGCCCTGTACGTTCAGAGATGTAACCTGTGACTCAGCCATTTTGATATAGGAGAGGTTGCGCTGTTACAAGCTGGGAATGAGGTGTGCCCGTGCCTTTCACGTTTACCTTTTGGTACCCATGGACTCGAGCTTGCACGGTTGATGTGGCTCTTGATTCATTTTGCTCTTCTCGCCGCCCTCCAGTTCTCCCTCTCAGCTCCCCCCTTCTGGATGTGCTGTTCTTTCTCTTCCGTGTAGGTTTTGTATGTTTCGATGTATTGTCGTCCTCTATCATTGTTCTACTGCTGTGCATTCTCTGGTTAGCTGCTTCTCCGAGCGTCCTTCCGTATCTTGTTATTCCTGGCTCTGTTGCTGGACTTTGGGCTTCTCTGTTTTCTTTGAATTGCGCTTTTTCTCAATTGACCATTCCCACGGTTTACCCGCAAGGTCTGGGGGATTAGGACGTGTTCGGGCAATCGGACGTTCCTGGACTTCTTCTAGCTGCAGGATTGCACAGCCCTCCTCACAAGTAGTAATCTTCTGCTGTTTGCCTTCCCACGTAAATGAGAGGCCAAAAGGGTGTGTCCATCTATATCGGATCTGTTTTGCTTGTAGTACTTTTGTAACTGGCTGCATCATTCTTCTTTTGAGGAGCGTGCTCAGTGCCAGGTGTTGGTGCAGTTGAATGTGAGAGCTATTGATTGTGAGGTCATTGTGGAATCTTGCTGCTCTCAGTATTTCTTCTTTCTGACAGTAGGACGTTACTGATATTAGAACATCTCTGGGTCTTGCTCCGGGGTCATTCCATTTTTGGCCGACGCGGTGTATACGATCAAAGCCAATTTGGTCTGATTGAGTTTCTGGCATTAGACTACTGAAGCATAGTTGCATTGTATCTTTAAGGTCACGGTCCTGGGCCATTTCGAGGAGGCCTTTGACCCTAATGTTGGATCTCCTTGAGCGGTTTTCAAGGTCTTCTGCCTGTAGTTCCAAATTGGTTGTTGCGCTGGCCAGCTGTTCCAGGAGGACACTGTTCTGGTTAGAATCTTCTGCCACAGTTGATAAGCCATTTTCGACTATATCTATTCTGTTTCCCAAGTCCGTCATTTCTCTGCTTACTTCCTGGAGGGAAGATTTCAATTCTTCCGTCATCTGTTCCAGCTGGTTGTGGAACGTGTTCGTGAGTCGGGCTTCCATCCCCTTCAGACAGCTCAGGAGTTCCTCTTTATCTGACGTCATTGTGGGTGGTAGTGTTTCTACTGTATAGGTAGGACTTTCAACCGGTAGAGGGGGTGAATATCTCTCCGCTTGTCGACTCTGACCCCAGCCCTTTTCAATTTGGCCCACTTGATTTTTGGCCTAGGTTCTTGGTTTTGACTGTCCAGTCCTTCCCCTAACCTCTGGCATCAGAGCTGCTCCTTCGGGAGCAGACAGTGCTACTCGGAAGCCGAGAAGATGACTCCTTGACCTAGGCGTAAGCTTCCTTCACCGCTTAGAGCTCGTTGGTCCGTAACGAGCTTCCTGGTTGTTCTTGGGATCTTTTGTTGCCTTCTCTGGGTCGTCGGAGTGCCTTGAGGTTGTGTTTGCTTACAGGTCTTGTGGTGGCTTCGGAGGAGTGTTATGACCCGTGCCCTCCGTACGTCAGCTTTCTGTGCGTGACTGTTATGTAGCAGGGTTCCAGGTTTATCCCATTACTAAGCCTGTGAGGGTATCATAGGGTGTATTTCATCCAGCTTACCAACCTCATGTGTACACCGCAATCCTTATAGAGGGCTACCCTCCTTCTGTGCGTACAGAGTGCTTGCACCCAGTGTACACGGTAGACGACAGAGTTGGAGTAGCCCACGCACTGGGACCCACCCCAGGGTCCGGTTGTGATGTTGCTGCCAATTTCCTGCTAGTCACGTGGGTAGAAGGGACTCGCAAGAACTTCTAGGCAACTGCGCCAAGTGACTACTGCTCCATTGGGGGCAATCGGCCTGCCCGACCCAGTTCCTCCAGCTGTAGGTCTGAGATTCAGAGTACCGACACTGGCTTAGAGGCACAATTTCTGTGATTTTATGTGGATGTGTGGTTGCACCACAACGGCCGGTGAAGCGCAGCCAAGCCCTCGCAGAGCGCGTCTTACCAATTGTCCATGATGTTGCGTAGCCGCTGGAATTTACCCCCACGGAAGCCCCACTGACCGCTAGAGCTCGATGGGTCCGCCCGGAGCGCCAGCAGTTCGGGAGAGGGGGTAGGAAGCCAAGACTCTCTGGGTCCTCGGATATGGGTTAGGGACCAGAGCCTGTTCCGCGCGAAGATATTCTTTCAGTTCCGCGTATCTCTAGGACGCAGGTGGGCTTGCCCCCGCGTCAACCCAGATTCTTTCGGTTTCTGATAAGGAAGTAATATGGTGCCGTAGATACCAGGAGTTCCCAAGGTCTGTCGCGTGATGCTCCAGTGGCCTGTCCTGTGTGGTCTCGCTGCAGTGTGATTATGCGGAAGAACAAAAGTTCAGGAGGAACCAGGGCCTGGGACAGAGTACAAGACCATGGCTGCAATGGAGGAGGACTGCGCCCCACTGCGCTTTCCTTCTCTCTCCTCTGCCCCCCTGTACTGTCGCAGCCGTTGTGGAGGTCTTGGGGTCCCTTTGAGTCCTCTGTGCGACCGCCCCCTCTCCCTTGTGCTCACTGGGTGTCTGGAACCTGCAGGGCCATGGGACTCAGCTCCGGAACAGTCTTCAATTGAGCCTTCCAATGCCTCTGAGCCTCGAGCAGGCTCGTGTTATGGGTCCGGTAATATGGTGTCCCCAGGTCGTGCTGCCGGAGATGGGAGTTGGCACTGCCTCAGTCCGCAATTTCAGACCGCTCTCCCCCTCATGGCTCGGTGGTGGCCGCCTGTGTAGGCCTCGGAGTGCTCCTTGTTGGGGCCGGAGCCGGCATGTGGGATCCGTTTGCATGTATTTTAATGATGAACATGTGTACTGTGTGGTCGGGCGGGGGACATTGTATGAACTGGTATTCAAACCATTTCTGACTCTTCACAGCCCATGCCCAGAGACTGCCTTCAGTTTCAGTGTATTGACATGCTGTGCCCAGGTACTACGTGAAGTATTGCCATGCTTTGGCAAAGTGCTCGCATCACTGCAGGTTACTGCCAGGACATTAAACCATGTCCAATTCATTTTCTCATATATAAGGGGTTGGTGGGACTTTTTCTGACAATGCACACCCCATTTGCCAGCTATTGCTACTCTATGCCCAGCTACACCATATGCCAGGTATTGCTCTTGTATGGACCGAAACTTAAAACAGTTAGAAGGGCTTAGCAATGTCTAGCCAAGTCCCTGCATCATTTACAAGCTATTGCTTGCTATCTTGTTCCCAAATATTCAGCCCATTTTCCAGTGCATGGCAAGACACACTCGCTGTTTGCTGCTTATTGGCATCACATGCCCAACACTCACATTGTGTGGCATGTTTAGCCACTGTGTGCCTTCTAATGCACTCAATAATGAGCTATTGCCATATGTGGGATGCTATGTAGGTGGAAGCATAGGCTAAATCTTCTGTGAGAATATTTGTACTCCCTATTTTCATGTTCAAAGTATTTGCCTCTTAGGGAGTAGAATTGGCTAGTACACAGCTCACCATTGGGTTATTTTCAAGTCCCTGGTTACAGAGGTGAACTCTTCAATAGGCATATTAAAGGATTCTTTTGTTTTACCTCCTCAGATCGGATAATAATAATAGTTTCTTGCTGTGAAAGCAGGGGGACAGAATCCTTCCTATGTGTCTGTTTCCTATTTTTTGTTGGAAGTATTTTTACTCCTTCCTTTTCTTATTTGGGAGTATTTGACCATTGTTAGGGAGTAAAAGTGGCTGATGCACTCCTTATCTGTGGGGCTATTAGGTGGGCTGAATCCTGCCAGGTCCCAGATTGTGGAAAGTTGTAAAGGGCACTCCAGGAGGAGTCTCTGCTGAGTCCCATTTACACTGTTGTTTTGTAGTTTTCAGCAAAGAACAGACCCCCGTCCCCATCCCTTCGCTCACAACTGGGTTTCCTGCCAACCTCCTCTGTCCCTCTCACCTTTTAATTGCTTCCAAAAATATCATAGTAGGTGACATGGGATTAGGAACCAGAATATCAATCATAGCTTCCCCTCAACCTCCATTCCAAAAAGGGATTAGTGTGGCCTAGCCAGTCTCCAGGGCCTGAAATGGAACCCCGCCCAAAAATAGGGATGGGAATGCTGTTTTTTTCAGTTACTTCACTGAGATGTGCCCTTTAGCAGCCTGTCTCAGTGAAATGCACTCCCAGCAACCACGTGGTTGCTGGAAGCCCATCATACAATGAGGTTGCAACCATACTGCACAGCCTGATTAACCCCACACCCCTTTGCCTTGGGCTATCCTGGCCAATATTCTCCCTAATCTCTTTCGGTATACTGGGCAACCATTGCTCCCCTCAGGCATGTGACCCTTCCTGTCTGGCTAACTACCGCCCTATCTCCATTACACCCTTCCTGGGCAAACTCTTGGAGAAGCTAGCCGTCTCCCAGCTTATCCACCACACTGAATTGGTTGGTTGTCTCCAAGACCACCAGTCTGGCTTCAGAGTGGCCAGAGGCACGGAAACCTCACTCGTAAAGACTTGCTCACAAATCTCGATTCTAACTCCCCCTCCGTTCTCATCCTTCTTGACCTTTCCTCTGCCTTTGATGCGGTCAATCATGCCACCCTTATAAATCGGCCCCATGATACCTTTGGCATCACAGACCTGGCTCTGGCCTGGTTGACCTCCTTCCTCTCGGACCGACCTACCCAGGTTCAACTGGGCCCTTTCCTCTCCAACATCTCACTTGCCACCTGTGGTGTCCATCAGGGCTCTATTCTCTCGCCTTGGCTTTTCAACATCTACATTGCCCCCTAGCCCATTTGATCTCTGCCTTCTCTCCTAACTTCCAGTGTTTTTCTCGTGAAGGATTTGCCTACTTTGTTTATTATTGCCAATTGTCCTTATGAAAGAAGGAAATGATAAAAATTGAAAATGTTTAGTACAAAATTGAAGTTTGAAACACAAATAAAGACTGGTTCAACTAAAAAACGTATTCGAGATGTTAAATAAAAATTGGGGTTTGAAAAAGCCTACCGCCCCACCCACACTTACATTTCGGCCCACCATAGGCAGTATGTAAGGTTCATTTGGCCCTTTGGCAAAATCAGTTGTGCACCCCTGCAGTCTGCGAAGAGCAGATGTGTGCAAGCTCATGAAATTAGTTGTGGGACCTGGCCCTTTAGCAGCTGAAGCAGAGGAGCGCCACTGAGCACTGGCACATAAGTGCGGCAGGAAAGTGTGGCAGACGGCTGGAAAGGCAGACGGGAGGCATCGGATGAGTCATCATTTGTCTATTACTGTATTCACAAACAGCTAAAGAGATGGCTTCCGCCTATTCCCTCAGAAGTAAAATAACGACTGTTGCCGGTTCATTGTAGGATGATATTGCCTCATCTGTAACAGGGACAGCTTCAGCTAACATAGCACAGACCGGTTATTTGTCAGCCTAACCCGCCCCACCCTCAAGGAATAACAGTGTCCACGGCACTAGCTATTATTCCAGGCCTGTTCATAACTGGCCTGCAAACGCGATTTACATCGTTGGTGAGAGAAAGGTTTAGTGGGCGAAAGACCTCTAAAATCACGGCATTTTCATCCAAAGTCGAGCTGTCTAGTTACCCCGCCCTGTTGCTCGTACTTGAGGAACGAGAAAGAGATTCCGGACGAGGCGCTGTGTGAAATGGCTCAGGATACATTTGCATCAGCCGAGCATGTTACCAACGTTCCGCTACATCTGCTTGATGCTGCTTTAAATTCCGCTATTCTTAATATTTTACACTCGGCATCGAGGGCAAACCAGGGAGCGCTTTTGGTGAATTCAGCAAAGTGTTATTTAACAGCTTCCCCTGTGAGTAACGTGGGGAACATGGAAATACAATTTAACCCACAGGAAATTATAGATCAAATGACATCACAACGAGAAACTGAAAATAGCCAGCAAGCGATTTCACACGCTTCAAAACCGAGTAAGGAGGTCCCGCTCTTGGCCTCACCAATTCTTTATTCGGATACAGAGTCTAGTTCTTCAATGGACTCTTCAGCAACCCCCTCACGATTACACCCATCATGAAGGCTCAATATAGTGCCTACTATCCCTTCTCCAACAGCCACCTCGATCCCAACACTGAATTTCTCTTTAATCACATTAGTGAAGCTAAATGAGGTATTGGGCCTCATTACACGGTAGGCGGTAGCCATGGCGCTATTAGCGCCATGGCTACCCCCTTACCGCATTCCGGGTCCGTGTTCCCGGAATAGGGACTTACCAGGTCATTCCGACCTTGGAGGCCTGGTAAGTCCCCATTCCGGGAACCATTCCCCATTCGAACCCCCATAGAACTCAATGGGAATGGGGAAGTAGCTAATAACGGTACCGCAATTTGCGGTACCGTTATTAGCTCTGAAGTCCCTTAACGGGTCCCTTCCATAACGCCTGGTAAGACCGTTAGGGACGGGACCCGCTAAGGGACCTCGTAGTAGGGCGGTAAGGGATTACCGGCACTGGTGCCCTTACAGGTGCCGGTAATCCCTTACCGCCTACGGTGTAATGAGGCCCATTCAGTGAACATGTGTTCCTCCTAACGCTGCTCATCTCGAAGGCATCATTCATAGAAGGATACATTACAGCATTAAAGACACATCCAAGTTCGAATCTGATCAATTCTAAATGCAATCTATAGCAAAGCAAAAGCTTCACAGCGGAAGCAGCTAATCAAGATATTGTAAATCAAGATGAGAGCTTGTATGAGTTACATCAAAAAGGCATTTCTGAGGGTAATAATATCTTGCTATCGCAACACTTAATACACACTAAACCAGGTCCAGTGATGCAAGAAAACTTGCTGACAGGCGAGGTAGGACCGCCTTGGTCGCCGTTAACAAGAACTACTGAAGAGGACTCTACTCTTCAATCAAATTACTCTTATTTTCCATCCGCGAAAGAAGAAGCACAAGCAAAGGGTGAAAAAGGACCCCAATATGATAAAAACTAAAAATCAGAAAATCATCCCTAAATCACTGAAAAAACATTGTATGAAGGTTTCACAAACTCTTATTCTACCCACATCACTGGCCCCAGAATCACCAGTGGGCATTGTTAATAAGAGGATTGTCAACAGACCAGAATTTACTCCACATCCAAGCTTGCAGTAAAATCTGTCAGAGTCTGCTACACCTGACAGGCTCGAAGAGTTGAATGAGGTAATGGTAATGATGAACTTTTCCACATATTCGGAAGAGGATATGGCGATTCTGGATAATGAAACCTCAATGGTCAGCGTGTCAACTCAGTCACTCAAGGCAGCTTCAGATCCTTTAATTGTGGATGAACCTTTTGACAGCAACACAGGAACTGGAATGCCGAGTGTAAAACGTCAGAGGCAGCTCCAGATAATTCAGACCGCTGCTTGCTTCTACAAAAGGCTGCTAATATCAAAGGAACCATTTATTTGAAATAGGTCAAATGTCCTGATGTTATTTGAGGGTATTCCAGTGCTCCGTACCATTCACTTCAGAGACATTGACCAGGTAGAGACTTGCAGCAAATCTCTACTAGACCGAGTAATTCTGCATATACACTCATGTCTGGTAAATAAATACATTTTAGAGGCTGCTCCTTTGTTTCTACCAATGGGATAAGACCTATCAGAAGTAAGGAGATTGGAAGCCATCAGAGAGGTGAGCGTAGTTGATCGTATCGACCAGTACAGGCAACAGCTCGCTCCTCCATCTCTGAGTTACCTGTACTTTTAATGATGAAAGGCAAGAAGAATGTTCGAAATTACACATGCATCCTCCAATAAGACAAAAGAAGAAAATTGGTTCTAACTGGTGGGGGCTTTAGCAACCAACACTAAAAATTGGTAACAAAGGGACGAAAGAGTGCTGCAGGAAATAAAGATGGCTTCATGGAACACAAGAGGGTTCTCCCACCTCTTTCAACCAAACAATAATGCAATTTCATTTTACGCTATCCTACTACTACAGGAAACGTGGATTACAGATTTACCTACTCTTGATGGTTTTACTGTTTTATTGAATCCTGCCTTTAAAGGTCCAAAAGGAAGGCCGACGTCTGCTCCTTTAACAGCTATTCGTAATGGTAGGGTGCTTGAATTACAAATCTGGAAAACACCTAACTTATACATGCAGGCTTTTAAATTATCTTGGGTCAACATCCTGTATCCTGGCATGGGAACATTTGTTCTACTAAATATTTATTGGAAGCTGGTTGATATCTCAACCCAAGACGTTATGGATGGTGTTGCTGTTATATTAGATGCTTGTCTGGTGGACTGATTGATATCAGCAATTATTTGTGCAGGAGATTAAGGGCCTGATTCATTGAAGTATTTTATAATGGCGCAATCCCATAGGAAAATGTTCCATAAATCAGGCCCTAAGTGTCCTATCTTAGACATAAACTGTTTTCAACAGTCTAAGGGTCACATAGCGGCAAGGACATGTGGTAGTGGCTGGTTGTCTTTAATGGAATCTAGAGGCATGTGTATGATAAATGGAAGTGTGGAGGGAGATAACTCTGCTAGGCCTACTTGGACTAAAGGTACTCAACAGGCAATTAAAGACTTGCTTTTTGTGATAGGCAATATTTTTCCTCTGATGTAATTTAAAGTTTGGTCTTCTTTGAGGAGTGATCATCGCATATTAGCAAATTGCTGGGTGATATCAGCAAGTAAACAAGCTCAGTCCAGATATGCACCAAATCCTGGACATAAGGTCCTGTGGAATGGAGATCTGGTGACAAAGTTGAACTCAGGTCTTGTCTCCATCTGGGGTGCATCAGCTGGAGATAAGAACTTGCTACTCCCTTCATATGTTACAGTTCTTAATTCTTTTGTTTGCAAAAATGCAGAACCATTTACGCCACTCTTTAAACACAAACATATTTTTGATCTGCTAGTACAACAGAAAAAGCGACAACTAAGGCCAGCTACTAGGATTCTAGCAGTCATGGCCTGCCTTACTCACATTGTTACAATTAAGAAACTGAAACTAAAATGTAAAAACTGGATGCGTTCACAGGGCCAAGTTGGCCCAACAAGACGCAGAGTCAATGCTTTCAGCCATAGTAATTAAATAAACTGGGAAATATAGAAGTTGATTAAAAGTTACGATACTTTGCAATTAGCTTTACAAGTAAATCCTGTTTCTGAGAATGCTTGGGTGATACATTCTTCATTCCTCTTTGGGAACGTTTTACCTGAAGGGCCGTATAGATACCAACCCTCTGCTGAGGTCTGGTCTATCATTTTTGAAGCAGATGATATTGTTCACCTAATTAAAAAGTCCAGTAGCTCACAGGCACCGGGTCCCGACAGACTATCTAATTTTACATTAAAAAGGCATAATTGTTTGAGGGCAAAGGTGTTCATTTATTTATTTAAATTTGTAGAGCGCACTACAGCCCACAAGCATCGAGGCGCTATGTCAGAGCTTAAGAAGGCTTGATTAAGGGTTACAAGGAAGCCGCCCAGGAGTGCTTGTTTCAGTTCAGAGAACGTTTTTACAGAGTAACACAGACTACATGCAGGTGCAAATTGTCATAGAATCCAGGTTAAAGCAGTCAGACAAAGAAGTTAGTTTTGATGGCTTTGCGAATGGCTGAGTGGGATTCAATGATCCTGATGTGGGGCGGTTGGGAGTTCCAGAGTAGGGGGTCGACAGCAGGGAAGCTGGAGCCGCCTGCCCGGATCTTACGGGTTCTGGGAACCGATAGGAGGTTAGAGTAAGGGGATCTAGAAGGTCTAAGGGAGGCGGGTTTGGTGATTTTGCATGACAAGTAGGGGGGGCAAGGTTGTGAAGGCACTTGTGAGTCAAAGCCAGGGCTTTGAATGTGATCCTCTCCTTGACTGGGAGCCAGTGGACCTGTCTTCTAACTACCGAGATGAGTTCTCTACGTGTGAGGCTGGTGGCGGCTCTGAGCACGTTACTTTGAACGATTTGGAGTTGGGCGACATTCTTGGCAGAGGTGCCGATGAGTAGTGCATTGCAGTAGTCAAGCCTAGAGCCAATTATGGTTAAACATGATTTTTAGTCAAATAGTGAAGACAAAGAAAGTCCCTGCTTCTTGGAAGTCAGGAATTATTGTGCCAAAGATCATACTTCCCCAAAGCAATATCACCCTATTGCTTTTCTTGACGTTCCAGCAAAGACTTTTGCATCCTTGGTCTTACAGAAATGGAAGGCATGTGTGAGAGATTCACTCAAATTCATCAGACAGCAGACAGGGTTTGTCAAGGGCGCCTTTACAGGGATGAATGAATTTATTTCAAATGTTTTTTTAAAAAGGACTCTGATTGATGGTAAAGTAATATACTTGGCTTTTATAGATTTTGCCCAAGCATTCAATATTGTAGATTGAGGGTTTTTGTGGAATGAGATCAGAGCATGGAGCGGCCTGAGTTACCGGATAGACGTTATAGTAGATCTTCATAGTTTTACTTCTCAGAGTAAGGATAAATCAACAAGGTAAGCTTTCCAAATCCATACAAACATCCAGAGGGTGAAAGCAGAGGTGTGTACTTGCCCCTGCTTTGTTTAATGTGTTCATTCTAGAGTTGGGAGAAGCTTTAGAACAAGTGCAGGCTTTCCAACCTCGTATAAATGGGGGTCCGATCCAATGGCTTTTGTATGCAGATGACTTAGCCCCCTTGGACCGTACACTCATTGAACTCCAGAGGCAGCTGGATGCTCTGCAAAGGTATGTTAAAAAATAATTTGACGATTACTGTTTTCAAGTACAATATTATGGCACAGCGGTCACTTAGAACTAAAAGGTTTCGGAATTTTAAATGGCATTTGTATTAATCTGTGGTTTTAAAGTGGCTACATATCATTACTTGGGTTTTACACTTAATATAAGTATTAATGACCTAGATAACATCAACATTCTGAAAACCACAGCGGAAGCCGTAGCAGCTCTGGGTTTGACACTGCATAGTAGATTTGGATGATATTCCCTGAATCCGGTAGTCCAATTTGACAAGATGAAAGTAGTGCCTGCATTGACGTTCAGGGCAGACACTATGCTCTGTACTCCTATAACAACATAGAATTTTCTGAAGGACATATTCTGGAAAACACATTAGCTATCCCAAATAGTTATCTAATCCTGTGTATCCTCTTTGAATGAGGTATTCTTTCTTTACAGGTGCTTACCTGTAAATGTCCTTACACAGGGCATTAGTTCCAATCCCAAAAAGTATCAGCCCATCTCATTAATAGATGCAGATTGTAAAATGTTTTTATCAGTTCTTTTAGCTCATGTTGAAGAATGGGCTTTGGCAACCGGGCGGTTGAGCCCATTTCAGACGGGTTTCCGTAAGGGACACTCCACAAACCTTAACGGTCTAATGTTGAAGGCCCTCCAAGTTTTGGCATGGAATAAGGCGGAGGGCTGTACCTATTTGGCATCCATCGACCTTTGGTAAGATCTCCAGTAATAGACTCTGGAGTAAACTTGCTAGATGGGGGCTGCGGGTGGTTTATTGAGACTTTTGATTGCCCTCTATGAGGATTCCGGGATTTGCGTGAGATTGAACAGGGATGGTGACCTGTCAGAACGTATTAAAACCTTTACAGGGCTGAGACAAGAATGTAATTTGGCACCATGCCTGGTCAATCTGTACGTGTCTGACGTGGTAAATTACCTGGTGGCGGCTGGTCTGATCGCACCTACTATTGGGGCGTTGAGTGTGGAATGGCTGGCATAAGCAGACGACATTTTGTTATTTGACAACTCTTGGACTGGTTTACAATGCCTATTGACCAAACTCTCCACGTTTGCCAATAAAAACGCCTTGTGGTTAATCCAAGAAAAACCAAGATTCTAGCCATCTCTCGGGGGAAAAAAGGAGAAAGGAGAAAGCTAGAGTTTGGTCTTTGGAAAATAGGGCGATTAGAACCGTGGACTCCTTGGTTTACTTAGGTTTTCAGATTACTGCTGTGCCCGAATCCGTAACTATGAGAGAGTCTCTTTTAAATAAGGAGAAATTCTTGTCCATCCAGTTACTGAAAATTGATAGGGAGTATGGGCCTTTTTCAATAAAAGCAGCTCTTATGTTCTATGAAGGTAAGATTGTCCCAAAACAAATCTATGGTTTGGAGTTGGTAGACGCTAATATCTTTAAGGTTTTAGACCTCAAATAAGCCAAAATCTGGCATAAAATATTGAAAGTGCTAAATGCAAAGCGACTGGCAGCCATACGATCTGAGTGGGGGATAGTCGCGATGAGGGCAAGGGTGCAGTGGCAATTATTAACCTTATTTTCAAAATTAATCAATCCAGTTCCTTACACCGTGTATGAGTCACTAGGAAATCACCTCTCTTCTACTAAGAATAAATGTGATTTCCTTTGCCCGTTGAAAGAGAGGGCCCTTTCAATCTTGGATACTGTGGCAATGGACAGGCCTTTGCTGTTGGCAAACCCTGCGAGAGTAAAGAAAGCCTTGTATGACGATGATTGGGTTTGTTCCACGGATGCCTTTCATTCGTATTTACCATTGCACAATTTGGTATTTGATCATAGCAAGCGGGGAGGGCATCATTGATTCTCTCGCAGTTTCCTAATAACTATTACAGAATGATCTTATTGTGATTAAAATGGAATCTTCTACTAACCAAAGAGATCTCGTTTAGAAGAGGAAGAATTTCTGTGCATAAACAGTAGATTTTTTCACTTGGGACCGATCGAGACCGTGCAACATTTGGTCTTAGAATGTGGAGAATTAAATGTAGCTAGGATGAAATATTTTCCTAACACCTCCGACCGGTCCCTTAATGTGAGCACTCGGAATTGTGACTATATTTGGAATAGATGTCTCAACATCCAATCTATTAGCGAAGGTCTTGCTGTGGCTGGCTTTATCAAAACTATGAATTTGATTAAATGAATTGAAGGTATTAATGAAATTATGTGTTTTTAATCAATGTATGATGACAGCTATTTTAATGTACTTTTACAGGTGTAATTAATTGCTTTGTTCTTTTCTGTTTATTTTTCATTGTTTTATTATGTCCTTTCTCTACTTAATGTATTACTGTAATTATGAAAGTTCTACCCTGATTTTTTGTAAAGGTTTTTTGTAAACAAATACAAATAAAAAAAATAATGTACTTACTCGTATATCAATGCAGGCACTACTTTCATCTTGCCTTTGCCCAATGGAAAGCAATACCCCTGTATAGAAAATGTGTGTTGGCTGATGAAAAATCTCTTTTCCATGTTTTAAAAAATGCTTTGGTTTTGAAAAAGGATTTAGTTTTGACCAGATGGGAACAAGGCTGTTTGATACTAACAGATGATTTTGATTTTAATGCAGAATTGTTATTACAAAACCCGAAAAAAGATAAAGAGAAGTGTTGGTGGGGGGATTGGTCTCCGACACAGAGTCATTGTCGGGGCTACACGCTATATGTACACATGATTGGAAAAACAAAACCCTTGAATCAACTCCCTACCTATTTGACCACATTTCCTAATGCTGGGCTTAGAACTGTCTTTTCAAAAGCATGTTTTAATTTACTGCCAACTCGGGAAGTCATGGGCATTCCAGCTAAACTAAGCCGAAGTCTTTCTTTCTATCGGTTCAGGAAGGCTTTGTCAGAGAAAGACATTTGTTGATTAAGTGCCTGAGCCTTTTGGAGTAAAAGGGTCTATTTTTAGACAGATTTAGGAAAAACTATGAGCACTCTCTTTTCAGTCCTTCTTTGTCCAATCAGTGCTATTGTGATGGGTTTCTCTTGTGTTTTTGTAGCTTCAGACCCTGTTTTTCTGTACTGGCCTGCCTGTAGAGTGTGCATGCAATGGGGTTTAGTCCTTTTTTTGTGTCTGACTTTTTCCCATTCCCACCCTCCCCTCTTGCAATAGGCTGGAATAGTCAGGTGTGCCCCAGCCTTCCCTCCAGCAGCCATTTTCCCCTTGCCTTCTGGACTGCAATCTCGAAGGATCTGGTAGGGAAACCACTTGGGCAGCAGCTTTAGTGGCTGGTTGATGCTCAGTGCGTAGTTGAACTGATTGTAATCTGTTTTTGCCCTGTTTCATGTACTGTAGTGGAGGGATTTGAGTGTTTTTTCAATTGGTTTTTTGGTGCAACTTGTGATATTGTGATGGGTTTCTCTTGTATTCTTGTAGCATCTGATCCTGTTTGTCCGTACTGGCCTGCATGTTGAGTGTGCAGTCCCTGGGGTGTAGTCCTTTGTTTGTGCCTGGCTTTTTCCCAGTCCCACCCTCCCCTCTTGCAATAGGCTGGAATAGTCAGGTGTGTCACAGCCTTGCTCCCAGCAGCCATTTTCCCCTTGCCTTATGGACTGCAATCTCGAATAATCTGCTAGGTAAACCACTTGGGCAGCAGCTTTAGTGGCTGGTTGATGCTCAGTGAGTAGTTGTACATTGATTGTAATCCGTTTTTGCCCTGTTTCATGTACTGTAGTGGAGGGGTTTGAGTGTTTTTTCACTCGTTTTTTTTGTCCAATGTGTGCTCTTGTGATGGGTTTCGCTTTTGTTTTTGTGCCTTCTGACCCTGCTATTCTGTGCTGGCCTGCATGTAGAGTGTTCAGTCCCTGGGGTGTAGTCCTTTGTTTCTGGCTTTTCCCATTCTCACCCTCCCCTCTTCCAATAAGCTGGAATAGTCAAGTGTGTCCCAGTCTTGCTCCCAGCAGCCATTTTCCCCTTGCCTTCTGGACTGAAATCTCAAAGGATCTGGTAGGAAAACCACTTCAGCAGCATGTTTAGTGGCTGGTTGATGCTCAGTGAGTAGTTGTACATTGATTGTAATCCGTTTTTGCCCTGTTTCATGTACTCTAGTGGAGGGGTTTCAGTGTTTTTTCAATCGTTTTTTCTGGTGCAATTTGTGCTATTGTGATGGGTTTCTCTTGTGTTTTTGTAGCTTCTGACCCTGTTATTCTGTGCTGGCCTACATGTAGAGTGTGTAGTCACTGGGGTGTAGTCCTTTGTTTGTGTCTGGCTTTTTCCCAGTCCCGTCCTCCCCCTCCCACCTCCCAGCCAGCCCACCTCCCCTGATTGGTACGTCCACCTGGCCATAACAGACCTTCCCAGGACAGCCCTCTGCCTGTGCAGCCCCTGCAGCTCAGGGCCCCAAGACAAAGGGCGGCTCCCACAGAGGCAGCTCCAGATTGTGTCTGCAGGTGTCAGCAGGGGAGGCCAGCGGCCAGCCGTCAACCAGCAGCAACCACCAAGGTAGTTGTGGGCTGGGTGGGGAGTAGAGCAATCACTCTACTCCAGACGCTGTGCCACTCTACCTGCCCTCAGACCATAGCAGACCAGGACATTAACACTAACCTGCTTAACAACTAGAGACAAATGTAAACACTAGCCTGCGTCGCATCCAGATAGGATTGTGAATGTTAGCAAGTACCACACTTAGATCGCATTGTGAATGCACCAGATCCAGATAGAATTGTGAATTATAGCAAGTACCACATTTAGACAAAATTGTGAACATTAGCCTGCGTCACATCTAGAGAGGATTATGAATGTCAGGCAGTACCAAATCTAGATAGAATAGCGAATATTAGCCATTGACACATCTAGACTGCATTAGGAATATTACCAATGCCACATTTAGATAGAATTGTGAATGCTAGCTTGCTTCACATCTAAACATGATTTTGAAGGTGAGCCGGTGCCACATTTGGATATAATTGTGAATATTGCAGTGCGTCATATCATATATAGACAGGATTGTGAATATTAGCCAGTGCTGTATCAGATAGAAATGCAGAGATATTCACGTGCCACATCTAGAAGGAACATGGTAATTTGGCACATATCACTTGTAGATAGCGAGGCCAATAACCAACCCACTAACAATTTCACCCCTCTGCATACACCTCTCAAACTCTAACCAAACACAACAACAACCTTAAAGCACAACAAACCGCACAAACATCACTACACCACAACAAAAAAAGAAACCACACATAGCTTTGCACAACAGCACACGACGGCACCGACCGGAAAGCACCCCCAAGCTCAGCAAATGGTGTTAACCGAACTTAAGCTGCCAATGGCACATCACTGCTCTCTTGCACTTATCCCGCTCGTTCCCACTAACTCGCCCCCCGCCCCTTTCTTTTTCAGATCTGCCAAAGTGCTAGGGGACCACTCCGGTGGTGATAGTGCACGGTACAAATATCCTTTAACATTAACATGAATGGTGAGTTATCTTGATAAGTGGAAATTCTGTGGCACTAACTTATCGCAGTACATTTTTAAACCAATTGAACTTGTGAGGTCTTATTAATACTTTTATCATGTAAATGTGCTAGAACGTAAACTGCATTTCAAGAGAATTGTATTTTTGTAAACTTTTAGTAATGAATATTGTGACAAATCAGAGGATGTTGTCCCTTCTCCCCTACGTGGAGCCCTTTCCCACAGGGCCAGGGCAGTGCATCCACAGAGCAATAGTCCACATGGGAAAGGAAGCCCTTTATGGGATTAGTGATGATCATTCCCAGAGAGCGCGGTATCACACTGTCTTAGTAGACCCTCCTGCCTTCCCAAAGCAAGTTCTCCCTCACTTTTCCAGCGTTATTATCTGTATTATAAGACTAAACCACTTAACACGTTAGAGCTCACTAACAACCCTGAAAGACTAAATGCTTCCCATGTAGCTCTATCATGACTACTTTGACGAAGAAGAGGATCAGGAGTATGGTCATTACGCCAGAGAACTAGAATGAATGGTTCCAGTCTTTCACTGTATTCAATTGGCCCAAAGAAATACAAAAAGATAGCAGTCCTCAAGGGAGGAAGCTGGGCAGACGCAGACCCGGTGTACCAGAAACTGAAGCCAGAGATGCTGTGCACACAGCTGAGCGGGAGCGAGAAAGCAGGCAGAGGAGGAGGAGCTCCTTTGTCACTGCCTGAACGAACCTCTAGGTGTCTTGAAGCTTGGGAAACTGCCAGGAAGCAATGCTCTGTTCCGCAAAGGTAGAAGGGATTGGCAGAGTGGCCGCCTACGAGAAACGGAAGGGAAACTGATCAGTGGGGACGCTGCTGATCAAAGCAAGCAACCGAACGCTGCCGGAGCCCCAGAAGGAAGCAACGCTCCTCAGAAGACATGCACCAGAGAGATGGGTACACGGTAGAGCTGAAGGTGCAGAAGGTCCTCGGAGGTGTCAAAGAGCAACAGGAACAAGAGAGTGAGAGGGTCTGGGATCCTGAGAGAAGACGAGAGAGTGCAGAAGGGAGCATATGCTTGGCAGGAAAGTAAACCAAGCTATTGCGCCCATGCAGTGCAAGTCTCGGACCCAAACACAAATAAGAATTAGAGAGTCTGGGAACCTGAATAAAGCTGATACGCTACAGAAAGAAGCACATGCTTGGCAGGAGAGTAAACCAAGTCATTGCAACAGAACATTGCGAGTCTGGGACTTGTACCCATATGAAAGCTGAAGAATAAGAGGGTCGGGGACCCTGATAGATACAAAGATAGTTCATCTGTGGACACACGCTGGGCAGGAGAGTGAACCAAGCTGGACATATAATTGGCAAGAGAGTGAGCCAAGCTATTATACTCTCTTTTGGGTGCCAGGCTCACGATGGATGACCATAAGAGGATTGAGGACCCTGAAGACAAGAGGGGCTGTATAGCTGAAAAGTCCATGCTTGGTAGGGAAATACATCAAGCCGGTAGTAAAGAATTATGAGTCTGGGACTTGCACTGTTATGAAGATATAAAATACAGTGACATTTACCTGAGAAGATACAGGGTCTCTAAGACCCAGAGAAAAGGAAAGTACAACCAGAAGGAATCCTGGGGAAAGGGTCAAACCCCTAAAACCTGGGACCTTTACCTGGTAGAACATTTATTTTGTCTTTTGGACCACCCGAGACATTGGGAACTTTTCTCTTGTCAAGAGTCATCATGAACACGTTACTTTGGAAGAGACCATCCATACACAGTTGATTTAGGTTGTTAGTGTTAGGAATAGAAGTAGGGTTTTGGGACACAACGGTAACAGAATTTTATTTTTGACAGCCTGACGTATTCATTCGTTTCCTTTGAGGCAGGGAAACTCCTATTAGCATTTAGGGATAGAGAGGCATTGTTCTTTCCAGTTTATTGGTTAATAAATGTTTACAGCCAAAAATGTGCCACTTTTGTGTACGAGCATTCCTTCTACACAGTTACAATATGAAGGGAGAAACGTGATCATGATTTTAGATACGCTATGTACAAGGAAAGTGATATTTCTGTGTGTTTTAAATTTCTGAAGATGGTTTCTTTCTTTTGTCGAAAGATTTACTTGGTAATGTCAAATGCTTGAAATAAATACAAAATTTTAAATAAATAAAGCAGAAGAGGGTGCAGGCACACCTTAAACTGAGACTGAGAACCAAGAAAAGAACCCAAGAGACCCATAAAAGGAGGGTGAGGAAAACCCATTAAGTCTCCGACTATTTTTGGTTAATTAGTTTATTACAAACTTTTAACAAAAATGTTTCCTTACATTTCAACATTTATCCATTCCTTTTAAAAGTACATACTTAGATTGTTTTATCCTAAACTAAAAGAAAAACATATGTCAGGATCTGAGAGTGCCATTCTCTCTCTTGATACTCAACACTAAGTTCAGTGCTTTCAGCTTGCAATATTTTGTTCTAATTTGGCCAACACTATCTCTAAGAATTTCGCCAGGGCAAACGTCGATCCTTGGTCTTTGTCCTCCATACATCGGTTCCCACCATGTTTCAGCATCTGTGCCAAAAGATGTTATAAAGATGTATCGTCCGTAGATCCTTACGTTCTGGGCAGAACAGAGTCAGGTGTTTTAAGGATTTCCGCTCAGATCCACATAGGCAACATTTCTCGTCAAGTGTTAGACCATATCTTTTAAGGGTTGTTTTGGTCAGTAGCACGTTCAGTCTGAATCTCATGAATAACTCCTGTTGTCCTTTATTGGGGATTTTTTTAAGATAGCCAGGAAGGTTATTAAGATGGTTGAAGCTGATGTCAGACAAGCAATGTGTTGTTAAGTTTGCCCGTATCCCTTCAGTATTTCACAATAATCGGCCCATAAAAAGGTTTTGTCACACATGGGGGTTGTGCTCAGCGTGTCCACGGATACACCCAATGTCGATAAGATTTAAAGACAAAAATGTTGCCAATATGTCAATGCCCAATCGAAACTATCTGGTTTACTCTGTTTGATTATATCAAATTGTGGAGGGCTTTTATCCATCAGTGTCTTTCTCAGAAGCTGTAAAGCTTTCCACAGAACTCTCACATATAAAGATGGGAGACCCAGCTCCTGGCGAATTTTGGCTATTGGAATGGCCTTTGGAAGATCTAAAAGGTGCTTCCAAAAGGAGCCCTCCAAGTAGTTCCAATGCTTCCAGTTCAGACCAAAACATGTTTCGGCCCCATATGTAAGGATGGGTGCAACTTTTTGGTTGTAGAATATTACAAGCGGTTGTAATGAGAACATCCCACATTTTTTGTTAATAAGTTGGGCTTGGGCAGATAGGTGGCGAACATTCTTTTTTAACTGGTCGATCCAGGCTTTCTCTCCTGTCCCAGCGTTCGATATGAGTCCGGGATATTTTAGTTGTTTAGCTGATGACACACGTATATCTGATATAAGCCAGCTTCCCTTCTCATTTTTCTGCTGTTCGATGGACCAAATATTAATATTTCAGTTTTGTAGCATTTATTCTTAAACCATTCCGTCTGACGTAATCTTCTACTGTATTTAATTTCCTCTGTAGAGCAATCTTTGTCTGGTCTACCAGCATTAAATCGTCTGCATAAAGTAACCATCTTATGTGAGTCCCATTGATCTTAGCGGGAAATGATGGTGTGTTTTCCAGGTCATACTTTAGATCTTGAATGAAGAAATTAAATAGGATTGGTGCTAATGGGTATTGTTGTTTGAGGCCTTTGCTGGTGTTGATCTTTTTAGTCAGTGTTCAAATTTTGTCAAGCTTAATCTCTATGGAAGTATTTGGATGGAGTTCTTGGATGGCGGTCAGAAGGTCCATAGGGCAACCCTTTTCCTTTAATTGCTTCCATAGCAAGTCTCTATTGATGCTATCGAACGCCTGCTCGAGATCAATACACGCTACATAAATTACTCCTTTGGTCTTAGATGTCTGTAATTTTAGGAGGTTGATCAAGAGCAGGTTTAAACTGCAGCCTACTTCTTTGACAACCCCAGTTTGTCTGTTGTCAAAGTTCCCTGACGCCATGATCCACTCACATAAGCATCTCTGCAGAATTGAAGCAAATAACTTCCTGACCACATCCAATAAGGCTATTGGTCTATAGTTTTTTGGCCAATTTCGATCTTCCTTTTTAAGCACTGGGACCACAATTGATTTTTTTCTAGAATCGGAGATTTGACCAACTTCTACAATTCTTTGGAACAGAATAAAACAGAACTTTGCCCATCATTCCGGAGCTGCTTTTAGTGTAAAGTGTGATAGGCTGTCAGGTCCAGGAGCCCTTGATCGACTTGCTTTCTTAATTAGAGGTAGTATTTTGTCTAAATCTACTTCTATATTCCACTTTTTCTTTTGCTTACATTTGGATTTTATTGCCTCTTTACTTCAAAATATTAACTAAAAATTGTCTATCCATTTATTTTTAGCTATTGGGTTTATGATTTGAGAGCACACCCCACCTCTTTCGTCCAGTAGTTGCCACAGGGATCTGCTATTTGTATAGTTTAATGCTTTTAGCATCCTCTCTGCATCTTTTTGAAGTGGGCAAGCCCTATGTTTTTTGCCGAGTTTCAATATTTTTGTTTTCTTTTCTTCATTTGGTCTTTTGTGTGGGAATTTGGTTTTTGAAGAATTTTTCTTATGTCTTGTCTTAATGTTTTCTTCTGAGCTACTACTTCTTTATCGTAGGTATGACAGATCTTAAATGTTGATTTCAAAGGATCTCGCGTGTTTTCTTTGAAAAGCATAAAGACCTTCTCATATTCCACGTCCTCCTTGCTATGTTTATGCCATGAATCAAGGGTCTTAGTAATGTTTGCGATGGCTTTTGGATGTAAACGTAGCCAATTCCTTCCTCCTTCCAGTTCTATGTGGTTAGCCCAGTACGATAGTTTTGTCTGGTTTAGACCCTCACATGACATTACCACAGGATTATGGTCACTATGTTTCGTTGATTGTATTTTTAGTTCCCAATTTTTGATGGCATATTTTGAAAAACGAAAAAGTAATCCAGATCTGCAGACTTTGTCCCGGAGGATCAGGTGGATTTGCCTGGAATGTCTCCAATGGTATTGCCGTTTAGCATATGGATGTCCCTTAAGTCCATTTTGTTAATCCATTCCTGGCCGATAGTTTTGTCCGGTTTAGATCCTCACATGACATTACCACAGGATTATGGTCACTATGTTTCATTGATTGTATTTTTAGTTCCCAACTTTTGATGGCCTATTTTGAGAAACGAAAAAGTAATCCATATCTGCAGACTTTGTCCCGGAGGACCAGGTGGATTTGGCTGGAATGTCTCCAATGGTATTGCCGTTTAGCATATGGATGTCCCTTAAGTCCATTTCGTTAATCCATTCCTGGCCTCCGCAATTTTTTTGAGATGTCAGATAGTGTTTCAGGTAGTCGATTATTTTTACCAAAGCAATCTGCATTGAGGTCCCCACAAATTATTAGATTGGAGTTCTGGACATTTCCGTGCAGTTGATTTAACCAGTCTGTGACAATGTTCACAAATTCATACTCTTCCTGATCCTCTAGATTCCAGTACAGGTTAAACAATATTAGCTGGTCTGGATCTTTGATTTTAAAGTTGTTAAGGTTACAGATTAGAATTTATATATAGGCATTTGGATTTATTGTTTGTTTTACCACAATTTTTTAATCATTCCGTATCACAACTCGGAGGCCGGCAGAGGGTCTGCCTGTAGGGGCTTTATTTCCCTTATTCAAAAATACTTGGTATCCATCGAATGCAGGGGCTTCAGTCATCCAGGTCTCCTGGAGGCAAATAATGTCTAATTGACTGATGATAGGATCTAAGTCATTAAAGAGATGGCAATGGCTTCAGGTGTTCCATTATACTACATCTAATGTATTTTTTTATGTCAGGCTTTGGATTCTAAGTGTGGTGGTTAATCACCAATGCTTCTGCAAGCCAATGCCATGATTCAACGCCCTCAATGCATGATTTGGTTGCAGGTATTGTAGTTGTCTTGATTTCAATACTGAAGATGGTAATTTGAAAGTTAGGACGGCTCTCTGTAATTTTCTTGGATAGACCAGATAAGGAACTCTTTCTACTATGTGGTCTTGTTTCTTGAGTTTTGTTGCAGGTAGAATTCCAGCTGCAAGCATTTATTTGCACCTCTGTGCTCGGACGGTCCTCTTTTACAGGATCAATGTAATTTACATTGAATCCTAGTCTGAGTAGATGGTTTTTAGCCTCCAATATGAATGAGAGCACTGACGCAGAACTCACAGGATTTTCTCACACTATCACTAATCGCTTCATTAGGGAAGCTAACAATTTTCAAGTGATCTGGTTTTATCACCCTGAGTTGTGGTATATTATGTAGTAGTGTCATTAGGTTTGTTCGGTTTAATATTAGTCCATCTGCCGTCTGTAAGATTCTTTCAATAATTATACTAGAGTTGCTCTCCCATCTTTTAGACCAATTCGTTGTTCTGTCATTTCTGTCCCTGCCTTTGACAGAGACCGCTTTCATTTTAACAGGGTGCTCTCTTAGTTTTCTTTTGCTTGATAAACGATCATCAGCTGATTGTGAAATCAATTTTTCAATCAAGCAGTCAGGTTTTAAAGCGTTATCTGAATTTGCATTAGGAGCTGACAATTTCCACCTTTTTTCTTCCATTGTCAGAAAAGGAACCAAGTTCCCAACCTCATTGGCAATTTCAGATTTTTTCAGCAAAGGTGGATTTAGAGATACTACCATCCTTTCTTCCACAACATTTTTATTGGTTTCCACTTCACTGTCTTCATAGGTAGATAGATCCAGGAGATCAACTTCCTCTATATCAAATTCCTCATACTGGGAATTCCGATCACTAGGGTCCTCAGTAGATTGTTTCGGGGGAGACTGTTCTCTTTGAGGTAATGTTAAGGTTCTGGGTCGTCCTCGTACTTTGTTTCGTAATGTGCTTGCCAGTCGTTGTTTCAAATTTCTCAAAAAACTTGGAGAACTTCAAGCTTTTTGGTGGGTAGAATTCTTTGTTTTTAGATTTTTTGGTTTAAAGCATTGGTGTGTCCTTTTTCTTTAGACCTTCACTGGTAGACCCAGACTCAAAGATTGTAAACAGGTTTGTCTTATTGGACATGGGCCCAGAATCATCCTTTGGGTCAGTGGGATTTGTCTTAAAGGCGGAAGTTAAAGTATCTGCGTGGAGTGTCGTCGATGTGGAGGTTTCACCATTGACCAGCAGTGGTACATTTGTTCCAGTTGTCATCAAATTACTCCTTTCTTTAGTTGTAGGGACACCAGCTACAGGGGGAATGGGATCAGGTTTTGATTAATGATGAGTGTTCTTTTAAAAAATCTCACCGTCTTGTTCACCGTGCAGCGAGCCAAATGAGCCACATGAACCACGGAACACGAAACATAACCTGGGCATTTGTCCATCTTTGGACCATCATAAATCATACTTGCTCATTCATCTTTGCCCCTTTCCTCTCCCACCCAGTAAGGTGCAGAATGAGACATGTCTTCTTTTTGGCATAGAAAGGCTGCAGATTTATTTTCACACCATAATAAATTCAAAACACTGCACACAATTTTGTGAAAATAGTTCTGAAGGTGCAGCGACTGCTTCCCCCTTTTCCCAACAAGGTCCACAGTAGGCACAACACCTCCAACCCGTAGTGTCTGAGCCCCGCCTGCCCTTGCAGGTGTTCCTGGGCTGGGAGAGTGCCATTTATTCGGGTGAAGCTGAGCCCTCATTGCTACTTTGTGGGAGCAAGGTGCCATCAGGCCCCTTGCATCCTCTACTGCTCAGTACAAAACTCGGACCAAGTGCCTCCAGTAGTGGGTTCGCTCCTTGCCCTTATGCAATGTTAACTTTGGTTGACTTTCGCGTAGATGGGACCACTGAGCAGGACACAGGGCATCCATTTTTGTACCCCCTTTCGACTCCATCTTGGTGACTAGGCCTCACTGAGATAGTACAACAACGATTCTCCTCCCTTTCTTGCAGCGGCCAGGTGCGCCGGGCACATGGCCCCCACCCTCGTTCTCACTCTGACTGGAAAACTCTGTGGTTCCATTCTCACACTGTAGCCAGAAGTGCTTGCAACACATAATAAATGTAACGCATCACTCTTCCTCTGAGATCACTGTCCTGCATGTGAACCAGCATGAGCTAAGCATATAGCTCGTCCATCTCCACAAACGTGTCCTTGCCCCCCGCACCCTCGCCAGTGGAAACGTACTGCTATTGTGACCCTGTGTCCCTGCAAGATATTCCTTTCATGTGCCAGACCACTGACCACGCCATGATGCCCACCCAGCAGATCCCCAACTAATATTAGACCCCTGCTGCAGTATATCATTGCCTACCACTAACAAATGCCACATACCAGAGATTCTTATGAATGCACTTCAACTTCAACCAGTGTATTATAGTGGTCAAGACCCTTAACCTAAGACCTGTATAATCCAATGTTATTGATAGTATAGATATACGTGTGACTTTTATAGAGACATTACAAACTACTGAAAGACTTTGAATAATTGTTATTTAGTGCATGCATTTTTGAGAATATATTATGTTAGCTTAGATCAGGCGTGCACAACTGATTTTGACAGAGGGCCGAAAGTACCTTACATGAGGGCTATAGTGGGCCGAAAAGTAAAAGTGGGCGGGGCGGTAGGCGGGACATGTCAGGAGGCTTTTTCAACCCCCAATTTGTATTAAACACATGGAAAAAGAATATGTTTTTGAGGGGTAACGATTTTTATTGCATTTCAAACTTACATTTTGTACTACACATTTTCCATTGTTATCATTTATTTCGATTTAGTTATTGTATATCGTCTGTTTAATTTAATTAAATTATATATATTTTATTGACCCTTGATTAGACAAACCGTTATTTTGGACTGCTATAGTTTGCTGTTTGGGTTGCCCAAGAGGAGTATGGCCTTCGTTGACTCAGGTTTCCTCAAAAAAGCAAAGGATGTACATCTCCTAACTGTGCCTGTTTGAGCTTTATTATTGAGTTCACTCTTGGAGTGCAACACTATGCCCCATGGCTCCCACCCCCAACCAAACACTATTTCCCATGGCCCCCTCACCCCCAACCAAACACTATGCCCCATGGCTCCCACCCACAACCAAACACTATGCCCCATGGCCCCCTCACCCCCAACCAAACACTATGCCCCATGGCCCCCTCTCCCCCAACCAAACACTATGCCCCATGGCTCCCACCCCCAACCAAACACTATGCCCCATTTCCCCCTCACCCCCAACCAAACACTATGCCCCATGGCTCCCACCCCCAACCAAACACTATGCCCCCTGTCCCTCACCCCCAAGCAAACACTATGCCCCCTGTCCCACACCCCCAACCAAACACTATGCCCCATGGCCCCCTCACCCCCAACCAAACACTGTGCCCCATGGCTCCCACCCCCAACCAAACACTATGCCCCATGGCCCCCACGCCTTAAGCAAACACTATGCCCCCTGTCCCTCACCCCCAACCAAACACTATGCCCCATGGCCCCCTCACCCCCAACCAAACACTATGCCCCATGGCCCCTCACCCCCAACCAAACACTATGCCCCATGGCTCCCACTCCCAACCAAACACTATGCACCCTGTCCCTCACCCCCAAGCAAACACTATGCCCCATGGCCCCCTCACCCCCAAGCAAACACTATGCCCCATAGCCCCCTCACCCCCAACCAAACACTATGCCCCATGGCCCCCACCCATCATGCAAACACTATGCCCCAAGACACCCACCCCTCATGCAAACACTATGCCCCAAGACACCCACCCCTCATGCAAACACTATGCCTCAAGACACCCACCCCTCATGCAAACACTATGCCCCAAGACACCCACCCCTCATGCAAACACTATGCCCCAAGACACCCACCCCTCAAGCAAACACTATGCCCTATGGCCCCCACCCATCATGCAAACACTATGCCCCAAGACACCCACCCCTCATGCAAACACTATGCCTCAAGACACCCACCCCTCATGCAAACACTATGCCCCATGACACCCACCCCTCATGCAAACACAATGCCCCAAGACACCCACCCCTCATGCAAACACAATGCCCCAAGACACCCACCCCTCATGCAAACACTATGCCCCAAGGCACCCACCCCTCATGCAAACACTATGCCCCAAGACACCCACCGCTCAAGCAAACACTATGCCCCATGGCCCCGACCCCTCATGCAAACACTATGCCCCAAGACACCCACCCCTCAACCAAACACTATGCCCCATGGCCCCGACCCCTCATGCAAACACTATGCCCCAAGACACCCACCCCTCAACCAAACACTATGCCCCATAACACCCACCCCTCATGCAAACACTATGCCCCATACTCATACAGACCCCAACCCCCCCACCCCTGCATACAAACTAACAAGTATACACCATGCACCCATACAGACCCGAACCCCCACCCCCCAACTCAGCACACAAACCCACAAGCATACACCATGCACCCATACAGACCCGAACCCCCCACCCCCAACTCAGCACACAAACCCACAAGCATACACCATGCACCCATACAAACTCGAGCCCCCCCCAACTCAGCACACAAACTCGCAAGCATGCACGCATACAGACTCGGAGCCCCCACATCTCAACATACACTGAACGTGCACACAACAACAACAAACATTCAGGCAGACCCGACCCCACCCCCCTCAGCCCCCCCACCCCCACCCTCCCAGCATCTCAACATACACTGCACTTGCACACAAACACATTCAGGCAGACCCGACACACACCCCACACCCGCATCTCAACATGCACTTTCACACAACAACAAACATTCAGGCAGACCCGACACACACCCCCCATCCGCATCTCAACACACACTGCACTTGCACACAAACACATTCAGGCAGACCCCACACACACCCCCTCTCCGCATCTCAACATACACTGAACTTGCACACAAACACATTCAGGCGGACCTGACACACACCCCCCCTCTGCATCTCAACCTACACTGAACTTGCACACAAACACATTCAGGCAGACCCGACACACACCACACCCCCGCATCTCAACATACACTGCACTTGCACACAAACACATTCAGGCAGACCCGACACACCCCACCCCCGCATCTCAACATACACTGCACTTGCACACAAACACATTCTAGCAGACCCGACACACACCCCACCCCCGCATCTCAACATACACTGCACTTGCACACAAACACATTCAGGCAGACCCGACACACCCCACCCCCGCATCTCAACATACACTGCACTTGCACACAAACACATTCAAGCAGACCCGACACACACCCCACCCCGCATCTCAACATACACTGCAGACATACAAATACAAACACACCCATACACACCCGACACACACCCCCACCTCCGCATCTCAACATACATACAAAAACAAAAAACACAGGACGGAGCCGAGACAGACACACACACAAACATACCGCCCCCCCACCATGTACTTACCCAGACGTCCTGGAACGCTGGCGAGGCTTCTGGCACTGCCCAAATCGTTTTGGGTTGGGTGTACCTCTACATCTGTGCACCCCGGTGCACAGATGTAGAAGTATACCCAACCCAAAACGATTTTTAGAAATGGAGGGACAGATGCAAAACAAGAGCCTCTTGCTTTGCATCCGTCCCTCCATTTTTAAACATCTTTTTTCTCCGGCTTTTACCCGGGCCGCCAGAGAGAGACAGTATGGATGGAACAAAGGGCCATCCATACTGCCCCTCTTCTGTGCGGCCCGTGGGGGGGTGGGGATTGCTCAGCCCCGACTTCATTCTGCCGGGGGCGTGGGGGGGAGGAGGGCCCCGCAGCCCCCCCTACTCTGCACCCCTGCCAGGGCAGATTAGGTCACTGAGCCCCAGCTTCCCTGGCAGCATACACACACACACTGCGTGACTCACGGCCCGGCAAGGAAAACAAAGACTTTCTTAATGGAGGGCGACCTTTGCTGCTTGCGGGCCGCCTTCCATTAGGAAAGTCTTCAACCCTGCCGGGCCGCATCCAGCAGCATCACGGGCCGCACTTGGCCCGCGGGCCGTATGTTGTGCACCCATGGCTTAGATAGTGGCCACCCTGCTTCACAGCGACCTGACCTTCACCCATTCGGAGCACAGATGTCTGACGTCAATCCTCCCGCCAGCCAAGCAACCAACCCGGAGGAAGAGATGCCACCCACACCTGAGGCATCGTGTGGACTGACCAATCCGGGATCCTATGTTAGTTGCGTCATTTACCCTATAAATTGTAATGTAATGATAACTTGTGCAGAGCGCTCTCAGAGATCTTTTGAATGCCATTCATCAGATAAACCTTGCCTTGAACTCTCGCAGCCTGCTCTCTTTGCCTTATTCCCCGTCCGGGGTGTGTCTGTTTTATTCTTTTGCACGTGTAAGATGGGGAGGGCACAAACATTTGGTGACCCCCTGCGATGTGATTTGGAGAGGTGCCTCGAGGCCCGCACCGTGCGGCGAGATCCGGGACGCCGCCCAGCAAAACCATCACCTCCGCGGCCGACTAGCCTGTGCGCACTACAAAAAAGGGTCAAGGGTTCCTGGTTGATGAATACCCGACTGAAAAGCTGCTCGCCGAGGCGGGCCATGGCTTAGTTGGGTTGCGGACCTGACTGGGGTCAGACCATGAACGTGACCCTCGTATTACCTGACCGAACACGTGAGTGCCGGCTGTGTAGGTTTCCAAGGAAAGGTAAGGGGGAAAATAAGGGAACAAGGGCACAGGTGATAGTGGGTTAAAGCTGAGAGTAGGGACTGTGTGAGTGATGCTGAGGCTTTTCTGATCTGTCCTTTATATGGCCATTAGGTTTTGTGAAACGTGAGAAGAAGAAGAGAAGAGGTATCCTAGCCCGAACGGGGTAGAAGGCGGCGCCGCGTAGCATTGTCTTGTCCAGTGCAGATAAATAAGTGAAGATAAGAGAAAATAGTAGGAGTCTCGTATATTGAGTAGACTCGGAGTAGATTATTTAGAATATTCTTTTTCCGTGTAAGCAAGAATTCTTGGGTAAGAGTAAGAGGGTGCAAGAGGTGGGGAGTGAATGAGAAGAGTAGGTAAAACAGGGAAGGGCAAACAGATTTGGTAACAGGAACAAAGGGGATATAAAGGCACGCAGGTAGTGCATGTGCATGTTATGTGTTACATATTTTTCGCTTCTTGTCCATTTTCTGTCGCATATGCCAAAGTATTGCAAGTAATTTGTTGCTAAGGGGTATACATGCGAACGTGAACTGTTGAAATTGGAAATGCAATAATTACAAAGGTAAAAATTTGAATATTGATACACAATAACTGCCAATAATTGAGAAACGCTTGACATATTGTAGATCTATACAAGGGGACAGGTGGTTGTAGGGTGTGATTAGAATGGAGGCTCAGGTGCAAGCGTACATACAAGTGAAGGGAGAAGCATCGTCATGCGGGCAATAACACCGTTAGCTCATATTTGCCAGCACCTCCCACTATATAGTGATAGGATACAAAAATACCACGATCAGTGGGTGACGGAGATAAAAGGGGACAGCGTGACACCAATTTGGACAGAGGGAGGGTCGTTTGACAAAAGGGTGTTAGATTTAGTGTCCACGCACTTATTGGCGAGATATCAGGGGAAACAGTTGCAGAACAGAAGGGAAGTATTGGACCTGTGGCAAATGTTTGAGGAAATTGCCCCCCCGAGCAGAGGTAAGTATAGAAAAAACTATTGAAAAACAGAAAACGCAGGAAGAGGTAAGCGGAAGGGTGAGTGCACAACGACCACAGCTGAGAATGACACAACCAAAATATACCCCTTAATGACAAGACCAGCAATAGGATACATCGAGCCTCTGTACATACCGGCATGCCCCACTCCCTCAAACGGAGTAATAGCCACAGCACCACCACCATATGACAAAGGAGGCCTTTATGGCCCAACAAGTGCGCCCCCAGTAAACTTAGCGCGATTAACTGGAGACTTAGACCGCCAGCTAGCGCATGCACAAACGGAAATAACGCGGCTAAGAGCACTGTGCGACCGAAGCCAAATGCTTTCGGGAGGAGGGGAAGTACCACCGTTATCCATGGCAGATCTCACACCCCCGCTAAGTGCAGCAAGGGAATTAGCCCCAGCGACGCCAGAGCCAGCACAGTCAGTACATTCTCAGGGAACACCTACATCACAAGGGCGAGAAAAAGAATGACGATCAGGAGAGTTCCTGTTCCATCTGAATGATAAACCAGTGAGAATTATACGCCCAGTCACCCCAGAAAGTCAGTGAGGGGAAGGACACGATGAGAATGGTGAGCAAGAAGATGAAGTAGAAGAGGTGTGGAGTGACCTAGATGAGTATGAAGAGGGAGCAGAAGCTATGGGATCCCCGTTGCCGTCTCAGCTTGATGACTTCGATGAATGATCACCCCCACGATGGCAGGGACGATTAAGGCAGCGGGTAGGGAATATGTTGGTGAGTAAGGTACAGAAAGGGACGGTAAGTAAAACAGGAAAGAAACATAAGTTGCAGATGCCGTTGATACATAAGGGAGCGGGTAGGCCACACTATATTCCGTGGGCCCAGATGGACAAAAACAACCTGTTGAAACTCCTCCCCCCACTTGAGGGAGGAGCAGGGAAATGGATACATGCGTTCGAGAAAAACACAGCAGGAGTACCATTAGCGATAGGTGATGTAAAGAGTTTGTTGGTGTCCGCCGTCGGTGATCAGGCAGACGCAGTGTGGGAGAAGGCGGGGTTCCCAGGAATGGCAATGAGTTGTGACCGCCATGATGGATCGCCCTTCAACAATGTTCGAGCACAAGTATGGGACGCATTGCGGCACACATTTCCAGACAACCCAGGTTTACATTTAGTAATGCAATGTACGATGGAGGAGAATGAGGATCCTGCACAATTCATACTGCGGGTGCAAGACTTGTGGAGAAGCGAGACTGGTACGGCGTGGAACCAATCCACCTATTTTATCATCAAGAAAGGGCTCCCGAAGGAGGTACAGAAGGCCTTGGACAAAGTAGCTGGGATAGAAGCCAAGGGTTGGCCTGACATTCAGAGTATAATTGTGCAGCACTGTGGGAGGATCAAAGAGAGAGAAAAGGAGATAGCACAAAAAAGGTTGGCAGACGAAGCAAAACTGGTGCAGAACAAATTGGTGAAAGTCGCCGCCATAAACGCCAGCGTAACCGCTGATAGAAAGAACGAGGGGGATGAAAGTGCAGGAAACAGACCAGTTGGGATAGCAGCGCTGTGGGCAGCAGGAGAACAAGGACCATGGAACGGAGAAGTGCCACACAGAGGTCCACAGTAGCAAGAAAGACCGGCGAGAGGAAGAGGTGGGTACCGTGGCCAGAGAGGGGGGCTCAGAGGTATGGCGAATAGGGGATTCAGTGGGCAAGGGATGAGAGGAGGACAGCAAGGGTCATGTTGGAATTGTGTGAGATGGGGACATTATTCAAGAGATTGCAGAATGCGGCCTTCAGGGTATTTTCAAGGGCAACCACCCATTGACAATGAACAGGTATGGGGATGCCCACACCCAGGTAGCCCCTACGGATTACCAATGGGAGGGGGAAGACCACAGGACCAGTGCTATAATGAACCCCAAATGAAACAAAGTCAGCCACCCCCACAACCACATCATGGTGCATCACAGCCCATGGCAAGACGAAACACTGTAGGGAACGCCAGCAATAACAGTTTTGCAACAGCTGCAAACGGTGCACCTGCACCATTCCGTGGCGTAACAGTAGTTGGATATAATGTCTTTTCAGTGCCTGGACAAGAAAGGTAACTGAGTAACAAAAGGGACTGCTCAAAAAGTGTGGGAGGACTTGTGAGCTGTAAATTATTGAAACATAAGGGTGGCTGTCCTACCACAACAACATTTTATATACCTCTGCATTCATTTTTAATGCAAAGTACCATTTAACAAGCCAAGTATCAATGGAGCTGTATGTTCATGCTTAAAAAATGAGAGCAAGAAAACACATATACAGTGACTGTTAACATATTTATTTAGTTAATGTTCAGTCAACTTGGGTATAATTTCCCTTAGGATTTTGTTTAGTTTTTTTGAAAAACACCTGCCTAATGGTTGGCAGACCTTATTATAAAGACAAGGGAACAGAAAAAACACAAAAAGCAAACATAACGGTTGGTTCAAATTCCTTATAAATGAACATAGGTGTGCCCATACACAAACATGAATGCAAGGCTCTTATTCAGCAATAAAACCTGTCAGGGTTACCCTCTATAAATGTCACATTTTGATCATGTTCCTTATAGAGTAACCCTCATGTAATCACAAAGACATTTAGAAGGTGAATTGGTAAACAATGAACTAGATTTAGTCTTCACGAGTGCGTCCTGGTGGTTATTTCCGAGGTGTACTGGAAATTGGGAGGTAACCAAGACTTTGGTCGATCAAATATTCCTTGTCTTCGAGGAATAGTGCTGGTTCATTATGGATGATGAGACCAAGGGGGACCATATTGGCCCTTAAATATTCCCTCAAGAAGTGCCAATGGACCTCGGTCTGAAAGCACTTCTTTTTGAGTTTAAGTAGGTCATCGCCAGATGTTATAGTGGCTATGTGTTGCTGGGCCCCATCTAGATTGAAGAGGGTGGGGCCCTGAATAATATTTGAAGTTTCTGCTTCAGAGAAACTCAGGGTTTGTTCCATGGTAAGTAGTCTCAAAGTGTGGAAGCCCAGGTCAGGGGCTAAGTGGTTCACAAGCTGGGGGTAAGGGGGTTTCCTAGAGGGAGTCAAAGAAATGGCTCGGAGGGGCAATTCTACATGTCCCTATTATAGCTAAGGCTATATCTAGAACTGAGTAACAAAAGGGACTGCTCAAAAAGTGTGGGAGGACTTGTGAGCTGTAGATTATTGAAACATAAAGGTGGCGTCCAACCACAACAACAAGGACAAGAAAGGTACGCAGATTAGGACAGCCCACAGGGAGCACTTGCGTGTCCAGTCCTATCCACCACCCTACGTGCAGAAGAGGAACCACTGGTGAGGGCAGAGATAGGAAACAAGCAGTTTATCTTTATGGTAGACTCAGGAGCGGAAAAATCCTGTTTTATGGAAGGGCGGTTTCCGCTCTCAGGCAGGAATTTGGAAACGCAGGGGTTCACTGGGGCAATTTTAAAAGTTCCTTACACCAAAGACCTTGATATAACGGTGGGGGGAAAACAGTGCGCGCACCCTTACTGTACCACGAAGACGCGCCAATCAACTTGCTGGGTAGAAATTTGCTAAGTAAATTGAACATGACCATTTCATTTACAGAGCAGGGAATAGTGTGTTCCACCCCCGGAGTATGCCCAGTACGAGCAATGTTGATGATTAGTAAAATGATGAATGAAGTTGCAGTGCGAGGGATACCCATTGACATAGACATGTTTATCTATGGCATCAAAGTGTTAGCCCGAATAGTACCCAAGATAACGAGAAAGGAATGGCGGACACCATCAGACTTTATATTCCGCCAAATTGCAAACACAGATGTCGTGCCAGGCACGATAATGTCCATAGACATCGAGGCAGTTCAGGTATCGAGTAAACGTATTGTGGTCATAGGCTTGGACATGCATGGGTGCGAATGGAGAACTGTGTTATGCATAGATCCAAATTTAATGCTAAGAGACATAACTGACAAAGAATTATTCACTGATAACGAAGATGATGGAGAGTTAATAATGGAAATAAGCATACCGTGTGACATCATGATCCAATACAGGGAGGTCCACAACTCACTTATGGCTAGTGTTAATGCCCCACCGACAATATTTGAGGAAGACATGGCAAAAGTGGCACCAGAAATTTGGACTACAGGCCCCCTTGAGGAAGGGTTACTACATGAAGTGACACCAATAAGGATAAAACTCAAACCAGGTGCCATACCACCAAGAGTGAAACAATACCCGATATCCAGAGAAGCAGAGGAAGGGATTAGGGAGACAATAAATGTACTCCTGAACCAAGGTATCATAGTGCCATCAAACTCCCCGTGTAACACAGCTATCTTCCCGATCAAAAAAGCAAAAGGAGGGGCGTGGAGGATGATCCAAGATCTCTGCCCACTCAATGACGTCATTCAAAAAGGGTTCCCGTTATTGCCTAACCCGGCATCAATACTGTGCAGTATACCCAAAGAATCTACATGTTTTACTGTGGTTGACTTGAAGAATGCTTTCTTCTCCATACCACTTGACCCAGGATCGCAGTACCTTACAGCATTCACACTGGGAAACAACAGATATGAGCATCGCAGACTCCCACAGGGGTATTGCGAAAGCCCCAGCATTTTTAACAGAGTACTACGTGAAGACATTGGAAACCTAGATGTAGAGAGCACCATTATACAATACGTAGACGATGTACTCGTCTGCAGCAAAACAGAAGAAAACAACGTTATATGCAGAGCATTCATTATTTGAGATTCTGGAGCAGTCAAAATCAACAGTGACAACACAGAGAGCAACTGCATACGAGATAATAATTTCAAGCCCCAATATGCATGTGGTCAGGTGAAAAACAGTAAACCCAGCAACATTGACTACAGAACCATGTACAATGGAGGACGTGCAAGAACACGACTGTGCAACCTATGAGGGGGAGGGCGTCGACATTCCCAAAGCGAGTGAAAATGCCCTGAAGTAGAGATATATTTCATAGATGGGTCAGCATCAAAAAACCCAGAAACGGGGGAAAAGCATGTAGGGATGGAAGTAGTACGTATGGAGGAAGATGCCTATGAAACAATTGTCCAAAAGCGCCTCCCGTCCCATTACTCCACAAAAGCGGCTGAACTAACTGCATTGATTGAAGCATTACGCCCAGCCAAAGGATGCACAGTGACTATATATTAAGATTCAGCATATACAACTACCACAGTCCATTCAGGACTATCCCGCTGGCATAGAAGGGGGTTCAGGAGAGCAGATGGCTCCCCAGTACAGCACGCTGCGCTATTGAATGAATTGATAGATGCATTAGCGGAGCCATCGGTAGTGGCAGTGGTGAAATGCCAAGCACATACCAACAACACAGATGCGATCTCATTGGGAAACGCGGCAGCCGACACGGCAGCGAAGGAGGCCTCGTATTTCAATGTAACACCAGCATCCGAATGCATTGTAAAAGCAGCCACTACAGAGCCACTAGAAGAAGCTTATAGTAACACACCCATAGCACAGTTAATAGAGCTACAGAGGAGAGCACCACCGGTGGAGCAAGAGTTGTGGAGCAAGCGGGGGTGCAAACAATCAGCCACAGACCTCATTTGGAGACAGGAGACAACGGGAAAGGTAGTGATGCCGGTAGAATTACTAGAAGTAGCATTCCAACAGCTGCACTTCCCAGCCCATGTAGCAAAAGAACTCATCGCCGCAGACATCCAGGAACATTGGTTTGTCCCCAACCTACAAGAACACTTGTCAGAATGTGTCATAGAATGTACAACATGTCAAACATACAATTCAGGGATGACATTGAGGACATTGCGAGGGACTTTGCCACGACTAGCAGGGCCATTCAGGGAACTCCACATAGACTACGCCGACATGGGAGAGAGATGTAACGGAGCAAGGTATCTAATTGTGGTGGTTTGTTGCTTTTCAAGGTGGGTGGAGGCGGGTCCATGTTCCCACCCAGACGCGAAGTGTGCGGTGAAATTCCTAGTACGAGAAGTGTTTTCCCAGTGGGGAATCTGTGATGTGATATGGTCAGACAACGGCACTCACTTTGTGAATGACCTCTTCAAGGAAGTGACGACACTCTTGGGGGTAAAGCACAAACTGTGTTCCATTTATCATCCGATGGCCAATGGGATGGTAGAAAAGATCAACGGCCTGCTCAAGAGTAAATTATCAAAGTTGTTTAATACATTAAAGAAAAACTGGGTATATTGTCTGCCCCTAGCACTGTTCCAACTCAGAACGCAACCATGCAAGGACCACCATCTGAGCCCCCATGAAATTGTGACTGGGAGGTGAATACACACACCACTCTCCCTGATTAGGAGAGCATCAGACACACACAGGGCTGTCACAGTGGGGGGGGAAGAATTTAAGGAATACTTGACTCAGCTAACGCGCGCAGTACGCAGCATAGCGTGACAAATGGCACTGCCTTTTACTGAGAATGTGGTAACTGACACTACCACACCGGCTGCAGACAGCCCAGGGGGGCCACTGATGCCAGGGGCACAGGTTTACGTGAGAAGTTTTGTGAGGAGATCCAATTCACCGAGGTTTCATGGCCCGTACGAAGTAATATATAGCACGCCCGCTGCAGTAAAAGTTAAGGGACTGAAATATTGGGTGCACCTCTCAGATGTGAGGAGGGCACGCGATAGTGCACTCCCTCAGAGCGAACAGGAATGTGCAAGTGGTACTACAAATGAGGCTGAGAAACAATGACAATGTGATTTAATGTAAAACAAAAAAAACTGTAAGGGCGAAAATAATGATACGCCCCTTGATTTGCCATGCCCTATGCCCATATCCTTCTTCCTTTCATTCTCTTTTCATCACTATATCTCTCTCTCCTGCTATAAAATGTCTAAAAGAGTGGACATAATTGAAACGAATGTATAACAACAAAAAAAAAAAACAAGCAACAGTAAGCAGAAGTAATGAATAAACATGAAATGTAAATATATATATGTACATGTTCTGGTGACTTAACACATTTGTATCGCCCCCTCCAGGTGACAAATGGCCCAACGAAGCGCAATCACGGAGAATACATTAATGTTAGATAGTGACAGGGACGCCATTAGGGCTAAAAGGTTTAGCAATGTTGAATGTGTTTTGAAATGTGCTGCAGTTTTGTTTTCTGTGATGTTGTTTTTCATGGCCTGGTACTATACTCTCTTATCTTTGGTTAATGACATGCACAAGGGGGGAGCGGGGCTAATATGATACGGGAAGGAGCCAACCTAATATGGACTGGAGTAAAGACAATGTGGGGAGAAACATATAGCATTGGTACTAACGGTACAAATGTAACTCAACGTTCAGAACACACAGCTGCAGGTCCAACAATTGTCTCCTTGTCATATCCTGGCATAAATATGAGTAATGATTATGAATCGAATGAATATGATGGCGACCATTATTGGCCGAGCAACCTAGCCAACACAAGCACGCATGCACAGATAGCCATAGGACCTACCTCATATTACGCTGCTGCTACTAATGAGTATACACATGCCATATTCAACAGCAGTGACACTGCCTGGGCTGGAATGTTCCCAATACATTACCAAAAAGGGAGAAGGAGAAGGAAAAGGGGGGCGGGAGGGAAAAGATTCTATATTTATCATGACCTGGGGTTAGATGAAATAGAAGACCCCGCCACCCTGATCAATCTAACAAATGGTACTCGGACATGAGTGCTACGGCAAAGCAAGCAACAGATGAAAGCTGCTATGTCTGTTCACTCATACCTCATGCATCAGGGACACCCAAAATGTTGGTACCGCAGGAAGTGCCCTTGTCGGAGGCTCAATGTTTGATTCACTTAGGTCTGTGTAGGATAAAAAGTACCTTCCAGGCACACACCGTCAGCCTAGAGAAACTGGAGAGTGAGAGAACATGCACGAGCCGGCGTCAAGGAGTAATTTGCCTCAGAGAGCCATTCCTTGTCATAAAAGGGACGAGGTATGCAGAGAACAAATGGCACGATGAAACTATTGAATGCAAAGCACAAGCACTCCGGGGGCTAGCTGAGGACGCGTTCCAATGGATAAAAGGAGTGTGCACCCCCATCTGGTCACAGCACATCACTAAGCTAACATGGATTACAGCACTGGAAAAGCCTATAAAAATACAAAAAGAAGTACCGCACAAACTGTGCTTCCGTGGGGAAGGAAAAGTGAACATGGGGGAAGCAAGGAAATGCAACAAGGCAGTAATAATACCTGAAATGAAGAAAGGCACCGCAGCCCTCATGGACATGTACTGGGTTTGTGGCAAACAAGCCTACCTGCATCTACCTGAATCCTGGAAAGGTACTTGCGCCTTAGCCACTCTCCATACAGCCCTGATGGTAATACCAGAAAGCCATATCCAAGGTGCCCCAACAAGTAAACACAGAACTTCCAGCTTATGAACTGTTGTCAGAATACGAGTTGAAAACAAAGCTGTCACGAAGCAAAAGATCATCCAACTATATTTCGCCTGAATCGTCAAAACTCCTTGCCGAGATCCCACAAAAATACAAGCTGTTCTCATCTGCAGAGACATTTTTCGCATCGCTCCTCGCACCAGGGCTCCAAGCATGATTACAAATAGTATACAAATGCCAAATGGTTACAAATAGTGCGCTGGGAGCTCATACAACTGGCCAACGACACTGAAGAAGGATTCAACGTTATAAAAATAGAGCTCCGCGCCTTACACCTAATGACAATGCAAAACCGATATGTTTTAGATCTCCTCACGGCGATGGACGGTGGTGTTTGCCGAAAAATCGGGGGGGGGGCCTGTTGCACATTCGTGCCATCTGAAGATGCAGATAACGGGACACTCTCACATGTGACAACAGCAGTCCACAATTTAGGGGAGAAGATGAGAACAGAGGGCGGAGCAGGAGAAAGCACATGGTTTGACAACTTGTTCAGCTGGATACCATCATGGGTAAATGGGATGATGAAAATACTGGTCCCTATCATTGTCTTTGTGTTACTATTCTTCTGCGTGTGCCAATTAGGACTCAGGTGTTGTGCAAAAAGCATGCCTACCTCAACTATGATGATGGTAACAATGGGCCGACCGACAACGGTAACAACTATGATAGATGCACAAATACAAACAGGGGAACATAACCCCCCAAAGTACAGGATGATTGCCATCTACAGGCAATATGGGGACAGGGTCGATAATTTATACCACACCACAATCAAGGAACCAACAGAATTGCAATGGTATAACGAGGTGTGGGTAGATTTGGACGGGATGGTGGGATATACTTAACATGCACTCCAGACGAATATGCAAGAAGAGGGAATAGCTTGAGAAGTGTATGCAGAGCATGGATGCCAATAAAGGGCACCCCAGCCTGGGAAGAAGCAGTTGCTGAAGCTGAGTACTACCGAAGGGAAAATGAAAGGAATAAAGTGTCATAATTCGTTACTTTAGAGGTAACGAAAGGGGGGAATGTGTGGGAGCAAGGGGCCATCAGGCACCTTGCATCCTCTACTTCTCAGTACAAAACTCAGACCAAGTGCCTCCAGTAGTGGGTTTGCTCCCTGCCCTTATGCAATGTTAACTTTGGTTGACTTTCGCATAGATGGGACCACTGAGCAGGACACGGGGCATCCATTTTTGTACCCCCTTTCAACTCCATCTTGGTGACTAGGCCTCACTGCGATAGTACAACAACGATTCTCCTCCCTTTCTTGCAGCGGCCAGGCGTGCAGGGCACATGGCCCCCACCCTCGTTCTCACTCTGACTGGAAAACTCTGCGGTTTCATTCTCACGCTGAAGCCAGAGGTGCTTGCAACAAATAATAAATGTAACACACCACTCTTCCTCTGAGATCACTGTCCTGCATGTGAACCAGCATGAGTTAAGCATATAGCTCGTCCATCTCCACAAACGTGTCCTTGCCCCCCGCACCCTCGCCAGTGGAAACTTACTGCTATTGTGACCCTGTGTCCCTGCAAGATATTCCTTTCATGTGCCAGTGCACTGACAACGCCATGATGCCCACCCAGCAGATCCCCAACTAACATTAGACCCCTGCTGCAGTATATCGTTGCCTACCACTAACAAATGCCACATACCAGAGATTCTTATGAATGCAGACCTCAACTTCAACCAGTGTATTATAGTGGTCAAGGCCCCTAACCTAAGACCTGTATAATCCAATGTTATTGATAATATAGATATACGTGTGACTTTTATAGAGACATGACAAACTACTGAAAGACTTTGAACAATTGTTATTTAGTGCATGCATTTTTGAGAATATATGATGTTAGCTTAGATAGTGACCACCCTGCTTCACAGCGACCTGACCATAACCCATTAGGATCAAAGATGTCTAACGTCAATCCTCCAACCAGCCAAGCAACCAACCCGGAGGAAGGGATGCCACCCACACCTGAGGCATCGTGTGGACTGACCAATCCGGAATCAACGTAGTATCCTATGTTAGTTGCGTCATTTACCCTATAAAATGTATTGTAATGATGTGCAGAGCGCTCTCAGAGATCTTTTGAATGCCATTCATCAGATACACCTTGCCTTGAACTCTCGCAGCCTGCTCTCTTTGCCTTATTCCCCGTCCGGGGTGTTTTATTCTTTTGCACGTGTTACACCTTCACTGGTTGACCCAGACTCAAAGACTGTAAACAGGTTTGTCTTATTGGACATGGGCCCAGAATCATCCTTTGGGTCAGTGGGATCTGTCTTAAAGGCAGAAGTTAAAGTATCTGTGTGGAGTGTCGTCGATGTGGAGGTTTCACCATTAACCAGCAGTGGTACATTTGTTCCAGTTGTCATCAAATTACTCCTTTCTTTAGTTGTAGGGACACCAGCTACAGGGGGAATTGAATCAGGTTTTGATTAATGAGTGTTCTTTTAAAAAATCTCATAGTCTTGTTCACCGTGCAGCAAGCCAAATGAGCCACATGAACCACGGAACACGAAACATAACCTGGGCATTTGTCCATCTTTGGACCATCATAAATCATACTTGCTCATTCATCTTTGCCCCTTTCCTCTCCCACCCAGTAAGGTGCAGAATGAGACATGTCTTCTTTTTGGCATGAAAAGGCTGCAGATTTATTTTCACAACATAATAAATTCAAAACACTGCACACAATTTTGTGAAAATAGTTTCGAAGTCCACAGTAGGCACAACACCTCCAACCCTTAGTGTTTGAGCCCCGCCTGCCCTTGCAGGTGTTCCTGGGCTGGGAGAGTGCCGTTTATTCGGGTGAAGCTGAGCCCTCATTGCTACCACCAGACGCCCCTGAATCATAGGCCCCCAAGAGGCGCTGGTCCCGAGAAGAGTGAAGACCCTTCCGGCTTTCCCCATGGCTCATTCAGAGTCTGTATCTAACCACTGGTCGCCAAAACACAGCCACGCCAAAGGTGGGTTACCGCCCACCGTGGCTCCCCCCTTTCCTACTTCATAATTCCAGTGGCTTTGGGCATAACTGCAGTAAAAAACCTCAATGCCTAATGCTGACAAATGCACTCTGTCCTTGGCATAGTCTACCGAAGACTACCAATTGATCAGGTTGTGCCTGATCTGGGGAAAACCTCAGCCCCTGCCACATTCTCCTATTACCCCATTTCCCTTCCTTACTTTTCCACTGCTGCATGGCTTTCAGTGCCCCTCCATTCTTGCCTTGTAAGTATCCTGGACCACCGAATCTTGGTTTTCCCCAACTGTGAGGTCAACTTGTTTGCCATACTTTACCCTCAATACGTTCATCTCCGCTTTTTATTAGGCCAAAAACTTCCCAGCCAACTTGCAGGAGTTACAATGCCGGGGGAGCGCAGTTCCTGACGGGTGAAGTTGAGCTTTATTCCTTTGTTAGAATTTCAAAAACCAACTTTGCCTTCCTTCCCCCTTGCCTCAGTCCTGTCCATTTTTTATCAGGCTAAACTCGCCCCCCACAAGAATCCTCGGTCTGACGGCTCTTGCCGGAGATCTTGTGCAGGCAGAGCGCCGTTTCTGACAGGGAAGCTGACCTTTTAATTCCTTTAGTAAAGCGCCCCTTGTCATTCGGCTTTCAAAGGGAGGCTCCCCACTTGCATTTTTACTTGTCATGTAGGCCCAATCTCCCCCACCCTAATCCTCTGCGGATTGCCTGCCCTTGCAGGAGTTTTACTGGGCTGGAGGAGTGCCGTTCATGACTGGGAGGTGATGGGCGATCCTCTTTTTAAATAGACCTCCTTCCTCCCTTCTATTCCTTAAGTAGGCCAAAGCTCCCCAGCCATAGTCCCAGTAGACTGATTACCTGCAGACGATCCCAGGCTGGGGGAGTGCCGTTCAAGACCCAGACAATCTGAGCTTGTTCTTGTTTCCTACAGGCCTCCCTCGGCCATCTTTCTAGCACTTAAGTAGCGTCTTACTAAAACATATACTGCTACCTACCCGATGCACCACGACCACTGCTACTTGTTTATGGACCCCGGAAGGATGAAAGGCCTTGCCCACCTGTTAATCTAAAACCCCACTCCCAATGCTAACGATGTACCCCAATGCATAGAGAATGATAACTTTCCCAATTTACCTTGCAGCTTTGGTAATGCCTGACACATGGCCCCCAGTAAATCTTGCTTTTCCCTGGGTCAGCCGCCACGTTAAAAGAATCCTGTTTTTCTTTAGTTGAAAGTCGGTAATGTTAACGCTGCTATCTTAATCTTGTACCGACGATGCTACCTAACCCCCACAGTCTGATGACATTATTTCTACTCCTGTTCCTTTGCTCCCAACTTAACCCCCATTGATTGAAACTTATCCAACCTTTTATTTTATACCCATGGTGTTATATTGTTCCAATTTAACCAACCCCAGCGCACAATCAATAGTACATTGAGTTATTCCCCATTAAATTCAAATCGGGCCTTTGTGAGAGTTAACTTTTCCCAGAGTCCTGGATGCTTCAGCGCCCCTCCAGATCCGTACTGTTCGTGTGAACTGGCATACTTCACCCAAATTTACACCCCAACACTTTCCCCGATCAGCGGAGCACTTACACAATAACATCCTCAAACTCTGTTTTAACCTCCTACTGACTGCCTCTGTTCCCGTAAAGGAACAGCTGACCCCTAGCGGGGTCCGATGTTGCACAGCTGCCCCCTAACAGCGTCCCATGTCGAATCTGGGGTCTGCAGCAAGCTCATCACCCTGCGAAGAGCCTTAGTCCTCATTTACCACTCATTTCAAGGCATACCTCTTCCTGTTATGGTGCATTAGCAATACCAAGCGTATGTACCCTCATCGATCCTTCATAGTGACTCAGCTATGAGCAACTACCCCATTACGTCCTCAACCTTAAATACCTTCCTTTAACAGCTGACTAAAGCAACACACCTATTTCAAGCAAATGCCTTAATGTACCATCCCCTAATGGCTTCCTCTGCATCCCAGCACATCTACTTAGCCATTTCCCAAAGCATCCGTGTCGTACATTTCTGCCAATCCCAAGACTGGAGCACCCTAGCCCTCGTCTACCACTCCTTTTGTGGCCAGAAGTTCTGGGGACCACAGCTCTTCTTCCAGAGAGGGGAAACGAACAAGTGGTGCCAAACCCAAAGAAAAGGCTAACCATAATTAACACCCATTTGCCCACACTGGTTCTCCTTCATCTCCATAAAGACCTAGCACCACCTAGCAGCGTGCCGCGTTGAAAACTGGGGTCTGCCGCCCTGTGACATTCAGGGGCATCACGCTGACACAACAGAAAATTCGGGATAATAACCAAGAAGCCCTCTTAAACCTTGCATAACCTAACCCTACTACGAATTATCAAGCTCACTCTTGTCCCAGGCCCAGTATTAATTACCCCCTAGCTCTTTCTGCAGCGCACAACAACCAACCGCCAGTGTGCAGCAGGCATAACCCTGTGGTTACTTGCAAGAAGCCCCTAACATCTGGAAAACAAATCTGAAAAACAAGGCTGTAGCGTTTGTATGTTTAAAGTACAAAACATTTAACGTAACACTTTCACCAGGGGGAGCAAAATGCATCTTTCAGCCACACGCGGGCACATAGATCTTTATTTACCCATTCTTTTTGCACCGTCCTTCTTCCCGCTACAGTGCCTTAACCATATATAGCGCATGTACCCCCATTAAAACTTCATGTTGAATCAGGGCTCTGGCTAACTGCCAAATTACTTTCCCCAGCCTCAGATACTAAAGTAATATGCCCCGAGCGGTGGGGCATTACCGACTCAGGTAATGCCCTGGGGCCCATAGTTATAGGCCCCGGGGCATTACCTGAGTCGGTAATGCCCCCGCCGCGAGGGGCATGTAGCTATTAGTACCACGGCCCGCAAGAACGGCGTCACCGGGGCACCAAAAGCTTTTTTTTTATCCCGAAACACTGCAGCGTTCCCTCGCCGGGTACTAATTTCCTTTAACAACTGTCCTTTAAACTCGTGCAAACATGGCTGTGTTAATACGTTGCACTACACCCACAGCGCAAGAACCGCTCAACCTGGCCCATACCTCTTCCCGCTACCGTGCACTAACCATGTGCCTCTAGTAAGAACTCGTAGCTGCGGAATATCGGCCTGCAGTACTGCCCCTGATCAGCTCTCAGCCACCTCGGCTGCATTTAAATGGTCATCCCTCCAGAGTACGTGCTGTACGCGCTGGGAGCTAACCCTAAGTGGACAAAGAACTCTGCTCTCCCTCAATTCCGCTGTAGCTGCATGGAAATGGAAGTCCAGCTGCCCCCATTCTTTAAGTAAAAGCGTGCGCATTGAAACACTTGTGTATAGGCGCGTTATAAATGTAATATCCTATCAAAAATGCATGGTGTTACCCGGGACTCAAGGGGTTAACGCTCGTGAGCCCCCTCCGTTGTAAAGGCGGAGTTTGACTGGGCAAGGGGGTTATGGGGCACGTGCGCTGCGAGTGCCAGTTCCAGTTTGGTTGTGAAAGAATAAAGAAGTTCCTCTTATCTCTCCGTGTGTGCGTCCTTCATTTGGGCCTAGATCCCTAGGCAACATTTGGCGACGAGGATCTCTCCCGCGCACCGGAGTCCTCCTCCTACGGCAGTCCGCCTGTGGTGGCCGATCCAGCGAGCCCCCTCCTCCTGCTCCACCTCCGCGCAACACGGCACTCCGCCGAATCCGCCTTGCCGGACCTCCTCCGTCGAACCTCCGCGGAAGCGACCCCGCCCGCGCACCCGTGGGCCTTCTCTCCCAGGCGCCATGAGCACCTCCAACCCGGGGTCCAGCCAGGGCTCGCCTCAACTGCCACGGGTGGCGAAGTCGATTCAACTACGACTGCCCCCGCCGTTCACTATGACTCCTCAGGCCACCAAAGGCCCCAGATGGACCGACTGGATGGACGATTTTCGACACTTCGTGAGAGGTTCCGGCGACGGGGACTCCCCCAATATGAGAGACATTTTCCTTAACCTGGTAGGGGGAGAGATCAAAACGGTCGTCAAGGCCATTCCGCCCACAGACCAGGACACTTTTCCCAAGCTGATCGGCGCTTTGGACAAACTGCTTATCATCGAAGTCAATCGGGACTATGAAAGATACCTGTTCAATCAATGCACCCAACTCCCGCAAGAGACCGTCGACGAATTCATCACACGTCTACGGGTGAAAGGGGCGAACTGCCAATTTGATGCGTTCTCGTTAGAGGAAGCTATCCGGCTGAGGGTGATCGAGGGATGCCTCTCCCCCGCACTCAAGAAACAGCTCCTCAAGAAACCGCTCACCATGCCCGAGGTCAGTGAACTCGCCCGCATCCACGAGAGGGTGGATGCGCAGGCCTCAGCCATGGGCCATTCCAACAACGCGAAAGTGGACTCAGGGGAATTCGTGGCCGCCATACTGCCCCCCCGTCAAGGCGACAGGGGCCCTCAGCCATATAGACCACCGATTGCCCCGTCGATGTCAACCCCGCGTCTGCAAAGACAGTGCTACCGCTGCGGGATGTCCTTCCCCCACTCAGGGTCTTGCCCAGCCCTGTCCCAGCGATGTACCAACTGCGGGAGAGAAGGACACTTTCACTCCGTTTGCAGGGAGGGCGTACCATTTCCACCGATGCGGCCCCAGGCGGCCCCCAGAATGCCGTTCCGCCCGCAACCCCTGCAATACAGCCAGCCGAGACCATATCAACAGGGCCTCGGCCAGAGGCGTTACGTTCGTGCGATGGACGAATACCTAGCGGCAGGATATGCCCCTCCGTATGACCAGGCCGAACAGCCCAGACATTTCACAGACGAATACGACAACCCGCCTGCAGAATACAGGCCGGAAACCCTCTGCCAAGACGACCAGGCGGCGGCCTACTACGCGCCGCAGGACCACTACGACCAGGATGAGTTCGTGAACCTCATCCTCGACAACAAAGAGGCCAGGGAGGCCCCGCAGATCCCGCTCAAGATGGCGAATTGCCAATTTCAATTTATGATCGACTCTGGGGCCACAGTGAACATCATGGGTGAACAAGACTACGCCAGGATACCATGCCCGCCACAGCTCAGTCCGTCTCGCTCCAGAATCTTCCAGTGGGGTGCCGCCACCCCGCTCCAAACGGTGGGTCAATTCACCCAGTGCCTTCTCCTGAACGGGCGGCAAGTCGATGCGACCATTCACGTGATACGGTCCCTCGCCAAGAGCCGATGCCTCCTTAGCTACTACACGGCGTCGCACCTCGGACTGATCGAAATTCACGTGAATGCGGGAGACGTGATCACTGCCGCAGCGGCCAAACCCGGCCAGGGGAACACGGTAGATGCGATTGCCTATCATCAAACTCAATCGCTCGTCTCACAAGAAGACATCGCGGAGGCCTTCCCCAAGCTCTGCGTGGGGCTAGGAAAACTACAGGGACCCCCCATCCGGCTCCACATTGACCCCAACGTGCGTCCAGTGCCGCAACATCCCAGAAGGGTCGGATTCCACCTTCAGGAGACAGTTTCGGAGGCGCTCCAGCAACTGCTCCGCGACGACATTATTGAACCGGCGACGGGGCCGACGCCGTGGGTGTCCCCCCTTGTGGTGGTACCCAAGGAAGGGGGTAAGATCCGCTTGTGTGTGGACATGCGGGTGGCCAACACGGCGATTCAACGGGAGCGACACCCGGGACCATGTATTGAGGACATGATTGTGCTGCTGAACAGTGCCCAAATGTTCTCCAAACTGGACTTAAATCAGGGATACCATCAGCTGGAGCTCCACCCTGATTCCCGGCCCATAACCACGTTTGCGACACACGATGGGCTCTTTAGATACCGGAGGCTGAACTTTGGAATCTCATCTGCCGCTGAGATCTTCCAGGAAACTATACGCCAGATCATCCGACCTATCAAGGGGGCTCTCAATTACAGCGACGACATTCTCGTCTTTGGATCGTCCAAGGAATCCCATGACAGGGCTCTACACGACACATGCGAAGCCCTTCAGAGTGCCGGCCTCACGCTCAACATATCAAAATGCCGGTTCAGCAGAACAAAACTCAAGTTCTTTGGACATATCTTCTCCAAGGACGGCATGCTGCCTGACCCTGAGAAGGTCGAGACGATCACCAACCTCGCCGAGCCCCGACAAGTGGCGGACGTCCGCTCGTTCCTTGGCATGGCAGGATACTGTGCGAGGTACATCCCCCACTATGCCTCCATCACAGACCCGCTGAGGAAACTGCTACAGAAGGAGTCGCCGTTTGAATGGACACAGGCCTGCCAACAGGCTTTCGCGGACATCAAGCAAGCCCTCGCCGAGGCTCATCGCCTCGCATATTTTAACCCACAGTGGCACACCGAGGTGGTAGTCGACGCCAGCCCCGTAGGCCTCGGCGCCATTCTGGCCCAAACCAGTGGCGCGGATGTTAACCCCAGACACGTGATTGCATACGCGAGCCGAGCGCTATCAACACCTGAACTAGCCTACTCCCAAGCCGAGAAGGAGAGCTTGGCAGCCGTCTGGGCGTGTGAGCATTTTCATAACTTTATAATCGGAAAGAAGTTTACGCTGATCACCGATCATCAGGCACTCCTCTCATTGTTTGGGAACCCGCATACCAAGATGCCACCGAGGATCGAGAGGTGGGGCATCCGCCTCCAGGAATATGATTACGATATCGTACACCGCCCGGGGGGCGACCTTAACCCCGCTGACTACCTCTCCCGACACCCAGTAGGGGCCCCGCTGGCACGGAAGGGTGACGTTGCGTATGTGCAATATGTGGCGGCTCAGGCGCTGCCCCCGGCACTATCACTTGAAAGGGTAGCGGCCGCATCGGCAGCCGATCCCACGACAGCCCTGGCGATCAGCCTCACGACGGCCAACAAGTGGAAAGATCACCAGAGAGCCACCCTAGCTCACCCGGGCGTGAACAAGCAAGAAATCGAACGGCTAGCCAGGGTCCATGGTGAACTGGCGGTAAAGGACGATAACATTCTGCTCAGAGGGTGCAGGATCGTCATCCCTGCCACACTCAGGAGCGAGGTGGTCAGCATAGCGCACGAAGGTCACAGGGGAGCGGAGAACACAAAGAAGCAGCTCAGATGCCATGTGTGGTTCCCCTTCCTGGACGCAGCTGTGGACGAGTGGGTGAAGAACTGCCACGCCTGTCAGTGCACAGCCCCTGCAGAACGTCCGCCCCCGCTCCAACACACTCAAATACCTGAGCACCCATGGGAACGAGTAGCCATGGATTTTTACGGGCCCACTGAAGCGGGCGACTACATTCTGCTCTTCGTGGATGAACACTCAAGATTCCCGATTGCCAAGAGAGTCAGTTCCACAGCGTTCTCTCAAGTTGCGGCAACGATAGAAGAGGTCTTTAGTGAGTGGGGGATCCCCAAGTGGGTCAAATCCGACAACGGACCACCGTTCTGTGGACACGAATTTGGGACATTGGCAGAGCACCTGGGGTTCAGGCACATGAAGATCACACCACGTCACCCCCAGGCTAATGGAATGGCGGAGCGATTTATGGGATCGATTAAGAAGACCATTCAGAGGGCACGGCTGGACGCCGTTGATACACACCAAGCGCTATGCCGCTTGTTAAGAGACTACAGGAACACTCCTCACGAGGTCACAAATAAGACGCCTGCAGAGCTCATGTTCAGATATGTGGTGCGAACTCGCATCCCGAGGAGTACGGTGCAGGCTGAGCCGGCCGACCAAGATCTGCTCCAGAGAGATGCGGTGGCAAAAGAGGTTGCGAGGCGTCGCACCGATGCACGAAGAGGAGCGGTGCTGCCGGAGCTCCAGGTGGGAGACGAAGTCCTGGTACAGCAGCCGGCAAGCAGGAAGACAGACCCGCGGTTTGCTCCAAGCCCCATGAGGATTGTTGCCATGAAAGGCACGATGGTGACGGCGGAAGATGAGAACAGGACCATCACCAGAAACTGTCAGCAGTTCAGGCCATATACAAGGAGAGAGCCCACGGAAGGAACCCAAAGGGCACTTTCACCGGAACCACGGATGCCGAGGGATGATGAGTGGTTTCCCCCGGAAGGGGACCCCCGGGACATGGCCCAGAGTGAAGTGATTGAAGAGGAGCCTGATCTGGGGACTCGAGGTGAGAGGCCGAGACGGCTCATAAAGAAGCCGATGAGACTTGTTGAAGAGTGTTGAGTTATTTGTTGAGACACAGCGTGTCAAGTTGATGTTTGGACATATTGTCCGGGGGTAGTGTTACCCGGGACTCAAGGGGTTAACGCTCGTGAGCCCCCTCCGTTGTAAAGGCGGAGTTTGACTGGGCAAGGGGGTTATGGGGCACGTGCGCTGCGAGTGCCAGTTCCAGTTTGGTTGTGAAAGAATAAAGAAGTTCCTCTTATCTCTCCGTGTGTGCGTCCTTCATTTGGGCCTAGATCCCTAGGCAACACATGGGAAATTCACCTAACCGCAATCATGGGAATGAGTTGTTATGAAAGGGTGTTATTAAAGAAACACGTGCTAATACACTGTACAATGCTTTTGCGAAATGCCAGTTAGCACACTGCTGTGTGCGGCCCCTCTTCTCCTTGCGCAGCAAACCAAATACAACGTCCTGTGAATAAATTAAACGTATCAAAATATGGAAGGAAAACGTGTTACGCAGAGCCCATGAATTAACCTACTCCTAATTCACAGCCCGTTCGTAAATGAATCATGTCGCCGGGTCCCGAACCCAACTGGCGTATCCTTACCGGTAAATCCCTGCTCCGTAAATGCCACTTTATATGCTCAGAAACGAGTGGCGCCGACGCAATGGACATATACTCCTAATCCCCAAAAAGGCCATATGTGAATGAAATGCTGGGAATCAATCATACAAGAGACGGCGGCGCCGAAGCCAAAGCAGCTCAAATGCTATTCCACTGCTACACCTTTGTTGTAACCTGGGGGGGCACTGTGGTGGAGTGTGGGCCCCCCTGGGTCTGGTCACCAGCGCGCGTATGCGGCGCGCAAGAACACACACCGGAGACGTCTGCCTGTTCCGGCGCTCCGGCGCGAACTGCCCCGGGCGCCGCCTTTATTAACTGGCGCGCATGCGCCGGCCCGCTGGGCCGCGCATGCGCGCTTCGTGTACCACGTACACAACATCCCTCCTTTTCCCCCTCAAACAACAAACACATTAAACATGGGGAGCCAACATGGCTCAAAACAACTTATACTTAACAGACTTAGTTACTCAGGCTGCCGAGTCCATGATGAAGTCTTGGAATCTTTGTGGGGGGCGGCACCCTTCCCTGCGCGGGTACCTGGGCGAGCTCCTCTCGAGGTTCTCTGGCCTCCCAGGATCTTCGGGCGGTTCAACGCCTTCCGGCGGCGCCTCTGCCGCTAGTCCTTGGTCAGGATCGGGATCTTCCTCCGTTGCCACGGGTCCTATGCGCTTGAAGAAGGACACATTTCTGGTCACCGTCCCTCGCGCGTTCGCCGCCGTGACCATGGAGCCTTTGACGTGAGTTACTCCCATTGGTTGGGTTTCGTAAGTCATTGAGAGTTTTCCTTCCGGTTTCCTGTTCCGGACAAGGACGGTGTCTCCTACTGCTATCTCTTTCTCCGGCAGCCTCCGCCTTGTTGTCTCGCTCTCGTTCCTCGCGGCTCTGTCTGCTGCCACCTGTGCGCCGTCGATCATTCCTGGGCGTCGGTCTCCCGCTTCTGGTATCAGCCCTCTGGGTATTCGCCTGAACAGCGCCTCGGCGGGTGCGATTCCGGTGGACCGATGTGGGGTGGACCGGTACTCCCGGAGAAAGTCGATTAAGTTGTGGCGCAGGTCCTCCCCTCCATTGACAGAGATACGAAAAATTTTGTTAAGCGTCCGCATGAAACGCTCAACCTCTCCACAGCGGGGTCACCTTTCGGTGCTTGATGCCTCGTTCCGCGCAGTATCTGGCAAACCGCTGCCCTTGGAACGGCGCTCCATTGTCTGAGCAGATCTCAAGTGGGAAACCATGGGTGGCGAAGATTTTGTCCATGGCCAGGATGGTGTGATCGCTGGCGGTGGATTCCACGAGTTCCACTTCCGGGTACCTCGACCACTGGTCTGTGACTACCAAGAAATGTAGACCTCTCCCGGTCGAGCCGAAATCTGCGTGCACTGTTCCCCATGGCACGTCGCTCCGTTCCATGGCCTGAATGGGCGGACCCTTTTCCGCAGGACTCGTGGCCTGGCAGGGGATGCAGGTCCTCACGAATTCGGCCACCCTGCGTTCCAGATCGGGGAACCAGACCTTCAGCCTAAGGCGCGCCTTCATCCTCGCCATGCCTTGGTGCCCTGTGTGGGCCAACTGGAGGACTCTCGTGACCAGTGACCTGGGGATCACGATCTGGTCCCCACGCAGCAGCAGGCCGTCCGTGGACACCGAGAGCTCGTGTCGAGCTTTCCACAGCAGTTGTAGGTCCCTTTGTACCTCTGGGTTTCTTCTGGCATTGTTTAGGAGGACGTCCCGCCACTCCCCTGTGGCCACCGCCTTTTTCACTCTCAGGAATGCCTCGTCAGAGTTCGAGTCGTCCGCAATGTCCTCTCTTGACAGGGCCACTGGCAGGGCTGATTCAACGACAAGATGCACAGCGTCCCCAGCGTCTGACACCTCTACAGGACTCTGGGCGTTCCTCATGCCTGGGTGGCGAGACAGGTAGTCAGCGGGGTTATGAGTGCCTGGGCGGTATACCAGCTTGACGCCGTATTCGATGAGGGACAGCATCCATCTCTCGATACGGGGAGGCGGCTTGGAAGATGTTCCAGACAGGATGGGAATCAGGGGTTTATGATCCGTAACCACGACGACGGGTTTGCCGAGGATGTAGATTCTGAAGTGTTTGCACCCCCACAGGATGGCAAGGGCCTCTCTTTCAATCTGGGAATACCGCCTTTCCGTGTCGGTGAGGGCTTTGCTGGCGTATGCTATGGGTCTCATGGCCCCTAGTTCGTCTGCCTGCATGAGGACTGCCCCCAGTCCTACTGGGCTGGCATCGACCACAATCTCTGATTCCCGGCTGGGGTTGAAGTAGGCCATTGTCTCCTGTTCTGACAGGGCTTCTTTGATGGCATTGAAGGATCTTTGTTCAGTCACCGTCCACTGCCAAGCCACGTCATTTCTCGTAAGTGCCCTCAGTGGTTCTGACAGGGAGGCCAGGTCTTTGATGAATCGGCCGCAGTAGTTGACCATCCCCAAGAAGCTCCGAACCTCCGCCGGTGAAGTGGGCGGCGGCGCATCTCTTATGTCTTTCACTTTTCCAGGGTCCGGGGATATGCCTCCCGCATGGAAGGTGAACCCGAAGAATTCCAGCCGGTCTTTGAGGAATTCGCACTTTTCTTGGTGCAGGGTTAGGCCTACCGCCTGTAGTCTCTCAAACGTGCACTCTAGCCGTTTAAGGTGTTCACTTTCCGACCTGGCGAAGACCAAGATGTCGTCGGACATGTTAATGACACCCTTCAGACCGGACAAGGCTCCTCTGATGGCATTCTGGAAGACCTCAGCTGCGGACGAGATCCCAAAGTTAAGTCTCTTGTACTGGTACAACCCCTCGTGCGTAGTGAACGTCGTAATGTACCTCGACTCGGGGTGCAGTTCCAGCTGGTGGTACCCAGACCTGAGGTCCAGTTTGGAGAAGACTTTGGCGCCTTGAAGTTCTCCGACGATGTCATCTAGAGTGGGTGTGAGGTGACGCTCCCTTTTGATGGCGGCATTTGGGAGCCTCATGTCCACGCAGATGCGTACTGCCCCCGGCTGTTTCGGCTTTGGGGCTACTACGATAGGCGAAACCCAAGGGGTGGGGCCTTCCACTCTTTCGATGATGTCTCGGTCGACCAACTGTTGCAGCTCCTCCTCTACTTGGGCCCTTAAGTGAAAAGGGATCCGGCGGTGTTTGAGGGCTGTCGGCCTCACGGACTTGTCAATGTGCAGGCGAATGGGCTCTGCGTTCAGTTTGCCAATGCCCTTGAAGAGAGACTCGAACTTGTGTAGCATGCATTTCAGATCGGCGTGGTATACCCCAAACATGAAATGGACAATGTCGAGCGCTTCTGACGCCGCACAGCTCAACAAGGAATGTGGGCTGACGTTGGTGACGAAGAATCTTGCTTTGATGGCGTTTTGTCCATGAGAGACTGGGGCAACAAACACGCCTTGGATGGGTAAGGGTGTTTCCCCGCTGAATGCATATATTCTTGCCGTGGACGCTGACAGTTCCGGTGGGCCTGGCAGGGCCACATAATGTTTGGTGGCTAGCACGCAGACCGAAGCCCCAGTGTCGATGAGAATGGGGGTGGGAACGTCAGCGATGTTGACAGTGCATGTGGGTTGGCGCCTCGTGCCGGGACCTTTCGCGATGCTGGAGATGAAGAAAACTTCTTCCTCCTCCTCTTCTTCTTCTGCGATATCCAGGTCCTGCAGGCCCTGATCGATCGAGGAGATGCCTCTCACTCTGCGAGCGCCTCCTCGTCCAACTCTCTCTGGTCCCCTTCCTGCTGCAACGGGGGAAGCAGCTCGGCACATCCTGGCATAGTGCCTCGGTGTGCCGCACAGGGCGCATGTTCTCGACTTTGCCGGGCAGTCACCGCTGTGGGGGAGGTCATACCCACAGTACGAGCACGATGGGGCGTTGCCTGGTGTGGGAGTGGCATCGGGCCTTCTCGGCGCCCATCTTGACCTACCCGCAGCTGACCGTCCTACTGCAAATGCGTCCTCGTTATTCCCTGGTCGCGTGGCAGCGTCCATTTTCGCACCTCTGGCTTCCACCAGCTCATGTGCTCTACCCAGGTCCAAAATTTGCTGGAGGGTCAGGCCAGGCTCTCTCAATACCTGCCTCCGAAGTTTACCGGAGCTGCACCCCTGCAGTAGTTGGTTGCGGACCATTTCTTCCTCGTTGGCCCATCTGCAGGAGGTCGCCAGGTGTCTCAGGCGGGCGCAAAATTTGTCTAGGGGCTCGTCGTCCAATTGTCTCTCAGCGCCCATGACAAACCTGTCAAAATCCACGTTAGCCATGGGGAGAAAATGGTCTTTGAGTGCCTGCTTGACTGCGTCATACGTGACCACGGGGATGATGAGGGAGTCGTAGATCTTGTGGACTTCTGCGCCTGCCGAGTAGATCATGGTTGGGATTTTGGTGTCATCATCGTCCACCCCAGCTGCCCTGAAGAACATATCTAGTCTTTTGACCCACAATAGCCACTTCGGGCCCAGCTTGGAAGGGGGGCCAGTAGTGTCGAATTCCGGCATGGGGGCTAGGGAGCTACGAGCTCTGCGAGGGATTGGGGCGGCGGCACCCTCATCGTCAGCTTCTTCACCCATCTCAGCGCCACGTACTCACAGTTGGCTGTCTTGAGGGAAGGGTGGCTTGTCCTGGTCTCGTAGTAGGGTTGGGGTGTAAAACCCACTTCTTTCTTCTTAATTGCCACAGCCCTGCGCCTGCAGGACTGTGGGCTTTCCAAAAATTATTTTTCTGTGTTCTCCAACACCGCTGGCGAGTGGCGCACGAGCACCCAGTCGGGCCGCAACCACTGTCGCCACGTGTGAAGGGGAGCGAGTGAAAAGAAGATGGCCGCCGGCGCTCCGCGGGTCCGTAATACGGCAGACTTCCGTCTCTCCGAGGTAGTCGGGCACGGAAGCGGACCGTACCTCCTCGTCGCCAGTGTTGTAACCTGGGGGGGCACTGTGGTGGAGTGTGGGCCCCCCTGGGTCTGGGCACCAGCGCGCGTATGCGGCGCGCAAGAACACACACCGGAGACGTCTGCCTGTTCCGGCGCTCCGGCGCGAACTGCCCCGGGCGCCGCCTTTATTAACTGGCGCGCATGCGCCGGCCCGCTGGGCCGCGCATGCGCGCTTCGTGTACCACGTACACAACAACCTTGATCTATAGCACAAGTATATTTCCCCCTGCAGTACGTTGAACTGTGATACCTTGACAAAGATGTACTCTTGCGCCTGTGGCACAGTCACCCGCCAAATGACCATAAGCATAACGAGGTATAATGGATCCACAGCAATAAACCAGAAAGTTAAATCACAATTGGAATATGCTTGGTAATCCACAGAGCCGCTGGAAAGGGAGTCCACCCCTTAAAGTAAAAAGTGCGCCTTGAAACCCTTGTGTATAGGCGTGTTATAAATGCCATATCGTATCATAACTCGCAGCACGAAAAATAAGAAACTCTGCCTAATTAAAGCCACTTGGCTTGTCAATTCCCTGCACCTGCTCTGCACATGGAAAACACACCCCGAAACAAATGCAGTATTTGTGCGTGCATCGCGCAATGATGTAGAAAAGCATGTCAGTGGTTCCCTGAATGGCTAGCACCAGAACAAGCTCACAACTCGCTGAGAACAAGCTGCATTGTCTGGCTGCCTCTCCCTTGTGCCAAGCCGGATGATATCACCCATGTAGTGCACCGCACGTGGCATGACTGCCCACCACTGGAGCAATATTGCCACACAACTTTGTTGTACAGGCACCTTACAACTGATTCTATAAAAGTAAACATTTTAAGGTCCCTAGAACAAAATTCTTAATGAAATTTGTGAATGTAGACTTCGTTGACGCACTTGAATTTCTATGGAACAGGTTGATGCTGGGTATATACAATCCCTTGATTTTTGCATTGGTTTGTTTTTTGAAAGTAATTGAAGTTGACTTGGAAATATATGACCATTGATTTAAGAACATTTGAGGAAATATGGAATTGACTATCCTTCACAAGTCTGTTGCTAGTTTTGAAAATTGTATAAGGTCTAAGTGTATAGCCAATTTTTTGGCTTAGTATTGTTATGATAGTGCCTTAGATCATGTGTCCCTTTTAACAACTGGATGTTTTTTATGTAATATTTTAAGATTGGATGCCTACAGTGTTTTAAATATAAATATCTTTGCTATACCATTAAAAATGTTAAAAAAAGAAGTGATGTAATGCAATGCTTTCCTTTTTTATACTCGTATGGAGGAATCTTTTGATTAAACCATGGAAAAAAAAGAAACATTCCAGTCGCCTCCCCTATGCGTTTTGTTATTGTTCTAAAGGGATGCCCTTTAGACTACCTGACCTCAGGATGCAACAGCAAACTGGTCAGCATGCGCCTGATCAAGATCCCGACGCCCTAGCTGAAACCTCATTAATTCCACGCTATTCCATCTATCCAGACCAATACACGTAACAAAGCTGGCTATGGTCTCCACTATTCAGAAATACAATACTTGAAACCAACGTGACACTTAAACCGCATAAATACCAAATCACTCTGCATGATCACTGCTCCGTTCTAATTAGTAGTTTTCTTGAACTTACTTAAACGTTTTTAATACCTTCCATTTGAAAATTACTTTCCCATGACCGAATGGCGTTCACCTGAAACCCCTGCAGGAACCTCAATGTCTTTCCACCCGTGAAGTTCTCTAAATACATGCACGTATGCCGTCTATACTTTAACGCAAACATTTCTCCCCTTAAGTCAACCTTGCACAATGCATCGCATCGCAATGCGTCTCCGAGACTGCTTCCTAATTCTCGATGGGACCACATACAAGGAAATAAAGCACTGATTCAAGCCTACCTTGATCGTCCCTAAATTAAAATTGTCGCACAATGCGGGCAAAGCAATATGCCGGATGTACCTCCAAATTTGTTGTTGGTGCACTAAAATGAACAACACCATTCATTACTTCCAACATCATCCCCACCCCAGTTCCCTGGAGTACATAGCAGTACGTGACTGCAGATGCCGCCCTGTATGCACGCTTAAGGAGTTAAGCGCGCCCATAAAAAGCAAACCTCTCATTCCCTTACCTCTTAGGCGGTTCGGTGACCACCGTCACCCAAGTAATAAACAAATATAGCATCCCAAAATTTCACCTGCATCTAAGAAATTCTACAACCTGGAACTGAAAACCCTCCAACGACCCGACGCTGGAACTTCCTTGCCTGGACACAGCAACAGGAACGAGGAGCAGGAAACGAAAATCCGGTCCTCGGATGCGGCAGGCGTCCTTCTGCTTGGGGCTGGATGTTCCTGCAGCGCTTGTTCTTCTTCTTGCTGATAGATTTATATCCATCAGCTGTGATTTTGGATACCGAGGCTTGAGCCTCATTACCCCATCTTCTCGGGTTGAGTATGTAGTTGTGGGTTTGTATTCTTCTTGGTCTGTGTGGTCTTGTCCCAGTAGTGCTGGTTTCACAGGGTCTTCGCAGTGATGGGCCGCGGGTAGCGGTCGAAGGGGTTTGCAGTGGTGGCAGTGAGTCTTCTGATCAGAGGGTTCGGGTTCTGATCCAGTTCTTGGCTGAAGTTCTTACTCAGCTTCGCTAGATTTTCATCCAACATCTCAATGTCCATGTCTCTGTGAAGGTCTGCTATCCTTGTGAAGATTGGAGCTCCAGACGATATCCGCTGGACCTTGTTCTGGACTATCTGAAGACTCTTCCGGTGTCGCTCATGGCAGGTCATCCATGCTGGGGAGGCTGCCTGCCGGTTTATATGGGGCTTGACATGCCCCCTTCCTTGTTGCCCTTCGCTGGCTTTCCCAATGCCTTAGCCTGCTTTGCCACGACCCTCCCCCTTACCCAGGGGGGAGGGAGGAGGAGAACCCTGCCCAGGTTATCGGGGTGCCTCTCCATTTTTTCTCCGTCGTCACCTTCACTCCGCTCGCTCCGCTAATGTACAGGGAAATGTAGAAATGCACAGCATTCAGGGGGTATGGCTCCTCCCCTTTAAGTGTGCACAAAGAAACACTGCAGAAATTATCAGCAGAGTAGTTTCTCAACACAAAACACTCAGTCACTCCTCAGACAATAAGTTTACGTACAAGTGTTCACATGCCACAAGAGACCAAGCCACAGACTACCCCATGTCCTGGAGAATAACCATCCAGACAACTTTCTTTTGATAGGTCAGATCCTGCCATGTTGTTATTTTGGCCCAATTTGTACACAGTGTTTAATAAAACATTTTGTGAAGCACACTCCTTTTCCTGTCCTTTATGCCTTGATCAATGTCATCTAAGTGGCAATGCGCACTTTATTTCAATACAGAATGTGCACCCCCAGATGATGCGTGTTTACATTAAACTCCTCGGTTCATGAGCTTTTCCTTTAATGGAAATATTACATTTTGTATGATTGCCCTCTTCATACATGTAGTAATTGAAGGAGCACTGCACTTTCTACAGGGAACCAGTGGTTCCATGTGATATTTTCCGTGCAAAAATATCGCAATGCAAAAATATTGCCATATGTTTGTGGCGAAAATAACACATGGACCCTGCGGGGGACACCCCTGCAACCCCAGCATAATTTTTTTATGTGTGGGGGACACCCCCGCAACCCCCGCACCTAATATTTTCACCACCAAAAATATCGCCTATGGCCGTTCCCAACGACCATATGTTCGGCGATATTTTTGCTGGCGAAAATATTACCGGATACCGAACCAGTATAAGGAAATCACACTATAGACACTCTCACTGTGTCAGCCACAGACCGAAAACACAAACCCACATTTTTACAAGACTAATGATGCTAAATTGGCAAAAGCAAAAAATAACCAGAAAAGATGTCTACTAGATGTGTTTGCGTTAACGTAGATTTATTCGAATACCATTTAAATATAGTTCGCCGAAAAAGGTAGAGGAAATGGTATGTGTGTAATGCATAATAGGTGGAGTAAGGGTTTACGTTAGGGTTAGCTGGGGTGAGGGGGGCTGCGGGTGGTCTCCCCCTGCATTAAAAAGATTTGGTTTTTTGGTGAAATGGATTTGGTGAAATCTCCACTAGGAGAAATATTTGAAGAAATCACATACATTTGTGTGTTTGACTATCCTCCCTCTACACCAACACGCTTCCAATTCTGCCAACCGTTCAGAAAGCATCCCATAACTCACCTGTTGATTCCAGACTGGCCCCAAACTAACTGGACCAATCGAAACCCTTCAACATGCCTAACCCCTCCTGATCATTCGGATTCCTGTGACCTGCATGGATGCATGTTTTCAATGTTGTATGTGTGAAGTTATATTGTGCTTCCTTGTGCTAAGCTTGTGCCCCCCTCTTGCGAAGGATTTCACTCTGGTGTGCCTTGGGGGGAAGGCTTGAATTACAGAAATAGCCTACATTAAATATATCAAAATATATGGGCTAGGCGGTCACCACCATATTAAGAAATATAGTCAAATGCGTAATCTTTCTTAAATTAATCAGATCTTCAAGGAGCACTACAGAAAAAGGCCCAAAGCACTTTGGGCAACATAGACATACAAACAATCCCTGAATAAGTTATCAGACTTCTGCATGTTTACACCACTGTCGCGGGAGAACACCTCACCATCTTATTATCAAAAACAGTAAGATAATAAGATGTTGGGCTGTTCTGTTGCGACTGTGTTGTGAGCATGCAGTTCTCGTGATAACCTATTCAGGGATAGTTTGTACTTAGAATGTCCACACTTAGAATTGCAAATATTAGCATGTCCACACTTAGATAGAATTGTGAACATTAGCCTGTGTCGCATCTAGATGGAATTGTGAATATTAGCATGTCCACACTTAGACAGATTGGTAATTATTAGCATCTCCACACTTAAAATTGTGAACAATAGCCTGCGTCGCATCTAGATGGAATTGTGAATATTAGCAGGCCCACACTTAAACAGATTGGTAAATACTAGCATGTCCACACTTAGAATTGTAAATATTAGCATGTCCACACTTAGACAGATTGGTAAATATTAGCACGTCCACACTTGGATAGAATTGTGAACATTAGCCTGCGTCGCATCTAGATGGAGTTGTGAATGCTGGCACGTCCACACTTCGATAGAATTGTGAATATTGCCATGTCCACGGTTGGATAGAATTGTGAACATTAGCCTGCGTCGCATCTAGATGGAGTTGTGAATGCTGGCACGTCCACACTTGGATAGAATTGTGAATATTGGCATGTCCACACTTAGATAGAATTGTAAATATTAGCATGTCCACACTTAGAGTTGTGGACATTAGCCTGCGTCGCATCTGGATAGAATGGGAACATTAGCCGGCGTTGCATCTAGATAGGTTTTTTATTGAAGGATAGCATGCCCGCGCCCAGATGAAACTTGAAGGTTAGCATGTGCCACACTTAGAACTGTGAACACCAGCCTGCACCGTTCCTGGATAGGATTGTGAATGTTAGCACGCCCACACCTAGATAGAACTCTGAACATTGGCCTGCGCCGCTTCTAGATAAGACTGTGAAGGCCAACAAGTGCCACACTTAGAGAAAACTGTGATTGTTAGCATGCTAAAGGTCAGGTAACCCACTAACCAATATAACCTCAAACTCTGCATACTTATCTCACTCAAAAACTCACACAACCATCTCTCGCACCACAAGCTGCACACACTTCACAACACGGCAACAACACATAAGCCGGAGCAACAGAACAAGCGGACTCACACCGATCCAATACCTGCACCAAAGCTCAGTATCTGGTGTATACCGAGCTGAAGCTGCCAACAGAACACCACTCCTCTCACTATCCTACTCCCTCTTCACCTTACTAACCCATCCCACCTTATCGTTTACAGATCCGCCAGAGCGCCTGGGGACCAATTCCGTTGGTGACGGTGCGCGGTACAAATACCTTTAACATTTAAATATATAACATCAATTCAACTGAGGGTGCCATTGGTGGTGTAATGTGTTGTCGACTGCCGTGATCAATTCGTTTGGGGGTATTTTATTCATTCTCAGTCCAAGGTCTAAGGAGTTTCCGCACCCTCTGCTTCTAGGTGTGTGTCTACTTCACCTTTTCAATGTGTGGTCTCTTCGGGTTTTGCATTGCAAAACTACCTAACGCCTCTTCAACTAAAGTGTTTATATTGGAATGTTGATGATTATGTTGCTGTTTGTATTATCATTTGAATGCTAAATCGTAAGTGTTGCTATCTCTTGTATAGTTAATTTCTCTACTCTATTCCATGCATGGTCCTGTAATCCGCAGACACTTTCAAACGCTTTCAGAGATGATTTAATTTCACCTCAAAATTACAAGCAAGATTTCTGCTGTCTCATCAACGAAGCATTGCTCCCCTAAATACCAGTTTGGATTGATCAATATTGGATTCTCAGTCTCCAGGGTTCTGTAATTTCTTTTTGTAACTTGCGCGTAGAAATCAATATGGCTTTGCAATCCATTGTGACTGTGAAATGAAAATGCAAAGCTAATGTATTCCTGTTTTCTCTTTGAGTGTGATCGACATTTCTCCAATGCGACTAAAGCTCGAATATGTTTTGCAAGTCATTCGCTTGTGAGAACAACGAAATTGAATTTCTCACTGCACCTCTGCTGCATTTCAATTGTATTCACATGTTGACATTTATTTTCACTCAAAAGATAAACTCACGCATTTTCTAATAATAGTTCCTCTGAATAGGTTGTTGGGTATATCTGGCAAAATGGGTTTTAAAATTTTTTTTTTAGTAATAATCTTGTTTGAAGCGTAAACCAAACCTGCATTGAAAGAATTGAACCTTTTCTTCTATAAGGCCAACGTTACTAGAGCAACAAACATGCAGTAAAAGGGCCAAAGGTGATACAGCAGGCAGAAAAATCCTCGCATGACGTTATGCCAGTGTTTTCTCAGCAGATTTTTATTCATGGTTGTTTTTTTTGTTAGTAGGCCTGCTGCTGTGTAAGCCCCCCAAATGACCCGCTTGTCCCAGTGCTTCATTGTAGTAGGAGTGCATCCTCTGGGCTACTTCCTTCTCAGAACGCCTGCCGCTTTATACTCCAGGGTGCACACACTGTGTTCATTCTCACCTGAAATGCCCATAAGCAGCCTGTGCCTCTTTTATTTTAAATATTTATATTTTCGATTAAAAAATTATTAAAAATAAATAACATTGCTCACTAGTGGGAGCAACAACAATAGCAAACAATGGAAGAGAGGAAACATTGCGAGCTATCTTGGAAACAAGTCATGACCAGCACCTCTGGAATGAAAAATGAGCACCCCCTAACCGACCCCCATACCCAGAGACAATACAGATCTATCCAGGTTCACGGACAAAGCATCATAGTACATATAACATCAATTAAAGTAATGGACACATACGAGGGGTTAGTGCAGCCCCACACCTCTGGGCCGGACCTACATTGTCAGGGGAACACCCATCAACCATTAATCAGACTGGAGGGCATCTGCATTTGTCCCTGCAGCCCCACACAACTTGATAACTGCCTGTGCAAAGGCTCTACACTAGCATGCATCAGACCATGCCCCCATCAGAGGCACCTGACCGCTTGGCCATATGCTCTCTGTAGTCAGCCCAGATGCGCACAGGCACCTGCTTGGGGTGCCCATTCTTCCAAAATCAATATTCCCTGTCGTTACACATCACCAGACACCTCACCCAAGAAGCATAGTCGGGGAGCCCATGCTTCATTCACTTTTTTGTCAATCACCTTTTGGCCACTCCATGTGCCAGATGCTCTCAAACTACTGCATGAGTAACATTTTCACGGGATTCAGCACCTGGTTTGTCGGAAAGATGGCATTGCATAAGCAGTAACAGTGCTCCAGAACACCTGAACAGCCCCAGAAGAAATGATAGAAAGTGGCCCCAGGAGATAGCCAGTTTCTACATCTAGTATCAAAGTCAATAGAGAAAGTGTGAGAGCATCAAATGTCTATAGGGTATGATGTGGAAGTAGCTATTCAGGGATATATTGGTAGCCAACTCGCAAACCTTAGAACACTGCCTATCATTTATCTCAAGCTCCAGATCTGCTGTCCACTTACTCGAGCTCAGAGGGGGTGACTGTCAGGAATTCCCTACCTGAACACGGCAATATCTCGCTGGTCTCTCTTCCCCGTCATAGGATGGCTGCCACGTGGCACCAATGCGACATGCCTCTTCTGTTGCCCCATATGCATACCATGATGGACGCCCGTATTCTACCCATTTCCCCACCGAAGATGGCCGCCGTGAACTCTGCTTTGCATCGCATTACGGCAAATCCTGCAGCATATAAAGAGAACTGGCGGCAAGGAAGACTCACTGGCACCACTGCAAAACCTTTCCACCGCGTGACACCAGCCCTACTGTGACAAGTCCACACAAACCACAAAGAATCCTAACTCACGACTACATACTCAACCGGGAAGATGTAGTAGTGAGGCTCAAGACTCGGTATCCAAAAATCACACGCTGATGGATAAAATCTATCAGCAAGAAGACAGCCAGGGATGAATGGGCATCTTGCAAACCTTCCTTCCAGGACCTGGAGACTCGCTGAGCCTTATTCACAGACCCTGATTTTCAGGACTTCACGTTTTATGATTAGGTAATTAGATCGTCGTTTGTTTTCCTACCTTTTGTTTTGGGACTTAATTCATTTCCACTCAAGTTCCTCTCAAGCTTTTAGTCAGAATGGCTATTCAGGTAGATAATGGACTTCGGGGTAAAAGAGTGTGCTTTCCATTACCAGGTAATCCACTATCACAAGGGAAAAAGGTGATCTTGTTGGTGTTTAGCAATATACCTCATTATATGTTATTATTTCCTTCTAGTCCCAACAACTATGAATTGATTCTGGAACATTACATTATCAGTTGTTCCAGTGTCCCTCTACAACACCCGGAGAAGGTAGACTTGGGGAGGAAGGGGAACCCGAAGCTCTGTTTTTAAATTAGAGTGCTCAGTTCCATTTCTTCCCATAGTTGTAATAACTGCATGGTTCCTGAGAGTCCAGGTTAGTGATCTTGATTTTTTTAAGCCTGACAGTGACACACATGAGGATCTATTAACATAGCAAATATGACCTTCCTACATGCACTTGCTGACAATAGATACGTGAACAACTCTGTTTCAGGAGAGGCCGACAACCCTGCCTCCCACCTAGTGACCCCTCGAGCGCTGATTGGAGCATACCTAAAAGTCAAGATAGCCGATCCACCTCCAGCACCAACCTTAAAGGGGGTCGGGGGCAATGGAGAATCCGATATATTGGCGAGGTCTTTATCAGCGTTTGTTCCTCAAAACCCACAGGCCTGCCCTCCTCGCTCGAATTATGTACTCCATAATTGAGACCCTTGGCAGAAAGAACCTCTTAAGAAAGGCCTGAATATCTTAGGGCCTATCAGATGCCATTAGACATTGTTACATTAAGGTGCCAGTTGACACTGATACATTAACACATGCACCCTCCCGTTGGCAGTGTGCACACAAGGAATCAGTGGCTGCATTTGAGCTTCAGGAAAGGAAATATCCAGCCCTTCTTGCACCACAAAACACTAATAAGGGCCACCAGCTCTACCCCTCATCACACGCCAGTGATTTAGACACTTACCAAACAAAGTCCCTTCTTGCACAACATGTTTTGTGAGTGTATCCATCACTCTGCTAATACCTTTACCCTCCCATATAAGACAACTGAAAAGCGGTGTGATTGGGATTGGCACATATGAGGTAGAGAAGATGTTTAAGCCCTTATGCACAATTATAATTTTGACCAAGACCACCTGGGCCCCATGGATATTGGTTATTAAATCCAGTGCTCAAATGTCCCTGAGAAATTCCCCAGGTATGAGATACTTTTTGTGTAAAGCAGCTTCCCGAGTTCTTGTAGATTTGGATCCCTAGGTGCTTGAAAGAGTTGACTATTTTATTGAGCAAAGCATAAGTTTCTACATTCCCAGGAGTCTCTTTCAAGTAAAACAGTTCTGACTTTGCCCACTTGATACAAAGGCCTGACAGCATGCCAAACTAGTCGATCAACTTTAGCGCCACCTGCAAGTGCCTCGCTGGGTCCGCTACACAAAAAGAAGTATGTCATCAGCATGCAACGCTTTGATAGACTCCACACCTTGCTCCATTAGCCACAACCCTCCTCCCATTTCCCAGCCCATGCAAAGAACCAGCAGCACCAACGTAAGCACACAATGGGGGGAGAATTGTGGCCATCCCTGCTTAGAGCCCTGATGTAGTTCAAACATAGGAGAAAGGTTGTCATTCATTATGACATGGACCAACAACCCTGAGTACAGCAATTGAATGTATCTCGACCTCCACTCCCCAAACTGTAGCTGGTTCAACCGTCTGCTGCAATGTAGTGTGAGGAACTAAGAATGAGATGCAGGCACAGATGATTCATGTTTGGCGTTACAAACGTGTATTCAAATAATAAAGGGGGTTGGGAAATGCCTCACTGTCCTTACTCTAGGAGGTATTTCCCTACCTCAACCAAAAACTAAGGGTCTGTCCTATGTCAAGATGTCCAAAGCAAAAATGGCCTGTGTCCGAAATCCTATCCTAGTCCTCTCATTCTAAAAATAACTATATGGTGCGAAGGGTAATGTCTTTGGCTGAAAAAGTGCACCAATGTTCAAGTTCAACAAAAAGGAAACAAATCGAACAGAGGTTTCAAATGGTGGTGTTCACATTTCCAGGGAATGGCTCCCTTCCCCAGGTTTCTCTCTCCCAAAACAAAAGTTCCAAAAGAATAACCAAGTTCTTTGTAGCCCCTTAGGATAACCCTCTCCTCTTGGCGTTGCAATTCACTCATGGGGAAATGACTCCCTTCCTGAAGCCCTTTACACATGCAATGCAGTTAAAAATCCTAAGGGCATAAATCTTCCTTGGAATTCTCTTTTCACAGATCCACTACTTGGGTGTGGGTCTCATACTCACACCACCTGGTATACTCCCCTCCAGGTTCTTTTGTATAGTTTTATACAATTTGGGTGTGGGTCTCAGACTCACAAATGCCTGCTATACTCTCCTATCAGGACATTTGTACAACACAACTCTTTATGGGTGCGGATCTCAGATCCGCTCTTCACCTGGTATACTCTGCTTCCAGGATTAAAGTTACAAGTTCCCAAAGTTCCTGGTTCACTATCTTGTCACAGCTTCTTACAGGTTTCTCAGCTTGGGTGCAGGCCCCAAACGTTCACTGTTTCTTTGCCCACAGCCTTTTCCATGCATTCAGCATCCAATTAGTCATTCACCCTTGTTTCAACAGCTTCTCCCCTTTCTGGGCTTCTCACCCTTCCCAAGTTGATTTTCAGCCTTTCCGATGGTGCGTGGCAATTGCCTTGAAGCGCTCCGGCGTCCCACCTTCCCCAGCTGGGCTCATCAGCTGTTTTTGGCTGCATCGTTGTTCTTTGCATCATGCCGCGGATGCTGCCGCTTGCCAATGGTCGGGAGAATGTACTGCCTCTTCTCCGCTCTCTGCCTGGGCACCGAGGCTTACGGACAGCTTCCTGCTATCAGCCTTGCTACGGCAGAGCTCCCACTCTGCCGTGCCTTTTCCTTTGGGACTCAAGCAGCCCTTCAGCGTTGGGCAGTGATGTGCCTGCTCCTCCCCCTTCATCAGACTTCTTCTGCCATCAAGCTCTCTCCGAGCTCATTCCAACAGAAGCCGTATGCTCTTTTCAGGTACCTCTCTCTTTTCTGTAACAGTTGTTTGGGATTTAAAGATCCTGCCACAGCACCACTCCTTCTAACAACTAGAGTGTGTAGTTGGTTTTCACGCTTTGCAGATCTTCCTCCCTGTATCCTTCTTCCACGTTCCAGTAATGTAGCTTGAGTCGTGAACATGCAGGGAATAATCAGTCGTGTTTTCAGTCTACTTTTTCCTACAGAACAATATGTCATAAAGGCATGCGGATTGGAAGGGATATCCTGAAAATGGAAAGGGGGATACCATGTCTCATCTGTCAATGTCTCACTACCCCCTGAGGGTCGCCTTCCCCATGTGATCCTCCCTCGCATAGCCACCTCGAGGGTAAGGATCAGGTAGTGGCTGCTGTACCCTGGCCACACGAGGAGAGGCTACCTCTGAAAAAGGAGTGATTACATCATCAGATTCATCCCAATAGCCAAGACACAGAGTTGAATGTCGTCTCTGAAACCAGAGAGTCCACCGCTGCTGATTCTGGCCCGCCACAGTACAGCATGACGTTCATCAGCTGCTGCACATTAGCATTTGTGGGACGGACAAAAATTAACCTGGCCCTATCAAGATGCACTTGCCTAAACCTGGATGAGAGACAGAATCCTGGATGCCAATACCCTGAGCAAAACATGCAGTTAAGGTTAATCAATGACAGCAGACTGCAAAATATCCACTGGAAAGAGTCTTATCCTTCTTTAAGCAAAAGGACTAGTCTCACCACCCTCATGCTACAGTCATCCACCACTTTCAAAGACATACTAAAATACCCCCCAAAGTTTGGTTTTAAAACAGAGGTTTTGTAAACTTCAACTCCCAATAAAAGCAGGCCAGGACTATTTGCATTTGGTAGCGCTGAATTGTCTGCCATGATCTCAATCCTCATTTGTCCCTCAACTACTTGCGCCTCTTCCTCTGTCCTCACTTTTAGGTCAGACTAAGATAGTTATTTGTTAGCCTCGTCCTACTAGACAGGAATGTTCGCTGCATACAATTTATATAAAGAACCATGACATTATATGAACCACCTTTGTGATGTCAGTCCTGCCCACATTCTTCCTAAAGCAAGCCCAGAACCCGCAGTGGACGGTCACCATGAATTTATTTTCTGTTAAAGACATTCTGAGCTAGATAACTTGACATTACTCTGCTGCCTTGAACACATCCCTTTTTGCCCTACGTACAGCTAACAAGGCAGGGTCCTGTGAAAATAAGGACTCCAGGCACACAAGACTCCAACGGGAGTTTATTGTTTAAGATCAGCGTGACAGCAGGCACCTAACCGAGCGGCAGCTCCAACTGAACTGAGACTCCCGCACCAGTCAGGCACATCAAATCAAAACATTCCTAGAACCCGATGACTCATAATAGAGTTGCTCTATATGAAATACACACCACACAGTACTCTCGTGATCCAACATACAAAGATATGTGAATACATAATAGTGCTGTGCACTTTGCCTATCACAACAGGTCCCCCATTTGTTTGAGTTGCAATTCAAACTGAAACAGTCTCCAGCTCAGCCAATTTAACAATTTAGCTTCGGGAATCCACCCTCCTCTGAAAGATCAATTCCTCACACAAACATTGTATGTCTTTCTTGACAATTCCACACTAAAAGCCACATCAGAGAGTGAATCAGGTTTATATCTCCACATCATTGGGTGATGCTGATGGTTTGGAAGCGCAGCCTCAAGGATTACCAGGGAATGATCCAAAACAGGTATCAGCAGAATCTGACATTCACCCAACCTCCCCATCGAAACTAAAGCCAAGAAAGGCCAGGGAAGGGAGTCATTCCCCCTGGTGTTGTGAACCGTACAACTTAAGCCAAGACAGGCCGGGGGGTGTGGGTGAGTCATTCCCCCTGGTGTTAAGAACTGTGAAACTGAAGCTAAGAAAGGCCAGGGAAGGGAGTTATTCCCCCTGGTGTTAAGAACTGTGAAATTGAAGCTAAGAAAGGCTAGGGGAAGGGAGTTATTCCCCCTGGTGTTGTGAACCTTGAAACTAAAACCAAGAAAGGCCAGGGGAAGGGAGTTATTCCCCCTGGTGTTGTGAACCGTGAAACTAAAACCAAGAAAGGCCAGGGGAAGGGAGTCTTTCCCCCTAGTGTTGTGAACTGTGAAAGTAAAAGTCAAGAGTGTGCGAGAACAACGCCAAGAAAGGCCAGGGGAAGGGAGTCATTCCCCTTGCATTGTGAAATCGTAAAACCAAGTGGAGAGAGAGTCCAGGGGGGCTTTGTGTGGGGAAAACAGTGAGAGCCCGACACCTGGAGAAGGGAGGCATTTTCCAGGAACTGAATAGTGACGACGTAACTATGGGCAATAAGGAATGTTGATGTTTTGAACTGGAACTTTACTTTCTGACTTTGAATTGAGAACTTTACTGCTTTTTGGCATTACAACCTGGAACTTTGTTTTGTGCCTTGGAAAGGGATTGAGAGCTGAGGAGGGAGTCATTCCTTTAGGTAAAGAGCCCACCTAACAACTGGAACTGGGATCCGCTGTCCTGAAGAAGAGAGACATTCTTCTGGACCAAGAAGATTCACTGCCTCTTTAGTTTAGTTATAAATGTGAAGGACAGAAGCAGTTTTATTTTTTTTAAAAATCTTATTTCCGGTAAACAATAAACATAACCATAACATTCCCTCCCCCCTTCTCCCTCCCTGGCATGAACATGCAGTTCTTATCAGGGGTTGCCCTATCCTGGGCCTATGAGCTAAGTGAGGTGCAAGAGTTTCAGGCCCTGGGGGCACTATTGGATTCTGCAATCTTCTCTCAGAAAGGACAGAACATCCCCCCAGTATTCAGCAAAGGATGGTAGTCTGTTATCCGTCGCATATGTAGCCCACTCCAGTACCACAAAGTCGCACACCTTGTGGATCCAGTGCTAGCGAGACGGGGCTGCTGGCCCCTTCCATTTTTGTGCAACGAGCAACATCGACGCCAGCTTTATCAGCAGTCAGGGTTTCCCGCGGGCCCGGTCTTAGCCATGTCCCCGAAGGCTAGCATTTGTGCCTCCTGTACCTCTCCCGAAAAAGACACAATCTTGGGACACTTCCACCAAATATGTGACCATGTACCGATGCCCCCATACCCTCTCCAACAGGCCTGCATGGACGCGGAATATATTTTATGCAGCCTAGCCGGGGTATAGTGCCACCGGAAAATCAACATGTACCAGAATTCCTGAAGTGGGGAGGTCCTTGCTAGTCTCAGCACTAGTCTCCAAAGTTTCTCCCAGTCCACCCAGTCTTCCCTATTATGTTCTCCCATTTTGCCATATACGGCCATGAGGCCCTAGGAATGGCGTCATCCAGGATCTTATAGATTCCTAAGAGGAGGCCCCTTGCCCATTTTATGTAGTGAGACATTTTTGAAATGCTGAAAACAGGCAGGTCGCTGCTGCTTAAATATCTGGATTCAAGATCCAGTGTCTAATCTGACTGTACCATAGTCTTTCGTGCTCACTCACCACCAAGCTTTGTTTACATTCAACAAAGTACCTAATCGTCTGACCCTGTACTATTTCCCGAATCCTCCGGCACCCCCACCCTGCTATCTGATAAATACCCCTGATTCTACACCCGCTGTTAAGCCTGGGTTATGAAAGGTAGGTGTAAATGGGGAGGGGAATGTCGTGATGCCATATTTCTTGGCAAATGCATCCCAGGTATAGGCCACCAGCTTTGTTATGGCACTGGAGTACAAGCGTTCAGGCCTGTCCAGGCACGGCATCCAAAGAACGTTGCTTAAATCGTGTCCCACTACCGCCTGCTCCATTCCTACCCATTGTTTCCCCATCTTGACCCGCAAAACATTCCCTTATTATCCTGATCTAGGCAGCATCGTAGTATAGTTGAAAGTCGGGAAGCTCCACCCCACCCCCCCCCTTCTTGGGGACATCAACAAGGTACGATTGATTCTCGGTCTCTTCCCCTACCAGATGAAGCTGCCCATCAGTTTCCCCAGTTACTGAAAGAACTTACGCATGGCCTGAAAGAGGTAAAGCTGTCGGGGAGGGTCACCATCTTCACGGCCGCTAATCGGCCCAGCCAGGAAATTCTAAGTTATTTCCACCTATGTAAGTCAGTTTTGATAGAGGCCAACATGGGGGGTTAATTCACCAGGTACCTGTTACACCTGGGAGGTGGAAGCTCTCCTGTGCCACCTGATGCATTTTTCTTTCACACCAGTACAGGGCTGCGCCCCTGTGGCAGTGTTGGTGTTTGCCATGGTGACGGTCGGCATATTCTGTTTACATTAGACAGAAGTGTAAGCCACGTCATGTGATTGGTCAGCTGACTGCACTTGCGACGCAGCCTCACAGGCTCCGCCTCCTCAATATCAGTTAAATGCTGTATTTCCCCCACAGGACACTGCTTCTAGTTAGCGTTTGAACTACCTTTGCAATTGCTTTCATCTTGACTTCGGTTATCGATCACAGTTCGTTGAAAGGATTAACCGCTGCCTAACTTCTTGGATTGTTATAACTACTGTTGCCGACACAGATTGTCTCCCGGACTTCTTGTCTTACTGTTTTTGTCCTGATTGGTCTTCTCCGTTTACGACTTCGATCTGCTTACTGGACTCCGACTCCCTTTTCCTGCATTACGGAATCATCAGCCCATTCCTCTGAGTACCAGGTGAGCATGTTGTGTCTGTCTGGAACACTGTATCTCTGTTTGCTACCGTACTGTGTGGTTGTTCTGCCTATTCGACCCACTGTCCAGAGCATATCCCGGTGTTGCCCAGAGTTAACTCCTTGACTCCCGTTTGCCGCTCTCACCTTTCAGCCTAAGACTGCTCTTTACCTTACTGTTCTGGGTCTATGCAGGACTCCTCAAATATCAGACTTCCTAACATACATACGTGCACTCAGGACGCTCTGCTGATTTGCCTCATTTCAACTAAGTGCACCAACCCGGATATAGTGTGACCCTCGTGCCGTTCGGGATAACTCACCTTTACTAACCATTCCTTTGTTATTATTTTCTCCTGGCCGTTGTTTCCAATTGAATGAAATCTGGAACCTACATCCCAGCTGTGGTAAGCTTATAGTGTCCTTCTCCTGTATCAAATTCTCCTATACTAAAATCTCAGTAAGGGATATTACAGTCCTTGTTCTTTCCATTTAGGTCCCTAACCAAAGTCAGCTTTTCTCATCCACTGTCAGGTATTCCCAGGGAGGTGTTTGGGACTCTGCTGTATACTCCTGATTTTCCGCCTGTATTAACCTGTTGTCTCTCTCTTCCTACAGTGTTGGTTTGGCGGTGCGTGTGTTCCCCGCTCTTTAGTTTTATTTAACCCTCTGTCTGTCAATTCCGAATCAGCAGAGAGGCAAATATAATGAAGAGTACCCTCAAGTTGAGGAGGCCAGGTTCTGGGAGAACCCAGGCTTACAGAGTTCCTGTTATTGCTGTTGTGCATCCTGCCCTCCATTTCTATCGAGGAACGGCCATCAACACCCCTGCCAGTGTGGTGGTGAGTAACAGTACCATCTCGAGAGCTGTGGAGTAATAAATATCCCCAGATATATGATCCCCTTCGAGCTCCATGCGAAGGGCACAGACGCCTTCAAAGCCAACCACTTCCCTCAACCATCAGGATTAAGATCTTGGATTTCATTTCATTAATCTTCAAGCCTGAGGCCTCCCCAAATTCAGAAAGGATCGTTCTGCACGCCCTCAACAATGTCTCTGGGTGCGTGAGGGAGAGGAGCATGTCATCCACAAGTGCAGCTACCTTATGCTGTCTTCCCCCAAATAGGATTCCCTGGACTTCTCCACGGTCCCTCAGGCCCTGGAGTAGCGGCACTATGTATATCACGTAGAGCATAGGGGAGAGGGGACACCCTTGTTTGGTTCCCCTTGAAAGTTTAAGGCTGTGGAAGAGAGTCCCATTGATAAGGAGCCTTGCAGCTGGGGTGCTATCAGTTGCCTGAACCCTCTTAATGAAATCCATCCCAGCCCTGTTTTTGCCATCAGTCTGAGGAGGAATGGCCATTCAACTCTGTCGAATGCCTTCTCGGCATCAAGGGAGAGGAGAACTGCAGGCGTCGAGGCCTTATGGACTTTTTCCACCAGCTGAGCTATACGTCTTACATTGTCAAATGTTTGCCGGCCTAGTACAAACCCTGCTTGATCAGGGTGAATCGGATCCAAGAGGACTTCCTCCAGCCGGTTAGCCAAAATGTTAGTGTAGATTTTTGCGTCGACATTGATTAGCGCTATCAGTCGATATGAGCTACATCTGTTCGGGTCTTTGTTGGGTTAGGAATAAGGGTAACTTTAGTCTCCTTTATTGACGCAGAGATGCTCCCACTTTCGCAGAAGTGGTTCTAGAGCCCAGCTAGCTGAGGGACTAGAGTTCACGCGAGCAAAGGCCTTATAGAAGGCTACTGTGAAGCCATCTGGGCCCAGCGCTTTGTTGAGGGGCAGTGCCATTATAATTCTATTCACCTATTCTTCAGTTATATCCTTTCCTAACTGTGCCCTTTCCACTTCACCCAATCTCTGCAAACTTACCTTTGCCAAGAAATCCTACTGGCTTTAAACTGCGGGGGCTTGCATCATGTATAAATCTGCATAAAACCATGCAACACAGCCTTGGATGTCCCCCGTGAGGGTCTGGCGGCGGGCTAGCTCATTTAGCACTGCTTTCACCATTTTCTTAGTTGTCTCCCCCCTCAACAGCTGATCCAAGAGCTTGTCGGGTTTGTTTGCCTTAGCATAGTAGCGTTGGCGGATCGACAACATGGCCCTCTCCACCTTTTTTGTCCTTAAAACGTTCTGCTGACCAATTGCCTGCCTATATTCCCTCATGTTTTTCTGGTCAGGCCCCCACCAGTCTTTTTCTAATGTACTCCATTTCCGCTTCCAACTGGGTATCCAACACTTTCATCAGTTTATCCTTTTTGCCTCAGCAGCAATAAGGTCTCCCTTAATTGTGGCCTTAAATGCGTCCCAATATATTACCCCTCACCCCCGTGTCCTGTGCCTTGTTCAGCTCAAAGAAAGAAGTTATCTTATCCTCCAGCTCCCCTCTAAGGACTTGGTACTTAGCAGCTCTCACTGCATTCTCCAACCCCAAATCCCCCACCTGCGGCCCAAGGTTTGTAGAGCCATTGTAACTACAGCGTGATCTGCTATTCCCAGTGGCCGTACCTCTATTTTTGGGACTTCACCTAAGAGTGGAGCCGATATCCAGATGTAATCAAGCCGGGAGTGTGAATTATATACATTTGAAAAGATGGTGAAACCCTCCCTGTCCCTGTGCACTCCCCTCGACATCCCCAAGACCTAAGGCCTCAAGAGCGTTTCTGCAGTGACTTAGATGCCATCTCCCCTTTGTACCTTGTCCCTCCTGCCATTCTATCCAGTTCCCCAGACCAGATTGAAGTCTCCCAACATTATGTGACCCCTCTCAAATCCTTTCATTACCATCAGCACCTTAAGGAAGGCCTCCTGACACACATTACGTGCATATACCTAAACCGCTGTGTACATTACCCCCTAGTAATCGCTCACTACGATAATGTACCTGCCCTCTTAGTCTGCCCTAGAGTCTGTTATCCAGAGGTCAACTCCATCTTGGAAAGTCTGGGCCACCCTGCTCATTTTATTTCGGCCCAGATGCATGATGTATATGGGAGAAGTCCCTCAATCGGAGCCACGCCTCATCCTTTCGCAGGAGATGAGTCTCTTGGAGTACCAATGTTTATGTTTGTTTATTTATTTGTATGGCGCTCCAAACCCAGAGGTAGAAGGGCGCTTAAGAATTTGGTTAGAGAGTTGAGAAGTATCTGTGTGTTGCATACTTCGTACAGGTTTATAATATATACATATATATACAGTGGTCAATAAATAGAACATATGCAGTACGTACAATATACAATTTTCAGAATAAATACAGTGTCTAAACCAGTATCCGCACGGGTCTAGAGTTAGTGGTGTTATTCTTTGTTTAGCAGCCAGCTGATGACCTGCTTCCTAAAGATCTGGAAGGATTCGACAGTTTTGATGTTAAGCGGTAGGGAGTTCCAGAGTTGGGGGGCAAGCACTGTGAAGCTTACCCCTCCAGCTCTTTTTAGGTGGAACCTGGGCACTAGTAGGCAAAGAGTGTTGGAGGATCTGGTGAATCTGGTGGCAGGTTTCAGGGTGAGTTTATTAGCTAGATAAGGTGGTGCTAGGTGATTGAGGGCTTTGTACGTGAGGCAGATGATTTTTAGATCAATTTTTTGGCGTATGGAGAGCCATTTGCAGGCTTTCCTAGTGGCAGAGATATGCTCTTGTCTGGGAATGTTGAGGGCTGCGCGCAAGGGGTTATTTTGTATTACCTGCAATTTATTGAGTACGGATTGATTAGCGCCTAGGTACAGGCTGTTACAGTAATCCAGTTTGGATTGTATTAGGGCCCTGGCAAGGGTGAGGCAGCTGTTGGGTAATAGGAAGGGTCTGCTGGCCCTAATGAGCTTGCCGGTATAGGCAGCGGCTGAGGCGGTCATATTGGTGTGTTTGCTAAGGTTGGTGTTGGCATCTAGATAGAAGCCAAGGGTTTTTACGCTTTTTGCTATAGGAATGGAATGACCATCGATGGTGATGTTATTATAGCTAGGGTCAAATTTAGTTAGAGTGTTGGGGGAACCAACAATTAGGAGCTCTGTCTTCTCATCATTCAGGCACAGACCATGGGAGGCCATCCATGCCTGAATGATGGAGAATATTTTGTTGATCCGGGCGGAGTCTTCTTGGTAATTACCAGAGATAGTGAGGAGTATCTGGGTGTTATCTGCGTAGTTTGTGTAGGTGACACCCAGATGGTCCAGTTGGTCAAATAGAGGCTTTGTAAATATGTTGTACAAAGTGGGGGATACACAGGAACCTTGTGTGACCCCGCATGTGATGGGGATGGGGTCTGCTGCAGCTGTAGTGGAAAAGACTCGAATGGTTCTGTTAGCCAGGAAGGATTGTATCCATATGATGGCAGGGGAGGAGAAGTGGGCTGCGGTGGCAAGGTGATTACAGAGGACCTCATGGCTGACCAGGTCAAAGGCCGCTGAGAGGTCTAGGAGGAGTAGGATTGCGGCATTGCCTTTGTCTTTAATTTCATCAATCTGGCTTTTGAGATGAACAAGGGCGGTTTCAGTTCCGTGTTGAGGTCTGAAGCCAGATTGACGTATTCCTAGCAGTTGGTTGGATTCTAGGTATTCCTGAATTTGGATGTAGGCGACTCTGTCCAGGATTTTCAGTAGGAAGGGGACTGTGGTGATGGGCCTGTAGTTTGTGAGTGTGGCCCGGTCGAGGGATTGTTTTTTCAGGAGAGGGAGAACCCATGATTGTTTTAAGTTGCTGGGGATGGAGCTATTGGTGAAGGATAGGTTGATGAGTTTGGTGATGAAGGGGGGAGAGCTCTCTGGCTGCATCTTTTATGATTTGAGCCGGGCAGCTGTCTCCTTTACAGTTAGAGGGTTTCAGGGAGGTGATGATTTTTTGAACTTCCGGGATGGTGACTTTTTTGAACGAGAAGCCTGCGCTAGTGTTGTTAGGTGTGGGTGGGATAAGGTTGGTGACATTCTAGTTGAAGAGTTGTTGCCGTTTGTTTTCGATTTTAGTTTGGAGTCCTAAAATTTTGTTGTTGAGGGCGTTCTGGATGTTGGTGCACCAGGATTTGTCTTTCAGGCAGGTTTCCGGGGGCGAAATAGGGTTTTCTAGTTCCTTCAGAATTTCTGAATAATTCTTTAGTGGAGGATCCTGCCTGAGTGATCCTGGTGTTGTAAGTATCTTTTTTGGTCCGGATTATCTCGCTTTTGTAAAGTGAGGATAAGTTAGTGAGGTTGGATTTGTTTTCCGCAGTGGGGTTAGTCTTCCAGGTGTGGTGAGCCTTAGCTTTCTCTTTCCTAAGTAGTTTGAGCTCAGGGGTGTACCACGAGTTCAGATGAGCTTTGGGTTTAGCTTTGCGTATTTTCAAGGGGGCAACGGTGTCCATTGCTTTGGCCATGGAATCATTGAAGGTGTCAATCAGCAGGTTTAAGTGAGCGTTAGCTGGGAGAGCATTGAGGGTAGGTAAGACCAGTGGTAGTAGGGCTTCAGCAGTGATGTTGCGTTTATTCCTGGTGGGGCATGCTGGTGCCATGGGGTGCTTATTGGGCAGTACCTGATTGGTGTTAACCTCAAGGGGGATCATGTGGTGATCGGTCCATGCCAGAGGTTGGGGGTCTTTGCAGGTTGTGTTGCAATTGCGGGTTGCTACCCAATCAAGGGTTCTGCCTTTTTGGTGGGTAGGAAGTACAATGAGTTGAGTGAGACCATGATCGGTTAGGACATTGGCTAGGGATGCAGCAGGTGCATCGTTTGGGTCTTGGTACCCGAGGTTGAAGTCTCCGAGGATCATGATTTGTGCTGCTGGCTTGGAAATTTTGGTGATGAGGGATGTGATGTCTTCTTCGAAGGTCCCAGGGGGACCTGGGGGTCTATATATGAGGTGGATGGTTATCGTGGCTGTGGGGGAGGTTTGTAGTTTGGTTGTGAGTAACTCGCAGGATGTGAATGCGACTGTGTCGGTTGGTCTAAGGCCTAGGGCGGATTTGGAAATGATTGCTACGCCTCCACCTCTGGCGTTAGGTCTGTCCGCTCTGAAGATAGTGTATTTGTCTGGGATGGCTAGCGATAAATAGGGTCCGGACGCCTCATGAAGCCAAGTTTCTGTTAGGGCTAAGAAGTCAAGGTCATTGGTAAGGATGATGTCTGCAATTTCTGTGGGGTGGGCAGCCAGGGATCTGACGTTGAGTAGGGCGCCTTTTAGTGGGGGAGGAGTGGGTTTGCTTGGTGCAATGTGCTTTGTATTAGTTTTGGTGTAAGGTCTGGAGTTAGGTTTAGAATTTGTGGTGGGGAGCCTGGAGCCTAATCTGTCGTTGCGGGTTGTGATGTTGGGAATAAGGGAGAGGGGGGTTGGCCCGGGCGGCTTAAAGCGGGTGGGAGGTTTGGTGGTCATTTTGGTTTGGTTAGACTTAGCAATGGGACTGTGGTGGCTGTTGGTGGGTAGGCCATGGATGACGATGGATGTGGAGGTGAGAGGGTGGTGGTAAGTGGAGGGGAAAGGGTGTGTGGGGGGTAGGAACGGAGTGGGGCAGGGGATGGGGTGGTGTCTGGGGCACCCTAGTTTAGCCAGGCCGTCCTGGTGGGCTATGTAGCTATTGTTGCTACAAGGTACATTGTCCTGTATTAAACAGAAAGGGAACATGGTTAGGGCGAGCCAGAAGATCATGGTCTGTGGATAGCGGTGGAGTCTAGTGGCGCTGGTGGAGAGCAGGTCAGACTAAGATAGATGGTGGCTGGTTAGAGTCGGGTAGAATCGGTCAGGTACAGCCTGTGCACTATAGTATCTAGATTGGATACAACTAGTTGTGAGGTTGGAGCATACAACAGGGCACCTATATGTGACAATTCCTGACATTGACTAAAATGCATACATCAGAGGGTCTGTTAGCGACTATAGGGCACAACTCAGTTCTGGTGGTCTGTTAGCGACCATAGGGCACAACTCAGTTCTGGTGGTCTGTTAGCGACCTTAGGGTACGACACAATTCTAGTGGTCTGTGTGTATCTGTATTGCATCACAGTATGGTTTGAGAGAGATGTGCAGCTGTGAGCAGTGTGTGCGGAGGACTAGTTCTGAGTACAATTGTCATATAATGGTTGGGCAGCTGCAGTGACTAAAGCAGTGACCGTAAGGCGCAACACAGTCTAAATGTGGTCTGCTATTGACCATAAGGCACAACACAGTCTAAATGTGGTCTGCTAGTGACCATAAGGCACAACACAGTCTAAATGTGGTCTGCTAGTGACCATAAAGCACAGCACAGACAGTGAGGTCAGTTAGTATTCATGAGCCAAACAGGTATTAGGCTCTATAGATAGACCAACACTTGCCACCGGGGTAAGCGGGCGAGTGCAGAGCGAGGCAGCAAAAGGAAACAGTGTAGAAGATTGAGTGATATATTGTGCGTCTTAGCAACCAAGGCCAGGTAGGCTGCAATCTATAGCTAGAACGCCTAGATTCAGAGTCCCCGTGGGACGCTATAACACTTAAGACTGGTTTACTCACATGGCCAGGTGGGTATATGGATGCTTGAAAGCATTGGCACATCAGTGACGCCTCGTTGGTCGAAAAAGCATTTAACGGAGTCCCAGGATAGTTCTGCAGACGGGGTAGCGAGTGTTCCGGAGCCTTTACTTTCCAGAACTAAGGGGCAGCATCTGTGGCCCAGGCCCACAGTGCTCCGAACAGGCGCAGGAACAGGCCTTTGTATGGCCTTCGGACTGGCCGGCGATTCCGTATATGAGCGTGACTTCCTCATGAATAGTTCCAATTCTTTCCTCTGACTCCCGCCTGCCCCACCAGTATCATACTTTGCCTTTTATTTGTAGTTTATTAAATTTCTAAAGCACGTTTCAACAAAGCGCTGTACAATAAAAGAATCCAAAATACAGTACAATCAAAAATGTAACGGATGAATACAAATGTACATCAACAGAGAAAGTAAAAGCATTTTGTATTACCTTTCGGGAACCAATGGTGAAAGAAGGTGGAGTTTAAGATTAGTTTGGAAAATACGAAGAAATGAGGAACGAAGTGAGGGAGGGAGAGCATGCCAGTTCTTGGGGGCTAAAAGAGAAAAGGAGTGGAAACTAGACCAAGCACGAGGTGGCTTACGAACAGTCTAAATAAATAGATTTTTAGATTGCAAGGAACGCGAAGGAACATAGAACAAAGAGGAGAGATATATGGGGACCAAGCTGTGGGTACACTTAAAAGCAATCGAAAGAAAATGATTCAAGAGACAGCAGTCAAAGGGAAGTAGTGAGATTGAGAGTAAAGAAGAAGTAATAGAAGAACGAGGGGGTAAAGAAAAAAGGTGATGAATGGAAGAGTTATAAATAGAATGAAGAGGGCAAAGATGACAAGCAGGGATGTTAAGTAATATCGATGAACAGTAGTCGATACGAGAAAAGACAAGAGAAAAGAGAAGTTTGGTGGCATGAAAAGGAAGATAAGGACAAGCATGACGAATGTTAAACGAGCATAGCGGCAGGAGCGAGCAATAGCGTTGATCTGAAGTGAAAAAGAGAGAGAGGGAACAAAGATAACACCCAGAATGCGTGCAGAAGGAGAAAAGGAAAGAGTGAATGGAGGAAAGGAAAGGGAGACGAGATGGGAGAGATAATAGAAGAGGGAACAACAGAACCTCCCTTTTTGAGGGATTAAGATGTAGGAAATGAGAAGACATCCAGTTCTGAACGGCGAAGAGACAGTTTGAGATAGTAGAATGTAGGACAAAATTTAAAAAAGAAAATGAGAGAAAAATCTGGGTGTCATCCTTGTAAAGGTGAAAGGAAAGGTTGAAAGAAGTGATAAGAGCAGAAAGAGGAGCAGTATAAAGAGAGAAGAGGACCCAGTACCGAACCTTGGGGGACACCATAAAGAGGAAGTGAGGAAGAAGAGTGTCCAGTCCAAGTAACAGAGTAGGGGTGTTGAAAAGATAAGAACTGAACCAGTTTAGGCACCACTTCCCCTTTCCTGCATGTCCCCCCCATCTCCCCAACACCAAGCCCCAACCTCTGGTGCCTCCCCGGTCTCCCAATTACTACCCTGTGTCTGTCCCCAACTCTGGGATTCACCCCACTATACCTCCCCCCTCATCCTGCCTCCTCCCTTCCCCCCTAGAACTCCTCCCAGGTGTTGTTTCCCTCTTTAAATCCAAGACGGAGTGATCTCCTGCGCTCCTAGTGCCCTACTTCATACCCTTCTGTGTCCACCACACCTTTATAATGCAGACACTTCACCCTTCCACTTCAAACCCCTCCTTAATCTGCCAATGGCCCCCTTGCTCTGCTCCCCCGTTCTAGGGTGGAGGCCCGTCAGGGGGGTCTCCAGCTTCATCGGTTGCCTGCCGGTGTCCACCCCCAGGGACTAGGCCTTGGTCTGTTCTCAAATGATGAGGGGCGGTCCTCCTGCCCGTTCTGATCTACGTCCAATTGGCCACAGGTCGGACCCTTCCTGCATGGTGGTTATGCGCTTCTGGGTTCCTTCCCAGTCAAAGACCAACCCAAATGGAAAGGTCCATTTGCAGCAGATTCCCCTGCGGGCTAGCTCCTTGACCACTGGACCCATCCGTCTTCTTTTGAGGAGTGTAGACACCGCCAAGTCCTGAAAAAGGTGAATGGGTAGCCCTTGTACGTTAGGGGCTCCTTGGCTCTTGCTTTTTGTAGCACCACATCCTTCTGGGTATACTACATGAAATCCACTAGCACGTCCTACAGCCTACCACCTGGGCCCCCACGATCCTGCCTGTTCCGTGTATCCGATCCAGACCAATTTCCTCCGGGGTTGTGTCGGCTAGGATATCTGCAAATATTCCCTAGACCTGTGCCTTTGGCTACTTTTCCGTCACCGACTCTGACAGGTCCTTCATCCTTATGTTAATTATGCGTGAACTGTTTTCCATGTCCTCAACCGGCAGTTCAAGGTTCCTGGTTGTCAAGGGTTTTGACCCATGTTGAATTATTAGACGGGGTAGATGTGGGGATGAGCTGTCGCCGCCCATCATTCTATCCCAGAACAAAACTAAATCAATAGACTGGGTGGATGTGGGGATGAGCTGTCGCCGCCCATCATTCCATCCCAGAACCAGGAAAACCGCGCGGTTGTGGGCAAACCAAAATAGTGCCAGCATGATGGACCGGCAGCGCCAGGGGTGAAAGGTGGTGTCAAAGGAAAAATAACAGTGTTGTTAGACCAAAAGCGCCTTAAAATCACCTTTGTTTTCCTGAATGCAAGCTCAAAGTGCCTATTTCGAACATTGCAGGATATTCAAAAATCTCACTGAACACCAGCAGACATGTGGCAGAATGAATTCTTGCGTGCATACTAAATCTGGAAAGATGAAGAGCCCAAAACAATGTTTATAACAAAACTGGCTGAGCTGTGGATGTCAGCAGCTTAATTGAAATTGGATTTAAAACCACTAAAATCGAAATGTTTAAATTAATGAGTGACCTACTTTTGAGTGTCACATAGTTTGCAACTGTTAAATGTCATGGTTTTGAACTTCGAATCAGCATTCTAGCTGCATGTGTAAAAATTGTAAGTTTGATTTAAACTGGGAACAAACAGGACATTTAGCTGAAGCTTGGCTTAAAGAAATTGAATTCTGCCTGACAACTACCCCCGACAGGAGTTGAACTGGCTCAACAACTCTTCCCAGGCCTGGCTGCATCCTGCTGCCCCCACCAAAAGGAGATCACACCTCTCTGATTTAATTAAGGGAGGTGTACCTGCAGACTGCAGGAAATTGAACAAAGCCCTGTCCTGGACTCAGGCAAATGTTATATTGGGGGGGTCGTAAATGGCTTCCTCTTGGGAGAAACTGGGAGGGGCAGTGCCTGTGAGAGCAAACTGAGCTTGGGGGAAGTGGACAAACCAGAAACTCCACCATGTGCTTGGGGGAAACCACACCCCTTTGGGCCAGAGCATAATTTCAAAAAAAGATGGATAATTCATAGTACGGACTTGTCAGAATTATATAAGTAATATCATTATTCTTGTGATTTTTCTGTGCACATTTTGAGAGTTGTTAGGACCCTGTGGTGTATTCTGGGGGGTTGCTAGCAGAAAATAGGGTCTTACTCCAAATGTCTGCATGTTAAAAATCTGACACTTCATCAATTAATGTCCATACTCCTTGCGCACATTTGTGTAATTTTTGGTAAATGTCCGATATTGGGAAACCGACCAAAAAGCGCAAAATGTGGTCATTTCTGAATCCCAGCTCGCAGGAACATGGGGCTTGAACAGAGACATGTCTTAATTCATCTGTAATATGTAAATGTAATGTCAACCACTTGTTTATCTGGGAAACATGTATTTGAATCAAATATAGATTTGTGGGAAAATTGACCAGGGGAGGATCCTCTGACCCATAAACAGACCTCATCATGATGACAATCCATTTCCTTCCCCCAATCATGGGAGAGGGGAGAATTGGGCCAATGACAAGTAGAGAGGGGCAGGCTCAGTTATGCCACGCACACACCCACTTTCTAAACACATAAAAGCAGACAGTGCAGGACAGCTAGGGACATTCACTTTCCACTTTCTTGCGGGACGCTTTGCCGGGAGACTTCAGACTTCACATCCAGAGATCCAGACTTCAAATCCATCAATCTCCAGAACCTGTAGCAGAAAGTAACTCCAGAATTTGTAGCAGAGAGGCCTCAATCCACAAGCTGAATCCTCTTCAGCAGGCCTCAAAACCAACCAAACTATTCGACAGCCGGGCAAGCTGTTTGAATTTTTTGCCAAGAACTTTTGCAAGAACCTGTAGCAGTATCCAGAAAGCAGTGCTGTATCCGGAACCAGAGAGAACCACAAACCAGACCGTTGTGAACAGAACCGGTGCTTGACAGACCCAGAGAGCAGAGCTGACCCAGATAGCCGGGACTTCAGAACCACCCGCCGGAAGTCCCGTCCAACCTGACCAGACCTTGACGGCTTATTTCAAAAATATAGTGTGAGTACTCACTGTGCCAAAACCAATCTCTTAGTTTAAAATAATCTAATCCAAACTATTTTAGCCTATTAGAACTGCCTCCTAGAATCGTGTCATTCTGTCATCTTTAAAACTGAAAACTGTCATCTGTCATTCTAAGCTTTAAAATTTAAAATCTGAAAAACTACCTTTAATAAATCGGCTGTATCTCCGGAACCGTTTGTGCTAGGAGCGAGTTTTAACTGTCATCTTAAAGCTAACATTCTAGGCTTTGCAACGAACCTAGAACCGACTTGCTACTCCTAATAGGGCCTCCGTAATTACGCACAACACACGCGATTAATTTTGCCGTGATTTGACATTTTGCACAATTTCAGCCACGTGTAAAAATCAGCAGCTCCTTGCTTTCCTTTGCTAAAATTCATTTTAACCTGCTAGTCACTCATAGAGCATTGCTAAAGTGAGCCTGAACTAATATAAACTAGATATCACCCCCCCCCCCTGAACCTCTAGAGGGAATTAAAAGACTTTTTAGCACATTTCTCACTTCATTGTCATCACATTCAAAGCATTTTGGGCCTGTGTTTCAAAGTTATACCTGTTTTTCTCTAAGCTTGCTAGGGGGGAACTGCATTTCGTATTGCATTTTGTTGGGATTCTTGAAGACTGTGTGCTCTCCTTCCATTTCTTACATTGCATAGGATGGGGGGTGAGTTACCAGAGAAAAAGTGATTATATTATCTTTCGCTAAAATCATATCCAGTTATTTTCTGTACTGCATTTCATTCATCATTGCATTGTCCTTGAAGCCATAAAGACATTCTCTACGGGGGCGTGGCCTGGAGCCGATGGCGAGCAGAGGCTGATTCGCCGGGCTCCGGCCGAGACGCCGTTTTCGAATTATTTATCTCCGGCTCCAGAGGGTTAGCAGCCCCCTGGAAAGAACGCACTGGTGTGCGAGGCGATCCCGCACAAAACCAGCTAGAGGGGTCGGACTCTCCGGCCTCCCAGACGTCGGCGCGGACCACCGAACGCACTCCCTCCCCCCGCCGCGCCTGGATCTAAGATGGCGGCTCACGGAGCCTAGCGAAGCCTCCGTAAAGCATCCCCACCAGCACACCCAGGCGGGGAACATCGCGGAGAAGCACCACAGCGGAGCGGGCCTCATCCTAACACCCGACTGTGGCCGACATCCGATCCTCACCCTACTCCCCCATCATCACGACGGAAGGCCTCGGATGACACTACGCGCCGGAGTCGCCTTATTTTTGAGCTCCGCCGAGGCGCAACACTGCACATCGGAGACGGCGGTGAGGAGCCCACCTACCTCCAACTTTCTCCCCACCACCGGAGACCCGCTCGAAAATATACACGCCGCATGTTCCGGGGACAGGAACGCGCGGCGACACCAGCGGCCTCCCCTCACTGGACGTACACTCTTTCACAGGGAGGCGGCTGCCGGGTGGCCGAGCCGGAGGAACTGCAGGGACACTGGGCTGCTGTGGCCCGTTGTCACGCCCGATACCCCGGAAGACCGCCAAGAGGCACCAGGTCGCGGAGAGATCGAGCGCACAATCCCGGCGGCGCTCCCCACCCGCGACCTGCATCGTCCACTCGGCTGGGCCGCCCAACTGGACTTCCCCGCCGGGGGGAGACAGCTTCGGCCCCCCCCTCCTGGGCCTACACTCAATTGCGGGGTGGCCGCCGCTGGCTGGCTGGGTCGGAGGAGCTGCTGGGGCACTGGGCTGCTGTGGCCCGTTACCTGGACCAAAGGCCCGGAAACTAGAGGCGACCCGGAGGACAGTGACGGTGCGCAAGGCCGCGGAGCAACAGTGAGTACGGCCCCGACCACCCTCCCCAACCACAGCCTGCATTGTTCCCAGCTGGACTCCCTCACCAAGAGGGGACAACCTCTGCCCTAAACGCCCCGGCTCCATCACCCTTAAGCCCAGGGGCAGAGACACGGGCGCCAGGATAGCGGACAGAACACCCGGAAGAGCGGAGGAGCGCCCCACCTCATGCGCCCCACCTCATGCGCCCTGGATAACCTCTAACTACTGAAACAACGACTCCCCTGGGCACAACTCACCCTAAAACACCACTCTGGGCTATTTAAGAGAGCGGCCTTGAACTTCACCCCTCCAGACTCAGGACTCCGGGGCAACCACTATTACGCCCCCAACATGGCCGCCAAAAAAACCAGGGCCGCCACCATGGACTCCTTTGTCTCAGCCAGGGCTAAGACTCCCACCCAAGCCAGGGCCAGCTCTACCGAAACCATTCGCTCGCAAGAGTCGGACCCCAAAGATAACCACTCCCAGATAATGGATGCAATTGCCTCACTAAAGACCCACATAGACTCCAAGATAGACGAGTTTAAAATTGACATACAACTCATCCGCCAAGATGCCCGCAACCTAACGGAAAGGGTGACGGCCATGGAGAAAGCTACAGAGGTGGGGTCCGCGGCCGCGGCGACCCTGCAATCTGAAGTTTCGGACCTAAAAAGGAAAGTCACATTCCTAGAAGAGAGGGCGGAGGAGGCCGAGGGTCGGGCCAGACGAGGGAACATCAGAATCTTAGGTATCCCGGAGGGAAATGAAGGCCTAAATACCACGTCCTATGTTGAAACCCTGCTGCTACAGGAGGTTGGGGCCGGCAGGCTGACCCAGGGGTTTTCGGTGGAGAGAGCCCACAGGTCCCTACAGAAACGACCACCCCCTGGATCGCACCCACGGCCAATTATAGCCAAGATACTAAACTTTCAGGACAGGGAAACCATATTAAGATATTCCAGGGAAACTGGCCCCATTATACAGGGCGAAGCTAAGATTTCCATATACCCGGACTACACCCAGAAAGTACAAAGAGAGAGGAACTCGTTTGTTCCGATCAAAGCAAGGCTTCGCCAACTGAACCTTAAATACAGATTGCTGTACCCGTCCCGCCTGAAAGTTATTCACAAAGGGAGGGCAATCTTCCTCGAGAATCCGGAAGCGGCCAACATGTGGCTAGAGGACAATAACCTTGCCGACGGTGCAGATAACCCTGGTGGGGAAGACTGAACCTCGGGGGAGCAGAGCCGGACCCCAGGGACCCTCCACACCGTCCACACATGAAGCACAAATAGCCGGACCCAAGCAGGTAACCCAATTAACAGTATATCGTATGGAAACGACCCTCGTTTGGCCTCGCCACCTCGCAGCAACCCCGCCCCCAGCGAAAGAACCACCGGGCGAGTTTCTGCCCGACCCAACTCGCGCCCGACTCCCGGATGGGCACAGACGGCGCGAGAGCGCCTGAGCACCGCGACACAGTTGTAGTTGCTGGGCGCACCAGTTTGAGTTATGTTATTAGTTTAGTTAGTACCATAGTCTTCGTTCTACTGATGCTTGAAAACACTGAGATGGCCACAGGAAACGCTTCAAGAATCGACGAATCAGAGGCCTATCACTTACAACTTACCAATCACGCTTTGATGCCACACTGGGCAGCAGCGCCTGCCCCTCACGCTAAACTCGGAACACCACACCAATGGCATCACAACTCAATGTCATGACGTGGAACGTAAGGGGAATGGGTTCGTACCTCAGGAGGAACCGCATACAGTCCTATCTCAGGAGGAAGAAAGTCTCGATAGCGATGTTACAGGAGACACACCTCACCGGGGACGCTCTATCTAAACTGGCAGACCGATGGGAGGGAACTGTGAGAGGATCCCCATATTCCAAATACGCAAGGGGTGTGTTAATATGGATAAACCCAAATGTGCCCTTTCAACTACATGGATGTGAATCTGACAAGGACGGCAGATACGTAATAATGTGGGGAACTATGGAACAGACCCCGATTTGCTTAGCTAACACATATTTCCCGCAACACGGAATCCCGTCGTACCTCAACACATTGAGCCCCAAGCTGGCACTCCACCGGGGCCAAACCTTCCTGTGGGGAGGAGACTTTAACTGTGTTCTGGACACAACCATGGACAGATCGCTTCCTCCCCCCCAATCAAGCAACCCTGCAACCCGTGCCATGGAAGAAACACTAGACCAACTCAACCTAGTAGACATCTGGAGGATGCAACACCCATCCGTTAGGAGTTATTCCCATTACTCAGCCCCACACAACGTCCACACAAGGATAGATTACTTGTTTATTGACCGTGACGAAGCCCCGCTGGCGGTAACCACAGAGTATCTGGGGAGAACTATTTCCGATCACTCCCCGTTAATTATGCAATGGAGGCAGAGAGGACCCAGACCCCCGATCCCCATGTGGAGAATGCCTTCCGCGACGCTAGAGGATCCACAGTTCAGAGAGGACCTTGCCGAGAAACTAGAGGAGTACGTCGATATCAATAAGGGATCCGTCTCCACTTGGAGCACACTGTGGGAGGCCATGAAGGTGGTCACCAGAGGAGAAATCATATCTAGAGCTGGTGGCACCCGCAGGCAACTAAAGACATCACTTGAGGCCCAGGAATCAGAGATCACCCGCCTGGAGTCCACTCTTGATACCTCCCCGGGAGTCGAAACGGAACTGAAAACGGCCCGAGAGAAATGTCAGCTCTCCTGGGACAGACTTGAAAAATTTGACTTTGCCACATACACCGCTCGATCCCATAAGGAATCGGACAAACCGGGTAAGCTGCTGGCTTGGTTATGCAGAAGAGAGCACCCTAAACACTTGCCAACAGAGATAATAGATGCAGAGGGTACATCCCACAGGACGCAGATGGGGATCAACAAAGCATTTGCCGAGTTCTACTCAAAACTATATGCTCATGAAGCCCGAATCCCCACCACTGAAATAATAGACACCCTGGGTGAGATCGACATACCCCAAATAACCAGCGAACAGAGAACCGAACTAGACATGGACATTACTCCCGATGATGTAAGATGGGCCATCAGGTCGCTCGCCACCTCTAAGACCCCAGGTAGCGACGGACTTACGCCAGAATTCTATAAAGCATACGAACCCATTCTCACCCCCATCCTACACGAAGTCTACCAGGAAGCTTACACAAATGGGATCCTCCCCAACACCATGAGAGAAACCATAATCATCCCCATGCTTAAACCCCATAAACCACCCACTGATTGCGACTCGTACCGACCCCTGGCCATGCTCAATTATGATAGCAAGATCCTCACCTCAATACTGGCCAGCAGACTAGCTAGAGTGCTAGGGTCCATAATCCATGAAGATCAGAACGGATTTGTCCCAGGTCGCAACACCACAGCCAACCTGAGGAGGCTCCAACACATCATGGCCGAAACTCACGACTCGGAGGAAGAACTAGCGATACTGTCACTTGACGCCATTAAGGCTTTTGACTCCATCTACTGGGAGTGGCTGGTGGAGGCCCTGCGGGCCTTTGGTTTCGGAAATGGTTTCATCAGATGGGTCCAGGTTCTCTACAACTCCCCTGTGGCCAGGGTCAAGACAGGCGGCACAGTCTCAGAATCCTGGAAAATACAGAGGGGCACGAGACAAGGATGCCCACTCTCGCCCATGCTGTACATACTGGGACTGGAACCGATTGCCTTATACTTTCGTCAGCAACTCTTTGATGCCGGCATTAAGGTGGGCAACGCCTATAACATAATATCACTGTATGCTGATGACGTTCTCTTGTACCTAAAAGACCCTGAGTTCAATGCATTGACAGCTCTGGAGGTACTCGACAACTACGCGAGATACTCCGGAATCCAATTTAGTAGACACAAATCCTCAGCATTCCCCCTGGCCGGATTGAGAGACATCTCAGCGGAGGACCTTCCAATCATAGGGATAAAATGGCAACTCGAGAAGTTCAGATACCTGGGGATTAATCTCAGCCACACCCCACAGCTCACACATGAGCACAACACAGAAGCAGCCGTCACCAACCTCCGACGGTCCGTAAAATTCTGGTCTAAACTCCCACTGGCAATGGTGGGGAGAGCGGCGATAGTTAAAATGATAATCCTCCCTCGCTTCTTATACTTCTTCGTGAACATTTGCCATTACATACGGCCCCCCTTCTTCAGGAAATTGGAAGCTATTATCAAGGACTTTTTATGGGGACCCCACAGGCATAAGTTGTCACTGGCCACACTAACCCTTCCACATAAAGAGGGTGGAATCAAACTTCCAGATTTCCAGCTCTACTACTTGGCCGCCCAGCTCAGTCACATCACAAGATGGCTGTCAGACGAATCTTCAGCTGAACTGGGGCTGCTGAAGCAACACCACACCAACCTAACCCCCAAGGAAACCCTGTGGGATCCCCTCAGCCGCTCTCCGGAAACCCCCATGGTTGTCGGGCTTGGCAGACAGATATGGACCAGGACTTGCCACATCAGGAAGGTGCAACACCCATACTCTTCGGACCATCCCATAATGGCTGATGCGTGCGAGAAGGAGGCAGACCTCCCCATAGCAAGGAAGTGGGAGGAAGCCGCGATATACACATGGGGAGACATGTTTGAAGATGGAGTGTTCAGGGACTTTGAATCGATCCAGGAAATCGAAGGGCTGCCCAAAGGCCAGTTCCTTTGGTACCATAGGCTCAAACGTACCGCCAAGAATCAGTGGCCCACCTGGCCAGAGGAACCTACCTCGGACCCTCTACTACAAGAAATGTATGACCTCTCTGATGGATGGAGACCTGTCTCCAGGTTATACAACAGGCTCATCGACAAACCAAACCCTAAGGGAGCGACACTGAGGGCGAAATGGGAAGCAGACTTCGCAGCCCCGCTCACTGATAAAGAATGGGAAAGAGCACTAATATTCCCCAAGAATGTCTCGAGAAACTCCAGATTTGGCCAGATACAATTGAACGTCCTTTATCGAACTTACATGACCCCCCACAGGGTTGCCTCGTTCAACGCGAAGGTTCCACCGGTATGCCCATGGTGCGGGAACGACAGGGCAGACATGATTCACATGTTCTGGTCCTGCACCAAAGTGACGACACTCTGGTCGAAAGCCAAGCAATCCTGTAGAGACGCCGGTATGGAGCGATACGAATGGTCACCAGGAGAGTGCCTATTGGGTACATACCCCAGACCGAGTAAGTTCAAACACCTCGTGAAACTGATGGACATTTCATGTATACTTGTCAAAAGAACTATAGCGATGGCCTGGAAGACACCAGCGGGCCCTAGACACGAGCGATGGTTTAACGAAATGGCGAGGTGGACGACGGCAGAGACCAGAGCCTGGCAGGAAGGAACTACATCCAGTGGAGAAGCCACAAGCGGCTCCTTGGTCGCTTGGAGGGCCCTTCTAACGGGCATGCACTTCGACGCGGACCATAAGCCCCCTTGAACACCTGTTGCGGTTCCCAATGACAGGCCCCCACTATTACAAAGTATATGCCTCTTGCAGCTGTTCCCCCCCACTTCCTGAGAAGCCATACTCTGGACTGAACCACCATCACGAACTTCACTTACTACATTATACGAAGACTATCGTTGTTTAGGATAAGTTTCCTCTTGTTTTTTTTCCTTTCTTTCTTTCTCCCCATCTTATTCTCTCTTTCTCTCTTCTTCACTTGTTTAATTCACGAGTTTGTAATGTCTTATCTTATCACGAAAACCAATAAAAATACTTTAAAAAAAAAAATAAAGACATTCTCTACCACCTTATTTTTCTTTTCCTATTCATAAGTAACCAAGAACTGTGCTACTGTAGGATTACCTATTGCTGATTACTGCTCATATTCACAAGTGTGCTATCCAGTGTGATATGTATATATTGTTTAATTTTTCAAATAAACCTTTTAAATTTGCAAAACAAATCTACTTCTTGGTTCAGTGGGGTCAGAGGGATTCTAAGAGAGGGGTGTTATACAAGGGTTCATCATCCAGATTATAACTTGCATAAAAAAATATAAATAAGGGCTTCCCTTGGGCATCCCAGACAAGGCACTGACTTAGTGGGATTGCTTGATTGGAGTCACTTACAGAGTGGGGGCTCGTCAGGGATATTCTGGGTTAGATTTACCACTTGTGCAGCTTAATACAGTGTGTCAACTGACCGGATACACATATCCGGTTAGATCACAACGCTGTTTTACACTGTGAAAGTACTCCTCAAAGGAACGCTCTAAGGAAACGGTCTGTTTTGCAAAATAAAATACAAACTTCTGTAAGTCAGGAAGAAACTCAAATTCCAGAATGACAACCTTGGTAGATATGAAGATAGCTAGGGAGCACCTCTTACATAAACTGTTTGTGAGAGGTGAATGGTCTGAACAGGACCAAAATGTATGGTTGCAGGCGATCACACAACAGGTCACTACAACTGGGTCAGAGATGTGGAGAGATCAGGGTCCCTTACATGTGGCCCTGAGTGAACTATATATGGCCTCTAAGGCCAAGGATGACCACAACAAGATTGCCAGGGTAGCGGCATATTTCTATTTACATATGGGAGCCATGCAGGATAAATGTGCTGAAGGCCAAGATCTGGCAAATAGGCGACAGATTGCGTTAGAGAAGGCCCAATCTGATCTGGACTCTTCTGAGCAGAGGCTGCTCAGGAGCCAGGAGTCAGAAAATGACAGCAGACAGTACATCACTAAAATAAAGGAGGATATGGATATGCTGCAACAGGAAAAGGCTGACCAGGATACCAGATTTCTGGCCTTGCAGAATGAGTACCAAGAAGGTTTGGACTCCCTACTGCAGAGCCAGAAAAAGCTGGAGCAACAACTGGACTTCAACAGGGCATGCACAAAGCAGGTAGCCACCCTGCAAAGCCAATTGGGCAGAGAAAAAGAGGAGAGCAATAAACTGATTCTGAAAGACCTGGACACCCAGACAGAATTTCAGGAAGAGCGCCAGAAAGCAGGTGCTTTTCAAAGGCAGAGGGACGACCTGGCGGCACAGATGCAGGCTGTTAGTCAGGAAAGGGACACCTTAGGCCAGGAAGTCTGCCAATTAAAATAAAAAAATGAAGAAAATCACCTGGCCCTCCAGGGGCTGGGTGACCTCCAAAAAGAGCATCAAAACTTGTTAGAGCACACCAGGAGGGTGGAAGAGGCTCTGGCAAGAAAGGAGCAGGCCAGTAGGGATGGGACTCAGGAGGTAACCCTCCTGCAGCAAAGACTGGCCCAGTACTCCAGGACCAATCAGGAGGCACAGAGAGAGAATGAGGCTCTCTGCCAGCACAATGATAGGCTCCAGCAACAGGTAGCGATGCAGGAGAGACTGATAGAGTCTAGTAAGGCCTTAACTGAAGAACTGAAGGCGAAGGCTCTTGCATTGCAACAGGGAGCAGGGGCTGACAGAGATGAAGTTCACTGGGAAAGGGAAACGCCTGAGCATAACCTCAGGAGCCCTAGTACTGGAGGCCTTCATCTCTCTCAGTCCCTGGACTCTGCCACCCCCATGTCCCCTGGCGCACATGAGCACAGGGCCACAGGGTTGGCAGATTACTATCCAGCCAAAATTATGGGGCTCATAGGCCAGTACCACCCAGGAATGGAGGGGCGGGCTTCCGGGTATGGGCACCTAAGCACAGTGCAATTTAGTGGGGAACCCCAGGAGAGTAGGCCTACTAAGGGCATCCTGAAAACCTCTGCCCAGTTAGGTCAGTGGGGGGGGGGTACCCATCAAATCCTGGCAGCAAGGAGGGATCTGAAGACTCCTCTGAGCGTTACAGGACACAGGAGACCATGTCCTCACATTCTGCCAGCCATTACCAGGCTCGCAGAATCCGGGAAAACCTGGAAGATCAGACGGGCACCTCTGGGAGCAGTGCTTCGGAGTCAGAGGATGAATGGACCAGGGTTACCCGAACCAAAAAGGCCAATAAGGCAAAAAGGGCCTTGCATAAGGACCCATTGAAACAAATAAAGGCAATAAGGAGTGTCATCACGCCTTATCATAAGAACGGCAAGTATTCTGTTTGGGAACACTTGGAGCTCTATGAGCAAATGATGGAGACTTTCCATTTGAAGGACAGCAGTAGCTGCATCCAGTACGTCAAATGGACATTCTCCCCAGAATACTCCAGTTTCTTTGCAGGGCTGGAGGACCAAAACCATTCAAGATGGTCCGCATACAGGGCGGCCATCTTGAAACAGTTTTCTGTTCATAGAAATCCTCAAGAGGCTCGCAAGGCAGCCTACAATTTGCAATGTGGGGAGGATCAGGCCCCACAAGAATTTGTGCAAGAATTGAAGCGTGCCTTTGCGCAGACCACCAGAAGGGTGCGCAGGAACAGCAGAGAATTTGTCAATACTTTTTTCCATGTCTTGCCCAAATACATCATGACCCAGCTAGTGAGAGATTTTCACGAGAAGAGGTCACTAGACTCGGTCATTGAACAGGCTACCCGGATCTATGAGGTGCAGAAGCCCATAGAAAATAAAACTAATGCGCAGAAAAACCCCAAAACCAACAGCACCCCTGCTGCTGCCAAGGTGACGGAGGTAAAGGTTGCCCCCGTTTTAGATTTGGAGATGGGGGGGCCTAAAAACCTGCCTGCACCAAATAATTCACAGCCCAGAAGGCCCTCGGGCCAGTCACAGACAGGGAGTCGAGGAGGTAGTCCCACAAATGGGGTCCTTCGCTCCCCTGATTAAGTAAGTCCCTGCTACAATGGAAACCGACCCATCCTGGGTTATGTGTGGGCTCCTCCAGCCCAATGGGGGGGGATCCAGCCAAGCACCTGACCCAGGGAACCTCCCTCCTAACTTCCCCCAGGAGGGCAGAAATTCACCAAATCCTGGGCAGAACTTTTTCCCCACGTATCCACCAAATTTCCAACCCCAAAACCATCCATCCTTCTTTCCCCAATTCCCTGAGCCCAGACCACCTAATCCGGGAGAGGGGAGGCCAAGGGTGGAGGGGTACCCAAATCTTCCCAATCCGGGGTATTACCAGAGAAGGGATAGCTACCCTTCCCGGGATCAGCCCAGGGGAGAAAATACAGCCCCGTATCAGCCTGAGCGGGTTTCACAACTTGAGCGCCAGGTCCAAAATATGGCACGGGATCTGGGTCACATACTGAGGGCTCAACAGAACCCTCAGATGAGCATGCCACCGCAGAATGCCCCAAACTCTGGGCCTGGTGCTCCAGAACAATGACGGAGGCAGCACCCCGATAACCCACCGGTTCCCAGGGAGGAAGCACAAGGGGAAGGGGGGTGTAAAGCCTTGGAGGAAGCTTCCTTCCCAACTTGTAAACAGCCCCTGGAAAACCAGGAACCGGAAACAAAATCTCCTACCCCTGAAAGTCTGCCACCCAAGGAGTAGAGAGGAGGTAGGAGAAACAAAAGACCCAAACAGACCCACTTTGTGGAGGAGGTACAGGTCTTCCAATTTGAGGGAGAAGGATCCTCGGAAGATCCTGGGAATAGGATCTTCTCCTTCAGAGATGGGGGAACTCCTCCCAAGGAAAAATGGGTCCCAAGAGATTCCAATCCAGACTGGGTAGATGTGGGGATTGAGCTGTCGCCGCCCATCATCCTATCCCAGAACTAACAAAACCAAAAACCCCTGGTTCAAACCCATCCTGGTGACTGCCTCCCAAAAGACAGGGGCGGCCCAGAACCGGAACCAGGGTAACCTAAAACCGAATCAACAGACTGGGTAGATGTGGGGATTGAGCTGTCGCCGCCCATCATTCTATCCCAGAACCAACAATACCAAAATCCCATGGGTCAAATCCATCCTGATGACTGCCTCCAAAAAGGGGGGGGGGGGCGGCCCAGAACCCGAAACCATTTGCAGTTGCCAACTTTTTCTTTCAGATTCCCCAGGCTCTCCACAGAATTCTGCCCAAATCTCTTCGCTAGCAATGTCCAAAACCAGAAAATTAGCCCACCAGTTGTCCAAAAATGTGCATTATCTGTGCCTCCTTGAGGAGAAGGAGGGAAGATACTATGCCCCGGTACAAGTACAGGGGCAGGGTACCATTTTGGCACTGGTGGACACTGGATCCCAAGCTACCCTTCTGTCCAAAAGGGCCTTTGATGAACTAAATGCAGGAAGGGGGGAGAATTACCGTATTCCTCTCACCTCTCTTCCTGGACAACTGCAGAACTTTGACAGGAAGGAAATTCCTGTCGAGGGGACTGCAGATTTGGACATCAAAATTGGGCGACACAAGGTGAAACACCCGGTCGTAGTAGTGACTCCAGAGGGCACCCCTTGTTTACTAGGGAACAACCTCCTTAGAAGGTTGTCACCCCTAATAGATTGTGTAAACAAGGTCTTCTGGACCCAGACTAGCCGACCAATAAAATTAAAACAGAGTGTCAACCATGTTAGTTTAAATGGCACCTGCCACATGGTTGAACAAAAATCTGACCAAGTAGAATTTCACTTCCAGAACAACCAAATTCCAGACGTGACAGTAATAGCAGTAGGACAACAGACTGGTGATGGGGGGTCCTCTCTATCTCTGAAAATCAACCTTCCTTCCAGTTAAAGGTGGTATTCCACACTGGAAAGAAAAACTCTGAAATTCTTTACCAATCCACAATCAGACACTCCCACTCCTATAGTCCAGAAAGATGAGACATCAGCTCAAAGCCTGGCTGATATTCAGCAAATTGGGGAGCAGTTGTTCATCCCTGTTCAGTTAAATGAAGGGAAGGACACTATTCTCGCCCGAGTGTGTGTGAACAACGGTAAGAGCTTCATCAGCGAAGCCATGTTCCGCCAACTCCCAAAAGATCCAGCTATTCCCATATTCAAACTGATAGATAAATGGGAAATGGACCTGGAAGCACCCAATTCCAAACATCTCCTGCCAAGCAGGTGTATGCTCAAAATCTCCATTGGCAACAAGAGCATAGTCCATAATTGTTGGGTCGTGCGAGACGTCACTGCCACCTTTTACTTAGGCAGTGACATTCTCAATCGCTTTGCCATTAGGTTGGACCTAATAAACTTCAAAGCTTGGTCCCGATTAGCGGATAATCCCATGGGCTTTGATGATTCAGAAAAAGCATTTAGGTCAGCTCAATTGCTACCTTATGCAGTTGAAATTCAGATTAAAGAGGAAGTCACCATCCCAGAAAGAACCCGACAATTCTCCCTGGAAGTGTAAGTTAAAAGAGGACAAACATTGAAAAACCCTGATGCTTATATTCATCTAAATGCTTCTCTCCAACAGCAAGGGTTGGGGGTAAACCCAACACCATTAGTCAACATAGAACATGAAACCATTCCAATAGAGGTGGATAACAGCGACTTAAAGAGTATTACTCTAGCCGCAGGCACCATTATTGGAATGGCGGTTGATGACCGATATTTCTCCATTGATTTCGGAAATTAACTGTTAGGACCGATCCCCAAGGACTGTTTTGACAGTGACAGTGAGGACAATACAACACCAGACAGGAATTTCACCCGGCATGGGGGGAACTTCCTGGTGTACACTTCTTGCCCTTATGGTAAGGAAGATGTGACTTGTGACTTCAGAGGGGACGAGGTGATTTTCCAGGTCCATGAGGGCTGCCTTTCCCACCTGAAGCCTCCAGTCCAAATCAGCACTTTGAGCAGGGACTTCTCCACCCAGCTGGAGGAGGCCGCTGAGATAGCCAAACCAGAAGTCTTTCCAGGCTTCAGGCACATGGTGGAAGAGAGAGTCAACCTAGCTGATGCCTGTGTGACTCTGGAACAGAAGCAAAAGTTGAAACAAGTTTTCTTGGATTTCCAAGATCTCTTTGCGGTAGACTCATATGACTGTGGTCGCACCGACATCCACACGACAACAATTCCCACGGACCCTGGAATGACTCCAGTGTTTGTGAAGCAATATTGTTTGCCTCTCGCATCCATGGAGTCCCTTACTGAAATAATTAAGAACCTTGAGTCCCGGGGAATAATCTGTCCAGTCCACAGCACTTTCAATAATCCAGTGCTGGGAATATTGAAGCCAAACGGCCAGTGGAGACTCTGCACCGACCTTAGGGAGCTCAACAAACGGGTCCATACTTCCCGATGCCCTCTGCCCTACATTGACCAAGGGCTGGCCCAGATTCAGGGGTCACAGGTATTCACTGCAATAGACCAGACCAATGGATACTGGACTGTGTCTGTCAGTAGGGAGGACTAATACGAACTGGCTTTTACCTTTGGGGGCCAGCAGTACACATGGACCCGAACTCCCTTCGGATACCTCAACTCCAGCAATTAATTCAACATTTTCCTACATAAGGCCATGCCTGACCTGAGGGGTAACCTGGCTTATGTAGATGATGTCCTCATCAAAAGTTCATCTGTGGAAGAACACATAGCGGAGATCCGTTATGTTCTGACACAGTTGAGGGCCGACGGAGCAAAACTTTCCTTCCAGAAAGCACAGTGGTGTAGAACCCGTGTTAATTTCTTGGGGCATGAGGTTACTCCTCAGGGTCTCTACCCCCAGGAAAAGAAAGTGGAAGCACTCCAGAAACTGAAGGATCCCACAACTCTGCGGGAAATAAGGAGCCTCCTTGGACTGACTAATTACAGCAGAAAGTTCATTGAGGGCTACGCAGAGATCACTAGACCCCTGATTCATCTCTTGAAAGGGGGGGTCAAGTGGGAATAGGGTCCAGAACAATCCGAGGCAGTAAGACAACTCAAGAGAAGCCTCTCACAAGCGCCTTGCCTAGCTTACCCTATCAGAAACAAGGAGTTCTTCCTGGAGACAGGGTTCTCTAATACGCGCTTGACGGCAGTATTATACCAAAAGCATGACAAGGTCAATAAAGCAATCTCCTATGCGAGCAAAACTTTATCCTCTGTGGAGGAAAAATTCAACGATTGTGAGAAGGCACTCCTGGCAACGGTGTGGGCATTGAAGAATTACCGCCCATTTATCCAGGGGGAACACATCATAGTGGAGACTCCACACCAGCCTCTGCAATATCTCCAAAGTGACAGAATCCGGGCCGGAAATGTGAGTAATTCCCGAATTACTTCCTGGATTCTGTCAATGCAAGGCTTTCCTGTGGAGGTCAGATATGGCCAAAACAAGAAGAGTCCCCTCGCGCAAGGTCTGGCTGACTTGCATGATTGTGCCAGAGAAAACTGTCTCGAGGACGAAAGTCTAAAAATCAAGGACAACATGGAGGCATACCTTAATTCCCCACACAAAGTCTTTGAAGAAGACAAGTGTGAGGGAATGCCCACTGTCTGTGTGGACGGATGCTCGTACCATGTTGACAACAACGGGGAGAAAGAACTGGTGGCCGGCGTAGGGAATGCATGGGTGAATGAGTCCCCAGAACCCTCCGATGGATACAAAATTGGTCCCCGAAGTAGTCAGGTGGCAGAATTGATGGCTGTGCATCAAGCCATCCGCACTGCTGTCCAACATCAACTCCACAAACTGGTCATAATCACAGATTCGGATTATGTACGGAACGGGTTCGTGGAGCACCTGGTTAATTGGAAAACCAGAGGCATGTTATGTGCTAATAACAAACCCATGAAACATGGGAAGTTAATTCAAAACATTGATGATCTGGTCACCTCGAATGGGATGACCATCTACTGGAAAAAGATCAAGGGTCATTCCAAAGTAGAGGGACCAGACAAAACTTGAAATGACTTAGCTGATCAGCTGGCCAAAACCAGGGCCATCCAGGGGGAGCTAATAGAAATAGAATCCCTGTTGGGGGAAATCCAGGTCACTGCTATCACTAGGTCCCAGACAAATGCTCACAATGATCTTTCAACTGCCCAATGGAGTAAGGAGACCCCTGATGCTGATTTGATTACAGCTCAGAAGGGGGATCCAATAATTGGTAAGTTTTACCAACATATTGAGGACCCTGAGAACTTTCCCCTGACGGATACTGATTACATTGGGAAAGAGGACCTAAGAGTGTTGATGAAATGTCCAAAAAGGTTCCGAATCTAAGACGGTTTGTTGGTAAGGAAATCCCAAGCTGGCCATGATCAGTGGGTGGTTCCTACCTCATTTCGAAGCCTGATGTTAAGTCACGCCCATGATGCGGCCACCGCCGGTCATAGGGGGTTTCACACAACACTTGAGATCTTAAGAGAGATTGCATACTGGCCACACATGGGGCAGGACCTCGACCAATACTTGAAGGGGTGTCTTGTGTGTGCACAATTTTAGCCATCATCCCTCACACACTGTGCGCCTCTCCAAAAGAGGGGGATGACACTGCCATGGTCAGATTTGCAAATCGACTTTGTAGGCCCTCTAATTCACTCGTCTAGAGGAAACAAGTACATGTTGACCGTTACATGCTTGTTTACCAAGTGGGTGGAATGTCTCCCGGCCCCAAACTGCAAGGCAGAAACAGCAGCTGCCCTGATGATTAACCACATCTTTTCCCGTTTTGGTCTACCTCAAAGGATTGAGTCAGACAGAGGTAGCCATTTCACCAGCGAGGTAATGACAAAGATGTGGGAGATACTGGGGGTCAAAAGGAAGTTACATATTGCTTACTGGCCAGGTTCCTTTGGGGCAGTAGAACGCTACAACCGAACCATTGTGAGCATCTTAAAAAAGTTTGTGGCAGATTCTGGGCCAAGTTGGGATATCCGACTACCTCTGGTCCTAATGGCCATCAGATCTACCCCTTCATCTGCAACTAACATGTCACCATTTGAGTTGATGACCGGACGCAAGATGGTGCTTCCCCAGCATTTGCTCTACAGGACCCAAGAGCAGACATTGATAAATGCCTACACAACTCATGAGTATGTGGAGAATTTAAGGAAACACCTTCAACATGCTTTTGCCTATGCTCAGCGGAATCTAGAAAGATCAGCTGATAGCATGAAAACCCACTACGACCTGAAAACCACCAGGAAAGTATACGAGGTGGGGGACCGGGTCTATCTATACAATTTCCAAAGGAACCAGGCCAAACAGCGAAAATGTTTGCCTGCATGGAAGGGACCGTTTGAAATTATAGACAAGATCTCCCCTGTAGTGTGTAAGATCCGCATCCCCAAAGGTAGTCTGGCGGAAGGGGAAGACAAGTGGGTACATATAAATCAGCTAAAGTGTTGACATCCCAGGCACACTCTGCAGCAACTGGAGGAGTCCTCTGCAATACCAGAGGGGACCGCTCCAGATTAATTCAGTTCCCATCCTAAAATATCCCACATATAGTCTCTAAATTATTATGATTGGAAAAAAAAATGTTTCATGATGATATCTTGTTTTTCAAAATAAGAATGCTATGATCTATTCTTGTGATTTATAAAATGTATATGTCGCCCCACTATATCAATAGTGGTGGAAAAATGTCTATGAATAGGTATTGCCGCTTTTGCTTTGTCGTCCTAGGAGAAAGAAAACCTGGAGACTGGCCAAAGAGGACGACCGGGGACCGGGAGCAAAGATCCGAGGGGCCCGGGGTACTGCCCAATCCTCCCATCAGGACCAGCAAGGAGAACTGATTGATCGACTGGAGGGAGGAAAAGATGCTGTACTGTGCCATCTACAGAAATGGGAGAAGATGATGCGGACATACCAGCGTGTGGATCAAAACATTCTTTGCACCCGACTCCCCCTCGACTCAAACTCAAAGTGCAGTCGGGCGGGGGGGGTTTGTCAAGGGTTTTGACCCATGTTGAATTATTGGACGGGGTAGATGTGGGGATGAGCTGCCGCCGCCCATCATTCTATCCCAGAACAAAACTAAATCAATAGACTGGGTGGATGTGGGGATGAGCTGTCGCGCCCATCATTCCATCCCAGGACCAGGAAAACCGTGCGGTTGTGCGCACACCAAAATGGTTGTCTAACCTGCCACCCACCAGTGCCAGCAGGATGGACCGGAAGCGCCAGGGGTGAAAGGTGGTGTCAAATGAAAAATAACAGTGTTGTTAGACCAAAAGCGCCTTAAAATCACCTTTGTTTTCCTGAATACAAGCGCAAAGTGCCTATTTCGAACATTGCAGGATATTCAAAAATCTCACTGAACACCAGCAGACATGTGGCAGAATGAATTCTTGCGTGCATACTAAATCTGGAAAGATGAAGAGCCCAAAACAATGTTTATAACAAAACTGGCTGAGCTCTGGTCAGCAGCTTAATTGAAATTGGATTTAAAACCACTAAAATCGAAATTATTAAATTAATGAGTGACCTACTTTTGAGTGTCACATAGTTTGCAACTGTTAAATGTCATGGTTTTGAACTTAGAATCAGCATTCTAGCTGCATGTGTAAAAAGTGTAAGTTTGATTTAAACTGGGAACAAACAGGACATTTAGCTGAAGCTTGGCTTAAAGAAATTGAATTCTGCCTGACAACTACCCCCGACAGGGGTTGAACTGGCTCAACAACTCTTCCCAGGCCTGGCTGCATCCTGCTGCCCCCACCAAAAGGAGATCACACCTCTCTGATTGAATTAAGGGAGGGGTACCTGCAGACTGCAGGAAATTGAACAAAGCCCTGTCCTGGACTCAGGCAAATGTTATATTGGGGGGGTCGTAAATGGCTTCCTCTTGGGAGAAACTGGGAGGGGCAGTGCCTGTGAGAGCAAACTGAGCTTGGGAGAAGTTAACAAACCAGAAACTCCACCATGTGCTTGGGGGAAACCACACCCCTACGGGCCAGAGCATAATCTTAAAAAAAGATGGATAATTCATAGTACAGACTTGTCAGAATTATATAAGTAATATCATTATTCTTGTGATTTTTCTGTGCACGTTTTAAGAGGTGTTAGGACCCTGTGGTGTATTCTGGGGGGTTGCTAGCGGAAAATAGGGTCTTACTCCAAATGTCTGCATGTTAAAAATCTGACACTTCATCAATTAATGTCCATAATCCTTGCGCACATTTGTGTAATTTTTGGTAAATGTCCGATATTGGGAAACCGACCAAAAAGTGCAAAATGTGGTCATTTCTGAATCCCAGCTCGCAGGAACATGGGGCTTGAACAGAGACCTGTCTTAATTCATCTGTAATATGTACATGTAATGTCAACCACTTGTGTATCTGGGAAATATGCATTTGAATCAAATATAGATTTGTGGGCAAATTGACCAGGGAAGGATCCTCTGACCCATAAACAGACCTCATCATGATGACAATCCATTTCCTTCCCCCAATCATGGGAGAGGGGAGAATTGGGCCAATGACAAGTAGAGAGGGGCAGGCTCAGTTATGCCACACACACACCCACTTTCTAAACACATAAAAGCAGACAGTGCAGGACAGGTAGGGACATTCACTTTCCACTTTCTTGCGGGACGCTTTGCCGGGAGACTTCAGACTTCACATCCAGAGATCCAGACTTCAAATCCATCAATCTCCAGAACCTGTAGCAGAAATTAACTCCAGAACTTGTAGCAGAGAGGCCTGAATCCACAAGCTGAATCCTCTTCAGCAGGCCTCAAAACCAACCAAACTATTCAACAGCCAGGCGAGCTGTTTGAATTTTTTGCCAAGAACTTTTGCAAGAACCTGTACCAGTATCCAGAAAGCAGTGCTTTATCTGGAACCAGAGAGAACCACAAACCAGACCGTTGTGAGCAAAACCGGTGCTTGACAGACCCAGAGAGCAGAGCTGACCCAGATAGCCGGGACTTCAGAACCACCCGGCGGAAGTCCCGCCCAACCTGACCAGACCTTGACGGCTTATTTCAAAAATATAGTGTGAGTACTCACTGTGCCAAAACCAATCTCTTAGTTTAAAATAATCTAATCCAAACTATTTTATCCTATTAGAACTGCCTCCTAGAATCGTGTCATTCTGTCATCTTTAAAACTGAAAACTGTCATCTGTCATTCTAAGCTTTAAAATTTCAAAACCGAATAACTACCTTTACTAAATCGGCTGTATCTCCGGAACCGTTTGTGCTAGGAGCGAGTTTTAACTGTCATATTAAAGCTAAGATTCTAGGCTTTCCAACGAACCTAGAACCGACTTGCTACTTATAGGGCCTCCGTAATTACGCTCGACGCACGCGATTAAATTTGCCGCAATTTGACATTTTGCACAATTTCAGCCACGTGTAAAAATCAGCAGCTCCTTGCTTTCCTTTGCTAAAATTCGTTTTAACCTGCTAGTCACTCATAGAGCATTGATAAAGTGAGCCTGAACTAATATAAACTAGATATCACCCCCCGAACCTCTAGAGGGAATTAAAAGACTTTTTAGCACATTTCTCACTTCATTGTCATCACATTCAAAGCATTTTGGGCCTGTGTTTCAAAGTTATACCTGTTTTTCTCTAGCTTGCTAGGGGGGAACTGCATTTCATATTGCATTTTGTTGGGATTCTTGAAGACTGTGTGCTCTCCTTCCATTTCTTACATTGCATAGGAGGGGAAGGGGGGGTGAATTACCAGAGAAAAAGTGATTATATTATCTTTTGCTAAAATCATATCCAGTTATTTTCTGTACTGCATTTCATTCATCATTGCATTGTCCTTGAAGCCATAAAGACATTCTCTACCACCTTATTTTTCTTTTCCTATTCATAAGTAACCAAGAACTGTGCTACTGTAGGATTACCTATTGCTGATTACTGCTCATATTCACAAGTGTGCTATCCATTATCAATTTATTTATAGAAGTGTGATATATATATATTGTTTAATTTTTCAAATAAACCTTTTAAATTTGCAAAACAAATCTACTTCTTGGTTCAGTGGGATCAGGGGGATTCTAAGAGAGGGGTGTTATACAAGGGTTCATCATCCAGATTATAACTTGCCATAAAAAAAATATAAATAAGGGCTTCCCTTGGGCATCCCAGACAAGGCACTGACTTAGTGGGATTGCTTGATTGGAGTCACTTTCATGGTGGCTACATTCAGACGCTTGATGGCCTCACTATTCTCTTTGGTCAGTTTCTACCTCTTTGATGTCCTTTTCCAGTAGATCCATTCTTTCTCCCAATTGTCCCACTTTCTGTCTCAACTCAGTCATTGCCGTATTGAGGTCCGACCTCATTAGCTGGAACTGCTCTTGGAACGCCTTTGTGAGCGTTGTCTGCCGGGTCATTAAATCCTTATGTAAGTCCTGCCTCAACAAGGGCTTGGGCGGCTCCAGCCCATCCACGTCCCCTTCATCCTCCATGCCTACTGTCATCTTGCCTGTTCCTCTCACCTTGGTGGGGCCCTACATCATCAGGAGTTTGCCCAGTGGGTCCCCCGCTGGCCCCTGCTTTGCTGCCTTTGCTTTAGACTTCGACATTCACCATGCGATTTGCTTGGGCCTCGTCGTCAGCACCACACCGCTGAGGGTAGTTATCAGAACTCAGGGCATACTGTCAGCACCCTGTGACCTTGAGCATTCCGTGGGGGTCCCAGGCAGTCGTTATGGGGACCGCTACTCAGTATGTACACACTCCCAGGACCTCCTTCCCCTAGGTCCTGTCTCTGACCTTTAAGTAGATCGGGCCGGACTATAACGCGATCGCTTTTGTGGCCAGTGTCTCCCATACTGGTGCTCCCCCGGGCACCCAGTGGCTCCCCACTACCGGGGAACTCTTGATAGGCTGCAAGTTACTGGTGAATGGATGGAGCATTCAGCCTTAACGTGATTCTGTGGAGGACTGTACATAAAATACTTTGGCCGGCTCTTTGCTTCCCCCTTGAGGTGCCCAGGACTCGGGGGGCTCGGATCCTTACCTTCAGGACTCCTGTACAGGACCTTCAGGACTCCTGTACAGGACCTTCAGCACTCCTGTACAGGACCTTTAGGATTCCTGTACAGGGCTCCACTTGAGTCCTCATGGGCCTGGGCCACCACTCTGCTTGCAATTGCCTCCCGGGCCGTCTTCTCTCCAGTCTGGCCCAGGCTTCCTCAGCAGCGGGCTCCCCAGGCACACCTTCACCGCTCTGCCTGGTGTCTTCAGGGGGCGGGCATTGTGCCGCAATGCACTCCCCCCTCCGACCTCAACCAGCCCGTTTGTCATGGCTGCAATGCCTGCTCCACCAGCAGTCGCCTGGGAGTGGGGGGGCTGCACTGCCGCTCGTTATCTGGACGCCTGCAGGCGGACTCTGCTGCCAGCCTCCTCTCCCTGTGCCCGCCTCTGCTTTCCTCACCCGTGGTGCACCCAGAGGCCGCACAGGTCCTCCGCTGCTTCCCCAGATGGGAATGAGGGGTCGACTGCTGGGCTGGCGATCCCCCACTAAATAGTACTTCTTTATGCTGTGCCGAAGCATGCACCGGGCCCGACCATCGCAGCAAATCTGCCTTCTCACGCTCTGTCTCCCAGCCTCCACTGCAGAGGTGCCTCACCCCCAGGACCCACTTTGTTTTGGATGGGCAAGCGTCACCTTTTGCAGGAGTAAGGAGGTGACTTTCAGGGTGGTAGAAAGCGCTTAGAACTCCTGCGGGCTAGTGGAGCGGCTGCCGGCACGTCTACTAGTTGCCAGTGGGTATCTTGGAATCTTCCAGAAGTAGGTTTTTGACATAGGACGATGCACTATTGATTTACACAGACATCCTGACCAAAATCTTAGTATTTTAGTTGAGGGAAGGAAACCCCTCTTAGAGGTAGGGAAAGTTATGTTTTCTCTTTATTTTCATTACTAATAAAAGTGTATGCCAACAACCATGCCACTTGTGTATCAATCTCCTCCTTCTGCAGCCATACATTTGGCTACAGTTCAGCACAATGTAGCCTTGATATGAAAGGCTAGACTCAAGACATTTCCAGAGAGCCTCTGTTACATCCTAAAGATGATGAATTGCAGGACATGGCTAATCATATTTGTTTTCTTAGATGGTTTGACAGATTTCTATTTTACAAGCATATCCCAGTAGAATTGTTAAAGAAATCCCTGGGAACAGTGTGCAATGTTTTCAGACTCATCTCCTAAATTTAAAGCACAGTTTTTCGATTTAAAACTGGGACCCCTTCAAGGGTTGTACACGATTCTGAAAACGCAAAGGATAGCTGCATTTAGTTGTGGCAGGGTCAGAGCTTGACCTGTCATGGCGGAACAGGAACCCCACCCTATCTGGGGTAGGTGGCTTACCAGGGCATATGACAAAGCCAGTCCTACCCGAGAGGCGAGGTGAGGGTCTTCCTTTGAAAGTGTGTTGGATATGACTGCTGGTACATCTATACATCTATCTGTTCCACAATGCCTATCAGTATCTCTTCTGGCCAGAATTCTCTACTGTCATTTTCAAAACCGCGATTCCGCGAATGCACTTTGGTGCAACCAAGAAAACCTGGACTGGAACCACGAGAATGGAATCGAGAGCAGGAATAGAATGGACTGGGATTTTATCTGCCACACAGAAATGAGACCCCCAACACCAGACCTACCAACCGAAGCTGGGTACCACAGGAATTGTGGAGAAACAGAAAATGAACTGATAGCAAGAAGGGACTGCAAGGGAGCGGGGGAGACACATAAATCATACCCAAACCCAATTGGAAATGAAACTCACCAGCACATAGAGAAACCCACAAGGGAAATCAAGCAGCCTGAGTTGCTGGATGCCACCCTGTAAATGGAGATTGCAGAGAGTGGGGGGCTAAAACTATTTTTAAAGCCTTCTAGGGGAAATCCAAACCCCCAGATGGACAGTTTATCCAGAGATTAGCCAAGGGGATCATGTGACTAGGGAGATCAATGGGAGCTGGGTGTTACACAGCACCTGCTGTGAGGCTCCTCCCGCCCAGCTCCACTTACCTCTCAGGGGCTTTCATTACGTGCTGCCTGGCGACTTCCCTCTTTGGCTGGTTGGTGGCACTTCTAACCGCGTTGGTGGTTCCCTCAGCTCTGCAGTGTGCAGTCGCAACGGTTCCTGGGCATGTCCGTTGTGGGCTCAACTCTCATGTGCGGACTGCCATATTCTTCGTTCTGCGCATGCGCGGTGTTCAGGGCTGTTGGGGAGAATTCTCCTAATTTCCCTCACCTAGTGAGTTCCCCAGCAGCTTTGCTGGATTTCTGGAGTTTATTTTTTCCACCTGGTAAGAGTGTACATCCTTTTTCCACTCTTATATGTGTTTTGGCCTATGTGTTACTCATTGTGTGATCTTGGGCACTGGAGCACACCACTCCAAGTGCCCCTGTTCTTGTATGGGTTACACAGCACCTTTAGTGTAGTAACCCAGGGTTGTCTTTTAGACTTCCCTCTGACTCCATTTCGCTGGGGCTGACTACTGCCCCCCAAAGAAAGGTAAAGTTGCCATTTACTTTACATAGTCATTTTTACCACAGACCCAGTACACCCTGTCTTACATGGAGTACTGGAAAAGGCTACTCTGTACCCCTTTTCTGTCTGTACCTCCCTAAGCATTGTTTTGCTCTTTTAACATTTAGACTTGGCTGGTGGCAGTGGTATCTACCCTAACTTTTCTACCACGATTATATTAGCTAAACGTGGTACTGCTCTTGGCTATTATATTAGCCTCGAACATAAACCCGCTTGACCAAATCGTCTTTCTTTTGGCTCCGGTTGGGTTTATTCGCCATTTCTTTTTGTTAAAGTCCTTCTTGTGTTTTACTTTGCGCGGCAGACTAGGTCCGCCTTCTTTGTTCACCGTCTTTTGGCGGGCTTCTGCAGAGAAGCTCTCCTCTTGGTGCCTCGGTGTCTAGGTAGACTGAATGTGGGGAAGGGGTATAGTCACCCCCTGCACAGAGTATCCTAGGAAACCCAAGTCGCACTTTGCCATGATTGGCTGAGGTGGTGCCCCTGCGGCGTGATTGACAGCCAGGCTGTGTGAATGGGGGTTTTGCGCATAAAAGGCAGGTCTCTTGGCCTAGAAGTCAGAGTCGCCTCTGGAACTACAAGGAACCGAAGAGAAGTGGAGAGAATGACGGCTGCTGAAACTACCCCGTCCCGGTGAAGCCCTGCTGCAGTCCTGAGCTATCTTCCCTTCGATGACTAAGAAGATCCAGTCTGGAGTCTTCTTCCCTTGAGCCTGGTAGGGATAACCAGCTCAACTTCTTCAGCCAGAGATCTCTGTCATCGAAATCGCTGCACACTGCTGTAGTGGTCTGGATAGCCACCTGCTGAGCTTCTCCTGTTTTTAAGGAGCACACCTTTGCGTTGTCGCTTCTGCCGGCTTCATCCCTGTGTGGTGCAGACCCCCTTCAGACGTCCTCCTTCACAATGAAGCCCCAGGAATCGTGGGTCTGCAGGAAACCAACAGGAACAACTGCCAGGGCACCAGCTGCATCGTGGAAATAAGGTACTGTGTTCTACTCGAGGAAACTGGGTGAATCCTTTTCTTCATCCTCAAGGCTCGTCCTTGTCTTCCCTCCTTCTTATAACTTTTGCTTCCGAACATTGACAATATCCAAGTACTTTTTGGCTACACCGAATCGTGAACTGTCTAACGGTGTGATCTTCAGCACAGGTCTCCGGTGTCACCTAAACCTGGCTCCGACCCTTTGACTTTTGAACTCCTGTTTCTCAGTGTTTTTCAATACTGTCTGCCTAATCTAAATATTGCCTGTGATTTTTACCTCCAACTCCCTCTGGGTACCTCAGGTGCTAAGTGTGTTTTTGCCCCGGTAGCATTTCATGTCACGGATATGCGTTTATTTAGTTGACCGAACTGTCAAAAAGTGATCGCAACCGTATCCGCAATATAGTGTTTTGTTCATAACACCGGTTCATTCAAACACAGGGTACTTACCTTGAGACTTACTGTACAAAGTGAATTGGTTAGTTGTAGTATATTTAACGTGTGGTTTTGTTTAAAGTTTAATAGAGGTGTTGTGTTTATAACAGATGGTTTAAAAATAAATGTACTTATATTTTTTACCTGAAACCTTGAGTCAGTGTTTGCTTGAGTCAAAGTAATTGTGGTCCCTTTGTGTAATCTCTGCTACTGCTCATATACTCTTGAGATAAGCCTGGCTGCTCTGCTACTGCTACCACTATAACTTAGTAGTACAGGCTTGTACCAAAGGTAAAACTTGTATTGTCACCTGTGGTCTTAATCAGGTGTAGTGGTCCCTAAGGGCACTGCACAGGATTCTGCCTAACAAGGGCACTAGGCAACAACGGCTTGCGGTTAAGCCTCATTGTGGTGCCGGCACCATGAAGGCTTCCAGAGAAGCACAGTGCATCATATCTTAACGTGTGCACTCCACTCGTGCTATGCTCTTGGACCCTCCTGTCCTTGCCTTTTGGTATCCTTGTGCCTTGACTCCTTGTTTCCTTGTGTCCCTGGCTGTACTTCCTAGTCTGTGGTCCTGCCTCCTTGCCTTGCTTCTCTCTCAGGTTCTCCTGTCCACCTTCCTTCCTGCTAGTGGGGTCTGTGCAGCCCACTCCTTTTTTGCATGTGCTGCCTGCTCCTCATCCTTCTCCCTCTGGAAGTCCTTGCCAACCTCCTTTCTTGTGCTGCTGGTCTGGACCCTGATCATCTTTGGAACTGTCTGCTGTCGGCTACCACTTCCGAGACCGGACCCTTGGACTGTACATCGCCTGCCTTCCCAGTGCTTGCACTGTTCCTGCGCCACGTTAATCTGGGAAGTGCTGTCCTGTGGTGTGGGGAATTGATTGAGGACCCCCTAGTTACATTCTGATTGGTCTTGGGTTGGTTTCCTAAATTGCCTTATCTATTCACCTCAAAACAGTCTGGCGTCAACTTCACTGTCACCAGGTATGAAGTGCCAGCGAGACGACCTGCTGAACACCGTGAACCTGTGGCAATGTCCTGTGAAAGTGCAGCTAAGCATGTAGTGTGGTGGAGGGGTGTAAAATGTGCGTGAAAGAGAGATACAGGGAGAGAGGGTGCAGAAGTGTAGGTGAATTTAGAGAGGGAATTGTAAGGAACTCATGTGGAAACAGTAAATACAGACACAAGTTACCACAGTTCAAGGGTGTTTATTGAACAATGAATGCAGAATGGAAAACGACTAACCTATGCCTAAATCTAAGATGGGACCAAGCGTCAACCATCAAAAGAAAAATAAGGCAGTCCTAGTGGTGTCGTGTCAAATAAAAGGGCCTATACTAAAACAAAAACTATTGCTACATCCTTACAACTAATCACAGAAAGAGTGTGGCTTAGTGTTTCAAAAAAGAAAGAAGTGTTCATGAATAATAAGTCATGATGTGATTGCCAGGGGGGTCTCCCTTTCCCATGTTTAGAGCAGGGGACAAGGTGGGACTTTGGAGCACAGCAAAAACTCGAGCCTTCCCAACACAAGCTAACAGTTCTGCATCAACTATCAGGTTTTTCGATGGTTAATTCTCTTTGTAATGAAAAAGTCTCTTGCCTTCGAGGCCTGATCCTTTCAACAAACAAACACAAAGTTCTGTTCTACGAACACTTTGGGTGATGGCTTCACCCCTGGGTCCCCCTCTTCTGCTCTTCTGGGCGCAGACCCCTCAGAAGTCGTATTCAACAAATTAACAAGACAGTTCCTTTCTCAGTGAACTTTGGGTGATAACTTTCCACCCCTGGATCTCATTTGGCCGTTCTCGGACCCCAGGTGACAAGGGGGACACTTCCCTTCCCCTTGTCTTGCAATGCTTCTTGCTTTCACCAATCTTAATGTCTTTTTAAACCATTCTTCAGGCTTCACGCCTGGGTACTCCCTCTTCCGGGCATAGACCTTCCACAAATCGTATTCAACAACTTAACTGAACAGTTTCCTTTTTAATCAACTTTTGGGTGGTAACTTTCCACCCCTGGAAATCCCTCATTCAGGCTCAGACCCTTTTCAGATTTCAGCCTCCCTCTTCCGGGTTCACTATGGCTTTTCTTACTTTCACAGAAACAGTTCACTGTGAACAACCCTTGGCTGGGTACACTTCTGTCAACACACTGTTCATAGGGACTTCAGGCTTTACCCCTTTTCGCCAGCATCCCTCCAACGGGTTCGCTCTTGCCAACCTTTGTAGCACTGTTCATACACTCATTTCACCATGCAGGATTCATTTCCCTTAGCGTCTCAATCATCTGACGGTCAAAGACTTTCGAAAGTACAGAGGATTTTACAAGACTCTTGTATGGCCACTTTGACCTCTTCTTACCTCTTCCGAAGGACTTCTGGTTACGGTAGTCTTTCTACCATTTGGTAATCACCCAGAGTAATCCTGCTTGAACAGCCACGTGGTGCCGGACTCGTCTGTTGCTGGTTCCCCCCCCCCCTCTAGCTTTTCTAAGTTCAATTTAGCCGTTGGCTATTTATCGCTCAACACAGTTCGGTTTCTTATCGGCTTTTCCCTCGAATCACTGGCTGTGATGCTTGGCTTTCTTCTCCTTCGAGTCAAGGTTGCTTCCATAGAGACCCATGTCTCTCCTCGGCTTGGTTTTCAGCGGAGCAGGGTCTCATGTACCGTAGACATCTGCTGCAACACATGCTGGCTATTGTTCGCAGACTTATGTTTACGTCTGCAGAGGTTTCACTGGCCTTGATTGGAAAGGGCAAGGTCACTTCTCTCCTTGTCACCCTCTCGGTATTCGCTGTCTTTCGCCTCTTCTTGAACTGCCATGCTGAGTTAGCCCTCACGTTGTGCAGTTTGCCTTGCTCCTCCTGTGCTCAGATGCTCAATCATTTATCCCTGTGGGGGAGAGAAAGGGCCGTCAGGTGTGTGTGAATCTGTTCAATTGCCTGACTTTGCCTGACGCTGGTAGTGGGACACGTCAGGTAAACGGCTCTGGTGTTAGTCCGTTGTGTTTTGTGTTGTGCGAAAGTGTTCGTGTGGAAAAGGGGGGGCACTGTTTTAGAATATCCTACATAGTAGGATGGGGAAAAGGTGTCAAAAGAAGGGGGGTACCACATCTCGCCCATCTGTGTCACACTCTCACTCCCCAATGACCCCCCACCCCAATCCAGGTGATCCTCCCTCACTGGTCCACCCCCAGGAACTGGATCCATTAGCGATGGCCGTTTCCTGGCCACCTGTATGACAGATCCCCGGGGACTAGCCAGGTAGCCAGGGAGACACTGTCAGGTTTCTCACAGAATCAAAGCAATTGACAGAACGTATAGGGGCAGAATGGGGGAGAAAGTGAAAGGTGGTAGCAGGAGTAATAGTGGGGAGGTTAGAGAAAAATACATTGAAAGTTGTGGCGGAAGACATGCAGAGAGAGTGTGATAAAATAAGGGGACAGACAAGTAGACGGGTCATTGAGGGATAGAAGAGAGGGGTGCAGTAAGAGATATAGAGAGGAAATGAGAGCGGGTGAGAAGAGAGGTGCAGGAGGGAGAGCTGCAGAAAAGAAGTGAGAGGAGAAGGAGAGTGGAGTATATAGGAGAGAGGAGGGAGAGAAGTAAGAGCAGAAGGAGAGAGGTTTAGGTTGAGAGTGAGTGAGATGAGGAAGATCTCAAATGGAAGAGAGAGGAGATACAGAGACAGACAGAGAGATAGAGACTGGGGGAGAGAGAGATTTTCAGGGGGAAAAGCCTGATGGAGAAGCCCTGGTAAAATCAGCCTGGTGACAAAAAAGATATGATAATATAGGAATTCCCTGAGGGAGTAAGACAGAGAAGACCACAGACTTTACTTTTCCCTCCCAGATTAAAAAAAGACCTAGACAGTAGGGTTTACCACGCTTTACAACACTTTGGGGGAATTCTAGAGAGTAGACACACCTGGATTACGGTGAAAGGAGAGGACGAGAGAGTCATAGGGACCCTCTTAGTTTCAGTGATTGAACTATATTTAGCACTTCAATCTTTCTCAACACCTCTTGAAATAAAACACCTTTGTCAGGATATAATATGCTACCAGATCGAGGAAACCCACCCCTCCTTCATTCCCTGGCAGGACCAGTGTTCTATACGCCACCCTTGGTCTCGCATCCGCTCACAAGAAGCGGAACAAAGCCTTCTTAATTTTCTTTTGCCAAAAAGAAGGCCGGGACCACTATCGGGAGCATCTGGAACAGAAACAGAAACTCAGGGAGGACCTTCATCTTGATACAGTTCAGGCAGGCTGCCCATGAAAGAGCAAGCCATCCCCAAGGGTGTTATTCATGCTTTATCTAGCCCCATAGTGGGATATAATTCCTGTCGAATAGGTCAGTCACTTCTCTTGTAATATCAATCCCCAAGTATCAAAATCCCTTCTGCTGTAACTTAAACCCCATGGTCCTCCGTCCCCATCCTCTCCAGTCCCACTTCCCATCTGATATACCACTGACTTTTCAAGGTTACGTTTGAACCCTGACAATTCCCTGTATGTTTGAAGGCCCTGAAACAGCACTGGAACCAAGGCCCTTGGTTCAGTGATCTAGAGCAGTGTGTCATCCGCAAACAGGCTTACTTAATAATCCCTTCCCCCTTTGGACTCCATTTACATCCGGATTGCCCTGCAGCACGATTATCCAGGGTTCCATCACTAATGTGTATAGTGGGGGAGAGGGGACAGCACTGCCTAGTGCCTCGATGCAATTTTATTGCCCTTGACACCCCTCCGTTGACTACCACTGTGGCCCGCGGGCCGGAGTACAGGACCGCAACCCACCCCAGCCAACGAGGCCCCATACAAATCTTTCCCAAGAACCCCCATTAAAAATGACCAGTTTACCCAGTCAAAAGCCTTTTCGGCATTGAGGGAGAGGAGCATGGCCCCCTCTCTCCTCACTTCCGGGTAATGTAGTATGTGTAGAGTTTTGCGCAGGTTGTCTGAACCTTGCCTGTTCCCAAACAAACCCTGTCTGGTCGGCGTGCACCAACTGTGGCAGGAACACCTCCAGGCGCGATATGAATATCTTGGCAACAGTGTTTAAGAAAGAATGGGATGATATGAGCCACAGTATGTGGGGACCTTGCCCTGTTTGGGTATAACCGCTATAAGTGCCTCCAGAAAGAACAGAGGAATATCCGCCACACCCCAGATTGAGTTAAAGGGACTAGCCATGGGGCACACTAGCTGCTCTTGAAACTGTTTGTAAAAGGCTGAGGTATAGCCATCATTCCCCGGTGCCTTAACCGACTTTAGATGGCCTATAGCTTCCAGCACTTCCATTCCTGTAATATCTGCCTCTAGCATGGCCCTTTCACCCGCCATCAACCTCGGTACCGGGAGTCTCCCCAGGTATTCCTGTATAGCCCTGTGAGAAACCTGAAGGTCTCTCCCTGACTAGTCCCCGGGGATCTGTCAATCCAGGTGGCCAGGACACGCCCATCGCTATTGGATCCAGATCCTGGGGGTGGACCAGTGAGGGAGGATCACCTGGATGGGGGTTCTCTGGGAGTGGAAGTGGGACACCCACGGGTGAGTTGTGGTATCCCCCTTCTAATACCTTTTCCCCATCCTGCTAAATAGGAAGCTCAGAAACTCTACCCCAACTTTTCCGACACAAACACTTTTCCACACCACGAAAAGCAACGGACAAACACCAATGCCATTTACCTGGCATGTTCCAGCACAAGGGTCAGGCAAAGTCAGGCAATTGACCAGGGTCACACACACCTGATGGCCCTTTCCCTTCCCCACACGGGTAAAAGGTGGAGCATGAGAGCACAATACGAGCAAGGCAGACCGCACAACTAGACAGCAATCGAGGCAAGGCATTTCAAGAGGAGGACAAAGGTGGCAAGGACTAAAAGGCTGACAAGGAGAGAAGTGACCATGCCCTTTCCGACCCAGACCCGCGAGACCTCTGTGGAAGGAATAGTAAGACCACAAACAAAAGCCCAAGTGTGTTGCAGCAGATGTCAATGGTACACACGGCGTGCCTACGTTGATAAGCAGGACAGAGGGAGACACCTGGTACCGGCCTTGACTCCAGATATTCTAAGAAGCCAATCGGTTCATCACAGCCCGTGGCTCGAAGGGGAACCAATAAAGAAACCGAACTGTGTTGAATGAAAGTTGCAAAGTGGCACATTAAGGAAATTTCAAAGAACTGTAAATTGTTAAGGGAAGACTAGCTGCAGAGTGGTCAGGCACCATGTGGGTGCTCACTCGAGAGACTCTGGTTGATCCCACATTGAATGAAACTAGTGATACCAGAAGGCCCTAAGGGAGCCACAAGGAAAAGGTCAAAGTGGCCATACATGGGTCTACCAAAATCCCCATACAGTTGAATGTCTTTGACCGACAGACCATTGCGAATCCAAGGGAAGTGAATCCTGCATCAGAAGAAAGTAAAAGGAATTCTGAAATGGCAAGAGTGAACCCAACGGAGGGATGCCAATAACGAGGGGGCAAAGTCTAAAGTCCCAAGGAACAGTGTGTTGACAAAAGTGAACCCGGCAGAGGGATGTCCACGGTGAACTGTTTAGAAAGACATTAAGATTTGTGAGTGCCAAAAGAGAAATTGATTTGTGAAAAACCGTAGTGAACCCGACAGAGGGAGGCAAACAGTCGAGAAGGGTCTGAGCCCAGAAGAGGGGGAGCCAAGGGTGAGGGCATTACCCAACACACATTTGAAAGGAACGTTTTGTTTGTTATTTTGGAGCCTATAAGGTCCTTGGAGCAAGAGACTTTTAGTAGAACAGAGACGTAACCACTGACGGCCCTGATACCTGAAGCGACACTGTCGCCGTGTGCTGGAAACGCTCGAGCGTGTGCTGTGCTCCAGAGTCCAACCTTGACCCGTGCTCAAAACGTGGGCATGGGAGACCCTCGGCTACCACATCCTGACTTATCATTTGTGAACACTTCTTTCTTTCTTGTGAATCCTATCACACACACTTTTTGGTATTTTGTTTTAAGGATTGGTGATAGTTTTTTTTTATTATAGGCCCTTTTATTTTGACAAGATACCACTAGGACTGCCTTATTTTGATTTGATGGTTGTAGCTTGCTCCCATCTTAGATTTAGGTTTAGATGAGGCGTTTTTTACACCCTGCCTATACAGTTTAATAAACACCCTTGAACTGTGATCACTTGTGTCTGTCTATTCTTGATACCATGACTTCCTTACAAGCCCACTCTCTTTCTTCTGGGGGCTGTGCGTGTAAGTTCTCAGAACTGTGAAAAACATTCAGGAATGTCACTCTGATATCCAAGAAGATCCCCCTATGTCCCTCGTATGCATGCCACTTTCCTCTCCAACCTGTGATCCTTCTGTTAGCCTGTAGAGTCCATTTACATCCGGATTGCCCTGCAGCACGATTATCCAGGGTTCCATCACTAATGTGTATAGTGGGGGAGAGGGGACAGCACTGCCTAGTGCCTCGATGCAAGTTTATTGCCCTTGACACCCCTCCGTTGACTACCACTGTGGCCCGCGGGCCGGAGTACAGGACCGCAACCCACCCCAGCCAACGAGGCCCCATACAAATCTTTCCCAAGAACCCCCATTAAAAATGACCAGTTTACCCAGTCAAAAGCCTTTTCGGCATTGAGGGAGAGGAGCATGGCCCCCTCTCTCCTCACTTCCGGGTAATGTAGTATGTGTAGAGTTTTGCGCAGGTTGTCTGAACCTTGCCTGTTCCCAAACAAACCCTGTCTGGTCGGCGTGCACCAACTGTGGCAGGAACACCTCCAGGCGCGATATGAATATCTTGGCAACAGTGTTTAAGAAAGAATGGGATGATATGAGCCACAGTATGTGGGGACCTTGCCCTGTTTGGGTATAACCGCTATAAGTGCCTCCAGAAAGAACAGAGGAATATCCGCCACACCCCAGATTGAGTTAAAGGGACTAGCCATGGGGCACACTAGCTGCTCTTGAAACTGTTTGTAAAAGGCTGAGGTATAGCCATCATTCCCCGGTGCCTTAACCGACTTTAGATGGCCTATAGCTTCCAGCACTTCCATTCCTGTAATATCTGCCTCTAGCATGGCCCTTTCACCCGCCATCAACCTCGGTACCGGGAGTCTCCCCAGGTATTCCTGTATAGCCCTGTGAGAAACCTGAAGGTCTCTCCCTGACTAGTCCCCGGGGATCTGTCAATCCAGGTGGCCAGGACACGCCCATCGCTATTGGATCCAGATCCTGGGGGTGGACCAGTGAGGGAGGATCACCTGGATGGGGGTTCTCTGGGAGTGGAAGTGGGACACCCACGGGTGAGTTGTGGTATCCCCCTTCTAATACCTTTTCCCCATCCTGCTATATAGGAAGCTCAGAAACTCTACCCCAACTTTTCCGACACAAACACTTTTCCACACCACGAAAAGCAACGGACAAACACCAATGCCATTTACCTGGCATGTTCCAGCACAAGGGTCAGGCAAAGTCAGGCAATTGACCAGGGTCACACACACCTGATGGCCCTTTCCCTTCCCCACACGGGTAAAAGGTGGAGCATGAGAGCACAATACGAGCAAGGCAGACCGCACAACTAGACAGCAATCGAGGCAAGGCATTTCAAGAGGAGGACAAAGGTGGCAAGGACTAAAAGGCTGACAAGGAGAGAAGTGACCATGCCCTTTCCGACCCAGACCCGCGAGACCTCTGTGGAAGGAATAGTAAGACCGCAAACAAAAGCCCAAGTGTGTTGCAGCAGATGTCAATGGTACACACGGCGTGCCTACGTTGATAAGCAGGACAGAGGGAGACACCTGGTACCGGCCTTGACTCCAGATATTCTAAGAAGCCAATCGGTTCATCGCAGCCCGTGGGTCGAAGGGGAACCAATAAAGAAACCGAACTGTGTTGAATGAAAGTTGCAAAGTGGCACATTAAGGAAATTTCAAAGAACTGTAAATTGTTAAGGGAAGACTAGCTGCAGAGTGGTCAGGCACCATGTGGGTGCTCACTCGAGAGACTCTGGTTGATCCCACATTGAATGAAACTAGTGATACCAGAAGGCCCTAAGGGAGCCACAAGGAAAAGGTCAAAGTGGCCATACATGGGTCTACCAAAATCCCCATACAGTTGAATGTCTTTGACCGACAGACCATTGCGAATCCAAGGGAAGTGAATCCTGCATCAGAAGAAAGTAAAAGGAATTCTGAAATGGCAAGAGTGAACCCAACGGAGGGATGCCAATAACGAGGGGGCAAAGTCTAAAGTCCCAAGGAACAGTGTGTTGACAAAAGTGAACCCGGCAGAGGGATGTCCACGGTGAACTGTTTAGAAAGACATTAAGATTTGTGAGTGCCAAAAGAGAAATTGATTTGTGAAAAACCGTAGTGAACCCGACAGAGGGAGGCAAACAGTCGAGAAGGGTCTGAGCCCAGAAGAGGGGGAGCCAAGGGTGAGGGCATTACCCAACACACATTTGAAAGGAACGTTTTGTTTGTTATTTTGGAGCCTATAAGGTCCTTGGAGCAAGAGACTTTTAGTAGAACAGAGACGTAACCACTGACGGCCCTGATACCTGAAGCGACACTGTCGCCGTGTGCTGGAAACGCTCGAGCGTGTGCTGTGCTCCAGAGTCCAACCTTGACCCGTGCTCAAAACGTGGGCATGGGAGACCCTCGGCTACCACATCCTGACTTATCATTTGTGAACACTTCTTTCTTTCTTGTGAATCCTATCACACACACTTTTTGGTATTTTGTTTTAAGGATTGGTGATAGTTTTTTTTTTATTATAGGCCCTTTTATTTTGACAAGATACCACTAGGACTGCCTTATTTTGATTTGATGGTTGTAGCTTGCTCCCATCTTAGATTTAGGTTTAGATGAGGCGTTTTTTACACCCTGCCTATACAGTTTAATAAACACCCTTGAACTGTGATCACTTGTGTCTGTCTATTCTTGATACCATGACTTCCTTACAAGCCCACTCTCTTTCTTCTGGGGGCTGTGCGTGTAAGTTCTCAGAACTGTGAAAAACATTCAGGAATGTCACTCTGATATCCAAGAAGATCCCCCTATGTCCCTCGTATGCATGCCACTTTCCTCTCCAACCTGTGATCCTTCTGTTAGCCTGTAGAGTCCCCACCCAGTTCCCCCTCTCGTAATACCTCTGTTTGGCATAGCACACCTTTTTCAATACTTGCCCTATCAAGAGTGAATGCAAGTCCTGTCTCTTGTCCTGCATCTGGGAAAGCAACCTCTCCCGATACACCCCTGGTCGTGTTAGCTGTGCCAGCAACCCTCTAAGGTCCCCCCGCAACCTCTCCTCTACCAGCCCCCTCTCTCCTTTCTTCCGGGCTCCTTCCTTTATGAGAAGGGCCCTAAACATGGCCTTGGCCGCCTCCCATACCATTTTCTACTGCACCTCGCCCATGGCGATGGTTTCGAAGAAGCGTCCAATCTCTTTTTGCAAATAGTCCTGAAACACTATGTCCCTTAGGAGACCATCATTACATCTCCACCTGGGGGTCCCACGCTGACCTTTTTCCACCCACCAGTCCACCACTGCCATCTCATGATCCGGCCGGTCACAGATTCCACTTTTGGGGATGCTACCTTGGCCACCTGCTCCCTGGGGACTAGCAAAGTCAATTCTCGTATAGGTTTGATGTGGGGGCGAGAAGAATGTATAACCACCTGCCTGAGGGTAACTAGATCTCCACACATCTTCCCAGAAGTGCTCCTGAAGAAGCTGCGCAAATGCCTTATGCCCCCTCCTCCGTGGTTGGACCCAGTCTCACCGTGCCGACCACCAGTTCACAGCTGGGTCCAAAATGGCATTTAAATCACCTCCAACCAAGGTAGGCCCCGCTCCCCATTCCTCCAATACTAGAAAGATCCTTCTGAGAAAGGCTAGTTGGTGCACATTAGGAGCGTACAGGGACACTAGGGTTATCATTGTCCCGTTGAGATGAACCTATACTGCCACAAATCTTCCTCCAAAGCCCCTCCGCACCTCTACCTTCATCAACCACACAGAGCACGCCAGGACAATACCCACTCCCTCCATCTTACTGGATCTATGAGAGGCCCAGTATAATTGCCCATTATTCACCCCCTTCAATGCTTGCTCCCTCCCCTGCCTGTAGTCGGTTGTTTGTAAAAAGAGCACCCATAAATGAACCTTAGGAAACAACGCTGCCGTTAGTGACCGCTTGTTTGGGGAGTTCAGCCCCTTTTATGATAAGTGCGGCTGCCTACCAGTGAACCATTATCAGACTTCAATTGAATCCTCCGTACCACCCCCACATAAAACCAACTCCCATCCGTCACTGCAACTGAGCTCCCAACCAATACACTTTATCTAACACATTGGGGCAACAGTGCACATCCAGCGTCTTCAACCCTGCTCCTCTGAGACACCTGGGAATCCCCAAGTCACTAGGGTGACATTGAGCCTGCCACCCCTCCCAATATCAACGTTTTCAACCACACAACAAAGAAAAACATCCCTTTATAAGGTATTCATCAATTCAGTCACAGGCCCCCTTGTTCAACTCAGGGTCTTTGACTGGGTCGCCTGAAGTTTTTTAGATTTTCTGGAGACTGATCCTTGTGACAGCATTTTGGTTGCACAAAGGCACTATTAAAACACTCTCGTAACCTGCGTTGGCCATCCTTCTCCTGGAAAGTTTCCTCCTTCTGCAGTTCCGTCAGCAGCTGGGTTGCCTCCTCCCTTGCTTGAGCTAATACTGTTTCCCTTCGCGTTCAAAGGAGAGGGCAAAGGGAAAACGCCAATGATAGCGCACACCCTCTTCCTGAAACCATTGTGTTAGGGGTCTGCGCTTTCTCCTCTGCTCTAGTATGTGATTGGACAGGTCCTGGTAAATTCTTACTGTGGGCCCTTCCCATTCAAGATCACCCACCTCTCTGGCCATCCCCTCCATAGGATGTCCCCCTTGTCCCTGTAGTTGTGACACTTTGCAACAACTGAGCGGGGCCCTTTCGCTCCCCCTGTGCCATGGTGGACCCGTTCATGCCTCACCCATGAGTTTTTTCAGCACCCCAGTCAGTAAAATGTTCTAAGCGCTGGGTGACTCAGCCTCCTTGCCCTTCTGTTCCCAGGACCAGATTACCAGGACACTTCAAAGCAGCCTTGCTTAACTCTTACTGCCTCAGCTCACAGCCGCACAGTCCCTTTAGCGGTGTGCCTCTTGAACTGTCTCCTAGGTGCAGCTCTCCCCCTTTATAGGCCAACTAGCTGAAGCTAAGCCCCTCAGGGTTGACCAATCCAGGGTCTTGCCATGCGCCATTGGTCTGATCCCCTCTAGCAGCCACCACCACTTGTCTCTCTACCTCAAGCACATGTCCATCATCACCCAACCACTTTGGCACGCCTTAGGTGTCTCAGCCATATAGCCTTAATCTCCCCCCAGTTGCCAGTGTCCTACAGTACTGTTAGGATGCCCCCTCACCTTCAGGGGCTCCTCCGTTGGGCCCGCTCCACAGCAATCGAGGGCTACTCCGGTGACTCGGGGGCCAGCTATTCCACCAGGCACGCTGTCACCGCCTTCTGGCTTCTGTGCCTGGTTCTGGTTGCACACCGTGGCACCCACTCACCGCGCCCCCTGCTCTCCCTCACTGGGCCTTGGGGCTGCATGGTAGTCAGCCTCCTCGGAACCACTGGTTTCCACTGCTCCTTTCCCATACACCACAGACCGGCATCTGCGGCCTCCTGCACGCCTTGCTCCGCTTCGGTGTTCTGGCATTCCTAGTGGTGCCTGCCACAGCGGGTGTCTATCTGCCCACTTCCCTCGCTCTGCCTTCAACGAGGGGCTGGGCACAGGTCCCTGGGGGGTCAGGGCAATGCCAGTTTTGTTGGTGGGGTGCGGCGCTCCGGTCATCCGCTGCCATCTTGCTCCGCGCCCCCTAGCGGTCTCATTTTTCAGGTTATTTTTATATAAGTGAGACTGTTTATGAACAGATAGTTATTAAAGTGAGGGGGCATTGTGAAAAGTGTTTGTAATTCCACATTTGAGTGAGAATTTCTCATTAAGGCACAATTATAACAATTAAAGGATTGCATCTTTAATTCCTGAACCTGTGAGGCACCAACTTTGTTCTGTTTAACTGACTTTTTAAAACAGGCTCTTGGAACATTTATATTAGAGGGTTTGGTACTTTGATAGCATGCCATTAAATATCTGGGAATTATTTCATTTTCATCCTCAGAAGAAGATGAATACTGTGTCCCTCCTAGTAGAGTCATCACTTTCCCTTGATAGCCGTCTCCTCCTATGTGATCCTTCCCCCTGATACCATCCCAGGGTTAGTATCAGGTAGCGGTTTCCTTTCCCTGTCCACATGGGAGAGACTTTAGGCTTGGGTTTGGTGATGACTCAAGGAGTAGCCCAGAAAGGGATTTTATTCCACCTCCCCCCTGGGTAAGATCCCATGTGTTTATTGGCTATATCTGAATTAAGCAGTCTACTTACCCTTGTAACACTTTGGAAGTGGCTGGCAAAGTTTCTAACCCTTATGTTCAAAACCCTCTACGAGATCAGATACAATCGACCATTCCATCTCTTTGCAGCTGAAGTTATAAAAGCAATGGAGGAATGGAAAGAGAGGCGGAGCTGAGAGGGAGGGGCAAAGAATGCCCTATGGAGCGACCCGCAAAGAAGAACTTCCACCTGGAGGGTGGGGCTACGCCAGAAGCAGATGCAGCTGGTATCAGACGCAGAGCAGAAGAAAGGCCCTCGGGAATGTTGCTGAATGCAGCACAGTATGGAGCCAGATGAGCACGAAAGAGAGGATGCTAAACCACCTCCTGACCGAAAAGCAGGGAACCGACGCCAGCAGCCCATGGCACTGATGAGTCAGAAAACCAGGTGCTGAACAAGAGGCCAATGTGGAGAACTGATGCAGGGTCCTGATGGAGAGATTAGTCCATGGTTCCTCAACTAATGAAGTGACAGCATCCTCCAGGGAACACTGGCACAGTGCAGAAGGTACCTTGTATCCGGGAGGTGAGAGGGAAGTCCTGGCAAAACCCCATGTGATGAAGTCTTGCAGGCTGCAAAACCTGTCTGTAAATAGGGAAGTTTGCCTGAGTACAATAACAGCTGGGCACTTGAAGCTGGGAATGGAGATCGCGTTCATGACACGTTCATTGTTGATAAGCAAAACGTGATCATGAACGTGAGCCTGAAGTGCTTTTTTTCTAATGAAAACTTTGTTCTTGGTTGCTAGGAGACTGGGTCGAGTTGGAGGAGGCAGAGAATGACAGTTATACCTGGGCGTATTGAGCGGCGGCCATCTGAAAGAAACGAAGATTAAGTTTGCTTGTTGATCCTGAGGCGCCGTTACGTGAAGGAAAGCCATTCCTGTGTTTATAAAAAGAAACGACCGGTTGTCGTTTCCAAGTTACTGTTCTGAAGTTGACAAAGCTGGAAGACTACGTGCGGCGAAGGCCGCGTTGGCGTGTCAGCTGTGAAAGCAGAGGAGCCTGTGGAGGCGGGGCCCACGGGCTCTGCAGTACCGAGGAAGAGGTGATCGAGGTTCAAAGACGGAAAAGACGAAGCAAGAGGGCGGAAGGAGGTAAAAGAAAACCAAGTCTGCTGCTACGAACTACTGTAGAAGTTACCTGGAGGGTTGTGGAACATGCCAAAGTGAGAAAACAAAAGGCTGAGCATAGTGAGGTGTCACGTTATACGCCCTGATTGAATAATGAGTGTGAGGGATTGCCATTAACACACGCACTCGCTGAGAACTGCGAATAAACAATATACTCAAAGAGAAAAGCCACACAAGCCATTATTTCACATTGCTCAAGGCGAATTCAAGATAAGAGAGAAGGGAAATAGTCTACCTTGTAATGAAAGAGAAGGAGATTAAAAGAAGCAAAGGAACTATATCTGACAGAAACAAAGAGAGAAGGAAAAGAAGGAAACAAAGACAGAGACTGTTAAGAGACACTTACCTCTTGTTGTCCGGGAAGAGAGTGTGCAGCTGGAAGGTGGTGAAGTCCAGAGAACAAAGACGTATCCTTTTACCGGAAAACAAGAGAACGTTTCCTGTTAATAAAAATATTGGGAGTTACGTTTAAACCCAAGAAAACTACTTTCTGTCTCAGAGTTTTTCTTCTTCTACATTGTACACGTTATCCTCACAGTTGGCGGCAGCCGTGGGATTGACTGAGAACGCCATGGAAGAACTTATCAAAACCCTAAGCGAGGGACAACAACTTCTTCAGCAAGCTCTACAACTCCAGAGCCAACAAGCCCAAGAGGATAGGCTAGCTTTCCAGCAAGCTTTACAAGTCCAACAAACTCAATTACTTGAAGTCACGAGTTTAAGAAATCATCCACAAGTTTCTACCTCCATACTACAAAAATATACAGCGGGCGAGGATCCAGCGCATTTATTTTGTGAACTTTGAGCGGGTCGCCGAGAACGCTCAATGGCCGACAGAAAAATTGTGTCATTATGTCGCTCCCTTAATGACCGGTGAAATCCAGTGTGCCTATCAAGCCGCAAATCAAACCGGCGACACAAGCTACGGAGATATGAAGCGGGTTGTCTTAGAAAGATTGGGACATGATGTAGAGACTTATAGAATCAAGTTCGTGATCTTAAGCTGGCTAACGATGAAACACCTAGGCAACTATTTTAATAGGGTACAAGAACTGGCTGAAAAGTGGCTGCAGACAACCACCTCCTCTCCACAGGAAATAACTGAGAAAATAATATTGGAACAATTTGTTGAAGCACTTCCCGGCCCCATACAACGATGGGTCAAACAACATCACCGACCCTCATTAGCGGAGGCTGTAGACATTGCATCAGCTTATCAGAAAGCTATGCAGGGTAAGATGCTGTCTTATGTAAACCAAAACCGGCATAATAGCGGCTCGGGTAAACCTCTGAATCAGACCAGATGGCCGAACTCTATGTTAAGAAAATCGGAAAATGAGAATGTTCGCTCCCGTCCCAATAGTGAAGGCCCTGTAATTTACAAACAAACATCATCGGCTGTCAGGGGATCTCAGTGCCTGGACTGCGGCGATTGGGGACATTTAGCCAGGTTCTGTCCAAAGAAGGTGAAGTCGGAACCCATGGATGTTGGAATTTTGGAAGCCATAAAAACAGGCGAATATCAAGAACCCCCGGTTGTGAATAAGTCCCAGTATATGTATACATGTGAGGCGGAAGTAGACGGGAAACCAACCAGAGCCTTGTTAGACTCCGGGAGCCTGCAGACAGCCGTGACCTCAGACCTGGTAGGTGAAGTTTATAATTCTACAGCGGAAATACCAATTAGATGTGTACACAGGGATATAAAAGCCTACCCTTCGAGAGAAATCCAGATAAAGTTGGCAGGGAAGACAATCGGGATAAGAGCAGCCGTACTACCCAAGTTACCTAAACCATTATTGGTTGGGTCAGATGTACCTAATTTCCCTAGAGAAGAGCTGGTTAGAAACAGCACCGTTTCACGACCAGGAAATCCTCAGTACCCCTCCAAATCCACCAAAGAGTAGGGCACTTAAAAGGTTCATTAAGCAAGATTGGAGAGCAAGGAATGTCCTTCCGGTCACTGTAGATTGGAGGTTAGATGAGGAAGGAGACAGTTTTCGTACAGCTCAGGAGTTGGATCCTGTTCTACAATATGTTAGGGAGCGTGCTTTGGAGCCATCAATGGGACAAGGCCCTCGTTTCGTCAAACCGAATGGCCTCTATTATAGGTTAAGCAGAACTCGAGGTGGAGAAGAGCTGAAGCAGTTGCTAGTTCCAAATAAGTACTGCAAGACAGTTTTAGAAGTCGGTCATCTTCAGGTGGGGGAAGGACACTTGGGGACCGAAAAAACATCACAAAAGGTTTTATCGAGGTTCTATTGGCCTGTGGTATACAGTCAGATAGTGAAGTTTTGTCAATCCTGCGAAGAATTTCAAAGAAAGAACAGAGCTCATTTTATACAGAAACATTGGACGCTACGTGTAAATATACACGCCACAATACGATTCGCAGTAACACACATCTGTACAGATTGCTCAGAACAACAGATATTACAGATTGTCTGTTTTGAAAAATGTGTTCATTTGAAATAGCGTAACTATAATACATGCTCCTGTTTTTTTGTTTTTTCCCTTTTACCATATAACCTCGGACCTCCATGGGGTATGTGTTACACATTTATACATTTTTATAACATCAATTAAAATTAAATGTGTTGTGTTGTCCTCTTTGACAAATCTGAACAGTGTTACAAAAGTAGATAGTAGTACAGCCCTGAAGATGGTCATAGACTGAAATGCATTGGCTCATGTACTAAGTTACAAATGTACCCACGTATTCATGGGATGCCTCATTAAAAAAGACTAAAAAAGAGTAAAAATGGGATGTGAGAATAGAAATGTGAATAAAACATTTCGCTCATGAAAAATTTGAGTGTTTTGTAACTATATGTATGAAAAATTGAGAATAATTTTACAAAGTACATTCAGCTACTTCACGCTACCCCTATTTAGGGTCAACTGTGAGCACCAGTTCTAAATAGGGTATTTCCACCCTATTTTTTCCCAGTTATAGCATTGTGAGAACCTTTTTTCAAACTGGTTGCTCCAGGTAAAGTAATCACAGATTCTTTTCGACAACAGTTGAACATTTATATCACAACTACCAACTTGGTGCCCACCTTCCCACCGTTTTCTTCAGTATAGTGAGGTGTCACGTTCTATGCCCTGATTGAATAATGAGTGTGAGGGATTGTGTAGGGATTTGGTATTATCCTGCATCCTAATGGAACCTTTGGTCAGTGTATTGATTGACAATGGAGTGTTAAGGGTTAGAATGTTTATGTGTGACTGGGGTTCTATGTGGTCAGTTGGGAGATGTAAGCCTACCAGGGAGGATGCAGGTGTATGTTGCCCTGAACCCAGATGTACCTGACATTATATGACCATCATAATGTACTGGAACTAAATAAAGAAGTTACTGGAACTTCACCTGAGGTCATGGTCATCTGTGGGGAACAAGGAGTTCTACATTGGCGACGAGGATGCTGGCTGTGCTGGGGGGACAGCATTGAAGATGGCACATACACCTCCCCCCAACCCAAGAAGAAGACCTCCCAGGTAGAGCGAGCGCTTAAACCTGTAGGCGCAGAAGGGCCCAGCGCATGGAGCTCAGGGGCAGAAAGTAAGGGGCTGCGCCAGAGCCAGGGGCCAGCTGGCCTGTCACTAGAAGGACAGGTCAGGGAAAGAGGAAAGCAAGAGACTGAGGAGGGGCTGAGGGCCCAGAGACTGATTGCTTAAGGGGTCTGGGACCACTAGCTGCAGCATGGAGGGCTTGGTGCCCATGGCAGTAGCAATTTGAAGAGGCCTGGGGTCTAGTTACGCCTGGAAATTATGAGGAAGCCATGCTGGGCAGCTGAGGGATATAGCCAAGGCAGTAGCAACAGGAGAGGCTTGGAGCCTAAGCTGCGCCTGGAAATTAGGCAATGAGGAGGCATGCTGTGCAACTGAGGACTATAAGCCCAAGGCAGTAGCAACAGGAGAGGCTTGGAGCCTAAGCTGCGCCGGGAAAAGAAACAATGAGGAGTGATGTTGTACAGCTTGAGGCCTGGAGTTGGGGCAGCAGCAATAGAAGAGTTTGGGAACCTAAGCTGCGCCTATATGTTAAATAGAAGATTGGTGGCGAAGGTGAAAAGCGCCTGGAGCAGAGGAGGGTCCTGGGGGGCCATTCCAGCGGGTGAGGGGGCTTGGAGCCCATACCTGCACCTAAGAGACTTGTAGCCCGTGGCTGCACCTTAGGGGCTTAGAGCCCATGTGCAGAGATGAAAGAATATTGCCCAAGACAACATGTGTAGTGCCTGGAGGGGCAAGGGCCCATTTGCAGCAGCGCTAAGGAGGTGCCTGTAGGAGCTATCACTTATATGAGGTGATGAGGATCTTTGAGGGCATGTTGTCAGTAGTTCCTGAGGGGCTTGGAGCCTACTTAAGAACTGAGAGATGCGGTAGGAGGCAAAGGGAGTACAATTTTTATAGCAGGCGGCTGGCAGCAATGAAAAGCAGCATTATGAACATACCAGGAAAGGAACGCTTCGGGAGGTGATATTTACAAAAGGAAGTGTGGCAGATGGATTGGTAAATCCATTTCTGTTGCGGGCGGCTGCATTTCCGCCCGTTGGAATTTTTTTTCAAAAAGCTTAAGTTGTGAATGATCTTAATTGCCGGAATGAATAACAGAGGTACTTTTAAGTTAAGAGATGATGCTTTCACAAGCATAAGTAAAGGAAGCAATTTGGTCTTGCCTTCATTGAATTGGTTAAGTAGTTATAATTAGTTATTGATTCAGAATCTGTTGTCATGTGAGGCCTGAATGGCATTTGGACAGCGTGAGTGCATGAGAGCGTGAACCTGTATGTTGTCAGGTGTAGTTTCTTGTGGGATAGGTTGTCCTGTAATAGAGGTACTTCATGGAAGTTGTTGAAGCTTAAGAGCAGAGAACAAAGTTTATAGTTTTTTAGATTGGATTTAGGTCTCAAGGGTGTTTGTAATTAGTCAACCAAGGGATTAAGTGATCCAAATGTGAGGTTTTATTAAGTAGGTTAAAGTTGCATATTAGTAGAAAGAGATTGAGATATGCGTAGTAATAGTGTTTTCTGAAATGCTATTTGGTATTTATGTTGTAGGTACATTGGTATGAGAGGTATCTTGCAAGTGGTAGTTAGCATGTTTGATAGGTGTGCACGGATGGTGTGTAAAAGTCGTGGCCTCTGTTACCTCTGTCAACAAATACTTGGTAATGTTATGATGGAAAGGCAAAAAATTGTGGTACGGTCATGTTTAACTAACACGCTTTTCCTTCCACAGATGGACATTTAATGAAATATAGGTTGCATTGACAACATTGCTAGAGTTTGGTATGTGGAATCTGAAGTATAGTTATGTGCACTAATGTTTTATTTCCACAGGTGGGACTTTTGTAATGCAGATGTATTAAGACCTTATTTAATGCTAAAGTTTAGAGTGCTAAGTGTCAAACAAAGTTTTTTGTTTGGTTGTTTGGTTTAGAAACCATTCAGAGTTTCATGATGATACAGCAAAGACTATAGTAGAACCATTGATGTTGGTATGATGCTGGTGTGAATGAAGTGTGGTTTCCCTAATAGGAGCTGTATTGTATTTAGGAATACTTTCAACATGGGCAATTTAGGGGTAATGGTGTCACAAGAAGTGAAGTAGTTACCTGGGTATCTGGGATACTCAGTCTAGTTGGAGGTGGTGTGTATTTAGGTACATACCGGTTTGCATTGTTGGGTGTGAGGGAGATGTGTGTGTGTTCTTTTGTGGGACGATGAAGTCAAGTTTAGGAAGAGAGGTATGGGTGCCTCTATTTGTAAAAGTTTTAGTAAGGATGTTTGAGCAGTTGGGTGCATTTTCCTCACTTGGTAGAAAGAGGAAGGGGCATTGATTGTAATTGTGTCCCACGGCTGTGTGGACTATTTTGGAATATGTAATGAGACTAGCAGAATGTTCTCAGTTAGGAGTGATGAGGCAAGTGCATTGAACGTGGGGTTGTTTGTGTGCGTGTTGTTATTAGCCATTATGGTTAAGTTATCTACTTGTGTTTTTATGTCCCTAAGGAAGGGAGATATGTAGGGATTTGGTATTATCCTGCATCCTAATGGAACCTTTGGTCAGTGTATTGATTGACAATGGAGTGTTAAGGGTTAGAATGTTTATGTGTGACTGGGGTTCTATGTGGTCAGTTGGGAGATGTAAGCCTACCTGGGAGGTTGCAGGTGTATGTTGCCCTGAACCCAGATGTACCTGACATTATATGACCATCATAATGTACTGGAACTAAATAAAGAAGTTACTGGAACTTCACCTGAGGTCATGGTCATCTGTGGGGAACAAGGAGTTCTACAGATTGCCATTAACACACGCACTCGCTGAGAACTGCGAATAAACAATATACTCAAAGAGAAAAGCCACGCAAGCCATTATTTCACATTGTTCAAGGCGAATTCAAGATAAGAGAGAAGGGAAATAGTCTACCTTGTCAAGAAAGAGAAACAGAGTAAAAGAAACAAAGGAACTATATCAGACAGAAATAAAGAGAGAAAGAAAAGAGGAAACAAAGACAGTGGGCCTCATTCTGAGTTTGGAGGTAATCATGGCCTATTAGCACCATGACTCCCTTCAATACCGGTACTGAGTCCGCCCTCGTTCAATGGGGACTTACCGGTCTATTCCGACCTTTGCGGGACCGGTAAGTCCCCATTGAAAAAGCAATTCCCCATCCCCATTTGAGCCCCCATAGGGCTCAATGGGAAGGGGGAAGGCGCAAATAACGGTACCGCAAATTGCGGTACTGTTATTAGCTCCAAAGTCCCTTAACGGGTCCCATCCTTAATGCCTGGTAAAACCAGGCGTTAGGGAAGGGACCCGCTAAGGGAACTTGGAATAGGGCACAAAGGGATTACCGGCACCGGTGTCCTTACCGGTGCCCGGTATCCCTTTGCGCCCAACTCGTAATGAGGCCCAGAGACTGTTAAGAGACACTTACCTTTTGTTGTCCAGGAAGAGAGTGTGCAGCTGGAAGGTGGTGAAGTCCAGAGAACAAAGACGTATCCTTTTACCTGAAAACAAGAGAAAGTTTCCTGTTAATAAAAATATTGGGACTTACGTTTAAACCCAAGAAAACTACTTTCTGTCTCAGAGTTTTTCTCCTTCTACATTGTACAAGTAATCCTCACACCCCACTAAAGAGAGAAAGCCAGAAAAGCCTACAGTGGAGTGAGAAATCTAAAAACCCTTGGCAAGGTAAAGGCAAGAAAACCCCACGAAGGCGTGAAAGACACAAGACCCCATGGCGGGTTGAGAAGCCTGAAAACCCTTGGGTGCATGCCAGATGACCCCAAGAAGGGGTCAAAGCCACAAAACCCCACAGCGTAGTGTGGAGGGCTTGAAGAAGGTAGCAGACTCTGATTAGCCATTTCAAGTTTGTCTTTATTGAAGAAAAGAATAATGCCTACCTTTCCCTATGCTTTGAGGTGTCCCTATCTAACAAAACGAAGGTGCTTGTCGGTCATCAGTGAATGTCTTCAAAATAAACTTTCCAAACTTGGGATTGGCGTCTTGCGAAACTGTTGGTTCATCTGACAGCTCTGACTTCCCGTCAATACTTTGACTACCTCTGGAGAATTGTTACAAGATTAATAACAAATGTCCCGTGAGAATTAAAAGTAGATCGGAAGAAGTTATGGTGAGCAGTTTAACGAAGAAATGCCACCCCCATTGAGGAGAACTTTACTGACAGAAAGTAGAAATTGGCTCATTTTGCCCACATCCACTCCTTCTAATAATAAGTGTGTCAATTGGAAAACAGTGGGGTTAATCTATCCCGTCGTATTTTAAGAAGTTGCTATTGTCCTGAAGAAAGCCCAGTTAAACACGTCAGAAACGTCTGAACATACGTATTTAGGCTAGATGGCTGAAATGTGTAGACTGTAATTTAAAAGAAAGATGTGTTAGGAATAATTAAATTACATCATGTACTAACCGTATGACACAAAGGTTTTTTATAGGTAATGTTTTTTATATGTAATGTTGGTATATATCACCAGTGTATTTGAATGAATTGTTGTATTAAGTGAGTGTTGTATTTATAAATATCCTAACTTGGTTTTATGTGAGTTTGTGAAAAATTATGAATACATTTATATTTGTATAATACGTGTTTCTGGAGTATATAATGCCAAATTGAATTTAGCATTTTGAAGAGTATCACTACAAAGAGTTGTGGAGGCAATGGGATGTGGGGGGTAATCAGTTGTGCATTGGAAAATATTGAAAATAGACTGTCCAGCGTCCAAGCTAACCCTTTCTGACACTACCACTAACTCAATAACTTAAGGCAGGAGAATGTCTCCCTTCTCCTGAGATCTTGGTTTCCCACCAACATGTATTCAATAGCTGATCTTCAAATGGTCTCCGGTGACTTGGTTTATGAGTTTCTTCTTTTGGCTATCTCTACAAAGAGTTATTCTGTTATCCACCGTGGTAAAAGTATCCAATGGTAAATCTTTCTCCTTTATCATTCCTTTCCTTTTGTAACGGTTCACAATATTTGATCTCTCTCTGATCTTTGTCCCTGGACATATATTCTATTCCAGTCTTTTGTTTTATAACTTGTCTTTCCTCTTTGGTTAGACTTCCTTTATCTTGACTGATACAGGTTTGGTTACTTTAATAACCATTCTCATTCACTCCTGTTCATGACACTGTTATATAATGTTCTTGACTGGGACGAGGATGATTGATCCCATAACAATTATCTTTTACATCTCTGGTCTTTAGTAGTACAATCTCTGTATCTTAACTAGAATGAGTATGATTGGTCGCATAATGATTCTCATTTACCTCTCTGTGCTCTAGTAGTACAGTCTCTTTGTCTTGACTGGGACAAGTAGGATTACCCCAATAATAACTCTCTGTCCCCTTCCCGGGTCTCCAATTTTCCCTATTACCTGACCTGATGCTCTTAGGGATAACGTCACTGGGTTTTCTAGTCATTCAGGGTTGGTTCTCTCTCTCCTGCTGTGTCTCTTGTCCCTTCTATGTCGTTTACTCCATCTTGTCTTCTCGGATGGCCATTCGGTATTATATCTACCGGCTTGTTCCATGCTTGCCGCTGCAATGTAGTTTTGGCTTTGTTTTGGTGATCCTTAGTCCACCACGAGCCTTCTGTGGACACACCACCACCCTTTGTCTCTTTCTCTCTCTCCGAGCTAGGATGCAACACGTCCGGCTTCATTTCTCTCCATCTCCTCGCAACAAGTCTGTCTCCACTTCTTGCACTCGTACAACTACAGGATGCTGCATGTCCAGCCTCTATTCTGAACCAGCGTTTGTGCCATTTTGTAATTCGCGGTTCTTCCCCCACATCCCCAGGCTGCTCCACTTTCAGGAATTGTGCAGCCGTAGGGCTTCCCTGATGCCACTCCTTGTCCCTTTCTCTTTGTCTTCAGCAGCGACTCGTCTCTTCCGTACATCATATTCTTCATCCCAGTGGAATGGGAATTGGTTTTTTAAAAAAAGAATGACCATTTCTTGTTTACAATAACTTATATCGGTTTTCTCTTTGTATAGATTTTCACATTAAAGGTTTGGAGAGATTATCTTAGAGTGTTCTATAGGAAGTTCCTCAAAGGAGCAAAAGCCCTTGTCCCCAAAGGGGGAGTCTGTCCTTGTGAGGTCCCACTTGCCTATACCCCTAGGGAGGATATTGCAGAGCGAGCTCACCTCCCTAGCCTCACAGGGAGGGGGCTCCCTTGGGCAGAAGGGACGAATGTCTTCGATTTGTCACAGCAGTGAGAAACCTGAAAGCCTTTGGCAGGGTACACGCAAGATGACCCCACAAAGGGATGGAAACCACAAAACCCCACGGCGGTATGAGAAACCTAAAAGCTGTTGGCAGGGTAAACGGCAGATGATCCCATGAAGGGGTGAGAGCTACTGAGGCCAACAACGGGGTGGGAAACCTCAAGACCTGTGGGAGGGTGAAGCCACATGACCCCAGGTAAGAGACACTTGAATTGCAACTTGAAGGAAGGAGCCCACAACAGAGACAAGGACTTACTATCATTACTATCACAGTGTTATCTGTGACCCATGAGTGCCTGACAGTTGTGAAAGAAATTGTAGTGTAATCTTTTTTGAACTATCCATCCCTGTGCAAGGCCTTGAAAGACACAGTGGGACAATTAGGTGGGAGTCAGAAACCAGCCACCAATTCAGGCTTTGAAGACCTGTTCTAGCCAACCTTATGTTATCCTTTTCTTTGTATTAATGATAGGGTTAGCACTTAGGTTAGAATAGGCTTTTGCTAAAGAGGACTGTATATTGTTTGTACGACTTATGGATGAGCACCAGTTATTCTTCTTTCTTTTTAGACAGGGCCGAGATCCACTTTAGAACTTTAGTTCGATAAAATCGAAGTGTTTAACATGACCACGTGCACGCCTCCTGAGTCTGACTTGCCACACCAAGCATGAGGGTTTCCTCGTCTCATGTATTTTTTTTTTAATGTTCCCATTTTTAGACAACATTTAGCAATAGAAACGCATCTTTTTATCCAGATTGGGAAGCCCAAATGGCAAGTTCTGTGATTGTTTGCAGCAGAAAGAAACTATCCTTAAAAGTGGTTTGACAATAATATATGCTTCAGCTTTGCCTGCATTATGGTCAATAGAGACTGCGATGAAGTCCCCCGCATGATTTTGAGGACCACCGTGACAGTAACTCAGGTGCCCTGGTGCCACACCAAACTAGAAGATGAAGACCTCAAAGTTAGATTTGGTTGGATCCCCTGATCACTTTCTGTTTGTGACCACCATTTGGCAGGGGACAGAGACATAGAACCCTCTCTGAGTCCCAGAGTGCATGGACTTAATGGAACAAGTTATATTCTCCCGTAAATGACTCTACCAGCCAGCCCTGAACAACATGGAGCTTACTGTAAGAATTCCTCCCATCTTTAAGACCTGCTGTGCTATACAGGGAATCCATAGTTACCGGCATACAACCGCGGCTGGGCGCTTTAAAGGAAATTATTCTCCAAGCCCTAGTAAAACCAACATGTACCCCAAAACATTAATATTCCTCTTCCAGCATGGAAGAGACACATTGAATAAATACACTGTTCACATATCAAATGGGTGACCTCCCAGTCCTTCAAAATCCAATGCATGCACTAAGACTTTGTTATTTCCCCGGCATGTGAGACCCACACTGGTTATTCAATCTTTTTCTTTCACAGAGGGTGTTCCGAGGGACACAAATACCCTGTACACAGAACTGGGAAACTTCTGCTTGTGATACCTCATTGCTAATCCAGCCAGGCATAAGAAAACTAGAGCTCTAAATATGGTAGTGTTAACCTAAGGAGCACATTTTGAGAGATGGGGTTGGTTGCAGCTAAGTAAACGGTAACACCAGAGGAAGAGAAGGGGGTGGTGGCAACTAAGGAAGTGGTAACATCAGGAGCGGAGAGTGGAGAGAAACATGCTTGTGGTAAAGGTTATGATGGTAAGATCTGAAGAGAAAGGTGAGCAGAAGAAGGTGATCGGAAGGCCAAGAGCTGGGAAAAACAATGGAGGAAACGTTGCTGAGATCAGAAGAAAGACGGGTCCCAGAGAAGAAGGAGGAAAGGTCCCAGCAGAAAGGGTAGAATTCCAAGGCCAGAAGGAGATACAAATATTATTGCCTGGGAATCAGTCACACCAGAGGGAGAAAGTGGTACGTGGGAGGACAGAAGGCCAGGTCCTTGGGCAGAAAAGGAAGGTTCCAGTGGGTTCAGGTTAGCCCTAGGCAGGACCAGAAAGCAGAGAGGTGAAGGGGAGTAGGTTCAGTCAGCACTATGTATCCCTCCCTAGCACTCCTTACTGGTCATGACCAACGGCCCAGGTGACCAGAAGACTTGCAGCCAGGGACAGTCATGGGGTAGAGAACCCAGGAAAACCACATGTAGAAAAGAAAAAAGAAGATGATTCAGAACTCCAATAATCTGCAATGCCAGGGGAGAAGAGGCAACCCTTTAAGAAATCTCCTTCAACATTTGCTACAGATGGCTGAAGACAGACTACCCGCAGGTAGCAAGAGTGACATTTCATTTAGGGAGGAGGTCATCTGGACAACTGCTAAGGTTTCCTGTTGGCAGATCTCAGTTTGCACTTTCAGTTGGCCCCACTTGTCAATAGTCTCACATAACAAACTTACACTGCTTGGTGTTGGCGCCCTTCTTGATTTCCAGGTGACAAAGCTAACAAATTTTAAAAAAAGGTGTTTTTGGTACTACTGTAGGCCCATATAAAACTTGGGTCACACAACAATTCACAGTCTTTTGCAAACTGTTTTGGCAAACTATGACAGGTAACGACAAAATATTGGTAGTTAGTTATTTATTTTCATCCCCGTGAGATTACTTTCTTTGATTTTGTAATTTTACTCTTTTTACTTTATTTGTTTGTTTCGCTCTCTATTGCTTTCTCTCTATTTTGTTCATCTTAACTTCTCTCCTCTTCTCATTGTTATTCTTTTACAGATAAAGTTACTATGTTGCATTTGTATAAGTATCTCTGAACATTGTATTATTGAGTTATGTTTTATTGGTTATGTATTAAATGTGTAAATAAAGTCTTGAAAAATAAAAAAATAAAACATTTATAGTTGAGCTCCATCTTTCATGGCATAGATACATCGTGTTTGTCGAGTAATTGGACTGCAGTGATACGAATAGCTAAAAAGCTATAGAAGCCTAGACATAAGCATGCTAGAGAGCAAAGTAATTCCAATCACAGCCAGTCGCTGTTGCATCAACACAACGTCTAGAAGATCATACCATAGAGGGTCTTCTTGCTTTAGATGACAATTTTCTTGCCCTACAACATTGCATTTCCTTCCTTAGAAATGTAATTGATGACATGATTAGCAAAATGCCTCATGATCTAGCCACTATAAGAAAGGACTAGCAGACATCTGCAAATATTCCCCAAGTGAGTGTCTTACTAGACACCTTGTCAAGTAATGTTCCAGGCTGGAACTTGACAATTCCAATTCACATGAGAGAACTTAATTTTGTCTTGTGACAATGTCCACCGCCTTACCTTGTTGGTGGATGGTGGAATCGCCAAGGGGTGCAGGTACTGCCATAAGGCATCTGAGGCAGGGCCTGGGGATGAAATGGAGGTCAGGGGCTAGTCACATTGCTATCACAGACATATTTGCCCCTTTAATGGACTCGAACAGCAGTTCCATAGAACCGGCAGCTTCTGCACGTGCAGCTCCCTTTGTACAGATGCAGGAATGTGAAATAAATATATTGGGGGAAAGATAGGTTACTGCCTGCACTTGTGCTGCAGCCATTGCTGAATGTGAAGGGCGCTTGAATGCACGGTAGGGTGAAGCTTGCTGCTTTCATCCATACACCCTGTTCTGTTATCAGGGGATGGTGAGGGGAAAATTTGCTTACCGGGTCCAGCAGTGGTGGGGGTCCAGTGCAGATGAAAAGGACAAGGCTAATGCAAGGAGCAGAGAGGGTTCAAGGCAGATGAAGTGGTTATGGTTGAGGGTAAAGCTAGCGGGACGCTGGCCCCCTAGAGATGCCCTGCATTGTGTGCAACCTTTGTTTACTATTGCGACCCCGGTAGCATAATGCCTATTAAGCTAGATATATTACATGGGAAAGCTACTGATGTCTCTGCTGTTTTACCTACTGCTTCCCACTTTTATCTGTAAAACCTGAAAACTCTTGACTCTTTAGTTCAGCTGGGGAGCAGAAGATGAAGGAGGGTAAGAAAAAGGCAAAAGGACCACTAAAGGACTTGTTTATATTTCAGTTAAGCAGGATTCAAACACTATATTGAATCTGATTTCCAAACAAAGGGTAGTGTTTGGGCAGAAGATCAAATCTAAGTCAACTATTAATGCTTCCACGTCTAGTATACATTGCTTAAAATATGATTCAGGAAACTCTGAATTCAGAGTTAGAGGTAGAGAATAGTGCAAGTAAGACTAGTAGCATCTCACTAGCTCACTGGTGGAAAGTATCTCTAAAGGTACACCTATGGAGATACAAAACCCTTTTTCTGACATCAGAAGAAGCGAAAAACGGTTGCACACACTGTTGGAGAAGAGTGGTCAAGAGGTCAAGAGATTGAAGAAAGGAGGGTCTCTAGAAGGTGAGGCATTGCACCTTTGGCAATGTCTACCTTCTCGGCTGTATCTGTTCCACAAGCAATAATGTGCTTGTCCCAATCTAAGAGCCAAATCAGATTCTCCTCTTCTGGACTCTATTTTTCCTAGCCTAGGGAATCACCCTCTGTCATGCACCGCCCCTGGAAGTTCTGGCAGAAATGGAATTACACGTAATGTGGTGGTTCAAAGTCCCACAGTAACGCTCTAGTCTATTTCCAAGATGGCTGCTGACTGTTTATGTGCAGGGATCTGGATACAATCTTTGCGTTGTATCGTCTATGGTTCCCACTCCGAGCTTCTGTGTTGTTCCAGCGACTTGCTCAGTTCAACGCTCCGCTACTATTTCTCTCTCTGTACAGTTCTCCCAACGCTCTGTACTTTCCTCCGTGCACTCGGGTGATTATTTCATCACTTAAGGTATTGTGGTTTGTTTACCTATAAATTTTCGTCCTGCTTACTTTTCACGTTTTTCTCCCTTACTTTCCTTGGTTGTTTGCTTTTCTTTTCTGTCTCCGTAGCCCTCCGTCTTCAGAGATCTACTTCTGCCTTGCACAGCGTTCTTCCTTCGCTGCCCTGGATTTCTGTTTACGACTCCCAGTCAAGGTGGCCTCCGAGGGAGCATGTCCTTATCTTCATCAGAAGAAAGAGAAGAAGCTTGTTGAACAGAGGAAACTGTGAAGAAAGAAGGCATCAGAAACATTGGACAGTTCCATAGAGGAAACAGGTGAGGAGGAAGGAGTGTGGGGGATTCTTACAGGAGCCTGACACCCCCCTATCCAACTGAATGCAACCTTATTACTTATTGTTATAGTTGTGTTTAGTTCAAATAACTTGTACAACTATTGCAATTCCCTTTACATATAATTAATTTCACATTACAGTTAGTTATTATCCAACTGAAACACAAATTCATATCTTTCAATACAAATATACTACAAATAAAATTTGAAACACTCAAATTCATCATAATTGCACCTAGTTAATATATCTAACTACTAGACACATCAAGCTTTAAAATATATTTCGGTCACCATTAATACAATATTAATGATCTCACTGATATTCCATTCAATTATTCCATAGCGGATAATTTGCATAAACAAACAGCATCAGCTTAAAATGACATTTTAGTAAACCATTATAATCCCCTTCCATATACAGTTTACAACAAGATAGCAAGCCAACAAAACCCAATATACTCTTCTTAATGATGTAGTAAAGGCTGTTATAACCAGACTCTATAAAGTACAATATGCAGTGATTCTAAAGAAGTGCTCAAGCAGTAATACCAAAAATGGTCAGTGTAAATTGAAGTATAGTCATCTACATATTGGCTATAGTGGACTACATATTGTCTTTCCACTGTGCCTACCTACCTTTTTTCTGGCCCAAGGTCTTGCTCCTTTCTTTCAGAACTCCAACATCCAGAAATCACCATGCCAACAGCAGACCACACCAACCGGAAGAAGGAGTATGACGCCCCCGAAGAGGGAACCTTCACTGGACAGAGAGAGGCCACCATGGCGAGTTCAGGCAGTCTGAACTGGGAATCCAGGGAGATTGCCAGCAAACAGAAAGGGTTGCGGGCCAAACATACACTTTGAATCTTCCTGCTGTAAAAGCCCACCCTCAGAGGAAAGCACAGGGGATCTTAGAGATTAATGGTAAGAGGATGAGGTCCATACCAAGATGAGCAAGGGTTGAAAAGCCCCACACTCAGGCGCAAGAATGATGGGTGTTCAGGTGATGTTGGAAGGAGAGTAAGTGGACCATGGGACCAGGCGATGGAGAGCGGACAGTGGAGTGGAGTGCTGAGGAATTTGTAGGAGTGTTGGATGATGGTGCAGGTAAGATGTGTGAGAGAGAGTGGTACCAAACCTTAGAGATTGGCACACACCCAACCACAACAATATCTACAAAGTGTGTGTTGAAAGAAGGGAGTGGGAGATAGGAGAGTGTGAGAGAAGGAGGGGGGGCAAATGTTGATAGTGGAAGGTGAGAGTGGGGCAGAGTGAGAGGGAAAGTGAGAGAGTGAGGGTGTGAGAGAGGAGGTTGATAGGAGATAGGAAGTAGGTGTAATAGGGGAGGTTGGATAACAGTAGGGAGGAAATGGTAGCAGGCGAGAAAACCAAAGTTGGGGAAGGGGAATAATAAAGTTGTGTGGGAATATCTGAAGAAGGAGAAAGAAAAAGAGGGATTGAGAGGAGGGAGTAGTGAGGTAGAGAGAGGAGGTGAAGAGGACACGTAGAGAGAGAGGTGAGAAACATTGGAGAGGGAGATAGATGAACTAGGAAGAGGAACGGTGGTGGGAGAGTGAAGGAAGAAGAAATGGACCATAGGAGAGAGCAGAGGAAAGATATTAGGAAAATGAGAGGTGAGAATGGAAGAGAGCTTGTGCGAGTGTGAAAACACCATACTAATATCATTGAGACCCAACATGGAGAACCATGACAATAGGGAACCCTTAGGAAGTCTTGGAGGCAGTGAGATAAATGAGGCTACAGCTTTTAGGTTCTCACATAGGACAAGGTTAGTACCAGCCTGTAGGGATTATCTGTCTGTAGTCTTTCATTACATACTGGGGAGTAGGGATGCATGGGATAGGGTGAATGGATGCCATGAAGATGCGACTAGGGACCCGCTTAGTCGGGCCATACTACCATCATTCAACAGTCGAGTTTTGGATATCTAGAATAAAACACCTAAACCTAACAGACTCCTATATACTTGTAGATATTGCATCTCCCCTTCACAATGCACATAGTCCATAAAAAAGCCTGCCCAAAACTGACCATCTGATATTCATTGCAGCTGCTGCTGTCTTTCCCCAACCTTGTAAAACTAGTTTCTCAGTCACACAGAGTTCAATTTCCCAACCCAGGGTTTAAGCCAGCACAATTCCTAACTTATCAGAGAACTGTGCGGCAAAACAGATCTATATATTCATGCTGCCCAAAACCTATTTCCCTAGAGCCTCCCATGTATGTGTACCTATACATGTATGTTCAGGACTACCACATCCCCTCACACTGATTTCCCATTGCAAATCTCCTACCTCACATGCACATGCAGAGCTCCTCGCGGCTTGGTTGTTAAGCACTATGTGGCCTGACACACCTATATTGCGTTTATATTGTATCAGCAGTTTTGACATTTATCTTGCTGCACACATGCAATTCGAAAATGTATCAACTAAAACACAAACAACACTAAAAATAACATATCTAATTTTCATTAGCTACACTGTATTCATGCTAAATTGCCACATAATGTCAACATCGCTGTCACCCCAGCCACCAATATGGCACGATCAATTCAAACTTCTCTTTACCCGTGGGATCCTTATCAACTACCCCAGCAAGGCTCAGGGTGTGGCAGACAGGGAGAGGAACGCTCAAGTAGAGGGGGTGAGACAATCCCAAGTCCATCAGGGCTGTAACCCATCCCCATAGGCAGAGCCTGACAGTCAATCAACATACACAATATCACACCTAATTCCCCCTACACGAGAGGCAGACTGAAAACCTGCTATAAAGGCATAGCCTGTGCTAGACCGTGTGGTAGTTAAGAGGAATAGCTCCTTTAAATCTGTCTGGAGACGTGAACAGTGGGAGCTTGAAAACAAGCTCAAAGCAGAAGGCCACATTGTTGACTCCTGAGGCTGGGATCAACTGGAAGCCATAACAGAGAGCTAGGAGTCTGGGGAAAGGAGTGCTAGAAGCCTTGAGGAGAAAGTAATATAATGGGGGAAGCAGGCCAGAATGCTTGGGCGGAAGTAGACGCAGCACACTGGTAGAAAGTAGACCCAGGAAGTTGAGCATGGAAAGGTTCAAGAGGCTGGGGTAAAAAGTCCCAAAGGCAGGAAGGTGTGTGATCCCGATGGCTCAGAAGAGAGTAGAGGGTATAGAAGATGTGGTACAGAAGGGCAAACAGTACTAGGGTGAGGAAGGGCCAGAAGATTGGAAAGGGAGAGGCATATATGGCCTGTGTGCACCTTACAGTGGGCAGGCTGGAGAGTGACTTTTAGGGCTGCCACCTCCAACCCGTAAAAGACTACACGGGCCACACCAATGCATATGTCCCGGCACGTAACGTTGCACCGGAGCAGGGCCAAGGCAACACCCACACCACAGGCCACCAGGAGCAGTGCAGGGCACACTGGACCCACTCCTGCAGCAGGAGGCCCTGCCACTCAGGCCACACCTGTTGCCAGGGTGACTGAGGAGCTACAGGGGGACCCCAGCCCGGTTGCATCTCATGCCGAAGTGCCACGCTCCCCAAAGAGCTTTCCACGATGCCAGGGTGCTCATACACCAAAGCCAGACATGGACACTACCCCATATGGCTCCCCTGCTTTCAGTCCTGAGCCAGTGCATAGCCCCTCAACACCACAGCACACTTCTACAGGCTGCGGCTCAAGGACATGGAGCGCAGACAGCGGGAGATGGAGGATATTTACTGCACACACACTTTACACCTGCAGGCAATCAGGGACAGCATCAAGGGGGCTTCCCACAGGGCTATTTATCGCATGGCACGGATCATGACCGAGGCGGCAGCAAACACGTCCGCCCTTACACTCTATGCCCAATGTGTCAGGGAGATGACAGAGGGCATCCCTGCTCTGGTGCAATGTGTCACGGTGCCTGCCCCCAGACATCAGGAGCAGACCAGTCGGCCCAGAGTACTGGCACCCATGGGGACCTTTAAGGCCCCAAAGGATTGCCTAAGGGCTTCCTGGACCCAGTCCTGGCACCATTGGCGCCAGGCTCATACTGCCTTTTCAGGCAAGACAGGTTATCAAGTAACAGAACCATGAACAGCCCAGTCTGAGGTTGGTTGAAGGGACTACTTTATCTGGGGACTATTTGATAAGGTGTGGTGCAGGGACTACTTTACCTGGGAATTACTTCTGGGAAGATATTTAAACCACGCCCAAAGAACAGTCACGCTTCGCATTATTCTGCACTCCTGCAGCGTAACGCTCACCGTGCCTGCAGCTCCAGTCCTGTCTTCAGCCACGCCCGTCCTGGTCATCGAGATCCGTGCCTGCAAAGGCAGGAGAGATCACAGATTAGAACAAGAGCTTTACCTAATACTCCATCACCATCATTTGGGAGTCTCCGCATCTGCAGAAAAAGGAACATCAGTTAACCGCGCTACGTAAGAACCAGCTTAAAGACATTTAGCATAGTGCAGCGTGACACTCACCTAAGCGCTGTACGTCCATGCGATCCAACGAGACATTCTCACGCGATCGCCGTCCCGGTGCAGCCGCATCTGCAGAACAAGGAAAGAACACAAAAGGTGAGCTGCGCTTTGCTCAAGGACATTCAATCTCGCGCAGCATAATACTCACCAGAAGCAGTATTCACTTGCGGTTCGGCAAGTCACCATTACACGACTTTCGCTCCGGCGGCGCCGCACCTGCAGAAATAAAAGGAGACGGCAGATTAATAGCACGAAAGAGCAATATCACTTGTTAGACATTTTTTAATCATGCAAGTATTGAAACTTACCTTGGCATTACCTCATCTTATCCAGAGGGGAGTCGCCTTTCTTTGGGTGTACCTCAAAGGGGAATCTGCAAAGAAAGGTACAGGAGTGAACTTTAAGACAACCAGAACTCTAAAGCATTTCATGCTATATAGGATTGGCATAAAGACTTACCTCAGAGTCATTGTTGTCTGGAACTCTGCCATAAGGCTACAGGATCAGTGAAGTTAACTGGATCCTTGAATTTCAACGCACCCCTGCATACAGTGGCAGGATGGAGAGCCCATCCTTCATAACATTAAGGTGAGACATAGTGAAGGGACATTGGGAGGTCACGGAGGTGGAAGTTGGCCCTTCTCCTTATGGCTAGTTAATTTATCACTTTCACCATTTTAGGCAAATCTTCCTTCGTGTCAGACAGACGAAACTAAAGGGGCAGGTGCAGTCACTCATCACTTTGCTATGAGTCACGCTGGTGGAGACCGCCGCAGTCCAGCTTCGTTCAGCGCCCCTGTGGAAACCAGGTGAGCATAGCACAATGGTAACAAAACATGGGGGACAGGCTCAGTCCCATCCACATCATCCACACCCACAGAAGGGTCACAGCAGGGCACCCCATAATCACCAGGGGCCGGCAGGGGTGGGAAGAGGCCATGGCTGTGATAGACTCTGGGACACTGATTACCTTGAGTGGCCATGCTGTGGAGTTGGTGGTGGACGGGGGATAGTGTGATGGGGCGTTGGTGGGGAGGGGGGATGGTTGGGGCACTTCAGTCTATAAAAACCATTGACATTCATCAATGCGAGGACATTCCTGATTGTTCCATTGTTGTATTTATTGATGGGGGGGTCACACTGTGGTGCATGGCTCGTGCCATGTGTAAGTATCAGAAGAAATTGTCTATCAGTTCCTGCCATGCCATTCTACCATCCCTCACGTCATCTCTGGCAATGCGTGCATTTGCCCCTGCCACAGGCACTGCATCCTCATCCTCTGGAAGAGGCATATCCACGTCAGCAGGTAGCGGAAGGTTTCTCTTCAGGCAGGTATTGTGCAACATTGTACACACTAGCACAATTTTCACACCTTTCACTGGAGTGTACATCACGGCTCCACCGGTATGGTCGTGGCAGCGGAAATGTACCTTCAGGAGGCGAAAGGTACGCTCAATGCAGACCTGGGTCCTGCTGAGAGCGTGTTTATAGGCATTCTCTTGGGTGTGTTTGTGGATCACACACATGGGTCAATAGCCAGGGCAGCAGTGTGTATCTGGAGTCACCTGCATGGGGGAGGCAAAGGCATTCGTCACGGTGTAGTGTATGGGGGTGCACTTACACATTACCAGGTCAGTGGGCTACGTTTGCATGGAGATGGGCCATCATTTCATGGCATGTCTCTACTCATTACTCATGCAGTGTCACTCCTGCCGTGTATTGTTTGTGCTTCACATGCACCCTGTTTCCTTGCAGCATATGTTACGTAGGGCGTGTGTCGGTGACATGTCCGGCGGATATGGTGGGTGTCATGTGGATGTGTATTCACACCGTGTATGGGGCATGATGCTGGGTTTCCCATGGATTCCTCCTGGGTGTCTGGTGGCAACAGGGGGTGGGGCATTGTTGGCTGGCCGCACATGGGTGCATGACTGTGTACTGGCAGGTATGTTGTGCTGTGTGTGATATTGGCCATTTGTCTGCATTTCTTTGGTGGGTGAATGTTGCATTGTGGTACCTGTAGTCATGTTAGTGTATTTGGTTAAGACTGTATGTGTTCTACTGCTTCTCCATGCATGTAGGTCCGACATGTGCATGCTCCCTGGTCTGTTCTGTGACATTGGTGCAGGAGATGGTCAAGTGCGTATTTCACATTCGCTTGTCAAGCCAGCCTTTGTGTGGTCATTTGAACACCCCCGGCCTCCTCCATTTGGGCATGTGACCCCAACCCATGTGTACTAGATTTTCTTCTCGCCCACTATCCATGTCCGTTGTCCTCTATGCCTCTCCATGTATCCTGGCATTGTGCTGTTCCGTAGGACCATGGCATTGTGGATGGAACTAGGGTAGCGGGCACAGCAGTGGGTGATGATGAGGTTGGGGACGCAGGTCACCTGCATATTCATGGAGTGGTAGTGCTTGCGGATTCGGTACATTGCTTCATGTGCCTGGGGGGCAACCAGCTCAACATGGGTACAGTCCAGGGCAGCAATCACATTTGGCATTTGAGCAATGGCATAGAACTGTGCCTTAATGGCATTGACCTGGGCTGGGGTGGTAGGCAGTGAGATGTGACGTTTCACTTGCCGCAGGAGGGCTTCATGCACCTGGGCCAGCACTGCACAGAATGTGGGCTGAGCCATGCCTTGTATCATGGCAAGAGGATGTTGGAAGGTGCCAGTTCCATGGAATTGTAGGGCGGACACTAGTTTCAGAAGTGGGGGCACAGCTGTCCGGATGTTGATCCTGCTCCCTATGTCATCCTGTATTGTGGTGAGCAGCTCTATTATGGTCTCCTTGTTGAGACGGTACAGATTGACCAACTGGCTGTCTGCGAGGGTCCAGGGTGAGGGTCTGACCCTGGGGATCGGGCACACCTTGCTTGGCCTCTCCTCCTACTCCTGCACCTCCGCCCCCAACTGTACTCCCTGTGCCCTTGTCCTGGTTGTCCAGCCACTCTACTTCCAAGCGCAGCATGCCTGTCCCAGCTCACAGTGGCTAGTGGCAGCATGGTGTTGTGAACAGTGTTTGGGGTAGGGATGTGCCTTATGTATCCGATTGGGGTGGATTGGGATCACCTGTGGCTTCATTCCAGGCACCTGTGTTAATTTACCTCCAGCTGGACGCTTCAGGTAACAGCCGTGTTTTCGGCACTAATAGTGCCGGACATGGACTTGTGATGCGGCTGTGTTTGCGCCTCGTGTGGCTGGCTATAATGGCGCCGGCTGTCATAGCGCCAGCTGTGATGGCGCCGGCTGTGATAGCGCAGGCTGATTTTCCTGTTGGCGGTATTTGCGCCGGCTCATGATCCGGTGGAGCGGTATTGGTGGTGCTAATTCCGTTACCGCAGCTTTTAAGGGTTACTGCTGGACTTGTGATGAGGCCCTGAGACTTTGTTAAAACATACAGGAGAGAGACCCTGAGAAATTATAAACGACTATGCAAGATACATTTTTATTTTGGAATTACATTTTTTGTTTGCTCCAATTGGTCTGTTTTTTAATCTCTGTAAGCCACAGGAACGTACCTTCCCTGACTTAAGAAGAATGCAGAGAACTTGTTTTTGTATATTTTAGCCCCTGTGAAATCAGGGCTCAGTCGATCCAAACCCTCAGCCCCCTGGTTGACCCCCGGCTTGCAGGCTCTTAAACAGGCATCCCGGCGAGCTGAAGGTAAATGGATGCTCTATAATGACTCTGCATCGCAAGCCTCATGCAAACTTGCTGCACATCAATATCATAAAGCCATTAAGGCAGCAAAATCCCAATACTATGCAGATCGCATTACAACAGCGACTTGTTCCTCGTGAGAACTGTTTAAGGTCGCAAAAGAGCTATCTAGCCTGCCTCAGCGAGATCTGACTCATCTCGATCTCAAGCAATGTGTGAACACATAAGCTTTTTCTTTCAGGAAAAAAATCTCTAAAATATGGAACCTCATCTTGGCAGACGGCTTAAGCAGAGCATCGCCTCAACAGCGACCATGTCTCCCCCCTGATGATCCAAAAGGACCTCCTGAGTCCAACTTCTTTGGGATACCTTCACAGATGAGATTGTCACGAAGGCTATCAACCAACTAAAATCTGCTTCACCCGCTGATCGCACACCGCTACATCTGATTCAAAGCCTTCCTGCAGAGTGTATTCCCCGTTTTACAACAGCCATTAATTACTCCTTTTTTGCCATTGTGTCCCCTCTCTTGAAAAAGCCTCATCTGGATCCCTCTCCCTGTGACAATTACCGCCCCATATCTCTGCTCCCTGCACTTGTGAAGCTCATGGAAATCATTGTAACACCTCAGTTAGGCTTGTATTGTAATTCTCCTTGACCTCTCTGTGGCCTTCGATACAATTGACCATACTATTTTGATCCAGCAGCTTAAACAGGTCGGCCTATGAGGTAACACTCTAGAATGGTTTATCTCTTTTTTATCTGAACGACAGCAGACCATTTCATTATTTCCTTTTTCGGACACCGCTTATGCAGTTTCATGTGGTGTCCCTCACGGTTCTTCTGTTTCTCCTCTGCTTTTCAATGTATATCTGCGCCCGCTTGCCGATCTTATCAATTCTTTCAGTGTCCGTTTTTATACCTACGCGGACGACATGCAGCGACTTTTTTGTCTTGACTCCAAGATATCCAAACCCCCTTCGAAACTGAAAGATTGCCTCAAAGATTGAGTGGCAGTAAAACTGAGGTCTTGGTCATTGGCACCCCCGATCCTACATCTGTCCGGAACTCCCACTTTTGGCCGGAGTCACTGGGCGATCTTCCTGCTCCATGTACACTAGTGAAAAGTCTAGGGATTAAAATCCCTCCCTCTTGTTCCTGTGAAACCCATATTGCTTCAATGTGCAGTGCGGGTTTCCTTAGATTAAAGCTGCTAAGGAAAGTTCTGCCCTTCCTTCTATCTACTTCACTACTGTGGTCACGTCAACCATCATGGGCTCTCTGGATTATTGCAACAGAATCTATCTGGGACAACCGGGACTCAAAATTAGAGCATTCAGCAACACTTCTAGGCAAGCTCCATTGGTTAACGATCAGAAGACAAATCGAGTTTAAGGTTTTGTGTATCGCACATCAGGCTTTTTATTCAACCGTCCAGATCCGGAGGCTGTTCTTCCTCGGTTTGAGCTCCCTTGCTCTGGAATGCCCATCCACAAGCACTTTGTGAAATACCTAAACACTTCAGTTTTAGGAAACTTGTAAAGACATTGCTGTTTGCGATCTAACCTCCATTGTTACTCTCATTCCTACGGTCTCTCGTCAGCACCGAGATGCCCCGGAGCCTTGGTTTCGCGCTCAATACATTTAAATACAATACTACACTAGAATACAATATAGTTTTACTGCCACGAGAGACACTTAATTTTTAGGTTCCCCATAGCACTGATCATTGAGAAGTAACATCTTCACAACTTTGGATTACTTCAGCACTCCTGTTTGTTATTTTGGCCCAAGATGTACACAGCCTCCAATAACAGTTTTCTTACCGATGTCCTTTTGTTTTGGTCTTTTTGTGTGTCAATTAATGTCACCCATGTGGCAGTCTACGCAAGCAAGAAGGCAAGTCCATTCAGCAACTATATATTCACTGTTGAGTGTTCTAAGAAAATATTTTTACTAATCATCGGGCTGAGTTATAAAGATGACATCCTGGACAATAGATGGGATCTTGGACTTTCCAATAATTACAAAATCCACCTTTCTTTGCCAATCAAAGAAACCCTGGGGGACTTCCAACCAGACATAAGAACACAGGATAAAGACGTCCCATGAAGTACCCTAAATGCTTGTGGAGGTGACGCAAGCGATTTCCACTATTTGTATGAATGGTCGTAATTACTTTGTTATCACATTGCACATGAAGTGTCACGTGATTACAAGAATCCATCCTGTAAACTGTCATTAAATTCTACAACCTGCACCATGTGGGCTGTGCGTCTTGAGAAATGTTTTGACCAGATCAGACTTGCTAGCATATAGTTCCTGCACCATTCAGTTCAAGGCTACATGTTGTGATATACACCACAACATTAGGGAGACCCCTTTTCCCACAGTGGTGGCTGGGGTAAAAAGTAACAATATAAATATATATATACACACCACTGAGTCTGTTCAGATAAAATAGAAAACAAATGATATACACGTATGTGGTTATCAATGATATCCCAATTGGTAACGATCCCAAGATGACACCGCACTTCTTAAAGAATGTGTATATAGAAAAATGCCAAGGAATGGCCTATAATGATTCAAAATCTGTTGCACCAATGAAATTTGTATTTGCCATCATATAAATAAAAACATCAAAGCACTGGAATAAGCTCGCTTAGTTAAGACAAATTGAGGAAGTGAACAAATCAAACAACAAGATTCAGACGACAGAACCACGGAAAAGTAAGAAAAGAAAAAAAAAGAGCCCAGTAGGAGGCTCAGTGGTATGAAGAAAGACGTTAACAGGAAAGACTGTAGTTATCCCTGGATGTATTGACAAGAAGAGAAGAGAAAAAATTAGTGATTACCAAATTATCTCAACATTTGGTTGTTTTGCTGTTATACAATATCTATTCTGTACATAATTTGCTTTCAGAGCTACATCTATTTTCAATGATTCTATTAAATGTACAGAATTTGTAGTTCGTATGGCTGAAACAATCTGCCAGAAATAAAATTGTGCACTGCTAGACACTACTCAAGTTGCCGTGCACTGTTAGACAATACTCAAGTTATTTCCACACTGGGGTCTGCCCATGTGTGTGAACAATCACCAAATATATAGAGGGACCCCTTAAATACATTAGGGGTCCCACACCTTAGCATGATTCGGCGGTCAACAGCCAATGGTCATAGGTGCTTTCCTCAGGGCGTATTAGAGGACCCTAGGGGGACATAAATTGTGTGTGTCAGTGTCTTCTTGGAAACAACTATGCTTTAATTGACAACCACCCTTTATTGAGCACCCCAGGGCTGCTTACCCTATCTGAAAGATAGTTGGGGTGTTGCAAGTATTCACTGCCTGCACCGAGGCGACCATCATATCTGCAGGGCTGGCCAGGCACTGTCACCAAGTCTATAATTGAGATGCCTGGTTCGGAATAGAAGTCATGGCATTACTCAAAGTTTCATCAGTACTGTGGTCTACCAAATAAGAACAAGGGAAAAATCCTACCTTGAGATCTTGAGAATGATCAGTATCTTGTGTGGGAGGCTAATATCTGGTGTGTGTTGCAGAATCTAGAAGTGAAGGCATGACATTAGTGAGAAGGGGGGGTCTGGAGGTCACAATCCGGTGTTGACTATATAGAATAGCGTTAAGCCAAATTCAACAGCCGCATAGATGAAGAGAGATGTTGTTGCATGGCAGGTGAGTGTGGCTTAACGCTAGTCTTCCACTACTATTCCAGTGTCTCACTATACAGTTATGAGGACGTAATAATATAGTCAACACTGGATTCCCTCTACATATTTGGTGATTGTTCATACACGTTAAAGGGGAGACAGGAAACCCTCACAGCCTGGGGTGGGAGGCCAACCAGGGAGAATTCAGTGCCAGTCCTAACCCTGCGGTTGAGGGTGGCAGCAGAGAGGGTTCGAATTTCTGTTTCCCCATTTTGTGCTTGCCTGTGTCTTTGCAGAACGGTAACTTCAGTCTTCCCTCTGGATACATATAGTCACCATTGTTTTCTCTCAATTTCAGATATTGTCAGCGGTGACAAAAGGAAAGAGAAGCCTGAAAACCCAAAATAAAAGACTCATATGAATGGAGCTTCATTGTCAGCTGTAGTGCCACAGAGACAGAGGGGCATTGACTGCAACCGCCCACCACCACAGAGCCGAGACCCTCCAAACATGATTGATGGAGCCTACTGGGACTCCTGGATCTCAAAATAGATAGTCCACTAGACTAAAACGGCAAAAAATGTCCCAGAATTTAACAAGACACCCAGACATCAGACACCAAACCACGTGCTATAATGTTGGTTTTTCAACACCCCCAAGTCCTTCAAGCAGTGAGCCAGTGGAGATAAAGTAGTTAGGGCTTAGCCCCATTGTAAAGCTTTTACAAGCACATACACACCGTTGGAGGGAAAAGAAGGAAGCAGATTGGCTAGGCACAAGCAACCAACCGGCACAGGGAGAGGGATACTTAAGCAGGAAACAGGATACGTGGGTGTATCGGGTGAGGTCTGAGGTGGAGGTTGTCGGCTATCAAGAGACCAGCAGGAGGAAGGTGGGAGTGACAGCTTGTGGAGAAGAGTTGGTGAGCATTAAAGCATTGGCTTAGGAGTGATAATGGCTCACCAGTGTGAGTGTGCGTGTTTGTGAGGTGTGTGAATGTGAGAAGAATGGTACAGGTTGAAAGGAGGGTGACTGAGTAGTAGTGTAGGCAGAGGAGTAATAGGGTGGTAGGAGAAATAGTAGTGTGGGAGGAGGAGTGGTAGTTTGGGAGGAGAAGGAGTAGTAGTGGGGGAGGAGTAGTGAGGGAGAGGAGATTGCAGTTTGGGAGAAAGAGTAGTAGTGTGGGGGGAGGATTGGTAGTGTTTGAGGAGTAGAAGTGGGAGAAGAGAACATCAATGGATGGAGGAAGGAGACAGAAGGAGTAAAACATCAGAGTTAGATGGGATTGGCAGGGGAGTCAGGGTACAAAAAGTAGTCAGAGTAGAAGGATAAGGCAACTGTGTGTCTGATTGAAATCAGTTGAATCGCACAGAGCAAGTGCAAGGCACTATCCCAATCAGATCAGAACACTAAACTTTGGTAAAAGTAGGACAAGTTAGTAAGTCCCTCAGGGAGTCAGTGAGCCTGCATTTAGGGAATCCACAATAAAACAGTAGGGATTAACATTCGGTAGCACTGGGGTTACAATCACCTGGTTTGGGGAGGAGCGTCGTGGCAAGGAGATATATATATATATATATATATATCTGCTGTAATTGGGTCCTGGCTATCAAGCATCACCCAGTTGCCAAACCTCCAACTGGGGAACAAAGAGCCTTTACCTAACATGACACAAATATAACATCTGCAGGGTTTATGTCCTATAGGTTTCTAAATATATGGCACCAGTTGGCCTGGGAATTCATAACTATCTCCTTGTAGCTATTGGTTTCAAGCCGATGATATGTAGGTTCTTGAAAATGCATTTCCTTGATACAGGTTGCCATTTCTAATAATAACAATAATAATGTGTTTTATTTAGCACTTACTGTTAAACTGTTTACTGTTTTGTAGGTGTTATGACCCTGACTGAAGGGTATTCAATGTATCCATCCCAATTGATTGTTCAGTGTCTGATATCTCTATCTCTGTATATATAAAGCAGAACACCTGTTAGTTTGTTCCTTATACAATTTCACACTGTTCCACCAATCTTCACCAAATTGTGCATAGTTACCTGTTAGGATCCCCCGGACATTACTAGCTACTGACATTTCAATACCCGACGCCTTTCCCCAGATTTCAGCCCCTTCACACATGAGACGGTTGCCTCAAATTGGCCAAACATCAATGTGGTCGTAGAAGGACCGGACAAAGTTTATTTTGAGCATCTCGACACGAGGAACAAAACTTAAAGGTCCCTGTGAGACCTAGAAAACCACATTGCAAGCCCCTAAGATGCACCGTTTCCAAGATATTTTCACTGCAACGCACCACAATGCACTGCACCGTGCCAGGGTGAGGTGACAGGCGAGGAGAGTGCCCAGAAGGTCCCTCTATGCTGCAGCACGCCAACGCTCGCCTCCAGTCCATGTCCTTTCCTCTAACGGTACCTTAGCTTAGTGCCAAGTAGTTATTTATTTCCTGGTACGAGTTCTAGTAAATTGAATTGTGGTAGGTTTAGTTATATTAATTATTAAATGATTTTCCAGGGCATGATTGCAGCTGACTTTCAGGCTTCTCTGTAAACCAATCTGTGTGAAATCATAAATGACTATGGGCCTCATTACGAGGTTGGCGGTACCGGTGGGTTGTTGGCAACACCGTAACACTGAATCCAGCGCCTGACTTCACTGTGCCACCGGGACATCACAAGTCCCGGCAGCGCGGGAAGTCAGGCGCCAGATTTTGAAGTCCCCATTCCCATAGAGTCGCATAGGACTCTATGGGAATGGGGAGACGGAAGCACTGGCACGTCCGTGACCAACCCGTGATGGTGCCGGTGCTTCCATGACATATCTGTCCACCGGGGCTGCTGCGCCTGCCAGGGTCAGACCTGTCGGGTGCAGTGGCCCGGCAGGCAGACTCGTAGTGTGGCGGTCCAGAAACAAGGTTGCTGGTGAGCATACCGGCACCCTTGTTTCCATACCGCCACACTTGTAATGAGGCTCTAGGTCGTCTGCATAAGCCAACAAATTGATTCCTATATCTATGATCCTAGGTGGAATGTTTTTGTGGTTGATCGTCCACCAGACCCCAACCCTTCCTTTCCACAGCCCAAACACAAAGATGGTGATGGACTTCACATCATTTACTTGTTTCATTTTGACCATAAACAGACCTCTTAAATGGAACTCTCCTGTTTCGATCACCAAATTGTAACGCTCACCTGATTCCCACGGAGGCGCGGGTCTTGGAAGGAAGGTGTCTGTAACACGAAACGTGATGTGCAGGATTCGGTTGGCTTCTGGGGTCGACCCTCTCCGCACTGTGTGTCGAACTCGAAGGGTGAGGTTTCTGCAGGTGAAATAATATGGGGATTAAAGGTCTGGGTTGCTGAATGTCCCTATCTCTCTCTCCTCCCAGCTTGTCTGTTGAACTCCCCTCCCAGGTTAACGTGCTCACCTTAGATAGGTGAATGCTGGGCTCTCCATCTGCGTCTAGTGCAGGGTGCCGTTGCCAGTTCCTTCACTGGTGAAACGTGGGCCTCTTGACTTCAGAGGATGGATACCGTCGTTGACTGCACGACCGGTGAGTTTCTGGACACCTTTAGTCTTTATAGTCTTTTATGCGTGGCACTGAAGCGCCTGGAGTTGCGTAAGTATGGCCAGCGCTCATACTGTCTCTTTCTTTGTCTTTGCAGGAGACGATGCAGAATGAAGAAATCCGGAATTCGCCGCGTGCCGGTAAATGTGTCACTGCTGTTGTCTTTGCAGGTGAAGATGCGGCGTGAAGAATCCGGAATGCTCGGCGTGCCAGTAAGTAGAATAATGCTGTTTATCTTTGCAGGTGCAGATGCAGCGTGAAGAATCTGGAGTGCACAGCGTGCCGGTAAGTATAATAATGCTGTTTATCTTTGCAGGTGCAGATGCAGCGTGAAGACACGGCCGCTGCCGATGGATCAGGTAAGCAAGCACTGCGTGTGAAAGTTCGTTCTGCTAACCTGTTGTTTCTGGTCTTTTGGAGGTGCTGATGTTGCTCAGGTACAGGAATGGTAAGTATAATTCTTGCAGGTTCAGGATCCAAAGAAGAAATGCTGGAACAGACTCGGTGAGCGTTCTGCTGCTGATGCAGAATAACGCGAAGCACGTTTCATCCATCGGGTGTGGTTTAAATAGCCTTGGAGTGATGAGGCGTCTCCTTCCACGGCCCCGCCTAGGTAAGAAAAGAGTTCCTGCTTCCAGAAGAGTTCCAGTGCTGTATCCAGGGAGTGGAGCTGCCCCACCCAGGTAAGAAAGTAGTCCCAGTTCACCGAGGACTTCTAAGAGTCTGGCAAGTAAGCAGCATGGTCTGCCGCAGGTAAGTCCATCCAAGCACCTTCACACCAATGATGAGCCTGGCGCTTCCAGTGCCGGGGCCGATGCTTCTGATGAGCCTGGTGCCACCGGCGCCAGGACAAGGTCCAAAAGGTCCCTGTGGGGACCGGCTGGTGCCTAGGATCAGGGTTAGGGGCCTGCTTCCAAGGACGTTGGGCTGATCCTGGCTCCTTGGAAGCAGTGACCATGACACAAATGCTACTAAATGTATCACAACCTCTCCCATACAAAATGGGAACCATAAATAACAACCAATGGGAAGCATAAATAACAATCAACAAATACTGTAAAGCAAAATGATCAAGTAATTTTGAAGTGAACACCATCCCACCCAAGAAGAATAATAATGCTGTACTCAACCTCAGAACCTTACTAGAACATCTAAATGTAGAAATCACTAATAAACTGGACATTAGTGCACCAAATAAACAGAAACTAATAAAATCTATGAACCAGAACAACAATAAATGGTTTGAAGCCGAGCATGCCTCCCGCAAAAGAACAGGCACTGCACCAGAGATACGCAAACATTACACACCAATATCTAAAATCCATTTCATAGCCATATACTCGAAAAGATAACTACAACCCAACTGGTCCATCACATTGGCAGCTGCTGCATGAAAACTAGAGGGGTTTTTGCTCTAATGGGAGATCGGAAACAAGTCTTCTTTTTCAATGAAAGAGAAAATCCTAAAAACTCTTGACATAAACATACCATCAGCCTTCGTACTCCTTGACCTATTAGCTCCATGTGATGCAGTCAACCATCAGAAACTAGAAAACTATTGAAACTACAGATAGGAATAGATGGTACCACCTTCGAGTGGATCACCAACCCAGGCAATCAATACATGAGGGGGTCTTCAACTCAATTAACTTCCCCATGGTGCAGTGTTCCCCAAGGCTCCATCTTGTCCCCATGGTTATTTAATGCTTATATTAAGCCACTAGCAGATATGTTCAAACGTTTATTAGAATCAGTTTAGCTATACGCTGATGACTCATAAGTATAACTGATCCTGAAACTTGATAGCAACAACCCTCATATCACTGAACTCCTCTGCAAAATCTGGGATTGGACCATTGATGATAACCTCTCTCTAAACACCCCTAAGGCAGAGATTATATTTTTTGGGGATCCATTCCCCTACAGCACTACCATTCAAATGTCTTTATTTTATGGGTACATCACCTATCCCATCAGATCAGGTGAAGAACCAAGGTATCATTTTTGAAACCATACTCTCACTGCAACCACAAATAGACTCTTTGGCCCACAAATCACGCTTCAAGCTTTACTTCTTCAATTTCTATTCCGCCCTATGTAGAGGTTATTACAATTACCTAGGAGAGGAAATGTGCTCTGGGGAACTGTTCCCTACTTGGAAATGCAGAAAAAAAACAGATCACCAGAGCACATTTCCTCTCCTAGATTATTGTAATAACCTCTACATAAGGCTGAGTATAAATCGAAGATGTCAAGTACAACCTATTGAACATAAAGCAGCAAGACCTTTTCTGGGACTCAGACCCTGGTATCCTAGCTCAGTCTGAAAGCCCTAAACTAGCTCTTTGTTATAAAAAAAACACAACGTCAACTGCATCACTTTCCAAAACCTCGAAAACAATGCTTCAAAATACCTGAATTGCTACAAAGACATATAACCATAAATCATAAAAATGATCACAGTCTAAAATCCTAACAGTACCGCGGGTTCAAAAGACTGAAATAGAGAGGGAGATTTCTAGCAATGCTAGGCCTGAAATCTGGAACAACCTGCCTTCAAAATAAAAATCTGAACACAATCTCAATAGTTTCAAGATGAATGTGAAACACTGGCTCATCAAACACAATATCTAATGTAGAAATCTTCACACAATTTAACTGCTCTCTCTGACTACATTCCAGACCTTTGCTCATCACTCAGCAGCACTATCTTTAACTACTAAAACTCCCAACCTACAGTTATGCTAAGGCATTACTTTTTAACCCAGAATATGCCTGCATTGGCCCTTTGAAAAATCAACTGACCGGTAATTATCAAACAACGCCCTACATTATGCCAGATTTCATCCACAGCAAATGATACTGAATCTCCCATATAGTCAAATCTTACGTATAAAAAGAATAGTCACTGATAAAGAGTGTCTAGAAAAAGTGTTGTCAGAAGATAAAGAGAAATTCATTGCTAGAGGGTACTCTCCAGAGGTCATAATTGCAGCTAAACAAAAGACAGACACACTGGACAGGAACACACTCCTTCGTCCGACTCTAAAGGACAAGGGGATTCCACTCATATACATTTCACAATTTTCAAGAGTTCGCCTCTCTGCAGAATCATATGTAACAATTGGTAATATTTACATTATGACCCAATCCTTAAGAATGTATTTCCAAGACCACACATGATGGCCTACAAAAGAGGGAGGAATTTTAAAGACAGACTGTGGAAGGCAGAAAAAACTCGTCCTTGACCCACTAAGAATTCTAGCGACCAAAACGAAAGGCACATTCCCATGTTTAAGTTGCAGTAATTGCAATAACGTGATTAAGGGTAACACTATCCAGCACCTGCACACGGGCCAGAAGATTGCTCATAAGGATTTTGCAACATGTTATAGCACAGGTGTGATATATGCAATCAAGTGCCCATGTGGTCCAAACTAGCAGATCTGCGAGAGAAAGGTGGCTTAAGCACAGGTCCAATATTCGCACTGGCAATCTCAGGTCCCAGGTGGCAACACACTTTAAGGAAAATAGACATAATTTATCCCAAATTAGGTTTATCATCTTGGCGGTGGTACACATGTCAACGAGAGGAGGAGACAAAGTTAAGAATTTGATGCGAAGAGAGATGTATTGGATCCTTTTTTTTAATACAATATTTCCTAAAGGAATGAATGAGGAGTTTAATCTACACTGTTACTTATGAATACCAATTCATTTTCCATCAGTCTGTATGAGAGTTTATGCGAAATAAGGGCCACTAGGGATCGCGAACGAGTTGAACGGTCAAGACATAAGTTAGAATGATATGTAATTTGACTGCCTGAAATGAAACTTAGAACGAAACCCTCGATATCAGTGTGGAAATTTAAATTTAAAAATTCTGTACTGTCCATAACTTGAACATAATTAGAGAAATGGATGATTGCTTCACATATATTCATATATCTTATGAACCTTGTAGACACAGATTAACTCGTGAACAGAAATGTGAGGACTTTCACATTTCTAGATTACAGGTACAAAAGGTTTTATGAATGCCAATTAGATCTTGCTCTGCTAGCAATACAGATGACTCCTGTTATTTTAGATGTTTAGACTGTTATTATGTACAACTCTGTATACGCACACAAATTGATAATCCAATGTCAATAGTTGCTCTCCTTGTATTCTACATTGGTAGACATTATGTGCCAGAGTTCTATATGACTATATACCTAGGACCACTCACTATACATTCTGAAATGTATTGATAAATCACTGACCAACTGTTTATCATAATATCGATTTGTATATGTGCGACTCACCACACACCTCAAATGGAATAGAAGTTGGGTTAAGAATGCATATCTTTGAATTAATTATTGTGTTATATTTTTATGCATTATTCAATAATGTTATGTATATACGTATATGTACCCATTTCTAATATTTGGCTGCATACACATTTCCTCCTCTCCTGAACGAATGTATATTTATTTGGCCCATTTTTTCTTTCATGTTGGTCATTGTGGACATATATCGCTCATTATTGTCATATGCATAAGATTGTATAATAACTTGGCCCACTATTCTTCTATGTTTTTCTCCTACAATTATGTCTGTCTTTTGTGCATTTCATCCATGCTTCACTACTCCTTTTTTGGCAAAGACAACACATCGCCATCTATGGCCATGCTTTCCGGGAATAACACTTATTTTTAATATATAGCTTTACACTAAAGTAATTACTTGTCATGCCCCGGACTTTAGCACTTACCAACGTATAGACATATATAAATCTATATATATATATTTCTATCTGGCCAGATCAGCCTACATAATTGATCCACTACAGTACCTATACGCACAAATATCCGTGGTATTCTATGCCCGGGCCACTCTACAAAATTTGGATGAGTGCGTTGTCTGTTTTTGGTTTCCATAAATGCCACACGGGCTTACACCGACACTGAAAAGTTTGTCCGTCTTCAGGTAACGAAATGAATGCAAGCGCGAGGCGCCGTCTGTCCTTTACAGACCAGGACACGCATTGAATGACTTGATTTCCTGCTTCTTAGGTAGGCCGTAATATCTCTCGTACGCTACATTCACCAATCCTATGCAGACAACAAACCAACCTTAGATGCTTCTGTATTTTTTCCAGCAACCTAGTCTGTGTTACATAGACCAGCGCATTACGATATCCCTGAGAATGGTAGTCATGGTAACTATGAAACGCTCTTCATTAAGGTGAAACATGGACTCCAGAGATAGGCCTAAATGACTGTCTAATGCTATTGCTATGGATCCAAATCGAATTTATTTTTAAACGCTTTTGGATGGATTTTTTTCAGCTGCTTTCCTCATGCTGAACCTATCAATCCAACGTACATGCTGTGGGTTTGATTAATGATTTTTTGATGAATCCCATTCTTGCCATCTCTGCATAGGGCACATTTTTGACTATGAAGATGAGGTAACTCTCTTCCTTTTTTCTTTTGTTTGTGCTATTCCTCCTTGTGAGGTATGGAGTATGTCCCCTCAATCTATGTCCACTGTGCCTATGTCATTATAGTATACCTTAATTTAAAATATGGTTAATTAATCGGTATACATACCTACACAATAACATATTGTTTGCATCGTTTTGTGAACCTTGATTAGGCAGATTAGAGACTTTATTCAATCTTGTATTTTTCTTTTATATATGACTTTACAAAAGTATTTAAACGCACAATACGTACACAATTATATATTATATTGTATTATAGATTACTGAATTGCACCAGATGAAGGGACACTGAATCCTGAAACGTGTTGTGCAGACGGCAATGAATAAAAAGATCTTTACTATACACTGGACTGCTGTGGACTGAATTATTTCCATCTGCTTTACCTGTGGAATTTATAATCATATTATGTCACATTGAGCCCAATTCAGACTAAATCATTTCTAATTATATTGGCTGATTTATTCAGCACAAAAGTGTGCTGTGGACTGGATTATCTGATTCATTTAGATACTCTTTGCTTTTTTTCTGTATTGAAGAGGAATTGGGGAAGTTTAATCCCTCCTCCCCTCCTATAAAATACATGACACAGACGAAGGCCGGGAGACACCGCAGTCGCACATTCTATTTCGGACCGATTCCCAGTGGTCCAATGATTGACAAGTATGTCGAGAGGTACCCCGTCAGCCAGCCCTGTAGGCCAGGTGCAGTACAAATCTACCCAGAGTGGATGAGGAGCCCCAGGCTGCAACTAAAGACACCTCAATTGACAGTATTGATTGAAGCGCCAAGAAGCCATGTTGCTGACGTCGATAGATTATTATAAACAGGGGTCAAGTCAGCGGAAACAGAATATATATTCACTTCAAGAACATTGTCCTACCATTGAACAGATGGAGACAGTACTACTGGTCGTAAGTCAGATCACCATACATCAGTCAATGCATAATATAAAATGACATGGTTATTAAATTTGTAATTTATTTCAATATATTAAAAAGAGATTAAATAATCTACAATACTTGTGCAATGCATAAAGTTGTATCGTACAATTTAAGAAATAAAGTGCATACTGTGGTAAAGTACTAGTAACAACTGTAAACCTCTAGAAAATATCAACGGGAAATGAATCAATCTTGATAGATCCCGAATGTAAACACAAGCATGACTGGAAGGTATCCCCAGATGAGTGAAGGGGATCACTCAACTGGGGGAACCCACAGTCACCCAGAGATAGTTGAAATGTGCAAATAGCAAATGTATATTAATAGCACATTCTAGACAATGCAAAAAATCAAAACAGAATCAGTTGTAATGATCAGCAAACAAGAGGACCAATTGCTAGAAAAAACTCAATACCAGAGTAAAAACACATCTAAAAAAACACACACATAGAAAAACAAATTAGGGATGCTGTACGTCAACTACTGCGATGTCATGCAAGAGATAATCAACAATAGAGGGAGCATGGCATCATTAACGGTTTGTAGTTTCGATGGAAGAAATACATCTTCCGAAAAAGTGCAGATGGAATCCATCTTCATCAGGACATAGCATTCCCATAAACTGGATCTTTTCTGGGTCATTCATCGATATCTTAATGAACGTACTCAAGTTAAGATTAAAACATTCACATATATAGTAGGACACAAAGAAGAATTTGTCCCTATGGAAAAAATGCCAAAAGAAAAGGAGAAAAAGAACATCGTAAATGACAAAGTTAAAAGTGTTAAAAAGATGGTAATCCGAAAAAATGAACAGACAGGACTGTATCCATATATATAGGTTAAGACATGTCATGTGATATATGGGGAGAAGAGGTTATTACCATAGTCTCTACCCTGATGGGGGCTGGTCCCAGAAGCCTGTCAATAAATCCAGGGAATAGCGGCTCAGCCACACCAAGAGAAGATCTCATGTAAATCAGATCTGTAAGGCAAAGTGTCAGAACACAACTTGAGTTATGGATTGCCATATATCTAAATGGTCAAACATAGTTCCAGAGTTGGAAGGAAGTCCACATATCTGTGAGGAGTCAATCTAGCCAATGAAAAATATTAGAATTGAACCTATACACACACCTAAATGATGGAGCCAGTTAAAATAAATCAACAGCTCCTCCTGCAGTGAACCGTAGATAAAAAATGGAATAGGATCCAAGTAAATAATCTCAAGATAAATGGTTCTCAAAACCAAACACAGTAACAAAAAATGAAAGTGAAAAAAAGCTAAAAGGGGGCACACAGCTCACCTCTAAGTCTAGTCAGTCATACTAATGATGAAGGTTAACACTTAGAAATATAGCGTTAAACAACTCACGATGACAGAAGCTCTGTCAGAAATAGAGCTGCCATAGGGACTATGATTAAATCAGTCCGTGTGGAACAGATGGACTACGTCTCTGGAGTTCTCGGCATCAGCAGTAAGACCTAATACAAACAAATAAATGGGACAAAGAAAAGCCTGTGATGTACACAAAAACGGTAAATTGCCCAAGTATTCCCAGTCGGCTCGGGCATGCACATAGCATGCAAGTAGCATATTGAAAATTGTAATGGTATGCCGAGGCCAATCGCACATTTAAAGTCTAAATGGTATACCAATATGTGGTTTATAACGAGGCGATAAACATGCGAGCTGAACGCATGTAAATGGTTTAGAATAGCAATGTCTAAAAGGCATGGGGCCTCATTACGACTCAGGCGGTAAGGGTTTTACGGCGGCGTAAACAGCGCCGACCCTTACCGTCTGATTCCGAGGTCCCTTAGCGCCATGGAGGTTTTAACACCTGCTTTTAGCAGGTGTTAAAATCCATGGCGCTAAGGGACCTTGATGTTAATTACGCCACCGTAATTTACGGTGGCGTAATTAACGCCTTCCCCACTCCCATTATGCCCTATGGGGCAAAATGGGAATGGGGAAGGGAAAATGGGAAAATGGGGATTTACCGCCCCGCCAAGGTTGGAATGGGGCAGTAAATCCGCCAACCACCATGGCGTAAACGTAGTTTACGCCATGGTGGTAAAGTCACGGCCCAGGCGGTAACTTACCGCCTGGGTCGTAATGACTTGGGATAACTAAAAGGGCCCAATGTTAAACGATATAAACTACAGAAACAGGAAACTCCATTTGTGCAGAAAACCGCACTGTACAAAGTGTTGTATCCTAGTGAAAGCAGCCCCCGACTTACCTGTTCGTACAGGAACGAACGCCGACCCAACTCGCACACGGAGAAACCGGAAGTGCCGGACTTGCGTCTGCGCGAAGCATCTCGGTCTAAATATACGTTGCAAACGTATGGCACGTGACGTGACTCAAAGCGGGCATCGAGCGGGGGAGGGACAATGGAACGCCGCACCAAGCGACTCGGTAGCTGTCTGCCTAGGATGAATACACTAAATAAACTAGAGCAGACACGAAGGCCGTGACTGCAAGGACAAACAAAGTCAACCGCCATGTTGGATTCTACTGGGAACCACGCTTGAGTTCAAAAGCATATCTGCACGAATGCAGAGGAATGGTCCAACTGGTGATGAATGAAAAGTGATGGAACGAAGGAGGTAAAAATAGAAAAAAAGATCTGATAGTCAAAAACCTCTAAAATTAGATAATAGGCATGATGAGAAAAAGGAACAGACATATATATGTCAATGGAAACTTAAGTGGATGAAAAATAAAATTGTAAAAGAGTTAAAATAGAAAAATAGAAACAAGAAAAAAATCACAGATGACCAACTAAATAAATAATATGAAGAACTATAAAAAGTAAATAGGGAAAAAACTATTAGTTGAATACAGATAGCCATTCTTCCCGGACATTCAAACCCAAAGTGTGACTTTGGGTGTTGTATATCCACCAATGCTCACGTTCAGAAAGTCTGTTAGCTATAGCATATTGGTCTGTGCCCACTATGCGTTCCAGGCACCACCATCGTAAATCCTCACAATTATGAAGATGCTCTATAAAATGGGCAACCAATGCTGAAGAGAGATTTCAGGTCCTAATTCTGACGTCGATAGAGACACCACGATTTAGCAGAATTAGACATGAAGCACACTTGCCATCCGCACTTCGGGACACAAACACGCACTTAAATACACGAAGAACATGAGCGTACAGTTCTATAGAAAGAGGACAGATACATATACATACTGTTATTGCTTTTATTATTTTCCCATTAGCTAAACGCAGCAACGCAGAAACCGCAAGAAGCAAGAGATCTTGAGCAAAGTTAGCAGATGCTTACATGTGAATAACCTTATGGAACTGCAGGAGCACCTATGGGACCTGACCGAACCAAGTGTGACTAACCTATGGAGAATGGAGAAGAGCATAAACACTTTAGAAGGTGCAATATGGTTTAGGAAAACTACAGCAGGCCACAGGCCTCTCAGCGAGGATTGAGCTGAGCTGAATTCAGGCTGGACGAGAGCAAACGTGTGAGACAGGACATGCTGCCAAGGCCACCAGATACGGATGACATTCCATTCCCTGACCGACAGTAGCACCAGCTGCAATAAATGCTAATAATCCCTCATAATTCAGAGCTGCACAGCTCAAAATCATAGTCCCTGAACACGTGACCTGGCCAACGCAGATAATGGACAGCAACCAGCGCAGGGAAAGGGAGCCAATCTCACTTTACCAGACAGAAGCTTGCAACAAATGTTACAATGTGAGACACGTGTTGCACAGAGCGAAAGAGCACTCTCATAGAGTAAGGTGGTACACACAAGTTACAATGGAGACCCATAGTCATTCTTATTAACTTGAAAAGGTACACCAAGAGCTGAGAACCTTTGTGGATCCCAGGCCTGGGGACGTCAACTCTAGCCAAGAAGTTTAGTAACCTAGGGTTGGGCAGCAATGGGCAAGAACCAATGGCAAGACCCTCACACTGCAACATTGTTATAGACAGTGACTTGGAGATGGACCAGGCCAGCCACCTGACATGCAAGTGCCAGTAGAATAACACATAGAGGCAACCATATAGGTTATTAGGCTCCTGACAGGGAATCCCAGACAACAATAGGTTTTCTGGAGAAGGGCCCAGGTTGTAATGTCACTCTGACGTCATTAGGGTATAAAACTGGACTGCGAGCCAGGAGAAGTTGAGATGTCTATGGATTTCTACTGTCCCTGCACTGATCCCTTTTGGTTTTGCTTGTAATAAACCACAGTTTGAACTTGCCGTTGACTGAGTCCTCCATTTGTCCTGCGTAAGGTGTTGGCCTTCTGAGAATCCGTGAACTCCTAGTGGCCCTCTGGCATACCTGGGAGTTTGTCCCAACACAACAAGTTGGTAGCAGAGGTATGGTTGGCTATGCCAGCCCAGGACCATGTTGTCTCCTTCGCCGCAGAACCTAAGAGGCTGCGGGACCCTCGCATATTTTCAGAAGATGGGAAAACGCATGCCGTTTACAGGTCAGCAGCAGCCCCTTGTGAATCCTCCTGCCCGAAGTCCGCAAGTTACCCAGGCAGACCAAGACACAGAGGCGAGCACCTTCACGGGATGCTGGCAGCCGAGCATCGCTAGCACACCACGGAGTGGAAGTATTGACCCAGTCTAATGACAACTGTGGGTGTGAGGGAGGGTACTGAGTATTGTGGAGTATTGTTTGTGGAGTATTGTTTAGCATTGCTGAGTATCGTCCAGTATTGTCCAGTATTGTTTAGTATTGTCATAGTGAGTCAGGACACGAGTGGAGGTAGAAGTCCCTATTCTATGTTTAGGGCACATTCGGTCTTGGAGGTAAAGGGTTCTGATAAATAACCTAGACTATTGACTCGAGGGCTTGGATGGTTAAGTCTCCTGGAGTAAGGTGTTTCACACGCTAGGCGACGCAGCGGGTGCAGTTTGATCACAAAAGAATTTTGGTATATTATGCCTGGAGTGCAGGAAGACAGCTGTGGGGTTTTTGTGTGGTTTGGGAGTAACAGGCTATTACAATGTGCACACGATATTTGATTTACCTATGCTGTTCTGGTAGCTTGGTGACATCACCCTTAGGTTTGCACATAGGACAAGGAGAGCTTGGGACAGTGAGGAGCTAGTATTGGAAATTTGGGATTGGCTGACAAGGTGAACCAGTGGCGGGGCGCGGAAGGCGCATGCACAAGATTGTGGGTGTGCCTGAGGAGCACACCTGATAAGTTGTGGAGCCAGAGAGGCTCATAGAGACTGTAATGTATTATCATTGCATTGTGATTTTTGTCCCCAAACAACGGACTATCGAAACCCTCTATTTGAGGTCATGTAAAAGGTATTGAGATGTATCAGGGCAAATGTGGGGCAGAAACGCTACTTCAGCACTTGTGTAAGACACTTCCACCTTACAGTGAAAAGATATGTAAATATAGCATAGAATGGTCCAAAAGTACTGAGGCTAATTTAACCAAACCATAGCCACCTTGTGGAAGTTTCTCCAAAGACGTGCAGCAATCAATATGGACACACATACAGGGTACTTCTAAAGGGAAGAGATTGATGAAACGCATTGCCATATTCGAGTTGTGGCGAATGTTTCAGGTGGGCGAGGGGGATGCTGCGAGGCGTCAGTGGATGCTAAGCCAGAAGGAGGTAAAGGACCAAGGGACCTATCCCTCAGTGCCTCCCCAGCCCCTCGAAGCGTAGCATCCGATAATACAGACGATGAACAGCGATTGTATACAATGAGGGAACTAAGGGCAGCAGAGGGGTATTCAAATCCAACATATAAGCCACCACCATATACAAAGGAGGAGAAACCGAAAGGTGCAGGGCAGCCAGCTAGTGATTCAGGGGCGAGCAGTGAGGCGCAGCAGCACGCAAAGGAGGAGCTCCAGGGCATAAGTGCGAAAAAGTGGATAGCAGCGCAGGTACTTTTAAAGCTTTATGGGAAAACAAATGGAGAGGCAGAAGGGGCCATAAAAAGCCTGAAGCGGAACAGCGACAAGACAGATTGGGCAGAGATAATGGACGAGGAAGATAGAAGGGAAAAGGAGAGGGAAGTGGGAATAGAGCGTGAGGACAGAGAGAGGAGGAGAGAGGAGAAACTGGAAAGGGAAGACAGGGAATGAAGAAGGGAGGAAGAGAGGGAACACTTGGAAAGAGCAGGAAGAAAAAATAGAGATCTCAAGGAAAGGAACAGGGCAGAAAGGGAGATGAGGGAGAAGATGGAAAGGGAACTGAAAAAGGCAGGACGACGGAAAGAGATGCAGAGCAAGAAAAATCAAGTTAGCTGAGAGGGAGCAGAGGAAGTTGAAGTTGGACAGACTGGCAAGGGAACGAGTGGTCAGGGAGGAGGATGAGCGAGCAATAAGGGCAGTGAAGACACAGCACTGGATAGGGAAAGAAATAGATTTGAGGAGGACAGGCAGACAGGATCAGGCAGCACAAACTCTCGGGGCAGGAGCACAAAGGAGGGAGATGGAGCAGGCCTAGGGGCCTGGGCAGGAGGAAGCAGGGGCGACTTGAGAGACATTGGTCTTAGAATGAAGCCCAACACAGACTTGACATCGAGAAGACTGAGTTTCGCAGATGATTTCTGTAACAACATGGACACAGGGTCTGAAAATGAGGACAAACACAGTGAGGACGAGAGGGGGGACCTGTATTGATCAATCCACGGGAGCGTGGACAAACGGGTGTCATGGGAGTTCAGGACGCATATACAGGGAGAAGGGGGATGTGGCTCAGACGAGCAGACACAACAGACGGATGACTTTTGCACCTCACACAGCACCTATATTAACAGACTAAGGGATTTTCCATGATGAAGGAGGGGGAGACAGCCATAGCTTGTTCGAAAAGATGATTGACTAGTGCTTATGACGATAACAGGAGAGTGCCTATACTGGAACCAGTAGATGTATGCGCAGACATTGAGGACGAGAGAGGGTCTCGACAAATTAGACTGACCAGAAGGTCACCTGAGGAGGAGACAGCATACACACAGAGGCCGTTATTAAAAAGAGTGGGCTAAGACCTCAGTAGGTGCCATGAAAGCACACAGATAAGGAGAATGTGAAGTGTAGGCTACCATTGTTGAGCGCGGGAGCTGGAAAATGGATTTATGAGATGAAAAAGATGACAGCCGGTCACAGATTAGCAGTGGTTGACATACAGGTGAAGTGGGAGAATGGAACAAAAGGCTCCCACCAATCCCCTCACACCCCTGGCCTAGAGGATCGCGGCCCAGACACCCGCCACGAGAGGTGTTTGCCCATCTACCAGACGACCAAATACCCTGGTACAGGAGCATACGGATGTGCCCACCAGCCTGCCCACCAGCATGCCCTGCCCATGCCGACACCTGCGGCATGGATGAACTCGACTGAACCATTCAACAGTAAATTAACACATCGTTAAAGATGCCATGACGACCTAGCCAACGGTCAGCACACCCGTGCAAACATGCACACTGGACACTCCCACACCAATCCACACGAAGAACATATTCAGTGCTATGACGTAGGTGACGGATAAACCCACTGACGCGCATCTTTATTATTTTTCACATAGGTTTTTCAAAATGCAGAAACGCAAGACGCACAATGAACTCATCTAAAATGCTTGCAGACGCTTCTCCTACCCCATGCATTGCAATGAGAAATATAACGAAGACATGATACTGGGGATAAAGCAATATGATACCATAACCTAAAGTGCCGTGCATCAAACATCCCCACCTATGCACCAGGCCCAAGTAGGCCGCAAGCAAGAGCCTCCATGAACATTGAACGAGCAAGAGTACAATTGCTGACCCTGCAGAATGAGCCCGGCGAGAGCAGACAGCCAAGGGCACAATGTTGCAAACTCGCATGCCACAAGCCGATGCCAAGGTCACACCTGCAAACTAAGCCAGGCACACAGTAGAAAATGCAATATTAAATGTGAAGAATTCTGCCTCAACCATGGTCTCTCCTCACGTGACCAAGCCGAACCTGACAGGGTGTCGGGCCCAGGAGGAGGGAGGCGCCTGGATCCCACGTTTTAAGACACAGGCAGATACAATTAAGCGACTCAATGGACATCTGCGGCGGTGGGAGTAGTCTGCCCTCCAGCATATGTACAAATCCTCGCATTGTCTGCACATACCCATAGTTATACATTGTTGCAAATGACAGGTGCACCGCGAGCTGGGAACAGCGATGGTCCCAGACTGGGGGGGCTCGCGAGTGGACCAATCAGAACATGGGGCTCTTATCACTGACGCCATTAACATTAGCCAATCCTCAGGGGTCTTCATGTAACAATTTTCATGTATCTAACTGAAGGGACAACCCAAGTATACCACCTGACTGACCCTCAACCACTAACAGCGCTCTCTATACGTATGCTATACTAACCATACCACTCGAGGAACCAATCCAGAGTGGCGATAAGTTTTTTGCTAACTTTCCCAGGTGAAGCAAGTAGCGTGTCATACTAAGGTAAAAAGGGCCTGCGAGCCCCACAATTTGAGAGAGAGTGTCAGGACGGACGCGTACGATCCTTGACCCATCCCTGCCGTTTTGTTTAATAAACAGCAGAATCACCTTGCTTCTTGCGTGTGCCTCATATTCATTTTTGGGATACACGGGAGGAGTTGGGGCCTCCCTGCCCGGAGGTCCGCGGGCGGCCCAGCCAACCCCGGGAGAATTTCCCCCCGACAAGTTGGAGGCACTGCTGAGATCTGTTTAAGATCTGCTTTTATTTTATTTTTCCAAGTGCTCCCGTTGCGAGGAGGCCCGGCGGCCCGGCCCCCTCTGCCGCTGCCCCCTTTTGAGGACTACAGGACCATCGCGGAACTGCGAGACGACCGGACAGCGCAATCCGGATATTGGCCTTCGGGAGCCGGTTGAGAACTATCCCGCCCGCGGTTGGCGAGTGTCCAGACGTGGTCCAGACGAGGGGAGGTGGCGAGCCGCTTGGAGGGGTGCACGCAGTCGAGCGGCCCCGCATCAAGAGAACTTGGTGAGTATGCCACGCCCAACAAGCAATGTGAAATTGTGAGGGAGGGGGGAGGAATAGAATACGGGAGGTGGGAGGTGTTACACAGGTGCGCGGCGAAGGTTTGATAAATTAGTGTTGACGGTGAAGTGAATGGTAGCTGGACAAGTGCGAGAGCAGTCCGCTACGTTACGGAAGAGGAGGGGGCGGAGCACGAAAACATCACGTGCGGCCGCCCGTAGACACTGATTGGCCTAGGTCGCGACCACGTGGACCACGTGTAAGGGTGTGTGTGTGTGCGGTTTCCTACGATTTGGTGATTATTGATCAATGAGTAGATGAGGATCCCTATTGATCGAGCAGGAAACTCGATAGATAGATGATGTTTCCCTGTAGGCGGTAGCTAGCTGGTTGCCTAATACGGAAGATAATTGGCTGGTTAAGCCCTCCTGTCGAGGGGCGTATCACACGCGAGGCGACGCAGCGTGCGCAGTCCGATTATATTGTTGATTACCTTGTTCCAGGCGTGACAGGAAGACAGCTGTGGGGTTAACGGGGGGGAGGTTGCAAGCGTATTTCGTACTTTTAAGAACGTGTAAAGAACTTACCAGTAGTTTTTGAAGAGATCGGTGACGTCACCAGTAGGGCTTTCATAGGATATCTCGAACACAAGGCATTTTTTCGGAGAGTGGTGGGGAAGAGAATAATGGTAAGGGAGTGGAGACGGAGATAAACGGTAACGAGTTGATCGGGGAAAGGTGAAAAGGGGGACGTGGCTGCGCACGGAGAACGCCGGCCACGACAAGTGAAGAAAGAGGAGGAGGGGTAAAAGAAAGTAGGACGGCTGTATAAGGACGTCACACGGGGCACGCAGCCGCAGGGGGCTACGTGCGCCTCGGCCGCAGGGGGCTGTAAAGGTGTTCGGTAAAGGAAGAAAAGAAAGAAAAGAATATACAAATGCAAATGCTATATTTTACTATTTTTCCTTAGCGGACAATCGCAAGTCCCCAAAATTACGGGGCCAGGTAAAGATCTAAGATTGTATATCGTACACTGTTAGCAAGATAACCGCTACCAAATAGGGGTAGGATAACAAGTGAAGTGCTACCATGTCATACGGGACAGGATCGGGAGGGTGGGGGAACACCCTCACTACCCCGCTACAGCACATATGTAAAACACTGTCACCCCATAGGGAGAAACTGATCAAATATAGCATAGAATGGACACAGGGGACGGACAACAAAATGACGACACCATGGCCGCCTAATGGCAGTTTCGATCCATATACCCAACATTCACTATTAACCCATCGGCATAACACATACAAGGGGAAGAAGTTGACACACCACGTGGAGGTGTTTAACTTATGGAGGATGTTCCAAGGGTCCCGACCAGGACCAAACGGAATGTTCATTATGGGGGAAACAACGGAAGAGGAGAAGATTAAGGAGGAAGGAGAGAATGGGGAAAAAGAGAGTGAAGGCACACAGAACACGGGGAACGGACAAGAGGGAGGAGAAAAGAGTAACAACCTAAACGAAAAGGAAATAAAAAAGGAACAGAGCGACGATATGCCCCTAGCGAAGGTAGTGAAAAAGGAGGAAGGGGGGTTATATCCTTTAACAGAACTACGAGACATAGTACAATTAAGGGCGGCTGAGGGGTACTCGAACCCGGCATACATCCCGCCACCATATACAGCTACAGGTGGCCACACGGGAGGGGAGCAGATTAGTACGACGGGATCAGCTCGTACGAAAATGCCCGCAGGGGAGGGGAGGATTGGCGAAGAACAGATCGCAGGAATAGGACAGGATGAGTGGGTAGCTGCGCAGGTATTATTAAAATTCCGAGGTTCATTAACAGGAGAAGAGGAGGAGGTAGTAAGGAAAATGGACGAGGATAACACCAGGAAGAGTGAAATGAAAGGGGAAGAGCTGTTACGACAAAAGGAAGAGATTTTGGAGGAACGATTAGCAGAATTAAGGGATGAGCAGAATGCACTGATCAAGCAGCTCGAGAGAGAGGAAAGAGAGAGAGCACGGGAAAGGAAAGAGAGCAAGAATGAGTTGGAAAAAATGAGGGAACGAACTGAGGAGCAAAAGAGAGAAGCCGAAAGGGTGAAGGCAGCAGAAGAAAGGGTATCCAGAGCAGCACTGAGTGACAAGAAAAGGGAGGAAGAAGAGAAAGAAAAGGAAATGGAAATATGGAAGAGGAAATTACTATCAGAAAAGACAAGGAAATACAAAGAAGGGAGGATGATAGAGGGTATATTAGAGCGGGAAAGAGCGAGATGGGAAAGGAAGAGAGAAGAAGAAAGGATAATGGAAAAGATGAGTAGTGAAGTAATGGAGGAATTGAAAAAGAAAAGAGAGGAAATTGGTAGAGAAATAGCGGAGAAAAATGAAGGGGAAAGAGAAGATAGGAGAGGGGAGAGTGAAGTAAGGAGGTATGTACACAGAGACACAGAAGTAGCAACAACATCAGCACAAAGAGGAGCAATTGGTAAAGAAGAACAGGGAGGAACGGATCTAATAGACTTAAAAACAGTAACGATTAGGGGGAAAAAGACAGATTGGGGGTTGCCATTAATGGATGACTTTTGCAGTGAAGAAGGAGAAGGAATGGAGAAGGAAGGAAGAAATAGTGAAAGGGAAAGCTTAGATAAACTATACATCACCCGGACAAATAGAGAATCACCATGGATATGCAGGAGAAAGGAAGAACTGGAGGGAAGTGAGGGGGAAGAGCAAGGAATGGCGGAAAGGCAGACACGTGCAGCTACACCCTCATCATCCCGTCCAACATGCTCCACCACCCCACGCTCATTACGTGCAACATGCCATCTAAACTCGCACCCTTCCCCCACGAACTGACACCCTATGCAGGCAGGCTTAGAGACCTCCCTGGACGCAGGCAGGGAGAACAAATACACACGCCCACATTAAATAAAGGAGATGATAAAAGAAGGGGAAGAGATGGAGGAGAAACAGTTACGAGCAGGGGAAATATGGACCCCATTGACGATGTAGAAGACACGGAAGAAGAGGAGGGGTGCACGGACTCGATTTTGTGGAACCCAGGGGGCCAAACAGGACACAACTTAATGCCACTTCTGGAGAGGGGAGGGGTTAGACCACAATACGTCCCTTGGAAGCATGCAGACAAGGAAAATATAAAGTGCAGGCTCCCATCATTAAGTGGAGGTGCGGGAAAATGGATATATGAAATGGAAAAACACACCGCAGGACAGAAACTGGCAGTGGGGGATGTAAAGGGCCTTCTAATATCAATATTGGGGGATGCAGCAGATGACATCTGGAAGAGAGCAGGCTTCCCCGGGGTCACAATAACAAACACATCACACGATGGGGCTCCATTCGCAAACTGCAGACATGCATTATGGCAAGCGCTGAGGGTACAGTACCCAGACACATCAGACATAGGAGCAATTACCTCACGCAAGATGCGTGAGAATGAAGATCCTGTTGATTATATCCAGGAAATTCAAGAGAAGTGGCGTATGGAAACTAGAGAACAATGGGACAAAACACCAGCAATATTCTATCATATACTAATACAAGGGCTCCCAGAAGCAGTTCAGAAACAACTGAAGAAGGTAGTGGGGATGGAAGCAAAAGCATGGCCAGAAATACAACTGACGATAGTACATCATTGTAGGACATGGCAAGAAAAGATGAAACAAAAGGAAAAGGATAGAAAAACGGAAGAGGCTAAATTGGTACAGAAAAAACGTACTAAATACACGATGGAAGGTGCACTAATAACTACACCTACAACAATGACTCAAAACCCCACACAAGTAGTGGCTGCACAAGATCCCTCCCAAATACAATCATCACAGATTGTAGCACAACAGCTGCCACTACCCCAACCATACACGACTAACATGGGAGGAGGATACTCGACGCCAGGAGCTGGATATTATAATTACAACAGGGGAAGGGGAGGAATGATGAGGGGGAGGGGATACGGCTATAACACACAACAGCAAGGGGGAGGATTCAGAAATTTCTACCCCACCGGGCAACCAGTATACCAGGACAATTCAGGAAGCTTTCCATGGCAGAACAGGGAACCACCGGTATGTTGGATTTGTGGATTAGGAGGGCAAATGTCACACACATGTAGAGTGAGACCAGGCACACCATCATGGGGAGAACAGGGACAACAAGGGTCTACAAGGGAACAACAGGACATCCAACAACAGCAGGCACTGCAACCAGGAAATGTGCAACAACAACTAGTAACACAACAACAGTCACAGGCATATTCACTGCCACAACAACAGGTAGCGATAACACAACAACCCCAAGTGCAGCAAGTACAGCAACCTGCCCAAATTCAAGACCATAACATAACCTCTACCAATACACAACTACAACAAACACAACTGGGAAGGGTGACGGTCCTGGGTCACAACCCTTACACAGGAAGTGGTCAATCATTATACCCACAATAGGACAGCCCACAGACAACCTTGGTGTGTCCCATCCTGTCGGTAACACCTAATAGTGTGGAGGAACCACGCATAGAGGTAACGATAGGTGACAAAAAATTATCATTCCTTGTTGACACCGGGGCGACCCGGTCTTGCATAAGGGAAGGTAAATTTAAGATGTCAGGTGAAGCCATGAACACCCAAGGATTCTCTGGGGCTAGGGGGTTGGTTCCCTTTACTGATAACATTCCCTTATCAATAGGGGATTATGACATGTCAGTCCCGCTTTTATATTATAGGGCCTCACCAGTAAACATACTGGGAAGAGACATAATGAGCAGGTTGAATATGACGATCTCCTTTACGGAGGACGGCATAATTTGCTCCACTCCAGGAATAAACATGCTCACTGCATGACAAATTATGCAAGCATACTGTGGACAGATAGTGATTAGGGCTGAACCAGTAGATGGTGAACTGTTCCAGTACAGAACAGACATGGCATTTGCATGGATGCCAGGAATTGAAGGAAAGATCTGGAGGAGGCCAACAGCCTATTTGTTTAGACCAGAAACACCAGCCAATGAACCAGAAGGAAAGGTGATTTCAGTGAGCATAGAGAGCATTATAGCAACTGCTGATTATATCGCAGTACATGCCCAAGACAGAGAAGGAAGAGCATGGAGGGCAGTGATAGCCCTAGCAGAGGGATGCAGGCTCACCCAGGTGTCAGACGAGGAACTCTTCTCAGAAGAAAAGGAAGAAGGTGAAATGGTATTTATGATGAGTGTAGAAATATGGCACAGAAAATTGCAATGGCACTTGAAGCACCCAAATCCACCCCAGTTCCCTTCTTTGAGGAGGATATGGCAAAAGTACCAACATCATTATGGACTACTAGTCCCTATGACGTGGGGTGCATAAAAAGTATAGGGGGAGTAAGAATAAAATTGAAAAAAGGTGCAATACTCCCCAGAGTGAAGCAATACCCACTATCAAAAGAGGCAGATGAGGGCATATATGAAACAATAACGGCCCTTATAAATAATGGCATATTGGTACTATCAGAATCACCATGTAACACAGCTGTATACCCAGTGCGCAAAGCTAAAGGAGGGTCTTGGCGCTTCATCCAGGACCTCAGGCCCTTGAACAACATAGTGGAAGCAGAATACCCCATAGCAGCAAACCCGGCCACAATATTGTGTGGCATTCCAGCAGAGGCATCACGATTTACAGTGATTGACCTCAAAAATGCCTTTTTCTCAATACCCCTGCACCCAGACTCACAAGATCTAACAAGCTTCACGTACAAAAACACCAAATGGAAACACACCAGATTGCCACAAGGGTACTGCGAGTCACCCTCAATTTTCAACAGGGTAATACAGATGGACTTGGGTAACATTGAAGTGGAAAGCACAGTGTTGCAGTACGTTGATGACATAATAATTTGCAGCACAAGCGAAAAAAGATGCAGAGAGGACTCATTGAAGATGCTGACAATATTGGCTGAAAAGGGTTACAAGGTAGACAAAGAAAAGTTACAGTACTGTCAGGAACAGGTACTATACATTGGCCAGCTCATATCCCAATACGGAAGAAAGATTGCACCACAAAGAGCACAGGCCATATCAAAAACGCCGTTGCCCCAAACAGTGAGGGACCTGCAGCAGTTCCTGGGACTGTGCAACTACTGTAGAGCATGGGTATTTGATTACAGTTCATACATAGGACCCCTACTTGAGGCATTAAAAGAAGCTAACAAAGGGGAGAAAAAATTGGGGTGGACAATGGAAATGAAAGAGGCCTTTGATGAACTGAAAGATGCAATATCAACTGCTCCGGTACTGGCCACCCCAGATTATGAACGACAATGCTTTATATTTTCACATTGCGACTCAGCAGTAATGAAAGCAGTGTTGGCTCAAAAAACAAGCATGGGTTACAAACCAGTAGCATTTTACAGTGGTCACTTGGATCCTGTGATGTTAGGACATTTCCCGTGCGAACAAGGTCTCGCCGCAGCTGCCTTTGCGGTAGAGAAAGCATCATCAATCACAATGGGGTGCCCAACCACACTATTTGTCCACACTAACCACGCAGAGGGCGTCAGGTTATGAGATCATCTTATCTAGACCAGAATTATCAATTGTTAGATGCAGCACAGTTAATCCTGCAAGGTTTATAGCGGAAGTAATTGAGGAAGGAGACTATGCACATGATTGTACACAGACTACCAAAATGTACTCATGTACTAGAAAAGTTGAAGAGGACGCACTAGATGGAGGAGAGCTCTTGTTCATTGATGGGTCATCTACAATAGACCAAAGTGATGGGATAAGGAGAACTGGGGCAGCAGTGGTAAAAATGACAGAGGAATAGGTGTGTGTGGCGGTGAAATGCGTACAATTACCACAACATTACTCCGCTCAAGCAGCAGAATTGGCTGCACTGATCTTGAGTTGAAGGAAAGCTTTGGCAAAAGAGTTACTATATATTCTGACAGCGCATATGTCACGTCTACTGCCAACTCAGGATTGTCCAAATGGAGGAGAAGAGGGTTTAGGAGAGCTGATGGCACCCCAGTGCAACATGCTCTCTTATTGGCTGAACTAATTGAAGTAATAAATGACCCCCAAGAATTAGCTTTGGTCAAATGTACTGCACACACTAATGGAGAAGATCATATCTCAAAAGGAAATGCAGCAGCAGATGCACATGCGAAGTATGCTGCATATTTTGGTGAGATATGGAACCCCCCAGAGTTAGAGAGAGGGAGAGGGAGGGGGATAGCTAGAGAGATGTTGATAAGAGAAGGGTACAACCATCTCCCAGCCACACAGATAATGGAGTTACAAGCGGCTGCACCAATGGCAGAAAAAGAAATATGGGTAAAAAGAGGATGTACAATGTCACCAACTGACGCACTATGGCGCCAGGGTAACACTGGAAAGATGGTAATGCCATTGGCACTATTGAACACCGCCCTGAGCCAACTCCACCACCCACCCCACACAGGCAAGGAAGTTATTGCAGCACGAATTAGGGAAGATTGGTTCTGTCCCGAGTTAAATTCCCATGTGACAAATTTTATCAGCAATTGTCTCACATGTCAACAGTTTACGGCCGGTCACACACTGAAAGTGGTAAAAGGTACTATACCCCGGCCAGAGGGACCTTTCCTGCACATCCATATTGACTACGTTGATATGATCAACGTATGTCAAGGAAATAGGTATATGATTGTAGTGGTATGCCCATTCTCCAGGTGGATTGAGGCAGGACCCTGCTCACATCCAGATGCATTTAGAGCAGCTAAATTTCTTGTGAGGGAGGTTTTCCCCAGGTGGGGAGTGTGCGAGGTACTGCGGTCGGATAATGGCCCGCATTTCGCTAATGAAATGTTCCAGCACATCACATCCTTACTGAACATCAAGCATACATTTGCATGTGCATATCACCCACAGGCCAATGGTATATGCGAACGCCTGAATGGCCTACTGAAGGAGGCAATTGCAAAGATACAGCAAGCAACAAAGAAGAGTTGGTTGTATTGCCTTCCACTAGCTCTATTTGAGCTGAGGAATAGACCAGGCTCTGACCACCACCTCACTCCTCATGAGGTGGTGACCGGACGACAAATGCGCCTTCCTCTAACGCCAACATCAAGGGCATTCACAGACTATGAAAACACTGCAACTGTTCTTGGTGATGAAATGTACCAATATGTGTCTTCTTTGGTTACTAGTGTAGTGTTTGTGTCTCAACAGCTCGAGCGCACGCGGGGCGGGTCTAAGAGTGATCAACAAGAAGACGCGGATAAAGAATTGGAAAAGGGAAAACTGTGCAAAATAGCTAAAGGTGACCACGTGCTACTGCGCAATTTCAATAGAAAGTGGAACAGCCCACGCTTCACTGGCCCCCACCTGGTAGAGGAGGTATCTACGAGAGCAGTAAAGTTGCAGGACAAACGTGCTTGGAATCACCTACACAACGTAAAGATCTGCAAACTCCAGACCCGCCCTAGCGTCACCAACAGGGCCATTGGAAGAACAGCAACACCGTCGCCCACGGAGGAAGAGACTTATACCAAGGCTGACGACCTAAGTGTCTCCATACCCTGCCACCCCCCAGATTCCCCAGGGACAACTACTGAAATAGAAACTGGTAATTCCCATACCGCCCACCCCATGGTCACACGATCAAAGAGTAAAGAGACTTCCGCCAGTTGAGCCCCAAACCCTCTGCCCATCGACCCCCTACCCACTACAGTAACCACCCAATTGAAGGACATTGTCTTGCCCATATACACATGTAAACACTTGAATGTTCTCTTTTTTCTTTCTCGCACATGCAGGTACCACGTATTATTGTATTGCTAAGAAAACAGATAACTAACAAAGTTCATTGCCCAGGAGTAGATGCTACCCTCAGACGATAACTACCCTGAAGAGCTATCACACCAATTTGTCTATCACATAAAAAGGCCAAAGTACCTGAAAAGAAGGAGGGTACGTGTCTACTACACAGCATTTATCTTGGCCATAGAACAATCAATGCCCCATCTTCACCAACACTTGCCTGCCCTAAGAGATAGATCGCTTAGATTGGCGTGGGAACAGCTCTTCGCCTGGGCACTGAACGACTACTTGATAGGGAGAGCTTGAAAACAACAACTAACACTAATAACAAGCATATTGAGAATTTTCAGGCGGGCAACTTTAACGTCGCAAGAATAAGCTGCCGGACTGCAGCAAGGTAAGAGCAAAATGCCGGTGAGACTAGCCTCTGTAATAAAGATGATAGGGATTTTGTTGATCACCGGGTTTTTGGCTGCCTCTGTATGGCAGAAAAGTTATGCTATCAATATTTTGGCTGTACCCAAACCTAATATACCCCCACCCACGGCTGCAACAGGTGTTACGTCAGGTGGTACTAGCAAGATTGCACATAAGGGAAATAGAGTTAAACGCAGCACATACTCAGATAATAAAGGTATTGACAACTACATAACAGATTCAGCACACGTCTCGAACAACATGTGGTACCAACACATGACCCAAATAGGTAAGCAGACAACAGAAGACAGCTGCTACGTCTGCTCATTGATCCCATACGCTATGAGCGCTTCTCGAACATTCGTTGCCACGGAAATAGATGAAAAGACAGCACGATGTATAGTATACTTGGCACTGTTCCAAACGAAAGGGAGATTTCAAGGGACGGTGGTGAACTTGGTATGGAAACGTGAGACACATATCCATACGAAAACAACTTCCTCAAGACTTATTTGAGTTACCACAAGACCAGTTTGCATGCTGAAGCATTCAGATACATGACAAGTGGCCCTGAAAAGGGAGAAACAAAGAAAGTAACACTACACTACCTACCATGTGACTGGTACGCCACTGAAGTTCCTGGTAAACAAGGATGTTGGGAAAGACCACTGGTAACAATAACAGGGAAGGTGTACATGGACAACAAATGGGACATAGGAGTGGTTGGCAGCAACATGGTAACAAGAGAAAATATTACAACTATTAATGAACACAATGACAGATGTTCGACGATTTGGATCAAGTACGTACCCATGCTAACGTGGATAGAGAAGGATGAAGACCCAATAACCATACTGCCGCTGTCTGCACCTAAGGTATGCTACCAACACAGAGGAGAAGTGGACGTGGGATACAACACCAACTGTGCAAGCGTGATGGAGTTACCTGAGGGGGGAGCAGGAACAGCAGTATTAATGGACCATTACTGGGCCTGCGGAGACAAGGCATACCACACACTGCCCCCTCTGTGGAATGGTGTATGCACAATGGTACCCGTTAATGTACCATCACTAGTGGTGCCCCAGAAACATGTGAATGTGGCGAACTTCCCTAAAATGGATGAAGGAAACAAGAGGAAGAAGAGATCTGTAAAACTTCAGAAGGGGCCAGGGAACGAAGACAACAACAACAACAATGTCCTGAATAGAAAGAAAAGACAAGGGGAACCTCTGACAGGAAATTACCTATGGGGAAGGTCGGAAACAGCACTAACTTCAATCCCACCAGAACACAGACTATTCAGCGGAGCAGCAATGTTCTTCTCGTCAATAATACATCCGGGACTACAAGCTTACGCAAACGCAAAATGGCTCCAGATAACTAGATGGGAGCTAATGATGACAATTAATTCTACAGTAAATGGATTCAACGCAATAAAAGAGGAACTGCGAGCAGTGAGGATGGTAGCACTACAGAACAGATATGTACTGGATCTCCTTACAGCAATGGAAGGAGGAGTTTGCGCAAAGATAGGACAATCATGCTGCACATTCATTCCTGCTAACGATGCTGACAATGGTACACTGACAGAAGCAGTATCACAACTGGCCCAGATGCACTCCAAAATGATGGAAGAAAGTAAAGGAGTGAAGAAGGATGACAGCTGGTTTTCACTGTTATGGTCATGGATGCCATCTTGGCTGTCGGACGGACTGAAGATTATAGTTGGATTCATAATACTGGCCGGAGCTGCACTGATCATAGTAAGATTTTGGAAGGCCCGGAAGGCACGTACCACAGACGAAATGATCGAAATGGTTGGTATGCACCCCTTGATGCCGGCAGATGATGGCCAGCACACAGGCACAATAATAAAAGAGAGAGAAAAACTGCGCAAACAGATCATCACCAACCACCTGGACCCACCATCTGTGAAGCTCGAAAACCCAAGAAACCCAAGGAGCTACATAGGGAAATGGGTATACTGCACACCTGGAGGAACCTGTGTATATATGTATTGGTCATTTGAAGACCATGTCAACCACTATGGACATTTGGGAGGAGTACCTAAAATATGGAGAGTAAGAGGAGATAAGGAAAGAGATATGTTTGTGGTCGACAAGTCGACCAGAGGGGGGACTGAAGTGGGAGAATGGAACAAAAGGCTCCCACCAATCCCCTCACACCCCTGGCCTAGAGGATCGCGGCCCAGACACCCGCCACGAGAGGAGTTTGCCCATCTACCAGACGACCAAATACCCTGGTACAGGAACATACGGATGTGCCCACCAGTCTGCCCACCAGCCTGCCCTGCCCATGCCGACACCTGCGGCATGGATGAACTCGACTGAACCATTCAACAGTAAATGAACACATCGTTAGAGATGCCATGACGACCTAGCCAACGGTCAGCACACCCATGCAAACATGCACACTGGACACTCCCACACCAATCCACACGAAGAACATATTCAGTGCTATGACGTAGGTGACGGACACACCCACTGACGCGCATCTTTATTATTTTCCACATAGGTTTTTCAAAATGCAGAAACGCAAGACGCACAATGAACTCATCTAAAATGCTTGCTGACGCTTCTCCTACCCCATGCATTGCAATGAGAAATATAACGAAGACATGATACTGGGGATAAAGCAATATGATACCATAACCTAAAGCGCCGCGCATCAAACATCCCCACCTATGCACCAGGCCCAAGTAGGCCGCAAGCAAGAGCCTCCATGAACATTGAACGAGCAAGAGTACAATTGCTGACCCTACAGAATGAGCCCGGCGAGAGCAGACAGCCAAGGGCACAATGTTGCAAACTCGCATGCCACAAGCCGATGCCAAGGTCACACCTGCAAACTAAGCCAGGCACACAGTGGAAAATGCAATATTAAATGTGCAGAATTCTGCCTCAACCACGGTTCCTCCTCACGTGACCAAGCCGAACCTGACAGGGTGCCAGGCCCAGGAGGAGGGAGGCGCCTGGATCCCACGTTTTAAGACACAGGCAGATACAATTAAGCGACTCAATGGACATCTGCGGCAGTGGGAGTAGTCTGCCCTCCAGCATATGTACAAATCCTCGCATTGTCTGCACATACCCATAGTTATACATTGTTGCAAATGACAGGTGCACCGCGAGCTGGGAACAGCGATGGTCCCAGACTGGGGGGGCTCGCGAGTGGACCAATCAGAACATGGGGCTCTTATCACTGACGCCATTAACATTAGCCAATCCTCAGGGGTCTTCATGTAACAATTTTCATGTATCTAATTTAAGGGACAACCCAAGTATACCACCTGACTGACCCTCAACCACTAACAGCGCTCTCTATACGTATGCTATACTAACCCTACCACTCGAGGAACCAATCCAGAGTGGCGATAGGTTTTTTGCTAACTTTCCCAGGTGACGCAAGTAGCGCGTCATACTAAGGTAAAAAGGGCCTGCGAGCCCCACGATTTGAGAGAGAGTGTCAGGACGGACGCGTACGATCCTTGACCCATCCCTGCCGTTTTGTTTAATAAACAGCAGAATCACCTTGCTTCTTGCGTGTGCCTCATACTCATTTTTGGGATACACGGGAGGAGTTGGGGCCTCCCTGCCCGAGGTCTGCGGACGGGCCAGCCGACCCCGGGAGAATTTCCCCCGACACAGGGACTGCTAGTATTGATATTAGGAGACGTGGTTGATGATGTATGGAAGAGGGTAGGGTTACCAGGGGTGACGACGCAGAACACAACACACAACGGGCGCCATTTGCAAACTGCAGGGCTGCAGTATGGCAAGCATTAAGGACACAATACCCAGACATGTCAGACATAGGGGCGATTATGTCACGCAAAATGAGGGAAGATGAAGATCTTATGCAGTACATTCAGGAGATTAAAGAGCTTTGGGGCCTCAAAATTCAAGGGCCTTGAGACAAAACAGCGGTAATATTTTACCACACATTAGTGCAGGGACTACCAAAGCTAGTTCAGAAGAGTTTGAAGAAACTGGTAGGGATGGAAGCGAAAGGATGGCCAGAAATACAGCTTACGATATTGCATCATTGTAGACTATGGCAGGACACGGTTAAGCAAAAAGCAGAAGAGAGGAAGTCAGATGAGACAAAATTAATCCAGAGAAAGCTATCAAAGTATGCGATGGAAGGGGTTGTTATAACCAGCCCCACCCCACAGGTATAGCAGCAACTGCAGCATCAACAGCCACAACCATTCACATCACCCATTGGAGGAGGGTACATAGGGCAGGGCGGCCCACAGCAGGGGTTTCGAGAATGGGGAGGCCTACAAAGGGGGCATGGCCACAGATGCATCACAATTAAGGGGGGGCTTCCAGGAGGGTTTCAGGGAAATTGACAACAGGTGCAGCAGAACCCAGGGGTCTTTTTGGGGGTTTTCCAGGGAAAGGGAGGGAGCCACCACAATGTTGGACCTGCAGGCAGCTAGGGCACATCTCAAGGGTATGCTGATTTAGAGGTACGCAACAGAACTGGGGAGAGTAGGGCCAGCAGCCATATCAATTGGGCCAAGAAAATGATTTTCTCCAGCATTGGATCTTTCATGGATTCACATGCTTAGAATATTCCGTCGTCAGGCTGTGAACCCTGTGTATATTTGTTAAACGTTTTCCATTGGAAAAAACTCGACACTTCTGTGTCCTATCTACGTCCTTTTGGGCCGCTTACGCATGACCCATTAGGACGTACGGTATAAATAGCCCCGCCCCTGCGGCTCCCTTCTGATTTCAACTGTCTTCAAAGTAGCGGGAGCACCTCATGTTTTCTACTCTTTACAAGGTTGAATATTTCTTTCCCAATGTCTGGGAAGGCGTTGTTCTGCCCGTGTGCCACGTGCGGACTGAAGAAAGTCTACGAAGGAAATGGGCACATGGATTGCCTTTATTGTCTTCACCCGCATCATTCTGCGGACAGCTGTGAGATTTGTAAAGGATTGTCACAGAAGATGGTGAGAGACCATAATAGGCGTCTAGCGACGTGGTTGAATGAAGGGGCCTACCCTTCATCGGAGGTAGGGTCTGCACACAGTCTGGCATCGAGGCCTAAGTCCCCGGTAGTTCATTGCCGCTCTGTATCTGCAGAACCTCCGGCGAAGAAGCCACGTCTGACAGAAAAACGTCCCTCGTTGGGAAAACATCCGGCGAAAGGCTCCTCTTCATCATCAAAGCATGGTCGTGTGGACCAGGACCGCCAACAAGGGAAATCTTCCTCTTCATCAAAAAAAGACAGGAGGGGGGCGTGGCCAACTGCGAGGCAATGCAGACGTGAGGCTCTTCAGCTCCCGCTGCCGCTTCACACATCCTGAAACTACAGCCTGATTCGTGATCGCTAAACCGCACCAAAAGAGACCTGCAGAAAGCTAACCTGCTGCGGCACAACCCTGAAAAGTTAGAGCGCTGTGGGCGCCTACTGTATGGAACCCCGGCGGTTCGAAGTTCGGGGATGCGAACCGTGCCTCTGAAACAAGATGGCTGCTGACGGACTTTCGCGCCTGCTACTGTGGCTGTGTCATGATGCCTACCCCCTGGCATCCGGATCGAGTCCAACAGCCCCGGGAGCAGGCATCCAGATACTCATTAAAACCCCAACAGCCCCGGCTGGGGGCTGTTTGGATTCAGTCCTGGCGCCTTAGGCGCCAGGCTCATCATAGAAATCAGTCCTGGCACCGTAGGCGCCAGGCTCATAGACTTTACTTACCTTATGCAGACCATGCTGCAAATGAGTCCAAACCAACGTGAGGCCTGGATGGGACTATTTTATTACAGGGACTATTTTTTACTCGGGTGTGGTTCTGGGGAACTTCTTACCTGGGACTACTTTGCAGGCTATTTAAACCACGCCCGAACAGCAGCTCATGCTTCGTGTTATTCTGCATCCAGCAGCGTAACGCTCACCGTGTCTGCAAGTCAGCATCCAGTCTTCTGCCACGCCCGCCTTGAATCCGGAGCTCCTAGACAAAAGGAAAAGAAAGGAGAAGAGGTTAGATCACGGACATTATTTGATTCCTTACCTGATTCCGAACCCAGCACATATCCGAGCCTGGAAAGGACATTATTTCAGCATGCGTCGCTTCGCCAGCAGCAGCACCGCGTTATACTCACCAGTCCACCGCATCTTTCAACTCGGCGCTGCCTCCATCATTTTCTTCGTCGAAACCCAGCACCTGGGGGGAAAACAAAAGGAATAACAAGGTGAGCCGAGAAAACCGACAAAAACAATCTCTTTGCCACCATAGGCTTACCTGCTTTACCACTTACCACCGGAGGTATTATCCTTTAATTCGCTGCATCTTTCTATGCCGCACCTATAAAGGGAGAGAAAACAGCAAGTTAAACTCATGCAACTTTTACCGGACAGTGTTTGGTAATACAGACTCTAACCTGAACGCCATCAGCTGCCTCCAGGCAATATTCTTTTGGACCCAGCTGCAACCTAACGAGGGAATGGAACAAGAGTGAACATCGGACATATTGAACTCTTTGAACTTTATAGACACTGGAGTCAATATTCCTCCGGAACTCCTCCAGTACCTTCAAACCAGTGAAATAACTGGTATCTACGCGCCCCTGCATGCCATGCAGGATGGAGAGCTCATCATTTAAAAACATAAGGTGAGGTTACCAAGAGGGGATATCGGAGATGATTAGTGGGGAGAACGAGAACAGTTGGGGGGGCCATCACTAAAGTCCACGGGTGGCTAAATCCCTTTCTCCACTTGCAGGAGAATACTTCTACGAGGCCAACAAACAAGATTAGGCGGGCCAGTCCAGACTGTCATCTCTTCACTACGCATCACGTTGGTGGAGACAGCAGCTGTCCAGGTCCGATCGACGCCCCTATGGAAACCAGGTGAGCGTAACAGAACACGAAGCCTCTATCTACAAATCCCCGCCCGGGCGTAATGGAGACCTCAGAAACCGACCAACTAGCCCAATTGTTAGGAGAACTTAGGGAAGAAGTGCAGTCCGCGCGCCAAGAAACTAATGCCCTCAGGAGAGAACTGATTGTGTCAAAGGAGCGCACTGATGATCTTGCCAGACAACTGCTGCAAAACCAAGCCAGGCAAACACCACTACCTAGACTTGGGGGGAATTCAATTCCCGTTTCATCGAGCAGCCCTGTGCAAGTGGTTCTACCAGGGAGCATTCCTTTAGCTCCACCCGAACGCTTTTCTGGGGACCCGAAAAGGTTCGCCATGTTCATGAACCAATGCCGTTTGAACTTTTTATGCAGACCAGGAGCTTTTCCAAACGACCAAGCCAAAGTAGCCTTTGTACTGTCATACCTTAGTGGCAGCGCAGCGGATTGGTCAATTCCATTAGTCAACCAGGATGACCCTCTTCTTCGGGTTTTTCAGGGTTTTCAATTGAGCATGGAAAGACTATTCACCAGACATTCACAGGGACAGGCCTTGGATAACGAACTTCTATCCCTACGACAAGGAAACCAGGACCTGCTAACTTATATCGCAACCTTCAATAGGTTGGTGGTGGAAACCGGATGGCCAGAGGTAAAGCGAATTACATTATTTCATCGTGGACTTCGGGGTGAACTCAAAGATGTTTTGGCCCAAGTTGTGAACCCACCTCAGGATTGCGCAGAATATATAGACTTAGTGCTCCAGCTAGACCACCGACTTCAGAATAGAAAAGCTGATCGAGATAAGTTCGAGAATCGGGTATTGGTTAAACCCAATGTTACTCCCAAAGGAACAGATGCATCAGAACCAATGCAGATCGGGGGGGTTAAGGGACCCTTAACTCAAAAAGAAAGAGAAATGAGACAACAGATGCAGTTGTGTCTGTACTGTGGGGCCTCAGGACATTTTGTACGGGATTGCCCTATAAAACCATCCAAGAATGTAGTTGGAGTTGCTGATAGAAATCAAACAGAGCCTGATTCGGGAAACGACCATGCCCGACAAGCTTAGAGGTCCGCTTGCCGAGCTTAAAGAAGGACACTCAGACCTCGCACCTAATCATACCAATGGTCCTTATTGATACAAGGCAGCCATCACGTATGCACGCAGTTAGGGCATACATTGATAGCAAGGCCGTAGGAAACTATGTGGACCACGAATTGGCCTTTAGGATGAATCTACCTCTCTGCAAAAAGACCACTTTGGATGTTATCACCACAGTCGATGGAACTGAAATTGCCTCTGGGCCTGTAACTCATTCCACCACAGAGATGACACTGCTGGGTCAAGATGGGCATCGAGAGACTATTGTGTTTGACTTAATCAAAGCCCCGCAGTTCCAAATAATACTGGGGATACCTTGGTTGGAAACACATAATCCTTGTATTGATTGGTGAGAGAAGAGAGTAACCTTCCCGGAGTGTGCACACACCTGTTACCCGGAAAAAACCTTGAACTAAAGCCTGGCCACAGTCGCTAATCCAGTCATGCAGTTACCTCAGGAATATCAAGAATTCCAGGATGTTTTCCAAAAAGAACAGGCAAACATCTTACCACCTCATAGATCATACGATTGTCAAATCGACCTCATACCCGGTGCACAACCTCCATGCAGTAGGATCTACGCCCTTACGGAACCCGAAAACCGTCACCTACGACAATACTTGGACCAATACCTTGCTAATGGCTTCATTCGTCCATCTAAGTCCCCCGCATCTTCAGCTTTATTCTTCGTGCCCAAAAAGGAAGGGCACCTCAAAACATGCATAGACTACCTCGCATTAAACTAGATCACGGTGAAGAACCGATATCCATTGCCTCTGATCCCCGAACTACTAGACCAAGTAAAGGATGCTTGCATCTACACTAAATTAGATCTCCGAGGGGCATATCATCTGGTACGTGTAAAGAAGGGCGACGAATGGAAGACCGCTTTTCGCACCAAGTACGGATGGGGATCAGGTGATGCCCTTCAGGTTGTATAATGCACCAGCAGCCTTCCAGTATTTTATGAACGATGTCCTTCGTGAGCTCATTGACGTCTTTGTTGTCATATACATAGACGATATTCTAGTGTACTCCTCCTCAGATTCAGACCATGTTAAGCACGTTCGTGCAGTCCTTGAGAAACTACACCAGCACAAGTTATATGCAAAATTGGAAAAATGTGTTTTTCATGCTACAGAAGTTGAATTCCTTGGAATTATCCTGACTCCAAAAGGAGTCCGAACGGACACTGGAAAGGTGGACGCAATTCTCAAGTGGCCATCACCCAGTTCAGTTAAAGGGGTGCAAAGCATGCTTGGATTTGCTAATTTCTACTGCAGATTTATTCCTGACTTCTCATACGTTGTACACCCCATCACAGCACTTTTGCGAAAAAACAAACTCTTCTTGTGGACCGAAGAGGCTGAAAAAGCCTTCCAAGAACTGAAATTGAAATTCACGTCGGCACCTGTCTTAAAGCATCCACGCCCCGAGCTCCCATACATAGTTGAAACCGATGCATCCAGTTTAGCCATGGGGGCTGTCCTGTCCCAGAAGGATCCGGAACCGGTCAACTTCATCCAGTAGCATTTTGGTCCAGAAAATTCTCGGCCCCCGAATTAAACTATGTGCTTACCGATAAAGAGTTGTTAGCCATCAAATCCGCCTTCAAGGCTTGGCGGCATTATCTTCTCGGTGCCAGGCATACCATTACTGTAATAACCGATCACAGGAATTTGCAGTATTTAAAAACAGCCAAGGCCCAATCATCGCGTCAACTTCGATGGGCCTTATTCCTTGCCGAATTCGATTTTGTGATCACTTATCGACCAGGTTGTAAGAATGGTAAGGCAGACGCTTTATCCCAAATTGGGATGGGAGAAGCATATTCGAACCCGGAACCGGTGCCTATAATTCCTGAACAAAGAATTCTTGGGATAACTACTCTACAGACCTTAGAAGATATTCATTTAAAGATCCAACAACTTTTCGATTCAGCAGCCCTGCAGGACTGGGTTAAAAAGGGCCCAGATTATTCAGTTGTCAATGACCTACCTTACTATCAAGGGCGTCTATTTCTACCACACAAGGAACTACAAGAACAAGTCATCTCCAATTACCATGAAGTTCTGATGGAAGGGCACCCAGGTATTGCAAAAACTGAAGCTAAAATTAATAGACAATACTGGTGGCCCACCTGGCGAAAAGATGTAAAGTCATTTGTGTTGTCTTGTGGCATCTGCGCCCAGAACAAAAGTCAAAAGAAGAAACCAGCTGGTCTTTTACAACCTTTAGATATTCCACCCAAACCATGGCACACTTTGTCTTTAGACGTTATTACAGATCTACCGCCATGTAATGTATTCAACACCATTCTAGTTATTGTGGATCTTTTTTCCAAGATGGCCCACTTTATTCCTTTAAAAGGATTACCTTCTGCTTCAATCTTGGCCAAGGAATTTCTCGAAAATATTGTTCGAATACATGGATTTCCTTCCGTATTGATCTCTGACTGAGGTAGTCAGTTCATTTCGCAATTTTGGCAGAAGTGTTGTCAATTGGCACAAATCGACGTAAGGTTATCAACCAGTCACCATCCCCAAACCGATGGTCAGATGGAGAGAATATAACAAACCAGACTCTTGAACAATACCTACGTTGTGTGCTCCACCTAACCGAAAGTAATTGGAAGGACATTTTATGGATTTCTGAATATGCATACAATAACTCTGTACATTCAGGAACCAGACAAAGCCCCTTTTATACCATATATGGACATCATCCTCGAACCTCAGAACTTGATTCGCCCCAGCATTTAGAAATGCCGGCAGTAACTCATCTGCATTCTACTATTACACAAGCTTTTAAAGAGGCAACAAAACATTTGAAACAAGCAAAAGAGAAATACATGAAAAATGCTGATCAACATAGAAGTGAGACCCAACCATGTCGAATCGGAGACCAAGTTTGGCTGGCTACAAGACATATACCTCTGAAAGGAACTCAAACTTCTAATCCTAGATATTTGGGACCTTACACCATTAAGGCCATTATCAACCCGGTAGCCGTCAATTTAGAATTACCCTCTAATATGCGGATTCATCCTGTCTTTCATGTTTCACTTCTAAAACCAGTTCAACCCGGGACAAGATTAACCAAACCACCTGACCCCATCCTAATAGATGGAGAACCTGAATTCGAGGTAAAAAACATCCTGGACTCTAAAATGGTTAAATCAAGACTTTTTTATTTAATCGACTGGAAGGGTTACAGACCACAAGAAAGATCATGGGAACCTAGTGACCATGTTCATGCTCCTCGATTGGTGAAAAAATTCCATTGAGACTTCCCAGACACCAGGCTCATCATAGAAATCAGTCCTGGCGCCATAGGCGCCAGGCTCATAGACTTTACTTACCTTATGCAGACCATGCTGCAAATGAGTCCAAGCCAACGTGAGGCCTGGATGGGACTATTTTATTACAGGGACTATTTTTTACTCGGGTGTGGTTCTGGGGAACTTCTTACCTGGGACTAATTTGCAGGTTATTTAAACCACGCCCGAACAGCAGCTCATGCTTTGTGTTATTCTGCATCCAGCAATGTAACGCTCACCGTGTCTGCAAGTCAGCATCCAGTATTCTGCCACGCCCGCCTCGAATCCGGAGCTCCTAGACAAAAGGAAAAAAAAGGAGAAGAGGTTAGATCACGGACATTATTTGATTCCTTACCTGATTCCGGACCCAGCACATCTCCGAGCCTGGAAAGGACATTATTTCAGCACGCGTCGCTTCGTCAGCAGCAGCACCGCGTTATACTTACCAGTCCACCGCATCTTTCAACTCGGCGCTGCCTCCATCATTTTCTTTGTCGAAACCCAGCAGCTGGGGGGAAAACAAAAGGAATAACAAGGTGAGCCGAGAAAACCGACAAAGACAATCTCTTTGCCACCATAGGCTTACCTGCTTTACCACCGGAGGTATTATCCTTTAATTCGCTGCATCTTTCTATGCCGCACCTATAAAGGGAGAGAAAACAGCAAGTTAAACTCATGCAACTTTTACCGGACAGTGTTTGGTAATACAGACTCTTACCTGAACGCCATCAGCTGCCTCCAGGCAATTTTCTTTTGGACCCAGCTGCACCCTAACGAGGGAATGGAACAAGAGTGAACATCGGACATATTGAACTCTTTGAACTTTATAGACACTGGAGTCAATATTCCTCCGGAACTCCTCCAGTACCTTCAAACCAGTGAACTAACTGGTATCTACGCGCCCCTGCATGCCATGCAGGATGGAGAGCTCATCATTTAAAAACATAAGGTGAGGTTACCAAGAGGGGATATCGGAGGTGATTAGTGGGGAGAACGAGAACAGTTGGGGGGGCCATCACTAAAGTCCACGGGTGGCTAAATCCCTTTCTCCACTTGCAGGAGAATACTTCTATGAGTCCAGCAGACAAGATTAGGTGGGCCAGTCCAGACTGTCATCTCTTCACTACGCATCACGTTGGTGGAGACAGCAGCTGTCCGGGTCTGATCGACGCCCCTGTGGGAACCAGGTGAGCATAACAGGCTGTGAGATCGGGCTGCTGGGGCGCCGAAGATGCAGCTGCGGCAGAGCGGTGAGGTGCGGCTGGGAGGGGGACCGCCCCTGGTGACCAGTCTCTGGCCCGGGACTGGAGCGTCCCGAACGTGCTGAAAGTGACTTGGCGCGGCCAAAGGGGCTCCGAGGAAGTTCTCCCACACGCGGCAGGGAAGTGGAACAGTGTTGACCGCAGCGGACAAGGAACGGCGCGAACCCAGGCAGGCAGCATCACCGGCGAGACGGCACAGCGGTGGCGGCCATCACCCTCTTGTGACCAGCGGCGGAGGTGGCCCGCGGGCCCTGGCGACCTTGCAGGTGCGTCCATAATGCTGCAGCCAGCAAGGTGCTTCGGGGGAGAGGGGTGGGGTGCCCGTCCCCGCTCTGAGAGGCTGAGCCCACGAGGGACCGGGCGGTATGTGTGCTCCGTGGCCGTGCTCAGCGGCTCTTCCAGCGCCGGGGGTGGATCACTCCAGTGGGTGCTGCCTGGCAACGATGGAGAAGGGGACCACGGCACCATGAGCAAGCGGGGGTCTCAGAGAGGACCGCCCGCAACGTCCGGGCCCTGTCCAGGGAGCTGGAGTGCTGCTCAACACCTACAAGCAATACACAGCGGGGCCTCCCCGAGGCGGACTGACAAGGGCCCCACTGGGCAGAACGGTCGATGCCCAGAGGAGAAGCGGTATGGCGTGGCATGGCCTGGCCCCCTAAGGCCTCGGTCAAGGTGGAGGGCTGAAGTCCGAGGGAGAGAATTGAATCCACCCGGGATGGCAGTGGGAAACACACGCCAAGCTGCTCTGGAGCTGTCGCGGAGGGGGTAGGAGGCAGCCCCATATGCATCAAAGGCAACCAACCCTCACATACCATCTGTGACACTGCTGTATGGAGTGGGGTGCTGGGACAAGTGGGGCACTGAGCAATTCCGAGAGCAATACCTACTCGTACCCCACCTGTATCACGACGGGGACAAAGGGTCTTGACCCAACACACTGAGCATCCCCTCAAGACGCTCCGGTCAATAAAGTCATTGAAGGGGTCTCCACGAGCAATACCAGGAGGACAAACATCCGGGAAACACCAACACCCTGGTGGCGGGCAAGAACGCGATAAAGGAAACACCTGCCTGCATGGTGATGGTTGCGGCTTGACCCGAAACCCGCAAACATCCAAGGATCGACCACAAGTGGTAAGTGATACTGCAAGCCCCCGCTCCACTCCGCTGGGATCACCCCGATGGTTTGACATCGACTGGGGAAGGAAGACTGATTCGGGAGGTACTCTGTGAGTCCACAAGGTGGGAATCCGCCATAACATCACATCTGCAGGGTCGGGGGGCAACCATGGGCAAGGAAGAAATGAAAAAACCTACCATGCAGGTATACACTGTTCCTTCATCACAGCCTGCTGAGCCTCGGCCGCAGCTTTCTGGGGACTTGGAATCCGTGCAGGCTCTTTCCCTAAAGGACGTCATGGCCACCATAGCGGACTCTCGTACGTCTATGGAGCAGGCACGGCTGACAGAAATTGTCTGCGCGTACTGGAGAAGCAGAGCAGCGCATCTCAAATACAGAGGACGGGCTACAAAATGTGCACCAACAACTCCAAGGGGTCTCGGCCAAGCTTAAAACTCTGGAAGCAAGGCTTGAGGAAGGTGAGGGAAGGTCCAGGTGTAATAACGTTCGTATACTCGGCATTCCCGAGAAAGAAGAGGGGCCATGCATGGAACTTTTCCTGGAACAATTACTAACAGACCTCTTCGGCCTGCACTCTCTTTCAAAAATGTTCTCTATAGAAAGAGCACACCGAATACCCACGGGTAGGCCACTGCCTGGCGCTCCTCCACGAACTGTAATAGCAACGTTTTTGAATTACCGGGACCGGGACGCACTCTTACAACTGGCTCGATCCAAGGGCACGACAACCTTCAACGGGTCCAAGTTGGCCTTTTTCCCAGACTACACAAGGGAGGTACAGAAAGCAAGGCAGTCCATTGGAGAGCTGAAAAGACAACTGCAATCACTAGGAGTCAAGTACGGCCTGCTCTTTCCTGCGCAGTTGAAAATATACCATAAGGGCACAGCGGTCCACTTTTACGACCCCAGCGAGGCATGGCGCTGGGCAGAGCAGCACATTGAAGGGGATTGGTCGAAACCCCGAAGTAATACGAACAAAAACCTTGGACCTCCACCGGGGCGGCATCGGGAACCTGATCAGCGGCCACTACCGACCCGCCGGGGGACAAGGGAGACAGGGCCCCGCCTTGATCCTTGACGAAGGCTCGACCTCCTGCCTGCAGGCAATCAACTTATGGCCAACACCACATTAGGCCTCCGTGGCCGACAGAGGGCATTCACATTCCCATATGGCGGTAAGCGTAGGACTGCTAGCCTCGCAGTTGGGGCATTAACACCCCCACCCCAACTTTTTGCTACAGTAGGGACTATTAAAGCTGGCACCATACCCTTTTTAATTGCCAGCAATGTTTGGGCGACAGGTACTTCGAGTTGAGGTGGAGTATGGGGAGGGGGAGGGTGGGACTAGTTGGGAGGAGTTTTTTGTTACCCCAGGGCCAGTCTGCTCCTGTAGGTTTCAGGGGATGACGTGGTTCCTGGCCAGTTGGGACCATAGCACGCTTGGACAGCATCTCAGTCACCAATTCTTGTTGATTCTACACCACACCGGAACACACTGGGATTCTACCCCCGTAATTCATTTTCCTGCCCCTCTCACACTCTTGCTAGTTGGCACCTGACCAATCTCAACTGCCTCTGACTACACGCCCCAGATCCCTTAGGGTCCTCACCTGGAATGTGAACGGGATGGGGTCCGCGATTAAGCGACTGTTAGTTAAGCAATTACTCAATGGATACTCGCCCGACGTGGCCCTGCTTACCGAAACACACCTAATGGGTTCACATTGTAATTTCTTCCAGCGGACCAACTACAGGGCTGCCTTTCATGCGGGATATACCACGGGATCCAGGGGCCCCCTTACTCTTATACATAAGCGCGTCCCATTTGCCTTGCAGGAGGTGGAGAGGGACCCTGGGGGGCGTTACGTGCTGGTCCTGGGGACACTCAGGGAGGAGAGCTTTGGGTTTGTCTCAATTTATTCCCCATCAGGTCTGGGGCAGGAACTCCTGGAGGAGCTGACCACCCTAATGGGCAAGTATCAACCCGATAAGTGGTGTCTGGGTGGAGACTTTAATGTTGGGATGTACAACACCATGGACCGATCCCACCTTAGACACCGTAACCCGAATACCCCTATGAGGCTGTCTAACTTTGTATCTGCCTTGAGCCTCTGTGATGTGTCGCGGCAAATGCACCGGGGAACCAGAGGGTATTCATTCTACTAGGGAGCCCATGGCTGCCTTTCTAGGCTTGACTATCTATTTGTTCCGCATACAGAGCTTTTCAGAATAATCTCGGCAGATTTACTTCCCAGGGGAATTTTGGACCACTCGCCTCTGGTGGTGGAGACGCGGCTGCAGGGTACAACCCCCCCCCAGGTCATGGCGGCTGAATAACTATTATCTGGGCTGTCTGGAATTGGTAGATCGCCTCACAGAAGTCTCGAATGAATACTTCGAGATTAACGACACTGGCGAAAACGACTCAATAGTGATGTGGGAGGCTTATAAGACCGTGCTGCGAGGAGAAATAATCTCCTGGACGGTGAAAAGGAGGAGGGAGAGGCTTCAGAAGATAGGTGGGGCAGAGGCGGAGGTAACCCAACGGGAAAATGACCATATCCTTGACCCAACCCCTCAGACCCAAACATACCTCACATGGGCCACTGAACGCCTCCGGAACCTTATGCTGGACAATGCCAAGCAAGCCCACTGGGAATCCAGAGCAAGGATACATGAGATTGGGGACAAAGCCGGGAAATTGCTGGCCTGGCTAGAGAAGCGAGATGAGGGACAGCGCTGTGTCCGGGAGATTCTTACCCCACGGGGAGGGAGATGCCAGTCAGACGCAGAGATAACAGAAGCTTTTGCCCAATTCTACGCTGCATTATATCAGGCCCCAACTCTGTCGTTTGACACAACCCTCCTTGGTGACATAGAAATCCCTACCCTGTCGGAGCAACAGAAGGAGGTACTGGACTCGGAGCTCACGGAAGCCAAAATAGTAGAAGCCCTAGCACAATTGCAACTGGGAAAAACCCCGGGACCTAACAGGTTCCCGATTGAAATCTGGCAGAAATTAGAAAGTAATAGCATAGCGCCTCCCCTGCATCAGATGCTGTTGAGCGCCCGAGACCAAGGTTCCCTCCCACAGGACCTATGGAAGGCTACTATTGTAGTTATCCCTAAACCGGACAAACCCCCGGAGAAATGTGCCTCTTACAGGCCGATCTCATTAATTAACGGTGAAGCCAAAGTCTTGGCCAAACTCTTAGCCAACCGGCTCCAGCCGGTAACGGACACCTTGATACACCCAGACCAATGTGGCTTTATGCCTCACAAATCAACCCGAATAAATCTGCGCCGGCTCCACCTGGCGTTAGAACGGGCTCCTATTCTTGACACTACACTGGCCCTTTTGGCAATTGATTTTGAAAAGGCATTTGATTCAATACGGTGGGACAGCCTTTGGGAAATTATGGCACGTATGGGGTTTGGAGAAGGTTTTCTGGGATTGGTAATACTGTTATATACAAATATCCAGGCAGAGGTCAGGGTGAACGGGTGGACTTCCCGATCCTTCCTTCTGGGTAGGGGTACACGACAGGGGTGTCCTCTCTCCCCCCTCCTTTTTGCCCTTGCGATGGAACCATTGGCCCTGTGGCTTCATCAGAGCGGGGCATGGATGGGATTTAGATGGCCCTAGGGACACGAAGACCGAACATCCCTGTACGCCGAGGACCTTCTGTTATACTTGGCCGAACCGACTCAGAACTGCCCTCTAGTAACCCAGATGCTTGTGGACTACGGGGAGTTTAGCGAATTGAAAATTAACTGGATGAAATCCGTACTCTTCCCGGTGAAAGGGGGAGAGCAGGCCAGCCCACCGGACTGCCCGTAACAGGTGGAGAGGCAGGGCTTTAAGTACTTGGTAATCTGGATAACGAGTGATCTTACTACATACGCAAAGCAAAATCTTCAACCGATTATAGACCGGTTTGTTAATGACGTCCGTCATTGGAAGCTTCTCCCCCTGACTCTCATGGGCAGAGCTGCACTCTTTAAAATGTTGGCACTTCCACGATTCCTTTATGTTCTGCAGAATGCCCCACTCACGATCCCCACCTCTGAATTCAACCGTATAGAAACCCTTCTCAGGGAACTCATCTGGGGGGAGGCCAGTCACGTATAGCTTTCAGTATCTGCAGCGGTCTATCTGGGAGGGTGGGATAGGAGTACCCCGCCTCCAAACCTATTACTGGGCTTCACAACTCGCAGTGGTCAATGACTTGCTTCATGGAGACCGGGCATTGCCTCACATTAAGGCCGAGGTGGATGCCATGCATGGTACAGATCAAATACATCTATTATACCAGTCCCCACAGCGGCCCTCTCTTCTGACAATTGGGTCCCACACCACCACCGTCTGGAGACAGGCACACGTGTTTGTTGGGTGGGGGAATAAAATGACTGCAGCTTAACCCCTATGGCAAAATAGCAACTTAAAAGAAATAGAGCATTTTGAACCGTGGCCGCGCTGGGTGAGAGCGGGAATTCTGAGGGTAGAAGATATCCTGAGAGACGGGAAGTTAATCTCGTTCGAAGATTTGCAGGACAAATTCCAACTGCCAAATACCGAGCGGTACCACTTCATACAATTGACCCATGCCTGAGAGCCGACACACCTCTGGAGGAGGCGATCCCCGACTATACACCGATAGAACGTAATATACTACCAGCGTAAATCCCTGCCAAATGCACGTCCACCCTCTATAAAGCCATCACATCTTTTGCTACCCCCGAGCTATTGCGACTAAAGACCAAATGGGAAAGAGATGTGGGGGAAATAGATCCAGAAGACTGGATACATGTTCTAATGCACCCACGGGAAGTGTCAATCTCTTCCAGGTTGAGGCTAGTGCAACTTAAGATCCTGCACAGGGTGTACTACCCCAGGACCACTCTATATGGCTGGAAGAGGGCAACAAACTCAAACTGTCTCCGATGTGGAGAGGAAGAAGGAACTTTCTTTCATATCCTTTGGTCATGCCCCCAGATCCGCGCCTTCTGGAATGCTTGCTGTACAGAACTGTCCAGGGCGCTCACTCGCTCTATCGAACTGGACCCGAGGGTCCTAATCCTAGGGGTGCCAGACGAATCCGATTCCAACAAATGGGAAAAACTGCTTTGAATACTGCGGCGGCCTTAATGAAACGTAACATCGCACAAAAGTGGGGAGTGCCGGACTCCCCAACACTGGAGCAGTGGGTACTGGATATGGACTCATGTGCCTTGATGGAACGACGGATCTATAGTATGAGAGGATGCCCAACCTAAGCATCTAAAATATGGGGGAAATGGGAAGAGTATGGGCCTTGAGGGCCGGACGCTGGTAATCATTGTATGGTTGGATGGAGAGAAGGCTCGGGGGAAAGATCTTGGGGGCCGGTGACACTAATATTTTGCTGAGTTTTGACTAGGGATGCTGTTCTGAAATGCTTTTGCTGTCCTTTTTGGTTTTTGCTTTCTTGTTCTGTGGTTGTTTTGACCATGTTATGAAAAACAATAAAATGTTTTATTTAAAAAAAAAAAAAAGACAGGAAAGATCCTTCAAAGACCTCCTCCTCAGGGGACCATCACAGGTCTTCCTCGAGTAGAGACTCGACAAAGCATAGGTCTAGCTTCAAAAAGGCAGGATCGCCTAAAGAGCCTGCGTCACAGCTACCACCGTCGTCAACGGGAGTCCCGTCATCGAAGGGTTCACTACCACCTGAGCAGGCAATACCTGCAGTGGCCTTATCGACCCCGGCAGCGACGATTGAAGTGCTTCCAAAACTTACATCGTCGACAGTGGATCCTCCAGAGGTTTGGCAACCGGCAGTGTACGATACAGTTTTGCCAGATATCCTATTGCAGCAGGAATTGGCTTTCTCAGTATCGTCGATGGAGGAACACCGTGAACAGATTGTTTGTCCAGCTCATCTTGGCTTGCAAGGTGTTGGCTCGTCGACGGTCTCGGGATTGCAAAATGCCTCCGTTACATCGTCGTTGCTAAATCCACAGTCGGTGTTATCCTTACAGGTGCTGACCATGCTGCAATCTCTTTTAAGCCAATTAGACGTAAGGTTACCCCCAGAGGTACACCTCCAGGGATACCAGTGATACCTGCCAACGACATGCCAGTTCCCGCTCCACGGTCAAAGTCAGTGACTGGTTTGCCGGCCTCCCGTCCGGTTAGCGAGGAACCTTCCCGCTCACACATAGAAGAAGGGAAATTGTGAGATTCGGAGTCAGATCAAGGGCCTAGAGACTCCTTCTCGGACATTTCATCGTCCCCTTCGAGGGATCCTACATGTTAATCGGAGGCAGAAGTGGAAGCTCCTAGAAGCCCGGCACAGCCGTCACTGCCGGATGACATCGGCTCCTTTCACGCTATGATGGGGAAAGCCTGTATCGAATTTGGTCTGACCCCAGAAGAAGAAAAGAAGGAATGCTTCTTATTTGACCATATGGTGAAGAGGAGGAAGTCAGTCTTCTCGGTTCCCATTCTGGACCACGTCTGGCAGGAAGGCTTGCGAACCATGCGCCATCCATTTTCGGAACCTTCAATCAAGGACAGGTTGGAAAAGAAATTCAAAGCCCCGGATTCTACTCCTAAATGTTTGACCGCACAGCCCTCCCTGGAATCGGTAGTGTCGGCAACGGCTGCCTGAAAATCCAGATCGCAACACAAGTGTACAACACCTTCGGACAGTGAAGCTAGAAGGCAGGATGCCTTTGGTAAGAAGGTCTTGTCAGTGGGAGCGACGACGGTCAAGGCGGCTAACTCGTTAGCTATCATGGTGAGATATGACTATGAAATGTGGCATCTCCTGGCCCCCATCCTGGAACACCTGCCTGAGGAGCACAGGAAAACAGCCATGTTACTGGTGCGTGAGGGGGAAGAGGCATCAAACCACTCTATCAACATCGCCGTGGACTTGCCGGAGTCGGGATTCAAACAAATAAATAACGGAGTGGTGTTAAGAAGACAAGCCTGGCTAAAATATACGAAGTTTAGGTCGGAGGTCCAATATAAGGTGCTCGATATGCCATGTGAAGGTGAGCAGCTGTTTGGGGAGAAAGTGGACGAAGCCCTTAAAGGCATGAAGGAAGATTCAGACACGGCAAGGTCGCTGGGAGCCTTACAAAGTGGTAGAGCATTTCAGTCTTTTCGCCCCTTCCACAGAGCGTCAGGGAATTCCCGGTTCGTGGCATCCATGGATCGGAGTTTCAACAGGTCATCATACTCCTCCCAAGGTTACAGGCGAGCTGTCCAAGCAACATGAAGATGTCAGGATTTCCAGGTTTCTAGGAGAAGAGGAGGACAGCCTTCGTCTACCAAAAGCAAGCAATAAAAGTCTCAACAATGACGATCTTCAGGACGTCCTGGAAGGCAGATTGTCCCGTCGCATCGACGAGTGGGAAAGAATAACATCAGACCGTTGGGTGGACACCGTAAAACTAGGCTACTCTTTGCAGTTCAAGAACATACCATATCACATTCCACCTGTGTACTCGGCGCAACCCCATTTTCACATATTACAACAGGAGGTTGTGCTTATGCTGCAAAAAGGGGCTATAGAATTTGTTGCGTTGGCCGACAGAGGTCTAGGAGTTTACTCCCATTACTTTGTGGTAAAAAAACCCAACGGCAAGTGGCGACCCATTCTGGACCTTCGAGCTCTCAACAAGACTCTGCAATGCCTGAAGTTCAAAATACTTACGCTTCAGGAGGTCATCCGGTCTATACAGCCGGGGGATTTTCTGGCGTCGTTAGACCTACAAGGCACATATTTCCACATACCCATGCGTCGACGACACAGAACATTTCTAAGGTTTGTGGTGGTCGGTCAGAGTCATTAGCAATTCAAAGTGCTTCCATTCAGCCTGAAATCATCTCCCAGGACGTTCACAAAATGCTTGGCTCCAGTGGCAGCATGGCTGTGAAGAAAGGTCATCATGTCTACCCTTACCTGGACGATTGGCTGGTAAGGGGCTCGTCGCCGGCAGTGGCGCAAGCAAGCCTAGAGGCCACCATGCAGCTGCTGCAGCAGTCAGGCTTTTCAATCAACTTCGAGAAATCCTTTTTAGCTCCCTCAAGGAGCTTGTTATTTTTGGGCGCAGAATTCCAAACTCATTCAGGACTAGTGAAGCCGTCCTTCGAGAGAGTTCAAAAACTGAAACAAAAAGCGAAGGAGTGGAAAACTGGCACCACGGTGTCAGTCAGAAAATACATGTCGCTGCTAGGAGCCATGGGGTCATGAAGTCCGTTAGTGAACAACTGTTGTCTCTTCTTGAGACCGATACAGGAATTTCTGGCAGACCGATGGTCTCAAAGTCGCAGATTGTGGTCCGAAAAGTTGGTGGTGGTGTCAACTCTCAGACAATCTGACGAGAGGGATGCCCCTGCAGGAACCGGATTTTCAGTTGACGGTGGTAATGGATGCATCTCAGACAGGATGGGGAGCCCATCTGGGATCCCTACAGATTCAAAACCAATGGTTCCCAGGAGAGTCAACCCTTCACATCATTGTGCTAGAGTTAAGAGCGGTACGTTGGGCTCTGAAATCTTTTTTACCGCGCATACAGGGATCAGTGGTAAGAATATTAATGGACAATACAACAACAATGTTCTACCTCAGGAAACAAGGAGGAACTCGTTCCAGAACGCTCTCGACCGAAGCTCAGGAAATATGGCATTGGGCCCTCGAACAGGAGATAAACATAGTCGCTTACCATCTGCCAGGGGTGAACAGTGTGCAAGCAGGCTCTCTCAGCAGAGAGATGAATCAACTACACGAGTGGGAATTGAACGATCAACAAAGTCAAGCATCTTCAAGAAATGGGGTCATCCTTCTCTGGATCTTTTCGCAACGCGAGAGAACTAGAAGTGCAGACTCTTCACCAGCAGATGGCCACAGCCCGGCTTGCTGGGGGAGGCGTTTTCCTTCCCATGGATGGGCAGGTTCGCGTATGCGTTTCCTCCGTTTCCGCTCATTCGACGGACCCTCCAGTGCGTTCATAAATATCCATGTCGTGTGATTCTAATTGCTCCTCCCTGGGCAAAACAGTCGTGGTTTTCGGACCTGCTCCAGCTGTCGGTGACTGAGCCAGTGAGGTTCCAGAAGACTCCCGACCTTCTATCCCAAGACAAGGGAGCGATTTGGCATCACGACCCGGGCTCCCTCAGCCTGACGGCTTGGCTCCTGACTTCTCTGAGTTTGGGGCCCTGAACATTTCTTCAGATTGCCGGCGGATTTTAGATGCAGCGCGGGCTCCATCCACAAATACTTCATATGCGTGTAAGTGGAAAAGATTCTGTGTGTGGTGTAGGGGTCAACCGGGGGTGGACTCTCTAAACATTGTGTCAGCACAAGTTCTGCCATATGTGCTATACTTAGCGAAAAAAGGGTTGTCTTTCTCATCCATAAAGGTTCACTTGGTAGCCATTTCAAGATTTACTCATAAAAGGCATTCAACTCCGTTGTTCAGCGATCGACTTGTCTAGCATTTCCTGAGAGGGTTATTTTGGACCTTTCCTCCAGTCAAAAAGTTCCCTCCTAATTGGAGTCTCAATCTGGTGCTGTCAGGACTAATGAAGGCTCCTTTTGAACCTATTTCGTCGTCATTCCTGAAATTTTTGTCATGGAAAATGGCTTTTTTGGTGGCTATTCCTTCAGCAAGAAGACTGTCGGAGCTGCAAGCACTGGTGATTGATCCCCCATACTTGTGATTCTTCAAGGACAAGGTGGTATTGGCAACCAACCCTCATTTTATACCAAAAGTTCCAACTACATTCCACAATAATTCTTCGATCGTGCTGCCAACATTCTTTGCGGCAGCCTCTTCTTTCGCAGAAAAAGCTCTCCATACATTGGACGTCAAAAGCGCATTGAAGTTTTATCTGAGTCGTACTCAAGATTTTAGGCATATGAGACAATTGTTTGTGGTTTATGGGCCTTCTGTAAAAGGAAAACCAATCTCCAAACAAGGACTAGCCTGCTGGGTGTAGACAACTATTGCCTTCTGCCACTCTAAAGCAGGGAAGCCTCTGGAAAGTTGTCCAAAGGCTCACTCAACAAGATTCACCTCGTCATCGGTGGCATTGTGGTCTGGAATCCTGTTGGTGGATATCTGTCAGGCGGCATCCTGGTCGGTGCCGCATACTTTTACTCGGCATTACTGCCTAGAGCAACAGCATGCAGCGGATGTGCAGATGGGACGAGCAGACCTGAGACATCTATTTCAGTAAGGTAAGCCCCAGCAAAGGGGAGTATCCTCCTGTCAATGTACTATGGTTGGGGGTGTTGCCTTGCTATCTGCATGTGCTGTTCTTGTAGTACTGGTTTGCATTGCACACCTCCAGATTAGGAGTACTGCTATATAATCTATTCTAAGCATGTGAATCCATGAAAGATCCAATGCTGGAGAAGGGAGTAGTTTCTTACCTCTAACTCCATTTCTCCAGCGTTGGTATCTTTCATGGATTCACATGCGCCCGCTGGTCTCCCCTGAATGCAAACCTGATATGCCCCTACTACTTTGGGGATTAAAATCTGAAGAGAGCCGCAGGGGCGGGGCTATTTATACCGTACGTCCTATTGGGTCATGTGTAAGCGGCCCAAAAGGACGTAGATAGGACACAGAAGTGTTGAGTTTTTTCCAATGGAAAAAGTTTAATGAATATACCAAGGGTTCCCAGCCTGACGACGAGGAATATTCTAAGCATGTGAATCCATGAAAGATACCAACGCTGGAGAAATGGAGTTACAGGTAAGAAACTACTCCCATACACAGCAACAGCAACCACAAGGGCAGACACAGGACACATATCAACAAATGCAGCATGCACAAAAGAAAGCACCACCAGCACAGCCATGGATGCCAGCACCAATTCCACAGTATTTACAAGTACCACAGATTAGAGGGAGTACACAATAACTACCACAGATACAGAATGACGATGCACCAGCACGGTTGGACACAGTAGAGACAGTACCCCTCTGACGACTGGGGGGAGTTACAATGGTAGGGAACAGCCCCTTCACAGGAAATGGATTGTCTATGTACCCTCAATAGGATAGCCCACAGACGAATTTATGTGTCCCATCCTGTCGATCACACCAAACCCTGCGGAGGAACTTCGCATAGGGGTAGCGATAAGTGACAAAACGTGTTCCTTTCTTGTTGACACAGGGGTGACTAGGTCATGCATTAGGGAAGGAACATTTACATTGTCAGGCGATGCCATGAACACTCAAGGGTTATCTGGGCTTGAGAAGTGGTTCCTTTTACTGATAACATCTCACTAACTATAGGAGATCACAATCTATCACTACCTCTTCTTTACTCTCCACAGACACCTGTTAACATATTGGGACGAGACATCATGAGTAGACTAAACATGATAATTTCATTCACAGACATGGTCATAGTGTGCTCAACAGCAGGCATACACATGTTAAATGCAAGGCAGATTGTTCAAGCATATTGTGGATGTATGGTACAGAGGGGGGTGCCAGTGGACCCAGAGAGGTTTCAGTATGGGACTGACATTGCCATTGCATGGCTGCCAGGCATTGCAGGAAAGATGTGGCCCATTCCCAATGAATACCTCTTCAGGCCAGAAACACCATTGGATGAGCCAGAAGGCACAATAGTGCCCATAAAAATAGAGGCAGTGGTGGCGAGAGAGGATTGGATTGCAGTCCATTGGATGGATGACGCAGGGAGGGCATGGAGAGCAATAATTGCAGTTGCAGAGGGCTACAGGCTGACTACAGTGACATACAAATAACTATTCCAGGAGACATGAACTGGAGATGGTGTTCAAAATGTGTGTAACCTATTGGTTGCAGATACATTACAGAGTGGTGCCACAGAGAATGGCACTGGAGGCACCGCCCTCATTCTGGGAGGAAGACATGGCCAAGGTACCCAGCAGTCTATGGACTACAAGTCCTTATGACGTGGGCTGCATAAAGAGCATAGGGGGGTGAAGCGAAGATTACATTGAAACCAGGGGCGATTCTGCCAAGAGTAAAGCAGTATACACTAACAAAGGAAGCAGATGAAGGCATTTATGAGACAATCACAGCCCTCGTTAAGAGAGGCATTCTGGTACCATCAGAGTCCCCATGTAACACAGCAGGATTTAAGACCTCTTAACCATATTGTAGAAGCAGAGTATTCTCTAGCAGCAAAGCCAGCAACAATTGTGTGCAGCATTCCAGCGGAAGCTACCTGTTTCATGGTCATTGATTTAAATAATGCATTCTTCTCAGTGCCACTACACCTAGACTCACAAGACTTGACCAACTTTATTTACAGAAACCATAAGTGGAAACATACTTGTTTGCCACGGGGGTACTGCGAGTCACCATCTATCTTTAACAGAGTGATACGGATGGATCTTAGCAACATACAGACAGAAAGCGCAGTTTTATAGTACATAGGCAACTTTTGGATTTGCAGTGAGACAGAAGATCAGTGCAGGAGGGACTCGGTGCACATACTGACAGTGCTAGCTGACAAAGGGTACAAGGTGGACAAGGCCAAATTACATTAGTGCTAGAAGGAGGTGCTATACATTAGACAGATGATATCCAAGGATGGCCAACAAATCACCCCACGGAGGGCAGAGACAATACGCAAAACACCCCAGCCTACAACAGTGAGGGAAATGCAACAGTTCTTGGGGTGGTGCAAATACTGCAGAGCATGTGTCTTTGACCACAGCACATACACAAGGCCACTACTGTGTGCCCTGAAAGAGGCACAGATGGGAACAAAGACACTGACATGGACCACAGAGGTGACTGAGGCCTTTGAGGAACTGAAGGAAGCCATAAGCACTGCCCCAGTGTTAGGGAGCCCAGACAAAAAAACCGAATTTGTCCTATTTTCGCACAATGACCGGGTAGTGAAGAAGGTGGTACTGATAGCACAGCATTCGGATAGCACAGCGAGTAGAGTGCTTGCTTTTGATATCTGTGCAGAGCCTGCCAATGCAGTTTGAAATCCGACAGGGCTAAACTCAGCCCTTCATCCTTTCGAGGTTGATAAATGAACACCACACACCGTGGGTAACAATAAGCAGTGCTCAGATGCCTGAGGGTTCATAGTGCTATATAAATGCAAATTATTCTTATTATTATGACACAGAGGAAAAGCATGGGCCATAAGCCAATTGCTTACTACAATGGACAACTTGACCTAGTGATCAGAGGACATTATCTGTGCAAACAAGCTTTGCAAGCTGCAGCCTTCGCAGTGGAGAAGTCATCAGCAGTAACAATGGGGTGCACCACTACTTTGTACGTGGAGCACGCCCTCTTCATGATACTGCATAAGCCAAAGAGCACACAGAGAGCATCGGGGCACGAGGTGATACTATCAAATGTGGGATTGAAGATAGTAAGATGCAAGACTGTAAATCCGGAAACATTTTCGGCAGATGTTCTCCAGCCAGGAGACTATGCACATGACTGCACAAAGAACATAGATATGTTCAGTGAGACACGCAAGGTAGAGGAGGATGCACTTGAGTGGGGAGCTGTGCTTTATATTAACGGTTCGTCGACAATTGATCAAACTGATGGGGTCAGACGTACTGGGCCTGCAGTGGTAAGACTTATGGAGGACAGGGCAAGCGAGGTGGTTGCAAGTGTGCGGCTACCATCCCATTATTCAGCACAAGCAGCAGAACTAGTGGCTCTCATACCAGCACTGAAAATCAGTGTAAAGAAAGAAGTGATGATTTATTCTGACTCCACCAATGTGACGTCAACAGTACACTCAGGACTGGCATGATGGTTCAGGAGAGGGTTCAGGAGAGCAGATGGGACCCCAGTGCAGCATGCGCTATTATTGGACAGACTGATTGAGGTGATTGAGTATCCAAGATAGGTAGCACTAGTGAAGTGGCAGGCCCACACCAAAGAGGACGACCCTATCTCAAGAGGAAATGAAGCAGCAGACTTTGAGGCAAAATGTGCAGCATACTTTGGTCAATTGTGGGAACTGAGGGAAAGACAAAAGGCTCAGGGAGGGGTGAGAAACATGGTGATGAGGAAGGTTACAATGTATTACCAGAGACACAGATTATGGAGATGCAGGGAGCTGCGCCCAAGTAGGAGAAGGAGCTATGGGTGTAGAGAGGGTGCTCAATGTCTCCGACAGATGCCTTATGGCGACAGAAAAAGTGGTCATGTGAAAGTGCCACTAGCATTATTGAAGACAGCATTAGCACAATTGCACTATCGCACACACACAGGGAAGGGGGTCATTGCTACATGCATTGGAGAAACGTGGTTTTGTCCAAATTGAAATGAAAATGTAGCTGATTTTGTAAGTAACTGCTTGACTTGCCAGCAATTTATAGCAGGGCATACTTTGAGATTTGTGAGGGGAGCCATACCAAAACCCGTAGGCCCATTTCTGCATCTCCACATGGTCTACGTGGACATGATACAAGTCTATCAGCAGAGCACCAAGAAAAATTGGTTGCACTGTCTACACCATGCCTTGTTTGAATTGCACAATAAGCCAGGGTCTGATCAACATTTAACACCCCATGAGGTGGTAACAGGACGGTGCATGCATCTTCCCCTGGCTCCTCCCACAAGAGCACTGAAAGACTGTGAGAATAGTGCAGATGTGTTAGGACAGGAAATTATTACTACATCACTTCTCTGGTTGCTAGCGCTTCTTTTATCTCCCGCCAGGTACGGCGAATCCAGGGGGGCCCAGAAGATGGCGAAGAGATCAACTGCAACGACGCACCACAAGACTTTGAACTAAAGCATATTGCGAAAGAGGGTGATATCGTTTAATTGGCTACATTTTATAAGGTGTTGAAATGTGCCTAGATTTACTGGACCCCATGTGGTTGAGGAATTGGCAGACCGTGTTGTCAAGCTAGTAGGGGAAACAGTGTGGAATCATGTACACGACATCAAGCCCTACAAAGCAGAGGCCTCACCTGGCAACAGAGTCTCTGTGACCAACAGGGCCAACGTTCAGGACTAATCTGCACTTAATACTGTTGAATGCAGAATTATTTGTATTTCATATTTTATTGTAGCAACGTACCACATCAGTGGAATATGGATTTCTGAGATCCCTCTGCCTAGATGGAGCTCCGGGCTGGTGGCATGAATATGTACAATAATATTTCATAAAGTTATTCAAATTTATCATTTTACATTTCCAATGGGGCCCATCGCAAAGACTGTCAAATTTGCTCCAGACTATAAGGGTGAGGGGCTAAAAGTAGATTTTATGCCTTTGTACTGGAAAGAAACACCCTCAGGGAAAACCAGATATTGACTAAACTCTCAATTCTATGACAACCTTGCCGCTTATCAGCTAGTGTGTTCAAATATGTATACAGCTCCTAAACATTCTACATATTTAGAACATTATATTTTCTCCAGTTCAAAAAGAAAAATATTAGTACCAGAGAAAGGTTGCATAGAAAAATAACATTTATGTGCAAATATTAGCATCAGTTTGCACCCCTATATAAATGGGTTTGTGGGTTTTCAGCATGTATAAGCAATTTGAATCCACACTATGCTGGGCTGTTGTTAATTCTGCAGGTTTTGGTTAGGGTACAATGTTATCAGTTTAGAATGCACAGAAAATTAATTCACACATCCAATATAGGAAAATGGTTTTATGATCTTCTAATACAAGGATGAGTATCCCTCACACCTTACTTTGTGGTTCAGATCACACTTGTGCAAAGCCCTTCCATGATGGTGCAATGCCGAGAGGTGAAGATGTATTTATATTGGTATCATTTGTTTCTGGGAATAGAATTCCGATGTCTCAATTCCTTTTCATATCTCCATTCTCTTTGTACATATCTATGGCTTTCACTGATCCCAAATGATGAAACCACTGATTCACAGGTTAAAATAATAGACTATGGGCCTCATTATGAGTATTCCGGTGGCGTAACAACGGTGCCGGTAAGGTATTATTGCTATTGTAACTGGACCAGCACACTCTGAATTCTGCTTGCGGGTGCCTTTCCACCCACCATGTCTTACACACAGTGCCGTTGCATCTGTCCTCCCCATTTCCATTGAGTCCTATGGGACTCAAATGGGAACAGGAAGTACCTTTTTCCGACGCCTGGCTTCAGGGACTTCTGTGGATAATATTACAATCTGCATATGTGGTCACTGAAATTGGCTTTAGGTACGCTCTGCATTGCCAGTATTCCTGGAAAGTGGCATTCTGAACAATCTCTGAGCTGTACTGTGCCAGATCGGGTGTTAAGGCCATTACCACCCCGGGTTACCAAAGTGGTAACCCGGGTTGCTAAAAAAAGGCATTTTCCCTCGTTCAACGGGATGCTGCACGCGTAGCTTTGAATGAGGGAAAATCCTTTACAAAGATGGCTGCCATGTGGCTGCCATGGAAAGGGAAGGTGGGGCCCCGTGCTGAGCCCTTCTTCCCTTTCCTGTGGGATGGAAAGAGTAGGAGGGGATGCAGCAGGTGGCCTCGCGGCTGCAGACACACAAGTAAGTATGGGAGTGGGGATGGATAAAAAAAGAAAAGGGAACAGAGTGTGGGGGGAAGATGGCAGCGGGAGGAGCTGGCTGGCAGAGGCCCTGGAATGCGGCTTGTACCGGCGGTTCAAGCCCATGTTCCTAGCTATCTGGGTATTAATGGTGTGTAAAGCCCACAGATTGTCCAAAGAGAATACGCTATGCATTGTCGGTATCCCTGGAATGTGGCATTCTGGACAATCTCTGAGCTGTACTGTGGCGTTGACACCCGATGCGGCGAGCTGGATCGGGTGTTAAGGGCATTAGCACCCCGGGTTACCAAAGCGGTAACCCGGTGTGCTAAAAAAAAGGGATTTTCCCTTGTTCAACGGGATGTCGCATGTGTTGCTTTGAACGAGGGAAAATCCTTTACAGAGATGGCCGCCATGGAAAGGGAAGGTGGGGCTCTGTGCGGAGACCCTCTTCCCTTTCCATGGTGGCCTGTGGGATGCAAGGAGAAGGAGGGGATGCTGCAGCGGGTCTTGCCGCCGCAGAAAAAAAAGTATGTATGGGTGTGAGGATATTGGATAAAAAAGAAAAAAGAAAAGGGAACAGAGGGTGGGGTGAAGATGGCGGCGGGGGGAGCCAGCCGTCAGCCGGCTTGGAACACGGGCTAGTACCGGCAGTTCAAGCCTGCGTTCCTCCTCATCTGATTGACTGGCTCCCCCGCCGCCATCTTCCCCCCACCCTCGCAGGCACCCGATACTTTGAAACAGCTTCTTGTGTTTGAACTGTAGGTGATCAATCCCCTTTGAGTGTATCGCAAATGTGGACAGGATCAGCTGGAGTTTTTCAGCAGTCGGGCAACTGAGTAGCATCTCGATTTCGGCATCCACTACAAAGAGGCATGTTTTGCAGCCTCGTTCATCATAGGTGAGGCATGTTTTGAAGTATCCTATGACTGGTATGCGCTTCCTACACCCGTAGGCGAATAGCTGCACAGGTTTGTGCCACAGGGTTGGTCTGAGGCAGAGCTTGTCCAATTTCGTTGATGCCATGACATTTACGATGGCGCTGGTGTCAATCATCATTTTCACTGGGATGTCTCCCACTGTTACCACGCATGTGCTGTGCGCATTGCTGTTATGCGGTTGGTGGCCGTTGGCTGGCTTGACCACGGATTTCATATGTGTGTTCTCTTTTCTCGGCCTTCGGTATAGGGCTGTGCGGTGCAGGGGGGCTCCCTGCTGAATTGGTCATCGCTGCTGCTGTCGACATCGTCTCCTTTGACTGTGTGGGCTCGGCCTCGGGGCCTGTTTCAGATTGGTTCTTCTTTGTGTTGTTCGCCACCACACCAAAGGCAGTCTTAAGGCCTGTTTGGTGGGGTGGGCATGTGATGAGATTTGTTCTGTCACACTGCGTTGATGGTTGTCATGTTGTTGTTCGGGGTTTCGGTGTCAAGCGATAGGTGGCTGATCATCTGCTCCATTTCTGCCATGTGTTCATCTGTCCTCTCACATTGTGGCTCCATGGTAAGGATGTTCTCCAATGGGAGGTTGGTTTCCGATAGTATAGTCTTCTGAAGTTTCTCAGAGGAAAGGCCACGTATGACTTGTTGTCTGACTGCAAACTCTTCATCAGGGAAATCACAGCCAATGGCCATTTCCCGCAGTTGGCCATGGAAGTCATCAATGTTTTCTTGCGGGCGCTGCCGTGCTTGGCTCCTTTTAAAGCATTCATAGTCTGAGCTTAGCTGAGGTTTCAACTTCTTAGCTAGGACTGTTTTTGCTGTATCATAGTTATCCTCAGTGTCTCTGTTTTGGAGGGCATTGAAGAGTCTCAGTGCCATGGTGCCAATATTGAGCATAAGCAGTGTTCTTTTTTCTTCATCGACTGTGATTTTCCTTGACTTTAGGCTTAGTTCGAACTGTTGCACCCAAAGCTCCCAGCGGAGTGCAGCTCTTGGGCCCAGCGGCTCAAAGGGTTTCATAAACGTGCCCTGCCTCGTGTCCAGCCATTTGCTGCAGTTAGGGTTTTGGGCTGGTGTACTGGCCGGTGACGTAGCGGGGTCGGCTGCCATTTTGAAGGTCTAGTCGGGACTTGACAGTGCTGCGTGTACAGCTGGGTTCCTGGGGTAATTGTAATTGGTTATTTATAACATGCTTAATACCCAGAGGTTTCTAAGCACGGATGTGGGATCGAACCTGTGTTGCTCCATGTGAACTTGCTTCCAAGGCGAACGTAACCTCCCGGCCAAAGTGGTGGAACTAAACATGGGGTTTCCATTTTTGGAGGGTTCCCTCTAATTGGGTGTACATTCCTGGTGCACTGGAGGGTGTGCCCATGACAATCCCTGGCTTTTTGTGGTTTTTGCGGGCTCCCCTGTGTGTCGTGATGCTCTGGTAGGTCCCTTGTGAGAGAGGTGTATGCCCCGTGATTCAGGCGACCTCTTGTGGATGATGCAGTAATCGCGGGCTGCTGCGCGCGCTGTGGGTCCAGTTTAACTCCCTTGTGAGGGTGGTGCCGGTGTTGAGCGTGGTGGGCTGGGGCAACGCTGGCAACTTGGTGGTACTCACGTATAAATTGTTGTGCTGGGGCGGCATTGGCTCCTTGGTGCCTTGGATGTGCTAACGTTGTGTGCAGCTGTAGCTCCTGAGCTCGGCGCTGGAGCACCAAGTGGCATGACTCTGCGGGTGAGTTTGTGGGCATGTTGTGTGCCTGGGGCATTCCTGCGGCCTGGCGCAGCATTACCCGATAGGGTAGCGTCATGGGCTGGGATGGGGCATCTTCCGCCTCATCGCCAATGTGGTGTAGTGCGTGGGGCGAGCGGAACCACGCAGGCCCTGCACTCAGCATATTAACTAAGACACATACGTATGGCTGTCTATCTCGGAGCAGTAATCCTTCGTGGGCTTTCTGTCTCCCTTTTATTGTCTCGCCCACGTGGTCTCCCGCAGCCACGTCCCCCGTGGTCACATGACCATCACAGCAGTGATGACATAGACGGTGTGTGACATGAGGGGCAAGCCCGCCCCTTTGTCATCCCAGGGCGAATTAGATGTTCTGACCACAGATCAATAGTTGACAACAGCTGATGAGGGTGCCAGTTGGCTCGTTTCGTGAACATACATGTTCAAATTTTTTAAAGTATTTATTTATCCCCGCATGACTGCCCTCGTTTCAGTGTACCTTCCTCTCCCAGTAAGCACTACTATAGTGTACCTCCGTGGGTAAGCACTGCAACATGATACTGCATTGACAGCCCTCGCTTTAGTATATGCTCTTCCCCCATATGACAATCTTCTCTTCGATGGTCCCTTTTCGACGCTCGGCCTGTGTACCCCAACCCCGTTTGATGTAATGAGTCCCAACTGTAGTATCCTCCTCTTTGATTCTTCCTTACAAGAGCGAAGAGACGAGTTATAAATGCATCACATGCGCACGGCAATGGAACCCACAATCAGTTGATTACTTGTGCTGGTTTTTGAGCTCAGCGTTTGTTTTCCTGCATTACATGTAATGCTAATTAGCTACAGTAGCTTGTATTCTCCCTCTTGGAGACGCTTGTGTTCTCCATAGCTAGCAGTAAATGCCCATTAGGAAAGCTAATATTTTGTAAGTGTATACAGACATTTTTCTGGCATTGATCTAGTGGTACTACTTGGCCATAAGATGACAACAGCCATAGTGAGCCCATTTGATAGTGTGTTAACTAATAATCCACTGATACCTGCACCGAAAGCACGCACACAAATAATGTGTATATGTTTGATGAAATAGTGTGCAGCCTACAAACGTGTGCTGGCTCTACTTTTGCCTGTTTTTAACAAGAATTCAGTGGCACTGGTCAGTGCATGTGTGTGTGTGATGGATGCGAGTTTTGAAGAAGCTTCCCTTGAAATGTTGACTTCTACACCAGAAGGTTTTCTTTTTTTTAAAAAAACTTTATTCTTTGCTGTCATACGCATTACATGACAAAAGTAGCGTTAAAGGTAAAGTTAGCATACAGTATATACATTTAACCTTTCAACATTATATACCACACTTTTGCTTATGAGTGTTCGTCGCTTTCTGGGTTGCCCTTGTATATAGTCTGGATGATGTTGTCATCGTGCTTGGTTTATTCAGAGTCTATCTCGGATTCTGTATCCTCATTGTCCAGGCATCGTCTGAGGGGGCCCCAGATGTCTTTAGGTCTATAGGTGGACACTATTCCCCTTATATATGTTTATTCGCTGTCTTGTATCCAGATAAAATCTCTCCACCACTCTTGTATAGCTGGAGCTGTTCTGGCCTTCCATGTCTTAAGAACGTTCCTCTTGGCCACTGCATTCGATATTGCAAATAGTCTTCGGTGTTTGACAGGGATCTTGCCTATATCTCCTAATAGGTATTTGAGTCGGGTGGCCGGTCTATGTCTGTCAAGGATCTCGTTCACTGTTTTGGCCACTTCTTCTCGGAATTTTTTAATTGGTGGGCATTCCCAGTACATATGGAACGAATTTGCTGTTGGAGTATTGCATTTTGGGCAGTGGATTTGCTTGGAGGTATCGAATTTGGACATTCTGTTGGGCGTGATGTGTAAGTGGTTCAGGATTTTGTATTGAATTAGTCTTAGATTGGCATTCATTGAGATGGATGTAGTGTATTGGCAGTATTTAGCCCATTGTGGGTCTTGTATAGTTATTTTCAGGTCTCGCTCCCACTTTTCTTTTATATTATTAGTGGAAGGTGTGTGTATTTGTACTGCTTTGAACAGTGTGGATATGCCTCCCTGGAATCCCTCTGGCACCATTATAGAAGTCTGGAATGGATGTATGGTCGGCTCTTCTGTGAATTCTGGCCATTTCTTTTTAATTGCTGCTTTAAGCCTGTGATATTGTAACGTCGTCGTGAGGTCTTTACCTATCTTTTCTTGGACCAGTTCCAGTGGGGCGAATTTCCCTTCTGGGTACAAGTCTCCCAGTTTCATTTCATAGTTTGTGTCCCACTTTTTTTGTATTGTCGATTCCATAGTGGGTGCGAGATCCGGATAGTGCCATAATGATGTGTAGGGCCAGTATGGATTGACGCAGCCGACTTTGTGGAACAGGTATGACCATGCCCTTACTGTAGAATTTAGTGGATCTATTTCTCTCCTAGCCTTTTTACATTTGGCAAAAATCATTGATTGTAGTTTAATAGGGGAGGCTGCGAATTTCTATGCTTGTATATGTGCATAGTTTTCTGTAGAATCGGTCCAGGACTTTGCGAAGTGTGCTTGTGCCTTGTAATAATACAGAAGGAAATCTGGAGCTGACAATCCTCCCGTCTCATACCTCTCACACATCTTGGGCCACCGGTGTCTAACTGTTCCCCCTCCCCATATGAATGTGGCTGCCAACTTTTGTAGTGTAACAAAGTATTGTCTTCCGGGCCAAATGGGTAAGTTGCTGAAAAGGTATAATAGCTTCGGCACTACCACCATCTTGAGCAGGGATATCCGGCCATATATTGATATTGGGATTTTGTCCCACACTTTAAGTTTCTGTTCTAGTAGTGTTAAATACGGCTCGTAATTGTTTTGGTATAATGTTTGGCTGTCTGTTGCCATGACTATGCCCAGATAGCGTGCTGTGTTTGGGGACCAGCAAAATTGGGCTGTGACTTGGGATCGTTTAGTTGCAGCAGCCAGGGGAATTATTTCCGACTTTAGTCTGTTTATTTTATATCCTGAGTATTTAGCAAATGCGGATATTTCATCCATAACTGGTGTTGGGTTAATTTTGGGGTTACGCACATATAGCATCGTGTCATCTGCGTATAGTGAGATGAATTGTGTGGGGCTCCTTATTCGTATTCTCCTCCAAGCATGAATGTGACTAAGTCTAGCCGCCATTCCTTCTATTGTGAGGGCAACGATAAGGAGTGAAGGTAGGCAGCTCTGCCTCGTGCCCCTCTGGAGTGTGAATTCAGTTGATAGTGCTTAGTTTGTTCTGACCTTAGCTTTAGGGTTTTTGTATAAGATCCGAATATATTTCTGTAATTCCCTCCCAAAGCCTAGCTTTTTGAGTATAGAGTGCATATATTTCCATGAGACAGAGTCAAATGCTTTTTCGGATCCATTTGTGGGGCTATGGCGAAGAACCTCCGGATGTTTAAAGAGGTGGATCTGGTAGGAATAAATCCTGAATGGTCTGGGTGTATTAATGTATTCATGAGGGGAGTAGGCGGTTAGCTATTGCCTTTGAGAATATCTTATCGTCCACATTGATCAGGGAGAGGGGGCGGTATGAGTTAAGCTCTTGCAGGGATTTGTGAGGCTTCAAAAGGACTGTTATTGTGGCCTCTTTCATTGTGGTAGGCAGTTCACCCTTTTCTGGGGCTTCTTCCCATACTTCCGTCAGTTTAGGGCTGTGTTCTTCATTATAAAGTTTGTAGAAGTCAGCAGGTATACCGTCTGATCCAGGTGCTTTGCCCATTTGGAGTTTGGAGTTCCTTGATAGCTTGTGCAATTTCTTCCATGGTGATAGGTAGGTCTAATGCTTCTCTTTCCATCTGGTTCAACTCGGGCATAGGAAACGAGTTCATATAGGTCCTAAGTTCTTCTTCCGTAACCTGGTCATTGTTCGTGTACAGCTTTGTGTAGAACTCTAGAAAGATCTTATTAATATCTTGGGTGCTCATGTGTACCGCTCCTTCCCCGTCCATTATGCACGTGATGTGTTTAAACTCGGATTCGTTCTTAATAAAGTTGGCCACCGTGCTACCTGCTTTATTACCTTCTCTGTATCTCCTGGCTCTTGTTGGTTGTACCATATAATATACCTCGACAGGGCTTTAAAGTTGGCCATTTGTTCTTGCAAAGGTTGCAGGGTGGGTTTCCCTGGCGTCTGCGAATGGATGATTTACAGTCTCCGTAGTTCCCGCTCTACTTGGTTTAGATCTTTCCGTATAGTGCTGAGTGTACCGACTGTCTTTGATAATAAGTGGCCTCTCAGCCACACTTTGAATGTTTCCCATATTGTGAGTGAGGATCTAACAGATCCTGTATTACGCTCAAAGAACTCTATGATCTCGGTTCTTAATGGTTCTATTATTGCATCATTTTTAAGCAACGATGGGGGCATCCTCCAGGAACAAGGATTTTGCTGTGTGTCGTCCAGACGGAACTCTAGCAGAGGTGGGGAGTGGTCGGATAGGGTGCGTAGTAGTATTGTGCATTCCTGCATGAATTGGATGAGTTTGGGAGAACAGAGCCAGAGGTCTATCCGGGAGCTTGAGCCATGTACGTATGAGTAGAATGTATATTCCATTAGTCCTGGGTGTTTCTCTCTCCATGCATCTACCAGGGGTACAGTATCCATTATCTGGTGTATAGCTAGTGCTGCTTTTGTGTGGGGCCTCTGTACGGTGGATGATCGGTCTATTGCAGGATCCAAAATAATACTGAGGTCACCCCCCCATAGAATTTGGGCTGTGCCGATTGGTGTAATTTGTGCTAGTACTTGCAGGTAGAATCCTGGAGTGTCCGTGTTTGGGCCATATGTATTGATTATTATCACCTTGCGTCCTTGTAGTGCCCCCCATATTATGACATATCGTCCCTCTGGGTTTGACTCAGCTCTGGATACCAGGAACCCTGTGCGTTTGTGCACCAATGTAAGTACCCCCTTGCTTGCGAGCAATAGTTTGTTGCATACCGCATCTGGCCCCAGCTTTGTGCGAATGTTTCTGTTATCTTTCGATTTGCGTGTGTTTCTTGAAGAAGCAGGATGTCTACTTTGTGTGTATTAGCATAAGTTAGTATTTTCATTACTTTGATGGGATTCGCCACGCCTCTGATGTTCCATGACAAGAGTTTCAGGTCTAGATTCTTGTTCCTTCCAGCCATTTTAATTGTAGGCATTGTTTTCTCATTTGGTTAGAGCGACTCTTGAGGGTATTTCAAGCTCTGCGCATGACAGTTTTTTGAGATAACTGAACTTTGAACTCCCTAACTCTTCTTCGGCAACAGGCCTGTCCCCCCCACCCTCACCATCCCCCCAACTGGACAGTGTATTCCCTTGTGTGAACCGCAGCATTTGCTTCCGCGTTCCGCTTGTTGTTTCTCAATTTTGGAGATAGCGTGAAATGCCGCCCCGCCCGGTGCCGCAACCTTTAAGAGTGTCGATTACTGGTCATTTTGACTCTTTACATTTGAAACGTTGTGCTATCTTTTCGGAATACCTGCATCTTGGTCTTGCGGAGCAGTCGTTAGGTATTCCCAGCCGAAGAGGGGATGTTTGATTCGACATACTTCATTGTCTGTTCTGGAGTCTCAAAAAAGTGGGACCTGCCCGCGTGCTGGATACAGAGTTTTGCTGGGAACATCATTGCATAGCTTATTTTCCTGTCTGGTAGACGTTTTTTCACAGTGTCGAATGAGCGTCTGGCTGATTGTACCCCAGACGAGAAATCTGGGTAAATTAGATTAGAATCGTATGACAGGGGAGCCTTTTCCCTTGCCAGTCTGAGGATGAGGTCTCGGTCTCGGTAATTGAGTAGACGGGCTATGATTGTTCTGGCGGGGGCCCCCGGCTTGGGGGGGGCAGGGTCCTGTGTGCCCTCTCAACTAGGAACTGACTGGAAAATTGGCCATCCGGGAACAGTGTGCGTATGATCTCCTCCAGAAATTGTTCCATAGGGACATTTAGTTTGGACTCTTCGATTCCCGCTACGCATATGTTATTTCGTCTTGATCGAGATTCTAGGTCCTCGAATTTTGCTTTAAGGGATTTTATGTCTTTGTGAATGTCCACTATGGCCTTGGTCTGTGAGGTGGATGTGTCTTCTAGGGTGCTTACTCTTTCTTCTGCCTCTGCTACTCTGGCTTTTACTGTCCGGATGTCTGAGTGTATTGATGCAATATTTTCTCCTATGTCGTCCAGTTTGTTGTTGATGGCCGCAAACCCCTTTTCCATTGCTGCCATATATGGGGCCATGTCCTGCGCAGGTGTTTCAGTCGCGGAGCTCCCTGGGGGATGTGTTGAGTATTTTCTGGTTCTGGGTTGGAAAACCCCTGCAAATGCATCCATTGGGCCTTTCTTTTTGTTTTCGGCGCCCCCTGTCATTTTATGTGTCTGTTCAATGGGCATGTGGGATTTGTGCTTTGTTGGTACTTTGGGCGTGAGGGTGTGGTCTTCCCAGATCCTGGAAGGGTTTATTGGGGTGTACTGTGTAGAGTTTCTATGGGTCCTGATGATGGCAGCTATATTCAGGACGTGGTGACCATGGACTTTGCGTTTTTAGGCGCAACGCTGGGTTGCTTCCAGTTGCCTGCCCATACCATTTGCCGCCTGTATTTGTTGTGCCCTATGCTGGCTTGCTATACGTTCCGTTGCATGTGCTCCCCGTACCCAGTGTCATAGGGTGGTGGGACCCTGGGTTTCACCAGTTCCCTCTTCGCGTGGCCTCCCCAACTGTTATTGGCAGTCTCTGCCCGGAGGATTTGTGGCTCATGGGAGCCCAGCAGTGAAAGTGGGCCACGGTATAGGTGGGTGGACTGCTCCCTGTGGGACCGGGGGTACTTATATGGGCTGGGGGCACTGCACATACCTTATGTCCATTGTGGGTCTGACCAGGCTGGAGCCAGTGTCTTCAGAGGAGTTCCGGCTTGATTGTGTGCGTTGTCAGGGAGCGGGCTGTCGTGTGCGCACACCAAGTTGCGTGTGGCCCACTTCCACTGTGCCCGCTGCAACCCGATGTCTGTTTCTGTGGGCCGTGGGTTGTGGTTGTTTCCCGCTGGTGCATGTGTGCCTCACCGCCAGGCTCGGCCCCAGGGGTTCTGTCCGGGTCGTCCTTCGCCTCTGTTTGCCCGCGTTGGTTTGGAGTGGGCTGCCGTTCGTGCGCCCCTCTTTCCCCACAACTGCCGATCACCTGAGCTCTGTGCTTTGGGGGTCCCGCCACCTCCCGCCCGAGTGTGAAGGCTCTGTCGATGGTGCCGGGGACCGCTGTGTTTCTGGCTCTGTAAGGATCCGATTTCCAGCAGCCGTCACCGGAGTCTTCTGACGCGCTTTTCACCCTACTGCCAGGTCGGAGATCATTTCTACCGGTTCCAAGGCTTTGTTTAGCCTAATATTTGGGCAGGACGTTCCCGATGGATTCCGCTCGCGTTTTTTCTGTTTTGGTGTTCTGTATTCATCGGGTATCCGCAGGATTTATTGCTTCAGGATATTTCGGGCTGCGGAGCACTCGAGCCAAGTGGCCGTTTTCTTCAGTGCACAACAGCGCCCCCTACACCAGAAGGTTTTTAAACTTCTCTCTTGGTGTACCCAGAGTATAACCTAGTGGTGCCAGGCCACCTGGCAAAGGTGCCTAAAACATGAGTTCGCTATGTGGATGCAGGCTACGCAACAAGCATTGGCAATGCCAACCATTTGGGCTTTTGTGTAGGCATGGGAAAGGCACTTGCCAGGCACTGCGTAGTCGTATTAACTGGCCACTGATGGTAGCAGCTACAAAATAGTGTGGGAACCTGGGCACATAATAGCAGTACGTGGCAAATGTCAATACTTATACACAAGCCAAAACTGTTGGCTTTGCTAATGCTTGTTCTGTTTATTTTTGCCTAAAAGGTAACTGGGCATACGTGTATCTGACTCCAGCATTCCAAGTGTTCAATGAAAATTATGGAGTCTGGCACTGCTCCGATAACTGGTCAGAACAGTATCTGGAGCTACAGTTCTAGCCAGTGGCGTCGCAAGGAATCAAATTTAGGAGGGGCACAGAGGGGGCCAAAGACAAAAGTAGGGGGGCACAGACAAAAGTAAGGGGAGAACAGGGTCACTGCTCGTTTTAGGTAGGGGGGCACAAGGGGGGGCACAGGGTTTCACGGCGGGGGCCCGACCCCCCCAGACCCCCCACTAGTGACGCCACTGGTTCTAGCTGGGCAGAATAGAACGTGCCTTATCTTTTCCTAAGTAGGCATAATGGAATCTGACGTTGCTGTGCTAACCTGGCATAATGTAATGTGGCATTGCTATGTTAAGTGGACGTATCCTTAACAATAGATTGAGGAAAGGGATGGACTGGCAAAGAAGGAGCTCACCAATGGGCCTCGGCACCCCGGGCCTCTTTTTTGCGGTTACACATTTTCTTTCCACATTTCCTCATAGGAAAAGTGTTGGGCTTGCTGAAAATGCGTAATATTGGGCCACTTTGAACATTATTTCCAGGGCCTCTTTGGGTCCCAGTATACCCCTGACAACCCCATAGCTCCCAACTCACACGCTTTTGGCGGGAGTCACCCGCCTTGTAAACAGCGGACTCACCTGCCAAACCTCATGCACGCCCATTCATTTCAATGGGCCTCTCAGAAATAAATAAAATACTAAATACCCGCCAAAAGTAAAATCGGGTGGTTTCACCCGCTTTTGCGACATAAATGGTTGAGAGCTATGTTAAACCCGAGCATTGAATGTCAAAAGATGCGAGTGCCTGTGGCCTTGACTGCAATTGCTGACAGTGGTGTGAGTACTTGAACTTTTGATAAAAGCTAGTCCTAGGTTTTTAGGGCAATATTGATACCAATATACTGGCAATACTTGGGCTAGAGCATATTATAGCAATAACCTGCACATGATGGTTCTTCCTCTGCATGACAGCAAAATCTAACAAACTGTGTGTGTACCTGAACATATGACGCGGATGTCTTAGAAATGCCTATAGTTGGCCAAACCGCAGTGCAAACATTTGACTTTGTCAAATATCTTTCCGGTTATTTAAAATTATAGGTTCCAGAGTGTGATACGGAATCTAACCACTAGATGGCATTCCTAACCTAGATATGCTTTTCGGTTACCTTTCCGGTGGTCAAGTGAATGAGTCGTATTTATTAATATCGTTTACTGATAAACGTTTTTCATGAATTATTATTAATTTCACTGTTTATATAAAGAAGCATGCAGATGGATGTAGGTGAGGCATTGTCGCCAGTATTCCCTACAAGAGGTCCGGGTGATAAATCAGGCCGAGTCATCCCATGTGTACAGTAAATGGCTTGGATCAACAAATATACCGAGGTGCTACGTCCGCCTCACGTCCCGCATTCGCAGTGACGTGAGGCGTAATAAAGGTCCCGTTCGCTCGCCGGAAGCCGGTAGTTCGGTGGCAGGCAAGCATCACGTGTGAGGTATCTCAATTAGTACTGTGCAATGTGGCCTGCGCCCTACCATGTCTGGTGCGCATTCAGCCCGATCCCTGCCGGCAGCACCGCCAGACAACATCACACTGGCGATGAGGGCACAATATTAACTCACGCACACTACAAGAGATGCAGTTCTCCCTGCTGAGATAACAACATGAAAACATTTTGGGATGCACAAGAAATCGTGCAATGACACAGGTGACAAGGATTGCCAGTCACCAAACCAGCACCTCACTCAGGACACAGTGAGGACCAAAGGCAGAACAGAAAGCGTAACTTATCACTGGCACACAGCAGTATGCCACAGCGAGACACCAAGTGAGAAGGAGTGTGTGACGTCCCAGTTGGGTGTAGCGCGCATGCGCGGGCCTCGTTATGGACCCGCGCATGCGCAGTTGAATAAACTGCGTCCGTGCGGCAGTTGCCGCCGGGACGCGTAGCAAGCAACATCGCGTCCCGTGTCCTCCTTGGTCTGTGTGCGTGCGTGTGTGCATGAAAGGGCCGAGGGGCCGGATGTAACAACTGGCGACGAGGCGGGATCGCCGCCACAGCGTTCGCCCAACGTACGTGGGCGCACAATCCACATCGTCGGCACGCGAAGACACGACGTGGACCGAGCACAAACGTTTTTCTCCTCAGAGCAGTATCGGCCTGGAAAGGTGCTCGTGCGCTGCCACAAGGAGAAAAAGGGACAATTTTTGGAACACTTGATTGTCCCCAACAACCGGGGGACAATCCAAAAAAAAAAAAAAAAAGCCGGGCACCAGGTTAAAGCGACGGTCAACAGCAGAAGGTACGTCGAGAGCTACACCAGCCAGGTTTGCGGCCTCTAACACACCCAGAGGTGCCTGTGCGACCTGTGAAGATGGCAAGTAGCAAAGACGAGACAGCAGTGAGGACACAACAGGGATCGCTGCTGCCCATTCAAGAGTTTGACACGTCGGGGCCCCCGTCCAAACTGGGACCCAGGTGGCTACTATGGGTCAAGAAGTTGGAGATGTACTTTACAGCGGCCGGAACTACGAACGACGACGCGAAAAGGGCGACCCTTCTGTATTCAGCTGGGCTGGACATTATGCGCATCTATGAATCACTCACCCTGCCAGTGGTCACGTATGACACTGTCAAGACTGCGCTAGAAAACCACTTCATCCCACAGTCGAATGTCGACTATGAAAGATTTCTGTTCTGCAGAGAGAAACAAAGGGAGGAAGAGTCTCTCGATCAATTCTGCGCCAGACTGAGAATGATAGCCAGCACATGTCGCTGGGACAACGACGAGCTGATGATAAGGAACCAGGTCCTCCAGGGCTGCAGCTCAGGTAAATTGCGGCGACAAGTGCTGAGAGAGCCGGGGTGGACACTGCAGCAGATACTAGACAGTGGCCGCACGTATGAGCTAGCGGAATACAGAGGAGCAAGCATGGACACGGCGGTCAGGCCAAGCACAAGGGAGGAGGCTTTTGCTGTAAACAAAAGAACAAAGCTGAAGGATAAGTGGGCCCCGAAGACAACAGAGAACAGACATCCATCCACACCTGGATCGGTCTGCCAAGAGTGCGGTTATGACCTGCCACATGTAGAGGAGTGTCCCGCCAAAACGAGATCCTGCGGATGGTGCAATGGACCGGGGCACTATGCCCGCATGTGCCGCGCCCCTGCCCCTGTACCTACCCAGAGAGGCCCCGCGAGAACAAGGGGCAGCGGTTTCAGAAGACAACGCAGCATCGCAGCTCTCGAACAGGAGGTAAGGAGGTTGCAACTTGCGGAGGAAGAAGAAGAAGAGGAGGAGGACGAAGAAGAGGTATTCTTCATTGCCTCAGAAAGCAAACGGAGGAGGCAACCCAGGTGTGTGGTAGACATACTGGGTGTGCCGACACAGATCCTCATAGACACAGGAGCTTCCGTATGCGTGCTGGCGGAGGAAGATTATTTGAAACTCCCAGGCCCGCCGGCACTGGACAAGTCCATGGCGAAGATATTTACTTTTGGAGGAGACACCCCATTGCCACTCAAGGGTGTCACCAGTGTCGAGGGGGGAAAGCACCATCAAGGCAAAATTCTTTGTCACGGACGTTAGCCCTCACTCGCTTCTCAGCTGTGCTGCGTCGGAGGTCCATAATTTGGTTCATTTTGCATATGGAGTATACCGGATTGACATTGAAACACTGTTGGACAAGTTCTCGGACATCTTCGAGGGCATAGGGAAACTTAAAGCAATCCCCGTGCGCCTGCATATCGACGAGTCCATCAGACCGACAGCCCTCAAACACCGTAGGATTCCGTTCCACCTAAGGGAGAAGGTGGAGGAGGAACTCCGATCACTAGTAGATATGGACATCATTGAGAGAGTGGAGGGGCCGACACCCTGGGTGTCCCCAATAGTGGTGGCCCCCAAGCCGAAACAGCCCGGGGCAGTGAGGATTTGCGTGGACATGCGCCTTCCAAACACTGCGATCAAGAGGGAGAGGCACATTACACCAACCCTAGATGACATTATCGGAGAGCTTCAGGGGGCAAGAGTCTTCTCAAAGCTGGACCTACGAGCGGGCTATCATCAGCTTAAACTGCACCCGGACTCCAGGTTCATAACCACTTTCACGACGCATGACGGCCTATACCAATTTAAACGCCTGAGTTTCGGCATCTCATCAGCCGCCGAAGTATTCCAGAACACCATCAGAGGGGCGTTGGCCGGCCTAAAAGGGGTATTGAACATGAGCGACGACATTTTAGTCTTCGTGGACTCGGAAAGGGAGCACATGAAGAGGTTGGAGAACACGCTCCAGAGATTGAAGAACGTAGGGCTCACCCTTCATCGACAAAAATGCGAGTTTTTCAAGGACCGTATTGGTTTCTTCGGATTCATCTTCCATGCGGCCGGTGTGTCGCCCGACCCAGCCAAAGTGAAGGACATTAAGGAAGCCGCCCCCCCGCAGTCCCCCACGGAAGTGAGGAGCTTCCTGGGGATGGTGACCTATTGTGGGCGTTTCGTCAAAGGGCTGGCGTCGCTGGCAGAACCACTCAGAGTGCTAACAAGGAACGACGCCGCGTGGAAATGGGGAGCCAGTGAACAAGAGGCATTCCAGAGCCTGAAAAATGCCCTATCCGACGGGGACACCATGGCATACTTCAACCCCAAGGTGGAATCGGAGGTGGTGGTCGGTGGGAGTAGGTGCTGTGCTGCTGCAACCTGATGAACGCGGGGACATGCGGCCCATCGCCTATGCGAGTAAGGCTTTTTTGGACACGGAAATGAGATACTCGCAGATCGAACGAGAGGCGTTAGCCATCCTGTGGGGCTGTCGCCATTTCCGTTTGTACATTCTGGGCAAACCTGTCGTGGTGGTGACCGACCACAAGCCGCTATTGCCCATACTGGCGGGCGTGTCATCCAAGCCGCCCCCCAGGATCGAAAGGTGGATGCTAGCCCTGAGGGAGTATGGGGTGAAACTCGTATACCGACCAGGAACGAACAACCCGGCCGACTACCTGTCGCGCCACCCCAGCAAGGAAAACTCTGTCACTGACATTGGGGCGAACGAGTGCCACGGGCTGCTGTGTCAGGTGGTGGAAGGGTCCCTTCCAATGGCAATCTCAAGACTTGAAATTGCGACGGAATGCTCCAAGGACGAGGTGTTTACCATCATCAAGACTGCCGTGAGGAGCGGCGATTGGAGGGAGGTATTGCACAACAACTCCCGCCGTCAAGCAGAGGCCCAGAGCGACCTCCAAGCACTCTGGAAGGTGAAGGATGAACTGTCTGTTTCAGACGATGGGCTAATACTTCGAGGGAGACAAATCGTCATCCCACGGGCACTGAGGACAAGGGTGCTTGAACTGGCCCACATCGGTCATCAGGGGGTCGTCAAGACGAAGGCTCGGCTGAGACACAAAGTATGGTTCCCGGACTTGGAGGGGCGAGTGGAGAGCTTCGTGAGGAGATGTGTGGCGTGTCAAGCAGCAGCCCCAGGAGACAGAGCTCCGCCGATAAGGTCGATGGAGCGTAGCAGCAAACCATGGGGAACGGTCCACGTGGATTTCGGCTCGACCGGTCGGGGAATGTACTTTCTGGTAGCAGTTGACCAATGGTCCAGGTACCCCGAGGTGGAGGTGGTAGAGTCGACAGCGACAGAGTTCGCGACGAAGGCATTAGACAAAATGTTCGCCACGCATGGGTTCCCGGACCTACTGTGCTCGGACAACGGGCCGCCGTTCACAGGCAGCCAGTTTGCAACTTACCTCCGAGAAAGGGGGATCCAGCATCGCAGGGTGTCCCCACTCTGGCCGCGAGCCAACGGGGAGGCCGAGAGAATGATGCGGACTCTCAATAAGGTCTTAAGAATCTCCGCCAGCGGTGGTGAAGACCTGGAGAGGAAGCTCGTGGAGTTTCTAAGAGAATACCGCACGACACCCCATCAGTCAACGAGAGTGGCTCCCGCCGAAGCACTATTTGGACGATGCCCGAGGGGAATGCTACCAGAAGAGGACGGCCGTCCGCCAGGGATAATAGACGATGAGGGTGTCCAGGAAGAACGGGCTAGGCGCAACGACAAAGAAAGTGAATGGAGGGGTCTGCAGGAAAAGGAGGTGCGAGTAGGGGACACAGTGCTTGTCCGAAACTGGCACCCCGAGGGGAAACTGTCTCTACCATTTGAGCCGTGCCCGTGGAAGGTAACGCATGTAAAGGGCACGATGGTGACGGCAGCCTGCGACCGAGGAACAGTCACGCGCAACCGGTCGTTCTTCAAACGAATTGAAAGACCTGCTGAGAACGGGGTCTCAGAGGAATGCGTGGGGCGGGAGGACCCGCCTGGAGATCAGGAGGGCGAGCAGAGCAGGGACTCCGCTAGCTCTGAACGGGAGTGTTCTACTCCGCCCACCGCCTTGCCAAGGTACCCGGTCCGCCGCGAGCGGAGATTACCAGGGCATCTCAAGGACTACGTCCTGGACTCAGATGACTGAACTGAGAGATGTAAGGTGAGACTCCCAGTTATTCATGCGCCCGCCCACACAGGCAGCAGTTGTGCAGGGGTATGCACACCCCGAAGGTTTACATTGTTTTGGTTAAAGTTAAAAAGGGATGTGACGTCCCAGTTGGGTGTAGCGCGCATGCGCGGGCCTCGTTATGGACCCGCGCATGCGCAGTTGAATAAACTGCGTCCGTGCGGCAGTTGCCGCCGGGACGCGTAGCAAGCAACATCGCGTCCCGTGTCCTCCTTGGTCTGTGTGCGTGCGTGTGTGCATGAGAGGGCCGAGGGGCTGGATGTAACAAAGTGGCCCCAACCACCCATAAATGATACACACTAGAAACTGCCAAAAAGACAACATGGCCACAGGGTTATCGACACCGAAACCGAGCACACCAGTGAGACTAGCAGCATCACTGACACCATCCGCCCCAGCACCTCGAAACCATGGGGGTACCACAGTAGCACTGGGCCCTTTTGAGCCGTACACAGACCCGTCTTCAGTGTGGCCCAGACTGATGACCTGGATACAAAAATCTGAGATGGTAATGGACTTCAAAGATGTGACGACACCTAGAAAAATGAGAACACACCTCTTGCTCAACGTCGGTGATGATGTGCTACATATTTTCAACTCTTTGGCAGTGAGATATGGCGCAGATGTACAACAGTTAGTAAAAGACGCACTAACGGTGCATTTCATGCCACAAATGAACCCCGACTATGAGACATTCAACTTCTGTACCACGGTACAAATGGAAGATAAAACACTAAACGCCTACCATACAAGACTCAAACGGTTAGCATTGTCCTGCGAGTTTGATGACATGGGAAAGGAGATAAGGTGCCAAATCATAAATAGGATGTGCTCAGAAAAACTCTGAAGGATAGTGTTGAGTGAAAAAGGAATTAACCTGGCGAGGATACTAGAGTACGGACGCCAGAGGAAGCTATCACATGCAAGAGCAGCGCAAATGAGCACCACCCTAACAAACTACAACTGGCCCCAACAATGGCTACAGTAGCACAAATCATAAACCGCCAAGCACCCAGGGACGAGTATAATGAACCGTACACCACATCATGGTGGCAACCGAGAATCCTGGGGCCAACTGAATGAGGATGGTGTGGATGGGTGTGACATGGGAAAAGAAATTTCCTAGCACAAGGGACCATGTGCAGCGCATGTGGCAGACAGGATCACTGTGCACAAGTGTGTCGATCATCAGGCCCCCCACAATGACCACAACCGCAACCGCTGAAAACACTTCCCAAAAAAAAGCAGGCGAACACACGCTTGGTGGTGACCAGAGACAATTCATCAACAGATGATTCTGGAGACGAGCACAAAGAAGCAACTGCAGTTTAATCTGGACGGAAAAGGAGAAAAGGCAAGATTCTCCTCGTATCAGGGTTAGAACAAGGGGGACACACATCAAAAAAAGAAAAAGAGGAGACCCAAGAGTCAGGAAACAGTGATGACAATAGACACTGGAGCGTCAGTGAACGTGATGCCGGCCAAAATGTTCCAATGACTACATCCCCGGCCCAGCGATCAAACGCACAGAGACCCTACTATTCGCATATGGCAGCAAAACACCATTGCTGGTGGTGGGACGATTCCAGACTGTGCTAAGCAGAGGAGAAAAGGAAATCTAATCGAAAATGTACAATGTAAACGCAGGCTTCAAATGCCTGCCCAGCTGGGAGTCAGCAGAGGAATTAGGACTCATCAAATTCATCTGCAACATCACTGACGCCACAGACATCAGCAACCTGATCACAAAGTATCCTGGCCTACTTCAGAGCATAGGATGTCTGAAAGGAAAGCTGATAAAACTACACATTGATCCTACAGTTCAGCCCCGAGCGGTGCGCCACCGGAGGACTCCATTCCATAAGCGAGACCGAGTAGCAAAAGAACTGCAAGCACTAGAGAAGGCCGATATCATCAAACCAGTATCTGGGTGTCTCCGATGGTTTGTCATGAAAAAATCTAAACAACCGGGAAAAGTGCAAAGCTGTATTGACATGCGCCTACCGAATGCAGCCATAAAAAGTAAACGGCACATCAGCCTGACTCTGGATGAAATGATAACAAACCTCACAGGATCTCGAGTTTTCTCAAAGCTAGTCCTCAATGCGCAATACCACCAGCTGAAGCGGCACCGTGACTCAAGCTATATCACAACTTTTGCGATTCACCTGGGCCTGATACAGTATAAAAGTCTGAGCTTCAGAACATCGTCTGCTGCTGAGGTGTTCCAACAAGCCATCCAAGAGGTCATTGAGGGAATACCTGGAGTACTGAACGTCAGTGCTGTCATCCTTGTTCATGCCAATAACAGAGAGGAACACATATACAGACTAGACATCGTACTCCTCAGACTGGAGACGACCGGACTCACAATCCACTGTGACAAGTTTGAATTCTTGAACGATGAAATTACATTCTTTGATTATGTCTTCAACGGTAATGGCGTGTCCGCTGACCCCCTCAAGGTGGCAGACATAAAAGGGGCCTCTCTTCCCACCACACCGACAGAAGTGCGCAGTTTTCTGGGAATGGCTACATACTGCAGCAGGTGTATCCTCAACCTTGCAACCATGTTGTAACCACTGAGAGAACTGACCAAAACAGACGCCAAATGGGACTGTAGCACCAGCTGTCAGGAGGCATTAGAACGGATCAAAGCATCACTATCGGCAGACACAACCATGACCTACTACGACACAACCCTTCTAACCAACCTATACATGGATGCCAATCCGGTTGGACTGGAAGCGATTTCTTTGGTGCTGCAATTACACACAGACGAGACCAAACCAATCACATACGTCTCACAAGCTCTGACGCTGTAACGCTCACCTGATTCCCGCAGAGGCGCCGGTCTTGACTGGGTGAATGCCGTATCTTCAAAGGTGATGTGTAACACACGGTTGGCTCTTTGGGCTGGACCTCTGTGCACTGTATGTCTGACTCGAAGAGCAAGATGTCTGCAGATAGAAAATATGGGATTAATGAACTGGGGTTATTGGGTGCCTCCCTCCTCTTCCCTTTCTCTTCTCCTGTAGAACCCCAAAGGTTAACGCCCTCACCTTAGGTAAGTGAACGCCGAGCTCTCCATCTGCCTCGGGGCAGGGTGCCGTAACCAGTTTCTTCACGGGATAAGGGTGCAGGCCTCTTGACCTCAGAGGACTGCTGTCCGTCGTTAACTGCACGAACGGTAAGTTCTGGGCACTTCAAATGTCTTAAAAGTCTTTTGTAATGATATCTCTTGTTTTGCAGGGTTCCGGCGATGGCGGATGGCGGGCTGATGAGAGTTGAGGATCGAACCTGCGTGAGGAATAGAAGCGTCTGGAAGCACGTAAGTAAGCGCTTGCAGCCTGCTTCACGATGCGCACTAACTGTCCCTTTTATCTTGCAGGTACAAGTTTGGAGCTTTAGAGAAGCTGAAGGGTGCTGGAATACCCACTGGATTCAGCGTGGGAAGGAGTAATGGCACGTGAGTAATAAAGTTGCCCAATGTCTTTAAACGCACCTTCTTTTGTCTTTCAGATGCGGGATGCAGCACCGAAGGCCTCCGGAGCGTGCGAAGAGCTGGTAAGTTTTTGTCTTTCAGATGCCGGAATGCAGTGCGAAGACCTCCGGAGCATGCGAAGAGTAGGTAAGCCTTTGTCTTTCAGATGCCGGAATGCAGCGCGAGGCGTTGGTGACAGCCGATGGACCAGGTAAGAGATGCGCTGCCACTGAAGACCGTAGTGCTAACCTGTTCTTTCTTTGTCTTTACATGTGCTGCTGAAGACTGGATTCCAGGATGGTAAGGCTTTGTTCCCTTAGGCCCAGGATCAGAAGCAGAAGACACGATGAGCGTTCTGCTGCAGAGAATGCAGAATAACACAAAGCAAGATTCATCCATCGGGTGTGGTTTAAATAGCCTCCTGTAGTGCTTAGGTGTCTCCTTCCACAGCCACGCCTAGGTAAGAAAAGAGTTCCTGCTTTCCAGAAGAGTTCCAGTATTCTGAACCTAGAGAGTGGCTCCTGCCCCACCCAACAGGAAAAGTAGTCCCAAACAGTAGAGGATCAGGGGTTCAACTGGCAGGTAAGTAAGCAGCATGGTCTGCTGCAGGTAAGTCCACCCAAGCATTATGAGCCCGGCGCTTCCAGCGCTGGGACTGGGCATCTTTATGAGCCTGGTGCCACTGGCGCCAGGACAGGGTCCAAAAGGTCCCAATTGGGACTGTCTGGCACTCGGAACCGGGGTTATGGGTCTGCTTCCAAGGGAGTCGGGCAAGTCCTGATCTTTTGGAAGCAGAGATCATGACAGCACCCCCCCTCAAGGCCCCTCCCAAACCGGGCTTCTCCGGGGGTTTGGGCTTGTTAGGAAATGTTCGATGAAATCTTTTGATTAGACGAGGCGCGTGGACATATTCTGCAGGTTCCCAGGATCTTTCTTGGGGACCGTAGCCTTTCCAGTCAATCAGATAAAATAGTTTAGATTTGGAGATCTTGGAATCCAGGATGCTTTTGACTTCAAACTCGAGTTCCCCATCAACTAGAATAGGTTTTGGAGATGTAGTTAGTCGGGTTTGAGGTTGCACGGGTTTTAATAGAGAGACGTGGAAGACCGGATGTATCTTCATGTGAGGGGGCAAGTCCAACTTGACCGCTACTGGATTTACTATGGTAGTGATGGAATAGGGACCAAGGTATCTTGGGTTGAATGTGCGTGGTCCTTTTAGAGATAGATATTTGGTGGATAACCAGACTTGATCTCCTACTTGATATTGGGGGGCTTCCTTCCGATGTTGGTCTGCTCCTTTCTTGTATTGTTCTTTAGCCCTTTGAAGGTGAGAAACGGCTTCCTTAAAAGCTTGGGTGATTGTAGAATGCAGGTGGTCTACTGCTGGTGTTCCAAGATCTTGGAGTGGATCCAACTCCGAGGTTCGAGGGTGACTACCATATAAAAGAAAAAACGGGGTCTTCCCAGTTCCCGAGTGGACAGAGTTATTGTAGGCATATTCGGCTATCCAAAGGATATCTTTCCAAGTTTTTTCAGTTTGTTGTAGCATGCAGCGCAAATACTGTTCCAGAGTTTGATTGGTCCTCTCGGTTTGTCCGTCGGTTTGAGGGTGGTGGCTGGTCGAAAGTCTCACATCAATTTGAGCCGACCGACAGCAACTTCGCCAAAAATGAGAAATAAATTGACTACCTCGATCCGAAATTAGAACTGAAGGAAAACCGTGCAGTCGGAGAAATTCTCGGGCCAGAGTTGCTGCTGTTGGTAAGCCTTTGAGTGGAATGAAATGCGCCATCTTGGAGAATAGGTCCACGATTTCTAGGATCGTATTGTATCCGGAGCATGGAGGTAGATCGGTGATGAAGTCCATAGAAAGCGTATGCCAAGGGCGAGGCGGGATGTCAATAGGGCGTAAGAGGCCAGCTGGTTTTTCCTTTTGACTCTTGTTTTGGGCGCATACTCCACAGGACATTATAAAGTCTCTGATATCTTTTTTCCAGGACGGCCACCAGAAGTAGCGCTTGATCTTTTCCGAGGTCTTGGTCATACCGGGATGTCCTTCCATTAAAGAATCGTGATAACAAGAGATTACCTTTTTCTGTAAATCTGTGCTGGGCAGGTATAACCGTTCTTGGAAATATAATAGGTTGTCCTTCACCGTAAAGTCCTTTCCCTGCAGATGCCAATTCTGTATGTCTGCTGGAGTTACCAGTAGCCTGGCTTTATCCTTAACTTCTTCTATGGATTGTGTGGCGATTACACCTAGAATTCTTTGTTCGGGAATGATAGGTACAGGTTTAGGATTGATCAAATGTTCTTCCACTCCCATCCGAGAAAGGGCATCAGCTTTACCGTTTTTTGTACCAGGTCGATAGGTAATTATGAAGTCAAACTCGGCAAAGAATAGTGCCCAACGGAGTTTCCTAGAGGATTGAGCTTTTGCGGTTTTCAAATATTGCAGGTTTCGGTGATCTGTAATCACAGTAACGGTGTGTCGGGCCCCCAGAAGATAATGCCGCCAAGCCTTAAAGGCGGACTTGATAGCTAGAAGTTCCTTATCAGTAATAGTGTAATTGATTTCAGGAGGCGAGAATTTGCGGGACCAAAATGCCACGGGGTGCAACTGATTGGTTACTGGGTCCTTTTGTGATAGAACTGCCCCCATGGCAAGGCTCGAAGCATCAGTTTCAACGATGTAGGGGAGTTCTGGGCGAGGATGTTTTAAGATCGGTGCAGAGATAAATCTAGTCTTCAAATTCTGGAAAGCTTGTTCCGCCTCGGTAGACCATTCAAAACGTTTGTTTTTCTTTAACAAGGCGGTGATGGGCTGGACCATTCGAGAGAATTCGGGGATAAACCTGCGGTAAAAGTTAGCGAAGCCTAGCATGCTTTGAACACCTTTTACGGAGGATGGCGATGGCCATTTGAGAATTGCATCGACCTTCTTTGAATCCATACGCACTCCGCTAGGTGATAATATGAATCCCAAGAATTCAACTTCAGTCACGTTGAAAACACATTTTTCCAACTTAGCGAAAAGTTTGTGTTGACGCAATCTCTCGAGGACCATTTTCACGTGTTTCCGATGTTCAGTTTCCGATGAAGAATAAACGAGGATGTCGTCAATGTAAACAATAACACACACATCTATGAGCTCTCTGAGGACATCGTTCATAAAATATTGAAAGGCGGCCGGGGCATTGCAAAGTCCGAAGGGCATGACCTGATATTCAAATAGCCCATACTTGGTGCGGAAGGCCGTCTTCCATTCATCGCCCTCTTTTACTCGTACCAAGTGGTAGGCTCCTCTAAGATCCAGCTTTGTATATATGCATGCTTTTCTGACTTGGTCCAGGAGTTCAGGGATCAAAGGTAACGGATATCTATTCTTAACGGTGATCTGGTTCAGGGCGCGATAATCTATACAAGTTCTAAGGTCCCCTTCTTTTTTTGGAACGAAGAACAAAGCTGAGGAAGCAGGGGACTTGGAAGGACGAATAAACCCATTCGCTAGGTATTGATCCAGGTATTGTCGGAGGTGAAGATTCTCAGGCTCGGTGAGGGCATAAATTCTACTACAAGGAGGAGTAGATCCAGGTATCAGGTCTATCTGGCAGTCATAAGACCTATGAGGAGGTAGAGAGTTAGCCTGATCCTTCCGGAAAACATCTTGGAATTCTAGGTATTCAGGAGGTAACTGGGGAGCCTCCGAGGAAATTGCTGCCAGTGCAACACCAGGTCGAGGGTGACAAGTAGAGACACATTCTGGAAACTGAACCGTTCTTGCTCGCCAATCGATCTGAGGATTGTGCTTCTCTAACCAAGGAATTCCTAGAATAATCTGGAACTGAGGGGTCTTGATCACATCGAACACGATCTTCTCATGGTGTCCATCTTGACTTACTAGCGTCACTTCTTGGGTGGTATGCGTTACTGGTCCGGAGGCTATCTCCGTACCATCCACCGTAGTAATGACGTCCTTTACAGCCTTTGGACAAAGAGTCAGATTCATCCTCAAAACCATTTCATGATCCACATAATTGCTGATGGCACCGCTGTCGACGTAAGCTTCAATCGCATGTAATCGATCCGGATGTTCAGGGCTAATGAGGACCATAGGTATCACGAAATGCGGGGTCACTGAACTGGTTTTAATGCTCGGCAAGAGGACCTCTATTCTTGTCGGGCGAGGTTGTTTCCCTGCTCAGAGTTTGTGACCCTGGTAACTGCAGCTCCTACTGCCTTCTTGGCTGGTTTCACCGGACAGTCTCGAAGAAAGTGCCCTGAGTTTCCGCAATAGAGGCATAATTGCAGCTGTTTTCTCCTTTCCCGCTCCTTTTGTGTTAGTGGTCCTTTCAGGCCCCCTATTTGCATGGGTTCCCCAGAGTCTACTCCTTTGGTAGGAGTTGGTGGTTTGGAAAATACTCGAGCATCAAACTTGGAACCATCGGCCTTCCTGTTCTGCAGTCTGTGGTCAATTTGAACGACTAAGTCAATATAGTCTTGCGGGGGATTCACTACTTGGGCTAACACATCTTTGAGCTCTCCACGTAGACCTCTATAAAACAGCGTAATCCTTTTGTCCTCAGGCCATCGAGTTTCCACTATCAGTCTGTTGAAAGACGCAATATAAGCCAAAAGGTCTTGATTACCCTGTCGCAATGAAAGGAGCTCATTGTCCAAGGCCTGCCCCTGTGAATGTCTTGCAAACAGTTTTTCCATACTGAGCTGAAAAGCTTGAAAATCATGGAGAACCGGATCATCTTGATTAACTAGAGGGATCGACCAGTCTGCCGCATTGCCACTAAGGTACGAAAGCACGAAAGCTACCTTAGCTTGATCAGTTGGAAAGGCTGCTGGCCGGCATAAGAAGTGCAACCGGCACTGATTAATAAATACTGCAAACCTCTTTGGGTCACCAGAAAATCGTTCGGGCGGAGCCAGAGGTACATTCCCAGGTAGGTTGATCTGCACTGGGTTCGTAGAGGATGTTGAAGGAAGATTTGCCCCTGATGCGGGTAACGGAGTTTGTCCGGCTTGTGACTGTAGCAATTGTCTAGCGAGATCGTCTGTTCGCTCCTTGGAAATAATCAGTTCCCTTCTTAGAGCATTCGTCTCCTGACGGGCTGCATGCACTTCTGCTCTTAGTTCCCCAAGTAACTGGGCTAGCTGGTCGGTATCCGAGGTTTCCATAGCGCCTGGGTGGGAGTTTTGCGGTAGGCTTTGTGTTCTGTAACGCTCACCTGATTCCCGCAGAGGCGCCGGTCTTGACTGGGTGAATGCCGTATCTTCAAAGGTGATGTGTAACACACGGTTGGCTCTTTGGGCTGGACCTCTGTGCACTGTATGTCTGACTCGAAGAGTAAGTTGTCTGCAGATAGAAAATATGGGATTAATGAACTGGGGTTATTGGGTGCCTCCCTCCTCTTCCCTTTCTCTTCTCCTGTAGAACCCCAAAGGTTAATGCCCTCACCTTAGGTAAGTGAACGCCGAGCTCTCCATCTGCCTTGGGGCAGGGTGCCGTAACCAGTTTCTTCACGGGATAAGGGTGCAGGCCTCTTGACCTCAGAGGACTGCTGTCCGTCGTTAACTGCACGAACGGTAAGTTCTGGGCACTTCAAATGTCTTAAAAGTCTTTGTAATGATATCTCTTGTTTTGCAGGGTTCCGGCGATGGCGGATGGCGGGCTGATGAGAGTTGAGGATCGAACCCGCGTGAGGAATAGAAGCGCCTGGAAGCACGTAAGTAAGCGCTTGCAGCCTGCTTCACGATGCGCACTAACTGTCCCTTTTATCTTGCAGGTACAAGTTTGGAGCTTTAGAGAAGCTGAAGGGTGCTGGAATACCCACTGGATTCGGCGTGGGAAGGAGTAATGGCACGTGAGTAATAAAGTTGCCCAATGTCTTTAAACGCACCTTCTTTTGTCTTTCAGATGCGGGATGCAGCGCCGAAGGCCTCCGGAGCGTGCGAAGAGCTGGTAAGCTTTTGTCTTTCAGATGCCGGAATGCAGTGCGAAGACCTCCGGAGCATGCGAAGAGTAGGTAAGCCTTTGTCTTTCAGATGCCGGAATGCAGCGCGAGGCGTTGGTGACAGCCGATGGACCAGGTAAGAGATGCGCTGCCACTGAAGACCGTAGTGCTAACCTGTTCTTTCTTTGTCTTTACAGGTGCTGCTGAAGACTGGATTCCAGGATGGTAAGCCTTTGTTCCCTTAGGCCCAGGATCAGAAGCAGAAGACATGATGAGCGTTCTGCTGCAGAGAATGCAGAATAACACAAAGCAAGATTCATCCATCGGGTGTGGTTTAAATAGCCTCCTGTAGTGCTTATGTGTCTCCTTCCACAGCCACGCCTAGGTAAGAAAAGAGTTCCTGCTTTCCAGAAGAGTTCCAGTATTCTGAACCTAGGGAGTGGCTCCTGCCCCACCCAACAGGAAAAGTAGTCCCAAACAGAAGAGGATCAGGGGTTCAACTGGCAGGTAAGTAAGCAGCATGGTCTGCTGCAGGTAAGTCCACCCAAGCATTATGAGCCCGGCGCTTCCAGCGCTGGGACTGGGCATCTTTATGAGCCTGGTGCCACTGGCGCCAGGACAGGGTCCAAAAGGTCCCAATTGGGACTGGCTGGCACTCGGAACCGGGGTTATGGGTCTGCTTCCAAGGGAGACGGGCAAGTCCTGATCTTTTGGAAGCAGAGATCATGACAGACGCCCACCGAACAACGGTACTCACATATAGACAAGGAGGCAATTGCAGTGTTGTGGGGTTCCCTATCCAGGCACCCGAGAGCAGCGACACCTCGTGAAGTGGACGAGTCACAAGAGACTGAAGAACACATTTGCCAAATCATCAACACGATGAAGCCCAAAGCAGTCAGTATCACTGACATCCTGGAGGCCACACAAGCTGACCCATGCTGTGACATTGTGAAGAACACGATAATAGCAGGAGAATGGAAGTCGTTCCTCCGTCACATGCACAATCGCACACCAGCGGCCAAGGACTTGCTCACAGGGATGTTCCCAGTCCGCAAAGAACTGTCAGTCACCAGCGAGGGACTAATTCTGAGGGGCACACCTGTAGTCATCCCCATCAGCCTACAAGACAGAATCGTTACACTGGCCCACGAAGGACATCAAAGTATGGTCAGAACCAAAGGCAGGATACAACACTGGGTATGGTTTCCCCAGATCGAAGCCAAAGTGGAAACATCCATTGCCTCATGCCACCCATGCCAAATGACGGGGGCACACCGAGCCCAAAGCCAATTCAGTTAGCAGAACGAGGGACAACACTGTGGGAAGCTGTCATCATTGATTTCTGCACAGTACAGGAAGGGACATACCTATTGGTGGCTATCGAGGACTATTTGCGATATCCTGAAGTGGAAATTCTATCGTCAACAGCAGCAGACACAGTGATCCCGGCGGTGGAGAAGATGTTTGTCACACATGGCCTGCCCAAGTACATCAAAAGTGACAACGGGCCACCGTTCCAGAGGAGAGAGTTAAGAAAATGCATGGATGAGCTGCACATCCGCCACCATCACATCACACCCTGGTTGCCGCAAGCTTCATGAAAACATTGAACAAAGTCCTCTGTATATCCAGAGGCCAGAACAGCCTGTGGCAGATCGACTTACAGTGATTCTTATGAAACTATGGGGTAAGTCCTCACAGTTCAACAAACACACCCCCGGCAGACCTCATGTATGGAACAGTACTCAACTCCTCAATACCACACCACCACAGCAGGAAAGCGGATGATCTGGACAGAGAACGAACCGAAGTTAAGCGAGTATAGTGGCTAATAAACACATGAGCAACAGGCGGAATGCAAGAGATTCCAGGGACAAGGTGGGGGACCAAGTGGTGTTGTTAAGGAACCCTACCAAGTCGAAGCTGGACACCCAATATGAAGATACACCGTGGAGGGTAATCAGGAGAGAAGGCACGATGATAAAAGCGAGCCGGGGGCAAGAGACTATCCCAAGAAATGCTTCATGGTTCAAGAGGGTGCCAAAAGAGATGTGGACTGAAGAACAGAGTCAGCAGCAAGAGATAGGTAATAACACACTACACACCACGAAACAGAGGCCCAAAGAGGATGGAGTCCAAGCCCGTGACCTCAGTGAACTGTCGGAAAGTGACAAGGCGCCTCCAGGTTCCGAAGGTGAGCCGGAAGGGGGAGGAGAGAGAGAGAGAGACACTGCCTCAGCAGCGGTCCAGTGGTACAACCTGAGGTTGACCCCGCGGGCCCCGGGGAAGCTGAGAGACTATGTATGGTGAGAATTTAGTTGCTGTTTTGTTTATCGTTTCAGTTGCTATATCTGTGCAGGACTGGATAGAACAGATAGTTAAATGGTTGATCAATGTTATATTAATTGGGGGAAAAGGAGGAATGTTATGTCCGCCTCACGTCCCGCATGCGCAGTGACGTGGAGGCGTCATAAATGGCCCGCTCACTGGAAGTCGGCAGTTTGGTCGCAGGCAAGCATCACGTGTAAAGTGTCTCAATTAGTGCTGTGCAGCGTGACCTGTGGCCTACCATGTCTGGTGCACATCCACCCCAATCCCTACCAGCAGCACCGGCAGACAACATCACACCCGAGGTTTTCCTGAAATATGTTTAGTTAGGACAATAACGCATAGCCTACAGCCGTGCATTGTGTATACCACTCAGCTACAACAAACTGGGCCACAGCCTTCCCAGCGTTCACTGCAAAGCTGTTATTTTCCCAGGTTGGGAGGGACCACTGTTGTACATTTGCTTTAGTGTTAGTCGGGCAGGCGAGTATACCCAAATGTCCCCACCGTTATGGTGACACACCTGGTATGAGAAGTAAACCAGGTACTGTTGTGTTTGGCAACATATATTGTTCAACTTCTTTTTAGGGATAAACATTCATCTGAGCCCTTATGGACTCCCTTGCAACTCTGCTCCAATCCCTCTGGATAACCTTCTTCAGAAGGGCAGCCTGGTTGCCACTTCCCTTTCCTTTCCAAACAAGTAAACAAATAGTGAGAAGCATGTAGTTTTCTCTGGTTTCTCTTTTGGCTTTGGCAATGTAGGTTTGTATCAACTACACATGTTGTTTGTGTCCACAAATCTGTGAAGTGGTCTGTACAACCCTGGGGCTTTTAAACATTTCCCTCTGGTCTTTGGCAATATATGATGGAAGGGTATTGCCATGTTTTCACCCCCTTTTGGCTTGGGTATTGCTTGTGCAACTTAGATTTCAATGGGCCTCATCATGAGTTGGGCGGTAACACTGGCGGTATTACCACCGGCGGTATTAGCCCTACCGCCAAACCCCTTGGCGCTATTAGCGCCGGATCACGGGTTTGACGGTAATGGGATTCCCCATTCCCCACTGAGCCCATTCGGGAATGCCCCATTCCCCATTGGGCTCAATGGGGAATTTTTGCGCTAATCCGCCGGCGAATTTTCAGCGGATTTCCCCCAGCTCAGAGCTGGATTTAAGGGTTACCGCCAAACTCGTGATGAGGCCCAATGGGACTTCCCCACCGGGTTGTAAGAGTCTCTCACAAGCTGCAAACTCAGTTCTAAAGTCTTTTATCTTTAAGGAATGCCGCTTTTGCTACTTTTGGTATTCGTAATATTCATCAGCACAGTTTTCGCTCACTCGCGAGTTAAACGGTCTGCGCGACACACACGTCCAGCATCAGAGCATTCCAGAGTCATTCATATGCTGCAGACTCACCGGGTAAGTCGCTCTCACGTGCCCCGTTCGATGCTCGCCGGACCGCTGTATTTGTGGCTTCTCCCGGTCAGACAGACACATTCCTTTGGATCGCCTTCGCATTCGCCATGCTGAATGGGAGCCGATGTGGCTCCTGAGAGTTCCGGGGGTAGCCCAGCCACCTGGAACCTCTTGTCTGCTTCTTTTTACTGCTTCTACTTCCCACTGCGCAATCTTTGCACAACGCACTCTGGATGGGCAAGCATTCCCCTCTCATGCTTCCCACTGCAGAGCCTCTGCAGTTAGCCGTATTAGAGGCACAGACCCTCTCAGGGCTATGAAGAGGGAAAATCTGAATGTCTCGTCCCTCCTAGCGGGGCCCCCAACCAGAAGAAGCACTCCGGACAGAATAATTATCGACTATCCGAGATTGCACCCGGTCCCACTGCTCCCAGCATAAGCTGACATCACGAAAGACATCCAGCCATCTACCAATACAATACAATCCCGCGATGGCATGAGCCCTAGCCAACACAAGCAACGACAACCAATACCGAGATGGAGACCTATATATGGACCAAATAGATTGACGTCCACGCAAGCCATGCTGCATGTCGTTAGAGACTCCATGACAACATAGCTGTGTTAGACAGGAAGCACGTGTGCAGTTGGCACAATTGGGACACTCACACACCAATCCACATGAAGAACATACGCGTACAGTTCTATGAGCTAGAGGACAGTGACACACATACTGTCTGCATGTTTGTCATTTTCCATATAGGCTCGCTACAGCACCGCAGAAACGCAAGACGCCAGAAGAGCTTGTGTATATGCTTGCAGATCCTACCCGCTATTAACCCTATGGATGGACAGGAGCACTCAAGGGACCTGACCACCCATGCTTTTACCTATGAACAATTATATTGGAAGTATAGCCAGAGTTGAAGTAGGTCTCAGACAAATCCAGCACACTCAAATCGCCTCACAGAGATCCCAAATTTGCAAGCTGCTGAGCGAGCAGAATAGCCCTGGCAGGGACTGCCACCGCCAAGGCCACGATGTTTTAAGTGACATTCCTCATTCATTGAGCCCAGCTACAGAACAGAATACCCCAAGCTAAAATACAATTCAAATCAAAGTAATTCAGCTTCACCAGTTGTCTCCTCACACATTATCCGGCCGACCTGACATGATGCCAAGGCCTGGAAGTTGGGAAGATGCAGCCGTCTCACATCTGGGACTGAACCTTGCAACATAATTGTAACAATTCATCTACAACATGCGCTGGGACTGGGCTGTTCTCATGGCATTAGTAAAGACACCATTGTTACTGTATGCTCACCTGGTCTCCACGGGGGCGTGCTCGTGTTCGAAGGATGATGTCTGCACTGGCTTTGCTGTGCTTAAATGAGGGTGCTAGCTCGCGTCTTCCCTTCGTTCTTGCCTCAGGAGATGTTCGTCTGCAAGTCGAAACAAGATATTAGCCAATTGAATGGAGCTGGTTTTGGTTTTCCCCTCCTTCCGATTTTCCCTTCTCTTCCATTGGCTCACCTTGGTTTTTTAATGGGCGAGCTCTCCGTCCTGCACACTCTTGCAGGGGCGCGGTTTCACAGTCTTTCCAGGATCTAGTTACTTCACTGATCTGATGGAGATTGCTGAAGTGGAAAGGCCGGAGTAAGCAGGTAAGTCTCTATTCCAATAACTCCTTGAAATAGCTGCCTTAAGTCTTTCTGCTCGAGATATCTAATGTTCGTTCTTGTTTTTCAGATGCGGCTTTAAGCGGCTTTCGGATGATGGATGACTCTCCTGACAATGATGAGCAGGATTCCAGCTGGTAAGAATAGCGATGTGCGGGGCGCACTAATTGTTTGCTGTATTTAGCTTTCCTTGCTGTGTGCGAATAACCTGCTTTGTCTGTTCTGTTCGGCAGGTGCGGCGCAGTTCCAGGAAGAAGATGGAAGAGCCGCTTGATGGGTTGACTTGCGGCGCGATACTGGAATGATGAAGAACTGCTCGATGGAGTTCCTAGAGGTGGCCGATTTCAGGTGAGTAGCTACCCGAGAGGGTACCTTCAGTTCTGCTCTTCTACAGATGCGGCGGTCCGTGTGGGTAAGCAGAAGGCGAGATCAGGATGTTCTGCAGGTAAGGCCTTCAATACGTTTCTAACTCCTGTTCTTCTCTTTTCTCAGGTGCCGATGGAAAGAAGACTCTGGACAGGCATAGCAGAAGGGAAGCAAGAGCTCAGCTGACACGGTGAGCGTTACGCTGCAGGAGTGCAGAATAACGCGAAGCGTGTTCAGTTTGCAGGGTGCGGTTTAAATAGCCTTGCAAGTAGCCCCAGGAAAATAGTCCCCCTTAACCGTATCCTGTCTCCAGGTAAAGTAGTCCCAAGCCACACCCTGTACTGAATGGCTCAGCCTCTCAGAGCCAAGTATATGGCCCATGTATTTAGCACTTACCATGAGCGTGGCGCCAGCGGTGCCAGGACTGAGTCCAGGTGAGCCTAGCTGGGGCCTGGGAAGTCCCTAAGGAAGCCAAAGTCAGGGATGGGCTCACCAGTTTCAGGTTTTTGGGAGCATGCACCATGACAGCTACACACTGCCACATAGTCACACCTTGTCGATACACATTGTACGAAAGCAGGTGTCTTGCGGGCTGGGAACAACGGTGGTCCCAGGCTTGGGGGCTCGCAGCCTGACCAATCAGGACACTGAGGGTCATGGGCTGGCGGCCGGAATCTCCAGCCAATCATCAGGGTCCCTAATGTAACATGTCTCAGGTAGCAATTTTTAGGGATGAACTAAGTGCACCATCTGACATCGTGGCCACCAATAGCCGTGCATCACATATGTCCCTATACTGGATCTAACACTCTGGGAGCCAACCTAGAGTGGCGCTAGGTTCGGGGAAGGATTTTGGTAAGTGACGCTGATTGTGGCGTCACGAGTGTACAAAAAGGGCCTGCGAGCCCAAAATCGGTGAGATGTGCTTGGACTGGATTTGGCCCTTGTATATTATCCCTGCTGGTTTATCATAATAAAACATCAGTTACTCTTTGCTCCTTGTGTGGACCTCGACTTCTTTGGGACATTGGAAGGAGTTGGGGCCTTCCGTGAGCTGGAGGTCCGCGGACCCTAGGTACGGCTCTGCTGACCCCAGAATTTAGCAAAACAGCCTGCATTGGTCCTGGTGTCTTCTGGCTCCTCTAATCTTGCTTCCCACTGTGTACACGGCCTGTACAGATTTCTCCAGTCTTGATTCCTCTGCTTCCCTTTTACCTGCACTTAAGGGGGGCTTTTTTAGCCTCTCAGTCTACTTCAGTTGTGGGTCATTATTACCAATCATCTGACCAAACCTGCATCTGTGTTCCTCTAGCTCCCCCTTTCTCGTCTCAGTACTGGAGGAATTATGGGACTTGAAGTCCCTTATGACAAAGTTGTTTTTTTCTTCAACCGAGTCCTAACTTCTACTCTTTAGCACATTTATCAAAGGGGTGTCATCAGAGTTAGCCACAATGCAGGTTTGAAAAGGGAAATATGGATCTTTAGTCATAAGGCTTTTAGTTTCAATAACTTCCTCTTGTGACACCTTTGGGAGTTAGGAAAACTAGCATGAGTTTCTGAGGTTCTAAAAAGATGTTAATTACTTCCAACACCACAGGGTTTCTGACGGATTCAATCCACATTAAAATGGTTAATCTGTGGAACCATTGGCTTATTATGGCAACAAGCCATCACATCCTGTGGTAGCTGGGCAAACGTCTCCCTAAAAGGAGTTAAATACTGTGTCTCATACCTTTGGAGCCCTTCACTCCCCTGACCCTTTTCTCCTCCCAGGTGATCCTCCCACAGAAAACCACTCCCAACGTCAGGATCAGGAAGCGTCTGACAATCCCTGTCTTCCTGGCTACCTGGGAGGAGACTTTAGGCAGGGTTTCAGTGAGAAAGCCGTATGATTCATCACAGTATCCAGCACTAAATGTGTAAAGAAATATGTGCCTGGGCCCAAATATATTCTAGCACATCTGGGACACTTTGGGGTGTTCAAATCCCACCCCACTGGTGCCACCATCCACGGCTGTGCCCCAAAGTGCCAGTATATTTATGATATAACCTGCAACTCTTACCGGCTATTGTGGGTGATGGATGTACTACCCCTGGCTTACGTGTAATTTATAGATACCAAGCGACATAAAGTAACATAACATACTAGTTTAAGGCAAATGTTTGATTGATTCTTAAAACACATCATGAGTGTTAATAGTTTGCTTGGATTCAATAGGCGGCAAGTGGGACATGTTGACCATCTATACATAGAAATCAAAGTAAACATGTTTCCCTTCTATGGTAAATGAATTGAAATATGCTGGAAAAATAATTCCTGAACTGATGAACTTGCCTATTGAATACTGCAGCAAAATCGTTGTGTGTGGTTTGGCACTCATGGTAGACACTCCTCTTAGGCAGTGGCCTTTTCCCAGGCTTTGCCCCTGTATTGGTGCTGTTGGCTGTCCTCTTATTGTCACGCCACATTGCAGTAGCAGAGCTGCACCATTGTCCTGCAAGATGACTGAAGCACCCAGCAGTGCCACCTTCTGTCTCATTGTTACCCATAAAAACTAGCACTGTCCTGGCCATCTGGGTCATTAGGTTCTGGAATAACAATAAACCGCCTAGAATGAAGAGACTGCACTCTGTGATCACTGTTGTTCTTTGTTGTGTGACAACTACTGAATGAGAGTTAAAATTATAACAACCTCATCATAATCAGACTGTGTCTGACAAAGAAAGTGCTCTGGCTCAGAAATAAGTGCTTGGGCTGAGCCCAGGCAAACACCCACACAAATTAAGCACTGAGTGCATCCCTCTCTGGATTACAGTTCTGTTTAGGTCTCAGCGAACCACACGTGTGTCATCGAGTGGCAGAACCACAACTCACATCAATCAGAGGCTCTAGTGGTCACGGCAGTGGACGATCTGAGATGGGCAGTCAATCGTCGAGGAGCTGGGATATTAATTTTATTGGACGTCTCTCCGGCCTTCGATACGGTCAACCATGCTATTTTCCTGTCCAGATGAAGCAGCTATGGGGTGAGAAATCGAGCCCTCCACTGGCTTTCTTCATTCTTATCTGATAGATCACAGGGGGTGGTATGTCCCCCTTTGAATCAGGTATAAAATCAGTCTCTTGTGGAGTTTCACAGGGCTCCTCTTTGAGCCACCTGCTTTCTAAATATTTGTAAGAGACCTCTGGCTCACTTAATGAGGTTGGTGGGGGTCTGTTTTTACATCTATGCGGATTGTACACAGATGATTTTTCAAATAGGTAAGGATGATGATCTTCTGGGTAATAGTATGAAATTGTGCCTGGAACACGTCAGCGTATGGATGCAACAAAATAGGCTTAAGTTCAACATCCAGAAGACAGTGATGCTGATCTGCTAGGCACATACGGCTAGCCCTAGACCTGCTAATTCTGGGGCGGAGGAGGCATCAAGATGGATGTCTCAGTTCTGGCCTATTTGCCTTCCCCCTCTTCAAAAGGCCAAGAACCTAGGAGTCTGCTTGATTCTACTCTATCTTTGGAGAGCCAGATGTCTCAAGTTTCCAGTGCCTGCTTCTTTCCTTTGCAGACTCTGAAATGTCTCATGGAATATTTAGCTTTTGCACATAAAATCCAAATTAGGAATGCCTTTATATCTAGTAGTCTTGTTTTCTGTAATGCATTATATCTCGACTTACCTAAGACTGCTGTAGGCAGACTTCAAAGTGTACAGAATGCAGCTGCCAGCGTGTTGGTTAAAGCGAGATGGAGAGGGCATATATCATCGGTTCTTTGAGTGCTCCTTTGGCTCCCGGTGGAGAACCGAATACTGTTTAAGGCACTGTGCATTGTGTATCGTGCTTTATACGGTCAAAATGCTAACTCACTACTAAACTCTGCTGCTATGTCACTGGAGATGTTTGTGTTCAGCCTCTACCAATCTTCTTTCTGTGCCTAAATTATGATGGGTGAAGTGGGGAGGTTTCTCGTTTGCTGTTCAAGCTGCCCTGCTGTCGAACTCGCTCCCGACAAATCTGCATGGATTGAAAATCTGTTGGACTTCCGTCACCTAGTAAAGACTTACTTGTTCCCACCATGAGTATGACGGTTATGAGGGTCGGGGAATGGCTCTCTGTTTTTTCTGCTTCTTGGGGTCATCTTGTAACCACTTCTTCAGCACCTTGATGCCTCCTGGTGAGGTGATTGTTTGCGCTTAACAAATGCTGGACCATGCAGTATCATACCACACCATCAATTAGTTCATGTGTTCTACACGCTGCTCATAAACACTTCACTCTGGCAGTCAGCCTATCACACACGGCTCTTCAAATACTTCACTTTGGTGGTCAGCGTACCACATGCTGCTCTTCAAATACTTCACTCTGTGTGTAACAAACGCTGTTCTCTTGGTTCCCTTTTGACTCAGGCTACCACACGCTTAGTTAGGGAGTGACAGAACCACATCTTCAATTAGGCAGTTAATTCTTGGGGCAGCCTCATGACAGTATTAAGCGTTACCGTAGATTTCACCGAATATCATTTTATCTAATGAGATTTCACTAAATATATTTCACCAAAAATGGTAGGTGAAGTGGTATATGTGTAATGCATGATAGGTGGGGTGTGGGGTAGGGGTATAAGTTAGGGTAGGGAGGGGTTATAGGGGGCTGTTGGGGTCTCCCCCGCATTATGTAGAAAAAGTAAAGCGTGAAATGTATTCAGTGAAATCTCCATTAGGTAAAATATTTAGAAGAAATCACATACATCCGTATTAAGAGCATGACTCATTGGATTATCCTCACTGGGCCCTCCTCATAGTGTACCTGTCAGCGATGGTCCAAGGATCTCCATCTTTCTCATTTTTGCAGACTTTCTCCTTGATTTCTCCTCCCTCACTAGCATATATTTAATGGTTTCCCATTTTGCCACTCTCTCCATCCGCTCCATTCTTTCAGCTCTGCAACTTTCTCTCATTTCACCTTTTACAGCGTTCCACCCCCTCTACTTTCTGCTGTTCTGGTTTCTCAATCCTTGGTTTCTAGCGTTTCCACATGGCTTCCCCCGTGCCTGGTATCTCCGTCTGCTGCTGTGATCCTTCCTCTCACGATCTGGCTCTGCTTCTTTTTGCCACACAGTTTCCTTCTTCCTCTAGACTGGTCGTCTTTCCAATCCCTACAGAGCCGCAACCACACCCAAGTGATCTCCAAAGTCTCCAGTAATTACTGTTTTTGCCTTGGTGGCACTCTCACTGTGCCATAGAACCCTCAAGTTAGTTGGGTTTCACCACACATCCTGGTCATTCCAACAGAGGTAAAGTAACTCTCAATAGAGCATTTTCATGAGAATAAGACTTCCCACATGCACATCTACCATAGAAAGCGAGGTTCCCTCGTTGTTGCATTTCTGAGCACTGATCTCCCCGAAGGCAATGCAGAGCAGCTGCACTAAAGAGGTGTAGGCACAGAAAGGCATCAGTGGCTCTGCAAGGCTGCGAGAGAGCGGTATGTAGCAATGGTGTTAGCTCAGCTCTGGGATAGGTGCATGGGTATCTCTTCTCTGAAGCCTGTAAAGCTCTTGAGTGTTGCTTGTGCTGTGCTGATGATGTTGGCCACACTATTTTGTGATGACGCAGTGTCCCCAATCACCCCCCAAACACAAATGCAAGATTTGAGACTGTATTGTGACAATACTGATTTTCTTTTGTAGGCCAAAGAACAACATGCAAAGCTCTCCTGTTTAACATATTGGTACTCTCTCTTGCCATGACTTTACAAATGTGTTCATTTGTTTAGCGGGGGGATTTGTTAACCTTCCCTCTACCATCCCTTACTATTTAGGAACACTTTCAGGTGCTCTGAATTTATCAAATACTCAGTTTGCGGGTTATATATTTTGGATAGAATTTGTATATTACATGGATCTGAGAAAAAAGGTGAAAAAAGCTCAATATGTCAACACTGCCCTTTCAGGGTGTGTATTAAAACACAGAAAACAATTAGACTGTTGCATAAAATTCACAGGTCACAATAAGCTCAACATGCTCTGACTGCATTACAAATTAGTGAAGCTTTCACTCAACTGTTTCTGAGTTCCAATTGACCAACCATCACCTACCAATCGATGTCAATGGAAAAATGATTGGAGAAAAACGCTCACACCTGACCTAATTCATTGGACCCACTTGACCCTCTTGACCCTCTTGACTGATCTTCCAAATTGGCTATAACATAGTTTTGAAAGCTTTGGTGCCGTTGTTCATGATAAACCAACATTTGTGAGATTCCAGCTGGTAAGTATAGCGATGTGCGGGGCGCACTAATTGTTTGCTGTATTTAGCTTTCCTTGCTGTGTGCGAATAACCTGCTTTGTCTGTTCTGTTCGGCAGGTGCGGCGCAGTTCCAGGAAGAAGATGGAAGAGCCGCTTGACGGGTTGAGTTGCGGCGCGTTACTGGAATGATGAAGAACTGCTCGATGGAGTTCCTAGAGGTGGCCGATTTCAGGTGAGTAGCTACCCGAGAGGGTACCTTCAGTTCTGATCTTCTACAGATGCGGCGGTCCGTGTGGGTAAGCAGAAGGCGAGATCAGGATGTTCTGTAGGTAAGGCCTTCAATACGTTTCTAACTCCTGTTCTTCTCTTTTCTCAGGTGCCGATGGAAAGAAGACTCTGGACGGGCATAGAAGAAGGGAAGCAAGAGCTGAGCTGACACAGTGAGCGTTACGCTGCAGGAGTGCAGAATAACGCGAAGCGTGTTCACTTTGCAGGGTGCGGTTTAAATAGCCTTGCAAGTAGTCCCAGGAAAATAGTCCCCCTTAACCGTATCCTGTCTCCAGGTAAAGTAGTCCCAAGCCACACCCTGTACTGAATGGCTCAGCCTCTCAGAGCCAAGTATATGGCCCATGTATTTAGCACTTACCATGAGCATGGCGCCAGCGGTGCCAGGACTGAGTCCAGGTGAGCCTAGCTGGGGCCTGGGAAGTCCCTAAGGAAGCCAAAGTCAGGGATGGGCTCACCAGTTTCAGGTTTTTGGGAGCATGCACCATGACAGCTACACACTGCCACATAGTCACACCTTGTCGATACATATTGTACGAAAGCAGGTGTACTGCGGGCTGGGAACAACGGTGGTCCCAGGCTTGGGGGCTCGCAGCCTGACCAATCAGGACACTGAGGGTCATGGGCTGGCGGCCGGAATCTCCAGCCAATCATCAGGGTCCCTAATGTAACATGTCTCAGGTAGCAATTTTTAGGGATGAACTAAGTGCACCATCTGACATCGTGGCCACCAATAGCCGTGCATCACATATGTCCCTATACTGGATCTACCACTCTGGGAGCCAACCTAGAATGGCGCTAGGTTCGGGGAAGGATTTTGGTAAGTGACGCTGATTGTGGCGTCACGAGTGTACAAAAAGGGCCTGCGAGCCCAAAATCGGTGAGATGTGCTTGGACTGGATTTGGCCCTTGTATATTATCCCCGCTGGTTTATTATAATAAAACATCAGTTACTCTTTGCTCCTTGTGTGGACCTCGACTTCTTTGGGACATTGGAAGGAGTTAGGGCCTTCCGTGAGCTGGAGGTCCGCGGACCCTAGGTACAGCTCTGCTGACCCCAGAATTTAGCAAAACAGCCTGCATTGGTCCTGGTGTCTTCTGGCTCCTCTAATCTTGCTTCCCAATGTGTACAGGGCCTGTACAGATTTCTCCAGTCTTGATTCCTCTGCTTCCCTTTTACCTGCACTTAAGGGGGGCTTTTTTAGCCTCTCAGTCTACTTCAGTTGTGGGTCATTATTACCAATCATCTGACCACACCTGCATCTGTGTTCCTCTAGCTCCCCCTTCCTCGTCTCAGTACTGGAGGAATTATGGGACTTGAAGTCCCTTATGACAAAGTTGTTTTTTTCTTCAACCGAGTCCCAACTTACTCTTACTCTTTAACACATTTATCAAAGGGGTGTCATCAGAGTTAGCCACAATGCAGGTTTGAAAAGGGAAATATGGATCTTTAGTCATAAGGCTTTTAGTTTCAATAACTTCCTCTTGTAACACCTTTGGGAGTTAGGAAAACTGGCATGAGTTTCTGAGGTTCTAAAAAGATGTTAATTACTTCCAACACCACAGGGTTTCTGACGGATTCAATCCATATTAAAATGGTTAATCTGTGGAACCATTGGCTTATTATGGCAACAAGCCATCACATCCTGTGGTAGCTGGGCAACGTCTCCCTAAAAGGAGTTAAATACTGTGTCTCATTCCTTTGGAGCCCTTCACTCCCCTGACCCTTTTCTCCTCCCAGGTGATCCTCCCACAGAAAACCACTCCCAACGTCAGGATCAGGAAGCGTCTGACAATCCCTGTCTTCCTGGCTACCTGGGAGGAGACTTTAGGCAGGGTTTCAGTGAGAGAGCCGTATGATTCATCACAGTATCCAGCACTAAATGTGTAAAGAAATATGTGCTTGGGCCCAAATATATTCTAGCACATCTGGGACACTTTGGGGTGTTCAAATCCCACTCCACTGGTGCCACCATCCACGGCTGCGCCCCAAAGTGCCAGTATATTTAGGATATAACCTGCAACTCTTACCGGCTATTGCGGGTGATGGATGTACTACCCCTGGCTTACGTGTAATTTATAGATACCAAGCGACATAAAGTAACATAACATACTAGTTTAAGGCAAATGTTTGAGTGATTCTTAAAACACATCATGAGTGTTAATAGTTTGCTTGGATTCAATAGGCGGCAAGTGGGACATGTTGACCATCTATCCATAGAAAACAAAGTAAACATGTTTCCCTTCTAGTGTAAATGAATTGAAATATGCTGGAAAAATAATTCCTGAACTGATGAACTTGCCCATTGAATACTGCAGCAAAATCGTTGTGTGTGGTTAGGCACTCATGGTAGACACTCCTCTTAGGCAGTGGCCTTTTCCCAGGCTTTGCCCCTGTATTGGTGCTGTTGGCTGTCCTCTTATTGTCACGCCACATTGCAGTAGCAGAGCTGCACCATTGTCCTGCAAGATGACTGAAGCACCCAGCAGTGCCACCTTCCATCTCATTGTTTCCCATAAAAACTAGCACTGTCCTGGCCATCTGGGTCATTAGGTTCTGGAATAACAATAAAGCGCCCAGAATGAAGAGACTGCACTCTGTGATCACTGTTGTTCTTTGTTGTGTGACAACTACTGAATGAGAGTTAAAATTATAACAACCTCATCATAATCAGACTGTGTCTGACAAAGAAAGTGCTCTGGCTCAGAAATAAGTGCTTGGGCTGAGCCCAGGCAAACACCCACACAAATTAAGCACTGAGTGCATCCCTCTCTGGATTACAGTTCTGTTTAGGTCTCAGCGAACCACACGTGTGTCATCGAGTGGCAGAACCACAACTCACATCAATCAGAGGCTCTAGTGGTCACGGCAGTGGACGATCTGAGATGGGCAGTCAATCGTCGAGGAGCTGGGATATTAATTTTATTGGACGTCTCTCCGGCCTTCGATACGGTCAACCATGCTATTTTCCTGTCCAGATGAAGCAGCTATGGGGTGAGAAATCGAGCCCTCCACTGGCTTTCTTCATTCTTATCTGATAGATCACAGGGGGTGGTATGTCCCCCTTTGAATCAGGTATAAAATCAGTCTCTTGTGGAGTTTCACAGGGCTCCTCTTTGAGCCACCTGCTTTCTAAATATTTGTAAGAGACCTCTGGCTCACTTAATGAGGTTGGTGGGGGTCTGTTTTTACATCTATGCGGATTGTACACAGATGATTTTTCAAATAGGTAAGGATGATGATCTTCTGGGTAATAGTATGAAATTGTGCCTGGAACACGTCAGCGTATGGATGCAACAAAATAGGCTTAAGTTCAACATCCAGAAGACAGTGATGCTGATCTGCTAGGCCCATACGGCTAGCCCTAGACCTGCTAATTCTGGGGCGGAGGAGGCATCAAGATGGATGTCTCAGTTCTGGCCTATTTGCCTTCCCCCTCTTCAAAAGGCCAAGAACCTAGGAGTCTGCTTGATTCTACTCTATCTTTGGAGAGCCAGATGTCTCAAGTTTCCAGTGCCTGCTTCTTTCCTTTGCAGACTCTGAAATGTCTCATGGAATATTTAGCTTTTGCACATAAAATCCAAATTAGGAATGCCTTTATATCTAGTAGTCTTGTTTTCTGTAATGCATTATATCTCGACTTACCTAAGACTGCTGTAGGCAGACTTCAAAGTGTACAGAATGCAGCTGCCAGCGTGTTGGTTAAAGCGAGACGGAGAGGGCATATATCATCGGTTCTTTGAGTGCTCCTTTGGCTCCCCGTGGAGAACCGAATACTGTTTAAGGCACTGTGCATTGTGTATCGTGCTTTATGCGGTCAAAATGCTAACTCACTACTAAACTCTGCTGCTATGTCACTGGAGATGTTTGTGTTCAGCCTCTGCCAATCTTCTTTCTGTGCCTAAATTATGATGGGTGAAGTGGGGAGGTTTCTCGTTTGCTGTTCAACCTGCCCTGCTGTCGAACTCGCTCCCGACAAATCTGCACGGATTGAAAATCTGTTGGACTTCCGTCACTAAGTAAAGACTTTCTTGTTCCCACCATGAGTATGACGGTTATGAGGGTCGGGGAATGGATCTCTGTTTTTTCTGCTTCTTGGGGTCATCTTGTAACCACTTCTTCAGCACCTTGATGCCTCCTGGTGAGGTGATTGCGCTTAACAAATGCTGGACCATGCCGTATCATACCACACCATCAATTAGTTCACGTGTTCTACACGCTGCTCATAAACACTTCACTCTGGCAGTCAGCCTATCACACACGGCTCTTCAAATACTTCACTTTGGTGGTCAGCGTACCACATGCTGCTCTTCAAATACTTCACTCTGTGTGTAACAAACGCTGTTCTCTTGGTTCCCTTTTGACTCAGGTTACCACACGCTTAGTTAGGGAGTGACAGAACCACATCTTCAATTAGGCAGTTAATTCTTGGGGCAGCCTCATGACAGTATTAAGCGTTACTGTAGATTTCACCAAATATCATTTTATCTAATGAGATTTCACTAAATATATTTCACCGAAAATGGTAGGTGAAGTGGTATATGTGTAATGCATGATAGGTGGGGTGTGGGGTAGGGGTATAAATTAGGGTAGGGAGGGGTGATAGGGGGCTGTTGGGGTCTCCCCCGCATTATGTAGAAAAAGTAAAGCGTGAAATGTATTCAGTGAAATCTCCATTAGGTAAAATATTTAGAAGAAATCACATACATCCGTATTAAGAGCATGACTCATTGGATTATCCTCACTGGGCCCTCCTCATAGTATACCTGTCAGCGATGGTCCAAGGATCTCCATCTTTCTCATTTTTGCAGACTTTCTCCTTGATCTTCTCCTCCCTCACTAGCATATATTTAATGGTTTCCCATTTTGCCACTCTCTCCATCCGCTCCATTCTTTCAGCTCTGCAACTTTCTCTCATTTCACCTTTTACAGCGTTCCACCCCCTCTACTTTCTGCTGTTCTGGTTTCTCAATCCTTGGTTTCTAGCGTTTCCACATGGCTTCCCCCGTGCCTGGTATCTCCGTCTGCTGCTGTGATCCTTCCTCTCACGATCTGGCTCTGCTTCTTTTTGCCACACAGTTTCCTTCTTCCTCTAGACTGGTCGTCTTTCCAATCCCTACAGAGCCGCAACCACACCCAAGTGATCTCCAAAGTCTCCAGTAATTACTGTTTTTGCCTTGGTGGCACCCTCACTGTGCCATAGAACCCTTACGTTAGTTGGGTTTCACCACACATCCTAGTCATTCCAACAGAGGTAAAGTAACTCTCAATAGAGCATTTTCATGAGAATAAGACTTCCCATATGCACATCTACCATAGAAAGTGAGGTTCCCTCGTTGTTGCATTTCTGAGCACTGATCTCCCCGAAGGCAATGCAGAGCAGCTGCACTAAAGAGGTGTAGGCACAGAAAGGCATCAGTGGCTCTGCAAGGCTGCGAGAGAGCGGTATGTAGCAATGGTGTTAGCTCAGCTCTGGGATAGGTGCATGGGTATCTCTTCTCTGAAGCCTGTAAAGCTCTTGACTGTTGCTTGTGCTGTGCTGATGATGTTGGCCACACTATTTTGTGATGACGCAGTGTCCCCAATCACCCCCCAAACACAAATGCAAGATTTGAGACTGTATTGTGACAATACTGATTTTCTTTTGTAGGCCAAAGAACAACATGCAAAGCTCTCCTGTTTAACATATTGGTACTCTCTCTTGCCATGACTTTACAAATGTGTGCATTTGTTTAGCGGGGGGATTTGTTAACCTTCCCTCTACCATCCCTTACTATTTAGGAACACTTTCAGGTGCTCTGAATTTATCAAATACTCAGTTTGCGGGTTATATATTTTGGATAGAATTTGTAGATTACATGGATCTGAGAAAAAAGGTGAAAAAAGCTCAATATGTCAACACTGCCCTTTCAGGGTGTGTATTAAAACACAGAAAACAATTAGACTGTTGCATAAAATTCACAGGTCACAATCAGCTCAACATGCTCTGACTGCATTACAAATTAGTGAAGCTTTCACTCAACTGTTTCTGAGTTCCCATTGACCAACCATCACCTACCAATCGATGTCAATGGAAAAATGATTGGAGAAAAACGCTCACACCTGACCTAATTCATTGGACCCACTTGACCCTCTTGACCCTCTTGACTGATCTTCCAAATTGGCTATAACATAGTTTTGAAAGCTTTGGTGCCGTTGTTCATGATAAGCCAACATTTGGGCTACAAAATATTTGCTGTCTTTAGGGAAATTGATTGAAATATATTAAAAACAACCTGGTTTTACGACAAAAGGATTTGTGCAATTTTTTCTGTGTTACTCAAAAGACGCTTTTAATATGTAGGAAATTATATAAACACTGGGATGTGCATCCTCAGAGGTTTACATTGTTTACAGTTTTACATTGGTGGTGATGCACATGGGATCCTTTGCACCAGGTTGTGGGATGCGTGACGAATCCCGGGATGTCGTCACTTCTTCCTGAGATGGAGTCCCTTCCCCTAAGGCCAGGGAGGTAAGGCAGCTATCCAATAGTCCCCCTTTGAGTGGTACTCAGCGGGAGGATCTCATGGGGAGAGACTCCCCCTCTGGGGGTCAGGGAGAACATCTCGGGAGAATGCAGTATGAAAACCCTCACCTCACACCCCTCCTTGAACTAGGAACCACAATGACCTAGTTACTTCTCCCGTGTATGTCTGTAGGGCGACAAGCTTAATACCCACTGAGACGAGGAAGAGTAGGGATTATCTGGTGAAGACTGCCTTGACAGGTACTGAGGCGAGGAGGAGGTGTGGAGCAATGCAGTGCCATGATGAGATCTGGCATAATCATTCTAGTTGTTGTCCTCTCATCATAAAAAGCAAGGAAGGACTACCAGAAAAGGAAAAGCAGCCTAACAGACCGCAGGAAAGTGAAGCATGGGAAATTGGAAGGGGACGCAGAGCTGAATAGGGAGGAACTGAGAGCAGTCCGCTCTCTGGTTTGGGAAAGACAGCAATCTCCTTTTTCCCCCAGCGTCTGAGTGGAACATTGGTGAATGGGGACCTGAATGCAGGAAGCAGACAGGAAGCATTCAGTCTCAGCACAAGATAACAGATCTGCAAAGGGAAGGAACATGACCACAGAGATGCCCGCGCTACCGAGATATGGAGAGAAAGACCCCAGAAAGAACCCGCCGCTCACCCGGAAGAAAACAAAGATAACGGGAACATGCAGGGAATGGTGGGGTTTGGAAACCACAGGGGAACAAGACCCACTATGAAAATATCGGGTGGGGAAATCTTCCCTGTGACAGTACTTGGTGGGTGTATTGCTCCACCCAAAGTGCACGGAACAAACATAAATCACCAATGCAATTACAGAGCAAATACTTTGAACGTAGACAGACGCAATAACTCACAGCCACGCACTCTTAGAAGATAATCAGCTTTTAATTAGAAGTACATAGAAATAACTCACAAAAATAATATGGACATAAATCACAGAAGAAGTAAAGAATTCAAAAGGAAATACATCACCGTGAGCGTAACAGAGTTCCTCATCTCGCCCAGGAGCGGCTAGAAGACCCCAGGAACAACCAGGCCGAGAGCACCACAGCTCACAGGAGGGTCGGACGTAAGCAACCTTCTCCGGCTGAAGTCTCACCTGACCACCTCCGGGCTTCCGCGTATATACACACTCCACAAAGGGGAGTCAATTCTCGAACCTTCTGGAAATTGCACTTGCGCAGTTGAGGAACAGCCGTCGGTTGCCAGCTGGGTCAATCGAGAGCTCCCCCCAAGAAGCGCAGTGCCCTCCTTCTCTAAAAACACACTCCACGGAGAACAGTAGCAAACCATAACAAAGTTAGCTTTCCCAGCAGAAATGTCCTTGACCGCATTCCAGGTTTGGAAAGCATATTTTTCTCAGCATCGTGAATCTAACACTCAGCAAAATTTGTGCAGCTTTTCACTGCGGCATGAAGTAAATATCCATCATGGCTCCGAGCGCTCCCAGAATGCATTGCGCACCAGCGCCATTTTAGTTCAAGCATAACAGTGGGCTAATAGACCAAGTCTTGGAGAAGTAGGAGGAAGAGAGAAATGGTCTGGGACCGAAATGCTAGGCAGCAAGGGGAAGGTAATCTTAGTGACAGTAACTGACAGGAGAGTGAACAAGTTCTGTCAAAACTGCAGAATAGAAAGATATGGGTCTGGGACCCATGACGATAGAGGGCAGCGGGAAGAGATACTCCCTCTTTCTCGGGGCAGCACTTGACAGGTCAGAGAAACAAGTGGGCCATAGTGGGTAACCCTGGGTCAAGAACCCTACTGATAGATGAACTGTATTTTTGTGAAACCCAAAGGGGACAAGAAAGGCCAGGGGAAGGGAGTAATTTCCCCTGGTGTTGTGAACTGTGAAACTAAAGCCAAGAAAGGCCATGGGAAGGGAGCCATTTCCCCTGGTATTTAGAACTGTGAAAGTATAGCCAAAAGAAACCAGGGGAAAGGAGGCAACACCCCTGATGTTGTGAACTCTGAGAATAAAGCCAAGTAAGGGAGTCATTCCCAGGGCATTGTGGAATTGTGAAGCCAAGTGAAATGAGAGTCCAGGGGAAGAGAGCCATTGCCCTGGCTATGTGTGTGTGCAAAAACACTGAGAACCAGACATCAGGAAAAGGGAGTCATTCTCTTGATAATTGGGCTTACAAGAAGGATCAAACCAGTGATCTGGGAGAAGGAAGCCATTCCCCCTGGAAAGAAGAAATAGCAAACATTTGATACAGAGTGTTAGAAGATCAGTAATCCTTTGTTTGGAAGTACTAAAATCAGAGAAAGAGCGTCATTCCCCCGGTGAGGAAATTGCAAACAGAACTGTGCCATCCAGTCCAGGAGAAGGGAGTCATCCTCCTGGACCAAGAACATTGGCACAACCTTTAGTGTAGTTATAAGTGTAAGGGACAGAGATAGGGATGTTTGACACAGGATGGTGGATGCTTTTTAGTTGCAAGGACATTCTGACAGGCACATTAGCACCTCGTTGAGGCACAGAAAGCCCTAATAGATCAAAGGAAAGATAGGCTTTCTCTTTATTTTGATCTTAAATAAAAGTAATATAGAACCCACCATGTCACATGTGTGCCAGTCTCCTCCTTCGGCACCCTTACAGATGCAGTAAGGTTTGTTATTCTCACAATATTTTCCTAGCACTTCTGTGGACTGGAGAACCTTCTCTCCAAGTTCCAGGATGATGTGCAGTTTCTTGCTCTTTCTTTCAATATCCAGATGTTCAGGTGGCACACTTGAGAACCTTCACTCTAGGTTATAGGATGCAACAAGGTTTGCTTTTCTCACAATATTTACATAGCACTTCTGTGGACTGGAGAACCTTAATTCCAGGCTCCATCATGGTGTATGATTGCTCCTTCTTTCTCCCAGTGTCCAGTTTTTAAGGTGGCACTCTTGGGATCCTTCACTTCAGGTTCAGGGATGCAACCAGGTTTCTTTTTCCCACAATATTTACCTTCCACTTCTGTGGACTGGCGAACCTTCAATCCAGGTTCCAGGATGATATGCAGTGTCTCTCTCTCTTTCTACTAAGGGCCAGATGTTAAGGTGGCACACTTGGGATCCTTCACTAGAAGTTCTGGGATGCAACAAGGTTTGTTATTCTCACATTATTTAAATAGCACTTCTGTAAACTGGATAATTTTCACTCCAGGTTCCAGGATGAGGTGCATATTCTCTCTTTCTCCCAATGTCCACTTGTTAAGGTGGCATACTTAGTACCCTCCACACCAGGCTCTGGGATCCAACAAGGTTTGTTATTCTAACAATATGTCCGTAGCCCTTCTGTAGACTGAAGACCCTTCACTCCAGGTTATAGAATGACATGTGATTTCTCGCTCTTTCTCCCAATGTCCAGTTGTTACGGTGGCACACTTGGGATCCTTCACACCAGGCTCTGGGATGGAATAGGGTTTGTTATGCTAACAATATTTCCCTAGCCCTTCTGTAGACTGAAGAACCTTCACTCCAGGTTTCGGAATGACATGTGGTTTCTCGCTCTTTCTCCTAATGTCCAGTTGTTAAGGTGGCGCAAATGGAATCATTCACTCCATGTTCATGGGATGCAAGAAGGTTTATTTTTCTCACAATATTTACCTAGCAATTCTGTTTGTTTATTTATTGCGCATTTGTAAGGTGCTTCTACATCAAGTAAACTGTGTTTCAAAGATAGAGAACCTTTACTCTAGGTTCCAGGATGACATACACTTTCTCTGACTTTTCTCCCGATGTCCAGTTGTTAAGGTGGTGCTTGGGGGATCCTTCACTCCAGGTTCTAGGATGCAACAAGGTTTATTATTCTCACAATAATCAATGTGAGGGGTCAGAAATGAAAGGTAGACAAAAAGTTGTAATGTTTTCAACAATTGACATCTTTATTCAAATAAAAGTTTTGGACAAAGGCCTTTCTGTCCCTATCCTAAAAAAGAGCTTCCCTACCTAGGAAGCTAAAATTAAGGATCAGTCTGTGTCTCATCAAAATGATATACATTGTCGTTATATCCAAAACATATTCATCTGACCTTCACACTAGAAATGAACAACTAAGAGTATAAGGAAAATGTGCCTCATTCCAAGTTTGCCAGTACAGTAACGACCATACCAGTAAGCTTGCTGGTACCTTTGTTACCATACCGGCAAACTACAAGTTCAGCTTGCGGGTGCCTTCCCACCTGCCAGGACTGGCCTGCCAGGAGGGCCGCTACCCGTGAGCAGAGCATGCCAGATGCACCATCACCAATCTAAATGGTGCCGTTGCATCCGTCCTCCCCATTCCCACTGATGGGAGCATTATTTTCCAGCGCCCAGGAATGGCCAATTACCGGGTCTGGCGGGCCGTGATGACCCGGTAATTGCCCATTCCTGTGCGCCGGAAAAAAAATTATACTGGCGGCAGCCGTGCATGTTTTACCAGCACGGCTACCACCAGTACTGTAATGAGGCTCAATGTCTCTTATTCAGGTTTGGCAAAAAGTGTTCAAAATTAAACAAGTAGATACATCCAACAAAAATAATCATTGGATCCTGAGGGTGGTTCCCTTCCCCTGGATTATCTCAGGTGGGATGGCAAGAGTCTCTCTTTCACACAACAACTTCTTAAGGATGGCAAACGTGTCCTTTTAAACAACAACTTCTTAAGGCTGTCCTCCTGTATACTCAGCTGTCAGAATGAAGAGGGTGGGAAGGCTGTTCCATAGGAGGGAGCCAGCCAAGGAAAGTGATCGGCCATCAGCTAACTGTTTAGCAAAGCGCTTGTCAAACGGAGAGTTGGTGCCGGAGGAGCCAGAGGAGCGTAAAGATCTGGAGGGAGAGTATTTAGGGAGAGCCAGTTGAAGATAGTGTGGTTCCTGGCCCCAGACAGCCTTATAGATGATGCAGAGGGATTTGAATTTGATTCCTGCAACAACCGGGAGCCAGTGGAGAGATTTTAGGGCTGGAGAGATGCAGTCCTTGGGCTTGAGGCCACGGATAAGTCTTGCAGCCCTTTTTCTGGATTCGCTGGAGGGGTCGTAGAGAGGAAGAGGGTAGATTAAGGAAGAGGCTATTGCAGTAGTCTAGCCTGGAGAGAACCAGAGCTCTAGAGACATTGAGCTTTTGGGGGAAAGTGAGGAGAGGAAGGATTCCTTTGAGGAGGTGGAGTTGAAAGTGGGACTTCTTGGCAGGGTCCCGAATGTGAGGGAGTAAGGAAAGAGAGAAGTCGAAGATGACTCCAAGGTTTCTGGCTTCAGATGAAGGAGAAGGGGGAGAGCCCATGGGGGGTGGCCAGAGTGAGGGGAAGAAAGACGGAGCAGGAGTCCCAATGGGAAGGATCCCAGTCTTGCTGACATTGAGGCCAGGACTGGATGGCAGATATGCATTCAGTAATGATGGAGTAAGTAAGGAGAGGATCAGAGGGAAGCGCAAAGAAGAGTTGTGTATCCTCTGCATAACACTGTACATTAGGGGCGAAGGTGGAAATTAGGTGTGCGAGCGGAGCAAGATAGATGTTAAAGAGCCATGGAGAAAGGTTGGAGCCCTGGGGATGCCACAGGTGGAGATAGAGATGGGGGAGAAGAAGGAGCCAAGAATAACCTGGGAAGGACGGTTATTGAGGAAGGAGATCAGCCAGTCCAGTGCCCTCTCTGAGATACCTAGAGTATTGTGGAGCCGTTTTATGAGGATGGAGTGGTTGACCATGTCAAATGCAGAGGAGAGATCAAGTAGAATGAGAACAACTGGAGAGTTAGAATCAAGGGATGCGAGCAGTTCTTCACAGGTGTTCAGAAGAGCAGTTTCCATGCCTCTGGATCCTCGTAATCCAGATTGATGGTCGTGTAGGCAACTAACAAGTTCAGTGTGTTCAGTCAGTTGAGGTAAGACCAGCTTCTCCAAGAGTTTTCCAAGGAAGGGGGCGTGGGGTAGAGAAGGGGCGGTGGTTAGTCAGACAAGACGGATCTGTAGACGTTTTTTTCCAGGATGGGGTGCATAAGAGAGTGCTTGAGGGAAGAGGGGAAAGATCCAATAGAAAAGGATTGGTTGCAGAAATCAGCAAGTACAGGAGCCAGAGTGCCAATAATGTCCTTAATGGTTCTGGAAGAACAGGGGGGACCTGTTTGTAGGAGACCTTCATGGAGCGGACATCTATGGTGACCTCATCAGGTCAGATAGGAGAGATGGGGGAGAGAAAGTCAGAGGGAGGAGGGGAGGCCAGCGGGGGCAGGGGAAGGAGAGGGGGAAAGGAAAGTGAGGGTGCTCAGGATGTCTTGAGTTTTTGCAGTGAAGTGTGTGGCCAGTGCATTGCAAAGGGCCTGCGAGGGAAGATGTGTGGTGGAGACTGCAGAAGGGTTGGCTAGTTCCTTGCAGATTTTAAAGAGTTCAGCCGTGTTGATAGATGCACTAGAGACGTGAGCCTGGGCGTGGGTTCTTTTCTTGGAGTGAATCGAGAGTCAGTATTGCGTTTGGAGCAGGCGACAGGCCAGTTTAACAGAGGGTGAGTCTGAGGTCTGCCACTTTCATTCCGCAGCTATGCACTTGCATTTCATGGCTGCAAGTTTGGAGCCATACCAGGTGTTACGCTTGGAGGCATGTTTCAGACAGATCCTCATGAATGGGCAAGAGTGTCAAGGGTATTAGTGATGGCAAGATGGAGGTTGCTGAGAGCAGAGTCAGAGGTATCATTTGCAGTGGGAGGAGGGGGTGATGAAGGTAAATGTGAAGGCAGTAGCTGAAGCTAATTTCATCGGACGGATATTTGTGAACGAGGTTGGCAGAGCTGGGGGAGGTGCAGTCAGATGGCAGAGAGGACCCAGGTGAGAGGAGAGGAGAGGAGAGAGTGATTGACCCAGTGAGTGGGGTAGTGATTGGGGAGGAGTGCAAAAGATCAGTTTGGATGAAAGCATTGAGAGTATTTTCAGCCAAGTCGGTAGGACCAGAGAGGAGAATGGAGAGGGAGAGCGATGTGCATAGGTCATGGAAGAGCGTGGATGCCATGATTGAGAAGTCAAGGTGGATGTTGAAGTCACCCAGGAGAAGGAATTTAGAGGTGGTTGTGAGGAGAGAGAAGGAGAAATCAGCTCATTCAGTGAGGATCACGGTGGTAGAGCCAGGTGGTCAGTAGATAGTGACAATGGTCAGGGAGGAAGTGGGAGAGATGACCAGCTAGCCGACTAGGCTCTCAAAGGAAGAGTAAGGCTGGGTGGGTATGAGGGAAGAAGGGACCCACAAAGGCAAGATCAGGGCAACCCCACTGCCAGCACGGTTATGGGCAAGGCTTGGAGATGATCTCATAGCCATCAGGGAGAAGGGAGTCAAAAGCAGTGACTGAGCTGGCATCCAACCACGCCTTGGTAAGGGCAAGATTGTCAAGGTCAAGGTCTTCAAGGAGGAAGCAGATGTTAGTATAGTGTTTGATGGCAGATCGAGCATTAAGCATGGCTAGTTGCAAGAGGTCACTGCTTTTGAAGGTTTTCGGAGGAGGGGTACATGGGCATGGTACACCATTCGTAGAAGGGGAGACAGATACAGAGAGATATAGGAAGAGGAAGAAGGAGTAGGAGGTGCAGAAAAAAGTTGATGAGGGACGGCAAGCGCCGGTCGAAGAGAAGGAGGTTGGGTTGAGGACCCTGAGCCATTATAGTGCCATTGTGATAGACAATAATGATACACCTGGATGATGAGAAGCCCGTCAAGAGTACTTCCCATCTAGTGCCATCATTACTGGGTGAAAATGTGTGAGGAGACAGAGTAGAGATAAGATGAGGAGTCCATAGATCTGGAGAGGGGACGGAAAAGTGGATATTAGCAAAAATCTGTCTGGAAATTGCACTGACATAGGTGTCTGCGATTGGTAGACCGGGGTTTGTGGTCAGGATGTCTTTTTTATGCTTTCTTCATCCAGACTTCGTTAGAGAGGGAGGATAGGTGATAGTGTAGCAGATGGGGGAGATGGGGATTGCCATAGGGACAGGGAAGGATAGGATGGAAGATAGAGAAGGGCCTGCACAGCACAGCACAGGCACAAACTCACCAGGTGGCTTAGTAGCCGCAGAAGCTAGAAACAGATGCAATGGTACTCTGGTATCATTTCCAGAAAGCAAAGAAATGCAAAGAAATGCAATGCAAAATGGGGCATACAAAGTTAAACAACAAACCCGAATGAAATCTCCAAAAAGCACAGCAAAACAATGCAAAATGGGGTGCATGATGTTGAACGACACACCAGAATTTGAATTTCGAAAAACACAGCAAAACAATGCAAAATCGGGTGCACGATGTTAAAAAAAACACACACCAGAATTCGAATGTCCTAAAAGCACAGCAAAACAATGCAAAATGAGAGGCGGACACAAGGGGCCTCATTACACGGAAGGCGGTAACCATGGCGCTATTAGCGCCATGGTTGCTGCCGGTATTTTACCGAGTCCACAATGGTGAATGGCGGAATTGCCGCCCCATTCCAAGGTGTGCGGGGGCGGTAATTCCCCATTCACCATGGCACTTCCCCATTCCCATTTTTGCCCCCATAGGGATCAATGGAAATGGGGAAGGCGGTAATTACGGTACCGCAAATTGCGGTACCGTAATTACCTTCAGAGTCCCTTTGCGGGTCCCGGTGCTTAACGGGTGGTAAAACCAGCCGTTAAGGTAGGGAGCAACAAAGGGACCTCGTAGTAAGGTGGTAAGGGATTACCGGTACCCTTACCGGTACCGGTAATCCCTTACCGCCATCCGTGTAATGAGGCCCAAGGTGTTCATGTTTTTAAACAAAGGCATTTATTAAATGAAAAGAGGTTGGGGAAATACCTTTCTATCCCTATTCTAAAGAGGAATTTCCCTACCTAGAAAGCAAAATTAAGGAATTGTCTGTGTCAGGAAGTCCGTACCTAATAATCCATCCTTATGTCCAAAACATCCTATCCTTGTCTTCACACTATAAACAAAATAACAAAGGGTGCAAATAAATGTCTTTGTCTTGATGATGGCAAAAGTGTTCAAAACCAAAGAAATAACTTTAACGGAAATGTTCTCCAAGGTAAAAGACCCTTGAACCCAGAGAATGTTTCCCTTCCCCTAGATTCTTTGAATAGGATGGCAAAAGTGTTCATTTAAGTAACAGTTCCTTTAGAGCTGCTTTGGACTCACAAAGTTCTTATTTAAGTAGTACAGTTTTGTATTTATTTCTGTGAAACTTCTTGTAGCTTTTTAGATTGCCTGGTATACTCCCCGTCCAGGAATCTTGGTACAATCTCAATTTCCTGGTATACTCACTTGCCAGGGCTTCTGTTGTAGGTTTGAAGATTACCTGGTGTACTCTCCTGCCAGACATGTGTAAACAACTTTAATTGCCTGGTATACTCACCTGCCAGGACTTCTTTTTTAGGTTTGCAGATCACCTGGTATGCTCTCCTGCCAGTAATCTGTACGCAACTTCAATTGTCTGGCTTACTTGCCTGCCAGGACTGTTTCTCAGTTCTTTAGTTATATCGAAATAGCATATACTGTGAGGTGCTTAGTATATCTATCTTTGACAATGCCTATTCAAACTTCTGCACCCCCCTCCCCCACCATTGGCATCTCACGCATCTTTATTGGGTTGGGGTTTGCCTTTGGACTTTGTCGTGACAGCATTCAAGCATTTTTCTTACTTTGTCTTGTCTGCATTCAAGCATTCTTCTTATTGGGTATAGATTTTGTAAACGTTGGGCTTTGCCCACATTAGCAATTTCATACCATTCAAACAATCTGTTCTTGCGCTTGTTGGAATGCCCAGGGGTCCCCAGCTGCTTTGGGCAGACTCACCGGTCTTTTCCAGAATTCCTCGGAATGCTGACTCAGCTGTGATGACACCAATCTGACCGGCTTGGAGTCTTCTGTGGGGTTAAAGACGCTGTTTGTAAAACAAACAAGGCATTGCAATATGTCTCTTTCCTGTTGCTATGGTGCTGCAGTTTCCCACATTCTTTCTTCGTCCCTCCTCGCTCCCGGTAAGCCATTATGCCTTGCATGACTTCCCTTCTCATTCTACGGTGCGCTACCCTGCAAATCTTCTCTTGTTCCTTGATCCTCCTGTTTTCATCTACACTAACTGTGAACTCCTTGTTCCCCTGGACTCTGTGCTTCATCTAGCCGATTGTTTGGGATTAAGCTGCTCTGTGCCTTCTACTGGAATTTTTTTTATCTCTGCTTTGCTGTTCATCTTCAACCACTGCAATTGTAGGAGTTTAAGTTACAAGGGACTTTTCCTCCTATACATTTGGGACCAATCTTCTAGGCAGCACTTTCTGCTCCTGTCACATTTTCAGGAAGCAGAGTGGCTTCTAGAGAAGACCGGCATTACCTCTTCTCATCTACAGTCAGAAAAGCTCCTATGGTAAGGCCCGGTCGCTGACAGGTTGGGATGCCATTTGGAGCAAGAAAATATGGAGCAGGTGCAGAAGTTAATTGCGGCTCTGCAAGGTTTTACCTTGGAGGTCTAAAACCTTAAGACTAAAAATGATGTCCTAAGACAAGCAATGGCAACCTGGGAGGTGCTATTAAAGAACCTACAGCCACGAGGTGCTGCTGTTGAACGATACCATGGCGACCCAAAAAAGTACAGAGAATGTATAGATGCCTTTACTCTGGCTTTTGCATTTAGACAAGGTACCTTTCAAAACGACCATGCAAAGGTCAGTTTTCTTGTTTCTCATTTGTCTGGTTGTGCCATGGCTTGGGCAAAGCCCTTGGTTACCACCGGATGCCCAATTCTGGACAAGCACAAGGCCTTTTTGATTGCATACATTGTTAGATTTTGTACAAGGAAACCATGACGTCTTAACCGACACTCCTCATTTTAGGCAGTTGGCTCAACAGAAAAAACTGGCCTAACAAAGCCTGTTTTAGATTGAAGGGGCTTGTCTGAGGACTTAATAGACAAACTGTCAGGGGGTCCCAAGACCAACTACTTTTGAAGATCTTGTCAAACCTGTCATTCAAATGGATTACTTAATACATTTAAAGAAAATTGAAAAAAAAGACAAAGAAGCACACTCTCCCACCCCTTGGTGCCCGAGTCTTCCCAAAAAACAACATCAGGGGATGAACCTATGCAAATAGGAGTCGCTCGGGGACCATTAATCGATGAAGAAAGAAAGAGACAACCTTTAAAGGGTTTATGGATGTACAGCAGATCTTCTGAACAGCTTTTATGTCTATGCCTATTGGCCCCCCTCGCAGAGCGGAAAATGCCAGCTTCTGTCCTCAGGAGGGACGTTAGTTCAGGAGTCTTTAACTAGTCCCTTAATTGTTGGCATATCTCCACGCTCAGAGAGGAGTCCAGTGCAGCTGGTTAACATAAAGATAACTCTCTGCTATTCACCCAAACTTGAGATTGAAACCTCAGCTATGGTGGATTTGGGTGCTGCAGGACTGTTTATGGACAAAGCATGGGCACTGAAGATGGGTGTTCCTTTCAGACAAAAAGACCTACCAGTACCTGTGGCAGGGGTGGACGGATGACCGTTGAGCAGTGGGCCCATAACTGAAGCCACCCATGAAGGAATCATGAGGATTCATCATCATACGGAAAAGATAACATTTGACCTAATCACTGCAGCACATTCCCAAGTGATATTGCGGGGGTGCGGGGTGGACGAAAATAGCATCCATACCTGAGTGGGAGCTAAACAAACATAGTAACACCTCTTCCATGATCAACTCTCCTCTGAGCATTTCTCCTCTTCAGCCTCCGCACTCTAACTCTTCTTCGTCCTCACTTGCCTCTACACCTGTGGACTTGCCACCACGCAGGCTTTTGACCATGTTTGAACACAGGGAAATGAACATAGAAGGGGGTCAGAAGGATGTATTGAGTGAGATTAATCAAGTGTAATGCGCCCTGGTCTAGCTATATGAAGGAATTAATTCAGGGACCATCGCACTCTGTAATCCGTGCGAAACAAGTTTAACAACTTGCGATTTGCACCAATTTGAAAGAATTTATTGGTCAACGATGTTGCAGGGTGTCAGCAGAAAACTCTATTCTAAGGAATGTGGTGACCGTGTCTATTGTTAATATTAAATGCCCAAGTATGGGAGTGAATAGTTTTAACCAAAATGTTTGTACGAATGTGTGCAGCCTTTTATCAGGGGATCAACAGTTTAATTCCCAGAAGGACTGTGTTCCATCTAAAGTTCTATCAATAGACAGTTGCTCCATCCCAACTTCTCAAATTGGGGAAGTGGGTAACACTACGCTTACGGAATTTCAAACACCATGGGAGCTACCAGTTTCGGACATCACATCTGTTGGAGATGACTCTTGCTTCCCCCCTATGGTAGATGGTGCTGTAAATTACACTGTTCTTGGGTCAGTGAGGGAGGTTCTTCCATCGAAGAGAAGGCAGGTGGACAATTTAAAAAACAAACATACCACTTAGTGAACTTACAAAGCAGGCCACAAATAAATTTCTGTCTAGCTTTCTAAAGCGTCCTCTGGTTAAAAAGGTTTTGAAAGGTAAATCCAAGGTAGTTCTTGATGAATCAAGTAGAGGTTTGCTCTGTATGACAAGAATGAATATGGCTGGTGAGGGGGTGGTGGCAGGGGTGGAAACGGTACATTAGCATGCCAAGGTTGGGTCTATTAACAAATTGGGTAGTAGGAGGTTGGAATGTGTAATGTTTGAGGAGCTGCGGCCTGCTAATACTGGTCTGGTGGTGGATCTTACACAGCTGGGCACTACGGACCAGCCTACCCACCCGGCTTCATTGCAGGAGAGGCCGAAAGGAACATACAATCTGGTCCCTCTGGTAACATCTGGTTTGCCAACCTTTATTTGTAAAATCCCTTTTTCCCCCTGTCTACAGAGGGAGCTGTGCCCACTGAAAGAACATTGCCCTTGAAACTATTCTTAAAAAGTAATCACCTCAGACTCAAATTCCCAACGTCCTCTCATACTAATACAAAAGGGGGGGTTACTGATCCTACCTTCCAACCGAATATGTGTATATGAATAAGGGGGTAAAGGGGCATGACGGGCTTAAAGATCGAGATCACTCGAGTTCTGTGACCCACAGGACCGGACCTAAGATGGAACAAGAGTTCAGAATTCTACTTGAGGGTGTTCTTCATGACAATAAGCATATAATGCTAAATCGTACTAACGTTTTAAGGCTTCTAAATGCTATTCCATCTCTTAGGCCCCTGACCTCCAGGGCATTGAGCGGATACACTTTTCTGACCACTTTAGAACAGATCGGGTTAACGTATACTTTAGACCCAGATTGATCTTTGTTGCTGTTATGAAGGAACAAAATACTGTCCGTACATTTGGTTTTGATATATCGCTACAAAATGAATGGGACTGTAACCGGACTAGAATGTGCATGGAGGTTTGCCTGTGGTTTTAACCAAGGACATGTTGTCTCTTTTGATCAGGGCAGACAGTAACTGGGCCTATACAATTAGTCCCTTGTAAAAACATAATGGGGACATCAGATCAAGGGACTGGTTGTGGATCTCGGGTGCATTATGCGCAAGCAATGGAGCTGCCTCCCCGCAGTTAGCCTAACACTAAGACATATCCCTTATCTTTTTTATCTTGGAACACCCAGGGCCATATCCACCTTTTGACAAATCCAGCTGTGAACTATCTTTTTTAAATGAATTCGGTGATTCATTTTCAGGAAACTTGGCTGATGAACGCCCCCTTGATTGATGGTTTTGCTGATTCATTTTAACCAGCAAAGAAGGGACCTTCAGGCCGCCCTTTCAGCGGATTGTTAACATTAATTGAATCCACCAACACAATATCTATAATAGGAGAAGCTAATGCACAATTTGGGATAATAGCTACGCACATTCGTGTGTTACTTGAACATACAACATTTTTATTTAAGCCTGTTGGTTCTGTCCATTGTTGTGCGCGCCCTGAAGCCCTCAGGCATTGTGCGAGGTATACAAGACGTTCTTATTTTGAATGTTTATTGGAATGCTGGTCTTGTTGACCTAAGCATCTTCATCAATGAGATCCTGGTCTACATTAATGAGTGGTTGGACACATGAGAAGGAGGACTAATCCTCTTCTCTGGTGGCATCAATGCCTCTTGTCTCCCATCGCAACTAACAAAGGGAGCTGGTGTGATAAAATAAGGAAAGGAGCATCGTGGCCAAGTCTGGTATAACACCTTAACTGGGATTGGTCTTGTAATGTTGAGTGGAGCTACTTTAGGAGATGTTCCCAAACCACTTTACCTGGTTTAGTGGAATGCGCTATTCAACCTTGGATTATATATTTGCCAGTCAGTGTCTATTTGAGAGATGTCTATATGTAAATATTCGTTATACAGAATTTAGTGATCATTGCATTCTATTGGCTACATTTAGGTTGGGTGAAGTACTCGGCCCTTAACCACATTACAACAGGATTGAGAGTGAACATGGCCGGTAACAAAATTAGCTGCAATGCCTTAGCAGTTCTAAAGTTTAATACTATAATTGCTGAGTATGTTAGTCTCAACTCACAACTAAACTTTTATCAAAGCTTCTCAGTGGACACAATTAAGGATTCTATTGAATATTTAATGGATCAAAGCCTGTCCACACATAAAACAACTTTCAGGGATTTAAAAAAGAAACATGTGCACTTTTATGAATGGGACGATGCTGCAAGAAAAAGATTTTTGCGAGCGAAGTTATAAAGATTAGCAAATCCTCCAAACTCTCTACACGCGAAAAGCTGAGGTGTAACCAAAAACAGAAAAAAGGATATAAAAACTGGCTTAAAGGTCATTGTGGTTTGAGGAGTCAGCTGGAGGCCGAACACGTGCTCTCTGTTTTACTAAAAGAAAAATCCGAGGCATTTTGGCAGGTGATAAATGGGTTTGATATCCCAGTACCAGTAGCCCTCTAAATCCGATTCCAGAGTCAAACCTGGGTGATGCGCTATAACTCCTTATTTGCCAAGCCTGTTGGTTTGGATAGGAAAGTGAGCAGGTTGAGGAATGAAGAGTGGTTTTTGCCTATTAATCCTGTAGAAATAGACAAAATAATTGGTCAAATTGGTTCATTAAGGGCTCCGGGGCATAACAAGCTCTCAAACCTGTTATTTAGAGGACATCCAGAGCTGTGGGCGGGGATCCTGGCTACCTTATTTGAGCTGATCACATCCTCTCAGAGGTTCCTGTCTTCCTGGTCTACTGCCTTTATCATACACATCTTCAAAAAGGGGCTTAGATCAGACCCACTCAACTATCGGCCCATTGCCATTTTAGATGCAGACAGCAGGGTCTTTTCGGACTTGCTGTTGGTGCATCTTGAAGAATGGCAATTGAAGGTGGGGAGGATCTCTAAATGGTAGACTGTCTTTCGCAAGTACTTGGCTACCAGTATCAATGTTTTATTTTGAAAGGCGTAATGAACCAGGCATGTTATTCAAAATAGGACTCCATCTTTCTTGCTACAATTGACCTCTCAGCCGCTTTTGATGCGGTTGACCAGGCCTTGTTATGGACTAAAGTAAAAAAGTGGGGAATCCCGGACGGTCTATTGCATCTTATCTGTCATGATCTCTGCTTCCAAAAGGTCAGGGTTTTCCCAACTCCCTTGGAAGCAGATCCATAACCCAGGTTCCGAGTGCCAACCAGTCCCAATTGGGACCTTTTGGACCCAGTCCTGGCGCCAGTGGCACCAGGCTCATAAATATGCCCAGTCCCAGCGCTGGAAGCGCCGGACTCATAATGCTTGGGTGGACTTACCTTCAGCAGACCATGCTGCTTACTTGCCTGCCAGTTGAGCCTCTGATCCTCTTCTGTTTGGAACTACTTTTCCTGTTGGGTGGGGCTGGAGCCACTCCCTAGATTCAGAACACTGGAACTCTTCTGGAAGGCAGGAACTCTTTTCTTACTTAGGCGTGGCTGTGGAAGGAGACACCTAAGCACTACAGGAGGCTATTTAAACCACACCCGGTGGATGAATCTTGCTTTGCGTTATTCTGCAACCTCTGCAGCAGAACGCTCATCGTGTCTTCTGCATCCGGTCCTGGGCCTAAGGAAAAAGGCTTACCATCCTGAATCCAGTCTTCAGCAACACCTATAAAGACAAGAAAGAACAGGTTAGCATTCCGGCATCTGAAAGGCAAAGGCTTACCATCCTGAATCCAGTCTTCAGCAACACCTATAAAGACAAGAAAGAACAGGTTAGCATTCCGGCATCTGAAAGGCAAAGGCTTACCTACTCTTCGTGCGCTCCAGAGGTCTTCACACTGCATTCCGGCATCTGAAAGACAAAAGTTTACCAACTCTTCGCACGCTCCGGAGGCCTTCGGCGCTGCATCCCGCATCTGAAAGACAAAACAAGGTGCGTTTAAAGACATTGGGGAACTTTAATACTCACGTGCCATTACTCCTTTCCACATCTAATCCAGTGGGTATTCCGGCACCCTGCAGCCGCTCCGAACTCGTACCTGCAAAATAAAAAGACAGTTAGAGCGCATAGTGAAGCAGGCAACAAGCGCTTACTTACGTGCTTCCAGGCGCTTCTATTCATCACACGGGCTCCATCTTCAACTCACTTCAGCCCGTCATCCGCCATCGCCGGAACCCTGCAAAACAAGAGACATCATTACTAAAGACTTTAAAGACATTCGAATGACTCGAAACTTACCGTTCGTGCAGTAAACGACGGACAGCAGTCCTCTGAAGTCAAGAGGCCTGCGCTACCTATCCAGTGAAGAAACTGGTTACAGCACCCTGCCCCGAGGCAGATGGAGAGCTCGGCATTCACTTACCTAAGGTGAGAGCGTTAACCTTTGGGGGTCTACAGGAGAGGAGAAGAGGAAAGAGATAGGGACACCCCAATAACCCCAGTTCATTAACCCCATATTTTCTATCTGCAGACATCTTACTCTACACGTCAGGCATACAGTGCACAGAGGTCCAGCCCAAAGAGCCAACCGGGTGCTACACATCACCTTTGAAGATACGGTAGTCACCCAGTCAAGACCGGCGCCTCTGCGAGAATCAGGTGAGCGTTACAGAACGCAAAGCCTACCGCAAAACTCTCGCCCAGGCGCTATGGAAACCTCGGATACTGACCCCCTAGCCCGGTTACTTGGGGAACTAAGGGCAGAAGTGCATGCAGCTCGTCAGGAAACGAATGCTCTAAGAAGGGAACTAATTATTTCCAAGGAGAGAACAGACAATCTTGCTAGACAAGTGCTACAGTCACAAGCCGGACAGACCCCGTTACCCGCATCAGGGGCAAATCTTCCTTCAACATCCTCTATGAATCCAGTGCAGATCAACCTACCTGGGAATGTACCTCTGGCTCCGCCCGAACGATTTTCTGGTGACCCAAAGAGGTTTGCAGTATTTATCAATCAGTGCCGGTTGCACTTCTTAGGCCGGCCAGCAGCCTTTCCAACTGATCAAGCAAAAGTAGCTTTTGTACTTTCGTACCTTAGTGGCAATGCGGCAGACTGGTCGATCCCTCTAGTTAATCAAGATGATCCGGTTCTCCATGATTTTCAAGCCTTTCAGCTTAGTATGGAAAAACTGTTCGCAAGACATTCACAGGGGCAGGCCTTGGACAATGAGCTTCTTTCGTTGCGACAGGGTAATCAAGACCTTTTGGCTTATATTGCATCTTTCAATAGACTAATAGTGGAAACTCAATGGCCTGAGGACAAAAGGATTACGCTGTTTTATAGAGGTCTACGTGGAGAGCTCAAAGACGTTTTAGCCCAAGTAGTGAATCCCCCACAAGACTGTTCGGATTATATAGACTTGGTCGTTCAAATAGATCACAGGCTGCAGAACAGGAAGGCGGATCGTTCCAAGTTTGATGCTCGAGTATTTTCCAAACCGCCAACTCCTTCCAAAGGAGTAGACTCCGGGGAACCCATGCAAATAGGGGGTCTGAAAGGTCCTCTAACACAAAGGGAGCGGGAAAGGAGGAAACAGTTGCAATTATGCCTATATTGCGGAAACTCAGGGCACTTTCTTCGAGACTGTCCGGTGAAACCTGCCAAGAAGGCAGTAGGAGCTGCAGTTACCAAAGTTACAAACTCTGAGCAGGGAAACGACCTCGCCCGACAAGAATAGAGGTCCTCTTGCCGAGCGTGAAAACCAGTTCCGTGACCTCGCATTTCGTGATACCTATGGTCCTCATTAGCCCTGATAATCCGGATCGATTACATGCAATTGAAGCTCACGTCGACAGCGGTGCCATCGGCAATTATGTGGATCATGAAATGGTTTTGAGGATGAATCTAACTCTTTGTCCCAAGGCTGTAAAGGACGTCATTACTACGGTGGATGGTACGGAGATAGCCTCCGGGCCAGTAACGCATACCACTCAAGAGGTGACGCTAGTAAGTCAAGATGGACACCATGAGAAGATCGTGTTCGATGTGATCAAGGCCCCTCAGTTTCAGATTATTCTAGGAATACCTTGGTTAGAGAAACACAATCCTCTGATCGATTGGCGAGCAAGAACGGTCCAGTTTCCAGAATGTGTCTCTACTTGTCACCCTCCACCTGGTGTTGCACTGGCCGCAATTTCTTCAGAGACTCCCCAGTTACCTCCCGAATACCTAGAATACCAAGATGTTTTCCGGAAGTATCAGGCTAACTCTCTACCTCCTCATAGGTCTTATGACTGCCAGATAGACCTGATACCTGGATCTACTCCTCCTTGTAGTAGAATTTATGCCCTCACCGAGCCTGAGAACCTTCACCTTCGACAATACCTGGATCAATACCTGGCAAATGGGTTTATTCGTCCTTCCAAGTCCCCTGCTTCTTCAGCTTTGTTCTTCGTTCCAAAAAAGGAAGGAGACCTTAGAACTTGTATCGATTATCGCTCCCTGAACCAGATCACCGTTAAGAATAGATATCCGTTACCTTTGATCCCTGAACTCCTGGACCAAGTCAGAAAAGCATGCATATATACAAAGCTGGATCTTAGAGGAGCTTACCACTTGGTACGAGTAAAAGAGGGCGATGAATGGAAGACGGCCTTCCGCACCAAGTATGGGCTATTTGAATATCAGGTCATGCCCTTCGGACTTTGCAATGCCCCGGCCGCCTTTCAATATTTTATGAACGATGTCCTCAGAGAGCTCATAGATGTATGTGTTGTTGTTTACATTGACGACATCCTCGTTTATTCTTCATCGGAATCTGAACATCGGAAACACGTGAAAATGGTCCTCGAAAGATTGCGTCAACACAAACTTTTCGCTAAGTTGGAAAAATGTGTTTTCAACGTGACTGAAGTTAAATTCTTGGGATTCATATTATCACCTGGCGGAGTGCGTATGGATTCAAAGAAGGTCGATGCAGTTCTCAAATGGCCATCACCATCCTCCGTAAAAGGTGTGCAAAGCATGTTAGGCTTCGCTAACTTTTACCGCAGGTTTATCCCCGAATTCTCTCGAATAGTCCAGCCCATCACTGCATTGTTAAAGAAAAACAAAGGTTTTGAATGGTCTACCGAGGCGGAACAAGCTTTCCAGGATTTGAAGACTAAATTTATCTCTGCACCAATCTTAAAACACCCTCGCCCCGAACTCCCCTACATCGTGGAAACTGATGCTTCAAGCCTTGCCATGGGGGCAGTTCTATCACAAAAGGACCCGGTAACCAATCAGTTGCATCCCGTGGCATTTTGGTCCCGCAAATTCTCGCCTCCTGAAATCAATTACACGATTACTGACAAGGAACTTCTGGCTATCAAGTCTGCCTTTAAGGCTTGGCGGCATTATCTGCTGGGGGCCCGACACACCGTTACTGTGATTACGGATCACCGAAACCTGCAATATTTGAAGACCGCAAAAGCCCAATCCTCTAGACAACTCCGTTGGGCATTATTCTTTGCCGAGTTTGACTTCATAATTACCTATCGACCTGGTACAAAGAACGGTAAAGCCGATGCCCTTTCTCGGATGGGAGTGGAAGAACACTTGGTCAACCCTAAACCTGTACCAATCATTCCCGAACAAAGAATTCTGGGTGTAATCGCCACAGAATCCATAGAGGAAGTTAAGGATAAAGCCAGGCAACTTGTAACTCCAGCAGACATACAGAATTGGCATCTGCAGGGAAAGGACTTTGCAGTAAAGGACAACTTATTGTATTTCCAAGAACGATTATACCTACCCAGCACAGATTTACAGAAAAAAGTAATCTCTTGTTATCACGACTCTTTAATGGAAGGTCATCCCGGTATAGCCAAGACCTCAGAAAAGATCAAGCGCTACTTCTGGTGGCCGTCTTGGAAAAAAGATATCAGAGACTTTATAATGTCCTGTGGAGTATGCGCCCAAAACAAGAGTCAAAAGGAAAGACCAGCAGGCCTCTTACGCCCTATTGACATCCCACCTCGCCCTTGGCATACGCTTTCTATGGACTTCATCACCGATCTACCTCCATGCTCCGGATACAATACGATTCTAGTAATCGTGGACTTATTCTCCAAGATGGCGCATTTCATTCCGCTCAAAGGCTTGCCAACAGCAGCAACTCTGGCCCGAGAATTTCTCGAAAACATCGTCCGACTGCACGGTTTTCCTTCGGTTCTAATTTCGGATCGAGGTAGTCAATTTATTTCTCATTTTTGGCGAAGTTGCTGTCGGTCGGCTCAAATTGATGTGAGACTATCGACCAGTCACCACCCTCAGACCGACGGACAAACTGAGAGGACCAATCAAACTCTGGAACAGTATTTACGCTGCATGCTGCAACAAACTGAAAAAACTTGGAAAGATATCCTTTGGATAGCCGAGTATGCCTACAATAACTCTGTCCATTCGGGAACTGGGAAAACCCCGTTTTTTCTTTTGTACGGCAGTCACCCTCGAACCTCGGAGTTGGATCCCCTCCAAGATCTTGAAACACCAGCAGTAGACTACCTGCATTCTACAATCACCCAAGCCTTTAAGGAAGCTGTTTCTCACCTTCAAAGGGCTAAAGAACAATACAAGAAAGGAGCAGATCTACATCGGAAGGAAGCCCCTCACTATCAAGTAGGGGATCAAGTCTGGTTATCCACCAAATATCTATCTCTAAAAGGGCCACGCACATTCAACCCAAGATACCTTGGTCCCTATTCCATCACTACCATAGTAAACCCAGTAGCGGTCAAGTTGGACTTGCCCCCGCACATGAAGATACATCCGGTCTTCCACGTCTCTCTATTAAAACCCGTGCAACCTCAAACCCGACTAACCAAATCTCCAAAACCTATCCTAGTGGATGGAGAACTCGAGTTTGAAGTCAAAAGCATTCTGGACTCCAAGATCTCCAAATCTAAACTATTCTACCTAATTGACTGGAAAGGCTACGGCCCCCAAGAGAGATCCTGGGAACCTGCTGAATATGTCCACGCTCCTCGCCTAATCAAAAGATTTCACCGAACATTTCCTGACAAGCCAAAACCCCCGGAGAAGCCCGGTTTGGGAGGGGCCTTGAGGGGGGGTACTGTCATGATCTCTGCTTCCAAAAGGTCAGGGTTTTCCCAACTCCCTTGGAAGCAGATCCATAACCCAGGTTCCGAGTGCCAACCAGTCCCAATTGGGACCTTTTGGACCCAGTCCTGGCGCCAGTGGCACCAGGCTCATAAATATGCCCAGTCCCAGCGCTGGAAGCGCCGGGCTCATAATGCTTGGGTGGACTTACCTTCAGCAGACCATGCTGCTTACTTGCCTGCCAGTTGAGCCTCTGATCCTCTTCTGTTTGGAACTACTTTTCCTGTTGGGTGGGGCTGGAGCCACTCCCTAGATTCAGAACACTGGAACTCTTCTGGAAGGCAGGAACTCTTTTCTTACCAGGAACTCTTTTCTTACTTAGGCGTGGCTGTGGAAGGAGACACCTAAGCACTACAGGAGGCTATTTAAACCACACCCGGTGGATGAATCTTGCTTTGCGTTATTCTGCAACCTCTGCAGCAGAACGCTCATCGTGTCTTCTGCATCCGGTCCTGGGCCTAAGGAAAAAGGCTTACCATCCTGAATCCAGTCTTCAGCAACACCTATAAAGACAAGAAAGAACAGGTTAGCATTCCGGCATCTGAAAGGCAAAGGCTTACCATCCTGAATCCAGTCTTCAGCAACACCTATAAAGACAAGAAAGAACAGGTTAGCATTCCGGCATCTGAAAGGCAAAGGCTTACCTACTCTTCGTGCGCTCCGGAGGTCTTCACACTGCATTCCGGCATCTGAAAGACAAAAGTTTACCAACTCTTTGCACGCTCCGGAGGCCTTCGGCGCTGCATCCCGCATCTGAAAGACAAAACAAGGTGCGTTTAAAGACATTGGGGAACTTTAATACTCACGTGCCATTACTCCTTTCCACATCTAATCCAGTGGGTATTCCGGCACCCTGCAGCCGCTCCGAACTCGTACCTGCAAAATAAAAAGACAGTTAGAGCGCATAGTGAAGCAGGCAACAAGCGCTTACTTACGTGCTTCCAGGCGCTTCTATTCATCACACGGGCTCCATCTTCAACTCACTTCAGCCCGTCATCCGCCATCGCCGGAACCCTGCAAAACAAGAGACATCATTACTAAAGACTTTAAAGACATTCGAATGACTCGAAACTTACCGTTCGTGCAGTAAACGACGGACAGCAGTCCTCTGAAGTCAAGAGGCCTGCGCTACCTATCCAGTGAAGAAACTGGTTACAGCACCCTGCCCCGAGGCAGATGGAGAGCTCGGCATTCACTTACCTAAGGTGAGAGCGTTAACCTTTGGGGGTCTACAGGAGAGGAGAAGAGGAAAGAGATAGGGACACCCCAATAACCCCAGTTCATTAACCCCATATTTTCTATCTGCAGACATCTTACTCTACACGTCAGGCATACAGTGCACAGAGGTCCAGCCCAAAGAGCCAACCGGGTGCTACACATCACCTTTCAAGATACGGTAGTCGCCCAGTCAAGACCGGCGCCTCTGCGAGAATCAGGTGAGCGTTACATTATCATTGGTCTGTATCAAGGCTGAAATATCCAAGTCAGATTGGACCAACGTATCGGGGCGTGATGCCAGGTTGTATACTGGCGCCTATCCTTTTTAATTTGTATATGTCCAATATTGGTGAAACATTGAGCCCAGCTGCGTTTATCTCCCTTAAGAATTGTAATCTGAAAGTTTCATGGTTAGTTTATGCAGAGGATTTTATTATTTTTGACTGCACTCAAATAGGTCTTCAGCGCTTGATTACAGCATTTTTGGAACTTTGCCAATGCACATTTTTGACGGTGAACCCTAAAAAGACAAAGGTAATGCAGTGTACTCGGCGTAAGATTGCTCTACAATATACGTGGCATGTTAAATCGATGCCGATGGAACTAGAAGATAACTTTATCTATTTAGGCTTTCCAATATTCGGCCAAACATCACAAAGATTACACCAAAGTTTGGCTTAAAACACAGATGAACAAAATGCTTAACCAATTGTGGCGAATATATACTATATATGAAAAGTTTACCCTAATTCCTGCACTGAGATACTACGAGGGGAAGATTGGCCCTAAAATTCTATATGGGTTGGAAATACAGGATGTTTTGGTGTTGTACTTTCTATCATTTTTGGAAAGGTTAATCTAAAAAAAGCTGTTTGCGAATACCAAACTGCACGCCTCTTGCTGTGATACAATATGAACTGGGAATCTATTCATGGAAAGCAAGGGCAAGCTGGACATTTATAAATCTCTATCATGAAATCTTAAACCCACCCAAGGACTCCCTCTTTGTAGACTTACGACTTATGCTGAACAATAAGGGGGATGGTTTTTTAAATACGTTTTTGATCTTCTGCAGCAACCTTCTTGATCACATTGGGTCCTCCACGAATGAACTAGCTACAAACCAGAGAGAGTAACATTTAATTTGCTTCATAACGATTGGAATTTGACCATGGATGAGAGGAAATCATACAAGTCCTTGGAGCACTTACGCAGTAATCTCAAAAAAGCAGGTGTTCTTGCCCCTTATCAATCAATTTATCCTCATATTAGAACTAGAGGAAACTTCGCCTGAACCTACTTCAAACAAGGGAGATTTTAATTCGATATGGTCAGTCATCTTCTAATTCTAGTATGTTTAGATTTTGTCAGTCTGCTGAAGATATTGAAACAGTTAAGCACTTAATCATATCCTGCCCGGCACTGTCTGCCGAAAGATTTATTTATTTTAATAGGTTCCTTGATTTGTTTGCACTGTCTGAAGAGGAAATGATATGGCAGTTTTGCTTATCAGGCAGTACTACTGCTATCGTTATTGCAGTGACTAACTATATGGATGCAGTTTTACCAGTTATTATAATGCACTTTTTCGTGCTTAGTTTATCATTCATGAATTATCCTAAGGGAATTGATTTTGATGTATTTTAGTATGGAAATTGGATGGATCTCTTTTATGTACTCTCTGTCCTTTTTATCCCCTCTTTTTCCTTTATTTTTTAAAGTATTGCAATTGTTCAATAAGGAACAAAATTTATTGGATTTTATTCTGTATTCCGTTTAATGCATTGAAATTGTATGACTGTTTAATATGTGATCTTTTTATATGTGCTTTTGTTAAAGGTTATTTATAACCATAAGACAATAAAAAATTAAAACATTGGGGATAGCATGGTTGGTGTCTGTGAGACAGGCATGGTATCAAGAGAGACACACACTCAAATGTAACAGTTTCAAAATCTTTATTTAATAAAGTTCCGATGTTGGTGTAATACCTTACTGGCCCTAACTCTAAAGGTATTGATCCATCAACTGATGTTTCTAAGGGTCTTCGATGTCTGAAAGTCCAAAACCAAAATCCATCTTTGTCTAAACCTATGCTTGCCCTCACTCTTTGACAAAATGTGATAGGAAGTCTTCTAAAAGAAAAATAGTGGTTCAAAAGAAGGAAATGTAAAACACAGTTGGTTTCAGGTAATTCTTACCAATAGGTGTAGTTCTGCCAGTTCGAAATAGTTCAACTCAAAAGGGTTGCCCTGGGAATCTTCCACATAGGGCTCTTGCCAAATGTCAATATAGTTCACAGTGTCTCTGGGGCTCTTAGGGTTCCCTTCCCAAAGCTCGGACCCCTCTTGTTTCAAAATGAAAAGTTACAGTTCTTTCCAAGCCTCTCAGCGTTCCCTTCCCCAAGTCCTCTCTGGGTCAAAAGATTCACAGTTTCTTACTTTACAACTCAGCTGAGGATTCACAGTTCCATTTAGGCCTCCCTGGGTTCCCTTCTCCAGGTCTAGGCCTCACCTGTAAAGTTCTGTCAGGAAAACTAAACCCTCCTCATGGTCATTTTGGCAGAGATGGAAAAGACATCAGAGACATACTGTTCGACCCTTCCCAAGAGGACGTCCATCTAATCCACAGTCTCATTCTACAAGTGACAGTCTATTCTTGCCTCCAGATGGTGCTTTGGATGGAATTCAAGAACGCGACACGGCAGAAGGCAGCCTTCATATATAAGGAGCAGTGGCACGGTAAGCGGATGTGTTGCTTCTTTCTTGAATCCATAGACACTGTTTAAACCTTTATTTCCCCTGACTTGTGTCCCGGATTACCCTCAAGGCTCTGTTATTTTCAGCGCCTTGAGTGTTCTTCGGGCTGCTCGTACATTCTATGGGTCCTGAATGAAGACAAGGTCAGTGCTCAATTCTATCTTGTTAAGTTCACAATGTCCTTGTGGGCCTCTCAGGATTCTCTTCCCAAAGCCTAGGCCCCTCTTTACGAAGTTCACCAATGTCTCTAGTGGGCCGCTTAGGGTTCCCTTCCCCAAGCATAGACCCCTCCTCACGAAGCTCAACAATGTCTCATGTGGGCCTCTTAGTGTTCCCTTCGCCAAGCCTAGGCCCCTCTGGTCTCAAACAAACAAAACGTTCCTCTTGTACAGTTCTTTCACAGCGGTAGTATCAGAGACTTTCGAGAACACCGGGCTCTTTGCTCCTCCCAGGTGCGACCACTCTTACCTCTAACCCCTCTCGTTATTCTCTTGCACCTTTTCCTCTTCTGTGCTTCTTTCACTCTTTCCTTTTTCACTTTACTGTGCTTCCTGCACGCCTTCTTTTCTTGTTGTGCACACTTGCACCTTCCTTCCACCTTTCTGTGCCTCTTGCACACTTCTCTTTGCTTTTCACTGCTCTCTCTTGCACCTTCAGTTTCTCACTGTGCTCTCTTGTACCTTCATTTCCCCTTTAACGTGCCTCTTGCACTCTATTTCTTTTGGGTCACTTGCACTCTCTCATTTTCGGGTTACTAAACCCTCTCTTGACTGGCCGTTTTCCTTCTCCCTGTCCCTTTGCTGTCTCTCTCGGTTTCGGGTCACTGGCACCCCTCTCCTTACTTTCAGGTCTCTCGCAGCCACTCTTGGATGCTTCCATGCCACCAGCGCACTTTGCTGTCTTTCATTACTTCAGCACCTCTAGTGCACCTTTTCTGTCATTCCACTTTACTTTCTTTCAGTGCTTTCCAGCTTTCGCTTGCTTCTCTTTGCTTTTACCATTCTCTTGCTTTGCTTTGCATTCTTTCACCGCTTTCCAGCTTTTGCTTGCTTTCTTCCCACTTTCGGCCACTGGGTTCTTCTATCCACAAGGCTGCTGCTCCACCCCGGCCACCCGCATGCTACTGAGTGTCTCTCTGTCTCAAGAAACCAACCAACAGTAGCGCAGCGCCAGTGAGTAGTTCAAACGGGTTTGGGTCGAGGTCAGGGTCTTACCACCTGCCCCTCAGACATCCCAGTGACCCACACACACCCCAGGGGAACGAGCATTGGCCTAAGCAAGGCCGATAGACTGCCTTCCGTCCCGTTCCAGCTTCCTGGAGGCACGGCTCCCTCGCCACGCTGCAGCCCCTCACACACACCGGGCCAGCATCTCGGCGTTACATACTCCACTGGTCCTTATGGGCTCCTCTTCTTGAAGCCTTCTGCTCCTTGGCCTCCAGGCTCCATCCAGCAACCCAAGCTCGCTCAATGATTCTGGCAGAACCACCATTTTTTAAAGCAGGTATGGGAGTCAGGTGTGCACAGTTGGGGAAAAGTGCCCGATTTTGCCTGACTCTATTAATGGGACAATTCAAAGGTGTTAGATGATAATGCCTCACTGTATCCCTATGATGTTTCTATGGATAATCCTCATTGCTCCCAGTTGCCTCTTCTTCATCCCAGTACTTATCGGAAATGGGGAGGGGGATACAAGACCGAATGGGGATTTTTGTCTGAAGCTGACATTGTTGTAAGGTGATTGGCAAAAGAGAGAGGGGAATCTCCTGGTCCTGTTTTTATATAATACAAGTGATTTCCTTTGTGTCAGATTACTCTCTACCCCAAACGCCCAGACAGGAGGGTGCTTGTCTTCATAGTACGTTCTATGATCTAAACTAGGGGAAGATAAAAAAGTGTTGGGACTGGCGTTATGTCTTTGTCTTATCTTGTCCTCCCCTTTCTGGGTTTTGTTCCAGAGTGACATATTTGTCTCTCTCGCTTGGCTTGGGAACCATGGGACCTCCATATCCCATGAAGTCCTCTGTGACTTCTTCTTCCTCTCCTACTGTTCCTTGGATATACTGCATCTCACCTGGGGTATTCCCACGACAACAACCCCAGGCTCTCCTACCCAGGTGATCCTCCCTCGCTCTTCCACCCCTCAGGGTTGGGATCCAAGAGCATGGCCCTCCCCTGGCCACCTGAATAGAGGATTCTCTGGGTCTACATGGGAGAATACCCCTAGGTTTCTCACAAGTACCACAACCTGTACATTAATTGGAAAGCCAGAACCTTTTTTTAGGTTCAGAACAATGTGTCTCTAAGTGTTTAGTGGACTCTGTTATAGACCTGATCTGTTCAGAAGACAACTTGAAAAATCAATCATCTCGTTTGATACTTGCCAATCTAATTTCAGCCAAGTATATCCAATTCCATGAGGAATTTCTGAATGAAACAGAAAAGACCTTATGTCCACACAGACCAAATGACTACTGCAAAGATCTTGTACCAAATACCACTATCCCATTCAGTCGAATGTTTATATTATCTCTGGATGAGAAAGAGGTGTTGCGCGCATACCTAGACGATAATCTAAAAAAATTGCCTCATTATAGAATCTAAATGTCCTGGAGGAACGTCATTATTTTTCATCTCCAAAAAGGAAACAACTGAATTACATCCTTGTATCGACTACCGAGGATTGAATCAGATTACTGTTAAAGATAAATACTTGCCTCCTCTCATCCCTGATATTCTCGAGGCAGTAAAATGCACTTGTATATTCCCCAAATTAGATCTAAGGGGTGTCTTTCACTTAGTGAGAATATGTGCAGAGCATGAGTGGAAAACAGCATTTCAAACCCCTTTTGGCCACTATCAATACCAAGTCATGCCTTCTGGACTAGCACACGCACCATCAGTGTTTCAGCATTTCATGGACCATCTCTTTTCTGATCTCGTCCTCCATTCAGTCGTGGTTTACCTGAATGACCTTTTGGTCTTTTCCAAGACTTTAGAAGAACACTACCATCGTGTGTGAGGTAGTTCATCGTCTCCAAAAGAATAGTTTAAAAGCCAAACCTGAGAATTGCCTTTTTGATGTATTTTCTGTTTCTTATCTTGGATACATTTTGCCTGACAAAGGCATAAAGCTGGACCCAAAGAAAATGACTGCATTATGTCTCATGAAACCTTTAAAGATCCTTAAAAAGGTAGACAGATACATAGGTATGGCAAATTTCTACCAGAAATGTATTCAAGAATTCTCTGTAATAGTGTTACCACTAACAAGAAAAAAGATGTTCCATATATATGGAGTCAGGATGCAAATCATGGCATGGAATGTCTCAAGCAATGTTTTACATCTGCACCTTTTCTAAAGCAACTGGATTATTTGCGTCCATTTATCCTTGAATCTGATGCTTCTGAATATGCAGTGGCAGCGGTACTGAAGCACCTATCAGCCAAAAAGCAAGAACACCCAATTGCTTATTTCTCAAAAACGCTATATGCAGCAGAACACAACTATTCTGTGTTGGAAAAGGAGTTATGGTCCATACAATTGGCATTTCAGGAATGGAGGCATCTACTGATGGGAGCCAACTGGGTAGTTGAAATCAGAACAGATCATCACAATTTACGGTCACTACAGAACTCTAAGTGTCAAAATAGCAGACAGGCCAGATGGGCTGATTTCTTTTCTCATTGTATTACCATCCATTACTGGATCCTGCAATCATTTGACAGATACATTGTCTAGGAATGGGATACAAGTAACAGAGGATCCTTCCTTAAGAGGATGCATTCTACCACAAGCAACGTTTGTCTGTGTTGTGGGCACATTTCTGCAGCAGCTTCAGAAAGATACGTTAGAGAACCCTCCATCTGAGGAATGAAAGAAATACCTCACTCTTTGAGAAGGCTTGTTATGCTTTCAAGAAAACATCTATGTACCATCCCATGACAAAGTGTTATACTTTGCTCATAACTCTGTGGTAGCAGGAACCTGAGGACAACAATCTACATTGAATCTGCTACAGCGATATTTCTGGTGGCCAGAGATGTAGAACAGTGTACAAAGAAATTTGCTAAAGTGCAACATGTGTGCACAGAATAAAACACCTTGATGCCAGACTGTACAAAAACATACCCAAGGCTGCCTTCCAACTAGACCATGGCAATGTATTTCCACTGATTTTATTGTAGAACTACAAACATTACAGGATTGTACAGTGATCAAGGTTACCATAGAATATTTCACAAAACGTGCTCATTTTTCTGCATTACAAAAGCTTGCCACCGCAATAGAAATTAGAAACATTTTTCACCATGACATCTTCAGATTCCATGGTTTTCCTGAAGTTACTGTTTCAGATAGAGGCCCACATTATACTTCAAGATTCTGGGGAGCCTTATGTCATCAATTGATCTCGGGAGGATAGCTCAGGGGCAGTGTGCGCGCCTTGGATGCAGAAGAACAGGGAGCACCACAGGTTCGATCCCCGGGTCCGCGCTTAGAAACCGCTGGGTATTAAGCGCGTTATAAATAACCTATCATATCATATCATAACTAAGCATAGAAAGGACATTATCCTCAGGATACCACCCTCAAACAAATGGACGGACGGAGCGCTTAAATCAGTCAGGTGTTGTTTCACCTATGAAGCCCAGGATAATTGGGTTTCACCTTTGCCCATTGCTGAGTTTTTGTATAATAACACTCAACATTCAACACACCAACTTACCCTGTTCTATTGTGCCTATGGGTTTCACCCCAAATGGCTGTTATACCTACAGTAAGTACTAATCTTCCCTCTGTACAGACCCTCCTGCAGGATATTCATACGGTACATCGACAAGCTACACAAAACCTGCGGCACACTCAAGCTCAGGTAAAGAAGAATGCCGACAAAAAAGGGGATTGTTGCTCTTTTCTGAAAAGAATGGGCTAAAGATCAACATTGCAAAAACAAAGGTAATGGCCTTTCTAGGTAACACGAAACATACTTGGTCCAACAAGTTTAAGTGGATGGTGCACTCAGAAAGGCTTGAAAAAGTTGAATGTTATCGCTATTTGGGATGGAAACACCATTGGGAGGCAACTAAACTCTTATGCTTAAAAAACACTGGTGCAATTAGTAAATTTATAGGGAAACAGGGTGGTATCTCAGTAAATACCATCTTATTACTTCATGCCAGTAAGATTACATCCTGTTTATTATATGGTGCTGAGATTTGGGGAGGTAACTTTGTGCATGAAATGTGTAAATTAGAAGGAAAAATCCTAAAATCATTGTTTAGATTACCCAGTACCACATCGAGTGAATATATTGTACTAGAAGGTAATTTTAGATTCGCCAAAGACATACCTGAATACAAATCAGAAATGTTATATGCAAAACTAAGTATGTTAGCTACTAGTACTTTTGTGGTTGATCTGATGAACATATTTATTAAGGAAGGTCACAAAAAACAGTTCTCTACCTTAAGCAGATTACATGTGGTATATGAGAAATGGGCGACTGTCAATGAAAAGAGTTGGCTACTCCTGAAGCAAGTCAGGATTAAAAAACTTCTTCAAGGAGTAATATATAGCTATGCCAAGGAGTGTGACATGACCACCCTGGCCACAAATTCCACTAGTGGCTTATTTCTAGAACATTGGTCTTTGGCATTGGTGAAACCCCAATATCTATATGCCTTTCCTACCGCAGTAATTGTGAGACAATATTTTATGTTTAAATTTAACTGTTGCGATACGATGGAGATCCTTGGAGCTAAATTGGGAATTGAGCAAAATATAAGGTTTTGTAGACTATGCGGTCTGTGACAAATTGAAACTGCCAAACATTTGTTATATTATTGTGAGAGTCTTGTTTTCCTTCGTGAAACATATCTTTTACGATATAAGAATTCCAGTCTGCTAGAAGATATTGTAATTATTTGGAAAAGACTGATGGAAGGAAACAATATAAACTTGTTACACCACATGATGAAATTTTATGAATTAATTTTAACAATTTCAAAGGAGTTATCAGAGGGTATATTTGTATGAACATTTTTAATGTTTGTAAAATGTGAGATTTGTATTTTTAACCTGTATGTATATGCAAAGCCTTGTTTGGCTGTGAACTTATTATAAATAAATAAATAAATAAATAAATAAATAAATAAATAAATAAATAAATAAAAAAGGTGATTGTGCAGCTGAATACAAAAAGGGAGCTCTTGTACCGCTCTCAGCAAGGCATCTACCCAAGTGTCTGACTCCAGGAAAATGTTCCCCTAAATATTTTGATCTGTTTTCTGTCTACTACCCATTGGCATCAGATCCACCCAGTATTTCATGTATCATTACTGTATCATTACTGAAACAGTACATGGGGAAAAAGATTATTCTAGCATTCGTCCAACCACTCAAGAAACTTCCTCAGAGGAATATGAGGTGGAAAAAATCTGTGATTCCAGGTTCTATCGTTGGGTACTTCAGTATTTAATACACTGGAAAGGATATTCCAGAGGTGATAGATCATGGGAGCCCCAAAAGAACATCAAGACCTGTTTTTGATCAAGAACATCTCAGTTTTCCGTCGAAGCCCGGAAACTCGTGGAATAAAAGGAGGCATACTTTTAGTGTTTCTGACCACATTACGGGGCTTCGGGAATGCATTTGACCCTTTGTCTCTATGGCAACACCGGATGCTTTGGCAGCCCATACCAAGATGGCCGGCATCCATTGCTGTCATACGAATGTTGGAACGCCGGCTCATCTGAAGGTATGTAGTCTTCTGTGGGGATAAAGACGCTGTTTGTATAACAAAAGTGGCATCACAACGTGTCTCTTTCGCGTTGCTACAGTGCTACTGCTTTCCACATTGTTTCTTTTTCTCTCCTCGCTACTGGTAAGCCCTTTTTGGTTTGCATGACTTCCCTGCTCCTTCTATGTTGCACTATCCTGCAAATCTCCTCCTCTTGTTCTTTGATTCTCCATATGTTTTCATCTGCGCTGACTGTGAACTCCCTGTTCTCCTGGACTCTGTGCTTCACCTTGCAGTTCATTTGGGATTAAGCTGCTCTCTGCCTTCTACTGAACTTTGTTTTCTCTGCTATGCTGTTCATCTTAGTTTATTTTTATCCCTGTTACAAGGGATTTTTCCTTCTACACTTTTGGGACCAATATTCTAGGCAGCCCCTTCTGCTCCTGTCACATATTCAGGAAGCAGAGTGGCTTCTAGAGAAGCCCGGCCTTACCTCTTCTCATCTACAGCCAGAAAAGCTCTTAAGGTAAGGCCTGTCGCTGACAGGTATACCTGAAACAAAGGGTGCCATATGTGGGTTATGGGTGTTTGAGTCAAAGGTGAAGTTCTGGCCAAAGAAGTTTAGAGATGAGTTTTTTTCACTTCCTCTACAAGGGGGAACCGTTAGCTGATAATAGGCCATTAGGTCTTTGATGTCTGCTGGTCGTCTTCATGGGGAATGGAGGAATATTGCGTCTTCTACAATGGAGTCAAATCATCTCCCCGGTAGTTGTCCTCTCCCATGTGATCTTCCCTGATATATCCACCCCCAGGGTCAGGATCATGTACCGGCTGCTGTCCCCTGGCCACATGGGAGAGGGTCACCACCAGGGAATTTCTGATGACTCCAATGGATTCATCACATTACTTAGCACCTCTGTGGGCTGGAGAGCCTTCATTCCAGGTTCCATCATGGTGTACAATTGCTCTTTCTTTCTCCCAATGTCCAGTTGTTAAGGTGGCACACTTGGTATCCTTCAAGGATGCAACTAGGTTTCTCTTTCTCACAATATTTACCTAGCACCTCTGTGGACCGGACAACTTCCACTCCAGGTTCCAGGATGGCGTGCGGTTTCTCTCTCTTTCTACCAATGTCGAGTTGTTAAGGTGGCACACTTGGGGTCCTTCACTGCAGGTTCTATGATGCAACAAGGTTTGTTATTCTCACAATATTTACATAGCACTTCTGTGGACTGGAGAACCTTCACTTCAGGTTCCAGGATGACGTGCGGTTTCTCTCTCTTCCAATGTCCAGTTGTTAAGGTGGCACACTTGGGATACTTCACTCCAGGTTCTAGGATGCAACAAGGTTTATAATTCTCACAGTATTTGCCCAGCCCTTCTGTGAACTGTAGAACCTTCACTTCAGGTTCCAGGATGATGTGCAGTTTCTCTATCTTTCTTCCAATGTCCTATTTTTAAAGTGGTGCATTTGGAATACTCCACTCCATGTTCTGGGATGCAAGAAGGTTTCTTTTTCTCACAATATTTACAGAGCACTTCTGTGGACTGTAGAAATGTCCCTCCAGGCTCCAGGATGATGTGCGGTTTCTCTCTCCTTCTCCCAATATCCAGTTGTTAAGGTGGTGCACTTGGGATCCTCCACTCCATGTTCTGGGATGCAACAAAGTTTGTTATTCTAACAATATTTACCTAGCTCTTTTGTAAAGAGGCATACCGGGAGGATAGCACAGCGGCAGCGGCAGCGTGCGCGTCTTGGAAGCAAGACGACACAAAGCAACAACAGGTTCGATCCCCGGGTCCGCGCTTAGAAACCTCCGAGTGTTTAAGCGCGTTATAAATACGTAACTAAGACAAAGAAAAATCACAACTAAGAAAAACTAACAATTCCTGTAACAGCGCCTCGATGCCTGCGGGCTGTGTGAGCGCTTTATAAATGTAAAAAATAAAATAAATAAAATAAATACCTTCACTCCACTTTCCAGGTTGACATGCGGTTTCTCACTCTTTCTCCCAATGTCATGTACTTGGGATCCTCCACTCCATGTTCTGGGATGCAACAAAGTTTGTTATTCTAACAATATTTACCTAGCCCTTTTGTAAAGAGGCATACCTTCACTCCACGTTCCAGGTTGACATGCGGTTTCTCACTCTTGTTCCCAATATTCTTGTGTTAAGGTGCCACACATGTGATCATTCACTGCAGATTCTAGGATGCAACAAGATGTATTATTCTCACAATATTTACCCGGCACTTCAGTGGACTGGAGAAACTTCACCTCACGTTCCAGGATGACATGTGGTTTCTCTCTTTTTCTTCCAATGTCCAGTTGTTAATGTGGCTCACTTGGGATCCTCCAATCCAGGTTCAGGGATTCAACAAGTTTTATCTTTCTTACAATATTTACCTAGCACTTCTGTGAACTGGAGAGCCTTCAATCCATGATGAGGCATGGTTTCACTAGCTTTCTGCCAATGTCTAGTTGTTAAGGTGGCACACTTGAGATTCTTGAATTATGGTTCTAATATGCAGCAAGGTTTTTATACTGCCTATATTTACCTAGCTCTTCTGTCGACTGGAGAAGCTTCCCCCCAGGCTCCTGGATGATGTGCAGTTTCTCTCACTTTCTCCCAATGTCCAGTTGTTAAGTTGGCGGACCTGGGATCCTTCCCTCCAGGTTCTGGGATGCAACAAGGTTTCTCTTCATCACAATATTTACCTCGCACTTCTCTGGACTGGAGAACCTTCATTCCAGGTTTCAGGATGATGTGCATTTCATCTCTCTTTCTACCAATGTCCATTTGCTAAGGTGGCGTACCTGGGACTCTTCACTACAAGTTCTGGGGTGCAACAAGGTTTGTTATTCTCGCAATATTTACATAGCACTTCTGTGGACTGTAGAACCTTCACTTCAGGTTCGAGGGTGACGTGTGGTTTCTCACTCTTACTCCAAATGTCCAATTCCTAAGGTGGCACACTTGGGATCCTTTACTGCAGGTTCTCAGGATGCAGCAAAGTCTCTTTCTTTCCTTGTCTTTGTCACAATGGCTAGTTGTCACTGGTACGCACTTGGGATCTTTCACTCCAGGATCCAGAGCACAGCATGATATATCTTTCCTACTCGGAATGCATTTAGTGTTATTTCTCTCTGTCCCTGCCTCATAAGGTGTATTTTTTTTTTAATACAACATTTTATTGTTTTTCTGCACATAGAGAAAACATACAGCCTCGCATAGCGATGTAACGGTTATTTCCCTTTCCCACCCAACAACAACTTCACACCGTGTATCCACTTCAGCGGAGTCTCTTAACACATCTAATTACATTTGCTACGCTAGTATCACGTAGTTTTAGGTTTCTGTACATGTCTTTGGATGGTAGCCCGATTCTTGGCGGGGGCTACTTTTTCAGTGTGCGTCTTCCCACTTTTGCCAAATTTTAGGGCCTTTCTCAGGGCATCCCCTAGCCGTGTAGACTCTCTTCTCCATTGCAATACAAATGTCCACAAATGTCCACATCCGTGGTCCACTGCTCATAGCTTGGTGCCGTTTCATAGCCCCAGAGTTGTGCTATATTCCTCTTGATAATCGCAGTGGTAGAAAATAGTCCAGCCTAGACAGCGAGGCGTGTGCTCCGGAGTGGTGTGAGTATTCCCTTGTGTCAGGGTGTAGCATCCTCCACACGTCTCGTAGCCCCAATGCATCAGTGAATGTGGCAAGTTTGGTGCGTGTGTTCGGGTTTCTGGATCTTATATGTGTTCTATCAAGGTCTACATTCATTACTTCATTGAAGTCTCCCCCAATTAGTGTAAGGTCTGTGAGGTTATTCATTATTAGGGGCGTGATGTCATTGGTCAGGGGGGTTAGTAGGTTGGGAGGTGCATATACAGCTAGCATGGTTACAGAGTGTTCCCAGAGTGTTCCTGTCGTGAGCACAAACCTCCCTCCCGTGTCTTGTGTAATGTACGTGGGCACAAAGGGGAGTCTTTTGTGTACTAGGATTAGTACCCCTCGTGACCCCATGGTAAAACCGGCATGGAATGCTAGTCTGTAGTTGGTGCGTCTGAAGAATGTGCAATTGGTGCCGGCTAGATGTGTCTCCGTGAGGAATGCCACATCTGGGGAGTGTCTGTTCAATGATTGTAGTACTAGTCGTCTTTTAATACAGTTGCCGAGCCCATTCACATTCCATGTCAACACTCGGATTGTTCTGTTTTTGTTCACGTTAGTAACTCCCGCCATTTGAAACGTGTGTGGATGACAACTGTATGCGTCGGGTTATTGAGGGTGCTATGTGGTTTCGCACTTTGGTAATGGTTGCCATGATTAAGAATAGGTTGGTTTCCCATCGGGACATGCTCATCCATTTGTCTTACGTGGGCTGCTAGAAATAGTAGTGTGACAATGAGTGTGCTAGAGACGGTGTGATTCTTAACATTATAAATAGTATGACCTCCTGGGAGGTAACTAACATAAAACAAATTCTTATCCCCCGTCCCCATACTCCTCCCCAACATGAAGTATCTGTCGCCCTAACACTACTGGCGCCTAACAACCATGTCGCCAGATTAACTTAATATGAACTGTTTACACCTTCCCCCCGACTTACTGCTCCTTAGCGGGTCTGGTGTCTCAAGTCTCAAGTCTCAAGTCTCAAGTCGAGGGCGTGGCGTTGGCCGCTACAATGAGTGCATCTGTGCCTCGTGGGCTGCCCGCCACACTTATGCCGAGGTGGTATGATAACCCATTAATTGGGTCGCGGCAGGGTAGTACTCTGTTAGTGTTACTGTTTCAGCCCATTTCCTCTTGTTGTGGTGGTTCTTGCATCAGAGGTTGTGGGGCCGGGCGCCTTCTGTCTGGTGGTTCACGTCGGCTCCTGTTTCTGTTCCTGTTGCTCCCTTGTCTCCAGTCGCCTTCAATGTGTTTCTCGGCCCAGTTCCACTCTTCTTTTGGGTCAGTGAAGTGCACCGTTGTTCCTCCATGATAGATCTTGAGCTGGCCCGGAAATAGTAAGCCATATTTCACGTGTAGGGTCTGGAGTTGTCTTTTGAGCTGATCGAACGACTGCCTGGCCTTCTGCACCTCACTTGTGTAGTCAGGGAAGAATGTCACTCTGGACCCATTGAAGGTCAGTGTGCCCTTGGCCCGTGCCGTCTGGAGCAACGCATCTCTATCTCTATAATTCAACAGTTTTGCAATTATGGAGCGTGGAGGCACTCCGGGTATCGGTGTTCCAGTGGGCACCCGATGTGCGCGCCCAATTGAGAAGAACTTCGAGAATGTCTGGGGCTCAAACATATCGGTTATCCATTGTTCAAGGAACAGTTCCATGGAAGGGCCTTCTGTTTTTTCCGGTACACCCAGGATGCAGACGTTATTACGTCTTGATCTCCCTTCACTGTCTTCTGCCCTCTCCTCCAGTGTTTTCAGACGTGTCACAACCCCAGCCATCCTTTGTTCCAAAGTGTGGAGTCCGTCCTCAGTCCCAGAGATCTGTTGCTCCGCTTCCCCTGTGCGGGAGGTCAGTTTTTGTAAATCATGGCGAAGGAGTGAAACGTCTGTACTAATGCTGTCCATTTTTTGTTCCATGGAGGTTCTGGAGTCTGTTATTGCAGCCATGATGTCCTTCAGGGATATAATGTTCTCTGTTTCCACCATGGTGTCTGGTTGCTCGTGTTCCGATTGGGTGCTCGCCATGGTCGTGGTGAATTGGTCCATTTTGCTTTGACTTGTCAATTTTTTTGTTTTATCTTTCCCCATCGCAGCTGGCATGGTCTGTGATGTCAATCGGTGGACAGTTTGTCGCGGTTTCCACCTGCTTATCCGCCTGCTTATCCGGTGGCGGGGGCGATTACTATCCTGGGTCGTATGACCGTGACCGTTATGGTAGTGGCTGCCCCACTGTGTGGATCTTCTCCGCGGTCCAGGTGTGGTCTGCTGGATTCCGTGCTGGGTTTAACGGTCAGTTTATTTTGCTTTCAGGGGGCTTGTGTCGTATCCCCTGAAGTACTCATGGATCTGCGCCCACACAGTATGGGTAGCGTTTTGTTTTCTGGTCCACTTTACTTGCCTACGCGGGGACGGGTGCACCGTATTGTCCCTGTGCACGGTAGCAAAGCACCAGGATTTCAGTGTCCCACGTGTGTCGCCCGTCTATATTTATGGTTTGGATGGGGCCACTGAACGAGTTCTTGTAGTGGGGCCCTCAGGCGATGAGCCATTCCACGGGAGGGGGAGCGTATAGGTGTGCTGCGCAGGGGGTTCACCCTGATCTCCCGTCCCCTCTTCTCCTTACCGCAGGATTGATCCGCCGGCAGCCGTCCGGAGATGAGCGGGGGCCGCCCCAAGAGTCTAGCAGGCGCTCGACGCTGAGCGGAGCGCCCGCGGTGCCACCGCGGCTCCAGGCGGCCTGACGGCGTTATGTCTGATGTCGTCGGGGCAGGCGGAAGCAGTGTGTGGGCGCGTACACCGTCGTGATAATGCAGGATTGGGTGTCTGCGGTCGTCAGCCGCAGGGGCCACCACCAAGGATGTCTCCCCTCTGCTCCTCGATCTGTCGCAGGAGGGAAGGAAACCTTCACAGCTCTGGGGATCCCGCAGGCGGGAGGCGGGGAGGCACTCAGCGGGATCCGCTCCCCGCAATCCGGGAGCGACGGTGGGGGCGATTCGCCTTTCCCTTCGCTCGCTGTGCAGCTCGGCCCAACTCCTCTCCCTCCGCTAGTTTGCCGCCAACGCACGGGCAGGGTTTGGCAATGGCGCGCGGCATCCTTCGCTCATTCGCGGTCTGCAGCAGCCATTTTGTTCATCTTGCGGCGCGTGGGCTCGCGTTTTGCAAGTTGTGCCAAGTGGGTCTCCCGGCACCGATTTGCTCTGGGATCAGGTAGGGGTGTGCAGCAGAAGTTTCCACGTCGATGAGGCGCTTTGGGTACTTTCAGTCATGCAGGAAAAGCAGGATTATTTCAGGATCTAGCTGGCGGCCCGGGAGCAATGTAAGCTCACGTCCTCATCGTTCGGCTGCTGGCCACGCCGCCTCATAATGTGGAAATCGATATAATATTGTGACCCCAATCGCATTGTTTAAATGTATGTTGGCCTACGCCAAGCTGTCTAAAGAATACTATGTACATAGGTTCCGCGGCAAGGTCTTGACCTTAATGTATCGTGTAAGCCGCCATCTTGGATCTAGCCGCCATTTTAGGTACTCTTGCAGTGTGGAAGTCACCCTGAATCACAAAATGGAGGCCGAATGACATTTCGAGTAAGACTTCGGCGATGGTGACCTCCGCACACGTGAATGAATAAAATGTCCGCAGGCTACTTGTTAGGGTCATGAACTAAGACCCTGTCCTCTCTTTAACCTATGTGTAAATATGTAACCGTATCAGCGGAACTGATCTAATATATGGAAATTGTGTGTTCGACCTGGCTACGAACCCTAGCCATGGTTCCAGAAATGGTTAACTTGCAAGAGGGCTGGCCAATGCAGTACGAAATGTATAAAAACCCAAGCATCCCGATGATCGGTCTCTCCCACTTTCAGTGCGAACCTAACGTTGAAGGTTCGCGTGTTAGTCAGAGGGCCGAATAGCTATTCGCGTGTCAATTGACTTTGGTAACTTTGTAACTTTGAAATAAAGCGCTTTGTATGTCCTTTGTAACCTGTGTTGGTGTGTTTCCTTTTGGGCTTCCCGGCCTCATATCAATTTCTCTGTTTCCACAGTTGGCGCCCGAATAGGGACCCTCAAGATTGATGCCGGATCATCGAAGGTTGACGCAGACTATCGAATCGGGATCGGACGGTGTGATTCTGCGGGCCCGACCGATCGAGACGCGATACCTCGGCAGCGCTGCACGATCCGATCCTTGGGCGATAGTCGTGCGGTCTGACACGGCATCTTGACGAGGGTCCAATTCCGAGGCGGGCAGATTTGCCGAAACCACCGAACGCAGGTAAAATTCGTTAGTTGAAGTCCTTTGTAAACCGTACGGTCCTCCTTAGGTTTGGTCAGGTGTAGTCGTGACCCGGCTCTTAATTTAACCCTGACAATTTGAATTTGGCGTATTGTATCTGCAGACACAATTATTGGACCAGGTAACACCAATTCTTTGAGAAATGCCTGGGAAATTGTCTAGCTGCTTTAGGGTTCTGTTCCGCAGCGATCGACAATCTTTGGAATTTAGCCGTCCGGCACCACAGGAGGGGTCGCCGGCGTGTACTATGTACTGTAAGTATGGCATTGGTAGTATTGTATTTAATGACATTTGGCACAGACAGACCAGAAATGCCTCCGAATTTCAGTGGCCAATCAATGGTAGCTTTGAGATCCCCCGTATTGAATACTTAGAGTCGATTTTGCTCAAGAAGAAGGCTAGGCCAGCAGCCTTTGATGTGTTACAAAATTGGAAAAAGGAAGCATTACAGCAGCTTAAAAGTAGGGATAAATATGCACGACGTCATAAAACGAATGCCGAGAAGGCATTGTTGTATGACAAGGAAAAACGACTAGAAGAAACCCAGAAAATGGATAGAGCTTTCTCGCTCGGGGTCCAGAAAATTTACCCCTCTAAAGATTTCCATGTTTCCGAGGAGTTTATTGAGAAAATATTAAACGAACGGAGGACTGATTCTTCAGCGCCACCTCCGTATGCTCCTGTTGTGGCCACTTTGCCCATTCCTGCTATTGCTCCTATTGCTATTCCTACTCCTCCTGCGCAGCCTACTGCCCCTAGTTCTTTGGTTGTCGCTCCTCTGTCTACATTACCTCTTTCCCCTGCACCCTTGCTAGGTTCACTTACACCTCCGATTCCGGGGAGTCCCGTGTTCATTAAATCAGATCCCGGTGCAGGGTCGAAAATTGTGACTCGTAGTACTGTTCCTGCGGGCAGGAAACAGGAACTATTTGCTTGGGCTAAACATTGCATGGAAAAAGGTGATCGAACTGATGTACTTTCGACATTATCTAATTTGCACGATTTTCCCGAGAAAAACGTTTTTATTGAAGGACTGGGGATTCATTTAGGTGTAATGTGGGGTAGATTGCAGACTTCGGATCTCCCACAAGGGGTGAGAGATCTGAACGCTTTGGCACTGTCGAGGGATACAGAGCAGAAGGTATATGGACATGTTGATAGGTTGTTTGAGTTTAGAAGGGACTTTGAAAGGTCACAAAACGAGGATGATGAAGACGATAGGATATATGTGCAGAAACGGTTCCTTTCGTGCCAAAGATCAGCACCTGAGGAAGTACGGATTTGTACCAGAGATGCGATTCGGTGGATCTCGGATTCATCGATATCGCCAGATGAGGTATATGACACATATAGTCAATACACGGTAGAGATGCAAAGGAAGGTAATCCAAGTGATGGTACAGCATTTACAGGAGGAATGTATAAGGAAGAAGGTTGGTTGCCCCACAGAGTTATTAGGTATTTGTAAAAGAGCTTTTTCGCCCGACACTTCTACAACTGCTTTAGCGCTCGATTTGGCCTTATTACTTAGTAAGCGGTCGGAGGTCCCTATATCTCAGTTGCCTATGAGAGAGGTCCCTCCGACCCTTGTCCCAAAAGTAGAAATCCCCGCCAACGCGGCGGCTGGTACTGCCGCGGTGGATATCCCTGCACATTACGTATCACAGTTTGTTCACGTCCCGTTTTCTCGACAGGAAGTGAACACGATTAGACAATCAGTTCCTGATATCAGGAAGAACCCGACAGGATTTTATAAAGAAATAGAATCCATTTTGCAATCTTCTGTGTTCACCTTAAGTGACATGGATTTATTGTTTCCAGTACTTTTGCCTGTTGATGTATGGAAACAGGTACGATCAATAGATGATGTGCCGGGGTTAGGGGATACATGGGTAAATCTGGTTAGAATAGATGGGGAACGACCTGCTGGTGAGAAACCACCCCAGGTAATACTCACTTTACCCGATAGAATAGTCACCAAATTAAAAACTATAGTTCCAGAAAAAAGGATTATTTGGGACAAGCTTACGGCCTGCGTCCAAGGGAAAACTGAAGGTACTACTGAATTCTTTAATAGATTCGAACAGGTGTTCTCCGACTTCAGTGGACAGGATTTAGGTACAGAGTCGGGGAAGAGGTTGTTTGTGGACAAATTTGTGCGTGGATTGTTGCCCGACATCCAGTCACAAATTATGTCCTCAGAGAGCGCTTGGCAGGCAAAATCTCAGTCAGAGGTCTTGCATATGGCTCAGTATTACGAGAATCGGGTTAATAATGAAAAAGAGAAAATCGAAAAAAGAAGGGGTGACCTAAAGACTAAGGTATTGTTGCAGCAAATTGTCAGAAACCCCAGAGGAGGTACGACACAAACTAGAGGTCAGTACATTCCAAGAGGAAATACTCCTCCAAATTCTATAAATATTAATCAGTGTGCTTATTGCCGCCAGGAAGGTCACTGGCGAGCACAGTGCCCTGCCCTCCGTCAGAGGTCAGGAGGCACATTCGGAGGAATGGGTAGGCGACCACGGGGCCGCCCTGGAGCAGGGGACCCTGATAGGGGTCAGCTTCTACAAGATCCCCAGCAACCTTTTTCACGGGAAAATCAGACTCCGAGTATGGACTCGAGAAATATATTTGATCACCCTTCCGCCGCTTATCTTTCTGAGGAACTTCCCTTTGATGAAGTCTTGCCTTATTAGGATTGCCCGAAGCAGTGTTTGGAACCTTTACCTATTCCCGTTATTCAGAAGGGCCCCTATGTTGAATTATTGGTGGGGAATAGGAAACATCAGTTCTTGATCGACACTGGAGCACAAAAATGCTCCATCGACCATTCGAGGGTTCCAAACATCCCACTGTCAGGGCAAACAAACGTCTCTATAGGGTTCTCTGGTATACCAACTGTTTGTCCGGTTTCTGCGCCGGTATCCGTTTCTTTGGGTCCTTTTACAGACCAGTGCCCTTTTCTTCTTACTTCAAATTGTGGAGAAAATTTGCTGGGGTTGAATTTGTTGAAGAAACTGAATGCGGTGATTCATTGTTCCCCTGACGGAATAAGATTAACAGTTTCATCACAGCAACCCTTTAACTCCCAATACTTGACCCGACCTCTACCTCCTGAATTTGACCTTGTCCCAGAATCTTTGTGGGCAATGGACGACAATGATGTCGGGATATTGCGCATCGACCCTGTTAAGATAATATTGAAACATGGGGTTAAGCTACCGCGCATTCCCCAATATAAAATCTCTATTGAAGGTGAGCGCGCTCTGAAATGCATTGTCTCCGATTTTGTACATCGTGGAGTGATCGAAGAGATTGCAGGTAGCTTATGTAATAGTCCGATCTTGCCGGTATATAAGAAAGGCGACAATGCAATTCCGTACCGGTTTATAATAGATCTTCGTGCTATTAACCGGGTGGTAGCCCCACAATTTCCAATCGTGCCTGATGTAACAACGATCTTAACAATGATCCCTGCTACGGCTACACACTTTAGTGTCGTAGATCTGAAAAACGCCTTCTTTAGTGTTCCGATACATGAGGAGAGCAGGTATTTGTTTGCATTTACCTTGGGGGGACGCTCGTTTACATTCACAAGGGCACCTCAAGGGTATACTGAAAGTCCTAGTATTTATAGTAGAGCCTTAAAAGAGCAGCTCGACACCCTTGAATTGCCACCTACTTGCACGCTGCTTCAATATGTAGACGATCTGCTCCTGGCTGCAGACTCTGAGAAAGCTTGTAAAGAAGGCACTATATTGTTGCTTGTTCATTTAGCTGAAAATGGTCACAAAGCTTCACTTAAGAAATTTCAATATTGTTGCCAGGAGGTTGCCTATTTAGGCTACCTCCTGTCAAAGGAGGGGAGAAGATTGACGCCTGAACGAATAAAACACATTTCTGGCATGTCTGTCCCAAAAACACAGAAGGAAGTCAGAGCCCTGATAGGGATGGCGTCCTACTGTAGACTGTGGATCCCGAACTTTGCCCTAGTGGTAAAACCGATGTTGGCTTTGACGAAGAAGGGCATTTCTCTGCCACTGCCATGGGAATCGGAACATCAACGATCATTTGAGCTTCTCAAAGCCGCGCTGTGTTCAGCACCGGTTCTGGGTACACCAAATTACGATAAGGCCTTTGTGTTGTTTGTGCATGAATGTAATGGATGTGCTTTGTCTGTGTTAGCGCAGGAACATGGAGGGAAGAATAGGCCGTGCGGCTATTATTCCTCCGCCCTCGATCCTGTTGCATGCGCTTTGCCGCGATGTCTGCGCGCTGTTGCTGCTGCCGCTGCGTCTGTAAAACAGAGTGAGGGGATGGTCCTAGGCCACGATTTAATTTTGATGGTGCCTCACTCTGTCGATATTCTATTGAATAAAACTCAAACACAAAACCTTACTTCTGCCCGGTTGACCAGGTACGAATTAGTTCTATTTGCTCCTCATATCCAAATTAAAAGGTGTTGTGTTCTCAATCCGGCTGAACTTTTGCCTCTCTCGCAAACTACTGCTTGCGGCGATGATGGATCACATGACTGTTTGTATGCCACCGAACAAGAAACAAAGGGCAGAATAGATCTCTCAGATGCTCCTTTGGAGAACGCGGAAGGGGAGCTGTTTTGTGATGGCTCCTGTTTTAAACTTCCGAATGGCACATCTACAGCTGCTTATGCAGTTACTACTTTGAACAAGATCGTAGAAACTAAAAGGATTCCGCATAACTCCGCGCAGGCCGCAGAGATTATAGCGTTGACCCGCGCTTGTGAGCTCTCCCAAGGGCATAGAGTTAACATATATACGGATAGTCAGTACGCCTTTGGGGTGGCTCACAACTTTGGAAAACTGTGGTCGGAAAGAGGGTTTCTGACCTCACACGGGACCAAGATTCAGCATGGCCCCTTAATAGTACAACTACTTTTAGCGCTCTCACTCCCTGAACAACTAGCGATCATGAAATGTGCAGCACATCGCAAGGTCATAGACGATGTGGGCAGAGGAAATGCCTTTGCAGATTCGATAGCTAGACAAACAGCCACAGACCTTAGCACAGACATGTATACCTCGAGGGAAGTGAGAGATGGTTGTATAATAGATGAAGGCATTGGGTCTGTGCGAGATATTCAGACTGATGCCTCTGTTGAAGAATCTAGGAAATGGGCTGAAGGCATGGGGAAATTGGATGACGAGGGGTGTTGGGTGGACGCATCTGACGGGAAATGGTTGCTTCCTGATTCTTATGTATTAGCAATGGTCACGATGGCACACGGTCCAACACATGTGTGTGCCCAGCAAATTGCGAAGATATTACAGCAGGTTTGGGTGAATGATAAAATTTTGGAAACTGCAAAAAGACATGTTCAGAATTGTATGATTTGCCTACAGCACAATGTGGGTAAAGGGACAGTGACTCCAAGGGGAAGTTTCGGGCCCCCCTCTGTCCCCTTTGAAACCATTCACCTTGATTTTATTGAAATGGAGCGATGTAATAACTTGAAATATGTTCTTGTCATCATTTGTGCTTTTAGCAAATGGGTCGAGGCTTTCCCCGTCAAAGATGCTACCGCCATGACCACCGCAAAGATCTTGGTAAAAGACTATTTTCCTCGATTTGGGCTCCCGAGGATAATTTGGTCGGACAATGGCCCCCACTTCATCGCAGCCGTAATGTTGCAGATATGTGTTGCCTTAGGGATAGAGAAACGTTTTCATTCAGCTAGGCACCCTCAAAGTGCGGGGTTGGTAGAAAGACACAACGGTATTTTGAAAAACAAACTTGCAAAAACATGTGCCGACACTAGATTAAAATGGCCAGATGCTTTACCTATTGTGTTGTTAGCTATGCGCACCACACCCCAGACTAGGACTGGGCTCTCTCCATTCGAGGTAGTAATGGGAAGGCCTGCTAATATTTGGGGTCTCCCTAACCCTAAAGCCCTGAGGGATGTGGAGAATGTATTGCTCATAGATTATTGTAATCAATTGACTAAAAATCTGTATTTCATTTACCACCAGGTGAATGCCGCCTTACCTGTACGGTTTACGGGCCCAGGACACGATATATTGCCCGGCAGCTGGGTCCTGGTGAAGGCCTACGAAAGGTCTTCCTGTCTCGCGCCTCGCTGGCGGGGACCCTACCAGGTTTTATTGGTCACCAGGACGGCAGTACGGGTGGCAGGAAAGAAGAACTGGGTACATGCAACGCATGTGAAGAAGATCCCTCACCCGACGCCACACGTTACAGAAGAAACAGAACCCCTCGCTGATGCTACGATCTCTGATCTCGGAGTAGCAGGCAGCGCTGTGAGTGCGTCGGAGAAGTTCTCCGAGCCTGAGGAGCTCGGGGAGCCGTCCATTTTGTCTCCGCACTCCCTTGATCAATCACTTCCGGAAAATCTTGTTTCGAGCTCTGCGACTTCCGTCGCCACTGATACGACGCTCCCCTCAGGGAGCGACGATACTTTGCTTTTGGATTCAACAAACTTGGGTACCATCCGGTACAACCTTCGACCACGCAAATAAAATCGCCGCACGAGTATCGTGCATCTGGAAGAAAAAGGAGTGATTGAAATACTATCGTCTTCCCTTTTTTGGAACAAAGAAAAGGGGGGTTCTGTTGGCCAGGGTTGGGAAGGACTAAGAAGTCGCGCGGCCGAAGTGCCGCCAGCAACGAACATTGGGGCCATCGATCGGGATAACCATGATGCCTGCCGCCTTCACCGCTGCTCCTCGTATTGAACTATTAGATAAGGAGGTGACCAATTCGAACAATGGACAATGTGCCTGGGCCCTGAAAACGTACTGTTGTGTTCTTGTTTTGATTATTGTTAGTTTTGCAACTGCTGCCGTGGGACTTTGGTATTTTGAAGAAATTTATCCTTTGAAGTCTCTGTTACCGACCAAAATCGTACCAACTGTTTTGACTCCCTCTGTACACCTTCACACTCTGTCCCCTAGGGACTCTCGGCATAGACAGAAATATTATAATAACACTCTGATGATAGTGATGAATGCTACGCATGCTATTTTTAATAGGAGTAATTGTTGGATCTGCACCCACTTACCACAACATGGGAACAAGGGACTGGGATGGTATATACATCCCTTACCTCTAACAACTTCCTGCTATGCCTCTCTTAGAGCACTTTTTTTTGGCCGATGGAATGATAGCATCTCAGGGAACTTCGATGGGGCTAATTTGAATGAATTTGAAAAACGTGAATTGACTCCCCTGGGATGCTCGCTTTTCGCAAATAGGAGTAGACCTAATATCGCTTCTATTAGGCCGTCTGATAAACTTTCTTTTCCTTTTCAAAATCTAGTTTCTTTCAAGATGGCTCCGATAGGCAATAAGGATGCCATGCCTCCTTCTTATTCTGTAAATCATAGTCCTGATTCTGTCCCTTTCTGTGTACAAAGAAACGGCACTAGGCCAATGGGAGATTTCGAGCCTTGTATAAATATTGTAAATTTGACTGGGGAAAATAGGCCTTTGTATGTAGGGGGACCCGTTTATTTTGTGTGTGGTAGTTTAGCTTTTCCCTGGTTGCCCAAGGATTGGCAGGGGACCTGCTATTTAGGGATATTGTTACCAGGTGTATTTATAGCCAGTACCTTAGAGGTATCTAAGGCTCGCCCGCGACGGGATAATGATGGAGATACCCCTGGACAAGTGTTCGGGGATATAGCCAAATCAGTAGTTCCCTTCTGGGGACAAATCGCAAATTCAGAAAACATTAGGGGATTAGCGAGGGTGTTGGAGAAAACAATCAACCGGACCACGGACATACTTTACAATATGACCTTAGAGCAAAAGGCGATAAGATTGGTAGCACTTCAAAATCAAATGGCATTAGATGTCATTTTAGCTGAACGAGGTGGAGTATGTAAATTAGTGGGGTCCGCTTGCTGTGTTTTCGTACCAGATTCTTCACCAACAATATTCAAAGCAATTCAGAATTTACACACTCTTAGTTCTGAAGTCCATATCCCTGTAGGAGACTGGAGCCTTAGTACTTGGTTTTGGGATTCTCTACGATCTTGGGGGTGGAAGGTGCTTTCTGTTATTTTAGGTATTTTAGGGACTCTGTTATTCCTTTGCTGCTGTTTTCAATGCCTCCCGAGTATATGCGGAATGATAGGGGGATGTTGTGCCCAAGTTATGAGCGCAATAGGGCGTAGAATATACACCCCGAAGACAGCATCTAAAGAATTCATGTTGCAAGAAGTTCTTATGAACAACTTTATGGCTATTGACATTTCAGACAATGATGCGGAACCTATGGATGCTAATGCCTTCAAGTATTTTCAAAAGTATTAGGAAATAATGTTTTAGCACTTGGCATAGGCCAAAAGGAGGGTCTGTGGAAATCGATATAATATTGTGACCCCAATCGCATTGTTTAAATGTATGTTGGCCTACGCCAAGCTGTCTAAAGAATACTATGTACATAGGTTCCGCGGCAAGGTCTTGACCTTAATGTATCGTGTAAGCCGCCATCTTGGATCTAGCCGCCATTTTAGGTACTCTTGCAGTGTGGAAGTCACCCTGAATCACAAAATGGAGGCCGAATGACATTTCGAGTAAGACTTCGGCGATGGTGACCTCCGCACACGTGAATGAATAAAATGTCCGCAGGCTACTTGTTAGGGTCATGAACTAAGACCCTGTCCTCTCTTTAACCTATGTGTAAATATGTAACCGTATCAGCGGAACTGATCTAATATATGGAAATTGTGTGTTCGACCTGGCTACGAACCCTAGCCATGGTTCCAGAAATGGTTAACTTGCAAGAGGGCTGGCCAATGCAGTACGAAATGTATAAAAACCCAAGCATCCCGATGATCGGTCTCTCCCACTTTCAGTGCGAACCTAACGTTGAAGGTTCGCGTGTTAGTCAGAGGGCCGAATAGCTATTCGCGTGTCAATTGACTTTGGTAACTTTGTAACTTTGAAATAAAGCGCTTTGTATGTCCTTTGTAACCTGTGTTGGTGTGTTTCCTTTTGGGCTTCCCGGCCTCATATCAATTTCTCTGTTTCCACAATAAGGTGTATTGGTTGCTGTTGAATACTTGGCACATTCACTCCAATGCTCCAGCATACAACACAATTCTTGTTTGGTATTTGTATTTATTTTATTTGTCTTGCGCACGTTGCCCTGGGGATATGGGCGCATAAATTGAAGAAAGTTGTTACATACAATCAAAAACAGCTTTCCCAAAGAGAAAGAGCAAATCTTAACAATGACAATGCAGTTCTTAAAGGAAACACAAGATATAAGCAAGTACAACGTAGCAGCGGTTACTATAAAAATTACTGGAAGTTTTTTGGTATATTGCAACGTATGCAAAAAACAGAAGATATAAATACAGTACAAATGGAAGTAAGGCTAAGAAAACGATGTTAACACATTACCATAAGGCCATTGTGGTAAGGTGGATGGGGCAGATGCATCAAGCTCATGGAGCCAGAATTGTGTTTTGTTCTTAAAGGAGTGGATGGACGGTTCTGTTCTGAGTGTAGAGGGTATGGTGTTCCATAGTTTGGCCGCTAGGACTGGGAAACTAGATCCCCCGGCTGTCCGAGGCTTGTAACTGGGTATAGTCAGTGTGTGTACATGGGCTGACCTCAAGGGTCTGATTGCTGTGTGCCGCGTGAAGCGATTGGTCAAGTATGCGGGTGCCAAATTGTTCTGGGCCTTGCAAGTTTAAGCAAGGGTTTTGAGCGATATACGATGGGCAACAGGGGGCCAATGTAGATTGCATCTTGTGTCAGAGATGTGTAATCTTCTCAGGAATTTGAGGGCCGCCCTGATGGCATTATTCTGAGTAACCTGTAACTTATCAATGTTTCTTTGGCTAGTCCCTAAATACAGGGCGTTGCAGTAATAGATTTTTGACATGATGAAAGTTCTAGCGAGGATAATGCAGTTGTCAGTCGTCAAGAAGGGTCTGCAGGCAGTGATGAGTTTGCAGGTGTAGGCCGAAGCCGAGACAACAGCATTTGTTTGTCTGGTAAGAGATAGTGTCGGGTCTAGGTAAATGCCAAGTGTTTTTGTAACATTGAACGCTTTGATAATGTTCCCGTCAATAGTAAATGATTTGTAGGCTGGGTCAAGTTTAGTGAGTTTGATGTGAGAGCCGAGGACAAGTAGCTCAGTTTTTCATCATTAAGGCAGAGCCCATGATGTGCCATCCAAGCCTGGATGACTGTGTAGACTTCATTGAGTGCTTTAGAATCAATTACATAGTCGCCTGTGATGGGGATGAGAATCTGGTGTCATCAGCATATTTAGTGTAGGAGACACCCAGATAGTCAAGTATGTCAAAGAGCGGCTTAGTAAACACATTGTACAGTGTGAGAGATACACAAGATCCTTGTGGGACTCCACACGGGATAGGTGCTTGTTCAGCAGAGGCAGAAGGTGGGAAAACCCTCATGGTTCTGTTAGCCAAGAAGGAGCTAATCCAAGATGTGGCAGCGTCTGAGAAATGGGCAGCTATTTTGAGGTAGTGACATAGAATTTGATGATCTACCAAATCAAAAGCTTATGAAAGATCACGAAGAAGTTGGAGTGCCAACTTACCCTTCTCTTTTAGATCCTCAATTTGTGTTTTTAAGTCAATCAAGGCGATCTCTGTCCCGTGTCTGGGTCGGAAACCTGATTGTCTAAGGCCCATTAGTTTATTTGTTTCGAGGTAGTCCTGGATTTGTAGGTAAGCCGCCCCGGTACAGAATTTTTAGTAAGTAAGGCACAGTGGTAATAGGCCTGTAATTGGATGGGTTACTCGGGTCAAGTATGGGTTTTTTGATTAATGGGATGACCCAAGCATCCTTGAGGGTATCCGGGACAATACCAGATTTAAATGAGGCACTTATAAAGGTGGTGATAAAAGGCGCAAGATCATGCACAGCCTCCTTGATGATAGGAGCAGGGCATGGATCACCTTGGCAATTTGATGGCTTGAGCTTCTGGATAATATTTTCAACTCCCCGAATAGAGAGAGGTGCGAAGCTGAATGGTTTGAAGCCGTGTTTAGGCGTGGGTAGGTTGTAAGACAGGGGGGTTAAGTGCAGTGTCTGAGAGGTTGCTTCTTTTAGCATTGATTTTAGCTTGAAGCGTAGACATTTTATCTAAATGGGATGCAACAAAGTTTAGATAGATTTATCTAAAAGTGCCTTTTGGATGTAAGTACACCAGGCAATGTCAGGGGTACAAGTGTCCAAAGGGGCTACAGGAGACTCTAATTCCTTGAGGATCTTAAAGAGTTCCTTTGTGTTGGATTGTGCTAGTAAAATACGTTTGTTGTACTCATCTTTTTTAGCTGCCAATAATGCTTCTTTGTAAATAGAGGAGACATTGTTTAGGTTATTTTTGTTAACTAGTGACAGTATACTTTTCCAATGTGCCTCAGCCTTTCTCTTTTCTTTGTGAAGGTCTCTGAAATGTGGGGTAAACCAGGTATTGAGGTGAAGGCCAGGTTTTTGTTTGCACAGTTTTAACGGCGCAATGGTGGTTAAGGGCTTTTAGCATGGCATGATTATAGGTATCTACTAGAACTGTGGGGTCGGAGCAGGTGGTTGATGCAGTATTAAGCAGATGGAGGATCAGCGATAGAATTTCTCCATCGTGATATCCTTCTTATTACGAATGTGGATGGATGGGGCGAGGTTACGTTTGGATGTTTGGGGGTTGGAGTTAATAGAGAAGATTATTTTGTGATGATCAGACCAAAAGCAAAGGGTCACAGAGATCAGGTTGAGAGAACAGTTCAGGTCAGAGACCCAATCAAGGGTGTGTCCTCTATTGTGGGTAGGCTCTTTGATGTGTTGGGTGAGGCCGAAGTCCTTTAACAGGTCAAGCGCTTTAGTATTGTTCACATCCTGGTACCCTAGATTGAAATCGCCAAGTAGAAGGATTTGTGAGTTGGGCTTGGTATTGGTGGCAAAGATGAAAGAGATGTCCTCAGTGAACGTGGAAATGGGACCTGGGGGCCTATAGATAAGGTACACTGTAGCAGTTTGGTTGGGAGAGATAGGTAGTTTAATGGAAAGTAGTTCAGCGGATGGGATCCGGAGGTTAGGGACAGTTCTAAATTCAAGTGAGCTCTTGAAGATAAAGGCTAATCCTCCACCCTTTGTTTGATTAGTATCCCTGTCACACCTAATGATGGAGTAGTTGTCAGGGATCGCCAGGGACAATGCGGGGTCCGATGCAGCATGCAACCATGTTTCCGTGATGGCAAGGAAATCTAAATTTTCAGTTATGATCAGGTCAGCGATCTCTAAGGCATGAGCAGGGAGGGATCGAGCATTGATGAGCGCGCCTTTGACCTTAATGTCCTTGGCGTTGGTAGTGCTGGTAGCCAGAAGGTCTGGAGCATTTTTGATGGATGACAGCACAGTGGCTAGGTTGTTGTTAGGTGCTGGTGATTTGTTGTTAGCGTCATGGTACTGTCGGCAGTTCAAATGGTGGAGTCTAGATGCTAATCTCTGGTTTCTGGCCTGGGGGGCACAAAGTTGGCTTGTGTATGTAAGTATAGTCTGGTTAGTAGCAATTAATGGAGTAGCCAGATGTGTAGGCAAAGGACTGTTAGCAACAGTGAACGCCTTTGAGAAGGTTAGGCGAAGTCTAGTACCTAGTCTCTGGTTTCTGGCATAGATGGTGGTGGGACGATTAGATAAGGGGACTTTACTGTTTAGAATCGGGGTCTGATTGAGAGTTACATGGCAGTGTCGTGAGCCAAGCCTCAGGTTTCTAAGGTGAGTAGTGCAAGGTTGATTGGGCGTGGGTTTAGATGCAAAGTGTTGTAGTCAGAGGGCCGGTGCATTCAGATAGGGATCAGAGATTGTCATGTTGACAGGAGACTTTAGGTCATACAGGTATGGCGTAAGGGTAGCTGGTGAGCGTAAATGATAGTAATGGGAGGTAGAGGTGTGAGGTGAGTAGGTGTTGTAAGGTGTCCAGATCAGGACCCAAAAGGTGAGCAGGAGGTGCGTTATGGTGCGTAGTGTATGTTGATGGGAGGGCTGCAGTATTAATCTGACAGTGATGGGGATCAGAGGTAAGGAGGAATCAGGTGTGCAGTGCATTTTAACAGACTAAGCAAGTAATAATTAGATAAATGTGCAGTCTGTGTAAAACCAACACGTCAGTGGATTGGTAAAATTAACATGCAGTTTTGGTTTCTTATAGCACTGGTTTGGAATATAACAATGGATTTGACTCTGCTGCCAGGATGCTCACTCTTCCCCCTCGGCCAACGTTCTTCTTTCTTGTCTTCCTTCTTAGGACTTGCACCTCTCAGATGTTCCCCTACCTCAGTAGTCACTCACCAGCAGGCTCCTCTCCCTCTGAAACCCTAACAATGATATGATAGGTTATTTATAATGCACTTAATACCCAGAGGTTTCTAAGCGTGGACCCGGGGATCGAACCTGTGGTGCTCTGTGTCATCTTGTTTGCAAGGCAAGCACGTTGCCCCTGAGCTATCCTCCTGAGACATGGGTGCCTGTACTTCCTTGGAAGTGGTGCGTCTGTACTTCCTTGGAAGGATTGATGTGCCTCCAACCATCTCTGCCTTAATGCCACTAAAACGGAGATCCTTCTCATTGGGACCGCTGCCCCTGCTTTCCCTCTCTGTCTGGCCGCCCGCCTTCGGCCCTCTTCCTTTGCCTTTCTGTGAGGCAAAAAAACCTTAGTGCCATCTTCGACTCCACTCTCTCTTTCTCTCCTCACATCTCGGACGTCGCCAAGAAGTCCCACTACCAGCTGCACCTCCTCCAATGTACTCTTCCCTTTCTCACTTTCCCTAAGAAGCTCACTTTCTCCAGAGCCCTGGTTCTCTCTAGGCTGGACTACTGCAACAGCCTCTTTCTCAGTCTGTCATGCTCTACTCTCCGCCCTCTGCAACTAATTCAGAACAGGACTGCAAGACGTATCCTTGGCCTCAAGCCTAGGGACCGTATCTCTCCAGCATTGAAATGTCTCCACTGGCTCCCGGTGGCGGCAAGGATCAAGTTCAAGACCCTTTGCATTGTCTATGAGGCTTTCTGGAAACGGGGCCCGCAATACATCCAACGCTCTCTTCCAAAATACCTTCCTTCTCGAGCCCTTCGCTCAGCTACCTCCAACTCTCTAAGGGTTAGGCGCTTCTCCAGGCAGAGAGTGGGAGGTAGATCTCTCTCCTCTGCAGGTGCCTCCCTCTGGAATGGCCTCTCTGCCCCTCTCAAACTTGAGCCGGACCACCTGAAGTTCCGGAAGCAGCTCAAAACTTTCCTCTTCTACTCTGCTTTCTCTCTCTCTCTCTCTCTCTCCCCTGCTGACCTACCTGACCTACCTGTCTGCTGTACCGACTGGTTGGTTGGCTATCCTCAGAGTCTCACTGGGTGCCAGGCTTTTTCTTTGTCAGTCACCCTTGCACTGCCTTTAGGCCTACCATGCAATTAGATGCTGTAACTGTAACCCTACAGTCACTTGTTCTCCTTCCACTACCCAGAGTCGTGCTGCCCTGGCTGCACTTACTCAGAGCATTGCTGCCGTCTCCCCTCCCCCTGTTCCCTTGCACTCCCCCCTCCCTTTCCCTCTGCACTTCTCGTTCTCGCACTTGCACGATCTGAATGATACAAGGCCTAGTAAGATCTTTTGTCTTGTCATCCCTCTGTCTTCCCTCCCTTGTCTTGTGCCTAGAAACACTTGTGTACCGGCGCGTTATAAATCACTTATCATATCATATCCTTCTCAGAGAAATTTGCTGCTTCGGTTCTCCTTCCTCCTTCACTTGTTCCACCCACCCCCTGCTGCCTATGGTTATGGCCTTGGTGTTGGACATCGAACTGTGAACCACTTCTGTGTTTTCCAGACATTTTGTCGGATGATACTATTCAGCTCTCTCGTATGCGCCCCATTTATGAATCACTCCCCAGTTTCTGGTCATCAGCATGATATGATATGATATGATGTGACATTTATAACGCGCCTGTACACAAGTGTTTCTAGGTGCGACAAGACAAGGAAAGGGAAACAAGGGAGGACAAAATACTGATCTTACTAGCCCTTGTGTCATTCAGATCGCGCAAGTTCGGGGAAGAGAGAAGGGGAGAAGTGCCAGGGGGAGGGGAAGGTGGAAGTGCAGTTAACTCACAAGCGCAGCCAGCTGGTGGCTTATAAGTGCAGAGAGGAGGGACTGTAGGGTTGCAGATACAGACCCTTAAGTGCTGGGGAGCCCAGAGTTCAGAAGGTGACCAGAGGACCAGTTCATTGAGCAGTCAGGTGCATATGCAGGGGAGAGGAAGAGAGAAAGCGGAAGTGAAAAGGAAGGTCTTGAGTTGCTTCTGGAACCCGAGGAGGTTCTGCTCAAGTTGGAGAGAGGAAGGAAGGAAGGCTGTTCCAGAGAAAGGCCCCAGCCGAGGAGATAGATCTGCCCCCAACTCTCTGCTTGGAGAAGTGTCTGACCCTTAGAGAGTTGACAGTGGATGAGCGGAGAGCTCGAGAAGGAAGATGTTTTGGAAGAGAAGGTTGGAGGTAGAACGGTCACAGGCCCCAGAAAGCCGTGTGGACAATGCAGAGGGTCTTGAGGTTGATCCTTGCAACCACAGGGAGCCAGTGAAGAGATTTCAGAGCTGGAGAGATACGATCCCTGGGCTTGAGGCCAAGGACAAGTCTTGCAGTCCTGTTCTGGATAAGTTGTAAAGGTCGAAGAGTAGAGGCAGGATGATTTAGAGGATGTTGCAATAGTCCAGCATAGAGAGGACCAGAGCTCTGGAGACAGTGAGCTTCTGGGGAAAGTGAGAAAAGGAATAATACCTGTGAGGAGGTGCAGCTGATAGTTTGACTTATTAGAGACGTCAGAGATGTGAGGAGAGAACGGGAAGGTGGAGTCGAGTGTGACACCAAGATTCTTAGCCTCACAGGAGGCACAGGAAGGAGCAGGAAGCATCACATTTCTACTCCAGCAGGATTCCTCCTCTTTGGTCTTCTGGGAGCCTTAATCTCTCGCTGACAGTTCCAGATCTACTACATCACTCAGTGCTATACGGGGCTCTTTCACTTAAACATCAGCTGCTTTCATTCCACATTTTTCAAATGAATTATTACTTTTGTGCACACCTTGTTCTGCAATATCTTCAAGGCACTGTGAGGGAGTAGTATTGCTACTGAGGGAAGGTTCAAAGTATCTCTTCAGCATCAAAGAGTAATCAGTGGGGAATTCTACCTTGCCTGTGAAGAGCGTTTAGCGAGTAAAATCTCACCTATGAAGAAATCCACCAGAAAAATGTTTGTATTTCCCTAGGCGGGGGACCTTCCTGTTTTGGGGAGCCATCCGTGGGTACCATTGATTGTACATTTAGGAAACCTACCTAATGGAGGATTTGGAATTAAACATTTATAGGGAACTGTATTCCACATGTCTCCAACTAAAGTATGTTGAAATATCCCCATTAACGAATTTTAATTTGTTATAAGGATTTTAAACAAACTGTTTTTTTACAGCCAACACATAGAGCAATTTGTCCATCTCCCCCAACAGTATCGAAGAGGAACATAACATAGGCGGGGCACCAATTGAAAGTGCCCACAAATGCAAATAGCAATTCAGTGGGCCTCATTCCGAGTATGGCGGTAAGGGATAGCGGACACCGGTAACGAGATCGGTGGCGGTATTCCCTTACCGCCATACTCCGAGTTCCCTCTGCGCCCTCGCCCTTAACGCCTGCTTTGAGCAGGTGTTAAAGTCGAGGGCGCAAAGGGGCCTCCAAGCCAATAACGGTGAACGTAATGAACGGTCACCGTTATTTGCATCTTCCCCATTCCCATTGAGCCCTATGGGGGCTCATTTGGGAATGGGGAAGAGCCTTGGTGAATGGGGAATTACCGCCCCGCCAACCTTGGAATGGGGCGGTGATTCCGCCATCCACCAAGGCGCTGCGGTTCCGGGTACAGCGTCAACCAAGGCGTTAATAGCGCCATTGGTTAGCGCCGTACTTGGAATGAGGCCCAGTGTCTTTTGTGACACATTTTAGGAAGGGTCGTGCTTTTGGTAAAATATATTAAACAGTGCTTCTTAAATAACTCATCAAACTGACTCGCTGCCATGTTGGGTTGTCCGTTCGGGCATTGCTCTATTAGGCGACAGCCCAGCCACGAGCCTGCCCACCAGTGACCTATTGCATCCAATAATCCTAGGATTTCCGCTTCTGAGTTGAATTATGAAACTATGCGGGAGATGTGCATTGCTGAAGGTGCTGTGAGCAGGGCACTTTAGGGCATGTGCGCAAGAGTGGAAGGAGGGCGTCTGGTAACCATCTTATGGCATGCAGACATTGTTCATCTAGGTTTCCCTGGTAGCAAGGAGTGGAAACAGGCTGTATGAGAAAATGTGGGTTTGTGAAGGATAATTATCAACAGTGTTGTCATTAAAGACCTTAGCTAAATTAAAAACGTTAAAACATACGGCCAGAGAAGGTGTTGTGCCAGTCAATCCATGACTGTCTTTAATATCGAGCTTCTATTGCACTAAAATTAGCATTTTTGAACAAAGAACACACGGAGAAGGATGTCCGCTTCCCCTGCTGCATTTGTTTCCCTTAGCGTTCACACTTGGCTTGGATCACTCGCTTGAAGGTACTGTGGAATGTGTTGGCAGCTAGTGAAGTTGGCTGAGGTTTCATTGCACTGCTGTACACAATCAGGCTTCCTGTTCGTGTGGAACAATGGCATGAAAAACAAACACCACGAAAAACGGGCAAGGACGTTTTTCGATAACATGCTAAATGAATAGTGTAGTGAAAGAAAACATGAAATGTAACACCATCGTGAAAAAGTACTTCTCCTCTCACCAGCGGAGTTAGCGCCGGTGGAATTAGCACCGAAGAAATTACTGCCGACATCCATCAGAATTAGCCCTGGTGATAATTCCATCAGCAGTTATATCGCCATTAATAATTATGGTAATTACACTGCATTACAAGTGTAAATACCTTAGAAATACCGCTAAAAATGGCCGGTAATTCCATCAAAAACACAGTGTAGTTACCTATACCTAAAAGGTGCAAGTAAATGCATGGAACAAAAACAGCCTTTTCATATAGTTCTGTAGACCTGTGCAACAACAATAACATTACTAAATATTGTGTACAAAAGTATAAATCTTTATTTAAATAACAAACATCTAAAATGTGCAATACACATTTATAAAAAAGACATCACCAGTGACAAAATATTGCATCATCAACACCAACCAACTAGGCATAGTACTCATACACAATCTTCAAATGTGCCTGCACGCGCTCATTTAAATATTCTGAGTCTGCTACTTAACACTGAATAGGCAGGTTATTTCAAGTATGTGTCAAAAAACTGCCTGCCATGCTTCATCCCATCACATTGTTTTCACTGGTTACAGGGACTTCCTCAGGGGAAAATGGTATATGCAATGATGCATCGACTCTTGATTAAAATGTTCAAATGTAACACAACACCTCTTACTGAAGAGAGTTGAAATCAGTAAACTTGTTGCTGTTTCATCATATGTTGCAAAAACCTTGTCAGCATCCCCCATTAGGTATATCTGCTTTAGTTCTGGGCGTTGAAATGTGACGCCTCTCCGATGTTGACAGTACGAACTGGTGACAAGATCACAGTGCTGATCTTAATGCAGCCCTCAAGGCAGTAGTTCATTGATTGGTATTGGCTATTGATATGGGAGTAGTTGCTAAAGTGAAGTAAATGCATACAGGTGATGGAAATTAAGCCACAGGTTCACCCAATGGACTCAGAAAGGTTATGTTAGGGACACACCTTCCCCAAACAAACTTCACAACACCATGCACCCGCTGACAGTTGCAAACCTGGAGATCCAGCACCTCTTGCTCTACACTGAGCTGCAGAGTCATGCACAGCAGCACCACAGAGCAAAAGCAGTAGAAAGGCGGAGGAGACACCATGCAGGGAGTGTACCCATTTCCTGGGTCAGTCCATCACCATGGACACCAACTGATGGACAGTTAATAACGACATACTGCCTCAACAGGGAGACTATAGCAGAGCTACTCACCCTGATGCAGGATGATCTATACAGCAGAATCAACATCCGAACAGCAATATCACCACTGCTGAAGCTGGCATTGGTGCTACCGCAGGCACCTTCCTAAACACTGTGGGCATGCTGCATGGCATGTCGCAACCCACGTTTTCTATTGTGCTCACCTAGGTGCTGGATGTGCTCAGTCATCCATCTGAGCACATCTCCCTGCCCACCACACTGTCGGAGGTAAATGCAAGAAAGTCCTCCCTCCATGCAGCTGCCCACTTCCCCAACATCACCACGGCTCTGTACTGCATGCATTTGTGTCATTGGTGGCACCCCATGCATCACAACAGTTTTACAGGAACAGGAAACAATAACATTCCCTTAATGTAACATATGACATAGACCTCACTGTGCCGGCTTCCCATGTTCCACCCATGATGCCATGGTCCTGCGAAACAGTACCCTGCTTACATATATGGAAATGCACAGAGGGCAACACACCTGAATACTGGGTAAGTACAATTACCATTGTACAAAACACACATGCTTTACAAGTGATAATGGGCCCAGCTATGGGGTTCGGGGGAGCAATCTATTTGATGTCAATGCAGTGCATGCCCTATTACAGCCTTGTGCATGAAGGACCTGCCCTTTGACACAACACATACGAAGCACCACCACACTGGACAAGGCACTGCAGGGCAAGGCCATAGCATGACAGAAATGAATGATCCTCATTGAACTAAGAAATACATTAAGAGTTGTTAGGGAGAATTCTCGGTTAAGGCTAAATTTCCCAAACCTAGTGAGTCCCCCACCAGCTTTGCTGGATTTTTGGGGTTTATTTTTTTCTCCTGCTAAGAGTGAGACTCTTTTTCTCCCACTCTTAGGCATGATTTGAGAATGTCCTTTGACTTTGTAATGTGTTTTATGGGCTATGGGGTCTTTTACTCCATAGGGCTTCATGTGTTTTTGGTAAGTGTGTTACACAGCACCCTGAGTGCAGTAACACAGAGGTGTCATAGTGGCCCCCAAACATAGACTCCATACCCTGGGACTGACTACTGTCTCCCAGGGCATGTAAAGTCACCATTGACTTTACTAGTCTTAAATTGTGAACAGAACCAGTACAAACCATCATATTGTGGAAGTACTGGTATAATTTGATTGCCCCTGGGTCTGTTTTTCAAGGGGGCACTGTCCAGTCCCCTCTTGTTGAGTTTCTGGCTGGTGGCAGTGGTTACCACGCGAAATATTCCACCGGAATATTTCCTATGGGATTTTCCCATTCATTTTAAATGCACCTCTTTTTTGGTGCAATGTTAAAGATACCGCCGGGTTATTTATTTAATATTTATTCCCCGGTTGGGTCTTTTTGCCAGGACTCGGTTTTAAAATGGCGTTTGTGTTCGCCTCTGTAACTCCAACCCAAGTTGTGCCCTTTGTTCCACTTTTGGCGGGCTTCTGCACAGAAGCCTCCAAAGGTGGTGCCACTCTGTCTGGGTCTACAGGATGTGTGGGAAGGGGGAATAGGCACCCTGGACTGAGTTGCCTCGGCAACTCAAGTCACACTCTTGTGTGATTGGCCCAGTGGTGAGCCGCCCGACTCACCACTTAGCATGTTTGAGTGACAGCTAGGACTGATGAATGGGGGTTTTCTGCATAAAAGCAGGGCTTTGGGGACTGGAACTTCAGAAGTCGCCACAGGACCTAAAGAATCCGAAGAGGGAGAAGCTGAGCCGACCTGCAACGACGACACCACTGGTAGAGCCCTGCTGAACCGACTCACCACTTCCCAACGACAGAGAAGATCTTCTTCCAGGAGAGTCTTCTTCCTTTGAGCTGGTGGGGTTAACCAGTTTGCCCTCTTTTCGCCTTCCTGGATCGTCTCGCGGTCGAATCGCCCGTGCCAAGCACCCTGGCGGCTGGATAGCCACGCTTCACCACTACCATGAATAAAAGGGTAGTACCTTTTAACCGGGAAACTCCGTGGCTGGTTTCTTCCCTGGCAGTGAAATGACCTCCAGCTTTCCTCCACGTCGAGATCTTCTCTTCCCCTGGACGAAGCACTGACTTGCACCTGCTGCCTGGAACAACTGCCCCCGCTGGAGCTTTCTCACCATTTCAGGTACTGTGTCCCGCCTGGTCTCCCTTGCAACATACTGTTCAAGGTGTCCCGTAAATCCTTGACTCTCTATCCTGGGGTGACCTGGGACCTGTTAACTAACTTTTCTGAACTGATCTAACTCCTTTTTGAACTATCTGCAAAGACTTTTAAAGTGTACTTCAACTGTGTGATCCTGGGCACATTCCGCCTTGCTCTCTCCAAGAGTGGGCCTGGCCTATGAACTTTTCGGTCTACAGTAGACCCTGTCTTTCTTGACTTGCTGTGGTTTTTTAAAAGTGTTGGTATTGTGTGCTTTACTATTTCTGCCTTTTCTCTCCCTTTTTAAATAATTATTGGAGTGCCATCTTGGTTAAGCACTCACCTCTGTGTTGATAATAAGTGATGTTCTTTTCCTAAGACTTGTCGAATAATTAATCAGGGAGGTGTATATATTTCTAGTGACTGTGTTGGAACTTGCTTGACATATTAGTGCCAGTGTATTTTTACAAGTGTGTTTTTAAATAAATAATTATATACTTTTATACCAAAGCTCTGGTCAGTGTTTGCTTGTACTACTGTATTTTTGTACCTAATGTGTATACTCTATATACTGCCTAACTCTTCTTGAGAGAAGTCTGACTGCTCAGCCACAGCTACCAGGTAAATCTGGGTGGTACAGACTGCTACCAATTGGGTTTACTGCCAACACCTGCAGTCTTAAACTTTTTGCAGTGGTCCCTAAGGGAACTGCACAGGTTTCTGCCTAACAAGAGTGAAGAGGGAAAGTCAGAATACACCTCTCGTCCCGGAAGACCCTCCAAGCTGAAGACGCACCAAAGACAATATGGGTCACTGACCAATCACTCGGTCCGCATACTGTAACAAATAGTTAGTATCAGTTTTCAGGGATGGTCCAAGCCTACCACCTGACGCAGCCTTGTCCAATAAAATAATTTCTATATGGGCTCCTATCTGGGAACTACCACTCAGCAACCTATCCGGAGTGGAGTTAGGTTTTGGAGAAGGTGATGCAAGTTGTGACGCCACTCATCATCAAAACGGGCCTGTGGGCTAAAGTGCGGCGAGATGTGCCTGGACTTCGCTCCGTGCATGTAATCCCTGTGGTTTGTTGGCTGTGGTAAACCTCAGTTGTACCTTGCTACTTGTGTGGACCTGGCGTTCTTTTGGGAAATAAAGGAGTTAGGCCTTCCATGAGTTCAGCATCCACGGACTCTTAGCAAAGGCTCTGCCTGCTGGGGGTCGACCCTAACAAGTGTGAACTACAGGTACCACATTGCAAAGGGAAACCATTTACACACAGGCAACAGCACAGTTTCCCTGTGCATGATGACAGCACAACACTGACATGCAGTGATGGCATGAGCGCTGTAAACTATGAATGTAAGTCCCCAAGAGCAGGACTAACACAAAGTGCATAGAATTATCAGTATGCTCATCAGAGCGCATGCATGAGAGGCCAGTATGGGACTTACACAGACAACATGTTCATTGCAAATCCAGTTACAGTTTATGATTGCCATGTCTGTCTGGTGGTTCAGTGATGTGTGAAATGGGGCAATCCCCAAGTGACATTGCCCATTACCCCCTGTAGTACATGAGAAATCATATAATGTAGGGATAGACAACCATAGTGATCCCTATTGTGCCATAAGTATGATAAGAAACTGTTGACAAATATGTTGGTGCCAGAGGATTTTTGTCCTGGTGTCTTCCTGCGTGCACCATGGCTGTGGGGTTTAGGGTTGGAGGCAGATGTGATTTCACCTGTAGACGTACTGCCAAATATACCCAGGCCGGCTTCGATTCCCCGGTGGACTGTTTACCTGTTGGGTGATGAATGATGTGCAGTCAGTCATAATGCAGTCTTGTACATGGCATTACAAGACACTCGTGCACTATGATGGCTGCATACCAAAGCGTATCGGGTTGCGGTGGGTTAATGTACTGGTGGATATTTAGCATACTGTTGCAGCATATGTCATCTGAGGCACACACACCTTGCAGGATCTGAGTGCTAATTTTCGTGTGATATGGTTTTAGGTGTGATGTCTCATTTGTGGATTGCTCAGTGGGGTCAGCATGTGAAGCTGTACCAGAAAATCCCTGGATACTAAATAAACAAAATCCACTTGTATCAAACAAAAGAAAGACAGGCCAACAACCTTACCAAGGATTCCAGGATGTGCAGTCAGTCATACACGCCCTCTTTGCAATACTGCAGAAGCCAAAGAGCACTCTGACTACACAAAGAGCATCAGGCTACGAGGTGATAGTATCAAATGTAGGCCTGAAGGTAGTGAGATGCAGGATTGTCAATTCGGCAACCATTCTAGCAGACATCCTCCGGACAGGAGACTATGCACACGACTGCACAGCAAACATAGAGATGTTCAGTGGCACTCGCAAGGTAGAGGAGGATGCACTTGAGGGGGGAGACGTGCTCTATATTGATGGTTCGTCAACAATTGGCAAGACAGATGGAGTCAGGCATACTGGGAATGCTGTGGTAAGACAGAAGGAGGACGGTACAAGTGAAGTGGTAGCAAGTGCATGCCTACCATACCATTATTCAGCACAATCAGCAGAACTAGTGGCCCTAATATTGGCACTGGAAAACAGCATTGAGAAGGAAGTGACTTTTTATTCTGACTCAGTCTATGTGACACAGTACATTCTGCACTGCCACAGTGGCTCAGGAGAGGGATCGGAAGGGCAGATGGGACTCCAGTAGAACATGCAATTTTACTGGGCAGAGTGATTGAAGTAATTGCTTATCAACCCAGGTAGCAATAGTAAAGTGCCAAGCACACACGAAGGGGGCGATCATATCTGAAGGGGAAACGAAGCAGCAGACTTTGAGGCAAAGTGCACAGCATATTTTGGAGAACAGTGGGAGCTAGGAGGAACCTCAAATACAAAAGAGTGCACCAGGAATATGGTACTCAAGGAGGGGTACAATGTGTTGCCAGAATCGCAGATTATGGAACTGCAGGGAGCTGCACCCAAGGAAGAGAAGGCGCTGTGGGTAAGGAGAGGATGTTCAATGTCTCCAACTGATGCCCTATGGTGGCAGGACCACACAGGGAAGATGGTAATGCGATTAGCTTTATTGAACACAGCATTGACACAATTGCACTATCCAACACAAACAGGGAAGGAGGTCATTGCTACACGCATTGGAGAAAAATGATTCTGTACCAATTCGACTGAACATGTGGCTGAATTTGTGAGCAACTGATTGGCCTGCCAGCAGTTTACAGCAGTGTATACCTTGAGAGTGGTGAGAGGAGCCATACCGAGACCAATAGGCCCATTACAGCATTTGCATGTAGATTATGTCGGCGTGATCTAAGTCTGTCAAGGATACGGCTATATGATAGTGGTTGTGTGCCCATTTTCCAGGTGGATTGAGGCTGTGCCCTGTGAACATGCAGGCACCCATAGATCAGTGTGTGAGGTCCTGCGGTCTGACAATGGGCCTCCGTTTGCCGACAAAGTGTTTCAGCATATCACAACATTGTTGGACATCCAATTTAAGTTCGCCTGTGCGTACCACCCTCAAGAAAATGGGGTGTGCGAACGCCTGAATGGCCTCCTCAAAGAGTGCATAGCCAAGATACAACAGAGTACCAAAAGGAATTGGCTGCACTGTTTACCTCTTGCACTGTTTGCACTGCGCAATAAGCCTGGGTCCGACCACCATTTAATGCCCCATGAGATGGTGACTGGACGGTGCATGCATCTTACCATGGCTCCTCTCACAAGAGCACTGAAGGATTGTGAGAACAGTGGAGATGTGTTAGGTCAGCAAATTAATGAGTACATTACTTCTCTGGTGGCTAGCGCTTCCTCTATCTCTCGCCAGATACAACGTCTCCGGGGAGGCCCAGAAGACAGCGAAGAGAGCGCTGCTGACAGTGCACCACAAGACATTGGACTTAAAAAGTGGGTGGCATTCTCCTCCTATGCAATTTTATAAGGCACTGGAATGCACCTAGGTTCACCGGCCCACACATTGTGGAGAAAGTGGCCGACCGGACTGCCAAACTAGAGTGTAAGATGGCCTGGAATCACTTGAAGGATGACAAGCACTACAAAGCAGCAGCCTCACCTGGCAAAAAGGTTGCCTTGACCGACAGGGCCAATGTTCAGCACCTGGAAGAGCTACAAGCACGTTCTGAACTTACACGACTAGGGATACTTGTACATCCAATGGTCAAGTACTCCCGAGCAGCAGAAGTAGAGACTGGAACCCTTGTAGATATAAATTAGGGTACACTGTCTGTTTGTTATTTTCCTCTTCCGCACTCACAGAGCCAATGTGCAAGCCAATACCACTATTACTGTTGTGTATGTTTATGTTGCCCTCTACCAATCACCCAGATACTTTCCCTAACCAATTTTTCCACGCTGTGAGGAGTTCCAGCAGATTCTGAGTCCGATCCCCCGGAATATACTATTTTGCCTTTGTAGATTATTTGGCGCAAACCTACCCCCATCTCGAGCATGGTGGTCCTCAGGGAGTGGAAGTGGGGCACCGACGGGTGAGACATATCCCCTTTCTTATGACATCCTTTCCCCAACCTACCATGTAGGATATGCAAACAGTCTAGCCCCATTTTTCCGACATGAACACTTTCACATATTACAAATGACGACGGACTAACACTTGAGCCATTTACCTGATATGTTCCAAAACCAGGGTCAGGCAAAGTCAGGCAATTGACCAGAACCGCACACACCGGACGGCCCTTTGCCTTCCCCACAGGGATAAAAGGTGGAGCACAAGAGCGCAATACGAGCAAGGCAGACCGCACAACGAGATAGCTAACTTAGCGTGGCAGATCAATAGGAGGAGAAAGACGGTGCATACCAAGAGGGTGGCAAGGATAGAAGCGACCTTGCCCTTTCCGACCAAGGCCTGTGAAACCTACGCAGAAGGCATCATAAGACCACAAACAATAGCTACTATGTGTTGCAGCAGATGTCAGCGGTACACAAGACCCTCCTCCGCTGATAACTAAGCCGGGGAGAGGCGCTTGCCTCTGTGATACCAAGCTTGACTCCAAAGAGAAAGAAAGTCAAGCGGTTCATCACAGCTGGTGAGTCGAGGGGAGGGTCGAAAACAAACTGAACTGTGTTGAATGAAAAGTAGCAAACGGCTGATTGAACTGTAAAAGCAAAAAGGGGGAAAACCAGCAACAGAAGAGTCAGGCACCAGGGGGGTGCTCACTCAGGAAAGCTCTGGCCAATAACCCGATTGTTGAAACTACCAGTACCAGAAGGCCTTGGGAAAGGCAAGAAAAGGAGTAAAAGTGGTCATATAGGGGTCTTGTAAAATCCTCTGTACAGTCGAAAGTCTTTGACCGACATGATTGTGAAGCTAGGGGAAGTGAATCCTGCATCGTGTGAGTTGAATGGAAAAGGCACAATTGACAAGATTGGCAAGAGTGAACTTGAAAGAGGGATGCCGATAAAGAGGGGGTGAGCTCAAAGTCCCGAATTGCAGTGTGTTGACAAGAGGGAACCCGGCCGAGGGATGGCCACAGTGAACTGTTCAAAAGGACATTAAGATTCAAGAATATCACAGAAGTGATTGTTTTAAGAAGCCGTAGTGAACCCGGCTGAGGGAATCTAATATTGAGAAGGGTCCGAGCCCGGAAGAGAGGGACCCAAGGTGGAAAAAGGCACCACCCAATGTACATGAGAAACAGAACTTTTTGTTTATTATTTTGGATACATCAGGTCCACGAAAGCAAGAGACTTTTTGATAGAAAAGAGACTTAACCACTGAGGGCCCTGACTGCTGAGAGCGGAAATGTTGGCTCGTACTGGGAAAGCTCGACTGTGTGCTGTGCTCCAAAATCCTACCTTGTCCCATGTTGAAAACGTGGGAAAGGGAAACCCCAACTACCACATTCTGACTTATTATTTGTGAACACTTCCTTCTTTCTCATGAACATTATCTCACACTTCTTTTTGTATTTAGCATAAGGATTGGCGATAGTTCTTTTAGTATAGGCCCTTTTATTTGACAAAGATACCACGAGGACTGCCTTATTATTGTTTGATGGACGAAGATTGCTCGCATCATTGATTTAGGTTTAGATTAGGCATTTTTCCAACCTACCTATACAGTTTAATAAACATCCTTGAACTGTGATCACTTGTTTCTGTCTTTAATTTACCTACCATGAGTTCCTTACAATACTCACATGTAAAATTTGTCACACCAACTTACAAAAGTGTAAATGTGTTTATATATATATATATATATATATATATATATATATATATATATACAAAGTAACACCCATGCTCTCCCACCTCCCTCAATACCAAACTCTCATGCCCTCCCACCATCCTCAATCCTCAACACACGTGACCTCCCACCACCCTCAATCCCCAATACCCATGACCTCTGTGAGAAACCAGAGTGTGTCTCACCTACTAGTCCCCGGGGATCTCTCTCTCAGGTGCCAGGGTACGGCCATCACCTTTGGACCCAGACCCTGGAGGTGGACCAGTGTGGGAGGATCACCTGGGTGAGGAGTCTTCAGGGAGTGGGGAGTGGGGGTGAGGCAGGTGATGGTGAGATGTGGTTTTTGCCCTTTTTTGTACATCCAACCCCTCCTTTTTTTTAGGATCCGATGTCCCAACTCCCTCCCCCATTTCTGCACAAACACTAGGCTGAGGAAGAGGGTGAGAGTAACAAGACAAACTCTTATACATCGTACTGGAAATGTCCCGCTAATCAGGTCAGGTAAAGTCAGGCACTTGACTTCAAGTGCATACACCTGATTCCAATTAGCTCTCCTCACACGGATAAAAGGTGGAGCCTAGAGACACACTCTGAGCAAGATGGAACACGAGTACAAGCAGTACTTCTGGGTTGAAGGCGAACCTACTGGAGCAGAGTGATGGACCAAGGGACGAGATCAGTGGGTCAAAAACCCCAAGAGTTCCCAACAGGAGGTTGTTGCCTCTACAAGGCCGTGAAAGACACGTGGAGATGGCCAGATCCCAATATCGCAGACTGCAGTGTGCCAGCAACCCACCCGGGTAAACGGCATAGTTGGGGAGGCGAGGCCAAGCATGTGGTACTAATCTTGACTTGTAAATTCGAAATCGAAAAAAAAAGAAAGAACCGCACACAGCCAGTGAGTTGGCAAGCGCCCTGAGAGACCGGTGTGTGCTAAGAAAGTCTGAAGTTTGCAACAATACATCGCAAGTGAAGGCTGGACGCATGTGGATGAGACACGAGAAAAGCCAGACCTGTGAATGAACTTTAAAATAAAGACAGCTGTGGACTCAGCGACACTGAGCAACAGAGTGGTCCGGCGAAAAGGAATAGCTGTCTCGAAAGTCTCTGTGAAAGGTGCATTGTTTGAGGCAATAAAAGTGAATGAACTGTAAACACGGAAGTGAACAAAGTTAACCCCGAGAGAAGGGGAGAGGAAAAGTTGAACATTGAATTCTGAGTCAAAGTGGTCCTGCGGTGGTCTGTAAAGGAAGCACCGCACATTCAAAAGTCTTTGACATCCGAAATGAGCTCTGAGCCTGACTGAGGGAGACGCGAAGTGTAAAAAGCTGGGGTAAGGGAGCCCGGCAAGTGTTGTTGAATTGTGAAAGGTCTGAAGGTCTGAGCCTGGCAGAGGGGGGCCAACGCTGAACTGTGAATGGTCTGAGCCCGGCAGAGGGGACCAATATTGAACTGTGCAAAGTTTGAGCCCGGCAGAGGGCGACCAATGTTGAACTTTTGAAGATGTCTCAGTTTGACAGTGGGGGACTGGTGTGAACCTTTTGTTTAGTTATTTGGGGAAGACTCAAACAAGAGCCTTTAACGTGGAAGGCCAGGCAGGCCTCGATCCATGTTTCGAACTGTTTCAGTGTTAAAGTCGAGCCAGAGTGTGTCATTCCGCATATAGAGACTGCCTTATTCCGTGCTGTCGTGGAGAGGTGCGCTGATTAAGACACATTTATTCTTTGTCATACACTGATTTTCCTTTTTATATATATAAAGTCCCGAGCAGCATCACCAATTACCACCATTCACCACATAAGCACAGAGGGTGAAGTCGTACCCGAGCTACCACACCCCCGGGAGGGCTGCATCCATGCCCCAAGGCCTCCGCAGAGACCAGGTGAGCGTAACAAATCCCTGTTAGTCTGCAGGTGTTGGTGTTGCAGCTCAGCAATGCTCTCTATATGTTCCTGGCTATGCGCAATTGTGTTGAGCCTCCTCCATATCCCTTCCAAGGAATGCTGTGGCTCGCTCTTAGGGGTCTGTACAGGGCTTAGGCTGTCACTAGGGAACTTGGTCCCCTGACCACCTGCATCCACTGGTTCAATGCCATCTTCATTGGTCCCTGTGTGAGAGTCCAGATGCTGATATCATTGGATCGATGACAAAGGGGAGGAGGGGGAGACCGGGCCAGGAGAGGGGTTGCCTGTGCCACCTCATGGGTGGCCATGGTGGTTTGGGAGTTATCACGTGGCCCCACAGACATAGGCAGAGTAGTGGACTTGGCAACAGGTGTTGGCGCCAGAGGGTTTTTGTCCTGGTGTCTTCCTGCATGCACCATAACTGCGGGTTCAGGGTTGGAGGCAGAGGTGCTTGCACATGTAGATGTGCTGCCAGATATACTCAGGCCAGCTCTGAATCCCAGGGTGGACTATTTACTTATTGAGCGATGAATGATATGCAGTCAAAGTTAGGCAAGAATTTATGTAGTAACACTGTGTGTGACTACACAACACTTGCCCTCTCGGTAACCCACTTTTTGGTATAGGCCTGTCCTACACAAGATGGTAGTGTGACTGAGCAGCCAAGCTTATCTCAAGAGGGGTAAATGTGAGCTGTAGAGCTGTAGCAATGAAATGTGCAAATACAAGTAGCCAAGTAACACGTATACTCAAGGATTCAGTTATAAATAGTTATTTATTTAACTTCAGTTTTTAAATAAACATTCGTTAAAAAGGGCAATATATGGAACCATTAAATATACTTTAAAATACTTTTCCAGAATCAGCATAAGCTTAGTAGATACTCTTTAGAGGTGCTTTTTACACACTTCCTACACCCGGTGGTTCTGATTTGTTGATTTGAATCACTTTGTTGACTCTGAGGTTGCAGAAAGGAAAGGTTAAAGGAAGGAAAAAGGGTAAACAGGTTCTCAGGGCATGTGAGTATACTTAAGTCTTCCAATGAAGTCTAGAGAAAACAATTCCCCGCAATAACAGTATAAAGACAAGTTATCACCTCTGAGGGACAGTATATATCAAAGTCAATGGACTCGAAGAGTCTGCATTGAGCCAGGATGGCCAAAGTCAATTGGAGCACAGTCTATGGAGCTGAGGCACTTCGTAGTTAATAAAAGTCTTGCTCAAAGTTAGCGAGTTTTGTAGAAAATCACTGTAGGGTCACAAGCTGTTACACTTGTGGATGGTAGAGCTCAAATCAACTCTAACAAAAGTAGCTACTGCAAGTCTCAACTGAGAAGAGCAAAGCAAAAGACACCGAGGTAAGTACCCCAAGTCTGAACAGTACCTCTGGTTTGAAGACGAGTGGTCCAGCTGGCTTCTGTCCTGTTGCAGCGATGCAGATCCTGGGTTCCTGAGCCTCAGTCATGGGGACAAGAGGGAGGACATCTGGAGGACTCCTGTGGCATCAATTTGGAGGTCGGCTGCAGCTATGTGCTCTTTTCGGATCAGCTGCAATTTGCGGTTTCAGCGCGCGGTCAACAGCACCATCGCGGATCTTGGATACCGGTTGGGCTTCCTTAACTCCTTGAGTCCTGCACTCTGGTGAGGGGACTCAAGCTCTTGTCATCCTGCTTCTGGAGGGTCCTTAGGAGACTGCTGGAGCTTGTGGCCGGATTGCAGACGTTGCACTTGACTACAGATTTCTCGACCCCTGGCACTCGGTTCCTGCAGCAGCAAAGAAGTACAGCCAATCGGGGAAGATGGTTCAGTGGAGTTAATCTCAGGGTTATTTGGTCCCACTAACCCAAGGGAGGAAGTCGTCCCATTCCGGAGCTTCTCTTGACGATCAGAAAAAGGAGTTTCAATACAGCAGTAGAGCTTCACTGGGCAATCCAAAGGTCCAGGAGGATGCAGCAAGCTTCGTTCACGGTTTCTTCATCGAGTGTTCTTCCCATTGGTCGACTCTGCCTCAAGTCCTAAAACCCTCGCCTTTTAAGCAGGTTTCTCCCATTCATGCACAGCCTAGGCTGTCACTCCATCAGCAGGGTGGCTGTCCTAAAAGGACAGCTAGCCAGCCAATCAGGAGTGGGTGCGTTCAGGCATTCCTAGAGACAAAGGACATGGGTGTTTCGGGAACCTCCCTCACTTCCTGACCTTCCAGACACACCGGAGGCAGAGGCGGGTTTCAGGACTGAAGCGTGCCAAAGGCAAAATTAACAAAGGGCTCAAACCTGGCTTGGCGCCCAGAGTAAAACCCAAGAACGACCTCACAAACTGAAAATGGCGAATAAAGAAGGCCGGTCATTTTGACAAAATAGTCACCAATGGGTGCTATACTTTAGCTGCGGATTCAGTCTGCGGTAGAAAAGCACAATGGGAGGAAAATTACTAGCCATTTAAAGTAGTGATGGTAACATAAAAAATGTTACATGAGTAGGTAGGATAAGGGGCTACTAGGTAACCCCCCCATCAATCCACATAACATGGTGTGTGCTGGACCTACAAAGAAAAAAGGTAAGTAAAGTCAATTTCACTTTACTATTCTTAGGAAATGTAGTTCACACAAAAGGTGTTTAAACCTTATGAGAAATCTAAAGGATTTCTCAGTGACACTGCACTGAAGGTGCTGTGTGTCACCATACAAAAAGCAGATGCCTGTGTAGTTTGTCAGACTCCAAGAACAGTGAAAACACAAAAATCCACATAACGTAAAAATGCATGAGAGAGTGAGAACAAGTTCTCACTCACTCCAGGGTTAAAATTAAGAAGTCCCAAAGTTTCCAGTGCAGAAAAAGAGCTGGGGGTCTCTAAGGTTGAAGGGCATTAGCACAGAATTGAGAATTCTCCCTAACACTAGTCAGTAATAATGCAGACTTGTACATGGCATTGCAAGACACTTGTGCACTATGATGGGTGTTTACCTATGCGTATTGGGTTATGATGGGTTAATATACTGGAGGATGTGTAGCATACTATTGCAGCATATGGCCTCTGAGGCACACACACCTTGCAGGATCTGAGGGCTGATTTTCGTGTGATATGGTTTTAGGTGTGATGTCTCATTTGTGGATTGCTCAGTGGGGTCAGCATGTCAAGCTGTACCAGAAAAACCCTGGATACGAAATAAACAAAATCCACCTGTATCAAACAAAACAAAGACGGGGCAACAACCTTACCAAGGAATCGAGGAATTAAATCCCTAAGGGCAAAACTCCCCCCCTCGACTAGACCCTTCTTCACAAGTAATGTACCGTGCAATATCAAAGTTGAGATTGAAATAAAAACAATGCAAAAGGCCCCAACAACACTACTCCTCTGATTGCAAAGGTATAATATCCAACTACATTTCCCCCAGATTATATAAAAATAGGTTCTATGTCATTTCTTTGACACCAGTTTTTACAACAGGTGTTTTTAAAACGAGTTTGAGCCGATCAAACTCATAGAAATTATTTTACAATATTTTGTGGTGGGTTCTCCCAAATCCCTCCTTCCTCTACCTATTTTTTATAAACCCAACCGTTTATATGCACTTTACACCCCCCCACCCCGCAAAAAAATTTAGAATTTTGTTTGGCAAAAACTAATTGTAAAAACACCTGTCATAAAAACGGGTGTCGATGAAAGGACATCGCGCCTTAAAATCCTTACACATTACACTCCAGAAAACTATTCTATGAAGCACTGCATCGTATACTTGTATCTGTAATACCCAGATTGAAGCACCATTCATATTCTGATCTGTAAATCCACGCCAGTATGTAGCAACAAATAATAAAGTTCAAATTCATGGATAACAAAACAGGACTGCCCAAACAGTCACAATACAAGGCCTAATCCTAACAGGCTAAGAAAATACTACACCAATCCTTCAGATTGCCGCTGCAAAAATCCATTGGTGTGTATCCCAATCACTTCCCTTGCTCTCATCCAGTGACTTCCAAAACCTTCTCTCTGCCAAAAAACGAATTTTCCGTTCTTCCATGCTTGCCTGTCTCTCACGCCTTTCTGCCAAATAGCCTTTCCCCTTCCCTTGAGACCTCCCCTGCTATACGGTACAGAGGTGTGTGAGATAATTCGTGGTAGTACTGGATTGGTGGATTTGAATATGTGGGTGGTGTAATCCATGAGCAGTTGAGATATTGTTGAAAAACTGAGCATTGTCAACATTTGGGGCGTATGCATTTAATACGATACCCTAACACCCAAAAGAGCTCACTTTAAACATATGTGTCTGCTAGCATTGTGAGGCTATTGCTTGTCCTGCTCAAATCACGCACCAGGTGCCACCTAAGTGGATTAATTTCTCGTGATGTGGAGATAATTCAAAACTGCATATGTTATGGTAGCTTGCAGACATAAATGTAAGAATCGATTACATTGCTCTACCTCACATTGCCTCTGGCCTCCTGTGCCTGCAACCTGCGGGTTGTAGCTGGTGCACCTGATAGTTGGCAGAACGGTAGTGAGTGGAAAATTAAAATCAGGGTGCAGGAGCACAGTGTACATGCGGAGGAAGTGGCCAAATAGGAACTTAGGCTGCTTGAGAAGAACATGGCCGAAACAGCTCACAGCCAGTGGATCAGCATAGGAGTCAAGAACTAGAGCTGCCACTGCCATTTCACCCCAAGCCAGAATAGCGAAAGAGATTAAAAAAAACACAAGCATTTGCAATGCCAACAGTTTTGGCTTTTGTGTAGCCATGGAAAAGGCGCTAGGCACTGCCTTAATGGTACTAACTGGCCATTAATGGTAGTAGCTGCAAAATGGTGCAAGACCCTGGATATATAATAGCAGTGCCTGGCAAATACCTCTCTGAAACCTACATGCAAGTTAAAAATGTTGGCTTTGCCAATGCTACTTTTTAACAAGTCTTCAGTGAAGGACACGCATACTACTTATAAATGAAGTGACTGAAGGCAGACCTGGATTAGACATTATTCCTACACCAATATCGTGTTTAAAGTTCCAATTAAACCATTAATTCACAGAAGACAGCTTTGAAGAAACACTGGCAGGCACTTTGAGCTCAAAGTTTGTTGTTAAGGCTTACTTAAGCTATCTCAAAGTGATCCCAAGGGGGTGTATTTTTGGTCATGGAATGGCCATAGGACCATCCATGACCAAATAGGGAGGAAGGAAAGAGGCAGTGCCCCGTAGGGGCAGAAGGAAGAAAAAACATATAATTCAGAGACAGGACGTTGATATTATTATCCTTTCATCTTCTGCCAATCTAGAATAGAGGAACTACTATCAAGGCCCTTACTTGTATAACAGAAGGGCAGGGATGTGGAATATTCTACCAAAAGGGGAAGCCATCCCATTCTATAAAAACAAGGCTGGAGGATTCCCCTAGCTCCCCTGTCGACCCCCTCATAATATTTCAATTAACGAATCCAAACCCCAACTGCATGTTAACTCCCCCTCCCTATGTCCAACAAATACTGAGATGAGGAGGAGGCAACTAATATCAGTAAAGATTAGCCAGAGGAATAACATGGGGAAGATAAGGGAAACATACCAAAGAAAGAACTCAAGTTGTCACACTAATAGAGTCAGGCAGGGTCAGGCATTTAATAATAACCACTCACACCTGACGCCACTTGACTGGTTTTGTCACTATAAAAGGTGTGGTCTTGCACAGGTGAAGGAGTGAGCTGGGAAGGCATACTAGACAAGAGAAGGCACGAAGCAGGGAACTGCAGAAAGACGTATCCGGTGGAGAGCGGCGAGCCGCAACGCTGGCCCGGTGTTTGAGAGAGGCTGCAGCGTGACTGTTGAGCTGTGTCTCCTGAGAGTCGGAGCTAGGCAGCTGGGACCCTGCTCGCAGTGTCTGTGTAATTGATCATTCCCTTGGGCCATGTGCTGGGCATCCAGGAAAGACTGCTTGCCAGCACTATGCTACCCTCCGAGTTTCAAATGAGAGACAGAGAAACTCAGAAGCGTGTCAGTGGTTGGTGCGGGAAAGGGAGAAAAGCAAGAATTCTAAAGCTGCACGGAAAGGAAAGCAAGGACAGTTTTAAGAAACAGAAAGAAAGAAAGAAGGACAAAGCGCCCTAGTGGCACAAAAGGAAGAAAAAGGTACATTAGCGGCACAGAAATAAAAGTGAAGTCCAGAGTAAAAGGAAAGGGTGCAAGCGACCCGGAAAGAAGGTAACAGGTGCAGGTGTGCACGGAAGAGTGAAAGAAGCGTGCAAGAGGCACAATATGAAAAGGAGAGTGCAAGTGTGCATGCCAGAAGGAGGGGAACGTACAAGAGGCACAACAGAGAGAAAGAAAAAGACAGTGCACATAACAAAGTGAAAGGAATAAAAGACAGCGCAAGTGTGCACGACAAAGGGAAAGGAATACAGACTGATGAAGTGGTGCAGAAAGCACCTGAAGATAAAAGGTACAACGGAGAGCAAGAGTAATAAATAAAGAGAGGTCGCACTTAGGAAAAGCAAAGAGCCTGCCGTTTTTGAAAGCCTCTGATTCTACCCCATAAAAGGATTGTATGTGAGAAAAACTGTATATACAGAAAAGGTACATCCTGTCCAGCTGAACTTGTGTTTGGAACTAGAGGGGTCTAAGCTTGGGGAAAGGCACCCTGAGAAGCATAAAAGGAATTGTGATATATTTTGTTTTGTGTTGAAAGTTTGAAGGGGCCTAAGTTTGGGGAAGGGAAGCCTGAGATGCCTACCAAAGAAATCAAGTGCATTCTGAGAGAACTGACTTTGTGTTTGAATGCTGGAGTTGGCCTGAGCTTGGGGAAGGGAACTCTAAGAGGCCCAACCGAGTTGGAGACTTATTGGTTTTTGTTATATTGTTGAAATGATTGAAGCGTGGGGAGGGGAACCCTAAGAAGCTTTAAAAGAATCTGTGTTACATTTCTTTTGTTGTGTTTAGAACTTGAATAAGTTGAAAATTGGGGAAGGGAACCCGAAGGAACTCAAAGACACCGAAGGTATTTGAAATCACTGGAAGGGCCGTGTGGAGAAGGTCTTATGAACAGCCCTTTTGATTGAACTCATTTTTGTGACATTGACCAAACTGCACCTGGTGAGAAGACCACCTGAAACCAACTTTGGTGTCCCATTTTGTGTTGAACCAGTATTTTCATTTTTAAAGACTTCCTGTCACATTTTTGTAAAGAGTGAGTGCAAGCAGAGGTTTAGACACAGACTGTCAAGACACTCCGATTCTGGAAGCTTTGGGACAAGTGGAGAAGAAGGAAGACTACTTGTTTCAACTTCCCCATACTAATAGCTACACTCCAACATGGCTGCCATGGGAACACCATGTTCCACTTCCAAGATGGCCTCCATCTAGAGACAAGAAAGTGTAACCAAACACAAGGACTAGTGTTTGTCTCGTGCCAGTTTGTTCGCTGGAAATCTGCATTTAAGTACTGGACACAGGCAGTTCCTGGCGTCGCTACTTTTCTCCAGTTACCCTCTCGTAGTGAAGTTCTGATCCTTCCCCCAGCATTCGGCAATGCTGTCAGGTATTTCCCACATGCATGCCTCGCGTTCTACTACTGCCATCCGGGCTGTGCTTTCCACACGCTCTCCTCACGTCCTACTTGCTGTCCTGGCAACTTGTGCTCCTCGCACTTTATTTGCTGACATTCTGCGTAAATTGGCAGTTCGTGCTCCTTGCCTACCATTTGCTCCTAGCATCTACTTACCTGCAGCACACGCTCCTCGCACTCTTCTGGTCGCCCCAACTTCCCAAGCAATGCTCTCATTTCCTTTTTGATTTCTATCTACTCGTCAGCCTTTCTCTTTTTCTCGACTTTTCTGCCTGCTTCTCATCCCTCCAGGTTGGTGACTACTCTTCCTTGAGCCAAAACATGTAGTACCTTGATAACCCTCTCTTGCCCCCCAGTGCGTCTCGCTCTCTTTCTCTTACTGCGCTTCTTGCCCCCTGGATATTGAAAGACATTTTGAATATTTAATTAAATGAAAGCAAAGCATTTTCAATACTGAACGAAATAATAGAAAGTTAAAGCAGATGACAAGTATTTTGAATACCAAACGAAATGAAAGCAAGGCATTTTGAATACTGAACAAATGTAATACAAGTTGGGAACACTCTGTCATCTTGAGAGTTAAAGAAAGATTGTGAACCGTACTGAGAGGAAAGTTTTAAACTGCATTGAAATAATGAACTACATTAACTGAAACCAGTGCTAGCAAAGCCAAGAGAGCACAAAGAGTTGTATGCATGATATGAGAAACCCAACATTGACCACAGCCAAGAAAGTGCAAAGAACTGTTTATCATAAGGCAAACAATCATTGGCAAGAGCTAAGGGAATATAATAGAGTCATGTGCATGATATGAGGAATCCAGCATTGGTCCAAGCTAAGAAAGTGTATAGAATGTAAATTATAAGGAAACCAGTATTGGCAAGAGCCAAGGAAACATAAGAAGGTGTAACAAGTGCATGATGGCCAAACAAGCGACGATACAATGTCAGGAGAGCGTGACACATGTGACTGAGGCAAACCTCACTGCTGAGGAGAAGCAGTGGACTGGTATTAAAGGAAAAGCAGTCTAGACAGGGTACCGGCTGTGTGACCTGTAATGGGTGGCCCGTGTGGTCCAACAACTGCACCTAGACCGTGTTCCCTTGAATGGAAAAGCCACTGAAAACACCTATGAGGTTGTGCAAAGATTTAAACTCTTTTTGAAAGGTGGAAGAGTTGAACTGTAGGGAAAGGGAAGCCCTGTGTTTGATGAACTACTTTGAACTTTGGAACGGGAGCTGATTACTAGCCAAAGTGCTAGAAGAAGCTCGGAACTTTACTTTGAACCCTATTAATTTTTCATGCTGACATCCCTACACATTTAATGCAGTTAGTTGTGAGGGCAGGTATAGGTTTCGGACACAGACAGAAGTTTTACTTTGGACTTCCTGATGTAGACTATCCTTAATTTTCTTTAAGTAGGGAAATCCCACCTTAGTATAGGGCAAGTTAGGTATTACTCCACCCTGCATTTTAAGTTAAATAAAACTTTGTTCAGGCAACTTGAACATGTTGTCTTTATCTGACGCATGATGCCTTCACAGGTAGCGGAGGCACAAATATGGAACATCTAGAATTAAACCTGGCATGCCATTTTGCAAAAATCAGAACCATTAAATACCTTTGCCATTTAAAGATTGAGCCAGGGGAATACTACCAGAACGTTTGACTTATCTTATCCATAGCATTATCATGAAGCACTAGCATGTCAGAGAAACTTTGCAGTTGTCATATGGGACATACTTCTAGGTAAGTTAACTTAGCAGTAGCAATACATCCTCAACTTATTGCTGATATCACACTGTATTTCTAAAATATAACAAAATATCATCCTGATGATCCCTAAACGTTGGCAATCATCAGTTCTCAGGATATATAAAAAGCGGCCTTTTGAAAGGATGCCCAGTAAAGGCCGGAAACCCCTCACCCAGACAAAGTCACTCTTTCCTTTACCCTCGAACTGCACATTTTTGGGGAGGTGCCCCTGATGCCCCCTCCATGCTGCATGGCCATGCTCCCTCCTCTCTCCCCCTGACTTTACCTGTCCCTCACCTTTACTTCGGTGCCATTGCTTCACTAGCGATGGTGGTCCAAGGACCGCGAGACTGAAGCACGATGCACTGTGCATCGGCCTGTGCGTGACACTCTTTTGTGCTTTGTGCTTCAGCACTGCGGTCTTGAGAATGCAATGGATATAACTGAATTGAACACATGTAAAAAAGCGCTTGGAACATTAAATAACCCAGAAGGATATTATTCCAAACAAATTGTAAATGCAATTTCTACTCTTTTTTTCCTCAGTGAAGAGGCTGAGGGTTGAAGGCGGAATGAGAGCGATACAGCCATCACCCTGAAATGCTTGAAGCCAGTATGGCGATTATGAACATGGCAAAAGCTTGTCCTAATCCATACCTATATTGTCAGGGAGTAACATGGTCATGCTGCTTGCATTTGTGAAAGACCGCTATGGAGAATTGGCAACAGAGCATGAAACCATTAGCAGCGATGGGTGTCTAGGCAAGCAAGGGCTGAGAAATATTGGTGCTCAGTTCCAAGTTGGTATATCTGCATTGTCAAAGTTACGTTGAGGGGAAGGATTGGACCCCTTCCAGACCGCACATGATAAATATTGACTTTTCCCAAGGGGTATTTTAAGATATGACCCTTTCAGGGAAGTGCTTTCTCCTCACTGTGCAATGAGTTTAATTGGGCTGCCAGGTACACTTGTAGAAAGGCTAACAGGCCAGAAGGAGACACAGTATCTCAAATGTACTGACTGAATGAAACAGTCATATAGTTTAAATGTGATCGAAGATCTTTGCAAAAGTGGGAAGATAACATTGATGCCCCATACTGATTGAAAACTGTTTAAAGAAATGTTTGACTTTATAAGACTCCCTCAGCAAAACATATTTTGCAGAAGGACAGCACACCTGTGGCTATAAAAAGATTGTGTCTTGGTGAGAGAAATCTGCAGGTACTCTCACATATACTCCCAAGGGATCTTCTGTTCAGGTGGCCAGGGAAGGGCCATCGCTTTTGGATCCCAACCCTGGGGGTGAGGGAGGATCACCTGAGTGGAGGAACCTTGGGATTGGAGAGAGAGTTCCCGAAGGCGAGACATGGTATCCCCTCTTTCCTGATATTGACCTACCCTCACCTCCCTTAGCCTTTATGGGCTTTTGCCAATCTAATTCCATCCTCCCCTGTAGTTTTCGTTTAAGTACTAAGAAGAAGAAGAAACAACTAGGAGTAGTGCAGAGTTCCTATTATAACCACCACTCTGTTCCTGGGATGAAGAAGAGTACTCTGAAGGCATGTAGTAATAAAGATCAGGTCTGTCACATTAATAGGCATAAGCAGGGTCAGGTAATTGAATATACCTCATTTCACCTGCAGCCTGTTAGTAGTAGAGAACAGTATAAAATGTGGAAATCAGAAGCACATGAGAGTTGCAGTTGCAGAAGAAACAGACAACCGAGGAGTTGCCGTAATGAGAGGCGAGAAGCCGAAACACAGAGGTGCCAACGGAGATAAAGAGAGTCTTGCCGAGGTGACTGGGAACCCTTGTGAAGGAAGGGGTACAGCAGACACTGCCAGAAAGCAGAGGTGGGGCCAAGAACCAAGGCCAGCGTGTGAGGAGTGGAGCACCCAGTGAACTGGTGAGTTGGTTTTCGCACTTGGGAAGAAACCGCTGAATGGAGCTGCAGAGACCCGGTAAGTGTCGGGAGACACTAGGAACGCCAAAATGCTCCAAGGGACCATGGAAATGGTAACGGTCCACGGAAGAAATGCAAAATAGCACTTATTGAATGCCAAACTAAATTAAAGGTATTTACACGTACAACTTAAAACTGCATTTACTAAGTACTTAACTGTGTAAAAAGTGTTAATCAAGCCTGCACTACTTAAAACTGAATTTATTAAATATCAAACTAAATGAAAGGTGCTATTCCAGTCTGCAGAGCTTAAAATTGGTTTTATTGAAAACTGAATTGAATGAAAGGTGTTATCCTGACAAATACAATACACAATTACATTGACTGAATATTGAGGGACAGTAAAGTCGTGGTTTGCGCGAAAACAAGTGAATGCTGCAATTATGAAGTCTTAAATGAAAAGAAAGTTGTAACTTGATAAGACTCTAAAATGCTAAAGACTGCATAAACATTCTGGGACAATCAAGTGTATCAAGTAACCTACTGCCAGAAAAACACCTTAAGAATAATGTGCAATAATGCGCGCGCCCTTACGAAGTGGCCTTTGAAGTGGCCTGTTGTGTCTGTTGCTCCTGCTACACGGAAGAAGTCTCGTTTTGGCGATTGAACTAACATTCAAGTTTCTATTCACAGACTTTCTTGCTGGTGAATATACTACATAAGGACCCTCTTACACCAGTAATTGTATAAATATATGCACCTACAAGGTACTAAATAAGCATTTTTCTTATCACTTATATAGGCCACGCCCCCAACGCTGGTGAACGATATTTAAACTGTCGCACATGCCCCCATGCGCGCACGCCCTTGCGAAGTGGCCTTTGAAGTGGCCTGTTGTGTCTGTTTGGTCTGTGGGGCTGTTAGGACTGTCATCACATATGATATTGTTTGCACAACGTAACCATGTGTTACCCGTGAACCTGGTTTTAGCTCTGTAGCTTTATTGTGTCAGCCAAAACCAATGTGTGTGGGGTTTCAGGAACAATAAGTAGCTACTTGTCAGTTAATCTGCAGTGTGCAGTTGGATAAAGATGAGTGTAAAAAAAATAATTGAAAAACAAACAACAACTTGGAAACCAAATGGATACCAGAATGAGCGTAGCGTGTGCAGCTGTAGCATCACTCTCAGATTCCCCATACTTAGCGGAAGACAGAGGCGTTGCTAGGGGGGGGCTGAGGGGGCTATAGCCCCAGGTCTTTTGGCTGTAGCCCCGGATAGAAGCTCAGGGGCTACAACCAAAAGAGCTAGCTAGCCCCGAATCCCCCCATTCCCGACATTAGCCTAGCCCCTGATCTTTTGCAGACCTAGCAACACCCCTGGCGGAAGAACTTATTGAATGTGCGCAGCAATGTTCATTGGAGCAGAGAATGGAGGGTGAGTCTCACGTGGATGCTAATAACATGTAAATGTCTGAAAATCCCCAATCCTTGTTTGCGGAAGACAGCGATCAGAATGTGTTGAATCAGGTTAATGCCTTAGTTCCTGATACTGACAAGGTTGAGAATGAAAGCCTTCTGTTTGCTGATATGCCCCAAATTTTCTGTACCGGTGAAATTTCTCTGCTGGCTCTATCGCAGCATCTTGACAAAAGTGTGTTCCATGAGGCTTGTGAGGAGCCACAGCTCTCTCATACTAAAACTGAAAGTGCTGCTGTTATATCGTTTAATGAAATACAATCACTAATGTTGTCAGAACTGAAAACACACTTGAGGTTACTAAATGAAATAGTGATGGCATTTACAGCTTTGGCCCCACTCCTTGGGTCTCACCCATTGTCGTCGCACGGAAGCCCAAACAACCAGATGCAGTAAGGATTTGTGTCGACATGCGCCTGCCCAACAAGGCGATCAAAAGAGAGAGACACCTAACCCCCACCATGGACGACATCATTGCAGAATTACAGGGGGCGAGATTCTTCTCCAAGCTGGACTTGAGGGCAGGATATCATCAGGTGGTTCTGCACCCTGAGTCCCGATACATCACCACCTTCACCACCCATCGGGGCCTGTATCGGTATAAGAGGCTGAGTTTTGGAGTGTCCTCTGCAGCGGAAGTTTTTCAAAACATCATAAGAGGGGCATTAGCAGATCTGGATGGGGTCATCAACATCAGTGACGACATCTTAGTACACTCCAAGTCAGAGGCAGAACACATGGCCCGCCTTGCAAAGACATTTGAGCGCCTCCGTCTCTTGGGACTCACCTTACACAAAGAGAAATGCGAATTCCTCAGGACAACAATCGAGTTCTTTGGGTTCGTGTTTAAAGCGGATGGGGTGTCACCCGACCCCCGTAAGGTGAAGGACATTAGAGAGGCCCGCCCACCTGAAAACGTCGCTGAGGTGAGGAGCTTTTTGGGCATGGTCACTTATTGTGGCCGCTTCATCAGGAATCTAGCGTCCCGCTCTGAGCCTCTAAGATCTTTAACCAAGAAAGACTCCGTGTGGCAGTGGGGGCCCCTCGAGCAGGCGGCATTTGATGACATCCGGGGTGCCCTCGCGGCAGAAGACACCATGGCGTTCTTTGACCCTAGCCTGCAGACGGAAATAGTCGTGGACGCCAGTCCCTATGGTCTGGGGGCGGTCCTCACTCAAGTGGGGCGCGAGCAGGAAGTTCGGCCAATAGCCTATGCGAGCAAGGCACTCTCGGACACTGAACAACGCTACTCGCAAATCGAGAGGGAGGCCCTGGCGGTGTTGTGGGGTTGCAGGCATTTTCGCCTATACATTCTAGGGCGTCCTGTGACTGTCATCACTGACCACAAACCACTGCTACCCATCATGGCAGGCTCCTCCTCCAGACCACCAGTAAGGATAGAGCGCTGGATGCTTGCCCTGCTTGAATACGGCGTGTCGCTGGTGTATCGGCCTGGTGTAAGCAACGCTGCAGACTATCTGTCACGTCACCCATGTGGGGATGCCTGGGCGTCTGTGTCCGCGGAGGAGGCTGATGAACACGTTCGTCTCGTCGTTGAGTCTGCCACCCCCAACTCCATGCAGGTGGAGGAGCTGGAGCTGGCGTCGAATGATGACGAGTGCTTCGCCATTCTGAGACTGGCCATGCAACAAGGTGCGTGGAAGACGGTGCTTGAAGCGCTTGACCGTCGAACATGCGAAGCCAGGGTGGCACTGGAACAGCTCTGGAAGGTGCGGGAAGAACTTGCATTCTCGGAATCGGGACTCCTGCTGAGAGGCGACAGAATAGTGGTGCCACAGACGAAGATCCCACAGATAATCGCTCTCGCCCACCAGGGCCATCAAGGGGCGCCCAAAACAAAGGCTCGGCTTCGCCAGAAGGTGTGGTTCCCGGAGCTAGAGCGGAGGGTAGAAGAGTTTGTGGCCTCGTGTCGGTGGTGTCAGGCCGCATCCCCAGCCCAGCGGGACCCATCCATTGAGACAATGCCTAGGGGAACCAAGCCATGGGAAGTAGTGCATGCTGACTTCGGCTCTACATCTAGAGGGACGCACTTCCTAGTGATGGTCGACGAGTGGTCGCGATACCCGGAGGTGGAATTTGTGGAGTCGCTGGCGTTTGGTGACGTGGTGATCGCCGTGGAAAAGATCTTCGCCACCCATGGCCTTCCATCGGTTGTGTGCACTGACAATGGCGCACCGTATCAGGGTGAGAGCTTTGCTGAACTCTTAAAGAACTATGGCATTCAGCACAGGAAGGTCACACCCCTCTGGCCCAGGGCAAACGGGGAGGCCGAGCGCATGATGCGCACCCTTAACAAGGTGTTCCGGATCGCCCAAGGCAAGGGTGAATGTCTGCAGAGGGCCCTGTATGTATTCCTACGGGGATACAGAACCACTCCCCATTCATCGACGGGAGTAGCACCGGCGGAGGCCCTCTTCCAGAGGTGCCCTCGGGATGTCGTACCTGAGGTAGGGGCCCGAGAGCCCGCCATCATTGACAATGAGCAGGTGGAGGAAGATCGGCTGGCAAGAACTCGGGCGGAGAACATGAGAAGAGGTCTGAAGCCACCCAACATTGCCCCAGGGGATGAGGTATTAGTGAGGAACCGTCATCCGCAGGGCAAGCTCTCCCTCACATACGAGCCCGCCCCCCTGGATGTTGTAGCGGTGAAGGGGTCTATGGTGACTGCATCAGATGGGACATCGTCGGTGACCAGAAATGCCAGTTTCTTTAGGAGACTGGGTGACCCGGGAGCGAATCGAGTAGAGGCTGGCGAAGAACTACCCGACGATAGTGGAGGAGATGTCCCCACCATGGACTCGCCTGTTCGCGGAAGAACCGACTCAAGTACTCCGGTAAGGGACAGTGGTAGGAGGTACCCCCTGAGAACAGGGCGTGGGAAACCTGCCCACCTGAGTGACTATGTGACGGACTGATCTGGGGTCATGTTGGCGATGGGTCGCCGGACTGTGTGAAGGCACCGCTGGGGATCCAGGGTGGTTGCCAATAAATGGGGGATTCCTAATGTGTGTGCTGTAAAGTAGTGATTAGTCAGTTTTGTGTGCTGTAGAACGTAGAACAATTGTATCCTCCTTTGTGTTTGTTGTTATGGAAAAGGAGGAGTGTGGCGTGGCCCCTTTAAGGGCAAGCACGCGACGGAGTGACGTTCACTCCGTCGCGTGCCATATAAATAAAGGGGCGTCGCCCGGCGGCAGCAGAGCCACCGGGGAGCCCACACGAACAGCATCGGTCTCCGTGTGTCTCTGTGTGCACGGGGGTGTGGGGGCTCACGGGGGCGGCGGGATTGCCCGCTAACATTATTAATGATTTATTAAGTAAAACTCGCGGTTGAAGCTGCAGTTACCACGCAAGCATTTTTTCGCATGTGTGTAATGGTGTTAGTGCTAAAACCTGTACTGTAGCTAGTAAAAACATGTATGACACAACACCAGTTAATGGGGTTGAAAATTAATACGCTGTATGCAGGCGAATGCTTGGAAAGTGCTACTAGCTGTACTAATTCAGGGGCAGATGTAGATTCAAATCAGGTAAAAGCTATGCAAGATCCAACTTTTGGTTCTAAGAAACCTGAGGGTGTAACCCTGATAAGCGATGATGATAATTCTTCATTTGTTGAAAGAATTTCAAAGAGAAAAGAGAAAAAACAAAGGAAAAAGCAGGCTAAAATTACGAAGGCCAGTAACACCTCTTCCCGTAAATTTATGAGAAATGTTGATATACGCGATGCATGGTCAGAGAAACAGGCTATAGTTAAGGGAAGGAAGTCTTCTGTATTGAGTCACAATAAGGACATACCTGTCATTGTCACATCCAATAAAACAGAGGCCTGCATTATTGTTGATAATAGTATATTACTACCATCTGAATGTAGTGAGGGTACCTCCACGCTTTCTGAGGTAATGAAAAATAAAGCAACTTCGAATAGGATTGACAGTAATTTGCATGCTTTTGAAAGAGGTGTCCAAGATATCTTTGACATCTTCAAAAATCCAGATGCTCCATCAAGACCTAATACTCCAGTTACTGTGGTCAATGCAGACTCCCTGATCCCTACGATTCAGCAGGTACCAAATATCACCAGTAGTATACAGCCCACACAAGGTATTAAAACTGAAAAAAACATCAATAGGTATTACTGAACCAGTACTTGATCATAAGCCTAGGACTCCTGCAGAAAAGACAGTGGGTACCCAATCCACAATTCCCAATGCCAACGTTGTGGAACTCCAAAATAATCTAAGGGATGTTCATGAGGTGTCTAACAATAACATGGTTAAGGACCCTCAGCTAACCAGGGAAGTAATCAGCTCACTTATTGAAGATCTTTTGAATCATAAACTTAAGGAAGTAAAAAGTATCTTACCGAATATTACTGGTATATGAAAGACACAAGTGTGAACAACATAAGTGGTCAGTATCCAGCTGACAGACCGTATGATGTGTACAAGGCTAATGAGTGTTTATCACAAGAGATCTCGGCAGCAAACGCCATGTACAACGGTGGTTATGCATCTGCATTAAGATCTGAATTTACTCACAAGGACAAAGGTTTTAAGAGGTCAGAAGTGCAAAATCCGCCCAGCATACCCGAACGAACCAAGTATTGTGATTTATTATGTGTTTGATGAGGGTGGACCGAGGGCGTTAAACAGACATTGGGGGTCATTCCGAGGTTGGAGGTAAGGAATTACCGGCACCGGTAAGGGTGCCGATGCCGGTAATCCCTTGCCTCCGTATTCCGAGTTCCCTTTGCAGGTCCTTCCTTACCTCCTGCTTTTAGCAGGAGTTAAGTACGGGACCCGCAAAGGTACCTCGGAGGTAATTACGGTACCGTAATTTACGGTGCCGTAATTACCTCCTTCCCCATTCCCATTGAGCCCTATGGGGCAGAAATGGGAATGGGGAAGGGCAAAAGGTGAATTGGGAATTACTGGTCCCTCCAACCCTGGAATGGACCGGTAATTACTCTATTCACCATGCCGGATTTGGGACGGTTTCAGAGGCAACCATGGAGCTAATTACTCCATGGTTAGCTCCAAACCCGGAATGAGGCCCATTACCTTTTAACCTTATTTAGTGAAATAACTGAATTAAGTTTAATTTCATCAGCAGATATTCAGCTTGTGGATTATATCCACAATGAGAGGTATGACTATGTCAGATTAATTATTACATCTCCTTTGGTGAGGGCTCTGATATTAAAGGAGGCTGGTGCCTTACAGAAGAGAGGCTTTGATGTATTGCCATATCATGAAGGTACGCATAGTGTTGATGCTCTCAAAAAGCAAGATTTTTACATACAAGATTCTGTGGGTTATGGAACAGCAAGATCAGGAACCCAGAAACCTGCTGGTATGGAGCTCGATATGTCTGCCATAGCTGACGCGAGGTCTCACCTAACTGACATGCAAGAATGGAGGACGCTTGCCATGTCTTTGAGAGATTCCATAGAGAAATTGAAATTAGCCATGGTTTCACTTTAACAAAAATACACCGTTCAGCCTTATATCTTGGAACACAAGGGGTTGTTCACACAAAGTCACTAACACTAAAATCGTGAAGCTATTGGAAGTGCATGATTTTGTGCTATTGCAGGAAACATGGGCCACTGGTAATCTATTGTGGGATGGCTTTGGCGTGATAAATATGAAAGCACATAAAGGTTTAACTGGTCGGCCCAGTGGAGGTCTCCTCTTGGCATATAAGTCTGATGCAAATATCACTATGATAACAGAACAGTTATTGCTGGACTGCGTAATAATTGGAACATTCATTCTAAGTTCAGAATACATGAAAATTGACATTATGCTAATAAACATTTACTGGAATGCAGCCATATACACGAATGAACAGCTAGCAAAATTGTTCGAGATGCTGAATAGCAGGATAGGTGAATGGCTCGACCTGTATCCTAGTGGTGCACTTTTGATCGCAGGAGACCTTAACGCAGACTGTAACTTAAAGAACATCGATGCGTCATTGATCTTGGCATCTACAAGATCAGACTCTGTAGCAGCAACTAACAAAGTATTTAGAGGTAGCTTATGGCTGGAATTCATCTCAAGTTGGGGTATGCGGCCGATGTACAATATCAATCCAACATGGCAAGCCAGAGGTCTTAGTTCAATTTTGGATTATATATTAGTTAGTAACCATTTTAACTCCATGGTTTAAACAAAACAAGAATGGGGTTATACATGAATTGAATGTTGAAATCAATGTTGCAGGTAATAGGGTTAAATGGTCCCCTTACAATTTAGAAAAAGTAAATGCTCTGTTATATCAAGCTTTTACGTCTCATCCGCTCGAATGGAAACTGGAGACATATTGGGTAAAGCCTTTAAGGACTATATCTTACAAATGTTAGATAAGGCAAACGTAAGGAAATCCTATGAGCAAATTCCATCGAATCAATGTGTCCATGTGTTTGACAACGAAGTAACAAAACGAAAGGCGCAACTGCGTAAAGAAGTGCGTAATCTAAATAAATCAAATTATAACTTAACTGAAATTCTAAAAAAAATTAAGCATTGTAAACAATCGTATAAAAATTGGTTACTGTCTCACCGCGTCCATATGGGGCAAAGAGACGGGGAAGCAATGCTATCTGCCTTAAAGGGATGTAACACACGGGAAACCTGGTCCTTAATTAACGGCACCGAAGTTACACAGTTGCAGCTTTCAATGAATCCCATAGTAGAAATTGTGTGGGTGAACTATTTTGAAAACTTGTATAGTTGCGCTGATGATGATATGATGGAGAACTATGACAGTAATCAGGCATGGATGCTAGACACTTCTATAAAGAATATATCGCAACATATCAAAAATGTATAGGCTTCATCTACACCAGGCCCAAACAACTTATCGTACACCACATTAAAATACAATATTAAATTGTGGGCTAGCCTACGGAACTGTATGTTTAATGGGATTGTAAGGGAGAAGCTGATTCCAACATCTTGGAAAATGTCTTATTCAATTTTAATATTTAAAAAAGGTAATCGATTTAGCCCTCTAAACTATCGTCCAATTATGTTATCTGATGTTGAACTAAAAATGTTTACAGCAATTGTCCTGGAAGAATTAAACATATGGATTGAATGTAATGGTATCCTGGACCTGAGGCAAATAGGTTTTAGACAATGCATGGGAACAGAGATGGGTGGGTTAGTTGTAGCAAGTTTGCAGAGTAAGGCAAGAAACAAAAATAATCATCCTCTATATATAGCATCAATGGACCTATCCATGGAATTTGATAAAGTGGATAGGTGTACTCTCTGGAAAACTCTTTACGAATTGGGTATTGAAAAAGTTCTCTTAGAGTTGATAATAATGTTATACTCAGGTATAGTAATGAGGGTACACTGAAGTAAAAGAGGCTTACTATCTAAGTAAATTATGACTAACAATGGTTTACGTCAAGGATGTAGATTAGCTGCAACTCTTTTTAATCTTTGTTTCCCAGGTAGGTAAAATCTTGTACGTAAGTGGCTTAGTTCTCCAAAGCTAGGAAATACAATCATTAAGTGGGTTGCGTATGCAGACGACTTCCTGTTGTTTGACGGAACAAAAGTTGGTTTGCAGAGAATGATGGCCTCATTTGAAGACTTTATAAATGAAAGAAAACTGATAATAAACCCAAATAAAACAGTGATATTTCATACGGGTTTGAAACCACTGAAACAAGGATCCTTAGTAATGTTTTGTGGTGGCATAAAGTTAAAAACCAATCAGTTCTGACATATCTGGGTTATACTTATTCCAGTGCACATACTTTAGGCTACATGTTAAACATTCTTATGACGAATGCGGAGATCATGGCTAATCAGATGAAAATCATAGATAGAAGATACGGAAAATTTACATTAAGTCCTTGTATATTATTCTATCGTACCAAGGTCATTCCAAGACTGACTTATGGTCTTGAATTTTGTTCGCATGATTTGTCACCGTATTTGAAATTATAGAAGCAAGTGTGTGGCGTAAGGTATTAAGGCATATTCCGAAAGGTATACCCATGGAAATGATACACTATGAGCTTGGTTTGTCATTGTTAAAAAGTATTGTATCCTGGAAAAAGTTATCAGTAATGCGGAAGTGTCTTGTCTCTGAAAGAAACACATTATATCACTGTTTGGGTATGGATATGGAGGGTGTTTTCATGATAGTCTTAAAAAATGTATGCGACAAAATATTATTCGACATAGGCTTCTCAATTGAGAATCTTATAAAAAAAACATGTAAGGTAAAAGAACTGATAAAAGCTTTTGACTGCCTCGAAAAATAACGTGGTGATTTTAAACTCTCCCCTGTATTCACAACTAATTTCCTTTTGGAAATGGTATGTAGCGCCAGAGAAATATTTCGTAAAATATCCCTCTAGAGCCTTTCGCAATTCTACAATGAGATTCCGGTTTAATGTATTAAACACTTTTGAGATAACAGAGTATTAGAGCCAAAAATGTAATAGCATTTAAAACCTGTAGACATTGTAAAGTACTCGGAATCAAGGAATCATTAATACATCTGCTTTTGATTTGTCCCAGCCTGTTGAACAGAGAATTGAATATTTTTCAAATTTTGTAATTGACACCTCGAATGTAAATAGGGATATTATTTGGTATGAGATGCTTTATGGAAACTCGACGATTTTGAAAATACGTGTTAATGAATTCCTGAGAGTTGTTTGTGATTTATCATGAATTCGGTAAAGTTACTGTCTAATGTACTGTCTATTTTAAGCTCCTGTAAAGTGAGGACTAATGATCATATGTTTTATGTAAGATTTTATGAATGTAATAACAAAGTGTATAATTGGTATATGGTATCTATGTATTTTTCGAGTATGAAATGTGTATTTGCTATTTGATTCTATTTAGTGTTTTAACTCCTTTTGTAAAGTAATTCATTTAAACTCAAATTTTGTAAAGGTTTAAAAAAATAAAAAAAATAAAGTTAATAATAATAATGTGCAAGACATATGAGGACATTGAAGAGTTGTCTTCAATATTACTGATCAACAGTCACTGGGTCACTTATGGTTGCGTGACCTGTGATGGGTGGATCGTGTGGTCTGACAACTGCGCCTAGACCAGGAAGTGTCCTGAACAATGACATTGTCAAAATATAGAGTCAAATTATAGACAAGGCATGTGGTTGCTGGTTATGTGACCTCTAGCGAATAAACCGTATTGCCTGACAACTGCGCCTAGACCGGAAACCACTAAATATTGGAAAAACAGCAAACAAGTGGGTGTCCTTGGTGAAACTAACCAAAGTACGGGTCAAGTGGACTGTGTATTCTCTTTTAAACATGTGAACATAGGAAACAAGTTAACTGCTCAGTATCCGTCTTTACAAGGGGAACCCTGAGAACCAAAGAACTGGAGAGTGTTTATCTTGGGGATGGGAGTCCCATGATCACATTATTGTATGAACTTGGTTATATTTGAAGTTGGGGAAGGGAAACCCAAGACCCTCTTTTGATGCAAACTGTGAAACCCGTAAATCTACAGAAGGTAACTTCAAAACGTGATCAAACCTCTTTGAAACAGTTACTTTGGAACTATACTGAGAACATTTCCCCACTAGATTGTGTTGTAGTTGTGAGGAAAAGCATAGGTTTTGACAGAGACAGACTTTTGGTTTGGTCTTGTAGACACAGACTTTCCTTAGATTTCTTTAGGCAGGGAAAATCCCACCATAGCATAGGGTTAGTTAGGTGTTACACCATCCCGATCATTAATCAAGTTTTGTTAAGAAATATATATCTATTGTCTGTGTCATCTCTCTTGATACCATGTATGTCTCACATATACTGTCAGGGATAGGATGCAGCTCAACCGACATAGGTTGGGGAAACCTAAAATATGAGAAATTGAGTGACAAGGCTTCAGATCCTACGGTAGCCACAAATTACAACAGTGGGTTGGGTCTTAACTCACCATTAATGTTGTGTACATACTGTGAGGAGCCAGGAATGAGACGAGGACACAGAGGACTGCTTGTGGAAACAGACTTTTATTGAAATAATAAAGGGGTTTTTGGAGAGGCCTCACTGTCCCTAATCTAGGAGGTAGTTCCCTATATCAACCAAAAATGAAGAGTCTGCCCTGTGTCAAGATGGCCAAAGCAAAAAGTCCTGTATTTGAAATCCTATCCTAGCCCTCCCATACTAAAAATAAATATGAGGTTCTAAGGGTAAGGTCGGTGGCTTGAAAAATGCACATATGATCATGTTCCACCCAAGAGATTTAAAACCAAAAGAAATTATTCACAGTTCCACGCGGTGGCTCTCTTCCCCAGGGTTCTCTTTACCAAATCAAAAAGTTTAAAAAGAATAATCAAGTTCCTGTAGCCCAAGAGGATAATCCCCCTCCTCTTGGTATTGCAATTCACCCCTTGCGAAATTACTCCCTTCCCCAGATTTTCTCCACATGCAATGCAGTTCAAAATCCTAAGGGTATGACTTTGGTTTCCCTAAGGGTATTGATCTTCCTTTCTGTTTTGCTACAATTCTCGAGCTTGCCTGGTATACTCTCCTGCCAGGACTTTCAACACAACAGTCAGCAACTTCGAGACCAAGGGGGTTTAGCTTCCCAAGTTCCCCTTTTCATTTGGGTACTTGTATTTTCCTTCATCCCCAAGTACTGGGTCTCTGAAGATTAGCCATGTTGCAAGCCGTAAGGATTCACCTCCCACTTGTGCTTAGGTGTGCCTTCTCCTGCTCCCACCTGTGCTCCAGCCTTCTACCATGGGCTCACCGGTGCTTGTACGGCTTCTGTAGCTTATCCGAAACCTCAGTTTGGGTCCTGCTTCACGCTGGCCTTCTCTCTTCGGTTCAGATGGCTCAGCTCTGCTGCAGATGGTGGTCTGCATGTTGCCCCGGGTTCCCTCACTGACATAAAGCTTCCTCTCTGCTTTGCGTCCCTCGTCGGCATCTCCAGTGTCTTTGGGCGTGCGTCGCCAACACCGAAACCACCTTTCCTGCTCTCTATACTGCTCTTCAGCTTCGCTCGCTTCCTACTGAATTCCCAGCCCGGGAAAAATTCTCCACGGTTGATATTGATATTGATATTTTATTTCTATCGCGCTCGTATACAAGACAAGTGTTTCAGAGCGTGACAAGGCAAGGGAGGGGAACAGGGGAGAACAAAACAACGATCTTACTAGGCCCAGTGACAATGAGAAAGCGCAAGTGCATGGCAGGGGGGGGTGCATGGAAGGGGGGAGAAGTGGAAAGTGTGGCGCAAAGGAGAAACAGTTAAATAATAATAAATAAATAATAAAGGCAACAAACAGTGGTATTACAGCCAGCAAGTGGCAAGTGCTGGGTTTTAGGCAGCAGACAGGGTAGGTCTGATAAGTGCAGGAAGAAAAAGGCGGGGACTGTATGGGTACAGATCATGGGCGTAATTATAGGGGGGACAGGGGATTTTGTCCCTCCCAACTTCTGTGGCATGCCTTTCTGTCCCCCCAACATTTGGGGGGAGAGCAGGGGGGCCGCAATCATCAATTATGTAATTGGACAGCACAAGCCCGGCTGGGGTGCCCAGCAAGGCTTGCGCTGTCTCATTACATAATGCTGAGATGCCTGGCAGCTGCGCTGCAACACATTCAGGGCCGAAATGCCCTGCATGGCTCAGTCCCTCAACCTGGCTGGCCTGACTCAAAGTCAGCAGCCAGGGTGCTGGACTGGGTGTTGCATGGGCCCGGTGCCTGTGCTGCCACGCTAGCAGCAGCACTTCCAGGGGCCGCAGCGCATAGAATCACTTTCCGGCTTTGTGTTCGTGCGACACAGACAGGAACTAGGAAGCTCATTCAGCTTGCTGGTTTCTGTCTGGAGGTGTGTGAGTGCGAAGAGGTTAGGTCGGTGTAACATGAGACGTGGCCCGGGCGGCATTTGAAAGCAGAGCAGAGGTACTTTATTTTATTCATTTTTATCATTTTTAATTGTGTTTGTGTATGTTTATTGGGGGCTGGACTGCGGGCAGACCCTAGTAAGGGAGCGTGTCAGATTTGGACAATGTGAGCAGAGCTCACAATACACATTAGGGCCCAGGTATGAAGACACACTAACAATAACAAATGGTGCATTCTCTGTGGAAAGCCACAGCTCTGCAACACCTCTAAAATTAGTCTTGCCACTTTTCAGATACTACTAAAGCACCCCTATCCTAATTTCAAAAAGAAGTTGGTGGAAGGTGCGCCCTCCCCAAGTAGAGTGGAAAGAGTCAAGCTGAGAAAACCTGTGAACCAAAACTGTCGTACTCTGCAAATTCTGTGAAATTAATTTGCGTGCTATACGTATTCCAAACATGGTGAACCTTTGTTAAGCAGTTTTTGCTCTAGGTGCACAGAAGGAACCGTATGGAATTTTGTGTTAAAAGCACACTTTTAGGAGTCCTGTTTAACTTTTCCCCCTGCTGCCAAAAATAATCTTCACCAAACTGTCAATATGTATTTCGAGTTTTGCAGACACTTTTTCAGGACGGTTTGGTGCAAATTAGTTACTGGGTGTCATGGTTCAGGTTACAGGCCACCAAAAACTGCTTAAACTTACCAAACTAAGCATGGGAGTATCCAGCATTGTAAGAGTGGGGGGTAGGTGGGAACAATGAAATGCAGTGTGTGGAATTCCACATGGTCTCATTGGCGCCCCCAAACCGCCCACCCCGGCCCCAATCAACATTTTTGGTAACATTAGTGGAAGATGGCATTTTAACACACAACAACAAAAATAAAACCGCAGGATCATTCCAGATGCAGGAAACTCATCTATTAGAGCTCTGTCCAAGCCCTCTGATGCAAAATGCATGCAAACTTCCTAATTATTATATGGATTGCAACAACAGAAGTGGCTTCACAGAAAAGGACATTGCAAGGCGCATCATCGGTCCTTGATACTTGGAGGCACCATGGAAGTGACTTTAGAATATGTTTCCATAAATAAGCCAAGTGACAAATAAGTTTGTGGTGCAAAATACCTAAATTGCACTTTTGTTATATGTGGAGCAACTCTATAGTCATTAGGCTTTTACATTATAATATCATGATACATTAACATAAGCTTTGAAGTGAATCAGAGTCACTTGCAGAGCTGCAGATAAGGCACAATGTGATTAAATGATTTGCTCAGGATCACACGTTAAATGGTGAAACTGGGATGTGGACAATTTCCAGGTTTAGTTGATATAGATATTTATTAAGGTTTTGCTTTACATTTCATGTGCTTAAATACTTATTTATAGCAATGCCTTGGAAGCAAACCATATTACATAATAAACTAGCCTTTCATAGTAAACTAACCATACACTATATACATTGTCATAGGAATATGTTGAGCAATGGGAGTATGACTTTTAGTTTTGTTCTCCCCATTCTGCATGCAAAGTCACAATAGCATCACGTAGATTAATGTGAGCCTAACAAATCCCCCTTGGGTTTTAAAGCCATAGGGCCTCATTACACGGTAGGTGGTGAACCATGGCGCAATTAGCGCCATGGTTCATGCCGGTAAAATACCGGCACCGCCTTGGTGGAAAGGGGAATTACCGCCCCATTCCAAGGTTGGAGGGGCGGTAATTCCCCCTTCCACCATTGCCCTTCCCCATTCCCATTTTTGCCCCATAGGGCATAATGGGAATGGGTAAGGCGCTAATTACGGCACCGCAAATTGCGGTGCCGTAATTAGCTCCCTGGGTCCCTTTGCGGGTTGGTTTTTAACGCCTGCAAAAAGCAGGCGTTAAAATCCCCAACCCGCAAAGGGACCTCGTAGTAAGGCGGTAAGGATTTACCGGTACCGGTAAAATACCGGTACCGGTAAACCCTTACCGCCTACCGTGTAATGAGGCCCATAGTCATTATTTCTTAAAGCATGCAACATTATGCACCCTTCTCACTTCTTATCACTCCCTCCCATTCACATTTCTGAAGGGACAAAAGTCCCTGCTAATAGTCACCCCCCTCCCTCCCATCAGCGCTCACCTTGTAATGCTCTGTTGATACAGAGCAACATGAGGACCCTCTGCTGCCCGGAGCTCCTTGGGCCATTGTCCTGGCATTCAGAACGGCTAAGGAACCATTCGGAACGGGTAAGGTGTCCTGCTGCCAGGACAATGAGCGTGCTGAGCAGGAATTGCTCAGCACACATTGTCCTGCCAGCGAGACACCTTTGCCGTTGGGCGCCCTCTTTGATATGCCAAATGGGAGAGGTGTCCCAATGACAAATGTCCCGGTCTGGCTCTTAAGAGCCACGGGGGGCAGCTTGCCCCCCCCATTCCTCTCCCATTTGGTACTCCACTGCTTGGAGCCATTTGAACACAGGAAAACATACCTTAATTTTAATCAGTCAGAATCTTGTAGAAAAAAATCTATCAGCACGTACACATATAAGGTACTGTGCAGAACCCCAGTTTGGAGATAAATGGCATTTACAAATTGATACCAAGTATACTTGCTCAACCACTGCACTGCATTAACCGATGGCTTCTGCTTTTGAATGACAGGAAAAATCAGGGGAATTGCTGACATTCCAGTGAATCTGTTCTTTTCGGCCATGGCTTTATAGTTCAGCTAGGTCAATTCAATTTAGCCCAAAATTTCATGGATCGGGGTGATAAAGTCTGGTCTGCTCAATGGACGTTGCACCACTATTTCCGCCACTATTTCCATGTGTTATTGTATATGTACATATGCATGTTGTGTGCACAGAGTGTATGTCAGTGGAGGTGCTGGGTGCATTTGTGTGTGAGATTGTATGCAAGCATATGTGTTGAATTTTGGGTCTGAATGAATGATAAATAATGCATTGTTTGTATGTTCTATTGGAAGTCAATTTGTGAATGTTATGTTGTGTCACTTCGTGCATGGCAGGCTGGCTGGAGATGGGTGGGGGCCCAATTGAATTTTAAAGATAGGCCACCAGTCCTATATAAGTTATAACAGAGCGTCAACAATGCACTCTTGCGGTGTAGTAGTCTAGTGTTATTCCTCAGGGTTTTAGGTTGTTTGACAGAGGTACAAAATCACTGTGAAATTGACCGTAGTCATTTTTTCTGTGAAAACGTTTTTACCTCGTTGCAAAAAAACAAACCCATGTGCGCCTCAAACTGCCAGTACACCCATAACCCCCCCACTTACCTTTTCTTCATCCGCCGCCTCTCCTGTACCCTGCATCGTCAGATCCATCCATCTAACGAGGGTCGGATCCGACGCTGCACGGTCCCTTTTTCTTCTTTTATTTGTTGGGTCCCCTGCCACCAATGCTGAGTAAGGGGGGACAACCCTGCAACCGCCGAAGTAAAAAATACCAAACATGGGGAGCGGGGGAGACCCCCGCAATCCCAGCTCTTCATGTTCGGTATCTTCGGCTTTGAACTAATGGTGGTGACCGAATTCAGTCAAATCTATAATTCAACCAAATTGTATCGAATAATTTAGCCGAAACGATCCCTAAGAGCCACCACCTGCCCTCACTCCACCCCACCCCTGTCCCCCCAACATTTTTAGCAAATTTACTCCACTGGTACAGATACAGACCTCAGTGCAAGGGGTGGCCGGGGGCAGTGCGGGAGGGTGGCAGGGTGAGCAGGTACCTGGGCCAGGAGGACAGAGGGTGGCCAGGTGCACTGTACCAAGAGAGAACAGATCAGCAGGGGAGAGGGGGAGCATAGGCAGAACCAAAGAGGAAGGTCTTGAGGTGCTTCCGGCACCATAGGTGGTTCTCCTCAAGTTTCAGAGTGGAAGGGAGGCTTTTCCAGAGGGAGGCCCCAGCCGAAGACAGAGATCTAACCCCAGCTAGATTCTTTGAAAAACAACTGACCCTGGGGGAGTTAGACATTGGGGACAGAGAAATTGGTTCACCTGTGTGTCTGTGCTCGCCTTTTCTCCTGACAGCTTGGCTCCTCCACCAATGGCAAGCCGGTTGGATTTCTCTGCGTTGCTCAGCTGTTCCAACTTTCAACTCCCGCTCTGAGAACGGGAGTCGCCCAGAGCCAATCGGAATTTTCCAACGATTAAACTGCTCATTTTGCGTCAGTTGAGCAATCTTCAATCTGGTTGCCCTCTTCCTCGTGTTAGTGTTTGTCATTAGGTTGGTTATAGAATATTGAAGGATGTTGTCAGCAGGCTTTGTGAGTTGCTGAGGGGGATTATTACAATATGCCATCAAGGCATAAGGAAGGGAGGGGTATCCCTAAAAGGGAAAGGGGATACCATGTCACATCCAACAATGTCTCCCCCCACTCCCTCTTGAGGGTTGCCTCCCCCCATGTGATCCTCCTTCAAATAGCCACCCCCAGGGTCAGGATCAGGTAGCGGCTGCTGTTCTCTGTCCACATGAGGAGAGGCTACCTCTGGGAAAGGAGTGATGACACCATTGGATTCATCACAATACACTATGCTTCACTGTGTGTTATGTTTAACCAAAGTACTTATTGTCATAATCTATGTGTAACCTTTTTAAAAAGTATATATTTTTCAGTATACCAGTGTTGTGTATTCTTGGGAGTGATTATTGAGTATAACTGTGCAGGACTGCCAGCATTCCTCCCTCCTCTAACTGAGGCCTGACTGCTTTGCCATAGCTGCCATTACGGGTAGTTGGTCTTTCCTTTCTTGTAAGGCAGCACTGGTGTGGGAAACATTGGTTGCATATGCCTACCTTGAACGCCATTGCATGGTGCAGTGCTGCAGGTTTCCATGGGTGACGTAATCTACACACTTTTTTCCAGTCCTCATATGAAATTGGTTCCAGCCAGTAAAAATAGCTACATATGGTTTAGGGAGTATTGGTGCACATACATGTGTGTGTGAGTTTAAACCTTGAGTGAGTGAGGGAGTGAGTGAGACCCCAGACCGATTGGGGATTGATACGCGAGAGCACCAGGCAGAAGTATATGGCAATGGGGCATTACCAAGCCGCAATACCAGGCCACAATACTAGGCTGACAACGAATGAGCCAAGATGGATCTGGAAACCAGACTGCGTTAAGCAGCATTAGAGACCATTGTGGAATGCATCAATTTCATGGTGATGTAGTGATGTAGTAAACAAGACAAAACAAAAGAGCCGTAAAAGCAATATGCTTATTATAAGAGAATGTCTGTTCCTGATTATTAATTTGGGAATAACATGTGGCTTGGCACACACAATCTGCATATTTCTGGTTCTCATAAGAATGTGTGCCCTGCATGTGTTGCTCCTTTACAGTCAGAGTTATTGAGTATTTTAAACCCACCCTATAACATTGAAAAGTAAGAGTCATTGAAAGTACACACCACATTTTATGTTGCATTGCTTGGCCGCCTTCAGTATTCGTCCATGCTGAGTCATTTTAGAAGATCCCCATGCGTTTAACATGCAAGAGATGTGGATACTCGAGTCCTTTATAGCCAGTTACATTCTTTAATTGACTGCAAAGGACATAGTGCAGAGAGTCTATCATGGTAACCAGGCATGATAGACTCTCTATCATGATAGGCCAAGGGATTTGGGCTACATTTTCATTCTCATTACCTAAATGAGACCTCTTACATCCCAACAAGAAGGGGTATCTTCTGAGAGGTGAAACACACAGAGGGCTGGGACTTGAAGAGTGTAAGAAAGTTAGATAGCACCCTTCTTATAACGACCCTACAAGGAGGAGCTGGAGGTTATGGCTGTTGAAAGGGATTAGCTCCAGAACAACTGCATATATTCAGGCAGTTTCAAGGCAGTGCATATGTGCAAACCTGTACTTGACGCCACTTGAGATGAAGAGTGTGGGCAAGGTGTGTAAGCTGTTTGTATTTGAAGAAGGCAGCCATCGATTGTGAGGAGGCATATGAATTGTATTGGTATGTATTTTCTATACTAATTTGAAAAGTTGCTTGCAACTAAATCAAATAAAAAAAAGAAAGGAGGCAGAGAAATGTCCGGATAGCATTCATGTAAATGCAGAGTCATGTCTGCGCATGGGTGCAAGCGAAGAGCTGCTGGAGATGGCAACTGTGTCAGTGTGTTGGTGCTACCACACATCATGCTTTTTTTTTTTAATCTCTTTATATTAGTATTTCTTTTAACATAACCGGCACCAGTGTGACACCTGCAACGTACAATTCTAGACATTGGTTCATCTACTTACATTGAGCTGCAGTGCATCATACCGAGTAAAGTGTGGTTGGGTACCATTTTGCCAGATCATCCATTTTAAACAACATTATGAAACATACAATGCACATCACTTACACCGCCATTCTGTTGCACTAGCCTCCCTACCCTTGGATCTCTATGCTACCTCCCGCCCCAGTGTTGGGAATATCGGCCCAGGGTTGCGATAGGCCGCTTTCTGTTTCGTTTGACTGCTTTAACAGGTAGTTGGTGTATGGGCCCCATATGTCAGTGGGAGTGGTATGGTGATCTAGTGTTCTACCATACACTAGTACCATGTCGTTGAAGTATATGATGTCTGCATGCCATTGTTTCATCTTTGGAGATTGCATGCCGCCCCCAGTGGCGTAACACAAAATGCTGAGGCCCCTACCCCCCAACTCAGCAACAAATCACGGGTTGCACCACACTCTGGGCCGGCCTAGATAATCACGCTTGCGCAATATGCACAAATGAGCTGTTGAAGGGGTATGCCACACACTGCACTTGGAGAAAGATATAAATGTGTTTTAATGCAAAAAAGCAATAGTTTTTGCAATGGTTTTGTAGGATAACACCAATCCAATACATGCAAGTCACCAACAGTGCACAAGAACATGAATGCCTTGCTATTAAAAATGCCATGCCACAATGAAAACATGTCCAACTGGCTGCACAATGTAGACCAATGTAATAACATTACAGTAAAGCATGTCAGCCCACATTTAGACATACCTAGACTGGTTGCACCAAAATGCCAGCCGAAGCAATAACACTCATCAAGAAGAGAACACACATTTAAGCCTGCGTCTCTGCGGCCTCTAACAACACAGCCAAACTTTTTAAAATCTGCAAGTAACTGGTCAATCCTGTTGCGGTCTTTACCTCTCCTGTTCCCTCCCAGGCCCTCTGTATGGCTCTGTTCTCTCACTTCTCTGCAAAAACTCAGGACATCCAGTCCCCCATCTCCTCTTCCTCTCCCTCTTCCTCTCTTGGCCACCCATTGGCCAGCTCTACTTCTCTTCCTCCTTTCTCCTCTTCCTCTCTGACAATACCTGATGAGATTTCTAGGCCAGTCCGATCTATGAAAGTTTTGTCCAAACATGTGCTCCCCTGCTCCTCTAGAACCATCAAGGACCATATTCACACACTTGCTCCAGCCTTGGCCGATTTCTGTAATCACTCTTTCACTACTGGAATGTTCACCTCTACCCTTAAGCCCTCCCTTGCGCACCCACTCCTCAAGAAGCCGCCTGCCTTTCCTGCCTGCCTGGCAAACTATCACCCAATATCCATCACCCCTTTCCTGGGCAAACTGTTGGGAAAAATGGCCATCTTCCAGCTTACTCTCTACACTGAATCTGTTGGTTGTCTCCATGACCATCAGTCTGGCTTCAGAGCTGCCATAGGCATGGCAACTGTTCTCCAGAACCCCTGTGAAAATCTGCTCTCTAATCTTGATTACAAGCATTCCTTCTGTCCTCATCCACCTTGATATTTCCTCTGCTTTCGACACGGTCAACCACGCCATCCTGATTAATCGACTCCATGAGAACCTGGGCATCGCGGATCAGGCCCTTGAGTGGCTGACCTCCTTCCTCTTCGACTGCCCCTCCCAGGTGCAACTTGGTCCCTTTCTCTCTGCCACATCTCTCTATACCTGTGGCGTTCCCCAGGGCTCCATCCTCTCACCCTGGTTTTTCAACCTCTTCTTGGCCCCTTTGGCCCACTTGATATCTACCTTCTCCTCTTATGCAGATGACACTCAGCTTTCCTTCAGGCTCCACTCAGACTCCTCTCCTCTCTCTCTCTCATTCCTGACTGTCTATTTGCGATTCAGGATTGGTGCACATCCATCAATCTCTTCCTTAATGCCACAAAGATGGAGATCCTTCTCATTGGGACCCCTGTCTCTGCTTCCCTCTCGCACTCTGGCCGCCCACCTTGGGTCCTCTTTCCTTCACCTTCCTGCGAGGCAAAAAACATGGTTGTCATCTTTGACTCCACTCTCTCTTTGTCTCCTCACATCTCGGACATCGGCAAGAAGTGCCACTACCAGCTGCTCCCCCTCAAAGGGACTCTTCCCTTTCTCACTTTCCCCCACAAGCTCACTGTCTCCAGAGCCCTGGTTCTCTCGGCGGGACTACTGCAACAGCCTCTTTCTCATCCTGCCTTCCTCTACTCTCTGCCCTCTGCAACTAATCCAGAACAGCACTGCAAGACTTATCCTTGGCCTCAAGCCCAGGGATCATATCTCTCCAGCCCTGAAATCTCTCCACTGGCTCCCGGTTGCTGCAAGGATCACGTTCAAGACCCTTTACATTGTCCAAAAAGCTTTCTGGGCCCGGGCCCACACTACATCTATCGCTCTATTCCAAAATACCTTCCTTCTCACAAGCCCTTCGCTCAGCTACCTCCAACTTTCTAAGGGTTAGACACTTCACCAGGCAGAGAGTGGGGGGGGGGGTTCTCTCTCCTATGCAGGTGCTTCCCTCCCTGCCCCTCTCAACCTTGAGCCAGACCACCTGAAGATCCGGAAGCAGCTCAAAACTTTCCTCTTCTCCTCTGCTTTCTCTCTCTCCCTCCCCTCCTGGCCTACCTGACTTACCTGTCTGCTGTACCGACTGCTTGCTTGGATATTCTCAGAGTCTCACTATGTCCAGACTCTTTCATGATCAGTCACCCCTGCACTGCCTCTGGGCCTACCATGCAGTTAGGGGCTGTAACTGTAACCCTACAGTCCCTTGTTCTCCTTGCACTACCCAGAGCCCCACTGCCCTGGCTGCGCTTACTCAGAGAATTGCTGCCCTGTTTTTCCCTCCCCTCTCCCTTGGACTCCCCCCTCTCTTTCCCTTTGAACTTCTCGTTCTCACATCTGCACAATCTGAATGACACAAGGCCTAATAAGATCGTTTGTCCTGTCCTCCCTCTAACTTCCCTCCCATGTCTTGTCGTGCCTAGAAACACTTGTGTATAGGCGTGTTATGAATGACTTATATACTTTTATCACAGATGCCCAGAAAAATATACAATGCCCCAGTAAGAAACGACTAGTCTGGCAGCACCCAAATGCCAGTCTAGCCATGTAATTACACTCAGCAGGACTGCTTTATCAGAAATGCCCAGTTATAAAAAAAAGTCATACCAAAATGAGGAATGACTAGACTGCCTGCACCAAAATGCCTCTCTAGCCACTAATTCCACATATCATGCCTGCATAGCCTGGACATGGACAACTATTATGATTTGTCACACAATCCCGCCCCCCCACAAACATCCCCTCTCCCTCCCACCCCTACCTCAAAAATCAGCTCCTTGGCCCAGAATTACCTCCACGCCCCTCTTCCCTGTCCCAGAGCTTACATATGAGGCTCCTTCACTCATAGGTAATGTACTGGGATGAGGAAAGGGGGACTAGGAGTAATTAAGATTACACATAGCTAAATCAGGCTTTACCTCCATGTACCTCTACCTCATCCCAGTACTTGTGTATGAGGCAGAATGCCTCATACACAAGTACTGTGACGAGGAAGAATAGGGCTAGGAGTAATGAAAATTACCAATAAGTAATCAAGGCATTAAACAAGTAGTGGTGCAACACCATTCAGTTGACTGGGATTCAGCACTCTTCCCCCCCGAAATGTTGGGCTATGTTGACTCGACCTGGCTGACCTTCAGAGCAGTTGCCGGACAGAACAGTACAAAGAAGTTAAACAGCGCCTGGGTTTCGCTGTTCCCCCACTGCCTGTGAAGTTAGCACCTCTCCCAACATTTGAAGGGTTAGCCGCTCCGAAATGTAGGTTTTGTTGCACCCCTGAAAACAAGCACACACACCTTTCACCATATACACATGCACACCCAGCCATCCATACATTTAAGTATGCACTCTTTCACCATACAGGCACACACACCCAGGCACCCACCCATACATTTAAGTGTGCACCCTTTCACCATACACTCACACAGGCAGCCACCTATACATTTAAGTGTGCATCCTTTCACCATGCAGGCACACCCAGGCAGTCACCTGTACATTTAAGTGTGCACCCTTTCACCATACACTCACACACACACCCATGATGGGGTTAAGGGGAGCCCTATTACTTCAAAAGAAATTGTTTCGTTTTGAAGTCACGTTGACTTCATAAAGAAATGATTTCCTTTAAGGACTGAACCATAATGGAAATAATTTCTTTATAAATGCAGAGTGACTTCAAAAAGATACTGGGAGTCATTATGACCCTGCCGGTGGCCGTTTCGGTAAATACTGTCACGGCTGCCGCTGGAGTCATGAATTTTCCAGCGCCCGGGAATGGGCAATTACAGGGGCATTACAGCCCCGGCAGACCCGGTAATTGCCCATTCCCAGGCGCCGGAAAATATTACTCCCCATTTCCATTTGAGTCCCATTGCAGTCAATGGGAATGGGGAGGCCGGATGCACCGGCACCATTCTTGAATGGTGCCGGTGCATCTGTTGAGGTTTGCGCACGGGTGTCGTCTGCCCGCTAGGTCTGACCTGGCAGGCTGAAAGGCACCGGCTCGCAGAACGGTACCGTTGTTTCCAGACCGGAAAACTCATAATGAGGCCCACTGTTTCCTTTTGAAGTCATAGGGCTTCCCCACCCCATGACATGGAGGCCTCCAGCCTACGGTCTTCCATTGTAAGGGGTGGGGAGATCGCTTGGACTTTAAAAAGAAAATTTCTTTTTGTAGTAACTCAGCCTTCATAAAGACATTATTTATGTTACATAAATAATTTCTTTATGAATGCAAAGTGAAAGCAAAAAGAAAAAATCATTTTTCTGAAAAACAAATGTGTAGAGACATCGCGAGAGCCCGCGCTCTCGCGAGATCTCGCCAGTGGACCAAGTTCCGCCCCCGCGCGCTTCGCGCGCATTACGGGACGAGCGGAGGACGCGAAGGTGCGTCCTGCATAGCCCTCCTGCTACGGGGCCCGCTCCTTACACGACTTGGACCCAGATCATCACGGCAGCATTCCCTCTGCCACTTTAGGCCCGTTGGCCTTTATCTTTAATGCACAAATGTGTCTGCATGCTGCACAAAGCTGTTTAAGTGAATAAATACATCGTCACCAGATCAGAGGCTCCTGTCTTCATTGAAGGTATTATACTACATAAATTGGCGACGAGGATCACCACCAGAACCCACGGAGGAACATGCAAGGAGCAACGCCACCGCCGCCATTTCTCCAAACTCCAGGTAGGCCTGCCATTCCATGGCCACAATGGCAGCCCCTATTCACGACATATGTGGAGGCCCTAGGAGGGGCGGGGTTTTCAGCGGCTAGGCGCAGGGCCATGCTATTAAATGCCCTGGGAGTGGAAGGACAGAGAATATTTGAGAGTCTCACCCCGATACCAGTGGCTGGCGACAATGACGATGTTTTTAAGGAGGCTGTCAGGAGAATCATAAAAAGGTTTGCCAGTAAAGAGAACACAGTGCTCCACCGAATACGGTTTTACACACGAAAGCAAGAAATATCTGAACCAGTTGACGATTACGTCACCAAGCTGAGGGAATTGGCGGCGCTGTGTAACTTTGGCAACAACGCGGAGAGTCTCATTTGTGACATGTTGGTCGTCCACACCAACAGCCGGAAGGTCCAAGATAAGTTTATTGTCGAAAAAGAACTGCAGTTGGAGAAAGCGATTGAGATCGCCAGGGCAGTCGAAGAAACGGCAGGAAGACGTAAGGAGCTCACGGGGGCCCAGAGTTCGGCAGAAATACAGGCAGTGGGTTACCATGCAAGAAAAGAGAGGATGGCCGCTGACACGAAAGAAGGGAGAGGGAACAGAAAAGAACCCCTAAAGTGTCACAGGTGCACCAGCACGAAACACCTGGCGTTTGACAGGGAGTGCCCAGCCAGAGACAAGGAGTGCTCCATTTGCAAACGCATTGGCCATTTCTCCATCGTGTGTCGGTGGAGGAACAAGAAAGTCTCCAGCATCAATGCAGATCGCAATCCGGAGAAAGAGTCATCCTCCGAAGATGAAGGGAGACCCACTGTCATCATGGTTAACAGCACAAGAGCGAGGAGAGAGAAGCCCCACTGCGTGATCAAGATTGATGGAATAGAAACTAGGGTCATGGCAGATTCAGGGTCCGATCTAACGATCCTTCCCCTTTGCACGTACAAGGACATGGTGGGAAAGGAAAAGGTGCAAGTGCTCACAACGAAGCACAAACCTACGGTGTTTGGAGGGGCGTCAGTCGAACTACTAGGATACATCCAAGCCAAAGTGGAATTCAAAGGAAGGGGAACCACGACCAGGGTCTATTTCAGTCACGAAGGCCCAGCAGTGCTAGGGTGGGACGACCAGGACAAGCTGAAGATCAGACTGGATCCCAGCACTGAAGAACAAGTCCTGTCAGTCAGGGTGACGAGAGGACCCGTGGTCAAAAGCGACTACCCAACACTTTTCTCTGAGGAGCCGGGACACATCAGGGGTTTTCTCCACAAGATAATACTCAAAAGGAATGCCGTTCCTGTAAAGCACCGAGTGAGGCCAGTACCTGCCACGGCAAGGGCTACCCTTAGAAGTCAGCTGGAAAAGATGAAAATGGAGGGCGTTATAGAAGAAATCGAAGCATCAGAATGGCTGAGCCCCGTCGTGCTCATAAAGAAACCCCAATCACAGGAACTCAGGGTATGCATAGACTTACGCAGCTTAAACTTGGAAGTCATCACCGATAACTACCCCCTTCCAAGCATAAATGAACTCATTCTGTTAATAAAAGAAGCCAGGATATTTTCGAAACTGGACATGAGGAATGCATACCACCAAATACAGCTACATGATGAATCGAAACCCCTCACGGCATTCATCACTCCATTTGGCACATACCAATTTACCAAGATGCCATTCGGGTTGTCATCGGCAGCGTCGGCGTTCCAACGCATGATGGACGTCTTGCTGAAGAAAGTTAAAAATGTAGTGTACTTCCAGGACGACATCCTCGTGTATGCGGAAGATGAGCAGACGCACGACGCCACGTTGAGAATTGTCTTAAATAAGCTACAAGAAGCTGGGGTGCGGTTACGCTATGAGAAATGTCTGTTCAGAGTGAAAGAAGTTGAATACTTAGGATATAAGATTTCAGAAAAAGGGATCAGTCCCAAACAGAATCTCATGCAAGCAATCATTAAAGCACCGGAACCAGTCAGCAAAGAGGAAGTAAGGTCATTTCTGGGACTGGCTGAGTACTATGCGAAGTTCATACCGAAGTTTTCCGAAAACACGGCACCCCTTCGAGAAGTACTCAAAAAGGGCTCGGAATTTGTGTGGCAAGAACCCCAAAAGACAGCGATGGTGAAGATAAAACAGCATATCGTAGAAGCACCATGCCTCCAACCGTTCAATCCCGCGTGGGAAACGGTTGTCACCACCGACGCCAGTGCCTATGGGCTGGGAGCAGTGCTCACACAAAAGAAAGGCGACACTGAACACGTTGTGGCCTTTGCATCGAAAGCATTATCAGAGGCGGAACAGAACTATTCCACCATTGAAAAAGAAATGTTGGCCTGCGCATGGGCGGTGGAGCATTTCAGGACATATGTATGGGGCACCAAATTCAAGTTGGTAACTGACCATAAGCCCCTGATCCATATGCTTAGCCCGGGAGGCACAAAAGTATCCACGCCCAGATTGGCACGCATCGCAGCCAAGCTGCAAGAGTACACGTTTGAGATCCAGCATATTTCAGGCTGGAAAAATTCACAAGCCGACTGCATGTCGAGACTGCCGGAGGGTAAGGATAAAGCCACCACTTTCCTCCACGGAGAATGCATAGCGGCATCGATTATGGATGTGAGAGCGCCAGAGTACCTGGAACTCAGTGAGAGACACTGGGAAGAGGAAGATGGAAAAGACCCCACCATGGCCATGATCCGCAAATGGACAAAGGAAGGTTGGCCGAGTGAAAAGGCGTTACCCGAGGGCATGAGACCCTACTGGAAGGTGTCGGATGAACTATCGGAAACGGAGGGAATAATCATGAAGTCAGACCAGATTATTCCTCCCACAGGTATGAGAAGAATCATCCTAGGTAGAGCCCACGCGGGCCACTTGGGAAACACCATGACCCGTCGCAGAGTGAGAGAGGCCTACTGGTGGCCATCCATGGACCAGGAAATTCGATCCATGATAGAATGTTGCCATGAATGCCTCAACAGTGACAAGAGACTCAAGGTTCGCCAAGCACCCCTAATACCCACGGAAATTCCAGAAGCGGTGTGGTCAAAGGTCGGCATTGACTTCATAGGACCTTTGGAAGCAATGGCACCGGAACACCGGTACGGCGTAGTACTGGTTGACTACCTATCCAAGTGGGTGGAGGCCGCGTTCGTCCCGAACATAACTACGGCAACTGTTATAGAAGTACTTACAGAAATTTTTCAGAGGGAAGGTCTTCCCAAGGAAGTAGTCACTGACAATGGGGTGCAACTAGTCTCGAAAGACATGGAGGAGTTCTTAAAAAGAAACAACATAAAACAAAAGAAAGCGGCCCTGTATCACCCACAAGCAAATGGGCTTGTCGAAAGGGCCAACAGGTTCATAAAAGGCGCCATCCAATTGGCGACAGCTTCGGGCATGGACCCGCTCAAAACCACCAAGGAGGCCATAGCAGCCCACAGACTCACACCAAATGGGATCACCCAAATATCCCCGTTCAAATTGTTGAGAGGGAGGAGTGCTGCATCCACGCTGATCCCACCATGGTTGTCGAAAATACGTGAGGATGATGCGGTGGACATGGCGGAAGTAGTCTGGAGAATTGAAAGCGACAAGGCACGCATGAAATCATGGAGCGATCGAAGAAGAAGAACCAAGCAGACGTCAGACATCGGAGAGGGAGACTTGGTCAAAATCCAGTTACCGAAGAAGGATCAAAGCACAGGGTCTCGGTTTAGCCGACCCATCAGAGTGATCCACAAAGGGGCAAACCACATCCGCACGGAAGATGGGCGAGCGTGGAATTTAGAAAGAGTAGCATTATACCAGAAGAATCGAGGAGGAGCAAAGACCCCAGAGAGACCACCAGCGGAAACCGAAAGGGATTTTGGAGCAGGCGAAGAAAGAGAACCAGAAAGAGACGACAGAGAGAGGGGTGAAACAGAAGTTGAACCGGAACCATTGGGTGAAGATCCTGATCAGGAGCAACAAGAGCATTTCACCCAGACTGTTGATCGTCCCAGAAGGGAACACAGAAGACCGGTGAGATATAATGACTATGTTTTACAATGAGTTTGATGTGTGTTGAAAAGGGGAGATGTGTAGAGACATCGCGAGAGCCCGCGCTCTCGCGAGATCTCGCCAGTGGACCAAGTTCCGCCCCCGCGCGCTTCGCGCGCATTACGGGACGAGCGGAGGACGCGAAGGTGCGTCCTGCATAGCCCTCCTGCTACGGGGCCCGCTCCTTACACGACTTGGACCCAGATCATCACGGCAGCATTCCCTCCGCCACTTTAGGCCCGTTGGCCTTTATCTTTAATGCACAAATGTGTCTGCATGCTGCACAAAGCTGTTTAAGTGAATAAATACATTGTCACCAGATCAGAGGCTCCTGTCTTCATTGAAGGTATTATACTACAAAATGTTTTCATTTTTTTCCCTCCAAGTGGGGCCCCCTCCCAGGACATGTGCTGGTGGGGCCCCGCCGCACCGCAGGGTCTGCGGGGGCCCCGTTATGCCAGTGGCTGCCCCATGTCATTGCCACCCTCCTTTTAGCCAGGAGCCTGAGCAGCCCGACCAGCTTCCTCATATACCCCCGGACTGCTTTGGTATATCCAAGTATAGTGCTGTCAGTGTGTTTAGGTTCAGTTTTGCCCCTCTTATATCGCCTACAGCATCAAACACTTGTCCCCAGAATGCGGCAATCTGTGGGCAACTCCATGCCAGGTGTAGGACGTCTGCTGAAGTGCCCAGGCGTCTCACACATTTGTCCGAAGCTTCGGGGCAAAATCTTATCCGAACAGGCGTGTGATAAAACTGGTGTAGGTATTTAAAATTAATCAATTTATACCTAGCATTTAGGGACAACTTCTTCATATTGCATTGCATTGTAATTGGTTACTTAAATCACGCTTAATACCCAGAGGTTTCTAAGCGCTGACCCGGGTATCGAGCCTGTGTTTCTCCGTATCGTCTTGCTTCCAAAGCGAGCACGTTGCCCCTGAGCTATCCTCCCAACTACCTTCAGAGCCGTACTTCCAGACTTCCCCTGTTATGGCCAGTCCCAGTGCCATTTCCCATTTCTCGCGGGGGGAGGTGCCCATCTCTTTCCTGGTGGCAAGGCTCATTGAATACAGTATTGAAACCGCATTATCCCATCACCCGCTTTTAAGTGTCTTATCGAGTATTGCGGCCACCTCCGGCTGCCCGGGAAAGGACGGGAACAGCTGTCTCATAGAGTTCTGGAGTGTTAAGTACAAAAACACCTCTAGGGCGGTGAGCTCTCCCCTGTCTCAGAACTCCGCTAGTGAGATGAATTGTCCACCTGGGAACAGATCTCCAAAGCACGTCAGTTCCTACCATTTCGTAAATGTGACATAACACTTCTCGCTAGTAAGGGCAACCCCAGGGATTTAAATTATCGGCAACTCCGGGGAGCAGTTGATCCGGCTTTCTGCCCCTCCTTCTATTCGGGTCCAGGCTCTACAGGTTATTTCCACTATATTGTTTGCTCTAGATGTCCTTTTGGGTGCAGTCAGGATAATGGACCGCAATAGGAACGGCGACGCTATCGCCCTCTCCACTTCTACATGTTGCCCATCTTCCCGTCCCCAAACCAGTAGAGCAGGAATCCGGCCTGAGCCGTGTTGTAATAAATCTCAAAATCGGGCAGTACCAGTCTTCCCTCATGCAGCAGTGCCACTAGTTTGTCCTATGAGACCCTAGCTTGCTTCCCAGCCCAGGGAAATCCCAACATTGCGGATCTTAGTTATTCTTAGTATTCTCCGGGTAGTGCCAGTGTGACATTCCGAAACACGTATAAAAATGTGGGGAATCGTGCCATTTTTATCAAGGAGACCCTACCACAGAGGTTAAGTTAACGGGCAGGTTCATTCATCGCCCCATTGCCGACTTGGCTTGATCCAGCACTTTTTGGTAATTATGTGTGTGTAGGGGCGTTGGATTGCAAACTATATGAACCCCTAAGTATCTAGTGTGATCGGTGTGCCACTGGAATCCCCACTCATCCACAAATTGGACTATGCTGCCTGTCAGTGGGAAAAGGACCAATTTCATCTGATTTATTTTAGGTCCGGAGATCTCCCCAAATTTAATTACACCCTGCATAATTGGGTTGAGATTGTACTCGGGGTCGGACACAAATATCACCATTTCGTCAGCATACAGAGACACCACCACCCTGTTTCAATGCAGATGACCTTCCTTGTGTAGGTGGCTATCCCTGAGTGCCACCACTATTGCTTATATGGCCAATGCGAACAGCAGTGGTGACAAGGGGCAGTCCTGTCGGGTGCCTCTCTCCAGCATAATATTGGGAGTGAGTTGACCATTCACCCCTATCTTGGCCTTGGGCAGTGTGTATAACAGCAACACCAGTGAGATGAACTGCTCCCCAAGTCCCATCTTGCACAGAACCACAAACATGAAGAGCCATTCCACTGAGTCGAATGCTTTTGTGGCATTTAAAGTGCTGCTAGTATTGGCTCATCCTGCGGCACCGGGGCCAGCTATCCGAACATCTTGTAGAGGTCATGGGATGTGGAGCAACCAGGTATGAACCCCGATTGATCCACCCTCCTCTGCATCAGGGGTGCCAGTCTAGATGCCTGTATTTTGGCTAGGATTGTATTGTCTAAATTAATAAGGGAGATAGGGTGGTAAGAGGAGCAGTCGTTCGGGGCCTGCCCTTGTCTGTTTTAAGTAACACTACGACCACTGTGTCCCTCAGGGACTCTGCAGTTGGTAGTCTCTCAGGCTTTGATGAAACATCTGTAGTAGGTGGGGGCTGAGTTTTCTTGTGTATTGCTTATAAAATTCTGCAGTGAACCCGTCTGGCCCGGGAGATTTCCCAGATGGGAGAGATTTCATGGAAATCCGCCAAACCCGTGATCCGGCGCTAATAGCGCCGGTGGGTTTGGCGGTAGGGCAGATAGCGCTAGCGCTATTAGGGCTGGCGTTACCGCCCAACTCGTAATGAGGCCCTATGTCTGTATCTGCAAATTTCTCTCTGCCTTGTGTATCCTTTATGGATAGCACACGATTCCTGGAGACGTCCATCCTCGCAACTGTGGCCAAAAGCTTTCCCGGTCTCTGTCGTTCTCCATATTGTCGTACCGTGGCTTTTCCCCATATAAATTTGACCTCTCTGTGTGCCAGTTTGTTTAAAAGCAGCATTTGCTTCATAATCTCAGCTAGCTCTGCAGGTGTTGGTGTGGGTGTCTGTGTCTGCAGTTTTCAAATTTGACTTTCGGCGTTTGTCATTTCCCTTCTAATCTGTTTTATTACCCCAGATTCCCTCGATATGCATTCATCTCTGGCCACACATTTAAAACTCTCCCATAGAGCCATGGCAGAACCCACTGATCCAAAATTTATTTCAAAGAACGTGTCTATTGCCCCTGCCAGGCCGTCCCGAAACACTGTATCGGTCAGTCTCTCACTCTTGAATACTCAGGGTGCCCTCTTGGATCCTCGGCCCGACAGTTTGATAGCCAAAAGTACTGGTGCATGATCTGATTGTGTACGTGCCAGGATGGACTTCTCAGTAACCGACCCTATAAGTGTATGAGAGATCAAAAGTAGTCCAGCCGGGATACCGAGTTGTGTGCTGAGGAGTGAAATATATACTGTGATATGCTCTGATTCCTATTCCTCCAGACATCAGCTATTTGCCACCCAGAGCACATGTCCTGGAATTTGTTAGTCATCTTAGATGTTGAGCTGTGAGTTCCCCTGGCGCAGTCCAACTCCTGTACCATGACCGCGTTACAGTCCCCATCCAGATTGTGTCCAAGGGTGTCAGCTTCCCCAATTGACAGTCAACCCACTCCAATGTTTCAACCATGTCTTGATTAGGACCATAGTAGTTGATCAAAGTATACAATTTCCCTTGTATGATTCCCTGTACCACAAGTTCCCTCCCCTCTTTGTCTTTGACCATTGTGGTTAGACGAAACCCAACATTATGGATTAAAATACACCCCCCTCTAGAGTATGATGAGTATGAGGAGAAATAGCGATGGCATTCCAAGCTCTTCCCAAATTTCCCCTCTGAGTCCAGTGTCAGGTGTGTCTCTTGTAGAAATGCTACCCCCACTTGGTGTCTTTGCATGTATAGTAGAACCCTGCAACATTTCGACAGACAGTTCAGGCCCCTCACATTCCACGTGATTCTTCTAAAAGACCCAGACATTACCTACCCATATCTTTATTGCAACCACGTTCTTTACAAATTGAAGTGCATGGCCAAACCTGATACTTCCTGATCTTGTGATATGTAGTGAAATCTCAAGTCTATGCTCCCCAACCCATCAGTAATTGAGATGAACCTTCCTCCTTCTGAACCGCAACCAACCCCAACTGTGGCCTCCTGCTAACCCCCACCAGCAACCCCAACCTGCCAGTTCCCTCCCTCCTCTTCCGCCCTAATAATAACCATTGATCATGCTTGGTGGGCTGACCAGGGCCCATATATTCCGGACACCCAGTCCCCAATTGCTGTCGTAGCTGTCATGAAACCTCATAGGTCACACCGTTTCTTGCTTTGGCGCGGCACCACAGAGCCTCACCGGGGGGTCCCCACTCAGCCCTCATTGCCCCTGTCTCGTGGGGCAATCGGTAACATCTCAAGAAAGGTATTTGCCTCCTCCGGGGTGTAAAATAAACATGCTTTCCCGTTATGTTCAATCCTGAGTTTGGATGGGAACAGCATCGCATAACTGATGCCCCTTTCTCTGAGCCTTCTCTTCACGTCCAGAAAGGTTTGTTTGTTTGTTTTAATATTTGTAATGCGCGCCAGACCAGGAGGTATCAGGGCACAATAAGTATCAAGATGGTTGTTCAGCTTAGGTTAAAATTCTGTACAGGAATATACAATGATACAAGTAGTAAGTGGCCCAGTATGTACAAAAAGGAGAACAAGAAAACAGGTAAGTTACACAATTATGTAGAAACACAGTTGTTGCTGTACATAGTATGGACATATGAGAAGAGGCTTATACAGAGTCTAGGGTCGGAGGTCCTTTTCCTTGATCGAGTGTATAAGGTTAATCAGAAGCGGAGGAATGGTGAAACTTCCCTCAGGGGTGGGGGAGGGGGAATTCCAGTATTGGGCAGCTTTGACCGGGAAACTGCTTCCACCAGACTTGGTGCGTATACATCTAGGCACCATTAGGAGGTTGGTGTTGGCAGTTCTCGTGGGGCGGATAGAGGATTGTCTTGTGAATCTGGCTATGAGGTACTGAGGTGCAGTGTGGTGGAGACATTTATGTGTCAAGGATGCTGTTTTGAGAAGGATTTGTATCTCTTGTGGAGAGCCAGTTATTGGCTCTTCTAATGTCAGAAATGTGGGCTTTTTTGGGGATATTTAAGGCAGCTCTCAAAGCGTTGTTTTGTAGAATCTGGATCTTGTTGATAATGTGTTTATTGCTCCCTTGATATAGGGCATTACAATAATCCAGTTTGGACAAAACAAGGGGTCTGGCTAGGGTAATGCAATTGTTGGGAGAAAGAAAGGGTTTAGCTGCTCTGATAAGTTTGCAGGTGTAAGCTGTTGATGAGGCCATAGAGTTGACTTGTTTTTTAAAAGTCAGTGTAGAGTCTAGGTAGAAGCCAAGGGTTTTGACTTCCTTGGCTACTGTAATATTATTGTCATCTATTCTAAAGTTGGAGTAGTTGTGGCCGAATTTATTAAGGTTTGCCGGGGTGCCAAGGACGAGAAGTTCCGTTTTGTCATCATTCAGGCATAGACCGTGAGGCCGTGCCTGTCTTTCTAGATGATTGAACTTTATCCGAAAAATCAGGAAAGGTGAGGATTTGGTGTTCTAATATCTCAGGGGGCCCTGATATCCAAGTGCCAGATCCCTGTCACGGTAATTCAGTCGTCATACTATGTACGGATGGACATGAGCACTGGGTATAGGTTTCCCGCCATTGGGTATGCAATTGGCACATTCTATGATGAATACAGCTGAAAAGCCTTCATCGCCCAGAACTTCCTTTAGTAGGTTATCTACCATCACTTCCATATTGTGCTGGTCTGCCTCCTCCGGCACTCCTACAATCCTTAGATTATTCTGACACATCGGGATCGGGACTCAAGATTGTCCTGTTTATCAGTTAGTGATTTCACCACCCTCTTGAGTTCTGCGAGGTCTGTTGTTGCTGTGTGGTCCCATCCTCAACAGTGGATATTCTCCCTTCAGCTTTGTCGAGACGTTCCCCATGCTTATCCAGGCAGACCTGCATGTGGTCCACCTTGCAGGTCAGTGTGTCAATTTTTCCATCTAATGACTGAATACTCGCTTGTACCTGGCCGAGCATCGCTTTGATGCCACAGAGCATCTTACCAGGGACTGTTATGGAGGTGTGCGCTAACTCCTTCCGGGGGCTTTCTCCAGTTCCGGAGGATGCGGATGGTGTTGCAGCCTCAAAGTGAAGCCTGGGCTGTTGTTTATGCGATTTTTGTGCTTTAGTCATGATGCGGGATTGGGTCATGCAGATCTACCTGTGTTAAGATGGCGCTGTCCTGGCCGTTTCATGTGCACTAGTGGTTGCCACCAGCAGTTCACCCTGGCTGGGCGACCGAAGGCTGCAGGGGGGTGGGGCACCCCTCAGTGTCTTACAGAGTGAGAAGCAAGCCCCCGGGGGTGGTTATATAGAGGCCAACTCGTATAACCCTGTCGCCGGCCCAACTAGGTTCCACGTGATACCCTCACAGGAGTTCTGCAGGAGGATTTCCAATTAGATCCCAAGTGGAGGTCGCCACCTCCCCCTGAGAGCACACCGGAAGTGTGGCTCTTCTTGTCTACCCCTCGCTGTCCTCTGGAGTGAGATGCGGGTCCTTGGGTGTGATTGTGGGGAGTTCGTCATATATGCCCTGAGGACTGGCCTGGGCTGGGTCTGGTGTGGCTTCCGCACTCCGACTTGCAGGGGACCTCCGATTAGGGCCCAAGTGGGGGCCATCTCCCCCTCCAGGAGCACACACTCAATAAGGTCAGTGTTGTTACACCACTGCCACTCCCCATCTGTGATAAGCCACAGCAGCCAAGGATAGTGGTGTTCTCTCTTGTTCTGTCTCCTCCAAAGGGGGTCAGCAGTGGTGCGCCAATGAGTCCCACAGGGTCTGTGCAAGGCCCCCCCCTGCCCGTTTCCGTATTAGTGATACTGTGGCCTGTGTTCCGCTCTACGCTTTTCCAGGTGACCGGGGGATGGCGCAAGCGCCCCCACCTGGCTGTGTGTTTCACAGGGGGCATGGCTGCCCAATATCGGATTCTTCAGAGCATTTCAGAGAGATGGTTGTGCCCCGCCCCCACCGCATCTCCAGCCATTGCTGTGCCTTCATGCATTCCACGCAGGCCTGCTATCCTTCACCTTGGGCTTCTGCTAACTTCTGAGGGGGTCGGCAGCGGTATACAGGATGAGTCCCACTGCATCTGTGTGGGCCCCTGTCCTGTTCGGGGACCTCTCGTGTCTCCGGGCCACCTCCCGGCCCAGACCTCCTCCTGCGCAGCAGCTCCCCCAGAGTGTATCTCACCTTGGCTCTGTGTTGCTATGTTGGGGCTCACATTCCACCCTGCGCCGCTGGGAATGGCCGGGGATGATGCAGGTTGTTCCCCAGGCCATATATCGCGCAGGGGAGCAGGGTCACTGATTTCAAGCTTCTCTCTGTATTGGGGGAAGATGGCAGCGCCCCACCCCACCGTGTCTGTAGCTGCCTCTGTGTATCTGCGAATGCGGTGCAGGCTCACCGTCCCTCACTCCGGCTACTGTTGTGGCTCTGTACTCGAGGCTGGGAGCTATGTGGGTGCCTACATTTTGGACGCTTGTGCCTTAGGTATTCCCCCAGCTGCTGTTCGTTACTGCAAATGCAGGATATTTGGCCGGTTAGTGCTGGGTGAAGCAAGCGCTCATGGGTTCGTAGCCATTATCTCTGGGCTCTCTAGCGCCGACCCCCCACCCCACCACACATCATGCTTGAAAAAAGACTGGAGGAAAAATGTATCCCTGGTTGTTTTACATTGTTTTCAGAATATGTAAAGCATATGTTTAGCACTGTGGATATATTTGTGCCCATGCTTAAGGAATGGTTATTAACTACTTATGCATGCACTTTCTGGTGCATTTTGTGTCTCAATGTTTTAACAGACAGCTGACTCTCTTGGTGTTGAACATCGATCCTTCAAAAGACTTGCTAAAAGTACCTTTTAAAGCCAGGGGAAGCTCAGAAGCTTAATTGATTGGTGGCTGCCAGGCATCATGGTTTCAAGGCACCTTAGGGCCAGATGTGCAAATACACACAGAGATCATGTAATGTGAAGTGTGTGTCACTATTATTAGAGTTAGGCCTATCTAATTCTTTCCTGGTTTTGTATTTCAGAAATAGCATTGGAGGAATCATGGCAGAAACAGCCATTGCAGTTCCCTTCAAGCTATTGGTAGCTAATTTGTGAATGGTCCCCATTAATTGGTGGAGTAATCCATTAGCTTCTGTGTTTCTTGAATGCTGACATTCCCGTACCTTTATCAAGGTAGTGTGATGAATCCTAGAAGGTGGTCACTGCTTCCACAGGGGAGCCCTTCCCATGAAACCAGGGTTGTGAGGCCGCTACCCGATAGTCCCCCTGGGGGTGGTACTCAGTGGGTGGATCTCATGGGAGAGGAAAACAACTATGAGACCAGTGATGACTATAGTGGGAGAATGTGGTATCCACCTTCTAGCCCCGCATCTCCTTTATCCCCACTCTCCTCACCCCTACTCTCCTATCCTATACAATTCTTCTGTATTGAAGAAGTAGGAAGGACTGAGACGAGGAAGAATAGGGATGAATACAATGAAGATCTGAAGCAAGATACTATGACCAGGATGAGGCGCAGAGCTGCTTGAATTACCCAGTGGAATCTATCTGAATGATCTAGTCTTCAGTCACAGAGCTTACTGAAGACTAGGTACCTGAGCAATAGAGAGATACCAGGAGGATACCTGAGAAGAGAGAGATACCAGGAAGATACCTGAGAAGAGAGAGGATACGCCCATTTGCAGAGCATTTAAATATGGCTGGATGGAGTTTGCACCCAGAGCCCAGTTAAATGGGGTGATTGGGAGACCAAGAGAATTTAAAGATTCCTTGAAAGGGGTGAACTCGTGTTTTGTAAAGAAACCCACAATATTTAGGGGGAGTCTTGTCTGTTATGTTGTGCGTCGATTTGTTATATGCTATGGCTGTTCATTTGTTTCATTTTATGGCGTAACTGTCTGTGTGCACTGTAAAAACCAAGGTTTTGAAAATGCCAAAAAATAACAATAATGTAGATGATCAGATGCTATGACTTAAGGTACATGAATTCATGGTGATTTCATCTCAAAAGAGTCAAACAGTACTGAGATAAGTGTAAAAAACTGTTGCACTTGTAAGCCATCACAATAATTCAAACCAGCAACTATGGAGTTAAAATTGTGATTTTCTAGTTCTAGACAAGATAACTGATGAGTGCGCTAAGTATGGTAGAGTTTCGCATTTAAATGACAAAGTTATAGTAATTTAAAGGGGCTGTTGTATGTGGGCACTGAAACTGCGCAGAGTTGAAAGACAAAATGAGAGGTTGGGACTGGTTAGAAACCGTTTGTGAACAGAGAATCGTGTTGGATTTACAGTGATTGATGGGAAAGGAATGGTGCAGATGTGAAGGAAGGATTTGATGAAGTTTAGATAAGAAGGGCGGTATTGTGGAATTTCAGTCTGTGTGTGTGTTTGAAACTAAGCACATGTTTAGAAAATTAATTTTAAAGTGTAGACACATTTGTTTTGGAGATTGAAGGAAAAAAAATATGTGTTTTGAGAACACGAGACAAAGAGAGAAAAATGATGTCGTGCTTAGACTACAGTTTTTGTTAAAGAGAAATGCAGTCTTACAAACATTGTTGAATATAAAGTCAGAGAAAATGGTTTAAAAGCACCCAGTTAAGAACCATCTGAGATTTAAAACAGTGTTGCTATGTGCAAATTGAAGTGGGCAGACCGGCACACGAATAGCAATTGTGTTTTCAATTCTATTTAAAGCAAGGCGAGAGCTCAAATGAAAGGGCTTTTGGCCAGGAATGCACTGTGCAGAAGTGTCTTTTTATTATAAAGGGTAGGAGAGTCTAGTTAAAATTATGAACTGTGAGCCTGTGAGGTGTGTAAGATAATGGGTTTTTAGGCAAGAAATGATTGAATGATTTTTAAAGCAAAAACAGAGCCTAGTGAAAGGTTAGTTGAGGTCGTATTTGCGCCTAAATTCAAAAGATGTTGATAAGAATGTTGTGCTGAAGTGAAACAAGCTGTTTTTGTTGGAATGTTTTCTTTGGGGTTGCATGTCATGGGTAAAAGATAGTGGATTTTTAATATTTTAATTAGCTTATATTTAAGGGATGATGAAAACATGAATATATTTCGTGTAGCATAAAAAATAACATCAGAGCAGCTGTTTGAAAAAACACGCAATTGAAAACTAATGTTTAAAGCAGGATGCGACTAAGTAATACAAGAGAAAAGAAAGATGCTTACATTATGGCCCACGAGAATGAATGCAGTGATTTATCAAGACAGGAATGTGCGATGGCAGTTCTTTGAGATAAGCACCGCCAAGCGTAGCAATCGCTCCATGTTGAAAGAAAAACAAATGATCGTGTCTTGCAAGACTGTATTTATCTCACCCAAGCGAGTGCAGTAAAAGGCAGGCTTTACTTCATTTGGAAACAATGTGTGAAATACAGATTGCAGATGCGAAGAATCATTCTGAGCATTGTTGCGCATTAAGGAATAGATGCCCACACTTGGAAATTGGAAAAATTCATAAGTGTAGTTGCAGCTTACCCATGTAATAACCCAGCGGTAAGGAGATACTTATTAAGGACGACAGCAGCTGAATATTTCAGTGGGATGGCTGGTAAGCGCAGGGTTCGGATCTGGCTGGGTCATTAAATTTTTAATTATGACTCATGGTGGTCATGTTGTAGCAGGGTGGTAACACTAGATACATTATTTTTATGTGGTAAAAAGACACGTTAAAAGGAGCAAAAATGTCATGTCATGTTATTTGGCAGTCATATAACGCCTTACATATTCAGTGGTATTATTTTAAAGCACTGATAGGTTGAACACCCTAGAGAACCATAGATTAAGTCAGTCGAGAGAGACAGCAGTGCATGGCAGGTATCAGCTTTGTGTACAGCTGATGTAATTATTATTCTAGTGAACTGGAAAATGCTCAAGTGAGTGTGTTGTATACATTGCATTTATTTTTTGAAAAAAAGGTGCATTACATGCAAAATGAATTTGTTGACAGGGGGCGAGTAAGTGAGCGTACATGTAGGGTCAGCAAAATGCAAACACAGAATACACAGAGACACCTGGGAATAAAAGGCGTCAACCTAAAAATGAGGACTATTTTTGCAAAACAGGAAAATGAATGTGTTTTCACTTTAGGACAGCCCCAGAGGTTGTCCGGATGTACCTAAAAAAAGTTAATTGACACTAGGGTTTTGGAATGCAAGGAGAAATATGACAAGAAAAAACGATTTTTGGTCTAATGATAAGACAGTGAGACTGTGTATCCATGTAGCAAAGACGGCTTTTTGGACTATAGATGTGACATTGGTTTAGCAGTCTTTTGAGGAAAATGTGTCAGCTATGGTGTGATTTTAATAGGCACCTTTCAGTGGTAGATATTTAAACGTGTGGGCGCACAGTAGCCCAGGGGCATTTTTTGGCACAAGTACAGAGGATGCAATGGTGCAGTTACAGGAATATATTGGACAAGAGAAGAATTAGCACATGGATGGCATTATTGTAGCCAGCCTAGCTATTTATCATGATGAGATTAAGAAGGGGCTTGATTGCACATTAATGCTTTCAGCATGTTGAGGAAAGCAATGCAAGATTCTTTCATTTTTTAGTGCTGGTGGGCGGGCATTCCAGTTGTTAGGAGCCAGATGGCTAAAGCTGGGCCCCGAGTTGTGGATTTTTAAAGATAGGCATATATATTGGTGTGACCAGGAGGGTCTGATGGACTAACAAGAGTGATTCATTCCAATAAGTATGAAAGGGCGTGGACAAAAAGACATCTTTTGTTTGCTGCCCATGAGTTTAATAAAGGAATGCATTTGTTTACCGATAGCCAGTGCACTTTTCCCCTGGCTTATGAGAGGTTTCTGTATGGGAATTTTCAGTATTGCCTAAACGCATTTTTCTGTGTGATATATAGTTTACATTTTTTTGTCTGGTTTGGAGGAGTTGTCCATGAGTGCCCAGTGAAGGGGCACTGTATTAATCCAATAGTGGTGCCTACTGTAGTATGGCAAGGAATGAGCGATTCCTAGTAGAAAGGGAAGGTTTGAATGCATGACAAAATCCTGTAGTTATTCATTTATTAGAATTCATGGAGCACACAGAAGCCATTAGGCATCGTGGTGCTGTTGCAAAGAAGGAGCTTGCAGATTACAATGAAAAGGGCATACACAAGTGGCTACATGCCACAGCTTCGCCTGTAGTATAGGATAAATAACCACATATTGTAGTTACAATGGATGAGTTGCATATTTAGCTCACATTGGATGGAGTAGAAAGTGAGTAAACACACGGCATAGAGGTTAACTAGGCAGCAGGGGGATGCGTATAGACACTGTTGGGGGGAGGAACTAACAAGGGTAGTTAAACAAAGTAGTTTTGAGGGTTTTTGGCGAAAAAATGAGGAGGGATGGTTCTGCTCTAAGTTCGCTACAGGGAGCATTCCATGGTTTGGGAACAAGACGGGGAAGCTTAGCCCTCTGGCATTAGCTCCTTTGGTTAATGGGACTTGCAGTTGAGTGATATGGTGACTTCTTTTGGGTCAGGCTGAACTGACCTTAGTAGCAACATCAGTTAGATATACTGGTGCTTTGTGAGACATACCTTTGTGATTTTGAAATCAACCCTTCACAGGTAGCCAGTGAGCAGCTCGCATGGCATGAGTAGTGAATATTCTTTTGAAGAATACTGAGAGTTGCACACAGCATCACTCCGCACCTTTAGAGCCTGTGAAGATTTTTTAAGATGCCTGCAAGGATGGCAGTGTAGTAATCCAAAGTAACACTGATAATGACACGGGAAATGAATGAGCAGGTTTTGTAAGTATTGCGGGGAAAGGAAAGGGCCGGTGGCATTAATGAATGAGTTAGTGAAGCAGAAGCAATGGCACTCAAATGACAAGTGCAATAGAACGGATTGTAGCATGTAACCTAACATGACATAGACAAGGGTGAGTGGAAGAACGCTCCTAAAGGTTGTTTTACAGCTACAGAAATAATGTTGGGATTGAAGGAGGTATTGATAAATGTCATGAGATGAGAAGCAAGTGATTTTACACAGGGTTTTTAAACTAACGACGTGCGGGGAGAGGGGGCGCTGTGGTGCGACAAGATGGCCGCTTAAATGAGGAGCTCCTCTCCGGCATTATTCCTGACTTAACTGTCTCCTGTTTCCAATCTGCTTTGTGCTGTGAAAACTGCCAGCGCCGCTTCCGTGAACAATCCTGCATCTACAGGCGAAATCCCGGTTGAAATCGGACCTGTTATGCCTGAGTAACCTGGTGGACCCTGAGGCCACAGACCCGAGCCACCTCGCGGCTCCACAGGAATCCACGAGAGCGCCGCGGCTCCCTGCTACATCAGGCCTCGTGGTGGGCGGAGCGACACTGGTGGACCCTGACCGCGACACGCTACACCACTCATCCTGTGGTGCTGTTGCTCTAACCGGCACATAATTCCTCGTAGCAGGTCTCCGGCTGAAGAAAACACCTGTGGTGAGGTCTCCCCCCCCCTGAGCTCCTTACTACACATCCCTGGAGCTGCGTCGCACCGGCCCTCCCCGGAATTCAGCTGCCGGCATCTGGATCCTTCGCTGGCCCGCGCCTTTGGCGGGCGTGTACACACGGGACGCGGGCATCGATGAGCCATCACGGCTCCCCAGCGCACATCGTAGGTGGCCGCCCGACGGCCCGGAGCAAACGCCCCCGTTCCTGCTCTTCCTCACGGAGGTGGATGTTGTGTGGGGCTGGGCTCGCGCTGCTACTGGGCGCATGCCACGTAACGAGAGGCCGGCTTAGCGGTCTTGGTGCTGTTCTGTGGTGCCTTGTGCCCGCGACAATGTGTTGAGTGGCAGCGATACGCGGACGCCATCCCCATCAGGGCGCCCACTTTGATATCCTCCATCTCTCTCTGTCGCCCCCGGCACAGCTGTTATCCTGATCCCTGCAGGCCTCCGTACCACAACTCGAACCGGCGCAGAGCTAAGGGCTCCACTGACACCCATATACACGTTGGAGGACACAACACATTCAGCGTGAGGCTCTCAGATCCGGATTGAACGTACTCTGAGTCACCCTTTGTCTACTTTCAATTTGCCCGGGGCATCCACCATCCACTTGCGCGCTCTGCACTTGCCAGCTCAAATGATCATTAGTTTGTATGTTCCACGAGGCACGTCACCTTGAACCAGACGAGGTTTCCAGCATATTGGTCTCACTGTAGGACTCGTGCCTCCCTAAGGTGTATTCCTACATACCTTCCAGCACGGCCCTCTCGTGTCATCGGGGCCCTGGCCGATCCCTTCTACATCTCCACCATGCCCGGAAAGAACGTGCGCAAAACTAGGAAAATGGGCCCTATGGACTCCTTTACAAGCTCGCAAGCCTCTCCTGAAAGCCTGAGTCCTCATCCTCCTGCTTCACCCCTCAATGCAGAGGACATGAAATTTGACCACCTACTGACAACTGTTCAAAAGGGGTTCCTCGCCATAAACGTCAAACTTGATGACATTGATTCCCCCGATAGGTTCACTAAAAACTCGTCTGGACAAGGAAAGTGCCAGAATCACAGAAACTGAAACTAGAATTGGCACAAATGAAGATTCCACTAGACAAAACACCCAGGACATTGCACTACTCAGAGGGGAAATGAATAAACTCTGTGACAAGTGCAACGATTTGGAATCTCGTTCCAGACGGAACAACATCCGCATAGTCGGCCTTTCGGAGAACTTCTGTAAGGGCCCTATGGAAACTCGAATCGAAGACCTTCTGAAATCTCTCCTTGGGGAGGAGGCCCTCTCGTCCCAGTTCCTAGTTGAGCAGGAACATCGCTCCCTCGCTCCGCCGCCCAGACCGGGTGCGCCTCCCCCCACAGTGATTGCTAAACTGCTGAACTATAGGGACAGGGACGTCATCCTCAAGCTGGCAAGGGAGAAGGGACCTCTGAGGTTCGGTACCGACAACATCCATATCTACCCGGACTTCTCCGCAGGGGTCCAGACTCAGAGACGATCCTACGACAGCGTCAACTACGACTGAGACAGGTTCCTTACGCCCTTCTTTTCCCGGCGAAACTTCGCATACAACACAGTGGAAGAGCTTGTTTTTTCAAATCCCCTGCAACCGCCTTGGCCTACATGGAAGCCTCGATACCCCTCCCGCCCGGGAGACGGGAGCTCGATCAGAACGATTTGCAACAACCTGTATGATCTATCCTCCTATTTAATGGCCCTAGCCTCAGGCGCGGCTGGCCTATGTTGGTACTTGAAAACACTGGAAACAGGACAGAATAGGGGGACGGCCTATGCCCCCCCGTCTTAGAGCAAGCCGGATGAGATGCGCCCGAATTTGACGCTGTGTTGCTGCACTCGTCCCCTCCTTTGGGAACATCCACAAGTTAGTTCTGGGGTTCATCATCAAGTTGGGCACGATGGTGTGGGTGGGGGTGGGTGCGGGTAACTGGGAATTGTTCCACTGTTCGGACATTATGTTAATGCTGCGGGAAGCCCCTGTTGGGCACCAGACATGTTGCGTAGTTGATTTAATCATTAGTAAAATTGCACTCACAGTTTCACTAGCTGTCCTCCATTATGTGACAACCTACTACCCCAACTTCTTGCATGACGCACGGAAATTGCGCAAAATACTAGTACACCCAAGGGGCTCAAACTAAAGTTTCTCACCTGGAATATCCGGGGGTTAGATAACAGAGCGAAGGCCAGCAAGGTAGGCGCTTATATTAATAGGCATCACCCACACATCGCTATGCTCCAAGAAACTCATGCATTAAAATCTACCAATGAAAGTATTCTTCGGCAGTGGGGGAGCAATAGGCACTACACGGAATACTCCTCCCAAAATAGAGGCATCATCACACTAATACACCCCTCATTGGGATTCTCCACCGAGAAAAGCACAATTGACCCACAGGGCAGATATGTGGTGGTCTGGGGCACTGTGGCTGGGAGGAAATTTATCTTGGTTAATACATATGGCCCAAACCTGGATGACCCGGAATTTTATACACACATCCTGGCAGAGATAGGCCCTACGACGGAGGGCTGGGTTCTGTGGGGAGGGGACCTTAATACTATCCTTGATATTGCACTAGATAGGTCCTCAGACAAGCCTAGAGCCCTCATGAAGGCAGCCAACATTATACCCCAAGCCCAGGAAGACCTTGATTTGTCAGATGCATGGAGAGGAACTCATCCCATAGAAAGAAAATACACCTTTTATTCCTCCGTCCATGATTCTGAATCTAGAATAGACTATTGGCTCATCTCCTCCTCCCTCATTAACTCCATTGAATGCTGTGATATCCTTGCACGCACACTCTCGGACCACTCCCCCGTCACTCTAGTTTTACGGCTTCCCAACATCGGCCGCTCTGCACAGCGGTGGAGGATGTCCCCCAATATTTTGAAAGACCCGAACGTGATAGAGGCTCTATATACGGAGACGGAAGAATTTTTCCATCTGAACAGGGGTTCTTTGAGCAGCTGGGCTTCCATCTGGGAAACATTTAAGGTATGGGTACGGGGCAATCTCATGTCCAAGACGTCTGGTCTCCTCAGAGCCGTCAGAACTGACTTGGGTAATACAGAATCGATCCTCCAACTGCTCGAAACTGCCTGTAGTAACACACATGATAAATGCACCCTGGCGGGCAGCAACTTGCACCTTCAGACTTTTAATGAACTGGCCACCAAAGAACAACAATATATGGCCACCCTGGCTAGAGCACGCAGATACGGGGAAGGCAATAGGGCTGGTCACCACCTGGCCCGTATACTTCGTAACGACCACAATCACACCCCTATTGCAAGCATTCTTACGAGAGAGTTGCTGTACATGGGGAGGATGAAATAAACTCTGAGTTCACTATTACGTTGATCTTTACGCTAACCATGACAGATGTACACGGGATGACGTGAAGTCGTACCGGAATAAGATCTCCCTCCCTTGTCTAACATTAGAGGACGACTGGTCCCTTGAACAACCTATGACGTGCGAGGAAATTGCTGAGGCGATTAAAGCACTAGCATCGGGTAAAACTCCAGGCCCGGACGGCCTCAATGCTGACCTATATAAGACCTGCTCTCCAATACTTGCGCCAATACTGGCCCTCGTTTGGGAAGAGGCTATGAGTGCTGGTTCGCTCCCTGAGTCCATGTCAGAGGCGGTCATTACGGTACTTTTGAAGCCTAGACGCCCGGCACATGAACAATCCTCTTACCGTCCTTTGTCCCTGATCAACACAGATGCTAAGATTTACGCGAAGGTACTGGCCACTAGGCTTCTTCCCAAAGTGACCACCTTAATTCATCCTGACCAATGTGGTTTTATTCCTACTAGATCTACTGCCCTGAACTTGCGCCGACTGTTTAGTATTCTAGCGCAGATCAAGCCTGAGGCACAAGCGGCTGCCATTTCGTTGGACGCCGAAAAAGCGTTCGATTCGGTATCATGGCTATACATGTCTGAGGTTCTTCACAAATTCGGATTCGGCCCTTACCTGATAGGTTGTGTCAAACTCCTTTATGCCTCTCCCTAGGCCAGAGATCTTACCAATCGTACCCTGTCCAACCAATTCACTCTATGTAGGGGAACGAGACAGGGATGCCCCTTTTCACCCATCCTTTTCGCCCTCACTATTGAACCGGTAGCAGCTGCAGTTAGAGCTGAACAAGACCTCAAGGGTATAAAAATGGCCGGTGCATATCAAGCCATCTCATTGTATGCCGACGATGCACTATTATACATAAGGGAACCGGAAAAGAACCTTTCCCCCATTTTGGAGGTGATCGCCGAATTCACAACACACTCAGGCTATAAGATCAACATGGCTAAATCCGAGATCTTCCCACTGACACAAGCTACTACTTGTCCTACAAACACCCAGGGTTTGTCATGGGCCCCCGATCACATTCGGTACCTGGGAATCCTGGTTTCTCACGATAAGACCTCTCTGTACATAGATAACTATGAATCCACGTTACAAACCATTTACCCCAAACTCCAAACTTGGTCCAAACTTCCCATATCCCTTGCCGGCCGGATAGCAGTCCTTAAGATGACAGTACTCCCTAAGCTCCTATACATATTCTGTAACGTGCCTATATGGCCCGAGAAGCTCTTCTTTGATAATCTGCGTTCCATGGCCACCACCTTTGTGTGGAACGGTGGCGCAAACAGATAGAAATGGAATAAATTGGTCGAACCCTATGACATGGGTGGCTTCGCCGCCCCGGATTTTGAGCTATACTATTATGTGGCACAGGCTCATTACGCAAAGTTCTGGCAGGACCCGTTGGACAAAACACCACACATACCTATTGAGCGCCATTCGGTCAACCCAACGGACTTGAGATCCATAATATTCACAAAGGCACATAGGGATGGTTGCAAGTTTGATCCAGCTTCCTGTACAGTGGCAGCATGGGCTGCAATAAGCAAACATCTCGATATAGTCTGTCCTTATGATTCCCAAGCCCCTCTCTGGAATTTCCCAGGCATCCAACCGACATACGATGCTGGCATCCAGAAAACCTGGCTGCCTGACTATGTACTCACGATGAAATCTATGTTCCCTAACGGTAAATTTGTTACTCCGGAAGACTTTGCAAACTCAGTGGGGAACAGCCAACTAGCCACCCTACAATATCACCGTATGAAAGCTGCGTTCAGGGCTAGGTGGCCAACATTCCCAGATGAACCTCCCGAACATGCATGCTATCAGTCATTGTACTCCCAGGCGGGTACTGGAGTGTCCAAATTATACAATATTGTGCAAGCGCATACGAAATCCACAAATACCATCAAGGCATCTTGGGAAAAAGATATGAACACTGCTATTGATGCGGGGCAGTGGTCTAGATACTGTCTCCTATATAAAAAGACCTCACTTAATGCTGGCCTAAGATTAATACAATTTAAGGTTTTGAATAGGTTACATTTTACCCCGGCCAAAATGGCAAAGTTCTATAGAACCCTCCCCAATAACTGCCCGAAATGCCTTGCCCCTGGTGCGGATTCATTTCATATGTACTGGGCATGACCCCAGATAGCGCGCTTCTGGCTTGCAGTGGCCAATATCCTTGAGGACATAACTCAAATTCCTGCACACCTTAGTCCACCTAAATACCTTTGTGGCGACATTGGTAAGGTCCCAGAAAAAACGAGGAGACTGTTTAACGTCGCCTGTGCAGTAGCAAAGAAATGCATCCTGCAGAAATGGAAAAGCGGCCAGGCTCCAACAGCAGAACAGTTCCTAACAACCCTTACCTATGTAAATGAATGTGAAGAAAATTACGTGGGTATGATACCTGCTCCATGTAAACCAAAAGACATTTGGGCCCCGTTCAGGGCATACTTAGACGAAACTTCCATGAACGATGATAACTCTGATAATGAAAGTGTGGATGCTACTCTGGCCATGTGACACGCCTAATGTGACGTCAATCTTTGTGAATATGTAAAAACATGTACTTGATGTAAAAATTTGCAGAGGGAAGTTGGGTTGACCTTTGTGTGTTGTGATCCTAATTGATGTTATTGTGAGACATGCTGAGTGTACTGTGACACGCAAATCAAAAATAAAGTTCTTAAAAAAAAAAAACTAACGACGTGCGGGCAGGGGCAGGCATCGCCATGTAGCTGAATGGTCCAATGTCATTCATGTTTTCTATTATTTTTGACTTAGAATGCCCTCTGAAGTTGAAGGGGGTTACTGGGTCCTCTGTGACCTGCTTTTTGGGGAATTTCGAGGAAAGCACAAATGTACTGAAGGGGGCTTTTGGGGTGCTCCTAAAGGTCATTTTTCAGGAGCTCCACCGTGAGTGATAGGACAGTTTGAATGATGTTATACCAGGGGTGGTATTTTACCATTTTTGAGGCCTTGGTGGCTAGCGTGGAGAACATTTTTTTATTAAATAGGAAAAAAAACCTTTTTGATTTGGGACGATCAGTTGAGATTCTGGCATTATAGGATTTAGATGGATGAAGAAAGGTTTGAATGACAAAGCATGAAAGCATGATGATAGTGTTTAGGTTATCAAGGAAAGCATGTTTGTTTATTTAGGACATGCCCCATTTAGACACAAGCACAATTTTGAAGGCATGAAAGCGGCAGAAGGCCAATGAGATTGTTTGGGTGAAAATGTTAAGATTTTATTATTGTGGCAGCATGGTAAAATATAGCCAGCTGTATGACCTGGTGGAGAAATAATGGAAATATTTTATAAATTCAGGCACAGGCCACCAATATTTATGAATATTTGCGAACAAGAGGTAGAGACAGGTGACCTCCAGGAAATTAAAGGCAGCCATAACGTAGGGAAACATGACAAATGATTAAGGAGCAAACAAAATGAAGTAAGAATCATGAAGGACAGTAATGGTTCAGATAAAAAGATTTAGGTTAAACAACATCATAGAGGACAATGCAGCCATATAGGGCTCAATGGAGTATGAAATTGTACTTTCCTCACAGCAACAGAAAAAATAAAAGGAAGGAAGTGTGTTTTAGTATACATGAAAAACAAAATAATAATGAAATCAATGCCCAACATAAATAAAAGACGATTTGAATAAAGGATTAAAAAACGTTAGGGAGACTTTGGGCCTCTGTTACACAGGAACAGGAAATAAATCAATAAATAAATCAGGAAAAGATGAAAATTATTTGATTACCTTGAATAAAAAATGAATACATGAAAAATTAAGGAAAGGAACAATTGGGCAAATGAACAAACGGATAGAGAATAAACACAAAGGCGGGGGGCGTGGCTTGGTAGCCATGTGAAAGGACGTGCCTGTACGGGAGCTCCCGCTGATCCGTACATAATCCGACTGATACCGCGCAAGGACCGCTGTGATTTGGCGAAAATTGGAAGACTGTGTACATGAAGTCCGGCTGCACGCGAGGACACATTTTTATATGGGTTCGTAGTGCGCACGGATACTTAAGAGCCGAATGAAGCACTGGCGGCCAGACCTCGACGGATGACAAAATGGCCGCCGCCGCTTGACGAGGGGACAAAGGAGCGGTAGATTGGGACCACAACATACGAGCGCCCTCTCAGCGGTACGAAGGGGGCAGCGCGACCCTGCCCATCTGGGGGGAGCGCCGGACAACAGCGGTGCCTGAGACTGCTGGGCGAGCTGAGACTCTCAACAGAGTCGTGGTGTATGGGCACAGTGCCTCCCTGGCTTGGACCGGAGCGCGACCGGAGGGACGCTCCTGACTGGAGATATGTCGAACAAGCCTCTGAGGGCGAAGAATAAACAGCCCACGCTCGACGAATACGCCAAGACGTCGCCCAGCCTGGAGGGTGCCAGGAGCAAGGATAAGGCTCAGACCAAGGAGATGGCCGCCGGTGGTGCGAACCAGGAGGTTCTCGCCGTGATCGCGGATTTGAAGGCGACGTGGGAGACCAGGCTCCAACTTGCTGTGGCCGAATTGAAAACCGCGTTGGAACTGCAGGTTGGGGCGGTGCAGGAGGACGTGAACCTCCTGAGGCAGGATGTGCGAGCCCTGGCTGAGCGTACGGAAACTTTGGAAAAGGAGATGGGCCCTACTGTAGCGGACTGCACTGCACATAAGCGCGATATCCATGCCCTGGTGCAGCGGGTGGGCAACTTGGAAAGTAGGGCTGAAGAGGCGGAAGGACGTGCCCGGAGAAACAACGTTCGCATCGTGGGCCTGCCGGAGGGGGCTGAAGGCCAGAATCCCACGGAGTTTATTGAGAACTTGCTGCTGCAGGAGATCACTGGGGGAGCCCTGTCGCAGGGGTTTGCGGTGGAGAGGGCGCACAGGGCCTTGAGTAGAAGACCACCGCCGGGGAACCCACCTAGGCCTGTGATCGCCAAGATCCTCAATTATCGGGATCGGGAAAGGATCCTTGAGCACTTTCGTAAGGGGGGCACCATACGGCGAGGAGAGGCGACCATTACTGCTTACCCCGATTACACCCTGCAAGTGCAGCGCAGTCGCATGAACTTTGGGGCGGTCAAGAGGCGATTGCGGGCAGCAGGGTACAAGTATATGTTGCTTTACCCGGCCAGATTGAAGGTTTTCTTCAAGACTAAGATGCTGTTCTTTGACACTCCGGAGGAGGCCATGGAATGGCTCGATGCACAAAACTGTCCTCAGGAGCCAGATGAGCGGACAGCGGATGGAACGGGAAGAGATAAGTGATGCTGCGGGCCCGGTTGGGCTATGAACATTGGGACTGGAATATAGTCGGTATGACTCTGTTTGGTAGTGTATGCGTTAGGACTTTGAAACATGGTCCGTGTGCGCGGATACGGAAGTGCGGGAGGGGAGCCTCCGGGGGCTGGTCTTTGTACCCCAGTTTGAGTTTAGTTTAGTCACTGTGTGTGGGGTGACACCCTGTCGGGTTCCCTACTTGGGTTCCAGAGAGAACCGAACACAGGGATGCCTGAGATCCAGGGATGGAGCTGGGCAGTTGGTTGGGTTAAGGGGGTTAGGGGGGTGGGGCGGGTCAGTTTTTATATGAGCCTGGGGGAGAAACTGGGGATGGGGGCCCTTGCGGTAGGGGGGAGGCGAGTGGTCCTGGGAGAGGGACGGGAGCTACTGATGCGTCATGGGGGACCTTAGGATACTAACGTGGAACGTTAGAGGTCTTAACAGCTACCTTAAGCGTAACAAGGTCATGTTGTACCTAAAAAGACAAAGGATAGACATCGCCCTGTTACAGGAGACACATCTGACACGGGATAAGCTGGAACTGGTGGGGAGAAAGTGGAGAGGGACTGTAGTTGGATCCACATATTCTGCCTATGCTAGAGGTGTGCTGATTTGGGTTGCACCACATGTCCCGTTTAAGCTACTTGGGGAGGTTGTGGAGTCTGATGGGAGGCTGGTCATGGTAAGGGGGCTTGTGGAAAATAAAGTAGTGTGCGTTATAAATACCTATGCCCCCAACCGTGACACGGCGACATACTTCAGGACACTGACCACTAGACTGGGTGAGGGGATGGGGGGTCCTGTGATTTGGGGAGGGGACTTTAATTGTGTACTAGACCCCAAGGAGGACAGGTCAGACGACAGGGTGGACAGGCCCAGCCCGGCGGCTAGGGTACTGCAGGCGCTGCTGGTAGACCTTGGCCTGGCAGACGTGTGGAGGACGAGACACCCTGGCGTGAGGCAATATTCACATTACTCGGCCCCGCACCAGTTACACACAAGGCTGGATTACTTTTTCGCCACTCCGGACATTGTCGCGGAGTGTGACCAGATAGACTACAGGGCGAGAGTCCTTTCGGACCACTCGCCCCTGGTCATGCATTGGCAGCTTTGTCCCCCACGTGTGCGTATTCCAACATGGCGCCTCAGGGCGGAAGCGCTCAGGGATTCAGTCTTCAGAGAAGAAGTGAGGGAGGAGATTGTTGCTTATTTTGAAACGAACACAGGCAGTGTCAAGTCGGCTGGTACTTTGTGGGAGGCCTTTAAGGTTGTAATGAGGGGGGTTGCCATTGCTAAATCCAAAGGATTAATGGGAGGAGTCCTGGCAGATCTGCGTAGAGCCGAGACTGAGTTGGAGAGAGAGCTGGGGGAGGGGGAGACGGACATGGAGGAGGTCATTAAACTGCAACAGAGGTGCGCAGAACATTGGGACAGGCTTTGTAACCTGAATTACAGGAAGTACATTGAGAGGTTGCATGCCGGGGGAGACAAGACGGGCAGACTTCTTGCTTGGCTGTATAAGAGCGAGACCCCAAGATCCCCGATCCGATCAGTTATCACTGAAAAGGGAGTGGAGCAGAACACCCAGGAAGGGGTGAATGGAGCATTCGCAGAATATTATCAAGCATTATATGAGGATCGAGAGGGGGGAAGCCGGGAGGATATAGAGGTAGTACTTGAAGACATAGGCCTGCCCAAGATAAGTGACGAAGAGCGAGAGGAGATGGACGCTAAGATCACTCTGGATGAGCTGCAGGAGATTGTGCGGCAGCTGCCCACATGTAAGGCCCCAGGTGCAGACGGGTTCCCCAGTGAATTTTATAAAGCGTATGGGGAGGAGGTGCTCCCGCCCATGCTGGAGATGTTTAACGAAGCGTTCGAGGTGGGGCGGCTACCGGAATCACTCAGGGAGGCGATTATAGTACCGCTCCCCAAACCCAACAAACCGGGGCATGACTGTGGCTCCTACCGGCCCCTGTCGATGTTGAACCAGGACAGCAAGATCCTGACAGCGGTCCTGGCGGCCAGAATGCGGAGGGTAATAGGCAAGCTGATCCATCCTGACCAGACGGGCTATGTCCCGAACAGGAATATTACCCACAATCACAGGCGCCTTCACAGGGTGGTGGAAAAGGGGAGCAGTGATGACAGCGAAATGGCAATAGTGGCGCTGGACGCGGTTAAAGCGTTCGACTCCGTCCGATGGCCATGGCTCCTGGCGGCTTTGGGGCAGTTCGGACTGGGACCATGCTACATGAGGTGGGCCGAGCTATTATATAGTGCGCCTCTGGCTAGGGTCCGTAAGGGTGCAGTAGTGTCAGACAGATGGCAGTTAGGCAGAGGTGCCAGGCAGGGATGTCCTTGGTCCCCAATGTTGTACATACTGGCCCTCGAACCCTTAGCAGTTTACCTCCGGCAGCAATATGATCCGGTGGGCATAGAGGTGGGAGGAGAGTGCCATCTTATATCCCTGTATGCAGACGATATGCTGTTATACCTGAAACACCCGGAAGAGAACTTGCAGTATATCTTGGAGGTATTGGAGAGGTATGCCTGGTTGTCCGGCATAGCGGTTAACCCTCAGAAATCCGTATTATTCCCGCTGGGCAGTTATGTGGGGATACCGGCGGAGAGGTTGCCGGTGCTGCGGATTCCGTGGGCAACGAGCTCCTTCCGGTACTTGGGCATTGACGTGTATCACACGACTGAGGAAGAACACAAGTATAATACTGAACTAGCTGTGGGAAAGATTGAGAGGTGCATGAGGTTCTGGGAAAGATTGCCTTTAGCAATGATGGGTCGCAGAGCCATGCTTAAAATGGTGGTGTTGCCCAGGCTCCTGCACTACTTTAATAACATCCCGTATATGATACCTAGGAAGTTTTTCGCCAGGTTGCATAGCGTGTGTAGGAATTTCCTGTGGCACGGCACGCGCAACAGGGTCGCATTATGGAAATTGCAGAACTCTTACGAGAAAGGTGGCGTGAAGCTGCCGAACTTTGAGGCCTATTATATCGCGGCGCAACTGCAATATGTGGCCAGGTGGCTTTCAGATGAAGAGACCCCCGAACATAGGCTGCTAGGGGAAGACTGTTCCCCCTTCTATCTGCGGGAGGTGATTTGGGTGACTGGCCCATGGATGAGAGAGCGTCCTAAGATGCTGGCCCTTGGCAGGAACATATGGCGGCGTGCCTGTCGGATGATGGGTGACCCCACGCCGTGTATGTCGCAGTTCCCTCTGATCGCCCTGGCAAAGGAGGACGGGCAGCTGAGAACTATTATCCGGACGTATTGGGAGTCAGTGGGATTGATTACAATGGGCGACATCTGGCAGGAGGGGACCCTGATGGAGTTCGATGAACTGGAGGCAGGGTCGGGACTACACAGGGGTCAATATGTAACATATCACAGGGTGGTCCGGGAGGTCCGGAGCACGTGGCCCGAAACTACTTTGGCCGATGAACCGGATGCCACGCTGGAGACGATGTATGACGCATCAGAGGGCGGACACGAGGTCTCTAGGTTGTACGAGATGTTGATGACAAAGGTTGGGAAGGATTTAGGGCACCTGAGACTGGAGTGGGATGCAGAGGTGGGGGCCCCGATGTCGGATGGGATGTGGGAGCGCGCCCTGGGGTACCATAAAAAGGTATCGAGGAACGCCAGGTTCAAGCAGATACAGCTCTATATTACGCACAGGGCATATATGACCCCCCTTAGAATTTCCAAATTCCTAGGTAGTGGGCGCCAGGCGTGCCCCAAGTGTAACGAAGAGAATGCGGACATGATACATATGTTCTGGGCGTGCCCAGTGATTGCAACTTACTGGGGTGAAGTGGCGCAGAGGCTGGCAGGAAGGGGTATCACACTTAAGGTGGATTCGGCGTGGGCTTGTCTGCTGGGAGGGTATCCCAGGGCGCGTAAGCTTCGACATGTTTATAAACTTAAAGATCTGGCCTATGTGCTTGCCAAACGTAGGATAGCCATGGAGTGGAAGAAATGTCACAAGCCGCGAGTGGAGGTCTGGTGGCGGGATCTCCAAAAATGGGCGGATGCTGAAACGACAGCGTGGCAAGATGGCAGTATGGCAGGCGATGGGGAAGAAATAGGCTCTCTCATGGCATGGAAGTTGTTGTTAGCTGAGCTGTTTTGTGCGGGATCGGCCTCGGCTGGACTTGAGAGCGATGAGGCCCCACCGCACGGAACGGACACTGATGGCGAACACTCTACAGGCTCATAGGGGGGAGGGATGGGGATTGCAGTGCCTTACTTTTTGTTCGTTTGGTTTTGTTGTTTGAAGTGTTTTATTTATGTTTCGTTGTAATGTTGTTTGGTTGAGATAAAATAAAAATATATTTAAAAAAAAAAAAACACAAAGGCATAAAATGGAGAAAAAAATCAAAAAATTGGAAAACAAATAGCACTTATGAGGTTTCCTGGCCAACAGCAAAAAAGGAGCAGAAGGCAATAAAAAGCATCAGTGACCATGAAGACCAAGAAAAGGAGTATGGCTGACAAAAATTGGGTCAATTAAACAAATGAAAATCACACAAGCCATTTTAAGAAAATATAGTGAGGTAAGTAAAGAACAACTTTTTGACTGCCTGTAACAATTTTGATTTATTTTACAGATAAAAGTTATGGACCTTTTGCGTGGAAGCACGAGAAATGTCAGCATGGACTTAAAATTAGGGAGAAAAAGAAAAAGGTAAGTACTAGTTCACGCTAAAAGGGTGTGGACACACAATTGACCAGCAATAAAAGTAAGAGGATCCAGGTGAGTAACAGGAAAGAGGTAGTAAGAGACACAATGTCTTCAAGTGTTTAGCTGTTTTTCCCAAGATAGGTGTAATCAGGTGTAGAAAGAGTAGAAAATAGATGACAACATGGCCATTTCAGACAACCACAGAAAACAGAAGTAAAATTGAAGGTGAGTAATTATTTTCGTGTTCATAATGTCAAAAAAGATTGATGTGATAGGGGTATGCAATCATTAGAAGAGGCAAATATTGTTGGGTATGATAAAAAATGGAGGCACGTAGTAAGAATTGGTGCCCTAGTCTTGGAAAACCAAAAGGGGAGGTGGAACTGCTACTACCCAGGTTCGTACCCAATTTTTGTCAATAAATGAAACAAACAGTGTGATTGGAATTGGGGAGCCTGGTATCTTGGTACTAAAGGATTAAATCCCTAAATTCATAACCAATGAAATTGTCCAGAAAGAGAAAAGGGAAAAAGAAGAAAATTCACACACATCGAAGGCTGTGGATATACATAGTTTGTATTGATTTCAAAACACATCAATAAACATTTATAAATAACATCCATATGGCGGAATTCCATAATCTAGACAAAACAAGCTAGTAAAATCAAAAATTAATAATCAAAATCCTTTTAAGTACATAAATAAATTCGAAGTACAAAACATAACCCATACGGGGTCCTCAGTGCTTGTTAAATTGAAAGTACATAAACATAACCCGTAAGGGAAAGATACACAAATGACTTCAAGTGTAAAACATAACCCATGTGTGACACATGTGGAAATCATAGGCGTCGAAAGATTGGCGCACTTTTGGACCTGTAACCATCTAAGTCCTAGAGTAGCTTATATTCAAAAGAGCATCTCATCTTGCGCCCTAGTCTTGGAAAACAGGGGTAGACTAGATTAAGTTAGGCAGGGACGGTGTGCAGTGAAACGCCTATGTTTTGTCTTCATAGGATGAACGCAAAGCACAAGCAAAGACCATGGTTCAACCAACGACAAGAAGAGAAAGGGAAGAATGGCTGCTAAGCTGAGGAAGCATGTGCAGCTAACCAGCAAGTATTTACTGCTAACCAAGGAAGCACGTGCAGCTGAGCTAAGCAAAGAACCAAGCCTAAATCAAGTATCCTGCAGGGTGGTTGGAAAATAGTTGTTTATGTCCACCAACGAATAGGGGAGAATGATCCATAAAGTATTTTTGATAGCAGAAAAGGAGGAAAGGGTTGAAGTTCGGAAGAAAATCCGATCCCCGGCCAGTGCCTGAATGACTTTTGTCCCTATTTTGACTTTCTACAGACGACAGGGATCCCCAAGGACGTTTCTATCATCTGCTACGGATGTGCTTAGAAGACCAGAAAAGAAGAAGATGTCTTTCCTTAATTGTTTTTTGTTGTCTCCTTAGGGTTGCATGTGTCACCCGTAGGGGAAAAAATGTGTCCCATGAAGGACAATATGTATTATATGCTATTGAAAAGAAAACTCCCGTTCTAGCCAGCTGACACAGAGCTAGGGATGGGGGTATTTTGTTGTAATGCGAGAAAGACCTATAAAAGGGAATGTTTAAGCAAAGTTGTTTTGTAGCTTTGTCTAGGAGGCAGAGGTGTCCAATTCGAGGGACTGTCTCACAATTTTTTTGGGGAAATAGGGAAGGGCCAATGCGAAGAAGAGAGGTTAAGGAAATGGGTTGGTAGGAAATGTGTTAAATAGAAGAGACATGTTTATTTTACAAAAGAAACTAATTCGATTTTATATTACAGGTATAGGTCGAGGGACCTGTATGCCTTGGGAAATTAGCGTTGAACCGCGTGAGAAAAGAGGGAGGTCGTAGAGAATCCCAGTGAAAGCCAGACGCTGAATTGTGTCTGCAAAAGACTTCCCTAACCCTGTGTCCTCATGCTGAAACATCCCCTCTTTTGGAATCATTGAACAATTAATTTATTGAAAGAGAGATACTCTAGTAAAAATGTACTTCTTGTGAAAAGGAAGAAAGAGACAATGGACTCCTGGTCTAAGCATCAAAGGAACCTGGGAGACTGACTGTGAAAACAGCTCAAAAGAAAGGACAAAGATGACAGGACACAGACGGTCCACCAACGCCATACTAAAGACGAGTAAAGTGGAAGATACGGAAGAAGAAAGAGTGTGGAAAAGAGGGAAAGACACAGTGAGAACGATATATATATATATATATATATATATATATGCATGGGCAGAAGAAGAAGATCAAGGAGAGATTGTATTTTGTTGGGGTGGGAGTTGCAGAAAAGGTATGACATACGAAGAGACAATGGCCTAATGGTTTACCTCAAAGCTTGACCAACCTCTCGAGTCTCACAATGGCTGTGAAATTATCTAAGGCATACAGTTAGTTTAAAGCAAATGATTACAGGAAGTGGGGCTTAAATGGAAGAATATGACACGCACATGTTTTGTTTTAAGAATAACAATACGTTATTATGTGACAAATTGTAAGATTGTAATAGGATGTTTTTAGATAAGTATCAAGGATGGTGGACATGGATGTGGTTGAAAGTTATTGTTTTAACAAACAAGGAACTTTAAAGACAGAGAAATGTAATGGAGGGGCTGAGATGAAGATAAGGTGCCAACAACTGAATGAAGTAGGGGGCAGCCCCCCCCACTTAAAGCTAAGCAGAGAAATTTGTATAGACCGATTTAGTATTGTAATTATGTGAAAATAATATTCATATTGGTAAGGGATATTAGTATTCTAAAGGGTGTCATGTTTATAAAGTCGAAAATGCATTTATCATGGTATAGTAAGTAGGCAAGGTACAGAATGCATATTAGGTTTTTCCTATACACAGACCGAAAAGAACTCTGACAATGTATTTTACTGGAAATGCCTGTAACTGACAATGCTGCTAAAATGAGTGAAATGAAGAAATGCTGCAAAGCGTGTTAGCATGAGGTAATCCTGAAGTTGAAACATTCAAGGCTACCATGCCTTCAGAAATCAGACAAATGCGGTAAAACCAGACATTTAATTGGGCCGTGTCTGGAAACTTAGCTAAAGGAACAAGCTGCATAAACCATATTTGGGGCAGACACCTGGAAAAAGCCAGGATATGTGCCAGAATATATTTCATTTTTGAAGGTTTAAATAGGTAACAAATAATTGCCTGGTGCGCGAATGCTCAACGAAGAGTTTTGCCTGGACATGTTTAGATAAAGTGGAGGCTGAATTCTCTCTCTCCGACAAGATATAAGAGAGAGCTTTGTGTTGAGCTGGGGGGTGGAGTTTGTGTACTTGACAATAATGCTGTTTTGTGCTCTGTGTCAGCTTGGCATGAAATAAAGCTTGATGAACTTGACTCTGTCTCCTTGCCTGCTGTCTGGTCACCTTTGCTGAAACATCAGAGAGCTCCAGAAAGCTTCTGAGAGGGTTACAGAGAGCAACAAAGGGCCCCAGACTGTCTAGGGGGGCCTGACAGAATGGAAGAGGTGAAAAAGAGCACTATCAGGGTCATGACACCTCCTCTACATCTGTCTACTGATTGTGGCCTGTGGAGAACTGTCCCGCCTTTCGAGGAGGAAGTGGATTAAAGCAGCCACTGCACGCATCAGAGCGTGCACATTGGCAGAGTGCTTGCGAGTGCTGTCTGGCTGCAGCTTCAGCAGCAGTGGAAATGTTTCTGCATGCCGTTTTGTGATATCGGGTAAGATTGTCCTGTGCTGCTGGAATTTACTTGTTCTCACAGTAAATAATAGTAAATAACATCTGATATGCTGGCCAGACCTTGCAATTGTCAGCTGTGCCACGCGGCTTGCGCCAAACAGACTAAAGCAAATATGGTGGCTCTGGACAAAGTCACAAGAGGGCCAAATAGTAAAACAGCTGTGAGTGGTTCTTTGCTGGATAATGTTGAACCATCTCCTCAAATAAATTTGACACAAAAAATTACTTCATTCTTTGGGAGTGGCTCCTGATTGTATTGCAAGTACCTCTGCTTTATTAGCTGCCTGTTCCTCTTCTCCTCGGCCAGTTACTATACCGGATTCTTCTGTGTATTCTGGAATTCACAATAACAACTCACTTCTCAATCTATGCTGTTCGCTACAGCGAAAATCATTAGGCCCTCAAATAAACATTTCCCCATTTTTTTAATCTTGTACCTTTTTACTTTTTCAGCTACATTTCAAATTTTTTTAACCTTTTTTCATCAACTGCATGTTCTCAGATCATTTGATCCTTACATCGAACTAACCAACGACTAAAATTTCTCAAGCACACCCAGATACTCCATTTAGAGATACATGCTTCTTTACTTTCTGAGTATATTGCTTAACTACCCAGCTATTACTAAGACAATACTTGTCTCTCTGTTAATTTTCACAGTATATAAAGACTTCAGCTATTACTCAAAGTGACACTCATTCTAGATGAGTGAACTCTGTTGAAATACAATACGATAGGTATGCACATTGATACACCATTGATTCATTCCTTATCACTGATGTCGTATATCTTGGCTCACTCGTGTAGCACATATTTCTCACTCAGCTACTCTTGAAGAAGTGAAAATCACATACAGACATTTAGCATGGGCGCAGACACCATATTTGCAACCTTTTAAATTGAGGCACTTGATGAACCCTCCTATAAGGTGACATTTAAGGACAAACTATTTCTGATTCACTAAAATACTTCCTTGTAGAACACACTCACAAGTTCTTTTTTGTCTTACTTCATAGAACACAATTGAAGCTAGAAAATGTATGAACTTCATGAATGTAATTGAAGTTTTGTTCCTGTTGAAGGGAACTGTTTCCGAAACATGTCAAGCTCATTTTTAATTTATTGACTGCTAAAATGTACATATTAGATTATATGATTTTTTTAATGTATAAATCTATGCAATACTTGTTTGTTAGAATTGAATAACAAATGGTGTTATCAAATTGACAGATATAAACTTTGTTTGATCTTAAAATCTGAATGATAATTCCCGAATTAGGATACGTTTTGACAATAATTTAATCAGTATATGAGGTGTACAGGGGACGCGAGTGTCCATCAGTTAAGGGCACTTATTTTTCTGTACATATTAATGACTTATTGTGCCAGAGTTGCATTCTCTCCTGTGCACCTTTGAATTGGTATAGAATACTTTAACCTGTTTTTGCACATCTTTAACAAGAGGTGCACACTCTCAGTTCTTCTTTATACTTTTGGTAATTGTTTCTATTCCCTTGGGAAAGTCTTTAATGAACCTCCTTGTGATCAATGTGTACATTTCTCCTGGGGGTGATGCCTCCTGATTGATTTTCACATATTTTGAATGCATTTTGACAATATGGATCCATGAGTATCCTGGCTTGGAATTCATGGTTGCTTCTGATTTCAATGTACTCTGTCCTGCGGTGGAAGAGTACTATGATTTAGATAGTCCCATTGGCTTAGATAGGGGTGCCTAAATCCTGTTCTCCCGATATTGAACGGCAAGATCTTCAATACCTGGTATAATGGGAAATCAAATTCAAGAACTGACTGAATTTTTTTCACAAAAAAGTTAAGAAAGTATTTTTCTATTTATGATCTGTTGTTGACAGAAGTAAGTGATCATGTGGTCTTAAAATGTCAACTACATTTATATGATGAAGGTGTACAGCATGAACAATTGGGGCTTGTTGAGAGTAACTTGCAGGGCAATAGGCTGCGCTGGACTATTAGAAATATTGACACGCTTAATAGAGCCATTGAAGAAGCCATTACATTGGATGTATGCATAGGACTAGGCCCGAATGTAGTTGATGACTTGGAAGTTAGTGTGATGCTGGAAATGCGTTTGGAGGGCCAGGGCATCCTCACCCTTGTCCTACCACTTCCCTGAATGTGTTTTCTGTATGTTTTCTGCACAGGAATCCAGTTTGAACTTCTGGCAGCGCAGCTCTGCATTTGCATTTTTGGTGAATAATACCCATACAATGCACCTATGGCACCCATGTGTAGAGGTACACCCTGGTGCCCTTAGTGCGTGTTTATGGGCACCTGTGTGTTGCCCACAGCGCAGGGTATGGGCTGGTGGCAGCAAAATGCTGACTAAACAATGGCTCTGGCTGTCTTCCATCCTTTGGGATACATAGGGCCTTGTCGCGTTATATTGGGTGGTCACACTTCACTGAGGGAGTTCCTTTCCCCCCAAGTAAGGTGGTGTGCACCCATAGCGCTTATACAGATTCAATTTTAGTGAGGCCTTCCACTTATTTCGCACCACCCCAACAAATACACTATGTACCACTAATAAGATAAGAACCAGGCCAGTGTATATTAAGAATATATATACTTATTTATGATTTGACAAAATGGAATAGCAACCAGAAACCTCAACCACCAATACTGTGCCACTACACAATATCACAAATTAAAATTTCTTGCACCAATTGACTACTTATATTTCCAATGAACTGACACATACTTTAACACGCAGGTAACATTTTGAAGTTGGCAGTCACAATTTACATCAGATTTAATTGCAAATGAACCAATGGAAAACATTTGCGATACAATGGAAACATCGTTTTGGCTTTATTTTGAGAAAGGAAATGTTTGAGAAAGAAACTCAATGGGAAAATCACTTTGGATTTATTTTTAGAAAGGCAATGTTTGGAAAAGGAACTCAAACGTGGAAATCGTTTTTTAGGCTTTTATTGGAAAGGCAAGGTTGGGAAAAGGAACTAAAATGGGAACATTGTTTTCAACATACCTTCAAAGGACATGCCGTGCTTTGGGGATTCTGGTTTGCGAGGCAATGGAATAAATGGGAAATTTTGTTTTACCACACAGCTACAAATGAAATTTAATGCTTGGTAATTCTGGTTTGGGATGCAAAGTTGTAAATGGGGAATTTTGTTTTGCAACAAACATGTAATTGAGATGTAATGCTTGGTAATTCTGGGTTGGGATGCAAGGAAATAAATGGGGATTTTCGGTTTGCGCCCTCTGCATTCACTTTAATAGCTGCGTTTTAGGGTTACTTAGTTTGAGATTATGCACACCCCCCTTTGGTACAGAAGACAGGGGTTTCAGAAAGGTAGAGTCACCCAACTACTTTATTGTCTATACCGGCTCTAACACACTGGGCATGAACTTTGTTAGTTTTGAATTCTAACAACACTCATGCCGTGATTTTCTATATGGGAATTAATTGATTTAACTTCAATTCAATGACCCAAGGATCTACACAGCTTCCCCTAACCCACAATTTATATGGGAAGTATTTAGGCAGGCTGTTCCCAACACAATTGAATTTAAATGGATAAGGTGATTTTCTATAGTGGAACTAATTTTAATTGGATTTAATAAAATGTGCCAAGTGTTTTCCCAGTACCACCCCACTACCCGCTATGCGAGATGGAGATTAAGGCTGGAATTTCCCCCACACACACTTTTGATGGCTTTGGGATACATCTACTTACATGGGAGGCCTTGGTTATGTCGCATTCATGGAAAACAGCAGGGCTCCTCTGAGGACAGCACAGATCTGGTCAAGGGCTTCAGTCAAGGATTTTCTCCTGCACCCGGACTTCGTCTGCTTCTCTTATGGGGGTCACTGTCAACTTCTAGATTTCCCTGTCACTATCTCCAATGAAGGATTAAGGCCTCTCTGCTAGTTGTTCCTCGCAAGAGACCGGCCATAGACTACCTCCAGGAATAAAGTGGAAAAGCCCAGTTCTGATGCAAAATTGACCTCTTGGCTGATGACACTACTATATTATCATAATTCCCACAGTAAGGAGTGGCTAGCACTCTCCTTTCACATCCCACCAAGACACCCACTGGCTGCTGATAGGACCAGAAGTTGGGAGGTATGCGTTGTGGAAGCTGAAGAAGGAGAAAAAATACATCATCCAAAAATGACAGGTGGGTTTTTCCTTTTTGGGTTCTGAAAGTTTAACATCATTGCAGCTATGCACATTTTTCAGATAACTACATAAATCTATATATTTTCTAATTCTAATTTTATTCTGGCACGCACTTCCTGGGCGGCGCCACCATTTTTCTTGCTTTGTGGCTGCGCTGTAATAGTTACAACTCTGACACCATATACTTCCAACATTAATTTCACCGTCTATCAATATTTCCAGTTCCTCAGATGTATGAAAATGCCAGAATTTTGATCGTAACTTAAGTTATGTACATCACAAAAATGTAATTTGTATATGGTCCAGGCGGGCTCTTTATACCCTTTAATATGAATTCAGGCTGGGCTCACTGGGACACACAATGATCTTTTTATTTAGGAAAACATGTTCAATGTTAAACATATGGCAATGCATTATATGAGAGGTAGTTTCAATTCTGGCCACCATCTTTTCCCCCCTCTAAGTTTCCCTTTCTCCTTAAACATGTGACCAGGCCATCTGCTCGGGCCAATGTTTATTCTACCCTCTTCTCCTGAGCTTCAAAGGGCTTTGCTTGGAGCTAATGCACAATTAATGGGGGACCTGACCATAAAAGGTAATTTCTGTTGGTCATGTTATCTGTATCACCGTAGTTCCAATCTCTCTCTGTATTTTTAACATTTGGACTGAAAACCAGACCTGTTTCCTTGATGGGCCCATCCCTAAAGGTCTTGGGGTCAAGGTTTCAGCTAAGAGAGAAAAACAAGATGCACTTCACAATTCTGAGAGAATAGCATTTTAAATGGACAATGTGGGGACGCATGACCTTTTGTATTGCATCTGGGCCTGCTGGCAAGAAATAAACTCTTTCTTTACATCATATTTGAACAGAACTAAGTTCCCTCTGGATATTAGTCACAAAGATAGACCATAGTTACATAAGAAACCAGTGTTCACTTTTACACAAAACGAAATAGGCCTTTCCCTAAAAATGTTGTCATTTTATGTGCTGAAATTGAGTCTCTTTATTCCTAAAAACACAATCTATCATTTTACTTTATTTCTTAAATGTGAGGCATGATTCCTCCTTTTTAGCTTCCAAATGCCCAGTGTTTAAAATGTATCTTTTCTCTCTGTGTGCACTGTTGCAGTTTTGAATCTGTCAAAGTGGGCATTTTCCCTTTTTACACAAAGTCAGCATCTGCAATGCCACATGTCTTTTTTTGAATCCATTGAACAATGTTAGTCATATTTTAGTTCTGAGTCACACTCTTCTTCAGCTGAGTGCCTATACATTCAAAGGAAATAGAGGGAGGCCCATTCTTGCTCATTCACTAGGCCTTATGACAAAATCACTGTTTTGTACTGGATTTTTATATTTCAATGGAACTCCACACTTGGACAGCTTCACTCTCACAATCGGGCCTAGCATGGCCTCTCCATCTCTGGCACTTGTGGGCTGTCTTTGCACCCCACATCCTGCCATAGGAATCAATTGATTAATGAACAAAGGCAAGATGTCCACCTGGATGTCTGCCTTTGCCTTCTTGTTTGTCAAAGTCCTGAGAAGCCCTGGCTCTGTTCTCTTCCCCTGATTGGATGTTGGGTGGAAGGACCATATATGGCTCTGGGGCTGCCCCTGCCAGGCTGGCTGGAGCCTTCCCCAGGGACTGCTTGTTTTGGCACCTGAATGAAAGGAGAGAGGAGTCAAATCAAAATATGTGTTGTGGGTGTCTGGTTTTAGTTGTGTATCATAACTCCTGTGGTCTGCCTGAGCCAGCCCTGACTGAAACTGGAATTAATGCAGTGTGTGCTCTGAAATGCTAGGGTTTGCCTCCAATATACATTCACTGTTTTGGGTGCCTGGATTTGGGTGAATGGCTGAATGCCTGTGAGCCTGATTGGATGCTGCCTCTATGAATGCACTAGTGTGTGATTGGCTGGCCAAGCCTACCTCAGCTGAGTGAATGGGGGACATTTGTGTATATCAAAGGACCCCACACTCGCCTCCTTGTCAGAAACTTGGAGTCTACTTGTCAGAAGCTGAAGTCAGAAGAAGATGAACCCTGGAGTATTCTGGAAGCTTGTACCCTGAATCCAGCTGGAAGAAGAGGTCTGTGGCTGCAACTCTTCAATACATTCAAAGGCTAGTTTGCTGATTCAAGGGCTGAACCAGAGAGCATCTTGCACAGGCAACCTCTTTCCATAGCTATGAGGGAACATCGTGCAACTACAGCTCTTTACCCAAAGTGTCCTGGAAGCCAGTGCTGTGTGCCTGCCATCCTGATGAGGTGTTTTCATGGGTCCTGAAGAGGGGTGTCCAGGCATCTTGAGCCCAAGATGTCCACCAGTGTCATCCAGGGTCTAGAGGCTGTCTGTGACTGCTGGGAAGCCAGATAGCGGTGTATTACCCAGAAGAGGGGGTACACTTGCATAGTGCTGCCTGACGCTCAGAGCTTGCCAAGTACCAACCAACCAACGAGATCTTCAAGGGGCACTGAAAGCACGACATCTGTCCACTTTTCCCTGGCTGAGGTAGTTCAGAGTTGCTGCCTGCAGAAAAGTGCCCACTGGTGGATTTCCCGCTGTTCCAAACTGAAGATCGAGTCCTGAGAGTCCAGGCTTGATGGAAATCTACAGAGTGGTCCAGTGTTCGGGTCCTACTAACTAGAAGCCATCTTGTCACCCGTGCTGTGGCTGCCTCACGGAAGAACCAAATGGAAACAAACCACAAACTGAAGAAACCCAACACCAAATTCTGCCACTACATCCGCCACCACCAAAGGTCATCTATGAAAACCAAATAACCTTTCTTTACCTCCCAAGCCTTGTTGAGGTGCACAGCAAGTATAATCTACGTGGAACATCCACAGCCGGTGTAACAACCTGTCCAAAGAGCCTACTGTGACATACCTTCATTACTGCCTTTCCGACACTGCTTGGTTCCCTTCCCCTGCTCCACATATACATCCCAGTGACTCCTTCTTCCAGAAGGGGTCTATCCTTGAAGGGCATCATTGAGTGAAACAGAGAAACTCCACCAATTTACACTCCAGGACACCCAACATGCTGTGACGAGGAAGAGTGTATTCCATCCTCAGGGTTCATACAAGGGTCCCAGATTCATCTTGGATCATATTCTCCTGTGGATGCCCAGGTACTTTGGGGTGGTAGGATCTGTATAACCAAAAGCAGACAATTACTGAACGTATAAGGACTGGGCTGTAATATACAGAGTAAAGTACAACTAACACTTTCTTACATGTTGCCCAGGTTAGGGGAGTGGGGGTCCTAACACAGTATTGCATTTTTACACTAAAGAAAGCATTCTGCCAATGTTCTAAGTATTGACTGCATTGCTACATCAATGTCTATGAGGTTAAACATTGCCTAATAAAGTAATGCGTTTTAATAACTGTCAGCAGTTGCTGCATTATAACAGAATAAGGGTAACTGTGGTACCACATAGAACTATACATATTGCGTTAACCATTTGTTTAGATTTCTGAGTACAAAGTGAGTATTATTTTATTGTCAACATCCACTTGACTTATTTAAACCTATGTTAGTTAATAAAAGATCTAGGGTAGCACCTAACATACTGTGTAGAGATTCCATTGTGGGAATTTGGGGATTAACTGTACCTAAGAACCAGCCTGCATCACCTCACTTGAGCCTCATCCTTGGCTGCTTGCCCACGTTTACCAATTGAGAGCCTTGGCTGGGGTGCCTCTGTGCCCCTACTCCCACCATATAATGAGTAATAATACAGACACCCCCTTCAAGTCTTTACAGTTATTGAGATCCTTGATGTTGTTAAGGACTGACTCTTCACCTTGGTAATACTCAGAATAGATCTGTCTACTCTAAGTTCAAACCAGGGGAGGTTTATGTTGCAGCTATAGTTGCTAGAAAAAGGGCATTGGGAGCTGATGTTAGGTATTTTAGGAAATGGGTGCTTGATCTGTCATTAAGACAATGTATTAGTCGTACTAAGTATAAAAACTAGATTCACTCACATAAAATGTCTATAAATTATGCAAATCGGCAAATAGTGTTTTCTGCTCTGAGAGATAAAGATTGTCGCAAATTCTGGCACTATAACATATGAATGGGAAGTGCAATTTGGAAATCACACCTGTATCAGAAACAACATGGGTTGCTCATATTAAGGCATCATGTTATAAAGAGCAGATTGCTGTTTTGTACCCTGATCTGATGGAAGTACCCATTTGCCCGTCCTTTGCATCCGAGGGGAGGGGTATACCTTCAGTGTTGAGGATTTGCTCAGAATTATTGTAAATTTAAAATCCTCCAGAGCACACGGGATGGATGGCATACCCAATGTGGTTTTTAAGGCATCTCCCATTTATTGGACAAACCTGCTGCAGGGCGTATTTAGGAAATTTGTTGATTTTAGTATCATACCTTGTAGCTGTAAGAAAGCTAACTTAGTATGAGTTTTTAAGAAAAACGATAGAGGAAACCCTAAACATTATCGCCTGCTGAAATTGACGGACACTATATCCAAAATATTCTCTATGTGAATCCTTCAAAAGTTAAGTGAATGGTTGATTGGCAGGGGCTTTCCAGCGTGTCAGCAAAAAGAATTTAGGAAGGGATATGGGACTTTGCACAATTTATGGGTATTATTGTATTTAATTAGGATGACACTCTCGGTCAAAGATGACTTGATTTGGAGGGTCGGAAGACATAATAACTAATCATGGAGTAAAGCAGGGCTGCGTGCTAGTACCTTTGCTTTATAATCTTTATGTGGCATATATGGGTGAAAATCTTACTGCATGCAAACATTGATACCATCCTTCCTTTGTGGGATGTTTTAACCCACTAGTCTATGACCTGCAATATTACTGTGCGCTGTGTGCATCAGGAGCATCAGAATGGCCGCCGGAAAGCATTATGCGTGCTAAAAATCACCCAGAAGTGTGCAGGAAAACCTGAAAAATAGGCCACCAATCCACTTTTGCCTATGTCAGTGGTAACACAGGAGACCACTGCCAAAACCTATCATTTGGCTGCCTACAGAGGAAATGAAACTACTTGAAAAAGTAGTGCTGCATTGCAAGAGAAACACAGAGCTGCTTGAAAATCCATTTTTTCTTGGCTAAATTTGCAAAAATCATGGTTCCCAAACCTCACAAAAGATCTAACCGCCTCCTTGGGTGTTAAACATCACTTTACTTCAAGAATCCACCTAAATACAATGTCAGCAGAAGTACATTTATCAGAAGAAAATCCACATTTAAAGATGCTTGCTTGGAAAAATATGTTAAAAATGGGCACAGTACTGCCGCTCGCCTGTGTCAGAAGCTGGCAATTACTTAACTTGTCTTTTAAACTGGTACATTAAAATCAAAGTGTGGGGAAAGAAGAGAATTGCCATCAAATGCAATATAGGTTGCCACTATTTAATTTCTATGTTGAAAAAGACTGGAATTGAAGATATGTTTGTTTGTTTTTAAATTTGTAACTTTAATTTTCAGAAAGAACAATGTCACAATTTACTGTAAGGTAACCTGATTCAGCTAAACTTCCAAGAGGTTTCCCCCAATGATGAACACACCACCCTTCTCCTTCCCACCAAAAGGACAGGAAATCTCATTTGGATGCTAATGAGAGGAGGAGGGGATTTGCTCTGCTGCTCTGGTAAAGTGACAATGGGCTTCTTGGGCTGAAATGGAATGCTAATTTGGGGCGTCAATAGAAATCAGCTGCTGGCTGCATCTCTGGCTCAGCCAAGCCTTGGAGGCGGGGCTAGACTGAAAATGTGGATTTGGAACTGAAGAAACTATATGTTTGAGAAAAAGACTTATAGAAAATTGTGCCGAACTGTTAAAAATATGGAATTTAGAGGTTATTCAAATGAAAATGTCGCTCACATTTTAAAACTACTCTGGAATCTGTGCGATATTCAGAGACTGAACCACGAAAATGTTGATATTGTAGCTATTGTGATTATGCTAGGAATATGAACATTTACAGGAGTATGCCCAGATGATATGTGCATGTATGTGGAAAAATTTGTACAGATCCCGCAATGGGTAACCAACCAAAAGCGTGAAAAACTGTCATTTGTGAACCAAATCTCTTAGGAAGATGAGACTTTGACAGATACGTGCCTTATTTAATCTGTAATGTAAATATGTATTATTAACAAGTTGGTGATATTGGAAATATGTTTTATATGTTAATGTTAATGTTAATGTTAAAGGACATTTGTACCGCGCACTATCACCACCGAAGTGGCGCCCTGGCGCTCTGGCGGCTCTGAAAAAGGGGAGGAGAGGGGGTGGGTTAGTGGGAATAAGCTGGAAAAGTGCAAGAGAGCAGTGATGTGCTGTTGACAGCCTCAGCCCGGTGGGTCCGTTGGCTGGGCTTGGGTGTTTTGTGGTCCGTAGTCATCGTGTGCTGTTGTGCAAGTCTATGTGTGGTTTGTTTTGTTGTTGCATTGTTGTGAAGTTTGTGCGGATTGCTGCGTTTTAGGTTTGTGGTTGTGTTTGGTTATAGTTTGAGAGGTGTATGCAGAGGGATGGAATTGTTAGTTGGTTGGTTAGTTGGCATTGCTGTCCTTGCAATTGTGGGATTCCATCTAGGTGCGGCACATGCTGACAGTCACATTTCTATCTAGATTTGACACGAGATAGGTTCATAATTCTAAGTGTGGCACATGCTAACAGTCACATTTCTATCTAGATGCGACGCAAACTAGGTTCAGAATTCTAAGTGTGGTGCATGCTGAGAATCATATATGCTTACAGTCACATTTCTGAAATTCTATATGAGTGTGGCATATGCTAACAATCACATTTCTGTCTAGATCTGGCGCATACTAGGCTTGAGAAATTCCATCTAAGTGTGGCATATGCTAACAATCACATTTCTGTCTAGATCTGGCGCAGACTACCCTTGAGAAATTCCATCTTAGTGTGGCATATGCTAAAAATCACATTTCAGTCAAGATCTGGTGCAGACTAGACTTGAGAAATTCCATCTAAGTGTGGCATATGCTAACAATCACATTTCTGTCTAGATCTGGTGCAGACTAAACTTGAGAAATTCCATCTAAGTGTGGCATATGCTAACAATCACATTTCTGTCTAGATCTGGCACAGACTAAACTTGAGAAATTCCATCTAAGTGTGGCATATGCTAACAATCATATTTATGTCTAGATACGACGCAGGCTAAACTTGAGCAATTCCATCTAAGTGTGGCATATGCTAACAATCACATTTCTGTCTAGATGCGACGCAAGCTAGGTTAAGAATTCTAAGTGTGGTGCATGCTGAGAATCATATATGCTTACAGTCACATTTCTGAAATTCTATATGAGTGTAGCATATGCTAACAATCACATTTCTGTCTAGATCTGGCGCATACTAGGCTTGAGAAATTCCATCTAAGTGTGGCATATGCTAACAATCACATTTCTGTCTAGATCTGGCGCAGACTACCCTTGAGAAATTCCATCTTAGTGTGGCATATGCTAAAAATCACATTTCAGTCAAGATCTGGTGCAGACTAGGCTTGAGAAATTCCATCTAAGTGTGGCATATGCTAACAATCACATTTCTGTCTACATCTGGCGCAGACTAAACTTGAGAAATTCCATCTAAGTGTGGCATATGCTAACAATCACATTTCTGTCTAGATCTGGCACAGACTAAACTTGAGAAATTCCATCTAAGTGTGGCATATGCTAACAATCATATTTCTGTCTAGATACGACGCAGGCTAAACTTGAGCAATTCCATCTAAGTGTGGCATATGCTAACAATCACATTTCTGTCTAGATGCGACGCAAGCTAGGTTAAGAATTCTAAGTGTGGTGCATGCTGAGAATCATATATGCTAATAATCACATTTCTGTCTAGATCTGGCGCAGACTAGGCTTGAGAAATTCCATCTAAGTGTGGCATATGCTAACAATCACATTTCTGTCTAGATTTGGCGCAGACTAGGCTTGAGAAATTCCATCTAAGTGTGGCATATGCAAATATTGCAATTATGGGATTCCATCTTGGTGCGACACATGCCAACACTCACACTTCCATCCAGAAGCGACGGAAGCCAAAGTTCAGAATTCCATACGAGTGTGGCACATGCTAACAGTCACGTTTCTATCTAGATGTGGCGCAGGCTAAAGGCAAGAATCCCGAGTGTGGCAAATGCTAGCAATCACACTTCTATCTAGATGCGACGCAAGCTAGGGTTCAGTTCCATACATGTGTGGCACTAGCATATTCATCTCATGGCAACATCTACATTCAATTTACAATGCTCACAAGTCTTCATAAGTATATATTATTAAAGTCTATGGCAGTCTACGCTGTGGAAGGTAAGGTAGAGTCACAGGGGCTTTCTGGAGTAGAGTGATTGCTCTACACCCCACCCCTGCCACACTCACAGTTTTGTTGGTGTCTGCTGGCTTCCTTGGCTTCCCCTGCTGACACCTGCAGACACTTCGTGTATCCGTCCTTCGCCTCAGGGTCCTTAGCTGTACGGGCTGCCCTGGGAAGGTGGCTTAAGAGGCTTGATGGACCAATAGGGGTAAGGGGGTGAGCAGGGAGGCAGGAGGAGGGAGGGAAGGGGAGCCACAGGAGAGGGACGCTTCGGGGCATAGTGTGGGCTTGCCGGGGCCACTGCTGGCCAAAATGGAGGCAGCCCATGCCCAGCCTTACCTGGAGTGCCGCACTCACCTGCAACGCTGAGATGGAATCAGGCATGCAGGGAGTGCTGGCAACTCCATATTAAACATAGGCCTCAGCTGGCCAATCACTGGATGGGGGTGGGCAGGGAGGCGGGAGGAGGGAGGGAAGGGGAGCCGCAGGAGAGGGACGCTTCTATGATAAATAGATTTTCTGTACAGAAACAAAGGGGAGGGTTTTTCTCTGGACCATAAACACAGTGTCACTATGACACATCATGACACATCATGACACTCTGGTTGCTTCTCAAATCAGGGGAGAAAAAATTCTCTGACCTATCAGATTCTTAGATGGTTGGGCATAGTATAATCAGCCTACCGACCCCCTTGGGAAATACATAAATAGGGACTGTTTAGGGCCCAGAGATACACACATTCACTCATCAACTGATCTACTGGTGAAGCGCCCTGCAGGAAGAATCCAGATCCAGACTCCAGAACCCTGAAGCAGAAGGCCCAATCCAAAAAGCTGAACCCTTCTCAGCTTGCCCTTAAAATCTTGCAACCTCATTTTAACCCCAAACTTCCAAGGGGCACAAGAAATTCAACAGCCTGGCTGTGCTGTTTTGCTGCTTCTGGCCAAGAACACTTGCTAGAACCCAGAGATCCGAATCAGTAGAGCAGAGCTGTAACCCAGAACCAACCCATCAGATCCAGTCCAAGAGGCAGCGCAGAGACCAGAGTGCCTTGCTGAAGTGCAGAACCAAGCGCCTGAATCCTGTCCGGTGGCGAGTGAATTCTAGTCCTAACCTTTGACAAGATCTTGACGGGCCCATTCCAAACCCATAGTTGTGAGTATTTAGCATAGAACTGTCCATAGCCAATCTCTTAGTTTTAAGTAATCCTAACCAACCCATTCCAACATATCCAGAACTGCATTGTAGAATCTCTTTTGTCCATCCCGAATCCTTCTCTCATCCATATAATTCTGTGATAATTGTAGTGATAAATCATCTTTGCGCTAATATATTTTTGAAGAAAGGCAAGTGTCTTGGCAGGCCCCATCAACCGGTGGAGCTACTGGGCTGGTGGGTGCGCTGTCGTGTAGCTTGTGGCTTCATAAACTCTCCAGTGTAAAGAACCTGTTTGTAATTCAAAATCGCATCTCATTTGAAATCTTGACTCTTTTCGGAAAAATCGACCTTTACTAAAACCTTCATAACTTCTGAACCGTAAATGCTTTAAATGTCAAATTGAAGCTAACATCCTCAGCTATCAAATGAACTAAGAACGGCATTCCAACTCCTTATAGTTTTTCTGTAATCGCATTTCTCGCGCGCTGAAAAGTTTGCTGCGATTCTGCATTTGGCTCAATTTAATTCCATATAAAACAGCTATTTCTTGCATTCAACCTCTGAATTCAATTTCCAATTCTGCCAGTCATTCAAACATCATTGCTAGTGTGTACCTGAACCTATCCAAAGCAGCTCCCACTAGTTTTGAATCACATTTAGCGAATTAAAGTCATTTTTAGCATTTTTCCAGTCATTTCAAATCACATTCAACAGCATTTGACCTGTTTTAAATCATTCCTGTTCTCTCTAAGCTTGCTGTGGGAATTGGGATTGAACTTGCATTTGTTGATTGTATATTCCTGAAACCTGTGTGCCCTCATTCAATCTCTTCATATTGCATATTAGGGGGGATTGAGTAGTAACAGGGGGAAAGAGTGATTACATTGCATTTGATTGAACACACCAAAGAATTATTTTTGTGCTGCATTAATCTCATATCATTGCATTTCATTGAACCCACACAAAGTTTTATTCTCTGCTACTTTATTCTTCTCACCCATACTCCTATTGATTCAAAAGATTATTGATTGTTGTGATATCACCCATTGCTGATCAGTGTATAAATATTAATAAGTGTGATATCTAGATATTGTTCATATTCATAAAAGTGTGATATATATATATTGTTTAATTCATCAAATAAATCTTTTAACTTCGCAAAACAACCTTCTTCTTGGTTCAGTGGGACTGGGGGGATTCAAAGAGAGAGGCGTTATATAAGAGTGCATCGTCCAGAAATAAAACAACTTTTGACATAAAAATATATATATTAAAGGTTCCAGCGGGGCATCTCACGCTAGGCATTGACTTAGTTGGAGTGATGGGTTGAAACCTCTTACAGATTGTGGGCTTGTAGCGGGATTTCTGGATTAGATATACCACTTGTGACAGCTTAATACAGTGTGCTAACTGACAGGGTCCATAAATCCTGTTGGGCTACCACGCTGTGTTACACTGTAAAAGCACCACTCAAAAGGGAACCGCTCTAAGGAAACAGTCTGTTTTGCAAAAATAAAAGAAAACTTCTGTAAGTCAGGAAGGAAATTAAAATTTCCAGAATGGCGACATTTGTAGAGATTAATATGGCTAGAGAACACTTTTTACATAAGTTATTTGTGAGAGGTGAATGGACAGAGCAGGATCAGAATGTGTGGTTGCAGGCAATCATACAACAGATCACTGCAACAGGGTTAGATATATGGAAAGATCAGAGTCCCTTACATATGGCCCTGAGTGAACTATATATGGCCCCTGTCATGATTCCTGCCCCTGATGTCCCCAACCCTCCATTATGTCAGGCTGGAGCCAGGCCACAATCACCTACATGACCCTCAAGGGCCTCTCCATCCCTTTAAAGACCCACTTGGAGTCAGACTTGGCGCTTGTGGCACCAGACTCACTCACTCCCATAGGATAACATTGGGGATTGGATTTGTAGTGCATTGATGGGGACAAGATGGATGCCCCCACATATTTCGGTTCCCAGAACTGCATGTGCAGTCTAGTCTTTTGTGTGTGGTTCAGCCCAGAGACACCTGGGATACCCAGAGACTATTTAAGCCACGCCCAGGCTGAGAAACACACTTTACGTTTTCTGCACCTGCAGCGTGACACTCACCGTGTTCGGATCGTTCTCCAGTAGGCCTGCATCTTTCTATTGCGCTCAGCTCCTGCAAGAACAAGAACATCGTTAGGAACATCCTTATCTTGCGGCGCTTCCGCCCATCATTCATCGCTTCTTCTTCTGCGGGCATCTTCGGCGGTGTCATTCCCACCCCGGCACGCCGCTTCCTAAGGAAAAGGGAAAAGAACAGAAAAAAGGCATTAGTAAGCATTCAGCAAATCTTTGCTTATTTTAAAGAATATACATGCTTCAAACGCTTACCTGAATCCCAGCCGCTCTGGGGGAACTCTGTCTCCAGAACTTCTCATCCATCTGCAAGAGGGAAACGACACTCCAGGTTAGCATGGAAACATCTAGCGGCGCCGCATACCGCGCTTACTCACCGCATTTCTTCTTCATAACCGGCATCCACGCTGAAAACGTTGCGGCACCTAAAAGACACAGAAAAAGAACTCAGTTCAATACAAATACGAAAGGGTCGCATCACGCATCACGCTCTCACTCACCTTCAGCGCTACTCATCTCAGCAGCATGCCGCCAACCCCGGACGCCAGCCATCATCTAAGGAAGGAAAGGAACGAAGTTAGAGAACTGTTTAAAAGACCCATTATACTTACCTGTAGGACTCTTGCCAGTGAAGTAACTAGGCAGCAACGAGCCTGCATCAATCAACGTGCCCCTGCGCTGAAAGCAGGACGGAGAGCACACTATCCAAGAAAACAAGAAGAGCTGTGGATCAAAGGGAAGGAAGGGTTGGACGTCAGTAAGAAGGGGTTCAAGCACACAGAGACAATAGGGAGTTGAACTCTACCAATCCTGTGTTTCAGTCCCAGTCTCCAGTCGAGTAGACTCCAGGGAAGGGTTCTAGGTCGTAAGTGGTCAGAACAGGCTGAGTGACGTCCCCGTGGATACCAGGTGAGCATTACAGAATGCAAAGCCTCACATCAAAATCCACCTGGGTGTCATGGAACTGTCAGAAACTGACCAGTTAGCCCACATGTTGGGGCAGCTACCTTCAGAAGTACATGCAGCCAGGCAGGAGACCAACACCCTGAGGAGAGAGCTGATAGTAGCCAAAGAACGCACTGATGATTTAAGCCGGCAACGTCTCCAGTCACAAGCAGGGCATGCACCATCGCCGGGTAGCGTGCCCTCGATGCCAGCACCATCAGCCAATTCCGTTCAGATAACCCTTCCTGGGGCAGTTCCCTTGGCCCAGCCCGAATGATTTACGGGGGATCCCAAGAGGTTTGCAACGTTCATGACCCAGTGCTGCCTGTACTTCCTTTGTAGGCCAGGGGCCTTTCCGAATGACCAATCACGGGTCGCTTTTGTGCTATCCTACCTGAGTGGTAGCGCTGCGGACTGGTCTGTACCCTTTGTGGCCCAAGACGATCCTTTGCTGCATGACTTCAGGGACTTTCAGCAGGAGATGGAAAAGCTGTTCGCCGGTTGTACTCATGGGCAGGCATTAGACAACAAACTTCTGTCCCTACGCCAAGGGAATCAAGACCTATTAACATACATAGCCACGTTCAATAGACACGTAGTTGAAGCAGAATGGCCAGTGGAGAAGAGAACCACGTTATTTCATCAGGGGTTGCGGGGGGAGCTCAAGGATGTTCTCGCACAAGTAGTGAACCCCCCGCAAGACTTCTCAGAATTCATTGACCTTGTTGTTCAACTGGATCATAGGTTGCAGGACCGAAGAGCAGATCGAACCAGATCGGACCCTCGCCCTATGTATGTGCGTTCAAAGGACAATATTGCCCGAGCAACAGAAGGTTCAGGAGAACCAATGGAAATCGTGGGGTCAAACCCCCCTTGACTAAAGCGGAAAGGGATAAATGGAGACAGCAGCAGTTATGTCTGTACTGTGGAAGGTCAGGTCATTTCCTTAAAGAATGCCCTGTGAAGCCACCAAGGAGGACGGTAGGGGCCACGGACAAGGAAGATACCATCAAGGAATCGGAAAACTCCCCAGCCCGGCAAGTGTAGGGGTCCACTTGTCGAGCGAAGAAAGTGAACTACAGACCTCCCATTTTGCACTATCTGTGGCCTTGATCAATCACCAACAACCATCTCGGATGCATGCAGTAAGAGCGTACATAGACAGTGAAGCCTTTAGGAATTACATCGACCAGGATCTTGCGGCAAAGATGGGGCTTCCGTTACGCCCTAAATCAACCACCGACACTGTTACCACTGTCGACGGCACAGAAATAGCTCCTGGTCCAGTATCCCAATGCACTGCAGCTTTAACCCTTCTGTGCCAGGATGGACACCAAGAATCTATCATTTTTGACCTCATTAATCACCACAGTTCCGGTTGATTTTGGGAATGCCATGGTTGGTAGCTCACAATCCTCAAATCGATTGGCGAGCAAAAGAATTGGCCTTTCCCGAGACTTGCGCCCACACATGTTATCGCCAAGAGAAACAACCAATAGACACCAGAGCCTCCACGCTTGCGACTGTGGCAATCGGCACCCTACCAAGTGAATACCAGGACTTTCAAGATGTCTTTCAGAAAGAACAGGCTAATACCCTGCCACCGCATAGACCATACGATTGCCAAATCGACCTGATACCCGGCGCACAAATCCCTTGTGGGCGAATTTACGCACTCACGGAACCAGAAAACCAGCACCTGAAGGCCTATCTTGACCAATACCTGGCCAACGGGTTCATCCGTCCCTCGAAGTCTCCAGCAGCCAGTACTCTATTATTCGTACCGAAAAAGCAGGGGGACTTGAGAACGTGCATCGACTATCGCGCACTGAACCAGATTACCGTAAAAAAACGCTACCCCCTGCCACGGATCCCTGAATTGCTTGATCAAGTCAAAGATGCCAAATCTACACAAAACTAGACCTGAGGGGGGCACATCACCTTGTTCGCGTAAAACAGGGGGACGAAGGGAAAACCGCTTTTCGCACCAAATACGGCTTGTACGAATATCAAGTAATGCCCTTTGGCCTTTGCAATGTGCCTGCTGTATTCAAATACTTCATTTTTTTTATTTTTTTATATTCATTTATTTATAATATATACATGAATACAGAAACAACAAAGTCAGCAAACTACAGTACAGAAATGCGTTAAAAAAAACTGAAAAAACAAAAACAAAATAAACAAAAAAAAAATAACTAAAAGAAATCGTTAAACACGTTCCAGATCTTCTCATATGCAGACAATTTACCTTTCAGTTTGTATATCAATTTTTCTGTCCTCGATAATACTTCATGAACTTCATGGGAATTGATTGATGTTTGTGCTCTAGTGTACATCGACGATATCCTAGTATATTCCGCATCAAAGCAGGACCATGTTAAACACGTCCGATCCGTATTGGAGGAACTCCGTCAACACCAGCTCTACGCCAAGCTCGAAAAGTGCTCATTTCACGTCTCTGAGGTGGAATTCCTGGGCTTTAATCTCAGCCCGAATGGAATCCGAATGGATGTACACAGGTAGATGCTATCCTGAACTGGCCATCCCCAAATTCATTCATGGGGGTTCAAAGTAAGCTGGGTTTTGCAAACTTCTACCGCCGGTTCATCCCAGGAGTTTCGCAAATCGTGCATCCCATCACGTCATTGCTAAGGAAAAGCAACAAAAAGTTCCAGTGGACAACATAAGCCGAGGAGGCTTTCCAGGAACTCAAAGCAAGATTCACAACTGCCCCAATCTTACGCCACTCTCGCCCTGATCTCCCATACCTGGTGGAGACGGACGCCTCAAGCATGGCTATGGGAGCCATCCTCTCACAAAAGGACCCCGAAACGGGGCAGTTACACCCTGTTGCCTTCTGGTTACGTAAATTCACACCCCCTGAACTCAATTATGCTATTACAGACAAAGAACTCCTGGCCATTAAGTCAGCCTTTAAGGCATGGCGGCACTACCTCCTGGGCGCCAGACACAGAATCACCGTAATAACTGACCACCGGAACCTCCAGTACCTAAAAACAGCAAAGGCCCAATCCTCACGACAACTACGTTGGGCTCTTTTTTTTGCTGAATATGACTACGTGATGACATTTTGACCAGGGGTGAAAAACAGGAAGGCCGATGCCCTTTCCCGTATGGGGGTGGAAGAGCAAGGGTACCAGACCCCTAACCCAATAGCAATCATTCCGAGTGACAAGCTCCTAGGAATCACAGCTACCATAACTCAGAAAGAATTACATGAAGAAATCCAAAACCTGATGAGTCCGGAGCAATTACAAGCGTGGAGTGCACAAGGAGAACATTACATGATAAAAGATCAGTTACCCTACTTCAGGAATCATTTATTCTTACCAAACCAAGAACTACGAGAACAAGTCATGTCCGGTTATCATGATTCCTTGATCGAGGACCACCCCGGAATCGTTAAAACCCTAGCCAAGGTAAAACAAAATTATTGGTGGCCCACATGGCATAAAGACGTTATTCAATTCATCCTATCTTGTGGAGTGTGTGCTCAAAACAAGACATCTAAGCAGAAAACGGCTGGGCTATTACAACCATTGGAAATTCCACCAGCACCCTGGCACACATTGTCCCGCGATTTTATTACTGACTTACCACCCAGTCAAGGGTTTAACACTATTCTTGTGGTCGTGGACCTATTTTCAAAAATGGCACATTTCATTCCTCTTAAGGGGCTCCCAAATGCTTCCACTCTGGCAAAGGTATTTCTTGAAGGCATCGTATGGCTCCATGGGTTTCCTTCAGTTTTGCTCTCAGACCGAGGTACTCAATTCGTATCTAACTTCTGGAGAAAATGCTGCTCTGTGGCCCAGATCGACATCCGGCTATCCACCAGTCACCATCCTCAAACGGATGGTCAAACTGAGAGGACAAATCAGACGTTCGAGCAGTATCTGCGTTGCATGTTACACCAAGCTGAATGGAGCTGGTTCAACCTATTATGGATAGCTGAATATGCTATAATAATTCCCTACACACCAGCACTGGGCAGACACCCTTTTATACCATGTATGGCAGGCATCCACGTACTTCTGAGTTGGACGTTCTTACAACCCTGGAAATGCCAGCAGTCAAAACCTTGCACACAACCATTTCTCAAACCATTAAAAGGGCAGCTGAACACCTACTTCAAGCTAAGAATCGCCAAAAGAATTTTGCTGATCAACACCGAGCAAAGGCCCCCAACTACCAAGTGGGAGACAAAGTCTGGCTGGCATCTAAACACGTGTCCATTAAAGGAACCCGAAATTTCTGTCCAAGATACCTGGGTCCATTCACCGTCACCTCTGTGATAAATCCTGTGGCGGTCAAACTAGCTTTGCCGTCAAACCTGCAGATTCATCCTGTGTTCCACGTGTCTCTCCTTAAACCTGTTCAACCTGGGACCCGGGTAGCAACGCCACCGCAGCCAGTAGTAGTCGCCGGGGAGCCAGAATTCGAAGTCAAGGACATCCTGGATTCAAAGTACGTCAGATCCAAATTATACTACTTAGTAGACTGGAAGGGGTATGGTCCACAAGACAGGACATGGGAGCCTTGTGAGTACATACATGCACCTCGCTTGCTTAGACGATTTCATCAAAACCATCCAACCAAACCAGACAGAAAAGCCACCTTGAGAGGGGCCTTGGGGGCAGAGTGCTGTCATAATTCCTGACCCTCATGTCTCCAACTCTCCAAGATGTCAGGCTGGAGCTAGGCCACGATCACCTACATGGCCCTCAAGGGCCTCTCCATCCCTCCAAAGACCCACTTGGAGTCAGACTTGGCGCTTGTGGCACCAGACTCACTCACTCCCATGGGATAACATTGGGGATTGGGCTTGTAGTGCATTGATGGGGACAAGATGGACACCCCCACATATTTCGGTTCCCAGAACTGCATGTGCAGTCTAGTCTTTTGGGTGTGGTTCAGCCCAGAGACACCTGGGATACCCAGAGACTATTTAATCTACGCCCAGGCTGAGAAACACTCTTTGTGTTTTCTGCACCTGCAGCGTGACACTCACCGTGTTCCGATCGGTCTCCAGTAGGCCTGCATCTTTCTTCTGCGCTCAGCCCCTGCAAGAACAAGAACATCGTTAGGAACAGCATTACCTTACGGCGCTTCTGCCCATCATTCATCGCTTCTTCTGTTCTGCGGGCATCTTCGACAGTGTCATTCCCATCCTGGCACGCCGCTTCCTAAGGCAAAGGGAAAAGAACAGAAAAAAGGCATTAGTAAGCATTCAGCACATCTTTGCTTATTTTAAAGACTGTACGAGCTTCAAACGCTTACCTGAATCCCAGCCGCTCTGGGGGAACTCTCTGTCCGGAACTTCTCATCCATCTGCAAGAGGGAAAAGACACTTCAGGTTAGCGTGGAAACATCTAGAGGCGCCGCATACCGCGCTCACTCACCGCATTTCTTCTTCACAACCGGCATCCACGCTGAAAATGTTGCAGCACCTAAAAGACACCGAAAAAGAACTCTGTTCAATACAAATACGAAAGGGTTGCATCGCACATCGCGCTCTCACTCACCTTCAGCGCTACTCATCTCAGTATCACGCTGCTATCCCCGGACGCGGGCCATCATCTAAGGAAGGAAAGGAACGAAGTTAGAGAACTGTTCAAAAGACTCATTATACTTACCTGTCGGACTCTTGCCAGTGAAGTAACTAGGCAACAACTAGCCCGCATCAATCAATGCGCCCTTGCGCTGAAAACAGGATGGAGAGCACACTATCTAAGGAAACAAGGTGAGCTGTGGATCAAAGGGAAGGGTTGGACCCCGGTAAGAAGGGGTTCAAGCACCCAGAGACTATAGGGAGTTAAACTACCAATCCTGTGTTTCAGGCCCAGTCTCCAGTCGAGTAGACTCCAGGAAAGGGTTCGAGGTCGTAAGAGGTCAGAACAGGCTGAGTGACGCCGTGGATACCAGGTGAGTGTTACAGCCCCTAAGGCAAAGGATGAGCAAAACAAGATTGCCAAAATAGCGGCATATCTATAGTTATCTATTGGAGCCATACAGGATAAACGTGCTGAAGGCCAAGATCTGGCAAGTAATCAATTGCAGGCATTAGGAAAGGCCCAAATTGACCCGGACTCTAGTGAGCAGAGGCTACAGAGGAGCCAGTAGTCCGAAAATGAAAGTAGGCAGTATATAGTCAAAATAAAAGAGGACCTGGGTATCCTGCAGCAGGAGAAGGCAGAACAAGATACCAGAATTCTGGCCTTGCAGAAGGAGTACCAAGGAAGGTTGGACTCTCTACTGCAGAGCCAGAAAAAGCTGGAACAACAAATAAACTTTAACAGGTTATGCACAGAGCAGGTAGCCACCCTGCAAAGCCAACTAGATAGAGAGAAAGAGGAGAGCAATAAATTAATCCTGAAAGACCTGGGCACCCAGGCAGAATTTGATGAAGAGCGCTAGAAAGCTGGTGCGCTTCAAAGACAGAGGGATGACCTGGCTGCACAGAGGCAGGCTCTTACTCGGGAAAGGGACGCCTTAAGCCAGGAAGTCTGTCATTTAAAGGAGAAAGTAGAAGAAAATCACCTGGCCCTTCAGGGACTGGGTGACCTCCAAAAAAGAGCATGAGAGATTGTTAGAGCACACCAGGAGGGTGGAAGAGGCTCTAGCAAGGAAGGACCAGGCCAGTATGGACAGGACTCAGGTAACCCTCCTGCAGCAAAGACTGGACCAGTACTCAAAAACAACCCAGGAAGCACAGAGAGAAAATGAGGCTCTCTGTGAGAACAATGGCAGGCCCCACAGGCAAGTAGCCATGCAAGAGAGATTGATAGAGACTAGCAAGGCCTTGATTGAGGAACAGAAAGCTCAGGTTCTTGTATGGCAACATGGAGCAGGGGCTGATAGAGATGAAGTTTTCTGGGAAAGGGAGACACCTGAGCATAAACTCAGGAACCCTAGTACCAGAGGCCTTCACCTCTTCCAATCCCTGGACTCTGCCACCCCCATGTCCCCTGGCGCACATGAGCACAGGGCCACAGGGATGGCAGATTTCAATCCAATCAGAAATATGGGGCTCATAGACCAGCACCTCCCAGGAATGGATGGGCGGGCATCTGGGTATGGGTACCCAAGTACTGTGAAATTTAGTGGGGAACTCCATGAGAGTAGGCCCACTAAGGGCATCCTGAAAACCTCTGCCCAGCTAGGACAGTGGGGGGGGGGTACCCATCAAATCCTGAGAGCAAGTAGGAATCAGAAGACTCCTCTGAGCGCCCCAGGACACAGGAGACTACGTCCCCACATTCTGCCAGCCATTCCCAGGCTCGCAGAATCCGGGAAAACCTAGAAGACCAGACGGGCACCTCTGGGAGCAGTGCCTCTGAGTCAGAGGATGAATGGACCAGGGTTACCTGAACCAAGAAGGCCAATAAGGCAAAAAAGGGCCTTGCTTAAGGACCCCTTAAAGCAAATCAAAGTGATAAGGAGCGTCATCACGCCCTATCATAAGAACGCTAATTCTGTTTGGGAGTACTTAGAGCTCTTTGAGCAGATGATGGAAACTTTCCATTTGAAGGACAGCAGTAGCTGTATTCAATACGTGAAATGGACCTTCTCACCAGAATACTCCAGTTTCTTTGCAGGAATGGAGGACCAAAATCATTCTAGATGGTCCACCTATAGGGCGGCCATCTTGAAGCATTTTTCTGTGCATAGAAATCCCCAGGAGGCTCGCAAAGCAGCCTACAACTTGCAATGTGGGGAGGATCAGGCCCTACAAGTATTTGTGCAGGAATTAAAGCATGCCTTTGCACAGACCACAAAAAGGGTGCGCACGGACAGCAAAGAATTTGTCAATACTTTTCTCCATGCTCTACCAAAGTACATCATGACACAGCTACTGAGAGATTTTCATGAGAAAAGATCACTAGACTGGGTCATTGAACAGGCCACCCGATTCTATGAGGTGCAAAATCCCATAGAAAACAAAGATACTCAAAAAAGCCCCAAACCAACCAACACCCCTGCTGCTGCTAAGGTGGCAGAGGTGAAGGTTGCCCCCATTTTATATTTGGAGATGGGGGGCCTAAAAACCCGCCTGCACAAAATCAGAGCAATTCCAAGCCCAGAATGCCCTCGGGCCAGTCACAGACAGGGAGCCAAGGAGGAAGTCCCACAAATGGGATCCCTCACTCCCCTGACTATATCAGTCCCCGCTACAAGGGGAACAGACCCATCCTGGATTATGTTTGGACTCCTCCAGCCCAAGGGGGGGGTCCAACCAAACCGCAGCTAACCTAGGAAACTTCCCTCCTCCATTCCCCCAGGAGGGCAGGAATTCCCCAAATACTGGACAGAACTTTTTCCCCAGATACCCACAAATCTTCCAACCCCAGAACAATCCATCCTTCGTTCCCCACTTTCCTGAGCCGAGACAACCTAATCCGGGAGAGGGGAGGCCAAGGGTGGAGGGGTACCCAAATTATCCAAACCCGGGGTATTTTCAGAGAAGGTATAGCTACCCTTCCTGGGATCAGCCCAGGGGAGAAATGAGAATCCCGTATCAGCCTGAGCGGGTGTCACAACTAGAGCGCCAGGTCCAAAGTATGGCACAGGATCTGGGTCACATGCTGAGTGCTCAACAGAACCCTCAGATGAGCATGCCAGCGCAGAATGCCTCAAACTCTGGACCTGGTGCTCCAGAGCAATGACGGGGGCAGAACCCCGACAACCCACCGGTTCCCAGGGAGGAGGCACAAGGGGAAGGGGGGTGTAAAACCTTGGAGGAAGCTTCCTTCCCCACTTGTAAAAAGCCCCTGGAAACCCAGGAACCGGAACCAAAATCTCCTGCCCCTGAAAGTCTGCCACCCAAGGAGCAGAGGGTGGGTAGGAGAAACAAAGAACCCAAACACACCCATTTTGTGGAGGAGGTACAGATCTTCCAATTTGAAGGAGAGGGATCCTCAGAGGATCCTGGGGAAAGGATCTTCTGCTTCAGAGATGGGGGAACTCCTCCCAAAGAGAAATGGGTCCCAAAGGATGCAAATCCAGACTGGGGAGATGTGGGGACTGAGCTAGCGTCGCCCCTCATCCTACCCCAGACCCAACAGCATGAAAATCCCCTGGTTCAAACCCATCCTGGTGACTGCCTCCAAAAAGCGGGATGGAGGAGCCCAGCACCAGAACCAGGGGAACCCAAAACTTCTCCCATATCTAGTTGTCACCTTTTCTTTGCAGATTCCCAAGACTCCAAACATAATTCTGCCCAAATCTCTTCTCTATCACTTTCCAAAACTAAAGAACCAGTGGCAGCCGCTTACATAGGGCGGGGGGGCGCCGCCCCCCCAATCACGGCCCCACACCACGCAGGTAGAGTCCAGACATTGCAGAGAACAGGTTCTCTGCAGAGATCACGTTCTTTGTTGTTTTCTTTTATTTTTTATATAGCAGTGGGGCATGGCGACAAACGTAATGAAGGGTTTAAAAAATATAAATAATTAATCTGCTGCTCTACTCTGCAGACTGCAATGTTGATTGGGCCTGCCCATTAACACACAGGGGCGCGTCCACTTTTACGCAACTTTTTTCTACTTTAAATGCGTGGAGCTCGTAGCTCCACGCACTCTACGTTGGCTATCACAATGTAGGACACTGGCGGGGCGCTAGAGGGGTGGCCCCGCCAGTATTAATCTGTGCGCAAACAGCGCACCAGCCTTAATTGTGTCATACAAAGAGTTATTTATTGAATGTCATTGGCTGTTTGCCAGCCAATAACATTCAGTGTGGGTGTGGTAGGGAGATCGGCACCTTCTCTCACATTGTGAATCGTGCTGACTTGAGTGGCTGACTGCAGGAGCTGCCCACGCCAGTCAACAGCAGAGGGCCTGCTTGACGTGCACGGCCTAGTTGCCAACTTTACTCTGGTAAGTTAAGTTATGAAGGAAGACTTTGTGCCGGCCCGGTCTTCATTTCCCAGCGCAGTGCTCTCCAGACCGTATGGAGGCCTGCCCTGGGGAATGCAGCCGGGCCAGGGAGGGTGTAGTGGGCGCTGCATGTCCTCTAAGAGGAGGACATGCACCCATAGGGTTTCCGGGATTTAATGTATTTAGCACTTGAGAGCCGAGCGTTGATGCAGCCTGCAGCAACGCTCGGCTCTCAATATAATTTTGTTGTTATTGGTATTGGGGAATGGGATAGCTGAAATGGTGCGATGTTCGTTTTCTCTGCCTCCCCGAGCGGGAGTCTCCCTGGTCTTTGGTCTTTGGTCCCAATTTCAGTTGGGTGATATTGTATGTAAAAATGTGCTCTGTAAAGCGCTTTGGATAAAGGCGCTATATAAATAAACACATCATTATCATTATCATCATTTGGCAAACAAAATATAGAAATTAATGTTGGTGTTTTGCAGTGGATTAAAAGTTTAATAACTTTTATTCCTTTTAAATGCAGAAGATGATTTCAATGAAAACAATGTACATTTACTGTACACAACACAAATGGACTATAACAAGGGTATTTCTTATTTTTTAAGGAGCAAGTACAGCTGCTAATGAAAATGAGGTGTCGAACTGTTAATCTACCACTGGTTCTGGTAGAACAGCTGCCCTCCCACAGCGCCTCGAAACCTCATTCAGCTGCACCTGCTGAGATACTGTTTTTGTGAATCTGCTGCTGTTTCCAACTTGTACAGTTGGTATTGCCACTGCCATACTGTTTGTTTGCACATGTGTGAATGCAGTCCTTCTGGTGTTACACAGTTTGTGTGGCTTGTGTAGTTTGTACTGCGGTTTCATACTTTGTGTAGTCATCTTGGGTGTCAATGCTGATTCTGGAAGGCCGTTTCATGTACCTTGTTATGATGCAGTGGGGTTCGTTCGGGTCTCACCACCCAAGTATTCTTTATAGCCTCTTTCGCAGGAAATCATAGAATATTTACTCATGCGCAATACCGTTTTGATGTCTTAAAACCTGCCCCTGCTGACATGTGCACTGTGCAGCCGAGATGAGTCTCCTCACATCTGAGCTGTCATCTCCTGTTCTCATTGTTCATATATATGCGTGTGCCTGTCTGTGTGTGGGGGCTTCTAACTTATTTACACATTCTAATGAGACCATTAGGGTGCAGCTTCAATATTTCAAGCAGTTAACTCTCTCCTTCAGGTCAGAAACCAGACACTTGAGGACTGCTGTGAGAACTAACTGAACACTATGTGTTCTCAATATGTGGTAAACAAGTAATATTTTAGCTTAGTTTCTCCCCTTTCAGATAATGTCTAAAATCCCACCTTAGTAAGAGGATGAACGCATATGAAGGCCAACGACAGCATGACAAAATTATATTTTTCCATCATTACTGGATATCTATATAATGAATTTCTTTATGCATGTAACATAGTACAAGCTATTCTCAATACAAGCTGCTGTAAAATACACAATCAAACGCACACTTAAGAATAATGTTACCGCCATTAGTATGTAAAACCTACTGCTTTTTATGTCATATTTCTGTGGGTTTGGACGGTAAGTTGCACATTTTGGAAGCCATTTTTCCCAAATTTTCACTTGGGGAGATCCCACCCGCACCCCCATGGATGTGGGTTGGGCTCACCCGGTGCGCTCGCTCGCTCCAGAATTCGCCTGGAAAAATATACGCCCCACCACCTTTCAAAGTCACCAGCCGCCACTGTAAAGAACTAACCCACCAGTTGTCCAGAAATGTACATTATCTGTGCCCCCTTGCAGAGAAGGAGGGAAGATTCTATGCCCCGGTACAATTACAGGGGCAGGGTACAATTTTGGCACTGGTGGTCACTGGATCCCAAGCTACCCTTCTGTCCAAAAAGGCCTTTGATAAACTGAATTCAGGAAGGGGGAGAATTACCAAATTCCTCTCACCCTTCTTCCTGGACAACTTCAAAACTTTGACGGGAAGGAAATTCCCATCAAGGGGACTGAGGATTTGGACATTAAAATTGGGCGACACAAGGTGAAGCACCCAGTCATAGTTGTGACTCCAGAGGGCACCCCTTGTTTACTAGGGAATGACCTGCTGCGAAGGTTGTCACCCCTAATAGATTGCTTAAAAAAGGTCCTCTGGACCCAAACTAGCCGACCGATAAAATTAAAGCAGAGTGTCAACCATGTTAGTTTAAACGGCACCTGCCACATTGTTGAACAAAAATCTGACCAAGTAGAATTTCACTTCCAGAACAATCAAATCCCAGACGTGACAGTAATAGCAGTAGGACAACAAACTGGTGATGGGGGGTCCTCTATTTCTGAAAATCAACCTTCCTTCCAGTTTTAGGTGGTATTCCACACTGGAAGGAAACACTCTGAAATTCTTTACCAATCCACAATCAGACATTCCCACTCCTATAGTCAAGAAAGATGTGAAATCAGCTCAGAGCCTGGCTGATATTCAGCAATTTGGAGGTCAGTTGTTCATCCCTGTTCAGTTAAGTGATGGGAAGGACTCTGTTCTCGCTTGAGTGTGTGTGAACAACGGTAAGAGCTTCATCAGCGAAGCCATGTTCCGCCAACTCCCAAAAGATCCAGCCATTCCCACATTTAGACTCATAGACAAATGGGAAATGGACCTGGAAACACCTAATTCCAAACATCTCCTGCCAAGCAGGTGTATGCTCAAAATCTCCATAGGCAACAAGAGCATAGTTCATAATTGTTGGGTCGTGCGAGACATCACTGCCGCCTTTTACTTAGGCAGTGACATTCTCGATCGCTTTGCCATTAGTTTGGACCTAATAAACTTCAAAGCTTGGTCCCGATTAGCGGAAAATCCCATGGGCTTTAATGACCAAGAGAAAGCATTTAGGTCAGCTCAACTGCTGCCTTATGCAGTTGAAATTCAGATTGGAGAGAAAGTCACTATCCCAGAAAGGACCCGACAATTCTCCCTGGAAGTGAAGGTTAAAAGAGGACAGAAATTGAAAAACCCTGATGCATATATTCATCTAAATGCTTCTCTCCAACAGCAAGGGTTGGGGGTAAACCCAACACCACTAGTCAATATAGAACATGACACCATTCCAATAGAGGTGGATAACAGCGACTTAAAGAGTATCACTCTAGCCACAGGCACCATTATTGGAATGATGGTTGATGACTGACATTTTTCCATAGATTTAGGCAATGTACTGTTAGGACCAATCCCCAAGGACTGTTTTGACAGTGATAGTGATGACAACACAACGACTAGGTCCCTGTCTCCTCTAGAGCTTACAAACACCATACTGTCTTGTATATATGTTCTATTCAAGACACAAACAAACACTACTAATGGTGATTCTGTATACCACATTTGTTACACTTTTTTGCATTTGTTGAATGTTTGTCACAATCATATTTGTCACTCACTCTTTCTTTTTTCTAATGCATTTGCAAAACAAAATGAATGTATTTTGATTTAAGATGTATATTATGAAATAGCATCTTTTATATATATTTTTGAAAAAACTTTAAAAGCATAAAATATGTTGTGCACCTACTAGCACTAGCAGAATAATAAAAGTATGCTATGATGCATTTCCAAAAGGGTTTATCTCTTGCTCATCTTCTTAGAATACCTATGACAGTCAGCTAAATAATAAAGCCACTGTCATACTTAGCATGCAAAGAAATTCAGCCTTTACCATATAGGTAAACGGTCCTAAAGTAAGTGGCAGGACGCCTTCCCACTCGTTTCAAGGACAACACAACACCAGACAGGATCTTTACCCGACATGGGGGGAACGTCTTGGTGTACACTTCCTGCCCTTATGGTAATGAGGATGTGACCTGTGACTTCAGGAGGGATGAGTTGATTTTCAAGGTCCATGAGGGCTCCCTTTCTCACCTGAAGCCACCAGTCCAAATCAGTACTTTGACCAGGGACTTCTCCACCCAGCTGGAGGAGGCCGCTGAGATAGCAAAACGAGAAGTCTTTCCAGGCTTCAGCAGATGCCTGTGAGACTCTGAAGCAGAAGCAAAAGTTGAAACAAGTTTTCTTGGATTTTCAAGATCTCTTTGCAGTGGACTCATATGATTGTGGTCGCACCGACATCCACACAACAATTCCCACGGACCCTGGCATGACTCCAGTGTTTGTGAAGCAATATTGCTTGCCTCTCACATCAATGGAGTCCCTTACTGAAATAATTAAGAACCCTGAGTCCCGTGGGATAATCCGTCCAGTCCACAGCACCTTCAATAATCCGGTGCTGGGGATATTGAAACCAAACGGCCAGTGGAGACTCTGCACCGACCTTAGGGAGCTCAACAAACAGGTCCATACTTCCCGATGGCCTCTTCCCGACATTGACCAAGGGCTGGCCCAGATCCAGGGGTCACAGGTATTCACTGCAGTAGACCTGACCAATGGATACTGGACTGTGCCTGTCAGTAGGGAGGACCAATACAAGCTGGCCTTTACCTTTGGGGGACAGCAGTACACATGGACCCAGACTCCCTTCAGATACATCAACTCCGGCAATGAATTCAACATTTTTCTACATAAGGCCATGCCGACCTGGGTGAAAGGGGTAACCTGGCTTATGTAGATGATGTTCTCATCAAAAGCTCAACTGTGGAGGAACACATAGCGGAGATCCATTATGTTCTAAAACAGTTGAGGGCTGCCGGAGCCAAACTTTCAGTTCAAAAGGCACAGTGGTGTAGAACCCGTGTAAAGTTCTTGGGGCATGAGATTACTCCTCAGGGTCTCTGTCCCCAGGAAAAGAAAGTGGAAGCCCTCCAGAAATTGAAAGACCCCACAACTCTGCAGGAACTAAGGAGCCTCCTTGGACTGACTAATTACAGCAGAAAGTTCATTGAGGACTATGCAGAGATCACCAGACTCCTGATTCATCTTTTGCAGGGGGGGTCAAGTGGGAGTGGGGTCCAGAACAAGCCGAGGCAGTAATACAACTCAAGAGAAGCCTCTCACAAGCGCCTTGCCTAGCTTACCCTGTCAAAAACAAGGAGTTCTTCTTGGAGACAGGGTTCTCTAATACATGCTTCACTGCAGTATTATCCCAAAAGCATGACAAGGTCAATAAAGTAATCTCCTATACGAGCAAAACTTTCTCCAGGGGGAACACATCATAGTAGAGACTCCAAACCAGCCTCTCCAATATCTCCAAAGTGACGGATCCGGGCCGGAAATGTGAGTAATTCCCAAATTACTTCCTGGATTCTGTCAATGCAAGGCTTTCCTGTGGAGGTCAGATATGGCCAAAACAAGAAGAGTCCCCTCACGCAAGGTCTGGCTGACTTGCATGATTGTGCCAGAGAAAACTGTCTCGAGGACCAGAGTCTAACACTCAAGGACAACATGGAGGCATACCTCAATTCCCCACACAAAGTCTTTGAAGAAGACAAGTGTGAGGGAATGCTCACTGTCTATGTGGATGGATGCTCTTATCATGTTCACAACAACGGGGAAAAAGTGCTTGTGGCTGGTGTAGGGAATGCATGGGTGAATGAGACCCCAGAACGCTCTGCTGGGTACAAGATTGGTCCCCGAAGTAGTCAAGTGGCAGAGTTGATGGCTGTGTATCAAGCCATCCTCACTGCTGTCCAACATCAACTCCACGAACTGGTCATAATCACTGATTCGGATTATGTACGGAACGGGTTTGTGGAGCACCTGGTTAACTGGAAAACCAGAGGCATGTTATGTGCTAACAACAAACCCTTGAAACATAGGAAATTAATTTAACATATTGATGATCTGTTCACCTCGAATGGGATGACTATCTACTGGAAAAAGATCAAGGGTCATTCTAAAGTAGAGGGACCAGACAAAACTGGAAATGTCCTAGCTGATCAGCTGGCCAAAACCGGAGCCATGCAAGGGGATCTCCTAGAGATTTAGACCCTGTTGGGGGAGCTCCAGGTCACTGCTATCACTAGGTCCCAGACAAATGCTCACAATGAACTCTCAACTGCACAATGGAGTAAGGAGACCCCAGATGCTGATTTGATTACGGCTCAAAAAGGGGATCCAATAATTGGTACGTTTTATCAACACATTGAGGACCCTGAGAACTTTCCCCTGACGGATACCGATTACTTTGGGAAAGATGACCTCAGAGTGTTGATGAAATGTCCAAAAATTTTCCGAATCCAAGACTGTTTGTTTGTAAGGAGATCCCTAGCTTACCATGATCAGTGGGTGGTCGCTACCTCATTCCGAAGCCTGATGTTAAATCACGCCCATGATGCGGCCACAGCCGGTCATAGGGGGTTTCATACCACACTTGAAATCTTAAGAGAGGTTGCATACTGGCCACACATGGGGCAGGACCCCGACCAATACTTGAAGGGGTGTCTTGTGTGTGCACAATTTCAGCCAACATCCCTCACACACCATGTGCCTCTCCAAAAGAGGGGGATGACACTGCCATGGTCAGATTTACAAGTCGATTTCATCGGGCCGGTGATTCGCTCCTCTAGGGGAAACAAGTACATGTTGACCGTGACATGCTTGTTTACTAAATGGGTGGAATGTCTCCCGGCCCCAAACTGCAAGGCAGAAACAGCAGCTGCCCTGACGATCAAACACATCTTTTCACGTTTTGGACCACCCATAAAGGATCGAGTCAGACCGAGGTAGCCATTTCACCAGCGAAGTAATGACAAAGATGTGGTAGATACTTGGGGTCAAAAGGAAGCTACACATTGTTTACCGGCTAGCCTCTAGAGTTGCAGTGTAGAGATACAACAAGAGAATTGTGAGCATGTTAAAAAAGTTTATGGCAGATTCTGGGCCGAGTTGGGATATTCAATTACCTCTTGTCCTAATGGCCATCAGATCTACCCCTTCATCTGCAACTAAAATGTCACTGTTTGAGCTGATGACTGGACACAGGATGGTGCTTCCCCAGCATCTGCTCTACAGAACCCAAGAGCAGACATTGATCAATGCCTCCACAACTCATGAGTATGTTGAAAATCTGAGAAAACACCTTCAACATGCTTTTGCCTATGCTGAGCGAAATCTAGTGAGATCTGCAGACAGCATGAAGACCCACTATGACTTAAAGACTACCAGAAAAGAATACAATGTAGGAGACCGGGTCTACTTATACAATTTCCAAAGGAACCAGGCCAAACAGCGCACATTTTTGCCTACCTGGAGGGGTCCTTTTGAAATTGTAGACAAAATTTCACCAGTCGCCTACAAAATCTGCATCCCCAAAGGCAGCTTGGCAGGGGGAAGATAAGTGGGTCCATATTAACCAACTAAAGTGTTGCCATCCTAGGCACACTCTGCAGCAACAGGAGGAGTCTCCTGGAACCCCAGAGGAGGTCACTCTAGTTCCCTAGAACCCAACTATAAAATATTCCATATATAGTCCATGATTTACCATAAGAAAAATGTGTCCTGATTTATCAAAATGTATGTTTCCGCCCCACTACATTAATAGTGGGGGGGAAATGTCTACAAATATGCTTTTGCTTTGTCATCCTAGGATTGGAAACCATGGAGACTAACCAAGGAGGACTACCCGGGGACCGGGAGGAAAGATCTGAGGGGCCCGGAGTATCGCTCCATACTCACATCAGGACTGGGCGAGGAGAACCGATCGATCCACCCCTGATGGAGGAAAACATGATGAACTTTGCCATTTTGGGAATCAGAAGAGATGAGACTGAAAACCACAGTCTTGTGAATTCCCATTGATGGATGATCAATGCCAATTCGCAAGGGGGGGGGGCTTGTGGGATGTTTTAACCCACTAATCTATGCCCTGCAACATTACTGTGCGCTGTGCGCATCAGGAACATCAGAATGGCCGCTAGAAAGCATTATGCATGCTAAAAATCACCCAGAAGTGCACAAAACCTGAAAAATAGGCCGCCAATCCACTTTTGCCTATGTCAGTGGTAACACAGGAGACCACTGCCAAAACCTATCATTTGACTGCCCACAGAGGAAAATGAAGCTACTTGAAAAAGTAGTGCTAGATTGCAAGAGAAACACAGAGCTGCTTGAAAATCCGTTTTTTCTTGGCTGTTAAATTTGCAAAAATCATGGTTCCCAAACCTCACAAAAGATCCAACCTCCTTGTTGGGTGTTAAACATCACTTTACTTCAAGAATCCATCTAAGGACAATGTCAGCAGAAGTACATTTATCAGAAGAAAATCCACATTTAAAGATGCTTGCTTGGAAAAATATGTTAAAAATGGGCGCAGTACCGCCGCTCGCCTGTGTCAGAAGCTGGCGATTACTTAACCTGTCTTTTAAACTGGTACATTAAAATCAAAGTGTGGGGAAAGAAGAGACTTGCCATCAAATGCAATATAGGTTGCCACTATTTAATTTGTATGTTAAAAAAGACTGGAATTGAAGATATGTTTGTTTTTAAATTTGTAACTTTAATTTTCACCAAGAACAGTGAACAACTTACTGTAAGGTAACCTGATTCAGCTACACTTCAAAGAGGTTTCCCCCACTGAGGAACACACCACCCTTCTCCTTCCCACCAAAAGGACAGGAAATCTCATGTGGATGCTAATGAGAGGAGGAGGGGATTTGCTCTGCTGCTCTGGTAAAGAGAAAATGGGCTTTTTGAGCTGAAATGGAATGCTAATTTGGGCCGTCAACAGAAACCAGCTGCTGGCAGGAACAAGTACAGGTTGCATCTCTGGCTCAGCCAAGCCTTGGAGGCGGGGCTAGGCTGAAAATGTGGATTTGGAACTGAAGAAACGATATGTTTGAGAAAAAGACTTATAGAAAATTGTGCCGAACTGGTAAAAATATGGAATTTAGAGGTTATTAAAATGAAAATGTCGCTCACAGTTTAAAACTACCCTGGAAGCTGTGCGATATTCAGAGACTGAACCATGAAAATGTTGATATTGTAGCTATTATGATTATGCTAGGAATATGAAAATTTACAGGAGTATGCCCAGATGATATGTGCATGTATGTGGAAAAATGTGTACAGATCCCGCAAAGGGTAACCAACCAAAAGTGCGAAAAACTGTCATTTGTGAACCAAAACTCTTAGGAAGATGAGACTTTGACAGATACGTGCCTTATTTTTTTTTTTTTTTTTTTTTTAAACTTTTATTTTTGCTGGCAGTGGTAGATGACATACACACACATTAGGCCGATTATGAGATAACAGTGCAAGACAAATGTAATACATGGGGATGTACACAGGTAGCGAGGGATGACCCCCAAGATGAGGAAAGCAAAACAGTGTTGCAGAGAATTCAGTACATAACAGTGGAGACCTAGGGAGAACCGACACCGGAGGAGGGGACATCAAGACCGTTAAGATAACTGTTGAAGGCAGTCCAAATGTTTTTTGGCCGGGAACGGAATGGGAGAGTAGCAATATAATCTTCCTCACAGTTTCGGGACCAGGTCAGTAGATTCAGCCATTTCTGAAAGGTGGGAGGAGCAGCACATTTCCAATTTTGAAGGATACATTTTTTGGCTATTATACAACATATATTCAAGAGTTTGGCCTCCCCTCTGACCCCTTCTTCACCCCACACTCCGAACAACACCCCCATCGGGTCAGGCTCAATCGTCACATCGCAAATTTCGGACAGTGTTTTAAAGATCTCATCCCAGAATGGGGCAAGTTGGGGGCAGTCCCAAAACATGTGGAGATGGCCAGCGTCTTCCGCTCCGCAGCGGGGGCAGAGCCGCATCTCGGAGCGGGCAAACTTGGAGAGTCTACGCGGGGTATAGTATAGCCTACTCAGCAACTTGTATTGTATTGTGCGGTATCGGAAATTCAGGGATACCTTGCCGGTATGGGAACACAATTTACCCCACAGATGGTCTGTAATGTCAACCCCCAGTTCAGAGGCCCAGTCGTCCCGAGCCCGTAAGGGCGGTGGTGTGGCAGCTGTGAGTTGGAGTTTATATAGCGATGAAACTACCCCTCGAGCCCCACCGGAGTTGGCGATATAGGCAACAGCGGGATGGTCGGGGGGTTCGTTAGGGAACACAGGCCAAGCGGTCCGGAACGCTGCTCGGAGTCTGTAGTATTGCAGCAGTTCCAGCGGTGTACCAGAGTGGGATGGCTTCCAAGTCTGTGGTGTTATAAACACCCCATCCGGATAGAAGTCAGTTAGGGCCAGGTATCCTAGGGACCGCCAGTGACTCGCCAGGGCTATGTCATTCGTGGGTTCCAACCCGGGGAGCTGCCAGGCGGGGAGCCACTTATAGTATGGGTGTTCCGCGGAGCCTGCAGCAAACAACCGCCCCCAGGCTGATAGTGTGGTCTGGACTGGATCTATAGGTGAGTCAGGTACGTACCGACGATGTAAAATTAGAGTCATGATATTTGCGCCGGAGGCAGCAAGGTTTTCAAGCTTGACGTGCGGGCGAGGGGAGGGTCCGGGGTACCAGTAAGTGGCAAATTGTGCCTGCGCTGCTATCCAGTATCGCATCAGGTCAGGGGCCGTGAACCCGCCTCTGTCGTAGGGCAGAGTCATATCCCCCCACTTTTTCCGCACAGCACCGGAGTGCCATAGGAACTGCGCACACAGCCTGTGCAGATCAGTGAAGTATTTCCTGCCAGGCCATATGGGACCATTTGTGAATGTGTACAATAATTTGGGAAGCAGTATCATCTTGACCAGTGATAACCGCCCAGCAAGTGACAACGGGAGAGGGCGCCAGCGCGCAATCTTGGTTTCGGCTAACTCTGCCACTGCTAGGTAATTGCTAGTCAAGAGAGTCTCCTTGGTCAAAGACACCTGAACTCCCAGATATTTAATCCCGTTGGGGGACCAGCGGAGTGGGTATTCAGTGGCCGGCTGGAGCGTGGAGTGTGTGAGGGGGAAAATTTCGGATTTGGTGTAATTGATAGTAAAGCCTGAGTATGTTCCGATACGAGTGATGTCCCGAAGGAGAGGGTCAAGGTGGAGATCTGGGCTCCTGACGAACAGCAGGATGTCGTCAGCGTAGAGTGAGATAATTTCGGGTGTACCCTGGAGGCGTATCCCTTTGCAAGAGTGACGCTCCCTGACATAGTCCGCCATGGGCTCGATGGCAAGGGCAAACAGGATCGGGGAAAACGGGCAGCCCTGTCGGGTGCCACGAGAGAGAGGAAACAAGGCAGATGTTTGGGAGTTGACGCGAACCCTGGCGACTGGGGATGTGTATAATAGTTTGATGTATGCGATCATCCCGGGTCCGACGCCCATGTTTTCCAGGACCAACCACATGTACTTCCAGGACACCATGTCGAAGGCCTTCTGGGCGTCCAAGGTGACCGCCACCGCACACACGTTTTGATTGATACGAGCCATGACGTTAAGGAGCCGTCTAATATTGTGCGATGTGGATCTACCAGGGACAAAGCCGGATTGGTCCTCATGTACCATGTATGACATAATAGGAATGAAACGATTGGCGAGCACCTTGGCGAAGATTTTCGTATCCAAGTTCATGAGTGACAGGGGCCGATACGAACCACAGTCATCGGCTGGTTTGCCAGGCTTGAGGAGGACCGTAATAACGGCTTCACGTAGAGACGAGGGAAGGCATCCCAGCCGGAGGGCCTCATTCCATACCTCAAGCAATTCGGGTCCCAGAATGGCCACATGCTCCTGAAAGAATTCAGCCGTGAGCCCGTCGGGGCCCGGTGCTTTCCCCTTCGGGAGACTAGATATGGCTTCCACCATCTCATCTAGTGTAATGGGGGAATCCAACTGTTCCCTCGTTGCCGGGGAGATGATAGTGGTGGGTATCTGGTCTAAAAGCTCGCGCATATGGGATTCGCTATGTTCAGGGGGTTGAGAGTATAGTTTGGAATAGAAGCTTGTGAAGACCTCCAGTATGTCCTGGTCGGCCCACTGAGTCGTTCCATGATTATCCTTAACACTGGTAATGTGGGCTTGGCCCCACTCCCCCCTGGCCAGGGCAGCGAGTGTCTTGCCGGGTCTATCTCCCTCACCGTATTTCCGTGCAGCCTGTGGACGACTGAAGTACTGCACTTCCCTGATTGCCTGTTCATTGAAGATCTTGAGTTCTTCACTGATCTGGGAGAGTATACCAGGGTCAACGGAGGCCGGGTGGGCCCGTTCCAGGTCTCGTAGCTTAGTTTCAGTGCGTGATAGGGTGGTTCTTATGGATTTGAGTACCCCCGCCTCCCTAGAGATAGACGCCCCCCTAATGAAGACTTTGAAGGCGTCCCAGCGGATCCCCCGGGTGGTGTCCTGTGGTGAGTTGTTGTCAAAGTAGGACTGGATATCTGCAAGTATGTCTGCTCTAAAGACTATGTCCTGTAGGGCAGCAGATTTAAAGCGCCATGTGTTAATAGTGGGGGCTGGCATGCCCATGTCAACAGACAACAGGATCGGTGAGTGATCAGATAGTGTGCGAGCGAGTATACATGTCTTGGAAACCCTGCCTAGCATAGGACCAGATAGTAGGAATAGATCGATCCTGGACGAACTGTCGTGGACCGATGAGTAGAAGGTGTATTCCCGTGTTAACGGATGTAGAGCTCTCCATGCGTCATGCATGTCAAGTGTCTTGCAGTGAGATAGGAGTCTGCGCGCTGCGCCCGACGGGGGCCTGGGCGCTATGCCAGTCCTGTCTAGGGAGGTGTCCAGAATAAAGTTCATATCCCCACCCCAGATGATTTGCACATCCGTGTATCCTAGCAGTATGGAGACCACCTGGTCAATAAATTCGGGGGAGTCGACGTTGGGGCCATAAGTATTTACAAGTAGGAAATCTCTATTGGCAATGGCGCAGTACAGCACAGTGTATCTTCCACAAGGATCTATATAGCTCCTATGGAGGACAAATTTAAGAGACTTGTGGATCAATGTTAGGACTCCTCTGGCGCGTGTGGAATAAGAAGTAAAATATCTGTGGGGTCCCCAGGTAGGCGCAATGCTTCTGGCCAGTGGACCAGTGGAGTGTGTCTCTTGCAGGAGCAGTACCTTGCAGCCGTGTCTATTGGCATAAGCCATGATCCTGCGGCCCTTGGTGTAATTACTTAGGCCTCGGACATTCCATGACATTATCGTCACTGACATCTTAGCGCATCAGACAAGAATATCGCTAAACACAATACCCATGGAGGACAATCTCCCACTAGGTGACATTCGCGCCAGTGTCCCCTTCCGTGTGCCGCAAACTCTGTCTCCACAACCCCCGATCCCAGGGTGATTGTGATTGAGACGATTGCATGCATCTCTACGGTTTTAATGTACATCCCACGAAATTTGTTGAATTTCAAATAAAAGAGTGAGCATGCACAAATATAGGTGAGCCAGTGTGTAGCGCCCTGCCATTCCGCCACTGCCTTTTTCTAAAACATTTCCCGGGTAACAACCCATACCTCCCCCCACCCTCACTGCCCACCCCCAACTTGCAGTGTAACTCCCTTGCCCCCCAAAAAATGTATCACCAACAGTACCGAATCTCCCCGAGGGGTGGAGTTCGGAGGGCGAAATCCAACAGGGATAAGGCCCATTCTGTGCCCAACAGGGGCACCGAAGCAGTGACAACCAATAAACCAAAACCGTTGCCATTGCAGCGAGGTGTGCTGTAGCCGTGTGGGCGGTTCTTAGACAAAGATGTAGGACAGCCTAGGCTGTCGTGAGTAGGTTCTGCGATGAGCGGATCTAAAGACAGGAGCCCATGTCCAGCAGAGCTTTGCGGGAGAGACCAGAATGAAGGAAGTTCTAGGGTTCGTAGACAACACGATGCTCCGAACCGCAGGGGGAGCATTGTCCGCCGTGGTTGGGTCTAGTCTCAGCCCGGTCAGGCGCTGGGGGAGCCTGATGCGATGGATCTGTAGTGTGTTGTTTCCATATGCACGTTCAAGGTGACGGATGTTCCGGATGGAGAAATAGTGTCCGGCCTGTGTTACCACTCCTCACCCCTCATCAACCGGGGCCCCCGTTGGGTTGGGGAGCGGTAGGTGCGTCTCAATGAATTTCACAGCCTCCTCTGGAACAGTGAAGAAATAAAGTTTCCCATCATGTGTGATTTTGAGGCGAGCCGGGAACAGGATGGCATACGGAACGTTTCGTTCTCTGAGCAGCTTTTTAACTCCGATGAACTGACGCCTCTCCTGCTGGACCGCTATTGAGAAGTCCGGGAAGATCCTTATAGTATGAGATTCGAGGCGCAGGTCACCTTTCTCTCGTGACAGCCGGAGGATGAGGTCTCTGTCCCGATAGTTGAGGATCCTGGCTATAATGGGCCTTGGGATGTCGCCAGGTTTGGGCCTCGGTGACAGAGCCCGATGAGCGCGCTCAACGGTAAAGTATGGGGACAGGACTGGGTTGCCCAGGAGGTCCTTTAGCAGGGATTCCACGGCGTCTTCCATGCGTCCCTTGAGGGTATTCTCAGGGACACCGACGATCCGCAGATTGTTTCTGCGAGAGCGCGATTCAAGGTCGTCGCACTTCGCTTTCACACTGCGCATGTCACGTGATAGGGACGCCACTGTGTCCTGTAGTGCATGTATTTCGTCCTCATTGGTGGATATACGATTTTCAGCGTCGCTGATTCTGGTCCCCGCTTGATCCATCCGCGTTTTTAGGGAGGCAACATTGGCATTGATGTCGTCTAATTTCTCGTGAAAAGACGCAAAGTTTTTGGCCATCGATTCCATGAGCGTAGTCAGGTCTGGGGGTGCGGGAGTGGGGTGATGGTCAACTTCCAGATCATCCTGAATGGGCGAGTCCTGTTCCGCCTCTCCCCTCGGGACAGCTTTAGCGAATCTGTCCATGGCACCCCCCTTATGGTTCCCCTTGGCCTTGCCAGGCATTGTTGTTATAGGACCACGGAAAATGCAGACAGAGGGCCCGGCCACAGGGGGGAAGAGTGTGGTCCCAGGTCAGGGGTGCAGACTGTAGATGTTGGGATTACCCCAGCAGAGATGGGAGCAGGGCCCAGGAGGGGCACGGGTAGGCAGAGATCAACTGGTACGGTGGCGTAAGGTGGTTCCAGGGACTGTCAATGAGAAGGTGCTAAGACCACAGGGTCAGCCGCCTCAGTAGAAGGATCCGGGGGGTGGCGTCGCGGCACAGATGCGGGAGCGGGGTATGGCTCAGTAGTTGTTATCCCGCCTGCCACCCCGCTGAAACACCAGAGTCACACAGGGGTTGGAGCCAGTGTCTACCAGGCTGCAGGGGCAAGAGGTGCGCGCCCCGGGCAGAACTCGCGCCGAGGGGTCCCTGTACCGCCCCCAGCAGGACGTGAGCAGGTGGCCGTTCCACGCCACCGGGGAGCGGAGCCAGTCGGGAGATGTTGGGCGACGGGGGGCGCTCAGCGATGGCTCCGGCAGCAACCCGCAAACGCGGCAGCTCGCCTGGACGAGGCCGCCGCCGCGCGCCACACAATACAGGGTCAGTTCGGGCCGCAGTCCGCCCGCCCCCCCAGGAAGGATGGACAGAGGAGTAGCGGGGGGAGGAAGGGGGGCAAACCGATCACCCCCTGGAGGGGACCAAGTTGGTGTGGGCAGCCAATCCTCACCTCGGGGGGAGCCGCTCCGCGCTCCCCAGGGGCCGCGACACCCTGCGGGGGACGGCGACGAAGGTCCACAGTCGGATGGGCAGGTGAAGCCGGGGCGCGCTCCCGCGACGGCCCCAGCCGCAGACCACGGGTTCGCCGCGGAGCCTCAAGGATCGCGGTCGGGCCGCAGTCCGCCCAACAGAGCGCCAGGAGGGGCAGGCGGGCCGAGAGGCGGGGGCGGGATCCGGGTTAGCGCCGCGGCTTCCGCGATGTAGAGGGCCGCTACGGCAGAAGGCCCAGTCCGGGGCTCCCAGGGACGAAGAATAGCCGGAGTTCCCCTGGCGGCAGCACAGTGATGTAGGGTAGCGGCACTGTAAAAACAGGAACGAAACGCACGTTGTGGCCGCAGATGTAAGCAGATTTTCACCGATCCCACACGGAGCTCAGTGGCTAGGCAGCCATCTTGGGCTGCTCCACAGCGCCACCCAGATACGTGCCTTATTTAATCTGTAATGTAAATATGTATTATTAACAAGTTGGTGATATTGGAAATATGTTTTATATGAAAAATAGATTTTCTGTAAAGAAACAAAGGGGAGGGTTTTTCTCTTGACCATAAACACAGTGTCATTATGACACATCATGACACATCATGACACTCTGGTTGCTTCTCAAATCAGGGGAAAAGAAATTCTCTGACCTATCGGATTCTTAGATGGTTGGGGATAGTATAATCAGCCTACCCACCCCATTGGGGAATACATAAATAGGGACTATTGAGGGCCCAAAGACACACACATTCACTCCTCAACTGATCTACTGGCGAAGCGCCCTGCAGGAAGAATCCAGATCCAGACTCCAGAACCCAGATCCAGACTCCAGAACCCTGAAGTAGAAGGCACAATCCAAAAAGCTGAACCCTTCTCAGCTGGCCCTTAAAATCTTACAACCTGATTTTAACCCTAAACTTCCAATGGGCACAAGAAATTCAACAGCCTGGCTGTGCTGTTTTGCTGCTTCTGGTCAAGTACCCTTGCTAGAACCCAGAGATCCAAACCGGTAGAGCAGAGCTGTAACCCAGAACCAACCTGTCAGATCCAGTCCAAGAGGCTGCGCAGAGACCAGAGTGCCTTGCTGAAGTGAAGAACCAAGCGCCTGAATCATGTCCGGTGGCGAGCGAATTCCAGTCCGAACCTTTGACCAGATCTTGACGGGCCCATTCCAAACCCATAGTTGTGAGTATTTAGCATAGAACTGTCCATAGCCAATCTCTTAGTTTTAAGTAATCCTATCCAACCCATTCCAACATATCCAGAACTGCATTGTAGAATCTCTTTTGTCCATCCTGAATCCTTCTCTCATCCATATAATTGTGATAATTGTAGTGATAAATCATCTTTGCGCTAATATATTTTTGAAGAAAGGCAAGCGTCTTGGCAGGCCCCATCAACCGGTGGCGCCACTGGGCTGGTGGGTGCGCTGTCGTGTAGCTTGTGGCTTCATAGACTCTCTAGTGTAAAGAACCTGTTTGCAATTCAAAAGCCCATCTCATTTGAAATCTTGACTCTTTTCTGAAAAATCGACCTTTACTAAAACCTTCATAACTTCTGAACCGTACATGCTTTAAATGTCAAATTGAAGCTAACATCCTCAGCTATCAAACGAACTAAGAACCGCATTCCAACTCCTTATAGTTTTTCTGTAATCGCATTTCTCGCACACTGAAAAGTTTGCTGCGTTCTGCATTTGGCTCAATTTCATTCCAACAGCTATTTCTTGCATTCAACCTCTAAATTCAATTTCCAATCTGCCAGTCATTCAAACATCATTGCTAGTTTGTACCTGAACCTATCCAAAGCAGCTCCCACTAGTTTTGAATCCCATTTAGCGAATTAAAGTCATTTTTAGCATTTTTCCCAGTCATTTCAAATCACATTCAACAGCATTTGACCTGTTTTAAAATCATTCATGTTCTCTCTAAGCTTGCTGGGGGAATTGGGATTGAACTGGCATTTGTTGATTGTATATTCCTGAAACCTGTGTGCCTCATTGCATCTCTTCATATTGCATATTAGGGGGATTGAGTAGTAACAGGGGGAAAGAGTGATTACATTGCATTTGATTGAACACACCAAAGTATTATTTTTGTGCTGCATTAATCTCATATCATTGCATTTCATTGAACCCACACAAAGTTTTATTCTCTGCTACTTTATTCTTCTCACCCATACTCCTATTGATTCAAAAGATTATTGATTGTTGTGATATCACCCATTGCTGATCAGTGTATAAATATTAATAAGTGTGATATCTAGATATTGTTCATATTCATAAAAGTGTGATATATATATATATTGTTTAATTCATCAAATACATCTTTTAACTTCACAAAACAACCTTCTTCTTGGTTCAGTGAGACGGGGAGATTCAAAGAGAGGGGCGTTATATAAGGGTACATCATCCAGAAATAAAATAACTTTTGACATAAAATATATATATTAAGGGTTCCAGCTGGGCATCTCACGCTAGGCATTGACTTAGTTGGAGTGCTGAGTTGAAACCACTTACACCTTTTAGACAAGACACCCATTTGGTTGCAACAAAGCCTTGATGCCCTGGTTAACTTTTCTACAGAGAATGGATTGGCTATAAACGTTTCTAAGAATAAGGTTATGATTATAACTGAATGTAACAGGGCACAGCAAATGTTTATTTGGAAAATTAAGGATTCGCCAGTGGAAAAAGTCAATGAATATGTCTCCCTGGGAGTACTTGTTAGTCCATATTTAGCGCGTAAGGCTTTAACACAATTTGTTGTGCCCAAAATTATGAAGGAAACACGTTTAATAAAGAACTTCATTACTGCTCGAGGGGGGTATTCGATCGAAGGACTCTTAACAATATATAGAACTATTATTACACCATGCATTTTGTATGGTCTTGAAGTATTTAGAGAAAACAAGGTTACATGGATCCAACAGTTGGAGGGTAAAATCTAGAGAGGTAACCTTGGATTATCCAAATTTGTTTCGGCAGAGGTATTATGTTGTGAATTCGAATTAACCTCCTTTATGACGCAGCACGGAGCTCATTATATTTGAACATCATGAAACAGGCCGATTCGACATCTTTACTTAAGCATTTTGCTTTAATGCTTAAAGGTGATGTGAAGCCCAGTGGTGTTTTTATTAATTTTATAGATGAAGTGCAACATTTTCATGCTTGGATCGATTTTAAAATTGAAATGCTTTTTAATCTGGGTGTCTGCCTAGAACAAATAAAAAATAAAACGCAACTGTGGGATCGAGGGAATCTGGTAGAACGATTATCCCCAAAACTAAAGCATTGTGTGTATGCTAGGCAGGGATTCCACTTCCGGTGTCATTTTCTTATATCATAAAAACTCAATGTGGCTCCTTAATAAAATTTGTAATGAATTTAAGGTTTAATCTTGTCCACACTAAAGAAATCGTGGGTTCTTGGCCCAAAGTTCCATATGAGCAACAGAAATGTAGGCAGTGCTCCATGGAAGTAGAGATGGCTAGACATAGGGTTGCCCTAGGTTTTATGATAAATACACTAAGGGTTACTGGTTATTTTTTAAGAACCTTATGTATATTACGAATGACCAATTTTGGAGTAGTACTTTTTAGGGAGATCCTTCCGTGATTGCTTTGTATTTCATATGGAAGGAATTGGTAAAAGTTGTGTGATATATGCAAACTGTGCTTACATTGATTGTATAATTGTAATGGATAAGTATCATGTTTTATATAGTGATTGTGTATTTGCTGGCTCACTGTTTAAAATGTGTTTACTTGTTTCTGATTAATTGTTTTGATGAACTATTTATATTGTATTTTTGTGTAAAAGGTCTGTAATATAACCACATGCACAAATCAAATAATAATAATAATAATAATAATAATAATAATAATAATAATAATAATAATAATAATAATAGCCTCCCTGATGATTTAGTAGACTATTGAGTTGCTCCATGTATAATATTAACCATTCATACATTGCACACCACAAAGTTATTATTCTCTTGGCTTATTCACAGCAACCTGCAATACCTGTAAAAAAGCATGCAAATTGCGTTCTTATTACAGGCTAGCTGTGAGATCACTACTGACCTGTAACAAGAAAATGACATCACTACTGCCCTGTAATCAGTTGTAACATCACTGCAGCACCTAAGGTAAGCCATGACAAGCTATTACAATTCCTTTTTTGTAAACTAGCTTTCTGTGATACTTCTAAGACATCAATTGATAAAGAACTATTCACGGTAGTGTGTTTTTTGTGTGCACTCCTGGAGTTAAGCTTGAGAGCAATAATCTTTCTGCATGTTATAGCACAAAACCTTTTCAGATGCACAGATTCTAATAATAATTAAATGTATCAGCATAATGATGTGAGCATTCTCATGCATTAGATTATTCAAGAGGCCAGGTATCAAGGGTATGACAGTTTGTGGCCATGTATTATGATGAATAAAATGGTATCCAGTTAATATGTCGAATTTTTTTTTCGACATACCAAAATGTCAAACCAAAAGTGCCGACATTTTTTTTCTTCAAATTTATTGTTTTTTATTTTGTAGGGTTTAGTTTTGATTAGTTTAAAAAAAAAATTGTTGTTAAAAAAATATAATAAACGGGCTTGTGGGGGGGTTCCCCCCCAAATTGAAAAAAACAAAGCATTCGAAAAATAAAAATCTGCAATTTTTGTTCAACATATTGATATGTCGAAATAGTGACTGTTGAAAAAGTCACTATAAACCGAATAAAATAACTCCTACCATGTGTAAAAAGGGATATTTGCAAGTCACCTCGCAGTTCCATGACGGTGTAAAGGAGGTTCGCCTTCGTCTGAGTTTCTCTGTTTGGTCACAATACACCTTGGTAACCTTCAACATCCTAGCAATATATGGTAGGGGGTACTTTATCCATAAGACGGTGAACAAATGGTTCAGCTGCTACAGCAGTGTCTGATCTGCTACTTTGTAGGCATGCCATCCACTTCTATTAGGGTATGGAGTCACAGGCCTCTGAAAATCTACTCGACCATTCGCACAGTCCAGATTTTATGAAGGTTGAGTACCATTTGCATGGCACTTGACCTTGGCAGAGAGTACAATGAAATTCTGGGATGTTTTAAACTTTTGTTGGGCACTTACTGAAGGCTGTTTTCTGTAGATGTCAAAGGTTTCTCTGCTCATGGCTGGCCTCTGGGTGGCAGTAGTGCGTGCAACATGAAATGGACGTGTGGTGACCTGCACCATTTTACTGAAGGCGCAAATACTGTCGGCATGGGTCGAGTGAATTTCTCTGGGTTTGAATAGTTACTCGGCCGGCAGGTCCATCTGGATTGCAAAGAATTTGGGATGTTGGAGTCTAGCACATGTGTCAGCCGTGCTGCTAAGGTGAGGAGTTAGGGTGGTAATGGTAGGGCCAAAACCGCTCCTAATCATCATGTTAGTGACCAAACTAAGAGGTTATATGAAGCTAGAAGGCCCTTAGAAAAAGAATTACCTTGACATATGTATATTTTCTCCAATGTTTTTCAAGACTGGTGTCTCAGTGCTGCTGGTGCAATTTTGTTTCTGGGGGAATTTCCTGCATCCAAAAATGCTTGGCCTAGAGAGCTCGCTCTCTTGAAGCCCTAATGCATACCCATCTCAGTCCTTCTGGCTCCTCCATTATACATTTACACCATTCCTTTGTTGGTGCAAGGATCTGGAACTGCGTGGGGGGATCAATAGCTGTGGCATGAGTATTGCACTTTGGCTAGTTGCTGTCTCCATGCTCGACACCATAACCACATGGTGTGCAAGCTTGAATCTGTCGGAGTACCTGCATAATATCTTACAAAACAGGACAAGCCCTTGGAACAGGCTCTGTTGGGGTAGCAAGCATGTAAGCAGTCTGCTTCCTGCTACACTGCATTGTGCATTCTTAGTGAAATCACTTTCCCACATCCTTGTCTCTTGCGGATATACACTACGCTCTCCTATCAGATGAGCTTTCTAGCACAGTCAGCTCTCCCAAGGGACAATGATGCGGTGTGAATTCACAATTTGTAACCATAAACTAGGATGGGACTACCCAACCTCTCTAAGTAAACTAATACACAGGGACCCTGAAAACTGGACCCATTAGCACTTATGCTAAAAAGCTCCAATCCTATAAAACAGGGTGTTACTGTCACCTCGACAGGCACAGGAAGGTAATCAGGAACAGGAGACCCCTTCCAATCCACACAAACACTCACACATGCCCCTATGCTTATTCTCTCCTCTGCACCAACAAACAATAGAATGCAGCTATACCCCTTGATTAATGTGGTGCAGCTACACATAATTATACACCTCCATGAGCACCTCAACAGTCTTAAAACACAGCTTTGCCCCACAAAAAAAAACAGCCTAGCTGTACACATAATCTCATACACAAGCTCCACCTCCGCCAGAATGCAGCTACCAAGTCAAATCGGCCTTGCTGCACACTTTCTACTGATCTCACACAGCCACCGCACCACGCCTAGCATTGGAATGCAGCTACACCTCATGTAATCCGCCCAGATTGCACACATACTGAATGCAAACTAGCAACATTTACTACCCTTCTCTCTCCACTGACCTAGACTACGGTCCCTGGGGGTGTTCATCCTGCAGCGCTGTAAGAGGATTCAATTCAACACTACAGCTAAGTCAACGCCTAGTCTATAATACTGAATGAAAACCCTTATTGATATATCTTTATGTCCAGTTCATGCGTTCTGGATGACTACCCCTATATAACACCCCTCTCTTGGAATCCTCCTGACCCCACTGAGCCAAGAAGTAGTTCTGTTTTGCAAGTTAAAAGGTTTATTTGATAATTTAAACAATAGATATATATATCAGACTTTATAATAAATTAATAATTGAATATCACACTTAATCTGATATGATAAAGATTAACAACGGAGAATCTGGCACTAGCACACTTCTTTATAATCACTAAGGAGTTGACATGAAATGGATAAGATAGCAACAATACTTTTATGGTTTCCAATGGATGCAATGTGAAATGAAATGCAGTACAGAAAATAACTTGATAGGATTTCAGCAAAAGACAATGTAATCACTTTCTTGGACAATTCACCCCCCCCTTTTATGCAATGCAGGGAAATGGAAGGAAGGCACACAATTCTCAGAAATGCAATTCAAATGTAATTCAGTTCACCCAGCAACTTAGACTACAGAAGTTTAAAACACAGGCAAAATGCTTTTATATGTGCTGGCAATAAAGTGAAAAATATGCTAAAATGCTTTTAATTCCCTCTAGAGGTTTAGGGTGAGTGGTATCTAGTTAATATTAGTCCAGGCTCACACTAGCAATGATTCAGGGATAATTAGCAGGTTAAACGAATTTCTGGCAAATGGGAGGCAAGCAGCAGCAGATTTTTACACGTGAAGAAATTTGCAAATCGCGGCAAAATTCACGAATGCGCCGGACGCGATTACAGAGGAACTACAAGGACTATCACTATCGTTTTGGGGTCCTAAGACAGCCTAGGATCTCAGCTTCCAGATGAAAGTTACTGCAAGTCTCTAGCACAAACGGTTACGGAGATATGAGCGATTAAATAAAGGTCGTTTTTCATATTTGAAATTTTAAAGTTCAAAAAGACAAGTGCAGCTTGCAACTAGAAAATGACAAGTGACAGCTTTGCAAATGACAGGTGACAGTTAGGAGGCAGTTCTACTTAGATTAAAATAGCTTGGATTATATTATTTTAACTAAGAGATTGGTTCTGCACAGTTTTCTAGGTACTCACACTATATTCTTGAGTTAAATGGGCCTTGCCACGGATCTGGTCAGGTTTTAGACTGGACTCTGGTCTCTGCACTTCACAGTGATCTGGGTCAGCTCTCTCTGGTTCTGCTAACAGCGGTCTGGGTCTGCTCTCTCTCTGGATTCTGGAGATTTGATAGATTTGAAGTCTCTATGTCTGCTCTCTGAAGGTTGATGAAGGTAAGGTATGGAATTTTGGCAGAGCTTCCAGCTGCAAATGGATTTGAAGGTCCCTATCTGTCCTGTCTCTCTGCTTTTATGTGTTTTTAAAATGGGTGTGTGTGAGCAGCATCACTAGCCAGCCCCTCTCCACTTATCATTGGCCAAGCTTTCATTTCTCCCCTGATTGGGGGAGCTAAGTTGTGTCAGAGTGATGTCATTTTACAGCCTGCAGAAAGTCCACTCCTCCTGTCAACTTGCACACAAATCTAGATTTGAACCAAATACATATTTCATAGCTACACAGTGGTTTGAAATTACATGCACCCATCACATATCACAGGAGGTATCCCCTGTTCCAACTCTGCTCTTCCTGGGGGCTTGCATTCAGAAATGGCAATATTTTGCACTTTTTAACTGGTTTGCAATATCGGACATTAACCCAAATTTACACACATGTGCGCAAGGAGTATGGACATTAGTTGATGAAGTGTCAGATTTTTCACATGCACACATTTTGAGTAATATCCTCTTTTCCTCTAAAACCCCCCTGAACATGCCACCGGTTCTAAAAACCTCTTAAAATGTGGGCAGAAAAATCACAAGAATTATGGTGTCATTTATAAAATGTTCACATGTCCGTACTATGAGTTATCCATCTTTTTAGAGTTAGGTTCTGGCCCCAAAGGGGTGTGGTTTCCCCCAGCACAAGGTTGAATTTCTGGTTTTTCCAGTTCTGCCAAGCCAGCTTGCTCTCACAGGCAGTGCTCCTCCCCTTTGCTTCAGGAGGAAGCTACTTTTACAGCCCCCGTAATAAAACCTTTGCCTGAGTCAGGACAGGGCTTTGTTCAGAGCTCCTGTATTCTGTGGGGGCTCCCCTTAATTCAATTATCAGAGAGATAGCATATCCTTAGTGTGGCCAGCAAAAGGCAGATAGGCCTGGGAACACAGCTGTGACTCAAGTTTCACTCCTGATGGGGGGTAGTTGCCAGGCAAAATTGGAATCTCTTTAAGCCAGTTTTTAGCTACATGTCATTTCTGTTCCCCAGTTTAAGTCAAGACATTTTTTTACATATGCAGCTAGGATGCTGATTCTAAGTTTAAAACTATGACATTTAAACAATTGCAACCTATGTGACACTCAAAGTAGGTCACTCATTTCTTTTAAACATTTAGATTTGTAGTGTCTTTCAGTCCAAATTTACTTAAACTGCTGAAATCCACAGCTCAGCCAGTCTTGTTATAAACCTTCAAGTCACTTCAGAATATAACTTTACATTGGATCCACCTCTCAGTAAGTCTTTCTTTGGCATGTTTTGGGTTCATTTATTCAGTTTTCTACAAAAAAGTAAAATCTGGTGTTGTTTTAAAACGCCGGCTTTTGGATAGTGGTGAGTACTGGTACTGCACCCCTTTTTGGGATTTAAGAAAATGAATTCTCCACAGTTATGGGTTTGCTTTTGGCAATCAGCATTGCCACTCCCAATGGTTTCAGACTACTGTGTGGGTAGTCCAATGGTGGTTTTAGGCAGTGTCCTTCTGTGCCCATAACATCAGCAAAAATGAGTGGCAGCCTATTCTTCATGCATTTCCCTGTGCATTTTCTGGGAAGCTCTGGCCATCATGATGTTTTCCATGTCAGTACTGCACAGTTTTGAGGTAGGGCTTGGATGCGTGGATAAAAACATCCCACAAGCCCCCCTCTTGCGATGGCCATTCTATTTCACTAATGGGACTCGCAAGACCTGGGATGTTTCCTCATCTTCTTCCTATAGATGGCACAGTTCAGCATCTTTTTCTCCATCCGGTCGGATCGATCGGTTCTCCTCGCCGGTCCTGATGGGAAAATTGGGCGGTACCCCGGGCCCGTTGCGTCTCTGCTCCCGGTCTCCGGATCGTCCTCCTTGGCCCGTCTCAAGGTTTTCTTTCTCCTAGGACGACAAAGGAAGAGCGGCAATACCTATTCATGGACATTTCTTCCACCACTGTTGAGATAGTGGGGCAGCATATGCATTTCATCATAACGAAACATTACATTCTTATTTTTAAAAAAAAAACAGTATCTAAGAGACAGTTTCATGCAAATCACAATATTTTAGAGACTAGATGTGGTATGTTTTATGGTTGGAACTGAATTAGTCTGAGACAGTACCCGCTAGGATTCCAGTGGATTCCTCCAGTTGTTGCAGAGTGTGCCTGGGATGGCAACATTTCAACTGGTTTATGTGGACCCACTTGTCTTCCCCCTCTGCCAAAGGACCTTTGGGGATGTGGATTTTGTAGGCCACAGGGGAGATTTTGTCGATGATCTCAAAGGGTCCCTTCCATGTAGGCAAAAATGTGCGCTGCTTGGCCTGGTTCCTTTGGAAGTTGTATAGATAGACCCGGTCCCCCACCTGATATTCCTTCCTGGAAGTCTTCAGGTCATAGTGGGTCTTCATGCTATCAGCTGATCTTTCTAGATTTCGCTGAGCATAAGCAAAAGCATGTTGAAGGTGTTTCCTTAAATTCTCCACATACTCATGAGTGGTGGAGGCATTTATCAGTGTCTGCTCTTGGGTCCTGTAGAGCAAATGCTGAGGAAGCACCATCTTGCGTCCAGTCATCAACTCAAATGGTGACATTTTGGTTGCAGATGAAGGGGTAGATCTGATGGCCATTAGGACCAGAGGTAATCGGATGTCCCAACTTGGCCCAGAATCTGCCACAAACTTCTTTAATATGCTCACAATGGTTCGGTTATATCTCTCTACTGCCCCAGAAGAAGCTGGCCTGTAAGCAATATGTAACTTCCTTTTGACCCCCAGTATCTCCCACATCCTTGTCATCACTTCACTGGTGAAGTGGCTACCCCTGTCTGACTCAATCCTTTGAGGTAGACCAAAACGGGAAAAGATGTGGTTAATCATCAAGGCAGCTGCGGTTTCTGCCTTGCAATTTGGGGCTGGGAGACATTCCACCCACTTGGTAAACAAGCATGTCACAGTCAACATGTACTTATTCCCCCTAGCCGAGCGAATCACGGGGCCTACAAAGTCGATTTGTAAATCTGACCATGGCAGGGTCATCCCCCTCTTTTGGAGAGGCGCACGGTGCGTGAGGGATGATGGCTGAAATTGTGCACACACAAGACACCCCTTCAAGTATTGGTCGAGGTCCTGCCCCATGTGTGGCCAGTATGCAACCTCTCTTAAGATTTCCAATGTTGTGTGAAACCCCCTATGACCGGCGGTGGCCGCATCATGGGCGTGACTTAACATCAGGCTTCGGAATGAGGTAGGAACCACCCACTGATCGTGGCCAGCTTTGGATTTCCTTACCAGCAAACCGTCTTGGATTCGGAACATTTTTGGACATTTCATCAACACTCTTAGGTCCTCTTTCCCAATGTAATCGGTATCCGTCAGGGGAAAGTTCTCAGGGTCCTCAATGTGCTGGTAAAATTTACCAATTGTTGGATCCCCCTTCTGAGCGGTAATCAAATCCGCATCAGGGGTCTCCTTGCTCCATTGTGCAATTGAAAGATCATTGTGAGCATTTGTCTGGGACCTAGTGATAGCAGTGACCTGGACTTCCCCCAACAGGGACTCAATCTCAATTAGATCCCCTTGGATGGCCCCGGTTTTGGCCAGCTGATCAGCTAAGTCATTTCCAGTTTTGTCTGGTCCCTCTACTTTGGAATGACCCTTGATCTTCTTCCAATAGATGGTCATCTCATTCGAGGTGACCAGGTCATCAATGTTTTGAATCAACTTCCCATGTTTCAAGGGTTTGTTGTTAGCACATAACATGCCTCTGGTTTTCTAATTAACCAGGTGCTCCACGAACCCGTTCCGTACATAATCCGAATCTGTGATTATGACCAGTTCGTGGAGTTGATGCTGGACAGCAGTGAGGATGGCCTGATGCACAGCCATCAATTCTGCCACCTGACTACTTCGGGGACCAATTTTGTATCCAGCGGAGGGTTCCGGGGACTCATTCACCCATGCATTCCCTACGCCGGCCACCAGTTCTTTCTCCCCGTTGTTGTCAACATGGTACGAGCATCCATCCACATAGACAGTGGGCATTCCCTCACACTTGTCCTCTTCAAAGACTTTGTGTGGGGAATTAAGGTATGCCTCCATGTTGTCCTTGATTTTTAGACTTTCGTCCTCGAGACAGTTTTCTCTGGCACAATCCTGCAAGTCAGCCAGACCTTGCGCGAGGGGACTCTTCTTGTTTTGGCCATATCTGACCTCCACAGGAAAGCCTTGCATTGACAGAATCCAGGAAGTAATTCGGGAATTACTCACATTTCCGCCCCGGATTCTGTCACTTTGGAGATATTGCAGAGGCTGGTGTGGAGTCTCCACTATGATGTGTTCCCCCTGGATAAACGGGCGGTAATTCTTCAATGCCCACACCGTTGCCAGGAGTGCCTTCTCACAATCGTTGAATTTTTCCTCCACAGAGGATAAAGTTTTGCTCGCATAGGAGATTACTTTATTGACCTTGTCATGCTTTTGGTATAATACTGCCGTCAAGCACGTATTAGAGAACCCTGTCTCCAGGAAGAACTCCTTGTTTCTGACAGGGTAAGCTAGGCAAGGCGCTTGTGAGAGGCTTCTCTTGAGTTGTCTTACTGCCTCGGCTTGTTCTGGACCCCATTCCCACTTGACCCCCCCCTTCAGGAGATGAATCAGGGGTCTAGTGATCTCTGCGTAGCCCTCAATGAACTTTCTGCTGTAATTAGTCAGTCCAAGGAGGCTCCTTAGTTCTCGCAGAGTTGTGGGGTCTTTCAGTTTCTGAAGTGCTTCCACTTTCTTTTCCTGGGGACAGAGGCCCTGAGGAGTAATCTCATGCCCCAAGAAATTAACACGGGTTCTACACCACTGTGCTTTCTGAAAGGAAAGTTTTGCTCCGGCGGCCCTCAACTGTGTCAGAACATAACGGATCTCCGCTATGTGTTCCTCCACAGATGAACTTTTGATGAGGACATCATCTACATAAGCCAGGTTGCCCCTCGCACCCAGGTCGGGCATGGCCTTATGTAGGAAAATGTTGAATTCATTGCCGGAGTTGAGGTATCCGAAGGGAGTCCGGGTCCATGTATAATGCTGGCACCCAAAGGTAAAAGCCAGCTTGTATTGGTCCTCCCTACTGACCGGCACGGTCCAGTATCCATTGGTCAGGTCTATTGCAGTGAATACCTGTGACCCCTGGATCTGGGCCAGCCCTTGGTCAATGTAGGGCAGAGGCCATCGGGAAGTATGGACCCGTTTGTTGAGCTCCCTGAGGTCGGCGCAGAGTCTCCACTGGCCGTTTGGCTTTAATATTCCCAGCACCGGATTATTGAAAGTGCTGTGGACTGGACGGATTATTCCCCGGGACTCAAGGTTCTTAATTATTTCAGTAAGGGACTCCATTGATGCGAGAGGCAAGCGATATTGCTTCACAAACACTGGAGTCATGCCAGGGTCCGTGGGGATTGTTGTTGTGTGGATGTCAGTGCGACCACAGTCATATGAGTCTACCGCAAAGAGATCTTGGAAATCCAAGAAAACTTGTTTCAACTTTTGCTTTTGTTCCAGAGTCACACAGGCATCAGCTAGGTTGACTCTCTCTTCCACCATCTGCCTGAAGCCTGGAAAGACTTCTGGTTTGGCTATCTCCGCGGCCTCCTCCAGCTGGGTGGAGAAGTCCCTGGTCAGAGTGCTGATTTGGACCGGAGGCTTCAGGTGGGACAGGCAGCCCTCATGGACCTGGAAAATCACCTCATCCCTCCTGAAGTCACAAGTCACATCTTCCTTACCATAGGGGCAGGAAGTGTACACCAGCAAGTTCCCCCCATGCCCGGTAAAAATCATGTCTGGTGTTGGATTGTCATTACTGTCACTGTCAAAACAGTCCTTGGGGATTGGTCCTAACAGTTCATTTCCAAGATCAATGGAGAAATGTCGGTCATCAACCGCCATTCCAATAATGGTGCCTGCGGCTAGAGTAATACTCTTTAAGTCGCTGTTATCCACCTCTATTGGAATGGTGTCATGTTCTATGTTGACTAATGGAGTTGGGTTTACCCCCAACCCTTGCTGTTGGAGAGAAGCATTGAGATGTATGTAAGCATCAGGGTTTTTCAAATATTGTCCTCTTTTAACTTTCACTTCCAGGGAGAATTGTCGGGTCCTTTCTGGGATGGTGACTTCCTCTTTAATCTGAATTTCAACTGCATAAGGTAGCAATTGAGCTGACCTAAATGCTTTTTCTGAATCATCAAAGCCCATGGGATTATCCGCTAATCGGGACCAAGCTTTGAAGTTTATTAGGTCCAAACTAATGGCAAAGCGATTGAGAATGTCACTGCCTAAGTAAAAGGCGGCAGGGACGTCTCGCACGACCCAACAATTGTGGACTATGCTCTTGTTGCCAATGGAGATTTTGAGCATACACCTGCTTGGCAGGAGATGTTTGGAATTGGGTGCTTCCAGGTCCATTTCCCATTTGTCTATCATTTTGAAGGTGGGAATGGCTGGATCTTTTGGGAGTTGGCGGAACATGGCTTCGCTGATGAAGCTCTTACCGTTGTTCACGCACACTCGAGCGAGAACAGAGTCCTTCCCATCATTTAACTGGACAGGGATGAACAACTGCTCTCCAATTTGCTGAATCTCAGCCAGGCTCTGAGCTGATTTCACATCTTTTTGGACTATAGGAGTGGGAGTTTCTGATTGTGGATTAGTAAAGAATTTCAGGGTGTTTCCTTCCAGTGTGGAATACCACCTTAAACTGGAAGGAAGGTTGATTTTCAGAAATAGAGAGGACCCCCCATCACCAGTCTGTTGTCCTACTGCTATTACTGTCACGTCTGGAATCTGGTTGTTCTGGAAGTGAAATTCTACTTGGTCATATTTTTGTTCAACCATGTGGCAGGTGCCGTTTAAACTAACATGGTTGACACTCTGTTTTAATTTTATTGGTCGGCTAGTCTGGGTCCAGAGGACCTTGTTTACGCAATCTATTAGGGGTGACAACCTTCTCAGGAGGTCATTCCCTAGTAAACAAGGGGTGCCCTCTGGAGTCACTACTATGACCGGGTGTTTCACCTTGTGTCGCCCGATCTTAATGTCCAAGTCTGCAGTCCCCTCAACGGGAATTTCCTTCCCGTCAAAGTTCTGCAGTTGTCCAGGAAGAGAGGTGAGAGGAATTTGGTAATTCTCTCCCCTTCCTGCATTCAGTTCATCAAAGGCCCTTCTGGACAGAAGGGTGGCTTGAGATCCAGTGTCCACCAGTGCCAAAATTGTACCCTGCCCCTGTACTTGTACCGGGGCATAGTATCTTCCCTCCTTCTCCTCAAGGGGGCACAGATAATGCACATTTTTGGACAACTGGTGGGCTAACTTTCTGGTTTTGGACATCGCTAGCGAAGAGATTTGGGCGGAATTCTGCGGAGAGCCTTGGGAATCTGAAAGAAAAAGTTGGCAACTGGAGATCAGAGCCATTGTGGGTTCCCCTGGCTCCGGTTCTGGGCCGCCCCCCCCTTTTTGGAGGCAGTCACCAGGATGGGTTTGAACCAGGGGATTTTCTTGCTGTTGGTTCTGGGATGAGATGGTGGGCGGCGGTAGCTCAGTCTCCACATCTCCCCAGTCTGGATTTGCATCCCTAGGGACCCATTTTTCTTTGGGAGGAGTTCCCCCCTCTCTGAAGGAGAAGATCCTTTTCCCAGGATCCTCTGAGGATCCCTCTCCCTCAAATTGGAAGATCTGTACCTCCTCCTCAAACTGAGTCTGTTTGGGTCTTTTGTTTCTCCTACCCCCCCCTCTGCTCCTTAGGAGGCAGACTTTCAGGGGCAAGAGATTTTGTTTCCGGTTCCTGGGTTTCCAGGGGCTGTTTACAAGTGAGGAAGGAAGCTTCCTCCAAGGCTTTACACCCCCCTTCCCTTTGTGCCTCCTCCCTGGGAACCGGTGAGTTATCGGGGTGCTGCCCCCGTCATTGTTCTGGAGCACCAGGTCCAGAGTTGGGTGCGTTCTGCGCCGGCACGCCCATCTGAGGGTTCTGCTGAGCCCTCAGTATGTGACCCAGATCCCGCGCCATGTTTTGAACCTGGCGCTCTAACTGGGAAACCCGCTCAGGCTGATACGGGGCCCTGTTTTCTCCCCTGGGCTGATCCCGGGAAGGGTAGCTGTCCCTTCTCTGGTAATACCCCGGATTGGGAAGATTTGGGTACCCCTCCACCCTTGGCCTCCCCTCTCCCGGATTAGGTTGTCTTGGCTCAGGGAATTGGGGAAAGAAGGGTGGAGGATTTTGGGGCTGGAAATTGGGTGGATACCTGGGGAAAAAGTTCTGCCCAGGGTTTGGAGAATTTCTGCCCTCCTGTGGGAAGTTGGGAGGGAAGTTCCCTGGGTTAGGTGCTTGGCTGGATCCCCCCCCTTGGGCTGGAGGAGTCCACACATAACCCAGGATGGGTCTGTTTCCCTTGTAACGGGGGCTTACATAATCAGGAGAGCGAGGGACCCCATTTGTGGGGCTGCCTCCCTGGCTCCCTGTCTGTGACTGGCCCGAGGACCTTCTGGGCCTAGCATTATTAGGTGCAGGTAGGTTTTTAGGCCCCCCCATCTCCAACTCTAAAACGGGGGTGACCTTTACCTCTGCCACCTTGGCAGCAGCAGGGGTGCTGTTGGCTTTGGGGTTTTTCTGGGCATTATTTTTGCTATCTACCGGTTTCTGCACCTCATAGATCCGGGTAGCCTGTTCAATGACCCAGTCTAAAGATCTTTTCTCGTGAAAATCCCTCACGAGCTGGGTCATTATGTATTTGGGCAAGGCATGAAAAAATGTATTAATGAATTCTCTACTGTCTGTGCGCACCCTTCTGGTGGTCTGCGCAAAAGCACGTTTCAGTTCTTGCACAAATTCTTGTGGGGCCTGATCCTCCCCACATTGCAAATTGTAGGCTGCCTTGCGAGCCTCTTGAGGATTTCTATGAATGGAAAAATGTTTCAAGATGGCCGCCTTATAGGTGGACCATCTTAAATGATTTTGGTCCTCCAGCCCCGCAAAGAAACTGGAGTATTCCGGGGAGAAGGTCCACTTTACATATTGAATACAGCTTTGGCTGTCCTTCAAATGGAAAGTCTCCATCATTTGCTCAAACAACTCTAAGTGCTCCCAAACAGAATACTTAGCGTTCTTATGGTAAGGCGTGATGACGCTCCTGATCGCCTTAATCTGCTTTAAGGGGTCCTTAAGCAAGGCCCTTTTTGCCTTATTGGCCTTTTTGGTTCGGGTAACCCTTGTCCATTCATCCTCTGACTCAGAGGCACTGCTCCCAGAGGTTCCTGTCTGTTCTTCCAGGTTTTCCCGGATTCTGCGAGCCTGGGAATGGCTGGCAGAATGTGGGGACCTGGTCTCCTGTTTCCTGTGGTGCTCAGAGGAGTCCTCAGTTCCCTCCTTGCTGCCAGGATTTGCTGGGTACCCCCCCCACTGACCTAACTGGGCAGAGGTTTTCAGGATGCCCTTAAGGCGCCTACTCTCCTGGGGTTCCCCACTGAACTGTACTGTACTTGGGTGCCCATACCCGGATGCCCACCCCTCCATTCCTGAGTGGTACTGGCCTATGAGCCCCATACTTTTAGCTGGATAGTAATCTGCCATCCCTGTGGCCCTGTGCTCATGTGCGCCAGGGGACATGGGGGTGGTAGAGTCCAGGGACTGGGAGAGATGAAGGCCCCTGGTGTTAGGGCTCCTGAGGTTATGGTCAGGAGTCTCTCTTTCCCAGCGGACCTCATCTCTATCCGCCCCTGCTCCCTGTTGCAATGCAAGAGCCTGCATTTGTGCTTTCAGTTCCTCAGTCAAGGCCTTACTAGACTCTATCAGTCTCTCCTGCATCGCTACCTGTTGTTGGAGCCTATCATTGTGTTGACAAAGGGCCTCATTTTCCCTCTGTGCTTCCTGGTTGGTCCTGGAGAACTGGGCCAGTCTTTGCTGCAGGAAGTTTACCTCCTGAGTCCCATCCCTACTGGCCTGCTCCTTTCTTGCCAGAGCATCTTCCACCCTTCTGGTGTGCTCTACCAAGTTCCGGTTTTCTTTTTGGAGGTCACCCAGCCCCTGGAGGGCCAGGTGATTTTCTTCAATTTCCTTTTTTAAGTGGCAGACTTCCTGGCCTAAAGTGTCTCTTTCCTGACTGAGAGCCTGCATCTGTGCTGCCAGGTCGTCCCTCTGTCGTTGAAAGGCACCAGCTTTTTGGCGCTCCTCATCAAACTCTGCCTGGGTATCCAGGTCTTTCAGAATCAGTTTATTGCTCTCCTCTTTCTCTCTATCTAGCTGGCTTTGCAGGGTGACTACCTGCTCCGCGCATGCCCTGTTGAAATTGATCTGTTGCTCCAACTTTTTCTGGTTCTGCAGTAAGGAGTCCAAACTGTCTTGGTGCTCCTTCTGCAGGGCCAGAAATCTGGTATCCTGGTCTGTCTTTTCCTGTTGTAGGATGCCCATATCCTCTTTTATTTTAATGATATATTGCCTACTATCATTTTCTGACTCCTGGCTCCTCTGCAGCCTCTGCTCAGAAGAGGCCAGATCAGATCGGGCCTTCTCTAATGCCATCTGTTGCCTATTTGCCAGATCTTGGCTTTCAGTGCATTTATCCTGCATGTCTCCCATATATAGGTACAGGTATGCTGCTATCCTGGCAATCTTATTGTGTTCATCTTTGGCTTTAGGAGCCATATATAGTTCACTCAGGGCCACATGTAATGGACCCTGATCTCTCCATAGGTCTGACCCTGTTTCAGTGACCTGTCGCGTGATGGCCTGCAACCAGGCATCCTGGCCCTGTTCAGTCCATTCACCTCTCACAAATAGTTTATGTAAGAGGTGCTCTCTGGCTATTTTCATGTCTACTAAGGTCGTCATTCTAGAGATTGGTCTCTGTCCTGACTTACAGAAGTTTGTATTTTATTTTTGCAAAACAGACCTTTTCCTAAGAGCGTTCCTATGAGGAGTGCTTTACAGCGTAACACAGCGTGGTGATCCGACCGGATATGTGTATCTGGTCAGCTGGCACGCTGTATTAATCTGCACAAATGGTAGATCTAACCCAAACGTCCGGCACGAGCCCCCAATTTGTAAGAGGATTCAATTCAACACTACAGCTAAGTCAACGCCTAGTCTATAATACTGAATGAAAACCCTTATTGATATATCTTTATGTCCAGTTCATGCGTTCTGGATGACTACCCCTATATAACACCCTTCTCTTGGAATCCTCCTGACCCCACTGAGCCAAGAAGTAGTTCTGTTTTGCAAGTTAAAAGGTTTATTTGATAATTTAAACAATAGATATATATATATATATCAGACTTTATAATAAATTAATAATTGAATATCACACTTAATCTGATATGATAAAGATTAACAACGGAGAATCTGGCACTAGCACACTTCTTTATAATCACTAAGGAGTTGACATGAAATGGATAAGATAGCAACAATACTTTTATGGTTTCCAATGGATGCAATGTGAAATGAAATGCAGTACAGAAAATAACTTGATAGGATTTCAGCAAAAGACAATGTAATCACTTTCTTGGACAATTCACCCCCCCTTTTATGCAATGCAGGGAAATGGAAGGAAGGCACACAATTCTCAGAAATGCAATTCAAATGTAATTCAGTTCACCCAGCAACTTAGACTACAGAAGTTTAAAACACAGGCAAAATGCTTTTATATGTGCTGGCAATAAAGTGAAAAATATGCTAAAATGCTTTTAATTCCCCCTAGAGGTTTAGGGTGAGTGGTATCTAGTTAATATTAGTCCAGGCTCACACTAGCAATGATTCAGGGATAATTAGCAGGTTAAACGAATTTCTGGCAAATGGGAGGCAAGCAGCAGCAGATTTTTACACGTGAAGAAATTTGCAAATCGCGGCAAAATTCGCGAATGCGCCGGACGCGATTACAGAGGAACTACACTACAAGGACTATCACTATCGTTTTGGGGTCCTAAGACAGCCTAGGATCTCAGCTTCCAGATGGAAGTTACTGCAAGTCTCTAGCACAAACGGTTACGGAGATATGAGCGATTAAATAAAGGTCGTTTTTCAGATTTGAAATTTTAAAGTTCAAAAAGACAAGTGCAGCTTGCAACTAGAAAATGACAAGTGACAGCTTTGCAAATGACAGGTGACAGTTAGGAGGCAGTTCTACTTAGATTAAAATAGCTTGGATTATATTATTTTAACTAAGAGATTGGTTCTGCACAGTTTTCTAGGTACTCACACTATATTCTTGAGTTAAATGGGCCTTGCCACGGATCTGGTCAGGTTTTAGACTGGACTCTGGTCTCTGCACTTCACAGTGATCTGGGTCAGCTCTCTCTGGTTCTGCTAACAGCGGTCTGGGTCTGCTCTCTCTCTGGATTCTGGAGATTTGATAGATTTGAAGTCTCTATGTCTGCTCTCTGAAGGTTGATGGAGGTAAGGTATGGAATTTTGGCAGAGCTTCCAGCTGCAAATGGATTTGAAGGTCCCTATCTGTCCTGTCTCTCTGCTTTTATGTGTTTTTAAAATGGGTGTGTGTGAGCAGCATCACTAGCCAGCCCCTCTCCACTTATCATTGGCCAAGCTTTCATTTCTCCCCTGATTGGGGGAGCTAAGTTGTGTCAGAGTGATGTCATTTTACAGCCTGCAGAAAGTCCACTCCTCCTGTCAACTTGCACACAAATCTAGATTTGAACCAAATACATATTTCATAGCTACACAGTGGTTTGAAATTACATGCACCCATCACATATCACAGGAGGTATCCCCTGTTCCAACTCTGCTCTTCCTGGGGGCTTGCATTCAGAAATGGCAATATTTTGCACTTTTTAACTGGTTTGCAATATCGGACATTAACCCAAATTTACACACATGTGCGCAAGGAGTATGGACATTAGTTGATGAAGTGTCAGATTTTTCACATGCACACATTTTGAGTAATATCCTCTTTTCCGCTAAAACCCCCCTGAACATGCCACTGGTTCTAAAAACCTCTTAAAATGTGGGCAGAAAAATCACAAGAATTATGGTGTCATTTATAAAAATTTCCACATGTCCGTACTATGAGTTATCCATCTTTTTAGAGTTAGGTTCTGGCCCCAAAGGGGTGTGGTTTCCCCCAGCACAAGGTTGAATTTCTGGTTTTTCCAGTTCTGCCAAGCCAGCTTGCTCTCACAGGCAGTGCTCCTCCCCTTTGCTTCAGGAGGAAGCTACTTTTACAGCCCCCGTAATAAAACCTTTGCCTGAGTCAGGACAGGGCTTTGTTCAGAGCTCCTGTATTCTGTGGGGGCTCCCCTTAATTCAATTATCAGAGAGATAGCATATCCTTAGTGTGGCCAGCAAAAGGCAGATAGGCCTGGGAACACAGCTGTGACTCAAGTTTCACTCCTGATGGGGGGTAGTTGCCAGGCAAAATTGGAATCTCTTTAAGCCAGTTTTTAGCTACATGTCATTTCTGTTCCCCAGTTTAAGTCAAGACATTTTTTTACATATGCAGCTAGGATGCTGATTCTAAGTTTAAAACTATGACATTTAAACAATTGCAACCTATGTGACACTCAAAGTAGGTCACTCATTTCTTTTAAACATTTAGATTTGTAGTGTCTTTCAGTCCAAATTTACTTAAACTGCTGAAATCCACAGCTCAGCCAGTCTTGTTATAAACCTTCAAGTCACTTCAGAATATAACTTTACATTGGATCCACCTCTCAGTAAGTCTTTCTTTGGCATGTTTTGGGTTCATTTATTCAGTTTTCTACAAAAAAGTAAAATCTGGTGTTGTTTTAAAACGCCGGCTTTTGGATAGTGGTGAGTACTGGTACTGCACCCCTTTTTGGGATTTAAGAAAATGAATTCTCCACAGTTATGGGTTTGCTTTTGGCAATCAGCATTGCCACTCCCAATGGTTTCAGACTACTGTGTGGGTAGTCCAATGGTGGTTTTAGGCAGTGTCCTTCTGTGCCCATAACATCAGCAAAAATGAGTGGCAGCCTATTCTTCATGCATTTCCCTGTGCATTTTCTGGGAAGCTCTGGCCATCATGATGTTTTCCATGTCAGTACTGCACAGTTTTGAGGTAGGGCTTGGATGCGTGGATAAAAACATCCCACAGCGCTTTGAGATCATACCAATGGTAAAGGTGCTATACAAATGCCCAATAACATAACATAAGATGTCACTTCCCATGATGCCCTCCACAGTCAAAGACTGATGCCACTCCTTGCAATGTTCTTTTCTGGTTTGTCTATTTCTGATGTCTACATGTGCACATTAGGGGGGTTTCATGTCTTTTGCTGCACAGGGCCTCGGAAATCTCAGGACACGCCCTGCAGTGAAAAACAAGTGCCCTATATGCTTCATGGTTCTACAGTTTGTTGTGCTGTGTGTGTACGAAAATGCGATTTGTCACTAAATGTCTAAAAAAAAAAAAAGTGGATATGTCGGGTTGCTCACATCGTTGTGTGGGTGGGCCTCCGTTGAGGCCCCACGGACATGACGCCCGGACGTGATGTCAGGGGAAGGGGAGGGACGGGAACGGGGTTCGGCAGTTCCGCCGATGTTAACAATAAAGTAAGAAGCACTATGCATCGGCTCCCGTGTTTTATTGCTGCGCGAGCGCGCACGCCCATGGAGACCGCGCCTCAAGCGAAGGTGCAACACTGGCGACGAGCGGGTACGGGCCCCGCCGAAGCCGCATCGAGGTCTGCAATCGGCAGTTCTGCGCGTCGGCGCACCTCGGCAGCGGTGAGCTGCACTCAGCGTTGCCCCGCCTCCCGCGTGACCGAAGGCCCAGAAGCAGCACATGGGCCCCCGCGAGCGCACACTGATAAGGCCAGCTCGCGGCAATCTACAACCACGCCGCCCTGTCTCCCGCGACCAAGCCTGGGAGAAGCACACGGGCACCGCGCGTCCGCCTTTTTGACGACGGAGGGGACGCACGTGCATGCTGCACACCCGGCGGGTGTCTCCGGAAGGCCATCCCCACGCCACACGCTGAAGGACACAGCGCTCCGTTTCCCTGCACCACGTGACACCAGCCAGGAGCGTGGGGAAGACAAGCACCACATTTACTCGCCCACACACGGGCACATCTTCGGTTTGCAGCCATGTCAGACACGGCAAGCACCACGGCATCCTCCTCTGGAGGGGCGGGAACAGCGGCAACTGCACCTGGAAATGCGGACACGGCGCAAGATATCGGCCAACAGGTACAAAATGAGGGAGGGGCATCCCAAGTCATGCATATGCCCAACCCCTTTGAAATACGAGACACTTCAAATCTGGGACCCAGATGGAACATATGGCTCCGAAATTTTAAATTCTACACGGGCGCCATTGGGCTAACAGATGACACAAGGCTAAAAAACACACTGTTCATGGCAGTGGGATCTGCGGTAAGAGACATTGCAGGAGAACTGTTAAATGTTGACACAGTCACTTATGGGGAGCTACACACCAAATTATCAGAATACTTCGCGCCACATACAAATGTCGACTATGAACGTCACATGTTCCACATAACCAGACAAGAGAAAGGGGAGTCAATAGACAATGTCTTAATGCGCCTCCGTATTAAACTCAAACACTGTGAGCTCCATAGATACTCCAACGAAGAAGCGCTTAGGTCACAAGTGATAGCGGGGTGCCTCTCGCAACCATTTCGCAAGCAACTCCTACAGAAGCAAAGGTCACTAGAAGAGATCTTAGCGCTGGCCCGCATGGAAGCCGCGGTGGACTCTCAATTGGACAGCCTGGGCAAGGTGACCCTACAACAACACAGTGAAAACACCGAATCGATCAACAAACTGCACACCCACCCCGCCCAAGGAAACAAACCCCTCGGAGCCACATGCTTCAAATGCGGATACGAATACCCACACACAGGGCAATGCCTGGCGATAGGACAAAAATGCGCCGCGTGCGGAGGAAGGGATCACTACAGGGCCACGTGCAATAACGCACCGACACACACGCCACCTAAACAGCGAAATCAGGACAGACACCGATACACTCGTCAGAGCCCCCCCAGATCAGTGGGAGATAGCGAAAGAAGGCACAACAGGAAAGAAGACAGCGACCGCAGAAGCCGATACACCCGGGAAGACAAACGCTCATCAGAGGACACAAGACGTTCACACAGACGGCGATTCGTATGATACGTGGAAACACGGTCCCCCACCAGCAGTGACTCCCCATTATCAGAGGAGGATCAAAGGAGGAAAGGCTACGTGAGGGCCCTAAAGGACAATACCGCGGCGACTCAGCACAGTCCCATATTGACACTTCAAGTGAATGATACCCCAGTGAAATTTCTCATAGACACCGGAGCGACGGTCAACATCCTAAGCGAACGAGCATACCAATCACTGGCCACGCCACCCAAAATCAAGAAAGCCACAGTAGATATATACCCCTATGGCTCCACTACCCCTCTGCCATGCAAGGGCATGATCACGGCATGGTGCACCCACAAAGAACACACAGCCAAGATTCCGTTATACATCCTGGACACGGAGGCCAACAGCGGATGCATTTTGAGTTTCCGGACAACGGTTGACATGGGCCTAGTGCACATTTTACAACGGTTGATGGCCCACAAATACTTTGCCAAACCGGAAGCAATCGAAAGTTCATTTCCGAAACTCTTCACCGGCCTCAGAAAATTGCGAAACAGGAAAGTTCATCTCCATATAAATCCTCAAGTCAAACCTGTGGCCCAACATTAGCGAGGAATTCCATTCAACATCCAACGCCAAGTGGAAGAGGAGCTGGACAAGCTCATCAAAATGAATGTCATAGAACCCGTGTCGGGTCCAACACCCTGGGTTTCTCCCATCGTCCCCAAGAAATCACCTGAAGGATCCATACGTCTATGCGTAGACATGCGCAGAGCCAATACCGCCATTGAAAGGGAGAGGCATCAGGCACCCAGGATCACCGACATGATCCACCTCCTTCACGGCGCGAGAGTCTTCTCTAAACTAGATCTCACCAAGGGATACCACCAAATTGAAATTGCGCCTGAATCCCGATATATCACCACCTTTGTTACTCATCTTGGACTCTTTCAGTACAAAAGACTCAGTTTTGGCATTTCCTCGGCCGCTGAAATTTTTCACGAGGAGATTCACAAGGTGATCAGGCACATCCCCAACTGTCTAAATTATTCGGACGACGTTTTAGTCTACGGCAAATCACAGGAAGAACATGACATGGCATTACACAGAGTATGCCAGGCACTAGATGGCGCGGGACTAACCCTGAACAAATCCAAGTGTGAGTTTTCAAAAGGATCCCTGCGATTCTTCGGGCACATCTTTTCAGACAAAGGTATGAGGCCCGACCCAGAAAAAGTTGAAGCCCTCAACTCGGCCTCGCCCCCTATAAACACCACAGACTTAAGATCATTCCTGGGCCTAGCCAGCTACTGCTCCAGATATCTCAAAGACTATGCCACTGTCAGCAACCCATTACGCTTACTCACCCGAAAAGACACGCCATTCATATGGTCACAAGAATGCCAAGCAGCATTTGAGGCAATACGAAAGGCCATATCACAAGCTGAGGACATGGCATACTTTGATGCCAGCCGTGACACCGAACTTAATGTGGACGCCAGCCCGGTCGGACTCGGCGCCATACTGACCCAGAAAGACCCCAGGGAGCCACACATCATACACGTGGTAGCATATGCGAGCCGGAGCCTGATGACCACAGAACAGGCCTACTCGCAGGCGGAAAAGGAAAGCCTGGCGGTCGTCTGGGCTTGCAAATACTTCCACCTCTTCCTGTTTGGCAAGGAATTTACCATCATCACGGACCATCAGGCACTGCTCACCATATATGGAAGCCCGAAAGCCAGGATGCCGCCGAGGATAGCCCGATGGGGCCTGCGCCTACAGGACTAACGGTTTCAAATACAGCATCGCCCGGGGAAAGAGGAGAACCCCGCGGATTACCTTTCACGACACCCCATGTTCACAACCGTCTCACAGCCGTCCAGGGCGGACGCATACATTAACTACATCATACATCACCTGCAACCGCTCCCAGTAGGATGGTCGGAACTGTCGATGCAGTCAGAGGCGGACCCAGCGCTTCGAATTGCAAGGCACTGTTTACAGGCCAACAAGACGACCCTCATGAGACAACAGGCCAGGGAGGAATCGGAAACAACAAGGGAGGGCGTCAGGTGGTTGGACCAAGTAAAAGAAGAGCTGACAGTAGTAGAAGACAACGTGCTACTAAAAGGATGCAAGGTCGTCATCCCAAGATCACTCCGTGAGAGAATAGTACACCTGGCACACGAAGGGCACAGAGGAGTAGTCGCCACAAAGCGCCTCCTTCGACAGAAAGCCTGGTTCCCACAGCTTGACCGTCTAGTAGAATCCATCGTTGGGAGCTGCCATGTCTGCGCGCAAGTGGCGCCCCCGCCACATCCAAACCCACTACAATCGTCACGATGCCGCTCAAAGTGTGGGAGGAGCTAGCGGTAGATTTATTTGGACCACTGAACAACGGGACACATGTGGTCAAACTCATGGACGAACATTCAAGATACCCGGACGCTCAGATAGTAGAAAGCAGCGCCACATCGAGCGTCATCCCGGCCCTCGATAGGATGCTCTCTGCTTATGGCATCCCAAAGATCATAAAGTCGGACAATGGCCCCACCTTCATAAGTCAAGACTTCCAAAACTTCGCAAAATACATGGGGTTTCGACACCGACGAATAACCCCCCGATGGCCCCAAGCAAATGGCATGGTCGAGAGGTTCATGGCCAACATAAAGAGAACCTTACAAATCGCCCATGTCCAAAATAAGCCGTTTGAACAGGCCCTCAATCAGTTATTACGAGACTACAGGCACACGCCCCATAGCACGACGGGAGTGTGCCCTGCGGACCTGCTATTCCGGAGGCCGATCACCACGAGGCTGCCTGAGGATCCGAGACCGCAAGAGCCGACACAGCTGGAGCAGGAAGCGAAAGCTAATGACACTGTGAGGAAAGAGAAGACAAAAGAATTCTCGGACAGGAAAAGAAGAGCTCATGAAAGCATAATGCAACCAGGGGACGAAGTATGGCTCAAGCAACCCAAGAATCGTAAGGAAGAAGCCACGTTCACGTCCACCCCCCTAATAGTGACACACAAGAAAGGAACCATGGTCACCGCACAAAGGGACGACTGGTCGGTGGTGATCAGGAACAGCTCGCACTTCAAGCGCGTCAGTCCAGCACAGGAAGATCAATGGACCATGGACAGAGACAGCTACGACGACAGGCCAGGTGAAAAGGCGTATCAAGGAGACGGGGAAGAGTCAGGAGAAGAAGCACACCTCCCAAACCCCACTGGAGAAAGACCGACCCAGAGCAAGGCACAGCGACCCCAGAGGAGCCGCATGAAGCCAATGCGACTCATTGAAGAAATGGGGTAAGAATGAGGCCCTAGGTCTTACATGTTAAAAAGGGGGGAGATGTCGGGTTGCCCACATCGTTGTGTGGGTGGGCCTCCGTTGAGGCCCCACGGACATGACGCCCGGACGTGACGTCAGGGGAAGGGGAGGGACGGGAACGGGGTTCGGCAGTTCCGCCGATGTTATCAATAAAGTAAGAAGCACTACGCATCGGCTCCCGTGTTTTATTGCTGCGCGAGCGCGCACGCCCACGGAGACCGCACCTCAAGCGAAGGTGCAACAGGATACGGTGTAGAAAAGGACTCTGTAAGGGACAACGCACACCACAGACTGATTATTACCATGCACCTGCTGCACCTCTGAAGTGTTCTGCAAAACCATTTGGTAAAGTTTACCATCCAAACGAACAGGGACGCAAGATGCAATTCAGTGTTATTGTCCCATCAAAAGCTCATCATCCCGTTATGGCACCAACTGTTGTCTACTTCTAAGGATGGGGTTCGCGCTTTTCCGATCGCCCTGCTTTGTGTAAGTAACGTCGAGCCACACACAGCTTGCTAAACTAGGTTTTTATGTTGCGGCGTGCAAGGTTATACTGGGCCCTGCAAGCACTCAGTGTTAGCACTAGGTGGCAGTATAATTGTATTTCTCGAACAGTTCATGTTCACATCCGCTCAAATACAGGACAACTTCATCCGGTGTTCTACAGTTCCACGGAGGCGCCGTAAATTAAAGCAATCAATTCAAGCAGTAAAAACTCGTGCCCTTTTGAAACGTGCTGATGAACATCTGAGTGGGACTTCAGTACAGCTCCTGGTTTTGTTCTGTGTTTGATGTTCTGTCAGAGGAGAACAGTGGCTGTCTGTCTTGAAGCTGAGCTGAGATCAAATACGGTAGAAACAAGCACTGACAAAGCCAATCGTTTTGGTTTATGCATAGCAACGATGTTCACTGTTTTAAAGCTAAAGGAGGGAATGGGTGCAGAGGGGCGGGGCATGTGGAGAAGGGCAACAGCGAACGAGCACAGGGAAGGAGCATATGGGCATGGGAGGAGGAGAGAAGGGCAACTGAAGAGAAGGAACCCAAGAGAGAAGGGTCCTGGGATTATATGCCCTGGAAGAAGGGCCACATTGAAAAGGACCCCTGGGCAGGGTGAATGGGTGCAGGAAGACACGCCGGAGGGGAAAAGAGAGAATAGCCACAATGCGAACGAATGCCATAGAATGAGAGAAGGTACACAGGTGGTGGCATAGGGAGGGGGATGGGCACAAGGAGAAGGAACAAAGGGGTATGGAGAGCAAAGGTACAGCAGGGAAGGGCAACATGCACTCCCTTTACATACTCAGAAGGGTCCTGAAGGCCCTCTATGGCCACCACAGACCCACATGCGTCCTCGTGTGGCCATGTCCTCTTGTGGCCATGTCCTCTTGTGGCCATGTCCTCGGATGGCCATGTCCTCTTGTGGCCATGTTCTCGGATTGGCATGTCCTCTTGTGGCCATGTCCTCTTGTGGCCATGTCCTCGGATGGCCATGTCCTCTTGTGGCCATGTTCTCGGATGGCCATGTCCTCTTGTGGCCATGTCCTCTTGTGGCCATGTCCTCGGATGGCCATGTCCTCTTGTGGCCATGTCCTCTTGTGGTCATGTTCTCGGATGGCCATGTCCTCGTGTGGCCATGTCCTCTTGTGGCTATGTTCTCGGATGGCAATGTCCTCTTGTGGCCATGTCCTCTTGTGGCCATGTCCTCTTGTGGCCGTGTCCTCGGATGGCCATGTCCTCTTGTGGCCGTGTCCTCTTGTGGCCATGTCCTCTTGTGGCCGTGTCCTCGATGGCCATGTCCTCTTGTGGCCATGTCCTCTTGTGGCCGTGTCCTCGAATGGCCATGTCCTCTTGTGGCCGTGTCCTCTTGTGGCCATGTCCTCTTGTGGCTGTGTCCTCGGATGGCCATGTCCTCTTGTGGCCATGTCCTCTTGTGGCCGTGTCCTCGGATGGCCATGTCCTCTTGTGGCCGTGTCCTCTTGTAGCCATGTCCTCTTGTGGCCGTGCCCTCGGATGGCCATGTCCTCTTGTGGCCATGTCCTCTTGTGGCCGTGTCCTCTTGTGGCCATGTCCTCTTGTGGACGTGTCCTCTTGTGGCCATGTCCTCTAGTGGCCGTGTCCTCGGATGGCCATGTCCTCTTGTGGCCATGTCCTCGGATGGCCATGTCCTCTTGTGGCCATGTTCTCGGATTGGCATGTCCTCTTGTGGCCATGTCCTCTTGTGGCCATGTCCTCGGATGGCCATGCCCTCTTGTCGCCATGTTCTCGGATGGCCATGTATGAACATGATACACCTGAGTGAAGCTTACATGTTTTGCTACAGCCAATGTCCAGCCAGACATGGTATAAAGTGGCAACGTACAAGTACCATGGGTCCAGCTCTCTAATGGACATGCCCTGCCATTACGGGCCAGTGAGGACTCAATTGCCTCCCCTCATTGTTATGTTTGTAAACTCACATATGCCTGAAAATGAACACCTTTATTGTAGGCTGGCAAACTTGTTTGTGTTTTAATTTGAATTGAAAGAAATCAGAGTATCCATGCTCCTCCTGGGCCAGTTGCAAGAATAGGAAACTCCATCTTACAGTCTCAACAGAAACATAGCAGGTAATGCGCATGGAGCCTCAACTCCCTTCTCACATGACTGAACATGTCTGAGACACACTAGCGGTGGCAGTGTGAGGCACTGGTGGGTAGTGTAGGTAGCACACATTTGTCTGCTGTATAAAAATCAGGCAATGGCGGCAATGCCAGGAGCATGCCCTGGCAGGCAGTGTGAAAAGCATGCTGTGCTCGACAGCGTGGAAGTATACACTGGTGGGCAATGTGTGAAGCATGCACTTATGGGCAATGCGAGAAACATACACTGCTGGGCAGCGTGAAAAGCATGCACTGGTGGGCCGTGTGAAAAATATGCACTGGTGGGCAGTGTGGAAGTGTACACTGGTGGGCAATGTGAGAAGCATGCACTGATGGGCAGTGTGAGAAGTATGTATCGGTGGGCAGTGTGAGAAGCAAGCACTGGTGGGAAGTGTCAGAAGTATGTATTGGTGGGCAGTATGAGAAACAAGCACTGGTGAGCAGTTGGAAAGTATACATCAGTCGGAAATGTGAGAAGCATGCACTGATGGGCAGTGTGAGAAGCATGTATTGGTGAGCAGTGCGAGAAGCAAGCACTGGCGGACAGTGTCAGAAGCATGTATTGGTGGGCAGTGTCAGAAGCAAGAATTGGTGGGCAGTTGGGTAGTATAAACCGGTCGGCAATGTGAGAAGCATGTATTGGTGGGCAGTGTGAGAAGCAAGCACTGGTGGGCAATGTCAGAAGCATGTATTGGTGGGCAGTGTGAGAAGCAAGCACTGTTGGGCAATGTCAGAAGCATGTATCGTGGGCAGTTGGGAATTATACACCGGTCGGCAATGTGAGAAGCATGCACTGGTGGGCAGTTGGGAAGTATACACTGGTCGGCAATGTGAGAAGCATGTATTGGTGGGCAGTGTGAGAAGCATGGACTGGTGGGCAATGTCAGAAGCATGTATTGGTGGGCAGTGTGAGAAGCAAGGACTGGTGGGCAATGTCAGAAGCATGTATTGGTGGGCAGTGTGAGAAGCAATCACTGGTGGGCAGTTGGGAAGTATACACCGGTCGACAATGTGAGAAGCATGCACTGATGGGCAGTGTGACAAGCAAGCACTGGTGGGCAATTGGGACGCATGCACTGGTGGGCAATACAAGAGCCACTTGTAGCGGGCATAATGCCAGCCTTTTAATAAGGGTAACTTTGTATGGCTCTCTACATAATCACAATCCATAGATCCATTCATTTGATTGGATATATTGTATACTGACATATATTTAGCACTATGATTCGGGTGCTTGAAGACCATAGAAGCACCAAATGTGCAGCATTTAAGTCTCGACTTTTCCTTAACTTTGTCTAACATTAGCTGTGTGATTCCAAAGGTGTTTAATTCATAGATAATGATGAGGAAGTGTGCAGCCCCCAGTCAATAAAAATAAAATAAATACATCCCTTTAATTTCCCAGATGCAAACCTAAGCCTTGAATTCAGCCTTTTTCACACAGTATCTTGAACAGGCTTTAATACTTCCTCTTTCAGAGTGCACGGGGTGTGTTCCCCTTCACTCACAGCCTTTACTGAACACTTCTTTTTGTACATTGACCACAATTTCCAGAATTCCATAATGCATTGTCCTCCTTTGCACACTTTGGTGCTGTGACCAAGTTTACCAGAGTGCAGCATGAAAGCTCTCCTTCTATCACAGACACTTTGGTACTTTGACTACACTTCCCAGAACCTACTGCCAGAGTTTTCCTTTGTGCGTAGACTTTGTTGGATGTTTTGGTGAATGATGACATTTTCTACAATGCAGCATCAAACCTGCCCTTCTCTCTTTCTTGGACACTTTGGTACTTGGGCTCCAGTTCACAGAATTCATTGTCTGAGCTTTTCTTGACGGGCTTCATAGAGCTTTGTTTTTGGCACTAAACGTTATTTCCCAACGTGCAGTGTCTTTCTTCTGTCAAAGTCTTTATGGCATACTTTGACTACATTGCCCAATGTGCAGCCTCAGACCCAAATCATGCACAGGTGCCTTCAGGATTTCTCTTCCAATTGTCCATCTCATCATACTTCCTTGCACTGCAGCTCAGGTTTGTTGATGGACTTAGTGTCACTGGCTTTTTATGGCGCACTGCTCCTCTCTGTCACGTCTACCCCGTCTCCTCCCAGGTCCGCTTCTAGCAGACGTCCCGGATCCACGTCCTGTTCTATGTCTCCCGCTTCCACATTGCCCACACGGTTCGTCTCTCGAACATCCTACAATCATCGTCAGCCTTCGTTCAAACTGCAACCTTTCTTGTATTGGCACTTACCTTGGCGTTTCTGTTCCAAACAATGCTGGTCTACAAGAACACGGAATCACGCGCATTGCGTGCAACGTCATGGTAACAAACGAGGAAAAACAGTGCATCGGATCACGTGTCTCTACGCCGACGGCTGTTTTCCTTCACTACGCGGTTCACCTGACGCGATTCCGCGTTCCCAAATCCGAGTCACATGACCTCTGTACGCCGTTAAAAGAACGAAGGCAACATTCAACAAACGCTTCACAGCTACTTCATCTCTTGAGTGCTGTATGGCGTTTTGTTACCACGTTTTGGAACTTTGGCTTATTTGACCTCGGAACTCTTTGGATTGAACTGCTTAACCCTGACACTTCGTTTTTGGAACTCTGGCTTATTTGACCACGGAACTCTTTCGGAGTGAACTGCCTAAACCCTGATACACTTGTTTTTGGAACTCTGGCTTACTTGACCACGGAACTCTTTTGGATTGAACTGCCTAAACCCTGATACACTTGTTTTGGAACTCTGGCTTACTCGACCACGGAACTTTCTTGGATTACATTTCTCTGTCTTGTTGTTGAGGTGATTCCTGGTTATTGACCTCGGACTGTTAATTGGATTACTTCGCCTTCCCCTTTGATTACCCTGCTCGACTCAGGTACCCTTCCATCCCGAGTGCCTTCAGCGACCCTTCCTTCTTCCCTTATCCCTTCAAAGCATTCTGGCCATCAGACTTGGACCTGCACACGTTAATCCTTTTATGCTGCTTGGTCATTTGTTTCTGTTGTCTGACCTAATCCATTATTGCCTTACAGTGGTCAGGGGGTCCTTCCGGCGTTCCTGGTTCCGGCCTTCAGCACTCAACACCTGTGGCCTCAAAGATTACACTGGTAGTGTTTATTTTCTATCAGTGTGGTACTTGGGGACGGAGGTCCTGTTAATCTGCACGACCATCAAGCACAACAGAACACTCTCTCTCATTGGCTATCAGTTGGGCCATTTCAACTCAGAAAGCACCTCCCGTGGATCCTGTGACGTCATCTCCAACATCCCTTACAGCTCAGGCACAACTGTATCCCGGGTTCTTTTCTGACTTCCTGCTGATGCCTCCAGGCATCAGAAGCCATTGAAAAACCAGGGCTCTCTTGCACAGTCTTTCACAGTGGTGCATCCCCACCAAACTCCATGCAGCTTGTGCACACAGCGCTCTCAGGCATCTGTCTTGAGGCTTCAGCTGCTACAGCCTTTTCCAGCTACTCTCAGCTGTGTCACTTACCATTATTATACCCTCATGTAGCCATGAAACCTTTGGACACCACCTTTGAGTTCATTGCCTTTTCTTTCTGCAGCTGGTTGTCAGAGGTCAGTGTGATCTGTTATCCTGGTTTATCAAGGGTGATTGGCTGAGCTCCTGCTTCTGTCAGTGATTGACTATAACAGATAAGCCAAATTTGTGTGTATTTGTGATACTATATGGTATCTTCACCATAGGTAGCCTATGTATAGAACGTCATGCCTTTATAAAATAATGGGATATTAAATACATTCATCATTAAGGGAACATGAGTCACGCAAGCAAATAAAATGCTGGGAATTATTGATTATTAATTTTTAATTAATGACATGGAAACATCAACCATGTGATCATGATGTTCTCGGATGGAAACTTTCCAAATGTATAATAAAACGGTAAAGTCTTTTTAATCTAAAAGGTCCGCTCAATATGTTTTGCAAATGTTTCAAAATCAAATAAGGACAGGGAGATTGACTGTCCATCTGCAAACAGCAGATCTACAGCTGTTTACAATGTGAAGGCACTCTTAGCCTTCTCAGCAAATTCAGCAAATCCAGACATACGCGTGAAGGTCTTCATGCAATGTTCTTAAAGCTGGTCAACCTAGAGAGGGACACTTTGCGGGATCACATGAAATGCTTTTGCAAAGAGGGGCTGATAGCTGAGATCTCTGCTTTCTGATACTTTGGCTTATTAAAGAAAACACATTTAGTGAGGTCAGGATAGTGATATACCAGAGTCTGGAGCCTTGCACGGGTGGGAGCTTCTTTTTAATTTTTTTATTTTAGCATTTTCAAAGCGCACACACAGCCTGCAGGCATCGAGGTGCTGTTACAGGAATTGTTTTTTTAGTTTGCGTAATTATTTTTTTATTTTTTGTCTTAAATACCCAGAGGTTTCTAAGCGCGGACCCGGGGAGCGCACCTGTGTTGCTTCGGGTCGTCTTGCTTCCAAGGCGCGCACGTTGCCGCTGAGCTATCCTCCTGGGATTGCATTGATATTCTTCTTAGTTACAAGTGCATGGGTAGGAGGACCCCGAGTACCTTCTGCTGGATACTCTCTTCTCACCAACTGACTCGCTCTCTATTCCAAATTACAGCTAACTTAACATTCTCACATACATACATTCCAAGCTGGAATCCTCACCACTTCTTTATGCAGTGCTTCCCCACCTTCTAACAAACAGCAACATGCATGAAGTAAACTAACATGATCAATATAATATATAGGTATGGAGATCTGGAGTCAAAGGCAAGCATCTTGAATGGGTTCCCTCTTTTTTTCTCCCAAAATAATCCTGCACTGTAAATGACAATGTAGACTAGCCTTGGCGAGATAATGGTAGCAGTGCCCGTTGATTGCTGACCCTGCTGACTGTTGAATCCAAAACTGAGGTTACAATGTGTTTACTGGAAATGCGGAAAAAAAAGTCTACCTCTAAAATCATCGACTTATCTGATAGCTCATCCAAGGAGCTGTTTCTAATTTACCATGGCACAGCACACCCTAAAGTAATGATTCTATGACACTTTTCAAGTTCAAGATAAAAAACCTTTTTTCTTCTACTATCCCTCACAGTACAAACTCAGGGAATGCAAGCTCTGCAAGTAGTTCTGTTTCAACATATTTCTCCAACTTCTCACTTGTCACCACACTGAAAGACACAAGGGCTTTGTCGGCATTCACATGATCTGCTACACCACTAAACATCTGCAATACGTTGTATCCAAAGTGGCTCTCCTCATCACTGTGTCAATCATTAATGAATTCATCAAAGCCCCTATGAACAGGATAAAGGTGCACTCCATGTTCAATTAAACTGCCATTACCCTGATCCCTTAAACACATTGGTGTGCCCTGAATTCCTGGTCAATTATCTGACCATCTTTGTTCTTTGGCCACAGTCAAAACCCTTAAATCCATCATTAACTCTCGGCTACCTGCCTTCCTTGAATCTTACGCCCTTCTGTGTGACTATGAATCTGGCTTTCGCCTGCAAAGAAGCACACAAACTGCCTAAATGGACATCAGGGAAGAGCATTTCGATGCTAGGAATTTGGGTCAGACCAGTGGCGGCAGGTGCATTTTTCAACTGGAGGTGCATAAATGTATGTGTCTAACATGCGAGGGAGTCCGAACCAAACAAAGGGGATTAAGGGGTTTCCCCACAGAGAAAGTTTTTAAAATAATGGGTTAAAATGGTGTGTTTTACGGCACTTTGTATAAAGACTGGGTAAAAAGCCACACAGTTTGTAATCAAGTTTTCACATGAAAAATCTCAATAGATGCAAGTTACCAACAGTGCACAGGAACATTTTCCACTGCATTTTCATTACGCCTTTGCCCACAACATATGCCAGTATATACAGCATTTTCATGCTGGTTACGCCTATAAATGTCCATGCAGTTGCTACCAGATAAACACTCCCGTCCAGTAAAAAATACCATTCCTCAAAACGAAAGCATATCCACTCTGGCTATACCAAGATAGGCCAGTGTACCAAGTAATAACACTTTTGTTTGCTTTTACCCTTGATGATGAGTTAAAAAATGCCATGACACATAAAGAGTATATGGCTAGACTGGAGCTACCAATGTTAGCCTGTCTAGCCACATAATATCACTCATCATGTTTGCTTTACCCATGATGTCAAGTAAAAAGGAACGAATGCCATGCCAAGTAAATGCACACTGACACCATAGTCCAAGCCAGCCATGTAATGACACGTATCATGTCTGTTTGACCGTTGATGCCAAGTTAAAAAATGATCATGCCACATTACGAAAGGATATGCAGACAGACACTAGTAGTGCCAGTCTGCATATACTTTCTTAATGTGGCATGGTACTTTTTACTTGGCATCAACGGCACTTGTAGTGTCAGTCACTAGTAGTAGACACTAGTGTTGCCATCCTGTATATGCTTTCTTAATGTTGCATGGCATTTTTTATTTGATATCAAGGGTAATGCAAACATGATAAGTCTTATTACCTGGCTAGACTGACCTACATTCAGAGTAGGCCAATCTAGCCAGATAACAACACTGGTGAATTTCTGAACTGCAGGTGCGTAAATGTTTGTGTGCCACATGAAATAGGTCAAGGCCATTCTAGGCTTTGCTGGTCTTGACCTATTTCGTGTGGCACAGGTCACCCACCACACCTGGCAGGAGGAAGGGTTGAAATTAGGACCAGACTTGAATTTCAGTTACGCACTGGAAAATATGGAAGAATAGTCCCAGAATCCTGCTTGGCACTCCTCCACACAGTGGACATAAACACTGGGTTAATTAATGGTGTTCACAGAGGAGAGTTTTAGTTTATGCTATGTAACCTTAAGCTTGATTTTAATGGCTGTACTGATCTTTAGGCAACTCATATAAAAGACTAATTTATATATCTTGGATTTTCCTACTTGGAAACAGATGCTATGCATAATAAAGGATGCACCTTAGCCATAGGCTGGGTTTTCTCCTGCAAACTCCTGCCTTCTTATCCAGCAACAATTAAGCAGTTCTTATCAGACCACACTGCTGTCTTCCGTAACATATACCTATGCCTGCTGATGTAGTAGACATACAACATCCAATAACTATTTCCCAAGATGTCCCTACTCAATGTATGTGTTGCCTATATCTCTAAAAGAGTCTAGACATAGCATAAGTAAAGTGAATCCAACTTGTCCTAATGAGCCATGTCTTTCCAAATTATTTAAGGACCATGAGGAAACTTTAAGCCCATTTATTATGTCGCTTATCAGTGCTATGTTTATGGAAGCATATAGCCTATATGTCCTTAAACAAGCTTGGGTCAATCCACTTTTGAAAAAACCCACCTCAAATCCCAATGACAGCACCAGTTACTGTCCCATACCAAATGTCCCATGTTTGCCTAAAACTTTAGATCAAGCAGCTACACACAACTACAGAATGGCTTAGGAAATTCTAATTTACTGGGTGATCGACATTCTTCCTTCTGCCCTGGGAGAGGCATTGAGCTCGCTTTTATTGACATTTGGGATAACAAATCCTGAATCATGGATAGAGGAGACATTGTGCGCCATATGCTACTACATCTTCCTTCCTCATTTCATACGATGGATCCTGCTGCCGTAAACCAATGCTTACAAGAGTTCGTAGGGTCTCACTTAAAGACATTCTCTAGGGTGAAGGTAGGAAATGTCTTTTCCATCTCAATAACAACCTGTGGTGTACCTCAGGGCTCCTGCATGCCACCATTGCTCTTTAATATTTAACCTAAACCCCTTTATGATGTTTAACTGGACTTCGATCTTTCAGAGCTATGCCGATGATGCACAGAATGTCTTTAGCCTGCGAAGAGATACACAATCTAATACACATTGAATAGAATACATCTTCAATCAAATTGAAAGCTGATGGCGCGTAACTGGCAAGGTTTACATCCTGATGAAACAGAGTTGCTGATTGTATCTTCTTCCATGTCCATGAATGCGGCTTTTCATAAACCTCAGGATATGACTTTGGCCGATATCAAAATGCCTGTTCAATTAAAGGTAAACACACTGGGAGTCATATTTGATTCCACTCTTTCGATGCAACCTTAGATTAATGCTGTACTCTGCTAAGCCAACTATTATCATAAGCTACAGAGACAGCTGTAGCCGCTACTCTCTGATGCGCACTGCACGGTTATTGTTCGCCCCATTACTGGATGTACATTTGACTACTATTATTACTGCAATGTGCTATACACAGACATATCTCAAAATGTGTTTCTGAACAACTCCAAACTTGACAAAATACCACGCTGCGAATAGTCAGTAACACCCCTAGAAATTGTCACATCACTACAGTATAGAGAAGGCCTCATTGCCTCCCAGTAAACTCTAGGACTATTTTCAAACTTCTTTCCATTATTCATGAAGTGCTATATGAAAATTGCACTACAAACATCAAGAGTCAGATGAAAATGCATAACTCTAACCACCTTCTAAGACCTAATCTGCACATTACATTGCAATTTCTCAAATTCAAGTGATTTTGTGGCTTAGTTCGCACTTGTCTGGTCGTGACTGCCAGAAATTGAAACAAGCTACTAGCAAGTTATGCTATATAAGTGATGTTTTAACTTTTAGAAAAATTCTAAAAACTCAACGGTTTTCTAATTTTCCTCTTTCTGTATCACTTTTCTACATAGAATATATTTCACAAAATCTAGTTTAGCGCTTAGATGCCTTCGGGCTGATGTGCCTCCCAAAGGATCGATGGAGTGGGATTCCCTGGGGTCATCCCACCCTACGAGACATGATACTATGTTGTCCCCTCGGAAAACGCTAGAATCTCAGATAGCAAAATGGGACTACAAGTCTGAGCAGCCCATGGCTCTGGCTGGGACAGTTCATGCAGTGGAATTAAACCAGAACAGCAAACACACTGCAGAAGCAACTTACTCGCGTGCCCAAGTCACCTGCAAAATGTGCAGTCTGGTGAGAACACCGCACTCATTCACTCCGGGAACAAAGGCAGTCACAGTGCCCTGCAGAACCATAAAAAGACAGGGTTTGACACAATAGTGGCATGGTGATTGGCCAAGACTTTTATTCAGGCAAAATTAAAGAGGAAACCTGACTCTTCCTTACTCTGAGAGGGGTTTCCCTGCCTCTAATAAAGAACGTATGAGTCAGTCAGAATGTCCAAGTAAATAAAAAAAATCCACTGTCGTGTTAAAATACCACCTTCTATCCCTTGCACTTATAACTACTACGAAAAAGGCTAGTGGGTCTTCTTGGTCCAGAAGAATGACTGCCTTTTTCTGGACAATGAGCCAGATGTCCTGTCTTTTCCTGAGGACCTCCACCAAGAACGATGTCCCCTTCGTCCACCGTGGGACCCTGAATGCTGTGTTGAACATCCACAGCAGCAGCCGACGAGGCCCTGCCAAGATGGCCGCCGAGCTTTCCTTCTTTGCTGTGCACCCTCCTCGGTGCTTGGAGGCACTTCCTCATTCCCTGCCTTCTGATTGGCCCCTGTCCTCATCAAATGCAGAGACCCGGCCAAGCCGGGAGGCGAAGCCGGGTCCGCGCATTAAAGGGCAGCGCTTAAGGGCTTCATCCTGTCTTTTCCTGTCCTTTCCGTGGACTTGTCTGCAGCCTATCCTCCTGGTCATCCAGCGCTCATTGCAACACCTAAACGAAGGGTCACTGTGCAGAGGTAAAATGTGCACGAACCTACCCTTTCCCCTCCTTGTTCCATGTCTACATCTCTATAATATCCCCTCTGGTCTACCACTTGTATCAGTCTGCAAAACCCAGCACCAAAGTGAATTTGACTATGCAGCATCACTTGTGCTGCACCAACGTGACTCTTTCACCGCCCTCCACCTCTTGACTCTTTGCTACCGAATCCTCTCCTCCTGCCAATGGACCCGACCCTCAGTGCCCCAACAAACATTCTTGATATTGGCACATGTTTTTTGCACGTCTTTCAACCTTCTGTGAACCTATCATCAACAGTCTCTATTTCCACTTCGGCGGAATCTTGGAACTCAACACTGTTAAATACTGTACGAAGTTGTTTATGCGCTTTTTATTATTCTATGCCGCACATCTGTCCTTCATGACATTGGTGGGAATTACACGTATTTCATGCATGTTTCACCCATTCCTCTAATCAGACGCACTGCAAAGGTTTTGTCCATTATCTATGCATGATTCCACCGTTTGCATTCACTGTTTTGACTTTCCGTGTACTGCTACTTCTGTGCGACATGTGTCAGCTATAACCCGTGCCATGTACACTTCTTCTGATCCATCAGCATCTTATCCCCCCCCACAGCCCTCCTTTTGCCTTACTCCCCCTCCCCGCTGGTCGTCTTGCAACCCCTCCTCATTTCACCCCTGCAAGTGTGTCAGCTGTCCGCCCTTGCCGAGACTTGGTCCACGCTACTGCCTGGCAATGCCAAACATATGTCTACAGCATGCACTTGCCACCCCACCATACGTGACCATCCGCCCTCTGTTCCGTGTAGACTCTACTCACGCTTTCTTGGGGTGCTTGCCTCCTTTGTTCTCTGTGCTGGGTACCACAAACCCACCCTCTACTTCTACCCACTCTACTTCCTACTCTCACTTGCCTGCATCTCCCCCTCCTCTGGGGACCTGGACACTCTCTCGAGGCCTTCCCCTCCTAGCACTATCATCTGTTTCTTGACTTTTGATAGTAGCTTGTCTGTCTCCCCTCCTACCCCCTTGTTCTCCATCCCCCCTCCCCTGCTTTTTAATTTTATCTTTGATAAATTTGCTCAGTAGCCCCCCCAACCCTCCTCTTGTATACCTCCTGCACTACATCAATTGTCGTCAGACATAGTAATGTTACTGCTTGCTTTGTTTATCCCTCTTTTCCATTACCTCTTGTCTTACCTGTTTTTTTTCTTGCACTTGCACTATCAGAAATGTCGACAGGCCTATTACGATAGTTATTTTTCACATTCTGTATTGCTTTAAGGACTTTAACTGAATGTACTGTATTTTCCTATGTTCCCTCCCTCCTTGAAGCGCTTTGAAACACTTTGTGTATGGGCGCTATATAAATAAACTATCATATCATATCATATCAGTTCCAATTGCAGGGGGAATTTCACCTGTGAGAATGACTCCCTTCTCCAGGTCTCAGTTCCAGCTTGTAGCATCTTAATGGTTCAGTTCCAAGGCAAAAGAAAAAGTCCCAACTAAAACATTCTTCCTTCTCGAACATAGTTGTACTTCACTATTGGGTTCCTGGAGAATGCCTCCCTTCTCCAGGGATATGGTTCTCAATGTCCTCACGGAGCCTGGGAAATGATTCAGTTCCATGAGCCTTTTTTTGACTGGTTTCACGATACCCAACCTTCTGGGAAGACAGCAGGGGGCATTGTCTCCTTCTCCTGAGGTCTCCTTGCTTTCCATTTCCCAAGGGCTAGGTGGAATGACTCCCTTCCCCAAACCCTTCTCAGACTTTCACAATTCACAGTGCATAGACAATCTTCAGGGAGGAATATGCCCTGTCCCCTGGTTCTTATTTCACATTAGTTCCCAATCTTATGGATGAAGGTCCCTGACCCATGTGTTTCTCTGACTGGGTTCGGCAGTCCCGAGTCACTCCTGCCATGTACTGTGACTGTGAAGATGACTGGGGTTGATCTTCATAAGAAGATGCAGGTCCCAAGCCATTGGGATTCTTCCCTTTAGGTGCCGCAGACCTGGTTCTCTATCCTGCCAGGTACTGTGACTATGAAGATGACTTAGGCTACTCTTCATAGAAGGATGGCGCCCCAACCCGTGGGATTCAATCCCCTTGGTGTTGCAGTTCCTTTATACTAGGGGTCTTAGGTTGTACCCCAGGGGCTTGCCTCAACCCCAATATCATAACTCCAGCATCTGCCAGTGCCTTCTGGTACCCCTTCCAACCACCCCAGTAGCCCTTGTACCTTTAGGGTCTCTACCGTCACGGCCTAGTCGATCTCAGGGTTCTCCACCCTCTGCTTTAGACTTCTCTAGGCTTCTCTGCTCTTCCACCGTGATGAGGTGTCTCCTCAGCACTCGCAGATTCTCAGCGGATGCAACTTCCTGCAACCACCCGGTCAGTCTGCTTGGCTGGCCAGGATGTCCACTTCTATGCTTCGCTGGATGGTCCTTCCATGTCGGACCAAGTAAGAGCCTCTCCACCTGCCAGGTAAGCTCTCATGCAACTGTTCGAGTCCTTTGTTGAGCCGAGCATTCCCCACACTTGCAATTCCTCCAGGGATTCCCACTTCAGCTTTTAATGGGTCTTGCCCAATTAGCTTTTGGGAAAAACTAGACTGTTCATGCAGGCTCTCATGAGTGCTCTCTATGCTTCCACACTGCTTCTTCATCCAAGTACTGATATTTAGGTCTTCCAGTGAGTCCATTGGTCTCTCCCTCGTCTCAGTCAGAAGGGATACATGCTCCTTGAGGAGTTCACACTCTTCCTCATCCCAGAACTTCATATATTGGTTGCATGACAGAAACATTTAGGAACACTAGGGAACGTGTTTGTTTTGGAGGGCGGTCCAGGAAGGTGTGTTAGGGTTGGGTGGGCTATGGGGATACCATGTTCTCGACAGTTTGTCAATAATCCTATAAAGGGCTTCCATTCCCATGTGATCCACGCGCTGATTATCACCTCCATGGAGACTATTGGGTAGAGGCCTCACCTTCCTGGCCTCATGGGAAGGGGCTTCCCCTAGGGGAGAAGTAACAACATCCGGGGATTCGTCACACGACATACACCTATTTAAAGACGTGGAGCCAGTAATTAAACAATGAAAACAATTTACCCCATACCCAATATAACAAGACTAGTAATAACCACATCAAGACCACATTAAGAAGCCAAAGGATAAAGACCACCCCAGGCAAAGGTCAATCTCTTCCGAGCTTATAAAGACACCCACCACCTCAGGTGTAAATAAAGGGCTGCAAGAAACCGGGAAGAAGACATGCTGCTCATTGCTCCCTGAAGGTACAGGGATACAACTACATGAGCCTACCTGCTGAAGATTACTGAACATAAGCTCTGCTAGATGCAAAGCCGAGGATAGAGCATAAGGACTAATGGTGTGAAGGAGGTTTATCCCACAGCATAACACAGTATTGTGAGCCCAATAAGAAGAGAGCCCTGGCAGGAGGGTAACAATATTGGTTGCCTGACAAGGACTCTGCCTGAGTGGGGAGAAATACTTGTTATATGCAGAAGAGATAAACATGTAAGTGGTGAAGGGGAAAGGAGCCACCGTTCTAAACCTAAAGGTGCTGTGACAAATCTGGACAATTAGTTGACTCCCCTCTTGGGGACAATGCTGAACTCAGCATGAATGCAATGGTTAAAGAAGGACACTGTTATGCTTATTCCTGTGATGTGTGTAAGAGAGAAGAGATTGTAAAGGGAGGAGAGACTCCTACATAGGTATGAGAATGGCTACAAAGAGGAGAGCATCCACACCATCGACTTCCTGGAGGGGCGGAGCCAGAGGCAGCAATGAGGGCAATCAAAATGCTAGCCGAACGCCTGAAGGTTTGCGTTCTACCTGACTGAGGAGACGAGGTCGGAGATGAGGCAAAGATGGAAACACACCCGTCTCGTCTGGTGGCATAACCACGAAGGAGCTATGGTTAGCCGGTAGGTCGGTAACAGGTTGTGAGACCAGATCTTATGAGGGAGCCCGGGACACCAAGCTCTGCACAAGTCAACCATAGCTACCGAGACAAGTAGCCACAAGGAAAGCCAACGTGGTTACGGGAACCTGTTAAACCCGATGGAGACCGTACTGCTGAGAGGCACAAACACATTGAGCGAAGGCTATGTAGGTCGATGAGGTTATGGGAGCCTGAGAAATTTGTCATAGAACATATTGCAATTTGACTTTTCTATTACATACCCGATCGCCAACCTGCCTGCAAACACACTTGACTTGGATGGTAGCCTTGTACTGTACATATACATTGAACCTGCCTTCAACACACCAGATTTGACCTGCATTCTCATGCTGTATACATATCTTAATTTGTCTGCAACATGTCCTACCACATATCTGTACACCTGATGTAGACCCCGCACCACGAGGAATGGCTTTGCCAAACTGTGCACCTACCCCGATTGTGTCCTTTGTTTAGCTGTACACTTGATGAAGCCCCCACACTATGAGACGTGGCTTTGCCAGACTGTGCACCTACCATGATTGTGTCCTTGCTTATCTGGACACCTGATGTAGCCCCCGCGCAACATGATGTGTGGCTTTGCCAGACTGTGCATCTATCGTGATTGTGCCCTTGCTTATCTGTACACCTAATGTAGTCATGGTTTTGCGTAACTGTGCACCAACCCTGATTATGTCCTTGCATATGTGTACACCTGTTGCAGCCCCCGTGCACCAGGATGAGTGTTCTGCCAGTTCTTACTTTCAAGAACCACCCGCATGTTGTAACCCCCATACCTGGTCCTGCACTTTGTAAAATGTCACTTTGCACTTACTGTAACTATCCCCTAGATGCCTGTGGGGTATGTGCGGTTCTTTAAATGTCAACATTAAATAACATGAATCAAATAGAAGCGAAACAACTGTGGAGAGGTGCAAAGAATAGAAGGATCATAGAGAGGTCTAGAAGAGGGAAACACCATGGAGAGGTCTATAGAAGCCAAGAGAGTGTGAAGAATGTATTACCATGAGTACTCCATGTAGGGGATTGCCCAGAGAATCATCTTTGCTTTTTCTTTATAGACTAGGGTTTGACAATGATATATTAGGCTTGTGAGATTTTTAATTGGTCAGGGCTTGGAACATTTCTGTTTGTAAGCATGGAGTTAGCTAGGAAGCTAAAGGACTTGTTATGAGCACGTCTGAGCTCTTTTGTTGCCCCACAGCTTTAGATCTTCATTTGTTAATAGTAGGTTCTAAATATTTCATGTTCATTGGAGCAGACGGGAGAACCACACTTTGTGCTGTGCCATCCTTGACACTGTTTTACAGTTTTACTCCTTATTTCTAGAGTCTTACCCTACCTCCTGTAGGCGGTTTTCCAACCCAAAACCTGAACTACCAGTGTTCACTAAATAAATACTTAACTCAAGCATTTGGCCTTTCTTCTATCATGTTATCTTATCAGCGTATCCACTATCTGCCAGCCTAGCAGAGGCCTATGATAGCCTCCCAACACCGGCTGGTTCCCACCCCGACAAGGTACAAATGTTTTGGGGGTAGATGTCTACCTCATCAAGGCTCCCCCCTATGGAACTACCAGTCAGCCTTGAGAGGGACCACATGCTGCATTTCAGGAAGTCCTAGACATTCATCTGTTTGGAACAGTGTTTTGCTCCTTGACCTCAGTATGGGTTCTTCATCCTGATAGCTGCACATCACCAACAAGGTTCCATCTGGCCCTTGATAACCCACAATTTGAAGCAGATTACATGGAAGACTCCTCATCCCTAGCTGTCTCTCCCTTCAACTACCTCTTCAGTTGAGAGGGGGTAGGGGGTTGGGGGGGCAGCAGGAAAGGCAATTCTGCACATTTCATATGGAGAGGGACTGGGCTCTCTCTCAATCAGCCTCTAGTGATGTCTCTATGTCACTTTCTTCCCCAGATTCCAAACTCGCTCCAGGTTTCTCTGTCCTGTCACTGGCACGTATTGTCCTTAAAGTCTAAGCCTGTAGGCCACGCCCGGCGATGATTCCGTTTTTACAGAACGTAGCACCATCAATCAACCTGCTTCTACAATATAATATGTGTTCCCTAAGTAGTGACACGCCACAACTAGCACACTGCTGAGTAATTGTTCTCCAATCAGAGTACACTCTGCTGTTCGCCTAGTTAGTTACCCTTATAGTTTTATCTTTTTTTAAACGGGCCACTGAGGCAAAAAGCACAGCTTTTATAGTGAAATACAAGCTCTCATCAATTCGACGTCTGATTGCCAGACGAGTGCTTTAAAATGGTTTAAGTGCAACGTACTGGTATCAACGAAACAGCAACTCACAAAAAAGAATTGGTAGCTGGGAGGAAACTGTATTATCTTTCCCGGATCAGGTGTTGGCTCGCGGAGAAGCTTGGACATTGCTCAGTAAACACATCTGGCTAAGAACACACATTCCTTAAACCCACAGCATGGCATTGTGTTAGGAGAAACACCCTAATGCAAATGTCCTTCATCATGTAAGCACCAGGCCTTTGTCAAACATTTCACTTCAGCTGAAGATACCTCTGACTGAGGTTCACGCGGCAGCATTGAAATATTGACCTTTGCAAAACATTTCTCAAACAATGAATGGCCAGCAAACAACCACACACACCACCAAAAAACTGGAAGGAAAAGTACATGGTACAAGTTACAAAATATGCAGCCACACCGAACATAGCTGAATTAATGTTCATCCTGGTCTAGACTAAAACACCAAATCGCTTTTTTCACACATATGTTGGTTGAACAATTTATGTTAAGTTATGTTGCTATGTTTTTGTACTGCACCGAGTTACCACCGTAGTCGTTTCAAAGCTCTGAATCTGTGTTGGAGACCCATTGTGCCGCCACCCCGGGTTATCAAACCTTAGACAGTGTTGGAATAACTTAAACAAAAAGCTTTTCAGTACCAAAAGATGATTTTCAAAGACCTTGGTGTGGTTTTGGATAATATCTGGCAATTGGGGAAAAGCAACATTCATATTTTATTAAAACAACCATTTCACAACCTGGACAGTAACTTTTATTAGTGCACCCCATGCCTGAGACAATTATGGCGATTGGCCAATCTGCGGGCTATACTAACCAATGTAGCTCGCACATTGAAACCAACATCTTACCATCTCAGTTTGAGCTTGGCCATTACTGCAGTACCAGAGCTGTGTCCAGTGTGGTGACCAAGGACAAGCAAACTAAAGGTCCCATGAATGTAGGATTTCTCTCTTCGCATTCAGCGAGCGATGCCACCATCACGCAGTAATACTACTTCAAATAATGAACAGCTGCTGTGCTGCGCCGCGCTCCCTCACTGAACGGGCCACCTCACTGCAGATTTCAGTGGTGATGCCATCACGCAGCATCGCCGCGCATTGAACTTCAAAAGAATAGATAAAAAATGGGTGGCAGGCTCCAAATCAATGCAGGAAGACCATCCTCTCCACGACAAAGCCATGGGCAACATGAGCTTCAATGTTCTTGCGAGAAGCAAACCTAAGGAGTGGTTAGCTGATATAGACAGCAAAGGAGACCCTCCAAATGTGGAAGAAGCTCTCCCTACTGTCCAATGGCCAGAGAGACATCAGTCTGTTAAGCACTAAGATTGAAATTAATAAAAGTGGAGTTTACACACAGGCTGCCCCAAGATGGGTGGCAGAAATCTTTAAGAACTAGCTTGTAGAAAACAAACTACCTCCAAACTTTAAAATTCAGCTTGAGCCATTTTTAAACCACCACATTAACATCCACCCCACTCACACAACCTGAGTTGCATGCATAGCACAGACTTCCAAAATGCCAACAATATTTTCCTGCTATGATTACAAAATTACGCTGTGAAGGTTATGATCCAACAACCCACAAATCCAGCATCACAGACAGATGGAAAGTAGTGGCATGTTCAACACTGATCGCCCCATCACACCACAACTGAAGGAGTGGTATGACATCCAGTTGAACTTTGGCAGGCGAGGCAGCGGTCAACAAACACTACCCCCAAATGTCAAAAAAGTAGCCAAGAACCATCAGCCAATTTCTGGAAAAAAACAGAGATGCCCTTTGATGGACCATGTATGAAGTTCCAGGTGATCCCATGTGTTTCATCCTTTCACTTCGACTGTGTATTCAAAACATGCCTTTTAAAAGTCCCCTGCTTCCTTTAACTTTCCAAAAATATGTCAATCCAACAAGCCAAAATAGAACCCATATAACCGACAGGTCCCTCAGCAAAAACACTCTAGGCTCCATGGAGCAGACCATTAGCAAAAAATAACATTAAGCAGAATATACACAAATCATTGCCTACGTATCTCAGCCGCTCAAACTTTGGCAAATGTTGGACTACAATCTTGTGAAATTCTGACTGTCACTTGTCATTGAAATGAATGCTCCATTCGCAGCTTTTGGGCACCACAGGATATTGAAGGGATTACATAGTCCACCATCCTCCACAATGCTGGCGATCCTTCCCCAATAACTATACAAGCTTCCCTTCCATCCACATCTCACCAAAATCCTCAGCCTACTTCATCCACCACCCCTCTCGCCAACGACAACACAGAAGTCCCAATCAACAGTTTGTTTCCTCAAGGCCAATTTAGAAACTGTACCCTACATTTTGATGAAAATGTTTAACGACACCTTAACTAAATGGTCTTAAGTGTTACCCTCCAAAAGAAACCACCCATCAGACCTTCCATTTTTAATGAACATGTTTAATGACACTTAAAATAAATGGCTTTTTTCATCTTCATCTGCAGTGTGGGTTTTGTTTCTTATTTTTCCTCAAAATTGGAGTGCGCTAATAGCTTTATAGATCACGCCCTCGGCCCGTACCTGGATTTATGTGCCTTTAAACCTTGTTAAATGCCCTCGCTTTGCTTGACCCTATAACTTGGTTTTATGGACCCATAACTCCTGGAACACCCTCGGTCTATATCTATAATGCCTAATTTCTAACCCTTGGAACCTTCACTTTGCACCCTTATGGAGCAATCGGTGGGCTGTTGAAACCAGTACAGCCCACAGATTATACAGAATGCTACATCTCAAAGATAACAGCGGGGCAGAGTGAACTCGCAGCTACATTCCTGGGACTGCCCCGGTGGATTTATCATCTGATAACGTCTTTGCACATTACAGCGTCTGCGATAGCGACCCTGTAGTTATGGTTAAGTTGCACTTCTCAGTGCAGCTTATACGTTTTGTGCCGTTCGACTAATTTACAGGAAACTTTGTTTAAAAATATATTGATCTGACTATTTTGCAAAGTTTGGTGCAGTTTAGTCAAGGGGCAGAAAGTTACAGGGGTGGTGCCAAAACGTTCCAAATTCCGATAGACATGAATGGAAACAAATTTTGTTTGCAGCTACAGCCAAAACAGCTGTATGGATTTGCACCAAACTTGTTCGAGGATCGGTGGCCTGGTCCCGAAAGCGTGTTTTCGCAAATTTGGTGTTAATCCGTCCAGTAGATTTCAGTAACTAAAAAGAAATAGTGATGTCTCCGCCCGATCCGCGGACCTACTTCCTGGTTCGGTGTCCATGGATGGTTCTGAGCCAATCAGGGAGCCGCTGATTGGTCAATAGAGAAATGTGAGGTGCATCAAACTTTTGAAATGGATCCCATGTTGGATTTGTGAGCTCTGCCTGAAAAAACATACTAAAAAACATATTACACTTGTCAAACAAATGAAATGATCTCTGGGGAGGTGAGGAGGTGATGAGGATGGGATTTGTCCAAAGAAGCCACACATTGGGTGTTTTTTATTCTCCGTTGTCTGCTGTGATGTTCGGTCACTTGACAAATGTTTGAGGACATCCAAATGTATGTATGTGTGCATTACAGGATCAGTGAAGAGCAGTTATTAGACAGCACCATTCATCAAAGCTGCACTACAACTATAGACCCAACTTTGAATGTTATTGCAAAGTTTCCTGCCTTTTCGTCAAGAGGGGCAAAATTAGAGAGGGAGGGGTCCCAAAATGTTTGGATTTCTTATAACTTGATGAATGATGAATGATGAATCCACACAAACATTTGCAAAAAGATTATAGACCCGGCGTTGAATGTGTGTGCACAGTTTGAAGGGATTTTATCAAGAGAGGGCAAAATTGTAGGGTATTTTAAATTGCGATAGGCTTGAATGGGAAAAAATATTCTGCTCCTGTCTACAGCCCTAAACGCTTGACGGATTTGCGGCAAAGAACCAAAAGCATTTGTTTGCAAATCCATCTTGTCTTTTATGCTTTGAAAAATGTCAAAATGTAGATATAGAAAATAGTGATACAACTTGCCATAGCCTGTGGCTGTGGCCAGAGGCCAAATTGTCTGGGGCATGGCCAGAGGCCATACCCCAAACAATATGCCCACTGCCCATGGACACCAGGACCATCTATGTGGTTAAAGTTGGCAGTGGGCCTGCCCCCGGCAAAGACAGGTGCAAATAATAGGGATGTAACTTTGGTGCCTGAGGCATAGCCTGTGGCCATGGACAACCTGGCCACTGGCCATGGCCACCAGGACCGGCAATAGGGTTGAAGTGGAACAGGCCACCAGGGACCGGCTATGTGGTAACATTTTTAATTCGGGATAGGCTTGAATGGGAAAAAATATATATGCTTGTGGCTACAGCTGGAAATGCTGGAGCGGTTTGCAGCAAACTTGTGCAGGAGCATCAGCAAGTACCCGAAAGCATGCTTTTGCAAATCTGTTCTGTGTTTTATTTTTTCTAAAGTGTAAAAATGTAAGTACAAAAAAATAGTGATATAACGTTGGTGCATTCACAGTGGGCTTGGCCCTCGGCAAGGTCAAATGTCTACTCTGATTTTCTTATTGGGGCTACCGGCATGGCCGAAGCCTATGCCCCATGGATTGTAGAAACTGGTGAACACTGTCCATTGATCACATTATGGGGGTAAAGGTGACACCGGACCAGGGTGAAGGCCAGGTGCCGTGGATAACAAGGGTGGTTTGGTTGGGTAGGGTTAATGCCCGAGCTGACAATGACACACATCAGTAGGTGCTGCAAAAAATATGTTTGTTAATGGAAAGTTATAGTTCTTTCATATATGTTAAAAGAGGAATTATTAATAACCTTTTTACAGTGCTGTAACATCATGAAACAGTTTAACTTCTAAAAACCTATGAAATTCGCTGAAAAGGTTTTGTGAAAGGGATGTTACAGTTGCAAGGCAAAATCCACTTTGCCCAGATGTTTCCAATTTCAACTCCAATGATCCTTCACGATTGGCTATTATGGCTAGGTATCATTGGGGTTAAAGTCCAAAACATCTGGGTGGCCATTTAATGAATAACCATTATATATAATATTAAGAGCGATGCTGATCATAATAGCCTTATGGATCTGGCCTATGGGCCAGACTGGGAGTTATGGGCCCATACCTCAGTGAAGGTGGGTCCTATTCCCACTATTATTCCGCCATCCCTCCCTCTATAAGCCTCTAGTACAATGATACGAGAAGCCATATCATCCCATTGATCTTTTCACAATTTTACTTAAAAACTGTTAGAAACCAGAGTCTTAGTGCGATATTGTGCACATATTCATCACATTCAATGTTGACATTCAAATTGGTATTCAACAGCATCCACTGCATTAAGCCAACTTGATGTACACATGTATTCATTTAAAGTTGCTTGTTTATATTGAGGCTGGGCCTTCTGTCCAGGCTGCTGCATTGTGACCTAATTCAAAGAATGTAGATAAGAAGCTCCTTGGTGAAGCACAGGCAGTTTATGCAGGCTGATTGTGGAGAGGGGCACTCAGAGGAACCTTTAATAAAGAAGATAGAAATCAAGCTCATGGTGGACTTACTTAGTTCTTGGATGTAACACTTAGCTTTTTGAGGGTGCATTCCCACATCGCCCTATCCAGCATAAGCCATACCTCAAACGCTCAATGCCCAAATCAAGGTATAATTAATATAATTACAATTTAATGAATCAGTTACAACTTAATATGTTAAAAATTCAAAATGAAGGGAAATGGACTCACAACGACTATCATTCAAGTCAGTGGGGAAACCTATTTATTTCAAGTCTACCAGAAACCGTTATAATGGGGTTCAAAGGAGATCCATTCACATTTATAGAGATTAAATGTCTGAACATTTTCTGTCACTGATTTTTCTTTCAATTGGACCAAGGCCTAAGGGAAGGTAGGTTGCGAGTGGGCCTGGTCATCCTGAGGTATGGGGTAGTGATCAGTGGCAAACATTACAATCACATTTTTTTGAAATTCTGGACCCCAAAACGGGGAAAGTGGAAACAGCAATCTGCATTAGAGCTGGCAAAAGATGCTGGGCTTTGAGGAAGCGTGGCAAAACTTTTGGTGAAGAGTCCCTGCAGTCTTAAAAACGCTTCAAGCAGGAAGAGGCACTGCTGCAGGCCAAGAAGGACATGGCAGGTTGTTTTGGGCTGGTCTTTCTGAGGTCAAAAAATCTGCCAAAGATTGAATTTTAAATCCACATGTTACTTGTTAGTACATGTAGGGGTTATCTATATTTAGGTTTTCAATAATGATTCTGTTCCAGCAGACATAGGACATCATTTTCTCAGTGGCAGGCATACCAAGTCTCACCAGATGCTCAACTGAACAAGCTTAACTGGTCAGCTGGACCCATGAATACCAGAAGGCCTGTGAGACCTTGCTAGAGGCTCACTCTACATCACCTATATAGGAGGCCTTGAATTATAGCAGAGACTTAATGTCTCTGTTAAATGCATATAATTATGGGCTGGAAACCAGTGCAAGGTACCCTCAAAGACCAGGGAGAAGACACCACTTGAGTATGTGGTGTTTATTGTCAGACAATGGGCCTCATTACGACCCAGGCGCTAATGGGTTAACGGTGCCATAAAAGACTGCAGCGCCGTTAACCAATTAGCGCCTAATTACGAGGTCCTTTTGCGGGACCCGACCTTAACGGCTGGTTTTACCAGCCGTTAAAGTAGGGACCCGCAAAGGGACCTTGGTGCTAAGTACGGTGCCGCAATTTGCGGCACCTTACTTAGCGCCTTCCCCATTCCCATTGAGCCCTATGGGGCAAAAATGGGAATGGGGAAGGGCCATGGCGGCATGGGGAATTACCACCCCGCCATCCTTGTAATGGGGTGGTAATTCCCCATTCCGCCATGGCGGACACCGGCATGGACCATGGTGCTAATAGCACCATGGTCCTCTGCCTGGGTCGTAATGAGGCCCAATGACTCCAATTGAGAGTATTTTGGAAATGGCTGGTTCTCAATGAAGTTAAGACCATACTTGTATGGCTAACACCACACCAACCCGGACGAATCATATGCCTAAAACATGGCAAGGAAAGGGAAGAAGCAAAACCTCCTGAGGCTTGTATGTCTTCAAGGCTTCATTACTGTCAACATAAACTTGAAGTTAGCCATGGCATAAAATGACTCTTTTTGACTCCACGAAAATGTTCAATTGACCCCAGGTTCTATAAACAGACTCTTGTCTCTATGCTCAGTGCATGTCAGGGCCTACTCAGTCCATTAAAGGAACAAGGAACCTTTGAAGACTTAGCAGGGCAAGAAAGGCATTTTTACACAGTAAGTGTCTTTGCATCCATGTTTGAATGCAGGGGAAGTTGAGCAAGACCTTGAGGTCACCTCTCTGACAAACTGCGACTTTATCTCATTGGTGAAAATAGGATTACCTTCAATTTCGAAACTGGTGGATAAGGAGGCATAAAACCACAAATTCCTGAAACGTTTAACTATATATGGTAAAGTTAGAGACCACAAACTCTGTAGCAGCTTTGCCTCCCTTGCAAGGAATCTGCCAAGAGATCTTCAATTCTGATTATTGCAGAATGAGCTCACGCAAATTGCCAAAAGAAACTTATTTTATATGTAAAATGCATAAACTTCAACAATGAATCCTGCATCATGCACAATGCAAGTGGAGCATAGCATAATAGCGTGCATGAGCATATGGTAAAGCAATATAGCACATCCAGTAGGCAGCACAGGACTGACCCAAGCACATTAATCGACTGGAGTGGCAAACAATTTTGCACCTGCCCTGAACTTTCGGTTGTATTGGCATGGACTCGTTTTGATGTACATCTCACTGTTTTTAGACTGAAGGCGATCATTGAAATGTTGTTGACATAATTGCTAACCATATTCAGAGGATATCATTTAACTTATTACTACCACATTAAGACACAAGTCCCCCACAGAGATAGAATTTTCAGCTGCAAAATCCAGAAGGGCGGGGATGGCTTTTCCAATGTAATCTTTAAAGTCAAGGTCATTTGTTGATTGTTGAATTATATTCCATTGTACTCATACCTGAAAATGTGTGGCATTGGAGTGCTATTTAAACAAGAAATTACATATAATGTTTAGTATATTTTCAAAATAAATAGTAAATGATGCATTACCAATTAGCCCTTTCCACCATTTTATTTCGGGAACAATGTTTACGCATTTTCATTGCAAAAAGTTATGGGAGTAAATGTCATTCACTATCACTGACAAAATGTGGTGTAAATGATTGTGTATATATTAATTTCTTGCAAAGCAGGATATCTTTAATACAGAGCTGAATAATGAAACCGAAAAATGTGCATGGATCAGGGTGTAAACGTAAATACTTTGTGCACCTGCTTCCTGATAAAAAGGGAGGAATATATGAAAGGCACGGTTATAAAATAACTCGTTGTTACATCATCACCAATCAGGATTTAGACCAATTATCCTATTAAATTGACACTTCAGAATAAATACGAGTGCAAGTATTAAAGTTTACGAATAACCACCAGGCCTCCCTACTCATCCTAATGGACTTTATCACGGGATATAGAGTCAAATATTACATCCTTCGACACTGCCTCTTGTGAGGGGTCAGTAATGCGAGGTGGACAACTGCTTGTAGTTTTCTCAAATTAATGCGAGGTGGACAACTGCTTGTAGTTTTCTCAGTATTTGACGTTTTAATTTAAACAGAAATGCAAAGAAAACCTATTTAAGCCTCCTATACCAGGGGATTTCCTACCTAGTCTAGGATCTAAGAGAAACTCCCCTAGCACACACAAAACTGGCCCTCACACTGAACAACAAAACAGTCAAAACAAAACATAAACAATATAAATGAAGGTTTAGAAAATAAACCAGGATCTTGGATGAGTTCTTCCTATCCAGGGTAGTTCTTGTTCCCCAGGAAGGTCTAAAGTCAATTTCTACCAAAGAAAAGCAAAGTCTTAAATCAGTTCTTGAAAAGTATCAAAGAAACAAACGTTCACTCAAACAAAAATCCACTGTTAACAGTTCCTTCTTCGTTTGTTGAAAAGTTCCCTTTCCAAGTTCCACAAAGAAAACAGCACCAATGGTAATCCTGGAACACCTCCTTCCAGGATAGAATTGATAAAGTTATAAACCAATGTACCACTCCTGCTTCAACAACGACTCCTATTTTGTAACCTCTGCAGCGTCTTTAATATAACTTGCCAGGATGCTTCTTCTAAGATGGTTGCTTTCTCATTGACAACGCCCTGCTACAAATGATACTGTGAAAGCTGGCTTCTTTGCTTCACAGTCTACTACTGCTTCAACTACATTCCATATAAAATGTTCTGACCAAATTATAGACAACCACCGGTCTACTGGCTCTACTGCAACTTGATACTTCAAGAAATTATAAGGCAACTTCAACAAGACTCTTCACCTCTACAGGGTATCACTACATATTATCCCCACCAAAAATATCGCCGTATATATGGTCATCTGCAACAGCCATAGGCGATATTTCTGGGGGGATACTTTTTGGGGTTTTTGGGAGCAGGGGTTGCGGGGGTGTGCCCTGCTCGTTTAAAAATAATGCAGGGGTTGCGGGGGTGTCCCCTGGAGGTTACATGCCTTAATATCGCCACAAAAATATGGCAATATTTTTATATGGCAAAATTTTGGAGGGGATATTAACACATGGAACCCTCTACAGGTAGGCAAGGCACTCTTCTTTTCTATGCCATAAGAAAGGACAGCCTCTTTGCCTCTTCTGTCTTACAGCTACCACAGAAGTCTTTCTTGGCTTCTAGACTGCTTCTCTCTCACAGCTTCAACAGTCTCAGCTTCACAGATTGTTGATCAATTCTTGTAACAAGGACCCAGCTCCTTTCCCCAGCTTTATGTACACCTTCTTGTTTCCAGTAGTTAACCCAAAGCTGTATTGCCACACTTCCAGTCTTGGATAACCGTGTCACCCTTGTATCAGGGGACTCTGGGTTTAAAACAGCTTGAACAATTTCAAACCATCAGTGTTTAGATTTTAATTGGGCTGGTTTCACCATCCAAAAGATCTGCCTACTCTGTTGGGTATTGCTTGTTCTTCTCGTGACTTCAGTCATTTCTATGATTTCAAAGACATTGTTCTGAATGTTACAAGAGTTAGGTTTCAATTTAAAAAATAATTTAGGTACACACGACCACTCTTTGATGTTGAACTTCAGCTTAATGACTTGAGTTTTATCCATACAGCGTTCTGCTTTAACGTGGATCAGGAAACACAATTTCTAACACGCAACATTTCTTTGATGTTCGTAGTCTTGTAAAACCATTCGGGAAATTCAGCGGTAACTTCTGAAGTTATTACAGGCAACGCTCTCCCTCTTAATAGGAGACACGTGACCACTCCTGTAATGATTTAAATGCAACAATAGAAAAAGAAAGGTTTTCTTTCTACGTGAGCACTTTAACTTGTGGCGAATAAGTGCATGTTACAATTTCCCTTTGTTGTGAAGACTTCCCACTATTACGAACATCTTTACTCACTTCAACCTGAGTGTTAATTCAGCTGGCTACAGTTACCGGCAGGGGGTTTCTCATGATTTTGAGTACTGAGCTTCACTCACCAGCTCCAAATTCACAAACGTTGCGGGCTGCTTCCACTTCCCAATGTTCTTTCTGCTTCTATTTCTGCAGGCACTCTTGGGACCAACACCCCTCTACAGTACGGGTGTCTCAGATCCGACCTCGACCATGGAGAGTCTCCTTTTCTATCGGTTCCCTCGGCTTGCTTCTACACACGGGCCTTTGGTAGATGCACAAATTCAGCTATACATTCACAGCAATCAGGTGCACCTGGAAATACAGTTAACCTCTTCCAGTTTCTTCTAATGCAGCCACAGTCAAATCGGGTCTGTGAGCACAGGACCTAGTCAGAACCTGCAGGTGGAATCTGCTCTTCTCTCGTCCCAGCATCCCTTCTGTGGTTACACTTCCTAGTGAACTGCCAGCCTTGTGCTATGCTTCTTTTTCTGCTACTGCTGCCAACATTCCACCTCCTGCTCCTCCTTCTTTCTGCTGCTCCTCCCTGCCACAGTCTTTTATGCCTACTAGGTGGGGCAATTGGTTTCAGGTTCAGGCCCTTAGGGTTTGTTTCCTGACCCTGTTAAAGGCTGTTAGGCCTACTTGCCTGTCCTTTACCTCTGCATGCCTCTTTAGCCCTCTTCATCATCACAGTCCCTGAGGGATTCTGGGACATGTAGTCTATTTTATAGAAATTAGGTTTTTCTGTGTCCTTTCTACTTTTAATAGTGATTTTACTTCCCCTTGTGTTTTTAGAAGAGGGATTGTAGGGTTTAACCTTTTTAGAGACAGATGAGAGAGAAAAGGCTGGATTTCCATAATTCTTTTTGGTATACCTTTGACGTTGGGGAGAATATTTGATGTTAAGGATACAAAAGACTTTTTCTTGGGACACAATAATTTGTTAGAGTACACCCTTGTATTTTACTCTTCAATCCTTAGTAGGAGGTTGAGATATCTCAAAATATCAATGAGATAATTCCTCCTTTCACTCAGTGGTAAGAGTATCCCACTCCAAGAAGAAATGCAAAATCTCCCCACTCCCCTGGGCCTTGTCTCCACCCAGGTGATCCTCCCGCAGTACACCACCCCCAGGATTGGGATCAGGAAGCGTCTGCCCTGTCCTGCCACCTGGGAGGAGACTTCAGGCAGTGTTTTGGTGTGGGATCCGCAGAATTCTCCAAAATGTACTGTATCATGGGGGTGAAAGGGAAGGTACTCAAATGGAAAATGACATTTTATGAAGACCATTCTGGTCACATGATGATCATCCAATTCCTAATGGATCCTCTCATCACATAATGTTGGGTTGTGCAGGGCTCATCTTTGTCACCCTATATTTTAATTGTTTACAATGGACCATAAGCTTCTTCATCAAGATAATTTAATTTATATTCCAAGTCTATACAGATAACACACAAATCATGCTTATGATAGGACTAAATAGAGAACAATAACAACTGTTAAATCTGCATTAATGGGACTATAACTCAAAAGCTTCCATGTTGTGCTACAAATCTAAAGAAATTTGTCTTGCATCTGGCCAAATGCAATGGGTAGCCCTCCAATAGTCATAAAGGAAAGCAAGGAATCAGTTTCATCTTTGAGTTGGACATACTTGTAGCTCAGAGGAGAATGCAGTGACAAGTAAGGCCTGTCAACAACACCATCTACTCAAAATATCCCACCGCTGTTGAAATTATGTAATACGGATGACACTGCTCCAGTACTAGTGCATCTAGACTTCGGCAACAGCATGTATTCAAGCCTGCCCAATAAACTGTTAGAAGACATTGAACTACTTGAAAGCTGGGCAGCCTAATGTTTGTTGGTCTCATGAATGAAGGCAACCTTATCCCAGCAATAAAGTATTTGGATTGGATTTGAGTAAAGAGTGACTGTCAAAGAATATTGGAACATCTACTGGGCATGCGGACCCATTGAACCCAAATATCTCAATACATTTGTAAAACACTATGCCCCAATTAGAAAACAATGATTAACATCCGTAGGTTGCTTGATCTGACAAGAGTCAAGCCATTGTGCAATATTCGATTGATGTCATGCTTCAGCCCAAACATGTGAACCAGCTTGTGGATGTTTATGAGACTGAGACCTTATACCAGCCAAACCTCCATGGTTTGCACATGTAATCTGAACCTTTTGCTTTTAGCTATTGAGAGCAATGATTAAATATGACCATCTGCCTGGAATGTGACACATTCTTAAGCTGAGAAATATGTCATTACCATCTCTTGACCAATCCCATGTGCAGATTCCCTCCATCAGATCTCATCCTAAACATACTCTGCATTTCCTTTTCAGCACACTCCTCCCTCATAAACTGTTGGCCCTATCCAGTAGCACCCCATTTGTGCATAGCCTGTCATTAATCACCAATATTGTAATAAATATAATGGCTGCTGCTCTTAGACTTCTGAAACACAAAGGATTGTGCCATTTTTCAATGAACGTAATGTCACCCAAAATATAAACCTGCTGGTAGAAGCCAAACTTTGCTTTCAGCTAAAGTAAAAGTATTGACTTCACACAAGTTGCAGGTTTTGATACCTTTTATTGGACTATCTGAAAAATCTATGCAGAGATGGAACAAAGCATGAACTTACGAAGTCCCACAGACCTCTTCATCAGGTGTTTCAGAGTGAAATGATTTGTAAATGAAAGCCACAGTACAGATCATTCCCAAAATGGGAAAAAATAACATTTCATTGGCTGGAGGAACAGAATGAATGGAACATGGGTCTGGAATTGCTTTCTTATCTAAAAGGCCATAAACACTCCTGGAGGTAGATGACGCAAGTGGGTGAAAACAGTGCATATTCTGAGAGTTGCATTTAACAGAATGAAGAGAGAAAAAAATTATTCTTTTCACATGTGACACTTCACACAGGATGGGCATTCATTGCAGGATTTCCCTCTGATGGTTTCTCAAATACCACACACAGAAGACGTGGGAGCTCAAGTACCTGAGGATTCCTAAACTGAAAGACAGCCGTCCTAACAGCAACATTGGATTTATGACCCACTCTGGCCAACTTTGAGCCCAGGTCCAGCAGTGCAATCACATCAACCAAGTCAGAAGACTCCCCTCCAGCACCATTTCTCACCAACAGCTGCCAGGCACTACTGTTCAGGATCCCTAATGCGTGAAGGGCACAGGACGCCCAAAACACAAATCCTTGGAGTCTAAGCTCAAATGTATGGCACCCATTACAGAGCACGAGATGAGCTGAGATAACAGCGTACACTGCACCATCCATAAATGGGCAACTTTTTTTATTCCTTTGCCACACTGTATGCAAGCCAGGAAACCATTGTGAAGCTTCGGGCATAGTGAGGTAACATTCGAGACTGCCTCAGTTAAACCTTATAGCACATTTTTGTAGTGCCAAACTGTACACCAGCCTGGAAGCAGCATCTGCTACATTGCAATCACGTGCTACTTCGAGTCTGCAAAACACTTTTTTAGACTCTGTGATTAAAATACAAAATGTCCCCATTTCCCAATGATATGTTTTCAGACCTCTCACTCCAATATGCCTTTTAAAATAACATCAGTAATTTTAGGAAACTAGCAGGGCCCACCTTAGGGCTTCTTGGACCTAAAATAATGGTTCCATATGAAAATAATACACTTTTTTCTCCTTTTTCTTGTTAGGTGCAACTCTCAGAATGTGTATTGTTTTCAACCCCTTGTTTCGCCTACTTCCAGGAGTGATTATGGTCTTCTAGATAGAAAAAGCCATTCCAGGTCCACATTCCATTCTCTCTGTTCCTCCAGGAAAGGAAATGTACCTTTTTTCTTTTATTTTGAGAATGATCTTTGCTGTGGATTTCCTTTACAAATCATTTCACTCTGCAACATCTAATGAAGAGTCCTGTGGAACTTCGTAAGTTAATGTTTTGTTCCATCTCGGCATAGATTTTTCTATTAGTCCAATAAAAGGTATCAAAATTTGCAACTTGGGTGATTTTAAAACTGGACTAACACGACGTCTAACATTTCTTTACACAAGTACTGACTTAAAATACAATCTCTAATAGAGCTCAGGCTTTAGTTGCCAACCAGTTCTGAATGCACACAGTGGAAAAGTGACTTCTTAGCACACGTAAACTGAGGCCTGTCTAAAGCAGTTGGTTCAGTGTATAGCAATCCCTGATGTTGTATGCCGGTTGCTTCCTTCCTTTCCCCATATCCTTTTCCTGAGTTCACGTCTGTGAACGTGTGCAGAGGCAAAGGGTCATTAGTCTTCATCCATGTTTGCACCTGTTCCTCTTTGTCTGTGACAATGGGCCCTGTGCCTTTATGTCAGCATTTCCTATGAATGGGCACTTTGCCTGTGTTCAGTGTCTGACTTTTGCAGATCTGCCTTGGGCACACTGGAAAGAGATTAATATTTTATCTGCTAAATGCATTGACTTCAACAGTAAATAGTGCATCTCGAAAAAGCAAAATAATTGTCACAATCCCTCTTGTAGTTGAATCTCACTTTGTATTACTGTAAGTGTCAGCATCTTGGACAGGCCTCTGTAATAATTGAAATATTAGATGCGCCTGTCATTACATATACTGATCTAGCAGATCCCAAACATTATTACTGATCAGCTGCACAGTTTGGTGCGCAGAACCAATCAGGGGTTCCTCTCTTGGGAACATGGGCTGTGTTGACTGGTACAAGACAAAGCACTGCAGTGCCCCTTCTGTTTTTGCTCCTCTCCTGCCAGCCAATCTCTACCTCTATAAATAAACACACTAATCTACCTGCCAGTTTCCAACCTGGCCTCAACCCTTAACAAATAGTTTGTCTGCCGTCTTTGTTGAAAACCTGGAGTGGATTCAGTCCACCATTGCTTCGCAGGCTTTTTTATCAACCCCCTCCACTCTGTCAAAGATCGTAGGACATTATGCCTGTTTCCCTTCCTACAAATCAGTCTGTCCATGCTCACGCTTCCTGTACAGAAAAGGAAGGCTGTCATGGAACCGGTTTTATATTGTCCAGCCATCACAATCAAAAACAACTTTGTCATCCTTGCTCTCAACTTGGCTGCCCTGTGCAACTGTTTGTTTCTTTCCAGGGTCGTCCCCCCGCGAGCCAAAGAAGACACGCTTTCTTCCTCTCATAAAGCCCTCTGATGACCTGACAGTCCTAGCCAAGGCCATCCTATTGCTGCCATACCTTTTACTGGCAAGTTCCTGGATAAGATGGCTATATCCCATCTCCTGCCTGTTATTTAGAACAACAGGATGCATGACCACCAATCTGGGTTACGGCCTTTCAGCGCTACTTAGTCAGCCCAGCGCTTTATGTGAGACAAACTCCTGCAGTCACTTGATAATATGTCTCCTGTCAGCCAGGTCCTGCTTGATCTATCTTCTGCTGTGTACACTATCACCCATTCCACCCTTCCTGTCCACCTGGTAAACAGCCTTGGCATATAAGACTGTACTCCTGGTAGATTGCATCCTTTGTTCTGAACAGAGATATCCAGGGCAGGTCTGGCCTTTTCTTTCCTGGCCCAATATCTCAAATTGTGGGGTTTCCCAAGACTCAATCCTGTCCCCCTGGTTCCTAAACACCCACCTAGCTCCTCTTGGGATCTTATCTTCAGTCTTATGCTGATAGCACCAAAATCACATTCAGGCTTGCTGGCGACTCCTCAGCAGCTGCCTACTGTATTTAACTTGCCTCTCATGGATCGAGGCCTGAATGTTTGAGAATAATGTGTGTCTAAATGCTGATAAAACTGAATTTAGCTCCCCTATCCCTCTCCCTTACTATACCCCTGTTCTCCCATCTATGGGCCTCACTCCTAACTCCCAGTAGAGACCTGGATCTCCTACAAAGCCATTTGTATCATTCACTCAGCCCAGTGGGGCATTGGCCTGATTACCTCCAGCTAATGGTGTCCACATACCGGCTTGCAGATCCTTGAGATTGGCCTTCTCTAAGACTCTTATTGCCTGGCTTTGCAGGAGATGGAAGCATGGGAACAAGATCATGAGAGATGCCAGGGCATGTCTTTGGAACACTCTCTATTCCAGTCAGAGATGTGAAAGCCATCATCCTTTCAGGAAAGGACTAAAAGCTCTTCAAGGACCACTTTGACCCTTAGGAAGGGCTGCTTTTCCCCTCCCCCTCATTTGGCCTACCCTGGCTGACCGCCCTCCTGTCTTGGACTACACTCCTCTCTTGTGGACTGCCTCCTGGGTTGCACCTCAACGGGCACCCTCCTTTTTCCAAACACCTTCCTCTTACTCCCCTCTGTCTGCTGCCTAAGCTGGCTCCCTCTGCTGCGGTTCTGGGTCTCTATGCCCTCTGGTCTGTGCCCTGCTTCCTGTCTGTGACCTGGATTCTGGGCTCTTCTGCTCAACCCCTTGCACTCCTCCACCTTTCACTAATCTCCCTTGCACTTACTTGTTGGGTTGTTCCAGGGAGTTGCCTCTAAAACATTCTTGGTTCCTGGCTCTTAGGCTGCATTACACTTCCACTTTTTCTACCCATTTGCCGCTCTTATCCGATCTGAATGCGACAAGACTGTGAACGTCTGTTTCATCCCCTGACCCCTTTTCCACTTGTGAAGCCACAACGTTACTGTGTTCATAGACACCACCCTATAAATCAACTATAAATACATTAATCAATTAATAAATAGAAAAATACATCTCCAGTCTGGTTCTTACGTTACAAAGCGCTCTTTCACTTAAACCAATGGTGGGACCAGACTGATATGCAAATGATATTTCTCCTCTGTGAAGGGTGCAGTGAGCAAAAACGTTGTTTTAGACTCTTCTGAGTGGGATACACCCCAAAGAACAGGTTATTTGAACCATGTTCGTCCTGTGTAGAGGGGCTCCCACACCTCTGTAACCAATGGTATCCATGGTTCCTTACTTTTGTATTTCATCAAAGAAAGACATTTCAAAAGACACTGTTAGCATCCAGGATGATGATCTTCTCGTGCTAATCGTAACATTTCACTAGGAGGTGGGCCAACCCTGACAGTAATGGTGGCACCACCTACTTTAAGTTCCTTCGCTTATCTCAGGCCCTTAACCTGGGCAGGGGCCCGTTACCAGCAGACCTGGTTCGCCTCCCAGGGTAATAATGCCTCAAACAACCATGGGAGATTTTGAATGTTTTGTTATTATTCAAAGTTGTCTCTATAGAATCCATTTTGGGGAAGCCCATGGTCTAGGGTTGGCATGTGAACTGTCAATATGTCTGTCCGCTCGGTCCGACACCTTTGCCTGTCTTATTTCAGGTCTATCTGACTAGTGGCGCGGAGAGGCCAATGGTGTGCAGAGAGTGCTTGGAAGGGATCCTGTGAGATTCCACAATTGTAGTAGTAAGCTGGACTTTGGCCTGTGTGTGTAGAGGGCGCTTGGGCAGGGCCTGTGTGTTTAGTGCAGGTTTCAGTAATCTGACATTAGGCGTGTATGTATGCTTTTGTATGCTTTTCTGTTCCGCAGTGCCATGCTGAGCTTGTGAACTAACCTGCTGTGCCCCCCTCTCTCTCTGTCTCTCTCTGTCTGCCTCACTCACTCTCTCGCTCTCTCTCTCTCTCTCTCTTTCTCTCTCTCTCTCTGGGCCTGTGGCAGAAGATGGAGTAAATACACGTCTTTGAACGAGCAGAGTTGTCTACCCCTACCAGAGCTCACTGGCGTAACAGGGCCCCCTTAGCCCCAGCGGTGCAGTGTCCCGCCAACACATGTTCTGGTAGGGGGGCACCCGTGGACTATGCCTTCATAAAAACATTATTTTTGTTACAATGTAACAGAAATAATGTATGAAGGAAGAGTGACGACAACAAGAAACGATTTCTTTTTGAAGTCTGAGGGCTCTCCCCACCCCATGACATGGACGCCTCTAGACTGAAGGCCTCCATGTCATGGGGTGTGGGAGCTCTATGGCTCAAAAAATAGTTTATTTTTGAAGTCACCCTGCCTTGATAAAGAAATTATTTCCATTATCGTTCGGTCCTTAATGGAAATAATTTCTTTGTGAAGTCGGAACGATTTCAAAAAGAAATAATTTCATTTTGAAGTGATAGGGCTCTGCTCAACCCCATGACGTGCGTGTCTGTGAGTGTATGGTGAAAGGGTGCACACTTAAATGTATAGCTAGCTGCCTGTGTGAGTGTATGGTGAAAGGGTGCACACTTAAATGTATGGGTGGCTGGGTGTGCGTGTGGGTACGGTGAATGGTGTGTGTGCTAGTGTTCAGGGGTGCAACAAAACCTAAATTGCAGGGGGAGGGGGGTGCCGGGTGCTAACCCTTCAAATATTGGGAGAGATGCTAACTTCACTGCCGGTGGGGGAGGGGAAAACGTATTTGTGTGGGACATCTAACTTCTTTATGCATTCTAATGAGACTATGCTAGTGCAGCTTCAATGTCACAAGCAGTCAACTCTCTCATTTAAGTCTGAAAGCACCTACTTAGGGACTGCTGTGAGAATAAGCAATCTCCTGCCCCCTTTCTACCCTTCCAATCACTTCCCTGACATGCAAGTACCAAACCCACATCAAGATTTCAATTGCCTAAAGAATTATGCATTTGAATGCAGGTACTAACAGTGAAATGCTTTACGTTAATAATTGCTGGGCCTTGGTGCCATTTAACATCTGTGTTCTGTTCTTTCCAGCAACGGCTCTGTGGGTCAGCTAGGTCGAATCAACATAGCCCAACATTTCAAGGGGGATTTTGGGTGGAGAGGGCATAAACCCAGTCAGCTCAATGGTGTTGCACCACTAATTGTGTTTAAGCCCTTGGTTGCTTATTGGTAATCGTCATTACTCTTAGTCCCACTCTTCCTCATCCCAGTACTTACCTACGAGGCAAGGAGCCTTATACATAAGCATTGGGACAAGAAAAAGGAACGTGGAGGTAATTTTTGTCCGAGAAGCTGATTTTGGGGGTTGAGGCAGTGGGTGGGAGTGAGAGGGTATGTGTGGGGGTGGGATGGGCATAGTGCAATAAATCATAATGACCATCCATGTCCGGGCTAAGCAGGCATGATATGTGGTATTAGTGGCTAGAGAGATATTTTGGTGCAGCCAGTCTAGTAATTTCTTAGTTTGGCTTGACTTTTTTTTTAACTGGGCATCTCTGATAAAGCAGGCCTGCTAAGTGTAATTACCTTGCTAGACTGGCATTTGGGTGCTGCCGGTCTAGTTGTTTCTTACTGCAGCATTGCATATTTTTCTGGGCATCTGTGATAAAATTGCCATGATAAGTGTTATTGCTTCGACTGGCGCACCCAGTCCAGGTGTGTCTCAATGTGGCCTGCCATGCTTTACTGTAATATGTTATAATGTGTCTATACTGGTCTACATTGTGCAGCCAGTTGGACAAGTTTTCATTGTGGCATGGCATTTTCTAATAGCAAAGCATTATATTAATTAAAACATTAATGTTCCTGTGCACTGTTTGTGACTTGCATGTACTGGATTTTTGGATTAGTGTTACCCTACAAAACAATTGCAAATGCTCTTGCTTTTTTAGCAAATTTTTCTCAGAATGTGTGCTGCATAAAACACATATTTATATCTTTCTCCTAGTGCAGTGTGCAGCGTACCCCTGCAGCGCACGTTCGTGCGCATTTGCGCAAGCCTGGTACTCTAGGTCGGCCCAGAGTACGGCACGACCAGTGATTTGTTGTCGAGTTGGGGGGACCCTCAGCATGGCTCGCAGCGGCCCCCAAATTTTGTGCTACGCCACTGGCAGAGCTGTGCTGTCTCTGTGACCGAATGTGCTTGCTATGTAATGTTATGTTATGTATACAATTACTGTTGTGGCATTGCAAAGTATCCTCCCTAGCGCCTAGTCCTGAATTAAATTGAGTTAATAAATAATACACACCTGCACATGTGCTACTCAGTAGAGCTGCTGTCTTGCCCTGTACCCCTGAAGATTTTCCTATTTTACTTAGCTGAGTACATAATCGTGCTTAGTGAAAATCATAATAAGTGTATGAAGTGAATAAATATATAGGAAGGGGATTTACGAAGCTGAAAGAGACTACTTTAACACACAGATTGCAGAGTCAGGAAGTGACACTAAAAAGCATGTTCAAGTTACTTATAAACTTAGAGAAACTCCAGGCTCAGTCACATGTTTTTACTCCCACGAATGAGGACTGTACAGCGGTACAAACAGCCTTGGCAGGTAAAATTAAGAAATCACACTCCAAAATACTTAATAGTACAACAACAAATATCAATTTTGATAGAGATAAAGTCCTAGATGTCTCAGCCTCATCTGCAAAATATTTGTTTACATTCAAGCCCATTTCGGAGTATCAAATGGAGACTATATTAAGAAAAATGTGCCCGACAACATGTCCCGGGGATGTCGTCCCGTCAAAGATCATTCTTAATAATGCCGAACTGTTTTCCCCTTTTCTGACACATTTTACAAATGCAACTTTTGCTCATAACGCTGTTCCAGATAACATCAAGATTAAGAGACCAGGTCAAGTTCTGAGGACACACAGTCAATTCAGGCCTATTACAAGTGTCCCTTCTTTACTAAAAATAGTCGATAAAACTGCTACGGCTCAACTACAAGGACATTTGGAAGAAGCAGCTGTCTTTCATCCGCGACAATCAGGCTTCAGGAAATCGGGTCTGCTGATGTTATTAGACCTATCAGCAGCCTTCGATCTTGTAAACCATGATAAATTTGTAACCATTTTGGCCACTACACGGTGCTGTTCTGAAAAGGTCTCAGAATGGATCAAGTCATTTCTCAGAAATAGAAGGTAACAAGTTTGCTGGGGAAATTCCACATCGGAGCCAGCCTTGATTACCGGTGGTGTGCCCCATGGTGCTTGCCTCTCCCCAGCACTCTTCAATGTGTATATCCGCTCCCTATGTGTTCTATTGGAGAGTTTGGATGTACAATTTACCAACTATCCTGAAGACACTCAGCTCATATTTTTGCAACTATAATGCTGAGGCCTGATTATTGCAATGCCTTGCTGAGTGGTGCAGGTAAGGGCTGTATAAAAAGCATCAGGTTTTGCAGAACGATTCTGTTCCCATTGTTAAAGGAGTATCAAAAAGGGAACATATTTCTACATGATATGATATGATATGGCATTTGTAACGCGCCTATACAAAAGTGTTTCAAGGCGCGACGAGGCAGGGGGGGGAACAAGGGGAGACAGACAGCGATCCTAATAGGCCAGGTGTCATCAGATTGCGCAAATGCAAGGGTAGAGGGGAAGGGAAAAGTGCATGGAGGAAAGGGAGAGGGGAAAGTGCTGTACAGGGTTATTAGCATACAGCACACAGGATAAATAACAGGGGCCAGCTGGTGGCAAGTGCGAGGTAAGTGCAGACAAGTGCTGGGAAGGGGGGCTGTAGGGATACAGACACAGTCCCGTAGTGCAGGGGTTGCCAGGGAGGCAGTGCAGGGGATATATTTAAGGGACCTGCCAGTCGCAGCCAGAATCTTGTTCAAGGTCAATGTTCTAACACATAAATGTCTCTACGGTCTGGTACTACCATATTTAAGTGAGGAATGTACACAGAAAAATCCTACATGAGCTACCCGCTCTACTGATGGTATGTATCTAACCTGTCCTCGAAGCAAGTGTGCTAGAGGTAAAGGCCCATCTTTTCGAGTCGAAGCAGCTTCGGCCTGGAACAAGGTACCAGCTAACCTGCGCAAGGAAAATAATCTGTGGGCGTTCCGTAAATGTTTGAAGATGCTATTATTCAGTTGATTCTTATGTTATGGCATTTTCTGATGTATTGTTTTTGTTTAGTGGCCTGCGGGCTTTGGCGCAAAATAAGTAAACAAAGAAAATAAATAAAATGTTACGGACACAAACTCCCAGATGAGGTTCTAAGTAACAGGCCTAGTGGCCGTCCCTCTCTCTCTTAGTCCCACCCTACCCCAGACAGGTCCTAGTGATTGATAACCCCTAGTATCTAAATGCTATCTGTCTGTGGGTAATGGGCTAACGACAAACACCTTCTCTGGGAACAAACTAGGTGACATCTATCAGGGACCCCAGTGGATAGTGCCTTCTAGGCATGAGACTGGTCTTCCGTGCCCTTCTACTCTTTCCTGGATCTAACTCTCTTTCTCTCTCTCTCTCTCTCTCTCTCTCTCTCACTCTCTCTCTCTCTCTCTCTTTCTCTCTCCTTTCCTCATTCTATGCTACCCCTCTTCCTTCTTAATCCACCCACCATCTGTCCTCTCTCTTTCTCTCACTACCACTTCCTTTCCTGTCTCTCTGATGGTCCTCCATCTACTACTCACCTATTCCCTCTCTGCTCCATATTGCCTCTACCCACCACTACTTTCCCTGCTCCCCTTTCAACCACTGCTTCTGCGTCTTCACTTTCACTTCACTCCTCCCAACTCCACACTGTGACTTTGCTTTTTTATGACTCCCACCTCTACTCTTCCATGCCTCCCACTTGCATACATCTGCTCCTCCACCTCCACTCCCTTATTGCTCCTACCTCTACTCTACCACTCCTCCTACCTTCGCCACCCCACCAGACACCCTTTACTTACTCCCTACTTTCCAATTACCACTTCCGCACACCTTACATGCACACTCACAAAACAGTACAACTTTCATTGAACAGCCAATACATGACCTTCTCTATCAACTGCCAGCACGCACCTTTCCACCATTCTTCCATTCTTCCGTCTTATGGTTTTGCTGTGCCACCCCCTCCTCCTCTGACCTCACCTGAACAACCCATACCTTCCTGTTTCCGGTTGTCACTTATATCCATCCCCTTCTGCCTCCATTGGCTCTCCATTCTGGTTCTCCGGGCCAATCTTTCCCTGCCTTCCCCGCCCGGGAAGTTTTACAGACATCAAAACACAGAAAACAGGGTGTAAGCCCCACTCCTTTCACTTGTGTTGGAACGCTGCAGATCGTCAATGGCAGCATGCTATTCTCAAAGTTCAAGTTTGTGCAGGGGTCCAAGTCCTAGGCATAGTAGTGTTTGGTAAAGAGCCGCTTCATGGTTCTGTTACCATTGAATAGTTGCTTCGACTTAAGTGACGGACAGTCTGTGTGTTACAATGCTGCTCTATGGCTCTGATGCAGACGAGTGCGAGTTTGTGCAAGGAGCGGATGGTAGCATTCCGCCCACACACTGGCCCTTGTTTTGGTCTGTTCTTTCTGGTTTCATGGTATTGTGCTGCCAATTGGTGGGTGCTGACAGTGGGTACCTCTGAAGAGGATCTTGTGGGCTGTTCTCTCTTCAGTTCATTCCTGGAACTGCTAGTATCTGTAGTTCCTTGGAACAAGTAGAGAGAAACAGCGCAGCATTTGGAAATTGAGATATGGGGTGATTAAGAGTGGTACCATTTTCAAACACTCAGACACATAGATAAGGCACAGGGACTGGGGCCCTTCCAACTGCCACCTTCACCCTGTGGGGTACGAGTGGCATTGCCAGCCACTGTGGTATGCCCCCCGCCCCATGCTGAGAGGTGACCCCACCCCTTCTTGGCAGAGTCAAGGTGCTAACCCTGCCACACACAGTCAAGAAGATATAATCTCAAATAAAATATATTTGTAATCCAAACTGATTGTTTCATATGGTTTAATACATGTCTAATGAAAAACACATTTTTGTAGAATAGGCAATCAATGATCATATTCCTTGATTTGTACATATGCAAGCATAATTGAATAACTTGCTCTTGAAAAATCAAAAAGTTATAGTAGAACGAATAACATGTAATCGCATGCAAATTGCATGCACTTTTGTCACATGTGTCAAAAATATATTGAATGAATCTTCACTTTTTAGGCCATGTTTGAGAATGACCCGACCTATATGACATTGAAAGGCCAGAAAAATGCTCTTAGCTAGATGTACATATAGTATGATGAAGGCAAAACAATGCAGGAAAACCTTACGCTAGTGTTGTACTTCATATTAGAGGTTTTCTTGCTTCTTATCACTATGAAAGAGAGTATGCAATGTACAATTCTCAGAAGGAATTGCCTCTCGCAGTGAGAGCTGTACACATGGGCTTCGTTTAGAGATCATTGAGAGGAATGTATAGCTTTTCAGTTTTTTAGACCAGACTAAAATGTAATCCAAAGAAGTGACAAGAGCTTCCCTTATTGGCCAGCAGCATGTTCACGGAGGCCATTACTAGTGCTGCAGTGGTGTTACATTAGTTGGTGCGTGGTAGCCTTGGGGTGTGTTCAAGAGTACCTAGAAGTTACCGGGGTTCACATTGGATTCCCTCCTGCTGATAGCCAGAGAGGGTTCTGATAAAGCAAAGCCTGTTGATGGAGGAGTCAGAGCCAGGAATTTGCTCTGTACAGACTGAGTGGGCGGGGCACAAAAGGAGAGTTTGAGATTGACATCAGGTGGATAAGATAGAATGAGTGTTGTCCTTAAATGTAGTGAGTTAGTAAATAAGCCACTGGAAGGAAGTATGAAATAATTAAATATTAGAGATGAGGTTATAGAATAATGTCTGGCAGACTTGTTAGGCCAAAAGTAGCATTGAACTCTAAGGCAAACACTCTAGATGGTCCATTGTAAGGCCATATGTAGAGGCTGTCTAAGTACCGGCTTTGAGACCTTCCTGAACTACCTACGTGCATCCAACTGATGCCCAAAGGAGCAGGAGAGCACACACTCTTCCACTTACTCCGTTTACCACAAACAGCCAGGTGCTATAGACAAGAACGCTGTGAGGAACTTCCGGCACCCTTAAATGAGGGTGGCTTTCTGTCTGTGCCTACACTGCGAGCAATGGACAGGAATGGGATGCCTGGAAGTCCTTGATTCCTGCTAAAAGCTTCATGGGGATGTAATGGAGGTGGTGTGGGAGGTTGGATACCTCTTGGCCTGAGGCTGGTGTAGGGGGGGATGGTTATAATGCATTTATTGGGAGACAGGTGTAGGCGGGCCTGACAAAACTCTTTGTTAACACTCCTTGTAGACTTCACATCTTACTTGTCTCCAAACCCTGCTTACCTGAGCTCCAGATCCCCTTGGTGCAGTTGGAGCACTTCTCTGAAAAGTGGATGTGGGATGAAAGGCAACCGTTAGGTTCGGATTCACTCAAAACCCCTAGGGAAGAAGCACTGGGTTATAATAACTTGTAACAAAAAAGGAAAGGTAGACAATGAAATGCTGGTGTAAGGTTTCTTTAGTGGATATTTAGTTTTGGTTTCTCCCTTCTCTCTGTACAGCAGCAGTTTAACTTTTTTATTTAAAAATGGCAAGTCACAAGTCACTAAAAACACTCTTAGCCTACCTAAGCAGCTGCATAACTAAGAAAACTCGAAACACTTGTTTATAAGCGCTATAAATAAAATATCATAGCATGTCAGGGAGACATTCAAAAATACTAAAAATAGTCCTTTGAAAAATATTAAAAGGTTTGTTAAAAATTAAATAAAGTCCTTTGCGTATACACCAAAGGGTCTCTGTGCAGTGCATGATAACTATATATATTAAAGAAAATGAAGGAGAGACCACTATATGGCGTGAGCTTAAATGGCTGCCTGATTTACATCTCCGTATATATATTCCACCAGATAAGGGCTAAAATCGAGGAGATGACCCCTTGTTAAAGCCGCACCCCCTACCCCCTCCTGGAAGATGTAGAGACCAGGAGAGAGTCTCTGGTGCCCAGGAGCATGGCACGAGAAGCCAGGAGGCGGCCCAGATAGATGATGGGCTTGTAGAGTGGGGTCCGGAACTGGTGATGGAGTTCGGGGAAGATACTGTGGCAACCTGGTTGGAGTTAGGCGAGGGACATGAGGTCTGGAGTTGTTGACCCCAGGGACGGAAGGAAGATATTGGATGGCTCTTGGTTGGAAGGGGCCATGTGGTGTCGCATCTGCATGGTGGACTGAGCAGGTGCAGAAAGTTTGGTGACGGCTGCAGAGAGGGGATGAAGATAATTGATGTGAAGGAGCAGTGGGTGTTTACTGGTGTGGTGAACTAGTAGGGGACCAGAGATCTACTGGGGCCCTCAACGCGGATTAGCCTGAATCCTGTGGAGGCAACCACGGGAACGACAAGGTACTGTAGGCTGCTCCTTGTGTGTGCAGTGTACTGGCGACTGTGGTGCATGGGCCTGTGGCAGTGGATCTTCCGTGAGGTAGATGGTGGTGGGGGCATCATGGGATTTTCTACTTCAGGGGTACGGTGCTGGCTCAGCGTTATCCATCAGGCTGGAAGGGGCCGGTGCAGAGATCTTGGTTCTGGGTTTGATGCTCCTGCAGAGGTTCAGGATAGCCCACAGGATGCAGAGTGGGGCCTCACTGAGTGTGTCGGAGGAAGGGTCATAATCCAGGAAATCAAGCCTTTAGGAGGGCCCATTCAAACCTCCATAACAGGCTTGTGTACCAGGGTGGACACTGTGGAGAATAAGATGGAGGGTCTTGAGCATAATCAGATAGGGCCGACTTCCTTGAGATTCAGTATTATGGCTGACTGCTATACCTCGAGGCACGGGAAGAGAACGCTCTCTTAAAGATCGATGATTTGGAAAAACGGAGAGAAAAAATCTGAGTGTGTTGGATCTCAGGGAGCAGAAAGGGGAAACAACCAAGGATGTCGAGTTTGAGGTCAAGGGGATAGTCAACTCCCTGTTTGCAGATGAAGGGGGCAAGGAGGTCAAAATTGACAGAGAGCATAGGGGTGGAGCCTAGGCCGGTGGGGTTCCAGGTCTCTGGTTGTACGCTTCCATCATTTCAGAGAGAAATCAAATGGCCTGGTCACAGCAAAGCATGTCTTACAGGTTAGAAGTCCTACGTGCAAAATCTTTCCTGGACAATCAAATCACTCAAGCGGGAAATAACTCAAAGAAACTGTTTCAGATCCTGAGGGATCTTGAAAAGCCACCTGCTATGCTACAAAAATCTACCCCCACTAATGCTGACTGTAAAAACATTCAAGCTGCCTTTGCAGCGAGAATATTGACAGCCCAAGCTAAGATCCAGGGTAATTTGATCAGGAGGGACCAAAGGAACTCTACCATCTTGCCTGATGCTCCTGATCAATCCCCTTCTTTGGGGTTTGAATTCAGGAGCATAACCAAGGATGCCTTGTCTGAAATCACGACTAGCATGAGGCCAACTAGTTATGCAGGAGAGATCCTGCCGTCCAGAATTATTTTGAATAACAGGACTCTGTTTCTCCCTTTCCTTACCCGCCTCATTGACGCCAGCTTTCAGGATGGTTGCGTCCCTGAGGCTTTGAAGACTGTTTCTGGCACTCCTTTATTTAAAAAACCGGGCCTCAATCACAAAGCCTATACTAAGTTTAGACCTATAACCAATGCCCCATATTTTTTGAGGATCTTGGACAAGTTCACCACTACACAGCTCCAGGAATACCTGGAAAAATCAGGAGCTTTTCATTCAAGACAATCAGGTTTCCGCACTAATTACAGGACAGAGAGTGCATTATTGGACATGAAGTCTAAGATGCTTCAGGTCATGGATCAAGGCAAGGTCGGGACGGCTGATCTTTTTGGACTTATCAGCAGCCTTTGACCTTGTTGACCATGACAAGCTGCTGCATAGGTTGAGTGTTTCGGGGGGCATGTTAGGTAATGCCCTGGCATGGATCACGTTTTTCTTGACAGGCCATCTGTCTCGATTTGTCTGTGTGAATGCTACGTCTCCTGAGGAACTACTGAAATGGGGGGTTCCTCAGGGTGTATGCATGTCCCCTTGCCTCTTCAATGAGTACTGCTGCTCATTGTGCAATTTACTGGCCTGCTTCGGGGTGTTACGCTCACCTGGCTCCCACAGGGGGGTCGGTCGGACCCGGACAGCTGCGGTCTCCACCCACGTGATGCGTAGTGCAGCGATGACTGACTGGATCTGCCCTACTAATCTTGTCTGCTTAACCCGTAGAAATATTCTCCTGCAAGTGGAGAGATGGATTTAGCCACCTGTGGATTCAAGTGATGGCACCCCCACAGTCCTCCCCAACTAATCACCTCCGAAATGCCCTCACAACAATCTCACCTTATTTCTTGAAAGATGAGCTCTCCATCCTGCATGGATTTGCAGGGGCGCGTCGATTCCAGTTACTTCACTGGTTTGAATGCTCGGGAGAGTTCCGGAGAGTATTGACTCTAAGGTTCCTGGTGAGGACCAGTAAGTATTAAGTTCATAGAGTTCAATATGTCCGATGTGCACTCTTGTTCCCCCTTCCTTTCTTGTCTTGCAGCTGGCTCGTGAAAAGATGCTTTTGTGGCAGCTGGTGGCGCTCAGGTAAGAGTCTGTATTACCCGGCGCTGTCCGGTAAATGTTGCATGAGGAAAACGTGTTGTTTTGTCTCTCTTTACAGATGCGGCACGTGAAAATATGGCGAGTCACAAAAGGATGCCTCCGGTGGTAAATCAGGTAAGTCTATGGTGGTAAGAATTATATTTGTTGGTTCCCTCGGCTCACCTTGTGGTTTTCTTTTGTCTCCTAGGTGCTGAAGTTCGGCGAAGAAATGATGGAGGCAGAGCCGTCCAGAAGGATGCTGTGAAGACTGGTGAGTATGGCACGGCGCTGCAGCTGGAGGTGCGGCGCGTCCAGAAATTATGTTCTTTACAGGTCCGGAGACAAGATGGATCCAGAATCAGGTGTGGAATAGAAATAAGTTCGTTTTCTAACCTTGTCCCCTTCTTTCCTCTTTGTTTTAAGAGTTCCGGATTCGAGGCGGGCGTGGCAGAAGACTGGATGCAGGCTGCAGGCACGGTGAGTGTTACGCTGCTGGATGCAGTATAACGCGAAGCTTGTGTTGCTGGTCGGGTGTGGTTTAAATAGCCTCAAAGGTAGTCCCAGGTAAGAAGTCCCTCGAACCACACCCGAGTAAAAAATAGTCCCTGTAGAAAAATAGTCCCTTTCAGTCTTCATGTTGGATTGGAGTCATTTGCAGCATGGTCTGCCTGAGGTAAGTAATGACTATGAGCCTGGCACCTTAGGCGCCAGGACTGATTCCTACTATGAGCCTGGCGCCTAAGGCGCCAGGACTGAACCCAGATAGCCCCTAGCCGGGGCTGCTGAGGTTTCACTAAATGTCTAGATGCCTGCTGATGGGCTTGGTCCGGATGCCTGGGGGTAGGCATCATGACACGGGGTTCATTTCACAAATTACGCGGAAGACGCCCAGCTCGTGTTTGAACTGAGCGGCAAGTACACAGAGGATTTGAATACTGTGAACAAAGTTTATACTGCTATGCAACAGTGGATGACTGAAAATGGCATGTGCTTAAATGCCAAGAAAACGGAGATGATGCTCTTTGGCTCACCTCAGGCAAGATCCAAGTTGGACCCAAAATACGCAGCTTTTTGAGTGCAAGGTCACAACATCTCTGAACTTTAACACCAGCACAGAGAGTGAAGTGTGAAGTGAAGTGAACAAGGCACAGTACATACTGCGGCTGTTAAGGTTAGTTAAACCCTCTGCTTCCGACGCAAATTGTGCCACCCTGGTACGTGCTCTCGTGATGCCCCGGCTGGACTACTGTAACGTCCTCATGCTGGGCACTAGCATTAACAATCTTAGACAGCTCCAAGTCCTTCCGAATGATGCTGTATGCATTGTGAAGAATGTTCTGAGACATGAGCCTATTTCTCTCCACAGGAGAAGTCTTCATTGGCCTCCTGTGGAGGCCCGTATCCAGTTTAAGGCCTTGACATTAGTGCAAAAATGCATAAATGGGCAAGCCCCTAACTACCTCAAAGACATTGTTAACATCTGTACTCCGAACAGGCTTACTGGTTCTTTTCAAGGAATCCGTAGCTCAGCCCCCAGGAGTAAGAGAGCTAGAGGGCTGGGTAGGTCCTTTGCTTTACAGTTTGCCCCTTTGTGGAACCAGCTGCCTTTGTCTCTTCGTGCCGAAACAGATCTCCTGAAGTTTCGAAAGGGAGTTAAAACTGTTGTCTTCGGTTGAACCCCCCCAGGTGCTTCTCATTCTCCCTTCTGTTATCCGCTCTCTCTTCTTTTGCGCCCTGATGCCCACGGTTTTCGGGCGCCTATAAGTGCAAATAACATAACATAACAAGGAAGTACACTATGATGGGGGACAGAATCAGGATATTTCAGGATTTATCCAGTGTTACGCTGGCTAGGAGGAGTGACTGCCGGCAACTTACCCCTTGGCTGAACGAGGTGGGAATTAGTTATTGCTGGGCCTACCCCCTTGCACTGATTTTTTAGCACTACAAGGAAGATTTCAGGATAAAGATGGGGAGGAGGCTGCGCTGGCATTCCAGTACCTTTCAAAGGAGTGGCAAGAAGAAGATAGTCGGCCTTGCTGTGCCACCCCCTCCTACTCTGACCTCACCTGCACAACCCATACCTTCCTGTTTCCGGTTGTCACTTATATCCATCCCCTTCTGCCTCCATTGGCTCTCCATTCTCGTTCTCCGGACCAATCTTTCCCTGCCTTCCCCGCCCAGGAAGTTTTACAGACATCAAAACACAGAAAACAGGGTGTAAGCCCCACTCCTTTCACTTGTGTTGAAACGCTGCAGATCGTCAATGGCAGCATGCTATTCTCAAAGTTCAAGTTTGTGCAGGGGTCCAAGTCCTAGGCATAGTAGTGTTTGGTAAAGAGCCGCTTCATGGTTCTGTTACCAGTGAATAGTTGCTTCGACTTAAGTGACGGATAGTCTGTGTGTTACAATGTTGCTCTATGGCTCTGATGCAGACGAGTGCGAGTTTGTGCAAGGAGCGGATGGTAGCATTCCGCCCACACACTGGCCCTTGTTTTGGTCTGTTCTTTCTGGTTTCATGGTATTGTGCTGCCAATTGGTGGCTGCTGACAGTGGGTACCTCTGAAGAGGATCTTGTGGGCTGTTCTCTCTTCAGTTCATTCCTGGAACTGCTAGTATATGTAGTTCCTTGGAACAAGTAGAGAGAAACAGCGCAGCATTTGGAAATTGAGATATGGGGTGATTAAGAGTGGTACCATTTTCAAACACTCAGACACATAGATAAGGCACAGGGACTGGGGCCCTTCCAACTGCCACCTTCACCCTGTGGGGTAGGAGTGGCATTGCCAGCCACTATGGTATGCCCCCCACCCCATGCTGAGAGGTGACCCCACCCCTTCTTGGCACAGTCAGGGTGCTAACCCTGCCACACACAGTCAAGAAGATATAATCTCAAATAAAATATATTTGTAATCCAAACTGATTGTTTCATATGGTTTAATACATGTCTAATGAAAAACACATTTTTGTAGAATAGGCAATCAATGATCATATTCCTTGATTTGTACATATGCAAGCATAATTGAATAACTTGCTCTTGAAAAATCAAAAGTTATAGTAGAACGAATAACATGTAATCGCATGCAAATTGCATGCACTTTTGTCACATGTGTCAAAAATATATTGAATGAATCTTCACTTTTTAGGCCATGTTTGAGAATGACCCGACCTATATGACATTGAAAGGCCAGAAAAATGCTCTTAGCTAGATGTACATATAGTATGATGAAGGCAAAACAATGCAGGAAAACCTTACGCTAGTGTTGTACTTCATATTAGAGGTTTTCTTGCTTCTTATCACTATGAAAGAGAGTATGCAATGTACAATTCTCAGAAGGAATTGCCTCTCGCAGTGAGAGCTGTACACATGGGCTTCGTTTAGAGATCATTGAGAGGAATGTATAGCTTTTCAGTTTTTTAGACCAGACTAAAATGTAATCCAAAGAAGTGACAAGAGCTTCCCTTATTGGCCAGCAGCATGTTCACGGAGGCCATTACTAGTGCTGCAGTGGTGTTACATTAGTTGGTGCGTGGTAGCCTTGGGGTGTGTTCAAGAGTTCCTAGAAGTTACCGGGGTTCACATTGGATTCCCTCCTGCTGATAGCCAGAGAGGGTTCTGATAAAGCAAAGCCTGTTGATGGAGGAGTCAGAGCCAGGAATTTGCTCTGTACAGACTGAGTGGGCGGGGCACAAAAGGAGAGTTTGAGATTGACATCAGGTGGATAAGATAGAATGAGTGTTGTCCTTAAATGTAGTGAGTTAGTAAATAAGCCACTGGAAGGAAGTATGAAATAATTAAATATTAGAGATGAGGTTATAGAATAATGTCTGGCAGACTTGTTAGGCCAAAAGTAGCATTGAACTCTAAGGCAAACACTCTAGATGGTCCATTGTAAGGCCATATGTAGAGGCTGTCTAAGTACCGGCTTTGAGACCTTCCTGAACTACCTACGTGCATCCAACTGATGCCCAAAGGAGCAGGAGAGCACACACTCTTCCACTTACTCCGTTTACCACGAACAGCCAGGTGCTATAGACAAGAACGCTGTGAGGAACTTCCGACACCCTTAAATGAGGGTGGCTTTCTGTCTGTGCCTACACTGAGAACAATGGACGGGAATGGGATGCCTGGAAGTCCTTGATTCATGCTAAGAGCTTCATGGGGATGTAATGGAGGTGGTGTGGGAGGTTGGATACCTCTTGGCCTGAGGCTGGTGTAGGGTGGGATGGTTACAATGCATTTATTGGGAGACAGGTGTAGGCGGGCCTGACAAAACTCTTTGTTAACACTCCTTGTAGACTTCACATCTTACTTGTCTCCAAACCTTGCTTACCTGAGCTCCAGATCCCCTTGGTGCAGTTGGAGCACTTCTCTGAAAAGTGGATGTGGGATGAAAGGCAACCGTTAGGTTCGGATTCACTCAAAACCCCTAGGGAAGAAGCACTGGGTTATAATAACTTGTAACAAAAAAGGAAAGGTAGACAATGAAATGCTGGTGTAAGGTTTCTTTAGTGGATATTTAGTTTTGGTTTCTCCCTTCTCTCTGTACAGCAGCAGTTTAACTTTTTTATTTAAAAATGGCAAGTCACAAGTCACTAAAAACACTCTTAGCCTACCTAAGCAGCTGCATAACTAAGAAAACTTGAAACACTTGTTTATAAGCGCTATAAATAAAATATCATATCATGTCAGGGAGACATTCAAAAATACTAAAAATAGTCCTTTGAAAAATATTAAAAGGTTTGTTAAAAATTAAATAAAGTCCTTTGCGTATACACCAAAGGGTCTCTGTGCAGTGCATGATAACTATATATATTAAAGAAAATGAAGGAGAGACCACTATATGGCGTGAGCTTAAATGGCTGCCTGATTTACATCTCCGTATATATATTCCACCAGATAAGGGCTAAAATCGAGGAGATGACCCCTTGTTAAAGCCGCACCCCCTACCCCCTCCTGGAAGATGTAGAGACCAGGAGAGAGTCTCTGGTGCCCAGGAGCATGGCACGAGAAGCCAGGAGGCGGCCCAGATGCCTGGTTGCCTGGGACGGCAGCAGCAAGATAGATGATGGGCTTGTAGAGTGGGGTCCGGAACTGGTGATGGAGTTCGGGGAAGATACTGTGGCAACCTGGTTGGAGTTAGGCGAGGGACATGAGGTCTGGAGTCGTTGACCCCAGGTACGGAAGGAAGATATTGGATGGCTCTTGGTTGGAAGGGGCCATGTGGTGTCGCATCTGCATGGTGGACTGAGCAGGTGCAGAAAGTTTGGTGACGGCTGCAGAGAGGGGATGAAGATAATTGATGTGAAGGAGTGGTGGGTGTGTACTGGTGTGGTGAACTAGTAGGGGACCAGAGATCTACTGGGGCCCTCAACGCGGATTAGCCTGAATCCTGTGGAGGCAACCACGGGAACGACAAGGTACTGTAGGCTGATCCTTGTGTGTGCAGTGTACTGGCGACTGTGGTGCATGGGCCTGTGGCAGTGGATCTTCCGTGAGCTAGATGGTGGTGGGGGCATCATGGGATTTTCTACTTCAGGGGTACGGTGCTGGCTCAGCGTTATCCATCAGGCTGGAAGGGGCCGGTCCAGAGATCTTGGTTCTGGGTTTGATGCTCCTGCAGAGGTTCAGGATAGCCCACAGGATGCACAGTGGGGCCTCGCTGAGTGTGTCGGAGGAAGGGTTATAATCCAGGAAATCAAGCCTTTAGGAGGGCCCATTCAAACCTCCATAACAGGCTTGTGTACCAGGGTGGACACTGTGGAGAATAAGATGGAGGGTCTTGAGCATAATCAGATAGGGCCGACTTCCTTGAGATTCAGTATTATGGCTGACTGCTATACCTCGAGGCACGGGAAGAGGACGCTCTCTTAAAGATCGATGATTTGGAAAAACGGAGAGAAAAAATCTGAGTGTGTTGGATCTCAGGGAGCAGAAAGGGGAAACAACCAAGGATGTCGAGTTTGAGGTCAAGGGGATAGTCAACTCCCTGTTTGCAGATGAGGGGGGCAAGGAGGTCAAAATTGACAGAGAGCATAGGGGTGGAGCCTAGGCCGGTGGGGTTCCAGGTCTCTGGTTGTACGCTTCCATCATTTCAGAAAGAAATCAAATTGCCTGGTCACAGCAAAGCATGTCTTACAGGTTAGAAGTCCTACGTGCAAAATCTTTCCTGGACAATCAAATCACTCAAGCGGGAAATAACTCAAAGAAACTGTTTCAGATCCTGAGGGATCTTGAAAAGCCACCTGCTATGCTACAGAAATCTACCCCCACTAATGCTGACTGTAAAAACATTCAAGCTGCCTTTGCAGCGAAAATATTGACAGCCCAAGCTAAGATCCAGGGTAATTTGATCAGGAGGGACCAAAGGAACTCTACCATCTTGTCTGATGCTCCTGATCAATCCCCTTCTTTGGGGTTTGAATTCAGGTGCATAACCAAGGATGCCTTGTCTGAAATCACGACTAGCATGAGGCCAACTAGTTATGCAGGAGTGCTCCTGCCGTCCAGAATTATTTTGAATAACAGGACTCTGTTTCTCCCTTTCCTTACCCGCCTCATTGACGCCAGCTTTCAGGATGGTTGCGTCCCTGAGGCTTTGAAGACGGTTTCTGGCACTCCTTTATTTAAAAAACCGGGCCTCAATCACAAAGCCTATACTAAGTTTAGACCTATAACCAATGCCCCATATTTTTTGAGGATCTTGGACAAGTTCGCCACTACACAGCTCCAGGAATACCTGGAAAAATCAGGAGCTTTTCATTCAAGACAATCAGGTTTCTGCACTAATTACAGGACAGAGAGTGCATTATTGGACATGAAGTCTAAGATGCTTCAGGTCATGGATCAAGGCAAGGTTGGGACGGCTGATCTTTTTGGACTTATCAGCAGCCTTTGACCTTGTTGACCATGACAAGCTGCTGCATAGGTTGAGTGTTTCGGGGGGCATGTTAGGTAATGCCCTGGCATGGATCACGTTTTTCCTGACAGGCCATCTGTCTCGATTTGTCTGTGTGAATGCTACGTCTCCTGAGGAACTACTGAAATGGGGGGTTCCTCAGGGTGTATGCATGTCCCCTTGCCTCTTCAATGAGTACTGCTGCTCATTGTGCAATTTACTGGCCTGCTTCGGGGTGTTACGCTCACCTGGCTCCCACAGGGGGGGTCGGTCGGACCCGGACAGCTGCGGTCTCCACCCACGTGATGCGTAGTGCAGCGATGACTGACTGGATCTGCCCTCCTAATCTTGTCTGCTTAACCCGTAGAAATATTCTCCTGCAAGTGGAGAGATGGATTTAGCCACCTGTGGATTCAAGTGATGGCACCCCCACAGTCCTCCCCAACTAATCACCTCCGAAATGCCCTCACAACAATCTCACCTTATATTCTTGAAAGATGAGCTCTCCATCCTGCATGGATTTGCAGGGGCGCGTCGATTGCAGTTACTTCACTGGTTTGAATGCTCGGGAGAGTTCCGGAGAGTATTGACTCTAAGGTTCCTGGTGAGGACCAGTAAGTATTAAGTTCATAGAGTTCAATATGTCCGATGTGCACTCTTGTTCCCCCCTTCCTTTCTTGTCTTGCAGCTGGCTCGTGAAAAGATGCTTTTGTGGCAGCTGGTGGCGCTCAGGTAAGAGTCTGTATTACCCGGTGCTGTCCGGTAAATGTTGCATGAGGAAAACGTGTTGTTTTGTCTCTCTTTACAGATGCGGCACGTGAAAATATGGCGAGTCACAAAAGGATGCCTCCGGTGGTAAATCAGGTAAGTCTATGGTGGTAAGAATTATATTTGTTGGTTCCCTCGGCTCACCTTGTGGTTTTCTTTTGTCTCCTAGGTGCTGAAGTTCGGCGAAGAAATGATGGAGGCAGCGCCGTCCAGAAGGATGCTGTGAAGACTGGTGAGTATGGCGTGGCGCTGCAGCTGGAGGTGTGGCGCGTGCAGAAATGATGTTCTTTACAGGTCCGGAGACAAGATGGATCCAGAATCAGGTGTAGAATAGAAATAAGTTTGTTTTCTAACCTTGTCCCTTTCTTTCCTCTTTGTTTTAGGAGTTCCGGATTCAAGGCGGGCGTGGCAGATGACTGGGTGCAGGCTGCAGGCACGGTGAGTGTTACGCTGCTGGATGCAGAATAACGCGAAGCGTGTGTTGCTGGTCGGGTGTGGCTTAAATAGCCTCAAAAGTAGTCCCAGGTAAGAATTCCCTCGAACCACACCCGAGTAAAAAATAGTCCCTGTAGAAAAATAGTCCCTTTCAGTCTTCATGTTGGATTGGAGTCATTTGCAGCATGGTCTGCCTGAGGTAAGTAATGACTATGAGCCTGGCGCCTTAGGCGCCAGGACTGATTCCTACTATGAGCCTGGCGCCTAAGGCGCCAGGACTGAACCCAGATAGCCCCTAGACGGGGCTGCTGAGGTTTCACTAAATGTCTAGATGCCTGCTGATGGGCTTGGTCCGGATGCCTGGGGGTAGGCATCATGACACGGGGTTCATTTCACAAATTACGCGGAAGACGCCCAGCTCGTGTTTGAACTGAGCGGCAAGTACACAGAGGATTTGAATACTGTGAACAAAGTTTATACTGCTATGCAACAGTGGATGACTGAAAATGGCATGTGCTTAAATGCCAAGAAAACGGAGATGATGCTCTTTGGCTCACCTCAGGCAAGATCCAAGTTGGACCCAAAATACGCAGCTTTTTGAGTGCAAGGTCACAACATCTCTGAACTTTAACACCAGCACAGAGAGTGAAGTGTGAAGTGAAGTGAACAAGGCACAGTACATACTGCGGCTGTTAAGGTTAGTTAAACCCTCTGCTTCCGACGCAAATTGTGCCACCCTGGTACGTGCTCTCGTGATGCCCCGGCTGGACTACTGTAACGTCCTCATGCTGGGCACTAGCATTAACAATCTTAGACAGCTCCAAGTCCTTCCGAATGATGCTGTATGCATCGTGAAGAATGTTCTGAGACATGAGCCTATTTCTCTCCACAGGAGAAGTCTTCATTGGCCTCCTGTGGAGGCCCGTATCCAGTTTAAGGCCTTGACATTAGTGCAAAAATGCATAAATGGGCAAGCCCCTAACTACCTCAAAGACATTGTTAACATCTGTACTCCGAACAGGCTTACTGGTTCTTTTCAAGGAATCCGTAGCTCAGCCCCCAGGAGTAAGAGAGCTAGAGGGCTGGGTAGGTCCTTTGCTTTACAGTTTGCCCCTTTGTGGAACCAGCTGCCTTTGTCTCTTTGTGCCGAAACAGATCTCCTGAAGTTTCGAAAGGGAGTTAAAACTGTTGTCTTCGGTTGAACCCCCCCAGGTGCTTCTCATTCTCCCTTCTGTTATCCGCTCTCTCTTCTTTTGCGCCCTGATGCCCACGGGTTTCGGGCGCACTATAAGTGCAAATAACATAACATAACAAGGAAGTACACTATGATGGGGGACAGAATCAGGATATTTCAGGATTTATCCAGTGTTACGCTGGCTAGGAGGAGTGACTGCCGGCAACTTACCCCTTGGCTGAACGAGGTGGGAATTCGTTATTGGTGGGCCTACCCCTTTGCACTGATTTTGTAGCACTACAAGGAAGATTTCAGGATAAAGATGGGGAGGAGGCTGCGCTGGCATTCCAGTACCTTTCAAAGGCGTGGCAAGAAGAAGATAGTCGGCCCGAGAGGACTGGTCTCCGCTGAGAGGCCCAGCCCTGAGGGAGCGGTGCTTGGTGGGAGGAAGTTCAGACAACTGGGTACTCCCTGCCCAGTGAAGTGAGGTGTTGGACATGGCATGCGACTGTTTCCGGGCTGTTGACTCTTAATCGAAGGGGGCAAATTGGGGGGGGATTTATGTTTTGCTGGTGTGCAGGGGTTGGTGAAGATGAGGGGGAGGAGGTACGGGTTGCACGTTGTGCCCATCTCAGGTAGGGGGATGGAGTTTGTTTGGTGTGTTGTTGGGGGTTTGAGGAAGGGTGGGAGGAGTTGGTCACAGGGTGAGACGGGTATGGATCAGGACGGGATATGGCAGCGGGTTGTTGTTTTATATTTGGCTGAGCAGGTTTTGGAGGGGTACGTTATGAGAGTTATGGTCCACGTAGGCCAATATTACTGAGGTTGTCACAAAGGGACGGCAGAGCCGTCTGAAAAGTGGGGGCATTGCATTTAAAGGAGCTGAATTCTCCCAAAAACAGAGCCTTCGTCATCAGGGAGTTTAAGAGAATGGGTCTTGACATTCTGCTCTTACAGGAATCAGGACATCAGGCTGGAGAAGAAAGGCGCATTCCCGGCGTACAGGTGGGCCAAATCTTTTGGGTCTCTGGGGAATCAAAAAGGGGTGGTGTGGACATTCTCTTTCATAGGTAGTGGTTGGTTACGGACCCCCATGTACATAGGGTCATGGAGGGTCATCTCCTGCTGGTACGAGGAGTAGTGGGGTGGAAATGAGATGTTGGTGGTGGCAGTATATGGCCCGAACTCTGGGCAGGTGACTTTTGCAGGATGATCCTTCACTTTGTTCTGATGGAGGGAAGAGCTCAGTTTCTAATAGGGGTGAATTTAACATGTTGGCCAAGTTTGAGCAAGACAGACTACCCTTGAGGGATGGGCCCCGGGGATCGGTGCCACAGGAACATGATAGCCTGGGAAGTATTTTGGACTTCAGAGGCCTGGTGGACATTTGGAGGCTCAATGCATCAGAAAGTGAGAGGGTATATGTTTTTTCTAAACTGCATGGAACATATATTTGTTCCTTGAGATGGGCATGGCGAGCAAGGTGGAATCTTGTACATTTTTCCGATTCGATGGTCAGATCACGACTCAATAGTTCTTGATGTGATTCTGATAGGAGTGCTTAAACGGGACTCTATGTGGTGCTGTAATGACTTCCTATGGGGAGACAGTATTTGTGCGAGTGAATTGCGGAAGACAACAGAAGATTATTTCGAGATGAACTATTACAAGGGAGGTGTATCTCTCTGCGGTCTGGAAAGCGCAACGGCAAATTGGAGGGGAATTTTGATAAAGGAGGGAGCCAGTAATAAGAGGAGGTAGAGGGGTTTTATGGGGAATGGACTCTGCAAGAAAATCACAGCTTTGGAGGACAGGGTTCACAGGAGATTGAATGGATTCTATAACACTCTGTGGGTTAATTAAGAGGCAAAGACAACAGCTGAAATCACTGAGTAGGCAGGACATTGCCAGGACGTTACCATTCCTGGGGCAGAGGTTTTATGAGAAGTGGGATAAAGTGGATGGGATGCTAGTGGGCAGACTGCAGGCAAGAGGGTTTGAGTGCTGGGTGGAGGAGATTCAGGGTTTGAATGGGCAACCCTGCATTTCATCTGGTGAAATACGAATGTTTTGCAGAGTTCCATGAAAATCTTTATCGCAAGGATGTGAGTACTACACTGATGAGAGCGAGGGAATACCTGAGTAAGATCCCTCTCCCAACTTTGGATCCCGGAATGGCTGGGCAAGTTGTCTTCACAGTTACACCGGAGGATATTTTATTAGCCTTAAGAGGGATATCAGCGGGGAAGGCCCCGGGGGAAGATGGGTTTACGATTGGGTTTTATAAGCGCCACTCTGACATTTTGGTACCCCACTTGACTAAATTGTTCAATGTAGCCTGGAATACTGGGAGGGCTTCCCTGTCATTCTGTCAGGCTATAGTGACAGTGATCCCGAAAGATGTTAAGTTTCGGGCTCAGTGCATGTCTTATAAGCCAATTTCCCGGCTCAGTGTGGACTCAAAGATTCTCACTAAGACATAGGCTACTAGAATGGAGCAGTTCATGCTGCGATTGGTTCACCCGGATTAGGTGGGTTTTTTATCGGGCAGACAGGGAGCGGACACGATACAAAAGACCCTGAATTTAATGTGGTGGGTGAAAGGGAAGGGGGTGTTCCGGTACTGTTGGCAAGAGGTTCTTGAATGGTTTCCGAGTGGTGTATATAGATCCAAAGGCACGGGTTGCCATTAATGGTTGGCGTTCGGCTCATTTTGCATTGGAACAGGACACTAGACAGGGGTGTCTGTTGTCGCCGCTGCTCTTCGCTCTCTCATTGGAGCCGATGGCGGAAATTATAAGATATTCCCCCTTGATAGAGGGTATACAGGTGGGAGATAAAGAGTTCAAGCTGGGAATGTAGGCAGATGATGTCCTCATACACCTGATAACCCCCCTTATCTCGGTTCCTGCAGTGTTTGAAGCTATAGATCAGTGCGGTTCCCAGTCTGGGTTTAATATTAATGAGTGAAATTTGATTCTCTTCCCGTTTGACAGGGGTGCGTGGAACGATGTGGTGGACCTGGAGCCTCTTTTGGAAAAGATTCAATGGGACAGTATTGGTTACTTGGGTGTTACTCCATACTCTTTGAACAACTGTATTGTGACTTGGAATCCTGTGGTTGGCATACCCTCTCCTTGATAGGAATGGACAATGCGCTGAAAATGGACCTGTTGCCCAGGGTTCTTTACCTGTTTCAGGTGCTCCCGATTAAGGTCCAAGAGGTGATGTTGATGGATGCAATGGGATGGATATTGCGCATTCTCTGGCAGTGTAGGTAATGGAGGATTGCCTATGTCACCATGATTCTTACAAAGGAAATCAGTGGCGTTGGTTTCACTGATTTAGATAGGTATTATAAGGCAGCACAATTAAGGGTGCTGGTTCCCCACTTAAGGCTTAATAAGGAAAAACAATGTGTTTACTTGGAGAACTACTGGTTGCGGCCATTGAAAGTGGGGGAATGGCTGTGGGTGCCAGTGCGGCAGTGTCGCACACACATGCAAGCCTCACGGCAATAATCCCAAGCTCCATGCCACAAACCCTTGCACTAAATGCCCCACACCTCCACACACTACAGGTACACATACTTACCTGCACCGTCCATTCTGGCGCCTGGATCCTCTGTGGTGTCTACACTCCGGATGATGAAGATCATGTCCCGGCTCGGGAAGCCATCATCTGGTGGGCGCTGCCGTGTTGTCTTCACTACGCATGCGCTGTGGCCCGGCTTCTGGGTACCGCACATGTGTGGTACGGTGGAATCTGTGTTGGGGTGTGAAAAACGCCATCCATGTATTCAGGAGCCTTGCTCTCGTGCCGTAGGAGCATTTAAACTCCCTACTGCACATCCGAGGTGTGTCTTATTGCACTCCAGCTACAATATAGACTGCTGCTTTCCTGCATCCGCATATTTTTCTCTCTCTTTTGCTTTGACCTGCAGCTGAGCCTGTCCCTGCTCCCTACCCCTTGATTCCTCTGACCATTTCTTGCCCTGGTCTACCTTGCTGCCCCATCCTCCTTCTGGTGCCTGACTTTTCCTCCTGTGTACCTGGTCCTCCTCCGTCCTCCTATTTTTCAGCCTGTTTCTGCTTGCTTCTTCTACCTTTCTGCTGACTTCACTACCAGCCTGCTCCTGCTTGTCATCTACGGGATGCCTCAGGAATCATGCAGGCAAATCATCTCCTTACCTCCCCTGTCAGTGTCCGCACTGTGCCCACAGCACAAAAATTCAGGGTAGGGCAGGCATGGTATCACATGAATGACACTGTCACAATGGGTACAATTTGTAAAACCATTATTGAAATTGTTGGGGTTGGAGTAACTCCTACTTTGCTTTATAACTAAGATGGGAGTAGTCTAGACCATCAAATATTAAATAACGCAGTCCTAGTGAAGTCTGTCAAATCAAAATGGTCTATGATAACAAAACCTAATTCCTGCCCTATCTCTTGTACAAAAAGTGTAAAAAGGAGAAATGTATGCAAAAGGAAAAATCAGTGTTCAAATGAAAAAATGAGGTTGAACCAGCTCTCCTACCCACGTTAGACCTCGTGGAGTAAGGTGGGCCCTGTAGGCAGGGTGAGACACTCTGGCTCAGTTTCCAGCACAATAAATATTCTAAATCTGCTGGAGTGACCAAATTGGCTCTTATGGCTGCCTGTTTACTGCCAGAACCAATTAATGCTTTCACTATTTTCCCATTTACCAGAGTGCTCTTATACGTAAACTCAACTGAGGATTGGCATAAACATATGCTAAAGGTTTCTAGATCTTCCTCTTGTTCTTCCAATTCCTCTCCTCTTAGGCATCCTATTTCCATAGGCTCCTCCTATTGATTTTTGGGACAATCCCGGGCCAAATGACCTGTCTTCCTACATGAGAAGCAGGTGGGTGGTGATGGTTTAATCCCTCTGGGTTCTTCTCTCCATAGCTCTTCCTTAACCTTAATATCAGGTTTTTGTATTTCTACCCTCTCTTTTGGAATCCACTCTCGGGTTTAAGAGAGTCCTCCTTGTTCTAATGTCAGGTTTTGAGAGTGATAGGTTGGTTTTTGATCTTTTCTATCTTCATTTTTATGTAAGGAATGGAAATGTTTTACTGCATCTGATTGATTTTGGCCAGTCTAAATTGCCATGCTAAGGGTGGGTCAATTTAATTATAATACAGCTTTCTGTAGAAAAGGAGGTAACGAGTTGGTAGACTGTTCCAAAATAATAATTTCTACTACCTCTTCCGGAGTTTTATTTCCAACCCACAGGGAAACAGTGTTTTTTAATTTGTTCCCCTACTTCCAGGGGGGTCTCACAAGGATTTAATGTGATGGACCTTAGTTTTTGTCGATAGAAATGACTGGCCTGTCCTACTCTTTTAAGGAGTCCTTCCTTCGTGGATATGAAGGTGGCTCCCAAGGCTAAATTAAGCAATTCATAAGCGATCTGTAGCTCTCCTTTTAATAGAGGGCCCAAGTAGCATTGTTTTAAGTTTTTTCCTCATCCCAGCTGTTCAGCTAATCACTCAAAATTCAGAAAATAATTCCCTGGGTCTTCTCCTTCATGGTAGGGTTGTAATATCCCTTGAGGTAATAGGTGTCTGGCTTGTAAATCCACCAATTTTGTAACATTTTCTTGAAGGTGTGCTTCGGCCTGAATCTGATGGGTGGCCAGCTGAGCCATGACTGCTTCGATATCGTCCATATTTTCAGGGGGGGGTAAGGGTTCCCTCTGTTGGGTTTTCGGACTCAGAGAAGAAAAGTGTCTCATCCTCTTCAGAGAAGGTTTCAAAGTAGTCTGACCCTTCCGAGCTTGATTTTGATGAAGGGGGTTTAGCCCCGAAAAAGAAAGGTTTGAGAAAAAGTGGTTTTAAGGAGCTAGGTCTAATGAATATATGGGAGGGTCTTATTTTTCAGACTATTCGGTCCCATGGTTGTATTTGATAATGGGTTATCGGTAGGGCTTCTAATAGCACCTAGGTTTTGAAAAACCAAATCCTGTTGGCTAACTGGGATTTGAAGTTGGGAGAATATAGTCTTCTAAATGTTGGATATTCGATCAGAATCAAGGACTTCAATAATCCTATTCTCTCCTTTCAGTGGGATGACAATTACTAACATGGGTTCTCAACTTTTATATATTGAGTCAGATCCCACGCCTTACACCATATGTAGGGGAGGCATGGTATCACAAGTATGACACTGACACAATAGGTACAATTTGTGAACTCTTTATTAAAATTGTTGGGGTTGGAGAAACTCCTACTTTGCCCTATAACGAAGATGGAAGTAGTCTCAACCATCAAATAATAAATAACACAGTCCTAGTGGAGTCTGTCAAATCAAAATGGCCTATGCTAACAAAACCTAATGCTTGTTCTATCTCTTGTACAAAAAGTTTAAAAATGGACAAATGTATGCAAATGGAAAAATCAGTGTTCAAATGAATAAATGAGGTTGAACCAGCTCTCCTCCCCATGTTAGACCTCGCAGATTAAGGCGTCCCTGTAGGCAGGATGACACACTCTGGCTCGGTTTCCAAAACAATAAACCATTTTTTAAATGTGGATCGAGGCCTGCCTGGCCTTCCACGTTAAAGTCTCTTTTCCTGACTTTCAAAATGTTTCAACCAAAAAGTCCCCCTCTGTGGGGCTCAGACCTTTCACCATACAGTTCACTTAGGTCCCCCTCTGTCGGGCTCAGACCTCTCATGACAAAGTTCAACACAAAATTGCAAGGGGGCTCCCTTCCCCAAGCTTATTTTACTTCGGTCTCTCTTTTTCGTGCTCACACCACTTTCAGAGGTCGAAGATTTTAGAATGTGCATGGCTTTCTTTACAGATCAGAGCAGGACCACTTCGACTCAAAGTGTGTAACTTTCACTCTCCCCTTCTCTAGAAGTTAAACTTCTTAATTTCACTTTTGCTGTTCATTCGCTTTATCCCTTCAAACAATGTACCTTTCACAGAAACTTTCGAGTGGGCTACTTCCTTTCGAAAGACTACTCCGTTGCTTAGTATCACTGATTTCGCAGCTGTCTTTTACTTCAAAGTTCATTCACAGGTCTGCCTTTTCTTGCATCTCATCCACATGCATACAGCCTTCACTTGCAATATAATGTTGTTATTTCAAACTTGAACACACACCGATCTCTCAGGTCGCTTGCCAACTCACTTGCTGTGTGCGTCTTTTTCTTGGTTTTGCGATATCCAATTCACGAGTCAAGGTTAGTTCCACAGTCTTGGCCTTGCCTCCCCAACTCTGCCATTTACCTGGTAGGGTCATTGGTGTCTTTTAAGCACAATGCAGTCTTCACTTGTGGGATCTGGCTTTCTCTACATTTTTTCCGTGGCCTGTCGGGGGCAATGACCTCCAGTAGGGAACTCTTGTGGTTTTCGACCAGCTATATGAGGCAGGATCACATGGGAGGAGACAGCCACCAGAGGAATGTCATGGCTTCATTGGATGAGAAGGGGTCTTCTCCATTTTCCCATGGAGAAAACCCCTTTATACCCACTACCCTAATCCCCTATTGGCATGTGTCTGTTAACCCCACTTAGGGAAAATAGAGAAACCTTTTCCCAACGTTATTCAGACCAAACTCCAAGAAAACCTTTTCCAGTTATAATTCTCCTTCATATGGAATCATTGAGAGAGGTTCTACAAATACTGTGCTTCAGTTGATATCAGCGCACTCCAAATCCCACAACCACCGAAGTACTGAGATGAGGACGATGAAGGAAAGGATGCAGAGCAGAATGAGCCACAAGCTCAATGAGCATGCTAGTCGTTTTTAGAGAACACCTGTGAGTGGGACATTTAAAAATGTAAACCAAACTATGGGAGGAAGCTCAAGAGAACACATTGCATCTCCTTTGGAGGCATGCGGAAGCTAGAGGCACATTCCAGTGTGGCAGAGCCAAGGAGCTCACCAGAAAAGAGGAACCGAATCACTGTGAAAGCAAGCAGGGCCGCAGAAAGGCTAGGAACCATGAGACGATTCCTGGGTATTCGGCATCTGGTGGAAGCAACTCTACCCTCACCGGGACCGGAAGGCAAGTAGATGTGCAGGAGCGGTATTATCAATCGTATAGTCCTTCAAGTAAGGAGGAGCAGTCAATTTCCTACCTCAAACTCCCAATTCATGCTCTTCCTTTTGATTTAGGGGGAACTTTTCTTCATTCTTTTTATTCATGCCGTCTCCCTGCTAATAACTGGATACAGGTAGTGGCATTGGAGATGGGTATTCCTTCCTGCTGCTGCGTTGCTTTAGCCGGTAGTAGACTGACTGGTTGCTAGGGGCTTGAAGGACTATACAATTGATAACACGTAATTCAAATAAAGGTCCTGAAGAAGATGACAATACCCCTGATGTCATCGAAACTGGTCGACCACACTAGAGGATTATCCGAGAAGGAAACCGGGGATACAACATAAGGAATTCAATATCGGCTTGTCGGAAATCCGACTTTGAAATTGTCGACACTCTCCAGATGCATCTGGTTCTTCTTAAACTGAATACAGAACCAATGCCGCACTGGGACACTACTAGTTACCAGGCCACAAAAAAACTGATATGATAAGATAGATCTAATAACAATAAGTATTCATTTTTTTAACTTGTTTTTAGTTCGTTGAACCACACTATACCAACTGACCTTTACAGACTGAACACACTTCTGTGGGGGTGAAAAAAAGAAAACAGCACTTTGCCATAAGGAAATGCCTCCCCCTCAAAATGTTCATGAAGCAATAAGACTGGCTCAACCATTGTTGTTGTGTTTCTTAACCTTGTTGGAAGATCACACATTGTAGAGATAGGGATAGACCTTCTCTGCCTTTCCTGTTAGATAGGGGGTACACCAGCTCTGACCTAGGGACAGCATGACCCTATAGGGGTAGGGTGTGCTTCTCAAGGATAGTGCTACTATATACACAAAAGGTTAACCTTTGAATAACTCCCTGACAGGTGACAACACCAGGTCTCCACTGCCCTTGTGTGTGTCAAGCTGGTTCCTCGTACTGCACCATGCTGCATCCTGTGCAGCCCAGTCACAACGGACAACTTGGTAAGATCGGTATGCAGTGTCGGCAGGGCGCCGCCCTTAAAAGAATAAGACACCTTATCCCTCTTGATATGGAGGCCATTCAGGAACTCCATGGTGAATTACATAACTTGTGGTTGGTTTTCAGAAAGATAACACTGCTCTCGAACAAGTTGTTGCATAAGGTGCTACTGCCTCTTTTACGGAAAGTGCGGTCGCCCGTGGCTCTACTAGGAAGTACGATGGGGACCCACATAGGTTAACAGAATTCTGTAACCATTTCAATATTCATCTTCTTTACTGCCCGTCACACTTTCAATAGGACATGCTTATGATTGGTTACATATTAAGTAATCTCACTGGTAATGCTTTAGCATGGGCTACCCCTTATGTGGTCACCAACAGTCCTATGCTGAATAACTTCACCAACTTTGAAAAGGCATTCATGGAGGTCTTACAGTCCCCCAACTTGCTGTCCTCTGACTAGAACCAGTGTGTTGGACATCCCTAAGGGGTCCATGTATATCGTGCCCTATCTTAGCCGTTTGTGTCAATTAGCAGTGGAAGTTCAATGACCTGAGGTAACCCAGAAAACCTTATTTCACGGTGGGTTACGTGAAGAATTTCCCTGCAAGCTTTAATAGAACAGGTCTTGCATATTGACCATCGCCTCACAGAAAGAAAAGGCGAACAGATTGTAACGGCTCTCATTATCTCGTCCCACAATGATGACACCAGTACCTGCTGTTCCGGGAGACAGCATGCCTGAACCAATGCAGTTAGTGGGTTCTGCATGTTCCTATATCTGAAGCAGAACAAAGATGAAGATAGCAAAATCGCTTATGTCTGTACTGTCAAGGTGCAGGACATTACCTTACAAATTGACCACTGAGATCATCAAGACCAATGGGAAACTAGCAGGCCTCTTGTCAGTCGAGAAGGTGACAACAGACCCCAACAGTACCCTGGCACTCTGGAAAGAAGAACCAATGCTGATTGCTCCTTTGTTTGTCCTGGTGATCCTCCTGGTTTTGAATTCCAAGTGGTAGTCCACTGTGGCCCTTGTTGACTCGGGACTCATGGAACTACATAGATTGCACTGTGGCAGGGAAGGCCTCGATTCCATTTCTGGCTACAACTGTGGAAGTCATACATGGAACCCATTTGGCTTCAGGACTCATCAAGCAACATACTGCCCCTTTACTCCTGCAAATCACTGGTCACCAAGAGTGCACCAAGAGTGCATTGCCTTGGATGTGATTCAATCTCCTTCTTGCCCCCGACATGAGCACTATGCCAACTGGGGGATGCATACCATCATCTTTTGTTGGTGGATCTGTTTTTCCAAGTACGGCTACACCCATGTCCCACGGAACTAGGCACATATGCTCCCTTTCTACAATACCTACCGACTACCAGGATCTGGTCACTGTCTGTTCCTGGACCTGAAGCAATCCCATTACCACCACATAGGGCATACGATTGTGAGATTGACCTCTTACCTGAAAGACAGATAGCCCACAGAAGTGTTTATTCATTAACACGCACAAATAGAAAGTCCTACTGGAATATATCTAGGAAATCCTAGAGAAGGGCTAGATCCCGCCATCTATGTCCCCGTCCGGGCCCCCTGTTCTTTGTCCCTAAGAAGGCGGGAATCCTCAGGCCATGTGTGGACTACCATAATATAAATAACGAGAAAAGATCATTACCCTCTGCCTTTGATTCATTGCATCATGGAGTCCCTTCAGAGCACACAGGTGTTCACAAAACACGATTTAAGAGGTGCTTACTATCTCATCAGGATCAAGGAGGGAGACGAATGGAAGACGACTTGCAAATCACCTTTGTGGCATTTTTAATACCGGGTCATGCCCTTCAGCAATGGCCCAGCCTTCTTCAAATGATTTATGGACTATGTATTTTCAGATTTGATTGGATTGACCATCTGGGTATACCTTGATGATATCCTCATTTTCTCTTTTATGCTTGATCAGCTCACACAGTATGTCTGTAGTGCCCTCCAGCGTCTGATTGAACATCATTTGTACGAAAAGGCAGAAAAGGATCAGTTCCATCAGTCACAGATTACATTTCTGGGGTATCGAATAAACCAGGAAGGGCTCCAGATGGACCCAAATAAGATACAGGCTATCACCAATTGGATGAGCCCCCAGGAAATCAAGGCCATTCAACGTTCTTACCTTTGTCCTGACTCATCTGTTCCTGGGTAACGCTCAAGCAGTCCTTTCAATAGCGCAAGCATTTTCTTCAGCCCCCATTCTCCATCATCCTGATGACTCTCTACTCTTTATCATGGAGACGGATGCCTCTCATGGAGCCATTGGGGCCATCCTCCTTCAACTACCACATGACACCAATCAAGAACATCCAGTGGCATACAATTCTAGGAAACTGACCAGTTGTGAACAAAACTATGCCATGATTGGAAAAACACTGCTAGCCATCAGGGAGGCTTTTAGCGAAGGGCGCTATCATCTACAAGGTGCACTATTTCCTGTAGAAGTCCAAATCGACCATAGGAATCAGCAATACCTACGATCTTTGCAATGTCGTAATAGTAGACAAGCCAGATGGGCCTTTTTCTTTTCACATGATGACTTCAACATTACATACATACCTGGAACACAGAATACAAGACCTGATGCACTCTCTAGATCTTTTGAAGACACGCCTGGTGAAGATCACACGTTCTGTCTCTTGGATCCAACTAAGCACTTCTTGGGGCTGTACTACTGTATCTCCATTGAAAACGCCAATACCTGGGCCTTGATCCAGTGATAGCAGCTCTAGCTGGAACACCATGTATCCAGTCCTAAAATGGGCTTCTCTTCCGTTTTGGCAAACTGTACGTTCCCACCAATGACCTTTGCACTGCTATAATAACACGTTTCCATGATTCCTGGGTGGGTGGTGTGAGGAACATGGAGACATTCTCCCATCTACCCCCCTTGGATCCTCTTCTCAGGGCGCTGGAGAAGGCCATTCATTTTGGATCCTGACCCTGGGGGTGGATATGTGAGGGAGGATCACAAGGGTGGGGGGAACTTGGGGAGTGGAAAGAGGATGTATTCAGACAAGACACAGTATTTCCCATTCCCTTTTACCAATGAACCTTCTGTCCCAAAAATCTTTGTAGGATAGTGTGAGACCCCATCTTTTTCTTCCATTAAAAATGACCCTCGGATATGTCATCAGTATAAAAGGACAAGAAAGAGATCAGCCAGGAAGACACCTCCTTATATGAGCTCTGGGCCGTCACGAGTGGGGTGCAGGGGGGGGCAAACTGCCCCGGGCCTCACACTTGCGGGGGGCCTCACGGCCCCCTCTCCTAAGTGGAAGGCAGCACAGTCTCCCGTGTCCTTTATTCACATAGGGAACTGTGCTGTCTGCTCTCTGCCCCTGCAATGATGTTGCTGTTTGTTGCGAAGCCGTTTGGCTTCGCAACAAACAGCAAAATAATGCGAGACAGCAGGGCTCAGACATGAGCTCTGCTGCCTCCTGACAACGTGGACATGCTGAATGACAAGAGAGGACTCCCCTCCTGTCAGTCAGTGTGTTCACGTTGCTCAGCATGTCCATGCTGACTGACAGGAGGGGAGTTCTCTCTTGTCAGTCAGTGGGGGTCAATATGAGTTGGGCGGTAAGGGATACCGGGCACCGGTAAGGAGACCGGTGCTGGTAATCCCTTACCGCCCAATTCTGAGGTCCCTTAGCGGGAACCGTAAAGGACGTGTGGTCTGACCACACGTCCTTTACGGGTCCCGCTAAGGAACCAGGGCGCTAATTACAGGCCTGCTATTAGCAGGCCTGTAATTACCGCCTTCCCCATTCCCATTGAGCCCTATGCGGGCTCAAATGGGAATGGGGTATGGCTGGTTGAATGGGGATTTACCGGGTCCTCCAGGGTCGGAATGACCTGGTAAGTCCCCATCCAACCAAACCGGACCCGGTATTGGAGGCCGCCATGGCTGCCTCCAATCTCCTAATGAGGCCCAGTGTGTTCACGTTGTCAGCGTGACCATGCTGACTGATGGGAGAGGACTCCTCTCCTGTCAGTCAGTGTGTTCATGTTGTCAGCGTGATCACGCTGATTGATGGGAGAGGAGTTCTCTCTTGTCAGTCAGTGTGTTCACATTGCTCAGCGTGACCATGCTGACTGATAGCAGAGGAGTTCTCTCTTGTCAGTCAGTGTGTTCACGTTGCTCAGCATGACCACGCTGACTGACAGGAGAGGAGTTCTCTCTTGTCAGTCAGTGTGTTCATGTTGTCAGCGTGATCACGCTGACTGATGAGAGAGGAGTTCTCTCTTGGCAGGCAGCATGTCTACATGTCGGCTGCGTGGATGCTTTTTAAGGGTGCATAGAGGTAAGGTAAGTGTTTTCTATTTTAAGTTAAAAGTGTATATGTGTATTTAAATTAGTATGTATATGTGTATGTATGAATGCATGCGTGCATGTTGGTGTTTGTGTCAATGCTGTGTTTGGTTTTATGTATACATGCATGTATGGAGTTGTGTAATTGGTGGATGAATGCATGGGTGACTGTTTTTTGTGAGTGTGTGTTCAGCACCATCCCTAAATGTAGCCGCCCTGGGGGCCACTTCATTAAGGGGTGGGTTCATGGCATGAGAGGTGCACCTAGGCTAAAATGTCAGGGGGGAGAGGGGACTAACCCTTCAAATGTTGGGAGAGGCGCTAACGTCAGAGGCTGTGAGGAAGGGGCAAACTTCCTTGTGTGGGGGCACCTAACATCTTTCCACATTTTCGAATGAGTCGATTCTGGTGAAGCTTCACCATTACAAGCAGCTACCTCTTGCCTTCATTTCTGAAATGTCACACTTAAGGACTGCTGTGAGAATGAGATGTCTCATGTCACCACTTCCCTTCTAATTACTCCCCTAGCATGCAAGTTCTAACACCACATCACGATTTCAATTATCTAAAAATGTATGGATATGAATGCAGGTGCTAACAGTGAAATGACTTCTCATGGTCATGCTAATGCCTATGGCAATTCTCACCAAGTTCCTGCCCTCTCCACCCAAAACACCTCTTCATTGGAACTCTTTGAGCTAGATTTAAACATGCCTCGCCATCAAACTTTGCTCTCAATGTGCCAGCAAGTGTTTCCTCAAAGGAGTCTTCTGATAGTTCATGACTTCACTGGAGTTGTAAACAGGGAACTGGTGTAATAAAAATGTCTTAATCAGGTCTGCCTTTGGACACTCAATTTAAAAACGGCCTGCTGCCTTTCGCTGAAGTTCTTTTAAAAATAAGCACTGGCGAAGCCAACAGTTTTGGCTTGTGTATAAGTATTAGGCATTTACCAGGCACTGCTATTTGCTACTCAGGTACTCAAACCATGTTGCACTGACACGATCAATAGCCAGCTAATACCAATACCAATACCAATACAGAAGTGCCTTTCCCATGCCTACACAAATGCCCAAACTGTTAGCATTGCCAGCGCTCTTTTTGCTTTACCCTTGATGCACAGGACTACGCATCAAGGTTAAAGCAAACACACTACTTGGCTAAATTGGCCCACATTGAATGTAGGCCAATCTAGCCAGTAATAACACTTATGGTACACAGTCAGCCTGGATATACTTTCTGTGGCATGGTATTTTTACTAGCTCGGAGTCCGTACATGGTAATAATGGCATATATTGATGCAGCCTGCATCGACATAATTATAACAACCAGCATGAATATATTTTTATACTAGCATATCTCGCATGGAAAGGCGGCATGAAATGTATTGGAAAATGTTCCTATGCACAATTTGTGATTTGCAACTATTGGGAATTTCCATGTGCTTCCATACAAAACCAATTGCAAACTGTATGTATTTCTACCCAATTTTGCAAAAAAGTGCTGTAAAATGCATACTTTTAACCCAATGTTTCAAACATTTTCTTGGAGTGAGAACCCCCCTCAAGCAACCCTTGTTTGGTTTGGGCTCCCTCACTGTGCTCTGTTGATCCTGCCTGATTGGCACAAACATTTAAGCCTCTTAAGTTCAGAAATGTACCAGCCTCCACTGTACATCATTTGTCACTGAGTAAGATGTGTGTTTTAATGCGCACACAGGGGCAGGTTGCTTCTTAATGATATGATATGGCATTTATAACGTGCCTGTACACAAGTGTTTCTAGGCGCGACAAGGCAAGGAGGGAGAAACAAAAGAGTAGGACAAAACACAGATCTTGCTAGGCCTTATGCAGTGCGGGATTGCAACAGGACAGGCAGGGACCTGGGCCCGAATTCAGAGCTTGACCAGGTGACTAGTGCATGGATCAGGCAGGTGATCAGCAAGGGAGAGGAAGAGAGAAGGCAGAAGCAAAGAGACAGGTCTTGAGGTGCTTCCGGAGCCGGAGATGGTTCTCCTCAAGTTTCAGCGAGGCAGGGAGGCTGTATCCAGAGGGAGGCCCCAGCCGAAGAAAGAGATCTGCCCTCAACTCTTTGCTTGGAAAATTGACTGACCCTCAGAGAATTGGAGGTGGCGCAGTGGAGAGCTCATGCCATCTTATATATATTTATTCATATGATACAAAAGTTAGTCTGGCATGAACCTTTCTTCAGTAGAGAAATCTAACTTTGTTGTAGTTGATTTGGAGTTGTAGTAATAAACCATATTTGGGATCCTGCACACAAACTCAAGGGGAGATTTCTCGAGTCTCCTGTTTGCGTAGGTGTCGCCACTGGCCGAGTGCAAAAAATTGTAAGGGAGCCTCACCAAATGTTTTACCCCGGGCCTCACCACATCTTCTGACAGCCCTGTATGAGCAGGTTAAACCTACATCAACCTTCTCTTGTTAATACGGGAACATGTCAGAGTACACTCTGCCCTCCCTCTTCCTTTGTAGGTTGTTATTAGTCTTCTCCTCTTTCACACACACTGTCCCATATTCATATGCCTTTAAGACTGGAACAAACAAGAGGCAATTAGGAGTAAGGCACACTTCCATTTGTGCTCACTACTCTGGTACTGAGACGAAGACAAGGACTGTGAAACACCAACCATGGTCAGGCATGTCCCACTAATTGGGGGCAGGCAAAGGACTTACACCTGCAACCTGTTCAATGGCTGCAGGTCTATATAGGGAGAATAGACCCGCCTGGAGGGAGAAACCCGCTTGGGGAGAAGGATGCAGCAACCCGCTACAGAGCAGGCTGGAGAGGAACCGGTGAAAAGGATGTTGAGCGCTGGATGAGAGCCCGAAAGATGCTGCAGCCCGAACGGGCTGTGAGAAGGTTGTGAGCCCTGCAGAATCCAGTGCTGTGTGTCCCCCACTGGAGATGGGGAGCACTGAAGAATCCAGGGAGCTGCCAAAAGCAGCAGGAAGGTTAGAAAAGGTGAGAGCTGCTCGTCAGAGCTCCCAGCTAGTGAAAGGAGAGCGAGAGACCACAAATGAGAAAACACAGAGCACCAAGCGGCCATGTACCGATGAGTGACAGAGAGGGAATTGTCACGCCAGAGCGCTCCAAGGGCTGGGTTTGAGCACAAGGAGATGCAGATCAGATGAAACCTTAGGATAAAAGGGTCGGGAGACCAAAGGAAAGATTTGTGAATACCAAATAAGCTGCAAAGTGTTTCATGCATTATTGAATACCGAACTAAGGAAAGGATATGCAAAGTACATGAAAGTACTGCTCTGGTGAAATAAAAGTGATGTGCATTTTCGAATACTGTCAAAGCAAGTAAAAAGCATTGATGGACAATGTGAAAGTATGAACCAAATGAAAGCCAATAACAAGGGCTTAGGAAGCAAATGAAAAGCCAATGATAAGCACTATTGTGAAGTGTGAAAGCCAGATGGTGACAGGAGGAACACTCCATAAAGTGAATGGTGTGAAAGACATGTTGTGGCAGAGGCAAGAAACTACCAAGGAGAAAAAGAACTGCAAGTGGACAATTGACACAGGTTCGAAGAGGGAGCATGTGTTGACAAGGAAGTGAATATAACAAAGTGCACTGGGTTATCGGTTGTGTGACCTGTAGTCGGTGGACCGTGTGGTCTCAACACTGCGCCTCTTATGAGTAACCCCTACTTGGAGTGAATTTAGGAAAGTTAAGATACTGAAGCTGTTGTGCCTATCCAGTATTAAAGTGATTCAAGAAAAGAGAAAGCTAAGTGAAATGTTGAAAAGCCTGAAAGGTTGCAAAGTTGGTTTCGAATACTTATTGAAAGCCAAGAGACTGACTGTGATATTGAAGTTAAAAGAGCTGCCTTCTTGGGGAAGGGAACAACAAGTCCTTGTGGAACTGTGTTGAAATTGGGGAAGGGAACCCCAACACCTTGTTACGCTCACCTGGTCTCTGCGGAGGCATTGGGGCATGGTTGCAGCCCTCCCGGGGGTGAGGTGGCTCGGGTCCGACTTCACCCTCTGCGCTTATGTGATGACTGATGGTAATAGGTGATGCTGGTCGGGACTGCTCCTGTGTGGAGAAAAGGGGGCATGAGTATGCCAGATTGTGCGCCTGATCCCCTTCCAGACCCCTTCTCCCAAATCGTGGTACCCGTGGGATGCGCTGTTCACGGAAAGCTCACCTGTTGATTAGTTTTGGTGAGCAGTCCATCCTGCTGCTTCTGGCAGGGGCACATGTATGATCTGGACTGAGTTCCTTCACTGGTTCCTTGCACGTGGTAGTCCAGTCCTGCTGCAACTAAGCCACTATACTTCAGGTAAGTGTTCCTGTTTGCCTTTGTCTTTCCTCGTCTGTTTTTGTTGTATTGTAAAATGTGTTGTTGTGTATTGTTGTCCATTCCACTTTTGATGTTTTCTCTTTTGCTTTCTTCCCTTGCAGGTGATGTTGCTGGCCTGGCAAAAGCTGCGGAGCTCGAGACGACAGCCGGAGGGAATGAGGAACAAAGCTGCAGCAGTACAGTAGCTGGTAAATTGTTAACTAGGGGGCGTGCAGGGTTCAAATTCGGCGCAGCCCTAGGACAGATGTTCTAACCTTGCCTTTCTTCTTCTTTACAGGGTCTGAGTTAGTGGATGCGGAGTGCAGTGCTGCGGCATCAGGATCAAGATCACTGGATGTCAGGAGATGAGTCTGCAGATTAAGTGATGAAGCACCGGTTTCCTGGAGGTGAGTATGCAGGAGAACACCTGGTTTCCAAAGGTAAGTAAACTGGTCCAAGCGGCGGTGAGCGTCATGTTGCACGCAAATGCACAGTAACGCGAAGCAACGGCCTTAACGATGAAGCAGCTTATATAGCTGAGCTTCTGAAGCCACGCCCAACAGGTTCAGCCTGCCTGCCACACCCTGCCACACACGATGAGTCAGCACATGAAGACCAGGCCTAGGGAGCCACAACCGATGAGTCAGCAGATGAGGATGTTCTCTGGAATAAAGGCGTTCGGCTCCTGGCAAGTTCTTGTAAAATAAAAGCACTCCTGCACTGAAATAAAGTAAAAGCACTCCCACAGAATGCCCGTGGTCCTTTCAGGGGGATGGTTTTGGATACTAACCAAACCTTGTCTCCGACTTGGTAGTTGGGAGCTTCCCTTCGGTGTCGATCCACAAACTGCTTCTGTTTCTCTTTGGCTCTGGCAAGATGTTCTGCTGCTTCCTTAAAAACCTGGGTGATGGTTTTGTGTAAGGTCTTTACAGCGGGCATTTCAAATGATTCGAGTCGGTCGAAAACGGATGTCCGTGGATGTCGACCGTACATTATGTAGAATGGGCTTTGTCCCGTACTGGTGTGAATGGAGTTGTGATATGCGTATTCTGCTAACCAAAGTATGTCCTCTTCTCCCTCAATCATGCGAGACAGGGCATCCACTTTTCCATTGCGTACTCCGGGTCTATAGGTGATGACAAAGTCGTATTCTGCAAAGAAGAGAGCACAGCAGCGTTGGCGTGATGATTGTGCTTTAGCGGTCTTCAGATATTGTAGATTGCGATGATCGTGATGACGGTGACTGTATGTCTACCTCCAAGAAGATAATGTCTTCAGGCTTTGAACGCTGTGTTAATTGCTAGCAGTTCTTTATCAGTTATTGCATAATTCAATGCAGGGGCTGAAAACTTGCGAGACCAGAATGCCCCGGGATGCAACTGACCTGTTTTGGAGTCTTGTTGTGACAGGACTGCTCCCATTGCTATGTTGGAAGCATCAGTTTCGACCACGTATGGTAGTTCTGGTCGAGGATCCTGTAGAATTGGTGCTGTGGTAAATTCTTGTTTTAGCTCCTGGAAGGCTTTCTCTGCCTCTGCGGACCAATTCAATTGTTTATTTTTCTGTAGTAAAGAGGTGATTGGGTGGACGATCTGGGAGAACCCGGGAATAAACCGGCGATAGAAGTTGGCATACCTGAGTACACTCTGCACTCCCTTTATGGATGTCGGTGAGGGCCAGTTAAGAATAGCGTCTACCTTGTGCATACCCCGTGGTGTGAGAATAAAGCTGATGAATTCTACCGTTGTCACATGAAAGAAACATTTCTCCAATTTGGCATATAGCCAGTGTTGCCGCAGTTTCTCAAAAAATGCCCGCACATGGTTGACGTGGTCCTCCTTGGTGGTCGAATAGATAAGGATGTCATCAACATAGACAAGAGCTCAGACGTCCAACAGATCGCGGAGCACGTCATTCATGAAAAATTGGAACGCTGCCAGGGCATTACATAGTCCAAAGGGCATGACCTGATGTTCATAAAGTGATTTATCAAAAAGGGCACCTGGTTGATGGCTTACTCTGCCCAGGCGGGTAACATGGTGAAAAGAACAAAACTGAGTAAGGACATAAGAGTCTTACTGCTGAGCACTTAGATGAAAACACTCCTAAGAGAAAGCCACCTGTGAGTAGTGGAGTTTCTACTAGAATGAATAGTTGTAACAAATATTTTGATGAGACGATTCAGTGAGCTGCAATAGGGTTTTAATTAGATTGCAGCGGGTGTTATCAATACACGTAATCATGAGAAAAAGATACATCAGCCAGTGTATATTTTTGAGGTTAATTAACCAGTTAGCCGGGTACAAATGCTGGATATTTGTAGTATCAGTCAGTTGCTTCTACGTCCACTAAGGTGTCCTTGGGAAGGAGACCAGCGGACTTAGTGATGTGATAGCATATAAATAATCAGAACAATGTAGGGTTGAACAACAACAACACACAAAAATACAGAAGGTCAACACAACAGTGTTTCAGCCAGGAAGTGAGTTAGTTGAGCTCTGGTAGGATGGCCTTCATCAGGACAAGATGATTCCAAGGGTGGAGGTATCTTTAGAGGTCTGTTGAGGTAAACAGACAGGCATGTTTTAGGAGTGAGTCAAATAAGGAGGATCTAGCAGTGAGATAGTGACAGAAATCACAAGAGAAAAGAGCCGGTCCTTACCGGCTCTTGAGAGCGCAGTGGCTCGGAAGGAAACAGTGTCCCAATACACTGTGAGGATTATGAGGTCTATTTGATCCTGTAGAAAAGACAAGCGGCATTTAGTTGCCAGTCTCTGTTGATTTGAGGAAATATAGCCAGGTAGGTAGGGACTTACCTATAGGTAACCTGAGGCTGGGTGTTCCATCAGGCGGGCGTAGGGTAACGCTGTGTCAATCCACCAAGCTGGATGACTGTGGATAAAATTAACATAAGGTTCAGATAAAGACGTGTGCCAGGGTCTCATGAATGTCTAGGTGCCCGTGTGACACAGTGGGGTGAGACAGGCATGGTAAGCGCTAGTGTGGAGAAGCCTGCGTTTATCCATGGTGTCCCATTAGTGATGACATAGATTTGCAAAGCTGGTACGTGCAACTGTGCAATTGGGAGTGCTGCTATGTAAGGTGTACAGACTAGCACTCAGATGCTACGTGCACTAGGCCGTGGAGTATGGTGAAAATTAAAAGTTATGTCCAAAATAAACGTTTGTGCAGCAACATGCTTGGCCATAGCAAACTGTGCTGTTATGTAAGGTGTACAGACTAGCACTCAAATGCTAAATGCATTAGGCCGTGGAGCATGGTAAAAATTAACAGTTATGCCCAAAATAAACGTTTGTTGTGCAAAATGCGGGAAAATGCGGTAAAATGTGGCAAAATGCTTGGCCATATCAAAGTGTGCGTGTTTGAAAACACAAAGGAAGTGCTGGACGTGGCCGTGCGTGCGGCAGGGTGAGAGGGATCATTATGGTTATTCTAGCGTGTCATTTCAACTTACCTCGAGGTAGGAGACAGAACGTCTGCAGCTAAGTGTCTGTAGACAAACACGAAACCCATGGATGGCGCACCATGTTGGTTCACCGTTTGTAAATGGAATCACATTAGGTGGCCATTTTGGGATGTTCACTGATGGGGTGTTCATGGGAGTGCCTGAAGCACGTTGTCTAAATTGGGGGACCTTTATCACAGCTGTGTCCCCTAAGCAGGGCTGACAAGGTGTCATGTGATTGTGTAATAGGCACCATTATGTTTCCAGAATTAGCACGTGAGTGCAGGCAATCGGCTCGGGCGACTAAAACATGTCATGCAGGTAGTACAGAAGAGAATTGACTGAGCATGAGCTGTATCTATATGCATGCTGGGTGTACATGAGAAGTCATAACTGGTCGTGATCCCAAGGTATGAAAAGCACCGGAGAGTCCACGAAAATTGTATACACACTCGTGAATTTCCATTTGCCTGGAGCATCATACACAGATACATTACATATTGTTTCCAGTGTCAATGTTAAGTACTTAATCATTACACATTCTTTTTAGGTACATTTGATTGGCAGCGGAGTATGTCCATAAGAAGGCATTGTTCCGGGGCAACTGCATTACATATGGTTGCCAGTGTCATTGGTTGGTGCATAATCAATACACAATCTGTCCAGCTGGAGGCTAAAGTCAAGCATTTAAATGGTGGTACAAAGAACAGATACTCAGGGAGTTATGTCATGGGACCGATACGGGTCATAGGAAATGCTTCCATTCGACAGTGATATTTAACCCTTTCTTGACAGTGTCCAACTTATGAACCCATTTTTGTTCAAGGCAGGTCAAGGTTTTATCGATGTCACCGCCTCGTCTGCTTGAAGAGACCTTTTGTATCACCACCCACTTAAGTCCATGTTAGTGTGGTTTTTGCGGACATAGTGGTCAACTAGTGGTTTGTCCGCTACTTTGTTTTTTATGCATGAGCGGTGCTCACAGATTCTGGTCTTGACTGGTCTCATGGTTTTGCCCACGTAGAGGAGCCCACATGGACAGGTTGACCTGTTTGGTGTTACAGCTCATATGTTCTAGTAGGGTCCACTTGATCTCATCGTGGAGGAATACTTTGGTGGTTTCAGTGAATTGGCATACCGTGCATTTGCTGCATCTGTAGTGGCCTTGTGTTGGTGGTAGATTCCATGAGGTATTGGTCTGCCTGGTTGGTTTGAAGAAGGTATGTACCAAGGTTTCTTTGATGTTATGGTTCTTTTTGAATGCGAACAGTGGGACTTTCTGAAGGGATCCTGCATTTTTTTATCAGAGGCCGTTGTTGTTTAACTGTTTTTTGAGGAGGTTGCTCAGTGGGCTGTAGGTAGTGACACATACAAGCCTATCTAGTTCTATTTTGGTTGTTTTGGTGAGACGCATGCTGCGGTCTGCGTTGACATATTTCGTGCGAAAGGCTGTCTTCCACTCGTCTCCTTTTTTGACTCTTACTAGATGGTAGGCCCCTTGTAAGTCTAGTTTTGTATATATCTGAGCATTTTTGACTTGATCCAAGAGTTCAGGGATAAGCGGTAACGGGTACTGGTTTTTTACTGTTATCTGGTTAAGTGCTCTGTAGTCAATGCAAGTTCTCAGGTCTCCCTCCTTTTCAGGCACAAAAAAGAGGGGCGAGGATGCAGGGGACTTGGACGGACGAATGAAGCCATTTGCCAATACTGATCGAGGTAGGTTTTTAGATACTGGTTTTCCTGTTCTGTTAGGGCATAAATCTGGCTGCAGGGAACTTGAGCTCCAGGTAACAGATCAATTTGGCAGTCATACGGTCTGTGTGGAGGTAGGGTGTTTGCTTGCTCTTTTTGAAAGACATCTTGGTAATCCAGGTATTCAGGTGGTAGTGAACTAGTGAGGCCCAGTATGGTTTCTTTCTTTGATGAACCTGGGTTGGTAAGACCTTTTAATGAGAATCACTTGCTATAACAGGTGTCGGCGCAGTCTTGGGGAAAGGTCAGAACTCGTTTATGCCAGTCAATCCTGGGATTGTGGGTCTCCAGCCAGGGCATTCCCAATATGATCTGGAACTGAGGAGCGCTGAGGAGATCGAAGGTGATTGTCACATCCCGTTTCCATTGGAAATTGCCATTGGCGTTTGTTTGAGCGTTGTTCAGCACACAGAGCCCTCTAAGACTACATATCCCATCTTCCTGCTATGGTAGTCACGTGACACACACGTACTACGTTGCCGTGGCCTTCTGAAGACCGTATTTAAATACTGTCTGTTCGAACATCAGGTGCTCCTAAATTGTGTTAGTTACGAGCGCTGTTTCCCGCCTTCTGTTTAACTTCGAACTCTGCGCTTAAATCAAGACCCTGCCTCTGCCTTGCCCTTTCTTGTTTCTCGACGCCTGCCCCCCTCGACTGCTTTCCCCCGGAATACTCGAACTCGGCTTGCCATTCCGATCTCCAATTGCTAAGTCTTCAGGCTGTGACACTCTCTCACTCGAACATTTTTCAAGTGAACTAGCATGAGGTGAACACTCGTTTCCTTGGTCTTTTCCTTTTGTTTGCTTAAACACTTTTGGCACCTTTTAATTGGGACGCTTTGCTGAATCTACATTGGATTGCTTTGGGTACTTTTTTTGGACGCTTTGCTGAATCTACATTGGATTGCTTTGGGTACTTTTTTGGATGCTTTGCTGAATCTACATTGAATTGCTTTGGGTATTCTTTGGGACGCTTTGCTGAATCTACATTGGATTACTTTGGGCACTTTTTTGGGATGCTTTGCTGCACTGACATCGGTGTCCTGGTATACTGGTGTACTCCTCTTTCACCATTTATATAGTCCTCATCTCTGCGTCCAATACTAGTAGGTTACTGGTACATTTCTCTATGGAACAGATAAGAGTGGGTACTTGGGGGTGGTGTTTGCTGTTCTTCTGGCAATTCCTGGCTGCATATTCTGAACGTCTGCTCTGTTCTTTGTTCCTTTAGCTCTGCTGAGTCTGCTCCTGCCTTTTCACTCAAGCCCCCAGCCTGACAGGTGGAATAGATTTCTGTGGGCTGAGCTCTTGGGGGGGAAAGTCTTTGGCCTATCACGTTAGAGACTTTCATATTCGAGGAGTGAAGGAAACTTTCCCAAAACTAGGGGAGTGTTATCTGCAACAACTGGGACACCATCTCTGAGTTGTGACAGATTTAGGAGCCCTCAAAACGCCTCTCGGTTATGGAGGCTGCATCGGACCCAATGGCAGCCCTCATGCAGGCTTTTTCTGCTCTTCGTACCGATATGGCGTCAGCACATGCGACTTTACATCAACGCATGGATCTATTACAGAGCTTTGTGCAACTCCTACCCCATGACGAGGAGTTTGGTGATGCCGCGGCTGCGGCGCCTCCTCCTATACCACCTGTACCGCCTCCGGCTCCAGCCCCAGTTGTCCTCCCTGGGCCCTTCCCTTTGGCTCTGCCAGAACGCTTTTGGGCGATCCCAGGGCATATCGGACCTTTGTGAACCAATGTCGCCTTCATTTTCTTTGTCGTCCCTTGGCATTTCCAGACGCTACTACAAAGGCGGCATTTCTTCTTTCCCACCTGGGTGGCACTGCTGCAGCATGGGCTAATCCATTGCTGGAAGCAAATGACCCGGCTCTGTATGATTTTGATATGTTAATCCAAGCCATGAACAGTGTTTTTGATATGCGATATAAAGCACAGGCTTCGAATCTGGAGTTCTTGTCTATTAGCCAAGACACGTCGGATCTCTTGACATATCTCGCCCGTTTCAACCAATTAGCGGCTGAAACAACATGGCCGGAACAGAAGAAAGCGGCTGTGTTTTATAAAGGTTTGCCAGATGATCTGAAAGATGCCCTATCAGTGGTACCTGCTCTTCCACCTTGTTTTCCCAAATTGCTTGACTTAGTCTTGCAAGTCGATGCTCAACTCCGGAAAAGACGTGGCGAATGTCGGTATCCCGATATTCGCACCACCCCCCGACCAGATGGAATTGCTCCTGTTTCTCATGGAGAAGCCGAACCTATACAAATCGGGGCAATCAGGGGTCCATTGTCCAAAGCTGAACGAGAAAGACGGGTGGTGAATAACCTATGTTTCTATTGTGGCCAGTCAGGTCATTACATCCGTCTGTGTCCCAAAAGGCCCGCCAAGTCGACGGGAAACGCCAGGACTCATCCTTAAACCTGGCCTTCCGGATGAGTCAAATGATCCCGGGCCCGGGTGAGTGTTTCCCGTATTCGCATGTTTACCTTGCTATGTGCTTTACGGCTCCTGGCGTCAATATCTTTTCCAACCCGGTAATGATAGACTCAGGGGCTAGCGGGAATTATATGGACCTCAAGTTGGCCGAACGCTACGGACTACCTATATTTCCTAAAGCAAGACCCGAGGAAATACATGCAGTAGATGGTTCACGTTTAGTATCTGGACAGGTGACGGATCAAACAGGTCCACTACAAATGTCCACTTTACAAAGTCATTCGGAATCCATCACTTTCGACCTTATCACGGCCCCTCAGTTTGGCATCATTCTGGGTCTTTCTTGGTTGCAAACACACAATCCTGTAATTGACTGGGTTGAACAAACAGTACGGTTCTCTTCCTCTTTTTGTATACAGAAGTGCCTTGAGTCTCATGACGTAGCGGCATTGTCTCCTTGCCTGGCAATGGTAACTAGCCTCCCTTCTATCAATGCCACATCATCTAACCCGGTTCTGGTACTTCCATTGCAGTACCAGGAATTTTCTGATGTGTTTGACGAAGGCCTATCAGAAAATCTGCCCCCCACAGGTGCTATGACTGCCCCATTGACCTGATACCTGGAGCAGTAATTCCACATGGTCGTATTTACTCCCTCACACAGAAGGAAGAGGAATATCTACGGAGCTATGTTGACAAAGCCTTGCGCTTGGGACACATACGTCCGTCCCACTCACCAGTGGCCTCCCCAATATTTTAAGTACCAAAGAAGGAAGGGGATCTGCGCCCTGTGTGGACTACCGTGCCCTCAATAAAGTCACGGTTAAGAACCAGTACCGCTTATCACGGAGCTCCTCGATAAAATGACCTCCTCCACTATCTTCACCAAGTAGGACTTGCGGGGTGCATACAATTTGGTGAGGATGCGAAAGGGAGATGAATGGAAAACTGCATTTAAGACAAAATTTGGGCTCTATGAATATTGTGTAATGCCCTTTGGGCTTTGCAATGCCCCAGCAACATTCCAGCATTTTGTAAATGATATCTTCAGGGACATGCTGGATTGCTACGTTGTTATCTATTTGGATGACATCCTGATATATTCGGAAACTCTGTTCCAACATATATAGCATGTGCGCTCTGTTCTACTTCGTCTAAGGGAGCACTCCCTCTTTGCAAAACTGGAGAAGTGTGTGTTCCATGCATCGTCTGTGGAGTTCCTGGGGTTTCAGATTTCCCAAAAAGGAATGCTCATGTGCACCTCCAAGGTTCGGGCAGTTTTGGATTGGCCCGTCCTGAGCTCAGTAAAAGCTCTTCAATCCTTCTTGGGTTTTGCTAATTTTTATAGGCGTTTCATCGCCTCTTTTTCTGAAATAGTAGCCCCATTAACTCGGTTGACCAGGCCTAACGTCCCTTTTCTTTGGGATGATGAAGCGCAGGCAGCATTCCAGAACTTGAAAGACGCTTTTACCACCGCTCCTTTATTACAGCACCCCAATCCAGCTCTTCCATTTATCGTGGAAGCAGATATCTCAGCTATTGCGGTAGGGGCCATCCTTTCGCAGGTTTGCCCCGCTACTCAACGCCTACATCCAGTGACCTTCCATTCTCGGAAACTTACATCAGCTGAGCGTAATTATACGATTATGGAAAGAGAACTACTTGCAATCAAGGTGGCGTTCAAGGAGTGGAAGCACCATCTCTTAGGTGCAAGGCACCCGATAACTGTGTATACAGATCATTGAAACCTTCAGGCCTTGTCTCATGTGAAATGTACCAACGCCAGGCAGATACGTTGGCATTTGTTTTTTACCATGTTTGATTTCACAGTGACGTATCGCCCTGGTCCATTACATTGAAAGGCAGGTACTTTATCCTGCATTGGTACATACATGGAATCTGTAAAATAAACAACCCCTCAGGTGCTGTTATATGTGTTTGTTCGGTCTCTCCGTCAATTATAGACGGATTAAGGAGATGGGGCAGGGATCATATTTCTGTCCTGAAGGAGATGGACGCCGAACTTATCTCCGGTCTTCCCTATGTTAAAGGTCTACTGTACCTACCTGACAACCAAACCAGACGGAAGGCTCTTGAATGGTCCCATGATCTCCCGTTAGCAGCCCATCCTGGCCGGGCCAAAACCTATGATCTTTTGCACCGATGGTGCTGGTGGCCTGGCATGAAGAAGGACACCGAACAATACGTCTCTAAGTATGCAGTATGTACACAATGCAAGAGACAGCCTGGCAAACCCGTAGGTCTTCTAATGAGTATGCCTTTACCACCGCATCCGTGGCATACGGTGACCCTGGACTTTGTGGTGGAACTCCCCTGTATCGGGGGTATGTCCACCATTCTTGTGGTAGTGGATGTCTTTACCAAGATGGCTCGGTTTATACCATGCTCGGGAATACCAACTGCTCCCACATTGGCCAGCTTGTTCTTTGACCATGTGGTACGCTTTTTTGGACTACCTACGGTTCTGATTTCCGACCGAGGGTCTCAGTTTACCTCGCGCTTTTGGCGCGGTCTAACTTCCTCCTTGGGTATTGATGCCCGCTTGTCCTTCGGCCTACCACCCTCAAACGGATGGCCAGACCGAACGTACAAATGGCACCATGGAACAATTTCTTCGCTGTCTGTGTCTGCATCATCAATCAAACTGGTTGTCGGTATTAGGTGCCACAGAATTTGCCTACAACAATTCTCTGCACTCATCGGTTGGCTTTTCCCCGTTCTATGTGTTATATGGGTTGCACCCAAGGACTCTTCCTGCCTTCCCTAAAGCAAATTCCTGCAGTCAATGCAGTGAGGGATTCACTGATTGCCATCCGTAAGTCAGTATTAACACATCTGCAAGCTGCACAACGTCACACCAAAATGCAAGCGGATAAACGGCGTGCGCCGGCTCCTTCTTATTCCTGTGGTGACCGCGTATGGCTCTCAACAAAGCACCTGGCCATTCGGGGTAAATGGAAACTGTTGCCGTGTTTTGTGGGACCTTATACGATCTTACGGTGTCTCATCCCCGTTGCTGTTCGTCAAGACATTCCAACACATTGGAGAGTGCACCAGGTCTTCCATGTCTCCTTGCTTCGGCCTTTTGTACCTGGCACCCGACTACCTAGCGTTCCAGCCCCAGTTCACGTCAGTGGCGAGGATGAATATGAGGTGCGTGCCATTCTGGATACCCACCTCTGCCGTGGGGTTCGATCTTACTTGATCGACTGGAAGGGGCATGGTCCGGAGGACAGGTCCTGGGAACCGGCCTCTAATCTGAATGCACCCCGTTTGTTGCGTGCCTTTTGGTTGCACCGCTTGCGCGGGCACAGGAGAAGTCACCCTTTGTGGAGGGGTACTGTCACGTCCCGTTTCCATTGGAAATTGCCATGGCGTTTGTTTGAGCGATGTTCAGGACACAGAGCCCTCTAACACTACATTTCCCATCTTCCTGCTATGGTAGTCATGTGACACACGCGTACTACGTTGCCGTGCCCTTCTGAAGACCATATTTAAATACTGTCTGCTCGAACATCAGGTGCTCCTAAACTGTGTTAGTTACGAGCGCTGTTTCCCGACTTCTGTTTAACTTCGAACTCCGCGCTTAAATCAAGACCCTGCCTCTGCCTTGCCCTTTCTTGTTTCCCGACGCCTGCCCTCCTCGACTGCTTTCCCCCGGAATACTCGAACTCGGCTTGCCATTCCGACCTCCAATTGCTAAGTCCTCAGGCTTTGACGCTCTCTCACTCGAACATTTTTCAAAGGAACTAGCGTGAGGTGAACGCTCGTTTCCTTGGTTTTTTCCTTTTGTTTGCTTAAACACTTTTGGCACCTTTTAATTGGGACGCTTTGCTGAATCTACATTGGATTGCTTTGGGTACTTTTTTGGACGCTTTGCTGCACTGACATCGGTGTCCTGGTATACTGGTGTACTCCTCCTTTACCATTTATATAGTCCTCATCTCTGCATCCAATACTAGTAGGTTACTGGTACATTTCTCTACGGAACAGGTAAGAGTGGGTACTCAGGGGTGGTGTTTGCTGTTCTTCTGGCAATACCTGGCTGCATATTCTGAACGTCTGCTCTGTTCTTTGTTCCTTATGCTCTGCTGAGTCTGCTCCTGCCTTTTCACTCAAGCCCCCAGCCTGACAGGTGGAATACATTTCTGTAGGCTGAGCTCTTGGGGGGAAAGTCTTTGGCCTATCACGTTAGAGACTTTCGTATTCGAGGAGTGAAGGAAACTTTCCCAAAACTGGGGGAGTGTTATCTGCAACAACTGGAGCACCATCTCTGAGTTGTGACAGTGATGTCATCTGCATGACCTTCTCGGTGTAATGCGTCACTGGGCCGGATGATAGCTGAGATCCACCAACTGCTGTGATGTTTTCGGAAACCTGCTTCTGTCGGAGAGGAAGGCCTATCCGGGTAGCCAGATCTTGGGCCTTGTAATTTCCCACAGTCCCACTGTCAATGTATGCCTCCAAGGCATGTATTATCGATGGTTGCTTGTGGTTTACCAGGAGCACAGGGATGACTAGACGTAAGGTCTGCATAGGGTTTTTTTCACCGCTCGACAAGTGGACCCCTATGCTTCCCGGGCGTTGGAGTTTCCCGAGTCCTGTTCTTCATCTTCACCCTTGTCAGTTGCTCCAACTGCTTTCCTGGGTGGTTTTACCGGGCATTCTCGGAGATAGTGACCTGTCTTACCACAGTACAAACAAAGCTGCTGCTGTCTCCTTTTCTCCCTTTCTGCCTTGGTGAGGGGGCTCCGCAAGCCTCCAATTTGCATTTGCTTGGACTGATCATGTGATTTGGTTTGATTCTCACAGGGTCGCACGTAGACCGACCGCCCCTCGGCCTTGGCCCGATCCATCTTCCGATCCTGCAATCTGTGTTCGAGCTGCACTGTCAGGTCGATGTATTCAGCACATCTTTCCGGGGGATTTACTACTTGGGCTAATATGTCCTTCAGTTCCCCTCGCAAGCCTCGGTAAAAGAGAGTAGTTCTTTTCTCCTCTGGCCAGTTATTTTGTGCTATCAGATGATTGAAGGAAGCGATATATGTTAGTAGGTCTTGATTATACCTACCGTAGTGATAACAGTTCATTGTCTAGAGCCCACCCTTGAGCAAATAGTTTCTCCATTTCACTCTGGAAACCTCTGAAGTCTCGAAGCAAAGGATCATCCTGGTTTACCAAGGGTATTGACCAGTCCACTACCTCCCAAATATGAGAGTACAAATGCCACTCTCGCTTGATCGTTGGGGAATGCCCCATGTCTGCACAAGAAATGTAGGCGACATTGATTCATAAAGATGGCATACTTATTCGGATCGCCTGTGAAGCGTTCTGGTGGGGCAGGGGAACCCCCCTGGAAGAACCACCTGTAATGGCTTGGGTTGTGGAGGCGTGACAGGAGGGGCTTACCCCAGTAGTAGGACCTGGCCTGCCTGTGCCTGGAGCATTTGCCTTGCTAGTTCATCTGTCCGCTCGCGGTTAACAATTAGATCCCTCCTTAGGGCATTGGTTTCCTGTCTTGAAGCATGAACCTCAGTCCGTAACTCTCCCAGTAATCGGGCCAACTGGTCCATTTCAGAAGTTTCCATGATGCCCAGGCAGAAATTCGAAGAGGCTTTGCGTTCTTATATGCTCACCTGGTCTTTGCGGTGGTGTTGGGGCACGGTTGCAGCCCTCCCGGGGGTGAGGTCACTCGGGTCCGACTTCACCCTCTGCGCTTATGTGGTGACTGGTGGCAATAGGTGATACTGCTCGGGACTGCTCCTGCGTGGAGAATAGGGGGTGTGAGTATTCCAGTTTGTGCACCTGATCCCCTTCCAGACCCCTTCTCCCAAACTGTGGTACCCGTGGGATGCGCTGTCCCTTGAAAGCCCACCGGTTGATTAGTTTTGGCGAGCACTCTGTTCTGCTGCTTCTGGCAGGGGCGCATGTATGATCTGGACCTAATTCCTTCACTGGTCCCTTGCACGTGGTAGTCCAGTCCTGCTGCAACTAAGCCACCATACTTCAGGTAAGAGTTCCTGTTTGCCTTTGTCTTTCCTCATCTGTTTTTGTTGTATTGTAAAATTTGTTGTCTTATATTGTTGTCCATTCCACTTTTGATGTTTGCTCTTTTGCTTTCTTCCCTTGCAGGTGATGTTGCCGGCCTGGCAGAAGCTGCGGAGCTCGAGGCGACAGCCGGAGGGAATGAGGAACGAAGCAGCAGCAGTACAGTAGCTGGTAAATTGTTAACTAGGGAGCGCGCGGGGTTCAAATGCGGCATGGCCCTAGGATGGATGTTCTAACCTTGCCTTTTTTCTTCTTCACAGGGTCCGAGTTTGTGGATGCAGAGTGCAGTTCTGCGGCGTCAGGATCAAGATCACTGGATGTCGGCAGATGAGTCTGTAGATGAAGCGATGAAGCACTGGTTTCCTGGAGGTGAGTATGCAGGAAACACCTGGTTTCCAAAGGTAAGTAAACTGGTCCAAGCGGCGGTGAGCGTCACATTGCACCCGAGTGCACAGTAACGCGAAGCACTGACCTTACGCATGGAGCAGGTTATATAGCTGAGCTTCTGAAGCCACGCCCACCAGGTTCACCACACCCAATGAGTCAGCACAAGAAGACCAGGCCTAGGCAGCCACGCCCGATGAGTCAGCACATGAGGATGTTCTCTGGAATAAAGGCTTTCAGCTCCTGGAAAGTTCTTGTAAAATAAAAGCACTCCTCCACTGAAATAAAGTAAAAGCACTCCTGCACTGAAATAAAGTGTTCCTGCTCACATCTCTATATGAGCCTGGTTCCAAAGACGCGAGGACTGAGTCCAGCCAGCGCTCCTGTGTTTATGGGTCCCAAAGGGACATAAGTGAGTCAAGTGTCCCATTGCCCCATCACTAGATGGTGTGGTTATTGTGTTCTGGGGCCTGTGGCCATGACAGACCTTTTTCAACTTTGTTGAACATGGAGAAGGGAACCCTGAGGCCTTTTGGAACTGTGTTGAACTTGGGGAAGGGAACCCAGAGGCCTTTTGGAACTGTGTTGAACTTGGGGAAGGGAACCCTGAGGTATTTTGTGTGGAACTGTTTTGAACTTGGGGAAGGTTCTAAAACGCAAGCCAAAGAGCTGTTGCGCTCACCTGGTCTATGCGGGGACGTTGGGGCACAGTTTGAGCCCTCCCTGGACTTGGCTCCCCTGGATCAGACTCCTTCCCTAGCTGCTGTAGTGTGGGCTGATCTGGTTGTTGGCACTGCCCCTGAGAGAATACGACAGGCAGTGAGAATGCTGTGGTTGGATTGTGATTTCCCTCAAACCCTTTGTTCCAGAATGAGGGGATCATGCGTTTACCCATATAATCTCACCTGTTTTCTTGTGAGGATGAGCTCTCCGTCCTGCCTCCCATCAGCAGGGGCACCTTTGATGGACCTAGTTGCTTCACTGGTCCGTGTGCGTAGTGGCCCAGACCGGCTTTGGCCGAACGACTTTGAACGTAAGTGTTCTTAACAATGATTGTTGTCCGTATCCTTTTGTAATGTCTTTTTTCGTGATTATTGTTCGTAACCCTTGTAATGTCTTTTCTCTCCCCAATAGGCGTGAAGATGGCCACGCGGAGTTGCAGTGTTGGGAGCAAGTCCAAATGGTAACAGAGGGGATTACAAGGTTCCCAAATAGAAGGTAAGTTGGGTTTCAAGGTCGAACGCCAGGCTTACGTGTTGAGCAGCCAAGTGTAAGATATTTATGCAGTCTCTAACCTTGTATGTCCTTTTCTCTTGCAGGGATGGCCTGGCGGCGTCAGACGGGAAGTGGCTATCCGAAGACCTGCCAGCGATTACTGGATCGATGGATCCGTGAGGATGCTGGGCGAGGAGAAGAGCTCCTGCGTAGCTAGACGCTTGGAACAGGTGAGGATGCGCCCCAACTTCGATGACAATGGGAATCAGGTAAAATGCGATGCAGGCAATGGAATTTCAGGAGACAGGTAAGATGCGTCTCTGGCGATGGTGCTGCTGGAGTCAGGTAAACTGTGCATCGAGTGATGGTATTGCTGGAAGCAGGTAAGGTGCGCGCTGAAGATGAAGTGTTGGAGTCAGGTAAGCTGCGCTTTAAGCGATGGTGTGGCTGGAATCAGGTAAGCAGCGTGCTGAAGTTGAAGTACTAGAATCTGGTGAGATGCGCGCTGAGATGATGAGCTGGAAACAGGTAAGAGCACTTCAGGCTGCGGTAATCGTTACGCTGCAGAAAGCAGACTAACGCAAAGCGATTGCATGAGGGTGGGGCTGGCTTAAATAGCCGGGTCCCAGCCACTCCCCTTTGGACCCGCCTTGTGGCACCACCTTGCCACTCCCAGAGACTGCTACACGTGCACCCCAATGTTTCCTAATGGCCACACCCGTCCTGGATGCACGTGGGGAGCCTGCTGGGGAGTAAGTAGCACGTGCCCAAGACACAAAGTGTGCACAGCACACTTTCTCATGAGCCTGGCACTAAAGGCGCCAGGACTGGGTCCATTTGTGCCCTTTAGATGATAAAGATAGTGGCCCTTTTCCTCTGGACATGACAAAAGCTAGAAGAAGCTCAGAACTGTCTCTTGGGTTGCTGACATTCCTGCACATTGTATATCTTTAGTTGTGAGGGCAGCAAATATAGGTTTTGGACACAGTCAAACTTTTGAGATGAACTTAATGGCACAGACTATCCTTAGTTTCTTTAGGTAGGAAAATCCCACCTAAGCATAGGGCAAGTTAGGACTTACTCCACCATGACAAAATATGAAATAAAATTCTTTATTTTAGAAAAAGTGAATCTGTTGTCTGTGTCTTACTTCATGATGTGTTCACAGTGGTCAATGTGGTAGAAATGCTACATTTGGAGTTAATCAGAGACAGTTCTGGTGGCCCGAAATGGCCCTACATGTGCAGCAGTGCACCATTAGCTGTCCAGTGTGTGCTCAAACCAAATCCAGTAAAACAAGACCTGTTGGATTATTGCAGCCATTGGAATAACCATTGGAATAACCTCCCTATCCCTGGCATACAATATCCATGGACTTCATAGTGGAATTACCTGCATACTGGTCGTGGTCCCTCTGCCCAAACTGCCTACGGCGGCCCTCATGGCATGAACCTTCCTTCACAAAATATATCACCTTTATGGTCTTCCACATAACCTCTGATAGGTGGTCCCAGTACATATCATGGTACTGAAAGTCTCTTTGTCAACATTTGAAAATACATCATGCCCTTAGTTCCGGTTACCATCCTCAAACAAATGGCTAAACAGAATGCATGAACCAAACTCTAGGACAGAACTTACGCTTCTATGCTAATGCCATGCAAGATAACTGGGCCTAACAACTAAACATGGCTGAGGTGGCGAATAACAATACTCTCCGTACTGCTACTGGATGCAGTCCTTTCATGTGTAATGTGATGAATGTGAGGATGTTGTACCTTCTTCCCTAGGTGGAGACCTGTCCCATGGGGCCAGGGTGGTGTGTCCACAGTACAATAGTTCCTCTGGGGTGGTGCACCAAGGAAGGATCATATGGGGAAGGAATTCCCTATGGGATTGGGGACAATCATCAACAGGGAATGTGGCATCACTCTGTTTTACTTCACCTTAACCCTTTTCCAAGACTAAATCCTACTATTGACTCATTCAATACAACTATTATATTTTACTGTCAAGTTAGTGAAACTGACCAGCATAATAATATTGAAAATTCATATAGCCAAATCAGCATCCATAACAACACTGATGATGGAAAATATTGCGCAGGTATCCTAATAGACGGTACTGTGACGAGGAAGACAGCCAGGAGGGCAAAGATCACTCGCAAGCAAGTGGTCTAGCTTCCAAAGTCCTGCGATTGGCTTGAAGAAATGTATCAATCCAAAACAGGAGTTTCAACGGAGTACAAGCTCAGGCTCAAACAAAAGCATCGGAGAGATATGAGAAAGGGAGAGGCGTCCCGCGAAGAGGACAAGCAGGAAGCAGAACTGGATGAGAGACGATGCAGGGAAGGGACAGAACGCGCGAAAGGGGAAGAGCCTTAGTCTGCAGCAAAACTGCAGACCTAGTTGAATGTCCAAACTCTGCTGGAGCCTCCAGGAAGGAGACAGCTGCCCTGGGACCATGGAGACCACCACAAAGAAGACAAGCAGGTACGTGGGATGCTCAGGAGCTGTAGGAGGTCCAGGAAAGCACAGGTTTGAGCTAAAGAGCCAGAGTCTGAGGGTCTGGGACCCTACATCAAACAAGTGACAGTTGTATGTTTGGCAGGAGAGTGAACCAAATGAATACAATGCACCTATGTGAGTCTGGGACCTGCACCCAAAACCACGAGGGTCTGGGACCCTGAAACAAATGAGAGAGGTTTGAGACCCTACACCAAATAAAAGACACTTGCATGTTTGGTTGGAGAGTTAACCAAATTCATATAACACACCTTTGCAAGTCCAGGACCCGGCCCAAAACTACGAGGGTCTGTGACCCTGTAATACTTTTGAAAAAAAGAGAGCCAGAACAACATGGTGTCGATGCTCAGCCATTTTGGAAACTCGTCTCCCATTACTGTAATAAAACCTGCATTTCAGCAGGTCTCACAGAATGAACGAACAGCAGCGAAAACAGAGCAAGGTCACATAAATATTATCTGAGTGGACTTACTGCGGAGAATAGTTACTGTATTGTCCACTGAAGGACGAATACAGAACGGGAGTCGGACCACACTGCCGGTGTATGATAAGGGATTCTGGGAATGAATGCAAGAGAGAGGGGCGTGGGGTTGTTCCACTTCTAATTGGATTTTTCCACCCTCTGTCCCTTCGACTTGTGATATGCTCTTCGGCTGAGGGCAAAACACAACTGAGAGGGGTGGGGAAATGCCCCCATAAAGGAGAGTGCATTGCATGGCAAAAGTTAGTTAGAATCTGGAACCCCGGATGATGCAATCTCGCTAAAAGAGAGGACACTCTGCTTCAGATCCCGTTAGACTCAGAGATCTCTTTGCCTACCTGCTGAGGGACTAAGCAGTGTTGTGGTAGCCAGGATGAAGTTTTCTCCTGCATCCTGTTTAACAGTGATGTTTCTTATATCCATATTTTTATATATCTAAGTGTATGTTTGTTTATTTGTATATATATATATATATATATATATATATTTTGAGTGAATAAAGGGCCTATAACAAGCCATTAGTTTTATGATATTGTATTGTTTATGTGTGACTTGTTGCTTGTCCGAGTCCAATAACTCGCTTTTGCTAAGGGGGGCCGGGGAGACGCAAGTGTTAGTGCTTCCCCCACATGGCCAAACAGAAGCAAAATAGACCCTGAAACAAACGAGAGGTCTGGGAACCTATACCAAATAAGAGACAGATATATGTTTGGCTGGCGAGTGAAACCAATGAATACAATGCATCTGTGTGAGTCTGGGACCCGCACCCAAAACCACAAGAGTCTTGCATCCTAAAACAGATGGAAGAGAGTTGCAAACTTGGGAGGAGAGTAAACCAAGTGGATGCGATACAACGTTGCGAGTCTGGGCAGTGCATGCATTAATGATACGTAAGTTCAAAGCAATGAGGGTCTGGAACCTGACAGAGACAATTATGAGGCTGATTCATGGAATTAATATACGCTGAAATTTTCAGCGCAAGCGTGCGAAAGCGCGCGAATCGCAGTGCCAGTGCGAAAATCGCAGCGAAACCCGCGCACAGCGATACATGGAAGTCCGTGCGCATGTAAATCCCAGGATGTGCGCCAAAATTCTGCATGGCGCACGTTGGCGCACACGTCTCCAAACTTCGTGCGCTACGCGCACAGCGAAATCACACATAGCGCGGCGCACTTAACAAAAGTAGGAGGAACAGGGGGTGTGACACGCAGAATGGGGAACAACGTGTGAAAATGTGGGCGTCACGGGGGAAGTACAGCAGGAAGCAGGCGTACGTGGACCCACGCAGCATAAAAGTGCGCGCAAACAACAAACAAGCTTAGACGCCAGGATGAATATACCGTTCCTAGCAGCAGTGGTCGTGGGATACCGCAGGAGGAGGAGGATAGTCAGGCCCAGAATTTTCACACCCAGAACTAGCCTTTTTGGGATGCCTGATGACAAGGTGTATGGGAGGTACAGGTTTCCACCTCACATAATACTCGACCTGGTGAGTGAGTGGGAGGATGACCTTGCATCACCCACCCTGTGCTCCCAAGCACTCAGCCCCCTGGAGAAGGTCCTCAATGTACTTCACTTCTTGGCCACTGGATCATTTCAGCAGACAAGTGCTATAGTGGGGGGGGGGGGGTGTCACAGGCCACGCAGTCATGCTGCCTACACCAGGTCTTGGCCATCATGACTGCACGCCCATCAGTCCGCAGGCACATATACATGCCCAGAACACCTGCAGATAGGCAGGCTGCCGTCCAGGATTTCTACGGGGTGGCACAATTCCCAAAAGTCCTAGGTGCCATTGATTGCACCCATGTGGCTCTACGTCCCCCCAGGGCATCTGAGCACATCTATAGAAACCGAAAGCACTGGCATTCCATCAAAGTCCAGGTAGTATGTGATGCCAAGGGAATCATCACCTCAGTATATGCCAACTATACAGGGCCCACCCACGACAGTTTTATTTACAGAATGTCAACCCTAAACCGGGACCTAGAAGCTGGGCGGCATGGCGATACATGGCTGCTCGGTGAGTATAAATGCCACAGAACATGCATGCATGTCAGATACTGAGTAATGTCACAACCCCACTAATGATACCCATCACCACCTCCCCAGGGGACAGTGCCTACCCTCTGAGCACCGACATGATGACGCCAATTCGGAACCCCACTACGCCACCCGAGGTAAGATACAACACAGCCCACATTGCAACCCGGGGCATAGTGGAGCGCACATTCGGAGTGCTCAAGTCACGCTTTCGCTCCCTTGACCGTTCTGGCGGGCAGCTGTTATACGCTCCCCCAGTAGTGTACAGGATCATAGTGGCAGCATGTGTCCTGCACAACGTTGCAACACGCCGGGGCCTGCCCGTGGACATGGTGGTGCCCCCACATCCCCAACCACATGCACGGTCGCTGCGCATGGGAGAGGAAAGGGCACGGGGTGAGGCAGCCCGTACGCAGCTGGTGGCTAATTACTTCACCTAAAATCACACCCCTGTGGAGTGCACACAGCCCTGGCACATACCATCTGACAATCAATGATGGTGACATAAGGGACAGTCAACTGTCACAACCATACCAGCCTGAGATTGGTCACCTGGAAGTGTTACATTGTGTGCATCCCTACCTACACAAACACCACCAATGCTGTGTCATTGCTGTGCTGTGTCAAGAAGTGTGTCATCAAAAGACACACTTCTATGCTGCTAAATTCATTACCCCCTTGCAAAATACAACATGACAACAGTGCCATGTCACCCAACCCCTCCCCAGCACCGCCACCCAACACACCATGGCATGTCATGCTATGTGAGAGCAAACAAAGCAATCCCCAAAACATGACACAAGTGTCACAAAGTACAGTGTCCCTAATGGAAACTGGCCACACACAAAATGCTCCCAGTAATGTAGAACTAACAACACACATGACCAAATACTTACCAACAATACAATGCAGCTACACAACCTCAAACATAGCATAAACATGACAGTACTAAGTTAAAGTAGTGGTAGTCTTACAACCTGATTATGCCAGCACATCGACCACGTCCAATTGTACAGTGTTGCTGCCACGCAAATGTGTAAGTGCACTGCTTACAACATGAACTCCATCTCCAAAGTAGACGGCCTTGTGAAGACATGAGGAATGAACCTGCAAATTAGGAGGAAGACATGGATGCACAAGCACATATCAATACACCATGCAGTGAACAATACAACAACAATATCCACTAGGAATGTATACACAGTATTAACTACAGACTGCCCACACAGCTCATGGTCGTCCAACGTCACTGTGTAAGTCACTGTCACTTGGGCACACCCAAGCACATGGAAACGGGAAGCAGGAGGGGTGTGTGTCTCACAAACCCAAGCATCTAACCCAAACTCAGGACAAGCCTGCATGTGCCCAGCCGGAATACAGTGGATGCCCACGGGAGACACACAAGGCAACACACTGTAAAACAAAATCAAAAATCAAAAATGGCCTTGTGGGGGATGGGGGGAGGGGAGGCTACCCAGGAGGTCCGAGGACAGGGTGCGCACCAACAGCCACCTGTGTGGATGTTGGGGAAAAAAACACCTCCATGGGCTCATGGCCTGCACGGTTATGCCAATGTGGGAGAACTGCTGCTGTCGCTCTCATCACCCTCTGCTACTGCCACTGGAGGTGGTGGTGCGATGGGAGGCGGCCCACGCAAAGCCCTGGTATGGTCCTCCATGGCAGCAAGCATGCGGGTGTGGAAGGTCTCGTTCTGGAGGATTATAGTGCGGAGATCCCCATGCACCACCTGACGTGATGCCCGGATCTCCTCCCGAGTTGCCTGCATCTCAGCTGAGAGCGAACGTGTGAGCCGCTCCAGCTGCTGTTCAGTCCTCAAGTTAGTGGAAGCCTCAAGGTCAACAAGAGTCTCCCTGAGGTGATGGAGTTGTACCCTCAGGGCATCCCTGTGGCCCTGGGACTCTATTGATATCGATTGGCGTAGAGTCTCCAGTGCTGCCTGTCTGTCCCTGTTGGATGCCAACATGTCCTCCCTGTGGCAAATGGAGTCTGTTGCCTGCTGTACTTGCTCCATCTGCCTTTCAGGGGGGACAATGGAAGTGGCCACCCTCTCCATTGCTTGAGCCATCATCTCAACTGATGCTGCCTGTTGGGTTGCCATACCGTACATAGATTGCTCCCATGCAGTATTGCCTGGTGGCGTACGGCCATGCTGTGCCGGTACTGCCTGAGGCTGCAGGACTGCATTCCTGTAACGCCCACCTGGTTCCCACGGGTTGCGCTGATCTAGTCTGGATTACTGCGGCCTCTTCTAGCGTGATGCGCAGGACCCGGAACACCGATTGGACAGGACCTCCAAATCGTGCTTCCTTGGCCCGTAGGAATATCCTTCTGCAGATGAGAAAGGGGATTAACAGTCTGCAGAATTGTGTGCTAGCTCCCCCCTTCCCCCCCTCCGTTCCTCTCTATTCCTCCAAACCCGGTTTAAGCTCAACTTATGGTTTGGAAGGTTGAACTCTCCATCCTGCTTCTGGTGCAGGGGCGCACGTTCGTCCAGTTACTTCACTGGTTTTCAGAATGGCGCTGGCAAAATCCACTTGACTTTCCTGAGCGATGCGCCGTAAGTATGAAAGTTCAAAGTTCAAGTGAGGCCCCCTTTATGCTGTCTTTCTCACCTGTGATCTGTCCTTTATTTCAGGTGCAGAATGAAGGCGATGCGTCGAGGGGTTAACCTGCCGAGGTGAGTAGTAATGAGGGCGATTCCTCTAGATGTCCTAATCATTCCTCTGAAATGTCTCTAGTCCTTTCCCCATAGGGGCCGGGGTACGGTACCTGCCAACGGGGCAGCGCCGACCCGAAATGTGGAAGAAAAGCCAGTAAGTATTATGGCTGTTAATCAGGCTTTCCTTCTGTGTGTCCTTCTGCTCACCTTTTGTTTCTTCCTCTCTCCCCTAGGTGCAGAGATGTGGCGTCCAATGCTGACAGCCGCGATGGAGCCGGGAGATGTCTCGAGGACAGGACAGGTGAGTGAAGCTTGGCGCTGCAGCGAGCAACGCGATGCTTTTAAATTGAAGTCTTCCTTCAGGGATGCTGGCGAGAAGATTCCGGATGCAGGTAAGAAGCTTGAAATAATCCTTGGTTTTCACCTTTCTCTTCTCTTCCTTCCTTGCAGGTCTTCCAGGTTCAAGACGGGCGTGGCTGTAGACCAGGAGCAGGAGCAGACACGGTGAGCGTTAAGCTGCAGGAAGCAGAACAACGGGAAGCATGAGCTGCTGTCTGGGCGTGGCTTAAATAGCCTCCAAAGAAGTCCCAGGTATGTATCCTTCCCCAACTAGGTATGTATCCTTCCCTGGCCACGCCCGAGTGAAAAAATAGTCCCTATGAAAAAATAGTCCCTTTCAGGTCTCAGGGAGGCCTGAAGCGTGCAGCATGGTCTGCATCAGGTAAGTGCACAAAACACCTCCTTTTATGAGCCTGGCGCCTATGGCGCCAGGACTGATGTCCAACATGAGCCTGGTGCCAAAGGCGCCAGGACTGAGTCCAAAGAGTCCCTATAAGGGGCCGCTGGGCTTTTACCCGAGGGCATGATGCCTGCTTCCGGGGGTGCTGGGCCTGGCCTGATGCTCCGGGGGTAGGCATCATGACAATTCCCCCTCTGATCTGCTGGCCCAGGAACAGGATCAGATGTTGTGGAGTGTGACCCTGCATCCATATCTGCCAAAGGCCGTCTTACCAACACTGACATCCCCATAGAGGGTTCTACCATTGGTGCAGGTGGGTTGGACAGATCAGAATCCCTGCCAGAAACACTTACCTGCAACGCCACATAGGTCTCATCATCCGAATCAGCACCTGAATAGAGGTCTGTGGAGGTGCACCCAGAGACACCCCTAGACAGAATGGTCTGCAGCAAGATTAGGTTCTCACCCACCACCACGCCACGTCCCCCACTGGTGTCCGGTCGTGCCTGAGATCCCTCCTGGGCGTGCACCATCTCCTCAACCTCAACAGCATCAAGTGCGTCATCCCCTGCAAAAACATGAAAGACAAAAAATGGAAACAGGCATTAGCACCATAGCACACAAATAGGCCTGACAAGCTACAAAACCAGTTCATGATTTACACATGTCCCACATGACTATAACCCTCCCATGCATGCACCGTCACTGAGTTGGAAGGGGAGGCAAAAGGCAGACACTGATGACACCAAGATGGAAGAGCAACACATTTGCTGCATGCTGGGTAGCACTGCCATCACACATTGGCCTGTGAGTGGCATGTCCAATACACATACATGACACATGCCATCACAAAGATGGCATGTACCATAGCCATGGTACATTCCACAAGTGCATCCATATGTCAGTGAATGAATACTGTCAGCCATCCATGTGAGATGGACATGATGAGATGAAAAATGGTACATAGTGTGACAAAATATGCATGTGCCACACACTGCAACACATCCAGTGTACAAAAATACAGTGATTACAGGCCGATGTACACATCAATGGTTGTGCACTTTAAGATGACAGGAAACAACTATCATGTTCCACATTCAAACAGGCCCCAAAAATGTATGTGATCAGGCCAATACTCAATCAGCCTGAATGGTCAAATCATTCACCTAACAAGGTAACACATGTGGGCCAATGTGGGGTTCATCAATGACAGAAGCATGTCACAAATGTGAGAATAGGGCTGAGGAATGCGTAGCAAAAGTGGGAGAATTGAAACAATCAGCCTGAACGAACAATGAAAAATACTAACAATGTTGTTGCAAGATGCCACTTCAAGGGCAACTGCCATAATGTTGCGCTAAATTACTACTGTGGGCAGAAGGGATACTGTCACACCCAAATCCAAGGCCTCTGAATGTTTTGGATGAAGCACATGGGTGACCCATACCACTCAGGCACACACACCCTCACCTGGCACTCAATCAGAACCCGTCACCCAAACAACATACACATGCATTACACATACATGCATGGGCACTCACCGGACAATGCATCATAATCAGGTAGTTCTCCCACACCTTGGATCTGCTCCTCTGTGACGACGGCCCCAGCAACAGACTCATGTTCAGTGAGTTTGTTGTCCTCTTGTGGAGACCCACCGCCAGTCACCAGAGTAGCGGCATGATTTGAGGCCAGCTTGTTCTTTGCTCTGCGTTTCAGGTCATTCCACCGCTTGTAGCAATCATCAGCTGTGCACCTCACAAATCCAAGGGCACTTATGCGGTCCGCGATGGTCTGCCAGTGTGCCCTACGTTGACCAGGTGTGGTCTTGCACCCTGCAGTCACCACCATTTCGCGGCTATGTGCTGACGCATAGGCCACAAGTGCATCAAGTTCCGGATCATTAAAGCAAGGCTTCCTTGAGGTACCGGAGTGTGTAGCCGCGTCTGGGGTCTCAGCCTGTCGTGCCAGAGCACCCTTCTTCCTCTTCTTTAAAGGTGGACCAGAGCCAGAGTGGCTTGCGCCGCTCTGGTCAGTAGGGGCAGAATCACTGGTGGACTGGGTAGTAGAAGTGTGGGAATGCACAATGACCATAGGTCTTGATGCAGGCATTGATTGAAGGGTAATGTTGGCAGGGGGAACGTCAGTTTGATGGACCTGGACTGACACTGTCCTGGCTGGGAGAGTCAGAGCTGGGGCGGATGGAGCTGCAGCTGCCCCTGCAGCCTCCCCACCCTGCATACTTGGGGCAGCAGATGACATAGCTGCCCCAGATCCACGTGGCTTGGTGACAACAACTTGCACCGCCACACGTGGCCTAGACTTGCTGATCTGGAACTCAGCACAGGGAGTCATCCTGTGCCAGGTCAGGTGCCACAATGGGCTGGTGCAACAGGGGCTGAGCTGGGATGGTGTCAGCCACGTTTCCCTCAACCATGGGGGGCGGGCATGGGTGTCCCTGATTGTTCCTCCACACATGGGGGTATAGGGGCACCCTGCAAATCCCGGCCACGTCCCCTACCATGCCCACCACACCCACCTTTTGAAGGTGGGCCACCTTTGACTCCCTTACCGCTTGGTCGCCTCCTAACCATGGCACTGATGTTGTTGTGCATATGGGAGTTGCAGTAAACTATTGCCCTGGTCAATTGGGGGTCAAAGGGGTAGGATACCAGATGGAATTCGTACCCTAGTGCTTTAACAAGGCTGTCTGTGACCCCTGGGCAAAGATGACGGGTCACGCAACGCACAGGCAGCCCAAAATCAAAAATGTATGTGCACGCAACACCTCGTAGACCACGTGGGTGAAAAAATGAACCCGCACCACGCTGTGGCACCCAGAAACACAAAACTAAGCGTACGTGTAATACACGCAGCCTACAATGACCTCTGAAGGGGAACGCGACACACGGGGCAAGCACAGTTGCTAAGTACGTGCGGAACTCACCGTCTGCCTGGAAAAAGAACGTGACAAATACACACGTGTGCGCGTTGGCACACCCTCGCCAAAAGAAGAATTGTACGCTGTCTGAGGAGACAGGACAAAAGGAGAAGTGAACTATGTTTGAGGAAACAGGCCCAACAAAAAATCAGAAAAGAGCTGTCAGAGGTAACAGGGAGTACGAACTAGAAACGCTGTGAAGTAATCGCGTGTCAACCGACAAGAAGTACAGATTTCACCCACTCGCTCTCCACGAAAAGCACGTACAAGGAAATGGCATTCTACACGTAGCTTTTAAACCGGCCCACACGTACACGTCAGATACGCGTGTACGCGGGCGCTTTCCTCCAATTACACGCGAAGACACTCGGACGTGCAGTTTTTCCACGTGTGCTCTGTCATCACGTGCAATGAGGGAAACGCCCGTGCGCGTAATGTAACTTACGCGCTTACGCGCTAAGGGCCTTTGGTCCAATGAAATCGCGTGCGTGTGCTGACGCATTTATGCGCTAAGACCCTTTCCTCGAATTACAAGTGACGTGCAATTTTTTCACGTGCCAAATCACTCCGTATCAAGCTGGCCACGCGAAAACACACGGAAGACCACGCTCCTGCCCAGAAGGCCGAATTACTGCCCCCCAGAACCCGAAGCACGCTCCCACCTGCCATCTGCTGCTGCCTGACTGCCTGCTGCCCACGTACCCTGCCATTTGCTGCCTGCACGTCAGCCAGGGGTGTAGTTGCTGTGACCACTCCTGCTGGAACCGAAGACTCCCGACTGGGATTCCATCGCTCCACAGCCCAGCCCCAGGGCCCAGTTGCCCACCCACTCCTGCCTCTGGGGTTGCCATGTCCAGCACAACAGCATCTGGCAGCACTGGCAACCCCCAGCCAGAGAGGCAGAGGGCCACCAGCTTCACTGCCACCAAAGTTGGTGTCCTGGTGGAGCAAGTCCTGGGGCAGTATGATGCCCTCTTTGGAAGTTTGCGCGCCGACAATGAAGGATGGACCAGGATCTGGATGGACATCGTGACTGCCATCAACGCGGAGGGGGTGGCAGTCCGTGACTTACATCATGTCAAGAAGCGCTGGGAGGACTTCAGGTCCAGGACCCTCAACAAGGCCCGGCACCTCGCTAAGGCAGCGGATGCCAAGGGGCGCCGGGGCCAGCTGCGAACCATCAAATGAGGGTCCTGGAACACATATGCCCAGCGCTCTACGTCCAGATCCTTGAGAGGCAGACCCGTCTGGAGTCAAGCGGTAAGTGTACATGCATGTTGATAGTACGCTCTGTGTGTCATGGTGTGCCAGTGGTGTGCAGGTTGCACATGTGTTTATGTAGGGCCATGTAGGGATGTGTATGAACATGGGCGTGAGGCTGCTACATGTGAGTCCTCTCAGTTGTGAGACACATTGATGGTGTATGTGTTGGTAAGCATGCTGGGCAAATGCAGGTGTGGGAGCACACATGTTTGAATTTCTGTGTATGTACATTGGCATGGTTGTGACATGGATGGTGGTTCACAATGCATGTATCTGCACTGTGTACATGTGCATGTATGTGTATCTGACAAGTGTGCAACTGTGATGCAACATGGATGTATGTGACACTGATATGTAGAAGGATGAATGGCAGATGTGACATTTATGGCGTTCTCATCACTGCAACAGTTGGAAGAGATGTAGACATGCATGTAAGTGTGGTGGTGTGTGTGCATGTCTAGTGCACTCCTTGTGTTTTATGTGATGTCAGGCTCACCTTTGGCTGTTCATGCTGTTGTATGTGTATGGATGGTGCTGCCTGGTGCAATATTGCTGTTGAAATGTTCATGTGTGTGAGTTAAAATGACATGTGTGTCGTGGAGTGTGATGCTGTGTCTGTAGTTAAACAATGCCACTCATGTGCAACTGTCATGTGTGTATCAGTCCATTGTACAGTGCCCTGATGCCTGTGTTTTATCTCTCCCTGTCTGCAGCGTCAACTGAAGAAAAGGGCGGAGAGGGTGCTGTGGAGCACAGCAGCAGGGATCATCCCGCCAGCCGGAGACGCAAGGCCCGGCTCCCCTCCCAGGTTGTCATCTTGTCGGGGAGTGAGGAGTCCGGTGCCGCGTCCCAGACCGCAGCTGCCGAGGGAAGGTCCAAGAGGCGGAGGTCGGAGTTGGACTCCTCGGCAGCAGAAGGGGCAGCTGAGACCCCACAGGGTGCGATGGAGGAAGATGGCACGGAGTCATCCAGGTTGGTGGGGGGTTTGGTGGAGGAGGAGGCCGTGCAAGGGACAGACACGGGGTCTGGAGGTGGGGATTCCACTGGTGCTAGTGGTGCAGTGCAGGGACAGGAGGCAGCACAGGCCACCGCAGAGGTGCCTGTGTGTAATCCTGTCCCCGATCCTGTGACTGTATCATCCCGCACCAGCAGGGATGCCTACGTCCAGACCCGTTTTGAGGGAGGGGATCCGCTTACAACAACTGGCCTTCCTCTCCCTGCGGACGTGGCTATCTGGGACCGGGTTGAGCCTGTCCTGGGTGGGGTGGGGTGGCGTTGCGTCAACGGGCCATGCGAGGTGACCTACAGTCTTTTCATGAGGAGACTGCACGTCTTCTCGAATGGCTCATTGACCACGTTGACCTACTGGGACAGCTCACCAGGGCCGGATTCCTCCGTTTTCTGGACCTTGTTCCGACCCCCTCCTCAACTGAACCCCCTATACCCCAGTCATCCTCCATGCCATCTTCCCACCCATGTATCACCTGCGTACCCTGTGGAGCTGCCTCTGACCCTGCAGCCAGGCTGGTGGAGGACACATCCCTGCCACAGTCGGGAGTCGGACGTCCAGCAGGGGTGGCCACCTCAACAACTGCACCCCAGCTGGAGGAGGATGTGCAGGCAGCAAGAGCCAGGGCACAGGCAGAGGCACAGCAGCAGCAGCAACAAGGTGGGAGCCATCATGGCTCGGGGCCTTCGACATCGGAGGGGCAGGCATCGGCCAGAGGGCAGGTGGACCCAGGACTGGAAGTGTCTTCCGTGTAACAGCGGTTAGGCCATGCTATAGATGCGGAGCGGCAGCGGGCAGAAGAGGCACGGCTCACGATGGTCGGGGCGGAGAACTCCATGCACAGGGCCCTGGAGCGGGCCGTGTGCCTCGAGGCAATTCGCAGGGAGTTGGAGGAGAACATGTCGTCGTCCCTGCGAACCCTCGAGCCACGGAAGAGGACCGCCTCCATTACATGGCCCCCACTCATGTCCCACTCATGTCCCCTTGCACCCCCACCCCCCAGCACTGAGGGGCACCTGCCAGCAGGCCCCCACTCATGTCAACCTGCACCCCCACCCCCCAGCACTGTGGGGCACCTGCCAGCAGGCCCCCACTCATGTCCCCCGGCACCCCCACCCCCCAGCACTGAGGGGCACCTGCCAGCAGGCCCCCACTCATGTCCCACTCATGTCCCCCTGCACCCCCACCCCCCAGCACTGTGGGGCACCTGCCAGCAGGCCCCCACTCATGTCCCACTCATGTCCCCCTGCACCCCCACCCCCCAGCACTGTGGGGCACCTGCCAGCAGGCCCCCACTCATGTCCCCCTGCACTCCCACCCCCCAGCACTGAGGGGCACCTGCCAGCAGGCCCCACTCATGTCCCCCTGCACCCCCACCCCCCAGCACTGTGGGGCACCTGCCAGCAGGCCCCCCACTCATGTCCCCCTGCACCCCCACCCCCCAGCACTGTGGGGCACTTGCCAGCAGGCCCCCACTCATGTCCCCCTGCACCCCCACCCCCCAGCACTGAGGGGCACCTGCCAGCAGGCCCCCACTCATGTCCCACTCATGTCCCCCTGCACCCCCATCCCCCAGCAGTGATATACCGATCTCATGACACAAACCAAAAGTCAACTATATACATCAACATACACTGGTTGGCATTGCTCACGTAAACCCACATTTTCACATGCATCAACCCAATGAGCGAATCCCACACATGGAACAAAAAAATTAAAATGTATTATGAACATGAAATCAAAAATTAAATGAAAGCATACCAAAATATGAAACATGAAATGAAAAGCATGTGAAAAAGATGATTGAATGAAAATGATAACCAATCCAAACAAATGTGAAAGAAAAACAGTCCAAAGTCACCCTCCAACAACGCAAATCCAAAGGAAATGTAAAAAAAAATCTCCATTGCTTCATGTTCATAATAAAAAAAAAAGAGAAATCAATCCATAGTCCAACTATTTACAATCCATTGTCCGGAAAAAATAAATCCATTGCTCCATGTCCATAATGCAAAAAAAAAAAATGAATACATGATGAAACTATATACAATCGATTGTCCAAGGATGTAAAGGGTCCATGATCCCAACCAAACAAATGAAACCTACCTAACAAACTACCTAAAAATATAACTATATACAAATTTGTGTGGCATTGTCCATTGACCACAAATAAAAGGAAAACGAAAAGGAAACCTAACTCTAAAAACTATTTACAAGGGCAGCGGGCTAGTCCGACGGCTCACTTTTGGATGTCCCTGGCCAGGGCATCATCGAACTCCTGCTCAATGTCCTGGAGGCGGTCCTCTTCCATGGCCCCGAGGGTTTGCAGGGACGACAACATGTTCTCCTCCAACTCCCTGCAAATTTCCTCAAGGCACTCGGCCCGCCTCAGGGCCCTCCGCATGGAGTTATCCGCCCTGACCATCGTGAGCCATGCCTCTTCTGCCCGCTGCCGCTCCGCATCTATAGCATGGCCTAACCGCTGCCACAAGGAAGGCACTTCCAGTCCTGGGTCCTCCTGCCCTCTGGCCGATGCCTGCCCCTCTGATGTTGATGGCCCAGAGCCATCATTGCTCCCACGTAGAGCCTGCTCCTGCTGCTGCTGTCCATGTGCCGTGTCTGATGGTGCCTGCACATCCTCCATCAGCTGGTCTCCAGTTGTGGTGTCCACCCCTGCTGGGCCGCCGACTCCCGACTGTGGCAGGGATGTGAGCTCCACCAAGCTGGCTGTGTTGGTCGGGCCAGGTCCACAGGGGCCCCTGGTGGAATCTGGGCCAGAAGACGGTGTGGAGAACGACTGGCGCATAGTCTCCACAGAGGAGGAGAGGTCTGCCAGTGTGCGCGACACATGTAGGAACCCACCAACCAGGGCCCCTCCCAACAGTGCCACGTCATGACGCTGCTCTCCGTGATGGCGTGCATTCTCCGCCCAGGAAGAACGCACGTCATCACGAATGACACGCGTGCGCAAGGCGACACCAACCAGGACGGAGCCCATACGTTCGTGGGACCCCTCGTCCACAGGTAGTGGAGAGGCAGATGACATGGCACTCTCCCTAACTGCGGACGGGCCTGGGACGGGGCCTCCCTGCTGGTGCATGGTGGTGCAGTCACAGGGTCAGGGACAGCGACATACACGGGCCCCTCCGTGGTGACCTGTGCTGCCTCCTGACCCTGGACTGCACCACTTGCACCAGTGGTACTACCCCCACCAGGCCCCATGTGCGGCTCAGTAGCGGGCTCCTCCTCCTCTGTGGAGACCACCAACCTGGATGTCTCCACACCGTCTTCCGCCATTGGAAGCCCCTGTGGGGGCTCACCCGGCCCTTCCGCCACAGCCGTTGTGGCAGACGCAGCACCAGCCCCCTCGCTCCCGGATGATGGTAATTCCTGGGAGGGTGGCTGGGATTTGCATCGCCGCCCAGTGGAGGCCTCCCCGCCGCTTAGCTCTACAGCGCCGTCTCCGCCCTCTTCTTCACTTGACGCTGCGTAGAGGGAGACATAGAACACAAGCATCAGGGTACAGTACAAAATACCCTAGACAGGAAGCAATAACACATGAGAGGCACTGTCAAATATCACTTCCATCCTGTCATTCCAAAACACATGGGTGAATGCACACAACACACATGCAGAAACAGTCCTGGCGCCTGCAATCAACATCAACATCCATGTAGAAGGGCCCCTGTAAACCAAGATGTTGCCTTCAAAGTCACATGCATCCATGGCGTTTCAAAGTCACACACACACTTCTCAGGCACACACACATGTGCACCATACATGTACATGACATCAGCACCCATTCCTCACCCCCCTTCATGTGCAGGAACAGAGACAGCCATGCTTTCATGTGTGCATTCCGCATAGAGCTCCCCATGTTGCATTAAAACACATGCACCAACCATGTGGTTCACACATAACTGGTCTCACATGCATGACCATGATGTCTCTGCACACACACATCCATACATGGCCTATGTCACACATACAGGCAAGCATCAGACTACCAGCACACTGCAACATGCCCTGTCTCACACAGCAATGCTTGGCCACTTACCGCTCAACTCCAGACGGGTCTGCCTCTGAAGGATCTGGGCGTGGAGCGCTGGGCCTACGCGTTCCAGGACCCTCATCTGGATGTTACTCATGCGTGCCCGGCCCCCTTCTGCGAGGCGCCGGGCCTTGTGGAGGGTCCTGGACCTGAAGTCCTCCCAGCGCTTCTTGACGTGCTTGATGTCGCGGGTTGCCACCCCCTTCGCGTTGATGGCAACCACTACGTCGTCCCAGATCCTCTCCCGTCCTTCCTTGTTGGCGCGTGATGTTCCGAAGAGGGCATCATAATGCCCCAGGACATGCTCCACCAGGACACCAACTTCGGTGGCAGTGAAGCTGGTGGCCCTCTGCCTCTCTGGCTGGGAGTTGCCAGTGGCGCCAGATGGAGATGTGCCTGACATGGCAACCCCAGAGGCAGGAGTGGGTGGGCAACTGGGTTCTGGGGCTGGGCTGTGGAGCAATAGTATCCCAGTCGGGAGTCTTCTGTTCCAGCAGGGGTGGACACAGCAACTGGACCCCTGCAGATGGCTGATGTGCAGGCACCAAATAGCAGGGCACGTGTGCAGCAGACAGTCAGGCAGCAGCAGATGGCAGGTGGGAGCGTGCTCGGGGCTCTGGGGGCAGCAAAATGGCCTTCAGGGCAGGAGCGTGGTCTTCCTTGTGTGTATGCGTGGCCAGCTTGATACGGAGTGATTTGGCATGTGAAAAAATTGCATGTCAGCGTGTAATCCGTGGAAAGGCCCTTAGCGCGTAAGCAGGTCAGCACACGTACGCGATTTCATTGGACCAAAGGCCCTAAGCGCATAAGCGCGTCTGTGACGTATCGTGCATGGGCATTGCCCTTGCGCGTGTAAAACTTCACGCGAACCCCAGGAATACACGTACCCCACTCGCACAGGGCCCTTTCGCGTGTAAAACTTCATGTGAACCCCAGGAATACAGTACCCCACTCGCACAGGGCCCTTTCGTGTGTAAAACTTCCCACGCACCCCCGTAATACACATACCCTGCTGAAATCACGTGTGAGACTTCCCGCGAACCCCAGTTATACACGTACCCCACTCGCACAGGCCCTTTCACGTGTGAAACTTCCCACGGACCCCGTAATACACATACCCTGCTCCAATCGCGTATGAAACCCCAGTCATACACTTACCCCGCTCGAACAGGGCCTATCACGTGTGAAACTTCCAGCGGACCTCAGTTATACACATACCCTGCTCCAATCGCGTGTGAGACTTCCTGCGAACCCCCGCAATACAAGTGCCTGCTCCAATCGCGTGTGAAACTTCCCGCGAAACCCAGTTATACACGTACCCCACTCGCACAGGCCCTTTCGCGTGTGAAACTTCCCGCGGACCCCGTAATACACGTACCCTGCTCCAATCGTGTGTGAAACTTCACGCGAACCCCAGTAATACACGTTCCCCACTTGGCGTTTGCTGTTTGGCAGCCCTGTAAACTGGTCCAGGGTTAGCGCAGCCCTTTGCGCTGGATTGGGGATTTTGATGGCTTTTCCTTGCGCAAGGGCGTTCTTGGGGGCGTAACTGGCGCTGCTGCAGGGTCGCTGCGCCACTCTGCGCCACGGCTGGTTTTGGAGGCTAAAATCCATGAATACGCTGTGCGCGGAAATCGATTTTAGCGCACGCGGCTGGCACAGCCTTTCGCACACGCACACTGTGCGCCAGCCACGTGCAGCACTTTTGTGCGAAATTCTATGAATTACCCTGTTAATATTTAAAGAACGGGTAAAGAACCCTTCGACTGAAGATAGAGTCGTCCTATATTGGTAGTTCCTCGCAAGTCATTCAGAGATGTATAATAAGAAAGAAGCTAGGGGAAAGGAGTACATCCCTAAGATTGCAACTTTACGTTTTGGAACACTATTTTTGCAACACTTTGTTTTGCCAGCAAAACTGGGAATTTTTCAGTTGTTTGAATGAAAACACAGAAAACACCCTTTCCTTTGAGAAGAGATCAACTCTGCACACTTATGTTAGTTTGTTAGTGCTAGGGACAGAAGTAGAGTTTTGGGACACAACAGTGACAGACTTTTTAGAATTCACATACTAGACGGGGGACATGAACAAATGAGGCCAGCTCCCAAGAGCCATCGTAAACCGCATAACTTCAGACTTAATGACAACTTCATTAGTTTCCTTCGAGGTAGGGATAGCGAGGCATTTTCCAATGCATTCATTATTAATAAAGGTTTATATCCAGAATCATGCCACCATTGTTTTCAGGTCTTGCTTCTGCACCCTTACAGTATCTATGATCGACACCCTAAAATCATACCTATGGACAGTCCCATAACCAGTACGGTTACTACGGTGGATGAAATGGTGCTTAAATCCCAGTCCAGCACAGTCTGACAGAGACCACACTCCCTCACACTAAAAAAGCCATCAAGCAGCAAGCTGACAGACAGAGAACTCCTGAGACCCATCTTCGGGTTGGAGACAAGGTCTGGCTTTCCGCGCGATAAATCTGCCTCTGGCTAACCTGCCCACCAAACTGGTACCGCCTTTCTTGGGCCCTTTTCAGGTTAAACATCTTGTGAGCCCTGTTTCCTTCTGTGTTCATTTACCACCTTCAGAGTGTGTGCACCCTGTTTTCCACGTTTCTCTCTTGAAACCCCATCTGCCTGACCCCTTTGGGCATGCTCCACCTCCGACTGTCACGCACAGCGCAGATCCTGAATACTTAGTGCATGAAATTTGTGACTCACGTATCAGTCATGCGCGCTTGTATTATTTGGTATATTATGGGGGTTATGCAGCGTGCGATCGCTCCTGGGAGCCGGCCTCATTTGTTCATGTCCCCCGCCTAGTATTTAAATTCTTCAAGCGTTTTCTGTGGAAACCTGGTGCTCCGGGGCTCCCTGAGAGGGGTTATGATGTCACGCACCCACTCCAGCCACTTGCTAATCATCCCACGCTCTCTGTCCCAAACACTCACACTATATGCCCCATGCACCCACACACTAAAGGTACACATACTCAGGGCCGGTCTTTGTGTCAGGCAGCTCAGACGGTTGCCTGACGTCAGTCAGCCTCTAGGGGGCGTGGCACGGCGGTGCTCTGAGTCCTGCTGCCAGGCCAGGCCGGCTACACGCACCAACCAGGCCTTGATTTTGACGCCTGTGTAGGAGCAGTGAGCACTGCTTCAGGCTGTAGCCTTGCCCTTTGCCCTCAGGCAGGGCAGCAGCAATTGACAATAAATTAGCAATTAGCAACATTTGTTTGTTGCTTTTTCACTCCCCCCACCATGGCGCTGGCGCCAGCCAGGCTCATGGGCGCACGTGCGGCGGGCCCTCAGGCTATGGCACTAGTTTCATGATTAGGGGCTTGGGGCTGGCTGCTGGCGTTGTTGTCAGGCCCCGGCTCCATTCGGAAAACAGGAGCGCCGAGCCGAGCGAGTGGAGTGGATGCATGCACAGGGCGCAGCACAATATCAGGTAAGTTTACTGTGTTTGGGGTTTGGCGATCATGCTGCAGAGGACTAATGCCATTCTGCCATGCCTAGCCTGCTGCGACTGAGTGCCGTCACTGAGTGGCCACTTGCTGGAGGGGGTGTGAGCTGGCACCTGTAGGTGCTGTGGTGGTAGTGGAGTGGAGGACCAGTGACACTGAAGCAGAGCGCCAGGCCTGCAGCTGTGGTACGGTAGGGGGCCACTGCCGCTCTGCTTGTTTCTCGGCGTGCTGTCCGGTGAGTGGCGTCCCTCTGTCAGGCCCTCTGAAGCTGCAGAAGACGCAGCAGTGCCTCTGACGGAGCTGAGCACTTGCACTGAGTGGGACCTGGGCCGTATATGCGGCGGTGAAGCAGCGAACTGGGAAATCATTGGGGCCGGCCGTGGCCTCCCCCTGTGGGGTGCACGCAACTCGTGATCATTGCGTTCGTGCCACAGGGGTGTGGGGAGGCTGTGCTACCGGCTCCAACATCCGACACTGTGATTTGGCTCACCGGTGAGGTGCCTGCCCTGACAGGGCTCTTCTGAGCAGCAGCATTAAAGGGGTGGGTAGCCTGCTGACAGTTGGACAGAGGTGTGCAGGCTGTCCCCATTGTTCAGCAGACTAGTACTACCTGAAAGGTGCTTCGGGTTCGGCAGATTCTCATCCCCCTTGAAATGAAGTTTGCAATGATGTCTGGGTGAGGCGCGCACAATATGAATACCCACTGACCATGCGTGAGTGGCCATTTTCACGCTCCAAGTTACCCACGCAGGCTGTGAACCAAAAAGTGCCCTAGAAAGTGTACTGTGTTTGGGGCGAGGGCGAATATGCAACATTTTAGATGCATGAATCACTATCATTGCTATTGGCCCACAACCCTACATACCATATATTGGACCCACAAACAACACTGGTTTGAAGTTGGCTGGCTCCCATTTGTAATGGGGCAGAATCAAAATAATAACGTTATGGAACTTGGTGCGCAGAGCAATGACGGTGGTATTTTAAAGTCCTGCATCCATCACTTTTGTAGTGCCAAGATGTCCGACGGATGGCAGTAATCATACTACACAAAACCCCCTTATAATGTATGACTTTTTCATTGTACTTTGCTTGCCCCAGCAAACTTGCATGTCTTATATTTTCGCATTTATTCACCTGCCCTTAAGTAAGTAAATCCACATCATTCATAACATGAACATTGTGTACGGTAGCTTAATTAGTGGATGCACCTGCTGCGGCGATGTGTTCACAAGCTGCAGGTCACAAGCATGTATCCTGCAATAATCACCATCAATTGTAAGCCTCTGACTGAGGCTAACAAAATGAGTTACATGAAAAATAATATTGATAGCTGTTACTACAGCGGTTAGAAGTTGGTGGAACCTGCATGAAGCGCTATGTAAGAACACAAAACAGTGAGTCAGCTCATGCCCACCTGTCTGGGGAGGAACAGGGTAGCGTAAAAATTAGCTGCTAAGGTGCACTCTAAGGGAGCTGCCCCCAACAAACAAACATGGAAACAGAAAGAAGCAACCACATGTCCATGGTGGGGGGAGAGAGGAGGCCAAAAATATAGCCATATGTGGACGGTGGCAAGCCTCAGGTGTAGACAATCACCCACTGCTCACAAGCTGTGCAGCAGGTAGAGGCAGCCTGGCCACAGCCTTTAGGCTAGTTGGGTGGGGGGAGTGGGCGCAAGAGTAAAATAGCGTATGTAAGTCCCCTCGCCCACCAAATGTTGGGAGAGTTAAATGATATCCTTTTTCTGTAACGGGATACCATGGCTCACAAGTGATGGTGACACAAACTATGAGGGGAAATTAAGGCTGTTATGTGCTCTTTATGCATTATTATTCATGTGCTATAGTCACACACTATAGACACACCGAGCCGCAGCGAGAGAGAGGGGACGTGCTGGGAGGGATGGGGTGGGGGCAGGGCACGAGCAGAGCTGGAAAGTGGCATGGGGAGACTGGAGGGCGAGGCAGGGCAGGAGCTATAAACCAGAAATATGGTTGTGAAGGAAAGGGGGGCAACGGGAGGAGGACAAGTGGCGGGTGCATGATTGCAGAATATTGCAGGGACAGGAGGCGGGGAGAGGTGGTGCATGTCTTGCAGGGACAGGAGGCGGAGAGGTGGGTGTGGGGCAGGGACAGGAGGAGGAGAGGACTAGTGCAGGTGCAGATAACAGAGGAGTGGTGGGGGCATTGCAGAATATTGCAGAGACAGACAGGTGGCAGAGTGTATCACCATCACACAGCATGTGCATATCAGACTGAGGAGGGGATCACTCTTCATGTTGTTCAGTTATTCATCTTGCACTGCGGGAATAAATATGTATTGCCCAGGCTGCTGATACAGGGCAGTGGCAAACTTTGGCTACCAACTCTGTGTGATTGATTACCTTTTGTGAAGTTAGGTAATTGAATTCAGTGTTAACTTACCATTCAGTATTATACATTTTAAACATTTCAACATCTTTCCATGTTGTGCTGTTTGATGGGTTGTGTATTTTAAAATGCTCCAGTGGTGCCAACAATGTATGTTTTGTATTTTCCTGTGATGTAATTGTTATGCAAAGTATTATCTTTGAAACTTGAAAAATCCTACATCTTTTTGGTCACAGAATGTTGGCAAGTATGGGTGTTGATTTTATGAAAAGGCAAATGCCATTCGTCCTGTGCAATTTGGGTGGTTATGCAAAGCCAATTTAATGAAATGTTATGTTATGTTGCTTGGCATTTGTATAGCGACTTATGTATTATTGGTATGATCGCAAAGAGCTGGTAGGTTGAATGCCCTTGGGAACCGTAGTTCAAGTCAGTAGAGAGAGAGCGTTGTACGGTGCGTGGGTGCACCGGATATGTGTGCAGCTGGTGTAGTGTGCTTATTTCACCTTGGTATGTTAATTTCTGGCAACGTCACATCCCATTGCATTTGTAGAGGAGTCCCCTCACTTTAATTTTTAGGACTTGACCCCTGCTGAGTAGGGTTTATTCACTCAGCTTGGAGGAGAGCTGCTGGCCATGGGCAGCCTGCCCTTCCTTGACCTGTTGTCCCGAGACTAGTCTTTGTAACACATTTTTTGGTTGTCATTTTTAGGGGTCGGATGTGGGTGGGGGGCGCAAACGATGCTTCCGCCTGGGGTGCAATCTGGTGTAAGACCGGCCCTGCACATACTTACCTGCACAGTCCATTCTGGAGCTTGTATCCTCTGTGGGGTCCACACTCCAGCTGGCAAAGATCACGTCCCGGCTCGGGAACCCATCGTTTGGTGGGCGCCACCATGTTGTCTCCATCGGCATGCGCGGTGGCCCAGGTTCTGGGTTCCGTGCATGTGTGGTACAGCGGAATGTGTGTTGGTTGGTGAAAAACACCAACCAAGCATTCAGGAGTACTACTCTCATGCGGGTGGATTATTTAAACTCCCTGATGCACACTCCAGACACCTCTTATCGTGCTCCAGCTGCAACATAGGTTTCTGCTTTCCTGCTTGAAGCGGATAGGTCAGCGTTATGTTAAAGGTGCTTACAATTCTATATAGGAGCTGCAATCTCGGCTTAATGTTGGTGAGCTATCAGTGTTTCGATTTTGAAGTGAGTCTTAACTGCTACAAAGTGGAATACAGAGGGACTTGACCCCGACAGAGAAGGTATTGGGTACGCATGTGGAGTTTAGGGCATTGATTTCTTAGCTCTATATGGTGTTGGTGGAAGCAAAGGTAGGGATACTGGAGGACTGGAAGAGATATGGAAAGGGAGTTGGATGGCAAGTTGTGGAGGAGGTTGTACATGGGGGTGCATAAGACGCCTATAGCATGCCAGTATAAATTGCATGGTGTGAAATGATTGCATCAGTGGCAATATGATCTAGTAAGGCTCTCCAAGATGTTCCCGGAGTGAGCACGCTCTGTTGGAAGCACTGTGGACACAGAGCTAATTATTGACATATGTTGTAGTTCTGTGTTGAGGTACAGGGTTATTGGAAAGAGGTTCTGGGATGAATTAGGGGCTTGGATGGAATACAACAAGAGTTGGACCTTATGTTAGTATTATTTGGGCTAGAGGAATTGAAGGAGGGAGGAGCGCTTTGTCACATATGCCTAATTTTACATTATTGACCTGCTTGACGATAGCATGGAAGCGAGTCTCTACCATCCATGAGAGCTGGTAGCGCTTCGAAGGGTGAGCCCAATGAGGGTTATGATCATCAAGTGATGCCTCCTGGGTCAGAGAGGGGCGGAAGTGGACATTGGTTTTAGGGACCTACATGTATACCTGCCGATTTTGTTTTGGGGATGTTACCTGCCTTTTTTTGACTATTTGATATTTTAACTATGCCCTTCGGTCGGGGTCTGCATCCGAGGAGAGCAGGCTAGGGTGAGAGGGTGGGAGAGGGGAGCGTTCTATTTGTGACGAGTCTGATGCGTCTTTGTATTCTGCTCTGAAAAATGTAATAACCATAGAATTAAAAAAACCAAAAAAAATTACTTTGGAAACAGCCAGGCAATGGCTGTCTCAAGGTCCTTTCTGCTGTAGTTCTTTCTGTTCCTCTAGGTTGTGAGGGTTCTTCGGCAGGTAGGGCAGCAGAAGCATGTGTTGGAGCTGTGTATGTCAAGTGCAGCCCATCAATCAGCAGCAACAACTTGGGGGAGGGGGCCATCCCTTTATTTGTTATGGCCAGGCCGTGTATTCCAAGAGCTGCCTGGTTTCGATTGCAGTGTGGGGCCCCCAGAAACATACTCACACCCGGGCTGCATCTGCCAGTAGGTGCCCAGGGAATCCATGTGGGGCGCCTGGCAGGAAAGCAAGCCCTTTCAATAGCGCCACACTCCCCTGACTCTCATGGGGAGTGCTCTCTTTGCTTTACACCAACAGCTCGGGAGGCGCTCCTGCCCTCCTTCGTCAGGGTTGGGATTTCAGTTGAACCATTTACCACTCACGCACAGAGGAAGTGCTTTTTATCTTTGTAAAGGGTCCCCCACGTGGTAACCCTTCTCAACCAGGACTGTCTTGTTAATAGTGTTAAGGATTTCAATCAGGCGACACACACCTTAGTCTTGGCCCGGCATGCAGTGCGCGATTGAGATGCTTATGTTAGATAAGATTCAATATTTTTTTTTTGTAAAGTATTTTATTGGTTTTTTCAAAAAAGTGAGAAACATTACAAACTTACAAGTGTGGTAATAAAGAAACGATACAACAAAAAAAACAAAAAAAAAAAAAAAAGAGTAACGTAAGAACAACCAAAACAACAGCAGTCTACATGTAGCGTTAATTATGAGATGTTTGGTGGCAAGTAAAAATTATAGTTCCGATGTTACAGGAAGCGAGGGGAACAGATTCGGGTAATTCCTTCTCTGTATCAGTATGAAAAATCGGGTGTTGTAGGACGCTACAGTCCCTCAGGGAGGCTTATAGTCTGCCTTGAAGCGCATGTCACTCAGGAGGGCTTTCCAGGAGTCCAGGGTTCCACTTGTGGCTTCTCCGCTGGTTGTGATCCCGTTTTGCCAGGCCCTGGTTTCAGCAATCGTCCATCTCACAAGTTCGCTCAGCCACCGGGCATGGCTGGGGCCCGCTGGAGTCTTCCAGGCCGTCGCTATTGTTCTCTTGACCAAAATGCATGAGATATCCATTAGTTTCACCAAATGTTTAAATTTGCCCGGTCTAGGATATATACCTAGTAGGCACTCTCCGGGCGTCCAGTCGTATCTTACCATGCCAGCTTCTGCGCAGGATTGTTTGGCTTTGAACCAGAGTGATTTCGCTTTGATGCAGGACCAGAACATGTGGATCATGTCTGCCTTGTCATTTCCGCACCATGGGCACGTCGGGGGTATTTTCGGGTTGAATGAGGCAATCCTGTGGGGAGTCATGTATGTCCGGTAAAGGACATTCAGCTGTATTTGTCCGAATCTGGAATTCCGGGACACTTTCTTGGGGTAGATCAGCGCTCTCTCCCATTCCTTGTCAGTAAGTGGTGATTCAAGATCTGCCTCCCATTTCGCCTTCAGTGCCTGACCTTTGGGGTTAGGCTTGTCTATGAGTCTGTTGTAAAGTCTGGAAACAGGTCTCCATCCATCTGAGAGGTCGTGCATTTCCTGTAGCAGTGGGTCTGGGGTGGGCTCTTCTGGCCAGCTGTTCCACTGCTTCTTAGCGATCTGTTTGATCCTGTGGTACCAGAGGAACTGGCCCTTGGATAGTCCTTCAATGTTCTGTAACGACTCGAAGTCCCTGAATTCCCCATCAGTGAACATGTCCCCCCATGTATATATGCCTGCTTCTTCCCATCTCCTGGGAGTGGAAAGTTCCGCCTCTGACTTGCACACATCCACCAACATGGGGTTATCCGGTGAGTACGGATGTTTCGCTTGCCTTATGTGACAGGCCCTGGCCCATATCTGCCTGCCCAGCTTGACAATCAGCAGAGTTTCGGGAGGTAGTCGAGGGGGAAACCATAGAATTTCTTTGGGGATTAAGTTTGTGGAAGACTGCCTGAGTAGTTCCAGCTCGGCCGACGTGTCATCAGACAGCCACTTCGTAATGTGACTGAGCTGGGCCGCCAAGTAGTAAAGGTGAAGGTCTGGGAGTTTTATTCCGCCTTCCTTATGTGGGAGAGACAGCGTGGCCAGTGTGAGCTTGTGTCTGCGCGGACCCCACAAGAAGTCCTTGATGATGGCCTCTAGTGTCTTGAAGAAAGGCGGGCGAACGTAGTGGCAAATATTGGCAAAGAAGTACAGGAATCGAGGAAGGATTATCATTTTGGCAATCGCCGCTCTACCCACCATTGACAGTGGTAGTTTGGACCAAAATTTGATTGAACGCCGAAGGCCGGTGACTGCTGCTATAGTGTTATGTTCGTGTGTGAGTAGCGGGGTGTGACCCACATTGATTCCCAGGTACCGGAACTTGTCAGGTTGCCACTGTATTCCGATAGGCGGGAGGTTGTCTACTGCAGTGCCCCTCAGGCTAGCTAGGGGGAATGCAGTTGATTTGTGTCTGCTGAATCGTATCCCTGAGTACTTTGCATAATTGTCGAGAACTTCTAGCGTTGTGGGTGCGTTGAGCTCAGGGTTCCTCAAGTAGAGAAGTACATCATCCGCGTATAATGAAATTATGTTGTAAACGTTGCCCACCTTAATGCCTGCATCAAAAATCTGTTGGCGAAAGTATATGGCTATTGGTTCTAGGCCCAATATATACAGCATGGGCGAGAGTGGGCACCCCTGTCTCGTGCCTCTTTGTATTGCCCAGGATCCCGAGACAATTCTGCCTGTTTTAACCCTTGCCATTGGCGAATTATAAAGTACCTGGATCCATCTGATGAAGCCCGCACCGAAGCCGAAGCCCCTCAAAACCTCCACAAGCCACTCCCAATAGATAGAGTCGAAGGCCTTGATGGCATCAAGTGACAGTATCGCCAGGTCCTCCTCTCGATCGTGGGTTTCGGCCATGATGTGTTGTAGTCTCCTGAGGTTGGCCGTGGTGTTGCGTCCTGGGACGAATCCATTTTGATCTTCGTGAATTATGGATCCTACCACTCTGGCGAGTCTGTTGGCTAATATAGAAGTGAGGATCTTGCTGTCGTAATTCAGCATGGCCAAAGGTCGATAAGAATCGCAATCGGTGGGTGACTTGTGCGGCTTGAGCATTGGAATAATTATGGTCTCTTTCATGGTGTTGGGCAGGATGCCGTTTGTGTAGGCTTCTTGATAAACTTCATGCAGGATGGGGGTGAGAATGGGTTCGTAGGTCTTGTAGAATTCGGGCGGGAGACCATCACTGCCGGGGGCTTTGCCATTAGCGAGCGATCTGATGGCCGCTGTCACATCTTCGGAAGTGATTTCCGAGTCCAGTTCCTCCCTCTGCTCGCTGGAGATTTGAGGGAGGCCTATCTCCTCCAATGTTTCGATTAATTCTGCGGCGGGCACCTGGGACTCGTGGGCATACAATTTGGAGTAGAACTTAGCAAAAGTCTCGTTAATCTCCATCTGCGTCTTGTGTGTTACTCCTTTTTCGTCCTTTATCTCCGTTGGCAGGTGTTTGGGGTGTTCCCGCTTGCAGAGCCAGGCAAGCAATCTGCCGGGTTTGTCAGACTCGCTGTGGGATCTGGCGGTATGTGTTGCGAAGTCAAATTTCTCCAGTCTGACCCATGATTCCTGACATTTTATACGGGCTGTTTTAAGGATCTTCTCGGACTCTGGAGAAATGTCAGGGGCGGACTCTAGTCTTGCGATCTCTAATTCCTGGGCCTCAAGAGAGGATTGTAGTTGTCTGCGGGTTCCGCCCGCTCTTGAAATGATTTCTCCCCTGGTTACCACCTTCATGGCCTCCCACAGTGTGGACCAGGTAGCCACCGACCCCTTATTGATTTCGACATATTCTTCTAGCTTCTCAGCAAGGTCCTCTCTGAACTCCGGATCATCCAACGCTGCTGTAGGCATCCTCCACATGGGAATTGGAGGTTTGGGTCCACGCAGCTGCCAATGCATGACGAGCGGGGAGTGGTCGGAGATCGATCTCCCCAAATATTCAGTGGATGTGGCCAGTGGAGATTGTTCCTTATCAACAAACAAGTAGTCGATCCTAGTGTGGACGCCATGTGGAGCTGAGTAGTGTGAGTAAATTCTGGCCTCTGGATGTTGCACTCTCCAGATGTCTACCAGGTTGAGCTGGTCGAGTGTTTCCGTCAAGGAGGTGGATGCGGGACTACTTGGCTGAGGAGGAGGGCGCGATCTGTCCTTGCTTAAGTCCATGACGCAGTTGAAGTCTCCCCCCCACACGAAGGTCCTGCCTCGGTGTTGTGCCAGTCTAGCACTCAACGTGCTTAAGTATGACGGGATTCCATGCTGCGGAAAGTATGTGTTAATGAAGCACACTGGGGTTTGTTCTATGGTGCCCCACATTGATGTATATCTCCCTTCCTTGTCAGAATCCCAGCCTTCTAGCTGGAAAGGCACATTCGGGTTCACCTATATCAGTACGCCTCTCGCATATTTGGAGTAAGGAGACCCCCTCGTGGTCCCGTCCCATCGATCTGTTAACTTAGACATGGAGTCCGCTGTAAGGTGGGTCTCTTGTAATAGCGCAATCGAGACCTTCTTCCTCCTGAGGTAGGACTGCACGCGGTTCCTTCTGAGGTATGAAGCCATTCCCCTCACATTCCATGTCATCACAACAAGTTGCGACGCCATCGGATCGGTGTTCTAAATTCGTCTTGGAGTTCTGGCCCGCTGGCCCGGTGGCACAACGAACCACAGGTGGCGTTCTGCGGGCGGGGGGCCCCTGGTTCATGAAGTCTTGTGTCGTAACCTGCCGCCATCTTGTACTTTACCAACATTGATGATTCGTAGACTGCAAAGCCAACTAAACTAATAACATAACACAAACTGGTGCGCCCAGCGACTACAACACTGTCGCGGTGCTCAGGCGCTCTCGCGCCGTCTGAACCCATCCGGGTATCGGGCGTGAGCTGGGTCGGGCGGTGAACTGGCCCAATTGGATTTTCTGCTGGGGGTAGGGTTGGTGCGAGGCGGCAGGGCCGTGCGAGGGCCGCTTCCGTAAGTTAAACTGTTGTTTGGATTACCTGCTGGGGTCCGGTTACTGGTGGTGCGAGGAGACTCGGGATTTAATCGTCGTTCCGAGGAGGATCCTTGCCATCGGCTAGGTTATTATCTTCTAGCCACATATTGGCCGCCTCCGGGTTTTCGAGAAATATCGCTCGTCCATTATAAACAACTCTCAGGCGCGCGGGGTACAGCAGCCTGTATTTAATGTCCAGTTGGCGAAGCTTCGCCTTGATCGGGACGAATGAGTTCCTTTCCCTCTGCACTTTCTGGGTGTAGTCGGGGTAAATAGTAATTTTTGAGTCCCCCCTTTCAATGGGACCTGCTTCCCTGGAGTGCCGTAGGATGGTTTCTCTGTCTTGAAAATTCAATATTTTGGCTATTATTGGCCGTGGACGCGAGCCGGGGGGAGGACGTCTCTGGAGGGATCTATGTGCCCTTTCGACCGCAAAGCCTTGGGTTAGTTTTCCGGCCCCGATCTCTTGTAGCAGAAGGGTTTCGACATAGGATGTGGTGTTTAGGCCCTCTGTTCCCTCCGGGATACCCAGGATCCTGATGTTCCCCCGTCTGGCCCGTCCTTCGGCTTCCTCTGCCCTTTCCTCCAGGAAGGCGACCCTCCTCTTTAGATCGGAGACTTCGGACTTCAAGGTTGTGGTGGCCCCGGACAGCTCCGTCGTGGAATTCTCGACGGTCGTTACCCTCTCCGTCAAATTACGGGCATCCTGGCGGATGAGTTGTATGTCTATTTTGAACTCATCAATCTTGGAGTCGATGTGGGTTCTCAGTGAGGCAATGGCATCCAATATCTGAGAACGATTGTCGTTGACCTCCCCTTCGTTCGGATGAGTGATTTCGGAGAGGCTAGGTCTGGACTGGGTGGAGGTCTTCGCCTTGGTCGAGACAAAGGAGTCCATGGTGGCGGCCCTGCTCTTGTTCTTGGTGGCCATCTTGTAGCCGCAGGATGTAGATCGCCGAGTCGGGGAGCCAAGTGGGGCGGCCCAAGGGTGCGGTGGTGGTCAGGGGCCCACCAAAGGGTATTATGTTGGCTCACGCACCTTGAGTTTCAGGGCCCCCGAGTGCTTCGGCTGGAATCAGGTCGTTCGGGTGATGGCTGGGGGGCGGGGTGCTGCTTCTCAGAGGTGGCGAGTTTCTCTTTATGTGATGCCCTCCGCGTGGTTCTAGTTGTAGTCCGCGTTGCGTAAATTGGGCCAGCCCGGGGGTAGCGGAGTCAGGGGCCTGGGGGCCTGTGTCGATTCCGAACCAGTCTCAGACAGGGGTCGCCCCCCCCGGCCTTGTTGCCGATCCCCAAAGCGCTCCGTCAGGGGACGCTGGTTCAGGGGCTGCGTGAAGCTGTGCGAGGCGCCATCTTGGATCAATGCTCGACGGAGGGGAGGGTGGGATCCGGAGCCCGCTCTTCCTCACGGGGGCTCCGAAAATACCAACAATCGAGTAATTCCTAATGGGGAGCACTTCCCCCGCCGATGCGTGCTTTTCCGCTGGCTGCAACCACTCTTGTACCGGAGAAAAAGGATCAGGAAGCGGCGTCTCGGCCGGAGCCCGGCAGATCAGCTTCTGCCCTCCATCGGCTCCAAGCCACGCCCCCAGATAAGATTCAATATTGAGATGATACACCACTCATATCACACCCCCTTTTCAAATATCCTGGGTCACAATGGACCGTGAACCAGGCTGGTTGATAAAATATATGTATTTATTTATTTAAACATTAAAAGAATCATACAATTTTTAATTTGGGGCAGCAATCACCAATGTGGTGATAAGAACAATATGAATGTAAGCGATGCACTTAGTTTACCTTCTATTGTCACAGCTACAAAACACCAGGGAATAGGAGCACTTTTTGATTTTAGGTAAGATAGCACTTGAGTTAGAGTTTCCACCTGCAATGTTCCCTCAAACCCCAATTTCTAAGTGGATGAACAGAATCAGCAGGTAATCAGGAATGACAGACAAGAAACAGAATTTAAATCCGACCTTCCCTCCCCAAACAAGAGAGAAAAAATGATTTCAAGCCCTGGCAATGCTAAACTGACACTCGGAAATGGATGAATAAATGAATGGGTATTACCTTGAAAAAAAAACAATTGTTTACTGGAGCAATACTAGTAAGATACTAGCAATCACAAGCAATGGATTGAGCAAAAGCATACAATTCGAAATTAAATGGAAGATTTAAAACAGTTGATAATCAAAATGACATGTTGGAAATGTGACAAACTTTTGCAATACCCGCCTGAATTTACCAAAATGGTTTTTAATAAAAACAGGTGAATAATGGTAAATGTAGATGCAGTTTAGTGGTGTGGTGTAGCTATGGGTCATAGGTACAATATAAATGTGAAATGAGGTGTCTAGCTGTTAAATTGAGTGAGTTAGGCAAAATCTAGTGAGGTGCGTTTTTGAGAAAATGAAGGCGCGAAAAAGGAAAATAAATCAATTTTGACAAGGACAGTTTTACTCTACACGAGAGCATTCAGGCTAGACTACCAGATTGAGACACAGTAAGCTCCGGGGGTTGACTCGTGGGTCCAAATCTAGCAACTCCGCACCCGCCCTGGCAGAACCAGTCTGATCACTCGAGACAGGACTAGTGGCTTAGGATTTCACAAGACAAAATTATTAAAGAAGTTGGCGCTAGCACAAGAAATCAAAGCAGGGTAGCAAGAATGATTATGACAATATTATAAGTTATTGGGGTCATAATAGCATAGCTTAGAGATTGGAACTAAGGACAAGGCACAACAAGGTATACTATGTTTCTATGGTTCCTATTGATACTCACAGTCCACTTTTAGTTTGGATTTTGGACAGTCAGCGGTTCTGGTCGCCACACTGATCTGGTCTAACCCAGGACAGCCAGACAAAATCAGTGGGACATGGTCAGCTGGGCAGGGACTGGATACCAAAGGATAGTTCTTCTGGGCTGGCAATTCTGGTTACTGGATACTATAGGGCATCAGGATAGCAGGTTTGCAGCAGGCATGCATTTAGTGGCAAGCCAGGTTAGTTCAGGATGCTTCCCAAAACACCACAGCATTCACTTGGTTATTGCGATTATTTTAGACCCTAGGCCTAGCTGAAGCAGATCAGCAATGCTTGGCCTTGTGGTTGGGATCTGGAGTTTAGATGGATAATGCAAGATGACGACAGGAACAGACAGGAACAGGACACCGGCGAAGGGAATCAGTAATCAGCGCCTGTTCCTGTGTGTTGTCAGGGGCTCTTATTTATAATGCCAGGCGACATCATCACAGTATATGACAGGGGCAGGCTTTACTACACAGACCCCTAACAATAGGATGGGGCATGGGTAGTAATCTATGCCTTACTCTCTGCTGGTTGGATTTGTAAGGGAATGATGTCAGGTTTATGAGGTGAGGTTTACAATGTCCAGAAACTCCCACATTTACTTTACTGAAAATCTGATTTTGCTAAAAACATACATTTATACACTTGCAATCTCTTGGCAAATTATACCCACAGGTTACATGTGATGTGCAGCACAGATTAGTCCAAACCTCCAGTTTGTGTGACCTTTTCTGACACATTTTGGTAATTTTACACATTAAAGATTTGTCCTAAAATTCCACAATTTTATAGTCAAATACAAATTGTCCCCAGGGATGTATGTACAAAATCTTATGTTTGCCACATTAATACTTTCTTGGGAATCTGTCATATTTCATAACTTCTGTTCCCCATGTGGCAATGAGTTCTACCAAGTTTTAAAAGATGGCCCACAGAATTAGATTAAAAACTGCAAACTTTTAAAGTTTCTTTATAACATAGTCTCTGGCACCAAAAGGCAGTCCCTTTGTTACTTGATCCTGTTTTTTTTCTTCCTTCAACTGCAAGCAGCTGTCATTTCCTCCCAGGCAAGGGGGTTTCCAGTCTTAATTGAAGGTTTTATTTCCCTTTCACACTTGACAGGTGAGTGTCCCAGGACTGCTATTGTCCCAGCCTGGAGCACAGACAAATGTCTGATGAGCATGTGAACTTTCATTGTCCTATCCCATTCAAAGTTTTTCAAGCTGGCACTTGGCACCTATGTGTTTTGGATTTAGGCTGTATCTTCCTTCCTTGGAGGAGTTTCAGGGCCGGCAACTGGAATAACAGGTTTTCCTGAGAGTTTGCAACTCCAGCCTATGTGTTTTAAGCTGTTTAATTTCTTACTTTGGGTCTTGAATTCAACCAACCTATGACCGAAGATATCCTATGTGTGTATTGTCACCCCTAACATAATTCCTTTACATTGCTATGTAAGCAGGCTTTCTTTAACAATTGAGTTTTAAACAGGTCTTTTTTTCTCTTCAGTCAGCACAGTCCATTTTTCAACATGTCTTAAAAACTCCTATCATTTCTTTTTTTTAATCCGGTTTGCAGCTCCTCAGATTGCCACTGTCTTGGCAGCTGTAGACATTTTCCTTGCAGCAGGACTCTTATCTAAAGTATAGATACATTTATCTTGACCTGGCTCAGAAAGTAAAAATTCTCTTTGAACTGCTGCGCCTGGACACATTTTGTCAAGAAATAAACGCGTGTTCCTGTGCAAGGGAAAATTACGTTGCTTTTAATTTCTCTGAGAGTTGGTTTGACTGGGCCTTTTTACTTACAGTGGTTTCAGAATGCACAGATGGAAATAGCATAACGCAGCATTTTGAAAGGGTGAAGAAAAGTTTCATTCTGAAGGGGAATTTTTGGCTTTTGCAGCAATGCAGTGCTGCCGGTTCCCTTGATTCCATATATATGTCTCAGAACACACTGGGATACTTTTTAAGTGTGTCCCCTTGTTCCATTTTGCCTGAAGTGTGCGAGGCAAGATGGTGCAGCCATTTTCTGTTGCTGCCAAAACGCAGTTTTGAGGTCCTGGTGCGCACAGGAGACAGCACAGCCAGGTTTCTGTTTCTTGCGCAAATGCAGCTCAGTGATGTGGGGCAATGCGTTGAGTGGGTCAATATATCCCACAATAGGTGGTAGTAGGGTAATCGTCGATTCATAATTGTGTAGAATCTGATGATTTTGCAGGTCTACAATGGGTGATGTGCCCTTTTCATGAATTGAGTGCCGCTAAAATGTGTTATTTAAATTTTGGGGGGCTTTGGATGGCTATATGTCACCTTCACACTTCAGCATTGTACAAAATTAAAGGAATGGTTTGTTCAGAAAATATTATTGGCCAAAAAGATGGCCAATAATAAAACAAATATCTAAAATATATATTTTTTTTAAGTCCCTATGGAAAGTTTCGAGCAAATGAAGCTCAAACTTGAAAATTACAATCAGTAGGGGGCATCCATTTTGGGATTGCAGGCAGCCTCCTCGGCCCCCTACTGGGAGCTTTTGCTTACTGCAGACTGAGCAGAGCTGAGGAGGCTGCCTTCACTTTCATTTTACGTTTTCTGTGCTCCCCAAGCCAGGGAAGCACAGAAGACGTAAAATGAAGGCAAAAAGCCGAGACGCACCAATTAAAAATATAATGTTGTTGTATTTGTGATTGCCGTGGTTGGAAAACCACGGCAATCACAAATACAACAATGTTGTTATTCTGACAGCGGCAGCTTTCGCGTGGAGTCTCCTGGACTCCCCCAACCTCGAGGGAGTGCAGGAGACTCCCATCGAAAGCTGCCGCATTCAGAATAACGTGTTTGGATTTGTAAATACTGCAGCATTTACAAATCCAAAAATGTTGTATTTCTCACTGAGGCATCTTTCGCTTGGAGTCTCCTGCACTCCCTCAGGGTTGGGGGAGTCTAGGAGACTCCACGCGAGTGGAGGAGCCTGAGAAACTTAAAAAGAAAAAGTGCAGCGTTTTTGAAACACAACAACGTTGTATTTATGTTTGCCGTAGCTTCAGCTTGGAGCCCATGGGGCTCCAAGCTGAAGCTACGGCAAACATAAATACAATGTTTTAAAAGCTGCGGTTTTATTTCTAAGTTTCCCGGGGTCCTCCAGCCTGGAAAACTTAGGAAAAAAAACGCAGCTAGTGGTTATTATTTTTAAAAAATAGCACTTACCGCGATGCAGCTGCAGCTTTCCTGCCTGTAGTCTCTAGTCCCCGTCCTCTGTGTCCGGCACCAATGAAGCAAAAGACACCCAGTGGTAGCTTTTGTTTACTACAGCTGGCTGGCTTTTGCTTCATCAGTGCCGGAAACGCACGCACAGGCGGCATCCATTTCACAAAATGGATGCCCCCTAGTGCTTGCAATTTTAAAGTTTGAGCTTTATTTGCTCGAAACTTTCCGTAGGGACTTAAAAAAATATATATTTCAGATATTTGTTTTATTATTGGCCATCTTTTTGGCCAATAATATTTCTGAACAAACTATTCCTTTAAATGACATTTCAAATATGACATAACAAAACATGATGTAATAACGCACGACATAAAAGAATGTATCAAATCATGCTTGTATAACGAAAGAACAATTATATACAACAATTGAAGGGGGTGACCAGAGATGAGTTAATGTACATGTAAATAAAACAAAAAATTAGCTAAATTCCATTAAAATTGAAAACTGGCCTTTGGTAACAAAATCAAGATTTAGAAGGAAGAATTAAATAAAACAAAAGGAAGGAAAGAAGTGTAAGTCCAACAGGACTGTGTGTGTACGCACGTGAATATGTGTCTGTGCATGTGTGAGTAGGGGACTACGTCAAATATGTGGCAGCAAGCCAGTGGGGTTCCATTAAAATATGTCAAAAACAAGCAGACTCCCAGGCGAAGGTACTTCACCAACAACACTGTAAATGATGAACTGGCCAGTACATGAGCAGGCAAATCCATCACAAGCCTGTTCAAAACGTGGGTGGGATTACATTAAAACCTGTGGAAGATCACATCCATTTGGGTTCTCAACCTTTTTGCAAATGTATGACTGCGAGCCAGTAGGATTGCATAAAAACCTGTTAAAGCACTAATCAATTTCTTCCAAAACAGGCTCGCAACACTGGGTACTGTGTAGATTCAGAAGAAGGATGCCGACAAAGTGTTGACATTTCTATTTGTGTGTTTATTTAATGATGACAAAAGGCCTTTCCCTATTGTTCTTGTCAGGAAGTCATAAAACGAATCCTAACTGACCATACCACTATTCTAACAAAAAATAAGGTCAGGAGAATGTCTCTCTTCTCCTGATTGTCTTTTCTCTCAAGAGTTTCTCTTTGGCTCCAAGCTTCTTCTTAGTAGGTTTTCAAATAGTCTCTGGTCACACTCTGCATATGATTTTGCAATGCTTTCAAAAGCTCTGTAGGGTTTCTATCCTCTTTAGGGATTGTTTTTCACAAACTCCCTTTTGTCTCTCTCTCTCTTATTATTTCCTCTACAATGAAGTGCCGTTTGTACTTTGGTAGTAAATGCTTCCTTAGCTTTTATATTCTTTCTTCATAGTTAAAGTTCCTCCTTTCCTGGTTTGGTTTCTTTGGCTTATCTTTACTCTTCTCAGCCTCTCTTTCCCTCTATTCCCCTACCAGTACTTATGTCTGCTCTTACCTTGCACTTGCCACCATCAGGACACTTTTATTTATCGTATTTATTCTTGTATCCCATGTACTGCACTTTCCCCTCTCCCTTCCCCCAGGCACTTTTCTCTTTCTCCCTACCCTCGCACTTGCGCGATCTGAATGACACCTGGCCTAGTAGGATCGTTGTCTGTCTTTCCACTGTTTCCCCTCCCTTGCCTCGCCGCGCCTTGAAACACGTGTGTATAGGCGCGTTATAAATGCCATATCATATTATATCATAGTCATAGGATTCTCCTTCTGATTTACAGTCTCTGCCTCTAAGCATATTTTGTAGTTTCCCCTCTTCCCAGGTTATTTCTGTCTCAGTCTTACTGATATTTTTTCCAGCTTTAATTGTGATTCATTCTTTATAGTTAAGTTTTCCCCTCTCCTGGTGTGATTTGTTTGGAGTATCTTTACTCTTGTTGACCTTTCTTGCCCTTCGTAGAATTCTCCTTCTGGTTTACAGTCTCTGCCTATTAAAATATTTAGTACTCTTCCCTTTTCCCAGGGTCTTTATATCGCAGGCTTACTGATATTTCTTCCAAAATATATTGTAATTCGCCCTTTCTCATTATTATAGTTCCACTTCCTCGACTTCAATGTGACTGTCTCGTCAATTCTACTGAGACAAGTTCCTACTATTGCATAATGATCCCACAGCAGTCTCCTTGGATTCTGTGGAGGAACGTCTCCAGGGCTTCTCTTTGCTTGGGGTCTCTTCGGTTGCTTGTTTTCTCAACGTCTCCGTCTTCTCTGGGGTTCCGCTCTTAGTGCTCTCTCCCCATGCAAGCTGGTAACGCTGCAGGATCCTCTTTTTTTGTTGGTAACCGTATATTTTAGTTTTCTCTCCACCGAAGTCTTTGGATTGTATACTGTTCTGAGTATCGGATATTCCCAGGTATGCTACCATGGGGTATGACTTATGGAGTTCCTCACAGGAACAGAAGTCCTTGCTCCCGAAGGGGGAGTCTCTCCCAGTGAGGTCCCACTTGCTTCAACCCCAAAGGAGAGGGTGTTGCGATTGGGCTCACCTCCCTAGCCTCACAAGAGGGCGGGGGATCCCCCTTGGGGAAAAGGGACACATTCCCTTGATTCATCACAGTACTTTTCCAGTAGCACAAACCCTTAAAGTCCAGTTAGGATTATCTGAAAACCTGTTGAAGCCCACATATATTTGGACCAATGCTAACTCACAGAATTGGGATTGAGAAGTGCATTTATGTTCATTGCGTCATGATGTCTCCTAATATCTTTTTACTTCAAGGTGTTTCCAGAGGTCAGTGGGGCAAGCATGTTGTCTTCTAGGTGTTTGGTGGAAGAGAAATCAGACAAATGATTAACTACTGCCCCGCTGTGAGAAACCTGAGGGTGTCTCACCTACTAGTCCCCAGGAATCTGTCGTCCCAGTGGCCAAGACACGGCCATCACTGTTGGATCCAGCTCCTGGGGGAGGTTCACCTGGGAGAAGGGTCTTCGGGGAGTGAAAGTGGGACAACAAGGGTTGAGATGCGGTATCCCCTTCCCTGTAACACCTTTTCCATCTTTCCCTGTAGGTTATTTAGAAGCTCTACCCCTCACCCCCTTTTCCCGCACAAACACTTTCTTATACTATAATAAACAACGGACTAACACCAGAGCCAGTTACCTGACATGTCCCAATACATGGGTCAGGCAGAGTCAAGAAATAGACAATAATCAAGCACACCTGATGACCCTTTACCTTCCCCACAGGAATAAAGGGTGGAGCACTTCGAGCAAGGCCAAACGCACGAGGAGTCCGCTACACCAAACCGGCAGTTCAAGAAGAGAAGAAAGGTGGTGAGATCTGGAAGGACGACGAAGGGGGAATTGCCCATGTGCTTTTCACCCCAAACTCGCAAAGTCTTTGAAAGGGAAAACATAAGACCGGGAGCTGCAGCTGGCGTGCAAAGCAGCAGACGTCATTGGTACACGGGAGCCTCCCGCTTTGATAACACAGGCGGAGAGGCAAGCTGGCTACCATGGTACTATCCTTGACTCGAAAGAATAAAGAAGCCAACGGGTTCAGCAGAACCAGTGAGTCAGAGTAAACTGATAGTAAACCGAACTGTGTTGAGCCCAAGGTTGCAAGGGGCAACATTTCTGAACATAAGGAATCGGAAAGACAAAGGACTTGTGTATGTGATTGAACTTCAAAGAAAGCCCAGTTGAGGCCCAGGTGCAGAGGGGTCCGGTGCCACGTGGGCGCTCATTAGAAAGACTCTGACCAGGACCTATTCTTTGAAACTACAGGAACCAGATGCCCTTGTAAGGGGTGGCGTGAGGTGTTGGATTGGTCCTATAAGGGTTAGGTCAAATCCCTTATACAATCGAAATTCTCTGACCCGTAACCAGAGGAAAGCTTGGGGAAGGGAACTTAACTTTCCAAGAAGATTGTGAACTGTGTAAAAAGGCAAGTATGAACCCGACAGAGGGATGCCGAGGGAAAGCTTGGAGAAGGAAAACCCTGCTTTCTGATGAACATGAGAAATACATGAACTGTGTTAAAGAAAGGCTGTAGTGAACCCGAATGAGGGAGGCCCAAACTACAAGAAGTATCTGAGCCAGGCAGAGGGAGATCCTAGGGGTGAGAGGCAAGCGCCCAAGGTGCAAGACCACTTAGAGAACTGGGTTTATTTGATTGAGAGGCAACAAGAGTAATACACCTGTGAATATTGTGTCAACAAGAGTAAACCCGGTCGAGTGTTATACCGCACGGTTGTCATACAAGCAATATTTGAAAGGCTGTAGTGAACCCGATGGAGGGAGGCCCAAATTGCAAGAAGGATCCGAGCCCGGCAGAAGGAGATCCAAGGGGCGAAGTGCAATCGCCCAAGGTACCAGAGTACCGAAGGAACCTGTTGTTTGTTTGTTTGTCGTTGTGAAGCAGCAGGCCTTCTAATGCAAGAGACTTTATTAGGAAAGAGACTTAGCCTCTGAAGGTTTTGATACCATTGAACCTGAACTGTGAATCTCGTGCTGACGAGGCCCAGGAGTCTGCTGTGCTCAGACGTCCTGCCTGGTCCTGTGCTTCAAACGTGGGGAAGGGAGACCCAGCCATACTATCCTGATTTTTCATTTTGGGAACACTTCTTTCTTTTCTGGTGAACATTATCCCACACTCTTTTTGTAATTTAGTAGTAAGGATTGGCAATAGGTTTTTTAGTATAGGCCCTTTATATTTGACAAGACGCCACTGGGACTGCCTTATTATTATTTGATGACCGTAGCTTGCTCCCATCTTAGATTAAAGTTTAGATTAGGCGTTTATCTCACCCATTATAAAGTTCAATAAACACCCTTGAACTGTGATCACTTGTGTCTGACTTTACTGTTGCCACCGTGAGCTCCTTGAACCCGCCCACACACACTCACATCACTAAATGCAGCATTTCTCTCCAGTCCAGCAGAAGTGATACACTTTCCAAAACACTGAAGGAGGCTGAACAGTGGGTTTAATGCATGTATATATTTATTTACTTATTTATTTTATACTGCACCTGTTGTGGTTTAAGAGCACTGAAGCTTGTCCGGCGAGGGGTGTACTATGACACCTCCAATGACATCGAAACACTTTACACTTTTTCACAGAACATACTCTGGAATAGTAATTAGTAATTCTGGGGTGCCAAACGGGCAGCCCAGATGTGTCCCAGTCTAGAATAGATTGGGAGAGAACAAAAGGGTTAGGAAGGGCTGCTATGGATCTTCGACACATGATAGGTCATGTTGCAAGCCTAGCACTCAGAGAAAGGGAAGAATAATGTGTTACTCAGATAACATTGTCGTAGATTGCATTAGATGCATAGCTCAGAGTACCTGTACTGGGAGATAGGTTGGTAAAATGGCTGCATAAGCAGCTCAGATTACTGGACAGTCTGCTTTTTGTATAACAGTCTTCAGTCCCATGGAAAAGATTTTTAATGACATCAGGCGGGATTGGTGGTTTGTCAGCAGTGCACATGGCCCATTTTCGTAACTCCATGAACAATTTGCAAACTATTTCATTTCTAATTTGACATTTTCTTTTTTAGTTTTCTGTATGAGAGCATTCGAACCTCGTGCCCCCCTTTGCTTCTACCAAATTCCTCCTTTATCCTTGCACTTTTTTATTTTTTACTCCCCACCTTCCTTCCCTTTCCTTTCCAGAACCAACCATACCTATTTATGACCAGTATGGAAATCTGAGTGTTTTGTTTTGTTATGTTATCTGGCCTTTATTCAGGATGCATCACCACCATAGTGGTCTTAAAGCACTAAGCCTTGCCCTTGTTGGGGTGAATTCTGATCTTGCACAGGGTGGCTCCCAGACTGCTGTCTGTGGGGTGGAAAGGAAACAAGGCCAACATGAAAGAGGTAGAGTGGGAAAGGTCAGGGAAAACGTGTACAGATTTAACTCACAACATGTAGTGGGTTTAAAATATAAGATTTCAATACTTTTTTTTATGTTACATGGTATTTCTGTAGCTCCTAGAATCATGACAAAGCGATGATACATATTCATGTCAGGTAGATTGAAGAAGCTTTCTTCTTAGGGCCAAAGTGCTTAGCCATGGATAGCTAAGCATGCATAGCTTTGCTCAGAGAAATCCCTTTGGGCAATCTTTTCCTGCACACCACAGAAGTTGCCATGGATAAGGATGGTAGTTTCTGTAAGTGACGTTGGAGCAAATTATTTTTGATGGAGTTATCTTTAGGCTCAGGTCTTTGCATAGGTCATCAAAGTATATGTCAAACCTGTTAGCTATTTCCTGGGGAGCACATTCCCTAAGTACATGACCTTTTCCAATGCCCACCTCATAGAGCAAATTTCCACACGTCCTCGAGGACAGTTCTTGAAAAGATGGATTATTTCTCACTTTGTTTGACTGATCTTGTATCCAGAAAGCATTTCAAAGTTTCTGCAGTGTGGTCAAAGGTTCTGGCATGGTATTGTCTAATTCTGATACGAAGACGAAGGTGCCATCTGCACACATAAAGAACTTATTGAAGTTGATTGAAGTGTTTGAAGTTCATAATTATTTGATTCTGAGTACTGTGTTCAAGTGTGCCATCTGTAAATTGCTGTTTTGATACTGCATAGAAAGGTATTTCTACCCCATACGAACTTTACCAGAAAGAAACTAACCAACTCTGTTTGCCCGCATTTACTTAATTATATTTGGTAAACATTTAAAAATCGAGTGAAGGAAATCCAAGCCAAAAGCCCATTGTTTTGGTTTTAATATAGCTCACTAGGCAGCTCCATGAACTACATGTCCCAGCAGCATTTGAGCTGCACATAGGGAAACGTCAGGCGCTTCAGTGCCGGCGCTTCTGGGACAGTGCCGGTCTATGCCGGTCCTGGCGGACATCGGCGGTCGGCCATCCACGCTGCCCAATTCTCTTGCCAACTGGGAAGACAAGACGGGTAAGAAATGGGCTACCCTACCCTATCGCAGCTACTCTCCAAGGCCAACAACTACGAAACGAGCAACTAGTCGTAGACTTTATATGTACCAAGGATGTACCAAGGATATGCCGCCCAAACCACCCACCTCGGACAAAACCCCAGAGGCAGAAAAAGCACAGACCATACAAAAACATGATGACGGTAGACCTACACACCTTCTCCAAATTACATCAGGCAGAACCAAAGCAACTTCCAACCCAAAGGTACCCCCTAGCCCAGAAATGACTAACATCAAAATTGCCTTACTAAACACCAGGTCACTAAATAAACACGCACAAGACATACATGACTATATCCTGGAAGACAACTTAGATATCCTCTTTCTTACTGAGACTTGGTTACAAGAACCAACAGGCCCTACTATGGACTGTGCTGTCCCCCCAAACTACAATATTTACTTTGAAATAGAGAAACAGGTAAGGTAGGAGGGGTCGCCATAATAGCCAAACAGAGTTTAAAACTATTCACTGCCAAAATCCAGTGCTCTGGTAGTGAGGTCCTTCACCTCAAGCTCACGCCCTCCCACAACCATTGCATTAACCTCATTGCCATCTATAGGCCCCCATCACTAATATCAGAGTTTAATGATGAACTTTGCCCCATCCTTAACAATCTTAAGGGAACAAACACGGGGGTGGTCCTTTTAGGAGATCTCAACAGATGACGAGGAAACCCTAGCGACAAGGACGCCATAAGCCTCGAAAAGAACCTACAAAACATCAACTACTCTATAGCTAATAAAGACCCTACCATCCACTCTGGGAACCAACTCGACTGGATTATCACCAACAATATAGAACTCACAGTGACAAACACCATACCCTGTGTCTGGACTGATCACTATAAAATCGAAGCCTTGTTGTCATTACATTTCAAGACAAAAAATTTTGACAACTCTCCCAAATCCATCCAAAGTAGGAATTTGAAGACAATCACTCCAGAAATACTAAGAAAAGCTGTTACACACATCATGGACAATACTACTGATGATGACCCTTACGATTCCATCACGTCCACATTCGGATCCCATTTCCAGGAATTATTAGACGCACAGGCTCCACTTAAAAGTAAACAAGTCCGACCCACTCCCAACCACCAGAGCAGGTACACGACCGAACTTGCCACACTTAAAACTGGAAAAAGAAAATTGGAGAGAAAATGGCATAAAACATCCTCCGAGTCCGACAAAGAAAATTGGAAAAAATCTGACCTTCTGTATAGAGCCAAATTAACTGAAGCCGAAAAGAACTACTACAATGACCAAATGACTGGGGCTTCTAACTCAACAGGCAAGCTGTTTCAAATCTTAAAATCTATTGAAAAACCACCGACTCTATCACCACCTTTTCTACCTACCCTAGCAGACTGAGAACGGGTTCAAACAGCATTCGCCAACAAAATCACAAAAGCTAGAGATAACATAATTAATTGTACGTTATCAGAAACAATACCCTTAGACCAAAATAGGCAAGGGATTCCAGAACTTAACATTCCCGAATTTCATTTCTTATCCATATCGGTAGAAGATATGCAGGATACGCTTTCATCTATAAACTGCACCTGCTGTTCTGAAAACATCCTACCTCCTAAATTCATTCTAAACAACACAGAAGTTTTCACCCCCTTTCTATGTCACATGACAAACGCCTCATTCAGGGATCAGAAAGTCCCCGCTGGAATAAAAACAGTCACAGTTACACCATTGGTAAAAAGAACCTGGTATAGACCAACAGGACCTGACAAACCTTAGGCCTATCACCAACTGCAATTTTCTGTTGAAAATCCTTGATAAAATTGACACAAAACAGCTACAAGAGTACGTAGACAAACACTGCCTATTGCATCCCCAACAATCAGGTTTCAGAAGTGCCCACAGCACAGAATCTGCCCTATTGGATTTACAAACTAAAATGTTAGGCATCCTGGACAAGGGAAAGGCAGGTCTGCTAGTGCTTTTGGACCTCTCGGCTGCATTTGATTTATTAGATCACGGCAAGCTCCGAGAGGCCCTAGACACAGCTGGTAATTGCTCTAAGGAGCTATCGATTGGATTTCATCCTTCTTAGAGAATAGAAATTCTAAAATTACCTGGGGAGGACATTCCACGCACTCCAGCCCAGTGGACTGTGTTGTTCCATAGGGAGCTAGTTTTTCCCCCTTGCTTTTTAATCTGTATATCCGTTGTCTCTGCACCCTTCTCACTCATCTAGGGTTCTTGTTCACCAATTTTGCAGACGACACACAGCTCATCATGGAACTGTGCGGGAACCATGATACTGACAACAATAGATTATCAGAAATCTATAATACAATAGAAACATGCATGACATCACACTGGATGTGCCTTAATAGCACTAAAACAGAGCTCATTACATTTGGCTCCACAAAAGCCTTAAAAAACCTAGGCCCTGAAAACACACAAAACACTCAGCATAACCTACAATCATCTCTAGGTTCCGAAGCACAAACCGCCTACCTAAAACGGAACTGTCAATATTACCAGAGGCTCTTCTGCCGCATTAGACCACTTCTTGACACCAAAACAGTGCCACACTAGCCAGAGCCACCATCTTGTCACGATTGGACTACGGAAACGCCTTATTACTGGGTGCCAGTAGCAGTTGCTTAAAGCAATGTGAAATCATCCAGAATAACGCCGTCCGGGCCATTGTGGGAAAGTCCAAACGCGAACACATTACAACAGACAGAAAAGACCTACACTGGCTGGCGGTCCCTGACCGTATCATTTTCAAATCATTGACACTTGTTCACCGCTGCCTTAATGGAACAGCTCCAGTATACCTGAAGAAAGAGTTCAACTGGTACGAGCCAGGACGAAGCTTGAGATCCGCTAAACAAGGATTGCTCAAGCCTAGTCACCCCAGAGCAAAACCTACAGGTCTTGGCAGAGCATTTCCTAGCAAGACCATCTCCTACTGGAATGAGCTACCTCGGAATCTCAGGCTCAAAAGCAATTTGCTTTTGTTTAAGAAACAGCTGAAAACAACGCTATTCAAGTAAGAAATCCCTTATCACTTACTTTCTGTGGCCATGTGGAGCCTGATCCTTCCCGTTTTCTGTTCTGTCCTGTCACTCCACCGTACTTGTGTCTTTGTCGCGCCCTGATGCCTGCGGTCTTCTGGCGCGTTATAAATATATAAATAAAATAAATAAAATATTCCTGACAATGTAGATGCATATTTTCGGAATTAGCTCCAATGCCAAGTCGAACAGCAAATCGGACAGCGGACAGCCTCACCTGGTACTCTTCTCAAGACTGAAGAAGGCTGATCTGGGCCAGCTGCCAGTTGCACTTGCCCAAAGGGCTGTAACAAGACCTGGATCATTTGAATCAATTCCTCCAGCAGGCCTTAGCCTTCTAGTGCCATGAGCACACATTTCCAGCTTATGCATTCAAATGTTTTTTCAGCAACTAAAGAGGTTTTCACTAGAGATCATGGAAGGAAATGTTCAGAGGTGCCTTGTGTTAGGAATTCCTTCTCTCACTCTAATAACCACTGCTGTATCTTGTTGGTAAGCTTTGGTAGGAGCACTTCAGGTCAATTTGCAAAAAAGATGTTTACATAAATGTACGCGTCCAAATTCTTCAAGGACATTGGTGAAAAGCCTGAGCAATCATCCAGTTGTCTAGTTTGATTGTATACTACTAGGATAATTACTTTAAATTGGTGTGTGGGTAGTTAAATATTATATGTCTGCTTTCATCATATATCGTCATGAAAGTTTTACTTACTAGATTCATGAAGCATTTAAAAAACTCTACAGGAAAGCCATCAAGGTCTGAGGATTTTCCAGATTGCGCCCCGGTATTGGCCTTCTTAACCTCCATCATATAGAATTGTCCAGCCTGATTCATCTTCTACCTGGCATTATCTCCAGTGACTAGAAATTATCGAAGGAGTTGTTTAATCTCTCATCTGACATCAAAGTATCTTCCTCATAGGTCTTCCAATAAAATGTATGGAATTCATTGCATAGTTTTCATTTGATAACTGCCTGAATAAAGTAGGCCGAGCTGGATCGAACCACCTATGGACTGTACATTTCTTAATTTAAAGGCCGATCACATTTTCTAAAGGTAGAGTGCCTCGTGTAAGAAAATCAAAACCACTTGCTAAATATCCAGTGTTTGGCATGAATTCTCCTCCAAAGAGTCAGCATTAGGAAGAAACTTAGAAACTGGCTTTACCTGAAAGGATGCTGAAAGGTATGTTAACATAGAGGTAGGGAGGCACAGATAGCAGTGATTCACACTCTCAAATATTGTTCTTTGGACATAAATAATCCTAATTCATCATTTCCTCTAGCCAAGCAGACACAATGGTAACAATTCCAAGCCACTTCCAGTAGTGACTCAAAAGGATCGGATTGCCACCTTCAGTGCACAGAATATGAAGTCCAGTGTTGTAAAGGAACCATAGAAAGAGGTAGTAACACCACTAAATATCTCAAGAACCGAGATGATAACCATTTTCCCCGGGAACTACAAAAGGCTTTTATGGCAGCTCACTCGCCCTTAGGTCTAGCTATCAGGAGGCCATTAATAGATCTTGTAGGAACAAATAAATCCCTGCAGCATCACAATTCACACCACCTATGCAGGAAAGCGCCAATATGAACAATGTCTTTGATTGGACTGTCTTCTTTAACTGGACTCTACGCCAAGTCCAGGCAAACAAATCCACAACAGTTCTATCCTCTTGTCTGTTGATTCCTCAGTCTGCAAGTGCACGGAACCTGATGGCATGGCTCTGCCACACAGACACCTCCATGCTTTGAGTGTGTTGGTCCACACTGCAGATGCCCAAAAAGCAGATTCACAAGTCTCCTTTCAGTATCTCCACAGACTTACAGACACATGCACTGATGATGGAGTTGGGGGCTGTGCTCCACTTCTCCAGCTTTGACCCAACTTCGTTTCCGGGTTATGGTGTGGCAAGCACATGGCATGCTCCATCTCTGTCTTTGCTGAGCGGACAGCCACACTGGCATATATTGGATCCTTTGTGATGATGGGAGTTCATTTTTGCGTTACGGAATACATGTTATAAACATACTTGAATCATTATTCTTTGACATATTTGTAATCAGTGTTGGGGCCACTCAATGGAAGCCAATATCCTGGAGGAAACACAGCACCGTCACCTATTTTCTTACTTATTAATTTCTTAGCTCTTCACTCAATGCTTCTCATGGCCATCAGTGTAACAAGGGCTTGCAATAACATGACCATAGAATATCCATGTTGTATTATGTATATTGACCTACTAACAAAGTGTGATACCATCACAAAAGCTAACCGAAAAATTATAGTTCAGTGGTCGCTGGGAAGGAGGGGGTCCACAGGCATGTAGAAAACAATATGGGGATCTAATAAGATGGTATTAGAACCCAGTGAAGAACTGTCACAAAGGGATTAACACACTGGAGTTGTCATGAGGTTAATCACTCATTGTTATGCACAAAACGATGGGCAATTGTAACACCTATGGGCCAGGAGTTTCAATTAAACACAATATGGATGGGTGGGGTTATTCAAGTGGTGCATAGGCCAATCTAAGGGAACCCCTGGTCCTCTCGGGTGTATACATTTTAGTGTACTGTTTCGCGTTATAGCCTCCGGTGCACATCTTGGCACAACTCACAGTTTCAGGGTTATAGCGCTCAATACGTTCTGTAGTCTTTTTCTCCTACTAGCAAGTACTTCTCTCCCCTTCCTTGCTGCCAGGTTTTGGCATAGATAATTCTCACCCCTTTAACGGGCTGCCCTTCTAGGCTGCTAGTAATACCTTTTTACATACTCCTACCTCTAAGTATAATATCCTATCCCTTGCTCACGGGTTTTGCCACCCAACAGTCATGATGCGGCCTACTGTGCAAATGTTTCATCTGTTCCCTTCCAGCATTTGACAGTTTCCCTATGTCTTGAGAAAGGCCCTCAACATGCTTTTCGGTTCTTTTCCTTTTCTACTGCTGGTCCGTACCAGTGTCTGTGAGGATGTCCACAGTGGTCTCGCCTCTGTGGGGTCCCGTCTTGGCCAGTGTCTACTGTCTAGCAGATAGCCCTCAGCAGTCTGTCTGGTTCTTCCTCTTTTCTGTGAATGACCGCTGCCCATTTTTTAGATAAAGTTCCTATCTCTCTGCCACTGTTGGGGGTTTAGCCCTCAGCATGCCCATGGTTCTCTCTCTCTGTCCCCAGTCTTTGGGTCTGGTCTCTTCTAGCGTCTGAACTATATACCTCAGGAGCCTTCTAGATCTATCTCGTTCTTCAGTTCTGGACTCTGCAGAGTGTGAGACATAATACTTGCTCTTTGTCTCTTTCTCTCTCTCTCTCCCTCTCTCTCTCTCTCTCTCTCTTTCACTCCCACTCTCCCTCTCTCTTTCTTTTTATTTTATTTTATTTATTTTATTGTGTTCCATAGTACAAATGTACTTTTAACACAGTGTTCAAAAACCATGTTATGTTAAAAAGAATAATTTAACAAATCCATTACAATTTCAGATTCATTTTCAAAATACAGTTCAATTAACTTCAACAGCAATGTAAAAAGCCTATTTTTCAGTCTTACAATTCATACTACAATTAAAATAAACGTACCCCAATCTACTAAAAAGATACTGCAGCGTTCATTAAAAATTCTAAAACATGTATATTCAAACTTAATTCATTACAATTTAAAATCCTCCTCCACAGCTCATCTTCAGAGGAGAAAACTATCCCGGATAGAGTTTGAATCCTCAAGATTTCCAAATTAGGGCACCCAACACATAGATGCTTTAAGGTCTCAACCTGTGTCTTACAATGACGACATAATCTCTGGTCCCGTGGGATGTTAATTCGCCGTCCCAGTATTTCATTAGTTAGGACCAAATTCAACCTTACTCTTAATATTTGAGACCTAAAACTTATTGATGGATGTTTTTTCAAATAAGGAGCCATCACATTAAAACTTTTACAGGTCCACATAAAATGATCACCAAAACATTTAGAGTCCATTATCATTCCTCTCACATTTGTCCAGACATATCTACACCATCTTAGCTTAGCTACTTTTGGCATAAGACCCATTTCTTCAATTGATATGTCTGCACCATGAAGCATTGATTCACAGGTCGTAACCCAGTCCGATAAAACCCTGCAGCCACCCTGTATCCTCACAAGGTTCAGCTGCTCAAAAACTGAAGCCATTGGAGGATTTAAAATGTTTGAAAATAACTGGAGCTTCCCCCATTCCACCATTGTATGAATAGGGAGCTGTCCCAGCTCAAAACAAAATCTCTGAAAGTGGTACTGACTGTGGTAACTGCAAAAAGCCCCTCCACAGTGCGCCCTCCAGTTTCAGCCAATCTACGTTCTGACTCCTGGTTTGGGCACCATAAATTATCTTTGGAACTAATTGCTGTTTATATATTTTCAAAACTGGAAGGATTGAAAATCTGCCAAATTTACCATCAAATACTCGCAGCTTCACAAGGGCCCCCAGGAATTTGGCCTTACGGTCTTCTTCCGGCTCTGGGCCCACAACCTTGTCATAAACTGAAAGGCCTAGTTAAAAAAATGTATTCACTACTTCTAATTTACCACTTTTCAGATGCCAGGGTAATGTTTTACAACTTTTTCCCCCACTTTTTAGGATAAGCACCTTTGATTTTGTTGTATTTAATAATGCTCTCTCTAAGCCAATAGCTGTTAAATCACATAGAACAATATCATCCGCATATAATAAGTATTGGATTACCAGGGCACCCAATCTGGGGGAGAAGGTATGGAATGTTCCTAGATGGCTCTGGAAACATTAATACATAGAAACAAAAAAGGAACGGGACTAATACACAGCCCTGCCGTAGGCCCCTATTGGTCTGTATCCAGGTTGAGTAATTTCCAAAAGCATCAAGCCTAACTCTAATCTTTGTGTCTGTGTGTAAAGCCTCCAGGATACACAACACACCAGCTGGGCAGCCTCAATCATGTTACTTTTTCCACAGACGAGACCTGTTCACAAGATCAAATGCCTTACTATTATCCAGAAAGGCTAGAAACACAGGCCTAGCTTGAGTCTTGGCCCGGTGTGCTAATAGATCTAGAACAAAACAATTTGTAGCAGTGCTCAAACCTTGGCGGAAGCCTGACTGAAAGAAATCAAGCAAATCTGATTCTAATGCTCATTTTTGCAAAACTTTCAATATCATTTTCGCAAAAATGGTATTGAAGCATCCAAGAGTGATATTGGTCTGTAATATAAAGGTGATGACCTATCTCCACCTTTAAAAATCAGAATTATAGTCGCTGCAGACCAGGTACTGGGGAACAATTTGTTTAGAAGAATGCTACTAAATAAATCTGAGAGAACTTTTGACCAGACTTCCAGATTATTTTTGTAAATCAAATTTGATAGACCGTCTGACCCCGGCGCATTAGACTGCTTACTTCTATTTATCAAATAAGTAGGGACCTCCAGGTCCCAGACCAAGGCCCCATTCCACTCCACCTGGGACCAGGTCACTGGCCTTTCTAACCCCTCTACCCTGTATAGGTCAGAGAAGTGCTTGACCCAGGCTGTATCACCAACCGCCTGAGCCTGTAAGAAATCCTGAGTTCCTCTGGGTTTTATCAAATCCCAAAACTTTTCAGTCTTATTGCCTGAAATACAAGCCAACATCATTTCAGCATCCTTAGTATACAACATACATTTCCTTCGGTTAACCCAATTCCTGTATATTTGTTTTAGTCTATGCACCTCGTCCTTGTAACCAATGGATGCAGACCTCTTAAGGCACCTTACCTCTCCGTGCAATTGTTTTTTATGTGCTTGCACCTCTAGATCAAAAGAGTGAGTACCATTCATTTTTTTTACCCCCCCCGGTTTAAGCCTCTTTCTGTGATTAACCTACCCAGCAATTCCCTAACCGTCCCTGAGAATCCCTCTGCCGTACATAAAAAAGCCATCCTATCTACAGAGAGATTTCCAATCTCTCCAAGAAAGGCTTTTACTATTCTTGGGACCCATTTTACCTCATTCTTCCCTGAATTTATTACCAGTGACAAAGAATCGGACTTCCTCTTCTTGAATGGACCAAACAATCTATATACAAGCATAGAATGATCACTCCAGGTCAGGGGTGTTACCTCCAGATTGTCCCCTCTTGCTACTAAATCTTGTGAGACAAAGACGTAATCCAATGTCGTCTTCCATAACCCATTTTGCCATGTAAAAGCCGGGGGAATATCCTTTTGCATGTTGCCATTCAAAATTACTAAATTCCAGGCCTCAAACTCTTGAGTATTTCTTCTGCCCCTTTCCCGAGCCTCCTTGCCCACAGTTTTCCTATTTTGGTCCAGATACCACTTATCCTCTAAACATTCAGCGTTAAAGTCTCCCACCATTATAACAGAAGGCCCATCAATGGGAAGCTCACCCAATAATGTGAAAGACACGGCTGTCAGGGCCTCCTCCAACTGATCCTTTACTGGGCTAAAATAAACATTAACCAAAAAACATTTACTTATAGGCCCCCTCCCCATGTCTTGCCATTCTAACAACACCACCAAAATGTCCGGCCTATCTTTTTCAATTTTCTGCATAGTAACCCCTAGGGACCGTTTAACGGCCGTTATTAGACCACCTTATGGTCTACCCTTTATTCCCTGGCGAGCCTTAATATGTACAACATCAAAGCCATCTATTAACGGTCTGTCCTGGAGGAAAGTTTCCTGTAAACAAATTATGTCAGATGAGGAAAAAAGGTCATGATTATTCATAATGTTATTATAACCTCTGGTGTTCCACGTATTAAGTGACCACTTAGACCATCATGTATATTGTGAGTGTCTTCCCCTCTCCCAAGGTCCCTCCTCTCTCCTTCTCATAGGGTCTTGGCTATAGCCTCTTGAGCTATAGATCTCCTGGTTACAAATATCTCTTAAGTCTTGCATTTTACCCTTCTTATCTTGATAAATTGGTGCTAAACTCGACAATATCAAAGGTCCTGTATCAGTTACCTCGAACCCTAGTGCCAAGAAGCGCTCTTTTTCAGCCATGATAATTTCTTTTGTTAAAGGGGATCTCATATGGAGCTTTACTGTATCCAGACAGTCATCATATAAAGATTCAACCGTACTAAAATCCCCTGAAGACAACAATCTCAAGTTAGGAATTGTCTATTCAAAGGATATCTATTAGAGCTCTCAAAGAGCTGATTCAAAAAGATACATAAATGATCATCCTCCACGACCAACTTTTGTGGAGGATTGGACTGCTGTTGTCGTAACCATTTTTTTGGAGACCTTTTCTGCTCCTCCTCCCCTTCTCTCTTCTTTCACACTCCTCCTCTCTCTGTCGCCCCCCTGATCCCCTCTTTCTATTAAGCCTGTCCCTTTCGTCTTACCTAGCGTCTGTTTCTCTTCCACGTGCAGACTCTCTCAGTGAACTTTACCCGTGGTTCTGGCTGCCTCTTACGGTCTGACACCCACACTACGCCTTGTCTCTCTAAGAAGCTGTCTCTTCTTCCCTCTAGTCACCGGTTGGTAGTCCTGACTGTGGCACTCTCTGCAGAGTGTGTGCCTTTGTATAGTGAAGTTCGTTTCTCTAATGATCCAGTCTATTTGCTAATGCCATGTACCCCCTGTTCTCCTGAACTCTGACTAGTTATTCCCACTTCCCAATCTGGCCAACAGCTGGTTCCCGGGTTCCTACTCTCCTGTTTATAATAATGCCTAATGGACCCCCTCTGGAAGAACCCAAAGGTTTAAAGGATTGCGCAGACGTGTTAGATCCTGTCGCAGTTCCGCAACACGAGCCAGTGTCACGCTGGTGGTGCGAGGCTGACCCGCATTTATCACTCTGATTTTGCTTGTGAGTATCCCTCCGGCACTTATGCGTGGTTCAGTCACTCGCAGGATGCTTTTTAAATGCAGTGACAAACCGATTTGGGGAATGTATATGGCCTGTCATTAAGGGCCATAACACTTGCACCCGTCTCTGGACCTAATGAGGGAGATGGGTGAGGCACTAAGGGTGGTTTATAAGGCATTCATCATTACCTACCTCTAGAAGGGGAGGTGGACAGGAGGGATATGTCTTTAGAGAATGGGGGGGGCATGTTCATGACACCTCCCCCTTACTGTCAGTGAGATAAAGATGGCACAGCACTAACCCCTGTGCTTAAGAAGCAAGATGGCCAAGAGCAGATGGCCGGTCACTGGGGAATCCCCTGTATACCTCTTCCAGGTAACACTAACATCCTTTATCACCTAGTTATAAAACAAATGTAACCACTGACACACACTCACACACACTGTTCCATATTGCCCACTTGCCTGCTTGCATTTTCAAGGTCTCTCCCCTACAGGTTGATGGTAGGAAAGGAACAAACCATGAAAGTGTTGAGTTCCTACGAACTCGTGATGCAATTCAGGGGCGCGGCGGCAATCGGCGCGCCGCGCAACATATATATATAGCAATGCAATATACTTTAAAGTAAATGAGACGCGGGAGCCGGAGTCAGGGGTGACTGCTCTTCTTTAATCATTAATCGAACTGACCTGCGGAGGCGGTAACCCCGCCTCCTCATTTCCTCTCCCCACGTCACCACGTTCCCTAAACACAGAGAACGGACGGGAGATAAGGACATATAAACAGGGGCATAGAAAGAGGACGCAACATCTCCCCCCCACTTAAGAAAAGAGTGAGCCTTGCTACATTTCTTCTATCCATCGAGTGGGTCGGCGAGTAGTCCTTTTGGGAAGGCTTCTCCGCGTTGTCTCCTCCCCGTGCACAGGGGTGTCACTGTCGCTGTCGTCCGCATCACATGCTTCCACCTGGTACTCTGACTCCACATCTGAGGATTCATAGTCGGTCCTTGACTGATCAGTGATCGGTTCGGAGTGTCCCTCAAAGTTTTTAAAGAACGACGAATTTCTTGTGATGGTCCCTTTGGGGCTGGCTGCTGTTATCATGGAGCCGTTGATGTGTGTCACTTCTAAGGGTTCCGGTCTGAACGCCGGGGTGTCCTTGGTGGTTTGTTCTTGCCTGACTAACACCACATCGCCTACTCGAATGTGACACGGCTTGGCTTGTCTCTTTTGGTCGGTGTATGCTTTTGTCATTTCTTTGCTCCGCTTGTCTCTTTGGATGGCATCACCAACGACTGTTGCCGATGATTGAGCAAGGGGATTGTGGGGCAATTGCGTTCGTACGATGCGCCCAAACATTAGTGTAGACGGGCATACCCCTGTGGTGCTGTGTGGAGTGTTCCGGTATTCACGCAGGAGAATGCAGATGGCCTGCATGAACGAACGATTTGTGATGGCACATACTTGGAGCGTTCTCTTGAGGGAGCTCATGAACTTCTCAGCCATTCCGTTGGCTTGTGGCCACAGTGGTGTGATTGTTCTATGCTGGAAGCCGAGGTGTTCTGCGAACATTGCAAAGTCATGCCCACTGAATGGTGGGCCATTGTCTGACTTTACTATTGACGGTATGCCATAATCAGAGAAGGTCTTGTCCAAAGCGGGAATCACAGCTTGGGCACTCGTTGAGTGAATAAGATGTACCTCCGGGAACCTGGACATCTCATCCACAATTACCAGGACGTATTTTCCGTTTGCAAGGGGTCCAAACATGTCCACTGCCACTCGGTCCCACACTTGCGGAGGTATCTCCGATGGTTGAAGGGGTGCTGGGAATGTTCGGGGCCCCACCGCTTGGCAGGTGAGGCATTTGCCTAACATCTGTTCCACTTGTTCATCTAATCTAGGGAACCAGACCTTTGTTCTCAGCTGCCTCTTGGTGGACACTATTCCACGGTGTCCCGCGTGGGCTATGTCCAGTATTTGTTTTTGCAAGCTGGAGGGGATTACAAGTCTGTTCTCTTTGAGGAGCAATCCTTCTGGGGACACAGATAATGAGTGGCGTATTAGCTTGAAAGTGTGGAAGTGAGCTTTTTCTGCTTCTGTTAGTTCTTTGGCATGCCACCGGCCAGTTCTCAGGCATTCTTTTACTCTGGGTATCAGCATGTCCGCAGCTGTGGCGTCCACAAGTTGAGCGAGGGAGACATGCTTTGGAAGTGCATTGTTGACTAAGAAATTAACGTATTGGTTTGCTTTTGTGGACTGTCTCTCTATTTGAGCTGGTAGTGGATATCTGGAAAGAAAGTCAGCAGGGTTGTTTTCTTTCCCGGGGCGGTGTATGATCTTGAAGGAGTATTCTTGTAGCCGCAGGCCCCATCTGGCGATTCGGGGTGGCATTTTGGCAGTAGGTTTGCCGTATATTGTGGTCAGAGCTTGGTGATCAGTTACGACTGTGAAAGGGCGGCCATATAGGAAAAGGTGATAGTGCTCACACGCCCATACTACTGCGAGACTTTCTTTTTCAGGTTGTGAGTACGCGCATTCTGCCTTTGATAGACTCCGACTGGCATATGCTACAATACGCTTGGGTGAGTTGGGTGGTGCTCCTGGTCTGGATTGAGCTAAAATGGCACCCAGGCCTACAGGACTGGCGTCCACTGTGAGTTCCGTGTCGTAATCGGGGTCATAGTATGCCATGGATGACGCTGAAGATATGCGTCTTTTGATTTCCTGGAATGCTGTTTCGCATTCTGTTGTCCATTCAAATTCCTGGTTTTTGCCGGTGAGGACTCTTAGTGGTGTGCTCACTGACGCGAAATCCTGGATATATCTCGTGCAGTAACTCGCCATGCCCAGAAATGATCGTATTCCCGATGATGATGTGGGAGTGGGTGCATCCACCAGGGCCTGTACCTTCTCTGGATCAGGACGCATGCCCTTGTTGGAAAATATATGTCCAAAGAACTTGAGTGTGGACTTGTTGATCTCACATTTTTCCGGATTGAGCGTGAGGTTTGCGTTTTCTAACGCCATGCAGACCCTTCTTAGTGTGTCATCGTGGCTTTCTTGGGATGTGCCAAAAATGAGAATGTCATCACTGTAATTTAGACAGTGTGGAATATGTTTGATTATCTGATGTATCTCATTTTGAAAAATCTCGGCCGCGGACGATACTCCGAAACTTAGTCTCTTGTATCTGAAGAGTCCTAGGTGGGTCGAGAATGTGGTTATATAGCGTGATGACGGGTGAAGCTCGAGCTGATGGTAGCCTTTGTTCAGGTCAAGTTTTGAAAAGATGGTGGCACCATGCAAGAGATGTATCATGTCCGTCATGCGTGGAGCTAGATGTCGCTCTCTTTCAATAGCTATATTCGGGGCACGCATGTCTACGCAGATGCGTATTTTGGAGGTGCCATCTTTCTTGGGTACTGGGACTATTGGCGAAACCCATGGGGTCGGGCCTGACGCTGGTTCGATTATGTCTTGTTGGAGTAGTGAGTGGATCTCATCTTCTACTTGCCGTTGTATGTTGAGGGGAATGCCCCGGTAATGTTGTGCGATGGGTTTTATTTGTTGGTTGATGTGTAATTTGATTTGCTTGCCTTTTAGGCACCCCAATCCTTTGAAGAGTGAGGGGAATATCTTCTGTATCATGTCTTTGGCGCTGGAGGTATATGCCGACATGATCTGATACATGATGCTAATGAGACCCATTTGTATTGCCGTGCGGAAGCTTAGGATGCTCCCGCCTGGAACTTCCCCTTTGATTACGTATATGTTTATTTTCTGGCTCTTCTCCTTGTATTGGCAGCGGGCGTTGAACATTCCTATGCAGTCTAGTGGTCTGTTGGATCCGTAAGGGTATATCAGCGTGTCAGCTTTCTTCAAGTCTTTCTTGACTTCTAGCGACTTGTATATTATGTCATTGATGACATTCACGGTGGCACCTGTGTCGATTAGGAATTCTAGATTTTGGCCGTTTAGTTGGAGTAGCAGGGTCGGACTATATTCCGCCGCTGTAGCGTTCCCAATAGCATGTACGTATGCCCGTTTTCTGTCTCCACTGGAGGAGGATGACCTGGTTGTCTGTCTGTCATGAGGCGAATTATCCACGTATCTAATCCTTTGTCTTGTTTTGCGGTGTGGGGAGTGACGCCTGCTTTCTCGGTGGCCAGACGTTTCTCTCTCTCTCCTCTCTTCTCGCCTCCTCGAGGATGGCGCGTATTCCTTGGTTGAGCTATGAGAGCGCCTCCTTTCATGTGTGGAGACTCGATGTGAGTATTTGCGTGGGCTTTCCCGCCTGGAGCGTCCACCTTCTTGTCGTCCGGTTTCCTTTGTGCTTCCTGAGCCTTGTAGGAACTTGATGTTTCGGCATACGGATTGGAAGTGGTTTTCCCCTCCGCATTTGTCACACTGATGTCCAATAGCAGGGCATGGGCCTACGTGGGGAAAACGGAACCCGCAGCGATAGCATTTCTTCTGTTCAGACGGGCCAACTGGCGTGCGGATGGGGCAGAGGGACGCTGACTTGGCATTTTGCGTTATGGAGATGTTGCCCAAAGACTCGGTTTGTAGGGTTAGTGCAGCGTCTGCTCTTGCAATTTGAAGAATCTCTTCCAATGTCCTGCTTTTTTGTAACAACTTTCTGCGAAAGTCCGGAGAACCGCACCCAGCAATGGCCTGCGATTTTAGTGCTTCGTCAGTGGAGTATTTGTCAAAATCGCAATATTTGGCTCTTTTTTTTAGCCTCATGACAAAGTTATCCATGCTTTCGTCTTTATCCTGTGTAGTTGTGTGGAACACGTGTCTCTCGTAGTCGACATTCCGTAGGGGTGCGAAGTACGCATTTAATGAGTTAATTATACCTTGAAATGAGTTGGTGTTGGCCTCAGGCATTTCGAATACGATGTCCCTCACCATGGGACCCAGGGAGTGGAGCAGAATGGCTCTCAAGCGGCGTTCTTCTCTCACGCCAGAGGCATCGACATAAATGTGGAATTCTTGTAACCAGCGAGCCCACCGGGGTGCCAGGCTGTTGGTGTCAGTCATATCAAAGTGCGGGACTGCTTGTAGCTGCAAAGATTCAGAGGCGTTTTCTTCTGCATTGTTGGCTGCCCTCGGTGTGGAGCTGGCTTGGGGGCTCTGTAGGCCGCTGTCGGTATTGTCTGTCGACATGTTAGATTTAACGGCTGGGCTGCGCTGTTCGTGGGTGCGCGCGGAAGCACTGCGCTGTCGTAGGTCACTACTCACTGGAGTGTCGTGTGCGGAGGATCCACCACTACGTCCTTCACCACTGCGGCCTTGCCGGCTGAAGTTGGGGGCTAGTGGTGACCTGGCCTGCATGTAGTTTCAATGGTGGCCCTTGGCTGTTGCACTGTGAAGCTTTCTCCTGCAGCGTGTAGGGAGGCGGGTGTTTCTTTCCCCTTCCTTTGATGTCGGATGCAGCTCCGTTGCTGCTGCTGGAGTGCGGCCGTGTCAGCTGCAGCTGCGAGTAATCACGGCCCGCACGCGACGCTGGGGCTGCCAGCGGGTGGTTCGTCCTCGTCGCCAGTGTTGAGTTCCTACGAACTCGTGATGCAATTCAGGGGCGCGGCGGCAATCGGCGCGCCGCGCAACATATATATATAGCAATGCAATATACTTTAAAGTAAATGAGACGCGGGAGCCGGAGTCAGGGGTGACTGCTCTTCTTTAATCATTAATCGAACTGACCTGCGGAGGCAGTAACCCCGCCTCCTCATTTCCTCTCCCCACGTCACCACGTTCCCTAAACACAGAGAACGGACGGGAGATAAGGACATATAAACAGGGGCATAGAAAGAGGACGCAACAGAAAGTATTCCAAAGATACAGAACACAACCTGCCATGTGTAAGCTAATGAATTCAAGCACACCGTATCACACCTTCACGCTTAATATTCACCGATTCAGCATGGAGCCTTGCAGCTGCAGCTGCAGACGTAAATGGGGCGCTACTTACATCAATTACATTTGTTATGCAGCTGCTTGGCTGCCGTTTCAACTGTAGAAGCCAGGCATATTTGCCACTCCTACGGAAGTTCTTGGCAGGAAGACACCCCTGGTGCTGTTTCCTGGAGTTTCTTCATCTGCCCACTGCCTTTTGCACTTTGTTTAATACTATGCGTGTTTGGACAAATGTTCAGAAATTCTATGGCAGTGTATGTTAGCACAACTTCAGAAACAAAAGAAAAGCAATAGAAAAATCTAATGAAAATAAAATTCCTTAAATGGAGAAGGGGAGCTACTTTCCCAGAAGTACTGCCCAAAAAGAACATTAGCAATCAATTTTCTCAGTGCTTTGCAAAGGATCGATGCAAGTTACGTAAACTATGCTGTGATGTAGGAGGAGGAGAGGGGACCAGGACATGGGGAAACCACAGGACAAAAAAACAGCAAATCTTCAATGGATACAGAAAGTATGTCTGTGTAGAATTAAACTGCCAATTCACCAATCTTAGTAGTGGGTATTACAGAGGGAAGATGATGTTATGGTTCGAATATAGGGATCACCCAAGTGATAGATAAAGCAGAGGCTGTTAGGTTTTGGAGTGCTTTGAAAAGAAGGATGTGCGAAGAGGGAGGAAAAGGACATAGGCCCTCATTACAAGTCTAGCAGTCCAGTAATAAGGTGCCAGTAGCACTGTGTACCGGCACTATTACCGAATCAGACAATTCCAAGTCAACTTGCCAGTAACACCAGCAGTGGTAACAGCACACCCTGTGCTACCGGTGCCGGAGACACAGACATCGGCAGTAGAGGCACCACCGAGACACCTGCCAGATATACCGGCACTACGGAGCCAAAGGCACATTACGAACATGGTCATTATGGTTCTACTGGCATAAAAATGATGGTAGTACTGAAAAAACCATGCCAGAACATCCAGCATCACGGACCAGGCAGTAAATGGTAAATAGGCCACAGGTGCACCAATTCCCCCCAGGTTCACCCAACACAACCAAGAACACTAGAAAAGGCCCACACCCAGAACACTCCACCAACACAACCACGTTGCCTCTCTCAGTGGTAGCAATGGACATGGAGGCACAGCCATACCACTGCTGTTGAAGTTGGTGTCGGTCCTCCACTTCCTAGCCACAGGCACATTCCAGCACTCCGTGAGCCAGCTGCATGGCATATACCTTTTCCAGAGTGTTGGTTCAGGTACTGGAGGCCCTCCTGCGCCATGTGGGCCAGCACATCGCCCTCCCAACCACCCTGTACAGGTAAATGCCACCAAGGCCCGCTTCTTCAGGCTTGCATGCATGCCAAACGTGATTGGTGAATTGGACTGCACACATGTTGAGCTGGTGCCCTCACACGCCACAGAGGAGGGGAACCACAAGCAGTACCATTCCCTCAATGGACAGATGACCTGTGACGCTGACCTCACCATCACACACTGCTGTGCCCGGTTCTCAGGGTCAACCTACGAATCCATGGTTCTGCGGGACAGCACCCTGCCAACATACATGGCGCGGCACAGCGGACAAAGGGCCTGGATGTTGGGTGAGTGCATGGACAAGTACACTCAGAATGCTGCCTGGGTCATAGACCAAAGGGGGGCATGGCATAAATGTATGTCCCATAACCACCATGCATCAAAGGGAACAACCAGCAAATGTCCAAAATTCAGTTCACAAAGCACAGGTGTATCACCAGACAGGTGTCATTTCATTCAGTGGCAAGTACATACATAAACCCTGAGGAAGTAAACAGGCAACACATTACAGATACCCAAATGCAACACTGCCACTGAATGCATGCATATACTGTGTAGAACCCTCAGTCTCAAGCAACACCACTTCCGTGCACCACCTGCCATGCATTTACACATTCAATTCAAACGTCAAAGTGCCCCATGCAGTGCACCATTGCCACTTTTGTGAATGCCCGGTGCACATTTGTTACTGTTATCTGACACGCACAAGGGAGTAAAACAGTGGGATAGGATGGGAGGGGGACAACACGTCCATAGAGTGCTGTTGCTAGCTACTGTGATGCCAAGGAAGTAATGTGTATACTGTGCCTACTGTGCATGTGAGCCCTCATGCTGTGTTGATGCATGTGTATGTCCAGTCCTCAGTGTGGGTGTCATTTAGTCTGTGCTGACAATGTTAGGGCAGTGGCATGGCGATTACCACACCACACCATGGGGTTATGCATGCAGGGCCTGTTGGTGGGTAATGTAGTCCCACCCACATCAATTCACCCAAGGGAGTACAACACATCTCTGTACAGATGACACACATTGGCCACCAGAAGGTGCATCACAGTGTATGACACACATACATACCATGGTCCGGGATGCATGAAGTATCATGGAATACAAAAACGTGCTATGAGAAAGTCAGTCCTGCCACATGAGTGCAATGGCTCCCCTTGTGTCTCACCCTCCCCCCTTGCAGGTGATTCCAGATTTCCACTACTGCCCTGGCTAATGACCCTGCTAAGGGATACACATTTGCCGCAGAGTATGGCATACAATTGTTCCCATGTTTGAACAAGGGCAACCATCAAGCAGACGTTTGGAATGCTAAAAGCGTGTTTCAGATGCCTACACTGGTCAGGGGGTGCACTTATGTACAGGCCAGAGAAGGTGAGGCCGATAGCCCTGGCCTGCACAATGTTGCAAAATAACTGCATTAGACGAAACATACCCCTGACTCCAGAGCTGGACATGCCACCACCAGATGGTAGAGATGATGAGGATGGCGAGGAAGCCCCAGCTAGGCACAGGCACGTGCACATGGATGCCAAGGACAAACGTATTGTCTGACAAGAAATCATAGACAACTTCTTCTGAAGCCCCTCACTGTGCACCACCCCTGATACAACACTGTATTCAATGTGCTCACTCAAACCCTGTGCCCACCACCCCCTCCCCACACACCCACCCCCTCGTCCCAACACACTGACCAACCCTTCCCCACACACCCACTACCCCCTCCCACTCCCAACACACCCTAATAATAAAGTGTCACCTGTCCATGTCCACAGTCTCACTCTCTACTCTCTGTGCCTTTTCATGGAATGAACCTTGCCTTGGGCAGGTGTGCCTGTAAGTCTTTGTGAGCGGTGCACTGGGCTGCTCTGCACAGAGTTAGCAGGGGTGTTTGTACTGGATGTGGTATCTGAACCCTGAGCGGCAATGCAATCCAGGTTTGCCTAGAGGGAGAGGACCCTAGACTCAGCAAGTGCTGACACCCACACATTGCCCTAACAGACCCTCTGAGCCAGGAGAATGAGTGCAGACGTATTACGTCCGCGGGCACAGGCACAGCACCGGCCAGTTACCTTTATTAACTCCCATATTAGCCAGGCCTCCGTCAGGTGCTGGTGTGGATTTCACCCATCTCATTATGGCAGACCCCCATCTGACAGATGCATTCATCCATCTCTTAGATGGACTTTGGTGGTTGGCTTTGGTGGTTGGGATGGGCTGTCGAGGGTTGAGGGACCGAAGGTGGGGGAGGGACAGGTGGATCACTATGGTGTGGCATCAGTGTCTTGCCCTCTATCTGCTGCCTCAGCCTCATCAGAGGCGGTGCCATGGTATGTGGGGGCCTGATGGTGATGGGCCCTATATATGGGCACACAGGGTGTACCACTGCCTGGGCCTGTGGAGCAGGCTCATTGTCCTGGGCTGCTTGCAGGGCTTGTAAAGCAGGATGTTGGTACTGGGTGTAACGCTTACCTATGGTACCCTGCAGGAGCGCCTGGTCTCGGTTGCCGGAAGCCTGACCCTCTGAGATTGGATGCGTAGTTGAAGCCACTCCCTCCCCACAGTTCCGCTGAGTGGCTTATAGCCCAGTGTACGGTGCAGCTGAAAGTGGTTTGGTAAGGCTCCACAGTACTGCTGGGAATGGTTGTGGGACAGTCTGTATACGAACCTATGGACAAACAAGTGAGGGGCATTAGTGTATGTCTCCCTGTTCTCCCCCAACCTCCCTTCTGCACCCCAAGGTTTGCTGTCTGGCAAGGCAAGGAGATTGGCTCACCTTTTGTACTAAGGTTGTGAACCCAAAGTGCCAGGTAAGCATCTGGTCCTGTTCCGTAACTGGTGAGTGGTGGCCCAGTCCAGCTGTGGTGCAATTGATGCTCTTTGCAGGTAAGTGTCTATATTGCGGTGCAAATGTCCTTTTCTGCCCTGCAGCAGCGTTCCCAAGTCCTATGGACGATGCTGGGCGGTGCGCGATTTGTGTGCTAATAACGTTCTTGTCTCTTTTTGGTGCTTCTCTGCAGGTGCTGTGTGTTGCTGCAGTTGATGCGCTGAGAGTCATTGGAGCGCTAGCGGGTGAAGTGCGGTAATTCGCAAAACCACAACCACAGGTAAGCAGATTTTGAAGGTGGGCTCAGAGAGCGCATGGTTTTGAGTTTTTTTAATGCTTATTGTGTGTTTTCTCTGTTCCAGGAGCAGAGGAACGCTGTGGTGCAGGATCGATGGAGCGTTCCGTTCCTAAGTCAAGTCCGGGTAAGTATGCGAGTCGGTGAGGAGTCCGGAGAACAAGTGGACTGCAGGATTCCTCTTCAACATGGAATCAGGCAGAGTGGAGGGTCCAGTAAGCAGCCAGAATGCAGGAATCCTCTTGCAGGTGAAATCGGGCAGAGCGGAAAGCGTTACACTGCTTCCAAAGTCACCAGGAAAAACTATAAGCACAGGGTGTGGCCCAGGGCGTGGTTTTATATCCCTGGGCTGCACCCTGCAACACTAGGCCACCAGGGACACTTGAGGCATGGGCTGTCTGGGGGCCATCTTGAGTTCTATACTGAGTCCCAACCTGGCGGCCATCTTGGTGGAGGCTGCCAGTGCTTGCCGATAGATGCCTACATCAGCCAGCGACCTTCAGTGTACATACCTTACCGGTGTTGCTATGCCTTCCCCACTGTTTTGTGCAAGGGTGCTCTTTACTCTGCTGTGGGTCATGACAGCACTCCCCTCCAAAGCCTCCCAAGGAAGGCTATACCTGGCCCTGGCCGACCTGGATGATTACGGTGATAGCGAGCCAATAGACGTGGTGCATGTATGTTAGCCGCTGGTTCCCAGGTCCTGTCTTTTACTCTGTACCCCTTCCATTCGATGAGATAATAAAGTTTCTTCTTTATGACTTTAGAATCTAAGATATCTCGGACCTCATACTCGATGTCTTCTCCTTGCGTTTCCACTGGAGGGGGTCTAGTTGTGGAGTACCGAGTACCAGGTTGCACAGGCTTCAATAATGATGCATGAAAAACTGGATGTATTCATAATATGGAAGGTAACTCTGGCTTAACTGCAAAGGGTTTGATGATGAAAACAATGGGGTATGGGCCAATATATTTCAGATGGAATCTCTTTGGACCTCTTTGGACCTTTCAACTGGATTTGTTTTGCTGTAACCATACCCTATCCCCTATGTGGTAAGTGGGTGCCTCCATTTGTTTGCGAAGTGCTTGTGAGCTGCTTTTGTGTCATGAAGTGTCTTGGTGGCTTTCTTCAGGGTTTCTTTGATGCTTGTGTGCAGGGAGGTGATAGCGGGCACTTCTCCTTTCCCTCCTTCTCTCCTTTTTCCTCCTAATGCCCAGTCCTCTCCACTATCCTCGCCCCCACTCCTCCAGTCACACTCCTACCTTCTCTCACCACCCTAATCTTCTTTACACCCCTACCCCCCTACCGCCAGCCACTCCGCCCTCATGAACATGGCTCTCTGGAACGCCAGATCCACTTGTAATAAAACCACAGCTGTTCTTGACTTATTCCTTCGCCTCAACCTTCATTTCCTCTGCCTAACTGAAACCTGGATTCCCCCTCATAACACTTCTGTCCCCACTTCTTTAACAACCTCCTCTTCCTCCTTCTTTCACACCCCTCGCCCCTCTGGCTGTGGTGGAGGCGTTGGACTCCTCTACCACCCCAAATACATCTCCATCTCCTCTCCAACTCTCCCTTCTTTCCCTTCCTTTGAATTCCTTTACAAGTCTTTCTCCTCTCCCGACCCTATTTCCTTCCTGATCATCTATCGTCCCCCTGGCACTCTGTCTTCCTTCTATGAAGAGCTTGATCACCTCCTCTCACTTATCTCTCCCTCCCCCTCTCCTCTATCAGTGCTTGGCGACTTTAATATTCATCTTCCTTCTCCCCCTGAATCTTCTCCCCTATTCTCCATCCTTGACTCCTACCTCCTCTCCCCCCTTCTTTCCTCCCCCACTCACTCCTCTGACTCCACCCTTGACCTCATCTCCAATTCTTCCTATCCCTCTTCCCCAGTCTCTTCTCTTCCTGTTTATCTTTCTGATCATGCCTTACTCTCATTCTCCCTTTCTCCTCTCTCGCACTCCTCTACTGCTAATCCCTCCCCTCCAGCCTACTCACGACGTGACTTTCGTAACTTCGACGCTACCCTCTTTTTCGACACTTGCACTTCTTCTCTTCCATCTCTCCAAGACTTTGCTTTATTTTCTGCGAATGATGCTCTATCCTCCCTTTCCTCCTCTATCTCCTCTGCCCTTGATCAACTTTACCCCCTTTCTCTCAACCTTGGCTTACTCCCCATCTCTGCTCTATGCGGCGTCTTCTCCGACTCTGACTCAAAACTCCCTCGCTTTCAAATCAAACCTCTTACTTCTCTTACCACGCACTCTACAACTCTTGTTTTGCCTCGGCCATATCCTCCTACTACTCTAACCTTCTCCATTGTCAAGCCTCCCAACCTCGTCGTTTCTTCCAAACTCTCTCTCGTCTTCTCTCTCCTCCCACTCCTGATCCCTCATCCAATTCCACACTCTCTCCTATCGACTTTGCTAACTTCTTCACCTCCAAAATCCTCACCCTTCGGCAAAAAATTAACTCCCTCTCTGATTCCCCCTATCCTCCTCCCCCCTCTCCTCCCTCATCCTTCATGTCCATCTTCTCACCCGTTTCCCCTTCCGAAGTCTCCTCCCTTCTATCCAAAGCCCACCCCACGTCCGCCCCATCTGACCCTCTTCCTTCTTATCCCCAGGATCTACCCTCTTCCTATCCCCTACCTTACCTCTTTCTTCAACATCTGCCTCTCCTCATCAACCTTTCCCTCTGCTTTCAAGCATGCTACGATTATTCCTATTCTGAAGAAACCTTCTGCTGATCCACTTCTCACTGCTAACTTCAGACCTATCTCTCTTCTACCATTCCTCTCTAAGCTTCTTGAGCGCCTTGCCTACTCTCAGCTCTCATCCTTTGTCACTACTTCCTCCCTTCAAATCTGGCTTCCGTCCCAAACATTCCACAGAAACTGCTCTCACCTCTATCCTTACCTCCCTCCTCGCTGCTCGCCATGCCAAGCAATCCTCTATCCTTATTCTCCTTGATCTCTCCACAGCCTTTGACACTGTCGATCATCCCCTCCTTCTCCACACTCTTTCCTCCTTTGGGTTCAAAGGCCCTGTTCTCAAATGACTATCCTCTTACATCTCTTCCCGTTCCTTTGCTGTATCTTGGGGTGGCCGGACCTCTCCTTCCTTTCCTCTTGATTACGGTGTACCCTAAGGTTCTGTACTTGGTGCTTTCCTCTTCTCTGTTTACACCTCCCTCATTGCCCCTGTTATCTCCTCGTTTGGCATCTCCCACCATTTCTATGCCAACGACACTCAACTCTTTCTCTCTTTCTCCTCCTTCTCAACTGACCTTCACCTAAAACTCTCTTCCTGCCTTACTGCCATTAAGGACTGGATGTCCTCCCACTTTCTCTATCTTAACACCGATAAAACCGAAGTCCTTTTCTTTCCCTCCAACTCTCTTCCCACTCCCTCTCCTCCCCCTTTCATTCACTTTCCTCCCTCCAATGGAGGTCATTACGACCCAGGCGGTAAGTACACCAACTTTACCACCATGGTGTAAACTACATTTACACCATGGTGGATGGCTGATTTACCACCCCATTCCAAGGTGAGTGGGGCAGTAAATCCCCATTTCCCATTTACCCTTCCCCATTCCCATTTTTGCCCCATAGGGCATAATGGGAGTGGGGAAGGCGCTAATTACGGCACCGTAAATTACGGTGCTGTAATTAGCACCAATGCGGTGTAGCGCCATGGATTTTAACGCCTGCTAAAAGCAGCCTTTAAAATTGGAATCAGGCGTTAAGGGTTAACGACGGCGTTAACCCTTAACGCCTGGGTCGTAATGACCTCCAATCTCTCTATCTCTCCCCAAGCTCGTAATTTAGGCATTCTCTTTGACTCCTCTCTCTCCTTCTCCCAACACATTTCACTCACCTCTCGCACTTGCCGATACCACCTCTACAATATTCGCAAAATCCGTCCCTCCCTCACTTTCCACACTACCAAACTCCTAATCTCCTCTCTCATCTTTTCCCGCCTCTTCTATTGCTCTTCTCTACTCTTTGGACTACCTACATCTCATCTTGCCCCCCTTAAATCCATCTACCACTCTGCTGTTCGTACCCTCTGTCTCCTTACCTCCCGTGACTCCATCTCTACTTCGCTCTCTTACCTTGGCTGGCTACCATTTCACTTGCAGCTAAAATTTTACTTTCTCTGCCTTGTCTTCAAATCCCTCCATGGACTTGCTCCTCCTTATCTCTCCTCCCTTTTCTCTTTCTACTCCCCCTCCCGTTCCCTTCGATCTGCTGACCATTTCCTTCTTACTGTACCTCCATCCCCCTGTGCATCCTCCTATTTCCGCTCCTTCCAACTCCTAGCGCCTCTGCACTGGAACTCACTCCCTCTCACAATCCACTCTACCACGACCTTCTCCTCATTCCGCACTTCCCTTAAATCCCTCCTCCTCCATTCTCCTCCTTGAAACCTCCCCCTCTGCTCTCTCTGCTACCCCTCCCCCTCATTCTTCCCCTTGACTTTCTCTCTCCCTCTCCTACCCCTCCTCTCTCTCCCTTCCATTTCCCTCTTCCAACTTTTCACCACCACTCCCTCCCTACCTAATCCCACTCCCCTTTTCCCCTCTCCACTTCAGTTAATTGCTCCTTTCACTGTTTTGTCGAATGATTCATGATGTAATTTTGCTTCCACTGTTATTTTGTTGATGTTGTTATGTATTATGTTGTTCCACTGTACAGCGCCTTGGTGTAAAGCACTTTATAAATCAATAAATCTGTTACAGCGGGTCTTCGGAAGACCTGGCTCTGGCATCGTTGGAGGTTACAGCCAAGAACGAGGGTCTGTACCTCCAACATGGAGCCCGAACCGAGAAGGAGCCGTTTAGCTTTTCAGGACGAGAGTGAGGCTCCTCCCCCCTCTCCGGAAACACTATATGGATCTGAAGCCGCAGGAGTACGGCGCGTTGCTACTGTTTACAACAGCTACGCTCCGTGAGTTATTGTCTCTGCGATACGCGTCTCACACTACGTTGCCTTTTGCTTCTACTTGTGATTTCGTACTCACCTCTGCTTACATTTCTCTTCAGGGACACTCCCCCTTTCTGTTTTGCCTGTCCCAGCCTCACACACACTACCGGCTCGTATACGTGGACTAAACCCGCGTCAGGCCATTGTAAGCAATCCCTTTCTCTGACTTAGCATACACCAACAGTCTGTTCTTACCTTCTATTAATATTTGCTGTCCCCCCTGTCAGTATCCAGCATATACAAGTCATGTTCCGGTGCAGTCACAACTCTCCCGAGGTCCCATCCTCAAAGTACCTCCACCAACATTCTCCCAGGTAGGACCCTCTGGCAGTTTTATCTCCATTCCTGACATCTCCGCTTTAATACATTCTACAGAAACCCTTCCTTTTCTTTTCTTTAAACCTGCACAGACTGGATCCTGTTCTTAGCGACCGGAGTCTCTTCACAATAGCCTTCGAGAATTCCTCTCAGGTACCTTCCCTGCAGTCTCACTATATACCCTAGAGTGGTTATTTCTAAAGACTATTGGGGTAACACTATTCTTCCATCCCTCCAGAAAGGGCTGTTCGATTAACCATACAAGAAGACTTATCCCGACACTCCCCTGCAAGACTTTCGTATTCCATCGCTAAGGATCAACGAGGCCAGTCACCCCTTCAACTCTCGACACCGGGTTTTCTTCCCGCAAGAGGGTTTCCCGGAGGCCTCCTTTCGGCACCTGTGTTGGAAGGTGTGGCAAGGGAGTTTCACGCACTCCTACAAACCGAAGACAAGGTAGGAAGTTTCTTATTGTGGCCTGCAAGGTTGTTTTGGTGTTTCTCCAAAGAAAAAGAGGAAACATGGTTAAAGAATAGCGTAAATCTGTTACAGATAGCAAAGCCCAAAAGAAAATACAGCAATTGGTATCCGCAATGCAGAATTTATCTGCAGAGGTTCAACAATTGAAACAAGAGAATGCCACGCTAAGACAACAAGCAGGGCGTTCAGCACAGAGTTCAGAAGTGCCGCCAGGGCCACTACCAGGAGGGCGCTTTGATGGCAACCCTCATGCTGTCAAAGAGTTTTTAGAATCATGTACCATCCAATTTGCATTCAAGGCGGCCTTTTTCCCCACCGATAGTGATAAGGTGGGGCACATGATTGCCCAGATGACAGGGGCCGCCTTAGCCTGGGCTACTCCGTTAGTCACTAACAATAACCCTATTCTTGATTCCTATCCTGCATTCTGTAATAGTATACACAGCATGTTTAGCCGACAGGAAGTGGTAGTAGCCTCACAAGAGAAACTTCTAGACCTAAAACAGGGGAATCAAGATATACTCGCTTATATTACTGCATTCAAAAGAATGGCCGCGGATACTTCCTGGGCCGATGATGCTTTGATGACCCTGTTTAGGCGAGGTCTCTCGGAAGATCTAAAGGATGAAGTATCCCAAGTTCCCCGACCCACTAACCTCACTGAATATATTGCATTGGTCATGCAATTAGACTACAGACTCCAGGAGAGAAACCGAGAAAAACGAAAGGGAAAAAGCCCCCGATCCCATACAGAGGTGTTTTCCTCTCCTAAACCAAGACCCACAGAAGAACCTATGCAATTAGGGATAGCTAGAGGTCCATTATCGCCCGAGGAGCGAAGCCGAAGGAGATCCCAAGGATTGTGCATGTACTCTGGGTCTAACAGTCACATAATCAAGGAATGTACTCTGATTCCTCCAAGAAAACCGGGGCCAGGAAACGCCATCACCCGACTGTAAAGGTACGACGGTTTCGGGTTTTTCAGCAGCTATTAGTCCCTTCCCTCACACTTCACGAGGACTCTCGGCCCAGTCATCAAGAAGTATTATGGTTAGTTTAGGAGTCACTCTGTCATGGGACAGCATTTCCTTAATCAATGTTCCAGCCCTGATAGACTGCGGGCCGCAGGCAATTTTATTGACAGTGCCTGGGCACAAACCCATAACATACCTCGGGTCACCAAAACCATGGTAGAGAGTGTGGATGGAAGTCCTCTCACTTCAGGGCCCATTAAAGATCAGACCAAACCCTTGAAAATGACGTGGCTTCTCATCAAGAAAGTCTTGAGCTAGACATAATTAGGACAGCCCATTATCCAGTTATCTTAGGGTTGCCGTGGCTACGACACCATAATCCCTATATCAATTGGACAGCCGGTACACTTTTCTTAGGGTCAGAACAATGTATACAACATCATCAAACTGTTAAAACCCCTTCACTAGACCCAAATTCAGGGACGGACGTTTCCAGTACTATGGTCAACGAGATTTCCTCCTTACCTATAGAGTATGACCAGTTTCGGTCGGTCTTTTCTCATTCAGAATATTCAGAACTACCCCCTCATAGAAGGGACGATTGTGCTATAGACCTGCTCCCAGATACACCTCTTCCCTTTGGCAGGATGTACATTTTGTCAGCAAGGGAGAAAGAAGTCTTAAAGGAATATCTAGACACCCATCTGAAAAATGGTTTAATCACGGAATCTACTTCCCCGGCAGCAGCATCTCTGTTTTTCATTCCAAAAAAAGATACGTCTGAGCTCCGCCCATGCATTGACTTCCGTGGGTTGAACAAGATCACCATCCCGGACAAATACCCAATGCCACTCATCCTGGACATACTTGAGGCAGTGCAGGGGGCCAAAGTGTACACCAAATTAGATCTGAGTGGGGCATATCACCTGATTCGCATTAAAGCTGGTGACGAGTGGAAGACGGCTTTCCGAACCCCCTTTGGGCACTTCCAATACAGGGTCATGCCCTTCGGACTTATGAACGCCCCCGCCGTCTTCCAAAGATTTATGGATCACATTTTCACAGATATTAGTCTTCATTATATCATTGTTTATTTAGATGACATTTTAGTCTTCTCCAGTTCCTTGGAAGAACATCAGTTCCATGTGAAAGAGGTGCTGAAACGACTCCATTCTAACCATCTATATTGCAAGCTAGAGAAATGTGAATTTCACAAAACCACCATCTCTTATCTAGGATACATCCTCTCCCAAGAGGGAATCGCTATGGATCCTGCAAAAGTCTCGGCTATTACAGAATGGCCTTCTCCACGATCCGTTAAAGACATCCAAAGGTTTTTGGGGTTCGCCAACTTTTATAGGCGTTTCATTCCAAATTTCTCCTTACTTACCAAACCCTTAACTCTACTCTTGAAGAAAGGTAGCCCATTCCTATGGACTATTGATTCACAGAAAGCATTTGACCATTTGAAAGCCCTGTTCATTCAGGCTCCGATCCTGAAAGTACCGGATCAACAACGTCCATTCATTGTGGAATCGGAGGCCTCGAAGTATGCATTGGGAGCTGTTTTGCTCCAGCCGGATATCCATAATATTGAAAGACCAGTGGCCTTTCTGTCAAAGACTCTTTCGCCAGCCGAGATCAATTATACGGTCCTCGAGAAGGAATTACTCGCCATCAAACGGGCGTTTGAAGAGTGGCGTCATCTCCTCCTGGGTGCGCGTTATCCTATTGAGGTCAGAACGGATCATCACAACCTCCGCTCTCTACAATATGCACAAACATGCAACAGCAGGCAAGCAAGATGGGCACATTTTTTTCCCCATATCGAATAAAGTTTACCTTCATTCCTGGGAACACTACCTCAGGGCTGATGCCTTATCTCGAAAAGAACCTCAAGAGAAAGTCCCTTTCCACGCCAAACCTATGTTCCCAAAGGCAGTCTTCATTCCAGTGGTACATCACTTCTTACAAACTCTGGAAGAGAAAACCCAAGACCTGTTAACCCTAGAACTGGAACTGTGTCTCACACAGGGATTAACAAGCAGTCGGGGTCTCCTGTTCAAGGGCGAGCAGGTATACGTACCAGACGTGGATCTTCAGAAGGAAGTGTTGAGGCTGTGTCATGACTCACAAGCAGCCGGGCATCGGGGAGTTACGAACACCCTCAAACTGATTCAAAGACACTTTTGGTGGCCATCAGTCCGAACGGACGTACGCGAATATATCGCATCATGTACAGTTTGTCTTCAGACCAAATCCCCTAGGATACCACCATTGGGTGAACTGATCAAGACTCAGATTCCCACCAGGCTATGGCAAATAATCTCTACAGACTTCATTGTAGACTTACCTAAATCCGAAGGCTGTACTACCATCATGGTCACGATCGATACATTGAGAAAAATGGCTCATTTTATACCACTACCTGCTGTTCCTACAGCCGCCTGTTGGCTCGAATATTTTTGGAGCGCATCTTTTCTCTGCATGGTCTTCCTGAGACCATTATATCGGACAGAGGGCCGCAATATACCTCAAAGTATTGGAAACAGCTTTGCACCATTCTGGGGATATCCAGGGCTTTGAGTTCTGGCTTCCACCCGCAGACCAACGGACAGACGGAGCGACTGAACCAAACCTTGGAGGGATACCTCCGTTGTTATGTTTCCTCAGCTCAGGATAATTGGAAGAGTCAGTTACAATTGGCAGAATTCGCCTACAATAATGTTGCACATTCCGCAATTAAAGCGAGTCCTTTTTTTTGTACCTATGGGTTTCACCCAATTGTGTTCCCTGTTGTTACTTCTCCTAACACTAAATTTCCAGAATTGGAGAGGATGGTAGACATCATTCAACAAGGCCATTGTACAGCTAGCTCGGCTCACCGGGATGCCCAGACTCGGAGTAAGACCCAGGCGGTTAGACATCGCACTCCAGCCCCTCAGTTTCAGATTGGTGAGCAAGTCTGGTTGGCTAGCAGGTTCCTTCCTAGAAGGCTCGTCCCATCAAAACTCTCTCCCAAATATTTTGGCCCATTTCCTATTACAGCCAGACGGGGACCAGTGGCCTATACCTTGCCGCTCCCCAGGTCATGGAGTCGTATTCACCCAACATTTCATGTTTCGCAATTGAAGCCCGATGTTCGGAACCAATTCCATAGAACCGCAGTAGCTTCCCCCCCTCTGGTGATGACAGACGCTGGCCCTGAATCTGAAATCTCAGGAATATGTGACTCACAGTATCATCGTGGACTCCTTCAGTATCTGGTGGACTGGAAAGGGTATTCCCCTTCTGAACGATCGTGGGAGCCTGCCTCTGCCATACATGCCTCCCGTCTGATTCGTTCTTTTCATCATTTGAATCCGGGCAAGCCAGGTTTTGCCTCTCTTGGGAGGGGGCATACTGTTATGGCAAGTCTTCGGAAGACCTCGCTCTGGCATCGTTGGAGGTTACAGCCAAGAACGAGGGTCTGTACCTCCAACATGGAGCCCGAACCGAGAAGGAGCGGTATAGCTTTTCAGGATGAGAGCGAGGCTTCTCCCCCTCTCCGAAAACACTATATGGATCTGAAGCGGCAGGAGTACGGCGCGTTGCTACTGTTTACAACAGCTACACTCTGTGAGTTATCGTCTCTGCGATACGCGTCTCACACTACATTGCCTTTTGCTTCTACTTGTGATATCGTACTCACCTCTGCTTTCATTTCTCTTCAGGGGCACTGCGCCTTTCTGTTTCGCTTGTCCCAGCCTCGCACACACTACCGGCTCGTACACGTGGACTAAACCCGCGTCAGGCCATTGTAAGCAATCCCTTTCTCTGACTTAGCATACACCAACAGTCTGTACTTTCCTTCTATTAATATTTGCTGCCTCTCCTGTCAGTATCCAGCACATACAAGTCACGTTCCGGTGCAGTCACAACTCTCCCCAGGTCCCATCCTCAAAGTACCTCCACCAACGTTCTCCCAGGTAGGACCCTCTGGCAGTTTTATCTCCTTTCCTGACATCTCCGCTTTAATACATTCTACAGAAACCCTTCCTTTTCTTTTCTTTAAACCTGCACAGACTGGATCCTGTTCTTAGCGACCAGAGTCTCTTCACAATAGCCCTCGAGAATTCCTCTGAGGTACCTTCCCTGCAGTCTCACTATATACGCTAGAGTGGTTATTTATAAAGACTATTAGGGTAACACTATTCTTTCCATCCCTCCAGAAAGGGCTGTTCGATTAACCATTCAAGAAGACTTATCCCGACACTCCCCGCAAGACTTTCGTCCTCCATCGCTAAGGATCAACAAGGCCAGTCACCCCTTCAACTCTCGGCACCGGGTTTTCTTCCCGCAAGAGGGTTTCCCAGAGGCTTCCTTTCGGCACCTATGTTGGAAGGTGTGGCAAGGGAGTTTCCGGTCAGCTTACACGCACTCCTACAAACCGAAGACAAGGTAGGAAGTTTCTTATTGTGGCCTGCAAGGTTGGTTTGGTGTTTCTCCAAAGAAAAAGAGGAAACATGGTTAAAGAATAGCGTAAATCTGTTACAAAATCAAATCAAATCAATCAAATCAAACAGTGTGGGTGGATCTAAAGCAGTGGTGCGTGGGTCTCTCCCATGCAGAAAAAGAAGGGTGAAAAGCCAGTGGAACTATGGATAGTATTAATATACACATATTCTACTGCCCAAAGAAGATCAACCCAACTTTTGCCTGCTTGAGTAAACATACAGCGCAGGTATTGTTCAAGAGTTTGATTGGTCCTTTCGGTTTGGCCGTCAGTCTGTGGGTGATGACTGGTTGATAAGCGGATCTCAATCGGAGCATTGGCACAGCAATTCCTCCAAAACCTAGAAATGAATTGACTTCCTCGGTTGGATATAACCATGGATGGAAAACCATGTAACCAGACTATGTTTGCTAGAAATACTTGCGCCAGAGTCCCTGCATTTGGCAATCCCTTCAGAGCAACGAAATGCCCCATCTTGGTCAGAAGGTTGGCGACGACTAGGATGGTATTGTAACCGTTACATGGAGGGAATTCTGTGATAAAGTCCAAAGATATTGTATGCCAAGGTATCAGTGGGTGATGCCATGGCCCAGGCCACTATTGGTCCAGCATCTGGTGCCCCGAGTGGTCCCAGCCACACAGGGTCTGTACCACATGCCAAGAAGGCAAAGTGTGCACAACATGAAGAGGCTCAAGCCCAATGCACGGCACAGGACACTGCCACATCGAGGAAGAGGAGCTTCAATGATGAGGCACTCCAGATCCTCATGGACTATGTGGGCGCATGCCACCGTGACATGTGCATGCATCCAGGGAGCATACTGACACCTGCTCAGCGTCTAGTTCATTGGTAGCATGTCATGGATGACACAATGCCTTAGGTAATGAGAGGCACACCGCTGCTCAGGTCATGAAGCAGTGGAATAACCTCCACCATCGCACCAAACTCAAGCTGGGTGCCAACCTCGCCTCTGCTCTGACAACTGGAGGGGCGTCACCAGAGGATCAGAAGCTCACACCGCATGAAGAGGCTATGAGCCAGTTCATTTTGATTCATGCAGATCAGGTGCAAGGTGTGGAAGGTCTGGAAGATTACGAGGCCACGTCCAGTGAGTGACCAAGCTTGTGATTCCTGAGTATGTGGTGGGAAAAAAGATACAAGAAGTATGATTGTTTTGCACTTGTGTCTGCATTAGAATGACTGCACTGGGTGAACAATGTCATGGTGTGCTGACTCATGCACAGTGTACTCTAGAGTAGATACAACCCATGTGTTGTACATCCATTGCACATGGCGTTGTAACAGTAGTCATCAGCCACCAGCATACACAAACAACATTTTCAACATGCAACCACAACGTGCCATCTGGTTAGTAGCATCAGTAATGTCAGTGACTATGCTCTGCTAGACAAGTGCTTCTTTCGGAATCACATGTAACACATCATGCAGTGCATGGTGGAGATAGTCCATCTACACATGTTCGTAGGTGGTTTTTTGCTACAGATAACTTCCACTAAGACTACCCGATGGCCTCACAGTGTGCCATGAGTGACATTGCATTTATCAATACTGTGCACATCCCCGGTGCAGCAATGACACTGACTCCGTAGTCAAATATTAGTCAGGATTCATCCATGTTAATCTCCGACACTCAGCACACACTCCATGGGTCCATGCCCCGTTCCTCTTGAGTGTCACTGTCCCTTCTTCCTATTTCCTAGTGCATGTGATTACCCTCTCCACATCACAGACCTGGGACTCCACACTCAGGCCATGTCCACATTGTGTGCACTCCCTGTGCCAGTTCTACACTGGTGTGGCATGTAATTGATGTGCACTTTGCTGTGAATATGGGCCTACGTGTACACATGTAATGTAATAGCATCTTACATAGCCACATGGCGATGTCCATTTAACATTTATTTGTCAATAGTTTGCTGTGCCATGGGACACAATTTGCTTTCAGAGAACCATATCTGATGTCAATGTGTCCACTGTCTACATGGTCAGGAACAAGGGATGCTGTTGCAAGTCTCGCCATGATCTGATCGCTTCTTGTACAGAGTGTGTTTAATTTCTGGTATGGTGATATGCACAGCAATGTGTTGCAGGACAGCATTGTGATACAGATGTATATTGTTGATGCATTTAACATGATTCTTCATGTTTTTATATTTCCTTGTGCAGGTGATGAGGCACTAGATGCAGGGGAGGAGGTAGAGGAGGAACAGAGTCTGAGCCTGTGGAGGTTGTGGTGTGGCAGTCCATGAGAATCCACTGGTGCCACAGTCCATTCAGGGAATGTCTCATTCAACACTGAGTCCTATGAAACCAGTAGATCTGGTGCTGAACCGGATGTCCAATCCTCAATGCTGTTGGAGGTGAGTGCACCAATTGTTGGAGCTGTTGTTTCCCATGAGTCTTCAGGAGGTCAGATGCCCTCACAGGGCCAGTCAGTGGTGTCACATCCATCTGTGGTGGTTACGGCTGCAAGACCACGCTTCACAGTATTGGTTTCTGGTCCTGAACAAGATGTCCAAGGGAGGGATGCAGTCTTGCAGCCACAGAGAGTGGCATCACAGCAAGGGCCATGCTTCCTTGGGTCAGGCAGGTGTGGGCTTGCTTGTTGCTTAACAACAGTGTGCTGCCTATGAGATGTTGGCTGAGGGCATGGATAGGGTGGCCAGTTGCATGATACTACCAGACACACAGGTAGAGGATGAGCTGCAGGCATTGCGGTCCACATGCCGCTCACACAGGCTGCACATGTAGGCCAACAGCAGGGACCGACGGGCCGATCTGAGGTCTCTGCAGGCATTTCTGCTTGCAGTTGGTTGAGCCCACAGGGAATCCCTGAGGTGAGAGTTGTTGGCCCTCAGATCTACAATGAAAGTGCAAAAGGCAGCCCGCAGGACACAGTACCAAGAGGAGATTCAACTACTGAGGCAGACCATCTCGGAGGAAATCCGTGCATCCCGTGAGGTGTTGCATGAGGACCTCTGAGGATTCATGTTGCAGATGCATTCATCAGTGTCCCGCCTGGCCGCTGCCACTGAGGACCAGGCCGGGGCACTATGTGGTCAACCTCCCTTACCACTACCACCTTCTGATTCTACTCAGGAAGGTGGTCACAGCAGAGACTTACATCCCGGTACATGATAGCCATGCGGTCCATGAGCCCATGGAGGGAAGGTTTTTTTTCAACATCCACCCTTGTGGGAGTTGACGTGCACTCTGCATCTCTCCCCTCCTCCCTCCTGTGTGGGCCCGCCCCCCCGGTCCATTATGGACATTTTTATTCTACACCCCCTTGGCCAGATGTTGGCATAGCATATTTTGTTTTGGGATTTAACAATTGTTAAGCCTTTAACAGTTTATGGTGCTTCTCCTGTTCAGATGGTTTTTTGGAAGTATGATGATCTGTATGTGTGCTGCAAGATGCGGACTCAGTGTCCTGAGGCTGACCAGGACTATGAAATAATCTACAATTGCACTGCAGAGTCCATGTATTTTGTGCATGCACTTTCTCCTTGTGTACAATTTATGGTTTGCTCGAAATATAACATGATCTATTTGTAGATGCAAACCAGACATGCAACTACAGAAAAAAAACAAGATCAGAGACATTAGAGCAACAAGAATACCATTAAATCAAACTGAATACCTTAAAACAAGTCAAAATTGCACCTCCTGATGAACCATCACATAGGAAGAAGGGTAAACACGTGTTGGGGAGCAATAAATCAGCCAATTGGGGAGCCAAAAGAAGATAACTGAAGCACGATTCTTTGAAGAAAAATGCAAAATTATTGAATGAAGTGAATTCAATGGTTCAAAACCAACATACTCATAGATGAATGAAGAAGAATTCAACTATAGAGGGAAAAGTGGAGATAGAACATAAAAATGATCGATCTATCTATCTATCTATCTATCTATCTATCTATCTATCTATCTATCTATCTATCTATCATTGTTTTTGTATAGTGAAAAATCACCCGTAGGCCACAGAGCGCTCACAGAGACAGACAACAGATAACAAATAAGCTGATGCTTCAACTGGTATGTGGAGCGCAGAGAGGGTTCGCATCACCCTAATTTTCTCCCTCATCAAGCAGATGTGTCTTGAGTTGTTTCTTGAGCACAGTAAGAGACACACTATTCTTAGCCAAAGGGGGCAGAGAGTTCCAGACCATAGGTGCCCAAAAGGCAAAGTTTGTGCCACCTACTCTTTTGAGATTTTGACGTGGTTGATGTAAATCATGATTGCCATTTGAACGGAGGTCTCTTCTAAGAGGTGCCTTCATTATTTGTTTGGCTAGATAGTTGGGAGCAGTGCCAGCTAGGCATTTATAAACTATGACTGTGCCCTTGAATTTGATCCTTTGTTGGACTGGAAGCCAATGAAGCTTCCTCCAGGCTGCTGAAATTTTTGCACTTCGGCTAGGTCCATAGAGGTGACAAACATTCAAGTGGATCATGCTATATTTTGAGCAAACCGTAAATTGTATACAAGGAGAAAGTGCATGCGCAAAATACACAGACTCTGCAGTGCAAGTATACATATTTTTTTTTCGCCCCTTTCTGGTTTTGTTACTTTTTTCCTTTTTATCTTGATTTCCGTTCATGTGTGCCATTAACTCCTCAAGCACAACACATGTGCTGTGGTGTACATGCAGGCATGCCTAGTGAAGTCAACTAGCATGTGTGCATGTAGGTTTGGTGTTCCGTTGCACATGTGTGATGTGTCAATGGGACTTCACAATGGCTGTTTTAATGTGTTCTCCCATGTTGTTTCAGTAATCCGTGATGTGGCGGTGACTGCTGTCCTGGGGGAGACACACTGTACCATTTCAAGTACATGCTCCCTATGCCCTCCACCAGACACTGTCCTTCCTGTACCAGATTAGGAAACACAGTTCCTGGAAAAGGTGATGTGGGATTGACACCATGCAGGCGCAGTCAGTTGGTAAGCTTTTGAACTGTCTTACCTGTTGAGCATGCGTCATTGGTGGGCATGTTTGCTGCATGTGTTGGTTGTTTTATATGTCCTTTGCATGCTGACATGCCGTTATGGTAATTTGAGTGGTGCTCAGGTCACTGTGTTACCTACCTATGTGGATACCTCTATGGGTGCACCTACTGTGCTGTACAGCATGTCATTGTACATCTGAAGACCAGGCCTTGTACTCCTTGATCTGTAATTTCCTTGGTATTCCCTCTCTGTGTCACTCTCTCTCCCTCTCTTTGTTATGGTACACTGTACTCATGGACAAATCACTATCGATTTCCATTCACCCTGTGGCACCCTGTATTGCCCCTGCACTGTGTGTGTTGCATGCATATTTTCTTCCAATTATCATGTCAGATCATGTATGTGCATGTTGTTTGTGCTGTTACTCCGCAAAGTATTACATTTAGATGAAGCGTCTCCCGATGGTGTGGCAGGTGAGTTCCATGGACAGGTAAGTGCATGGCGTTTGCTGACACTTCTGTGGTGTTTGCATGGGAGTGTGGCACTGTGTGTGTTCACTTTGGATTGACTTACCTTGTCCTCAAACACTATTCTTGAGGGGGGCATCTTTCACACAGGGTTTATTCTAATGAAGTGCCCCGAAAGTGCCTGTTTGGCTGTTTGGGTGGTCGATGGTTAATGGGGATGTTTTACCTTGTTCAAGTAAAGTAACTCCATCACATTCTCTGTTTGGAACGTTGCACAGCACTTTTCATATTGCTGGTGTGACGGTAAGCTCTTTGATCAGGTTTGCATTGAGCTTACAAGACTTCACTTTCTTTACATCTCACCTACGTAGTGTTGTATTTGTACACTATATGTCCTATTGACGTATTACAATTGTGTATGTAGTATTGGGCACTGCGAGAGGTTTAACTGAAAGAAGTGCTTACTACACTCATAAAAATCACACGAGGATCTGGCCTCCTTAGGACTTACTCATTACTGCACTGGTAGTGCACGGATCTTTACAATGGTCATGTGATCTGCATCTTATTTCGTAATAGTGTGTGAAACGATGTTAAGTTGACTGTCATTTTGTTGGTACTCTGCATTCACTCATCGGCGCATACTTAAATGTGAGAGCTGTATGCTGGTACGTGCAGTGAAAGTGAGAACTGAAATATTAATCTACACCAGCGGTATTCACACCATGGGGCGCGCCCCCACAGGGGCCTGCCGGTGCATCCATGGGGAGCTGGGGAGCTGTGAAAGCCCAGCATGAAATGTTTAAAACAAAGTTTTTTTCTTTGAGATTGGAAGAAATGGGATGGGGCGGCTCACATGGTCGGGCTGAAGCATGAAACTGTCTCAGGCATCAATGAAAAAGTGGCCCGCATTTGTAAATGGATATTCATTTATTTAGTCACAGACAGTTTCAATAGTACCCAAGGGGGTGCTTTGTGTTCAAATGTAAGTAAAGTGTGATATTTAAAGAATATTTATTCTGCAACAATGGTCAAAATTACTAACTGCATAGTGAAGTAACTCATCAAACTGGGCCACAAAAGGTCGCCCATTTTGACTGGCCCACAGTAGCATTTTGCATTTTTGGGTACAGGCATAGCCCTATAGGCCAGTCCGAGCCTGGTGATTCATCCATAATGGCGAGGGAGCGCCCACCCAGTGGCCCCCTCACCCATTATGGAGGAGCTAAGGAGCCAGCCCAGTGAAACAGTGAGCACTCCCTCAGCTGCTTTTTCCAGCTGAGAGAGTGCTTCCGGGCTGGCTGAACTGTCAAAGGAATATTACTCTTTCATCTGCTATCCCTCATAACAAGACTCAGGGCACACCAATAACAAGCTCTGCGTCCGTCCTCCCTTGCAGAGCTTCTCAGGACATGAAAGGGGTAGCTGATTGTTATAATGAAGCTCCAAAGTATCCCAATAGTCAACAACCAGTATATTCAGGGAGAACTTCAAATAAGGAACGAATATCTTCTAGTATTGATCTGTCGTTTGATCCTTATGCACCTGACTCATATTCCTTTCCTGTGCTAACCCGCATACTGAACCTCCTGCATAAAGGACATGAGGTCACTCATTATGAGATCCGAGATATTAAGATCTCTATCTCAGACATACTTGCAAAGCTTAACAAATTGGAGGGATTCATGCTTTCTAGAGAAAGTTGTAAAACATTTAGTCCTGCTCCAGCTTCCCAAAATACAGAGATACTCTCTGTGCAATGTCAAAACACTTCAGGTCTTAAGTAAACATAAGTCGTCCCAAACATGTGGGGACTTTAATAGTACATCCATGAACAATTTTGTGGGCTTTGTGCAACCGGGTATTGAACCTACGAAATGGACAAACCCCACATTAGCAGATACCACGGAAATCTGGAAAAGAATTCATTCTAACCTAGCGAAAATTAATGATCTTGAGACTATGATGCAGTATGCTAAGGGTAGTGCTTCCAGTGAACGGAAATGGGAGAATGGGACTCCCGGGATGACCGGGTTGTCTAACCCTATACAGCACGATTACCCGAATAGTCCGTCTCCATTGACTGACTATATAGAACAAGAGAAAAGGCCGGTGGTGTCGAGTTATCCCATCTTGCCCATCTCCGATCCTGTTGAAAAAGTAAATGGTAATTCTAAATGTTTCCTTTCACTTAGAACCAAACACTTGCAGTTGAGGGCAGCTAAAAGAAGAGCTAACAGAAAAAATCAAAATTAATCTGAAGGCAAAAAAAAAAAAAGAACTTACCTTTGGCAAAACTTAAAGGGCATAACTCCAGTATAAAAAAGGTGTGTGCAATTTCCAGCGAGGATGAGATATTGGATCTTCAGCAATTAGATGAAGAAAGTAAGTCTCATCTACAGCTGAAAGGAGAGGCCAATTCTTTGAACTCTGCCTCTTTGATGTCTGTAGAAGGCAAGAGAAATAGGAAAACAATGGGCAGAGTAACTAAGTCAGCTCAAATAACATTAGCTGAGGAAAAAGTACTCCCTTTTAAGTCCATTGACGAGATGCATGTCTCTCTGCGCCTTATAAATGAGTTGAGTTGCAAAAAACAAGCAGAGATGTCCAACTTTTGTCCTATCATTGGTAGAATAAAAGGCCCCTCTTTATTGTCTTCGAGTTCTGTGGCAGTGCAAATAACTCCTTCACACCGTAGTAATTTTTTACCTCCTCAAATGTCATCTGGCTCAAGTGATAATGTGAGGAGTAATACTGCAGCGCAGAATGATTTGTCATAACCCTTTTGTTGTTCCCCCTACAGACATTGTGCCTCCAGCACCAGCTAACGTTAACTCAAATGAGAATCCATCAGGCATTGTTGATAATAAAATTGATACTACTCTAAATCATACAGAATTGACACAATAACATATGGTCTCTCTCACCAAATCTCGAATATCTTAGGATGGGAGTGCAATTCAAAGTTATTAGGTAACTCCTGAATTAATTGTTTGTTTCTGCTCAATGTATTCAATCAAATTCGTTCATTGAGAATTTTAAACGCAGAGGATATTGACTGGATAACTTTATCACTCGGTAATAACTATCATATGATTTGCCAAGTTCATTCACTCCTCATATTAAAATTAATTTGGGAGCACAGATCTTCATGTTACATGTAGGGTTATCCATTAAGCTTTTTAAAATAAAAGAGGAAGCAACTGTGTTTGTGAAAACTTGTGTTAATCTTGTTATACTAACCAATGGTGATAACTTCTATCTACCCAATAAAGAGATTATTACTCAGTTTTTGTCATTGGCTGGAGCAGTAAAAGACTGGACATGGGTTGAACCACTAATTAAAACTATTATGGCCAAAACACCAGCTACTATATCGGTGTAGCCAGCGTATCCAGAAGGGGTTCAATGTTACTTCATGGAATGCATGTGGATATAGAAAATTTCAGGCATGGTCCTCCTCACTACTGTCTGATGAAAAACCAACTACCATAATGATTGAAGAAACCATGAGAGCTAGTCAGTTTCACTTAAATAGATACACTGCCTACTCTTCACCTGCACAAATGGGCCTAGCAGGTAGACCGTCAGGGGGCATTGCGATTTTCATTGACAATTCGTTCTCCTCTGAACATCTCCTGGTTGTTGAGCTCTGCTTGCAGGATAATGTAGAAATGGCCTTATTATATATATGTTTGTATTGGAACCCTGCGAAGATAACATTGGATAATATCTTCAAGCCACTAGCTAAAATCCTGGGAGACTCTTTTCTGAATAATCCTCAGTATGAGGTAATTGTTGGTGGTGATTTTAACTCTTTTTGGTATGATGTGGATTGTGAGAGTCTTATACAATCAATGTTAAATGGTGAAACAGTATCAAAGCGTAGCGGGAAAAGATGGGTTGCGTATCTATCTGATTGGGATATTTCTATAGTCGAATCTGCAGCTAACTCGCCTTTGTATACATAGAAACGTGGATCTTCAAGTTCTCGCATAGACTATTTCGGTGTTTCTAAAACCCTGATTAATCCATGTGTGCCTGTGCTTGTTCATGATTCACGCCTCAGTGATCATCTGATAATTAATTTAAAAGTCAATATTGCGTACGAAAATTACGGAATTACTACGGCATGGTGCTGTTACAACCTGATCACCCACACATTTCCTTACGTTGGAATTCAAAATTGTGCCTACAAATTACCAACATGGTGCGACTAAAAGTAAGGAAGGAGGTGGCCTTGTTTAATATGAAGATGAATTTTCTTCAGGTGGAAGAGTGTACAAATAATAACTTTAAAACACAGCTGATCCAACTAGCTAGTAAACAGAAGCCAAATACTCGTAGTCATAAGTTCACATATAACTCAGAATTAGCTATGCTAAAACGGAAAACAAAATAGAGACTTGTGGGGCTTGAGAGGCATAGATATAGATCAAGCTCAATATTAAAAAAATATGAAATGTGTTCTTCAGAATTACAAAAACAAAATTAAACAAATCAAAATCAAATGCATAATATGGACAATCAAAAAATTATAAAACAGTAATGCAATCAAAAAACTAAATCAATGTGGGCTCTGATCAAGCAACTAATGGCTTTCCGAGGGCGGTGATGCATTCTTCCATTTCAGCTGACGAGTGGAAGAACTATCTAATAAATGTATATCAATTGCCTGTATTGTATTCTGAGTTTTTCATCCAAATATTGAAAAGCTGAGAATGGGACAAAGTGAATGGGAATTGGTGGATATTGAATGGGTCATATTGAAACTTAACTTTTCAAAAGCAGCAGGTCCAGATGGGATTCCGGCATGTGTTTACAAATCTGATCCGAAATTCTGGGACCCATCCTCAAAGCTAAATTTGAATTTATATTTAAAGCACAAACTATCCCAGAATCATGGTTGATCTCAATAATTGTTCCAATTCATAAAAAAGGGAATACAGCTCTTCCTGAGAACTATAAGCCTATTGCCCTGACTGGTGCTCTGAAAAAATATTTGCAATTCTGATTATATATGATTTGGAGAATCATATCTAGAAACATGACATTCTATCTAAATTTCAAATGGGGTTCTGCAAAAAAAATGGGCACTGTGCTAAACGCCACCGTACACTCACATATCTTGGAACAAACAAAGGAAAAAGGCTCAAACCTAGTGTGTATGGCCGTCCTAGATATGACGGCAGCTTTTGATTGCATTGTTCACAATATTTTGTGGAACAAAATGGTCAAAATAGGCATTCCTCAATCTTTGATTCTTATCATACCTATGCTACATCAGAATATTACGTATAGGGTAAGAATCAATCAGGAGGGCTCACTGACAGATGCAATTCCTACGTATGTAGGCATGAAGCAAGGATACAATTTTGCGTCCACTCTTTTTAACCTGCACTTAAGTGACCTTGATGATATTTGGTCTCAACCGCACATATTTCCAGTTAATACATTCATGTATTAACTGGATGGCATTCGCAGATGACCTTATATTTTTCGAAAAAACACCATTTGGATTACAAAATAAATTGCACATCTTTTCCTCCTTTGAGCATAACCATAATTTACATCCAAATCCAGATAAATCAAAGATCGTGATTTTTACTGGTGGTAAGAAAATGAGGTCCTTTAAATGGTCATTTGAGGAAGTTACCATTGAATGATCCCTGCATATGCTCTATCTAGGATACAATCTATGTAATATCTCCCCTTTGGTAATGCGGAAGGCTACATTAAATGAGAAATTGAGACCACTACTTTCTCAAATAAAAGTTATTTATAGTAAATAGCGTAAGTATTCCATATTACCAGCAATAGATGTTTATATGTTAAAGGTAGAGCCTGTACTATTATATGGCTTAGACATGTGCTTGATAGACGTTAGACCATTTTGAATATATTACAAGGTTGCATATGGAAGCAAACTCTGCGATTAGCTGCTTCACTCCCAAATTCCTTGTTGTGCCACGAATTGGGACTTCGCTCATTAGCTTCCAGTTATGAATGGAGAATGATAACTAATTACTCCAAAATCATTGATCTTCCCCCAAATTCACTTTATATTGATTTGTCTGAAATGATGCATGATGATTGCCCCCATTCCTTTGTGTTATTTTGTAGAAAAATGCAATAATTGTTGACTAAATTGGATGTTGTGAAGCAAGAGCTGGTTACACGCCAAAAACGTTATGATCTTGATTGGATCTCCACCATTGATAACTTAAATAAATATAGTCTGTATAAGGAGTATGCTAAGTTTTTTAGGAAAAGAAGTCCCCGATGTCCTTATCTAAGATGCTTTCCATGTAGTAAGGCTCATAATCTGTGCATGCGTTTCAAGTTAAATCAATTTCATACACACGAAAGAACCGTACATTGGGTACCCGATTGCTTAATAAAACGGAGGACGCAGTGCAGACTTGCAAATTGTAATGAGCCTTTTGAAACCTTGAAACATTTAGTTATAGCATGTCCTCACTTTAGAGCTTCTAGATTGCTTGCTTTAAGAAAGTATATTAGTGATGAAGCAGAATTTTCAATGAATTTATTGTGGATAAGAATGATGTGGGGGAATAACATCTCATTGATTTCAGCACTAGCTCGTCTATTGAAGACAATTAATGATGAAATATCTCAAAAAGAGGAATTTTAGCCTTTTATCTGAATTGTTTTTAAATCAACATAGGTTTTACCCAAGTGTCAAATGGGTTCTCTTGATATGACAGTATCTTTTATTTTCTTAATCGGATTGTAACTATGAAATTTGCACACTTTATTTTTGCACATAAAAAAATTAGAGAGCAGTCTGAAACTGGAACTTACATACTTGTTGTGAAACTGTTTTTAAATAAGAAATATGTGATGTTAAAAAATCTTTTAGTAACTAAATGATATCATGTCGTTAGGATCTATGTGATATCTTGAAGTCTGTAAATAATGTGCGTAAAGGTTGGTAAAAACCAAATGCAAATAAATAAAAAAGTAAAAAATGAATGGCTATGGTCATGTTTTTTAGATTTATTGCTGGGGCCACTGTTTACTGATTATGATAACTGTGCTTTCTAACTGTGGGCTGGACTATCATGGTTGTTTTGGAGTGTGTGTAGTATGGTCAACAGTTTGTGGACTGTGGCAGGTGCAGATATATAGAACTGTTATAATGTCTAATGAGTGACACATCGGATCCCTAGCAGGTTAGTGGTATTATGGCTGTTTGTCACATTTGGCACGTCCAAATTATGGATCAATTATTAGGATGTGCTACAGCATTGTGGAGCCACAAACATGTTGCTATGCCTGATGTTATGTGGGATATTTGGTCTAACAGCACATCAGGTTTCGTGTTATTAGTGGGTTTTCTTTCATTTCTCATGCATGCAGCACCATGGTGTATGCAGCTTCTAGTGCAACGCGTCTGGGTTCATGATGATGCTGCATTGGAATAGATGCAGTATTAGACCATTGCTATGCAGTAAAAATGACGTCTGCATTGATCATGGTCTGGTGGTTAACCGTGTACATTTAGCATGAATTAATTGTTGATCAATATATCATTTTGCTTTGTGTTGTCTGCTTATGTCTTCCATTGCGGCTCCATCGGTGTGCAGCAGTACTTGGGTCTGGCGGAGGTGCAAGAGGTGAGTGGCTCAATGATTGGCAAGACATTGGGCCTCATCACGACTTCGGTGGTAACCCTTAAATCCGGCAGTAGCGCTATTACCGCCGTATTTAAGGGTCCGTCGAATCAGGGCTTGGACGGATTTCGCCCCAGCTCTGAGCTGGGGGGAAATCCGCCGAAAATTCGCTAATACCGCCGGCGGATTTCCCACCGGCGGTAATAGCGTGAAGATTCCCCATTGAGCCCAATGGGGAATGGGGCATTCCCGAATGGGCTCAGTGGGGAATGCGGACTTACATTACCGCTGAACTCGTGATCTGGCGCTATTAGCGCCGGGGAGTAGGGCTAATACCGCCTGCGCTAATAGCGTTACCATTACCGCCCAAGTCGTGATGAGGCCCATTGACTGTATATACTGTAAGAACCCCTTCACAGTACTTTTGGTATGCGCTTGCACCATGTATGCCTTGCAAATACACATGACTGACTGAACCAACTAGTGATAGGCTCTTCAAACACAACCCTCCACACCTCTGCACCCCTGACACTTACCATCATCATTAATCACTTCCATTAGTGTACAATGTTCTTGCCTTTTCTGCACAAGATGGTCTCCATGCGCTCATCCCAACCTTTTGGCTTAACAACATCACATGTACACTTGCACGTTGTAAACACTCGTTAGATGATGAAGGCATTGTGGCCTTGTCTCCCCTTCCAGAGATGGTCATGATTTCTCAGTAGTATTGGTAATCTGATTGATCTGCATTACTAAATCATTGTCTACATTCTCCTGCCTCCAACCTGTTGCCCTGTGTGCTCTTGCAAACTTTTTTGGATATTGGATGTATGCCTGAGCAATGCGCAACACATTTGTTAATTGTTAATGTGCTTCCATGACTGTGTGCAGTGCAATGTCCCTATAATACGCAGGTGATGGGCTGCCTTATCCAGACATTGGTAGTGTTTCAAGGGTATACCATGTTTTGTTTTGGTTAGGTTTTCGGCATGTGTGCTTTCATAACAGTTTGATGCGGCATGTGGAGTAAAGTGTGCATTGTGTATGTGACAATGTGTAATGATTGTGGATGTGTTGCATGCACATTTGCTGTATGTCATTGATGTGGACGGGTAGTCTTTGAGGAACTGTTGGGTGTGAGTGTGTGTGTATTATGTGTTTGAATTGCAAGCAGTGTACAGGTGTTTCTTCATGTGTGCAAGAACATGTGTTAATGGCTGAATTGGGACTTGTGGTTTGCATGTGTTTCATTTCACAGACGGTTGCACGTGTGAATTCAAGTATTTTTATGCAGTTATGTGGTACATGACAAAGTTTCAAATTTTTCTTTGTCTGCAGATCCTTACATCTGGTAATGATGGGTATTTCATGTTAGGACAACTGCATGGCAAGGGTACAGGTAAGATGTTTATTTACATTGATCGTTATGTAAGGTTACAATTTTAACCAGCATGTTAGTTCTTGACATCCACCAATGCAGCTTGTGTACACTACAGTGTGTATGGTGCACATGGTTCAGGGATGAAGCTATGTTGTGGTTAACCTTATTACTTTCTGCCCACCCAGCCCACGTGGACCTCACATGCTTTCCTGCTTCTGTGGCTATCTCAAACTGTGGCACTAAACAGGGATGTGAGCTATCTCCCTGGTGATTCTACGTGTACATGGCTGTCTTAGCATGTGTGATTAGCACTTTCACCTCTGGATTCAAGTGTTATGTGAATGACACTGTACTTTATTTAAGGCTACCCCCAGCCGCCTCATCTTCATCACTCATATCTATCTGTCTGTCCACGATTCAGTCATGGTGTGCTACAAAGAACCTCTGCCTTGACGCCAGCAGGACTAAGTTAATTTGCATTGTGGCCCCAGGACCAGCTTTGCCACCTTATCTGTGGCCAGACTCACTTGGCCCTAAAGCCACCTGCACAGATATTAATGATTGTGGTCATGTTCGCCACAACTCTCTCCTTCTCATGTCACATTTCAGTCATCTCTTGAAAGTACAACTATCTGCTATGCCTCCTCTGAGTTACTGCTTCTTTTCTCACTTTCCCCCAGCAGATCACTGTCTCCACAGCCCTGATTTTAGCCAGACGGCACTACTGCCTTTGCTTCTTGCTCAAACTCTGTGCTTCTATACATATATACAAAATGCATATCATACAAATCAGCTGTGACATGTTTAACATCCCCCTTTATTGGGTTTCTTTGAACTTGGTTTGATGATGGACGCTTACGATGAATATGACACCTTCAAATATCTATTCTTGTAACAATATGCAACCTTGCAAGGGCAGACACATATTTTCTTTGTTGAACAGAACACAGTGCTTCTGTTCTTATAAGCGAGCTACATAAGGGAGAACAGTCACATTCCAGACCTTGCTATCTATGAGGTGCTTTTCGTGTCCTGGGAGCCGACACGCTCTACAGGGCTCGGAAAAGGGGGCCGTACGAAGAGCATAATTCAAGCCTTTAGCTGCTTTATTCTAACATATTCTACCATATAATGAGACAGGTTGGCAGCTGTGAAATGATTAAATGCCCTGCGGCTCTGCTTCAAGGCTACATTCGGGAGGGAGCCAGGCATTCCTCTCCGGAGCTGCCTACGTTGTGTTTCAACAAACTCTTATTAGCCTCGCGGCCTTGCGGCCTTGTCCTTTCACATTCAGACAACAATGTTAACAGTCGAGCAGTGTAAGCAGAAATGTGCTGCGAAGCAATTTGAATAGAAAGCAATGAGCAATCGTTAGAAAACAAAATGGCGATCCTTGTTGCATCAAAATGGCCATTCATTGGTCAAACTCAGAAACCTGTATTTCTATCGTTTCGTACATGAGACGGTTGGCCTTCGGCCACCAAAATGCGTTTGCCGTCCATCATGAGAGGTGTCCGTTTTTCCTAGACCGACAATCCCTCCTTTTGGCCCTATGCCAAATGTCTCATTCATTCATGGTATCCTCCTCTGATGATGATAAGTCTGAAGTACTTATGTCTGAATTTTGCATGCTATTATAAGCATCATCATCGTCATTAATATCTATAGCCATTAATTCTTTCACTGTTTTCATTTCATTTGTGTCTCTGTCATCCCGGCCATAAGTTTGTTTTCTTTTTGTTATCATATGCATACATCCCTTCGTACATACCTCAGTTATTTTAGTGCAAACTATCGGTAGGCAGTGTATGCAACAACAGCACGTTATGAATATTCAAAATACTACTATTAATATCGCAATCAACTTCCATCCCCAAGAACGCAGTATTCTCCAAAAGCAGGACTCTATTCCCCATCCCCCTTCTTCAGTAGGGAGTTCGGAGCTTAGGACATGCATTTTCTTTATTGCTTCAAAAATCGTAGGGGAGTAGTCATCTATGAATACGCAGCACGCTGATCCCACAATCTTGCAAATTCCCACACGATCAACCACGATTACATCGAGAGCCATTCTATTTTGCAGCGTCATTAACCTAATTCCTTTTTCTGTCATGGATGGCACTCTGTTAAGAGTGGCACAGGACACCCAGGAAGGGTTTGGGTGGTTGTGCCGAAGTAAGGTGGACAGATAAGTACACACACAGCTGAAAGTAAAGAGAACGAAGAGTAGGCAAGTATAGCAAGGAAATAAGGTACAACAGAATGGATTCCCTCTTGGGGTGTATGCAGATATAGGAAAAGAGTATTCCACGGACCTTAGGAAAAACTCTAGCCTTCTGCACAGTTTGCTATAACAGAGGCCCACGCTGTTTGCTCATGGCTTGGAACAACAGCTATGGTTGTCTGTAAGGCAGAAACGAGACCAGGGAAGGGGCAGAGGTTGCCGGACGGAAACCAACAGACAAGCTCTGTACGAAGGGGTCTGCAAACAGTACAAGAGAAGACACTAACAGACAAATCCAGGGAAAAGGAAGTCGATAAGCAAACTAGCAGAAGGAAATGAAGGGAAAGCCGTATAACAGGATTGGATAGGGATAAAGAACAGAGGGTAGAAAACAAGGAAGAAAGCAAGGGAGCAGCAGTCAGGAAACAGGGGGACTGCAATAACTGAAAGTAAATAATGTAGGTGAACTGTTGTGGATAGCAGAGGACGGTAGGGTACAAGGTTGAGAGCTCAGACGAGCAGGAAAGCAATGAGCAAACCCAAAGGAGCAGGGCTGTAAGGAAAGGAGCCCAGAGGGAAAGGGCTTAGGGCAGCGGAGTGAAGCAGGCTGCGCGGCAAGGAGCCAGAAGGGCCGGGCAGCAAGGAGTAAGCCCAGAGAAGCAGGGCTGTGAGGCAGGGAGCCCAAAAGGCTAGGGCTGTAGGCAGCAGGGTGTAGCAGGCTGCAAGACAGGAAGCCCAGCAGACGAAGGCTGTAGGTTGAAGGCAGCAGAGCTTGATCGGCTGCAAGACAGGAGCCTGGAAAACAAAGGCGGAAGGTAGCAGCGGAGCGTGATCGGCTGCAAGGCAGGAGCCTGGAAGACAAAGGCGGAAGGTAGCACCTGAGCGTGATCGGCTGCAAGGCAGGAGCCCGGAAGGGCAAAGGCGGAGGCTGGAAAGCAGCAGAGCGTGATCGGCTGCAATGCAGAGAGCCCGGCAGGGCACTGGATCCAAAGCAGGAGTGAGGAGGAACCGCATACAAAGATCCGAAGCTCGAAGCAAAAAGGTGCTGGAAGGACTCTTAATGCAAGAGACTAAGCCCCTGCAGACAGTAGCTTTTATACCGCCCTGCCCAGCACAGAGGCAGGCTAATTGGTCGCACCCGGATCAGCACACCTGCATACAATCTGCCTCCTCCCTCTCTGTTCCTGAGCTGGTGGAAGCAGAGCTGATCCCTCGGGCTTCTGGGGATTGTAGTTCTGATGATGACAAATAGGAATAGCCAGGAATAGATAGTTATAGCCAAGTGCATTGTGTTAAGTGTAGTTTGTTGGGAAAAATAGAAAAGCACCAAAGTCTCGCAAATGGGAAATAAGGTCCAAGAAGTGAATAGCGGTTGATCCAATAGTTTTCTGTAGATAAATGAATGACCATTAGTCCATAATGATCGCCAATGTATGCGCCCATGGCGCAGGCATGACATTTTCTTCTAACGTCATGTTAAATAGTATATCTGTCATTGTGTTTATGGTATCTTTTATTATTCTGGACAGCCGCCTTATGTTATAAGAGTTCACTATCTGGGACAAGAATGGTATGAATGATTTTGCTATGTCCTTTGTTATCAAAACACCTGCGCTACTCCTTTGGGTTCTAGATCTGGATAGCCTGGCCATGTCTGCTGTTTCTAAGAGGAACACTCCCGGGAACAGTAGACCTAGGTAACATGTACCTCCCCAGTTTCTGGGCAACCAAGGATATGCTCCACATATAAAATAGACTGGTTCTCCCACATATACTTGTTCTATTTCCCATTTTAGTACCGCTGTATTCATGCATCCAGTAAATGTTCCTACTGAATAGGAGCCTTTCTTTTTTAGACAAAACGGGACAGTTCTCGGTTTGTAATTCACCGTGTAAGAAGGGGGAATTGCATCTTTGTTCCCATTCAAGTAACAGCGCCACAATACCCCTGGGCTGCCTGCGTGCTATATAAATGTAATAAATAAATAAATAAGTAATCACCTGAACCAGGCTTTCAGTAGTGGATATATTAACTATTGGTAAAAACTTTCCCAATGGGTGTATAGACTCCACATACCATAACACAAAGGCTGTCGTTATTGGTGCTACCACACTCATGAAGCACATGATTATTGTCAAAGCCAGCATACCATTTTTTTTACCATGCGTTTTCCCTAAGATTACAGTCTTTATAACTAACTCATTCTCAGCAGTGGTGCAGGAGGAGGCTGAAACCGGTCCTGACATTTTTCTCACCGTCCTTCTTCTTCCTGACAAAGTTCGTCGTGGATATCTCTCTTCGTCGCACTTGTCCGGATGTCAATAAGTTCAAAGGAATTGTCAACAGTTTAGTCTGCCAGCCCTTTGCAGCCTGGTTTGCTTATTCGTTCTAAGCAAGATCACTTATCCTCTCTCATACTGCTCAGAGGACTTCTGAACAGTTGTCTATTGCCTTTGTACCATGTGCGCCCAGCTTGTCCGCTCTGGTTCAGGACACATGTACTTTTTATGATCGCACCGAGGAGCCGTGAGTCTTGAATTGTCCGACTTGCACAATTCTCATGCTTCTCTCCTCTACACCTCTAGTTCCTTCTCCGTCCATGAGCGGAACCAGAGGTTAGCATAAACACCAAAGAACTGTGGATCACTCTGTCTTTTGAGGCCGCAAATCATATCGCCTCACTCCTGGTATTGTGTGATCCGTGAACAGTGCTGGTGCACTTCCAGATCCAGGCTCAGAGTCAGCCTGCGGCGCAATGGCAGATGCTGGGGTGCGCCGCGACAGTGATGCAGATTCGGTCTTTGGCTCTGGCGCAATGGCAAGTACTGGTGGGCGCCAAAGGGGTATACGTTTAGTATCTGTCGTTATTTGCAATGCAGATTTCGTGTCGGCCAACAGTGATGTAGGTTCTGCTGGGCAACGTTGGGGCACTCTTTGCCCTTCCCCCTTTTTGGCAATCTTTTCAGGCTTTGTTTCGAGTTTCACTTCCCGCTCAGACAGATTTAGCGGCGGTGGACTGGCAGCAGTTTCTTTCGTTTCTGGGACCGCTGTCTCTTTCCGGCCATCCGGATTGGGCAAGTCTTTCAGTGAAGATGGGATCTTTTTGGCATGGGTGGCATGGATCCACGACTTCCTCCCATCCACCCGTATTGCTGTCTGAGTTGCCAGAAGCACTTGATAGGGGCCGCGCCACCTGGGTGCTAACAACGATTTCCTCTCAAAGTTTTTAAGCAGCACCCAGTCTCCTTGCTCCAGCACGTGCCCCGGGCCAGTATATCTTACGGGTAGAGCCTTCTGCACCTGCTGATGAATCAAACGCAATTTCTGCATTAAAAGGCAACAATAAGTGCTAAGTACAGGATGTTCCACTTCACTCAGTCGCTTTGGCTGAGGTGCACACCAAACATTCGCCAGCCTCCCCATCACAATCTCATACGGGGAGAGCCCAGTTCTAGTCTGTACAGCTGTAGAGACGTACGCATGCACAATAGCGCTATCGGTAATGCATCCACCAAACTCAACTTGCTCCCTGCACATATCTTGCTAATTTTTGACTTGAGGATTCCGTTGTGCCTCTCAACAAGACCGGCTGAACTCGGATGCCTCGAACTATGAAATCTATCAATCTGTAGACCTGCACATATCTGTAATACCACTGCGTCCACAAAATGTGGACCGTTATCTGACCATATGACACGGGGCAAGCCAAAACGGGAAAAGTATTCTTTTGCCGTACTCATTGCTGTGCAGTCTTTTAAGGGATATGCCTCCACCCACTTGCTGAATGCACAGATCACCACTAAGACATATTTCAAGTTTTGGCACCTCTCCATCTCTATGAAATCAAAATGGATTACCTCAAAAGGCATAGAGGGCGGGGCAAAACTGCCTATTGGAGTCACTGTTCCCTTTCCTACATTGTGTTTTAAACACGTAATGCAGTTCTGCACCAACCTCTCTGCATTCTTCTTTATGTTTACATTCTGCCATACCATAGATAGGTGCTGTATTATTTTTTTTGCACAGATGTGGGTAGGGCTGTGAGCCATTGTGACCATTGCAGTCACATAAGAATTTGGCAACATCCAGTTTTTAGTTCCGTTCCCTTGTCCACCCAACAACCCTCTAAATCTAACTCAGCAGAGCCCTCTGCCCACCCTTCTATCTCATCGGCCGTGTCTTCGGCCTGCATCTCTTTGACAGTGGCAATTCCATCTTCTATCATACAGGGTACTTCCTCAGTCTGGACTGTCATCATTTTATTATTTAAATCAGTGGCAGTTTGTTTTGCAATTCTGTCTGCAAATGCGTTTCCCTCTCCCACTTTGCATGTTATCTTTTTATGTGCCTCGCATTTCACTATTGCTAGGCGCTTTGGAAACGTGAGTGCAGACAGAAATCGTACAATCAAAGGGCCATGTTGAATTCTGGCTCCATGCGATGTCAAGAAACCCCTCTCAGCCCAGAGTCGACCAAAGTTATGAACCACCCCAAAAGCATACTGACTATCAGTATAGATATTCATGTTCAAATTTTCAGATATCTCACAGGCTCTGGTCAATGCTATTATTTCTGCGGCTTGTGCCGCGTTGTAGGGAATTCTTTTGCTTTCTACAACGCTCTCTAGGGTAGTGATAGCGTAAGCAGCAGTTGACGTGCCATCAGGTAGTTTAAAACAAGAACCGTCACAAAATAACTCTCCATCTGGCTCGTTTTGTGGGATGTCACTTAAATCAACTCTCCCCTTCGTTTCTTCCTCAGTGACCACTAAGCAATCATGGGCTGGTGATTCGTTGTCACCAATTTCTTTTATAGGCAGTGACATTAATTCTGCAGGATTCAAAGCGCTACACCTCATAATTTGGATATGGGGCTCGAATAAGATAATATCATATCTTGTCAGTCTAGCAGAGGTGAGGTGTTGCGTCTGTGTCCTATTTAATAGGACATCTATGGCATGTGGCACCATCAGAATTAAAGTATGCCCCAATACCATCCCTTCCGTTTGTTTCACTGATGCAGCAGCCGCCGCGACAGATCGCAAACATCGTGGTAGTGCGTGCGCTACAGGGTCCAGCGCAGAAGAAAAATAGCCGCAAAGCCTATTTCTTTCACCTTGTTCCTGTGTCAAAACAGCTAATGTACATTCTTCATTCTCGCATACAAATAATCTAAAAACGTTTTCATAATTCGGTGTGCCCAGAACTGGAGCAGAACATAATGCAGTTTTCAATTGATAAAACGCTCTCTGACATTCTTCATTCCACTGCAAAGGCATCACTGCATCCTTCTTAGTTAATAGCACCATTGGCTTCATAATTAACGCAAAATTACCGATCCACTGCTGGCAATAAGAAGCCATGGCTATTATGGCTCTGACTCCTTTCTGTGTCTTTGGAATAGGCATACAAGAAATACTTTCTATTCGTTCTGGCATTAGCCTTCTCCCTTCTTTCGAAAGTAGGTAGCCCAAATAAGCTACCTCCTTTCGTTTATATTGAAACTTCTTCAAACTATCTTTATGGCCATGTGCCGCTAGGTATGACAGTAGTAATACAGTGCTTTCTTTACAAATCTCTTGTGTGTCAGCAGCTAACAACAGATCATCTATGTATTGCAAGAGTCCGCAACCCACTGGTAATTCTAGCATGTCTAGCTGCTCTTTTAACGCTCTACTGTAAATACTCAGACTTTCCATATATCCTTGTGGAATGCGCGTGAATGTAAATGATCGTCCCCCTAATGTGAACGCGAACAAATATCTACTGTCCTTGTCCACCGGAATTCTAAAGAAAGCGTTTTTTAGATCAATTACGCTAAAGTATTCTGCTGAGGCAGGTATCATTGTCAATATTGTAGTGACGTCTGGGACCAAAGGAACTACTACTTTGTTTAGCGCGCGCAAATCAATTATGAAACGATATGGTACGTCATTGCCTCCTTTCTTAAACACTGGAAGAATCGGGCTGTTACATGTTTTGCCTGTAATTTCTTCAATAACCCTTAATTTCACCAAATCTGAAACAATACTTTTCAATCCTTTCTCTCCGTTTGCCGAAATTTTATACTGGGGAATTCTTGGCAGTGAAACTCCTTCTTTCAAAATGATCCTCACTGGCTCTATCTTTTTTTTTAAATCAATTTTTATTAAGTTTCGTGCATGTATTACGACATTACATAGCATGTGTAAGGATGGATTAACAAAAAAACAATCGTAACACCCCACCTCCCCCTCGCCCCCGTCCCTCCCCCGATCCCCCTACAGTTCAAGTTCCCATTAGTTGCTTGTTGCTTGTTTGACGGGCTTTTCAGAAACAGAAGTGTCGTTACACAGTGCACTTGGCACGCCGAAATCATGGGTCCATCTGGGAGAAGTTCACAATCAGGTCGGTGGGCAATGGCCCAGCGCCCCTGGGGGGAAGACCCTCGGCCCAGGCACAGAGCATTAAATTGATCAGCCATATTTGTCAAAAAAGGGGAGCCAGATTTCCTCGATGTTGGACTTGGACTCATCGAGTAGGTGTGTGAGAAGCTCCATGTCATAGATGGCCCGCACCTTGGTCACCCACGCTTTTTCCCCCGGCATTTCAGGGTGTTTCCATTTTTGTGCCAGGCAGCATCTGGCTGCCACCAACATGACCTGGAGAATATGGTCCTGAGTGCCCTCCTGACCATCCCCAGTGTCGATTCCGAAGAGGAGGAGCCAAGGGCAGGAAGACCGCTGAACCCCGTCCACCCCTTTGATCCAGGCCAGTACCTTTTCCCAATAGTTTTGGACCACTGGGCATCCCCACCACATGTGGATGTAATCCCCTCTCTCAGTCCTACATTTACAGCAGTGTGGGTCGTATCCTGGTTTCATCCTAGCAATCCTCTGCGGGGGGGTAATGCCATCGGTGTAGTATCTTGAGGGCTTGATGGCGATATTGGAGGGAGGCCGTGGATCGATTGGCCCGCCTGCACATCTCCGCCCATCTTTCATCATCAATCTCCTCTCCTAGGTCCCTACCCCATTGTGTGCGTGCCGGTGGAGGATCCCTGGGGACAGAGAACAGGAAGAGCTTGTAAAGGCGAGATATTATCCCCTTACAGCCCCTCGCAGATAGGAGAAGCTTTTGGAAATCCGTGAGATCCCTCCTGAGGGTGTCGCCCCAGGATGGCTCAGTGAGGACACCCTTAAACTGGAGGTAGCGAAAGGGGGACAGGGTACCTATTCCCAGGGCCTCCTCAAGGTCACTTAAGGGCAGGAAAGAACCCCGCACCCAAAGATGGCCAGTCCTGCTAAGGCCTGCCTCAAACCATGTCTGGTACGCCGCTGGCTCTGCTATTTTGGCCAAGAAAGGAGGGGCCCAAATGCAATTTAGCGGGGATGGCCACGTTGTGAGCCACCGATAGTTACCTCCCTCCCTCCACAGGGACCACAGCACCTTCAAGATTGGATGATTCAGGACGCTTCTGGGGATCTTCTTCCCCGGGACCCAAAGCCATTCCTCTATTGTGACAGGGGCAAGGGGCCTATTGTCCATGGCAACCCATTGTTTTATCGTATCTGGGGAGAAGTGATCAACCAAAACCCTCAGCTGAGATGCTCTGTGATACGTCTCCAGGTCGGGATAACCCACCCCCCCATCTTCCTTAGCCCTAGTCAACACCTCGTAGGAGATCCTATGCTTTTTACCCGACCAGGGGAAGTTAAGAAGGACTTGCTTCGTTTCTATAAAGAAGGTATTGGGGATCAGCACCGGGAGCATTTGGAAGAGAAATAAAAACTTTGGGAGGAGAACCATTTTTATGAGGTTGAGGCGTGCCATCCAGGAGAGACCCGATCCAGCCCACCTCTCTACATCTCTTCTGATTGCGGACCAGAGGGGGGGGAAGTTGGCCGTGTACAGCTCCTCAAGGTCACGCGTAATCTGTACTCCCAAATACCGGAATCCCTCTTCATTCCGTCTAAAGGGGAGCCCTTTCATAAAGGCCATCTCCGGGTCCGACAGATTCCCACCTATAAATGCCACTGATTTATCCAGGTTGACTTCATACCCCGATAGCTCTCCATAGCGCGAGAGGCCCTGTAATAACCGGGGGACTGTTTGGGACAGTTTGGTGACATAGAGTAGGGCGTCATCCGCGAAGAGGCAGATTTTGCATTGCATGTCTCCCATCTGTACTCCCCTAATGGCCTCGTCATTGCGGACCGAGATTTCCCATGGTTCCATTACTAGTGCGTAAATTAGCGGGGACAGGGGGCATCCCTGCCTTGTGCCACGTTCGAGGGGGAACTCTCTCGATTCTGTCCCGTTTGCCACCACTCTAGCCGAGGGGGAAGAGTAAAGCGCGGTCATCCACCCCAGCCACCTAGGGCCCAACCTCAGAGATGTGAAAACCTCCCCCATAAAAGCCCAGCTAACCCTGTCGAAGGCTTTCTCCGCATCGAGAGCCAATAGGAGTACGCCCTCGTCCCGGACACCCACTGTGGCAAGTATATCGAGTGTCTTCGTAAATTGTCAGAGCCCTGCCTGTTGAGGACGAATCCCGCCTGGTCAGGGTGTATCAGGCATGGAAGGCAGTTCTCAAGTCTGGAGGCCAAGATTCTGGTAAAAATCTTGCCATCTAAGTTAAGGAACGAGATGGGTCTATAGGACCTACATTCTGTCTGGTCTTTACCGGGCTTGGGTATGACGGTGATGAGGGCTTGCAGAAACGTCGGTGGAATTGAGTCTCGGCTCCTAATCTGATTGAACAATTTGGCCAACGGTTTCACCAGGATCGATTGGGTCTGTTTATAGAAATCAGCCGTGTAGCCGTCCCCACCAGGTGCCTATGAGAACCGTGTGTAGCTCTTGTCTTTTGCCCTGCATCTCCTCCAGGAGTGCATTTCGGTCTACCCCAGGAACGCACAGTCTGGCCCGCAGGACCCCCAACTCTGCACGGAGCTTGCCCTCAATCAAGCCTCTTTCCTGTTTACGCCTCGAGCCCTCTGCTATGAGGAGACCCCTAAAAGTGGCTTTTCCGGCTTCCCATACCATGGACATGTCGGTCTCACCATTGTCGTTCGTATCAAAATAAGCCAACATTTCTTGCTTCATAAAATCCCGAAATACGGGGTCCCTAAGAAGCGTGTCGTTGCACCGCCAACGGGAAGATCTTGGGGCGACAGGCAGTGACCAGTCAGCTACGAGCAATTCATGGTCCGACCACGTTATGGCCTCCACGCTCGGCTGTTGAACCACCCCGTTCCCCTCCTCGGAAATTAGCAGGAGGTCAATTCTAGTGTAGGTACAGTGTGGGGGAGAGAAAAAGGTGTAACCGCCCTGGCCTGAATATGCTTTGCGCCAGATGTCCACCCAATAATGGTCCCTCAAGAGGGTCTGCAGGGCCAGATTATCCTTGGAAATCCCCTTGGGCACCCCTCCCTTGGCAGACCACCAGTCCAGACGGGGGTCAGCTACCAGGTTGAAGTCCCCGCCCAGTATCATGGCCCCTTCTGCCCATTCGTCCATGACATTAAAGATCCGAGTGAGGAACTGCACTTGACCTGAATTGGGTGCGTATAAGGTGGCCAGGGTGATGCGTTGTCCCTCACAGAACCCCTTGACACCTAAGAATCGACCCCCAAAACCTCTCTTGGTTTCTACCCCTGTGAGATGGAGCGCCCTCCCCAGGAGAATACCCACCCCCTCCTTCTTGGAGCTCGCATGTGAGGCCCAGTAGTTGCAACCAATATCCTTCCCCTTAATTCTGGATTATTTTCCCCGTTTGTAATGCATTTCTTGTAGGAAGAGGACTGTTAGATGTTGTTTGCGGAACATATTGCTCGTAAGGGACCTCTTATTTTGGGAATTAAGGCCCTTGATGTTCAGCGTGCCTATCCTCCCCTCAATCATTATCGTCTTTTAGGTTGTGCACCTTGAACCCCTCATAACATCTGCATTTCCGAGCCCGCTGCCAAGCAAGTATCTGTGATTTGAACTGGTTTTCCCCCCCTTCCTATCTGTCTTTCTTGCTGGTCATTCCACCCCACCCCCCCAGGCCCAAGCCTCCCCTCCTGCCCTCTCCCCCCACCCCCCTTTCCCTTGCAATGTAAGGCGTTCATCCAAGCCCCCCAACAAGTGTCGGGGTTGGTCAACGAACCACCAAGGACTCTAACCACAGCCCCGGGATTTTCTTGTGTTAGGGAATCCCAATTCTTAAAGTCAATATAGGTCTACCCCACCAAATCCTTGGTGCAGATGTCCGAGGTGGAATTCTGGAACCGTGAGCCCCCGCTTCAGCCTGTAAACTTCGAACTCAGACTTCCTACGTGGGTCACCACAACAAAATAGTTAACATTTAATAAACTTCTGCCCGCCCTCCAACCCGGCAGGCCGCTTGCCGCGCCAATGTGGCGCCCTGCCGCGGCACCTCTGGGCCCCAGGTCCCCTTACTGCCAGAGCCTGGAATTGATGATCATCGTAGGATTTCCTCAACCTCCGGAAGGGCGATGCTGTTATGACTTGGGGTGGTCCTCGGAGGTCGTTGATGGGTGTCTGGTTTTTTCGAAACTTCCGGGCCCCCTTGACCTTAGATTTGCCGCTAAGCTCTTCTGATCTGTCGGGGCCCCTCGGGGGGTCCCGGGTTCTTCCATCTTGGCCACCTGAGTGGGCCGCCTGGTCGCCAACCAGGTCGTCCGTGGCCCTTTGAATGCCTTCCTCAGAATGTTTCTCCCCCAGCCATTCAAATTCCAGATGGAAAGGGAGGCCCCAGCGGTACCTGACCCCCTTTCCCTGAAGCCATCTTGTGAGGCTCCCACACTTCCTTCTCATTGACAGGGTGAGGGCTGATAGGTCCTGAAAGATGGAGACCCTGGAGTCGCCGTATTGAATATTGCCAAGGTTCCTCGCTTTCTCGAGAATTTTACCATTGTCCTTGTAATAGTGTAGCCGGGCCAGGACCGAAAGCGGGCCTCTGCCCCCTCTGCCTGCCCGATGGACCCTGTCAAACTTGATCGCACCTTCGGCATCCGCCCCCAAGACAATCCTTACGATGTCATGTACTTTGCCCTCAAGGCCTTGTGTGGTTTCACCCTCGGCCACCACTAAACCAAAAATACGCAGGTTATTCCTTCTCTCCCTGTTTTCCATATCGTCCACCTTGAGCCGGAGTTCTTCTTCGCGTCTTTCCATGTCTCGGAATCTGATTTCCATTTGGGTCTCAAGGAGAGTTGTGGAGAGCTGATTGTTTTCGACTCCCTCCATTCGGTCCTCCAAGGTGATGACTTTAGTCGTGAGGTCAGCCAATTTGGCACCCAGGTCAGTCCTTATCCCGCGGATCTCCTCCAGAATCGTCTGGATATTGTTCTGGATGGCACCCAAGTCTGGGTGTGGGGTGGAGGGTCCCCCGGTCGCCATGACATCTTCGCTGGCCACGAATTGGTATTTCGACAGGTTTTCTTTCCAGCTCATGGGAGGTTTGTTTTGGTCACCTGTTATTGGCGGTCACCGCTCGGTCATTGGCCGTGTCTGGGTCCGTTAGGGCACCGGGTGGAGGGGGAGCGCATTTTCCGTGGTTGTCGGTGATTCAGTAGGTGCCAGGCTTATCTGGATCTGTTAGTTCCCCTTGTGGCGGTGGTCTCCGGGTTTTTCGGCTAGGGGGCTCTGGAATTGCAGTGGTTGGGGCTATCTGAAGGCCAAGCGTGGATAGTGTCCCCTCTGGAGCCCCATTCAATCAAAGTACCCTTCAAGTGGACCTCCCTTAAGGGGTCGAGTCCCCCGAGGAGGATAAGGGGGCACTGGGCGAGGGCCCTCACCGTCAGCGCATGGCTTCCTGTGATCTCCAGGCCTCGCTGTAGTGGGGGGGGTCCACGCAAAAAAGTCACAAGTGCCCCTGGATGCCCTCCTCCAGTGACCGCGGAGGTGGGGTGTGTATTGGGGGGCGCGCTGCCGCGTCGGCCCCCGGCTCCCGGACCCCACGGGTCACGGGGGACTCGCTGTGTGGCGATGGCCTCCTGGTGGCCGGCAGGTCTGTTCAATGTGGGGAGGGGACGGGCACCCAATTTCCAGGGCCCCGTCACTGCTCTTTTCACCCGGCTCCGGGGACCCGGGATCACTCCAGGTTGCGGCCTGCTGCGATCGGGGGAGGGGGGGTCGGGGGGCGCGCTCCCGCGTCGGCCCCCCGGCGATGTTGCTGCTCTGTGGGCAGGTGGCCCTCTCTGACTCAGGCCTCTCCCGCGTCTCTTTTCACCCAGCTCCGGGGTCCTGGGATCAATCCAGGTAGCCGCCCGCTGCGATCGGGGGTGGGGGGGTTGGGGGGCGCGCTCCCTTGTCGGCCCCCCCGGCGATGTTGTTGCTCTGTGGGCAGGTGGCCCTCTCTGATTCAGGCCTCTCCCGCGTCTCTTTTCACCCGGCTCCGGGGTCCTGGGATCACTCCAGGTTGGCCTTCTACTCGCCCGCGGCTTCCTCACTCCAACAGTGGCCTCGTGTGCGCGGCAGCTACGGCCTCCCTCAGTGTGTCGTGCCGAGCCGTGAGGGGAGGGGCCGCGGGAATTTTCAAGTCTGTGGAACTCGGCTCGGGGGTGTCGGATCGGCACCGAAGTTGGGTGTAGCGGGGGGCCACAAGTTCCCACAGTGTATGGTGGGGGTCACGTAGCTCATGGGACCCTCGTTCCGTGCTAACGCTGTTGTTTACCCGGGGCTGGGTACGGAGCTCGAAGCTCGGGCGACCATCCTGCCTGCGCCCCCTGGTGGCCTCCTCACTGGCTCTATCTTTAAGCATCCTACATCGTTGTCATGCATCGCCCATATACAGGTTGGCACTTTTCTTAACTCTCCTGGCAAGGTTTCAGACATGAATTCTGACACAGGGGCATCTTGTGGCCAAATCGTCAGAAACACCCCGTCTGACGTACAATGTATAATCGTACCTAGCTTTTTCAACAAGTTCAATCCCAACAAGTTCTCCCCACAATTTTCTGTTAGGAGAAAGGGACAATGTTCAGTGAATGGTCCTATAGTAACTGGGACTGGTTGGGACACTGGATTTATGACTGGTGTACCTGCGAACCCTACAGAAACATTCTTTTGCCCTGACAGTTGTATATCTGGAAACCAAGTGATGGTCTATTGAACACTTTTGTGCTCCTGTATCTACAAGGAAGCGGTGCTCTTTATTCCCGACTCCCATTTCTACGTCCTCTCTGATTCACGGGAATAGACACTGGTTCCGACCCTTGCCCTGGGCTGTCCTATTGGGGAAATAACACATCATCCGATGTGTAGTCACTACTATTACTGTAATACGTATTTGGCTGCGTATTGAAAATGTTCCCATTATTGTGGTGCTGCTGCATACTATTCCTATTTGGCCCATTCGCTCCTTGGTGCCCTATGTGCTGTCTTCTCTGACCAGGTCCATTTCTATTGTGTAAATGTGGACATTGCGCTCGCCAGTGTCCTTCCTCCTTACAGTATGCACACTGATTTGGTCCCAGTGGCCCCCATGCATATTCAAATTACTCCTCCCTTGTGTGTTCCCTCTTCCTCTATTATGTCCTGCTACTTGCTGCAGTAACACCCTTGTTTTCAGTATGCATTCTTTCAAGTCTTCCCCCACCTGTTTTAATAACAATAATTCGTCCACCATCGCCTTTCGCCCCGGAGATGGTAACTGTTGCCATTGATTGTGTGGCCCTAGCACTTCCTTCCTATCTTTCCCGATATCCTTACCCCTGTACCCAGGTGCAGTAAACATTTCAGCATAATCATTATCCAATTCATTTTTAAGCTCAAAAAGTCCATACACATGTTCCCTCACTTCTTCATCTCTTTGTCTACAGCGTGCTAATGTATTTAAGTCTAACAATCACTGTGGTGGTAATTACCCAATTAACTGTTTCCATCTCTCCACCAAATATTCACCCATGCATTCCAACACTACCTGTCTTTCGTTGCTTCTTCGGAAGTCATACATCGAAGCCAATGCTGCCGTCCCATCATTCCCGTCTATATACATTCTGCCTGTTGCTGCAATTCCACCTTCCTTTCTTTGCTGATCGCACTGCGAGTTACCCTCGTGCATCCACTTTGTTCAGTCCCGCCTCTTGCCCCCGTGGTTTCAACTTCAACCCCTGGAGGGACGGACGGTACCAAGTCTGTATCTAAGATGGGAGGTGCAGATGGGACAATAGGAACGGGGAGTGTCTGCTGTGGGCCTGGTTGGCTAATAGGAAGTGTTATGTGTGCGGTCTGTGGCTGTGGGAGGGCTTGAGCTACGGGAGGGAGAGTTTGAGCTACGGGAGAGGCTTGAGCAATAGTTACTGACGTGTTTGGCCTCGCTTCTGATCTTGGGCCTTGTTTTGTATGGATCAATATGTTTTCCATCACTTCATCTGCTATGTTCAATTGTCGTTGTGTGTATATTTTTTCTATATTCAACTGGTCACGTCTACCTGACCTCCTTAGACTCTCAGTCCACTCCTCCTCCTCCTTTTCTTCCGCTACTTCACCTTTCGATTTATGACTGCGCGCATGCTTCGCTCTACTTCTAATTCGGAGCATTGCTTCCCTTCTCCAGTCCTTAACGATATCAAATGCTGCGGTTCGCGCTTTCTTTCTTATAACACCCTTTCCAAATTATCTATTCTCGCTATCTCAAAACTACCATTTATCGGCCACTGATGGTCTTGTTGCTTTCTGGTTTGCCTATGCCAAGTCTCACAGAATATTATCGCTCCCACACCATACTTCACATACATCTCAAACGCAGGTGGTGCAATTTGGCCATCTTCCAAAGATTGTCTATCGCAGAGGAAAGACCCCGCTAGGGTGGACAATACCCCAGGCATGTTTCAACCTCCTCTTGGTTAATCAACCTTACCTACGGCGTTTGATTTTGCAAAATCAACTCTCAACCAATATCAGGATTATTTTGAATCGGGGTATGACTCACCTGATAAATCAATTTGTCCTCCAGGACACAATTTGTCTGTATACTGACACAACCAATGACGTTGTGTCTGCGTTTCTTGGCTTCTGCCTCATTTCGGGACCCTCGCCTCCTTGTTCTCTAGCCAGATTCGTCGATCAGGGATCAGATGTGTGCAGATCTGCAAAGGAATCTCTCATCACTTCTACAGGGCGCCCCGAACACCTCTTGATCCCGGCTCAATCGTCCCATCCTCGTCGTTCTCCGCCTTTACTCAATTACAACGTACATGATGGAACAAGTGGGGGAAGATCCCTATTCGGGTGCCATCTTGAAAGGGGCCCCTAGGGGTCCCTCGCGTTATGGAAACAAGGCAAGTCACCACACACGATAGATACGCCAGACACGAGGTTGTATTCCCAAAGCTAGGGTTTATTGCAAAGCAAATAGTCTCATTTGGCCAACTTGGTCTCACGCCCCGTGACGTGTATCTCTAGACCTCGAGGGATGCAAGAGAGTAAATTACGTACATCAGTTACTTATATACAAAATGCATATCATACAAATCAGCTGTGACATGTTTAACACCCCCCTTTATTGGGTTTCTTTGAACTCGGTTTGATGATGGACACTTCCGACGAATATGACACCTTCAAATATCTATTCTTGTAACAATATGCAACCTTGCAAGTGCAGAGACATCTTTTCTTTGTTGAACAGAACACAGTGCTTCTGTTCTTGTAAGCAAGCTACATACAGGGGAAGAGTCACATTCCAGACCTTGCTATCTATGAGGTGCTATTCGTGTCCTGGGAGCCGACACGCTCTACAGGGCTCGGAAAAGGGGGGCCGTACGAAGAGCATAATTCAAGTCTTTAGCTGCTTTATTCTAACATATTCTACCATATAACGAGACTGGCTGGCAGCTGTGAAATTATTAAATGCCCTGCGGCTCTGCTTCAAGGCTACATTCGGGAGGGAGCCGGGCATTCCTCTCCGGAGCTGCCTACGTTGTGTTTCAACGAACTCTTATTAGCCTTGCGGCCTTGCGGCCTTGTCCTTTCACGTTCAGACAACAATGTTAACAGTCAAGCAGTGTAAGCAGAAATGTGCTGCGAAGCAATTTGAACAGAAAGCAATGAGCAACCGTTAGAAAACAAAATGGCGATCCTTGTTACATCAAGATGGCCGTTCATTGGTCAAACTCGGAAACCTGTATTTCTATCGTTTCGTACATGAGACGGTTGGCCTTTGGCCACCAAAATGCGTTTGCCGTCCATCGTGAGAGGTGTCCATTTTTCCTAGACCGACATTCACTGCTAAGCGATCCCTCTGCTCTCTCACTCTCTCCATGCTTTTTTCCTTGCAGCTTGATGACTGGCTGCTTGATGTACCTCTGGGTCTCACAGGCCCCTGTCACACCCGGTAATGTTTTGTGCACTTGCCTCTGTGACCTCAACTAGTGTCATCATCACTGCACTTTTGGCGAATGACCGTAAAGAGTTGCATCTCTCTGCACTTACCCCCGCCTCCACTGACTGGACGCACTTGGACCACCCCTGAACGTGTTTCCTCCCTCCAAATACCACTCCTCTGTAAATGTCTGTGCACTTGCTCCTTCTGTTCAACCCTGTCCTCGCTCCCTGCATGTTGTCACATTCATGCACTTGATGAAACAGAAGCTTCATCATCAAACATAATCCCTGTTGCCACCAGTGTTGATTGTATGACATGCACAGAGCCATGCACAGAGCCAGCCTGGAGTGACTACTATGATTTCAGTGAATGTAGGGCTCTGTACGAGTGTTCTTTTTCACCCCTTGTTCCATCCATCCTTGAGCGTGTTAAGACACTTGCCTTGTGTATCAGGCATTTCAGAATACAGTTTTTTTTGCATGACGTGCCATACCATGACACAGTATAGTGATCATTTTACATGAAATATGGGATGGGTTGAGTGACACAGAGGACACTTAATCAAAGGTCTGGCATGTTGGTAGTGGTGTCATTATGTTACCTGTGGTGGTAAAAGGGGAATGTGTTTTAGGTTGTAAGGGATGCACACGATTTTGCAAATTCAGGGCACATGCTCAGGGTGAGCTGGTGGGCACAGTTGATTGGCCCATTGTCATCTTTGAATGGCATCTGGAATGTGGCATGGTCATGTGCACTCCACAGAGGATGGAGTTTAGGTGAAAAAAGAAGTCACACGCTAGGTACGGGCAGCCTCTCCACGTGACCCTTGCCCAGCCATATGCAAGCGGCGTGCCTGTGGATGTGGATGTGGGGGCACCACCATGTCCACCGGTGCACCACACTGTGTTGCAACAATGTGCAGGACACATGCTGCCACAATGATGCTGCACACTACTGGTGGTACATATAGCAACTCACCACCAGAGTGGTTAAGGGAGCGGAAATGTGACTTGAACACTCCGAATGTGCGCTCCACTATGGCTCGAGTTGCAATTTGGGCACTGTTGTATCTTACCTAGGCAGGTGTGGTGGGGTTCCGTATTGGCGTAATCATGTAGGTGCTCATAGGGTATGCACTGTCCCCTGGAGAATGTTTGTCATTGGTGTCTATTTGACTGTGTCAAATATGCACGCATGTGCAGGGCCATTTATACTCACCAATGAGCTATATGTTGCCATGCCTCCCAGCTTCGAGGGTCCGGCGTAGGGGTGACATTCTGAATATATAACTATAATGGGTGGAGACAGGATAGTTTGCATAGACAGAAGTAATGATGCCCTTGGCCTCATATACAACCTGAACATTGATGGAGTGCCAGTGTTTACGGTTGCGATATATATGCTCTGTTGCCCTGGGTGGATGTAGAGCAACATGGGTGCAATCAATGACGCTGAGTTTAGGGAAGTGTGCCACCCCATGAAAATCCTGGACTACCGCCTGCCTTTCAGCAGGTGTTCTGGGTATATAGATGTGCCGGCTAATTTAGGGGCGTGCAGCCATTATTGCCAACACCTGGTGTGGGTAGCGTGACTGCGTGGCCTGTGAAATGCCCCCAACTATAGCAGTGGTCAGCTGGAATGACCCAGTGGCCAAAAAATACAGTACATTGAGCACCTTTTGCAAGGGGCTCAGTGCTTGGGAGCAGAGGGTGGGTGATGTAAGGTCCTCTTGCCACTCCGTGACCAGGTCTAAGATGATATGAGGGGGAAACCTATACCTGGAATAGATCTGGTCATCAGGCATCCCTAAAAGGGTGGTCCTTGGGTGGAAAATCTGGGCCCTGACCATCTTCCTCCTCCTGCGGTGTCCCACGATCACTGCTGAAACAAACAGTACATTCATCGTAGCAGTATACGTGGGATTGTTGATCGCGAGTGCATTTTATGCATTTTTCCTGTGTGTGCGTTGACGTTTACGCCTGCTATCGCGTGGCGCAGCTGTTTTGGGATTTGCACGTACTATTTCGGGCGCTGTTAGTCCCTGTTTGAATCCATGAATACGGTTTCTTTGTGCACGTATGGGCGTTGCGATTGTTTGACTGTGTAACCTCTCTCGTAACACCCACATTTTCACTTGTTGTTCCCCATTCCACATGTTTCGGCCCTTTTTAAGGGGCTGCACAGACCCGGGTGGCCTTTCGCTTGGGGTCTCCCGCTAGGTGTTTGTGCTGTCGCATTTACGTGTTGGACCGGCGAGGAATCCTCGCAAGTCCCAGGTAAGCCCTGCGCATTGTGTTCCATGAATCGACGAACAGGCACTTGCGTGCGATTTCGTGCGCAGGTCCCTGATTTTCCACGCAATATAGTCCATGATTCGGGCCATAGTGTGCTCAACGCCAGGCATGGACATTTTAAATGTAAAGCAGATCGTCCAAACATATTGTGGAGGCACAGTACAGAGGGGGGTGACAGTGGACCCAGAGATCCAGAGATGTTTGAATATTGAACTGACATCGCCATTGCATGGATGCCAGGCATTGCAGGAAAGGTGTGGTGAGTACCAAACAAATACTTGTTCAGGCCAGAGACACCATTGGACGAGCCAGAACGAACAATAGCATCAATAGAGATAGAGGTGGGTTTGGCAAGGGACGATTGGATTGCAGTACATGGAGTGGATGACACTGGGAGGGCATGGAGAGCAATAAATGCAGTTGCAGAAGGGTGCAGTCTTAACCATATTGTAGAGGCCAAGTATCCTGTAGCAGCAAGCCCGCGAACAAGTTTGTGTGGCATTCCTGCGGAAGCTACCTGTTTCACAGTCATTGATTTAAAGAATGCATTCTTTTCAGTGCCACTGCACCCAGACTCACAAGATTTGATAATTACTGAAATCAGAAGTGGAAACACACTTGTTTACCACAAGGTTACTGCGAGTCACCATCTATCTTTAACAGAATGATCCAGATGGATCTAAGTAACATACAGACAGAAAGCACAGTTTTGCAGTATGTAGACGACATTTCGGTTTGCAGTGAGGCAGAAGATGAGTGCAAAATGGACTCAATGCACATGCTGACAGTGTTAGCTGACAAAGGGCACAAGGTGGACATGACCAAACTACAGTACTGCCAGAAGGAGGTGCTGTACATTGGACAGATGATATCTAATGACGGCTGACACATTGCCCCAAAGAGAGCAGAGACAATGCACGAAACACCCCAACCCACGACAGTAAGGGAAATGCAACAGTTTTTGGGTTTGTGCAATTACTGCAGAGCACGGGTCTTTGACTACAGCACATACACGGGACCACTACTGGGTGCTCTGAAGGAGGCACAAAGGGGAACAAAGACACTGGCCCTCATTACGAGTTCGGCAGTAGCCATGCCGGTAAAACTGGCAGGTTGCCACCGGACCCGTAGGGATTTACCAGCTCCAGACTTCCGGAATTACTGGGGCATTACAGCCCCAGTGATCCGGTAATACTGGAGTCGGCATTCTGTAGGACTCCACAGGAATGGGGAAGTAGAAACTCTGGCACCATGTGGTAATGGTGCCGGTGTTTCCGCGTCTGTCTGCGGCCGGTGGCATTACGCCCGACAGGTCAGACCTGGCGGGTGTAACACCACATGGCCACAGATCTTGTAGTTAGCCGGTCCGGAAAACGGTGTCAGTACGGTTTTACCGGCACCGTTATATACGGACAGGCTAACTTGTAATGAGGGCCACTGACATGTGCCACAGAAATGACTGAAGCTTATGAAGAACTGAAGGAAGCCATAAGTACTGCTCCAGTGTTAGGGACCCCTGGCTACAAGAAACAATCTTTCTTGTTTTCACACAATGATGGAGTAGTGATGAAGGCGGTATTGACTCAGAAGACAAGCATGGTTCATAAGCCAATTACTTACTACAGTGGACAACTTGACCCAGTGATGAGAGGACATTATCCGTATGAACAATCATTGGCAGCTGCAGCCTTCACAGTGGAAAAGTCATCAGCAGTGACAATGGGATGCGCCACCACATTGTACGTGGAACACGCCCTCTTTGCGATACTGCATAAGCCAAAGAGCACATTGACCACGCAGAGAGCATCAGGGTATGAGGTGATGCTATCAAATGTAGGACTGAAGATAGTGAGGTACAAGACTGTAAATCCATCAATATTTTGGCAGATGTCCCAAAGCAAGGAGACTATGCACTTGACTGCACAAATAACAGATATGTTAAGTGAGACTCGCAAAGTGGAGGAGGACGCACTTGAATGGGGAGATGTGATGTACATTGATGGTTTGTTGACAATTGATCAAATTGATGGGATCAGACGTAGTGGGACTGCAGTGGTAAGACTGAAGGAGGACAGGACCAGCAAGGTGGTTGTGAGTATGCGACTACCATCCCATTATTCAACACAAGCAGCAGAACTAGTGGCTCTTATATTAGCACTAGAAAACAGTGTAGAGAAGTATGTGACAATGTATTCTGACTCTGCCTACGTGGAGTCGCCAGTACATTCAGGACTGGCGGGATGGCTCAGGAGGGGTTAAGGAGAGCAGATGGGACCCCCTTCCAGCATGTGCTATTATTGGTCAAATTGATCGAGGTGATTGCGTATCCGAAACAGGTAGCACTAGTGGAGTGCGGGTCCACACAACAGAAGTAGACCATATCTCAAGAGGAAATGAAGCAGCAGATAATGAGGCAAAATAAACATTCAATATTTTGGGCAATTGTGGGAACTGAAGGAGAGACCAAAGGCTCAGGGAGGAGTGAGGAACATGGTGATGAGGGAAGGTTACAATGTTCTACCAGAGACACAGATTATGGAACTGCAGGGAGGAAAAGGAGCTATGGATAAAGAGAGGATGCACCATGTCTCCAACAGATGCCTTATGGTGACAGAACAACACAGGGAAAGTGGTCATGCCACTAGCATTACTGAAGACAGCATTAACACAATTGCATTATCCAACACACATGTGAAAGGAGGTCATTGCTGCATGCATTGGAGAAACATAGTTTTGGCCAAATTTGAATGAACATGTAGCTGATTTCATAAGTAACTGCTTGACCTGCCAACCGTTTACAGCAGGGCATACTTTGAGAGTTGTGAGAGGAGCCATACCAAGACCTGTAGGCCCATTTTTGCACCTCCACGTGGACTACATAGACATGGTTCAAGTTTGCCAAGGTTACCACTACATGATAGTAGTTGTCTGCCTGTTCTCTAGGTGGATATTGGCAGTGCCCTGTTCACATGCTGACGCCCTTAGATCAGCTAAGTTTCTGGTTAGGGATGTTTTCCCAATATGAGGCGTGTGTGAGGTCCTGCAGTCTGACAACGGCCCTCACTTCGCCAATGAGCTGTTCCAACACATCACCACCCTGCTAGGCATCAAGCATAAATTCGCCTTTGCGTACCACCCACAAGCAAATGGGATGTGTGAACACCTGAAATGACTCCTAAAGGAGTGCATAGCAAAAACTCAGCAGAGCACCAATAATAACTGGTTGCATTGTTTACCCTTGGCCTTGTTTGAATTGCGCAATAGGCCAGGGACTGACCACCATTTAACGCCCCATGAGGTGGTGACAGGACAGCCCATTCATCTTCCACTGACTCCTTTCACAAGAGTTAAGAAATAGCATTGAAAGATTGTGAGAACAGTGCAGATGTGTTTGGACAGGAAATGTATGAATACATTACTACTCTAGTTTCTAGTGCTTCTTTTATCTCTCGCCATATACAGTGGATCCAGAGGGGGCCAGAAGACAGCAGAGACATCGACAGCGACGACACATCACAAGACAATGATTTAAAGCCTTCTGTGAACGTGGGAGATAGTATTATCCTGCGGGACTTCGTGAGGTGCTGGCATGCGCCCAGATTCATCGGACCTCACATGGTCGAGACCGTAGCAGACATAGCTGTTATATTAGTAGGGAAGTCCGTCTGGAATCACCTTCAAGACGTCAAGCCCTACAAAACAGTGGCCTCACCTGGCAACAGAGTCCCAGTGACCGACAGGGTAACGTTCAGGACGTCAATGAACTACAAGTGCGTGCAGACCTTACCGAGTTAGGGAGACACGGTCATCCCATGGTTGGACGATCCCAAGCAGCAGAAGTTGCCAATGTAACACTAGTGCAGATTGATTAAAGAAACACTGTCTGTTTGTTATTTTTCCTTTCACACATGCAGGTTGACGCGAATGTTGTGGGAATTGTATAGGTTGTTATCCTGATACTATCTTCCATCCATCACCCCCAAATGTTTTTCTAACCAGGTGGTGCACTATATAAGGAGACCTAGACGATTCAGAGCATGATCCCTTGCAGTATATTATCTTGTCTTTGTTGAGTATTTGGCCCAAGCATACCCACAACTTGAACACAGTGAATTCCCAGTGTTGGCTACATTGAGAGATCCCTCTGTAAGAAAGGTCTGGGAGGAGGTCTTTGCCATTAGTGATTATTTGGTTCACGGGGCTGGAGGGTACTGACAAATGCTGACAGAGTAACGCCTTCTTTTGCGAATTTCAGGTTTGCAACTTTATCACCAGGCTGCAAGATTCAAGCAGCATACGTGGATATGAAAGAAACAATAAAGAACATTATTATCATGTTGTGTCTATTAATTCCCAGTGGCTTGATGAGATTCATATTTTGGCAATTATATGTTGTTGTTAGCACTACCGCTGTACCATATACTAAAATTACCCCGACCCAAGAAGGAGAGATGACCATGTCAGGTGGATGAGAAAAAACTGCTGATAAGGTAAGGAGAGGTAAGCGCAGTGTTGACACAGACATGAAGGGAGTTGACATGTATCTCACTGACACAGCACGGGTATCTAACAACATCTGGTACAAACACATCACCAAAGTAAGTAAGGATACGACTGGGGAGAGTTGTTATGTCAGCTCTTTAATCCCCTACACAATGAGCGCCTCCAGAATGTTCATAGCAGCTGAAATACCAGCAGCAAGAGCACAGTGTCTGATGTATTTTGCAATGGGTCAAGCGCAAGGAAGATTCCAAGGGAAGACAGCAACACTGAGATGGATGTCCAAAGGGACCTTCTCATATGAAGATAATTATATAAAGACACTAGACATGAAGAACAATTACTGGCAGCTAGATGAAGGTTTGCAGTACATAACTGACGGACCCGAGAAAGGAGAAACAAAGACTATCACATTTAAGGAATTGCCATGTCCTTGGACAAGAGTGAAGGAGATAGGAGGAGAGCCTGGATGCTGGGAGAGGCAACAGATATTAGTGTATGGACGAGTGTACACCAACAATGGATGGCAAGATGGAGTGGGGGGAAGCAAGGCACTGACACTAGCTCATTTGTCAGTGAACAAAGTGCAGGAAGAAAATGCCTAATGGAATGGGATGCGAGCGCAAAGTTGCTGACATGGGTGGACAGCAAAGCTGGACTCATGGCAATAAGTCCCCTGAAGATGCCAGCCCTGTGCTATCAGAACAATGGTGATGTTAAAGTTGGCGAGAACGTAGGATGCAAAACAACTGAACAGCTTGCAGCAATGAGAGCAGGAACGGCAGCAATGATGGATCACTACTGGTTGTGTAGATCAAAGGCGTATGAGAAGCTGTCACCTGAGTGGGGAGGAGTACACTTGTTGATACACATCAACATGCCTTCGTTGGTTGTCCCCAAGAAGGATGTGAAGCTTGATGACTTCCCAAAGATGAATAACAACAAGAGAAGGAAGAGGTTGGTCAAGGTGGCACCAACAGCCTAGACAGCAAAGGTGGAGAAGCGGGACGGATTGAACAGAGTGAAAAGTGGGGGAATTAATTCTCTGAGGCATCAGAAACGACACTGGATGAGATCTCAGCAGAACACAGGTTGTTTAGCAGAACACAAATATTCTTTGCATCAATACCCAGAACAGAGAGGTACACAAACACCAAATGGTTACAGATCACTCATTGGGAGCTGATGGTAACAATTAACTCTACAGTGAATTGGTTCAATGCCATAAACCAAGAGCTCAGAGCAATAAGATTGGTGGCACTCCATAATAGATATGTTCTGGTCCTCCTCACAGCCATGGAAGGAGGAGTTTGTGCAAAGATACAGAGTTCCTGTTGCACATTTATACCAGCTAATGACGAAGATAACAGAACTCTCTCAGAAGCAGTAGCACAGTTGGGCCAGATGCATGCAAAAATGGAAGATTAACCACGAGGAACAGGGAAGTACAAGAGCTGGTTAGCGTATGTATGGTCATTGATGTCATCATGGCTATCGGGAGGATAGCTCAGTGGCAACATGCTCGCCTTGGAAGCAAGACGACACATAGCAACACAGGTTCGATCCCCAGGTCTGCTCTTAGAAACCTCTGGGTATTAAGCACGTTATAAATAACCTATCATATCATATCAGACGGACTGAAGGTGATAGCAGGAGCACTGGTGCTGGGAGCAGCATCATTGTGTCGGATCAAGATTTGCATGGCAAGGTGCAAGAAAACAGCAGAAGAGGCTATTGAAATGCAGATCCTGATGGATGTGAACATCGGAGGAATAAAGATGAGATTGTCGCAGAACAAGACAAACTGAGATCGAAGATTGCGCAGTGTGAACTATTTCCAGCAGGGTCCATAAAACTGGACAATCTGCATGACCCAAAGTTCTATGAAGGGAAGTGAGTTCAGTGCAACCCTGGGGGAGTATGCTGTTATGTGTACTGGTCATTCGACGACCACACAAACTATTCTGGAGACCTTGGAGGAATAACGAAATATGGCAGCCCAGAGCAAAAGGACTGTCATATAAGGATGTGGTAGACAAGTTGACCAGAGGGGGGACTGAAGAGGGTTGGGGAAATTCACCCCTCCTATAACATATATGACATGGAAGATGCCAGAAGATACTGTGAATGCCCATACTATTTCGGACCAATTCCTAGTACTCCAATGATAGATAGGTATGTCAAAAGGTTCCCTCTAAGACAGCCCTACAGGCCAGGTGCGGTACAAGTCTACACCATAGTGGATGAGGAGCCCCAGGCTGCAACTAAAGAGACCTCAAGTTACAGTATTGATTAGAGCGCCAAGAGGCCACGTTACTGACGTTGTTAGAGACACCACAACCTAGCAACGTTAGATATGAAGCACACGTGCCATCCACACATCAGGACACAAACACACACTCGAATACATGAAGCTTGCAGGTGCTTATGTAGAGGAGGTTTGAAGAACGACCCGCACTCAAAGCGCTCATTTTGAAGTACCAGGAAAGTTCACGCCGAGATACGGGACGTGCGATGAGCAAATAAACCAGCAGAGAGCCGCAGTAGGGCTCTGCCCGGTACCGATCAGACCGACAGCACCCATTGAAGTACCAACACCAAAGAAAACATGGACAGTAAAGTACCCATTGAGGAAACCATATCAACAAATAAAACTGAGTGAAGATCGTCTGAGTACAGTCCCTGAAGAGACCAAGAAAGGCCTAAAAGAAGACGAATGGTGACATCACAAGAACTCGGACTGACTCGCAGATAAAGAAAACGATGACCTGTGAATAACAAAAGAGACGAAACACCATGGATAAGCAACATCCTGAGTTGATGCAAAAGGACGAGGTCAAGTATAAGAAGCTTATGCCATAAGAGCAATGCAGAGATGTAACCAGTTTACAAGTGTACATATGCTTGGAAACGCAAGAAAGCTAATGAAATCGTGCAGCTTGCTATGCTTAGTAGGAAATTAGATGCGGCAAGCGCCACATATACATATCTACCTCAAAAGGAGCACTTTATATAATGTACATGTCCACTTTGCAAAAGGGCAGAACCAAACGCAAGTTACCAGAGGCCCCAGGAGCGAAGGCCCCCAAACACGGGAATCAAAAGTCAAGCACAGAAACGAAACTCAGAGGCATGAGGCCTGTGCAAAGAAACCAAGGTCATCTTAAGCTGACACAGGCTAATACAATTTATGACACCAAGAGCAGAGTATTCTGTTCAAAGGAGTTGAGATAAGCAGCAGAAGGCATTTAGTGGACAGAAAGCTAAAATCAAATCCACAAATTACATGGAGACGGAGTCGATTTCACAGTGCCTAAGACACGTGATCTGCCAAGCAAGAAGAGTTGGGGCCTTTACACCTACACAGAGCCTTGAGCCATGCACAGATATCTGAGTTCTCTCAGACAGAGAGGCAGAATTGAGGCCTACAAATTAGAAACTAATTGACAAATGGCCGGTGGATCAGTGAAGGATGGTGGTACTGGTTGGTGGAAGGCTAGTGGAAATGTGGGGCACCCTGCACCTGGCCGACCATTCTGCATGCTGCTAGGCAAAGTGGAAAAGTACAAGGTGACATGGTATCAACCCAATCACAATGTACCAAGTACTCTAGGATCCTATAGTCGATAGAACCAATGAGACGTCGTACTGTTTGTGATGTTTACAGTAGTCATTCTGAAGGAAGGGCTTAGATGCCCCACCTGACGTTAGTTATCCAAACCCCTCTCCCCGTTACCGTATACAGATATAGTACCTATAGTAAAGTTACCTTCCTATAACCAATAGAATTGCATGGAACATTTTCAGCGTTTTTCACGTCAGCGATAACAAGTTTTTAGTATAAAGGATAAGATTTCTGTAAAGTTCGTTGGAGTTGAAGCGAGAAGGAAGATCGCGCCACTGCTGATATTCATAACTCCCTGTTTTTTGTACTTGTCATTAAATGGACTCCCTTTGCCAAACCATTGAGTTGTCATTAATGATTTGATGCTTGAGTACGAATTTGCATCCCCATCCATCTCATGGGTGCTGCTATTCCATCTTAAAGTGCTGTTTGGGAAAACCCCAGTCCTATGGACCAGCTGGGGTCACCTCCTGCACACTTGGTAGCAGAGATTGAATGTTTTTGATTATCGATTAGATAAGACACCCATTGACCATTGACATAAAGTAACTCTAGGTCCTCTGCAATATCACAAATCCTTTGCCATCCAGCTAAGTAGACCGTGAATCTCCCCGTAGATAGTGGTTAGAGTAAAGAGCAAAACCTGCAGGTGTAGGCCTGAAGGGACATGTACTTTCCCCTACAAACCCCTTCCCACTTCTACGGGCAGCTGAGCAGGCGAACGTCAGGAGAGGCGGTGATGAAGGCGATAATCCCAAGCATCCAGAGAGGAAACATGCGAACGGTGAGTGAAAAAGACTAAATACTTTGGCAAAAGTGCATGCCTTTGAACAAGTAAGAGAAGGTAACGGAGGAAGGTGGGAAAACAAAATTATAGTTAGAAGTAGAGTAGAATGTATATATATATATATATATATATATATATATACATATATATATATATATATATATATATATATATATATATATTTATATATATATGGGGAAGGAAATAGAGACTCAAGGGGTGATCAAGTAGTGGATAAGAATACCAGGGAGGACACCTGAGAAGAGGGAGATACCAGGAGGACACCTGAGAAAAGAGGGGAATACCGGGAGGACACCCGAGAAGAGGCGGATACCAAGAGGATACCTGAGAAAAGAGGGGAATACCGGGGAGGACACCCGAGAAGAGAAAGGATACACCCAAATTCCTACACTTAGGAAGCGGTTAGAAGAAGACTGCATCCATAGTCCTGAATAAAACAGGAATAAATAGGAGACCACAGCGGTTTTAGATTCTGTGAAAGGGATGGGCTTACACCCCATGTCGGGGTAAGATTAGGGGCAGTATTCTGTGTAGCCAGCTGGAGTTTGTCTAGTCCGTTAACGTCTGTCTTATGTGTTTTGTGTTGTGACATCATAGGATGAAATGTTTCCTTTAAGGAACGGGCATAAAAAATTACGCGATTAAGTAACTGAGATATTGTGGAATACTAATTGATATTTGTTAGTTGAAAAAAGAAGAAACATTTTTGTGGAAAAAACAGGATTGGAGCTTGCGACGATTGGTGCTCGCTCATATTGTTGGAGTTGTTTAAGGAAACAGAAGGGCATAACAAGTGTTATATGAATGAAAGGGGAACCGGTTTAAGCATGGAGGATTTGACTCCATTAGTACACCTGTGCAATTAATTGCCAAAACATGCACCCAAGCTGAAAAAGTACAGTGCAGAATGGTTTAAAGGAACCGTGAACAAGATGTTTATGCCATGGCCCCAGGGTGGATCGCTGTCTAAAGCGGTCCTACAACACATGACAACATATTTGCACGCCACATATAAAGGTAAAAAGTTAGATAAACGCCTAGCTAGTTTAGAGCTTTGGAAAATATATCAGGAAGATAAAGAGGAGGAGCCACCGTTAGATTGGATACGTATGTACAGAGGGGGGTGAGATGCCTTCTGCGCCACCTGCCCCGTCCGAACCAAAAATCAAAGTCAGTAAGGACGAAGGATTATACCCGCTAAGAGAGCTTAAAGCAGCCACAGGGTACAGCAACCCGGCATATGAGTCACCTACGCAAAGTAGTGACGAAAGCCCAGACAAAGACAGAGATAGAGATATCACCTCCAAGGTCCCAAGGGACAAGGAGAGAATCAAAAACGAGAGGAAAGACCAGGTACAAACAAGTACATCTCCCGATACAGAGAGAGAAGGTAAGAGGTGGAAAGGAAATGAGGATAGAACTGATGAGATAGCATTCGCACAAAACAAATTGATGGGAGGTCAGATTCTATTGAAACTCGATGGTAAAAGCATTGATGACGCGAATCGAAAAGAGAAGTTAGACGATGTACGGAGAATGGAGAAGGAACAGGAAAAAGGATTGAGAGATGAACAACTTGGTAAAAAAGATAGGCAGAGACGAGAGCATTTATATCGCGAAGAGCAAGAAAGACAACGAGATCATAAACAGAGAGCATCTAATGATCAAGACAGACAGGAACAAAGGCGAATAGAAGATGAGCAAAAGATAAGGGAGTTAAGAATAAAGAGACGAAGGGATGAAGAAATACGAAGGGCAAATGAACGTAGAACTGAAAAGAAAGAGGAAGAGGATAGAGGTAGAGAAGAAGTGAGGAAGCGCAGAGAATTCAGTGACAACATAGAACGTAAGCAAAGACAGAGAGCACACGCTCTTCAATATCTGGAAAGAGAGGTTCAAAAACCTGATCCAGTAGTAGACTGGGAAGACATTGAAGAATTTTTACTGAGTACGATTCAGTACCAGGCATGTCTAGGTCAGATATGGAGGATGACTTCAACACCAGAAGCATCGGAGAGACGATCGATAGAATATATGATGAGATGAGGCTAGAACAAGTACCCCCTGGGGGAGGGAAGGACAGGCGCCTGGAGAGCACTCAGCTTTATGATGCTGAGGACATCTCCCTAAATAGAAAGAATAGAGAGCTATCCCTAGATAGGTTGGACATCAGTATGAACAAGGAGGATGCGAGAAATTGCACAAGTTGGGCACAGATAAATTCAGACGCAGAAAGAAAGGAATATGAGGAAAAGGAAGACGAGAGAAGACGTGAAAGACGCTTCTCAAGGGGAAAGGGAATAAGATGGTTGGATTCCAGTGTGTCTGCACTGAGGGCATCGGAATCAGCCACACAGTCAGGTCGATGCGAAGAAATATTGTACGGTCAGAGGCGGGTGTCTCCACCACCCTATGTGAGCCGACTAAGGACATTGCCAGGTAGGCGGCGATGCGAGAATATCACTCCTGCAGTAGATAGGAAAACAATGAGAGAAGAGAGAGAGGGCTATGCGTCCCAATTTCTGTTGCTCGAGAAAGGAGGAGCGAGACCACAATATATTCCATGGCCACACATGGATTGGGAAAACCTGAAAAACAAGCTTTCAATGCTGACTTCGGGAGCTGGAAAATGGATACATGAGTTAGAGAAAATGACGGGAGGGAACACGTTGGCTATTGGGGATATTAAGGGTCTTTTAATCGCCATACTTGTTGATCGAGCTGACGATGTGTAGACACGTGTAAGTTACCCTGGCGTGGCTACAGTCAATACCGCGCATGACGGAGCACCGTTTAACAATTGTAGAGCCACAGTATGGAGAGCATTACGATCGCTCTATCCGGATACTTCATGGGAGCTATCATTTCATGGAAAATAAAGGAGTCAGAAGACCCTTTGCTTTACATTAAGAATTTCCAAGACACGTGGGTAATTAAATGCGGGAATCCCGTGTTCTACCATATATTATGCCAAGGGCTGCCAGATCAGGTACAGAAGCAGCTCAAGAAATTAGTAGGAATCGAGGCGAAACCGTGGACTGAAATACAGTTGACCATAGCTCACTATTACAGGCTGCTGCAAGAGAAGAATCGCAAATAAGAAGCTACACGAAAAGGTGAATAGGCGAAATTAGTGCAGAAGAAATTGTCAAAATATGCCATGGAAGGGGCAATGATAACTAACACAGACGGATCAAACATGCAGCAGGCCAATAATCAACAGCAGGGGAATCAGGGAAATAATGGGTTTTACCCCAGAGGGAGAGGCTTTCGAGGAAGAGGATGGCAAAATAATCAGGGTTTCCAAAACATGCAACATGGAAGTCAGGATATGTCAAAGGAGCAAATGATCAGACCACCACCAATATGTTGGGTGTGTGGGATGACAGGGCACCTAGCACGCACATGCAGAATTCAAGGCATGGTGCAAAACGACCAAAGAACCAGAGGAGGTATGGTGAATCCACCTGTGTTATTACAACAGGGAGGAAATGGAGTTGCACAGAATCACACGGTGCAACCTCAAGCGCCATGAGCACAGCAAAGCTCGCAACCTCATAAATTGATAAGTTGTCCACAGGGACAGTCCCAACAGTTACCGATGCAAATGTCACAAACAACAAGTATAGGTCAGGCTGTGAACGATGGGATGAGAGTTAACACTGGTGATGGGGGAAGACCATTTACGCAAAATGGGACAGGATTGTATATGGACTATGACAGCTCACTGATAGACCTAATGTGTTCTATCCTATCAGTGACACCTGACCCTCACCAGGAACCAAGGGTGGATGTCGTTATATGGGGTAAAGAATATTCCTTCTTAGTTGACATGGGTGCGACATGCTCGTGTATAAGTAAAGGCAAGTTTTCCTTGTCCGGTGATGCTATAAACACTCATGGCTTCACAGGAGCAACAAGTCGTGTTCCTTTTACAGACACACTTCCAGTCTCTATAGGAGAATGTGACATGAATGTGCCACTGTTATATTCAAGGCAAACCCCAGTAAATATATTGGGACGAGACTTAATGACAAAGCTAAACATGACGATCTAGTTCACAGAGAAGGGCATAGTATGCTCGACTCCAGGAACGCACTATTTGAACGTATGCGAGATAATTAGAGCGTACGCAGGACACATAGCACTAAGAGCTATCCCATTGGAGCAGTAAATATTTGCATACGGAGTACATGTGTTGATGGCATGGCTACCAGGCCTTGCAGACAAAATGATGAGGACACTAGATGAGTTTTTATTTAGACCAAGAATACCTATGCACGAGGAGAAGGGATGAGTACTTACCTTGATGATGCACACAGACATAGTGCAAGGGAAAATGGCTTTGATAGATGGTTGTGATGATGAAGGCCAACAATGGTGCACAGTGATCGCCATTGAAGAAGGGTACAGGCTGACTGACGTCATGGATGACGATCTGTTCGACAAACGAACACACGCGGAGGAAATAACAGTTGAAGTGATTCTCACTTTTTGGGCGAAGATGATCAAAAGACGAGTGCCCCAGAGAATTATGTTGGCACAGAACCGTCCTGAATATTTTGAGGTTGATATGGCCCAGGTGCCTGTCTCTCTATGGACCACAGACCCCTATGACGTAGGCTTATTGAAAGGAGTAGGAGAAGTCAAAATTAAACTGAAACCAGGAGCCATTTTACCAAAGGTACGCCAGTATCCCATGCCTAGGGAGGCAGATGAGGGAATTTTCAAGACGATTTCAGCTATGATGAAACAGGGCATCTTAGTGACGTCGTCATGCAATACCGCAGTTTACCCTGTCAAGAAATCAAGGGTAGGGTCTTGGAGGCTAAGTCAAGATCTGCGCCCAATAAATGATATTGTAGAAGCTGAGTTCCCTTTAGTCCCGAACCCGGCCACAATACTATGTAATATACCTGATGAGGAAAAATATTTCACGGTGATTGACTTGTAAAAAAACGTTTTTCTCAATCCCATTGCATCGAGACTCACAAGATCTGACATCATTTACCTTCAGACAGATGAGTCTGAAAAGTACAAGGTACTGTGAGTCTCCCTCAATTTACAATATTGTCCTATGGATGGACTTAAGCAATATCGCATTAGAGAGTGTTGTCTTGCAATATGTAGATGACATCTTAATTTGCAGCACCAAAGAGGAAAAGTGCAGACAAAATTCCATTCAGCTATTGACTATATTGGCTGAGAAAAGATATTAAGTTGACAAAGAAAAGTTACAATATTGTCAGCAAGAAGTGCTGTATATAGGTCAGTTGATCTCACATGAGGGGAAAAGAGTTACCCCAGAAAGGGCTGAAGCCATACTGAACACAGCTAAGCCACACACGATAAAACAGATGCAGAGCTTTTTTGGTCTTTGCAATTATGTCAGAGCGTGGGTCTTTGACGACAGCTCATATACCAAGCCCTTGTTACAGGCCCTAAAGAAGGCACAGGTGATGAAAGAAAAAATCGGGTGGTCCAAGACCATGGGGGAAGGGTTTACTGAGCTCAAGAAAGCCATTTGCACGGCACCAGTTTTAGGGATTTCCAACTATGCAGAGGAATTCTACCTGTTCTCCCACACGAATGGCAGCGTCATGACGGCAGTACTCACACAGAGAACCACATTGGGGTATAAGCCCCAGGCATACTACAGTGGAAATTTGGACCCAGTGATGAGAGGCCACATACCGTGGGAACAAAGTTTATCTGCCGCAGTGTTCGCCATAGATAAAGCAACAACCATTGTGATGGGATGCTCAATGACGTTGTACGTCGAGCATGTGCTATTTGCTATTCTAGAGAAGCCAAAGGGCATGTTGACATCTCAGAGAGCTTCTGCCTATGAAGTGATCATATTGAATCCGTCAATTAAGATCGTTCGATGCAAGATAGTGAACCCAGCTATGTTTATAGCACAGCCAGTTACTGAAGGAAAGCCAATACATGACTGCTCGAACTATGAAGAATTTTATGAGATTCCCAGAGTGAAAGAAAATGCATTGGCAGGAGGAGAAATTGTCTCTGTTGACGGTTCCTCGAGAATCGATCAAAGTGATGGGTAAAGATATACAGGCGCCGCTGTGATGAAGCACACGGCAAATGGAGAGTTTCAAGTGCTCCTTAGTGCACGATTACCATCTCATTATTCAGCACAAGCTGCAGAATTATTAGCATTGATACTCGCGATTGAGAATCACGCAGGCCAGGAAGTGACGGTGTACAGTGATTTCGCCTATGTGATATCAACAGTGCATGCGCACACAGGCCTAGCACGCTGGAAGAGGAGGGGCTACCTCTGAGCAGACGGCACACCAGTGCAGCACGGAGCCTTATTGGACAGGCACATCAAGGCACTATAGCTCCCAGTGGGCATAGCGGTCGGGAAATGCCCCACCCACACGAAGGGGACAGATTTTATCTCACGAGGAAATCAAGCAGCAGACACCAAGGCCAAGCGTATGGCATCCAAGGGTGTACTCATAATGGACATAGAAATAACTGATGTAAACGAGAAGATGATTGTTGCACGAAATGAACCTGAGAGCTATAATAATATGGGGCAGATCCAGTTAATGGAACTCCAAGGGGAGGCACCGCAGGAAGAGAAGAATCTCTGGAAGCGGCAAGGGTTTTCATTAAACCCCTCCGAAAGCTTGTGGTGACATGACAGCACTGGTAAACTAGTAATGCCTATAGCCCTGTTAAAATTAGCACTGGAGCAGTTGCACTATCCAACACATATGACAAAAGAGAATCTTGCGGCAACGCTCGCTGAAGACTGATCGAACTTAGCAGAGCATGTTGCATTTTTTATGATGAACTATATAATCTGCCATCAGATCACAGCTGGGCACACACTAAAAGCAATTAGAGGACCTTTTCAGCACTTTCATGTCGATAACATCGATATGATTCAAGTATGTAATGGGTGCAGGTTTCTAATTGTTATGTTGTGTCCATTCTCTAGATGGATAGAAGCAGGTCCATGTACACATCCAGACTCTACCTGTGCGGCCAAATTTCTAGTGAGAGAGGTATTTCCCAGGTGGGGAGTATGTGAAGTCATGAGATCAGACAATGGGGATCACTTTGTCAACAAAGGTTTTGAACAAATTAGCTTGTTGCTTGGTATAAAGCACAAGTTCTTGTTGGCATATCATCCACAAGGTAACGGGATCTGTGAGAAGCTCAACGACTTGTTAAAGGAAAGGATAGCCAAGTTGAAGCTTACTCTAAAGAAAGGATGGCGGAACTGCCTCCCACTGGCACTGTATGCACTCAGAAACCAACTTGGTTCTGACCACCACCTTATGCCGCACAAAATAGGAACAGGAAGAAGGATGCACACTCCACTGACACCCCGAAGCAGAGCTAGGTGTGATGCTCAGCCGACAAGTGAAATCTTAGGGTCTGAAATGGAAAATTACTTGAACTGCATGACATCTTGTCTTACTGTAATTGCAGGCCAGCTGCAGCGATGACGAAAAGGGTGCAGGGCAGCACAGAGCACAGAAGGAGACGCTACTGCAGACACAGTTCCGAATCTATGTGTTCCTTCAATCTTCCCTGGAGACACCGTCCCGGTGAGGAATCACACAAGGAAAAAGTGGGACGAGCCAAGGTTCAATGGACCGTTCACAGTTGAAGACGTTACTCCATCTGCAGTCAAGCTACAAGGAAGAAGAGCTTGGATCTTCCTGGGCGGTATCAAGCCATACGTCGGAGAAATCCCCCTGCCTGCACCCCACCGCAAAGAGACTACAGACAATGGGGAAGAACCACAGCACATGCAGATGAGATCCCTGATGAGGAAGAAGGAAGCATGACCAGCAGCAAAGCAGAGACAAAGAACGTTTGTGCAAATTTGTGGCTTGAAAATTGCCATTCCTCTGAACAAAAAGAGAAGAGGATAAGGACATAAAAAATACAGACACTGTGCATCCTAGTTGCAGGGTGAAGGAGAGAAGTGCATATGCAAGCCACAATGTAGGTAATTGACTTTGAACTTTAGAATGAGGCACACTGAAGTACCAATAAGAAAAGAATATGTCGAATTTCAATCGCAAAAACACGAGTTGGAAGAAAATACAGTATCCAGGCTAATTCAAGACAGGACCACTGTTTGGACTCACAAATGGCTTCCTGGAGTTGCAACATCCCTAAAGACGTTTTGAACTACTTTGACCTAGTCTTGAGGTTACACCCATCACTACTGGGAAGGCTCACTAGCAGCCCGAAATTTCTGCAAGATCCTGAAAACAGCAAGATATTAAGAAGGCTGCTCACCATGATTGCCGAGCAGTTCTTCCGACTTCCAGAATACAGCGGGGAAAAAACAAATGTCCCAAGTGGAAGAAGAAGCGAATACACTCATCAACATGATATTTTTTTGTCTAATTGAAGAGCACCCAAACTTTGTCAGAAGACACACTGATGTATTAACATTTCTTCGATATCCGGCAAACAAAGAATGCTTGAGCATAATCTTGAACGGCATCATAATCCAGGTCACGCTCCACATCAACCTAGATCATAGAAGCTATTCACAGTGAGTACTGAACTGTTCCAGAATTCAGCAAGGGAAAAACAAATGTCCCTGTCACCAGAAGATAGCAGATTGGCGAACAATGTCTTCTTTCGCCTAATTGAGGAATTTCCAGAACTTGTACGGAGACCTGCCGGTGTTGACCTCCTCACGTTCATCAGAGACCCAGCAAAATCTACCCAGCTAAGCATAATCCTGCATGGTATTGTAGTACAAATCAAGCTCTCCAATCTCCACCAGAGTTTCCAGAAGAAATCTTGAATATTCCCGCCAAGGGACAGATCGAGAAAGCATTGCCAGAGACCTCACTCTTGTTACACCAATAAAGACGCAACATGTCGTCTCGGATGAAGCAAATAAAACGCATCAACTGGGAACTCGTATACTTTGAACATGCACAGAAAAGAAACGTGTTTACCTCATTACCCGATTTTGATATTTCCTCATGCGTAGAAAAGGAGAACTGTATCCAGAGATAACAGACAATCCAACGTCCAGGCAAGAGGGACAATTGTTTCTGTACATGCAATCCACAAGAGGAACCAGCAGTATCCAGGAATAATATTGTCTAAGATTGCATTAAAGCGTTAGCCTTGTCCTTAAAATGTTCGAGATGAGAAATGTAAATAGCAGCCAGGTTCTCCCCCAGGAGGAGAGTAAATGTTGCAGGCTAACCTATAAGGGTATCATGTACTTATGCATTAAATTCATTATTGTTTTATTGTTGCTGACGATGTGAGCTGCATTTTTTATTGGTAGACAAAGCATTCAGAGTCCAGTTCACCCACCTAACGATGCACACATGAAGCCCACAAAGGCACCGAAACCCTATGTAGTCATTCCGGTCCCTAGAAGATCTGACAATGGAGTGAGTGAACTTGAGTTGGGTGTGATTAGCAATGACACACACCTAGTTGCAGTAACAAGCATGTTAACAAGCCTGAGACAGGGTCGGCAAAATGTGAGTGAAAACAGGTTTCTTACAAACACACGCATGCAAACGACGAGTGCACATACACCAGATCTAATTTCAATAGCTACAGAACCACAGGCCAAAGAAGGGGAGAAATTAGGGCAACCAACTGGGAGAAGCAACCCCACAGGTGAAGAGAAAAGACGAAGAGGAAAAGCTGAGCCTTTGAAAAGACAAAGGAGATGAAGAACGAACCATCAGAGACAGCATTGATAAACACTCCTGATCCAATGAAGAGAACAAGCACAAGTCCCACAAAACTATCATGTGCAGAGATAGTGGCAGAATCAATTTGGCCATTCATAACCAGAGCCAAGGAAAGACAGGAGATAAGGGAAAGACTTGCAAGACTTTCGCCTACCTCATTGGTACATATGAAGAGGCCTGAAACATGGAGGGAAGTGCCTGTGAATCCCCCAGTGAGAAGAAGCTACATGGATGTTATTAATGATGTGATGATAGCAAACTACATGAAAACCTTGAGAATCAAGAGAAGCATACAAGGAGATGACAGTGAACTAAATGATTACCTGGACAGCACAGCACATTTGGGAAACAACATATGGTACCAACATATAAAAGAAGTTGGAAGACGGACCTCAGAGGGGGAATGCTTTGTTTGCAGACTCCTACCCTACAGCATGGGGAAATCAAAGATCTTTGTAGCTGTAGAAATTGACGCCCAGATAGCACACTGTCTATCACACATAGCATGTGCAACTGAAAAGACAGATCCAGATGAATATGAATACATACAAGATATAAAGACAAGAAACAGATCTCATATGAGAAATCATGTGATCAGATATGAGAAGCCAGGAGAGAAAGGAGCTGGCATTTGATGGGAAGTGAATAAAAAACTTGATGTCAAAGGTAAATCTGCAGAAGAGGCCAGAAAATGGAAGAACAGAGGCCAAATGCAAATATGGGGAACAGTGCTTTCACCGGACGGATGGGAGAAAGGAGTAGTGATCTGCAGAGCATGGATGGTCACCGGAGCCTGCAAATAAGCAATTGAAAATGCGTAGAAGATATGCAAGCCACAATGGCCAAAACTTGTAAAACTATTGACATGGGTCGAAGACAGAGGAGGACCCCTACAGATAGTGCCATTGGAGAATCCGAAACTGTGCTTCAGAAATAACGGTACAAGAAAAATGGGAGAAAATCAGAGCTGTGGACGAATCGTTGACACTCCAGGAATGGTACACGGTACTGTAGTGACCATGGATCATTATTGGGCATGTGGATCCAAAGCATATATTAGACTGCCGAAAAACTGGGGAGGTAGGTGCACATTACTAAATGTCCATATTCCAGCGCTGGTGATTCCAAAAGGTGATTTGAATATTGACAGTTTTCAGAAAGCAAATGCTCACCTGAGGAAGAAGAGATCTGTGGAAGTAAGAAGCAGAATAAAAAGAGAAACATTATTTCTCTGCCAAATAAATAGAAGCCTTTGACGCGATTCCATATGAACACAGGCTGTTCAGTCAGACCTCATCAGTGTTCAGACAATTTTCATGCCAAGAATCCAAGTTGGAGTAAATACTAAATGGTTCCAAATAACCAGCTGGGAGTTACTGCAGACAATCAATACAACCATAAAGGGATTCAACGCAATCACGGAAGAATTAAGGGCGATTCGACTAATGACTCTTCAGAACCGATACGTCCTTGACATGATCACAGACATGGATGAAGGTGTTTGTGCAAAAATCGGAGAATCATGTTGCACATTCATGCCTTCTCATGATGAAGAAAACGGAACTCTAACAGAAGCCATAGGTATGCTGACAAAACTACAGAATCAAATGATTGATGAAACCGACGAAGTAGACAATGACAGTTGGTTTGGATCATTGTTATCATGGGTTCCACAATGGATGGCAGACACATTCAAATTCCTAGCAGCCCTACTAGTGGTTATACTGCTCGGATTTTGTGTTATCAAGATAATAATCTCTCAATGCCAGAAGACTGCGAAAAGAGCCACAGGGATGAAGATCATGATTGATGTTGAGTCAGAACGGAAACCCAAAGACATGACTGATGAAGAAATAAGAGACTTTGTAAAAGCTAGCACTCACACACCAGAAGGAACAAAGTTTCGATATCCAAGGAGACATAGAACTTATATGGAGGAATGGATTTATTGCTGCCCATATGGACAATGTCAACTTATGACATGGAACAAAAATGAACATGTGAGAACAGCAGGAAGCTTGAAGGGAGTGATAAAGATATGGACCCCAAAAAGACATTTCTTCAGGCCATCATCAACAGACCCAGACGATGAAGTGATATTGAATGCAGAAGATGCAGAAAAAGTGGGTGCCAATGGAAAAGGGAAACTGGTCGATAAATCTCCCAGAGGGGGAAGTGTAGAGGAGGTCCCAAGCATGACCCGCACTCAAAGCGCCCATTTTGAAGTACCAGGAACGTTCACGCAGAGATATGTGAAGTACAATGAGCAAATAAACCAGCAGCGAGCCACAGTAGGGCTCTGCCCGGTACCGATCAGACCGACAGCACTCATTGAAGTACCAACACCAAAGAAAACATGGACAGTAAAGTACCCATTGAGGAAACCATATCAACAAATAAAACGGAATGAAGATCGTCTGAGTACAGTCCCTGAAGAGACTAAGAAAGTCCTAAAAGAAGACTAATGGTGATGTCAAAAGAACTTGGACTGACTTGCAGATAAAGGAAACGATGACCTATGAATAACAAAAGAGACTAAACACCATGCATAAGCGACATCCTGAGTTGACGTAAAAGGACGAGGTCAAGTATAAGAAGCTTATGCCATAAGAGCGATGCAGATATGCAACCAGTTTACACGTGTACATATGCATGGAAACGCCAGAAAGCTGAGGAAATTGTGCGGCTTGTTATGCTTAGAAGGAAATTAGATGCGGCAAACGCCACATATACATATCTACCTTAAAAGGAGCACTTTATATAACATACATGTCCACTTTGCAAAAGGGCAGAACCAACTGCAAGTTACCAGAGGTCCCAGGAGCGAAGGCCCTCAAACACGGGAATCGGAAGCCAAGGACAGAAATGAAACTCAGAGGAATGAGGCACGTGTACAGAAACCAAGGTCATCTTAATATGACACAGGCTAATACAATTTATGACACCAAGAGCGGAGTATCATGTTCAAAGGAGTCACGATAAGCAGCAGAAGGCATTTGGTGGACAGAAAGCTAAAATCAAATACACAAATTACATGGAGACAGAGTCGATTTCACGGTGCCTAAGATACGTGACCTGCCAAGCAAGAAGAGTTGGGGCCTTCACACCTATGCGCAGCCTTGAGCAATGCACAGATATCTGAGTTCTCCCAGACAGAGAGCATTGAGGCCTACTAATTAGAAAACTAATTGACACATGGCGAGTGGGTCAGTGATGGATGGTGGTACTGGTTGGTGGGAGGCTAGGGGAACTGACGGGTATCCTGCACCTGGCCGACCATTCTGCATGCTGCTAGGCAAAGTGGAAAAGTACAAGGTGACGTGGTATCAACCCAATCACAATGTACCAAGTAATCTAGGATCCAATAGTTCATAGAACCAATGAGACGTCGTACTGTTTGTGACATTTACAGTAGTCATTCTGAAGGAAGGGCTTAGATGCCCCACCTGATGCTAGTTATCCAATCCCCTCTCCCCATTACCGTATACAGTTATAGTACCTATAGTAAAGTTACCTTCCTATAACCAATAGAATTGCATGCAACGTTTTGAACGTTTTTCACGTTAGCGATGACAAGTTTTTAGTATAAAGGATGAGATTTCTGTAAAGTTCATTGGAGTTGAAGCGAGAAGGAAGATCGCGCCACTGCTGATAGTCATAACTCCCCGTTTTTTTTACTTGTCATTAAACGGACTCCCTTTGCCAAACCATTGAGTTCTCAATATTCATTTGAAGTTTGAGTACAAATCTGCATCCCCATCCATCTCACGGGTGCTGCTATTCCATCTTAAAGTGCTGTTTGTGATAACCCCAGTCCTATGGACAGGCGGGGGTCCCTCCTGCACACTTATATGCAAATAAATGTATGGAACTGCAGGAGCACCTATGGGACCTGAAAGAGCCAAGTGTGACTAACATATGGAGAGTATAGAATAACATGGACGCTGTAGGACCCGCATTATGGTTTAGGAAAATTACAGCTGGCCACAAGCCTCTCAGGAAGAGCTGAGCAGAGTTGAATTCAGGCTGGACAAGAGCAAACGTGTGAGACAGGTCCCACTGCCAATGCCACCAGATATGAATGACATTCCATTCCCTGAACAAAAGTAACAACAGCTGCAATAAATGCAAATAATTCTTCTTAATTCAGAGCTGCAGAGTTCCAAATTATGTTCTCTGAACACGTGAACCGGCCGACTCAGATAATGGACAGAAAGCAGCACTAGGAAAGGGAGTCAATCTCATGCCGCCAGAAGAAGCTTACAACAAAGATGTTACAATGTGAGACAAGTGTTGCTCAAGATGAACAAGCACTCTCATAGTCTAAGGTGGTACACACGAGTTACAATACAGACACATAGTAATTCTTATTACCATGGGAAGGTACACTAAGAGCTCAGAGCCTTTGCGGATCCCAGGCTTGGGGGGGTCAGCTCAAGCCAATCACAGGTCAGGCTCCTAGGGGTGGGTCCCAACAGGCAAGAACCAATGGTAAGACCCTCATACTGCAACATTGTTAGAAATAACATTTTGGTGATGGACCAGGCCAGCCACCTGACATGCGAGAGGCAGTGGATTAACATGCAAAGTGTCCACTATAGGTGGACTATTACTCAGTACCGAATCCAGTAGTTCAATAGGTTTTCTGCAGAGGGGCCCAGGTTGTGACATCACTCTGTTGCAACTTTAGGACAAAACTGGCCTGCGAGCCAGGAGACGTTGAGTGGTTCATGGCTTTCTTCTATCCTTGTACTGATCCCTGTTGGTTTTTGCTGTAATAAACCACAGTTTGAACTTGCTGTCTGACTGGGTCTATGTTCCTTTTTGGGGGAAGGTGTTGGGCCTTTCAACAGTCTGCGAACTCCTAGTGGCCCTCTGACCTACCTGGGAGTTTGTCCCAACAGTTGGTATTGTTTGACTCTGCGTAAAATTGCTCCTGACTTCAGATTTATCTTCACCCCTCCCACCCCCTTCAAAAGCCCCACATCATAGGGACTAGTAGTCAATAAAATCCTGGGCAGCTTGGCCAGATCCCCCTCGCAGAAGGACATTGGTGCTTTTAGCGCCATTGCTATCCTCTGTGGTACCTCTGTAATGTATCTTTATCCAATATGTCACACTAATTTTGAACACCATCTCATGGTCTGGCCTGTTGTCTCTGAATATGTCTTCATCTGCCACTGTGGCCCATCTGTACCCCTCAGCTTTGGCGATCACTGCTCACCATGATCGTCCTGTGTTGTCTGTCCCGTGTACTGCAATCCACTCGTCTCCTACAATCACTGCCTCCAATTCTAGTGGCACTATTGTCCCTTCTGCCTCATCCATTGGCATCCCTGGAACAAATACTCATTTGGGATGCACCACATCTTCCCTTGAATCCCTGTGAGCCATCCAATTACAATCTCAGTCCCGTATTGGAACAGCTTCTCGTCCACTGGCACCCCCCTCTGTACATTCCGTCCACATTATGACTGAATGATTTCCCTTACATTGAGAAGATGTATCCCTGGTGTGGAGCACATTAATCCCTTGTCTGTGAATGAAATCGTCATGTTACGTCTGCTCATGATATCTCTCCCCAGTACATTTACAGGTGTCTGTTGAGAGTAAAGTAAAGGCAAAAAGAAATCATGTTCCCCTATAGAAAGGGAAATATTGTCCATGAAAGGAACCACTTCCATAGCCCCAGAGAATCCTTGAGTATTCATGGCATCACCTGGCAACCTATAGATTCCCTCTCGGATGCAGAACTTAGTCGCCCCTGTGTCTACAAGAAAGGAAAAAGTCTTGTCACCTATCGACACCCATGTGCGTGGTTCCTCCGCAGGGTTGGGTGTGATCGACAGGATTGAACACATCAAGTCTGTCTGTGGGCTGTCCTATTGAGGATATAAGGACATCCTATTCCCAGAAAATTGATTGTTCCCCACCATGGTGATCCCTCCCAGTTTTCTAATGGGGGGTTGTTGCCATGGAGTCTGTGCGTGCTACTGTCCCGTCGTTTCGTTCCATGCTGTTCTATATCTGCTGCATTTGTTGTGGCGTGTACACATGCGGTATGTTACCCTGAGTCTGGGGCATATGTGGTGCCTGCAAATACTGCGGTATAGGAGCTTGCATCTTTGGTATCTGTGTCAGTGGCTGGTGTGGCTGTGGGTATGCTCTCTGTGTCGGTCCTCGTTGTTGTGCTTGGTCTTGTGTGTAATACACATACTGTTCCCCTTAGTATGCTGGCTGGTATTGCATCTCCCCATTCTGTTGTACCCCCTGCTTCTGTACACTCTCGAGGTGTGCCCTATCTGACCACACAACCAGCACTGTGGTGGCTCCCTCCCTTGCCCGTTGGAAACCCCCAGAATAGTCCCCTGGGCCCTGCTGCACTTGCTGCCCATATCCTCGGAACACTCCTGGAAAATCCCCTTGGTTGTGATGTACCTGTGGCCCATACCCACGTCCCCTGGGTGGCTCCCCTCTTCCACGAAACCCAGGCTGCATGTTTCCCCACCCCATGAATCTTCCCCCCGCGGGTGGCGGTGCGTACTGCTGTTGTGGTGTCCCCTGTCCCCTGCACTCATCAGTGCCCCCCATTCCAAGCCATACTTGAATCATTTCTTTTGCACTAGCTTCGCTTCCTTGTGGTGCTTTTCCTCATTCTTCTTCCTGATCTTCTCTTGCAATTACCTACAATGGTGTACTATCATGAGCTGTATTTCTGGCCAAGATTTTGCCTCCATGCCTACTAATTTCTTAAGCTGCTTGTGTACCGGTTCTGGCAACCTTGGCCACAATATGTGGTAAAATAAAGTTACTGTTTTGTCGCACGGTTCGCACGTTTCAAGGTGCCAAAGTCCTTGCATCGCCTGAATATAGTGTAGGGGGTCTTCATCTTCCCCCATTTTGCGGGCCATAATCTCACTAATGTCTGACGTGTCTGGGTATTGTGTCCTTAGAGATTGCCATATTGCGGCTCGGCAGTTTGCAAAAGGTGAACCATCATGTGCCGGGTCCTGGATGGTCACTTTTGGGAACCCCACCCTTTTCATACGTCATCAGCAGCCTCCTGAGTATCGCCACTAATAGTCCCTTTGCGTCCCCCACTGCAAGTCATTGTCCCGCTGTCATTCTTTCCATTTCGCATATCCATTTCCCTGCACCCGCGGTTAACAAAGGTAGCCTACTTTTTCCTTGTCAATGGGCCTCATTACACGGAAGGCGGTAATCCAGGGTGCTATTAGCACCCTGGACCATGCCGGTAAATTACCGGCACCGCCTTGGCGGAAAGGGGATTTACCGCCCCATTCCAAGGTTGGAGGGGCGGTAAATCCCCTTTCCGCCATTGCCCTTCCCCATTCCCATTTCTGCCCCATAGGGCTCTATGGGAATGGGGAAGGCGCTAATTACGGCACCGCAATTTTGCGGTGCCGTAATTAGCTCCGAGGTCCCTTAGCGGGTTGGTACTTAACGCCTGCAAGAAGCAGGCGTTAATTCCTCCAACCCGCAAAGGGACCTCGTAGTACGGCGGTAAGGGTTAACGGTCACCGTTGCCATTAACGGTGACCGTTAACCCTTACCGCCGTCCGTGTAATGAGGCCCAATATCTTTCCATGGTTTATATTGAGGTCACACCCCCTCCCTTTTCCAGTAGGGGCAGCTGTGTGAACCCTATCTCCCTGCTTGCTCCTCGAGTCAGTCTAATCTTCTTGTTGGCGTCTGTAATGTCTGCATATGGGGTCCATTGGCCCTCTGCTAGTCAATCGCGCACAGTTGTCAGACCCCCCCTGTGTCCCTCATGCCAAAACATGCTATGGCCGTCTCGCCCTTCCTTCATCCTGAGAGGTCCCTAAGTGTCTCAACATATGCAACCAGGTCATCTATGTTGCATAATTCATCCACCGACTGCAGTGTTTGGTCGTACTTGTCTCCCTTAGATCCCCCTGTACCTTTCCCTATGTCCCAGGTCACACCTTTGTCTATACTTTTCCCCGTGGACTGGTGCTGAGGTTGCCTGCTTAGATCATCCCCACTATCCCTTGCTTCATGGTTCGAGTCGGATCCCATATTACTGCAAAAACCATCCACAAAGCTCAGTCTCGTAAAAGTTGTGTCTGTGTTGGGCTACACGGTGAAGTCAATGTCACGCAAATCGTGCCTGCCTCCTTCCCTGCTGGACCCCAGGCCTCTTCTATCTGGTACAGTAGTAGTCCTATCTTGTCTGGTCGGGCTATCTGGCTCTGCTCGTCTGCCCACTCCTGCTCTGTCATTTCCCATGTTCATTGTCCATCGTGTTTTTATGTTTCTGATTGTGCGCGCCTCCTCCTCCTTTCATGTGCGCTCTCATGCTACTCACTCTACCAGCCACTTTATCTGTTCCCTATCCACTAACATTCGTTTTTCCTTCTCATCTGCCTCTCTTCACTTCTTAATCTCTTCTTGCTCCTTTGTCCTCCTTTCTTGCTGCTCCTGCTCCTTCTCTTCCTCTCTCTTACTTTCTCTGCGCTCCCTCTCTAGTCTCTCTTCTCTTTCCCTCTCCTTCTTTTTTACTTCCTCCATTATTTTTGCCTAATCCCTTGCTTTGCTGCTTCCCTTAAGGCCTTCGATCCCATCGGTTGCTCTCTCTACCTCTTTAGTTATCTTCCCTTCCCGTTTTAGGAGAATCTGTCCCCCTACTCACTCGTTTGTGGCTATGCTCTATAGCTCCTGCTTAATGCCATTCTGCGCCTCACTGCTCGCTCCCCTTTCGCTGATCATTTGCCCCATTCCTTTCTGTCCCTCCTCCTTGTTATATGGTGGTGGTGTAAATATTGGATTTGAATAGCCCTCTGATGCTTTTAGCTCCCATAGTGGGTACATCCCTTTCTCATTGTCTGTGTCCTTCATTTTTCGCTTGCAGGAGAGGGTGGGTGAACAGAGGGTAGGGGCGCGGGCCCCTGTGCCTCCTGTTGGCTCAGCATTCACTGACGCCTCGCTACATCCCCCTCGATCTCCTGAAACATCCTCCAGGACTCGAATATTGCCATGCGGTTCTTTGCTTCTTACCGCTAAAAGTACCCTGTAAGTGTGTCAGTAATGATTGCTGCACATCCTTGGAGAAACTTCCACATTGTGGCCACGGTTTAGTCAATTTACCCTCAGTGCTTTTAGTCCATTCCACGCTTCCTTTGCAAATCTTGTCTTTATAGGGTGGAAGAGTCTTACATAAGTGCTGCAGGGGCGTGTCGCCCCCGCACTTCCCTTGATACATTATGTTTACTCTTACTTGACCTCCAGTCGAGGTTTTCGACAATCCACTGTTATGGAAAAAACACAGTGTAATGACAATTCTTTCAATTTACTCTGTGGCTTTCTGGCTCCACAACCACCTGTCAGCCGTGCTCCGTGCACTGCCCCAGCACAAATCTCCATCTCCTCAGGCTCACCCACAAATTGCATGCATGCGGCTTCCGTGCACCGCCACTGGATAACCTCCTCTGTCAATCTCAAGTTTCTCAACACCGATTCCTCACCACCTCATGCTCTTCAAGTCCTATGTGCAAACCTATGGGTGACATCACCAATTTCCTAAGCAAGGTGGTGCTAAAAATCACTTTCAGCACGCACAATGCTAGAACCCTGTTGCTCAAAAAATACACACACCCCCAACACAAACCCCACAGCTGTCTTCCTGCCTCCTAGCAGAGCATACCAATATTTTCTTGTGTTCAATCTGTACATACACCATCGTCTTGTAAGTAACTGCCTGCTCAACACTTAACCAGTTGCGTCACCTTCCGCAATCTAGACCAGCTCCCTTTGCTAAACCTTTCAGGGATACCGTCATCTATGACCCAAGTTAAAACGCTCAACCCACAGGAAATCCATTATTTACATAACTTCTGTCATCCGTGTCCTCGAGTCAATAGTCTATGTTGTTCACCAGAACCTTTTACCTCTAAACCGAATGTGCCCTAACCACAGAAAATTACATCTACCTCTGCTCCTGTCCCTACTAAACTTGACAATGCTAGACAATACTTGACAATACTCTATGATACTCAACAATCCTCGATCCCACAATTTCCCCCCTGTTACTTGCCCTCTCCCCTCGGTTGCCATATGGCTGGGTAAATACTTACACTCTGTGGTCTGCTGATGCTGCTCGGCTGCCGCATTCCCCAAAGCTGCCACTTCACCTTTCTGGTCTGCTGGACTCCTCATGGACCAGGGGCAGGATATTTTCCAGGCTGGCTCTGGGCGGCCTTTACACCACCTGCCCCACCTATATTACCTGAAAAGTATGAACCAAAGTATGTGACATATACTGCACCAATAAGAAAGCAAGAAGAAGAGCAATGACTCATAAGAATACCTATACCTAAGAGAATATGGGAAGTGAAGTACCCATTGAGGAAAGCATACCTAAATCCAAGACAATATGATGGCCATTTGAATGCGATTCCTGATGAAACAAAGAAACTGAATGACCAGGATGATTGGTGACATCATACAAAGCTGAATTGACTCCATATAGAAGATAACCAGACCAGAGAGGCAGACAATTTACATGGAACGAAGAAGTACCAAGGATAAGTGACATCTTGGGATCAAGATGAAGAGACTTATGCCATAAACTGGATGAAGATACTTAGTTTAAACGTGTACAGATGCAATGAAATGCAAGCAGCAAAGCAATCATGAACCTAGCCACATGCTTTTAATAGTGAATAGACTGCGTTAAGCACCAATATATACATATATACCTCATAGATACATATGGATTAAATAAGAATGAATGTTTCCACTGCGTACAAAGCAGTCCTGAACAACGAGGAAGGCCTCAAGTCAGTGTCGCAGTTACAAAAACAATTTAATTAAACAGAATATATTTCAGCTAAGGAGTTCACTGAGCCAAGAAAGCCAAGGTCTTATCAGAACTAGAATTGGCTGACATTGGATACAATTGACGTGAAAGAACAGAAGCTCCTGTTCAAGAAGGTCAAGCGAAAACAAAAGACATCAGAGGACTATTGAAGAATATCAGATACACAAAAAAGCTCAAATCGTGGTGTCCAGTCACGTGACAGAAGAAAGTTGGATGCATGAGAAGATCACACCTACGCACGGAAGCCAGACAGTCCTTAAAAAATCCCAGAGAACAGTACAAACTCAAGGCCAACTTCAAAACACTAATTGACACTGAACCATTGAGGTGATGATGGAGTGCATTTTTAATTGGTGGGAAGCTGGAATTAAGACAAGCTCACCCGCACCTGGTTGTTCGCTCTGCATGCTGCTCACGTAGGTGGAAAGTTATTGACGGAGGTTAATAGCCAACCAATTGTAGAGGACCACATAGTTTGGGGGTCCTATAGTTTGTGTAACCAGTGGGATGTCGTACATTTACTGACGTTCTTAGTGGCCATTTTGAAAGAGGGCTTAGTTGCCCCACCTGATGTTAAATATCCAATTATTTCTCTCAGTTACTCCATACAGATTTAACACCTATACTTAGTAATATGAGCTAGCTAAAAAACAAGGGATAGCAGAAGAGCAAAGAAAGCGTGATAATAAAAGAATAACAGCCGATGAAAAAGAAAGGCTAAAAGATAAAAGAATAGAAGCCAATGAACAAGAAAAGATAAGAGAGTAAAGAATACAGAGGCGAACAGATGAGGAAATACAAAGGGCATATGAACGAAGGGATATGAAAAAGAAAGAGGAAGATAGAATAAGAGAAGAGGCGAGAAAGCGCAGAGAAGTCGATGACGACATGGAACGTAAAAGGAAACAGAGAGCATGCGATCTTGAGTATCTGGAAAGGGAAGTAAGAGATCCCAATCCACGTGTAGACTGGGAAGATATAGAGGAATTATTTCCCGAGACCAAGCCATTACCAGGTACGTCTAGAATAAATCTAGAAGATGAGTTTGATTCACAAATCATTGGGGAAACAATCGATAAAGTATGCCACGAAATGCAAGCCCAGAAAGAAGCACAAAGGAAGGGAAAAAATGATTGTCTTGAGAGTACTCAGTTGTATGACACGGAGGAAGCCTCAGGTGGTATGAGACAGAAGGAGCTGTCATTAGACAGATTAACAATAAATAGAGAGGATGATGAGAGGAGTTGCACGAGTTGGGCACAAGAAGTATCAGATGAAGAAAGGGAAACCTACTCAAGGGAAGAGAGAGGTGATATATGTGATCCAGACAGATATTCCCCTTTGGATAAAGGAGTAAGATGGTCCAAGGCATCAGAGCCTCTGACACAGTCAGATCGATATAAGGGGCAACCACATGGTCAGAGGGGGGAGTCCCCGCCCTATGCAAACAGGCTAAGGTCATTGCCAGGTAGACGGCGATGTGGGAATATTACTCCAGCAATAGATAGACAAATGATGAGAGATGAGAATTAGTTTGGAGCATCACAGTTCCCCTTGTTAGGAAAGGGAGGAGCCAGGCCACAGTATATATCATGGCCCCAGATGGAAAGGGAAAACTTAAAATGTAAACTCCCGAATTTAACTTCTGGCACTGGAAAAATGGATACATGAGTTAGAAAAATGATGGGAGGGAATACATTAGCTATAGGGGATATTAAAGGTCTTCTAATCTCCATACTTGGTGAAAGAGCTGATGACGTATGGACACGGGCAGGTTACCCTGGTGTGACTATGGTCAGCACCATGCATGATGGAGTACCGTTTAACAATTGTAGAGCAGCAATTTTGAAAGCACTTATAGTACTGTGTCCGGACACATCAATCAGATATGGGAGCTATAATGACAAGAAAAATAAAGGAAGGGGAGGATCCATTGCTTTACATTCAAAATGTTCAAGACGCATGGGCATTTGAAACATGTGAGGCTTGGGGAAGTCTATACCTGTATTTTATCATATATTATGCCAAGGGCTGCCAGAGCAAGTGCAGAAACAGCTCAAGAAATTAGTGGGAATAGAAGGAAAACCATGGTCTGAAATTCAGTTAACCATTGCACATTATTGCAGACTCCTGCAGGAAAAGAATCGCAAAAAAGACGATGCACGAAAAGATGAATAAGCAAAGTTAGTTCCAAAAAAATTATCCAAGTATGCCATTGAAGGGACAATGTTAACTAACATGGGTGGATCAAACTCGCAGCAGGCAGTGAACATGCTACAAGTAAATGACCAAAGACAGTTTGATCAGACAAATAATGGATATGCTCCAGGAGGAAGGGGATATCGAGGAAGAGGTTGGCAAGGTAATCAATGGCATTGGCAATAATCAGCAAGGGTTTCAGAATATGCAAAATGGTAATCAAAACATGCAATGTGGGCAGATGGGTAGACAACCTCTTGTATGTTGGACATGTGGAATGACAGGGCCATAGCTCGTATGTGTAGAATCCAAAGGATGGTACAGAATGCTCAGTTTTCAAGACAGGGAATGCCAAATCCACCTGCATATTCGCAGCAGAGCAGAAATGGAGTTGTGCAAGATCAAACAGTGCAGCAGCAAGCGCCGAGAGTGCAACAAGGCTTGAAAACACAGCAAGTGACAGGTAATCAACCGCAAGGACAATCGCAACAATCTCATATGCTACTTCAGCAGAACACAAACACAGAGCAACCTATGATGCGGAGAATAGGAGGTGTCACTATTGATGGAGGAAATCCATTCACAAGTGATGGAGTGAGGCTGAACCCACAATAGGACAGCTCACTGGGAGACCTGATCGTTCAGTCCTATCTATTACGCTGAATCCTCATGAGGAGCCATGGGTAGACGTAATTGTAGGCAGCAAAGCTTTTTCCTTCTTAGTGGACACGGGTGCAACACGCTCGTGTATACGTGAGGGCAAATTTTCAATGTCTGGCAATGCAATGTATACTCAGGGCTTTACAGGAGCAACAAGTCGTGTTCCTTTTACAGACGAATTACCAGTCTCTATAGGAGAATGTAATATGAAGGTGCCACTGCTTCATTCGAGGCAAAGACCTGTCAACATATTAGGACGAGATTTAATGACAAAAATGAATGTGACCATTTTGTTTACAGACAATGGTATGGTATGTTCAACACCGGGAATGCACTATTTAAACGTGTGCGAAATTATCAGGGCATACGCAGGACAAATAGCACATAGAGCAATACCGTTGGAACCCAAAGTGTTCCATTATGGAATATGCATTCTGTTAACATGGCTGCCAGGTCTAGTAGGCAGAACCATGAGAATACCAGATGAGTTTCTATTTAGACCTCAGATACCTATGGATGAAGAAGAGGGGCAAATGTTCCCCCTAGCCTTAGAAGCAGCTATAGTCTGAGGAAATATGGCTTTGCTTGATGCTACTGATGATAAGGGTAGACGATGGAGCACAATATTTGCCATTGAGGAAGGCTGCAGAGTGACTGACGTCACTGATGAAGATCTGTTTGGAGATGACAGATCTGACAATTTTGTGATATTTGAAATGTGCATTACTTATTGGGTCAAAGCGATTAAGAGAGAGGTCCCTCAGAGAATGATGTTAGCAAAGAACGTCCTAAATATTTAGATGAAGATATGGTGAAAATGCCAATTTCAGTATGGACCACTGGCCCCTATGATGTATGCTTACTGAAAGGAGTTGGAGAAGTGAAGATTAAATTGAAACCAGGAGCAATTTTGCCTCGAGCACGGCAATATTCCATGTCTTGAGAAGCAGATGAAAGAATTTTCTAGACGATTTCTACCATTATGGACCAAGGTATCTTAGTGACGTCAGAGTCACCATGTAATACTTCAATTTACCCAGTGAAAAAAGGGAAAGAGGGGTCGTGAAGGCGAATCCAAGACCTTCACCCAATAAACAAGATTGTAGAAGCCGAGTTCCCCCTAGTCCTGAACCTTTCTATGATTCTATGTAATATACCTGTTGATGCACAATATTTCACGGTGATTGACTTGAAAAATGCATTTTTCTCAATCCCATTGCACAAAGACTCACAAGATTTGACATCATTCACTTTTAGACAAGTAAGATTAAAAAGCATGAGCCTGCCCCAGGGGTACTGTGAGTCCCCATCAATATTTAATAGAGTCCTCCAGATGGACTTGAGCCATATTGCTTTAGAAAGCATTGTGTTGCAATATGTAGATGACATTTTAGTTTGCAGCACCACAGAGGAAGAGTGTGGACGCGATTCTGTTCAGCTAATGATTATATTCGCTGACAAAGGATATAAGGTTGACAAGGAAAAGTTACAATATTGCCAACAAGAAGTGTTGTACAAAGGCCAATTGATTTCACATGAGGGAAAGAAAGTTACTCCTGAAAGAGCTGAGGCCATTTTAAAAACAGCTAAGCCACGCATGATAAAACATATGCAGAGTGTTCTAAGACTATGTAATTATGTCAGAGCATGGGTCTTTGACTACAGTTCGTATACTAGGCTGCTCTTACAGGCCTTGAAGAAAGCACAGGCAACGCAAGAGAAAATCGTGTGGATTGAGGCAATGAAGAAGGGTTTGACAAATTGAAAAAAGCCTTTTGCACGGCTCCAGTTTTAGGGATTCACAAATATGCAGAGGAATTCTTTTTATTCTCGCACATGGATGGTACTTTTATGACAGCAGTACTCACACAGAGAACTACATTGGGGTACAAACCCCTTGCATATTACAGTAGAATTTTGGACCCAGTAATGAGAGGTCACTTTCCATATGAACAAAGTTTAGCGTTCGCTATAGAAAAGGCTACAAACATAGTGATGGGATGCTCCATGACTTTATTTGTTGAACATGAATTATTTGCAATTTTAGAAAAACCAAAAGGCACGTTCACTACTCAAAGGGCTTCTGCCTATGAGGTAGTCATATAGACTCCAGCGATTAAAATAATCTGATTTAAAATAGTGAATCCAGCTATGTTTATAGTTGAGACTATTACTGAAGGAGAACCTATACACGATTGTGCGAACTATGAAGAGTTCTTTGATGAGCTTCCTAGGGTAAAGGAGAATGCACTCGCAGCGTGAGAGATTGTCTTTATTGACGGTTCTTCAAGGATCGATCAAAATGACGGGCAAAGATATATAGGCGCCGCGGTAGTGAAACATTTGGCAAATGGAGATTTTCGAGTGCTTGTGAGTAGTCGATTGCCATCACATTATTCAGCGCAGGCTGCAGAATTATTGGCGTTGATACTCGCAGTTGAGAATCATGCAAACCAGGAAGTGACAGTGTACAGCGACTCCGCCTATGTGACATCGACAGTTCACACAGGATTAGCGCGCTGGAAAAAGGAGGGGCTACCTCCGAGTGGACATCACTCCTCTCTCCTGGAGTGATCACTTTCTCCTATCCTCCCACCTCACCCTCCCTACCCCACAGGCAAAGCCACCCTCATCACTGACACCCAGCTTCTCGGTCATCCGACCCATGAAGCATGTGTCAGTTGAGGCTTTCGCTGCCACCTTCTGGCCCCCCCTCCTCCTTCGGCTGACTTCCACCCTGACACAGCCCTCTCCATGCTCCATTCTTCTATATCCGATACTCTTGATATCCTTGCCCCTGTCATGAGAATCCGCCTGAAGCCCAAAGCCAATTGCAACTCCTGGTATGACTCGGATCTCGTCACCCTAAAACGCAAGTGCAGGGTGGCAGAGAGGAAATGGCGTGCTTCATGTTCATCCTCTGACAAACTGGCCTGCTGCCTGCTCCAAAGGCAATACCGTCTCTCCGTTCTCACCAAGAAGAGAGCCCTTATCCAATCCCGCATCTCTGCGGCATCTAACAATTCGGCCGAACTCTTTAAAATCTGCAAGGAACTTGCCAACCCTGCTGCAGTCTCTACCTCTCCTGTCCCCTCCCAGGCCCTCTGCACTGCACTGGCCTTTCACTTCATCTCTAAAACTCAGGACATCCTGTCCTCACTCTCCTCCTATCACCTCCCTCCCTCTCTTCCCAGCTCTTCCTCCGGCCCTTCTGCAGCCACCCCTCCTCCCTCCTTCTCTGCCTTTCCCCTTTTCTCTGCTGACGAGGTTTCCAGACAAGTCTGATCTATGAAAGTCTCGTCTAAACAGGTTCACCCCTGTTCCTCCAAAACTATCAAGGACCACATTGACTCCCTGGCTCCTGCCGTGGCTGACTTTTGCAACCACTCCTTCGCCTCTGGAGTCTTCCCATCCCCCCTTAAGGACTACCTTGTGCACTCTCTTCTTAAGAAACCCTCTTCCGAACCCTCCTGCCCGACTAACTATCGTCCAATCTCCATCACTCCCTTCCTGGGCAAGCTCCTGGAGAAACTGGCCATCTCCCAGCTTAACCTCCATGCTGAATCTGTTGGTAGTCTTCATGACCATCAATCTGGCTTCAGAGCTGCCAGAAGCACGGAAACTGCTCTCCTGAACATCCGTGAGGACCTGCTCTCGAACCTCGACCCCAACACTCTGTGTGTTCTCATTCTGCTTGATCTCTCTTCTGCCTTTGACACTGTCAACCATGCCATCCTGCTCAACCGTCTCCGTGATAACCTGGGTATCACTGGTCAGGCTCTGGCGTGGCTGACCTCTTTCCTTTCCAATCGTCCCTCCCAGGTCCAACTGGGGTCCTTCCTCTCTGACATCTTTTTCTCTACCTGTGGTGTCCCCCAGGGTTCTAATCTCTCTCCCTGGCTTTTCAACCAGTATCTGGCACTCCTTGCCCACCGCATCGCTGCTCTCGGCCCCAACTTTCAGTGCTATGCGGACGGTACCCAGCTCATTTTCAGGCTACCCTCGGCCTCCTCCTCTCCTTCCCTCATCTCTGACTGTCTGTCTGCTATCCAGGAATGGTGTGCCGCCAATGACCTCTGCTTTAATGCCAGTAAGACTGAGATTCTACTCATCGGCACACCCACTCCCTCCTTCCCTGAAGCTCTCTGGCCAGCTTCTCTTGGCCCTCTTCCTGCTCCTACCTGCAAGGCAAAAAACCTCGGGGTCATCTTCGACTCCACACTCTCCTTCTCTCCTCATATATCTGACGTCTCTAAGAAGTCACACTACCAGCTGCATCTCCTCAGAGGTATTCTTCCCTTCCTCTCCTTCCCCCAGAAGCTCACTGTCTCCGGCACCCTGGTTCTCTCGAAGCTGGACTACTGTAACAGCCTCTATCTTAATCTGCCTGCCTCCACTCTCCGCCCTCTGCAACTCATCAAGAACAGGACTGTGTCATGATCTCTGCTTCCAAAAGATCAGGACTTGCCCGACTCCCTTGGAAGCAGACCCATAACCCCGGTTCCGAGTGCCAGCCAGTCCCAATTGGGACCTTTTGGACCCTGTCCTGGCGCCAGTGGCACCAGGCTTATAAAGATGCCCAGTCCCAGCGCTGGAAGCGCCGGGCTCATAATGCTTGGGTGGACTTACCTGCAGGTGACCATGCTGCTTACTTACCTGCCAGTTGAACCCCTGATCCACTTCTGTTTGGGACTACTTTTCCTGTTGGGTGGGGCAGGAGCCACTCCCTAGGTTCAGAACACTGGAACTCTTCTGGAAAGCAGGAACTCTTTTCTTACCTAGGCGTGGCTGTGGAAGGAGACACCTAAGCACTACAGGAGGCTATTTAAACCACACCCGATGGATGAATCTTGCTTTGTGTTATTCTGCATTCTCTGCAGCAGAACGCTCATCGTGTCTTCTGCTTCTGATCCTGGGCCTAAGGGAACAAAGGCTTACCATCCTGGAATCCAGTCTTCAGCAGCACCTGTAAAGACAAAGAAAGAACAGGTTAGCACTACGGTCTTCAGTGGCAGCGCATCTCTTACCTGGTCCATCGGCTGTCACCAACGCCTCGCGCTGCATTCCGGCATCTGAAAGACAAAGGCTTACCTACTCTTCGCAGGCCCCGGAGGTCTTCGCACTGCATTCCGGCATCTGAAAGACAAAAGCTTACCAGCTCTTCGCACGCTCCGGAGGCCTTCGGCGCTGCATACCGCATCTGAAAGACAAAAGAAGGTGCGTTTAAAGACATTGGGCAACTTTATTACTCACGTGCCATTACTCCTTCCCACGCCGAATCCAGTGGGTATTCCAGCACCCTTCAGCTTCTCTAAAGCTCCGAACTTGTACCTGCAAGATAAAAGGGACAGCTAGTGCGCATCGTGAAGCAGGCTACAAGCGCTTACTTACGTGCTTCCAGGCGCTTCTATTCCTCACGCGGGTTCGATCCTCAACTCTCATCAGCCCGCCATCCGCCATCGCCGGAACCCTGCAAAACAAGAGATATCATTACAAAAGACTTTTAAGACATTTGAAGTGCCCAGAACTTACCGTTCGTGCAGTTAACGATGGACAGCAGTCCTCTGAGGTCAAGAGGCCTGCACCCTTATCCAGTGAAGAAACTGATTACGGCACCCTGCCCCGAGGCAGATGGAGAGCTCGGCGTTCACTTACCTAAGGTGAGGGTGTTAACCATTGGGGTTCTACAGGAGAAGAGAAAGGGAAGAGGAGAGAGGCACCCAATAACCCCAGTTCATTAATCCCATATTTTCTATCTGCAGACATCTTACTCTTCGAGTCAGACATACAGTGCACAGAGGTCCAGCCCAAAGAGCCAACCGTGTTACACATCACCTTTGAAGATACGGCATTCACCCAGTCAAGACCGGCGCCTCTGCGGGAATCAGGTGAGCGTTACAGAACACAAAGCCAACCGCAAAACTCCCACCCAGGCGCTATGGAAACCTCGGATACCGACCAGCTAGCCCAGTTACTTGGGGAACTAAGAGCAGAAGTGCATGCAGCCCGTCAGGAAATGAATGCTCTAAGAAGGGAACTGATTATTTCCAAGGAGCGAACAGACGATCTCGCTAGACAATTGCTACAGTCACAAGCTGGACAAACTCCGTTACCCGCATCAGGGGCAAATCTTCCTTCAACATCCTCTACGAACCCAGTGCAGATCAACCTACCTGGGAATGTACCTCTGGCTCCGCCCGAACGATTTTCTGGTGACCCAAAGAGGTTTGCAGTATTTATTAATCAGTGCCGGTTGCACTTCTTATGCCGGCCAGCAGCCTTTCCAACTGATCAAGCTAAGGTAGCTTTCGTGCTTTCGTACCTTAGTGGCAATGCGGCAGACTGGTCGATCCCTCTAGTTAATCAAGATGATCCGGTTCGCCATGATTTTCAAGCTTTTCAGCTCAGTATGGAAAAACTGTTTGCAAGACATTCACAGGGGCAGGCCTTGGACAATGAGCTCCTTTCATTGCGACAGGGTAATCAAGACCTTTTGGCTTATATTGCGTCTTTCAACAGACTGATAGTGGAAACTCGATGGCCTGAGGACAAAAGGATTACGCTGTTTTATAGAGGTCTACGTGGAGAGCTCAAAGATGTGTTAGCCCAAGTAGTGAATCCCCCGCAAGACTGTTCGGACTATATTGACTTAGTCGTTCAAATTGACCACAGACTGCAGAACAGGAAGGCCGATCGTTCCAAGTTTGATGCTCGAGTATTTTCCAAACCACCAACTCCTACCAAAGGAGTAGACTCCGGGGAACCCATGCAAATAGGGGGCCTGAAAGGACCACTAACACAAAAGGAGCGGGAAAGGAGAAAACAGCTGCAATTATGCCTCTATTGCGGAAACTCGGGGCACTTTCTTCGAGACTGTCTGGTGAAACCAGCCAAGAAGGCAGTAGGAGCTGCAGTTACCAGGGTCACAAACTCTGAGCAGGGAAACAACCTCGCCTGACAAGAATAGAGGTCCTCTTGCCGAGCGTTAAAACCAGTTCAGTGACCTCGCATTTCGTGATACCTATGGTCCTCATTAGCCCTGAACATCCGGATCGATTACATGCGATTGAAGCTTACGTCGACAGCGGTGCCATCGGCAATTATGTGGATCATGAAATGGTTTTGAGGATGAATCTGACTCTTTGTCCAAAGGCTGTAAAGGACGTCATTACTACGGTGGATGGTACGGAGATAGCCTCAGGACCAGTAACGCATACCACCCAAGAAGTGACGCTAGTAAGTCAAGATGGACACCACAAGAAGATCGTGATCGATGTGATCAAGGCCCCTCAGTTCCAGATTATTCTAGGAATTCCTTGGTTAGAGAAGCACAATCCTCAGATCGATTGGCGAGCAAGAACGGTTCAGTTTCCAGAATGTGTCTCTACTTGTCACCCTCGACCTGGTGTTGCACTGGCAGCAATTTCCTCGGAGGCTCCCCAGTTACCTCCTGAATACCTAGAATTCCAAGATGTTTTCCGGAAGGATCAGGCTAACTCTCTACCTCCTCATAAGTCTTATGACTGCCAGATAGACCTGATACCTGGATCTACTCCTCCTTGTAGTAGAATTTATGCCCTCACCGAGCCTGAGAATCTTCACCTCCGACAATACCTGGATCAATACCTAGCGAATGGGTTTATTCGTCCTTCCAAGTCCCCTGCTTCCTCAGCTTTGTTCTTCGTTCCAAAAAAAGAAGGGGACCTTAGAACTTGTATAGATTATCGCGCCCTGAACCAGATCACCGTTAAGAATAGATATCCGTTACCTTTGATCCCTGAACTCCTGGACCAAGTCAGAAAAGCATGCATATATACAAAGCTGGATCTTAGAGGAGCCTACCACTTGGTACGAGTCAAAGAGGGCGATGAATGGAAGACGGCCTTCCGCACCAAGTATGGGCTATTTGAATATCAGGTCATGCCCTTCGGACTTTGCAATGCCCCGGCCGCCTTTCAATATTTTATGAACGATGTCCTCGGAGAGCTCATAGATGTGTGTGTTGTTGTTTACATTGACGACATCCTCGTTTATTCTTCATCGGAAACTGAACATCGGAAACACGTGAAAATGGTCCTCGAGAGATTGCGTCAACACAAACTTTTCGCTAAGTTGGAAAAATGTGTTTTCAACGTGACTGAAGTTGAATTCTTGGGATTCATATTATCACCTAGCGGAGTGCGTATGGATTCAAAGAAGGTCGATGCAATTCTCAAATGGCCATCGCCATCCTCCGTAAAAGGTGTTCAAAGCATGTTAGGCTTCGCTAACTTTTACCGCAGGTTTATCCCCGAATTCTCTCGAATAGTCCAGCCCATCACCGCCTTGTTAAAGAAAAACAAACGTTTTGAATGGTCTACCGAGGCGGAACAAGCTTTCCAGAATTTGAAGACTAGATTTATCTCTGCACCGATCTTAAAACATCCTCGCCCAGAACTCCCCTACATCGTTGAAACTGATGCTTCGAGCCTTGCCATGGGGGCAGTTCTATCACAAAAGGACCCAGTAACCAATCAGTTGCATCCCGTGGCATTTTGGTCCCGCAAATTCTCGCCTCCTGAAATCAATTACACTATTACTGATAAGGAACTTCTAGCTATCAAGTCCGCCTTTAAGGCTTGGCGGCATTATCTTCTGGGGGCCTGACACACCGTTACTGTGATTACAGATCACCGAAACCTGCAATATTTGAAAACCGCAAAAGCTCAATCCTCTAGGCAACTCCGTTGGGCACTATTCTTTGCCGAGTTTGACTTCATAATTACCTATCGACCTGGTACAAAAAACGGTAAAGCTGATGCCCTTTCTCGAATGGGAGTGGAAGAACATTTGATCAATCCTAAACCTGTACCTATCATTCCCGAACAAAGAATTCTAGGTGTAATCGCCACACAATCCATAGAGGAAGTTAAGGATAAAGCCAGGCTACTGGTAACTCCAGCAGACATACAGAATTGGCATCTGCAGGGAAAGGACTTTACGGTGAAGGACAACCTATTATATTTCCAAGAACGGTTATACCTGCCCAGCACAGATTTACAGAAAAAGGTAATCTCTTGTTATCACGATTCTTTAATGGAAGGACATCCCGGTATGACCAAGACCTCGGAAAAGATCAAGCGCTACTTCTGGTGGCAGTCTTGGAAAAAAGATATCAGAGACTTTATAATGTCCTGTGGAGTATGCGCCCAAAACAAGAGTCAAAAGGAAAAACCAGTCGGCCTCTTACGCCCTATTGACATCCCACCTCGCCCTTGGCATACGCTTTCTATGGACTTCATCACCGATCTACCTCCATGCTCCGGATACAATACGATCCTAGTAATCGTGGACCTATTCTCCAAGATGGGGCATTTCATTCCACTCAAAGGCTTACCAACAGCAGCAACTCTGGCCCGAGAATTTCTCGAAAACATCGTCCGACTGCACGGTTTTCCTTCAGTTCTAATTTCGGATCGAGGTAGTCAATTTATTTCTCATTTTTGGCGAAGTTGCTGTCGGTCGGCTCAAATTGATGTGAGACTTTCGACCAGCCACCACCCTCAAACCGACGGACAAACCGAGAGGACCAATCAAACTCTGGAACAGTATTTGCGCTGCATGCTACAACAAACTGAAAAAACTTGGAAAGATATCCTTTGGATAGCCGAATATGCCTACAATAGCTCTGTCCACTCGGGAACTGGGAAGACCCCGTTTTTTCTTTTATACGGTAGTCACCCTCGAACCTCGGAGTTGGATCCACTCCAAGATCTTGGAACACCAGCAGTAGACCACCTGCATTCTACAATCACCCAAGCCTTTAAGGAAGCCGTTTCTCACCTTCAAAGGGCTAAAGAACAATACAAGAAAGGAGCAGACCAACATCGGAAGGAAGCCCCCCAATATCAAGTAGGAGATCAAGTCTGGTTATCCACCAAATATCTACCTCTAAAAGGACCACGCACATTCAACCCAAGATACCTTGGTCCCTATTCCATCACTACCATAGTAAATCCAGTAGCGGTCAAGTTGGACTTGCCCCCTCACATGAAGATACATCCGGTCTTCCACGTCTCTCTATTAAAACCCGTGCAACCTCAAACCCGACTAACTACATCTCCAAAACCTATCCTAGTTGATGGAGAACTCGAGTTTGAAGTCAAAAGCATCCTGGATTCCAAGATCTCCAAATCTAAACTATTTTACCTGATTGACTGGAAAGGCTACGGTCCCCAAGAAAGATCCTGGGAACCTGCAGAATATGTCCACGCGCCTCGTCTAATCAAAAGATTTCATCGAACATTTCCTAACAAGCCCAAACCCCCGGAGAAGCCCGGTTTGGGAGGGGCCTTGAGGGGGGCTGCTGTCATGATCTCTGCTTCCAAAAGATCAGGACTTGCCCGACTCCCTTGGAAGCAGACCCATAACCCCGGTTCCGAGTGCCAGCCAGTCCCAATTGGGACCTTTTGGATCCTGTCCTGGCGCCAGTGGCACCAGGCTCATAAAGATGCCCAGTCCCAGCGCTGGAAGCGCCGGGCTCATAATGCTTGGGTGGACTTACCTGCAGCAGACCATGCTGCTTACTTACCTGCCAGTTGAACCCCTGATCCTCTTCTGTTTGGGACTACTTTTCCTGTTGGGTGGGGCAGGAGCCACTCCCTAGGTTCAGAACACTGGAACTCTTCTGCCGTGGCTGTGGAAGGATACACCTAAGCACTACAGGAGGCTATTTAAACCACACCCGATGGATGAATCTTGCTTTGTGTTATTCTGCATTCTCTGCAGCAGAACGCTCATCGTGTCTTCTGCTTCTGATCCTGGGCCTAAGGGAACAAAGGCTTACCATCCTGGAATCCAGTCTTCAGCAGCACCTGTAAAGACAAAGAAAGAACAGGTTAGCACTACGGTCTTCTGTGTCAGCGCATCTCTTACCTGGTCCATCGGCTGTCACCAACGCCTCGCGCTGCATTCCGGCATCTGAAAGACAAAGGCTTACCTACTCTTCGCAGGCTCCGGAGGTCTTCGCACTGCATTCCGGCATCTGAAAGACAAAAGCTTACCAGCTCTTCGCACGCTCCGGAGGCCTTCGGCGCTGCATCCCGCATCTGAAAGACAAAAGAAGGTGCGTTTAAAGACATTGGGCAACTTTATTACTCACGTGCCATTACTCCTTCCCACGCCGAATCCAGTGGGTATTCCAGCACCCTTCAGCTTCTCTAAAGCTCCGAACTTGTACCTGCAAGATAAAAGGGACAGTTAGTGCGCATCGTGAAGCAGGCTACAAGCGCTTACTTACGTGCTTCCAGGCGCTGCTATTCCTCACGCGGGTTCGATCCTCAACTCTCATCAGCCCGCCATCTGCCATCGCCGGAACCCTGCAAAACAAGAGATATCATTACAAAAGACTTTTAAGACATTTGAAGTGCCCAGAACTTACCGTTCGTGCAGTTAACGACGGACAGCAGTCCTCTGAGGTCAAGAGGCCTGCACCCTTATCCAGTGAAGAAACTGGTTACGGCACCCTGCCCCGAGGCAGATGGAGAGCTCGGCGTTCACTTACCTAAGGTGAGGGCGTTAACCATTGGGGTTCTACAGGAGAAGAGAAAGGGAAGAGGAGAGAGGCACCCAATAACCCCAGTTCATTAATCCCATATTTTCTATCTGCAGACATCTTACTCTTCGAGTCAGACATACAGTGCACAGAGGTCCAGCCCAAAGAGCCAACCGTGTTACACATCACCTTTGAAGATACGGCATTCACCCAGTCAAGACCGGCGCCTCTGCGGGAATCAGGTGAGCGTTACAGACTGCGAGACTTGTCCTTGGCCTCAAGCCCAGGGACCGTATCTCTCCAGGACTGAAATCTCTACACTGGCTCCCAGTGGCTGCGAGGATTAAGTTCAAAACCCTCTGCATTGTCCACAAGGCCTTCTGGGGCCTGGGGCCTAAATACCTTCAACTCTCTCTTCCTAAATATCTTCCTTCCAGAGCCCTTCGCTCATCCATCTCCAACTCCCTCAGGGTCAGCCGCTTCTCGAAGCAACGAGCTGGGGGTAGATCTCTCTCTGCGGCAGGGGCCTCCCACTGGAACAGCCTTCCTGCCTCCCTGAAACTTGAGGAGAACCATCTCCGATTCCGGAAGCACCTCAAAACCTTCCTCTTTGCTTCTGCTTTCTCTCTCCCTCTCCCCTGCTAAATTCTTCACTGAAACTGCACTGAATCTGCAACTGGGCCACTCTCTCCAACCTCGGTCCTTGGCCCAGCCACTCTCCACTTGCACTGCCTCCCTGGCAACCCCTGCACTGCGGGACTGTCTCTGTATCCCTACAGCCCCCCTCCCCAGCACTTGTCTGCACTTACCTTGCACTTGCCACCAGCTGGCCCTATTATTTATTTTTTATTCTACTTACCTTGTACTGCACTTCCCCCCTCCCCTTCAACTTGCACTTTTCCCTCCCCCCTACCCCTGCACTTGCACGATCTAAATGACACCTGGCCTAGTAGGATCGTTGTCTGTCTTCCCCTTGTTTCCCCCTCCCTGCCTCGTCGCGCCTTGAAACACTTGTGTATAGGCGCATTACAAATGCCATATCATATCATATCATACTCAATTTACTTATATATTCAATCTTCTATATTCCAGTCACAAACATCCTACCAAATATCAGCATTACTCGTTCGCACCCCTTTATCTTATCACTATCATAGTCTCTACTGCGGTACCCGCTCTGCGTCATTTCAATGTGCATATAATATCCCAATCACTTATCGTGCTCCTCATGGGCCTTCTCCGCATCTGGTTCCGGGCAACCCTGTAGATCCAGCCATGCCGCTGCTTCCTCTGGGGTGTCAAAAAAGAACATTCTGCTTTTGTGCAACACTTTCAGTTTCGCGGGGTACAAAAGCATGTATTTGATTCTGGCTCTGCATAACCCCCTCTTGATTACCACATAGCTGTACCGTTGCCTCTGGACCAACATTGTGTAGTCAAGATACGCCGTGATGGTGTTCAAGGCCCTTTTGATCGTTCCCCCTTTACGAAAGTATTCCAAAATCTTCTTGCGATCTCTATAGTTCAGTATCTTTGCGATTATCGCACAAGGAGGGGCTCCAGGCTTCGATTTCCTCATGAGGGCTCTATGTGCTCGCTCCACCGTGAACCCCTACAAGAGTTTGTCAGCTCCAATTTCTTGCAGGATCAAGTTCTCCACATAGTCTGTAGGGTCTTGGTCTTCCTCCTCCTCCGGCAGTCCACGCGAATATTGTTCCTTCTTGCCCTCCCTTCAGCTCCCTCGGCACGGTTCTCCAGGTTGGCCACCTGTTGCTTCAATATATGAACCTCCTTTGTATTGCTGGTGCTAGTGTCTGTGTTGGTTTTCACCGCACTTTCCAGGCTGCTCGTTCTCTCTGCCAGCATCCTAACATCTTGTCGCAGCAGGGTGACTTCTATGCCTACTGCGTCTATTTTAGCCTCCAAGGATGTTCGCAGGTCCGCCATCACTATCGCCCACGAGTCTCTCAGCTCCGTTATAGCCGCTAGTATCTGGTGGTTTTCAGCCAAAAGGGTGCTCTCCGCCGGTGCTGACGCGTCGCTGTGCGTTGTCGCTGCAGGAGACTGCTGTGTCTTGGCAAATGCTTCCATCGTGGATTGCTTGTTTTTGCTCTTACTAACGGTTCCTCGCCCCGCCATCTTGTAATCTCAGTTATGTGTCTGAGGTTACTTGGTCTGTGGCGTATCAATCCTACTTCTCTGTCGTGATGTAACACCAGTGTGTCACTACAGGCCCAGGGCAGTTGTCCTTGAGGAGCCCCTGTATAAGTTTGTGTTTGTTAAGCTGTGTGTTCGGGTGGGCTGTGTCCTCCCACGTTTCTAATTATCTTACTGCTTCCTGGAGACTACTTCCTACCACCAGCATGACCACCCATCTTTGGGCTCCTTGTGCTCTTCACGCCACTGCTTATTTCCGTTGCGGTCCCTCCTGTGTCATACAGGCTTGGCTATGTCTCCAAAACTCCAGAGTGGGTCGTGTCCTCCCACGTATCTTCTCTGGCTGCTGTAGTCAGCCCCCATTTGCTTATTTCCTTGGATTGCTGGGTGCTCCTCCTTCTGCGCTGCCAGTAGATATGTTCAATGCTGCCCATGCGCTTCAATGCCTGCCACCTGTCTTGTAACTATCATAGCATCCGGCAAATATCCAGGAGATGCCAGCACATGGACTGCTCTTGCTACCAAACTGGCAGTACACCCGAATATCCGTTTTACCTGGCAGTGCTTGGGTGCACTACCGGTCTCCTCGTGCAGGTTCTGGGTGCTCTCCCTGCCCTCTGTGGTAATATAGTTCCTGGGCCCCCTTACAACGAAACGTAGGCGTCCGGCGCACTCCAGGTGCTTAAGTGACTCAGCTTTCCATAGGGACACAGCACCCAACTATCATTGCAATAGGGCTGCATATAAGTTAGAGTTTTGTGCTCCACTGCACACCAAGGATGTTTATTGTTATTTATCCCATGTGGTTCGCCACCATCCTTTGTTTATGCCCAGCTCGTTTCCAGCACCTATTCGCCTTACGCTCGCGGGTGCTTTGTGATCATTTATTTCATTCCTTAGTCAGCCAGGGCTCGGCTGCAATCATCCATAAGCCGCTCACGGCCGGAATTACACACACAGACCTTTAACAGTATCCTTTGCGAGCGCCAGGGAGCCGCGTAGGCACCAGCCGCCTGTCTTCATTACATGGCAACTGTTGCCTCTATATCAATCAGCTCACCCGCTCAGGTTCCGGAACACCATCTCATTGTAGCCACATGGAAGCAGCAGTAGCAAGCCGCAAAGGCGAGGCGTTGCATGTTCTGCAGCGGCTCACCGCTCCTGCTCTGCCCTGCAGCTCAGCTTCTCTCGGTCTCCTCCGAGGCTGCGGGCACAATCCCTTTGTTGTCCGCCATCTTGGCGACAATGTTTCCACATGGCCGCCCGCTTTACTTCCTATTTTCTCCTGAATACTGGGCTCAACGCACTCGCCAGAAAGGATTATTGCAGTGCGTTGGTTCCCACGCCCAATCCTTCATTTTCTGGAACACCTGGGACAATTTAAAGCATAGTTTCGAGGATCGTTGTCGGATCGGCTGGAGGGGCGCACGGAGACATGTCCTATTCCATGGCTAGTTAGCCACGTCCAAAACACCAAAAAACACTTGCACACCAATTTTCAATCAGAATTCCACAAAGCATGGGTAGTAGTCATTCTTAAAGTAGGTCAGTAATATTTAAGGTGCAGGGGAGAAAGGCTCAGCCTTGGTATCTAGGCCGGAGTAGAACGCCTAATCAGAAGAGAGATCTTGCAAAAACTCCACGCAACTACACTTGCCCAGTACTATAGAGCTAAACTAATCCCACGAGGTTTGAGAATCTATCTCAAACCAACCCTCTGTAAAGAAAATAAAGAATTCGTCAACAGATGGGAACATATCCTTAACAAATGCTCATTGGACCTGATTTTACTTACCATAGAAGAACTGTCTAAATCGGTACTAACACTACAACAAGAAATAGAAGAAGTCACAGTACAATTGTCAAAACTCAAGACCGAAACTGAACTTAAACAAATCTTGGAAGATACTAATAACAAATTGGACGCATACAAACAGGACATAGAACAATACAAGATCAGGAAATTTCGCCGTGACACCTTGGATTACGCCAGAGATATTGTCTACTCGTGGCAGGAGTTCTATGCAAACAATAGACCAACACCAAGGAGACCACAGAGACCCCACAATACACCAGATAGCAACACCGACAGTAGTGAAGTACTAAGCGGTGAAGTTGAGGACAGAAGCCATCCTCCAGCAGCAACAACTTCGACTGGCAATTTGAACCCAGAAACTCTTGAAGACTCAAGATCAGGACCTGTAACGGACACACAACCACGTACTTTTTTAGGAAACGCAAAACAAGACGAGGACAGAAGAAAACTACGGCAGAAAAAGAAATAAACAAAAACTTGGTCATCAACATTTCATCTAAGCAACTCACCACGGCACAAATTGAGACATTAAACTTAGGAATTTCCTTCATTCCAACCAACTCCACTACTTTCTTTGAAGAGGAAGTTAATTTGTTTAAATTAATAAGAAAGATAGAGCTAAAAGTATTCTTTAACAACATTGAGGAGAATCTACAACCTAGGGAAACTCTTAGGTATTTGAAATGACAAACAAGAGTACCTTTCACCCTCAGGTGAACCACCCTCTTATAAATCTGTTCAAACAAAAAACAATGAAGGATCTAAAATGTATCAAATACGTTCCCCCCAAAACACATAACATCAGGAAACACCAACTAAAAATCATAAAACAACTAGCAGAGGACAACACGCTTACTCTTAAACAGGCAGACAAAGGGGGTGCCCTGGTACTCATGGACACCACACTTTACGACAAGGGATGTATGAAACTCCTAGAGGATGACTGTACTTATAAACTACTTGACAATGACCCAGGATTAGGAACAATTGCCATTATTCAAACAACGGTGGATAAAGCTGAAACCATGAACTGGATCTCTGAGAAAACAGCAGACTACCTAATCCAGAAACACCCTGTTACTCCGGTCTTTTACGGACTCCCAAAAATACATAAGAATGCCAGTGATCCACCATTCCGCCCAATAGTTGCAGGAACTGACAGCATTTTCCAACCTCTAGCTATCTACCTGGATACAGCTCTTCAACCACTTGTACAATCTATAAGCACATACCTTAAGGACACTACACACTTCCTGAATGTGTAGAATTCCTGATTGAGAATTCTGCAATCATTACAGTTACCAGAAGAAAATCTACTACTGTTTACAATGGATGTGAATAGTCTATATACTTCCATCCCGCACCTAGAAGGTATTGAAGCTATGGAATGGTTCTTGCTGTCCCACAGAGAAGTCAACATCCATAAAGCTTTCGCTTTAGAACTACTACACATCATCCTCTACAATAATTACTTTAGGCACAATGGACGATACTATCTACAAACTTCGGGTACCTCAATGGGGTCTTCAGTGGCCCCATCCTATGCTAACATCTTTATGTACCACTATGAGAAAACACATGTACTGGACAACCCCAATTGGACAAACAAAATACTAATCTGGTTAAGATATATCGATGATATATTTGGAATTTGGAAAGGTACTGAAACAGAGCTTCTTGAATTTTGGAATTATTTGAACACTTGTAACCCCAGAATAGGGTTCACGATTGAAATTGGTAAACCTGCGGTCAACTTCCTTGATGTCACATTGGAATACACAGGCACACACATTAAAACTAAGATTTTTTCGGAAACCAACAGATGTGAATAGTTGCCTACACCACATGAGTCACCATCCGAAACACTTGAAGGATAATTTACCTTACAGCCAACTACTGCGCGTCAAAAGGATTACGTCAGACACAAACACACTACAGGATGAATATAATACCATGAGAAGAAGATTCCTGGACAGAGGATTCCCTCCAGATACGATCAACAAAGCTATTGAACGAGCTGAAACTCATGACAGAAATGCTCTCATTCAAGGGAAACAGAAGACGGAAGAAGAAAAAAACTTAATACACACGCTCAAATTCTCAAGCCAGAGTTTTCAAGTTAAAAGAATCATTCATACAAATTGGGAATTAATTAAATCTGATGAAACTTTGTCACAACTATTCCCTGATCCACCCATGATGGCCTACAAATGAGGAAGGAACTTTAGAGATCAATTGATACGAGCAGAAAGAGTCAAACCAACAACACAAAGGACGTTAAGCAAACCTAAAGTTCGCACTTTCGCCTGTCTACACTGCCAGCACTGTAACAATCTGATTAAAGGTGATCATATACGTCACCCACAAACAGGCAAGAAGATTTTCCTAAAACATTTTGCGACATGTGACACAAAAAATGTCATTTATGCGATACGATGTCCCTGTGGAAAATACTACGTTGGGAAAACCAACAGAAGGGCCAAAGACAGGTGGACGGAGCATAAATCATGCATAAGAACTAAAAACTTAAGTTCACCAGTCTTCAGACATTTCCAAGACATGAGACATAACGTCTCTCAAATGAGACTAACAATATTGGAAGTCATAAGTCCGTTCAGCTGAGGGGGCAATTTACCTAAATTATTTGCACAAAGGGAACTGTTCTGGATCAATAAACTTGATGCTATGACTCCCCTAGGACTAAATGAAGAATACTACCTAGGTCCATTCCAGTAGGCATACATTCATATTGCACGTACAAAGTCAACATTCAGTTTCTTTGAATCTCACCACTATGTGCTTGTGATTATGTTACAAATGTTCCAAGTAGAGCAAACAAAATTTGGAACATTATAAATGCCGATTGAGATCAACACAAGATTGTACACCCATCTATCTTGGGGTTAGACAATATTGAAAAATGACTTCTTCCAATTATTTTTATGTAAAACATTACTTATGTGATTCTACTTCTATGTGATTCCACTCATGAAGATTTTAATATGGACCCTAAAGCTTTTTTCCTGTTTCTCGAATAACCAGTCTCTACAGGCTTTCCACCTTCCCTACACGGGAAGTATTACACCCTCTTCCACCTGTGTTCTTTTATCCATACACTCCTAGCTTTCATCTTTAGTACCAACATACATTCGCGAATAAGGTCATTGACACATACTTGATATACCCTACCAGATGGGTAGCCCGGGCACGGGTGGCGTCACTAACTCTGACGCCAATAAAACGTTAGCGCATTTTGTTATGATCTGCCCAACAGACTTTGTTCAACAAATGAGCAATACTGGCGTCGCTCGCGCTTAGCGCGAGTGACGTCTTCACCTCTGACGCCGCTTGCGCATGCGTGAGTGACGTCATCACCTCTGACGCCGCTCGTACGTGTGGGTGACGCCGCTCGTGCACGTGGATGACGTCACAGGACCCACTCAACATATAAAAATAGAGCCGCAGCGGAAGCAGTCGGAAAGCTGAGCTTCCTGACTGCTGCTCTGGGACAGCCGTCTGTACAAACAAGGTAATATGGATGCCCCTTTATCCTTTTACCATCATTAACTGATCTTTGCACACTCTGACTTTCTTTGTTACACTTTAACATTACGCACTCCCTTTTTTAGGAGTCAGATACTGGCTTTCATTACTTGAGACTTGTCTGTCTCCACTGAACCATATTCACCAGGGAGAATACCAGCTCCCAGCCCTGGCACCGAGCTTCCCTTTTTTAGATCATTGAAGAAGGGTGAGTTCCCCCCTCTCTCTTACTGCTTTTCAAAAATATCTTTAGACCTACATAGCCTAAGTGAGATAGTACAGCTTAAATCTTACCCTGTTATCTTTCCATCTTCATTTCTAACACAAGATGGGCCTTTGTTAATACACTGTTATTTTCTTTAAAAACAATGTTTGATTACTAAATGTTTGAGATCAAGGCATTTCTGACAGCCAATGACACAAAGGATATGTTATCCATTTTGTAATAATCCTAGGTTTTGAAAATAAAAACACTGTTTAAAATTAAGCTCTGCTTGGACAAGTTAAACTGTTTGAGGCATAATGAGTTTTTTCTACCATTTAGGTGTAAAAAGATGTTTTGGATAAAATGATTGAATCTGATTTATTTTCTATGTATGTTTTTGTAGATGCTTGTGACATTTGATTTTGAAACATAAGCCCCTGATGAAGAGAGAATGATATCTCGAAACGCGTTGGGCAACTAGAAAAAATCAATAAATAAGAGAAGACAATCTTTTTCTAAAGAAACCGACTTCTGGAATGTTTCCTTCTTTCTTGAACCTTTACACACTGGAACTCTGAATCCTAAAGAGACACTAAATTGCATTGCTGAGTAATTTTTTGGAAAAAATTCTTTTTCATTTAATCCATTTAGGTCTTTGGCCCTTTTGAAAGTGTGCAGGGGACGCAGTTCTCCAAATTTTGGAGCCACGTCCCCCAGAAGAGTGAGAAAGATGTATTAACTTTGGACTGAGGCACACTTAAGCCTTGATAAGAATAAGGATATGCCAAATTTTGATCGTGGACGCAGCAATTGGAAAAGGATAAAGTGCTCTGATTCCTTCTATACAGAGCTCTTGTTCAGTGTTACTCATGGTGTTACCCAGTGATGACCTTTCTAGGCATATACTTATGTATTTTGAGTTGGTGGTACGTTCGTATCCGTCACTAGTGGGGAGAACTTGCCGCATTCCAGATTTTATTGGTAATAGTGACAACGAAAAAATTATTAGAAGATTGCTCATAATCATCACTGAAGAGTTTTTGAAGTTGCCTGAGTTCAGTGAGGAAAACACAAATGCCCTATCACCCGATGCAGCACATATACTGGTCAGTGTGGTGTTCTTTTGTTTAATTGAAGACTACCCGCATCTAATTGGAAGTAACACTGATGTGGTAACCTAGAGACCCATGAAATGACGCAAACTTGAATTTGATCCTGGAAGGAATCATCATCCAGATGGCAATCTATTCAGAAAGAAATCACAGAGCTGTGTAGAAACTTTCATCTGAGGGACAGATCAAGGAAGTAATAAAACCTAACATTTTGTTGATGTTGACAGGGAAGCTACAATGTCATCTGGACTGAAGCAAATTTGAGTCATCGATTGGGAACTGGTTAATGGAGCAGAATTTATAGAAGCTCGCATAAATCATCTTTTTTCACGATAAAGGAACATTTCCACCACGACTGGTGAAGGAATTGGCTCTAGACAGCAGCTAGTTGATCGAGGACGAATGCTGAAGAAGACAACAAGTTTCCAGAAGCAATCTAAAAATGCAGTGTCATTAAAAAGTGTTTCCTTCCTTAGCATCAAATGATCGAGATGGGTAATCAAAGCAGCAATTTTGTGTTGCCCCAAGAGGACAGGCATACAAATTGTTCCAGAAGTAGATGTTGTTGCATTACATATCATTGTATTGTTTACACATGCATTATATTCATACTTATGTTGCTTTCACTGACAGTAAGAACTGCATTCTATATAGGAGCACATGATGCATAGATTTCTGTATATGTTTCTGAGCGGAAGGAAAAGGTAAACGTGGCAACTACAAGGCATACATAGTCATCCTGTCCCTAGAATAAATTGGCAGATACCTGAGCTCGAAATAGATGTTATCAGTAATACATCACACACAGCACTTGTTTCAAACACTGCTTTTGAACGCCGGAGACAGGGTCGGCGGAACAGGCAAAATAAGGGATTGACATAGGTTGGGCCCACACAGATAATGCATGCAGACACACCTGGTCCAGCAACAAGAAGCCCAAGCACAAGCCTCACAGAAAAATCACGTGCAGAGATGATAGCATAATCTATATGGCCGATTTTAGCTATTGCCAGGAAAAGACGGAAAGATAAAGAAAGACATGCAGAACTTTCTTCTACTCAGGGAACCCGGATGGATTTTCCTGCAAATCGACCAGCCAGAAGAAATTATACCAATGTATTCAGAGATGTGGTTATACAAAACTACATGAAGATTTTGAGAATTAAAAGAAGCAGCCAAGAAGACAATTATGAACTGAATGATTATCTAGACAGCACAGCACACTTGGGAAACAACATATGGTACCAACACATGAAAGAAGTTGGAAGAAGAAAGTCAGATGAAGAATGTTTTGTATGTGCACTCCTGCCATACAGCATGGGGAAGTCAAAGATCTTCGTAGCAATTGAAATTGATGTCCAGACAGCTCATTGCCTTTCGCACATAGCACTTTGCAAAACAAGAGGTCAATTTATGAAAAAGTGATGCTTCTCTTAAATGGGCAACTGAAAAGACAGATCCAGATGAAGATGACTACATACAAGACATAAAGACAAGAAACAGAGCCCATATGAGAAATCATGTGATCAGATATGAGAAGCCTGGAGTGAAAGGAGCTGGCATTAGATGGGAAGTGAACAAAAAACTTGATGTCAAAGGAATTTGCAAATCTGCAGAAGACACTCGAAGATGGAAGAACAGAGGTCAAATGCAAATTTGGGGAACAGTACTGTCACTAGATGGATGGGGGAAAGGAGTGGTGATCTGCAGAGCATGGGTAGTTATTGGCTGTTATCAACCTACTATTGACATTGCCGCTGCGCTGCTCGAGAGGAGCGGGCAGGAGCCCCCTCTCCCCCTCATCGGATCGGAGCTTCATTGTTTGAATCACCCTACTATCGAGGGTGTGTTACGCCACCTACACCTTCCCTTAATTTGTATGGCCCAATATCACAAGCTGCACAATATGGGCTACAAATACAAATTTGCAACAGGTTGCTAAACGGCCTGACCCCTCACCGATGCTTCTGAGATTCCAGACAACTTCAGGTTACAGGTCGGCCATTGTCCGAAACGCGGTAATGGCCCCCAGTTTATTTGCGACCTGCAGCACTTGAGAGGCCTGGGCTACTGCGTAGCCCTGATTGGGTGCCCGCATCCATTTCCTGCCCCCAAGCCCACCGCCAGACGGAAGCCGCTGTGCGGAAGTCCTGTGCCTAAGGACTTGCCAAAGGGCCTGTCTGTGCACATTCCTCACATAACCATCACTGCGCTGCTCGAGAGGAGCGGGAAGGAGCCCCCTCTCCTCCTCATCGGATTGCAGCTTCATTGAATCACCCTGCTATCGAGGGTGAGTTACGGCGCCTACACCTTCCCTTAATTTGTATGGCCCAATATCACTAGCTGCACCATCATATGGGCTACAACTACAAATTTGCAACAGATTGCTAAACGGCCTGACCCCTCACCGATGCTTCTGAGATTCCAGACAACTTCAGGTTACAGGTCGGCCATTGTCCGAAACGCGGTAATGGCCGCCAGCCTATTCGCGACCTGCAACACTTGAGAGGCCTGGGCTACTGCTTAGCCCTGATTGGGTGCCCGCATCCATTTCCTGCCCCCAACCCCACCGCCAGGCGAAAGCCACCGTGTGGAAGTCCTGTGCCGAAGGGCTTGCCAAAGGGCCTGTCTGTGCCTGCCTGTGCCTGTCTTGTCGTGTCGCGGCATCGCGTCGCCCCAGAACCTCTGGTCAACCAAGACGTGGTAAGTAACGCTTTCAAAAACTCTGCATTTGTTTCCCTGCTCAAACGCAAATACACATAACGCTGATCAAATTACAGGAGTTGTACTTGGCTGAGAGCACTAACTCTATGTACGTTTTCCCACCGACACTGTAATCTTGCTAGGTTTACAGCTATACCAGTAAACCCCTCAAGTCTGTCTCACATTTGCAATGAAGCGCGCCATGAAGTGCTTTCACTGTTGCCCTGTCCCGTTCGCAGAGACCACCATCATTACCTATTTGGATGCCAGATCACCGTGGCTCTGACTATCGCATAACTCTATGTGCAACTCACGATAGTTCACTGCACCTACCGCCCCAGAAACGTATGTCAGACTAGCTTACAAGTCCTCATTGAAGGGGACTATTGTGATTACTGCACCTTGCGGATGTTGTTAGCCTGAATTATAATCATCTGCTAGATTTACCACACTGCCTTTCATACTACAAACTAATGCCTACCTAGCCAATTGCACCTGTTGAATGTGACCTGCTATTATCTATGATCACTGCTAGCGATAGCTGAACAAATATATCTACTAAACGAGCCGTCGCTGCCTACTGTGCTACAAATCAATGCGAGACTAGCCTACCGATCCTTTGGAAGGTGACCAGTCTGCTCATGTGCTTTGCTAGCCTTAAACAATCGTATTCGCAACCTAGTATACGAAATGTGATTACTTTACTTATTATGATTAGGGTTCCCATGAGCTTAACATATGTATGTACTAGACTAGGCTACACTGCCTACTACGCCCTAAATTAATGCCAGACTAGTCTATCAGTCTCACTGAAGGTGACTATTGTGCTTACTGCAATCCGATGCTCTTATTACCCTTAAACATCGTATTTGCTAAACCAACTTTTACAAATCAATATTAACTGTACCGCTGAATGTGACATTGAGAAAGCGACCATGATACTTATTGTGATTACTGTCCCCATTAGCTGAACCTAAGTATCTGCCAGACTTGCCCACAAGGCCTACTGCGCTACAAACTAATCTTGGACTAGACTATTGTTTCTATTGAAGGCCTCCTATTAAGCCATGCCTGTATCCTATCTGTGCTATTCTTTAGGCAACTGATAACTTACGATAGCTCCAATCGAGCTTGTAACCCCATTATGATTCTCCTCAAGCTTGTCATTGATGTATTACTGAGTCTCCCTTTACTAGGACATTATTCAACATTTGTGCCGTCTGCCCCCCTACTCACAAAGAAAATGCTCCACCACAAGACTAAACCGACTCCTTTTCTCTCTCCTTTACAAGAAACCTTGCCTTTGGATTCAATCAAACCTACCCTATTCCTACCCAAATTAATAACTCCTAACTGGGAAAATAGCCAAACGAAACCAAACAGTTCTAACAACCTCTCTACACTCACCTCTGTGCAATGGATTGAGCGGTTCACTACTAAGCCAACTCCTAATCAACCTTGCTGTGGCACCCACAGAAATGAAAGACTTGCCCCCAGGTTTACCATCGTGGCACCACTAGTCAACCTATATTAGGATAAGTCACTCATCACTTCCAACAACCCCATGCAGAGCTTACCAAGCCCTAGTAGCTCGGGCGTACCACCTAAAAAACTGAAACCAAAGCGAGACAAACCATCGACACCCTCAGCTCAATCTAACGAACCTCACCTACCAGTCCTGACTAAGCCTGTGCTCATCAAAGGTGCACTCATTAACGCAAAATCTGTAGTTGCACACACAATTTACATAGCTGATTTAGTTAAAGACAACGACCTTGACTTCATAGCAGTGTCAGAGACTTGGCTCCATGCCGCTGCAGGGCTATCTCTCATGTTAGCCATTCCAGACTCCTACACTATTACCAGAGTTGACAGAGAAAATGCCAAAATGCCTTGATAGCTCGCACTAACCTGGCACTCAGACCATCAACCACCTTCTCTCCTAAATCATGTGAACTTCTCACAGTCAAAATAACAACCTCCCACTCCAGTACCCTTACCATTCACCTCATATACTGGCCTCCCGGCCCCTCAGGAGACTTTGAGGAGGACATTATTACACTGCTTTCTGATAACACTAAACCAACGTCACAAATCTTAATACTTGGTGACTTTAATTTAGGCCTATCTGACCCAAACAACCAGGCTGCTAAATCACTGGAAGAATCTCTAAATGAACTCAATTTCACACAGAGAATCAACAAACCTACCAACATAAAAGGTTGAACACTGGATGACCACAGCTTGAACACTGGTTGAACACGTTGGCAGACCACAACTGCCCTACGGTAATTACTGCTATTGAACCACAATCTTGGACTGACCATTCCCTCATCGCTTTCAGCATTAACGCTAATCGTCCAGCCATGAAAATCAAGCCTATTGCGCCTCTTCTACTTACAAAAAACAAGCGCAGCATTACAGCTGAAAAACTAGCACCCTTACTGATCCCAATACTAAACGCCAATAAATCTGAAGATCCTGAGGAACTAATCAACCTCTTCAATAACACTATGACAATGGCCCTTGATGCTATTGCCCCTCTGAAACTATGCAAGAGTAAACCCAAAGACCACGTTAATACCTAGTATACTCCACAACTGAAAGCCCTGAGGGCTGAAAAAAGAAAATGTGAGACCACATGGAAAAACCTACCTTCCAAGGAGAACAAAAATATAGTCACAGAAATTACTGCACACTACAAAGCAGAGATCATCAAAACTAAGCAAGAAACATAATGACAGGATCCAAAATGCCAGTTCCAGCATTAAGGAACTATTTGGAATCCTAAGCAAATTAGAATCCCCTATACCTCCGGATGACTCTCTCCCTTCCATCAAGGTGAGCCCCAGGACCCAGCTGACCGCATCGCTTCCCCGCCGACCATCTTTGCTGAAAGTGCATTTTAAAAGCGCACCGACGATCGCTGCATCTACTGCCTGACGCATATTTAGCTTCCAGGGGTGTCCAGTTAAAGTTTCAAAAACAAAAGGATCGAATGCCAAAGGTGAGAGTGCATTCGACCGAGAACAAAAGGATCGAAAACATTTTTTAAATGTATATATTTTTTTTTGTTGTTCTATTTTAGCTTAAAAAATGTGTTTTTAACCAAAAACGGGGTTTTGGGGGGGGGAGCCCAAAAAAAAAAAAAAAAATAGATCCTTTTTTTTGGTCGAATTGACCCTACTGATACTAGACTATAGGTGCAATTGATTCTAGATCCACTCTGATACTAGCCCATATGTGCAATTGTCTAATCTGATAATAGCCTACATGTGTAATTGATTCTAGCCTGATACTCGCCCTCATGGGCAACTAATCTAGTATGATACAAGCCTATATGTGCAATTGATTCTAGCCTGATACTAGCCTACGTGTGCATTTGATTCTAGATCTAGTATGATACTAGCCTATATGTGCAATTTGATTCTAGCCTGACACTTTGTCCTTATGTGCAACTGATCTAGTCTGATACTAGTCTAGATACAACAGTGCAGCTTACCGAATATGTTTGACAACCAGAGAACCCAACCCTTAGTACTTATACTTAGTCTGCTAGCCATTATGGCTCTGGCCACCCCCCTAACATGCCCTCATCAGGACAGAAATATGAGACTTAGATCCAAACTGTCCCGTCTCTATGAACCTAAAAATACTAACACAAATAACCGAACATTGATGCCCAATCCTAATAACCGGAATCCTTCAAATGCAGTTGCTAAAAACTCTGCAAGCCCCAATAAATGTGCAACTAAACCTCCATCCAGTTCCACAACTAAGGACACATTGGGGGTGATTCCGAGTTGGGTGGTAATGGAAACACGATGCCGGTAAAGGACTACCGGCATCGTTTCCCATTACGGCCCATTCTGACCCACCAGACCGTTAATTACGGCGTCGTAAAGTACGAGGCCGTAAATAGCAGTTTAGTGGCGCGCGCCCGACACGCCATGCAGGAATTAGCGGAAGTAAAGCGGACATGGAAAAAACGGCCTCCACAAGACCGCAAAGTACCTTACCGCCATGGAGTAAATACCGGCATCGCCGAGACGGTGTAAAGAACCCTGAGCAGTGTTTCCAAGAGGAACAGGTGCACTCAATCAGCACAGGTGGAGGCAATGGAGTCTGGCACAGCACAAAAGGAGCACACCCACACACCACACCCACTCCCACACCAAGATGATACCAATTATAGCAGCATTCCTGGAGCTGGAGGTCCTGCTTGCAAGGCAGCAACTACAACAACAGCAACAACAACAACAACCACAGACCCCACCACAGAGGATACACAGGAGGAGAAGGAGGGTGAGACAGGCCCAGCATGCCCTACCGGTGCAGCCACCATTACCACGCCGGCAGCCCCCAATCCCCCGCATCAGAGCCACCCCCTTCAACCTCACACCAGAGCAGATCCACACCCTGTACCGGCTTGACTGGGATACCATTACCACCATAGTGGACCTGATACATGACGATATAGTGAGCCGCATAGAAATCAGCACTGCCATCCTCCCTCTACTGAAGGTAGTGTCTGTGCTCCACTTCCTTGCCACAGGCACCTACCAGCATACAGTGGGGCACATGCATGGCATTTCACAGCCCATATTTTCCCGGATACTCAACCAAGTGCTGGATGCCCTCCTCACCCACACAAGGGACTACATATCCCTACCCCAGACTCCCCAGGAGATATATGACACCAAAGTTGCCTTCCATGCACTGGCAGGCATGCCAAATTGCATAGGGGCCCTCGACTGCACCCACGTTGAATTGGTGGTCCTGCATGCCATGGAGGTGCCGTATCGCAACCGCAAGCAATACCACTCCATCAACGTCCAGATGGTGTGTAATGCCAGTAAAGCCATCACACATTGCAATGCCCGATACCCCTGATCAACTCATGACTCCTTGGTCCTGCGGAACTCAACACTACCACGCTACATGGAGCGACATGCTGGGCGACGTGCCTGGCTGCTTGGTGAGTAACCTGAATGGGCCATGGCAGTGCTTTGGGGCTGTGAGTAGGTTGCCTGCATACTCCACCTGGGTGGGAAAGGGGGGGATGCATACTCCACCTGGGTGGGAAATGGGGGGGTGCATACTCCTCCTGGGTGGGAAAGGGGGGGTGCATACTCCACCTGGGTGGGAATGGGGGGGGTGCATACTCCACCTGGGTGGGATAGGGGTTGGGGTGCATACTCCACCTGGGTGGGAAAGGGCGGGGGGGATGCATACTCCACCTGGGTGGCAAAGGGGGGGGTGCATACTCCACCTGGGTGGGAAAGGGGGGGATGCATACTCCACCTGGGTGGGAATGTCCACGCCAGTGCACGATGTTCACCTCACAGCACACTGTGCCCCAAGGCAAGTGACACGGCACATGACCACATAACCACACAGTGATGAATTTGAGCCGACACCTAACACTACATGAGTAACAGGAAACCTGGGCAGATACCACAACACATGCACCACTCATCGGCGGACCTTACACACCGTAGCGGCATCCTGCACCATGCAGTGCAATGTCGCTGACTCCTGCATCTCAACACACAGGACAGTCATCCCTGGGAGTGCATAGAAGTGAGTCTAACAGGGATCCTACAGCGTGTCACTGGTCCTGCACCCCCATAGGATTGCTGCAATTCACCATGTTAGGGATCCGTGCAGAGTGACGAGTATGCTACCAAATACAGCCAACACCCCCTTTCACCAAGTCTCGCGCAAGACATCAATGAATGCAGTCCAACACTGCTGCATGCATATACGATGCACATGCAACACGACGTTAGTGCACACCATGACCCATCAGTGAGAAGCTACCCCCTCCATCATTCCATTGCACATGACACATAGCCGGTCCAGTAATGGGGTGACTGTATCCTGGGACATGTGTGTATGGCCAGTAATCACCTGCGGCCATGTAAGACTAGTACAATTCTCCACCATGAATGCACAAACACTTACCTTCATTCCACTCTCATGCAGGTGATGCTGGCTACCCTTTGAAGCCGTGGCTCATGACCCCGGTCCGCAACCCACAGAACAGGCACAAGGAGGACTACAATAGATCCCATACCCGTACACGGGTGGTGATAGAGCAGACCTTCGGCCTGTTGAAGGCACAATTACGTTGCCTCAGCCAGTCGGGTGGGGCACTCATCTACAGCCACGAGAAGGTGTCCAAGATCACCATGGCATGTGTAATGCTGCACAACATGTGCATCCGTCGGAACGTGCCACTGCCCCTGACGTGGAACTGCTACCACTAGATGATGATGAGGGGGAGGAGGAAGGAATGGCAGGACAGCATCACGGTGCCGATGCACAGGAGGGACGTTCAGTGCGGCAATCATTGATTGGACAATATTTCTGACTCACAAGTCAGCTGAGGGTGTGAGGATAACAGGACATTGGGCACTGGGTATGGGGATACATGTACACCATGCACTGTGCGACATTAAAAGACACATGCACAATGATCAATGTCCACTCTGTTTTTTAGGGATGATCAACCAGTGTATTTAACAATAATGTAGAAACGTGTACAACAAAACCTCCACCCTCACCCCCCTCCCCCACCCCCCCAACTCCCACACACACCCTCACCCCCCTCCCCCAACTCCCACACACACCCTCACCCCCCTTCACCTCCCCCCACAACAACCCCACAATAGTCCCATCAGTGCAACATAGGCCACATGTGTGTGGCAGTATGGTCAATGTGCACTTCCAGAGCCAGGGGGATCCATGTTGTGGCGGCGCAATGTACGCAGTGACCGACGGACAGGGCTGGTCTGCGTGGAGGAGCTTTGGGAGGGTGGGTACTCCCACTGGGGCTGTGGTCTGGGGGGTGCTGCCTCCAGGGCATCTGCGATCCGGCCCAGCACCTCACAGAGCCGGTTTGTGCTGGCAGTGATCACCTCGTCCAGAGCCTGAAGGTCATTGTGCCACTCCGACCTCGATTCGCGGTTGTCCCGGATAAAGTCCTCAATCAGGCCCGTGAGGTGCTGGGAGTGCACTGCATCCATAGCCGGTGGGCCGATGTGCTTGGCAGGCTTGATGTAGAGCCTGCAGCCCTTTCGGGACTTTCTGCAGGGGAGGTGGATCCAGGACAGGCAGGTGGTACTCCTTGGCCTGTGAGCCCTGGGGTGTCACTCTCCCCGGAGTCGCTGTGTGCCACCTGGCTGTAGGATGGAGTGTCTGGGCTATGTCCAATGTCATTGGGGTCCTCCATGTTGGAAACGGAAATTAATGTGGGGCTATCTGGCACATTGAGGAGGCACATGGCAGCATTCTCCCCTGCCACACTGGACTCCTCAGAGTGCACCATGGGGCATGTCTCCGGCGGCACTGCAGGCATGGGTAGGGGTGCGGGTGGGGGTTGTGCACCCTCCATGGGGGTTGATGGAGCAGGTGGTGTTGCCTGTGTTTTCTTCCTTCTTGCAGGTATACGGTGTCCCCTGGCTGTGCCCCTGGAGGTACAGGGCTGGGTGGCTTCCTGGTGCTCACTTTCATGCCCGCTGCCTGTGGGGAGGGAAGAGAGAGATGGCATGAGCAATGATTTGGGGGTCAGCATTTCTTCAAGCCTATGGTATAACAATGGGATTGCAGCGTTTTGTTGACATTTGGGTGGTGAGAGGGACAGTGATCTGGGCTTGGATGGAAAATGCATGCAGATGTCTGGGTCACTCATGTTGGCGGAGTACTGTGCTGACTCACATTGACTGCCTCTTTCTGTGCTATGGCCAATATGGTTTGGAGCCTTGCACCTGACATCAGCCTGGGTCCCACTTGTTACGGCATGATTTCATTGGGCGGGGGGGGGTTCCCATACGTGATGTGACAGCTTGCCCAGCCCTTGGCGGTGCCTTACATTGGGAATGCATTTACTGTCTTGACTCATGACACTCACCTCCATCAGCGGATGATGGTGCACCGCAATCCATTTCGCCAACCCCTTCTATGGCTTCTGTGCCCATCATGTCCGCACATGTTTGCTCCCAGGGCATCATCTTGATGGGAGAAGCTGGGCCTCCTCCTGTCTCCAGGGCCTGGGTTCGGTTGGCCGATAGGATGGCCCGCACCCTGAGACGGAGGTCATCCCACCGTTTCCTGCAGTCCTTCGTGGTGCGGGGGGTGTTTCCTACGGTGCTCACCCTCTGTGCAACCAAGTCCCAGATCTCCTTCTTCCTGACAACGGTGGGCCTACGCATGTCACTGCTGAATACTATCTCAGCATGTTCGTGCAGAGTGTCCACCAGGACCTGGAGCTCGTCCTGCGTAAAGCGCTCCTTCCTTATGAGGGCAGCACCTTTTTTCAGTGCTTTCGGCATGATGCTGGTCTCTAATGGCTATTTTCAAGATCCAAATATGCCTCCGGGTCCTGTATGAAGAGGATGGCAATGGATTGTGTTTTTAAAGATGGCCGCCCCGCTCCTTCCCGTTCCTGTGCGATGACGTAATTTCCGTATCCGTTAATTAGCGGTGACTGTAATTTACGGTATCCGTAAATTACGGTCACCGCTAATTACAGACGGCAAAGCTTCGATGGCAGTGTGGTAAAGAACGTCTCGCTTCATGCCGCTAAGGGGTTTAACGGGGCCTTTAGCGGTATGCCGCTAGGGGATTTACCGGCATGGCGGAAAGCTCGTGCCCGCGAAGTCGGAATAGCCTGTAAATAGCGGCGTGGTACCAGATCAGACTCGGTCTTTCCGCCATGCCGGTAAAAAACAATACTTACCGCCAACCTCGGAATGAGGCCCAATCTGGATCACTCATCAACGCCAGATGTCTGGTGGCCCATGCTAGTGAAATTGCTGACACCATACATATTGAGAATCTAGACCTACTAGCCTTAACTGAAACCTGGCTCTATGAGGCAGCAGGACCAGCCCTTATGGTGGCGATACCTGATAGCTATCAGATACTCAGAGTAGACAGGCCTAACTCTAGAGGCGGTGGCCTAGCCATTATCTATAAAACTAACCTTCCCATCAGACTTGCCACCTCACCTCCATGTCCGTCATGTGAGGTGCTCACGGCTAAACTTCTTCTATCTAACTACTGCATATTAACTATCTACCTGGTATACAGACCCCATGGCCCACTCGGACCTTTGAGGAGGACCTAACTAACCTCATAGCCAACAATACTAAAGACCACTCACAAACTCTGCTGCTGGGGGACTTTAACCTTGGCTTCAACGATGTCGGCAACAAACATGCTCAAACTATAGCCACGCTTCTCAAAGACCATGGACTTTTACAAAAAGTCCTCTCTCCCACCCATATCAAAGGTAGGACCCTCGATTGGGTGGCCGATTTGAACTGTACTATTACTATTACAGATAATGCACCGCAATCATGGACTGACCATCACCCTATTACTTTCTCAGCCACGCTTGACCTCCGTAGTCCCAAAACTATTGACATGGCACCTCATCTCCCCACCAGAAGTAAAAAGGATATTACAGCAGAAAAACTACTCCCTCACCTCTTCCCTTCTCTTAACAACGCTATCAATAATGCTGACCCTAAATCATTAGTAGAGGTTTTTAATAATGCCATGACCAAGGCCTTGGACACTACTGCCCCACTGCCCCACTTAAAATGCGCAAAGCTAGACAGAAATATAACCTCAATGCATGGTTCACTCCTCAATTTAAAGAATTAAGATTACAGAAAAGAAAGCTACAATCTAGCTGGTGCCACTCCCCTACCACTGGCAATAAGGCTAAATTAACAGAACTCTTCAAACATTATAAAAAAGAAATAATCAATACTAAAAAGAATATATTCAATGAGAGAATTGCAAAGGCCAGATCTAACACTAAGGAACTTTTCACTATCCTTCGTGAAATGGAATCCCCAACCCCACTGGCAGACACTGTCCCAAAGGACAAGCCATGGTGCACTGCAATTCAAAATGCCCTCTCTAATAAGATTACATCGCTCCATCAGAAAATAGCGATTAAAAAGGCCATGCTGCCTCCCTCAGAGCAACAACCACTCCCTCACACTGGGAACAATACGACATTACCATTTACATTCAAAGAAATCTCCATCGTTGACACTGAGAAAATCATACTCTCTCTAAAACCATCAAATTGCAAGGGTGACAGCTGCCCTGCCCAAATCATAAAGAACGCTGCTAGAGACTTAGCCCCGTTTATCACCAAGATTATTAACGCATCTTTTAAAACAAATACAGTGCCCAATAACCTCAAAGAATCTTGGGTCCTCCTCCTGCTCAAAAAAACAAACGCTAGACCCTACCATCCCCACCAACTATAGACCCATTACCACTGTCCCCTTTCTACTCAAAATTATTGACAGAGTAGCCTATATTCAAATTCAGGAATACCTAGAGGCTAATCATCTACTAGGATCACGACAATCTGGCTTCCGCCCACTTCACGGAACGGAACTGCCCTGCTAGACCTTAAGACCCAAATTGACGAGTTGAACGAAAATGGATATACAGGTATGCTACTTCTCCTGGACCTCTCTGCAGCTTTCGACCTAGTGGATCATGCAGTCTTATGCAACGACCTTAGGTCGGTGACTCACTTTTCAGGGGAAGCCATAGCTTGGGTCCAATCCTTCCTGGCCAACAGGACAATGCAAGTATTTTCCCCATCATCGGCGGCTGACCCAATTCAAATATCATGTGGAGTACCCCAAGGATCCTGTGTCTCACCCACTATGTATAACATTTTTACTAAGCCTCTGTTTGACAAATTGGACAGACTGGGCATCACCTACATAAATTACGCAGATGATACCCAGATCCTCATCCCCCTTTCGGGCAATTTTTCAGAGGACACAGCCTTAGTAAACAGGGTATATACCTCCTCATTCAGGCATGGATGGCATCTCATGGCCTCTGCCTGAACGACGATAAAACCGAGATACTAATCCTAGGCTCCGAAACCAATATTAAAAAACTCAGCCCTAGCTATACCGCCTTTAATATCGACAACAATCTCATTAAGGTGATGCCCATGTTCAAGACATTAGGCTTCTATCTTGACACTACCCTCTCTTATAAGAAACAAGTAACTCACTTGCCGCTTCAACAGCCTACACCTGCAAACTCATCCAAGCACGTAGACCGTTCCTCTCTACCTCAAGTTGTATCACCTTGGCCAATGCCCTCGTAATGTCTAGATTAGACTATTGTAATGCCCTGTACTCAGGTGCCAACAAATATGTCACTGATAAAATTTAAAGAATGCAAAACAATGCCCTAAGAGCAGCTCTGAATTTCCCCATCAAAGAACACATTTCCAATGCCAGAAGAGAGGTTCATTGGTTAAAAATATCGGACAGGATCCTTTTGAAAACAGTCTCTCTTACCTCCAAATGCCTGAACAACTTAGCACCACCCTACTTTGCCGAAAGGATAAACAGGAGATCTACTACCCGTCCAACGAGAGCGGCCAATGCCCCACTCTAGAGACGCCTAGATTCAAACGATTCACAGCTGGTGGATCTAGCTTCCCAGTTATAGCGGCACAAACCCGCACTTGGAATGCACTCCCGCCTAACCTCAGAAAGGAACAACCGTATCCCAAATTTAGACTTAATGTACTTAAATGGCTACGAACTAATGACCGATAGCTTGCCCTATCTGTACCCTGCACTACCACTGTTTTTGACTCTAACCATGTCTCATTATCTGTATTTTGTCATATTTATATAGAAAATTGTAATGTACCATTCCACTGTAACCAGTAACTCTCTATTATCTGTATGTATATGTATATGCATTCATTGTACACATTTCTGTAAACTAAGCTTAAGTTATCTTATCCTTCTGCGCCCAGCTACCCAAGGGTTTGGTGCGCAATACTAAATAAACAAACAAACAAACAAACCCTAAAGACAAAGCTTGGTGCAAGGGCATACAAAACGCCCTGGTCAATAAAAGGACCACCCTCCAAAATAAAATTTCCTCTAAAAGACTCAATATCAATGGTTTTGACACAGTGCTGAACCTAGACACCACCACCTTCACTAACACTCTACCAGTATTCAAATTTGCTCAAGTTACCACGACTGAGGTTGACAAAATCATTAACTCTCTGAAAACTTCACGCAGCCAAGGAGACATTTGCCCTGCTCAAATCATCAGTTCTCACTCCTTTTATCAATAGATTAATAAATGCCTCTTTTAAATCATGCCAGGTTCCTACTAACCTAAAAGATGCATGGGTACTACCTCTGCTCAAAAAAGCTTCACTCGATCCTACCATCCCAACCAACTATAGGACTATAACCACTGTCCCCTTCCTCCTTAAAATCATCGATAAGGCAGCCTACCTCCAAATACAGTCGTACCTAGTGTCAAAATCCGCTGTAACTGGCTGTATATCAGTTATGTCCAAGTCCACCTCCCCTTCTTCCTCACCTGTTTCTTCAGAGGAGCTTCGGCATTGACGGGGTTTTCTTTTGGTCTTCCTTTTTTTTGTGAAGGGAAATGGTCTTCCGCGGTAGGAAGCCACCCTGATTCCCTGGTAAACAGGGAAGCAGGGGTCCCCTCCTCCACAGAGACCACAAGAAGAGGAAAAAAAGCAACCGCTTAAAAAAAACCTCTTCTAGCGGATCTGTACCAGTGCGATACAGGTAGGCAGGATTCTTTCCAGTTCTGATGATCGATGGGATGGATGGAGTGGCAAGGTGCCCCAGGAAGCGTGGATGCAGATGAGAATACACTGAAGATATGGAAGTCTGGAGAGTGTAGCAGGCGGGTGAATCCGGAATGGCAGCGTGGAGTAAACAACCCGTTAGGGAAGGCACTCGGACTATACCCTGCAGCGCGGCCCGAGGAGCGGGAACGCTACAGAGAAACTGGAGAACCAGACAACAGAGAGAAGAGGGAAACGGAAAGGCAGACACAGGGAAAGCCAAGAAGGAGAGAAAGGGAGAGAGGGATCAAGGAGGAGCGTGCGGAACGGGGAAACAGCCGCCGAGTCCACAGAGAAGTGGGAAAGAGCGAGCAGGGCTCAGTAACGGGAGTAAAGCAAGAGGAAACAATGTAGAAGTATACGGAGCAGAGCACAGCAACAAACCGAAAAGGCAAAGTTGCAACGCGCCGAACCGGAAACGGAGGCGGGACTAAATAGGAAAACAAGACAGACCAGAAAGACTAGACCGTTAACCAGGAAGGGCTAGAACGGAACATTCTAATGGCGGCGCCAGCGCCAAGCCTTCCAAAGACGCCAGTGAGACCTGCGGACTGGCGGAGGTGTGACACCTAGTGATCAACAATCACCTAGGGCTTAGACAATCTGGATTTAGACCTCTGCATGGGACCGAAACAGCCCTTCTAGACTTGAAAACGCAAATAGACTTGATAAAAGACAATAAACAATGCGCATTACATTTGCTATTAGACCTCTCCGCCACCTTTGATCTGGTCGATCACAATATACTTTGTGAACATCTATCATCGTCAGCTAACTTATCCCCGGAGGCTACAACTTGTATTAAATCCTTCTTAAACAACAGAATGATGAGAGTATTTTCCTCTTCAGATGCAGCTGACCCCATCCCTATCACCTGTGGAGTGCCACAAGGTTCTTGCGTTTCTTCTACATTATATAATCTGTTTAACAAACCATTATTCGACATACTGGACCGTCTGGGTGTCATCTACACCAACTACGCTGATGACACCCAGATACTGATCCCACTTTCTGGTAACTACGACTCTGACAATGACAGACTAAACAAAATCTACTGAGTCTTTCAGGCATGGATGGCCACCCATAGCCTGTGCCTGAATGACGATAAGACCGAAATTCTTATACTAGGCGCCCCTATTTACATCAAAAAACTTAATCCCAAATACATCTTGTTCAACATAGACGGGAACCTGGTCACCACGGCCAAGAAAACTCAAACCTTAGGCTTCGATCTCGATTCTGCCCTGAACCTCAAGAAACAATCTAATGCCACTGTCACAGCTACCGCCTATACGTGTAAACTTATCCATGCATGTCAAAATTATCTCTCCACCAATAGCTGCATGATCTTGGCTCGAGCTTTAATTCTGTCCAAACTCGATTACTGCAATGCTCTCTATGCAGGTGCCAATAAACACGTTCTGAACAAACTCCAAACCTTACAAAATAATGCACTAAGAACCGCCCTGAGCATCCCACAGAAAGACCACATATCCGAAAACAAGAAAAAGCTACAAATGGCTTTCCATCAAGGATAGAATCTTCTTTAAACTTGTCTCCATCTCCCACAAATGCCTTCAGAACGCTGCCCCTAAATACCTGATTGACGAAATTGTCCCTAAAATCTCATCCAGACCTACGAGATCAGCTAACTTCCACTGCATCATTGCGTCTCGCTACAACCTAAAAAGAGCCGGAGGTACCAGCTTCCCAGTGCAAGCAGCCATAGCCTGGAATGCCCTCCCTCTTAACCTACGTACTGACGGTAACCTCCATAGTTTCAGGATTAACACAAAAGAATGGCTCTTTACGAAGGATACCTCACTCACTGCCTGATACGATATAATCTCGCCTGTAACTTATACTACTACCCACAGCCTCTTCACTGACAAATGTATTTATGTATACTTAGCTTGTGGCTTGTGGAAGAAACCTTTGATTCTACCGTTATTTCTCTGATGTACTGTGCTTAATACCTTTTCACTGCATTCTGTATCAACACCTTCTCTTATGTATGTATGCATACTAGGTTATCTTGAAAAGCGCCCAGATACCTCAGGGTGTGGCGCGCTGTACAAATAATAAACAAACAAACAGACAAACAAACAAACAAACATAGTGCAGAATTGTAGCCAAGACTTGCTAAACTACTGACATGGGTCGTAGACAGAGGAGGACCCTTGCAGATAGTACCATTAGAAAGTTCTAAGTAATGCTTCAGGATCAATGGTACAAGAAGAATGGGGGAAAATCAGAACTGTGGACGAATATTCAATGCACCAGGAGTGAAGACTGGAACAGCAGTAATAATGGATCACTATTGGGTTTGTGGATCAAAAGCTTACATCAGACTGCTTAAGGATTGGGGAGGAATTTGCACATTGGTGAATGTCCATGTTCCTGCATTGGTGATTCCTAAAGGTGACCTGAACATTGATAGTTTTCCAGAAGCAGATGCTCATCTAAGAAAGAGGAGATTGGTAGAACTGATAAATCGAACAAAGAGAGAGAACTACTTCTCTGCTAAATCAATAGAAGCCTTTGATGCTATCCCGTATGAACACAGGCTGTTCAGCCAGACCTCATCAGTGTTCACAATGATCTTTATGCCAAGAATCCAGGTTGGAGCAAATACCAAGTGGTTACAAATCACCAGTTGGGAATTGCTACAGACAATTAACACAACTATAAAAGGATTCAATGCAATCAGAGAAGAACTGAGAGCTGTAAGACTAATGGCTCTCCAGAACAGATACGTCCTGGACATGATCACAGCCATGGATGGAGGTGTTTGTGCCAGAATTGGAGAATCATGTTGCACATTTATACCTTCTCACGTTGAAGAGAATGGAACTTTGACAGAGGCCATAGACATGCTGACGAAACTCCATGGCCAGATGATAGAAGAAGTAGAAGATATTGCTGATGACAGCTGGATTGGATCACTCTACTCGTGGGTTCCACAATGGATGGCAGATATGTTCACATTTCTTGGAGCTTTGCTATTATTAGTGATGCTTGGATTCTGTGTGATAAAGATAATAATCTCACAATGCAAGAAGACAGCAAAGAAAGCCACAGGGATGAAGATCATGATCAATGTTCAACCAGGATAGAAGCCTAAAGACTTGACTGATGAAGAAATCAGAGACTTTGTGAAGTCTAGTATCCATGTACCCGAGGGAACAAAGTTCCTGTATCCAAAGGACCACAGGAAATATGCCGGAAGATGGGTCTACTGCAGTCCCAGTGGACAGTGTATGTTCATGGCATGGAACAAGGATGAGCATGTGAAATCAGCCAGATGCCTGAAGGGAGTCGTAAAAATATGGGTCCCAAAGAGGCACTTTTTCAGACCACCTTGTCTAGGAATAGAAGATGATGTGAGAGTGGTCGATAAATCTCCCAGAGGGGGAAGTGTAGAGGAGGAGCCAAGTACCCCAACTCTACCTGCCCCACCTATATTACCTGAAAAGTATCAACCAAAGTATGTGGCGTATACTGCACCAATAACAAAGCAAGAAGAAGCGTAACGACTCTGTGCAGTACCCATAAGAATACCTATATCTAAAAGAATATGGGAAGTCAAGTACCCATTGAGGAAACCATACCTACATCCAAGACAATATGATGGGCATTTGAACGCGATTCCTGATGAAACAAAGAAACTGACTGACCAGGATGAATGGGGACGTCATACAAAGCTGAATTGACTCCATATTGAAGATAACCAGACCAGAGATGCAGACGATTTACATGGAACGAAGAAGTACTAAGGATAAATGACATCTTGGGATCAAGATGAAGAGACTTATGCCATAAACCGGATGAAGATACTTAGTTAGTTTAAACATGTACAGATGCAATGAAACACAAGCAGCAAAGCAATCATGAAGCCAGCCACATGCTTTTAATAGTGAATAGACCGCGGCAAACACCAATATATACCTATATCTCTCATAGAAATATATGGATTAAATAATAATGAATGTTTCCACTACGTATAAAGCAGTCCTGAACAACGAGGAAGGCCTCAAGTCAGTGTCGCATTTACAAAAGCAATTGAATTAAATAGAATATATTTCAGCTAAGGAGTTCACTGAGCCAAGAAAGCCAAGGTCTTATCAGAACTAGAATTGGTGGTGGGACCTGGTATCGTCTCCTCACAGCTTATTCTATGTAACATGTAATAAAGGCACTTAAAGGCAACAAAAAAAAAGAAATAGAATTGGCTGACATTGGATACAATTGACATGAAAGAACAGAAGCTCCTGTTCAAGAAGGTCAAGCAAAAACAAAAGATGTCAGAGGACTATTGGAGAATAAAATCAAATACCCAAAAAGGCTCAAATCGTGGTGTCCAGTCACGTGATGGAAGAAAGTTGGACGCATGAGAAGATCACACCTACACACAGAAGCCAGACAGTACCCATACTCCTTCAAAAATCCCAGAGAACAGTACAAACTGAAGGCCAACTTCAAAATTGACACTGAAACATTGAGGTGATGATAGAGTGTATTTTTAATTGGTGGGAAGCTTGTATTAAGACGAGCTTACCCACACCTGGTTGTTCGGTCTGTGTGCTGCTCAAGTAGGTGTAAAGTTATTGTTGGGGGTTAGTAGCCAGCCAATTGTAGAGGACCACGTAGTTGGGGGTCCTATAGTTTGTGTACCCAATGGGATGTCGTACAGTTAGTGACGTTCATAGTGGCCATTTTGAAAGGAGGACTTAGTTGCCCCACCTGATGTTAAATATCCAATTATTTCTCTCTGTTACACCATACAGATATAACACCTATACTTAGTTATTTACTTAGAAAAAATCCTGCTTCCCGATAAGTTTAGTAGGTTGCCACGTAGGATGACGTTAGTAATGACGAAGGTCAGCACGTCAGCTATGACCAATTTTGGGTTTAAGAACCAAGCTTTTTTATGAAATGTGGAGAGAGTGGAGTATCGAGCGATTGCTGATGTTCATTGTACTCCCTGTTTTAATTACATGCATTAAAACAGACAAACTTTTGCCATCCCCATCCATCTCCAGGGTATTGCTACTCATCTTAAAGGGCTGGAAGCCTCCAGTTCAGTGCTTTCCCCGTTATCTCAAAACCCGTGAGGCAGCCGGCAGCCTCCAGGCTCCCCGGCAGGAGAGACGGCTTTGTGGCGGGCTAACATAGCCCAACCATCAACTCTGCTACCAACTTGTTGGGGTAGTTCCCAGGTCGGCCAGAGGTCGTCTGGGGGTCCATCCTACCCCCAAGGGCCCAACACCCTTCCCCAGAATAAACAGAAGACTCAGCCAATGGAAAGTTAGTACTGGGTTTATTACAAAAAACCAACAGTGTTCATAAAAAAACAATCAAGATTCTCTGGTACATCTCAACTTTACAATGCGTGCTCCCCAGTTTTGTTGTGGTATGTCGTCATCACCTGGACTCTTCTCAAAAAACCTATCTCCGGTAACGATTGGTTGGTGAGAGTGGTAACCAATAGAGACATCCCCTATAGAGGTTATTATACAGGCCCTCGCATGTCAGGTGGTGGACCTGTCCCCTCCCCAAGAAACTATCTACTATATTGTGCAAAGTAGTGGGCTTACCATTGGCTCTTGCCCCTTGCCATCCACCCCTGGATTTCTGTCTCATGATTGGCTGGGGCTGGACTCCCCAGGTCTGGGACCCATTTCGGTTCTCAGCCCTCTGTGCACCTTTTCAAGGTGATGTGAAATGACTATGGGCCTCATTACACGGTATGCGGTAACCATGGCGCTATTAGCGCCATGGTTGCCGCCGGTATTTTACCATGTCCGCCTTGGTGGATGGCGGAATTACCGCCCTACTCCAAGGTGAGCGGAGGCGGTAATTCCCCATTCACCAAGGCACTTCTCCATTCCCATTTTTGCCCCTATAGGGCTCAATGGGAATGGGGAAGGAGCTATTTATGGTACCGCAAATTGCGTACCGTAATTAGCACCAAGGTCCCTTTGCGGGCCCGTTCCTTAACGGCTGGTAAAACCAGCCGTTGAGGTCAGGTCCCGCAAAGGGACCTCGTAGTAAGGCGGGAAGGGTTTACTGGTACCGGTGCCGTTACCGGTACCAGTAAACCCTTGCCGCATTCTGTGTAATGAGGTCCTATGTGTCTGAATTGTATTTGGTAGTGTACCAGCTTTGCATATGAGTGTGCATCTCCACGTTGCAACACTTGTTTCACTCTGCGTCTGGGTTGCTAGGATCAGCTCTCCATGTGTGAATGCCCATAGTCTAGTTTAACTGCATCACGTGCTTGTGGACCACAAAATCGTGCTCTTGGGTCTGCATTTATGAGGATTTACTCGATTTCCCTGCAGCTGGTACCCTTGTCGTCTGGAGTTTTAAAATGTACTGTGTATTTCTGACCTTGGCTGTGGTCTCGATCTGCGATTTGTGCAGCCTGAGCCAGTTCCTCTCGTCTTATGGTCTGTGGCTTGAGGCCTTTTGTAATTTTACTTAGACTTATAATATGATTTCTACATACTCTTAGTGTGTTATGTAATCTATAGGTTATTTATATGTGGTTTTACCAGGCTCCATGCATACTCCTGTAGTCCCATATGGTTATTCGCCATAAGCATTTGCAAGCCTGCTCAGGATCTCTTGTTAGCCTGCGTATCTGCGTTACTGCATTTGGCTAATGCAAAAAATAACAAAGCTTTGACAGTATGTATATGCATCCGTTCTCCAGCTATAGAACTGTGTAAGCATGTTCTTCATGTATGCAAATGTGTGTTTGTGTAATGCGGTGCAGGGCTTTGAGTGTGCATCATGACTAACGCTGCTGTGTCGTAATGACATCAGAATAGTGGCTTCTTGGTGCTTAATCGAAGCTGTCCGTTAGGGTATTTCCATCCACAATCTCTGTGAAGTCCCCTGTTCCTGAAAGGATATGCACTGGATTAGGTCTGAATGGCTGACGGAGGGGATACCTTTCTGTGTACGTGCCAGCCAGTGGTGCACTTGGGGCTTGTCCGAAAAAGGATGAGTAGCTTCAAGTGTTTCTGGCCCGTCGGCCTGTCATGTTCCTGGGGCGAGAAGGGGCATCCCTGGGACCCTCTCTTCACATGCACCCCTGGATTTGTGTTCCCTTATTGACTGAAAGTATCTATGCAGTTACCACATTTTCCTCCAAAGGGCCACTAAACCATACATGCTACCTCTGTCCCTTCACAAGGGGGGGCCACTAGTGCGTGGAAATCTCTATAAGGATGCACTTATTCCTGGCACTGTGCCAACTTCTGCTTAAATCAATCATTCTTTCAGCGGCCAGACCCTCAAATCATTTCTAGAAGGGAAATGTGACTTTTAAACTTTATTTAGTGCAGTGTAAGACATAAATCCTCAGAAACACATATTTATAGCAGTATGTTGCCATCAAAGTTGAGCATATGATAGACATATAAACAAACATTATAAAGTTCAACTTAAAAATGTATAATTAACGTCAAGTCACAACACATTTGCTGGTTTGACCTCAGCTTCCGTAGGTATTCCCAGAATGGTTCCCAAATGTCCTTAGGCCTGCAACTTAGTGTCACTAGGGAAACATAGCTCTCCATCCTCTCATTAGCATATGTCAATTCTTTAATCCACATTTTAATGTCCAGGGCAACCTTCGATTTCCAATGGTTCAGTGTACATTTTTTGACGTTCAAACACCCCAAATTGAAGAGGCAATGTATTTTAACAGATTCTTGCCAATGTCACCAAACAAGTATTTGGGGGGCAAAAGCTTGGGAGGGACATCTGTGATCTCATGCAGACAATTACGGACCAACTGCCAGAACTGGGCTATCCGTGGGCAATTCCAGTACATGTGAAAAGAATTGGCCACGTCAGCCCCACACTTAGCGCAGCTGTCACCAGCTGCAGGAGCAAACCAAGCGATTTGTGCGGGGGTATAATGCAACCGATTTAGAATCTTGAATTGTATCAGCCTGTATCTAGTGTTAAGGGATAGCTCCTTGGTTACACAACACCAGCTGAGCCACTGATCATTGTCTATCGTCCTGTTTAAATCTGTTTCCCACCTTCCCTTGACATTTTGATCGGGTATCTGAGCACCCTGACATTCCCTATACAGCCTGGACACCAGCCCTCTGGGGTTCCCACCAGTTACCACAGTCCGGGCTCTGCGGGGAACGATGGCCAACGCCTCCCCATTGCCGCTCTCATCCTATAGTACTGTAATTATTTCATTAGATTATTACCCAGTTTTTCGGAAAAGTCTGAATGAGAAACAAAGAAGCCATCTGGAAATAGATAATGTAATGTCAATGTTTCCTCGGGATCCCACTCTTTTTGTATGTTCCTGTCGTATTTCGGGGGAAGGTTCAGTCAGTTCCAGAGTGGGAGTGCACCGAAGTAGGGTGTAGAGGCACTGAGTCTCTTGAATATTCTAGCCCATGCGTTCACAGATGTGCAGACCGGGTCAAATGTGCATGTGTCCGCATGTTGGTTGGCAAGAACAATAGCACCCAAGCTCGAGGGGGAGGCGCTGTATTTCTCCAGGGCCACGTGCATTGGCCGTTCTTGTGGTGAGTACCTGTAGCCAGCGCATTGTGCCTGCGACACCTCGTAGTATAGTTCAAAGTCAGGGGCTTGCGGGCTGCCCTGTTCAAAACGGCTTGGTCATACCCTCCCCATCTCATCCGAAGGGTCCAGCGCCCCAAACAAAGCCGATTGTCAAGGATCGTAGCCTATCAAAGAACACGCGGCCAGGCCAAACTGGAATGTTAGGGAAGTAATACAGTAATTTGGGGATCACGTTCACTTTTAATAAGGAGAGCCTGCCATATAAGGAGATAGGGAGCCTGGCCTAGAGACCCAGGTTGTCTGCTAACGTCTGTAAATATTTCCCATGATTTTCATCCAATAGGGAGTGAAGCGTGCAAGAGACCACTATGCCTAGATATTTAAATTTGTCTAGGACCCATCTGAATCCAGCCAGATCTGCCGGAGTGGTCGAAATATCGGTTAGCGGAAATAGCTCCAACTTTGATTCGTTAATACGATATCCTGAATGGGTAGAGAGCGTATGCACCTCCTCTCATAGCTGAGCCAGGTTTAAAGCCGGATTTTGTATGTATAGCAGCGTATCATCGGCATAATTAGAGATTATTTGTGGCGGGCCAGCTATATGTAAACTACAGTGAATGTGCTTGAGACGTATTATGCATGCAAGGGGTTCTATTGTGAGCGCAAATAGTAAAGGGGACAGCAGACAACCTTGACTTGTGCCGCGCACCAGTAAAAATGCGGGAGAAAGTGTGACTGCAGTGCAGAGCCGGAGAGGCGTATAGCAGTCGGACACATTGAATAAAGAAATCCCCCATTCTCATCCGCCATAGCGCTGCAAATAAAAACTGCCAGGAAACAGAATCAAAAGCCTTCTCGGAATCCAGTGAGGCAGCAACTGCCTGTGCTCACGGATTGAGCTGTGAAATGATACCAAATAGCCTTTGCAGGTTAAACGCCTTTGAACGTCCGGGGATAAACCCTGATTGATCCGGGTGCATCAACTTCGGTATGTATGGGAGGAGTCATGAGGACAGCAATTTAGCAAAAATGTTAGTATCCAAATTGATTAGGGATAATGGCCTGTAGGAGCCCATGTCCGCGGTGGGTCTGTTGGACTTCAGCAGCACCGTAATTACAGCTTCAGAAAGGGGGGGCAGTCGGCCGAGTCAGAGCGATTCCTCCCATACTCGCAGTAGGCTCGGAACAAGGGTGACCCGTAGCTCCTTGTAGAATTCAGTACCTAAGCCGTCAGGGCCAGGTGCCTTGCCAGACGGATGTGCCATAATGGCAACAGTAATCTCCTCTGGGGTCAGCAGCTGATTAATTGACAGTTGCGCCTCTAATGGCAAAAAAGAAAGCAGTATTTCATCCAAATAGCTCTCCAGCTCGGCAGCAGAACAGCCATCCGATCTTGAATAAAGAGATTAGAACCTATGCAATTAACCATTTATCGCCTCTGGGGTAGTAAGAATGAGACCAGAGGATACCCTAATCCCCGTGATATGTTGCATACCATTCTCGTATCTAACCGCATTAGCAAGGATCCTGGCCCGGTCTAACCCCCTCTCCGTACCGTCGCGCTCAAATGGGATAGTACAACAGATGGACCTCCCTATCCACCAATTCCCTGAACCTCAGAAGGTTACCCTTAATAAAACCCAGCAGGGCACAATCTTGCGTGTTGCCGTATTCATTTTCAAGCATCTTGAGGCCTGATTCTACCCTGCCCAGTTCCCGTCTAGTGTTCTTCAGTGCACCCAAAGAAAAATAAATCACCTCCCCTCTAACCCACACCTTGAACACTTCCCATACCGTGCTTTGATGCTGCACAGTTCATTAATTTCTATGTAAATAATTGACTACTTCACTTTAAAGCGTCTCCAGAAAAACCAGGTCTGACAGGCATGCGGGAGGCATGCGCCATGGGGGGTGTGGGGAGGTGGCCATTCCATCCCACAGCAAAGTCATGGTGATGGAGGAGTTGTCAAAAATTGTTTACCTGTGTCATCAGCGTGGCCGGAATCAGCCAATAATCGATCCTTGAATGGATGTCATGGACTGACAAATAGTATGTGTACTCTCGTATACCAGGGTTGTGGCCTCTCCATACATCCATAAGATCAAGGAATTGCATTATGTTCAAACTTGTGCGGCCTGCATTCGTTAATTCACGTTGAGTGGATCTGGATCTATCCAACACACAGTGAAACACTTGTGTACGAGCTCGATACAAATAAAATATCATATCATATCATATCTAGTATCAGATTAAAGTCACCTCCCCAAATAATATGCGTGTGAGCCCCTCCTAATAGGCCACCCAAAACCTGACTGTAGAACTCAGGGTCATCGAGATTTGGGCCATATGTGTTCACCAAGGTTGTGGCGATACTTGCCAATTCACCCCATAGAAGACCATATTTCCCTTGTGAGTCTATGCAGCGTTTGGTTTCTTGAAAAGGGATAGAGCGGTGTATCAGCGTCATTAACCCTCGGGATTGTGATGAATAATTATTGTAATCTCGTTGAGGCTCCCAGATAGCAGCAAACCCATCATTAAGTACCCCTTGAGCGTGCGTCTCCTGTAGCATCACCACCCTTGGGGCTTGACGGTTAATGTACACCACAACCTTGCGCGATTTAATAGGTTGATTGAGTCCACGGATGTTCCATGACATGAATAAGATATTATTATCTATTGTGCCTTAGCTGTAACAAATTAGGGCCCAAGTTTGGATGGGAGAGACAAAGAACAAGACTGTAACGTGTAGTCGAGGAGCAGTCTAGACTGATTTTCAATAATGTATTTAACGACATCAAAACAAAACTTGTGAAACCCATACACCCATGATTTACTTGTGTGTCATCACCCGCAAACTTGACACATTCCCTCCCCACCTCCCTCATCATCACCCCCAACTCGACGATGGAACTCAAAAACAAAAAAAAACCACACTTGGATATCCCCTGGGGAGCACCGTGAGCAGAGAACGTTACTTTTCAGATGGCCGCCCTGCAGCAGCTCGCCCCTGTTCGCGGAATTTGTGCACCCACGGTTAATGATGAGGGATGACATAGCACCATGTGTGATGATCAGTCATTGTCCATTTTATCGGGCTCGTTGTTGCATGTGGGGGGGTTGCCCCCGCCGCCCCGGCCTGTCCTTGGAAGTGGTATAGGAATGGAGGATTCAATGTAAGCTGTTGCTTCCATTGGGTTCTCAAAGAAATGCGCCATCCACCATGTTGTGTGCACAATTTTGTCGGGTATAGTAGTGTATATGGGACCTGCCTCATGCGTAGTCGCTTTTTAACTGAGTCATACGATTTACACTTAGCCTGAATGTTGGCGGAGAAGTCAGGATATATATGAATACCCAAAAATTCATACCGCAGGGTCCCTTTTTCTCTGGCCATGCACAAAATGAGGTCCCTGTCTTGATAGCTGAGGAGTTTAGCAAGGGTGGTACGGGGAGGAGTCCCCGGCTTGGAGACCGGTGCCAGAACATGATGCGCCCTCTTCACAAGGAAGTGCTGGGAGAATTTAGATGGATCGAACATTGATTTCAATATGTTTTCGATTAAATGTTCCATCGGGCCCTTACAGGCCTGCCTCCGGGATCCCAATGATATGGATGATATTGCAGCGGGATTGCGATTCCAAGTCGTCACATTTATTGCAGATCTTGCTGACCTCCTGTTGCAATTGCGCTATATCACGCTCGTGTTTATCGACATTATCCTCCGTCTCGCCAATCCTCGTCCCCGCCTCTGTGATACGGGCGCCCTCTTTCTCTAGTTTGCACTTCAGGCATCCTTTCATCCAGTTTCATATTTACTGCCATGAATCCAGTTTGCATCGCTGCGAGGAGGTGGTCGTCCCTGGTGGAGTTAGAAGACGAGGGTTGTTCATCATCGGTTGGTGGCTCAATAGACCCCACAGTTTTAGCGGGGGTATTAGTATACAAATCCATTGGCCCTTTTTTCTTGGCTCCAGAGCCCTTCGTCATATTGTCTCACCACATAGTAAAAGAAGGATACGGTCATTTTAGAAAACATGCCAACAGGTTTCCAGATGTCCTACTGTAGGATCCTTGCCCGGAGGGGTGATGTGCCAGTCAGTTATCTGCCAGTAGAAGAACCACCCAACCGTATCTTGGACACTGCAGTAGCCGGAAAGAGGTCAGATGCGTTCCACCCATGACTTGCATGTACCTGAGGCAGATGTATCACAATGTTCAATGGGGGAATCGGTCACTTCTGTATAGAGCGCCTCTGGACCCGGCACACGTCCAATACCTCAGGGTATCTCCTCGACATTTTCTTAGTCCTCAGCCCAGTCCAGGATTGACTGACCAGGGCGGGCTCCCCAAGACATGCTCCTCGTGCAGCGAGCCCCGCACCCCAGCGCCACCTCCGGGGATACTTGTTTGTTTCACTAGGCATCAGCACGGGGGCTAATCTTGCACCCCCTTCAGATCACCCCCACACCATCACACATATGGTTTAGCAAAGCCACTGGGACCACCAAGGTACTCCCAGCTGAGACGTCTGTATGCCTGATCAGCATCCACTCCAGAGGGCCATGCAGTGGTTTAGGTGCTGCTATAGCAATGAGCCCAGCTCTGCGAGGTGGCCTGGCGGTTAGTACAAGGCCCCTGAGTCACTCCAGTGTCCGCCGAATCAACAACTATCCAGGGGTTTCATTGGCCACATTCTCTGCATAGTGGTCTATGTGCACAAGGCGTAGGGTCGCGCTGAAAAGAAGTTTCTCCCGAGGAAACCACACACCCACACACCACAGCCTTACCGCACAGGGCAGCGAGATAGCAGGTTCCTGCCGCGGGGGGAGACAGAGCTCCACACTCACCGTAGACCCAGCCTGTATCCCCCACCGAAACCGTGGAGGAAGCGTAGTAGGAGAAATGGCCCAGTGTCAGCCCCAGCCACCTCGAATATGGCCTCACGTTGTCCAATGCTCCGTAGGAAGCAGCATGGGTGTCAGCAAGTGGCAAATATCAGCAAGTCTAGCATGCAGGTACCCCACCATGTAAGAGCAGTGTTCAGTTCAGGATGCAGGGCCGATCTCTTCAAAAATTGAAAGGGTGCTGCCGCGTTTCTCAGGTCTGCACTGTGAGCCAAAGTCCTGAGCTCAATGCTCAGCTGATCTTGTGGTCAAGAAGCAGCCTTCAATGGGCAAAAGCCTTGGGCAGCCAAGGCACGGCCGGCGCAGCGATCCACACCACCGTCGCCCCTCAGCAGCCTCGAAGTATTATGTCCAGGAGACCTGGCGTGCCCGTACCACGTCCAGTCCTGGCCCCCCTCTGCCATCCCCAAACACAACTGTGGGCACAGGCAGGTCAAGACTAGGAGTAGGAATCACCGGGTTAGTAGACGCCTCATTGCGGGGGAGCAGTGCCAGCCGAGCACCCAGCAACACACAGAGCCCTGATCAGGCGTCCTCCGCCGACATCATGGCTTGTCCATAAGGGTCAGTGGCACCACGGTACACGCTGCACCTCCCCCGTCCAGGGAGCTCGCTGCCACGTCCGCGGGTGCACGCCCTGCCACACTGGTACACTCCAATACTCGCCCCGGAGTCAGCTGCTGGTAACCCGCCTTAGGGCCACCAATATAGCACGAGGCTGCGGGCACCACCTCCAGCACCTGCGTCTGAAAGGGTTTTTGTAGAAGCCGAAAGGCCACCAAGGCCACACAGCATTTGCTGCTGGTGCGCGCTCAGATGCTCCTCGCACACAAGGCAGTTCAGCGCCAATTTCGGACTATTGGTGCTTTGTCCTTATCGCCAGGAAATCAGGAGTTATTCAAACTCAGAATATCGTGGGACTGGAGCTTCTCAATCAGGTGGCCATCTTGCTTGGCTGCTCGACAGTGCCCCAAGATCTACAGAGATTTTAAGATCAGATCATTTCGACTGCATAGTATGTTAAAAGGAGATAGAGATGCAATTAAATGTATATCAGAGATGAGTGCATTACTAAGATCTCACTTAACATGTCACGCCTGCGATTTGGGACTATCAGCCATATGCAAACTGAAACTAAAAAGCTGGTAGCCCTGTTGCCTTTCTATTATATACACACCGACTTTGAATGGAAGCCAATGGGAAAACTCAACTCTCCCTTTTCTAAAATCTCACTGCTATTCTTAAAAGTTGGATTGTTGCCGAGTGCTTTAGTTTAGCCCTTTTAAGTACAAGAAAACCTTTTTTTGAAACTTCCAAAAATAAGATGTAGGAAGTCAGATACTTCCACAGATTGCAATGTTTTTAAATTTGGCTTCCAGTTTAGGAGCTTCAAACGTATTCCTGTACTGACTTGTGGTCTGTGCCATGCACAAGCCTCTCCCTCCACGCCCTTCTATCAGTTCTTAACTTTTATTACCATTCCTAGCATGTGCCATTGTTGCCTGCTTTTTGCACCCAGGCATGGAAAACAGTAGGACAGATTAGTTTCCCACTCCTCTTACCTATTTTTGTACTTGTTCTGCTCCCACAATTTGACCTATAGAAGTATTTTGACTTTGACTTGTATAGCTAAGCCTTATGTTCCCTGCTGTGCTCTGAGACAGGCACTATGTAATTTCTGTGTCGTGATGGGCTGATTGAAGCGGACTGTGTGGGGTGGGAAATGCATCGCACTTCGATAGACTGTTGGGGACATGAAATGTATCACGCCCAGATTAATTGTTTTAGGGAGAGGGCTGTGTCGCACAGGAATGGATTGCAGGGGATGGGAGATGCGTCACACGCAGGCGGCTGTTGGAGATGATAAGGGTATCGGACCTGAATCTAGTGTTAAGGGTGGGAAGGGTGTCTCTATTGGATGAACGGTTAGAGACGGGAGGTGTGTCACACTTGGATTGGCTGGCGGGGGTGAGAAATGCATGGCACTAAGAGGGATTGGTAGGGGGCAAAAACCGTGCTACATTAGGATTGAATGCTGGGGTTAGGGAATGTGTCTCACCCGGATGAATTGCTGGGGGAGTTATAATGAACCGTTTAGGGTGGGAAATGTATCACATTTATATCACATTTAGACGGAATGTCAGATGTAGGAAAAGTATTGCCACTAACTAACCGTACTAAAAACTCACCTTTCTGCATATATATCCTCATACTCTGAAGCAAACACAACCATACCTCTACCACATCACAAACCACACGCACTTCACAACACCCAACATCAAAACAAACTATACTCAATCCCACCGCAACATCACATGATGGATACCAACCGAAAACGCACCAACGCTCAGTGACCGTTTTCTCCACAATGAAGCTGCCACCAGCACATGAAAGCTCTCTTGTTCTTCTCTCTCTCAACCCACTAACAGACCCACAATCCTCCTTCCATTGCAGAGCCGCCAGAGCGCCAAGAGACCACACAAGTGGAGACAGTGCATGGTATAATAAGACTAATTAACATTAACATAAAAAAATGGGAGGACTTCAATATTTTAAGGGCTGGAATTGTATGGCCTCCTCTCCCAAAAAGTTAACTGAAACACCTTACAAATACCAATTGCATTTCCTTCACTTTCTCTGCCCACTTGCATCTCGTTTGTTGAAGGACGTGACCTGGTGGCACTGGCAGTGGCAGTGACACAAGGGAGGAAGAGGGAGGGACGGCCCAGGCAGCGTCGGCAGTACTTAGTCTCGCCGCTTGACAAGAGCTCGGTGCGCAGGCGCCAGGCCGGGCAGCGCAAGAGAGGCGCGTGCACGCTCGGAAAGAGGAGGCAGAGGCAGGGCTCGAGGCTCTTGACTACTCAGAGAGGGTTCGGCGTGCGCATGCGCACTGTGAGCTAGTCCCGGGACAGCGCCAGAGCACTGACACACTCCGCTCGCTCTTTCAGCCGAGGAGGCAGCAACTCAGCTCCAGAAGCTCGGCTCCCAGTCCCGCCGCCAGCAGCCAGCAGCCAGCCTCGCCATGCCCGTCACGGAGAAGGACCTGGCGGAGGACGCCCCCTGGAAGAAGATCCAGCAGAACACCTTCACGCGCTGGAGCAACGAGCACCTGAAGTGCGTGAACAAGCGCATCGGCAACTTGCAGACGGACCTGAGCGACGGGCTGCGGCTCATCGCGCTGCTCGAGGTGCTGAGCCAGAAGCGCATGTACCGCAAGTACCACCAGCGGCCCACCTTCCGGCAGATGCAGCTGGAGAACGTGTCCGTGGCGCTCGAGTTCCTGGAGCGCGAGAACATCAAGCTGGTCTCCATAGGTGAGTGCCCACACGGCTCCACGCGCGAGCCGCCTGCCCAGGCTGCCAGGGAAGTGCGATCGAAGCCAGAAGGTGGCTATATGCATGTCAGTTATTACATGGGAAGGTGGTCTCCATAGGTGAGTGCCCACACGGCTCCACGCGCGAGCCGCCTGCCCAGGCTGCCAGGGAAGTGCGATCGAAGCCAGAAGGTGGCTATATGCATGTCAGTTACTACATAGGAAGGTGCTCTCCATGGGTGAGTGCCCACACGGCTCCACGCGCGAGCCGCCTGCCCAGGCTGCCAGGGAAGTGCGATCGGAGCCAGAAGGTCTCTACATGCATGTCAGTTACTACATAGGAAGGTGCTCTCCATGGGTGAGTGCCCACACGGCTCCACGCGCGAGCCGCCTGCCCAGGCTGCCAGGGAAGTGCGATCGGAGCCAGAAGGTCTCTACATGCATGTCAGTTACTACATAGGAAGGTGCTCTCCATGGGTGAGTGCCCACACGGCTCCACGCGCGAGCCGCCTGCCCAGGCTGCCAGGGAAGTGCGATCGGGGCCAGAAGGTGGCTATATGCATGTCAGTTATTACATGGGAAGGCCGGCAAGGTGCTCTCCGTGGGTGTTAGCAATAGTGGCAAGCCTGCAGGTGGGTGAAGCTGGGCTCCATTGGTGGTACCCGTAAAGTGCACGTTGGGAAGCCGTCCGATCTCTGCGGGCGCCTCACTTAGTTCTAACTGATACACGTTGCCTGCAGAGAGCGAGCATCGTATGCGGGGTCTAGAGGCAAGCGTGCAGCAGGGACAAGGCATATTCGGAGGTGAATGTTGCAATAGGGTGTGGCAGCTGCAAGCCAGAGGTGTGCCAAGTGTTCCGGCGGCAAGTTCAACCATAGTGTGTATGTGCAAGGGGAGCAGGGTGGGCTCTGTGGGCGAGTTCCTGTTGCACGCTTGGATTCATAGGTTGAGGTGCATTGTGTGGTATGCACCAATGCTCATATATTGTGGGGAAGCTGGGTGGAGAGTTGGCTATAGAGGGCATTGTGCCTCTTTAGGGGTGTCCCCTGGGCTAGAGAACCCGTGCTTGCAGGTCATTGCGCTGTCCCTATAATGGATGGGCTGTATATGTAACACATGCAGTTGTGTAGCTGTACTTGGGGAAAGTGAAATGGATTCTGTGGGTGAGTGCATTCAAGAAAGTGCAGGTATCCTATAGATGCTCGTCCACATACACACGAGGCTGTCAGAACCTCCGACCAGTGTTCAAGGGGCACGTGGCTTCTCTGGCTGAGCTTATATTACCTATACATTGTGGATAGTCTCCAGAAGCAGCTAACTCTTGCTCGTAGATTGAGTGCACCAAACACTACTACGGCGAGCTGGTGTTCGCGGGCGGGTGCCGCCTGTGGTCCCTAGAGGTGTTTGGGGTTTGTTGGCGTATACGTCACGTGCCAGCATTGTCTCGTCTGCCCGCCTGCTGTGGGTCTCTGTAAGCGGGCGTGAAGCTTGAACGCTGCAATCCTTGCCCACACTCCTCTTGACAGGAGGAAGGGCGCTTTTTCCACGTGCCGGCAGCGTTAAGTCGCGCCTGATAAGCCCCACACGCGTACAGTACGCGAAGTTTCCGCACTGTTTTCTGTGTACCCCCAAATGTGAATGAATTCCCCGTTCAGTATGCGACGTGGACTCTTTCCACGCCATCAAACATGGCAAAGCGGTAGTAAGTGGCAATCTCCCGTTTGCTATTGTCTCTTTAGCTCAGGGTTCTCTGCGTACGCCCACCCGCCCTGCACCCTTCGTGGAAATGGGTGCACCGGGCCGGGGCGTAACATCGGGCAATTTCCGGGTGCACCCTCGGGCGCTGCTTGCAGCGTGCCGGCCCACCTGCCCGCAACACTGCTTCCGGGTGTCGCACTGTACAAGGGCTGGCTGGCATCAGGAAGTGTGGCTTAACAGGTGCGAGCCATTGGTCTTCGTGTGTTTACCGTGATCAGGGCGTGGCTGGGCAGTGAGCGTGAGGCGCCGTCATGCCTCCTTGGGATGTTGATTGGATTAGGGTGCGAGTAAACTCTAATGGCTGGGTGATGGCCAGATGTTCTGTGTATCAGTACAGGAAAGTGATCTATTCCGGTGTTCACATAATGTTTCAAGGCTGTTGTTTCCGCCTCTGTCCGAGGGATGTTATTATTCAACTTAGTGATACTCTGTGCATATACCTGAGAAGGGCCTGCCAGGATCAAAATTACTAAGTGCAGGGGATACGCCATGTCAGAAGCGCGTGCTTATCCTGGGGTGTGTTCTGCAGAGTGTGTTTGGGCAATGAGGGTTAGAAGATGTGGGCATACTCTCTTAGGGTGGTTGAGAAGTGGGGATGGTCCTATACAAAATGATGACTAGTGATCCCCAGGAGTCACACTGGTCATGTCATGGTCGGATAGGCTTAGAAGATGTAGGAATTGGTCTCTGTGGGGAATGTGATGGTCGGTGTGTGGTGAGCAGGGGGGTGTGCTTCAGATTTAGCCTTGATCCGTTCAGGTGTTTAACTGATCAGTGTCTGTTCAAACAGCACAGGATGAAAGGGGAAGGCGCGTCCTCTCTTGAATGTTGCGCTGGTCTGTGGGTGGCCAGATGAGGAGGGATAGAAGGCCTTAGCTGCCGCTATGCAGATGTTGCATTTATCAAGGGGTGGTGAGACATTGAATGGAAAGAAGGTGTGAGCGGTGGCCTCCTAAATGTTGTATTTCTCAGGGGGTTGTAAGACTGGTAGCTAGCTATAAAAGTGTGCCCCGATGATCTCAAGGTGTAGTGCAACAATGAGGGTATGGTGGGGTGTGCTGTCGATCTGCGGTTTTTACATTGGTGGGGTAGAGTAAGAAAGTGTTTGTAATGGATCTGCAGATGTTACCGTGACATTGATCGGGATATGTATGGTGAAACGCCAAACACTTGTAAGCTGTGCAGGGGATCTTCAAATGCCGCATTGACGGGGGTGCAGTGGGACAGTGGGGTGCAGGCGTGTGATCTCCAGATATTGAATTGAATGTGGGGGATCACTGATTAGCATGTGTGTGACAGCGTGTTTTTCCGGGTGTAGTGTTGGATAATGAGTTGTGCGATGCCAGTGATTACCCCTCTTTGCAATGCTGTAATCGGCATTGCTGGTTCAAGGATGGAAGAAAAAACAGAGGATTTCATCAGCAGGATTCCTGCAATGCTACTGTAAGAAAGCATGTCCATGCTGGCTGCACTAATACGTGTTCAATTCTGGCACCTCATTCCTTAAATCACCCCACCACCGCTGTCTGCCCCTCTCGCACCATTAGTCCACACATACCTAACTCTCCCTTTCTTTTACCTGTTCCTTGCTGCTTCAGAACCAGTCTTCAGCTGGCAAACTGATGCTTTGGTTGGCATTGTTAAACATCTCTCCTGAGTCCTGGTTCTTGGCGTTCAGGAAGCTGAAGGAATTCACTGCCCCATATATTGTTATTTTGCAGGGATGCTCGGATACCTGTGTGCACCCCTTTGAACCCACAGTCCCAAGCCTGCATGCACAGGGGGCCATAAACGGCTGTGGAAGCAAAATACCCCTTGCCTTGCATGCTCTACTCAGCAGGACGAGTTGTGGTGCTACGGGTAAACTTAGCTTCCACCCTTTAACACTCCGGCCTAGGTGGGCGTCCTCCGCTCATGGCTGCCGTAGTGCTCGGGTTTTTCACTGGTGGCCGGTTGTTGCCCTGTCAATCTTTATGGACGAGCTGTCACTGCACTGTCCTTTCTGTGAGAGATGTGTATTTTCAATATTTAGAACTGGCATGTCTTGGCCTGCATGAGTCCCTGCAATTCATTGATTAGCTGTACCTCCATTTACCACGTAATGCACTTCCCTGAAGATGAGCGTGTGCATTTGCATTGGGCGGTTTGCATGTTCTCCATAGCGCAGTTTTGAGAAGTGAAGTAGGAAGGGTCGTTCCAGAGTGAGGTAAAGCTGCTCTTGGGAGAAAGACGAAGGGTCGGCTGCAGCGAATGAGCCTCAGAACATTCATTACAATGGAGCCAAATCCCATAACTTTAAAGGCTCAAATATTGTCTCAATGTAATATGGCTCATGATGGATGCGTGTCCGTTCATTGCATATTGGCTTATCTTCTAGAGGGCGGCAACACAGAAGAGTATATATTGTGGTTCCAATGCAGTTTCAGAGGATTAATGGACGTGCTAGGGGCTCGAGAGCATATACACGTAGGCTTCAGACATCCAACGGTACTGGAGGAGAATTCCAGAATGTTCTGGGGCTGGGAAGCCACCGTATGCCTACTAGTAATAAATAAGTGGGAGTGTAATCACAACTGCTAGCTACTCTTTCATCCAGACCCACAACCTGGGTTTGAAATGGAAAATAAATGTACTCTGGGACCCCTGTCCTCTTTGGGAGGTGGGCTGGGCAGAGTAGTGTGGATGCAGGCCAGGTGACAACACAGCATCTCTTCATGGAACCCAAGCCTAGCGATTTGCATGAAAAGCAAATAGCATTTTGGCTACATAAGAATGCCCACAATTTTATTTTTTAAACTTGTCTTTGATGGTGATTCAGCAGGAAACTTTTGAGCGATTGAGGTTGGACTCTGCTATGTTCATGGATCCCAATACTTGCCCTAAGGAAAGAAAAATCTGTAAATTGCAAGGCATACATACGCGTTTAGGCAGCGACTGAACGGGATGATTCTGCACCCGGTCTCGAGTCCCGAAGCCTGGGCTGCTCCTGCGTCCGACACAGAGCAGACCTGGGAGTTCCCTGGGCTGGCCAGCCCCTGCTTCTCGGGATGGAGCACTGCTCCAGCAAGACCATCTTTGCTGGAGCTCTGCTCCGCCTCGTTCCGGCCCATTTCCTACGCTGACCACAACACAGAACCATCTGCCCAGCACAGGCAGGGTATAGCAACAAAAACAATTCCCAGCAATTGGGGAAAGCTAAGTGTCACACTCAAATGATTGCTATTTTTGTGTGTGATTTCTTTGCCGCGCATGGTGTTCAGATATACGCTAAGGGAGAAGGCAACAACATTGAGAGTACAGGAGGTGCAGGAGACCTCCAAAATGTCACCTGTTGCTCGATACGTGACCACCTTGCATTACACATGCTAACGCACAATAACATGTCTGTTCCTTGACCCTGACTGGTTGTCCCATCATTGCTTTAACAAATGTGACCAGCGCTACATGTCAATGATTGCTCCAAACTTTTCTTGCCACATCAGTGCTTGATAAGCAGTGGCTCCTCCCCCACCGCCATGTCGCTGTTATAAAAAAAACAGTAATGAGTATTTGAGGTCGCCTGGTGCTGCTGCGGCTGGGTTGGGTCAATGCCAACCGGAGTGTATCCATGGAGATGTTTACCAGTGTTTTGAAGGCTAAGCACACACCTGTAGTGATTCTGTGTGATAAGCCTGGATCAGCAGTCTACCAAGGGTGTTCTTCTAGTGCAGGCAAATAAATCAGCACAAATAGACAAGGCCACACAGACCACATCCTGAAAAAGGCATTCTTTACCGTCTACCGGAGCATTCCATTCTGTGTGACTCACAGCGGGAGGCCGTGAGTGCAAACACACCGAGTGCTGAGCTCAGGCCTAAAGGCAGAGACGCCGTGTGATACAGAAGTGCGAGTTAACGTACAATCCAAAATCTTATCAAATTTGTCAAGGTTTGAAGAACTCCTCACTTGGTTAGTTAATGATAAATGCTGGCGCAGGGCGTTCACTGGTTTCCATTGCAAGTTTACCCTCTGCATTCAGTCAGTGACTACCCTGGCCCAGAAAACAGTTGAACAAGGTTGCAACTGGAGCCATTTTCAACATACAGGGGTTTCAGACATTGGGCTATCCATGTCAATGGAAAGAAACCAATTGAATTTGAACCTGCTTAATAGACCAAGCGAAACCAATAGCTTCCCAGTTAGGTAGCACAATATAGCTTCAGAATGTGACTTATCAACTGGAATTGTATCCATAGCAGCGCAGCGAACATTTAAAAGCTCCGATGTCAGCAAGCGCACCCAATAGAAAATGTTTCTGTGGTCAGCTGGAATTTCTATCTGGGAGCCAGTCGTGCAGTTCACAACCGCTTCATACATTGTTGTAGATAGCTAATTTGATTAGGCCTTAAGACCCCCTTACGCCCCACCATAGTTGCTAAAAAAGTGCACAAAGTCTGTGTGAACAGTTGCAGGGTGGGAGCAAGAGAGCTTTATTTGGGACTTTGCATTGGATGCCTGTGAAGACCACAGCTGAGGGTGCAGTGTCCTCCATGACCATGTTTGAGGCGGCACCCTAAAGCATTGCCTATCCAATCTGGTTCTTCCTGCTGGACTGAAACTTTTTGGTAAGAATCCAGTTGGATGACCTATTGGAAGGGCATTGTACCAGATGAGCTGAATCTGAGGACCTTGTTATCTCCACATCTACTGAGTGCTCTGGTCCTGCAAGGGACGGGACCACTCTTGATCATCACGTAAAATCTATCCTTCATAATGTGTACTATATCCTGATGTGAGTCCCAATTCTGGGTCGCACTGTTAGGGCTCAGGTGGCGAGCATGCAGTGGATTCTATCGCTCTCATTACACAAGCAGCAGGGAAATAAAAGCTGGTTTAGATTAGGAGCTCCCTTAAGGTGAGTCTTGCCCTCAGTATGCAGGTCATATGAATGCAATGCCCTGAACTTGCCAACATGTGGGTCCTTCTGGAAGCTTCATGGTGAAGGCTGTGGAGATGTATGCACCTGCTCTCAAATGGGCAGCAGCAATCTTGGAACGTTGGAGGAAGTGTAGCAATTGAGCTGGAGATGTGAGAGAGCTCTCTTCTAGGTTGAACAGGAACTGAGAATGGGGAATGAGAGTATCGTGGATAGCAATGAGGGAAGCCTACTGTACTGAACTGCTGAGGAAGGCTGCATTTTTTTCAAACCTTTTTTAGTTTGGATTATTAGGTGTTGCTTGCAACACCTTTAAGCCAAAACTATGGCATTTGAGTACAGACGGGGAGGAAAGCAAAGCATAAAATGAGCAGTGATGCATAGCAATTTGCTATGCAATTCTGTAGTCTTGCTAATCAAATTGTCACTAGTTTAGCAAAGATAGCCATTGTGGTTACCCTGTTAAATGAAAGCACAGCTTGCCCTGCATTCCTCTCTTCCCTTCGTGGCTCGCTCCACCCTCTTTCTCTGTTCACTGCAAGTTCAAAGGGGCTAATGGGGAGAGAGAGAGTGCATCCATAATTATCTCCTCCACTCTTAAGGCCTGTGTGGGACTGCTAGGAAAGACTTTTGTTTTCAAATAATTGCAAACCAGAAATAATCAGAATGATAATTAGCGAACTAGATTCTGTCTTGCAAAGCCCAGTATGTATTAACTTGACAGCCATTCAATTTAGTTACTAAAAATGTAAGGTGTTATATAATGCATAATTACAGCAGTGATACTGTAAAACACTGCATCATCTCCATGCTTTGCAGTAAAGTTTAGGTTGGTGTATGCAAATCTGATAGTGCCAACCATATTTCATTTTGTCGGGGAAGATGCATCTTATTGACAAGTGAACACTTTTGAAAATGTACATGATTGCACGGCCAAATTCTTTTGATGGCAAACCTTGTTCTGTAACTTGCTGGTTGCATACATCTGTGCAGCTGGTGCTCAACCTATGGGCTGATCCCATACACGTTGACACTCTTTTATCATCATGTTGCTTTATACCAGCTACACTGAAAGCGAGATTGCCTACAAACTACAATATCCCCCCCTAGTTTGCCCAGTTCTTTGACTGTTACTCCAGTCACTCTGCGTAGTCTCCTACTTTCTTTCCTCTTACCCAATTAATAAACACCCCTAACTAGATGTTTATTCAAAGTAGTGATCAATAGTTCCATCCAGTCTGTACTTGCACTGATCTACTGACTACCACACAATGTAGTTGGTCTCTAGAGCTCATTTTTCTCTTTGATTGAATTATGTATTAGCACCTGCACGAGAGAGCTGGCAAAACTCTTTAGAGAGTCTTTTAATAATATCTGTTTGTTTGTGTCCATTCATGCAGCTAACACGCACACAGGGCTCAGTCTTTTTACCCAATCTTATAAAGAAGTAGATTTGATAAAGGGCAAGTACCATTTGCAAGGGATGTTTGAACCTTTAAATTTACATTTACTTTGTTTGCAGTAAATGTCGCATCAAGGTGCACGGCTGGCCTCTGGGTGGCAGCAGTCTAGCAAACATAGTGGGTTTGTGTGACATGCACATTTATATTCATCGTCATCAGTTTGCCAGGGGTCAAGTGCATTTCTTTTAGGTCAAGAGGGTAAACTAAGTTACTCGACAAGAAGGTCTAGCAGAATTTTAAAGAATTTGCCAAGCCCGACTCCTCTCACTAATGTCTTACTTCATTGTCACACAAAACTGTTGCATTGGTGCTCATTTTATGTCTTGGGTACAAATAACTTCTGGTGACGTTAGATTAGTACAACATTGCTAATCAAATGGGTGCATTTGCTAATCAAGTACATTTTAATAAGCAAACTCTGCTAATCAATTTTTGAAAACTAATGATCCTGTAGCCTCCTGTAAATACATGTTAGAGCTGTAAATATGGTACATTGTAAATCTTAATTTATATGATATGCGTATTTCTATGCATCTGTTAATTGTCTGTAAATATCTGTCCAGCACCCAGATACCTGCGGGTTAGGTGCGCTTTACAAGTGTCAAACAAATTAATAAATGTATGCCCTGGAATAACATATGAGGGACACACAACCTGTAGGTGTTGGTGGGTTATTTGCCCACGCATTGATTGCCCATGGCTGTGATAATCCCTATGGCTATTCCCTCCCTATCCAAAATACCTCCTCATGGGAACTCTTTGAGCTCCCTTTAACGAAGCCCTAGCATCAAAATGTGCATTTGAACTGCCTGAAAGTGTTTTTTCAGAGCAGCCTTCTGAGAGTCTATATTATTTTTTTGTATTGCGCATTTGTAAGGCGCTTATGCATCAAGTGCATTGTGTTTCAAAGCTAAGGACTTAATTGGAGCTGTAAAGCCGCCTCTGATGTAATAAACGTGTCTTATGGCCTGACTTGAGCCACTTGATTTATAAGCACTGTGTCCTTCACTGAAGCCCTGTTAAAAACTAGCATTGACAAAGCCAACAGTTTGGCTGTGTAGAAGTATTGGGCATTTGCCAGGCACTGCTATTAGATGCCCAGGTACTCGAACCATTTTGCACCTGCTACCATCAATGGCCAGCCAATACCACCACGGCTGTGCCTGGCAAGTGACTTTCCCACGCCTAGACAAAAGCCCAAACTCCTGGCACTGCCAATGCTTGTCTGAATAGTTTTTGGCAAACAAGGCATTTTGACAGACTGTAATGGCATTGCATTTATTTGCCTGAAATGCAACAAGTAACTGATGTGTAGTAGGTATTTGAGAGAGTAACAGCAGGGCAGTGATCTTAGATTGGTCACCAGCCGCCCAGTTGAAAGAACGTGTCCAATGAGTTGAGTCGAAAAGAATGAGGACTATGGCAAAGGTCCCTGAAACGGGAGGGCGCTTGCACGCCTGTGCTGGGGGGGCGGCCCACTGCTGTTGAGTCATTGTGAGCAAGGCTAGCCTTCCCGTCTCGAGGAAGCCTCGCCTTTCCTGAGGGCCTGTGTCAGTCTCGACTCTTCCTTCTTTTTACATGGGGAGGTGCACACTTCCGTCTTAATAGCGCCGCAGGACCCAAAGACCGAGTAGCACGGATGTTCCCGACCCACTGACAGGCCCACAGCGGAAGTGGAGTACACAAACCAGTGAGATCACAGAGGCCGCTGTGTGAAATGCATATCTGTGCCCAATACCTGCCTCTTCTGTTCCTACCCTCAGCCCCAGGGGCGATCAGCAGATTGCCAGCCCTGCTGGCAGTTACCACGACACCCCCTTGGCTCATCACCAATCACCTCGGGCCCCAACGCCTTATGTGGTGTTTCGAAATGACTCCCTGCGTCCCATAAATATAACGTATTCAACTTATAACCACATTCTCTACCTTTTTACAAGCTCCTGGGGGCAATCTCACCCGCCACGCTTGTTTTCAGACATCAAGTACAGACGATGGCAATATTGCTAGGGAAGTTCTGTGGGTTTTTGGGGGGATAAGGGGGCCTCGAGTTTTTTTTCTGCTTGTCTACACCGTTGTACTTGGGGATCAGAGGTGTTTACTGCACACAGCAGAATCCTGCTCCTCCACCCTGTGGAACTGGCCCTCCCTTACTCTCCAAGGATGTGTGACGCATGTTTTATTTGTATTCATTCTCCCGCTCTTTTTTGCTTGTTCTGTTCGACTGAATTTACAGTCAACACTTCTGCGCACCCGGTAGCACATAGGCCATATACAAAGGTTTAGCGGTGCCCAGAACTAATGAAAAGCAACCCTCGCAAGGATGGGTTGGCAGCTAAACCATGCTGTGCTGTGGTTAATGGGACCGTGGGACTTGAGGTGAGCACGGTTTGTAAAATTCTCAAAAAAAAAAATCCTTGATCTGTTGGAGTGCAGTTTCTGCCAGAAAAAATGATCTCACCCGGTCTCCACATGATCACTGCCGTTGACTATTAACAGTGATGTTTCCTCGCGTGTGTGTGTGTGTGTGCGCGCGCGCGCGCATGCCTGTGTCTGCGCTCTAGTGCTGTTTAATTTGCAACAGACGATCAAACTTAGGAAACCTGGGGCACGCTTCTTAAATTGGAGTATCTTAATGTTTCCAGCCAAGCGTGTAGGGTGTTGCAAGTAGTGTAAGGCACATTTATACTGTCAGTTACCGTCGTATCTCAGTGCCGAGGCATGTCCCGGTGAACCTATTGTGCCCACCTGTTATGACCAGTGGTTAGGCTTGCATACATAAAAGGATACACTTTCAAGTAGGTGATGTTTATTCCAGTATACAAGTTCATCAGTTGTAACAGGTCCATTAGGAGATTAAGAGGAAATCAGGACAAGAGCCCACTGGCTCCCACCACCCAGGCTCACATCTCAACTGCCTGGGTTGGAACACATTCATCCACAATCATTCCACACTCACCAATCCAAGCTCACAGCATACATTCCACAGATGACATCAGACCATGCACACCACAACCAAGCAGGAAGGAATACCAATCCTAACGCCTCCTTCCCTTAATGCAACAAGCATACCCAACCACACCAAACAGGAAGGAAGACCAACCCTAACGCCTCCTTCCCTTAATGCAACAAGTATACCCAACCACACCAAGCAGGAAGGAATACCAACCCTAACGCCTCCTTCCCTTAATGCAACAAGTATACGCAACCACACCAAGCAGGAAGGAAGACCAACCCTAACGCCTCCTTCCCTTAATGCAACAAGTATAACCAACCACACCAAGCAGGAAGGAATACCAACCCTAACGCCTCCTTCCCTTAATGCAACAAGTATACCCAACCACACCAAGCAGGAAGAAATACCAACCCTAACAACTCCTTCCCTTAATGCAGCAAGTATACCCAACCACACCAAGCAGGAAGGAATACCAACCCTAACAACTCCTTCCCTTAATGCAGCAAGTATACCCAACCACACCAAGCAGGAAGGAATACCAACCCTAACGCCACCCCAAGCATGCCCTAATGTACCAGTAGAACACCAAGCAAATAGGGTGATGCTGTCCAGTAGGGTATTCTTTAATAAGCTTGGCCCGTGCAGGTATATTGAATGTGCCATCCAGTCAAAGGCACACCAGTATGGCACCAGCACATTAAAATCTATTGATCAGAAATAATGTGCATCAGCATTTTTTTTTTAATGTGCTCATTTGGATGCTTGCTGACCATATGAGAACGTGCCCAATTGGCTGCAGTACCATATGCGCTTGCCCTGGAAATGTATCATTGCTATGGGGCAAACAAAGGGATGGCGCTGCATGTGTGCTCACAAGGAGCGCAGTGTGAAGGATGATGTGTGCCAAGAGTCCATGAAATGCCCTTCACATTTTGATGAACTGCTAAAATATCTTATTTTTATAACCCAGGATCCAGACAGGCGTCCTTGTTGAAGGAAGGGGAAAGTATACAGAGGCTTTCTTTTATAGTGGCCGAATTGCCCTCTCGCGGAGCAGGGCGCGCGTTGCCACCGCCTCCTCAAATCTCCTGTCGGCACATGTCACAAGGAGCTTGTCCGTGCTGTGTACTGTTGGCTTGAGGTCCCTGCGGCCCTTGGCTGGAAAAGGCCCATAAGCCATCTTGGAAAGTAGGGCCAGATCTAGACGCCCAATGGTAGAAGCATGTCTTCTCTTTCTCGTTATGCCTTCCCTGGATTTTATATAGTTTGAACCTAGCACCTTCAGAGCACCAATTTCTTTATATAAGAGCCCCCCCCCCCCCTTTCTTTTTTTTTTTTGGTTCATCAGATTTCTATGCTCCTATCTGTATTGATTGACTGCCAGACCTACCTGTAACCTTGGTCCACCCACCTGTTGTCTTATGTATGTATGCCTGTAACATGCTGAAGTTTTGCAGCGCCCAGTTACCTCAGGGTTAGGTGCGCAACAAATACAAGTATCCCTCTTTGCAATGTGGTCTAAGCTTCTGTCAGAAAATAGCATGCCATCTTTGAGAGGAAACTAGTCATTTTTAAAAATGGAGCCAAAAGCAGCGGAGTGCGGTGGCGGGGACTGACGCGGGAGTTTTTCCCTATAAATGTGCCACCAGCTATTGTATGTAGCATACCTCGGTGCAGCCATATCGTAAAGGTCATTGGCGGCAATGCTGGCACATAAGAACCCCCAAACCCATCGGATCTACCCTTGCCCTCCCAGCGGAAGAATGGATGCTACTTTACTTGAAGGTTCGTCTTTTGGTCGTACATTGGAATTGCTCTGGTAAAACCAACATTGCAGTTATAGAATGTCGTGGCACAACTATTTGGAAAACCAGCTCACGCCGGATCTACCCCCACCCCACTACACAGGCAAAGCCTGTCAGTTCGTGTTGTTTATGCTGGCGGGGGGAGCATCATAGTTGCTACATGGCAATTTAAAGGAGTCCTGTTTTTCCAATCGAGACAAAGCTTGGAGTGCCTTTTGTTACAATACAAACATGATCCTACAAGTCCCCAGCGTGCAAACGTCGTGTTTGCATAAAAAGCAAAGACTGGCTGAAGGGTGTCGGGCAGAATCGGGCTGCCCGTTTAATGGGCCTGGCGTTCGCCCTGTAGGCCAGTCAGCAGCAACATGCACTTGCCGGTTTAAGGCTGCCCTGCTACATGTGAACACCACTTCCATACCCCCTTCCCACTCAGGAGAAGGGCAGAGACCAACCAATCGCACATTAGTATAGGTAGTGTGAGACCTTCACCACTCCCAGCAGTTCTCCTGTCGAAACAGATGGCTGTGCACTAGTCGGCTACAGCCACACAGCTAGCTATGCCCGCCTCCAGAAGAGATAGCTCACCGTGCAAGGCACGTAATGCTGAGATGTGTGCTCAGACTGCATATAACCTATTCAAGTTCTGGATGGGCCAACTCACTTTTTTCTTTTCTTTTTGGAGTTGTTAAAACCTGTTCCATTAAAGTAGCTAATTGGCACCCGTTCTGTGGGTAAGAAGCACTATATACACACACACCTTACTATGTCGATTCTGTCGGTTTGATCATGGCCTGTGCACTCTGCGCAGGCGCTTTAGAAATTCAGCAGAAGTCGTGAAGTTCCTTACGGTGCTTCTGAGCTCAGTGCCTTTCATGTGAAGGGAAATATTGTAAAGGTTTTCAACCTGGGCTTCAGTTCAAACTATTAGGCCGACGGTTGTCTTGGATGGCATGGGCTCACTCTGTAGCTACTGTGTGCACTTTGGTGCAGTGCGACGCCAAACAGGCGCCCAGCGACTGTCTCCCCGGGTCCTCGGGTGACTGCCCAGGCCTCCGACTCTGGGCAGGCACTCTCCTTCCCGCACAGACACGGCGTGCTTTTGGTGCACGGTACAGTCCAGGCGGATTAGGAACGGGCCTAGATGTGCCCAGTTGGCTGACACCTGCTCCAGAGCCGTGGTGCTCTAGTTCCCACACCTTTGCTGTTTGCTGGGGGGAGGGCGGGGGTTCGGTGGAGCTGGTGAGTAAGAGACTCTTGTTTGAATGGGGGGAGTGGCAGACATCGAGCGGCCTTGTCGCACCCTGTGTCACTCCCTGCACAGTGGGCATAGCCAGTCCCAGTAGCTTAGATAAGCAGCAGCATTCTTGCGCCCACGCCTCCCGCGAAGACGCGCAGCAGCACAGCACGGACACGAGCACGCTTATGTATTGTGTGACACGCTCGCGTGGCCTGTCCTGCCACTGCTTGTGCCTGGGCTCTGTGGCGGCGTGATACCGTGGTGGGTGGCGGATGTGCGCATACACGCCTGTCTGCTGCTGCGTGACGTGGGTGGGGCGCGGCACTAGCTTGTTTGGTTTGTGGGCTTTGCTGTGCCACTATACAGTATCTCACTGCCTGGGAGTGCACCGTTCAGAGGCCACCCTCTCAGCTAACTTGCGGTCAGGAAGTGTTTGCCGTTGGTGCTTCGTCACATCTGGTTAACATTGTACATGGGGCCTTTATCGATTGATAATGGATTCCAAAACTGGAACATTATCTCAAGGGCTCAGCTGTTATCGCAGCGAACATGGGCACGCCATGATTACTTATTGTCATTGCAGCAGCCAGTCTGCTTCTCGTAGGTGGGATGAATGGTGAGCACAAAAAGTAGTGTAACTAGACGTCCCGGATGTGTAAGGGCGGAGGCTATTCTATTGGGGGGGTGGGGGTTGAAGGGATGCGGGTGGCGCGATAAGGTGGGAATGGGGTAGTCCTCCTTTGATGTTTTTGGCAGTCCCGGTGTTTTGCCTTGAATATCTGGTCCCCTTAACAATAAGGGCCTTGTTTTTTTTTTTAACTGCCGTAGTCCCCTACCTGACCGACCCGTCCAACCTTTATTTGCCCTTTTCCTAGATTGAGCAGCCATCGTGGCTTTGCTGGGACAGACCGGAATTGGGCCCTCTGTCCCCCATTTCCCCAGTTCTCGAGAGAGAGTTTTTTTTTTAAATTTAAGAAAGGCGTCCTGGTTTTGGCTAAAGGGGAGGGAGCAGAAACAAAGAGGTGATGGCTGGAAGGTTTAGAATTAATCCTAACCACTGGCATTGCTCTGGGCAACCCAAGTAGAAACAACAGACGAGGATCCAAAATTAGGAACCCTCCCGTCCCCTGCACTCTATTGGGTTCCTAATTTTGGATCCTAGTCTTTTGTTTCTACTTATATTGTTATTGTGATCCTGTGCCAGGTTCACATTTCCTCCCCCGCACCTCAAAAAATATGTATACTTCTACACATTATTGAATAAATCAATCTCTAATTTTAGAATACCAGGGAGTGCTTCTACTGATCTACCCCTTTGCATTGCTCTGGGCAACCCGCCAGACCATCGTTCTTCGCCTGCCAAGCCATTACAGAAGGGGAAAGACTATATGCAAATCAGGCCTGGTCCCACCCCAAAAGGGGTAGTCCAGCCTGAACTGCCAGGTCACATCCCTTCTGCACGAGATAACAAGCATCCCCAAACATGTTTCGGCCTTGTTGGGCCTCATCAGTGAGGAGTAGCTTGAGTCTCTAGTCCCAGCAGGCACGGGATCCACGTCTGGGCATATCCGTCCCACTCGGGGTGACATAGCAAAAACAAAGAGGTGATGGCTGGAAGGTTTAGAATGAATCCAAACCACTGGCATTGCTCTGGGCAACCCTCCAGCCCGAACTGCTAGGTCACATCCCTTCTGCACGAGACCACAAGCATCCCCAAACATATTTCAGCCTTGTTGGGTGTCATCAGTGAGGAGTAGCTTGGGTCTCTTGGCAGGCGAAGAACGATGGTCTGGAGGGTTGCCCAGAGCATTTAGGCCTTTTTCTCAGCAATCATAATATAGATTGATTTCATTTTTTTAAATACCATTAAAAATACATTTTTAAAATTTCCAGGTGATTTTGGGGATATAAAATGCATCTACCTGTGACTCTGTGAACTGTAATGGCCAGTTAGATTAGGTTTCTGGCTACTCAGAACATGTTCCAAATGTGAGAGTTGGGGAGCGGCTGGAAAATTAAATTAGGGATATGCTTAGTAATTTACATCTTCATAACTGTTGTGCTTTTTATGTAAATGTCGGAAATGTGCCACATGGCCATGTTACATCGTATGAATTTGGAGGTCGGCTTATCTAATTCTCCATGATCAGCTTAAACAGAAAATATATTTAGTATGGCAGTCGCTAGTACAATTATGAAGTTGTGTTACATAACTGGTTTTTGCCAAAAAGTTGAAAGGAGAACAAAGGATGATGACAAATAGGAATAGACATATGTTGCTCCAAACCCCTGTACCAATCCTGACTTGGGGCAGAGAGAGAAGGGTAACTGCCTGACCTGAGTGGCAGGGAGTATTGCAGGATGCTTCCCCAAGATTGTAAAATTGGTGATGTCCTTGCTGCTATATATGGGGGACTGCAGTAGGACAGAGGACACACTGTAAGCAATATTCAATCAACACTACAGCTAAGTCAATGCCTAGTCTGGGATGCTGAGGAAAACCTTTATTGATGTATTTTTATATCCAGTTCAGTACTCTGGATGACAACCCTTGTATAACACCCCCCTCTTAGAATCCCCCTGACCCCACTGAGCCAAGAAGTAGGTTTGTTTTGCAAATTAAAAGGTTTATTTGAAAATTTAAACTATATATATTTATCACAATTCTATAAATAAATTGATAATGGATATTACACTTGTGAATATGAGCAGTAGTCAGCAAGAGGTAACTTATGAATAGGAACAGAAGAATAAGGTGGTAAAGAATGCTTTATATGGTTCAAGGAAACGGAAGGTGGAATAAAATGCAGTACAGAAATAACTTGCTATGCTTTTAGCAAAAGGTAATATGATCACTTTTTCTTTTGACAATTCACTCCCCACCCCCCCCCTATTCAATACAAGAAATGGAAGGAGAGCACACAGTCTTCAAGAATTCCAACAAATCACACTTTATAATGCAATACACAGTTCCAGTTCTCCCAGCAAGCTTAGGGAAAACAGGGATGAGTTTTAAACACAGGCGAATTACTTTAATGTGGTTTTGCAAGGAAGTGAAAAGGTGCTAAAATTGCTTTTAATTCCCTCTAGAGGTTCAGGGTAGGTGATGGCTACTTTATATTAGTTCAGGCTCACTTTAACAATACTCTATGAATGATTAGCAGATTGCAAACGAACTTTAGCAAAGAGAAGCAAAAAGCTGCTGATTTCCACAGATGAAGAAATCGGGCCAAATCGTGGTAAATTTCGCGAGTGCGTGTCTCGCGATTATGAAAAATATAGGGAGTAGGAAGTCGGTTCTAGGTTGGATGGAAAGCCTAGATTCTAAGCTTTCAGAAGAAAGTTAAATCTCGTTCCTAGCACAAACGGTTCCGGAGATACGGATGATTTAATAAAGGTAGATTTTTGGATTTAAAGTAAAACTCAAAATGACAGGTGACAGCTTGCAGCTGCAGAATTTACAGGTGACAGTTGTGCAGCTTTAAAAATGACAGATGACACGATTTGTAGGAGGCTGTTCTAACTAGGTTAAAATAGCTTGAATTAGATTATTTTAACTAAGAGATTGGGTTCTGCACAGTTCTGGCGGATACTCGCTCCTAATTTTGAAATGAATGGACCTCGTCACGGATCTGGTCGACTGGACTGGACTGGGCGGTTCTGCTCACAGCGTCTGGGTCAGCTCTGCTCTGCTGGTCTAGCCTCTCTGGATACGGCGGGTCAATCAGGCACCGGTTCTGCTCACAGCGATCCGGATCTCTGGTTCTGCTCACAGCGGTCTGGGTCTGGTCTGCGGTTCCGGCACAAGTTCTTGGCAAAAGAATTCAGACAGCTCGCCCGGCTGTGGAATAGTTTGCAAATGATTTTAAGGATGTTGAGGCCTGCTGAGAAGAGTTCTCAGTTTGTGGGTTTAGGCCCTTGCTTTAAGTTCTGAAGTAAATTTCTGGTCTCTGAAGATTGATGGATGTGAAGTCTGGAGTCTCCCGGCAGAGCGTCCTGCAGAAAATGGAATTGAATTTCTCTACCTGTCCCAGCAGTCTCTTTTTATGTGTTTTAAAAAGTGGGTGGAGAGGCTAGCATCCCTAAGCCTGCCCCTCTCTTGATTTGATAGGTCAATAGATTCTTTGGTCCCTGATTTGGGAAGGGATAGTGTGTCAGAGTGATGTCATTTTTATGACCTGCAGAAATGACACTCCCCTGGTCAATGTGCACACACATCTATTCCTGATCCAAATACATATTTCCCAGGTACACAGTTGTTTGACATCACATATACACATCATATATTACTAAAGATAGTCCCTGTCCCGACTCTGGCATTTCTAGGAGCGTGCATTAAAAAATGGCAACTTATTTTCGATTTTAGTGGGTTTTGCAACATTGGTTTTTCATCAAAAATTATACAAAGGTACATTTCCCTTCCACATATATCGCAGTAACTTTCCATGTCTCTAGCTTAAACAGATTGTCTACAATAATCATAATTAGCGGGGTTTTGCCCCAGAACATGGTACAAATTGGAGTTTGGACTCAAATCGTGAGGGCATTTTTCAAACTAAGACTCTCAAAGTTGTACATTCCTGTCATTTGGTTACAATAAATTATCACTGTTTCTATAAACTATATATTTGTTGCAATTCAACTCCCCAAAGTGTTTGGGTCCACCTCCAGGAGTCTGGGTGGGTCAGTGATCACATGTCTCTCCTTGCTGGCAGAGGGCTGTTGACAGGAAACACTCAAAATTAACATACCCCATTCAACAGAAAGAGCCTTTTGTGTGGGCTCCAGCAGGCTGCCTGGAAGTCTCCCCTCAATCAATCAACAGGGCCATGTGATATCCTGCCTCCTGGTGTGGGAATCTCTGAGGTGTTAAGGTTTCCCAGCCTCTTGGCCTCTGGGAACAGCAGGTGGCTAAGGTTTTCAATTAACCAACAAGCTTTGAAGTCCCTGCCCATCTTGCAACTCCTAAATACAGTTTCCCTGTCAGAGTTTAGACCGCTAGCTCCACCTTGGGGAATTTGTCAGTACTGCATCCTTTTTTGAGTTGTCTTGAATTACTGCATTTCAATAGAGTGGTCTTTTGTTTGATAGTATAGGGCCCTTGCTTAACATTGTTTTGATGGCATCCTTACAGTAGAGTGATGATGTGGAACCCCCCCACAAGAAGGTTGTATCTTTGGAGTGGTCTCGTGCCAACTGCGCAGTTCTCCTATTCTGGCGTGAATGTGGGCGGCGATAGCTCATCCCCACATCCACCCTGTCTATTGATTTAGTTTGTTCTGGGATAGAATAATGGGCGGCGACAGCTCATCCCCACATCTACCCAGTCTATTGATTCAACATGGGTCAAAACCCTTGACAACACACAAACCGGGCGACAGAAAAAGGAGAAAGAGAAGAGACAGACCATCAGGAAGGCTGCTAAAACTTACCATTTGACAGCTGTAAAGAGACACCAGAGGAGATTGCTGAGAGTGCATCTGGGTGGAGCTGCCTATTTCTAGGAAGGCCTCAAAGCTGACTGGGTCCTGTGTGGAGAGCGGGAGGCCATCTTTGAGAGTGGAGTGACCAGGCTCCTGCCTCATCTTTTCAGAGTTTCCTGAGATGTAGTTGGCTTTCCTGAACTTTAAACAGAGGCTTGATATGTAAGTAGAACTAAGCCATGGAAAACCAAAAGGTGGGGCGTGTCTGCTTGCCTTAAATCCTTTCCCTTTATAGTGGATGGGAGGGCTAAACTGTGTAGATTCTTAGCCTATGTAACCAAAAATATTAATTCCCCATTTGGTAGAACACTGCATGGTGAATTCTGTTAAAATTCAAAATGAACAAAGCTCACTTCCCAGTGTGCACTGAAAACTATAGCCTATAATTTAATTTTTAATTGGGTAATCATTGTTATCCAGCTGACCCCGACTTCTTTAAGGAAGAGGGGTGTCTTTGTTCTTAAATCTGTCCAACCGTTTTATCCAGTTTCCCCAACACAAGCCTTTCAGTAAGGGCGGGTCTGAAATCCAAAATTCCCCAAAGCATTCCAATTATTCTGTCTAACTTCCCAACATAGACCAAAGCAAGGGGTTGTGGGGGTCTGAGAAACAAAGCGATAAATCACCCTGTGTTTGTTTTAAACTAAATGGTTGGGCGAAATTATATTATTGATCAGTGTAATGATTTTGTGAAGAGAAATTGGCAGAACATGTACAACTGTTGTGTTCTTTTTTAACTCCCTTTTGTGGTTTATATTTGTGGAGAGAAGTTGATTATGTTGTCCCATGGATCAAGTGTTTTTTTTTACCTTTTCATGCTAATTTCTATTACTTTTAATTTAAATAAATACCAATATATTTCCCCTACACAAGCCTGGTTCTTGGCTCATTGTTAGCTCAGGGGCGAGGGATCCAAGGGGCATGATATGTATCTGAGATATGGCTAAAAAGAAAAAAAAGTGTCTGTTAAACAGTTTGTTGAATAACCACTTGAGTGGGGAGGGAAGGGACTTTCTGTGTTGAGGCTGGCTTCTCAATAAACCGTTATAAGGCCATGAAGGTCTTGGGCATCAGGGGGTCTTCCTCATGTCAAAAAGGGGGGGGATACTGTGTCTCATCCAATGAAGTCATGACATCCGCTCTCATATAGCCGTCCCCAGGATCAGGGAGTGGCTGCCATCCCCTGGCCACATTGGAGGAGGTTCTCGCTGGGGAATCCGTGATGACACCATTGGATTCATCACATATAGCTCTGAAGAACAGAAGATAATTCCCAAGAGCGGGGAATATTTCCCTTAGTTCAGGTAAAAAAATAAACAGCCTCTCAATGCCAAGGGCCTAGTAATTGGAAGCTTAATACGGAATGAAGAGTAGCTCGAACAAGTCTTCAGTGGCCAGAGAGGGTAAAAACACCCGTATTTGTAGGTGCTAAAATCCTAATAAAAGCAAGCGGAATGATTCAAAACGTGCTCTCCTCACACGTGACTTATGATTGGAGAACAGTGGCTATTCATTAAGCGCCAGACAGACACCTGTGTCAACTCACCATAGATTCCGAGAGCGAGAGGTGCCAGACAAGGCCACGTTCAAAGCTAGATACCGTAGCCTAGGAAATCTGGGATGGTTTCTTATTTAATTGGAAGATGCAGCTCCTTGACGTCACTTCCCCTACCACTATTTTTGCTCATGTGCTGATAACCCTCCAAATATTCAAGGTTGGTAAGACCAGTGCCAGCCAATCGCAACTCTAGAATGATGCTGCCTTGTAACTAGTCAATTACTTAATGATAAGATGTATTTTTTTCTTGTATCAATTTAGGGGTAGTCTAAGGTGCGGCCATCAGATGGGTATGCTGAATGAAAAGGCTAATCCCTACACATTATATATGTAGACCATTCTCATAACCAAACCCCACTCTGTAGGTTTTTACAACTAAGATTGGGATTTTGCACCAGCTTAGACTCGTTTATCGTCAGTAACTTGTTCTGTATCATGACTTTTGAGAGCTCTAGAGACTTGGTGGTTTATTGCAGTCCCTGTTTTATATGGATTGTTAATAAAAACGGCTTTTGCCATTTAGGTTGACTATTTCCGTCATTGGGTGTGGGACTTCCCGGCCTGCCTGTTCTGCTGGTACTGGGACTTTCCAAGTGCCTGTTTACAACAGAGTAACACCTGGCCAAAATTTGCCTTCGAAAGCTACTTTGTGGGGTACATTAAATTAGCTTTTGAGGAGCATTGAGATACTGACGGTCATGTAGCCTGTGAATTTAAGTTGAATTCTTGCATTTACGTCGGGGGCTGTATGAACTGTTATGAGTCCAATTGAATGGTGGTCTCCTGATCTCTTATTCTAGGTGGCTGCAGTGAAGGGATTCACATTTTAATCTAGGAGGGCTCTTCATTTAAGATCTGGGTAGATGGAGAGAAATGTAGGTCTCTGAGAGAGCTCTTGCAGCAGTATGCTGAGGGGCTGTGATGTCAGAAGAAGCCATCACGTTGAAACCTCTGCTACAGTGACGGCCATTTTGTAGGAGCTGGTGATTTAGTGTAAGCTTGGCCGAGACTTGTTTAATGTTGCTTTTTAAGAGCTTTTTAAGAGCTTATATTTTTCCCTGTCATTTAATACATTGGCTTTCGGACTTTTGTGCCGAACGTTTTGTTTTCTATTGCTTGCCACATTTCTAGTGTTTCCCACAGGCTTTTCTGAAATTATATAAAGCACGGTTTCTGTCCCCACGTTTATTCTCACTGCCCACATTTCACCTTTCTCCTCTCGTCCCCCTTGTAACCCGTCCTGCAGAAGGCATACGTGTTGTACAGGAAGAAAGTGGCAGGGGCTAATCCACCAGGGCTTCATGGGTAGACCAATGAAACGTGGCCGATTTCCGGGGCCTGCATAAATAAATGCTCGTTGGAGGAATGTCAACAACAAGCAGAATGCAGCTCAAGCAGACATTCAACAATCTCTCAGACATATAAGGACGTTTAAGCATTGGGAGTACTTATGAGAGGTACATCTTCTTTAAGGAAATTCTCGGCCTACCCCGGTCGTCCGCAAACTATGGGCTACCTTTAGAATTGGGCCTCCATCACTTTGAAGAAGACCTACTAACCCCCCACCTCCCTACCAGCCCGCCACTGGAACCGTTTGTAGAGTAATGAAAAATCGACTCTTACACAATATCGAATGAAACCCTTTCGGGTAAGGATAAGGGACTGGCAATACCATGGCTGAGACACACAAAAAAGTATACTTAAAGAAATGAATGCACTAAATCACTTTAATGCCCCTGACGTTTTATCACGTTTCATGGCAAATCAACTAAATAAGAACATAATCGGTCGTATTCAGGACAGAAGAGACGCGATGGAGCTTTCAAAACCATTTAACCGCTGCCCCGTAGTTACTACAGGTGCTCTACATAAAATATCTGCTATGGCCTACCAATTGAGGTCAACGGACCTCTACAAAAATATCTGCTATGGCCTACCAATCCAGGTCAACGGACCTCTACAAAAATATCTGCTAGTGCCTACCAATCCAGGTCAACGGGCCTCTACAAAAATATCTGCTATGGCCTACCAATCCAGGTCAACGGGCCTCTACAAAAATATCTGCTATGGCCTACCAATCGAGGTCAACGGACCTCTACAAAAATATCTGCTATGGCCTACCAATCGAGGTCAACGGACCTCTACAAAAATATCTGCTATGGCCTATCAATCGAGGTCAACGGACCTCTACAAAAATATCTGCTATGGCCTACCAATCGAGGTCAACGGGCCTCTACAAAAATATCTGCTATGGCCTACCAATCGAGGTCAACGGGCCTCTACAAAAATATCTGCTATGGCCTACCAATCGAGGTCAACGGGCCTCTACAAAAATATCTGCTATGGCCTACCAATCGAGGTCAACGGGCCTCTACAAAAATATCTGCTATGGCCTACCAATGAGGTCAACGGGCCTCTACAAAAATATCTGCTAGTGCCTACCAATCCAGGTCAACGTGTCCCAATTACAAGGGTAAAATTTAACTATCAGCCGCTGACAGCGATCCTATCCACATGGTCGAATAATTTAAGGGACAAATCGTGTCGTCTGTCGAGCACCTAATGCAGGTCTATTCCGTTTTGTATTCCTACGTCCAGTCTGCAAGTATCAGAAATTATACTTTGAAAATAATATTAAGGGAGACGGTTTAGCACAATGCTATCATACGTCTTCTGGGCAGACACTCCCAAGGTTGGCCGATTGTTTATCTCACCCCTTCGAATGGTATTGTATTCAAGGAAACATCAGCTGGATTTAATGCGGGCGCCTAATGCTTTTTTAACAATATTATAAGATGTTTTTATATTTTGTCTGAATAATGTTTTTTAACAAAACTAGAAGATGAGGTTTTATATTTTTACTGAATACTATTCATTATTATTTATATTGCTGATTTTGTGCACATGATATCTTAATTTTGAATACTGCTATTTGAAGCGGCAGGAATTTCTACTGCAGTGCACGCTTCAGTGGTAGCCGACGACACCAGAATAACGTGGACATCCCAGTCCTACTTAATGAAGTGGGTAAAACCACCAGTAAATGACCTGAATCGAGTGGCTCTGGAGACATCATCTACACCTTGCCTGCGATACTCCCAGTCCCTTCCTGCTCAAAGATTTCCCTGCATGTGCAAACCGTCATAAATGCAAGTGCGGCACTCGCATAGAGTGAGAAAGCAAAGATCCTTAGACTACAACACCACCAGTTAATGCATTTTCAGTGGCAATGATTACTTTTCAAGTACAAGGTAGCCCTCTTACCCTGCAGTGCATCTCAACTAAACCACGTTATAACCAGTTAATCCTTCCCTGCAGCAGCTACATTACCTTTCCACACATCTTCACAAGGCAACACTGTTACTAGTGCAACGGCAGCAGTAGTTCTGTTAAACACATCTTCATTGTGCAGCAATCTCTACTCTGGACTGGCCACCAGTATTACAATCCAATCCATACATCGCCCTTACACTGCAATATTTCCCTTTGGTACAACTCCAGGTAGCCATTTCACCCTTCTAAACGCCTCCAAGGGCGTCCCTTTCCCCCTGCAATATCCCTCTTATGGACAACGATGCGACTATCAATGTAATCTAGAAATATATAATGGGCAGTGCTGGGAATTATTTTCTGGGGGATTCCACCAGGGATGGGTTGGGATTTCTCACAGCTCACCCCTTCTCCCACCCCCAAGCCCCCACTCCAACACAAACACAAATCTGCTTTTGAGGAGAGTTTAATAATGGACGCCTGGAAAATAACCCATTAGAGGAGTGTTTCACTGCCTATAATCTTGCAAGGAAAGTTTAAACGGTGCGCACCTTTTAAACGTAAAAAAACTAGTTGGGATACTACTCTGCAGAAAATAATTAACTAACAAACTATTTCACAGGCACCCTGATCAAACGGTCAAGTGGTCTTGTGGTTTAGTGTCTTAACCCTGGTCCTGCTAAGCAGATTTGCACTGTTAAAATGATGTGTTATTTATATAGGGCCTAGGCATAAACACTTTACACAGACCATATTTACATACAATATTACCCAACCGAAGTTGGTACTCTATTAAACTTGGAAGCATGAAAGGCTTGAGTTAACCGTGCCGGGATTCGAACCTGCGACCTGCAGATCAAACAAATCGCAGCAGCCAGTGTTCAACCCACTGAGCTATTTTACTCTGAAGATTTTTTCCCTCTTTATCTTGTCGCAGCAAGATGCTCCCCAGTCTGAGTTTAGATCTGTGCTACGTGTAGTGCACTTTTGTTGACACTTTAATCCAGCCTGGCTACGTAAATATTTTGTAAAGCGGTTTCTCGTTTGCGAAAATGTACACTATGATTATTTCAAAAGCAATTGTAACCTTTTGATAAACACCATTTTCAAGAAACGAAAGTTGGAAGTGCAACAGTGCAAGAAATTGGGAGGGGCCGAGGGCTTGCCGACAGAGGAGTCGTGGGTGGATTAACAGGAAGACACACTTCAGCTTTCTAGGTGTATGCCAGGACTGCACAACCTTTCAAGCAAGTCAACGAATGTTTGGGTATTCTCACAAAGGCAGCAATGTGACGTGGGAGGTGGCTTGCGAGGCTCGGGCGTGGGAAGCCAGGCACCTAGCATAGCCCTGGGTCAAAGGTGGCGTGACGCCAAGGCCGGGCGATGCCAGAGGGACCAGGCAACTACTCCCTTGTTTGCTTGCAGCTGAGCCAGTGTGCAGGCGATCACTGAAAATGTTACACCCATCGCTCGGGACCTGCACCATACATTGATGCAAACCTCCCAGGTTATCCGGGAAGCCCATTCAAATGCAGGGTAATGGGCAATGTAGTGTCGGGTTTAGCCCATCTGCTTGTGTGTATCTTGTGTAGTTTTGTAGTATATGGACCAGTGTTCTTTGATCCGAGTGAGGACCGACTGGCATGTCCCTGTCGTATGTTTGCCAGTCATCCTGTCAATCGCTGCGTTCACAGCCAGTGCTTTATTGGGATTGTGAAATCATGGGGAGAAGGATCTTATTTGGGGGTGTGGTTTAAGTGAGGTGTGTGGCCACAGAACATTGTGTTAGAGTAAACGCACAACATTTATACAATTCAGCAAACACAGGAACCATTCTGTGATTAATTGATCGGAATAGAATGTACTTTTCAATAACAGCTAGACAGCAGATTCATAATCTCACTCGGGCACTATAAAATATCCTGATGTAAGGGTAGTATCCAGCATTGCAAGAGTAGGGGAGGGCAACGTAAAATGTCCTTCTACTTTCCCTCCAAAATGCACCTTGGAAAAGTAATGCTAAACTGATGCACAATCTTTCCGGCCCCCTCCCCATATGACTTGACTCCGTACCCTCTTCCTGCAACATTCAGGCAAATATGGAGCATACAGCAACACTGGATGCCCAGAAAAAAAGTCATGCCACAGTAAGAAAGGGTAGACTGGCTGCCTCAGGCCCGACTGAAGATGTGTGGGGGCCCATTTCAACATGATGGTTGGGGGCCCCCTGCTTAGAGAGAAGACTGTCGGAGGCACCCGTGGGGTGCACACATTACAATGGTGACAAAGATAAGGTTAATAGCCGCCGATTATCACGAGATGGTCAGCCAGCAAGGAGCTTAAACACTAAACGCCCACCGAAGAGCTCTAAACCCTTCTTTGTCATCAAGTGGCTGATAAGAAGGATCCAGTGTTAGAAAGCGATGAGGTGATCATACTTCTGTATATCCCGTGGGAAGAGAAAACACAGCGTGTAATGCGAGTACAGTAAATCGCAAATTTAAAGCCCCAGAAGGAAAATGGAGAAATTAATATATTGCTTTATTACAAGACTGCTGGCTGGCAACCTGGGGACACCCGCTGGGGGCTCCCCTGGGGCTCGAGGCCCCTTTCACTAGAAAAGATTGAAAGCCCTGATGCCGTCCCTGGTCTGTCCCCAAATGCACTAGCCAAGTAATAGCAAACTTCCCAGTATGATTTGTGTTATCTGTGATTACTTGGCTAGACTGGCATTTGGGGGCAGCCAGTCTAGCCCTTTATTACTTTGACCTGACTTTTTTTTTATGGGAATGTATGATAAAGCAACGGTTGATCATAGATGCACAGAAGAAAAGGCCACCAGACAGTGCTCCTGTGTGCCCCTCCAGCTCCAGTTTTGAGTGCAGTCACTAGTCCCACTTATGACTCCAGAAAGAAGTCCTATCATTTCTTTCTGAAGTGGCACTAGTGAATGGGCTCAGGGCTGAGCTAAAAGCAGAGCACACAGCACTGGCATGCTCCAGGCTGCAGCTGCTACAGTGGCTCAGAGCGGGGTAGGACGTGGACACCTGTTAGCAATGTGGTGGGCTTCTGCTCAGCACCGTCCTTGACCTGGCAACAGGGCACCTCCCGTTTAACACCCTCATTGTCAATGACACCTGGCGTCCTGCTGCCAGGAGGACAATGAATGATTGTGCCCAGCCACCAGCCCAAATGTCCCGGTCTGGCTACTGAAGGAGCCACTGGGGATGGGCAAGCTACCCCCCCCATCCAGCCCCACCACTTAGTACGCCACTGCCGGGCGTGTTGGCTTTATAATTTAAAAATAAAATGGATAGTCTTCTTTGCATCAGGCGGCCATATGTTCCCCCCCCCCCACCATCCAAAAAAGATGCGTCCAGATCAGATATGCCAGTCCCCTACATCGCGCCCACACACTGGCTTCTAGGCGCCTGTAAATGGCGGTGCGGAGAAAGAGTCAACAATGGCTTCTCTGCATCTTCCTCATGCGAAGACACGGAGGAGTCGGGCAGGTTTGTGGTTCAGCCAGTAACCCCCCACCCCTCACACAGCTTTGCCCCTTCCCACAGACCCTTGTGCTGGCAACTCCGAATCAAATACTCGCCTCTGTTGTGTTCTTTCTAATGGGTGGTTGCATCAGCGCAAAATGGAGATGCCAAGAGCTGCTCACAAATGGATCACAACCAGTGCTTTAAGTGGGATACGAAATCGAGGGGGGTGCTTTTGTTTGTTAGGCGCTTACACAATAAGAAAATACTGTTTCAAAGCGCCCACGGGGCAGGGAGGGAGCAGAGGTGGGAAATACATTAAAACACAATAATTCGGAGGGAGAGGGGCGGACCTACTATGCCTTGTGAGTATTCAGAACGTGAAGTGCAGAAACGAAGAGGGGGGTAAGTGCTGGGGAATCCAAGCTCGTGACTGAGCTACAGATGAAGTGCTAGGAATATTCAGTGCAACACGGACTAGTCCACGGGAGGTGTAAGTGCGAGCCTCCAGAGTGGAGGGTGTGCAGATGCAAAGTGCTTAGAATAGACAGGAGCTGGGAAGAATTGGTGTGGGAGGTCAGGGCACCGAGGATGCATAAGGGCCCAGGACACTGATTCAGCAACTGTGGGATTAGCAGAAGAGAGAAGGGGGAGAAGGAGGAGGTAAATGGGGAAAGTCTTAAGGAGCTACTGGAAGTTGAGGAGATCCTGCTCGAGGGGGAGGGGGAAGCTAGTCCCTAGGAGGGAGCCTGCAGAGGAAAGTGAGCGACCCCCCCCCTGCCCTCTGTTTAGCAAAACGCTTTACACACAGAGTTGATGCCAGAAGAACAAAGTGGTCTAGAGGGAGTATTTAGTGAGATGAGTTGAACAAAGTGTGGTCCCCGGGACCAGACACCCTTGTGGATGATGCAGAGGGATTTGAATTTAATCAGTGCAGCAACCGGTGAAGACTTTTTAGCACGAGAGATGCGGTCCCTGGGCATAAGGCCAAGGATAAATCTTGCTGCCCTATTCTGGATAAGCTGGAGGGGTCGCAGTGTGGAAGAATGTAGAGTCAGGAGGAGGCTGTTACAGTAGTCCAGTCCAGTCTAGAGAGAAACGGGGCTTGAGTCACATTGTGCCTCTGAGGGAAAGGGAGAAACGGTAAGATTCCTTTGAGAAGGAAGAGCTGATAGTTGGACTTCTTGGTAATGTCCTGGGTGTGAGGGAGGAAGGTAACGCACAATTGATGGCTGTCCTTGTTTAACAGGCACACAGACGCTTCCCTGCACACGTCTTTCTGTGGCTAAAGTTCTGTTGGGTGCCCCCAGTGGAGGACTGCTCTGGGTCCAGCATAGTACTTGGAGACTGCCGGGGCTCTGCCTCTACTAGCCCCGGCCCACTTAAAGCCCGGCACATAAAACGCTTTGCAACACCCCCATTTATCAGGACAGGCCTGTGGGGGTGCAAGCCCCGCAAGCACTCATGAGACAGGCTGCACTTGCTCGCACAACTCGCGGAGCAGGGTGGGCCCGTGCAAGAGCATCTGCACTCGCCCGCTGCAGAGCAGGACTGTGCCCTATTGTTGGGATGGAGCACCGGCTAAACAGGTCAGCTCCAGCCCACTTAAAGACTTGTTCACAGCACATGAACCCATCTCCTTTAGACATTTCTCAAAACGTTGATTCTAACATAAGTTTCTACTGCCGTTTGTCATTATCTGTTTGCATTTTATTTTTAAAGCTTCGGGTGCGTTGTTAGTAACAGCGGCAGAATAGTGACCTACTCTTTGCTTTTTCTATAATGGTGTGTAGTATGTTTTATAACATGAGCTGAACGTATGAGTTTATTATTGTTTTCCTTTGGCTTTGTGTGTCTGTTGTATGGTCTATGATATAAATAAATAATTTGGGAACAGTATGGCAGCACGTCCTTAATCGTATTAGTTTTCTTTCCCGCTCTTATGACTAGGTCAGGGAAACTAGACCGAAGGCCCGTAGATTTTTGTCCAATCAGCATTTAGGCCCGGCACAGACCTTTGCCTAGGTGCAATGCGATGAATATGTACATGCTACATGCTCATGTAGCATGAGATGCCCGCGGTGGATCACCTGTGATGTATGCTTATGGTGCCCTATATGGTCTGATTACAGCAAAGTCGACACGTTCCCAATCCTCGAAGATGACCTTGTCTTTAATCTGATTAAGCCGCACACACACGGGTCATGATTGCTCAGTAGGGAAGCCTCTCCTGCCCTAAATGCCTGCGTAATCCTGAAGGCAGGCCTTCGTCCCTTGGTGACGCAGTCGCTGTACATTGTTAAAGGGCGCATAAGAACATGTATGTTTAGTTTTGATCCGCGGTGTCTAATTTTTGATGTAACACTTCTGTTGGCCACAGCTTGTTTCTGCGTGGGCCAAGTCACTGGCACGAGGCATCGACTTGCCTGTGTCCTCGATGAACCTCTCAAGGTAACCACCCGTGTTCCCACTCCTTTCACCCAAGGAGGGGGTTAAGGGTTGCTGAGATCTGTGTGCTTCGTGCAGGGCAGAGGGTAAACCCCAGCAGAGTCAGTCGAATCTGCTTTATATCGCCCGTAGGCTGATGCATTGCATCTAGTTGGATTGGGTCGCTGTGAGTTATGGGTTGGAGCTTGTACCATTGGATTTGGGGTCGTTTTCCAATCCAATCCACGGTCTGGCGTGCAAATGCACTTGGCCTTCACCAATGCAGTAATTAGACACGAGTTCGCCTTAATTTCGTTGGAGCTTAAGCCTATTTAGAAACCACTCCATCTGTATGCTAAGGTGATTTGTCCACGTAAGGGAACTTTATTTTTATAAGTCTCGTCAGAAATGTATTTAAAGATGTCCGTCTGCTCCATTCAGGTTTTCTTTGACAGGATGATCGATGTCCTGCTTTACATGGAGGCGTCCCAGGATGAACTGATTAATACCCCACTGTTGGTAACCTTACGATTTTTATTTGTTGTGCAACTATTGATCTTCTGGCTTCCTACAAACTTTACAGAGAAGACAAGACTGTTAGGAAAATAAACCCCCCCTTTTCCGAATTTGACTGTATTCCCTGATGCAAAGGCCGAATGACTTGCATGCGTTTTAAATGTAATCAATTTTCTACTCCTGGCCCTCGCTGTGGTTTACTACCTCGGGATCAAAAGTGCCAATTATTTCTAAAGGCTGGCGTTAACCCAACTATGAAGCACTTGACGCTTTACTGTGAGGAAACTATGGACTTGCACATTTTGCACTTTAATGTCTTTATTAATATAGATTGTGAGGATGTGGACTGTACTCCATGGAACGGGCTATTGGAGGGTCTTAATGGACTTTTGATACGGTCACTGTGTAGAATGTTAGACTACTAATGTAATCTTTTAACTAGTGAAATCCAATTGTACAAATTGTATTATATGGATTTTGTATTCTTATTTATTAAAATTGTGAAAGGTTTGATTAATAAACCATAACGCACAAAAAAAGAAGAGAAAAATTGGCGTCGGTAACAACAGTTATTTGCAGCCTCCACGAGTGACGGCTATTTTTCAAATATGAGGGGTGGATTGTCAGCAGCAAAAAAAGGCCGGGGCAACAAAAAAAGGGCGTGACCAGAGAAAAAGCAGTGTTCCATGTTGAATTGTCCCCGTCTTGGGGATTCTTAAGCGTGGGAGAGACAGAGGCGAGTGAATAGACATTTGTATTGAAGGATAATTCGGGGTAAGGAATGGGCGCATGAGAGGGTTGGTAACAAAGGCTGTGGGCAGGTGTGAGGGAGAGGAGACCCTGCAAGAAAAGCCCTGCAGCCATCCCTCAGAAAAATATGTAAAAAAACTGGTGCCGAAATTAGGTTGTGGAAAAATATCGCCATCTCGGAGACCAGCGCTAGGTGTGCAACATTACAGGGTTCGAAATTGCTAGGAGCTATTTAGCTCCTGGTTATAGTCTTGGTGATGCTGGCTGGCTTGACATCAACAGCTTCCAGGCACTATATATGGCTCCTCAGGCCAACCACTGCTATATAAAGATAGAGTTAATGTCATATACGTATGTTTGGGAATGTGTATAAATGAGCATTAAGACACTAGAAGACATTTAAAGAATAACTGGTCGAATGGAATTGACAGTTATATTTTTGCCACCTTATTTGGGGAACGCTGTAGGACAGTTGCTGGTTCCCTAAAGGTAGCTTCTGCTCTCGTAGCTATGCCAAACACCCAGGCGCTGCTTTCAGCCCCTACTAGGCAAATCCTTGTTTCGATCCCTGCCTTATCCTATCCGTCCATTATTTATGACGGTTTGAAATCCCTTCATAACTTCAAAGGCAATGGAAGGTTATTCGGACTTCGTGATTTTCTCTGCAGTGCTGACATGTGTTTTTCTTCCCAGATCTTAAATCTTCTGCTTACATGTGGACTCTGTGCTTTAAGAAACACTTATTAAACAATTTCTGATTATTTGTAAATCCCTTGGGCCCCAGTACACACAAAAATCCAACCACTGGAAAACTATCGCTGTGCTGAAATGACCGATCCGTCCCTGCGCAACTTCCGCCCATATCATAATGGCACACTATTGCTGGGGCGGGGGCATGGCATTACAGCTGTGGTGAATCATTTGAGTGGTACTTGGGTGGTGAGCATGCTGTCTGCAGATGACATGTTTTCCCTTTCTTGCAATTAGTCGCACCACCATGGGTCAAAATGTATGGCTAGGAGAAACAAAGACCGTCTTTCGGAACACGACGAGACCCGTGCAGCAAAAATCATGCGTGGGTTCTGTTTTTTATAATTTGCTTGTAATTGCTATTATTTTGGGTGGTATATATGTATTTTTTTTTACTATTTATAGACCTTTTGACTTTTTCTGTGATGGGGATAGTGGTTGATAATGAATTTCTGCCAGCCTTAATACGTTTACCTCTGGCTCTACATTTGTGCTGGGGTGATGTGTTTTTGCCTCATGGAATGGGTGCTGCTTTCTCTTGGGCAGTAAATGATATATCCCGTCTGTAACCGGGTTCTTCAGTGATAAAGGTGGTACCTGAATCTTTGTAGGAAGGTTTGATTGAAAAAGCTAGCAGGGACCTCTCACCCTTCAATCAACGGGAGGCCAGTCGCTCACTTTACGTTTGCGTTCAACCTATTGGGGAACGTTTTGGTTAACCTTCTCGGCCTCTTGAGATAGACAAGGATGATGGCGAAGTCAGCAGCTGGGAACCGACAGGCCTTCTAGAACCCCAGCCTGCCCTAACACTGTGCAAAGGCACTTCATTCACTCATGCTTGCCATGTACCTGCGCACTGATCAAGCACTTTTGGGGTCCCGCTGTTTTTACTGCCAGGCTAAGTTTACATTTCAAAATTGGGACTGTTGACATAACTTGCTTAAATTTCATCATGGTGTTTTTTTACTTTCTCCTGAAAGTTTTTGTTTAAAAGTCTAACCATTTTCAACTCCAATGTCATTCCAAGATGCTCGTGTAGATGCTACAATACCGAATATGGCTCTTCTGCTAGTCGGCCACTGAATGCTAGATGATGCGAGGGCCCCAAAAATGGATTTCAGATTAGGCAAGAAGTATCTCAGTAGATTGTTCAGTGAACCCAATGAAAAAGCTTACACTCTGCTGAATGGCCGGTCTGGGAGCTGTGTTGGGGAGAGAGATGCGGATCGCGGTCCCATGTTCTCCGATGCACACTGGGCAAGTGCCAGTGGAATGGTCTTTGCTTCATCTGGGCAGGTGCCCACTCCCTAGCAGTGGGGCCGGATCTGCTTTATCTAGGTCCAGTTTGCTGCATTCTGGTTTCCTTCTAGTGCTGGCACAGTCTGTGCCACCTAATTTTGCTTTGACAGACCAGCTGCGATCGGCAGGAGGTAGCACCAACTAACTCTGCAGGGGGCTTAAAGCCCATGGGGATATTCTGGCAGCTCTGTTTGCCCACTCCCATAAGGTTCCTGAGTTCCTTTTTCAAGTGTCCTAAACCAAGAGCGTTTTTTTAAAGCAGAAATATCACCACTTTGCCACTTCACAGAGTTCTTTACCCTTTTAGGTCCTAAATGCCTCACATCTTTGAACATGTGCAATTGGGCAGATGACCCTCAAACTTGAGTCTGTCCATTTAACCAAAAAGCTTAACAAAATAACCACAACTGAGCGACTTCAAAGTTGTATAATATCTTAGTCTTCCAAAAGTTATGGGTTCAGCTCACGTATCCTATCCTAACCGTTTCTCACCTGCCCTCCCATGTTCTCAGGCATGCGTATATCGTCTACACCTGTTGGAGAGAACCCTTTTCAACAGCACTTTATCCCAGCATGCTCTGCTTCAAGAATGAGGTTAGTTCAGGTCATCTCATGTATGCACAAACATTACCTTGTTTAAATTCCGGGTCTGAAACCTGCTGTGAAACCTGCATGCATGCATGCACTGTGAGGTGCGGTGGACTCTTTGCAGGGATACAGTGGCTGACCGGTTGTTGAAACCTGCTGTGAAACCTCCATGCATGCATGCATGCATGTATGCATGCGCTGTGAAGTGCGGTGGAGTCTTTGCAGGGATACAGTGGCTGACCTGTTGTTGAAACATGCTGTGAAACCTGCATGCATGCATGAATGCATGCGTTGTGAAGTGCGGTGGAGTCTTTGCAGGGATACAGTGGCTGACCTGTTGTTGAAACATGCTGTGAAACCTGCATGCATGCATGAATGCATGCGTTGTGAAGTGCGGTGGAGTCTTTGCAGGGATACAGTGGCTGACCTGTTGTTGAAACATGCTGTGAAACCTGCATGCATGCATGAATGCATGCGTTGTGAAGTGCGGAGGAGTCTTTGCAGGGATACAGTGGCTGACCTGTTGTTGAAACCTGCATGCATGCACTGTGAGGTGCGGTGGAGTCTTTGCAGGGATACAGTGGCTGACCTGTTGTTGAAACATGCTGTGAAACCTGCATGCATGCATGTATGCATGCGCTGTGAAGTGCGGTGGAGTCTTTGCAGGGATACAGTGGCTGACCTGTTGTTGAAACATGCTGTGAAACCTGCATGCATGCATGAATGCATGCATTGTGAAGTGCGGTGGAGTCTTTGCAGGGATACAGTGGCTGCCCTGTTGTTGAACTGTTGGCTGCCTTGCCGCTGTTACAGTGTTGGGCTTCTGAGGAGGCTCTTGCTAATATGAAGTGTGACCGATCCTTTGGCATTGCTAAAAGCAGATAATTTGTTGCAGACTTCGTCACTGTTCTGCAGAGCATGTGCATGGAGGAGCTACTGTAGGTTTAACTGCTTGAGGGCTGGCCTCAGGCGTACCAGCATTCTGCCAGCCCATAGACTCTGGGTGTGTGTGCACAAGAAGTGCTTTATTGATCTTGAGTGTACTGCTTTGCAGAGTTTATCGCATGCATTCATCACTCGAGGCCGCTCCTTGCTTTAGAGCATGATGGTTTGCCCTGGAGCGCATCCGGGACTATTTCAACAGGTAGACACTTCCCGAAAGTGTAGAGAAGAGAATCGACAATCATTTCCTGTGAGTTACAGAATGTATAGCGACCTCATTGCTCACCTGCTCCGCCTGCTTAAGATACCACATACATGACTTATTCTACATCGCCTTTAAATGGGCGCGACCAGGTTGCGCTTCGACTTGCCTCCTTCTCCAGTCTCTGTTCTGTGTGATTCGTGCGCAGCTCATGCCTCTCGCACAGCCCTCTTTTGGGGTTCATCGTCACCTTTGTTCATAGTGATCCCGCCCGTTCCCCCGCAGGTCCATCTAAATACAGATGCAATTGTCCACCAAAAATAACCTACTTGAGGCTGTGAGGGTGTGTGACCGCAATCTGTTAGGTTGGGATTCCTGATCTTGTCCATGCCCTCTAGTTTGAATCATGAGGTTTCCAAAAAGTGGTGAGGGCTTTACCGGATTACTTTTGAGGCCAAACTATCGATGTTGTCCCTTCTTTTTGAGGGCTTCTTTTCTCACAAGTATTGCCATTCTGGGCGGACATACCACCTCTGCAGCAAGCCAGAGTCCTTCCAGGAGAGGGAACCTAAACCAGGGCTCTCTGTTTGTCAGCACATTGCACTTCTCATGTGCCCACAATAACCTTCTCTGCAGGCCTATGCATGAGCTGCTGCCACCTCCTAGAACTGCCCAAGTAAGCTGGCTCCTGCTTATTTTAGAATTGAGTGTGGTTTATCCAATGCATGTTTATGCTGTTTGGAACCTTGCCTAATGCCCTTTACTTGATGTTTGGGCAGATGGCTCATATGGTTAAGCTCTCATCCCAGGCATGGGCCCTTCTTGCAAGTTCAAAACCCTGATGATGTTCTCAGCCCACCATCCTTCTGAGGTCACTAATTTAAGTACCATTAAATTGGGTAATGAATGCATATGATCACAGTGCTTCGAAGGGGAGGAATCTGGCATAAAGCATAATATAAAATGCATAAGAGATGAGAGTATAGATGATGTGCTGAGTTAATGAAAACTACATTGCTATGTATGGGCAGTAGGTTTCATAAACCCGGGAGGGTACTGTGATAAATCACTGTATTCTATCACTTTTCCCTAGGGAGTATCCTTTCCCTCAGGCTATGGAGACAAGCCCGCTACCTAATACCCTCCCTAAGGACAGAGCAAAGCAGGAGTTCACCGGGAGGGACTCCCTCTTTGGGGACAAGGACTCTTCTGCTAGTAAAAAACTCCCTAAATGACACATTAACCCTCCCTTACTGACATCTTCTGCAGAAAAGAATGAAGAATTCCTCAGTCTGCTATTGTCATTCAAATCCATTAGTGATACCGGCAAAGGAAAACTCATGTACTACTGGGACAAAGAAACCCAGAGAGCAATTCAGAGTCTGACACCAACAGGAAGAAGAACTTGACTATGTGCAGGGGAAGCCCCACTGCAATGTCATAAAACTAATAGGTGGAGACCTCATCGGGAAGTTCAAATCAGCTGTTTGGGAATTGCAGAAGAGAGACTGGATACGCAGCATCCGATGCTGGGGCGGCGTTTGGGTACGGAGCACATTGCTTGGTGTAACGGAAGACCAGAGAAGCGAGAGACAGAAGCACACAGTGTCTCGAGCCAAAAGGGAGTGGTGGCGTGACTGCTAATGCAATGAGGTGGACCAGAGGTCCATTCATAACCGTTCAAAATACTGCGGAAGAAACGAGGAGCCAGCATGGCAGGAAGAGGTCCTAGTCGCATGTGAGCCCCGGTAAAGTTATCCCGGTAATGTGGAAATCTGCAGACCCAGGAAGGGGAACCAGAATACTACTTGTCCCAGTACAGATAAAGTATAGTGAATACTTTAAAAAAGTGATATTTGTTACTGGAATGTTGGAATGCTCATACACGTCCCAGTCAGATAAAGCACTGAGAATCATACCTGGGGGAAAAAAGTGTATTCTTGTACCAGTTAGGTTTAAGTATTAAAAAGACCATAAGAGAGTGGACATCATTACTGGAAGGTCTACTTCCACCTAGTGAAGATAGTGTCAGAAGTACACGAACATACTAAGAATCCATACCGGAACTCTCAGATTTCTTCTAGTCAAGATAAAGAGTGGGCAGCCAGTTAAGAGGAAAAGGAAAGAAGGCGGCTCATTCGATGATAGGACAAGTTTACGTAGAATTCCACAAGATGGAAAGATAGAATAATAAAACCAATGAGAATGTTGAGACTTTAAAAAGCCATTTTTCAGAGCTGTACAATTTGATGAAAATAGTTGCCAAGAACTGTTGGAAAATACTTGGTGGACTTCTTCTTCTGGATTAACCTGTAGGAAGAGCCACATAACACAGGAGAAGGGGTTTCCTTCTCCTGTTCATTGTGTTTGGACAGTGGACTGAACTTGATTTGGACTCTCAATGACGAGTGTCCTAGTTAGTTTCATTAGGTAGGGAAGTCCTTTAGACTAGGGAAAGTTGGGAGGTTTCACCTAATTTGGTTAATAAAATATCAGTGAGATGGAAAATCGGAGTCCATGTCCAAATCTGTTTGCATTGTCTAGTCAGACTTCAATGTGCATAAACCTTTAGAATACCAGCCCACATTATCCTTGTGACCCAGAAGCTTTAGTGAGCGCTTTGAAAGCAAAGGTTGGAAAACAAAATGCTAACACTTGCAGCATCTTATAGTTTGGCTCCCCTGGGAGATATAAATGGGACCAATTTATGAACTTCCCCTGTGGTGCTGAAGCCCCAATGTTAAGGCAGTGGCATTGAAAGGATATGGCCATAGTTAGAGATGCAGGTACCCGGACACCGGAACATCCACGCACTTTGCTCCCCTGATTCCTCACGTTCCCCTGACTGGAGAAAGTACTTTGACGTCATTTGCAAATTAATCTCCATTCCGTCCCGGTCCCTCCGCCTTAATTTCCAGGCCCCCCCCCCAGCCCTCCGTTTCCTGCCCCCTTCTCTTACATGCATGACATTGTCATGATTATGCCTACGGGTTACTTACGTGTGTCAGTGCCTCTCCATTTGCACTGCCCCAAGTTATCTGACCTGTCCGTCTGCTCCGCTGAGATGCCCTTATCCACGCTTTGTCTAAGATCTACTTGCTCCTGGTACACTAACGCCGCTGCGTGCAAGGATATTCATGTTTGCCTGCTGCTTAAATCGTTTCCAAAGAGTGCAATATCTTCCTCCCCCCACCCCCGTTTGATTAGTCTGCATCGACTGCAATGGCTTCAAATTTTAGACTGCGTTGGCTCAGATCCCCTGCCTGGCACAGAAAGGCTACCATGGTGCTTGTTGCCCCAAGCCACCTCTCCAAAATGTTCCTCCCTTTCAGCCCACCAGATGGCTATGGTTGGGATCCTAGAACCAGTATGACAGCCGAGATGCAAATGGTTTTGGGGTCTGATCACCACCATTTCAAAGCCTTCCCACTCCGCGACTCCGTTCTTACCCATCTACTCGTGGAACCAGTGTGATGGATTTCCACCTGCTAGGGAAATATCCCCGATTTTCTAGCTCTAGTAATTTGATCCTACCAAGTAAGTCGGATCTGCTAAATAGTCTCACTTTCAGACAGCACTCTGTTTTACAAACTGGTGTGGGTGGGTTTGTGCCCCGATGGACCTGCCGGTCATTGGGTTTATTATTGAAAGAAAGTTTAGGTGGGAAACTTAACATTCACATATAACACCCCATACCCCTTATGTGTACCTGCTACTTGGCATCAGTAAATTGCATGCAAGTGGAATTTGTAACTGCAGGGGCTTTGCGTTTAGAAAGTGCAAAGCCGATTTTGGAGGGACCATTCAAAGCTGCCTCAGAAAGGTGGACTCCAAAGGATTTGTAGCGGACCTGCATACAACTCAAGTTAGTCTTTTTTACGGCTCATACCTTTGAACGTGAACAAGCAGTATAAAAGTATGTTACTGTATAAACCCATTCATTTGGTAGCAGTTGATAATCAATACAAAAATCATATCTATGTTTTGACATGGTGAATGCTGGGATTATACAATTGTACGGCCAGAAGCAATTGATGTCATTTTATTGCCAGCCTGGCGGACAGTGAGTCGTTCTTGTCCGGGCGTGTGTGGATTCAGTGTGGGCCAAGTTACATCCAGAACAACCATTTGGGTGTAGCCAGGGAACCCTCCATTTGATACCCTGCGAGGATTTTGCACCTTTTCTAGAGAGCAGGGTGTGGCCATTGCGGTTTAACTGGTAACTGGAGCATCAAAACAGCCCTACTGCCAGTACAATGGATAAATCGCAACAGGGAGTGGATTTGATGTCTGCCTTTTTATGAAGGCAGACGGCGGAAGGGGCAGAGTTGGAGTAGGCCAGTGTGGCTCACACCATCGAGAGCTCCAACCATCTTCGACTATGCCATCGCTGTCAAACCTCCTGTTCCCCTCCCCACTCTGCGAATGACATTAGCTGGAAAAGGACACTTCTTTCAGCAGCCGGGATTTAACCCTTGACAACAGGCTTGCCCCTGACCAATCCACTATAGCATTTTGCCTTTACAAGGGGCTGGGGAAGACCCTCCCTATATGGAATTAATCCTTCTACTACTGAAGGATTCACCTGGTACTTGGGTGGGAGGACAGTCTGCTTCAAAGTCCTATGCCATAGAGGTGAAGGCCAGAGACTATCAAGCAAGAGGCAAGTATTTCTCCCCAACCATTGCTGGGATATATTTGGGGTGCAGTAGCTGTGTGAAACAAGGCTTTTACCTGCAGACTGAACACTGGAAGCAAAATCCAGCTCCCTAGAAGTTGCAATTCCTGGAGGTGCTCGCTGATAACCGCCCCAGCGTGGAAGTGCAGAACATGGACTGCCCTTGCCCATGTAGACCATGGAGAGGGGCCTTCCTGCAACCCAGATGTCAAGTAACAGCCCTGGGCCCTGGTTCCCGCCTCATTCCGATTGTGAGCTATACCTACCTGGACATTTTCTACCTGTACAAAGCTTTCCTTTTTTCTTTTTTTGCCACATGCTGTTGCTTCTTGGACCACAAAGTGTGTTGGGTTCAGTCAAACGGCTCCCTAACGCAGTGCCAAATCACTGCCACAGGAATCCCATAAAAACTTGTTTTAAAGCTATTGCGCACAGAACAAAAGTTGCTTTAAGTGGCCCTGACCTCCTCGCTCATCTTAAAGAACCATGGTGATTTGTAAGAGCCCACTATCACCTTTTTAAAAGACAATGGGCCTCATCACGAGTTGGGTGGCATCCCAACTGGGACACCGACCCACTTTATTTGCGTTAGCACCCACCCGTCCAACAGTATTACCGCCGTATCATGGGTTGGGCGCTAACAGTTACTTCCCATTCACCCAATGGCGAATTATCGGGGTGGGGGGAGGGTGCGGATGCGGGTGCGCGGGTGCGCGTGTGTGTGTGTGTGTGTGTGTGTGTGTGTGTGTGTGTGTGTGTGTGTGTTTTTTAATTTTCTTTTTTTTTTTTTTTTCTTTTTTTTTTTTTTATTTAGGTTTTGTATTTTTATTGAACCTTGATTGGACCTTGCTTTTACTTTGGTCCCACGGTGGTATTATTGCTGTCTGTGATGCTCTGTGCTAGCTTGCACTCCTCCTAAAGAGTATACCATGCCCTTGGCCTGCACTACCCTAAGAGGCGAAGGACTTATTTATGCTGTGCCTTGTTCTGCCTGTGATTGGGGTCACTGGGGCTGAGTAAGGAGCTTTAGTCCCTGCTCATCCCTCTACTGCGGCAGAGCAGTAGTTCTTTCGTCAAAACGAAACCTCTTGAACTTCAGAAAACCTACCAGTTCGCCTCGGCGCAGGGACCCCAACACTACCAGCAAGTGCTCCTTATCACCCCATCTGTGTGGCCATCCAGCGGTGTGCTGTTCAATGGAGCCCCATCAGTCAATGTATATAACATTATAAACTCGCCATCACATTTTATTTTTGGTTTTCGGTTTGCCCGATAGAAGTGACATTTTTTAAGGTTCACGTTTGACGACCATTAAGAGATGCACTTGCATTTTTATAAATGTGCTGTTTTTTTGGAACATTTTATGTCTATTTTTAAAAATAGATACATCTTTGATATGGCGTTTTGGTGCTGATTTGTGGGTGTGTCGACTAATATGAAACCAGGAAGAAATTTTTTTTTTTGCCAGTTCAATCAGTTGAATTATTCTCAAGTGTTAATTACTGCCCTGTGCTCTTGTAAATGTATCGCCTTCTCAATTCTCTCTGCAGTTCGGAGGTTTGGTCCATTAGCGCTCCGAAATGGATCCCCTTTGCCAGTGATTCCGATCTGTGCTGTCTGAACGTTTTCTAAACAACAAAGGCAGATGTGCCCGTTTCTTTTTTGCTTTCCCTGGGCCTCTGTGTGGTCTCCACTGCGATGCAGGGAGGTAATTAAAGCGCAACGAACTACTGTTGAGTCTGTCGGTTTTTATGACTCATTTTCCAAGTCCTTCTAGATAATCACTAGTCCCTGAGATGAAACCGAATTTAGGTTCATTATAGGCTGGCTATAAGAGTCTAGGATGCCGTGATGGGAGCGTTAGCCACACTGTGATCTTGCTTGCTTCATCGGGCACAGGTTGCTCTGGAGTGGGGTCTCTGGGGACATTTACCTGCGGAGTTCAGCAGTTGTGTTCTTGTGCATTGCATTCATTGTGCGGGGCTGTGCAATCAATGCGGTTATTTTGGTTTTTTGTCCACGGATTCAGTATCCGGAAGCGTCTTGGCAATGGATCTAGAGGGGGCATGAAGATTGGCAGGAGCTGTGTGTGGAAGTGGAAAGTGCACATCTGCACAGGACATGCGAATAACCTAGTTTTCTATGTTCATTGTGATTATTTTGTAGTCTGCCCCCAGCAACAGTGCACCTACCTACCTACCTCACTTCAAATGGAACAACTTGAGACAGTCTCGTCTTTTTAACTATGATCACTTTGTATTGGGGGGCTTGTAGGTTTGTGTTCCCCATTCTGAGTGTACACTTACTACTCCCATAACAAAGAGTGCGGATTGGAGAGAAAGGAGGAATAGCTACAAGTGCCCTACATGGCATGGCACGGCACCTCCTGCCATCTGTGTGCTGGCCCATCGTAGTGCTGTAGGGTGACCAGTGCAGACCTTTGGGCCCACCACTTATGTAGTAAGTATATATTGAACTGATGAGCGCAAGCTAGTAGTCGGGGGCGAGCAAGTTTGATTCCTTGCGCAAGACACCGACTACTGTAGATTTGGAGTAATAAGGCATTTTGTAAAAGTGTCCAACTTGAATCTCCGAAAAGACGCCCCATCCTCTGGTTTGTGTAAATTTAATTGTAGATGTGTTGGTGTGTGATGGCAAGTAGCTTGAAGAGCTTAGTCCACCAGATCGTCGCAAGTGCAGTGTCCTAAGCATGGGGGGCCATGATGATTCTCTTCCTCCTCCTCTTCTTCTTGGGATGCCTTTGCCCATGAAATCTAGGTGGCAAGCAGTAGTGTTTTTCCTCCTTTGGACTCATGACCTATTACAACAGTCTGTTTTGTTGTAACTATTGTGTGTTGCAATGGCCAGTGGTCCTTTGGTTGTGGACACGAGGGGGCGAGGGGAATAGGCCATGATTCTTGTGATCGATTTTTCATTTATCAAACCAAGGCGTCTTCGCAACGCTGGTCTAGATTTTGGACTAAGGTACCGTTATACAATTGGCTGTCAAAGGAATGCACAAGAACAGAAACGTGATGCTGGGGGGGTGGGGGGGTTTGGAGGGGAGGGTTGGGGGTTTGCCCTCAATCATCTGCCCGTGTATGGTGGTTAACGGGCAGATGTGAGATAGATCCCTTGATTGTCTAACTACCAACTGCACCTACTCAGAGGTATCCTTCCTTTCCTCTCCTTCCCCCAGAAGCTCTCTGTCTCCAGAGCGCTGGTCCTCTCTAGGCTGGACTACTGCAACAGCCTCTTTCTAAATCTGCCTGCCTCTACTCTCGGCCCTCTGCAACTCATCCAGAACAGGACTACAAGACTGGTCCTTGGCCTCAAGCCCAGGGACGGATCTCTCCAGCCCTGAAATCTCTACACTGGCTCCCAGTGCCTGAGAGGATTAAGTTCAAGACCCTCTGCATTGTCCACAAGGCCTACTGGGGCCTGGGTCCTCAATACCTCCAACTCTTGCTGCGTAAATACCTTCCTACTCGAGCCCTACACTCCTCCAACTCCCTCAGGGCCAGTCGCTTCTCCAAGCAGCGGGTTGGCGGTAGATCGTTCTTCGGCTGGTTCCTCCCTCTGGAACAGTCTCCCTGCCTCTCTGAAACTTGAGGAGAACCATCTGCGGTTCCGGAAGCACCTCAAACCTTCCTCTTTGCTTCTGCCTTCTCTCGTCCTCTAACCTGATGATCTCTGTCCTGCATTGGGCTTCTGGAGTCCCTCTAATTTCAGGCCCAGATCCCTTGCCCATCCTGCGACTTACCTGCACTGCCAATCCTTGCACTTGGGTCTGTATCTGCAACCCTACAGTCCCCTCCTCTGCACTTATTTGACACCCGTTGTCTGCCCTTAAGTCATGCGCTGGCCACCTGATGGCCACACTACCTTCTGTTGTTTTGATCCTGTGTTTTGCATTTTCCACTCCTCCCCTGCCCCTTGCACTGTCCCCCTTCCCTCTCCCCTGCACTTGCACGTTCTCAATGTCACTGGGCCTAATAGGACCATTGTGGTATCCTCTCATGTACCCCCTCCCTTGCCTCGTCGCGCCTTGAAACCCGTGTATGGGCGCGATATAAATGAAATATCATATCATTGCTACTTGGAGGAAAGCAGTAAGATTGAATTGTCGTAGCCTTTGCTGGGCCTTGTGGTTGAAAGCTATTAAGTCTTTCCTGTGCTCCCTCTCCACGATGCTTTCTGAAGCCCGGCACGGGATGGCGGTAGCATGCCAGCGTGCCAATGGTCCTGATGTGGCTTCTTTATAGGTCCAGGAGGTACATGAGTAGTTCACCACACAGTTGAGCTGTTCATTAAATGTAAAATAGTATTGAGAACACACTTGCTAAGGAGAGCAGCCTGGAGAGCGTTTAGGGAAGCGCTCATGCAGCGGTGTTGATGTGCACTTTAATCGTTATGTTATTGCAATTAAACATACCAGAATAGAATGTTTTTTTAAGGATACTTGGCTTTTCGAGTCACTAGAGAAACATAATAACATGTGGCTCTGGCTTGCATCAAACATACAACAAATATGTATCCTGTGTATTTCAGAGTGATTTTCACCTTGAAGGAGTAGCTGTATTTTTGATTCTTTTTTTTGTAAAGAAGGAACTGAATTGGGTTTGTCCGGACCTTTAGTAGGACTAATACGACAACACAAGTTCAGCAAATGTATCTGAATCTGTGCCCTTTGGATGCGTTTTAGGGCGTGGGAGGTGTGCTGCATTGCTATACTGGGTGTGTGTTGATTGTGTTGTGGATGCACCTCGCATACCATACTGGGATTGTTGGACTTTATTCAGTTCTCGGCGTAACCCTCAGAGTGCAGCCTAATAAATATTTTCTGGTGGGTCACTGGGATTTCGGAGTACAAAACATCCTCCCTGACCCATAATTGAGGGCATATGCATAGCTCCTGTGGGCAAAACGGTACCACTGTTAATGCATTTAATGCCTTCAGGTACTCCAAATATTTAAGCGAAGAATTAACTCTTAAATGTGTTGTTCTGCAACATGCCTTTTAACACAAAGCTCCTTTCACTTTAGAGATAATGACAAGGTCTGAGAGACGTACTGGGTGGTACCTGGCCGAGTTAATGGGTCAGAGCGCAGCGAAGGCCTTAATGAGGGACCCGGGACGTTGGCACAAGGTACAACCCTCAGAACTTGTTGTTATGGCTATTAGCACCCCGGACTTGGGTCCCGGGGTGTGAATAGGCATTTATTTCTTAGAAAAACTAGTCGCGACGAGCAGCTGCCCCCTTGTTTTAAAAAAAAAATACTAACCTAACATGGCTGCCATGTCAAAGAAAGCAATGGTTGAATTGGATCCACTCTTCCATTTACATGGCGGCCAATGGACATGGGAGGCACGGCACGGTGGTGCTGCAGCACCACAACTTCTTCAGGTAAGCGGGAGTGAGGGAAGCGATTGGGAGTAAAGTGAGGTTGATGGAGAAAGGGAGGGAAAATAGCAGGGTTTGTACTGCCAGCTCAAAACGTGGGCTCATAGTGAGGTCCAGCCCGCATCCTGAGCAATCCGATTGGCTCCGGCGGCAACCCAGGGTGCCAATTTTCATTATTATGCTGTGCGAGATTGTATGTGTGAGTACTATACAAAAAGGGAAGGGAAGGGAATGGAAGGTGGGTGACCTTACTCTCAATGTTACAAATGGGAACTTTGTTAATGGAGATGCGCCATCTGAGCAAGAAAGGGTGGTGGGCACAAACATGAAATGTGTAAAAATTGACTATCTTGGCAAGCTGTTGAATCCATATAGAACAGGGCTCTGAAACATATGGCTCGCCAGATATTTTGGACTTCCACTCCCATCGGGCTTCGTCAGCATAGCCAATGGTGAGGAATCCTGGGAAGCGTACTCCTAAATATCTCGAGAGGTGCAGTCCGAATGCAGAAGGACAATCTAGAAGAGGTACCAATGCAGAGTCACACATATGACATCTGCATGAAGGTTTACGATCTTTATGGACACAGCTATAATTTCTTTAGGTATTATTTCTAAAGTGAAGTGCTATAAACCAATTCAAAAATAGGACCACACTGTGCTTGGTTTCACTTACTGGGAGGAGTTGGCTGACGTGTCAATGACTTTTACAGAACTTTATCAAATGTGCATTTGTAACATACATCTAAACATGCAACGATTGTTTTGACTTGGCAACAGGTTTCCATTGAAGCTCCTCTACATGTAATCGTTGAGTGACGTAACTGTCATGGCCTCTAGAATTTATGGCACCCAATTCAGCAACAGAGGTTCCTGGGTCCAGTGTCAAGACGACCGACTCTTTTGGGGCAGCACAGGACCCACTTCTGTAGCTGGCGTGCCTGGATTCGACTTCTGGGCCCTCTTCTCTTCTCTGAGGGCGCACGCCCCACTTCCATCTGCATCTCCGCTAGATGTACTATTGTCGCATCCTGAAGATTCACCATATAACATTCCAGATGCTTATGTGCTCGCATTCTGCAATAGCCACCAGATGAAATGGCGCAAACCTAATTTCTGTATGTGAATCAACGAGTATTGACAGAATTGTTGCACCAGGTATTTATTCAAGAAATCACAGCTGCCTGTCATGACCGAACCATGAACAGAACATCATGAAACTATGTAGAGCACATGTTTTATACGATTTAAAGTTTTAAAAAAAAGTTTTATGTGTAAAGATAACTATTTTCATGTCCAACTGAAGCAAGCCATGCATACAGATAATGACGCACACCAATACCCTGCAGTCTCTCCTGCCTCCAGCAAGTCTGTTACTGGGCTCTGCACCTCTACCAACTGCCCTCCATTCTTAGTTTAAAGAAAAGAGATCCACAAACAAATACTCCTATTGGCCCCCTTGTGCTCCCTTTGCCCCCCTACACCCCTTCACCTTCTGCCCAGCTCACTCTCCTGACCTGTTCTCTGACTGCCAGTCACACATCATGGAACATGTTGGACCACGATTACCTACAAATGTTCAAGGCACTTTGTTAGTTGATTTCAGGCACTTGCCTTCTCAACCCCTCCCTCAAAACAAGTATATTCCCTCTGCCCCTTACTTTGAAACTGCTTGGGACATTCCCATTTTCCAGAAAACGAAGACCGTCACCAACCTTACTCCCTTCCGCTACTCCCATGGCTGCTCTTCCCATGATTCTCCAAATATTGATGCCTTGCATTCAACTGACTCCACTATTACTGATATGATTCCTACAGTGTACTCCAGCTACCATTCCAACAACAATGCATTGTTCCATATCCCCAACTTTATCATGCATTCTCACAACAATCATTCTAGGTCTTCTTTATCTCCATCCTTCGCAATCTCCTACTCTTGACACTGATCGTCCCAGCCCGTTTTTTTTCTCTTACCTTGCAAACCACTCTTATTTTGCATTGTGGTACTTCCGTTATCTCCTGAATCCACACCTTATGTGCTGAGGCCGTCAAGGCTCCCTCCTCTTGCATGCACCACTGTCCTTGTTAACATTCCTTCCTCGTGTGCGTTTATCTTACAAAATCTAAGTCTATTTCCCCCACTCTTTCTCCATGCTTCAAATACTGACTGGTGTAAGGTACTCATGGTGGCAACAGTAAAGACAGACACAAGGGATCACAGTTCAAGGGTGTTTAATGAACTTTATAATGGGTGAGATAAACGCCTAATATAAAGCTAAATCTAAGATGGGAGCAAGCTACAACCATCAAATAACAATAAGGTAGTCCAGGTGGTGTCTTGTCAAATAAATATAAAAAGGGCCTGTACTAAAAAAAAAAAACTATTGCCAATGCTTACTAATAGTTACAAAAAAAGATTGTGGGATAATGTTCACTAGAAAAGAAAGAAGTGTTCACAAAATGATGGATGGTATGGCTGGGTCTCCCTTCCCCACGTTTGAGGCACGAGACAAGGCTGGACTGTTGAGCACAGTACACTCCTGGACCTTGACAGCATGTGGTTTACACTTCAGTTTGACGACATCAAAACCCCTCCAGAGGCTAAGTCTCTTTCCTGCAAAGGTCTCTTGCCTTAGAAGGTTTGCTGATTAAAAGTTCTCTCTGTGTTCTTGCACCTTGGGCGATTGTTCTTCGCTCCGATTTCACAATGACAAACAAATGTTCTTTGAGTGATTGCTCTTTGCCCCTGGGATCTCCCTCTGCCGGGCTTGCATCCTTTCTTGCAAAAACAGGCCTACATCCGTCGGGTTCACTATGGCCTTTCTTCAACACAGTACATGTATTCCTTAGCTTTGACAGAAAGCGTGGTTTCTTTCTCTTTAGCTTTCGTCAGCATCCCTGTCTCAGGGTCCCATTTGCCAATTATCACAGTTCACAATCGTAGCTGAAAGCGGGGGGTTCCCTTCCCCTTGCTTTCCTCTAGCAACCGGTCAGACTTTTGATTGTACAAGGGATTTGACGTGACCCTTGTTGGACCACTCTGACGCCTCATGCCACCTTTTCCTAGGGCCTTTTGGTTGCTGTAGTTTTCCCCCGGTCAGAGTCTTTCGAATGAGCGGCCACGTGGCGCCAGACCCGTCTGCACCTGGACATCAACTGGGCTTTCTTTAAAGTTCAAACATACAAGTTCTTTCTTCTTGCATTCAAAATGTTGCTACTCGTAAGCTTGGGTTTAACACAGTTTGGTTTGATATCGGCTTCCTTCGACTCAACAGCTGTACTGAACCTGTTGGCTTCTTTGTTCTCTGGAATCGAGGATAGTACCACATTAGTCAGCTTGCCTCTCCGCCTGCGTTATCAATGCTGGAGGCCCCGACTACCATTGACATCTGCTGCTCCGCATGCCAGTTGCAACACCCAGTCTTACAATTCCCCTTCTGAAGGCTTCGCAGGTCTGAGTTGAAAAGGGCTAAAGCAATTCCCACTTCGTCGTCCTTCCAGGTTTCATTGCTTTTCTTCTCCCATTGTAGTGCTGGGTTGGTTTAGCTGTCTCTTCGTTTGTTTGGCCTTGCTCAAATTGTGCTTTCGTACTCTGCCTTTTATCCCTGAGAGGAGCGTAAAGGACTATCGGGTGTGTGTGGTTATTGTCAATTGCCTGATTCTGCCTGACCAGAGTGTTGGGAAATGTCAGGTAAATGGCTCTGGTGTAAGTCCGTTGTCCGTTAGCGTGTAAGAGTGTTGTGTGGGGAAAAAAAGAGGGGGGGTAGAGCTTCCAAATATCCTACAAGATAGGATGGGGAAAAGTTTTGACAGGGAAGGGGATACCGCGTCTCAACCCTCAGTGTCCAACTTACACTCCACGAAGACCTATTGCCCAGGTGATCCTTAGCAAGCCCCGCCCACCTGGTGCCTTCCTGCTTGCCGCTCTTTTCCCTACTTAAGGAGCCCTCCAGCCTCTTTTCCTTTGCAGCTGGGGAGCAGGTGTAAGTGGATCTAGGTCACCTGGCCTAAGACCCGCCCACCTGGTGCCTTCCTGCTTGCGCTCCTTTTCACCACTTAGCAAGCCCCACCCACCTGGTGCCTTCCTGCTTGCCGCTCCTTTTCACCACTTAGCAAGCCCCGCCCACCTGATGCCTTCCTGCTTGCTGCTCTTTTCCCTACTTAAGGAGCCCTCCAGCCTCTTTTCCTTTGCAGCTGGGGAGCAGCTGTAAGTGGATCTAGGTCACCTGGCCTAAGCCCCGCCTACCTTCTTAGCCCTGCCTCTTGCTTCCTGCTCTTAACTCTTAGATGAAGGGCGTTTCTCGCCCGGGAGTCCAAAGTGAAGGGCAGTCAAAGAAAAGGGCTATTGCTGTTTGAACCTGTTCAGACCAGGAGGATCCAGGGTCCGATCCCCTGCTAAAACAGCAGGTAAGCATGCACCAACATGTGTTTACACCCTCTGTCCCAACAGGCGATCCCCACGGTCTCTGATGCCCCCGTGTTGTTCCCTTGTGCACCCCCCCTTCCTGCACACAGGAGTCTGTCTTGATACATTCTGGTTTCACCATCACCATCTTGTGGCCAATGCTGCAGTTTACTTTTATGGATTTCATTCATTCACGGTGCGTCACCCTTTCTCAACTCTCATGCTAGACTTCCTTTGCATCTTGTACTCATGGTGGCCCTGAATCATGCTGTTCCATCTTCATCTTGTATCCTGGATTGCAACATTATGTGTTACTACTGACTTCTGCAATTGTATTAGCTCTCCTCTCTTGCTTCTCCACTCTTTTTGACTGCTTCATCTCTGTTCTCTCCTCTCCTCCCCTGTCCCCTCCCTTTTCCTATCTCCTCCCCTCCTCCCCTTACTTTCTTCTATGCACTTACTCTATCAGAATTGTCCCTGGACCTACTAGGATGGCAACCTCATCTGTCGCTCCTCTATCCCCTTACTGTTGCCCCCCCTCCCTCCAGCACTATCTGAAACATTGTCAGGCCGAGTACGATAATCACTTGTTTTGTTCCTACCCTCCCTTTCTGCACCCCTCTCCCTTACCTTTTGTTTTTCTCTGGCTCAACCAGAAATGTCGTCAGGCCTAGTACGGTAGTCGCCTGTCTGTTTCCATTTCTTTCCCACTCTCCCCCTCCCTCCCTTCCTTATCTATGTCTTAGCACTTGCACTATCTGAAATGTCGTCAGGCTGAGTACGATAGTTAATTTCACATCCTTAATGTTCATGGCCTGTAAGAATGTTGTATTTTCCCTTGTTCCCTTCCTTGCCTTGAAGCGCTTTGAAACACATTGTGTATAGGCGCTATATAAATAAACTATCATTTCATTTCATCCTCCCACGCTAGTCCACCAATAGGGATGGCTGTGTCCTGGCCAACTAGACGACAGTTCTCCAGGGACCAGCCGGTGAGACACCTTTGTGTTTCTCACAATGGGTATCTGCAATCCACCATTACTGAAAGCCCACCCCATTCCTGGGCCTGTCTTCATGGGTAATGGCAGAATCTTCAACTATACGTCACAAACAATTGGCCTCTTAAGTCAATATAAGATAAGATGTTCCCATTGGAACAAAAGTACCACATAATGAGCACTTTTTTTAAAGCACTCCCTAATGGGGTTAATACTGAGAAAGAATCTTGATTAAGTATAGGGAAACAAACTTGTATGTACTGTTGTCCGATTTTAGATTTTCCTGCAGGCTTATAAGGCTAGCAGTAGTGTTTGAAGATTGGTATAAATACATATGGCAATTATGATTTCGCCCACACTTTTGGTTTTGGTTGTAATTTACCAGTGTGTTTTTCAGACCCCTCCCTACTTTGGTCTGTGTTTGGGAAGCCAGACAGAAAAGGTGGAATGATTTGGGATTTCAGACCCCCCCCCTCCACTGAAAGGCCTGTGTTGGGGAAGTTGGGTAAGTCGGTCATCCATGACTGATTTACAAACCAAGACACACCTCTTTCTTGAAGTCTGGGTCAGCAGGACAAAAATAATTTCCCAATTAAATTGTAGGCTATAGTTTTCAGCGCACACTGGGAAGTGAGCTTTGTTAATTCCGAAGTTTAACAAAATTCACCTTGTAGTGTTCTGCCAAATGGGGTATTATAAAAATGTATATTTAGTTAAATATGCTATGGATCTACAGTTTTTTCGCCTTCGCCCCCGCCCAGTATAAAGGGAAAGGATTTAAGGCAAGCAGGCACCCCCACCTTTTGGTTTCCCAGGGCTCAGTTGTACTTACATAGAAAGTCTCTGTTTAAAGTTCAGGAAAGCCATCTGCATCTCCGGACACTCTGTAAAGATAGGGCAGGGGTCTGGTCACTCCACTCTGAAAGGTGGCCTCCCAATCTCCAGTATAGGACCCATTCAGATTTGAGGCCTTCCTAGAAATAGACCGCTCCTCCCAGATGCACTCTCGGCAATCTCCTCTAGTGTTTCCTTAGCTGTCAGATGGCAAGTTTTAGAAGCCCTCCTGATGGTTGATTTCCCCAGCTCCGTCGATCTCTTCCTTCTAGTGGTGTCCCCTTTATATAGCAGCGATGACACCTCCAATTTTGGTGAAGAACCCTGCCAGAGTTCCAGCAACTAGGATTGAACAGTTACCCTTCTCTCTCCTCCAAAACCCAGTCTCCCAGTCGGGATTGGTTTAGGGGTCTGGAGCAACACATGGCAATACTCATTTGTAATCTTCATTTGTTCTCCTTGCAAATTTTGGCAAAAACTAGTTATGTATCAAAAACATAGTGATTTACTAGTAACTGCCATAATATATATATTTTCCTTTTCAACTAATCATGGGGCATTTAATCAAACAGCCGGGTTTGCACCATGTGGCATGACTGTCTAGCAATGTTCACCCAGAATTTACATAATAAGAAACACATACATGTAATCAGTACGACTTATGGTTGCTGAGAAAAAGACCTAAATGAATAATAGTCCTTTTAAATTAATTTTGAATCTTCATGTGCGACAAACGGCATTTCTCCTGCCTTCAGACCATATGGTCTCACTTGGTCAGCCTGTATTGTTCTCTTTGTGTTTTCCGCTTGCTCTTTGAAGTTGGTTGCCTCCATTTTCACACCTTTTGGCCATGCTCTCAAGGGGAACTTGTCCTGCAGTAGAGCCAGCCAGCCAGTCTGGAGGAACACTGGTTTTCCACACCTTTAGCAGGACAGTTTTTTGCAGTTGGTAATTAGATGGAAGCTGTAACATCCAGGATATGCCTTTGGCTGACATTTTCCCATGAAAACAAAGTGTCTTTTCAAATGTCACTGATGTTTTGTATGTGAAACCTCATATACATTACTTTTTGTCACGCACCATGTCTTTTCCCCTGACATTTTTCCTGTTAGTAGTTGTATATTTTCACATTTAAACTGCTGATACACATTGCAAGACATTGTTGGGGTCCCTGTTGAAAGATCCTGCTCTTCATGTGAAAGGTAATTCTGTTTGGGGCCTTTGAATGCAGCCCACAAACCAGTCTGGACAGACACACCTTCTAATGACCGTAAGACTACCCATGTGCACTTGATTAACTCTCCTGTTATTCATTTACTGCAGCAGAATATGTGCTTTGCTAATTAAACCTTTGTTTCTTAAACTGTACATTGAGTGATTTTTTTTCAGTCAGATTATCAAATACATTTAATTTTTTCGCAAGCAGTCATACGTTCTACAGAGATTATATTTTAAATGGAGCACTCAAAAATAGCACATTACTGTCCTTCCTTGTTTTTATTGTATTGTATTGGTCATTTGTGCACATTTTCGTTTATGGATCATTGTAATTTATTGTTTCCAATAGTCTGTTGTAGAGACAGCCACATTTTTCTGGTCTTACTCAGTATATTAAAAATACCAGATCCAGATCTATCCAGTACATTTCACAACCTTAGTTAGGTTTTGTAACTGTGATCATTTATCTTTTTTGTTTAATTGATGTGTATTTCCCTTACTAGTACTATATGGAAATCTCATATTCCAGCTGGTGTGGAGACATGACCTGGGGTAACCAAGGTGGACATGACATCATGTATCCATTCAAGATCTGAGGTGGCCACCTCATTCATAAACTAACCTTTAGTTCTGATCTAGTTTGTCATTCACCGAGACGAGCAGTTTATTCTTAATTTATAAGGGGTTGCAGATGCTTTCCGTGCTTACATTCCTGTCTCCTGTTATTGGTCTGTATGCATTCAAGTTACCGAATGCAGCGGCTCTTGGAACCCTCTACAAAATATATATATAATATATTCTTTTTTTTTATCCTCCCGTGCATCCTTTGCAACATCATTCTGCATGTGTCTTGCACTTCTTCAAGCTGATGAAGTTGGGCATCGGATCACAGTACGCTTTTCCAGTTTGAGACCGGAGACTTAAGCGCTCGAGTCTGTGTTAAATCTGAAAGGACACGTTTGAATCACGGCTCATCCTCTCATCCTTGTGAAGACAAGAAAATTAGTACAATCAGATTGGGTAACAGTAACGGTGCTGTTTACACTTGTAGAATGGCAATAAACAGCGTCAGCAAGGACCAAATGGAAACAGGTTATCATTCTCAAACTGCAAACAACTTGTGATTTAAGAACCTCTGTCTGGTCCTTTATCTGTGCCAAGATTTGTTGGCTTCCAGTACTTTTTCACATTGACAGTCGACTTTCTCCCTTCTTTGGAGTGGTCACACCGCATACTGCTTTCCACATCGACCTGGCTTATGAGAAACCTGCATTCATGGTCCCAACCCGAGATGTGGGCTCAGAGCATTCTGGGTTCTATTCTCCAATAGCAGATCTATCAGTGCTATCCATGTGCACATTATGGGGCCAGCTGATCCTGTAGCTCATCATGCTCACGAGTCGTGTGTGAAAAATTCACAGCTTTGCTGCATGTTGGTCTTGCACTATCTGTCATGATATAAAAGCTCAAGACCGTGATGGCGAGAAATTCTGTAACATTATAATTTCTGAATACCTGCAAAGGTCCATCCATTTCTCTGAGGTTTGCATGTCTACATGCCTACGTCTTTTGGAACAGAATTTGACAAGTGCCAGATTGAATGCGGAAATAGCTTGCCCACTAGCACACAGGTTACCAATAGCTTCGGTAACAATGTGACTATTGCTCTGTCTGTGTCATCGTCTCCTTGCAGAAGGTGGTGCCATTGACCATAAGGTTATAGCGTAAGGATGGATGTGTGCACACCTGCACAATTAGTCAGTTCTTGGATAAACGGAGGGGGAGGGGGGTTAACCTGTTGCTGGAGTAACGCAGATGATGGCCAAAGGCTTGTGGTGATCCTTTGTCCCTTTTGAGGTTGAAGGGGTGTGCACTCTGGATTGCTGGTAGCACAGTAGCCAAACACCACCAGGTGTGGGGCATGTGATATATATCCTTACTCTTACCTCCACACACAAGTATTCCCGCTCCATAAACCCCCACACACCCGAAGTTGGCAAAACTCTTGAATCCTGTAGAGCAGTGGTCGGCAACCTGCATCCTGTCCAGATGTTCTGGCCCACGACTCTCTTGATTACTCCCCATTGACTATACTGGCTAGGGCTGAAGGAAACTGTAGCCAGATCATCTGAAGGACGCAGGTTGCCCATCAATACTCTAGAGTACACCAAGTTCCATTAATCCTGCATGTCGTGGGTGTTGCCAAAAATGCTATTCAGTCTACATGCCTGTCCACCAATATTATCCGGTTTCCTTGTGAACCTGTAAAGGTAGCTCTGCTTTATCAAACCAAAAAAGTGATGGGTGGAAGGTTTTGAATTAATCTGAACGACTGGCATTGCTCTGAGCAAACATCCACACCACCGTTTTTAGCCCTTCTGCGCCATTGCAAATGGGGTCCAGCCACATGCAAATCAGTCGGGTACTGCCACTAATGGGAGCAGCCCTGCCCGAACTGCTAGGCCAGGTCCCCTCTGGTCGGAAACACTAGCAACCCCAGACTTGTTTCGGCCTTGTTGGGCCTCCTCGGTGAGTTGCAGCTTGGTTCTCTATGGCGCAGCGAGCAAGGGACCCACGTCTGGGCATACCCTCTCTCACATAGGGAGACAAACTGAAACGAAAAAAGTGATGGCCATCTACATCCTATTGATAACCAGTGCACTGATGGCCGGTTCACTTTATACAGGAAACGTTTGGCCATCACTTTTACAAAACGTTAAATCGATTGACTGCTGGGGAGCTTTCATTCCTTAGTGGTGCCAGTCCTGTAAAGTGTTCGGCCCCAGTATTTTGTTTATTGGGTCTCTACTAGTTTGAAATAAATATGTTGTATAAAATATATCATACGGGAGGATAGCTCGTGGGCAATGTGCTTGTCTTGGAAGCAAGAGAACACGGAGCACACCGTTTCGAATCCAGGGCCGTGCTTGGAGGCTGGTCCCCTTCATTAAGCATTAATTAATAATTTTTTTAAAGTCTTCCGGATCCTTCTTGCCCTGGGGTGTGAGTTGTATTTGAGAGGGTGTAAACATGGAGAAGATACTACTATGAAGCAGTGCTCTTACAGGCAGTGATTCACACCAGAACCTGATCAGAGGAATTGCGAGATGCTTATTCAGCTGAGCAGGATTGTGGATCTCAAATTAGAGTTAGGCCCTCTGTGGGCAACAGCCTTTATGTGGGAGACGCTCGCACACGTACACTAGGCAAACCTTGTGCACGCACATCTTGACACCAATGTGCGTGCACAAGGTGCCCATTGCACCTCTTGGAGACATTGGATATTGACGCCCTGGGCACGCATTCCCTCCCCAAATAAGCACGCCTTTGCTCTATGGAAAGACGCTGCCCGTTAGCATATTGCCAACGCAGAATACGTTGTGGGCAAATCAAACCTGTCATTGTGGTAGAGCTGGATTCTACTCGATTCACTCCGATTCTTTTAGGCCGTTGGGAATGAAAGCTCACTTAATGAGCAAGAATTGAAGACACAGTCGCAGGGAAGTCTGAAATGCCACATACAGAAGAATGAAGACTGCAAACTCCTAGGAATGTCACACTTGCATTCAAGTATTGCGTCCAGTTTCTGAGCTGAGAATCCAAGACTGCTGCATGCTGGGATTGTGTGTCAGGAAGTAAACAGAACATGGCCTTTGCAACGTATGGACTGAATGATTAATGGTATATGCCGAGGGTCACACTAGGTGCGTGAGGCGAGCAGTGGAGACAGCGACGGCGATGTGGCGCAAGTGCCCACCTTGTGGTGTGGAGTGGGATGCAATGCAGGGAGGTGAAGTGGCATTGCCCACTCACTACCTCTTGGATCACTTCTGAAGTGTGCGCGCAATGCTAAACGCGAACCAGGCAAGGCAGGTCTTTTAAGAAGGGCTGAGAAGACGAACTTTTTTTTCTCAAAAAAAGTAATGGTGGGGGGGAGCTACTCCTGCCAGATGGAATGAAGCATTCCAGACGGGACCGCCCGAGGCATTGGCTGTCTATGCGGGGCCCAGGGCTCCCTGCAGGCATGAATGCAACAATGGAACAGTTTTTGCCTAGAATGGTTCTATAAGGATAAAACCTTAACAAAGAGAAAACGACTAAGTAGCAATACATATCGTTTAAAAAGCAAGACAGCCAGTACAGATTCAATAAAACAAATTCATAGATCGTAATCATAAAATACATTTCAAACATCCACATATTAAGAAACATCATCATGTTTTCACTTTCTAAACAGAAAGCTAATCCACCCTATTATAATTAGATACATTTAAATAGTATACAATCAGTAATAATTCATGGTTCCCTATACCCATTCATCCCATTAAGTCATACAAATAATTGGATTACATGACATTAACCCAAATGCAGGAACTTCAAAAATGTTGCAACTGCTGTCTTATGCGAAATATTGTATATGCTAACAATTTGTCGCCATAAGTACTGTACTTCATGCCAGTCTATAGAGTACAATCATTTCCCATCAAAATCACTGTCTGAGCCTTTAATGCATCACATTCCAATAATTAATGCTTGCTGGTTTCTAAAACGCCATTCTTACCACAAAAACGACAGAAGGCGTCAGTTGCATAAATTACTCTTCTTTTCAACCGGACTTCCCTAGTTAATAGCAAGTTCCAGTGTAATCTTAGCAACAACATGCGCTAAAATCAATTTGGGAACTGATTTAAAATGGTTGAGATCATGCCCGTTTTTGTGCACGTGTGAAAGATGATACAATGAAGGATACTCATGGAATCAATCGACTGTCTCAGACCAGTCTCTGTCATACAGAATGTTCTTTACTTTTTCTGGATTTACCATTAAGGTCGACCAGTCCATTGAGAGGTCACACAAGAGCCAGTTGCAATTCCTAGCAATAGACTCAACCACATCACTGGTTTTACTCATAGATAACTTAGTGTTCATATACGCCCCCAGAACTTCATACAGTGAGTCGGGTATAGGACTAATCAATTTACAAAACGGAGCTAGAAGTCTCCAGCGCACACGAGCACCGAGAGAGCAGACCCAACTCCAATCTGATGGCAGATACTGGTATAGCATTTGAGATGTTTAGGACTTGTCTCCACAGTACGGCTTCAATAGTGTCCAACTACTTAATAATGGCATGGTGCTGCAGTTCTAAACCATATATAAGCTTGGGCGCAATCTTACCTTCATAAAATTCGTTTGCAAGTTTAATAGAAAATCTGCCAAACTTCCGCTCAATCTTAACCAATTGATTGGACAGAGAATAAGCCTTTTGTTTTAACATTTCACAACTGTTCTTTTGAACAGGCTTGGCGGAGACATGAAATCCCAATTAGACAAAACTATGTGAGCACTTGATTGCGGTCTTCTCCAGGAGCCACTGACTAAGCCCCTGCTTCCTCTCCCTTGACAACAGGATCTTAGTTTTACTAGGATTTATCTTTAATCCATTAACCATGGCATAATTCGAAAATCCATCCAAAAGTCTCTGTAGACCTCTCCGGGTGTTATCAAAGAGGAGGAAATCATCTGCGCAAACAATCCACAGGACCCTGAAGATGCCCAATTTTGGAGAAATAAAGGCAATATCATTCAAAGGTTGAGAAACAGAGATTGAACAGGCAGGGGGCCAGAATGCACCCCTGCCTGAGCCCCACATGAGCCTCAATCCTTCGAGACAGATCACCTTCCTTGTTCAGTCTCACTTTAATAGCAGTGTTAGAGTGCAGGCCAATCACCAAACTTAGTAGACCCGTGCCTTGAAACACTTTTGTATAGGTGCGTTATAAATGCCTTATCATATCATACCCCTCGGCAGCCCCCATTTTGACAGCTTAGACCAGATTCTATTACAGTCCACTCTATCAAATGCTGCCGAGAGGTCAACCGAGGCAACATATGTCTGGCCTATTGGCTGCTCCCTTGCCCGTTCCTGAATTTCCCTAAGGACTAGACCATTAAGGTTTGTTGAGGGGCCTTTTTCTGAAATCCAGTTTGCAATTGCTTAAGTCTGAGTGGAATCCACCCAGTGTTCTAAATGGGCAGAACCTATGTTTTTTTAAATAAGAGGGACAAAACCTTCGCCCAGTTGCTTGAATTTGCCTTAAGAGTGGTATTCGTCAGTCCGTTAGGACCAGGTGCTTTCGATCTTTTACACTTTTTAATAAAATTCAAAACTGTGTCTGTCTCAATCGGCATGACCCAATCCGTATTTTTTGTTTCACAACTAATGTTCAATGTCTCAGTGCCCTCTGTATTTAGAGAACCATATACTTCCTGAATTTATTTCACCCACTGTGGTTCTGAAACAGCATTTCATTGCATAGTAGAAAAATTGGTCTCCTAAGAATTTATCACAGCCCAAAACGCCTGTGCATCCCTTTGTAAAAGAATTTGCAACATTAATTCTGCATCATTCTGCAGACGAATAGCCCAGCGGGCTTTAAAGAGGTGTTTATACTGTTGCTTTGTTTTTTTCGTTGCTGATACTTTAGTGAGATTATCAGCCAAAGAACCTTTAATTGATCTAACAGTTCTCAGCATTCTGCATTTTCATCTGCCAAAACGGCATCCTACACATGTGGACAAAAAACACTCTTCTTATTCTGTTTAGCGACACGATTACAGGAGGCATAACTCTTCAATTCAGAAATACAAGTATCAAACATTTGTGTATTGAACACTTCAATTTTCCACTCCAAATTGCTGTACTTCATAACATCGGACAGTATGTGATTTTAAAGTCTCAATGTTCCGAGAAGACCAGCGAATCTGAGTGCCTCCCAAATTTGTTCTTGGGCCTACCGGACAACCAGGAGTTGTGGAGCTCCAGGCTACACGAAAATTAAGTATTACAACGGCTCCTGTTCACTGTTACAGCTGAGACGCTGTTTCACGCGATTACGCTTTCAATTGTCCTTGCAACTGCATATCAAGTGGAGCCCACGATTCTTCTATTCTTTGTTGCTTACCACATCTATTGTGATATTAAAGATTTTCCACTACCCAGCCTCAGTAGAAGAGCAAGAGCTCGAAACGCGTGTTAGGCTACCTTCTTGGGAAATAAACGTATACCAACTGCAATTTATACTTTGTGTGCGCGCAGTGTGTCTGTAAAAACAACTTGGTTCTGTCTTATTGGTGGCGGACTTGGCAAGTCCCCAAACCCACACTCGCCCGCAGCGCTCCTCACACCACTCTTATAATTCAGGTCCTTGCGCTGAGTCTCGCCGTCCTTGTTTGCCACCTTCACTTACTTTAAAGCCTCACTCCAGACATTGACACATAGGTAAATATGAACAGTGAAAGTTTATATACTATACTATACTTCAGTTTATTCTTGCTTTGCTCTTGGCAACATGTTTTTAATAGAACTCCCCACCTTTGCGTATTAAAGACTCTTTCTATGATCTAATTTTTCTTTAATATCACTGATGCCGCACAGAGGCCTGCAAATCCTAGGTCCGGCCCTGATTCCAAAGTGTTCCATTTTGGTTGCCTTGTTCAGCTGCACAATCATGCCCTCGATACATGGGCCTGGGAGTCGTTCCCATTGAATGGCAGTATTGGCAATCCTATCAACTCACAGCCGTATACGCATCCCCTTCTTTGGGGACGATCACTAGTGGAGAAGCCCACGGTGTTGGTCTGGGTCTGGTGGCCGGATCGTTCATGTCGTTTTAGTAACAGTTGATTCAGTTCCTGTGATACTGCCTGTTGGAGATGGAATCCTACCCTCCTGGGATTCTGGGGGACAGGCCATATTGTCTCTTTGACATGTAGCTTGATTAACACGTCTTTCAGTTTCCCCAAGTCCCTTGTACAAGTCTGGGAATTTAGTCTGGACGACCTCTCTTGAGATCGGGAAGTCTCTGGTGGTAGTATTGTCCATGGTGCACACTATTTGTGGGTTGTCTGTCGGTGACTCGGTCGACTGAATCACTTTTCCGTTTTGGTAATCTATCAGTCCCAGGTGGCTTGCTGTGTGGTAGCTGAACAGACACTGACCTTTGGTGGGGCTGCGGATCACATGGATGGTGGTGTTGACCGCCTGGCCATTGTGCACTAGTGGGTGCCAAAGTATTGTTTGTGCTTCACCCCATTGAAAGATTCTCGAGGAGGTCTTTGTGATGGTTGGTTTCTAGGGCATCAGTAGGTATTCTTCTTCACCCATTATATTTACTGTTGCACCCAAGTCTATTAAAAAACTAGAGGGCCTGTTTTCTAGGTTGACAGAGATTCTTGGTGCTTTTTTCGCCTCTTGATCGTCCTGAATGAGTTTGACGCATTTGTCCGCTTAGGGGGGCGGTTGTAGTTATTTGTGTAATCATACGGATGGACTAGTTACTGCTGTTGCTCCCCATAGTATCAATACGGGTGTGGGGATTTGACGTACTAGTCACCAAACCGTGTGCTTGTGTTGTATTGGTCATAGCCCTGTTCCAGGTCTTGATATGGCATCTCATCCATCGTTCTCAAGAACATTTGTTGTCCTTGGAATTGTGTCTGCTGGGATTGTGGGGCAAAGTGTGGTTGTTTATTGATTTACATAGCACACCAAACCCGCAGGTATCTGAGCGCATTTACAAAATGTTACAATTCTACTTTAGCGTGAGTTACAGTAGTTACAGTCAATATATACATAATACAAGAGAATGCAATACGGCATAGAAAAAAACACATTTGACAGTCAGTGGCATTAGTTAAAGCACCAAGGAACCATGTATCAACAATAGACAGTGGCTTAAACTTTAATTGATGGCATAGGGATATCCACATCTTTGGGGTGGATGCTTGCACCCACTCTGGCCAGACAAGTTTCACACTGGAGTTGCTTCCCTTGTGTTCGTTATGAAGTGAGGCGCTTACACCCTAGAAGGGAAACAATGGTTGGGCCTTCTCTTCTGCATAGAGATGGGCGTCAAGGCTGCAGGCACTAATGACCTGTTAAAATAAACATGCATGGCTGTTATTGGAATTTTGGACTGAGCCAGTACAGGCGTATAGAGTGTACTAGGTCCTGCGCAGAGTGTTTCTGCTTCTGAAACCCATAGGCCCCTGTGCTATCATCATTAAATCCCTCAAATCCCTCTTATCACTCAGCTGTCCATACCCTCTGTCTCCTTGCCCATCACAACTCCATTTCCTCTTCGCTTTCCTACCTCGGTTGGCTTCCCTTTCATTCCCAACTTAAATTTCATTTCCTCTGTCTTGTCTTTAAATCTCTCCATGATCTTGCTTCCCGTTACCTCTCATCTCTTTCTACACCTTTTCCCGTTCACTTTGTTCTGCTGATCTTTTCCTTCTCACCGTTCCTCCTTCCCCCATGTGCCTCCTCCCGTTTCCGCTCTTTTCAGCTCCTAGCCCCCCTGCATTGGAACTCCCTACCTCTCTCTATCCGCTCCATACCTACCTTTTCCCCCTTCTGTGCTTCCCCGAAATCTCTCCTTCTCCATCCCCCACCCTGATATCTTTACCTTCTCCCATTTCTCTCTCCTTTCCCTCCTTTCTCTCTCTGCACTTCTCCTCACCCCCTCTTCCTCTTACCCTAATCCCCCTCTCCCTCTTACCCTAACAGATTAATTGCTCTACTTACTGTTTTGTATCAGTTTGATTTATGTTTGTAAATTGCTTCTACTGTTATAAACGTTTATGTATCTTGTTATAATGTAAAGTGTTTAGGATTAAAGCGACATACAAACACAATTAATACAATTAAGTAGAGTTCTGGATGACCAATTCCGCCACCCCGAGGTGCGACTGTGCACACACCCAATCAAAACGATGCTCTTCACATCCTCTGTGCTCTTGAAGATCTCTGGAAAACTCCTGAGATGGCATTTACGAACACCCCACTCCCCAGTGTGGAACTGACGCTCGCTGCACATGGCACCAAGAACCAGAACTGCACCAAGTTGGCAACAGTAGTTCAGAGCTCCAGGAAGAATTGATGTGATCGGCAGAATAACATGGCAAATTCCCTTACGCAGGAACTAGTTGCAACACCGAAAATAAGTTTATTTTCTGTTGCAAAGAAATATGAAAATGTGTTTTATTTTGCCCGGTGCACTTCAGGAGAATTTGCTGTTTTTTCGAGGGCTTGTTGTTTTGAGGCGGTTTGCTTTCTCTGCACTCTTTCCCTTGCTGCAGTGAGGGTGGTATCTGCAGCAGGTCGGGGCTATTCATTCAGTCATGAACCTGGGGTGAGGAAGTTTGGCTGCTTGGACTGTAATAGCTTTAGGGGTATATGGTCTTCATCCAGTTAAGAAGCCAACAAATTGAAATCTCTCCTGGTGAGTTGCCTCCCGTTCACTGAACACGCTTCTGCAATTTTAAAATTGGAAAACGGCACCACTGCACAAGTTTCTCTCGGAGGATAGCTCAGTGGCAACGTGCTCGCCTTGGAAGCAAGAAGACACGGAGCAACACAGGTTCGATTCCCCGGGTCTGCGCTTAGAAACCTCTGGGTATTAAGTGTGTTATAAATAACCTATCACAAAGGAAAGGCTCTATCGAGCAGTAGATGACGTTTGCCCCTGACAGTCATCCGCTGTCTTTTTATTTCTCTTTTTCTTCTTTTTCTGCAGGTTTGTGGGTTGTGATATTCTAGAAAGACCAGCTCCAGGTAAAGCTGTTTTTAGAAAAATATCAGGGAGGGAAATATATGTAAAGGCACCTTTCCAAGGAAGGTGAAAAATATATAGGGTACGGATTTGCATGTAGTTGGCCCTGTCTCATAGGGGCAGAGAGGAATACCTAATAAGTGCTGGAAGGCCACTCTGTGAGATTACCACCAATAGTTTACAATCTTAACTAGAAAGAGTTGCCATTGACTCTTTCGGATTTGTAACTGCAACTGTCTTGACCTGGAAAAAGGACGATGGCTAGTACCATTTTAAACAAGTTCTTCTCGAGCCACCTCTGATTCACCACAGAGTCTACTGATCAGGTTTCATTGCACTAGCAAACAAAATGTTTAAAGCGCTCACACACAGCCCACGGGCATCGAGGCGCTGTTACAGGAATTGTTTGTTTTTTAGTTGCGTAATTGTTTTGTCTTAATTGCGTATTTATAACACGCTTAAATATCCAGAGGTTTCTAAACGCTGATCCAGGCATCGAACCTGTGCTTCGTGACGTCTTGCTTCAAAGGCGAGCACATTGCTGTTGAGCTATCCTCCCGGGACAAATCAATAATTCAAGGAACTGAATGGCATGTTGGGGAGGGGGGTGGGGGGAGAATCATCACCCTCTGCAGTTACACCTGTGGAGTGAAAATCTGTCTTTGAGCATAATCGGCTTTTCTCATTTAGTGGAATGCCAGCCAACCTGACGGGCTGAAAATTCCAGCTAATGATGGCGGCCATTAAGGCGGATAGGAGGGCTGAAATATTCTACATGTCTTGATTGGCCAGAATTCTTACCAGAATTCTTTGCTATGCATTCCAGCCAAGCTTCGCATCCCACATCACATTGTTGAAAACTGGATTGGACTGATTGCAATAGCCCTCTGCTGGCAGTGGGGAGAATCGGCGGTTGAGGTGGCATCTGTCATTCCAACCTTAAACAAAAAAAAATGCACCCACACCTAATTTAGCCCCCACAAGGTCTAGCAAGCAATTCCTTAATAAGTAGAACCATTTCAACCACAACAAAGCTCTGCATCCCCAGGGACCTTTACTGGCTGTGTATAAAAACAATCATGTTACTGATACTATCATACTATATACCATGGAACAAACTTGTTATGATTGTCAAGACATTTTGAGGTGTATTCCCATTGCTGGGGACTAGTGGATAAACTGTTCACCTTTTATGGCCACACCTTATAGGTTTTAGATAAGTGCCTACTTGGCTTAGGGGTTTATCTGTCACACAAAATGGTCTCCCTCCTTGGGATTCTTCTAACTCGACTGTTAGCATGGTCTCCTAGATGCTCTAAATACAAGATTGTCTCGGGGGCATTGCACCCTTCGTCCTGGGCACGAGTATTTACTCCAGAGCCTCTTTTTGCCAAAGATCCTCTTCCCAGATTATAGCGCCCTGTCTTCTATGTTATCCAGACCAGGGTGAAAGCGCTGGTCTAGATGTGCTGGTCTGGGCCACTCTAAAGCGCGCTGCTCTAGATGTGCTGGTTGGGGCCACTCTAAAGCGCGCTGCTCTAGATGTCCTGGTTGGGGCCACTCTAAAGCGCGCTGGTCTAGATGTGCTGGTCTGGGCCACTCTAAAGCGTGCTGCTCTAGATGTGCTGGTTGGGGCCACTCTTAAGCGCGCTGGCCTAGATGTGCTGGTCGGGGCCACTCTAAAGCGCGCTGGTCTAGATGTGCTGGTTGGGGCCACTCTAAAGCGCGCTGGTCTAGATGTGCTGGTCTGGGCCACTCTAAAGCAAGGGTAAATGTTTAAAGTTGTAAACTACTAGCCAGCCATGAAGTCACTTGCAGCCTAAATTCTACACATGCACCCAGCACACCACATTGCTTACTCACTAGGAGTCACTTAGCCCATGGCTAGTGGCAAGTGCACATTTTGAGCCCTGTGCTAAAGGATAGGTTTCTTTTCCCATCTAAATGATACGGTGCCCCTGCATCTGTCTGCAAGCAAACTAGCACCTTGTATGCTCTGTAGAGCCTTTTCTCCTTGGATAGAATTCCCAAGAGACTCCCCTCCTTCTCGCCTCCCTTGAGCTGAATCCATTAAGTCTTGGACTGGCTGCCTCAGCCACCAAGGGTCTCCTTCATTGCGGAGATGCCTTCAAGCCTTGACGGAGTTAATGGGCTGACCTTGTCACAATAAGTAAAGGTTTCGCGCAGTAACATTCAGGGCTACACTAGGCTACTGACAAAACCAGTATAAACGATTTTTATAGTTGGGAGGAGCGAGAACAATAGAAATGCAAAAAAATGTTAGGCTGGTAAGATGGCCTGTAAACTAGTACCCCAGATCTCTTTGATCTGCCAGAGGGGACACAGGTTTGAATACCGACAGTGCTGACTCAGCACATCATCCTTGAGTATCATTGATTTGTGTAATAATACAACAGATTTATTAACAGCGCCTAGAAGAGGGCAGATTCTATTGGCACCGCTATATAGCAATGTAATATTATTGTTGCAAGCTGTGCTCGCATATCATGCTCTTCTGCTTCTCTTCTCTCTTTCGCTCTTTATCGTCCGTCTCTCTCGTCACCCTCATCAGGTGCGCGTTTGATAGCGCCACCCCAGCTGATCTTTACACAACCATTGAAAAAACAGATATCGTCGTTGTGGGGATTAAAAAGAAAGCTTTACTTGTATTTTTTTTGTTGCAAAATCAGGATTCAAAAGGACATTTAATCCTGCTAACATTGTAAACTGCCTCTTTTTTGGTGAACATTTTACAACGTTTCTTTCTAATGATCACTTTCAGCCTATATTAAATGTTTTACTGAGCATACAAAACTACCATATAAATAATTTTTTTATTACTTTTTTTAATTGGGAGGTTGACACGTTGTGTTCTTTCAAAATATTCATCTAAGAAAGAGGAAAGGTATAAATGACACCAGTGAGGGCTCTAGCTATCCCTCCATGAAACACTGGGTATTTTAGGGGCATAAGAATCATGACATTTGAAAAATTTCTGTTATAAAAGGGCGGGAGCGTGTCTTCATTTCTCAGACCGGTTTACTACTCCATGAAATGACACCCACTCCGCACCTACCGGAGCACCCAATGGACGGCCTGTGCAGCAAGTCGGAAAGCGCAGCTTGCATTGATGCAAGGAAAAAACGATAAGTGTGGGGTGGGTCGGGCGGCTGGCATCAGAATGACACCAGGCAGCACATCGGGGGAAGGCAGGGAGCCCAGGTTCTTGGTCTGCGGAGACCCTGTTTCAAAATGGCGGCATGCTTGAGTCCGGGAGAATATAATGAACGCCGGGCTTGGTGCTGGTTTAGTTTTTCTCCCCAATATGTGTTTTTTATTTTTACTTGGAACCATGTTTACTCATTCGGACAGCTTTGGGACTTGGGTGTGTTAATAGAATTGCTGCAACATCAGTTTCTCCATTGGGGGTGCAAGAGTCGGCCGAAGAGATGTTTACCCCAGTCCCAGGGTAAGGATTGTTGTGCAAAGTCTCAATTTCCCATGAACGGCATTTTAATGGAATTATTTTTATTTCTGTATCTATAGGATCAGGGACCTACCAAGAGCAGAAGCTGGGATGTGCCGATATAATCTGATCTCGCCTAAATCTAAGCGTTACTAAGTGCAAGGAACGTGCCCAGGGCTTCAGATGACATATTGAAGTAGGAGTGTCTTTCTCGGTTTTTTGAAGTTAGGAGAAAGAACTTTTTAGGGTGTAAAAATGTCTCTTTTTGTAATCCATACTTCCTTGCACCTAGTAAATCTTGCAAATTAAGAGATATAGCTAAACATCAAATTTCCTCTTCAAATCAGTCCGTTTTACTGGAGCGCCTTCTGTGGTACTGGCCTGCTCGCACCCCCTAGTTGAACAGTTCTGTGAAGATGTTTGGGTGAAAGCAGGGGGCATGTTTTTGATTTTCTGTTTTTGGCAGTAGTTGCCTGTTTTTAGGGTGTAAAAGTGTCTGGTACGCTGCATACCTGTAGGGCTTAACGTACTCCTTCATAACCGCACTGCTTACAAACCAGCTAGTATGGACAACGGGCATTGAGAGGATGCAATGTCGGGCTGTCCGGTTTACAATTACTTGCATGTCTTAGTTGAGCGACGCTCCATGAAATGAATTGCAGAATTTCCAATAGTCAGAAGATTAGTGTGTCTCTGGGGAACGTTGGAAAGACTAGAGGGCAGTAAATGATGCTGGAAGAAATCAATGAGAACTCGCAAACGCAAATTGAGGTTGAATTGCTTGATAAAATATTTAAGCTACAACCTCAATTTCCCCCTCCAAAACCCTTGACTATTTCAGGCAAACGTAACACATTTTATCAAGCTACTTTTCAATGAAAAGCCCCAGGTGTAAAAGGGTATCTTCAAACCGCCTCCGCCTTTGCAATGGAAAAACACCTGGGCAAAGTTACTCTGCTTCTTGTCTTGTCCTTACGAATACTGGAGCTGGGGAAGGAAGACCATAGTTCGCATTATTTCACCCGCACATTTTTATTTGTTTCATGTGTTTTTCAGACGCCCTACTCTGACTGGGTATGCTTGGGGAGGGAGCAGCTGGGGCAGTGTTGAGCTCTATTCTTGCCCCCTGCTTGAGTCAAATCGATGGAGAAGAGGAGATGGGGCGGGGGCAGGACTAGTGACACAGAATTGTGTACCTCCCTAGAGCTGAAAGATGAGTGCAGTGGGGTGCACAAGAGTGTGTTCATGAGTTGCACCCTTGCCTGGTCAATCCTGTGAGGAATTGGACCATCCGCATGGGGAGTGTGTACTCCCCTGGGCTGTTTTAATATATCCTTTTAAAGAAATTGAATGTAGGTAGATAATCTCTGAGAAAAGTGTGGGGCTAATCTGCACACATTTTCCAATGCTCACCGCACAACAAACCCATAGTCAAGTGTACTCTAGGGGACACAGGCTACTGGTACAGTCCTCCTGTCATGCTCAGCTGGAATGTGACAGCCACAGGTACATCAAAGTATCTCAAAAGGGGAAGGGAACACCTTCCTCCGGCCATGGCCAGCCTAATTAAAATACCAAAGGCTCCATGGGTCTGCCCTGCCTATTAAATTCTGTCTGGTGGTAGCGCATGCTGATAGTTAATTAAACAGACCTGGAAGAGACCTGTTCACATAACTAACAAAGGGCAGGAAACCCAAACACCTTTTTTGATATGCAATGTGTCAGCTTGAAGCTACCTCCCATCCCTCTGTATGAAGGGCAGTGAATGTCATATCTGGGACAACTGTTTACAGTAGGCAACCCCTGCAGGGCAACCTCGTTCCAAAGAGAAGAAGTATGTGATTTGATGGAGACAAAGTCTGTTCTTGCTACACACTTCAAGGGAGACCTGCACTTTGATCCAGAGTCACAGATCTCGCCTAAATCTAAGCGTTACTAGGGCTAAGTGCAAGAAGAGCTCAATTGACCAGAGGGAGACCTTGATCCGCAACAGACAGGAAGATGGATGGGACTTAGTAGAACATGTTGTCACCATTTACCTTTCCTGTTGCAAAGCACTCTGGTTATGACCTCACGCATAACAGAAGATTGTTGTGGGGGTCCAGGATTGGTTCATAAAGGTAGACTTAGCCTGCACCAATCACTTTGGCCCGTTTGGCTTTAAAAGAGGGCTGAGCCGCTCAATTAGCAGATCCTCCCGACGACTTTGGAAGGAGTGAGGACTCATTCGGGCCCTGGCTGAAGCTACAGTCTGCCTTAGAGCCTCCACCAGTGAAGGAAGGCCAGGATTTCTAAAAAGTAAGCAAGATCCTTCACCTAAACATCACCCAGGGAACAGAGGGCTCTACCGGGCTCAGATGACCCATCCAGCCACTCCAGAACCAGTATACAGCCAGCACACAGCATGCCCTGCTAGGTTCTGCCAGCAAGCTTCCTAGGTGGGAAGTGCCAGGGAGTCTCTGAACAAAAGACAAGGCTGTTGGCTGCACACACTCTCCTCCGCTTTGCGCCGTCCTCCTTGAAGGATGACATGTGCCCAGCGAAAAAGCTAGGAGGAGTGCCACAACAAGCATCAACCAGTGTCTGTCTTTTAAGGACATTTTTGAGGCCATCGAGCCCTCGAACCGCGACCGACGGCACCACTGACTTGTCATGCTGCAGTCACTAAAGCCGTCCAAGATGCCTTGACCAGCATTCCAGATCCGCCAACCAGCACAGAGAAAATGTTTCTTTACCACAAGCCGTTGTGTATGCCAGCCTGCAGCCGTCTGTCCAGCCTCGCTTGTTGAACTGCCTGCCGCCTGATACTGCAGCTGTCTCCCATTTTACACTCTGTCGCAGGAGTTGAAAAGTGTCCTGGAAGCAACTCGAGCTTCAAGATCATCGCAAGCATCAGGTACATTGTGGTTCTGTCCCCCTGGTCCTTCTCTGAAGGCCCCTAGTGACATTTACAATCCCTTGGTGCTGAAACCAAATAACCTTGAACAGTTAAGACTGGATACTGACAGGTGGTTAGTCGGGTAAAGCAATCAGAGTGCATCCCTTTCCTTCGTGAAACTGTCTGTCCTCTGTGTTCCTTTAGAGGGTGGGCTGTATCTTGTAGTGTGCTAGAACTGTCTGTTGTAATAATGATACAGTAGATATTTGTATACAACCTTGACTGCACAATCCCCATTATCATTGGGTAATAATTGTATTTTTGCTGTGTTGCAACTTACCAACAATGTTCCGTCCACGTTACCAAAATTGGACAAGGAGGTTTATAATTTACTTGTGTTTCCAATCTGTTCGGATCCGTTCTAGTGTACTAAAAGTGTGGGGCTGATTGATGGTTTAGAAACTGATATATTTATCCCTGGACCAGTGGTCCCCCGCCACCCCCGGAAGTTGATTCGTCAGAAGTCCACTGCACTCAACACAATTATTGATGTGTAAAAGGAGAAAGCCTTATTTCCCTTTTTTCTCTTTCTGACATTTTTTTCGGCACTCCTGTGATGTTGCATCTTCTGGAATTACTCTAGCCTCCGTAGATGGTAGGCTTTCATCTAGGTACAGGGGAGTGCAAGTGGACACTGCCTTGGATGTAATGGGGGATGTTTTCAATATGATCTGTGCTGGTATTGGAGGCGGGTTGTAGTTTCAAAGCAAAGGTTTCATTCTGGTAGTTTTCAAGGTGTGGATTGGGATAAATGCCTAAACTAACTCGGGGGGGGGGGGGGGGGGGGGGTTTAGCTCTAGAGATTCCTTTTCAGTTGTGGAGATCCCCAGTCAGTCAAGGAGTAACACAAAGTGAGGGATTCCGCCAGTGTCCGCCACCTCCTGAGGCGTACATGCAGCACATAAAGTTTATCCTATTCTTACACGTTGTGGTCTCTGCAGGGACCCAGCCCTAATTTACGACATACACAGTGTGAGGCCAGCAGAAAGTTTCAAACCTATACTTAATAATTCCTTAGTCTCAAAGCTAAACCATAAATGTTCCAAGTCTTGGCCAAGAAAAGAGTGCACAAATCGTAGTCTAAAGTGTTTGCCCCCAGTCTCAAACAAAAGAAAGAAACTCCTCCCTCTGTGGTCTTCCTGCTTTTACTCTGATACTGCGACCTCTGGCAGATCCCTTGCTTCTTGGCCTTGTTAGCCTTTACTTGATTGTGTCTCACCTCCCCAGAACCTGGGTTTTAACATTCACTTTATTAGGTTTCATATTGACCTGGGATTCAGTATTCCTTTTGTCAGGTCTTTCCACAACCTGATGTTCAGCTTCTACCTTGTTGGGTTTCACTATGACCAGATTGGTCAATGTTCCTCTGGCCAGGTCTCCTGCTGGTCACCGGGCCCATGTTGCACCATTATGCTAGGACTAAACTAGTCACCAACGTCCTCCAGTTGGCATTCCCCCTGCAGCAGGAAGCTGCAAGGATCTTCTCCTGTACTGTTTACTTCACATATGCCTCTGTCTCCGTCGGTAGGCTTTTCCAGACCCTTTTTATCTAGGTTCCAAATTTGCTTTCTATGTGTTAGGCCTGCTGATTAGTAAAACTCGTTAGAGGTCTGTTTTTGGCTGCAGGATTGGATGTTTCCTATTGGCTTTTCAAAAATCTTTATTTTAATTTCATTTCTCTGCGTTTGCTAATTAACATATCGTTCTCACCTGTTTGATGTAAGGCTTCATATGAGGCATGCAGCATTTTGTCATCTTAGAAATCTTCCTGAGTGTTTGCCTTCTGCCGGCATCGCATGGTTGGGGGAGAATGATCTGCATGGTGTCTGTTCGTGGATACTTGATTCACTCGGTTTGAATGCCAAGTAGGTTCAGGAACTCTATTGCCCATCTCTGTTTTTGTAGTGTTACACAGGGGCCTTTATGATTGAAGTTCAGATTTTAAGCTTGAATTTTATTTTTTTGCACACTTCATTTTAGACGTTCATTTTCTCATACCCGTGCCATTCGTGAGTTGGGGCGTGTTCATGGCATTCTTCGAGAGGTGTGCCAGTGGGCCTTTTAAATCACCTTAACACAAACTGGCCCACCACTTAAGAAGTGAGTACACGGTTGTACATAAAGCAAGTTTATTGTACAATTCTCCAGGGAGCAGTTAGATGGTGTTGCAGGCCCAAACTAACCCAAGTCTCAACAAACCACATCAGTTCACATCTTTTATACAGTTCTGAAACAGTTAAAACACTCCCAAATACTTTATTGCAGTCCACCCTCCAAACATGATTGGACAAAACCCTCTGCAAAGAATCCCATCTTTTCTCAATTCTGACTTTTTTATTGGCCAGTTTTATCTTAATAGTCCTCTTCAGATCATATTCATAAACACATCACCTTAGGATTCGTCCGTAGTAGGCCATGACGTCAGCACATGGTTAAACATTGGTATTCAAACATAATTAATTACTAGCGATAACTGGCCTAAGCCGTTTAAACCTTAACTCTTGATTTCCACATGGCTCGTATGAATATTCCCTGCGACGTGAGGTAGACTGGGTGATTGATTTCTCTTTGAGTTAGTGAAGCTATCTCATTCCCCAGGTCAGTGTTTCATTGAAACTTTCCAGTATACGAAACTCCCACTTTATTGCACAGTTGAAACTCCTGAATAGCCTTATGCAATGGTTTACCTTGCGTTTTACTACTGACCAAAATAAATAGCGAAACTCCTTCTGTCACGATCTCAGACATCAAGAGATTACATCTACTATTTACAATACTTATCAGACCATAAAAACCCATGGCTATTGTCTCTATGTACTGCCCATGAAGGTTGAAGTTAGTCATTCACCTGCCTTCTGCAAAACCTGCCAATGTCGGTTTAAAATTCAAAGTACATTTCCCAACTACCATGTTTCAGATACATTTGTGAGATTCTTGAATTCCCCATGTATTTGTATTATTGTATATGTATGTTTTTACATTTGGTGAGTTTAACATTTTATCTTATGCGCGCGTGCCAGCTAATTTGTAGCAATTTCTAGATCAACAGGAGCACTAAAGTAACAAATCCCATCCATGATTAACTACACTTTAATACCTATGAAATTGCAACATGGCGCCCAGCTCACTGCAACCTCCAGTTAGCCATACGGTGCACACAACGTGAACCCCTGGTAATCACGATGACCTTTCTTGACCACCCCACCAGAGAGGCTTGTTAAGATGTGGTTTTCATGATCCTAATGGGATATTTAACACCTTTAATGGTGGAAGACCACACCTTGAGTGGGGGTGGCTAGCTGCAGGATCCCACTCCTTTCACCATCTGGGAAATGCATCAGATTGCGGTTGGACCAACCTAGTCTCTAGTGACTCCCCATCCTCACATAACCTAGGCAGATCATCGAATTCACCACATTGTCTTGCTGCCAAGGAGCAGAATCTCTTTTAGGAAGGTTGAGTTTTAGGTAGAAGTTTAGCATCCCAGAATGAATCTGATCAAGGCAGCGTTTTGGCAGTGGTCTGTCTTTGATGCAGCAGACTTTTAGGTATATTTGTGTGTCATCTGCATATTAATCCATAGGGATTTTTGGATCGTGAAGCAAGCTCTTGCAAGGTCTTTGTATATAGTAATGCAAAAGCACGTGTCCCAAGAGTGAGTCCGAGAGCGGGTAGGGGATGGAAATTCAAATGTTAAACACCCAGCAAGGTGCAGTTTACATGGGTACTTGCAAATGCATGTCCCACACTTCTCGAAACAACTATTGGCTTTTTGCCTCAAACCTTTGCTTGCATTTATTCTTAAGTTTCTGCTGTGTCTATTTGGTTTGAATACATTCTGATAATCATACCCGCACATTTTGTTGGCTGCTTCTTTAAGAAATAGTTTTAAATAATATTAATGGAGTGGAGCCAGAAGGGGAAGTTGAGTAAGCATTGCAATTTCACCATCCAGCCTAAAATTAACCAGTGCATGGGCGTTGTCTCTTAAGTCATGTTATACACTGAAAAGCGTTTGTATTTTCCCAAGATGAAATTACACATACATAATTTCACTAATGTAGCAATACGAAACCCAAAATCAAGAGCAGTAGTAAAGGCCAGAGAAAGACTTAAGAAAGCAAATATGTTTGTCAGTATAGACCACTTCTATAGCTCACTACATAGGATCCACACGCTGTTGTCCTGTTAAGGCTTTCACAAGAATTTGGGGGGGGGGATAACGAACATGCAAGAATGGCCCAACAAACTTTTAATGTAATTGAGGCAAAGCCTGTGGCAATTGGGGAATATGCAAACGGTCTCTGGAGCTCTGTTTATCCTAAAGAGATGGGGAGTACAGAAGTTACATTTTTAAAACCTCCTATTGATGTGGCCTCAGTCAACCGCAACTAACCAATGAAAGCAGGTCTAGAAAGAATTGCAACAGGTTAAAATGGAGCCTGTTAACTTTGCTGTCCATGTGGTTTCTCCATTACGCCATATATCACAGAAGGTGTCGATGGTTTCCTATCCCCTATAGGACTAGCCAAAAGTCTAGAAACAGGGCTTCCAAGTTTGGGTATGGTCCCCTGATTTGTCAGTCCTCAACTTTGCCACAGATTGCTTAGTGAAAGGATAGGGGAGTTTTGCCTCCTATCCTAATAACAAGTCTACCGGGCAACTACCATGAGAACCTATTTCGCTTTGAAGTCTGAGCTAGGCCCGGAATTCTATTTGTCCATGAATAGGACTGGATTGGCTCCACACTCATTGGCTACCTTGCAATTCTCATTGCTGGCTGCAAGTACCTGCTCATTAGGAGTGGATCGAAATAGTGTCTCTGTGCACTGCACCCGCGCTCCGAAAAGTATAGATATGTCTTTATTACGGAACCTTGCTTTCAATCAATGCAGGTCTGCAGGTTACTTGTTTATGTTGCGGCATTACCCGGGGACATTTCTGGCTGCTAGCTGCACACAGGACTAAAACCTCCTCAGAGTAACAGGTGTAGTGTGCCCTGTAGGTGCTGGTTAAGAAACCCAGATAGTAGTTCCATTGTGCATCTATTGAAGGGCATGCCTCGTGTAACACTTCCTTTAGTAAATTTATTCGAGTGGATCATGACTGCAGGTGATGAATTAATAGCCGTAGTTTGTATCCCTTAATCATGTAGCTTCCCGCTTTAAAAGCTGCACTTAATTGAGATATACTGAACACGTAATTGAACAGTGTGTGCCACGACTGTTGGTATGTTTGCCCTGGTGAATTGTTTGCCCTTGCATATTGTTTGCATGAACCATGTGCTCAATACAGATATATTTATAATGGGAAAATGCTTTTATAGAAACGGGTTCTGTCTCAAGAAAATCCAATTTTACTGCCATTTGATTGGAGCAGGTTTGTAAGCTGATGCAGGCATGGATTTAGGAGCTGCTGCGTCTGCAGCATGCGGTTACCTTCACGCTCTTTTGTAGGCGTGCTCTAATTTCAAAAGGCAGCCGTCCTCTTCTAAGTGGGGCCCCAATAGGCACGATAGACCGAGCTGCTGACTCTGACTGATTGCTTGGTGGAGACAATGAAATGGCTTTTAATCAAATATTCATGAAATCAATAAGAAAATAAACTGAACGGCCATTTTATAGGGCCAATTGCCATTGCCCTTTAAGTAATGCAATGTGATGGGAATTAGACTGTACCCGTTACCACTGTAGTCCTTGCCTGAGGCGACAGCGCACATTGTGCAAACCCATGAGGTTCCAGGCCTTGGCCTGTGGTGGGAAGAAGGGGTGGGTTGATAAGAGTTGCAGAAAGTGAGATCAGGTAGAGCACGGTAGGTGGTAGCTAAGGAAAGGCAGTGCAGTGGGAGGGAGTTTAAGATTGGTTGCGTGTGGACTCAACTTTACAATCATGACAGGAAGTAGATCACAACCCTCTTCTGAAAGTAAAACCTACAGTTTATGTATGGGGTTCATAAAGCACGATCCTAGCCGGGAAGCAGCGAAGCACTGTAGAAACCGGAGGCACCCTGGGGTTACACGTGTGGCGTGTGTAGCAGAGGAGCTGGGATGGTAAGGAGGAAGGGAGAAATGGGGTTGAGTGGCTCACTGTGAGATTGTCGAGATGTTCTTTGAAAAGTAGGGTCTTCAGGTCCTTCTTGCAGTGTATGATGGAGGAGGAGTGGAGTCTTCTCTGCGTGGTAACTTGCTCCAGAGACACTGTGCATAGCAGGAGAAGGCTTGTTTCGTGGTTGATTCCCTCGTGCAGGTCTTAGTTTGCAGCCTGGTGATGCTGTGGCTTGCGGTGGTGCTCTGGCCTCTGGAGATGAGTTTCTCGGCGAAGTAGAGTGATGTGCCTTCGAGAGGGGCACCTTAAGACTGCTGAATTGATGTATTAATTGGATTTATGAAGTGCTACATGCTGCATTGAGCATCCCTTGAGTGCTTGGATTGCAGGCCCTATGCAGGCGCAGGTCAGAGGACCAGGGCTGTCCACAGGCTGCAGAAGCTCATGTTTGGATTGGTCCCTCATGGCCCGTCTTCCATGTCTATAGCCGCCCAATTAAGGTGCTGTTCGCAATGGTCTTATGTTCCCTGGTGAAAGATGTAATATACTGCTGGCCATTTGACCTTGCCCCGTGCCCTTCTGCAACTGATATAGTGCATAAGCTGAAGGCCAATGTGGTTGATCAATTGACCATGGTGGCACAAATAGGCAAAGTAGTTGTACTTGCTTTGGACAGGTGCTTTAAATCAAGAAAAGCCTCCCGTCCTTCTCTGTCAGTCATCAGGTCCAGTTGCAGAGACCCTCATGCACGGTTCATTAACCTACCACTTCCCCTGCAATGACCAGTGGGTTTGAGGAATTATTACCAGGCAGTCGGACACTCTGCAATCTTCCCGGGAGCAAAGTCTTGTGACCTCATTGGAACTTGTGCAATCGTTAAACGAGCAAAAGTGGTGTCCTCTTTTTTTTTTTTAGGGGCTTATTGGGAGAGGACTTAATAACATGTCAAAACAACCAGGGTCCACAACAAACTACCTGCTCATGTCATATTAGGCTCGGAGATTCTGTGTGTCCTCTAGTGGGGACTTTTGTTTCGTATTGTATAACAACATTTTTTACTAAGTCGCCTACCAATTACTAACACCATTTTGAGGGTTCAGGACAAACATTTTTTTGAATGGCAAAAAATACCAGTTTGTATGTTTCTTTCTGTTGTGTTTTTAATGTGATTCATTGTTAAATGTTTTTACTTGAATGGGCTTCATCCTTCCTGTCCATTTTTTTACTATGTGCGAAATAATAAAATTACATGTACACTTTTGTTAATTCCGACTCTCGTCTGTATAATTAAGACGATATTTATTTAACCTTGCTCACCTGAGGTGCCATGTGAATCTCCCAGCCTAATACGACGAGCAGGTAGTTTGTTGTGGACCCTGGTTGTTTTGACTCATTGGAACTTGGCCAGGTTTAGTGATTTACATGGGGTGCTTGCATAGACGTTTCCTGCTGATCTGTGCTGATGGTGAGCATTGCGCCCCCTTGGAATTCACTACGCAACCACCTACTGCTGCCATGCGATAGCAGAGCTCCCGGTCAGCAAGACCATGCCACAGACACTACTGCTGGTGTAGCTGCTAGTCAGCCTTCACTTCCTCGGTAAGAGCCCAGCCACCCCTATCTGTGCTTAGGCACACTTTCCTTTGTTCCTAAAAGTGTTTCCCGAGACAATGTTTCGGGTAGATGTAGTGGTGTTTTGTAACGGCTGAATTACTTGCATATCTGGCGACCCGAGCTAAAATCAACCATGTGTTATTTGTAGAAAAGGTAGATTTGCAGTCACCCCGGCGATCTGTTAGGTGGCTTTGTGCTGGCCTCTGGTCAGCGCCATTTTAAGACATCAGTCTTCCAGAAACAATGCATGGGAGCATCAAATGTTTATCTCCCAGAACCAGAGCAATCCTTTACCTCACCCCGCTGACAATTTGGTTTACTGCGTTTTGCATTTCAAATGCTCTATACAAAAGGAAACCCTATTTGTAAAGAGTTGTGATCTATAGGACACATTGCTCACATTGCTGACAAACACAATAGAGGAGTTGCGTTTGAGGTCGATGTTATGCACTCGCCGCAGTGGTTGTGTTGTGGTGTTTAATCCTACGATGTAAACGTAGGAAGCAGTTTTGTATAAAGCCAATGCATTGCTCCTCGTGTGCAGTGTCACACTATATGAGGGCACTTGTGGGTCCCTCTAGAAAGCAGGAGGTTGTACATTTTCACAATCCCTTTATTTTATTTATATTCCGGGCCGTTTCTAGGGTTTCTGAGGCCATGGGCAGCAGAAGATATGCGGGGCCCGCTAATTTGCATATGTAGTGACATTACAATAATGACATCACAAAGAATGGCAGGAGTTGTTGATTCTTAAGGGGATCCGGAGAAGTTGCCATGATTAATTCGAGAGTCATATATACTTTGTGTTGTCCAGTATATGAATGAATGTATGTTCACTGGTTTATTATTGATCATATATGTACAGCACTCTACTGCTTCTCAGCTAGCTTCGTGTTTTAGAAATCCCACAGATACATACATGCAGCATAGTACCATGGGTAGGACTGAACCACTTCGGGGTATTCTTAATTTGGGCAGACAGCAGGGATCACACACTTTCGGGATTTGAGGCCAGTCTGTAAAGTCACTCACTTGCCCATGTATCTTCCTAGCCGTAGGTCGTAGCAATGTGATTGGCTTTCAACAATACTCCGCTTTCTAAAGATGACTTGGAAAGGACACATTATAATAAACCACTCTCACGTAAATGAATGAATGAATATACAAAATATATTAAGAAAGGGTATGATTGATTCTAGCATTCTTTTCCGCATCTTGAATGGAAGGGTACAACTACCAGAGTGGATTTCAGCGCGAGGCTAAAGAAGTGGCCTAAGGGTTTTGTAAATGTGCTTTCAATTACTTGACTTCCAATACAAAGTACTATGTGATAATGTCACTGATGTAATTCATCACGCGGCCATTGTTTCCATCAGGGATGGGGGCTGTAATTGTGCAAGAATTTTTTGGCACACACTTGCTGTCGGATATTCCTGAAGCCATCATTATCTCAGAATCCACCGAGGAGTAAGTGATCTCTTCGGGCAGATACGCTGCACCAGTGAGCTACATCCCCCATACCTGACCATGGTACCTGGTCAGCAGGTAAGAGATCGCGGATCCCTCAATTAGCTCTCCAGAGGCTGTGCTCCACAGTGGATCAGGCATGTACACAAGCCGCTGGAACCGAACAACCGGGACCTTTGTTCCTCGAGGTTCTCGCAAACTATGTTCTTTGCTACCGGGATTGTGGGGGTGAGTGACAATTCACTGCTCCTTTTGGCGTGGCCGAGCAAACCTTCTGGAGAGCTGTGCTCTTCCTCAGCAAAGATACTCCAGGTAGGGAACTTTGTTACAGGTATGAGTTGTATGGTGAGGAAGGGTAGCCCAGGGGCAACGTGTTCGTCTTGGAAGCAAGAGAACGCAGCGCAACACAGGTTCAGATTCCAATCCTGCGCTTAGAAACCTCTCGCTGCTATAAAGCGCGTTATGAAATAACTATTTTTATTGATTCTATAATTATGAAGGAAAAAAACTTGATGCGCATTTACTAGTGACAGAACAAATGGACGTTTGACCACCGGCCACCCTCGCCCAAGGCAATTGCCTTCATGTTACAGACCTTCAAGCCCCAACATGCCAAGCAGATGTGTGTGCACATACACACGATTCCCCTTCTCTCTTGTTTGGGACATGCTGCCTTTGCAGTGCTGTTTATTCTGGTCCACAGTATTATTTATTTGGTGTGCTACCCTAGTAGATACTTGTGCTGTGTGGCTGTGCTGCGCTTCCTTGTGCTATCTTGGCTGCAGTCTACACAGCTTTGAAATGCTGTGCTCCCTTAGTTTTCGCTTGCTACAGTGTGTTAGCTTATGTCATGTCATGTTTAAGCAGCAGCAACATGTTTGCGGTGTGCTAGGATCTACGTGCTTTGGTGCCAAATGCATTTTTGCTAGCAAGTTGAATTTGAAATTGTGATTTTGATGTACACTTTCCTTTTGCTTTAACGTGTATTTCCCTCTCCCCACCCCCTGCTTAGACTTCAGTTCCTCAGTCACTCCATCTAAAACTAACCCTGTTCCACCCTTGTGTCTTTTCGTTTATAGTTCTCCTTTGCCAATTGTGATTTTGTAGCCAAATATGAATTTACAAGTGTTTTTACTCATTTTATTTCTGACATGGCGCTGGCTTTGTTATGCTAGGTGATTAGGTCGTGTCGTGTCCTGTCCTGTTATAGTTCGTCATGTTTTGTTATGTGGTTTCTTATTAATTAATATCAAATATTAAGCGCTTTGAAGCAGCCATAACTTACACGTGGGTAGCACCCGGTTTCGGAAAAGTGCCATAATGCGCTAAGTAGATTTCCAAATGTAAGCTGGTAAGCAGACTCTACACAGCTTTTGTACCAAGTGCCCAGAGCTGCCCTTTATTAAGAAGACCACGGAGGCGCAGTCCTGGTTAAGAAGGGCGGCCAAGGATGGATTATGTGGGTTCACGTCAAGAAGAGCCTAAACACAGCCCCAGACGGATCCTGCCTCCCACCTCATTGCAGAACACCCTCATGTAGTTCCTAGCCGGCCTAACGAATGACCAGGATGCCTGGGCCAGAGCTCCCAGGGGTGCCAAACCCCATCCCCCTTTAAAAGTGCGTGTAGTTACTCTCCTCTTTTCTCTGGATGTAACCTGGTTGTTCGGGTCCTATGGAGCAAGTAAAAGGGTGACTTGCGTTCCTGTTGCCTTGAATGGTTTCAGCACATCCAGGCTCAAGGACACCTTGGCGCTGTGTGGAAGGCTTAAAAGCCGGATCCTCCCTGAGCCAAAGATGTACCCCCTTATTAAAATATTTCATGCAAAAGGGGGCCAGGCAGTCGCTGCATAGCGAATGCAGACATCTGGCCCTCCTCTCCCTGCCTAGCCTGTTTGTTGTGCGTTCACATCCTTGTTGAGCCCAGCCTTTGTGGGGGCGCACAGTATGTTTTCTCACTAGATGGCATATGTTATATTTTGATAGCTTCCCAATTAAGGCACCACACGATCTCTCTGTGAATCTGCATACATACCTGAGGGTGGGGCAGGAGTGCGGAGGGACACTTGCCTTCCCGCCTCTCCTCTGCACTGCTGATCCATGGGGTGGTGGTGGTGGGGGGGGAGGCAGCTCAATGTGTACGAAATGGATGCGGGGGCACCTACATGACCTCACATTTAGAAGTGGACCTCTATCCACCACCGTGTGTGCTCCACTTGACGGTCTGCCAATGGAACATCTCCATCGTTGAGAGCTAAGCATCAGTATTTTTGTTTATTTTTGTAATTTCACATTGTAGCTTTAATGTTTTATAGTACAATATATTTCTATAGTTTATAGTTTAGTGATGCCACCCGCCTGACGCAATGAGTAATTTTTTTTTTTTGGTAGCTTTTCCTGACAAGTGTTAAAGGGCCACAAAAACACATACATGTCAATACACTTCTGTTGGAAATTTCAAAATGCTGGTTGTTTTAACGCTCGCCCTGAGGGTGAGTGCATTCTTTGTATTGGAAACTGTGCTCATAATCAACCATTTTATGAACGCGCAGTGGATTTGAAATCGGGACGAGTTAATCCGGATTGATTTAAATCCTGCGCATTCTTGGCCGGGCGGGCAGACGGCCTCATGAATGGGGGTTTCCCTCTGCCAAGATCGTGTTAGCGTGTGAGGCCGCTGGAGAGCTTCGAGTGGAAAAAGCGAACACAGGCCTGCATTGTAGCCAAGGGTTTCCCCAAACAGCAATCACTTCTGATTACATCCAAGATGTTGCTCTTGGAGCCAAACCGTGCGCTATGCATTGTGACTGCTGGGCTGGGTCTTGGCGTGTGCGTGGAGGACGTGGGCTGTAAATCAAATGCATGTGCATAGAATCCTTGATTTCCGCGGAGTTCTGCGCAGGCTTTTGGCAACCAGTTGGACCTGAGCGCTCGGCGTGAGTGTCTGCTCCGGTGCAGCCTTGGCAAGTTCGTCACCAGCCTGGTGTCTGGGCGCTTAGGTCCACTGCTGCCGAATCACGCTTTCTATTCGGTGTTGAGTCACGAACTGACTTGCATGTGCAAGATACTCACCGGGTGTTGCACGCGATTTTAACGATTAAACGTGTGAAGTGCTGGGCACGAAATTCGGGTTCGATGAGCAGGAGCTAAAACCAGGTCCTGGGTGTCTGACATCACCCAGTAGGCAGGAGCGCTTACCAGGGGAACCAGGAGCGAGTACCAAGCACCCTGCGAATCTCAACTTTTACATGAGATGCACACTGTAACTTTTCCCCCCATTATGCCTGATCCATTATATTTAAATGTGTAATTCTTGTTAATGAACTTTCTTAAAGTTAATGTCAAGTACACCTGATTGTAAGGCACAAGTTGGCTCTGGGAGCCCAAAATAGCTCCAGGTAGCTGTTGGTTTCCAGGTAGCCAGGCTCTCCTGGACTAAAAGCAGGATCTAAATAGCTCCCAGCTGTTTGAAACCCTGGAAGTGGGATATTGTAACCGTGTATAAAATAAAAGCCACAAGGTCGGTAGTGGCTGTAATATTGTGCTTTTTTAGACCTTGAACTTTTCTTGTGAAGCTATCTTGTGTTTGTACCTGCGCGATTTATGATGTTTATTCTTTGTGATTATCGTATTTTCTTTGTATTTGTAGTTCATCCTATATTAACCAATTGTTTGTCGCATGGGTGCAGGCCACGACGGAGACAATGAGTCCCTCAACTCAGTCTGTACATAATACGGGAAGTGTGCTTGTGCCCGCACCCTACTGCGCCAAGATAGATAAGTAACAAAATTGAAACAGCCGTTGTATCTCAAGTACAGTTTTAATTTGTTCCGTTTATTCTGTTTCTTAGCCCTTTGCGGATGACACGTGTTTCGGCATATATACTGCGCCTTTCTCAAATCCGGGCCTTTGTATGATGTTGTGGTTTCCCCTTTAAAAGCGAGCCAGCAACCTATTTACAATCTCTGGAAGGAAGTTCTTAGGAACTCAAGCAGGGGGACATAAAGCCTCACAGCCAAAAGCAGAGGCTTTCCAAATGAGTTTGTATGGTACGTGATGTGTAGACCTTTTACTGTTAAGGTGTCGTGCCAAATGAAATGAGCAACAAGCCCAGTGTGCATTTTGTGCATTTTGTGCCCAGAGTGGTTTCATGCTTGATTCATTAAGCGCCTGCGTGCCCGATGTAGTAGCTGCCTCCTCTTCCTCATCTTCCTCTGCTGAAGTGCCCCTGTGCCCCTGTTCCCCTGTCTAGGTCCTCTAGACGTGGTGGTGGTGGCGGCAGCGGACCCTGGGGAGGAGGGGTGACCATGATGGATGCCATTTCAAACTGCAGGTAGTCTCTTGTAGCTCCCCAAAAAAGATGCTCTCTCCTGGTCTGCCAGATTGAGGATGGGTAAAAGAAATGGGTGGGTCCCTTTTGGAGGATCCGTCCACAGACTATTCTCCTGTCCACGGACCTCGAAGCGGAATTCATTATCACAGATATATCTGTCAAATATAAAGGTCTATTGTACGTATTATGTCCCCAAATACTCTTTGATCTTAGGCAAAGCTGGCAAGCATCCAAATTGGTGCTTCTCATCCTCCTTCCCTTTTTCATAATTGATTTATTTACAGAATGATGGCGATTTTTCTCACTGAGTTCTTGACAAGATGCATGCTGGAGGCAAACAGGACAACCTGAGACAATGCAGAGGGATCCAAAATACAAATTTACATGTGCTCCTGGTGTATGCGGCAGGCTTCCTTGTTGAGGCCCCCCACCTCCATTTTGCATCTCACTTAAAGCACTGCGGAAGCTAGTAAAGGTGAGGTAGGAGACTTGTATTGTTTGAGTTTTTGAGAGAGGGACCCTTAAGGAGGGTAGCGGGAGACCTTTATTTTCCCCTCACATTCTTTGGTTCCACTAGTAGCCATTATAAGGGCCACTAGTAGCCATTATAAGGGCACAGAAGACCGTCTGTGTCATGGCAGGTTTCCCGGCCTCAACCAAAATTATTAATGTAGCAGTCAGGATGTCAAAACAAGAGTTCACTGTCCCATGGCAGAATCCTAGCTCTGTCCCTCGCACTCAAAGTTAACTAAAGGACGAAAAGGATATCTTCCTAGTCTGGAAAAGTGACTCGCTTCCCCCTAGACAAAAAGGCAGTTCTCGGTTAAAAGTTCTTAAAGTTCATACTCCATTGTTGGGGGTGGGGGTGGAAATCTCTCCCTTCGTCAGGCTTCTGGTGCAGTTCAAACGACTACTGGGGGGCGGACGTCTCCCCTCCCAAGCCTTCCTTTGGCTTACAACACAGTTCAACATTTGGCGGGGGAATCTCTCCCTTTCCGCCTTCCATAGGCTTACACCAGATGGTGGTGGGTCCCTGACCCTGGTTGGCAGACATAGTTCCCTTCTCTCCGAGGCCTCTTGGGTTCAGACACAGGCTTGGTTTACTCTCCTGCCAAGTCCTGGTCTCATTTGCATTATTTTCCCAGTCCTCTTCAGTCTCTTAATCACGCATACGGACTTGGTTCACTCTTCTGCCAAGTACTGTCTTCACATATCTTATTCTGACAGTTCTTGTTGCATTCGCCCCTTCTTTTTGACAGCTCTGAGTTGGCTTCTCTCCAATTACCGTCACAAGGAAGATTGGGTATTCCTGACCCTATTCTCTTCATACTGTCTTGACAAGGTTTCTCTTGAGTTCTCTTCCCCCCACTTCTTATGTAATGCAGGCTATAGGGTTTATCCTGCCCTCTGGGGACTCCCAACCATAGGCTCAGCCACCCAAGGACCTTTAGCGTCCTGACTGCAGCCCTCCGGTCGGTTGTGAGCTTACTCGTGTCCCTCTCAGGCTTGCTGGCTCTCTGGGACTCTTCTTGTCTCGCCGCAGTGGATCTGTGGCTCCTGGCCCTGCTCGGCGTATCTCTCTGAGCTGGAAAGGTCCAAAAGGTCCTGCAGTGCCTTGCTGCCGGTGACTTTCCCAACCAGCCTTCTGCTCCTTTGGTTGGGTTAGCAAGACAACGCCTTTCTCGCTCTTTGGCGACCTAGTCTTCTCCTGCTGTTCTCCGCGGTGAGTGTCCGCTACACTCTCCTTTCCTCCAGGGAGGATCTGAAATTCTGGTAGGTCCTTGGTCTATTTTTATGTCCGTGTTCAACACGGTCTGTAGTTGTGGACTCAGTGGTCGAAGTGGGTGGGAACAGTTGGGAGTGGTGCTCCTCTACTTTTTAAAATTCTGTTTAAAATTTTAAAAAGAAACCGTTCCGGAATGGTTTTGTTTTAAAATAAGTGTAGGAAGAAGTTGAAACTTGCACTTTCAGTGCACTGCACGTTCCCTTAAACAGCAGACTCATGTGTTTGGGTGTTTATATTGTACGTGGGAGGGGACGTGGCTATGAGGTTTGTGGGGAGCAGGGGCTGACCATTAGGGAACATAGTTCCATTACTTCTTTTCGTACACTTGGACCCCTGTGTAGACTAGACCGCACACATAGTCCCCTGAGAGATCTTTGCGGATCCGTGCTTCTTACTCGTCACAGTGCCTTGTCCTCATGGAAGTTAACTCTACTCTTCCTTGTCTTAGTCCTTCCTTCTGAGTTCTACTGAAGTATACATCGGGTGGGAAGGTACGAGTGGAGAGTGTGGGGGTGAAGTAGTGTTTGAGATGTTATGCAGAAACCACGTTCTTCCATGATGGTCGTCACTGGTCCCATAGGGGGCTTCCCCTCCCATGAGACCCATCCGCTGAGTACCAACCCCAGGGTGACTATCGGGTAGCGGCCTCACCTCCCTGGCCTCATGGAAAGGGGCTCCTCCTCTTGAAGCAGTTACGGCATCCTGGGATTCGTCTCACCATCCTCTCCTCTCCTCTTCTGCTTTGTTGGTTGATGGGGGACAGTCTGGGGCAGAAGGGGAATACACAGCATATAATTGTATCTAGCTCGCTACTATTAATGAAGACATGTTTTCCAGCTCTGCATCGCTCTTAGTCCAAAAGATTCATTTGTGGGGGTTATTTACCCAGCCACACTTCTGTCTATCGTCAAGGAGAGGTTGTTGACACAAGCTCAACATCAGACTGAATTTAATGATGTGCCCTTATTTAGGCTTGCATCATTCATGGTGGTAGGTTTGAAGATGGTGTAATCCATGCATGTGGCACATCTGCTTAACAGGGTTCTGTGTGTTTGGGTGCTATGGGCTCCTGCTTACCTTTTGAGAAAAGCTGCAGTGTGCTAAGTTATGTTATCCAATATTTATACTGCATCCAACACCACCATAGTGGTCTGACGGCGCCTGTCCTTGTCCGAAGGTTGACATATTGTGACCCTGTCATGGTGTCGCCAGATCTTGGTCTGGGGACACCAAGGGAGAGGAGGTAGTTTGGGAAATCCTGCACTATAGGCTAGTGTTGGTGATTACTGCCCACTTCAAACTGTTGATTGAATAAAGTAATGAACTGTGTGATCCATGTGCTTTGTGACATGGCCCCATTTCCTACTGCATTCTATAAAGGTTGTGATGCATCCGGTATTGCAGATGGGCTGCATGCTCTTGAAGGCCCTACGCTTCTCTGTGCGGTGCAGGTAAATGCAAGCATTGGAACATCTAATAATTTTGTCTTTTCCTAGGCAAACCTGCTGCTCCCCATCCCCCACCATATATGTTTAACATTACAGCTGCAGTATGTTAATCGTTTCCACACATCATCCAGTTCATTTAATAAACTGTTACTATTAGATTAACCTTTATAAAAAGTAGCCCACCTTAGAAATCAAGCATATGGCACCTTGGTTCAGAGTTTTTTTTAATAAAGCCAGGGCTGTTGAATGCAAAGTAATGCCTACATTTTCGTGCAGTCTCCGTTCAGTCGTAAACAGCTATTCTAAATCACCATAGCAGGGCAAGTTATCGGATAGCGTGCATTTAACTGAATGCTAGCCAGGTAGCTTTCTCTCCTTGGGGGGGGGAGGAAATGGCTCTTTTTAAGTCCTCATGTGAGATGGATTTAGGCACCACGGCCACTGTGCCCCCCATCCTATCACTGGCCATGTCACTCGCATATATTTATCCTTCTGCGAATGGCTGGGGAACGTGTCAAGTTAACATATACTTTCTACACCAATAGCGTTTTCTCGTGGAGGTGGCTAGAGCCAAAACTAAACGAGACCCAGGAAGGCCGTGTAAGGAAGGGCTTTTAGTGACTGGATATTCAGGATGAATCGTCTGCGTTGCAGCCAAGCTGCTTTCTGCGTGTAGTCTTAACGCTGTCGAGCCAAGAGTCTCGTGTATTTGCTGTTTTTTTCTTATTCTTTTACTTTGATGGTGGTTCCTGAATCTGCTTAAGCTGTGCGTCTGCCAGCGGCTGTCAGTTGGAGGAGGAAGCACGATGAGTCATCCATTAAAATAAGGTGTGTAAAAACAATCCTGGATGTATGGGTGCATGAGAAGCTTGGACACTTACCTAAATACATTCTTAGGATTTCTGGTCTTGGTTCCTGAAAGGGCTCCAACACTCCCCTTCACTGGGAAGGCTGTGACAGAGTAGCTGGGCTCATCTGCTGCTTTTCTGGCAGACAGGGGAGAAATCGCTTGGCATGAAAGTGTTGATTGTCCGAAGGCCCACTATTCAAGGGGAAACGTGAGTTGGCAGAAACACACCCACTTTTCAGTCAGTGTCACCAGGTTGCTTTTTTGCAAGGCATGCAATGTTCTTTTATGCGTTCACCCTTTTCCTCAAGAGTTATGTTTGGAATCTAGGCTGGGAGTCACAGTAAAGAAAGCCAGACGAGGAGACCGGGTCCAAGACGGATCCAGGCGGGCACTGGCATATAGGGCAATGCACGAATGGATGGCCTAGCATGCCACCGTCTGCCAGTTTTCAGTCCTACTGGGCCAGTTTGAGTTGCTGCACTATGCAGCTGGTAGTTTTAAGCCTCATTTGGTCAGCAAAAATGGTCAAAATTCACCTTTTGCAACGCATTTGACCAAGTGCGCCCCTGCAACATGCCCCCTCTTGCCCCCCACCCCCTCCCCAAATAAAAACCCCAGTAGTACTCAAGCTGTCAGGAAAAGTAACAAACGGCCTTTGCAATTGCTAGCCACTTTTTTTTTTTTTTTATTTTTATTTGGTGCCCATGCCTGCATCGCATGCCAGCCCAACCTTGGACCATTCAAACACCACGGAATGCAATCAAGGAGCCACTAATGGGTTTACAGCAGAAACATACGTTGCTTGGCAACTGAGATGGTATCGTGTGGTAACATTGAAAGTCCTGTAAATCGTTATAGATTTCTGCGAATTTTTACCACTCAGCCAGATCAGAGCCTGCAAACTGACGGGTGAAAGAAATGCAAATTAGTGTTCAATTACTGACCTAGGCCGGGTCAGGTTGTGTCAGTTTCCTGTCAGTTTTAGACTCCATCTGCATGAGCTCTGCTTTTTGGTACAGTAAGTTAGCAGACCACGGAACACCATCTTCTTCTCGCTCTGTAAATCGGGTATAAATGATTGTTGAAGCATCACCTGAAATTCTTTGTGCTGCAGCATGACCTGTGATGGAGCTAGATTGTCTTTGTGCTGCTCTCCTGTGCGGCATGACCTGTGATGGAGCTAGATTGTCTTTGTGCTGCTCTCCTGTGCGGCATGACCTGTGATGGAGCTAAATTGTCTTTGTGCTGCTCTCCTGTGCGGCATGACCTGTGATGGCGCTAGATTGTGTTTGTGCTGCTCTCCTGTGCTGCATGACCTGTGATGGAGCTAGATTGTCATTGTGCTGCTCTCCTGTGCGGCATGACCTGTGATGGAGCTAGATTGTCTTTGTGCTGCTCTCCTGTGCGGCATGACCTGTGATGGAGCTAGATTGTCTTTGTGCTGCTTTCCTGTGCGGCATGACCTGTGATGGAGCTAGATTGTCTTTGTGCTGCTCTCCTGAGAGCAGCATGACCTGTGATGGAGCTAGATTAGGTGAGGCGTGAAGGAGAGTTACCGACATACAACAAGACCTGTACAGGAAATCTTCCCAAGGGAGATCCAAGGACTTCTCTATGTGTATTATCTAAGCGTGAAGTGGGGCAGCATCCGGCCTCTCCACTAAAATTCCTCTCGGTAAAAATGTGGTTCAGGAATCGATAATATTCCAGTGGTGGTGCAGCTTCCGAAAAAGTGTTAGCGGGAGAAGGATTCCTAGGGAAGGACCAGCTGTAACATGAGGGCATTCCCCTTTACAGATCATTAGGTAAATGGATGGGAACTTTTCATTGGAACTATTAAAAAAATAAAAGAAGCCTAAGATGTACGGTAGGTCATTGTGAAGTGAGAGCAAAGTCCGAGCCAGACACCAAGTCTCTGATTAGGCGGTTGATGGTGATTTATGTGGTATTTCAGAGCAATACTCTGTGGTAAATAATGCATGATTGGGGGATCCAACCTTGTGGGTAGGGGCAAATATCAGAAATTGTGCTCCCCGTCCTTAGAATAAAATGAGCGTTTTTGTCCTCCAACTTAAGGTTGGGGGCATGAGGGAGTATCCCCGATTGTGGTGAACATGTGGGCATCTCGGATGCCCACATTCTCGTCACCCTTGTAATTTAATGCACAAAGGTCAGTATTGACCTTTTTTGTGCATTATCTCACACGGTACTTGGAAATAGTGACAATTGGCAATGAAGACCAAAGCAGAGCACAGTGTTAGAACAATGAAGGAAACGGACAACCAGGATCGGAGCGGTCATCTTGGCCTACTATGAAAATCTTGTCGTTCTTCAGTCCTTGTGGCATTTTGTTATATGTGCGATTTCTTATAACATCTGGCTGAGTGCGAGCAACCAATCTGTTTGGATGGGCTGCAGACTTCATGTACTGGCATAAGTACAAGTTGTGAGCAATCTGTTGGTTGCTTGCACCCACTGTATGCTCCACTGGCTCCCCTCGCTCCACCCTCCTCCCGCTCCCCTCTCTCCTAGCAGCAAGATCCCTCAATTTTTATCCCAAATAACCTACTTATTTCTCCCACCGAATCTGCCGCTCCCTCTCCTGTCTGGCTCTATAGGTTATCTTGGGAATGTCAGCGGCTCCGCTCAGAACCCCGGCTTCCATTTCTATAGTGACCATCTGTAAAAGAAAAGGGGCTGCATGCTCTCCACTGCCAGTTTTTTACCCTCAATGTGTAACTTTGAAACCCGGGGTGCTAATGGTGAGCAACCCCTCTGCGATAGGCTTAACTGGGCAGAAACCACTCCTCATCCATAGCCCTTGCTTCAATCGAGCCGCCTCGGTTTGGAACCCGGCTACTGGCTGCTGGGTTTTACACCCCACCTCCTCAGGCTTTATAGAAATACTATCAAACATTGATGGTCTGTTGAACAGAACTTTGTTTTTGATTGGTGACCGTGCCCAGGTTTATGCATGAAGAGTTGGACAGATGGAACTAAGTTCTGGGGTTGATGGATGAGCTTGTCTTTGAAATGCAGCAAATTCATGCGTGTGCTTACATAGACGTGCTGACTTACTCTGCTAGTCATGCAGAGCATGTTTTAATAAAAAAAGTACCTCAAATTGTACAGAATTGAAAGCCATGTATCTGCAATACAATACATTGGGCCATGTAGGGATATGGAGAGGAAGCCTTCTAATTTGAAAGGTGATGATCCTCTGCTTGCCAGATCAGAGCAAGGAGGTGGAGGTGGACAATGGGCCTCCTTCATCCAGCAAGAGGACGATGCCAGCTTGGTCGCGGGACTGCTGCCTCTGCTCCTGGTAGGCACGGGACTGAATCCTGCATGAATTAACACTTATAGAAGTGATATCCCTTGGGATAGATGAGGCTAGGGTATAGGCTACTGTTCTAAAAAAAATGATGAACTCGATAAAGGCATTTCACGATTATCGGGTCAATAAAAAAACTATGGCTGCTGAAAATCATTTAACATTGTGACTTTGTTTTGGAAATTCTTAGTTCTGAAAAGATGATAATAACTTCCACTTAAATGAGGTTAATCCTCATTGATCTGGAGTGAATGTTTACACATTAGGAGTGTATGCAAGTTGGGTTTCCATGGAAACATAGAGCAGTGTCCTTTGATAAGCCTGCAAAACCATCGCATCTTAACTTTGGAACCAAGTTCTTCCCGGAGTGTTCTGAAGAGGGTCCGAGAGATGACGCGCCCCGCATGTGAATGAAGCACGCCCCCATTGTCCTGCCTGCACTGTTGAAAGTGCGTGCAATGACTGCAAGACAATGAACGGTCCCATTCCACATAGACCATTGATGATCCCGAGGATCCTGTATAGTGAGCAACACAGTGACAACATCCACCACCAGGTGACCTCACACACCAGGAATGTGCTTTCTTTCCACTGATGGGTATCAAAGATCACGGCTCAGGGGACCCCCACACAAAGAGGGGGGCAGCGAGAAGGAAGTGCTTTTCCCAGTGATGTAATGTACTGAAAAAACATACTTGAAGGACTCCGGAAAGGCTTCCAGAACTGTACTCCCCCTTTTAATTGCAAATGGAAGTGGCATTTCGCAGGTGGGCTCCATAGACAAGGATCATTCAATGAAGCAGGATGTTGCACAATAGGCCGTCTTGGCGAGCGCGCCGTTCCATTAGCAGCCCTGCTTTGCTACAGTTATTGCAACCATTATCAACATGTCTAAGGTTTAGAAGAAATGCAGAAACCCAAGCCAAGTAAAATGCTAGACTCCCGTTTTCAGGAGACATGTAATGACGTCAAAGAAATTGAGCCATGAAAACATTTTTTTTGTTTGGATTGTCCTGATCATTTCAACAATTGTTTACTGTTCAGGAAGGTAATATTAGCCAAAAGTTCCTTCACCGTGAACCTCTTTTGTGCACTCTGCCCAGCTTGCTTTGGCCATGAATTCTGCCTCAAACAATCAGTTCTGCCCCATTGGCATTGGGTGTAAAAACTAGGCATGCGTACAAACTCCGAGCGGGAACTTCCACAACTTTCAAGATGGCGGACCAAAATGACTGCCACTTAAGTTACAGTGGGCCCCTCTAGACCTAATCCACACACCATATGCTGTCACACAAACCAACCCGAGTGGTTTTTCAGCATGGTGTGTTTTTGAGAAATAACATGAGCATGGCGGCTAGCAATTGTGGGAGAATATTTTGAGCTGCATTCTGTTACGAATACATTGAGTGTAGGGATTGAAAATAGATATCGCATGTGTACCACCCCCCATAATTCAAAACCTTGACTCTCCTCTAATCGAACAAGCGGCTTCATCAAACTATATGGTCTAATACAATTCAGTCTTCGTAAGATAAATCAAGCAAGCTCTTGGAATGAAAATTACATACTACGCACGCATCAATAAATATATGTTGGGTTGCACACATGTCTGAGTTCTCTGCAGAGCAAATCTAAACCATGTCAACTATATAGGTTTATTTCACGGTTGCTAGGAACACTACATGTAAACACTCCCCATCTCCCTTGTTCCTCACCAACATATTTGCATTGTATTACGGGAGCATTGCAATACCTGAATGCTGACTGGGGCACAAAACATGGATGATTATACAAATGCATAGCGTGAATAGATTGCAACACTCCAGGTACAGTAGAATACTAACTGGTGAAAGCGAACCGAATTTGAACAGAGCCCTAATAATGAAACCAGTTTACACGCACTGCCTACAGGAATGCAAGGATAGCTCTGCTGTTGCTCTAGAGGAGGGGACTCTACACTGACATTTCCATTTCTTCATTTGCAGCATTTCTAGACCCCAGGTTGCCAGGTTTGATGTTGATTTCCCATCCCCCCCCCCAGATCCCCTCCACCCCCTATTCTAATCAAGTCCTTTGACTTCTCATTACAGATCTCCTTCTTGGCATTATTAAATGCGTTCCACATGGTTTCCAGGGTATCGCAATATTCTCTTCTGTGCAATGCATTTGCATAAACGCATGTGTATCCGATCTGCTCGGCTGCTTACACACCTCTTAGACCAGTGTGAGGGGCATACTGGCAGAGTCCCCTAGCTGGTCACATTCCCCACCAGGGATGTTTCGCTTGCAGCCTGTGGTCCGCATGCGAGCAATGTGCCATCAACTTGCGTTCCACGATTGAGCCGACTAGGTTTACCCCTTTTTTAAAAAAAATAGTTGTGTTGTATTAGGTGCTTTCAGTTGATGTTGTTCTTGGATAATTAACTTATTGAGTGGGGACTTTCTTGCTTACTCCCCACGCCCCTTTGTTCCTATGGCTGCTGTGTATGTGCCTGTACTGCCATGCATGACTTCTTGTAGATTTCATGCTGTAATATTGTAATATGATATAGTTATTGCTCACATTGATCGCCCGTAGGCGGAACCGCATAAAAACGCAGTGATTCTGCCCCACCCAGCTAAATGGAGCTTACAGAATGCCATAGTTGCCAACATGATCCATTGCAATCTATACGTGCTTATCCTGTCCGATTTCGTTTTTTCATCTTTGCATTGTGGGACGTATCGTTCTTGTAGACTTGTAGTTACGTTTTTACCCATTACAAGTCGAAAAATGCATTGAAAGAGCTAGGACTGGATAGGCACCTACAGATTGGAATGGATCATGTTGGCAGCTATGGAATTCTGCATGTGCTTTTTCTGTGTATGGAAAAGCATGGATACAAAACGCCTGGAACACCGGAAAGCCACGACCTGTCTCGGGAGGATAGCGCCGCGGCAACGTGCTCGCCTTGGAAGCAAGACGACACGCAGCAACACAGGTTCGATCTCCGGGTCCGCACTTAGAAACCTCTGGGTATTAAGCGCGTCATAAATAACTTATGATATCATATCCATGTAATGCTGCATAAAACATTAAAAAAGACTCTTTATTTCAGTGTCCTATTGGATCTATAAAGGTATCGAAGCCGCTTCCCTTTATTTGGATAAAACTAAGTGTGTGCCTGCGCATTACATGTGAACATCCTTTCTTTTTTAATGGGCGTGTCTGTTGGAACAGTGGTTCATCCAGAACCACGCCTTTCCCGGAGCGCGCCATTGATCTGTTGGATGGAGGCTTCTTTATTCCGTTGCTGCTTTCTTAAATGTGAAAACTGTTTTTCAAAACTGATGTTGTGGGTTTTTCATGTGACTCATTGGCGTGACACATCCTCTTGCCGAGAGGTTTGGCACTCTTCCATGAATGGCTTGACTGCTTGGGGTGTGACTGCGCTTCACGTATCATTTTATGAGCATATCCCAGGGTAGCAATGCTTCACTTTTGTTTTTCTCACTGAGTAGATTCTAGGCATCTCTTTATCACATTAATAAAGTTCCATTTCATTCGTGGGATTTTCAGTCTCGCCATTGGTAATAGGCAGAGTATTTCTGATCCTATAAGGAGTCCCTTTTTCCTTCCCAGTATTCCTGTTCTCCCCTTTACCTTCAGTCTCGAGGAGGAACGTCTTGGTACCCAATGGTGTCTGGGACCTTCTTTTTCCTTCTCTTCGTTTCTGTGTTTGTTCTCCATGAATCTGCTTTGGACGCTTTTGCTTCTCCTTCCCAGCGTCTCAGTATTGTTATGGATACTCTGCCCGTGAGTCGGTTCTTCGGTGCAATGGTATCCGATTAGTTGAGGGGACAGCCTGTCCACCACGTTGCCTGCGCGGCCACACACCACCACCAAGGTCTCCATTCCGGTCTTCCCGGCTTCTCCTTCCTCGCACACGCTGACCCTTCAGCGTCTCTTGCTCCTCGCCGTAGCAATTCTGAAACTCGCTGGCTCCATGGCCTGCGTTGGCTCCACCTTCATCAGACTGTCTCCATGCATGGGCTTCCACTGCTTGCGTCTTCCTCTCTGCCCCTCTCCTTCCCTTTACTTCTCCCTCCTTCTCTTACCCCCTCCCCCTCTCCCTCCTCTTCCCCTCCCCCTCTCCCTTCTCTTCTCTCCCTCCTTCTCTCCCTCTCTGCTTCTCTCCCTCTCTGCTTCTCTCCCACCTTCTCTCCTTCTCTCCCCTCTCTGCCTCTACCCCTTCTTTTAGCGTACTCTGCACAGTTATTCAGAGTTTTTGACTTCCAGAGATGGGCTCTTTTTCTGGGGATGGTATAAGTCCATTTTCTCTGCACCCCTGTTGGAACGTGTGCTGATTTGGAGTGTTAGATAATTCCATATAGGCCATCACATTGAGGACATTGGGGTGTTGCTCACGGCAACTGGAGTCTTTGTCCCCAAAGGGGGGAGACTCTCCGGTTCCGGTCCTATTTGCCTCCTCCCCTAGGGAGGGTGATCAAAGTGGCCTCACTGCCCTACCTTACGAGGGGGTTGGGGGGAGTCCATGTGGAGAAGGGACACATTCCCTCAATTCATCACAATACATTCAACTCTGAATGATTTTGGGATGGCTTGTGCAACTCTGTTCCTCGGGGAGGAAGTGAATAATATAACATGGACATTCGCAAAGGCCAACCTTTGCTCTAATTTACTGCAAACATCACAGGACGGTTGTGCATGAAGTAGCCGTGAAAAGCCGGTGTCTGGTCCATTTACATGCTTTGCATGGTGAAAAATCTAGTCTTTTTAAAAAAATTTTTTAAAAAGACAAGTGTGAAACACGAGATAAGCCTTTAACCTTATACAAATCTGAACATGGATATTAGAGGCATTGACGTTTTAGCAAAGTACCTAGAAAAACTCACAAATGCTTATTGGCTCACCCAAATTATGCGCGTCAGATTCAATCTATTGCCGACCGGGATAATAAAAGGATTGCAATCTGAAGAAAACCACTAATTGCCAACATTGTGAATTGGAGGCAGAAAAAGAAAGCCTTCAACACTTGATAATATTTCTGGTCCTTACAGGAAATGAAGTTTCGTTAACCATTTGTAATTTTGTAAGCATTTTAGCATGTGTTTTACTATTTGTGTATGTGTGAAAAGTTTCTTAGTAAACTAAAACGCACTAATACAAAAAAATACTCAAAAGTGGATGAAATCCCGTTATTTATATTTTAAGCTTGCTGGTGTATTTTCGGGCACACGGCCGTGCTCGACAGCTTTAGCCCCTGATCTTTTGGTTATAGCCCCGGAAAGAATCTCAGGAGCTACAGCCAAAAGAGTAGCTAGCCCCCAGTCCCAACAGTTCCGACATCAGCGTAGCCCCGTGTCTTTTCCAGACCTAGCAACTCCCCTGGTGCTCGATGTCACTCACTAGCCCTGCTGAATTTTAATAAGTGCCAATCCGACGGGCTATTTAAAAACACAGCCATTGTTATTGGCTGCAGCCATTTGGAAATGTTGCAAATGGCTGCCATCGTGCCTGAAGATTTTGCACTGGATTCTGCCGATCCCGGACGGCACACATTTTTAAAATCGGCATATTGTTAGCCTCTTGTACTCCACCACATGCTAGGCAAGGTCAGGGGGGGGCGAGTTGTTGAAAGAGGTAAGTAACATGCGACTAAAAATTGCCATTTTTGTTTAATGACCTAGTCGGCAGGTTCAAAACGGGGTCAACTGGTTGTAACCAGGTCTGCTGATTCATGCTGGGTTGAAGACTGCTCTTTCCTATGGCCGGTGGGCTCTGATCTGGGTCTGAGCCAGGTTCCTGGGTCCCCTGGACTCTCTGGGACTGCATGTGCAGAGCCAGGTATGAGTAGAAGCTGTGGTGGGCCACAGACTATTCCCCGTCAGCGCATTGATTTTGTTGGTGGCCCCTGGGCACATTGAGTACTTGGAGGCACCAGGCGCATTACGGGAGGCCATGCCATGGCCAAAGGTCCCACTCAGCACATTGGATGACTTGGAGGTGTACACTGGGCAAGCCCATTTGGTAATTAGGGTGATTTGGCATGCCTGGGGATATGGCCATAGCTACGCCCTGGGCAAAGTGTGTACTAGTGTCCAGTGTTTGTCAAAAGTGATGTCATATATGATGTCATTGTTTAAGAGCCTAGTGTGCTCACGTGCTGTCCAATGGGGGTTGGGAGGGGGGTCATAGTTAAGGGGGCATAGCTACCAACACTGAATTTCAAGGGTTTTGTTAGGTTATATCTCACACTATCAGTAGGGCTCAAAAAGTTTTTCGTATCTTCTTGCAGTGTGGCAACATTTATTACACCGAAGGGTACTTTCCAGGCCAAGCAAATGCTGTTTGGGTTGCTGTCTGCCATGGTAGTCTTTCAAAACATTGTGCACACTTTCTTTCTGGGAGTGCAAGGCATATCCCTGCTGCCAGGATGACGTTGAGGTGTGTGGAAAGACGGTAGAGGGGCATGACAGGAATTTGGAGGTATCCTTTGGGGATGGAGGTGTCATAATACAGCATGAAATATGTATGGTTCGGTTAAGTTCTATTGACTACTTAGGGCACCGTATTAGTAGGGCGGGAGTGGAGCCCAAGGAGAATCTTGTTAAAACAATCCAGGATATGCCGAGGTCAAACTGATGTCATTCCAGGTACTTGTTGAAAACTACTCAAAATGTGTACTACTCAAAAAAGGGGCCGGGACATTTTAAAGACGGAACTCGTACCATTTGTAATCTATGCAAGATTTCAAATGCTGGGAGGTTGAGTTCCGGGCTATCAAGGAAGCCATTGCTCAGGATTTGGTTCCGAATGTGATAATACAGTGATGTATGCAAGTGACTTTAGACTGGGGTAGTCCTGCTCAAGAATCAGAGGCTTGTAGGAAAACAATTGCCTTGCCCACTTACACCCTTAGGGGTTTGGGGGGTTATCAGGCAGGTACCACTTTTTAATAAACGAGAGAGAAGCCTTGAGTTGTGTGTGTGGGTGGTCCATACTTTCTGCACCTTCTTGTGGGAAGCAACCTCACCACGAGGACATACCATAAACCTCTCATTGCAGTGTTGACAGGACAAGGTTTGTGGCGGGGGTGCCTTGGAAGGCTGCTATGGGTCACAACCCTACAAGGATATTGTGGGGCATTGCAGGCATCTGGGATGGAGCATTTGGTAGCTGATTTACGGCCCTACAAGCTGTTCTAGGATGATGTGGATTAGCAGAATGTGGTCGAGCAAGATGGGCCCGGGGTAAAAGTGTTCCAGCTGGGTATAGGTGAAGTGACTAAAAGGGAGTGGTGGAAGGGCCGGAAGCAGTGGTCGAAATGGGCAGGAGCGGTTGAGAGCGGTGCTCATCTACCTTTTTTTTACTTTTACTTTACTTTTATTTGAAAAAGAAACATTCCGGAGTGATTTAAAAGTTTAGGAAGAAGTTGAAACGTGCACTTCAGTGCACTGCACCGAACATTATCCTTAAATAAAATAGCAGGCGTGTTTGTTTGGGGATTTGGATTCCATGTGGGGGGGGGTCATGGCGATGGGGTTTGTAGGAAGCGGGGGCAGGCCAGCATGGAACATAGTTCCACTACTTCTTTTCGTACACTTCAACCACCGGCTGGAAGTGATGATGATGGGTGCTCTTAAACAAGCGGACAGAGGGAATATAAAGCCTTGCCAGAGTCTAAAGTATGAACTAAGTGTTGAGGACAACACCAAGGCATAAACAAATGTCTCTGGTGGGTGTCAGGAGGAGGATTTTGGATGTGTGCCATAAAGGACACATTTGGATGATTTGATGATTCGCCAGGTCTTCTCCACAGAGAGGAGCCCTTTCCTATGAAGCTAGGTAGGTGAGGCTGCTATCCGATTGCCCCCCTACGGGTGGTATTATATCGGGAGGACCTCATGGGGAGGCACTCCCCTCCTGGGGATCAGGAGGTCCACCTGGAGAAAAGCCTCCGTAAATCCATGTCACAACACCCTACCATCATTGTCACCCGCCCCCATCCCCTCACTGTTGATAGGTGAAGCAGGTGTTGTTGTAAAGCCATAACTGTGACAAATGTAACACATACTGAACATGAGAAGCATATGGAATAACCATATGCAAAGTCAGCCGAGTACTATAACCAGGTGGCTCACTGGAGGCATGAAGAGTGCCAAAGAGACTTCCCAAGATGGTGTTGATGTTACACCAGGGTGGAATCAACAGTAGAAAGCCAGAACAGACTAAGGTGATCTCATCGCAGAAGCCAGGAGTATGCGAACAAGACCAGGGAAGTGGACACTTGGAACGCTGCATCTGAATCGGACCTGTTTCTCCAGCAGGTGGACGGGAAGAACAGGGCATTACTGGAGCATCGCGGGAGTTGGCAGGGAACTGACTCGCTTGGTGGTAGCGAGAGTGCAAAAAGGTGAACTGTCGGGTCCAGAAACTGTGCTGAGACCACCAGCCTGCTGCGGAGCCATGCAGGAAGCAAGAAGTAGCAAAGGCCCCGGCTACCCGATGAATAACTGGAGCTGTGTCCCCAAGATACCGCAGGAACAGCGGGAAGACCGGGTGGGGTCCAGGAAGAGTCCCAACTCTGAGTGCTTCTGAACTCATCTCCCTCATCGCAGTGGCCAATCAATACCACAGTCCAAACTGAGTGCATCGGGAGTCCTCTCCTTCATTACAGTGGTTCATCAATACCACTGATCAAGCAAACTTTATCAGGAGTATCTCCCTAGTTGCAGTGGCCGACTCAATGTTGCTGCCCAAGCAGAGTGGAATGGGAGCCATCTCCCTCATCATACTGATTCATTAAATACCTTTGTTGAAAAAGAGGGCTTCAGGAATTGGCTTCCTCGTTGCTGTTGCCCAACCAACGTCATTGGAACATCAGAGCTTTAGGAAACAATGCCATCGTTATGATATAGAAACCAGTAGAGAGCCATCCAGGAAAAACCTGGAGAAGATGTTCATCATCAGAGTGCTAAATGGAAGACAAGGAAGGCTAAGAGTGTTTGTACTTACTGGAAGGAGTTGAAGAGACTCATCCATGTTTTCTGCAATAGTGCATTAAGACCACTGTAAATAACTTTTTAGAAGGACCAGGAGAAGGGAGTCATTCCCCTAGGGAAGAAAAGACAAACTTCCCTTTAGATAAAGATGTATGGTTATAATGTTAAGGTTAGATTAGCTGATTTCTGACAGAGAACACTTATTTTTGACAGACTTTCTGACAGCTCACTAAAGTCTTCCAAGGTTGAAGCATGGCAAGCCTGTTAGAAGTAGGGAGAGAGTTATTTCTTTAGCTACACAATACATGTTCATAACGACAAAACAACCTCTTGTCAGTCTTCTTCTTCTACACCCTACCGTTGACCAAAGCAAAGGGGACAGTGCGGAATGACTTCTGGTGGCCCCATGTGGCTGCTGATGTTGAGAAGGTAGCCACGGGTTGTCCGATGTGCCGCAGTGATTAGTCCTGTAAGTGGCATGTTGAAGCTTTGAGGTGATCAGAGTTGCAAATATGACGTTGGAGGTCTTGTTTTTTTTAGAAGGGGAATATTGGAGAAGGTCGATCCTTTTGTTGATCAACCTCTGTTCCATGTGGGTGGAGGTGAAGCTGATGCATGAGGCAGGCACCAGGGCAGATGAGCAGTGACTAGACAATTATTTTCAACTGGAAAGTTACACAAATAAAATACTTGGGGAACTGTGTGCAGTTCACATCACAGGTGATGAAAGTGTATTTGCTGCAACAAAGTAGTGTGCAGCATCACGAAACACCGGTCATCTTGAGACCAATGGACCTGTTAAACATTTTAATTGCATCAGAACGGTGGTTGCTGAGATAGCAATTGGGAAAAGAAGGTAGAGAATAGAGTATTGATCTATAGATTGCCCTAATACCACCACTGAGGTAGTGCCATTTGAGGTTCTCAGGAAGATAAAGGCGAACACAAGAACATTACCGGTAGGGTTATGGTGTGCAATATCCATTGATTGGGACCGTGCAATACTATCGAGGGACCGGGTGGAATGAGAGTGGAGAAAATGAAGGCGAGGTATGAACACCTGTGGTGTTCAAGAGTGGGGAAGGAGACGTGGTGGATATGTTTAGCCTGGGTACATGAGGAAGGGAGTGTCAAGGTTTTGGGGAGCACAGGGTAGTGGAGGTTATGCTTGGTGCTGTGGTAATGAATAATGGCAGAATTGGGAACAAAGCTACATTTCAGTGACAAAATAAACACTTCTAACTGAATACGAAATGAAGTGGGTTGTGGGTGATATATTGATCCTTGCACTCATTCCGTGCTGCCATAATATAGCATTAGTAATCCGTTTCAAGGGCTGGAACTGGGAGTTGTCAGGGTAACGGCCCAGCAGCCTGCTTGGGTTATAACGAGGGCACCAGGATGTTACCCCCTGGTCCAGCCCTTGGAACAGGGGTGCTAATGCTATTAGCACCCCGGGTTACCAAAGCTGTAGGTTCCGGTGTTAAAAAAACATAGTATTTTCATTCAAAGAATGGGACGCACGCGGCGTCCGGTTCATTGAATGAAAATACTGTGCCAAGATGGCCGTCCTGCTTATGGAAGGCTGGGTTCCATATGGATTCCTCTTCCATTTCCACAGTGACCGCAAACCGAGAAGGATGGAAGCTGCTGTGACAGGTGCCGCTGCCACGATCAGGTAAGTGGGGCTGAGGAAGGGGGCTGGATTAAGTTTTAAAGGGAAATGACCCGTAGACGATGGTGGCCTGCGGCGGGGAGGCAGCCTCCGGGATACCATGTAACCGGGTTCTGCAGAACCTGATTGGCTGCACCCTCTTCCCCGATCAGCTTTCCGTGCTGTTAACATTCCTAAACGTACACATCATCCCAATGCTGGTCCTAATCTGGATCCTTTAAGAGGACCCCGTTCACATCTGTAAGCAATGACACACTCACTGTGCAGGTCAGATAAATCTGCCCAGCAAAGATACTATGGCCTCAAACAGCTTGGTCTTTCTGTACGTGTCATTTCGTCTAACAGATCAATGTTATTTTCCATGGCTTTTCTTTTTCAGAGGTGCAATTTTTAAAAGGTGTCCCGTTGTGGGAGCAGTTTGTACATGATAAATGATATCGCTCAAGTATCTTTAAAAAGCGGTGTTTTTAGCATATTTTTAGACTAAAGGGATGTCGCCCTGCTTTAATTATTTTTTGAATTTGTATACGAGTGCCTAAATTCCAAAATCCATGTATAAAGCAGTGCGTCAGTGGTGTTGCCCATAGGCTGACACAGACTGACAGATTTTGTCACCCTGTGGCGGAGCTACAATGCATGGGCCGATGCAGACTAATGGGAGAAGAGACGCCCCCATCAGCAGAGATGGTGCATTTGCCCAGGCAGCACATGCCACAGAATCGAACACCGTCTGTATTGGGGTCCATTGGTACGGGCATGGAATCGCCACATCGCCGGCGTAGAGCAGTTGTATTCAAACCTTTTTAATGCTGAGCCCCCCCTTGAGTAGAAATATTGCTACCAGGCCCCCCCCAGATGCCATATCTCCCTATATTTTCCATTGAAAGCAGTCACCGTAGTCCCCTTTTGAAGAGCCCCGGGGCTGGGCCCTCGTAGGGAGCGGCCAGCCTCAGTTTGAAGATCACTTGTGTCGAGATACCACAAATTCACCTCCATGTGGTGCCGCCTGTTTCATGGCAAGAAGAGGTGATCAGAGTCTGCCGCACAGACGAATGCACACCTGCTGCAGCACTGCTCATCTAATGTCAGATTGCCTCTTCCTACTCTAAACAAACGGGCTTCCCCACCGCGCTCGACTCCAATGCACACTCTCGCACAGTCCCCACATCATGGTCACTCTCACGCATCGACTTCCGGTACAGGCTGGAATCGGCCAGAGAATGGATTCAGCCAAGCTATGTCGACAGGCACATGCTTACTCATGGCCCGCACTTACACAGATTAGGCAGTAGGCTACTGCTTTTGAAGCAGTCCTACCGCCTACATATTTCAGTGACAGATCCTACTGCTTTTTACAGTGGCAAGTAGTTTATGCGACTCTAAGGCAAGCTGCAGGACCAAGCAAGCAACACATTAGTCTGTCTATACAGTGGACTGGTAGGTGAATACTTTGATTTCACTCAGACCAATCCACTGACCTGACAGCTGCATGACTCTGTCCTGCACTGTTGCTGGGGCAACCCTTAGGTGAACCACCAGTGAAAGCAAGTGGAAGAGTGTACCACCATCACACAGCATCTGCTGACAATTTGGTGTTCAGTTACCATTCAGAATGATACATTTTTAACATTTCAACATCTTTCCATGTTGTGCTGTTTGTTTTGTATTTTCGTGTGATGTCATTGTTATGGGAATTATTATTTTTCAAACTTGAGAAATCCTGCATCTTTTCGGTCACAGAATGTTGGCAAGTATGCACCTACTCCAAGCACCCCAATAAAGCCTGCTCAAACCCTCGACCGCATGTCCATAACGCGCCAAAGGTATCCTTCTCGAGGCCCCTACCAAGCTCCCTTCCACCAGGCACAAAGCTCCACCCTTTGCTAAAATGTCTTCATGACCAAGACCTGTGTCCAGCCATGGTGGCTTTTTTGGCTCGCACAACGGTGATTGTTTTCTGTAATGTACTGCAAATGTGCTTTAACATTTTATAGATTGGAACATGACTCCAATATTTGAAATATTTCACTATTGTAGTCACGCTTATATCTGTATTTTCTTATGTGCAATTTTTCAATATTAAAATAATTTCTATGTGCTCCACTGTGAGCATATCACTCATTGCCCGTCTAGGTATGTATAGTGTGACCCATGAGCACACACATTCTATATTTACAGTTGTAATTTATGTTCACCTACCCCTGAGTATCTCCTTAGTCTATTTTTTTTTTTTATTTTAGTCTTTTTTTTTTGTCCCGCGATAGGCAGTCGTATTTTACTATTTCAAGAGTAAGATAGTTGGATTCGCTTTCTATGACTGAAGACACAAAATTGACAATTGAACATATAGAAAAATCTTTGAACAAAAATAAAGCCCATGATATTTTTCATTAAAAACCTTGAATATGTTAGACCAGGAACAACTAGTGAGGGGGTATGTCTCTCTCTTTTAATTTTTACACTACTGCAGAATGGAGTGAATACTATGTGAAGCCTGGATGCTGTTTAAGGATAGCTTTTGCTACCCCTATGCTTGTCCTTGCTACGCCAATAATCTTTTCTGCTACCCCAGATTAGCACTTTGTTAAAAAAATAAATAATACATAGTGGGCTTTGCCATAGCCGAACTGGCATGTGTGGAGTTGGGAAAACGGGAGCACAAACAAGCACCTAACCAAGCAAAGTCACAGAGCAAGGCCGGGAGGATAGTTCAGAGGCAACGTGTTTTGTCTTGGAAGCAAGACAAGACAGAGCAACACTGGTTCGAATCCAGATCACACGTAAGCACATTATAAAATATTAATTAAGGTAAGGCTACATTCCTGCAGGCAGCATTATGCAAGTAAAGGTACAACCTCTGCGCACGCCTCTTTATTGGTACTGTAACAGAATTTACGACACGGCAAACTCCAGACCAGGACTCTTTCCACTGGCAAGGGATGTGGCGCACAATAAAAACGCTTTTAAGTTTATTTCGGATTCTGTTTTGAGAAGGCACCCAACCAGTGTCATACCCCCCCTTAACAAACACCCTGTGTCGCAATGGACCAGGCGGGTGTGTAATAATGAAATATTTCTTTATTTTTAAATTCAAATGCAAAAACAAACAAATCAAATTTAGGGCAGCAATCACCAATGTGGTGATAATATACAGCAAAATGTTATAATACACTTAATTTAACTTTCTGACATTCGATGCATACATTTTAAATGGAGATGGAAGCAAGATCGCTTTTTGTTATACTTATAGATGGCACAACTGTTATGCACTCCCCCTGCAACACTCTCCCAAACCTCTGCTGACTCATTTTTGTGTGGGTGGAAAGGAGCAGCAAGTAATCAGAAATAAGGGGGAAAAATCAGATTTGAAATTCGACCTACCGTCCCGGAATGGGAAGCCAAAACCGAAATGAAAACCTTGAAAAAGGAGCAAGCTGGCACACTCAGAGCTCACTGGATACTTAAAGGACAGTTTACATTTGCAGTAGAAGAAAGAGGATGGGAATTTGTGTGGCTCTACTAAAGAGGCAAGGAAGGTTACAAGCTACTGGGCAGGGAACTAAACATGAACACAGGTGAGAATCGACTTTGGGAAGGAAAACAACGCAGCAAAAATCACACGTGGCAGAATTGCAATTTCTTTTTCTACACAGACTTTAAACAAGCAAACAACTATGAAAATAGGCTAACAGTCAAAATTGGAAATCGGTTCCTATGATGGGGAACAAAGGCACATTGCAGATAGGAGAATGAAGTGCAAGGATGACGCTTATGTGGTGACAGTATGGTTTCTCAATAGGAAATGTAAATCGGATTTTTTTAAGGCCAATAATTACACGGGCAAAATCGGTTTTGATAGTATAATGACAGGTTCTACTGTGACTATATTTTAATGGCTAGATTATTAAAGAAAGATGCTGCATGCAAGGGGGTGAGTTTGCAATTGTAACCAACTTGCGCTGCTCACCTCCTTATAGGGGAATTCATTGATCTCAAAAATGGTACTAAGGACTTACGCAAATAGCTGAAATGATTTAAAAAGAATTACGCTGACACATATAGACTAACACAGATTATTCTAAGGACAGGATAAACAGAGGATGCTGACAATTTAGGAAATTACTAGGATTCTTATGGGTTTTTTATAGGATTTGGACAGAATGCAAGGTAACAGAGTGGGTTATGCAGTTTATTGGGTACTGGGGAGGGTGATACTTGCAAAATGCACTGGAGTGGGTTATTTGGACAGCTAACCGGGTCTCTGGACAGCGAGGCAAGGATCTGGTCACTGGGCAGCGGCTGGCTCTCCTTCAGGGACCAGCTGGGCAACAGTGGTCTGGTCACTGGACAGCAGGGCCTCAGCTGGGCAAACGGTCTGGTTGCGGGGTTCTCCCCAAGGGGTCAGCAGCCTTTCCCCCCTTTCTCCCTGAATTATGGGGAGGAATCTGGTTCTGGAGAGGTGGTTCTGGATAGGTGGTCCTGCCTGGATCTGGGTCAGCTACCTCTGAACCTGGTTCTGGAGTCTTGGAATCTTGCAGGGTGAATTTTGAATGGTGAATCTCCATATGCCTCCCTGCCTACCTCTTATATAGGCAGAATGACATCAGAGAATGTTTACAATGTGCGCAGACTAATGTGGACATACCTCTTGAGTAGGATAGGCCAGGCTATGAATGTCGCCACCTCCCTCCGAGCTGATTGGATTGAAGGAAGTGACCTCCCCCTATGTGTATGCATTTTTATGACTCCTTTTGTCCCACCAGCCTAATTCTTCACAAAAAGGATTTATGGAATATAACATATCTACAATAATCACATCACAAAAATCATATGGGCAAATCCCATCTTTCACAAGGAATATGCCAGTGCAAATGCCAATTCTGTGCGCTGCTGATTCACCCTTAGGCACAATTCCATTGTTTTTGGGAGAAACAAAATACCTTAAATTCTACTAATATTCCATATATGCGTACTATGATTTGGCATATTTTCCTCAAGTTTCATGTCTGCGCCATTTATGATTCATACCGAAATACAATTTTTCTGTCATTGCAGTTCACCATAGGCTACAAAGACACACCTAGTCTTGTTCTGTGTCTCTAAAAGTCCCATAGAAACTGTTAAAATATCACATTACTACTTGTTCAGGGTATTGACAGAAATGTCTTAAAGTAAAAAGTTTTATAAAGTCTATAGATGGCATTTGTCACTGTATGGGCGGTCCTTCAAATCTCCACAGCCAACCTGCCCTCATTGTGCCAGTATAAACAGGGTTACCATGGCGCCCTTTGATCCTAGGCAGTTGAAGCTGAGGAGGGGTTTCAAAGGAATTCACAATTCTTTGTGACAGGGCTAGTTCCCCTGGGTCCATTGTCCCTTGCTGTAGAAATGCCCGCCAGTCTGGCGAGGTTGCAAATTTCCACACTTTTGCCTTTTCATATCTATGGAGGGGCTTCCTTTCTCGTGGGGGCTGGTGCCTTTTGATTTGCCTGCCTTGCCAAACTGGTTCTGCTGTTTTTTTATTTTTAAAAGGTCTTCCCTTTCTTTGAACCCAAGTCTTTTTGTAAATAAATATAATATAAATTGAAACCAAACCCCATCCCCACACGTATAATAATGTTTGTGTGCGAGTAATAGAATTCTTTCACATTTAGTTTTCGAAGTGCCATTTCTCTGCTTTGCAAAAGCGGGTTTACAAGTGTGCTTCTTAGCGGTTTCTTGGGCGTTCATTTTCTGAAAGGCTTTTACGGATCAGGTCAATTTCGGAGCACAGAAATATGCTTGAAAATAGTTTTCTTGGTAATTGATACACAGCAAGGGAAAGCATCTTTGAAGTTCCTCGCATGTGTTAGTTTGTTGCAATGCTCCTCATGGACTTTATTTGATGAAAACAATGCCGTTCTACAGGGCTAGTTTGATTATATGGCATTCAAATACAATACACAGGCAGGGCTGTGATGAATGGAACACATTATGTGCTGTTTAAAATGAAGAGACACTAGTGCAATGTCATCGGAAATGCAGGTAATTTTTCTGGTGCAGCCTTGAATTTTTCACTGACAGAAGAGAAATGCAGGGCCCTTCTGCCTTTAAGTTATTTTCTCAGAATTCACATGGAGAACCGCAAATGCAGCCATTCTTGTGGTGGCTGTGTTTAACTCCCGCCCCATATGTGCTCAGCAGACACAGCACAGCCATTTTGTGGTAACTGCTGAAATGCAGTTTTGTGATGCAGGGGATTTCTGTTGGGGCAAATGTACCCCACATAATGTTATTTCCACCTCTTCCACTGTTCCGCCTGACACTTGCTCTTTTCACTGCGTGCCCCCTTATCTAAGGTGACCGGATTTCCAAAATAAAAAACTGGGACGCGATAGACCTAGAAGGACAACAGTTTTAGCGGACATAAACACAAAAGATGGGCTAAAACACCTTGGCTCAGGGCGCGCAGCATGTAAGTTGCAACTTCATGGCCTTGGCTGTGAGGCCCTCATCAGGGTTTGTACTGCATGATCAGTGCTTTGCAGCTCCGTCCGAGCTGTTCTGGGCCTGTGGCTTTTGAGTTTGCGGCCTACTCTGGGGCTGAGGCCTACGTTGGCTTGATCCATGAGAGGCGGCATATGGTTCATAACATGGGGGTCGCGGTGAGCGGCAGGGGTCCTTATACATGAGTGCCTTATGTTCTCGTGGTTATAATGGCGATGAAGCATTTGCAAGCATGTACACAAGCTCTTCTTCCGTCTTGAATTTCTGCGGTGCTGTAGCTTAGCCTATGTGAAAAATAACGATGCATCAGTGTGTGTAGATGGTCCGTTACGTCCTGGTAGTGAATATGTTCATCGTGTAAGATTGGTGTGGGTCTGACTAGTTGTGCATGGTGGCATGTGTGTTACCGTTAGTCGGCTATGTCGTCATGGCATCTCTAACAATGGTGACTTTCACTGCTGCTGCATTAGTCGAGTTGATCCATATGGTCTGTCAGCTTCGCCAGAGGTCCCAGCATGTGGCTTGACTGATGGGCAGTTTCCCTGGCCGCGTGGGGCATGGCCACAGTAAATGTTGACGTCTGGGACGTCTGTGAGCGGGTGGAATTCCTCTCGTGGTGGGTGCTTAGGCCGTGACGATCTAGGCCATGGTCTGGCTGAGAATCGGAGAAAGGGGACGTCCCATTTTCCCTCTTCAACTCTCAAGACACTGAGACCAAGGTGAAATTTCCGGGACAGTGCCTGTAAAACCGGGACATCCCAGTACTCCTACCAGTCATTGTGCCTGGCTCTGCTTTCCTGCTAGTCTGAGCGGCCCAGTGTCTGCGCCTGCTCAGCCTTGATACTCAACCCTGAAGTGAAAACTCCATCCCGACCCCCCCCCCCCGCAGTCTCCATGTCTCTCTCGCCACAGCTCTCCCTAAGACCATGTGTTTCTACTAAAAGCACAAGTGATACTTAGTGTAACCTGCCAGAAAGGGAAAATGGTTCATCATTTGAACATGTCCTAAAGTGCTATTTTCTTTGGGTGGTCTGACCCCCCCTTACGTTTCCACACCCACACACGTAGAGAGGTTGACCCCTTACATTCTGCCGGCTGCGAATGATTCCTGAAATGACAGTGTAAACTGTAGACCTCGTTGACATACACACATTTGCTGAACATGTATAATTTGTATACAGTGTCTCCATGTAGAGTTCTATAGACGGCAAAGGGGAACGGTTCAGCTCTTCAAAGTGACAGCATGTGCCTGCAGCATTCCTAAAATAATACCTCATCTAAGCACTGTACTTTTTATAATGTGGATCCCTTCTTGCAGAACCAGTTCACATCTGCAAACAATGACAGGCTCCCCGTGCCTCTCGCATAAATCTGTTTAGCAAAGACGATGTTACTCCAGTACATATAATACACCTTTCCTCTAATTCTTATTGTCTTTTAATAGCTCATTTGAAAGGAAATTGCTTTTTTTTTTGTCGCGCCTTTGCTTTTCAGAGACGCAGTTTTAACCCCCCTCCTCGCCCATGTTTTGGAACAGTCTGCGCGTGACACATGATATGGCGGTGGTTTCCTAAGTAGCTTGTTCATGGCATGTGCCGAGCCCAAAAGTGATGTCACTGTGTTTAAACAGCTTCCAAAGTGAAACCTTGTTACAGCATGTTGATATGAGCGCCAAAACTCCCGGACCCGTGGAATAATAGAGGGGGCGTTTCCCTCGCTTGCACCATTCCACAGTAATTTACGAACACACGTCTGCAGCGTCAGCAGTTTTGGCTTTTCTTCAGGCAAAGCGGTTCCCCAATTCACATATTTTTGACATGTAATGTCCCCACGTTTCCTATTCACCAGAGCGCCCGGAGACCATACAAATGGCAACTGGCGTAGTATAAATCCCAGTAATGCAATGCATTAACCAATAGTTGCCTGCCTTTCAGCCAGAGGCGTTTGCAGGTTTGCCACGGGAGTCCAGCTGTGGATCCGCTTAATGGCTGCAATTAACCCATTCGCTTTCAGATTTTTGTCTTTGCAGGCAGAACACCATGACCAGCCTATATAAAAAGGGCTGTAGATTACTGAAGTCTATAAGTGTCCAGTGCCAACAAATCGCTGTAATGTGACCAGTGATTGACATGGCAAAAGTTGGGTAAACACCACCAAACCAAAAGCGATCAAAGAGTGGCCCATTTTATACCATTATTTTTGTCTCGTAGAAGTGCTAAAGAAACTCGTGAGCCAGAACTAAGGAAAGATTCATGAAGGTGCACAGCTGTTCACAGTGGAACACATATGCCTTCTGTTTGGATGTCTACGCTTTTTGGCTATGAGGCAAAGTTAAGTTTCCTTTCTGACTGTATACAATTAACTCTCGATCTCTTATCAAATATTTTTGCACAGATCTGGAGTACGTTCAAATGACATAGAGGCCGATCCACAGGCCTTTTTCATGGAGTTAGTTTGACTTCTTCATTAATTAATCTTTAGTTATTTGCTTAATACCAGAGACCAGTCTCTGTGTTGCTCTGCGTTGGCTTGCTCCTAAGACACCCACGTTGCCCCTGAGGTATCCTTGCGGACCATGACTAAGATACTACTTTTTCCAGGAGAAAGTTAATCGAAATTCACAAAATGATTTTTAATTTTCCACTGGCTTAGTCAAAGACGAGCCAAAAAGGACGTTTTGGGGCCCTGCGATGGTGTTGTAAATTTCAGAATAGGCATGAGGTACACATCCACAAATGGGTACATTTAGTTGTTTCACATCACTTGAAAGCTGTATGGAAAGTTTTGTGAGCACACTTAAGTTACACCGGAGTGCCCCAGGTGAACGTTTTGTATGTGAGGTGTAAACCAGAGTTGTGTATGTATGAAAGTTGGGTTTTCTACAACGTCATCCTCGCTGAGCATCTAGGCACTGTACAAGGGGATAGTTGTAGGATGTAGGATTCAATAGTACTATGGACACAAGTAAAATGGGATCTGTGTGGGGGAAGCAGCCTGTTCGCACTCTTGCCTCCCGCAGGACTGGTGCTCTGAGATATATATATATATATATATATATATATATATATATATATATATATATATATATAATTTTATTTAAATGGTGGATGCGCCAGCATGTGTAATGCAGCGGGCTTGCCTCCAGGTTGCTATTTCCTCACGTTGCAATTGTTTTTACTGATAACCGCTAAGCTTCATAATGAGTGCCCAATGGATGTAATACTAGCTTACATTATTTAAAAAAAATGCTTCCTTCACCAAAGATGTTAACTCGCAGTAGAATCCTTTTAAGATATGTTTGTTATAATAAATATATATATATAAACTGCAAGATAGGCTTTGATAAATGAGTGGGAGCAGAGAGTTTCAAGCTCGAGGAGCAGATGAAAAAGGTTGAGCGGCATAGTGGGTATGCCTAAACCAAGGCACTTCCAGGCAGAGCACATTCGTGCTGCTAGTCTTCCACTCCTTTGGGGGCGGGACCAGGCCTGATCGGCATCTGGTCTTTCCCCTTCTGTAATGGCTTGGCAGGTGAAGAACAATGGTCTGGAGGGTTGCCCAGAGCAATGCTAGAGGTTAGGATTAATTCCAAACCTTCCAGCCATCACCTCTTTTGTTTTGCTAGTCTTCCATCAGCCTCCCAGAAGATGCAACTTGTTTGCTAGATGAGAAAGCTGACCCATCACCACTGCCTCATAGGCAAGTAAGGCAATCTTGAACACTGCTCGAAATTGAAGAGGGAACCAATGCAAAGAGGATGGAACTGAAGTAATATATATTTTAACTTTCTCGTGCTAGTAATCAGGCAGACAGCTGAATGTAACACAGTATTTCAGCTGTGCCAACCATGGAAGCTGGGAGATTTCGTGTGCACTAAATTTCCGCCATCAGGAGAGCATCAAAGCCCGAACGGCTGTGCAAAAGTACAAAGGAGAGAAAAAAGATTCAAGATTGAGAGTGACGCAAAGTATGAGTTTAAAAGGAAGATTTTAATCCAGAGTGAAACTCGGCTATTGAACAGTAGGCACCTGCAGCAGGAGTGATGCCTAAAGAGAGTGGAGCAAGCCACTTCTGAAAGCGCGATACAGAGGAGGAGGAGTAAACTAGAAAAAGTTCCCTTTTTGAGGGATTTGCTTTCGTGGAGAGAACAGTGTGAGGACACAGAGGGATAATGTTGATTTCTAAAAACATTTATTAAAGGATATGGTTTGGAGAAAAGCCTGTCTTTCCCTAACTCTAGGAGGGGTTTCCATGCCTCAACAAAACGAACTACGGTCTCTGTCAAGAAGTCCAAAGTAAAAATTCTTCTGTCCTTTGTCAAAACCCTACATGGACCCTCGTACACTGAACCTATCAAAGTGCAAAAGGGCTTAATGTCCTGTAGCTGCCAGTTGCAGCTGTAGTTCCACAAGCATGTCAAAGAAATAAACAACCCAACGTTCCAGCATCATTGGAATGTGGTTCCCTTCCCCTACGTTTTAGTTCTTTCACAGTCTGAGAAGTGCCAAGAGGGTGTTTGTCTCCTCTCAGCCTTTACACCACTTTCAAATGTATGGTAAGGATTTCGCATTAAGAGATTGCCTTTCATCTCGTTACATTCTTTCTTTCAAAGGACTGGTTTCTTTTCCCTGGGGTCTCACACATTTGCAAGGTTGCTTTACTTTCTCCTTGTGCTTGCTTTCAGCACAGTGGTTTACAAGTTTAACCCAAAAATACCAATAAAGTATTTCTGTCCCCTTGGTCTTTTAACTACTTTTTTGTAATTGCAAATGGTTTGACTTGTGTAAAGACTACCCTCCTCTCTTGGTAGAAAGGGTTTCTCTCTCTCTCTCTCCAAGTTCAAAACAAAAGAAAGGGGCCAAGATGTTGCTCCTTCCCTGCTTGGTATTTTCACTTCTTCACAAGACTTTTCTTTTTCCATTTTTTATTCATCACAGTTAAGGGGCGAGTATCTTGACCCATAAACAAAAGGGGCCTGGTGTACTCTCTTGCCAATGCTTGGTTAAGACTTGACTACTTGTATTTCGGGTGCAGGAACCAGAGTCTCTTGAAAGGTGCCTGGTATACTCTCCTGCCAGGACTTTACCAATGTTGCAACACTCTCATATGTTCATATTCTTTTCCATTCGAGTATTGGGCCTTTGCCCATCTTTCATTCACAACTTCACATACTTGCCAGGTTCCCACGGCTCCCCTGTTTGGGTTCTCCAAGGCTTTCCAATTATTTTCAATTGGCATGCAGTGCACGTCTCAAAGTGCCCTAATCTCCCTGTGTGGGCTCACCGGTCTCTCCTGGCTGTTTCGGTTTTCTCTGCGGTCTGTGCATTGCTCAGCAGTAAGCTTCGTCTTCTGGCCAGTGTTGTCTAGGCTCCCCGGGCCTCGCACTGCACCAGTTCTCCCAGTAGAGTCTCTTGCTCCTTACTTCAGTGCAGTGGATCTCGGTCTTGGAGCATCGCCTTCCGACACTGTCATGAAATTGCCTGCTCTCCGGTCTGCTCGGCATCCCTCCGGTTTCCCAACCGGCCTTGTGTATGGTGTCTCTACATCTTCCCGGCTTGTCTGGTGTTTCAAAGTTCACAGCATTGGTCAGCTGTTCGGAACAGCTAGCCTGCACTGTGTGGTTCTTGGCGGTGGGTGTGATCTTCATTACTCGGGCACTCTTCTTCTTCCCAGTAGGACCATAGGAACAATTGTTTGTTTATGGTTTTTAACGGGATGTTCCATATTACAATATGCCCTACATAGCTGGGAAGGCAATTATTGGTGGCAAATATCCCCCACACAGGTGGTGAGGGGGGGTATGACAGGTCTTATTCTAGTGAGCCGTCACCCCACCAAGGTTGTTCCTCCCTCATGTTGTCCTCTTGTAGACAGCCATCCTCAGGGTTGGAGTCGGGTAACCTCTGCCACATGGGGGAAGACCCTACCCGGGGGTCTAGTGACAACTTCTCCAGATTTGTACATCCATTCCTCAATGGCACCAAGGCAGTTAATTCCTAGGGGTGGCGGTGATCATACAGAGATGACATTTCTAGTGTCATCAGCGTGATGATGTATCTTGGCACTCATACCACCAACAGATTTCCCAGCGGTTTCATGTAGGTGTGGAAAAACATGGGTGGCAGGATAGAGCCCTGAGGCACACCACAATGCAAGGGTAGGATGTGAAACCTGGGTGTTCAGATTGAGTGTGGTGAACAGAAACAAGAAAGACTAGGTCACCCAAACCTGTGTACATGGATAGGATGTTAAGCAGCGCTTCATGACTCGCCGTGTCAGAGGCTGCTGAGAGATCAAGACACACGGAAAGACAGATGCTGCCAGAATCCAGCACGCAACGGGCATCCTCCAACACCTGTTGGTATCTGTCACAGTGCTACACCTAGGGCGTAAGCCAGATTGATAGTCTGGCAAACGTGAGTGAGTGCTTAAGTGCTGGGCAAGCTGAGATGTTGCTTTCTTCTCAATGAAACATCAGAGAAATGAGAGATTGGTGATGGCAGAAACGTCACTAGGGTAGCCTGGAAGGGGGGGAGGTCTATAGCCCTGTGTCTTTTGATTGGAGCCCCGAATTGAAGCTTGGGGGCTACAACCAAAATGTTAGCAAGCCCTGAGTCCCAACATTAGCGTAGCCACAGATCTTTTCCAGCCGTAGCAACACCCCTGGGTGATGGGCTGACAATTTGCCAAAGGCCAAATTTCCTAAGTGGCAAGAGGTAGCTACTTTTGAGATGGTCTCGGAAAGCAAATTGAATAAAGGAGATGTTTATCAGTGGAAGCCAAATCAGAGCAGAGTAAAGCCGGAATGGGTTTAAAACAGGTAGCTGGAATCGAATCAATAAGTGAAGAAGTGGCTTTCGTACTGGATAGTTGTTAGAAAGCCGGCTTGAGAAAGAGCAGTGGAAGAGTCCCAAGTAGGCACAGAGCGAGGAATAACCAGTAAGAAAGCAGCCCTAGAGTTTAAAGCTTTAGAACCAATAGTAATATGGATGTTACCAAGGTTCTCAATAAAAAAGGGTTTTATTCAATTATCTTGAGTAATGATAATGATGTTATTTATATAGCGCCTTAAGCCAAAGTGCTTTACAGAGCACATATTTACATACAATATCACCCATCCGAAATTGGTACTCATTTATTGACCTCAGAAGGATGAAACCTGCAGATCACGGTCAGATCGCAGCAGCGAGCGCTCAACCCACTGAGCTATCTTACCGAGAGTAGATGGGAATATAGGCATAGCCGAAGAAATGGTATTAGAATAATGTTTTAACAAAGTTAAATAGCACACAAGATGGATTAAAGGCAGCATTTTATTTAAGCGAGATAAAACTTGTCTTGAGAAAGATTTAGTCTATAAGACGCAGAAGGGCCGCTTGATTGATCAGAAAGAAACCAGTGGAATTCGTGCTACATTTCTTTTTTCTCCACTCGGATAGATTGCTTTTCAGAATCTTGGCTGTGATGAGTATCAGGCAGATGAGGGGCGAACTGTCATCAAGGCATTGGGTGTAGCTAAAGCACTTACATGAAATGCTTTAACGAAGATCTCACCATCCATATGATTATGATCATGTTCACGTAGCTAGGTTTGGATGTATGTGTTTTCTTGTGCAGCAGGGTTCTATTAATATGTAGAGACATTAAAATGCCCTTGGGTGTCTTCCTTAGTAGCCACCTACCCTTTTTCTCTTTAGTTGCTCGTTGCCTGAATTATGGAGTAGCTACTCTCTGGATTTCGTACAATCGAAGAAATGAATAAGAGACTGGTTCTGCCTCCATTAAACTGTCAAGTAATGAGATCCGTGTAGCAGTGGACACCCTGTAACTTAACACAGGCCTGGGGTGAACGCTGCACAGTCTTCCACAGTGTTAGGCCCGCAGATGCCTTGGCTTTTCTCTCTGGACCATGCCCGTATGGCTGGTGCCATTTGCCTCTGTTTGCGCCAAGGTTTCTCCTTACTAGGCAGTAGGGGTTGACACTGAGCATGAAGGTGTGTAAAAGTATTCCAATTGATCTACTTCCTTGCGGGAGACCAGTGATTCATCTGTAAGAAAATAAGTGCCAGGGCCCAAATATTTTCTAGCACGCCTGTTACACATTGGGTTGGCCAACTCCCTGCCCGCTGTTGACGCTACCTACAACTGCTCCATACCATGTCAACATATTTGTGGTTAAAGCTGCAACTCCCACCAGTTAATTGAGGATGGTGGATCCACTGTGCAATTTACAGATATCAATCGATATTACATATTATTTGTGTCTTGAATTAAACTAAATGTTTAAGTGTTTCTTCAAAACACATTGTAAAAAGTTTGATCTGACTGTGGCAAGTGGAACATCTTAACCATCTATGTGCAGAAAAAAGAGCAAGCTTGCTTTCCTCCCATGGTAAATTGATGGCCAAGTGCAGAAACATGTTTAACTGATAAACCTGCCTATCAAACACTGCAGCAAGATTGTCTTATATAGGTTGTCACTCATTACAGGAACTCCTCTTCGATATTGGTCTTTTTGCTGACTTTGGCCTAGTGTTGGGGCTGTTGACTGGTGACTCCTGCTGTTGTCAAACGACCTTGATGGTTATTGCAGTAGAGAATTTGCAGCAATGTCATGCAGGCTGAGTGGAGCAGTGTGTGGACATGGCCAGCATCAGTGCCCAGCATTATCACCGTCCAACTCATTGATATTCATGAAAATGGATAAATAGCCCTGTCAACCTGGGTCATCAGGTTCATGGATAACAATGAGCTAGCCCACCAGAGACCCTGGCCTGGCCAAATCGAACTTCCACATGAGATGCACAGTACGTTTTTACCTATTATGTATGATCCATTGTTTAAATGTGTCATAGTTCTTTAAACACTGTTATTTGTCCCATATGCATGGTTGTCTGTCAAACTCCCCCTCCCCCACCCCCCCAACAAATTAAGCACTGTCAGGGGACCTTTCAATGTCACTGAACACTACATAACCTAACCCCCTCCTATCTGTGCGGCTGTTGGTTGGAAAAAACTGAAGACATAACTACAATTAAATGCAGCCATAATTCTTCTCTACCTCTCTGGAGGGTGTGAAAGTGTCTAGTGTTTTATTCATTTGCAAAACTGTGGGCCGGAGAGTGTATTTCCGGACCCGAAAAAGATCAACGACTCCTCTTCTGGTACCAAGTTACTCGCTCGGTGTACCAAAACAAGTCACGATGTTTCCTCTCACTAATAAAATTCCTTTATTTTAAAAGCTACTCGATCAGTCCAACCAGACAGGTGTATGGATACTTTCACTAATACAAACCCTTTGATGTTACAAGGTAGACACAATTCCCCCGGTCTCTGGCAGATGAAGTGGCAGGATGTGTTTGGCCCTTGTCGACGGTGGCTTTCTGGAATACAGTAACTGGGATGATGCCTAGGTATTGAGAGCGGGAGGTTGTAGTTCTCTGCGCTGTCTGCCCCTTTACTTGCATCCAAATCGGTTTTAAGCTCGGAGTAGTTCGAGGAGGAGCAGGGCGCAGGATGCAGTCTGAATGAATTAACCTATTGTGCAAAGAACACTTGTATACACCAAAAGGCTTCACTGATCTCGGGAATGAACAAGAACAATCGAACCGCATTTTACTGTCCACAAAGGATACAAGAAAATACAGCCATGAGAAACCATTATGAATAATTAATAACATTGGCCGGACAGGAGAGCCGATGCCATACTGATGAATGGGGACTCACAAAGTCTGTCGCAACAGCCAAAAACGAAAGGCAACATTAGAAGGGGTGGGAGGGTTGTGTGGTACCAAACAGTGCGGCTGTTTGACCATTGTGGCGGTGCGCCGTTCTGCCAGGCACAGTAACTAACTCCCCAAACTTAAGATGGCAGGATTGCTAGCAAGTCCAAACAAGCATTGGCAATGCCAACAGTTTGGGCTTTTGTGTAGGCATGGGAAAGGCACTTGCCAGGCACAGCCGTAGTGGTATTAACTACCCGTTGTTGGTAGCAGGAGCAACATTGTCCGAGTACTTGGGCTTCTAATGGCAGTGCACAGAAAAAGCTTAAAACGTATGCACAAGCCAAAAATGTTGGCTTTCCCAATACTTGTTTTAAACAGGACTTTAGTGAAGGACACGCAGAGTGCTTATAAGCACAGTGGCTGAAGGCAGACCTTGTAAGACATTTTTATTACACCAGTAGCGTGTTTACTACTCCAATTAAGTCATTAACTCTCAGAAGACTGCTTTGAACAAACACTGGCAGGCACTTTGAATGCAAAGCCTGATGGTAAGGCTTGATTTAAAGAGAGCTGAAAGAGTTCCCATTAGAAGGTGTTTTGGGCGAGTAGAGTCAGGAATGGGTGGGAATGACCATAGGGATTATCATGGCAATGGATGGGCACATAATCAAACACCTACAAGCTGTGTGCCCTTCCTCATGTCATCCCTCCCTATCTGTACTCCAACACAATAGTTTCAACTTATAGGTGTTGCAAGTGACACTTAATAGCCTAAACTAAAAATGAAGGTTTCCTGGCAGGGCGGGGGGCAGAGTGGGGATATTCTAGGAATCACAAGGAGCACAGGTAAAAGTGGTGCAGAGAGCCAGCCAAGCAGTTCTGCTCTTTAAGGGCTTGTCGGCTGTAGAATGGGACCGAAGCCGGAGTTGTGTTCCAGAACATGAGTAGCCCCAGTTTGACGATTCAATGGACTGAGGCCACCAGGGACGTGGAGAATACAGCCAATGTGTGCGTCGGGAAAGCCAATCCCCAAGGTGGAAGCGGCCCACCTGGAAGGTTACCAGGCAGGGATAATCTGCTCCACTACTGGCCTGCGATCAACTCCCTCGGTTGCCATCTTCCTAGCTGCAGCGCTGGCCACTGTCTACATCCTCTGAGCTACTTCCACTCCGCGGCACCAAAACCCTTCCCATGAAACGCAAACGACAATTTGTGGTAAAAAACGTGTGGTACCTAGTGACCACCCTGGAAGAAAGGGATTATCTCTCATCCCCTTCTTCCCACAGCTCCCCTCTCCGTCTTCTGTTTTTCTCACCTCTGTCATTTTCATACTTGTCTTTTGTCTTTCTTTCCCCTTTCTTTCTTTTTCTCTCGTGTCTCAGTTCCACTGTTTTCCTCTTTTCTTGTCTCTCCTGAAACAAATAGTTTTTTTCTGATCTTCCTCCTCCCGTCCTCTATCCTAATTTCTCATCCTCCCTCTTCTCTCTATCGCTCCCTCTCGTTCTCTCTCATTTCACTATTTTGCTCCTTCATTCCTGGAAGAAACAGAGGGGCCGGTCTACAAACCCCTTTTCCAATGTGACTGCGCCATTGTAAAACACTTTGTAAATCAGACCCAGAGTCTCCCTCACTCTTAAGTTTTCCTCTTCCCGCCTCCTCCCCATCAAACATGTTTTGAAATACATTTTTTTCCAAAAAAAAATAGTTAACGCCATAACGGAGAAATAAACCGCCAGGAACAATATTTTGTCTTCTGCAAAGACTGAAAACCTTCATTTCATTGACGCATGACTTCCCCTGTGTGCAATAACGCTATTAAAGTATCAGTTACATTATGTTAATTCTTAAATCACCAGTCGAGACGAGGTCTCAGTTAACATGATATTCTAGGTATAGGTACCCGGCGAAGGCGCAATCCGAATGAAAGAGCCATTCTGATTGGCCCTCGGCGAGTCATTACCAGGCCGGGAATCCCTCTGTCGGGATTCCACGGCCTTTATCCCCGGTGGGGGGTGTGGCAGCCCCTCAGCCAATGAGTATGCTCGAAGCGGGCCATCCCCACTCCGAGCCTCCCCACGGCTGAGAGGCTTCCTTCGCCCCCCTGCCGGGGACTCGGGTAAAGCTTTGGCTTTTTTTTTTCCCCTCCCTCCCTGCTCCGACCTCCCTGCCCTCCCCACCACACTTAACCCACCCCACTTAACCCCGGTGGGGGACAATGGCAGCCTCCTGCCGTGTGGAGACTCGGAGCGGGGCCATCCCCACTCCGAGCCTCCACACGGCTGGAGGCTTCTATCATTCCCCGCCGGGGACCCAGGTACGTTTATTTATTTATTTATTTTTTCTCTTCCCCTCCCTCCCGTTCTTCCTCCCAACCGCATTTACCTTCTTTTTTTTTTTTCGGGAGCCGACACGCTGGAAACGCTTCTGTGATTCATCGTCGCAGCATTTAGGAACAAAAAAAAAAAGCTTTTATTGCCCCGGTCCCCTAGTTTTTGCGGGCCGGGTACTAATAGCTATATGCCTTAAATATGCCTATAATATATTGCTTAAATATGATCAAAGTACTAATCAAATGACTGCTGATGATAAATTCCACAATGGCAAAGTGTTTGGTAAGCAAGAAATGTACCACGTCTGCATAGGTTATAGCAGCCCTGTTTCCCCACTACCTTGGTGTCATTCCAGCACAGGGCCGCAACACTGGTGATGGCAAAGCTAAGCTTGCAGAAGGTGGGGAAGCCTTCAGCGCCGTCCGCTGGTGCTCGATAGACGAGATTCAAAGTTGAATTTGCACTTTTCCAGCGCTGACCTACTTTTACCGCGACTTGGCAAATGTTTGATTTTATTCTGCGGTTTGTATGTACATCCTGCTGACTTCTCAACCAAAAATTGACAAACGTTCCAAAAACCGAAGTATGTATCCACAATGGGTGCACAGTTCTACAGACACCAGAAAAGCGACTAAAGGTTTAATGGGTGACTGTAGGTCTATAGCAAATATTGAAAGATACGATATACTACTCTAATGATTTAAAGGACATAGGTTTATCGTTTCTGGGAAGCGATTCAAGCGGCTGTAAATCTCGGCTCCTGAAAAGGAGGACAGGAGTTTCTTTTAGTCCATGTTTCCTCGGTGTGAGGCCGTTTTTATTTCTAACTTTTTATGAAACGGGCACCCTGTCTCTGGCTGGTTTCCCAGCTCTGTGCATTACGATGGTTGGCTTTTAAAAGATGAACTTGTTCTCGCCCTATTTCATTGACGCTTAAGTTGATAATTAAGCCACTCGTTTCCTACCATGCACAAGAAAATAGGAGCGCTATCCCTGGCCGGCCTTCTGGCAAGAGCCATGAAAATAAGAGCACTATTCCTAGTCCTGCTTCTGGAAAACGCCATGAAAAGAAGAGCGCTATTCCTGGGCCTCCTTCTGGCAAAGGCTAAGAAAGTAAAAGCGCTATTCCTGGGCCTCCTTCTGGCAAAGGCTAAGAAAGTAAGAGCGCTATTCCTGGGACCATGCCTGGCAATGGGCATGAAAATAAGAGTGCTTCCCGGGCCTCTGTCCGGCACAGGCCATGAAAATAATATTGCTATTCCTAGACTTCTTTCTGGCACAGGCTATGAAAGTAAGACCACTATTCCTGGGCCTCCTTCTGGCAAAGGCTATGAAAGTAAGAGCTCTATTCCTAGTCCTCCTTCTGGCAAATGCCATGAGAATTACAACGCTATTCCTGGGCCTCCTTCTGGCAAAGGCTATGAAAGTAAGAGCGCTATTCCTAGTCCTCCTTCTGGCAAATGCCATGAGAATTAGAACGCTATTCCTGGGCCTCCTTCTGGCAAAGGCTATGAAAGTAAGAGCTCTATTCCTAGTCCTCCTTCTGGCAAATGCCATGAGAATTAGAACGCTATTCCTGGGCCTCCTTCTGGCAAAGGCTATGAAAGTAAGAGCGCTATTCCTAGACCTCCTTCTGGCAAATGCCATGAGAATTAGAACGCTATTCCTGGGCCTCCTTCTGGCAAAGGCTAAGAAAGTAAAAGCGCTATTCCTGGGCCTCCTTCTGGCAAAGGCTAAGAAAGTAAGAGCGCTATTCCTGGGCCCATGCCTGGCAATGGGCATGAAAATAAGAGTGCTTCCCGGACCTCTGTCCGGCACAGGCCATGAAAATAATATTGCTATTCCTAGACTTCTTTCTGGCACAGGCTATGAAAGTAAGACCACTATTCCTGGGCCTCCTTCTGGCAAAGGCTAAGAAAGTAAGAGCGCTATTCCTAGTCCTCCTTCTGGCAAATGCCATGAAAATAAGAACGCTATTCCTGGGCCTCCTTCTGGCAAAGGCTATGAAAGTAAGAGCGCTATTCCTAGGCCCATGCCTGGAAATGGGCATGAAAATAAGAGCGCTTCCAGGGCCTCTGTCCGGCACAGGCCATGAAAACAAGATCGCTATTCTTGGGCCTGTGTCTGGTACAGGCCATGAAAATATTGCTATTCCTGGACTTCTTTCTGGCACAGGCTATGAAAGTAAGACCACTATTCCTGGGCCACTGCCGGGCACTACCCATAAAAACAAGCTCAGTATTGCTGGGCATGTGTCTGCCACAGGCCATGAAAAGAAAGATCGCAATTCCTGGGCATCTGTCGGGCACAGGCCATGAAAATAATATTGCTATTCCTGGGTCTCCGTGTATGGCATAAGCCATGAAACAAGAGTGCTCTTCCTGGGGCAAAGCCGAGCACTGGCCATGAACAAGCCTTGCCAGGTCATTGCATTTGTTCCAGTAAATGTCATATGAGCAGGCAAGGGACCATTTTGTTTTGCACAATACATGTTTTTCACGGCACGTGCAAAACACTGCACACGAGAACATTGTTGTTTTTCCCCTGCACTATCCAGAACTCTCCCCTCCTCCCCCCCCAACCACACGCATTTTCTAGGGCTGGAGTTTCTATAAATAATGACACTGGTCTGGTCCTAGGGGATGTTTGGAGGGCTCTCTGGGGCGGGGGGGGGGAGAGGAGAAAGTGCACCATTCACCTGGGTGATGTCTTGCAGGTCCGATGCCCACCGTCCCACTGAAGGAGGTGCATGTAGACATCTGTGTAGCAAGTAACCCCTGAATAGTTCTTCCTTCAGATGTGCGTGATGCATTTTATTTATTTTAAAATTGTAAATGGCACAGCCCTAACACAAAGGTAATGTGGTGCTGCACAGTTTAGGATGCAGTGCAAAATCACACAATTGAATCCTGACAAACTCTTGAAAGATCATTGAAAAGCGGCTTCGGCAACACAATATCATGTCTAGGGCAGTGGTGTTTAAACCTTTGTTTCCCCCCCCCCCCAATGTCATATCTGCTTATATTTTCTATTCAAAGCTGTCCTCCATTTTGAAAGTCTCGTGCCCCACCTGGATATCCTTTGGGCCCCCTGGGGTGTGGAGTGTGGGGGGTAGGGTGATGGGCAGGTCCATGGTTTGACAGTGACAACCAGTACACGATGAAGAAGAATAAACCTGAAGGGTAGCTTCATGTGAGGCAGCGGTTCCAAAGCCTTAGGAAACAGTATGTTTAATGACTCTTAAGAGAACCTATGAGCATCTGGTGTCGGACGTGTTTTGCATGTTGGACACTTTGAGGTTTATTTTTTACATCCTATGCATTTGTGGTCTTTCAGCACCTTGTAATAGAATTAGTCACTCCTAACCAAGCACTTGCCTGAAAGGGGATTTAAATATTGCTGCTTCGCTGCTGCTTTTCAAAACCATCCATGCATAGAACAGCGCTATTTATGTTTTTAAACAAACCTTCACATAGTTCTGATGTCAAGGAATCATTGACAGAAAATGCTTGGACAGTGATCTCCCCCTCCCCCATGCTTGTGGTGCATTTTCTTGGGTGAGTCGTGCTTACTAGCCCACGCTGCCCTAGTATTGCTGCCTCAACAGCCCGCTGCCCTTACACATTCCCCTCTTCCTTCTCCCAGTCTAGACATCTTGCATGGTTTACTGGTATCAGGAGGCAAACATAAAGGTGAACCTCGAGCGTGGCAGGGCGCGTTGGCAGGGAGACTGAAGACCTCGAGGATTCTAGCTCCTGATCTCTGTAGATCAGAAGCTTTGCTAAGCACTTAGCATGTGGACCCCCTCCAGCTGCGCTCCATGCAATTCCCCGGCACTTGCCCTCCTGACCCCCCCTCAGCACTCACCTAGATCTGGCCCGTTGGCCTCCCCCCTCCCTCCTCCAGCCCCTCCAACTGCACTCTCCTCTTAGCTGCACTTCCCCTCCTACCCTAGCACTTGGCGTTTGCGGTGACTGGCACTTCACTCATCCCCCTCGCCCTCACACTTCTTGTTACTGCACTTGCATGATCCGAATGTCACAAGGCCTCATAGGACTGTTATTGTTATCTTCTCCCTTGCCCCCTCCCCTTTTTTTGTCTTGTGGGGCCTTGAAACACCATTTGTTGTATAGGCGCCTTACAAACGTCCCATAAATAAATCTTAGCAGAAAACTGTCCTATTTCCATGTCCTTTTTGTAAACCAGAATCCATTTAACAGGGAAAGAAGCCCAGCCTCCAAACGGCTAACGCGAGAGTCCTTCCCATGTCCACATCTAATGACCTACTCTTGAGGTATAAGGGCTGGTACTATACCTCGTTTATTAGCGTTTGCCTGCCCTCTGCCCCCGTGTTGAGATAGAATTTCTATATCCTTCGCATGAAGGTACTCTGGCACTTGCTTCTATCTGAAGATCGCACTCGTGGCACGTTGCTTAGCATGCTTGTGCTTGTGCGTGTCTTCACTATTAGAAATGTGTACACCAGTAGAGCTGCTGAAAAGGTGCTTCCCAAATACAAAATGTCTACTTGCTGCGTGTGCTTAAAATGCATTCTGTTCCCGATTAGTAAAGAAAAAGATTGTTCATTTAGGATTAACAGCGTTAGTAGAGGGTAATCCTGGCCTATTCCAGCCTGCCTGTCGGGGGTGTTGCTAGGCCAGGAAAACATCCTGGGCTACGCTGATGTCGGGACTGGGGGCTAACTAGCCTTTTGGTTGTAGGCCCTGAGCTTCTATCCAGGGCTACATGCAAAAGACCCTGGGCTACAGACCCCCAAGACCACCCCTAGCAACGCCTCTGCAGCCTGTTAACCGTTCTTCGTGGGTAGGCTCTGGTTTTACCTGTTCTTTTGTTCAATACAATTCGGTATGTGATTGTCGGTACTTTTCACGTGTGTCCAGCTTCTCTGATACAGGTTGGCAAAACTTGAGACCAGTGCTTTAAGTGGAAAAGATTTACTTGGGAAACCCTCTCCTTGAAAGGGTGGGTCCAAGGGGAGGTGGGGGGCTGTGTCGAAGGGCGTGGTCCAAGGCCAGGTCATGTAATACATTATCTCTTCATAGAACCCAATCCTGGCGATTTGCATAAAAACAAAGAGCATTATGGGAATATAATGTCCACTATTTTAAATGTGTAACATGTTTCATAGTATTTCAGTAAGAAACACTTTTGAGTGAATAATGGAAGGTGGGTTCTGCAGTTTTGATTGATCATACTACTCACCCTAAGAAAAAAATGTCTGTTCATTGCAGGATAGTATGTGATCCTTTGGCTGTTTCTGTATTCAGTTTCCTGGGGGTTTGCTTAAGGACAGATCTTGCTGGGATCCTGTTCTAAAGCTGAGTTATCACACGCACGAGCACATGGCGCTTCGACGAGTAGTCTGCTTTCAGGCAGCACTGCAGAGTCTCCTGAAAGCCGCCTGCTTGTTAAATTTTGCGTTGCCTTCCGTGAGATTACACTTCTTCAGAGCAAATCCGTGAGTGTTATAGGCAAGCCCCTGGGGATGGGGCAGCCCTCCGTCAAGACCAGTCCACCTGGAGCACTGTTCCGTCTTGTTCCAGCCCATTTCTATGTTGGCAGTAGTGAAAATCTCTTCCTCGCACCCTGGGATTCGTCCAGTGCAGACTGGCCTCACAGTTGTTTAAATACGTGGAAGGCCCTTGCTTTCTGTGTGCATGTTTGCTGAGCTACGGTTTCTGATGGCCTTCCATCACACCAGTTTGTAAATACAGACCACAGTCGGTCGTTATTCTAATACATGATGGGGGAGATGGTTCGGGGCAACCCTTTTGATTTGGAAGCAAGACAACCAGAGCAATACAGGTTCGAATCCTGGTCCACGCTTGGAGGCTAGTTTCCGGTATTAAGCGCGTTATAAAAGAGGAATTCTGTAATTTACCCTGCCCTTAATGCGGGGTGTGTGGTATGGGGAGGGCGGGAGGGCTTGGCATTCTCGATTCCACCTTCCCTCTAATCCACAAGTACTATTTTGAGGCGAGCTCGCCTGTCTCCAAACCGAGCAGGACTGTTTATTGAAAGCAGAAGTCTGCGTGATGCGCTATTTTTCTTGGTGTCGGTCCCGCGGCCTTCAACCAAGAAGCCGCTGTGCGCGCCAGTGAAGCTGCCTTCATGGATGTGCTGCAGCGGGTGCCATCGCCGCCTGGAATGAGGCTACTACGGAAGCCTTTACAGTCCAGGCCAAAAAGCCGTCCGCGCGCTCCGACGCTTGCATCCCTGGGCTATCTCTTACTGGCCGCTCAGAAAAAGATGCCATTCATGAAATCTTCTAAAACGGATGCCATTTCGCATTTTTATTTTTCGGCATCTTTGCCTTGTAGCTAAATTACACCAAAAGGAGAGACCACCTCCTGCTCCGTTCTGGCAAACGCACGCCCGACACGCCGTTGCCTGGAGAGATTTGCAGTACAATGCCTGATGCAGTAAACCTTGGTGTGTATACATGTCCCGTCGTTCATTATGGTCGGAAATGTGACTGTAGGCCCCTGACCATTAACCAATCAGCACGGTTCCAGGCCGGACAAGAGTAGGTTTGTTCTGTAGAGTGGGTAAAGCTTGAGGAGTCATGCTTCTCTTGGTGGATTAGTTACAGCTCAAAATACACAACTGCTTATAATACATTACAGCCAGCTGTTTCCAATAAAGAATTAGACACGGTCTTTGCTTCTGAAAATTGTATTTTTCTCCAATATTTTCTAGATTGAGCGTTCCATACACTTCTTTCGACGGACTGCGTTGGCATCCCCGGACTATCGCCTACTGGCTGCTCAGGAGGGCGCACCCAAAAAAAGATGAAACGCCTCCATCCAGAAAGGGGCAATCAAATTCGAGCCTTTGTATTGTAGCCCCTGGCCAAATTAGGCCGCGGCCATGGGGTGAGATGGGGGGGTGGGGTTATATTGCTCACCCCCAGAGTATTATCGAATAAATAAACCAGGGCACTCGGACCAGGATGGGAAGGAACGCACTTTTTGGCATATGTTTTTTTTATTTAAAGTGGCACTTGCCTGTTTTCCTACAAGGAAATTGACTTCATCATAAGGCCCCTCTTGGGGGAAACAGAATGGTGGGTCATTGGAAGAATGGACAGGCCTCCACGTCAGGCTTTGCCTGAATTCTGTGTTGATTTTCAGGGGTTTTGTCACTGGTGACATCACTAATTACATCATACATGACATACAACGTGTGTGTGTGTGTGTGGGGACTTTAAGGTGAAAATTGAATGCAACAAACCCTCTGAAATTCAGCACAGAATTCAGGCAAAGCTACCTTAACTTTGCATCCCCTGTTGCACAGCCTACTATCACACTGATGACATCACTGGTGACATTGCATATGACATCACTGATAAAAGGTTAAAAGAATTTGTTAGTTTATTGCTCACCTTAATGTCCCTGCAGCTGAAATTTTTTTTTGTTTTTTTTCTCAGTGAATTTCAAGGGTTTTCTATACCATAGTTTTATGACGGACCACTCACTAGCCATGGCCTTTGGCCATGTCAACCATACTTGTCCTGCCAATATGTCTCTTTTGGACCAAATAGGTGGCCAAAATGAGTGATATCTCCATCTGGTCTGCAGACTTATTTCCTGATTTGGGGTCTGCGGATACCTCTGAACCAATGAAGGAGGCGTATGACATTCGCAGATGTCAAAAACGCATGCTGATTGATTATCGAAAAATGAGAGCTGCATCAAACTTTCCAAAACGGTTGCCATATTGGATACGCAAACTACAGCTTTAGTCTGCAGACAGCACAGCAGAAAAAAGCTCTGAAAAATACATTTGGGGTTATCTTGTGCATGAAAGAGTGCCTGGGAAGGGTGGGGGAGTGGGAAAAAGTTAGGATGGAACTGTTTTTATAGGTGGGAAATGGCTGGGGGGGGGGTGCTGTCGAGTCAGCAGCCAATTTTGTTGTCCACGGCCATATTCTGAGCTGCGAACATGAACATCTGTCCACTGACATAATTTCGACTGGAAGGTGTTCAGTTTCTTGGTATATTTAGACCTATTTCATGAAAGTAGTGTATGTGAGCAATATACATGTGTTTGGAATACAAATTATGTATTTTAGTGGCTATTGCGGTGTTTGCAGTATTTGTGACATGGTTGAACTGTATTGTTGTGGCCTGTCCATGCCCCCAATAATCTGGACCCTGGCCATTGCCATAGTAATATGTGCACAATAATTATGGCTATTATAGGGGGGGTGTACACTATTTGTAACATGGTTGATGGGCATTATTGAAGTGTATACAGTGCATTTACCAGGTTGGAGGGTATTGTGGCCATGATCAGTGTCAAGATTCCTGGGGGCATAGCCGCAGGCTATGCCGCCAATAATGTGGACACTGGCCATGGCCACAGTAATTTTGTTCAGTGGTAATGACCACAGCAATATGCCCAGGTTGAAGGCTATCATTTAAGTGTATATAGTTTATAATGTTCTGAAAAACTGACTATGTCCACAATAATTTCCTCAATCATTATGGCTCCAGTGATATGCCCATAGTAATTGATACTTGGCATGGACATTTAGTTGAATATGGTATGAAGGCTGCGTTCTCTCTAAAGAAAAGAAAGTATACATTGTTATAGAACATACTTTGAAAATGTGTATTAGTTACAGTTGTACATACATATTTACATTTTTTACCCTCATCACTAGTACATTGTATGTACTATGTTTGGTAGAACATTAGTGTATGTGCAGTATTGTATTAACATGTAGTAATCATTGGGGGGAAAATCCATGGTGGATTGAAGAAAAACATTGCATACAGTTAAACTTGCTGACATTTACATGGTTTTAAAATGTGCCTGTTACATAATCTTGTGTGTGTTTGAAGAAGTGAGATACCCATTGACATGTTCTAACTGTGGATTGTAGTCATTAAGATTTTTCAGTGTATTTTAATGACTGAATTTTGTTTTAAGGAATATTATGTAGGCATGTGTTAGAATTAGTAGTAACCTATGTTTCTGAGTAATGCAAGTGTTAAATTTAAACCAACCACTTCTTTTTTTTCATATAGGCAGTATAGTGACATGAAGTGGTTGTGGCACTAGCATGGTAGATTATGGTTACTGTTGTGAAGGTTTTCTTGCCAAGAGATACTTGGCCGTGAGTAAAGCTAGTGAGCTTAGTTATTTTTGGTATCGTCTGCATTGTCACTTAAACCTATTAGTATTGCATATTGACCATGTGAATCTATTTGTATGTGTAATCAATTGTCTGAATTGCAAAAAGAGCATAATATGCCACGATTTGCATTTTGCAGAAGCTGTTGAATTGGAATGGATTCACAATTTGGTATGGATACATACACAAATCATTGTGAAAAATGGTTACAGAGAGTGCATGATTGTTTTCACGTGTATGAAATCTGGAAGATATCATTTATAGGGATGTTCTTTGTTTCTAGTACTTGTAGTAAGTACATTAGGAATGAATTCTTGTTAATCTTCCTGTGTGTTTATAGTGATATGATATGGCATTTATAACGCACCTGTACACAAGTGTTTCTAGGCGTGACAAGACCAGGAGGGGGAAACAAAGGGAGGATAAAATAATGATCTTACTAGGCCTTGCCATTCAGATCCTGCATCCTGCAAGTGCGGGGAAGAGGGCCGGGGAGAAGTGCCTGGAGGGAGGGGAGGTGAGGAGGGGGGGGGGTGCAGTTAACTCAAAGTGCAGCCAGCATGTGGCTGATAAGTACAGAGAAGGGACTGTAGGGTTGTAGATACAGACCATTAAGTGCTGGGGAGCCTGGACGCAGTGTGAGGGCAACTGGACCTGCGGGAGCCTGGGCCCGAGTTCAGAGGATGACCAGTGCATGGAGCAGTCGGTGCATCAGCAGGGCAGAGGAAGAGAGAAGGCAGAAGCAAAAAGGAAGGTCTTCCGGAACAAGAGGTGGTTCTGCTCAAGTTTGAGAGAGGCAGGGAGGCTGTTCCAGCGGGAGGCCCCAGCCGAGGGGATAGATCTGCCCCCAACACTCTGCTTGGAGAAGCTTCTGACCCTCAGAGTTGGAGGCGGATGAGCGGGGAGCTCGAAAAGGAAGATGTTTTGGAAGAGAAAGTTGGAGGTAGCGTGGTCCAAAGCCCCAGAAAGCTTTGTGGATGATGCAGAGGGTCTTGAAGTTGATCCTTGCAGCCACAGGGAGCCAGTGAAGAGCTTTCCGAGCTGGAGAAATGAGAGGGCGTTGTAAGGCACTGGGCACATGTCATCCTAAAAGATTAAAGAACAAAAAACTGTGTCAAACTTGGAAAGGTATGTTCCTTCCCAGGTTGGTCACGGCCTGTTTGCTTTATGCTATATCTTTTGTTGGGCTAATAAGGTACTCCTGCCTCCTTTTCGACAAATCAGAAAGACCCTTATGAAACTACTAATGCTGAGACACAGAGATTGGAACAGATGTTAGCTTGTTTTCCAAACATTAATGTTTATTGATCAAGATTGAAAATCTTGCCAAAGACTGTTTCCTGTAGTTCTTGTGCAAGACATATGTTGTGGCACATAAGGATGGTCATGTATGTTACCTAGGGAACCTTTCCTGGTGGATGCCTCTGGATGGAGGAATTTGGTCTATTCAATGAGTTCCGGCTGCATGGACGGTGATGTACATTTGTCCTGTCATCTTCCAGATAGAATATCTCCATAGAGATTGATGCCATGGAAGGCTCTGCAGAGATAGCATGTGAGGGACCCCAGGGGTTCCATCCATCTTCGACACCCGACAGCTGCATCGCTGGGCATCAATGCGTCGTGCACATCCTTCAATATCTTTCCATACAGTTTTCTGAAGAGAGGACCTGAGAATGCGTGAGATGGTAAAGTCGTTGGTCACAGTGGTTGTGTCTGTTTTTTAGGATCTGAAGCGTAACATGCTGCCGAGGAATGTTTCCGTCTTGCCTGAAAGCCATGCGTATCTTCTCCATTTCGACCGGAATCCCCCATAGTAACCGCTGCGTCATGGAGGCCATTGCTACGGCCACGCTGGCCTGGAAAGGGAGGCCAGGGGCTTTCTCCCTGTGATTTATGTCTGGGTGGGGTGTTCTGTTGAACAGCACAGCAAGATGAGACGATTGCTTAGCAACTGCAGCCTAAGGTTACTCAAGGCCACTTTCCAACAGCCTGGGAATGCATCATTAACCCGTAGTGGCTCCCAGCTGCGTGTCGCTCGCACTCTGCACTCATTGAACAGCCAGGGGTGCCAATGTTTAGCGACCTGGGCATTCAGGTTATCTAGCTGCATAGCTTTCTGCTTGGCCTTCATGAAAGCAGGAGGCCTCTAGATTTCATTTTCAGGAAATGTATTGGCTTTTCTGGAAGGAACAAAGGCAGTATCTTGCGAAGTGTGCAGTAGTCAGCATTTTAGTTTTTGCAAGCTTAAGAATTGAAGCGCTTTGAAACACATTGTGTGTAGGCGCTGTATAAATAAACTATCATATCATATATAGCAGTGTTACAACCGAATCAAGTGTTCGCCTTGAAGTCCACTGGGATTTCTGTAGTGCCTTTTTGGACAAATCATGTGGGCCTTTTTCCCCAATCCTTAAGACTCTACGCGGGGCAACCCTCCATGCATTCCTCAATAATATATATGACACTTTAGGAAAGTGGGTCCCTCCTACCGGAGGGGGGCTGGGGGGGGCTAAGGTCTGCTTTACTTTCTAGAGTCTAGCGTCAACGCATCTGCCTATTGCGAGACCACCTTTTGTTCCAGTCCCTGCTAGAAACGCTTGTGTACAGGCGCGTTATGAATGGCTTATCATAGGGGGTCCTTCCCTATAACATGCTTTCAGGAAGATCTTGCTTGAGCTACTGTACAGACTTTATTTAAAGACCTACCATTTTCTTCACCAACCGACTTTTTAAAATTTTGGGATAAATTTGTTTCCAAAAAATCAGATAACTCATTGGGTTGACTAGTTTAGTGAACCCAACACGCCTCCCTTACCACATACCTATAAAGAGGTGTTGCTGGTGGGGGGGGGGGGGTGTGAGGGAGCCATTGGCCCAGGTCTTTGGTTGTAGCCCCAAATAGAAGCTCAGGGGCCCTAGCCAAAAGGCTAGCTAGCCCAGAGTCCTGACATTAGTGTAGCCCCTGATCGTAGCAACACCTCCGAGTGCATGTGTCTGTCTTCCAGCAGCAACACTGATGGGAGCGTCAGTATTTCAATAGTAATGCTTAGGTGAGAGTCGCAAGAAACAAATGGCTGTGTGATGGCAACGGCCAATCAAATGAATGAGGGTGGATATAAGAAGGTTATTTAGATCACGGATATAAAGCAAATGGCCCCAAAAAGCTGTTGCGATGATGTTATGCCACGCTGGAAAGACTTGCCGTTAACCTGCATCTGTGGAATAACTTCAGAGAAAGCAAAGAACCACACAATTCAGAGCGGAATTAAAACGGTACCCAGTACCTCCTTACAAGAGCCTACTGATTAAATGTACCAAATGATGACAAGGCGTCACTTTATTCCTTTCGCTTAACATAACTTAACAGGCCTATTTGTAAAGGGTATGGACAACCCAAAGGGACATCTTGGCGCTAATAACAGATGTTTGTTAGCCAACTTAACGGTACTCATTATATTGATCTCGGAAGGATGAAGTACTGAGTGGACCTGCCGGGATTTTAACCTGTGACCATGAGGTCAAACACAGGCCCCTGTAGTGGACGCATTAGTCCACTGAGCCACAGACCCGGCTAGTTGCCAAGGCCATGCCCCTGCATCCCTCCTTACCTTCCCGAGAGTTAGCGCGTGGGCAGTCTATGTAAAATCACTTGTTGGCTCCTCTGCTTGTTGTGTTTGGAAAGATGACCGTGAAGGTGCCTTCTACTCCCTTCATACTCCATTTCTGCTTTCCCCCAATATAGGGTGCGGGAACCGCAGTGACATTCAAAAAAATATTGTTGGTGTGCAAATGGGTCTGTGCCATCTCATCGGCCATGAGACTGAAGGTTTCGTGTGACCGGTCTAGTCTCCGCATTCAAGATAAAGGTGTCGCTTTTCATCAGTGGTTGATTGTGGGCCAGTAAAAATCAAGACAAGGGTAGCCAAGTTTAAGAGGCGGAATCCAGGGTGGAGATGTCACTGAATTTAAAGAAGTAAGAAACGGACATGAAGGAAAAGACCAACTGTGGCATTTCAAAGGTCGATGTTTCTATCTGTGTGTGTAACCCCTGGAGTTATGCATAATAATGACGTGGTCATCGCAACTAAATCCCCTCGGGCATGAGGCTTGCTCTTGCATTAGCCAATTTAAAAAGAAAGTGGACCGCACTGAGGAATATCTATGACGCGGGAGTGGGTTGGTGGGCCGCTGTCGTCTTTGTGCGTGTGCCTCCTCCGTTGGGAAATGGATGCAGTTGGCACACGTCACGTGCGTCCTCGTTCCAGCGTCAGCCTGTCAGCAGCATGCCATGGTGAATGCCGTGAGGAGGAGGAGGAGGAGGAGGAGCCAGGAAAGGCAGCTAGTGATGACTGACATCTGTGCCCCCGCCACCAGCCACTGGGAAGGACCCATCACGTGCCCCTGCGCCTTCACTCTGGGCTCCAAGGCACATGCCAAGTAGTAATCTGTTAACCCTGTCGCTGCTGCCACGGTAACTATTTAAGTGCCAGCGACCTCGCAAAGTGACGACTTCCAAGAGAGAGGAATTCTGAAATAGCTGTGCCCAGCCCAGCATGTCTGCATGCTCCCGCCCAGCACTTTGATAGGGTGCACGCCACAGGTTGGGGAACACTGGGAAACGCAAAACGAAGTCCGCATTTTCGGAACTCATTTATGAATCGCAGGGCTCGACTTTGAAGTGCTGGGCCAGCCTTTCCTCCTTGAGCGCGGGTTCCCAGGGAGGTCTCTTCGGCAGTAGGTGTGTGACAGTCTATGAGCACTGCTCGCTCCCGCGGTACTGAGCTCGCCCCCGCGGTACTGAGCACCCGCCCACCTCCCGGCTTCACTATGGAGAGGATGCCCTCACTGGTCACTCTGTGCTGAAAGGCATCTATCCGCTCCACCTGCTCGGCAGACCTATTCTTTTTTATTTATTGTAGTGTTGTTCATAAGGCTGCCATCGGGAACATGATGCTTCATGGCGCTGTGTGGGAGCGAGGGGAGGGCCCTCTTGGTCTTGCCTGACCCACACGATCTAGTGCTAATGTGTAAAGCATGCACTGAGGGAAGAGAAAGTCTTGCGGATCTCGTGGAAATGAGCAGAGTCCGCGCCTGTTATGGCATGGAGGCACCTTCAGTCTGGGAATCCATCCGGCCCACGCTGCTGCTCAAGACTTGGCCCCAAGTACCCGAGATGTTCAGGTTTACAAAGGGTTGTATGTGTGTGCGGTCGGAAAGCAGCCAAGCAGGGATCGAGCACGGGAGAGAGAAGTGCTAAGTGGGAAGAGGAGGCTTTCGCTTCTTGAAGTCCAGAACCGCAATGCAATGGGCAGAGTTCTGGATGGGAGGCACCCCCTATAATAGGAGGCGTGCTTGGAGTAATGTGTGGCGAACCATGAGAGCGTTACGGCCAGGTGGGCAATGAAGAGTGAGCTATGTTCTGGAATGTTGCAAAGGACAGATGTGCTCTCGCGCTCTCTCTCGCTCTCTCTCTTTCTCTCTCTTTCCCTCTCTCTCTCTCTCTCTCTCTTTCTCTCTCTCTCTCTTTAAAGGGCTCATATGTTACTGGAAAATTGCAGCAAAGCAATTGGGGAATTCTTTTTAATGTATGTTTGCGCCTTGAAGCACTTGTCTATAGGCACATAATAAATAAATCAATCAAACCAGCGGTGGGTATTGGCCACACCCCACTTAAATTGCCCCTCAGAAGATTAATCACGAACACCTGGAAAATAACCCAAGGAATATTTTCCTATAATGTTGCAAGCAAACTATTAAAGGTGCACACCTTTTAAACCCAAGAAGCTGTACTTCAGTATTTCCTGCACAGTAGAATCTTAACGAGATCAGAGGCTGAAGTAGTCTTGCGAGTGTCTTGTCCCTGATCCCAATGATCATGGTTCGAGACTACAGTTTGAATCCCTGCTTCTAGTGCAAGGCAGCATTTAAAACAGTCTGAACGCTCTGAAACAAATAAGCATTGGCAGTGCAAAAAGTTTTGACTTTTGTGTATGCATGAGAACGCCACTTTCCAGGCGTGATATTAACTGGCCATTTAATGGTAGCGGGTAAGGAAGTGATGTGCTTACCTGGGCATCTAATAGCCTGCCTGGAAAATGCCTAATCCTTACACAAGCCAAAACTGTTGGCTTTGTTAATGCTTGTTTTAACTGATCTGCAGTAAGGGGCACACATAGTGCTTATAAATGGAGTGGCTGAAGGCAAACCAGGTTAAGACATTTTTATTACACCGGTAGAAAGTTTACAGTTCTAAGTCATTAATTCGCAGAAGACTGCTCAGAGAAAAGCAAGCTCAAAGAGTTCCCACGAGGCAGTGTTTTGGGCAGGGAATTGACCATTTCAACCAGCTACAGCAGGTAGAGAGGAAGCAGCGTTACTTGGTTCATGATCCGTAGCGTGTCACGAGTGGGGGACATTAATGGTGGTCATAAATATGGAACTAAGAAAATTAATACAAAAACCTTTGAAGCAGAGGCACTAAACAAACATCTAGAACGTTGCAACACCCTCATTGATTTATGGAGTGTAGTTATATGTCTCAGCAATACAGATTACTTGTGCCTCTTAACTACGCTAACCATGGCCCATTGAGAAGATGGTAGTAGGTTGACGTGCTAGAAGAGCAGTGTCTCCAGTCCTACCTGAATGTGCGATGACCGGTGTCTTCTATAATGTAGGTGATTAAGGAGACCCTAAAGCATGGCCCAGGACTGCAGAAAGTTGCCCCCACCTCGTTGTATAAAAATCTATGGATTTTTCCTACCCTGTCACAAATGCAGTCTGTTAAATTCAGACTAAAGCTAAGAATACCTTTTTTTTTGGTCTAGTCAATTTCAGAAGAGGATTGCTAATGACTTCTATGCTGCTGGAATGTAGGGTGGCTTAAATATATCCTGTTGGCTGGAGCCGTCTGTGACCTTGTGCCCACTGCTGTCGGGCCTTGAGTGGACACCAGGAAACATACTGGGGGCGGGGGGCGGCGGTGGGGGGCAAATGACCAGTAGTACAGTGCTGGACACATCTGGAGGATATGAGCCAATTTAAACACATTTCTTGAGGGTGATAGGAATGTAACATTGAAAGTCCACTGCTGCGTCACCTGGGATGAGCATGACTGTCTCGGGTACAGGCATAGATCTGCTGGGGTCGTGAAGCAGGGTTTGGACCGGGAGGGTGCTGACGACATATGGGGGCTGGACAGGATGCTGGTGACGTTGGGCAATTCATCTTTTCTAACGTGCTTCATGCCGGGGACCAGTCTCTAAGCCCCTGAGGTCTCCTTCCAGCCAGGTTCCAGGCCGCTCTGCTTGATGGCTGACGGTGGAACATGGCAGAGCCATGGAAGCAGACAAGCGAGCATTACAGGTGACTGCCCTGCTCCAGTGCAAACAGCATTCACGGGGCGCCTTTGCATACATTGGTGTGACCCAGTCAAGCTACCACATTGAACCTCATTCCAGGGTTACTGAACAAATAAAGAAATCATGACCCGCCAGTCTCGTAGTGAACTAGAACAATGCAGACCAAGGGGCTCAGTTGAACCAGCTCCACTAGGATAAAAAATGTGTGCCTCCTTAAATATAATTTGCGGATTCTTTTTTTCCTCATTGTTTGGGTTCCCACATTTAGCCGCTAAAGGCAATCGGGGCAGCTTCAGGCTTCGTCTCCGTGCTGTACTGTGCATAGAATGATCTATATTTTGGGGTGAAGTACTGGGACCATTGTTGGTCAATGTTTAAATAAAGATAGTATTTGGTTTTAATTAATTAGCGAGGGAAGACCCACGCAGTTGTTTCTGTGTATTCAGTTTACCTTACCCTGGTCTACGTGGGATTGCAGGGAACCCTGGTGTTGGGTAACTGCACATTACAGACTGCTTTGCTGGCTTAGTTGGCCCATCCAGCCCCTCCGGCCTTGCAGTATCCAGGAGAGCGCTACTTCTTATGACTTCATTGCCTTTTCATTTTGGGTTTCCACATAGCACCTTGCTGACAAAGAATGGCTTTCCCACGTGATCTTTCAGCTGCCCCTGACCCTTTCTTTGTTCTTCCTCGCAGAGGCCAATACAAATGTCTGTTAAGCTAACCTCCCCCACCCCCCACCGGCTCCTCTGTTGCTTTATTTTAGGATTTTGCTACACAGTGAAGCAGCCAGGTGGGGCTCATGGTATGCAGATATCCCTTAGACACACGAATGGCTGTGTAAGGCCCAAAGACTACCTTAATCACTAGCAGGCATGTGGGGCCCCCGGGAGCCCCTACGCTTCTTCAGCCAGCTACTACAGTGCTTGCTTGCAGCATGGTCAGCCCAACTCGGATAAGCTCTTCTCTGGCCACCCTAGAGATCCGTTAGGCGTGCACGGGGAGCACCAGAAAGGAGCGTTTTACCTGTCGCACACCCAGGCGATGAAATGAACTGCCTCGCTAACCGCTGCATCCTCAAAACGAGAGGAACATTGTAAAGGGTGTTGAAGCTGAGCGGCTGAGTTCCCCTCCCGCTGCCCCGCCTCTGCATTGCTTGGACAGCTTTCCAAGGCGTTGCTGATCATGAAGGACTAGCTCTCCAGGGCCTGTGATTACTGTGTGAGGTGCACGGCTATTCCTTGGGGGGCGATGACGGTGTTCTGCTGCTACCCGAAATAGAATAAATGGAGTACTTGTTAGCCCTGGACATACCTGAGCCCCAAAGTCCAGTTTGTTACGTCCCAACATTTCACAAAGTTGGTGTATTTTACCCCGCACTGCTTCCACTTCGAAAGGGAAGACCCTCGCACCAGGTGCCACAGTGGGAGGGAACAACCTGAAGAAGGGAAGTTCCCTGGTGTATTTCACGTAGGCAGGATAAAGAACGAGCGCCCGAGACATATGGCCCGTGCTTTATCCAATCAGTGCAAACAGCACCCAGGGAACAGCCCTTGTGCAGGCCTACCTCTGACGGCTCGCAGCAGAGCCAGGCCTCACACCTCGCACGGCGCATTATGCTTGCCTGCCAAGCCACCACTCCTTTCTGATCTAATTGCGCATCTGTTTACAGACTGGTGTTGAAAGGCAGCTTCCCCTCGGAGGCCCGCTGGCAGACACAGTGCACGAGTTCCTAGGACTGCTGAAGGCAGCACACAGCTTCAGAAAAAAAGCACCCCTCGTTTGACTGCGCATGCAAATGCAGCTTCAATATGGATACGGTCGCTCCCTTTTGCAAATCTATGCACACAGGCGAGTGACCGTGCTTGGGAGACGGCGCTTAACGTTTAAAAATGCGTGCTTTGTTTATTTTGTGAGCAGTATACGGTGTCTAGTGCATCCGTGTCCATATATATGCTGTGGATATTTAAAAATAAGGTGTAGTGTACGAGTGGACACGTTATTCGCACAGAGCCACGTGCAACGTGTTTAAATGAAGGCTGTAGCGCCTAGTCCCCCATTGTGCAGAGCAGAGTGTGCGCCTTAATGTGCTTTGCTAACATGATTCTCGTTTGTACCATTCCTGTCAATAATGTTCCAGTAGCGCTGTCCCTTCCTGTACACATGTCAAAGAAATCACCCAGATGCAGCCCTTTGGCAACATCAGTCCGTTGGGGGAGGTGATCACACTCACACGAAGTGTCAGATCCTGTGTAGGCAATTATTATCAGTTAATGCCCCAGGCAACACTTTCTGAATACACACCATGTGTTAAATGATTTTCTAAACCAATTAGATATATTTGAAAAATATAAAAGATATTTGAAAGATCACGTTTTTACTATTACCACTCGACCCCGAATGAGGGCCTGCGTATATATGTTCTGTTTGCAGATCATATATGTGGTCGCAGGCGCCAGAGACTCGCTGCCTGCCTGGGCTGTCATATCTCACTCGGGCCAGCTTGCTACCTAGCTCAGACCTCTCTCAGCAGAGGTAAGGGGCGCCATCCTCTGCCTCTTTTGGGTAGCGCTCTCCATGCTTTCAGCCTTTGCCTCGACTCGAGCGGGCAAATCTACCTCTCGGTTAACTCTCCTCTCCAGCTAACGATGTGCTCTTTCATAATGCCCCCTTTCCTCTTCCGGGTCCAGCCAAGCCCTTTCCTGGCCCTGCGCCCTCACTACTCCCTCCCTTTCTCTAAACCGGGGTGAAAGCGGGAACTTGTGCCTGACCCCATCTCCATAGGACCATAGATCGAGTCGCTTCCTCCCCCTTACAATGTGCTGACGTTTCCACCGGCGTCTGTCATTCAATGGGACGCTATCCCCTGTGCCACAAAATCTCTTGCCAGGGAAGCTCCTTGTCTGAGGACTGTCCGGGGAGATGAACCCTAGTCCCACATCGCTCCAGGGAAGCCCTTGGGCCTGTTTTACTCCTTACTTGGCAATCGGTGGCAAACATGCCTGTAAGTGCCCGCAACATTCATGATGCCATGCCCCGAAGCCAGGGTTGGGATACAAGGGCTTGCCAGTTGCACCTAATGCACGGATCTCACTTCCCAGTCTCCCTCCCAAGGCGTGAGAGGACACCGGGTGTATTGTTGCCTGTGCAGCCAGCTGCAGTCCTGGGGGTTACTGGCTACCACCCGGAGTGCTGCGTTCCTAGACGCCACATCCCCCTCCTGCACACTCACGGCACCACTAATTCACAAGTCGTGAGTGCAGTGCACAGATTTATCATGGTGAGTTCATGCTCCACTTTTTTTTTGGACGAGCAACATAATTTGTGTCAATCTTCAAATCCCTCAGCACACCTATCCAGGATACAACCATGGTAACGCTCACCAATACATGTTGGTTAGTACATTTTGACACATTGGTGCATGCATCGCACGTACATATGGGCACTGCTCCTTTGTTGATGCTTGGTGCACTGGATGGAAGTAAATGCCCAGGGCACCCACCAACCTGCATTCATTTAATCATTTCCCCACTGCATTACTTATTTACTTCTCTGATCCCTGCCGCATTATTTATTTTCCTCACTGCATTATTTATTTCCCCCGCTTCTGCACCATAGTTTGATTTCCGTGCTCCTGTCCTCTTCCCGCCCCACTCCTGCCCACGATTGGCTGCTTCCTCCATGAGCTGGCCCTCTTTAATGAGGACTCCAGGGCAGCCTTGCCTGGGCAGCAGGCTGAGGGCTGCAAGGCAAAGGGCGCTCCCCTTTTGGGCAGCTCCCACTCAGTTTGCCCCTGTTCGCCCGTGTACGCCAACATGACACCCTACAGCTATACTCGGGTATGGTGGTATGGGCAGAGGGTACAGTCTTTACTGTGGCAAAACCCTGCCACTTATATTCTTACCCGTACACTACTACCAGCTGCTGATAACTTCATGCCCACTCCTCTGAGTGGTCCAGATAGCCACTGTGTTATCCCTATGCTGCTCCTTACCTAGCCATTCCCTCACTTACATGAGTCCTGGGACAGGCAGTTTGTTGCACTTGGATGTATTTTGGGGGTGAGCAGTGTGTTGCACGTGGAGAAATGTTGAGCGTATCCATTTTGTCAAACTTAGCTTAGCTAGATGCAGTGGTCCACTATCTACTGGCAAGGCACAACTACTCTGCCTACTTAGGATAGGTTGGCTCATGTATGGCAGCTAGAAGAAATGTGCAGGTAGCTCTGTATTGCGCTCAGAGGAATTGTGAAGGTTATACCTATACCATGCATCACACTTAGAAGAACAGAGTAGAACATAGCTAGTGGAGTAAGCCTAATGAATATACCATCAAGTGTATATTATCTAGGGGAGGGCAGAATGTAGCTAGTGCAAGGATTCTAGGTGAAGTTAGCTAGGGCACTGAGGCACTCATTAAGCTATAGCCAATGCTTTTAAACCTGTTTCACCCCAGCACCCCATGCTTTAGCAACCTGAACCAAAGTCACGGCCACAGACCCACACGTATCTACCATCATACAGTATTCAAAAAAAACTTTGTGCAACGCCTCTGCCAAAAGAATGCAGATATTCATGGCAAGAATTCTATATATAGCTGCACTGAACTATCCTGTCACATACCACCTCTAGACTGCTTCTCACCACCCATCCACACGCCGACTCGACACGTGTGGCTAGCAGGGACTTGGTCTCCCCTTCATATCTTCGTAGTGGCCATTTTGCACACAGGCATACTAGCACTCCTCGAATTTTCCCATACCTGGACTTCAGTCCCCCAGGGCCGTTCACCCTACAGTGCGTTGTGACCATACCAATGGTAAAAGGCGCTATACAAATGATACAATGCAATCCTAAGGGCCATGTTCCAATGACCCGTAATGTAAATGGAGGCGTAAACGCCTTGCTTAAAGCTTTTACACCCTCCGTTGATGCCACAGCTCATTTCAATTTGCTGCGGCATGGATTTTTATGCTGGTGCAAATGCTGGAGATCCCTATGGCATAAAGCAGGCTGACCCCTTAGGCCTCCATTGTACACGCTGGCTGCCATGTGTGACAGCGTTTAATTGTAACTGTGAACGCTGCTTACCATGCAGGCATGGTAAGCAGCGTTCACAAGTCAAAGGAAACGCTGCCCAACAGGCGCACACTGCAGCCAGCGTGTGTAATTAAAAGTAAACGCTGATTGACGTGCGCACACAGCTTTGCACGCACAGGGGAGGACAAAAGGTGGCCTACACACGTTTGCCGCCTTTTGCCCTGCACATTTGCACTCCTCCGTGCAAATGACGAACAACTGACAGTCGGGACCTGCCTTCGCCTAGTGCAAACGTACCAGGTCTCCATTGTAAAATTACGCACTAGAACCATACAAGTTCCCTAGTTTTATAAGCTACATTTTGTGAATTATGAGTAAAATACGAATTGGTAAATTAGGTTTTACATCAAAAAGCAAGTCCCACTTAACACCTGACTAAATGTTTGTGTATGTATATTAAGCACAGCACCACAGTGTACGCCAGCATTCTGCTCCTAGTGTGCATTGGTAGGCCTGCTAGTGTAAGTCAGTAGCTTTAATGAGCTTGCAGCAGGCTTTTGGGATTGCGGATGCACGTGCGCTGTTCGTGCTTTGCCATCCGTCACGTGGATCATTAAGCTATTGTATAAGGTTTCCTGCTTCGGCACTGCTGGAACAAAAGCCGCTTTTGGAAAAGCTCCACGCTGAACGGATGAAGTTTTTGAAAGAAAGTCTCTAGTCTGGAGTGGAAGTCCTGCCAGCCACTTGTGCTGGCAAATCCTCAGCGCGCTGTCGGCATGGGCAACTAAACGCATTGGGTTACTTATCTACGGCCATTGGAAAGATTTCCCCCACCCCCAAAATAAATAGGAGAGTAGGCTACTGCCGTGCGGTCCAGTTAGCGGGAATGCTGCACACGTCAGGAATGCCGTGCCGAGACGTGCCAGACAAGCGTGCCTCCGCTGTGCTTCGTTCTCTCTGTGCGTGCTTATAGACGTGGTGTGATTTACTTAAAAATATTTATTCGAGGTAAGAAAAAGAAGTAACAGGGGGAAAAAACAACCACCTTGGATCATGAGGCAAAAAAGTGTAAGTGCAATGAAAATGGAGGTTCCCAATAATAAGAATCAGTTTTTTTTATAGAGCGCTTCATTAAGTGTTTCTCACGCTTCCAAGCGCTGTAATAGTTGCCAGTGGTGTTACCCAGTTTATTGTTACCCAGTTAAAGAAATTCTGGAAGGATGAAGGGCTGAGTTTGCCCTGCTGGGCTGAGAACCTTGGACTGCAGGTTGCACAAGCCTAGATGAGCAGTGCTGGAAATGGAAATAATTAACTGGGGGATCCCTCCAGCCGCAGGGGAAGGGGGCGCGGGGCGGTTAGGCGTGCACGCCGGGGCTGTAATTTAAGGTGAGGGAGAAAGCAACCCCCACAGTGAAACATTTCCATTTCAGGTGATTAATACATTATTAAAGAAAGGAGTTTCCTGTAATGTTGCAAGCAAATTAGAAAAGGTGAACATCTTCATAAAGCTGTTCTTGAATATTTTCAGCAGAGTACAGTCCTGACAAGAATATTGGCAAGCATTGGAACCATAAATTGCTGTACAATACAAGTCACTCGACTTCCAGTATCGGGAACAAAAAGTAGATTGGTTACCTTAATAGGCACAAGTAGGTTTCCCGGATCGAGACAAGGGATAATTTTTTTTGCTGGATCTCGGGTCCAGGAATTCCGGCCCAATGACCAGCACTGCGTAGGTCCGCGAATCAAGCGCACTCCTATCTTAACAACAATTCGTCATCTCTTCAATATCACGTGGACCGCAATGGTGGACTTATGGAATGATGCGTATGAGATGCTGGCAGCACAATATTTCCCCCTTGCTATGCAAAGCTTTACTTAGAATTCCGGTGGTGACTGGCCGATGCTACTGTATTAAAGTAATAGTGCGCTCAAAAATATTATTGTCCCAACAGACGGGTAATAATGAAAAACATGCATTAAACATAATTTTAATGAAAGTTCCTATGTAAACAATGCTCAAAGCGTTTACATGGGAGCATACATTTTGCCATTTCAGGCAGCCTCCTCAGCTCATGTTAAGCTCTTCCCTGGCGGCACTGAGCAGCAAAAGCCCCCTACTGGGAGCTTTTGCTTACTGCAGCAAGAGCAGAGCTGTACATGAGCTTGGGAGGGTGCCTTCACTTTCATTTTACGTTTTCGGTGCTCCCCAAGCCCAGGGAAGCGCACAGCGTAAAATGAAAGGCAAAAAGCAAAGGCGCCCCAATTATAAATACAACGTTGTTGTATTTGTGATTGCCGTGGTTGGAAAACCACGGCAAATACAACAATGTTGTATTTCTGACTGCAGCGGCTTTTGCTTGGAGTCTCCTGGGTCGGGGGAGTCAGGAGACTCCAAACGAAAGCCGCTGCAGTCAGAAATACATGCCGCAGTTTTCTTTCTATGTTTCTCGGGCTCCGGGTCAGGGGAGCCCAGGAGACTCAAAGCTGAAGCCACAGCAAACATAAATACGTTATAGATGTTAATGTTAAAGGACATTTGTACCGTGCACTATCGCCACCGGAGTGGTCCCTTGGCGCTCTGGCAGCTCTGAAAGAGGAGGGGAGGTTGAGTTAGTGGGAGGAAGCAGGAAAAGTGCAAGAGAGCAGTGATGTGCTGTTGGCAGCCTCAACCCGGTGGGTCCGTTGGCTGGGCCTGGGGTGTTTGCGGCCGGTAGTCGTCGTGTACTGTTGTGCAATGCTATGTGTGTTTTTGTTTTGTTGTTGCAATGTAGTGAAGTTTGTGCGGTTTGTTGTGCTGTAGGTTTTGGTTGTGTTTGGTTTGGAGTTTGAGAGGTGTATGCAGAAAGGTAAATTGTTAGTAGGGTTGGTTAGTTTGCATCTCTATCCTGATTTGAAGCGCTCTGCTTGCGTAGTTTCCCCTGTTGCGGCTCTGTCCAGATCTTGGTCTGAGTGGCATACAGATTCCTTACTCCTCTTGCCCCCGGCTCTATCATGCTCACTCATAGCTCCCCTTATCTTCCATTCATACTCCTGTGGCCATTGCACCTGCCAATGACAACCTCTCGGGTAGTGGGGTGATTGCCAATATCTCAATAATTCCACACCAATGTGGTACCTGGCAGTAATTAAGGGCGAAAGTGTTGTTGGGATTGTCTGGGGTAGTTGACTCAGTCTCCGTGCGTGCCGCCTGTGTTCCAGTCTATCCGGTGTCACCTGTCCAGGTGCCGTGGGCGTTACTCTCTCAGGTCAGGGATGTCTGTGTCTTTTCGGTTTAGTCATCCTTTTTTCCAATTTTTCCATCCTTTCTAATTTAGAAAGAAAACTGCAGCATTCATTTTGCAGTGCTTTCAAAAGAGAATTAAATTTAAAAGCACTTACCAGCAGCAGGTTGTGTTAATCTCTGCTCTCCGGCAATAATGAAGCAAAAGCCATTGGCTGGTAGCTTTTGTGCATTACAGCTTGCTGGCTTTTACTTCATTAGTGCCACAAGGGCAGAAATTAACACAAGCACAGGAGGCTCATCCACTTCACAAAATTGATCCCTCCTAGTGCTTAAAATTGGTTTGAGCCTCATTTGCTCAAAACCTTACATAGGAACTTTGTTTATAAATATTTTCTATATATATATTTTTGATTATGGCCATCTTTTTAGTCAATAAAATATGATAGCACTATCCCTTTAAGCAATCTGTTGATGGTCTAAATTAGGCTCGACACATTAAAGAGGACACACCTATATTAAGCCTGTCCTCTACCTTTTTTAGTTTTTATATCTTCTTACTGGTGGTTTCTTTCACTGTGACACTTCGTGGTTGAAAATCAACCCCAACAACCCATCAAAAATGCAATTTACAATTGTTTAGAATTGTCTCTTGATAGAAATGGCTTCACCTTGAAGCATATATTGTTTGTTGGTGTTCATATAGCACTCTTGTCACTTTGGCTGCTTCAAAGCACTTAGAAAAAAACACGATGTTCCCCTTGCAGTGCCACGAAGCCCTGCATCTCAGCCTCAACCCACACATTCTTTCCCTATACCCGATGCACATGAAAGCAAAGTTACTACACCTACACACTAACTTCATGGTGTAGTACTATATGCACTCCATTCTTGCCTTGTTCAAAACATTAGCCATATTTGCCATCTCCCATGACCTACTGATCAACAGTGTAGGCGTTTAGTGCCATGACAAAGATTTGCCGTGGTGCTGTGGCGTGCTTTATAATCACAGCATTTCTAGTGTAGAAAGTCGGATGCCTGATTTAGTAAAAAAGCGAGTAGCCTTGTGAGCTGGGTTCTCCCATCTGTGCCAAGACTTTTTTTTTTAATTATCTGGTATGACCTTAAATTGCCTACAATGGAAAAAAAGGAATGCTTTGTCCATGTAATAGGAATATTTTGGGGAAAGAATAATGGTGTTATTTGTCGATGAAGTGGCTGTGTCTTGTGATCAAAAAGAGCGATCTGCCAAAGTATTAGAAGGCATCTGTAAATCGGAATTTTAACTGTCCAGGACATCCTGGCCCTGACCCTGTTTGGAATGAGCCTCTGCACAATGTTTGCTGGTTTTCGGTTTCTCCATGTACGGGTTGAGGTAGGAGAATGTGGAAACCTGTGACTCCCCTCTCACGCACTGTGGCAGGTGTGTGCTCCCTTTTGGTGTGTCTTGGATCACAAGTTTGATGCTTGATTAATATGGATTTCGTGTGCAGGTTTGGGTTTGCCATATTAAGGTCAGTAGTTCTGTATTTTGTCGCTGGAGCTGATTTGCTCATGGGAGTGGAGGTGTCTGCTCTTAGATTTTCAGACCCATGAGCCCTTTATTGCCTGGATATTGTGTGTGTGTGTGTGTGTGTCTGATCGGATTTGGCAGATTGTAGCTTTGTTGCTGGCGGGCTCAACCATGGGTTGAAACACAAAGGGTATTGGAACGTTTGTCAGATCTTTCCATTATCTCCAACACCCTTTGTGTGAAATTTGGTTTCCCTAGCAACCGTGTGTCGTGTACAAGATGCAGTCTTTGTCATTCCGCTGGGTGTGATCAGGCTGTGGCATATGGAGATCACTGGAATTGCATCCGCCCCAAGGTTGAATTCCAAGAGGTGGGAGTGGTTGGGTTTTGAAACTTTTCCCAACACCTGTGTTGTTTGAACATCGGGGAAGTCCCAGCAATTTCTTTAAATATGATTATGCTACCAAGTGGATATGGACGTGTGTGAAAGCTCTCTGGTGTTCAGTGAATACTTGTATAACACAGTGTGTCCTACGAGTCAAATTCAATCAATCTTAAATGCATGTGTCATTCAGAAATCCTAAACCTGGTATTCAATATTTATTCCTTTCATTTTAAGTTATACAATAGCTCAATAACGGACTCTTTTTCTGTGAAACAGAATTTTTCCTGATGGGCATTTTTCACTGCCTATTCTATTTGTTATATTTTTCTTTTTTCCTCTTTTTCAAAAGATAATAGCAATTCATTTAGTGCCCTTTAACGCTAGAAATGTCCAATTTTCATGTATACATCGACGTGAGACATACACTTGAAAGAGCAGAAAACAGGACATTGCAATACCAAATGCATAAAGTTAAAATCACATTTAAATACAGATATGAGCAATACTATCATTCAAAAACTACACAGTTGCATACCGAAGGAAACCAAAGCCATACAAGCAAAAAAATAAACCAACAACCACAGTGCAAATAACCAATATAACCAATTGGTAGATTCTACATCTACAACGCCTTAGTGTCCTTCATTTGACTTTGTGAGACCTGTATGATGGTGTTCTTCCTCTGGTGTTCAGTGGCAGTCAGAAATAGCAGGTTTGTCTTGGCCTCGCTGGAGATTGTTGTCAATTCAAATAAGTGTCATGGCTGTCTGGATGGAGTGGCGTAAATTGTAGGTTAGCTGTTGGATATTTCCAAGTGAGGACTGATCTTGCAAGTTTCCCCAGGAGCCATTTGCCCTTGTCGGGTCAGGAGTGTGTGGCGTTCATTGTGCTCAGTAAGTCTAGAGGGGTGAGGATTCCAGTTTGTTGTATCTGATTATAAATGTAATGCTTTGTGTAAGGAAGGCATGGTAGCAACAGTAAGACAGACACAAGTGACCACAGTTCAAGGGTGTTTATTGAACTTTAACAAGGGTGTGATTACCGCCTATCTAATACTAAATCTACAGATTGGAGCAAGCTATGACCCATCAAATAATAATGCAGTCCTAGTGGAGCCTCGTCAAAATAAAAGGGCCTATACTAAGAAAAACCTATTACTAATCCTTACCTCTAAATACAAATAGTGTGGTGGTAGTGTTTATGAAAAAGAAAGAAGTGTTCCCAAAAATGATATGTCTGGATGTTCAGGCCGTTGGCCTCCCTGCCCCACATTGTCAGCACGGGACAAGGCAGTTCACTCGAGCTTAGCACACTGTCTGGCTTCTTCGGCACGAGGATACAGTTCCATTACCAGCATCAGGGCCTTCTTTGCCCGAGTCTCTTTACTTATCAGTCTCTTGATGAAGAGGGCCTGATATACCAAAACAAACTAAGTTCTTTTCCTCTTACAAGTACTCAATGCAGGTGATTTCCCCCCTTTTCTGGACTTGGATCCCTTTCATTCAACGGTTGTTACTTTGGATCCTCCGCTCTGCCAGGCTCCGATCCCCTTTTCCAATGTACAGAGAATTTTATTTCTTGGGTGACTCACGGTTCACCCCGGATCCCCGTCAGCCAGGCTCAGATCCTTCCTCTTACACAATTGGTCTCCCTCAGCTGGGTTTGGACCAATTTCAGTTTGTATTAACTATCAAAGACTTTCGAATGTGCACACAGGGTTTAGCTTGATCCATTGCAGGACCACTTCGATTTCACAATTCCTTTTTACATTTGCCACTTCTTAGTTGGATACCCAAGTGACGTTTGAATTGGCACCCATGTGCTGCCGGACCACTCTGTATACAGTATCTATCTTGGCTTCAAAAGTTCAGTCGGTCCTTTGCTATGCAATTATATTTGCATTGCTCGTCACATATGCTTCACACACTGTACTCTTCAGATTTCTCCATACAATGTTGCCACTTGCAACCTTGGTTCTAGCACACTGCTTTGCTATCAGTCTCCCCGACTCACTGGTTGTGCTGTCATTACTGTCGCTGCTTTGTTGTAGGAGCCAACAATAGTACTATGGCAGCAAACGCTCCTCCCCGCCTTGGCTCTGGACGCGGGAGAGCCCCGGGTACCTCAGACACACAATGCAGGTGTCTTCAGCTTTAATTCCAGGTCTTAAGTTTCTTATTCTCAAAGGCGCATGAAAGTAACAGTTTTTCTCTGGAAAGGTCAAGGGCACTTCCCTCGTTGCAACCCTCTGGTCTTGCCCTCTTTCTGCTCGTGTTAAACTGCCATCTTGGAACTTCTACTTCCTTGTGTGCTTTGCCTTGCTCAGAGTGTGCTTTCGTGCTTTGCCTTTTATCGGAGAGGTGAAGTGTGATGGAAGTCAGGTGTGCGTAATGATCAGTAACTGCCTGACTCTGCCTGACCATTGTGTTGGGACATGTCGGGTATACGGCTCGGGTGTTCCGTTTTCTCTCACAGTGAGCTGTCACATGAGAAAGGGTTTGTGTCGAGAAAGGGGGTCGGGTTGAGTTCCTACGCATCCTACTTGGTAGGATGGGGTAAAGATGTTACAGGGAAGGGGATACTGCGTCTCACCCTCTGCTGTCCCACTTCCACTCCTGGAGGAACCCTCATCCAGGTGATCCTCCCGCACTGGTCCATTCCCAGGAACTGGATCCAAAAGAGATGGGTGTTTCCTGGCCATCTGGATGACGGATCCCAGGGAACTAGCGGGTGAGACACCTTCTGGTTTCTCACACTTGCAACACTTATTTGTGTGCTGCAAGGGCATGTTTGGTGTCCTCTGGACTTTATGGAAGTTTGATGGGTGCGTGTGGAGGGGCGGGGACAAGGGGGGGGGTTGATAATGAAACATGATAAAAGTATCATAAAATGTAAGGACGAAAAGCTGCTGAGTGTTCCCTTATGAATGTTCTATTATGAATTATAATCTGAGAAATAAAGTGCGGTGGTTTACAGATTTGCAGTGGTAGAATGACCGAAGTAGACAAAGGACCTCTGAGAAAGTGTGCTCCCTAGAATCAAAACACCAAAAAAGATGAAAGAAAAGTGTCACTCATGATCGTGTCACAGGTGTCAATGCATGTACGCAATGAGCACTACGCTCCCGCCATGCATCTGAGTGACTAAAAAAGTATTTTTTAAATAAATCTTGTTCCTTGAAATATTCTGGAGATAGAACAAGGGTAAAAATGTCACGTGACGTGCAACACACCAGGCGTAAGCCACTGAATACTAACCATAGACACGGCACACCATTTTTTACTCGACAAGTTATCCATTGCCAACAGCGAGTGTGCATTTTGAGGCCTGGATATACAGTATAGTCCAATAATACCAACATAATGGCAGCATTTGCTCCTGTAAGAGCACACCTGTGATGGATTGCCTATAAATGTCCAACATTTGAAGATGTAGGGACACACATGTGATGCTTTTCCAAATATTAACAGTTTTTGGCTCTGTAAGGACACCCCTGTGATGGCTTTACGCCAAAATGTCAGTATTTGCCACTGTCGGGACACACATGACTAGAAGAACATACATGTGGTGATTTTGCTGCAACTTGGCAGCATATGCCCATGTAACAATATGCATAATCTTAGATTAAGTAAAGACCCAGTCATAGTTCAAAACAGTGTCTTTTTTTATTTTTGTAATGATGCCTATAAGAAATGAAATAGTGTGCAAACCCTAGTTTGCATACTTTTTTCCAAGCAAAGGTATATCTAGCTATTCTTTGTCAAATTACAGTGTGTTCTTGGATGGTAAAATCACCAATGCCAAATGGTCTTCAATTTCAAAAAGAGAACTTAAAAATGCCAATATACGTAGTAAATGCACTTTGATGGGTGAGGAGCATGTGCTAGTTGGTTTGCACAATATTCTACACAATGAGACTTGACTAGAAGTCATTTTACTATGTCGGCTAAATGGACTTTTGTTCAAACGTTCACGTTGACATGACCTGTCCGCTCATCTTCTATGCTCCTTGCATAGCTGTGCATGCCGTTTCTTTATCCGTTTCCTCACTAGGTACACACATGAAAGCCCACTGCCCACATGATTAAACGGGAGCTGTGATTTTCCCCAAGGATTCAAATGGCTGGAAGGTGTCCCACATCCAAGAGAGGAAAAGAGTGCAAGTGACAACAGAAGGTTGATCAGTGCCACTGTTGGAGCTTAAAAAGGAGACACACACTCGCACTCTATCTCTTTAACAAATCTTAGATTGAGAAAAGCACCCTATAAGAACAATGGTGGAAGAAGACTAGGAATTGGGGACTTGCAACAAGAGCACCCCAAATTGGCACATTTGGTTAAAGGTCTGTTATTGCATCAAGCTGCTGCAATCAACCCATTATTTGTCATGTTTTTTACAGGCATAAATGGCTACTCTAAACCATCTTATTGTGGTATGAATTCAGATAACACATTGTTTCAGCCCTCTGCTTTTGCCAGCATGCATGGTTGTTTAAATCCTATTAATGTGAATGATGTAAATTTCCTATTGATTTTGGGACTGGCGTATCTCTATCGCTACACAAATGACGACAGGAAAAGTGCCAAGCCTAATATACTTTCTAAACCAGTACTTATTTTTCCAATGTATGTGGCTAGCGTCACCTCTGAGCTAAAACTAAGGGAGCCTCAAAGTATCCATGAAGGTGGAAATCTTCTAAGCAAACCAGAGATAAACAGATGGTATTATATAGACTCAAACAGTGGACAGTGAAATAAAGGGGGGAAATAAAAAAACTAAATAAAATGAAGGTGACATTATAAAGGCAGGAATCCTGAAAGAGCAAAGATAAGAGGAAAAATAGAGATGAAGAGATGCAGAAAATACAGCTGGGGGAAGATGTGGAGAGAAGTGGCAACAAGAGAGAAAAAAAACGGGAAACTAATAACGGATGTGAATGAGACTAAAGGATGATCGATGGAGTATAAGGCACAGACCACAAACAAGGAGGAAAGAGGAACAAAGCAGCACAATATGGAAAAGTAAATACAGAGAAAAAGACCTGATTGGAACAGCAAGGAGCGGGCCGATCAATTTTGAAATGGAATAGTGTCCCTCATAGCAGGCAATGGCTCTGCTGCTTACACATTGTGACCCCTCCACTCCAGGACCAACTATGCAATGCGTGTAAAGGGACAGCTGTTTGTGTCAAGAGTCCACGCAAATGGCAGACGTGTGTGCTTTACACATGCTGTAAAACATAGTGGAACTTGTTTGGCAGAACGGTCATGAAACATTTTCGATTTACAGGTATTAGGCCTCGCTGTTGTACTAGGCCGTATTGTATCACCAGTCAAAGTGATTCCCACCATATTGGACAATTCATAACATCTGTGGGGTTTCTCTTGCCGGCGTGCAGATATGTGCGTGCCGTGCATTACGCAGAGCCCTCCCCTTAATCCACCCTGGCCAGAATTGGCAAACCGTTGATCCTCCGCTTGGGTTACATTCAAACTGCAATCAAGAGACAGAAGCCCCATAATCTCTAAAGAAACCCATGAGGCGTACATTATTTGACCCCGACGCTCTTGTCGCGGTTTCCCAATGCCTGGTTTATCTGAACTTGGTGGAATTTCCAACTTTAGAAAAAAATCTTCAAATGCTTAGCTTGCGTCAAACATGAAATGGATACTAGCAATGTTGTGGTTTGCTACAGTTCTGTATGTTTACATTCTGAACTAACCAAGTGTGGAAATTGTTTCTTTTCTACACAAGGATTTTCCATTTGGGGGAGCATTGCTCGTGATCGTGTTGTGTAGCTCTGGGAACTCATCTGTATGGAATTCAGCATGCATTGTACACGTGGCACCATAGTCTGCTACCATCGCACTATGCTTCACTTAATGTCAGCTTTCCAGGATGGCCTTGGAATGAGTAGATGCATTTGCCCTGTCTCCTTGGTAGTGTTGCCCTCTAACGCCACGCCCCATCTTTGCTCATCATGCTAGTTCCTGTCCGCTGTCCCTTTCCTCCCTTTTCAGTCCTGGTGTCATTACTTTTTCTTCACTTACCAATCACGCTTTCCCTCTCCTTCTGCTCTTTCCCCTCTTAGTGCTTTCAGTTCTGTCTTAGAATCCCACCTACTGTTCTCCGCTCATCATTCCTAGTATAGTCTTCATGATGCTGCCTTAATTGTACTCTCTGATTAATTGGTACCACTTTTTATTTTGTGTACTGTGCTTTGGTAAAAGTGCTACACAAGTGCAAAAAAAAATGTAAATAAAATAAATGCCTATATAATCTAGCAGAAGTCCTCGGGCAAAGACGCCAGGAAGAAGTTTGAGCTTACTAAATAATACTTGATACCTTGGCCAAAATTAAGTTACTAATGAAAATGGGTTCGCCCTTTCAGGTGCAGAAGATTTGGAAGTCACTTTGGGTACAGGAAAGGCACTCCCTGAAAAGGTTCAGGCAGCTAGTAAATAGTAGTTGCTTTAAGGTTAGGGTGACCGCTTTGTTGATTGTCCGTGGGAAAAGGGAACCTGCCAAGTGTCGGCAGTCACTTAATGAAGCACAGGTCCCACTCTCTCTCCAAATCCACCATTGACTATGTCCTTACCTTGCATCCCATGTGAGGCCCTCCATTTTGTTACCATTTCAGACCACTTCCTCCCTCCCCTTCCATCCTTTTTTGTGTCCTATATCCATTTCTCTTTACCACCAATCGTGCCCACATGTACGTTGATAACTGGGCATGGTCCCATTTCCTTCCTGCACTAGAGAACCTACTATTTTCCAGTCCTCTATCCGTTTCACCCCCACTCCACTTAATTCTTCTCCACTATAAGACTCATAATGTCCTTTCCTGCACTTTAGGTTGCTTTACCCCTTCTCCTATGCTTCTGGCCATGCAGCAGGTGTATTTGTGTGGCAAACGTTCACCCTTGGGCATCTTGATTCTGTATAGCAGATGTTTATTACCATCTAAATGGTACTCTTTTCCTTCACTGCGGAAGGATAAAGGGCTGTGTGGTGCTGTTGAGATTCGAGCCTGTGGTCAAACGCTTCTCCCTCCAGTGGATGCATTAATTCACAGATCCACAGACTGGGAAGAAACTCTATGGCGACTATTGTCTTTCCTCTACCAACTCTGAAGTCGTTTTCTCTGTTCCCGTCCTCCACAGATCCTTTCTTGCTTTCCCCTCTACTCATTTACTCTCCAACTCGTCCCCCACTGGTACTTTTCTCTATTCCTTTTAACTGACTGCAGCATTGTACTTCCTTTTCTACTACCTCTGGTCATTCCCCTCTTATCTACCGTTTTTGCAATGCATGTGTATGCTTCAGCCATACGTAGGTATATCTTCATGCTCTTATGGCCTGTTAATGGACTTCTCCTCGGCCCTTTGTGCATTGTTTTCAATTTCCTCACACCACTGACTATAGTGTCTGGCACACCCTTCTCTCCCCATCTGACCTGTGATTAAGTGATCTGCTCCCACCTGTTGCCTCCCCTGGTTGTTTGATTGCTCTCCCTTCCCATTCCCTGTTGTTCACTCCGTTCCCTTGTGTTGATCTCTTGAAATCTGCTTCCTTACTGTGTAATTCCCTCAATGACTTATAAAGAGCTCTGTTGCTTCCCAAAGCTATGTCTATGTTTAATAAATACCCAAATAATAATAATAATAATACTTCAGTGAGTATTTCAGCTATTTATGGGAGGAATATGCTTTGGGCGGAGAATCTCTGCCTTAAAGAAAACAAGAAGAGAAAACCTTCCCCGAGAAATGTTTTAATTTTTCTTTTAAATCTGTTTTACAAGCCTTGCTTACAAAGATGACATTATTTTTCTGGTGTGTAATGGTTTGAGAGGCTACCCTCAACACGTGGAGTTCCTTCCCTCCCCAAGCCAGGTGTCGCACAATAAACTGTTTAATGTCAGTTCTATGTTCAGCCCCATTTCAGACTTGTATAATGCCCCTTGGATCTCCCCCCCCCCCCCCCCTGAGCTACAAATGTGCCAAGAAAATGGAAATCACACTGAAACGACACACACCACCTTCTTTTTGTCTCACAATTAAACTTCTTGTTACATACTAAATCACACATATTGGTTGGGGGGGAAAAACACAAATCACAATACTTTACTTTCTATAGAGTTCAATTCAAGAAATAATCAACACTGATCAATGCACACAATCAATGTACATATGCAATGCTGGGCACTTTCGATTTTCCAGCGCACTTATGTAGCAGTTTGGAGTACAGATTTGTACAAATGCACATGGCAATTATTTCACCCTCACTTTTGTTTTAAAATAAAAACGGGGTGATTTAGCAGTTGGTTTTTCAGAACCCTCCTACTTTGGTCTGTGTTGGAGAAGTCTAACAGAAAAATTGGAATGATTTGGGAATTTTGGATTTCAGACGCCCCTCCACTTAAAGGCCTGTGTAGGACCAATGGGATTACCCAATTAAATCACGGGCTCTAGTTTCAGCGCACACTGGGAATGTGTTTTGTGAATTTCTAATTTTAACAAAAATCACCCTGTGGTGTTACGCCTAATGGAGAATTAATTTAATATTTTTAGTTAAACGGGCTAAGGATCTGAACAGTTTTGCTCCCTCACCCACTATAAAGGGAAAGGATTTAAGGAAAGCAGACTTTGACACCTTTTGGTTTCAAATGGCTCAATTCTACTTACATTTAAAACCTTTGTTTAAAGTTCAGGAAAGCCAGCTGCATTTCAGAACCCTCTTGGAGGACAGGGCAGGGGTTTGGTCACTCCGTTCTCAAGGATGGCCCCCAGCTCTTCACCGTAGGGCCCAGTCAGGATTAGGCCTCCACAGCAGCAATAGATGGCTCCACCCAGATGCAATTTCCTTTGCTGTTTCCTTGCAGCTGTGAGATGATCATTTTTAGCAGCTCCTCTCTTGCTCTCATAGTGCATCCACTTTATATACCAGTGATGACCCCATCAAGATTTCAGTTTTGGTCAGTGCCCTGCAAGAATTCCCGCAACCAGGATTAGAAGGTTACCCTTCTCCCCCCCCCGACCCCCCACAACCCCCTTCAGCCCATCATCTCTCTCAGGATTGGTTTAGGAGTCCAGAGCAGAAATATGGCAACTTCCATTTGAAATACCTTTTGTTTCCATGTCAACCTTTGGCAACAATACAGTTGTATGGCAAACCCTGTGATGTACTAGTAACTGCCATAATGGATATATTTTCTGATTCAGCTTATCCTGGGGAAGTAAATAAAACAGCAGGGTCTGCACTGTGTTGCACAGGCGTTTGGCAGTTTTCGGCCGGTTTTACAAAAAAGCATAATAGTTATGCACATGCAATTTACTCTCCACATACCTAATTTTACACCCCACCAGCACATCAGTTATGAAATTCAGGATATGTTCAGAGCCACTAGAAACCCATTTTAGCTTGCCATTACATTTCCCTAAGTGGACACATTTTATTTCAACAAATCGCCTTGAAAGTATCAAAAAAAAAAAAAATGAAACCTACCTGTATGCTGTGACTTGTGGTTACTGAGAAATGCAACTGTTGTGATAGTCCATTTAAAATAATGGGGAGCCTTCACAGGTCTGCAAATATTAGCTCTACCTCCTCCCCCTCCTCCAGGCCATTTGCCATTCCTAGCCAGCATGTGACCAGAGCTTCATGGACTGTGTTTAGCCTCTTTGTTTGAAGTTAGCAGGCTGCAGGTCATAATTGCTTGTGAGGCCTCAGCTGCACAGAGACCACCCCCGACCCCCCACTTCAGATAATGAGCTAGGCTGGCCCTGTGATGTCACGAGGTGCTGCTGACATCTGGCATCTGGTCCGGTTATCAGGAGTAGACCATTTCGATCTGTAAAGCTTCTCTTTTCTTGTTTTTCTTTTCCAGAGTTTCAGCTTCCCTTGATTGTAGCCCCTATCCACATTCCAGTCACACAATGGCTGGGACATTTGGCCTCCACCTAACTGCCTTCAGAGACAGCAGGTCTGGGGAAACTTGAGTTTCAACTGGCAGGTCACATTTTATTGCACTTGTAAACGTTGGGATGCACGAACCAGGCTTGCAGTGGGGGAAGCTATTTGCAAATTCTGCCCAGAGACCCACCGATTTTTTTTTTTTTTTTTTTTTTTTTTTTTTTTTTTTTCTTTTCCCTGTTTGAAAGGAAGTCACATATTGCATTTTCTAAAATAAGTCTTTATTCTTTGACATACTTGGTGTATTATTGATCAGCTTTCACTTTGCTTTTGCATCGATGGATTTCTTTCTTTACACACAGCATTATTTTTTGTTTTTAAATATAACAGCTGAAAGTACAGGGCTGTTTCTTTCAGTCATTAATAAAATACACTTTTTATTATCTTCTGTTGGTTTTTCTGCTAAAAAATGGGTCTGAGATGCCACAGTGCACCATCTTTTGATGGGTGTCATTTTCAGTGAAAATGGTGCATTTTTATTTCTCAGCCAGCAATGTGATGTGCTTTTCCAATCTGCACTTGAATTACATTTTTGTTTTCGCTTTCTTGGGATTTCAACTGCAGAAAGACACCCACATAGTCTGCCTAAATAGCCCCATTTTCAGCGTGCAGGTTTGTGAATGCTGACAGGTCATTTTCCTAGTGTGCCCTTCAGTTCTGTTTGTTTGGGGCCTTTGATTAAACCCCACAGGTGAGCTGTTGACGCACTTGCCAAGATCACTCTGCAGCCATTTGTATGATTTTCATCAAAGAATTAGCTCCTCTCTAACCTTTTCAGTGCGTGAACAAGTTATACATTGGGACTGCGACTGGAATTCCATGTACAATTTTGAAAACCTATTTCTGGGGTTTGATTGAATCCATAACTATTAATTGATCACTTAAATGTATAACTATTAACAATGTGGTGCTGAGTGATAGTGTAGCATGATGCATTGGAAGCAAATGTTTAAATTGCTAATCTAATCAAATATGCAACATTAGGCTTTCTGATGAGTAAATTGGTAATGTAAATTCTGAGAGGGAATTAATTGCAAACAATGATTGAACTCTCTGACAACAGCAGTCTGTCACATTCTGTCCCATACAAGCAGCACATAAATTATATGGAAATTGGGATGAAAACTAGTCTACATTTACACCACTTCCTATGCATACAGCGCCTAATGCAATGTAATTGCTTCGAGATGCTCAATTTGAGGATGTTCAGTGAAGAAAACATGTTTTTAAAACTGGTAGAAGGAGTAGCTTCCTCAGTGTTCCCAGAATGAGATGGCCAAAGTGCTTGGATCCCAATTTGAAACGGCTGAATGTACTGGAAGACCAACAAGAAACTATGGTACTGGCAATACAGCCTTGCAGCAAGAGAGGGATGGCACAGAACAGAGGTAACTCCAAAATCCAATATGAAAAAATAACTCCAAAGAGAGTGAATGCACTTTGTCAGAACAAGCGAGTTTAAGGCACACCGCTGGAAGGTGTTAGACGGTAATCTGAAAACTAACTGTTCCTTGTCAGGCTCAAAACACTTGGCTTTTATACACAGAATTACATGATTTACATAATTACACATTCTAGTTGTTATCGAACGATCCTCATTGGCTATCCCTCTTCATAAAATCTAATTATCCCTTGCAATCTCTAATCCCATAGGAACATATTACAAATCAGAATTCCCTTTTAACATGGTCTGACATCCTGAAACATAATTAGTTTATTAACTCAGAACAGTTAGCTTGTCCCATTTATCAGAGATACCTTAACCCCATACGGGATGTGCAAGGCTTGTGTCAGAATTCTTCAAAACAAGTGGAGGCACAGAAACAAATAAGATGTTTTTGCTTGATCAAAAGAATGATTATTGTCCCAGACCCACTGGCGTCCTGTATTATTCCTTCATGCTGCCTTATTTGTGAGTAGCATCTCAGATCATACAGTCTCGAGCACACATCCTACTTATCTTCCACAGTCCAAACAAAACCCATAAAACACTGGCAAACTCTGCCCTCCAGCACCCCTTAATGTTTTTTATTAACTAACCCCAACTCAACCCACCATTTGGCTGGACTTAACAACTCTGTGCTCCCAGGAGGATTATTCCCTGTATCCGCAAACCCATCTAGTCGTAAACCCACAACCTAATGGCACCTCATTTCGTCCTCGCTTCAAGTGACCATTTGATGATATCAACATCTGTCCAAATGCCGTCCGCTTCCTTCCCTTTTCCTTGACCCCATCACCAACCTCTTCAGGGCAAGCAAAGTTCATCACCATAAACCATAGATCCTGCGACCGAAACAAAGTTCAGCTATGAGAGGACTGCAATATGTCCATATTACTCACAACTAACACCTACTTACATCATATTCCACAAAATGTCTTCAATCAGAGCTATTGTCCAGTCCCACATATACATTGTTCAAGACTACCACATCCCCTCACAGTGGTGTTCCCCTCAGCTGACTTCTAATCTTGCATGCACAAAGCTCCTCCCTTCCTTCTACTAGGCACTACCCATTGTACATCAAACAATAACATTGTTCCCACATAACTTTTGATGATGCAAATCTAAAATGTATCCAGAACTAAACACAATTAGTACCCGGTGAGGGGGTGGGTGGGGTATCAACTTCTCAGCCAATAAGGAGCTCAGAGCGGGGGAATTACCAGACTGTAATCCTCCGCTCCGAGCTGCCTCACGGCTGGAGGTTACCATCTTCCCCCGCCAGGGAATGAGCTAAGTGCACTGCCCCCCTCCAACTACCCCCTCCAGATCCCTGTCCCCTGTTTTTTGCTGCTCTTAGGGAGCAGACGCTCTGGAAATAAATCTGTCTCCAGTGCGTCCGCTCCCGATCTGCGACATGCCGCCATTGGAAAGAAGGGGTTATAAATGGCATTCATTTCTTTTTTTTTTTTTTTAAACATGGTTTCCTATTTTTTTAAAGGTAGAAGGGACTTTGTTTTCCCTTCCCCAGTGGCCATTTTTCTTTTGGAGTATTTCGGAACAGAAAGAAAATGCTTTTAGTACTCCAGTCTTATGGGCTTCTCTCGGGGCTGTTTCTATGGGCCCTGAGCCATAACCTGAAGTGGTAATGCCCCCCACTGCTCAGGGCTTATTGCTTAAACACTTCTCATTTCCTCTAACTACACTGAACACATACTAAATAGCAACATTTCATCAAACCCAGCTGCACCATTGATCTAATACAACGTGGACAACACAATCCTCTTTTCTGCTTTGGGACGTTGAACGTGCATCCCAACATCGTGGGTGGGCCGTGTGTTATCATTCAGAACAGAACTGATTTAAATGTGTCATTTTGTTAAGGATTCTAATAAGGTGTCACACACCGGACCAGGACTCTTGATACTGGCCGAGGCTGCATCGCACAATTAAAACACTTTCACTTTATTTCACTAAGGATTCAAGTCGAGATGGCACCCAACCCGTCTCGCACCCCCTATTACAATTACCTTTGGCCACAATGGACCAGGAACCAGGCGGGTGGGTGGTAATACAATATTTATTTATTTTGAAAATCCAAATGAAATCGCACACATTTAATATTGGGCAGCAATCACCAGTGGGGTGATAACACTGTAAAATGATGGAATACACTTAGTTTGACCCTCTAATATAACACATACAAAGCACAAATGAATGGGAGCAATTTTACTTTTTGGGTCGATAGCACCCCAGCATTTGGGGTGGATAGAAAGGAGTAGCAAGGAGTCGGGTATACTAGGCAGCAAACAGAATTAAAATCTGACCTTCCCCCAAGAAATGGGAGGCAAAATTTAAAAACCTTTGCAATTGCACAAAATAGCATTCCGAATTAGTAAATATTTGTTTTGCATGCGCGGTTGAATGAATAAGGTAGAAATGAGTATGGCTGTACCAAAGAAGTCAGAACACTTGTAAACTACAAACCAATGTACTAGCAATGGGCATATGGTTAAAAAAATCAACGTTGGAAGGAACACACAATGCAGCAAAATCACACGTGGAGAACTTGCATTTGCTAATTTTCACAGGTTTAAATGTCAAAACAGCTTTAAAAATGGGTGAAACAGACAAAATCGGAATGTGGTTTTTATGCTGAGGGACAAATGCACATCACAGGGACAATATGAAAGTGAAAATGTGACTCTAAATGACTGACTGGCTGAGATTCTTAACAGGAAAGGAAATTCAGTTTTAAAAGTGAAAGCAGTGGACAAGGAAAATCGGTTTGGAAAGGAAATGATAAATTTCACTTAAACTATATTTTAGTAACTAGATTGTTAAAGAAAGACACGGCCTGCTCGAAGGTTAATTTGCAAAGTTAACCTGTTCATGCCGCGTTCAGCTCTATATGGGAATTAAGTTATTGTCATGATGCCTACCTCCAAGGAGCCAGGTCTGACCCAGCAACCCCAGAGGCAGGCATCATTCCCCCCAGGGAAGTGCCAGCAGGCCCAAACTGGGGACCTTTGGACACAGTCCTGGGGCCTTAGGCGCCAGGCTCATGTTGGACCCCTGTCCTGGCGCCTTAGGCGCCAGGCTCATAAAGCTAGACATGTGTTCAAGTGTTTTAATGTGCACTTACATGATGCAGACCATGCTGCTACATCCAGGCCCTCTTGAGGCCTGAATGGAACTACTTTACCTGTGGGATTACTTTCCACCTGGGTGTGGTCGGGGAAGGATACATACCTGTTCGGTGGAAGGATACATGCCTGGAACTTCTTCCAAAGCTATTTAAACCACGCCCGATCAGCAACTCGCACTTCGCGTTGTTCTGCTCCTCGCAGCTGGACGCTCACCGTGTCAGCTCCTGCATCTGGACTTCAGCCACGCCTGTCAGCATCCTGGGTCGCCTGCAAAAGGAGATTAGAGAGAATTGGAGAGAAAGAAGACCTTACCTGCTAAAGCTGCATCACGGGGACATCACACCGACGATCCTGAAAGGGAAGACATCATTTTAAAAGCATTTCGCTTCGATCGCTGCAGCGCTGCATTTCACTCACCTTTCCTGGGCGTCTCCATCTTCAGCAGCGATCATCCGGATCCGCACCCACTTCCCAGAGCCTAGAGAGAAAAGACAAGAAAACAAGGTGAGAGAAGGAAGGGAAAAAGGAAAAGCTCGGTTTCCTTCTAAGACTTACCTGTTGGGTCATTCCCATTTCATTTTGGGTCCTGCCGCTTCCTGGCATTCTGGACCCCGGCCCCAATGGGGAAAAAAGACAAAGACATTGAATGAGCGAATGCAAAGACATAACCTGAACGTTCATCCAGAACTTACACTTCGGGTCGGCGCCATATCTCCGGCATTCCGAACCCCGGCCCCTAAGGGGAAAAAGACATAAGCATTAGCGCTTGCTGCAAGAAGACAAAGAACATTATTATTAAGCTTGAACTTTTGAACTTGCAACAGAACTCTTACAGCGCCTCACCTGAATAGTCAAGCTTATTTTGAACTCCCATCAAACCTCAATCCAGTGAAGTAACTGGGTTTCAACGCGTCCCTGCATCAGAAGCAGGATGGAGAACTCATCCTTTCAGACCCTACGGTGAGACTTTACGGGGAATCGTGGAAGGGTATCGAGGAGGGTTGGAAGGGAGTAGGAGGCTTGAGCATTATTCCGTCAGTAGGTAATACTCCCTTTTCACGCACAGGGGAATATTCCTGCGAGCCAGAAAAGCCAGAGTAGAGGGGCCCTTCCTGTCCATCATCAGAGTCCTGCGCTTCACCATTGAAGAAGCATCAGCACTCGAAGCCAGACCTGCGCCTCCGTGGGAATCAGGTGAGCGTGACAGTTATTCAAAATATGACTAAGGATTTATGCAATGGACTCGAAGGATCGGAAAGAATGGCGCTAACACATGGAGATCAAAAACAGGATGCACAGAGGATTCTGACTATTTTAACAGGTTAGCAGGGTATTGGTGGGATGACTTATAGGGTGGAACAAAGGCAAGTTATCAAAATGGGGTATGCTACGTTTTGCTTTGGGATGGGGTGATACTTACCATCAGCACTTGAATTTGGAATTTGGGACCGCCAACCGGGTGTCTGCACAGCAGGACAAGGATCTGGTCACGGCACAGTGGCAGGCTCTCCTAGAAGGGCACAGCTGGTAACAGGGGTCTGGTCTCAATAGATAGTGAGGTGCATCAGCTGGATAAAGCAGGTAGCAGAGAGAGCAGGTAGCGCTGGACAATCCCAATGATGATTCAGCCACCTTTCCCCTTTCTCCCTGAATTAGTGGGATAGTTGTGGGTTTTAATTTTGAAGGGTAGTCGTGCCTAGATAGGAGGGTCTGGATCAGCTCTCCTTTCTTGGCAGTGGAATCTGCAGGGTGAGTAGTAAAGTCTGGATCTCTGGAGATGTTGAAGCGGGAAGTCGGGAGAGTCCGTCAGGATAGTCAGCCAGCCAGTCCTTTGGCTCTCTGAGACTCTACCTTATATAAGGCGAATGACATCACAGGATTTACTATGGGGCAGACCTGCGCTTGGCATGCCTCTAACAACTGATACCACCTTCCTGTCAGCCGGTTGGACTTCAGGAACATGACCTCAGTTTTATGGTATATGCTTAAAATGCCCATGGCCCTCCCACAGTTATTTTTGCCAAAATCAGTTCATTACATAAATTGCATATTTTTACAGTTGTTGTGGCACTTTGGAAAATCACATAGGCAGATTCCATATTGCAATGAACCTGTATTTCCAATTCCCAAGCTTATACTATGTTCTTTAGCCGTTCTAATAATCTTTCACAATTTTTGGTGGGAAATATTTCACCAAAAGTTCTACAATGTTATATATGTGTACATATTATCATAGAGCATGTTTGCATTAAATTTCAAAGTTGCACCAAGTATACTTTTCCAATTAATTACATTTTCCTCCCGTTTGCGTCCCCTACATGCTAGGGAAAGCCACAATGTCTTGTTTTGATGGCACAAAAATTACATTTAAACTGTTAAACCTTTGCATTACTGTGTTTTCCGGTTGCAGAAATAAGTCTTAAAGTTTATTCAATAAGACAGTCTTTTGCCCTGCCTGGGCCAGCTTTGCCTTCCAAATAAGGGCATTTTTCCCAACCCACAGCCAAATGTCAGGCTATAGCCAGCCTGAGTCAAGTGTTGCTTGTCTTTTAAGCTATCCATTTTGAGTGGAGGGGAGGTGCTACCAGAAAGTCACAACTATGTGTCCTGGAAATCATTTATCCCAGGCTGGAGCACTGTTGCAATGTCTGATGAGGGTGCAAGATGCTTCACCCTTGCCTATTCATATGCCCCAGATGCTGGTCTACTTGGGGGAGATAGATCCTGTAGTCAGGAAAGGCAGGGCCCTTTGAAGCCAGGACTTGTCAAACCTGTTTCTTGCTGGCTTCACAGCAAAATAATTCTTCTTTTTCTTTTAACCAGAAAGCAAGACTATATATGTTTTAAAACAAACACCCATCACATTGCTATGCAAGGACAGTGCCTTAATTCAACATTTCACTTTTAAACAGATATTTTCTTGTTTGTAGAAAGCACCACTTGACACGCGGTTAATTTTCCTTTGCTGTCACTTTGCAATGCGGCCTTCCTCTCATCCAATTTCTGAACCTTTCCAAAGCCCCAGTCATGTTTCGAATGCATAGGCATCTGTTCAAATAAAAGGTCCTTTGAAACCGACATGCGCTAGGAGAGAGGGAGAGGGCTTTTTGTGGAGAGTTTAGCTGTGATATTTTTTTGCAAAAGTAAAGCATTTTTGCATACAGCTGAAATTAAGTTCTTTGTTATTTCTCAGATCTTGCCTGGCAAAGCCTGTCATTCAATGAGAAATGCCCCCTTTTTGCTGGAGCACAACCTGAATCTGGATGGACATAGCTGGGTCTCACTGGATCAGAACTGTGTACTTTTGAACAGATGAAAAAGAGCACGGGGCGCAGTCATTTTAAAAGGCAGAATATTTTCTTTTTCAGTGAAAAGTTTTGAGCTGGCAGCCTAGCAACACTGCCTTTTGACTTCATTTCTCTGATGCAAATGAAGAAATTACTGACAGCAATTCTCGGGATGTCCTGAGTTTCATCTTGCCCCATGTGTGGCTGGTAAGACAGCACAGCCATTATTTTGGTGACTGCAAAGCGCAGTTTTAATGCGAGGCGATGGTGCTCAACAGAGCCAGTGCAGTCATTCTGCTGGGGACTGCTGAGATGTGGTTTGGTGATGTAGGGGAGTTCTGCTGGGTGGATAAATGTACCCCACAATTTGAAAGCGACCTAATGCTATGAGAAACATGAACATTCCAGTAGAGTGGGGGTCAGCATCCTTTGGTTTTCCAGGTGTTTAGTACTACATCCCTAGCCCGCATAGTCAGAGCAGAGGGATCATGGGAGTTGTAGTCGGAATAACCTGGAGAGCTGCAGGTTGAAGAACCTGTAACAAGGGAATAGTTTCAGTCCATACATCTTGTATTATGAGCTACCATATGTTTGAGAAAGATATCTATGCAATGAATTTCATTTGTGATTACTTTTACGTATCCGGTCATTCTGAAAACCAAGCTGGGTTTTATTTATTGGGGCCGTCAGCCTAGCCGTAGTCAGAGGCGTAGACACGGTAGGGCCTGTTCAATTTATAGTGATCCTGCATTTTGTAACCTGTCAAAATTACATAACGATTGTAAAAGTCCTCCAAGAAGACTTCCAGTTTCAAGCATTGCACCTGTGACTGAAAAATAATATCTGTCAATACATTTTTGGTAATGGTGCAAAATCTGCCCTCATAAATCAAAGAAACAAAATATGTATTCAGTAGTCTGAATTATATTCAGGAGAAAAATGTATTTATTTGATGAACAATGTTGGTGACGGATTGATGGTTGGCCGTGGGGCTAGGTTTGCCCCTGTGAATCTCCTTTTGGGCTTGTGGGGCGGTGTTGGAGCAGGCATGCTTCCATTTATTAAAAAGCATCGCCCACCTGTAGTATTTTGGTAAATAGACAACCACCTGATTGTGTGGGACACAGATTGTGATCTATTTGGAATATTAAAAGGTATATGCTGTATGCAAAGGAAACGGGGAATTGCTGGACATACATTTCACAGTACTAAATAATACACTAAAACCTGCACATGTGCAGCCCGCAGCTATTAACTCTGCTCTACTGGGTGTAACGCAGTTGCATTAAACATGCATGAACAAACCAAGAAAGGGATTTGTTAAGGCGACTCTTCGGGGGAGGATGATTAGGAAATAATGCCGACGGACTATATTGGAAACTCTAAAAACACAGGGAGTTCAGATTGTGCTGTTAATTATTCAGATCATAGCACAGCCCTTATTCAAATCAGAGCAACCTTAAAGACCCACGTGAGTGCCCTGAACCGAAATATGTTGTAATGCTTTGAGGGGTGCACAGAGACTGGTTTCAGAAAACTACTGCCCAATAAGGTTTGATGATTAAGTCACGTTCATATCTAGATAAACTGGCCGATTTATTTAAGTGTCTTATTAATGCATACAAAATGGCGAAAATAAATGCGATTTAGTTGCTAATCCCATTATCATGAGATATTGGCAATAATCGCCCATTCTAAGGGCTGAAACGGGTGATAAAAGCACTTGGGACCCTCGTTAAACTCCGGTCCCCGGCCATTAACACCTGTTCCAGCCCTTGGAATGGGTGGGCATTGCTTAATTTTAAAACAAAAGTATAACATTAGAATTAAGAGAAACCGTCTTCCCTCACTGGGGTGTGTGGTATGCTATAATTTCAATACTGCCCCACTTTCTCAGTCCATTAGAGGTGATAATGTCCCTGGGCCCTCATTAAACACCATCGTTTCACATGGGCATTTAACTTGGGCGGAGGGCAGTGAAAACCTTGTAATGCCCTTGGAAAGTGTAATTTTCTGTAGCAGTGGCATTTTGTGGCATTCAGCGTTGATTGCTGAAATTAACATTCCTCACTAATTGTGAGAACTCCTTAGAGAACTGAAACTCATACAATTGGAAGCACTTTTTATTACCGACTGTTTCATATGGGATCTAGACTAGACAAATGGATGTGTATAACTGTTCAATTAGACTGATTCTCTTCCTGCCCGCCATGCCCCCACCTGGACCTGGCATGTAATATTGAAAATTACTGTAGAATTTGGGAAATCATTTCTGCAAATGATAAAATTGGATGAGTAGAATTTAATTTTGATCACGTAAAACCAGAAGTGAACTGCTGATTTAGGTCAAAAATTAAAAAGGGGGGGGAAGAAACAATAACATGCAAATCTGTTGCTCTATAAAGAGGTATTTCGGAAACATGCGATATATTAAAGGGAATGGAGCGTCTGCCTTCATCAGCAAAGTAACTGGAATGAGGGGGATGGAGACCTCTTCTGCCAGTGTAAAATAACAGGAATTCGGATACGGCGAAAACAAAACGTCAATTGCCTAACACGGAAGTGGGAGGGCGTCAGCTGACCCTGACTGTATGCCTGGACAAAGCTATTTTGGCAAACACATTTCTTGGCTGCGCTGGTAGGAAATACAAGGGAAGACATGATCCGTCTTGTGCAGCCACACCTTGTTGGTATTTTCCTGTAACGCACTGTGACGGCCCAGCGGGTGGGTTGAGAGGCCCCGAGCACACACTTGTATCTCAGGAATAGGGAACTAGAGCAGAGCAGGGATTTAAGACCACTTTTACATCAAGCAGATTTTTTGGGGGGTTGGGGAGAGAATACCGCCTTCAGCAGTTACCACCTCCTCTGGTCTTTCAAAAAATCCACCCAATCGAGAGTTGGATATTCCAGAAATACCACCTCTGCCTGAGGTGACCTTTTTAAAAGGGTTTTTTTTCAGCATTTCTTGTTCTTCCTTCGTCCACCTTCAATGTGAATATGGCCATGGATAATGTGGCAATGAGACCCTAGGCGGCGGGCCAATACCGCCCCAGGTAATGGCCCCGGGGCCTTAATGAAGCCCCGGGGGCATTACCGTGGGCGGTATTGGCCCGTGCCGAGGGTCTTATTGCCATTAGTACCCCGGCCTGTTGGACCGGTTAACGGCATTTTTTTCTGTTTAGAAATGCTGCCGCGTTTCAAAACAGAAAAAAAAAGTGGAAAAAAAAATATATGCCCGCCGGGAAAGGGAAAACGTAGTCGGTTTTCCCTTTCAATGGTGGCCATCGGGAGCAGACGCGGTGGTAACAAAAGTGTTTCCAGCACGTTCGCTCCCAAGCAAAGATGAAAAAAGGTTAGTGGGGTTCGGAGGTGGGGGAAGGGGAAAATAAAAAAATAAAAAAGTACCGCAGCTCCAGCGGGAGATGATGGAAGCCTCCCTCCAGCCTTGTGGAGGCTCAGAGCGGGGATGGCCTCGCTCCGAGTCTCCACACGCCTGGAGGCTTCCATCGTCCTCTGCCGGAGACCAAGGCATAGAAGGCAAGTGGGGTGGGGAGGGCAGGGAGGTGGGAGGATTTAGGGGAAAAATAAAATATCTTACCCGAGTCCACGGCGGGGGACGAAGGCAGCCTCCAGCCATGGGGAGGCTCAGAGCGGGGATTGCCCCGTTTCGAGCCTCCTCATTGGCTAAGGGGCTGCCACGCCCCTCGCCGGGAACCGAGAACCCGGCACGCACTGCGCACATGGGAATACTGTGTGGTATGGCTCGGAAAAGAGCCAATCAACACGTTGGATTCCCGGTGTGCCGGGTACTAATGTGCAGTAGTGAAATGTGTATTCTTTTATGGATTCCATGGCTAAGGCAGTTGGAGGGGGAATCGGAGATCCCCCTCTTTTTCAGCCACTTTCAATTATGTGCATACAATCTTTGTTCACGTTAATAAAGGGAAGTGCTTTCTGAATAGTAAAAAATAAAATAATAAAAGTCTTTAAAAAAAATGTGCTCACTTTGGAATTGGTGGTATTCCCAGGGATTACCGCCACAGTATTTCCTCTGAGATCTAAATCCACAGGGAATGGGACTGGTGGTGGTCCCAGGGATTTCTGCCACAGTACTTCCTCTTAGATGAAAGTCCACCGAGAATGGCACTGGTGGTATTCCCAGGGATTACTGGCACAATATTTAACGCAACCTGAATGTGTTGGGTGGGAAATCCAGCGGGGGACACCTACCTCCAGATTTATAATGACCCACTTAAAGTTTTTAAACACGTGCTTAGATTTATGGTAAATAGCTAGACAGTGGCTGTTAACCTCCATCAGTAGTTTGAAAGTAACAATATTAAAATGCATATGAGCATACAAACACACTGATCTTCCAATGTCTTTCAATCCAGGAGGCTTAATTAAGATGCATTTGAAGAGTTCTCTGCTTTTAATTCAGGACACCAGTATGTTGGGGTGCAAGTTAACCATCAGCGAAGTGAGTTTTATGGTTATACGAGGAATAATCATAACCTCCTTATATCACAGGCACAACCACTTTATATTTATTTACTTATTTTATTTTTATTTGCAATTTATGAAATTTACAACTTCACAAATTAACCCCAACTAACAGATTCAAACAATTCACTTGTGTAGTGCTGGCATACATAATGATTTATAATCTCCTCCCCGTCAGAACGGTACCTCCCTCTTCCCCCCCCTACCCCCCAATCTGGCCGCAGTCGACTGACCGCATTTTAGAATGGGACATTTCACCGCATTTTACTGTGGTAAGTTTAGGGCGGGGAGAGGGGTGATGTGATAGGAGTTTGGGAGAAGGGAAGGATAAGAAGGAGGCTGGCATAGAACAGGAGTATTGGAGGCTGCCCACCACCACCACATTGTTTTTAGTAAAACGTGGCCACATTTCCTGTGCCGTCAGAATAGGTAGAACTCTTTTTCCTAAGCATTGAGACCAAGAGCCCATATTCAGATATGATTCACTCCACTAGGGCCCACTAATTGGATTGCAAAAAACCTCTTTGGTATTTCACGTAGGGCGTAGAGTTGGGAGAACCAGAGAACTCTGGGGTGGGGCCGCGCCAGGTGGTCTGGCCTGGCTCTAGGGGGCCCAATGCAGGCTGAGCCCAAGCCGTGTGGTGACTGGCTGGATGCGGGGAGGGAGTGGGGGTCTGCTGATGGTGGCAGGTGGAAGGCAGCGGCAGTCCAGGGACATTTCTCTTTGGGACAGGAGAAGGGGATTGTGACGCTGGAGATGAGGTCAGGGACCGAGCCAGTGTTTGCGTTTTGTGTTATGGGAAGGGGAGGCTGGAGCCGAGAACACGTGGATGGTGGCGCTAGTGTGGGGGCAGTACTGTTTTGGGGATAGCAGGTGTGTAGAGAGAACAAGGCAATGGTGGCCCTTGGTGGCGATGCTGCTATTTTGGGGATGGCAGGGCGAGGGGAGCAGGGAGCAAGGGTGGAGGTAATTGAGGGTGGGGATGCAGGGATAGCGTTGCTATGGTTTGGAAGGGTTGGGAGTAGGGAAGCTGGCAGGGGACCAAGCGCTGTAGGCAGGAGTCAAGTCCTACAAATGAAAGTGGGAGGACTCGACAAATGCAATGAGATGTGACGTCGGCAGAAATTAGCATATCAAGGTGAAACATACACATTTCATTAAATTGGCTTTTATAACCACCCAAATTGAACTGGACGAATGGCATTTGCGTTTCATAAAATCAACACCCACAAAACCAAGAGAGGATAAAAGTGTTTTTGAAAACGTTGAAACGTGTGCATGTTTTACTCCACGAACCAATACAAACGTTTTCCCCCGGTACTTGCAGTACCGAAATGGGACATTTCACCTTTAGTTGTTTGCTATTTTTCAATAGGTTATATAGTGCAGTGGTGAATTGTCTGGCCTGCAAACCTGGCAACTGAGGTTCGATACCCGTGGTTGGCTGTAATGCATACATTCAAAGAGGACATTCATTGTTTCTCATACATGTTTGGCATGCGGAAGGCAGCCAGTCTTAGGACAGGGGAAGGGGATTGTGACGCTGGTGATGAGGGTAGGGACAGCACCAGTGTTTGTTTTTTGTTATGGGAAGGGGAGGCTGGGGCAGAGAACAAGTGGATGGTGGGGGGGGTGGCCACCCTCTGAGGAAAGTGGGAGTCTACCCGCGTGCACGGCAGGCACTTAACTTAAAAGTCACTGCCAGCCGCTACAGCGTCGTAACAGGCAGTGCTCCGGCCTTGTACCAGCCAATCAAGTGGCTGGGGCTGGGCAGGAAGTGAGTCGCCTGGCTCCTGTAAGCACGTGTTATTTTATTTACTTTTTACATTTGTGTTACGGGCGAGCAGGTGGGGCTCGTGGTCGGCCCCTGGTTTGGGCAGCCACTAACCCGAGAAGAGGTTCCGATCCGAGCCCCCAGGTTAGGCCTGGGCCAATCCCTACCCCACGGGGCTCGCCCAGCTATAGTAGGGCAGACGTAGGAATAAGTACAGCACCTCCGGCAGACGTAGAAATAAGTACAGCACCTTCTAGGCAGTGTTTACTGCGCATCCTCCTTTCTGTAAAGCATACATAAAAATAGTGCGAGGTGTGGGCTCTGGTTGAGAGCAGGTTGCAGAAACCGGGATGTTATGGGGGCGCTGGTGGAAATGGGACGCGGTTGTTTTGGCAGTACTAGCTTCGTTAAAGTGCCAAAGCTGGGCTGAGAACTCCCGTCTGTTGGTTCAAAGGTCAGCAGTTTAACCACCTCTCATTCACAAGCCTGCTCTTATGGGCTACGAATGCAGGCCGCACCACTTGGTATTTATTGAGTGGCCCCCTTTTATGATCTGTGTGGAGGGCTCTGTTATCTCTGTGCAAACATCCATTGTCCCAACAATATCAACACGTGGGGGTGGGGGGGGCAGGGGGTTCCTCTTTGAGGCTTGTATAACATGGAGACATATGGGCGAAGACCTCAGGACGATACACCTGCTCTGTCTCCCCTCCTGTGCACCCTCAGGGCCTCCGCACATATCATGTTCTTGTAAGAAAGGGTAAGTTGTTATCTGTCACGTGGCGGGAATGCGGGAAAAGCGGTTACCTCACCCTGAATCCCTAATTACCCCGCTGCAAGTTACAAACTGAAAAAAGCAGCCGTGGAGGCAGCGTAGGTTGGCAGGTGTTCACAGCGTTGCATCATCGTGCCCTGGTGTCTGGATGCGGCCTCCGCTCCACGCCCTTCGCTCCCACACTGTTTGCATAGCTGCAGCCCGCCAGGAAATCTCTCTGCGCGACCTGTTACCTCGGCACCAAGGGCGTGTTGCAGAGGAACAAGGTCCACCTCAAAGGCTTTCTGGTAGCTAATGAGCAAGTCCGGAAACCACCTGCAGCCTTCCCAAAGCATGCTGGGACGCCAGTCTTGCGATGGCCTCTGCGGGCCTATATAGGCGCGTACTAGTAGGTCCCTTTTTGGTGCGACTAGCTTCCCCAGCGACAGCACGCCGCCTTCTTTTTTTTTCTTTGCATTTTGTGACTTGATCATGTAGAACTACAAGTACCAGAAGACGGAATCAAAAACAATTGGCGTGCTCTGTCCTGGCATGAGACAAGATGGGATCTCGGGCCAATGCGTGCACCGTGCAGCTGAATTCCCAGCAGTTGCGCTGTGGCCAGTTAAGGGATAGCAGTTCACATGACTTTGCTTTGTCATATTACATGCTCAAGTATGTGGGTTCGAAGCACCAATGGGTAACTACCAATGCTATTCTGACAACTTGAGGTAAAGCACTAAAGACAGCACTTCATGCCCTTTCTTGTCAGTAAGATTACATTAAGCCACGAGTAAAAACCATAACTTTTTCAGTGAAATGTTATGAGACTTTCCCTTTAAGAGGGAGTGGGAATGACCGTGACGACGAACAAAGACCAAAGAAAATGGAGGAGGCACCCTGATAACCCGGGCGGTGTCCTCCTCCTGCCCTCCCCCTTCCCCTTTGGAATGAGGTGGAGGCGCTGCCGGAAAGCGCGGCAGAAATGGAAAAAGCCTGCAAAGGACTACAAAATAAAGGGGTGGAACTACCCCTTTATATCAGGCGGGCTCCTTACTGCAGGCAGCTTCCATCCAGCCTTTGCAGAAGGACGCCCGCCTGCAAGGACCAGAAAGAGGATTTCGTTTCCCATCCACCCACCCTACAATTAGGGCAAGGAACAGAAAAGCCTGGTCGTCAACGTTGCAGGACTGGGAGGCGGTGTGGCGGTGTTTGGGCGACCAAGCTCAAGAGACAGACTCCGGATGAGCCAGGAGAAAGTCGGAAGGGTCTTTGCTCTTCTCAGACCAGGGCCCCTTGGGGGCCTAAGCGGCAGGGGCGTCTGGGGGGGGAACAATAAGGGCTCAGCTTCCCCCAAGGAACGGCGCTCTCCCCGCCCACGGATACCTGCATGGGCAGGCGAGGCTCAGGCGCAAAGGGTTGGGCGAGTTGGGCCTATACTGGACTTTTGGAAGGAAAGGGCGAAGCAGGTTGTTGAACACGGAGCAGTCGCCGCATCTTCTGAGTTATTTCCACTAATGTGTACAGTATGATTTTATGATGTTGTGGAAAATAAATCTGCGGCCTTTTTATGCCAAAAACACTCATTCTACACATTTCTGGGGGGAAAGGTGGAATGAGCAATTGCTATGTAATGGGTCCAAATGGACAGATGCACGGGTTATGACGTGGCGAGGAGGAAAGGGAAAGTTCAGTATGTATTAAGGTGTTGAATAAAGAAGTCGCATAACACTCTCCGGTGTCGCGTCCTCCATCATTAGGCCATGTGCCCTAACCACTGGCGATGAGGTGGTTTCCCGTGACCCGGAGTCCTCCCTCCAAGTTGCCGGGTAGGCATCTATTTATCACTCCAAATGCATATTTCACGAATCCTATTTATGCCTACATTACGTTTTGTCCAAATCAATGTTACCATAAAAAGAAACGCATGTCTTGAAGACATCGGTCTGAGCCCAATCGCAAGCCTCCTTTCCTGCTGGCCAATCATGAGTCGCACAGATAGGTTTCATCGGCATTGCACAATTGCGAGGCTGCAGAGTGAGTGGCCCGCTAAGTCTATACAGCATCCCTGTTTCTCTCCCACAAAGTCTAAGGGCCGGGCATTGGGGCCACTTTACTCAGAAGCATGACGGCATGGGTACAATTTAGGGCAATATTATGACGTCACTTTTACAGTAGTGAGATGTGTTCTTATGATATGGCATTTAAAAAAGTGCCTATACACAGGTGTTTCAAGGCGCGACGAGGCAAGGGTGGGGAACAGGGTGAAGACAGACAACGATCCTACTAGTCATTCAGATCGCACAAGTGCATGGGAAGGGGAGGGAGGAGAAGTGCGGGGGGCAAGGGGAGAGGACCGTGCAGTACATGGGATAAGAAAATAAATAACAATAGGTAAAGTACGGCCAGCAGGTGTCAAGTGCTGGTAGTGGGACTGTAGGGATACAGAAAACAGTCCCCAAGTGTGGGGTTGCCAGGAGGGCAGTGCAGGAGTGCGACTGGCGGGGGAGGGGTCCTGGGCCCGATATTAGAGGGCGGCCAGGCAACCAGTGCAAAGTCAGTGTCAGCCAGGAAGTCAGCAAGGGAGAGGAGGAGAAAAAGCAGAAGCAAAGAGAAAGGTTTTGAGGTGCTTCCGGAACCGAAGATGATTCTCCTCAAAATTCAGAGAGGCTGTTCCAGAGGGAGGCCCAAGCCGAAGAAATATCTACCACCAACTTGTTGCTTGGAGAAGCGACTGACCCTGAGGGAGTTTGAGGCAGATGAGCGAAGAGCTTGAGAAGGAAGGTATTTAGGAAGAGCGAGTTGAAGGTATTGCGCCCCCAGGCCCCAGAAGGCCTTGTGGACAATGCAGAGGGTTTTGAACTTAATCCTCACAGCCACAGGGAGCCAGTGCAGAGATATCCGTCCTGGAGAGATACGATCCCTGGGCTTGAGGCCAAGGACAAGTCTTGTAGTCCTGTTCTGGATAAGTTGCAGAGGGCGGAGAGTAGAAGCAGGCAGATTTAGAAAGAGGCTGTTGCAATAGTCCAGCCTAGAGAGAACCAGAGCTCTGGAGACAGTGAGCTTCTGGGGGAAGGAGAGGAAAGGAAGAAAACCTCTGAGAGGTGCAGTTGGTAGTGTGACTTCTTAGAGACGTCAGAGATGTGAGGAGAGAAGGAGAGTGTAGAGTCAAAGATGACCCCAAGGTTTTTAGCCTCACAGGTGGGAGCAGGAAGAGGGCCAAGAGAGGCCGGCCAGAGAGCTGCAGGGAAGGAGGGAGTGGGCGTGCCAATGAGGAGAATCTCAGTCTTACTGGCATTTAAGGCAGAAGTCATTGGCATCACACCACTCCTGGATAACAGACAGAGATGAGCGAAGAAGAGGAGGCCGAGGGTAGCCTGAAGATGAGCTAGGTGTCATCCGCATAACACTGAAAGTTTGGGCAGAGAGCGGCGATGCAGTGGGCAAGAAGTGCCAGGTATTGGTTGAATAGCCATGGAAAGAGGTTAGACCCCTGGGGGACACCACAGGTACAGAAAAAGATAGCGGAGAGGAAGGACCCAAATTGGACCTGAGAGGGTCGGTCGCAGAGGAAAGAAGACAGCCACGCCAGAGTCTGACCGGTGATACCCAGGTTATCACGGAGACGATTGAACAGAATGGCATGGTGGACGGTCTCAAAGGCAGAAGAGAGATCAAGCAGGATGAGAATGCAAGGGGTGTTAGAGTCAAGATTGGAGAGCAGGTCTTCACAGATGTTCAGGAGAGCAGTTTCCGTGCTTCTGGCAGCTCTGAAGCCAGACTGATGGTCATGGAGACAACCAACAGATTCAGTGTGGAGATTAAGCTGGTAGATGGCCAGGTTCTCCAGGGGCTTGCCCAGGAAGGGATACTGACATTGTCGGGTGCTTAAGTTTAACCAAGAATACAACCCCCAGGATTAGAGAAGTGATCCACCGTTAACATGGAGCCCATCACCAGTGCAGTGGCGCTGGCCAGGGGCTTTTCCAGATAGTGGCATATTGTGCCCCCGTCCCGGGTGAACGAGAACTTGCTCTGTGACGGGAAGTGAATACCCTGGAGGACTCTTTCCAGAGGAAGCGTTTCTCTTTATTCTGAGCACTCAGGAATAGATTGCAGGACACCTTAATCATCCAATCAAAGTGAATTATTTATCATTTTCATTGCCTTGTTTAATCTGCATTTTGCTTGAGGAAAATACAAGCTGTGAATGGCGATTCATGAAACATCCTACTTTACAATGAAAACGCTGTTCTTAAAACATGTTCTTCAGAATACATAAACCCAAAAATAATCACCTGTTCTTTAATATTTCAGCGCCAAGATGCCCGTCCGGTGAACCTACGCTTTACAAATGCTCCTGTTGTGTTAGGAGAGTTTACCAACGACGCAACATAGTCAACAGCGCGACCCATAGCTCCCTCACTATAAAATAGATACATTGCTCCAAGAGCCAGGTCTGCAAAAGGAGTAACCGAATCGGGTCAGGAGGTTAATGGCATTCCACATTAATATGGGTGAAAGGGAACTCGTGTGTGGGAAAGTGACCGAGCACGAGCAGGCCTGTTCTTCAGGTTTTCCTAGATTCATTGCACTGGTGCTTTTTATGAGTGTGCATGGCGTGCTGTGTGCAGGACTTTCGCTCGTTTACGCTCAACTTGGAGAAATCTTGGTGTTCTGCTCTGTCAACCTGTGGGGAGTAGCCTTGTGTGCTGCAGCCATGTCCCATGGACCTAGCGCTGCAGCTCTAAATCGCATTGAGTAGCCCAAGCCCTGCCCGCCGGGCAGTGTAGTCCACATCACCATAGATGGAGCTTTAGGTCACAGAGGGGGAGAGCAGAACAGCAGATTGCAAGCGTTGCATGGGCCCCAGAGTCTGCATTTCCCTGCCTGTTTTGTTTCAGCACTGCAGCTGTGCTGGAGTTCGTGTAGAGGAAGCAGGTGTTTGGAGAATCCTAGGATGAGCGCAAATTCATTTTTGATTATTTGTGAATGTTTGTTTACTATCACGACAGTTGGACCCAACTGGTCGATAAAAGCTGCACTAGGGCAATTGTTGAATCCACCTGTACCCAGAATGCAGATGACACATATACAAGGCAGGGACAACATGATCATGCTTCAAGTTCATAGTCCTCGAAGATCTGAACGCCATGTCCTGCGCCGTGTCGGTCGGTCGGTCGGTCGGGTGGTTGAGGTGCTACGACTTGGCATTGATAAGAGGGGAGGATGATCTCCAGGGAACAGGATGGCAAGTGTTGGGGGCCTTGTAGCAACTTTGAATGAAAACCCTGATTTTGGTTGAGGAAATGTCTGGCCCTGAGTAGATCCAGGCAGGACCGACGGGGAAAGCCACAGTAATCCAGTGATTTCAGACATATGGCATGTAGCACAGGGAGCGAATGCCTCCATGACCTTAAATGAGGTTATTCAACTACAGCAGTCGCAAGTAGGGGCACCTAATATGAAACAAGGAGCTCGTAACATTGAACGGGAGGAAGGATGGCTCCGGGGCAGCGCGTTCGTCTTGGAAGCACGACAACTCAGTTCAGCATAGGTTCAAATTCCCATCCTGCGCTCAGGAACCACTTGCTGGTATTAAGCAGCTTTATAAAATAGCAATTATAATATAATGAAAGCAATTCCCTACACCCTAGCTTGCTTGGCAAAGGTGACATTTGGCCTCAGAATCCTCCATGTTAGTGTGGCCCAGTTGGCCATTTGAGAATTTCTTCATTTTAGCAAATTCAGATTTCTTCTGAGGACAGTTTTTCAGCTCTTCTATCAAGAGGTGCTGGGTAGGATGTCTATGCTGCTTGGGTTGAGCTCAAACTCTGCACTTTTTCAGACAATCCTCTGCAGCTTACACCCATATACACAATTCCCAGTTTAGATCAGATTATGCCATGAACTGCACAGAAGTCTTCTAGGTCTTACTTTCTGCTCGTTCAATCAAAATAGGAGTTTTTTCTGAGAAAACTATGGTTTCTAAGTGTTATGTTAGTGTTAGTTCCAAGTGTCTCCTGCAGCTACATACAGACCGAGATAATTGTTCTTGAAATATGTCAAGCTTCTGATAGTTTAGGGAACAGAACCAGGTCTTCTGTTGGTGAGATCTTTGTTTTGTTGAGATTGAGGTTTCGATTCTTATCCGAGCAGCATTGCACTGCTCTAGCTACTGCGCATTGTAGCTCTACAGAGGTTTGCTCTAAAGCCGGAGTTGGCAACCTGTGGCTCGCCAGATATTTTGAACTGAGTCCCATGATCACTAACCATTAACTATGCTGGACAAGGCTCACGGGGACTATAGTCCCAACAATCGGGAGTACCAAACCACCAGTGGGGGAGATGAGCTGTGAGGTCCCATTCGCAGCCCTCCATTTATCGGTTGTGGATACGTTCTCTCTAGCCACTGTTTGATGTGGTTTGCATTCGCCTAATCATGTCGTGCCTGTGTAAATCACAAGAAAAATCTCGCCTACTGAACCAAGCAAAATAATCATCCAGTAGTAACCTGCCTAAGGTTTGGGGACTTCATTTCTAAGGCATAATTCTGCTTTTCTTTGAAGACCTCACAAACCACCCACACATACATTTGTGGTGGCACTGGACCCTTCCCCTAAATATGTTGTTTTAACTGATAAGTAGCCTGTAACTAGTACTGAGCATTACCTTTCATTTTTGCTGAGACGCCCAGGACCGTTCCTATGTGTGCCGTACCAGTGTTTGCTGGAAGCCGCTTCATGATCTGGCTGCTAAGCGGGTGTGGTCTCTCACTGGATGTGTTCTACTGAGGCAGAGGCCACCTGGACACACGTCATGACCCACTCCTGTTTAATGCAATATGTTCTAAGCTCGAGAGTCCGCTACAGGCAACTCTGAGTGGCCATGATAGTACCAAGGTATGTGTCGAAGGTACACGTTGGTGGAGGGTGTCCGCTCACTTTAGAGGGCGGACTCCATTTCCCATGGGTATTTGCAGTATTTAAAATTTGCGCCATTAAATTTAACTAATTGCTTAGTGGGCTCGGCCGGCTACAAAAAGTGATGTGGCTGCAACGAGGAGTAGAGTCGAGACACTAATCGCCAGACCACAAGAATGTCTGTTTCATAAATATGTAAAATGTCTCAAATTGGCATTTTGCTATGCACAACATGTTTCGGTGCAGACGCCTAAGTGTAACACGTGTTCTCGTTTTATACTTGGCCAGCAACGTTGTAGGAAAATCTCTTCTCTAGGTTTATTAATTGCCGATGCTTCTTTCTCCTGTGCATTTTCTTTGATTGGGAAAGGGCAACCGAATGAAATGTTCCTATATCACTCGAGAACATGCTCACTTCCTGTGATGTCACTTCCCATTGCTTGTTATGTGCAGAGATTGCAAGATGCTATTGTTGTAGAGGCTACCCACCTATGCAGGACAAAGGACGGGGTGTGAAGAGAAAGGGAATTGATGCATGGAAAGGGATAGGGGTAGAAGAAAGATCTACTTGAGACTGGCTTTGTAAACCGCAAAATCCTGAAATCGGATTCCATATGATTACAATCAATATTACAAAAAGTATACATTAGGAGAATTGTTACACACCGATCTATTTCATTCTTTTGATCAAATTGTTATTTTTTTTTTAAATCAAAACTATATATAGGTATATATGAATAAAAAAGTTTGTAAACCTCCTCAACACAGTATAATTGTATGGGAAAATAATTCAGAAAAGGCGCATATAAACATATTAACTCAAGACTATATAGTTATTAACGTAATACGAAATATACTTAAAACAGTGCCTTTTTTTCTCTACTACCAATCTCATATAACATCTATTTTCTGAATAACATAAAACGGGTGACTGCAAAGAGTGAAGATTTAAGGGATAAAGAAAGTGACAACATGAGACAGCACACAAAATAAGCATATTAACAAGAGCTAATGTGCACAAGTACTGTTAGAGTATACGTGGAGCTTTGTGTAATTGTAGACACCGAGCTGTTAACATCACAAGGCGGTATCAGGTTTCTTAGTGGGGGGGGGGGTGGAGTGGGCTCTGGGTTCACCACCTTTCTAAAACGGAGACCCTTAGCAGCGTACAGGTTTGGCACCGGTGTTGGAAGTCCCATTTCAGACATATTGTAGACCAGCACTTGCTTGAAAACCATCCACATTTTGATGATTCATTTGCCCCATTCACGGTTTGGAGCCAAAGAGGCATGCAAAGGAGAGTCAATGGCGACTGTGGTGTCCCTTTTAAGTTGGCACACGAGGCAGAGTGATGTAACTCCGTTGCGTGTGGTTGTGAATAAAAGGGGCTGGTCACGTGTACTCGGACGAGATACAGCAGTTCCTGAGTCTTCTGTATGCCGGGGGGGTAAAAGGGGAGGCCTGCGCCACACCGGAGGTTCCTATAAAGGGGCCCCCATACCACATTGGCAATGAGGTGGTCGTCCATGCTGACACGGACCAGCTGGGCCATGCGGTGGTGAGAGCAGAGCGACGGCTCTCATGACTTTCTCTCAAGCCACAGAGCCGGTGCATACAGCGTTTTCGACCGCCATTTTGCCGAACATGGTGCGAGAGGTTGCGGCTCCATAAGGAGTGCTTGTGTGTCTCCCACGCCTAATTATTAGAAACCCCATTGCCACGTGGGCGTTGAACTGCATTTTGGAGGTCAGGAATCCTCCACTCAAGATGAGGAAGGCGAGAGATCGTGGACTGGGAGGCAGGGAGGAGGAGCAGCACATGGTTTTGGTGTCTCTCTCTCTCTCCAGCATTTTTCCTTTGTGACTCAATCATCTGTGCTGGTGAAGGAGTGCCTTTTCTCAGTGACTGTTTTTTACTGTGTGCAGCTGGGGAGGATCTGCCTTCCAGGTTGGGCTCAATATTTACTTCAGCCCCTCTGTGTGGTGTGGAGGGGCAGGACTTGCTAAAGTCCCAGTGGTGCTGAACAATCTGGTGGGTTTGTTTTCTTTCGTTGTATCCTCTGCCTCCAACATGGGTTTGTTTTATTAATATAGCGCTCCGGACCCGGAGGTAAAAGGGCGCTTGGTACACGGTGACATGGTACATAATATACAGTTTACAATTATACATTTATACAGTTTGTACGTAAAAACATAATTACGGTATAGTTAGTCATATCAGCCATGGTAGAGAGAAAATGGTAGATGCTAGATTTTGTTCAGTAGCCAGCTAATGACCTGCTTCCTAAATGACTGAAAGGAAGGACTCGATAGATTTGATATCGAGAGGTAGGGTGTTCCAAAGTTGGGAGGCAAGAACAGTGAAACTAGATCCTCCAGCTCTTTTTAAGGTACATCTGGGCACCGTTAGGCATAGTGTGTTGGAAGATCTAGTGATTCTGGCAACAGATGTCAAGGTAAATTTGTTGATAAGATAAGGAGGGGCTAGATGGAGAGCCATTTACACGATTTTCTGATGGTGGAGATGTGCTCTCGCCTGGGGATATTTAGTGCTGCTCGTAGCGCGTTATTTTGGAGTACCTGTAGTTTATTAATTATGGATTGGTTTGCGCCTAGGTATAGGACAGGAACAGTCTGCAGGCCCTGATCAGTTTACCTGATCAGGGCAGTGTCTGAGGCAGTCATGCTGATTTGTTTGGAAAGGTTAGTGTTGGCATCAAGATAAAAGCCAAGGGTTTTCACACTTTTAAGAATGGGAATAGTGTTACCATTGATGATAATGCTGCTGTAGTTTGGGCTGAGTTTCAATACGTTATTGGGTGAGCCGAGCAGGAGAAGTTCAGTTTTCTAATCATTCAGGCAGATGGCGTGTGTGGCCATCCATGCCTGAATGATGGTAAAAATTTAATTAATCCGGATGACGTCAGCATTGTAGTTGCCTGAGAGGGTCATGAGTATCTGGGTGTCATCTGCATAATTGGTGTAGGTGACACCCAGATGGTCCAGTTTGGCTTTGTTAATATATTGTACAAAGTGGGCGAAACACATGAGCCTTGTGGGACACCACAGGTAATAGGGATAGGGTCAGCTGCCGCTACTGTTGAGAAGACCCTCATGGTTCTGTTAGCCAGGAAGGATTGAATCCACATGACAGCAGAAGCAGAAAAGTGAGCAGCGGAAGATAGGTGGTTGCAGAGGATATTTTGGTGGACCACGTTGAATGCTGCTGACAGGTCTAAAAGGAGTAGGATGGCAGCGTTACCTTTTATCTTTGATTTAATCAACTGACTTTTGAGGTCAACAAGGGCAGTTTATGTTCCATGTTGAGGTCTAAAGCCAGATTGACGTATTCCCAATAGTTGGTTTGTCTCTAAGTAGTCCTAAATTTGCAGGTAGGCAACTCTGTCAAGGATTTTTAGCAAGAATGGGACCATGGTGATGGGTCTATAATAGGTGGGTATGGCCGGATCTAGTGATTGTTTTTTTTAGAAGTGGGAGAACCCAAGATTGTTTCAAGTTGTTAGGGACTGCATTATTGGAGAAAGACAGGTTTATTAGTTTGGTGATGAAAGGGGATAGGTCTCTGGCTGCATCTTCTATAATCTGGGCAGGGCAGCTGTCCCCTTTGCAATTGGATGGTTTTAGAGAGGCTATCATTTTTTGTACTTCTGGTATAGTAACCTTTTTGAATGTGAAGCCTAGATTGGCGTCAGTGGGCGGTGGTGTACTTGAGCTGGTGGACTTTCTGCTGGTGAGTTGTTGTTATTTACACTCTATTTTGGTTTGGAGCCCTGTGATTTTGTTGGCGAGGGCATTCCGAATACTAGTGCACCAGGGTTTCTTTCGTGCAAGTATCTGTAGGTGTATTCGGATTTTCTAATTCCTTTAGTATATTGAAAAGTTTTCTGGTGCAGGATCCTGCCTAGTTTATCCTAACGTTGTAGGCTTCTTTCTTGGTGTGAATTATCTCATTTTTATATAAGGAGATATTCATAAGATTGGTTTTGTTTTCAGCAGAGGGTGCCGCTTTCCAAAGTGTTTCTAGCCTTGCTTTCTTTTTTCTCAATAGTTTGAGTTCGGGGGTGTACCAGGAGTTCAAATGAGCTCTGGGTTTTCCTCTGCGCAATTTTAGTGGGGCGATAGTGTCGATGGCATTGGCCATGGAATCATTGTAGGTATTGACCAATAGGTTGTGGCCGGCCGTGGCCGGAAGTGCGTTTAGCGTGGGGAGGACCAAAGGTATTGGGGCTTCAGCAGTGATGTTACGCTTCTTCCTGGTCAGACAGGCTGGTACAGTAGGGCATTTTTTTGTATCTGGGTTGTTGATATTGATATCTAAAGGGATGAGATGGTGGTCAGACCATGCGAGGAGCTGGGGGCTTTGCAGGTCATATCACAATTGAGAGCAGCTACCCAGTCGATGATTCTACCTTTCTGATGAGTAGGTTGAGCGCTAAGTTGTGTGAAGCCATGAAGGGTTGTAGCCCGTAACAAGGAAGGGGTGCTTGTGTGCCCATCAACATGGCGGATGAAGCACAGGCAGGCGGATTGCCTGCGGTAGATCTGCCACTGTCCCGAATCCCGCAACAAGGTACGCTGGCCCCCCCATGCCTGAGTTTGACGTCTCAGGGGCGCCATCGAGACCTGGGTCCATGCTGGAAATCCTGCATTGATCGCCTGGACATACATTGCAAGGTCACGGGAGAGACTGATGAGGTAAGTAAGGTGGCAACTTTCTTGTACTCTGCTGGTCCGGCAGTACATCAGCTGTTTCAGTCGTTGGAGCCTGTGGATGCGTCATATGCTGTGGCGAAAGATGCACTGCGCAAACATTTTATGCCTTTAGCAAATGTGGACTACGAGAGGGTCATAACGTGCAGCGCCAGTCAAAAGGACGAGTTTCTGGATGGGTTCTATGGACGCCTCCGACGGATGACTATCTCATGTGTGTGGGACAATGAACAGACTATGATTCGGAACCAGCTCATTCAGGGCTGTGTGTCGGAGTATCTCTGACGTTCAGTTTTTCCGGGAGCCAGGTTTCATGCTGACCCACATCCTGGAGTTAGGACGGTCACATGAGGTGGCAGAGACGCGGGCTTCCAGAATGGACGTGGCAATTCACCCTGCCAGGTCGGAAGAGGTGTGTGCCATTTGGCCGGGGCGAGAGGGGCCCATCGGCCCACTGCTCAACAGAGGGACAGGAACACCTGGGGGACCGAGTCATGTATGAAGTGTGGGTATGATCTACTGCACCCTTCAGAGTGCCCCACAAAAGGCAAGGCATGTGGATGGTGTGGCGTGATGGACCATTATGCCTGCTTGTTCTGTGCCCCATTGCTGGTGGTTGTCCAGAGAGGGACAACGTCTGCCGAATGTGGCACTTGTGGATCAGGAAGAGGACGGAACCTCCCAGGACTTTGAGGAAGAGGAGGATGATGAAAACCTATTCTTCATCTAAAGTGCAAGTGTCCTGAAGGCTAGGGCCAGGAGGCAACTGAAGTGTATGGCACAGGTGGATGGGTCGCCAGTACCTGTGTTGGTGGGTACAGGTGCCTCAGTCATTGTCATGGCCAGGGTACAGTATGAGGAACTGAGAACCCCCAACCCTGCAATGTCAGATTGCGCGGATATTCTTATTCGGGGGCGACAGGCCCATCTCGCTGGTAAGGGCGTTTGTGTCAAAGGTCGAGCATGGTGATACTTCCATCAAGGCATGCTTCTTTGTGATGGACGTAAGCACCAACACCCTTCTGAGCTGTGCTGCAGCTGAAGCGCTAAGCATTGTCCGCTTTGCCTACAACATGTATGTGGAGGATGTGCTGGCGGTCTTTGAATGGTTTGGAGAGCTGTCCAAAGGGATTGGGCAGATGGTTGGCAATCCCATAAGGCTACACATAAGGTCCATTCAGCTGGTGGCCCTGAAGCACCGAAAGGTCCCTTTTCATCTGTGGGACCTAGTGGATAAGGAGTTGGAAAACCCTGTAAACCTTGACATCATCGAAAAGGTGGATCGCCCTGGGTCTCGCAATGGGTCTCGCCCATCGTACTCGCTCGCAACCCCACACAGCCAGACTCCGTCAGGGTTTGCATCGACAGACGACTCCCCAACAAGGCCATCAAGCAGGAGAGGCACGTTACCCCGACTATTGACGATATCATTGCAGAGCTGCAGGGTGCAAGATTCTTCTCTAAGCTGGACTTGAGGGAGGGGGTACCACCAAGTGGTGTTACACCCAGAATCTCGATATTCACGACACACCGAGGGCAGTATCTATACAAGCGCCTCTGTTTCGCTGTGTTGTCAGCCGCTGAAGTCTTTCAAAACCTGATACGGGGGGCTCTGGTAGACCTGAAAGGCATGGTGAACCTCAGTGATGATATCCTGGTATTCGCCAAATCTATGTTTCCTGTCCTGAAAGTGGAGGGAAGCTGTAAGAAATCAATGTTATTAAATTGGGGGTTCCAGATTCATAAAAAGAACTGAATTAAATGAGAGAAAATTGTGCGTGCCTGATTTAGGATGGGTGGAAAGCTCCCCAGACTAAGATGTCGCCTGATCTAAAACATCCTACTGTACCCACAGGGGTGGATTTGGCAGCAAACAATCCCAGTAATGACTAGAGAGTAAGTTTCGGAGGTTAGTTTTAGACCAGGAGCCTAGGAAGAAGGTTTCCAGGATGAGACATCTCAGGGACTTGACCCTCCAGCCAACAACCACTCTCATTGGCTTAAACGAAGAAGAAACATCCTTCCCAGAAGGGTGCCCTTCAAGCCAGAAGCAGAAGGAATACTCCGGAAAGGCGGGAGAAACCGACACGGCAGGCTATTGCGGCTCGGAAGAGAAAAGGGTGCCCACTAGCAGAAGATGATGGAGAGGGACCCAGGACAGCCCTGAAGAGCATATGAGGCAGGTTTTGGGGTCTCCATCCCTTTCCAGGCAACAGCAGCAAACAGCACCAATGTGGTTTCCTCATCAGGAAACATCAGGAAGTGGCGGCTAATCTACATGGAGTCGGTCGCAGCATGGAAGGCCTGTCCCAGCACAAAATTGTGGCCAGAAGGAGTAGGGAGGTGGGCCATGATAGATACCCAGGAGCCAAAAAGCCAAACGAAAGATCAGCCATGGAATTAACATCTAGCCGTTCAGACCAGACCCGGTCCTAGAAATGTAGAAATTGTGGTAAACTGGCAGGAGATCCTCCAGCATGGAAGCAACCTGCTTCTTCCAAATGTTCCATGCAGAACTGAGATTAGATATGGGGATTCCCTGTAAACGACACAACTCTCAGGATCTGGCCATATCAAATTTAGCTTGCATGACGTCATTATTTTATTCGTGTTACTGGCCTGAATTAATCCCATGATTGCTTGAGCCACAGTTTCTACTTTTGATGAATCTCATTGTGTTTTTGCGAAGTAGGGGAACTTGTTAGTATTAAACTTAAATATTCAAATGAGGTCTCAAAAACTGTACTAGCCACTGGTGAGTGATTGACTCTTGGAACCAAGAAATGGTGTGATTTTTGCATATGGACGAACTGCCGGTGCACTATTTTTATGCCTGACTAGCAACTTGCAACTTTTAGCCCTGCTTTTCTTCCAATCATTCTTTTTCTAGGGAGTACGTTTTCGAGGTGTTCTTACCAAAGCATTTTGCCCATCTCATTACTTCTGCTTTGTCTTTGAGTTATCATGTATTCCCTCTGCAGTCATCTTGTGCTACTTGTATGGATCAGTGAATGGAATAGTGACTCATTTCCTAGTTTATTTTACTATTGTTTTTACTGTGGTATAAAGCCCACCAGATTAGCCAGAGAAAGACTGACGCACAGAATCCCACCGTTAATAAAGTGCGTGCAAAACAGATGGACGGTAAAGTCATCAATTAGCAAATACTTTCATAAGTATTGATGGTGAACTGGGTAGATCTGTGTAAAGTCAATTTACCTGAGTGAGTGCTCGATCCGTTCTTCACCCCTCACCCTGGGAACGAACCCAGAGGCAGGAATTCAGTAACCAGTGGAGTGGGCAAACATACAGTACCACAGGCCTTGAGTCAAGGAAATGTGCTATATATTCATACTTAAAAAATTGTCATATTGTTGTTGTTGACTAATACATTTCATATAGCGCTTCATGCCAGATGAATGCTTTTTTTTCAGGTTTTTGCAATTAGTTTAATTTTTTTCAATTCAATGATAGTTATTGAATTCAAAAGGATGGAAAGTTGTCTACGCACAGATCTTTGAATCCATCTTAGCAATTGCTACTAAATGGTATGTGCTGAATAGACAGATCAACATTGTTGGTCTATGGTAAATGGCTGACACTGAGATTTTCTCTAAAATATGTAAGAGTTGTGGGGAGGGGATAACACTTGCTCCTCTTTTCAGAAATTAGTACTTTTAGATTAATTAAGACAAGGATGTAAATAAAACTAGATGTTTTAGCTCACATAAACATGCCCCTCTGGTGACCGGATCATTAGTACTTGTAGAAATTTCAATGAGTGCCAAGTCCTTGAAATTGGGTTGTATATGGACTAATTAAAACATAACATGCTAATATTACTTTTGAATAAGACCTTACTAGAAACGTATTGCTTTAAAATATCTTCCTCCAAAAACGTCTCCATTTACCATATAATTAGTGAATTTTGAAAGACTGAGGGCAAACTGGGGAGTTATGGGGTAAAGTACTTATAAAGTACAACATCGACATCTATGTATTCAAAAAAGTGGTTGCAAATTGTAGTGATTCAGCGAGAAAACAATTCACAAGTAATCCTTGAGAAAAATAATTATAAATGAAAGTTTGTGACCTTACTAATCGAATACCTACCGTCCACACATTCATTTGTAGGAACCGCTAACTCTGAGCAAGTGAATATAGGAATGCAGTAGTCTTCTCGTAGGCTCACATTGCAATGCAGTTTGTGGCACCGCGCACGGTCTCCAGGGCTCCTGATCATTTCATCTTTCGCAGGACACTACTTGGACAAGTCCAATTGTTTAACAAATGAAAAAAAGAATGTGGCCGATCTAGAGAGATTTGTTTTGTGCCCGAAGTATGGCGCTCAGTGCCATAATGTATGCATGTGCAAAATGTTTATTTTTTAATATGATCCATAATTGATGAGGGAGAAACATTAATGTAATCAAATAAATATGTTTAGAGAAAAAAATCAAAATCGAGAATGTTTTAAATTCCTATTTTGCCACCTTTCCATGCGTGCGTTGTATGCATTGCATGACGTGTGCAGATTTAGGAATCCGTGCATTTTCTTTGTCATTTACTATTGGTTTATCAAGTCATTTATGACCAGCTTGATTTACGCACCACTGTTAGATGGTTCGCTGTGTGTATTTCCATGGCCCCACTGGTAATATACATTCTGATGTTTGCTAATCTGCTTAGAATCACATGCTGTGCATAGTCGGACATCCAGTGGTCACTGCAGAGTATTGCATTTTGTTTTTTGTAGTCGAAAAGGGGACGTCGACAAGGCATGTCTGAAACACTATCCCTATAGTGACGTGCAGTGTACCCACAATCCCTCACGTGTCGAGGTCCCTCAGATTGTTTTTTTTTCTGCCCAGATATTGGTCGCCTTTACGTGGAGCTCCTCAAGAGAAATTGCAAGAACATTTACTCAACCCTTTGGTCGTTATTTAACATTATACATTAGAACCCTCCTTCGACGTAGTAGCGGAGAAGCTTTTCACCGCCGAATAAGAACTCGTCGGCGGTGACTTCGACAGAGGAGGTCCTTCGACGCTGCCGAACACGTGGCCTGGCCTCGCTGGCCTAAAACAGTAGGGAGAGTGGGGCCGTGGGACATTTCTTGTTCTTTCTGAGAATGCCTTTCTCTTTACCCTCCCTTTCCTTCGGGGTCGTCATGTCTATCTGTATCCTCAGCTATGGAGAGGACTCCCTTTAGATTTTGCCCGCGCTGCAAGGGCAAATTCACTTGGAAAGACGAGCACAAACGGTGTAACCGTTGCTTGCCCCTCAACCACAAAGAGGACGGCTGTGTGGCCTGTAAGCTTCTTAAGCCTAAGACTTTAAAGGACCGCAGGGTCAAAAGGTGGGCAGCCTACACTATGTCTAGGTCTGATTCCTCACCCGCCGCTGCCACCGAGTGTGACGAGGATAGTGATAACCCGATCTCCGCATCAGGGGTCGTACACCCCTCTAGGGAGCGTTCCTGCTCCTCGTCGTCTGGCCCCGACAAGCACGGCTCACACCCTGCTTATGGGGATGAACACCTCGGCGACACGGACGAACACAGAAAACACAAAACACAAGCACACAACCCACGGCACGTCTTCGTCAAATACGAAGACAGCCCTAGCGCCAACAGAGACAACGGGCCTACCGGCGACCTCCGCCGACCGTAAGGGTCGCAAGCCCTTGCCGCCACCGCAGCTGCGACTAGCGACTGGGCTACCTACAGACAAGGGCGCTACCACCAAAACATCAGGCGACGTGCCTCGCAAGAGCGCTATCGTCGCCGAAAAGACTCGGCACCGCCCAGTACGACGCCAGGCGAACCCTCGACGGAGAAACTAATCGTCGAGAGCTTGGCGCGTATAGTTCCCAAAGACGGCCAGAAACGGACGGCGAGTGACATGCCGAAAACCGCTCACAAGGCCAGGGAAGCACCGAGGATGCCAGAAGAAAGGCAGGGATCGCTCCCGTCGTCGAAAGAAGGCCCTGGCCTGCGAGAAGGTTTCTCAGAAGGCGAAGGGACCTTATCCTCGACGTTATGGGACAGATCTAAATGGATAGAGGCAGAGGGACCTCCTTTTTCACCTCCAGACCGTTCTGGTTTACCATACTGGACTGTTGAGAGATTCCAGTCATGCATGGACAAGCTGGACAGATTTATGTCCACTCCTGAAAATAAAACGCCTAAGAGACCATGGGAGGCACTTCAGGAGGACCCTAGGGCTAAATATCCCAGATTATTTAACCACCTCCAAGAGGACATGAATACTTATGACCTCACTGAGGAAGACCATCACTTCCAGGAAGATGAGGAGTTCTTAAATAGTGAAGACCAACAAAACCTAGGAACAGAAGGTTTTTTTGTTTTTGAGGAAAACACTGACATGGGTGGGGAGGGGCTTCGAGGAAGATCCAGATGAAGGTGGCTCACCGTGCTGGCAGTCACCAACAGAGTGTACAGACCCTGACATCTTAAACCTTCCCTCTCCTCAGACCACACCGGTCAGGAATCCATCTCCAATAGATGATCAACCCACCTTCAATGCGCTACTTCGAAAGGCTGCAGCGCATTTCGAGATTGAGACTGGCGAAGTTACCCCTGATACTGATTTTGTGGAAAAGATCATTAAAGAAAAACCTTCCACTAGCCAAACCATTCCCCTCCTCACCTCAGTTAAGAGACGGATTACTCCATCGCTGTACACACCTGCACTGGTAAGAGGAGTCAATCCCAGAATTGAAAAATTGTTTACTCCCTCTTAGTCAGACCCATTATACATTAGGGGTCACTCAATTCCTGACTCCATGTGGTTACTACCACAAGGAAAAGAGCGGGGGTTCCGCTGTCAACCAGTGAAGCACCCCCAGACAAGGAAGGGTGAAAGCTCTATGCCCTGGGGAAGAGAATTACAACCTCGGCAGCTTTTTCAACCAGGATTGCCAATAATAATACACTACTGGCAAGTTATGCTGATGTACAATGGGGAAAATTACGGCAAGACCTCGAGGAAGTTCCTGAGCCCTTAAGAACTCACTTTTTGGCCACAGTAACAGAAGGTACTCTGGTTAACCAGAGCATCATTAAAAATACTTTTGATGCTGCAGAAACAGCTGGCCGTTCCTTAGTACAGGGAATTCTTCTGAAGCGTCGTCTGGCTCTGCAATTCCGGTTTAAAACCAGAAACACAGGCGTCACTCATTAACAAACCAATAGAGGAGTCTAACCTCTTTGGGAAGGCAGTGGACGACGCACTGGAGACTGCAAAGAAAGAGTTTGACACTCTCAAGACCTTAGACCAAATCTCAAGGCCTCCCAATAAGCGAGGATTTGGCAACAGATGCTTTTTTCGAGGGCAACGCCAACAACAGCAGCAACAAAAACAGTACACTTCAGGCAACTGGTCCTCTACTCAGGGAACCAGTGGCCAGTACACGCAAAGAGGACAGCGCCGTGGCAAGGGCAGAGGTTGGGGCCCCACTCCCAGAGGCTCCCCGGCTACCAACACCAAATGACACGAAGACCCGGGTCCCCTCCCATGCATCACCGGTCGGGGGCCAGTTAACATCTTTCCTACCAGCATGGGAGGGAATAACATCAGACCGATGGGTATTGTCAACTATAGCCCACGGGTACTGTATAGAATTCAGTCGGTCACCCAAGTACAGACCCCCAAGGGGACGACGCCTGTCATCGGAACAACTCGCCATTCTTCTTCAAGAAGTGGAACTACTGCTACTAAAAGGAGCAATAGATGTCGTGCCTCTATCACAAGTAACGGAAGGTATTTATTCAGTATAATTCCTTGTACCCAAAAAGGACTTAACCATGCGCCCTGTACTAGATCTGTGCCCAGCGAATAAATTTGTCAAACCTCAAAAATTTTGCATGGTGACCCTACAGGAAGTAATCCCCCTACTTTCGCAGGGAGATTACATGACAACACTGGACATGAAAGATGTATACTTTCATATTTTAATGTTGGCAGCGCACAGAAATTACCTCAGGTTCATGATAGAGGGCAAACACTACCTGTTCAGAGTGCTACCCTTCGGCATAGCGTCAGTGCCGAGGGTATTCACGAAAGTACTGGCAGTGGCAGCAGCCCACCTGCGCAGGTTGTCCATCCCAGTATACCCTTACCTCGACGATTGGCTCATAACTGGGGATTCTTACGAAACCTGCTTCTCAAATACCCAAAAGACTGTAGACCTTTTATTCCAACTGGGCTTCTCCATCAACGAGAAGAAGTCCAGCCTAGACCCCAGCCAGATCAAACAATTCCTAGGGGCTCTAATTCGAACAAAGGACCGCCTGCCTCGTCTTCCCCTCCGAGAGGGTCCAAAATATGCTGTTTCAGATCCCTCAATATGTGGCTGGTCGACAGGTGACGGTGCGCAAAGCAATGCGTTTACTAGGAATGATGGCGTCATGTGTATATATTTGGTACCTCACGCGCGACTGCGCCCAATGCAAGAGTGGCTCAACAGCCAGTGGTGTCAGTCAGGCCACCGGACAATGGGACGATCTAGTGGTGGTCTTGCAGGCCTTGGTTCTCTCGCTACGGTGGTGGTCGAAGGAAAACCTTATAATAGGGAAACCATTCGCCACCCCCGCAGTGGAAGCCACTCTAACCACAGATGCATCCCTCACAGGATGGGGGGGCTCACCTATCCCATCAGACTGCACACGGAGTTTGGACTCTGAGCGTAGCTTCCAAACACATAAACTTGCTGGAACTGCTAGCGGTCTTCAAAGCACTGAAGGCTTTCAAGGCACACCTGCAAGGGAAGACAGTGATGGTCCTCACAGACAGCAGCACAGCCATGTGCTATCTGAACAAGCAAGGGGGCACTCACTCTCCAGAACTGTCCAAGCTGTCCCAGAACATTTGGAAGTGGGCTCTCAAACACATGTTCCTGTTGTCACATGTACCAGGGGAACTCAATCTGCTGGCAGACTAACTCAGCAGAGTCTTCCCTCTGCCCGCAGAGTACGAATGGCGGTTACAAGAAGACATTGTCTTCGACGTCTTCACACAATGGGGATTCCCAGACATAAATCTGTTCACAACTCTGGAGAACTCCCAGTGCCAAGATTACGCCTCCAGGTACCCTCAGAACCAATCCAAGGGGAACGGTCTATCGATACCATGGTCAGGGAAATTTGTTTACGCTTTCCCCCCCCCCCCCCGACTCCCCTTCCCAACAAGATAGTGCGCAAGATGCATCAGGAACCAGTTACCATGATACTAGTGGCCCCTATGTGGGCCCGGCAGCCATGGTTCGCTCACTTGATGGAAATGTCTCTTATCTCCTCCAGTGAAACTTCCCTGCCCGTACAACATGCTGTCACAGGACAAGGGCAAACACTACACCCATGCCCACAGACCCTGAAATTAGCAGCCTGGCTCCTGAGGTCATAGAATCTGGACATTTACAACTCCCTCAAAGATGCGTGGACATTCTTAAGGAGGCTAGAAAACCCAACACTCATTACTGCTATTCCAGCAAATGGAAAAGATTCGTCATCTGGTGTAGAGATAAGAACATCAACCCAGTTGACTGCTCTACCACACTGATTGTTCTTTACCTGACTCACTTATTAGACTCAGGTCTGGTCTTTAATTCCATTAAAGTTCATCTGGCTGCACTTTCCGCATACACCACTTCTCAACACAAAGTGTCATGGTGGAGAGTCCCAGTTATTAAGGCCATCATGGAGGGAGTAAAGAGAATACACCCTCCTATAGCTAACCCAGCTCCCGGATGGGACCTTAATGTGGTACTTACCAGGCTTATGGGCTCACCCTTTGAACCCATGCACAAAGCATCCATTAAGAACCTCACTCTTAAAACTGTTTTCTTAATAGCTATCACCTCCATTAGGAGAGTGAGTGAACTACATGCGCTCTCTATACTAGACTCCTTTGTATCAGTTCACAAGGATAGGGTGGTTCTACGCACACATCCTAGGTTTGCACCAAAATTCATTTATAAATTCTATGTCAACCAATCAATAGAACTACCAACGTTCTTTCAGAACCCTTCGGGTTTGGGAGAAAAGAGCCTGCATACACTAGATGTATGCAGGGCTGTCATGTTTTACATGGAAAGAACTAGACCTCTGAGAAAGACTAATCAGTTCTTGTCTCGGTGGCAGCAGGAAGAGAAGGAGATGCAGTTTCAAAATCCACTATATCTAGATGGATTGTCCAATGCATCACTCTCTGTTTCTCTCTTGCTAAGAGAGAACTACACTTCAAGCCAAGAGCACATTCTACTCGAGGCACTGGGGCTTCCATAGCATTCATTGCAAATGTCCCTCTGGAGTCCATTTGCAAAGCGGCAACCTGGAATTCTGTACACACCTTTACAAAACACTACTGTCTAGATGCCCACTCTAGATCTGATTCCCAGGTGGGGCAAGCAGTGTTAAGACATCTTTTTTTCTACTGTTCCTTCTCACAACCCACCTCCAACTCCGGGTACTGCTCGCTAGTCTATGCACAGCATGTGATTCTAAGCAGATTAACAAACATCAGAAGACAATGCATTACTTACCGTAAAAGCATTTCTGATGGTTGTACCCCGCTCGGATGGAAGGAACATAGACATCCTTACCTTTCTCTCTCTTCTGTACTCACTCACGACTGATAGGCTCCCTCAGGGCAGAAAAAATACGAACAGAGGGACCTCGACGCGTGAGGGATTGTGGGTACACTGCACGTCACTATAGGGATAGTGTTTCAGACATGCCTTGTCGACGTCCCCTTTTCGACTACGAAAAACAAAATGCAATACTCTGCAGTGACCACTGGATGTCGGACTATGCACAGCATGTGAATCTAAGTAGATACAACCATCAGAAATGCTTTTACGGTAAGTAAAGCATTGTCATATGTATATAACAGTTACATTAATCATGTCATTTAGGTCCATAATATATGGGCTTTCAGGTTTGTTTATTACAATAATGTCTCTGTTTTACAGTTGAAACTATTTTTTCTCGGTTAAAAAATTTCTCCTTTGGGAAAAGGACTTATTTTTCTCCCAACTTTAAAAAATAGGAAGTAAAATACTCCCCCCTTCAAAATCTTACCTGAAGGACTTGAGGACATACATGGAGTTGAAGTAGCTTTCATAGTGCTTGCTCAAGGAGCGGTGATGAGTAGAGTAGTTTGTAAGATGCTTATCATTGGAAAATCTTCTCGTTTCAAAAAAGATTTGCAATAATCAATTGTGAAAGCTTGACCCCGTTTGAAATGAAAATGTGTACTTTCATTTGTAATTGGGCTGAAGTAACTCAGAATTGCTGAACGCCTGCAATGGGGTTTGAAACTTGATTTTGGGAATATTAAATAATTTCAGCTTTGCTTCATTCAGTTATGGTAGGTACGCATACACGTAACTCACGGTGTGCAGATGCGTGTCGTCATTACTGTTGGGGCAGAATTCCATTTTGGGAGGTTCCACTATGCCCTTTTATGGGAGCCCTAAACATTTTACTTTTGGTTTCCTTGCATCTTCGATCTTATTGTTTTTTTCTTTGGTCAAAGTAAGTGCCCCTGCCATTGCACCCTTTTTCCTAGGCTCTCCTATGCTAGCCCATTTGGCTCCAAGGACAGGGGTGCTTTCTAAGCACCCTATTTTAGTCCTATGGTGACTAGATCACCCTACACATGTATAGGAAGCTGGTGGCAGCTGTAATTCAATGTTGGCTTCACAAGAGGTGCAGCTGGTATTACCTCATTAGTAGCCAATGTGCCTTTGTCACAGTCCTTGGCATACAAATGCATTCTGTTTTGGGACACTCCTTTGTTTGTTGGAAACAAGAGGTGAGCCTAAAATGGCTGTTGTGCTCAAGCCTGGCGAACCCAGCGCTGCACTCTCAGTAGTGGTTTGGCATGCTTAGAGTGGTCCCTTCAATACACTTACTGTATGGGTGGACCTGAGTGTTTAGTGGTTTTAGGACCACTTGCTGGCTTCTAAAACCTGTGTATTGACCTGTTGTGTAATTGGAGCGTTTCCTTAGGCCAGAATGCATGTAGGAGAGACCTTGTGAATTCCTCATGCTTCTGGATTCTTACTGGAATGACTAAAGTATTTGCCATGAAGTTAGGCTACTCAATTTCATGATCTTGTTTGGTCCTAATGGCTGAGCCCTGGCTACTTGTCTCTTACACCAGTTTTGAAGGTCATCAACTTAAAAAAAATAATCTTCAGTCTTCTCAAAGGGAGCCATCCTGCAGAACCTTCAGGAACAATGGAAGATCCCAAAGGGGGTGCAATCCTAGTTTTGGAGATAACACTCTTCAGGAGATCACCATGACCTCTGTGACCCCACCCCCTTGAAAGATCTGATGGTATAGTGTGCCCGTAAAGTGGAGACTGCCAGACCTAAGGTGTAAACCACTCCTGTAAAAATGTGAGCACACGTGGGAATCCCACAGCTCCTGGTCAGAGCCTCCTTCCTAGTAAATCAATTCTGGAAATGTTTCCAATGCCTATTTTAGCTCTTGAACGCACGCTCATCATTCTGGATTGCAGAAGTGAACTCATCTGAAAAAGCCCATTTGTCAAAATGTATGCCTGCCAATGTCCAGGCATTCATGTTAGTTTCTGTAGCTTCCCCTCCCCTGAAACCTCTGGGATAAGGGTGGCTTAGAAGAAGAAACTCCAGGGACAAGGCTAGATTCAGGATCCGGGGGAACCGGGACTTGCACGGCCAAATAGTAGCAATGAGAATGACTTCTGCTGCCAAGTCCCAGATTTGAGAATTACCCTCTGGAGCTTTAGAAGTGGAGGGAAGGTATAGAACAGTCCGTTCAGTCTTTTCATGACCATTGCAACCACTGACCAAGACCTCTGGAAAAGGAGTTTGGCATTCTCTGGGGAGGCAAATAATTCCAGTGCAGGAGTCCCAAACACCTGGCAAAGTTCTTGAAAAATCTTCGGAAGGAGCTCCCAGGAGGCTGATGGAAATGTTCTACTCAGTCTGCATCCATTTTGTCCTTTCCTTTATGTGAACAGTCCTGATCGGCAGAAGATTCTGCTCAGACCAAGCTCCTAATTCCAGGGTGAGCGCCTGGAGAGGTTTGGAACAAGTACATCCCCCTGTCTATTCACATATGCCAGAGCCGTAGTATTGTCAGCCTGCAGAGTAACTGAAGAGTTGGGGCAAAACACTTCAGGCCCCTCAGGGCTGTAACCCGCTCCCTCCAGTTAGAATTTCATGGGCTGCCCATCTTTCTGGTTGTCTGTTCCTCTCCTGCTGTTCCCCAGTCAATCTCACTTGTATCCGTAGTAACAATGGTCAGCAAGGACCTCTTATGTGGAAACGCTCTGAATGGATTGTTGCTGTCTAGTCACCAGTCCAGACTCTTTCTCAGGGTTTCTGACATTGGAATAACTTCGTCGAAGTTCTGGAAATCTCCCCTCCTGTTTCTGTGCAGGTGGTACAATAGCGGCTTCATGTGCAGGCGTGCCCATGGCACCAAGAACATGCAGGATGTCAATTGCTGCAGAACCTATAGGAAGTCCTGAGCTGGGACCTGAGACCCGGCTAGCAGAGTACTAAGGTTTGAGAGTAGATTTTGGACTTGGCTGTCCGGGGTAAAAACCTTCCCCTCTGCACAGAGAAAGCAAGATCTGATGAAGTGAAGGTCCCTTGATGGTCGAAGCTGTGATTTCGTCATAGTTGAATACTCTTGGTGCTGACTTCAGGAAACACTGGAGAGCACTGAACTGGAAATGATCCTTCCCAATGGTGAACCATAGACATTGCTGATGGTGTTTCCTCAGGTGCAGAGATGCAAGATAATCTCCCTCGTGAATGAGTGGGATGATCTTCTGGAAATCTTCCATCTTGAACGTTTTCATGATGATGAACTGATTCACCATCTTTAAGTCCAGAATAATTCTGACCTTCTCATTCGGTTTGGGCACCATTAACACAATGGAGTAAAACCCTTGGCCCATTTCGTTCTTGGGTACCAGGGTAGGAATGATCCCTGACTGTGGACGAAGGAAGCAGAATTCCAGCCAATATCCCTGTCTAATTAGCCCGTTCACCCAGGCATCCGTGAAGATCATTGATTAGTTCTTGTGGAACCCTGCAGCCATCCTCCAACTGTAATGAAGTCAGGAGTGCATAGTCTTTTGTGGTGAAGGAACCTTTTTTTTAGCTCTGCTTCCATCTCTGCTTTCCTCCGACTCTGCGGTTCCCAGATGAGTTTAGGGAAAGATCTGATTTATATCTTTGGATAAGAAGGTCTGTCTGTGTATCCGTCTTCTTTCTCAATTTTCCAGCATTTTTTTTCTGCCTTGACGTGGTGAACTTTGTCTACCAAAGTATCCTCAAAATTGCTGCCTCCAAGTGGAATCCTCATGGCCGTGGACTTACGATCTGCCAGTCTTTCATGTGCTTCATCCTGATCCCTGCCACTGCACATTCCATGACCATGGCAGATACCTTGACATGGTCACACGCAACGTCTGACATGAACTCGATCTGTGTTCTGATGCCCTGTATCAAGGGAGTAGGGTCAGAACCTTTGTGTTAAAGCTTTGGATACTTCCACCAATCCTCCCAGGACAGTTTCCCCCTATATTTAAGTTGCTGCACAGATGGCCTGGTGGGCATGCAAACGTGTTGCCCCCCCCCTTCCAGAATGGAGGGGTTAACCGTTCAGGGTGTCTTCCAAAGGCAGGAATCTAAAAAACGGAGGCATGTCAGGATGTTGGGGGCGTTCTACTGGCAGAGGAAATGCGAGGCATAAACGCAACAGTAGTAACAAGTGAAGTAGTGTTCCTACAGAAGGAGTGCCACCTGACACGTAAATCCTGGGACAAGCAAGAGGGGTGTGGAGGGAATGACCTTCACTGTGACCGTGTAAGCAAAGGAGGTTTTGCTGGACCGAAGTACATCTCAATCGGTTCATGTCAAAGAATTTAAAACGGTTTAAAAATACTGTTTCTCGCATCCCTCTAAACAGTAGTATATCCCGTTACATTGACGGCCCAAGCGCATGTACGTGGGCAGGAAGTGTCTGACAGCGGCGTGAAGTTTGGCAATGATAACCAGTCGCGTGCTGACGGTAGTGACCACATTTCCTTGGGTTGTCGAGGATAAGAGTGTGCTTTTGGCTGTTGAAAGAGCTTCACGCGCTCCCCGCCCATGAATAATTGACCTCCCTGCCCCCAGTTCACTTCTGAGCAGTAACATCTGGTAGCCTGTATTTAGCAAAAGTTTCTCCGCGGGAGCAAAACCTCAGCAATGAGCCGGTGCTAAGGAAAATGGTCGTTCTTTATTTCTCCCCGACGGTTTTAGATATTATCGAACCGATTTTGAAGTCTAGCACTCCAGTTAAACTCCTCAATGCAGAAATTATTCACCAGCTCAATTATAATTTTGTCAAAAATGGTCTAGTGCAAATATGTATTCTTAAGGATTTTTGTACAAGAGCTAATACTGTGATATATCTGCACTGAAGCAAACATTGGCATGATGCAAAGATGAAAAATAGTTTTTTTTGTGTTGTGTATTGGAATCAATGAAGCACACATTTTTGTCAAATTGACTTTATTTAGCAGGATGCCAGTATTGTAAACACATTGGCAATATTCGAACGCCCTTTTTTTGTCGTTGAAGGAACTATTTTGTTTAACATTGGTTCAATAGGAAATATATTGCCAGAACTAACTAGCATTGGCAAAGGCAATAGGCCTGGCTATTTATAGATCGAACTGTGTTGTTTTTTGTGTGGATAGATGGAATGCTGGATGGTTGAATTTGCTTGTGTGGATGTCGGATGGACGGATGGGTTGATGAACATGATTGCTTGAATGGATGCTGGATGTTTCTTGCCTGGGGGAGAGCCTGCTAGAGGATGCATGAAGGTAATCTGCTTGGGGGGTGGCTGCTAGAGAATGCATGACGGTAATCTGCCTGGGGGGGAGGCAGCTAGAGAATGCATGAAGGTAATCTGCCTGGGGGGCGGCTGCTAGAGGATGCATGAAGGTAATCTGCTTGGGGGAGAGGCTGCTAGAGAATGGATGAAGGTAATCTGCCTGGGGAGAGACTGCTAGAGAATGCATGAAGGTCATCTGCCTGGGGGGGGGCTGCTAGAGAATGCATGCAGGTAATCTGCCTGGGGAGAGACTGCTAGAGAATGCATGAAGGTAATCTGCCTTGGGGGGGGGGGGTGGCTTCTAGAGAATGCATGAAGGTAACCTGCCTGGGGGGGAGGCTGCTAGAGAATGCATGAAGGTAATCTGCCTTGGGGGGGGGGCGGGTGGCTTCTAGGGAATGAATGAAGGTAATCTGCCTGGGGGGGGGGGCTGCTAGAGAATGCATGAAGGTAATCTGCCTGGGGGGGGAGGCTGCTAGAGAATGTATGAATATAATCTGCCTGGGGGGGGAGGCACCTAGAGAATGTATGAATGTAATCTGCCTTGGGGGGTGGCTGCTAGAGAATGCATGAAGGGGATCTGCCTGGGGGAGAGACTGCTAGAGAATGCATGAAGGTAATCTGCCTTGGGGGGTGGCTGCTAGAGCATGCATGAAGGCAATCTGCCTGGGGGAGAGACTGCTAGAGAATGCATGAACTTAATCTGTTTTGGGGGGTGGCTGCTAGAGAATGCATGACGGTAATCTGCCTGGGGGAGAGACTGCTAGAGAATGCATGAATGTAATCTGCCTGGGGGAGAGACTGCTAGAGAATGCATGAAGGTAATCTGCCTGGGGGGGACTGCTATAGAATGCATGAAGGTAATCTGCCTGGGGGAAAGGCTTCTAGAGAATGGATGAAGGTAATCTGCCTGGGGGGGGGACTGCTAGAGAATGCATGAAGGTAATCTGCCTGGGGGAAAGGCTTCTAGAGAATGGATGAAGGTAATCTGCCTGGGGGGGAGGCTGCTAGAGAATGGATGAAGGTAATCTGCCTGGGGGGAGGCTGCTAGAGAATGCATGAAGGTAATCTGGCTGGGGGAGAGGCTGCTAGAGAATGCATGAAGGTAATCTGCCTGGGGGGGGGCTGCTAGAGAATGCATGGAGGTAGTCTGCCTGGGGGAAAGGCTTCTAGAGAATGGATGAAGGTAATCTGCCTGGGGGAGAGGCTGCTGGAGAATGCATGAAGGTAATCTGCCTGGGCGGGGACTGCTAGAGAATGCATGACGGTAATCTGCCTGGGGGAGAGACTGCTAGAGAATGCATGAAGGTAATCTGCCTGGGGGGGGACTGCTAGAGAATGCATGAAGGTAATCTGCCTGGGGGAAAGGCTTCTAGAGAATGCATGAAGGTAATCTGCCTGGGGGGAGGCTGCTAGAGAATGCATGAAGGTAATCTGGCTGGGGGGGGGGGCGGGTGGCTTCTAGGGAATGAATGAAGGTAATCTGCCTGGGGGGGGGGGGGCTGCTAGAGAATGCATGAAGGTAATCTGCCTGGGGGGGGAGGCTGCTAGAGAATGTATGAATATAATCTGCCTGGGGGGGGAGGCACCTAGAGAATGTATGAATGTAATCTGCCTTGGGGGGTGGCTGCTAGAGAATGCATGAAGGGGATCTGCCTGGGGGAGAGACTGCTAGAGAATGCATGAAGGTAATCTGCCTTGGGGGGTGGCTGCTAGAGCATGCATGAAGGCAATCTGCCTGGGGGAGAGACTGCTAGAGAATGCATGAACTTAATCTGTTTTGGGGGGTGGCTGCTAGAGAATGCATGACGGTAATCTGCCTGGGGGAGAGACTGCTAGAGAATGCATGAATGTAATCTGCCTGGGGGAGAGACTGCTAGAGAATGCATGAAGGTAATCTGCCTGGGGGGGGACTGCTATAGAATGCATGAAGGTAATCTGCCTGGGGGAAAGGCTTCTAGAGAATGGATGAAGGTAATCTGCCTGGGGGGGGACTGCTAGAGAATGCATGAAGGTAATCTGCCTGGGGGAAAGGCTTCTAGAGAATGGATGAAGGTAATCTGCCTGGGGGGGAGGCTGCTAGAGAATGGATGAAGGTAATCTGCCTGGGGGGAGGCTGCTAGAGAATGCATGAAGGTAATCTGGCTGGGGGAGAGGCTGCTAGAGAATGCATGAAGGTAATCTGCCTGGGGGGGGGGCTGCTAGAGAATGCATGGAGGTAGTCTGCCTGGGGGAAAGGCTTCTAGAGAATGGATGAAGGTAATCTGCCTGGGGGAGAGGCTGCTGGAGAATGCATGAAGGTAATCTGCCTGGGCGGGGACTGCTAGAGAATGCATGACGGTAATCTGCCTGGGGGAGAGACTGCTAGAGAATGCATGAAGGTAATCTGCCTGGGGGGGGACTGCTAGAGAATGCATGAAGGTAATCTGCCTGGGGGAAAGGCTTCTAGAGAATGCATGAAGGTAATCTGCCTGGGGGGAGGCTGCTAGAGAATGCATGAAGGTAATCTGGCTGGGGGAGAGGCTGCTAGAGAATGCATGAAGGTAATCTGCCTGGGGGGGGGGCTGCTAGAGAATGCATGGAGGTAGTCTGCCTGGGGGAAAGGCTTCTAGAGAATGGATGAAGGTAATCTGCCTGGGGGAGAGGCTGCTGGAGAATGCATGAAGGTAATCTGCCTGGGCGGGGACTGCTAGAGAATGCATGACGGTAATCTGCCTGGGGGAGAGACTGCTAGAGAATGCATGAAGGTAATCTGCCTGGGGGGGGGGACTGCTAGAGAATGCATGAAGGTAATCTGCCTGGGGGAAAGGCTTCTAGAGAATGCATGAAGGTAATCTGCCTGGGGGGAGGCTGCTAGAGAATGCATGAAGGTAATCTGGCTGGGGGAGAGGCTGCTAGAGAATGCATGAAGGTAATCTGCCTGGGGGGGGCTGCTAGAGAATGCATGGAGGTAGTCTGCCTGGGGGAAAGGCTTCTAGAGAATGGATGAAGGTAATCTGCCTGGGGGGGGGGAGGCTGCTAGAGAATGCATGAAGGTAATCTGGCTGGGGGAGAGGCTGCTAGAGAATGCATGAAGGTAATCTGCCTGGGGGGGGGGCTGCTAGAGAATACATGAAGGTAATCTGCCTGGGGGGAGGCTGCTAGAGAATGCATGAAGGTAATCTGGCTGGGGGAGAGGCTGCTAGAGAATGCATGAAGGTAATCTGCCTGGGAGGGGGCTGCTAGAGAATGCATGGAGGTAGTCTGCCTGGGGGAGAGGCTGCTAGAGAATGCATGAAGGTAATCTGCCTGGGAGGGGGCTGCTAGAGAATGCATGAAGGTAATCTGCATGGGGGAGAGGCTGCTAGAGAATGCATGAAGCTAATCTGCCTGGGGGGGGGGGTCTGCTAGAGAATGCATGGAGGTAGTCTGCCTGGGGGAAAGGCTTCAAGAGAATGGATGAAGGTAATCTGCCTGGGGGAGAGGCTGCTGGAGAATGCCTCCGTGCAGCGGCAGTAATGCAGGTTGTCATTTATATGATCGGATATTGCCAAGTGGGCAGAATTTGTACTTTTGTCAGAGGTAGAGGACTGAAACATTTATTCTGGTCTGTCCATTTGCAGGCCATTTTAATGCGACCGGAAAGGCATTTTTAGACACAATTGTTATACTTTTAATGGGAGAGTAGCAGCTGTTAACAGGGTAGTCCCTCCAATTCGCCACCATTCCATGTGATTTACATTGGTCACTCATTGGGACTGTTGTATGGTTAATTAGACAATGCCTGTCCCTCCATGTCTACACGCACCACCTCTGTATCTGCAATGGGATAATGCGTGCCCTTCTAAGCAATGCTTTCCTGGCTTCTGTGAAAGGGGCAGTATAGTCTCAGCTGACTAATGATTTTCTCAATTGGCTGCTGACCTGGCGCAAGCTGATCATGCTCGTGATGTCTGGCCTAATGATGCCGCTAGCATAATCCAATGCTAGGCTTTCTGACTGTCCTCTGTATCTGCAGACCCATAACAGAGGAAACCTTCTTGGCCTGATTTCTTTTCGGATATAGCCCGTACTGTGACTTTTCGCCCACTACCAGTTATCTGATCAGATCATTTGCTTCTCCCAGTTCTCGTCGTCCTGCCCATGTGCAGGCAGACACGTCACACAGTCTATGCTAGCCGACGCCACTGGGCTAAAGTATCCCTTGTGCAGCTCACAGAAGCTTTGAAGTCTAGTTCTCAGACTGCTCTCTTGGAGAATCTGGCTGATCACGGCGGAGCTTAAATAAAAGCCATGTCGCCACGGCCGACCTGTTGGCGCCCCTTAAGCGGGGTGTATGTCGCCAGAAGCCCTCAGCTCCTTGGTTCCCGCCGGACCTGAGAGCTCTGAAGCAGGAGTCTTGCCAGGCGAAGCGTACATGGCACATCTACTATGAGCTGAAAGCCAAAGAAAAGTATAAACGGATTCAACTTCAGTATAGACTGGCGGTGAGGTCAGGCAAGTCTCAGCCTTATGCGGGACGCAGAATTACTGTTCCCTGCGCTTCTCAAGAAATGTTTAGTGTCGCAAAGGAATTTTCTGCACCACCCGCTGGCCATTTTGATACCTCTCACTCTCACGATACCTGTAATGCTATGAGCTCGTCCTTTGCGGATAAAAGAGAGAATGCATGAAGGTAATCTGCCTGGGAGGGGGCTGCTAGAGAATGCATGAAGGTAATCTGCATGGGGGAGAGGCTGCTAGAGAATGCATGAAGCTAATCTGCCTGGGGGGGGGGTCTGCTAGAGAATGCATGGAGGTAGTCTGCCTGGGGGAAAGGCTTCAAGAGAATGGATGAAGGTAATCTGCCTGGGGGAGAGGCTGCTGGAGAATGCCTCCGTGCAGCGGCAGTAATGCAGGTTGTCATTTATATGATCGGATATTGCCAAGTGGGCAGAATTTGTACTTTTGTCAGAGGTAGAGGACTGAAACATTTATTCTGGTCTGTCCATTTGCAGGCCATTTTAATGCGACCGGAAAGGCATTTTTAGACACAATTGTTATACTTTTAATGGGAGAGTAGCAGCTGTTAACAGGGTAGTCCCTCCAATTCGCCACCATTCCATGTGATTTACATTGGTCACTCATTGGGACTGTTGTATGGTTAATTAGACAATGCCTGTCCCTCCATGTCTACACGCACCACCTCTGTATCTGCAATGGGATAATGCGTGCCCTTCTAAGCAATGCTTTCCTGGCTTCTGTGAAAGGGGCAGTATAGTCTCAGCTGACTAATGATTTTCTCAATTGGCTGCTGACCTGGCGCAAGCTGATCATGCTCGTGATGTCTGGCCTAATGATGCCGCTAGCATAATCCAATGCTAGGCTTTCTGACTGTCCTCTGTATCTGCAGACCCATAACAGAGGAAACCTTCTTGGCCTGATTTCTTTTCGGATATAGCCCGTACTGTGACTTTTCGCCCACTACCAGTTATCTGATCAGATCATTTGCTTCTCCCAGTTCTCGTCGTCCTGCCCATGTGCAGGCAGACACGTCACACAGTCTATGCTAGCCGACGCCACTGGGCTAAAGTATCCCTTGTGCAGCTCACAGAAGCTTTGAAGTCTAGTTCTCAGACTGCTCTCTTGGAGAATCTGGCTGATCACGGCGGAGCTTAAATAAAAGCCATGTCGCCACGGCCGACCTGTTGGCGCCCCTTAAGCGGGGTGTATGTCGCCAGAAGCCCTCAGCTCCTTGGTTCCCGCCGGACCTGAGAGCTCTGAAGCAGGAGTCTTGCCAGGCGAAGCGTACATGGCACATCTACTATGAGCTGAAAGCCAAAGAAAAGTATAAACGGATTCAACTTCAGTATAGACTGGCGGTGAGGTCAGGCAAGTCTCAGCCTTATGCGGGACGCAGAATTACTGTTCCCTGCGCTTCTCAAGAAATGTTTAGTGTCGCAAAGGAATTTTCTGCACCACCCGCTGGCCATTTTGATACCTCTCACTCTCACGATACCTGTAATGCTATGAGCTCGTCCTTTGCGGATAAAAGTTTCCGGAAGTCAATCATGATGACCGGGCTGTGTGTAGTGTGGCACACTCTTGTTTTGAGCCTGTTTCTGATGCGACAGTTCTGGCTGCAATCTGTGAGATTAACTCAGCATCTCCATCCAACCCCATTCCACCGCAGCGCCACCAATCTCTTCCTCTGGATACAATCGCACTCTTTACCTCCAGGTGTCACCAGTCTTTCACGAGCTGTGTAATTCCAGCCTCTTTTGAAGCATGCAATGGTCACGCCATTGCTGAAGAAGCTGCAATTGGATCCCGTGCCGCCCTATTTCCCTCCTGCGAGTTGTTAAGAAACTGATGCAAGCCATTGTTACTCCATTTTCTTCAAGAAACCTTGAAAATTCACGTCTTTTGCACCCTTTCCAGTCTGGGTTTAGGCTGCTTATGGAGACGAAATCCCTAATATCGATCCTCAACGACCACCCTACTTCAGGACCGCAGGGAGGTTGGAGTTTTGATCCTCCTTGAGCTCTACGTGGCGTTCAACACGATCAATCACAATATTTGCCTGCAGCAACTGGAAGAAGTAGGGCTGTCCGGAAGAGTCTTGGCATATTCTCTTCTTTTCAGTCAGACCGCATGCAGACTGTTTCCTTATCTTCTTTCCATGCACCCCTACTCCAATCCAGTGCAGTGTTCTGCAGGGGGTCATCTCCATCTCCTCTTCTTTTTAATTTATATCTGCGCCCACTGGGGAACATTATTGCTTCGACTGGTGCATGTTTTTATACATGCGCCGACGATACGCACATTTTTAAATTAAGTTTGCTGGTATCTGACCCTCTTTCCAAACTAAAATCTTGTTTGTCAGAGATCGGTCGGTGGATGTCGCAAAACTGGTTGAGGCTTAATGGCAAGAAAAGAGACTCTGGTAGTCGGTGCCCCAAACGGCCACTCTTTCTGGCATTCTTATTTTTGGCCTGGATCTTTAGGACACTGCCTGTCCTCTTTTTAGTTATTTATTTATTTATTGCATTTATTATACACCCAAACTCAGAGGTATTGCGGCGTAGTTAGACATCTTGCTTATATAAAGAGTAAATCACAGTGCATTTCACAGTATTACATCATTAAGCTTTAGGTCTGATCAATCACTAATCACATAGCACCTCTGTTAAGAACTTAGGGGTCAAGCTCCTTCCCTCTGTTTCAAGAGAGGGGCAGATTGCCTCAGTTTGTAGCGCAGGTTTCTCCAAACTGAGACTTCTAAGGAAAGTGCTTCCGCTTGTCCCTTTGCAGCTTCATGCTAGTTTAGTCACAGCCTCTATTATGGGCTTGCTGGACTACTGCAACGGGGATCTACTTAGGTCAACCTGACTTTAGTCCACGGTCTCCAGATCCTACAGAATGCTGCAGCACGACTGGTGCTGAACACCCTGAGACGGTCCTCCGCCTTGTTGTTCCTGGCTAATAGCCATTGGCTTCCTGTTAGAAGCCGCAGGAAGTTTAAGGGTATCCAGTGACGATATCGCCATGGAAAAGGCCAGTAGGTGGCGACACTTGTCTAAAAAGGCACCCTCCAGACAATCAAACATGGTACACCCCTTTTCGGCACCATTCTTGCAGTGTGTTGGGCTGTTTTGGCACGGCTCTTTGGCTGCAGCGCCCGTTTTGGCGTGCCCACTTTGGTGCAAAAGCCATGCCAGCGCCGTTGATTTGGTCCGAGGGATGTTTAGACGCGTTTCTTGAAACGATTAATGTAATGTGCTGTTTTATAAAGACACACGGACTTCTTTTGGCCGTTAATGTTACGTAAAGAGCCAGGAAGAGTTTCCTGCACATACCACCAGCATATAAACCATGCTAATGAAATCATGCGCATCTCGTAAAACATGGAAACGGTCATGTAGACTTTTAGCTAGATTTGCGTTCAGTCTTCTGGCCATGAAGGGTAACCAAGGTGTGTGGCTTGGGTGCAGCACAGCGCTCATCGTTTTGCATCGGGGAAGCAGAACTATGCATGCAAAGTTAACAAGCACACCTGCCCAGCTTGCAATGTGTCAAGGGCTTTTAGCATTTTCCTCAGGAAATGCCACTATGGTTCAGGTGTGATGGGGAAGGGCCAGGTGAGCTACAGGCTGACTTCTCCTTCCCAACGCACAATAATGAGCCCGTAGGAAATGGCAAACAGAATCAGCATCCGGTATCCTCAAAAGGTCAAGAAACTTTACTTTAATACTTCAAACACGTCAACAAGCAAGCATCAATTAACCTGCAATCTCTTTCATTTCTCTCGGAGGTTTCATTACAGTTGTATTCTATGTGAAGGTGTACATTATATGGATGCTAACGTGTTGTGCTTAAAATGGAATACATTTGGCACCTGCTGCAGTATTCTTATTAGAGGGGCTATGAAGGTATATGCGGGGGTTTGGGGGATGCAGATAATCGAAGATCTTCACACATGTGCATTCACATCTGCCAAAATGTCCTGCTTCGAATCAAACACTTTCCCCAAATATTCTAGGATTGGAGGTAATAAAATATAATTATACCCCTCCTGGAATATTTGGGGAAAGAATTTTAGGGTTCAGGAAAAAAGTCGTTTACCTGGCGACTTTTACACTGCGACATTATCACGTGGAACCAGTTTAAGGTCCTTTGAATTGGACATTGTGCTTTTTTTTCTCACCGGGTCCTCTTTTCTTCAGTCTAAGCTGATTCGCTGTTGTCCCAGACGCTCTCTGCGTTCAGCCTCTGCTAATCTGCTGCAAGTCCTATGTTTCTGTAAATCTCGAACTGGAGGGCGTTCTTTCTCGGTCCTAGCCCCTACATGGAATTCTCTCCCTGCTTACCTGCAGGAGATTTCGGATCATCTGTGCTTCCGCAGAGCTCTCAAAACCTTCCTGTTTTAAGGATGGGTGTGGTCCTGTAGTTTTTCTTGCTTGGCTGCTAGCGCCCAGATGCCTTCTGGCCTTGGTTTGCGCTCAATCCATTTATATACATTACATATTCAATTCGTACCAGGAGTCTTAATCTTATACTTTTACTCCGACAAACCACACTTCCGATCACAATTCCTCTACTTTCAGTGGGACAGTCCTTACATACGTCCACTCCTCTGACCCTCTAATCCCCACCCACCCGCCCGCCGCCCGGCCCATATGCAAACAATATAAATGAATGAACATAAACAATCATAATGATAGTTTATTCTAGTGTGAACACATTTAGACGAGTGAAAATACATAACAAATGTTAGTTCGGTTTCATAGAAAGGACCCTGTCGCTAGCACCAGGATTGGCAGTTAATGTGGTGCCTAGGAGATCACTGCAATGGACCTCGGGATTGATTGTCCCTTTGTTTATGGCCCTCGGCGGCCGCATACGTGACGCTGCTATGTCAGTCCATGCATGTGGCTTGGACCGGCTGCGGCTGCAACCAGAAAGCTACTTAATGGAAGACACTGCTTCTCAACAGCTGACGCTAGTTATCCTGCTCGGTGGTACTTGAAGCTATATTCCTCGATGTCTAACTAGGTTTATAGTGATTTCTTCGAATGCCATTTTTTCGAAATGGTGTTTCGAAAATAAGTTTTCGAAAATCTGACCGGATACTGTCTGACTATCCATTACAAACCTGTTGGTCCCTGACCTGCTTCTTGATCTCGCTGTTGGCTTTTGGCGAGCTGGTATGGACACACTTAATTTCTTACCCCAGCCTGTCCCGACTTGCGATTGCAGTCCCCCTTTGGACATTGGTGAACTTGTCTGGGAGGTTTTTGTTTTCTGACCCCAGTCTGTCCCCGACCTAATCTTGGAATTTCCTTCCAGCTTTGTGAATTAGTGACTTTCCTTCCCTGGAGGACTTTGGAATTAACTTTGTGCCTGCGCCTTCTCCTTCCTGAATGTATTTTTCGTCCGATTGCATGCCCTTTAGTTGAATTATCATGTCACCTGGGCCAGGCATTTTATTGCGCGGGTTGTCCTCTAGCAACTCTGCATTGGATGGTTAACCCAGTGGACCCAGATGGCTGGATAGTAGGCTCTCTTGCTTCCAAGGCGAGCACGTTGTGCCTGCACACTGGGAATCCAGACGACGCAGAGCCACACAGGTTCGATTCCCGGGTCCACGCTTAGAAACCTCTGGGTATTAAGCACGTTATAAATAACCTATCATACCTATCATAAACCAGGGAACAGCCTTGCATTTAAATTACATTTAAATGTAATTAAGTTACATTTAAATCGTACTTCAGGGTGCCACAGTTCCTGAATTGCTTGTATGTATTGTGTTCATATTTTTATTTTATTTATTCTGATTTGGTTTATATTAAAGCCTTTCACAAAGTACAAAAAATCATCAAAACACTTGGCATACAAATGCCTTAAGTTGGTGCGTTAAATACAAAGTTAATGTATCTTAAATCTTTCAATCCTTACAAATACATGAAAGTCCTGCAGTAATTCATTCAAATGATGTAAAAACCTCATAAAATGTAACACGCGGGAAATCTTGTCACCGTCAATAAGTCTTCACCATAGACCTTCCCCTGCATCCGTGTAATTGAACTTCTATCTATACTTATATCTATAGTTGCTTAAAAGTCTATTTTGCCAGAATCCTTATCACCTCACACCCCTTCTGAAGCTATAGCCTGCGCTACCAAAAGAGACAAAGGAGGTATACCTCTCTGGCTGTGCCTGTTTCACCTTCATCATTGGGATCACTGCTGCTTTAGTAGTAGTGTGGTACTGAGTAGGTGGTTTTAACCAATACATATTCCTGTACTCCTGCACAGCAGTATTCATTATGTCACAGAGGTAATGTATGTGGGTGGTGTCCTCCTCTTCCTGCTCACCTCAAGCTGCACTTCCAACACCTAGCATGCCCTTCTGGACTACTTGGGCCATGGATCTAGAGTGGATATGTAATTGAGTTCAACACCATCTCGTCCGACACAGACCCAATGAACAGTTCTAGCCTCAAGGATCCAAAGAACAAAGGCTTCCTTCAGCAGGAGTTGCTGGATCTTTGGAAGGAGACCCCCATCACTCCAGTTCATCCAGGTGCAGTGTTGATACCAGTGCCCAAGATATCTTGTGGGTACTGGATCTGAAGAGGTATCCTCCCCTCATATCCACTGGGGGCTGGCTAGCATCTCCAATCCTCAGGAATGCAGATCTACACATTCCCATCAGGTCAATACACAACAGGTTCCGAAGGTTAGCCAGGGAGGAGCAGCATTTCCAATCGACTGTCCTCCCATTTGACTAAAGATTCTCCCCTGGAGTGTTATTCAAGATCCTGGCTGCCTTGATGGGGAAGGCTACAGGAAATGGAGGTGCCATCTACTCTGAGTTGACAATGTGCTCACTCTTGGGGGGGGGGCCCTCACAAGCAAGCATAGAAGATGCTGTGTTAGGGGCTCGCCTCTACTCATGGTCTTCTCCCGAACAGCAAGTTATCCCAGCTGACTCAAATTCAAGATGTTCAGTTTTTTGAAGCGCTACGTGTAACAGGCCCTGATGGTAGAGACTGGACTGTCACTTCAGTGGCACGTCTTCACCTGTGTGTGCTCCCCTCTGACTCTCCTTCAAAGCCTATGAACCCCAGACCCAATGTGCTTCCTGCTTGTCGGTCTGTCAATACTCAGACCTCAAACCAGCAACGCAGTAGACTACTTAAATTGGTCAGAGAGTCTCATCAGCTGGCATTATTGCTGCTGCCTTCAGGGTCTGGGAGGAGAGTAGCCTGCCTTCCTTCTCTCGAGGCTTATCATATCATGGGATTCACAATCAACCGGGCGACTCCCTGAGCACAGTGTATCCAACCTCACAGGACTTGCCCATCAGCCTAGCAGCAAATCGGAGATCACAAGTAGCTTCGAACCACGTGTCGGCTGACCACCACTAAGAGTCTTCACTGAAATAAACTTACACCATATTACCCGCACTGAGCATGGAACTTAATCCTTTCCAAATATACCAGTGCACTGTAGCCAGGATTCCCTCTCCAACCTTACCTTAGAGGTGTGGGCTCCACCTCTACGAACCTGTGACCTTGCATAGATCACTACTCGAGTACCAAGAACTTGGAGCTTAGTGCAGGAGGTATCGGAAACTAGGTCCCGCTCCTTTTCTCTCTTAGTTAATATGGGTACACTGAGTTTCCCAGTACATCTGGGTTTTGTTTTTATTGTATGGGTCAGTGGGACAAATAGTAATTGGCATACGTTATTACATGGAATGGGACGAGGAATAGAGGATGCAGTGGTAATTCTCAGATTACTTAACTTTAAGCTTCGGTTGGCCTAGACGTGTTCTTCCTCGACAGTCCTGATGACCACATCTCCCTCTCTCGGGTACATGAACGGCCACACACCTTAGCTATTTAACGGGGGAATTGTGAAGAGGTCAGCCATTTTTCTTTTATATCACAGGGCAGGAGGGGAAGGAGCGGTCCTTTAAAAAAGAGGAATATTTTGGAGAACTATTGGGTAAAACGGCAGACTACCCTTGTAACTATCCACTGTGACAAGGAATAGAGTGATTGCCTTAAATATGACCTAGAAATCGAAATTACACACACCGCTATCTCACGCTATCTTGGCGCTAAGTAACAGGAAGACACAGCCAGTCTTTGCCAGCTTGTGAGAACCATTCAGATCCCTGGTTTCTCGGAGTTTTCGTGGGATGCGAGTCCAGAATCTTCAATCCTAACATCAGCATCGTCTATCGCCAATATGTGATCTTTGGTAGATGTTGCTTGTTTAAGAGTTTGTCTGTGGCACCACGAACCCCACGAGATGTATTCGCCAGGAATGCTGGCCTCAAGCCATACAGGCCTCACACAGAGGGCTTTGATGATGAAGATTAGAACACGAATATTTAACACTAACCCCAACAAATGTGGCAAGTTTGCTGCATTCTTTCAGTGTGTCCACAACTTTTCTTAGCGTAGGGTTTGGGACAGAATTCAGCTCTGGAGATGCCCGTCACCAAGAACAACACGGATCCTTGACCATGTGAGGATTGCTCAGTAACCACGTCCTCCCGGCTGCTGATATTTATGACCGCTGTATCTCAGTTAGTGGCCGTTTCCCAGGCAACACAAAGAAAACAATAGGCGAGCAAACGGGAAGCTCAAATCGTCGCTTCAAAGCGTTCTCTGTGTGTTTGCTGCTCGACATCCTGTGCAACATTTGATATATATTTTTTTATAGATCAGAATGTCTTGGCCTCTTTGAATGTTTTGCAGTTCAAAGTTGAAACCACTCAAGCCCCCTTCCCAGCCTTCAGGCCTCGTTACAAGTTTGGAGGAATCAGCCGTGGCCACCACTGGCAACTGTGAAGTTTCTCACTGATTGAGTTGGGTTTAATACCCATTCTCAATTCCTGTAGGACTGCATTGAGAAAGGGTGGGATTGTCTCTGGCGGGAATTCCACCAGAGGCACCGCCTCATGTTCACTGTTGTGACTACCTCCATGCATATGCTGAAGGCATCATCTGCTGTTTTGTTTGTAACTCATAATCAAGAGGTTTGAAAAAAACTAGAGGTCATTCTGTGACCCCCCAGCTTTTTCAGTTGCCTCCAATCTCTTAAGGCCCCCTCTGCCTCATTGGCAGTAAATTGGTGGTAAATCTGCCAATGTATCGCCAAACCCGATCCCCCCATTTCCGGCAACCCTGTCCTGTAGTTTTGAGTGGCGGTGCAGTGGGGTTATTTCTCATTTTTGGAGGATTTATAACCAGCTTTTTTCTGGAGATGAATGTTCCACTAAACCTCCAAAGTAGGATTTCATCGGTGTGGTATAAGTGACAGTGATTCTGTTACTACCAAAACAGGCGGCACTAATGAAATTACCATTTTTTTTTCTGCACCACTAAACTCTTGATGAGGCCCATTTTACCTTTTTTTTTTAAAAAAAATATTTTAATTTTTTTAATTCAAGTTGGATCATCCACATTTCTTATTTCTTCATATGTAGTTTTCGTCTGGATCACTAATAACTCTGTCCATGGTGGTCTGTTTTTTTTTACCAGGAGGAGCCCTGCAAGATAGTGGACTAGTTGTGTGACTTCATGCGATAAAACAACGATACTACATAATACTGTATGTCGTGCAGTTGCAGTGTGACCTGGCCTTGTCAGGAGGGCAGGGGGAAGATCTGCAACAAAGCAATTTAGAACCAGTCGTGGAGGACAGCGATAGTTGAGAGGACCCCACTTCCTGTCCTTTTCCTTTGTGCCAGTATGCTTATAGGCAGTTCAAACTCATCTCGCTCCATGCTTTACCAATCAAATGCTTGCTTTACTCTTTTGGCTTTCTCTAAACTCGCCGAACAAGCTCTGTACAAAGGAGAATGCCACCCCGGAGAGAAGAACCCTCTTGCACCGCCAGTCAACCTGGACACAATCTGCATTACTGATGCCACTGTAGACAGAGACCGAGCGTTTAGAGCTAGGACTGGCAGCGCTACAGCTACCATGAAATGATGGAAGTCGTGCATCCCTCTCCAGCGCCAGCACTTCACTCCCTAGACCGTCATAGACCAAAACAAGGGCCACAGAACCTCCCACAGACTGGACTTACTTGAAGGGGGCCAAGAGCCCTAGGCCTCCTAATCCAAACTTGAACATTCAGTCTCCCCGGCTGCCATCCCTACTACGCCGCAAGCCCATATCGATAATGTGGGTGGGGCTTTGCCCACTAATTGTAAACTTGGGTGACTGTAATACCTCCCAGTAGGAGAAGACGGTACCACATTGGCAAAGAATAGCAGACAGTCAGAGGATAGGGAGCGAGAAAAATATCTGGAAAATTGGAATGTGTGGGTTATTCGGGTGAGGTCGCAGGAAGAGAAGGAGGGAGACCAAGGGACCAGCAGGAGGAAGGGATGAGCAACGGAGTGTGAAAGTGATTGTTGGAGAAGTTGAGGCATTAGTTCAGGAGGTGCAGGGTACTGCTGTGTGAGTATGCGTGGTTGTGTGGCAAGTTGATATTAGTAAGATTAGGTCAATGATTGATTGTGAAGTGAATGGGACTGAGCGAAAGGAGGGTGCTTGAGGAGAGTGGAGGAGGGAGTAGTAGAGTGGAGGAGGGAGTAGTAGAGTGGAGGAGGGAGTAGTAGAGTGGAGGAGGGAGTAGTAGAGTGGAGGAGGGAGTAGTAGAGTGGAGGAGGGAGTAGTAGAGTAGAGGAGGGTGTAGTGGTGGAGGGCCTAGTAGGATGTATGAGGGAGTAGAAGTAGTAGTGCAAAGTGGGGAGTAATGGTAGTGGGGAGGCGAGAGTAAGTAGTGCCATTTAAAGGTGGAGGTAAGATAAGGCTTGGAAGGAGTAAATTACATTGGAGGGATAGATAGGAAGAAGGGAGAGAACCAAAGGTGGGTGGAGATTGGAAGGGAGAGTAGCCGGAAAACTGGTAAGAAAAGAGGAGAGTAATTGTCACTCCCTACAACCGGGTGTCTGTCTTGTACATACCCTATCCCTATAGAACACCAACAGTTGGACTAAAGTAGGGACAGTTGGGAAGACCCTGAGGGATTCTAGTCGGGTGATATTCAGGAATCCATCTTAGTATGTCAGTTTTTAGACAGTAAGGGTCAATATTAGGTAGCACTAACCTGGGGTTATGGAATAAGATCATAAAAAGACCAGATAGAGAGGGACAGCCTAGGGCCCATTGAAAGTCCAATAAACAACTGCGAACTGTCTTATCTCTGAAACTTGGTGCATTCCATGAGCCATCTGTCTTCAGGTACATGCAGTTCCACCTCGTGTTACACCCACTGATATATGAATTGTGATTTAGGTTAACTGGAATATAGTCGATAGGCCACTTAGAATGTTTCTTAGTTATCTCCCCTTGTGTTTCTTTGCCCCCACATTTTACAAGAAAGTCCTCTATTGATAGGTGATTCCTTCCACTGAATACATAAAAAATCCCATACACACCATAATTCACCCCACATACAAACCAACACCAAACACACACACGTCTCCCATACAAACACACATGGCCACATTCGCACACACCACAACGTTCTCGCATCTCTTACCTCAAACATGCTGCACGCTCGCACACCAGGCACAACCACCCCATGGCTCCCTCCACACGCCCACACTTGTTACCTAAGTATCCCCCACACACAGATACTTGAGGGGGGGGCTTTCCTTCTACCATGGCTTGATACACAAATGCCTGTGTGGGTCTTCCGAGCGCTCTCCATTCTGGTAGGTTTTCTCCCAAAAAGTGAACACTTATTTGTGCTTTGCATCCTCTGCTCCCAATCCCTTCCCACATTCTCCAAGATACGCATTTTGAAAAATATATTTGTGTAAATCCTGCTTAGATAAGGAACACTTCATGGGGGAATACCATTTTCGAAGGCATGGTAAATTGATTCTGCCATGAAATCGGATCTGCTGAACAGTCTGACATTCAGACAGCTCTGTGTTTGTCACACTGTTGGTGGGTTTGCACCCAGGGGGACTGTCAGTCATTGAGTGAATATATACCAAAAATAGCAACCCCTGTATATTTGCTGAAGGGCATCAGTAATTAGCATGCCAGCAGCTTCTTAGCAGAAATTGGGTTTCACTTTTAGAAAGTGCCCAAGCCAGTTTGTTCATTAAAAAGTGGAAACCCATTTTAGTTGCCAAATCTACTCGGAAAGTCTATATATTGTAGTGAACATCCATGAAGGATTTATCGCTGACATTTATAGAACCAAAGTTACTCTAAATTTCACATTGGTCTTTTTGGGAGTAAAAACGTCAATCCCTTTGAAAGTAAACAGCAGTTTTCAGTATAACTGTACAACCCCAGGCATGGTGGTAGTTCGATTAATAAATAATTCGATGTGGTAACCTATTGGAATATATATGTATGCTGGCAAAAACCCTTTGGATGTCCTTGTCTGTCTGGTTTATAGTGACTCATTCGGCTGTTGGGGTCTTTTTGTGTGTGAGGTGTCTGGGAATGAGTTTTACCCAAATCAAACCATTTGGGCCCAGCCTTAGGAGCTCCCTTTGTTCTCTCTGGGAAGCTTTGCCACCTTCCATAGAGGGCAGGATATACCACAGGAAGTTGCTGGGAACAAATGCTTCAAAAGCAGGTTCTGGCAGGACAAGTTATTATTTTATTTTATTGAGTATTTGTAAGGCACTTTATACAACAGAATTGGATTGCACAAATTACAGGAGTCTCCTTGATGCATGGCAGATAGGAGAGAGTGCACAGTTGGAGTAGCTCAGGTAGACCTGGGAGAGCCAGGGAAATCATGTGAAGGGCCGAGCCCTGGGCGTGTGGCCTAGCTCTTGAGGCCAAATCGGAGCAGAGCCGGGGAAATGGCCATGCGAAACTGGGAAGGGGAATGTGTCGGGGGTTTAGGGGCAGCAAAAAAGGCTAACAGGGTAAGAAAATGGGCTGAAAGGCTTCAGAGGCAAGAAAGGGGGCTGGAGGCAATAAAAGGAGCTAAACAGGACTGGGGCTAGAGGGCAAGAAAAGGGGCTAAAGGGGCAAGAAAAGGGGCTAAAGGGGCTGGGGGAAGAAAAGGAGCTAGTGGGTATCGCTTACCTTTTTTTAATTTGCTGCACCTTCACAGCTTCCATGCACCACCAAGAAGTGTTACGGTCCTGCCCCAGCCAATCAATATGTGGCTAGGGCGGCACAAAAAAAAAAACAAAGACCTGCTCCTAGTGTGCTGGCAGCACTTACAGGAGCCAGTCTGCCTGACTTACGGTCATGTCTGGTCCTGGAAGTCAGGCGGCGGCGACCGGAGGTCAGGCAGACGTGCTCCTGTAAGTGCTGTCGCCACACCAGGATCACGTCTTTAAAAAAAAAAATAGAAATTGTAGAGGGGTGGCAGGCCCCTGCTTTGGTCAGCCACTGCTAACCAGGACTCTGCCCACTGGAAGTTGCAGCCACTGGAGCCCCTGTAAGTGTTCTCCGGCATCTTCCTGGCCGGAAAGGGCAGAAGGACGCACCTTAACCTTTGAGAACTGGGACTGGGCCTCACAGCAACTCAGACAAAGGAACAGCTCTGTCCACTGATTCCCGTCTCAATCTGCTTCTGAGCTATACCAACCTGAACATCTCCTTCCTGCCCCAAGCTTCTTTGTGCCAAGTGCTATTGCTGCACCCAGTGTGAACCCACTCAGCAACCCGACGCTCTTCACCACCTCAGAAAGCTCAGAGACTACTGTGTTAAAGATGTTGCACCCAAAGTAGAAGATTTAAAGAGCTATCTGTAGTGGTTCTGTCGCTCTGGCTTGGTCTTAAGAGCCCCAATGACATTTAAGACTCCACTCTACCTTTCTGAAAGACATATACTTTGAACTTGAACATTGCTATCAAGACTATTGCCAGTCCGTCGCCCCACTCTTCAGCCCCAGTGTCACTTTTAGCCAAACGTCTGCATGCTCGTTATCGTCCACTATAGGTGTTGGTTGTTTGTGTTTTTTAGTAGTTTGCTTGTGCCTATTGTTTATTGAACATTCGTATCACATCCTTTTATTTTGGTAGCAGAGTACTATGGGTCTTTGGATGCTGCTTTGTTGGCTCATATTTCTCTTGAAGAGTACAGCCTACCCTTTGCCTGCGGAACCCAAAGAGGCGAAGGAAGTGTACCATTCATGTTGTTTTTCATCTTAGATTGGAATGGCTGCTTGTTTGGTAGTAGTGGAGGTCTGAAAAGTGGTGAGAAAGCACTACTGTATTGTATTGTGGTTGTCATTTATATAGCACCTTTTCCCGTGTTTGTCCTCAACACGCTTCGTGATAGGAAAGCCCGCTGGGACCAAAGTCCCAGTATGAGAACATTCTTAGAAAATGCTTAAAGTGCGTGTGTGCATTGGGCCAAGATTAGGAATTAGTTGGGCTGGCTAAGCTCTAGGAAAGCAACCCAAGAGTTTGGGCATGTGGACAGGTGCTGAGGGAGGTCACGGCAGAGTGCTAGTGCAAGAGACTTGATGTGTGCCCTGCCAGACCAAAAATTGTTGTAGGTTGTCACTGTATTCTAATGGCAGATGTGCTGAGGCAAGTCTTTTGTAAGGGGCGAAACCGTTGCGTGTCCAGCTAGACCGAATTTGTCGTAGCTGCATTCTAAAGTGTGTGGAAGGATAGCCGTGCATGCAGCAGATGTCCACCGAAGTGGTGCATTATATGTTCCTTAAGCTCAGATGGAGCTTATCTTTGATCTTGCTGTGTGATTGTAACATCCGAGTGAAAAGAGAAGGCACACTCCTAATCTCTTCTAGGTACTATGAACGGGCTATCCTCAAAGTCTTCCGAGCGCAGTAGACCGGCTAACTTAGTAAATCTTATAGGTGTGACAGCCACGCTACCATAAGATCTAGGCATCATCGGAATCTCTAAACGCAATTCGACAGTATACCGTTATAGTCTGTCTAAATATCTTCTAAGTCCTATAATGGGCTACATTCAAGCATCTTCTAAGTGCAATATCAAGGAGACTTGCATATATCTTTGTTACAATGGCTAACTTATAGATCTTCTAAGAGCAATGGATAGGTTATTGTAGTATATCTTTGAGCGCAATGGACAGACTAACATTATAAAGTGGAACAGAAGTGTCCACTTCCAAGTCTAAGTGTGACGCCTTTCCTACTCCTTAAATCCATCTGTCCAACGCCTTTCCTGCCCCCAAAATAGAGCTAAGTGCAATACACAGGTGACTCCTAATAAATCTATCGTACTATCTAAGAGTGCTACAAGTATTCTACAGTGTTTTAATATGATGGTGGTAATGTAGGAAGGAGTGGTATGGTTTCAGTTGAGCACAGTAATGGCTGTGCTCACGGCCTGCACCAACCTTACTTTAGTTGTCGCTGCAGCATGCTCTGTCCGGCGTCCATGGGCGAACAGGGGCAAACCGGGATTAGAGTGGAGCTGCCCTTTGCCTTGTGGCCCTTAGCCAACTGCCCGGGCAAGGCTGCCCTGCGAAGTGTCCAAAAGTAGGTTGTTCCAGCCACATGGGACTGCGCAAGCCTTTCTGCACAGATCTGAGCTGGTGGAGGGAGGCGTGACAGGGCTGGAGTGGAGCGGGGGGCAAAACATTAAATAAATGTGGCGGGAGCAGAGCGAGAGGAAAAATGATAAAATACATACGGCAGGAGCAGAGCAGGCACGGATACGAAGGGAGACCTAAAAGAGAGGGGCAGAAAGGAGGCACTCACTGCGATGTCTATACACTGAGCCTCCATCCCTGTACTCCTTCCTTCAGTGCAGTATTCAATTCGTCACAGGCACCTTCCAACACGTGTTGTGATTGTGAGTGTGGCAGCACTTTTAATCTCTGCCATTGCTACATTTGTGAAATGCGTTGGGGTGAGCTCGGTGTTCAGAGTCCGTCAGTGATTGGAAAACATCTGCAAACTGTTGAATTTGATTTGAAAGTGAGGTCGGCGACAAGCAATTGTTTGATGAAGTTTGACCTTTTCCTGCGTAGTCTGGCTTTTTGTCTTGTTGAGTGTGCAGCTCGGGTCTGGATGTTTTTTCTAGATAGTCTGATTTCTTACCAGACACAATGGGTCTACTGTGGATAGTCCAGCAATGCAAAATGGCGCATCGCTTCCCGCCCATGCAGGCCCTGGAGTGTAGGAAATAGAATCCACACACCACACATGGTTAAGCGGCGCATGCGCCAGCGAGCTGGTCTTCAAAGGTGCAAAATAGGATTTATTTTAATTGTAATCGTCATTTTGGTAGATTTGATTTTAAACATTCATAATGTTGCCCTTTAAGTGTCCTGGTGAAACATGAATAGGCTCAAAACAACCCAACACGATGGAAGCTAAAAAGGAAATTCCTACATGGAGTAGTATTGGCAAGGTACTTCTCGTTTTTGCTCATTTGTGGCACTTAGTCCCACCTGATAAGGCAAACATATTTGCATATGTGTTCTGTATTTTTTTATTGAAAATAAAAAGCGCACACAAGTACTGTATAAATGGTATATGGATGTCTTGTGTGAACCCCTTGCTGAGTACTTCACTTCTACACAGTCATGCTATACAGTAGTAGTGATTATATTGGACAGGTTGGTGGCAGGGAAGGAGCCGAGGTCATGCTATACAGTGGTAGTTATTATAATAGACAGGATGGTGGCAGGGAAGGGGCTGAGGTCATGCTATACAGTGGTAGTTATTATAATGGACAGGGTGGTGGCAGGGAAGGGGCTGAGGTCATGCTATACAGTGGTAGTTATTATAATGGACAGGATGGTGGCAAGGAAGGGGCTGAGGTCATGCTATACAGTGGTAGTTATTATAATAGACAGACTGGTGGCAGGGAAGGAGCTGAGGCCATGCTATACAGTGGTAGTTATTATAATTGACAGGATGGTGGCAGGGAAGAGGCTGAGGCCATGCTATACAGTGGTAGTTATTATAATAGACAGACTGGTGGCAGGGAAGGAGCTGAGGCCATGCTATACAGTGGTAGTTATTATAATGGACAGGATGGTGGCAGGGAAGGGGCTGAGGCCATGCTATACAGTGGTAGTTATTATAATAGACAGGATGATGGCAGGGAAGGGGCTGAGGTCATGCTATACAGTGGTAGTGATTATAATGGACAGGATGGTGGCAGGGAAGGAGCTGAGGCCATGCTATACAGTGGTAGCGATTATAATGGACAGGATGGTGGCAGGGAAGGAGCTGAGGCCATGCTATACAGTGGTAGTGATTATAATGGACAGGATGGTGGCAGGGAAGGAGCTGAGGTCATGCTATACAGTAGTAGTGATTATATTTGTATTTATTGTTTTATATAGCACCTTAATCCAAGGCGCTTTACAGTGAACAACAAAAAACACATGAAACATGGAACAGTAGAAGCAATAACAGTATACATGAATCAAGCCATAAAACCGGCATGTAGAACAATTTGGATATAAAAAAGGAGAAGCGAGGAGGGGGTGAGGAAGGAAGAGAAAGAAAGTAGTGAGTAAAGTGGCAACAGGAAGAGAGGAGATCTTACGAGAGATGGGAAAAGATAAAGGGAAACAGGGAGAAGGGTACTAGAAGGAAGGAGAGAGGAAAGGGTGTTGGGGAGGGGAATGAAGCCAAGGTGATTTTAATGAGGAGTGGAAGGAAGAATAGGTGGGGGGAGGAGCGGATAAAAAGAGGTAGGGAGTTCCAGTGTAAGTGGGCAAGGAGCTGAAAGGAGTGGAAATGAGAAGAGGCACAAGGTGGTGGGGGAACAGAAAGTAAGAAGAGATCAGCAGAACGAAGGGAGTGAGAGGGGGTGTAGAATAAGAGGAGAGATGAGAGGTAAGGAGCGGCAAGGTCGTAAAGATTTAAAAACAAGACACAGGAAGTAAAATTTAAGTTGGGAGTGGAAAGGAAGCCATCCTAGGTAAGAAAGTGAGTTGGAGATGGAGTCGTGGGGGGAGAGAGAAGGCAGAGGGTGCAGATGGCAGAGTGGTAAAGGAATTTAAAGGGGGCAAGATGGGAAGCAGGGAGACCGAAGAAGAGAGAAGAACAATAGAAGAGGCGAGAAAAGATGAGGGAGGAGATGAAAAGTTTGGTAGCATGGAAGGTGAGAGATGGACGGACTTTACGGACAGGCTGGTGGCGGGAAAGGAGCTGAGGTCATGCTATACAGTATTTTATTGGACAGGCTTGTGGTGGTAAAGGCTCTGACATCATGCTATACAGTAGTAGTCATTAGATTGGACAGGCAGGTGGTGGGGAAGGATATGAAGTCATGCTATATAGTAGAAGTTATTACTTTAGAAAGGTTGATTGCAGGGAAGGAACTGGGACAGCAAAGTATTTAGTATTTAAAAGTGAGTGTATATAGCTTGTAGAAAATCTGGGAGTGGCATTATGGAGACAAATAAGGTATGGGGGTGTCCTTCCTAAAGCTGCATAGTTTTGGCATGTTAGAGGTGTTGTACCGTCACATGGTGGGGCTATGTAAATTTGGCTCATACAGTAGACGATGCTTCCATCGCCAAAGCGGTAGATGTGGCATGGAAAAGTTTACACTGAAGGGTATAAGGACAAGGCAGGTAGTTGGGATTGGGAGGTGGGTTGCACTGCACTCTTCTCCTGCAGTTGTGTTTCTTAGGTCATGCCTCCATGGTCTCCCTGTTTTGGACCTGTTAAGGCCACCGAAGCCAAAGTATTTGCCGTTAGTTTCACCAAAACTGTTGGATTTCGCAATTCTTGTTTTTTTTACTTCATATATAATAGGAATCTCTTTTTTCATCATTTTATCTGCAGTTGCTCCAATAGACAGTCACATTGCAGGGATCAAAATTAAGATTGGGTAAGCAGGAGCAAAAACCAGCTCATGGGTATCTAGCATTAACTGGCGACCAGGAGCTACCACTGGAGAACGAGCTAGTACATAGCATTCTGCAAATCTAACTTCCATATAAAATAGAAACATATCGTTTTTGTCAATATTTAGGAACCCTTATGCTTTAAAGATGTGTCCTAATGTTTATAGATCATCCCAAATGCACAGCTAAATTCACATAGGTGTGTCCATTCTGCATCAGTTGGCCAGGAGAGCAAAATGTAGCTGCTGGTAGCTGTTGATAGCTAATCGGGCTCTTCAAGGCACCAACAAGGATCTGCATAGCTCCCAGATCCCCTCAATTTTAAACCATGCATTGGTCTTTAACAAGGGAAATTAAATAAAGCTGGTTGAAATTGGAGGAGTGTAATTATACAACAGTTGCATAGTTGTCAGTTTTGCTTGCCAATTTGAACAAATTATATTTGGACAAATCTCTTCATTCCTGTGCCTGGTCTATCTCCATTATATGCTAAGAAATGGGTAGTGGTTAGAATCGGGCCACCTCACCGCCCTTCTTGGTTTTAAGTACTAGAATGAAAGGCATACAGTGCTCCACCAATAACCTAAATGGTCAGCTTGCAGCTGCTTCCTAGCATGTGTTGGTCTTGTGAACAGGGTCAAAGTGGAAGTCGGGGCCTCGTATGGTTTGTTACCATGGATTGTCTAATGACTAGGTGGGTCATTTCATCTGGAGTTTGAATGGTGGCAACATGGCAGAGTGTTTAGTAATTGCTATGTTACGTGCCATTTATATAGCATGTCCGCCCTCGTGCAATGGCCATCAATTTTATTGAAGGTAAAGCACAACTCGCCTTGTTTTCCTCTCTTGCCGTTGTGGCGCTCCCCACCCTCTTTTGTTTACTGCAAATTCAAAGAGGCCCAAGGAAAGCGTGCAACAGTAATCATCTCCTCCATGCCAAAGGCCTGTGTGGGAGTGCTAGGCAAGAAACTTTCTCTTTTAATTAATTGCAAATCAGAAGTAATCAGGATGACACTTTTATTAAGCCAACTATATCCTGTCTGGCAAAGACAAGTATGTGTTAACTTAATTTTTTTTTTTAAACTCTCCTGCAATTCTCTTTCTAAAGGTGTAGGTTGTTACATAATGCATACTTACAGTATTGCTACTGCATTGTCTGCATGTGTCATAGTGTAAACTATATTTCATTTTGTTGGGGAAATTGCATCATATTGACGAGTGAACACTTTGGAAAATGTATAGGATCACAAGAGCAAATGCTTTTAATAGCAAACCTAGTTCTGTACCCGGCTGGTTGCATTCATCTGTGCAGCTGGTACTCAACCCATCAGCTGATCCCAAACTCCTTGACATTCTAGCTCAATCACCCAGTTTCTTTATACCAGCTACCCTGAAAGTGAGATGGCCACAGAACTACAATATTACACCGTTTGCCGGGTTCTCTGCCTGCTACGCCATCCCCTGTGCTTAGTCTCTTACTATCTATCCTCTTACATAATGAATACACAAAGCTAACTAGATATTTACGCAAAGTAGTGATCAATAGTTCCAGCCAGTCTGTACTTCTATAGATCTACTATCATACTGTACACTATAGGTAGCCTCCAGAGCTCGCCTTGCTGTTTGAGGATGATTGCATTATATCTCAGCACCTGTATGAGTGTGCTGGCCAATCCGGAGGTTGGGAACACACAGTATCTAAGGAGCTGGCCACCTTTCATACTGGGCCGCCGCGCCTCTTGCCAGCCTTCACCCTGTCCTTGGAGGCGGTGCCCCGGGCCAGGTCTACACTGGAGTGTCGCACCTCAACGCCCTGCCCATTCATCTGCACAACTTGCTCGGAAGCAGGTGCTGTAAATACTTATTTCCGAATCGCAGGAATGTGGGGAATTTCTTTTTAAGGTTAGCATGAACTACGCAAAGCCTGGTTCCCTTAAACGCAAACCAAATAAAAGTATCAGCACCCAGATGATGCCTCTGAGTGCTAATGGTGATAAATACGGCTTTCATGGATGCACAGACTGGAATGCTGCGCAAACCTGAATCAGGCTTGAGGGCCGTTTGTGGGCCTGCCACCCCCCCCGTAAGTGAAAAACAGTGGTCCTGCCACCTCCTGACCCCCACCCCCATACACTGTATTGAAAACAGTTGATCGTAATTACCCTGCCTGCCGCAAAACCATTCTAAGATTAGGACTTTCCTTTAACATTGTGTACTTTTTGGTTTTATGAAACCTCTTAACCTCTCCTCTAAGACTGGGCCTGGGATTTGAACCTGTGCTGAATGGTGTTGTCTTGTTCCAAGAGAAGCACCTTGCACCTGAGCTCTGTTCCCAGCCACAGGGAATGATGGGTCATGCATACAATATGCAGGACGCTGCCCTATGCAACACTGACTGCACCCAGCTGCACAAATACCTGCACTAAAAAATATTTTCTTTGCCTTTTCTATCATATTGATTTATTGGTCTACATTCATGCAGCTAACCTTTTACATTTTAGTTACTACTCCCACTAATGCCTTATTTCAGCAGTAAGTCCTGAATTGTTGCTAATTTTATGTATTGGGTGTAAATAACCTCTGGTGACATACAATATTAGCACAACATTGCTTATTAAATAAGTTTCTTTGCTAATCAAGAACATTTTGATATGCAAATTCTGCAAATCAATTTTTGAAAAAGAATGTATGCCTTGTAAACCTATTTCTTTTCATGGGTGAGCCTCTTTCCATGAGGCCAGAGAGGGGAGGTTGCTACCCGAGAGTCACCCTGGGGTTGGTACTCGGCAGGAAGATCTCATGTGGAGGGAGGACCCCAGTGAGAGTAATGATACCGCGAAATACTCTACCCCTTTGATCCTCCCACCCTCATAAACCCTCCAATGCCACACTACGTAGTGGCCCCATGTATTTCTGTGGTATATCCCAAGTGGGGACTACTGGGATGAGGAAGAGGCCAAGAGCAGTGAAGATCACTGACAAGAACAAACACACACTCTAGTCTTTTGAATGATCCTTTGGTCCGCTGTCATTCAAAAGAAGAGAGGGAATAGAATGACATGGAACAAGAGCTTGGCAGGCTATGCACAGACAAGCAGAGCAGAGAAGCGTGTACAGGAGAGCGATGCACTCATGAGAGACCCTGTAAAGCAGAAGGCAGACCAGACCAGAGAAGAGAAGAGATACTCAACGGTGACCATGGGTGATGGAGTGCAGAGAAACCACAGAGGAACTGTAGAGAAGACGCGTGGAAGACCGGGGAAAGCCCTGGTGACCCACAGAAGCAGCCTAAGATCATGGGAGACCCACAAACAATCAGAAGGTAACGGCCAATACCCTGCAGGTACTAGGGTGACTAATCCCAGGGTTGGTGAGACCCAGAGGGCGCAGGAGGCCATGAGCAAAATACAGAAGTAATTTTCACTGGGACAGAGTAACCATGTGACGGGGGTCTGGGAACCATATTGGGGAAGCATATCCTTAACAGCAGTAAAGAGGTATATGAACTTTGCATATACAAGTGGTACCCCCAAACCTTGGCTGGGGATTAAACCAAGGTTGTGGCTTGAAGAGAAGTTAAAGAGAACTGTGAGGGTAACCAAGTGAAAGGGGGACTGTGACCCATACTCGAGAAATGCACCCGGTACAGTAATAAAGAGTAATACGAAGCTTGTGTGTACACGTGACACTTGGAGACCTTGTCAGGAGAGTAAACCAAGGCTGTGTGTGGAAGCAAAACCAGAGAGAGAGAACTGTTAGAATGGAAATATTGAGTACTCTACTTGGCAGGAGAGTGGACCAAGGGGGTCACTGAGAACCGATTCTGGGACCCGTAGCAATTGAGAGGAAGATCTGCACTTATTGTTCTTCATCACAGTACCTGGGTGCTGGGTCTGCTCAGAAAGGGTCGCGGACCCTCATCACAGTTTGGAAGAGAAATCTAGGCTATTATTTGTGAACAGACTGCAGGTACTGCAACAAAGCATCTGGGACCCTCAAGACTGCATGGGAAAGGTATACAGGCTATTCTTTCTTGTCGCAGGGCCTGGGTGTCAGGTCTGTCAAGTTAAGACAAGGACCTATCTTGAAAACCAGAGAAACAGAAACAATTGGATAAAACATGGAAAGAGCCCGGGGAAGGGCATCAACCTCTTGAGTCTTGTGGAACTTTGTTTTCTTTTCTACCCCTTTTTGGAACTTTCATTTGGAACTACGAAGCTGTGCAGCAGGTTGACAGACAAGAGGAATTTCCCTTTTCACCTCATGTTGAGTTTAGCTTGTGAAGGACCGATTAGGATTTGGACACAGGATGGTGAACTTTGTCTGTATCAGAATGTCCAAGGTAGTTTCATTAGCTAGTTTTTTGTTGAGGCAGGGAAAACCCTCATGGCGGTAGGGTTAGTTAGGATTTCCTCCAACTTCCCCCTGTTTTTGTTATTAATAAAAGTATTTGCCAATCAACATGCAACCCTCACACTATGTATAAAGTAGCACTGTCCTATAAAACACTGCCACTTTCCTATGGAGCAAAAAGCAAGCGTTTCAGCTAATTTGCAGACCAATAGTGCATTGCTTTGGGACTCTGATCTGGAAGTGAACTTCCAGTGATGGGTACTAGGTGGTGATGTGAATGTGTGGCTTTTCCGCTGGAATGGCCTATTCCACACTGGTATTTGGTCAAAGATACCAGATGGCTGGGGCTCGGCCCCTTTGCAGCGGACGCAGCTCTCCAGCATTTTCACCCAGCTTAATGGACTGATTCATTCCCTGGCAGTGGCCTATCTGGGGCTTGTGAACTGGAATTTGGGGGTGGGGCTGCTAATTAATGAAATTTGAAGAATATGTTGATGTAGTTGGTCATGGGAATATATTGAAAAAGATAAATGTCTTTGATGGGACCTGCTAATATGTATGGGTCAAATGGGTGTCTTGGGTTTATTTGGGGCTGTTGCTCGGTGGCATGTTAACATGTTTGTATTGCATGAGAAGGGACCGCCGAGCAAGGTTCTGTCCTACGATGTGAATAGTAACATATGACCCAATGATCTGCTACCGGCCACACCAATGACTACCCCCACAGTGAATGATATACAGGAAAAGCTCCTTTCAGGCACATTTACACATCGGGTTGATGGTTTTGCATTACCATACACGTGTAGTGCCTGTTGGTGTCACTGGGTGGTCATACTTGGCGTGCTGCTCTACACGCATGCACCGAGGAGCATATTGTATGCAAGGCGTCATCAATAGTTGAATTGCCTCGTTAGGCAACATGCTTTGGTGGCTTGCGAAAGACTGACATTGGACAGGCCGCGTCAACACTTGCATTCTTAGTCAGAATTTCTACTAAAGAAGCACCGCGTGGAACTTGCGGTCACTGAGCGATGACGTAATAATACCACTGGGCTATTTATTGACTGTGATTTGTTTTTTGAGTTAAGCAAGTCACTCTTTCCACTGAGGCGTGAGTCCGCAATGCACTCTACGTTCCCTCCGTGCAATCGGCAATGCTGCTGAACTATCCCTCCTTTTCGAGGTGCTCTCAGGCAGTGACCTATGTAGATGGCTGCATGCACGTGCTTGTGTGCATGGGGAGAGTTGCATGCAGAGGTGGTTAATATATTAACCCACAGCTACAAATCACCTGGCAGAACCTTTGTGGTCTACCACCTTTTACGGGAAAGACCCCAGATGGGTGCATTGGAGCTGGCTCTATTGCTGCCCCGCATACTGAACCCTATTTCTGTCACTGAAATGTACCCCCTGGCATACTGCAGAGTGATTTGTTAAAAGGGAAGCAGGTGGAGGAAAGAGCTAATCCTTCAGGCAGCCACCTTCTTTAAGACCTCGAGCGACGCATGAACTTAATTTGCCTTTTTGCTGGAAGGGTATCCCTGTAAAAAGCCTCTAATTGTGATTTGATTAAAGGGAATTTCAAAATATGATGGCAGCAGGAAGCTTCTAACTTCATGTGGGATTTCTGAGTATTCCACTGGACTTAGACACTTGGCAACGTCCTCCTCCCCTCTGCCTCTAGTAAGGGTTGTAGGCGTTTGGCCTTGATGTTGGGGGCGGTGGAGGCGGCTTCAGTGATTGTGTGTGAGGCCTTAAGGTTTCATCTTCTGGGCGCAATATTAGTATTTAGTTTTAGCTTTTATTTTGAGCTAGTGTGCTCTTTTAGACCAAGGATCAGCTGACGTGGTTTATCCCAGTTTAGTTTAGTCACATGCTCCTTTACACCTCAGACGACTTGAGCGTTTCAAGACTGTTAAGCAGAGGAACATTGACCAAAAACCTCACTGGACAGAGCTTTGCGAGCAAGGTAAGGGCTCAGTGACCCATACGTGCCATCATCGGAAAAGGAGGGGAAGCATTCCATATAATAGATGTCAAACATCTTCTGACCACCCAATTATACACATCTAGGGTCAGGCTGTGGATTTTGTCACACAAGTAGCCTGGTTCTGACACCCAGTAATTAATGCAAGATCTGGGGGCAGTGTCGGGAAGATTGCCTGGCTACCCCAACCATGTCAAGAGCAGGAGGCAGGGGCTTGCAACATGTAAATATCACCGGATGCTGCACCTTTTAAGAGAACTGCTCGGTGTAGAAGAATTAGAAAGGTATTGCACTCGGTCACACCCAGCACCAGCAGGGTAAATCCCTTATCATAAGAAGTCTGTCTCTGTGATGTGACCAATCCAACTAGTGGGCTAGGTGAGGAGCCCTTCCATACTGACAGTCTAGAGGGCCTGCCTATACAGATTTCAGTGCACAGAGAACAGCTAACTCACAGCTTGTGAAGTAGACATTGGGAGAGAGTCGTTGCATCTTAGGCTATTGTGTGGCAGGTTTCTCCCTTGTACAAGCAATCTGACATTCAAAATGGCTGATCACCGGGGAATTCCGGTGGTTTTGGAAAGACTGAATGCATCCTGAGAGTAAGGAATGTGGATGTTTGAGAGCGGATAGGTTTTTGGGAACCTGAAATTCATTGATTTGATTTTTCCTAGATCGTCTTGGCCTAATGCAGCCATTTTCAACCCAAGGTTAGCCACAAATGAGTTCAGTTTCACCATATTCATCATTCTGGTGCCACATGAGAACAGACATTTCTGACGAGGGTGTCCATGAATACCAGGCTAGCTTTGAAGTCCACTCTTCTTCTGAAAAAGCAGGCGATCTCTACCCTCTGGAGTGCAGAATCAACAAGTAGCCATTTACTGAAAGGAAGTTCCAGAGGGTATAATTATACAAAAGTATCAAATATGTATTTAATTTGATACAACATCATAAGACTCAAAAGACATCGTCAATTAATTAGAGGAGCAACAATTGAATATAGGTGAATTATCAGGTATGTCCAACCAAAGAAAAGACAGGTGAAAGATGACAACTCATTCACACCCACCCAGTAACCAATCTCTCCTAATGCATTCATCCATAATTAGTTACACAGACACATTTTATACAAAATGCCAAATGAAATAACATATCCAAATACAATTCATTTAAATAAAACCAATGATCCACGATTGATCTATTTTTATCTTTAATCTTTTTTAGCTTTTGTTCTGTCTTGGAATATCTCTAGTCCATCCCGAGTTTGAAGACCTCCAGGACACCTTCAGGCCTGTTTCACTCAAGGAAAAGCTGTTAGCGGGGTGATTTCCTTTCTGTGGCTAGAAAGGAGTGCTCAACGGGGAGTTTTCACATTCAAGAGATGTTCCTTCTCCCTTTACATCTGATACGTCATTGACTGTATCAACAGTAACCACTGCAGGGTAATTGCTGTAGTCTTCCATGGACACCACTGCACCCAGTGTTTCCTTCAGGTTTTTAGCTTGTTTTTTGCCATTCTGTTCCACAGACAATGGCATCTCAGTGGTAATAATAGCGTATGTTGTTTATTTGGCTTAGTCTGTAGTGCATTAACCACATGCAAAAACATATAAAACTCAACGGCCATATACAATATCCATACCAAGCTTAATTTCCTGCCTGGTTTTAAATAAAACTTACAAGTGTTTAAAATCCAAAAACCTTCCTCCCCACTTCCAAGCGTTAGTCCTTCATAATACGTACACATTCATCTTCTTTCTTGAATCATTGAAACAAATCTGATTCTCTGGTGGCTTCTCTAACCACGTCAGGGCTTCTTTTATGGCAAGTGTTCTTCCATACTGAGTAGGCTGCATTAGTTATACTCCTGGAAGGCGCCCCCACAAGGGCTGACCAAAATTGGTCTTCTCCTACATCCTCTATATGGGTTGCAAAATTGTTATAATGTAGCACGCACATTTGTGTGAGCTCCGGGCACGGAGTCAAAGGGTGCCCAGTGCATTCCAATGATTTATTACATATCCTGCATACCCTTTGCTCCATTGGAATAGCCTCCCTGGCTCCAGTTATCACCAACGAGGGCAGCAGATTAAACCGTAGGAGCATTATGCAGCCCCTAATCCCCTGCTCAGTCGTGCATTTTATATATTCTGCAGGTTTTAAATAAGCGAATGCTTGCCCTGAGTATTCATTCAATGTAGATTTACCATGAAGATACTCCGTAGCCTGCCTCATCTATATGCTCGGTCTAGCAGCACAACAGGGGATATCCTCGTTCATGGATCAGCCTATCTGGTCCTGAAAATGTGCACATGATTCCTTTAACAGTCTCATTGAATATGTATCTTGCGTTATAGTAATGGGCTGCTTTTTATACCAGCGGAGTATAGTGTCTCCTTCATCTGCCAATATTTTCAGAGGAAATAATGATCTCATCACTCTGACAAACGTGGGTAATGATATCAAACCCAGTTCTAAGCGTATTGCCTCAACTGACAGTCAGCTAGGTAGTCCTCGACTTTGGTGCCATCATTTTCCCTCTAAACCTTTTAGCCATAGTACATGCTTATCTAGACCTGCCTCTAAAGCATGTATAATATCCGAGTCAAGCTAGTTTTGCATATTTCAAACATGCCTTCCAGAGAGTATCCACCTCTGGATTGCACACATGATTTGATGAGGGCATATCTGCTGTGAGGAGGGTTCCTAAATATACCTAAGTCATAACCTCCTCTATATGCATCCCCATCTATTTTCCAGGCAAAATTGCCCTAAGTATGCCTTCTTCCAAGGGTCATGAATTTGGCTTTTGACCTATTCATTTTAAAGTTATTTTCGCTGGAAAATTCACATAGGGCAGTCAAACTGTACTAGAGACCGGTGGGTGTCCTATATCATCTGCATATGACCGCCATAATACAGAGCTGTCAACCAATCTAGGAGGATTGTTGCAACCTGTCAATGTACGTGTGGACCCTCTACGATGCTAGGGAGCCCTTTCTCTGTTTCTACCGACACCATGGTAGAGACAAACTCCGCCTCGCATGAACAAACAAGTTGTAGAGGGGTGAAACGGTGTTTGAGTCATAGCGCTATGCCAAAGGCGACTAATGCTCAGGGTCCCCGTATCTACTCCATGAGCCCAAAATCCTCTTTGCAACAAATTCAAGAAACAGGACAACGCAGAGATTCGCAATGCAGACTAAGCATATAAAGGAATCTGCGTGAGGTTAATGGCAACATAAGGGCACCTCAAGAAGAGCAGTCAAAACAGGAGAATAAGCTAATGAACATGCATGTATAAATATCTGCAATTGCAATACAACCCTCTGGTTATTGAAGTGAATCCGGCACCATACAAACAAGAAAGTCCGCACATTAGAAGTGAAGTCGAATGAGACTCGCTACAGAGGAGGCAATTCCTGCATAAAGGGGCCTAATAAGGCCAAAGAAATATGTATATACTTACCATATTGAAAAATAAGAAAATCAATAATTGTGTGATATTGTCGAGCAGGAGGGCATTGGTGAAAGCCCGTTACATGAAACATGCCATTTAGAGCAAATGGGTGCCAGGGTATTTATTGGCCAAGAAATACACAACTTTTAAACTAACCCCTATGTTTGGGGTCCAGGAAAGTAAATTGATACAGTTCTAGCATTGGATCATATTAAAGAATTTTGAGTCATTGGTGGTGGTATCACTCACTTCAGAGTGCAGGTGAAGCGTAAGCCATTTTTACTTTGCATAGTTTAGTATTTTTGTATTTGATACATATGAATAAAATGATTTTAATATTGCATTAATGTCAGGACCTCCTTTTTTGAAAGAGCCAATCATTACACTCTAACCTTGCAGTAGTTACTATAGCAACCTGCCAATGCCAGATCCATATCAGCCATACACAGATTAAATAATAAGTGCCTTTACGCATCCCTATTTCAGCCTGTCTTTAGTGGATATTTTCCCACAGATTCTCCACAGATTCTCCCCTGCATATCTAGTCTGACCCTTACAGCCGTGTTCCATGGACGCCATTTAGGGGTCGCCACAGGTCGCAACTGTGACCTCTGAGGCCTCCCTAGCGACCTCTGTGGTCTCCCTTGCAACCTCTAAAAAAAATTCTAAAAAATAAGAGATTCTTTTTTGTTTTTGTAATGCAAGCTCCTGGACTGTGGCCATCACCGTGTGGCTCTTTACTTATGGAGTGGCTGGCTTTCTTGTTCAGGCCCCTTAAAAAAAAAAAAGAACAATAATAAGAACAGGAGTGCCACAAGTCTAACACTTTCAGCACTGACCCTAAATAAGAAAGAATAGGAATACCACATAATGTGTCTTTCTGGAATTCTATATAATAATTGCTAGACTCATTAAATGTTTATTTCAGGCACACCTCAGGGGGTGAGTCACTGATTTATTCTGTTCTTAAATGCCTCAACTCAGCCTTTCATCCTTCTGAGGTCAATAAATGAGTACCAACACAGGTTGGGTGATATTGGGTGTATATTTTTTCTATATAAAGCACTTGAGCGTTAGTGCTATATAATAACACATTTTCATTTGGTCATGGGCGTCTGCTTGCATTCACAGTAATTAGGTAATATGGGCCTACACACACTGATCTTAACAATACATATGGCGATCCATTCTTGTATGAAATGTACATCACATTATAGTGATATCGTAACCATATTTTTCGTAGTGTACAATGCTATGTGATGCCACTTCCTGTTTTGTCAACAGGTGAAAGGTCGTGTTCCATCACTTTCCGCGATATCACTTCGGGGTGGGGTCAAATGACATCACTTCCTGTGATGTCATCATGGGTCAAGGGTTGTGTGATGTCACTTCCGCTACCCCAGGCATTTTGGTGAAATGACCTCCCTGCCGTGTTCTCATAAAATAGTTTTATGAAATTCAATAAGGTGCTATCAGTACTCCAACTGTGCAATTTTGCCCAAAGTCTGTCGATTGACTCTATCAAAGGCATTCAAGAAATTTATGAATGCCATTTATAGAATATTTTGGCGTTATTATAATTCCGTATTAGCTGCCGCGACTCCCAGATGTTATGGGCGGTGCCCATATTTTTCCTTAATCCAGTTTGCTGCTTAGGGAGATTTTTCTCATTTACCCACTTCCGTATTTTTTCAAGCTGGAAGTTACAGAATAGTTTGCCCAGGGCGTCCAGCATAGCCAGAAGTCTATAATTTTCTGGAGCGTCCCGGGCACCTTTCTTGTAAACTGGAATATGGATAGATTCACTCCAGGATTTCGGAATTATACTGCTTCTTAAAGTCTGTTTTAAAATTATTTGTTATTCCTACTAACGTATTGATCCCTTAACAATAGCTATGATCCAATTCAATGCTAGATCATAAAATGTCTTCTTATTGGAGCATTTAATCTTTCTCCTTTATCTCCTAAAGTAGCCACCCCATCTAAATTAAGCCTTATTAATGCATTGAGAGCAACTCCAGGAACTGTAATCTTGTCACTTTTTTTCTAAAATAAATTGATCTCTAAAAGCACAACCATGAAGCAGTTTAAATTTCATTTTCCTGTCTTGTTATTGCATAAATGCTGATGTTTTTTTTTTAATTAGAGGTCGAAGTTTTTGCCTCCGCAGCAAAGTGCAAAATGTACAATTTTCATATTTGCCACCAAGTCCAGAGAGCATAATAAAGGCATCCACTTTGACTTCTAACAATTGATTAGCTAGGCATCACTTTTTTCTTTTAGCAGATTTTTGGCATAATATACACTTTTATGGCCATAATTTCCTTTTGGTTGTTGAAACACTTTGAAATAAATGCCACCCTACACTGGAGTATGGTTGGAGTTGGTTTAATGCCGACAATCTAGCTGCCTGTGGCCTCCAGGAAATAGTAGTAGAATTCTTAGTTAATCCGTATGATAGTCTAGGGACAGCCCATAACGTCCATAATAATGACCCAAGGTTTTGTCCCACTAGTTCACTGTATCATAAAGCTTACTACCTCAAATGTGTTTGATCCATCATTAATGGAACATCTGTTCAAGGCAATGTACTTTTGTCAGGTATTGACCTGTAATTGCTCAACATGAAAGAGGTGTGGCAAATCCCATTTCATCGTCACTATTCATGAAGGGGAAGACACCCAAGATAGAACAAGGTATTCCCCAATCCGTTCCTCTTCTAATGAGACGGGGGGGGGGGGTAGGGGAGACCAACTGACCCATTAGAAGTTCTCAGGATCAGTACTGGGACTAAGAAGAGGTGTGGAAGTATAGAAGGCACCTCTATGAACCATAATGAGTGGTGTAATGGTTGCTTTATTTCCTATTGGCCCAGCAGTAGTTGAATAGAGGGGGGGCACCAGGAAGTGTTGTCAAGCCTTCCCTGGTGGAGCAAGGAGCAGGGCTGCTCTGCTGAAACAGAAGGGGCTGTGGACCAGTCTGCTTACCAGAGAAAGGGGGGGACCTTTGACTGCTGGCGAAGTGCTGAGTGCTGGGCGAAGCGTTGAGAATCGCACACTGAAGGACTTAACAAATGGTCAAGTCTTCCCTGGAGGAAATGGCAGCGAACAGAACAGAATGGGCTGCAGAAGAGGATCTTACTGAGGCTACAGAGGTGCTCCCAAGTGGTCCAAGGTGGAAGGGCTGTCCTGCTAGAAGGCGAAGCGGCAGTCTTTGTGGGCGAAGCCAGGGGACTTCACGGTCAAAAGAAGACATGCTTGATGCGAGGGATCACATGCTGCAGAGCTGCAGTAGCACATCGGAGAAGGGGAGAAGGGGAGAAGTCTGCAGAAGTAGAAAGACCCCGATACCGACCAAAGACTACTGGGAGGGACACCTTTGAAATGTATGTTGAGGCAGGAAAACCCTTCTTAGCATTACGGCTAGTGAGGCCTTTCCCCAACCATAATGATCAGTTGAATAAAAGTTTATAGCAATAAGAATGCCACCTGTGTCGGCCTCTCACTACTACACCCTTACAGAGTACATACCATTTCTTCTGAATAGCTGGTTGGACATATTACACTTTCCATAAAAAGGAAGTATATGCTACATACAAGCATTTGTTCCCACACCTCAGGCCAGACAACTGCCTTTTCTTTATTCCAATTTGGAGTTATTGTGGCATGCAGCCACCTGCCTGGCATACCAAGATTGAGTAACCATATTCTCAAAAACCTAACCTATCGCTCTAGCTAGTGCGAAAACCTTTAGTAGTGCTTCCCTGTGGAATTTGCTTTTCTCACTATTGTGAAGCTGAATCCACATAGCCTCTACTCTCCGCCCAGCCAATTCTTCAACTCTGGCTCTTCTTAGTTCTTGAAAGATCCTTTCAACATGACCAGAGGACATCCATCAATTTTTCAGATAAATATTTTGCTGAATTTCCAAACATTTGATTATGTCTTGACCCCATATCTCAGCTGCATATGCAACCACATGCAATACCTAACCCTGTTAGGTTATCAAACTAGTTTAGTGTGATGACACTTGATCTGTGCTTAATGTGAGATGTGCGAGGAGCCAGCAATGAGACGCGGACACACGGGATTCTGTTCATATTTATTTTAATTTAAGTCATTCACTGTCGAATGTTCTCAGTGTAAGTCCAGTGTTCTGCATTTGTGGGAAGAACATCATGAAGGGACTCCCCTTCACTGCAGCACAGAAATGAGTAGATTCATTGCTGTTTCTAAGGCATATTTTCTGAATTCTGGCCATTACCGTTTATTGAAACACAAAAGGGGTTGGAAAATGCTCTTCTGTCCCTATTATAAGAGGTATTTCCCTACCTAACGTGAAACTAAGGGTATGTCCGATGTAAAGATGTCCAAAGCAAAATGTCCTGTGTCCATAGTTCTATTCTGGCCCTCTCATTCTAACAAAATTAACTCAAAGGTGAAAAGGGTAATATCGTTGGCCTTGAAAGTGCACAAATGTTCAAGTTCAAAAGGAAAGGCGTAACGCAAACATAACATTTCCCAATGGATAAAGTTCTCAGTTTCAGGGGATTGTTCCCTTCTCTGATAATTCCTATTCTCTGTGCCTTTCACTTTTAGGGATATCGGTTTGCTTGAGTTCCTCTTGTTCAACAAAACTGGTGTGCATAACAACTTGGCTGTTAGATTTAATCTTGGGAGGATACCTGTGTACTCTCCTGCCACGTTTCCTATCCTCTTTATATGATTGAAATACAGAGTTTGGCTATTCTTGATGTATCCTTATCAGGACTCCCACATATGATATACTTTTCACTGTTCAACTGGACCCTGCCTGGCATACTCTCCTGCCAGTACTTTCTCATGGGAACAGACTTGCAACTTGAATCTGGCTGGTGTACTCTCCTGCCAGCGCTTTCTCATAGGCACACTGCGCACACTTGCAAATTTGACAGTCTCTTATATTTATTCTGTTCTGTCTCTCCAGGAGATATTGACTATATTGTTCTTTCTCATATGCTTCATTCACTTCCATTTGGCTTGGGTAGGCTTGCCAAAGTTCCTCAGTGTCCCTGCTTCCTTTGGGTGGACTTACTGGCTCTCACTAGCATACGTTGGATCTCCTGCAGCAGCTTTTCGGTGCCCTGTGTTTGCTCTCTGGGTACGCCGCCTCTGCTCTGTGGCTCATGCGAATCCCGCTCACTTGTCCTGGGCTTCTCTGGACTCAAGCAGCATGGAGGCTGCTGTTCGGTACCTGAGCACGCCAGGAGTTCTTTCTTCACCCTTCCCTGGCATCCCTGCAGTGTAGCATCTTTTGCAGTCTATTCTCCTCAGCCTCTTTGGTGAGGTGGTTGGCTCCACGGACCACGCACCAGCCCAGCAATCGCCTGTTCATCACTGAGAGAGTAAGACTTCTCAAGCCAGTGTCTTCTCTCGATCTCTCTCTGTCAGCTGTAACAGTAGCGGATTTAAACTTACAGCTTTCAGCTGTACTTCCCCCAGTGAGGGAGCCTCCAGCTTCCATCTGGCACCCTACTGGTGGCTAGGGTCCCCCCCCTTTTTAGGGGCCACATCGGTTCCCTGGGTTCCCCCAGTGCTCCCCGGTTTCCCCAGTTCTCCAAAGGCTGTTTGGGTGCAAGGGTTCCCCCTCCCCTCCTCTCCTCTGGAACAGCAGTCCAAGGCCCCTTCTTCCACAACAAACTACTCCTGCAGCCAGGTTCTCCGGGGGCGTGGAGGGGGTCTCTCACACTTCCTGAGTCTTTTCTTGCGTTTATACTGGCTCTGGCCAATAGGATTTGGGGAAAGACTAGACTGCTGTATATTGTTCTGGCAGGTAATCCTCATTCCTCCATGCTTCTCCCTCGTCACAGTACTGATCTTATAAATCGTATAACTCTCTTGTGAGTCATCGGAGATCTTTCTCGTCTCAGTACTGGAAAAGGGATCTTCATTACCTTTAAGGGGAATGGTAAGAGAAGTACAACTGATGAGTCCATTAGGGAAGGGATGCTTATTAGGGTTGTAGGAAGGGGCTCTAGAGTCCCTTGATTGGTGCAGATAACTCATCTCACCTAACGATGTTGTCATCCCCTTGAGGGTCGCCGCCCACACTAAATGTGATCATCCCTTAAATAGCCACCCCCAGGATCAGGGTCCGGTAATGGGCATACCCTGGGCACATGAGGTTACCTGGGGAAAAGAAGTGACATCTTCAGATTCATCACATATGCCATCACCTAATGCTGGTCATTGGCCCTTTAAATCTTCCAATATGTCATGCTAACAACACACCTGTGAAAGTGAATGAAATGGCAAGTTACTTCATTTATTTCATCAAATGAACTACAAAGCCATTCCTTTTATATGGATTGTTACCTGACAAAATTGGGCCAACATTTAAGTTGTGCATCAGGCAGAATGTATGAAAGGTTTTGAAAGACTTCTATTGGGTGATTCCAGTCTGTGCCATGATTGCTGTATTGTGAAAATAAAGTTGGATCGCAGAGCAGTCTGTTCATATTTATTTTAATTTAAGTCATTCACTGTCGAATGTTCTCAGTGTAAGTCCAGTGTTCTGCATTTGTGGGAAGAACATCATGAAGGGACTCCCCTTCACTGCAGCACAGAAATGAGTAGATTCATTGCTGTTTCTAAGGCATATTTTCTGAATGCAGGGTAGACGGGCCTCTATTATGTTACTCTTCTTTCATACTGTGCCAAATCACCACTGTAGTAGTTTCAGAGCACATGATCCTTGTCCGTAGCGTATTGTGCCCCTGCCCGGGATGCTCCAGCACTTAGTCTACCTGGGTGGCAAAACTGAGGCATGCAAGAGGAGAGAGTGGTAAGAGAAGGAGGATGTTTGATGGAAGTGGGCAAAGTGAAGTGCTTGTGTTTTGCTGTGGTTTTGAATAATTTGCATAAGAAGTATGTCCATGCTAAATGGCAATGGCTACACATCTGATCTTTGTGGAACACAACATGTTAGGGCTTAAAACCACACTCAAACGAGGCAAACAGATTGCAGATGTTCTACTGTCTAAAAAGAAAAAAAACAATGGGTATCCAGTGAAAATGCAGCCAACAAAAATGCCAGTGAAATATTTGTGGTGAAGATACCTCTGCAGTGAAAAAGTTGCCAAGCAAAAAGTAGACAATAAATGCAGCTGAAAAGTAGCCAAAAGTGTAGTGCTGCTAGGGTAATTGTTAGGGTTACAGACGGTTTAGGGGGCATGTGATTGCCTGCTTTAGGGTTAGGATCTGGGCTAGGTTAAGGATGGGAGTTCGAGTAAAGATGTTTGGCTAGTCATTATGTCAGGGTTAGTGTAGGGTTTATTGTAAGGCTAGGGCTAGTATAGAAATGGCTTAAGTGTTAAAGAAAGGGATGGGGTGGTTGGGGACAGCTGGTAATGTTGGCATAGGATAGGGGTTAGGATAATACTGGTGGTTAGGGTACAGTAAGCATCAGGGTAAGTGGGAGAGTTGCAGTTAGGGCGAGGATAGGTTGCTACTATAGTAGGGGTTTTGTTTGGGCAAGGGTCATATAATTTGTGGCCAGTTGGTGATGGGGCTGGAGATGGGTCCACTGTTCATTTTCTATTTATTCTGTACTGTGTAACTTGCAAATGAAATGCTCTAGCGTGTTATAAAGGGTTAGTGTTCTGTAAGAGTTCAGGGCAGAATAGCGATGCAATTAAGAGTTCAGGCAAGGTTTGCTAATGGACAGAGTACGGGTGATTGTGGAGGTTTCGTTAGAGGTTTGGGTCATATTTAGGGTTACAGCCTTGTACTTTTGTGTTTTTAAAAATAACTTTTTTGGTGACCTTATTACTGGAAATATTTTCCCACTTTGGATTGCTTGTGTTGAATGACTACATTTTTGAAAACTACTTTTTGCTGACTGTGTTTTCACATGACTACATTTTCCTGGGGACATTTTCACATAGAAACATGCAATGCTACTGAGGGAAGACTGGATCTTCTCATCAGGTTCATCCTGTTGAGTGAAGTGTAATAGTCCACAGTTTTGAATGGCGTTAAAGGTCCAAAAGTACCATTTGACCCTGTGGTATCTTTTTTTCTGATTCCAAATGACTATCATCTAGCACAGAGAGTAGTACTGACACCATTCTACTTGAAGACCATAAAACAGTGGCCCAGTTCCTTTGTGCTATGACTGGGCTTCTTTAAAAGCCCTGGGATCCAGTAATTCCACTAACCCTAGATAAAGACTCTTGGAGTGAGAGAGGGGTTTGGCTGCAGGAGAGGATTGTGTAAACAGTGGGTAGATTGAAGGAGCTACTTTAAATGGAGAACAGGTTTTGAGTGCACAGCCAAGGTACTGCTCTGTATCCAGAATGGTTTCTCGACCCATGACCTCGTGACAGTGATTCTGTTGGTGATGCTGAAGGGGGTGTAGCGGGGCCACTGTTCTGCTGCTGAGGAAGATTGATGTTACAAAGGTGTCACGTTTCTGGGGAAACTTGTAAATAACGCAGATGATTTTAGTTATTAGGACACTGTATACATGGGATAAAGCGTATTCTAGCCTTGAATGACTGGGAATTAACCAATGGACCGTCTACAGAAGTCGTCAGCATTGGAGCCCTTTTTACGTTGGATGGAAACAGTGACTGTGGCCTTTAATATCACGTGAAGCGTGGTTGAGGCATATGGGGTGGGTGTTGGGAGAAGTGGATTTAAGGTCCAGACGAGACCCTCTGTTGATGCCCTTAAATCTCATAATGCACAGTAATGCACAGTAATGCATGCGTAGCGCTTCATGGAGCCATCTTCATGCTCGAAGCAATGTAACCACCATTATTTCCAAAGTCAGCTGTTCTCAATTCATCGACCTCAGAAGAATGAAGGGCTGCGGGGGCCCTTCCAGGATTCCAACCTGTCTTCTGCAGAGTGAACACAAATGCCTGAGGCAAGCACTTAATTAGCTGAGCTACATTATTAGTAGAATTTCATACAAGATGTTTGTGCCGCAGAGGGCACCCTTTCTGATCTGTGCAATCAACTCTGAATGGTGTTGGATGTTGATACCCTATGCATGATATCACTGTTTTAATCGTCCGTTATGGGCCGATCTCTGTACTAAGAATTGGACTTCCTTCTTTTTTTCAGACAGCAAAGCCATTGTGGATGGAAACCTAAAGCTGATCCTGGGCATGATCTGGACCCTCATCCTGCATTACTCCATCTCGATGCCCGTCTGGGAAGATGAAGGCGACGAAGACGCCAAGAAGCAGACCCCGAAACAAAGACTCCTGGGGTGGATTCAGAACAAAATCCCAGACATGCCCATCACCAACTTCAGTCACAACTGGCACGATGGCAAAGCTCTGGGTGCCCTGGTGGACAGCTGTGCTCCAGGTGAGTTTTTAAAAAAAAACTTTGGAAAGGTGCCTTTCTATCTTCCACCCATCCTCTGCCCTGGTCCTTTTGTTCTCTCCTGATCTCCATACACACGTTTACCTTTTCACGGAGTACCACCTACGGTTGGGTGATATTGTATGTGAAGCGCTTGGACGCAAGCGCTTTATAAATAACACATCCTTAACTGGTGCCGTGCGCTTACCCGGGATGCAATGCTCTTTTTAAAGGCCGGGTTGAAAGGCCAATATTTTGTAACAAGGAAGTCTTTCCATTCTAAACGTTTAGCGGATTGATTTTCAGGACAGTAACAGTCCCCTACTCTGCATTACCCACGCATGATTTAAAAGAGAATACAGAATACGTTGCTCTTATGTGTAGCTCTCCCTTACTTCCAGTACCTTTTGAGCCTGCACAGTATTTATATACAGGGAGGAAGGGCTAGGAAATAAAGTCCATCCGGCTCTATTCTGCCTCACCTCTTGCACACCTTGCTGTCCCCTAAATTCGAGGCTTTCCCCAATTTAAGTAGAATTAATGCATTCTACTTTTAATTTGGTTTTTGCCCCTTAGTGCTTGGGGGGCTAACAATTCTCCCCCTCTCCCTCTCCCTCTCTCTTTCTCCTGCTCGCCTTCTCCCCCTCTCTCCCTCCTACTTAACAACATCTCAGTTTTAAATCTTTAGATATTGAGTTCCACTGTTCCAGAATGTTGTACTTACTACTTTTGATATTTGGGAGAAAAGGGGAGTTTTAAGGAGTAAAACGTAGATTCCATTATCTACTTTATTTGTAAATGAATACATTATATTTGTTATTTTAAACCCGCTATGTTTTTGTTGCACTTCATTAGAATTCAGTAATTTCTGTATTTTATCTTCAAGTCTATCCTAAGATCAGAAACGCATTTAAACCCATCAATTGATGCCAGTGATCTGAGCACGTCCGTAGAGTATTGGAGCTGGCATTAACGGGGAAGATACCTGCATACTGTGACTCCTTATTTTATTTTCATGGCGATATTAGATTTTAGGTAACATAATGGACAGGTATTTATTGATCTTGATCTTTGGGGAGCACCATTTGTCCGATCTTCACTGGGCCACTGTCCACTTCCTTAGTTGATGTGCCTCTCTCCAACTTGATCAGTCCTATTTCACAATGCACCACTCTGCGTATAATCTCTGAGGCAGTGAGACCTTACACAGGGCACCTTGTCTTTCTCTGGAACCAGTTGCCTGAGGCATTTTCTCAAAAGATTATGTAAGACCAGTTGTGCATTGTGGCAAGCCTTGCCAGGTGGTATTGCACCTTTGCCAGGTCAGTGGCCACAGTTCGAGTTGTTTCTTGCGTAGGCTTATCTGGGAACGTAGACCTCATTTCCCACTCTCTGTAAATTGGTAAACAGTCTTTCTTTACAGGCTCTGGGAGCCTGGGCTTCATTTCCCAGTATGCAGTCTTGACTAGTTCAGGCTCCACCCTTGAGGTTCTGGAAATGTGAATCTTAGTTCCCAGTATGCAATGTTCTACACTTGAATGGGTTTCCCACGCTACCTCTCCCTCATAGGTATTGAAAGTATGGACTTAAGTGTATGAACCTTGAATTGTGGGGAATTAAGTACTTTGACCTCATGGATGCACCTCAGATGCTTTGGGAATGTAGACTTCCATTCCGACAAAGCAACTTTTATAAACTTTAATAATGTCTCTACACATGCTCTCCCCGGGAGATATTGGGAAAATCTACTCCATTTCCCCAGGCCATTCTTAACACACTTGGTCACGTGGGCGTCAGGGCCACCTCTTGGAGCTGGCCTTCCTGGTGGCTGCTTCTCAGCATCTTGTTTTGCTTTCCAATGTTCTAGTCCATGCTGGACTTGCTGCCTCTTTCTCTCCTCAGTTGGGCATCGGGTTCATGTTCCAGTATCTCTTGCTCTGCTTCGCAAAGTGGGACGCTCGGCATCTGTTGTCATAAACTGCAATAAGCTCCCTCTTGAGCTGCTGAGTCTCTGCTTGTATCTCCTTGTGTTGGATTCCCTCCTCCCTGCATAAGCTCAATGACAGTCTTTATGGGTGCATGTCTCTCTCTGACTGTCCTACTCTTGGATGCCTAAGACACCTACTTCTTGCCAACACATCACATTGTGTTATGCCCCAGTACATCGTCTTACTCACTTTTTCTGTCTAAGGAATTGGCAAGAGCTTCGCTTCTTTTGCTCTGCTCAGCAAACACCCTACTTTAGCTTTACATCAATTGCATGCAACTCAGCAGCTTCTGGCATTTGCTGGACTGCACCTCCTCCTGCCAGCAAGCACCTCTTCTCGGGGTCCTATCCCTTTTCTTCTCAGCATGGTGATAATGACTGATAAAAGACTCTGGCCAATGGTATACAGCCCCAGCGGGCACTTCACCATGCAAATAATGAGTTGGGGAACACATTCCCCCTACATTTATCTATGTCTTCTAATTGAGTGGGGACTTGTTTTAGTTGACACACATCTGTAAAAAGAAAAAAAAACATCCGCGGGGGCAACCTTACTGCCCTCTGCAAATTACCCTCTTTGAATTCTAAGCTGGCTGCCCAACTTCCCACCGTGGCCTTCCTCCTTGGTGCCTCAGAGGTAACTCTGGACTACAGGGCTTCTCCTTTCTCTTCATAGAAGAGTCTGCCTCACGACTATCTTTAAAATCACATCCTTGAAGCTTCACAATATGCTTGTGCCTCTACCTTTCTCACACACCCAGTGGGCTTAGAGTGCATTTCTGGTTCAATATTCCTCCTCCTACTAAAGTCTTTTTCTGCCCACTAATTTGTTAGCTCTTTTTTTACCACCACCTCCTCTCCGTTTTTTGTGGTCCCTCCTCCAACCTCACAAGCCTCAGCCTTCCCCTCATCAGATTTTCCTTCTACCTCCTGACCCTTTTTTCATCTGCTTCACACATCTCATCATCCTGTTCCTCTACTCCTCCGTTCCTCCTCCTCTTAATCCTCTGTCCTACCTGTCACTCCCAGTCTCCTCTCCTGCACCAGCCTCTCCTTTCACAAACGGCTGTGAACATTGTTCCTTTTCCTCCTCAAGGATTCCCTGGGTTTGTTTTTTACCTCTGTTGCCTCCTCCTGGACTGGGCATTCCTTGATGGTCTAGATATGTCTCGTACACATTTCTACAAAGGTATTGTCCGGTTCCACATTGACTGCTCATCTCAAATGATGTTTCTGTGAAAACGTAGGCTTCTCGTGATGTGTAGACCAAGGTTTCAAAGTCCAGGCCCACCATCTTGAACGCACACATAGAGGTGCAAAGCTATGCTCTGCTCCCCAAGGAATGCCACAGTCCCCCAAGCAACTTCCCAGCAGTATAACTTCACCTGTGCGGTGAGCTCTGTGGTAGCTTTTTCTTCTGGGTTCCTCATTCTATGCAAGGATTGCACACCCCTTGAGCCCTGAATTAAAAGAATTGTAAAAGTAATAGGTCGGTTGCCCTTTGAGAAAGTCCCTGCGATTAATTCTCGAAGGGTTGGATATTTTTGATTGACATTCGTGACATTGTCCTACCACCTGACCCAGATGCTGAGGGGGTGACTAGCGGTTATACCCCACACCACCCTTTGTTCCTGCATCATGTAGACAATGGTGGCACCCAGGCCCCATGATTACCCTCCCCATCCCCCCAATCTCCCTCTGGTCAAGCAGGGGACATGATACCCAGGAGGAACCCTTTGCACCGTTGCCTGCATGACCATCTTCAGGTTGGATTTCACCAAGGCGGACGCACATGGATAGTTTTAGTGGTATCCATGGCAGTGGATGATAGCAGGTGGCTGCTGGATGTCAAACCCCTGATTTCATTACATTGATCAGCTGAATTACACACCCTAAATCTAAAGAAAACCTCCTTGATAGCTTACAATACTCTGGCTTTTATATGGGTAACCTCTTTCCTGTTGCACAAGTACAAGTTGGTTGCCTCGTCTTTACTCGAGTGACTTTCATATGGGAGTGTCGCTGGGTTCTACTCTATCGCCGCCGAGTTAAGGATTAGGCTTATTGTTTTGTGACATCCTGATTGTCCTCTGACAGGGTGTCTTGCAGGGGGCTGAAACCAAGTTACAGCAAATTGGAGGTACTTCTTTTAAGGCATGACTCAATACTAGGTCCATGCCTGAACTGAATATATAAAGCTTGCTTTCCAACTTGAATACAACAACTCTCCAAAGAACTACAAATGAGCTCATCAAATTATTGACATTTCTTTATAACTTTGCTGTCTTTGACGGATGTAGTTCTTGGATATGTCTTTTTCAGACCGAGTTACCTGTGGTGCAGGCGTTTGTCTCTGCTCGACGGAATCACTGCAACGCAGTGTGCTTCCGCATCTCATAATGCAACTTAAAGGCTAGACTGCAAAGCATCCAAAAGGCATTGGCCCTCATTCTCTGAGGGTCATCTTAGGGAAGGGACCATGTCACCCTGGCGCTCTGCTTCCTGCTTTGGCAGCCAGTAAGTGTGCATGTTCAATGTAGGGTCCTTTCCTCAAGATACCAGGCTTTTCATAGTTTTAGTTCAAACTTTCGAGTGACAAGATAGCTCGCAATTAACTATCAAGACCATTGAATGATTGTAATAATAGTTGACATCAAATTCCAGTATTCATTTTTTCTTCATTGGGGGGGGGGTGGGAGGAGGGAGGATTGTGCATTTTGACCTCGAGCACCTAATTCAGGAACTCTCATCCGGATCAATATCTAGAAATATTGTTGATCACTTAAAAACCATCAAGTCCTAGTTGTTTCCTTCCACTTGAGTATATAAAGTTTCAGGTGTTGGCCCTATATAGTATTATAGCACTAAAATACTCTTCCTGTATAAATATCAATAATAACACAGCTCAGAACTTCCGCTAATAGGTTTTCTCTTGTATGTCTTATCAGCATTTTGTGGATCAGGCCTGTGTGACATCGAAAATACTTGTCAAAATGACACTCGGTATTGCAGATACATGTAGTAGAGACTTGTATGCATATCTGCTTAAAGCGTAGGTCAGCGCTAACACGTGTATTGTATTTTTCAGCGCTTAAAATTGATCTTAAGCTGTCCCAAACAACAATCTTTTGCTTTTATAGCTGGACTATTTTTAGGGTTTCTTGCAAGTGATTGCTGGGCGTATTTCTCCAGTGATAAAACAGTTTGAGAGTTACAACTGACCTTACGAGCAGGGCTTAATTTTCAATTAGTGACCTGAGCATTGGTTAGCAGCCCCCATGTAAGCATTGTTACTGTGTGTGCTGGCAGCCATCTTCGATAAGTATCTGGGTTTGGAAAGTTGGCTGTCAGCCAATCAACGTGCTACGCTTCTGGACATTAAGCACAGGTTTTGTTTATATCCCAGGCTAGCATTCTTACCTTGCACGCGCCACTGGTGTTTCTCACCATCTGTCCTCTTCCGCCTTCACCTGTGCCATCTTCGATGTTTCGTGTTGGTTTTTTTCTTTTGCATTTCTCGATTCAATGAGCCCGTGCAAAAAAGTGAGGAGGGCATACTGGGTGTCTTTGTTTATGGGCCCAGGGCTTTAAGACCGCACCGGGATTAGCCAAGGCATAGCCCAGGATATGTCAGAAAAGCTTTTTGGAGACGGCATACTCCTGGGCCTCTCTAAAGTCCCCTGGTAGCGCCAGCAGATCAGGCTGCTAGAAGCCAAGGCATTTCTTTCTAAAGCCTGAAGCTCTCGCTTACACGCAGATCTTCAGGCTTTAGAAAAAAGTCCCTGCCGTGTACCCACCTCACCTTTTCTTCCTTGATTGTGGCGCCAACCCCACCATGCATTTCTTTAACAGATGAAGAGATCATCACCAGTGGGGACCTGAGCAGGGGTAGAGGGGATGGCACGCTGACGCCCCTCCCTCTCCTCCCTAAAGGTTCTTTTGGGAGCCTGACTGGGACTTTTGTCATTGGGACATCTCTCCCGTTCGGCACCTCAATGAGGGTGCCCAACGGGAAAGGTGTCCCGCTGACAAGACAATGTGTGCTGAGCAATTTCTGCTCGGCACGCTCATTGTCCTAGCATGAGGACACCTTACCCTTTCCGAATGGGAGTGGTGTCCCGCTGCCAGGACAATGTCCCAAGGAGCTAATGTGACTGATGGGAGGGAGGGCGGGTATTAGCAGGGACTTTTGTCCCTTTTGAAATGTGCATGGGAGTGGGTGATCAGCAGCGAGAACGGTGCATAATGCTGTAGGCTTTATGAAATAACCACTATGGCTTGGGTAACAAGGGGATTTGTTAAGCTAACATTAATCTGTATGATGCTATTGTGACTTTGCATGCAGGATGGGGAGAATAAAACTACAGCCATCTCCTTATTGCTCAATATATTTCTATGTTGATGTATATAGTGTAAAGTTAATTATGAAAGGTTAGTTTCTTATGTAATGTGCTTTGCTTCCAAGGGACTGCTATAAATAAAGTATTATTTAAGCACAGGAAATGCAAAGGGAAACCTTAATAAATATCTATATCAACTAAACCTGTGAAGATGAGCTCTGTTGCTTAAATAAAAAATAAAATAAAGCCTCACTATAGACTTTCTCCATATGTAACAATAGTATAGTTTAGGTATTTTGCACCACTAAGTTATTTGCCACTTGGCTTACTTATGGCCGGTTATTGGCTTATTCTCAAGTGGCTTCCATGGTGCCTCCGAGTATCAAAGACTGATGATACTCCTTGCGATGTCCTTTTCTGTGAAGTCATTTCTGTTGGTGCAATTCTTATGCAAATTAGGAGGTTTGTATGTATTTTGCCCAAGAGTGCCTGGACAGAGCTTCCCTCAAAGCCTGGACAGAGCAGCTCTAATAGATGAATTTCTTGCATCTGTAATAATTCTTCCATTTTATTTTTTGTTGAAATGCCATCTACCACTAATGTTACCAAAAAGGTAGATTGGGGCCAGGGGTGGGTGGTGTGTGAGCGTGAATTAGCCCATATAGAATTGCACACACTGCATTTGGGGGGGGGAAAGTAGCAGGACCTTTTTCGTGACTCGCCCTCTCACCCCCCCCCCCCCCTCCCACTCTTGCAATGCTGGATACTCCCCTGATCATCACCCCTTCTCACAGGTATTCCTTTAAGTAAGAGATGCAGAGAGGGTGAGAATCCCTTCATCTTACTTAAAAGCAGTGGTGGATGGTGAATTTTTTTAAGTGCAGTGTCGTAACTGTTTCTCCCAGATATGGCATACCGAGCATAGTGAGGGAGCCCAAACCAATCAAGGGGGTTTCGGGACAGTTCTCCCACCCGAGAAATATTTTTAAACAATTGATTAAAATGGTGCATTTTAGAGCAAAGCTGCCAAACAGTTTGCAATTGGTTTTGTAGAGTAAATCATGAAAAAATCCAATAGTCACCAACAGTGCACAGGAACATGTCTCCAACACATTTCCATGATGCCTCTTGCCCAAAATATTTGCCAGTATGCTGACTCCACCATTATACCCTAGTGTTCCCTTATAAGAACATACTCATGTTTGCTTTGTACATATGCTAGTAATGATACTATAGGAAAACATGTCCATGTTTGTTCTGCCAGTATCCCCACATAAGAACATACTGCAGTTGGCCTTACCTTTAAAAATACATCCCACATTATGAAAACATGTCCAAATTGGCTGCATTAAAATGCCAGTCTAGCTACATGACATTTATCATGCTTGCTTTATTATCCATGCCCAGTAGAAAATGCAATGCCCGCTCCCTGGTGCGCCAGTGCCTCACTCAGACACAATCACATTAATTATGAATATGATTGTGTGAGTGTGAGGGGCTAGAGGTCCAGGGAGCAGATGTGTCAGATGCTGGGGGTCCAAAAGTACAGCCATTGCATTTCTTACTGGGCATAGATGCCCAATAGATACTACCATTCCCACCCTTTGTGTGTGTGCTAGGTTCTGGGGTTTCCCAGGCATGGAATGTTTTAGTGGGCATCTATCATAGATGTTCATATATGAATGGCATGCCTTCCCCCTGGTCCCTCTAGTACCTCACATGCACAGATAATCAATTGGGTGTGCATGCAAGGTGCTGGAGTGTTTAGGGGGCAGGCATACCATTGCATGTGAAGCGCTAGGAATCCAGTGGACTGGGCTGGCATTCTCTTCTGGGCATACCCAGTAAAAAAATGCCATGCCTGCCCCACTGGAACCCCCAGCTCCTCACACATGCACACAATCAATGTGATAATGTGTGTATGCCAGGCTCTGGTGGCCCAGAGGACGGGCATATTTTTTTACTAGACATGTATAATATATGTCCAGTAAAAAATACTGTCCCTGGGCCGCACAGCGCATCAGAAGAACTGATTTTGGCTGGTGGGGAGGGGTTTGTGCAACAACGGCATTTGACACACACACACCGACACACACAAGCACTCAATCGTTCACACGAGCACCCATCATACACTCACTCACAACACAAACATACCCTTATCCATACACATAATTAAATAGAAAATTAACATAACCTTACCTTCTACCCTGGTCCTTAAGTTTCCTCCCAGCACTCCAGCTCCTGCATAGCATGGACAGGAATCTTCCTGCACGTGCCTGTTCATGGGTGATGAGACGCAGCAGGTGGCACTTAATTAAGCCGCACCGCTGTGAGAGTCCAGATACAAACCTAGGTTGGTTTCAGGTAGAACTGGATTGAAAACCTAGGGGAGGTGAAGTACAACATAACCCCAGAGTAGAAACCGAGGTGAAATCAAAGGAGCGTACATGACAGAAAAAGCTGGAACATGGAGGTATTCAAAAGTGTGGTTCTGAAAAATACCCACCCTTAAGCATGCCCACTTCACCCCCACCCTTAAGCATGCCCGCGGCTCACCCCACCCTTAAGCACACCCGCTCCCCCCCCACGCGTAAGCATGTCCACTTCTTCCCCACGCATAAACATGACCACTTCGCCTCCCACCTTTGAGCATGCCCACTTCTCCACACCCATAAGCATGCCCACTTCTCCCCTAACCATGAGCATGCCCGCTTCACACTCCACCCATAAGCATGTACACTTCTCCCCAGAACTTGTCGGGAGGAAAGCTCAGGGGCAACATGCTCGCCTTGGAAGCAAGACGACACGAGCACCACAGGTTTGATCCCCGGGTCTGCGCTTAGAAACCTCTGGGTATTAAGCGCGTTATGAATGTCCTATCATATCATGCCCACTTCTCCCCCATCCATAAGCATGCCTACTTCTCCCCCACTCCTAAGCATGCGCACGTCTCCCTCCCTCTGTACTGGGTCTGAGATGCTTCCCCATAGGGATGTGGTGAGTGCACGGGAATGCATGCTTGCACGTGGGGTGCCCATACAGGTGGAGGTGATGGGGAAAGTGCATGGCATTGCAAACGTTCTGAAATAAAGTTGCATTTCTCTCTGCTACTCGATTTGAAGTGGTTTGCTCTGCATGACGGTGCACTCTTCACACTAGTAATCGCTTGCTCACCCTCTTGTGTATCTAGTTGTGCCTTATTCTCTAAACGGAATGCCAACAAGGAAGCAAAGTAGAGCAAGTTTAAGTGTTTGTTCTTTCTGTCTCTAGGTCTGTGTCCTGATTGGGAGTCCTGGGATTCGCAGAAGCCTGTTGATAATGCCCGAGAAGCCATGCAGCAAGCCGATGACTGGTTGGGCGTGCCCCAGGTAGGACGGGACGGTGGGCAAAACCAGGTCGCCGTGGGTCTGTCTGCTTCCATAGGCCTGTTGAAATCATGTGGATCTTCCTAATACATTAAATGCTGCAAAGATCAATTCACCGAGTGCATGCGAAGAGCAAGGCAGAGTTTCATGGTTTCCTTTCTATTGATTTTACCTGCCTTTTTGTAGTGTTCATTTATTTTAGTTGTCCGAGTGCAACCACAGACCCAGTGCAGTTCTGATACATAGTCTGGCAGGGACAGGCGGGCATTCCTAGGGCAGCTGCACCCCTGTCGTGCATTTAGGAATACGCGTTGCATATGGGGATTCCTCCGTGTGGCAGCAGATGCCAACAGACAGGGTCTTGGGACTGGTGGGACAGGCACGCCTAGGATGCCACAGGCCCCTTGCTGGCTGGCGGCCCCTTGAGGGGTTTTGACTGGTCTGCACTCAGTGTTTGCTTGATTATGAATGCGATACCTACACACTGCATCATCGTGACTTCATGAACATATGTTTCACAGTTCCAGGGTACTTACTTCTTTTGTTGAGATTGCGAAAAGGAGACGTTGAGTAAATCTACTGGGATTAGTGGCTGTAGCCTCCATTGTACACACAGATCTCTGCAGTCGCGTTATTAGTCCGCTGAGCTGTTTTAAGGGCTTGGTCTTTCTCGCCTATTCTAGCGCCTGGACGCCCACAACCAGAGAGCTATTACAATTGTTGGCCGTATTTAGGCCGTTTATGCTTATAGAACTATTTCAATGAACCACATTTTTTTAAACAAGAAAATCTTTTTATTTAAGAGATGTTTTATTGAGAACCAAAACACATAGACATAAAACAATGGAATCCCTGCCAGAGGAAGAACCCCTCCCCTGTGCACGACCCTTACCTCCTGTTTGTTTACTTTTTTACAGGGTCCATCACACATTCATCAAGTCGTTTAGAGTAGCCCCTTGCTCAAATTGAGGAATAATGGGCTCATAATGCCCTCATACCAAACCTCCTCTTTAATGGCTGCTACACAAGAGAGGGCTTCCTGGCCTGAAAGCACCAACGTGCTCTTCCCGCCTGGGTTGTCTCGGCCCCCGCTATTTGTTCCAGGCAGTCTTCATGACATGGTTACTGTAACTGGAGTCCAGAAGGATGGAGGGAAACGTGAATGAAGGAAGCCCTCAACAGAGCTCTTTAAGTTGCCTTACCCCTCCTAAACACCAACCCGAGCAGAGAAACCCCTTATCTTCTTGTGTTTAAAATTAATTTCACATTTTCTTAGTTTAAACATTTTAGCAAATACGAGTACAGCAAAAAAGAAAGATCTACAAATCAGGACATATATTGAATAAGCAGGTCATGAGACCATCAAAACAATACCCACTCCCCCCAAAGCCAGACCCAATGAATAAGAGTTCACCTCGCTTCTTTTTACCCCAGTTTTTCAAAAACTTGTTCGGCAGTCCCAAGGCTTACATACCCTTCTTCCCAGTGACATAGAGACATCCGCATCCTCTTGTGGTCCTGCCCTGATGTGTCCTCCAGGCGTTCTAGTCTGAGGTCTGCCTCCACAATGTTCTGGTCTGCACATCTGCCAATTTGTTTGTTGTCCTTCCATTTCCATAATTGAACGTTTTGCAGTCTTCCATCGGTGTCCACCATTGGCATGGCTGTCTTCATTGCTTACCCATGTGTCTTGTCCATCTTGACTGCCACCATAGATGATTTATTTTACGTATTTGTTTATACCGCGCCGTAAACCCGTAATTGTGCATTCCTGCCTACCAAAAACCGGGACCACTGCAGTTTCCAATGGAAACCTAATCTTGAGAAAGGGGGGGTCAGAGCACCAAAAAACAGGACGTCTGGTCACCCGAGTTCAAAGCATAGTCACGACTTTCCCAATAAAATGCATATTAATCTGCAATGTGGTGACACGCGTGAAGTGCAAATGTTACGCATATGAAAGCCTTGTGGGTTGATGCACGAGCTGAAGAGAACTGGTCCCACGTTGTGGAAGATAAAATGAGCGGGGTAAACTCGCCCACTGCTATTGCAACATTTAGATATGTCAATAATTTCCATTGATTCAGTGCTGGATATATAAAAAAACTAAGATCCCCCGTGCAGAGTTTTTATTTCGCATGTGGGCTGGTGCACGACCCTAGAATCCACTGGTAAATAGTACATGAGGTATCCTGTGTTTTTTTTTTTTTCTCATAGTGAGGGTCGACGTTTTTGTAGGTGGGGTGTCTAATGGGTGCTCACAAGAATGGTTAAGTGACAACAAGAACTCACTTTTGACTTTATGTCCTCACTAGTAAAACAGGGGCTCGTTTCAAATGTGAGAGACCTTGTGAGGACGTCACATGTATATATTCATAGTGAGGCATTTGCGTGTGATTTAGTGTGTCCTTCTGTCCTTCCTTCCAACTTGGGCAAGCTTATGAATGTGAGTGGATGCCACGTGGGAAAGGGACTGTGAATGTGGGATAGCCCCAGATCTGAACGCAGACGCAGCGATGCACACACACCCCACCTGAAGAGAATACAGAAGTTTAGCGCCTCGCTTCCAGACCGTGAGGCCAATTAACCAACCCGCTAACAATTTCACCCCTCTGCATACACCTCTCAAACTCGAAATAAACACAACCACAAGCCTACAACACAACAATATGCACAAACGTTACTACACTGCAATAACAAAACAAACCTCACATAGACCCGCACAACAGCACACGACGACTACTCACTGTAAAACACCCCAAGCCCAGCCAATGGACGTCCGGGCCGAGGCTGCCAACAGGCCATCACTGCTCTCTTGCACTTTTCCAGCTTATTCCCACTAACTCACCTCCCACCCCTCTCTTTTTCAGAGCCGTCAGAGCACCAGGGGACCACTCCAGTGGTGGTAGTGCGCGGTACAAATATCCTTTAACATTAACATTCTGTGGATGTTATTGTGTGTGTGTGTCTTTCTGACTGTGTGTGTGTGTGTCTCTGTGTGCCTTTGTGGACAAAAAAGGTAAGAACCGTGTTAAAGACTGAGTTGTACGATGCTCTGCCCGCACTTGTTTCTCTCCTCCTTTGCCTTTTCTAAGGAAATAGTGTTGTGTGGTACATTGGAACACATATGTATATGTGCAAACACATGTTTGATCATGATCGCCCATGCACTATGTCTTTCAGGTCATTACCCCGGAAGAGATTATTCACCCGGATGTGGATGAGCATTCAGTGATGACCTACCTCTCACAGTTCCCCAAAGCCAAATTGAAACCGGGAGCACCTCTTAAACCCAAACTCAATCCAAAGAAGGCCAGAGCATATGGGCGCGGTAAGGACGCGTGCACCTCTCTGCAAGGGGGTCTCATGGTTCTTTGTTATTGTGCGTGGAGATCTAGTTTAGGCAGCATTCCAAGTGCCAGCAGAGGCACGGTAGGGGCGTGTCAATCATGCTAAGAAATGTGTGGCATACAGCCAAGAAGGCCCTCCTATCATGCAAACTTGCATCCAAGCACATGAGCGCACACACACCTTTTTAGTTTTAAATGCATATTTGGGAAAGGATGGCGAAGTGAATTTCTGTGTTCATTGTTCTCAATGGCTGTTTTATGGGGATGGGGGCTCTGTGTGGCAGACCAGTGTGCACAGATTTGTAAACGGTTCCAAATAGAGGCCATGCTGATCGATAATGTGCCCATTCATTGAGTTTCAGATATTGATATAATGAGGAAGGATGATGACCTTAAAGAGTTGGAGGGTGTATTTGAGCATTTCCCGCAGGGACCAGAGAGGGCCAACTTCCTGTCGAGCGAGATGCATGCACTCTGCTCGCCGGAAGTCAGTGTAGGTCTTTAAGTGCGGGGGAGACCTGGTGAAATCTATGGAGTCTGCGCAGTAGATGAGCACCTGTGTTCTTTAGCTTCTGCAGACTGTTTCAGACCAAGATAAGTGAAATCCACATCCTGAGCCAGGACTCAAACGCAGGGTATCCAAAACACCCATTTTATTTTACTCAAATACTTGGCCTTGGCCTAAAAAGATAACATGGCATTTCACAGAAGGTCTATGTGCACTTCGGATGAAGACCTCTCGGATTGTCCAGAAAAGATAATTATCAAGAGCTGTCCTTTGTGTGTTGAGAGTTTAAAAACGTGAAACCTGTTTTACCCAAGGTTGCATTGCCTTCATAAGGAAATTATTGTATACATTCCAATTGTATTTATTTATTAATAATGTGATAGTTTATAAGTTAACTTTACATATTTTTATAAAAAAACACATCAAATCAGCTCATAATACATCTAACTTATTATCACAAATTTCAAGTAAAATATATTTAAAAAAATATATACAATTACATTTAAAACATCAAATATAATGGTGATATTTTCATTACTCAAATACACGGTGTGCTACATAAGAATAACTTACAATGTGTTGACAGATAAGTATGCAGTGCTTATAAAGTCTTAATAGCTCTAGAATAACAGATATAGAGCTTGAAATTCTCAGTTTAGCATCCCGGCACCTCTTCATTTTCCATTAATGTTATTCATATCCGATAGACTGATTGAGCTTAAACATAATACTCTCTCTCTCTCTCTCTCTCTCTCTCTCTCTCTCTCTCTCTCTCTCTCTCTGTAATCTCACCTAGCAATGTCACCAATGATTGGCTCTGATCTAAAAGCAAACAATATATCAATTTCTCGGGCCAGCCAATGATTGACCAAGCAGCAATGTAATCCAAATGTCTTAAATGATATTCCTAGGAGATTTTCGATTTTCAACCAGATATTATACATTGCAATGAGTACCTTTAATATTTTCGAATTGATGTTATGGTACCAAAAGATAGGTTCCCTTATGGATTCCAGGTCATGCACATATACACATTGACATAACCGCAGAAACGGTGCTGAGCCTCCCCGTGGCAGGGCCTTGCTTTTTGGCTCAGTTTTCAAATGGGAAGCGTGTATTTACTTAGAGGTGCCCCTGAAGAAGTAAATCTCATCTACTCTGCTGGCACCTGATGCCTTCTCTTGTTTCGTGATACTTGACCGTTTTAGGAAATCCTTGAATCTCCACATTCTAACGTGAAATTTAATGTATCGGATTTTCATACTCTGCCTCATTAGATGGACAGGATCTCTGTTTTCACAGCGGCAGAGAGAACACACAGCTGCACATGTGTACCTCTGCTGCACAGGGCTTTTACCGCTGCTCTTAACCTGTCTGGTAGAGAATAAAGCATGACTACCTCAAGATGACTGAAGCTCACCGGTCGCTAACAGAGTTGAACCTGGTGTGCTGATAATCTTCAATAAAGCGAGAATGGTTACATTTGCCTCATATCAGTGGCCTAATTTAGCGCTTTCCAGGTCAGACACGACAGAGGTCTAGGATTTGGAGACTTGTTATGTTATACATTTTTACAGCACTCGCTATGGCCTGTAAATTCCTCTTGACCTTACTGATAGCTCGGGAAAATTAAGATCATGTTGTTTTCTGCTGATTGTTTTATCCTGAATGGAGCCATAGGGTGAATCGTCTGATTCCCACAATGTTGGCGAATATTGCAAATATGTCTTCTGTAGGAAGAACAGGTTTTTGTCATGAAAGGCCTTTTGTGTAGTTTACATTGTCCTGTAGAAGAGGGAGATCTTGATAAGACGCAAATGGATGCTTTGATGGGGGGCATTCATATCTCTGCCCCAGCAAAACTGAGGTATCGGGTAATATTATCTCCACCAATAATATTGCCGTACATATGGTCGTCGGGAACAGCCATAGGCGATATTTTTGGTGGGGATAATTTATGGGGTAAATGGGTGGGGGAGTTGCGGGGGTGTCTCCCGCTCCCTTTAAAAATATATGGGAGTTGCATGGGTGTCCCCCGCAGGTTCCATGGGGTAATATCGCTGCAAAAATATGGCGAAATTTTTGTATGGCGATATTTTTGCAGGGATATTATCACATGGAACCAAAACTGACCTACGAGAACAAAGGAGACGGAGACGGAACTACCTGGAGGCCCTACAGGAAGAGAGCTGCAACATCCTCTACCAGCCTTTGGGCCCGGCCTTGGACTAAGCGACTTCAGACTCTGAGAATGTCAGACCTGTCCCTTTTTTGTAGCTGGTATTTGTTTGGCTTTTCAGAGGAACAAATCATATAATGCAGATGTTGAGATGGCGAATGGTGTCTTGGGATTAAGAACATGTTTATGATAGGATAGGAAGTACCATGGCAAGCTCTGGTGTTTTAAAAGTAACATATATATATGGGTCACTGACAGTGCCCACTTTGGCAGAATATGGAAGAAATTGCTTTGCAGCAACAGAATTTTGTTGCAATCAGCAAATTGAACAGTAGAAGCGCAGATTTTGAAAATCGGCGTACTGCTTTAGTCATTATATAGCATAGGAATTTACTCTCTTCAATCTGTATGATAGTTATTCCCTGGTGGCTAGGCTCCACAAGCTAGCTCGAAGGCAGCTGCCTAACAGCAGGCTACACTTGGACAATTTTAGTATGCTATTATTGGCTAACATCAAGCCACTTGTCAGCCAAGGCGCTGGATGTTTAGGCAGGATTGGGAATGGATTTACTGGGGCTCGCTGTCCCTCCAGTGATGCAGTAATGTCCCAACAGGTGTGGCACTGCAAAGATTAGGTCCTTAGGAGTTAACACATGGTTGCCATTCATAACACTGTCCAAGACATAAACCTGGAGAAGCCTTCACGTATTGGTGAAGAACCTCAGGTTTTTATCATGGGCTCCAAAGAGAGTAACTAAGAAGCTTATTATCAGGCGATTGAGCAAACACCAAGACACAGCTCTTAACCGCTGCAGCACCCGACTTTCCAGTGGAAGAGATAAGACTGGGAGCAATGCAGAGCCGAGCCATATGTCGGACAACAGGTTCATTTAACCACTCGCAGGTCCATGCAAGTGGCCTTAACAAGGGGTATTGAGCCTGCCATGCAATTACCTAATTGGCTGTAAGAGGTCAAACATCAATTATGGAACACCTATAAGGGGCGCGATTGATGACTCGCCCAAAGCAGGGTGGGGTAAAAGGAAGCGGGGAAAAATGGAGGTGGAGAGTCTCCTGGATGAAGCAGATATGCCTACCCATGATCCCTTGATTGATTGAATTGTGAAAACCAGAAGGAACAAAATCAGACGTTGTGGAGGAAAGTGAAGATACTCTGGAACCAGCTGGGAGGAGCGGAGTGCAAGCCATCCGTACTTGGAAGAGGAAGATATCCTGACAGTGTGTAGCACTATTCTCCCATGAATCGGAAGGCTGAAGCCAGAGGCCGTTACCAGCAACCCTAAAGTAGAAGGAAGACCCATTGCAGGTGTGCTGAAAAATATCAGCTGCCTGACAAGGACCCTAATGGGGGGGGGGGGTGAGAGTGAGGCGAAGGAAATGCCCATTTCCAAGAGTTGTGAATCCACTGTGAAGTTGAGGTCCAGGAGGGACCCATTGTGAAACCAATAGCAAAGCCAAGGTCCAGGAGGGAGATGTTGTTGAACCCTTGCGATGGTAAGGTCCAGAAGAGTTCTGTTGTGAAAGCCAGCTAGTAAGACAAGGTATAGCGTGCCCCAGGTTTAATCCAATGTCCAGCAGATACTTATTCTGAAGCCAGTGGGACCTCAAGACCCAGAATGGGTATGTGGTGAGACTAGGCCCAGAATGGATTTACCAATAATCAACAGGGCTGTTGGAAACCTAGAAAAGACAATGACAAGTGTGAGAAACTTATCGAGAGAGAATATGGAGAGACTGAACTCCAGGGTGAAATTGTAAAGAAACTTGTGAAAGCAGAGAAGCTGGAGCGAGAAGGAGCCGTATTGTGAGGAACAGTTAAGTCTTTGCAGAAGATATTGTTTTTAGATTGGATATGGACATGTGAATAATAGATTTAAGACTTTTTTCGTATGTGCCTTGTGTTACTAGAGAAGGGCAACCTAGGGTCAAGAGGACTCTTGGATTAGGGTTTGTACTTTTTCGTTGGCCAAAAACTTTGGAACTTTGTTATAAACCAGGGTGTCTCAAGGAAGACACAGACATATATAGACTAGGAACTAGGCATTAGATATTTTTGGAAGATGTCCCACATTTCTGTTAAGATCCCCCGTGCAGAGTCTTGTTTAGAATATAACCCATTTAGGCATTATTCCAGTTGTGACAAATCGTGGGACCACATCACTCCTTCCCATGTGGAGCCCTTCCCTGTGAGGCCTGGTAAATGAGATTGCTACCAGATATTCCCCATAGGGATGGTAAAAAGCGAGGGGAACTCACAGGGAGGGACTTCCCTCATAGGGATGGTGACTCCCGTTCCATGGTAGAGGGTTACTCCCTAATCCAGAGCCCCCGAAATCCCTAAGACCCGTAAGAAAAGCCCCTGACATTACCACTGTATGTTATTGTGACACTCCTCCTTTTCTTCCAATGAATTCAAATTCAGTGTTTTATGGAAATACTGTGAAGATTATTACAGGAGTTATTCAGACTACTCTTCATGTGCCTTCCAAAGTCCTGAGAAGAGGTGGCTGCGGGGAGGCCCGAAGAGTGCATCATCGATACATGCAAGAGACTTTGTTTTTATGGTTGGTAGCTGGATCCTCCCCAGTGCAATGTCAAATGACTGCTTGAAAGTGAACCATGGAAACCAGAGAGCAGTCAGTGTGAAGTCGCACCTGCCGGGAAGTTCAAACCTGCTTACTAAGACGCAAGACGGAGAGGCAAGTCCCTGGGTGAAAGGACATGGCTTGAAGGTCAGAGGAAGCCTCAGGAGCTAGAAAGAGGCCTGACCAATGCCGACGTCATAATCTGGTGAATGGTGGCTTGACCTCAGTGAGGTAGACCGGTTGGTACCTTAACGGTGGCCTTACTGCTGAACTGCAGGCCCTGCAGAAACGATGCAGGGTAGTGAGTAGTGAGGGAAGAGTGACAACAAATGCGGAAGAGCAGCCCCAACATCCCAGGAAGGGCCGGCGATGTGGTCCCAGGAAGAAAGAGGTAATGGGAACTATGAGGGACTCAGTAGGCATTTGGGAGAGGATATCTAAAGCATTAAGAGGGATCTTCCTCATCACAGTGGTTAGTGGAGAAGTGCCAAGAGTGACCTTGTCAGTGAGAAGTGTATTGGGAGTGATCTCCCTTATCTCAGTAACTGTAGTAAAAGCCTCGGGAGTAATCTCCCTCGTTTCATGGAATGAGGCAAAGTCAATCAAAGTGAAATAAATCTTGGGAGAGATCTCCCTCGTCCCAGTACATGTTACAAGATTGTCAAAGTATCATTGAACCACAGAAACCAAGAGGATGAGGATTATTTAACTAAATGTGAGAGAAGCCTGGAGAGAAGCTCAAGGCTTAAGAAGAGTGGTTACCAGACATCCAAGTGAACCAGGTGATTGGAGGCATACTCCTGATTATATCCCACAGTTTGTTAACTCAGAACCCAGCATAGGAGCCAGTAAAGAAGTACAAGGCTTAATAAGAAGTTGATTCAGAAACTACGACAACGGTTGCCAAATATATTGTTAAGACATTTCACCAGTGGACCATATCTTCTTGATAATTCTATATCCTTTTGGAACATGAAGTCTTAGTTAAGACCCTTTGAATCCAATCATCAAGCTGAGTACCAGCAAACCAGGAGAAGGGAGTCCTTCTCCTGGTGGTATTTATGTTTGTGTATATAGTGGTAGAGCTAGAGTTGGGTAGTTTTGGACAGAGAACAGGACCTTTTCATTTGGACAACCACCCTGACGACGAGCACCTGTGTTTTTCTTAGTTAGGTAGGGAATTCCCTTTAGAAAAGGTAGAGGTAGGCAGTTTTGATTATAATTTTATAAAGAAGTGTTCATTATGCCACCCCTTTGTCCGACGCCTTCCAGCCCGTCACACCACCACCTAGAAACCGGTAACTAAAACGAACACAGATTTTGTACCCAGGAACCTTGCACCAAGTGTATCATTTAGTCCGCGTCACCACAGGGGCTATACGGCAATTAACAGTAGATGCATGCTTGTAGTTTGTGTTGGTTTGGTAAGACAATTGATTGTAATTGTATGTATAGCGTATGTGTGCAGAAATAAACAGATGGCCTTTCATTAAAATGGGTCTTTCCAGATTACAATTGATGTATTGACAAAAAACTATCCATGCATACTTTCACTTAATTCAAGCGATGGGGGACTAAGTGCATGCAGGAATGGGTTGAGGCCACCACTCCCATTTCTCTGTTCAGACAGTCGGAGTCTTTATTCCTACATATCTGATGTTTATTGCTGCACCTAGTGCTCCACCCTACTAGACCCGTACCATATAAACCCAGGCTACCAACCCCAAGACCCCTCCACATTCACACCCATTGGCCTACCTCTCACTAGTCCATCAAGTCCTAACCTTAAGGCCCAGTGTCCTTTTGCCTCTGACCCCATCAATCCCTTTCTCCATCTGCCATTGGCCCATCTAGATGCCTGCCATCTGATCCCAAACTCTTGAAAATGAGTTCACTGCATTGTAGTCATTTTAATAGATTTTGTCAATCACAAATTCACAAGTTCAGAAATTAATCAAATTAATAAATTGTACAGGAAAGAATAATCATGGTACTAATTGAAGTTCACTCAAATATAAGTCTTCATTTAAAATAAAAATTCAGTAATCTAATTGGAGATTTGTAAACATTGAACAAAAATGTCAAAGCGCATTGTTAGTAATCGAATGACAGTGAATAAGAATAAATCAGTTTTAAAAAAACATGGATCGGTAAGAATGAGGTTTCTGGTGTGTTTCACACTAGATTAGGTGAATCACAAAAAGCAAGACAAATGGCAATTGAAAATGATATAGAAAAATAAAATAGTACTATGTAAAATATGAAACAATACGAGAAAGGGATAATTCGATGAAGTAAAAACAAGATTTTCAACTCTGTGGCATTTGTTGAAAAGGTTTTGTCGTCTTTGTCCCACATATGGAATATTAGTTGGTGTAGAAATGACAGACAGGAGAAGGAATACAATTGGGAGGAGACAAGTGATTCCGAAGGTGGATTGGAACCCAAACAGGGAGCGATCCAAAAAGATGTAACCCTGTTAGAAGTTGCCTTGGTAGAAACCATGTTGTAGGGTAGTTAAAGGCTTCACCTGATCTGCCTTGACTCCCTCCGGGCCAGTCTCCAAGGCCAATCCTGAATTGATATGCAATTCCCTTATGGCAGTCATGGGTTTCACTTTGATGGTTGGATCTTATTTTATTTTTTTATATAACACTTATGTTCCCCCAAAGATGCTTCTTGGCCGAGGGAGGATTGTACCGCAGGAGACCTTTTCAACTCATACATGTAAAACTATTAAAAGTCCCAGAGAGTGTTCAAAGTGGAAAGAAAGAAAGCAAATTGGAACAAAAGAAAAGTATGGGGTATAATAATGGGAATAGGGTCTGAGCAGAGATGGGTGATGGAGGTACACTTGGCAGAGGGGGCAAAACCCTTCAGACTTGATTGTGGGTTGGGAAACATTGTAAAATCTACTGGTAGAGCTGACCAGCATCTTTGGGTTCAGTGGCAGGGGTGCCTATCAAGGTATAACCCTAGACGCCTGGGGCACTTGAAACAGAGGCTACCTGTAGGCAGCACCTCAAGACTATCTGATGTGTGTTCAGAAGTATGCTTAGGATGGCATACATTGAGGGTGGAGAGCTAGAATATCAAGGACTTGCAAGGAGAGGCAGCTGTGTAATGTCAGAGTTTCTCTCTTAGTTGAAGTAATGAGCCAGGAAGAGTTTAGTTAGTAGTGTTTCAATTCTTTGGGGTAGATCTCAAGAATGATTGACTACCTGCTGCTGTTTGACTCTGTAGATTTCCTGGTGTAGCTCTTCTTTTCTGCATAAAGCACAAGAGTTTGCACTTGTTGAATGGTATTGGGTCCAGCTGAACTGCTTTATAGGTTAAGCATGCCGTTTTGAAGCAGCAGTGTTGAAGTGCCTGTGAAGTTAAGTTAGTAAAGGTGTGATGTGGGTGTTGAGTCATGTTCCTAAAACCAGCTTATAATGCTGGATTACTCGCGTCCATCCGGGTCACTAGCACCTTTATGCAGTCTAATCTGAATATCGGCACAGCCTGTGCTACAGTGCATATGTCGCAGCTAGGAGGGGTGGCCATTTGTGTTGGGAAGCTGGTGTTGGAGTTGTGCTTTCCTCACCATATTTTTTTTATGGGGACTTTAGAATATGAATCTACTCCTAAAGCCCACCTTTCATCAAACCTTTCTTGGAAATTAATGCAAGGTTAGTCACTGTGACATGTAATCCTCAGTTGCGCAACAAGATGCATGACTTTTTTCCCAGGCACATGGCTCATTGATTGAGCCAGTCTTCAGCATCTTGAGGCAGACGTGTGCATCAGCTACTCTTTTCGCAACTCATTTTCCGTTGTTTAATCTCATTATCTCGCACACATCCTGTCTCAACTGTATTTGACCAGAGATTGACCACACCTCGTTTACTAATGCACATTTTATCTTGCTGTACTGTAACTGACACACAGAACACATAAGGCATGCTTACTTTCTGCCACACATGTTGTACTTTGGCCAAGTCCTCGTCTTTTTATCATTTCCTCTTCTGCCTTTTATTATAATATTTATGTATAGTTTGGTTGATTTCATTTTGTTTTATTGGTACTGTAAAGATGAAAGCCGTACTCTTGTAGGTCAACTTACTGTTCAAAAACTGGCAGTCATCTTTAACATCAATATTTGTATAGGAATCGATCCAACCGGAAACATGGTGAAGCAACCTGCAACCTTTACTGTCGAGACAATCAGTGCTGGGCAAGGGGAAGTGATGGTGTTTGTGGAGGATCCAGAAGGAAACCGTGAGGAGGTATTCTTTTTCACTTATAATTTTCTATGAATACATTTTCCATAGACTTGATTTTGGGTATGTTTTGGTAACCAACACATCAAGTTATTATATTATAAACCTACTAAAGTGCACCGAGCCACCATTAATTTATGCAAAATTTGCGTTTTGGATCAATTTATACTTCTTGATTTATTAGGGTTTTTATAAAGGAGGTCAATGAGTCAAGTAAGGGCAATTTGCAGAACATATTGGGCCTCATTACGACCCTGGCGGAAATCGCGGTGCTAAATGCACCGCGGAGCACGGCGGAAAGCTGCCGATAGCGCCATGGGGGTTGGCGGATTTTCCGCCCCATGCCGACCTTGGCGGGGCGGTAAATCCCCATTCCCCATTTTACCCTTCCCCATTCCCATTTTTGCCCCATAGGGTATAATGGGAGTGGGGAAGGCGTTAATTGCGCCACCGTAAAATACGGTGGCGTAATTAACAACAAGGTCCCGTAGCGCCATGGATTTCTCCGCCCGGAAAAACCAGGCGGAAAACGCTCCATGGCGCTACGGGAACTCGTAGTAGGGCGGACGGGTCCGCCGCGAATAACGCTGGCGTAAACCCACTCCGCCAGGGTCGTAATGAGGCCCATTGTGGGTCTAATGAAGGGAGTATGCAATATTACACTATTATATGTTGGTTTGTAAGATTTAGTTAATGCATTTTATTGTTTTTTATGACTAGAGATGAAGAATATGCACACTGGCAAGTATAATCTGACTGTCTTGAATAATAGAAAACACAAATGCTAAAACAATGGCCAAGCATTCATGTTAGTAACAAGGTCATTTGATAGCAACCTATTATGTTTCTCATCCTATCCAAAACTCTCCAAGCAGCAGCATTAATCGGCGACAAGAGTAAAGGACAAGGGGAAACTACATTTGGGATGTTGTCATGGCAGGTGTGATTAATCTGGCCATGTCCTCTTTCCCTAAGGTAGCCTTCCCCTATGTGGCTAGGGGATGGCAGCCGCTACCTGATACTGGCCCTGGGGGTGGCTGTATGAGGCTATATGATGGAGGACCATTGTATCAATCTGGCCAACACAAAGAAAATGCTTAATAGACTTAAATGGATGTGGGTTGGGCTGGCTAAATTCATTGGAAGCAAATCTTTACATCATGTTGTTGCAGACTAGATCAAATGCTTTTTATTCAAGCTGCAACAAGGCATGGCTTTGTCCTGCAAAGTAAAAGGTGCGCCATCAGTGTTTTCCTTCTGTTTTTATCAAATACATAGATCTACGTATTCCAGTTTTTTTCAATATTGACCAATCCCGTTGAGATATTTTCGATTCCAGACCGCCTGCCCGCTGATCTTATAAAGACAATATTTGATCTGGTTACTCCCCAGGGTTCTCTCTCATTATAATGTACCCACAATCCTGATCCATTTATGCCCTCCTAACAACCACACCCCTGTCCCCCATACTGCATTGGGAGTGTAGGATGAGCCTGCAACACTAATACAGTACTGGGCCGGGATGCAGGTGCTGAAGATGTTAGAAAGTATAGTCAGCATGAACGCTGTGGATGCATATTTCAAATGAAACATTCATTCTAGTCTGCGGAGGGTAGCTCAGGGGCAACGCACACCTTGGAAGCAAGACTGCGCGGAGCAGTACAGGTTGTGTGTATTACCCTCTGGGTATTAAGGGCGTTATACATAACCAATTATAATGATAAAATTCTTCAGTGGGTGTCAACATTCTGAGTGCTGTGGTCCAAGTACTGGCAACAAAGAATGAGATACTTTGTAACTTCTGGCCTGCAGAAGCTGATTGATCACCACTGACAAATGGATTTCTGACATAGTGGTCCAGCCTCCACCCCCATAATCACTGGGAGCCCACATATGCTGCATTACTCAATGCAAAAACTTTATGAAGTAGGCGAAAGGCTCCCAGTATTACATATTTGATGTGGCTCCGTGCTAGTTTGGTGGATACTGTGAGGGGTCAGCAATGAGAAGCGGACACAAAGTTGTAATGTTCTCAACATTAGTCATGTTTTTAAAAGAAAGGTGGGGTGGAAGAAGGCATATCTTCCTTTAGTCAAAAGAGAATGTCTCTGACTGTGAAACTAACGCAAATTGACCTTATGGCCAACATTCATCCGATCCCCACACTAATATACAAAATCAAAAATACAGGGGAGATGTTCTTGTTCCTTCCTGTACTGTTATTATTCTTGGATCTCTGGATGGTGGAAGCTCCAGAGTCCAATAGGGTGCTACAACAGGGCGACACATGTCTTGCTTTGGAGTGCCACTTTGTGGGCTTCTCTTTCCCCCTCCCCATTCCCACTGTGGGTCTGGGTGTGAGCGGATTGCCTGCCAACCTGATGACTACAGCTCCCAGAAGTCCTTTCAACACAATCAACACTGATTGACAACACCTGTACTGGCTGTTAACTGCAAGTAAAGACTGCCTCCCTTATGATGTGATGAGCACTGAAACCGGTAGGAAGAGAACACCAGAGTGCGCCTCTTCTTTCCTCTACTGATATAGATATATATGCATATGTTCAACCAAATAAGTCTTGGGTCCAGAGTTTGTTCCCTTCCTCTGGGTCGACTAACAGCCTATACGTGCAGCTGCAGCAGAGGTTTTTGATTCGGTAGGCTTCTCCCATCAGGCCAGGTCTCTCTCAGTTCCCACGTCAGCTCCTTATTGCTTTGCCGAAGGAACCATTTCCATCCCCCAGGACTGTGTCCCCTCCAGTCCTGCTGTGAAGATTTCTAATTTATCGGTCCCTCCAGTGCTCCCGCTACGAGATCACTGGAGTTTGTCTCCTCTGGCACCTTACATCTCCAGGCTGCTGCCTGCAAGTATCTCCGTTTCCCAGCAAGGCTCGTCTCTACCCTTCTGCATCTGCCTCTAGGTCTGCTTGCCACTCCGTGCACTCTGCAGTTTGCTTCCAGTTCTCCTTCACCTTCTCTCACCTGCTGGTGATTTCAGAGTTTAAGTGTCCAGCGCAGCTGATTGAGTAATGAATAACTAGACCTCATGTTATACTTTGTATCGTTGTTGCTCTGCATTAACTCCCCGCTCCTCTTCTTTGTCCCAGTGCCCAAGGCTTACTACTACCCCTCCCACCCCCTGCACCGCAACTCCCCCTCTGCACCGCGACTCCTAATCAGACTAACTCCTGTCACTCATTTGCATACCCGTCACAGTCACTTCTTACACTATGTTACATGTCTGTACTCCTCACACTTTGATGCACGCTCACACTGCAGTACCACTTTCACTCACTAATCAATATCTCACCTTATCCAGCAATCGCCTCCACACTCCGCTACTCCTTCCTCCTGCTGGTATCTTGGTCTGCCACCTCAACCTCACCTGAGCAGCCCACAACTTCCTGCTTCCAACTGTTCCTTTTATGTTTCTCCTTCTCCTGCGATTGTCTCAATTTCTCTGACCAATCTAAGCCTGACTTTTCCATCTGGGGAACTGTTAAAAGCCAGGATAAATCATGATTCTTTTTTCCATGCTGGCCCATCGCGGCACCTTGATGGTGGCCCATATTGTTCAATGTCCTTTTTGGAGGTTTACGTCTGCGTGCCTTCGTGTTAACTAATAGTCACTTTAGGGGTTGAGACCACTTGATAAAGTCCTTAGTGGTCTAGGGAAGGCACTGCTGGCTACAGTGCATTGCTGCTGATGCTGGAGAGCGTTTTGCATCTTCTCCCACAGGTGTGGTATTGCTGTTCTGACGGCTCTTTCACTTGCTGATGGTTTACCTCCGGCGGCAGTGGGTCACCAAAATTGCTGGGTACCGGAAGGTTTCATTGCATATTTGGGTTCAAGCCTCTGATCATAGGTTGCAGACAGTATGGGTCTTGGAAAGCTGTTCTCTTTGCTGTTGGCTTTGTCCCCTTTCTTGTGTGTTGACTCTACAAGAAAAGGAAAGAGACCGACAAGCATCTTGTAAAAGGAGGTATGGCATGAGACAAATCAGTGCTCTATCATAACATGCTGGCACAAAGTGTGATTGGATCTGAGACCCTTTCAACTTCCACTGTCCCTGGGGAAAGACTGGCTTTGGATTGCTTCCTTGTAGGCCCTCCGCCCCTCGGAGTATGGTTCCCATCCTGTCTTGACAAGGCCAGTTTACAGCCTTGTTAGGTATTTCATAGCACATAGCATACTGTACTTACAATGGTGCCGTTCATTGTCGAAGTTTGCCAATCTATGCCAAGGGGTGGCCTATTGATGCACACACCACTACACCTTCAACTCACTGTTCGTCTTTTCCAGGGTTTGTTACCCTATGAGGTTTCCTCGATAGACCAGGAGTCTCATTAAGGCTGACGGCAAAACGTGTTCTTTGAGGCTTCTCTACTCTATGTACTCATGGTACTTTTTCTTCCTCAATGTGTCAAATCGTCAGGGAGTCACTTCCTCTAAAATGATCTATCCTGTGACTCCACTTTCTTGAGTCCAATGTGGCGCAATCGCTCTGCTTAACCTCAGATTGAGGTTGTAGTTTATCGCCATATGACCTCATAATTGAGACATCTTATGTGGCAACCAGTTTGAAAAATGAATTTCTACTGACCCTTTAGCAAAATCTATTGAATGTCTTGGCTTTGCGTTTAGCATGTCCAATGTATGGCTTTCCCAAGGACCTTGTGTGGAATAGGCACACTAGTTTAGGGGCACTGACGTCCCTCGAGATAACCCACATTTGTTCTTGCAGCCCATGTCCGCCAGTGTACAAGGTTTTTGAGGGAAAGATGAGGACGCTGAGTGCCTAGGATGTCTTGTGCCTTATACTGGTCTTGGAGCACCTTTGCTGGGGTACAGCAATAAGTAATTTCAGGATACACTGTAGAGAATGTGATGGATTTAAGCAGTGGGACTTTGAACATAGAGAGGAGATTTATAGCCACAGAATTGATGATGTTTGAGATCTGGAATGTTCTTATGTGTCGCAGCTTGAGTTTATGCACACAGGAAGGGTATGTATAGATGGGCTGTGGAAAACTAGACTTTGTCACTGGCTTTCTAGGCCAGGAACAAGCTTCTCTTTTTATCTCAATGTGTTCTTGGCTTAGGTGAGGGCATGTTGGGTGTGTTTCACTGCTGTTTGGAACCCCTGTGGAATTTGAGCGACCTGGTTGCAAGCTGCTGGCACCAGGGGGACTGGTCATGACTATGTAATAGAAACTTGATTGTGTGGAACCCTTGGAAGACATGACAAGTGTTATTTGCAAGTTAAGTATGATGATTGTTGTGTACAAACTCCGCCAGCGGCAGTAGCAAGAACCATTTATTTTCTTGTTCTATGGAATACCAACAAATGTGATGACCTATGGTGTGGCCAGATCCCAATGCATCAGGCTCATCCCTGGGAACACTATGACATATCATTCACTGGCATGTGCCAATTCTTTGTGACAAAATACACAATTCACCTAATTTGCATAATAAAGCTACATTAAAAAATTAGTTTGGTCTATTCAATAGATTTTTAGCTGAACTTTTCAGCATGTAATGGGTTCTCTACAATGTTTGGTTCCAGAGATATAGGCAATATAAACAATTCAATGTACATTAAAAGGGCATTTTCCTTTATACAAGTCCCCCTGCTCTTCTGCTTGTATATTAATCGTCTACATGACCATTTACTTGAATCTACTCCAGGTATCCCTAGATTGGCCTATGCAGATGAGTCTTGCTGACCCGTACTCCCTGAGCCTTGCAGCGTCGAATTGGTGATTATGGCAAAGATACATGGAGTTTACAACGATCATAAACGGACGTTAGCTCGGTTATCAATGATTTCTTCACAAAACATAGACTTAATACTAAAAATACATCTAGGTGACATCATACTATGTGGCAAATAATGAAAAACCTACCAGGGATTGTAGGACCTAGGATAGTAATTGGCTGCCCACTGTCAGGTGGACAATATATGCCTACCTCGACTATGTCATCATAAAAATCATTAAGTAAACGGTTCTCAATAGGTCTTCAAACTAGCTTAGCAGCATGTAAGCCCAGACCCAGGTGCAAGGAGGTGGACCTGACTTTACCTCCTCACCCAATTAACCCAACATCTCATCACTCAAGCCTTCTGCTATGCAGATTGGCTTTGAATTTGACCTTGCAAATATCCTTGTCTCTCGGAATATTTGGGAGTGCAGGCACTCGCTATCATTGTTCTAAGACTCCAAGTTCAAATCTATTTTCATCCTTGGCTCACATGACAGTAGACCATGATTTGGTCCATTTTGCAGGTTTTTAAATGTCTTAAATGAATAAAACTTGGCAATCTGTGTTCTTTCTTTGCATCTTAACAAGAGATGATTCATCCTACGCACGTTAACTCCTTTCAAGATTAGATAAGTGACCTTGGCTGCTGCAGTTTTGATACTGTTGCCAGGCCAGACAGCCTCTCAGATGTTCTGCTTATTCTTGCTGCAAAACAATTCTCACCTTTTCTCACCCTTTTCTCTTCATGGGTCCTGGCTTACTAAAATTCATGACGCCGATGTGCAGCACCTATACATTCTTCGCCTGTATTCTATTTGCTACGTATAGTCAGCCTTTATGATAACTTAATCTACCTTGCTTTTAAGCATCTGTACAATTATTGAACGGTTGATTCTTTGCAGTATTTCGTGCGCAAGCAATCTTCTTGCATGTGAAAGTTTACTCGATTCTTAACTTCGTCATTAGTTTCTATAAGATCCATGCATTCGCTTTAGCCAACATCTTGGGACGTCACACATGTCTCTTGTGACGTCATTAGCTCCTCTCTTTGCTCTTTTTCATATTCCTTCAGGGAGTTCCTCCCTCAGATTGTCATCTCTTCGGGGGTACATTCGATAGGGCTGTCTAAATGGGCATCTTCTTTCTAATATACGCTGTGGTATTGGCACAACTGCTGGTTTCAAAGTACACGATCTCCGCTTTCCGACATATAGGAGGTAGCGGGGCGGGACTTGCTGCAGAGGCATGCAGCTGTTTCTCTACAGAAGCTTACCTCTGTTGCTAGGTATGGCATGAAGCTGTGGAGATATGGTAAGATTGAGCCCGTCCAGGTGGTAGAGAACAACTTTTTCTAAACCGCATTGGGGCTTCCTCGATCGGCCCCAAACTTTGCGGTGCAGCAGGAATATGGATGTAGGTTTATTAGTGATCCTATTACAGTGCAGCATGTATTTCATTGCATCAGAGGTTGGGGGAACAGCAAAGCTGTTCTGACTCATGAGCTTATTAGATACCTGTTTCTCAGGGAACCCCATTTGAAGAACCCCTGGCATAGGCATGTAAAAGCCACACTGGTGGAAGTGGACATGGCTCCATATTTCTACCTAATAGATGTTATGCCTTGCAAGGTTTTTAAGTCTGTGAAAGTAATGGTGCTCCAGCATATCCTGAACAAAAATCATCTGAGGCCTGCTAATAGGAAGCATATGATCATCGCGGACCCAGGTCTCCAGAAGTATTTGCGATGGGCTCAGAATCCTTCTCAGCACATTGTTATCACCAGGGCATGTTTTAATTGCATTCATTTGAGAGCAGTTGTGGCGGCCTGGTCTAATGGGAATGAGAATCAATCATGTATTTTCTGTGATGCGCCTAAGTAAGACCTGGGCCGCGTTTTGTTTTGCCCATCTTTCGCGCCTATTAGAGAACGCACGCTTAAACCACTCTTGCAGGGTCAGGGATTTCGTCAGTATGAACCTGCTAAGTGATATCTGCTATGGGTGGACTCAGTTTGTGTGGGTTGGGCTCTGTTATCATTTTTAAAGAATGCATGATGTGAAAATTGTATTGAAATTTGTCTGAAATGTTTTTCCTTGTTTCTCTAGAGTGTTTTATGGTTTTAATGAAATTGGAATCTTTTTTCATGTGTTGATTTCTAATTGTTTATTGCTGCTGTTTTTATGGGGACATTCTGTCTTCCCAAAATAAACGTTTCTACTACTACTACTGTATACAAAAATATTGCATTACAATTGCTGTTCTTCTGCCTAGATACCAAGACTAGGAACATAGTATTTTGTTTCTGTTGAGCGATGGCTGGAAATGTGCTCTTTTAGACTCCGGCCTGTTTTATGTGATTTATGGCTCAGGGTTTTGCTGATGAGATCCTTTGCAATTTGAATATATCTGTGTTTTTATGGTGTTAATTCTGTCTCCTCTTGGAAGTTTCCAGACCTGTAGTCCTGTCTAGTGTTACATTCTTTCATTCAGGAGTTTACATTTTTTTCCTCCAAGGTTTACCCGTAACATACACACTCAGCAAGTAATAAAACTCAATACTAACTTTATAGCGTGGTCTGGTTTGCTTCGCTGGTTTGCAGGATGATCCTGATCTGAAGAGGCCAGGCTTCAAAGTGAATTAGTTAGGGAAGGGAAATGATCTGTCCTTCCATCCTGTATGCTCGGGGTTGTGAGTTGGATTTTCATGTGTCAGAATTCAGACTGGCTCCATTTCAAGTTGGTTTCAGTCACAATTGCAGCTTTTAATGTGCCTATTTTCAATAAACACTGCTTGCAGTTCATAATGCATTGGCTTATCAAACTCCTATCAACCGTCCATTTTCTCAATATCTGTAGGTTTCCTAATCCTGGCTCTTCTGTAAAAGAAAATGAACACACACACACACACACACACACAGCAGTGGAAAATGTAAATCTGTTTTTCTTTCTATAACTTGCTGTTCTTTCTCCTCGGGTTAGGCAGTTCACCATTTTAATAAACGTTGCAGGTTATTTTATGGTACTTGAAATGTTCATCTCAAGCCTTGTCAGTTGTGGTTTTCAGTGGCTGCAAAACATTGCACGTTTCGTGTGTGCCTGTGTTTACCAACTGCTGTGCACAAGCTGCAGCCTGCATGGTGTCTTTTAAGTTAGCACTTTTATTCAATGGAGATTTCTTTTCATTACGTTGTACGTGCTGCCGTGTGAAGGTAATGAATGCAGAGGGGGGGTGGGGAGGGAAGGGCTTTTGGTGTCTGTCCCCAGCACATTCTGGTGTTGTGGTACCAGGCCACAGATTAATAATGTTGGGTCCAATACGGGTGCCTCTTCCACCCAGGTAAATGCACCGACCCCTCAGCCGCACCAAGTCTGTTGTCCCACCCTGCACAGTACCGCCAGGTCAGAGAGTCTTTTTTAGGGATTGCGATTTTCCTTTACAGGGGGCAATTGAAAACCTTCCATGCAAGTCTTCTAAGGTCACCTAGACCGTATCCGTGTGTAAGTGGTAGTCCCGGATCATCTTGGAAAATGGAGCATCAGTGTATGCCCTTGCAGAAGATGGCTGATCAATCTGCCTGCTGCTAGTCCTCCTTAGTAATTGCTGAGCAAAGAGTAGTGGCGTGACCTATTGGTGGTGGTTTGGCCATGTTGCTGTGCTTTGGGCAACATTCGCTATGCTGGAGTAGCCAGTGATCAGAAATCTGAACTCTAGCACATTCTATCAGCTGATTTCCCACACCCTTATCTATTGACGATCTTAGTGTTGTTCTAATAAATAGCAATGTAATGGAGTTCGGAATTTTTGGGAGCTGGTGGCTATTCAGATTCTGCTTCTAGACCTGGAGAGCCTGTTGACCTGACACCAATGGCTACCAGGAGCCACTTTTGGCTCTCTCTGCCATCTGTTGGCATGCAATCATACTGATGTGATATTAACTTTCTTATTTGGGAAGGTCTATAAAGAAGCACCAAAGGGACCTAGAAGACATTGGAAGCATCTTGGGTTGTAGGCTAGATTTGTAGTACGTGATGCATTAGCTCCTGATTCTCTAGGTGTTGCTCCTGCCTACTAGGTGATGCCCAATACCCCAGGGCTAGTTCTAGCTGTGATGACAGCCATTTTAAAATACGTCTTACAGAAATGGTGAGGACATTTTTCGAATCGGCAGCCTAATGTAAAATACATATGGTCTATTGAATATGGTAAATAGATTTCCAGGGAATTTGGGAATAATAATCTGGGAATAACCCACAGTGCATTATGCAAGCATTTGGCAGTGTGCTTTTATTTACTTAGGTCAGTTTCATGTGTTTTGACGCTTTTTATTTGCTATTGCATTTAAACTTCGATTTGGTCTGACAAATGGGTACTCATTAAGTGGCCCTCAAGATCTGTTTGCCTCCAATGCGCATGAAAGGGCTGCATAGGGCTGATGGGAGTTGAAGTCCAAAGATTCTGGTGGGCCACATAATGAATAACCAAACTTGTGGTGTTTTAGTAGAAAGAACAAGAGCGATCTCTAAAAGATGTTTTTTTCTATTTCCCGATACTGTACTCATTAGTTTAGTTCACATATGTATTTGGAAAATCAAGATACATTGTTGGGTAATTGTGATCGTTAGTACTGTTTGCTGAATGTGCTAACTTGTATCTGAAGATTCGTGCCTATCCTTGTGTATGATTTATTATATGTCTTAATACTGTATTTCTTGCAGTCTGTTTGACTATTGGCACCACTTCATTGAAGGTGTCTGGACCTTTAACCATCAACATTGTTTGAACTTTTAGTGTTTGTAATATTTTGTACACACGATAGTTATTTTTTGAATTCATGTTATCAGTAATACTCTCCTCCTTTTTTTCTAGGTCCCTGCAATCCCCAACAATGATAAGAACAAGACATATTCTGTTCAGTACGTCCCTAAGTTTACAGGACTTCATAAGGTAAGAAAGGAGTCATATAAGCATCAGTGGGGTACTTTTATACTTGATGTGTGATCAATAATCATTACATACATTCCCCCCACCCCCTCCTTGTAAAAACATATTTTAAGGAGCTATTGTTTCAGTCTAGAGAACCTTTTGTAAACATTAATACTATGTATTGGAGCAACGTTAAGGGGCTTCATTCTGAGGATGGGTATACAGCAGAAATCAGCCGGCAAATCAGTTATTGCCAATTCACCACTTTGTCACAACACATATTAAAGAGGTGCATTGAGAAGAGCTTATTGGACATGCAACCTCGGATGACCAATACATGCATCCCTATTGCGGGACATTGCTCCATCCACAGTGGGAGCAGTCCACCATAGACTGCTTCTTGTTTGAGAAGGTTTATTGCTTGCAGTGGAGTGTGTCGGAGAGTAGCCTTTGTAATGCTGTGTGACCCCCATAAACTGTGGGAAACCTGTGTTTGAATCACAAGGAATGGGGGACACATATACATAGCCGCTTGCAGTGTCCAGTTTGTAGATTGTGACCTGTGACTTTGCCCCTCAAAAGCTTGTCACTGCATAGTGCTGGCTCACAAAGTGCTGGGTCCTCTCATACTTCTGATCCTTGTTTGTGGCTTTTGACTGGCATGCGATTTCTTTTTAAGATGCACATTTTCCAGATAAAATATGCTTGTTGAGTTTGGAACTTGATTTATGAAAAAAAAAAAAACCTATGTGGCTCCTTACTCGGCTCCAGTCAAACACTTGCCAAACTAATCGGTGTTTGTCTGAATACTAAATATGCTATTGGGTACACACCTTGCTCAAGTGATGACCCAACAAATGTTATCATGGAGAAAAATACCTTTTGCTCCACATATCTCGGTATGATCAAAACAACTCTAGCCCATGTAAGAAAGCTAGACTAGGCTCAGCCTTACTCCTCTACTATAAAGTCATAACGACCTCCTTATTCCTCAAGAAAAAAAGTAAACTCCAGAACAACTTGTGAAACTGCAACTTATTGGTATACTGTTGCGAGCTCCTTCTTTTTTGCAGCAGCTGTACCGCAGTGCAGCACCCCTTGCATGCTTTTTCTGAGAGCCCTTTGGAAGTTTTTCAACCCAATAATCTACAGAACACATGAAAGGGAGACCCTGGACACCTTAAAGGTTCTCATTCTCCTCTGTTCCATCGGACTACGCCAACGCGTTCAACTACTCTTTTGCTGTTCTTTCCAGATGACCTCACTGGTCGGTCCACTCCCCCATGCTATTCAGTCTGTACATGCAGGGATTTGTGGAGCTACCATGACCGCTTACTGTACCTTTACTGTTCACCTTAACACTACAAGTTTCTACATGAGCAACAGCATCCAAAAGAGTGTCATGGGGTAGCATAGACGGGAAGCTTCATCAACAGCAGCGGCTGCTCTCCCACAATGAAATGGGGGCAATGTTCTACCACCATTGTGAAGAGAGCACCCAGGTTTAGAGTAGTAGGTCTAGTCCTGTGGCTAAGCATCCTGCTCATCCACCAAAGTGGTTGGTCTGCCAATGTGTGTTGCGTAGACCTCTAAGGCGCCATGTCTACCAAACGATTCAATGGCCACATATTGGCTCCAGCATCACTGTTGGAGCATCATTCGCTCACTTGTGCCTGCTGAAGCAATGATTATGGGAGTGGTTGTCACTCTTTCATATTTCTGGCCGTGCCACCGCTGCCATGGATCAAATAGAATCAAAGCGATGCATGTGGGCCTATGTGTGTGGGAGAGGGCACCACGTGTCATGTGGTGATGGTAGGGTAGCTGACTGGCAGGTGCTCTTCTCCACAGCATGCCAGATAGAATGTGTGTGGGTTATTTCAACACTAGACCGGGATGGGCTGAAGGTGAACTTGGGTTGGGTTTGTGAACATTTTCTAGAACGTTTTCTGGAGGCAATGTGAAAGTGGGTAGTCTGTAGGTAGTCACCGGAGTTGAGCAAATGGCAATTAGAAAATGTCCTGCAGTTGCAGTCAAATAATTGCATTTAAGGGGGGGGCAATGTAATACTTAGATGTTTATTTTCTGGTGGCATTGTAGTTCTGGACGGATAATTCCTATTGTGTTTTACGTTTTGGAAATCCTGATTATTGCTGAGATGTTTTAGAAGACACAATGATGTGTAGATCTGAAGGTACAATTTTGAAATAGGAGTTATTTCCACTAGAGTACAATTTGATTGAAATGTTTCAGTGTTGTATCGGAACACTGTATCAGCCAATACTTCCGGGTTGTGCCACACATGTTTGTGCACTGTGCAGCCAATGTTTTTTTCTGGTGCACTCTTTTTCTGACTGGTACATTTGTGGTTTGCAACTGCTGGGTAGTGCTACTGAATATTGTGACAAACCTGACCTCTGAAGTATTGGTTCTGTTTAATTTATTTGTTTTTACTTTTATAAAGCGCCCAAAACAAAATCGGCATCCTGGCGCTAAGCCTTGGAGGGGGCGGGGTGGGAGGGGGAAGGAGACGACAATGATGAAAGGAGAGGGAGGCGTTTCAATGACAAAGTTAATGAAAAGCACCCAATGGACGGGGTGAGCAAAGGCGAATGGTATAGGGTCAAAGTCAATTAAATACACAGGTTTTCAGCAGTTTTTTGAAGGGGCAGTTGCGAGGCTCAGACTGCAGGTAGGCGGGAAGTTTATTACAGAGGCGAGCAGCTGTGACTGGGAGGCTGGAGCCTCACGCTCTGCTACATTTAAAGCGCAGGGTAGCCCCTAGATTGCAGTAGGGTGATCTTGTGGGCATGGAGGATTTCTTCTTGGAGATCCTTTGCGAGAGGTAGGCAGGTGCAGTGTTGATGAGACACGTGTAGCCTGGGCTGCGCAGCTCTAGGTAAGTGCAGAAGGCAGGGGGCTGTACGGGTTACAGTTGTAGCCCCTAAGTGCGTGGTAGGCCAGGAGGCAGTGCAAGGAAGAGTGGTCGTGGAGGAGGCTGGTACCCAGTGAGACTTTGAGGTACAAAGGAAACAGTCGGCGCAGCAGACAGGTAAATTAGCAAGGGAGCTAGAGAGAGGCGGCAGAGGAGAAAACGAGGGTCTTGAGCTGCTACTGGAACTTCAAGTGGTCCCGCTCAAGTCTGAGAGTGGCAGGGAGGCCGTTCCAGAGGGAGGCACCTGCAGAGGCGAGAGATCTAACCCCCATTCTCTGCCTGAGAAAGCTTCTGACCCTCAGAGAGAGTTGGATGTAGTGCGGGCCGCGGGCTCAGAAAGACCTGTGGATAATGCAGGTCGTCTTAAACTTGATCCTTGCAGCCACCGGGAGCCAGTGGAGAGATTTTAGGGCTGGAGAGATACGGTCCCTGGGCTTGAGGCCAAGGATAAATCTTGCAGTCCTGTTGTGGATTAGTTGCCTGGGGGAGAAGAGTAGAGTATGGCAGATTGAGAGAGGCTGTTGCAGTAGTCGAGTCCAGAGAGAACCAGGGCTCTGAAGACAGTGTGCTTCTAGGAAAAAGTGAGGAAAGGTAGAATACCTCTGAGGAGGTGCAGCTGGAAGTGGGCCTTTTTGGCGAGTTCTGTGATGTGAGGAGAGAAGGAGAGGGTGGAGACCAATTTATTTTGAAATTTGTTTATTGGTATAATAAGCAACTAGCAGGTGTTTACAGCAGTCCGCTCTGAAGACTGCATGAGTATCATACATAGCTGGATGTGTAACCAGATGCAAACAGATAAAAATGCAAATGAACAGAAGAAATAAGAAAACACATAACAAAGAAAAATGACTATACAGGCATGTTGACTAGACTCAGACATAAATAAAAGATGTATGGTGTACAGTGACAGCAATGCTTCACTCCAAACTTCATAGGGTGGGGAACTCGGCGACAGTGGGATCGGGCAAAATCAGGCTGGGGGGGTGGAGGGGCACGGTGGGAGCTCAGATCACTGGCATTTGCTCACAATGCATCCAATGTAGCAGGCAGGTTGCAAACTGTTCACGGTGGTTTATCATCTGAGGGGTGAACATATCAAGAACAAGCGTCTTCCAGGATTCATAGGAGTCCCCAAGGGTGTCGTCCAAGCCATGCAATGATCTAGCCCACACTTGTTTCAGCTTCACACCAAACCTCAAATTCTCAGTACCACTGTTTGTACCGTGGGCCCCACAGTGTCTTCCAGGACATAGCAATTCAGCGTTTAGCTAGGATCCAAGCCGGATCCATAAATGTATTAATATGTTTGTTTGCTATTCGTAGGGTATGTGCCAAGGAGGCATTCTGTAGGGTCCGAGTTGTATCTAACAACCCCTACTATTTCGCAGACCTCTTCTATTCGGGTCCAAAACCTTTGCACTTTTACACATTTAGAAACATATGGAGTATGTCCGCATCATCTTTGGTGAGATTACGAGAGCATCTAGAGATGGTAGGAGGTGGGGGGTGTTCGGTGTATGGGCATTGGAAGAAGGTAGTGGGAAGGTTATGGTGTGGTGGTCGGACCAGAGATTGGGGGAGATGTCTACATTAGCTAGGCTGCAGTTAAGTTCAATGAGCCAGTCTGGTGCCCTTCCTAGGCAGTGTAGGGCTGGCTATATGATGAGCGAGTCCCAAAGAACGAGAGAGTTTGTGAGTGAGATGGCCTCCTTGTCAGAAGGGTCTGACAATCCCAAGTTAAGGTCATCTAGCGTGATAACATTGGATGTTGGCTTGAGACTGGTAGTAAGGAGCTGTTAGGTCGTCTACAAAGGGGCCGATATATTATGTGAAAAGTGATGGTTGTTGTGGGTGATAGTGCAAGCTTGGCAGTGAGTAGTTCACAGGTGGTAAGAGCTTTGGTTGCATAGTTTTGAAGGACCAAGTGTTTTTGTGGATGATGGTGACTCCACCCCCTTTGGTGTCAGGGAGTTCATGGGGGGGGTAGCGATAGTCGGGGCTGGGCCTGCTGCTGGGTGTAGCCGTGTCCCGGTCACTGCAAGGATGTCTAGATTATGGTTTATGAGGTCTATGATCTCATGGGCATTTGCTGTGATGGAGCGGGCATTGATGAGGGCACAAGCAATTGGCACAGAGGCCGATTTAGGGGAGCATTTCCTGGGGTAGCCAGATTAAGGTGGGAGGGTGATGTGCAGGGCACTGGAGGTGGGTAGGCTTAAGTGTGAGAGGCAGAAGTTTATGTGGGCTGGGATGGAGATAGGTAGGGAAGGTGTGATGGTGCGGGATGACACCCTGAGTTTTCTAGGAGGGCTGGGTGAGCCAAGCAGAGGCGGGCCAGTGTGCGGGCAGCTTGTGAGGGGGGTAGGCGTAGGGGTGAGTAGATATTGGTTGAGAAAGGGCTGGGCTTTGTGATGCTGGGCTAGGGGACACCACCGGGTAGGCAAGGAGGCCTTAAGAGTACAAGTGTGAAAGGTGAGTCAGGATTGAGGGTAGAGTATATGGTATGTGAGGTCCTAGTATCCATCTCTGTGGATAAGTAGTATTGCTGAGTGGTCCTCTGTGAGATAGATGTTGGGAGACCATCGACAATGGTAGATGTGAGGTGTTTGAGGGGTGGAAGGAAAGGTGTAGGAGGTGTCAGAATGGCTGGGCCACAGAGAAAAAGCTGCTGAATGCTAGGCGTGTGTAGCTGTGCTGCTGATATGGTGCAGATAGAGGGTTTTGATAGGGCAGTGAGTAGGTGAGGTGACTGCAATACAGCCTCATGAAAAAGATTACCTTCACCATCGGGTGGTGGTTCCCGCTGCCGGATGGTTCCCGGAGGATTTTTGCGTCTCTGCAGCCGTCCTGGTAGAGGAGAGGGTCCTGGGGAGCAGAAAGGCTGGGGGAGATTTATAGGTGAGGGCAGTGTGCGGCCATGGAGCAAAAAGCTGTATGGAGCTGAAAGTGGTAGGGACTATGCCGTACATAGCCGGACCGGGCCAGACAGGGAAAGGCTTTGGCCTTAGTGTTGGGCCTTGGAGGGAGGCTGGCTTTGCCTGCCCACTCCATGGGCTTTCCCAGGTATATTGGCTAGCAGCCAATCGAGCAGGTGCAGAGGCGGGCCTAGAGGAGAAAGGCCTGCACAATACAAGGCTCTGAAGCAGCGGCAGCCATTTTTCAGTGGACGGCAAGGGATGTATACTGCAAATCCAGTAAAGGCAGGAATTCGTATTTAGCAACTTTTAGAGGCATAACTGTTTCAGGCAGTAAATCGTTTTCAGCATTTTTGCAGGGCCAGTCAAGCAGAGGCGATATTTCAATTACGGCAGTTTTCAAAATTAATTCTGGAAATGCAACTTCCAGCCGACATGGCTTACCTTAATTTCTGCAGCATTTCTCATGATGCAGGTTGAAACTTTTATGTGGGAGCACTGTGTGATTTTCTTCAAGCCAGGGCCAGACAGGGAATGCTTATCAACACTGCCTGTAAATGAGATTGTTTTATTTAGAAATTATTGCTGTACAATGCGAGCCTCTTGATTTTGTAGTGATTAATGCGGATGAACCTTCCTTACTCTGCAAGCCCTCTTCCAGAGGACAGGATTAGCTCGACTGTTGCAATTCGACATAACACACACGACTGATCAACATTCTTAGTTGTGAATGGAGGATTGCATAGGGGCAACGCGCTGCTCTTGGAAGCAAGACCACGCAGAGCAACAGAGGTTCGAAACCTGGATCTGCGCTTAGAAACCGAACTCGGGAACGGTATTAGGCGTGTTTATAACAAACCAATTAAATAAATAAATGGGCCAGAAACATTGCTTTGGGTGCACAGAACAAATGCTGTGCATTATATGATGGGTTAGTTATAACACGCTTAATACCCAGAGGTTTCTAAGCGCGAACCCGGCGATCGAACCTGTGGTGCTCTGTGTCCTCTTGCTTCTAAGGCGAGCACGTTACCCCTGAGCTATCCTCCCATGCATGCATTTGCTCATTTATTGACCAAAATTGTATAGGTCTGTTGCATTTTAGTAACCACATGATTATCTGCCTAGAGGCTAAGAGAACTAACTGTTAAGAGAACATTAACTACTTTCCATCCTTCCTAATCTATTAAGATTATAGACAAAGGGACCTTCGCCGGTTGGTGTGGTTCTAGACCTTTTGACTATTTTTGACGATCACACACTGCTCCCCTACGCTGCACACAGGATGGACTTCTCTGGCACCATCATGAAGTGGCTGATATTCTACCTACCTGGCAGACCCCCCACCTACTGTTCAGATGGGTTCCCTCTGATGTAAACACTCCACAGGTGTCCAACATCTGTGGAATTTCTCAGGGTGCCATTCTATCCCCAGTCATCTAGAACCTGTGTATGGAACTGCAGTGCTCCTCACTCCTCGATTACCTCAACCTTGCGATACACCCGCACAGAAATGTTAAGTCGTTTCCAGTAAGGGTGCAGACATATGTTCAACTATTTGAGATTATCGCCAAAATGTTTATCATTTTGCCACTGCTGATTCACAACCCAAAAAATTGTCAGCCCATTATTCATCTAATATCTGAAAAATATGAGGGCTGCTTGAAAAACCTGGTAGTTTTAGTTTGTATTCACCCTATTTACTGAAATAAAGAAAATCTGTAATGCTTTTTAGCAGGAGAATGCTGTTTTTATTGCGATTTCGGTTAACCAATCTTAATTGCCTAAAAAGAATTTTGTCTCTGCCATCCATTATTTGTGGACAGATTTAGCAGGTTCCACATTTGTGGTTGCCTATCACTGCTGGCATATTCCACATAGATTGCATTGCATTGTCTTTCTCCGTTTTACTACATGTCATGAAATTAGGGTCAATCTGATTTTTGATTGTCTTGGCTTTTAGATATGTCATGGAATGTTTTGATCAAGGTAGTTGGTAATGTCGTTATGCAAATGTAATGTGTTCCAATGTTTATTTCAAATATTCCTAATGATATGGGTATTAGAACTATGTTATGAATCTGATGTTGTTGGCTCTACTTGTCTTTGTTGTGGTTTCCTTGTTGCATAATAATTCTGTTCTATTTTGTTTTGGCTCTTGATGTTGACTTTTGAAAAATCCTAGATTGGAAACCCCTTGTTTGAAATTTCTGAACAGTGTTAACATGTTTTAGATTTTCCATGTTTTCACTGCAATTTCTTTTGATTCTCAGAATTTCTACATATGGTATATTTTGAATGATGCGTTGCAGATGGTTGCTTTTGGCATGGAGAATATTGTTGCCTGCAGAGGGTTTTGGTAAAACATTGTGTATATTATATTGTTTTTGACATATAGATCAAGATCCAGAAAACAAATCCTTTCTTTGCCGTGGTTCATTGTCAGTTTTATATTGTAGTCATTCATATTCAGATATATTACATATTGGAGCAGAGATGGTTCGGCTCCATCCCATATTAGTAGGATGTCTTCTTTAAACCGACCCCAAAAAATATTTCCAGTGTCATTGAAGGCCGACTGTGTCCATACATGTTCAATTTCATAGTTTGCATCCAAAGGTGCATATTTTACACCCGATGGTGCACATTTTGCACCCATATCAGTTACTTTTTGTTTTGGTATAATTGCTCATCAAAACAAAAGACCTTGTTGGTGAGGGTGAATTCTAGCATTGATAGTATCATTTGATTCTGGTCATAATACGAAATGGATCTGGATTTCAGGAAATATTGCATAGTTTGTAACCCTTTTTGGTGTTGAATACTGGTGTGCAGAGATGTCACATCCAGACTTAGAAAACTGTCGTTTGTTTGCCAGGCGATGGAATCAAGTTGTCACATCACATGTTTAGTGTCCTTGATATAGGAGGCTAAATTGTAGGACAAGGGTTTGAGATGAACATCAATGTATTCAGATATCCTCTCAGTAAGTGATCCTATCCCATTAATAATTGGCCTGCCTAATGGAAATCTTGTATTGTTTTTGTATTTTTAGTGCAAAGTATATGGTCGCCATAATAGGTTGTTGTACATTCACATAGTTGTATTCATCATCATTCAGTAAACCAGAGTTGAACCAGATCTTGATGAGTTCTCTTCACTTGATAATCTGCTCTGGTCCTGGATGTATCAGTTTTGGAAAAAGCCAGCACTGTTAGATGATAGTTGTACCTAAAGGTCAAGGGCACACAAGATCTCGCTCACGTTCTCTCATGGCCAACAACCATTCAAATGTGGATATGTTTGTCCCCACTGAGACAAATCAACTTCTGGGGCACCAGTGGTCCAGGGATGAATATCAGTTTCTAAACCATCAATCGGCCCCATACCTCTAGTACACCAGAAGGGATCCCAGCATATTGGAAGCACCAGCAAATTATAAACTTAATTGTCCGATTTTGGTAACGTGGATGGAACAGCAGACTTATCTCTTCAAGGTTGAGGTATGTTGGATAGTTGCAACACAGCGAAAATACAATTATTACCCAATGATAAAAGGGACTGTCCAGTCAAGGTTGTATACAAATATTTACTTTATTATTATCAGAACATACAGTTCTAGAAAACTACAAAATACAACCCACCCTGTATAGGAATGCAGGGGACAGACAGTTTCAAGAAGGAAAGAGGATGCACTCTGAATACTGACGGGAGGGTAGTTGGTAGATTGATTAATCTCAATAGTTCAAGGGTACTTGGTTTCAGCACAAAGAGAGAAATGAGTCGTAAAGTGTCCCTAGGGGCCTTCGGAGAAGGACCGGGGGACAGAACCACAATTTACCTTGTGCTGTAGATGTTCTTGGTGCTCGACAGGGTCGAGTCGGTTTCAGGGTGTTTTACAGCTTCTGTGACAGAATTCAAGAGGGGAGACAGCTGCTAGTATCAGGCGACAGGCAGTACGTCGAGCAAGGCTGGACTGACACCTGCAGGCTGGCCTACACGGCAGCCCATGGGTCAGGAATCGTTCTCAGTGCAGGTTGGCTGGTCTAAAGCACTGGTCGAGATATCTCGGACGATGTTAGCGACTGCTGCGTGACAACAGTCAGCGGTGCAGTCTGTTGCAGCTCAAGGGGCTCGACTGGCTCGAAAATGTCTTTAAGGCGGATGCTGGTTGATGCACTCATCATAGCTTATTCTCTGGGCTTGTCGTCCTTTAAGGCAGACTGCCAAAAACTGAAGAGAGTGTTGCGGGCAACAGCCTTGTCCTTGGTTTGGTTCAGAGACTCTCTGGCACTTCGCACCTAGGAAGCTTGCTTGCAGAGCCTAGCAGGGCATGCTGTGTGCTGGCTGGGTACCGGTTCTGGAGCTGCTGGTGGGTACTCTGGATTCAGTATCCCCCTCTGTTACTTGGGAGATGTTTAGGGCAGTGATCTTGCTTCCCTCTTTGGTACTCCTGCCATCCTTCACTGGTGGCAGCTGTAAGGCAGACTGTACCTTCAGCCAGGGTCCAATGCTGGGTTCTTCTTGCACAGCATTCAGAAGATCCGCCCAAAAAGATCGTCAGCCCTCTTTTAAAGCCAAATGGGTCACAGTGATTGGTGTAGGCTAAGCCTACCTTATTTAACCAATTCTGGGTCCCCACTAACAATCTTCTGTATGTATGAGGTCATAATCGGAGTGCTTTGCAACAGAAAAGGTAAAGGGGTGAAAGCATGTAATACTCAGTCACACCCATCTTCCTGTCTGTTTTGGATCAAAGGGTTTCTATAGTTAATGGAGCTCTCTAGGGTTCCTGATTAAGGCGGCAGGTCTCCCTTGAAGCTGTGGCGAGAACATACTTTGTCTTCATCAAATCACATACTCTTGCCCTCTGGATGGGGTCCCCCTGCGGGGTTGCCTACTGTAAACACATGTACAAGACATGACAGCTCACTGTCATTGATACTTTAGGGTGGGAGCTGGCTTCAGGTTGACACAGTGCACATGAAATGGGTGTTGGGGGCTTCCTGTCTCCTTTGTTTTAGCCTCTGCAGCCAGGCCATGTGTGGGCCTGTTTGAAGTATACTCTATTAGTATGTTAATTGCTGCCACCATCTGCAGAGGGTAAAAAACGGAAAGGGTGGATCCATGGAGCCTTTGATAGTTAATTAGGCTTGCCTTGGCAGGAGAAAGGTTTTGTTACTCCCCCTTCTGAGATGCATTGTGTACTCCATCTGTCAGATCCTAACTAAATATGGCAGGGAGTACACAGGTCTATGTGTATGTTGTGCAGTGAGCTTGGGAAAATATGTGCAGATTAGCTCCATGCATTTTCCAGAGGTTGATCTACCATCATTCAATTTCATATAAAATTTCGAAAAAAGCCCAGGTGAGCTCACACCTACCGCGTGGATGGTTGAATTCCTCAAAACCACCAAGACCGAATTTGTACTTCTGGGCCACCACTGCAAGCAGGAATCCACTCAACCGTGGCTGGAGAAAAAGCGCTTGGATGGGCTTAACACTCACCTCACCCACTCAGCAAAATGTGTAGGCATCATTGTGGCAAGCATTATTTCCTTCCAACAGGACCTCACAAAAAGGGTCAAATGTCTTAGTATCGGATCTCTTCTCTGCAAGATCAAGCCTTCCTCGCTCCCCAGGACGTCTAGTGTGGTGTAAGTCCTAGTGATTTCACATACCAATTGGGGTAATGACCTCCTTGCAAGGTTCCCGGCTGCTCACTGAGCCCACTTCAAAGCAGCACACTACTCCCAGGCTCCCCTCATCACCAGCTTGAGAAAACTTGACCACATCACCTCCAGATTGTGTGAATTAAACTGAATCCCCATCCTGGCTAGGATCTAGTTCAAAGCTGCATTTCTCACCTACAAGACAACCATCACCATTACTCTGGTCTACCTGAATGCCAACCTATTAACATTGGGTGGCACGCTGCCATTTTGCAGTAAGACTATCATCAAACTGGAAACTAGCCAGGCTCGAAAAGAGAAAAGTAGGAAACTGTCCTTTTCATGCTACCCTCTAGTCTCCTTGAACTACAGTCCGGTAGTAAGCTGGACTGCTCCAAGTCTCCTTCAGTTTAGGAAAGGACTGAAACCTCTTTCCTCCAACCAACACCATGAGTTAACCTAGATTCGAGGGGATTGGGTCCTCCGACGTATTCCATATCTCTGACAGGTAATGTCCACAGATGTGCTGCTTCGGAAAATCTTTGGCTCCTGCGTCGATGACATCGATGCGCCGTCCCCGAGGACCTCCTCCGACGGCCGACGTCACCCGATGTGATAAGTAGGACGCACGACGCCCATAGCCTCAGTTCCGTTTTTTCCGCGAACGTGTTCGCTTCGTGAATCTTCGTGAATCTCGGTACGCCTCGACTCGTTGGAGTTGCTGTTTTCTTTCTCGGTTCATTGAACCTGTTCAGTTGGTGTGAAGACCTGTTTGTGGCGATGTCTTTCTCATCTTCGACCCCGCGTCCGGGCTTCAAGAACTGCGGGGACTGTGGGTCCAAGATGTCGGTCACGGACTTGCACAACGCTTGCCTCTGGTGCCTTGGGAGGCCCACGATGCGGACGACTGTCGACTGCCAGTCGCTCACTGCGAAGGCCTTGCGAGAACGCAAGAAGAAACTGTCGGTAGGTCGGGTGTCTAAGACCCGGAAGTCGAGGTCTGCGGGGCTTTCGACAGTTGACTCGAGGGGTGACTCTCCGTGTCGTCGTCGGACGTCCGGTGGGTCTCCTTCCAGGAGTCGGTCCCGCCACTCCTTCGCCTCTTCTAGGCATTCCAGGAAGCGCCGGCATAGGTCGCCTTCCCCGTCCTCTTCCAAGGACTCCGCCCATCGGCGGGTCGCTTATCCCTCCATGACAAGCGACACCGGAGGAATGGGCTTCCTTCGGGAAGCAGATGCTAGCGATTCTGGAATCGCAGGGCACCGGTCCGTCTGCGCCTCCGAGTGGGGTCGGTTGGCACCGGTCGAGAGACACCGCCCGTACGCCTTTGGGCTCGGGTGGTCGGCACGGCTCGTGGTGGTAGCCGTTCTCGCCATGCCCGTTCCAGGTCCTGGTCCTCGACGCCCTCGAGACTGGTGATCCTGTGCCGTCTTCAAAGAAGACGTCGACACCTGTGACGCCGAGGTCGTCGACGATTTCTCTCGAGGTTCTGTCTTTGAGGCCGTCGGTGCCCAGGTTGTCGAGAGACACGCTCGGAGCTCCGGCTTCGAGGACTGTGTCGACGCCGCAGATGCTGGAGGCGTTGCAGCTGACGTCGACGCCGATTCGCTCGACATCAACGCCTTTTCTCTCGACGCCGACTCGCTCGTTGCCCTCGACACCTTTACTGTCGGCACCGACTCGCTCAGCGCCCTCGACGCCTTTCGAGGTGGTCGTGTCGGAGGGGCCCCGTGGCACAGGGTTTGCCCCTAAAAAGGCTATGGCTAAGTCCGGCACTGCTTTGGTCCGCAGAGGTCTTCCTCTCCCCGCCTGGAGTACATTTCAGAGGGTGATGAAGGCTCTGATGGCGGCCTGGTTCAGGTTACGGTTCCGGATGACCTTATCTTGGGCCATAGTCAGTTTGATGACCTGAGGCAGTCACTGCATGATGCCAGTGGACTGGACACCTCTCCGGAGGTGGCGTTTTGTTGGCCGGAGCCTGGCACTCATGCCGATTCGTCATATCGGCGCCTTGTGTCTCGGGTTACCGAGTACTTGGGTTGGTCAGCTCCCCCAGGGGAGTTCGTTCAGGATGATCTCACGGACATCCTTGATCTCGGTCCACCCACTGACCTGGTTTTGCCTTTTCATATGGCTTTGCAGAGAAGGGTGGCGGCGGCTTGGACTGCTCCGGAGAGTCTCCCGTCAGTGGGCAAGTCTTTGTCGCGAAAATACCGTCCAGCCAGTAGCGACCCCTGCTACTTGTCTAGGCACCCCACCCTGGAGAGTTTGGTGGTGCAGGCGGCTACGGCTCCGGCAAAGCAGGCGTCGTATCCTACCATCCCTCCGGATAGGGACGACAAACGTTTTGACGGCTGGGTGAAGAAAGTGTTTTCTTCTGGGGGTATGGCGCTTCAGGTGGCCAACTCCATATGTGCCTTGTCTCGTTTCACACACACTTCTGTGGAACTGTGTTGCATTAGCGGCTGATCATATTCCCGAAGGGGACGAACGGGATGGTTTCCTTGCTATGGTTCAGGATGGCAAGGAAGCCATGTGTGAGGCCGTTCAGTCGGGTTTGGACTTGGCGGATTGTGTCAGCCGGTCCATGGCGGCGAGCACCGTAATGCACAGGTTTGCGTGGTTGAGGAAGTCTGGGTTCGCTCCTGAAGTGCAGTCCCGGCTCCTCAACATGTCCTTTGACGGTGAACACCTTTTTGGTAGCAAGGCTGATGAGAGCCTTGAGAGGTTGCAGACCTCCAAAGCTGCAGCGAAGTCGTTGGACGCTGCAGTTGGCCAACCTCCGCCTTTTCGTCCTAGGGGACAGCAATGGAGGGGAGGTTCCTTTCGCTATTACTCGTCCTTCAGTAAAGCGAGAGGAGCTAGCAGTCAAAGAGGCCATCGTAAGAGTGCCAGAGGTGGAAACAAAGGTACTCGAGGTGCCAAGGCCACTCGGGCAGTTGCCTCTTTGCCCTCAGGCAACGCCGCAGCCGCTACCACTCAGTCATGAGGGAAGGTCCCATGGTTCGCTGGTTGGGGGAAGGCTGGCGCAGCATCTTGTAGAGTGGCAAGCCATTACTTCGGATGTGTGGGTTCTGGAGATCATAACCCATGGCTACTGTCTTCCTTTTTGGCAGAGGCCTCACGACAATCCACCAGGGAACCTATCTTTGAAGAGTCCGGATCCGCTCCTTGCGCAGGAAATTCAAGCCCTGCTGGAGAAAGGCGCCATAGAACTGGTGCCTGTAGCGGAGAGGAACAAGGGATGGTATTCCCCTTATTTTTTGATTTCAAAGAAAGAGGGGGGATTGAGACCCATCATGGACTTGCACAGTTTGAACAAACTCCTCAGGAAGGACAAGTTCAAGATGGTGACTCTCTTTCAAGTCCTCCAGGCCCTTCAACTTCAGGACTGGTTGGTGTCTCCCGCCCTCAAGGATGCTTACTTCCATGTGCCGATCCATCCCAAGCACAAGAAATCCCTGAGGTTCGCGGTTGGCGACTTGCACTTTCAGTTTCGGGTCCTGCCGTTCGGATTGACCTCCGCCCCGAGGGTTTTCACCAAACTCATGGTGGTGGTGGCAGCGCATCTCAGGAAAGGGGGGATTCACGTCTACCCCTACCTGGACAATTGGTTAATCAGGGGGAGCTCTCCCGAGCAAGTCCTGGATCATCTGTCCGTCACCTGCCACTCCCTTCACAGGCTGGGCTTCTCCCTCAATTTAAAGAAGTCCCATTTTACACCAACGCAGCGGCTCCAGTACATCGGAGCAGTGCTCGACACGTCCCTGGGGCAGTGTTTCCCTCCTCAGGTAGGGCTCTTCACATTCAGCAGATGGTGCACAAGTTTCAGTTTGCCCAGACTCTCCCAGTGTCCGAGTTCTTGAGACTGCTCGGCCTCATGGCATCCTGCATTCTTCTGGTGCCAGAGGCTCGTCTGCGGATGAGATCTTTGCAGTGGGCACTCAAGCTCCGGTGGTCTCAGTCCTCCGGCAGGCTGTCGGACCCTGTTCAGGTGCCTCCCTCGGTAGCCCGGGACCTTCTGTGGTGGGCCGTCGAGGGCAATCTGATGAAGGGTGCCCCATTTTGGCTGCCCTGATCAGAGGTGACGATCGTGACGGACGCACCCCTCACGGGATGGGGAGCTCATGCCAACGAGCTGACAGTCAGCGGTCGGTCTCCGTCGGAGTCCAGACTCCATATCAATCTGTTGGAGCTCAGGGCAGTCAGGCTTGCCCTGAAGGCTTTTCTGCCGACTGTGCGCGGGAAGAGTGTCCTGATTCTGACAGACAACACGGTGGCCATGCACTACCTCAACAAAAAGTGGGGGGGCAGGGTCACTTCCGCTGTGCAGGGAGGCGATGCAGCTCGAGTTCTGGGCCATCCAGCAGGAAGTTTCGATCTCAGCAGTTCATCTGGCCGGAGACGACAACGAGACGGCGGACGCTCTGAGCAGGCAGATCATGATCTCTCACGAGTGGGAGCTGGCTCAGGAGATTCTCCTGGAGATCTTCGCCCTTTGTGGGACCCCTCAAGTGGATCTCTTTGCCTCCAGTGTCAACCGGAAGTGCAAAAGGTTTTGCTCGCGGGAATTTCCTCCAAAAGGAGCCTTAGGAGACGCATTCGTGGTGGAGTGGTCATTCCCACTGCTGTACAAGTTTCCTCCTGTCCCCGCCATCCCGCAAGTGTTGCGGAGGTTACAGAGGTTTGGTTCCCGGATGATCCTCATTGCTCCGGCGTGGGCCCGGAGGACGTGGTACCCAGACCTTCTAGACTTGTCCATCTGCCCTCCACGTCGTTTTCCCTACCGAGACGATCTGCTCTTACGGGAGGGGGAATCAGGTTCTCCATCCAGAGGTCAGATCCCTCAATCTTCACGCTTGGCTTCTGAAAGGTTGAGGTATAAGGATTGGGACCTCCCTGAAGACGTGACGGAGGTGTTGCTCTCGGCCAGGCGGCCGGCAACAAAGTCTCTGTACTGTTGACGTTGGAGAAAGTTCTGCGACTGGTGCAGAGTTCAGAATGTGGATCCTTTTGAATGCGACATTCCCATGGTTTTGTCTTTTTTGCTTTCTTTGGCCCACAGGGGCTTTTAAGTGGGGACCATTAAAGGTTACCTGGCGGCGCTGTCCATATTTAAGCGCTCGTCTGAAGAGTGTTCCTATTTTAGGATTCCTTTAATGTCGCAGTTTTTGAAAGGGCTCACTAATGTGTTCCCACCGTCACCTTTTTTGGTGCCAGGTTGGGATTTGAACCTTGTTCTTAAGTTTCTTATGGGTGCTCCGTTTGATCCTTTACATTCTTGCCCTTTGAGGCTGTTAACTCTGAAAACTGTGTTTTTTAGTTGCGGTTACTTCCGCTCGCAGAGTGAGTGAGTTACAGGCACTTTCAGTTAAGCCACCCTTCACTGTGTTTCACAAGGACAGGGTTGTCCTTAGAGTTCGTCCTTCTTTTCTTCCGAAGGTGGTTTCGGAATTTCATTTGAGCCAGAAGGTTGTTCTTCCGGCGTTCTATCCTCCTCCACATCCTGGTAAGGAAGAGGAGAGGCTCCATAGGCTTGATCCTAGGAGACCGTTGAGCTTTTATATCTCGCGCATGTCCCGGGTCAGAGTGGACGATCAACTTTTCATTGGTTACGCTGGAAAGCGTTTGGGACAAGCTGTGACGAAACAGACTTTGTCTCGTTGGATTATTTTAGCTATCTCCGAGTGTTACCGCTTGGCGGGTAAGGACCCTCGGCCTGGCTTGCGGGCCCTTTCTACCAGAGGAGTGGCTGCATCTACTGCCCTGCAGAGGGGAATTCCTATTCGTCACATCTGTGATGCAGCCACCTGGGCTTCAGTACATACTTTTGTACGTCACTATTCCCTTGATTCCATCAGAGGGCAAGATCTGGCCTTTGGCAAGGCAGTTCTCTATTCCGCAATTTGATTGGGCATGCTAAATTTGTATTCTAAATTCTTTCCCACCTCCTTGCTTGGTACTGCTTTGGGAGTCTGTCATAGATATGGAATATATCGGAGGACCCAATCCCCTCGAAGAACAAGTTACTTTCTTACCTGGTAACGTTCTTTCGATGGGATGGTCCGACGACGTATTCCATATCGCTCCCTCCCTGCCTTCCCTGCTGCAGAATTTCTTTTGGGATTGCAGCTTGCGTTCCGCAAGGCCTTGTGTGTCTGACTGGCAGAAAACTGGTGGCACACGTTCTGGGAAAAACTATAACTGAGTCTATGGGCGTCGTGCGTCCTACTTATCACATCAGGTGATGTCGGCCGTCGGAGGAGGTCCTCGGGGACGGAGCATCGACGCAGGACGCAGACGCCAAAGATTTTCCGAAGCAGCACAGCTGTGGACATTACCTGTCATAGATCTGGAATACGTCGTCAGACCATCCCATCGAAAGAACGTTACCAGGTAAGAAAGTAACTTGTTCTTCTGGCTATCTCGTGCACAATCCCATCCATATAGTGTACTGTGATAATTATCACTAATATTTACTTGATGCCTTGTTAAATTCTCACTACCAATGTTTATACTCTGACCTGTACAGTGCTCCATTGCTCCAGAGCTAGGTTTGCACTATAAGAATATATATTATTTCTGGGGCTTTCTACTCTGCTTAGAATCGCATGCTTTGCATCGGCCGCCATCCTTCCTGGTAAGTAATCTTTGTCATCGTTCTTCTCTAAGTGATAGTCCACCCACTAACATTGAAACATTCCTAGCAGGAACTTGCCTAGTATGTTAATTTTCCATTGAAATTTAAAATCGATATGTCAGTATTTCGAAATCTAATTTAAGCCAACTATGAATGTAAAATTCTCTTTAAGGTATATTCCACTGTCTCTTCCTAAAATAAGATATCATGCAGACATATAAGCCCTTCAGTTTAATTTCCGGTCCTCTGTCTCAAGCACGTACTGAAGTAAGAATCTCTTTGCAATATAGATGTTCCCAATAATGTATAATTTATTAATTTATAATTGGTTATTTATAACGCGCTTAATACCCAGGGGCTTCTAAGTGCGGACCTGTGAATCGAACCTGTGTTGCTCCATGTCGTCTTGCTTCCAAGGCGAGCGCGTAGCCCCTTAGCAATCCTCCTGGCCAATGAGCTTAGAATCCCCACTCAAGTAGCTAAGCAGCCAAAATCACTACCTGTTTGCTCCCTTTCTACTTTTAAGACCCAACAATTCATTGAATTTATGTTTGTGTTTGGCTCTTTTGGACAGTGGCCCAAGAAACTTTTTTGTAACCTGGTTAATGAAGTTGTCTGTCCGACTTGGGTGTCTAGCCCATTGGCACTGTGCAGTAAACACAAGACGTGGTTAATGGGAGCGAGTAGGGTTTTGGAGCACACTACTTTCATGAATAGGGGGCGGGTGGGGGGTTGGACGTGTTATCCCAAAACTGTGGATGAATGCATAGAATTCCGAGATTAGATGTTATGTGTTGTGTTCATTGTCATCTATGTAGCACTGCACACACCTGGCATTGATATGGGCTTGTGGTGCTCTTTGTATATGCAGCAGGCAGGCATCGAGGCTGAGTTCTGGGATTCTGCCCGATCTTGGTCTGAGTGTATGAGCAGAAGTGCGTTTGGTTGGAGAGCGTCCTACGTGGGTGGATTACGTCAACCGTAATGCGTGAGGGGCAGTAATGTGTTGCTACGAGTTCTTCTTGCTGCGCCTAATGTGCACGCTTAGAGTGGCTGGTCATAAATGATGGTTCATGGAAGCAAGAAGGTTTTGCGGTGGGAGTATGTTGTGAATGGGTGCACATTTGGAGGGACCAAAATGTGCCCTGGTTGTGCTGCGGCATTAGATTCTGCTGAGCCTTCTGTGTATCGATCGCAGCAGCAAAGGCCAGGTGTCCGCTTTAGGGCCTGATTGTTAAAGAATTGAAGAGGAGGAAAAGAAGAGATGCCAGTGAGCACCACTGATTGGCACGAGCAGCCTTATACCCAACTGCCATCGCCTATAATGGGAGTAAATCCGGACATGCCTGGAGCCTATTTGAGATATTAAATTAAGGTTCATTGAGCAGAACCTCTCTCCAATCCCACATTGTGGGCTTATACATTATGAAATTAAACACGGAATTTAATTGCCTTTTAAATGGAGAGCATTCACTCAAGAAGTCGTGCACCCACTAAGTCTTCATAAATCTATTTATGCCCAACTGTCCAAACACCAAAAAATCTATTCTCCCTTACCTTTGAGGCGTTGCAGAGTTCAGCATGCTTCAGGCGTTCACGCTCTTTATTAAGTGCTGATATTATAAGTATAAAAAAGACGCTGAATATAATATTTACAACCAATTTGGCTAAAAGCTATGGAGATGAAAAAGTAGAACTTTGCTGTTATACAGCAGACATAACTGCTGGAAAACAAATGCAGTCAAGAAGCAATTGGTGAATGTGAAATAAATACATTGAGGTGTGCCGCATCAATAAACCTAGCAAGACAGCCTGTATCTCTCAACAATATATATATATATATTTGTATTATTGGGTACATGATTTGGAAACCAAACCTTTACCCTATCGTATGTGGTATAAAAACGTTTCATTTGTGTCCTCTTTTGAATTATCAAACATTTACAAACAAAAAAACAAAATGCAAAAGAAAGCAAAAAACATGAAAAAGAAAACCTGTTCCAGGCACAAGTAAAAGAAAAGAAGCAACTGTAATCAAGGTTGGAGTCCATAAACTAAATAAGAAGATAAGAGTATTCCAGTTATTTCTTGAGTCATCATTGGAAGTGCATCCCTTGTTGTCATAGATGCCCCCATCCTTAAGTCACTATGAGCCGGATTTTCTCAACAATACTTGCCTGATCTGTGTACATACATGAAAAAGTGTAATTTGAACATTAATAATTAAATGAGTTCCACCAAATATTTTCATTCATTCCAGAATGCTATTTAAACTGTAAAACAAATATCCACCTGCTCCTTGGAGAAACCGGAAAACCCTTAACGAAACCAAACAAAAAATCTGACACGTGGTGTCCATAGTCTGAAAGAAGTTGACAGATGAACTTTCTTTTTTTTTTTATTGTAAAACTACAGTTCAATTTGAAATATCCAAACTTTTGTTACATTAAGTCAACATCCTTTGTCAATAGAGAATTCCAGACCAACTTAATTAACTCGGAGCAAAAAAAAGAAACTCGGAACAATCTCATAGAAGGAAGAAGAAAAAAAAAGGAAAAGAGAGAAAGGCATCAAGCAAAAGAGAATTATATCAGTTTCCAAAACGTTATCTCCCTTCATGAGATTAGTTACGTCATTTTGTGAGGAAGTCCAAAGCAAAATCTCCAGGTTCATAGCTATAATCAAGGTCAGCTCAAATCGGGGCATCCTTCAAAATCATATCTAAAAAATTGATTAAGCTGCATGAAAGATTGATGTTTCTGCCGGCAACGACAAGATCCCACCAGTCATCCACATCATAACAAGAGGGCTTGAATTTACTCAGGTGGAGTTCCCGTTGAGAACTTAGCATGGGACATTCGGTGACAAGATGTTTTAAGGACTCAACCGCCTGAGAGTCGCAGAACCGACATTTGTTGTCCCTAATATCTTTATGATGCCGAATCCATTGCATTTCTTTATTGCATAGGGCACTTAGGCGGAATCTTAAGAACTGGCTCCTATGATGGCGTGACGAGCAGTTCGTAAGATACTTCGGTTGAAGATGCAATTTCACTATGCTTCGAGACAGGGGCAGAGTTGATTTAAGGGATGAGCGACTGTTGTATGTAGCGATCCAGTCGCAAATCTCAAGCTTTTTTTTGGCATGTTGAGGACGAAATTGAAGTTAAGCCTCACTGATATTTGCGTCAACCATTATCGCTTTTAATTTGTGCACCCAAGATATTAGAAGTGAAGCATGTAGGGAGTCATTTTTGATGGAAAAGATTTGATACGCAGGAATTTCTGAAGCAAGAGATGTTTTTCAGAGGAAAGATAGCGATTTCCAGACTATCGTCATATATAATGAATTTAAAGCTAATTGATATCGTCGGGCATTGATTGAGATGTAATTTGGAAGGCCCAATACTCGTCTCCAAAACTTTCCTTCGAGATAATTCCAATGGGTGTGATTCACATTCCAACCTGCTTCTCTGCCGAAAGTGAGGGTTGGTATAACTTTCTGCAAATAGAACATAGTTACAGGAGCAATTGCAAATTTACCATATTCTTTATTGATTTTGGGTCCTTGTAAGCTTAGGATGTTTGTTCCATCTATTAAATACTTGTTTTCACTGTATTTAGGCCCTTGTTTTCAATGAACCATCTCAATGTTTTATCCTTCTTTGAGGATGTATGTCCAGTACACATGATCTTTGTTTTTTCAGTGTTTAAGGACAGATCATTTATAGTCAGATATTCATTTGGCCTCTGGATAAAACGCTGTAGCCCTATATGTGTTTGGTCAATTAAGACGATGTCGTCAGCATAAATCAGACATTTAAATTCGGTACCATTTAACTTTGGCGGAAAGCTGTGGACGTCTTCCAACCACTCTGGCAGATCAGTGTTAAGACGGATTTCTGAACTCTGTCCTGGTGGCGCAGAAGTTCAGAAGGCCAACCTAATTACTTGGAACAGGGTAACCTCTGGACGAGCCAGACCAATCAAGGTAGCGATCGCGGCGGTCAAGACTAGGTCTCAAGAGGGGTGAGGGTGACTGAAAGCCCGCAATGAGCACACAAAGCAAGATCACTTACAAACTACTCCAAACAGTTGTTATATTAAAAATATATACACATTTATTTCAAGGCCTTTAAAACAATGACCGTAGCGAGAAAATCACAATATAACGATAGTAAACCAACACAATATATATACAAATACAACCAGTCTCAAGCGTTATATGCACGAAATGTGTAGTCCACCTAAAAGGGAGGGAAAACGGGCAGTGCGCAATAATGCTTAGACCCAGTTCACCTTCAGAGGCACCTAACTAGATGGAAGTCCGAGCCTTGCGAAGAGTGGAGCCTTGTGCTCAAAAGTACCTGCACGCGCTGGTGCCAACGGGCAAAAGGAGAAGCTCTTCGAGGGAAATCAGGCAGTTCAGTTTAGTGCACAAAAGAAGAAGAACAAGTTCCGCGACTCAAGCGCAGCCTCCACAGTGGGCAGAAGCAGAGCGCGAGTACGGAAAAGGGTGCTGTTTGACACAGCGGGGAAAAGCAATGGGCTCCTGCAGGAGGGCGACCAGATCCTAGCTATGCTACTCACCGGTCCCCGATGCAAGCAGACCCAGGCTTCTCCACGTCCGTTTCAGTAGCTGGCAGGTTCAGAAGAGCAGGGAACGCCTCGTCGTCGTGTTGAGTAAAAAGACGTCCCAATCGAAGAAACCCGCACAGTTTGTTACCACAGCAGGGCAACGGAGCGGCCGTGTGTATCTGAGCCAAATGTACACTACTCACTTCAGACCTGGGAACGCCAAGTGTACGAAGCGTGTGAGAGTGACAAGGGCTCGAAATACTACACAAACTGGCGGCGGTTACAGAGCAAGACTCCCGTGTAAGCTGGTCAGTCAGCTGGATGGCCCAGAGACGCTTCCGAAGGCTTACTGGCAGGAGATGGTGAAGATGCCGAGAATAGCTGTTCCCGCTTTTCCAATGATCTAAGTACCAGTACAGGCCTTCTGGTTCGATCAAAGGTGAAAAGGGTTTCACAAGGCAACAGCAGTGCAGAGGAGAAGTCCTTCAGCGGGTCACCAGCGATTCCTCGGTCCAACCTCTTGGTTGCAGGATACTTGGCTCCTGTATTCCTTCGTTCGTGAGAACTCAGGAGATCGACATGGTAGTGGTGTTTCCAGCCCCCTCTTATCCACGGTTCCCTTCGCGCCAAAACGGAGGGGACCCAATGGGAGATCCGCTCATCAACACTCACACCATTCGTGGACCAATCAAGGACCACGGTGGTCCCAGGCATTCACACCACCCTAGACTCTCTGGCACCCAGTATGTGTATTGGGACCAGACATCCCAGCCCACATCCTGGAGGCACACACAAGACATGTAGAAGCCCGCGAAAGCATCCGTGTTTCGCGGGAAAGTACATGCCCAAATAAGGAAGGCCCCGGGTCGGCTCGACCTGGGAAAGGTGAAGGGAGCAAGACGGTCAGCGGACAGGACAAAGGAGCCTCGTGGTCTGGCCATTTTGGAAGCCAGGCCACCATTTTGGGTTAAGCACGGAAAACGTGCTTAGAACGCCAAAAGGAGCTCAAAACACAAGAAACGATCGCTGCCACCATTCCCGTCCCTGAATCACTTGCACCGATCAGATACAATCCTAAACGAGTATCTAGGGCCTGTAGAAGGCTAGAGACCCAAGAGAGCTGTAACTTAGCTTACAGTGCCCTCTTGTGTCATGTTGCACGAAAGCCGCAACATGATAAAAGAAACTACGGGAAACAGCGTTCCCCGGTACTGACTGTCTTAAGGGCATGTCAGTTTCCCCGTAAGAAAGGAGCGAAAGCCCAGAGGAGTGCGGCAGAAGGCTGCACTTCTCTGGCAAAGTCAAGAACAAGGTGAAAAACAAAAGCAAAAAGTTTAGGGGTTGCCACATGGAAGGAAAATTACCTACAATTACGAAATCTTTCCTAACAATCAGCAAGAAACAATTTGAAGAAATCGGCTGCGAGTGTGCAGCCCTGTTTTACCCCTTTATATGTCTTTATTGATGGGGTAAGGTCTCCTTGAGAATTCAGTCTTATCTTAATTGTCGTGTTGGTATGTAGGGCGATAATTGGGTCCAAGAGCTGTTCAGGGCATTTCCATGATCGTAATTTGGCCCATAGTTTTTGACGGTTGATTGTGTCTGTTAATGACTCCAATCAAGCAGTCCCACTAAGTCAGTGCCTTGTCTGGGATTGCTCAAGGGAAGCCCTTATTTATATATTTTTATGTCCAGTTCGTGTACTCTGGATGACCACCCTTATATAACACCCCTCTCTCAGAATCCCCCTGACCCCCGCTGAGCCAAGAAGTAGGTTTGTTTTGCAAATTTAAAAGGTTTATTTGAAAATTAAACAATATATATATATATATATATATATAATCACACTTTTATAATAAATTAATATTTGATAGCACACTTGTGAAGATGATAGTGGTCAACAATGGATAAGGTTACAGTGGTACACTCTTTTTTTGATGGCTTAGAAGTGATATAGAGAGGATAAAGTAGCTGAGAATGCTTTTATGGCTTCAAGGACAATGCAATGATGAATGAAAATGCAGTACAGAAAATAAACTTGATATGACTTGAACAAAAGACAATGTAATCACCTGTCTTTGACAATTCATCCCCCCCACCTCCCTTTATGCAAGGTAAAGAGATGGAAGGAAAGCACACAGTTCTCAGGAATGCAATCAAATATAATTAAATTCCCCCCTAGCAAGCTTAGAGTAAAACAGGTAGGAGTTTTAAACACAGGCAATATACTTTGATGTGGTTGCAATTAAGTGAAAAATATGCTAAAAATGCTTTTAATTCCCTTTAGGGGGTTCAGGGTAGGTGATAGATACTTTGAATCAGTTCAGGCTAGCCCTATCAATGATTCAGGGATGGTTATTAGGTTGAAAACAGATTTCAGGGATGGAAGCAAAGACAAATATTTTTATCCGTGGCTAAAATGAAGCAAAATATCAAATCGTGGCAAATTTTCTGAGTGTGTCGGGCGCGATTACTGAGGCACTATAGGGAGTAGCAAGTCGGTTTTGGGCTTGTTGGAAAGCTTAGATTCTAAGCTTCAAAATGACAGTTAAAACTCACTCCACAAACGGTTCCGGAGATACGGACGATTTAGTAAAGGTAGTTTTTCGGATTTTAAATTTTAAAGTAAAACTCAAAATGACAGATGACAGCTTGCAGTTGTGAATTGACAGAAAGACGCACACGATTCCTATGAGGAAGTTCTAAATAGGTCAAAATAGTTTGAATTAGATTATTTTAAACTAAGGGATTAGTACTGGCACGATCCTAGCTGAGTACTCGCACTAGATTTTGGACAGGAATGCAACTTCGTCACGGATCGTGTCAGGATTGGCTGCGGTTCTCTGGTTCTGGTTCCGCGCACAGCGATCTGGGTCAGCTCTCAGCATTGCACAGTGATCTGGTCTGGGTCTAGGTCAAGTTCTTGGCACTACACGGATCTCTGGTTCTGCTGGTCTGGATCAAGTGGATTCTGGATACAGCTCTCTGGTTCTGGAGATTTCTGGTGCAGGGTTCTAGGCCAGAATCAAACGGCGCAGCCCAGCTGTTCTATTCTGATGTGCCCCTTGGAGATCTGGGGTAATCGGTTTGCAAACTTGCAAGGCCAGCTGAGAATACAGTACAAAAAAGAAGGTGGGTGAGGCGCGCACTCCCGGTCCTGGTCAATTGAACCTGTTGCAAAAAATATAATAAGTATCTGGGTCAAATCCCAAAATAGACAAATATTCACAGGGTTAGATCCCTTCTGCTGCAAATCAGGTACTCAGTAATAACATGGTTAGATCCCTTGCTGCAAATCAGGTACTCAGTAATAACAGGGTTAAATCCCTCAGCTGCAGTTCTGTGGTCTGTAGTTGTTCTCCTCCTAGCGCTTTCTTATCTCAAATAATCATCAGGGAGGCTGTTGAGCAGGTGCGTCTAATTAGACTCAAAGGATTCTGGTAGCTGTAGTGAAAACGTTTTTTTCTGTTCAGGTGACCAGCAACCGAGGGATTTAACCCTGTTATTACTGAGTACCTGATTTGCAGCAAGGGATCTAACCCTGTTATTACTGAGTACCTGATTTGCAGCAGAATATTTGTCCATTTTGGGATTTGACCCAGCTACTTATTATATTTTTTGCAACAGGTTCAATTGACCAGGACCGGGAGTGCGCGCCTCACCCACCTTCTTTTTTGTACTGAATGGTATGGGAGTCCCGGGCTCCAGAGGCAGCGCCACGGGGTGACTGTGCCCCACTTTGGAGAATCATAAAGATGGTTCTCTCCCCTCCCCCAAATTTGGGAAGGACTTGTGCTTTGGAGGGGTGTCGGTTTCTGGTCACCTGAACAGAAAAAACGTTTTCACTACAGCTACCAGAATCCTTTGAGTCTAATTAGACACACCTGCTCAACAGCCTCCCTGACGATTATTTGAGATAAGAAAGCGCTAGGAGGAGAACAACTACAGACCACAGAACTGCAGCTGAGGGATTTAACCCTGTTATTACTGAGTACCTGATTTGCAGCAAGGGATCTAACCCTGTTATTACTGAGTACCTGATTTGCAGCAGAAGGGATCTAACCCTGTGAATATTTGTCCATTTTGGGATTTGACCCAGCTACTTATTATATTTTTTGCAACAGGTTCAATTGACCAGGACCGGGAGTGCGCGCCTCACCCACCTTCTTTTTTGTACTGAATGCCAGCTGAGAATACGTTAGCTTGCAGTAGGCCTTCTTGGTTCAGAGTTCTGTAGTCTATCTGGAGTTAAGTTCTATGTTCTGGATGTGAAGTTGTCTGTCAGCGTGCTCCGCAAGGAAATGGAAATTGGATGTCCTACCTGTCCTGCACCGTCTCCTTTTATGTGTTTTGCAAATGGGTGGATCGGCTAATTCTGCATGCCCAACCCTCTCAAGATTTGATAGGCCAAAGGATTCTTTGGTCCCTGATTTGAGAAAGGATAGTGTGTCAGAGTGATGTCAGCCATTTACGATCTATTGAGGAAACGCCCCTTTGCTTTTACCTTAGAAATCATTTTTCATAACTACACATTTCCCAGATACAGTTGTTTGACATTACATGTACAGATTACAGATTACTTAAGGTACATTCTGGCCCAACTCTGATCTTCCTGGAGGCTTGCATTCAAAAATGACAACTTATTTTTGTTTTTAGTTGATTTACCAATATCGGACGTTTACCAAAAATGGCACACATGTACACCACCTTTCTACCCATATTCCATTAATTTACTAGGTCTCTAGCATAAACAGTGTCTGTAGTATTAATAATTAGCGGGGTTTTGGCTCAGAACATCACAGAGCGACCAGCCTAGTTTTGAACTGGGAGTGAATGTGTCAATTTAAAGATCCCAAAGTTGTACATTTCTGTCATCTGGTTACAATTAGTTATCAGTGTTTTTATAAAACATATATTTGCCTTCAATTCACTTCAGTGTTTGGGTCCGCCCCCAGAAACTTGGGAGTCAGGGACCACATGTCTTTTCTGCCAGGCAGAGCTCTGTTTACAGTCCACGCGCAAATTAACCCCATTCAATTGCAAGAGTCTATTGTGTCGGCCGAGGTCAGCAGCCAGGGGCCACTCTGCATTTGGTTAGCATGTCCATGTGATCTCCTGGCTTCTTGTGTGTTGTTCTGAGGTGAGAAGGTTTCCCAGCCTCTTGCAATGTTAATTGAATCAGCCTGTCTTGAGGGAACAGCAGGTGTTTAAAACATTTTTAATTAACCAAAAAGGCTTTGAAGTTTCCAGCTGTCTCAGGAGGCTGATTAGCTTCTGAAGTAGCAGTTCTCCTGTCAGAGTTTAGACCGCTAGCGCCGGTTTGTGGACAAAGCTGGTACTCCACCCCCATGATTTTAGCAACTTTTTGACATCAAGAAAATTAATTCCCAACAGCTCTGGGTTGCTTTTGGCAATCGGCCTTGCCATTCCCAATGGTTTCAGGCTACTGTGTGTGTAGCCCAATGGTGGTTTTAGGCAGTGCCCTCCTGTGCTCACAACATAGGCAAAAATGGGTGGCAGCCTATTCTTGTTTTCCCTGTGCATTTTCAGGGGAGTTCTGGCCGTCATGATGTTTTCAATGCCAGTAATGCACAGTTTTTGTGGTAGGGCTCGGTTGCATGGGTAAAACATCCCACAAGCCGAATGCCTGTCGTAAATCAACGAAGGCAAAGAAAACTTTTTTCTTGGCCTCCAGAGCTGTTAATTTCAAGATGGTTAGTAAGATAAGATTTACATCCACGCCTACTTGTGGCGTGAACCCAGTTTGTCGACAGTCTGATTTTCCGGTGTTACATGCCCACTGAACCAACCTTTGACGTAAGAGGGAACCAAAAAATGTCCCTATAGTATCAAGAAGGGCAATAGGCCGGTAGTTGGCAGGATCAGCTCTATTGCCCTTCTTGTAAATAGGGACCACTATCGCCTTGGACCATGAGGTAGGTGTTTCTTTGTTTGTCGAGATCCTCAGGAATATGCCTTGAATAAATTTGGCCCAATGGACTTTGCGTTTTTTTAACATTAAGTTAGAAATTTGGTCCGGGCCAGTAGCTCTCGAATTCTTGAGTTTTCCAATGGCGCAGTCAAGATCATGTGATGAGGGAGTAATGTCCCAACTAAGAATTGAAGGCGCCGGGGGCAGAACCAATAGAACCTTAGGCTTTTCTTAGATCATTGTGAAGTATTTGCACCATGTATCACAGCTTATTTCATTCGAGATGGCACGTATAGAATTTGAGTTGCTTTTATTCAATATCGCCCAGATTTTGCATGTGTTTTTCGTAATGAATAGTTTTAACATGGTTTCTGCACGATTTTGATCAATTAGAGTCAAGTGAGATCTCAACCAGTTTCGGTAAAGCTGTTGCCGTTCTTTGATTTGCATTAATTTGACAGCTTGATTGATCCGTTGTTTCTTGATCTTGCGCAATTCTTTTCTCATTTTCTTTTTTGCCGTAGCTAGTTCATGACAATATAGATGTTTAGGAATGTGGCCTACTGTTCGCGAGTTCACCTCTTTCAGGGCGAAGTCAGCCAGCAGTGGTGTATATTCCACATTCTGTGATTCATGAAGTCTATGAGATAAAGTTGTGATTAGAGGACCAGATGTTGAAAGCCGGTTGCCTGACGCATTTATTGCCAGGTTGGGAGCATAGTTTTCAGGCACGTCACAACTTTCTTGTGACCAAACAAGCCGTAACATGTCATGGTCGCTGTAACTTTCATTAGTGGTACGAATGTGGTTTTATGTGCCATTAAACAATCTTCCAGGTGCTCGTGTGCAAATGATTTTCCTGGGATTTTTTCAAGGGAACCCAGGAGATGTCCACAGGCTCGCCACATGTTGGTGCACTGGATATCTTTGAGAATCCGTCCCATGGTAACAACTTGGGTATGCAGAGCTACTTCGTGCAAGGGCACTCGGCGTGTTCTGGCTGTAACCGCGCCTGCTCTGTTTATGACCGTTTCTACCTGGATCCTTGTGTATAACATGTTATTACTGCCAGTCTTACAGTGCCTGACAGGTAATCCAATCGTGTTGTAAGACACAGGTTTGCAATGAACACTACCAACCACACCCAAAATGCTGCCGGCCACACCTGGGCATTTTGGAACAAATGGTTGCTCTCAGTTCCTTCCTCTTGTTACTTTGCCCATCCTCTTCACCGCTGTTACCAAATTTCCTCTACCTTCTCAATTGAACACTATGCCACGGCGTGATCATTTCGTAAATGAGAACTCCAGTCCGTGTAGTTGGAAGGGCTATATGGGTCATGTTGTTGGCGGCTGGTGGCTTTAGTCTAGCCTTCTTTATGTGTGTAAATGCAGAGGGCTATCAGAGATGCGGGAAATATTTAATCATGGTCAAATTAAATTTCCCTCCCGAGTGGGAGGAAGGAACCTAAAAAACAATGATGGCATAGCTTGCAAACAGACAGATTTATGTGGGAGCAGTGTCTGGCCTGGCAGCCTCCCTTCACCGGGTGATGAACTGCTTCTCCTTGCAAAACATACATCTGGGGCATAAGATGGCATTCGTTTTCAATGCTTGTTTATTTCCTCTAATTACAGTCGTTTCTTGTGATTCATGTGTCTGGATATTCTGTCTGCCAACTGCAGGCTCAGCCTTGCAGGTGGCGGCGTGCCTGCACGACAGCCGCTGTTTCTGCTCCGCTGTCTAGCCTCTTCCTCCAATCCAATTCAACAAGGAATGATTCTATTGGTTCAGCATGTTTAAAGGTATAGCACTAAAATCATGCCCCTATCATGACTAACATTGATAAACCTCAAAACAATGGCCTTCAAGTCGTAATTGTGGACCCTCTGCATGCAGTGTACTAGACACTGCCTTGGCGGGCAGGCCTCGTGTGCCTCGACGTCCCTCAGCGTGATTTTGGTTGAACCTTAAGGAGAAATGTTTTTATTACAAATATGTCTGGAACCAAGGATTAATAATGTAACGAAGGAGTGATTTGCAGAATGGACAATCATGAAGTACAACGGAATAAATGTGATTGTATATATGTAATAAAACCTGCAGCTTTTTGAAGCCACGAAGAATAAGCTGGGGAAGTGAAATTTGTTATTACTGTAAAGATTATGCCGCGGGTGGTGTTAGTAATACATCATTACCAGAAAAAATACCCGGGGGCGGGGAGGGGGGGGGTTGTATGAACCTAGAAGTGGCCAAGTGCCACGGTTATGTCTGGTATAAGCTTATGCTATGTTGCCAGTGTTTGTGTAGTGAACATCACTCATTTGGCTGTCTTTGTAGAGCTGTTGTCTGTCTGGAATGCATGTGTTCACAACATTCTAATCTTGCCGTGATATGGGTTGGAAAGATATGCACTGATATGGGTTGTGGTTTTGTTTTTTGTTAGTGGTCTGTCTGGGACCCTTTTTAGCCAGGAGCAATCCATGGTCTGCAATTTTCGCCGATATGGCGTCTATATCCGACCTGTGTACAGCAATTTTTAGTTTGGCCATTAAGCGCCACCTATTAGTCAAAACTATTGCATTAGAGGTAGGGGGGAGATGACATGCAGGAGGGACACACAGCTTGTGGGTGCTGTTCGGAATGGCTGAGCGGTGTCTGTATATTGCACCACTTGCTCATGTTTCAGTGCACGTGAACGCTGCATTTGATTCAGTCTATTTTAAATTGACTTTCGTTAACATTTTAAATTGAATGTAAAGTGTGTTTAGGGTTTTACATTGGTAGGATTTTGGACACGCCACATATGTTTTAGAACCTTATGTTTTAACCGGGGGTTTAAATTTGTTGAGCTTCATTTCCCATCCTCCATAAAGGCACCCACTTTTGTGACGCTATTAGTGAGGACCATAGGCCTTAATAGACTTGATCAGCTCGAAGCCTGCATAGGCCGGCTTAGACCTCTTTAGCCCTGTTTACGGTTGTATCAGCGGTCGGCGGGGGATGCTCTCCGTCTGCTCGGGATATTTGCCACTTTGGGCAACAAGTCATGGAGTTTAGATTTGAATGTACTTTTAGTTGTCCTAATGCATAACAGAACCGTCCTCATGGAATTGAATAATAAGTTGGGCCACAACACGCTTCAGACCCTAAACTGAATGCGTGCACTTGGATCAGAGGAACAGCACTCAAACCCTGTCAGAGCGTCAGTGGCCCACCTATCCTTCAGACTCGAGGCTGCTTTAATGAATGCTACGTCTACTGTGCTTCACGCAGTCGAAATATCCGACTTCATAGAAGAGCACAAGCTTGGCATACTTTCTATTACTGACTTACGGCTCAATGATACCTCTCATGCAATGTTCCATACATTAGTACCTGAAGACTATTCAATGTATTAACCGCCTTGGAGGAGGAGGAGGAGGAAGAGGAGGAGGAAGACGAAGAGGAGGAGGAGGATCTACAAAGATACTTTAAATATCTCCCAAATGGTTTCTCTTAACTGGAACGATCTGTCTCGGTTAGGACAGCTAACTATTTGGCTTCCTTCATCAGTTTCCTACAATTTATTATTGGGATAAGACCCCTGAGTCCGGCAAACCCCTTTCTTGAAAATCTCAATTTTTTTTTTTTAAAACCACAGGAATGAAGTACAATAAGTTGGTCGGCATTGGCGATTTTAATATTTGGCTAGACAACTTAAATGTCCCTGACATCAAGGAATTTAGGGTAGTCCCGGAATGTCACAGCTTAAAGCCTTTTTGAAGTAACCCCATTGCATAGACGAGGGCACTGGCTTGACCCCATTCTGGTTCATGGTGCAGGGATAACCAGGCTTGATACCCTGTCCGTTTAGTTGGATCATTTTGCCAGGCTATTTTCCTTCAATATTAGCAAGGCAAGAGGACCTTATTCCACCCCAGCCTGTATGATTTTACGTCGTAGGTCTAAACATTTATTGAATTTACCAGTGGCCGCCTTATGGGGCGCTCTTGTGTCTATAGATCCCTTGTTATAATGTGATGACTTATTCTCTGAAGGAGCGTCAATTATGGATGCGGCTTGTACTAAATTTGCCCCCCGGATTTCACGATTGGTGGAAAAAAAATCGAAATCATGGTTCACTCAGGACTTGGTGTCATTGAGGGCTAAATATATAGTTTCAGAAAGAAAATGGAGGCAATCTAGAACCCCTGACTTGCCCTTAGTTAAAAAGAGAGCCTTGAAAAAGTATAAGGAGGCTATTTATAAAGCCAAGTGAAATTCTCTTTATAAAAAGACTCACTCCACCAACAATGGACCCCTTTTTTCAGTCGTTGGCAATTTTATCCGTTCCGATACTCTTTCCTCCGGCATGCAGCCTTCAGTTAAACAAGCCAGTGATTTTAATGTTTTTAAGAAATTATATGATATGGTGTTTGTAGCACGCCTATACACAAGTGCTTCAAGGCTCGACGAGGCAAGGAAAGGGCCCATAGGGAGGACATACAGCGATCTTACTAGGCCAAGTGACCTTGAGATCACGCAAGTGCAAGGGAGGGGGAGGGGAAAGTTGGCAGGGGAAAAGGGAGGGGGCAGTGCTGTACATAGGATCAAAACAATAACAAGAAGTGAGGCCAGCAGGTGACAGGTGCAAGGGTAAGTGCAGACAGCAGGTGTCAAAAAGTGCAGGTAGGGGGACTGTAGGGTTACAGATACAGACCCAAGTGCAAGGTCAGGAGGCAGTGCAGGTGTGCTACTGGGCAGGCAGGGACCTGGGCCCGAAATCAGAGGGTTGCCAGGTGACCAGTGCACAGTATCGGACAGGAAATCAGCAGGGAGAGGAAGAGAGAAGGCAGAAGCAAAGAGGAAGGTCTTGAGGTGCTTCAGGAACCGGAGATGGTTCTCCTCAAGTTTCAGAGAGGCAGGGAGGCTGTTCCAAAGGGAGGCCCCAGCCAAAGAAAGAGATCTACTACCAACTTGTTGCTTGGAGAAGCAAATGACTCTGAGGGAGTTGGAGGAGCGGAGAGCTCGGGAGGAAGGTATTTACGAACTTCAAGAACTGTGAAGTGATGAATACACACGTCATGGTTCCTTGCCCACAGCAGTCAGGCAAGCTTTAAGTTCTACCCCAATCAGTTAAAAACATGTTCATTTATAAAAATGCATTTTTCATTCAGGGAAACTGTTTTAAAGCATCTAATAGTACGTAACTCTGCTTTAATTGTATAACCCAAGAACCCAATGGAATGCAAAGGCCTGATTGCACTGCATAATAACGTAGTTTTGCAGGCCCTTCTTTTGGTTTGCATTTGGCTCTGCTGGGGTAACTACAGCGAAGGCAGTTGATGCCATTCTGTGACCGTCTGTTTTTCAGGTTTCCGTCCTGTTTGCGGGGCAGCATATTTCCAAGAGCCCATATGAAGTCAACGTGGACAAAGCCCAAGGAGATGCCAGCAAAGTGACAGCCAAAGGGCCCGGTCTGGAGGCAACGGGAAACATTGCCAATAAACCTACATACTTCGAGATCTACACCGCAGGTACGAGCATCCCAATTAGATTGACCCAGGGGAGTGCGATTTTCTTTTTTTTTTTTTTTTTTAAATCTTTTTATTTTGGTTTTCTTTTTAATGGGGGAGCCTCAGCACAGGTAACAGAATACAAATTGTTTTTTTATATTTGAGCGTGTATGTAGGCTTCAAATATTCCCACTGCCACAAGATGTATAGCAGCGGGCCAGAGTATGTATTAGGTATTCGTATATATCACATGTTTTTCAACAGAACTGAATGTATGCACTTTGTCAGTGTTTGTTGTGTTTGTAGTAAGAATGTGGATGGATGTTTGACATAAAGGTTTTGGTGGTTGGTATGTTAGGGTTGATGTGTTTACCCCAGAACTATGTAATGATTGCTTGATAAACCTTTGTTTTAGTTTGCTGTTACTGTTTGTGAATATACTGCATATGTGTTAATACATTTTGTAGTGATATCTTCATACTCTTTCTTTTCTCTTATTGATTCTTTTCAAACTGCCTTGGCATTTAAGTGGTACATGGGTTCTCCATGTTGATTACAGATAACAGGAGAATGCATTGTCAAATGTTTCATTAATAACCTGAACCTCATTTGCATGCGCATTCCCATTAAAGTTGTGTTATTATTGTGTTATGTCTGAGGTTACCTTTTTATGCAGGGACCAGTGATGATGAGGGTGGAGTGAAGTTACATTTTGTGGTATGGTGGTGCACAAAAAATGTAAACCAATAAATAAAGGAAAGCATGAATAGTTTAACAATTGAAAGCAGACCAACATTTTCAAAATGTGCTTACTTTTATTGAAAAATCCAATAACAATATATAAAGCACATATTTCCATACAAAGAGGCCAAATTTAAAATTGCCAAATTCATATTGTCCGGAATTGCCATCAATTGTAGAAAAAATCCAGACATAGAATACATTACTCCACTTTAAAAACATGACCATAAGATTACAAGCATAACACATGGCTCACTTGCATATATGTTCATGATCCCCAACATGTTTCTTTTCCACAGCATTAGTTAAGGACATTCTTCAGGGGACTTATTTTCAAAAAAACCTTAATTTCTGGTATAGTAAGGATTTCCTTTATGATGAAAGTTAACCCTACATTTCTTGCATAGTAAATGTTTCTTGTTTGGTGGAAGTGAACTGTCAAAAACATTTTTAAAAAATGTGGTCTTTCTATCTACAAATCATAGATAATGTTCATTACTGTTTCATATTCTACAGTCCTAGTAAGCATATCAAATGTAATACAGGCATACGTTTACCTGTTTTCTTTGGACGAAATCACAACCAAATAAATAGTTATGGGTTGACAGGCACCAAACTATGGCATATCACAGAGCACTCTTTTGTAACAAGAGAACCTGCAATTAATTCTGAATTACAAAGGAGCTGAATATTGAGGTAACCATGTAGAGTTGTAAATGCGCCTGAGTGGATGATGTAGCTTCATGTGCAGAAACGCCCATTGTAATGGGGTCCATGCTTAATCTTAACATCTAAATTGAGGTCAATTCATGTTTCTTCTTGTTTTCATACCCCCTAAAAGGGCAAAAAACTAACTTTAATATAAAATAAAGGTCCTTACATTCAACTTATATTTGGGCTATTCAGATCTCACTGGAATCCAAAAATGAGCCCTCAATTTAAAATACTTTTCTTCTGGTCTTCCCTCCCTCAAGCCTTTGGTCTCTGGCCCCCAGTGTCCATCTTTCTCTCCTCTGTGCTCCTCTGCCACATGCTTGTTCCTCCTCCTTGTTCCTCCTCCTACCTCTTCCTGATGGCCCTTTGCCTCCTCCTATTTTCTTTTTTCCCAATCATCTGCCTCTCAGTAATACCTCAGAATATTCTACTTTTTTTCAAATATTTTCCTTCCTCCTTTACTTCTAGTTTATGTGCTGTTCTTTGAGACATTCTTATTCCTCGGCCCAACCTCCTGTCAAACCTCTCCTTGCCCAGGCATTCTTCTTCCTTTGGGTCACTCTCCATCCTATCTTCTGGTTTGTTCCTACCCAGCTACCCTTGTATCTCCTCTTCCAACCTTCTAGGCATTATCTGCCTCAACTTCTTAACCCTCTTTCTCCAACCCCCATGATGTGCTTTTCCCCAGTTTACTGGGCCTGCGTCCTCCTGTCCCCTTGGGTCTTCTCCTCAATCTAGTGGATCATTCCTCCAGACTTCTACCTCTTGTCTAGAGACAGGGGCCATGCTGTGGTAATACGGTTTTCTTTTTATGTTGGTGAAAATAGTCATTAACCTATTCAGAAGTGTTTTGATTCAAGTATGTCCAAAACAAGAGCTTGCTTTGATTTGTACAGCTGATTCTATCCATTTCTATGAAAACTCACTTGTTCTCTCTCTCTGTTTATGTATATGTTTTAAAATGTCTATCGCGCTCCAGGTACGGCAGGCTTAAGGGTGCAGAATGAAAAACAAAATAGGACAAGAGACGGAGACGATGGGGGGAATAGGGGGGAATCAGAGGACCTGCTTCAGAAAAATAGGGTGTTGATTAGACAAGCAAAACAAGGTGTCTTCAGTTTCTTCTTGAATATGTCTGTAGACTCAATAGTCCTGAGATCGCGGGAAAAGGCATTCCAGGCTAACGGAGCTGCTATATTAACGGCTCCATTGCAAGCTTTGTTAGTTTTGCACCTAGTTCTATTTAGAAGATTGGTATTATTAGATCTTGGAGATCCAGGGCAATGCTTTTTTGCAATAGCTTCTGTAAGATAGATTGGCATGTGACGTGTAAGACATTTATGTGTGAGTAGAATCCTAAATTGTACCCCAGCTTCAACAGGAAGCCAATGCAGGCTTCGCCTTGCTTCAGACACATGATCCTTGTGCCTCAAGCCCTTCACAACCCTCACTGCGCCATTCTGAATGTCCTGGTGGCGGTGAAGATCTGCTTGACTAATGCCGACCAAGAGGTTACCACAATAGTCAATTTTGGATCCAATAATGGCTCTGGCTAAGGTTTCTTTCTTTTTTTTTCTTTTATCATCGGGCAGAGATGTCGAAGTAACTTGATATAATATGATGAGTTGGAGACTAGGCTGCTCACTTCAGCTTTCATGTTTGGATTTTTATCCAAAATGATACTTGGTGTCTTTACTTTATTCTTCACCTCAATGTTGCAATTATCGATGTAACAATTATTATACATCGGGCCTAATTTCGCAAGTTTAGTTTCCGTGGCAACGATCATAAGCTCTGTTTTTTCGCTGTTTAGCACCAGACCATTTAAGATCATCCCAGTATGAATAGCCTGATATGCTTTGTTAATGTTTTCCTCATCAGTGCCGTGTGACCCTGATAACGGGATGACACATTGTGTGTCATCTGCATAGTAAGCAAAAGGGATCCCCTCTAGTTCTAACATGTGGAAGAATAGCACCATGAAGATATTATAGAGACATGGTGCTATACATGCTCCCTGGGGAACCCCGTACAGCAGAGGGAATGGTTCGCCTCTGCTACCCACTATAAACTCTCCCCTGTCTCCCATTCAGGAACGAGGCAATCCATTGGATGGCCTGATCTGAGAAGTGGGCAATATCCCCTAACCTGGTGGTCAAGATGGAGTGATCCACCAGGTCAAAGGCAGCCGAAAGATCTAGATCATGAGCAAGGATGATTGCTCCTTATCCAAAGATTGGAGTAGCTGAGATTTCAATGCTAGGAGAGCAGTCTCTGTCCCATGATTCTGCCGAAATCCAGACTGATATTTGAGTAGAATATGAATTATTAAGATGGTGAGATATCAGATTATAGGCGACCCTATCCAATATTTTCAGAAGAAATGGGGTATTGGTTGTGGGTCTATAATTAGTAGGAGTCAAAGGGCAGAGATTGGTTGTTTTTTTTTTTTAACAGGGGGGAGATACAAGCATTCTTGAGGTCATTTGGGACACCATTCTGAGCAAAAGAGGTGTAAATGAATTTTGTGAGAGATGAAATAAGTATAGGTGAGCACTCCTTAATGATCACAGCTGAACAGGGATCTCCCTTACAGCTCGTAGTTTTCAGTTGTGCACTGATCTCAGATAATTCTGTTTCAGATACGGGTTGAGAAATGAAGTTTGATGTCCCTTGGTTTTCCTTCAATGTTCTCTTTAATCTTTTCCAGTTTGCTAAACATAGCTGACTGAATGTTTGTATTCCAGATTTCATTTTTCAATATAGGGTCTCTATTAGGGCCCTTTGGCTGTTCCTGTTCCTGAAGTATTTTGAAAAGCTCCTTGCTGTCCGATATTGCATTCAAAATTCTGTGATTGAGGGATTCTTTTTTAGCTGAAAGGAGAGCCATTTTATAAATTGACGCTGCTTTTTTATATGAATCCAAGCTTGGCAAATCGTGGCTCTTTCTCCACGTGTCAAAACTTACATTTTGTGGTTAGCATTAAAACAGAAGTTACTTATGCGTTTGACCTGGCAGTGTTTTTCCTCTAAGGGTGCTAGATCCTCTGTGATCTCTCAAGGATTTGAGGAGAGTGTCAGTATTGTCATCTAGTCTTCCCGAATTGAGAATCTCAGCATTCAGGGTCGCGGCCCATGGTCTAAGGTTCTCTAATGTCAATTTGTAATGCTGTGTCCATGGACCCTGCTGTGACTTCCATATTGCTGCCCAGTGGCGTCGCCAGAAATCAAATTTAGGAGGGGAACAGAGGGGGCCAAAGACAAAAGTGGGGGGGCACAGACAAAAGTAGACAGAGAACATGGTCACTGCTCGTCTTAGGTAGGGGGGGCACAAGAGGGGGCACAGGGTTTCACAAGGGGGGCCCGGCCCCCCAGGCCCTCCTCTAGCGACGCCACTGCTGCTGCCCAACCAGAGGTTAAAATCACCTAACAAAATTTGTTTGGTGTTCGGTTTCAGTAGGGATAAGAGAGAATTACTGAGCTGGGCCTTAAGGATTGGTGTTGACGTCGGGGCTATATAACATGATATTAAGGGTGGATTCTGCACTGATACCAATTTTTACTAAAAGTAGTTCTGTCCCTGGGATATCTTCCGCCTTGCTTTCACACATTTTTGAAAAACATTTAAAAAATTAGGGCTGCTCCCCCCCGCCCCTTGCTATCTAATCTGTCATGCCTCGGCATACTATACCCTTTTGGTATGGCTAATGGCAAGGATAGTCCTGCTGATTCATGGCTCCAAGTCTCAGTGAGAGCGCAAATATCTAGATTGCGCTCTTCAATATGCGTAGCAACAGCCGTAGCGTGCTTAATTCATGATTTTGTATTTAGCAACACAAATTTGAGTGTGCATGACAGAGGACCAGCTAGGACCTCCTTATCACAGAGTATGGGCTTGATTAGACGGCTTCCCCAATGTTCTTTGTCCTATCATAGCATCTGTGAGTATTCAAAGGTTTTGAGACTGAAAGATTAGCCCCTGCAGTAGGAACCAACATGTGCCGACCAAATTATCTGCTGAACACCAGCTCCCCCTCCTCGTGGGCCTTAGCAGCAACCTCCCTGGAAGTGGGGGTGGAAGTCTGACGAGGACCAACGCTATGGTCGTCCGGAGCATTAGAAACGTTGTACAGCAGCTTGGAAGAAGGGAACGGGTTGTAACAAGAGGTCTGAGATAGACATGTGGCATCGCTCTAGCGGCCTTAATAGCTGAAGCACATCTATTAACCCCTTGGTGGTTTAAATAACTTATGTGGCTCCCGGGAAGGCAAGGGCTCGGCCAGCCTCCTGCCTCCCTGCACGAACCGTCACAAAACGCCCCTGATGCGCCGGTGCTGATGCGTCTGCCGTGCCGTAATATAAGATGAAACTACAGAAAACTTGGAATTTGTAGTTTCTGGTCCCGCTGAGCGCGTGTCAAACCTTCAACAACTGCAAGTCCAGCAAGTCCTGCTTATGAGCGGTCTCGGCAGTATGGTAACACGACTTGGCACAGTTTAAACAAGAAAACAATTGAAGGTGGTAAAAGCACTGATAAAAAAGACTAAAAGACTTGTATAGGGACATTCTTAAAAACAGTTCTAAAATTTGTTAGTATTATATATTTTTATAGCACAAACTTAGCTCAGGATTAATGGAGCGCTGTGCAGGTCATTGGGAGTGAGAATTTACATTACGATACAATTTAAGTCATCAAGAAAACATTAGGAATAATGATCACAGTACAATACAAGCATGCCTACTGGCACTCCAGTAGCTGCCATGTAGTTCGGCAACATGGCAGCCAGAAAGCCGCATGTACTTTTCTGACCACAACCTAATCTAAATCGGCCATGGACGCCTTAAACCCCCAAATATATAGAACTGTAAAGCTCCAAGGCCTGGTGCTGGCAGTTTTGTTATACATTAAATATAAAGCATTATCTCAATGGATAGGGTGACCCATCAGGAAGTAGTCCTACATTGCCAGTGCAATATCATGTGTTTTAATGATCAACTGGTTCCCTGTGACTCCTGCAAATGTCAAAGTGTTTGTGTATTACTCTCTGGGGCTGGGATGCACCCAGAAATGGTTGCTGTGCCCATGAAGACTTGACACCTCCCCAGAAGAGCAGGATATAACCCCAGGGGTAAGGTGGGAGTCAGTGCTTGAAAGTAAGAATTTCCAGCACAGTGGGGTGGGTGGGGGGGATCCTACCAAGTGGATAACAAGTGGAGTCTTTGATCTTGGGTAAGCCGAGGGAGTGGGGGGACTATAAATTAGCGCAGGAGAGCAATTGCAGCCAGGAGTGTTCACCATCTTGGAAATACCTTGCTACATTTCTTGCTACATTTCCTTTCTGTCCTGCTTCCCAATTTCATGCAGGCAAGTCACTCTAAGAGCTGCATCAGAAGGCAAAAACGATTGTTTCATTTGCTGGGATTGGCCCTTTACAGAAGTCTTGAAATTGAAAAATGTGCTGTGGCAAAATTACTAAATAAGGGGAATGAGACAGTGTCCACCTCCCTCCCCCCCCCACGCTGTTCCTTACGTGAATCATCTCTTGACTCCAGAAGGATTTTGCTGTAACTTTACTAGGGTATCAGTCTGCCCAAAGTAGTCTTCAATTGGGGTGAAGAGAAGGATCTCCAGGAAAGGTGCAAGATCTTTTCCCCAGTCATTCCATGGAAACATTTGGGGGAATCTGCTGCTGAAACACTGATACCCAGGACTCATCCCACTCGAAGTGGCACACCTGCAAGCAAGGGCGTTTCTAGGTCTGGAAAAGACCCGGGGCTACGCTGATGTCGGAACTGTTGGGACTGGGGGCTAGCTATCCTTTTGGCTGTAGCTCATGAGATTCTATCCGGGGCTACAACCAAAAGACCACGGGCTATAGCCCCTTTAGCTCCCCCCTAGCAATGCCTCTTCCTGCAAGAGTTCTGTCGCAACCTTCTTAGCTGGAAACATTCCTTTGAGACCGTTGAGCGCACACACAATTAATCTAGGCCTGATTATGCTTCTAACTAGCTGTGAACTGAGGATGATCTATGCTCATTGGACAAACATCCCGGGAAAGACAGAAGGGTTTAGGTATTTGTAGGTGCAAGTAGTCTTACTCAAATCTACTTTCAGAAGTTAGCATGAAGTTTTTTTCAGGAAATAAAAAAAGTTCTCATTACAAGCGAAGGGGTGCACGCATAACTCTAAGCCAGATCATAAGATCGAAGTTTTTTTTTTTACTATATGAACAAGTGTATGTGTGACTTAAGTGTGTGAGTCGGGGTTCAACAAAACAAGTCAAACTTCTGTTCCCTTGTAGAACTGTTATCCTCAGCCCTTTCCTCTCTCATTTCAGGCTCTGCTTGCCTAATGGTAAGCAGAGTTACTGACAGTTCTTGGAATTTTCTATGCCCCACATTACTCTCTTGTCTGAAATGTCTTTCTTGTCAGGTTGTCACTCCTCCGCTTCTCCTCCTTAATACTTTTTGACACATAAAAAACGATGAACCTTGTGTCATCAGAACCTGGGCCAGTTGTCCGACTCTTTAAGGTCTATGGCAGCATTGCATTGGCCCTGGGGGATGTGAGGCTTGACCCCCTCTCAAACTTCTGGAGACCTTCTGGGGTCACTCCCTCCCCCAAAACAGTTGAGCGCTACATTCTCTACTCTTGTCTCCTTTCTTAGTACTCATCCTCTCCTCCTCCTGGCTGTGTATCTTTCTCTTTGCCTCCTGTATGTGTCCAACTATCCCCTTTACGCCTTAGCGATTCAGCATGCTCTTATCTGGCTCTTATCACTCCCCTCTTGGGTACTGTTCTCGTTCCACTTTGCCCTCCTCTTCTCTACCACTTTACACCTCCCGCTTAGTGTTCTTCTGCCCCCCTTTCATCCCTCAGCTCCTTCACTTTGTTTTCTTCTCCATCCTCCCCACTTGTCTGATCTTCTATGACCTCCTTCACTGCCTTTTTTTAAAATTCTCATTATACCTCCTCTCCACACCTGTGCTCCTTTTTTTACATCCTCTCTGATGCTCCTTTTGCCTCCCCCTCCTACACTCATCCTATCTTCAATCTTACTCATTTTTCCTCCTTCCTGCTCCACTCCTCATTCTTATGGCACACACTCGATCCCTTAGCCTCCAATTCCTGACTCACGCTCCTTTAATGATCATTTTCCCCCTTTTAAGATGTCCACCAGCTGACAATGTAAGTGCTTAATTTCATTCATTGTGGGGTTCATGATGAGCAATCTCTGATGAATCCCCAAACTGCACAGCTGCCTTGTGTGGCGATGCATGCTGTGCGTGGGCCTCCTGTGCTAAGCTTTCACTTGGGTTAGAGCCGTCTTTGTTTAATCTTGTCTGAGTCCACGACTGCACTGTGTAGGTTCACATTCTTATCTCTGAGGGGGGGGAGGGGGGGCGTGTGTGTGTGTGTGTGTGTGTGTGTGTGTGTGTGTGTGTGTGTGTGTGTGTGTGTTGCCCCTTCCCTTTATGGTTTAGGAAGGACCTCAAGATCCTCTTCAAGGAATGGCTCCTCCCAAATGCTTAAGTCACTCACTCTCCACTCCTCAACTTCCCTGAGACTTGGGAATCTGTTCCCCTTGTATGGGTGCAGAAGAAGGAGACTGACACAAAGGTGGCATGCTTGGGGCTAAAGACTTTTATTTAAGAAGAAAGGAAGAGAAAACTAGTCTGTCCCTATTCAACTATAGCTAAGGTGTCTGTCAGGATGTCTTTTCAACTCAAGTGTCCACTGTCCTGTGTGATGAAAACCCTACTTCTGCCCTTACACTAAAAACTAAAGGATAGGGCAGTTCTGTTCTGAATGACTCCCTTCCCCTGGGTTATGGTTCCTGGTTAGTTGAAACAGTTCCCAAATCTTAGAACAGTTTCGTGTCTCACGCATTGGCAGGGGGAATAGCTCCCTTCCCCTGATAGCAAAGTTCCATACAATACTTTCTTGGTTGGTCAGGAGAATGTCTCTCTTCTCCTGTCCAATAGCCCGGGTAATGGCTCCCTTCCCCAGGCCTTGTGGACCTTCCTGCCAGTCTGGGTTACCAAGAGAATGAATCTCTTCCCCTGGTCTTCCTTCCCCTTAGGATTCACACCTGCAACACCCCCTCTGAGTGTTAGGATGGTCTGCGACCCTAGCTTTGCTACTTCTTTGACCTGGCTCACTTGGCTCACTCCCCTGCCATAAGGAAGATGAGTCGTATCACTCTCTTGCTTTGGGTTCCAGACCCTGGTTTCTCTTCTTCTTCTGGCCCACTTGGTTCAGTTCCGTGCCAACAGGATTATTATACAACCTTTTTTTTTTCGTGTGTAGTTACTTTTATTTGGCTGTGAATCATTTTGCTTGTAGCGGTGATAGTGCAGAATATCGACTTGTGTCACAGAAAGGGCTTTGGGCTAGTCATTGAGTACTAATTTCACACCTCATTTTGTAAATCTATGTTTACATTGTGTGGACTGTCGCATTGGTGGAAGGGGGTGAGTCAAGTCATTGAAAACTGTGTGTATATGAAAGGAACAGTCTCACTTCCTTATCATTCACTTAACTGAATCTAGCTTACCTCATCTCCAAATCATCTAAATTAACTCACTGAAAATGTTACCCACCAAATGAATAGAGGTATTTTAAATAAATAAACTGAAGGGCTCGTTGGATTTAAAATATTTAGGCATATGAAGCTGGTGAAAATCCTTGCATGTAATAGTTTGAAGTGAATAAAATGAGCTCTTGTGTTCTAGAATGGTTCGACGTTGCCCAGTTTGTTGACCACATGGATTGGGGACAATTTGAAATCTTATCTTTGCTCCTTTTCTGAGTCTGCCATTGGTGAAGCAAGTAACACAATGATTGTTCCTTTTGGTTTGATTGTGTGTGAGCAGGTGCTGGCATTGGAGACATAGGTGTGGAGGTGCAGGATCCTCAGGGCCAGAGCAATACAGTTGATGTTATGCTGGAAGACAAGGGGAACTGTGTCTATCGCTGCACCTACAAACCTACTCAAGCTGGACTGCACAATGTTGGAATCACCTTTGGGGGAGAGGTCATTCCCAAGAGCCCTGCCACTGTTCTCGTGGGAGAAGGTAAGCTGAAATGGGCCTTTAATGGAGAACGTATGCCGAAAGTTACAGATGAAAACCTATTCATACAAAATATTCTGGTGACATTCAATAGATTTATTAGCATCATAAAATCTCTATCAATTATTTTCTTTTTTATGCGTGCATGTTGAAGCTCTTAATAGTTCGTGTAAGTGAACAGATGCCTGTAGGGCTGTAAGGGACTGATTGTTCCTCTTTGTCATCTTGAGCTCCTTGGGAATCCTTGCTTTGGCCCCAGTGCAGTTTGCAAAGCACTTTGAGAGTTACTTGAGCAGGCTGGTGCTCCATTTGTAACCTTCTACAGCTTCAGAAGATGCATGTTAGAGTAAGTTACTTTCTATGTGTTTTTATAACCCATCGGGAGTTCAGAAAGGTCAATAGAAGGCCACAATGAGAGGGCATATTAAGAATAAATCTGACCTTACAGACACTTTAAAGTTTACCGAATTAAAACAAACACAGGCAGTGTTCCTTGCCCCTTTAGTTATGAATCTACTATATTTTCATTTGGTTTATTCAAGTATGCAAGATCAAGTAGTATTTTTATATCAATTCAAACGCTTCTCTGCATGCATAGTTAATGTAGTTGATGCCAACTACGTCAGAAAATGGAATCGGGTATATTTCCTGAGTCTGCCTCTGGTTAGAGACATAGAAGAGATGCAGTGATGTGCATTGCCTTGACAGTGATCATTATGGTCCATTTATCAACACAGCCTCTGTATGCCATACAGTGAGTTATCCAAGTAGCAGTGGGTCTTCCTCGTCGAGACATCCATATTTACACAAATGGTACGTCGATTACGTAGGGCAAAATGCACATTCAATTCCAGTGCATGCGCTTGCTGTGTGGTGTGGTCTTTATGTCCGCCAAGTTATGTCATCGAGATCCTTCTGCAAAAAATGAACTGTCAAACCCAAAATTAATTTTCTTCACATCAATATTTGGGTCACATTTGTCCGTCTCTTTCGAGTTATGAAAAAGAACAACTTGTTCAACCTCAAAAAACTCAGAAGAAGGAGGCCCAGTGTGTCAATGATAAGTTGGGAGGGCGGCCCTCGGTCTCTGGAGCAAGGTATGGCTTGCCAAAGGGTGCAGTGCGAAATGGAAGACATCATACAGGAAGGCTTTAGAAAAAGGCTGCAAAATCATCTAGCAGACAGCAGCCATTTATCCATCTTGGCACAGCTTCAGCCTTTCTCTGATGCTTCATTTGTAAGGATTTCTTTTCAGGGGATTAATTGGTTGGATCCAGTTTTATCTTAACACTCTGCAATGTGTAATGTGTCTTTTGGTTCCTCCTCAAGCACTGACGCTTGCATTTCAAATTCCTGTGCTCTCATCTGCCTCCTGTCTCCTACGCTTTCAGACCCCTGCTTGCTTTTCCTGACCTTGACTTCATTTCTGGAATGTTGGACTGCCCTGCTAATGGCCTCCTAGTTGGAAAGGCTGTTCAGTGTACTCCGTGCCGGTAAGAGGCGTTGTAGGTTGGTGCGATCTTCGCCCTTTTTGCTGTCTGTCAAGCCACGTCTTTATCTGTGTGTTTTCCCACTGTGGTTTGCACTAAATGTGTTTCACGCTGTGCAGTCAAGAAAGAAGGTGCACTTGGTGGTGAAAAGGGTGCCATCCGTGTGGTGCACAGCACATAGGTAGACTGCATAGGGGTATTTGAGAAAACATTTCAGTATTGAGTTTTGAAATGATCTACTGGACTTCATCTAAAATGAGAACCGCCGTTGTTATCAGGATTTGAGCCTGTACACGAGCCCTTCTTCACTTTTAAAGAGGAGATATTCTAACCATTGCATGGTATTTTTTTAAGTCTGAAAAGCACCTTCCCCTGTGTTTGACTGTGGCTGTTTTATAAAGTAATTGACTTACATTTCTTGTCTTTCCCATTCATACTCTGTGACTAAAAACTAATCATTATCTTTTCAAGAATTAAGTGTGGTCCTTATAACTGGGTTTAATTGACTGGCACATAATGGTTTGACACAAAGGGTGAGAAGGAAAGAAAATTAAACTATATTTCTGACTTGACCTTCATGTTACTTGCACCAGGTGTTAATTACGGTTAGGATGCATAGTAGCTAAGACAGTGTTCCGTGACCTTTTGCTCTCCAGATGTTACGGACTACAACTCCCATCCGCCCTACCATCAGAGTCAATGGTGAAGGATCATGGGAAACTTAGTAAAACTATATCTGAAGAGCCACAGGTTGCAGACCACTGAGCTAAGGGGATGTATTCCACTTATGACCTTTGTCTAACAATTCTTCATCTAAACGATCAAATTGGTTATAACTTAAGGTACATCCTCTACAAATGCAAGTGCTCAAGCTGGCAATGTGAGATGCACACCTCAAAGTGTTTGGGCATAGCTCAGAAACCATAGCTATTTCTTATGAGCACTGTCTTTCAAATAAATCCCTGTAGATTTTAAATATCGCTGGCAGATTTAAAAATATTTGGACAGTTCCAGCAGATCTCCCCTCTGTAACTTTGGAATTTCTAACTCTGCGAAAATATGAAAAACATTTTAGCAGATTCTCAGTGTTCCATAGAGTTGTACTACCACTAACATTGCCAGCTCAGCCCGTCCCATTAGACATTTCACAAGTTTGAGTGTTCTGTACTTTTGCTAAAAGAATTTTTGAGTTCATGATTCTATACTAATCTCATTGTTATGCATATGATGAGCTTTACTTCACAATGCTTTTAGATTGCTTATTTATAATATTTTTACTATGCTGCCCATCCACTATTATACAGCAATTGGTTCTAATGGGTTATAGCCTGGAACATGCCATAGCTAGAATTATTGTGTTATCTGAGGCGATCAACTGGTGTCTCTTCAAGAGCATCCTCTTGCCTTCGTTTACAATTTTATTAGCGTTCATAATATTTTTTGTATTTCATGTATTCGTTTTATAAATCTGGACTCTCTACCCAGAAGTATTGACGAATGTACTATACTTTAAAAAAAATACTATGTTGCAATGGCTTAAGTGTACTTATAGTTGTACTTAGTTTTCAGAGCAGGAACAAAGGATTTAAAATCTGCACCTCCACCCTGTATAAGAATGCAATTAGACGTTTGCTCTCCTGAGCTTACGGCTCAAAAGACACTTTGCCCTGAGGATTTCCCCACTTCCTCAGCGACTGCATTTGTTTTCTGCTAACTGACTTGGAACCCACTCCTGACATCCGTTAAGGCCAGATAAGGTTTTTTATGTGTATTAATACTACTCCATTTGAAGTGAGCAAACATACAAGCTGGCTGCCATTTCCCGCTACTCCATGCAGTACACATATAGGGCATATTATATGTCCATAAGTGAGCAGGTCACTTTAAATATGATTTTTAAACACTTTTAGAGACTCGCCCAACATATTGGTGTCATTTTGCCGGTGTCCTAATTGAGGATCCTCACTAATGTTCATGCGTTGCATGCTGGCCTCCTCACAGTTCATTCAGAGGTTTGGCGGATCTCATATGTTCTTTGGCTGGTTACACCAGATTTCTGGATCTCCTTCACTGATTGGCCACTTCACTCTTCTGGTTTCCTCATCCTCGCTCTTTCTACAAAAACCCCTTTTCAGCTATGGCTACTTTTTCAATTTTTGCACCACGTCATCAGACATGTAATGTCTTTCCAGCATCAATTTCCTCATATCCTTTCAATTTTTTCCATTACCCTCTCAGTCTCGTACAGAAGCATGAGTGCTTATGAGTGGTGATATTCTGTATCCTTGGTCCATGTGCCTCTGACATTATATACGTGTATGTGTTTTGAGAATGGCCTGTTTGTGGACAATTTCTCCTGTGAGAGAGTCTAACTCCAGGGATTCGGTGCAAATTGTTTTCTGTATCTAACTTTAAAATTGGCCCCCGGGCTATGGGCGATTGTGCCATGTTGCCTAGGATTCAGGCATGCAGATTTACTTGCAATAAATCCGCGTTGTGTCTGTGGTTTAGTTTAGATATCGTTTTCATTAGTCTCCTTCCTTACCACCTATCTTGTTTTTAAAGGCGTTGTTTAAAACAGGATTACGCTATAGGATCCTCCGCGTGTTTGATCTCCTCCTCCATAGCTATATCTGTCCAGAATTGGTATTTTTTAGTGTGCCTCCGACTCTTAATCCTAAATTAGCTTTACACTATCCCGGTACATTTTCCCTTTTTACACACGTGGCAGATATGTTCACTTGCGTTTCAGTTGGTAGATTTTTTCCCTCACAAAGTTGCAGTATGAATTCTATGTCATCATAGTTTAGCTTTACTGTGTCTCATGATCTAGCTTGCGCGTGGCAGGCTTGAGGATCATTGCCTTCATTCCGGGGATCATGATTGGTATTTTGAATAGTCTGTTTGTTTTCTCTCTTGGAAATATTTTTCTGGATCATGCCACTGTGGTGATATTTCATCATATTGATGGGTTAGCCAGGGGAACATTTAGTGGTTTAACGTATCCATCAATATCTCTTTAGGATTAAGAAGATTTTGTGTGTTGAATAGGTAACACCCAAAGACGATACATCATCCTTTATAAATCCCTTCTCGTCGATGCAAAGCTAGCATCATTAAATGGGTGCTGGTGATTTAAAAAGGACATGTTGCAGATGTCTCCAACATTTGTGAGATTTTGAAAAAGCCAACAGTGGACTTGGCACTCTTTATGTTTTTAGTGTTCTGAGGTACGGTCGGGATGTTTCAATTGTTCTGTACTAATAATCTCTTCGAAGGTGCCGGCAGCGGTCCAGGTCGAATGATGGATGATGTTAGTGCTACATTATTTCTTCAATTTTATGTACAATTCAGATTACTGCCATGGTAACTTCTATTACTTCTCCACTTCTGGCTGTGTTACATGTACTGCACTGTGTTCCAGTATATGATAGTGACGATGAAGCGTTACCCACCCACCGTGTACAGGGCTGTGCGTAACTCTAATCCCGGGTTAGGTGTTTTTTAAACGTAGATTAGACGTAGAAGCAAATAAAGCCCCTCCCTAACGCAGCAAAATATCCCCCTATAAGGTCCTGTCTAGTGCTTGGTATACAACTTCACGAGTACAGGCTTTCAGGAAACTTGTCTGGGAATGGACTTCAAACTAGTTTATGTCCCTCTACACCGAGTGCTAACCCTCGGGGAAAGGTGCCCATATAATTGGATACTGTTCAGTTGAGACCTCTAGGGCTTGACCCTCTTGGGAAATATTGAACAGCATTTTTTTTTATTTTTTTTAGATTACCTGCTGCCTCTTAATTTGTTGTTAATTTAATTTCTCTTTTTTTCCTGTATAAGTAGCAGGATATTTCTAGTTGAGTTGACTGTTATTAAAGTGTTGTATTATGTAAGCTTCTTGCTCCTGTAGGTGCATCTCTGCCAAAGTTCAGGATCTAAAGAGGCAGGGGTAAGTAATTGTTGATAGGAAGGCTATATTGATGATCTCATCATGTTTTTATAAAGCGGCCTATACTAATGGTAATATTCGTGGTTTTATGAAGGAATCCATGCTGGATTCCTCCCACTTGGAAGCCCTGTGATCATTCATGCCATTATTGCAATTCTCTCTCTCTCTCTCAACCTGCCTATCTGCTGCACTGACTCCAGGCACTACAAGACTGAGCTGCCGGAGCGGCTACTTCCACTCCTCTCCGGGCTCATATACCCCCTGCACTCTGTCTTCAACGTTGGCTTCTCGTCATCAAACAGGTGGAATTTAAAGCACTTCGTATTGTTAATCATGCCGGGCTCGAATATTTGCAAGCCAAATGTTGCCATTATACTCCCATCTCTTGATTCATGTTCCTAGGTTTAACCGAGCAAGACCTGGAGGCCGCTCTTTTTCTGTTGCAGCTGCTCGGTTATAGAATAATTACCTTTGTCTCTTTGTGCCACGGAACATTATCTATCTTTTTGTCAGTTGTTGAAAACTTGTCTGTTTTAATTATTCTTGGTTTTAGGTTTCTGCCCCCGTCTTCAGTTTTAGCGCCAAGATGCCCTTGTCGGTGGTTGTTGAGCTGTATAAATACATCTAACATAACATTAGCTGGGTAATCGCTCCTTAAGGGATGAAAACTGTGAGTTGGGGGGGGGGGTCACACACATCAAGCACATCGGTCCCTGAGCAATATTGGGCTTTTTTCAGCTGTCGATTTTCAGATCTCAACCTTTAGCCAATAGATGAGGTTCATTTAAAAATATGGTCCCTCGTTTGTTTATAGCACATCCATAGGAAGGCAGATCTTTTCTTTCCTGCTTCATCAATCCTCCACTGCCTCCTCTTACCATTTCTTTTCCTCCCTCTTTGCTTCCCGTTTCTCCACCAGCATGCAATCTAGGTGTCCATCTTGATTCCTTTTTCCTTCTCCCACATCTCATCTCACTCTCTCGTTCATGCAGATTCCATTTGTTTAATATTCTCAAAGCCTGACCTTTTCTTACCTTCCATGCCTCCAAACTCTTCATCGTGCAACTTATATTTTCCCATCTTTTCTACTGCTCCTGCAATCTCTTCGGTCTTCCTGCTTGTCACCTGAGCCCTCTCAAATCTATTTATAACTCCTCAGTCCATCTACTTCTCTCACTTGCTCCTCGTGACTCATCCCTCCTGCCCTTTTTCCCCTTCATTGGCTACCTCTCCACTCTCGCCTCAAGTTCAACTTTCTCTGTCTTGTCTAGAAGTCTCTTCATAATCTTGCTCCCCCGTAACCCTCTTCCCTCCTCTAATGGTATTCACACACTCGAGCTCTCGTTCCCAGTCAAAATTCCTTCTGTCAGTTTCCCGTCCACCATGTGCTCAATCACGCTTTTGCTCCCTCTCCCCGCTGGCCCCGCGTCACTGGAACACACTTCCTCCCTCTTTGCTTTCTTTCCTCCTGTCCCCTCTGTCGCTTGTGCCGCAAGGCTCATTTGCTTTCCCTATACTTTTTGGGTTTTCTTGTTGTTTTATCATTAATATTGTACCTTCTTGTGATTTCACTGTGAAGCGTTTTGGCGTAAAGCGCTCTACAAATCAAAATAAAATATTTAAAAAAAATACAAAACTGAAACGCAGGGCAATATGCCATGGCACTATTGACTAAAAATTGAATTGGAGAAACCAGAATTGATGCCAGGCTAGAAGCACTGGACCACTGTTGCTTGCAGTTTCCCCGTTTCCCAGAACCCCTTAGCCCAGCATAGGGGCCGATTCACAAAGGAGATTCAGAACCTGTGTGCATATACCACAGATATGTGTGATCAGAACATGTGCATGGTGCGTGACATGAGTAGGGTGACCAGACGTCCCGGTTTTCCCTGGACAGTCCGGGGAAATCACCCTCCGTCCCGGGTTTCATTTTAGATACCTCGTCCGGGGTTTGCATGGTTGTGTGGCTACGGTAATTAAAATTGTAATTATTTTTCACAATACTTCCAGAATCTGAAGTTGGATTCGCTCGAAGCCCCAACCTTTCAGGTACAAGTCACAACACTTACTGGCTGTGCCACTGAGACTGGCATGGAAATGGTTGTACAGCAAGCCATGTTATATCAATGAGAGCAAACGCTTGTTTTGAATTAACATGCCAAGATTCACAGACAAAACTGCACAAATGAGATCATATACACTTTATAGAAAGGAGAAGTGCTGGAAATAGGATTAGGTGGTGGTTGTGGGGGCGTGTTGGCGGATGGGCGGTAATTGGTGGGCTGCAATGGAATAGTCCCTCTTTTATGTCGTTGATGGTGCTGGTTTTTCGTTTTGGAAATCTGCTCACCCTAGACATGAGCATGTCAGGAGTAGGCAAAATAAGCAATCTTGTCCGTCAACATGTAACATCCGGTTTCTAAATGGAACTTCTTGATTGATTTCTCCAGCTTCTAAGCACTGTAATAATAGCCGTTATTAGCCCATTCATGGTACTCGGTTTATCGACCCCCTTATGGGAAGCATGCTGAGGCTCGTGGGCCCTAGCGTTTGTCTCAGAACAGAAATGCCTGGGCCCTCCATGAACGTAAATGGCGTGTGAAACAGGCAGGATCATTCTGCGTGTGAAGGCCAGGTTTTTGTCACGGCAGCGCCGGGTCCTGTCACGCGCCTGCCTCTGAGTGGCAATTGGAGATGACCAGTGTCAGATTCGCTTTCTGTTCGCTCAGTGTCTCCCATTGGCTATTTCCTCTGTAACACACACTTCCCCTCGCCCTGTAATACTGGAGTGATAAGGTGAGATGTGTCAATAGACAGCTGTGTGATGAGAAAGGATTTCCTTAATGCCGTGCATGCGTTTAAGAAGGCAAGCACCCTGAGACGCTGTCACTCCGGGTCTGCAGGTGCCCACCCTGGCTGTGCATACTGATGTTTCAGGCCCTCTGTGGTCTGCCACTCTGCTGGCATGCCACACAGCAGAAAGTATACATACGGTGACTGTTGTATGGATGTTCGTAAATTCACTAAAGCACGCAATGGCCGATAGGCCCATCTGGGTACCAACCCACCAACGCCACTTTAAAATACAGAGCACTTTTTGAAAGTAAGTCTGTTTCGCAGATCTGGTACACTGTATTCACTAAAGCTCCTAAAAGGTATTTTTTTTAAAAGGTCTGGGGGAACCCCCTAGCTGACTACACCCCCTCCCCCAGGCCTCCTCCTGCTTCCGCAAACACAATTTCCTGTCACTCTTTCTGTGATGGATGTGTCGGAAACAGAAATAATGGAACATGAATAGCTCGTGTGTAGGAAGATGGCACAATTCTTCTTCATGAATGGGTGGTGGTATATTTCATGTGATTTTCTCGCGCCCCCTTGTTTTCTTGACATATGTTGGCCAGCGGCATTGAGATCAGCTTGCGGAGAGTAGAGCCCATTCTTGGTCTCAAGGCTGGAAGAGGTTTGTTTGTCTGACTCGGCCAATCAACAGTGAGACGGATCTTTCTCAGTCTCGCTTTCAGTGTTTTTATTACATTTAATGTTGGGCTTGGTTTGGATCCTTGAAAAGAACTAGACGCTTTATACAATATGCTGCTTAATACTGATGTGCATGATGAAACATGTTGCACAGACTTAAATAAGAGGGCTCAGTTAGTTTTTCGGTTTTGACTAACATACTTCACTTTAACAAACCCCCCCGGAACCCCTCCTCTCCCCGCGCGCAAACTATATTGCTATGGATAGTTGGTACATGGCAACTGTGCCCAAATACACACCTCTGTTAGTGATGTCACGAAACCCTCCTTTTGTATTTCTCTTGCATTTTTAAATGACAAAAAGTGAACATTATCTGTATGCCTAAATCGCAATTTGTTGACCCAGCTGTCATTTTAATGGGAGGAGTCCCAGATGTCTGAGGCTTGACAGAACAATAATTTAGTTTACTCTTCTATTTTATTTGTTTGCAGTGTGTCCTTGTTTTGTGCACTGCAATTTTCAATGGTGTGAACTTTTTTGTTCTGTTGTGGCACGAATTGTGCTGTTTAGTTGTGGCACAAAAAGTACTGAGTAGTTTCGCAGTTGAGGCTGCAGCCTGCATATGGCAACGGCTTTGCTGATCCTAGTTTCTATTGTTAGAGCTGCGTGCTCACTTGTCTTTGACGATCATTAAACTATGAACTATTTAAGCCAGGTAAGGCATTGATGTTTGTAACCTGAAGCGGGGACTGTGTGTGCAGTGGTCATGACTGGGATCTCGATTAGTTCATAAAGTGGTAGGAATTCTCTGAGGGATTATTGGACTATCAGAGGCATGTCCCCCATAATTTGTAGGGTAAGCTGCTTTAGCACATGGATTACATTACAGTCCTTCTGCCAGCCAATCACAATGCACTCCATTGTTTTGAGCAGCAGACGGGCAAGCAGCGCAGAAGCAGTGGCGTTCAGCTGTGTAAATGCAGAGATGAGCATTCACTGTACAATTCTCCAAACTACCGAAGATCAGTGAGGCACAAAGTGTGTACTTTGCTTTTAAGTTATCCTATCCTATGTTATGTTATTCGGTTGTGTACGACGCACAGCACCCACTTGCATTGTCCCCAGCGCCTTGCAGATTTCAGCACGGGTCCTTCTTGCTTGGGGGGGAAATGCCCCATGCCAAAACTATATCCCTGCAATAACCCGCAGGTGGGCCATTATTCCATTCCAAGATTTCATTACTGTTCACATCTGAATACGGTCACTAAACCACCATGGACATCATTAGAGATCACCGCGCATGCGCTAAACTATAGGTCGCTTGCCATCATGCTGTTAAACTTGTCCATGCATGTTTGCAAGTCCACATTTTTTGTCACCGCTATTTTGTGCTGCATGCATAGTTCAAAAACCATTTTCAACAAAAGCAGTATTCATGTATGTGTTCAGTGTGGTGGTAACTGCCTTTGACTTCCCTTGCAGCTTGCAATCCCAACGCGTGTCGCGCCAGTGGGCGCGGCCTGCAGCCCCGAGGAGTGCGGATCAGAGAAGTGGCCGATTTCAAAGTCGACACCAAGTCTGCAGGCAGCGGAGATCTGGATGTCTCCGTCAAGGGGCCAAGTATGATATGATTTGGTATTTAGAACGCGCCTGTACACAAGTGCTCCTAGGGACCACAAGCCCAGGAGGGGGGCTAGAGGGAAGACGGGATAAACAATCCTACTAGGCCTTGCGTCATTCGGGCCGTGCAACTGCGACAACAAAAGTGCAAGGCGGAAGGGGGGGGGGGGGGCTGCGGTGGGTGGCGTTGATTGGGTAAAGTGTCGGGCAGCCAGACAGGAAGGATTAGCAAGGCAGAGGGAGAAAGAAAGCCGAGAAAAGGACGGTCTTGAGCTGCTTCCGGAACTTGAGGTGATCTGGCTCAAGATTGAGAGGGGCTAGGTGACAGTTCCAGAGAGAGGCGCCTGCAGAGGATGGAGATCTACCCCCCACTCTCTGCTCGAAGAAGTGCGGGCTGCACTAGCTGTGCCCCCTGGCATTTACCTACGAGTGTCAGGCATACAAATTCGAATTAAACTTATTTCAATTTTATGCGATCAATGTGTTCCCTGTTGCTTCACCTGAGGAAGAACACCCTGTCCCTCCGTGGTGTACTTGCCCTAGACAGCGCTGGTGTTACGCCCCTCTAAAAGGGGATAGAGAATCTCACCCGAACACTACAATGAGATGGTTACCCACAAAGAAAGCTTTAATGCATTTTTATAAACACAATGGGGGGGGGGCATCTCCCGTGTGCATTGGTGACGGATAGAGCAGGCAGATCCGTGGGAATGACCTCCAACTGGTAACAATACCTATACTGCTTTATTCACCCTCCGAGAGGTGGGCCTGTCCTTACCGCCCAATGGTTTCCATAAAATAGTCCAAAGGATTTTTTGTCTCGTGAGACAGTGGGATGTGCTATCTTAGTTACACATACTCGTGATGTTAACTGTTTAAAATATTCAAACCATAATTCAAACATACATGATGCATTCCACATGGACCTAGTGTCCGATTTCGTTTAGGCTCTTATTTTTTGAGGCATCTGTGGTGGATTCAGAATCTACCACAGATGCCTCCAAACTAAGAGAGACACCTTAATATAATACCGATGATAAATGGCCAGAGCCTACACGAAATAGGACACCAGGTCCATGTGGAACGCATCATGTATGTTTGAATTATGGTTTGAAAATTTTAAATAGTTAAACATCACGAGTATGTGTAACCAAGATATAACATCCCGCTGTCTCACGAGACAAATCCTTTTGACTATTTTATGGAAACAATTGGACGGTAAGGCCAGGCCCACCTCTCGGAGGGTTTATAAAGCAATATAGGTATTGTTACCAGCTAGAAGTAATTCCCAGGAGATCTGCCTGCCCGATCTGTCACCAGTGCACACGGGAGATGCCCCCTCCCCCCCCCCCCCGATTGTGCGTTTTATGAAAATACATGAAAGCTTTCTTTGTATGTAATGATCTCGTTGTAGTGTTAGGGTGAGATTCTCTCCATCCCCTTTTAGAGAGGAGTAACGCCAGCGCTATCTAGGTACACCACGGAGGGACAGAGTGTTCTTCCTCAGGTGAAGCAACAGTTGACATAAGTTTAATTCGAATTTGGATAGCCGACTCGTTTTGTGTGACATCGTTACTGTAGCTAACAGTCAGGTCTGTTACTCCGCTAGAGGTGTAAAATAGACCAAATAATATCCCTGAATTGTTGAAGCATTTACGTACTCATGTCGTTCTTAAAACCACTCGGCGGGTCTACACCCCAAGAAACCCGGCTATTCAAGGGTTCTGCCTTTGAGCAGTTGCTTCATTTTGTTGTCTGATGATTCTAATTGTTTTCTTTTTGGCAGATATTTCTAAGTAGTTTTATGTCTTGATAGCAATCGAGGTTTTAAGTAGAATGTTCTTTTCTTCAGAGCGCTTCGTCTAGCAAAATATGTACTTGTGGGCACTGAAAGGTTGGCACAGCTGTTAGAAAAGCTTGCATTGTAAGGTTGGCGTGGTCCCAATGGGCATATCACACACATACCGAAGCCCCCTCTAAGCACAAATCCTATTATGGTTGTACAATCTGCTTTGAGCATCATTGCTCAACCTATAAACGAATTCCCTAATAGAAAGCCCATCATACTATGAATAAATCCTTAACTTGCACTACAGACCGACTTTACAAGAGGCCCTATTGCGTGGATGCATGTGAGCTACCTACAACGTCCTGCTGGGAAAGTATTGTGACGGGTGCTTGAGTAGTGCGGGTAAAGTTGTAGGTTGACTTTGGGTAGGGAGGACAGTGAAGCAGCGTCTCGCATGTTGCCAAGAGACAGTCTTTACAATGTCGGTGGGGGATGTCATTGATACCGGAGCCCCCAGGGTGTTTTCTGATTATTGGGGGCTCCTCCAGGGATCCGGGTGTCTGTAGTAATTCCATACTGCGCCCTCCCTCATGTATCATTGCAGATATCTTTGCCACTATGGCAGACAGTCATGCCAGCCTGGTTTTCACCTCAACTCAAGGGCACAGTAAAAATTTTACGGAGCACGTCCACCATCAAGTCTCTCCCAGCATGCCACATCACAGAATACACTAGGTTGGCATCAGTGAGTTAACTTTCATGGCGCCATTCTAGTCCAGCATGCATATTCTGTAGAGGGTGCTTGGGTCCGTTTTTAACCTGGTGTGACCCCTGTTTATTTCGATAACAATAGAATACTGACCAATGATCCCGTCATTATCGGAGGAAATTAATTTTTCATTATTTTGTTAGATGTTTTGGATACTTTGCCCGTAGACTGTGCTTCTAGTGTTAGAACGCACTTCCAAACTAAGCTGAGAAGGTTTCATGTATTTCCTGCTGTTTCAAGACACTTGAGAGTTTCAATTAGGAAAAGCAGAAAACATCTGTTCCGACTACCATACTAGCGACACACCATGATCTTTCGCCATAGAGTAAGCTAGTAGAGTGTTTAACTCAATGGGCGTTGGGCTTCCGGCCGGAGTTATGTAGCTTTGTAAGGTCATTTGACATTGGGAAACGGAACCATAATCCGGTGTAATGCCAAATGTGCCAGATTCCTGTGTTAATGAGTGAATATAATGCTTTGCCGGTGGTCATGCTAGGTCCTGGTATTTTGCATGTCTCCCTAAAGTCCCACTGCAGGCCATGTATTGATGGAACGCCTGGCCTGCAGAACATCCAAAATGGGTTTCTGACATGGAGACCATGCATTCCAAGGGCGAAATCGCCCTTCTTGAGAAATAAGCCAGATGTGTGTATCGCATGGTGCCTACAATTACAACAGCTTAATGTAGTATATCCCTTCCAAGGACCTAAACATAGAATAAATAAGGTGCCTTCATGTGAAAGCCAGTGTTCCTCTTCTGCGACTAGCCATGAAGTTATGGGGAAACTGGCGTGTGGCGCGCTGTGCGAGGGGATGATTAATAGAGGCTGTCATTCTCCAGACTGAATGTTGTTATTGCTAAGCCTCGTGCTATGTGGCTCTGTTCCCCTAACAGAAGGCCTGGACGAGCTGGTCAAGTCCAAGGATGTGGTGGACGGCGTATATGCCTTCGAGTACTATCCAATCACGCCGGGGAAGCATGTCGCTACAATAACCTGGGGCGGACAGAATATACCCAAGAGGTGAGTGAAAACACTGCAAAATGCTACTCAAATGTTGACTGACCTGGGCCCATGCGCTAAGGAAAATCCGTGTTTGCACTGGCGCAGACATTGCACTGCGCCAGTGCAAAGTGTATGTGACGCTGAGCTTTATGAAGAACTTGCATTTAAATAAAGTAAAACCCGGAGATGAGAAATGCAGTCCAGGTAAGGTATGGCATGGCAACTGGGAGTGTTCCCCCACACCCTCATTTAATGTTCTTCTGCACTATTTAGAAACGTTTGCATGGTTGAAGATACAAGTGGGATGTGAAGGCTACAATAACATTTTCAAAAATATTTGCCAATTCTTTGTCTCACAACAGGGACTGTGAGTACATTTTAACTCTCAGCCTAGTTAATTGGGAAATAGATAAATAAACTATTCAATTAGAATGTGAGCTTCACATGCATGTAAAGGCTTTTGATAACTGGCATCAGAGGAGGGAAAGCATTGTTTTGCGTAATACTGAAGCTATTTTGGATGCTTTGCCGTAGAATACATTTTCATCATTTTTCTAACAAAGCATTGGTCTCCCCTTAAACAAGGCCACTGCTCGCCAGACTAATGCCCATGACCCACAATATTAATAATGGGATATTTCACTGAATACCCCGTCCCTTGGGTGGATTTAGGGGCTGAGCTGTATTTATATAGGGGCTCCTAGATGGGGTAACTCGCACTGCTCGTTTTAGACACCCCCCACCCACCCCTCAACATGCATGGAAAAACAGCGGGGAGTTTGTTTTACTTTGTGTCTACTGGTGTGGTCTTGCAGACTTTTAACATAACCTCAGATATTCAGTCCGGGAGTTGGATTGGAATAAAAGGGTTGCAAACACAAGAGACGTGGCCGTCATGGTGGGTTTTCACAGGGAGAAGTGTATAGACAGCTGTGGAGTTGCTGCTCAGTTTTATTTTACATCTGAAGTCCAATATTTTTAGCGGAGCTACTAATGGATAACGAGTTGACAGACGTTTCCTCTGCTCCCAATGGAAACGTTGGTTTTCCATCAGCAAAGTACCTCCTATCCAATCAGCATAGCGCGACAAGCAGTGGACAATGGCCCATTGTTAAACTGACCATCTCTTGCAATACATGCCTGGGAGCCATCTGCATGCATTTATAATGCCGTTTTAATGCAGTCTTCCAATGTAACGGGGATCGTGTTCCGAGAACATGAGCAGATTTAAAAGAACTGTTTACCAAACTGATCCCTAGCTGGACTCTGAAACGCCACATGCTAAGAGAGCTTGGAGCTTCTAGAATGGATCGGGAGGATATGTTCACTGCGATTCCTCTTTCTACTCACATCCGGCCTCTGCCCGGTCCCTTCAGTTCCCGTCTCCGTGGTGCTGTGACCAACGCGCTGCTCCTTTCTCCGTTTCTGCAGGCCATCTCGGCCTGTCATTCCTCTTTCCTTTCTCTGCTTCCCCGCCCTAGTTCCCCGGCATGTTTTCTTTATGGTTTCCATTTCTCTACCTTGGTTGCTCTGAGAAGCATGGCGTCTTACTGGTTGCTGTGTATGGGGCGGGGTGGGGTAGAGGGCATAGCTCCCTCCTCTCAGACGCTTTTCTTTTTTGTTCTCTTGGGTGGTGGAGGTTCCCTTTCACTGGTACCTTCAATGACTCCCTCAGTTTTCTGCTCCTTGTTTCTCCATGGGGGGATACAAATGTATTCCAGACCCTCATTAATCATCACCTCCCCTCAGCTACAACCGGCCACTTGCTAACCATGTATCCTGCCATGAGTAGGAGGAGTGTGGAAAGGGCAGCCACCAAACGTTGACCTTCTGCCAGCTATAATGTAATAGATTACAATTATAATGATACTATATCCTTCCAAGCGCTGTGACTTTAAATATTATTAACCGTTTTTTATTATCTCAAGGATGACTGGTTCTTTCGGGCGGTCTGGGATTGAAACTTGTGAGCGTATATATTGAATTTAGATGTTATAGGCAACTGTCTAACTCAATTGATGATCTACCCAGCGAGTAATACTATGCTGTGACGCTACAAAATTACACAGATGTGTTCAAATCTGATTAAGGAGTAAGACTGTATTCCAATTCCTTAAATCCAGATGAATGAAACTAAGCCACTGTGCAACTGAAAAAGTTGTTTCTTTCTCTGAACTGTCTGAAGTAAAAGGAGTGGGTTAAACTCTAGTACATCGGGGTTGGCATATATGATGTGGATGCCAGTCTCTCTATGGCTCTCTACTCTAGATGCTGTGTCGATAAGGTAGCACCCTGCACACGTCACATTTAGGAGTACAGCCCACCTTGCTCTCGTAGTCTGTCCCATATATTCTCAGCCCTCCCTTCCTAGGTAGACTCGGGCCACTCGGCTCTCCTTGGCTTCACAAGTCTCAGAGCTTTCTCTGGTTCTTTCTGTTCCTCAGCACCGCTGGTTCTCTCTGCTTTTGGTCTTTTGTCCCCGAGCTCTTGGAGGTATTTTGGCTGTCTGTTTTGGTAGCTTTGGCTGCCCTTTTCATAGTATTTGGCATCCTTTTCCTCCAAAGGGGAAAAGACTTACTTGATTTTCTTTCTCAAAGGTTTGGTTTAGCGGTTTTGATTGGTCCAGAGCCCCCATGAAGATATGCAGGCCTATTGTGTTTTTTTGTGCCTGTAGCCGGGCAGCCATCTTGGCATCGGGTGGCGGTCCTGCCTCCTATGTGCAACTCTGCTTGCTTGTCATCTGGTTTATGCCGCTCCTGCTGCTCTGTGGGTTTGGCGGCTTTGGCATGATATTAATGTTTCAGATTCCCATTAGTAATTGTTAAGAAGGATTTCTGAACTCTGACCTGGAGGGGCAGAGGTTCAAAAGTCCAACATATTTTCTTGGAACAGGGTAACCTCTGGACAAGCCAGACCAATCAGGGTAGCTATGGCAGGCGGTCAAGACTAAGTCTCAGGAGGGGTGAGAGTGACTGAAAGACCTCAATGAGCACACAAAGCAAGGACACATACAAATTACTCCAGACAGGTGTTATATTAAAAATATAGACACATTTATTACAAGGCCTTTGTAACATAGACCATAGCAAAGAATCACAGTAACACTATATCAAACCAATACATCATTATCAACACAATATATATACAAGACCAATGGGGCCTAAGGGGTTAACCACATGAAATATGTAGACCACCTAGATGGGGAGGAAAACAGGCAGTGCAAGTATTCTTTAGACCCAGTTCTACATTCAGATACACCTAACTAAGAGGCAGTCCAAGCCCTACGAAGAGAGGAGCCTTATGCTCAATAGTACCTGCACGCGCTGGTGCCAATGTACAAAATAGGGTCTCTTCAAGGGTCTTTAGCAGCTCAGGAAGGTGGATAAGGCGCTGAAGAACAAGTTCCCACTATTCAAGAAGGACCTCCACTTGAGGGCAGAGGCAGTTTGAGAGTGTGGGATGGAGTCGCTATTTTGCAATAGCTGTGGAAAGGAAAGGGGCCCTCAGGGGCCACTTTGTGCATAAAAATGGGCTCCTGCGCTAGGGGCCACCGATTGGGGTAAGGACTACTCACCGGTCCCCGATGCAGGCAGACCAAACTTCGCCAGTACAGTCCACTTCGCTGGCAGGTTCGAATGCGACAATCGGGACGTCTCGACGCCATGTAGTTCCCGAGATGCAGCGAGGATTCCCAAATGGGACAGTGGCGATTTCTCCGCTCTGGGTGGAGGAATCAGCCCAATTCCACTGCAGCAGGCTTCAGGGCTAAGGGGGGTCACAAATGCAGCGAACTTTCACAGGTCGTTGACAAAGCAGGGCAACAAGGTAACCGCGTTTACTCCGGTCCGGGCGCACTCGTCTCACTTCAGACCTGGGAATGCCAAGTGTACGAAATTCAGTGTGAGGGTGCCATGGACAGAGAGCTAGCAGTATACCAAGTTTCGAGGGCCTCCTCGAAACAGCGGTGGTAACAGAGCAAACGTCCTGTGTAAGCTGGTCAGCCCACTGGTTGGCCCAGGGACACTTCTGAAGAGGCTTACTTGCAGGGTTTGATGAAGGTGCCGAGAATAGTTGATCCCACTATTCCAATGGGTTGAAGCGTCTTCACAGACCTTCTAGGACAATCAGATGCAGAGGGGTCCCACGGGACGACAGCAGGCTCAGGGTGCCAAACCTTCCAGTGGGTCACCAGCGGTTCCTAGACTCAGCCTCTTGTTGCAGGATACTTGGCTCCTTATCCCTTGTTCGGTGTGAACTCAGGAAATCGATATCATAGTGGTGTTTTCAGCCTCCTCCTATCCAAAGTTCCCTTCGCGCCAAAACGGAGAGGACCCAATGGGAGATCTGCTCACAAACACTCACTCCATACGCAGACCAATCATGGACCACGGTGGTCCCAGGCATTCAGGACACTCCAGACTCTCTGGCACCCAGGATGTGTATTGGGAACAGACATCCCAGCCCACATCCTGGAGGCACACACGCAAGGCATGCAGAACCCAGCGAAAGCATTGGGTTTCGCGGGAAAGTGCATGACCAAATAAGGACTGACCTGGGTCGGCTCGACCTGGGGAAGGTGAAGAGGCAAGATGGCCAAAGGACAGGACAAAGAACCTTGTGGCATGGCCATTTTGGAGCCAAGCCACCTATTCGTGCCAACCGCGGTAAATGCGCTTAACATGGCAAAAAAGGGTTAAAAATGTATGAAAACGATAGCTGCCACCAGTCCTGTCCATGACACATCTATCTGTACGTTCATCAAAAGTCCAGCGAGAGTTTCTAGGGCCTTTGGAATGACTAGAGACCCAAGTGTGCTGTATGGTAAGATACATTGCACACTTGTTACATGTTGCACAAAAGCTGCAACATGAGGAAAAGGACTAAGGGAAAAAAGTCTCCCAGTACTGACTGTCTTACAGGCATGTCAGTTTCCCCATAAAAAGTGAGCGAAAGCCCAGCAGAGTGCAGCTGAGGGCTGTGCTTCTCTGGCAAAGTCAGTCTATGGTGTTTTAACAGCAGCACAAAGTTTGGGGGTTGATACATGGAGGGAAAATTACATACATTTATGCAATCTCTCCTAACAGTAATCCCTATTGAAACAAACATTTCAACCAGCCTGACACTTTTCCCTGCTGCGCTGCAGGTCCGGCAAGGCCTCCAGTCTGCATCAAACATGGACTTGAGCCTCTGCTGGCTGCCTGGCTTCCTATCGCACAACTGCCTGTAAACTACTCCTGCAATATCATGATGTTGTTCTTGCATTGCTCTTCTAGCACTTCACTGATGACACTTCTATTGCTCTTGCACCACCCACACCTTCCCTTAGGGCTTACTCTGATCTGAATGTGCCAGGATCTGTGAATGATTACTTCATTGTTGCCCTCCTTGTCTTGTTCGCCCCTCTGAGCAATCTCAGAGTGTCACAAAGTACCTTGCATTGCACTTAGCGCTAGAAAAATCATCAACAAATGAAATAAGTGGACCAGAGTGTGGGGAACTCTGCACTCCGGTCCAAGTGTCCACACAGCTGTGGCATTTCCACAGAGGCCCTGGGATCCATGGTGGTGACAACAGACACTCTTGACTCTTCATAGGCATACTTGCATGTCTTGTTCTGTTCTGATCTTCCACACGAGTTGAATGGCCTCATAAAAGAATGGTTACTTGCCTTCAGAGAATTGTCAACAGGACCTCTACACTGAACCTCGTGTCTTGAGGATGTTGATTCTGAACTGGATAGATGACTGCAGAGCCCACATTTGTCCATGTATAGTGAATTCTAGACGGGCACTTAACCGAAGTTCCTGGTAGTCAAGCTTTCCTGTTCAGAGTCCCTCGCAGTTCTTGAGGAGGGGTTAAGATACTGACTTTGTCACAGGAAATGATCTGTGAATAAAGTTTCTAGTTTAAGATGATTGAAAGGGGGCCACGAGACTGCTGAACTTACTGCCCTGATGATGATTTCAAAAAGAGTGCCACAGATGGCGCAAGGTTTTGTATTAAGATTTCAATAGACCCTGTGACAATCCTGCTATCGCGTCTAGAAAAGCACCTCCTCCCTTACCATGGTATCCTTTATCCCCAGGTTCGTTGACCTAAATGATTGACCCCTATTGTCTAAGTTCTGGTTTCTGCTGGAGCTGAAGACCTACAGGTAGTAAAGTCCTCTTTCTAAACTCCCTCTGGAGACTTCCTAGGTTGTCCCTACTTTAGCCAGTGGGTTTAAGGGATGTTAGGGTGTCTTAGACACTGCCTGACTCGTCTTCTGCCTATCACTCTCTCATATTCCTCTCGCTCAAAACCTGATCTTCTCTCGCTACTTTCCTCTTTTTAACTTCACTGCCTCTTTCTACTTCCTGCATGTTATTCCTTTGCCCCTCCGATGTCTCACACTCCTTCTATGTCTCGCCTTGACCCTTTGATATTACTACTTCCTCCTCCAAACTATTACTTCTCCAAACAACTACTTCCTCCTGTGTACTGCTTACCACACTACCACCTCCTCCTCTACACACCCGTTTCCTCCTCCACACTGCTAATCCCTCCTCCATGCTACTGCTATTTCTCACCCTAACTTCTACTCCAACAACCTTCTTTTGCTCACACACTCAATACACATTACTTCCCTACTCTTCCTCTCCTTAACACACGTATACCGCTGTCATGCACACTCACAAAGCAGTACCACTTGCACTCACTAACACATTCCTCACCTGCTTGTAAGAGGATTCAATTCAACACTACAGCTAAGTCAATGCCTAGTCTGGGATACTGAATGGAAACCCTTATTGATATATCTTTACGTCCAGTTCATGCGTTCTGGATGACTACCCCTATATAACACCCCTCTCTTGGAATCCCCCTGACCCCACTGAGCCACGAAGTGGTTCTGTTTTGCAAGTTTAAACGGTTTATTTGATAATTTAAACAATATATATATATATATATATATATATATCCCACTTTATAATAAATTAATAATTGAATATCACACTTAATCTGAGCAGTAATCAATAATGGATAGTCCGGCACTAGCACACTTCTTTATAATCAATGATGAGTGGTTATAGGATGGATACGATAGCAACAATACTTTTATGGTTTCAAATGGATGCAATGTGGAATGAAATGCAGTACAGAAATTAAGTTGATAGGATTTCAGCAAAAGACAATGTAATCACTTTCTTGGACAATTCACCCCCCCTTTATGCACTGTAAGGAGATGAAGATGACACAGTTCTTAGGAATGCAATCAAATAGAATTCAGTTCAATCCCCCCCCCCCAGCAGCTTATACAACAGATAGGAGTTTTGAAACACAGGCAAAATGCTTTGAATATGGTGACAATGCAGTGAGAAATATGCTGAAAATGGTTTTAATTCCCTTTAGGAGGTTCAGGGTGAGTGAAATATACTTGGGATGAGTTCAGGCTCACTTTAGCAAGGATCTACGAGTAACTAGCAGGTTAAACGAATTTTTGGCAAAGGAAAGCAATGAAGCTGCTGTTTTCACACGTGGCTGGATTTTTAACCAAATCGCAAATCGCGGTAAAATTCGCGAGTGCGAGAATCGTGATTACGGCAAAAGCAAGTCGGTTCCAAGCTTGTTGAAAAGCTGAGATTCTAAGCTTTCAGAGGAAAGTTAAACCAAGTTCCTAGCCCAAACGGTTCCAGAGATACGGACGATTAAATAAAGGTAGTTTTTCGGATTTGAAATTTTAAAAGTTCAAAGCGACAGGTTACAGCTTACAGCTAGAAAATGACAAGTGACAGCTTTGCAAATGCCAGGTGACAACTTCTAGGAGGCAAATCTGGTTAGATTAAAATAGATTGAATTATATTATTTTAACAAAGAAATTGGTTCTGCACAGTTCTGCTAGGTACTCACAATATATTTAGAAATGGGCCTCGCCACGGATCTGGTCAGGTTTTCGGACTGGACTCCGGTTCTGGTCTCGGCACTTCACAGTGATCTGAGTCAGCTCTCTGGTTCTGCTAACAGCGGTCTGGGTCACTCTGGATCTCTGGCCTCTGGTTCTGGATACTGCTCTGCTTTCTCTGGGTACAGCACTGCTTCTGGATCTTTCTGCACAGCTTTCTCTGGATACAACACTGCTTTCTGGCAAATGGCAAGAGTTCTTGCAAAGAATTCAAACAGCTCGCCTGGCTGTGAATAGTGGCAATGATTTGAGGCCTGCTAAAGAGGGATTTAGCTTGTAGTTGACCTCTCTGCTACAAATTCTGAAGTAAAGTCTTGGTCTCTGAAGGTGGATAGATTGAAGTCTCTGTGTTGGCTCTCTGGAGGTTGATGGAGGTAAAGTATGGATTTTCCCGGCAGAGCGTCCCGCAGCAGATGGAATAGAATGTCCCCATCTGTCCTGACTGCTTTTATGTGTTTTGAAAGTGGGTGGAGAGGCTAGCTTTCTAGGCCCTACCCCTCTCCACTTGTTATTGGCCACTTCCTCCTCTTCCCCTTGATTGGGGAATGAAATGAAGTGTCATCATGATGAGGTCTGTTTATGATACAGAGAACCCACCCCTGTCAACTTTACACACAATCTATATCTGATCCAAATACATACTTCCCCGATAGACAGTTGTTTGGCATTGCATACACACATCATGCATTTACTAATGGTAGCCCCTGTTCCAATTCTGTCGTTTCTAGGAGCGTGGGTTAAAAAATGGCAACATATTTCACTTTTTGGTCGGGTTACCAATATTGGATTTGTCCCCGCATTTACACAAATGTTGGCAAAGCATGTGGGCATTAGGTGGTGGAGTGTCAGATTTTTAACATACATACATTTAGAGTAATATCCTCTTTTCCGCTAAAACCCCCCTGAACATACCACCGCGTCCTACCACGTCTTCAAATGTGCACAGAAAATCACAAGAATAATGATATCACTTATAAAATGTTCACAAGTCCGCTCTATGAATGATCCATCTTTTTAGATTTATGTTCTGGCCCCAAAGGGGTGTGGTTTCCCCCCAGCACAAGGTTGAATTTCTGGTTTTTCCAGTTCTGCCAAGCCAGCTTGCTCTCACAGGCAGTGCTCCTCCCCTTTCCTTCCAGGAGGAAGCCACTTTTACGACCCCCCCCCAATAAAACATTTGCCTGAGTCAGGACAGGGCTTTGTTCAATTTCCTGCAGAGCCCAGGTAATTCAATCAGAGAAGTGTCATATCCCTTTTGGTGGGAACAGCAAAAGGCAGCTAGGCCTGGGAACACAGCTGTTGTGCAAGTCTCAACTCCTGTCGGGGGTAGCTGGCGGGCAAAATTCCCTCTCTTTTTAAGCCAGGCCTCAGCTAAATGTCTCTTTGGCTGCCAGTTTTCCTGTCCAAATCAAACTTCCAATTTTTACGCATGCAGCTAGAATGCTGATTCTAAGTTTAAAACTATGACATTTAAACAATTGCAACCTATGTGACACTCAAAAGTAGGTCACTCATTTCTTTTAAACATTATTTTAGGCTCATCCTCTTTCCAGATTTTGTATGCCCACAAGACTTTATTCTGTCAAATGTCTGCTGGTGTTCAGTGAGATTGTTGGATATTCTGCAATGTTTGAAATGGGCATTCTGAGCTTGCCTTCAGAGAAACAAAGGGTGATTTTTAAAGTGCTTTCTAGCGAACAGGCACTGCTGTTTTTCACTTTGGCACCCCATTTCACTCATGGCTCTTCTGACCCAGCACACCCGCACCGGGGGTGGCAAGTCAGGCGACCATTTTGATGTGCGCACAAACTGCGCGGTTTTCATAGATTCTGGCGCACATGTGGGCTTTTTCGGCTATCTTGGATTTCCTAAGCCCACAGCACCAAATGTTGTAGCATAATAGTCCAAACGTGGGTCAGAACACCCAACATGCTCCAAAAATTGCTGCCACAGTGCGCTCTACCTTCCCTTCTCCTGCTGGGCCCCTGGTCTGCCACCTCCACTCCTCTGACCTCTCCACAACAGCCCACACCTTCTTGTTTCCTGTAGCTTCTTCTAACATCCTCCCTACTTCTTGGGGGTTCATCCAACTTGATTAGGTTTCTGAAATGAGAAAAGCAAATTCTGTCAGCATTTTGTGTCATAGGCATGGGGGGATGCAATTTGGTACTGCACGTATAGAAGTAGGCATATGGGGAGGGGACAGGGTTGGGTACATGTGTTAATACCGAAAATTACATTTCGACAATTACAAATAAACATTTTATAACAAAACCTAAAATAAAGAAATTCATTAAATGTATTGAAAGGTGTCACGATAACGAAACCCAAATACGGCAGATGCATATGGCGAAATTGGAGTAAGGTGTAAAAAAGGAACAATCATTCCAGTAAATTCAAATGGCTCAAACAATCGCAAGAGAAAAACAGACGTACAAAGAATGAAGTATAGAGACTCAGTTAGGTTTAAAAGAATGTATTCTCAATTTCGAAAAAGTGGAAGATATTGCTTGTTTACAAAGCGTTGCATTTAATCTAAAATTCTGAAAAAAGATGCAATGAATTTACCAAGTGAAGTCCAGAAATCCAATATATCCAGTAGTCGTAGAAATGCTAATCCATGCAAACTGCCAAAAATCCATTAAAAGAAAACATTGTGAAAAACAAAGAAATACATTCGAATTTCTGACCAGTCTCCCCTGTCGTGAATACAGTCAGGAGACTGGGGGTGGGTGGGTATGGGACCCACTTCTAAATCCGTAAAGAGATTGCCCAGGTACTCTGGGTCGTTTGGTTCTACTCCGCCATCTGGCATAATCTCTTCCCGTGGTGTCGCTAGTCCAGGGCGTATGAGCCCCATCGCCACTGATTCCGCCTGGTGTGCTTTCGGGCCAGAGTTGGTGGTATGAAGGTTTTCCTTTGCAGAGACATTTCATCTCATACTGACATTGGCTCAGCTGTCTTTTGCTCCAGTCAGCTGGTAAGGTAGACCTGGTCTTCATCTCCAGGATGTGCTGGGTGGGACTTGACTTCTTCAGGGTTGGCTTTGCTTTTTTCATGTCTGCACCCTAGGTTTTACTTTGTCCTTAACTGCTGGATGACAGGGGTCGTTCTCCGTAAGTGTTCGTGTCCCCTGGGTACGCCTCCTCTCACGGTGAAGAGGGGCTCTTGGTACTAATGTCTTATGGTCATTTTGCCTCCACTGGAGCCTTTGAGAGATCTTCTATGGGCGATGGGGTTGTGTTACCCTCTTTTCTCTATACCATGCCCAGGCTTTAAGGTTTCCTCTGATATTAATGTTTTTCTGTTGTGTCACAGAAAAGATGCTGTCCTTTGGGCCTCTACAGATTTCAGTGCAGCTGGTTGCCAGCTCCAGCTGACTTTCTCTTTTTGCTGCGGCAGTCTCCAGCAATTGGGCGTCCAATAACCCCTACGAGTTATGGTTCTCTTTAGGGGTTTCTGCCACCATGTAAAACCACGCCTTGTCCTTCTCGGCCTCAACCTCTCCCTGCTGGATGAAGCGTGCTACCCTCGCTCGTCATGTAGGGAAGGTACGGTCCTGGTTAGTCTGCCACATCTGGTGGCAAAGCTAGACTGTGTCTATTTCAGGGGTAACAAGTCGCTCCCTTCCATCAGGTATGAGTCCCAGATTGTGTGGAGGGCTCCCCTCTTCTCTCTGGTGGTCCTTGCCTCTAGACCAACCTCTCCTGTTCTTCCAGAAGGGCTGGGATCTTGCAGTTCGAGTTTCTGGCTCGTAGGCCCATGAACCGGTATTCGTCTCAAGGCCTTCCCGTAGGTGTGTGGCTAAGTTGGATGCTATGGGGTCCAGCCACAATAGCGGATCTTAGTCCTTTTGTTGTGTGACCGCCTTCTTTCCCCAACGTCCGATCTTGCTGTGTTGGCCCAGATACTCAACTTCTTCCACCTTCGGGATCATAATGTTTTCACATACCAATTGCACTATAACTTGGCCAGATCTAATCTAGTAGGGTTTTCTCCTTAGGTTGAAGAGGACGACGTTGATCTCCCTCTCCATCACTCCTGCTCCCATATCCAGTGAGTGCCTATGGGCTAAACCGGCCCTTGGGGTTATTCTCCCATATATTCCTTCGGGAACCTCTTCACAGACCGGTCCTGACCAGTGCCTTCCTCTTCGGCAGGACTGTCTCCTCCTCATGCCCATATAGATCAGTCTGCCGCTGTGGCCCCGGTCAGCCATCTTGCTGTTCGGGGTGATTTGCACCACTTCAGCATCTTCCTTCAGAGTACTCTGCTGATTCTGTATCCAGCCTGGACGTTCCCACGATAACGCCACCTGTCATAGCTCATGAAATGCTGAAGTCTCACAGTATGGCCCAGCAACACTGCACTAGTCATAGTGTCTAAATTCAATAAAACATTTCAAGGAGGATCGTCATTCTGCATACTGGCCACAGAACTCTGGAACACCCTACAGAACTAACTTTGCCTGGAAATCAACCACCTGACGTTCAGGAAACCTCTCACCACATGGCCTCAACTAATCAACTGTTAAATAAAAAGACATGAATCCTGAGTTAGGAAACGGATATCTTGATTTCTGGGGCACCACGCTGGGTAAACAAACGAGCAGAGAAGGCAACATTGTCAGAAGGGCGCTGTATAGGACCACTTTACCTTACCACTGCGTACCTCTTTATCCTCTGAGACCAGGTTGGGCTGCAGGGGAACACAGACGCTAGGACTGGAATGGGTGTAGCCACTGCAGGGCCAACTTTGCCTTTCATCTTTCTGAGGTTAATAAATAAAGAACCATTGAAAATGGGGTATTAATAGCACCTGTCATTAAAGTGCCTAGAAGCTAGAGAAGTCTGGCAAGAAGCAATATCTAAGAATGCATAATTATTGCTGGGTAGTGGGATGGTGGTTTCAATATGTGGGCGCATATATAGTTTGTTTCAGTATAGTGACACCTGCATATTGATAACTTACCTTTTGTCTTTTCAGCCCATTTGAAGTGCAGGTGGGACCCGAAGCTGGTCCTCAAATGGTCCGGGCATGGGGGCCTGGTCTGTATGGAGGTGTTGTTGGTAAATCTGCAGATTTTGTGGTGGAATCGATTGGTACAGAGGTTGGTGCCCTAGGTAAGTGAAACTGAATACCATTGAACACTGCAGTAAATGGTTTTGCACCCCATATGTTCTGCCTGGCACTTATTTTACCCATGTGTGCTCGGCCACTATCCAGTTTACACCAGTTGGTTTAGTGTAGTTCTTGATCTGTGGAAGTGCACCTGGTATGCACTTGCATTTTACGGCTAGCACATGTCCACGTCTGAATAGGGTTTGTGCTGGCAGTGTCTGTCTGCACGTCTGACATCTCCCGAATGGCAATAAGTCTTGATAAATGATGGCCGAGTCGAATGTTTTTGTGGATCTATTTGCAAGTTGGGAAGTTTATGTGGGATCCAAGTACATTGGTTTTTGATTAGGATCCTGGAGTGATTTCATATTTTCCCTACAATTAAGTTTGTGAAAAATATGTTTGCAATGAAAAAATTAAAGGAATTTTTCGAACTATCAGGGAACAAAATGTCTTCTTGCATCTTGTAAACATGCGGTTGCAGATGTGATCATATGATTAACATGTTGTGTTCCTTTCATTCATCATTTGTCCGAGTATTGAATCCATAAACCAGTTCAAGCCTTACAATCCACAGACCGCGAGGGGATAAAAATCACATCACATCAGATCTAGTTTACACAGCAGGCGATAAAATCTAGAATTAGCAATAAACTGTACAGCACAAACATGTATCTGACCATGATTAAGCGATCATTAATCATGATCAATAGAGAAACTATATACGATTGAAAAAAGCACACTAGCAATTTAAACTTGGGTTACGGATTAAACTTGGGTGGAAGATTTAGGTTTCTTCTAGATACTGTAAGCACATTTGACTGCTGCGCATTGACCCCAGGAATATGTGCAGCCTCACGCGCATTGAAGGGTTTCATGGCCAGAGGACTCGATGTCAACCTGCAGGTGATAGAGTGTGTCTCCTGGTGCTGGGGGTTACTGAGCGCATGTAAAGTGCAGCAAGTGGGGTGAAGTAGAAGAAGTAGGAGGTAGAGTAGGGCGGGTCGGGGGACAAAGAGATGGGGTACGCCGGACGGAGTACGCCTTCAGAGCGGAGAGTGCACATTGGCCAAAGGTGAGATTTGAAGAGATTGTGTAGCGCGTGATGTGGATGTGGTGGGGAGAGATGGGAAAGGAGTGTGGTTGGTTGTAGAGTGTGCGGGTTGCAACATGAAGTGCTTGGTCGAGTGGGGCGAAGAGAGAAGGTAATGAGAAGGATCAAGTAATTGTCAAGATGGACGAGTACAAGAGAGGATATCTGGGTTTTGGTGGAGTGGGAGGTGAAGTGGTGCCAGGTTTTTGTAATGGTCATAAGGTTTAACCTTTCTCACTTCTTGGTCTGTTATGTTTATATGCTTTTGTACTTCTAGCTAGCCCAATCTGGCCATCTAAATATGGCTCCCTACGTACGGGGAGCATTCATAATAGTCAAAGGTGCTCTGGCCAGCGATAGTGGATTGCTCTTTTCAGGCTGCCTAGGTAGTAGTATAGGCATTCCAAGGTGCTTCGAGCAGAAGTAATTATCTTGAGGCACTAGAGCTCTTCTGCCACAAAAGCATTTGCCATTATTGAAAGTAGGTTCTGAGATGAACACAAGTAGATGTCTTGGCAGCTGTTGGATGAGTTCTCTCAGCTGTGTGTTCAGGTTGCAAGAGTTTTCGGCCCACAAGCTAAGAGTATTCCATGGCTCTCCTGGTAAATGGGCAGGTGAGCAACGACCACTTAAAGGAGGTGTTCAGGGTGGCATCAGATACAGGTTAACACACATAACATTCAATAAGGGAACGGCCACACCAAAGATGTTTTATAAATATGAATTCATCAATTGTGCCGGATGAGTTAACAGTTGTGCTGTTTACTTGTAAGTAAACTGTTCAAGAAAGTTTGTTTTAACTTTACAGTGCCCTCTGGGTCACAGGCACTGTCAAAGGTCAACCGGGATCTTTGGGTACCCAGTTCCCTTATTTCATCCTTTGGGGCACTGTAGGACATGTATAAGCACAACTAGGAATTAGACTCAAATAGGAATGAATAGGGATAATGTCAATATTGGGCCATGGGCTTGGTTTTGTAGGATGGTCTTCACTCATATTGAAAAATAAAGTGGTTTATGGCCTGTGCTTTCAAAACTTGTTGAGTTTGTAAGATAACCATTGCCAGCACTGGTTTCTGGTCTCCGGTGACAGTTTGGGTGACAACAATGTGCTACAGGAACAATGACAGAAGGCCAACTGGAAAAGGTGACAAAATGCACCCGGATCACGGTGCAGCTTTCTGTAGCTGATGTTGCAGGTCTGGTTACTGGGGGATGTAGTTGGTCAGCCGATACAGTTCCATTTGGAGTCTCAAACTACAGAGTTCCAGCAACTCTTTCGAAAAGTTATTTAAAGTTGTTTGGCTTCTATTTCAATAAACCTCTGGCATTATCATGCAGGGACAAGACACACTGCTTCTCAGGAAGCAGGCAAGCACTTGTGGATTGCAACTCAACTGCCCACCAGGATAGAGGGTTGGCAGAGTCTCACTTTTGGACTGGTCTTGGCAAGATGCAGCAATAGGGCTTCCTCACGGGCCTCTCTTGCTTAGGGACCGATCCCAGGGTTGGACTATTGGGAGCCGAGTGTTGACTCTGAGACCCAGGTGGATCCTTTTAAACACCCATCACTCAGGGACCCAGGCTTTTGTCCCTTGTTATTGCTCAGTAGGTGCATTCTTGTAATGAGTTCAGCCATCCTACTCATCATTCATCTGGTTCTGAACAGCTACTGATCTGGGCTCTGTTACAAGCAAAGCTAATGCCCAAATAAGGGTACATCTGTTGATTTTTCATGAAAGGAATGAGGTTTAGCTGCACAACTCTCATTGGATTTCTGACATAGAGACACATTCTAGAGTGTCCCACAGGAAACCGTTTTCCAACTCTAGAAAAATGCACACACTGGTAAATGGGTAAACCAAGTACTACTTGCAGAGGAAAATGTTTTTCTTTGGGACACTGAACCCTGATAGGATAGCACGGGAGTATCTCAGGGGGTGCATCAGAATCCCGTACGTGGGGATTCCTTGGATTAGGACACACTAGGGAAATGGGTAGAACACCAGCCAGGGAAAAGCAACCCAATCATGGACTCTTGGAACCGTTTGGAATTTACAGCCGTCTTCCTGTTGCTTTCCTTCTTGTAGGCCTAATAAAAGTGGCTTCAAAAAGGTGGAAACTTGTAGCCAAATGGCTTTTCTGGCCGTGCTGGGACTTCAAGTAGTGCAAGGTCTCTTGAACAGAGATTTCAATTAGAAGAATTAGTCATTTTCTCTGTCGCGTAGGCATAAAGTGTTAGGTGTGAGACACCCAACATGACTCAAGTGCTCCCTGGGAGCCAATGCACCCTGTAATCTAAGATTGATTATCTCACTTATCTTCTATCACCCTTATGAACGCAGGACGTAGAGGCACTGCTTAGATCGATGCATTACAGGGACGTAATGTATGAACGCAGTCTCTCAGTGGCCTGAAGCTGGCGGCAGTCCCAGCACAGGTTCTACCTCTTAGCATGCCGTGTTAAATCCTCACCTTTTTCTCCTCCATCTAAGTCTACTATGCCTGCCCCAATTCACAATTACAAATGCCTAGTCACTTACAATAGCAAAGCAGTGGCTCCCGTAGGCTTTGTTAGTCAAGATCATTCCTCCCCTTAGGAGATTATCATCTCTTCTGGTCAAAGCAGTGGCTCCCATAGGCTTTGTTATCTCTTCTTGTCTCGTCCAAGAGCCAGCATCCAGATAAACCAGTTATGGAAGATGAGGAGCTGGCACAAAATGTTTTCAAAAATGTCATGATGGCCTCTATTGTGGCCAGAAGTATTGCCACAAAATTGATAAGATGGTCCTTTGGCTCATCAAACTCTGTGCACAGTATGTTGCGGGGTGTGCAGCGATGAAGTGAGAAGGCCACGTTCTAGATGTTGTACCTGCAGATGAATTAGCTTTGTACAATTTCTAGTGATCCAGCATACGCAGTGAGTGACAATCTATCAACGCAGATACAGCCTAGGCCTTTCTGGGTCCAATGTGAACATTGAATAATGGATTGTACAGTTCTAGGATTTCCTCCCGCAGAAGATTCCCGGGATGTGTGTGTTCCATTTTAATAAAGAAAGACGAGGAGCAGTCATGGAGGTACAGCTCTCCAATGACCTGACCACCAATGCCACCAGAGGCCCTGCTTGACCGTTTCCGACTCAATAACTGCTTTCCACATGGAAAGCGTTCATATTTACCTGAAGGGTGTGTACTCCACATGCCTGTGCTTTCCACGTGGAGAGCGTTCAGATTTACCTGAATGGTGTGTACTCCACATGCCTGTGCTTTCCACGTGGAGAGCGTTCAGATTTACCTGAAGGGTGTGTACTCCACATGCCTGTGCTTTCCACGTGGAGAGCGTTCAGATTTACCTGAAGGGTGTGTACTCCACATGCCTGTGCTTTCCACGTGGAGATTTACCTGAAGGGTGTGTACTCCACATGCCTGTGCTTTCCACGTGGAGAGCGTTCAGATTTACCTGAAGGGTGTGTACTCCACATGCCTGTGCTTTCCACGTGGAGATTTACCTGAAGGGTGTGTACTCCACATGCCTGTGCTTTCCACGTGGCGATTTACCTGAAGGGTGTGTACTCCACATGCCTGTGCTTTCCACGTGGAGAGCGTTCAGATTTACCTGAAGGGTGTGTACTCCACATGCCTGTGCTTTCCACGTGGCGATTTACCTGAAGGGTGTGTACTCCACATGTCTGTGCTTTCCACGTGGAGATTTACCTGAAGGGTGTGTACTCCACATGCCTGTGCTTTCCACGTGGAGATTTACCTGAAGGGTGTGTACTGTTTGAATGAGACACCAGGTTTATAATGGCCATGACATTTATGGTGCAAGTTCTTGCATGATAACAAGCATGCTGCTCATCTTGGGGTTGTCCCATTTGTAATGGTGGTGGTGGCCCAGCTCTGCCCCCCTGGGATAATATGAGGGGGGCGTATGTAACGGGGCGATCTAGTCTCTGCATGGTTTCCGACACCCTGGCAGCTCATCGAGCAGATTGCAATGCCTCCGGGATTGCTAAAATGTCGTTTTCAGGTTAATCATCTCATTTGAACTGTTGGCATGGCTCCTGGTTTTTGCGTGCACTTGCTTGGACACGTATTGAGGTGGATGTGCTACTGAGGTTTATAGAACGCGTTATAGTAGCCTTTCTCATTTTAAGAAATGACGTACCTTTTAGCCGACTCGACTGCTTTCCCACGTGTGAAGGAACATCATCCCCAGTGAGATCTGAATGTAGTATATGTCCCATTGGACAATTCCCTGTTTGGGGTCTAGCTTCCAATGGGTTCATGTTTATTCCCTTCTGTGCATTCAAGCCTTCTGCACATTGAGACCTTGACCGTCGGGCGAGGGGTCCTGCACAGACACATGGTATTCGATTCCCCCTTTCACCTTCACTCTTAAGGTGATTTTATCAACCCAGGATAGTTAGCTTCCTGTATTCTTCCGCAGCTTCTGGGAAAACGGCTCCTATTCCTTTGCATATTTCACTGTGCATGTTGGCCATCGGGCATACATGATGGTGAATGTTTCTGAGCAGGTACTTCATTTTCCTTGGCAGTCACAAAGCGCTGCATCTCTGAAGCGTGGCCTAGCCCAGATGGTCACCGCCTTCCCAGCATTCTCTGCCAAGTGCTGGAAATGCCAGATGACTTGACCTACAGGTCAGGACATGACCTCATCCAGCTTTGCCCCCCTTCTGAGGCCACCTCTTGCCCAGCTTAGCCCAGCTGCAGCTGCCTCACTGCATGCAGAGAGCTGATTGCATTCGGATTCCAAGAGCAACCTCACAAAGGGGGGCAAAAGGAAGGCACGGACAGCAGCATGAAGACATTCAATAGGTGGGCCTGCCCTGCCATTGGCTTCCTTTCAAACTACAATGGCGAAATCCGTGCTCCTCCCAGAATGTGCTGGAATGACTGCCAAAAACAGCACAAGAAGGCCCTGGGAACTACATCTCTGCGCATGAATGCTTTTGTTTCCCGAAGATAAGGGGCAGGTGAACAGGCCTTGTGCTGCTGGCTGTTCTGGGAACATTTTAGTTGTGCTACTGCCCTAAGCAGTTTCGAGTTAAAGGACTGCCAGAAGGTGCCTCACGAAAAATATGTAGGAATTGGGTAGTGCTTGTGTAATCTGTTGTCATAAACAAAGGTGTTTGGACAAGCCTGGCAACATTTCGTGCAGTCGTATGTTTCTATCGCTATTGTTTGGTTTTGTTCTGTTTTCCTTTGATTGCAATGCAGATATACATAACATTTGCATTGAGGTTAAGACCTCAGCCAGGCCGCCTCAAGCATTTACTTAGGAATATAGTAGAGTGGTAGGCGTGAATACCTTAGTCAGAAATGATGGGCGTGTGCAGAGTGCTTAAATGATCAGTAGCTGCCAGGCAGCGACTAGTTTTGTTTAAATGCTCTCACGACCATTTCTACACAATTGCATTTCCCATTATACGTGGCCTCTCTGCGTGTTTGGTCGAGGGACGTGCAAAACATGTTTATATTCTGGACCCTGCACTACTTAATTGTTCTGGGATTCAGACCAGGTAAGCAAGCGCTCATACACCCTCAGCATTCATTCACATGCAATCGTTCTGTTGCTATAACATGGCTAGAAAGAGAAGGCTAGGAGACTGGAGGAACATCAGAGAGCAGCCTGGAGAGAGTGCAGAGGAGGAGAGGTGGATCCTTAGTGGGGCAGAAGAGGTAGAGTTCATGCAAAGCGAGGGGTGGAGGAGAGATGTTGAGGAGGAAGTGGGGCGAAGTAGTGAGTAGAGGTAGAGGAACATTGCAGGCAGAAGGCTAGGAGAGGAGGTTGTGGAACGAATCAAGCCACAGGCTTGTGAGCCAGTGTGAGAGGGAGCAGTGAGCCCTGTGTCAAGGAGAGGTCTCGGGAATGAATGGAGGAACAAGCATGTGACCAGGTGACTTGGATATGCAGGAGGAGATGAGGAGGAAGCAGGACAGGGATTGGAGCAGGTCCCCTCGGGAACGTGCTCCTTGTTTAGCGTTCAGAAGGTGAGGTCCGGGACATGGACATTATCCTAAGGCAGGAAAGTGGTTCGGGCCTTAAATAAACAGCGTGTAGAAACGCGGAGGCGGACATGGCCGGCTGACTACTCTAGACCCTTCTGGCAAAGACTTACATGGCGGTTTTGAACAATTACCCATTGGAACCTGCCAGATGGAGAAGAGGACTTCTCCTACATTGTATTAAACTGACAGGAAACATAACCAGAAGAACCAGCGAAGTAGAAGCGACTGCTGCCTAAGACACTCTGAAGTAGCCCAGCAAGTGCAGGGATCTTCCCAAGCGGCTGCTGCCACCTAAAACACTCCCAGGTGGTCCAACAAGTGCAGGGAGTTTATCAAGCGGCTGCTGCCTAAGACACTCCTAAGTGGCCCAGCAAGTGCAGAGAGCTTCTCAAGCGGCTGCTGCCTAAGATGCTGTGAAGTGGCCCAGCAAGTGCAGGGAGCTTCCCAAGCGGCTGCTGCCTAAGACGCTCCGAAGTGGCCCAGCAAGTGCAGGGAGCTTCCCAAGTGCAGGGAGCTTCCCAAGCGGCTGCTGCCTAAGACGCTCCGAAGTGGCCCAGCAAGTGCAGGGAACTTCCCAAGTGCAGGGAGCTTCCCAAGCGGCTGCTGCCTAAGACGCTCCGAAGTGGCCCAGCAAGTGCAGGGAGCTTCCCAAGCGGCTGCTGCCTAAGACGCTCCGAAGTGGCCCAGCAAGTGCAGGGAGCTTCCCAAGCTGCTGAAACAGAAGCTATATTTCCCCTTTGCCCATTAGAGGAAGCGTCCCCCTGAGATACCTTTGGTTTGGTTCCAGATTGTCTTTATTTGGTTAAGAACAGTCAATTCCCCATGGGGGAAGGAGTGTCACCAATATCTGACTTGAATCACTTGCCAAGGGACTGATTGGTACCTGGGAGCGACCATTATCCTGCGAAGTCATGAACAACCCCAAGAGCATTATTGATTGGACCTGGATAAGAGACCGGGTTCAAGGACCGAGGCACCAAAGCTGAGGCAGGGAAAGGCCAGATTATATTTCAGAATGAGAAGTGATCCTATTTAAATTATTATTTACTCATTAAATCCCGCCCTTTCCCCTACCATTGGATGGTGAACCGTATTCCAACTCTTGTATTGGGTTCTGTTTGTGATGCAATAAAATACAAAGGTAGGTATTCAAAAGAAATTGTTGCAAAAACAATGCAAGCAAAACAAAAAGCGCTAGAAATCTCTGATTCTCGGCTTTGAGGAAATAAATAAATGTTTATTTGGTTGCGAAAAGCAGTGGTGGCTGGTGAATTTTTTAACTGGAGGGGCGTACATATTTGTTCCAGATATGCCAGACCGGCCGAGCATAATGAGGCAGCCCACATCACTCAAAGAGCGTGGGGAGGCTCACACCCCAAATAATTTTTTTAAATAATGGGTGAAAATGGTGCATTTTAGAGCACACATTTAGAAAAATTGCGTAAAAAGCCGAACAGTTTGCAATTGGGTTTTGTAGGGTAAAAAATCCAATAGATGCAACTCACCAACAGTGCACAGGAGCATTTCTCCCAACACATTTTCATGATACCTTTTCCCACAATATGTACCAGTATAAAACATTTTCACACTGTCTCGGCTCATACATTTCCATGCTGACTGCAACATTATACCCTATTATTCCCATATAAGAAGATACTCAAGTTTGCTTTGTCGATAATGCCAGTAATGATACTATAAGAAGACATGTCCATGTTTGTTCTGCCAATATATGGCAGTATCCCCACATAAGAACCTACTCCAGTTGGCTTTACCATTTAAAAATCCATGCGAAAGTATGAAAACGTACACAAACTGGCTGTACTAAAAGTCTAGTTGAGCTGTACAATAACACTTATCATGCTTGCTTTATCAAAGATGCCCAATACAAAATGCCATACCACAATAAGACCTGGCTAGACTAAGTGCAAACAAGTGTTGGTCTTGCTTCATAATAACACTTATCATGCTTGCTTTAACAATGATGCCCAATACAAAATGCCATATCACAATACGAAATGAATGAACTGGCTGCATTGGAATACCAGTCTAGCTACATCATAATACGTATGTTTGTTTTACCAAAGGTGCCTAATACAAAATGTCATGCCTCAGTAAAACTGCTAGACTGGTTGCATTAAAATTCAAATCTAGCTACGTAATAACACTTATCATGCTTGCTTTATCGATCATGCACATTAAAAAATCCCACGCCTGATCCACGACATGCCAGCGCGTTGCAGTCAGACATAATCACAATAATGATGAATGTAATTGTGTGATTGCGAGGTCCTGGAGGCACTAGGATAAAGCATGTTTTTTTTTACTGGCCATCTATCACAGAAGCCCAGTAAAAATGACACGCTTGTCCCCTGGGTCCCGAGCTCCTCACACATGCACACAATCAATGTGGTTATGTGTGTATGCCAGGCATTAGGCAACATGGGGACGGGGATGATATTTCTTTACTGGACCTCTATCATAGCTGTCCAGAAAAAAAATAAAAAATACCATGCCTGTCCCCTGGGCCTCACAGCACCAAATGCACACACACAAAGTGATTATGTGTGTATGCAAGGTGCTGGGGGCCAGAGGGGCAGGTATGGTATTTATTTTTTAGTAGACTTCATCATAGATGTCGAGTAAAAAAAATACCATCCCTGGGCCCCACAGCACCTCTCAGACGGAGAGCTGATTTTGGCTGGTGGGGAAGGGGGTTTGGGCAACAAAGGCATTTTAAAAAATGCCTTTGTTGTACAAGCCTCCTACTCCACTCGCCAAAATCATCTCGGACACACGCACACACACACATGCACCCATCATGCACTCACTCATAAAACAAGAATACATGCCTCCATACACATACTTAAATAATAAATAAATTAGCATACAAACACACATTACACAAAACACATGCAGCGAACACTGTTTCATTCACACGAACATCCATCATGCATTCACTTATAACACAAGCATACATGCATCACATGTAACAACACAAACTTAAATAGTAAATAAATAAACATACAAACATTTACACAACATACACACAGAAATCACTTTTATTCACACCAGCATCCATCATCATACATTCACCTAAGAACACAATCATGCACGCATCCATACACAGAATTTAAATTTGAAAAAATTAACATAAACAAACGTACCTTCTGCTGCGGGTCCGGAGGTGCCACTGCTCCAGCCCCCTGCAAGCATGAACCGGAATCAGGTTGTTTCCTGGTTCCTGCACATGCGTGCAAGGGGCCATAGCGTGGGTCCAGAGATGCCCCATTCCAGCCTGCCCTGTCTGTATGTGCGAGGAGGTGCAGCAGCGCCCCCCTGCACATAAAGATGTGCAGTTCCCCAGACAGTATTTCCAATGAGCTATGCAAGGCTGAGGAAGCAAAGCCCCCCAGCCTTGCATGGCTCATTGAGCTTGCGTGGCTGGGGAAATGTAACCGTGAAAGGGAAAGAGCACTCCCTCAGCTGAAAAAACAGCTGAGGGAGTGCTCGTATTTTACTGGGCTGGATCCTCCATAATGTGTGAGAGGGGGCCAAAAACAATGGGTCAAGGATCCCTCGCCCATTAAGGACGAGCCGCCCCTGGCGAAAAGTAACCAAAATACAAGGCCCTTGCTCTAGGAAGTGTTGTGAAGGGAACAGGTAAGTCATTTGTCATTGGGGCATAGCCTTTCAGCCTTCCAAACCTTGTTCTTCCTTTGTGGTGCAAGTCTTCACTGTTGCACATGGTAAAACGTATTTGTTGCTTTTAGGATTCGCAATTGAAGGCCCCTCCCAAGCGAAAATAGAGTGCGATGACCAGAATGATGGCTCATGTAATGTGAAATACTGGCCCAGAGAGACCGGTGAATACGCCGTCCATGTCATGTGTGATGATGAAGACATCAAAGACAGCCCCTTCATGGCCTTCATCCAGCCGGCGTCTAGAGACTGTCACTCTGAAAAGGCAAGGAAACAAATTGGATCTACGCTGCTTCTTAATCATTTAACCAGATTTGATCCATCACGGTCTACAGGAGCAACTTCAGATATAATCTAATTCTGACAGGACGTGTTTTTCTTGTTATGATTTATATTGATATTATTCTAAACAGTAAATCTTTTCATAGTCTCTCAACTGTAAGTATTTTTCTAGAGTGTAAATCCTAATGACAACTTGAACTTTGGACGGCTTGCAATTATTCTCTTCACTCTGTGCTAGTCTCTCTCTTGCTTTCTCTATGCTATCGCACGAGAGTAGAGTTGAGTATAGCATAGATACTAAAGGTTAGGATGTATCTGCCTATGGAAGTTGAGAAAAAATAATTTCCTAATAACCGTTCAACCCTTCTATGACAAATTCTGAAAAATTGGTAAAGAAGATTTAGTAGTTATACGCCCCAACACAGACAATTGTAAGCATTTTGTGAGCACAGCATCCAAGTTTAACTTTTTTTTGCTCAAATCTTTGGCATGCTGCTACATCTTATCAGAGTTGGGTGCACCAAATTCTTTTTTTTAGAGTAGAGCTGGGCAATTTTGAAATAACCAAGTTTTACGATTTTTTAAATTTCATGCATGCCCAGATTGAATGTCTATTTCACATCCAGACTTTACATGTTAGCTACTACACATATTAAAACTAACATCACGTGTACATGAGATGTATAAGGGATGTACATGTACGAAATGTAGAACCTGTACACGCAATGTGTTTATACCACATGCACTTAAGCCACACAATCCTTCAGTACATGTTAGGCAGAATCATATGCAGTACCCTTTGGGAACACCACACACAATTAAGACTACAAGTGTAAGTACAAATTCACCTTTAGTAGAAGCCTGTACTACACAGTAAAGTGGTAGCGATGGCTGAGCAGCCAGACTTGTCTCAAGAATAAAGTGAGTAGTATCAACAGTTACACAAAGGAGAGCAATGACTATGGTTCAAGCAAACACTGACTCAAGGTTTCTGAGTAAAATAATATACATTTATTTACACCATCAGTTATAAAACAGTTCAGTAATATAAGCAGCAGAAAATCACAATCTTGATACACTACACCACATTTAATGGTCACACTTACGGATTTGAATGTTTTGTCACATTCATGAGTGCAAACTTGCTCCCCAGTGAAACCGTACATGTCCTAAAACTCCTCCCTCACATTCTGTCCACCCAGACACTCGGGCGCCTAAGGAGGGTTTCTGTGCAGAAGCCCGCCAAAGGACGGCGAACAAAGGAACCAAACCTGGTTTGGCGCGCAGAGTAAACATGAGAAAGACCTTTACACAAAGAAATGGCAAATATACCCAACTGGAACCAAATAAAAATAAATTGGGTCCAGCGGGTTAGAGTTTGTGGCTACTACCATAGCCTCTAACTTTACCGAGGCAATTTTCATAGCTCGCGGTAGAATAAAAATGGTAGATACCACTGCCACCAGCCAAATCTTAGAGAAAGGAGAATGAAACAATGTTCCATGAGAGACAGACAAAAAGGGATACCTATTAACCCTTCCAGTACTCTATTGGAAGATAGGTTGTACTGGATCTGTAAGTTTAAAAAGACTAGTAAAGTCAATGGCAACTTTACATGTTCTGGGAGACAGCAGTCATCCCCAGAAAATGGAGTTTAGAGTGGGAAGTCTAAAAAGACAACCCTGTGTCACTGCACTAAAGGTGCTGTGTGACGCACACAGTAAAAAGATGCCCATGGAGTAGGTGAGACTCCATAGCCTATGAGCAAAAACATTTACAACACACTGCAAAAACACATGTAAGAGTGGGAAAAAGCCCACACTCTTACCAGGTGAAATGTTTAAATCCTAGAAATCCAGCAAAGCTGCTGAGGGACTCAGTAGGTAAGGGAAATTAGCCATGCTGGAGAATTCTCCCTAACATAACACCCACTTATCCACACACACTTATGCCACACCACACACCTCGTGCTCGTAGTCCACACCCTCTCACACCACAGACACTGCCACAGGCACCTACACAACACTGCCATGAAAAACCACTGAAATACAACAGAAGAAAATCATGTACTCACTCTACACAAGTACAAATAAAATCATGGAACAAGTGTAAACACACACTCTATACCACTACAAATCCAACCCTAATAGCCCTTCCAACTATAGTGTTGATGTAACCTGCCTAATGTTTTAAGTGTTAAGGTTGGACTTGTAATGGTATGAAGCGAGTGGGTATAATAAGAGTTTCATGGTGGAGCTTGTAGTGATTTAGAGTGTGTGTACCTCAACTTTGTTATTTCAACAGTTTGCAAACTTTACTTTTTGTTAGCGCAGATTTTTTTAAAGATTTTTTTAAATTTTGTATTACAGCATTACAGATCCAGAGATCTCGCTTGGTAGTAATAGTTGGATCAAATTCTATAATGAAAAGAAAGTTACATTGTTTGTGTTGTGTGGTGTCCCAATTGAGACAAGGTTCTAGGGGACATATGCAACACTTAACAGCATGCCTTGTCACGAGCGACGGCTATGGCATGCCACAGATTGTTGTATAGCCCATCACTTCAATAGATGGGGGGTATTTATCTACACGGTGCACTGGCATATGTCCTGCGCTCTTCGTCCTATGTGGTGGGGCAGTGCACATTTATAAATAGACCTGCTCACTTGGGGTTAGCTAAGGAGGCCCATGGACCCCCACATTAGTGCCGGTACAGTCGGGGGTGGAGCGCACAGCACACTCCCAGCATTACCATAGGCAATGCCCTGTTTTAACGATCTGCAGTGCCTTGTGGTAATGCAGCCAAGGTTGGTGCACCCGGGGGGTAATGGTCACAGTTCTGGTAGAATTGCGAGAAATCACTGGCAAATTTCAGTGTTTTCTGTTTTTGCATCATAACCTGAATGGTTCCTTCAGCTGAAGTATCTGCTTGAAAAATGATAATCCTTAATTGCGGTTAAGCGCATATGTGGTTGTCTGCATTCCTGAACAATGTCTTGGTGTGCTACATCTTTGTATGAAATAGAGCTGCCCAACAAGACAAAGGCAATTTCTTGGAGCAGAAAATGCATGCTTTTCAGGTCATGTGCATCTTCACAATCCATTCCCCAGTGACACTAACTGTAGATGAAGATCCAGGGATGGCGAAAGCAGCTATGCATCAAAACCCTTCCAATGCGCAGTAAGGTGTAGAGTACCATGTACTGAGTAGCGTTGCCCAGCTTGTGTATAGGCAATAAAGGGGATCAAAATAAACTGGTCTGGTCCAGACAGGCCCTTGGGAGAACATCCCATCTTTGGACTGCTCCCTCCTTTACCCCCAAGGAGGGAATTACAAACTAGGGGGCTGTGATCCACCAGTCCAGGTTCTTCTGAATAGGGTGTGGCTGCTCGAGTTAGATTTTCTCTGGTGCAATTTTGCGATCCTACTTCTCACACCTTATGTCACAGACGAAGAATTGATGGGAACTCACAACCAGATAAAGTTCACCTTTCAACTTTGTTTGGACTTCAAACAAAACAGGGATTAGGATTGTACTGGGATGGGTGAAAGATGTCCACAAATTTGTCAGGTTCCCTTTAGGTCCTTCTTCTCTCTCTGTTTCTCTCCCCTGGATCAGGTCTTCCTCCTTGCCGGAAAAGTCACTTGCATTCTCTGGGATTCTTGTATCTCACAGGAATTTGCTGTTTCTTTCTTGGCCATTGCTGATGCAATCAACCTTGTGATGTTGGTCCTTCTCGACTCTCCCAGTAGGTACCCTTTAACCCTCAGATAGGAATTAGCATCGGCAATTACACATGTGGATAGATTCCAGTGATTGTGAAAGCTACTCGCTTAGCTATCCTTCAAAGCCTTTGCTAATGACCTAACATGCCACCACCACTGTCTAATCTTCTTTAGTACGAAGCGTCTTGGTACTAGCTCTTGCTCATGTCCCTTTTCACCTTCTAACATTTTGCCCGTTATCCTTCTCAACTCTGTGGGTTCTCCTGCTTCTTTCTTCCTCCACTCCCATTCGCTATTTTCTCCTGTCGTCCTCCTAGCCACTCCACCACCCTCTCCCCTCAATCTCCTTCTCTTCTCCACCTCCACCATTCTTATGTCATCCTTCCTTGCCTCCTCTGCTTCTCTTCTCTTTCTTCCCCCTTTCTTTTGTTCCTTTCCCCTCATTCTCTGTTTCACCCCCTTTGGTCCTCGGATTTCGTCTCTCTTCCACCGCCTCTCATCCTTTCCTCTCCCTTCTGGTCTCTCTCTCCTCCTCCCCTCCACACATTCTCCTCTCCTTCACCTCCTAGCCGCCCACAGCTCTAATCTACACTTGCAACTCCACACTCCTAGCTCCCACACGTCAGTTTTGATGCATGACCCTCCTATAGATCAGTAAAGTTGGAGCTGAGGCATATAATTGTCTGACTGTGCTAAGCTGTTTGAGGCATGTGAGTTGCACTGTGTTGGCTAGCAACCCGCCCAAGTGGATCTGCTAGCTGTGGTTGTAGAACAAGTGTTTGCAATATTGAAATCATTTGGCTAGCAACTCATGCTCCTGGAGCCTCCCACGAGAGCTAGCACCTCTAGTGCTGTACATCATTGTTAATTCTGTCATGCTATGCGTGGGGCCCTGCAAGTGGAGCCTGCAGTTCTCCCTGTAGGGAAGGCTCACACATCTCTGTCCCTCTTATATAGCCTCTCTGACTGTTGGCTAGTCCACCTGTTGCTTGCTTTTCATCCCACTTCTCTCTCTACACCTCTGTACTGAGGCTTCCCTGACAGCCACAGATTTGCATTTAGTGTTCCTGATCCTAGGATCCCCCATATACCACTTGGTGGCCTGAATCATGGAGTGGGTGGTGGTCCCCAGCCTCTGGATCACCCCAGTCCCATTCCCTTGCCCGCCATCCATGTGACTTCATCCAATAGGAGACTTTGCTCTTAACACATTTGAGTGGTGATGGTGGACAGCACATTGCATAGAACATTAGCAGGGTTTTTGTTGAGTCGCTCCTGCACTGTATTGTTATAGAAAATGTATTGATTGGGAATCAAGCAATAGTTGTTTGAATGGTGGGTCAGCCAGCGGGTGACGGTGAACGGAGAGTTTCCAAAATGGCAGTAGGTGTTTTTCCCTTTTATTCATTGGCTGTCTACCCTAATCATGGCTAATTTTTGAAGCGGCTTCACTGTGCATTGTTGTTGAGGGAACGCGCACCGTCTCCCTCAAGATCACGTGGACAGGTCATGGGTATGTACGCCACCACAGTCACTGGGGACTACATCTCAATTTTAGGAGTGTTTGGATATAGTTTCTCGTGCTCCTCACAGTAAACTGCCATCTTATTGTTATAATCACTCAGCCAAAGAGAACCTTACTTTACTCTTTCTTCATGAATAGGTGAAAGCGTATGGTCCAGGATTGGAGAAAGCGGGTTGCATTGTGAATAACCCTGCAGAATTCTTTGTGGATCCAGCGGATGCAGAACAAGCTCCTTTGAAGATATATGCTCAAGTAAGCTATTTAACTATTTGTTTAACTTCTATGAACACAGACATCCTTACCTAGCCTGTTTACACATTACCATGACCTCTGTCTGCAATGCTGGGCCTCCTCCTCCTCCTCCTCCTCCTCCTCCTCCTTCTCTCATACTTCCTCATTGCATGCAGGGGCGGGAGCTTCGAGCTCCGATTAGCACTGCTTCTGAAATGTGGAGCTCACACAGATTCAGGCCATCAATCCTAATCTTTTATTTAATGGGTGAATTGATCTTTATTTATTGTTTGTGGTTTATTTTGTTGTTTGATACCTCGGGTAACGTTATTGTAGCTACACTTTATTATAGATGTATGTAGTTAACCGTACAGAGAACGCTGCTATATACACGTTTCCTTTTGCTTACATAAGCATGGCTATTTTCTGTCCATGCGTGTCAACATCTACAGTGGCAGGTTCATTTGATCATAACTATGACAGAGATTTTTTGCCAATTTCAATTTTCACTTTATAATTTGTATCGATTCAGCTGCAAATTCTTTATTCTTTTTAAAAGTGCTATTCTTTATTTTAAGCATCTCGGTTTGGGTCCTGTGGCAGCCATCTTTATGAGCATCTCGGAGTGCTTGGATGCCCATATGGTGGTGGCATTATTCACTCGACACATACAGCCACTCCAAGTCATAGATCATGTTCTGGAGCGAGTTGGATACACCATATAATATGTGGTTTCTCTGGGGTATGATTGTCCACTGGTTAAAGTAAAGGATCTATTCGTGCACAATGCATTACTGTTCTGGCCAGCATGTGGATTCCAGTTTTAAAGTTGCCTCTGGTTCTTTAGGAGTGTCTTTTGGCTTCTGTACAATCCTTAAGATTTCCCTTTTCCCATAAAAGTAACCTGAAATGCTGCCAGCTATTTTATTGGATGATGGTTCCTTTTTCAGTATATCCAGCCGAAAACCTTTTCAGAGCTACTTTATAAGCAGTATAATTTGAACAGTAGTGTAAGAGTTTTAGTAAAGTCCACCTAAGGTGGGACTATAGAGCACTCTCCTTTTTAGTGTACAGGGCTCCAACTCTTAGTATAGGCCTGAACTACCCAAAAGGTTTGGTAACTGTGGCTGAGCAGCCAGGCCTATTTTAGGCGAGAGAAGGGCCGTAGTAGAGTACAAAAACCTCTCACCCCACAGTTATAAATATTTATTTATTAAACATACTAAGCAGTGTGAAGTTCACTTTTAAATTAAGTAGGAGAAACATTTATAAATATATACAGTAAGGCTTTTGCAGTTGTATCTCAATTCAGTGGTAAACCTTAAATTGGAATGCAGGTAAGTGAAAATGTTTTTTTAGGCTAGTAAAAGTATTCATCAAACAATACTCATAAACTGATAAAACTGGTAAGTAAAATAACTTGTTACACACTTGTAGAATAGTTGGAAGCAATTCAAGTTAAGTAAAGCACTTGGCAAATGATACTTTGGAATCACTGGTTCAAGGAAGGAAGAATGAATCAAGACCAAGATACAGTGCAGGTAAGACTTGTATTTAAATTCAGACACCTTAGGCTTTACCCGTCCATCCCTATCTAGGTTTGAGTCTCGGAGTCAGATTGGGGTGGGGGGGACAACAATAAGTAAGGCACAGGCTGTAGAAAGTCAGAGTTCCAGACAAAGACTTGGAACAAGTGTGAAAAAGGGTCAGAGGCTTCGGAGAAGACTCCCTGTAGGTGTACCAGCGTTAGTCCTGGACAAACGTTTATGGGCAAACTCCCAAATGTACGAATTTGTACTCCAGCAACACAGGAGCAGCAAAGCAACTCTAGGTAAGTTCTACTAATAGTCTCACAGTACCCTAAGCAGAAAGAAGTTCCAGCACAAAGCTTCCATGATGCAGCAGACCCAGTCACCGGCTTCTTGGTCAGACAGACTGAAGAAGGGACACTGGATGGATCTTGACAGCAGCAGTCGAGTGCAGAGGCTCTCAGCAAAGGATTCTTTGCGGTTCTGTGCTTTGACACCCTTGTCAAAGCATCAGTGAAGAACGGTTACAGCTGATTGACTCCGCTTGCTCTCGCGGCCCTGCCTCTGAGTCCACCAGATTTCGTGAGGATTCCATCTTCAGAAGGCGAGGCACCACAAACTGGCCAAAGGTCGCAGGGTATTGGCGGTTTGCCACCTGTGAACGTCGCAGCTGATTGTGTGATGGCTTTAAATGCAGATCGTCTTCAGACTGGTTGGTCCCACCAGTCTAAGGGAGGAAGTCATCCAGATCGGTGCTTCCCTGTCACTTGGACAAGAGGGCTAGAGCAGCAGCAGTCAGTCAGATGGCTGTGGAAGTCTCTGGAGGTAGCTGCAGATGTCCTCCTTCTCCTCTTCGGAATGGATCTTCCAGTGGGCAAATCTGGCTTCAGCATCAAGACCCTCGCATTTTATGCAGGAACCCAGCCATTCAACATGCATGCTGTCAGTCAAACCTGGGGTGGGAGCTGTCCTTTTAGGACAGCCAGCCTCTGAGTTGGAAGTGATCTAAGAAGGCACACTGGAGGACAAATACTTGTGGAGTTTAGGAGTCCTCCCAACTTGCTGTCCTCCCAGACACACTGACGCCTTTGCAAGGGCTTCACAAAGGGATTCTGTTGAAGACCAAAGACACACAAGGACCTTCCCCAAGGAGCTTCCAGTAACACTGCACATAAGGTGCTGTGTGCTACAATAGGAAATTACAGATCCCATAGAAAAAGATGGAGGAAAGTGACTCCATCAAAATAAACTGAGAGGGGTGCCCAGAGTACACAAATAAGAATGGGTGAGTGAGGAAAAAGATTTCCACTCATTCATAAGTCAGAAAAACTCAATAGTCCAACAAAAAGTGCCAGGGGACTCTCACCAGGTGAGGAGAATATCACAAAAGATGCAAATTCTACCTAACCCTTTCAAAAAAAGTTTCTGAACAATTTAATGCATTTTGTTTTGGTGCAACTGTCAATTAGCAGGTCTTTTACATTAATATGGTCTCAGTTTGTGAATAATTCTGTCTTTGTGATTTAAATCATGTGCACTTAGATGGCTAGATGCATAGTAAGGATGTGGGTCTATTGCTTGGTTTTTGTTTCATATGGGGGAGCTCCATAACCTCACCACTACTGTCCCCAGCCCCATCACTCCACCCCCACCAGTACTGCCTTACTCCGACCCACATCAAATTTGAGAATATTTTAGCAAAATGAATCCGAGCAGTTTTTGTTCGAGCAATAGACTCACTACCCACAGTACAGCACTATCTTTCCTGTATGAAGATGGGCAGCATTCCACAAATATCATAAGTTTGGCGGAAGTGGCATCACAAGACCCGTGAACTCTCCAATTCATCACAGGGAGTGACATGCATTTATCCCTGAGGATAGGTAGCCGCTGCCACTTATTCCTGCTGCTACCCAACATATGAGCTGTTTGGGTGTATCCTGATAATATATTTAAAATAGCAACAGCGCATCAGTACTAATCCACATGTGGATGCGGAAGGGGGTGGCAAGAGGGTGTGGGGGGAGTGAGGGAATGACATGAGGCTGCCAACATAGTGTGTCCCCTGATATTGTGTGAGGAGCCCGGTGGTACATCCTGCAGTTATACAAGTACAGAAATTGTTGTCCCCGTAGGAAAGACTCTCAATCTTGGAAAGATATGCAATAGATCATGTGTATATGGGTTTGTGCCTGTACTGCTCATTTTAATGGCAGATGGCGCGCACAGGACATCAGGTCCCCATTCCATCATATTCTGGATAGCACATTTAACAGGGAGCTTCAAGTGTCTAGTGATAAACTTGCTATTTTGTTGTTTCTTTACTCTTAGGATTTGGAAGGAAACCCTGTTGGTGTTCAGATGAAGAGCAAGATGGATGGCACCTATGCCTGCTCCTATAATCCTGCCAAGCCAATCAAACATACCATTGCTGTCACGTGGGGAGGCGTCAGTGTGCCCAACAGTCCCTTTAGGGTAGGTATCAATGTAGCCTGTGTTCTCTGATACGTGTGTTGGGTTCCTGCTAGTTCATACTGTTCGTATTGAAAACTGTAATCGGTGATATTGAGGGGAAAAAAGGAGGACTACAGAATTGATGACAATCTTCTGACGAATAAATGATGTTCATTAACAGAAAGGGGGACAGGGAGAGGTAAGTGAACAATGAAGGACAATCTAAAATGTAAGGTACAAGTAGGGCAGAGCCAGCAGAAGATGGGTGTGGGAGGGTGAACCCCTCCATTTAATAAAGATGGAAAAACCAAGGTTTTCAAAAAAGAATATGGTACAAAATACATTTTTAGCAATATTGTTAAAATAACAAAAACTTAAACTATGTATGCGGTAGATTTTTTTTTTTTTTTTTTTTTTTTTTCCCCCATGCATGAACAAACAGATGCTTTTCAGAAATTAAGCTTAGGTAGATAGCTCAGGAGTTGAGCATTCGTCTCAGATATGGGACCAAATTGCACTTTGTACATTTGAGGTTCATAAATAGCTGGTCAAATAGCACAGCGAGTAGAGTGCTTGCTTTCAAATCCGTGCAGAGCCTGCTGACGCAGATTTGAATCCCAGCAGGGCCAAACTCAGCCTTTCATACTTCTGAGGTCGATAAATGAGCACCACACACCGTGGGTAATAATAAGCAGCGCTCAGACACCTGAGGGTTCGTAGCACTATATAAATGCAAAATTATTATTATTATTAAATCAAGTACCATTAAATTGGATAATAATAGCACCAGTGCTTAGAAGCCAGCCGGATCCAGCATGAAGCAGTGTATTGAAAAACACAAATTAACATTTATTAAAGTTACAGATTAGGGTGAATATATATATATATATATATATATATATATATATATAGGTTTGTGCAGAATGTGGTGCCATGCATGTAAAAGTATATTGGTTCAATAACGCCCACATTCTGCCACATAGACCAGCAAAAAACCCGGCCTGATAAAGTTGGCTTGAATGACCTATACTCATCTTGAGCCCTGGTACACTTGTAGAAATCCCTTTTCAAGACATTACAAAAATCACCAGGGTCGACAAGACAGCCCAGAGAATTGTATTTGGTACTTGGAAAGCAATCCTTCATGCTGCTCCCTATTTGGAATTCCCTGCTAGCCTGCCACCTTCAATGTTTACAGTAATGGGTTAAAATTGAAAACTTTACTGCACACATTCTATGCAGAATTGGGATAAAAACACACGCAGATTGCAATCGTTTTTGCAAGCCACCAACAATGCACAGGAGCCTTTTCCAACCCCTTTCCATGCTGGATGCGTCCATGCATGTCCATGCTGACTGCACTAATATATGCCAGTATTCACATATAAGAACATACTCTTGTTTCCTTTGCACATAATTCCAATAATGATACCGTAAGAAATGATGTCCATGCTGGCTTAGACACTGTATGTCTCGCCATGTCCAGCCACATAGTAACTCATCATGTTTGCTTTACCCCTAATGGCCAGTAAAGAAATGGCATGACAAAACCAGGCTGTACACATTTTTTTTTTTTACTATTGCATTAGCCATAATAATACATTTTCTGTCTTGCTGCACAAATCTAGGCCAGTATGGCAGGCCATGTATGAACACCTACGATGTTGGCTAAACCCTTGCTGCCTAGTAAAAAATGCCATACCACAGTAACAAGATTCATCCAGACTGGCTAGACCCATGGAGGCCAGTCTAGCTGCGTATTAACTCGTATTATGTTTGATTTACTTTTGATACCGAGTAAAGAAATGCCAAACCAAAGCCAGTGTGGACATCTTTTCTTTCTATAGCATTCATAGTAAGAACGTATATGCAGACTGGCTGCACAGTGCACCCATGTAAAGACCTCCCTTTCCCCACATTAGAACAGTCGCATTTTCTGTCCATTATTCCAGTTTAATTTTTAATAATACTGCAAGAACGAGCAAAGAAAATGTGCCTTTGCACATTATTCCAATACTATTGATATTACTCCATTATTGAGCAAAGAAACGGTCTCCTTATCTGTGTCGATTATTCCAGTAATATTGTCAATATTACTGGAATAATGGGCCAAGACACAGTGAGGGTTGTGTGATGCCCCCTTCTGAACCCCTCACTCTGTGACTGAGAGTATACATTGTCATTCATCATACACCCCCCCACCCCCACCCCCACCCACACACAGACCAAATATTCTTAAACACACGCACACACATCATAAATTCACACACCACTACAGCACTCAGAAAAACATTCTCTAACTCTCTCTCTCTCCCCCTCTTTCTCACACACAATTCAATATGTCACTTACCTTCGGGCAGCGGGCAGCAGCCTTCACCCTTCTTCCGGGTCTTTGTCAGACTGAGGGGCGGGGTCAGCAGTCTGACCCCGCCCCCGCCGGACACAGGCAGAGAGGCATTTGTTTGCCTGCAGGGACTGGAATGTCGGCAGCCATGCAGGGAAATAAATGCTGTAAGGTCGGGTGGCATTGCCCTAATCTCTTTCAGAGAAAGGCACTGACAATAGAAAGTGGGAAAACCACTAGTCCTTGCATTTGCAAATAAACGAAACATTTTTAGATTCTTTGCAAATGCAAGGACTACATTTACACCATGAAATGCAAAACAAAAACCTTTTGCTTTGAAGGTTACAGTTATGAAATGGCACCCAGAGGTCGCATGCATTAACAAGGGCGTCGCGCCCTCGTGCCCTCAATGGTCCAGCCCCCAATTTGCTGATGTTAATGTGACATCGGACTTTTCCAAGAAAGGAGTGGTGCAGCCACAATTACTGCAAAACTGGGTGACCGGTTTGATATTAAATCTGAAACCCACATCAGTCATGCAAAATGCCTCTAGTCCATGCTTGCAAATCGCCTTGTGAACAAAATATTTTCAAAGCAAAATCACGTAATATGACCCCACTACAAGACAGCAATTCCTCACCTGGTGTGTCACCCCCATTTGGAAGAAATGATGCATAGGGGCTGGTGAATGAGGGCCTTTTGCTATGATAATCCTTGTAAGTTTACCAAAACATGATTACACAGTCCAGCCATTCTCACCCAGAACTATTGTGCTTCCCTGGAAACCCCATCCACACGCAAGGCTTGGCAATGAGCTTCCCTGGAACCCCCATCCACATGCAAGACTTGGCAATGAGCTTGCCTAGAACCCCCCCATCCACACGCAAGACTTGGCAATGAGCTTGCATAGAACCCCCCCCATCCACACGCAAGACTTGCCAATGAGCTTGCATAGAACCCCCCCATCCACACGCAAGACTTGCCAATGAGCTTGCCTAGAACCCCCATCCACACGCAAGGCTTGGCAATGAGCTTGCCTAGAACCCCCATCCACACGCAAGGCTTGGCAATGAGCTTCCCTGGAACCTCATCCACACGCAAGGCTTGGCAATGAGCTTCCCTAGAACCCCATCCACACGCAGGGCTTGGCAATGAGCTGCCTTAGGACCCCCCATCCACACGCAAGGCTTGGCAATGAGCTTGCCTAGAACCCCCCCATCCACACGCAAGACTTGGCAATGAGCTTGCCTAGAACCCCCATCCACACGCAAGGCTTGGCAATGAGCTTGCCTGGAACCCCCATACACACGCAAGGCTTGGCAATGAGCTTCCTTGGAACCCCCATCCACACGCAAGGCTTGGCAATGAGCCTCCCTGGAACCCCCATCCACACGCAAGGCTTGGCAATGAGCTTGCCTAGAACCCCCATCCACACGCAAGGCTTGGCAATATGAGCTTCCCTGGAACCCCCATCCACACGCAAGGCTTGGCAATGAGCTTCCATGGAACCCCCATCCACACGCAAGGCTTGGCAATGAGCTGCCCTAGAACCCCATCCACACGCAAGGCTTGGCAATATGAGCTTCCCTAGAACCCCCATCCACACGCAAGGCTTGGCAATGAGCTTGCCTAGAACCCCCATCCACACGCAAGGCTTGGAAATGAGCTTGCCTAGAACCCCCATCCACACGCAAGGCTTGGCAATGAGCTTGCCTAGAACCCCCATCCACACGCAAGGCTTGGCAATGAGCTTGCCTGGAACCCCCATCCACATGCAAGGCTTGGCAATGAGCTGCCCTGGAACCCCCATCCACACGCAAGGCTTGGCAATATGAGCTTCCCTAGAACCCCCATCCACACGCAATGCTTGGCAATGAGCTTGCCTAGAACCCCCATCCACGCGCAAGGCTTGGCAATGAGCAGCCCTAGAACCCCATCCACACGCAAGGCTTGGCAATGAGCTTCCCTAGAACCCCATCCACATGCAGGGCTTGGCAATGAGCTGCCCTAGAACCCCCATCCACACGCAAGGCTTGGCAATGAGCTTCCCTGGAACCTCCATCCACACGCAAGGCTTGGCAATGAGCTTGCCTAGAACCCCCCATCCACACGCAAGACTTGGCAATGAGCTTGCCTAGAACCCCCATCCACATGCAAGGCTTGGCAATGAGCTTCCCTGGAACCTCCATCCATACGCAAGGCTTGGCAATGAGCTTCCCTGGAACCTCCATCCACGCGCAAGGCTTGGCAATGAGCTTCCCTGGAACCCCCATCCACACGCAAGTCTTGGCAATGAGCTTCCTTGGAACCCCCATCCACATGCAAGTCTTGGCAATGAGCTTGCCTAGAACCCCCATCCACGCGCAAGGCTTGGCAATGAGCAGCCCTAGAACCCCATCCACACGCAAGGCTTGGCAATGAGCTTCCCTAGAACCCCATCCACATGCAGGGCTTGGCAATGAGCTGCCCTAGAACCCCCATCCACACGCAAGGCTTGGCAATGAGCTTCCCTGGAACCTCCATCCACACGCAAGGCTTGGCAATGAGCTTGCCTAGAACCCCCCCATCCACACGCAAGACTTGGCAATGAGCTTGCCTAGAACCCCCATCCACATGCAAGGCTTGGCAATGAGCTTCCCTGGAACCTCCATCCATACGCAAGGCTTGGCAATGAGCTTCCCTGGAACCTCCATCCACGCGCAAGGCTTGGCAATGAGCTTCCCTGGAACCCCCATCCACACGCAAGTCTTGGCAATGAGCTTCCTTGGAACCCCCATCCACATGCAAGTCTTGGCAATGAGCTTCCCTGGAACCCCCATCCACACGCAAGGCTTGGCAATGAGCTTCCCTGGGACCCCCATCCACATGCAAGGCTTGGCAATGAGCTTCCCTAGAACCTCATCCACACGCAAGGCTTGGCAATGAGCTTTCCTAGAACCCCTCCCCCCCATCCACACGCAAGGCTTGGCAATGAGCTTCCCTAGAACCCCTCCATCCACACGCAAGGCTTGGCAATGAGCTGCCCTGGAACCCCCATCCACACGCAAGGCTTGGCAATGAGCTTCCCTAGAACCCCAATCCACACGCAAGACTTGTCAATGAGCTGCCCTAGAACCCCCATCCACACGCAAGGCTTGGCAATGAGCACTGACAAAAAGCTCATGGTTAAGAATCCATAATGTTTATTCGCTAGGTTAATAGTATGTCAGCATAAAAATGAAATGGCTGCATCGTACATGCAATTATACACGAACATGTCGGCTATTGCGCAGTGTACTCATGACGTAATAACGAACAAGTGATCCCTTTTTATATTTTATTTTTGAGATTCACTTTTATTTATGGTGAGCACAAAGAACCTACATGCCGCTGATGGGGCAAGGTTCGTTTTGCCAATCTGTTTCACCTCACATCTTCAGAACAGTTGATTTGACAAAGCTGTTGGTGTGTGTGTCTGTATGGGGTGTGTAAAAAAAAAAATAATAAATAAAAAAAAATAAAAAAAAAAATAAAATAAAAAATTAAAAACAAACGAAAACAAAATTGTATTTAAGTAGTACACAAGAGTGTTTATAATTATGGAGAGAAGGTTAGTTGTACAAAAAGAAAGAAATAATAATGACAAAATGAAAAACGGGGAGGAGGCACAAGTCGAGAGAAGACAACTGTGAAATTGACCATGACCGTTTTTATGGTGTGGTTGTAACGTCAGCATTGCTTTCAGGCATTGGAAACAGTTCGAGTACCTACGTGTGGTATTTCCTGCTTGGGGTGATTATTCGAGCAGGGCATATTGTGCTACTGTGTTAAAGCACAATTTAGATCAGTCGGATTTTCAAAGTACTGTACATATTTAGCCATCTTTAGATGGTGTAAAGTGCTTCACACAATGCAATAAGTCACTCTAGTGAAGCGTGTTAATACAGAACATATATAAGACATGACATTTGCTTAATAATACATGTAAAGGGCCAGGGAAATGGTGATAGTAGTTTAATGTTATCGATTTGTGTGCAGAATCGGAAAAATGCCAAATTTGAGATTGCTGAGTGGGAGGATAATTGGATTGGTGAGATGCCTATCGATAAAAAGTGATAGTAAAGTTGTGTAAAGGGGTATAGCCCAGTGCATTTGATGGGAAGAGTCGATTTTGTCAGCTCTAGATAAGGCAGAACTGGGATGAATTAGCCTGCTCATTGTCTATCAGTGTTGCAGTTGTGATGCATGTTCATTTAGAGTGTTATCAGTTGTCCTTCCAAGTAACCCTTGCAGTTTGCTAGCTCGCTGTCTAAATGCAGTCACTGTAAGGTCTGAGAATGACCTAGTGTGGTCTGTAAGTAACCGCATAAGCAGTGTAGTATGCTGTAGAACATGACGCAGTTTTTGGAAAGGGTTTTGTATAGTAGGTCAGAGTTGGAATGAATGTTGGTGTAATGATTGGGTGGGCTGTGCAGACTAGGTATGGCCTGCACATGGCATGAACAGTATGTTGAAAGATGATAGACATGGTGAATGGCAAACACATCATATATGTGCCTAAGCCCTAGCACCACATTCTCTTTCCAAATGTTCTCTTGGGAATGCCGGATCTTTATCTGTCCCCCTTCCTCCATCAAGTTACATGTCATGGGCATGTTTAGTTCCCAAGATTGTGCTATGAATTTGCTGGTAAAAGATGTCATTGGATGTAAAATTGTTATGGGTTAATTTAAAATGTATCATATCTAATAGCATCTCTGTGTGTTCAAACAGGTTGGAAAAATTGTCTATTTAAAATAGGTCACTGTTTGAAAATATATATGCATGTATTGTTATGAGTCCCTGGCTCTGACGCCCTCCAAATTGGTGACTCATAGGGCCGGGTGTCAAAGCGAGCTTGTGGTTTGTTGGGCCCTGAACCTGCATGGGGAGGAGCCCTTTGTCATCCTACCTTGGTTCCCCTCACATGGCATGGGACAGTCACAATGGCATAGCTCCTCCCTTGCCACTAGTCCAAGGCAGGCTAGCCTGGAAGCTTTGGTCCTGCACAAACCGCTTCTGAGACCCTTCGGGCAGTGTTTATACAGCCACTCGCTTATTGGGGGGGACCAAAAGATCTCCATTAAGGGAAATGATCCCTCTGCATTTGGTGATCGTAACAAACGTGCTTGATACTGTTAAAGTTTCACCCACTACTCCTTTCATAAAGTTTCTCAAATCCACAGGGAACCCAGTAGCTCTGGCAATGCAATGTTGCCAGTTTGTGACTTCCAAAGAGGGAGCGTGAGAGGCAGAGTTTCAGAAGCATGTTACCTGTCAAAATATTCCCACTCTGGGGGATACAATGTTACAATGACACCAAGTTCTTTGAAAACTTGCCCACTGTGTTACTAGCCAATAAATCACACACTGCGGGCATTGAAGAGCTCACCAGAGTAAAAGTAGCACCCATGAGGGTCAGAGAAGAACGATTTAAAACCAAGATGGCTGACAGCCCAATTATACGATTGATCTAGGCACTGGAGCCCAAAGAAGCCTCACGTCTGGTCTGGGAGAACCATCAAACACAGCCCTCGTCCCAATTACAAATCCAATTACAGGTCACAGGTTCAGACCCTTACCAAAAGCCCCCTCCCCCACACACAGGGAGGGAAGAGCACTGTATAAAAGACCCTAGCCACTGCTAATTAGTGTGGGTTGCAGGAGGCTTGTGTTTGGTGAAGGCTGGAGGCTGTAGAGTGATGGAAAAGCAGAGGCTGGAGAGACAGAAGAGAGGTGGTAGTGGAAAGCAAGAGGTGTTGGTGCGAGCTAAGCAGGTCAAGGAGGAGGTGGTGACATCAGAGGGTAGGAGAGAAGCGGAAGTGGTTACAGAGGGAAGACGTCAACTGGAGGTGGTGGTAAGCAAGGAACAGATAGTAAGAGGAAAGAATTCGACTGGAGGACTGGTATCCAAGGATGAGGCGGTAACTAAAGAGGGTGAGGGAGAGCAGGAGGAGTTGGTGAGAGTTAGCAGTAGTAGAGGAGGTAATAAAATAAGCAGGGGCCATTGCAGGAGGAGGGGGGTAACATGTGGCACAGGAGTAGAAGTTAAGTAGAGGTGATAGGAAATACAGGTGAAGTGAGTGAGACCGAAGGAGAACGTAACCTCAAACGGTGCAACTGACAAAGATAGAACATCAGCTGGTGGTAGTCCTACAGAGGCAGAGAAAGGAATACCACATGGTGGAGGTGGAATGTACAATGGAGATTGAAGGCGTAATATAAGGTGAAGAAGAGGCTCCCACGCCGAAGGTAAGGTCCAGAGTAAGAGGTGGCTTAGAGCTAATGGTTGGCCAAGAGTCTAGAGCAGACCAGGGTGCCACACCCCCCGAGAGATGAGGGTAGGGACAAGAACATCCGGTGGTGAGAGAAGGACTGAGGTGAGAGTGAATGAGCACATTTAGGGAGTCGGCGCAGGCAGGTACGGTCGGCCTTAGGCAGGACCAGATGGTGCAAGAAGGAATGAGATGCGGTCAAGGAGATTGAGATTAGAGAGGTTGGGCAAGAAAAACTGGGAGGACACCTAGGCCAGGCAGACGCCCCTTGGTAGCTCTCCCTGCTGAACATGTGCACTGGCCCGTCTGCTCACAAGTCTGAACATTAGTGTCTCCGGTGGTACAGGACGTCAGAAAGCCTATACCAAAAGAAGAAGATGGTTCCCTTGGAAAGTTCCATCAATAATACAGATGGATACTCAACAAACTTCATTCCCTGTCCTTGGAGAAGGAATATAATGAATGGATCAGTGTCCTAACTGGGTCAAGAATTGCAGATTAAAAAAGAAAATGAAAACCTGTGTATCCCAGACTTGGCCAACATAAAAGGACTACTTAAATTCTGATGGAATCTCATTCTCTTGCCATTTGGATAAAAGGCAATGTGTATTTCCACACGTAAGGCATGGTCTCTGAACTGCAAGCATGTTCATGTACCATTGCAAAGGTTTTGCATTGTTTTGTTTGTCACACTTTTCAGTAGATTGTGATTAGTCAATTCAGAACCATTGCTTTCAAAAATATTGGTCCTCAAATATGTCAGTGCCCATATGATGACACATCCTTCTTGAATCATTCGTGTCCAACTCCCTTCTATGGCAAAGCAAATGGATCTGATTGAAGCGACCTTCAATGCTTCATGGCTTATCCAAGGAAAATGTCTCTCCAGCTTGGTCCCAGTCTTGTAACACAATGAAGAAGACGCACACCAATTTCAAACAATATCACCCCCTCTTTGCACATCCATTCGCCACACAAAGCACTAAACGAAAACAAAAGGGCCTGTACAAATACCAAGCTAGTAAGCAAGTTAACCATGCATATTACTCCATAGTGGTAGGTAGGGTTGTCACCATCTCAGATTGCGTGTACATGCCCTGGAAATATGCACACACACAAATGTGCCCACCAGCACATCTTTCTGTGTGTTAGTTCACCTCACTTGACTTGTGGATGCCCCAGTCCACTTATTATTTACTGCAGTACACATAGACGACCTTATTCTGCATAAGGCGAATACATACATATTAACATTAAAATGTTTGCTGCCTTAAACCTAGCACTTGCAAATTGCTGGCTGCACTACCACTGTTTGTTGCCTTTATTATTTATTTGTTGTTATTTATCTGTGTCTCCTCTAATTCGTACTTTCCACTTCTCCCCCTTCCATGCACGTTTCCCCTCCCCCTCTCCCATACACTTGCGCGTCCTCATTGTCACTGGGCCTAGTAAAATCGCTGTTTTGTTCTTCCCTGTTCCCCTCCATTGTCTTGTTGCACTCTGAAACACTTTGGGTACGAGCGCGATTGAACTAAAATATCAATATCAACCTACACAAGTGTACTGTATTAGTAGATGTTTTCTGCCACTGGGGAGCATACAAGCAGAGAACTGGGGATAGGCAAATACTTTATTTCTGTGCAAAATCCAATTTGAAAGAATATATGAATGCTATCTAATGTAAATGCCTTTGTAAACAAAAAATATTCTTTCTCCTGCCAGGTCAACATTGGACAAGGAAGCCACCCTAAGATGGTTAAGGTATTTGGACCTGGAGTGGAGAGAACTGGCTTGAAAGCGAATGAGCCTACCCATTTCACAGTCGATTGTACAGAGGCAGGAGAAGGTACACATTTAACTGGACAGCCATGACAAATGTGCTTTAAAAATCTTATTCCCAATAGTGTTCTCTGAAATCTTGACCTAAACGTGCAGCAGATTTGTGCATAGTGCATGTTGCAAGCACATTCATTTCTATGCGCTTGCGTGTAACTTGGTGCCCCTGAAAAGGGGGACACATGTCCTGCAAGCAAGGAGCTGAAGGCACTCGGGCCAGTTTGTCCTTTCTCCGGTATCCCTAATGGTGATAATGACCATACGCACTAGGATGTGTGATTAGGGGCTCCTTATATTGTTGTCATTTTGAAAGGGAGCACCGTATAGAGCGGGCAGAACGATATATATATATATAGACCATCACAGATGTAAAAATGTACTTCAAAAAACCACTCCTTTAGACACAAATGACTTGTGATCCCGGGGAGGTGAGTATGATCAGATCTTCTTTCCTGTTCTCTTTACTGGTTCCGCTTTGTCTTCCCACCTGCAGCATCCAGCGCCCATTAATAGAGCTTCCGGGTCATTCCAGGTGGGCATCGCCACCTTTGCAAGAGAGCGGTTTTCAAGCGGCAAACAGGCATCCCAAAATGTGGCTGCAAAAGAACGGTTCTGAGGGGGACACTGACAAATGATTCAGCACCCCAAAGTAGGGGCACTCTAAGCGTGCATGCATCCAGCTGGTTAACCTGCCGGGAACAGAGTAAAACGAAAACAAAACAAAAGGTCCCTTCACACCCACTTCCCCTCGTCTACCTCCAGCCATTCCACACTGCAGTTAGAGCGCAGAAAGAGGGATGGCTTTAAAATGGTCAAGTTTTGAGTCCGTTTTTGTCCTAAGACAAGCAAAGGATAGATGGAAAGTTGACCTCTGGAAGATTGATGCTTTCTCGGCTTTAGAAGTTGTCCTTTGGGTATGTAACCCATCGGAGAAGCTCTGCCTAAAAATTGATGGCGGCTTTTTCAAAAGTTCAGAACTCCCAATTTACCATTGTAACCACTGGGGGTATGCCCTCTCTTCCATTCCACTTCTATTTTGTATCCAGTGCTTTTTTAACCAAATGCTTAAAACCAATCTTTTTTCTCTTATCACCTAAATATTTAAGGTTATAGCTATATCCGTGTATCATTATGGATTCACTGAATTCTCTGCACTGCATGACCAATATTAATACAATGAAGCGAGATTAAGCAAAGGAAAGACAATACAATACAGTCCAGTATAATGCAAATCTAACGGGTTGTTAGGTTTTTCTAATTCAAGCAAAACAAAAGATGTGGTGGCTGGAAGGTTTCAAATAAATCCTAAACCTCTGTAAATTGCTCTGGGCAGCCCTCCAAACCATCGTTCTTCAGTTTGCCAAGCCATTGCAGAACGAGGAAAGACCATATGTAAATCGGGCTTGGTCCCACCCCAAAGGGGTAGTCTGGCCCAAACTGCTAGGTCACATCCCTTCTGCACAAGACCACGAGCAAACCCAGACACGTTTCGGCCTCATTGGGCTTCAGTGAGACCAGAGGAGCTGATCTGTATGCCCAGCAGGCTTGGGACCCATATCTGGGCATACCTGTTTCCCTTAGGGTGACCAGCCAAAACAAAATAGGTGATAGACGGAAGGTTTACAATTATTCTTATCCCTCTGCCAATTGCTCTGGGCCACCCTCCAGACCATCAGTCATCAAAGGTTAGCAAATGCTAGGCAATGCATTGATTTTGTTGCGATATAGGATAATGCTGCAAACTCATCTGAGGCTTTGTTAGTCATCATGAACTTTAGTTACCCCTAACCCCCTAGCCTTTCATCCTTCAGATACCAGAAATATCCCAGAAATGGAATATCAGGCTTGAATAGGAATCAACCAACATTGGATGTGTGGTACTAGGCACCTCTTACGACCAGGGCCGGTTTTGTCAATGTTGATTGCCGTGAAAGGGTCAATAGGATCATTGAGCTCCCCTGACTAATACGTTTGCAAGTCTAAAAAGGGATTCTATGTTCCTTAAAATGACTCTGGCCCATGTCACAGTCAGGAGCAAAAGAAAACATTGCACAGAATAAATTAAGTCCAACTCTTTTTCCTGTTATCAGGGGGGGTTGGATAAACACCCAAGGGTCACCATGGGATTTATGACAAGATGTCCCGCTTGGCTGCATTTTCAAAACCGTGACCTGGCTGGGAGGAAATCCAGTCTGGAGATTGATCTTGAAAGTCTCTAGAGTAAATCTGGTTAACCCTAGCCAGGATCTGAATCCTCATTCTAAGAGTTAGTTGCACTCCTTTGGGGGTGGGTTTCGGGGATTATGCATTGGATGAGCGCCTACGGGATTTTAAGGATTTGCTGCTAGAGCATAATAGCAATAACTCGGTTGAACAGTTTCAGGTGGAGGTACAATTCATCAAGCGTGAGGATCTCATCTAAGTTCACCTATTGTTTTATTCCAAGTTCAGTGGCCTAGTCTCCAAACGCAGAGCTCCAGGGATGTAGCCGTGCTGGCTATCTACAGGTCTCAGTCACAGTGGTTACAGCACCCGGGCGCGCTTTCTTAGTTACTCCGTCCTTGGTTTAAGGTATGTTAACTGGGCTCTTGGGATGTAGAGTCGGCACATGCCTTTCAAGCCCAAACTTGTGATTCTTCCTTTCCTTAGGGGTTAGCAAAACCGATTTCCAGAAAGAATGTTTCGACTCCCCACCTGAGACCAAAGTTATTCTCATCCACCATCCAAAGATTGCCTTGCCTGTCTTGAGCCCGCCTCTGGCTATCGTTGTTCTTCTCTTGATGGTTCTATGGCACCGCCAGGCTCTGAGCTATCACACTGATCAGGCTTTCAAATGGCTCTTTCTTCTTAGATTCTTTGGCCCCTGCCATTAGCTGAGCTACAGACCCCGAGCAGGCCCTTGGAATCGTGCTGACAAGAATGATATGCAATGCTCATTAAAGTGCACTCCTTGCGCTCTTTCTCACTTTCTCTCCCCTTGCACCACCTCTCTGAATCTCAGTCGTAACTCCAACTCTGTCTCTTTCTGCCTTATACTGTCTTAGCCATTTTTGTTCTTTTGCTTTTATGGCCTAATGGTTACCTAACCACTGTTTAGATTAATATATCATAGAAAATCAACAATGCATCATCTTCAAAGCCAACTTCAGACAACAGTAGCAAAACAATAACTATCTAACTTTGCTGAACAGCAACTGAATGACACATGGTAAACAAACATCAGCCACACAAGCATTAATTGACCCGATTACAAGGGTTGTAAGCTGGAAGTGAGTGAAAGGATAGGGATGGGTTGGGGGAAGGGGGCGAGAGAGGCATTTAGGGAGCATTTTATCCCTGCCCAAGTTACAGTACGGCTTTGCAAGGCCTGGTCATCTTCCCCTGGGGAGTGGCAATGTCTTACTTGCAGGAGTCCCAGATGCCACCTTAGCCCCCACTGAAGGCTGCCCAGCATGTTGCATCATAACCCATCACAGGGCTTCGAAAATTCAACCCCATCCTCCAAGAGCTGCTCTGGCTATGCCTTCAAGCATGCATCATGTTCAAGACAGCCTTCACGTACCTGGCTGAGAACTCGCCATCTCTGGAGGCCAGTGCACCACCAGAAGCCAGAACATTGTTAGGTTGCAAGCAAAGAACTGCAAGAGGGACCAAGAACAGAAAACCAGCCTTTCCCGCCCATTTTGCCCCCTGTCTTTGGAACACGTTACCAATGCAGATGAGACAACCTGCCACTTCAGAGAGGAACTAAAGACCCTACCCTTCAATGAAAATCCCAAGCCCAGGGACCGCATCTCTCCAGCTATAAGATCTCCCCCACTGGTGTCTGGTTGCTGCAAGGATCAAGTTCAAGACCCTCTGCATCATCCACAAGGCTTTATGGGGCCTGGGACCCTGCTACATCCAACTCTCTCTCCCTAAATACCTCCCTGCTAGAGCCCTTCGGTCTTCTAGCTCCAACACTCTGCAGATCATATGCTTTTCCAAGCGGCAAGTGGGGGTAGATCTCTCTCCTCCACGGGTGCCTCAATCTGGAATGGCCTGCCTGCCCCTTTCAGATTTGAGCCGGATCTCCTTAAGATCCGGAAGCTTCTCAAGACCTTTCTTTTCTTTTTTTCCTTCCCTCTCCCCCTCCCCAGCTAATGTTCCTGTCTGCATCTTGACTGGCTGCCTGGTTCCGCCAGTGTCTTACAGGGGAGCAGGCCCTCCTTGTCCAGTCTACCCCTGCACTTGGTCTTCCCTGCCCCCCACCCCTTAAATTACACTTGCCCTTTCAGACCCCTCCCCCACACTAGCCTGGCTGGGCCTACACATATGTAGGCCTTCCAGCCCCTTACCTCGCACTTAGCTCGGGGACCTTCTGTCCCCTGCACTCTCTGCCTCCCCTGGCTCTGTCCACCTGGCCTCCCCTGGCACTCTTTTTTTTCTCACGGCCCATCTGCCCTGACCTGCACCCTCTCCCCTGAGCTTCTTGTTACTGCCCTTGCACGATCCGTTTGTCACAAGGCCTAGTAGGATCTTGTTTGTTTTGTCTCCCTGTCACCCCCCACCCTCTTGTCTTGTTGCGCCTCGAAACACATTGTGTATAGGCACATTATAAATACCCAATAAATAAATCGCACGGATCGCTCAACTTGACTCTAAATCTCCCCCTCTGGAGCTAAGCTCCTTCCCCTATTCATCCTAGCTTCTCTGTCTCGGGAGGATAGCTCTGGGGCAGAGCGCTCACCTTGGAAGCAAGACGACACGGAGCAGCACAGGTTCGATCCTCGGGCCCACGCTTAGAAACCTCAGGGTATCAAGCACGTTATAAATAACCTATCCTATCATATCATATATCATACTCCTGCACCCATGGAGCTCCCAGAGTGCATCCCCTATTCCTGCGCTCTGATACATACCAGGCAGGCCGGCACGTTATAAAGTCCATCAGGAATGGGATTTAAGAGCATCATTGGAAGGATTTTGTTCTATTGATAGAGGTGATGTGGAAGGCGATAGGCAAGGGGTGTACGGGTGTGACAGGCAGACTGAGCCTGGGCCTAGGGGGTTCTGGTGATTATCCTCACGCTCTCTGGTGTTTTCATGTGCACCAGAGCACCTGGTGAGATTCTCCACTGCTAGACTCCCTTCAAAACCCAGACTCCTAAACCAGTGCCATATAGTCGGGCCATTTTTCAGAAATCGCTTCCTTGCCGCGTCAGAGATGAGCATGACCACTGCATCTTCCAGGAGAAGCTGGACGCCCATTGGCTGACTGAGCCTGGCTTTCTGAGCATCCTGAAATCTGTAGGCAGCAGCCCTGCATCTTGAGTTGGTGTTTCACAGTTTGCTCTCATTGCGTACCCGCTTCTTGTGCTTTGAAGCAGTTCTCACTGCAAAAATGAGTGTCTTATACATGATCAATATTAAGTATGACTTACCTTGGCACAGCCCTGCTCTATTCCTCCCCTGTCAGCAGGGGATCGTTGACCGCATTAGAAGAGCTTCCATTGATATTTCAAAGTGTAATGTTGAGCCCATGTGCAGCGGTGTATTTCGTTATTTCAATTACTTTTATTCTCTTCTCTAGGGGATGTCAGTGTGGGGATCAAGTGTGAAGCACGGGTGGTCAGTGAGAATGAAGAAGACATCGACTTTGATATCATTCACAATGCGAATGACACATTTACAGTGAAATACATGCCACCGGGAGCCGGGCGCTACACCATCAAAGTGCTCTTTGCAGGCCAGGTTTGTATTGTCTGTGTATTGCCATGTGTTTCATTTTTGCAGCATTTGTTTGAAAGAAATTACCTGATTCAACTAAAATTTCAGGTCATAGCATTTTATGTCCTGTCAATGTAAATAGCAACCACTTGCTTGAAAAGAACATGGTGATGTTATTGCTTCTCACAGTAACTTCCATTGCTAAAATGGAAGGGGGGGGGGCATGCTGCTAAAACCTGTTAATTGCAGACCGCACTGGACCAAAAAAGATCCCGGTCTCTGAACATTTTTGGTACCAGTCTCTAGGGTTAGTGGCTTACATTGTTAGGTTGAATACTCCATACACAGTGTTGTCCCAAAAAATGTTCTTTGCCTGAATTGATTATATATATATATATATATATATATGGACCAGGTTTGCTCCCCCCTCGCTACTAATTCCCCTGGAATCCCCCGTTTAAAAAGTAGTATTCCAAACAACACACCTGCTAGCTCCCCTCTGCCCAGCACCCTCCCTCGCCACCAGTGCAGCCCGGCACAGAAAACATACTATCATGTCACATTTGGAAATGTACTTTTTTTGGTAATAACCTACCTCATAGGCTTGCACTTTGTCTTGCTGCGTAGACCGTGTGTGACGCAACATATGGCACCAAAAACTACTTTGTTATTAAAAAATATTTGATTTTATTTGTATAACATAAACTACAATGGACAACTAGGAGAATTCTTAGCTGCAATAGATTGAGCAAATTACATGCTTAATATTTCTCAAGCCCTTATCGAGCAGTTGGAAGGTTTAAATAACATTTACCAGCAATGATCATCATTCTATCCTACAAGCAGTTCATATGTTCCTTGAGAATTGAGTAAGTTGTTTATAAAAAGTTCAGTGACGTTTTATTCATTAGCATTTATTAAACAGTTTGTAATATGTGTATTCAAAAATGGTATGGTCTTAATGAGTGTTTACTGGCATAGCCCTTGCAAAAAAAAAAAAAACTGTTCCTAAGCAGCTTTAAACATAGAAGCATTATCTAATTTAAATATTATGATATTATGTGCCCTGTACATGCCTTGCCAGGGCTTAGTAAATGCTTAATAAGCACGCAGTGCGGGGGAGCAAACCAATCGTGTTGCTTGTATCGCGATCTGAATCCCGCGATCCAAACTTGCGTTCCAAGCAATCCGATGGCTGCTCTCCCACCCCACCATCTGCCCTTCACCCTCTCCTTCACTCAGTACCCTCTCTTCCCCATCCTCTCCCTATCCCATTACCCCACTCACCTAATTATTTTGGTGGAAGCTCTTTCTTTAAATTAGTGTAGGCGTGGGCGGACCCACGCAGGCGCTTCCCCATCCAATTGGATGATGTGCACCTATCCACCATTCAGCATTCAACCCACGTAAACTCACAATTCCTCCCACCGCCCTGTCTGCCTCACAAAATCCAACAACACACTACTCCTCCTCCTGCCTCTCACCCCGTCACCTCCCAACAAAGCCTTCCCACTCAACTCAGCCACACCCTGCGCAGACAACCGAACCCTCATCAATTCTCTCTCTACAGCATGTCTCTCACACCTAAACAGAAAATGTTCCAGTCTCAGACACTCCACACACCGCACAGTCCCTCGACTCTCGCTTCCCCACTCTAAACAGACAGTCATTCAGCCCCATATGCCCTATTCTCAATCGATTCAGCATCACCTCCTCCCCCTCCTCCATTCTAGACTTCCCGGATCCACCTTTACTGACACTTTCTCACGAATACCAAACATCCACCTGCCTTTCACCCCACTCACCCAGTTCTCCTGCCACTCATCCATGACCCGCCTCACCATCACTGCCTTCATCTCATCCACACTCAAAGGCAACCTTACATCAACCGCTTCCCTTCTCATACCCTCACCCGCCGCCAAATCCACTAACTCATTTCCCAGAATGCCGCTGTGACTGGGGACCCACGCCAACTCCAGATCCATCCCCCCACGCACACACCGATCAATCTTTCTCCTGATATCCAAAATCACATCCTTCCTATCACCATCCCCTGCCACAATCGCCTGCAACCCACTCAACGAATCTGAAAACACCACTACTTTCTCAAACCTCAACTCGCACACCCTTTCAATCGCCATTGCAATCGCCACCAACTCAGCCGTACAAATTGACACATCATCCGTCAGACGCCCCACTTTATACTCCCCAGTGCTTTCCAAATAATACGCCATTCCCACTCTTCCAGATACCGGATCCTTTGAACCATCCGTGAACACCCTGCACCCTTCTTTCTCTGCCACATATGCCTGACCCAAAGCTTTGATCTCACCCCGCAATCCCCGCTTCTTTGACACCACACTCGTCAACTCCAAGCACACCTTTGGAGACCCCATCATCCACATCGGACACCTCACCAGATCCATATCTGTCACAACCATCAACTCGCCCACACCCCACTGCACCCCCTTCTCCCACATGTGAAACCCCAAAGTGCCCCCTTTCCTCCTCCACCGATCCCCATAATAGTCAAACCTCCAATTATACCGCAAACATTCACGTACCGGATGAACCACACTCTTCGCACTACACTTCACCCACCACCTCATATTCAACACATCCCTTCTCAACCCCAATGGCATCTCCCCCACAAGTACCTGAACCGCATTCATTGGAGAGGACCTCATCACACCCGAACACACCCTCAATGCTCTCGCCTGCACCCTATCCAACCGCAACTTCTGACTCATTGTGAAACCCACTGCCACCTGACATCCAAAATCTAACACACTCAAAATCAATCCCTTATATAACATTCGTAAACACTTCTGCTGCGCACCCCACTCTTTCCCAGTCACCGCCCGCAACAAATTCAGCCTGCGTTTACACTTGTCCATCACTCCATCCACTTGCACGTTCCAATTCAACTTTCTATCCAGAATCACCCCCAAGTACCGGAACTCCTTCACACTCTTCACCCTCACACCTTTCAAAACCAAGTTCAACTCCTGCTGCACTCTTCTCCTCAAACACCATACTCACACTTTTTTCCACAGACACCGAAAAGCCCCATTTCCCACACCACTCCTCCATGCGTACTATCACAGCTTGCAACCGACTCTGCACCATCAACAAACTCCGCCCTCTTACCCCTACCAGACCATCATCCGCAAAGAAATCTACCTGACACCCGATTCCCATCATAGCCCGAATCAGCCCATCCACCATCACATTAAACAGCATTGCACTAATCACACTTCCCTGCGGTGTCCCATTCTCCATCTTCCAAACTTCAGACAGCACCCCCCTCACTCTCACCTGAAAGGTCCTATCCGCCAAAAATGCCCTTATCCACCGAAACATCCTCCCCTTCACACCCATCTCCAACAATCTTACCAACAACCCACTCTTCCACACCATATCATATGCCTTTTCCAAATCCAAAAAGAACGCTCCCACCAACTCTCCATCACATAATGCCTCCTCCACCCCAGTCACTAATCTCACTAATGGATCAGCCACCGACCGATTCTTCCTGAACCCACTCTGAAAGTCACTCAAACACCCATTCGACTCCAAATAAAACCCCAATCGCTCAACCACCATCCGTTCCATAACTTTACACATCACAACAGTCAACGCAATCGGCCTATACGACTTACACTCCGTTGGAACCTTTCCACCCTTCAAAATCGCCACCACAATCGCTCTTTTCCACAGCTTCGGCAAAACATCACTCTTCCAAATCTCATTGATCAGAGCTAATACTTCCAACTTACATTCTACAGGCAACTTCTCCAAAAATACATACATAACACCATCCACCCCTGGACTTGACCACTTCCCCTTTCGAATCGCACCATCCAACTCCAACATCGAAAACGGGACCTCATTCCCAAGGCCCAACATTCGCCAACACCTCCCGCATCTCCTCCTCTACCACACCCATTCGTAACCTCACCGCTTCTGGGAAGTTCCCCGAACTGTGCACCCCCGCAAAATACTCCCCCATCAAATTCGCCTTTTCCCCATCCTCACTAATCACCTCTTCTCCTTTCAACAACACTGACATTCCACCCTGTGGTCTCGTTAATCCAGACATCCGCTTGAACTGTTTCCATACCTCACCCACACCAGAATCACTCCCCAGGGACCCACAATAACCCCTCCAATAACCACGCTTCCGTTCCCTAATTACTCTCTGCGCCATAGCTTTAGCCTTTTTATATGCCACCAAATCCACTATCATTCCTGACCTTACCGCCCTAGCCCTAGCCTTCTTACGTTCCGCCACAGCTCTCGAACATTCCACCGTCCACCAAGGTACCTCAATCTTCCCACTCTTCCCCTTCTCAATCTCTGGAACTGCCGCCTCTGACGCTGCTCTCATTCCCTGCACCAAATATTAATTCCATTCATCCACCCCCCCCCATCTCTACCTCGAGGAACAATCACTTCCTGACACACTCTTTTATACATCTTAAAATTCAACCGTCTCCCAGTCATCCGTGGCCTGATCCCTACCTCACCCCTTACAGTCACCAAGATACCAGAATGATCACTCCCCATGTCCCCATCCACACGCACCTCCCAATCACATTCACCCGCTATTGCAGCAGACACCCAGGTCAAATCCAAGCACAACAACTTCCCAGTCCTCACATCCAACCGCGTACCTGAACCATCATTCAGTAAAACCAGACTCAATTCATCCGCCATGTCCTCCAACAATTCCCCATTCGTATCTGTCCGATAGCTACCCCACAACGTGTTGGCACTGTTAAAAACGCCACACAAAACACAAGGTCCCACATGTCCCCTTATCACTTCAGACAGCACACCCACTTCCACCACCTCACACGGATTATAATAATTCAGCACCAATACTTCCGATCCTCCTACCCGTATCCCTGCCCCAATCGCCTCTACTGCTCCTTCCACCACAATCTCCCTTGCTACCAACCCCTTTCGAACCGCTAGAGCCACACCCCCCCTCTCCCTTCCAACCTATCCTTACGAAACAGCTCAAAACCCGGAATCGCAAACCTCAGATCACCCCTCAACCACGTCTCCTGAATACAAACCACGTCAACTTTCAATTCCCCACACAACACCGCTTTCAACTCCTGTCCATTCCTCAACAAACTCCTCGCGTTCCACTGCAAAATCCTCATGCCGGGACCCCACTCTGCTTCCGCATTTTAGCAACCATCTTAAATACATCCTCTTCCACCACATCCACAACACTCAAATACCTCCTCCCCGCTTCCACCACTCCTTTCGTAAGATCCGACACACTGATAGACGCATTCCTCTGAACCAACTCCAGCACACTCACTATGAAGCACATAAACTCAGTTTTCGAAACAATCACCATTTCTTTGCCTTTCACCTCACCCATCACTTTCTTCCTTCCCACACCCTCTTCCACTACCAGCTCTTTCGCACTCGCCTCACTTACTACCTGTGCCGGTTTCACCTTTGCTACAGCCTCCGCATAAGACAAACCTTCCGCCGCCCTAACCTGCACCACCTCTCTCGCCACCCTGTGACTCTCACACCCCCTAAACGCAGTAGAATGCCCTCCCCCACAATTCACACACTTCATCGGGGTCTCCACCTTGCATTCCTTAATATCATGGTCCCCTCCACACCTCCCACAATGTCTCTCATTCCTGCATACTCTCGCCATATGCCCAAACTGTTGGCACTTATAACACCTTATTGGCATCGCACAATAAGCTTTCACACGGAACCTCTGATATTCCAACTCCACCATTTCCGGACACTCCTTCCTCGCAAATCTCACTGCTACTGTCGTGGATATTACATCCCCACGTGCATCTCTCCTCCCCAACCTCCACGCTTCCACCACCCCAACATCCACCAATTTATCTTCTATCTCAGACATATTCACAGCCACCGGCACTCCATACAACACCCCCTTACACGACACACCACTTTGATCAATCGCATGTACCGCATGTCTACCCAAACAACGCACCTCCAGAATCTTAGCCTGGCTATCAGCATTCGTTCCGTCCACTAGCAACCGACCCCCAGCCACCACTAGCACCCGAGTAACATCCCCCACAGCTGCCTCTATCCATCTAGCAATTTCCAATGGATTCACCCCCAGAAATGTCTTTTCACGACTATCAGGCTTCAATACCACCTTCCACACACTATCACACTGCATCTTGTCCTCCTCCAGCACACCGCTCCCCAAAGCCCCCAGCTCCTCCAAACCACCTTTTTCCTGAGACTCCGACCCTGAGATGTCCTGAACCAACCCTCCTTCATTATTCCTCTGAGGAGACCTGCTGCAAAGCCGTCCCCCATTTCCCCCTTTCCCCTCCTCCACAGATGAGGATCTCACAGATGACACCTTCCCCCTCTTCTCCCTTTCCTCCACCCCTCCTTTCTTTCTAGGCTTCCCGTCCCCCTTTCCCATCCTTACCTCCTCCTCTGGACACACTTTCCCCTTGCTCCCGCCTAAGGAGACCTCTTAGCCTCCTCAAGCCCAACACCCTCCTCCCAGGCACCGCTCCGCCCTGCCTGAGTCCACCCACATAGGAAACCGGCCAACGGCAAAACGTGTTCCTTTCTCCGGCCTCCGCCGCGGTGCTCCTCTCCGCCTCCTCCTCCACCGGCGTGGAAGGACCAACCAACAACAACACACGCCAAATCCAAACACCCGCCGAAGACGGTTTTTGGTGCTCCGAGCCGACTCTCCATTCGCGACTAGTTCCCATCCGAGATTGGCGGAAGCTCAACCACCGACACTGCTCCAGCCTCCTGGGCCACCATGGAAATGGAAGAGGTACTCTGCTTGGAGCCCTGTCTTCCAGCTCCACGGCGGCCATCTTAGTTGTATTTTGCTGTGTCAAGTTAATTTATACAAAACACATTTCTGTCAGCACTTCGGGTGTCTGGATTGCAAACCCGGGGTGGTAATAGCAATAATACCTGATTGGGGGGTGGATCGGGTGATAACAGCACAAAAGGCCATCGTTAAGGCCCTAGCTGCACTCAGGACTGTAACTTGGGCCTCGGGAGGTTTCGGTATTATTGCTTAATTAGGCATTCTGTTAACAGTTTGCTAAGACAATTCTTAAAGGCCCCTCATTTTGACTAGAGTATGAATTAACAAGTAAAATAAAAACTTATATTACTTAATTTAGCAGAAGATTTAAAATCTAAAGCAAACTTTTTGGTGCTGTACAGTTGTGCAAGGTGGAGGGAACTTGGTGGCTTTTGTGTGCCGCTTTTCCTGTTTTAACCAATTGTTTTTAAGTACAACACATATCTACATTTCAATTTAAATACATTATTTCAACTTGTAAATTGTTTTCCCACAGTGCACTCAGTAATACCCGGTCAAAGTAGCGTTTTGCACGACAAGGGTCTCACTGTTTCATTCTGCTGTCATCCAAAGGGGGAACATCTAGTTCATGCGATGCCTTACCCCAGTGGGCATTTGGCACAGACTGCCATGCTTACCTTATTGAAGCTGTGAGGTTATTCTGTTTGAAATAGGAATCTTCGCCTGAGCCTCACAGGTGAATGCTGCTTCCCTGCGCGTTTTCTGCACTGCTGCCAGGCACGACATGTTGAAGCACTGTTTTTGTAAATGCAGGAAATTCCCTCGAGCCCGTTCCGGGTCAAAGTGGAGCCTTCTCACGATGCCAGCAAGGTGAAAGCCGAAGGACCCGGGCTGAGTAGGACCGGTAAGCTCCTTGCAAACCGTGCTGTTAAAAAGCGATTGTTTGGGACGAAGCACAGCTGTAGAGTGTGCTCTGAAAGGGAGCTTTGTTTCACTGCCTTTTATTTACATAAAATGGAGCGTGGAAGCGGCGGGAGCAGAGAGGGTGAAAATGGGGCCATGGAAATATTAGTGACGTCTTCGTGATCAAACTGTGGACACTTTCATTATTACTTTTCACTTCCGCTGCACAGATGCTTAAAAATGAACGGCGCGAGACAGTATTATTTTGCATCTAAATGCTTGTTGACACTTGCTTTGCATTCCTCCCACCCCTTCCAGGTGTTGAGAACGGGAAGCCCACCCATTTCACGGTCTTCACGAAAGGAGCTGGGAAGGCCCCAGTGGACGTCCAGTTCAGCGGTCCCGCAGGCGGCGACCCCGTCAAAGACTTTGAGATCATCGACAACTATGACTACTCGCACACAGTCAGATACACTCCAGTCCAGCAGGTAAATGCACGTGCACCAGTGCAAAATCAACATTCACGCGCCTTTTTTCTCCTCTCAAAATCCTCGTTCTTTGTTGTGTTGGATCACGTGGCTATTAAAGTTAGCTAGGGAGATCATCGCGCAAGTTCTATGTAGCCAGTGTCACCAGTTTTAACAAGCATTGGCAATGCCAACAGTTGGGCTTTTGTGTAGGTATGGGAGCGGTGCTTGCCAAGCACAGTTGTAGTGGTAATAACTGTTCATTGATGGCAGCAGGTTCAAAATGGTGCGAGCACCTGGGCATCTAATAGCAGAGCCCGGAAAAATCTTAAAACTTGTGTACAAGCCAAAAATGCTGGCTTTGCCATCGCTTGTTTCTAACGGGACCTCAGTCAAGGATATGCAGAGTGCTTATAAATGTACTTAAAATCTGTACTCTGAATACAACAGTTTGGTAGCATTGATAGTGTCGGTATTTGTAAAATAAAATGTGAGGTCATTTCTGGGTTGTTGAATCTGTTGACCGTCAAAGAGTTCCCGTGAGCCGGGTTTTTGACGGGGAGTCGCAGGAATGGGTGGGAATAGCCATGGGGATTATCATGGGCAGGGAATGGGAGGGCTCATAACCAAACACTATGTCCCCCCTCGTATGTAATTTCTCTGGGTCCCTCGTCATATGCCATTCCTCCCTATGTGCACTTCAAATCTGTACTCTGAATACAATAGATTGTTGACCGTCTTTTTGTTGCACACACTTTTGTGTAGCACAGGGTACATTTCTGGTGACTGCCTGCCGTTCCTGACCCGACTTAAATGTCGGGGGCAAGGTTTCACGCCATGAACTTGCCTGGATTAATCTCTACGTTTAACACTTAATTCTGAACACAGATCCCAAAACTGCTTCTGGTATTTCACGATGGGATCATGCTGCTCCCCATCAAAAGGGAGGTCAAAACGGGCGTGTTAACTTAATGCTGACCCACCCACCCCCCTCCCAAATGTTATTTGAATGCCTGCACATAAAGGTAAACGCAGTGCTTTAAGTGGGGTAAGAAATTGAGGGGGGGCCCTCGTGTGGGGGCGTGGCTTTCATTGTGGGCGTGGCCTAAAAGTGCACAAATCATAGTAAGGTGCGCAAACAAATATATAAATGCATGTGAGCATTTCGTACTACTATGGTTTGTGTACTTTTCACCCACCTTATTGAAGGCCAACAGTACCCCTTTAGAATACTCCCTCTCTCGCACGGTCGGGGGCGACCACAATTATTTATATATAAAGGAGACGGAATTAACGTTTTTAAAAAAATGCTGATCTATACATCTGGACTGGTGTGACAACCCCTACCTGTACATATAGTCTTGAAAAAATATGCCCAGTACGTGATGTTTTTCCACAATATCAAAACAATGTATTTTTATAAAGTTTTTCACAAAGGATTTAAAACTCCTAAAAATGTTTTGCATGAAAATGACCCAATACGACAAAACATGGTAGATATTAAACCAGTACAAATCACTAATTCCACACACATATAGTCATATACAATAAATACAACACAGTACAAAAAACACACACAAATGATTTTAACACTTCTTCAAAAACTGAGTACATTTTTGCACTAATTGCATGAACTTTCTTCAGGGGAAGAACTCTATTTTCTTAGTCTCCACCATGCAATCCAGGGCCACGCGAGGAGATTTCAATAGTACTCCTAAAACAAACCAATAAAGAGAAAGAAAGGGGGGGGGCTATCACTATGTATCACCACCATCCATGAATATAAGCCAGTAAAAGCTCCACACTAATATAGCTAAACAACCCAGTAGACATGCTCATTACTTTCAATGTACTGGGTGAGGCCCATAGGTTGCTATCAACCCTGCCTCACAAATACTACAAAAACTACATACCTCCTAGTAGGGTATTAGTAGTGCTGGTGTGTCAATACACATTAAAGTAGCTGAAGACTTCTATTGTCAAGTCTTTGTAATTTCCTTTATGGTTCTTGAATAACCTGGGTCCTGACCAGTGCTGCAGAAAAAACACACACACATAATCCATTTGTAGCCTGTCAACACCAAGACCACTTCAAACTCCTTGTCCCATCACAATACTACTACTGTCATCATGTTCAACACCATTTTATGCTTTTTCAATCTAAAACTGAGGATTAAGTACCATCCTCCCACATGCACCACCGTTTCTAAAACAATTGTATTATGCATTTCCAAAAATGCTATAATAGTACAAAAGGCTAAAACCTTTAACCCTCCACCACCAGTGCTGCCATAGTACCTCCTGTATAGTAGATAAATGCCCGTAGCATATCCACCATAGTTCTTTCCACGGTCAGAGCGATTTTTCTCTCTCACGTTACCAGCGCACCTTCACAAATAAGGTACCTTTAAACAATAAGGGCGAAATCAATAACCTCATGGTCACCTATATTCCAAACATTATCCCCAATGTCATACCAACTTGGTACTCACACTAACGTCTGCCATTAATTTACCTTATTTCTGGAGATGAATCCAGTAAATGTGGGCTAGAAAACACCAGCTTCACCGGCTAGAAAACACCACATCAAATTACACCGTTCTTTCTCTAATGTGAATATCGAAATTACAGTTCTGCCAACATTAGAAGCAACTAGTAAACGCCAATATGCCAGATATGCCAGATATGGTGGCGGTCCTAAAAAGAAGCATGGAAATGGAAGACAACTTCACTGTTTTTAAATACCCCCAATGCTAAGTAAAGAAAAATGACCATAGTCCCAGGGTTATTTAAAAAATATGTATTAGGGTTTCAGACATCTTCAACGCATAGGTGGAACAATGGACTTTAAGATTTCATCCGACCAGAGGGGAGGGAGGGGGGTGGGAGGAGGGAAAGGTTTAATGTTAAATGTAATTGCACCTGCTTTATTTCAGTAAAACCAATAAACACAGTTTAAAAAAAAAAAAATATATATGTATTTAGCCGGCACTGGATTTCATGTTAGAAAATCAAAAGTGTCTAATGTAATTACATTTTCACAGCATTACCCGGATGTTTTTTACAAAAACGGGGCAGGTTAAATTTGAAATTAAACGGCACTAACACGAGAAATATTTTTCAGAGTAATACATAATCATTGATTTGGACACAATGGTCCAAAAACAGAGGTCAAACTTCCTTTGACAAGGCATATGGTTTCTGCTTGATTATACAAATCAATACCTGCAAATCAACACTTTTGTTCAAAGAGGCAAAACATTTTTTCAAAAACACCAGATATTGCTTAAAAAACAGTGTTACATACCCCACAGCTTCCTCGTTATTCATGCGTGTGTTGCCAATTCCTCATTGAGGCCTCTGATATGAAATCATTTTTTGTTCAAACAATATTAGCTTGCGGTCAGTACCTGATTTATTTTTACCAACAATCTTCTTCAGGATGACCCATCTCAACTCTTCATGGGAATGTTTCATTTGAACAAAATGTTTGTCCATAGGTGCCACCAATATTTGATTTTTTATGCAACTCCGATGCTCAATCATCCGTGTACAACATTTCCTATTTGTTCTTCCTACATATTGTAGTCCACACGGACAAGTGATTAAATAAACCACATTCTCTGTGTTGCAATTAGTCATATCATTAAGTATCCACTGAGTAGTTGAATTCAACATAATCTGTTTCGTTTCTTTAGTCAAGGCACACATCACACATTTTCCACAGGGGAAATGTCCTTTCACAGGTGGGAGCCCCCACGAGGTGGTTTGTCTAGGTCTGTCGTGTGCTTAAACAATATGTCATTCCTGATCAGCATCTCTCTAATATTCTGGCTTTTCTTAAAAGCCACTAGAGGAGGAGTAGATTTGTCATTATACACTTTTCTCCATGTTTGGTTTATGATGCCTTTAATTTTATATGACAAATTCGAAAAAGTATTTACAAACACAATATGATTGTCTCTGTCATCTCTTTGCTTTTTTTCTAATAGCGCCTCTTGGTTATTATTGTAAGCTCTTTTGGAGGACGTCTTCACCAGTTTGGCTGGATAGCCTTTATTATGAAGTTTTTTAGACAGAAGTACAGCACTATCCTTGTAGTCCTGCTGCAAACTACTGTTTCTCTTAAGCCTGAGAAATTGCCCAAAGGGTAAATTAGCTTTGATGTGATTAGCATGGTGGCTAGAGAAATGTAGAAGAGCATTTTTATCAGTTTTTTTATTGTAGGGTTTCACTTTGAGATGACCACCATGATGAAAAATGGTAATATCCAGGAAGTTAATCTCTTGCACATTAATCTCCTTGGTGAATTTTAGAAACAGATTCTGTACATTCAACCATTCCACAAAGGACTCTGCCTCTGTTGCTGTGCCTTCCCATATTATGAAAATGTCATGTCATAATATGAACTGTAGCCATTTCAATAGATGTTTTCTGAAAGGATTGGTAACTGGATAGATGACCCATTTCTCAAAGTATTCTACATAAAGATTAGCAAGGTTTGGTGCCATAGCAGCACCCATGGCTGTGCCTTCAATCTGTTCAAAAAAAGCTCCTTGAAACTGAAAAAAGTTTCTGGTTAGAGCAAACTCCGCACACCAGATGATAAAAGCATTACTCACTGGGTGCCCATCTTCTCTGTCTCTTAAGATTTCCTGTACCACTTCTAGAGTGGCCCTTTGTGGAATAACTGTATACAGGATTGTATATCGAGGCTAATGCGTAAAAACTGTCCTGGAGTAAAAGGCAAGTTCTCAATTTTATTAATGGCATCTGATATGTCCCTTAGATAGCTGCTCATTTTGAGGACAAATGGTCTTAAATAGTAATCAACAAATTTTGATAAAGGTTCTAATATGGAGCTGACTCCAGATACAATGGGTCTTCCTGGAGTGTTAATAAGGCTTTTATGCACTTTGGGTGAGATGTAGAATACTGGTATCCGCCCTTGTTTTCTACTGAGGTAGTCACATTCCTGTTTACTGATCATTTCTGCCTCGTAGGCCCTCTGTACCTTGTTTTCTAGAATTTCCTTCAGAGTGGTCGATGGATCAGAAGGGCTGGGACGATAGCTCTTAATGTCGTTCAATAACCGTAGGCACTTGCCCACGTAATCATTGCGATTGAGTAGCACAATGGCCCCACCTTTATCTGCTTGCCTCACTATAACGTCTTCCACCTTGGCTAATTTAGAAATCAATGACCGTTGGGCACTGCCAAAATTGGAATGACGGGGGATGCCTCGTTGTTCTAGTTTATGAACTTCTTTAAGTACCTGTTTTTCAAACACCCGAGATTCAGATGAATAACTGTGTGCTGGTGCATTAAAGGTGGATTTATTTCTCAAACCAGTGCGATTCAGGTTCTCATAAACGCTATCATTCTGAAAGAACTCATTCAAATGAACCTTACGCATGAAACTATGAAATTCCGATCTAAAATCAAAAGGATCATGGTATTTGGTGGTGACAAAATTAAAGCCTTTGTTGAGAACTAACTCTACGTTTCTACTAAGAACACAAATAAGTTACGTACACTTGTGTGCTTACCTTACTATGGTTTGTGTACTTTTCAAGCCACCTTTTACAAACCTACATTTGTAACATGTTTCTAAAAGATGGCTTGACACATAAACAATTCAAGGCATCTTTTATAAAGCTTTGATGACGACAAAACCCAATGTGGCTTTGTCCGTCGACAAAGCTTTATAAAGGATGCCTTGAATTGTGCACGTTTCAAGCCATCTTTTATAAACATAGAAATATTTCTATGTTTATAACAGACGGCTTGAAACGTACACAGTTCAAGGCATCTTTTATAAAACTTTTCCAACGGAGAAAGGTGCCTCAGGCTCAGTGATCTCTGCTCAGAGCAGATAGATCACAGAGCCCGAGGCACCTTTCACCCTCTGCGAACCCGCAGGCTCCGTGATCTAATCTGCATATTAGATCACGAGGGTCAGTGACCTGGCGAGGGCAAACAAAGGGACAGTAACTTCCTCTGATGACCCTGATGAGGGGTCATCAGAGGAAGTTACATGACTGACAGAAGTGCCGCCAGCCTCAGCGTCGCTGTGGCTGGCACTTCTGTCAGCTTGCCCGACATAATGACAGATGCATCTCCCGTTGTGGCGGCGGCCGCGGCAGGATAATGCGTCCCACCAATGTTGTGTGGGACCGGGGGCCCCGGCTCAGCCCCACTTTCTGGAGACTGGGCCCCGGCCCACTTAAAGCACTGGGTAAACATATCAAAACGTTAAATCTTTCATTTGCAACCCATTCGACAGTAATCGACATGGACGTTGCTGTGTTTCCTGGTATGCCGCCAATCACCTTGACTTTCTAAAGGAAACTGCCTCCCAACAGGGCTGGAGGGTGCAGGAGAGCACAGTACATTGCATATTCACATGTGACCCTCTGCATCAGGCAGCTGCGCCGATCTGTCAATCTCCCGAGCCGTCTATAAGTTAAAGGGAAGGCTGGAGTGATGGCTCCTAAAGAGCTTGGATTCTGCCAGTGCCGCTCACAAACACACTCCACAGCGACCCACAGAAGCGATTGAGATAAGTACTAAATAAGTCCAAAATTGGGAAGCATTGCAGTCGTGGACTGCGAGGGGTGGGGGTTTGGGGATTGTGAGCTACAGGCATTCAACTGTACCTATGGGATCACTGCGTGCCCGTAATATCAAAGACTACGATACTGACTACTAAAACGGCGGTGTGCAGTGACCACATAGATCACACTGCCCCTCTATATATATACTTACCTTCTTTCTGCTGACCTACCTGCCGTCCAGCCTCACGTCTCTCGCCCGTCTCCCTGCAACTGAGGTTTCATGTCCCTAAAGAGAGTAGGGACTTCCGTTGCAGGGTCACTTTTTCTCTTTTTTTTAAAGAAACGTAATTCCCCCTTCCCCCACATTACATTATATGCTTGCGAGAACACCCTTGCATCCCCCAAATCCCAAAATACTGAACAAGGCGAGTCCACACCCCACACCCCTTGTTTCGGTATTTTTGAATCCAGATTTTTTAGTAACAGCCGAATGCGCTTTTACTGCGCATTCGGCTGCTAATAAAATTATGAATGCCAAAATTTGGAAAACAAAAATCCAGAGATGCTTTTACTGCAGATTCTGCATTTTCAAAATGTTAACATAATACGCATTCAACAATACGGCCTGTGCCCTACTTAAGCCAGCTGCACGTACAAGCGAGCTCAGAGCTCAAAGAGTTCCCGTGAGGCAGCTTTTTGACACGGAGTCGCAGGACTGGGTGGGCTCATAACCAAACACTATGTCCCTCCTCGTATGTAATTTCTCTGGATCACACTCGTCATATGCCATTCCTCCCTATGTGCACTTAAAATCTGTACTCTGAATACAATAGTTTGGGCTTCATAGGTGTTGCAACCGACCCCCAATACCGAAACTAAACATGGCGAGTGTTGCTTTGTTATTTTTTCCCCCCATTATCTCTCTGTATGTTCGGGGTTGGCTCCAGCCCAACAACAGTTGGTGGGCTGAAATATTGGCCCAAGGTTGGCATACCAGTCTGGGGTGTACTGGCGATAGTGAAATTTGACCAACCCTACCCCTTCGCCCTGCACATGGGTGGAGCGGGGTCCGGCCCTGCGCTATCAGTATAGGTGGTTTCGGGAGTTTGCCGATTTTGTGATTTTCAAAAATAGGAAGTTAGGACACAATATAACATACACAAGGTTATAGTGGACCCCCACTTGCATGTCAGCTACAGACCCGGCCAACCCTGTAAAGAATATTCAGGCTGTTTTTATAGCAGTTTGGATAAGCCACTAAAATGGGCAAACAACTGTGTTTGTTCCCTGACGTAATTTAATGAAACCACCCAGGAATAGTTATTATGCAAAACTTAATATTAAAATAGTTCCTGCTACTGTGCAATCTAGTGAGCGGGTTTAAGCCACTATTCATTCAAGAAGGTCAAAATTGGCTTACTGTTTAATCAAGGTATTCCACCTCAAGACCCTGTGTGCAATGCCAACGTATACTTTCTATTTTCGGCCTTTTTGTAAAGCGTGAACAGAGCACACAACCGTGCTTCAGTGCCGTACAACAAATCAACACATATATATATACTTGATCAAACCATATAAAACATTTCAAAACAATGCAGTAACTACAGGAAACCTCGTTGGGGTTAACAATGCCCCCCCCAACTTAATTAGCACTCACAACCTATTCTAGGACCAGGATCAATATATAAACCAACCCCAGTCCTAGCGTATGCGGGGGAACGTGCTGGATAGTTGGAGAAATGATTTGGTTTAAATCAACGTTAGAGAACACTTATATAATCACCTGATATAGAAACGAAACATCAAGACTCAAGACCGACCTAACTCATGAATAATTAACAATCCTGTCCATGATTGATCTGAGCCAAAGGCAGATAGCTCTCAAATGGTGGCAGATTAGTCCCCAAAATGAACTTTACAGGAACGTAACCAGCAGCCTGCTTCGTTGCTCACTTCTACCGCATGGCCTCCTCCTGGTCCGTTCAGGACGCAGCATGAAGCTCATCCTCACTAACTTTGACTCGAGCGCCTGCATCACAGATGGACCCCGATTTTACACTGGTGCGCCTTTGCCGGAGCATGATTTAAGGCCCTCCTACCCTGACACTTGCTTCATGCGACTCGTCCTGTGCGCACTTTATCAACAGAGCCCCCACCAACGCTCTTGTGTCCCGACCTGCTGTAATATGATGTGTTCATGCACTTTAACTGTGCCTCATTATGGTTTGAGGTTGTGATGGTCTGCGTCTGTTACTAGATTCGCTTACAAATCAAATGTTGTTTATGCGCACCTGTACTCCTGCAGCAGCCCCCATACCATGAGGCGCAGCTCTGCCAGTTTGTGCACCCGCACCTTGCTTGTCTCTTATGCCTACCTGTACACCTGAAGTAGTACCCCGCACCATGAGGCACTGCTCTGCCAGTTTGTGCACCTACACCTTGCTTGTCTCTTATGCCTACCTGTACACCTGAAGTAGCGCCCCATACCATGAGGCACTGCTCTGCCAGTTTGTGCACCTGCACCTTGCTTGTCTCTTATGCCTACCTGTACACCTGAAGTAGCACCCCATACCATGAGGCACTGCTCTGCCAGTTTGTGCACCTGCACCTTGCTTGTCTCTTATGCCTACCTGTACACCTGAAGTAGCACCCCATACCATGAGGCACTGCTCTGCCAGTTTGTGCACCTGCACCTTGCTTGTCTCTTATGCCTACCTGTACACCTGAAGTAGCACCCCATACCATGAGGCGTAGGTTTGTCCGATTGTGCATCTACCTTAACTTTGCTATTTATACTTGCCTGTACTCCTGCATTAGCCCCATACCATGAGGCGCGGGTCTGCCAAAGTATGCTTTCAAGTTCCATCCGCATGCTGCAACCATTATGCCTGGTCTTGCACTTTATAAACTGTCACTCTGCACTTAGTGTAACTAGTGCCTAGGTGCCTGAGCGTTTTGTGCACTACTATAAATGCAAAAACAAACTAAACAATATAATAAAAGGCTTACATCTTGGCCCAGGGGCTTTCTACACTTCTGCACCCCCAGATATAGCATGTCATAATGAATATCTACAGCCTCTCAGCAAGGAAGGCTGGCTGCCTCTGCTGCACTGCCCTGTGTGCCAAGCTGGCAGACTTAAAATTAATGTCCTGCTGAAGCAGGGCCGAGGGGGGGGTGGCAAGTGAGCAGTTTCAACACCACGGATATCAGTTCACCAGCATTCTAGGGATAGCAGAAGGGATATCACACAGCAAGTGATGACGTGCGTCCTTTGATTTGGATTACATTCCAAGAAGCACCAAAAATATTGTAACCACTACAGTAAGAGTAATGTTAACACAATTGTACTGGAGCGTACACAAGGCTACTTTACTTTCCAGCTGTATAGAAACTAAGGTGTTGCTTTACACGCTGTGGTTGCACATGCCAGGTACTTCAAAGGCCTGGGACATTGCTATCCTATGCCCCGAAATCCTCTGAGGCACAATTGCTGCCATCCCATGCCATTTTTTGCCTTACGTGCCAAGTCTAACCATCATATGCTGAATACGCCTCCAGGTATCACCTTAAACACTTTACACAGGTACCGGAATCAGATCGCAGTACAAGATATAGGGACAGCTTCTCATACATGTGTGCTGCCATCCTATCCCAAGGGCACTCTGAAATGCCCAAGTATTCCCATTGTAAATGCACTTATTTCAGATATAGACCTCATATCTAAAACACAGCCTTGCATGCCTCGGGTCAGCTGCCACCAGCTGACAAATGCACCCTCATTTATATTTCATGCCTCTTTTTGAATCACTGGTGACTTCATAAAAAAGACTGTTACTAATGCAGATTGATACTGAAAAGAAGCAAAGCAGTGCCAGTGACCCTATAGACCAGATAGCTTCATCAGCAGAACCCAAATCACCAACACAGTCCATGTGTGAAATACATAGATTACATGTGTTTTCCCTTCGTATTACTATTGTTTGAGCCATGCCACTGCACAGGGTCAGACAGGGCCATGCAATTCTCTCGGTCACCGATGTAAAAGTGACCCATAGAAGCGCATGGCATTTCATTCCTTTTGTGGCACTGTTTGAATAGTAAAACAAAGGGGTGTCTGGGAATCTCTCTACCAGCACGAACACAGCCCAATGACCTGAGACCTGAGACTCTCCCAGGTTTTATTCACCCAAGAACAGGTAATTGGGCTGTGTTCATGCTGGTAGAGAGACTCCCAGACCCCCCTTTTGTTTTGCATAAATTAACTTTGGGTCTCACCCTAAGTTACCAGGGCGATCCAGACGTGGACCCCTTGCTCACTGTTCTTAGAGAGGCACAGCTCCACCTCACTGATGATGCCCAACAAGGCTGAAACACGTGAATGGGGTTGCTCTTGGTACTCTTGTTCAGAGGAGAATTGCCTAGCTTTTCGGTGCTAGACTGCCCCTGGGCAGGACAAAGACTGATATGCGGGCAAATGTCTTCTGTGTGAAAGGGACAGTGAGCTAAAGACTTAGTAGAGTCTCTCCCAGGGGTTATTCACCCAAGAACAGGTAATTGGGCTGTGTTTGTGCTGGTAGAGAGATTTCCAGACCCCCCCTTGTGTTTGAATAGTACCAAGGGGGGGGGGTTGCTTGACAACATGTGATGCAAATTGTGCAATTTAAAGAATATTTATTAATCAACAATGGTCAAAACTATTAGCTGCACTGCAAAGTAACTCATCAAAGTGGCCTACATTGGCCACAAATGTGGCCCACTTTGACCAAAGAAACTGGCCCACACTAGCATTTTGTATTTTTGGTTTGGGCATTTCCCTATTGCCCTATAGGCCAGTCCGAGCCTGACACTGCAGTGTTACTAGAACAGACGCACGCATCATGCTACCTCAGATTGTTGCCACAACAGAGCTGTGCATAATTTCCACCAGTGCATTGCAGCAGTATTCTCCAAATACAAAGCTGTACCAGTACACCTTGTTAGCCTATGGTGGTTATTGACCGCCCGTCAGCCAATCGGAGTACTCGAAATGAAGTCAATAACTACTGGTAGTGTCTGCATTCCAAACCTTCTGACATCAAAAGCAACAGGGAACAGAAAGCATTTGATTTCCATGAGACACTCCCTCTCTAGGAGAATCCTTTCTCACTGCACTTTCAATGTGACAGGCAACATCCAAGTTCAGGCATCAAAGTGAAAGCTAAAAGTGGCATTGCTTTCTTCTAGAAAAAACGTTTGCTTTAACGGTACACCCAATGCATGCTCGAGCTAAAACTGTTCCAGTTCAACCAAGTTTACAATTAAAATGCTTACCCTAGGAAGAACACCTTGTTATTTAGTTATAGCAACACACAATTCCATTTTGCCTATCGCCATAAATTACTATAAAAATAACGTATTTTAAATTACCACCACAACTCAAAATCTCTTTTATTTATTAGCTACACTGTGCTAATATCCTTATAGTTCTTGGGTGAGGGCGTTATCATTTGGGATAATGACCCTTCCATTTTGTGACCCTGTACTTCATCTCGGGCCATAATTCTGTTTGTTTAATTATCCACGATAAAGACCCCTTACCTCTGTATATAAGGTTCTATTCGTTAACCAGTGTTGGCTGCAGGTGTGGCCCTATTATGCTATTTATTCAAAGTCATACATATTTTGACCATCTTCTTTTAGTAAGAACACACTCTCTGGCTCTTTTGGGTCTCCTTTCGGGCAGGGATGCAGGCCATTGTCAACAGTGGTCAGAATGCTACCTTTTCACTAAAGTAAATGGAAACACTAGTTATTTGAGGTTATCGGCCATACAGATCTCAGGGCTCGAATTCTTTCTAGACCTCCGACGCTCTAAGAAGTCTGCAAGGCCTGCTATGGTGAAATCCATCTTCAATGAAAGCAAACGTGATCAATGTCCCAATTCATCTCTACATTTGATTATTTTCACTAAAAAGTGCCCCTGGTTCACAGGAAGGGATTAAATACGGATTTATCATATTTATTTTAACTGTACAGCCTGTAATTTCTTCAAAATGCACCAGCCTTGTTCCTACAAGCAAGACTGTTCTGTATCAGGAAGAGGCTGCATGTTTCAGTTCTAGGATAATTGCAGCAGTATATCCACAGCACTTCAAATGTGTGTGCTTTGTGTCCCTCACACTGATCCTGCACTCTTGGACCTAGGGGGGTTACAAGGGCAGAGCCATGGGTACCAAAGGCAGCTACTACCCCTGATTATCCCCAAATGACGTCCATGGCCAACGCATGCTTCTACCTCCAGCCACTGACCTGTCGTCTGTTCGTACAACAACGTTTAGGGGTTCAAGAGTGGAGGCAGTGCCTGATCTCCCTTCTATTCCTGTGCTGAAGCAGAAGCTAGCCGGACAGCCTGGCCGAATACCTGACATCGGACCATACTGTAATGCACCGGTATGCTTACATATGGAAGATGAACCCCAGAGACAAAGGTCTCTATAATTCACTGGACCCAAACCTAAAAGACCAAACCTAATACCCATAGTTCAGGACACAGCAGCTGTAAACGGCCATCTTTAACTGGCTTTTGATTCATAGCGTTACATGAAAGCCTCCTGGACCCCTTGATAACTGTGTCCTGACCAATGTAGATGTTGTGTTCCTTTCGGGTAAATGATCAAATGGCTCCTTGCCTGCACTAGTTGTCACAATGCTGCGTGCGACTGTGTACAGAAAAGTAAAGTAAAATAGAGCTCTTCCTTCTCAAAGGAATTCTCACTTTCCCCCAGAGGCTCAATGTGACCCAAGCCCTGGTTCTCGCTAGGCGTGGCTATTGCAATAGCCTCCTCCTGAACCTCCCTCCTTCCACTCTGCAACCTCTCCAGCTAATCCAGAATAGGGCACAAGATTTATCCTTGGCCGTAAGCCCAGGGATTGCATCTCTTCTGCACTAAAGGGTCTTCACTGGCTCCCGGTTGCTGCACACATTAAATTCAAATCCCTCTGCATCATCTACAAGGCGGTATGGGCCCGGGGACCACACTGTCTTCAACTTTATCTTACTAAATACTCCCCCTCTAGACCTCTACGCTCCGCTGGCTCTAACTCTGTGTGTAAAGCCTTTTGAATAGAGGGCAGGAGATTGTTCGCTTTCCTGAGCTGGCTCCCTCCTATGGAACAGCCTCCCCATCCCTCGGCGCCTTGAGCAGGATCATTTTAAATTCCGGAAGCTCCTAAAGACACTCCTCTTTACCTCCTCCTTCCCTTCTTCTCTCCCCTGCTAATCCCACAGTTGCTGTGATTGGTGTACTGGGCCCTTGTGCCTCCTCAGGACCCTGACCTCCTGCACCCAATCTGCCCAGCTTCTGTCTATCTGCACTTGCACCCTCTGCCCTGGTGCACGCATTTACAACCCTCGCGGCTCCTGGCCGTGCAGCACTCAACTTTCCTAGCACTCCATCTGTGGCGCACCCATGACCTCAGACTTCACAGCACTGACCCCTGCCTTCTTCCTTGCTGCACTTGTACGTTCTGAATACTCACAAGGCATAGTAGATTCATCCCGATTCCACCCCCCCCACTGCTCTTACTTATTGTGTTTGTAATGCACTTTAATGCATTTCCCACCCTCGCTCCCTCCCTTGTCCTGTGGGCACTTTGAAACAGTATTTTCTTATTGTATAAGCGCCTAACAAGCAAACAATAAAATACAAAAATAAAAATACCTGTGTGTACATTTTAAGTAGTCCATTTTGCAGATCAGCACTTGGTGGGTAGATGCCAATTTATTCTCGACTAGAGACATGACTTTCCAAATTGTGTGCAAAGTTCAAGTAATGACTTGGACGAGTCTGGTCTTCCATTGGGGACTCACACACACACACACATGCCTGGCATAGGTAGAACTATGAACTACATATGGATATATGTCAGGTTTGGCTTAATATGAGGGAGTTTAGAAGAAGAGTTGTTTGTGCTGATTTGTCCTGTAAATAGTAGCCAGTGAAGCATTATTTTCAAGTTAATGATACTTAGATGATCAATCTGCGATCACATGTCTGTAACTGAGCATGCCATTTTTAACCTTGACAAGAGGCTGCACCTAGCAAACAATGGCTGTACCAGTTCTTGTGAGTCTGTCCCTGATCCGATAACTGCTGCACATGGGTATATAGTGTCTTATACCTGGGCATAAAAAAACCTTGACGTGCACATGATGGCTGTACCTGGCCATATAAGACTGTGCTTTGCATGTGATGGCATAAACGTCCATGTGTGAGCATCTGAGGTTGAACATGGCCAATAGTAGCTGCCGCTGGGTGTATTAGATTATGCCTGCAAAACCCAGTTGGATCTGGAAATATGACTCTTTAACATAAGTTTGCGAGTTAACAGCTTGCCTCGGGGAATGGTGTGAACCCTGAAGGTAAATATTGGAATCCTGGCAATGATGACTCGGTCTTTCATTCTTCCAAGGTAGATAAATGGAGCACAGAACATTGTGTATTAATTACAATGCTTAGTGTGAGGAGTCTGGCACAAGCACTGTATGCAAATATGATATTCCTATTGTTACTAACATACGAGGTTGTGAAGGTGACAACGGAAAAATAACTAAAATGGAGGAGGCACCCCGATTACCGGGGCAGGGTCCTCCTGCCTCCCCCTGGGGTAAGCAGGAGGGATAAGTCCAAGCACGCCAAATCACTGGGAACGCCCGCGAAGGGCGACAAAAGAAAGGGGCGGGCCAAGCCCCATATAAGCAGCAGGTGTCCTGCTGCAAAGAACTTTCAGCCAAAGGACACCCGCCACAGGAGAGGAGGATTTTTGCGGTGGGCGGGAGCCCACCTTCGGCGTCGCAGTGTTTTGGCAACCAGTGACAAGAGACAGACTCCGAATGAGCCATTGCAAAGCCGGAAGTGTCTTTGCTCTTTCGGAGCAGCACCTCTTGGGAGCCTAAGCGGCGGTGGCGTCTGGTGGTAGCAATGAGGGCTCAGCTTCCCCCCCCCCAACAAACGGCGCTCTCTCACCCCAGGAACACCTGCCGGGGCAGGCGGGTCTCAGACACAAAGGGTTGGGCAGTTGTGCCTATTATGGACTTTGCTGGGAAAGGGGGGAAGCAGGTTTTGGACACGGAGCAGTCGCCGCCCTTTGAAACTATTTTCACTATTGTTTGCTGTGTGTTATTATGTGTGAAAATAAATCTGCGGCCTTTTTATGCCCAAAAGAAGACATGTCTCATTCTGCACCTTACTGGTGGGAAACGGAAGGGGCCAAAAGAATGAGCAAGGGTGATGTATGTTGGCATAATAAATGGACAGATGCCCAGGTTATCACAGACATGCGACTGCAGCGCTTCACCATGTAGGGATGTAGCCGGACATGTGAGGCTGTCCTCGTCTGACACCGCCTGAGCTATTGGGATGGTCAGTAGTTGTTTTCGTTTCTTTTTACAGAACTCTGATCCTTTTATGAGGCTGGGAGAGCACTGACTAACCAGTTCTGCAAACAGAGATAAATCACTTAGCATGTAGCTGGGAGGTTTGGCAGTCTGTTTATTTATATTTTGCAAGGAGTGGAATCACGAGCTCATTTTCCACGTAATGGCTGAAAAAACAATGATGCTTTGTCGGAGCAATGGGTTCCAGCATTTTAGAGGGACACTCCCTTCTTTTGTACCGGAAAATCTCTCTATTCCCGCAGATCTTGCCAGGTCCATATGTCTCCCAGAGAACACACCTTTTAACTATTTGGTGCTCCTTGCACTCTCCCTGGGAGTCTGAGATAAACTGTTGCTTTTATGTCTGTGTACTCCCATTAGCCTCCTTGCACTCTCCCAGGGAGTCGGAGATAAACTGTTGCTTGTATTGTCTCTGTGTACTCCCATTAGCCTCCTTACACTCTCCGTGGGAGTCGGAGATAAACTGTTGCTTTTATGTCTCTGTGTACTCTCATCAGCCTCCTTGCACTCTCCTTGGGAGTCTGAGATAAACTGTTGCTTTTATGTCTCTGTGTACTCCCATTAGCCTCCTTGCACTCTCCCAGGGAGTCGGAGATAAACTGTTGCTTGTATTGTCTCTGTGTACTCCCATTAGCCTCCTTACACTCTCCGTGGGAGTCGGAGATAAACTGTTGCTTGTATTGTCTGTGTACTCCCATCAGCCTCCTTGCACTCTCCCTGGGAATCTGAGATAAACTGCTTGTATTGTCTCTGTGTACTCCCATTAGCCTCCTTGCACTCTCCCTGGGAGTCTGAGATAAACTGCTTGTATTGTCTCTGTGTACTCCCATTAGCCTCCTTGCACTCTCCTTGGGAGTCTGAGATAAAATGTTGCTTGTATTGTCTCTGTGTACTCCCATCAGCCTCCTTACACTCTCCGTGGGAGTCGGAGATAAACTGTTGCTTGTATTGTCTCTGTGTACTCCCATCAGCCTCCTTGCACTCTCCCTGGGAGTCGGAGATAAACTGTTGCTTGTATTGTCTGTGTACTCCCATCAGCCTCCTTGCATTCTCCCTGGGAGTCTGAGATAAACTGCTTGAATTGTCTCTGTGTACTCCCATTAGCCTCCTTGCACTCTCCCTGGGAGTCTGAGATAAACTGTTGCTTGTATTGTCTCTGTGTACTCCCATTAGCCTCCTTGCAGTGCATCCACTGACGTTTCCAATAGAAAAGAATGCAAATCGGGTGCCAAGAGCTAATGCCAGTGAGCATCCTGGCACCATCCCGGCACCATCCTGGCCAATGCCTTCAGAGCAGCAGAAGAACCGGAAATGAGGGTACCTTATGTCGCTGATGACTTTGTGATTCACAGCTTCAGATACCTAAGAGGGAATGGGAAACGGTCAGATCTTTATGAAAATGGTGGCATTCTGCCCTCCGTGACCTCCTTTCTGAAGCAGGCTGTTTTGATGTCATGAGTAGTGGTGATGTCACCCTCAGTCTTGCGCCTTTAGGTTTCTATCTTTGGCAGTTGACGAGGGGTAGGATAGGGGGGTGCTGCGTGTGCGGAGGGAGCCAGTGGGTCTTGCATTGAACTATGCAAGATGTAACTTATGTTTTAAAAGAGTTACGTAACGTACATTTGGTTTCTGTGTACCTTCTCCCATTGGAAGACACTAAGTTAGCAAGTAGGAGGTCTTCAAGCAGAGACTCGTCGAATTCTGTACGAGCTGCAGTGGGTTGAGCAGTAAAGAACAGCACCCACTGCTTCCCATGAATATGCCACCTGCCATTGGCGGTTTGCAGCATCTGGACCGGAGCAGTAGGGCAGCCCCCATGCTGGAGGCCTTTATGCGGGTTGCTGGCCTGCACTGCACTGGAAACACATCTCTAAGTCAAGTCTGGGGGCATTGTCAATCAAATTGATGGCCTCTAGCACCATGGCCTGCGGGGGAATTCAAAGAGAAGCAGCCTGCATGTTACAGGTGCAGCCTGGTACAGATTTGGGGCAGCACAGCTGTGGCCATTGCGTGAGGGCTGCATAGTGCAAGTGAGCAGCGCAGTAGCAGAGTTGCACTGCGTGCTGCAAGGTACCTAGTCTTGGACACCTGGTCCTTCTTCCAAGAAAATCCCAGCCACATGGCTCGTCAGCATGAACAGGAAACAGTGATGGCACCTGTAACATAGGGACTCCAAAACCACCAACAGCCAAAGGTTCTTTTCTGTGTGGGTACTTCCTGCTGCCATCTCTCACCATGAGGTAGGGCCTGCTTGAACCCAACTTCTGCCCGTGTTCCTCTCCAGGGCCCACCAACCCTGTCCTGGGTAACGCCATTCGTGTGCTCCTGTCTGTTGCTCTTGAGGGGCCCTTCCTTGCTACTCGGAGGAGAGCACGAGAAGCCTTCATCCTGTCCAACAGTCTCTGCAAGCGCCTGTCCTAACAATCACTGGGCGCCTCAAACCCACAGCTTGTGAGCCTTCAGCAACTAATGTCCGCTAGTGTTGGTGGTTTTTCAGGTCAGGGTCTGGGCGGGGGTGGGGCGGGTGTCTCCTACCTCATCCTTCTGGTAATGCAGACATTCATAGGAAGGGTTTCTTGTGTTGTGTATCTCTATTATACAAACATTTTGTATCAATTTTCTAAGAACGGCGCTTTGGCATATGCGCCATTTTAAATAAGATTATTATCATTGTAATTGAGAGAACGGTAACATTTGTGATCAGTACGTATTGCTCTGTGCACCTCCTGGCACCTCGGCCATTATCTCTCCCCCTGCCCGTCCCGTGTTGGCATTGGCTTCCTTTGACACGCTTCCTAATTCTGTACCCAGCTTGCTAAATCTTGGTTTTACTTTGGCTGCTTGATGCACACATCTTACTGCAGTCCTTTGCACTGGAACATGGATTGATATTCAGATGAATGACGATTATTGGACTACTTTTTTGATTGGAATGGGGTTTAAAATGAGCCTTTATTTTATTTTCATATTTGTAAAGTGCCTGGCAGCCCAGAGGCATTGCGGCGCTGTTTCAAGAATGTGACTTAGTTACATGGGTAGCCTTGAGGTGCGTCCGTGGGCCCGGAGGTGACCACTGCGTCCTATTTAAGGGGTTCAGCAAGCCCAGCGTTCCTCTTAATTGGAATGTAAATTGCAGTTTTCTGGAGTTCATGCAATCGAGATTGCATGCAACTTTGTTCGGTTGTACTACAATTTACAGCATGCATAGAGTTAATTTGCACTTAACTGCATATTTCAGAAATGCTTCAGCTCCTTAGTTTATCTTCATGACAACCTGGAGACTATTGTTAAATATTTCTACAGATTACAAAACTTTTGAACAGTTTACAGACTTTTTGGTGGAATTTAATGCAAAAACCTTGCCTTCATCAGATACCTGTGAATGACCGGATTACTTGCTGGTAGTCATCATTGGCCAAGGGCCAGGTCTTCCTCGTCACAGTCCCTGACATCATAAAGTAACAGCCGCGACAAGGAGACGTCGTTATTCCAGGTCTTCCTTGTGTAGACCCTTAAGACAATCCAACCAATGATGAGAGAGCCAGAATTACCACAACTTTATTGCAATTGCAAAATAACAGCCGGCAGGGTCAGACAGTCTCATGAGACCGAAAAGCTGAGAACTCTCCCCTCCCACATCGGACAGTAGCATTTAAAGACTGCAACCACAAAACTAGAATAAATTGGTGTACATTCTAAACATTCTGTGTAACTACAATGTAATGTACCCTGTTAATTCCTGCATATATAAAAAAGTCAGCATATATTAGCCTAGTCCAATTGGTGAGTAGATTGCCCTATTCTGATTAGTTAGTACATTTACAGGTTACAAATGTACAGGTTACATTTAAATGTGAATTCCCCCCCGCACATGACATAATCATGCACAGTCCGTACGAAGAGCGAAATCTGCCATCTCCAGCAATAAACTAAGTAGGCCATTTACTCCGTGAGACCAGCTATCTTGGCACCCCGTGCTGCTACCCTGTAAGAGGATTCAATTCAACACTACAGCTAAGTCAATGCCTAGTCTGGGATACTGAATGGAAACCCTTATTGATATATCTTTATGTCCAGTTCATGAGTTCTGGATGACTACCCCTATATAACACCCCTCTCTTGGAATCTCCCTGACCCCACTGAGCCAAGAAGTAGTTCTGTTTTGCAAGTTTTAAAAGGTTTATTTGAGAATTTAAACAATATATATATATATATCACACTTTATAATAAATTAATATCTGATAGTACACTTAGACATATGATGTTGATCAACAATGGGTAATCTGGCACTAGCACACTTCTTTACAATCAATGAGGAGTTAGTATAGGATGGATCGAGTAGCAAAAATACTTTTATGATTTCAAATGGATGCAATGTTGAATGAAATACAGTACAGAACTAACTAATATGGTTTCACAAGATATCATATGTTCACTTTTCCCCTGGTGGCAATTCACCCCCCTCCCCTATGCAAAGTAAGATATGGAAGTAGATGGAAAGAGGAGCACACAGTTCTCAGGAATGCAATCAAATACAATACAAAACCGGTAGGAGTTTTAAAACACAGGCCCAAGTGCTTTGAATGTGGTGGCAATGAAGTGAGAAATATGCTGCACATGCTTTTAATTCCCTTTAGGAGGTTCAGGGTGAGTGAGGGATACTAGGGATGAGTGCAGGCTCACTTTAGCAATGATTCAGAGATGGTGATTAAGAGGCAAACGAATTTTTAGCAGGGAAAGAAATGACTGCTGATGGTTACACGTGGCTGGATTTTTAACCAAATCGCGGTAAAATTCGCAAGTGCGTGAATCGTGATTGCGGAAAAAGTATAAGGAGTAGGAAGTCGGTTCTAGGCTTGTTGGAAAGGTAAGATTCTAAGCTTTCAGAGGAAAGTTAAACCAAGCCGAAACGGTTCCAGAGATACGGACGATTAAATAAAGGTAGTTTTTCGGATTTAAAGTAAACTCAAAATGACAGGTTACAGCTTGCAGCTTCAGAATTGACAAGTGACAGTGGTGCAGCTTTACAAAATGACAAGTGACAACTTCTAGGAGGCAGTTCTGGTTAGATTAAAATAGTTTGGATTAGATTATTTTAAACAAAGAGCTTATTTCTGTCACAATCTGACCTAAGTACTCACAATATATTTTTTGAAATATGCCTCGCCACGGACTGGACTCCGGTTCTGGTCTCGGCACTTCAGTGATCTGGGTCAGCTCTCTGGTTCTGCTCACAGCGGTCTGGGTCACTCTGGATCTCTGGCCTCTGGTTCTGGATACTGCTCTGCTTTCTCTGGGTACAGCACTGCTTCTGGATCTTTCTGGCGCAGGGTTTCAGGCCAGAATCAACTGCTCAGCCCGGCTGTGAATAGTCTGCAAATGATTTTGGGCATGCTGACAAATACTTTTGCTTGCAGTGGGCCTTCTTGGTTCAAAGTTCTGTAGTCTCTGTTTAGCTTGGAAGTATAAGTGTAGGATCTCTGGATGTGAAGTCGTCGGTCAGCATGCACCGCAGCAAATGGAATTGAATGTCTCTACCTGTCCCAGCAGTCTCTTTTTATGTGTTTTGAAAATGGGTGTGTGCCTGGGCCTAGCTAAGCCTACCCCTCTCTACTTGTCATTGGCCCAATTCTCCCCTCTCCCATGATTGGGGGAAGGAAATGTGAGTCAGAGTGATGCTGTAGGTTTTATGGGTCAGAGGATCCTCCCCTGGTCAGTTTGCCCACAAATCTATATTTGATTCAAATACATATTGCACAGATACACAGTTGTTTAAAATTACATGCACCCATCACATATCACATGAGGTATACTCTGTTCAAACTCTGCTCTTCCTGGGGGCTTGCATTCAGAAGTGGCAACATTTTGCACTTTTTAACTGGGTTTGCAATATCGGACATTTACCCAAATTTACACACATGTGCGCAAGGAGTATGGACATTAATTGATGAAGTGTCAGATTTTTAACATGCAGACATTTGGAGTGAAACCCTATTTTCCGCTAGCAACCCCCAGATCATACCACCGGGTCCTAAAACCTCTTAAAATGTGGGCAGAAAAATCACAAGAATTATGGTATCATTTAGATAATTTTGACAAGTCCGCACCATGAGTTATACATCTTTCTTAAAATCATATTCTGGCCAACAGGGGTGTGTCTTCCCAGGTCACATGGTGGAGAAACCAGTCTATCCACTTTCTTTAAGCTCAGCCTGTCCTCAGAGGGGGCTGCCCCTCCCCGTTTCTGCCAAGAGGAAGCCACTTTTACGACGCCCCCAATATAACCTCTGCCTGAGTCAAGGAAGGGCTTTGTTCAAAAGGAAGCCATTTACGATCCCCCCAATAAACCATCTGCCTGGGCCCAGGACAGGCCTTTGTTCAACTCCTTGTAGCTGCTCCACCCCTAATCTAATCAGAGAGGTGACAACTCCTGTTGGCAAGGGGAAGAGTCTATGCATAAATGGGCCACATCGTGGCCACAGTGATTAGCCCCGTGGGTTCACATACCAGTGGGGGGGCAAAGTATATGATCTCAACAAGAAAGAAAGGATACTGGTATGTGTTGGGTTGGCTACTGTGAAGTCTAAATAAATTGGAAAGGTTCACCTGGTCTCAACCCATATAGTCTTGATAATTTATCAAAATTTACATGCACAGAAGGTGTGCTGGAAACTTCCACAATAATGGAACAAAAAAAGGTTTTTTAGAAAAGAAACTTTTATATCACAACTTAGTGCATATAATAAAAACCAACTTGGAGGTACATATATAATTGAAGACATAAATACAAATCTTCCATTTGTGGAAATAAAGAATGACAATTTTAACACAAAGGGAAAAAAAGGAGAAGGATTAGTGCATCAAAAAGAAGACATACATAAAAATACATACGACAATTCTCCTATTAGCCAAACAACAGTTATTTATCACTAGAGTATTGGAATAGATCAAATAGCAAAACATTAGAGTAAATATAGTGATAAGTACCATACTGTCTCTATTTGAAATTATAGAAACTCAAAAATGAATATTCTAAACATTAGAGTAAATATAGTGATAAGTACCATACTGTCTCTATTTGAAATTATAGAAACTCAAAAATGAATATTCTTCAGTGTTTTGAATCAATCCCCAAGGACTCAGGGATGAGAATGGGGTCTGCCAACGCTTTGGGGGGAAGCAAAAAATTAGATACATGTTTAACAGAAAGGACATGGTCCCATTAATGGATACATGTCACATAGGCAAAAAAAGAGAGAGATCCTAGTGTCCACAGGTGATGCTGTGAAGGACCTGTAATTCCCCTCTGATAGAAGAAAAGCGTTTCGGCGGAACAGGATTGGATAAAGACAAGAAGAAAGTGTTTTTCATATCCAAGGATTGTCCTCCGCCTTCATCAGGGCAGTGTTTGGCAAGACCCTGTAAACAAAAAGGGGGGGGGAAAACTGGAGTGAATCTGAAAGACAAATTGCGATTGAAACTTGAGAATGGATCAACCATGGAGGCGGGACAGTACAGGATGCCTGTTACATGTAAAGCGTAAAGCACAAATGCAAAAACAGACAACGATAATAGTCGAGTCTGTAGATGTATCTCATGGCCACAAACTCATTAATCCTCACACGGAGTCGGGGAGAACTCGGAAGTAATTCCGATGCGTCTCCCCACAGGGAGGGGGCAGAGAATATAAATTGTGGCCTTGGGTCCCCTTTGGAGGAGTGATGCATGGGTCCCTGTGTGTCACCCACCCGCCGGAGGGAGCCGGGGGTGCAACAGGACCGGGCAGGAATGGCTGAATAATGAAGAAAAATGCTTACTTGAAAAGGGCTGCTGTCTAAGTGAGCCAATGGACGTGGGGTACTGATGGCTGGTGTCGCAGAGTCCGACCGTCTGATGAAGTGTATGAGGGTCCAAAAGGTGATTCGCGTACAACAAAGGCAGAAAAGAGGGACCTGTAATTGGTAGGAAACCATAATTAGATGCCGTGGTGAGAGAACTCATCAGTAGGCAAGTGCACAATGACTCGGAGAATTATCCGGTAGGACCAGGAGCAAACGGAGAGATTACCTGGTTCGCATATGTGTCCTTGGTCCGAAGGTAGTAAAAGAGAGACCGGAAACCATCAAGTGGAAAAAGGCTGAAAAAACAACTCGGTCGACTTCCCAATGTTAATGAGTACCACCGGGACACGGACAGTCGGAAGTGGGCCCTAGGTGAAAAGAGAACAGAGGATCAGGCCCAATCAAACGGTGCCGGCCAAGATGAGTGGGTGTGGGTGGGGGCTAGCCAATGTTGGTGTGCCGCAAGGGGAAGAGTGGCTGAGCAGGTTTTAACTCCTGTGAGGGTAGATGTCATGCAGAATTCAGTTTCATTAAGCCAGGTTTCAGCTAAATGTCACTTTTTGTCCCCCAGTTTAAGTATATTACGATTTTTACATACACATTAAATAATTACTTCCTTCAAGTCATTTCAGAGTATAGTTTTACATTGTATCCACCTCTTAGCAAGTCTTTCCTTGGTCTGGTTTTGTTTCATTTGAAGTTTTACACAAGTCTGGTGGTTTTAAAACGCCGGCTTTCTGATAGTGGTGAGTACTGGTAATGCAACCATTTTTGGGATTTAAGAAAATGAATTCCCCACAGTTCTAGGTTGCTTTTGGCAATCAGCATTGCCATTCCCAATGGTTTCAGGCTACTGTGTGGGTAGCCCAATGTTGGTTTTAGGCAGTGCCCTCCTGTGCTCACAACCTAGGCAAAAATGGGCGGCAGCCTATTCTTCATGCATTTCCCTGTGCATTTTCTGGGAAGTTCTGGCCATCATGATGTTTTCCATGCCAGTACTGCACAGTTTTCCTATTCTGGCGTACATGTGGGCTTTTTGGCCATCTTGGATTTTCTAAGCCCACAGCACCAAATGTTGCAGCATGATAGCTCAAACGTGGGTCAGGACACCCAACAACCCGCACCTCTCCCACGTTAAAGCCTATCCTCGTTACTATTGCATACTTTTCTGGCTATGCCAAAGATGAAAACCATGATTTCATAGTGTGCTCAACTCCCTTGGGAAAGTTCTCATGAGAAAGTATATCAGAGGGCTAACGTCTTAGAATAATAGCTAATATTTGTGCGGCCGGGTTATCCTGCCAAGTACTCAGCAACCCGAAGGCTCTCTAGGATGGAGCAGAAACGAAATCTTATTAAAATGGCACAGACACTCAAATAACATGGTGGAAAACTCAGAGGCCTACTTCTTGATACAATGGTTCATATATGTGCTACTAACTAACTCACTCTGCCGCATAATTGGCAGTCCATGGACTCTATACAATGATGCAGAAACAAGGCCTAATTTACTAAAATTGAAAAAGCACTCATGTTAATAGCAGTCCCTAAGCTGATATTTTTTTTTGCGTTTAGTATGTTACATCCCCATATTAACACTTGCCACAGTCTTTACGCTTAAGGACTGACGAGGATGACTGACATGGAGGTAAGGGCGGTTACACGTGTAGGAGGAAAAATAGGAAGCAATGAAATGAAAGAACCAACTGATCCCTGCATGTCTGTTTTCATCAATTGTGGCTTTCCAAAGTGTTGCATCTCTGATATAACTCATACTGGTCAGGGTGCTGGGCTCGATGCCATTCTCCAAAGGAATTTAGTTTCCGTTAGCACATTCTGGCATTACACAGCGGAAGATATTTCACAATAATATCTATGCATAATGGAGATTGTTTTGTAATCCCAAACATTGGCAGAACAGGAAGACATTTTGTTGTGGGCAGACATGGATGTTGAATTTCCAGTTGGTCTTTGACTTAATGAAGGAGTAGAAGCAAAACCTCCCCTCCCGAATTATTATTTCCCTTTGTGTTCCTTTTAGCATGTTCCAGTCTGTGGTCTTTGTTTGACACCTGAAGACCGGTTCGGCCAGGATCACTGTTACTGAGCCAGTTTCCTTCTAAATGGAGGATTGCAACTGCGGGTGTTAGGCTGCCCAGGGACCCTGTATTGCTTTTATGCAGCGCTGACGGAACTAACTCGGTCAACCATCGGAAGTGTAAAATTAAACCAATATACACTTTTCTTCTTTTTAACTTCACACACTGAGCGATCTGTTCCACATGTGCTCTGTCAGTTGATATAAAATACTTTTATGGCAACGTTTATTTCATTGGGAACCCGAGGATGCACCTGGAAAAGTGCAGGGATTGCTGATAGCTGTCAGCTTAATCATGTTTTATTCACTCAGTGCTTGGGTTCTCGCCAGCTTTGTAATATAAACTCTGAAATGCTGACTATATAATGAACAAATGATTCCCTCTTAAACTGGGTGACTAGGTTACATCGAAAAGGCATAGACCAGACTAAGGCCCTCATTACAAGTTTACTGGTCCGGGAAAATTGACGGTAATTCCGGCGCTGGCAATTTTCCTGGACTGGCAAACTACAAGTTTGCCGGTGGGGGTTCACCGATTTATTTCCAGCCAGAGCTGGAGTTAAATCAGGCCCCCACTGGCAAAAAACTGCCAGTATTTCCGTCACTGGTGTTACTGGTGCAGGAAATGCCGGCAATCCCCTCCATGGAGTCCTATGGAATCGGGATTTACCCCCCTATCCCGCACTTGTAATTCCAGGATATCAGGTGGCAGAAACGGTAGGGTAACTTTGCCGGTAACCCGCTGGAATTACTGGCGGGATACCAGCAAACTTGTAATGAGGGCCTAAGAGAGAGTCAGTGACTGAAGGACCTCTTCTGCAGCGTGAAAGCTTAGGCCTAGAGGTTTCTTCACAGGGGAGTTTAGGAATGCAGTAAGTGGCAGGCCATTGCCCAGATGTTGCTGGTTGAAGGTTGCGTTTGTCATGGTGAGAGTAATGGACTGGGGACTTGCAATATATACCAGAGGAGCTGACCAGATTTCTGTCGGTGAGGTGTGGGAGGAGTGACTGAACAGGAGAATGGAGGAGTTGCTCTTGTTCCCCGTTAGCACTATAACATGGCAGAACCCAAGGCAACTGCCTGCTTATTTTATGGGCCCGACAGGATCAGGGCACTGGACTGCATAGTTCTGAGGTAGGTGTGGTTTCCCAAGTGGGATATGTGAGCTTCTGAAGGCATTCAGGGTCTGTGTGTGATCCAAGGACTGGCCTCAGCTGAGCAGCAGAGAGACTCGCAGCTACTTGAATGCCCGCTAGCTAACAAACGTCTTCAAGGGTCTGTGAATAGGTGGGTTAATTGACAAAAGTTACAAAGTTATCTCCTGTAGAATGCAGATCAAATATTCTATTTTAGGTTTTTGCTTCAAGTCTTCAGCAGATCTCTCATACGAATTTGAAACAGTGCTGTAGCCAATTGTAACACAGTGCAAAAGTGATCTCCCACAGTAATCTGCTCTTTTCTAATCAATACTGCAAAATGAATCTCCCACAGAGATCTGAACTAACTTGAAGGGTTCTCCCATTTAAGATCTGGTTTACGTTCAAAAACATATCTGATGAAGTTCTGAGTGCTATTTGCTTAAAAGGATTCTTGGTTCGGGGATCCAAGCCCACCTATTAGCGCTTCACTGTGTGGGAGTTATTTGCTATGTTATTATAGGCCATTGAGCTGGAGATGTTCATACCCCAGGAAGTGCCAATGGTCCTGCTGGAAATAACTGCAAAACTGTAAATAGTTGAGCTTCAGCCATTGTGGTCAATGCATAATATCTTCCCGCCCTGACCTGTATCCCCTGCCTGTAACCAAGGTTTCCCCTCTCTCTCTCTCTGTGCTTTGAAGAGTACCCTTAATAGCGTATATTTCTAGGTGTATCCGTATTATTGCACCCTCTTACTGTATCTGCTTGTTGTGAGGATTCAGGAATAAAAGTCGGACACAAGTTAGCCATGTTTTTGGTTAAAGACTTTTATTGAAATCAAAAGGGTTGGGAAAAGGCCTCTGACCTTGCTCTAAGGAATTTCCCTGCATACACCAAAAATTAGGGCTCGATCTGTGTCCGGATATCAAAACCAATTGGTTCTTGTGTCCAAAAGTTCTATTCTGACGCTCACCCTATTAACTAAATAAAAAGGTGAAAAAGGAAATTTTTTTAACCTTTTGATGCTTTTGCAAAAAGGGTTCTTGAAGAAAGAATAATTAACTCCAACATTCTTCAAAGTTAGAGTCCTTGTTCCATAGGGTGAATCCCTTCCCATAGATTCCTCTATCACAAATCGATCTCCACACAACAGTTCCTTGTGTCTTGTTGGGCCCTTAGTGGCACTGTCACACACAAAGGTTTATGATTCTATTAACTTCAGAAATTCCGTTTTTCTACAAGGATTTTTCTCCTGCTCATCCGGTCAACACAGTCCGAATATCCTTCTTAGGACTTCTTGTTTCCACACACACTTGCACATTGCCCAGTATAGTCTCCTGCCGGGGCATCTTGTATTTATGTCCTTGTTGTTGCCTGCTATACTCTGCCAGGACTCGAGAAGCCTAGTATACTCTCCCGCAAGGACTTCTTATATTCTTGCACTTGTAATTGCATGATATAGTCTTCTGCCAGGACTTATTCTGTTCATCCACTTTAACAATTGTGCATTTGCTTGATTGGATAATATATCCTCTTGGTATATTATGTGCTTTGGTATTTTCATATATTTACATTCCATTCTTTCACATACTGTTAAAGGATCTTGATTGTATGTCTCTTCCCCTTTTCACAATTAGTATTTTCTCTTAATGTTATTTGTGTTCAGCGCGATCGCTGGTACTATCCTTGGATTGACTCACCGGCTTTTCCTGGCGCTCTTGGACTCGTTTGTGGTCAACCGATGAAGGTAATCTGCTTGCTTTCCCTTTGTGACTGCTTTTTTTTCGGTGCTCGTTTGTTTCCCGTAGCTTCCTTTCAGCACACCGGCTTCCTCTCGGGCTCCTCTTGCGCTGTTGGCAAACTCCCAGGAGTCTTTTCCTGGCTTCCAGCATCTCAGCAGCACATCCTCTCCTCTCAGCGTCTCCCTTCTTCCTCTGCTGTGAGGCACGCAGCTCTGCCACAACTGTTCGAGATCTTGAGTCTTGCAGAGCGGCAAACCGTTCTCTCGCCAACAGCAGCAGCAGCCTTGGACACCTGGCTGCCGGTTTTTATGTTTCCCAGGCATAGATATTTTCAGCCAACCCCTAGAGTGCTCGTTGTGCTTGAAGCTCCTTCCACTCTGCACTGCTCCTCTACTCTTCCCAGAATTCGGGTGATTCTCGGCTAAGTAGTCCATTGTTAATGGCTGATGAAAAGAGTCTGTATAATCATTTTTAATAGGTCTGGATGGCAAAGAAGTTCTAGATGATAAATAAATGGAACTGAAGAATTGTTATTTCCATATGGTAGACCACAGGTGGAAGTTTGCTCTATACACTTTGGGGCAAGAATAACTGGTGAAGGAATTCTTGTCATTTCCATATGATAGGCCAAAGATGGAGGTTTGGCCTATATGATTTGGGGAAGATTTCTTTCTATTCTTCCAATGGGGAGGGGTAGAAGTTTGACAATATGCCATGAGGGTATTGGGTATGAGAGGACAAGGGCAAATGGGGGATACCATGTTGCATCCAATGAAGCCATGACATCACCCCGGAGGTTGTCTCCTTCTATGTGATCCTCCCTCATATAGCTGGCCGCAGGATCAGGTAGCGGCTGCCGTCCCCTGGCCACATGGGAGGAGGTCACTGCTGGGAGAACAGTGATTACTCATTGAATTCATCGCATTGTAAAGCACTCAGTTGATTCACAGCTAAGCTAAGTTTGCACTATATAAAAGCTAGCATATACAGAACACACAGAATACATGTCAAATATGCTAGCACTCACAAACTGTTGTATACGCGGTGTCCAGTATATTAGTAAATATTTGCATTTGTGCATTCTGTTTCTACAACGTTTTTTAACCTCGTAGCCTGGCTCGGACTGGCCTATAGGCAATAGGCCCATGGCCGAACCAAAAACGCAACATGTTACTGTGGGCCACTTTTTTTGGTCGTAGTGGGCTAGTTTGATGAGTTGCTTCTCTGTGCGGCTAGTAGTTTTTACCAGTGTTGCTGAATAAATATTCTTTAAAATCGACAATTTGCATCACATTTCATCAGAAACCTCCCCCTTGGGGTGTCACGAAAGGAATGAATTGCCGTTTGCAACTGTAGGACACTTTTTCATTGGGCCCGATACAATTTCATGCCAAGTCCGACCGTGCCGTAGCACATAGATGGAGTCCATGAATTGGAAACTCTGGTTTCAGGCCCCGAAAGATCATGGAACCATACAAAGTCCCACACATGATTTGTGTGATTGACTCCTACAAGAGTAACACAAATAATGTCAAAGAACATTGAGTCTCCACTCACCTGCCTTTCACCTCGAGACTCTTGCCCAGTAAAGGAGCAGTGTTTCTGATATGTCCCATTATTGATTTATTTCATTAAGAGAATGATTTTGCATAGGTCTTAAAATAATTAAAGGTCTGCCAGCGAAAAACCTACACTAGACTTGCAAACTAATCCCATCTTCCTCAGGCTGTGCTTTTTGTTATACACTGTGCATGGTGCAATGGCTGCAGTACAGTTTACATGACCACTTCGTTTTTGGAGAACCAGGTAATACGGGGGGGATACGTCTGGAAATGTGCATGTTGGCATTTGTATATGGAGAGAGTTGGCAGACCAGATGTACCAGGGCTTATGAAAGCAGAAGCGACAATGGGCAGACTCTGAAGCTAGACTGCAGCTAATGGAACACATTGGAGGGGAAAGTACCAAAGCGCTGAGAAGGACACGCGGCGGGAAATCAGAAGAGTCACTGTAGAGGTGCCCAATACATGTATTATATGTTCCGTTACCCCATCAATCCTAACACTTCATCCAATCCTACAGTTGTTTGTTGAACTCCCAACAGGGCACGTCAAAATTACGAAGTGCAGAAAGAAAGTTTAACTCGGGGCAGGGCGGTTGTTCAGACCGAACCATGAATTTTTCAATTGAAATGAATTAGTGGTTTTTCCTATGCAACTTGATTATGCATTGAAAAACTCTTAATTATTTTGATATTGCTGTACACATGCGTTAAATGTATATTTAAATTATAAATGTAATCTACTTGCAAAAACGAATGCAGGTTTTCATGAGTTAAAAATTCGAAAGCTAGTTTCAAGCATCATTTTGTAAAACATTGCCTGGGATTTCTAAAGGAACAGCAAGGGGAATAGTATTATTACAAAGGGTGTTTGCAGTAATAAGGCAAACAATGGTGGTCATCTGTTAGGAAAGATTTCATCAATGTGTCATTTTTCTCCATTTGTGGACCCCCCAACTTTTTGCTTTTGTTTGGCTATCCTATCCTGACGTTTGCCAGTGGAGCACAGCCTTCAGCTGCGCTCCCCTGGGCTTTTGCTCACTTGTAATGGGGAAACGGATACGTCCTTCATACTGTCAGTAGTGGGAAACTGTTTCCCTCAGGCTTCGACTATGTTATAATTTCTTGGTAACTTTTTAACAGTGCACAATGTACCTTCCAGTATTGTGCTCTGGAGTGCTTTTTGTTTGATCGCCCTAGGCACCCTCAAAGGATTTTTTGGTGATTGCACAGTGTGCCTGGGACGAACTGGTGGCGGCAGTTACTTTTTATAAGTGTTTTACTTCTTTTTACAGGATCACATCGCGTTTGGTTCAAGACTGTGGCCAGGTCCGGAAATGGCCAAGTGACTAAGTCTTTTGTTCTGTCGAGTAGCCATTTTGTCCCTTACCTTCCCCCGTGTCCAGTAACCCGGGGTTTCCTTATTTGAGCATGCAGCCTCCCGTGAAAACTGATATTTTTTGCTGGCTTCTGCATGTCACGTGTGTGTGCGTGCCCAGGAAGCGGGCTGGGACTGTCTGGTACCAAACCACACTACTGGTGTCAGGATATCTGGAGTGCCTGAATGACTGGGGCCATCGTCGACCGTGATTGGTCCATGACTGAGATGATTTTGGCGATAGCTAATCTTGGATAAGAGAAGGGGCTCTGCATCCATTCCAGGTCCAGGCTGATCACCTGAGTTCTCTCCGAACTACAGAAGGAGCCAAGTATTCTGTAATGAAGAAACAGACTTGTGAAGCTGCCGGTGACGCATTGGAAGGTTTGTCACCATTTGCCCTCTGCTGTTCCGTCAGACCCCTGTTTTCTTGATTGATAAAGAAGGCCTGCCAGGGCGCTTCGTCCCTTTGGAGTAGTGGGAATTACTCTCAGCACCCCCTGTTTACCCACCGAAACAGCCCTCTCAGAAGTGTTCCTGGGCCATCCAGTGAACTGTCCAATTCCACCTGTGGGTATCCCCCAGAATCACAGCCGTCTTGAGTTGCAACCCAACACTTGGAACATCGCTTGCTTATGGTCACGTGCCATCTCTCGCCAAATCTCGTGAGCCTAGCGCCTCTGGGTTGCAAATTAGGAGAGTGCGTAACGCTGCACACATCTGTGTTTCCCGCGTCACTACCTGTTGGTGAGGGTCGCTGTAGGTGCCTTGCTGACCTGCCCTCCTGTGTACCCTGATGCCTGCTGCACCATAATTTTCTTTGTATCTCCTTCGGAAGCTGAGAAAAGGCAACTGTCCCGTCACGGACGATCGTTCTATCCCGCAGCCGCTGAGAGCCAGAGAGCAGTGAAACTGCAGAACTACTACCGACCTCGACTAAACTGGCAAAGTTTGGTCCACACTGTGCCGAGGGTCGTATTGTATATATATTACTTAGTATGGGAATTGTGTGGTAACTGTTTTTATATAAGTGAAGTTTACTTGCATCAATTGGTACGGCCGACAATAAATGTATATTTATGTTTACTATATACGCGTTTAAGAGTAATCTGTGGTTCAATATTGTGTGCGTGCTCATTGTGGGATTCCGATCACTCTCACGCCCTCCTCAGACTTGTGGCCTGATTAATGAAAGTTTTTTATAATGGCGCAATCCCATAGGAAAACGTTCCATGAATCAGGCCCTTAGTCTTGACTGCATGCCAAGCTACCTAGATTGGTCTGGTTTGTCCAGAAAGATGCTGTGTTCCACTAAAACAAGGGTGGCCTCCTAAACTTCTGCCCAGAGTTTAGAAATCCATCTTAACATCTTCTACTTGGCACAACAGAAGAAACTGACGAACAGTGAGGTTCGCATGCAATAATGGGCACCAAGTATGTAGAATTGGGAGGCTCCAGCCGCCATCCCACAACTAATGATGCTGGAACCTGAACCCTGTCGGAGGGATGGGGAGCAAGTAGCAAATCAAATGTTCGCTTAATTCAGCTGTATGCAGTGGAACGTGGGTACATGGTGTATTTGAGTGCTTGGCACCACATCTCTATAATCATGGCATAGCCCAGGAACCTTAACTGTGAAAGCTACCACGGCCAGGGAACTTGTTGCAGTGCTCTTGGATGTATAGGTAGCACTAGTTCCTTCATTGTTTCCACTACCCCCATCCGCAGTGCCATGCTGGGCAGGAAGAGGGGGGGCAACGAAGTCTCAGCAGACACCCTCCTCCCTTAGGGGCCTGGGATTTATTATCCCTTTTAATGCCTTCCTTAATGTTTGCAAAAACATGACGTTACTGATAGCTGTTGTGCACTGTGGTGAACTGAGGGCATTTCACTATTGCCTATTACTAATGTCCTGTGCATGGAAACCTTTGCAGTCTTTCTTGGGACTCTTAGTTACTGGGTGCGTAGGGTTCTAGTATTTACTGCATTAATTCCTGGATGTGTAAAATGAGATAAATGGCTGCAAACACCCAAACAATTGGCTTTGCAAAACTTTGTTTCTCAATGGAATCCCGCCTCCTAGCCCCGAGCCAGCTATATTTTATGAAAATTATCTGACGAACTATCTGCAGTAGGCTGGGAGAAAAGGGCCATGTTGATCTGTGGTTTCATGGATGCGTGCTACGCAAATACCTTGGTAAGTATTAAGCTACAGGGTGACTATTTCAGGTGTTCTCGTTAAGTCCTCGGTGTGGCTTTCCAGTTTAAGAAAGCTAAGGCTTGGTCGCACCACAAAAGGGGCAGCCTAGTGTGATGAATCTGGCAATGCCACCACTTCTTCCCTGCGGAGAGTCTCTCCCCATGTGGCCAGGGATAGGCAGAAGCTGCCTGGCACTGACCCTGGGGGGTGACTATCTGAGGGAGGACCACATGAGGAGACAATCCTCATGGGAGTGGGAGGGTCTCGCCAGAGGAGACGGGTATCCCCTTTCTCCTTAGCAACTGACTATAGCCCTGTGATGCCCCAAGATACTATGGCATGTTGTAATGTTACACCAAAACGTCCACTGGTACCAATACCAAAGCTGTAGTGTGGTCTCAGGTTAAAAATTCTGGGTAGTACTGAAACGAGGCAGAGCCCCTTTACATCCTGGGCGAATGAAAGTACTGAGACGAAGAAGAAGCCATGAGAAGGGAAGATCACTTATGAGAACCAAAATGCCCGGTCTATCCTTTTCCCTCATATGATTGATCCAAGCTCATTTAAAAGACAGGAGGGGCACCAAGATGGGAGACTTCCTCCTAGTGTTGACCGGGAGCTCGGTAGCTGGCGTTCAGAGCGAGGCAGGAGCAGCAAACAGAGAGAAGCTGGTCTCTGGACCAGAGGCATGTCCTCAAAGGTGCCAGAGTTGTTGTGGTGAGGCAGGAAGCCAAAGCAAGGGCTCCATGCCGGTGCAGGGAGCCAGAGTGCCAAAGAAGCACCGTCCCACTGCTGGGGAGAGCTGCCTGCGTGACACCAAGCCAAGAAATCCACTTTACCCGATGCGGGTTGGGAAGCGAGAAGCAGAACATCTACAGCAGGGAGCAGAAGAGCTTCTACCGGCACAGTCATGTGAGGTTCAGGACGAGAGAATTCGATGTACGCAGACCTGCAGCAAGTGAGGCTGACGAGAGGAGACCAAGGCAGAGTGAACACTGGAGGACATGCGGGATACCAGCAGAGGGAGGAGGTAAACAGCTGGAGAAACTGAGAGCCACAGAGAATGCCGAAGTTGCCAGAGAACACTGGTGAGCCCAGAGAGGGGTAGTGGGACACCGGGGCACTTCGGGGCATATACCGCACGCTGTTGGAAGGCAGTCACTTGCAGGGCAAACCCGGGCAAGGGGGCTGGGACGCAGAGTACATATAGAAGCGAAGCAAATGAAAGGGGTTCAAAGACCCAGTATCCGAAAGAACTGAATTATAATGTGTGGAAGAAGTCTTCAGGAGAGCAGACAGCGCTCAGTTGCAAATAAGAGGTGCCAGAGGAGGAAAGGCAACCTCTTCAAAGTGTGTGAAACCCAGGGTCAAGGAACCATACTCCCTGGACTGGAGAGGTGATTGAACTGTGTAGAGCTAAGCGAGTCAAGAGGAGGAAAAAGGACCCTCGAGTCTGTGACATCTAAGGGAAGGGAGCCAATCCCCCTGGATTGGATAATTGCACATTCCTGGGAAAGAGAATTGTAGTTGAGAGCTGAGAGGAAGCTGTCAGGCTCAGGGGAAGGGATCCCTCAACCCCCCCCCCCTAAGGATTGTAAAACCTTATGGAACTTAGAGCATTCATTTGTGCACCATTTGAATTTTGTGCTAGAACATTGGAAAAACCTACAGATGGACAAGTGAAATACTTTACCCCTTTGCACATTTCTTTTAAGTTTAGCTTGTATGGGTCAGGATAGGAATTTGGTCACAGGACAGAGAACTCTTTATTTTTGCACATTCTCACACTGACATACTTTGGTTTCATTGAGGCTGGGAAACCCCTCATAATGGAACTCTAAGCAAACCCAAGCATAGGCATATGAAGTTGGTATGACCTGGTTCTTTGAGAAGCGATTGTGCTCTCATTGCAGTGACTGTAACCTAGGATTATAACTAGTGTATTTCCGCCTGCGGTGCTTTGAAGTGTATAGAGTAATTGCTCCTATAGTAAATGCACCACGTGCCGTTGAGGATTCAGGCTGGTTTTGCCAGCATACTCTAAAAAGAGAGTGAGCGGCAGGTATTGGAGCTTTCTGAAGAAGTGTATATTCATATGTAGGAGAGGGCCTGACCCCATCAGGTGTTCTCCCTGCCAATCAATTTTTCTAAATAGTCTGACAAAATAGAGCAATGAAGGCTTAGCACTTTTCTATGTTGGGGATGTAGGTGTGACCGCGTGGTAAAATTGCTATAGAACGACAGGACCTGCGTTCTAATGCCGTGGCCGCACAGTGACATTGCTGAAGAACCACAGGACCTGCGTTCTAATGCCGTGCCCGCACAGTTACATTGCTGAAGAACCACAGGACCTGCGTTCTAATGCCGTGGCCGCACAGTGTCATTGCTGAAGAACCACAGGACCTGCGTTCTAATGCCGTGGCCGCACAGTGTCATTGCTGAAGAACCACAGGGCCTGCGTTCTATTGCCCGCTTGTCCATGTGATCAACATTGGAGGATTCCATGCAAATCACTTTGCCTCGTTTCTCTCCTTTGGCAAAAGTGGGAGTGCTTACAAACGGGCTGCTGTACTGATTTCACCAGGAATATAACATACTGCAAGTACGTATTTACATCGACCACATAGCACCGTCAATTGCCTCATGGCACTGCCTCAAGTTGTCGGCCAAAGAGAAAGCCATGAAAATGCTCTATAATTAGTTTGCCAGCGGTTCAGCTAAAGTACTGGTGGGGCGGCGGGTCGGGGGGAGTAGAGGGAGCTTAACAGTGAACTGTTTTTATATTAAAAACACATCAGAGGTTTTATTTCCCCACAGGACAATTTTAAGTATCAAAACACCCGCCAAAACGATTTTCTGCGCTTGACTGCTGAAGGTGCCATGAGACTTTTGGCCTCATAACTCTTCTATGAGAACTCGTTCACTGCACGCCGTGTCCCGTGCACTTGAATATGCATTCTCTACTAAGCTATTCTACTTTTTGTGGGGCGGTTTAAAATTGCGGTAGACTTGATGTTGCATTAATCCAATAGAATGCCCGAGAACTTTTATTTCTTATGGAATGTGACCTTTTCTTCTCAGGGCAACATGAAGGTGGCGGTCCAGTATGGCGGAGATCCGGTTGCAAAGAGTCCTTTCAGCGTAGGAGTCGCTGCCCCGTTGAACCTGAGCAAGGTCAAAGTCGCCGGACTACAAAGCAGTGAGTAGCGCCGACGGTGGGGGCCTGGGGCCTGCTTCTCGGACGTGACTGTTGAATTTTAAGACTGCGCCGTCTTAAAATGTGCCGTTTTATGGAGAATGGTTCCTGTCTGCAATAGCTATATTGCTTCTCGGTGGTCCCTGGGCTCCTGCAATGGCTTGCCCATCTGGAGAGGCGCGTGCGATCCAGACTACAGGCGAGTTTCTCCATCACACAAGTCGCCTATTCTTTGAATTGGGAAGCGTACCAAGTGCACATCTCTTCATTAAAAGAATGGGAACGTGTGCTGAAATGGAACACACAGCTAAGTACCTACCACCCCCCCCACACCACCACACCCCCACCCCACCCCCAAAGTCTCAAATGGTACGGTCAAGGGGTGTTGCTTTCACTGCTGTCAGACTCTGCTCCTTGAAATTGTATAGTTACACCTTTTAGTTCATGAAAGCCTGCTTCACCCGCCTCCACCCACTGCCAGCAAGGCAAAGATGAATTTAAATCTTCACTTTTTGTGTGCGCACATTTCGAAGTGATACCCATTTCATCAATTCCTCGAGACGCGTTCCTTGCAGCAGTGAAATTGTTTGCCATTTCCTAATGGAATCAGTAAACGAACGTCGTCATTTTGTTTGGTCATTTCAAAATGGGCCTCATCGGTGAACTGCACGCAGAATAGTGCAGGCCCTGCTGCTGTCAGCCACACGCTGCGGCATGGTGCTCAACTACTATGCGTTCCAGACCCACAGCAAGGGCTCAAAGCTCACTTTTGCCAAGTGGAAGTCTCTGATATTTCTCCATGTCTTGCCCCAATTATGACTTTATAAATTCAAAGGAATTTCCAGTCTGAAGAATGTTCAAGCTGTCCAACTACTTGCTGCTGAACCTTGCCCCTTTCTTTTGGTTAGCAGAGTGATCTGTTTCTCAGCCTACCCAACAGTGTGCACCAATGCCCTACACTTTGGAAATCAGAAGGCAGTAGAATGTAGGACAATGCCATCCTATTGTGTGCGTGTGATTGTGGCAGCCGCCTGGGGTTCAAAATAGTGGAGTCTTGGATTTATAAGGGTCTGCAACTCAGTGCCCAATGTATACCTCTATAGGAATACTGGAAGTTATTCAAATTCAATTAAATCCATGTTTGTTCATTACAAAATAAATGCATTCTGTTGTGAGTAGTTGATCATGCATCTGCTTGCATGCAGGGCCGCGGCGGGCGCCTGCCTGCTTTAATAAGCCTGAAACACTTGGGTATAGGCGCGTTATAAATGCCATATCATATCAAGAGAAGTTTCCTGTGCCAGTTGTGTACTGTTATTGTGCCTGCAGTAAGTTAAGTCTTTTGTGATCTCACCCCTTTCTAGGAGTGGAAGTTGGCAAAGATGAAGAGTTTACAGTGGACACAAGCGGAGCAGGCGGACAGGGCAAACTAGACGTTGTGATTGCTAGCCCGACCAGGAAAGCTGTCCCGTGTCTAGTTGAACAAGTGCCCGGCAAAGAGCGCAGCATTGCCAAGTATATCCCAAAAGAAGAAGGCCTTTACATGGTGGATGTGAGTTATGACGGTAATCCAATTCCAGGAAGTCCATACACTGTGGAAGCAACTTTACCACCAGATCCCACAAAGGTAAAGAGAGATCTTTCGACAAGGTTTTTTTGTTAAAATGCTTACATCACTACATGCAATTAAATCAGTGAACTAACTTTACTGACCTTTTGCCTCATAGGTTTGGTGGTATCCCACCAGTAAATCAGTCGGGATACCACCACACGGTAATACCGTTACCGGCACTTGATCTGCGGAAATTAGCTGCAGATTTCAAGTGCCAGTAAGAGCAGTTACTCAAAGGTCTGCAACCTTTGGCTCTCCAAATGCTTTGGACTACAATTCCCATAATATCTGGCTATTGACAATGCTGGTTAGGGATGATGGGAGTTGTAGTGCAAACCATCTGGAGAGCCAAAGGTTGCCAGATCCCTGTAATAAACTATACTGTAGCACTTCCCAAGATAGACTCAGTTGTGCCAACTCCGTCTTTAATTCTTCTGAGAATTTCACATATCAAGTCCCATTGAATTGGGCTATAAGAACAACTTTTGCAGCACTTAGAAATGGGAGTATCTTAGCTATGAAGCACCATCGACAAATCTGATATAATTGTCCATGCATATGTGTATGCATGGTGCTGTGGAGTTTGCATAAGCACCGTTGTTAATCTTCCTTAAACTGGACCAGTCATCAAGCTAAGGGCATTCTGGATGGCTGTTTTTCATACCATCATATTAGTCAGAGAGGCAAAAGGTAGCAAAGGGCCATGTAAGAGAGGACAATTTTCAGATATAAGATCCCCCCCACACCCCCAAAACAATTATGTGACTCTACAAGAGGTTTATGCCTAGGTTGATGCTCTTAACTTTTAAGCATTTCATTAAATGTGTTAAGTGGGTTGAGAATATGGTTTCAATACTAATGCAATAGTGGGAGTCCATTTCTTGCATGGACATAGACTTGTATTTGCGACACATTGCTCCATAGAATAATGATCGCATTTTACACAGCATAAAACTATTGGTGTTGGAATCTAGCCACAGACATCTCTGCAATATTAATGTAATCTTTGTTCTGTTATCATTTATTGCAGGTGAAAGCCTACGGTCCAGGCCTTGAAGGTGGGCTTGTTGGAAAAGCGGGAGAGTTTACAATTGACACGAAAGGAGCCGGGACAGGAGGCCTGGGTCTCACTGTGGAAGGACCGTGCGAAGCAAAAATTGAATGCTCTGACAACGGTGATGGGACATGTTCTGTTTCTTATTTGCCCACTAAGCCTGGAGAATATTTTGTCAACATCCTTTTTGAAGAAACGCACATCCCTGGTTCACCATTCAAAGCAGAGATTGAAATGCCGTTCGACCCCGCCCAGGTTGTTGCGACCGGTCCTGGTCTTGAGCGCGGGAAAGTTGGGGAAGCCGGGTTACTTAACGTTGACTGTTCACAAGCAGGACCAGGTAAACTATCTATGGAAGCAGTGTCTGATTCTGGTGCCAAGGCAGATGTTGCAGTCCAGGATAACAAAGATGGAACCTATGCAGTCACCTATGTACCCCTCTCTGCCGGGATGTATACGCTCGCCATGAAATATGGCGGAGAACCCGTTCCAACGTTCCCTGCGCGTGTAAAGGTTGATCCAGCTGTGGATACCAGTAAAGTTAAAATATTTGGCCCAGGAATAGAAGGAAAGGGTAAGTGATTTTGTGAAATGAATAACTTAATCTGTTCATAGACACATACAACACACACACATCCCATCCATGCCCCTCCATCCCCCCAATTATCTCTAGTGACTTGTTGGATTCCTAGTGTTCTTAAATGTCTATTACTGTGCACTTGGATATACCTCTGTAAGGTTTTATGGTCTAATAATTCTTCTGATCCACACAATGGCAGTAGGTGGATCAAGCAGTATTCTACGTTCCCTCCTAGTGTCCCCAACGCTTGGGAGGTCAGAGCGTGCCTTTTCTTGAGACCTCCACAGTGGCATGGACTCCTTCCTCTGTGCCTCGGATAAACTGCTACAATACCTTTACGGAACTGTGGATTTGACTCGTCTAATACCAACTTTAGCAACTTTTCTGATGTATTTCTGTCCTCTGTTTCTTTGGTGTTGATTCACAAACATCGTTAAATATATTTTGTTGTGAAATATTTTGTCAGCACGACACACTATCCCTTGCTGCTTCAGCTTTAGGGGCACAGTTGTGCCTTTTTCCACCTACTGAGTGAACACATACCAGGGGGAGCAACTTGTAACCCTACTCATGGTTTCACCCACATCTCCCATGAACCCGGACCATGTGCTGTGCTGGCTAGGGTTGATGGGAGTTGTAGTCCAAACTAACAGATGGGTGGCTGGTTGGCTACTCCTGCAATAGATTGTAGGGAGACCTATTCTTTGGTGTTAATAATTGTTCTTGCATTACGCTAACCAAAATCTTTATGCTAGTACTGTACATCTCTCTGTCCTATGTTTCTGGCACCACCTTTTTGATTCAACATAAGAAGCCCCTTTTTCAACTTGCACACCTCTATCACAAGCTTGGCTATTTGTCTCTGCAGTCCAGTGCATACTATTTACACATTACCTAAACCACAGTCATTTCAATGCTTCATTTTCCACAATGTGTTGCCTTGCAATCTCATTCCATTTTTACCGTTATACCATTCACTTTGGTTATTTGTTTCCATCAAATAAACTCCAAATTCTTGTAAATATTAACTTTGCACTGCTTAAATATGTTGAATTCCAAATCTTAACATCAGCACAGACTTCATCCCCTTTTTTTCCCGTTCGTCTGTAAACATAAGTATTGTAAAGCAAATGCCTCCTTATTGAGCATATGTCTGATTTTCACATTTTAATTTTGCCATGTGGATAAACTCCACTGTTCTTCCACCGATACATACTGATGTTTTGTGAGCTTACTTTACAACAATCAATAGTCGCTGTCCAAAATTCCTACACCTTTTTTTAGTCTCTGCATTATGTCACCTTCCATAGCAGGCATCTGGTCCTGCATTATCCTGTGCAGAGGCAGCACTGCCTGTCTTCATGAAGACCCATCTTCACTTTCTTCTCTGGACAACTCTGGTCTCCTCAGCCTCCAGTCCCTTCTTCATTGAACATAAGTCCTCTCTGTGCTCCTTGATAAGTGAGAGGGGGGGTATTTAAAGCAAACCTACACATTTGTCACCTTGATTTTATTATGTAATGTTATTTAAAAATGCATATCTCTTTGCACCGCAAATGAATATATCTGTTTATGGACTGATGACTTCACAGTGATTGAATCATTTCAATTCTATTTACCACCCTAAAGATGTTTTCAGGGAAGCTACAACCAACTTCTTGGTGGATGCGCGGCCACTAACAAAAACTGGTGGGGATCACATCAAAGCTAGCATCACTAATCCTTCAGGAGCGTCCACCGATTGCTTAGTCAAGGACAACACTGATGGAACGTACGCGGTGGAGTACACTCCCTTCGAAAAAGGTAGTATACTTGAACATACAATGTGATTCAAAAATGGCTAGCTTAATGAAGCAACTTTAATCGAAATCCATCTATGGCGGTAAGAATGCTGGTCCACAAGTACATTCTTGGAAGCATCAGTTGCGAAGTGGTTATGCCTTCAAGGTGGTCCTCTCTGGGGCTAGTTTCTCTTCCGGGTTTTATCAGAAGGACCCACAGAACTTGGAGAAGCATTGCTTGTCTGAAAGAAGCAGTAAGGCATGGAAAATCAAAGCGATCTGCCATCATTTGGCTGAAATTAGTCATCAGAAATATCACATATCCCAACCAATAGAAATCAAGTAACTATGTTTGTTTTTATATCTTAATAAGAGCAGCATCTTTAAGCGCAATTCTTTACATCTTAATCCATATTTTTTCACATGGAGCCATTCACCCTATATATTATTGCTCTGCTGTTTAGCTCATGTGAATCTTAAGAACTGACTATTGCTTAAATGGTATTCTCCATAAATTACAAAAGTAATGCCAGAAAACGGCTGGCTTCATTGGGTATGCTCATTGCTGCTCCTAGTGCAGTACAGAGCACTATATTGCGTGTTCCCGCTCTTAATTCCCTTAAGAAAAGAATCCTTGGCTTTTGAAATTCTTAGTAAATGAGAAACCCATAATTTATCCACATTATGCTACAGTCATTGTGCCATACATTGCAGCCACCTGCTCTGTATTGCTTTTATTTACTCAGCAAACATTATGGTTGGCCAAATTTGCTAACTGTTAGCAGAGCCTTCTCCTGTTTTCTACCCAATGCCACTGCTGACCTTGTGTCCTCCAAATGTTACGAGTCCATAGCCCGGTGCAAGGTGGGAAAACGCAGCCAACAACTGCCCTTGCAGGCATAGGATGCCCTCTTTTCTCTCCTTTTCAGCCTTTAAGTCCACCTAGGAAAATACATTATTTTATTAATTTTCCATAATAATTTGTGTTTGTTTACCTGACCCTCCTTATCTCGGACTCTGGTGACTTTAGTGTTGCGAGTAACGTATTTTGTGATTTGAAGTTTATACACATATATGCACTTATTTTATTTAAGAGAACAAGTTGTCCATTGTGGTGATTTTAGTTGCACCTTACTCCTCTTTAGTTAATTCTAAAGGAATCAAAACATGATACTCTGAGGAGTGATGTCTTCTCCAGATTGTCTTCATAAATTGTGCTTTGTAAGGCTAGTCAATTACGTATACCGTATCACTCTATGTCTGGACTTTTGACAATGTACAAAAACATTTTCTAAAAAGATGTACTGTTTCTCTGATGTTTCTGTATGGACAGCCTTCGGCACAGTTCATTCATGTGTTGGGATTCCACATTCAAATAATACATTTTGCATGCATTTCAAATCCTTTAAAGGTATGCACACAGTGGATGTGTCCTATGACGACGAACCACTTCTAAACAGCCCTTTTAAAGTGGGTGTCACCGAAGGTTGCTATCCGTCACACGTACAAGCCCAAGGAACGGGGCTGAAAGAAGGCCTCACCAATAAGCCAAATGCCTTTTCTGTCATCACCAGGTAATTCATTTAGTTCGGTTGAAGTCTTATGGATTACTTATTTTTCTTTGACGTGTTGTTATCCGCATGCATTAAAAAGACTATAAACATATTCTTAGAGTGGCCCCCTCCTTGACCCACAGGTTGTCCTCTGCCATGGACCCACAGCTCCTGAGCAAACTGATGTTTTTGGGGTCTGCCAGACCTCTGACTCCAAGATGTTTTCCTAGTGGTTCTACGAAAGGTGTTCTAGTTCTGCTTTCCGGGAGGTCTCGTTGGCACTGGAATAATTAAATGGAGAAACGTGTCCTGCTCTTGGCTGCTTACCTGTTCCCATGATGGTTTCTCCAGGGCCTGCCTTTCCCTTTATTGATTTACTACATTTGTAATGCACACCATTATATAAAAGGTCTCCGAGTGCTGGTGACCGAGTTGCCTAAGAGAAAAGATATTGTTCGATATGGGTTCTGAAATCAATCCGACTTGGCACAATCCAATTGTAATGCATTCTAGATTTGTATGCCTTGGACCCGACAGTTCTATCCAACTCTTTGTCATTTACAAGGGTGGGTCCGGGTGAGAGTTAGAAGTTGGAACTAGGATGTGATTGTGCCACCCTCCTGCACTGCCTCCTGGCCACCCCTTGCACTGGGGACTGTATCTGTACCTATACAGCCCCCCCCCCATTTTCTTCTTTTTCTGCACTTATCAGACTTACCCAGTCTGCTGCCTTAAACACAGCACTTGCCACTTGCTGTCTGCACTACCACTGTGTATTGCCTCCATTTTCTTTTTATTTTATTTGTTCTTATTTATCTGCTCTCCTCTGCACTTTTCACTCTCCCTTCCATGCACTTTTTCCCCTTTTCCCTTTCCCATGCACTTGCACATTCTCAATGTCACTGGGCCTAGTAAGATCGTTGTTGTGGTGTTCTCCCCTGTTCACCTCCCTTGCCTAGTCGCGCTCTGAAACACCTGTGTACGAGCGCGATACAAATAAAATATCATATCATATTGTGAAGGAGAATATGGCTGCACCTTCATCAGATCATGAAGGCATTTAAAGATTTAACATGCAATTTTAAATTGGACTTGGTGGTAAACTGGTAACTGATGAAGGGGAATCTCTTGCTTTGGATGCAGTCAAACGAACAAAGACCACAAACAATGCATAAGTTATCATTCTGGACACGTTGCAGGTTGGTATGGAGATGATTAGAAATGCCTCAGTAAGAGGCATTGTAATTGCCCAGTCTTGAATGCATTGCTGCCCTGACAACAGCAAACATCCTGTTACTGATGGAGAGGGGAGGCATAATTCTACATGTGAGATTTAAAGAAAAAAAAAAGATTTTTAACTTTTGACAATTAGGTTACAGCAAGGCCATTTCCGATCCTTGTGAATCTGCTTAGAATCCCATGCTGTGCATATAGTCCGACATCTAGTGGTAACCGCAGAGTATTGCATTTTGCCTTTCGAGAATCGAAGGGGGATGTCGACATAGGTGTGCCTGTTGTTCATCTCATTAAGTTAGAGGTCTACTAGCCAGAAGATGGACATGAAGATTGGAAAATGTTCCCTTTGATTCCCTATTTGCTTTGGCTAGCCGGATGTTATCCACGGCCCCTGGTGTAACAAGGCCGCCTGAAACCACCACCCACTTCCACACTCTTCCCCGGACCAATGTGGTCCCCAGGAACCTCCCTGTATTTGCTGTCTTGTCTCTTCTCTGACTCGTTCTTCAAACGGTTGCTCTATATCCACCTCTCTAGCCTTTTTGCTTCTACTTACTCCACCAATACCCATCGTGCTCCCGGTTCAGCAGACTCAATAACTTCTCATACTCATGGTAACTTCTCACGTTCTCACTCTGTCTTTCGTGCCAACAATTCTCTCCCTGTTGGTCTCTTTCACTACAGGTTTCTCCCCAACTGTCGTCTCCTACCTGCCTCTATCATCTTCTGTTGCCTTTCCAGTATTATTTTTGTCTGGTGTAATCTGTAAGGAAGGCATGGTATTAAACAGTAAGATAGACACAACTGATCACAGTTCAAGGGTGGTTATCGACCTTTAATTGGGTTTGAAAAATGCCATCCTAAAGATGGGAGCAAGCTACAACCATCAAATAATAACGCAGTCCTCGTCGAGTCTGTCAAAATGAAAGGGCCTATACTAATAAACCTATTTCCAATTCTTCTAAATACAAATAGTTTGGGATACAATGTTATGCAAAAGAAAAGTGTTCAAGAAATGATGCGTCAGAATATTCAAGCCGTTGGTTTCCCTTCCCCACATTTTCAGCACGGGACAAGGCGGCACACTCGAGCTTAGCACACTCTCTGGCTTCTCTAGCACGAGGATGCAGTTCAAAACCTCAACATCAGGGCCTTCTGTGCCAAAGTCATTTTTTCAGAGGGCCTGATGCAACACAACAAACAAAGTTCCTTTCTTCTTAGGATTTCACATATACCACTTCTCTTCTGATTTACTGTTCAATCTGGGCCCCCCTCCGCCGGGCTCAGACCCACTTTAACACAAAATCTTCAATTGGTCTCCCTCTGCCGGGCTCGGAGCAAATTCATCTACTTTTTCAAACTTTCTCTAGTACATCAAAATCAAAGACTTTCGATTCTGCGTGGAATTTTGCTTGAATCGTCGCAGGACCAATTCGATTCACAATTACTCGTTCTCCTCTTGATATAACCTTTTTCTCACTTTCACTTTTGCCACTTCTCAGCTGGATACCTTAGAGAGACCTTCAATTGAGCACCCTCATGTTGCCGGACCACTCTGTCAAATGTATTGTATGTCGCCTTTAAAGTTCAGTCACTCAATCAGCAGTTCAACTGGCGTCTCTTATAACACACGTTTTAACCATGTTCATTCCTGCGCTTGCCATACAATGTTTCTGCTTGCAACCTTGGCTTTAACACAGATGGTTTTGTAACGGTCTCCCGAGCTCATCGGCTGTAATTATTACACCGATGCTGCTTTATTCTTGGAGTCAAGGATGGTACCACAGCGGCTGATGATTCTACCCACCTTGATTGACGCGGGAGGGACCCGGGTACCTCCAACACACAATTCTTCAGCCTGGTTTCCTGATCTTACACATTCTATTCTCAAGGTTTCTGGAAAGTAACAGTTCCTTGTCTAAAAGGTCAAGTGAACTTCCCTCCTTGCGCGGTATTCTGTTTTGCCGCATTTCTACTCTCGCTTGGCTAAAATCTCGAAACTGCTGTTTCCTCGTGTACTTTGCCTCGCTCAGAGTGTGCTCTTGTGCTCCGCCTTTTTATCCGTGTGGGGAAGCTTAATGCAAGTCAGGTGGGTGTGATGGTCAGTAACTGCCTAACCTCGCCTGACCATTGTATTGGGACACATCGAGCATGCTGCTCGGGTGTTAGTCTATTTTCTCTCATAGCAGGCTGTCCATGTGAAAGTGTTTGTATTGTAAAGTGGGTGGAGGGGGTAGAATTCATAAATATCTTACCTTGTAGGATGGGGTAAAAGTGTTACAGGGGATACCATGTCTCACCATCCAGTGTCCCACTTCCAGAAGACCCCTCACCCAGTTGATCCTCCTGTACTGGTCCACACCCAGGAACTGGAGCCAAAGCGATGGCTGTGTCCTAGCTACCTGGATGACAGATCCCTGGGGACTAGTGGGTGAGACACCTTCTGGTTTCTCACAAATCTCACTATTGTTTACTCATTCACTATTGCATCCCAGATGGTACCCCTTTGGTCTTTCTCCAAGCGAGTACTCTTCCCAAGAAGTCTTTTCCTGTTTCTCTAAAAACCTCAATATTCCCTTCCAATTAATTGCGCTCTTCCCAGGTAGCAACCCTTGCTGTTTCTCCAACCTGAAACTCTTCTCATTCTTTTCCCCACTGCCACTATTCCCTTCTTTTACATTTAATGCTCGAACAGACATTCTTCTGAGGCCTCAATGAGGGACAATGTACACTTCTCTGCTTGCCATGCTGTTGCAGCTTTGCAGAAGTTGTCCTTCCGTGCCTCCAGCTTTTCCTCCCGTGTGTCTCTGTGTAGCAGGACAGGGATCCCCTGCAGGACTCCTCCTCGCAGCCCCCCTGTTGTTTTTCCAACTGCAACTCTGTTCTGTACGGGGCCACTCATTTTATACACCTGGGTGGTGTCAATTGGTTGCAGGTGTACGTGATTGGAGTGCAGTGCCTGATCCTGCCTTGCCTCTATAGTGTGACAATATGGTGGATTCCCATAGGAAATCATGATATTGCTATTCCTATGGGAAATCTTATTCCTCTTTCTTTGTTCCTTTTCATCTCAGTATTTGGGGAGGGGGAGACGGAATGTGTAGGTGAATATCTCATGACTGAGGAAGAGGGGTAGAGGGAAAATAGGGGAGGGGGAATGAAGTGTACCTGGCCGAGGAACTTTCCCTCTAATCCCCTGAATAAAGAAGGGGGCAGCAGTGACATACCCTATGGTTTTTCACACAGAGAGTACCACATCATTGGGCCATGTGCTCATTGTCAGGTGGACATTCAGGGGGCGGCCTAAGGTAATATTAGACCCAAACATCATTTTGCACTGGCCTTGGCTATGTGCATTTCATCAACCAGAATCTCTCCTTAAGGCTGCCTGCTCTTCTATCAACCCAGTGTATGTTCTTTGTATACAGAACTCCTCTGGTAAGCTTGTGTGGAAGTACAGGATATCTTTTAATCCTTCTGTCGGTTTTTGGTGACTAAGCAATTGATTAATTTCATCTTCAATGATGCTTGCCGGAGTGGGAAAATGCTATTTGATATTTTTGTCGGCAGAGAGCGAAATGTATTTGCACATGTTCCACAGATTCCTTTCTTTCCTCAGCAGCATTGCTAGAAGGAACAAAGTAACAATTCTATTGTTATCAAATATATTTCCATGCACGTGGGGCTTTGAGTGCACCAAATGGAGCTTGTCAGAAAGGCCGACTACTCACAGTTCCCACAGTTTATTGGCTGAGGACAACCCAATTACCATTTTCTTGCTCTTACTTGCAAGGTCTGTGCATAACTACCACTGCCCCTTTGCAAATTGTTCTTAGGTATGTAAAAATGTATCTTTAGTTCATGTCTTGGAAAGAAATAAGGGTATACCACAGGCGAGCAAGGCTAGGCAAGGCAGTGTACTTGATTCTACCAACACAGTTCTCCCCAGGTTTCTATGAGTACACGCTGGCTATTTACCAGTTAACACATCAACTTTCTAGTAAGAGAGATGCTGAGGGTTTTGAAAGATCGTATGATTGGAGAAGAATAAAACATTTTGAAAATGTAGGCAAAGTCTCAAACCTACAGGATCAAGCAAATAAAGATCTACGAACTGTGATGAAGTCTGGACACCACTTTCATCGCTTGAACGAGAGGGGCCCCTGCATCCCAGAGTAATTGGATTTCTAGAATTTCAGAGCAAGAGCTGCATGCTCCCTGAACATGGTATATTTGTATCTATTTTTACTTTTACAGCACTTTCACCAAAATCCTTTGGCCTTTACAATAGAACATCGGTACAATTCATAATGAAGGGTATGGAAGGCGTGACCAATAGAGATTAGAAAATTAGTTTAAAGCGAACTTCGAATATATGGAAAGTGGAGGAAAAGTGAAATGTAAAGGAAGGGTGTGCCAGTGTTTAGGCGCAAGAAGTGCAAAAGAACAAAAACGAGAAGAGGCGCATGGTGGTTTCGGGACAGAAAGAAGAAAGAGGAACAGGGAACAAAGGGACCAAGCAGGGGTATACAAAGAGACCAAAGAACAGAGATAGGGAGGGGGCATAACCATACAAGGTTTTGTAAATGAAACAAAGTGAAAGAGAAGATGGAGATCAAACAAGAGAAGCCGAGATGAGAGAAGGCGTAATGGAAGAACGAAGAGGGAGCTAAAATAGTGAGTGAATGGTGGAGTTAAAGACAGAGTGCAGAGGAGCAAGCTAAGAGGAAGGGAGGCCAAGCAAGAGGACAACAGCAATTGAGTTTGGTGTAAAGCGCTATATACGTTACAAATAAAATGCAAAAGACCAGAGAGTATACCAAAAACATAGTTGCCCGAAAAGAGAAAAGCACAAGCTTGACGGAGATTATAAAGATGATAGTCGGCAGTGCGAGCAGTTTTGGAAGATATGAAGAGAGAAAGAAAGAGGGTTCGAAGGTGACTCCAAGATTTCAGGCAGAGGAGGCGAATGGGAGCATTGATGGTAGAAAAGCAATACTGATTGGAGACAGGGAAGGGGAGGCCGAAGAAAAGTAGAGGACGTCAGTCTTGGAAGAGTTGAGGTGAAGGCAGCGGGAGGCCATCCAAGCCTCAACAGCAGAGTGGCAAGAAGAAACAGTGTCCTGCAGAGAAGGGGAGAAAGAAAAGAACATTTGAGTGTCATCAGTGTTGAAATGGCAGGAGAGATTAAGAGTCGATGAGTGCAGAGAGGGGAAGGGTATACAGCGACCACAAAAAGGGGCAGAGGACAGAACCCTGAGGGACTCCAGAAAGAAGCAGGCTGGGGGAGGAAAGTTGACCAGCCCGGGAAACGGAGTAGGAACGGTTAGTAAGATAGAATTTGAACCACCTCAGGACAGGCCCAGAGAGGAAAGAGAACAAATAGGGTGACCAACAGTGTCAAAAGCAGCGGATAGATCAAGAAGGATAAGAATCGATGATAGCTTGTTGTGTTGAGCACAGAGGAGTGAGTTGTGGGAAGGTGCAGAAACCCGCTCTCTCAAAAGGTCTGTACGCTGATGTTAATAATGTTGCATATAACTTGACATCTTTGTTATTTAGACATTGCATTAGGGCCCAGTGGGTCAGAGAGCCCAGAAAGTCAGAGACCCAAGAGGACACAATCACCCCAATGATGTGGTATTTCTTGAAATGGGAGTATCAGAGTGAGAAAGCCATTCAAGGAGGCAAGGCTTGAATTTCACATGGACTTTCATGTTCATTTGAGTGGCGCTGCAGCCACATTGTAGGGGAGAATGTTGAGTGGAAATGGATTTAATTCACAAACCTAACAAGGTAGCAGACAAGGACTTGCCCGAGGACCCAAGTGCTGAAAAGGTATTGCAAGGAAAGATGCAGGCAACCAAAAGGCACAGAGGGGAAACAGTCACTCGCAGAATAGTTTGGAGAGATACCAACGCAAAGCTTGCTGCAAGACATTTCTTCTGCCTGTAGGAGGAACCATGGGCCTATATTACCAGTCCACAGGCACAATACTGGAAAATAATCGGTAGGACTAATCTGAAAAAGAGAAAGTTAGTGAGGGAGCTGTGCTATTTCAGAGAAATCGAGGCAGAGTAACTGTGGGAGCAGAAACAAGGATCCAAGGAGCCACGAACGTATGAAAGATTGGGGAATAGTTCTCTTTCAACCTCCTCCTACCCTCCAGTTGTTTCTGCACCAATGGCGTTCTACTTTTCACTTTTACACCCCTCCTTCTCACTTTTTCTCTCTTGACGTTCACCTACTAGCCACTACAAACTGCCACCTTCTTCCTCATAAAAATACCCACACTTAACCTGGAATGCTGAGTGTCTTTATACCAGTGCCCATCCACCCCTTTGTCTTGCGAGCTACAAGTCACGCTTAACTGTGTAAATCAAAACCTTGTTGGATATTTGATTGTCCTGGTCTGCACGATCATGCTTGTTTTTGATCCCATGATAGACCTGCATACTTTGTCTGCAGATCTCCAGGGCAAGCATCTACCCAACTGGCACCACGTCCATAAAGCAGAGTGGTTGGTTGAAAGGCGCAGTGTGCTCTTGCAACCACCACTGTCCAAATGAACCCTGATGACAAGCGTGGCTTTTAGGGATAAGTGGATCAAAGGCCAGAGTCAGATTTAAGGTTTTTAGAGGATGGGACAGCACAGTTGGGAGGTTGTGGACAATGTGAGCAAAGGGCCAGGAAGGCTGCTGTCAGAAGGGAGCAAAGCATTCTGTTCATGGGTTATGGGGGTTCAGGATTTGTGCAGGTGGTGAGATGGTCCTTGAAAGGTGTTCCCAAGATCCATCTTCCCAGAGAAATTTATTTTGCCTTTAAGACATACAACACCATGGATTCATTGGCCCCATTATCAAAAAGAACCCCTCTGTGCCCCCCTAATAGAAATGGAACAGCTGGAATGATTCTGAATTTGCCACTAGAAAACATGAACTCTATGGGAGAAGATCCAAGACCAAAGAACATAAACTGGTAGGCGTGTTTGACATAAAAGTGCTTTATGTTACCGTCAGATGACAGATAGAGGCTATACTCCAGTCTACAGGAAATGGGGTTCCCCTGAGGCTTGTGCCTTCTGGCCCATTGCCTCTCAGTCTTTGGCAGACAGATTATCTGCATATTTCACTGAAAACCTAGAGATCAACCAGGCCACCATCACTGACGAAACCAAAATCACTCCTCCCTCCACACAATGCAGTGAGTCCTTCTTCCTGGTTCTCTACTTTCACACTAGTATCGCTCTCTGGTATTGTGTCCTCAGTAATTAAAATAAAGGCGTCAGCTCATCAGGTGGTCCTTTGCCCGGCATATCCAGTGATACTCTGCCCCCTATCTGGATGCTCTGTGTGACAGCTAACCTCTCCAGCTACTTTACAGTATCAGATGGACCATCCCTATTCTGCCCAGTCTATTTTTCATATCTTGACACTGACAACCACTCTGCTACTTGGAAAACACCTTTTGCACCAAGGGCTGTCCTTAAATGGATTTCCTTCTTTCTCATGGACACAGAGGTACCGGGTGGATAATGTCCCTTTTTACTCAGCCTTCTATCTACGACAGTGGGGTTCCCTAAGGCTCCATCACTTCTTGTCTCTTTGGTGCCCATTTGACCCTTGTCTTGCCCATTTTCAGTCCTTTCTGCTGCCCCAAGCCAGACTGCTTCATGCCTCTTGTGTTGCTGTGCGTGGATATCGAGAGTAATATTTTTCTTAATGTGGCTGAGACTGAAATCTTCTGTCGGGCGCCCCTATCCCTCCTTCCCTTCTTTTTCCTGGACTTTCCACATTGGTCAAAACACCTAAATACCTGGTTGTTTTCTTTGATAACACTGACCACAAATCTTAGAGCCCTTGGGTGAGTCTCTTTCTCAATTCCACTCCCTTGACCGCATGCTGCCTTTCCTTACTTTTCCTCACAGGGTGGTGCTGACTAGAGTCTTGGTCCTCTCAAGGCTGGATTTCTGTCATTTCCTTTATCTGGGACTCTAAAAGAACCTTCTCCTGGATCCTCCAGTACGAGGGGTGTAGACACATCTTCAGACCCCTCATCCACATCACCACTGCTCTGAAGTCCCACCACTGGCTCCCTGTTGAGCCCAAGATCACCTTCAGGACACTATGCATCAGGCCTACTGAAGCATGACATGGGTACCTCCAATACGACGTGTGCAAGTACTACATGCCGAGGACTCCGAGATAACCCTCCTTCAGATCTGTGGCGGATACCTGTTGTCTGTCTGCCTCAGTTTCCTTAGCAGTATGCTGTCATGTATTTGGTACTATTCTGTTGTTTCTCTGCTCCTGTGGGTGTGATCTGCCCTTCTGTTTATATAGTTGGGTACCAGCGTGTACCTCTCCCCTAGCACCCAAGAGATCTGAATGTGATAAGCCTTTGAACATTGCTTTTCGCCGTCCCCGTAATTTCAATTTATTATGCCACAAAGTGACATTGTTCACATAAGGTGCCTTCAACTGTAAATAAATACATGATCCCATCAGGTGGTTCCCTTCTGCCAGGCCTGGGAGTCCCACAACCTGTTCTTAGATATTCTGCTCCCCAGTTACCCATCCCTCACTGGGACTCACTTCCCCTGTCTCAGGGTCCCTGGGTCCCTAGAGCTTAATGAAGAGGTAACTCTTATTCATTCTTTTTTTGGCCTTCATTCCTTATTTCTATATATGTATATGCAGGGAGGATGCTGTTTGATCACAAAAGAATGTGCAATGGATAAGAAATCGCGTTTGATGGGAAGCAGTGAGCTTCTTACAATGGGGTGAGTTCGAGTGACATTAGGATCAGGTTGTGTGGGGTGGGGGGGATAAATTGAACAGTCACTGGCCCAAAAAATGGGTGGACATACATAGATTAAGGGGCATTGCACTTGCCTTAGAAGCAAGACAACGCAGAGCAACACAGGTTCGACTCCCATGTCCGCGCTTAGAAACCTCTGGCTATTAAGCATGTTACAAATATCCAATTACAACCACCATTAGACATTTTTAAATGCAGGCAGGCGGTACGGCCGGCTGTATTAGGGATGTGAACATAATGGGTGTAGTGCTACAGTGCAAGCAGTAGAAAGTGAGGGACAGAGGCAGTGTAGAGGTGAGAGGAAAATGATAGCTAGAAGGCAGATTAGAGGTAGATTAAGAAGGTAAACTTTGAGACGAGGAGGTAGGCTTTTAGTTTGGTTTTTTACAAATCGTGTGGACTGTTTCTCGGGTGTCTGCGGGAAGAGAATTCCATGCTAGCAGAGTAAGAAGAGAAAGAGCGGAAGTGAGAGAATGAACAGGAAGGGCAAGAGCCACAAGGGGTAGTCATGGAGGCAGATCGGAGATTACGAGAAAGCAGCTTGTAGAGTTGGATAGATGCGGATAGATACTCTTTCTAAGTCGAGTGATGGACTCTGGAGCTGTGGGTATTCTACATCTACCTCCCTGTGGCTCCACATTGCTGAGCTAGGGCTGACAGCCGGCCTCAATCATCCAGCCTAAGATATGGGACATCATCACACCTGAGACCGTTCAGACAGTAAGGGTTAAGTTGTCCGCTTCTGTTGGAAATAGACACCATGCTTATTCAAAAGCCATGTTGAAGACCTAGTAGCTCTAGCAGGCAGGTATCCTCACCATCCTCTTCCCATGGACATTTTCATAGAGGATTAAGGTGTTTGCGATTGTTTCTCTGCACCTGCAATAGGAGAATATATGTTTTACGGATCATGGTTGTTCTGAGATTTAGTCAGTAGAGCAGTAACTGTGGAAGCCAAATTGAAAGTGCTAATTATTAAGTAGGGATTTGGCTCCTTGTTTGTAGTAGACTTGGAATGTTCTCTTTATGAAAGGATGTTTTTGGGCTGGATCTGGCTGTCTGTATTCTTTATCGATGTTCAGTGGTTGCTTCTGGCTGCTTGTGTGTGGCAGTTTGGTGGGGAACGGCTTTTGGTTGTTTCCTTGCTGGTAAGTACAAAGATCAGTGCATGAGAGAATACGAAGATCAGTACCTGGTTTGTTTTGTTGAATTGCTTTTATGTTGAATGTTGATTTGATTTTTTATGATTTTGTGGATGACTAGCTTTGCCAGGTCATTGCATTATGAGTTAAGTTCATTAGCCTGTGTACCTCAAATAGCTAAACCTATCAGTGATCTTTCATCTGACGCTTGACATTCATATTCTAGCAATGTTCAGAACATATCCTCATATGTTTAATCTCCAAACTCGGTGTAGACTGCACCTGTCATTTAACCTCTTGTTTCCAGCAGCTGCCAGACTTTAAACAAACAAATTAACAAGGGGGGTCCTGGGAGTCCCTCTGCCAGACATTAGTCCTGGTTACGAGAGACTTACCCAGAGTCTTTAGCTCACTATCTTTCACAGAGAAGAAATATCCCAAACATATCAGTCTTTGTCCTGCCCTGGGGCAGTCCAGCACCAAAATGCTAGGCAATTCTCCTCTGAACAAGAGTACCAACAGAAACCCCAGACACGTGTTTCGGTCTGGTTGGACCTCATCAGTAGGGTGGATCTGTGCCTCTCTAAGAATAGTGAGCAAGGGGTCCACGTCTGGATTCCCATAGTAACTTAGGGTGAGACCCAAAGTTACTTAAATATGCAAATTAACAAGGGGGGTCCTGGGAGTCCCTCTGCCAGACATTAGTCCTGGTTACGAGAGACTTACCCAGAGTCTTTAGCCACCCTTGTTAATTTGCATATTTAAGTAACTTTGGGTCTCAGAGGAGAATTGCCTAGCATTTCGGTGCTGGACTGCCCCTGATATGTTTGGGATATTTCTTCTCTGTGAAAGATAGTGAGCTAAAGACTCCGGGTAAGTCTCTCGTAACCAGGACTAATGTCTGGCAGAGGGACTCCCAGGACCCCCCTTGTTAATTTGCATATTTAAGTAACCTTGGGTCTCAGAGGAAAATTGCCTAGCATTTCGGTGCTGGACTGCCCCAGGGCAGGACAAAGACTGATATGTTTGGGATATTTCTTCTCTGTGAAAGATAGTGGGCTAAAGACTCTGGGTAAGTCTCTCGTAACCAGGACTAATGTCTGGCAGAGGGCCTCCCAGAACCCCCCTTGTTAATTTGCAGACTTTAAACAAAGCCAGAGGTTTCCTGTCGCAATAGCGAATCATTCTTTCAGTTGAGGGGAGCTACAAACTTCCGGTATTATACACACATTTTTCACAAAACCGTACTATTATTTGAATTAATCCTATTTCATAAAATAATAATTGGAGATAAACCTAATAAACATGTAGACCCTGCCGTGCACTGCCCAATTCATTAGAATGCATGCGTCATTTTTTCGAGAAATATAGTATGTTATTTGAAATGCACAGATCCACCCAGCTAGCATAAGAGGTCAATAACAATACAAGAGTGTTGAAATCACATATGATTCTGTGGAATATTTCATGTGGGAACATCCTCTTTTCTGTAAATTGTATAAATGGGAAGAGTTCATAATATGGATTACCTGCTTAAACATAAATATAAATATTTTGAATGGATAATATCATTGTGTGATAAATGTTCTTGGTTTTTTGCAGAGGTGCTGGAATTGGGGGCCTTGGAATAACAGTTGAGGGCCCATCTGAATCCAAAATGTCCTGCAAAGATAATAAAGATGGCAGCTGTAGTGTGGAATATATTCCTTATGCACCGGGAGATTATGACGTCAATATCACCTATGGCGGAGAGCACATACCTGGTAAGCCATTCTTGAGTGTGATTAGCACTTTAAGTGATACCCACTGCCCTCCAATGCAGCATGTTCTACCAGCATCTATTGGACGGGCACTCAAAGGTATCTAATGTATTTCCTGTTAACCTTCTAATTGCCTGACCTCTACAGTAGGAGTGCTGTAAGGGTGCAGAAGAAAGACTCTGGCACAAAGGTGGCATGTTTGGGGCTGAAGACTTTTATTTAGTTATACAACAAGAGAAATCCTACCATTCTCCATCCCTAAGAGGGGTTTCCCTGTCTTAACTAAAGATCTAAGAGGACTGTCCGAATGTCTGTTAAATTAAGTGCCATGTGTAAGGAAAGGCTTTGTATCGTCAATGAAGACCGACAGAAATAAGATGCAGTTCAAGGGTGTTTCTTGAATTTTAAAGGGTTGGTTAAATGCCCATCTAAACCTAGATGTAAGGATAGGAGCAAGCTACAACCATCAAATAATAATAATGCAGTCCAAGTTGAGTCTGTCAAAATAAATGGGCCTATGCTAATAAACCTATTGTCAAGCCTTACTTCTAAATTCAAAATGGTGTGGGACAGTAGTGTATGCAAAAAAGGAAAAGTGTTCAAGAAATAATATGTCAGGATAGTTGAGCAATTGGCTTCCCTTCCCCACGTTTTCAGCATGACACAAGGCAGCACATTCGAGCTTCGTGCACACTCTGGCTGCTTGGGCACTGGAACACAGTTAAATGGTTCAGCTGGTGTCACACCTCTCTGGCAAGGTCTTCAAGAAACAAAAAGGATTCTCAAAAGAAACAGTTCTTGTCAAAACAAAGGCTTCCTCCGCCTTGAAACAAAAGTTCACTTTACTTGTCAAAACACACAGACTTCTTTTACTTGTTACCTTGGGCTTTCCCTTCTCCAAGCTTTTATCGTCGAAGGCTTTCGAAATGGGAAGGCGGTTTTACTTATACCATACCCGACCACTTTTACCTTTACGGTACTACCTTATTTCCCAGTGTCTGCTGGTACTTGTAGTTCCTTTTGTGACTTGTACAATTACTTTAATATTTCACATTTCTCATTCTCATCGGTTTCCCTCTGCCGGGATCAGACCATGTAGGGTCTCCCTTTGTCAGGCTTGGACCTATTTTAGCTTCTTGTCTATTTTACTTTTCACATTCACTTTTAAGCGCTCCCAAACCTCATGCTTGTCTTTTGTCAGTTTCCTTACCTCACCGGTTGGGGTTGGAGTCTTTCAATCTTTGCGCTGGTTTAATGTCTGAGTCAAGAAGGTCCCTGATAAAGTTACGTCTCCCCAATTCTACCGTTCACCCAGGAGGATTTGTTGATAACCTTGAAGCATGATAACTTTTCCTTTCTCTTGCAGCTGGGCTGGCAAACACAACCTTTGTGGTTTTGAGAAGAAGGTGTACTTTCGCACAACGGGCCTCTGTGTCCAGCTACTGACGCTCACCCCTTTGCTTTCCGCTCTCCTCTGCTTTTCTCGCTACTGCTCTGGAGGGACAGCCTCCTCTCGTGCCTCGCCTTGTGCTCGACTCCTCGGGGGTCTCCCTCAGTTGGGTTCAGACTCCTCCTTCAATGCACCAGTGTTCAAATGGGATTTCTCCTGAGGTCATTGTTTTACTACCTCCCCCTCAAAAGCCTGGGTCTTTGAGTTTGACCCAGGGGAGGAGTTCTGGGTTGGTCCCCGTCAGGCAGCCTCAACTTCCCCTGGGTTAGCCTTCTAGGTGTATAGGTCCCCCACCACACTGCCACCTCTCTTCCTGGGCTTACATGCTCAGTGTTCTGACAGTCCTTCCCACTCCAAGCATTACAGGGTTGCTTAAGTTTTGCCTCCTTCCTCCTGGCTTCCCTGCTTCCTTCAGCATCCCCAACTTGCTCAGAGTGTGCCTGGATGTCTGACCTTTTTATACTTTTAAATGAGTTGATTGGAGACAGGTGTAACTAGTTGTGCCTCCATGCCTGACTCTTCCTGACCTCATTACCGGGACAACATGGAGACTGCCCATAGGAATACATTGCCCATAGATTCCCATGGGTAATCCTCATGACTAACATCTACCTCTTCTTCGACACAGTATTTGGACTTCCAGAACGGAAGTAGGGATTGTGGGAGTTGTAGGCTTTCCTGGAGATCATGGAAAAACCATGGAGGCTTTCGTCCTGATGAAGGGGTAAATGTTTTGTGATGGGTGAATGGATTTTTTTTTGTTTTCATTTCCCTGGTCGTTTTCTCCTTTTTAATACAGAAATGTACTGGGGTATGATGGGACTCTGCCCATGACAACTGAGGGGGATGTCTGGTAGGGGTGTATTGGAACGGGAGGAATACCATGGCTCGCCGAGGGTGTCTCTCCCATATTCCCAAAGGACCTCCTGCCCAGGTGATCCTCCCTCACTCGTCCGCCATAGGGGTGGGATCCAAGAGCGATGGCCCTCTACTGGCCACTTGATAAAGGATCCCTGGCACTAGCTTGGGAGAAACGCGGCAGGTTTCTCACACCTGTGTCAAATAAACCTTACTTCAGCCCCTTACACTATAAACTAAAGAGTAAAGCAGTATTGTTCTGGTCCCAGGAGAATGCCTCCCTTCTCCCGGCGTTCCGTCTCAGATTAGCCCAAGGGAATGACTCCCTTCACTAGGCCTGTTGGACATTCAACCCGGTCCAAATGACCAGGATCATGACTCCCATCTTCTGGTAATCATAAAACAATCTCTTAAAACCAGGAAGAATGAATCCCTTCCCCATGTCTTCTGCTCATTAGGTTTCACACTTACAACACCCAACTCTGAGTGTTATGAGGGTCCTCGACCGTGGCTTCTCTCTTCTTGTTTGGTTTGGCCCACTTGGTTCACTTTCCTGCCATGAGGAAGATGACTCGTATCACTCTTGGTTTGGGTCCCCAACCCCAGTTTTCTTCGGTTTGGCCCACTTTCCTGCCGGCTACTGCCACATGGAAGTGACTTGTATCACTCTCTTGGTTTGGGTCCCTGACAACAGTTTCTCTTTTGTTTGGCCCACTTGGTTCACTTCCCCGCCAAGTACTGCCATGAGGAAGATGACTCGTAACCTTGCAATTGTTAATGTGGTTCAGGTCGTAGACCGTCGATTCTCTCTCCTTCCTCCCACATGTCTGTCTCTCTGTCCAAATACTAACACAAAGGGGATGCTTTGGGGCATTACTGCCAGGTGGGGTGTTGTGAAGGAAATCATGAAGCAAGACACAGACAACCGATTCAAAGCTCAAAGCAAAATTGTTTATTAACTCAAATGTCAGGATGGTTGAAAGCCCGTCTTGCCCGATGCTAAGGTGGGATTTCCCTACCTGAACTAAACTAAGGAAAGTCTGAGTCAAAAGGTTAAACTTAAAAGTCTGTCTATGTGATCTAAGTAAGCCAACAACGTTGTCTGCTGCATGTTCGGCGTGCAGCCACACAATGATCAAGGATACAACGTGACTTCAACATGAGGAGCGGCAACCATATAAAGGCTTCATCTCATTAAATGAGGAAGATACCAATCTGGGAACATTCCTGTGGTCGTGTGGAATTGTTATCCATTTCATGAAATTATTTCTCCAGGTTCTGAGCAGTTGCCAGATCAAACAAAAAGGGTTAGGCGAACGAATAAGGTGCTGAAATCAAGTAATTGTAAAGTAAGGCGTTGTGCAATATTTACTCCATATCTGCACTAAGTTAGAGGTAACACTAGGTCTGGGCACCTGAGGGAGGGGTAACTATCCACTCTTGTCTAGTTCAATATGTGTCCAAAACTTATCCTTGCCCTCACAACTAAAGCTAAACAATATGTAGGGATGTCAACAATAAAAGAAATGGTGATCAACACACACAAAGTTCTGAGATTATTCCAGCTTCTAGCTTCCTTTTCAGCTCCCCTTCCCCAGGGGAGGACTAGAAACTTTTGGCCTGGGGGGCAAGTACAATTTTCTGGCCCCTGGTGCAGTGGCCCAACCCCACAATGCAGCATCCCCGACTTCCCGAACAACTAAACTTAACACCAACCTCTCCCCCCATGTACTCGCCAACATTACTTTCCTTTTATGCAACATATCTTTCAGTTATGTTTGTGTTTTCTTGGAGACCCTGGCCCAAGGGAACCTCTTCGACATACCAAACCTAGAAACCTTATTTAACCAGCATGATATAATTTGGTGAAATGGGAAACCTGAGATTTGAATCCAGGTTTCTCGTCTCCTAGTTTGCAACTGGACAGCAGTCTATATTTGTATTGGCTGGCACGGCAACATATACATACCTGGCGTCCTGCCTCCCTATTGCAACACACAAAAGCCAGACCTGGCACCCTGTTTACCAATGTACCACACCACAAGTACCTCACTTGGCGTACTGCCTCTTCACCAGTACACATTCCATAAATGGTTAATTCTTATGTATGGAGAAACACTATAGATTATAAACTCATGTGAGTGAGACTTTCCCCACAGACTGCTAAGGAAAACAAGGCACAGTTGTTAAGACAGATTTCTTAACTCTGACCTGGTAGGCAAACGTTTAGGAGGCCACCCTCGGTTTAGTGAAACAGGGGAACCTTCTGGACAAGCCAGAATAATCTAGGTAGCTTGGCAGGTGTTCAAGACTAAGGGCCTCATTAGGACCCAGGCGGTAAGGGGTTTACGGCGGCGTAAACAGCGCCGACCCTTACCGCCTGATTCCGAGGTCCCTTAGCGCCATGGAGGATTTAACACCTGCTTTTAGCAGGTGTTAAAATCCATGGCGCTAAGGGACCTTGTTGTTAATTACGCCACCGTAATTTACGGTGGCGTAATTAACGCCTTCCCCACTCCCATTATGCCCTATGGGTCAAAAATGGGAATGGGGAATGGGGAAGGGTAAATGGGTTAATGGGGACTTACCGCCCCGCCAACCTCGGAATGGGGCGGTAAGTCCGCCAACCACCATGGCGTAAACGTAGTTTACGCCATGGTGGTAAAGGTACGACCCAGGCGGTAACTTACCGCCTGGGTCGTAATGAGGCCCTAAGTCTCAGGAGGGTGAGAGTGATTGGAAGCCCACAATGAGCACACACCGCAACAAACCACAAATTACGCTTAGACAAGTGTATATGAAAAATATCTATACATTTATTGTCGGACAGACCAAATAGGCACAAGCACTTTAGCACGGAGTAAAACAATGATCACACAAATCCTTAAACTATACAGTATATATGGATTACATTTCCTAGTGCAATTCAGTTCCAAACTACAACCACAACCTGTGATAAAAGGGGGGAAGTTTAGTACACAAATGGCAATAGGTTATTCTTCAGAGTTCGGTCCGAAATTTTCGTCTACAACTCTAAGAGGGGAGCCTTGTACTCAACAGTGCTCAACAGTACAGTTGTGCGTAAAAACGCACAAAGGAGCAGTTCTTCTTTGCAGGGCTGCAGCAAGTGAGGAAAGGGCTTGAGGCGATGAAGAATACGTTCCCACTATTCGAGTAGGCCCTGCCCTTGGCGGCAAAGCAGTATTCAGTGGTGAGAATAGCTAGGGAGCGCAGGTTAACCCAGCCAAGTTTGAATACCCTTCAGGGATACCTGTGCGTAAAAATGATCGCTTGTGCCAGGAGGCCACCGGTAAGTTATGCAAGTTCTCACCGACCCTCTGCACAGACCGGATCAAACTTGGCCAGTTTAGTCAAGGTCGCTAGTAGGTTCGAGTCCTGCAGTTTCGCTCTGCTCCGGCTCTCAGCGACTGCAGTGGACAACGATCGTCTGTGACAGGACAGCGGTCCTTTCCCAGCTTCCGAAGGAGGTATGAAGAAAATTCTGGTGCATCTGGCTTCAGGGCACAGGAAAGCAGAACAGCAGGCGAACAATAGCGACCGTCACCACCAGGTTGTGACGCGGGAATCTAGGATGCGGGCCACGTAACACGCTCTTCTAATTCGGCACCCAGAGGGGCTAGGCCTATGAAATTTGGCGGGAGACTGCACGGGACCTGCACTCGACAGCGGCGGAGCTGCGGGATACCTTGAGATAGAGCTGGAAACTTCAATGGATGGCCCAGTAACAATTCCAAAGGGGCTCATTTGGTCGTTAAGCAGGGGGCACCGAGAGTAGTTTCCACTACTCCAAAGGGACGAAGCGCCTTCGCAGGCCTGCTTGATGGAAGAAGAAAGTATGGGTTTGACAGAACAGCAGAGGGCAAAGCGTGCCAAAACCGCCCAAAGCATTTCCGGTAGCATTACGAGTCTGTTACTTTGTGTAAGAGACTTACCTCCTTCTGTAGTTCAGTGAGAACACAGGTGACAAGCCTGGAATGGCTGCAGAGCCCCTTCTCTTTTCCAAGATTAGCTTTGCGCCAAAATCAAGGACTTCCAATAGAAGATCTGCTCTCTTGCAGGCATCCCAGACGCGGACTAATCATGGCCCACAGTGGTCTGGTATTCATTCACTCCAGAATTCCTGGCACAAGCAGTGTGGATTGGAACTACACAGTGCCAGCCATCTTCCTGGGCAAACATACGTGACAGGCAGAAGCCTGCAAAAGAGATTGTTTTTTTGTGGGAGGCTGCATGCCCAAATAAGGAAAACCCGGGTTACTCGACCTGGGTGAAGGCAAGGGACAACATGGCCATGGGACAGAACAAAATTCTTTGTGGTTCGGCCCTTTTCGGACCTGGCCACAGTCTTGAGCCAAACACGTTAAATGCAGTTTAACTCGATAAAAAGAAGTAAAACATTATGAAAAGTAACTGCTACCACCAGCTCTTCCCAGGCACACTCGTACAATCACCAAAAAATCCTTTGAGGGTGTCTAGGGCCATAAAACCAAAATGAACCCCAGTGCACGGTACTGGAAGGTACATAGAGCACTGTTAAACAGTTACCAAGAAATGGCAACATAGTTTCCCACTACTGACAGTCTGAAGGACGTGTCAGTTTCCCAATAACAAGTGAGCAAAAGCCCAGGGGAGTTCAGCTGAAGGCTGGGCTCCACTGGAAAAAGTCAGGTTAGGTTAGCTAAACAAAAGCAAAAGGTTGGGGGGAGGGAAAATTACACAATAATGAAATCCTTCCTAACAACAGTAATAAAAAGTGATTTGCTCAGGCTAACATAATGTGTCAATTGTGATAGGAGGAGATTTAAGCCCTATCTTCCTGGTTCCACAGTTTTAAACGTAGACAACAGTGGGAACTTCCTCTTCTCTTGTTCCATCTTCAATAATACAACCAACAAAACACTTTCTGCAAAGTTGTTATTCAAGGCCTAACCTAGTACACTGTTCAATAAATCTGGTTTTCAAAGCACCGAGTCACATGACAAAGCAACCTGACAAAGTATAAGACATTTCTTAATTGAAACATCTGCTAACCTACATTTCCAGATTTCTATCTCATTTACCATATTTTCTTTTCCCATAACGCTGTGTTGACCTTCCTTTGCACCACACCCTTTCAGACTTCCTTTCTCCTTTTGTACCATCCATTAACCCTTAACTCAATCCCTTTCTCTCACACCCCATTTACTTGCCCACATTGCTCAGTCACCAATTCCTTGTCACGCGCCCCTTCCGTTGAACTGGCTCACAGGTACATAATAGACCACTTTCATTTGCTAATCGGCCTCTGCCAGACAACAATGTTTTCTCTGAACAGATGGGAATTACAGGCACTTTCTTTCAATATAGTGACAAATGTTTTTACAAAGGGTCATGGTAAGGGTGAAAAGGTGAGCATCGTTGATGCCCTCTCTCACCATCTTACCTACGTTTTGCATAAAAGGGTCAGAATGGTAAATATTTACAATAGTGATATCAACCATTGGAAATAGATGACATTTTCTTTTTATAAAAATACATTTTTATGTAACCACCTACAGAGGTAGTATTTATAAAAATACCTCCAGTGATATTCCAAAAATACCATCTCTGCCAGTGGTTAACTTGGACAGATTTACACAAATACCACTAGTGGAGGCTGTAACTTTCTCCAGCGGTATTTAATGAAACAAATCCACCCAACTCTGAATGTAGTAGTCCTGTAATAATTAATACTTAAGTGTTACATCTTTCTGCACCTGTCCTTCAAGTGTACCCAATAGGGAGTACCACCATCCATAGCTATACGCCCCAAATAGTAATAGTCATCAGTGCTATTCGGGGTGCTATATACATCTTTTTGTAATGAGTTCACCAGGGATCTAGAAATTCCCCAGAGGAACGGGGAAGCATTCTTGCAGAATAAAACTGGGGACAAACTCTTAAAATATGAACCCTTACTTCCTTGGCAAGTAGGAGTCGTGATAAGCTGCTGATGATTGTAACAGTCCAATGGTGTATAGCCCACAGTGTTGCCAACATTACTATCCAGGGTCATAAAATCTTGCCATTTAAATGCTTACATTGCCGTTGAACTATATGAACATGCTCCAGTGCGTAGGCTCTCCTCACTCTAACATACCCTCTGTGGAGGGCCATGAGTAGGGGCCACCCAGGCACATCTGCTACACTGCTGAAATCAAGACGTGTGTCAATCTATCTAAACAGAAGCCAAGTAGGCCTGAGAGCGTTCAGTTCATTCAATGCAGACTAGATTCTGAAGGATTTCACCTTTTTCAATGTTTTGTTACGGGTTGAAGATCTGCCCCAGGGAGCAATAGCCCAGCTAGCCTGGGTGGCAAATACCACCTTGCCACACTTCCCAGGCCGCCCCTACCTTCCCCGAAGTTCAAAACAGTTCCACAAATCATTTGGGCTCCCTGTCCCAAGTTCAAGGCAACACAGTTCCAACAAAAAGGGCCTTGAGGCTCCCGTCCTCAAGACAGCATTGCAGTTCATCAAGTCTCAGGGTTCCCTTCCTCAAGACTTCAAATTGCCCAGGCATGCTTGGTTTCAATGTTTAACACAATTCCAGATCAACTTATCATGCCTTCCGGATAGTACTAACAGTTCACTTAGATTCTCCTTCTTGGTTTAATTCAACAATGTCTTTTAGTTTTCACAATTGTGGGCACTCTGGTCTAAGCACTGCTGTCAGACCACACGGTCTGCCCATCACATGTCGCGCAACCATGAACCCGAGGCTCTCCAGCCCACACAGATTCTTCTGTATCTGCCCCTGTGTACAGATTCACATTCACTTGGATTCTACTTGTTGGGCTCTTAGCGTTATATGAAGGTTCACACTTAATTGGCTTCTCCTGGTTAGCCTCTTGCTTTGCCACAATGTGTCTCCCTTCTGCCAGTCTGGGGCCTTGCCGTTCCGTATCCATGTACAAATTTCACTTCTTGGTGGTTTTATTTCTTCCCCACCTTTCTGTCATGCTCTTTTGCAACTATTCACACTTGCATTCTCATTTTGTACGTTGCGTTCCAATGGGCACTTTGCCAGTCATCGGTTATCAGCTTGTGGCTTTGCCCACAAAGTTCCATTCAAATCAGTATTCAATATTCACTTTGTCGCTTAACTTCCATTCAACCCATAGGTACGGGTTGGTTTCAACCTGTGCACGCTTTTCTGCTCATTCGGCAATATTTTCACTCCCACACAGCCCCCTCGGAGGACACCAGTCTGGAGTGACGTTACTCTTCACTCACCGGTCTCCGGTGGTCCTTTCGGGCGGCTGTGATGGTCCACTGCTGCTCCGCCTGCTGGCTTGCTCGCATTTCTGTTGCTTCTCTGTTTGCCGGCAGCTCCGCTTCTCTTCCGCGGACGTTGGTGGCAACCTTGGTGCTTTTACTTTGCGTGCAGTTCCAACTTCAGCTTTCCGACTTTGCAGGCTCCCACACCTATGGAATTCTAGTGGCCCAACGTGCCCAGGGCTCCAAAGGTCTTGGGGATCGTCTGCCGGCATCCTGACTTCCCTTCAGGACCCACAATAGCTGCCTCCTCTTCAACAGGATCCTCTGCTGTTCTCTCGCACACAGGCCTCACTGTTTGTCTCTCTGCTGCTCTTTCCTTCCCTTCTTATACACCTGCAACCACTTGACAGGTTGCAGGTGTGAGGTCCAAATTGGACTTACCTGACAGTAATTAGAGGGACATGCCTGACCTTTACAGTACTTTGCAGGCATCTTCCTCGTCCCAGTACTACAGTGGTGAATTGACTTACTAGTGTTCACTACTCCTAGTTGCCCCTTCCTCGTCCCAGTACTGTCATAGGATGAATGTGGGAAAATGAGGTAGGATGTTTTATAGTAGCCCATAAAGGCCAGGGGAGGGCTAGGTTGGTTCTCAATAGGAAAAGGGGGATACCATGTCTCTCCTGTTTCCCCCTTAAACCTTCTCTTCTTCACCCTCCTCCTGTTGTTCTTATACTGGTAAAATCTCCTGGTGTTTTCTCCGTCAGTGGGACAGGGGTAGCAATACCACATAACTGCATCTGGGATTGAGGGCTCTTCCAGAAATGGAAATGAGGGGTACCACGTCTCACCTAAGGATGTCTCAACCCCAATCCCCAAGGACCCTACACCCAGGTGATCCTCCCTCCCTTCTCCGCTCACAGTCGGGATCCAAAAGCGTTTGCCTTTCCCTGGCCACCTGAGAAGAGGACCCACGGGGAGTAGATGTGAGGACGCCCTCAGGTTTCTGTGTTTACTTCCTGCACCTTTGGACCCCCAACGGTCTCTGTGCCTCTCCCGTTACCTTCCCTGGCGCTAGGGTGCTCGGACGGTTCTTTCAGTGGTGTATTGCCTTCTCTAGGGGTCTACTGTCAAATAAATGTATTCCCGCTGGCGGTAACATCACTGGCAGAAGTACCGCCATTCCCAATGATGTATGGTGGGACTTAGCAAAGCGAATAAAAGAAACTCATGATTAGGTGGAGACTTCACTGTTACCACAAGTGGTGAGGGTAATTCCTTAACACCTTTAATACCACCTGTAATGAGGCCCATTGTGTTTTGATTAAAATGAAACTTGCTGTAAAATTCAGAAGTATCACGCACTGTTTTCTTGGCTATTTGCCAATTTTTTTTGGGGGGGGGGCGTCTGTGTCTGTGTGTCTGTAAAACCCCCAGGGGACAGAACTGCAGACAATAGTCCCCATATACCCGACAGGTCTCTAACTATATTGGGAAGAAAGAAGATGATTAGTGAAGTATTCAAAACACCAACCTTTCTCATAAACCCATCGTCCGCATCAAGCAGCAGCTCAAAGACTCTAGAGCAATACTGGAGGCTGGGGAATATGGGAAGTGGCCGTAGGGCGGGACATCTGGCCATGGCTGAAAGCCATAACCACTTGGCCAAGGTCTTTTGGCATAGTTGTTGCAACAAGGAGAGTGGACAGGGCCAAATGCTGTGACCACTGGCCATGGTTGAAGGCCATGCACATTGATATGAAGTTAGTTGCTAGACACTGAGGTATGGGCCAAAGTCTATTTATATTAATTGGTGCAACACTGACATTGGCCACGGCCAAAGACAATGGGCACTTGCCATTGCTAATGAATCCTGGAGAATATATAGCATAACAAAACCTTTGAAATTCAGTGGCTAGTTTAAACAGAGTTAAGATAATCCGATTCATTGCAACAAAACCCAGAAAATGTAGCAGGTGTGGTAACCGACGACCAATTTAACTCCTCCCACAGCCCCTCAACCCCGCCGTTGCTCAGCCCATGTGGACCAACAATAAGGTGAACATGACTATTGGTGAGATCTACGGCTGAGGACTGCAAGTAAAGATGGTCGTCCCTTCACACACACGCTGCATTTCCTAGCTTTTGTTGCAATCACAAACACGCTGCATTTCCTAGCTTTTGTTGCAATCACACACGCTACATTTCCTAGCTTTTGTTGCAATCACACACACGCTGCATTTCCTAGCTTTTGTTGCAATCACACACACGCTGCATTTCCTAGCTTTTGTTGCAATCGCACACACGCTGCATTTCCTAGCTTTTGTTGCAATGAATCTGATCATCTTAGATCTGTTTTACCTAAGTTTTTTCACTCAATATGTATATGATGCAATCTCCTACATGGTCTATTGGCATGCGATATGCCATGGTCTCATGCCGGCAAGGTAAACAAAATGGGTTTATGGTCTTTTGCACACCGGTCCAGATGTTTGACGAATTGTGTGCCGCAGGGGTACACAAGCGCTCTGGTATTGGAATAGTTCATTAAAGGTTATGTAGGCCTCATAATGACATTTATTGTACTGCATTGTCCTAGTTCCTTAACCTATGTCAATGTTTTTATTTTACAGGCAGTCCTTTTAAAGTTCCTGTGAAAGATGTGGTTGATCCTAGCAAGGTAAAAGTTTCAGGTCCTGGCGTGGGAGCAGGAGTTCGGGCGAACATCCCTCAGTATTTTACTGTGGACTCCAGTAAAGCAGGCATTGCACCGCTCAAAGTGCTTGTACAAGGCCCTAGAGGTAAGCACCATACATTATTCGGCTACACTTGCAGATTTTCCATTATTGTTGAATGCATATTTTGACTTCGTATTGACTACTCAATTTGTGGCCTGGACAAATAATATTTAAATTGCGTGACTTGCCTTTGGTGTACGTATCTCGCCTTGCCTTTGGGGTACAAGTGAGGGCAGCCTACAAAGGGGGATATTGTCTTTCAGTCATCTTGTTCTAACCCAGTGTGGTTTCTGGTCATTTCTGGCCAGGCCTTCTTACCCAGACTAAGCCATTGAGGAAAACCTGCTGTGATCACTCCCACCTGAAAGAAATTTTTTTTGAAGGATAGACAAAGTGGAAACCCCTGTGAACAGTCCTGCAGTAGCCGCCTGTGTCCCCGGTGTCTTGGCCACTTATCCCCAAGAGCTGCCTGTTTGGCACACCATGTTCCTCTCACTCAATGCATCCATGTATGAATGCTTGCATCAGAATGAGCTACTATTAACTTGAATTCCTGGTTTGTTGCAGTCTGAACCAAATATTGTACCTATTTTCACGTTTTCATGATTTTTAGAGTCATTTTGCCATTTTTGCTGCAAGTATGCTTCCGAAATGCGTAATCAAATTGTTCACCATCCTAATACAGCTGTATAAATCGACATGGAAAACAGAATTTTCTTTGACTGCTTTTTGCTTGTCCCTTAAGTGTAGGGAATCCAGTAGCGGGTGGGACGTCATCACTAATGTCCAGGGCACAGGTTTACAGGAACTATATAGAATACAGAATTGTAAAAGAGCATCAGGACAGACTGTTCCGAAGGCTGGAGAATAGATTGTGACAGAATCCCCTGTCTGGCTTTAGGGGGGGGGGGGCATAGGCTATGGTGACCAAGACTGCTGTGTACCTCCACCCACAGTATCATGGGTCCGGGGAGGGGATTTGGGGAAGATTTTCTTTGCCGCCCCTCCCTAGTCTACAGCGCATAGCAGGGGTTAGTCACATGGCCTGTAACACTCCACAAGAGCTCCACATCCAATCCGGTTTTCTGCATTGGTGCAGTAAAATCGACTGGAGACTTTGCAAATCGTGAAGATCCTGGACATTTGCATATGGGGCTGCAAACGTTATACTTATGACTCCATTTCATACGTGTTCATTGTGACTGAGTACCAAGTCTGTGCCAGAACGTGGCTCACTCTCTACGATGCATGCGCGAGTTGACAGTGAGATTGATAATGTTAGTACGTAGAGTGCGTCACACACCTTCTAATGAAATATGAACACCTGCTAATGAAACAGAACACCTGAAAGCATTAATCACTTCAAAAACAGGTTATAACCTAACAAAGGGAGAACAATGAAAACACCTAAATGCAGACCTGTGAAGGAAGCAGAGAAGTGGGGGGCGGATTTCCCAATTATCGATGCCGGGTAGGGAAATGGTTGGTGTGGGTGTGACGAGATGATAGTACAGAGGTAGGTATAGAGTTGGAGAAGAGGCAGTGCGAGAAGTTGAGGAGGTGGCGTTTGGAGGCGCCATTAAGCGGAGAAGTGCAGGAAATGGGTAACATTAGGAGCTGGAAAGTGAAGAGGCGATGTCAGGAGGCTGACGGAGGGAGGGAGGCAGGGGAATAAGCATTAGTGGGAGGGGATGGATCATCAGTTGATGTTGGGAGTAGAGGGGGTGGAGCAGGGTGAATCAGGAGGCGTTATGGGTATCCAGGAGGTGGAATCTGAGCAAACGTTGGGGGTAGAGGCGAAGTAGGAGGTCGCAATGGGAGGGATCGAGAAACCATTAATATGAATGAAGGGAGCAGACGGATCAGGAAGATTGGAGAAAGCGCCCGCTTGGCCCGGGGCAGTTGGAAGGGGTGAGCCTCTGTTCTGCAAGGGGTGTGCTCAAGGTGGGATGAGCGGGGACTACGAACAAGATAGCGCAAGGGTGGAGGGAGTCTAAAAATCCATTGAGAACTGGATGAACAACAACTGTGGCTGTGTTTAAAGGCAAATAAGATAGAGCTAATGGTCTTTGGCTCTAACCATGCCAGGTCCAAACTTAACCGCTCATATCAATCCTTTCCCATAAACGACACCCAAATTAAGGTGGTAGACAAAGTAAAAACATTAGGGATGTACATGGATTCAACCTTGAGCGCAGAAGCCCACGTTCTCCAATTAAGCAAGAACTGCTCATACCATCTTCGGCTCCTCCAAACAATCTGCCCCTACCTGAGTGAAGCCAATTGCTCAACAATAGCCAGAGCCACCATCCTATCAAGGTTGGATTATGGCCACGCCCTTATGCTGGGAGCACATAGGGGTCATATTGCCAAACCATCCAAAATAATGCGGTCGGGATCATAAAAAGGAAATCCAAAAAGGAACACATCAGTGATGATAGAAGGAATCTACGCTGGTTAGCTGTTAAGGAAATAATTACATTTAAGGCTTTGATGCTGACACATAGATGCATCCATGGGAAGGCCCCATCCTACCTTTAAAAGCAAACTGGTCATGTATGTACGGGCTCTTAGGTCAGACTCAAAAGGTTATATCGAAATAGCCAGATTTAAGAAAGGTAATGGACTCTGAAAAGCATTCCACATACAAAGCAGCCACGATGTGGAATAATCTGCCCATCTCATTAAGGCCAGAACAGAAATACGCAAGACACGCCTCTTTAAATAATAAGCCGGACCTAGGACACTTTACTGAGTGCCATGTCCTGTGTTTTTGAGTATTATGTCGAATCGTCTCGATGTCGGCGCCCTGATGCTTGCAAGCTGTCTGTGCTATATCATTAAAGAAATTTTATAAAATAATAACTGGAAACCAACTCTAATGAAATTTCAGATAAACTGTTACTTATGTGGTCTAATCCATGTCCAGTATAACAGTATTCACTTGTGCCTCCTTAAAACCTGTTGAAATATTCTAATTTGACTGATCTAGTGTAAATGGAATGCTGGTTCTTCTGGGAAGGAGACGCAGCGCCAGCATAGCTAGTGTGCTGGTACTGATGGCGAGCCATTGTTTGAATGTAGGAGGAGTGTTTGAGCATGGTAGACTTCCGTGTGGCAGGCGCAAGGGGGTGGGTGATGACAATCCATGTATGCGCTGGTTACTGCGACTGAAATAACAGTGTTTTGATTCTAGCCGAAGAAACGGATTCCCATGGTGGTTGGCGCAGTCCATTGAAAGTGATTTCAGAGTTCTTTAAAGGTGATCCGAGGGGTGATGTTAGTGAGACAGGTTAGAACCTTTTCACCTATGCTGTCCATGTTGAGCTTCACAGCAAAGCACGAAAGGCGCCAAGCTTCTGATGACGTTTGCACAAGCCAAATCGCTTTCATGCAGCCAGAGCAGCAATGATTATAAACACCTGTGAATCATTTTATTAGTAATAAAGTTGGTATCGCAAATGTTCGTGGCCGATATCGCTCGCTGATTCTATGATTATTGCACCGATTGATTGCATGCAGAATCTTAAATCAATGAAAGGGGAACGTTTATGACGTTACACACGTTAATCTTGCTTTAAAATTGTTAACTGGAAATGAGATCACATGGGTTTTGATTGGCCTTTTTCTTTTTAATTTTTATTTATTGGGGTTCTGGCTCAGTTAAGAATGGCTTATAGCTCATTGGCATGTCACACATACAGCACATCCACTGCTGTCTCCAAATTAATTCTCCAAGCTGTCTAATATCAGACACGTTATTTATTTAAATGCAAAATATACATTTGCACTAATGCATACATTACAGGTTTAATCTTGCCTTTGTCCTAATTTCGTTCTGGCTCTGTCAAAAATACCCAGCACAGTGAGAATAATTTTTCATAGAAAAGAAGCACAACCCTGATTCATCAAATTAGAAACACATGGGTGTTAGAAGCCTGTTTGCAGTGTCTATGGGCCTCATTACATGGTATGCGGTAACCATGGCGCTATTAGCGCCATGGTTGCCGCCGGTATTTTACCGTGTCCGCCTTGGTGGATGGCGGAAGTACCGCCCTACTCCAAGGTGAGCGGGGGTGGTAATTCCCCATTCACCAAGGCACTTCCCCATTCCCATTTTTGCCCCCATAGGGCTCAATGGGAATGGGGAAGGATCTAATTGCGGTACCGTAATTGGCACCAAGGTCCCTTTGCGGGCCCGTTCCTTAACGGCTGGTAAAACCAGCCGTTGAGGTCGGGTCCCGCAAAGGGACCTTGTAGTAAGGCGGTAAGGGTTTACCAGTACCAGTGCCCTTACTGGTACCGGTAAACCCTTACCGCATTCCATGTAATGAGGCCCTATATCTTCCTGGTGTATCCCATAGTTACCCTTGTTCTGCATTTCTCCTGCTGTCTTCTTCCCCTTCCCTGATTGGGACCTGCCAGAGTCTCACCAGAAGTTATTTCATTTAAGAATGCATAGTGCTCCTGGAGAATTCAATTTCACTTTTTCCTGTTGGTGATTTTGCACCCTTCATCCTCTTAAGAGAAGGGGTTTTTCCTAGATTAAGCAGCACTTGCAGGATGTTCTATGTTTCTAGTCTGCCTGCTGCTTGTCATCTCCTGTCCTGTCCTGTCGGTGAAGTAAGGCGATTAGTGTTCTGTCTTGTCGTCTGTGAATGATGATGTGAGAATGGGACATCGGTGAGAGCTGATGTGTGGAACACAGAGTTTGGCTTTTGTGAGTGTACTAGAAGGGTGCTTGTGGGTTGGTTGGCGATGAATGGTCTTGTGGGTATTCACCTTTGTATCCCGAAAATGCCGTCTTGCAACTAAGAATAAATCAAGTCTCAATCTATTTATGAGATTCTGGCATAATACAAATTGGAGACAGAAATAGAAATGAAAAGGGAAACTCAGTGGTTGTTTGCGGGGGTGGGGGGAAGCCTCCTCAAACTAGGATCCAAAACATGGTCCTTGACCAGTGGTCAAAGTGTACAAAAAGTAGTGGAACAATGTTCCCTACTGGCCTACCCCCAATCCCCACAAACCCCATTGCCAGGTCCCCTCCCACGCACAACGCAAACCCCCAAACACATGCACCTGCTGTTTAGGGGGAACGTTCAGTTCAGTACAGGTTTGAACTTCTTCCTACACTTTTATTTTAAAACGAAACCATTCCGGAACAGTTTCTTTTTTTAAATAAAAGTATAGGAACAATAAAACGTAATTTAAAAAAAAAGTAGGAGTACTGCTTCCACCACTTCGACCACTGTCCCTGACAATTGCTTCTGTGCTGCAGGCATACAATTCCTGCACTGGAGCACACTGTATGGAACAGGTTCTCATCTCCTGGAAGTTCCCAGAGGCCGGGCCGATGTACTCTCTGCAGATACTCGCAAGTACTGCCTGTTTGGAGAGGGTTGACCACAGACCCTCATCCTCCGTATGAGGTCAGTTGAAATGTAAGATGGTAGATAGCATGTATGTATGTATCGAGAATTCATAAAGCGCATTGTTCGCCCAAAGGCAGTATGGCGCTAGAGCAGCAAACTTAGAGAACTATCAAGTCCAGCCTTAAAACAGATGTTTTTTTTTTAGGGATAGGATAAATAACAGGGGATCCCTGATGGAACAGAGGAAGGGAGTTCCAAAGTTTGGCAGCAGCATCAGAAATTGCACAGCCTCCAATCCGCACAAACTTGACGCATGGAACCACGACAAAACACCAGAGGCCGAGCGCAAAGGCCGGGACAGGATATAGGGGCAGAATTTCAGCTGTAATTATTCCGTGCCCACGCCATAAAAAGCGTGATGTACCAAACAAAGGGACGTTAAAAGGATGTGGTTGACCACAGGGAGCCAGTGAAGACGGCGGAGTACCGATGTAGTGTGAGAGTAACGAGGGGCTGACATAGCCACTCTGGTTGCAGAGTTCTGTAGAACCTGGAGTTGATGTGTGAAGTAAGCTGGTTTCCCCGGAAGGAGACCATTGCAGTGATCTAATGCAGATGGAGCAAGAGAGGCAACCCCCAGAGCCTGAAGCTGAACGGGTATGAGAGGAAGAACTTTCAGCTGGCGATGGCCTTTCCGATGCACAGCACTGATCTGCTTTTCAGCCGAAAGAGTGGCAGAGATCTTTACTCCCAGATCCTTCACGACTGGAACAGAGACAGGAAAGGAGCCAAAGAGGAGTTTAAAGAGTTCTGGCACAAGAGGGGGCACACCACTAACACCTTGGTCTTGTCACCATTCAGCTTGAGACAATTGTTGCCCATCCACTCCACCACGGCTGCCAGACAAACCCTGAACCTGGGCGCCCTTTCATTTGATGAAAGGTCCAGGCGCATAACCTCTAATTCAAAGTCTTACGATGAATCAATTGTGTGGTCACACTACCAGAGTCCCTGATGGCTCCCTTGTGAGCCCACCTAGCACTCCACAGGAGCAGCTACTGCGGCGGCCCTGAGGTCCCTTTTTTTCTCTTTAGCTTTATACGACGCATTGCCCGCTGGCTTTCTTGGGCATTGCTGCCGAGTTTACTACTTATGGTTATTTCGTGTTGGAGATGCTGGTTAACGTTTGTTGGGCTGGGGCTGTTCCTGGCTGCCCCATTCACATAGTTGCTGTTTGTCCTATCCCATAAAGGGCACCAATTTCTTCTTGGTTGCAAGGCTACAGTTCTAGGATACATCATGCCCTACCAGCCGCTTTGTAAATGGCGGCCTAGATCAGGGATGGGGTGCTTGGCACTGAGTGGAAGTGTGGACTAGAGTGAACAGACCCTCCATTTCACAAAAATGCCCAGCTTAAACAATAAGGAAAGACCAGCATTGGCAGAGCCAACAGTTTTGTTTGCTAGGCACTGCCCGAATGCCACCACCTGGCTAAAAAATGGCAACCTGTTCTGATAGTAGTCTGGCAAATGCCTATCCAATTCCTATACACAAGCTACAAAATGAATGTCTTTCTCAATATTTGTTTTTTTTTTAAATAAGAAGAGAAATAAACTGGCCCGAAGGCACACTTTGTTAGGGCATTTTTATTCCACCCCTAGCATACTTTCAGCTGTTGTTAATTCTTCTCTCCACAGACTGCTTAGTAATAACAGTGGCAGATCAAATTGTGATGTTACTGCTTGAAAGAGCTAGTACAAAGAGAGCACAAGACGATGTGCTTTAAGCAAGGAGGGGCAGATAGTGGGTGGCAATGGCAATAGGGATTAGCATGAAGAGTCAATGTGTGAGTGGGTAGTTAACCAACAACACCCCCAAGCTGTGTGACCCCCCTCACATTTGATCTCTCGGCTAGCTGCACTCCAATGCAATAGTTTTGGATTACATATAGGTGGTGCTTAAGGATCCCTGAATAGCAAAATTAAAAATGATGCTTGAGAGCAAGGGATTTGGGATGGTATTTGGTGCCCATCCATATTGTGAATGCCAATGCAGAGAATCATCTGCTTCCACTGTGAGACCTGTGAAATCAAGACACCTTCATAAGGAGATGACCGCAGGAATGCAGCAACCTCTTAAGGAAATATTGCTGGAGGTGCAAAACAAGGGCCATCGCCATAGAAGTATTTTGTATTTATTTTAATTTATATAGTGCTTTAATGCAAAGTGCTTTACAAGAGGAACAAGCAAATACAACAAGCAATACATGACAATTGAATCTAAACCAGAAAACAGTACAAGGAACAATTTACATTATTGATGAGGTTAAGCGCTAATGGAGAGGGACCATATTGAGAGAGGGGATAGGGGTGTAGGTAGAGGTAGAAACAGTTGTGAGAGAGGAAGCAAAAAGATGCTAGGGGGTGAGTGGAAGAGATAGGATTTTAGAGAAGTGCAGAATGAAGTTTAGGAGGTAATACAGTGGACGGGGAGGGGTAGGCGGTTCCAATGGAAAGGAGCGAGGAGTTGGAAGGAGCGGAAGTGGGAAGGGGCACAGGGTGGAGGAGGAGGAGAGAGAAGGAAGAGATCTGCAGAACGGAGTGAACGAGAAGGAGTATAGAAGGGGGTGAGAAGTGAGGATAGGTAGGGAGGGGCAAGACCATAGAGGGCTTTGAAGACTAGACAGAGGACATTAAATTTGAGCTGGGAGTGAAAAGAGAGCCAACCTAGTGAGTTAAGAGGAGGTGAGTCGTAAGGTGAGAGAAGGCAGAGGGAGTGGATGGCAGAGTGGTAGATAGATTTCAGTGGTGAGAGGAAGGGAGTCCAAAGAAAAGAATGGAGCAGTAGAGTCTGGAGAAGATGAGGGAGGTGATTAAGAGTTTAGTAGCATGAAAGATTAGGAAGGGACGAACTTTATGGATGTTGTAGTGGTGGAAGCGGCAAGATCTGGCAGTGAGAGAAATGTGGTGAGAAAGAGAGGTGGGGGTAAATGTGGAGACCAAGGTTGCGGGCGTGGGGAGAGAAGGGGAGTTTGGAAGGGGGAAATAGAATGAAAGGAGGAGGGCAGGGAGGAGGAAGAGTGCTGGCATGGAAGAATAGGGCTTCGGTTTTATCTGCATTAAGAGTAAGGAGGTGTGAGGACATCCATGATTTAATAGCAGAGAGGCAAGAAGAAAGAAGTAGCGATGAACAATACAGCACCTTTTACAAGCTAATGTGATGCCGCTTATTAGAGTTCAAAGGGTGTTTGGGGCAGCATGTCAGATCATTTTAATTTTCCTTGTGGAAACCAGATTGGTGGCATTTGAGTAGTGCAGCCTGGATGGGACTGTCCAGCGAGGGTGTTGAAATGGGACAAGAAGAGGAATGATCTGATCTGGGGGACGAGAGGGCTGCTTATCAAATAAGTCTCCCAGATTGTAAATAACTGCCACCAGAAAGGGGCACGACACAATGTCAGGCCAGAACCTGGGGCAACCGGCTGCCAAGCAGTTACCAAACAACACTTCCTCAGTTTTATCATTGTTTAATTTTTAATTATTCATGTTCATCTAGCATTCTACGTCATGCGCACATAGTTTCTCAGCTGCCACTAGAGCATGATTATACGGCCAGATGAGCACCTAAATATCCTCAACATAATGTTTTCTAAAAATGAGCTTGAAGACTATTAGATTGCTAAGGTGCCTAATCTATTCATTAAATAGAATAGGGATAAGGGGGGATCACTCTTGAAGCCCCCAGGGAAGTTATAGATCTTGGACATAAAAGGGAGAAGGGAGAGCAACTGGAATTTGTCAGGCAGAGAAGGCTGAAGCCACCCACCACTTTACCTTAGATGCCATAAAACCAAAGGGGATCTGGAAGAACCGAATGGCCAACCGGGTTTGCAGCCACGGGCAGATCTAGCTTCGGTGCCCAGACCCCACTGGCAATCTATATCTTTGCAAAGCTCTTCAAGTGCTGCCACTAGAAAGGATTTGGTGCTGCAGCCAGGACAAAAACCTGCCAGAAGAGTATGGAGCAGGGCGTGGTCCTCAGCACAGTGAACCGATGGAATTTGACATGAGCCCACTATCTTAGCGGGAGCAGGAAGAGCAAAGATAGTCCTGAAATTAGGCGGATCGGAGAGAGATTTTTGTGAAGGGATTTAAGAACCACAGTTTTCAAAGCTTTTGGGACAACCCTGATATTAGTGAGGTATTTTGCAGCTGGATACGGTGGGACCCGCACAGTTGTAACATTTCGCCCCCCTCCCCCCGGGTGTAAGCACTGCAAATTGCTAATCTCGCAGCATAGGCAAATACGCCACATCTCTATCCAGTAATGTTTACGCTGGTAATCGTGTGCCAGGGCATTTCCCCCTTTTGCCCCCTGGTTGATGCATCCGTCCAAGCACCTCATCTTTTATTGCAAGGCACCTTTTTTGGCATTGCCCAGTGAGCAGTATGTGCTTATGTACAGATTTTCTTGCCAAAGCTCTTCTTCCTAACCTAATTAAGACAAAGACACCACCAACAGCTCTATACCGTTAGATTTGATGAATCATGTTTGTGCTGACTTATATGAATGAACACTACTTATTTTGTGAATCCTATAGCTGTGCCTGTGATTAAATCATGCTGCTAAGTGGTAAACATGAAGGAAAGCATAAACACTTCATAAAGTGATGTGCCGGTATCTGGACTACGACCGGCCCTGTAACATTTAAGATAATTCTGGATCAATGTCCTCTATCACAAGGTTGGGTTACTCTTGATGATTTGTTTTTTTACTATATTTGGCTTGGTGGATGTGCAGTGTGATCAGAATTAATAAGGACTGCATAGGCTTTCATAAGGTTTCCCTTTCATATCATTCAAATTCCACTTTTTTATGCATGGATGCTGCCGAATTGTTAATATATTTTCTGATCATATTGGTTGGGCCATTAGGGCATCAGTTTACATTTGAAAATATTTCTAAATGTGTGTAAATGTAAAATATTATTTTACTTGCCCTCCTATAGGGAGGACATCTCTTGGTACTGTGCATTTAAAGCCTCTGTAGATGTGGCCAAGCGCATATACTGGATTGTGGCATCAGGTGGCATCAGTCTGCATCTTGCAAGTGGCTTGGGCGCTATTTGTATTGCCATTATTATAAGGCATTAGGCATCCTTAAATAATCAAGAGTGCCATATAACAAAATATTCTGGATTCCACAGGGGAGATTGTTAGGAAGGTCTGGATAACAAAGGCTCTTTTAACTTAAGCTATATTTACCAGCACACTACCTTCGGCAATACTTAATGTTCCAGGCTTTTAATTTTGTTATCCGGCACTTTAATAATCATGATCTATCTAGCAACGGCCATGGCAGATGCCTATTCGCATCAGACCAGATAACAAAACCTTGTCTGCTCTTTCTTTATGAGAACTGTGATTTATTTCGTCTTTTGGTTAACCCACTTGGAGAACATGCAAATGGCAGTGGTGTGTATTATAAATCCCAGTAATTTGAGACTTATGATGATTTTCTTGTTAATCCTCAGTTTATGGGGGTACAGGTAGCAGTGTATAGGGGGCAGAGGGGTAGACCTTAGAGAAATCTGTCAATAGTGCTGCACAAATCACGATCCCTTACTCGCTGTTCAGTAGCAGACTGAAAGTAAGGCCTCCTGTGAGAAATTGGTGGTGGGCACAGTGAGGTAAACAACACTGCCATGTTCTCTCCGGGCGACAGAGAAACACCATGCGTTTTAAGCGCTCATTGAAAACCCTATTATTTTAGATCTCAGGATGTTGTCCTTTTAGTGGTACTTATATTCCTCTGCACCAAGATGGCCCTGGGTGGACGCTGCTTTAGTGTTTTGAAGCATCTTCAATGTTCATTGTTTTCAAACAAAGACTTTTAAGAATGTATTTTTATGCTCTGCTGTCTTGACTGGAACACCAAGTGGGAAAGCCAATTTGAATGCGACTCAACCATAAAACAAAGGTTGTTGCTCCCACTGTTGTGCCAGTCCTCACCGTATATTTCTACCCATTTATATGTGCCAATTCTCTTTGGGTGTCTCTATTGTGTCTTTCCTTTGGACACTGACACTAGCAAGAAGGCAAGATAAAATCTTCCATCCGCCTGCACCCAGAAGCCCAAACGCAAGAAGAGGGTCAGCTCAGCTTAGCCATTGGAATCCTGGGTGATCCTTTGGGTGTGTAAGACTCACAGTTCAAAAGACCTGTTTCAAGGATATGGTGATGCTACAAAATAGGGGCACCATGCTCCAAGGATTCCAGTCTAGCCTTTTATATGTATGCATATTAGTAGCAAGCATTGTACAGCTTGAGGCTGCCCTCACTATGGTGAAGGGTTGGAGATTCTAGAAGCAGGCGGTCGGTGGTTAGTGGCGAGGGTAGCTGTGAACAATCATTGGGAACTGCTAAATAATATAAAGAAATACAAGGAGGAGTGTACTGACATACCATGTTGAGGTGCTTTTACAGTAGAGATGCATGCTTCCCAGAGGGACACATGATCAACACTTCCAATGTAACACTGGTGATGAGGATGGGAAAGGTGAGAAAAGAAGGGGTGAGAAAACAAAGGGGAAAAGAGAGGGAAGGAAAAGAACATAAAGCAGACGGAATGGCCAACATACCAGGTACCACACTGTTTCTGCCCTCCCCCAGAAATCCACTTATAAAATGGAAGGAATGTTTTAGCAGAATAGGGACCCAATAAAAGAAAGGATGCACTGTTATTCCATTTCCTCGGACATGCAGGTCAAGAAATATTCAAAAGGCTGCCATATATTCCAGAGCGGAGTATAGATATTAAATTGAACTACGTATAATGAATGTATACAAACCTTATGATAAGGGAAAACAACTATTGGCTCAATACCAATTTGCTACTAGAGAACATGTTGAGAACAAAGAGTAATTTGTCACAGCATAGGAAGGGTTGGCTATGAAATGTGCTTTCGACCACTGTCAGGAAGAACACATTAGAGATAATTTAATAATAAAGTGCATCAGCAGTCAAATCGGTGAAGAATTCAGCGAGAAAAGAGGACCCTTCATCAGACCGCGTCATGAAGTTAGCAAAAATGGGCCACACAGAGTTGCATCAAAGCTCCGCGTGTAGACACAAATAGAACGGGAGAAACCAGTGCGATTGCTTAAAAAGGCATCCTGGAGAGAATTGTTAAAAAGGTATTGGGAAAATGATGCTCAGACAGGATAAACCTGCATGGAGAAAGGGGGGTATTCTTTGTTCATACAGAATTCGCAACAACATGGATGACTCAAGAATGTCGGTACCAAAACCATGGGAGGATAATCAGTTTGGCAACCTTAGAAAATGCTTCAGATGTGTCAGTACCAGCCTTCTAGCCTAGGACGGAGAGTGCATGGAAGTACACATAGTTTACCCAGTGTGTGGGGAAAAAGAGTCACTTGGCAAGATGCATCAGATTCGGGAGTCGGAACACCAGAGCATTCATGAAATTTCCAAGGATCAAATGATGGGAGCTGCTCCAACGGTAGAAGAGGAAGTATATGTACTTAATGCAATTAAAGGGCAGTGGAGTAGAAACTGATGTATTATTGGATAGTTGGGCAGATTGTTTTATCAATTTAGACACACACTTTTGCTGTACACTGAATCGGGCAATAATGTGTACCAATGCCTATGGAGAACAACCAATAAGAATTGTAAGGCAAGTTGAAGCAGAAATGAGATCCCGTGGTAGGGAAACCATGGGAATGTTTGTCAAAAAAGTAGAGGGCAACTTCTTGCCCTGGTATGATCAGGCTGGAGTACAGATCAAGTTGATATAAATTGGGGATCCAAACCATCCTGAGCAGATTTTGCTGAAGGAAAAAGACACACATAAAGAAACTGTAGATGACATAATTGCCTATACACTCGGTGTGTTCAAGCGAGAGGTAGGGTGTCTGGGAGATTTTCTGCATCAGATTAACTTAAATAGAAATTCACAGCGCACTATTGCCAAGGTCAGCCCCATTCCACTGGCACTTAAATCTGAAGTGGAAAATGAACTGAGGAGGTTGATGACTGAAGGACTTAATGATCCAACGGATGCAGAACCATAAACTAATGCATCTCAAACCTTTCGATAAAGATAAAAAGCAGTTCTACGCCACCTTGCTACTACTCCTATAGGTGTGAGGTGGGGGATTATGCTATTGCTGTTCACTCTAGAAAATCCAAATCTCAAAACTGGCTCAGACAACATGGTTCTGTTGGACCACAGATCAGTGTATCATCTGGTGCGATTGCATCCTCAGTCAATACAATTCACCATGGTTCTAATACTTTTTGGATCATCCAGGTGCAAGGGGACGCAGTTTGGATTGGTGTTGGCAGCCAATGTCCTTCAAAAGATCATGTATAGATTACTAGCAGCAAGGAATACATTCAAATACTACAAAGGGCCAACTTCTAAGGCCTCAGACATCCCCGGCCTGGCCCTGTTCCTGTGAAGCCAGCAGCCCAGCTCAGGAGAGCTGCACCATCCTCACTGCTGAAACAGAAAAAACTAACAAAATATTCTGTGAGGTAAGCCCAGATGGGCTACAATTGATTTCCTTTTAATTATCTTATGTAGACCCCTGCCGAAAAATATCAAGATTAGAATTTGCCCATACTTGAATTTGGCCCTGTTAAAATGGCTGCTGTGTTTTCTGCAAGGTGCCCAGCTGATGTGATGCAGGCCTATAGCCCACCTCTAATTGCAACCAATTATCCCATTCCTGATCATATTCCCAGGACCTATGGGAGCCGGCTATTGATGTCGGCCCCCTGCAAAGACCAACTGCTAAGGCCTGAGACATCCTCTGTCTGGCCCTGTCTGACCGTGTACGGTCAACCTAACTCGTCTCATCAGCAACAGTACATCCACATTCGCAACTCTAAACACTGTATTAAACTCTCCATGGCACTGAATCTGCCACCGTCTGATTCTATCATCCCAACTGCCTTTCTGCCGCCCGTAATACCTTGTCCTGCTCAAGCCTCCCATGTCCCTAAAGATACTGAGCTAGCGACCTCTGGGATGCTGCAACAGACAACACCCATCTAGCTCGTGCATAGGTGCACTAAGGCTTCTCCCCTTACATCGCGTACAAAATGTCCCCCGAACCACATTGCCACTCCGCCATCCAACAGCTGCAGAAATAAGCACCTCCAAGCCTGTACTTGCCACGCCTACACCCTGACTCGTATACTTGACCCTCCACGGATAGTAAAAACGCCCTCACAAACTGCTACCTATAAAATGCCACTCCACCAAGCATGTGCCACGCCAAGTCTGGCCACTATGGTTTCTTTAAGCAAGTCTTCCTACGTGTTTAAACCGCTTTGCACCCTCCTAAGAAACAAGCAACTCGTATCGCAAAACATTTGTAACTATTGTAACTCAAAGAAGCTTATCCGGCATCCTGGTCCTGTCGTGCAGCCGTCGGCTTACATCGACCCAGAGCATCCATGCCTTCTATACATAACATCCACAGCCTAAAACATCTTGTCGCACACTGCCTAATAGCGAGGGCGTTCCCCCAACAGTCATGGGGTATTTCAGCGCAAGACACCGATATTTGAATGGCATGCACCACTTGACTCACAACCTCCCAAGTCTAAGCCCTCATGGATGTGCCCAACTTACACCCCAGTACTCGGCATCATCCATTGCAGACTGCATTCTTACATTAGACCCTAGCCTGCATACAGACAGACCTAGTACTCAATCCAACGTAATACTTCTGGGGGCTTCCTCGCCTACTGGAATGGATCTTGGCACGCCTGCCCCTTCGCCGCGCCATAACAGTAACTCACTTAATCTCATGCCCACCCTAGCCACCCACCTCACTGGCCTGCCCAACATTGCCTAGAGTGGGGAGCCACTGACCTACATGGCTGATACTTCCACCTACCTTCTCCCATATCGGCTCGCCTACAATACCTGTTCTCTCAATGCTGCCTGTACCATGCCGCTACATAATGGCATTGCTGTCACGCATCTCTAACCTCACATGCCCAACATCCATCTCGCAGGCTCAGATTCAGTCGACACCACTGATCTCCCCTCTACCTCAGCAGAATCCTCTACCACCCAACCGTAGCCTTATTGAAGGTACTGCGTTCAAAGCAGCACTCATCAACGTGAGATCTCTGACTGCCCATGCACTGCGCATCTGTGATTTACCCTCTGCCAATGACCTGGGGCCTTATTACGATTCCGGCGGTAACCCTGCCAGTGCTACCATGTCCTTGTTATGGTAATTTATATAGCGCACGTTCACCAGAAGGCATCTTGGCACTGGAGAGAGAGACCACAACAAAGAGGAATACCAAGCAAGGTCACAGGCAGTAATTAAAAAAAGAGGGGTCTTCGATGGTTGGACAGAAGTTTGATGGTGGGCGGAAGGCTGTTCCACAGCAGTGCTGCTGAAACAGAAAAGGCGTGGCCGCCCATTTGAGAGCAGCGATGGAGAGAGACGCAGAGAATACCAGAGGAGGCTGATCAGAGAGGGCGACTGGGGACATATCGTTTTTCGTTCAAATTTGGCGGACAGGTACTCTGCGCCTAAACTGTGAAGAGCCCGATGAACAATACAAAGAGACTTGAACAGAATGCGTTGTGCCACGGACAGCCAATGAAGGGAGCGTAGCGCAGGAGTGATATGAGAACCATAGAGTGCCTGTTGCTTGTCTCGCAGCCAAGTTCTGAAGTCTTGATGGTACTGGCCTCATTCCTGGGATTATATGCCACGTTTTTGAAAGGCATGATGAGCAAAACGAAAACAACGAGGTTGCTCACAAAAAAAGAATATAATTGACTGGACTGCAGAGTGTGATCAGGAATTTTATTTCATAAAAAAGGACTTGTCTAAAGCACCCATGTTAATGAAACAGAAAATGTTAGAAGGCATTGAATGGCGAAGTACAAAAATAGGCCTTGGCACTGGGGGGGGAAACCCATGGCAGTTTGATTTAAAGAGGAGTTTAAGTTGTGATATATACTGATGCGAGTGAAGGAGGCCTAGGTGCCGTGTGATGGAATGGAGGAGCATATGGTGGGATTTGCTTCGATCCCTCACGGATGCCAAGACAAGATATTTGGTAAGTGAACGAGAGGCCTTGGCGGTGGGGATTGGGGTTGAAAGCCCGAGGTAGAAATGTTCGAGGGAGAAAAGACTGAAGATTATTTTTCCGAAATAACCTTTGGTCTTTTCTCCCCTGAATATTTCCGACTTGGCCCCGCCCACACCCCTACCCACACCCCCAAACCTCTACTTACCTTGCTGTCGACTCACTGTGTCCCTGCGATGCCTGTTCCCTTTCACTTCTGTGATCGGGAATCGGCGCTGCAGGGCCTTTCCTTTTTTTTCGGGACCGGCTGCGGGGGACTCCCTCGCATCCCCTGCTCACAATATAGTGAGCAGGAGTGTGGGGGCACACCCCCGCAGCTCCCAGTACCGAATGTGTGATTTGGTCACATTTTTCAGCCGTTCAGAATTTTAGAACTGCCGAAATTCGGCCAAATCAGGCATTCAGGCTTTTGAACTGTCTTTTTGGACGATTCCGGCAGTGGATAGTTAAGAGCTGCATGTCTGTGGTTGAATTGTATGGTTTGATCAAGGAATATGTAGGAGACATCTGGCCATCGGATGTCACTTATCCAACTGTCAAAGAATACAAGAAAGTGAAAGATTAAGTATCCAAGAACATTATTTGTGCAGGGGTATGGAGTGGTGTAGTACCAGAAGAAATGAGGAACAAAGTGGGGAGTTGGGGATTCCTGGACATTTGAATTGGTAAGACCACATTGCATAATTAGCATGTATTTTGGGTGTCCAAGAATGGATAACGTCATAGAACAAAACGTGGAAGACTACAGAGAACAGCGTGCAGGTAGTGACAAAGTTCTACACCCCAGAACAACACCTATGACAGTAACCACAGCTCCCATGTCCCATGGGATGAGATTGCTGTGGATTTAGTGAGACCGCTTAATGGGGCACGAGATTTATACTTGTTGGTGGTTGTTGACCCGTTTTCCCAGTGGCTTGAAATGTATTGAGAAATGTTAACTCTCACAGCATTATTCATTTCCTGAAGTCTTTGGTTTGGAGGGAGGGTTTACAAGAAAGCAGGGAGCAGATGATAAACCTCAGTTGGTCTCTCGAGAATTTCAGGAGTTGATGTGGGGAAACGGAATTGTACATGCCGCCGCCACCACCACCTCATTATATCATCCTAAGAGTATGGATATGTTGAGCGGCTAAATTGCATGTTGATGCAATCAATCTGGCTAGCAGTTTGTACTGGAGCAGATTGGTCGAGAGCATTAATGAGGAGTGTCTTTCAATATCCCATTGCCCCTCTTGAGGCACTTTTTGAATTGCTGAGGAAACGCAAGCTGAACCCCCATTTGTATCCAGCTTGGATGGAGAAATCAAAAACAGGGTCTCCTGATCTGGATAAAGTGAGCGAGTGAGTGCAGGTCAGTATTGAGAGGGCTACCATAAGAAATGATCACCTGGATAGCTTCAGGGATGTGGGTAGAGCATCATGGAGCACAGGAAAGGCGAGGCTGCTTAGGGGAGCTCACAAAGGCGTATCAAAGTATTCCGAGCTGAAGGTGGTGCACGAGGATGTAGATTGGGTGACGAGACTACAAGATGATATGGTGCGGAATAAGTAGAGGGCGGCTGTGGTGAGACAGAAGGGGGGCTTCTCCAAGAGAACTCCATGATTGTGGTGAGCAGGTGGAAGGGAAAGAGGCATTATATGTTAAAATATTAGTAGTAGGCACTGCCCTCCATCTGGTCATGGTTGGAAATTCTATCGGCAGATTAATCCCATGATTAGTGTGGAAATGGTGTCCCTTCTTCCTCCAAAGCTCGAGGAGATGCTCCTGGAAATCCTCGGTGGCCACCAGCAGAGCTGATCATCAGCCTTTGGGCATGTAATGGGCAGAAGTGATTTGCGCATCCAACTAACCCCATTGGGCGCCATTTGGGAATGCAACTTTTCCCTGGATCAAGAAATTGGGTAAATGTTGAGCAGAAGGAATAGCAGGGGTGGCAGAGGTTTGTATGCCCATGGCTCCAAGTTTGCACCTGACCTGGAACAAAAGGCGAGGGGAGCCAGTGGGATGTTGTGTAAATTGGCCCAGCAGGGCAGGATAACGTGGAGGTGGATGAGGAAGGCACGGACTGTCTGCCCATAACGGTGATGAGCATGCACGTGCGCATACACACGCACCACTTCTTGGTATCAATTAGAGTATTATGCACAACCAAAAGGGCCATCTGAGTTGATATATAAAATATAGAATATAAAAGAACTGTTGGCAGCATGTTTTGCTAGAGCAACATTGTGGGCTGAATGTAAATGTTCTCTTGGAACACTTTCGAGTAAAGCAGGTGCTGCTTCCGGTAGTTGCCAGGCCCAGTGTCCGGTGCAGTGTAAATTCGGGGCTGGCTTTACCCGCTAGGAGATGCATGAAAGCCACACCGGAGGAAGTCCTGTCTGTCCGGCTGAGCAAAGTAATGCTGTTCTTGTTTGTTTTAGGCGTGGTGGAGCCTGTTGATGTCGCTGACAATGGGGATGGCATCCACACAGTAAAGTACACCCCAACACAGGAGGGTCCATACACGGTTTCTGTCCAGTATGCAGATGAGGAAATCCCTCGGAGGTAGGTTACATGAGTAGTAGGTTCGTGAATCTGTGGGGAAGAAAGTGCCTGTATGTGGGGGAGGGGGATGGGTGGTGCTAGAGAGGGATCGGGGAGCACTTCTAATGTACCATCGTTAAAGACTATGGTAATGGGGCATTGGCAGTCTGTGAAAGGTGATTGGTGGTTTGCAAGAAGTGTTCATCAATGCTGGTACAGGGTCTTTGGAAAGGAGATGTTTCTTGGGCCAAAGTAATATTTTGGAATGGAGTACGTTTCATAAATCCAGTGTAACATGATTTTTCTTTTTCCATCCTATAACGTTTACGTTTTGAATGAGACCAGAGTATTTAGAGTGTAGTGAACATGTGTGCCACCGTGTAGCAACACATATAGTACCCAGCACCTTTCATGGCCCTTCTGTAGGTGATCAGATGGATAGTTAATTTCACTACTGATCCATCTGGGAGATTGTCCTAATAGAATGATGTCTTACAGCTACAAACCCTGCATTTAGTCAAATCACCTGGGAATTGGAGGGCAAGCGGGTATGAGGATATTTCACCCACTTCTTTTGATGCGCAACGCAGCCCTCTCCTTGTAAAGGGAGTAGACCTGCATGAAGTCACATTTCGACATCGCCTCTTTGAGTGGATATACTTCCTTGTGCTACCAGAAGCACCTGTAGGAGCTGCCTGTGGAGTAAAAACACCCCTAAGAGCTGCCTGGGGAGAAGAAGCACCTGTAGGAGCTGCCTGGGGAGAAGAAGCACCTGTAGGAGCTGCCTGGGGAGAAGAAGCACCTGTAGGAGCTGCCTGGGGAGAAGAAGCACCTGTAGGAGCTGCCTGGGGAGAACATCAAAATGTTTCTAGGCACACTTTTCATAAAACAATTACCAGCACAAAATGTATGCAGAAGTCCGAGATTCATCGGGCTCTGAATTTCAGCCCACTGGCCATCACTTCTGGCCTAAATAGGCCTAATAGCAACCCCTTCCCCCAGCCCCCGCCTTTAAGCACACTATAAACCTAATGAACAGCTAAGAAACAGCGTTTTCCAATGGGGTTGTGTCATTATAAAGCGCTTCTGTGAAATAGGCCCTTAGACTGCCAGACACATTGTCACCTCCATCATTAAAGCCTACACACGAGGGCAGAGGTCCTACCCAACAACCCCTACTACATTAGCAAATATGAGCTGTTGAAACGGAAAACTAGCAGCGTTTTCATTAGAGACCATCCGATCACCCTGCAATCAAGTGTTATGATATCCGACTCCATGCTGCATGGCGTGGACGGGAGGAGCGCAGAGCGAGCTGTCGCTGTTCATACCGCTGAACGAGCCACACAGATATATGCCACCATAAAGCTGCCAGCCCCCACCCTTTAACACAGGAAAAAACAGCAGCAGCCTTCAAGATGCAAGTTCCAGGAGATGCACCCTTCCCCCTCGATTCCATTGAACTGTTCCCCCAAAGAAATGCCAACTACCAGAGCAGCACATGAACGCACTGGACACCCCAACATGTCTCTTTGTAGAAAAGGACTGTCCAGAAGAATACACACCATTAGCAGAAAGAACAGCCCATGGAAGTCCCTGCGTGTAATTGCTGAGCAGATGTTGTCTAATGCAGAACTAGATTCTCGTGACATGATGTCCCTCGTGGGCCTCAGGAATACATTATCCATAAGCAGCTGCTAGGCCCCCAGGGCTCTACAAAAGCCAATGGTCTGCGCCTTTGCAAAGTGACGGAAAACCAACTGGTTCAGACTTCCTTCCTTTCTACCACCTCATCTTCACCAACTGCCTCAGCCTGCCAACAATGGAACCAGCGTTCTTTACTGCCCCCTCAATGCCCACGGGAATGCCCAGCTTAGTTTAAAGTAGAGTTGAACATTAGTAAAGCTCTTTCCTCCTTGCTGCCCTTCTCCTCAATGTATTGCTTGATTATCCATTTTCTATTTCCATAAACAGACTGATGGCGTTCTAAAAGCCTCCTTTTTGCCTGCAGCAAGCACCATACCCAGCGCAATGGTCCCTCATTAAAGGCCCTCGCTCTTCCGGGCCCATAATGCTCGTCCTAGCTGCGAGTCCATAAAGCTATTTAACGCCCCCAGCCATCTGCCATAAAGTTATTACAAGTCACCTTGTCACTTGCCCAACCTCATAAAGGCTCTCCGCCTGTGGCGTCCTGCCTCTGCACGTTTACAGAACTCCAGTGGCTTGCAGTGTCCTCTTAACATACTGCCTCGTACTGACATTCCTAACCTGTAAAAGAAAAATAAATGGCACCGCTATCCAACTGCAATCACGTATTACTGCTGTGACAGCAGAAGGCCTATCGCCCAAACAGACAAAAGCACAACACCCTGTGACCCTAGATCACTTTACTACATCAATGCAGATTGCTTGCTTCTCACTTTTTTCTCTGACAGTTACGATATGATTGGTTATTTATAATGCGCTCAATACCCAGAGGTTTCTAAGCGCGGACCCGGGCCCGGGGATCGAACCTGTGTTGCTCTGTAGTCTTACTTCCAAGGCGAGCACGTTGCCCCTGAGCTATCCTACCGAGATCCATGTTTCTTTGTTGAGGAGAGATGTATGCCAACAGGTTTTACTGCAGAGGCAAGGAGAAGCTATCTGAAAGCCACAACATATTTTAAACTATTAACATGACTTTTAAAGGGGTTATTATTAATCTACGTTATTTCCTTGTTACAGACTGCTTGTAGACATATGTTTGTTTCCAAAACGACACAATATACTTTTTATTCTAAATATCAACAAGTGGAATATCTCTTAGCAGGTCCTGGGCAGGTATCTTGACGAATTGGGATACTGAGCAAGTACCAATAATAACCCAGTTAAAAGAGAAATCACTCCAGTGTGGAGTTCCACACGGAGTCAATTTACAAATCAGCAGAATTAACCCATATTTGGGATTTTCATGTGTTTTGTGGAGTACAGTCTTTTGATGTTTTATATATTGTGTGTTTAACTATGAATTTTATGTAACGTGATCATTTTAAGAGTGTTATAATTAAATAAATTATTGTATGAATAAATATATTCGGGAGTATACGATTCCTGGTGTTTGTCACCTCTGTGGGTATATTGTACGGTGTTTACACCCTTTTTTTGTTATATATACTATTAGTCTTATCCATGTGGTAAAGAGTGTAATTTGATCCATTAGAACATGGTTTTTGCCGTCTGAGAAAAACATCTTGACGAATAGGTCATATTTCCAGGGGGATCTTTGGTGGGTCAGAGTGACGTATACCTTGACATATATGCCATATTTTCATCAGCGACCTGCGCTGATAAGAAAGTTCCATCTACCAATTCAGTGCATTGTCTTGTTGACCCATGAATTGCTTCTTTAAAGAGTAACCGCCGCTTCCACTGTGTTGTCTAGTCCCTTCAAGGTCAGGGTGCTTCCTACATGTGACGCCAGCATGGTGAAGGCAAGTGGGCCAGGGCTGAGTTCTCAAGGCGTCCCCGCCAGTTTACCCGTCAATTTCGCCGTCGATACCAAAGATGCAGGAGAAGGGCCGCTTTCAGTCCAGATAACAGTAAGTTGGTTATTTCTTCTTGATTTCAACATTTGGCTCGACAATTTTCAAAGTAACAATCAATATTATGTTACATGCCAGAATATTTGTCATATCACTTTTATATTGATTATTACTATAGAGTCTTGTGAAATTGCAAATAATAACGATGGCTTGGCGCTACGTAGTCGGCTGTCTCTCCGCCTTTCTGCACATGGCAGCGCTACAAGAGTTTGGGGGTAACGTGGGTTTTCACCAAACCCTTAAGGGGAAGGATGGTAATGCGTATGGAACAGCAGCGCATGAAGGGTCAAATCTGACCCTCGTGTGCATGGTTTATCAAAGATGTGAGCACCCAGGCTGGCGCTTACATTTTAAATGTGGCCGCATGCATCTTTTTGTCCCATAAGTGAGTAAACGAACACGCTGCGGTGGATGAATATGTTTGTGGCACTTTTTGTGTGGAGGTAAAAATACAGAGGTTTTTTTTCGTGTTAATCTACCACATCAGTATTTCAACTGTCATGTCGCTAAAATAGGCAGCATTCCAGATGCTGCCTGTTTTGATCATTATCGCCACACTCCTAATGTCGCCCCCAGGGCCAGCCTTGGTGGCCGTAGCGCCCTGGGTGGCAAAACAAGCCTTTTGCGCCCTCCCTCTCGTGCTCCCCTTGGTCCTGGGGGGAAGAGGGCGGCAAATTTACCAAAAGGCGCTGATGCTCTGCGTCGGCTCCCTATTGTTATTAAATGCACTCCTCTCCAAAGAGCAGACCGGATTTCACTTCAATAGGGCGCCTGCCACGCATTCTCCCACCACGCCAGCTCCGAGGAGACCTTGAAAGATTCCTCTGAGCTGGCACCACTTTCTTATTTACTGAAGGGTCAGGGATCCTTTCGTAAATAAGAAAAGTGGCAGACTTTTTCAAAAGGCTCACAATGTAACTGATGCACATGGTGGCCCCACAAAGACATCAGCTTTTACAGCAGGAAAGCACATCTCCGCTCCAAATGTTCCATACCAGGTGGTGCTGAAAACGAGAGGGGGGGAGCCAGCCAATCAGGTGGACAGGAACGCAGACTCGAAACGCCAGTGTAAGACTACGTTCCAGGCCACCTGACGGCCTGCTCTCCTGCTGCCATCTTCCCCCACCCATCCTCTTTTTTAATTTTTAATCGCCCCTTGCCCCCAGACTTACCTTACTGCGGCTGCAGCGGCACTCGCAGCTGCACCTTCCTCTCTGCTCACAACGGCTGCCATGGAAAGGGAAGAAGGGCTTTGTATGGAGCCCCGCCTTCCCTTTCCATAGCGGTCATGTTGGTAAAGGTTTTTCCTTCGTACACTGTGACACTGCGCACGTCCCTTTTTGTAGGAAGAAAAAACGTGTAATTTGTTTGCACTGCGGGTTGCCGATTTGGTAACTCGGGGTGCTAATGGCCTTGACACCAGATCCAGCCCGCCAGATCGGGTGTTGACGCCACATTTTATCCCAAGCTCTGAATCGCCACAACTTCATCCTCCTTGTGAGCCGCGCAGCGCATTGACTTCACTACGGATTTGCACGCAAAGTAGCATTTGATTGACCAATTTCTTAATTTTGTATTTAGGACCAAGAAGGAAAACCAAAGAGAGCAAACATTCATGACAACAAAGACGGCACTTATGCAGTGTCCTACATTCCAGACAAGACGGGGCGCTATCAGGTTGCCGTGAAGTATGGAGGTGAAGATATTCCACTGTCCCCCTATAGAATCCGCGCAACACCTGCCGGTGACGCCAGCAAGTGCAGCGCCACAGGTAAGGCATGCGACGAGAGAGTGCAGACAGGTCAAGATGGTATATCATCTAGGTAACTGTGCTGTTTTTGCTGGAAAAGCCTCTTTAATCAACATTCCCACATATAATCAAGGAAGGTTAAGACGGGCCAATCGTGGCCGTCACGTGCACGTGTCTTCTTTGTGAGGTGGGAATAAGGGCTGCCCTGTGAAAGACCTAAGAAGGATGAGTGTGGGAAGTTGTTCTCTAAAGTGCCTGGCACCCGGGGTAGGGAATGGGTTTTCTCTGGTGTGCTTTACCTCTTGAGCATTCGAATTGCCTGGTATATGCCACCCTAAAGATTCTATGCCTCAAGGTATGCCAAGGGCATTCCAGGGGCGGTTGCCAAATCCAACCAAGCACACCTACTTCACATATAGCTGTGTTCGGTTGACAGTGCGTCATTTGAAGTGGCCCTCTTTTAATGTTGACAATTGCGTAAGATTTGTAAGGATTGGCGCAAAGAACGTTTATCAACGCGGGTTTGGTTCCAGGTTATACCAGTGAGAGCATTGAGTCTACTCCAGCTGGTGTTGGTCAAGTGACACCTTCAGTGTGTGAGACTTACATTACTACCCGCGACCTACATTACTAAACCGATCTGTTGACAAAAGCTGTCCATCTTAAACAAAGCCACCCCCCACACCACCACCACCTCTCCTTGTTATCCCGACCCCTACTCACAGAATGACCCTCTGAATGAATGGACTCCACTTTACTCCCTGTCTGAAAAACCATGGTCCACCCCTCTACAAAGTCAGAAGGGTAGCCCCCTCACTCCACCACTTTACCGCCTCTGAACTCATATTGACACCCCCTCTCTCTGGCGGTCAGTAGTACTGACCCGTTCCCTCTGAACCCGTATTGACATGTCCTCCCTCTGGCGGTCAGAAGTACTGACCCGTTCCCTCTGAACTCGTATTGACATCTCCTCTTTCTGGCGGTCAGTAGTACTGACCTGTTCCCTCTGAACTCGTATTGACACCCCCTCTCTCTGGCGGTCACCTGACCCGTTCCCTCTGAACTCGTATTGATGTCCCCTCTCTCTGGCAGTCAGTAGTACTGACCCGTTCCCTCTGAACCCGTATTGACATCTCCTCTCTCTGGCGGTCAGAAGTACTGACCTGTTCCCTCTGAATGCGTATTGACACCCCCTCTCTCTGGCGGTCAGTAGTACTGACCTGTTCCCTCTGAACCCGTATTGACATCCTCTCCCTCTGGCGGTCAGTAGTACTGACCTGTTCCCTCTGAACCCGTATTGACATCCTCTCCCTCTGGCGGTCAGTAGTACTGGCCTGTTCCCTCTGAACTCGTATTGACACCCCCCTCCCTCTGGTGGTCGGTAGTACTGACCCATTCCCTCTGAACTCGTATTGACGTCCCCTCTCTCTGGCGGTCAGTAGTACTGACATGTTCCCTCTGAACCTGTGTTGACGTTCCCTCTCTTTGGCGGTCAGAAGTACTGACCTGTTCCCTCTGAACCCGTATTGACATCCTCTCCCTCTGGCGGTCAGTAGTACTGACCTGTTCCCTCTGAACCCGTATTGACATCCTCTCCCTCTGGCGGTCAGTAGTACTGACCTATTCCCTCTGAACCCGTATTAACATCTCCTCTCTCTGGTGGTCAGTAGTACTGACCTGTTCCCTCTGAACTCGTATTGACACCCCCTCTCTCTGGCGGTCACCTGACCCGTTCCCTCTGAACCCGTATTGACATCCTCTCCCTCTGGCGGTCAGTAGTACTGACCTATTCCCTCTGAACCCGTATTGACATCTCCTCTCTCTGGCGGTCAGAAGTACTGACCTGTTCCCTCTGAATGCGTATTGACACCCCCTCTCTCTGGCGGTCAGTAGTACTGACCTGTTCCCTCTGAACCCGTATTGACATCCTCTCCCTCTGGCGGTCAGTAGTACTGACCTGTTCCCTCTGAACCCGTATTGACATCCTCTCCCTCTGGCCGTCAGTAGTACTGACCTGTTCCCTCTGAACTCGTATTGACACCCCCCTCCCTCTGGCGGTCAGTATTACTGACCCATTCCCTCTGAACTCATATTGACATCTCCTCTCTCTGGCGGTCAGTAGTACTGACCTGTTCCCTCTGAACTCGTATTGACACCCCCTCTCTCTGGCGGTCACCTGACCCGTTCCCTCTGAACTCGTATTGACGTCCCCTCTCTCTGGCAGTCAGTAGTACTGACCTGTTCCCTCTGAACCTGTGTTGACGTCCCCTCTCTCTGGCAGTCCATAGTACTGACCTGTTCCCTCTGAACTCGTATTGACGTCCGCTCTCTCTGGCGGTCAGTAGTACTGACCCGGTCCCTCTGAATACGGATTGTCTGGCCTCACCCCAAGGGAGGCCCAACGCCCTTCATGATGACCGCAGGCAGCACCCCATTTTTCCGCATGGACTCAGCCCCTAGTATGCTAATAATGCCTGTGGCACACCACTGTTGCTTCAGCCGCATGCCCATTCCGCTCCCAGTGCAAGTGGCACAGCATATGTCTCCTTCGCTTCAGCTGTGCCCCTCCCCATCTAATGTAGACGGCGCAGGCGCTCTCTGGTGCAGCCTCTTCTCCACTGAACCCTCAGTGCGCGTGGTGCCCCCCTCACGCCCTACTCCGCTGCCCATGCTCTCTTTTTCTATGCCAGTAAACCAGCAATGGTTTAACCTCCTACCAGTTGTGCCACCACGACTATCGGGTGAAAATCCGTGATAACAGATCAACATGGCCGACTTAATGATCATGGAAGGTTCTTGTCAAATGGCAATCCAAGGAAAAACTATATCAGACTTTCTGTAAAACCTTGAGTAAAACGATCTCCAATTTCCCTTCTTACATTAAAGGCAGTATAATGGTGTTAACATAGAAATGGGGTTCAAAGTAAATTATGCACTGTTTTTTGTTTGGAGCTTTTATGAAACAATTATGTACATAAATAATTGTGTCTTGGAGGTTTTGCGTTTTTATTATTGTTAGCTAGTGGCTATGCATATGCAGTAATTCTGTGATACCAGTTAAACGTAAAAATCCACATTTAATTCGAGTTATTAGTTTCTGGTCTACAGTTTTGCGTAATAAGTTTATGGAAGGGGAGTCGATAGGCATTTCAAGAGCTTTGATGGTACTTTTTCTATCAGCTTGTAGCATTCAAAACTTTGTCTGTAGAGAGGATTTAGGGTGCTTAGTGACCTGTTATTTTCTTACAGGAGGGAGGGGGGCGGGGGAATGCAAGCTACACTGATACTTTTTGCTTATGTAAACATGTTTATATTTTTCAGGTTGATTTATAATGTGATGTGTCCAGTTTAGGTCATCTGTATTGAATTTCGTGTTATTTTAGCTAGAGCTGATAAAATATGTTAAGTATCTAAAGTGAAGAAAGGGCTCACATCCTGATTTCACCTCACTGCTAAATTGCAGGATCCTGCGCAATACAGGGCCTGATTCATGGAAGTGGTTTATAATGGCACAATCCCATAGGAAAACGTTCTGTGAATCAGGCCCTATACTTAGTGTTGTATAATAATGCGGGTTTTACTGATGGAACTCCTTTATTCTCTTTTCATCATCGGTTTTCTTTATGCAATAATAACTCCGCATGTAAACTGTGGGCAACAGGCCCTGCAAAACGACTCTCAGCAATATAACTCTTAAGATCTAAGGCATGAGTGATGATCAGTCTGTAGAGGAGCACTCGGGAGCTGATGCTGCTCCGTACCGTCTGCTCCAGCTTCATCCCTCGCGCGCGGGAGCTCTCGCTTCCACCTACGTGTGAGATCTCGCGAGACTGGAAGTCCCATGATATCTCTACATTTAGTGTCCCACGTTTGGCATAGTGCTTGTTTTGTTAGGGGAGTGTTGTGTTTTGGAGGCTGGTGAGACAGGACCAGAGGCATAGCCAGGATTGTCTAGCAAATGGGGCCTGATGCTAATGTAGGTGGACCACTGCACTGACAAAAATATCTGTAAATACCCACACAGCGCTGCTGAGTGGGCATTTACAGATTTTGGGTGGGCCTTGCCCCTCAGGCCCTACCCTGCCTACGCCTCTGGACAGGACCCCGCTATGGATTTTGTGTTGTGCAGTGGTGAGGGAGGGCAGAGTGCCAAACATCGTTGCTGTGTTACGTGATGCTGGGATGTAGCCGGGTGCCACATACAGGTTCTTTTGCTGACAGCCCTGGTGTTTGTCTCGTAGAGCTAAGCCAGATCCTCTGCTTAGACACTTTATGTTAATTATCTGCCCTCCCCTCCCCTACTGTTGCCATCTCAGGGGCAACATGCTCGGCTTAGAAGGATCAGACGACGTGGAGCAACACAGGTTCGATCCCCGGGTCCGTGCTTAGAAACCTCTGCTTATAAATAACCAATTACAATAACAATTGCGTAGCAGTCGTAAGGTACGTTAACGGAGCTTTCCAGCTATCAAGGACATTAGATATTACGCAGTTTTTTTTTTGGTGGCCTGCTTAACAGCATACACACTTAACCCAGCAGCTTCTAAGCTTGCAAAGCTGCTGTCCAGAAGCATGTGCTCCCATGCCTTTCAGATGATGGGCTGTCATGAACACACCACCGTAGATCATTGTTGAACTTGCTCTTTTTCGCATGTGTGATGTGAATAATGACGTATCCTTTAAATGGCTTTAACATTTTAGTAATAGTTACGCCTCATACATTTCTGTTCTACTTTTGTTCAACAGGAATTTGGTGAAGCGTATATTATTGCGTATGCAGTAACCGCAGGTATCCGAAGGAAATCTTATTTTTTTTGAAAACCTGATCCTGCCAACCCCCCTTCAGAGCCCCCCCCCCCCTCCCTCCAACCAGCTCACAAACGCGCCATGCACAGAGAGACTTCCCAGTCAGGCGCGGAGGGCAGACCAGGTCCACGCGCTGCTAAAAACAAACAAACTCGAGCTGTTTCTTACGGCTGCGACGGGCCTAAAACGAGGCCGCAGAGCCCGGCTATGTTGCCGTGACCTGAGGCGTTTACAGCGGCGGGCAGCGAGACTGCGCCACTGTTGGTTATAGCTGTTTATATAGAAAGCCCGACGGGTTTGAGCTAGGTCTCGCGATGCATATCCCTCAAGCCTGGCAACTCGATGAAGGGATTATTTTAATAGCAAATGCAGTTTTATGCCGCTATTTTAGTAATCCCCTAAGAAGAAAGCCATTTTGGAGACGCTCAACTTTAAAGCACCACACAAGCTCTTTCAGGGTTTCCGCATGGCAGTCAGTCACTGCCACTGCATCTAGGAACAGTCAGTCACTAAACTGGGGTTCTCTTAGTTTATCCTGTCACAGCATTACAGAACCTACCTGTGTGAGTAGTGCGCCACTTCACAGGGCTCGCTCACTCCATGGTAGGGTCTGCATCTAGACCAGGGGTTCACAACTAATTTTGACAGAGGGCCAAAGGTACCTTACATGAGGGCTGTAGTGGGCCGAAAAGTAAATGTGGGCGGGACAGGAGGATTTTTCAACCCCCAATTTGTGTAAAACACATGGAAAAAGAATATATGTTTTTGAGGGGTAACGATTTTTATTGCATTTCAAACTTACATTTTGTACTACACATTTTCCATTGTTATAATTTATTTCTATTTAGTTATTGTATATCGTCTGTTTAAATTATATATATTTTATTGACCTATGATTGGACATTCTGTTATTTTGGACTGCTATAGTTTGCTGTTTGGGTTGCCCAAGAGGAGTATGGCCTTCGTTGATTCAGGTTTCCTCAAAAAGCAAAGGATGTACATCTCCTAACTGTGCCTGTTTTAGCTTTATTATTGGGTTCACTCTTGGAGGGCAACACTATGCCCCATGGCTCCCACACCCAACCAAACACTATGCCCCATGGCTCCCACACCCAACCAAACACTAATGCCCCATGGCTCCCACACCCAACCAAACACTATGCCCCATGGCTCCCTCATCCCCAACCAAACACTATGCCCCATGGCTCCCACCCCCAACCAAACACCATGCCCCATGGCCCCCTCACCCCCAACCAAACACTATGCCCCATGTCCCTCACCCCCAACCAAACACTATGCCCCATGCCCATGTCCCCCACCCCCAACCAAACACTATGCCCCTTGGCCCCCTCACCCCCAACCAAACACTATGCCCCGTGTCCCTCACCCCCAACCAAACACTATGCCCCATGTCCCTCACCCCCAACCAAACACTATGCCCAATGCCCATGTCCCCCACCCTCAACCAAACACTATGCCCCATGCCCCCCCACCCCCAACCAAACCCTATGCCCCATGGCTCCCACCCCCAACCAAACACTAGGCCCCATGGCTCCCACCCCCAACCAAACACTAGGCCCCATGGCCCCCACCCCCAACCAAATGCTATGCCCATTGGCTCCCACCCCTCAACCAAACACTATGCCCCCCGCACCCCAACCAAACACTAGGCCCCATGGCTCTCACCCCCAACCAAACACTAGGCCCCATGGCTCCCACCCCCAACCAAACACTAGGCCCCATGGCCCCCTCACCCCCAACCAAACACTATGCCCCATGGCCCCCTCACCGCAACCAAACACTATGCCCCATGTCCCTCACCCCCAACCAAACACTATGCCACATGCCCATATCACCCACCCCCAACCAACCACTATGCCCTATGGTCCCCTCACCCCCAACCAAACACTATGCCCCATGTCCCTCACCCCCAACCAAACACTATGCCCAATGCCCATGTCCCCCACCCTCAACCAAGCACTATGCCCCATGCCCCCCCACCCCCAACCAAACACTATGCCCCATGGTCCCCTCACCCCCAACCAAACACTATGCCCCATGGCCCCCTCACCCCAACCAAACACTAGGCCCCATGGCTCCCACCCCCAACCAAACACTAGGCCCCATGGCCCCCACCCCCAACCAAATGCTATGCCCATTGGCTCCCACCCCTCAACCAAACACTATGCCCCCCGCACCCCAACCAAACACTAGGCCCCATGGCTCTCACCCCCAACCAAACACTAGGCCCCATGGCTCCCACCCCCAACCAAACACTATGCCCCATGGCCCCCTCACCCCCAACCAAACACTATGCCCCATGGCCCCCTCACCGCAACCAAACACTATGCCCCATGTCCCTCACCCCCAACCAAACACTATGCCACATGCCCATGTCACCCACCCCCAACCAACCACTATGCCCTATGGTCCCCTCACCCCCAACCAAACACTATGCCCCATGGCCCCTCACACCCAACCAAACACTATGCCCCATGGCCCATTCACCCCCAACCAAACACTATGCCCCATGTCCCTCACCCCCAACCAAACACTATGCCCCATGTCCCTCACCCCCAACCAAACACTATGCCCCATGCCCATGTCCCCACCCCCAACCAAACACTATGCCCCATAGACCCCTCACCCCCAACAAAACCCTATGCCCCACCATGGCCCCCCTCACACCCATCCAAACACTAGGCCCCATGGGCCCCTCACACCCAACCAAACACTATGCCCCATGGCCCCGTCACCCCCAACCAAACACTATGCCCCATGCCCATGTCCCCCACACCCCCAACTCAGCACACACACTCTCAAGCATGCACCCATACAGACCTGAACCCCCCACCCCAACTCAGCAGACTCTCAAGCATGCACCCATACAGACCCGAACCCCCCACCCCCGCAACTCAGCACACACAACACAAACACTCAAAAACAAACATTCATACACATCCGACAACCCCCACCCCCATCACAACATACACAACACAAACATACAGCAGAACAGACCTGACACACAAACAAACAGACCACTTACCGGACGTGCTGGAAGGCAGGTAAGCTGGAACGCTGGCGAGATGAGTGGTACTACGGCTGGCGTGGCCAGCAAGGCTGAAATGCCTTCCAGCCTCAAGCCTTACTGGCCACGCCAGCCGTAGTGCTGGCCCTCCATTGGTGCAGCACACACGCACTACGTGGCTCGTAGGAGCGACGTGGTGCGTGTGTGCTGAGCCAATGACGGCCAATGTTTTGTCTGGCCCAGAAGACAACAAAGACTTTCCTAATGGAGGGCGGCCGATGCTGCTTGCGGGCCGCCCTCCATTAGGAAAGTGTTTGTGCCTCGCAGGCCGGACAAAACAGCATGGCGGGCCGCAACTGGCCCGCGGGCCGTATGTTTTGCACCCATGATCTAGACCAACTGAGTCACTACACAGAGTTGCTTGTATTATTTGAGTAGACTCTCACTGCAAAGTAGTGCTTGAATCTAGAAATGGTAAGTTACTAAGGAACAACTATTGGTGAATACCCTCCAATGCACTGCATAGTGGGACCTGCATCTAGAAATAGTAAATGACTAGGGATCACTGCATAGAAGGCCTTGCATCTAGAAATAGTAAATTACCAGGGTTCATTGTATAGTAGGGCTTGCGTCTAGAAACAGTACATTACTAGAGAGCACTGCATATTAGGGCTTGCATCAAGAACTAAAAAATGAAGGGAGCACTGTGTAGTAGGGCTTGCATCTAGAACTAGTAAATTACTAGGGAGCACTGCATAGTAAGGCCTGCATCTAGAACTAGTAAATGAAGGGAGCACTGCATAGTAGGGTCTACATCTAGAAATAGTAAATTACTATTGAGCACTGCATAGTAGGGCTTGCATCTAGAACTAGTAAATGACTAGGGAGCACTGCATAGTAGGGCCTGCATCTCGAAATAGTACATTACTAGGGAACACTGCATAGTAAGGCCTGCATCTATAACTAGTAAATGAAGGGAGCACTGTATAGTAGGGTCTAAATCTAGAAATAGTAAATTACTATGGAGCACTGCATAGTAGGGCTTGCATCTAGAACTAGTAAATGACTAGGGAGCACTGCATGGTAGGGCCTGCATCTAGAAATAGTACATTACTAGGAGCACTGCATGGTAGGGCTGGCATCTACAAATAGTAAGTTACTAGGGAGCTTGTATTATTAGTGTATACCCTGTCACTGCATGGTAGGGCCTGCATCTAGAACTAGTAAATGACTAGGGAGCACTGCATGGTAGGGCCTGCATCTAGAAATAGTACATTACTAGGAGCACTGCATGGTAGGGCTGGCATCTAGAAATAGTAAGGTACTAGGGAACTTGTATTATTAGTGTATACCCTGTCACTTCATGGTAGGGCCTGCGATAGAAATAGTAAATAACGAGGGATCACTTCCTAGTAGGGCCTGTATCTAGAAATAGTAAGGTACTAGGGAACTTGTATTATTAGTGTGGAGCCAGTCATTGCATAGTTAGGCAGTTACTAGGGAGCTTGTATTATTAGTGCATACCCTGTCACTGTATGGTAGAGCCTGCATCTATAATCAGTAAATTGCTGTGGAGCACTGCATAGTTAAGCCTGCATCTAGAAATATTAAATTACAAGGGAGCATTGCAAAGTAGGGCCTGCATCTAAAAATCTAAAAATAGTAAGGTACTAGGTAACACTGCATAGTATGGCCTGCATCTAGAAATGGGCACTAAGAAGCTTGTATTATTAGTGTATACCCTGTAACTGCATGGTAGGACCTGCATCTAGAAGTAGTAAATTACTAGGGAGCACTGTATAGTAGGACCTGCATCTAGAAATAGATAGGTGCTAGGGAGCTTGTATTATTAGTGTTTTAAGGAAGGCATGGCATGATGTCATTTATAACATGCCTGTACATATGTTTCTAGGCGCGACAAGACAAGGGAGGGTACGGAGGGAGCACAAGACCATTTTACCAGGCCTTTTGTCATTCAGATCGTGCAACTGTGGTAAAACAAAGTGCAGGGGAAGGGAACAGGTAGGGGAAGGGGAGAGTGCTATCAGGACAGTAGTGTTTCCAGTAAGTGCAGCCAGGGCAGCACAGCTCTGCTTAAGTGCGAGGAGGCAGGGGACTGTAGTTTACAGTTACAGCCCCTAGTGCTAGACGGGCCCAAGGGAGACTGGTCAAAGAGGAGCCTGGTACCCAGTGATACTTTGAGGGTAACCAAGCAATAGTCCGCGCAGCAGACAGGTTAGCAGGAGAGGAGGAAAGAGAAAGCAGAGGAGAAAAGGAAGGTCTTGAGCTGCTTCTGGAAAATCAGGTGGTTCAGCTCAAGTTTGAGAGGGGCAGGGAGACAGTTCCCGAGGGAGGCACCTGCAGAGGAATTGATCTAACCCCTACTATCTGCATGGAGACGCATCGGGCCCTCAGAGTTGGAGGCAGTGGAGTGAAGGGCTTGAGAAGGACGGTATTTAGGAAGAGAGTGTTGAATGTATTGCGGGGCTCAGCCCCAGAAACTCTTGTGGACGATGCAGAGGGACTTGAACTTGATCCTTGTAGCCACCGGGAGCCAGTGGTAGGATTTCAGGGCTGGAGAGATACAGTCCCTGGATTTGAGGCCAAGGATAAGTCTCACGGTCCTGTTCTGGATTAGTTGCAAAATGGCAGAGAGTAAAGGAGGGCAGATTGAGGAATAGGCTGTTGCATTAGTCCAGCCTAAAGAGAACCAGGGCTCTGGAGACTATGAGCCTACCGGGAAAAGTGAGAAAAGGAAGAGTACCTCTGAGGAGGTGCAGCTGGTAGTGGGTCTTCTTGGAAAGGTCTGTGATGTGCGGAGATAAGGAGCAAGTGGAGTCGAAGATGATACCAAGGTTTTTTTGCCTCGCAGGAAGGTGAAGGAAGAGGGCCCATGGAGTGGGGCCAGAGTGAGTGAGGGAGGGAATGTGGAAGCAGGGGTCCCAGTGAGAATGGTCTCCGTCTTACTGCCATTAAGGCAGAAATTGTTTGAGGTGCACCAGTACTGAATTTCGGATAGACAGTCTGGAGTGTTCGAGAGAGGACAGGAGGCTGTAGGGAGCCTGAAGGAGAGCTGCGTGTCATCCCCATAACACTAAAAGTTAGAACAGAAGGTAGAGATTAGTTGGGCCAAAGGGGCCATGTAGAGATTGAAGAGCCAGGGTGAGAGGTTAGAACCCTGGGGAACACCACATGTGGAGATAGAGGTGGAAAAGAGGAAGGACCCAAGTTGGACCTGGTAGGGTAAGTCCAGGAGAAAGGAGGTCAGCCACTCCAGGGCCTGATCTATGATGCCCAGGTTCTCACAGAGTCGATTGATCAGGATGGTGTGATTGATCGGGTTGAGATGTAGTTTCTCATAAAATAAGCAGGGATAGGGGTTAGACGGGTTAAGCAAAAAGGGGATACTATGTCTCGCCATCAGGTGCTGCACTCCCACTCCCCAAGTACCCCCTACCCAGGTGATCCTCCCTCACTTGTCCACCCCCAGGGTCGTGATCCAAAAGCGATGGCCTTTCCCTGGCCACCCAAGTAAGGGATCCCCGGGGACTAAGCTGTGAAAACACCCTTTGGTTTTTCACAGTTTTTACCCTTTCACTGTATAGTAGGGCCTTCATCTAGAAATAGTAAGGTACTAGGGAGCACTGCATAGTAGGGCTTGCATCTAGAAATAGTAAATTACTAGGGAACACTGCACAGTAGGGCTTGCATCTAGAAATAGTAGATTACTAAGGAGCACTGCATAGGCATCTGTGCGATTGCTGTGCAAAAACATTTAGAACACGAAAACGCAGAATGTATTCCCCCCCCCCTCCCCTACACATTTCCCCCATTTATGTGCAGAGGAGACCCCTCTGCAGCCCCCCATACTCCCCTTATGTTTTATTACCCTAAACCCCACTCCACCTCGTCTTTGCCATTTGTTGCAGCTGGATTATGGGCTGATACCCTGCATAGTAGGGCCTGCATCTAAAAATAGTAAGGTACTAGGGAGCTCCTATTAGTGTAGTAAATAACTGAGCTTGGATCCAGCCATATTCTGTTACTGAAAATGTGGCACTACATGCAGGCATTCACTGCCACTTGGTTACTGAGCTTGCACTCAGACCTACTATGCATCTCAATTGTCCACATAACCTACAGGCATACTCCTTTACTTAATAACTGAGATTGTGGTGAGGCATGGCCTGTTTCTTAATATTTTATTTCTGTTTGCCAGTGTTAATCTTTTCTGCAGCAGCTGCATGATATAGGCCCCAGAGGTCGTACATGGATTATCACCTAGGATTCACAGTCTATAACTAGCCCAGAATAAAACATAATCTAGAGAAAGGAAGTGATCCTTCAGGAAGTTGTAGAAGGAGTGCCCCCCTCCCCTAAGCTTGAAACCCCCAGAAATTATAGTAACAAATTGTAAGCAAATTCCTTGAAGGAAAATATAGCCTTCTTTGTGCCCATTTCTGCTGCTGTTTTGCTTCATAAAGGCAGAATGCCATGAACTCAGCCAGGGACCCATTCCTGTGTAATCCTGCAAAACACTGGGCTGGGAAAGAGGAACATAGACTATGAGCAGTGTCGACAATCAGCAGCACGCCCGTTTATAAGTCTTTGCCCTTCGAGCCAAGATCAGCGCTGAATGGATGCAGGCCATCTGAACCCAAGCTGGCATGCAGACCTGCACCAATCCCCACTCACATATGAAAGACGGCTGCAAACATTGTAGTTCTCTACAGCGAGTACTAATCACAGAATTTGCTTATAGTTGGCCCACAGCTGAAACTAGATCTCCTGGTATATAAAAGGGGCAGAGGAAATGTGGGGCATTTGAGTCAGGAGTTGAAGACGCGAGGAGAAAGACAACAGTGAGGAGGAAAGTGGTATAGCGGAGGAGATAAATTAGAAGAGGAGCAGCCTGGAGGAGGAGAAGGGGAGGACTAGAGAGAGAGGAGAGGAGCAGTCTGGTGAACTGAAGTATCAGAGCAAGTAGAGTCAAGGAGGAGAGATGCCATGTGAGGGGCAAGATGCAATAGGCCTCTGAAGGAGTAATCAAGAGGTGTAAAGAACATCTGTAGAAAGAGGCGCATAGGATGCACAAGATGGAGTGGGGGACTGTCGGGGTAGTTTTCCCAGGAGCCGACAGGGCCGTCCGCGGGCCTCTGGGGTTGGATAGGCCACAACTCCTCCCGCGTCCCAACAGAGTATGAGGCACACACAAGAGCAAAGAGTTACTGCTGTTTATTACACAAAACAAGCAGCGACGGGCTCACAGGTCATATGCATCCGAGAGACCTCTCGTTCTTGGTGGGCTCGCAGGCCCTTTTTCTAGCTGTATGACGCGGTTACGTACGTCACCTGGGAGGACTAGCGCCAAAACCTAATGCCACCTTGGATTAGCTCTTCAAGTGGTGGGGTTAGTATAGGCACATATAGGGAAGGTAGTTAGTGGTTGAGAAAGGGTCAGGTGGTACGCCTGGGTCGTCCCTAATAATCGCTACAAGTGAAATGTTACATGGGGACGATTAGTGATTGGCAAAGCAATGATGGCATCAGTAGTGTTCCCCTCGTATTCTGATTGGTTCACTCCCGAGCCCCCAAGCCTGGGACCATCTATGTTCTCAGCTCGCGGTGTACCTGGTGCTGGCAACAAAGTATGACTATGTGTCAGTGGCAGACAATGGACAGGTCTGACCATTAGCTGGTGTGCATGTCTTTCCCATCGCTATTGGTGTCCGATTTGTCACTTCATTGTTGCAGTCTGTGCCCCAGACGTGAGACCCCAGCACTTCTCTGGTCCCTGGAGCTTGGCATCGTATCAGGCTGGCCTGGTCACGTGTTGCGGGATCGTGGGTGGAGCAGAATTGAGCATTTGATTTGTATTTCGGCTCGAGGAGCATTTAGCAGTAGCAGGTGTAACCTTGGCGCAGGGAGCGCGGCATGTAGATTGCAACATTGCGGCCTTGGCTTGGGGCTCTTGTCGGGGGCCTTGTCCTGCGCGATCAGCACCTTGCAGATTTGTCTGAACTGCTCCGGCCTGGACACCCGTTTTGCGGCCTAGCACGGCCTGGGTTATGGGTGGCTAAATGGGGGTCGCGAGGGGTGATGGAGATTCATATGCATTAGTCCATATACAGTGGTTACTTCTTCATGGTTTTTAGTGGCGAGGAAGCATCTGCAAGCATGCACACAAGCTCTTCTGGCGTCTTGTGTTTCTGCGGTGCTGTAGCTGGCCTATGTGGAAAATAACAACGATGCATGTGTGAATGTGAGTGGTCCTCTATGTCACAGCAGAGTGTTCATCGTGTGTCCAATGTGCTTGGTGGCACGTGAGTCCTTGTCCACTGGCTATGTCGTCATGGCATCTCTAACGATAGCGGTATTAATGGTTGCTGTCTAATCCAGTTGATTCATGCGGTCGATATCAACTTCACCTGAGGCTCCAGCACGTGGTTTGATTGACGGGCAGCCTCCTTGGTTGTGTGGGGTGTGGCCACAGTGGATCTAGATGTCTGGGTTGGCCATGAGTGAGTCAAATTCCTCTCATGGTGGGTGCTTGGGTCGGACGTCCTAGGCCATGGTCTGGATGAGAATCGAGGGAAGGGATCGTCCCGTTTTCCCTCTTGAGGACCATCCAGTAGTGGTGAGAGTAGAAGCTGCCAACCAGTACATGAACTGAGATTAAGAGAGCCTGAAAGAAAGAGAGGGCAAGAGAGGGAGATGTGCGTATGTGGTGAAGGAGAGCACTAGGAGGATGGCACTAGGGAAGCTACAAGCTTGGTGGAGGAGTATTACCCAGGCAGGTCTTCAACAGTCTGTAAGAAGGTTATGCTCAAAAACCCTAGGGTCCACCAAAATCCTGCATAGGATCTTAGTCTATGCCCAGCCCACATCTAGATGACCCAAGAAACTAGAAGTTATAATGTCCACTAGTCTGCAACATCCTGGCGTCGTCTGTAAAAGACAAGCACACATACTATAGTCAAGAAAGAAAGAGGTGCAGGGCACATGAACTCCCAAAGGCTTTCTCACCAAGAAGGTGGATTCACAGGGAGAGGAAAAACTGAGGACCACAGCCCTACAGAGAGTATTGATTGATATTTTTTGGTTGCGTTCCTGTCAAGCAACCTCAGATATCCCTAAACCTTTGATTTTCCTGGTTTAATAAACACCATTGAACCCTATAACCCCAAATCATCTATTGATCCACCGGCAGGTCCCAATCCTAAAGATCAGTTCCAAAGGCTACTTTATCCTGTAGATAAGACAACAATCCCTGTCTGTGCTGCTCATCCTAGCAGAGTTTGTTCAGCTTTTTATGAAGAGAGAGGTGGAACTTTTACCATCTTCGGAAGTCTCCACATCTTTACAAAATAATGGGCACCCACACCAATTCAGGACTTGACGCTCCTCAACCAGCTTCTCTTGAAGGACAAATTCATTTGGTGACACTGCTCACTTTCTCTGTACGGTCTAGAACCTGAAAATTTGTTTGTTTCTTTAGATATGCAGGATGGTTCTACGTTGTTTGCTAAACTAGTTTTCATTTTGGTCGACTACATTTTGTCAACCTTAATTTGACCATTCTTTGTTATGGGGGTCCCCACCATTCCCCCCCTATCGCACACCCGCCTCCTTACTTCCCTGTCCACATACCTTCATATATCGAGTTTTGGCATATCTCCTCTGTTGGACCATAAACAGAGGGTAAATTAGCAGTCTTTCTTCCATGCTGATACAATCTTCCTGGGACACAAGATAGCTCAAGAAGAGAGAATGGAGAGTTCCACAGAGAGTCTTGGATACTGAGGGGAAGCTGTGGATTCTGGTTAGCAGAGACCAAATGAGCTACAGCAAATCAACGAAGACCGTGTGAGCCAAACATACTGGCGTGGCAAGGGAGAGGACAAAGTGAAACACCATGCAAGCTGGAGGAAATCCCTGCCATAGCTGAGGAATTAAACTCATGGCTTAATAGTCTAATAATGCCAGAGCGCTACATTAGCCTTGAGTAGTGTGCAGTCTTCAAGACTAGGACCACAATTTTTAAAATGTATTCTAGGGATGTTAGAAATGGTAGTTGATGTGAAGTGAAGTTGCCAAATTGCTTTATAGCAGAGAAGGTGATTTGCTTTTACCTTGGTAATGGTATTTGTAGTAGGTCTTGGAAAATGAGTGACAACATTGAGTGTAAGAGTTAATTGCGTGGTAGATTTTCAGACCTTGTTGATGGTTCTGTGATAGGGTGGTACGCTACTATTCACCAAAGGAATAAGCCAAGTGACTTGAGATAAGGCCGTAGAGCCTCTGCTATCCTCTGCATGTGTTTTAGGATGTATTGTGTTCTGCTTTCAGTGTGCGACTCTTTTCCCTGCCTCTGCTGCCGGTGTATACCTTAATGTGAATCAAACAATTCGAATCTATCTGCAGCTGAGAGTTGTGGTGTACATTTGAGCTGCCAGGGCAAGACTATACCCAGTGCTCACTGGTGAGGGTTGCATTATTCTACAAGGTCCTCACTCAGAGGGGCTCGGAGAGTGATTCCGTGCCCACAAAGCCACTGCTGCATTGGGTGAAATTATCTTTCTTTTTTTAATCAGTAATTGGATAAGCACGTGATCAGTCCATTACTTGAGGAGATTGTGATGTCTTGTGTCAAACCAATTGCTGCAGAAAGCCTGATGTCCAGTAATGTGGGTCGTGTTATTACGGAATTTGGGTAAATCCTTTGGCGTCGAATGGCAACACAATCCTTGAGATCGCTTAGAATGATAATTTTTGGGAAGATGGGTAATTGCTGGGCCCTGAAGGATAACTGGTCATCATTTAATTGAATTGATTGTTTATTTGTGTGGCGCCTATACACGATGTGTTTCAAGGCGCTTTAATGTTAGCGCCTTGGGCTGTTTAAATTCAATTTTCTTTTGGCGGCCACTGTTGATCTGCAGTTATAATTATTGTGGTGAACACAGTAATTATTTACCACGAAGCATCTGCCTGGGTGAGATCAAACCAGATAAAAACGATCAACCCGTGTCTATGATTGAACGCTTGTAGCCTTGTTCTCCTTACAGAAGGGTCGGTAGTTGGGGATGCATTGAACCTGAGCAGGAAGACTTTCAGAGTTTGTCAGCCGTGGCATCAGAGGCTTGTCTTCTGTGCTGTTTTCCAGGCATCCTCTGATGGCAAACGAGGTTATGCCCGACATTGGCAGTTGGCAATAGGCATCCTGCTTTGTACAGTAACTGCCCCCGGAGCAGAACTGCAATTCAAGCTTCACTCCTTAGAGCGGAATTGTGAGCGATGTGACGTTCCTCTTGCTAGGGCACTGTGAAGGTGAAATAACCAATGATGGAGATGCAGTCCGTTCTGAGAAGTGCCCCTTGCGTTCCTTGCTTCCATGCCAGGTTCTTTCAATAGGGCCGTTCATCCGACGGTTTGCCTGCTCCCCCAGTTGAACGTGGCAACGCGTGAGTGATTACACCGATAGTTGGTGTTGCTCTGTGACCAATAGGGTGGTTCCAACTGGTCTTCAGCATCTGTCACTGGAGGGGTGCCATTTTGCAATCCCCAGTAACAGTAGCCCCTGCAGCTCTTTCAGAGCCCTCAGCTGCCGGCACTGGTGGGTACCAGACAGTAACTGCCCATCGACTAACTTTCCCTTCTGAGAGCAAGCTTCACTACCTTCCTCGCCTCTCCAGTCCCTGATATCTACTAGCTTGTGACAGCTTCCTTTCCAATGGCAGCTCATATTTCTGGGCTCTAGAGGTGCTCTATTTAAACATCATCACGGTCTGATTGACACAATATTTGATGTACGAGGTCAATCTTTTCCATATTTCGCTTTTGTTGATCTCCATTCTCTGTTGGGCTTCATCTTGTGTTTGAGCTTGAACCCACATTTGTTTTATAGTAGATTACCTACCTTATTATTTATATCGCCCCCACCATGAAGCCGACATTGTTGCGTTAAAAATATTCTCTTTACGAAAGTCCAATCAAATCACCAAACTATGATTTGCAAAACTGAGGAATGGGGAGAAGAACAGAAAATACTTCTTATCATATATTTATTGGATTTGGTGGTCTGGAAATGTGGGATTTGGTTCTGTGGTTTTTCTTATTTAATGTTTTGTTCATTTGTTTTTTTACTGGATGTTGGTGTGGGGAATTCATGGCATAAAAATGGTCAAACCTCCCATAGAGTCATCATGTACACGCCACGTTACTTTACATTGACTTCCCGCTCTTGCCGTACAAGACAGGAAAAAAATACTCTACCAGCCTCAGGATTCCATAGTCTCTTCATTAAGGCTCAGCCCATCAATGTGGGGTTTTGAAAGTGTGGGAGGAGCCAGGCTCGAGCCCACACTCATTCCAAATGTTTTCATGGAGCAGTCACTAGCTCAGCGGTTAACGAACCTTCTGTACTGGTGAATAATATCACACATCACCCCTCCCCCTTCTTTCTGAGTGTCAGGCTTGCAACATAATCTAAAAGGCATTCACAGAACCCTGGCAGCTCGTACTACCTTTTTGTTCTCCGAATACTTTTACCTGTCACCTAGTCTGTTCTGCAGCAGGCCACATCTGGCCTCCTGGAATGGCAGTTCTGGAGTTGGCCCCGTGGAATAATTTAAAAGGTAGTCTTTCGTCAAAAGGCCACAGTGATTTAACAAGGTGCCTGGGGCACCCCTTGAACCCACCACTCAGCCAAATCCTCTGTGTTATTAACTACCTATTATTCCTCTAAACTGCTTGAACATGGAAAATCTGTTTGATGCCAAGCCTGCTCAAAACATAGCATCCTTTTAAAAATGGGGATCTACGGTCCACCTTAATGGATCTGCAGGCACCCGCGCTACCACAAAACATTCTTTTTCTCCGTCTACATCACTAAGTCTGTGGCTTTCCACCTGCTTTTCCACCCACTTATCTTCTCCCTGCTACTTTACATCTACAAACTAATTTATCCAGGCATGGTCACAATACACCAACTGCCAGATAAGTTGGGCGCTCTGAGAGCACTGCAGTGGTGACTTGGAGCACCTTGAAAGACTTGTAACATAACATAATATAATATGGAGGTGAAAGGCGTGTTAAGCTATTGCCGATCTACATTGAGCTCATACAGCCGACTATTGGGTATTTTAGACATGCATCCTTTGCTAATGTAAATGTTTTTTTGTGTGGAGTTGCTGCATATTGGAGCCATGAATAACCTCCAGAGTGGCCTTGCTTCAGACATTTCTGTCATGCCCACCCAGTCTCTGGGAGGGTTTGAAAACTGACCAGAATGTTATAGTGCGGTAGATCTGAGGGTGTCATTTATGTAATGTATTGATAGCAGAGTTTTGGGCCCCCGAATATCCTGAGGAAAACATTAATGCAACAGGTTGATGTTGTTTTCAGGGTTTGGACTGTGATAATTAAGGTGTAAGGGTGTGAGAATAAGTGTGATAATTAGAGTGTGATGAGTGTGTGTTGTGTATGCATGAGTGCAGAGTTGGTTGCACGATATAAATATAAAGATCAGTTTGCCTTAAAGTCATATATAATGGATGTGTGGCCTTTTAATAATTTTCTGGGATAAGTTTCACTGTACAGCCATTTGTAACTTTCCTAACAAATATTTTACTCCAGGTCCAGGAATCGAACCCACTGTTAAAACTGGTGAGGAAGTTGGCTTTGTGGTGGATGCCAAATCTGCGGGCAAAGGCAAGGTGACCTGCACAGTGCTGAATCCAGACTACACAGAAGCGGAAGCAGATGTCATTGAAAATGAGGACGGCACATATGACATTTTCTATACTACTGCTAAGCCTGGACCATATGTCATTCACGTCCGCTTTGGTGGAGTTGACATTCCCAACAGCCCTTTCACTGTAATGGTAAGTTCATCTTGTGAAATAATAAATGAAGGGAATGATCTACTTGAATAAACGAGAGGACCATCTAGGCTTGGGGTTTCCTCCCTGGTACGCTTTCCGTGTTTTGATGCCCATGCTCAGTGTTTTTTTGGAAGGATACCCCTGTCTCATGGGTATGATGCATTTACATGCAGAGTATCGAGGGGATTCATTCGGTGAACCCCAAACATGTTTGCTTTCCATTGCGTTCTAGTCTTGGCTCTTATAAACTACAGCTTGTGTGTTGTGTTATCTGATATCGTACACCACTCTTTCTGCAGCTGTGTGAAGGCCGGTTCCCGTCATGATATAGACAGTCCAAAAGAGTTGTGAACTCGACACTGGTTTACTGGCACGTTACAACCTGCCTAATCTCGACCATTTAGTAGCAATGATTTCACACAACTTTAGCTGGTCAAAGGAAACATTGTGGCTCAAATCTGTAAATTATGAAGCATTTATGCATAACCTAAATGGTAATGAGCAAGTTCTAAATGTACACAAATTCAGTGTCGATGTCCTTATTGTGTCTCCTGATTGAAAAAAAGCTTTTAAACATTTACATGGTGTGTGGAGCTTTGGAAAACTGGCGCTGTAGTCCTCAGATATAACTTGACATTGATTTTTCTTTCAGACTAATTACAATGAGTGGCAGAAGGGTGAAATACCAAAGGTGCCTTTTTACCAGCATTTCGGGGGGGGGGGGCATTTGACAATGTTATATTCTACATATCTGTTGTCGACACAAAACCACTATAAATTATGTGGTCTGATTAAGGGTGCAAAAGACAAAACTGCACTGAGACTCGCCATATTAAATCCTAATGCAGTTTCTAAATACTCTCAGAACGCAAATGGTGCATTACACATTAAAGATAAGTCGTGTCTGTATTTAGAAAGTTGGATGGTTAAACTCTTCCCCCTAAATGACTCTGCCAATTCTGAAATACAAAGATTTCGTAACTAGATAAACAGATTATTACATAATTATTGGATATGATGCAGGTCATTTTAGAAGACAACCATGTTCTGTTTCTTACTCTGAAGAACCAATTCCTGCTAACTTTAGTGATGAATTTCAGGAAATACATCTGCAAGGCAAGCCTTCCAGTCAATAAACACTTATTTAAGGAAAATGGCTTGGTGCATCACTTTTCAAGGAAAACAAGATTTATTTTGTATACAAAAAGAAAAAAGGTTTGGAAGGTCCTGTAGAACCAAACGGACACAGAGCTCTGTTAGTTTAAAGCAAGTACGAATTATTTAACAAAAGAAATAGTCACTCATGATGTGAGCAATGTACAGTGTTATCCCGCATCCTCACTGGCTACCGCCTATATACATACAACCTGTCCCCTATAGTCTCGTGATGGATTAGCCACATCCTAATCTACCCCTTCCCTCTAACACTTGGTCCCCCTATTCCATCACTTTAGTTCCTAGCTACTGGACTGGCAGATTTACCTGGAATGTTACCAGCCTCATCGGCCTAGTCACATGGTGTACATTTGGTCGTTGGCATGAGCTCAATGGGCACTTCTGACGTCAAAAGGGCCCTCTGAAATATAGTGCGCTCCTCTTAATACCAGACATGCAGGTGCCCCAGCAATGTCTACCCAGCTCTGGACTAGATTTGTTGGCATCACCTCTTAATCTTAAAATCACAAATTACAAGATGATCTGCTCCTCGCTACCCCCTTATGAGTTTCCCACCTGCGGTACACCACCTTGTTTTTTCAAGGACCACATTAATTGGCCCATTTGGAAGGATGGATGTACTATTTTCCAGCCGCCTGGCAGTTCAAGTAGGACGGCCATTGTCCTGGGGAGCAATAGTTCCTAAATCTAAACAGCATGTTGGCAGCTTGAGACCTCTACCCTTGCTCCCATGGATTTCTCCTTTGGGAAGGCCATAGCCCTACCCTCACTCTGCCGTTCACATTCCATTATGATTCCACAGGCCTACAGCTTGATACAATTAAACAATGCCACTATTCTCAGCTTCGCTCCTGGGACTTGGGAAAGGGAAAATTATTTGAACTCGTCATTATGCCACGCTACTACACCACCAACAGGGAAAACAAAATGCTAGCCCTTATTTCCAATGTGGCGATACCTGTTACACATATTGCACTACTGCTACTTAATATGCTACACAATATCAACCATGCCCTATACATAGGCCTACCTAAGCCTCTAGAACTAATTTAGGAATACATTTGTTGCTCCCAACTGCGCTCAACCCCCGTACTCCCTGCCGCCGCGCACCTTCACTTTCTCATGCGCCAATAGATTTTTGTGAGACTGAATTGTTTGGCCGTGTGTGGGAGATGTACGTGCATCTCAATACATCTAACAAAAATCACTGCGGTACTTTCCAGAGTTTCAAAGAAGAAAAGTTTACCCCAAGGTTTCAACTAGATAATAAATGTCAGTAATAACCAAACAACCACATTCCACATTCCAAAATGTGTTCAAATTGTTCTTAACTAGAGCTGGGAGCAGGAGGAGCTTTCAGATTTGGACCACAATGAATATTTGTTAATATACTGTTCAGTATACAAAAAAGGCAATTTGGCAATAGCTTCCCATTTCATGCCATGTAACTGATCTCTGAACTCCAAATAAAACAAATAGGAATGGGTTTTCAGCCAAATACATCTCTATATCAGAAACCTAATTCAGTAGCTCAGAAGTCCTGCACATCTGGTTACCTAAATGCTGCTTCTAAGTTTGGCATTGGATTTGTACAGACTGCCATATACAGTGCCGTCAAATCATAAGGTAGAAGAGCAGTAATGCAAAGTATCAGCTTTTCACTGTGTAGAGAAGGAGCGAAGTGCCCCCACGTCAATTCTCTGTTGGAAACCAGGGTATGAGACATACACGGAGCAGTTGAACAGACGTAGAGCAGAGACTGGAGTACCAGTGAAAGTGGCAATACCTAAGAGAATCTGGGAGGAAAGGTACCCACCGAGGAAACCATACCTGCATACGATAAAATATGATGACCATTTGAATTAAATCCCTGAAGAAGCAGAGCAAATAAATGGCAAAGACGAATGGTGATGTCACACAGAATCGAGATGACGTACAGAAGAGATGCAGAGACCAGAGAATGCAAATATTCTATAAGGCATCAAGAAAGTATTAAGGATAAGTGACATCTTGGGATCTAGGTGAAGAAGCTTATACCACAGAAACTGATGAAGATATCTAGCTAGTTTAAACGTGTACAGATGCAAGAGAAACGCAAGCAGACGAAGTAATCATGAGGCTAGCTTTATAGTGAATAGATTGTGGCAAGCGCCAATATATATATATATATATATATATATATGTATAGGATGGATGTTTCCACTACACATTATAACAGTGCTGGACATTAGCAAGACAGCCTCATTTCTATTATGTTGAATTTAAAACGCAAATTGAATTACAAAGTCAATCTCAGCAAACGAGGCTGGGCTAGCCAAGAAGCCATGGTCTTATCAAACTGAAGTGAACTGACATTGGATACAACACGTGTGAAAGAACAAGACTCCTGTTCAGAAGGCATGAACATAACAAGGAAGACATCAGAGGTCTATTAAATTGTATTAAATACACCAAAAGGCTTGATTCCATGGTATGCAGTCACGTGGAAGAATGAAGTTGAACGAACGAGGTGGTCACATCTACGCATGAGGGCAGAGTGTGCCCACACTCCTTACATTTCTCAGAGCACAGTACAAACTCAAGGCCGAGCTTCAAAGCCCTAATTGACATTAGACCATTGAGATGATGATGGATTGATTTGCTAATTGGTGGGAAGTTAAGGTTAAGACGAGCTCCCCAGCACCTGGATGTTCAGCCTGCCTGCTGCTAGACGTAGGTGGAAAGGTACTGACGGGGTTAGAAGCCAATCAATTGTAGAGGACTGCGTAATTAAGGGTCCTATACTTTGTGTAGCCAATGAGACGTAATGTATTTAGTGACGTTCATAGTGGCCATTTTAAGGGGAGGGCTTAGTTGCCCCACCTGATAAGTACTCTCACTTTCATTCACTGTCCCATACTGATATGGAACGTAGATTTAGAAATTCACTTAGAGCCTATCACTTCCTTCAATGGGTTTTTGTAGTTTGCCAGGTAGGATGTTGTTGGTAATGACACAGGTCAAACGTCACTGATGACGAATTCTCGGAATATAACCTCTGTTCTTTTTGTAAGATTTGTTGAGTAAGAGGATCAAGCGAGTGCTGATGTTCTTTGTACTCCCTGATTCAGATAATTGACATTAAAACAGTTTTCCTTTTGCCAAACTACCCGAGTCGTTTTGATTATTGATGTATAAATAGAATCTGCATCTCCATCCATCTCCAGGGTAATTGATACTCATCAAAGGGGCTGGGATATCCAGTTCAACTGCTTTTTAATTGCAGGTATTTTACTGCACAGAATAAGCCTGCTCTTGTGATTTTAGTTTCTAGCTGAAGTACACTTGTGACAGTGACGGGGGCAGGCTTTGTTATCAGAGAGAGCAAAGAGCTACTCATGAGGCACCAATGAAATCCATTTCACTAATGTGTCGGCAGCAGGGAGGACACCTCAGGATATGAAAGGAGCCTTGGCATTGGGGTACCCTTCCTCTAGTTCCATCCCTGCATTGTAGGTTTCTGACTTCCATTTTGCAACACCTGCTTCAAGTCTACTTCAATCCTTACATCTGGAGCATTAGCATAGTCTTTCTTTTTAGGTAGTCTCAACACTCTGCAACCCCTACTACTGTCTGGTTTTATTTCTTTAGCCCACCTACCGAGTGGCACTGCACTCTGGAAAATGCGTCTATTGTTCGTTCTCAAGATTGGGTTAGCAGTTATATTCCTTAATTATATGTGCATAGTGTATATCTCGCCTCTTACTTTGAGTTGTCATAGGTACACTGCCTCTGCAATAGCCATATTACCATAGCACATTTATCTGCCTCTGTCCTGCTTTCTACATTCTCCATATTGAGCATGGGTTCCCTGGTGTCCAGCAAAGCACACCGATGTGATACAACCATATCATTGTGGATCTCCTAGCACCATGACAGACCTGTCAGAGGTTTGGTTATTATTGACTTTGGTGCATTGAAAGCACACTTATTTATTCCTCCACGGGCGAGTGCCCCCAGACAGTATCCTGTACAGGTCACCAGAGGTTGTATACAGAACGACGGAATTCAGAAAGAAGATAAAAGCTGCTTTATTTTAGCCTTTATGGTGAGTATTTGGCCTCTATGTATTTCCCGGTCACTTGCTTGGATACCTTCGAGTGGTAGCACTCGCCCTCATCCACCCCAACATAACATATATGCCCTATCTTAGTTTCTCAAACAGGGTACTGGATGGGTCCCTTCCCAGCAAACTTTGTGATTGATTTTTGTCCCAAAGTTAATTGTAAATGATCTTAACTGATTTTGTAGCCATTTGTAAAATCTCTACCACCTGCAATGAAGTCCCACCCCTGAGGCAAGGAAGTGGGTTGAGTTCGACCCAGGTTCTGGGGAGGCCACACCCTCTGTGATGCTAATCATCGCAGAGGAGGTATATGGGGGATTCCCCAGGCCATCCGACCTATTTCTAAGCTCTACAGGAAGGCCATTCTACAGAAAGGGTTAATTCTGTGATTGGGATTCACCGTCCCCATTTGTGATTGCTGCATAACCGAGGACAGCGACATGGTTCCTCGTATGAACCATGTATGGGGCTTTGGGCACTAGTGAGAACGTACCTCGCAGTTGCAAGCAGATTTAGAAGAGCCACACGCACCTGAAAACAAGAGTGGCAGGAGAATCGGAGAGCCACGTTGCAAAGGGGAGAAACCATAGAGGAATCAGACCGCTCCCATTAAAGGACCTTCTGATTTCAAATTGACGTCTGGAGCTACTATATACTCTGCTCGTGGAGCTACAAGCCGAACATGTTTATCACACTTCAGTAGATGCATGTGTGTGGGAAGAGGAACCAAGGCAACCATCCAATCCTACGTTAGAGGAAGTAAGCCTGCACAGGTGATTCCAGTGGCATCCCCATTGCCCCATAATAGTAAGAGCCCATGTATACAAGGGGATGGGACTAGCATGAGATGAAGGACTTTGGAAACAGGTGAACTGTGCTCAGTGGGGACCAGAACAGGAGAGGAGAGAAGCAGGAAAGATTGAAATGCAAGGCGTTGGAGGAGTGTAAAAGGCTGAAGAGAGTAGAAGGGAGGAGGAGATAAAGGCTTTGTAGAAGAAATACCAGAAAAGAGAAGGAAGAGGAAATTGTTGGAGGAGGAGACAGGAAAGTGGACGGTGAAGGAAATAAAGCAGGAGGAGAAAGAGACCAAAGGGCATCAGAAGGAGGAGGAGGACAACTAGATGTTGAGGAGGTATACGTATAGGCTCACTCTAAGGAACCAGGATTGGCAAAGCCATGAGCGCCATGAGCTGGAAGTGGTGTGGAGAGGTAGAAGGAAATCGCGGTGGTGCAAATGCTATAGTGCAGCCAAGGGACCAGAGTGATTGAGTTTGAAAGCATTGCGGTTCTGATCCATGAATCTGGTAGTGCTAAAACCTAAAGACCTAGGAGAAGCAGAGCCATGCAAAGACGAATTAACAGATAAAGCTAGCCGGGATCCAAACTCTGGACTCTGGTGGGAATGGCAAACTCTCCAAGAACATTAACTTAACACTTGCTGAAGACTAACACGTTTGTTTAAGAGCGCATCAGAGAAGAGACGAGTATACCAGGCTAGCTGGGGTTTTTAATCCCGACTTTGGTGGAAGAGCCATTAGCCACCAATGAAATCAAGAGAGATTGCATTCATTGTTAGACCAAGCAAAGGAGAAGACTGAGTAGGCCACTCAATGTAACCCTTTCAGTGCCACTTTTATAGCTACGCCCTAAACAAGTGGTCTCAATTTGCTTTTAGTGCATATACGTCCTAATTTGAGGGGTTTGAGAGTAACTCCTGTGACCCTCTCACCCAGTCATGAATGGGCAGACATTTGTTTAAGCCTTGACATTTTGTGCCACCCCACTCAAAAGTTTTATGGGGCATGACTATAAACTTTATGCAAGGAGGTCCTACCCTGGAATGGAGAATAATCTCGTTCTACTCCTGAAAAATCCACCTAGTTCCTAAATCTTGGAGAGCGTTGAGGATACAACGGGCTTCTTTTACAGAGCACATGCTTTTATGGTGTGAGAACTGTGGATGATAGGAATGCCATCCTTTGGAATTATCAACCTGTGGACTTACTGATGGCAAAAATGCACCTAGGCTACAGGAAACGTTGGTTAACAGTGGCCCACATTGTTCACCAAGCTATGCATAAGTGAGCGCCTGAATATCTCAAAGCAAGAATCCAACCATATATCCTCACTAGAACACCTGGATCTGGGGAAAAAGTTTCTGATTGAAAATGACTGACCGGGAGGTTGGTCTTTTTTCTACCAGGACCCTCAGTTGTGGAACACTCTTACATTCGGGCCATTAGCCAATCAGGTGGCTGGAGCAACGTGTGAGAATATACATTCTCCACCCGCTGTTCCAGCCACCCAAGGCGTTCCCCAGGTGGTGCTATTTCTTAGTTTAAAAAAAAAAAAAATTATGAAGGGAGGAAAAACAGGAAGCCTCTCCGTGTTGCCTCCCGATGACCAAACTCAAACCTCTTGTCCACCCCCTCCCTCCAACATTTACCTGCAGGACTGGAGCTAAATGCTCACCTCCCGCCTCTGCCATAGAAATTGAAAATGGACTTATTCTCTTTTCCCTATGGCGGCGGGCACCTTATTTTTGGGAGGGTTTTGTGTCGCTTAGGGCAGCCAATCTATGGAGCAAAAAAGAAAGCCTTTCGAACCCCAGATGAACCCCGGGGTGCGAATAGCTTTCACAACCCAAAGGGTTGAGGGTAGTCTGACATGGGCGGTAATGGCCCACAGCCCCCGCTGAGGCCCTCTCTTTGCTCGGGCCTACCACGTCTCAGGCTGGTGGGCTTTTACCAGGCATGTCTGACCCTCTCCCCCTCCCCCCCCAATGATCCCCACTGGGGCGTGAAAGCCATATTGTATCTTGGGGTAATTGATTCACACCTTGCTTTTTGGAAAACGCATAAAACCTGGCTGGGTGAGACAAATGGAATGGGCTTAGACAACAAGGTTAGCCATTTTGACCATAAATTTGGTGAAAACTCTCCCATGCAGTAAAAATGGTTATGGTGCACATGATTTCTCCTAAAAATGTAAAATGAGGGTGTTAGGAAAGATTTTCTTTTTGCACCTTTCCCTCTATACATTTCTATAGGACACCCTTTCATTTTGCTTGTTTTGAACCCTGTCCTGACTTTTTGGTGGTAAGTAAAGCCTTCTACTTTACTTCCATTCCCTGTTTGGTTTGTTCATATAAGGGAAACTATGCCTTTCTTTGTGAATTCTTGTATTGTTACAACTGCACACACCACCTTACAGTGAAGTATAGTTAGGATACTTTGTAGCTTTTTGGCTAATTCTACTATGTGCCTAAGACAAGCTGGTGGCAGCTGTGATATTTTTACCATTCATGAGATTTTGCTTGTGCACTTTTGCAATTACCACAAATGGCTACTAAAGGTGCCCTGCACCCTAAAATAGCTGTGCCACACTGACGACCCAAAGACGACCTCTGGAACTGACCAGCATCGACTCCAGTGTTCTCCTGGTGATGCCTTGATCCTCTGCCTTTGTTGGTGCTTAAACCCCTGAAATGGTGGGAACAACCAGTCCCAACCCCTGCTTGAGTCTCCTTGCCTGCTGAGCCTTCAGATGTATCCCTGGACCAACCAGTAGACTAACCAGCTCTCTTCTGGGCTACCTTGCTGCAGCCGTCGCTGTTCCATGTAGAACTTTGCAGATCTTCACCTTGTGCCACAAGTTGTCTGCGCCTGGTTTTTAGCCGTCTCACACCAAGGGAATCTTTGCTGAACCTGCTCTTTTGTTTGCCTCCATGTAAATCGCCTGTCGACGCCTGACCATAGTGACTCCTTTACCAATCCGGTGAGGTGTCTTGAAATGGTCAGCACTGCATAAGTCTTCATCTTCCCTTGTTTGAGTCTTCTACAGGAAGCTGTCTGCAACCCATTCTTTTATACCGCGACTGATGGAAATTAAATCCTGATGCTAAAAGTATCCTTGGCACCTGCAACCCCTGGGCCTGCCCCAACCAGACCAAGCACAGACGATTGTGTTCCCAATGGATTCTGGAAAATCTGCAGCGGTGTATGGAAGAATCGGAGTCCGGAGAATAAGTTAACATTCCTGTTTGTCATACCCTGCCTTGCAACATTTGCGCACAAGGCCCCAAACCATTTTAGGGTTGGACTTTACAAGATTGAGGGAATCTGTTCTGCGTTGATTCTAAAGAGTTCTGCCTATTTTCCTTGCATCTCACCTGTATTGCACTGGTGATTCTTATGCAATTCTATTTCTTGTAAGGGTGGATGTGCCTATATGTTTTATAAGGTTGTATGTGACAATATTTACCTGTGATTTTATGTTCTTAGCTTGTGAACTTAAGGCCTAATAAATAACTCTTCCTGTCTATCTGGAATTACTAGTGTTGCTCTATGTAATTGTAGGTCTAGACCACTCCCACCCTTCCTGAGACTAAGCCTTGACCTTTTTTCAACCTCGCCTTAATTGGATTTGGCTAACCTTTGTGACTTCTTCACCATAATATGGTGGCCTCCCAAAATCCTGCCATCAGGGCTGACTTTGGAAATCCATTTTAACAGCGGATATCGCTGCACCAGCCTTGTCTGAGCCACAATGCTTAAGGTCAAGTACTTAAGATAAAAAGAAGGGGGGTAGGCTTCCTCTGTACTACTATCCTTAAGGGAGGTTGTAGTGCTGAACAAAAGAATCAATGGTGGAAAGGGTCCTTCTGATTGGTAGCTTTAGGGACTAACCCTTGCCCCAAAACAAAATGAGTTGAATTAGTGATAGAAGTTAAAAAAGAACTCATTCACAGAAAAGATGTCAAGATCACACAATTAGTCAGGAGCACTAGTCCGAAATCCTTCCTTACACCACATATCCCATGATAAAGCCCCCATTTAGGAACATGAATGTTCTTCACCTGAGGAGTGTAGTAAATACAATTGAGTCCAAGATTTATTTAATAAAATAGCAGCCCCTACTTTTAACGTTTTCATCATTTCATTAGGTGTATGTGTATAACGTTCTCCGGGTGATCGTGTCAAATAGTCTTGGTGTTCCTCTCCCCTCTTTGCTTCTGCTCAATGCTCCTCTCCTCTCCCCTCACCACTCTTCTCACATCCTCACTCCTTCTCCCCTTCTACTCTCTCCATCTTCTCTCTCCTTTCGCCTTCACCCCCTTTCACCCTCTCGTTCTTCCCTTTCCTCTCCCCTTGCCCCTCATCTTTGTTCTCTTCTCCCCTCTGATCCCCCTCTCCTCACTCTTTCTGTCATACCCCCTTTCTCCTAGTCCCTATTACAATCACCCTCGCTACTCCGCTTACCTCTTCCTAAACTGGTACCACTCACTTTCACAAGCAACACCTCACCTGTCACAACCTCCAGCAATACCAATACCTCCCAAGCACTCCGCTTCACCTCCCATCCTCCTGTTGGTCTATTTTTCTCCCTCCGCATCGCCTGCCCTCACTTTTCCCCTTGCCTTACTCCTGCTGCCCTTTTTATACGCGCGTGTATCCTGCCACCTCCCCCAATGGATTCTTCTCATTGCATGACTCTGCTGCCCAATCCCCATTAGTCTTTGCCAAGGGATTAGCTAATCACATGGGGAATCCTTAAAAGCCCCTTTTAGTCCCGCCCCTTCCAACGCATGACATTGAAATCAGTCCTGGATGCTGGTGGATGGTGTTTGTTTGGCGTGCTGCTCGTCTGCTTTCGCCGCGGTGGGTAATATTTGATTTGTGAGATGCTAATATTGTTCAGTGTGTGTGTGCTTTTCAGTTTCTTTCTTCAGTCATTTGTGGGCTTGGGTGGCTGCTAAATATTCTGGGCCCTGGAGTTCTGAAAAGAGACAAAATATTGGCTAGCAAATTTGTCAGGAGGCATTGCGTGATTTGAAATGCGATCCAGATCTAAACACACGGCACATATAGGGGGATGAAGGTACGGAAGCCCCCCGGAATCCCTCACCACACTTCTGGGGTAGGACTGGCTCTGGTTTATGCCCTGGTAGGCCTGCTACTCCAGGTCGGGAAGTATCCGTGTTACGCCCTCACAAAGTGAAGTCCCTTACCCTATCACGAGATGATGCTATACATGTGGTGTTCTCTTCCATTGTAGGTTATGTAGTGTCTTGGACCAGGCTAGAGAGGCAGCGGGAGTGTGGCTGTGCAGTTGACTGAGATAATAAACTGTGCATCGCAGCTGTGTGAGTGAAAGGCTTGGAGGTCTGCCCAAGGTAACTGACAGCCTGCTGGATTTGGGGATGAGGAGAGTAAGGAAGCAGGATGGCTTCTGCATCTGGAATCTTCCCAATCCAGGGCTTGCTCATGGTTGAGTTACAGTGCCCGGCAGTCCGTGGCTAGCAAGGAAGAGGCTGAGCGGGCGCTCCGGGAAGGTGGAGATCTAGGAGGCATAGAATAGACGGTGGTCCAGAAGGTAAGTCCTTCGTTGTCTCCGTTAGGCAGGAACTCAGTTCAGGTTAGTTGAGGTTTTGGAAGAGGAAGTGAACCTAACATGGAAACCCTTAAAATGACAAGGCAAACCAACCCTTTGATCCGATTTTTGGAAACCTGGAAGGTCAGCTTAATGTGTCCTCTGTGCTGCGGAACAAGGGAGAGACATCTGATGGTGTGCCCTCAACAATGGGAATAGAAAGGGGAGCGTGCGTATGTCCTTGAAAGGGGAACATGAAAGTAACAGGTTTTCCGAAAGGGGGATAAAAACCAACATGTCCCCAGCAGGAGGCGTACAGCGTAAGGGAACCCTTGAAGTCAATGAAATACAATCTGCCCAACTGTGGATGTACACCTTTGAGGCCAACTTGGATCATCGTGTAGATCTTTGTAATACTTAAGGCCGGGAGGATGGGTCGGTGGCAAAAAGTTTGCTTTGGAAGCAAGGCAACCCAGAGCAACGCAGCTACAAAATCCCGGGCTCGTGCTTAGAGGGTGGCTGCGCGTTATAAACGATTAATTAACTAATTTTACTGGCAGTGATTGGTTCCTGAATGATTGCCTTTGGGAAAAGTTTCAATAAAAATGACTTGAGTATTCTACAGTGCAGATAACTCTAATGGCGAAGCAGGAGGGTGCAGACCTTGTGGTGAAGCCTGTTTGCCATCGTTTATGGGAGCTACACCAAGTGGTGCAACCTGCCTTCTGTAGGAGCCATCACACATAGCCAGCCATGGATAGATGTAGAGTTGCTACAGTGTGTGATGACTTATCTATGGCAAGCCTTCATACAGAGCTGGTGACCATTCAGCTAGGGTCATTGAACGAGCATTGGCAATGTCAACAGTTTGGGCTTTTGTGTAGGCATGGGAAAGGCACTTGCCAGGCACTGTCATTATGGTATTAACTGGCTATTGATGGCAGCAGGTGCAAAATGGTGCGAGTACATGGGCCTCTAATAGCAGTGCCCGGCAAATGCCTAACACGTGCACACAAGCCGAAACGGTTTTTTTATTATTATTTATTTATTTATTTTTAAATAGGACTTCAGTGAAGAACACTGTCATTTTTATAAAAACGAGTGGGTGAAGCCAAACCTGGTTTGGACATTTTTATTACACCAGTAGGTGTTTACAGCTCCAGATAAGCCATTAATTCTCAGAAGACTGCTTTATAAAAACATTGGCAGGCACTTCCAGTGCAACGTTTGATGGTAAGACTTGATTAAAGCGAGCTCAAAGAGTTCCCATTAGGAGGTGTTTTATGCAGGGAGGCACATGAACCGGGTGGGAATGGCCGTAGGGATTAGCATGGCCATGAGCAATCCGTGAGTGGGCAAATAACCAAAATCCTACAAGCTTTAAACACCTCCTCATATGCCATTTCTCCCTACCTGTACTCTAATGCAATAGTTTTGGCTCATATGTGCTGCAATCGACACTGAATAGCCCAAAATAAAAATGGGTGTTGCTTGATGTCATATACTTCTAAACAAATCTGTGTTCTTTTTCAGCTTTCTGGATTTGGTTATGCCCCGATTTGAAAGAAATAAACTTGAGTCATTAGCAACCTTGCTCTCCTCACTACCTTCAGCCAATAAGGAGAGGGAGATGCAAGAGTGGGACAACATGCAACCCCTTTCAGTGGATATCATTAATGAATCCAATTAAACTCTTTAAAGGGGAAGTTCGCTCAAGAATGTTACTGTCCCAATGGATAGGGCATGTATTTTTTAGCATATATCGAGCAATCCTAAAAAATAAAATCCAATGCATTTTACCTTAGATTTTGTCATATTTATACATGCGAAACTCATGCGTTGGAAGCCACCATCTTGTGCTAATCTTATCCATTGATCCATTTGCATAAGTTCAAGTGCCCCCACTGCAGTGAATCATAAGACCCTCCCCTCAAGCTGACCTCATTAGAATCTTACACCCCAATGAAGTGCCATCTTGAGTTCCCCTTGGTGAATCCCCTGCTCTGTGAAAGGTGTTGCGTGAATCCCGACCAGAGTGGGTGGCTTAGCAGCATATTATTTAATTCTGATAATGGGGATCAGAGCCCCAGTGTGATCCTGGAGCCGCCTATAAGCGCTTCATCATGCCACATCATGCCTTCAATAATGTAGCAAGCATTGGCAAAGCCAACAGTTCTGGCTTGTGATTAGGCATGCTATAGGCATTTATTTGTCAGGTAGTTCTGTGTTACCTCCTAGAGCATATGGCAGCAGTGCCTGGCAAATACCTTTCTAATATCAATGCACATGCCAGTGCTTGTTTTTAACATGACTTTGGTGCAAGGAATAGATACAAGAACACGCATACTACTTAATGCCACACTTATTCAAGTCATTTTTATAACAAAAGAAGTGAATTTATAGCTACAAGCAATCCTTAAACTTTCAGAAGATTGCCTAGAAATAAACGTAGCATGCATGCCGTGTGCAGCACACAGGTTGGTGTTACTGCTTGATAGAGCTGTCTCTAGAGCTCCCAGGAGGATTTGTTTTTGGCAGGAAGAGGCAGTATTGGGTGGGGCTGGCCACGGGGATTAGACTGGCATTTGCATGGCGTTGACAGTCAATCCACAACGTGTGTGTTCCTCCTCACAACCCATCTCCCTACTATCTATTCTCCAATGTAGTGGTTTCTGTTTATAGGGGGTGCTAAAGTGGCACCTAATAGCTCAAACTAAAAAACATGGTGATAGCACATAAAATGTGGCCCGGGAAACTTCCTGTTGCTGCAGACACTTTACATGTGATGCAGATAAAAAGGTGTCCTGTAAAAAAATTTAAAAAAGTGTTGCTGTGGGGGAAAAAATAATAATCAGTGCAACATTCCCACAGCCGTAAAAGGCGGTGAAGTTGCCTGTTGGCGACCTGAAAAAAACATCCCTAGAACTATAAAGGGGTGGGGGGGCATTGAACTGTTATAAAGTTCCACCTTATGGTATTACGGCAGGGGCCTAAAGTGAGTACTGAACTCGGGGAACATCCAACACCCTGTTGCACAGAAAAGAGCATATTTATTTCTCAGCCCCTTCGGCCAAAAAGTGCGCAGAACTACATGGCTTTTGTCTAAAACTTTGCAAACAGTTTCCCTAAAATTCTAGATCTTCAGAGCGGCTTGCAGTATTAATAGTTATAATGTCTGGCATGCGACAACTTGCTGTATGTAACTAGCACCTAGATGCCCTTGGGCTGCGTGCGCTGCTATAAATGCATAAATAAACCGCTAATGCTTTGCACCTGGGAGTCAGTGGTGCCACTCACTCTTTCATGCCTTGGTTGGTGCTGCCAAAACCTACCCGCCCTCCCCCGCCCCCACAAAAAAGCCTTATGTATCAGAGTAAATTCATGTATGTATGCTCTGTCTCAAAGGGGCATTCCTGTGGCAGAGAACTAAGTCACCAACTGCGGAAGTTTATTTATGTCGCCTTCCTTAGAGTGTATTTCTAGTCCAGAAAATCAGAGTGCAGACGATGGAAGATTTGCTGGCGCAAAAGAACGCCCTGGAGTTTCACATGATTGTTGCCAAAGCGGGCGAAAAGGGCCCCAAGCTTTTATACCATGGCTAATTGCAGATTACAGAAATGCAAAGTTAGCATCGTATTAGCACGAGGGCATCTTTTTTGCACTAAGGACATTTTTGCACTGGTGCTTTTAATATGCCAAACTGCACTTGTCACAGGGCAATGGTTGTTTAATGTGTCCCAATGTTTTTAAAAATAGGGCAAACTTTGCCCTGGTGCTAACGCCGTGCAGCAGTGCAACATTTCTGTAATCTGACTCCTGGTTGTAATTCAGTTTAAGGCCAAGATTATGTCTCTCTAATGCGCAGCGGGTAATTTATATGTGCCTCATATCGGAGTTTAAAAATACAGTCCTGATGGGGAGCCGGCCACACCCCAGAGTTCTGGGGTCTGACCTGATCATGCAAATATATTTTATGTACCCTGTGCATTGTCCATTATCTCATCGTCACTTCCAATTACAACCTTCAGACTATTTAAAAAAAGGTAGCAGGCCCTCCGCTCCAGAAAGAACATGGCATGATAACCTGTTCTGAGATGAGAGTTTGCAGCACACGCTTTTTGCTCACTGTACCTTTCACAGATGGGAAATAACGATTTGCATATCAGTCTTTGTCCCGCCCACATGGGCAGTCCAGCACCGAAATGCTATGGCAATTCCTCTTTGAACAAGAGTACCACCAGCAACCCCATACACGTGTTTCAGCCTTGTTGGGCCTCATCAGTGAGCTGAAGCTGTGCCTCTCTGAGCACAGTGAGCAGGGAGTCCATGACTGGTTGCCCCCAGGTAACTCGGGGTGACCAACCCCATGCTCCTTGCAAATATTTTAAAAAAGGTATCAGGCGCTCCACTCCAGAAAGAACATGGCATGATAACCTGTTCTGAGATGAGAGTTTGCAGCACACGCTTTTTGCTCACTGTAACCTTCAGACTAGCCCGCCAAGTTCCATCCCCAGCAACCACCTGCACGTTACTAGCATCCTCAGTGCGACCAGACACATTAAAGTCATTTTTTTATCTCAAAGAAGGGGAGGGGGGCGTTTGGATCTCACATTGGGGGAAGTAGGAGTTGCGTCTACCCAATTATCGTACATGAACCCCTTCATCTATACACGCACGTTCATCTCATCATGTTCACACTGTCAAAGTTGTGTGGTCATTAATCTGCTCATGGGAGAGGCAAGCAGAACCTCAACGTCTGCTTCATTATGCATGGTGACAAATGTAATTAAGACTTGACAGTGTGTCTCCAGGGGTAGCACATCAGGATGGTGGCCTTGTAATCTAAGGTGGGTTTACCTTTACCACTGACCCTCTCTCTACCTTGGCCTCATTGACCGTCACTTCTCTGCTTGGACATCAAGCGTTCCAGAAGGTGCGTCAGCACGCACACACCCTCAAAATGAGGTGGAGCAACCTTGGCAAGCCGCTCTGTTTTCCTGTTGGTCAGCCATCGGGGAATCCTACTCTGTGCTTGGCACTCAAACATCTTTATTGAATGTAACTTTTGGGGACCCACTCAAGGTGGTTCCCCTTCTGCACTGGGAAGACCTGCATTATGCGGCTTAATCTGATGAACTCTTCTAAACAGCCAGAAAGTTAGCCAGTAAATACAGTCCCCAAATTCAGATATAACTACTCCCAAGGCTACACGCTACCCATGGACGTCAAATGCAAGTCAGAAAAGTGTCTGCATCTATTGCATTAATAGGCCTTGAAAATTAGCCTTTTGTATGCTAGGGATTATTCTTGTATGTAATGTTGAGCACCTCATCTAGCCGGGGGACTGCTTTTTAGTGCCCACATTAATTTCCTGATTATGGTCGTTGACAAATTACGGTTATCAAAGAGTTGGTTGGCTCTTGACAGCTCTAGTTATTCTGTGATATTCGCTCAAGTTGTCCCCAGTGCTTGTTGTTGTGTAACTGTTCATTTGTATATTAGGCTTATTTCAAGCAGCCGATGGCACTGGGTAGCCATGCTGCACAGTGTGCCGCTTGTCAAGATTTCATGTGCCCCGGAGGAACCCTATTCCAGTTCTGGGCTTTGCTTTCACTTTAGTCCATTTCATTCAATGGAAGTGAAACACTTCCCAGAATGCAATTGTTCAAGAAATGAAAGCCCAAGACTGGAGCATGGTGTCCCTGGTGACATGGTGTTTTCTGGTAAACTTTGTTGAGTTTTGATCTGCTGCTATGGCAGTCATGAAGCGACTTATCAGCCATGTTCTCTGGACTCCAGGCAAATGTTTGACCAACGATGAAAGCGATTCTGTCAACTTAACCTCCTTTTACCACTAACTAGGCCACAGATGAAGTTCCGGTTATGATGCAGCAGCAGCAGCAGCAAGTTAGTGCATTGCCCCCTGGATTCGAACCTTTGGTACACCTTATTTTACTCTCTGTTTACATGCTCCATTTCAGAAATAACATGACTGCTTCTTGGGACGTCTTCCTCATTCCCGCCTCTCTGATCCTTTATTCTCACGTTGTCCCTTTGATTGGATCCCTGCTGCATTGAATTTACTGGAGATTACCATTTTTATTTTTTAAAGTCCGGTTTTTTGCAGAGGTTTGCATCAAGAACTGCTCAAAAACTTCATCTCTTTGGGAGCGGAATGCATGTCTATTGCCCTGCTGACCTTGTCTTTTGTTTGTGCGTTTCGCAGACTTGTTATCCAAAGAAATCATTTTTTTCTAAATAAATTCCAGTGATCGGGTTCACATGTTGGTGTAAAATCTATTTTTCTTTCATGATTCGCTCTAGGTTGATCCAATTTTAGAAATGTATGTGTTCCATGGTTTGTTAACTTTCATTCCTCATCCTGCCTGGCTACTTGAATTCATATCCATTTTCAGGTCAAATGCAACTAAACTCCTCTCTTTCAGGTGGAGACATTGGGGACTTTCATGCCACCTCATTTGGCTTTTCATTTTCATGTTAGTTACAGCTTTAAAGCCTGCTGGTCATTTCACAAATAGACTATGCAAAATTAAGAATGTGGCACACAATGCTTGGTCCCTGAGTTCGTGTATGCATACAAGAACTTACTTCCTGAGTTCTTATTGTTCCTCGTTAGCTCGAACACATAAATGTCTGAAAAGATGCTTTTGGTCAGAATCATGTTTGTAGTCATATCTACACTTCCACAAAGTTATACTGTAGCCTTGGCTCTTACAAAATGTCTGATCCTATAACAGGGCCATGCACTATGGAGCATCTGATTGGCACCATAGCCCCTACCTACTCCTGCAAGATCTCTGGCAGAGAGCTAAAGCATTCACGGGCTAGACCTAGAAGTGTGTAATGGACAACTAATACAGCAAGCCACACCGTGCATTTTGCCAGAAGTGGACCCATACTCTTCCCATAATAGTGGTCTATTTGTGGAATTTCCAGTTGTGCTTGGTGTCTAAGATGTTTCAGCTTTTGTGCTTGACATTTTCTTGTACATTTCAGGTCTCGGAAACACCTTACGCTCCTGTAAGTGCTATGAACGGCATGGGATATAGGCCGTTCGACATGGTCATTCCATTCTCAGTAAGGACCGGAGAGATAACAGGTGAGAAACACCATTGTGCCACTCTGTGAAGATCTGTGGTAAAACAAATAGGTTTTATTCCCGCCGGCCCTTCCTTCAAACCAGACCTGTTGGTGTGTATGCAGGACATGGGCTTCTGAGCAGAGTTGACCACTATGCATTTAAATCTTTTCATGGTTAAATGCTTGGTAGTATGGTATATAATTCACAGTGTACAACATTATTTATGATATATGAAAATAGAAAATACCAGCACAAAGAAGTGACATTTTATATTGGTGAAAAGTGACCAACCACTATTCCAAACCAGTTATTCCAGTACGCTGAGGGAGAAGGGTCTTAGGCTTACAGGATTCTGAATGGTATCCCATCAGCTGTTGAGTATTTACTGTGGAAGGCCAAGGAGTGTGTCACCAGACTCAATAGGATGGGTTTAGAATGACACTATGAATACACACTCCAGGGTGCATTAACGCCTACTTACTCTTCGAACATAAATTCTATCTAGGTATTAATAGAGTGAAGGTGAGGATAACTGAGAGGTGTATGGAAGGTAAAGTCCCTCCCCCACATTTTATCGAAGTCCCTAATCTTGATAAGTCCTTGTCGCCACTTGAGAGACTCTTCAATAGAAATCAAAGTGAGTTCCAATCGATGACCAACAGAAGACTTCCTTAATCTAATAACCCAAAACTTTCCAGGGATCAGCACAATCAAACGTTCAAACCTATTCTTAACAGTCATTCTCTAAACTAATATCAACAATGTCATTTCTCTCACAGCCCGCACCCACAGTCTGGCCCTCTTCCAGGCCCCTCTGTTCCTCCTTAACTTCTAAGCTCGTTCCCAGGATTCACGTTCAGGTTCAGGACGGACTCCTCTCAGTTGTTTGTGATTTCTTCGCGCGTCTTTGTAGGGAGCTTCTGCAGGGACTTCCTCAGGTCAAGGCACCCGGCTGTCGCTCGGTTTTCTCAGCGGCTAAAAGCGGTCTGTCACCCAGGCTGCTAATACTGATCTTCATCTGGGGCTTCTGACACAGATTTGTTTGGCTTAAAGTTAGAAGCATTTGAATTATTAGGAAACATACCATTACTATGACTTTAAAATGCTGACTGCACATTTGCTGAGCAGTCGGCATTTTAAAGAATTCCGACTCCCATTACTGCGGCCAAGTGGAGCAGGGGGTGCCGGGGTGTCCCCTGCTCCCTTTGATCTCTATAATGGGAGTTGAGGGGTTGCAGAGGTGTCCCCGCATACCCGCTGTGGTAAGCGGGGGACAAAGTAAAAAAAGATAAAGGACCCCGTGTGTGGGAGGAACTGACGCTGCAGGGATAGTGGAGAGTCAGCGGCGCGCACAGAATTGTACTGCCATAAAGGTAAGTGGGGGCAGGAGCGGTTAGGGCAAAGTGGGCCGGCGGATGCAGGCAAAGTGATATATCTAATCACTGCCCTGCGCCGTAATGGGAGTCGACATTTTAGTTGTCGGCATTACCGGCGGCGCAGTGATCACATAGATCCAATTATTGTAGGAGTATGGGTCTGAGTAGGTGTTAGGAAAGATTTCGTAATTGTGGGTAATTTTCCTTCCATGTGGCAACCCCTAAACTCTTTGCTGTTGTTTTCACCATGATCTAAACTTTGCCAGAGAAGTGCAGCCTTCTGCCGCACTCCTCTGGGCTTTCGCTCCATTCTTACGGGGAAACTGACATGCCCTTAAGACAGTCAGTACCGGGAAACACTGTTTTCTGTAGTTTCTTTATCATGTTGCGGCTTTCGTGCAACATGACACAAGAGGGCACTGTAAGCTAAGTTACTGCTCTCTTGGGTCTCTAGCCTTCTACAGGCCCTAGATACTCTTTTTGGATTGTAACTGATCGGTGCAAGTGAATCACGGACGGGAATGGTGGCAGCGATCGTTTCTTGTGTTTTTGAGCTCCTTTTGACGTTTTAAGCGCGTTTCTCGCGCTTAACCCAAAATGGTGGCCTGGCTCCCAAAATGGCCAGACCACGAGGCTCCTTTTGTCCTGTCCGCTGACCGTCTTGCCCCCTTCACCTTCCCCAGATCGAGCCGACCCGGGGCCTTCCTTATTTGGGCATGTACTTTCCCGCGAAACACAGATACTTTTGCGGGCTTCTACAGGCCTTGTGTGTGCCTCCAGAATGTGGGCTGGGATGTCTGGTCCCAATACACATCCTGGGTGCCAGAGAGTCTAGGGTGGTGTGAATGCCTGGGACCACCGTGGTCCGTGATAGGTCCACGTATGGTGTGAGTGTTTTATGAGCGGATCTCCCATTGGGTCCCCTCCGTTTTGGCGCGAAGGGAACCATGGATAAGAGGGGGATGGAAACGCCACTACCATGTCGATCTTCCTGAGTTCTCACGAACAAAGGAATACAGGAGCCAAGTATCCTGCAACCACGAGGCTGAACCGAGGAATCGCTGGTGACCCGCTGAAGGACTGCTCCTCTGCACTGCTGTCGCCTTGTGAAACCCTTTCTACCTCTGATCGAACCAGAAGGCCTGTACTGGTACTTCGACCCTTGGAGTAACAGGAACAGCTATTCTCGGCATCTTCACCATCTCCTGCACGTAAGCCTTCGGAAGTGTCTCTGGGCCATCCAGCAGACTGACCAGCCTACCCAGGAGTCTTGCTCTGTAACCGCCGCCAGGTTGTGTTGTATTTCGAGTCCTTGTCACTCTCACACGATTCGTACCCTTGGCGTTCCCAGGTCTGAAGTGAGTAGTGTACATTTGGCTGAGATACACACGGCCGCTCCGTTGCCCTGCTGTGGTAACAAACTGTGCGGGTTCACTTTGTTTGGGACATCTTTAACTCAACTCTGCTGCTGCAGAATCTACACGACGACGAGACGTCCCCTGCTCCCCTGAACCTGCCAGCACTGAAACTGACGCGGAGAAGCCTGGGTCTGCTTGCATCGGGGACCGGTGAGTAGCATAGGTAGGAACTGGTCGCCCTCCTGCAGGAGCCCATAGCTTTTCCCCGCTGTGTCAAACAGCACACCTTTCCGTACTCGCGCTCTGCTTCTGCCCACAGTGGAGGCTGCGCTTGAGTCGCGGAACTCTGTTCTTCTTCATTTGTGCACCAAACTGAACTGCCTGATTCCCTCGAAGAGACTCCCCTTTTTGCCCGTTGGCACCAGCGTGTGCAGGTACTTTTGAGCACAAGGGTCCACTCTTCGTAGGGCTTGGACTGCCTTTTAGTTAGGTGCCTCTGAAGGCGGACTGGGTCTAATCATTATTCCGCACTGCCTGTTTTCCTTCCCTTCTAGGTGGACTACACATTTCGTGCATCTAACGCTTTAGACTCGTTTGTATTTGTATATATATTGTATTGGTTTGGTATGTGTTGGTTTACTAGAGTTTTATTGTGATTTCTCGCTACGGTCATTATTGCAAAGGCCTTGGAATAAATGTGTATATATTTTTAATATAACACCTGTTTGGAGTAGTTTGTAAGTGTCCTTGCTTTGTGTGCTCATTGCGGGCTTTCAGTCACCCTCACCCCTCTTGAGACCTAGTCTTGACCGCCGCGATCGCTACCCTGATTGGTCTGGCTTGTCCAGAGGTTACTCTGTTCCAAGTAATTAGGTTGGCCTTCTGAACTTCTGTGCCATTCAGAAATCCGTCTTAACAGTAGGGGGCAGAAAAACGTACGGTCAGACATCATAATATTCTGCCTAACAGTTAAACCTGAGGGAGCGTTTTACATTACCAGATGTGGCCATTTTCTGATTGCAGTACCTCTCTGCTCTTGACCTGACAGTTAATGGACCCTTTTGCCTCTGCATCTGATCCCACTACTTTGTCAACGTCGGTTCCACGTGCATCTCATTAGAAACATCACTTTTGGTAAGACTCCTCCAGACCACTTGGCTGGAGTTTTTATAGGGACTCCTTACCTCTCAGTTCCGGTGCTGAAGAAGTCCTGGTGGAAGGCGGTCCGCAAGCATCTGTGTTACCTCAGAGCGGAACAAATCTGACACACAGAACAAAATTATCAGAGAAACAAAGTGCACACAAGTCAATTTAGGGTTCCAGCAAAAGACAGAGAACGAAGTATTTTCTATGGAAGGCAATCCAGGGGTGCATGCTTACTCTAAATGGACAGTCCCACAACAACCTGACCCACTCACAAGGCTTCCTCCTTTTGTGAGTCCCTCGTCGAGGCAGATGACTCTTCTATGCCGATCACCTGACATGGATATTTCCATAAAACGCTCACTCAGAGGTAGATCAGAATCTCCATTTGCCATACTCCACATGCTGGTACTTTTCCATTGCTACCTGCATAAGCCTTCAGTTTGTATATCCATACCGTGTGACACCACTGTTGTCCTGTATCAGCAGTTTCCACATCCCACCTCTATATTACACACTTCTTTGTAAGTAAGTTCAGCGGAAACCATAAAACACTCAAAAAAATAAATTGTTGCAATATTAAGTACAGCTATAATAGCTAGAAACGAAAAAAAAAGATGTTAGGAAGCCTATTCTAAATATTAGATTAAAGAAAGATAAAACAATGCAGTGAGAAAACATGATCAGAATGAATAAAACAAATGTGCATCCACCGTATACACCAACTCAGTAAAATTTGGTTATGACTCGATCCTGAGTCTGATGGACACTTTCATGTCCAGTCGTGAGATGGGCGCCTGGGGTTTCCAATACTTCCTATTCAAAAGGAGTGTGCATGAAGAGCTGATATCATTCATCCCCTTTTGGATTTGGTTGCACCCGATACAAGCCTCATCTCTAACCGTCTTGGATGGTCTTTCCTTGCTGCGTTAGGGATGACTTGGTTAAAGGTGTCTCTTGAATTGGAATTGTGCTACATGCAGGTGAACCAGGGTGAGGGCACGTCTTATATATGAAGGTCTTTATATGTCAGGAGTTGACCAATGTAATCCGTAGAAAAAGTAGGTGGATGGCTCTGGTTGAGCCATGTCTGCTCTGACATCGAAGGGTGGATTCTATGCTGTTAACTTCCTCTTGTTTGACTAGCATGATTACCCCACACATGAGCTTGGGCAATGACATCACCAGCATGAAAGGGCTAGTCATGAGTTTTTGGAGAGTATCAGCTCACTCTCTCACCGATAGTCATTGTGTAGGAACCCTTAAGTCCACCGAATGGTAGTGTACTCTAGCATGACTTGGTGGCGTTACATCCGTAGGTATTGTGATGTAATTTGGCCCCTAACACATTCTTCTGCCAGATATGACCGTAAGATCCCCGGTATTAAATAGGTATTGGCTTGACAAACCTGGTTTGGCTATGGTTGACAATTTGGCGTTCATGCAAATTCGTGCCACCTTCAAGATGGTTTCTATGGAGGATGAATGGGGCTGCAGTCACGTCGTCTCTCGCCATCACACTTCTGACACCACTTGGGATAGGCCAACCAGTGACATGTCAGTCTTCTTCCAGTCCTTTATGCTTTATCCATATGTCTTTGTAGGGGCTTCCTCCGGTCCAGACATCAGATGTCTCTCTGACTTCTCAGTGTTAAAGTTGTCTCTCTCCCAGAGTTTATTAAGTCTTTATAATGTTTCCTTACTGTCCACCCTGCATGTCTGGCTGCGCCAGCGGTGAGGGAGCTCTTTCGTCAGGCCTGTGGTGTTTCTTCTCAGGTTGCGTACCCTCCTGGACCATTCTGACTGGCTTTCTGCTTCTGATTATATTTACATAGTTAACATGCGTGATCTACTGTACAGCCTGACACATGCATGTGTTGCCATCATAAGTCATGCAGAGCCTTAAATGCTACAGTAATGCCATCCGATGGCAGTTCATTCCTCCTGTGCATGATATTGGCCCAATTTGCCTCGACATCTGTGGAATTTCAGTCGATATTTAAAAATGTCTCTGAAATTGTCAAGCCCCAGTGAAAATGTTTTGTATTTTTTCAATAAATTCCATGACTTTGTTGGTCAATGTTACTCTGGTGGAACTCCAAACATGTTACTTGCCAGTGTGCTTTCAAATAGATCATTTGGCACAAGGGGCAACCAAAATTCCATGGTTGGTATTTAAATAATGTCATGCTTTATCAATTTTACGGGCTCAGTGTGCTTTTAAGAATAGCAAAAATAATTTAAATGGAATGTTTGAGTTTTGGGGCACCTTTGTGTTTTTGGCGGTGGTCAATGTGGACCCCGATAAAGGTCACACACACAACATTTTGGCCTCCTAAAAAATGTTTTAGTACCCTTGTGCTAAAGTATTAATGTAAGCAATCCACACTGAACAAAGTTAAAACATGTTTTGGGCGAGAAAAGCGTTCTGGCACATAAAGTATATTTTTGGATGTTGGCCTTAGAAATGCAACTTGTGATTTTCCTCAGTCTGGTTTAAGTTGATCTTTGAGCATATAGATGCTGTTTCACATGATATGGGATATAAACCCATTCTGTGGTAGATGAATAAGCTGTTCTTGTCCAGGGGAATCTGGTAGCTGCCTTCAATTCAACCAAATTCTGTATCACTTTATGGTTTGCAAGAGGAAAGATTGGCCTGATCTCACTCTTATGACCCGCATAAGGGTGATTATTGGGTTTCTCGTCGATCACACAATGATTTATGTCTTTCAGCGATCCAGCCTGTGGCAGTTTCTTCCCAATATTTTTCTCCTTTGAGACAATCGGAGTAAAGTCCCAATTGTTTTCTCCTCTTTTGACCATATCCCAAATCTAGAGATACATGGGGTTAGATAAGTAAATTCATTCTGGGTATACACCAGTAGATTTGTCCAAGACATTCATCACTGGACGGCATCTTGGCAGGATATAAATGTCTTTCTCACAAGGAAGAGCAGGATAACAAAAAATACCCTGTCCTTCCCTGCATTTAGAGGTGGGATAGTTTGGAATGAGGTTAGCCCTGTGGTTTATAGATGCAAGTTATTAATGCCAGAGTTCACAGTACATTTTGCTAACACTACAGTGGTATAAGCAGGCCACTACAATGCTTTTGATACTCCAAGAAATATCGTGGATTTCCTCCCTCCTTTTGGAAAGTATCTTCTTTTTTTTGAAGATGACATCATGGCCCCTCTTGAGTCCAAATATGTAAAAGAACATCTTGTTTAAGAATGCAAAACCATACCCTTTTTAAGTCTTGGGATTTCTGGGAACTTGCGCTTGGTATCTTTCTAGTGCTGAAGGTCCATAGACTGTGCTCAAACAGCAACAGCAACCCTTTCATGGCATCCTTTTCAAATAGGACAGTGTTGCTACTGGACATGAATGTTTTTTTAGCTGCCTGCTGGTCAGTGTTATGACTGCATAAAACAGAATAAAAAGTGTTCTCAAATTTTTCCTCCTGCTTACCTTTTCCTTGCCCTTCATGGACTTTATGGACCGTTAAGTTCTATCAGGGATGGGATAACGTTGAAGGATTTTCTCTATGAGTCACTACAGGCACTGCAGTCTCTAATTTTACCAGGCTAAATGTTTTGCTGATTACCTTTTGAATTGTCTGTTGGAGACAAACACAGAGGACAGACTTGGTTAATAAGAAGTGTGAATGCTATGACAGAGGCATTGGCAGAAGCCTCCCCTTAACAGATAGATGCTTATACCACAGTGGGAGCAGCTATGCGTTTTGTGGCATGGGGATTGGAGACACCCACACAGAATTACCCAGAGTTGGAATGTCTGCTAAAGATTTCTGATCCTTTGAGGTTTAAATGCAAGGTGCTGAAATTGCCTTTTGAGTCAACTGTTCAGATCCTACCGATGTGAAATGATAGCTGAATAGTCATCTGGAAAGCAACAAAGAGGCTATTTCTTTAAATAACTTTTATGAATGCTAGAGACCCTAGTATGATGGTGTGTTCTATGAATCGATCGATTAGATCATAGCACTAAGTTTGCCCCACACTAGGAGAAGGATACTTTGTAGTAAAATAATCTGGGTTATTGCTATTGTTAAAATGGATTTCTAGAATCTGGCCTGGTAGACGGATTTTAGGAGGTGTGGCAGGCCAGAAGGATGCAGAACATTTCCAACGTGTGTTTATTAAAGAATAAGGCCAATTTTTCCCTATAACTACGGAGTGTTCCCTATCTATTTTACTAATTAGGGAACTTGTCCATGAATGTCCAAAAGGAAGAAGTCGGCTCTCCAAAACAAACCTTAACTGACCCTATCACAATTCTAAACAAGCTAAGGTCCGGAGAATGACTCCCTTCTCCTGGTGGTTGCTTCTTGCAGTTTACAAAATGGTCTGTGACTCAACCATTTGGCATATTAGATAATCCCATATATGTCATCAAATGATATGGACTAGGAAGTTCCTCACTGGAACAGCAGTCCTTGTCACTTAAGGGAAGTCTCTCCCAGTGAGGTCCCACTTGCCTCTACCCCTAGGAGGGGTATTGCGGAGCGGGCTCACCTCCCTAGCCTCACTTGGGGAGAAGGGCAGAATTCCGTCGATTTGTCACATACCCTTCCCCTTATGTTTGTGGCTGCCCCTTCTTGACAGATAGAAAAGCACTCCAAGAAGTCAACATTCCCTTGTTCTCGACCCTTTCGATGTTCGACAATGAAAGAAAAAGGTTGCAAGTCCAAGAACCACCTCATTACTCTGCCATTATTGTCTGTTTGTAAGCTCATTTAAGTCGATCTGAACTTTCTGCCGGTCTGATAATATCTTAAGTGTGTGATAGCCTATACCCCATTTGTTTGCACCTTCCCGTGGGTCTGATGAGCTTGGGACCTGCAGGAATTAATTTCAGAGTTTTCAGGGTCTACCTCTGTTTCTTCGTTCCCCTTTTCCCATGGATTTGCTGTTAGCCATTCTATCTGCATAGGCTCTTTATTTATTTCATTTGTTGATAGCGCCCAGCCCCAGAAGTTTCACAGCGCTAGTGCTTAGATACAGGCAGTACAGTACAATAAAGCAAGGATGGTTACAGGCAGATTCGTTAAAAATATATTATTATTGGGGCAGAACCTATAGATATGTCCCTTTTTATCTACATGAGAAACCATGAGGGCGGCAGGGTAAAGGGGGGGTTTTAATTTGCCCTATTTCTTCTCGAGGTGGCATTCAAGATTTAATTAGTGGTATTGGGGGGCTACATTTCTGGATTTCTTTCTTAGTCCGATTTTCTTGGGGAGTTTTTCAGTTCTTGGTCATTTTTCAGCTGATCCGAACCTGGGGCCAAACTATGTTTATTTGGCTGCCTCTGATTGGGCTTGTGCCACCCGAAAGGCCATCTCCAGCGATATCCCTCATCGTAAGGACGGAGGAAGGCTGTTGATGAATTATTCTAATGCTAGGGTCTCAAGGACCTCTCGTAGCATTTTCTTCTATAGCCATTGGGTAAGCGGATTCTGTACTCGTCCTGCTAATTCTAATAGGCTTTCTTTGGGTAAAAGATGGATCTCTCAACATTTTAACTAATAAAAGCCATCTGTCTGTTCCACCCGCTCTAATGTCTGTTTGATTTCAGGAAACGGAGTAGTGCCCGATGGATTAGCATTTGATGGGTTTGCAAGTCTCCTTTGAAGAAAGGGCCAAATAACAGATATTTAGGGTCTCATCTCAATTAAATTTGGTGGCAAGCCGCTCAAAGTTAAAAACAAATGCTCCCAAATATTCCTCTTCCTGGTACAGTTGGAGTAGGCCATGGGGACCTTTCCGATGTGAGGGATTTGTTTGTATTTGATCCAGCTCATCCTGGAGAAGCCGATCCACTTGGAGCTAATGTTCTACTAAATGCTTGAGGAGGGAGTCAAGTTTTCTCATTTCTAAATGTGGATTAATCGAAGAGGAGGAAGTCTTGGGATAATCACTTCCTGCTTCCTCCCACTCCTCCAAATTACCGCTGGCCTCTGTGCCGTCTTAGACTTCCTTCTATTCTGAATCATCAGGTATTTTGGAACTAAGGGCCATTAGATGGAAAGTGGTCAACTAGGACACTGTGGGATCTTTTTCCTAAGTAACGTTTTATGCCAGGCATCCGATGGAGGGAAGTATCTCAATAGGTGTGGTCATATACTTTTGCGGAGAGTTGGGACTTGTGTCTGTCTTGGGACTTAAGCATCCCACACCATATGTGGCGGTTCAGGAGGAGGACATGGACACTCTGAGGACATTTGCAACGTGTGTTTATTTAAGAATAAGGGCCTCATCACGAATTGGGCGCTAACCCCAGCAGTATTACAGCTGGGGCTATTTGCCCTACCGCCAAACCCCCCCAGCGCTATTCGTGCTGTATCATGGGTTTGGCGGAACGGTAAGTCCCCATTCCCCATTGGGCCCATTCGGGAATTTCACATTCCCCATTGGGCCAAATGGGGAATGTTCGGCGCTATTACCGCCAGCGCTATTATCGCTGGCCTTAATAGCGCCGAAAAATCGGCAACATTGCAGCGGATTTGCCCCCAGCTCAAGAGCTGGGGGAAAATCTGCCAAGCCTGTGATTTGGTGGACCCTTAAATGTGACAGTAATAGCATTACCGCTACATTTAAGGGTTACCGCCAAACTCGTGATGAGGCCCAAAGTCCTATCTTTCCCTGTGTCAGTGAATGTCCAAAATGAATTGGTCAGCTGTCCAAAGCTAGCCCTATCTGGCCCCGCCGCTATTCTAACCAACATACAGTCAAGAGAATGACTCCCTTTTCCTGATGATTGCGTCTTGCAGTAGTCTGCTTTCTTTCTCTAGTTAATATGCAATTTTTAAATAGTTGTTACTTCACATAGTTGTCTCAAGATATTGTTCGCTTTTCTCTCCTTTTGATATATCTTTCTTTAACCTTTGTCGTACCTTTGGATCCAGGTTAATTACTTTTGAGTAACCTTGGAAAGTATATTTCCCTGTGTGGGTCTTGCTCCCTCGACAATTACAGTTCAGCTCTTTCCAACCTGGTCTCTTTTGTATATTATTTATCTTAGGGGTTTCTGTCTTTCAGGTCAGTGTTTTCCCTTTGGTATATTCCACTCTTTCCTTGTTGAGTAATGGGACACTTTCCCCTCTTCCCGGGGTTGTGATCCCCAGCACTATTGGATTTCCTCTCAGGGTCTTCTGTGATTTTCTTTCTTGCATTAATACAGTTCAAGTTCATTAGCTTTTGTTTCAAGTGTTCGTCACTTATACTGGGACGAGTATCTCTGGTTACATAACGAGTCCCATTTGGCCTCCTGCTCTTTCTGTTCTCCCTGTTACCGTCACTGCTCCAGAGGAATGTTTCTGGGTCCTGTATTGGCTTGGGACCTTCGCTTTAATTCCTCTTCATGGTCGGGTTGGTTTTGCTGACGTACTCTTCTTGCGATTCTCTTTCTCCTTCACAGGGTCTCGGTAGCTCCATGGATAACTGGCCCGTTTGCTGTGGTTTGCGCTTGGTGTTAGCATAGTTGGATGGGTAATCTACCCACCTTGAACTCCTCGAGGTTCGAAAATCAAAAGGGTTGGGGGACCGTAGAACTATGGAGGGAAAGTTGCCAAAAGAGAGATGTTTCCTAAAAGCTATAAATAAAATGGGCTGTGTAATGTTAACATATATATAAATGTGTGTGCCATTTCAGTGCATCACATTAGAATGGCCTTGTTGGCCTTGAGATTGCAGCCTCAGTAATGATATTTAATGTAAGGGAGAATATGGTGGCATTACCTTGTGCATGCCAGTCAGTATTGCAGGGTTAAAGACATGGCTGCAGATCTTTGTTCCTCAGCAGGTCCAAATCAATGTGTTAATTAGCCCGTGTTATCTTTCAGGGGTTCAAGTTGATCCTTTAAGCACAGCCCCAGCACGGATTTCCAAATATAGGGTTACAAAGGAGTCGCACCTTTTTGCACAACTCTTCAAATGTTTACCCTCTGACTGTTCTCAATTGTTCTTGTAGGATAAAACATATTTTCTGAAAAACAGACTTTGCTCTACCAGTGTTATTAAAGCCAACTCCAAACGTTCACCTAGAACGCTTCATCCTTTTACATCATCAAGCAAAAAGTGGAAGCCCTGCTCCACCTACGAGAGATGGAGGTCCTTTGCTGTCTATGGTTGTGCAGCCAATACCTTTGTAGTGCCCATTGACGGCAAGTCATGATCACAGCAATGTGTAAGGGTTATTAATTTTGTTTTTAGCCAAGTCCAAGGAGAACATTTTACATATTTGCCCAAGTATCGTCCGGTATAACTCTGAAGCTTGAAATCGGGTCTGTTCTAGCGCTATGGCACTTGTGGTTGTAAGGATTACTAAGTGATCACTGTCTGTACTGTTAATTTTGAAGTGGTTTTCTAATTTTCATGTACATTAATAGCGGTACTAGACCGTCTTAAAGCACTTTTCAACTAAGATTGATTCATTCAGCAGAAGACAAGATAGAATGAGACAAATAATGCACACATAACAAGAAACAAAATTATAGAGCGTCACACATTTCACTCCATGCTCCCTCAATCAACTATAGTACGCAATTCTTTAAACCTCTGAAACCTTCTTTGAAAAGCTGCTTGAGTAAGCATTTCCTTATTCTAGTCCTTGATGTTCATCTTTAATTGTTTTAGATTTTAACCTTATTACCTTCATTTGTGCTTCCTCTAGAATCAAATGTGCATTATTCAATCTTTCCCACCCAGATCACTGTCCTGTCTAGTTGCACGATTCTTGTGACACTGGGGGACTAGAACCCAAGCAAGGTAGTTCTACTCCCTAGAGATGAGATGGAGTTTATCTGCTTCATAAATGTTCTTTCTTACTCGGATGGGTGCCATGATGAACACACTGTCAGGTGACACATAGACTACTCCATTACCAATTCTAGAGTCCTGAGGGTTGCTGAAGGATGGTTGAATTAATCTGACATAGAAGGTGCAGGAGGAAGAGCATTCTTGAATATTGGCAACATCACCGACACGAGATCTATTGTTGTAAACATAGTGTTTTTGATTGCATTTCAGGTGAAGTTCATATGCCTTCTGGAAACACTGCACCTGCGGAGATTGTGGACAATAAGGATAGCACAGTGACTGTTCGCTACACACCAACAGAGACCGGACTACATGAACTGCATATCAAGTATAATGGTCTTCATATCCCAGGTGAGAAATGCTTCCAAAATATTTCTCAGCACCCTCAGATATTCAAGTACCGGTTGGTAGTCTGACATTTTATTATACGATGCTATTATGTGAAGCAAATGGACAGGCTATTCTGGAGGCCTGCGCTACAGTCTGCTGTGGAATTTTAGGGAGTTTTCATGACTTTGTTTTTGATCTGTTCTCAGTTATGTGGAGGTAAAAATCATTTGAATTTTCTCCGTTTGTGGACCCTCCTTGAACACAGTTGTCGCCAAATAGATTTCTTTTGCTAGATAATGGCTCGGCAGGCGTTCCATCGTCTCGTTCACAATAGATAAAGCTGCCATTGATCAGTAACCCTATGATTGGTGGTATTAATTAATTCTGTCATGCCCCATCACATCCCATCACTGCGGCTTCTTATTCCAGATCAGCACTCGTGGCCTCCCTTTTCAAGTGACTACGCCAACAACGTTTCAGACATAGCGCAGGGGAAGGCTCAGCTCGGTGTAGAGACCTCTGGGACCTGCAAACCTATTACTGTGTCCCAGAATACAATTTAACAAGAAATGGTGATTTACAAAATGGGAAAGACTATTTTTTTTGTTGGAAATAAGGCTTCAATGCCAAGTTAGTCATGTGCCGCTGACGCATTCGGTGGGAGTTTTAAGATGGGGCGGGGCTCCAGGTAGTGGCAACTAAGAATGGAGAACTGTCTTGGCAATGAACTTGAATGGCTTCAAACACATGTGACCGGGCAGTGCTGGGAGCCAGGGCAATGCTGGGAGCCAGGGCAATGCTGAGTGTCCGAGTGAGGGCTCTTCGTTCATGTAGGTCTCGCGCTTTTGACGAGCCATTGCTTGCGGGCTGTGCGCAGTCATTTTAGAAGCATTATTTCAGCATTTCCCTAGTCGTGATCTGTTTTTATTAACGATTGCACATAGGTTCTCACGTGTCATAATACTCACCACACACTAAGTAGGAGATTTTGCTTATTACAGCCACATAAGATGTATTTTTTTTTTGCGCATGGTTTTGTTCGTAATTCGCATTGAAGTCTATGTCAGTAATTCACATCCTGATGGCAACAATAAAGTGTTTACCAAGTGTTCTGCACATGTTTTGGCTGTTCATTATATAATGGGAATATGGGGTGGCTGTATAGACATCGGATCTCACACCTGTAAATTGTCTCACAGGCAAGTGTTTGCACGGCTTGGGCCGCATTGATGTGTTCTATTGACCCCACCAGCGCTAAGCCATCTGCCCCCCGCCCCCCTGTTTCTTAGTATGCCCGCTTGAGCAGAACATGAATCCCTGAATGTGATGGAGTTGCCTGCTGGATGCACTACCCCCCTCCCCCCCTGTTTCTTAGTATGCCCACTTGAGCAGAACATGAATCCCTGAATGTGATGGAGTTGCCTGCTGGATGCACTACCCCCCCCCCTGAGATTTGTAGATGTTGTCAGTGTGCACCAAGGGCAGCTCATTAGGACTGTGATGGCATTAAATAATTGCATGTCATAGACATTGCTAGTTGAAGAATACTCTTTCCCTACCATCAGTGCTCCCATGATTACCCTCGGTTCCTCTGTTTGGCTTCACTGTGTTACTTAATTTACGGTTCTATTATTGTAAAATAGCAGTGCAGTAGCAATGAAGTCACCATAAATACACAGATGTTGGCAAACTATGCATCTAAATGTTTGGAGCTAGTGTTCCTATGTGCTTAATATTCCTTGCCAAACACATTTTGGATCAGTCAAATTGATTGAAAATTGGGTAAAAGTGCTGTTGCATTGGTGTAGCGTTCCATCCACACAGTACACACACACCACAAAAAGATGTTTGGTCTTGCTGTTCATTCTGAGGGGATTTCTATAGGTTTTAGATGCAAGGCAGGGAAAATCATAATAACATGCACACCCATGAAAGTGATATGCCTGCATGGTTGCACTGTGTCTCTAGACATCGAGGCAAGGCCTGTGGGGTAGGTTACTCTATATTTTTCCCACATGTCAGTGATTATTAGATAAGGTAACACTCTGCAAACACCACTGGCTTGTATTTGGCGGCACTTGTCTGCCTCGGGCTATTTTGAATTCTTCGCTTGAATTGAGTTAGTCTTAACAAGACAGAGGAGACCTCTTAGCCTTTAGTGATCAAACCTCGGATAAGTGTGTGACATAAAAAGGAAAGGGAAACGTGTATGCAATATGTCCAATGCAAGGCACCCACTTCGCGTCCTGGGAATGGCAGAGCCCTGGGCTGTGAGAATGTTTATGTCTGTGGTGCTCGTTTCTCCAAAGCTGTAGGAAATGGAGCCTTGCACACAGATTTAAACATTTATGCCTGGTTAGCAACGGATCCAAATACAGAAATATGAAGCCGAAAGTCAAACACTCTTTCTAGGCGCAAAACATTGAGGTCAACAGAAAGTCGTGGAATCTTGTAGACTGGTTTGTTTATCCTGCTTTGCCCATCAGTCGAGATTCCAAAGCCGCTTCTTTGCCCTTGTGGTGTTGTTTGTTGCGCCCCCTATTGTTTATCTTGCATGACTGAAAAGTGTAACCCCCATGTTGCTTGCATGTTCTCCCCAGAGAGCCCGCTGCAGTTCTTTGTGAACTACCCCAACACTGGAAATGTCTCCGCCTTTGGGCCCGGCTTAATCTATGGGGTAGCCAACAAGCCAGCGACGTTTACGATCATCACGGAAGACGCCGGAGAGGGTAGGTGTTTGCCGTGAACCGCTTATTTTCCTCCCAAATAAGGAAATAAACCTAGAATCGGAAGAAATGTAAGGACTGCTAGCCACTTCCCCACTGCCATTTTAATGGTCTTCAGTGGGTAGCATGGCCAATGGACACATGATGGTAACATCTGGCCAAAAGATGGCAGAGTCTGGAAAATGTCTACACATTCTGTTCAAAAACCCTTTTCCCACCGCTTGCTTTTTATTTTTTTACACAGTAATACGCACAAATAAAGCCCTTCTGTCATAAAGAAACATACATGGGTAATTTGAAAAGGAAAAGGAAATCTTTTCCACAAATAGCATGGTAGGGAAAAATTGTCTGACTTCTATTTAATTTTCTTTTCACATTTGCTATTTAGTGAATTCAAACATCCGTAGAAATGAGAAAAGGTTCTAACCAGGCGTGACTATAATTCACAAGCTCTGCATGGGCTCGGCCTTTTGACCTTTTGCTCCTATTTATTAGACGAACATAATAGCAGTTGTTTATCAGCCTAACATGAGTGTGTTTCACTGCAGGTGGACTGGATTTGGCAATTGAAGGCCCTTCAAAAGCGGAGATCAGCTGCATTGATAATAAGGACGGCACGTGCAGTGTAACCTACTTACCAACGCTCCCTGGCGACTACAGCATTATTGTCAAGTACAATGAAACCCATATCCCAGGCAGTCCTTTTGTTGCCAAAATCACAGGTACCATAGCTCTCTGAACTGAACTATGATGGCAAACCTCTGTCCGCTTAACATGGTTCTGTCATTCAAAGCAGTTTTGCAAGCAAACCTAATTACTTTTACCAACATCCTGAGTAGCTGGCTGCACCTATATTGACCCATATAAAACCACTTGACAACATTTAAATGAAGCTTAATTTAAAGTTAGTTCTTATAGAAAACTGCTCTTACATATCTGACCCATTGTATGGTATATCATAGATTGTTGGTCTCCGATTGAGGGCAATGTTGGCTTTTACTGTGAAACAGCTTGAAATTTAGGAACGTTTAACTTTTTATTTGGCGTATGTAGTTTAAACTCTCAAATCTGCCACCTTTAATTCTGCGTTTGCAGATGACAGCCGGAGACGTTCCCAAGTTAAACTTGGCTCAGCTGCTGATTTCATGCTGGACATCAATGAGAGTGACCTCAGCCTGCTCACGGCCAGCATCAGGGCTCCATCTGGGCATGACGAGCCCTGCCTTCTAAAACGATTGCCCAACAACCACATTGGTGAGTGGAACTTTTGTTGATGATGCTACTTAACAGCCGCAGCCTTCACGCGCTTTTGTGACTGTGTGTCTGAGCTCTGTGGGCTCCCTCTGGATGACAAGGGGCCTTTAAGATCCTCATCGCATGCTCTTTCCCAGGTTGGACACTAAAACCAGAGAACAAAGAACTGATTACTGCTCACGACTAGAAACCACATTCCTTTAAATCCTAGGAAGAAGGCCTCCTTTTGAGGTCTGTAAAAATAAACAAGACACTGTTCTTCAAAGTAATATAGCTTCCTGAAGTCTCTCTCTCCCCCCCCCCTACCAACTTTAAAGCCTGGCCCAAACTTCTCTATGGAGTGATCCAATCTATGGAGTGATCCAATCTGTAATCCTGAAGTGACTTTTTTCATCATTGGGATCATTTTGTTTGTCTGGTCAAAATGGCGATACCTTCGCAGGCAGAACCTCCGACCTTAGACATGGAAGAGACTCGCGCTTAACATAAGCGATGTGTGGAGGTGTCTGTGGGGGACTGTGTACAGCTTTGCGTCTGGAGCTTGCTGTTTGAGGGGATGGTTAATCGTAGCCTTGGAAACGTCCATTCCCATGTAGTGCTCAAGCACAACGGATAATTGGACCTCATATTCATGATGCTGCTTATTTGGATATATGTGATCACTGCGCCGCCCATAATGTCGACTTTCAAATTCAAATTGCCGACTCCCATTATGGCACGGCACTGTGATCACATAGATCACTGTGCCCCGCATCCCCTGCCCGCCTCCCCCCTAACCACTTACCTTTTCGGCAGCACGCTTCTCGGAGTGCCGCTGTCTCTCCTCTGTCCCTGCGGCGTCGGTTCTCTCCCACTAATGCGGGTCTGAACTGACACAGCAGGGTCCTTTTTTTACTTTTTTTTTCTTGTCCGCTGCTACCGTCTAATGGAAGTGGGGGACACCCCTGCAACCACTGACCCCCACTACACCGACAACAGGGAGCGGGGACAACACGGCAACCCCTGACACCCACTGCACCAACAAAAGGGAGCAGGGGGGCACCCCTGCAGCCATTAGTCTGTGTAGCGTGGTTCGGCATGTTAGTACTGCGCAAAGGCACAGTAATTAACATGTCGCAGTGTTCGGGGCAACATTTTTGTATGTTTCCACTAATTTCAATGTATATTTGTCTTCTACAGATACACATTGACGGACGTTCTTGTGTAAAACTCCCTACTCACACTGGATGCCTTATCCTTGATGTACATATTAAGATGGAATCGTACAAAAATGTCGACCTGGGAATTACGAGGGCCGAAAATGCCGACTTTTTTTTTTTAACACCCCCTTTACACCACATATATATGTGGGGGGTAATGGGATATTATAGAAATATGGGGTGTGGCGGGGGTCTCCCCCCGCATATCTATGCAGCGTAAAGGGGATTTAATTTACAAAAAAAGTCGGCATTTTCAGCCGTCGCAATTAAATGTCGCAGTGATCACATAGATCCTCTTAAGATGTAACCACTGGATCTTCAGCATTCTATCCATTCAGCTGCCTCTTCTCATTAAGGTGAACAGTTGTATCCAACGCAGGCTTTCACATGTCTATTTTAGAGGCTTGTGAATCTGATTATGCTTGCATGCTTTGGATAGGCTGCCATCTAGTTGTTGAAAGTAAACAACTTTTACTACTTCAGACAAAAGTAAAAGGGGCTCAACAGAGAGATAAGTCTCGGGAGGATGGCTCAGCAGCAACATGCTCGCCTTGGAAGCAAGACGACACAGAGCACCATGGGTTCGATCCCCAGGGCTGCGCTTAGAAACCTCTGGGTATTAAGTGTGTTATAAATAACATATGATATCATATCAGACGTTCCTGTCACACTTTCCCTACCCTACATGTACAGGTGGATCTCGTGCACCTCTTAGGTGGCCAACTCCTCATTGCTGTTTACCCGCATGTTTGAAGCATTTTTATAGGGTCAAGACCACCATACCCCTCTATTCCACTCCTAACTACCCGTAGAAATTTCAAAATATATATCCTAACAGGAAACCCGAAAAAAATGCTGTGCAAAAATGTGGCAAAATGGCCATGATGAGTTGGCCCCTAAAAGTTGAACCAGTACCATACAGGTATGCAACATTCTCACTACAACCCACTGGCTCCTTGTCTGACACCAGCCTGTCCTCTCTCCCCCTAAGTCTTGTTTCATGGCAACCATTTTCCCCTTTTTGTCTTTACAACCAAGTAAAGCATTCAATATTCACTCAACCACCTTGTCGCAGTTCATTCACATTCTCCTCATCCCTACTACCTAAGGAAGCGAAATATGGCTTGCTCCCCACTCCAAACCCGCCGTGCAGCCAATCGGCTGAGGAGGGGACAAATGGAAAAAAAAATGCCGGCTGCCACCGGGAAAGGGGACTAAGTCCCTTTTCCATTTCCATGGCGGCATCCGGGATCAGAAGGAGTGCGGGGAGCAGAGTTCAAAGCTCCAGTCTCGCAGGTAAGTGGGGGGGCTTGGTGGGGCAAGGGCTTTGGTTGGTTTTGGGGGTGCAGAGGCGACAAGGAGAGGCTCCTTGTTGCCACCCCACCTAACATTTTATACAATGTTTGTTATGTGGGGAAGAGCCTCGGGTGGCTGGAAAAGCAGGCAGAGAATGTATATTCTCACCCACTGTGCCAGTCAACTGATGGCTAAGGGCCCTTCCCCAGGTGCGTAGGAGGAAAGGGGTATGCATTCACAACTAATGATTATATAGATCAATCCAAGGTCAGTGTCCTCTGAGAGAAGTGAGGGATGATGGATCAAGAAGTGATTTGGGGGCATAGCTTTCACATGTAACTTTCACAGCACCAGCCTTAGCTTTAAATAGGACAAGGCACAGGTGCTCAGGGTCGTAAGAGCAATGTGTATGGTAGACCATGGTGAGGATAAGAGACTGATATTGTTGTTGCAAGGTTCGGAATGAGTCGCAAGACAAATCCAATAGGTTTACAGTTTTTTACTAAAATGGTGTTACAAAAACAGGCAGTTGGGGTATGCAGTCTGTGGGGTCTCTGTACACCTTTGAGGGGGCTTCTGCTATCATAGCTCAGTCGCTCTTCTCCAATAGGTTGTTTTGCAGTGCTGATTCACTATAGCAGGGGTACCTCTGTTTGGTCTGTCCCTATGCTACGGTGGGCCTATGATTTATGGCCCCATCTCTCAGACACTTCCTAGGTGACATAGTGGGGTAGTTTGATTGCCCTGGAGTCCTTATCCTCTCGATGACAGTCTCAACATTTTCCTCACTTTCCTATCCCTTGGCTTGACTACTTTCTCTCCACATCTTCTCTCTTCACCACACTCCATCTCCTGGTTTTGTTCTCTCTCCTCTCTCCAGCTCCTTCCTGATCCCTCTCCCATATCCTTTCTCCACTCTTCAACTCCTTCCTGATTTTATCTACTCCCCTCGATAGCCATTGCCCTGCCTCTGCTCTCCTGCACACGTCCACCTCCCTTTCCTCCCTCTCTCGAGCTCTCTCTTCCTACTCTCCCTCCAAAATTACCTCCAACCACTCTCCCAATCACCCCCAACTGGCACTCCTTTCTCACCCCAACATCTTACCTCCCCTCTCTGTAGTAAACACCCCAAAGTCCCCTCCGACACACCCTCCTCCCTCCTCTCTGGTCCTTCACATGCTCTGACCACATCCGTACACCGCTCACCTCCACTGACTCTCCTGGCTTATTACAGCCCCCCCCCCTTCCTAGAAGCCTCCCTCCGGTCCCATTGGTTACTTGAGTCAGCTGCTTCCCTGGGCCAATCTCTTTCTGAGCTATGCACTTGTGGTCTGGGACCTCCTCTGGAAATGTTCATAATGACTTTAAGCCTCACCCCCTCTTCAGCCTTCTTCTTTGCTATGCACTCACTGTGATCGTTTGCTCTCCGTTACACTCCTGGATCAAGTGCCTCCCAGGTATCCCTTAGTCCTGGGCAGCTCCCAGCTGGTTCCAGCTCTGTCACCCCGCTGCTCTCCTATAAACAGCCTGGGGTGTGTGTTGGGTAGGTGTTTGGTCTCCCATTCAACTCCTGAATGGGGAAACCCACTCAATTCCCATGTGGATAACTAGCCTGTTCCTCCTGTCCTAGGCCGAGTCTTGGCCCTGGTGTATTGAGCTACTTTTTGTTTTTCTCCAGCAGATGGTGCTGCTTCCTGGCAACCATTGTCCATCTGAAGGGTAGGAAGAGTGTGGTGCATGCTGGTCACTGTAGTTTCTTTGGAGCTATCTGAAAGAGTAGAGAAAGAGATCTGGCCAGGACAGAGGCTGCTGGGCATCAGGACATCAATATACATGCACGGCTCCATCCATACCGGGAGAGGGGTCCCTCTCAATTCCCCCCCCTCTGTGACCCCCATGACTTCTGGTGTTGTCCTTGTATGCCATTTACCCTAGGTTGAGATAGGTCCTTGACCGCTCTCCCCCCTTCACAAGTCCACACCCATGACTGTCAAATTTTAGACATGCTTTTAATGGTAATTTCTACTATTATGTTAATATTCTACCTGTATGATGACGCATTTACCAGGTATTAGCCATTTTGTTAACTTTATTTTGAATTTACATTGTAATTTAAATTGTGAAATGAAAACCTTTTTCTTGCGCATTGTGATACTTCGGCGATACAGAAACTGTGCATCCTGTTAGTAAACCCTCTACTATTTTAGCCTCAAAATGAATAGTGCTGATTGGAATGGGGGAACGTTTGTCTATTAACAAAAGGTTAAATGAAATACTTTTCTGAAATGCGACCTATTACTTTCTAGGTATTTCATTCATTCCAAGAGAAGTGGGCGAGCACTTGGTCAGCATTATGAAGAATGGCAAGCATGTGCCCAACAGCCCTGTCACCATCATGGTCGTACAGTCTGAGATCGGTGATGCCAGCAGAGTAAAGGTTTCTGGACCTGGCCTGACAGAAGGTCACACGTTTGAACTGTCAGATTTCATTGTAGACACAAGAGATGCAGGTCAGTGATGCCTCATAGAACTCTTCTGCTGTTAACGGTAGTGCTTGCATGAAATTAATTTAATTCTGAAATTGTTTTTGGTTTGGAAGTCCCAAATATATTCATAACAATTTAATCTTTGTCTGATGACAGGGTGAAAACTGGTATCCACAAGCTTGGTTAGGTTAAGCGAGTCCCTCCGATAGGTAAAAATTAACAAACTTTGCTCTGATAGGATTAATTACAATTTATTTTCCAATTATAGTACTTAAAATTGTATAGGATACCATGTCACCTAATCCGTTTTGTTAAATGTCATACTTAGTAAAAATTAAATATCTTAAACATATATGCTGGGTGTAGCATCTTATCAGGTTGCTCTGAACACAGGCTGTATATGCAGGTAAACACCCATGTTGCAAGCAAGCTATTGGCGCTGCTCTCTTTTTGATTTTTATGAAATTAAAAACAAATAAACGTAACATTTTGCAGGCTTTTTCCTCTTTGCTGCTTCCCAGCTACCGTAGTCTGTTTTCACTCTTCATTGCTATGACTATCGAAAAAGGACTACCATGGGCAGGAAGTGATAAAGTGGATTAAAATGGGTAAAGGGTACTTATTTATCATTATCACATTGGCACTCATGGGTTGCAAACATGAAGTACGGGTGCAAATAGTCATAAACAGGTGGAGTGGGCTATTACTAGCCGATGCACCTTGCCCAACCTCTCCATTATTTATAGACAAAGAAAATGTAGCGCAATATTTGGAGTATCTTAATTTTTCTTTCATTGTTTAAGAGTAGTTCAGTGACCTTTTCGTAAACAGAATTATGTGCAAGGCATGAATAGTAAATTTGTGAAAGTAAAGTAGCTGCTCTGAAATCATTTAGAATGATTGTATTCTAGGTTATGGTGGACTGTCTTTGGCAATTGAAGGGCCAAGTAAAGTTGACATCCAAACCGAGGATCTTGATGATGGCACATGCAAGGTCTCCTACTGTCCAACTGAACCTGGTGTTTACATCGTGTCCATTAAATTTGCAGATGAGCATGTTCCAGGTAAGAAAAACAAAATCTATTACATTTCCTATTATTGTATTACACAATTTTGGTGACACAAAGAACAACAAAAGAAACAAAACCTGTTTTTGAGCCATACATACAGTCCGGAGTGTGGGAGGAAAAGGGCATTGAGTGTTCTCCAGTATTGGATCTTTCATAGATTCATGCTTTTTCAGCATGCCCCATTGTCAGGCTGGTAATCCTCTGTATTAGAGCAGTTTCCTTTTGAAGTTGAGAAACTGCAGTCACTTTATTGTTATTTTAGTAATTATTTTGGTCATCTTGCCCATTGGCCAATAGGTAGTGTCTCTCTTAGCTCCACCCCTGAGGCCAATCTTCAAATATCCTACAGCAGATTCAAGTGTAGGGAGTCCTCTGCAAGTTCTCTACTTCGTTCAGCATTTTATCTACAAAATGGACACATTTACGACTTCCTTTTTACATCTCTGGAAAGCCTAAAATCTAAGTTCCTAACCTTTGGGGGGTGTCTTGGGTCCACTGGTGCTCTGCTTCAGAGCGTATCTCTGCCCCTCTGGGTTGAGGTTTGTTTAGTGTGGTTCCTACTCCACTATATTGCCTGTATCCAGACCACAATATCAATTTGTGTTTCATCTAGGACTCGTTTTCCAACAAAACGCTGACAGACTGGCACAGAAGGTTAGTGGCTTGGCTGGGTGAGGGAACTGTGGCCTCAGATTTGGTTTCTGTTTCATGTTGCACTCCATCACAATCAATCCCAAGAATGTACTCGCGGTCGATATCCCAAGAGGAGGCTTCATGTGGGAAAAGGGCGAAGGAGGGGAATGCCACCCAGATTGCCCTGGAAAAGGCAGCCGTACCACACAAATCCTTGCATAAACAGTCTGTGTCAACAAGGCAGCGGCAACTCCTTCGTTCAGGCCTTCAACATCCATGACTAACCTATCGTACATGAAGCACTCATCGAAAAATAAATCTCCCCATCGAAGCGTTCTTAATCGACAGCCAATGAACACAGCAAGTGTTCATCCATGACTTCATCCACCACTCCAGCGTCGTCACCCACTCCATCACGGATGCCCTCATTGATGACAAAACCCTATCAACAGCAACAATGGTCTTGTCAGTGACTACATCTTCAGCCATCTCCATGGCATCTGGTGATATTGTCTAAACAAACTATGTCCACAACACTTAGCTCGCCTGCACAACGATAACCCCTAATTACATTGGTGCCTTAGGTCCCTCCTGCTATTCCAAGTCCTTCCCACGTGTCTCCAGAAGACATTTTGGAGAGCGCCATAGATACTGACTTTGAGGGTCCGCAAGGACTTTACTCAGACGACAAGGAAGAAGGCCTTTCTTTGTTGCCTCTGGCTCAACCACTTTCTGCACCTACCATGCAGCCGCCTTAAATCACTTGTGCACCTCCTGCCCTTCAGCCTCCTATACCTCCACAAATGCCTCTTCCCAGTCACCCACTATCTGTCAATGGCTATTTTGTCCACGTTGTAAGCACTGGTTTCGGAATTGCAGTCCAAAGTGCCAGTTCTCCACCACAGGACCTACCTCCTACTCCAACTATGTTCCATAACCGTGTCCCTCCGGTAACCCCTTCTCTATCTATTGAGTTTTCAGAGTCTGTATTGGAGGACAATGCTTCCCAGGTTGTGACCTCTAATTGCACTGCCACTAACGAGGAGTTTGATGACTTTGTCCTGGCTGACAATCCCCGGATCAGGGATTCTCTGATGAGATTGGGACATTTCATACCATCATGTCCAGAGCCACCAAGAAGTGTTACTGAACCAGGAAAAGAGGGTTTCTATCCATCAGCGCAGAGAACAGGCTCGAAAAACCATCATATCCATACCGATAATGGAAAACATATAGGAGTGATGGTATCCTGACCATGAAAACCCCATTTACAGCTCTCGTAAAAAGGTACAAAAATAAGTATAGGGCAGATAATGCCTGCAAGCCCAACCCAGTCCAAACTCTTTGGTATTTGCAGCAGCCCGCAAACAATCTGCCAACCCCTCTTCTCCGTGTTCTGTTCACCCGAGCAAAGAAGGGAGACCATTCTCCAGCATGGGGTCTGGCATGTATTCACATGCTCATGAATATTCCCCGTCGTCAGGCTGGGAAACCTCTAAACCAATCACTGTCCTGTGGGTCATACTGCCCTCATACAATGACAGTACTCTCCCTAGGCTCCATCCCTGGTGGCCATCTTGAGATTTTTACTCCACGCTTCAGTGTTGGGAGTTTTGTGTTTGCTCTCCAAGCAATTTTTCATATATTGAGCGTTTTTTCGCCAGATTTTGACTGATTTTTGTGTCATCGTTTGACCGGAGGTCGGCTACTGGCAGCGTAGACCTGCTGTCGGTGAAGATCATACTATATCGCAGATCTTCAGCAAGTTTAGAGATGGCCCCAGCTTTGGGCCTACTTTTTGCCTTTTCACCATGACCAAAGAAAAGAGATGTCTTCAAACTCTGCGCGAAGTGTGAATTGAGGAATGTGTATGTCAAAGAACAACACGACAAATGTCTGTATTGCCTGCATCCGGACCATGATGATGAGGGATGCAAGGTTTGCTGGGGACAAGACAAAGAAAGACTGCTACAGCAGGCTGGCGGCCTGTTTGAAATTGGGTAAGACTCTGACTCTGCTTCAGGGCATGGCCATGCTCCCTCCAGGAGGTCCTTTGAGGACGCCCTGCACCAACTACTTCTACGACGAGCCGATCAGCGACGGGTGCTCCCTCTAGAGAAAATCCTTGACGCTGTCTAAACTCTGCTTATCATCGGCAGATAAGGCACCAAAGGAAAGCTCGAAAGGTGGCCTTTGCTGATTCCATCAGCAACGCCATCACCATCGGCGGCTCAGTTGGCCAGAATGACTTTGTCATCGGCACCCGCATCCACAACGATGAAGGATACAACCACACTGTTGATGACCTTGTGGACGCCCATCACTTCTTCGTTGAAGGCGGTACAGGACACAAAGGTGGTATCCACTGTCAGGACGACAGCTACTCCTAGAGTGTCACTGCTACCAAGGTGGGAGGTGGCTTCTGTGGTGCCTACGAAGGCCCCTGAAAAGGGGACCGCTTCCCTGGCCGCTCAACTCCAGAGGTCTCTGCAGAAAGGGGAAGGGGTAAGGCCAATCCTAAGAACGGTAAAAGCCCATGGGCTGTCTCCGAGAAGCTGGTGCAGATTTATGCCAGCTTGGACGAGGGCAAGGATGATCTGCCCGAAGATTATTATTGGGACCACGAAAGGAGTCAGGGACCCGCCTCAGCGCGAGGGGTCTCCACGGAGGGAGCCCGGTTCACCACCTCGCCCACAACCTTGCCAACAAATCTCCTGAACCACCACCAGTTGGTGCTTTCACACTTCAACCGAGGGACGTGTCCCTGGACTTACTGATAACGTTGCACATGCTGGTCTCGGAAATCTAGCTGAGACTGCCTCCCACTTGACGGCTAAGTGTAGTGCAAACAATATTGATCCGTTCCACTTCCAGCCTCTGAGAAGTCATCCATATCTACTGTCCTTGGCTCGTGGTAGCCTTGCACATTCCTCTGACAAGGTCCACCTGGCTGTGATTTCATGATTTGAACCTCTACCATGCCTTTGTTAGGTTTTCACCAGCTTATTAAAAGATTCCTAAAGGGATGTTTCCATACTTTCCCACCAGTATGGGTACTGGCTCTGACTTGGGAACTTAACCTTATTCTTTCCAATTTAATGGGTCCGCCTTTTGAGCCATTGCACAAAGCAAGCATCAAGTTCATTTGATGGAAAACTGCCTTCTTGGTCAACATCCCCTCTTCCAGAAGAGTGGGTGAGATCCAAGCTTTATCCTGCAAACCACCTAACTTGTGTTCCACAAGTCCAGGGCCCTTTTACTAACTAATTCCACGTTAATGCTAAGATGGCTTTGTCATTCCATCTCAATTAGCCATTAGTCCTCTGCCTTCTTTGGCTCTCCTTCCTCTCTGGCGAAGCCCTCTCTGCATTCCTAAGATGTTATGCAGTCTTTAAAATATTAGGTCACCCATACCAATCAATTCTGGAAATCCTCTTGGTTGTTCAAGGTGTTTAGCCCCACAGCTCTGAGCAGGTCTGTCTAAGTTCTCCATCTTGCAATGGTTGTCTGCTTTTATTTCCTACTGTCATCACATGGCTAACCGGCTGCTTCCTGGCCGGCCTAGAGTACACTCCAAAAGGGCCTTTTCTGTCATTAGTGTTCTGCTGATGTACATCGGCGGGGCAGCCACATGGAGGTCTGTTCACACCTTCACAGGATTCTACTGTGTCAACAGACTCCACAGAGGAGTCCAGAGCTGGTCAAGCAGTGGTTCGTCATCTGTTTGCGTAGTGTGAGCTGTCGTGAAAGTGAGACTTTTTTCCTTCTTCCATTGGGCATTGCATGCGTATGTGTATACTGCTTCGTAAGCTGTTAAGAAAGCATACGATTCTATGAAAGATCCCATTCTGAAGAAGGAATATGTTACTTACCTCTAACTCCTGTTCTCCAGCATTGGAATCATTCATAGATTCACATGTGACCCTCCCACCTTCCTGGCTCATTTGGTCTTCTCACGTGTGCTTTGCTAATCTGAAGATGGCCTCGAAGGGTAGAGCTAAGGGAGACCCTGCCTATTTGCTAATGGGCTCGATGCCCCAAAATGACTCAGAGAAGACTAAAATGACTTCCATTGTTCAAATGAAAACTGCTCCGTTACTGGGGATTCCCAGCCTGATTGAGAATATTCAAACATCATGTGAATCTATGAAAGCTACAAATGCTGGAGAATAGGAGTTCAAGATAAGTAACTTAGTTTTGCATTACATATGATCTTTAGTTCCATACCTTTCAAGCAGCTATGAATCCCTTTAAGTGTTCTCATTTTTGTAGCAGTTTTAATCATCAGAAACATTACATATACTTTTTAGAGTGCTTGACAAACAATCCTAAAATTACACCTATGCAGATAGTTACATTAAATAGCAATGCAATGACATAAATAATATAACAAAACAATATACTTGAATAAGCAATGATTACAAAAGAGTAGGTCTGTAGGTAGATTTGGGACTGCTTAGTTTTCAATTACCTAGAACATGGCAACATAGTAGTTTATTCCACAATGGCCCTTCAGGACCAGAAAAGCTATCTCGAGGTTCTGAATTTTTCATTTGCATTCCATCAACAATCACTTTACAATATTTATGTGAGAGTCTTGTGAAATGTTAACAAATAACTTTTTTCTACCTCTAATAGCAATCATAAGAAATACAGATATTTCGTATACTACTCTGTACTGTTATTTGTAACAATAAAACCAAGTGTGTTTCCAACCATTTTATTGAGTACATAAGGAAAAATGCTTAATCCATATTTAGATCATAGATTAGAAATTAATTATCCCCTACAGCTATGCCAGTGGTGTAACGGTAACAAACTGTCCCACAATTTGCATATTAATCTGTTTTGCCAAATAGAACTTTTAATACTTCGGAACATTTTTTGTTATAGTAAACCTGTCAAGTTTAAAGTGGAACTTAAACAATCATTCTACTAAATAAGGCATATAAATGTGAGCTGAAAAGTTCTGCTCCAGGTCATTGAGAAGGCAAGAGATGTATTTTTGTTCATTAAGATCAAGGTCTTGTCAAGGTTTCACACTGGCCGATTGTGATATTAAAGGATTGGGAATTGGGAAAATCTTTTGCAAATTGAAATTCCCCAAAAATTAAAAAAGAATGTTGGTATTTGGAAAGTTAGTGTAACTAATTTGTTCTCAATAGTGGTTGAATATATAATTGAAATGCTCAACTATTGTGCACTTCTGTGTTGCATGGTACTTTTTATAATGTATTGTGTTACTGTAAACGGTTTACTTACAATATCCTTAGTGAGGTTTTCATCTAAACATCATTTAGGTCATTTGTCCTCTGATCCATTTTAGTCGTATAAATCATTTTGATAGTATAAGAGAATTAAGACTTTGTTCTAAAGACAGAGTGACAAAGTAGTATTATATTCCAATATGCTGAGGGCTTACTTGCAAGTGTGAGATTTTAAAACCAGCAGGTACTATGCTCTTGCCATCTTTGGTTGACTGTTGGTTTCTTGTTTGTGGTTTATGCTCACAGGTAGCCCATACACTGCCAAGGTAACCGGAGAAGGACGGGTAAAGGAGAGCATCACACGGAAACGGCGGGCTCCCTCTGTTGCAACCGTGGGAGGCATTTGTGACCTTAATTTAAAGATCCCAGGTAATAACGTTCAGTCTGTAATAAGGAAAATCATTTTTTATATATTGTTTGATACCATATCCCTTATGCCCCCTATTATTTTATGACTATTTTATTCTGGAAAGCTTTGCTTATTATTGTGGGCTTGATACATTAATACTTATTTTTCCAAAATAATTTAAATGATTTTCCTGATTTCTGTTATTTTAAGCATTTTGAATGAAAAGTGCTTCCTCAGCCTATTGGTGTACTGGCATGATTCAGTAATCTGTGAAGCCTTGAATCCTTCGGGTTCTGTGGCCTGCACCTATGACCGCAACTACATTTAAATGCATCTACAAAGGTGTTATTAAGACAATTGCCTGCAGAATTGGTAGAATTGTGCGGATAATTATGTTGCAATTTGAATCCACCCATCTTTGTCAATGTATACATTATTTTAATAGGCCATTATATAGGTAGATAACCCCATCTCTCTGATGGACTACAAAAAGCTGAGCTGCCACTGACTATACATTACATTTCTTACTTGAAACAATTGATTTTAAAATTCAGTATTTTGGTATATCCAGCTCTAAATTCACTAAAAAAAAATATCAAACATGAATTGTAAAGAATATCAACCATACTTGAGAAGAATGTGTTCATCCTACATCTCTATATGTACTGTGTGTGCCATCACCCTCTCAATGTGGTAAAGATCAAGCAAGCACCATACCTTTGCATATAGCTTTAAGATTCTGTTTAGGCTGCTTATAATGCCTCCCGTGAGCACTGTTCAATGACTAACGCGTAGCATATTGAGGCAATTCTCCAAGATCTGGCTGGATGCAATGTTGGGTTGCCAGCACCTCCTGCTTGCCTGCTTTTGTAGTTTTTCTGGTTAGAAAATGTTCCTATAATAACATGTATGTGACGATTCAGCTGCTTGTAGCATACGTGGCCCTTTTGGTAGACCGTGCTCTAGATCATAGAGCTAGGCACCCATGGGCCATAGGGCTGCATCAAATGTTTTATTTAATAAATATGATTGAGTTGGATAAATAAAACCTACAAACTGGTATATTTTAAAGTATCTAAGTTATCACTATTATTTTTACTATGATCATGCTTTCTCACTGCACAGATTATACAAATATGCCTGAAATAATTTTCTTAGCTACTGATTCTGTTACATTTTATGGTTCTTGTTCAGTAGAGGAAGCATGTACATGGGGGTTGTGTGGCACAATCTTAGATTGCACCTACTTTTGTATGTTTTTTACGGTGCACCTCAGGGTGTCATTGAGGACTTATTTCAATATTAATATTTTAAGACAATGGGCCTGATTACGAGTCCGGCGGTAAACCTGCCGTTGCCGCCATATTCGTGACATTTGACAGGTGCCTGACTTCCCGGTGCCAACGGGCTAATACAAGTCCGGCGGCCAGGGAAGTCAGGCGCTGGTAAAATGTAAGTCCTCATTCCCATAGAGTCCAGTAGGACTCTATGGGAATGGGGACTCTGAAGCACTGGCACTGTTGGTAACAGTGCCGGTGCTTCCATGAACAGTCTGCCTACCGTGGCTGCAGCGCCCGGCAGGGTCAGACCTGTCGGGCACAGCGGCCACGGCAGGCAGACACGTAATTTGCCCGCCCGGAAAGAAGGGAGCCGGTGAGCTTATCGGCCCCCTTGTTTCCGGACCGGCAAACTCATAATGAAGCCCAATATGTTGTCAAAAGCAATATAGCTTGAAATTAATTGGTTTTATGGGAATTTGAGTGGACTTAACCCGATGCTTGTTCGACATCCTCGAAAATGAATAGCTTAATTTGCAGTTTAAACATAATTTGGTTATTAATGAATTGTAACGTTGAAGTTCTAAACTGCTCTGATTTCTGATCTGCATGATCAATGGTTTTGGATCTCAGACACGTGTAGTAGCATGGTGCAGTCATGCCTATACTGTAATTGTGTAATTGTGTAATTGTTTATTTGTACAGCGCTTATACACAAGTGGAGTGCTTCAAAGCACTTCAAGGTGGGAAGGGAATGAGGGAATAAATTAATCATTCTTTGGCCTTGAAGTTTTCTGAATGATTTAAACAGAAAACTAGCACACTAGGCCTGACAGCGTTTCTCCTAGTGCAAGTGCATGAAGTGTTAGTTTCAACGCAGATGGGGTGGGGGGGACCGAAGGAAAAGGTGGGGGGGGCAGGACAGACGAGCTTACTAGTCCTACTACATTTAGGTAACGCATGCATACAGTTGGAGGTGCGAGGAAGAGGGGGTGGGGAGAACAATCGCATCCAGTCACAACAGGGCCCTGGGTTAAGTGCAGAGAGGCTTCCTCGCTCATAGAGCATAAGCAGAAAGTGCAGTGATGCTGAACATAGTGCAGTGGCCCTGAGGCAAGTGCAAAGATTGGGGAGTGGTGGGCCTAGGACCTGTAAGGCTCTGGGGGTGAACGAGGCAACCAGTCAGCAAAAACTGAACGGAGTAAGGGAGGAGAAGGAGGAAGGAGGGTGGAGAAAGGAACAGAGGTTAGCATGGTAGAGGGAGAGAGAAGGAAGAGGGGAAGAGAAGAGGAAGGTCTTGAGGAGTTTCTGGAATTTAAGGTGCTCCTGCTCAAGACGGAGAGAGGCAGGGAGGCTGTTCCAGAGAGAGGCAGATGTAGAGGATAAAGATCTTCTCCCAAATCTGTTTTTGAAAGCGACTCACCCGCTGAGAGTTGGAGGAGGACGAGCAGAGGACTCTAGAGGGAGAGTATTTAGTAAGAGAGCGTTGTAGATGGTGCGGACCCAGCCCCAGAAAGCCTTGTGGATTATGCAGAGGGTCTTGAACTTGATCCCTGCAGCCAAGGGGAGCCAGTGGAGGGATCGAAGAGCCGGACAGGTGTGGTCCCTGGGCTTGAGGCCAAGGACAAGTCTCACGGTTCTGTTCTGGATGAGTTGTATAGGATGGCGAGTAGAAGTAGGAAGGTTGAGAAAGAGGCTGTTGCAATAGTCCAGCCTGGAGAGAACCAGGGCTCTCGAAGTGGTGAGCCTGTGGGGGAAGGTGAGAAAAGGTAGAATACCTTCAAGGAGGTGCAGTTGGTAGTGAGACTTTTTGGAGATGTCTGAGCTGTGCAACGAGTAGAAGAAGAGTGGAGTAGAAGATGTCTCCAAGATGTTTTGCCTCATTGGTAGGTGAGGGCGCAGGACCAAGGGAGGCCGGCCAGTGTGGAAGTGGGAAAGCGGGAGCAAGGGTCCCAATGAGGCGTTCAGGCAGAGATTGTTAACGGCACACAGACTGAATTGATATGATATATTTTATTTGTATCGCGCTCGTACACAAGTGTTTTAGAGCGCGACAAGGCAAGGGAGGGGAACAGGGGAGAACAAAACAGCGATCTTACTAGTCCCAGTGACATTAAGATCGTGCAAGTGAATGGGAAAGGGAAGGGGGAAAAGTGCATGGAAGGGGGAGAGTGGAAAGTGCAGAGCAGAGGATAAACAGATAAATAAGAATAAATACAAATAAAATATATAATGGAGCAATAAACAGGGGTAGTGCAGCCAGCAAGTGGCAAGTGCTGTGTTTACCGCAGCAGAACTGGGTAAGTCTGGTAAGTGCATAAAAAGAAAATGGGTGAATGGGGCACTGTATGGGTACAGATACAGTCCGCAGTGCTAGGGGTGGCCGGGAGGCAGTGCAGAAGGGTGGCAGGGTGAGCAGGTAACTGGGTCAAGGGGACGGAGGGTGGCCAGATGCACAGTGCCAAGAGAGAGCAGATCAGCAAAGGAGAATGGGAGTAAAGGCAGATGCAAAGAGGAAGGTCTTGAGGTGCTTCTGGAACCGGAGATGGTTCTCCTCAAGTTTTAGAGTGGCAGGGAGGCTGTTCCAGAGGGTAGCCCTGGCCGAAGATGGAGATCAACCCCGGCTCATTTCTTTGGGAAACAACTGACCCTGAGAGAGTTGGAGGTAGAAGAGCGCAGAGCTCGAGAGGGGAGTTATTTGCGAAGGGATAGCTGAAGGTATTTTGTACCCAGGCCCCAGAAAGCCTTGTGGACAATACAGAGGGTTTTAAATTTAATCCTTGCATCCACTGGGAGCCAATGGAGAGATTTCAGAGCTGGAGAGATACGATCCCAGGGCTTGAGGCCAAGGGCAAGTCTCGCAGTCCTGTTCTGGATAAGTTGCAGAGGGCGGAGAGTAGGGGCAGGTAGATTTGTAACAGCCTCTTTCTAATAGTCCAACCTAGACAGAACCAGAACTTGGGAGACAGTGAGCTTCTGGGGGAAGGAGAGGAAAGGAAGAGTGTCTCTGAGGAGGTGCAATAGGAAGTTTGACTTTTTAGAGACCTCAGCGATGTTGGCGGAGAAGGAAAGTGTGGAGTCAAAGATGACCCTGAGGTTCTTAGCCTCACAGGTGGGGATAGAAGGCGGGCCAAGCGAGGCCGGCCAGAGAGAGAGAGAGGGGAAAGGATGGAGAAGGGTTGCCGGTGAGGGGGATCTCTGTCTTGCTGGCATTCAGACAAATATAATTGGCGGCACACCAATCTTGAATGGCAGTTAGGCAATCAGCGATGAGGGAGGGAGAGGAGGTGGCCGAGGGCATCCTGAAAATGAGTTGAATGTCGTCAGCGTAGCACTCGAAATTTGACCAGAGTGGCAATGCAGTGGGCCAGAGTTGCCAAGTATTGGTTGGAAAGCCAGGGCAAGAGGTTAGACCCCTGGGGAACACCACAGGAAGAGAGGAAGATAGAGGATAGGAAGGACCACAGTTGAACCTGGGAGGGTTGATCAGAGAGGAAAGAGGTCAGCCAGGCCAGAGCCTGATCAGTGATACCCAGGTTCTCACGGAGACGGTTGAGCAGGATTTTATGGTTGACTGTGTTGAAGGCAGAAGAGAGATTGAGTAGGATGATGACAGAGGGAATGTTAGTCAAGGTTGGAAAGCAGTCCTTCACAAATGTTCAGGAGAGCAGTTTCTGTGCTTCTTGCTGCTCTGAAACCAGACTGGTGGTCATGGAGACAGCCAACAGAATCTGAATGAAGGTTAAGCTGAGAGATGGTCAGCTTTTCCAAGCGTTTTCCCAGAAAGAGAGTAATGGCGATTGGGTGATAGATAGCCGGACAGGAAGGATCAGCTGTGGGTTTCTTAAGAAGAGGATGCACAAGGGAGTGCTTCAGAGGGGAAGAGAAGGATCCTGAAACAAATGAATGATTTCAAAAATCAGCAAGGGCCGGAGCGAGGGTGTCAATGTGGTCCTTGATGGTTTGAGGATTGTGGATAGACAGGGAGGAGGAGGAGGAGGAGGAAGAGGAGGAGGAGGAAGAGGAGGAGGAGGAAGAGGAGGAGGAGGAGGAAGAGGAGGAGGAGGAGGAAGAGGAGGAGGAGGAGGAAGAGGAGGAAGAGGAGGAGGAGGAAGAGGAGGAGGAGGAGGAAGAGGAGGAGGAGGAAGAGGAGGAGGAGGAGGAGGAGGAGGAGGAGGAAGAGGAGGAGGAGGAAGAGGAGGAGGAGGAAGAGGAGGAGGAGGAGGAGGAGGAGGAGGAGGAGGAGGAGGAGGAGGAGGAGGAAGAGGAGGAGGAAGAGGGTAGCCTGAAAAAGAGCTGCAAGGCATCCGCATATTGTGTCTCAACTGATGTTTGACCTTTGGAGACCCTGTTTAGTGATGATTGAACGTCGTGACATCTGGCATGCAGAATATTCTTTTTGATATAGCATATAGCTTTAGTCTGAAAGACATATGTTATCCAATACTGTCCAGAGGAAGGAAGGAGTTGAAAGGCTTCTATGATGTATACTTTAACTTGGCTTAGTGGCATTTCTGTCAGAAAACAAATGGTGTATGCCACCTTCGGTTCTGTATTGTAAGCATGGGCCTAGAGTAGGCAATACGCTTCAGCAGTAGAAGCCTTCACCAGCAATAGCATGGCATGTGCCAAAATAAAAGGTATGTCCAAGTAATTTTCTATACAAATATCTACTTAAACACTGGTCTGTCCCCAGCACTAAAACCCACCCGTTCATGAAATCAGTTAATGCAGACTATTGTACTGTGGGAGGGAAACTCTTAGGGGAAATCAATACATAGGGAATACATGTAAATGCTTAATTTTAATCTGTTATCGAAACTATGAGAAAAGGAATCCTAACTAATCTGTAGGCAACCAAAAGAAAGGCTAAGTAGCCACGCTAACTGGAATGGCTGGGAAATGACACCTACTGCATGTGCTCACTGGCTTAGCCTCTTAAGTAGCCTCGACAGTGTCAGGCAGGCTTCTTGGTGCCTCTGTATGCAACAGAAGCTGAAATTCAATCCAGTCATCTTGCTGTGGCCTGTCAGCTTGAACAGGCTCGGTCAGTGGAGGGAGTAGGCATCTCAGCTGGCGGTCTGGGCAACTATGTGAGGCAAAGTAGGCGGTTGTGGTACCAGAATCAAGCAGGTGCGTGGGGACCATGTATCAATGTCAGTTTGGCAATATGTCATCAGTGTCTCAAATGCAACTAGATGAAGTGCTGGACACCAGCAGTAATGACCTTGGGCTTTAGAAGGTGATGGGTGATTCACAAGCGGACCAGCGAAGTATACTAACGTACCTATAGAAATGCACTTACCTACAGGGTTGTTGGGTGCCCTGGCAAAAGGGCCCTTCAGTACAGTCAGGCTTCAAACGTCTTCCACAAAACGAAAAAGTGTCCTGACAGGTTCACTAAACATATGTATAAATTTAATTTATAATAAACTTCTCAATGCCAGAAATATGGCACAAGCTATCTAAAGTATTTCCTAGGTATGTGTTTTACATTTTTCTGTGTCCACCTAAGTTTTCATTGGGATACATGATACAAAAATCACCATTTCGTACTTCTGTTTAAGCATTATACAGAAGTAACTCTTTATTATTTCAGTTATTACTCATAAGCAAGGTCTGTCACTTACCAAGCACTATTAGCTCAACATTAATTCCACATCAAGCACAATATATACAAAAAAGAACCAATAAATATCAATGTTCATGTACACAGAATTTCATACAATGCAAAAGACAGTTATATACACACATTCGAAAAGAACATTTGAAAAAACTTTTTCTCAGAATAGTCAACACTATATAAATTTTGAAGTTGATAGACCCCCACTCAGAGGTTGAAACCATATGTCTCTGAATTATAAATTTTCAGTTCCATCGGGGGCATTTTCAATTGGTTAGCTAAACTCAGGGTCTACTAGCTAAACTCGGGGTCTACGTGTGACACCAGGATGAATCTAGAAGGTGTCATACTCGCACACGAATAAAACAAAAAGTGCGAGTAAACTACGTTTCGGCGGAGTGGGCCATTCCGCCTTCCTCAGGACCAGTAGAAGTCATGACCCCTGAGGTGCAGAAAAAATAATAAAAAGGAGAAAAAGAAAAGAAACATAGTCTCACTAGGAACCACAGGATCACAATCAAGATACCTCAAAATAATGTGTCCCGTGACTCTTGGGGCATGCAGCTACAAGGTCCACAATGCATTGGGCTCATGAGTCTGTGAAAACAGAGCGATGTGAATGAAACCAATCCTTCTATAGAGGGAGCCTGTGGGAAATATTCACCTCTTGTGCAAAAAACAAAGAAACATTATTTTAAAAGAACCGGATAAAAACCAATGTAAAACCATTAGTAATGTGTCATGAAGCAGACATATGTATAGAGCTTTCAGAGAGCATAGCCACTAAACCATGGAGCGAGGTTAATCAAAAACCATGAGTTACAGTTAAAAAGTAGTGCAGTGCGATCCAGTTTTGAAATATTAGCACCTTATATGTATCTGCACTAATAAAAAGAAGTGCACCAAAAAGTGTAAAACACCAAATGTACGCACTCACGTGTCTGGGGCTCAAGATCAGATACGTTCCTTCACGTTTACAAATTGACGTTACTATTTCAAAGGTGAAATCAACATATGGAATTAGTATAGGCGAACCGGCATTAGCATAGTAATCCAGAGGTTGTAAACAAAATACATGTTGGCAACAACCAGTTGCTAACTCTACCTTTAAATTGGAGAAGCTGTGCAATAGTCGCATGGCGTCTCTCTGTAGATGCAGGGCACTAAGATGTTATTAAGGAAGCCATGCACAATTCGAAAATGTGCCCGGCATGGACTGGAGCCTCCCGCTCCATTATGTTTGAAATCTGCAACAGAATGGCACGGTCAAAAGTTGCCGCATGTCCACATAGAATAAAGCGCAATGCGGAGGCTGGAGCAAGGCTGCCTAGATTTGTTACCTTTGTGCTGGAACCGTAATGTGCAGGTTATGTCTCTCTCTCTCAGCGCTAGAAACGAGTGTGTCAAAGAGTCTTCCAGCTGGGTGCGAGCGGTGTGTGCTCCTGAGACGGTTAGAGGAAAGGCTCTCGCTCCCTAGTCGGATGGATGTCATCACCCTCATGGAAGGGAGCTTTAGCCTGTCAACAGTTCCAACATGAATCAATGAATAATTGTCTACCAGCACATTTATAACCAAATGCTAGCAGGGGATTAGTGCATCTCCAGCCTTGCACTAGAATCCTATAGGAATATCTTTTTAAGGAAATGTACAGTATGACAAAGTCCCTGCCTGACCATCAGCTTCTATGGTGTTTTGACAAGTGGGGCCCAGGTGCCACCACAAGCCATGTGATGGCATATGTCAATCGCAACCCTCACATGGGACCAACCACAAGATAGACCCTATGAAATTCATGTTTGGTGCTCTATGTGCCACCATGAGAGTGAGTGAGTGAGAATGTGAGGACTGGGGTCGCTTGACGCAGAGTCTAGTTTGATGCAGCCTGCAGTACGCCAGAGTGTTGCATGGCTGTCTCCAACGGCATTATGATTCCAAAATGGAGGACAACACTTCCAAAACCTCAGTCTGTGGTTAAAGAGGGAGCAGGCCAAAGTTGTTAAACAAGAGTCCTGCCAAAGCACAGGAAACCTCCAATTCCTGATAAAACAACTGAACTGCTGGCACCTGAAACAAACTACATTAGAATTCTTCCTTGGGACATGACAAGACGGACAAAACATGGAGGACGAAAAGGAGAGACCAGTGGGTGTTTATAGAAGAAGCAAGCACTGGTATGGAGTTGGTTGGAGGAGAGACTTGGAGCAATAGATGAGAGGAGGAATAGCCGAGATTTTGAGGAGAGGTGGGGGGAGCAGAGAAAGGGGGAACATCACAGTTGTGGGAGTAGACTAGCGCGAGAAGAAAGCAGGGAAGGATAAGAATAGTGCATGTGTAAAAGGTCCAGGAACCGATTGAAGGAAGGTGGTGAGATGGTATCCAAGAGAAATGATGAAACAAGGTTCAAGAGCACACGCTTGTTTCATAAAACTGGTGCATTTCATGGGTGCTTCATTTATTATGTGGCAAGTATCTGTCGGAAGTGTAACGGAGTCGATTGTAAAGTAACTTATGACCATTCTACCAGTTTCTTTTTCCACAACTTTCTGAGCATTAACATTCTTGTGTTAGCGTATTAGCATACATTGAGGAATTGTAACCTAATTTATGCAACGGGAGCATTTCAACAAACGTTTTTTCCAACAGCCATGATTGTAAGTGCAAATTAAATTAATCATATAACCACATAGGAGTGGAGTTCACACTGAACGTTCTGACACAGCGTTGGAAACCATGCAGCGTGGTAAATACCTTTCAGTGAAACCTGAATCCAGAATTTGACAATATTTATATCTTCAAGTGAACTCTAGAAATAAAACACATACTACTGCAACGCATTTTCGCGACAAACATTTGTTGATAAATGTCATCTTGTCCAATGTGTCTTGAATGGGCGAAATGTGCAACATGTAACTACAATCTAAAAACACATACGTCCTGAAGTTCAAATAAAACCAGTAAAGGATAGAAGTTAGTTAATTCTGCCTGATGCCAGACATTGAAATACATTGATCTTTCAGATCTTTATCATTGCTTCGTCTGGTCTCTACCACTTGGGTGTCTTGAAATCACTTCAACTACTTGAAACTTGACCTAGCACACCTGATTAAGAATGCATTACAGTATCCGCCTCCCCCCTCAGATAACATTGGCACCTGCAGGAGAGACATGTATAGGCGGCCTTTTAATGTGGTAAAGAATACATCTATCGTATATCAAATGCATAACATATATCTGTCGTGTCGATAATGTCCACACGGAGCAGTCATTTGTGTAACTTGTATTACATTTTGCAGCAAATAGTGGGTTCTAAGGATACATTTTTGTTATATAAGGGCCCAAATGTTTATGCACAATTAACTTGATTTTGTTGATCAATGGACTCAATGACACGAAGAATGTGTGATATACCCTCACTAGATGACAGATTTTACAAACATCAAAAATAGAAAGCAAGTAGTGGTCGAACAGTATGCGTGATGGACCCCAGTCCTGAGTACCGTGGAAAGTTACCTTCTCAAAAAGCCTCATGCAAACTACAAAATGCACTGGCTCTAAAACACTAAATCGCCCATTTTGCGACGTTTTAAACAGTCACACAGTGGCCCAAGTTAAGTTTCAAGTACTGGAAGTGATGTCCAGCCACCCAATACTCTGAGACCAGAGGAAACAAGTTTAGTGGATTTATTGTTTTAAAATGTCTGGCCTGAGAATGTACTATATTTTATTGCTTTTGTTTGAAGTTCAGACTTATGTGGGATTACATTTTAGTTACTGGTGGTGCTTTTTTTCATTCAATGAAGCAATAGAACCTGAGGGAGGGGGGCATTACCACTTGGTTAATAGCAAAGCGAAGGCTTTAACATAGCCCCAGAGGCAGTGACTGACCGGTAATGCCCCCCCCCCTCCTCGGGTTCTATTGCTATTGGTATGCCGGCACATTGTACCAGGGTCTAATAGCAATTGGTCTCGAGTTGGGACACAGCCTTGCAACAGTTTCTCAACTGGAGAAAGAAATGGCCACCATGGCTAGAGACGAAGGTACTACACGTAGTCCCTTCTCCCTTTCCATGACAGCCAGACGGAGAAAGGAAAGGAATAGTGAGGGACGCCGCGTGCATCCCTCCCAGAGGTAAGTCTTACCCAGCCAGGTAACGACCCGGCCAGACCCAATCAAATTGATTGTAACAATCTAATGGTCCCTCACAAGGTACTAATACATATTCAAACAGATTGTGTTTATTAATCAATAATGTTTGACAAGTAAACGTGATGTAGTATCATGTCTTTAGTTTCTATAGCAGAGATCCGTGTAGTTCTAAATGTAGTATACACCGTTTTCATGTTCCACTGAAAGGTATTCACCACGCCTTATGGTTTCCAGTGACCATTTAGTGTGAATTCCACTTGTGTAAACATTTTCGTTGAACTGTGCTTATTCTTGCAATTCACCTATTTCCCAAATCAGGATAAAATGATCAATTTATGGTGATAATGTGAAAAATGTGAATCCACTAGTGAATCCACTGGTCACTTGAAGAAAAGCATGAGTGCTCGAAACGTTGCGCAAATAGAAACTGGTGGAATGGACATAAGTCACTTAAAAATCAACTCTGTTATATTTTCAATAGATCATTTCAATTAAATAAATCCTCGTTAAAAAGCACTAGGGTTGGGTAAATTGATTGTTGGTAAGATCTTTTGGAGATAATTGTGTGCATAGTGTGAGATTGCACTTGTGAAGATTCATATACTAATAAAGATTTGTTTTTTTTAAAAAGCACTTGTGTTATGAAACATTGAAATAAAGCCACATGACTGGCAGGAAAATGTAGGCTTTTAGTATTATTTTATCACTTTTTTTTTTCCAAATCCGTCTTAATTATATAGGTGAAACGAGACATCTGTATTTATAAGCCTCTCTCCTCAGTGCATGAGGGCTCCTGAAAGAAAGTTTACATGAAAAAAACCTTCCTGTTCATTTGCACATTTAATGTTTTTTATAGGAAAGTAGGCTTCCTACAGTTTCACGTGTCTCTTTGGACTGCACATGGTGGAAGCAGGATTCCAAACGGGCACTTGCCACTAGGCATTGGTGATCATTGACCCTGCGAGTGAAAAACAGTACGTTGTGCGCATGGGTAGAATTGACATGACAAGTGACTTTTTATGGCTGACTAATAGCTTTCAACTTGGGATGTATAGCCCTGGCAGAGGTATACTTGTAACCACTAATGGATGTCATTGTTATGTACTCACTGAGGCTGAAGGTAGTTCAGGGGCAACCACTGCCATAACTTTTTAGCAACAGAGCAGAGACAGCCCCTTCACGTTGCCTTGCAGAAATCTGAGAAGCTGAAAATAGTTCCTAAACATGGTGTAGTCAGCAGGCCGCTCCCATATCACCAGAAGGGAAGATATGACGAGGTGGAAGCAAGAGCTAGTGTCTAGATCTGTTATAGGGGTGTGCATTAAGACAGCAATTTCTTTGAGAGGACAGGCACATTATAATGAAAGGGTTGGCATGGCCATATTTCCAGTGTCCTGAAGTTGGGTGTTTCATGTGCACTCGTGCCTGCGGCATGTCTTTCTCCTTGCCTCAGAGCCATCTCTTCCCGAAAATCAAACTTTCCATGGCTTCCTTAGCCTGGACCCAAACCTCCCACCCAGGTATGCTGTTTTCTGGTGCAACACTGCTGTGTCACATTTGACCTGCCACTGTGTCTTTGTCTAAGGGATAGATATTGTGTAAGGAATAGCCATCCAGGAAGCCCCACCATGCACATGAAATAATGAAACCGTGGGATGTTGGTGGATTGTGAAAATACTAGCAGGAAGACTTGGGCACAAAAGTGTTACGGGCAAATATGACTGACTGCGGAACTGCGACTGCCAGAGGTGAAACAAGTGACGTAAAAGAAAGGAGCATGAATAACCTGGCGGCTACTAGACATGTTAGCCTGGTGAGGTAACAGAAGTATGGAAAATAATGTTCTCTAAGCAATACCACAACACAGCATGGATGACTCCACTACATCATGCATTATCTCAAGGAAATGCTGCACCCTCATAAAGGGCACGTTGCATGAACTCTGTCATCTAATTTGTCTGCCTTCACCACACTTCATTTCTTTATTGCTAGAGTCTATAATCTCCTTGTACTGTCTTTCTCTTTCCTTTTCTCCTCTCCTGCTCTTGTAGTTTCTTGGTTCCAGCTGGCTGCTTCTTGGGAGAGCCTCTTCCCCCTCTCTGAGAGCGGCTCCCTGTTGGTTAAGCGGGAGAAAATCGAGCCGACTCACTTAAGCCAGACCCCACGCCATGCGCTTGTAGAACCTCCATCTTGTGAACGGAGAGGGCGTTTCCAATCGACATTTTACATCTGGGGCCAATCAAAAGCCGCGCCGTTGAGTGCAGGGTCTGTAGGGACGGCGGGTGCGTTATAGCACTGAGCATGTGAAGTCTGAGGTTGGCAAAATGTGCTCTTTTGAAATATCCAGCATGCTTTTTTATGAAAAGTTATTTTAGAATTGAGATTAATAATATGGTGGCCGTTCCTTTGCACTTTTTCACCATATTAAAAAGTGAAAATCAAGGATCGGGGTGGTTCTAAAATGTATGCAGATTTGGAAGCATATGTGTTTTGTAGCTTTCAGTTACTTTTGGAAAAACTTGATGAACATAATTTGGTTTTTCATATTAATGCCCTTGTTTGCGGGTGCTTTGTGACACTGGTTGCGTTGTGTAACACACATGTCATGCACTGTTAATTATACCGCATACTTGGATGACCTGATGGTCTGAAATGTTATTATTGCATTTATTTATCTGAAAATGTAGCACCCATGCAATTTAAGTTCTATTTTCCAGAATATATTCCATTACGAGGGAGGTGTTTTGGTTTACCCTTGGTGCTTATTGTTAGCAGGGGAGATATGGGTGTTTCTTTCAATTGGATAATGGAAGTCTTTTCTTCTATTTGAAATAATGGAATCAAGTTGAAAGGAGTCCTTAGCAACTGGGTATTAATCGTATTTGGGTGTAAGCAAGTTGCATATGTTCCTATAGTTTCATGTTTCCCCAGCATTATTTTGGCATTGAAGTTGCAGCTTGATTTTCACATGCTGACTACAGAACTGGAACGAGGCAGATCCTGCGCTTATAATGGTTACGATTTGTTCAAAGGGGAAACCGACTCTGTATTATATCCAAACCATGTATTGTCTACCCGGGGAACATGATTGTACGTTACTAAGTAAACGTATTTTATAAATCCTTATTGCTTTTCTTTGTGCACAACATAATTCAATTTTCGATGACCAATAGGTATGTGGTTTTTCACTTTGACAATTTAGGAGATCTGTGGAGCTACAGATCCGAGATCATAAAATTAAGCAGATGAGCAGGAAACAGTTAGATTTAATTATTTATCTCAGAAGCTGGTGATCACTTTTTATCATGGTGACTAAAATGTTATTACATTTTTTAGTATTGGGACATTTTTATGAGGGTAATTTATAATTTGCAAAAATTAGCTGCCAGATTGTGTTGTCCGTGCCAGACTGTCATATTTCTTTGCGTTCTTTGCTTTGCATGTGGGTGCAGTTATCGTTCTTTATTCTAGTAATGCCTGATATTTTTTGTAGTGCCCCACAAACCTAGCAGGATATTTCTTTTTGCACTTTCTTTGCGGGTCATAAAAGCATACTTTTGCCATATATGTCTTCACATCTATCAGATGTCTTTACTGTGGTGATGTGTATGCAATACTCCATTGTCATTAACTGTTGGATCCACTCTGCCTTCTGCAGTGCGAATGAACACAAACTACGCTAGAAGAATGTCGGTACACCACGCTTCTCTTTGGAACACTAATTGACTTCAAGCGGGTGTTCATTTTTATGTAGATATTGAAGCTTGTTGCTAATTACTTTAAGATGTAATTAGATATCTGTTGGGCACTGTTGGACCCGAGCAGAGCATTTATTTGCCATGCCTGTAGATTTGGTTGTTGCATTGTTTAAATCATAAGCAAACCCCTGCCTTCTGCTTTTTCAGAAATTGACAGCCGTGATATGACAGCCCAGGTCACCAGCCCTTCCGGAAGAGTGAATGATGCTGAAATTCTGGACCTTGGCAAAAACACCTACTGTGTTCGCTTTGTACCTCAAGAAATGGGAGTTCATACAGTGGACGTTAAGTACAGGGGCCAGCATGTTCCAGGCAGTCCCTTCCAGTTCACAGTTGGACCTCTGGGGGAAGGCGGTGCGAACAAAGTGAGAGCCGGCGGTCCCGGACTGCAGCGAGGAGAAGCCGGAGTTCCAGGTGAGCTTCCATAGAGCTGTGGAAATGCTGTGGCAGATGAAGTCAGCAAGCTAGGTGTAGCCCCCACTTGTGACTGGCAGGGGAGAGAGCAGAGCACTTGAAGTCAGCAAGCTAGGTGTAGCCTCCACTTGCGACTGGCAGGGGAGAGAGCAGAGCACTCGAAGTCAGCAAGCTAGATGTAGCCTCCACTTGTGACTGGCAGGGGAGAGAGCAGAGCACATGAAGTCAGCAAGCTAGGTGTAGCCTCCACATGGACCTGCCGGGGGAGAGAGCAGAGCACTTGAAGTCAGCAAGCTAGGTGTAGCCTCCACTTGTGACTGGCAGGAGAGAGAGCAGCGCACATGAAGTCAGCAAGCTAGATGTAGTCTCCACTTGTCCAAAACTCGTGTTTTGTTTTGTAAAGACTATCTCTGAACTTTACTTGCACACAAAAAGCAGTCACACCCTCACCACCTCTTCCTCCCTCCACTCCAATCAAACATTGGTAAGCGGCATCACGTTGCGAAGGAACCAATTTTAGTCTAGGTGAGTTCAGTACATGTCTGAAGCAGCATTTAATGACGCCATGTTTGGGGTCGATCTTGTAATGCTCTTGGGAGGTATGCGTGCTTCCGGGATTTTTGTCTTACGATTGGATAAGTAAATGTTCAGGATTTCATGGCGCTACATGCAAAGATAACTTCCTTTGAAGATTGAATCCCCTTCCATATCCACGCAGTCATGGTCAACACAGAATGTTTTTGAAATGAATTAGAATGCTGGCATTTCAGTCATCACAATGCCTCTATTTGTACATTGAATCCTAAACAAAATAACACCCGTTTCCAGTGCTCTGTGGCCTTTTCATAATTGAGAATATTCTAAAATGCTAGGTGTTCAAACGACTTCATTGTTTTCTACTTCTAAAATATGCGATACATGATTAGATCAATTTGTGCAGCTGTTATCTGCAGGTTTGCAGTCTGCAATGGCCTGACATCCAGATGCTCAACCCCTGCATTTTGAAGGCTCTTCTTTAGCCTGGTCTCATAGCCTTGCAATGAGCACCCTAGCTACTTGCATCAGTGGTCTGTTCTCTATATGTTTCAAAAGCCTCGGCCCAACCTCTGCTAGCCTGTTTTGCTCTCATCAGAAGACCTGTGCCTGCACCATTTTCGATCAGCCATTCATGGCTCATCCTTGATGATTTGTTTCTTAGTGTGTATTACCTTTTTGCACCTAAATGTGTTCCTCCTTTGTAAGATAATGGTTCACTTTTGCAGCACCGTGTGTCTGCTCGCAGGCTGCAGTGAGATCACTTTTACCCTGGCATCCCTGGCAGACTGTATTCACTTTGACCTTGAGCATTGCTTTCATCGTGTATTCAGGCTGGCCTCTGAGATTTGTTCCAGGGATGTGTTAATAAATATAGATATATCTTTTTCATTCATATGTCCACTTTTTGCAGTTAAACCTATCATGTATATCAGAGCAAGATAACCTGTTCTAGCTAATGTAACTCGTGCTGCATGTTCTCTAGGGCCATTTTTAGTCTTGCATGGCATGTATGTATCCTCGGTTTGACATGTCTTAATATAGCAATAGCCTCATTCATTTTATCTTGTATCTTAACTTATCAGCGGAATTCAGCATATGGACCCGAGAGGCAGGGGCTGGTGGGCTCGCCGTCGCTGTCGAAGGCCCAAGCAAGGCAGAGATTTCCTTTGAGGACCGCAAGGATGGCTCCTGTGGTGTCTCGTACATTGCACAAGAACCTGGTGGGTGGACGTCAAGTATTGCCTTGCCATAGTGCCAAATGCACTTGGCTCCAAAGACTGCTTCGTTTTTAGTGTTATTTAGCATTGCTGGTTCATTGAGATTGTCAATTCATTGACAGTACAAATGCAGATTGTGCAATTCATGTAATATCTTTCTTAACCTCGCTTAATCTTTCCTCATTTGTCTATAGGCGATTATGAGGTATCCATAAAGTTTAACGATGAACATATTCCAGATAGTCCCTACATGGTTCCGATAATTGCTCCGTCCGATGATGCACGCAGACTTACCGTTACTAGTCTTCAGGTGAGACCTTCAATGACATTGTACCAATGGAGAGTTCTTAATCTTTTGCAATGTACTATACAAACGCTTTGGTTCCAGGGTCATGCATTAGCTATTAACAGCACACATCTTTCCTACATCTGAAGCTGTTCTCCCTGGCCATAAGATACCTGTTTGTGGCCCCTGTAGAAAAAGGCATCTACTCAGCTGCACTTTAAACCTCTTGAAGCACATGATTGGTATGTCTTATCTGCTCCTTCATTTTCCATCTCAACATAAGGGCACATTAGAACTCATTGAAGCTGGATGCATCCTAAAACTGCTCCTTTTACATTTCTGACAATATTGGCAATGCTACGCAAGTGTATATGCACAAGCCCGTTTGACACTTCTTAGCACGGCAGGTTTTTGTGCATCTTGCAGAGTCCCTCTGCCTATAAAGGCAATTGCCACTGGCAGTCGACACGTGCGTGATATGCACACAGGCAAACCAAAAGGGCTGTTCCACAAATGTCGATGTCAGCTAGGCGATGAAGTAAGCTGTTAGGCAGAGAGTGTCAAAAGCCACCGACTGACCTTAGCGAGTCAGTGCAGTGACATTCACAACATGGAAGACAGGAGCAGGTTGCCCAGGGCCACCACTAGCCATGATGCAGTTGCCCATAGATGAGCAGATGCTTGATCGACGAACCTAAGGTCTCAACAAAGCCCAGAAGAATAGATGCAGCATGGAGGTCTAAGAGTTTAGCATTGAGTCTCTATGGCTCTTGACACTCTCAACCATACCTGCTTACTTGGTCACCTGGCCGACATTCAGATTTGTGGAGTGGTCCTATCTGTATAAATGTGTGCAGTCAGTCGGTCTGCTCCTTTTTCACTCCCAACCATAGCTACTGTCATGTGAGGTGCCCCAGATCTCTGCCTTCCCACCTTTAGTGTTCAATCTGGTCAAGCTCAGATACATTTTTGATTAGATCAGGTTTTGGATAATGCCATCTCTGTTCAGCATCTGCATGGAGGCCATTGGCACTTAAGTGACCACTGATCGATGCTTCACATCACAAATTTTTGTTGCTTCTGCTTGTTGGTCAGCCTGTAGTTTGAGATACCTCCTGTTGACATGCACACATCAACATTCGGCACTTTAAGTTCCTGCCTCCACAACATCAAACGCCAATGTTCTCTGCAACTATCCACCCCTGGCTTGACGACTAGAAGCCATTTTATCTTTCAGTGCAACTGCATCTCATCAAATATCTGCAGTTTATCAAATATTACTGTTTCACTTTGAGAATGTGGGACGATTGGACACCTCCTCTCCCATCCCTTCACCAGCCTCTAATTAGCTGTAGAATATTTTTTTTAAGTACCAAGTCCTAGCAACCTTCTTTAAAAAAATAAGATTCTTGATTTTTGAACTTTTTGTCGGCTCCAGCTAGCCCTACAGATAAGGTGTGTACCGGCCAATTTTACTCCCTAAAAATTGGCAAATGCTCCCAAAAAATAAAAACAGGGAGTAAACATACTCCCAACAAAAAATGGGAAACAGACGCATATGGTCTTGTGCCCCTGCTTTCACGTACACAGCTCCATTAATATATTAATATTTTTGATCCAGCAGTGCACGTTGTATTACGGTAAGAAACTGCTATTATTACTGCATGGCTGGAAGAAGTAAACATGTGCCTTTTAATCTGTATGCATAACTAGGTGCAAAGAAATACATTATTACAAAAACATTTCCGTATCCCAGTTAAAACATAATTCTACTCCCAACTTTACAAAATAGGGAGTCAAATAATGCCACTTCAAAATCTTATCTGGATCACTGGTTCCAGCCTTTCATTATATGGTCATCTCTGCCATAGTGCCTACAATAGCAAACTCGTTAACCATGTTTCATACCATTAAAACATCTTTCTATTTTTGCAGAGCTAATAAAATCTGGGTTTTTCATAAGCACAGTCTCTTCTTCCTTTAGCTAGTTCTGGTGTCAAGCTTCATATAGAGTAATGGGCACCTGTTTCATACCACCCAAAGTGTCTAGCCTGTGAGTCACTTGGACCTAGGAGTTGGTGTCACAGCTATGTCCTCTGTCTGACTTATAGCTTATAAGTGGTACAGTAATTAGACTTTCTCTAGGGAGCGGTGCATGTGCCATGTGGAACACAATGCACCAGGAAGCGCATCCTTGTTGTTGCAGGCTGTAAGCGTCTGACCAGCGATGTGGCACTTAACCCTGGGCATGCAAGCGATGCTGTGTGTATTAGGGTTTCTACAGCAAGATCTCTTTCCTGCTACTGCACAATATTTGGCTGCACAAGCAGACATGTGATTGCCTATTCTTTCACTCCTGGCACGTGGGTAAGAAACTGTTTAATAAATAACAGTCTAGAACATTTCCTTTTAGAGAAATGCCAACTGTACAACAATACCCACCCGTACACACTGAGAGCAGGTCCAGCGCGTCAGCTCGGTCATGGTGAGTACTTGCCATGGGTTTGGCAGTTCTTGTCTCTGATGGGGATTATTTCCATATCGGGAGCAGATTCTGTACCAACCCTTCCCACCTTGGTCTGGGTAAATACTGCTGGGGCACTCATCTGGGAGGATTCTTAAGGCAAAGATGGAAGGTTAGTCTTTATTCGTGTTCCTAGAAAGGTTTCATTCTCCACATTCAGGCTCTGCGGCATGACATTGCCAAACTTGTTTCAATGACATCCTATGAAACATCAGATTTTGATCTTTCTAGAGTACTCTGAAAAACCTTTGCAACTGAGAACAAAGGGGTTTCTGTTGAATGCAGTTGAGGTTTTTGTGTTTGCATTGGTCTTTGCCGAGTCATTTTCTTCTAGTTATTTGGAGTTTTGTAATGTGCAACATGCTTAGTCACTTGAGCGTGCCTAGAGAAAGGGAGCGGGAAGAAAGAGTAGGGACAATAGGAAAAGTCAAAAACATGGAACTGCAGGATTACCTCCCAGCAGAAAGACAAGTTGTGTTCTAGAATGCACAAGCAGCAGACCTTCCAAGAGCGAACCGAGATCAGGCTGATGAGAATGATTTAGGTGGTCAACTCAGAAAGGCTTCACAGAAAAATTGCATTTTCAAAGCCTTCCTAAATTTAAGCTTCTTCAGTTTGAATCTGAAGATTCTATGTTGCTTTCACCACAGTTCCGGGAATCTGATGGAGATGGTCCCATTTTGTTTCTTAAATCAGGTGGTTTGGGGAGTCTGCAAAGGATGGGCAGAGGTTTCTTTATTGGGTGTAGTTGAGCCTATTGATGAAGGATGCTGGGCCTACTTGCCAAAAAGCTCTACTGGTTCAAACCCAGCACCGTAAACTTGTTGTTTAACCCACGGAGAGTCATTATAACATCTGTAATGCCTTGAAGAGGTGTTTTAGTGTTTGTCCAGACCATCGACTAGAGGGGCTGCTCTATTCTCAATGTGTTGCAATATCTGAGTATTTTACATCTGGCGATCTACATGCATGACCTTTAATAAATGATTCCTGAACCTGGGAGTTGTGGATTTCATAGGGGCCCTATTGTTGACTAGTGAGATGATATGGCATTTATAACGCGCCTGTACACAAGTATTTCTATGCATGACAAGACGGGGAGGGGGAAAAAAAGGGAGGACAAAATAACGATCTTACTAGGCCTTTGAGTCATTGACATCGTGCAAGTGCAGGGAAGAGAAGTGCTGGGGGAGGCGAAGGGGGAAGTGCAGTTAACTCACAAGTGCATCCAGCGGGTGGCTCATAAGTACAGAGAGAACAGACTGTAGGGTTGCAGATACAGACCCTTAAGTGCTGGCGAACCCGGAGCCAGTGCAAGGGCAACTGGATATGCAGGAGCCTGTGCCAGATTTCAGAGGGTGACCAGTGCGTGGAGCAGTCAGGTGCATCAGCAGGGGAGAGGAAGAGAGAAAGAGGAAGCGAAAATGAAGGTCTTGAGTTGCTTCCCAAACCAGAGGTGGTTCTGCACAAGTTTGAGAGAGGCAGTGCGGGTGTTCCAGAGTAAGGTCCCAGCTGAGGATATAGATCTGCCCCCAACTCTCTGCTTGGAGAAGAGTCTCACCTTTAGAGAGTTGGAGGTAGATGAGCAGAAAGCTCAAGAAGGAAGATGTTTTGGAAGAGAAAGTTGGAGGTAGAGCGGCCCCAGAGCACCTTCTGGATGATGCAGAGGGTCTTCAAGTTGATCCTTGCAGCCACGGGGAGCCAGTGAAGAGATTTCAGAGTTGCAGAGATACGATCCCTGGGATTGAGGCCAAGGATAAGTCTCGCAGTCCTGTTCAGGATAAGTTGTAAAGTAAGAGTAGAGGCAGGAAGATTTAGATAGAGGCGATTGCAATAGTCCAACCTAGCGAGGACCCAGAGCTCTGGAGACAGCTTCTGGGGGAAAGTGTGAAAAGGTAGAGTACCTCTGAGGAGGTGCAGCTGATAGTTTGACTTCTTAGAGACATCAGAGATGTGAGTAGAGAAGGAGAGGGTGGAGTTGAAGATGACACCAGGGTTCTTAGCCTCACAGGAAGGAGCAGGAAGAGGGCGCAGAGTGGGCAGACAGACAGAGAGAGAGAGGAAAGGAGGGAGTGGATGTCCCAATGAGGGGGATCTCAGTCCTACTGGCATTAAGCCAGAGGTAATTGGCGGCACACCATTCCTGAATTGCGGCCTTGCAGTCTATTATGAGAGAAGAAGCAGAGGTAGCTGAGGGGAGCCTGACAGAGCTGAGTGTCATCCGCATAACACTGCAAATTGGAGCGGAAAGTAGCAATGCAGTGAGCAAGAGGTACCAGGTAGTGGTTGAAGAACCAGGGAGAGAGGTTAGACCCCTTGGGAACACCACAAGTAGAGGGAGAGAGAGAGAGAGAGAGAGAGAGAGAGAGAGAGAGAGAGATGGAAGAAAGGAAAGGCCCCAGTTGGACTCGAGAGGGTCAGTCAGTGAGAAAGGTCAAACAGGCCACGGCCTGATCAGTAATACCAATGTTGTCACAGAGAGGATTGAGCAGGATCGAGGAGAATGAGGACAGAAGGGAGATTAGAGTCAAGATTGTAGAGCAAGTCTTCACGGGTGTTCAGGAGAGCCGTTTCAGTGCTTCTGGCAGCTCTGAAGCTAGACTGGTGGTCATGGAGGCAACCAACAGATTCAGTATGTAGATTAAGCTGGGAGATGGTCAGCTTTTAAAAGAGTTTGCCCAGGAAATGAGTGATGGAGACCGGCGATAGTTAGCCGGAGTAGAAGGATCGACCAAGGGTTTCTTTAGAAGGGGGTGCACAAGAGCGTGCTTAAAGGGGGAGGAGGGAGAGAAAGTTCCAGTAGCAAAGGAGTGATTGCAGAAATTGGCCAAGGCTGGAGCAAGGGTGTCGATGTGGTCCTTGATTGTTCTGGATGAGCAGGTGAGAACCTGCTTTGATGAGACTGTCATAGATCAGACTTATCTAGAAACATTGTCAGGGGTGAACAGGGGAAAGAAGGAGAAAGGAAGAGAGACTACCTCAGACAGGCTAGGAGTAGGAGAGGAGGAGGAGGAGAGGGTGGACAGGATGTCCTGAGTTTTGGTAGTGAAATGAGGCAAAGGCCATTTAGAGGGCCTGGTAGGGGACAGGAGAGGTAGAGACTAGAGTAGGATTGTCCAGCTCTTTGGAGATTTGGAAAGGCTCGGCTGAGTTGTTAGTTGCTGCAGAGATGCAGGCTTGGGTGTAGGCTTGCTTCTTAGAGAGAACAGAGAGTCTACCTGCCTTTGGAACAGCAGCAGGCCGGTTTATCAGGGGGTGCGCCTGATGCCCTCTACTTCCTCTCCACCGCCCTACACTTGCGTTTAAGGGCAGCGAGGTCAGAATCGTACTAAGAGTTCCACTTGGATTCGGGCTTCAAGCTGATCCTCATGACAGGGGCAAGGACATCCAGAGTGTTGGAGATAGAGAGATGAAGGTTAGTGAGGGCTGTGTCGGGGTGCGAGTCAGCCAAAGGTGCAGGAGGAGGAGAGAAAGTAGCGGGGAAAGCCTCAACTGACCAACGCTTTATTGGTCGGATGACCGAGAAGGTAGGTGGCAGTGCTGGAATCGGCTGAACCTGCGGGGAAGAGCGAGAGAGGTGGAAAGAAATGAGAAAGTGATCACTCCGAGAGAGGAGTGGTGATAGGGTTAGAGAAGGGGAGGTCTGAGTAGATCAGAACATCCATGGTGTGCCCTGCAGAGGGAGTCGGGCCAGGGGGAAAAATAGAGTTCTGTAGAAGAGCTTGTTAGCATCCAGGTGGATGTTCAAGTCTCTGAGGAGAAGACTTTGGGAGGTAGAGGCAAGGAGTAGAGGTCAGACCACTCAGAGGAGAGGGCAACCTGGCCAGGCGGCCTATAGATAGTGGCCACAGTGCAGGAGAGGCTAGGAGAGATAGAGAGCCTGCAGACTAGGCATTCAAAAGAGGAATAGTGCTGCATTGGAATGATAGAAGAAGGGATCCATTCCGGGTAAATCAAGGCTACACCCCCATGCGGGACGGTTGATTCTGGGTTAGGAGAGGATCTTGTAGCCATCAGGCAAGGAGAGTGTCAAAACTCATGACAGAGCTGGCCATGAACCAAGTCTCATGAGACAGAGTACATCCAAATCAAGCTCTTCCAGGAGATGGAAGATGTCAGAGGCATGTTTGACAGCTGAACGAGAGTTGAGAGTAGCGATGTGGAGCAGGTTGCCACATTTTGAAGGACTTCTGGTAAGGGGTACTGGCCAGAGGTATACCCTGCAGAAGTGTTGGAGGTGCCCGAAGATGGGCAGAGGAGATAGGAAGAGAAGGCAGGGTAGTTTGAGAAGGAGAAGAGAGTGCCATATGGGTGGCAGAGGAGGGTGGGAACATGGGGGGGGGGGCAGAGAAGCAGCAGGGGTGCCGAAGAGTTGGCAGAGGAAGGAGGCGGCTAAGGAGCCAGAGAGAGGTAAGAAGGGATGGCGGGAGAGGAAGTTAAGGGACGGGAAGCGTCTATCAAAGAGATTGGCCTGAGTGCCTTGGACCAAGACAGTGCCATTTAAGTAGACATTAATGATGGTCTTACAGTAGTGGAAGGGGGCCAGGAGGGCCTTCCACTGAGTGCCACCGTTAATGGGAGAAGAGGAAAAAGGAGACAAAACAGAGACCATATGTGGGTCCATAGTCCTGGAGAGGGGACAACAAAGAGTATGTTGGTAAGGGTCTGTCTGAAGGAAGCACTGGTATAGGTATCCGTGATAGGGAGTTCTGGGTTTGAGACCAGGGTGTCCCTTTTGAGCTTCTTCCTGCCAGACTTAGTGAGAGGGATAGGATAGTCGATTGAAAACCATTTAGAAACGATAGGTGAGATGGAGGGGACCATGGGAGGTGTGGGGAGGGAAGAGGGGTAGGGGGTTGGAGAGGTCATGCAGGGGGGCAGACAGGAGGCAGGCACAGGGGGGGAACAAAAAAGAACAAGAACAGACCCATAAATCAAATGCAGTACAGAAGCATCCGAAAGAGAAGAGCACAAGAGGGAGCCTAGAAGTAGAAAAAGCAGATTCAATAAAGGACCAAAAGCAAAACACTGAGGTCAGCAGGGACCATAAAAGTGAAGAATGCAGGCAATTGAAATGGTATGCCACAAACCACAGATAGCAACACAATATCAAGAATCGTAGAAAGCAACACAGTTCATACAGTCAACAAGGAACAGAACACAGCAGGAAACTAGAAAAAGAATGCAGGCAATGCAAAATAATGCCAGAAAAACAGTGGGGCATGAGACAGTGTTAGAATAGTAAACAGTGGGCCTCATTATAAGTTTGCCGATCCGGTAACAACGGTAACGGTAAGCTACTGGTACCGTTGTTACCGGACCGGCAGACGACGAGTTCTGCTCGCATGTGCCTTCCAGCCCGCCATGTCTGACCTGGTGGGCATACCGGCACCCGCGAGCAGAGCATGTCGGATGCACCAGCACCATTCACGAATGGTGCTGGTGCATCCGACCTCCCCATTCCCATTGAGCCCAATGGGCCTCAAATGGGAATAGGGAGCATTATTTATTTTCCGGCGCCTGGGAATGGACAATAACCGGATACAGCAAGGCCATAATGATCCGGTAGTTGCCCATTCGCGGGTGCCGGAAAATAAATTATACCGCAGCAGCCGTGCCGGTTTTACCGGCACAGCTACCGCCAGTATCATGATGAGGCTCAATAGATCAAAGTGGGAAGGGCTGAGATGCAACAGGAAGGAAGAGAAACGCAGCAGGGGGGAACCTAACAGGATGTGGGGACCTACGATGTGAGGGAGTGCACACGGCTAGAGAAGCAAGGGAGCACATACGTCCAAGTGGTGCACGCCAAGTTGTGGGCTAAGTAATTGAGAATGGCACACTACAAAACCCCAGACTCGACTTTCCCAAAAGAGGGGGAGGGGAAGGCTAGGTTTTTGAGCACAGCATAATACAACGCACCCAGATTTGACTTACCTGAACAGTTGCAGCAAATCGAGGGCTTCTGGCTAGGTGCTACCACGGCGGACATCGGCAGACACCACTGAAGCGGTCCTTAGCCGAGGGGCCTGCCATGGCAGGGGGTGCCTTGGCCAGATGATTTAAAGGGTCCCCCAACCAATCGGAGCGTGTTAGGAGGAAGGGAGAGAGGGGGGCCAACGAACAAGGAAGCAACCGGAACAAAGGGAGGGGGGAGTGGGCACACATACGCTGCAGTGCGAGAATACAACTTTTATAAATGCACCACTTACTTTGCCATGGAGCACATGTCCTCACCCCAGCACCAGAGAAGTTGAGAGCAGAATGGAAGAGGCAGGGCTAAGAAGTGGGCAGGGCTTAGGCCAGGTGAGTTTGGGGGCAGATGCTCTTCAGTGGGCAAAGTGTACTGTTTTGGATTTCTCTTCCTTGTTGCTTGCTACGTAATATGACTGCTATCCTATGAAGCTGCAGCAACTGATAATGGAATCCCCCGATTCCCCCCCCTCTGCCCCCATTCACCACTTCGGTCTCCACTATTTTTTGCTGACCTGTGTTGCTTTCTCCACTGTCCTTTCCACTCCCCTGTGCTGTTACCCGCTCCCTTCTCTTCACTCCCACCCGACTGTGTTATCCCCTCTACTCCCAATGCTTCTGCCTCAGTCTTTTTCATCTTCTCTGTCAGAATAGATCACCACTTTCTTATTCAAACTAATTATAGATCAGATCCGCCTCTTCACTCTGGTTCTCTGTCCCCCTTCTTATTACAATGCTTGACCCACACTCTTTATCCTGACTCCAGAGTCCCCCAAACTCCTACCCTGGGCTAGATATCCTTGCAGTTGTACAAGGCCGCCCATTGCATCCTCCATTAGTGTTGGATCTCTCTGTGCCCCAATCTTGGCATTCCCTTCCCTCCCCGTTCCTGTGATTTCTGCTTGCCATTCACACACCCACCCAGACCAATTACCCATAATATGCACAAATATGACCTATGCAGCATCAAGTGGAGTTTAAGGTAAAACCACTTCCATTGTCCTTCCTGCTCAGCACCCACCAGTCCATTTACACATATTCACCATCCACCTATACACACATGCACAATTCATCCATCAATCCAATGAACCACAGGCAAGCATACACAAAATCGCCACCCGTGTATCTACAACCATAAACTCACCATCACAAACTCCCTCTCCATCCACTAGCTCAAACACACACGTATCTCCATAGTACAGAATACAGTCCCATCCATCCACCCACAAATGTACTTCACATCCATCAACAAGGACAACTAGCCTCTACCCAAACACACGCACACAATTATCCACGCATGCACACACAATCAAATCATCCATATACACACACACTGCATTTATCCATGAATACAAACTCATCTATCGACAAACTATCATCCGTCTAGTCATCCACACAGACCAACCTATCTTACACATGCACACGCAGGTAAACTGACAACCCACTGCACATTTTACCTTCAGCTTATTCATCCCTACACACACAGTTCCCATCAATCCATCCATATGCATATTGATGTAACTTGGGAGTGGTTAATAACGCAAGCAGGATACTGGGGAACCACTCCAGAGCCAGGGTTATCAAAAGGTAAGTCTTCTTTGTTACATTATAAGTAGGAAAGGTGAGACAGGAGATCAGGTGATGCGCTTCTGATTCCCTTGGCTCTCTCCCTGCTAGACCCCAACCGTCAATCCTGGACTCCTCACTCACCCCATTCCAGGCCTCACACCAACACTCCAATCTCCACTGCCCACTCACACAGACACACAGACACACAGCTCAAATAGCAGATGGCATACCAAACACTAACCTACATCTAGGCACTAGGTTACAACACATATCAACCTCACCCATCATTCATTTATTCATCCATGCAACACTGATTTATTACCCAACCATTCACACAAAAAACGTACTGTCTATTCATTTAGGCATCCACACGCAATCACAATTCTTCCATCCACTAACCATGTATACAACCACAAACAAGGCTGTATCCATCCACCAAAATACATACACATACTCAGACTCCTCCATTCATTCACATAACAATAGAAACATGCACGCTTTTAACAAACCAGAACAATTTGCTTTGTCAGTGCTTGTTCTTAATTCCCCCTCATCATGCCCTCCATCAGGACATTCACACTCAGATTAAACCTCTCATTCCTGGGAAAAGGTTACTGAGACATCACAAAATGACTTACTGATTTACAGCTGTGGATATGTGCGCCCATGTGAATGAAAGCATATTTGGTCCTGATTAATGTCATATGTAATGCTGCCAATTTCTGTAACTTCCCCTCATTTACAACTTGCAGTATCAAATATCTACCATAGTCACGCCTCTTCTACCTCTGCCATGCCAAATCTGTTCACCTAGATCTACCCTTTATTAGTACCAGGCGTGGGTCAATCAATTTGCAACAAGCGATCTGTTTGACCCTCGCCGGGTCCTTACCAGTCCGACAAGGCACCGGTCGCCGCTGCGTCCCTCGATGCTACGGCCACCATGGAAATCGAGAAGGGACTACGTGCAGTACCTTCTCCCTTTCCATGGTGACCATCTTGTCTGTTTACTTTTTTAGATGGCTGCAATGGAAACAGAGAAAGGACTATGTATCCCATTCCATGGTGGCCATCTTATTTTTTTCTGTAGCGGTTCACAACTGAGAAATGACACTATTAACACACCAGTCTAAAGGGCCAGGGTACTAATGGCAATAAGCCCCTCACCGGGTGTGGGGGGGGTTCAATTACCCAGTCTGGTATGGGCCCTGGGACATTACCTGAGTTATCCACCACATTGAGTGCCATGAAACAGAACAATTCACCTTCACGCACCTTTTACTTATTGCTTTTATTCTATTTATTCATGTACTGGACTGCCCCCTCCTCCTCCCCTCTGCACGTTTCCCCTTCCCCCTTCCCTGCACTTGTGCGATCTCAATGCCACCTGGCCTAGTAAGATTGTTGTCTGTCTTCCCTCTGTTCCCCCGCCCTTGCCTCGTCGCACCTTGAAGCACTTGTGTATAGGCGCGTTATAAATGCCATATCATATCAGGAGTGGATTGTTGTCTACAGCATCCCTGCCTATCTGAACATCAAGACTCATGTAACACCCCTCTGTAAGAGCCAGGGTTTCTAGCATTTACCGTTGCTTTACATGGGTCAGCTGGCATTCCTGGCTACTGAGAATCTTGAAGGCTTTAAACCATCACGCTCTACAAATTCCTGTGTAGGGTCACTGGATGCTCTTGAGGGTCCAAGAATATCAGCAGGGAAGAATACGAAGACCATTAAGAGAAGTATAAAACACCTTTCTAGCACTGAAATTCTTCCTTCCTCCTTTGCAGTGGAATTTGGGTCTTGTCTACAAGGGCAACGCACAGTCATATTTTCATTTAATGCAGCACGGAATACAAAGCTTGTTTCCTGCTGGCTGGTCATGAAGATTTGACAACGCACTCAACACCACAGAGGCTTACTTTTCTACGTTTGTCATAAAAATCTTAAGGCAAACTGCATCAACAGATTACATGGTCCCTAACAAAAATGGGAGATGGATTTACACGGTGTACAAACAGATCTTTAAATTGAGCTCTGTTGCTACCGCACAATTCAAAATGGAGTACATGCTTGATGACAAAGGGGGAGGGCTTTCAGAAAGAAGCTTGTTTTGATTGGCTGCTCAATGGAAAGTCTACATGCCGTTCCAACGCCCCGGCTCCATTGACCCTGAAAGTATTTGAGAAATTCAGTCTTGATGAGAGCCAGGGAAAGCTTGTCAAAGCAGAGTACAAATGTTACTGGCTCTGTTTCTGGATACTGGAAATGACCCTTGTTGAATATGTCATCTGCCCTTTAACTGGCTTGTGTAGTTCTGAAAGTGGACTCTTTTGGGCTGCGTAGGGAGCGGTTGCAATCCTTCTGCTGAGGTGTTTTGGCTGTTCAAGTATATTGTTAAGATATTTTGGTTGGTTTATAGGCGTCCTCCAGTTACGCAACCTCATTCTCAGTTGAATACGTTGTGTTCAGATTGAAGTTGAATTAAATATGGCCATCCCCATTGCCACTAGACGAGTAGGCTTCAGGCGGCTTCAGAATCTCTGTTCAGAACTAGGGATGTTTGTGCAGAAACTAGTTTGTGCATTCTTTAGTTTGTGCATTCTTCTCCGCTATCCTTTTGTCTGCATAAACCAGACATTTCATAGAGCCATAACATAGCCTAACATTTTGCAGAATGAACTGGTTTAGCAATGCCTGTTATCATGTGTAAATTGGGATGGCAGTGTGGCTTGATGGAAGGCGTCTGTGGGCCGCTTTTCCCATTGGTGCGAGTCCTGCATCATCATGGTTTGGCATAGGAGAGATGTGTGTCTCCATTAAAGAGTTGGGAAAACCCCACCTCTTTGAATGTGCCTACACATGTCTTCCAGGCAGCTTCCTCTCCCTTCTTTGTATAATACAGGTTATTCCTAGGGATTGAGGAATCCTTGTGTCCTGGATGCTAAAGGGAGCGGGTAAGAATTTATTTTTAAAAGGTTTTTGGGACTATGCTCCTGTCTGAAGGGGGATGCCTTTGGCGTTAAGTAGTTTAATGAGGAAGAGTAGGACGAGGAATAATGAAGGTTAGTAATGAGTAATCGGAGCATTATATGTAGACGTTACGCAATGACCTCATAACCCCACCCTCCCAGATAGAAAAACACAAGAGGAGGCTCATTCAAGAATCTACGGATGGAAATGTCATTATAATTGAATGCTCTGAACCATTTATCTTTACAAGTGGGTGGGTTGTAGCTACTTTTTAACGGGTCGTTTTATTTGTTTTTCCCTTCTCTCTTGTTGCTTTGCGTTTTTTGAACAGTTAAGAATCAAAAGAAAAGTTGACAACTGTTTGGGGGAAAAGCCACAGCTGCAAGCTTCGACGGATACTAGAGTCTCTGCAAAATAAAATGCGTCTCATAAAACTGCTGCTGTCTGTTTATACTGCACTTGTAGCTGTCGAGCGAGGCTTTGCCTTCGGGGCAGGGTTATTTAAATATTTATTCTTTCCCCTAGCATAACAACATCTGGCTAGCGTGCAAGGGCCCGATCTATTTTCTGGGACGGAATTGACAGGGTTATAGGCGATAGCAACGTAGAGCCTTTGTGCTCGGAATCCTGGGGCAAGTTCTTTGTGCACAGTGCACACCTATGTGAACATGACACAATACAAAAAGTAGGGAGTGCAGCTGCGGCAGAAACTGCGTATGGTGTGCCAAACATTTGGTTTTTGCATGTAAAGCATAGCGGCGTTCAGTGTCTTATTGAGTAATGGCTTCAGCAGAGCTTTATCAGGTTTCGGTGATCTGTGTTGTTTCAGGTATTTTGGACTACGACTCCCATGATTCCTCATCATTGACTGATGACTAGGGCGGATTGGATTTGTAGTCCAAAACATCTGGAAGGCCAAAGGTTGCAGATCCCTGAGCTATATTCTCCTACATGCAGCTCTTTGCACCTCATGGAGTGGGAACGTCAGGTGGAACAAATAGTCTCTAAATGTTTTGGTCACTAAATTTAGAATCCTTTCAACCTTGTGGATTTCAAGCGGGAGAAGATGAGCACGCCTGCGTGGCATGTAGCGTGGAGTTTTAGTTCTGAAGTATACATTTCCCAGTGCGAGGGGATTAAGAGAGTTTGACCGTTTTCTTGGGAACAGAACAGAGGTCGTTTGGCTCTTTGTCCCATCATAGTTCTGGACGGAACCGACCATCGCGTACATTCCCAGAACGCCAAGCACCTGTCTTCTTGCCACCCCGTTACATTACGCTTTTTTCGTGTGCATTTTCTCCAAAGGGGTCTCGGTATGAACCAAATCTTCCTTGTTATCTGTTTATTGAGGTCTGTAAAGGGTCTTCTTTCATAGCCTTAATGTTATCTATCCATTGCTACCCAAAACGGAAGCAAGTTCAAGTAGTAAATGCTGATTTTTTAAAATTAATTTATTTGTGATTCGGTTTACAAAACCTTACACATTAACAGTTATAACACATTTCTTATAAATGTCTCGAAGGATAGCTCAGGGGCAGCGTGATCGCCTTGGAAGCAAGACGACACGGAGCAACACAGGTTCGATCTCCGGGTCCGTGGTTAGAAATCTCTGGGTATTAAGCGTGTTATAAATAATCTATCATATCATACATACATTAACAACATAGAATATTAAAACTGTCAAAATTTATACACTGCCAAATTCATAAATTGAATACTATGTTGTAAGAACTTTTCCCACCCCATGTCATCATTAAATGCTTGCCTGTGATCCCTGTCAACGTGCAGTGCTCTTTGCAAGAAGTGTTCTCCCTGTGTGTGCAGGGATTGGATGAAGCCTGTCTGCTTATTCCTAGTGTTCCTCCCCGAGTGGGTCTTCCCTTGTGCACTTCCCTTTGTTTCCTTTTGAACCTTAGGCTCATTATTACTTCTCTATCGCATTGTTCGGCTCTTCATTGATTTGTAAATTGGATAGCAGTTCTAACTGTTTCTGCCGAGTCTTTAAATTGGGGATCAAGCCCTCTGCGCCACTTTTTATTTACAGATATGAGCAGACGTGCGACTACACCGGTCCATGGTGCTCAGCCGGTTCACCGTGGGCAGTGTTTGCTAATTGAGCAGTCTGGTGCATATGGTGCTCAGCCGGTTCACCGTGGGCAGAGTTTGCTAATTGAGCAGTCTGGTGCTTATGGTGCTCAGCCGGTTCACTGCAGGCAGTGTTTGCTAATTGAGCAGTCTGGTGCTTATGGTGCTCAGCCGGTACACTGCAGGCAGTGTTTGCTAATTGAGCAGTCTGGTGCATATGGTGCTCAGCCGGTTCACCGTGGGCAGTGTTTGCTAAACATTTGCCTCGGTTTCAAGCAGTTTATGTACATTCAATGCTCCACATCAGACGAGCTTCTGCAATCTGCCTCTCCTTCGTTGGGCAAGATTGTCAAAGGAAAGCTGTGAAGTTTACCTGCGTTCTGGGGGTTTCTGCTAAATAGCTTTTTGAAGAGCCATGGTCTCGATCACTCAAGCCTATGTTTTCTGGGTCATGCTGGACCATGTAGTCCTGGATTTTCTTTTCAGGTGAAATGCGTTTCTTTAGAAGTAAAGAGTTACTCGAGCCCAGGGAATCACACGCCTTCCACCCTCTTTGAGGCACGTTTGGTCATGGCTGGACCCACCCAGTCCCCCAAGGCTAGTGTCCCTCATACAAAAGGATGGGAATGTTCTCACTCTCCTATCAGCTTGGGTCTTTAAGCCAGCTAGCCATCCCGGCTTTTAACCGCCACCCCTCTCTTCTGCTCTGGTGGATAGTGAGGGCGACTATACTGGCTGCGCTGTGCACAGGGTTCTCCCCACCCCCACCCCGCCAGCTTCGGTTATTCTATCCCAGCATCCTGCGAAGCATTAAGGGGGTGGAAAGGAGAGCAAGAAGAGTAAGACTCTAGTTGTAACAGGAGAAAGCCCCTTCGGCACGAGACATTACGACTCATCGAGGAGGTAGACCAGGAGGTGGCGCTTGGCAAGCGAGCTAAGTTCTGGAAGCCGGGAGAAGAAATACAGTACCAAACCATGCCCAAATACCAACTAGAGCGGCCCCGGCCATGGTCGCAACCATTCAACTGGCCTGGGAATGCTCTTTCCCGTCCTCTCTTGGCTACCTACGTGTAAGACGGAAGTACACTCGGGCCCTGATACCCGGGTTAAAGGGTCTCGCACAAACTGGGGAAACCAGGACGAGAAGAAGCTGATTGCATCCGAGGGGACCAACAACCAAGAAAAAAGTGCAGCGTCCCTAAGCATCTACACTGTCCGTGTCTGCGACAGTCACAGGGCGATGTTTCACATTGAGAGACTTTGTGTTACATCAGGAAACCTTTTACTTTTACCCAAAGAATTTTTGGCTTCATTCATCACTTTTTGTTTTCGCTTTACTGGAAAGCATGGAGAAGAAGCCATCCTGTTTCTTCTGTTTCTTTTTTTTTTTTGGGTTAAACCGGAAGGGGGAGGGAATAAGTAAATCAACCAGTTGAGACCCGGAAACCACATAGCAGGAGGCACAATGAGGTGGGGAGGGAAGACTCGAGATTGAGAGTAGGCTTTTGGGCATTTGTTCTATACTCCAATCAAATTCAGCTCATATTTTTGAAATAAATACTGTGTAAACTCTGGGCAAACTTCTGTGTTCTTGATCCTGCTCGGCTTTGTGACCGCTCCCTGGCCTTTGATTGACTGCAGACTGAGTCTGGTTGTCATGCTGGGTGATTCAGTGTGTGGTATGTGTATTCCATCAGAGCTGTATACTAGACTCTTGAGGATGCCTGAGGCTTTGGCCACCCTCTTGGCCCCTCTCTTAGGTGTGGCAGTTGTGGTATAGGTTGAGGTTTCTTAAGGATGTGGGTGCACAATGGTCATCTGTGTGTGACTCTTGATGCCAGCTTGACTGAACAGCTAGGCATGTACATCTGTTGAACCTCATTCATTGCAGGGCAAAAGCCAGGGGCATAAGGAAGCTTTTTGTCATGTGTGAAAACACTAATTATCTCATCGGGAAATGATGGTCTGGTCGAGAGATCCTGCCTTGGCTGTTTTAAAGCAAGTATATCCTACAGCTGATTCAAAACACCTCTTGAAAACGCATCACTCCAGTGTACGGATCGCTTCCTGTGCATTATGTGCTCAAGCATGAAGAATACCCAAATGGCCACGCTTGTGTCAGTCTGTATCCATTTCCAGTGAGATCCTTAATGCAACGGGAATACACATTTGGCATTTACCTTGTGTGATTTTTAACCAATCTAAAAGGCGCGCTCGTAGTAGTTATTTCTGGCAATCTTTTCATAAGTGTGTCCTGTCCCTTGCTCTGTTGAATCAGGGTGCCTTCTAACTTATACCAAGTGTATGTTTTGACAGTAATTTATCTCTTAGGATAGTCTTATTTATTTTACAACGTATCTCCATAAATTCTTCAGCAGCTTTCAAAGGTAACTAGTAATCCCAGACTTGCTACTGTGCTAACTAAGTTGTATTTCATTCACAGGAAACCGGACAAAAGGTGAACCAGCCGGTGTCCTTTGCATTAAGACTTAACGGCGCAAAGGGCAAGATCGATGCCAAAGTCCATAGCCCCTCTGGCGCCGTAGAGGAATGTCTGGTCTCTGAACTGGAGCCAGGTGAGTTTGCCGTAGATCATTGCTTGGAAATTGTAGGCGACTGCCTTGGGAAACAGCAGCAGAAGGGCACCTCTGGCTGCTGGATCGTGCATTGCAAGGTTGGGTGTGGAACACAGTGGCACTTTGCCCGCGGGGCCCTAAATCACAGCATCCGGGTGAGCTTTTTAGGTTATTGGCCTCCTATGATAAGTGAGTGCATTTTCCATACCTTGTAGTCTGTTGCTTCCAGCAGAAATCTAAGCGGAGATGCGCTGTAGCTCCTCAACCAGCTGTTGCTTGGATGCCATGACGACGTTCATGTTTACAATATGTTGAACTATGTTAACCATTGTTGGGTAGTTGTCAACAGTGGCCATATTTTCAAATATTAAATGATTGATTAACATACAAAAAGAGAACTGTGATTCTCTGTTAAATAATTGTCTGGAACGAGAAGCCAAATTGTGTTATTACAGCGGCTTCCTGGCGTGCAGCTCCATTGGACACATGGCGCATCTTAAGGTTTGGACCACAATCCAGAGTTTATATTGCATGAATGCGCAGTAGAATACTTACTGCGATGCCATTTACACTTGGAAATTCAAAACCAGGGTTTGCGTTCAGCCACTGCATAACTGAGGGTGCATAATCGCACTCTTCTCTGAAATATGTACACATTTGCTGGGAGTCCTGGAAATAGATTCCATTCACATGAAGGTGACGGACTCCTATGCAAGCTTTGCTTCCGTCGACTGAAGGCCAGGTTCCTCCACGGGTAGTCATGCCAGCAGGTGGCATCTACTATCAGTCATGACTGTACAAAAACAGAGCGCACTACCCAGTTTGCTGCCTAGATATCCATCTTGCCTGTACTTTATGGTCTAAGTAACACCTCCTTTATTAGTGATCATTAATAGCTGGAACCTGGAGTTCCCTTCTGGGGGTCCCCTTCACATACCTGTCTGCTAATGTTTCTGATGACTCTCTGCGCAGGCTGCATGTAAGCATGTGGGGCTCTTCACAGATATAATGTGCAGGGCCTGCTAACTGGAAGCCGAAAGAGGGTGTTGGATCGTGGATTCTGCTTCTTCATCGGACATTATCCAAATCGGGGGTTGCTATCTAGTGCCTTGTGTAGTGGAATAGTGGTCAGCAGTTTACTCCCTATGTTGTTTTTTTAAAAATGATTATTTATTTATTGTGCGATAGCCACATTTTTTGACTTTTAGCACATTCAACAAAGACATACATATAGTATCAAAAATATAAACGAGACAATATACATAATCCAATCGCATTTGCGAATAATCCTTCAAAACATTCAAATTTAAAAGAAAAAAGAGCAAAGAGTAAAACATGAGCCACCAAAAGAGAGAAGCGAAACACTTAGTCCATTACCTAGTATAAATCAAGCTGCATACAGCTTCTTAATCGCATCTCATTTCCCTTCACCATGAAAGTGTCAGTTTACCATCAGTTTAAGTTCCTTCAGAATTCTAACCACCTCTACAGATAGGAAGCTCTCATTGCCTGATGATGGTCTGCACCAAAACGCATCGGTGTTTAACCAACTTGCATCATATCATATGGACAAACCCACTAAGTCTTCGGGACCTCACGTTCCAAGTGCCAGGGCAATTACATAATGGATGTTTAATTGTCTGATATTCCTTGTTATCACACTGGTCACAGATGTCACTAGTCGCCCCTTCCTTATCTCTGTCACCAGTACCACACTCTGCAGTACCCCCTATCCCCACAGGAAGACGTGGACCATGAGACGCCTTAAACCCTGTAGCACTAGAGACCGTTGTAGGGCTTGCCGGCTAGAATTTCCCACGATTGCATCAACTCTATTGAATTAAGACAGCCTGGTGCTACATCAACTTATCCTTTTCCATTGTTATCATTGCTTCAACAGTACAAGACAGGTGTTCAGTCTAAGGAAAACGGGTTTACGGCTATGTTCTTTTCTGTCCTTTTTCACACGGGCTCGGTGTGCAGTGGACTCATTATGTGCAATAACCGCACGAGCCTATCTGGTCGAGTTTTACAATCCCTGGCAGAATCTAAGCAGTCGCTTAGTGGGCCACTTTTATGTGACTATTCTCCGGACATTGATCCACAAAGCCTGTCTCCTCGGAAGCAGTAGTCTGGCCATCAGGCCAAAGGTACAGCAGCTATTGCTTCTCAAAGCCATATCGGCCGTGCAGACCTCTGGCAGAGCCTGGTTTCAATAGTGAAAAAGACTGTTGTCATAGGAATTGTTGCATAATATCTCCGATCGAGGAAGCCGGCCCAGCTCAGTGTGGTAGTATTCCTCTGGAGACTGGTTCTTTTTAGTTGGTGCACACCATGACTATAAATCCTCCCACTAGTTCTGAATATATAGACGAATACTTGTCAACTACAAATGTCGCTGTTATGTTACAACATTTTGTTAAGAGCAGCAGGGGCCCGAAGGCATCCTGGCGCTAAGCAGAGGGCCGCCGACCAAAAGGAAGGGAGCCCGACAAACGGTAAAAAGAGAAAGAGAGCACCTCAACAGTGCCCCAAAAATGACTGGTTGAACAAGAACGTTTTCATGGCTTTTCGGAAGCGTAGATGGTCCTCAGTCTTCCGAAGAGATATGAGAAGGAGCTTCCACACCACTGCGGCAGTCACAAAGAAATCTCTCCACCCCTAATGTTTGATTTACATAAACGCAAAACCTGGAGCAAGAACTGGCAACTAGTACAGCATCTTGCCATACAAGGTGAGGGAACCAAGGGACTGCTCCATCTGGAATCCTGTATAGCCCCGTTCCATGGACTCTCTGTGGAGGGGCTGCCGACTTGTGGAACAGAGGCCCAGGTGATGGGAATGCAAATCACAAGAGGCTGCTTTCATAGAAATTATGAGCAGTATTATGGGCTGTTAACAACTCCATCAAGGTCCCATTAACTACAAAGACGGGTATCAGTATCCTCCATCATGGCCAACCTCTAAACTTACACTGGCTGCCCCTATACCTTTTTCCCAGGCTCTTTGGTTCCCTGCATATGCTACATCTCGAGCTCTCTCGCTCTACATCTCTATCGGGTTTGCGCTCGCTGCTGTGATCTGAGCATTATCTGCAGGTCGCAGGTTCGAATCCCAGCAAGGCCAACTCAGCCTTTCATCCTTCCGAGGTCGACAAATGAGTACCAATTGCGGTTGGGTGATATTGTATGCAAATATGTGCTCTCTAAAGAGCTTTGGATAAAGGCGCTATATAAATAACATCATTATCTCAATCCCTCTTGCTTTCTTTTTCTTTCCGTCTTTCTCTACCCTTTCTCTCCCTCTTTCTCTTCTCTCCCTCTTTCTCGTGCTCATACTGACATTAGAGTGATGTATTGAAGATACAGACAGTGAGGTATTCTGTAGATACCTAGGCACTAAGAGGTGATTGTGGCTAAAATACTATTGTAGATACTGTAAACATGACGTGTTCTCTAATTGTAGTTTTAGATGGATGTGCACTTTAATTTTTATTTTGTGAAATGCAAATCAACAGTTTCTGAGCCTTACTTAAGTTTTGCTGGTGTTATTCCCTTTAGAAGTTACATGAAGCTACACCCCTCTTTATTAAATATAAGGTTTAAGACTTCAGTCGGAAGGAAGTGATCCCTCTGCAATAGCGGGGACTCCCTCATTGTCCCCGCCACACACTCGTACTCTGTGACTGTATGGTGGTGGCCAGCCATTGGCACATGTCCTGGATGCATCAGTAGTGGGCACAGAACCCAATTACTAATATGCATAGCACTGGGTCTCTGATCCAGCAGAGAAAGTGCCTCTGGGTATTGATTTGAATACGCCACCCTATCATTAACCAAAGACTGTTCCTTGTTTTACAGACCGGTATGCTGTGCGCTTCATACCCCGTGAGAATGGTGTGCATACCATTGATGTGAGGTTTAACGGCAGCCATGTCCCCGGCAGCCCCTTTAAAGTACGTGTCGGAGAGCCTGGCCAGGCAGGAGATCCTGGACTTGTGACGGCTTATGGTCCTGGCTTAGAAAGCGGCACCACAGGTGAGCCCTTCCTCCTCCTGCTCTTCAGATCTGCTGCCAGAAGAGTACATGTTTGCATAATGTCCAAGCGCCTTTAGGTGCCGATGCTGTTACACACCAATCTCTTATCATCTCTGTACACGTGCCTTATTTATTTTTTAATTCACAAAATTGCTGCCAGTTGATCGGAAAGCAAATCCTAGGACGGCACTAGAACCTGAAGCAAATCCTAGCGCGGCAATAGAACCTGAAACCAATCCTAGCGCGGCACTAGAACCTGAAGCAAATCCTTGCGCGGCACTAGAACCTGAAACCAATCCTAGCGTGGCACTAGAACCTGAAACCAATCCTAGCGCGGCACTAGAACCTGCAGTGCTCTTATCGACCAGACTCTTGAATGTGCCAATGATAATGGCACTTCCTTTATTAGGGAGGCGGTTCCTGTCTGATTCATTTATTGACTGAGGTGGCTTGCGGGGAGGAGAACGAAGTTGGGTATGAGCTTAACTTATCTATTTAATTCTGTTCTGTCCACGTGGTAATCATGAGCCTTGCCCACATCTGTCCAGGTGTTGGTATGAGGTCAGCCTGGGTGCTACGCCGGCTGAATATGAAGGGGCTCTGCACATACTGTGAGCAGCCGACGCGCAGTATTCATTGGCGTGTGACGTCCATGTGGAGGTGCAGACTGAGGCGCTTTGTTTGCAGCTGGCCTCTAATCCCAAGATCCGGGCCTGACATACAAAGGATGGGCCTTGAAGAGGTCATTTTAATGTTGTGGTGTTTATTTGTAATTTTGAGTTAATAAGAGTCATTAACGAAGGAAACCTCGGAAGGCATGCCGTTCTGATCGCAGTGTGGAATGACGACCAAGGTCGATCCCCTTAAGGATAAGGGGTAAAGGGTGGCCGCATGCTGGTTTAAGCACTTCCAGGATTAGGGGGCGGAGCTGCTATCCTGCGCGAGTGCTTTCATCAGGTAGTTTCTGTACAGAATCCAGATGGCGGCAGCTCTGGCCACCAGGGGCAACGTCCGAGCAGAATTGTCCTATGTATCATAACTTCCCGGATCCACGTTGCTACCATGGGGGCTGCCTCGTTATTGCAAAGTCTGCAGAGACCCGTGAGTTTCCAGGCATGAGGGAGAGCATGATTGGTTAAATTCAACAATCCTATTAACGGGTCAAGGGGCATATCCTCATCTATGATAAGATATGATATATGCTGATTGCTTAAAACATTGCCGCCCAGAATTTTTTAATTTCCCAACATGTCCGGGCTAGGCGAGAAAAATCAGCATTCACATCAAAACACCTTTTGCATGCACTCTGTTCTTGGCCGAACCACTTTTCAACACGGAAGGGCATCGTTTCACAAGACCCTATTCACCGGCAGCAGGGACCCCCGTATTGTCCAGTGATCAGCGCTGTGATCTACCCATTCTAGTGCTCTGCCATGCCCCATACCCTCAGATTGTGGGTAGATTCTGTTGAGGCCAGCTGGAGACTAATCTGCTTGATGCAGATACCTGGATTGGAGGAGCTTAAAGGAGTTCTTTTGTATTTGACTACATACATAAGCCCAGCCCTCGGCTGCTGTCCCCATTAACAGTGTTCGTTGATCCTTTGCTTTCATCTGGGTAAGGAGGGAAGCATGACCTTTAGTTTACTTCAGTGGGCAATATAGTTGAGAGACCAGGTTCCCTTCCTGTCCCTTCCCTTGCCCTCGTGCCATGATTGTGTGATGGAGGATGCCCCTCGTCTCTGGTGTCATTGGAAAGGATGCAAAGACTTCCCGCAGAGCACTCTTAATCCTGAAATCTAAAAAAGATGGGAGCCCCCCACCCCTCTACCTTCCCATGCATTCAGTGCCATAAACGTGCCTTCTTTCAACGGGTCGCAAAGTTGCATATCCTTAACATGGCCATAGCATCAATAACTAGTTTCTCCGATGTGATGGTTGGCCCTGCCACATGGCTCACAGTTCTAAGGCTGAGAATGGGCAGCTGGACCCCACTTATTTCCCACCCCCTCCACGTAGTACATGTGCAGGAAACCTTATTCACAGACCATTATATACAAATAAAAAATAAATAAATAAAGGACTACCGTTTCCCGTAGTGCTGTGGCTGCAATTTCTCTCGCGATTTGGACATGAGGGCAGTAAGGCGGTAAATTTCAAAATTGGGCACTGCCAGACTCATTCTATAGTTGTGGTGATAATGTCCCAGTTGATTCTTGCCGGTTTCCCCGCCCATACAAGTTCCAGCAGCAACCACCTCAATTGAGCAAAGAATTTCTTGTCCAGGCTCAAAGGGGGGCGCTAATAAACAACTACGAACATTTAAAAAGGGTCGACGTTTTGATGAGATTCTCTAAGTGACCGTGGGAGACAGCATCATCTTGCAATTTGTAACTCCAGCTTCTCGCTCGCCTTCGAGTAGTTTGTCTGGTATATTGGAGATGTCTAGCCCAAGGGCTGCTCTCCATTTGCTGGTCGAGGCCTAGGCCGTCGTCGTATCTGCGAGAGGAAATGAACCGGATTTAGCAACGTTCATTTGAAGGCATGAGTGTTCAACAAACCCATAGATGTCTCATGATTGGTGTCGGGCTCTGCTCAGGGTTTTTAATAAAGAGCACCAAGTCAGCCTTGTACCTCAATGGAAGTGCTTTTCTGTTAGCATTTTAGCTGGAGGCCCAACTGCTGGAGCGCAAAGCATCCTGGAAAGTGGGCAGCCCTGCTGTGTGCCCCTTTGCCACCGAATCTCTGTGGAGAGACCGTTGTGTATCCGTAGCTTCGCCCTGGGATGCGTACCACTCTGAAGGAGCTATGCTAGAAAGCGGATCCGGGTCTCCCACGTTAGATATCAACGGCTGAATTTGATTGACTGTAATTTTGGTTAGAATCCTATCGTCTGGGTTAATGAGAGAGATTGGTCAATACGAAGAGCATAATTTAAGAGTAAACAAACGTGTGTTAAAGCTTCTTTATGTTGTGCATATGGACTGGTATATAGTGTTGGCCCCAAGACTGGAAGGAGTCAAATGTCCGGGTGGCATTTGTGTGATATAGTCAGTTTATCCTGCATGAATTAGGCATTTTTTCCATTGAGACAGACAAATCCTGTCCATGCCTTTTTAATGCAAATGTGCACATTGAAACAAGGAATCTGTTTTTGCATTGACGGCGTGCACTGGCAACTGCTTCTTGTTTATCAAACAGGAACAGCTTGCTGACCGTTTCACTTGTGCAAATGTAAATATGGTTCTGTCATTTGGTCGGCATTTTTTTTCCCCACTCAGTTTTTTGCTGCCGATTTTTGGCCAAAAAAACTCATAAATGTGTATTTATTTTTTTACATCAGAGGTACAGGGGGGGGGTCTCCTCACCAAACCCTCCTTCCCAGTAATTTATTACCCATTCCCCGCACCACCCTAGCCCTTACATCCCTTTACCCATCCCCCTCGTTTTTTCAGCCGAAAATCGGCAGCAAAAAACTCAACGAAAAAAAACCTGAATGAGCGTCGTCCCGAGAAAGTTTGTTCTTGGGTTAATCATTTAGATAATTCCTGCTATGAAGCATGCATGGTTCACTCGTTATACATTTTTTGGGATTTTCAAAACGAAATACATACATATTTAGCTGGTTTTCAAAATCACTAATGCCGAGGTTTATTTTATTAATGTTGTTTCTCTCGTAGTCCCTATGGCTTGTTTTGGGCTTCATCTCCATTTTCAATCATCCGACTTGTTGCTGTGATGTGACACTGAATTTGTAAGCACTCTTCAACTCTTGGATATTTTATTGCCACTATGTTAGGAACTCGGAGGTATGCCTGGTTTTGGGACATTGAGTGACATGTTCGCAGGGTGGTGCAAACGCAGCAATGCTTTGCAGACGAGTGAGAAGGGAACGGGTTGTTGAGAAGCGGAATAATGGGCGGGCCTGGCAATCCTTAATGATATTAGAATGGAATGCATTGGCTGCATCAGAGATCATTTGTGGGTCCCTGTTCTTACCATGTCTTCGTCTGCCAGCATGTCTCAGCACAGGCAGGAGCAAACCAAAGAAGTTTACAGTCCCTGTTAAGTAATCCCACTCCTACACCCTCCTCTGAGTCCTATTTGTAGACTCTCGTCCCGGGCCAGCCCCTTATCCTGGCCCCTTCTCCCGGTCTTCCTCTTAGGCCCTCGGCCGAGTGCTAGACCCGTCCTTTGTTCCAGTCCTACTCGTGGTCCTCATCCAAGTGCATTGTCTGAATCTTGCTTCCATTCCCTTGTGGGTGTCCCTTGCCCCAGACCTACTCATCCCCTTGATGCAGTCCTGTTCCCTTGGCCTAGTTCCTTCCAGTCACTCATCTCGGCCTCTCTTGCAGTCCTATCCAGTCCCCATGCCATTTCTAGTTCCTGTGACAGGGTCAGGGCCATGACCCTGTCACGGGGGGAACATAAACGATTCCCAACCTGAGGTAGGTGGCCTACTAGGTGTATGCCAGAGCCGGCTCTACCCCAGGGGTGCAGTGACAGAGTTGGGGGAGCCGGATACTAGGGCTTTCCCCCCTCAGTGTGTATAACTGCTGTCCATCCACAATGTCTGTCGGCCTTTGTTCTGCCAGAGTTCTTTTTCATACCACATCTCCCAGAATGCACCTGGGCACAAAGAAGAAAACCTGGACTATAATATAACCAGGGGAATGTAATGGAGAATACAAATATAATAGATTGGGTTTGTTCCTACCCAAAACAGATTAAACCGCCAACACCCAACCTGCCAACCACAGCCAGACCCAAGGCGAGGGTTCGGGCAACAGAAAAGAAACTGAGTGAGAAGGGACTGGAAGAGAGAGAGAGAGAGCGGGGGGACACAGAAATCCTCCACAAACTCAATTGGAAACGCAGCTCACAAACACGTGGAGAAAGCCACAAGGAAAGCAAGCAGCCTGCGCACATGGCTGCCACCCTGCAAATGGAGTTTGCAAAGGGGGCTTTGCTAAAAGCCTCCTTAATGCCTCCCAGAGGATGTCCCAACCCTCACGAGGATTATCTTAGCCAGAGATTTGGCAAGGGGAGCATGTGGCCAGTGGCACCGATGGTAGATGGAAGGAGACTTAGAAGAGGAAAGGCTGGCTAAAAAAGCCCAGCCAGCACAGATGATCGTGGAGTGGTGGTGGATCAAGAGGCCGGGTAGAGGACGAACAGTGGAGCGCAGGGCTGAGAAGACCGTGGCATGTTTTTACAGCGTGTGCAGTTAAAGACTGTCTGGTGGGGGGGGTGTAAATGATGTAACAGGAGAATTAAAGATAGAGAGGGGGGGGAGTGTGAGAGTCAGTGTATGGTAGGAGGGTGTGGTGAAAGGGCAAGGCGGTCGCGGATAGGGCAGAGTGAAGCAGGAGGAGGGCATTTTTGGAAGAGTTGGGCAGAGAGAGTGCGTTAAGATCAACACAGGCATAGATGGAGGTTAAGAGCAGAGAGAGAGCGAGTGAGTGATAATGGGGAGAAAAAGAATGTGAGGCACAGAGAGAGAGGGAGAGAGAGAGAGAGGAGCAGATATTGAGAGAGGAGCGAAGGCAGGTAGAGAAGAGGCTGGGTGGAGCTAGGGAGAGGGTAGGAAGATCTCGGAGGGAGAAGCTCAGAGATGGATATAGAGGGAGATACGGAGGTGCAACGAGACGGGGAGTGTGTAGGGGGCGAAATGCTGGGGGCATCAGTCTCCTGATAAAAGGAAGAGCATCCTCCAGAGATTCCCCGGGGGAGCTAGACAGGATCGGGGTGGCCTTTGGGTTTCCCTCTTGAAAAAGAGAAGACCAAGGCAGTAGGGGTTACCTTGCCTTGGGAGTCCTCTGAGACCTTGAGAGTTAGGGACACCTGGCTATGGTGGAGGGAGCCCATGTGGGTGGAGGTCGAGAGAATCATAGGAGCCTGTTGGGGCCCAGTTCTGAGGGCGTGCTGAATTCCACGTCCAAATATGACATTCCCCCTCTCCAAATCCTTTCCCTTCCTTTCTGAGGTGTGGGGAGGAGTGGTGGAGAGTTGTCGTGGCAGCAGCCCTATAAATTCATGTAAAGAGGGCGCAGAAGCTGCGCTGCTAGGTTTCCCTGTGCACAGCACGCCGTCTGCAAAACCGAAACATTTAAGGACTCCTTCTGCAGATCCTCAGTAGTACTTTCGGTAGTGTCGGACATGTGACAGACACACTGCTAAAGAAAGCATGGTTATTATGCCTAAAACACCTGCGCTTTATTGGATTTTTTTTTTACACTATACTGCCATCTTGTGGCAAAACTAGGAAATAATATTGTAGGGAACGTATACTTACTCTGCTTATCAGCACAATTCATGGCTACATTTCTTCCTTAACGACACCTCACGGGTGCCGTACTTTAGCTTAACTTTTTTTAGGCGCAAATGTGGTGCTGGGTTGGCAGAATAGGCCTGCACTGGGTGCTCAGCGTTTAGAGCAGTCACCGCGACTCTTGCCAACCACAAAGTGAGTCCGTGGATTGTAGTGCAATCAACCGCTTTTGCATTCCAAATGAATCTGTTGTATTTTCTTCACGGAACATCACACTTCTATTTTTGCATGCACCTCAGAATTGGGCCCCAAGTCTCACTTGTTGCAGTCTGCCTGAAGAATTCTTTTAAAAATGCAATAAAGCACAATAAAACCTGAGATCTTTGTCAGTGGATTAGTCATCTGTCGCATTCCTCATCCCAGTGCTACTCCTAGTTACTCATCCCAGTTTCTTGGCTCAATCCTACTCCCAGTCCTACACCTGGTCTCTCGCCCCAGCCCTAATCTCAGCCCTACTCCTTTCATGACAGTCCCTAGTCTTAATCCCCCCTTCACCCTTGCCCCAGTCCTAATCTAGTCCCTCGTCCATGTCTTATTCCTAGTTCAATGGGGTATATTTTCATCCGCAATTATGACGGAAATAATTGTAAGCCCCGCCCACTGTTACAATGATTCCATACTTTTGATTGGATCACATTTGTTATAGCCTGTTGTGGTGGAAGAGAAGAACACCACTTGATCCAGGTGCTCCCTGTCACTCCAGTGTAAGCATCTGGTTGACAGTTAACTCTCAGGGCCCATAGTCCACCCCAAGGGACCAATGTCAGTTGCGTAATAGAATGTAGTTCATTCTGGCACTTGGTGAAAGTAACACCGTCACGGTTATAGTCATTTTATGATTTGGATAGAAAGGGGTTTACTCCCTGGCCGAATTACTGAAAATATATAACCGTGCATTCTGTCAAAAGCTCCATTATAGCAGCAGACATTTTTTTTTTTTAAAAGAACGTTTACTTAGGCTTGGCATACACGGGCACGGCAAAGCAAATACATATTTTCCCAGATCTGACTACGATACACATGCAACAAGAACGAGGCACCGAGGTCCAAGGGGGTAACCCACAGCATAATGTGGAAATGCAGATTCAACATACCGACTGGGAATGGCACACAGCACCAGGCATCAGTCGGTGCACAAAAGCATAGGAGCCATGCCCAAGGCGACCGGTCGCGGGTCTGCCTGGATAAATGGGAACGGAATTCCGGCCACACATCCTTGGGTCTGGATGTACAGGGCAACGTCGCCATTTAAGCCTCTCTGCAGTTCTGAGCCCATGTAAATTCAACCAGCAATACTATAGCGGCAGGCGGGTTCTTGTCTTTTCACTTTTGCGATGTGCATTGTTTGGCGATCGTGCTACCCATATATAGAAACGCTCTGAGGCGCGTGGCCGGTAATTCCGTCCACCACCCAAACAGCACGCCTAGACGGGTGTGCTCCCACCGAAATCCTATCGCCTCGGACATTGTGTTCAGAACAGTGTCCCAGAATCCAGCCAATCGGGCGCCGCTCCAAAACATATGCATATGATCAGCATTTAGTGCACAACATCTTGGGCATGCCTGATTCTCAATGCGGTACATTTTACCAAGTTCCTCGGGTGTGTAATATAATCTCTGTAACATCTTGAATTGCATGATTTTGAACCTTGAGTTTAACGATACATTCTTGGTATGCAAACACACGCTTTTGCATTGAGCCGTCAGATAGGCCAACGCCCAGATTATCTGCCCATTTAAGTCTACTGTTTTGCCAGACAGCATCCCATATAATGTAGATGGAATCCCCCGACAGTCTCTGGAGTTCACTATATACACCAGTTCCGCATTTTCGGGAGTTTCAGCCGGATACTCCCCTCTTCCCCCCACCATGCAACAAATACGGCACGGATCCTGTAATACTGCACAAATCTACAGCTGTATTCCCATGTCCTGCCGCCATGTCTGTGGAGTAATAAACTTCCCATTTGAAAACATATCCGCCAAAGCACGGTAGCCCAAACCTTCCGATCACGTTGCCAATGTAGTACCCCATGTGGGCCCAACAGCTGATCCGCCCCAGTTCTGGTCAAAATGGTACACCAGGCATTCACTGTAACCACCACCGGGTCGTAAGGGCAGTCATCCCTATATTTTCGGTCCAAGACCAGTGTCCTGGGTTCAGTGTCCCCCGCAACTAACTCCTCAAGTTTAACATGGGGTGGATGAGGACCCTCTCCGTACCAATATGTAGCAAACTGGGCTTGGGCAGATAGCCAGTATATTTCGAGGTGTATGACAGTGATACCCCCTTTATCATATGGGAGTGCTATATCGGCCCACTTTTCACGCACTGCCCCCTCATGCCATAGGAACTGTGCTAGTGTGCCATGCATCTTGGAAAAGAAGGGTTTGCCGGGCCATAGGGAAACATTAACGAAAGCATACAAAAGCTTGGGCAATAGTACCATCTTTACTAAGGCCAGCCTGCCCACCAAGTTAATAGGGAGTGACTTCCACCTAGCCAGTCTGCCCTCCACGTGTCACTGCTGCACTGTGTAGTTATCTCACAGAAGGGAGGACTTTTCTCTAGACAGCTTCACTCCAAGATATTTAATACTATCTGGGGCCCATCAGGGGGATATTCACCTCTAGGTTCCTTCATGCACCTCGTCCAGGGGAACATTTCAGACTTTGTGTAATTTATCGTGACGCCCGAGTACTCACCCATTCGTGTAATATTTCAGATAATCTGATCAAGATTCGACTGTGGGCCTCTGACGAGTAGCAGCACATCATCCGCGTATAACAATGTTATTTCCGGGGGGCCCCTGAGGCGTATACCCCGTTGTCTATGGAGGTCGAATACCAGGCCCACCAATGGTTCAATAGCTAGGGCGAACAGTATGGGGGATAGGGGACAACCCTGCTATGTGCCCCTCTCCAGCTCAAATTGGTCCGATACACTAGAATTGACAAGATCCTTGGCCAGGGGATGATTGTATAAAAGCCTAATATAACCAATCATTACAGTGCCCAGTCCCATTATGTCCAGTACCACCAGAAGATATTTCCAGGAAACCATATCGAACACCTTCTGAGCATCTATCGCCACTGCCACTGCTTCGCACTCCGGACTCAGTCTGGCCATGACATCAAACAGGCGTTGAATGTTAAGAGATGTGGACCTACCTGGGATGAACCCAGCTTGATCACGATGGATCATATGAGGCATTAGTGGGAGCAAGTGGTTTGCCAGCACTTTGCGTACATTTTGGTGTCCACATTCATCAGTGAGGGAGGGCAGTAAGATCTACATTTGTCACTGGATATGTCGGGCTTAAGTAATACAGTTACTGTGGCTTCCGCATGGATTCGGGTAGCAGACAATTGCTCAATGATTCTACCCAGACCTCAATAAGGTGTGCAGCCAGAAGCGCCCCATGTTCATCAGGCCCAGCAGAGGCTTTCCCTCTGAGGAGTTCCCTGATTACTGTCAAGAGCTCTTCGATCATTAGTGGCGTACTCTTAGTATCGCTATACTCTGCATCTAGGTGGGACAGTGGTACCCCTCAAGTAAAGAGCGTATGGCTTGCTCGCCGCGCGATCGTCCTGCAGTGTAGAGTGTTCCTAACAAGTCACGGAAGACCTCCAGAATATCTTGGTCTGACAATCTGCGCAATCAGGACAGTCAATTTGAGCCTGGCCATGTTCAGCCTTCACTGCCCTAGCCAATGTCTTCCCAGGTCGTTCTCCTTCCCCGTATTTCTTACAGCAGCAGATATTTCGTATGAGCCAGTGGTAGAGGCTAAAGATTGCTTTCAATGGCTTGTTTAGTGGCCCTGCATGATGGAGTGATGTTTTCTTGCAGAGGTGTTGCCCATTGCATTGTCCTCATTATATTACTGTCTCTGTTCCTGCGTTTACTCGTAAAGCACAACTAGACTTGGGATCCATCTATCACGTGGATGGAAGTAGGTTCAGCTGTGTCCCTTGGTGCTGGACCTGGCAACGAGTAGAAATGCCCCCTCCACCCCCCACCGAGTCAGCTGCAAACCCCATAGACAAGGTGTAGTCGTCCATAAACGCCTTCATGTTGTGAATAAGGAGCCAGTGGCCAAAATAGTCCAGGAGATCCACAAGGCATCCGAGTTGAACAAGCGCCTGGGCGCCTAGTGACTGCTGCCTTCAGACGCCGGGGAAGCAGGCCATGCGCTTGGACTACCCTGGCTCAAGTACAAGCCCTGGTGCAAGAGCAAGGTGACTCCTAAGGACGAGCAGCTGGCGCCTGCCTAGCATGTGGCACTACCGGCGGGCCGAGGGGCAGCCCGCATATGAAGGTCTGCACCTGGGTGCCACTGGGCACCTATGCTCACCTGCAGAGTAACCTGCTGGCCTCCCAGCAGCGGTGCCACCAATGTTTTACGCACTCATGCTGCACACTCCCCAGCCTGCATTGCCGGGCCGCAGAGCTACATGGACACATACCCTACAGGTGAGTATGTGTGGCTGGCACCCTGCTCCCAGGGCTCAAATGGGGTGGTGCCCATTCATCCCCTCCATAAGAAACCTACTTTGCACACACCTTGTGCTCCTGGCCAACTACTTGTTTTAAGGTGCCTTGCTGCTGGTACAGTGCCATAGTCTGTGCTATGCCAGCACAGGAGAGCCAATTCAATTTGTAATTGAGGCTAGTGTTTCTGTCCACACGCCATGACTGTCCCTTTCGGTCAGTCCTGGGTTCTGTGTTTTAAACCAAAGTCACTATGCATTCCTACATATAAGGTGGAGGGGTGGCTGTCTATGGACATAGAGGACCATTTGCATCAACAGGATGTGTCATTTTGGAACATTTGCTGGAAGTGTTTGGGGCTGCTGGGGGATGCTTGACTAATGTCCACAATCATCAGAAAGTTGACTGTAGAGACAGGAAATGGCACTTCCATTGCGCCCAGAAAGTTACTCACTTAGCTAAACATTCTGCACAAGACTCTCCACGCCTCGTGCTTTGCTTGAGAGGTTCAGATTCCACCATGTTTCTTCGAGAAAATAGGTTAAAAGGAGGACGTCTCGAATTTCATTTTCCAAGGGGTGTGTTTGTGAAAGTTGAATTTCTTTTTTGGGATTGGGTGTGGCGATAGGGCTGTAACTCCAAGACTCGCTTCCCCGTTCTTCCTGCTTCCCGTGAAGTTGAGCGTTCCAGGACAATTTAAAGCCCACTGGTCAAAGCCGGCCCTCGCATGCGTGGCACCGTGGGCATCAACATGTTTGCTGACTCCCTAACATGCATATGCAGTGACGTCAGAGAAAATGACATCGCATAGTGAGGCTTTGACACTCGAGGGGATCCAGAGACGTTCGATTCAAAGACGGTGCCAGGAGTAAGCCAGGCAACACATAACCCGTGCTTTACAATATTTGAATAGTTTATTTAATTGAGGCTTGCTTGGGGAAGCAGACAGTGAGAGTGGAATCGCTTGCAGGGACTTCTCAAAGCACAGTCGGAGAAAATGGTTTGCCCTGGCGCGCAGTCCTTGCTTGAGTGGCGAATCCGGAGTGTTATCCCAGTCTGCAACTCGGGCCCTTGAGCACACATTGAGCGCCTAGTTTTCCTAGCGCTAGCTTGTAGAAAGACGGATCGTCGCTGGTCCTTTTGAAAATTGTGTTTGGCAACGCCATCTGACTTTGGCATGCAGTGGAAACAATTGTGATTGTGTGTTGCAAGCGCATGTTCACTTTTATTTTGGCAGCGGTTTCATGGTTGCTTTTGTAGACATTTGGCCATGCAGTCCAAACTAGCAATATGCCTTTAATTTAGAAACTACAGATGAGAATTCTTTTGACTGTCAAAGGAATTGGGTCTCCAATCAAATAATTTTTTTAAACAGAAGGTGACCTACATAAGTAAATAATGTCTCGTGCTGTTAACCACAGGTTACAGAGACGTCAGAGCAGTGATTGGGCCTGGGACAGACGGGGCAAAGTGACTTTACTGCAGAATTGCCTTATAATGTGAATGAAGATCAGTCTTTTTACCAGGGAGTTCTGGAGGCGGTTGGAGTAAGCAATTTTGCAGGTCTTCAAATGTTAACAAAATCAGCAGAGGGCCGTGATCAGGGAAAATAACTTCTCCAGTCACTCTTTCCACCACCTTGAACCTGGCAAATGATCAGGACCTACATGCCCGCTGATTCTCTCTCCTCCTCACTCCCATGATTGGCTTTCAACAGGTGGTGGTTCTACCTGGTTTAGGACATGGACACCACCACCGGGGTCCTCCTGAAGCTAATGGGCTCCCCTTTCAAGCCTCTACACAGAGACTCCTTAAAGTTTCTCTCCTGGAAGATGGCATTCCTAGTTGGCATTACTTCCGCCAGATGGGTGGCAAACTTCAGGGCACCTCCTGCAAGCCTCCTAACTTGACTTTTCATCAATCTAAGGTGGTCTTTCGTACAAACCCTTCCTTCTGCATTACACATTTATGAACCCTTGATTCTGGCACTGTTCTTTTGCTCGCCTTAATCTCTGGCGGAGCGATCCTTACATTTCCTGGATGTCGCAGAGTAGTTGTGTGTGTGTGTGTGTGTGTGTGGCTCACACTAAAGAGTTCTGAGAGTCACCACAATTGCTTGTTGCCTTCAGACCTGTTGGCAAGTGCAACACCCTTTCAAAGTCTTCCATTGCGAGATGGCTGTCAGTGTGCATTTCCCACTGCTATCGTCTGGCCAAAAGGCCCCTTCCAGGAAGACCAAGATTACACTTGACGAGGGCCGTGGCTTCTACTATGGTGTTCCTGTCTGGTGTATCCCTGCTCGACATCTGCATCTTCAGGGCTGCTATGTGGAGGTCTACCCACATCGTCGCAATATTCTACTGCATCAACAGGGATTCCAGGTTGGAGTCCTGGGTCTGCCATTCAGTGCTGCGCAACCTGTTTGCTTGAGGTGAGTCTGTTCCAGGGGTAAGTGTATTGCTTCTGTGAGCCTTGACACCTTCTGAGGTTGTGTATATGTACGGCTGTGTAATCGTACTCATGACCAGGTAAATCCATGCAAGACCCCATGCTGGAGATAGGAACTCGCTACTTACCTGTAACTCTTGTTCTCCAGGGTGGGTCGTGTATGGATTCATATGCAAACCTTCCCCTCCACGCCTTGGCTCTTCTTGTTTCATACTGCCACTTTACTGCTACCATATTTGAAGATGGTCTCCAGGGGTGGAGCTTAGGAGGAAGAGTGTCATTTTGACCCAAAGTGACACGAATAGGCTTTGGAGGAGAAAAGCTGTTTTTTAGTTTAAAGAAAAAACTGCTTTAAATTTACCGAGGATTCCCAGCCTGACAACGGGGAATATTCATGAGCATGTGAATCCATGTAAGACTCATGCTGAAAAACAGGAGTTACAGGTAAGTAACTTGTTCCATACTTCCAAGATCTACCTTGACTCCACCCTAACCATGAGCAAACAAGTTAACTCCTTAGCGTCTACATCAGCATACACTTGTAAATTAATCAGGGCCTGCAGACCATACCTATCCCCAACTAGCTGCATTACCCTTACTAATGCATTCATACTCTCAAGATTGAACTATTGTAATGCTCTCTACATGGAGGCTAACAAATACATCTTAAACCAAATCCAAATGTTACAAAATAACACCCTAAGAACGGCACTAAATATCCCAAATAAAGATCACATATCTGTGATTAGAAGACAAAACCACTGGCTGTCAAATAAAGAAAGAATTATGCTAAAAACGGCCTCCTTGACCCACAAATGCCTCAACCATGCCGCACCACGGTATCCCCTCCGGGCAGATAGCTAAGAAAACTGCCAATCGCCTAACTATGTCCTCTAACTCATGCTACCTTAGCGTACCGCGCTTCAACCTAGCCAAATCTGGTGGCAGAATCTTCCCAGTCATGGCAGCCCAATCATGGAACTCACTCCCTTACACACTCCGGGCTGACCAAACGTACCCTAGTTTCAGAAGAAACATACAGAAATGGATTAGAACCAATGACGCTCACCCCATATCTTAGTGTCAACAATGCCATCTTATAAGTTTGCAATTGAAATTACACCCTATGTTGATCCCTGAATGTAACTGCATACAATGTAATGTAACTGTATATATCTTTAACTACTCACCTGTAACTTGTGAGCCATAACTTGGGAACTGTAAGTATGGCCACCTGTTTTGGTAATACTATCTCTGTAATTCTATGTATCATCAAGTCTAAAGTCTCCTTGTACTCCTTGCGCCCAGGTACCTTCGGGTTTGGTGCGCCATATAAAAAACAATAAACAATCAGGAAGACTAAAATGGACATACAGTCTGCTCTCAAGTCATCTTCCAGGACTATTGTGAAGATGATTCATAGTTATACAAACTACTCCTTTGCCAAGTATAAAAGGTACTGGGAAGTGAAAGCCTCAAGGAGGCATGAAGAATGCACTATGGACACAAAGGACTGTAACACTCTGCTGGGGAGGAACCAGCTGAATGAAATGAAAATGGTGAAAGGACCCAATGAGGGGAAGCAGCATAGCAAGTGAAGCAGGCCTAAAGCCTGGCAAACCCAGAAGTTACAACCTGGAAGCAAGAAGCTATGTCAGGTAAGCGAACCTCCAGTAGGTAGGGCACCGACAGCAGATTGCCGGAATCTTCTGCAGGTGTACCCAGAGCAGGCCTGACTGGAAGCTGGAAACCGACCGACTGTCACGTGACAATGAGCAGGTGGACCGAGTGGTCCATTAACTATGCCGGCATCGTTTGCCCGGGGACCCCGCAAAGCCAAAGCACGGCAGTGGGGAGCGGAAAGAGAAGCAGAGTACATTCCATGGAAACACATTGACCCAACACCCCAGGAAGACCCAGACGAAGTGGCTCCAGCAAAAAATAGGTAACCGGAGTCACTGTAGGGGACTGGGGAAGGGTGCTGTAGCTAAAGAGGACATCGGGAGTAATCTCTCTCGTCTTAGTAACTGTATTAAGAATATTGAATGGGGAGAAAGCCTCCGGAGAAGTCTCCCTCGTCTCAGTAATTGCCTCAAAATTATTGAATGTAAAGAATGCATCTGTAGTAATCGCCCTCATCTCAGTACTTGTGCCAGCAGAACCGAATGGGAAGAAGACATCAGAGTATTGGAAGGAAAAAAACCTCAGGGGTAATCTCCCTCGTCTCTCAAGAGTTGAGATAGAAGTATCAAGTGTGAAGATTACATCACTACTGATCTTCCTCGTCTCAGTTGTTCTGTCAAAGAGACTCAAAGAGAATAACATATCAGGAGTACTCTCCCTCAACACCTTATCATCAAAAGAGACATTCAGGCTAGAGAGTGTCACAAGAACAATCTCCTTTGTCAGAGTGTTAGAAGAAATCAAGGACACTACAGGAACATTTCCCTTTGTTTTCACCGACAAGTGGAAGGGAAAGGGAGACCAGAAATAACTGTTTTACTTTTAAGGAAGCCCCAAGAAAAGCCTGGAATGAAGTGCAAAGGTTGATAAAAAAAACAGTTGCAGGAAACTAACCAAAGTCAATCAACGGCTGAACAAACTGAACTAGGAGAGATGGGAGTCCTTCTCCGGGTTCTTGCACCTAAATTGTTAAATCAGAAACTAAGGCAAAAGGTTAGCAAACAGCAGCTTGGAGGCTGACCAAGTCTGCCAGGAGGTCATAGCAGTTGATGAACTGTTGGATTAGGAGAAGGGAGTAATTCTGGTATTCTCTGCAAGTGGAGAACTTTAACTATTATCAGAGACTACTAGAAATATGCCCCTAGGACTGATCTCATTGCACCAGCAGAAGAGAGTAATTCTCCTGGAGCCATTTATGTTGCTGTCTTTTGTTGGTTGTCGGGCTACAGTGGGTTAGTTTGGACGGACAATTTGAGTTTGACAACCACCCCGACGACAAGTACCCAAGTTCTTCTTTAGTTGGGGAAAGTCCTTTAGAGATGGGGGAAGGTAGGCATTTCTCATTATTTAAATAACGATTGTTGTAGACATGCTACCCCTTTGTCAGACTCCTTATTCCAGCAGGTCACAGTATATAAACACTAATAACATGCACCTATGACATGCGCACCTAATCCACAAGCGTTTACTGTGCATGACATGTAGATATATCCTAGGAAACAAAAGTTTGGGTCGGGGGCACAACTATAGAAATAATATTCAAACAATGAGCGTAACTTAAATGTCTATAAGTATTCTGTAGGTTTGTTGGCTTCTAAATTATTTCAGGTGCAAAAAGGGGAAAGAGTCTCAAGGCCACCCGAGACTTAAAGAGAATACAGGAACAAGACCTGTTGTTGCCAACCGGTAACCCTTATATGCACTCCCAAAGGACATACTATCCCAAGTCACTTCATATATGTAGAAGAGCTGGGCCATACAACTGGGCTTCTCTAATACAGTAGTAATGTGATATGTTCGAACAGTTTCAGAGTAACCGCATCTCTACCGTTACCATCGTAATGCTTCAATTTTCATCAATAAATTCAACTCTGCCAATTAGAGAATTCACATAATATTCATACACATGTGGTAAGTGAGAGATTGTCACTCTCAAAATAATACCATATACTTAATTAAGTTTTTATTTTTTAGAATAGTGTTAATAACGAGCATCATGAAGGAAAATGATCTTCAAACTCAAAGGTGAGAACATAATGTGCACCAAGACGTGCTTGGACATTAAAGTAATAGGATTGTATTACAAAGTTCACACAATGTCACTTGGGAACATCAGAACATCAAATATATGAACAATTGTGATCATCCTAGTAAACTCCATTATAGGTGATGATTGCCAACGCCTTTCGGATTCTTCAAAAATCCATCTTCAGGACCTTGGAGCATACATTTCCTTATTCTTAAAACCGTTTACTCGAGACTTGAGTTATCACCTACAAGTGAAAGGCAGACTGAATGTAATCTAACTATCGGTGCTTGTTGTAAGAGATAAGGCACTGACCTTAAGTCCCTTTGTTAGTAGTTTGGCATTTTGTCATCCAAAACCTGCATGTTAAGAGTAATAGTATTAGTCTCCTTAGGTTCCTGACCGTAATATTATCACAATCCTCACTCTGTGTAACTCGATTGGTGAAAATTAACTCTACTCACCCGGCTTCCTGTACAACAGTGCCAAATCCTTAAGTGGAGGGGGCAGCCATACGACACCACCTTATTCATCCATATCTAGCAGTTCCTAGTGCCCTGACCGAGAGTGGTGTGAAGCAAAGTTAAACGACCGTTGGCGCAGCCAACATGACATGGCGGTCCAACGGTATATGCTCAGATTCACTTTTGTCCTGTGGGGGCTTTGCTGAGACCATCGCAAAGCCAGACCTATTGTCCAATACTTATTTGATTTTGACTTTCAGTGACAGACGAGCATTACTGCAGACCAACCATTTAATTATTAGAGCCAAGGCATTTCTGATGTTATGGTCTCTGGCTTATCTTTTCTTCCAGTCTGCTGTTACAGGAGACAGGAAGCTCAAATATTATGAGAATAGCTCTACGAGCTTGGCGCGTTGGTCATGCTCACATGTTGTTACTGTTCTGAGGTGGGCAGCACCCGTGTAATGTAAGTATCCACAATTTGGCTGTTAACGCATGCTCTGTAATCCATGAACTGGTCGCATATTGCAACCTGGTGCATCTACCAGTGGGCTCTTTGTAGTTCACAACTCTCACGGTACGCAGTCAGGTGCAGCACTTTGGTAATTGCCTGTTATACCACTACTGTTCTCTGCTTTAGTGCTCTGCAAAGCTCATGATGCACTGCACCTGAATTTACTCCCCTCGCCAGTATGCTTTTCCCCATTTGCCCATTTCTATAGCGCTACTGTCCCTCTCATCAGCACTTTAAGCGGGTCGCAAAATTGACAGTGGGCCCTTAAATGTGGCTGTGGCCAACATGCTGGGGTAGATCTAAAGAAGGAAAAGGTGGCTTAGGCAAGGCCACCTGCCTCAGAAAATACATACTTCAACCACAAACCTGCATTTTAGGTTACTTAGGATTGCCCCAGGTGGTCTTGTTTCCATCTAGTCTGCATAATGTAAATACATTGCTGTTCTTTATAGACTATTTATTTACAATCAGTGAGAAGAATTCTGTGAGTAAATGACCCAGGCCCGTCATGGTCCGGTTGAAACCTCCTCCTAAGTGGTCATTTAAGTGTTTAGCTTCCCTGCTGGCCGCCTTCCTTTTTGCTGCCATGCAGATGTCAATAAACCTGCCCTGGGATAATCTGCAGCCAATTCCCACCTAGTTGCATTTCTTCACCTAGGATTCTGCCACAGGATGAAACCCCAAGATGGGGTTGATGTTTTGCACATATTCAATAAGGACACATCTGTGTTCAACGACTAAATTGGTTGTCACTTTAAATCTACATGTGCTGGCCAAAGACAGACCGCTTTAAAAGGAGCTAATTTATACCTGTCATGTTTTATTTCATTGGTGCCAGCAGGGATAATGCTTGGGGCAATAATTAAGTTCAAGGTGGGGGCTCATGTTATGCTCTGCCTCTGTCAGGTGTGATGCCGACAAGGGGCTTCCCTGCCTGCGTACGGCTCTTTGTAGCCTCCTCGTCTCAGTTAAATGGAGGTCTCATTTTAAAGAGACCGATCCATTTCTTGATGTAACAGCTTGTTTCACTTTTGTCCGCAGCCATTTCTCTGGGTTTTATCCTGTTCTTCACCTCTGATAGTCCCATGTATGCCACCATGGGAAATGGCTTGGTGAATTCCTCTCAGGAACGGGAGTCCTTGTACCCAAAGAGGGAGGAGTCTCTCTCAGTGAGGTCCCATTTGCCTTGACCCTTATGGAGGGTATTGCAGCGGGGGCTCGCGTCCCTAGTCTCACAGGGGCCTCCTGCCGTGGGAGATGGGACAAATACCCGTGATTCATCGGTCTCCACAATGAAAACATTTTCACTATACAAAAATCCAACATGTTAGTGTTTCCATTGTTTCTTTCCTAATTATTGTTAAACCCCCCCCCCCCCCCTTCATTTAAGTGCTTCATCTTCATTCATCAACTGTTTACAGTCTATATTATGCCCCAGAACTCTGGAAGTGTCTCGGGGTGCTGCAAGTCTTCTTGCATGTGATGTCTGAGTAATCCAAAGGTCAGCAGAGCTGGATTTTGGACTGACATTTATTAAAATACTATAGATTGGGCAAATAGTTCACTCACTGTTGTATATACTTTAGGAGGCATTGTTGGGGTTTATAAATGCTTTAAAGCATCAGGGCAAGGTTAGAGTCTCCCGATTTGCTCATCTGTTTCAGATTTCTGATTGGAAATCCAATTACTGCATAGCACGTCTTTTCAGCCATTTTGTCTGTGATTCAATGCCAGAACACGCCAGCTTTTGAGGAGGCAGAGAGACCCGGGACTGTACAGAAATAAGACTGACAGAAGTCTGCATCAAATGAGTCACTTCATCCCACAGTTAGTTCCCTTTCTAAAACATTGTTGTAAAGTGTTCGGCTGTTTGGGAACCAGTGAAAGCAGAAGAAAACATATTCTTTGAACAAGTTCTTGTAATTTTGTAGTGTTTCTACTGGCGTAGCTAGCTCGTAGGACTTTTGAATGATATTTACGTTTTCTGGGAGAATTATCCTGTTTTTTACCCTCCTCAGTGGACCATGCATGGAGCTGTGAAAGGCGGGGGTGGGGACAGTGTGTCCAGAACATCCTGTATCGGGAAGCACCTGTGTTTCTTCCTTCCATTGGGGGCATGGCTGATGCCTTGGCAGGATGTAGTGAATTAACTCCTTTGTATTAATGATTTTAGCAGCAGGCGTCATACAGTTATGAACACCTATGTTCCATTTTGTGAATCATTTTTGTAAAAACCCACATCAAAAAGTAAAATGTTGAGTAGGTCTCTCGGTATTTGACAGGGTTAGCCAGTAGGATACCTTCCTGACTTTATCACTCAACTGTGTTGTTGGCTCTGCCCTTCGTCCATGTTATAACACCTATTATTGCAACTCCTTGCAGCAGAGATAATCTGAGGTGGAGCACCGTGCACACATGTGGTGGTAGTATTAATATTCTTATTGGGCAACTTGATTTCCCACAATGCAAGAGACCGGTTATTGATTGATTTGGTTTCTCTGTCTACGCCCAAAACTCTGGAACCCCCTCCCCATCAACATTCAACTCACCCCCTTGCTTCTACAGTTCAGGAAGCAGCTCAAGACCCTCCTTTTCAAGGAATGGCTCCTCCCTAGCACATATGTCCATACACCACCAACTCCCCACCCTACTGAAGACTGGGTGATCTGATCCCCACTGCTTCCTGTGCTAGTTACTTGTATACACATTCCCGACAATTGACCACCCACCCCTGTTAGATCCCCACTCCCTTGTTTCTCTGCTACCTAACCTTGTTGTTGACCCTATGATTGCCAAGCAAGGTCCGTTCTCAATCAACACCCTGGTAGTAATAATAATAATAATAATAATAATAATAAATAGTGACCATTTGTATGATGCATAACATGGAGTGGTCTGTCTCTTGCCACATAAATAATATAACCCCCCTGAATGATTATCATTTCACATGGAGTACAGGCTAATGAACTGTCCCAGAATTGGAGCCTGTCCACTCCAGATTACATGCAAACCTCAGTAGGGGTTTCTCAACCCACTGAGCATTTTGATCATCAGGGTGTTATGACGTTTGATGAATAGAAGAGTGACGCAGAGCTGTGTGATCAAACCTAAAAGTGTATTAAGGATGGATTGTTGCCTAAGTGGGTTAACTTGTGACAAAATGTCTTAAGTCTACAGTTCCTTCCCCAGTGCATTTGTTCATTCACTCAATCTAGTTTCCCTGTACTTAATTATTGACTCTTCCTTTGGTTGTCTATGCTCTTCTGCTTCTCAATTTCCACTCCTGGTCCTGACGGCTCCACATTCACCTCAGCCAGGTGTAATAGATGTCTGGGCTGGATGGCAACTGGATGGGGCCCAACATGTCCACATGGCTGGCCAGCTAGACTTTTCTACAGGTATCATCAAATTGGTATTTTCTTTCCCTGACTGAGTCCCACCTGCAGTCCTCAACATCCCATTCTTGTCTACCTCTTCAGTAATTCACATGGACTTGTGCCTAACAGGTTCTCTTCTAGATCTCTTATTTTCTCCTCTTCACTACCTCTCTAGTTGACCTCCTTGTGTGCCTCCTCTGTGCTTCCACACATGCTCATGCCTCCACCCCTCTTCAACCTGTCCAACCTCTTGTCTTCAGGCCCCCTGGGTACCTCCCTCATCAATGTTTTTCATCTCCCCCAAACCTCTTATGAGTGTTCCAGCCCTTAAATATGCTCCACCGCCTCTTGTCCAACCACAGCCCTTACTTCTACCACCTCTCACCTTCTTGTGTTCCTGTTTACCACCACCTACTTATTCTCCACTTCACGCCTCCTTTCCCACCTTCTTGCTACTTCTCGCCAGTCTGTGCCTCCATGCTTCACCTTCTCCTCCTTCTCTCTTCACGACCAACTGTCTTCACCAATCGCTAATTCCCAAATCACACACACACCACTATGTCCCAGCTCCTGGGTTATAAAATGGCTTGGCCATGCTCCCAGTAGCCCGACCATGCCTAACCACACTCAGTTGTGGGTCATAGTGTTCCTGGAATGGATTGGCTGAATTGTTATAGTTTGCAGGCTCTCTGCTGCTCCCACTAACCCACCCCTTACAGGGCACCATCTTGGATCTGTATTCATCACCTATGGGTGTGGAACTACTTTTACGTAGTTCCAGGGTTCAAGTCTCCATGGTGAAATGAAATGGAGGTCTCCTGGTGAGCAGTCATGTCTGTTGCAGCATTGCTGGGAACATGCTTTCTCCCACGCATCAGGTGGTTCTTTAGTTCTAGCACTCTTGTGGCAGTATTTTCTCTATAAATTGAAAACACTAAACCCTCCCCCTTTGGATGCCCTAATGATAATGTAATGTGCTATAGCACCTTGAAGCGTCTTTTGTGCTAGATGGAATTACAATAATAGATCTTAGACCAAATAACCGGACAGACTCAAAGAATATGGCAAGGTACTACTTTATTATTAGTTTAATAAAGCAGGGTCATTTAGACATCGGACTGATGCTTGCACATTCACAACCACGTTTGATTACATGAAGGTCTTATACTCCAATATGCGTCATCTATGATGTCATTCTACGTGACAAAATACAAAACCTATCGAAGGGAGGGATTGGTTAAGGGACCATATCTACTTATAAAATATATATAAGTATTAGTGCTTCATTGGCTACACCTTGAACTACCTCTAAATCTATACAGTACTGATTATGATGTTCTCAGGTCTGTATGTCTGGGTGTTCGGTGTTGTTGGTGAGGAGTAGGAATTCGGTCTTGGAGGGGTTGAGCTGACATCAAAGACATGATCAGTAAGAGGAAGGTGTTGATCCTTTGTATGTCTTTGATGGAGTCGATCTTGAGGTATAGCTGTGTCATCTGCATATTGGTGGATGTGGATGTTGTGTGTGGCTAGTAGGGCTCCCAGCGGCTCCATGTATAGATTGAAGATCACTGGGTAGAGGATGGAACCCTGCCTGACTCCAAAGATGACAGCTAGCATTGGCAATCTAGAAGAGTTCATCTGAACAAACTGCTGGTGGTTGGTGAGGTAGGGCTTTAACCAGTGTAGAAAAAGGTTGCTGAGTCCCATGTGCCAATGTAGGGTGTCCGTGAGCGCCTAGTGGTCTACTGTTTCAAAAGCAGCCGATAGGTCGAGTTGAACTAGGAAGCAGGGGTGGCTGTCGTCAAGGTTATTGAGGGCATTGTCGAACACCTGTATGGTTGCCTTCTCCGTGCTGCATCTGGGTCTGAGCCCGAATTGGTAGGTTTGGAGGAGATTTTTGGTGTCGATGTTTTGCTGCAGTTACGCGGCTACCGCTTTCTCGATCGTCTTACTTATGAAAGGAAGATGGGTGATGGGGCGATAGTTACCTAGGTTGTTGGGATCAGAGTGGGTTTCTTTAGTAGAGGGGGTCTTTAGCGTGGATAGAAAGGTGCCTTGAGTTAGGGAGCTGTTGATGATCACCAGTTGGGGAAGGAGAGCTTCTGCTGGGAGGGTCTTGACTATGGATGCTTGTTGTCTGTATACGATGTGGCTTTGAGGGCGGCCAGGGTTTCTTCCAGGTCCTCTGTAGAGAGTGTCTTGAATGTTGTCCAGGGTGTGGAGATTTCGTGAGGATGGACTCTAGGTGGATCTGTGAATACAGAGCTGGTCTCTGTGCTGGCGAATCTTGCTGATTTTGTCGATGAAGGTGTTGATGGCAGTGGATTTTTCGATGGAGTGTGGTATGGCAGGGTCGGGTAGTGGGTTGATGTAGTGCTTGATCGCTTTGATGAGGGCTCTGCTTTTGTTGTCCACTTCTGCTATGGTGTTCTGATAGTAGGAGGCCTTGACTGTGTTGATTAGTTGTCAGTGTGTTGCTCTGAGTTCCTTGAGTAGCCCCAGTTCTGATGCGCTCCTAGAGCGGTGTCAGGTTTTCTCTTGTTTCTTGATGACTCTTTTGCTGATGTTGATTTCTTGCGTGTACCAGGGTGCTGATAGGTTGTTTTCAGGGCCATTGTCTCAGAGGCACGTATCAGTCAATGGAGGATGAGAGGGTGGCATTGTGTGCTTCCAGTAGAGAGTTGCAGTTCGGTTGGAGGTGTTCGGTTCATGTGAGGTGGAGTTTGGCAAGGTCTTCCGTGAGGGCTTGCACCAGGAAGTTCTTGAAATACCTGAAGGTTTGTCTGATGTGTTACTGTTGGTTTCTTCTTGACTGGGTTGGTGTGCAGGATGTTAAAAGGCACGGCCAGGAGGAGCACTGTAGTGGAGGTAAGGCAGTACAGTGATGATTAGGTCGAGGATGTTACCTTTCTCGTGCATTGGGTCTTTTGTGAACTTCCTTCATCGGTTTGGTGGCCTTGTTGCCGAGGAGGTTGAAGTCACGTAGGAGATGTTCTTTGTGTCTGTGATTAACCCACTTCCTAATCCGAGCATTTGCTTTCTGTAGTACCTAAATGTCCCGCACTACGCCAAGTGGAAGCTCTGTGTAATGAGCAATCACATAGTCAATGGCAGATATTGTCCAGTGAATTGAGGCTTCAATTAATAGAAATTCCAAGCTCCGGACCACTGTCTAGTTTAACCACACTTTGACACTAGCAGCCTTCTGAAATAGGATATTCAAATTATAAATTTAGAGGACCCTGATCTTAGGGATCCTCACAGATTGGGAGGATGGACCAAATAGATTGAGGCCCTCAATATACTTTCCTCAATAACAGTGTAGTATTGGAACATACACTTAACAATGCATTCCTGTCTGTTGAAAGCTTCAGACAATTCTGCCTTATCAAGGAAAATACTTTTATCAGAGTCTGAGAACAAAGCAAGAATTTTAGCATGGTTACTCTAAGAAACCTCATGAATCTACATATCCAAGGCATACTTTCATATCACTGCAAACCTGCATCCATTCATTTTTAGAGGGAAAACCATCACAATAGAGCTTTTTGATGTGTCTTATGCTACATGATGTTCTAATAGCTGATGTAACGATAAATCTCCTTGGAATGGAAGCACATGGATCATTAAAGAATCCACGAAGGACTACGAGAGAAACCCACTGTTAAAGGCAGAGAATAGTGCTGATAAGTGAAGGCCTGAGTGAACAACCCAGTTTTTAGAGTTGCTAGGAAACCTTGTAGGGTGAGATGAATGTCAAGGTCCGAAGGTGTCAATTCTGTTATTAAAGCATTAGCACATGGAGTGTTGGACGGTCTGTTGTTGGCAAATCACATGACCCTGGTTGGTTGGTACCACACTGTAATTTTTTTAATAAACACTTTGGCCCTCATTACAAGTTAGCCGGTCTGGATTTAATGGTGCCGGTAAAACCGTGCCGGCACCGTTTACCGGACCATCTACACATTCTGTGGCTGTGTGGTGTTACACCTGCCAGGTCTGACCTGGCAGGCATAACGCCACCAGCCACAGACGGACAAGGAAACGCCAGCACCATTACAGCATGGTGCCGGTGTTTCCACGGCCCCCAGTCCCATGGAGTCCTAACGGACTCTATGGTAATGGGAGTAACGGAATGCCAGTGCCGTAATTACTGGATCACCGGGGCTAAAATGCCTCGGTAATTCCAGCAAGTCCGGTGCCGGTAATGCCCCACAAGTCCGGCAGCAGCCTCCCGGTTTTAAAGGCACGGCTACCGCCGGACTCGTAATGAAGGTCATTGGCATTTCCAAACAGGACTCTGGATTAGACACAAAACGTTAAACACCTATATACAGGAAGTCAATGTTTTGCCCATCCACCCCTGATACTGCCAGGATCACACAGTTTCAAAACAAGTAAGGAAAACTGGTAAGGAAACTGAGGCTAAAGAATACAGGTACAACTTGCCAATCTGATGTCCCATCCATAGGTTACTATGCAAAAATCCCTGGATTCCTTGCATCTGGGCACTTTTGGAATCAACCATGAGGTTGAGCTGCTCATATTAGATTTCCTGTCCATCATCCAGACATTTATAATGTCAACTCCTAAATGCCCTCTTACTGACCTATTCCTCATGGCCTTACAAATATGTGTCCGTATAAATTATAGAGAGAAAAGCAAACGACATTCTGGGACTTCTGGTGGTGCGTGAGTGTCCCCCAATTCCATAAAAAGGAAATCCGGGGAGGAGGGGAGGGTAAGTAAGGGGGTGATAGTAACTTTTGTTTTGTTTCTCCCGCTGTCATTTTGGAATCGTACAAATCATGCAAACTTTAAAAATCACCAGGAATTGCTGTGAAAGCTAATCTTTGAGCACTCTAAATTATCTCATTAGGGAGAGTGTAGATCCCTGTGGCAAGCTGTAGGGACGTCTGGCACGGGGGCAGCATGAGGTGTTTTCAGTCACCACTAATGTGAGAATTATAAAAAAGCAAAACTATGCTACAAATGCCAAAAGGTTTAATTTCTAGGGCTATTTTTCTCTTTCTAGTTGAAAACACCTTTTGTTGATTTTAGTTTTATTAATGACCAGGTAAGGTCTTCTTTTTGATAAAGAATATATGATTGACATCTTGCTTAATTTTCAGGTAAACAGTCCGAGTTCATCATCAATACAATGAAAGCCGGTCCAGGAACGCTAGCTGTTACTATCGAAGGGCCTTCCAAGGTGACTATGGACTGCCAAGAAAGCCCGGAAGGATACAAAGTCATGTACACCCCAATGGCTCCAGGGAATTATTCGATCGGAGTTAAATATGGCGGGCCCAACCATATTTCGGGCAGTCCCTTCAAAGCTAAAGTAACAGGTAAAGCAATTATCCCCTCAGAGCTTACACGTGTAATGCTTTCATGTACCAGGTTTTTCATCACACTGTGTTCCTTTAGTTCTTGTTTTATTTTTTGCACTGGGCTTATCTACCGACAGAATAGCAACATCCAGTTGGGTTTAGACCAACCAAAAACTATGCAAATTTGTATTTCTTTCTCATCTCTTAAAAATCCTGAAAACATGACTGGGTTTTATTGTTCAGTGGATTGGTAAGTCCCAAACTTCTCGTTTTGACTTGTCAAGAAGGTGTGTTTCTTTTGATTAGTGATTAATAGTTATGCCTGTCTTGGCATTATTTTTTGTACTTGTGTTGGATAAATGAAAAGCTTTATTAGACAAATGTAGAAATCAATGCAGCTTTTGAGACTTGCTTACCCTCATTAACGGCAAAATGGGTCCACTACTTGCATATCACCTTTGTACAAATGAGCAATTGCATTTGTATATTTAGTTTGTATTTTGCTGAGCGTACAAAGCACCTTAGCAAAGGTTTTGAAACAAAAGGAATTGGCACACACAATAAATAAAATGGTAGTTTACAATAATCCAAATAAACTAAGAAGAAAGAGAGGGAATGAAGTGCTCTTTAAGACAAATGGGAACATTAGGAAAAGAAGAGGATCTAATAGGAAGAGGTAACTGGTTCCAATGCTTAGTGGCCAGAAGGTCAAAGATCGGAAATATGATGAATGCCTTTAAAGACTGTGCCGAGAAAGTAAAACTAAGTGAGTGTCAAAACAGAGTCAGTGAAACGGAGCAAGCACAGTAGAAGCGGGATCCAACTGGGAGGAATGAAAAATTGTGATGTGTAAAGATTAATGTAGAGACGAGGAGCTTACTAGCTTAATAAAACAACAAAATGTATGCTATACGAATATTGTATAGATGAAAGTCACAAGAATGAGCAGTGTTAGAACTCTGAGAAAGGAACAGAAGAATCAAGAGTTACTCTGATTATGAGCAGAAGAGGAAAGCGGAAGCTAACAAGGAGGTAAAAGAAAGAGGAAAAAATAGACGGAATGAGGTGATTGAAAAAATAGAACTTCCGTTTTGGAAGGATCAAATGAAGACAAAGAGTGGACCTCCAAGACTGGATGGCCATATGAAAGAGTAGAATGAAGAGAATCAGAAAAGGTTGAGTAGGAACCGAAGAATTAAGAATACTGGGCATACAAATGATAGAGATTAAAAGAATAGATAAATGCTGAAAGGGGAATTGTATGAAGAGAGCACAGAAGAGGACCAATGTCAGTGCCTTGGGTGGGCAATCTTTTATGAAGAGGGAGCACAGAAGAGTGTTGGCCAAACCATGATACAGAGTAGCTGCGGTCAGAGAGTTCGGAACAAAACGAGTGGAGAACAGAACCTGCACAGCTCAAGAAGGAAAGGGTTGCAGGAAGAATATGGCAGACCTGCCTTCATTAATCTTTATTTTGACTACAATAAGTAGATGGATTGGACTCTGGGGAGTTTTATGTAAGGTGATTTACCACCTTCTCCCCAGACATTGAACAGCTGGAAACACAAGGAAGGGTGAGGTGCTCTGAGGGATAGGTAGGCTACGGGAGAAATTTGAGCAATGCCTTGAAGTCGTTAGATTCTTAAATTCATGCTTCATCTAAACCTCTGTGCACATTACCTAGAGGTTCTCAAATCACCAGATCCCTGCACAAGTCAGTTCTTCTATAGGCGGATCATAGTAAGGCAATATGTATATATCTTTGCCCTGTTAAAAAAAGTCATGGCTTATGGAGCCTTACTCAGATACTCTGTGCTCGCCACAAGTGATCTTCAACGTGGTGCTCAGGGGGGTTCTTGTCCCTTCAAAATGTCAGTCTGGACAATACTAGCGAATAGGGATTTGAATGCTTCAGTGACCCCTCAGTCGAGGGCACAGTGGATAAAGCTTGTAAGAATATACACATTGAGGACAGACATTCCTGAAGATATACCCTGTACCAAAATGTTGTGTTCCCTTCTGGAGTAGCTACTTGGAGGTTTTAATACAAATCTGTGAAGAGGAAACCGTATGTGCAAGCATTCTCTATATTACTTCTTGGACCAGGGTTTTGTAACTTGCCTACTACAGTGCTATGGAATTGGAATCATCAGTGTGACAAATCATACACCTAATCCCATAGGGTTCGCCACACGCAAAGAAAGAAAGAACTTTGTTTTGATCATAGGTCACCCGGCTTAAAATGTACCCTAATTATGTTAATTTGTTTTTATAAGCTGCACAATGCAAACGTAATTGCCTCTTGGTGCTGACGTGCAATAGAACAAGCAGGGATTTCGTTATTCTTGGTTCAAGTGTAAAATTGCTCCTTGGGTAGTGGGTTCCATTGATCCTCGGCATCCGAGAGTCAGCCAATAGTGTGACTGTTGTATTGCTTTTTGGGATAAGGATATCCTTGATGCCTGAGAGCCTGCACAGGAGGTGGGAGGGACATTGATATTTGTGCGATGGCCTACGCAGATCCTTATTATCAGAAGGTTAGCACATGGGGAGAGATGTACATTGCTTCTTGGGCTAACGGTGAAGTTGGCATCTGTGATTCCACACATGAGGTGATATTCCCATTAGCATCGGAGAGTTGGCACATGTGGTCGAGATTGATATTGGTACTTGGAGAAGGGTTACGTTGATCCTTGGCATTTGCGTCAGCACATGGGGCAAGTTTTGCATTGCTCCTGAGGCTAAGGGTTGGATTGATTACATTGATCCTTGGCATTTGAAAATCAGCACTGGGGCATGATTTTCATTTCTTCTTGGGATATGGGTTACATTGATCTTTGGCATTTGATTCAGCACACAGGGAGAGATTTGCATTGCTTTTTGGGCTAAAGGTTATGTTGATATTTGGCATCTGAGAGAATACGGAAACCGGGTTGCATTGATATGGCATTTATAATGCACCTATACACAAGTGTTTCAAGGCATTGAGTCTTAGTCAAAGGGTGAAATCAATCCTTGGCATCTGCGAGTCGGCACATGGGACGAGATTTCTATTGCTTGTTGGGCTAAGGGTTCCGTTAGCACTTAGCATCTGCGAGTCAGCACATGGGGTGTGATTTGCAGTGCTTCTTGGGCTATGGCTCATGTTGGTCCTTGGCATGTGAGAGTCAGCGTATGGAGCAAGATTGATATTGCTTTATGGGCTGAGGCTTACACTGATCCATGGCATCTGAGAGTCAGCCCATGGGGTGAGTGTTACATTGTTTCTTGGGGTAAGGGTTACTTGCTTTCTGTAAGGCTTAAAAAAAGAACCATCTTTACAAATATATTCTTTTTAGGTTGGGAATTGATTGCATTAAAAAATCGCTCTTTCATTGCTCCTTTCTAGTAGTCAAGAAAGCAACGGTTGCTTAAATAATACCCAGCTTTAATATTGCGTGCAGCAGGATCCTGCAAGAAGCAGATCGCAGGGTTTTGTAAAAGGATTTCCACTACTAAGGCCTTCCAGTGGGGGGCGCTGTAGAACACTAGCCCATCTGTTGCTATAGAATGACATCAGGGTTATTCAGTTTCAAAGGTACTGTTCAGCCTTTGAACAGTACCTTTGAAACTGCACTTTCAAAGGTACTGAAAAGCACAAAAGAAGCTATATTTGCCATTCCTTCTGGTAACTCACTGGTGCTCCATGTATGCTTGTGTTAAATTAGACCTTCTTGGCTGCAGCATTGTGCTCCAACTCCAAAATATAATTATCTGATAAGTTTCCATCATCAGTAGTTCCAGTTACTCTGTAAATCCCATTCATACAAAATGCAGGATTGAATTTCTTGTTAGAAAAGTACCTTTTCCGAAGAACTACTCTTATTGGAGCTGCAACCATCCATTTTATCTTGGGTGTAGTCATGATGTATGATAATGGAGCTATTGGGGTCTGCCATTAAATAGTACGTGCGTTGAGCAATTACTGGTCATTGGTTGCAGGTCAGCGCCTCGTGAGCACAAGTGGTCCAAATGAAACCTCTACAATCCTGGTGGAATCGGTGACCCGTTCTACAACAGAGACCTCCTATAGTGCAATGCCCAAATTTGCATCTGATGCCAGCAAAGTGACGTCTAAAGGGGCAGGTCTTGCGAAGGCTTACGTGGGACAAAAAAGCACCTTCACTGTGGACTGTAGTAAAGCAGGTAAGATTGTTTGGCCGGCAACTACATGGACATGTTTCACACACAATCTAAACTTTTTAAAGACATATTGGAACACAACATCCCTTGCATGATTTAATACTCTTAAAAATACCCCAACAATTTGTAATCTTTGTTGAAGAGATTAGAGAGAAATCACTTTCCACCCTCTAACTTTTCAGCGTTCATTGATTGGTTGTTTCCAGCCCAAGTGGGTAATTTGTTTGCTTTTCTGTTCTTTGATTTTGTTCTCCAAGAAAATGAGACCAAGAAACCTTGGTTTTGTCCCAGTGGTTACTACATGTCAATTCACAAAACGTGAATGGATTTCAATTTCTTTAGTGCTTTACATTCAGGCAAATGAATCTGTACTAATTGGTGTGGGTGGGGGTTCATCTCCCCCTCTTCAGTAAATAGTTACACGCTATTGCACCTGTCCACCAGAAACATTAGGCCACGAAATGCGGCATTGCCTTATCATGGCACAACAAAAAGGAAGAAATATGGAGAAATAACTCCCTGGATTCGAGACCTTTTCCCATGCTGTGGAAAAGGTTGGATCTGCACCTTAAACCAGAGCCATTTCATGATAATTCTGAGAAGTACCCAAGACCCACCCTTTAAACTTGTCCACTCATATGTGATTACACACCTCTCGCTTCCTTTGCCCCAACTACGCACCGTCCATCCCAAGCCTCTTCATTCACAAAAAATCTATTCTTCCAAATGACATCTATTATGTTTGCCAGATAGATGCAAGTTGTCGATATCTTAGGCCATTCATTCCAACACACTGAATGCCATGGTCCATGGGTCTGTGCAGATCCCAGCAGAATAGATTTGTACTGCAAGAAATAAACTGCAATGGCCTTCCTGGAAGATTAAAGGACTGTGAAATTTGCGCTAATCACAAGTTCATCAAAGTGGCCCGACAGGATTTGTCAGGTTCATTATTAGACTTTCAAATTAAATTAATGAATGTCTATGGATCTCATCACTTATAAAAACAATACCTTAGAAGTGACTGAATCCAGCGTTTTCGAGGAAGAAGTGACTAAATCGATGTTTCTTATTTTTATTTTGTTTTCTTTTTTTACTGAATTTTTTAAAAATAAAATATATGTGTGGGTGGGTTAAGTGATATTAATAAAGGTAGGAGAAGGAAGGAGGGCTACAGGGGGGCTCACCCCACAATATTTTATTTTTCCGTCACTTCACTCTTTCAAAAACATGGATTCGGTCAAATCAGCTACATCCTTATAAACAATGTACAAAGGGCATTCAGAACATAAAGAGGTACATTCACCTGAAGGCAAAGGGTTTTGTGTGATAGTAGATGTTTGTATTAATACTCGTGTACATTTCATCTGCTTATGGTACATAATACATTGCCACCCGCTGGAGCTAACCAAGGCTATATCTTTTTATTCTAGGCTCCAACATGCTGTTAGTAGGTGTGCATGGGCCCACAATCCCTTGTGAGGAAGTATCGGTGAAACATCTTGGAAATAAGCAGTACACAGTGACATACATTGTGAAAGAAAAGGGAGACTACGTTTTGGCTGTGAAATGGGGCGAGCAGCACATCCCTGGAAGCCCATTTCACGTTTCAGTCCCTTAAGTAACTACTGTGTTATGTAAATGCCATGCCTGTGACTCAGATTTGTATCACGTGATCTATTTTCTTCATTTTCATCACAGAAGCAGGGAATGGAACAGTCATGAAGAAACTTGGGGCAGTTTCTAAACTTAGTTGGCCTCACGGGCAGGGTCCTGGCCCAAACCTTTGCGTTTGTTGAATGGCGACCCTGCCCACCACCTAGTCTAAGCGTGAACACTGCACCTTTATATTCAGTCAATGGAGGACATACCGGCAGCCTACATTAACTGACATTTCCAAGCTCACGATTTGACTTAAGAAAAGTATTGGATGCTTTTGTAATTTTATATTTGTTTTTAGAGAAATAATGACATTTTATGAGTTTTAAATATCAATATTTTTATGTAAATCTGTCCAGATTTCTTTTGTCTTGTGTTGTACCGGTGGTATCGTCCGCGGATCTCTTAGCACACTTTACCTGTATAATCATGACGGTAACTAATGACACTAATTTCCATTTTGGAAGTTTAAGTCTTAGTAGGTGTAATTAAAACTGGAATGTGTATGTCGACTTAATGATTGCATAAAACAAAAACTACTGATAATTGTTCTTCTTTTTCTGCATAGGTTTTATGCCAGTTATGACTGTGGGTTCTGTTTGGGTCTAAGTCCTCTTAAGAAAAGTGTGGTACTGTAACATGTGCCTTTAATATATATGTACTGTATTCGGTCATTCATTCTTGATTCTCAACACTATAAAAGGCCCACTAAGGAGGAGACTGTTACCACTGTCATAACACTATTCGGTTTGGGGCCATTCTCTGCAAACTCGGTTTACGTTTTCAGAGAATTGAAACCAGTCAATTTCAGGTCTTAGTATAGCAAACATGTATGTAGATTGGGACTTTTCCAACGCTGATTTTTAAGTTGAAATTCAACACGTGTACACTGTTTTTCACAATGATTGTTCTATCTTCTGAATGCAATGTTTCAGTTGTATTCTTTTAAGAGCACATCTAAGCATCTATCTAGCATTTGTAAAATGTCCTCCCAAACCAGAAAGCACCCGAAGGGCTGTACAATTCCGTCCAAGGAGTTAGAAACATGCACTCTTGTGATGACTTGACAAATGTAGGAACGCTTATTAAAAAATGAAAATAAACGCACAGATATTTTGTGAATGCCAAATAAATAGATTTCTTTTTTTTTAAAAAAAGGTCTTTACAACATCACAGTGATTCTACTCTTTTAAAATGGCTTTATCATTGTATAAATACCAAGAGCAATAAATACTTCCTGTAGCTTTTTTTTGCAGACAATAGTCTTACGTCATGGAAACGGAAGCTACTTTTTGCCTTTAATTGAGCTTTGTGCCTTCATGTGAAATACTCACTACTTTGCAAAGTAGAAAAAGAAAATAAACTGGAAAACAATGCAGACCATAGCGCTTGATAGTCTTATTCACAATTGTTTAATATGTTTCATTTATATGAACATTTTATGTTCACTAAGTTTCTTGGGTGTGTGATCGAAACATGCTTTTTCCTCCTGTTCTTGTTTGGTTGAATTTATGAACAATGGCTAAGAGACCACAATTCTCCAAATTGGAGCATTCACCATGTCGGTTATGATGAGACCCTCGATGAGAAAATATGGGAAGAGTCATGCAGGTAACTCTATCACCCATAGAAGCTTGCAGACCACGATGGCTCCTGATTCAAAATTGTGGGCTTCAACGATTGGTCAGCAGATGCCAACTGGATGGCGTTTGTGGTACCTCATACGAAGTTATGTTTTCAGGCTCATGTTCTTTTCCCGGTATTACTGTAAAGACCGGAGGGTGGGGGGTCTGCACTTCCGCTCTCTATATATTAGAGGGGAGGCACAGAGACCCCTGCCAAGATTCTCTATTATGGTAACGTAGTCGAGCAATCAAGGCCTAGCTTCTTAGGAGGTGATGCGAGCTGGTTCTTAAGTACAGTGTAGTCCCCAAGCACCCACAAAGGAATGTCCACACACTGTATCGGTTAAAACAGTCTTTATATAATTAATATTCAAGGTCATATACACAATCACGATAAATCACTTTGTACTCCGAAAATCAACAATGGTAAATATGTACAATTCTAAAGTGGTACCACTAACGTTATTTGATCTCCTTAAAGTGCATATGGTCAGAATGACACACAGATCAAAATAAAGAGGAAACCAGCAGTAGAGAGAGGAAGGAAAGCAAGGTGGTTGTGCAATAGGCAGAATACTGGTAACTGCTGTTAAACACAGCTCTGTGTAGAGATCCTGCCACCTTGGCAACCTGTAGGATAAAGATACAAGCCCAATCCATATATTGTTCCCACTAGACTTTCCAATAGTTCTGCAACCCCAAAGTACCTGGCGTTGTAGCGTTCGTCGGGGAAATCGACAACCCTTCTTGAGTGTCCTCCCTTTCATGCAGGAGTCACGGGTCGTTGAACCTCCGACGGAGAACAGGTCGAGCTACGATGTGAAGTGGCCGCGTCGTTCCTAGCGGTGCTCGTTGACAGGGAAGCGTAAACGTCCTGCCAGGAAGAGGCATGCGGGGCACCTCGGTATCGATAGTTCTGGACCGCAAAGAGTTGAAGAACTGTGGCCCAGCAAGGGCGTCGAGTTGTCGGCATCTCTGTGGTCTTTGGGTGGCGGGAAACCCACCGGTGAATGCTCCTCGGCGCGTCAACGGTCAGGCCTCCAGCAGGATACAGTGGCAACGATGCGGATGAGAGCGTCCTTGGATCAATTAAGTTCTTAGGCAACGGGAGCACGGTGGCTCCAGTCGGCGACGGCGGTCGTCGACAGTGGCGGAAAACAGTCCGGGTGCTTCTCCTTGGAGTTCCGCAGCAGTCCCCGTATCGAGTCAGCAGCCTGTCGAAGGTCTGTCTAAGAGGGAGCTTAGGCAAAGATTAGCTGTGCACGATGGTCCCTCGTAGGTCAGGAAGAAGGCGCCTTACCAGGTCCTCTCTGGGTCAGTTCTTGAAGCACAGTAGCTTTCAGATTGAAAAGGAGAGCAACAGCAATTCTTCTCGTCCAGCAGGGCTTCAGGATCAACTTTCAGTTACTCCAGTTACTCGTCGTAGTGGACTTCAGCTTCTGAACACGATTCCTAGCAGTGAGAGGTCCCCAGATATACTGTTGATCTCCCATTCATTCCGCTGGGTCACACTCAAGCATCCAATCACGACTATGGGCATTCATGCAGGAAGGCAGCCAATCAGGCACACAAGGTATTCAGGCCATTCACTTCTCTCCAGACGCTCACAACAAGCTGTGTATTGGGACAAGTACCGAGCCATTCAACACTCCAAGCTGCATTCATACCGGTTTCGGGCAGGGCTGTCTCAACCATTGTGTCAAACACCAGATACTAGACAGCCACAACATAGAATGTATATTCGTCACACACTCCATTCACCCAGGTCCCACCCACAGGCGTACCCACAACATACGGTCGTTGAGAAGGATCCAGCCAGTCTGGTCGGCACTTCCCCACACTACCATATACAGAACTTCCACCCAGCAGCCAGTCAGGAGGAAGGGACAGAGGCAGGGCTTCCCAGGACTTCGGGAAAATCAAGGTACCATGTAATGGAAAGCAGGAGGCCATGGGGGCCATTTTGTCTCCATCAGGAATTTACCGATTCCAATGACAGGGCCTGGGCATCCCAAAATGAAGGACGCTCAAGGCACCAGTCATTTTATCACGGAGCTGCCACCAGCCCGTACCCTGCTCTGTGGGTCACACACAGGTGCCCAAAAACATACACTAGGGGCACAGGTTGTACCCCTACCCATTGGTGCCATAAGGGTATCCCACGGGTCTATTCACCAAACCAAAAGAGAGTCCCACATGACCTCCTGTGCAGAAAACATGACAGGAAAAAAAAAAGCAGTAAAGACCTTTTGCACAATTGACCTTTATATTATTTTAATTATTTTATATATGTAGTGGGTTGGTTTTGGATTATAAATAATATAAGGGAATTGGGTAGGGGATTGCGGGGGGTTTTGGATTGGGTGGGGGGTTGCAGCGGGTTCCCCCCGCATATATGTCCTAATTGACCTTCTAAATTAGGTCAATTCTCACGAGGTCAATTTTGAAAAGGTCAATTAGTATACAACCCTTTTCCCATGGCCAAAGTGAAACCCATTCACAAGTTAACTTTAATATATTTTCAGTTAACATTTATCCAACGTTATATTTTGAAACCTAAATATAATATTACTCCATTTTGGTCCGGAATATTGTTGTTAAATGTGATACTTAGTTATATGCCTCCATAGGTATTCGCACAACTCAGCTTTTAAAATCCAACAAATATTAAGAAGTCAAATAGCGCATTCTGTCCTGAGGCCAATATGAATATATTCAACTTTAGAAATTCCTTTAACACTTTAAACTCCTTCTGAACAAGCATCTGTGACACTTATTGGACAGTGTCATATTTAAACAATACAGTTTCTAATGGATGTCTTCCTCCCACGGATTCCTCACCTATGATAACTCTATCCCAATGCAGCTGTCCTCGGGAAGCTTTGCCATCACCAGGGGACTTTCAGGGACCACCCCCGCATGCCTAAGGGCTTGTGCCTGGTCCAATGGAAGCTGTGGTAGCTAAGCACCCACAGGCCCTGCCTCAGGGATGTCATTTGGGGGTTGGCAGGGGTCGCACCTGCAACCCCTGAGGTCTCTCTTGCTACCCATAAAAAAACAAGTATTTCTTTTACAAAAATTGAAACTCCTGGGCTGTGGTCAGCGCATTGTGGCTCTTTGTTTCTGGAGTGGCTGGCTTTCTTGTTCAGACCTCTAAACAAAAATAAAACAAAAAAAGGGATACCACAAGTGTAACACTTTGACCTGTGACCCTAAATGAGAAAGAATAGGAATAACAAATAATGTCTTTCTGCAATTCTAGTGTATAAACAAGCATGGTAAATTTGTGAGAGAAAAATGAGGGGGGATGGACTAGCCGATCCCAATCCCTAACCGTTAACCCGGTACAGTATGGTAGCACAACACAACGGTTCAGTAGGACAATGGTTATTCAAAAAATACAGTGTCTTGCATAATCTTAATCAGCCAGTCGGAGCTGTTCTGAATTTGTGTTACAGTGTCCAAACAGGTTTATGCCATCATCATAGGTTAGGGACAGCTCTCTCCTCTATCCCTCTTAGATAGGCGTTGCACCGCACACCACCTAGGGTGAGGCACCCCCGTTAGGGTTTAGGATGTTCTTCTCCAGGGCTAGCTTTTTTAGTTTGGTTGTCTCCCCTGTTTGCATTACTATGTGATTATGTAAGATTATGCAAGACACTGTATTTTTTTAATAACCATTGTCCTACTGAACCATTGTGTTGTGCTACCTTTCTGCAATTCTATACAATAATTGCTGGACTCATTAAAGGTTTATTTCAGGCACACTTCAGGAGGTGAGTCACTGATTTAGTCTGTTCTTAAACACCTCAAATTCACAATGAAGACAAAAACGCCTAAAAGTATTTAGAGTATAATAAGCATCAATTTCGTACTATGTATCTTGCTTTTCACAAGTTGGAGTTATAGCATGTTTCTTTCTGCCATTGTCTCTGTTACGATGATCACAAGACATTCCATCTATGTGTTCTCGGTCACTTGACAAAATCCTTGTGCCTAAAAGCTTGTGTACACTGTAGAAATGTTTGACCATAGTACATGAAGTGGCCCTTTCTTTCATTTTGCCACAATTAATGCTTTGTTGTAATGTGTCTATCTTTCCTATCTTCATGACATGTTGTTCAGGATGTGTATTTGCATGTACGAGGTAACGAGTGCGCTGCTTTCCCTGCGCTACTCTAAATTCTTTAATACACAGTTATGAACCCTTCCAATGGTATGGAGTTTGCCAACATCGGAAGCCTGAAAAGTAGTTCCTACGCAGGTTTGACATGTGGCCAACATTGCACCAGAAAGCTATAACCGGTAAGATAGCTCAGTGGGTTGAGTGCTCACTGTTGCAGTGTGTGTGAAATCTGCAGGTTTGAATCCCGGCAGGGCCAACTCGGCCTTTCATCCTTCAGAGGTTGATCAATGAGTAGCAACACAGGTTGGGTGATATTATATGTATATTTGTACTATATAAAGCACTTAAGAATAAGCGCTATATAATAACACATCATTAACATTTGGCCTTAGACATCTGCTTGCATTCACAGTAGTTTGGTAATATGGGCCTGTACATACTGATATTAACGATGCATATGATGATCCATTCTTGTATGAAATATATATCACATTACATTGAAATCGGAACCATCATTTTTGTATTGTACTTGGGAACAATGCTGTGTGATTTGACTTACTGTTTTGTCAAGGGGTGAAAGGTCCTGTTCCATCACTTCGGGGGTGGGGGTCAAATAGCATCACTTCCTCTATCATCAGAGGTCAAAGGTCGTGTAATGTCACTTCCACCCTGAATGTCTCATGTGCCATGGCAAAGTTTTCTTGAAGGGGAAATGAGGGAAGGTTTCAAGGCCCTGGTCTTTTATGGCAGGGAGGCGGCACTGCCAAATGCTGCAATCAGGGCTGGACAGAGCAGACTGAGGAGGTAGGACCATGGTCACCAGCACGTTGGTCCGGCACCACTCCGGAAGTCTGGATTTGTGGCTAATGTTCAAACCAGATTGTTGGCATGCCATTCGATGGCAACAACCTTTTTGGAGCAAACGCAACTGCTAAGTCCTTGGGGCTTGACTTGCAACATCCCTCCACACAACTGTCATCCCAGGACAGGGATTTTCACCCCTTCAACGCCTTTGCTCCGAGAGGCCATTGTCAATCTCCCTGGGAAGAGGCAAGAGTCTTCCTGAGAGGCAGGGGGAAAAGGTGCCCAGAAGGGTGGCGTGGATGTGGCCTCTATCCCCACCGTGCCCCAAGGCACCAAACCTTTGTGAAGTCTTCTCTCGCGTGTTTCCAGTTGGGGGTGGGGGCTTTCCTTTGTAGAGGAGGAGCCAAGTACCCACATTCCGCCTGCCCCGCCTACATTACTTGAAGTGTATGAACCGAAATATGTGACGTATACTGAACAGATGAACCAGCAAAGAGAAGAGCACGCCTCTGTGCAGTACCCATAACAGTACATATACCTAAGAGAATATGGGATGTAAAGTACCCATTGAGAAAACCATACTTGCATACAAGACAATATGATGGCCATTTGAATGAGATTCCTGAAGAAGCCAAGAAACTGACCAAAATGAATGGTGACATCATACAAATTTGAATTGACGCCCATATAGAAAGATAACTGGACCAGAGAGATGCCAAGGATAAGGGACATCTTGGGATCAAGATGAAGAAACTTATGCCACAAACCTAATGAAGAAACTTAGTTTAAACGTGTACAGATGCAATGTAATGCGAGCAGCTAAGTAATCATGAAGCTAGCAACCTGCTTTTAAAATAGTTAGATTGCGGCAAGCGCCAAAATATACATATACCTCATAAAAACATATGGATAAGTAAAGGATGAATATTTCCACTGAGTATAAACAGTACTGAACAAGGAGGAAGGCCTCATTCTAGTGTCGCAGTTGAGAAAAGCCATTGAATTTAACAGAATAAAAGTGCAGCTAAGGAGTTCACTGACCCAAGAAGGCCATGGTCTTATCAAACTGGAGTTGGCTGACATCAGATACAATTAATGTGAAAGAACAGAAGCTCCTGTTCGAGAGGTCAAGTAAAAACAAGACGTCAGAAGACTCTCGAAAATAAAATACACAGAAAGGCTTAATTTTATGGTGTCCAGTCAAGTGATGGAAGAAAGTTGGATGAGCGAGATGATCACACCTAAGCACGGAAGCTGGATAGTGCCCATACTCCTTAAACATTCTCAGAGAAAAGTACAGACTCAAGGCCAACTTAAGCGTACTAATTGACACTGGACCATTGAGGTGATTTTAATTGGTGGGAAGCTGGTATCGAGACAAGCTCACCCGCACCTGGTTGTTCAATCTGCGTGCTGCTCACGTAGGTGGAAAATTACTGACAGGGGTTAGTATACAACCCATTGTAGGGGACCACGTAGTTGTGGGTCCGATAGTTTGTGTAGCTAATGGGACGTCGTACATTTAGTGACATTCATAGTGGCCATTTTGAAGGGAGGCCTTAGTTGCCCCACCTGATGTTAACTATCCTATTACCTCTCTCCGTTACGCCATACAAATATAGAACCTATATTTAGTTATTCACTTAGAACCAATCCCACTTCCCGATAAGTTTCTGTAGTTTGCCACGTAGTATGACATTGGTAATGATGCAGGTCAACACGTCAGCAATGACCAATTTTGGGTACAAAAGCCCACGTTTTTTTATGAAGTAGTCAAAGTATCGAGCGATTGCTGATGTTCGTTGTACTCACTGTTTTAAGATACTTGACATTAAAAGCAGGGTACTGCTACTCATCTTAAAAGGCTGGAAGCCTCCAGTTCACCTTTCTCAGCACAGAATGGCCAGAGACCACGTCTGATTCTTGGGCCATGCAGGTCATCAGACAGGGTTATTGCCTCAAGTTTCTCCTCGACCCACCCCCCTCATTACCATGGTCCCCTAGTCTCCAGACACCATCCTCCTGGAGGATGTCAGTCAGCTACTGGCGAAGTGCGTGATCAAACTAGTCCCATGCTCAGAACAAGGAAGGAACTGGTAATCCACCTACTGTCTGCTGCCAAAGCAGGATGGAGGCTTGCTCCCCATTCTTGATCTGCGTCTGCTGAAATTGTTCTTATACAAAGACAAGTTCAAGATGGTTACTCTAGCACGGATCCAGTAAGCCCTTGAATCCAGGGCTGGTTGTTTTCCCTGGATCTTCAGGACACCTACTTCCATTTGCTGATTCATCTGAAGCCCACGGAGTACCGGAGTATCGTAGTGGGCCAACAGCATTACCAGTTCAAGGTCCTGCTGTTCGGCCTTTCATTGGCACCCAACCCAGGGTTTTCACCAAGTTGCTGCAGTTGTAGCAGCTCGCCTTGGGAGGGAAGGCATCCATGTCTTTCCCTACCTGGACGACGTGCGCGTCTGAACTCACTCCCCAGAGCTAGTGTCAGACCATCTACTGCGCACATGCACTCTATTACGCAGTTTAAGCTTTTCCCTGAAAAAGTCTCAGGTTCTGCTGTCCCAGTCTCTCTGATTCAGCAGGGCAGTCTTGGACCCTTGCCTGAGCAGGGTCTTAACACCCAAGGATCGAGTGGCGAATATCTTTCGGTTTGGTCAATGTCCTCCAATCACAGGAATGAGTCGGTGCCTCAAATTTCATGTGCATGCTTGTGGTGCTGAAGGCGAGGCTGCGCAGAAGATTGCTTCAGTGGCTTCTCCGTTGCCAAGGTCCCAGTTCCAGGGACACATGTTGGACTTTTGTGGGATGGAAATTAGCCTATCCCACGCCCCTAGGAGCTTTAAGGGGAGGCTAAGCCCATACAAAATCATGAAGTGTAAAAGGGTGTCGGAGGAACATGCTATGAAACTCAGCGTGGATAACATATAACAAGAATGATAAATGCATAACCCTAGAGTGTGCATAGAACCTCCATTTTGTAATAATGGCTGATGCATAGTTGACAGGGCCGCGCGGCAGGGAAGGACTCAATTAGGCCACGATCATTAAGACGGGATAAGCCTGCATAAGCAGTTCTCACGAAAGTGGTATCTTGTCCCTCCATTGTTGCAATTACTCAGTATCACTGGGAGGAATGCGCCCTGCTTGACCGTTAGACAACACCAGGCTTCTCGCAGTGCCCATTCACAGCCAATCTGCCAGAAGGCCTCTAATCCCCCCATTCAACCTACCCAGAGCCATGGCCCAGACTGCTGACCTGATCCCCACACCCCTGCAGTCTATGATAGTGAATGACCCCAGCCCAAATCATAAACCTACGGGCCATAAAAGATTTACGCACGAGCGACTGCTTCACCTCTTCACATAAATACATCCTGTGTAAAATGGGGTAAAGGGAGGATAAAGTATAGATCAAAACGAGTTTGAAGCCTTAGGTGCGAGTGGAGCGGTATCAACAAAGCACAGAATGTGTGGGTCAGTATGACTATTTCTTCTTCCCTTCCCCCTTGCACTAGTCCCCAAGCCTCCCAGGTGCATGCCATAGTGATGTAGTAGTAGGCTTAGTGTATCAGAGCTGTTTTTGATGAATGTAACTTATGAGAGACCTGACCTTCACTCCACGGAGGGATGAGCCCAGCTGACACACGTGGGGATCGACAGACAGCTAAGAAATGAACCAATTGTAGCCTGGCATTCCCTATGGAGCAGGCCCATGTATAGGGTCTCACCAATCAGAGGCACACATTTGTACTGTGTACTGATGTGTTAGGGTTTTTTAAGTCTCTGCTTGTACTAGTTTGGACCAGAATGTTCTCGAGCAGCAAAGTACTTTGCTGATATTTTGTATTCTGTACCATTAAACCTTGTTATCCTTGCAAGCTATCTCTTGGCTTCTTTCCCTAGAGGGTTGTTTTAATTCTGGTGTGAGTGTAAACAAAGACTTGCCTTCACCTTCTACAAGTCTCGAACCTGGTAGCCCAGGATCTGGCATTTGGGGCAGTGCAGTACAACTTGCTGAGGCGTCTTTTGTCTCAGGAACACATCAACTTGCTAGATTTGAGGGTGTTCAGACTGGTCCTGGTCACTTTCCTCCCCTCTAAAATGCAAGGCTGTGCTGATTCTGATGGACAATGCAGTGGCCATGCACTACATCAACAAACGAGGTGGTGTGGTGTCCTTGCCTCTCTGCAGCAAAGCAATGAGACACTGGTTCTGGGCTCTGGAGAAAAGTCTCTCTCTGACGGTGACTCATCTGGCCGGACAAGAGAAAGCCACGAGTGGGATATCATTTAGGATGTTCTGGAGGAGATCCTCTCCTTTTGGGGAGCTCCGCAAGTGGACCTCTTCACTTCCAGTGCCAACAGGAAGTGCGAGTTGTTCTGCTCTATGAAATTTCCTTGTCATGGAGGTTTGGGGGATGCAAACTCATTAATGCATTCCCGCCGATCCCTGTCATCCTGCTGGTTCTCAGGAGATTGCCCCTGTTCGGAACCACAATGACTGGGCCCCGAGAACGTGGTATCAGGAGTTGCTGGATATGTCCATCTTCACTCTGTGGCACCTTCCGGGGTGTGTGTGCTTGCTCTCCCAATCGGAGGGGCGGGTTCTCCATCCGAACCTCAGCATCCTGAACCTTCATGCTTGGCTACTGAGAAGCTGAGATACAAGGAGTGTATCTCGGTCCCGATATGAAATCCATTTATGCCTGCAGGTGGTGTACATTTTCGACTTGGTGCTGGCATAGGAGCCTGGATCCTTTATCCTGTCCTCTGTCCCCTGTGTTAGGTTTTCTGCTATCTTTGTCCCAGGCAGCCCTTCAAATTGGCACTGCAGAAGGTTACCTCGCTGATATTTCAGTGTTCAAAAGGTCCCCAGAACAGAGTTCTTTTTTCGCAATCCCCACTGTTATACAGTTCTTGCGAGGGGTTGTGTAACCAGGTCCTCCCCGCCAGTTTTTTTTTTCGTGGGATTTCAATTTGGTTTTAACGTTTCTTACAGGCCCCTTTGTTTATGTCCTATTAGAATCCTCACCTTTAATGTGATTTTCCTAGTTGCCCTCCCTTCCATGAGTGTGCTCAAAGGCGTTGTCTGTTACCTCCCCATTTAATTTTCCAAGGAGAAATTGACATTGAGAGTGAGGTCCTTCTTTCTGCCGAAAGTGGTCTTGGATTGCCATCTCTCTCAGATCAATCCTTCTGCGTTTTTCCCTCCACCTGACCCTTCCAAGGCAGAGGAACGATTCCATCAGCTGGACCTGATTTAGGCCCTGAAGATATGTTTTTCGAAGAGAGGCTAGGAAAGAGGATCAGTTTTTCGTTGGTTACACTGGTGCTCATACTGGCTGGGCTATCATCAAACAGACCCTATCCAGGTGGCTAATTCTTTGCAACTTGGATGCTATGAACTGGCTGAGAAGGATGCACCTGTGAGTCTGAGAGCTAATTCTACCAGAGTGGCTGCCAAATCTGCCCTGCAGAGGGGAGTCCCAGTCCTGGACATTTTCCAGGTGCAATGTGGGCATCTTTGCACACTTTTCCAAAGCATTATTGTTTGGATTCCCTTGCGGGTCAGGGTGCCCATTTTGGTAGGGCAGTCCTCCAGAGATTTCTGGTTTAGGTGGTGTTCTTGCATCTTCCCTCCTCCAAGTTTAAGTACTGCTTTGGGAGACTACCATAGATGAGGAATCCGTGAAAGGAAGGAATCCATTAGAAGAACAAATTACTTAACTCTCTGTTATGTTCTTTCTGATGAATGTGCCTCCCATGGATTCCTCATCGCCCTCCGTGCCTGCTAGCACACCATCGGTTCTACGGTCCCTCAGCTTGAGAGTGGTAGGGGAAAAAGGGTGGAACTGAGGTCATGGGGTGTGGCACCACTGTATCTACTGTCCCCAATTACATATCAGGCACGTAAGGCATCAGACGGAGCCGATGCAGAGCTGGGCTGTTCCCCCCTGGTGGCATAAATGTTTCTTGAGAACAGCTGCGATGGGATAAGGGATATCATAAATAAGGAATCAATGGGAGGAACGTCCATCAGAAAGAACATTACCAAAAGGTACGTTATTTGTTCTTTGTTCATATAAATCTCATTTTTTGAACCCTTGAGACTCTGCACAACAAAGCTAAACACTGTGTGTATGTATGTTCATCTACTTTCCATTACTGTACAAGCTGCCTTTGCAATATTTGACAGGAACCTTCATGAAATGCCATGGCCTTACAGATCTGAGTATTCCCAGGATTATATTTTAATCATGACAGACTGATATACGTTCTCTGTTTAACTATGGCCTGTGGTTTTCATTTGTCTTGCTTATTAGCAAAGATGGGCTAAATACGATTAAATATGTCTGATTCATCAGATAGTCCTCTTAAGTTGTCTTCTTGGCCATGACTCTCCTTATCCCCCTCCATCAGCACAGTTTTCTTCTTTTTATATTTCGCCAGCATGGGGTCTGGCATGGATTCGCATGCTCATGAATATTCCCCGTCAGGCTGGGAATCCTCGGTAAAGAAAAAATCAGTTTTGTTTCTGAACTGTCTCTCCTAATAACCAATCACTGGTCTCTGGGTCGCACTGCCCCCAGCCAATGACTGCCCTCTACATAAGCCCCTCATCTGGCAGCCATCTTCAGATTTTTACCGCACGTTCAAGTGTTGGGAGTCCTCGTGCTATAGCTCGCGAGCTTTTACTGCATTTTGCGATTTTTCAAAGAGTTAAATCTCATTTTTTCGGTCATTCGAGCCTCAAGCTCCACCGTTTCTACTTCCGATCAACAGGGAAACATTTTGTAATTTTCGACACCCCTCAAGGGTGAACCTTTCGTCGAGTTTCACTTCTTGGAGGATTCCGGAAGATCTTTGAGGCCTAACCCACGTGAACATGGCCCAGGACAAAGGAAACATGACGCCCAAATCTGTTCAGGAGCTGCCCTGGATGCGGATTGCAGAATGTCTTCAAGGAGGATGAGCATTCCAGATTCCAGATGCCTCTACTGCCTTCACGAAGACAAAACGCACGTGGAGAAGGACTGTGCATTTTGCAAGAACATGTCAGAACGGACTATGAAGGATCGGCGTATCCGCCTCACCACTGGCTGGAAGAGCCCAGCGGTAGGTGAGAAGAAGTCTGAGCAGTCTTCTAAGACCTTTGAGGGCGCTCCGGCGATGGGGCCCAACAAAAGGCAAAGCACTGCGCGTCCGCGGGCACTGGGAACGCTGATCGGTTGGGCTCTTCGGTTGCCAAGCAGGGCGCACTTTCACCGGCGCCATCAACCACGAGCCAACGCTCTGGCTTGGGGAAGAGGAAATCGGAGAACCCGGGTAAGCTTCGGGAGAAGTCCCGGTCGATCCTGACAGAGACAGCCGAGGGGGAGCAAGGTGGTGACCCCCTTCCCCCCCCTAAGGTGAAGGCCTCAAGCACTCCCAAAGTCGTGAATGCCCTGATTCACCTGGCTAAGGCCTCTATCGAGGGAGTCGTGGCTGCCCTGGCGAAGCCTGTGGAGGCTACCCCAGTGGAGGCGACCTCGGGTGCCCAGAATTTCCCTGCCACCGCGGAAGGAATGCTCTTTTCAACCCATCGATAAGATCCTCGTGAAAACCCCAGTGGAAAAAGAGGGGGGGCCCGGTGGCCATCACGGACACAGATGCAGCCTCTGAGGAGGAGCTGGCTGGAGTCGCGAAGATCCTGAACAAGAAGTTCGAGGAGGTCCGGTCCCACGGGAGGGATCCCGACGAGGCGGACGAAGAAAGCGATGGTGGTGCTGACAAGGAACCTGTGGAGGCGGAGGATTCCACTCCCCAACTGTTGCAGCCGGTACCTGGGCCACGGGACAGCTCGGGAGCATTCTTGATGGCGATCCTGGCCTTGTGTACGGAGATAAGGACAAGGTTGCCCTTACCCCAACGGACGATCCAGCGGAGCCTGGACCGTCAGGCAGCCCTCCAAGCAAGCGGAGGAGCATTCATTCCCCCCGCCCTTCCAGCCTTCATGGCCTTTCGCAGCCCTCGTCTCCTTCCCCTGATCCAAGGGATGACACGGGAACAGAGACGGCCACGACGGGGACGGATGATGATGGTGGTGATGACGGGATTGGCCTTCCATCACCACCTCCTCTGGCCTCCCCACCCGACAATATTGGCTCCTTCCAAGCCATGATCGCCAGGGCATCCTAGCTCTTCCAGATCTGTCCCGAGGAACAGAAGAAGGAAGGTTTCCTCTATGAACGGCGTGAGGGCAAGTGGAAGACGGTGCCATTACTTGACAACATCTGGGATGAGGGGCTGTCGCTCCTGAAGAACCAGTCTACGACTCCTGCCAAGAGAGACCGGTACGAGAAGAAGTACCGGGTCCTGGATTCCACCCCCATGTGCCTTAGGGCGCAGCCAACCCCGGATTCGGTCGTCTCCGCGGCGGCCAAGAAGAAAGCAGCGGGGGTGACGGCTTCAACTTCGACCTCGCCGCCGGCGGCGAGGGGTAGAAACTGGACGCCATGGGATGGCGGGTCATCTCGTCGGCGGCGACGATGATTAAAGCGGCCAACGCCCTCGCGATTGTGGCCCACCACGACAGGGAGTTGTGGTTTAAGATTGCTCCCCTGCTGGACTTTTTCCCGGACGGCAAGAGGGCTGAGGCCCTGCAGATCCTACAGGAAGGCGAGGTGGCGTCGGACCTCGCCATAACGGTAGCCACGGACACAGGGCCGGTCTTTGCGTCAAGCAAACCAGGCGGCTGTCTGACGTCAGTGTCAGGATAGCCTCTAGGGGGCGCTGCGTACAAGTCCGAATCTCAAACAAAAGAGAATGGGTTAATGTGAAAAAAATTATGTTTCCCTGTTTTGCAGCAGTACCATACGTTTATACTTTAAAGTCCGTGAGTGACACTGCACTACGGGAAAGTCAGACTCGGGTGGCAACTGAGTGGCGAGCATTCACTTGCAACTTGCAAGCAGAGACAACAGCCAGTCTCTACATTTTCTCGCGCAGGGCTCGCGGTGCTCCAGGCAGCCCCGTAGATTTTTATGTGTATTGCCAAAGAAAGAGAAGCCTCAGCTAAATAGCAACATTTGTTCACCGTGGCACCAGCCAGGCAGGCGCCAGGCCTGGGCGCACGTGACACAGGGGGTTGATTAATTGGGCAGCCTGCTGTGACCCTGTGTCAGTTGTCCTGCACAGTCAGACTGCGCGCTTATAGACGCACAATGTCACTGAGCCCGGGGCGGGGGCTCTTATCTGGTAGCATTCCTAATTAATGGTGTCGCATGGGGACAGTTTATTTATTGTTCTTATCAGCCACTCGCTGTTGCGCTCCTGGAAGAATGAATCCGTTTTCTCTTTTCTAATGAACCCAATTTTGCTACGGTCATCAAAGCTTTGGCGACTTCGTTTCCTATTGAGAGGCCCCGCCTGCACCCCCCACTCCCCTCGACTCACTGTGGAATTTGCTTGGCCTGGCTTAGCTGTTCGGGTGGCAGTAAAGGGTTGTTTTTATTGGGATTCAACAGCTACCACTCGAGGGAGATATTTATCTGGAAGTGCGATGTGACAGTAAATCAAAAGAATGTTCCAGGACGGGCCAATGCAGAGCTCCCGTTTAGTGACTGGATGTGTGAAATGTGCTTTGGAGGCAGTAGTCCTCCAGGTTGAGAATGAACATTGAGGGCGCATTCCAAGTCCCGTTGGGTCCAGGGCTGCAACATTTCAACAACAAAAATATAAAACAAAAAAAACAAAAATAGTGTCAGTTTTACTCGTACACAAATCAACATTGCATACTTCCTGTAATAAAACAATAATACTGATGTGCAGATAAAGTACCTAATATAGCCAAGCATGTTTTCTCCATACCAATTACCCTACGCCCATTTCCGATTCATTGCCATAAAATCCACCCAAATGGGAAACCCACTGCAACACAGTGCTTCACTACTAGTAAACGCTATGAAGGGCAGTGCTAGACGGGCTGGATTCGGTTTGGGGCTGGATTCGGTTTGGGGCTGGATTCGGTTTGGGGCTGGATTCGGTTTGGGGCTGGATTCGGTTTGGGGCTGGATTCGGTTTGGGGCTGGATTCGGTTTGGGGCTGGATTCGGTTTGGGGCTGGATTCGGTTTGGGGCTGGATTCGGTTTGGGGCTGGATTCGGTTTGGGGCTGGATTCGGTTTGGGGCTGGATTCGGTTTGGGGCTGGATTCGGTTTGGGGCTGGATTCGGTTTGGGGCTGGATTCGGTTTGGGGCTGGATTCGGTTTGGGGCTGGATTCGGTTTGGGGCTGGATTCGGTTTGGGGCTGGATTCGGTTTGGGGCTGGATTCGGTTTGGGGCTGGATTCGGTTTGGGGCTGGATTCGGTTTGGGGCTGGATTCGGTTTGGGGCTGGATTCGGTTTGGGGCTGCGTGGTGAGAGCACTCTAGCATTCATTCATCAAAACACAAAAGTGGGGTGATGTTAAAAAGAAGTACTAACTTTACCAACAAGCCAGCGCCATATGTATCGTTAAGATCAGTGTGTATAGGCCATATTACCAAATTACTGTGAATGCAAGCAGACATCCAAAGCCAAACGATAATGATGTGTTACATATAGCACTCATGCTTAACAGCTTTGTATATTAAAAATATACACCTAATGTCACCCAATCTGTGTTGGTACTCATTTATCAATGTCAGAAGGATGAAAGGCTGAGTTGAAGTGTTTAAAGGGATGGTCTAGTAAAAATTTTTATTTAAAAAATAGATAGGCCACATAAAAAAAATACACTAGCATCCTCCGTTTTAAAACTTCCTATGTAAAATTTTGAACTATTCAAGCTCAAAATTCGAAAAAGCAAGCAGAGGGGCGCAGCCATTTTGTGAAATGGAGGCCCTCCTGTGCTGGCTTTTGCTTTTGCGGCACTAATGAAGGAAAAGCCAGCCAGCTGTAGTAAACAAAGTCTACCGCTGGGTGGCTTTCCCTTCATTAGTGCCGGGACTCGGAGGACGCGGACCGGAGACCAGAGCAGGAAAGCTGCAGCTGAATCTCGGTAAGTGCTATTTATTTTTTTTACAAAAAATAAGCACTAGCTGCGTTTTTTTTTCTAAGTTTTCCGGGCTGGAGGAGCCTGGAAAACTTAGAAATAAAACCGCAGCTTTAAAAACGTATTTATGTTTGCGGTCGCTTTTGAAGCGACCGCAAACATAAAACCGCAGCGTTTTCCAACACAACCGCGTTGTCTGCCTGAATCTGCTTTACCATTTGGGGCTCTCGGGCTCCCCACGGGGAGCCCGAGAGCCCAAAATGGAAAAGCAGATTCAGGCACACACAACGCGGCATTGCGGAAAACAACCGCGTTGTGTCTGCCTGAATCTGCTTTTCCATTTGGGGCTCTCGGGCTCCCCACGGGGAGCCCGAGAGCCCCAAATGGTAAAGCAGATTCAGGCAGACACAACGCGGCATTGCGGAAAACAACCGCGTTGTCTGCCTGAATCTGCTTTACCATTTGGGGCTCTCGGGCTCCCGAGCCCCAAATGTAAAAGCAGATTCAGGCAGACACAACGCGGCATTGCGGAAAACAACCGCGTTGTGTCTGCCTGAATCTGCTTTCCCATTTGGGGCTCTTGGGCTCCCCACGGGGAGCCCGAGAGCCCCAAATGGGAAAGCAGATTTAGGCAGACAACGCAGCATTTAGCATTTCCCATTTGGGTCTCCGGTGCTCCTAGCACCAGAGACCCAAAGTGATAGCCACAGCAGGCAGAAACACACGCGGTTGTGTTGGAAAACGCTGCGGTTTTCCAACACAATAACGTTGCAAACATAAATACAACGTTTTTAAAGCTGCGGTTTTATTTCTAAGTTTTCCGGGCTCCTCCAGCCCGGAAAACTTAGAAAGAAAACCGCAGCTAGTGCTTATTTTTTGTAAAAAAAATAAGTAGCACTTACCGAGATTCAGCTGCAGCTTTCCTGCTCTGGTCTCCGGTCCGCGTCCTCCGAGTCCCGGCACTAATTAAGGGAAAGCCACCCAGCGGTAGACTTTGTTTACTACAGCTGGCTGGCTTTTCCTTCATTAGTGCCGCAAAAGCCAGCACAGGAGGGCCTCCATTTCACAAAATGGCTGCGCCCCTGTGCTTGCTTTTTCGAATTTTGAGCTTGAATAGCTCAAAATTTTACATAGGAAGTTTTAAAACGGAGGATGCTAGTATATTTTTTTTATGTGGCCTATCTATTTTTTAAATAAAAATTTTTACTAGACCATCCCTTTAAGATTAGACTAATTCAGTGACTCACTCCCTGAAGTGTGCCTAAAATAAACGTGAGTCTAGCAATTATTGTATAGAATTCCAGAAGGACACATTTGGTATTCCTATTCTTTCTTATTTAGGGTCACTGCTGAAAGTTAGACTTGTGGAACCCCTGTTCATTTTATTTTAAGAGGCCTGAACACGAAAGCCAGCCACTCCAGAAGCAAAAAGTCACATGGTTTTGGCCAAAGCCCAGAAGCCTGTATTTAAAAACAAATATATATACTTTAAAAAAAAAAATCTTTAGGGGTAGCAAGGGAGACCTCAGGGGTTGCAACTGCAACCCCTGGTGACCCCTAAATGATGTCCCTGCTGGGGAGGGAGCAGCAATGGCTGGGTTGAAAAATTCAAGACGAAAGTTTGCACTGGCACAGACTACAGACCTATTTCTCATCTGCGCCCCTATAATTTCTCGTTTTGTTGTGATCTTCTATGCATGCAGTGATGCGGGCATTTGGGAGTGACATCTGGTGATGCATGGGGAGGGAGGGCTTTGGTCAGATGGGTGAGACAGCATCACCTCCAGTGGTGCACAGCCAACAGCAGGTCATGTCACAAGACAAGGCAGGCAAGCCCTCCTCCCCAGCCCGCCATGGGGATGGGCTCTCAGTAGTTCATAGGATATGGTAGGGATCCGCTGAATAATCCATGCTTGTTCAAGCACCCTGGAGCTGGTGGGAAATAGTCACACGCAGTGTTCAAAACACCCACCCCACCCCCTGCCAGCCCATAGCCCTGTTACCCTGCTTGTAAACGCTGTATTTACAAAGTGATTGCTGACAGAGTACACACACTCAGCGCCATAAGAAATCACTAATGATAGAAGAGATTAATACTATACGTTGTATCAGTTCACTAGACAACGACCTAACTAGGTTGCATTTGCCATGTTAAAGGATTACCGGAAGACCCTAATCTGTGGATGTTCTGGCCAATCAGGTTTGCTCAGTACGACATTGCGCAGAACTGGAAGTCCTGAATTGGGCATTGGACGGAAGACCGTTTATGTCACAGTGATTATTGAATTTGAGTTTAATGGAATTGTATTCGTCTTTTATTTGCACCTGACATGGCATACTCTTTGTATACAAATTTGGGTTTTGAGTGTGCAAGGGCATGTAATGTTGTATGTCGGTGGACTGCCGTTACTCGTGCATTTTTAATGGCACATGGTCAAGTGTTTAAATATTTTGCTAAGTCCTCATCGTTGGATTTTGTCTCCAAAGCGTGCAACTTGTGGCTGTAAGTGTCACTGTGATATCACTGCATGAAATGGGCGGTCTGTCCCTGGATTAAGGGTGACTCCCAGTGAGATGTCAGGGAAAACTTGAAATGTGGCAGCTGTAGGGATGTGTCCTGCTCTATCACTTCTAGTGTTTATAGTTTAATGTTTTTGCAACCCCTGGCACAACTGACCCCACATCTTTCGAATACTTGTTACCACTTATGATCTTGTTACCACTTATGCTATCGCTTGCTATTTTATCAATCGAAAATGACATTGGGAAATCCCTGGATCTATCCGATGCTGTGCTTCAATTTGCATAAGCAAAGTGAAGAAAAGTAATTTTTTGACACATAATACAGCTAACATTATAAGACTGTCACCTAGTATCTAATGTATGCATTTTCTATTGCATTTGTATTTCCATCTAGTTGTTTATCAAGTGCCCTATTTACAACATTTGTAACATTCAATTATTTTGGTTGTCAGTTTTGGTGGTGGGGTGGGGGGCGCCAACAATGCTTCCCACCTGGGGTGCAATCTGGTGTAAGACCGACCCTGCATGGACATTGCTGACACCGGTTTTCGCAAGATGGGCAACAGTGTTTGCTTCGCCGGCGTGGTTGGCTCAAGGCAACCAATTTCCCCCAAGACGTGCAGACCAGAGTTCTGGACATGCCTTTCGACGGGAACAACCTGTTTGGCAAGACAGTGGATGAGTCACTGCAGGCCATAAAAACCGACACGGATTGCTCGGGCCTTGGGGGTGTTACAGCAACAACGGCCACCCTTTCGGAACTCCGGAGGCAAGCAAGGTGCCTCCAAAGGATTCAGCGGCTCCTCGACGTACCGCCAGGCAGCTCGCTCCTCGTCGCAGGAGGCCTACAGAGGACGTGGCAAGTCAGGAGGATCTCGTCATCGCTAAGGTGGCCAAGGTGGCAAGGCTGCTGCCAAGCAGGACTGAACCGGCCGTAGCATCGGGCCCCCACCTGAGCACCCAGGTGGGAGGCCGGCTGGCGAAGTTAGTCAGCGTATGGGAGTCCATCTACACCGACCGATGGGTGCTGGATCCCCTGTCCCGCGGGCACACTCTTGAGTTTCTAAAGTGCCCCTGCATTCCACCCGTGGCCAGGAAGGAAAACCACGTCCATCACTGCTGCTGGAAGTAAGGGCGATGCTGAAGAAAGGAGCCACCGAGCTCGTCCCAAAGAGGCTCCGGGGCTCTGGTGTGTAGTCACGATGCTTCCTCGTAAGAAAGAAGACCGGCGGCTGGCGACCCATCCTGGCCTTCGTCGTTTAAACAAGTACATAAAGTCCCAGAAGTTGCGGATGGTCACCCTCCAGCACATGCTGGGACAGCTGGAGGAAGGCGACTTCCTATTGTCGCTGGACCTGGAGGATGCCTACTTTCATATCTCCATTCTAAAAGGACATCGAAGGTTCCTTAGATTTGTAGTCCAAGGGCGACACAACCAGTTCAAGGCCCTTCCCTTCTGATTGAAGCCGGCGCCCAGGGTATTCACCAAGTGCCTACCACCAGTGGCAGCGCAGCTGCGCCTGCAGGGGATCCACGTCTACCACTACCTGGATGACTAGCTCATCCGAGCAAGGACAAGAGAACTCGCCATCGGGCACATGGCAAAGACCGTCCAGCTGCTCACGGATCAGGGATTTTCGATCAACTTCGCGAAATCCCACTTGGTACCGTCGCAAGTCGCCCTGTTCCTGGGAGCCAGGCTCGACACAGTGGCGCGATTGGCCTCTCCGTCGGAGGAAAGGACGAAGGCCATCCTGGGCAAGGTGCAACGGCTGTCGACCATGGACGTGGCCAGGGTGAGGTCCATCAAATCCCTTGTCGGCATGATGTCCTCGTGCATCTACCTCGTGCGCCTGTGCAGGCTGCAGATGTGTCCACTGCAAGAGTTCCTCGACGCCCGTTGGATGCAGGCGGCGGGCAGCTTCGAAGACAGGATCCCGCTCGACGAGAGCTTCCGCCAAGTGGTCTGGTGGTGGGGCACCCGCGTGCATCTGGCGGCGGGTATGGACTTCCAGACCCTGGCACATCAGGAGACGGTGATGATGGACGCCTCCCTGGAGGGATGGGGAGCGCACACTGGAGATCTCCACGCAAGAGGCCTTTGGCTCCCGGAGGAGAGGTCACTACACATCGGTGTCCTGGAGCTCTGAGCCGTGTTCTGGGCCTTCAGGTCGTTCCTCTCATCCCTCAAGGGCAAGGTGGTGAGGATTTTCACTGACAACACCACCACGATGTTATACATTCGGAAGCAGGAAGGCACCAGATCCCAAGCCCTATCCAAGGAAGCCCAGTATCTGTGGCACTGGGCCGTCGCCCAAGGGATGTTTCTGGTACCCTTCCATCTGGCAGGAATAAAGAACACCATCACCGACTCACTCAGCAGGGTGCTGTGCTCATGCCACGAGTGGGAACTGCGTCAGGATCAAGTGGATCTGCTATTCCAATGATGGGCAATCCCCAGATCGACCTATTCGGGACGGCGACGAACACCAAGTGCCGGAGGTTCACCAGCAGGTTTCTCTGCTGCTGCGACTCAGCAACCAACTCAGACGGTCCCGGGGCAGGATGATCCTCTTCGCACCGGCGTGGCCAAGACAGATCTGGTTCCTGGACCTTCTGGACATGTCAGCATCCCCCCCACCCAGTCAAACTGCCTACAGACGTGGATCTCCTCGCCAGAGAAGGAGGCGCCATCCTCCACCACGACCTGGGGTCGCTAAACTTGCAGCCCTGGCTCCTGCAGCACTAGAGTTTGGAGGGTATGATATCCTGACGGAGTGCAAGGAGGTGCTTGCAAAGGCCAGGGCATCCTCAACTCTCAAGTGCTATGGACACAAATGGAAGAGGTTTTCTGTCTGGTGCCGGGCACAGAAGATTAACCCTCTGCGGATTACGGCCCCATAAGTGCTGCCGTATTGCTATCGCTGGCCAAGCCAGGGCTGGCCCATGCCTCCATCAAGATCCATCTGGTGGCTATCTCCCGCTACACCAGAACTCCGGGGCGCTCATCCCTGTGGTCTCATCGCCTGGTGAAGGAGTTCATGAAGGGATTGTTCCGATCGTTCCCGCCGGTGAAGGCTCCGGCCCCGGCGTGGGATCTCAACCTGGTGCTGACCAAGCTCATGGGGCTGCCATTCGAGCCTCTGCATTCGGCACCGTCTAAATTCCTGTCATGGAAAACAGCGTTTCTTGTGGCCATCACCTCTGCATGACGAGTGGGAGAGATCCGGGCCCTCTCTTGCAAGCCTCCATACCTGATTTTCCATGAGACGAGGCTGGTGCTGAGGACGCACCCCTCCTTCATGCCCAAGGTGCCGTCGGACTTCCATCTCAACGAGCCCTTCGTGTTACCTGTTTTCTTCCCGTCACCTTCGTCGCCGGCCGAGAGGACTTTGCACTCGCTGGATGTAGTTAGAGTGCTGGAGTTCTACGTGGACTGCACAAAGAGTTTTCGGAAGACATCACAGCTGTTTGTGAACTTTGGACCTGTGAACCAAGGGAAGGCCCTTTCGAAGGCTTCCATTTCCAGAAGGCTCTCTGGCTGCATCATGCACTGTCACCGGTTGGCAAACTGACCGTTGCCCAGCCGTCCGAGAGCCCATTCGACCAGAGCGATCATTGCTGCCACAGCGTTCCAATCTGGTGTGCCCCTGCTGGACATCTGCAGGGCTGCTACGTGGAGGTCGACGCACACCTTCACAAGATTCTACTGCGTCAACCGGGATTCCAGGGAGGAGTCCAGAGTCGGCCAGGCAGTGCTGCGCAACCTGTTCGCCTGAAAGTGGGTCTGGTGAAGGGGTAAGAGATGCTTAATGTTGAGTTGATATAATTGCTTAATGTTGAGGCTTGCCACCTCCAGTGGTTGTGCATGTGTGTACTGCTATGTATTCTTGTATTCATGAGCATGTGAATCCATGCCAGACCCCATGCTGGTGAAGGAACAAGTTACTTACCTGTAACTGTTGTTCTCCAGCATGGGTCTGGCATCGATTCACATGCAAACCCTCCCTCCTACCCCTCTGCGGCTCTTCTCTTGGTCCTACTGCCACTTTGTTTGTTTATTTGTTTGGTAATGCGCACCAAGCCCTTAGGTAGACGGGCGCAACAGAAACAAGGAGTCTTAAAACTTAGTTACAGTGCAAAGGTAGCAATACATAGAGCAGTGATTGCAATAGAAGCAAGATACAGGTACAGGATACATTAAGTACAAAGCAAGGGTCTTGGTAAGTCAGGAGGCATTGTCATGAATATCAGTATATGCACGCCTACATGTACATATATGAATATAAACCTTACATGTCTACATTATAGTATAACCATATTGCATGCAGATATGACGGAGCGGAGCGACCTACTGTTAACCAGATTACATTGTAGTGGGTGGACGCAAGGTCGTGTAGGGAAATAGGGGTGCAGTTCGTCAGTTAGGTGTCATTGGTGTGTAGCCAGTTGAGTATCTTATGTCTACATTTGGGGTAAGGTTGTTCTAACCTGAGGTCAACTGGTAATTTGTTCCAGCATTGTGCAGCTTTAACAAGAAAACTAGTTCCTCCTGCTGTTGAACGTTTGAACCTGGGGATCTCCAACATAAATGAGTTGGCGGATCTCGTAAGGCGGGTGGCTATTCTCCTAGTAATCTTATCCATTAGGTAGGGAGGTGCTAGGTTGTTCAGGCATTTGAAGGTGAGGGAAGCTGTTTTGAGCAGAATTATGTTAGTTATTTTCCACCAGTTTACCTCTTTCCTGAATTCGGTAATATGCTCTCTGTAGGGGATGTTCAATGCTGCCCTCAGAGCGGAATTCTGTAGTCTTTGGATTTTGTCTGTAATATATTTATTGGCTCCTGAGTACAGGGCATTACAATAGTCTAATCTTGACATAATAAGAGCATTGGCAAATGTGGTGCGGCTCGCTCTCGAAAGGTGTGGTCTGGAGGCTCTGATGAGTTTGCATGTGTACGTTGTAGATGAGGAGAGGGAGTTAACTTGTTTTTTGAGAGTGAGAGAGGAGTCCAAGTAAAATCCTAGGGACATTTAACTACAGACATCACCTTGATGGGATTGTTATCAACTTTACATGCTACCAAATCTGAAGATGGCTGTCAGAGGAGAGGCTAAGGTAGAGGGCAGTCATTGGCTGGGGGCAGTATGTCCCAGAGACCAGTGCTTGGTTATTAGGAGAAAGACAGTTCAGAAACTAAACTGAAACTTATTTTTTCTTTACCGAGGATTCCCAGCCTGACGACGGGGAATATTCATGAGCATGTGAATCCATGCCAGACCATTGCTGGAGAACAACAGTTACAGGTATGTAACTTGTTCCTTAATATACATTTGTCCTTATTTTAGTTTAAATCATTGTTAGACAGAACCTTCATGTGAACTAATCAAATACAAGATAATAAAGTTCAAGGATGTTTTTTCAATCCATGTACCATCTGAGGTTATTATAGAGAATATGCAAGGCATAAAATAAGCAGTGTTGCATAGCAATTTGCTATGCAGTTCTGTAGAATTAAACAGACACTTGTGTAGCACAGCTTGCTATTTAAATTACCCAGTTCAATGAAGGCACAGCTCACCCTGCATTCCTCTCTTGCCCTCAGCATCTCTCCCTCTTTTCTCTGTGCACTGCAAGTTCAAAGGTGCTAATGGAGAGCGAGTGCAACAGTAATCATCTCCTCCACTCTTAAAAGTGCCAAAGGCCAAAAAAGGTATCGGCACCACAGATGGTGGTTCTGTTATGGTAATAAACACTTCCATGGATATACAGGGCTGGAGTGACGCGCTTGGTTCTAACTGGCTCTGGGTTGAGGGCTGTTAGCGGCTATGCTATATTGAAAACTAGATCCATTAAAGCAAGGGCAATCTTGTCCACCTGAAGTTGGCAATTAATGCTATAATGCTATATTGATGCTATATTAATGCAATTAGCCTTATGCCGCAACACCATACTATGTACTTGGTCTCAGGCTCTGACTTTCCTTTAACATTGAACTTTTTGATTCATGATTTTTTGATTGCAGAGCAAATGAGTCGAGCATGTAGGTCATACCATATACAGGACATTGCCCTGTGTAACACCAACTGGACCCAGCTGCACAGAGCCTTGCACTGACAACCTGTTTTCAGAGCCTTTTTGTTATATCGATTTATTTGTGTCCATTCATGCAGCTAACCTTTACATTTTACACTCATCTCAGTAATATCTTCAGCAGTACACAAACATGCTGTATTGTTGATCTTGGGTATAAATAAGTTATGGTGACATAGAAAATAGGAGTACAAAATTGCTAATCAAATAGGTTTGTTTGCTAATCAAGTAAAGTTTAGTTGGCAAACTCTGCTAATCAATTTCTGAAAACTAATGTATGCCTTGATATGCTACCACTATAATATTTGCTGTTTGGGAACACAGCAGAAGGAAAGGAAGCATTAACGGAGATCGACAGAGAATACTGTGAAGGGTTTGGAAGGGTTGAACATGAAGTTAGCACAGACTGGGAGTCCAAATGTCCTACTAATATCAACAGGGACAAAAGTTGATTTCTTAATCCAGGATGCTAGAAAAACTGTGAGGTTATGGCAGCATATTGACAAATTAAATATGAAAACCATAGAGTCCAATTATGGGATCTATGATCAAAAAGGCATTGCTACAATAAAGTGTCACATTAATTGATGAATACATATTCTCTGTTTCATGTATGTGTATTGGAACCCAGCTAAAACATAGTTGCCATTTTCAGTATACCCACACCACCAGTTACCATGTTAAATTATGACCACTATATGGTGCAAAATTGATTGATGAATAAATACTATTCTTTTGTTTTTATTGTGTTGTAAAACTCGGACACAATGCTTTTAGAATTTTGGATATAGACTTTTATTAATAACTAGCAAAAAGTACCCCGGTTTTGTGACAGACATGACAGCACTCATCAATTGTTGAACATCAATGATCCTGTAGGTCACTGTTCCGATTCACTTATTGCTTGATCTGCTTTGCACTCTGAAGTAAACTGCGCTGAGAATGGCTGTGTGTGGCTGGCTGGCATAGCCCAGAGCAGGCGTTGGAGGAGGGGATGGGGTTCGAGAGTTGGTGTGCTGCTGCATACTGGGACCTAATGTGCTCTCTCCTCACCTGTTGCCTCACCCTGGCATGGTGCAGTTTGTTGTGGTGCAAATGTCCCAGAAACCATGCATTCTAGGGTTGAGGACCAGGCCTTCTACGACCACAATGATGTTTCGCCGATTTCAGGCAATAGTCTCATGTTTGAAGGTGCTGGAATCCAGGGAAATGGGTGCGGGTGTCCAAATATTATGAAGCCTGTAATGTCCAGAGGGTCCCAACAGGTAACTATGCAAAGTTAGATACAGATTAGTGAAACGGTTTGGAATTGTATAAGGAACAACACTTTGCCAAGCCAAAACCACACACAATTTTTACTTGTGCTGAAATCTGGGGAAAAGGAATTGGGTGTCCAAATGTTATGTCGACTGTGTTGTTCATGGGGTCCTAAGAGGTAACTGTGCAAACATTGGTGCAGATTGGTGAAACCGTGTGGAATTGTATAAGGAAAAATGCTTTGCCATGCCACAAACAAACCCACACATTTTAACTTTTATAAATATATGTAAGTGGGTTAGAAAATGCCTCTGTAGCCCTATGGCTAAGAGGGGTTTCCCTATCCTGGCTGCTGCCTTAAACCCAGCACTTGCCACTTGCTGACTGCACTACCACAATGTAGTGCCTTTATTATGTATTTACTATTATTTATCTGTTTCTCCTCTGCTCTGCATTTTCCACTTCTCCCCCCTTCCATGCACATTTCCACTTTCCCTTTTCCATGCACCCACGCATTCTCAATGTCACTGGGCCTACTAACATTGTTATTTTGTTCTCCCCTATTCCCCTCCCTTGCCTTGTCGTGCCCTGAAACACTTGCGTATGAGCCTGATATAAATACAATATCGATATCAATACCTCAAAGGAAATTAATGAGTTTGTTAGGAAGTCTGAAACCAAAAAGTATGTTACTGTCATGTCCCAAAACCTTACTTCTGTCCCTCACTCGAACAGTCTAATATAAATGTGCAGGGTTATTCTCCTTACAAAGGAAAGAGTTCTTTCAGTTTTTAAAGAACTGAAAAGTTCCCAGCTTCACTGGCGGAAAAAAGGTGTTACAAAAATAATGTTCCAAAATGTAAAGTTAAAATCTTAGGGATGTACTTGATTCCCCTGGATTATTTCTTATGTAAAGTCTCTGAATAATTGGTGAGCAGCTGTTGTCTGTTTTCACAGTTCCTATTTCTTACTAGCGTGGTATGCTCTATTTCTTACTAGCGTGGTATTCTCTATTTCTTACTAGCGTGGTATGCTCTTGTAACTGGTCCTTCAACGCTCACATATGAGAGTGAAGGTACCAATACTAATAGCCTGAATTAATTTAATAAACTCTGAGAGCACTACCACACCTCTGGACTGGCAGTGTGGAAAGCCCAATCAATACAAATAATCAGCCCTCCATATTAATTGTAATATGCAGAGTTCACACTGTTGCACATGGATAACTCTGAATAAATTGCCCATTTAAATGTATAACAGCGGTGCTTTTATATAATACTCTGTCTCCTCCTTAGAGTGATAATTTACTGAGAAACACAAATCTGGATCATGGAAGCATCAGACCGACTAAAATACATTCACATCTGAATGATCAGTAACAGAACAAAACTGGGCCTGTATAATAAAATGGATTAAAAAGTCCAAGTAGACAAAACAAACAAGTAACAATGCCTCAATTCATGTGATATAGACAGTTCTGGGTAAGAGGCCATATGCCTTGCAGTTAGTTGCTGAAAGCAAAGGATGAAATAGTTCACTGCCCACTTTCCTGGGTCAAGTGCAGATTGAAGTTCATGGAGCGGCTTCAGTCATCTCAGATGGGATTCTCTCCATTTGTGCTGCAGGACTCTAGATTTGAAGAAACACACATCATTTAAATACCCGTCTGTTTAAGATTCAGGAATCAGAGCAACATGCTAGTTTGCAGCATATTATTCCCTATAGAAGTCTGTATTCTTCATGCTGCTTTTAAAAAGGGAAATGCAGTTTCAGAGCGCACAGTTCGGAAATCAGTCACCATATCACATACTCCCTTGTGCCAGTGGGAGTCAGGAGGTTCATTAAAACAATGATGGGAGACCGAGAAGGCAGCCCAATGCAAATATGAAGACTGTTAATGTAAGCTCAAAAGAAAAAATAGCAATTCAAACCAATATTCATCAATGTGGTGATGATAGCTGTGCAACTGCCTTGCAAACAAAGGTATTCCTTGAATCTTCTACAAGCATAATCAAATGTCTATGGCAAGCCTTCATTTCTAGGAATTCACAGTGGGTTCCTGTATTCCCCAAGAAGGGTTCATACCCCATACAAACTGGGATTGTATTGAACTCTGTACTTTAGGCACAGTTTGTAGATAATGGTAACATGACACTTTAAATAACTTGTCTGGCACTGTTCACTGCAGACTCGTGTTTTCATTTCTTAACTCCCTAAGGGAGAGAGCGTCGCCTGAAGCGCTGAGAGCAGCCTTTCTCTCTAATAACGTGACTTGAAGGCTTGTTAAACAGTGCTTTCCTCACAGGAAGTCCAGTCGATCGGAACACTCTGCACATTTGTTAATTCTAAAAAGGAACCCTTTCTCTCTCTCTCTCTCTCTCCTCTCTCCTCTCTCCTCTCTCCTCTCTCCTCTCTCCTCTCTCCTCTCTCCTCTCTCCTCTCTCCTCTCCCCTCTCTCCCCTCTCTCTCTCTCTCTCTCTCTCTCTCTCTTCCCCCCCCCCAAATCGTCTTGGTGAGTGGCCAGAACATAAAACCCTCACTTATGCAGTTTTAGTCATGATAAAGGCAAACTTGAGGCTTAAAGCAGCACTGATTTCACATACAATTCACATAACTAATGATAGATATATAATGAAAACTTTATATTCCACTATTCAGTGCACTTTAAATGCATTTCTTACCTTCTGCCCTAGTGAGCTGTGACGCATGTGCTTTTTGATGTACACCAGGAAGGGGCATCCCCACAACTCAGCCTACGATTAAAGGGAACCCTATACCCATCAGGGGGATACACTCTGTTCCCAAGCAAAAGTTCCCAATTTTAGGGTTTAGGTACTGTCCCTTGGATGTCTTTTATGATACAACTCAGGAGGAACAGTTTCTTGGTTGTAGAGTTCCCGTATCCTACCAGCTTGTCATGTTCTGCTGCCAAGCTTAGGATTCCTGTGGTTTTGATCCTGTTATTAACAATCTTGTGTATGGGTGCGAGTCCCAATCTCACAAAGCTTTGTAAGACGTGTTTTGTTCCTTTTTAAACACATGGTTATCTTTGGTGTTATCCCTCGGGGTCTCTGACCTTCCTGGCTCTAGACCTTGGTTTCACATGTGGGTGCGAGTCCAAGACCTGTAATGTTGTATTGTTACTACTTGGTTCACTTCCCTCCCAAGTCTACAACTCTTTCTAACTTGATTCAGGGTCCTAGACCTTTCTGAATGTGTCATTTGTCTCTTGTTTATTTCAGGGTCCCAGACCCTCTCATCAAATAGGTAATGATCTCTGTCGGGTTCCAGACCCTCTTGCCTTTGAACTTGGGTTTTACTGGTGAGTGCGAGTCCCAGACTCGCAATATTGGGTTGCATCCACTTGGTTTACTCTCCTACCAGGTTTTCAACGTTCTCATTTGTTTTCTGGGTCCTAGACACTCGTGGTTTTGGTTGTGCACGTATTCCTTTGGATCACTCTTCTGCTCAACATACAACTGTCTTTTATTTCGTGTATGGCACCGCTAGACCCCTCTCACTTGTTTCAAGGTCCCAGACCCTCAAGGTTTTGGGAATAGGTCCCATACTTGCACATGTGTGTTGTATTAGTTTGGCTCACTCTCCTGCCAAACAAACAACGGTCTCTTATTTGGTGTAGTGACCAATACCCTCCTTCTCTGTCTCTTTAGCTCACTGCTGCGCTTCCCCGCACCTGGTACAGCTCCCGGGCGTCCTGCGTACCTGCTTGCCTACTTCGTGGCAGTCTCTGCACTCCCTGGGCAGTTGTCTCCTTCCAGGAGGCTCCAGCAGAGTTGGGGCATCCAGTGGGTTCTGCAGCCTCGCTGCAGTCTAAGACTCCTTTCCGGCTGCGTGTTCTGTTTCTTCCTTGCGTAGTCTCTCGTCCGGTTCTGCTTCCGGCTTCTCCTCTTTGAGGGATGGCTCTCCTTCTCTCAAGTTCCAACGCTTTCGTCTGAGCCTGTACTTGAAAGCCGTTGGAACTCCTGCGTTGGTTTTATATGTTCCTTCAAGCCAATTTGTGTGCCTCTGGAAGCTAGACCGCTCATTCAGTTGCTTGTAAGTGATCTATGCACTCCTGGCCATCTTCCTCGTCACAGTACCATCTGTCAAGTTGCCCACACAATATTTTCTATTATCAGTGTTGTTTTGTAAGTCAGTTTGGCTATATGCATTTTCAGTGTTATGCATGTTAGTTTGACTATATGCATTTTCAATATTATTATGCAGGTCAGTTTAGCAACATGCATAATACTTCATACTGTCTAGGTCTTCAATATTATCATGTAGGTTAGTTTCACTAACTTGACAGTAATATATTTTATCTGTATCGAGGGAGGGGATAGTAGTAGTTAGTCTTGGAAAGGGGGTAAAGCAGAGTGATACTGTGTTCCCTGGTGATAATCGTCCCCAATGCCATAGCGGGATTCCTTCCCCATATGATCCTCCCTCGGTGCACCACCCCTAGGGATATTATTGTACTGTGGATGCACCGCCCTGGCCTCCTGGGAAAGGTCTCCCCCTAGGGAAGAAGGGGACACCCTCCTCAAATATGTCACAGTATTCATACCCAGTTAACACATCACGTCCCGCTGCAAATATAACCAGTTGGCACATTTTGGCCAGTGTCCAGCATGTTGTCATAAAGTAATAACAAGCCATGGAAATAAACATGTGCTTGGGCGAAAACGTAGAGCTTTAATGCCGCATCTATCAGTCGAACGCATACACCCTGTGAGTTAAAACAGATCAAATTCAATGAAGGCAGACAATGGCGGTCTGTGAGCCAACTTAGTTAGCGAACTCCAAACAAACTCTCTTATAAACATAACATGCTATCGTAGATCCATGAATGCTGTTGGAAAAAGAGAGGGAAAATTAGGTGGTGAATGGAGTATTTAGTCCCAGAATGAGATGCCATAGAATGTTAGAGGTATTATTAACCAAGCCACAGCCAATCCCTTTGAAATGATGAGGTACATAGTATATTGCAGGGCAAGGAAAGAATGGAATGGCAGAATGGAGGGTTGGGGTTGAAGGAAAGATGCAGATGCAGGAGTTGTGCAGGTTGGAGTCCAAGAAAAGCAAAGAAGATGGCGAAGAGCTCCCAACATTTGAGAAGTCATGAAGAGCACCTGAACCCCATGGTTCTGGAGACACTGAGGTGCTATGGCCTTGAGATGGCTTGAGGAGCACTTGAAACATGTGATGCCATGGAGAGCCTTTGATATGTTAGGGTAAATACTGGGGTCGGCAGAGCCGTACCTAGCAGCAGACATCCAGCTCGCGGAAGGCCCTAACTCCTTCCAATATCCCAATTAAGTTGAGGTCCACATAAGGAGCAAAGGTTAACTGCCGTTTTATTATATCAAACAAGCAAGGACACCATACAAGGCATCACGTTCCAACTGAGTACATCTTGCTAATTTCAGGCTCACAGACCCTTTTTGTACACTTGTGACATCACAATTGTCGTCACTTACCAAAATCCTTCACCGAACCCAGCGCCACCCTGGGTTGGCTCCCAGAGTGGTAAGTCCAGTATGGAGGCATATAGGGTGCCGTGTTATTGGTGGGCACACTGTCAGGTGGTATACTTGGTTCATCCCTAAAAATTGCTACCTGAGAATTGTTACATTGGAACCCCTGGTGATTGGTTGGAGATTCCGGCTGCCAGCCCCTGTCCCCCAGTGTACTGATTGGTCAGGCTGCGGGCCCCCAAGCCTGGGACCAACGTCGTTCCCAGCCCGCGAGACACCTGCTCTCATATACTATGTATCAATAAGATGACAGTGTGTAACAATGAGGTCTTTGCAAATGCCATGAGAGCAGTCCAGTCCCAGCGCATATTGTAGGTGGATTGTTGCAATTATGTGGCAAGGTTCAGTCTCAGACATGGGATGGCTGCATCTTCCCAGCTTCCAGGTCTTGGCATCATGTCAGGTCGGCCGGATCACATGTGAGGAGACCGCTAAGGAAGTCGAATTACTTACATTTGGTTTGTATTTTAGCTGGAGGTGTCCTGCCCTGTAGCTGGGCTCATCGTCGCACCGTGTGTTAGGAATGTCAATTGCAACATTATGGCCTTGGCGGTGGCAGTCCCTACTGGGGCGATTCTGCTCGCTCAGCAGCAGATTGCAGTGTTGAGATCTCTGCAAAAGGAGTTTGGTGTGCTGGATTGATCCGAGGCCTACCTAAATTCTGGTTATTCTTCCAATATAATTGCTCAAGTTTAAAAGCATGCAATAGGTGGTCGGGTACCTTGAGTGTTCCTGTCCATCCATAGAGTAAATAGCGAGTAGCATCTGCAAGCATATACACAAGCTCTTCTGGCATCTTGTATTTCTACGGTGCGATAGCGAGCCTATGTGAAAAATAACAAACGTACAGACAGGATGTGTATCACTGTCCTCTACCTCATAGAACTACACACGTATGTTCTTTAAGTGGAGTGGTGTGTGTGTGTCCTGATTGTGCCTATTGTACGTGTGCTTCTTGTCGCAGCTATGTGGTCATGAAGTCTCTATCGACCTGCAACATAGTTTGCGGGGACATCAATCGAGTTGGTCCATATAATCGTCTCCAGCTCTGTCTTGGTTACCATTGGTTGTGTTGGCTAAGGCTCTTGCCATCGTGGGATTGAGCGGGCGGATGGCTGGATGTCTATTGTGATGTGAGCTTGCGTTGGGAGCGGTGCAACTAGGTGCAATCTCTGATAGTCGATAGTTGTTCTGTCAGGAGTGCTTCTTCTAGTTAGGGGCCCCATCAGGAGGGAAGGGGCCCCATCAGGAGGGAAGGGTCACTCTGATTTTCCCTCTTCAAATGCTAAAAGGCTCTGTGGTGTCTTAAAAACTTCTTGTCCCCTAATGTGCTGAGAAGGTAGGTCAAGCCTTTGATGCTAAAAGGCACTGAGACATCTTGACGCGCACTTGACCCAATGGGCACTGAGAAGTCTTGGGAAAAGACTAAACTTTTGATTTGCTAAGAAGCCTGGTTGTCATTAGAATCTAAGATTGTGAAAACCTTAGAAGGTACTTGAACCCAAAAAAGTGCTGACAACCTAACCGGTGTAGAGAATCTATTAAGGCGCATGAAACAAGAGCTTTGGGAACCTATGAGGTACTGCAGGGGAGTTGCTAGGTCTGGAAAAGACCCGGGGCTAAGCCGATGTTGGAACTGTTGGGACTGGGGGCTAGCTAGTCTTTTGGCTGTAGCTCCTGAGATTCTATCCGGGGCTACAACCAAAAGATCAGGGGCTATAGCCCTCTTAGCCCCCCCTAGCAACGCCCCTGAGGTACTGAACCAAAAGGTGGAGGCAAACTTGATAGGCCCTTGAATTTAAAAGGTATAGAAACAGCTGGCAAGCACATATATATAACCTATCCATGAAGAAGTGACCTGAGTTGTTACACAAGCATTCTAAGAGCAATTTGTTAAGGTGAAACCTATCATCCATAGGAAAAGCGAAGATTCTATGGTTAACTTTTGAGCTGTAGCACAGATCAGCCCAGCGTTTGACATTCCTATATAAGGCCCTGGAACCCCCAGGATTGGATCGTTTCATGCAAATCCGAGTTACAGTTTAAAGATATAAAGGGTCAAAAAAGGTTATAGTTTTCACTTCTCCATTCATTTTCTAGCAGCACAGTCCAAACCGCTAGAGGATTTGCACGAAATAAAAAACAAGTTGGGCATGAAGCGCTCAATGAAAATCCTTTCTTGTTTTGCGCAAATTCGTCCAGTGTTTATTTTTTTTATTTTTTTATTTGGCGCAGAGTGGGGTGTCCCTGTAGCCAAAATGTTAGTTAAATATCATATGATACATTGGTGCTGCCAAGCTTTTCAGTTCCATTACACAATTCGAGAATCAAGTCCCGAATCAACATTGAAAAGTGCCTTAAAATGATTTAAAGGGTGTACATCGGGCACTCTTGACGTCAGGGATTATGTGGGCAAGGTGAGGAAGGATGATTGGTGAAGGTTTGGGGATGGTGTCACTTTTTTTTTCTTCCAACCGTTTTGCTGAGATTGAAAACCAGCACAAACGGGGGCGAGGGGGGGAGTAAATACTCAAACTATGATACACTGAGATGTGGTTGCCAGTGTGATTGCTAGTTAGGGGAGGAGATTTAATTATATGAATGCTTTCTATATCGATCACAATTGTGTAGTGGGTTATATTAAGATGACTTGACATTTCGCATTTGTGTTATTCGATCGAGAGCTGTTTTATTCAACTTTGTTGTGTGAATATAAAGTCTGTCAGTGAGGCGCGTTCGTGGCGGAGCCATGGTTAAATTTTGTTTCATTTTGATTGGTTGAGATTTTCAATCGATGTGAGGGAATGCTTCTTGATTCAGTGTTTTCTTCAAAGTGGTTCTCAAAGTCGGGTTTGTACAGAGCGGTTGTGAGGGGTATAAAGGAGGTGGATTAATGTTGTCAGTTTTAGGAAAGGGGCCGTGGGCATGAAATAAATCTGCATGATTTCTTGATTCTTTAGACGAAGCTATCAAAGATTATACAATGTTAAAAAGGTGCTTCTCGATCCAATGTTCTCTACAGAGCGGATCTCGAAGTCATGATTGGTGCAAAAGTTGCTTTTAGGCTTGTTTAATGTTTGATTTGTTTGAAGTATGGATGTGAGGGGTGTAAAGGAGGTAGAGTAGTGTTAGTTTGGTGAAAGAGGCAGTAGGCACAGAGATACATTTGCACTGTTTTGCATGATTTCTCGATTTGTAAAATGTTACTAATGAAAAGTATACAATATAAAAAAAAATTGAAGTTTATTTTCCCAGAGTAAAAGATGTATGAGTATTAGTTCGAGAAGTGCGATTCTCGATTTAGTTTGTACATTTGTATATTAGAAGTTGATGTTGTGGAGTTAAATGTGTTATGTTTATATTTATAGGAAAGAGTTGAGAAGAATTGGGCAGTGGTGTAGCCACTGCATTTCACTACGTTCGTGGAAGGGGATGCTAGCCAATCATGATGCTTGAAACGTGGGCTGTATGCTCTACATGGTGCAAATAGTGTTTAATAAAAAAAAGAATTATGACCTTGCGGTTTAGCGTTGAGCTGTGCCGTATTTTCTTAAGTCTGTTTATCTGTTGATGATATCATAGTCATCTACTGAGAAAATCAATTTCAGGAACTATGGCATGGTGCTGAGGTGTGCCACGAGGTAAATGTGTTTTTCCCCACAATTAAACACCATTGGCGCCTACAGGGTTCTAAGGGTGTTTAATTAAATAAAAGAAATAGGACATTGTGGCGTGGTGTTGTCCTCTACTTTCTGAAGTGTAATTCTTTGTGGATGATGTCACGGTCAGTAAAAGAGAAAATGGATTTGAGGAAGTAGGGCGTTGCGCCAGAGTGCTCCTGCAAGGTCATTGTGTTTTTTTGCTAATTAACCACCCTTAGCACCTGCACGGTGCTAAGGGTGTGTAAAAAAATAATAATAAAAGAAGGAAAATGACCTTGCAGTTGCTGTTATTCTGTGCCTTATTTTACGAAGTCTGTTTATCTGTTGATGATGTCACAGTGATCAACTGAGAAAATGGATTTCAGGAAATATGGCATAGTGGTGAGGTGGGCTGCAAGGAAAGTTTGTTCTTTCCCAATTAACATCTCTTGGCACCTCCATGGTGCTAAGGATGTTCAATGAAATAAAAAATACCTTGCGTTAGGCACTGTGCCGTGCCATACTTTTCAGGTCCTTTTCTCTGTTGAGGATGTAATGGTCATCTACAGAGAAAATGGATATGAGGTAGTAGGGTGTGGTGCCAAAGTGTGCCGCAAGGTGTCGACCCCCCCACACCCGAATTAAATACCCTTCGCAAATGCATGGTGCTAAACGTGTTCAATTAAAAAAATAAGTCTTTGCATGACATTGCGATGTGGGGTTGTGCTGTGCTGTACTTTATTAAGTCAGTTACCCTACTCGCGACCAGGATGTATTGAAGACGTCACGCTGAATAATCAGACGGTTCAGACCCCGTGGGAAATAACGTGGTGGTGCTAGAGTGCATTCAGTGACACACGCACCTCACACAGAAGATCGAGGCAGTGCTGGAATGAAGCCAATCATAGAAGCATAACGCCCAAGAGACAGGAAGAAAAATGCTGAATGAGGCCGAAACCTGGGGTTGCTTGTGCTCTTGTACAGAAGGGAAGTGACCACGCATTTCAGGATGGATGACCCTTTGGGGGTGCGACCAAGCTTAATTTGCATTGGGCCTTTCTCCTTTCTGTTATGGCTTTGCAGGTGAAGAACGATGGTCTGGAGGGTTGCCCAGTACAATTGCCAGAGGTTGAAGATTAATTATAAACCTTCCAGCCATCACCTCTTTCCTTTGCTATGTTCTCTTGGGCAGAGCACCACGTGTTTCCTTAGCTGGCATGATTAGACGACTACATGGGCAGTCAGTCATTTGCTCTGGTGTATGTGTCCGGGTTTATATTAAGTTGTGTCTTGATATTGCCAACAAGAGGGGTTTACCTTGCCTCGTTCATTGGTTGGGTGCTGAAGCATCGGCTTCGGTATTCATCCTTTCAGAAAGGCAGGGATAAAAAAAAGAAGGAAGTTGGGTGTAATGCCTAATTTACCTATGGTAATCATCATTACTCCTAGCCTTCCTCGTCACAGTACTTACATCCTACCCAGCCGTCCTTCGAGGTGTATGAGAGATGGCCATAGGCAATCTGGGAATTCTTTGTCACAGGCATAGATCGTGTGTCAATGCATGATGAGATTATACCTGTATGCAAACAAGATTTGAGCAGTATAATATATGCCTAACTTACCTATGGTAATCAACATTACTCCTAGCCTTCCTCGTCACAGTACTTACATCCTACCCAGCCGTCCTTTGAGGTGTATGAGAGATAGCCATAGGCAGTCTGGGAATTCTTTGTCACAGGCATAGATCGTGTGTCAATGCATGATGAGATTATACCTGTATGCAAACAAGTTTTGAGCAGTATATTCATTGTATTTCGTTTGTTTTTATTCTGTTACAGCTTGACATTGGACAAAGTACAAAGCAAAACGTTCACAAAACGACGAATACAGCACACGTTCTTTTTCAAACTTGTAAAAACAGCAACTAACTATATAAAAAAGAGAACATAAATCGTATTTCGTTTTTGTTTTCGTCAATGCAGGTAAAAATTGAAGAGTCAGTGGAGGGCAGTTTGGGGTTTGCTTTAAGGGAGGTGTGCAGATAAACACGCCTTACAACACGCAACTGAGACCGACAGGATGATAAGTAATTGGCGCCCAGCAAGAGACCCTGCTGGGGTGCTCGGCTGTAAATGGTAACGCTGAAGTGGCAGACATCCCCTGCACCCTTAGCTGGCGCAAGGAGCGCTGTGAACCCGCATGTGTTGTCAGTACCTGGTAACAAAAAATATCGTAACTGTGCAAAATATATTGTTTTTTTTAATATTTGCTTTCTTTGCATGCGGGAAATTACATCTATCCATTTACAATGGAAAGAAATAAAACCTTAATGACCAGTATGCAATGTACGAAAGCAGAGTCTCCCTCGCACGGGGCAACTTGTCTGTTTGCTCCTCGCTGCCTTGGCAGTGCGCTCTGTTTTGTCTTTTTGTCCCATGGCTGTCATTCGATTCCGAGTGTCCTTGCCTCTGCCCTGCGAGTCTGGGGAGAGCTGAAGCCTCGCCCCCAGCACAGGGCCGTCTCCCTGGAGACCAGGGCGCAAAACTGTACACAGGGCTGTGGTGCTGAAACAGTGCCCGTCCCGCAGAGGTACCCTCGGTGCCCCGGCCGCACCCCGACCACGGCCCAAGCATGAAGGACCTGCTGACCACCAGGAACCAGAACACATGGAAGGAGCTGATTGAAAAGGAGGCTTACACCAGGGTGTCCTGGAAGCTCAAGTACGGGCAGCAGCAGCAGGAGCAGCCGCCGCTGGGCGCCAGGAGGAGGCGAGTGCTGACCAAGCTGCCCGCGGTGCCCACACTGCCCATGATAAGCTCTCCCGTGAAAGAGGAGAGGGAGGCCGAGCGCCCAGCCCCGAGGGAGCTGCTCAGAAGCCAGGACGCCTTCTCCCAGGCCGAGATGAGGCCTGCCACTCCCCTGACGCGGAACTTGCTCTACGATGGCTTCTCCAAGGAGGGCAAGGGCAGGTCCATGTACCTGCAGAGGAGGAAGCGAGAGGGCCCCGAGGAGAAGTTCCCGCACCCCGTGCTGTCCTCCTGGGAGTATGGGTGGAGAATAGGTGAGGCCGTGCTGCGCCGCTTGCGCCCTGTAACGCTGCACCTTGCGAGTAGACAGCCCCAGCAATACACGCAGTCGGCGCTGTCCCTTCTGCGGGCTCCCAAGTTCCCTGCCTGTGCTATGACGGTCATTAATACAACTCTTCGCCTTCCAATGTTTGTGGTCGTTAAGGACAATTCAGGGCTAAAGGTCCCAGGATGCAGGAAACGCGGAAGGCCTCTGCACCGCTGTAGCGTCCATGGCGCTTCCTTGTCAGTACCCTGAAGTGACGAAGTCTATTTGCATCGGAATAGCAGTTTTTTTGTTGTATAATCTTGTGGTTACTCTTAAAAAAGAACACAGCTCTTCTTCATACTCCGGCGTGTGATTTACATGCCTACATTTTCAACTGGGGTTCAATGCCAGGCGCAAATAGCTCACATTTTTCTTTGTGTTCTGGTACTTGTAGTTTAGCGTTTCCTATTATAAATGGAACATTGCAATTCCCCGAATACAAAGAGTAAATAACAAGACTGGACCAGCTATTCATGTCTGACATGAGACATTGTGGCAGCTCGGCAAATAAGGGCCTGGGTGGGATGTTCAGGAGAAACGTGTTCGGGTGGACGCCCACTACTGTGTGCCAGTTTGGTAGGCACACACAGCTTCAAATGTACCCCTGATCAGAGGTCGATGTGTACCTGTACCATCAGACCACTGTTGTATTCCACAGTTTACCACTAATCCCCAATTCGTGCCCTTTTCAAGCCGGACCCAGAGGGTGCATTTCCTGGGGCAAATTCAGCTGTAAAAACAAAGAGGTGATGGCTGGAAGGTTTAAAGTGATCCTTAAACCTCTGGCAACCCCAAGTCCAGACCATTGTTCTTCAGTTGCCAAGCCATAACAGAGAGGGCAAAGACCATGTGCAGATCGGGCTTTGCCGTCGCAACCCTTCTGCGCGTGACCACAGCCACATTTCTTGTCACTGTGACTGCTTCGAATGAAGGCGTGTTTTTTTTTTTTTGCAGCTGGCGAGCCTGGTGCTTGAGGAGGCCCCACACTGCCCTTTCCGCTAACAGGCACAGGATGTGTAGCTTGGTGGGTTCGTGCCCTTGCACAGCACGACCTGCGGTGGAATTGCTGCCAGAGTCAGCGAGTCCTCAAAGAGGACGAGCTCAGCTTTCTCCGCTGGTGTCAGTGACACCGTGTCTGCATACTGTGCTGTAATGCAGCAATTCCACATATTAGAACTATGATCAAAAATGAGCGAGCATATTTTTTACGCTTTTCACACAACATATGTATTCCTATTCAACAAAAAATAAGTAATTGGGTTTGCTGGTGTGACAGAAACATACACCACAGCACCACCTAGCAGCTATCATTGGAAGTTCACCTTCAGAACCGAGCCACACAGCAATGAGCATTTTTGGTCCGCACATAAGCTGAACAGCTTGCTTTGTTGTTCCATAGATAATTATAGTGTTATTTTATATATAGCTTTATCAACCCGAGACGACCCGCTCTCAGGAACGCAATAGATCGTCACAGACACGTTTCACTCTACTCGGGGTTCATGGCGTGTTGCAGGTCGACATATTTCTAACAAACCCCATATTCTGCATTATGGATCCGATAACCATGTGTAAGATGTCCACTGTAGCTTCCGCTGGCATGAGCTACTCGCAGCCGGCACGGCACCCCTTGAGATTCCCCACCCCTGCCAGCAACAGCAGCTGCAGACTCAGGCAGGATGGCCTGCAGGAAGTTGCGCAGGACCGGTTCCATATTGTTTCTGCTGGATCCACTTGCAGGCATATTTCCATCGTGTACATCTCCTGAACCGCTGCAAAGTGCATCTTCAAACAAGGCCCCAGAAAACGCTACTCTTCTTCACCCCTGCTTGCCCCACTTGTCCTCACTATTTCCAACCCTCGCTCCTTGTTGCCCCGCTTTCACTCGCCACCTCCAGTTCCCCCGCTCCTTACTGGGCACTTGCCCTCTGGCACCCTCCTCCGCAATGCACTGTTGGCTTTCCCAATGTTTCTTTTTAATGATTTTGTTTTGGTCACAAAGGGTTCTCTTTTCATAACAGAACCATCTCTAAAACTGCTGAGAAATGAAATACCAGCAAGTTTGCCCTCAAAATAAAATGGTGGAAAAAGCTGCCACCCTGTACTAAATGCACTACAATGTATCACACTCCTTGATACTTGTAGTGATTTAAAATCCACAATATTATTAAACAAATGAAAACGCATTCCTTTGAAATAAAAGTAAGTTAATTTTGTAATCCATCTGCAGTGTTTTTAATTCGGCCTCTGGATGGGACCTTCCAGGTGTCTCCGATCAGTGACCGATTTCCCTTTCAATGTCCCACGTGCTGCTGCTGCTCAATGCCTGGAGGCACTGAAATACTGAAGTCACGCAAGAGGCCCATTAGGGAGAACATTAACCCATCAGCGATTACTGATTGCCTTTCCCTGCAGGGCGAAGGACTCCCTGTGGGCCCGAGTCACACAACGTTTTGCGTTAAAACAACGCGCTGTGAATCAAGTCCTTTGTATTTTGCTTTCTAACTTTCTGGGGGAAGGCGATGTTAGTTTATTGATTTTGTGAAGAACCAATTGGAAGGCATGTTTTGGAGTTCTGGTGGGCTGAGACGCAATAATGAGAATGGGGCCACACCACTGAGTTTCTGTTGTATCGGTGGAGGCATCTGTGCCCTGGACGTCACACAAAGACTATGGCAGCAGGATCATTATTATTATTATTATTATTATTAGGTTATTTATTGATCATGGACCTAGCTTCTAGAAGCAATGCATCACTTTACAGAGGTATACAACAATACAAATTCATAACTGAGCGCTTTACAGAGGTATACAACAGTACAGATGATTAACAGAGTGCTTTTCAGAAGTAACAACAGAACAGACATACAGCGGAGCGGGGAGAGGTAGGATTCAGAGGGGAACAGAGGAGGGGTACAGCTGTAGCGTGTGGTGGGGAGGAGACGGGCCGGCGGTGTCGAGCAAGTCCAGTGGTGCGAGGGGAGATGCAATGGCGTAGTTGTTGAGGAGGAGAGACTCCTTGAAGAGGTGCGTCTTGAGTTCTTTTCCGAATTGTAGGAGTGAGGGGGTGAGTCTGATGCTGATGGGGAGGAGGTTCCATAATTTTGAGTCGTAGGCAGAGAAGGCTTGTTTTCTGGTCCTTTCCTTTTTGCAGCAATGGATTTCAAGTATGCACAGGCCCGGGCTTCTGGTGGTGCGCTGTCTGCCGGAGATGCTGAGTTTCCCTGTGAGGTAGCTGGATGACTTGTGGGCGACTGACTTGTAGATGTTGCAGCAAGACATGAAGGTGATTCGTGTGTGCAGTGGGAGCCAGTGAAGGCCGATGAGGGCCGGGGTGATGTGGTCATATCTGGGTAGACCCTTGATGAGGCTTACGGCCGCATGTAGGACACTTCTTGGGGGCACAAGGGAGAATGACAGGAGGCTTTCCAGGAGGGCATTGCCCCCATCCAGGTGAAATAGGACCAGTGCTTTAATGGTAGATCTAAAGCTGCTAAAGAGGGAGGAAGCGCTTGACTTTCCGCAGGGGGGAGAACAGATAACAAGCTGTCTGAGTTTTCATAGCTATGTGTGTCTTGAAGGAGAGGTGTTTGTTGATGTGGAATCCGAGGTACTTGGCGCAAGAGGTGAGCCCGGTTGTGAAGCCCTCGGAGTTCATGGTTGATAGCCAGGTCTGTATGTCTAGGTGTTCGGTGCTGTTGGTGAGGAGCTTCAACTATGCACTGGACATCCACGACTGGATGAGTGAGAGGCAGGTTTTGAGCCTTTGGATGTCCTTGATGGAGTCGATATTGAGGTATAGCTGTGTGTCGTTAGCGTATTGATGGATGTGGATGTTGTGTGTCGCTAGGAGGGTTCCCAGCGGCACCATGTATAGATTGAAGATCACAGGGCAGAAGATGGGACCCTGTGAGACTCCACAAGTGACGGGTAGCATTGGCGATCTAGAGGAGTCTGAACAAACTGCTGGCGGTTGGCAAGGTAGAACTTGAACCAGCGTAGGACAAGGTTGCTGATCCCCATGCACCGATGTAGGGTGGCCATAAGCGCTTGTCGGTCTAATGTGTCAAAAGCGTCTGAGAGGTTGAGTAGAACCAGGATGCAGGGGTGGCCCTCGTCTAAGATGTTGAGGGTGTTGTTGACCACCTGTATGATTGTTGTCTCCATGCTGCATCTGGGTCTGAACCCAGATTGGTAGGTTTGGAAGAGATGGTTGGTATTGATGTGCTGCTCCAGTTGTGTGGCTACCGCTTTCTCGATGATGGGTGATGGGGCGATGGTTAATTAGGTTGTCAGGATCTAGAGTGAGTTTCTTTAGTAGAGGTAAGTTTTGTCCTGTTTTTAAGGTCAGTGGGAAGGTGCCTTGATTTAGGAAGTGGTTGATGATCTCAAGGTAGGGAAGGAGAGATTCTGCAGGGAGGGTCTTGAGGATGGATGCTGGGAGGATGTTGTCTGAATACGATGTTGCTTTGTGGGTGGTCAGGGTTTTGACCAGGTCCTCTGTCGAGAGTGTCTTGAATGTTGTCCAGGGTGTGGAGATTTCGCCAGGAGGGACGTGAGGTGGGTCTGTTGATGCAGAACGGGTGTATTTGTGCTGGCAAATATTGCTGATTTTGTTGATGTAGATAGGTGTTTTAATGGCGGTGAATTTTGAGATGGAGTGTGATATGGCAGGGCCAGGTAGCGGGTTAACGCAGTGCTTGACCGCTTTGGAGAGGGCTCTGCTTTTGTTGTCGGCTTCTGCTATAGTATTCTGATAGGAGGCGGTCTTGACTGTGTTGATTAGTTGTCAGTGGCTTGCTCGGAGTTCTTTGAGGAGTGCCAGGTTTTCTCTCGTTTCTTGATAACTCTTTTGCTGCGGTTGAGTTATTGTGTGTAGCATGCTGCTTACAGTTTCGGTTTGCAAGTGCAGTGTTTCAGAGCTGCGTGTCGGTCAATGGAGGTTGAGAGGGTGGCGTTGAGTGGTTTCGGTAGAGGGTCACAGTCCGGTTGGTGGTATTCGATCCATGTAAGGTGGAGGTTGGCAAGGTTGTCCATCGGGATTTCTAGAAGGACTTGGTTTGTCTGATATGTTTTTGCTGGGAGTGCTTGACTGGGGTGGTGTGCAGGATGTTGAAAGGCACGGCTGTGTGGTCATACCAGTCAAGCAGGAGAGGAGAGCTGTAGGGAAGACAGTCCAATGATGATTAGGTTGAGGATGTTACCCTTCTTGTGTGATGCTGCTTTTGTGTGCTGTGTGAGGCTGAGGGTATTGAGAAGGCAGAGGAGAGCTTCCCTCATCGGTTTGGTGGCCTTGTTGCCCGAGAGGCTGAAGTTGCCTAAGCAGATTTTGTTGCCGTCATAACGGACATGGTGGTGACCAGGTCAGTGAAGTTTCTGATGAAGGCAGTGTTGGGTTTGGGTGGTCTGTAGATGAGATGGAAGGTGACACTGTCGGTCGGAGAGAGCGGGAAGTGGCAGGAGAGGACTTCAAAGAGCCAATGTTGTCGACATCAAGTCTGGTGCAGGGCCTCAAGGTCTTGTGGATGACGGCAAGGTCTCCGCCAGTCTTGTTTGGCCAGTCTCTGTGTTGGATGCTGTAGCTGTCGGGCACAAGGATGTATAGGATGTGGGTGGAGGTGGGTGTCAGCCAGGTCTTGGTGATGAATATGGCATCAATGTCGTGTGTAGTGATGAGGTCGGCGTTGTCTGCTGCAAGGGTGATAGCTGAGCAGATGTTGGCGAGCACCTCCCTTCTTGTGGATGGTGAGGGGGTGCTGATGGGCCTGGGACTGATGTGGGTGAGGTTGCTGAATTGTAGAGTCCATGCCTTAGAGGAAGGGCAATGTCATTGACATGGGCGTTGCCTGATGATGGTGGGGAAGGCCTGTGGGGACGGAGGGAGAAAACAGATGTCATTGCATGCTTATCTGTTGTCTGAGCAGGGGATCGGGTCCTGGGTCCTTCTGCTCTGAACGGTCCAAACAGGAATTGCCCTTTTCTTTGTATGCTCTTCACCTAAGACTCCCGGGGCGAGAGATGCTTTTAATCTAAGAGTTAAGAGCAGAAAGGAAGAGGCAGGGCTAAGAAGGTGAGTGGGGCTTAGGCCATGTGACTTAGATCCACTTGCACCTGCTCACCAACTTCAAAGGAAAAGAGGCTGTAGGGCTGCTTACATAGGAAAAAGGGCAGGAAAACAGGAAGACACCAACAGTTTAAAGTTTTTGACAGGTGGGTGGGGCTTAGGCCATGTTACCTAGAGCCACTTGTGCCTGCTCACTAAAAGAGCTGGAGGGCTGCTTAAGTAGGGGGAAAAGGGCAGCAAAACAGGAAGGCACCAACAGTTTATAGTGATTGACAGGTGGGCGGGGCTTGGGCCCATTATCCCTTTGAGATATCATTGGGATTAGAAAGTATCTCTTGGGGTATAAGCGTATCAGGAGTAAGCTTTTAACCTGAGGTGTTTATCGCCCTGGGGTTGGAACCGGCATTGATTTATTTTTATTTAAATTCTGTTTATAATTTGAACATTTTGTAGTAGATTTGTTTGACTACTCAACAAATATATTCAAGACACTTTTTTAAACCAGATTTTTTTCCCACTTAATTCAAGGTATATATTGTAATGATCAAAAACGCAGGCGATTCCTTACTAAGGACATGTTGCCTCGTTGGGAAGTTATTTATGCTTCCTAGGCTAGGAAATATTTCTCAGGTCCTGCCCTCAAATATTGTTTTGTGACTCATTTTCCCTCCCAACCATCCAAAAACCATGTTGATGCTTGAAATAATCGAATACATGTTTGTCTTCCAGGTGATGTTGTCAAGGATGCCCCCAACCCAATCCATGGGCGGTCTGCAATAGTCAAGGATACGTTCTTCATCAGAAATGGGGTCTTCCACCACCCATCCAAAACCGACAGGATGCTGAACTCCTTGGCTTGAGTTGGATGGAACCAGTGTGCAACCGAGGAGTCGCCTCAATAAGACTGGATAGATCGGTCTATAATAATAATCAGGGGAGTGTATGCCGAGATTACCCAAGAAGACACGCCTTCTCCGCACACATGGAATCACCTATCATCAAAATGAAGCAGTGTGACCTCACCGGTTCAGAAGACCTGTTTTGTGAAATGATCCAGTCTAGCGAGATTTTAAGTTTTGCGCTCCCTCTTACACATCATCAATCGGTCAGGAATATGCACACTGATCATTTGTTGGGGTGTGGAGAGTGGTGGCTGAGAAAATCCCCAAAGCAAGATGGTGTAACATTTTAGCTATGAAGAACTATTTAACTAGATGAGCCCTTTAAAGGAGGAGTAAGCACACGTGAGAGCGGTGCATTTGCAAACACCCACAGAGAAGTTCTCATTCCCACAGCGTCATGTTTGTAATATAAGCGCTTTCTTCAATAGGCCTTTACAACAAGTCTTTTCAGCTAGTGGGGTTTGGGGGGGGCAGAAGGGGGGTATTAGTAGTTTGAATACGTGTCATGTTTGAGAAGATTGTTTTACTTTTAAAATTGTTACTACGTGATGTTAATAATAAATACGATTTTTAGTTGGGTCAATTTGAGATGCAGTGTTTTGTGTTCACATGTCCACATTATGAAATGCTTTTGGTGCTTAGGGGACAGAGGGGCTCCTTAAAGGGAGCAGCATTCAACATGATTCAAGGTCAGTAGATGCTGGTTAAAATGTTCAGTGGAGGGGTGTTAGTATTTCCCCTGAATTAGCATGAGTGACCGAGTGTAGTGAGAGAGCCCGAACTGCGCTATGAGCCTTCATGACTGTTCACGCTTACAAAAACGTTTTTTTAAATGTGTTGGAATCGTGCATTTTACAGCACTAAAGTGCAAAAAAATGTGGAAAAAGCTACACATTGTACTTTTGCTTCTGTAGGATAACAAATGAAAAAAATAATAGATGCTTGGTCACCAACAGTACACAGGAGCAAAGAACATTGCCATGATTCCTGTGGCTAGAATGTGCCAGCATTGCTACTGTCAAACACTTTCCATGATGCTGTGCCCACAATATACGCTAGCAGCAGACATCTTGAATCTACAATGTTGGTGATTCAAGGCAGTACAAAAGCATAATAACATAACTTATACTGCAGGCATTGCAAGCCTATTGATTCTCACTGTGACTTATTTTGCTAGTCAATGCCACAAACATAATGTTGATTACTGCCCCATATACTAGTAGCGTGTATAAAAGGATGATGTCATATTCGTGTAATAAGGTGATAGAGAGGCGATCTCATGTTCATATTTTGGTTACGGAGCCAGATGGCAGACATAGCTAATGCAAGCAACCTGCTTAAAACTACAATATTTGTAGATGTTCGGAGACATAAGTATGTGGCCTCGCAGTGTATGTACTTGACCCCACAGATATCGAATCCTGGAGCTGGCTCTGGCCACCTGTTCCGTGCGACGTACCAAGAGTAGCGACAGTGGCCACATTACGAGCATGGCGGTAGCCGTGCCTGTATGGCAGGCACGACTACTGCCATGCTCTCTACCGGCACCGCCGCCCGCGATTGGGAAATAACCGGCCCATTATGAGATGAATGGGCCGGTAATTGCCCATTCACGGGTGGCGGTATTGCCGGGCTCCCGATCCCCATTCTGCCCTATAGGGCAGAATGGAGGGTGGTGAGCATGGTTGCACCGGCTGCCGGCGCAATTACAAGTTATGCTCGCGGGTGCCGCACAGCCCGCCATGGTAACATCTGGCGGGCTGCCAGGAACCCGCAGCCAAAACTTGTAATGTAGCGGGATGGTATGAACGGTGCCGGTGCCTTACCGGCGCCGTTCATGCCATCACCACCAGGGTCCTAATGAGTCCTGTCATCATGTAGGAGCTCAAAAATGGGATACTGACTTGACAATCTAGTAACACGAAGGCCCAGCACATTTAACAACTCCCTGTGTTGATCTGCCCCAGACTCAATTTGATTATGATGTAGTGTTTTCCTAACTTTCTTATTTTTTCTATCGAACAATTATAGTCACACAACAAGCAACAACAGTGTGCACTGGGCAGGGCTTTGCATCCTGAGCGTCTCATTGTTACCCAAGAATCAGATGATGCAGGCACGTCGGGTTGTGGTAGTTTTCATGGATAACAATGAGTTGGAAGCTGAGAGTGCTCCAGTCAGCCTGCATGACATTGTGGCAGCTCTGATTTGCTTTTGTAAGAACCAGCAGCACTGCAACAGCAGGATGGGATGACACTAAAATGACAGTCAACAGCACCAACAGAGGAGCAAAGCCAGGATAAGGCCACTGCCAAAGTGGAGGGCCTGTCATGTGTGCCAATCTATATATACAAGAGGATCATGATGCAGTGTTTCACAGGCAAGTTCAGGATTTAAGTAATGCCTGCATTTGCCCACCAATTTACTGTATGAGGAAGGAATGTTTGTTCTTTTCCCTGTGGGTAAATGGTCACCATGCTCTACTTGCCAACTGTATAATGTGCGCAAAATGTTAATGATGTGTTTAAATAAGCAATTAAATAAGAACCTGATTTCAAGGCACGACTAATATGCAATGTTATTTTATGCAATGTTTGTTGGTATTTGCACGTCTGTCATCGTTAGTACATCCATCCACCTCAACTAGCTGGTAGGAGTTGCAGCTTTAACCCCAAATATGTTATAGTGTCGAACAACTGAGGGAGGTGTCAACAGAGATCAGTTAGTACGCCACCCTGATGTGTGTCGGGCTTGCTGGAAAATATTTGGGCTCTTTATTTTTGATTTTATTTTACAAATAAAGCACTCAATAGAAGTCTCTCAGATCCTATCCTTTGCTTGGATGGCCTGTGAGGAAAGAAGACTCCTGTCCACCATATGCTGCTTCCACCATATGAAGGTCCTGCCACAAACACAAAGTTCACTGGATCTACAACATCAATGACCCTGCCTGCATCCTGACTGGAAGTCGGGAAGCCATCTTGATCACCATGATTGGCCTTGAGCGGGTCACATGACCAGATCATTTGAATGGATTTTCTTTTTAAAGCCATTTGTTTGCCACATCCTGCATTTTTTAGAGGATCCTGTATACCATCTGAGACTCCTACCTCAACGTCAAAGCTCACTGGGCCTACATTACCCAGGACTCTGCCTGAATCCTGGTTGGAAGGCTGGGAGCCATGCTGGGAACTCTGATTGGTTCCCAGAGGATCACTAGGGTCAAAAGCAGCAAAGTGTAACTCCCCGTTTGGATCTGTTGAGGATGTAAATATCCTGAAAGAATGTGAGGGTCGGGTTTGAGGGTTGTGGGTGCAGCAGTGGTGGAGGTGGTGGATGGGGAGAGGTTGAGGTACTAGACGGAGTGAATTGTGGCTGAAGGCTACGAGAGAAGGGGAGGAGAAGATGCACTGCAGGAAATACCCTCTGGCTCATGATTTAGGCAAAGGGTCAGGGGAGGGGCAGTAGCTATGGATGACGTATTCATCTGCCTCTCAACACCTTCTACCTCTTCCACTCTCAACTACGTCCCACCTACTGCTCCTATCAAATTAGCACCAATCCTTCACAGGGCCAACCTATCTCACCCTCCTATCGATCTGTTTGCTCCCCAAATGTTCAAAGACATAGGGCCTCATTATAAGCTTGCCGGTCTGGTAACAACGGTACCGGTAAGCTTGCCGATACCATTGTTACCGGACCGGCAAACTACGAGTTCTGCTCGCGTGAGGTTTCCCGCCTGCCAGGTCTGACGTACCGGCACCCGCAAGCAGCACATGTTGGATGCACGGCACCATTCTGAATGGTGCCAGTGCATCCGACCTCCCGCGAATGGACAATTACCGGGTCTGGCGGGCCGTAATGACCCGGTAATTGCCCATTCACGGGAGCCGGGAAAAAATTGATACTGGTGGCAGTCATGCCTGTTATACCGGCATGGCTACTGGCAGTATTGTAATGGCTCAATCACCTGCCCGTATCCCTCAGTGCCACTGCTGGATGACAGTCAGGATTGTGTGTCAGCACTATCACCTGCCCAAATCCCTCAGCACTCTTTAACCTTTTTGCCTCTGCTGGGCTCTTCCCTGCCTCTTTCAAACCTTCAACTTTGCTACCATTTTTGAAGAACTCTTATGCTGACCCATATGTCCCGATGAATTATCGCCCAGCTTTCCTCCTTCCCCATTATTCTAAGGTCCTTGAATGGATGGTCTTCAACAAGATCACCAAGTACCCTGAAGATAACAGCCTTGGGGATCCACCTCAATCTGGCCTCTGTAGTACACACTCCACAGAGACTGCACTCATGCATGTCTCCACCTTCTGTCTCACCACTCCAAGTTCTCTTCTATAGTCATTCTTTTGAAACTCTATGCTGCTTTCAAAACTTCTCTCCCCCTGACCTTCCAGGACGTTTTGTTCCATAAACCTGCTCTTGCCTGGATCACCTCCTACCAGGAAGGTTCCTACTTTAAAATCTCCTGGAACTTGCAAACCTCTAAAGTAAAATCCATATTTTCTGATGGTCTCTCCCTGCACCTAGCAGTACTGCCAATAAACATACGCTGCCTCCATCTTACTGTTGTATTCAAGGAAGCTTGAATTATCAGACTAATACAAATCCTGCTAATAGAAATTGGGAACTTGCTGCAAAATAAAGAAACCAACCTGAAAGGTTCCCGTAGGGACCTCAAAACCATGAGGTAAGGTGAAACACTATCCAGAAAGCAGGTGGCACGCCTTGGGATTTCAAATAGGAGTTAGGACAAGACAGGGTAAGTGCATGTGACGAGACATTTGGGGAGAGACAGGCAGACACAGTTTATCGAAAAACATAACTTGACTCCATGAGCACTCAAGGGCACCTCTTACACACACAATGAAGCTGCTGATGGACCCCTCAAATTCCAATGAGTGTTCGCTTTCCATCTAGTAACACCAACTCCCAGTGATTGACTACATTCAGATAAGTGAGACCGCCTCACACTGAGTGACATCTTTCCATTAATGCCCATTTCCTGATGATTAAAAATGCCTCCCAGTGACCACCTTCCATATGATTGAGTCAGCTTGCCACTGTAAAACACTTCCATGATGCCCTGCAAATGATATATGCTATTATTGCCACTGTAAAATTCATACATGCTGCTGCTGTGACCCCTACCCACACCAAACCAACACACTCATCGTGTATCAAGTGCGCAGAGACGCACACACATGCATGCTCACACATGCATGCACACAGACTCACACTCATTGAAACTCCCTTGCTCACACACACCACACCACCACCCCCACACATTGCATAACAATCGAAACCTAGTTTTCCACATGGTGATAGTGTCTTCGTTTTCACTCCCTCCTATGCATGTCTCCATGGTCAGCAGGATGGCGCTGGCATGCAGTGCAAGAAACACCTGTGGGGCCCACGGATCAGGGGGAAAAGAAAACAGATCCAGAGCTTGGTTGCAAGCAACTCACATTTGTGGCTGGAGTGAGTGGTGTCTTTGTTATGCCGCTCAGTCTAGTATTAACCACAGTTACAGTTGTGCTTCACAGCAGCTTGCTTGACCAAGTGAGAGGGAGGGGGCATCGAGTTATGGAGGGGGACCCATAGGAGCCGTCCACCCCCCACTTCCTCTCCCCTCGCTTCACCATGGATGTACACCAGTGACAGGCTATAATATTTTCTCGTGAAAGTACCGATAGCAGTTTTCTTTGCAACAAGTAATACTTTTTTAAAAGGTGGAGACATCTTATTGGTGATTATTATTCATGGCTAGATGTGGCCTCAAGGAGCAGATCCAACAGGCGTGACAAAGGCAATGGTTGTTGAAAGTATGGGAAAAACATAGCCCAAAATGAACTTACACTGTGCCTATCTTTCGAATCGGTGGTTTGTGGAGTATTGTGTACAAATGACTGCCAGGTGATGTGGACTATAAGCTTTATAATTGTTCATTACTAGAAACCCACAGTAGGACACCTGAGCTATGTGTACAGTATTTATCTATAGCACCAAGCGGGCACCACCCAGTGAGCACTATGACCACTTCGGAACATGCACCACACTTTGACACTTTAAAACAAGAAACAATAACATCAGGCATAGCTGGTGACTTGCTATAAGTATATTTTAGTGTAAGCCAACACAATGAAGGAACCTATTTCTTTGGATGAACCTGGCTCCTGAAAGATAACGTATAGCTGTTTGTCGAATGTATACGTACATGTTTAATTAATCGCTCACTTTATTCTGTCTCCTTTAAAAGCTAATTAATCCTGATCTACAGCTGTACATTTAAACAAAGAAAATATTGTGCAATAGCATGCAGAATTCATGACTGTCACCATTAAGGACATGCATTTCAGGCAGTCTCTTTTTCAATATGGGAAGAAGCCTCATTGGATTCTCAAGCTTGGCTCTTTTGGACTGAAGTCCATCTAAATATCCCGAGACGACAGGACCTGGTTTAAGCGCCACCAACGGGACGATGGTACAACCTAGAAGACCTAGCACCCTTCATCTCGAAGCTAATCAATGCCTCATTCGCTACCAGCACCATCCCAAGCGATCTAAAGGAATCCTGGGTACTACTGCTCCTCAAAAAACAATCATTAGATCCTGCTATACCTACCAATTATAGGCCCATAACAACTGTGCCATTTCTACTTAAAACTTTAGACATGGCGACTTACCTCCAAATACAGGAATACTTGGAGCATATCCAGTTATTATGATCGCAGCAATCAGGATTCAGGCCCCAACATGGAACCGAGACAGCACTGATTGACCTCAAGGCCCAGATCGACGAGCTGAGAGACATAGTGAAATCAGCCCTACTACTCCTCCTTGATCTCTCAGCAGCATTAGATCTGGTGGACCGCAAGGTCCTATGCAACCACCCTGATTCAGCAGCACATTTCTCACAGAAAGCCATAGTTTGGATCCAATCCTTTTTAAGCAACAGGACTATGAGAGTCTTCTCGCCTTCAGCAGCAGCACACACTATCCCCATTACTTGTGGAGTGCCTCCGGGTTCATGTGTATCATCTACAATGTATAATATATTCACCAAGCCCTTTTTTGATGATCTGGATTATCTCGGTGTCACCTACACTAACTATGCAGATGATACCCAGATTCTCATACCATTTACCGGAGATTATGATAAGGATTTGTCCTTGGTAAATAAAATATACCTCATCATCCAGGCATGGATGGCAGTACATGCCTGAATGATGACAAAACTGAACTCATAATTCTGGGCACCACGCCTAATCTGAACAAACTTGGTCACAAATACACCTCCTTTAACATTGATGGTAACACCATCAAGGTCGCCAAAGAGGTAAAAAACCTTAGGCTTTTATCTGTATTCTAGTCTGACCTTTGTCAAACAGGTTAATTCCATGGCCCCTCCATGGCTTATACGTGTATACTGATTAGAGCAGGCAAACCATTCTTATCAAAAAACAGCTGCACCACTCTGGCTAGAGCTCTAATCTTGTCCAAATTGGACTATTGTAATGCCCTATATCTATACGCCAATAAATATATCGTCAGAAAGATCCAGACTCTACAGAACAACGCTCTTAGAGCCACATTGGGAATAACTAGGAAAGAGCACATCTCTGAAGTAAGGAGACAGAATAACTGGCTCTCCACCAGTGATAAAATCCTTCTAAAAACTGCCTCATTTACTCATAAGTGCCTAAGCAACGCTGCACCCTGCTACCTCATGGATAGAATTAATAGGAAATCCTCCAACCGACCCACCGGTGCTGCTAATACTAACTGCTTGCTGGTACGTAGGTTTAAACTGATGAAAGCTGGAGGCAGCAGCTTCCCTGTCAAAGCTGCTCAACTCTGGAATTCCTTACCTCCCTTCCTGAGGGCGGACCAACCATATCCTCTTATCAGACACAACATCATCAAATGGTTCAAAGAAAATGACCACTAAAATATACACCAGCTTCTGCACTACTATTATTACTCATAGCACTGTAAATAGACAATTGACATCTGACTATAATAGACTATATCTTGCTGTACTATGTCCTATGTAATGTCCTCCAACCTGTTTACCACATGTATGTACCTTGCTATGTAATCGAACCTTAAATTGTATTATATGTCTGTATTATATGTGTGTATCGTTGTAACCATGTAACCATAAGCTGAAAATATTCCTGTACCCTGCGCCCTAATAACCTCAGGTCTGGCACGCATTATAAATAAAGAAAGAAACAAACAAACAAACCTGCTCAAATACTTATGGTATGATATTGTATTTTTATCGCGCTCGTACACCGGTGCTTCAGAGCGTGACCATGCAAAGGGAGGGGAACAGGGGAGAAAACAAAAACAACGATCTTACTAGGCCCAGTGACATTGAGAACGCGCAAGTGCATTGGCAAGGGAAAAGGGGGAAAGTGCATGGGAGGGGGGGAAATTGGAAAGTGCGGAGCATTAAAGAGGACAAGATAAATAATAAGTAAATAAATAAGGGGATCCAAAACAGTGGTAGTGCAGCTTGTGAGTGGCCAAGTGCAGGGTTAGTCAGATAGGGAGTATCTGATAAGTGCAGAGTGGGGGGCCTGTATGGGTAGGGTACAGATGCAGTGCAAGGGGTGGCCAGGAGGCAGTGCAGGAGGGTTGCAGGTTAGTAGGTACCTGGGCCGAAGGGCAGAGGGTGGCCAGGTGCAGCATTGCCGAGAGAGAAAGCAGATCAGCAGGGGAGAAGAGGGGCAAAGGCAGAGGTGAAGAGAAAGGTCTTGAGGAGCTTCCGGAACCATAGATGGTTCTCCTCAAGTTTCAAGGTGGCAGGTAGGCAGTTCCAGAGGGAGAACCCCACCGAAGACAGAGATCTACCACCAGCTCGTTTCTTTGATAAAAACAACTGACCCTGAGGGAGTTAGAGGTAGAGGAGCGGAGGGCTCTAGAGGAGAGGTATTTACGTAGGGATAGTTGCAGGTATAAAATACTTGGTTGGATCTGATAGTGTTATGGAGTGCCACAAAAAACTGCCCGAACCCTGCAGGCAAAATGAGCGGGCGCCTTGGTGTGGATGAAGTGTGTGGCTGCTGGATGCAGTGGGTAGACTGGTTGTGCTGCTGGCAGACCACACAAGCAGATGTAGGTGGTCAGTTGCAAATAACTGCTCGTTACCTGGCCTTTACCAAATTTCAAACCCCACCCTCATCCAATAGCACACTTCGGGCTCTATTTGGGCAATCTACTGCAATCCACAACTTTTTGTCAACAACATTCAGGACGGCATATCCCCCACCTTCCACACCCTCTCTCAGTACACCCACCACCCTACTGTGCCCACTTCAACCACTTAAGCCACCCCATTTGACCCAAAAGTAAAACATATCCACAGAACGTCTATGTTCACCACCCATCCCCTCCCACAACCCTCCTCTCACCCCAACCTATTATCCTCTAACTTGCCATGTTCAATGCTGCATTCTCCACTCAACAATGAACCTATCACTGACCAGGCCTCAGATTGCCTCATCCTGTGGGACATCTCCCACTGCAAGCCTGCCCATCACCATGGTGTGGCAAACAAGTGCTGCATCAAACAGAGCCAGCATTTGTCCACAAGAATAAACAATGGCCTTTCACAAAAACATCTTGATCTTCGTCCTTACCACCCTCCCATTATCCATCCTCAATGAGGACACCTTTCCCTCAAAATTAATTAAATGGAATTATGATTTACGAGCTCCTCTCAAGCGTGTTCATGTGGTGAACCAAACACGTATACTCCCCTGGGTGCTCTCTGCAGCAGTGAGGGGTGCAGGTTGCACCTTTATGGAGAATATGGTTGTGTTAATATCCCCGCAAAAATATTGCGATACAAATATATCACCATATTTCTGCGGCAATATTGACCCATGGACCCTGCGGGGGACACCCCTGCAACCCCTGCATTATTTTAAAATGTGCAGGGGACACCATGCAGCCCCTGCTCCCACAAATTATCCCCCCAAAAAATATCGCCTATCGCGAGACACACGGCCATATGTACGGCAATATTTTTGGTGGGGATATTTTGTAGGGATACCGAGAATATGACCAGACAGTATGCCAGTTAAAATGTGAAATCCTGCACACCACAGGAAACAAGCTGAAAAATGATGACTAAGGATCGTGCCTGCCTCCTTTAGCCGAGTGAGCTGTGGTGCTTCACACACACACCAGCACAAGGGATTAGAAAAAGTGTGGAATACCGGAATCAATTGTAGATTTTTTTGGCGGCCTCACTAGTGAAGATGTTAAATATAAGAGACCGCTACAACTGTCCGTGGTTGGAGATGTTGATTGGTGTATAGGATGAGATGCTTGGTTTAGTCTGTCCCCACAGGCCTGGTCTTGGGGTCTCTCCTAGAGTCACAATTATGGAGAAGTGCGGTGGGGACAGTGTAATGCCATTGCGTCCCGCAGAGGCTACTTGGGATTTGTAATCCAAGGTACGTTTTAGGGCACTACGTAATTGAATAGGTTGGCAATGCTGATGTTTGTGGTTGAGGTGGAAAATATAGGAAACCTCCTTTAAGAGGGTAGGTGTTACCTTCCGTCACCATTTGGGGTGTTGTCTATACTACCATATGCAAAAGAGGGTATGCACGATATCTTACTGTCACTCACATTAGTCTACATATATCTTTTAAATACAATAGCAACAATCTTATGAGTTTTACAAAGAATTCCCTTTGTTGAGTGTTTTCTGGTCTTTATATATCTAAGCGTTATCTTGTAATTAAGATGTTCAGGTACACAGTGCTATGGGATCCGACTTTTGCACCAAAGGTTCTTTCACAATGTAACCAACGGGCGCCTAGGATCACATCGGTTTCCCAAAGGGGCAATCGAGGGCTCCACCTGTGGGGTGCATAGCCAACTCCTGTTTTCTCTACTTCTGCAAGTTGCCTTAGCACACATTATCATTTCAGATGGTCTGGGATTGCATGTATAGTGTCCCCAAAATTCAGCATGGTGGCAGCAGTAAGGCAAGGTAAGGGGGAAAACACCAGGGCTACATACTGAGAATGAGTCTGCTTCCTCTTGGATCCTTTGGATCCATTTCCACCTTGCGATTCCTGGTCATAAAGGAAGTGATTTGGTTTGATCTTTGTCAGCGGCGCATGGTTTAAATCAAGTTCAACTTAATATAGCCATTACGCTGTGGCTGGGGAGCGGACATGGCTTTTAACAGCAATATAGGGCTGCAGGCCTTTAAAAGCCATGTCTGACTCCGACCCCCAGCAGGGGCGTAAAGGTTATTCGCACTAGGATTTCCTGGGGTGCGGGTAGCTTTCAAAATAGTCGCTGTCATCCAAAAAAATGACATAGTCCCTTTTCTATTTTTATGGCAGCCGGTGTTTTTATTGACTTTTTTTTTCACCCAAGTGGTGAATACACAATCGTAAACAGGAAAGGCAGATTGTGATTGGTCAATCTGCCTTTCCCGATTGTGCATTCACTGACTGCGGGCGGTGAAGAAGAAAATCAGGTGCCGCCATAAACCTTTTCTTGTACACCGACGGCGCCGTTAAACCCTTAACGCCTGATGTCCGCCCCTCAGCTGGGGCATGAAAGCTACAGTCCCTTAGCCCCACACAAACATAACATATATATATATATATATATATATATATATATATATATATATATATATACACATTCACTGAAACAACTTTGCTAAAGGGACGTTATGGTTATGGTTAAGGTTAAGTTGCACTAATGAAAACCTATGAAATTCAATGAAAAAACATTGCTAAAGGGTCGTTATGGTTATATGTAAAACCGAAAAACCTCTGAAATTCTCCAGTTATGGTAAGCTAAGCAACCACAACTCGCGCTACTCAGTGCACTGCTAAGACTAACACCCAGGACATAGGAAGGAAAAGGTGGCCACCATGGAAAGGGAAGACATGGCTCCGTACAGAGCCTCTCTTCCCTTTCCTTGGCAGCCTGCAGAAGGCGAAGAGAGAACCCTATGACCATATTACCATGATCTTGCTTTCTGAATCATCTCATCTGCCCTTCTAAATAACAGTTAGTACATTTTTGCTATTGTTTTCTTTTGTGTCAATGTTATATGCTCTGCCACTTACTATTGCTTTATACTCAATGTACACCCTATTCTCAATTTAATATATGTAAAAAGTCTACACCATTATCAACCATCCTATGTACTTTTATGTCTCAAACTGGCTCATGACCCACTTGATGTATACCTACTCTCATAACTTTCAGTGTTATGCAGATGACACCTAGCTCTCTTTCAGGCTCACATCTTCAGCCTCCACTCCTACCTCTATCTTTCGTGAGTGTCTATCTGATATTCGGGATTGGCATGCCTCAAACGATTTCTGCCTTATTGCCAGTAAGACTGAGATCCTTATCAATGGGACCCCTTCTCCCGCTTTCAATCTCTTATTTTGCCGGCCCTCCTTGGGCCTTCTACCTTTGCCTTCCTGTGATACAAAAAACCTAGGTGTTCATCTTCGAATCAACTCTCTTCTTCTCTCATCACATCACAGAACATGTCAAGAAGGACTGATTCAAGCTGCACCTCCTCAGATGTCTTATACCTTTTCTCACTTTGCCCCAGAAGCTGACTGTTTTTAGAGCCCTGGTTCTCTGCATGCTGGACTGCTGCAACAGTCCCGTTCTCAATCTCCCGACCTCTACTCTTCACCCTCTGGAACTAATCCAGAACAGGGCTGCTAGACTTATCTAGTAGTATTGTTTTTCGTGTCTTTCCCCTATCGTCCCTCCGTTGTATTGTGGCTTCTAGATACACTTGTGTACAAGCGCGTTATATTTGACATATCATATCCTCCTATCACATAACATTAGTGAGTGTTGCTTCCAAATGTAATATTACCTAGTGCATGTTTTCAACCCCTTTTTTGCCGTACTACTCAGTGCCACATTTTATTTACATTAAAATCTCTATATTTTTTTAACATGTTATAATGACAATCCAAACATGCCTTCATGTATTCTTTTTCAGTTGCCCCAATGTCAGCCGTACCAAAATTGAAAGTACAGTCCTGCATGTCTTTCCAAAGGATATCAATTTAGTAAAGAAATGGCTGTCCAACTGCAGGCTTGCAATGTCTGAGATTGAAAGCAGAGCCAACAATGTTTTGGCTGACGTGAGGGACAATTGATTCCGCGTTTGCAGCCTGCACTTCACTGAAGATTTGTACGAATAGTCAAAGTTCACTGAAAAGGATCGCCCCAGATTCCATTGCAAATTACTTCCAAATGCAGTTCCAACTGGATTTTACCACACGCTGAACCAGATGAGCAGTGTAGTGGGGAAAGATGTTTTTTAATGTATTGCACTATTTTGTAAATCTTTTCTATATAGTATGTTTTTGAAATGATCATTCAAAACATTGAACTAGTATGTAAATAGGTAACATAATGAAGGTTTTGGATTTTTTGTGGAATAATTCCATTTACATTTTACTACACAAGTTTACTTTGTGGCACAATGTACCGTAGTGTTTACATTTATAACTGTAGTTTACTTTGTGTATCCCTTGTTTATGGATACAGTAAAAGTTCGGAACAATGTAAACCTTCTCAAAAAACATACATTGCGTCTGTTACAAATGGGTCAATTGGTTTAATGTGTTGATTAGCATCTCTGTCTTTACGTAGACCGCAGTGATGGAAGTACAGACCATTACCATGGAGGAAACCACAGGCAAGTCAAACATCCAAATGGCGATGCTGAATGACTTCAACATAACCTTACTTTATCGCTTTTCATGTTGTCTAATGTATAATACTAATGTACATTCATTATTCAAAAATGGTGTGACTGTATGTGTATCAATTAAAGGAGATAGATTGTACATCTACCACTATTCCGGATTCAACAGCAACCTCAATCACTATTTAAGTAATTCTTTGATAACTATCCTCCAGATTCAACTATACAAGACATTGATTTTTTTAAGTGCTTAGCAACCCAGAAATCTGTCTAAGTGGCATGTAGGCTTGCAAGTAAATATCATCCATTTTTTGCATGCAATATTTTTTTCTGATTTTACTTATATATTTTTAATATTGAAATTACTTAGATGGGGGGGCTGGAACTTCAACAACATACTATTCTTGTACATTAACCGTTCTGGAGGATGAGGTATGACAAGTGATAAATTATTGAATTATATTATTTCTTTTTTTTTTTTTAAATTTGCAATACTATCTGCTAATTGCAAACCATTAGCTCATCAACCTGGATGTATTTCTTACTGAAACAAATGCCTCAAATGCTACAATGAAAGTTTATATAATTACAACTGTAGATTACATAGTCTGTACTGAGTTCCAGGCTACAGTGTAAGTTCGGTGAAAAGTGAAACCGCCATGAAAAAGTTAACCTGCTCATTTTACATATAGGACATTTTGTTCAATTTGTTCCTTAGCATGTTTCACATTACTTAGGTGATACCTATGGAAGTGCAGACCGTTAACATTGAGGAAATCACAGACACTGCCAACATCCACATGTTTAGGCCGAGTGACTTACACATAAACATACTTTATCGATTCTGATGTGGTCTAATTTATAATACAAATGTACATTGGCTATTAAACAATGGTGTTAATATATGTTTCAATTAAAGGAGATAGATTGTACATCTAGGACTATTCCGGAGTCAACAGCAACCACACTCACCATTCAAGTATTTTTTTTGATAACTATCCTTCATATGCAAATATACAAAAGATGTATTTGTTTCAGTACATAGCAACCCTGAAATCTAAGTGGCATGTAGGATTCTATGTAAATATTGTTCGAAATTATTTTAAGTGTAATTTCTTTTTGATTTTCCTTTTTAAATTTATTATTTCTATTAATTTGATATGGGGAGGCTGGAACTTAAGCAACGTGCTATTCTTGTACTGCCATTGTTCTGGCAGATGAGATATGACAAGTGATGAATTATTGAATTATATCAAATTTTTTTGGTTGGAATAATCAATACAGTCCGCAAATTGCTAATCATTATATCAACAACCTCCATGTATTCCTAGCAAACTAATGCCACAATTGAAGAAAACCATCATAAAAACATAATTTGTTACTAAATTACAGACACTTTCACTAACTGTATGAAAGGAGCATGCTTTTGTTCAGAAACATTATCTGCTTGTTTCATCATTTGATAAATAGGTTTTGCCGGATGATCACACACCAACTGCGGCGACATAGTCGAGGTTTCTCTGGTACACTTTAGAATCTGTCTTTTTAAAATGTTACCTATAGACGTGTTACGATTTATGGCCATAATAATGCCAACATTGTACACAGCCGATTAACCGTATCTTTTTAAACATTTTTAGGAGATATTGTCAGGTGGGCAATCATTAGATGAACTGTCTCAAGATTTAGTTTGTGAGATCAATGATTGTAATATTACATTGTTTAGCAATCTAATAATTTTCAATTAATTTGTTATGTTTAAGGAATGCACTACTGAAGTGTTCCAAATTGAAGATACCCATGTCCCTTAGCTATGCATATATTTATTAATTTCAAATTATCATCATTTATAACATTCATGTCATATTTCTACACTTTTGAATGTATAGCTGAGTGAAATTAGTTACTTGTAGATTTGTGTATATTAATGCAGCAGTTGAAGAGCAAATTGCCTGGTTGATACAATTTCAAAATGTTGTTTTTCAGATTGGTCTTGTAGTCAGTACATTAGATCTAATGTTCCAAGGAAAATACAGAAAAAAGGGTAAATAAAGATTTCCTTTTAATCTAAATCAGTTGTTTATGAAGCATTGTGTTAATTTTTCATTTTGAGGGTCTTAATCCTATTTAATGTATTTGTTTCCAAAAATATAAGCATGTTTCTTTTGATCCATCTGAGACCTAGGAAGAAGATGAAGTAGCTTGCCAAACCAATGGCAATTGGGAGCTGCTCCTTTTGGAAGCTCAGCATGGTTCAATCAACATTTTGAGCTGTGATGCAGATGTCTAGTGTCTGAAGTTTGAATGGAATGTTACCAGTGGCCCATGTAAAGTAACCATGGATCATTGCTACAGTAAAGAAATTCCACCAAGATACAGAAATAACAGACAAATTATCAGAATTGCTTGCAGAACCACTCACACAATCCACACCCGCTAAATAAATACAATTTTAGAAAGAGAAAATGTTGACTCTGTCCCCAACACATTTGCAAAATCCAGAAATGTCACACAAGGAACTTCGCAAAATGGTTGGTGAATGTGCTCTTGATCTAGACTTAACTCTCCCAAGTGTTTAGGACTTATCCACCCCCATGGAATCACAAACCACAGTACTGCAGGACGATTGGCTGTTATGGGAGAGAAAATACATTGTATTCGACTACTACCTGATTGAGATTATTAAAATGATATGGTGTGATCAAAAAATACATAGGAGGGTTTGTGGAGAGCCATTTGTGAACTTTAATCATGTAGTTAAAGGCACAAACTTGAAGATCAAGGGTAGCTGTGTACACAACCATAAAACATTTGCATGGTCTGTGCAGCCTATACTTGAAAAAGTGCCTACTGGAAATTTACTTTGTTCAGCTCCTTTTCTGTTTAGCATATCAACGTTCAGCAAAAGATTTCTATTAAAAAAAAAAAATAGTACAGGTATCAGAAAAAATTATTGTACCCGTTCGTTTGCCACAAATGGAGACAGGAAGAAATATCTTTGGTCAATGCTTTACGTCGAAAAAGGCTGAGGCTTGTGGGTGATGGACAGTGCGACAGTTCTGGTTTTTCAGCTAAATACTGCACTTACCAATTCCAAGAAATGGAAACCAAAAAAATAGTGAGTTCAGTCGTCGTGCAAGTCTCTAAATCAACATCTTCGGTGGCAATGGAAAAATAGGGGTTTGTTAATCCAGTGAACGTCTGCAGTCCAGAGGAATGCAAATAGGCCTGATAGTCACTGACGGGTACGAGGCAATAGCCAAGGTCATGCGGGAGGAGTTCCCACACATACAGCATCAGTATGATGTATGGCACGTTGCAAAATACATTTCTAAAAAGGTTACAGTGACTGGAAAAAAAGGCTACAGAAAACATTTTAAGTTGGCCACATGTGATGGGTCTATAGATATGCTGCTCAGAAAATGGCATTCATTGATGTACCATTGTTTAAACAAACACTCTTGGGTAGAAAACAAACCTTTCCAGGAATGTGCCCATGGATTATTAAACGCGGGGCATGTGCGTAAGAAAAGGTGGTTGGTGCAATGTTCCCCTCCTCACACAGCACTCGAGGGGATTGTGTATGACAAAGCTCTTTCAAGAGACTAATGATGACTCACCGAATTCTGCCACACTGGAGATTTGGAGGTGTTCCATAATATGTGCCTAAAGGACAGGCCTAAAAGGTTGCATTTTTCACTAGACGGTATGGAGGCCAGAACAAGACTGGCTGTACTTGCACATAATGAAAACGGTGGCAGGGAACAATCAAAAACTGCTGGAATATTTGGTAATCTCTGTTACAACGAGGGGTTTACCAAAAGAAGCAAACAGTGGGTGGCAAAACCAATCTTCCAGCAAATGGATTTTGAATTTGTAAAAGATCTGACATTGAATGTCCTGGCCATTCAAATGCATGAAATAGCTCATGAATTTGTTCAAAGGGCAGAGTCTATGCCACAGAAAATTGCCAAAGAGGTTTGTCCTCCCAAACTTGAACTTGTTGAACGGTTGACATCAAGATTCAAATGATGTGTGTTTCTCTTTTCTTTTGTACATACAGCATGTTTAAACTGTTTACACAGTGTTTGTAATTATATTTATTTGTACAATGTTGCACAGAGTGTGGTACAGGTCTCTCCCCTTGGCCGGTGCCTCCCTTCGGAATAGCCTCCCTTCCACCCTCGGGCTTGATCAGGACATCAGGAATTTCCATACACCACTCAAAAATCTGCTCTTTACCACCCCTTTCCCTCTTTCACTTCCCTACTAATCACCACACTGCTGCTGTGACCGATGGCCACACCCTAGGGAATGTTACATGATCACAGTCCCTTCCTCCCAGTAAATTCAAGCACCCTCCCCCCACTGCACTGCCATGGGGGCGTTTGCTTGGTGGCTCCACATAGCACCCTTGTTAGTGGCCTGAAGTTGCACTTAGCCTGAGGTTGTCCTCCTGAGCTCCCATTAGCACTTCCCTTCCTGGCCCTCCTCCAGCACTTGTCCACTTCCCTGCTCCTTCTTCCATCCCCATCCCCTGCACTACTCCTAATTGCACTTGCACATCCGAATACAACAAGATCCAGTCATGCTGCACCTCTAATGATCTCTGTATCAATGCTAGCAAGACTGAGATCATTCCTATCGCGACTCTGGTTCCCCAAATCCACCCTGCGCTCAGGCCACTCTCAATAGGTTATTCTCCCGCTCCTGCCTCTGAAGCCAGAAATCTTGGGGTGTTGTTCGACTCTTCTCTTTCATTCACTCCTCATATCTTGGGCCTTGCCAAGAAGGCCCACTTTCACCTTCATCTCTTTAGAGGGATTCTCCTTTTCATCACCTTCCCCAGAAGCTCAATGTCTTTAGAGCTATGGTCCTCTCAAGGATAGACACCTGCAACAGCCTCTGCTCTAATCTACCCTCTTCCTTTGTACGCCTCCTCCCACTAATCTATAATAGGGCTGCGTGACTTATCCTTGGCCTCAAGCACAGGGACTGTATCTCTGCAGCCCCAAATTCTCTACACTGGCTTACAGTTGCTGCAAGGATCAACTTGCTCTTACTAAATACTCTCCTTCTACAATTCTTTGATCTTCCGGCTCCAACTCGCTACTGATAAAACGTTTATCCAAACAGAGAGCTGGTGTCAGATCTTTTTCCATATTGTAGCCCCACAGCTTGAATGTGCCGTGGCAGACAGCACCCCAGGCCTAGGGCGCAGACATAATTGAAGGAAAAGGTTGTATCCCAAACACTGTTGAGGAAGCCCAGAGCTTCACGGATCCACAAAACACTTCTTTGTTCTAAAATGTTGTCAGCCTTTGTGCCCTGGAAGAATGTGCCCTGGAAGGCAAAGGAGGAGGGCTGGGTAGCTGTGAACAGTGTGATACCATGAGAAGGAGGGCGCAGGCCTCCAACAGCCCTAATCCTAAATTATATCCACCAACTGCTTTGGTTCCAGAACCCCTGAATTCCAGTGTAACAGATAACCCCAGACCAAAAAACCTGATGGACATACGATTGATCAAAAGATCAGGAAGCAAGACACTTCTGCCTTCAGGTGCAGCATGACAATGTACTGCACATGCCAATGTTGCCCGAGCATTCCACAGAGTTCTTCGTTGGTGCTATTTTCAATGTGTATTGATATAAAACTTGTCATCCTTAAAGATGATTACTGTAATAGACGTACACATAAGTCAAATAAGACTTTCAAAACAGAACATACAACGGACATGCGTTAAATATAGTGATGTTAATTCAATTTTTTGTCATAAAACATTTCCCCACTTTCACACAGAAAAATGCCCACAGTATTATTTTTTGTAAAAAATTCGACCAATGGCCTATTGTCGTACAGGAGCATGTCTGTACCTGCACTAAGTGCAACTGTGAAAGAGTCTGTAAATGTGTCACCAGTCGTGTTGTTGCCATTAGAATGGGAGTAAATATTTTTCTCTGTGGAATACTTTAAATACTTCATCGTGTTTAACCGCACAGCTTCCCATGAGTTTTTGGGGATGTGCACCCTCAAACTAAACTCGCTGTGAACACCAGATAAAGGGTGCCATTGTTATTTGGCCTTCAATCCAACACACTAACTACTTGAAGGACACAATGTGGCGAATATCCACAAAGACTTGATAAGATTCTATACATTGAAAGCAGACGGGGCAAAGCTAAGTTTCAATTACTGAAATCTGTCTTTTGAAGAGGCTGGTCTCCCGTGCCACAGAGAATGTACACTCAATGCACAATGTAAGCAAAGTTTTAATAAATAATTATGCAAGTGAAGATGGAAAGTGTGCTGTATGCTATGCTTAACGATGCAATGAATGAATGTTCAAGTGGACACAAAGAATCGACATTGTACGTTTTAATTATAAAGTACACACGGAGGCCAAGATTGCCAAGATCATTCAAACAACACTAGACAAAGCGTTTGAAACAGGTTGGATTTCTGACAAAACAAGAAAATATATGACCCAGGAATTTACGATGACTCCGGTGTTCTATGGACTTCCAAAGATCCACAAGAATTTACAAATGCCTCCATTAAGACCAATTGTCGCAGGCACGGATAGCAAATTCAACCCACTTGCAATTTACGTGGATAAAGCCTTACAACCACTGGTACAAGCCACCACAACGTACCTAAAGGATAAAACTGATTTTTTAAAACAATTTAAATAATTTACCGGAAATCAAAGAGGACGACATACTAGTGTCTTTTGACATCCAGAGTCTCTACATGTCAATGCCCCACCACGATGGACTGGAAGCTTTGGAATGGACATTAATGAATACCGATAACTGTAAAGCGAATAAAGTACTCATATTGGAGTTGAGTAAAATTATTCTAGTTAATAACTATTCCAGATATGGAAACCAATTTTACTTACAAGCGGCAGGAACCTCCATGGGGTCATCTATGGCCCCAGCGTATGCCAACCTATTCATGTACTACCTAGAAATGACCCTCATATTACCTGAGCCAAGATGGAAAACAAACCTGATTACATGGAAAAGATTCATAGACGACATCTTTGTGATCTGGAGGGGAACAGAAAGTGAGGTGGAAGAGTTTAGGAATATCTAAACTCCATACATGACAGAATTAAATTCACTATGGAGGTGGGCACACCCAGACTACATTTCCTAGATGTAGAATTGGAAATTGGAGCAACAGGCATAACAACGAATATATACCACAAGAAAACGGATGTCAACAATTCTCTACATTTCTTGAGTCACCATCCTGAACATTTACGTAACAACCTACCATACAGCCAATTTCTTCGTTTGAAACGGATCATATCTTCTCCAACCACATTGGAAGAAGCCAACCTGGCTATGACCGCCAAATACAAGAAAAGAGGCTACCCAGCAAACATTATTGAGGTAGCTAGAGAGAAAACGGAAAGAATATCACGAACTGAACTACTAATTCCGAAAGAGAAACCAGAAGGATTTCCCTTTATTTATGCGTTACGATACTCAGGACAAAGTCATCATATCACAGGGATGATCAAGAAAAATTGGAGAATAATTGGAATGGATCCACAGTTGAAGAGACTTTTCTCCAAGACCCCAATTATAGCCTACAAAAGGGGACGCAATTTCAAGGACGCATTAGTTAAAGCTGAAAGACCACCCATGGAGAAACAATCCACTTTGAAACCAAGAAAGTCAGGGACGTTTGCATTTTTGAACTGTGGTCATTGTAATAACATAATGAGCGGTACACATGTGAGACATCCATATAATGGAACTAAAATTAAGCTAAGAGACTATGCCACATGTGACACTAAGTCGGTGATCTATGGATTGAGTTGCCCTTGTGGCATCTTTTACGTAGGACAGACAAACAGAAAAGTCAAAGAAAGATGGCATGAACATAAAAGTAACATCAGAACCAAAAACATAAGGTCATCAGTGGCACGTCATTTCGACGAGAAGAAACACAGTGTAGCTCAATTGAAGGTAATAGTCCTAGAAGTAGTCAAAAAAGCAACAAGGGGGGGGGAATCATACCAAAAGGTTGAACCAGAGAGAAATCTATTGGGTAGACAGGCCGAGTAGCTTAGCCCCTAGTGGCTTGAACGAAGACTACAACTTGGGAGTATTTTTGTGAATATTGTTGTGAATGTTGTGGATGAATCTTCTAAGCACAGTATTGAATTGAGCTGGAAGAGGGATGCAACATGCATTGCATAAATAACGTTAAGAAGAAATCAGAATGTGAGCACACCTTTTCATCCTATAATTACCTACATATTAAATATATGAACTATGAAGGTACGAGATCAGGGTAATGCACAGTACAAAAAGATTTTATGAATCAGGAGATGAGTATATAGTTGGACATTAGAGAATTTAAGACTAAAGTACATTAACATATATCACCTAACGCCTAGTGGAATCTTCTATTTTTCGTTCCGGTAAACGGCAAGATTAGTCAGTTTTCTACACGGAATACACTTTCAATTCAGATCATATTGACAGTGAATCATCATGATCTAGACATCCATAGTCACTATCACCTCCATAAACTGGTGACACATATGAATATCAACTTGGTGATACTTATTTAGACTATACGAGCGTGATGTCATCACGCCGCCACGTGATGTCACCACGCATACGCGTCATCACCGTGACGCTTACATAAACAAAAGCGGCCATTTTGCGGATCTCTTCTACCGCGGCAGCTTAGCAAGATTAGGAGAACGAACTGAGGTAAGCACTAAAACAGCCTAAAACTATGGGGAATTCAGAACCATATGCACAGAACCATTGAGGACTTAATAGACTGGAGCATGAGTTCTAAACTTAATGAAGAAGTAATTCCATATGAATTCTCTACAGATTCACCATCGGGTATAAAGTTAACCCACTTAACTGGGAGGACAATTTGAATACCCCTTACTGGAACTATGACATATATCATCGGATTATGGTACCAGTTGATCTCCTGAACAAAAATCTTTTCTTTAGAACATTGATTGAAGAATACTGACGTAGGAGAGAGGCATCTGAGCACCCATTGGTGCATCAGCTGAGGACAGCGAACAGGTAACTCTTGAACCATTGGTACTACACCATGACTCTCATTATCCACATATGGGTTTTTATCACAAGAACCTTTCTGGAAGTGTAAATAATAGTAGGTTCATCCTTATATTTATTCTTTTAACTTTACAGGCCGATTTCACTAGCATAACAGAAACTTTTGCTATAAGAAAGAACACTGGTAATTATGAGATGAAAATGAATGACAGATATAAACAAGAAAATGTAAATGTAATAGATGAGTGACAATACTCTATTTACTTATTTGTTGATTATTTGTTGATAACTGCACATGAAAAAGGATAGACAACTCCTGAAGAAGGGGATAGAATACCCCGAAACGCGTAGAGACACATAGGGGCCGATTCATGGAACAAACGTGCGCCGAAAATCTTCGTGCAAGCATGCGCAAGCATGCGCAAGCGGAAAAAAACAGGTGCACGCACCATGGAAGTCCCTGCGCGTGTTCACCGCGGGATGTGCGCCAAACCCGTGCATGGCGCACAAGTCACTGCAACATCGCGAAAGGCGTGCGCGACGCGCACAGTGAAAGCGCACAACCTCAGCGCACACACCAGAAAGTGGGCGGGACACGGGGCGTAACGCGCGGAATGGGGAACAACATGCGAAAATAAGGGCGTAACTGGGGATGTACTGCAGGGAAGCAGACGGAATGCCCACACGCACTCGAACCACACGTATTCATGGAATCGAATAGGGCAAAGCCACGCACAGCCAAAGACACGCACTAGCTGAAACACGGCCGCCACACGAAGGCAGGCGGTAGAGTCCCAGCGCATCAAAAAAGTGGCGCGCAGGAAGTTAAATACGCGATTGAGCGGGGTACGTGGATTTCAGGGGTGCGCGAGAAATTCTACACGCGATTGGCCTGGGTACGTGTATTACAGGGGTGCGCGAGAAAATCTACACGCGATTGGCCTGGGTACGTGGATTACAGGGGTGCGCGAGAAATGCTACACGCGATTGGCCTGGGTACGTGTATTACAGGGGTGCGCGAGAAAATCTACACGCGATTGGCCTGGGTACGTGGATTTCAGGGGTGCGTGAGAAATGCTACACGCGATTGGCCGGGGTACGTGTATTACAGGGGTGCGCGAGAAAATCTACACGCGATTGGCCTGGGTACGTGTATTACAGGGGTGCGCGAGAAAATCTACACGCGATTGGCTGGGTGGCTGGATACGTGGATTTCAGGGGTGCGCGAGAAATGCTACACGCGATTGGCCTGGGTACGTGTATTACAGGGGTGCGCGAGAAATCCTACACGCGATTGGGCCTGTGCGAGTGGGGCAGTGTATTACGTGGGTGTGCGGGAAGTTGAAGAGGTGAATTGCCAGTGTGGGTCCTCCCAGGTCTCGCCTCTACCCCCGTCCACGACCTCTGCAGGCAGCCCACACCACAGGGGACTACCCTGCACCCCTGGTCATGTCCCGCAGGCAGCCCATCCACCATGGGCATGCCCCCCAGCCAAGCCACATGTCCCCTTGCACCCCCACCCCCCAGCACCGGGGGGCACCTGCCAGCAGGCCCCCAACCATGTCCCCTTGCACCCCCACCCCCCTGCAGGCCCCCACTCATGTCCCCCTGCCCCCAGGTCCTGACGAAACGCAATCATGGCAGTAATGGGCAGCATACCCAGCACAAACACCCAGCCAAGGATTGCATCCACCCACATAGATGCAATTACATGATACAACCCCAATGGCAAGTATGTAAATGAACACATGTCCGTCACACACACATACACAATGGGTGCAAGTGCATGTCAAAACCCATATCATTACATGCATGAAACCAATGAGAAAATACCACAAATGTAAGTAATAAATATATGTATTAAAGATGAAAATGAAGTAAAGAAATAAAACAAACAACAATGGGGATGACAAGACAAATGGTCCATGTCCGAGAACTAATAGAAAAAATCGAAAAACAAAGGAATCCAAAAACGAATGTAGTCCAAAGCAAAATAATGGGGGGAAAAAATAAGGAAAAACCATTGCCTCATGGTGAACACAAATATAAATCCAACAAATGTTTTCCAAACATCAAACTATGTACAAGAATATCCCAGGGTCCATGAGCCCAACACCATAAATGAAACCTACTACTACTAACTAATAATAAAAATATATACAGAAAAGTGGCCATTGTCCGAGCGGTCCAAAAAAAAGTTAAAAAATAAAGGAAACCTAACACTAACTAACTAAAGAACTATATACAATGGCAGTGGGCAAGTCCTGCGGCTCACTCTGTGATGTTGCCGGCCAGGGCATCATCGAACTCCATGTCGATGTCCCGGAGGCGGGACTCTGTCCTGGCCCCGAGGTCTCGCAGGGACAACCCTGTGTCCACCTCAAACTCCCTGCGAGCTTCCTCGAGGCACTCAGCCCGCCTCAACGCCCGACGCATGGAGAACTCCGCCCTGACCATGGTGAGCCGCTCCTCTTCCGCCCGCTGCCGCTCCGCACCTATCCGCTGGACCAACTGCTCCCACACGGAAGACACTGCCATCCCACGGTTCTCCTGCCCTCCGGCCGATGCCTGCCCCTCTGATCTTGATGGCCCCGAGACATGATGCCTCCCACGTCAAGCCTGCTGCTGCCTCCGACGCCACTGCCTCTGCCAGCACGACGGCATCCAGGCTGATGGAATCCACCAATGCCGTCGTGCACGTGCCCTGCCAGATGATGCCAGCACATCCTCCATCTGCAGGCGGACAGTTGCTGGTGTGTCCACCCCTGCTGGACCTTCGACTCCCGACTGTGGCAGGGATGGGGTCCCCACCGAGCTGGCTGCGTTGGTCGGGGCAGGTCCACAGGGGGCCCTGGTGGCATCTGGGCCGGAAGACGGCATGGAGCATGACTGGCGCATAGCCCCCACAGAGGAGGAGAGGGTCGCCAGAAGGCTACACACATGTAGGAAACCCCCGACCATGGCGGCTCCCAAATGGTTCACGTACGCACGGTGCTCTTCGTGATGATGTGCATGCTCCTCCCGGGAAGCATGCACCTCATCACGAATGCCAGCCGTGCGCAACGCAACACCAATCAGGACCCTCTCCACACGGCCAGGGGTCCCCTCGTCCGCAGGTAGAGGAGTGTCAGATGACATGGACATCTCCCCTACCTGCGGACGGGCCTGGGGTGGGGCATCCCTGCTGGTGCATGGTGGTGCAGTCACAGTGTCAGGGACAGTGACATGCACAGGCACCTCCACGGCGACCTGTGCTGCCTCCTGGCCCTGGCCCTGGACTGCACCACTTGCACCAGCGGGGATGCCCCCACCAGGCCCCATGTGTGGCTCAGTAGCGGCCTCCTCCCCCTCTGTGGAAACCACCAACCTGGATGTCTCCATGCCGTCTTCCGCCGGTGCAAGCCCCTGTGGGGGCTCACCCACCCCTTCCGCTGCAGCCGTGGCGGCATCCCCGCCGCTCTGCTCCACAGCGCCTTCTCCGCCCTCTTCTTCACTTGCCACTGTGTAGAGGGAGACATAGAACACAAGCATCAGGGTACTGTACAATGGTCCCCTAGACAGGAAGCAACAGCAGATGAGTGGCACTGTCATACATCACTTCCATCATGTCCCTCCACAACACATGGGTCGGTGCAGGCAAAACACATACAGTAACAGGCATGGCACATGCCATGGACATTGGCATACATGACCAAGGGACTCATGATTCATACAATGTTGGTTTTAAACTCACATGCATCATGGGTCTTGCCATCACATGCACACACCTCCCCGTAGTTCCATCCATCTGGCCTCGTACACCACAGACGCAGTGGATACAAGGATGACTAGGCTGCATCAGTGAATCTGAACATTGTCACAGACATGTGTCATGCATCCATGGCAGTTACAAGTCACAGACACGCAGGTCAGACACACACACATGGACACCATACGTGTACATGGGACCAGCACCCATCCCTCACCCCCACCCATGTCCAGGAACAGAGACTGCCATGCTTCCATGTGTCCATTCCGCACAGAGCCCCCCATGTTGCAATAGAACACATGCACCAACCATGTGGTTCACACATCACTGTACTCACATGCCTGACCATGATGTCCCTGCACACACACATACGTACATGGCCTATGTCACACATACAGGCAGGTATCAGACAACCAGCACACTGCAACATGCCCTGTCTCACACAGTAATGCTTGGCCACTTACCGGCCAACTCCAGATGGGTCTGCCTCCGAAGGATCTGGGCATGGAGCGCTGGGTCTACGCGTTCCAGGACCCTCATCTGGATGTCACTCAGGCGTGCCCGGCCCCCCTCCGCGAGGTGCCGGGCCTTATTGAGGGTCAAGGACCTCAAGTCCTCCCAGTGCTTCTTGATGTACTTGATGTCGCGGGTTGCCACCCCCTCCGCATTGATGGCAACCACTACATCGTCCCAGATCCTCTCCCGTCCTTCCTTGTTGGCGCGTGGTCTTCCGAAGAGGGCATCATAATGCCCCAGGACATGCTCCACCAGGACACCAACTTCCTTCTCACTGAAGCTGGTGGCCCTCTGCCTCTCTGGCTGGGGGTCGCCACTGGTCTCAGATGGTGCTTGCCCCGACATGGCGACCCCCGAGGCAGGCGTGGGTGGGCAACTGGGTCCTGGGGCTGGGCTGTGGAGCGATGGTATCCCAGTCGGGAGTCTACTGTTCCAGCAGGGGTGGACACAGCAACTGGACCCCTGCAGATGGCTGATGTGCAGGCACCAAATGGCAGGGCACGGTGGCAGCAGGCAGGCAGACAGGCAGGCAGCAGCAGATGGCACGTGGGAGGCTGCTCGGGGCACTGGGGGGCAGTGATTCGGCCTTCTGGGCAGGAGCGTGGTCTTCCGTGTGTATTCGCGTGGCCAGCTTGATACGGAGTGATTTGGCACGTGAAAAATCTGCACGTCAGCGTGTAATTCGAGGAAAGGCCCTTAGCGCGTAAGCGCGTCTGCACGCATACGCATTTTCATTGGACCAAAGGCCCTCAGCGCGTGAGCGCGTCTGTGACGTGTCGTGCGAGGGTGTATCCCTCATTGCACGTGATGACAGAACACACGTGGATTTCAACCAATCGCGTGTGAAAGTTCACGGCACCCCGGAACACACGTACCCAGGCTAATCACGTGTGGAACTACCCGCGCACCCGGAAACACACGTACCCAGGCTAATCGCGCGTGGAAAACTGCACGTCCGCGTGTAATGCGCGTAATCGCGCGTGAAAAACTGCACATCCGCGTGTAATGCGCGTAATCGCGCGTGAAAAACTGCACGTCCGCATGTGACGTGACGCGCGCGTGCGTTTCCCTCAGCACGGGTTAAAGGTGAGCGGGCCCAGCAGTTCGCTGTACGTGCCTTCCGTGGAGACCGACGTGTGTTGCTGCTTCCAGTTGTTTCGCGCGCCATCTACTTCACAGCTCTCAAGGACGTATCTCTTCTTTTGGCGGGGGTATTGGCTACGCGTGTTTTTCTGCATCGCGCTAGTCAGACGGTGAGTCGCAAACGCTCCTTTTCCCACTGCGGGTGCCCCTGTGTATTGCACCCATTTTCGATGTCATCGTAGCCTGTGTGTCCCACGCGTACGCGTTATTCGTGTTACTGGGTGCCACCGCGTACTGCGGGAGGTTAAATCCACGCACGTAGGCTGCAGGGTTGCGTGCACGGTTTTACTGCAGGTTTGGGGTGCCTGAGCGTTGCGTGACCCGTCACCACATCACCAGGGTCACATACAGCCTTGCAGGTGCAGGGGGGCTGTTAACATCTTGCTTCCCACCCCCTTCACCCCAATTGCCCAGGTCAATTGTGCTGTACACCTCCCATTGGCACCACTCCATCTGTGCCAGCACTATTACATCTGTGCCATGGTTGGGAGGCCACCAAAGGTGAGGGGCGCCTCAGCTGGGCGTACTCCTCGTGGCGGGCGTGGTCGGGGACGTGGCCGTGGTGACCAGGGAGTAGGGGGACTCCAGGGTGTCCAGGGCAGCCACAGAGGGGGAAGAGGCAGGGGTGCGCCACTTGAGCACAATGTTGTGCCATGTGTTGGTGCAGCCATGCCACCACCCCCTGTGGTTCCGGGGGATGCAGCTCCTGCATCTGGCACTGGCACCCGTATGACCGGGCAGTCCGTTCCATCGACTGCCACGGGCCCAAGGGTAGCGGTAGCTGCAGGTGCAGCTGTGGACACCGCCACCCAGGCTCAGGGTCTGCCAGCGCAGGCACTTGAAGAGCCCTTGGTAGATCTCCAACAGGCCAGGGGGGAAACCATAGGGGCACGCCGGGCTGCTCAGACCAAGACACGTGTCCCTGGGGCAGTCATGTCATCTGCTGCCCCGAACAGCCGGGTGTTGGCAAGTGCAGGGGCAGATGCACCCAACAGCACCCCGGTTGTGAGTCTGCCAACCAGGACCGTTGCGGTCAATGACCCTGCCAAAGCTGATGTTGCTGCGCAGGGTCCATTAGTGGGCACCCAGCTGCCACTGACACAAGTCAGGCCTTTGGTCATCCCTCCACCTCCCACTCCCTCGGCTCAATCCACCGAACCCACTGGCCATACTGGTCAGGGCGGCATTAGCGAGCCAGGGTCTGCGCCACAGTCCAAGAGGAGGAAGGTTGCACCTGCAGCACAGGCTGGGACCCCACACACAGCCACGACCTCCTGCACGTCGAGGAAGAAGCCTTTCTGTAAGCAGGAACTGGACTTCCTCGTGGACTACGTGCGGGGACACAGCCGTGACATGCTAGTGGGTGCCAATAGTCAGACTACGGCTGCCCAACGTGACACCCACTGGAAGCATGTTGCGGAACATGTCCGTTCATTCGGCCATGAGGTGCGCACGGTGCAGGAGTGCAAAAAGTGCTGGAATGACATCAAGCGCAGCACTAAGGCTAAGCGTGCCTCAAATTACAACTTGACTCTGGTGACTGGCGGTGGGCCTGCACCAGAGGAGGAAGAACTCACTCCGCATGAGGCTCTCGTTGCGGAGTTCATACCACCAGAATTGGTCGAAGGTGTGGGAGAGATGCTGGACTTTGATGCCCAGTCCAGTGAGTGTTGATGCGTAGTTGTTGAGGACGTGTGTGTTTCACTTGTGGGATGTGTTGTGCATGATTGCTGCTACATGTGACGTGTACATGGTTCTGATGTGTAAGTAATGCAATGCTACCGTCATGCATGTCTCCTCTGCCTGCATGCGGGACTCCATGTGGGCATGCTCCCTTGCCCCTCCTCCGCCACTCTGCACCCCAGTTCCACCTTTGCACTGGTCTGCTACATTCTTGCCAATGTGTAGTTTCTTGTTCATGTGTCCTGTGTAGATGCTAACTTCCAGCTTAGAAACTGCCAGACATATGCCGTGTGGTACAGCCTTAGTACTCGATGCAGGGTATCCGACTTGTACTGTGCATGGGTCAGATGTCCCGCAGGGACATGAGTGCCCATTCATGCTCCATGTGCATTGCACGCATGCCCCTATGTGTCCTTGACTGGATGATCACTGTAATATGAGTCCTTGGTTACATACATTGCCTGCCATATTATCGGCCTCCCCATGTCAACTGTGGCTCAGTCCTGCGTTGCACACATGTTTAGGCTCTGACAATCTGTGTGGCTCACAGGCCTCAGCCTGTTCAATGGCCAATGACTCTGTCCAACTCTTGTCGTGTCTTCTTCACACGTGGCTGGCCTCCGGATCTTCCATCATGTGTCCTGCCCACTGTCCCAGCATCATTTGCAGTGTTGTAATTTGAATCACATTAAGCTGTTGATGCCAGTCAACACTGCTTGTCAATACACAGGTGTATGGGCAGCCTTTTGATACCATGCTAGGCATCCCTGCTTTGGTACTGGGGTGGAGGGGTGCTTGGCTGCTAGACATGGTACACATTGAATACACAATGCACGTGATGTCTGAATTTGACATTGCACTGCCTTCACATTTCCTGGCACACACCATGGAGTGCTTGTACATGTAGGTAGTGAGTGGCGTACACATTTTCAGCACTGCATAGACCCACTTCCATGCAAACTGCCACCTTTCAACAGGTCTGATCACAGTAGCTATTCAAAGTAGACCCAGCATGCATGCCAGGTCATATGTTGTGTGTCACATGTCTGCCGGATGCCTTTGCTGTCGGTGTGTGTGTGTGTTGTGTGCTTCTGACATGTGTAGTGACCTTTTCCTCTCTATTTCTCAGGTGATGACGCAATGGATGCAGAGGATGGTGTTGTCATGCCAGACACAGGGTTGGTAAGACCACATCAACCCGGCACTAGTGGGGGTCGTGGGGTGGTAGGCCACGAAAACCCCCAAGTGCTGCAGTCCATCCTGTCTCTGGCTGCCTATGAGTCCAGCCTTGATGACGACGCTGACGTCCATGTTGAGTTGGATGAGCATCAAGTCCATGTGTCAGGGGTGAGTGATTCTGATGTGGACACTCCTCTGTCTGCGACACCTGCACTGAGGGATCAGACAGTCTTGGTTCCTCCGCCCGTGGTGGATCGGGACGCAGGGTCACCCTCCACACCAGTCACTGATGTGCCTGGGACATCACATCGACGGGGGCATGTAGTCGTGCAGCCGCAGGCGGTGCCAACACAGCGAGGACCTCCGGTCCTTGGGTCCCGCAGGGGTCAAGCCCGTCAACGTGGTCGCCGCGCGCAACCGCTGTATACTGAGTGGGAGCAAGACATGACTGCCAATTCCGAACGGCAGGGGGCAGCAATGGAGAACATCGCTGACAGCATGGAGCGTGTGGCCCGATCTGTGCTCCCCCCTGCTAGGCAGGTGCTTCTCCAGCAGCAGGCGGCACGGTCCACGGCCCGCTCGCTCAGGCTGGGCATGGCGGCCTCAGACAGGGCACGCCAGGCTAAAATGTCGTCTCTGCGTCAAGCAATTGCTGCTCACGCAGAGGCGCACATGGATGCCCTGAGGGAGGGGTATGCCTCCCTCAGATCCACTCTGGGTGTCCTTATGATGTCCCAGAGGCAGCAGGCAGAGGAGAGGTTTGCACAGCTTGAGCGCACCCTCTCGGCTGAGCTACAGGCTTGCCGGGAGGTGCAGCGGTTGTCCAGCCAGGCCTTGCAGGAGGAACTCCGTGTTACACGTGCTACCTTGCAAGAGGAAGCACGTGTATCACGTGAGGTTCTGCATGCAGACCTATGTAACATCGCCACACAGACCCAGGCTCACCTGTCCGGCAGACTTGCTGCCGACGAGGGGCAAGCTGCGGCTAGGCGTGGCCAGGCTACTGTGCCACGTCCTCCTTTCCAGGATGAGCCAGACTCGGACGACCATCTATCTCCCACATAGGTCGTGCTGTGCAGGCGTTGAGCCCATGGAGGTATTTTTTTTTGGCTCAGCATCATCGCATGTGGATGTTGAGCAGCACCCTGTACCTCCCCCCTCCTGGGTGCCTCCCCTCCCCCCGGGTCGTATGTGGCCATTTTTGATTTTTCTTTTAGTTTAGTTAGTTAAGTTTCTGTTTGATAGTTAGTTTAAATAGGTAATGTAGGTTTTCCATAGTTAGTGTAATTAGTTAATAGTTGAGTTAGTTTAAAATTTGTAGTCTATTGTGCTTTCATGTGACAGTGCGGTGCCTTGTGGTTTTTGAAGGCATCCACTGTCTGTTCCAGCTGGGCCCTTCATGGTTGTCTTGTGTATGTGTTTGCTGCTTGGGTTCCTTGACTCACATATGCCACTCCTGCCTCCCTTATCCATGGGCTCGCAAGGATGGTTCGGTGTTACAGAATTTTACACAAGGGCTTTCGACTGTCATATCTGTGGCATGTCTGGTGCTTTGTGACTTGTGTTGACACCCCTAGTGGGGATGATTTAGGTGTAATTGTCCACTGTTCAGCTTTTGCTAGATGGGGTGTGTCATGAATAATGTGGACATTGATTGCTATGCATTGTGTATTATGTCTCATATCTTTCCTGTACACGTGCCTGTTGCAATTCATGCTGTAGATAGTGTTCCACACTTTGGAAGTCAAAGACGGACCGATGGTGTGATTTGTGATGTGACTCTCTGACATGGTCAAGTAATGAGATGCCTGATGTGAGACACACAGATCACTTTGATGCATTAATCATTTGTTTCATGCACTTTCTGCAGGGGGATGAGGCACCAGAGCACCTTTGCCAGCAGACATGGGCCATTGGACGACGGAATTCCTGACCCGTTTGTTGGTGCCCACATGCACATGTGTGCACGAGCAGAGCCACAGTGATTGCAGACCCACATCCTAGAACTGCTGACATGTTCCAAGGAACTCCAGGCAAGGTGAGCATCACAGGGGGGCCACGACACAGCAAAGCTTGCACCAGGCGAGTTGCACATGCAGGCTTAGTCACAGCACTGAGGGTGAGCTTAGACGAATATTGGTGTTGAAGCACACAATGCAGCTCAGATGTGTTTGTGGACTGATGGCTGTTGATAGTAGGGTTGTCTGGTACACATGCAGGGGCAGTGGCACATACCCTGCGGTACACCAAGGTTCATTGAGGCACTTATATCAACCATGTAGCCTTCCAAGACATGGAAAGGGGCAGCTCACAGGGACATACAGCAAGGGACATACTTGGGTGCAGTGCATGTCTATTCCACGTACTTCATGATAAATGCACTGCCAACTTTGTTTTGGTCATGGTGGTACGCAACTTGCTCTGTAGTCATGGCTTGCCATATGGGTCTGTCTGCTTACCCAGGGAACATTGCATGTTGTGTGAATTGTGACACATTGGTGTTCCATTTGCCACGCACCCACCAGCGCCTGACTTACTGCATTGACTGTGTATGACCCGTCACAGGGGTGATGTTATATATGGGTACGAAGCATCGAGCACTGATTGTCTGTTTGTAGAGTAGTTTGTTGCTATGGGGCATGTTTTGTGTTGTGTTTTTGTGTAATTGGCACATACAGGTTGTTGACTGTGTCTCTCTTTGCAGCATTGCAGTGCTCCTGTAACCGGCCCTGAGAGTGCGCAGGCAGGAGGCCAGCACTCAAAACCAGAGTGTTTTCCTTACAAACTGCCCTGCATAGGCTTGCTGGGGAGTGTACTGATGCATGGATGTATGTGTGGTCCTATTTGGTATGTTTTTTTCCCTAATCACCCGTGATCATATGCAATTATGAAACCTGTACCCTCTACCCGGTGTTCCTGCTTCCCGTGCCTATCCAAGCAACGTTCCCTGACCCTCTTTCCCCACTGGGGTTGCGGATGCCTGTGTAAGCCCCGAACTTGCAGGCGCCAAAACCCTAGAGGGGGTGGTTGGTTCGTACCACTCCTGAGCCTGGACTACAGAAGGCCATGACAATGATGTCCAAGTTTGTTCGGATTGTGTATGTGTTCATGCAGGTTGTACATTTTCGTGCATTCCCTAGTTTCATGTGTCATACCTCCTCCCCTCACCTGCCACTCATTCCAGTCATCCAGTGTGTCTACACCTGTCCCGACTGCATATCCCTGAACCTCATTCCCCACCATGATCTCAGGGGCCTGTGTGAGTTTGACCTTGCAGGCACCCGGGACATGGTGTGGGTGGTTGTTTCATGAGACTCCCGCGCCTGTACAGGGGACCTGTGACAGTACACATCCATTCATGGTGCATCATCCTATGTCATGTACCACACATGTCTCACATCCTGTCGTGACATTGTTCGCTGTGCTACCTTGGTTGTTGCATCATTGTGGTAGTACTTGGCGTTTGTGAGGTACTGCTACGTCAAGTCATCTACTGGAGGGTGTTTGGGTTCGTTTTCATGCCTTGGATTTTGTGATTTTGGAAATGAGTGTGGATTCTGAGGGTTCAGGCATCTTTTTACACACAAGGTGGGAGATGGACACGAAGGGTAAAGGTGATCCTGTGGCTAGGTGGAAATGAGGGTTGGAGGCTCCATGATCCAGGTGCAGTTGTTCAGTGGGTCATGGTCATTTGCGCGGGAGGGGGGGTTGTTGTTGATAGTTGCATTGCCCTGCAGTGTGATGGGAACTCTGACATTGTAATGTTGTTGTCCTATGTACATGTTGTGTTCTGCTGATCAATGCCTGTTCATGTGTTGTGTTTTCCTTTCAGGTGCGAGGGGATAGTTGTGGTTTGACATGCTGGGGTGTACACATGGTGGATGTTCACATGTGATGTGTAGGGAACACTGATGGTCACTTGAGTGCACATGCATATGTGGAGTGCATGTCCCTGCAGAACTACACACTTGCACTCGGATGCACTCCATGTACTCCCACCCTTGCATATCCACGTGTACACTGTTTGCCTTCTGGTGTCCACTGTGTCCCGGCAGCACATGTTCTGTGACCGATTATGGTTCCAGTACATGCCTAATTTGATGTTTGATGTAGTCTGTCACTTAGATGTGATGCTCAGGGTGTGCATCACACGCAATGGCTGTTCACTGTGCTGTGCGCTGAGCAGTGTGATGCAGGAGTGGGACACTGCACACATGAGCTGCAGTGTTGATTTTTCAATGCATAATGTGCATATAGACAGGCATTCATTGTGATGTTACGTCTACGACTGTTGCAATGCATTTGGAAACGACTTATTTTGGGTGGGACATTTTGTTGGTCTGTCATATCATCTGATTCCGGGTCAGGCATCATTGTCCGATGCCACTGTACATTTAGGACATGGCAATGTGTACCTTATTGTTACTGCGTCAGTGTATGGGTATTGCTTGCCATGTCATGTTGATGTTTGGGAGGGTTTGACTGATATGACAGTGATGGCCATGGCCTGTTTTGCAGGTGTGTGTGATGCACACCTTGCATGTCCAGGTCATCCGCTTCTCAGAGCAACGAGCTGGGGGTAGGTTTCTCTCCGCAGCAGGGCCCTCCCCCTGGAACAGACTTCCTGCCTGACTTGAACTTGAGGGGAACCATCTCCAGTTCTGGAAGCACCTCAAGACCTTCCTCTTTGTTTCTGCTTACTCTCTGCCTCTCCCTTGCAGAATTCTTCACTGGAACTGCACAGGAGCTGCTACTGGGACACTCTCACCAACCTCGGTCCCTGGCCCAGCCACTGTCCAGTTGCACTGCCACCCTGGCAACCCCTGCACTGCAGTGCTGTCTCTTTATCCCTACAGCCCTCCCTTCCCAGCACTTGTCTGCACTTACCTTTGCAGTTGCCACCAGGCGACCTATGTATTATTTTTTTGGCCTACTTCCCCTGTACTGGACTCCCCCCCACCCTTCCCCTTGCACTTTTCCCTTCCCCCTACCCCTGCACTTGCACAATCTCAATGACACCTGGCCTAGTAGTACCGTTCTCTATGTTCCCTTGTTCCCCCCCCCCTGCCTCATTGCGCCTTGGAATACTTGTGTATGGCCCATGTCATGTCACATGTCATGTGTGTGAATTTTGGTTGCACAGGATAGCTTGTGTTTAAGTAGCTAGGGATGCAGACGATGTGGCACTTCCATGGCAACTATCTCAGGGTGGTAGGGTTGTGACAGTTGACTGTCACTTTGTCATCATCGATTGTCACCTGGTATGTGCCAGGCCTGTGTGCACTCCGCAGGGGTGGGAGTTTAGGTGAAAAATGTGGCCACAAGCTGGGTCCGGGCTTCCTCGCCACGTGCCCTGTCCCCTCCCATGGGCAGCGCCTGTGCCTGTGGTTGGGGATGTGGGGGCACCACCATGTCCACCGGGATGCCCTGCCGTGTTGCAACATTGTGCAGGACACATGCTGCCACAATGATCCTGCACACTACTGGTGGTGCATAGAGTAGTTGCCCACCAGAGCGGTCAAGGGAGCGGAAACGTGACTTGAGCACTCCGAATGTGCGCTCCACTATGCCCCTGGTTGCAATATGGGCGGCGTTGTATCTTACCTGGGGTGGTGTGGTGGGGTTCCGGATTGGCGTCATCATGTGGTTGCTCAGAGGGTAGGCACTGTCCCCTGGGGAGGTGATAATAATTGAGATTATTAGGGTTGGGATATTTGTCTGTGTGTGACTTGCATGCATGTGCAAGGGCATTTGTACTGACATAGGAACCATGTGTCGCCATGCTGCCCAGCTTCCAGGGCCCGGCTCAGGGCGGACATTCTGTATATGAAACTGTCATGGGTGGAGCCAGGGTAGTTTGCATAGACAGAGGTGATGATTCCCTTTGCATCGCATACCACCTGTACATTGATGGAATGCCAGTGCTTGCGGTTTCGGTAGATGTGCTCAGTGGCCCTAGGTGGACGTAGGGCCACATGGGTGCAATCTATGGCACCGAGCACTTTGGGGAAGTGTGCCACCCTGAAAAAATCCAGGACAACGGCCTGCCTTTCTGCGGGTGTTCTGGGCATGTTTATGTGCCTGCGGACTGAGGGGCGGGCTGTCATGATTGCCAGTACCTGGTGTAGGCAGCGTGACTGCGTGGCCTGTGAGACCCCCCGCACTATGGCAGTGGTCCGCTGAAACGACCCAGTGGCCAAAAAATGCAAGACATTGAGCAGCTTCTCCAAGGGGCTCAATGCTTGGGAGCAAAGGGTGGGGGATGTGAGGTCATCTTCCCACTCCCTGACCAGGTCTAGGATGATATGGGGTGGAAACCTATACCTGCCGTAGACCTGGTCATCAGGCATCCCAAAAAGGCTTGTCCGTGGTGCAAATATGCATGCCCTGGCTATTCTCCTCTTCCTGCGATGTCCCACGATCAGTGCAGCAACAAATGGGGCATTCATCGTCGCTGTATATAGGCGTTTGTTGTTTGCGCGCACTTTTATGCTGTCCGCGGGACGCCTCCGTGTGGGCGGACTCGTTGACGCCTGTGCACGTCTTTTGGCGTGCACGTGTTTCCCGTATTCGGGTGTCATCGCGTGTGATCGGAGGGGAGCGAGCGTACACGCGATTGGCCTGGGTACGTGTGTTTCCGGGTGCGCGGGTAGTTCCACACGCGATTAGCCTGGGTACGTGTGTTTCCGGGTGCGCGGGTAGTTCCACACGGGATTAGCCTGGGTACGTGTGTTCCGGGGTGCCGTGAACTTTCACACGCGATTGGTTGAAATCCACGTGTGTTCTGTCATCACGTGCAATGAGGGATACACCCTCGCACGACACGTCACAGACGCGCTCACGCACTGAGGGCCTTTGGTCCAATGAAAATGCGTATGCGTGCAGACGTGCTTACGTGCTAAGGGCCTTTTCTCGAATTGCACGCTGACGTGCAGATTTTTCACGTGCCAAATCACTCCGTATCAAGCTGGCCACGCGAATACACACGGAAGACCACGCTCCTGCCCAGAAGGCCGAATCACTGCCCCCCAGTGCCCCGAGCAGCCTCCCACGTGCCATCTGCTGCTGCCTGCCTGCCTGCCTGCTGCCACCGTGCCCTGCCATTTGGTGCCTGCACATCAGCCATCTGCAGGGGTCCAGTTGCTGTCTCCACCCCTGCTGGAACAGTAGACTCCCGACTGGGATACCATCGCTCCACAGCCCAGCCCCAGGACCCAGTTGCCCACCCACGCCTGCCTCGGGGGTCGCCATGTCGGGGCAAGCACCATCTGAGACCAGTGGCGACCCCCAGCCAGAGAGGCAGAGGGCCACCAGCTTCAGTGAGAAGGAAGTTGGTGTCCTGGTGGAGCATGTCCTGGGGCATTATGATGCCCTCTTCGGAAGACCACGCGCCAACAAGGAAGGACGGGAGAGGATCTGGGACGATGTAGAGGTTGCCATCAACGCGGAGGGGGTGGCAACCCGCGACATCAAGCACATCAAGAAGCGCTGGGAGGACTTGAGGTCCAGGACCCTCAATAAGGCCCGGCGCTTCGCGGAGGGGGGCGGGCACGCCTGAGTGACATCCAGATGAGGGTCCTGGAACGCGTAGACCCAGCGCTCCACGCCCAGATCCTTCGGAGGCAGACCCATCTGGAGTTGGCCGGTAAGTGGCCAAGCATTACTGTGTGAGACAGGGCATGTTGCAGTGTGCTGGTTGTCTGATACCTGCCTGTATGTGTGACATAGGCCATGTACGTATGTGTGTGTGCAGGGACATCATGGTCAGGCATGTGAGTACAGTGATGTGTGAACCACATGGTTGGTGCATGTGTTCTATTGCAACATGGGGGGCTCTGCGCGGAATGGACACATGGAAGCATGGCAGTCTCTGTTCCTGGACATGGGTGGGGGTGAGGGATGGGTGCTGGTCCCATGTACACGTATGGTGTCCATGTGTGTGTGTCTGACCTGCGTGTCTGTGACTTGTAACTGCCATGGATGCATGACACATGTCTGTGACAATGTTCAGATTCACTGATGCAGCCTAGTCATCCTTGTATCCACTGCGTCTGTGGTGTACGAGGCCAGATGGATGGAACTACGGTGAGGTGTGTGCATGTGATGGCAAGACCCATGATGCATGTGAGTTTAAAACCAACATTGTATGAATCATGAGTCCCTTGGTCATGTATGCCAATGTCCATGGCATGCGCCATGCCTGTTACTGTATGTGTTTTGCCTGCACTGACCCGTGTGTTGTGGAGGGACATGATGGAAGTGATGTATGACAGTGCCACTCATCTGCTGTTGCTTCCTGTCTAGGGGACCATTGTACAGTACCCTGATGCTTGTGTTCTATGTCTCCCTCTACACAGTGGCAAGTGAAGAAGAGGGCGGAGAAGGCGCTGTGGAGCAGAGCGGCGGGGATGCCGCCACGGCTGCAGTGGAAGGGGTGGGTGAGCCCCCACAGGGGCTTGCACCGGCGGAAGACGGCGTGGAGACATCCAGGTTGGTGGTTTCCACAGAGGGGGAGGAGGCCGCTACTGAGCCACACATGGGGCCTGGTGGGGGCATCCCCGCTGGTGCAAGTGGTGCAGTCCAGGGCCAGGGCCAGGAGGCAGCACAGGTCGCCGTGGAGGTGCCTGTGCATGTCACTGTCCCTGACACTGTGACTGCACCACCATGCACCAGCAGGGATGCCCCATCCCAGGCCCGTCCGCAGGTAGGGGAGATGTCCATGTCATCTGACACTCCTCTACCTGCGGACGAGGGGACCCCTGGCCGTGTGGAGAGGGTCCTGATTGGTGTTGCGTTGCGCACGGCTGGCATTCGTGATGAGGTGCATGCTTCCCGGGAGGAGCATGCACATCATCACGAAGAGCACCGTGCGTACGTGAACCATTTGGGAGCCGCCATGGTCGGGGGTTTCCTACATGTGTGTAGCCTTCTGGCGACCCTCTCCTCCTCTGTGGGGGCTATGCGCCAGTCGTGCTCCATGCCGTCTTCCGGCCCAGATGCCACCAGGGCCCCCTGTGGACCTGCCCCGACCAACGCAGCCAGCTCGGTGGGGACCCCATCCCTGCCACAGTCGGGAGTCGAAGGTCCAGCAGGGGTGGACACACCAGCAACTGTCCGCCTGCAGATGGAGGATGTGCCGGCATCATCTGGCAGGTCACGTGCACGACGGCATCGGTGGATTCCATCAGCCTGGATGCCGTCGTGCTGGCAGAGGCAGTGGCGTCGGAGGCAGCAGCAGGCTCGACGTGGGAGGCATCATGGCTCGGGGCCATCAAGATCAGAGGGGCAGGCATCGGCCGGAGGGCAGGAGAACCCTGGGATGGCAGTGTCTTCCGTGTGGGAGCAGTTGGTCCAGTGGATAGGTGCGGAGCGGCAGCGGGCGGAAGAGGAGCGGCTCACCATGGTCAGGGCGGAGTTCTCCATGCGTTGGGCGTTGAGGCGGGCTGAGTGCCTCGAGGAAGCTCGCAGGGAGTTTGAGGTGGACACGGGGTTGTCCCTGCGAGACCTCGGGGCCAGGACAGAGTCCCGCCTCCGGGACATCGACATGGAGTTCGATGATGCCCTGGCCGGCAACATCACAGAGTGAGCCGCAGGACTTGCCCGCTGCCATTGTATATAGTTCTTTAGTTAGTTAGTGTTAGGTTTCCTTTATTTTTTAAGTTTTTTTTGGACCGCTCGGACAATGGCCACTTTTCTGTATATATTTTTATTATTAGTTAGTAGTAGTAGGTTTCATTTATGGTGTTGGGCTCATGGACCCTGGGATATTCTTGTACATAGTTTGATGTTTGGAAAACATTTGTTGGATTTATATTTGTGTTCACCATGAGGCAATGGTTTTTCCTTATTTTTCCCCCCATTATTTTGCTTTGGACTACATTAGTTTTTGGATTCCTTTGTTTTTCGATTTTTTCTATTAGTTCTCGGACATGGACCATTTGTTTTGTCATCCCCATTGTTGTGTGTTTTATTTCTTTACTTCATTTTCATCTTTAATACATATATTTATTACTTACATTTGTGGTATTTTCTCATTGGTTTCATGCATGTAATGATATGGGTTTTGACATTCACTTGCACCCATTGTGTATGTGTGTGTGACGGACATGTATTCATTTACATACTTCCCATTGGGGTTGTATCATGTAATTGCATCTACTATGTGGGTGGATGCAATCCTTGGCTGGGTGTTTGTGCTGGGTATGCTGCCCATTACTGCCATGATTGCGTTTCGTCAGGACCTGGGGGCAGGGGGACATGAGTGGGGGCCTGCAGGGGGGTGGGGGTGCAAGGGGACATGAGTGGGACATGGTTGGGGGCCTGCTGGCAGGTGCCCCACAGTGCTGGGGGTGGGGGTGCAGGGGGACATGAGTGGGGGCCTGATGGAGGCTGCCCCTGGTGACTGGAGGGGTGGGGGTGCAAGGGGACATAAGTGGGACATGGTTGGGGGCCTGCTGGCAGGTGCCCCACAGTGCTGGGGGGTGGGGGTGCAGGGGCACATGAGTGGGGGCCTGGTGGAGGCTGCCCCTGGTGACTGGAGGGGTGGGGGTCCAAGGGGACATGAGTGGGACATGGTTGGGGGCCTGCTGGCAGGTGCCCCACAGTGCTGGGGGGTGGGGGTGCAGGGGGACATGAGTGGGGGCCTGCTGGGGGGTGGGGGTGCAAGGGGACATGGTTGGGGGCCTGCTGGCAGGTGCCCCACAGTGCTGGGGGGTGGGGGTGCAAGGGGACATGAGTGGGGGCCTGCTGGCAGGTGCCCCACAGTGCTGGGGTGTGGGGGTGCAAGGGGACATGAGTGGGACATGGTTGGGGGCCTGCTGGCAGGTGCCCCACAGTGCTGGGGGGTGGGGGTGCAGGGGGACATGAGTGGGGGCCTGCTGGGGGGTGGGGGTGCAAGGGGACATGGTTGGGGGCCTGCTGGCAGGTGCCCCACAGTGCTGGGGGGTGGGGGTGCAAGGGGACATGAGTGGGGGCCTGCTGGCAGGTGCCCCACAGTGCTGGGGGGTGGGGGTGCAAGGGGACATGAGTGGGACATGGTTGGGGGCCTGCTGGCAGGTGCCCCACAGTGCTGGGGGGTGGGGGTGCAGGGGGACATGAGTGGGGGCCTGCTGGGGGGTGGGGGTGCAAGGGGACATGGTTGGGGGCCTGCTGGCAGGTGCCCCACAGTGCTGGGGGGTGGGGGTGCAAGGGGACATGAGTGGGCGCCTGCTGGGGGGTGGGGGTGCAAGGGGACATGAGTGGGGGCCTGCTGGCAGGTGCCCCACAGTGCTGGGGGGTGGGGGTGCAAGGGGACATGAGTGGGACATGGTTGGGGGCCTGCTGGCAGGTGCCCCACAGTGCTGGGGGGTGGGGGTGCAGGGGGACATGAGTGGGGGCCTGCTGGGGGGTGGGGGTGCAAGGGGACATGGTTGGGGGCCTGCTGGCAGGTGCCCCACAGTGCTGGGGGTGGGGGTGCAAGGGGACATGAGTGGGGGCCTGCTGGGGGGTGGGGGTGCAAGGGGACATGGTTGGGGGCCTGCTGGCAGGTGCCCCACAGTGCTGGGTGGTGGGGGCGCAAGGGGACATGAGTGGGGGCCTGCTGGGGGGTGGGGGTGCAAGGGGACATGGTTGGGGGCCTGCTGGCAGGTGCCCCACAGTGCTGGGGGGTGGGGGTGCAAGGGGACATGAGTGGAACATGGTTGGGGGCCTGCTGGCAGGTGCCCCACAGTGCTGGGGGGTGGGGGTGCAAGGGGACATGAGTGGGGGCCTGCTGGCAGGTGCCCCACAGTGCTGGGGGGTGGGGGTGCAAGGGGACATGAGGGGACATGGTTGGGGGCCTGCTGGCAGGTGCCCCACAGTGCTGGGGGGGTGGGGGTGCAGGGGGACATGAGTGGGGGCCTGCTGGGGGGTGGGGGTGCAAGGGGACATGGTTGGGGGCCTGCTGGCAGGTGCCCCACAGTGCTGGGGGGTGGGGGTGCAAGGGGACATGAGTGGGGGCCTGCTGGGGGGTGGGGGTGCAAGGGGACATGGTTGGGGGCCTGCTGGCAGGTGCCCCACAGTGCTGGGGGGTGGGGGTGCAAGGGGACATGAGTGGGGGCCTGCTGGGGGTGGGGGTGCAAGGGGACATGGTTGGGGGCCTGCTGGCAGGTGCCCCACAGTGCTGGGGGGTGGGGGTGCAAGGTGACATGAGTGGGACATGGTTGGGGGCCTGCTGGCAGGTGCCCCACAGTGCTGGGGGGTGGGGGTGCAGGGGGACATGAGTGGGGGCCTGCTGGGGGGTGGGGGTGCAAGGGGACATGGTTGGGGGCCTGCTGGCAGGTGCCCCACAGTGCTGGATGGTGGGGGTGCAAGGGGACATGAGTGGGGGCCTGCTGGGGGGTGGGGGTGGTGGGAGACATGGTTGGGGGCCTGGTGGAGGCTGCCCCTGGTGACTGGAGGGGTGGGGGTGGTGGGAGACATGGGTGGGGGCCTGGTGGAGGCTGCCCCTGGTGACTGGAGGGGTGGAGGTGGTGGGAGACATGGGTGGGGGCCTGGTGGAGGCTGCCCCTGGTGACTGGAGGGGTGGGGGTGGTGGGAGACATGGGTGGGGGCCTGGTGGAGGCTGCCCCTGGTGACTGGGGGGTGGGGGTGGTGTGAGACATGGGTGGGGGCCTTGTGGAGGCTGCCCCTGGTGACTGGGGGGTGGGGGTGGTGTGAGACATGGGTGGGGGCCTTGTGGAGGCTGCCCCTGGTGACTGGGGGGTGGGGGTGGTGTGAGACATGGGTGGGGGCCTTGTGGAGGCTGCCCCTGGTGACTGGGGGGTGGGGGTGGTGTGAGACATGGGTGGGGGCCTTGTGGAGGCTGCCCCTGGTGACTGGGGGTGGGGGTGGTGGGAGACATGGGTGGGGGCCTTGTGGAGGCTGCCCCTGGTGACTGGAGGGGTGGGGGTGGTGGGAGACATGGGTGGGGGCCTGGTGGAGGCTGCCCCTGGTGACTGGGGGTGGGGGTGCTGGGAGACATGGTTGGGGGCCTGCTGGCAGGTGCCCCACAGTGCTGGGGGGTGGGGGTGCAAGGGGACTTGTGTGGGGGCCTGGTGGGGGGTGGGGGTGCAAGGGGACATGAGTGGGACATGGTTAGGGGCCTGCTGGCAGGTGCCCCCCGGTGCTGGGGGGTGGGGGTGCAAGGGGACATGTGGCTTGGCTGGGGGGCATGCCCATGGTGGATGGGCTGCCTGCGGGACATTACCAGGGGTGCAGGGTAGTCCCCTGTGGTGTGGGCTGCCTGCAGAGGTCGTGGACGGGGGTAGAGGGGAGACCTGGGAGGACCCACACTGGCAATTCACCTCTTCAACTTCCCGCACACCCACGTAATACACTGCCCCACTCGCACAGGCCCAATCGCGTGTAGGATTTCTCGCGCACCCCTGTAATACACGTACCCAGGCCAATCGCGCGTAGATTTTCTCGCGCACCCCTGAAATCCACGTACCCAGGCCAATCGCGTGTAGAATTTCTCACGCACCCCTGAAATCCACGTACCCAGCCCAATCGCGTGTAGATTTTCTCGCGCACCCCTGAAATCCACGTACCCAGGCCAATCGCGTGTAGAATTTCTCGCGCACCCCTGAAATCCACGTACCCAGGCCAATCGCGTGTAGATTTTCTCGCGCACCCCTGTAATACACGTACCCAGGCCAATCGCGTGTAGAATTTCTCGCGCACCCCTGTAATACACGTACCCAGGCCAATCGCGTGTAGAATTTCTCGCGCACCCCTGAAATCCACGTACCCAGCCCAATCGCGTGTAGATTTTCTTGCGCACCCCTGTAATACACGTACCCAGGCCAATCGCGTGTAGAATTTCTCGCGCACCCCTGAAATCCACGTACCCAGGCCAATCGCGTGTAGATTTTCTCGCGCACCCCTGTAATACACGTACACAGGCCAATCGCGTGTGGAATTTCTCGCACACCCCTGTAATCCACGTACCCAGGCCAATCGCGTGTAGAATTTCTCGCGCACCCCTGAAATCCACGTACCCAGGCCGATCGCGTGTAGATTTTCTCGCGCACCCCAGTAATACACGTACCCAGGCCTATCGCGTGTGGGGACACCCGCACACCCCTGAAATACACGCTCCCCGCTCTGCGTTTGCTGCTGCCCTTTGCGCTGGATTGGGGATTTTGATGGCTTTTCCCTGCGCGAGGGGCGTTCTTGGGGGCGTAACTGACGCTGCTGCAGGGTCGCTGCGCCACTCTGCGCCACGGCTGGTTGTGGATGTTGGAATCCATGAATACGCTGTGCGCCTGAATGTGTTTCGGCGCACGCGGCTGGCGCAGACTACCACACGCGCACACTGTGCGCCAGCCGCGTGCGCCACTTGTGCGCCGAATTCTATGAATTGGCCCCATAATCTAATATTGGATGTTCAATAAGAAGTATTATTGAAAGGAATGAAAAACTATCTGATATTAATGATTTGAATTTGTTTATCCATACTATGTTGAAACAAAACATAAGTCAAAAGCTAATACCAATTTCGAAATGCACTTTGTTTGAATAGCAATGAAGATTGGAAAAGAATGTTCTTTTTACTATAAATTGATTGATGAAATACATCACAAGATTGTTTGACACTAATTTTTTTGAAATTTACGTTTATAATAAGGTTTGAACTTACAAAAAACATATTACTTTTTGGTTGTATTTACAATAAACATTGGGTGTGCAGGGGACGGGAGAGATCCACAAGGTTGTGGACATCTGTTGTATTGTATGCTGCCCAACAACTCCATTAAAATAGGTGGAGCATATATTTATGACAAGTGGTGTCAGCTTGAGGGGCGGGTGATATGATTTAGTGTCGCGAGGGCACTTGAACTTACGGTGATGGATCAGTTAAACTAAGTTAAGGTGCATAGGCATTTCTTTTAAGATGGATCGATGTATGATCGAAAATACATGCCCGATCTATTGGGACAATAACATCTCTGAGCGAACTACCCCTGTGAGAGCAGTCTTTCTATTTGCAAAGAATCCATTTTTGGGGGGGTTTCTTTGCCAATGAAAAGGCAAGCCGCCATTGCAAATAAACTATTGTTTGTTAAACAGAAAATTAATAGGCACACGTTTTATCTACCCTCTCATAGGATTTTTCTACAATAAGGTAAATCATTCTCTGTAGGCAGGTGTTTCTCATGAAATACTTAGGATAGATTAGCACCGGCAGATCACATCCAAAGGGCATTTCTCTTTTAGTTTAAGAATGAGTAAGCCAATAAATATAAGTATCAAAAAATAATAAAACTCCTTTGCTTAGTTGGAGCCTTCTTGTGGTTATTTGTAGCAAACATGCAATCAAATGACGAGTAATCGACTTCCTACAGCTGTAAGATGATCCAGCAAAGAAAATTGTAAAACATATGTCATCATTTTGACCTATTTATTATCTTCCAACAAATCAATGTAATATGACAAGGGAATGCAACAAGGGAAGGGAAGCTCTTACAACACAGCTGCCAGCAGAATCTAGCACTTGCAACATTTTAATGGCAGCACCAAAGGGCAGATGGTAGATGCTGCTAATGTCTTACGTGCATCATTAGTGTTGAAAGGGTGGTGCCATGTCCTAAGTAATGACATATGTGTATCCCTTCTCAAATGTCATCATGCTTTTTTTATACTCCAGACCATTACTTTTGGCTCAGTTAACATTATTTTTTATATTTTACTGGTGCACCTTTACATTTTAATGCAAGCTTGCCGTCTTGACCGGTGTAGTGGAAAAAATGGCCACCTAATTTTTTAAGCCCTGTCATTGTGCCAGTGGCTTTGTTGCCCAGCTTCCTCCACTTTGGTGGTGAAATGTCTATATATGGTCATGCCTCTTTTTTTGTTGTTTTGATTATTTATTTTCAATTATTCAGATACAAAATAAACAAACAGAAGTTCCAAACAGTATAAACAAATCATCCATGAGACAACAGCAGATGTATCAATATGAACTATGTAAATGAAAAGCAAATTCTGTACTCCTCGCCCCCCAGTCCATTTCATAATCAAGAAGTCTAGTACAAAAGCATAAACTTCCCCCAAATCTTATCAAAAACTGTGAATTTCCTTTCTCTCCTATAGATAGTTTTCTCCATTTCAGCCAGCTTGTGCATTTCATCAATCCAAACATCAATTTTCGGTGAGACAGCTGATTTCCAGCCCGTAAGAATCAATTTCCTTCCCATCACAGCACCTCGAAATAGCCATTTCTTTTGACAAGTAGTCAATTCTTCAAGTAATTCATCACCTCCCAGTTTCAATGTTCTAAAATCTAAATCAATTTTCTCCTCCAATACTTGACGCAAATTGCGCCAAACAGCAGCCAAAAACCACACACCCTGACACAATCCCACATCATATGCTCCAGTGTCCCAACTTGATACACACAACCCCGGCAATCACTGGTATCGGAAAGTCCTTTCCTACACAATCGCTCTGGGGTCCAATATACCCTGTATAAGATTAATTTACCGGGACCTTTCACCCAGGCTTAAAGAGCAAAGTTTGACATTTAGGCACATTCTCGCCCATAGCGCTGACGAAATATCACAACCAATTCTCTGACTCCATTCATCCCACAGTTGAACATTCTCCTTGTATTCTGTAGCAATCTGTCTATAAATCCTACTAGCCAAACCCCTTCACCCTTTTTCAATCCAGTAGTGAAAAATTCCAGATTCAATCCATTATCTACCTCCACATCACCAATGGTCTCCTAAGCCTCTGATAATCCATGTTCCTAAAGCCATTAATATTAAATTTTTCATTAACTTCCCTGGCCGTCAAGCTCTTCCCATATTTGAACAGGTCAGCAATCCACTTGACCCCTCCCAAAAACCATTCAGGCCAGAATATAGTCTTCCCATCTACCTTGATTCCAGCATTCAACCAAATCAAAGCCCCTGGATCCTTGAGAGCATCAACCTTCATGCGGTCACATAGTTTTTTCCAGGAGCTTCACAAAAATTCAGTGGTGGGATTCTTCACACAACCAGGTCTCGTCATAGTTGAAAGTATGGCCCTTGGTGACAAAGGCCCACAAAAACCAACCTCCGCTATCGCCCAACCATCTGGATTGTCATTCAGAAATGGGACAAAAAAACTGAATGCCAGATGATAAGCACGAAAATGATGGACCGCAAGTCCACCTTTTTCTAGAGGCAGCAGTAATTTCCAAAGTTTCAGTCTGGGTGGTTTATGATCCCAGATGAAATCCTGCTCAAGCCTATCCAGTTCCTTCCAGTAGTGCGTGTTGACATTTAATGGTATTTAAGCAGTACGTGATTCATCTTTGGAGTCCATGTTATTTTAAGGGCTTTAACTTTCCCCCAAAGAGAAAGGTTTAACATCTTCCAAGGTTCCAGTTCTAGTTTGGAATCCTTACATAGTTCTTTTAGACTTTCATGTAAAATGTCCTCAATCTTGGGTGTTAACCAAATTCCTAAGAATCGCAGCCTGTCAGCACACCATTTGAAACCCAATGAAGTTATTGAATGTTTATTGCATGGTACCGTGAAAGGCATCACTTCGGACTTTGCCCAGTTAATTTTATAACCAGATGATCGATGAACATTTGACAGGATTTCCATTAAACGGGCAATGATTTCTCCAAATCCCTCAAGATCAAAAGCAGGTCATCTGCATAGGACCAAAGTTAATGTTCTAAACCCCAGCAGCTCACTCCGCACAACCTACGTTCTTGTCTGAGCACAATAGCCAAAGGTTCAATAGCAATGATAAATAAAAGAGGGGACAATGTGGTGATGCCTCTTTGTGTGTTCTGCCCAGAACCTAGGAAGGGCAATTGTGTTCTTGAAACTGGTTTGAACTGTGTAGGGGTCCCAGACCCCTAATAATAATCCACATCCTGAGTGATGTCATGGATGGCACCGAGATGGTTATCCAGGATTGGAAAATCTCTGAGTTTGAATGCTGCATGTCTCCTGATGGGTGGGCTGGCGAAGCCTCCTGCCCAGCATTGTGTACATCAGGGGGGATTTTGGAGGCATTCACTATTCAACCATTGGAACATGAATACAAAGAACTGAAATAGCCATGAAGGACGCCAGGACAATGCTGCACCCACCATTGCCAAAGATAACTCCTATAAGACAAAGGTCTGGCATGCTCCAATGGGGGAAGCCATTCCAGGTGATTCTCTCCCTGGGTCACCGTCTGACCCTTCCATTGGCACCTCCAATCTGAAAGGTCTGCATATCCTGAATGAGGGGTTCCTCGTGTGTCTGGATACAGAGCACTGGGCACACCTGCATTGTTTGTCCCTCCCCCAAGGTCCAGCAACAGGCACCATCTGGAACCATGAGCACATGAATGGAGGCCAAAGCCACAACTAGCTGGACACAATCCCAACACTTGAGCTTGCATCTGCACCTGCGGCCCCTGGGCTTTCTTCACTGGAAACGTCAACATAATTAGTATACCCAATGTCTTCTGACTTACTTTCAGTCAGTGTTCTTGCTCCTGGGGGTATATGGGTTGCATAATCATTTTGCTTGCCGCCTCAGACTGTAGCAATCTCAATAGTACAAAACGTCCTTACCTGCAGTCACTTTGTGCCTTGTCTTTGGTTGGGATACCCAGACATTGGCTTATTGTGTAGGGTCTCTCTCTAATTCCTCCTACCGATGGCTGCCCTAAGTCAGGTAAGTACAAACATACCTGACTTGGAACCATAACCACATCCTAAATACTGACTTTGTGACTGTAGAGCCTATGATAATCATTTTACATTACCTTAAGTAACAGTGATATTTTACTTACCTCTTAACCTTGGTGAACACTTGTGCACAGGCAAGGTGTTTTAGGGAATATTACTAAAACATCGCCCCGACAATTGTGACCCTGACTTTACCATGCCGTTGCACGGTAATAAAATGCTGACCCCCACTAGACAGACTAATGGGAGCAGGGGTCGTGGGGGTGACCCCCGATCCACTTTGTCAGTGTAGTGGGGGTCAGGAGTTTCCGGGGTGCCCCCCGCTTCCATTAGATAGAAGTGGGGGACAATAAAAAAAAAATAACTTTAACTAAAAGAACAAAGGATGCTACGATGCCAGTTCAGACCCATGTTAGTGGGCGTGAACTGACGCTGCAGGGTCGGAGAAGAGCCAGCGTCACACTTCACGGTGTTCCGCCGAAAAGGTAAGTAGGTAGGGGGAGGCGGTTGCACGGATGCGGGACACAGTGATCTATCTGATCACTGTGCCGCGCCATAATGGGAGTCAGCAATTTAATTGTCGGCATTATGGGTGGTGCAGTGATCACATAGATTACGTTTTAGGACAGTATTTGTTATTTAGGAAGTGTGTTGCTTATTTTTAAATCGGTATTCTTGCTATTGTTTGTTTCCTGCTAGTACTACTGGGTTAAATGTTATGGATGGCTACTTTGGAAACCATTGCTCTTTTGTGTATAGATTGTTTTGTGATACATATACTATAGTTGCTCTGAACTTTGTCCCTTTATTTTTTGGTAAATAAATACCATGTATATTTTTGGCTTGTGTGGACAGCCCTTTACTTGATCTCTTTTGTGTGTCTGATTTGTACTTTACGGGAGGGAGTCTGCACTTCTCCGAAGAATGAAATCTTGCTGCTCAGCCACCTTTGCCAGTGAGAGTTTGACCTACCTTGAGGAGATAGCCTTGTAAACTACTACAGAAGGTCCCTCTGAAACCCACAAAATCCTCCCACTAGCTGCCACAAAAGCACAAATGTATGAGCCAAATCTAATGTAAAGGAAATGGAAGGCATTCATTTTAGGCGGGACAATTTCGATTCTTGGGCGCTTTTGTCACATATCGAGCCATGTACACATGTGAAACAATTGCGTAAAACTGCTATACAACTTAACTTGATGAAAAGTTTGACTTTCTCGATTGAGCAATAGCATGTGGGTTGTGTATAAATATCAAAGCATGTGGAGGACAAACGAACGGGGATACTTTTGAGGTACAGCTAGCTCTGCCACGCGGTGCCTGGAGTAACCGATGGCCTCTCGTGCTGTGGAGGAGGTAATCCATGCTGGCACTCTCTCGCCCTCCCACGTCTCTTTCAGTCTCATTTATCCACCTGAACTTGAGAACCCGAGCGGGCCTGAGCTCAATAGATGCGGCCAAGAGCAGGTTGCTGACGTGTGTACATTGTTCTGCAGAAGGAGGTCCATGAATGATTGACGGGGCTCACAGCTCCGTTTCTCACTGCAGAACAGAGCGAGAAAGAGAGGAAAGACTGCTGCCAATGGGGCTTACAGTTAGGGCAAGCACTGGGATGTTGCGTCAGTGTCAAAGGGTTAAGACTGGTGTTTGATGAGGTGTTGCCGAGCCTTACGGTTTTGAAAATACCATCACTTTTTCTTCAAGCCGAATTCTCTCATTTCTATTATAAGGGCATTGTACCTTTAGATGACCGCATGCCACAATTGGTGGTCAATTAAGAAAATAAAAGTCAATCCTTCAGACACTTTGATAATTTACGACAAAGAACTGTTAAATCCATATTCTCCCTTATTCGGATGAGGGCGGCACTTGAGCAAAAGGGATAGCCGGGCAAGTCATGCATGTCTGCAGTGCTCAAAGATTTGGGGATCCTGTATAGCGCCTTATAACTGCCCCAAGTCATAAAGCATAATGTGCCCAACTGCCTGATCTATGGGTAGAGTCCTGACACGAATAGCAAATGGAGTAAGCATGTACCACACAGCCAGAGGACAATGGTTCACTGGGCAAAAAACAGTCACTCACATGACTTAGGATAATGTGCATTGGAGGGGGATCATACCAGAACTAGCCTATCACGTTCCCCGTTAACCCCTTAGGAGGCTTCACTTGATGACGTACAGACGAAAATGCCCCCTCCTCAAAGTGGGATTTTATCTTGAAAAAGAAGATGAGTGGCACAGAGATGCTGCCCAACAGCTTATGCCTTATCCTGCAAAAAAGGGGAACTAAATGGCACAGAGCAATGGGGAAATTATATGAATGCAGATGGTTCAATCAAACTTCAATAGCTCTCGCAAAGGCACCCCCGTAGAACATTCTGACGTAGCGCGCCTATCGTCACCAGGAAAGACTTCACTCAGACCTGAAGATGAGCCCAAGCGCCAAATTAACAAGCATTGGCAAAGACAATAGGTCTGCCTTTCAATTTGTAGAGGGTCGATTTTTCTGTAACACCACAGGAAAAAAAAAGGCTTACTGCCTCCATTTGCAAATCCGGGTCTGTTGTCTTTACCATCGATTATTATTGTAGATAGTCCTTGAAGGGGTTTCCCATTGCTTCCACTTCATACCAACTGCCTTATTGCCAAGCTCCCTGTTTGCTAGGCAGCCTTATTTGTGTTTTAATGTGTCTGGCCCACCACTGCAGGAATCAACCAGGTTCTATTTCCCTATTTAGTTTAGACACTGCTGCATTCTTCCTGAAAAACGTGTTATAGTTTTACATAGGATGGATTACTAAGGAGCGTATTTTGAAGAAATGAGTCATTTGGCAATGGGGACCTGTTACGTTTACAGTTTAACGTGTGTGGGTCCCCCCCACTGTCAAATTTTGGTCCTTTGCACTGTTGTGTACAAATGTGATGTGTAATCGGGTACACTGCATTTTGCATTTCATATTTGCACCAAATGCAGTGCTCACAATTACAATTAAACACTCTTAGACATGTTTGCATGTCGGAAAGCATTTAATTTTCATGTGTGAACCCTGCTTACCATGTGTGATCTGTAAGCGTGTTCAAAATGAAAATAATACACTGCCTGACAGTGTTTATTTGTAATTGTAAACGTTGCCTGGCATGCTTGCATGGCGAGCAGCATTTGGTATAGATCCCTAGCAGGGCCACCTGCTGCAGGTGGACCCCATAGGGATCTTCTGCATTTGCACTGACATGAAAATCCATGCCAGTATGCTGTAGCATTTCTATGGCGGAGAGGAAGGAGGTGGCAGAAACGCAATATGCATTCTGGCCCTCCTCCCCACCATACAAATGATTGAAATGGTGGGTATGAGGGTTCGGAAATGAGAGGCAGACACAAAGTTGTGGTTTTCTCATTATCAGACATGTTTATTAAACAGAAATGGGCTGGTTGAACGCCTCTCTATCCCTATCCTAAGGAGAGTTTGCCTGCCTAGGAAACTAAAACTAAAGATCAGTCTGTGTCAAGTCATTAAACTTGTAAACTGTCTTTGTGTCCAAAACATTCTAATCTGGCCCTCGCACTAGAAATTGACAACTATGTGTGCAAGAAAATGTCCCTGATTTATGATTGGCAAAAAGTGTTCACAATCAAAAGTAAATCAGTAAATCCAACAGAAACATTTTTCCAAAGAGAAACCTTTGGATCCAGAGGGTGATTCCCTTCCCCTGGATCTTTAGGCTAAGTGGCAAAAGTGTCTATTTCAAGCAACACTCTCCCTGGTTCGTTAGAGTACCTTCAGAACGTTCTTGTACAAACAATACATTACATAACAATTAACTCTTACTTGGTTTTTCTGTACTGGATTCAAACCAAACGTCTTATAACATGTAGCTTCTCTTTAGTTTCTTTTTACTGGGTCTACAAGAATTCTGATTCAGTTGAGGAATTTCACACAAGGTATTATTTAACTTCTCTTGTACATTGGTAGATTATCAGAGGTGTTTCTTCATCAGAAATCTTCCTGTGAGCTCTTCAGATTTCCTAGTGTACTCCCCTGCCAGGTAGCTTGTCACAAAAAGTCTTTGTTCAACTTAACAACTTCAAATGCTTGGTGCCTCTATCCATCAAGACCTTCTTTGTGCGCTTCCTAGATTTCCTGGTATACTTCTCTGCCAGGTATTTTGCAACATGGGTACATTTCCTTTCATAACTTGAGTGGACCTCATGGTATACTTCCCTGCTAGGAAGCCTTTGGTAGGTTCTTCAGATCCCCTGGTATACTCTCCTGCCAGGTATCTTGCCACAATTTTAAAGGTTGTATTCAATTTCAAAATGCCTGATGTATTTGGTTTCCAGAGCTTTCTTTATAACCTCCTTAAATCCCCTGGTTTATTCTCCATCCAGGTATATTCCGACAATTTTAAAGGTTGTTTTCAATTTCAAAATGCCTGGTATATTTGGTTACCAGGGCTTTCTTTATTAACTCCTTAGATCCCCTGGTATACTCCTGGCCAGGTATCTTGCCACAATGTCGTATGACGTTACATACTTCTTATGGATTACCTGGTATACTCCCCTGCCAGGAATCCTTCTCTGGGGTCCCATAGAACACCCGCTGTATTTCTCTGCTAGGTATGTTCCCCCAAATGTCAATTGCCTGGTGTACTCCTTTCACCATGGCAACTTATCAATGTCACTGTTCTTCAAGTATGCCACAGTTGTATTACTTTGCTGTGTTTCTATTTGTTTGCTTAAGGTAACACTTGTTTCAATTTTCCCCAAATTGACATCTCATATATTGGGACGTGTTTAAGTTTTGTTGCTGTTTTTATCTTATTGGTATTTGTTTGCTCAGAATAACACTTGCTCAAACTTTGCCCATACTGGCATCTCATACATAGGGACTTGTTCAAGTTTTGTATTTGTACTTTATCTGATAGGAATTCAAATGTTCTTAATTCATTAATTCTTCTACTTGTCAACACGTTTGCGGTACGCGCCAGGATCCTCAATGACTCCTCAATGACTCTGGGCAGACTCACCAGTACTTTGCAGCGTTCCCGATTCGTGGCGTGTCTCTGTGTTGGAGTCTCGTCTCTGGGACAGCCTCCTGCACACTGCCAACCTTCTCCTAGCGTTCCTTCCAGCTCCATGCTCACCTACCAGCTTTTCACAGTGGCCTGGACTGGAGAATGCTGCTTGCCGGCATGGCCATATCTCTGGGACCTCCTGTGCTGCTCCTGATACTCTGACGGTCCTCCAAAGTTGCCCGCTGCATCCCTCCTTCTTTCTTGCCACACCGGAATGTGACTCACATTTGCGAGCTGCCGCACTACGTGCCTGTTTTCTTGTCTACCTCTGGCACAATGCTCTCCTGTTCTGCTTTCATTTCGACTGTGGATGCCATTTTTAAATGTCACATGCATTTATGATTCAACCAAGCAAGTAGTCTGCACATTCAATGTTGGGTTTCGTGAAATCTGCATCAACTCCTTCCTCTTCTTCCTCGTCTCAGTACTTGAAGCTTTATGGGAGTTGAAGTTCATAGAGTTCATGGGATATTTAAAGTAATGTTGTTTAGGAGTCTTACATCAGAAACAAGAGATGTTATGTGTGTGTTGTGTATATTGGAGGTATGCATGGGATGTTGACTAGAATGACAGTATGTCATCAGAGGTTTGGGTGTCATAGGGTTTTCTTCAGGAGAAGGGGAGGAATATTTCATCTTTTCCAGTGCAGTCACCACCTACCCGCAGCAGTCGTCCCCTCCCACATAATCCTCCCTCATATTACCACCCCCACGGTCAGTATCAGGTAGCGGCTGCTGTCACCTGGCCATGTGGGAGGAGGACACCGACGGGGAATCAGTGATGACTCTGCAGGATTCATCAAAGGGGGTAACATTAAATCCTTTACGCTTTCCATTAACGTTATGACCCCTTTGAACATGAGCCCTAAAGTGTTGAGTGAAGGGAATTGAGTGAATGGGGTGTTTGGAAAAGGAGCATTGTTACCTTAACTTTGAAATTGTTCATGAATGGCATTATGCACAAACCCCACATGTCCTTCTAATTTAGGAGAGCTTTCTCTGTACAATACTGGCAGAATAAATATAACACAAGAAATATCCAAGCCGCATTAACAAAAGGGATGCACGCTTCATCCCTCACTAATGACACCAGGGGTCGACAGTGATTCTCTGCTGGCTTGAATAGATCTTACAAGTCTTTGTAAGTGGCCAGTCAGTATAGGAGAACTTTTGATCTGGAAACCTTTTTTGAACAATAAGAAAATAACTTAATTGCTCCATTTTTAACTATGTAGTCATTGGGTATTCAACCTTGGGCACCTGGGTCTGAATAGAATGCACAAAGCAGTAAATAAAATTGAAGAGTTATGTAAAAGGTCAGTTCAGAAAAAAACATTTTTTAACTCAAGTCGCGGCAGAGCCCATAATCAGCAACTGCCTGCTCTCAATGTGTAGAATGATCAGTGTAATTATTGAAAGGAATTCGGCCATTGGAAATCAGAGTGCCTCTATACCGGGTCCCAGTACTGGGTTCCTTCAATGAGGAATAACCGGGTCATTCCGACATTGGAGGACCCGGTAATTCCTCCTTGAAGGAACCCATCCCCATTTGAGCCCCCATAGGGCTCAATGGGAATGGGGAGGGAGATAATAACGGTGCCGTTAATAACGGCCCGTTATTAGCTCCCTGTTCCCCTCACGGGACCCGCTAAGGATGCCTGGTTTTGCCAGGCGTCCTTACCGGGTCCCGCAAAGGGAACCTCGTAATAGGCGCTCCCGTAATGAAGGGTGCCGATCCCGTATGGCACCCTTCATTATGGTAGTGCCTAGGTTACAATGAGGTCCAGAGTGTCTGAACCAGCCAGTTAAACAGAATCTGATCCTTTCCCCAATGCTTTCCACAGTCCTTTCCTCCACCACCGCCCCCTGGTTCTTTCAAATCCCCAAATAGGACAGCTGAAGTCCCACCAACATCATTGCAGCAGTAATTTCACCAGAACCCACCTGCTCCTTATGTAGAAGGATGAGTTAGTGGGGAAAATGCTTCTTGTCTGGTAGACGATGGAGCTTTCCACTCCACACTAAACTCTTTTGAATTTCTGCATGCTCTATGTTCAGATGACGTTTTACATGCTGTCAGCCTATACGCAACTCTGTTTTACTACCCTTGAGTGTTACTCTGGGTCCCATCTCAGAACATCATGCTTTTTCTGTTATAGCACTATGGATCTTCTTGATGGACATTCTTAGCTGTGTAACAGCGCATATCTACCGTGATGGGCAGACTGTGTAATAGCGCTATCTTGTTGCAACAGGGACCATTAGACCATGTTCCTCCACAGTAATAATAATCTCATGCAAATGAGTTTAGACACATACTGAAAATGAGACCTGTTTGTGTCACCCTGAACCCAGTCAAAAATCGCTTTTCTGTATCCGACTAAACTGCATTTCGAGAGAAGCAGAGGAAAGCATAAAGCCTGCCATTGAGTCTCTGCTTCACCAAGGTATCATTATATTGAACTTTAGCCTTTGCAATACTCCAATTCTCCTTGTTAAGAAACCTGGTAAGGAGATTTATCAGCTTGTACAAGCTCGATGTGTTGTGATTGCAGCCATTCTGTCCACCTTTCCTGTTATAAAACCTGCAACAATGTTGCCTTGCATTTCTGTAGATGTGACCCATTTTAAAGTATTAGATCTCTTCTCTGCATTCTTCATTGTATACCTAGAAAATCAATACCTGTTTGCTTTTAATTATAAACATTTGCAATATACCTTCAGAAGCCTTCTGAGGCCTTTGTGAAAAGTCCAAGCCCCTTTTACAAGATTTTGATGCAAGATTTGGTCTCTCTCGTGTTCAAAAAAGCATCTGTGTTTCTGTAGTATGTCAATGATTTACTCGAAGTGTCACCATCGCTGGAAGCATGTCACCAAGGTTCTCTTGATCTGTTAACTGGATTTGGTGTCATAAAGCTTTGAAAGGAAACCTTCAGTTGTGACAAATCTGGGTTCATTACTTGGTGCATGACACCACTGAGTGAGAGAAAAAAACGTCCTGAATTGATGTCATCCTCTGAGTTACCAAACCTGTAACCTGCAAACAGATGAGAGGTGTTCTTGGAATAGCCAGATACTGTTAGCAATATATAATGGGATTTGCCTATATTAAAGAGTATTTGCTAGCTCTTACCCTTTGTTCAACCCCCGAGCCTCGTCCCTGATCCCCAGAAGTAGACACAGCTTTTACCAACATCAAACAAGAGTTATGCAAAGCTGCTAATGTGACTATATCTAAATGTTCTATTCTGAACCCGCTTCTCTGCTTTTGAAACCCTCTGGTACTTACTCTCATCACTGCTTAGTCATTACTGAACCTCCTAAACCCTAGATTTGGCCTAAAAGATGTACCTCTGCAGAACCTTGAAACGATGCTCTATGTTGATGGGTCTCGTTTGAGTCAACTTACAGCAGCGTGCACAGTTTTTACACAGTATGATGCGTTAGAAGCTTAACTCTTGCCTAGTGACATTTTGTTCATGTTGTTGAGCTGACTGTTTTTACACGTGCCTGCATTTTAGAAAAAGGCACGTCGTCCACCATTTATACTCAGTCCTGCTGTGCCCATGGCGCCTCTCATGATTTCGGCATACTGTGGAAAGAGCAGAGTTTCTTAACCTCCCCAAAAAACTTTAAGTGAATATATTCTGCTATTACATAATGCAGAGATTCATTCACTATAATGATATATTGTCGGGGAGTTTCTCCCGGGGTCGGCTGGGCCTTCCACGGACCTCCGGGCTGGGAGGCCCCAACTCCTCCCGTGTTTCCCAAAAATGAGTATGAGACACACACAAGAAGCAAGGTGGTTCTGCTGTTTATTGAACAACGGCAGGGATGGGTCTAGGATCGTACGCGTCCGTCCAGACTCTCGAAATTCGTGGGGCTCACAGGCCCCTTTTTGCCTCAGTATGACGTGCTACTTGCGTCACCTGGGAAAGTTAGCGGCGAAAAACCTATCGCCACTCTGGATTGGTTCCTCGAGTGGTAGGGTTAGTATAGTATACATATAGAGAACGTTGTTAGTGGTTGAGGGTCAGTCAGGTGGTATACCTGGGTTGTCCCTTCTATTAGATACTTGAAAATTGTTACACGAAGACCCCTAATGCTTGGCTAATGTTAGTGGTGTCAGTGATGAGTGCCCCCATGTTCTGATTGGTCCACTCGCAAGCCCCCCAGCCTGGGACCATCGTTGTTCCCAGCTCGCGGTGTACCTGTCATTTGGAACAATATGTAACTATGTGTTCGTGCAGACAATGCGTGGATTTGCTCATAGGCCTGAGAGCAGACCATTCCCATCGCTGTAGATGTCCATTGGGACATTTCATTGTTGCAGCCTGTGTCCCAGACGTGGGACCCAGGCGACTTCTCCCTCGTGGGTCTGGCACCTTGTCAGGTTTGGCTTGGTCACGTGAGGAGAGACCGTGGCTGAGGCAGAATTCTGCACATTTAAAGTTGTATTTGCCTCTGCGTGCCTGGTTTTGCTTACAGGTGTGACCTTGGCGTCGGCTGGTAGCATACGAGTTGCAACATCGCTCCCTTGGCTGTCAGCTCTCGCTGGGCTCGTTCTGTATGGTCAGCACTTGTACTCTTGCTCGTTCAGTGTCCATGGCGGCTCTTGCTTGCGGCCTACTTGGGCCTGGTTCATAGGTGGGGATGTGTAATGCACGGCACTTATGTTGCGGTGTCACATGGCTTCATAGGCAGTATCATGTCTTCGTTGTATTTTCATCACGATGCAAGGGTCGGGAGAAGCGTCAGCAAGCATGTAAACGAGTGCTTTGTGCGTCTTGTGTTTCTGCATTTCGGAAAACCTATGTGAAAAATAATAAAGATGCGCGTCAGTGGGTGTATCCGTCACCTACGTCATAGCACTGAGTATATTCTTCGTGTGGATTGGTGTGGGAGTGTCCGGTGTGCATGGTTGCAAGTGTGTTCTTGACAGTTGGCTAGGTCGTCATGGCATCTCTAACGATGTAGGTGCTTGTTGTTGAGGGCTTAGTCGAGTTCATCCATGCCGCAGGTGTCGGCTTGAGTAGGGCAGGCTGGCGGGCAGGCTGGTGGGCACATCCGTATGTTCTTGAACCAGGGTATTTGGTCGTCTGGTAGATAGACGAATTCATCTCGTGGCGGGTGTCTGGGCCGCGATCCTCTGGGCCAGGGTCACGAGGAGATTGGGGGGGGGGAGTCTTTTCTCCCATTCTCCCACTTCAGTCCCCCCTCTGGTCGACTTGTCAACCACAAACATATCCTTTTCTTTATCTCCTCTTACTCTCCATATTTTAGTCACTCCTCCCAGGTGTCCGTAGTGGTTGACATGGTCCTCAAATGACCAATACATATATACACAACTTCCTCCTGGTTTGCAGTATACCCATCTTCCGATATAGCTCCTCGGGTTTCTTGGGTTTTCGAGCTTTACGGATGGTGGGTCTAAGTGGTTGGCGATGATCTGTCTGCGCAGTTTTTCTCTTTCCTTTAATATGGTGTCTGTGTGCTGGTCATCATCAGTTGGCATCAAGGGGTGCATACCAACCATTTCGATCATTTCGTCTGTAGTGCGTGCCTTCCTGGCCTTCCAAAACCTTATTATAATAAATGCAGCTCCAGCCAGTATTATGCATCCAACTATAATCTTCAGCCCGTCCGACAGCCATGATGGCATCCATAACCATAACAATGAAAACCAGCTATCATCCTTCTTCACTCCTTTACTTTCTTCCATCATCTTGGAGTGCATCTGGGCCAGTTGTGATACTGCTTCGGTAAGTGTACCATTATCGGCATCGTTAGCAGGAATAAATGTGCAGCATGATTGTCCTATCTTTGCGCAAACTTCTCCCTCCATCACTGTGAGGAGATCCAATACATATCTGTTCTGTAGTGCTACCATTCTCACCGCTCGCAGTGCCTCTTTTATTGCATTGAATCCGTTTACTGTTGAATTAATGGTCATCATTAGTTCCCATCGGGTTATCTGGAGCCATTTAGCGTTTGCATAAGCTTGTAGTCCAGGGTGTATTATTGACGAGAAGAACATAGCAGCTCTGCTAAATAACCTGTGTTCTGGTGGGATAGAAGTGAGTGCTGTTCCCGACCTTCCCCACAGGTAGTTTCCTGTCAGGGGTTCTCCTTGTCTCTTTTTCCTGTTTAGGACATTATTGTTGTTGTTGTTGTTCTCTCTCTCCTGTGATTGTACAGATCTCTTCTTCCTCTTGTTCCCTTCATCCATTTTGGGGAAATTGGCCATATTCACATGTTTTTGGGGCACCACTAGTGATGTGTACCATTGTGCATATATCACAACGGGGGCAAGGTGTGATAGGCCTTATTTCCACAGGCCCAGTAGTGATCCATTATTACTGCAGTTCCAGCACCCCCCTCTGGTAATTCTATCACGCTTCCACAGTTGGTGTTGTATACCACCTCCACATCCCCTCTGTGTTGGTAGCATAACTTGGGCGTGGTCAGCTGTAGTATGCTCATTGGGTCTTCATCCTTCTCCATCCATCTCAGCATGGGTACGTACTTGCCCCATGTCGTCCAACATCTGTCATTGTGTTCCTTTATGGTGGTGATATTTTCTCTTGTTACCATGTTGCTGCCGACCACTCCTATGTCCCATTCATTGTTCATGTATACCTTCCCTGTTATTGTTACCAATGGCCTTTCCCAACAGCTTTGTGTACCAGGAACTTCAGTGGTGTACCAATCACAGGGTAGATATTGTAGTGTTACTTTCTTCGTTTCTCCCTTTTCAGGGCCACTTGTCATGTATCTGAACGCTTCAGCATGCAAACTGCTCTTGTGGTAACTCAAATATGACTTGAGGAAATTGTTTTCGTACGGGTATGTGTCTCTCGTTTTCCACTCCATTCTCATCACTGTTCCTTGAAATCGCCCTCTCGTTTGGAATAGTGCCAGATATACTATACATCGTGCCGTCTTTTCTTCTATTTCTGTGGCGACGAATGTTCGAGAAGCACGCATGGCGTATGGGATCAATGAGCAAACATAACAGCTGTCTTCTGTTGTCTGCTTACCTATTTGGGTCATGTGCTGGTACCTCATGTTGTTCGAGACGTGTGCTGAATCTGTTATGTAATTATCAATACCCTTATTATCTGAGTATGTGCTGTGTTTAACTCTACTTCCCTTATGCGGAGGGTTGCTAATACCACCTGACGTAACACCTGTTGCAGCCGTGGGAAGGGGTATGTTAGGTTTGGGTGCAGCCATAATATTGATAGCATAACTTTTCTGCCATACAGAGGCAGCCAATAGACCAGTGATGACCAATACTCCTATCATTTGTATTACAAAAGCTAGTCTCACCGGCATTTGCTCTTACCTTGCTGCAGTCCGGCAGCTTATTCTTGCGACGTTAAAGTTGCCCGCCTGAAAATTCTCAATACGCTTGTTATTATTGTTAGTTGTTGTTATCAAGCTCTCCCTATCAAGTAATCGTTCAGTGTCCAGGCGAAGAGCTGTTCCCACGCCAACCTTAGTGATCTATCTCTTAGAGCAGGTAAGTGCTGGTGAAGATGGGGAAATGATTGTTCTATGGCCAAAACAAATGCGGTGTAATATACGTGTACTCTCCTTCTTTTTAGGTACTTTGGCCTTCATATATGATATACAAATTGGTGTGATAGGGCTTCAGGGTAGTTATCGTCCGTGGGTAGCATCTACTCCGGGGCAATGTACACTGTTAGTTACTTATTTTCTTGACAATACAATTACACATGGTACCTACATGTGCGAAAGCATACAAGTGTTTACATGTGTGTGTGCACAAAACAATGTCCTTCAATTGAGGGTGACCTTAGCGGGCAGGGGGTTTGGGGCTCAATTGGCGGAAGTCTGTTTACTTTTCGATCTCGTGACCATGGGATGGGCTGTGGGCAAGTGTCCAGTGTCTATTTCAGTACTTGTCTCTGGGGAGTCTGGGGGGTGATCGGGTGTAGTGACACTAATGTCGTCAGCTGTGGTCGACGTCTCCTTCTCTGTAGGCGATGCTGTCGTTGTTCTTCCAATGGCCCTGTCGGTAACGCTAGGGCGAGTCTGGAGTTTGTAGATCTTCACGTCGTGTAGGTGATTCCAAGCACGCTTATCCTGCAACTTCACCGCTCTGGTAGCTACCTCTTCTACCAAATGAGGACCAGTAAAGCGTGGGCCGTTCCACTTTCTATTGAAGTTGCGGAGTAGCACATGGTCACCTTTAGGAATTTTGCTTAGTCCTTCCGTTTCCAATTCTTTGTCAGTGTCTTCTTGTTGACAACTCTTAGACCCCCCCGCGTGCGCTCGAGCTGTTGAGATACAAACGCTACACTAGTAATCAAGGAAGACACATATTGATACATTTCGTCACCAAGAACAGTTGCAGTGTTTTCATAGTCTGTGAATGCTCTTGATGTAGGCGTTAGAGGAAGGCGCATTTGACGTCCTGTCACCACCTCGTGAGGAGTGAGGTGGTGATCAGACCCTGGTCTATTCCTTAGCTCAAATAGAGCTAGCGGAAGACAGTACAACCAGCTCTTCTTTGTTGTTTGCTGTATCTTTGCTATTTCTTCTTTCAATAGGCCATTCAGGCGTTCACATACACCATTGGCCTGCGGGTGATATGCACACGCAAATTTATGCTTAATGCCCAGCAAAGACGTGCTGTGCTGAAACATTTCATTAGCAAAGTGCGGGCCGTTATCTGACCGCAACACTTCACACACACCCCACCTGGGGAAAACCTCTCTCACTAGAAATTTAGCTGCTCTGAACGCATCTGCATGTGAGCAGGGTCTGGCCTCGATCCACCTGGAAAATGGGCATACCACTACAATCATATACCTATTTACTTGACATACATTGATCATATCAACGTAGCCAATATGAATGTGCAGGAAGGGTCCCTCTGGCCGGGGTATAGTACCTTTTATTACTTGCAGCGTGAGACCGGCCGTAAACTGTTGACATGTAAGGCAATTGCTGATAAAATTTGTTACATGAGAATTTAATTCGGGGCAGAACCAGTCTTACCTAATTCGTGCTGCAAATACTTCCTTTCCTGTATGAGCTGGGTGATGGAGCTGGGCCAGGGCGGTGTTCAACAGTGCCAACGGCATGACCACCTTTCCAGTGTTACCTTGACGCCACAGTGCGTCAGTTGGGGACATTGTGCATCCTCTTTTTACCCATAGTTCCTTTTCTGCCATTGGTGCGGCCGCCTGTAATTCCATTATCTGTGTGGCTGGGAGATGGGTGTACCCTTCTTTCATCAACATCTGTCTTGCTATCCCCTTCCCTCTCTCTGACTCTGGGGGGTTCCATATTTCACCAAAGTATGCCGCATGTTTGGCATGTGCGTCTGCCGTTTCATTCCCTTTTGAGATATGATCTTCTCCATTAGTGTGTGCGGGACATTTAACCAAAGCTATTTCTTGGGGATCATTGATTACTTCAATTAATTCAGCTAACAAGAGAGCATGTTGCACTGGGGTGCCATCAGCTCTCCTAAACCCCCTTCTCTGCCATTTTATCAACCCCGAGTGGACAGTTGATGTGACATATGCGCTATCAGAATATATAGTAACTCTTTTGTCAACGCTTTCCTTCAACGCCATGATCAGTGCATCCAATTCTGCTGCTTGAGCAGAAAAATGCTGTGGTAACTGTACACATTTCACCGGGACACACACCAAATCTTCTGTCATTTTTACAACTGCTGCCCCAGTTCTCCTTATCCCATCACTCTGGTCTATTGTTGATGACCCATCAATGAACAAGATCTCTCCACCATTGAGTGCATCCTCTTCAACTTTCCTAGTGCATGAATACATTTCGATAGTCTGCATACAATCGTGAGCATAATCACCTTCCTCAATAGCTTCCGCTATAAACCTTGCTGGGTTAACTGTACTACATCTGACAATTGACAGTTCAGGTCTAGACAAAATGATCTCATAACCTGACGCCCGCTGCGTGGTTAGTGTGGACTTAGGCTTATTCAATATCGCAAACAGTGCATGCTCCACAAATAGTGTGGTTGGGCACCCCATTGTAATAGACGATGATTTCTCTACTGCGAATGCTGCTGCGGCGAGACTCTGTTCACAAGGGAAATGGCCTAACATAACAGGGTCCAAGTGACCGCTGTAGAACGCTATTGGCTTGTGTCCCATGCTTGTTTTCTGAGCCAATACTGCTTTCATTACAGCTGAGTTGCAATGTGAAAAGATAAAGAACTGCCGTTCATAATCTGGGGTGGCCAGTACCGGAGCAGTTGATATTGCGTTCTTCAACTCGTCAAATGCTTCCTTCATTTCCCTTGTCCACCCCAATGTTTTGTCCCCTTTGTGTGCTTCTCTCAATGCTTCAAGTAGGGGTCCTATGTATGAGCTGTAATCAAAAACCCATGCTCTACAGTAGTTGCACAATCCCAGAAACTGCTGAAGCTCCCTCACTGTTTGTGGTAGTGGCGTGTTTGATATAGCCTGTGCTCTTTGTGGTGCAATCTTTCTTCCGTGTTGGGATATTAGTTGACCAATGTATAATACCTGTTCCTGACAGTACTGTAACTTTTCTTTGTCTACCTTGTAACCTTTTTCAGCCAATACGGTCAACATTTTCAATGAGTCCTCCCTGCACCTTTTCTCGCTTGTGCTGCAAATTATTATGTCATCAACATATTGCAGCACCGTGCTTTCCAATTCAATGTTTCCCAAGTCCATCTGTATTACTCTGTTAAAAATTGAGGGCGACCCTTGTGGTAACCTGGTGTGTTTCCATTTTGTGTTTCTGTACGTGAAGCTTGTCAAGTCTTGTGAATCTGGATGCAGGGTTATTGAGAAAAAGGCATTTTTGAGGTCAATCACTGTGAACCGTGAGGCCTCGGCTGGAATTCCACATAATATTGTGGCCGGGTTTGCTGCTATGGGGTATTCTGCTTCCACAATGTTGTTTAAGGGTCTGAGGTCCTGGATAAAACGCCAGGATCCTCCTTTAGCTTTGCGCACTGGGTACACAGCCGTGTTACATGGTGATTCTGATGGTACCAATATGCCATTATTTATTAGGGCCGTTATTGTTTCATATATGCCCTCATCTGCCACGTTTGATAGTGGGTATTGGTTCACTCTAGGGAGTATTGCACCCTTTTTCAGCTTTATTCTTACTCCCCTATACTCTTTATGCAGCCCACGTCATAGGGACTAGTGGTCCACAGAGATGTTGGAACTTTTGCCATATCTTCCTTTTAAAAGGGAACTGGGGTAGATGCGGGTGCTTCAAGTACCATCGTAATTTTCTGTGCCACTTGCTTATATGTCACTCTAAGCCATATATCCACACTCATCATAAATACCATTTCACCCTCTTCCTTGTCTTCTGAAAAGAGCTCCTCAACGGACACCTGGGTGAGCCTGCATCCCTCAGCCAGCGCTATCACTGCCCTCCATGCTCTCCCTTCCTGGTCTTGGGCATGTACTGCGATATAATCAGCAGTCGCTATAATACTCTCGATGCTCACCGAAATCACCTTCCCTTCTGGTTCATTGGCTGGTGTCTCAGGCCTGAATAAATATGCTGCTGGCCTCCTCCAGATCTTTCCTTCTATTCCTGGCATCCAGGCGAATGCCATGTCCGTTCCGTACTGGAACAGTTCGCCGTCCACTGGCTCAGCCCTAGTTACTGTCTGTCCACAGTATGCTTGCAGTATTTGTCGTGCAGTGAGCATGTTTATTCCTGGAGTGGAACAAATTATGCCATCCTCTGTGAAGGAGATTGTCATATTTAGCCTGCTCATTATGTCCCTCCCGAGTATGTTCACTGGTGACTCCCTTGAATACAGGAGCGGGACAGACATGTCATAATCTCCAATAGATAAGGAGATGTTATCAGTAAAGGGAACCAACCCCCTAGCCCCAGAGAATCCTTGGGTGTTCATGGCCTCACCTGACATCTTAAATTTACCTTCCCTTATGCAAGACCCGGTTGCCCCAGTATCAACAAGGAATGATAATTTTTTGTCACCTATCGTTTCCTCAATGCGTGGTTCCTCCGCACTATTAGGTGTTACCGACAGGATGGGACACACTAAGGACGTCTGTGGGCTGTCCTATTGTGGGTATAATGATTGACCACTTCCTGTGTAAGGGTTGTGTCCCAGGACAGTCATCCCTCAGACAGTCACCCTTCCCAGTTGTGTTTGTTGTAGCTGTGTATCGGTGGAGATCTTATGGTCCTGTATTTGAGTGGGCTGCTGTACTGGCAGTACTTGGTGGTGTTGTGTTATTGCTACCTGTTGTTGCGGTAGTGAATATGTCTGTGGCTGTTGTTGTGTTACTAACTGTTGCTGCGTGCTGCCCTGTGGCAGCCCCTGCAGTTGTTGGTAACCCTGCTGCTCCCTTGTAGGCCCTTGTTGTCCTTGTTCCCCCAATGCTGGTGTGGAGGGTCTCATTCTACATGTACGTGACATGTGTCCTAACATTCCACAAATCCAACATACAGGTGGTTCCCTGGTCTGCCATGGGAAACTTCCTGAATTATCCTGGTATACTGGTTGCCCAGTGGGGTAGAAGCTTCGGAATCCTCCCCCTTGCTGTTGTGCAGGATAGCCATATCCCCTCCCCCTCATCATTCCTCCCCTTCCCCTGATGTTATTATAATATCCAGTTCCTGATGTCATTTATCCTCCTCCCATGTTAGCCGTGTATGGTGGGGGTGGTGGCAGCTGTTGTGTTATAATTTGTGGTGATTGTATTTGGGAGGGATCTTGTGCGGCCACTACTTACGTGGGGTTTGGTGTCATTGTTGTAGGTGTAGTTATTAGTGCACCTTCCATCGTGTACTTAGTCAGTTTTTTCTGCACTAATTTAGCCTCTTCTGCTTTTTTATCTTCTTCCTTTTGTTTCATCTTTTCTTGCCACGTCCTACAATCGTGTACTGTTGTCAGTTGTATTTCCGGCCAAGCCTTTGCTTCCATCCCCACTACTTTCTTCAATTGTTTCTGTACTGCCTCCGGGAGCCATTGTATTAGTATGTGATAAAATATTGCCGGTGTCTTGTCCCATTGCTCTCTAGTTTTCATGCGCCACTTCTCCTGAATCTCCTGGACATAATCAACAGGATCTTCGTTCTCACGCATCTTGCGTGACGTAATTGCTCCTATGTCTGAGGTGTCTGGGTATTGTACCCTCAGTGCTTGCCATAATGCATGTCTGAAATTCGCAAATGGCGCCCCGTCATGTGATGTGTTCGTTATTGTGACCCCCGGGAAGCCCGCTCTCTTCCAGATGTCATCTGCTGCATCCCCTAATATTGATATTAGTAGGCCCTTCACGTCTCCTACTGCTAGTTTCTGTCCTGCAGTGTGTTTTTCCATCTCATATATCCATTTCCCCGCTCCTCCACTTAGTGATGGGAGCCTACACTTTATATTTTCCTTATCTGCATGCTTCCAAGGGACATATTGTGGTCTAACCCCCCTCTCTCCAAAAGTGGCACTAGATTGTGTCCTATCTGCCCCCCCCAGGTGTCGCGGTGTTGAGTCCGTATACCCCTCCTCTTCTTCTGTGTCGTCTACGTCATCTGTTATGTCCATATTTCCCCCGCTCATAGCTGTTTCCCCTTCATCTCTTCCCCTTCTTTTATTATTTCCTTTATTTGATGTGGGCGTGTGTGTTCGTTCTTCCTGCCTGCGTCCGGGGAGATCTCTTAGTCTGCCGGCTTAGCGTGTGTGTTCAGGAGTGGGTGTGGGTGGACATGCTGGACGGGATGATGAGGGTGTAGCTGCACGTGTTTGCCTTCCCGCCATTCCTTGTTCTCCTTCCTCACTTCCCCCCAGCTCTTCCTTCCTTCTGCAAGCCCATGGTGATTCCCTGTTGGTGCGGGTGATGTACAATTTGTCTAAGCTTTCCCTTTCGCCGTTTCTTCCTTCTCCCCCATTCCTTCTTCCTCGCTGCAAAAATCATCCAGGAGCGACAACCCCCAATATGTCTTTTGCCCCCTAATTGTCACTGTTTTTAAATCTATTAGATCCGTTCCCCCCACTTCTTCTTTACCAATTGATCCCTTTTGTGCTGACCTTGTTGCTACTTCTGTGTCCCTGCGTACATATTTCCTTATCCCACTCTCCCCTCTCCTATCTCCTCTTTCCCCTTCTCTTTTCTCTACTATTTCTCCGCCTATTTCCTCTTTTCTTTTTTAATTCCTCCATTACCTCACTACTCATCCTTTCTAATATCCTTTCTTCCTCTCTCCTCCTTTCCCATCTCTCTCTTTCCCTTTCTAATATGCTTTCTATTACCCTCCCTTCCTCATATTTCTTTGTGGTTTCTGATAGTATTTTCCTCTTCCATGTTTCAATTTCCTTTTCTTGCTCTTCTTCCTCCCTTTTCCTGTCGCGCTGTGCTGCTCGAGATACCCTTTTTGCTACCGCCTTCATCCTTTCAGCTTCCCTATTCTGTTCTTCAGTTCGTTCCCTCATTTTTTCTAACTCATTCTTACTTTCCTTCCTTTCCCTCCTTCTCTCTCTTTCCTCCCTCTCAAGCTGTTTTATCAGGGCGTTTTGCTCATTCCTTAACTCCGCCAATCTTTCCTCCAAAATCTCCTCCTCCTCTCGTAACAGTTCCCCTTCCTTCCTTTTTCCTCCTTCCCCTTTTATCTCACTCTTACTCTCATCATCCTCGTTCATTTTCCTTACTACCTCCTTCTCTTCTCCCGTTAATGTCCCTCGCAATTTTAATAACACCTGCGCAGCTACCCACTCGTGTCCTATGGCTGGGATTTGTTCTTCTCTAGTCTTCCCTTCCCTTGCGGGCATCTTCGTATAAGTTGGGCCTACCGCACTTGTCACCCCCCTCCCGTGTAGCCACCTGTAGCTGTATATGGTGGTGGGCTGTATGCTGGGTTCGAATACCCCTCAGCCACCGTTAGTTGTTGCCTTACCACTTCTCGTAGTTCCGTTACAGGATATAAGCCCCCTTCCTCCTTTTTCACTACTTTCGCTAAGGGCATGTTGTCGGTCGGTTCCTTTTTTATTTCTGTTTCATTCACATTGCTAATCTTCTCCCCCCTCTTGTCCTCTTCCCGCGCACTGTGTGCTTTCAACCTCCTTTTCCCCATTCTCTTCTTCCTCCTTAATCTTCTTCTCCTCCTTTATTTCCCCCACAGTGAACATTCCGGTCGGTCCTGGTAGGGACCCCTGGAACATCCTCCATAAGTTAAACACCTCCACATGGTGCGTCAACCTCTTCCCCTTGTATGTGTTATGTAGATGTGTTAGTAGCGAGTGTTGGACATATGGGTCAAAACTGCCGTTAGGCGGCCAGGGTGTCGTCATTTTGTTGTCCGTCCCTTGTGTCCATTCTATGCTGTATTTAATCAGTTTCTCCCTATGGGGTGACAGTGTTTTACATATATGCTGTAGCGGGGTAGTGAGGGTGTTCCCCCACCCTCCCGATCCTATCCCGTATGACATGGTAGCACTGTGTTGTTAGATCCCTTCAATATAGTAGTCGTTACCTGGCTAAAAATAAACTCAATCAAATATGACAATTGCAGATGTGTTACCTGGCCCCGTAGTTTGGGGACTTGCGACCGTCTGCTAAAAGAAAAAGCAGTCAAATATAACTCTTGCAAGTATGTAGTCTTTTCTCTGTCTTTGTTTCTCTTCCTTAATACCGTTACGGCCCCCTACGGCCAAGGCGCACGTAGCCCCCTGCGGCTGCGTGCCCTATGTGACGTGCTTATACAGCCGTCCCACTTTTCTTCACCCCTCCTCCTCCTTCCTCACTCGTCGTGGACGGCGTTCTCTGTGCACGGTCACTTCCCCCTCTCCACCTGGCCCCGATTTAACGTTGCCGTTAACCTCAGTGCCCACCCCCTTACCACTATTCACTTCCCCACCACTCTTCAACAATGCTGTGTGGTCGAGGTATCCTATGAAAGCCCGGTTTCACCGACCTCTTCTGAAACTATCGGTAAGATCTTTCACACTTCAGAAAGCTCGAAATAAGTTTTGCTATTTGTCCCCGTTAACCCCACAGCTGTCCTCTTGTCACACCTGGAACAAGGTAACCAATAATATAATCAGTCTGCGCACGCTGCGTCGCCTCGCGTGTGATACGCCCCTCAACAGGAGGGCTTAACCAGCCAATTATCTTCCGTATTAGGCAACCAGTTAGCTACCGCCTACAGGAAAACGTCATCTATCTATCGAGTTTCGCTGCTCGATCAATAGGGATCCTCATCTACTCATTGATCAATAATCGCCAATTCGTAGGAAGCCACACACACACACACACCCTTACAGGTGGTCACGACCTAGGCCAATCAGTGTCTACGAGCGGCCGCACGTGATGTTTTCGTGCTCCTCCCACTCTTCTTCGTTGCGTAGCGGACTGCTCTCGCACTTGTCCAGCTACCATTCACTTCACCGCCAACACTAATTTATCAAATCTTCGCCGCACACCTTAGTAACACCTCCCACTGCCCTTATTGCATTCCTCCCCCCTCCCTCACAATTTCACATTGCTTGTTGGGTGTGGCATACTCACCAAGTTCTCTTGATGCGGAGCCGCTCGACTGCGTGCACCCCTCCAAACGGCTCGCCACCTCCCCTCGTCTGGAAAACGTCTGGACACTCGCCAACCGCGGGCGGGATACTTCTCAACCGGCTCCCGAGGGCCAATATCCGGATTGCGCTGTCCGGTCTTCTCGCAGTTCCGCGATGGTCCTGTAGTCCTCAAAAAGGGGGCGGCGGCAGAGGGGGCCACGCCGCCGGGCCTCCTCGCAACGAGAGTACTCGGAAAAATAAAAAGGTAGATCGTAACCAGATCTCAGCAGTGCCTCCAACTTGTCAGGGAGTTTATCCCGGGGTCGGCTGGGCCTTCCGCGGACCTCCGGGCTGGGAGGCCCCAACTCCTCCCGTGTTTCCCAAAAATGAGTATGAGACACACACAAGAAGCAAGGTGGTTCTGCTGTTTATTGAACAACGGCAGGGATGGGTCTAGGATCGTACGCGTCCGTCCAGACTCTCGAAATTCGTGGGGCTCGCAGGCCCCTTTTTGCCTCAGTATGACGCGCTACTTGCGTCACCTGGGAAAGTTAGCGAAAAACCTATCGCCACTCTGGATTGGTTCCTCGAGTGGTAGGGTTAGTATAGCATACATATAAAGAACGTTGTTAGTGGTTGAGGGTCAGTCAGGTGGTATACTTGGGTTGTCCCTTCTATTAGATACTTGAAAATTGTTACACGAAGACCCCTAATGATTGGCTAATGTTAGTGGCGTCAGTGATGAGTGCCCCCATGTTCTGATTGGTCCACTCGCCAGCCCCCCAGCCTGGGACCATCGTTGTTCCCAGCTCGCGGTGTACCTGTCATTTGCAACAATATGTAACTATGTGTTCGTGCAGACAATGCGTGGATTTGCTCATAGGCCTGAGAGCAGACCATTCCCATCGCTGTAGGTGTCCATTGGGTCATTTCATTGTTGCAGCCTGTGTCCCAGACGTGGGACCCAGGCGACTTCTCCCTCGTGGGTCTGGCACCTTGTCAGGTTTGGCTTGGTCACGTGAGGAGAGACCGTGGCTGAGGCAGAATTCTGCACATTTAAAGTTGTATTTGCCTCTGCGTGCCTGGGTTTGCTTACAGGTGTGACCTTGGCGTCGGCTGGTAGCGTACGAGTTGCAACATCGCTCCCTTGGCTGTCAGTTCTCGCTGGGCTCGTTCTGCATGGTCAGCACTTGTACTCTTGCTCGTTCAGTGTCCATGGCGGCTCTTGCTTGCGGCCTACTTGGGCCTGGTTCATAGGTGGGGATGTGTAATGCACGGCACTTATGTTGCAGTGTCACATGGCTTCATAGGCAGTATCATGTCTTCGTTGTATTTTCATCACGATGCAAGGGTCGAGAGAAGCGTCAGCAAGCATGTAAACGAGTGCTTTGTGCGTCTTGCATTTCTGCATTTCGGAAAACCTATGTGAAAAATAATAAAGATGCGCGTCAGTGGGTGTATCCGTCACCTACGTCATAGCACTGAGTATATTCTTCGTGTGGATTGGTGTGGGAGTGTGCGGTGTGCATGGTTGCACGTGTGTTCTTGACAGTTGGCTAGGTCATCATGGCATCTCTAACGATGTAGGTGCTTGTTGTTGAGGGCTTAGTCGAGTTCATCCATGCCGCAGGTGTCCGCTTGAGTAGGGCAGGCTGGCGGGCAGGCTGGTGGGCACATCCATATGTTCTTGAACCAGGGTATTTGGTCGTCTGGTAGATAGACGAAATCATCTCGTGGCGGGTGTCTGGGCCGCGATCCTCTGGGCCAGGGTCGCGAGGAGATTGGGGGGAGTCTTTTCTCCCATTCTCCCACTTCAATATTACATTGCATCCCAAATACAGCTCAAAGTTAAAGGGAATGTTGCCAGTCTTACAATAATACACAGTTATTACACACACACACACAGAGACACACACACACACAGACACACACACGCGTAAAAATACCATTGTCAAGCATACCCTACCATTTCAAGAAAGTGGCTGTGAAAATATGGCTTTTTTTATAGATGTAATTACCACATGTATGGCCCTCCCTGCATTAATGAACAGCTGTTTTCAATGTACGTTATTAACCACACTGTAATGCAGCAATAAAGTAGAAGGAAGACCAATTTACTAAGCAGCGTAGAAACAAAAACTCTTAAAAGGAACATTTGACAATTATTAACCAAGCTTACACAGTTGCACTATCTTCTACAAAATGACTGACACAATAACAGATCTTTCATCATGATTCACTCGGTGCATCATGGAACAGCTGATTGACACCAACACCTTTTACATACTTTGACAAGAGCTCTGGCAGCGAGTTGAAGCTCTCTATAGCTTGACCTAAATATGAACATAGTTTATTTGAGTTGTACATTCACACTACACAGAATAGATTCTGCTCTAGGGTGTGGTGAAGGGAACACATGGGAAGGGAAGGAATAAGACATATGGGTGTAAGAGGAATAGATTCCTTAAGGGATATGGTATACAATTACAATGCAAGAACAACATGGGACAATTATCTGAATTCACAGCTCATGAAGTGCCTTCCTTGGAAATTGTCTTAAAGAGGTCCATAGCTAATATTCGCTATAGTAGTTCTTCTAGAATAGTAATTGGCTTTAGGGATATTATGCACTGATGTTAAATAAGTTGTGCTTGGCCTTGAAGTGATAGAGGTTTGATACTTATTTTGGTTTTCTATAAGCACCCCGTTTGAAGACTTCTGACTGAAGCATATCCAAGGGAGTGAGATGGTTCATACCGTGGGTTAATGTTTGGCAAGCATTCAGACACTTTTTTGCAGTACATCTTGTTCATCATGCTCAGGGATTTGAGGTGGATTCTTTGGTTTACAAGGACCCAGTGGTGATTTGCTAAAGTGCAAATACATGGTCCTAACATTTAGCCCAAAATACATCTAGGTTCTCTGTTCATGACTAATTGAAGCTGTTTTGTCTGGTAGTTGGGGAGGCATAGGAAATGCTACTACAGAATCTTCTTCACTAGGAACCGCTTTTGTGAGTAAGCCATGTCTCATTCGATGCTGCCCACGTAGGGTAGAAATTGTTTTCAATATGTTGAGTTGCAAGTGTGCTGCTTAATACAAGGTATTGATTTGCAGAATAAATGATAATGCAGAGTTGAATTCCATCCCCAGGTTTTTTGCATTCTGGGTGGCTCTGGGGAGATTGCCCGAAATTGCTGTGCTCTTTTGTAGTTCAACTATTGGTTGTTCTGTACCAGACCGCCTTAGATGGTGATTAACATAATGAGATCTGAGTGTTGCTGTGGACTTTGATGAGTAGTTTCTTATTGTACACAGGGTTGGAAACACTCTAAGTTAGTTTCAATCATGAATATGTGTTAAGCAATCATGAAGAGAGAGAAGGCCCTTGTGGTGCTCCACAGGTGCAGAACGGCGTGGAAGATATGGGCTTATCAAGTATTGCCTGCGAGAATACAAATGCATTTTAGAAATGATTCGACCCACTTCAGTGCTATGCTCTTACTTCGAGATTGGTGCAGTCTCTTGAGTAAGAGTAGGATCTTGTGATGAACTGCATCGAATGCAGGCAAGAGATCACACAGTATTAAAGCCCCTCTGTAAATTTGCCAAATTTGCCAAGCAATTTAAGGGAAGAATTCTTTACGTCAAGAGTTAACTCAGTACTATGGCTGGTTGTCTATCATGGAAGTGATTACCTGCTTCAATATACTTTTGCAGTGGCGTCATCCGAATATTCTCTAAAGACCTCGGATAGGAATGGTTCATTGAAGATTGGCCATAAGGCAGCAGAATTATATTGGCCTGTTTTCACCTTTTTCAGTAGAATGTTAGGAGGGAACTCACAGGCAAGCAGAGTGGTTTGCTAGGAGTTCGCGGATGCCGAACTCATGGAAGGCCTAACTACTTCCCATCCCAAATGAACGCAACGTCCAGACAAGTAGCAAGTTCCACTGGGGTTTATTACAGCCAACAGACTGCAGGGATCAAATGAACAGAGGCGAGTCCAGGCACATCTCAATGAATTCTGGCTTGCAGGCCAGTTTTGGTGATGAATTGCATGACAACTTTGTCAAACTCTGGGCCCTTCTCCAGAAAACCTAACTCCACTCCGGGTTGGCTATTGAGTGGTAGTTGCCCTATAGGAGCCCATAATGAGGTTAGTTGATTGAACAAGGCGATATCGGGTGCCAGGCCCGGACTATCCCCGAACATTGCTACTTACTAATTGTTACAGTATGTAGACCTAATGATTGGTCAGTGAACCCAGCCACACACTGCTAGGGCCATGATTTGTGATTGGCTGAGCCGTGAGCCCCAGGCCTGGGATACAATCAATTGCCAGCCGGAATGCACCTGTTCACGGTACTATGTGCAACTATGTGTCTGTGATATGCAACCATGTGTCTGTGGCATAACCGTGTGTGGACCATCATTGCTGTGAGAGTGCTCCCTTTCCCATTGCATGGCTGTAGCTCGAGTGTAACAATTTTGTTGCAGCCATTGTCTGGTCCTTGAGACAGTTGCTCTTCCCAGCCAACAAAGCTCGGCCGGATCACATGTTTGGAGACCGCGTTTGTGTGCTCTGCAGCTCACAATTGTTCTGTATTTACAAGGAATTAGGCTCTTCTGATGTTGGTGTTACTTTAGTTCAGGCTGAAGAATGTTCCTTGCAACACTGCGACCTTGGAAACAGCTTAGCTCAAGACGCGCTAGTTTTGCTGGCACAGCACTCTGTGTGGCTTTAGGATTTCTAAGATGATGGCGGCCTATTATGAGTTCCTAAGCCATGGTCTGGCTTCTATTGTATGTGCCTTCCATAGTGTTTAAAGGTTAGTGCGTTATGGTCCTGTCAGGTCCCTCGAGTTCTCCTGCTAATCCATGGGGTTTTTGCATGTAAGCATCTGCAAGCATTCACACATGGTCTTCCTGCTTGCTTTCTGTGCTGCTGCGACAAGCTAAATGGCAAAATAATAAACGTGAAGACAGTATATATTTGTCACTGTCCTCTAGCTCATAGAACTGTACGCATGTGTTCTTCGTGTAGTTGAGTGTGTGAGTGTCCCGGATGTGCGGATGGCATGTGCGCTTCATGTCTGACGCTGCTATATGGTCATGGGAGGTCATTATGACCTAGGCGGTAAGGGGTTAACAGCACCGGTAAAGGTGCCGGAGCTGTCAACCCCTTTCCTCCCCATTACGAGTCGGCTTGCGGGAACCCGCTAAGGACGCCTGGTTTTACCCGGTAAGGGGGTAGCCATGCTGCTAATAGCGGAATGGTTACCTCCTACCTTGTAATGACCCCCATGGTGTCTCTAATGATTTAAGGCATGGTTTCTCGGTGCTTTAGTCGATTCTGTCCATGTAGCTATCTCCGGTTGACTCTTGAGAATCTTCATCCACTTTGGGAAGTGTCCGCACTGCTCCTGGATTGTAGGGTTGGCTAAGAGGGTATTTCACATGGTAGTTGTCCATCGTGGGAGTGGTGGGGTTTGGTGTGAGCTTGTACGATTGGCGGTCATATTGTCTTTGGTGCGTCTTCTGGTTGAAGTATATTTCAGGATAGGGGGCATTATCCAACCGTCCCTCTTCAGTCCCCCCTCTGGTCGACTTGTCGACCACACCACCACAATCTCTTCTATCGTCTATCAAACATCATACCTTTGTTATCCCTGCCAGGTGTCCATAGTAGTTGACATGATCTTCAAATGTCCAGTACATGTAGACGCGCCCACTTTCGGGTTTACTTCTTTAAGTTGCATGGATTTTCTACCTCCATTCCAGGTGGGTACATGTCAGATTCTGCTATCTTCTGTCTTAGTTTCTCTCTTTCTTTGATGATATCATCCATTGCTTCTCTATTTTTCAGTTCCATTAGCACTTGCATCTCTACTGCCTCCTCTGCCGTTTTCTTGCATCTGCCAATACATAGCTTGGTCCCACACAGGGATGCTGCTCCTAGTGCTAGAGCACCTACTATCCCCTTGAATCCATCCGCCAGTCAGGACGGCATCCATGACCAGAGAGATTGTTACGCTCACCTGGTTCCCACAGGGGTGTCGAGCGGAACTGAACAGCCACAGTCTCCACAAACGTGATGCATAGTGCAGAGATGACTGACTGGACTGGAAGTAGTCTCCTAAAGGCGGAGAAAAGGAATTAGCCTCCCATGGATTTGAGTAATAGCCCCTCACTGCGTCCCCATTCATCACCTCTGATATTCCCGTTCACAAAGCTCGAATGATGAGCTCTCCATCCTGCGAGGAACGCAGGGGTGCGTTGATAGCCAGTTACTTCACTGGCTTGAGGATATTGGAAGAGTTCTAGACAAATCTTGGCTCCAAACCTCCTGGCGAAGGACCGTAAGTATATAGTTCTTAAGAGTTCAAAAATGTCAGAATAATCACTCTTGTCCAATTCCTTTGTTTATCTTGCAGCTTAGACCCAAAAGAGGATTGTCTTGTGGCAGCTGAAAGGGTTCAGGTAAGAGTCTGTGTTATCCCACACTGTTCGTTAAATTAAATGATGTCAAGGTTTAACTCGCTGCTTTCTCTTTTCTTACAGGTGCGGCATAAGAAGATTTGGCGTGCTGGTGAATAATACCTCCGGCGGTAAAATCAGGTAAGTATATGGTGGCAAGAGATTGTCCTTGTTTGTTCCCTCGGCTCAACTTGTTGTTTTCTTGTCCCCCTTAGGTGCTGGAATGCGGCAACATAATGATGGATACTGCACCGGATCGTAGAGATGCTGCGAGGAACGGTGAGTATGGCGCGGCGCAGCTGCTGGCGATGCGACGTGTTTAAAATAAAGTCTGTTTCTGGTTCAAAGGTGCGCTGAATCCGGAATCAGGTAAGAAACCCAATAATGTTCTTGTTCTAACCTTTCTTCTTCTTTCCCTTCTTTCTAGGCGCTCTGGACTCGAGGCAGGCGTGGCAAGAGGCTGGATGCTGACTGCAGGCACGGTGAGCGTTACGCTGCAGGATGCAGAATAACGCAAAGCGTGTGCTGCTCTTCGGGCGTGGTTTAAATAGCCTCCAAAGTAGTCCCAGGTAAGTATTCCTCCACAACCACACCCGAGTAACAAAATAGTCCATAGGTAAAGTAGTCTCTTGCAGCATGGTCTGCATCAGGTAAGTTTTAACATATGAGCCTGGCATCTATGGCGCCAGGACTGATGCCCCATATGAGCCTGGCGCCATAGACGCCAGGACTGTACCCATATAGCCCCTAATAGGGGTTGCTGGGCTTTCTCTGGGTAACATGATGCCTGCTTCCGGGGTTGATGGACTTGATCTGGATGCCCGGGGGTAGGCATCATGACAGCATTCCCCCCCAAGGCCCCTCCTGAAGTCGTTCTTCCCCTTGGTCTTGGTTTGTCTGGGAAATTCCGGTGGAATGTTCTCACCAACCGAGGTGCATGAACGTGGTCACTAGGTTCCCATGACCTTTCTTGTGGTCCGTAACCTTTCCAGTCGATTAAATAAAAAAGTTTTGACTTAACCATTTTGGAGTCCAGGATACTTTTAACTTCAAATTCGGGTTCCCCGTATATAAGGATGGGGTCAGGGGGCTTGGTTAGTCTTGTTCCAGGTTGTACTGGCTTCAGAAGTGACACATGGAAGACCGGGTGAATTTGCATACTACCAGGTAATTCCAATTTGACGGCCACCGGGTTGATAATGGCCTTGATAGAGTAAGGTCCCAAATATCTAGGGTTAAAGGTCCGCGTTCCCTTTAGAGGTATGTGTTTTGTGGCCAACCAAACTTGATCCCCAATCTGGTATTGTGGAGCATCACTTCTATGCTGATCAGCATTTTTCTTGTATTTTTCTTTCGCTTGTTTCAAATGTTCAGTTGCTTCCTTAAAGGCTTGTGTAATAGTAGCGTGCAGATGGTTCACTGCAGGCATTTCTAAGTGTTGAGGTGAGTCAAGTTCTGAGGTTCGAGGATGGTGCCCGTATATGGTATAAAAGGGGCTTTGTCCAGTTCCAGAATGTACAGAGTTATTGTATGCGTATTCGGCAATCCATAGAATGTCCTTCCGATTACCTTCAGTCTGGTGTAACATACAACGCAGGTACTGTTCAAGAGTCTGGTTGGTCCTCTCCGTCTGACCATCGATCTGGGGGTGGTGACTGGTTGATAACCTCACGTCGATTTGCGCCAATTGACAACATTTCTTCCAAAAATGTGAAATGAATTGACTACCTCGGTCAGAGACCAATACGGAAGGAAATCTGTGTATTCAAACAATGTTTCCGAGGAACTCCTTGGCCAGAATTGAAGCAGAAGGTAATCCCTTTAAAGGAATAAAGTGGGCCATCTTGGAAAAAAGATCCACAATAACTAGAATGGTGTTAAATCCATTTCATGGAGGTAGATCTGTAATAAAGTCTAACGATAAGGTGTACCATGGTGTATGCGGAATATCCAAAGGTTGTAAAAGTCCAGCTGGTTTTTTCTTCTGACTTTTGTTTTGGGCGCAAATGCCACAAGACATTACAAATGACTTTACGTCTTTTCGCCAGTTGAGCCACCAGAATTGTCTCTTAATTTTAGCTTCAGTCTTTGCGATACCTGGGTGCCCTTCCATCAGGGAGTCATGATAATTGGAGATGACTAGTTCTTGTAGTTTCTTGTGTGGCAGAAATAGTCGCCCTTGATAATAAGGTAGGCCATTGATGACTGAGTAGTCCGGGCCTTTCTTTACCCAGTCCTGCAGGGCTGTTGGATCGAAGAGTTGTTGGATCTTTACCTGAACATCCTCTAGTGTCTGTAGAGTAGTTATGCCAAGGATTCTTTTTTCTGAAATTATAGGTACCGGTTCTGGGTTCACATATGCTTCTCCCATCCCTATCCGGGATAAGGCGTCTGCCTTGCCATTTTTACAGCCTGGTCGATAAGTGATCACGAAATCGAACTCGGCAAAGAACAATGCCCATCGAACTTGGTGTGACAATTGGGCCTTGGCTGTTTTTAAATACTGCAAGTTCCGGTGATCGGTGATTACAGTAATGGTATGCCTGGCACCGAGAAGATAGTGCCGCCAAGCATTGAAGGCGGATTTGATGGCTAATAACTCTTTATCGGTAACCGCATAGTTTAACTCGGGTGCCGAGAACTTTCTGGACCAAAATGCTACTGGGTGAAGTTGACCAGTTTCAGGATCCTTCTGGGACAGGACAGCTCCAATGGCTAAACTGGATGCATCAGTTTCAACTATGTATGGAAGTTCAGGGCGTGGATGCTTTAATACAGGTGCAGAGGTGAATTTCGCTTTCAACTCTTGGAAGGCATTTTCACCTTCTTCGGTCCACAAGAAGCGTTTGTTTTTTCGCAAGAGTGCTGTGATAGGGTGTACAATATGTGAGAAATCCGGGATGAATCTGCGGTAGAAATGAGCAAATCCGAGCATGCTTTGTACTCCTTTAACTGAACTGGGTGATGGCCACTTGAGAATTGCGTCCACCTTTCGAGAGTCCATTCGGACTCCTTTTGGAGTCAGGATAAATCCAAGGAATTCAACTTCCGTAGCATGAAAAATGCATTTTTCCAATTTTGCATATAACTTGTGCTGACGTAGTTTCTCAAGGACTGCACGAACATGCTTCACATGGTCTGATTCTGAAGAGGAGTACACTAGAATATCGTCTATGTATACGACAACACAGACGTCAATGAGTTCACGAAGGACATCGTTCATAAAATACTGGAAGGCTGCTGGTGCATTGCACAACCCGAAGGGCATCACCTGGTATTCGAATAACCCGTACTTAGTGCAAAAAGCAGTCTTCCATTCGTCGCCTTTCTTTACTCGTACCAGATGATATGCCCCTCGGAGATCTAATTTAGTGTAGATGCAAGCGTCCTTTACTTGGTCTAGTAATTTGGGGATCAGAGGCAATGGGTATCGGTTCTTAACCGTGATCTGATTCAATGCCCGGTGGTCTGTGCACCTTCTGAGGTCACCTTCCTTTTTTGGCACGAAGAACAAAGCTGAAGATGCAGGGGACTTGGATGGACGAATGAAGCAATTGGCAAGGTATTGGTCCAAGTATTGTCGTAGGTGAAGGTTTTCAGGTTCTGCAAGGGCGTAGATCCTACTACATGGAGGTTGTGCACCGGGTATGAGATCGATCTGACAATCGTATCATCTGTGAGGTGGTAAGGTGTTTGCCTGTTCTTTTTGGAAAACATCCTGGAATTCTTGATATTCCTGAGGTAACTGCACGACTGGAGTAGTGACTGTGGCCAGGCCTTTGTTTAAGGGTTTTTTCGGGTAACAAGTATGTGCACAATCCGGGAAGGTTATTCTCTTCTCTCGCCAATCAATACAAGGATTATGTGTTTCCAACCAAGGTATCCCCAGTATTATTTGGAACTGCGGGGCTTTGATTAAATCAAACACAATAGTCTCTCGATGCCCATCCTGACCCAATAGTGACATCTCTGCAGTGGAATGAGTTACAGGCCCAGAGGCAATTTCAGTTCCATCGACTGCGGTGATGACATGCGAAGTGGTCTTTCTGCAGAGAGGTAGATTCATCCTAGAAGTCAATTCGTGGTCCACATAGTTTCCTATGGCCCCGCTATCAATGTATGCACTTACTGCGTGCATACGTGATGGCTGCCTTGGATCTATAAGGACCATTGGTATGATGAAATGCGAGGTCTGAGTATCCTTCTTCAAGCTCGGCAAGCAGACCTCTACGCTTGTCGGGCTTGGTCGTTTCCCGAGTCAGACTCCATAAGGCTTTTATCAGCAGCTCCTACCACTTTCTTGGGTGGTTTTACAGGGCAATCCCATAGAAAATGTCCCGAAGTTCCACAGTATAGACACAATTGCATTTGCCATCTCCTTTCTCTTTCCTTCTGAGTCAAGGGTCCTTTAACCCCTCCGATTTGCATGGGTTCTGAGGCATCTGCTCCTTTGGGGGGTAGCGTTGGGTTTAACCAACACCTGGTTCTCGAACTTGGCTCGGTCAGTCTTTCTGTTCTGAAGTCTGTGATCTAACTGGACCACTAAGTCTGTATATTCAGCACAGTCTTGAGGTGGGTTCACAACTTGAGCCAAAACATCTTTGAGTTCTCCTCAAAGTCCTCAATGAAATAACGTAATCCGTTTTACCTCGGGCCATCCAGTTTCCACCACCAACCTATTGAAGGTTGTGTCATGGGTTTTGACCCATGTTGAATCAATAGACTGGGTAGATGTGGGGATGAGCTGTCGCCGCCCATTATTCTATCCCAGAACAAACTAAATCAATAGATTGGGTGGATGTGGGGATGAGCTATCGCCGCCCACCTTCACGCCAGAATAGGAGAACTGCGCAGTTGGCACGAGACCACTCCAAAGATACAACCTTCTTGTGGGGAATTCATTTTCTTAATCCCAAAAATGGTTGCATTACCAGTACTCACAACTATCAGAAAGCCTGCGTTTTAAAACCACCAGACTTTTGTGTAAAACTGAACAAATGAAACAAAACCAGACCAAGGAAAGACTTGCTAAGAGGTGGATACAATGTAAAACTATATTCTGAAATGACTTGAAGGGAGTAATTATTTAATGTATAGGTAAAAATTGTCAGTTTGATTTGAATGTAGAAAACTGGGAACAAAAAGTGACATTTAGCTGAAACCTGGCTTAATGAAACTGAATTCTGCCTGACAACTACCCCCGACAGGAGTTGATACTGGATCAACAGCTGTGTTCCCAGGCCTGGCTGCCAGGCCTGGCTGCATCCTGAGGTCACATGGCCCTGTTGATTAGATTAGGGGTGGAGCAGCTGGGGACTACAGGGAGTTGAACAAAGGCCTGTCCTGGACTCAGGCAAATGTTATATTGGGGGCGTCGTAAAAGTGGCTTCCTCTTAGGGGAAACTGGGAGGGGCAGTGCCTCTGCTAGCAGCTGAGCTTGGGGGAAGTGGATAAACCAGTTATTCCACCCTGTGATGTGGGAAGCCACACCCCTTTTTGACCAGGGCATAATTTTAAAAAGATAGATAACTCAAAGTGCGGACTTGTCAGAATTATATAAGTAATATAATTATTTTTGTGATTTTTCTGTGAACATTTTGAGATGCGTTGGGACCCTGTGGTGTATTCTGGGGGGTTTCTAGCGGAAAATAGGGTCTCACTCCAAATGTCTGCATGTTAAAAATCTGACACTTCATCAATTAATGTCCATACTCCTTGCGCACATGTGTGTAAATTTGGGTAAATGTCCGATATTGCAAAACCAGTTAAAAAGCGCAAAATGTTGTCATTTTTTAATGCAAGCCCCCAGGAAGATCAGAGGCGGACAAGCATGGACCATAAGGAATATATAATGTGCACATGTAATTTCAAGAAATTGTATATCTGGGAATGATGTATTTGAATCAAATATAGATTTGTGGGCAAACTGACCAGGGGAGGATCCTCCGACCCATAAAACCTACAGCATCACTCTGACTCACATTTCCTTCCCCCAATCATGGGGAGGGGAGAATTGGGCCAATGACAAGTAGAGAGGGGCAGGCTTAGCTAGGCCCAGGCACACACCCATTTTCAAAACACATAAAAAGAGACTGCTGGGACAGGTAGAGACATTCAAATCCAGTTGCTGCGGAGCATTTTGCCGGACCACACAACATCCAGAAGATACCAGTTCCAGACTGACTCCAGCTACATACTCCAGAACCTAGAACTTGTACTTTAGAACCTAAATCAGAGGCCTAAAACCACAAGCTGAGTTCTCTGCAGCAGGCCTCAAATCATTGCAAGCTACTCACAGCCGGGCGAGCTGCTTGAATCCCTTGCCAAGAACTTTTGCCAGGACCAGTGCAGAGATCCAGGAGCCGTGCAGAGACCGCTGTATCCGGACAGACCAGAGATCCAGAGTGACCCAGACCGCTGTGAGCAGAACCAGAGAGCTGACCCAGATCACTGTGAAGTGCCGAGACCAGAACCGGAGTCCAGTCCAAAACCTTACCAGATCCGTGGCGAGGCCTATTTCAAATTTATATTGTGAGTACCTAGCAGAACTGTGCAGAACCAATCTCTTAGTTAAAATAATCTAATCCAAACTATTTTAACCTAAGTAGAACTGCCTCCTAGAAATCGTGTCATCTGTCATTTTTAAAGCTGCACAACTGTCACCTGTCAATTCTGCAGCTGCAAGCTGTCACCTGTCATTTTGAGTTTACTTTAAATGCGAAAAACTACCTTTATTTAATTGTCCGTATCTCTGGAACCGTTTGGGCTAGGAACGGAATTTAACTTTCATCTGAAAGCTTAGAATCTCCTTATACCTTTGCCGTAATCACGATTCACGCACTCACGAATTTTGCCGCGATTTGCGATTTGGCCTGATTTCTTTACCTGTAAAAAGATAGCAGCTTTTTGCTTTCCTCTGCTAAAAAATGTGTTTGCCTCTTAATAACCATCCCTGAATTATTGCTAAAGTGAGCCTGAGCTCATCCCAAGTATTTCTCACTCACCCTGAACCTCCTAAAGGGAATTAAAAGCATTTTCAGCATATTTCTCACTTCATTGCCACCACATTCAAAGCACTTGGGCCTGTGTTTTAAAACTCATACCGGTTTTCTCTAAGCTTGCTGGGGTGGGAATTGAATTTTGTATTGTATTTGATTGCATTCCTGAGAACTGTGTGTGTTACTTCCATCTCCTTCCATTTCTTACATTGCATAGGGGAGGGGGGTGAATTGCCAGAGAAAAAGTGATTATCTTATCTTTTGCTAAAATCATCTCAAGTATTTCTGTACTGCATTTTATTCCTCATTGCTTTTCCCTTGAAATCATAAAAGTATTTTTGCTACTTGATCCATCCTATACTAACTCCTCATTGATTATAAAGAAGTGTGCTAGTGTCAGATTACCCATTGTTGATTAACATTATATTTATAAGGGCGATATCGATTATTAATTTATTATAAAAGTGTGGTATCCATATTTTGTTTTATTTCTCAAATAAACCTTTTAAACTTGCAAAACAGAACTACTTCTTGGCTCAGTGGGGTCAGTGGGTTTCTAAGAGAGGGGTGTTATATAGGGGTAGTCATCCAGAACTCATGAACTGGACATAAAGATATATCAATAAGGGTTTCCATTCAGTATCCCAGACTAGGCATTGACTTAGCTGTAGTGTTGAATTGAATCCTCTTATAGTTGCGATGTAGGTTAGAAGGTCCTGGTTACCCTGTCGTAGGGACAAAAGTTTGTTATCCAGGGCCTGTCCATGGGAGTGCCGGGCAAATAGTCTTTCCATGCTCATTTGAAAATCCTGAAAATCCCGAAGAATAGGATCATCCTGATTGACTAGTGGAATTGACCAATCCGCTGCACTGCCGCTGAGATATGATAATACAAAGGCTACTTTGGCTTGATCGTTTGGAAAGGCTCCAGGTCTGCATAAAAAGTGCAAGCGGCATTGTTTCATAAACACAGAAAACTTTTTCGGGTTCCCAGCACAACTTTCTGGCAGGGCTAAAGAAATGCTCCCTGGTAGAACCACTTGCACAGGATTGCTCGATGAAACAGGAGTTGAATTCCCCCCCGAGTCCAGGTAATGGTGTTTGCCCAGCTTGGTTTTGCAGTAATTGTCTAGCAAGATCATCAGTGCTTTCATTAGAAACAATCAGCTCTCTCCTGAGGGTATTAGTTTCTTGGCGAGCGGCATATACTTCAGCCCTAACTTCCCCTAATAATTGGGCCAGTTGGTCAGTTTCTGAGGTCTCCATGACACCCGGGTGAGGATTTGTAGGAAGGCTTTGCGTTCTGTTACGCTCACCTGGTTCCCACAGGGGTGTCGAGCGGAACTGGACAGCCACGGTCTCTACCAACGTGATGCGTAGTGCAGAGATGACTGACTGGACTGGCCCACCTAGCTTCGTCTTCTTGATCCGTAGAAGTAGTCTCCTAAAGGCGGAGAAAGGGAATTAGCCTCCCGTGGATTTGAGTAATAGCCCCACACTGCATCCCCATTTATCACTTCTGATATTCCCGTTCACAAAGCTCACCTTATAGTTTTGAATGATGAGCTCTCCATCCTGCGAGGAACGCAGGGGTGCGTTGATAGCCAGTTACTTCACTGGCTTGAGGATATTGGAAGAGTTCTAGACAAATCTTGGCCCCAAACCTCCTGGCGAAGGACCGTAAGTATATAGTTCTTAAGAGTTCAAAAATGTCAGAATAATCACTCTTGTCCAATTCCTTTGTTTATCTTGCAGCTTAGACCCAAAAGAAGATCATCTTGTGGCAGCTGAAAGGGTTCAGGTAACAGTCTGTGTTATCCCACACTGTCTGTTAAATGATGCCAAGGTTTAACTCGCTGCTTTCTCTTTTCTTACAGGTGCGGCGTAAGAAGATTTGGCGTGCTGGTGAATAATACCTCCGGCGGTAAAATCAGGTAAGTATATGGTAGCAAGAGATTATCCTTGTTTGTTCCCTCTGCTCGCCTTGTTTTTTTCTTGCCCCCCTTAGGTGCTGTAATGCGGCAACATAATGATGGAGACTGCACCGGATCGTAGAGATGCTGCGAGGAACGGTGAGTATGGCCCGGCGCTGCTGCAGGCGATGCAACGTGTTTCTGGTGCAAAGGTGCGCTGAATCTGGAATCAGGTAAGAAACCCAATAATGTTCTTGTTCTAACCTTTCTTCTTCTTTCTCTTCTTTCTAGGCGCTCTGGACTCGAGGCGGGCGTGGCAAGAGGCTGGATGCTGACTGCAGGCACGGTGAGCGTTACGCTGCAGGATGCAGAATAACGCGAAGCATGTGCTGCTCTTCGGGCGTGGTTTAAATAGCCTCCAAAGTAGTCCCAGGTATGTATTCCTCCACAACCACAGCCGATTAACAAAATAGTCCATAGGTAAAGTAGTCCCTTCCAAGCCTCACATGGGCTTGGATCTCTTGCAGCAAAGTCTGCATCAGGTACGTTTTAACATATGAGCCTGGCGCCTATGGCCTATGTGCATATGAGCCTATGGCACCAGGACTGATGCCCCATATGAGCCTGGCGCCATAGACGCCAGAACTGTACCCATATAGCCCCTAACAGGGGTTGCTGGGCTTTCTCTGGGTAACATGATGCCTGCTTCCGGGGTTGATGGACTTGATCTGGATGCCCGGGGGTAGGCATCATGACAGATATGCTAGCCAGCTCTTGTCCTTCCCAGTTCCACTTACTTCGTCTTCCATCTTTGCGTGCATCTGGGCCAATTGTGTAACTGCGTCTGAGAGAGTTCCGTTATCTTCATTGTTGGCAGGTGTGAATGTGCAACGGGAACTTCCTATTTTTGCGCAAACTCCTCCTTCCATGTCTGTGAGGAGGTCCAGAACGTATCTATTCTGGAGCGCCACCAACCTTATCGCTCTGAGCTCTTCTTTTATTGCTTTTATTGCATTGAACCCATTCAACGTCGAGTTTATAGTTACCATTAACTCCAATTGAGTTATTTGTAACCATTTGCATTTGTGTATGTCTGTACTCCGGGTATTAGTGATATAAAGAACATTTGTGTTCTGCTAAACAGTCTGTGTGATGCTTGGTATTTCGTCCAATGTTGCTTCTGACATTCCTGAGAAGTAATTCCCTCCTCTCTTTACTCTGCTCAGTCCTTTTTTCATGTCTGTATTATCTGTTTGGTCAGCGATACCAGATGCAGTGATCTCTTCTTTTTCTTGTTTGTTTCCATTTTTGGGAAGTCATCAAGCTTCACATCCTTCTTTGGTACCACCAGTGAGACTATTGTCGCGCTCTGAAACACTTGTGTATGAGCACGATAGAAATAAAATATCAATATCAATATGTTGACGTGTTCTAGGGAGCATACTCCTCCCAAGTTAGGAGGCAGTTTGTCATATGCTTTGAATCTGCAAGCCCAATAGTGTTCCATCAGCACTGCTGTTACTGCTCCCATTTCTGGTATTGTTTCAATTCTCTTGCATCCAACGTTTTCTCCTACTTCTTCCTTGCCATTGTGCTGACAGCACAATGTTGGTGTTGTAAGGGGGATTATTGGCATGGGTCCAGCTTCGTTGTCCACCCATGTCAATAATATTGCACTTTTGTCCCATTCTTTGAGGCACTTATTTTCTTCTTGCACCTTCTTCACTGCCGCCTTTGCTAAGGTTAGTGCCTTGCTTCCCACCACTCCATCCTCCCAGCCATCATTTGTGTATACTTCTCCATACATCTTTTATCTGTGGCCTTTCCCAGCACCCTGGCTCACCTCCTATTTCCTTCACTCTTTACTTGCATGGCAGGTATTGCAGTGTGATTGTCTTTGTTTCTCCTTTCTCTGGTCCCCCTATTATGTACTACAAGCCCTCACCAAGTTACCAATAATTGTTCAGCATAGGTAATGTCTTAATATAATTGTCCTTGTATGGAAAGGTCACCTTGGACATCCATCTTAATGTTGCTGATTTCCCTTGGAATCTGCATTGTGTTTGGAACATTGCGAGATACATCAGACATTGTGCCGTTGCTGCAAGCATTTCTGTTGCTACAAAGGTTCTGGAAGCACTCATGGCATAGGGGATTAACGAGCAGACATAGCAACTCTCCCTGGTTGTATCCCTAACAAATTTGGACATGTGTTTGCACCACATGTTGTTTGTTACATGTGCTGTGTCTGTGAGATACGTGTCCACGCCCTTCATGTCTGTGCCAACACTGCACTTACCTCTTCTTAGCTTATCAGCAGTGTCTTGACTTCCACCTGACATGGTAGTCATTGCTGCTTGGGTTGGGGAGGTGTTAGTGAGGGATACAGTGGTGACATGCATAGCAAGGTACAGCTGCCAGAAGGCAGTAGCCAAGAGTCCAGTGGAGCCCAGTGGATAATAGGAACCACACAACAATCATGATAATCTTTATTTTATGTACCATAATCACTTGATATGATACAATTCTTCGGGGCGATCTATGGGGGGCAACATCAATCAATCTTTCTAACAATGATATCACAGTCGTAGCACCCTGCATGTGCGAAGAAGAAGAAAGGTTAACAGGGTAATTCATAGAATTTCGCAGAAAAGTGTCGCAAGCGGCTGGCGCAGAGTGTCCGCGTGCGATTGTGTGCGCCAGGCACGTGCGCTAAAACCGATTTCCGCGCACAGCGTATTCATGGATTTCATGCACCCAAACCAGCCGTGGCGCAGAGTATCGCAGCGAGCCTGCAGCAGCGCCAGTAACGCCCCCAAGAACGCCCTCGCGCAAGGAAAAGCCATCAAAATCGCTAAATCATCGCAAAGGGCTGCGCTAAACCTGGACCAGTTTACAGGGCTGCCAAACAAGGAACGCAAAGCGGGCAACCTTCATATCAGGAGTACGCGGGAAGTTTTACACGCGATTAGCCAGGGTACGTGTATTACAGGGGTACGCGGGAAGTTCAACACGCGATTGTCCAGGGAACGTGTATTACAGGGGTACGCGTGAAGTCTTACATGCGATTAGCCAGGGCACGTGTAATACAGGGGTACGCGGGAATTATCACACGCGATTTGGCAGGGTACGTGAATTACAGGGGTGCGTGGGAATTATCACAAGCCCTTTTGCTGGGTACGTGTATTACAGGGGTGCGTGGGAATTATCACACGCGATTAGGCTGGGTGGGTCCTCACAGGTGTTCCCTGTACACCCTCCACGGCCCCTGCAGGCAGCCCACAAAACAGGGGACTACCCTGCACACCTGCTCATGTCCCCCTGCACCCCCACCCCCCAGCCACCAGGGGCAGCCTCCACCAGGCCCCCACCCATGTCTCCCACCACCCCCACCCCCCAGCAGTGCAGGGGCAGCCTCCACCAGGCCCCCACTCATGTCTCCCACCACCCCCACCCCCCAGCCACCAGGGGCAGCCTCCACCAGGCCCCCACCCATGTCTCCCACCACCCCCAACCACCAGCAGTGCAGGGGCAGCCTCCACCAGGCCCCCACCCATGTCTCCCACCACCCCCACCCACCAGCAGTGCAGGGGCAGCCTCCACCAGGTCCCCACCCATGTCTCCCACCACCCCCACCCCCCAGCAGTGCAGGGGCAGCCTCCACCAGGCCCCCACCCATGTCTCCCACCACCCCCACCCGCCAGCCACCAGGGGCAGCCTCCACCAGGCCCCCACCCATGTCTCCCACCACCCCCACCCCCCAGCCACCAGGGGCAGCCTCCACCAGGCCCCCACCCATGTCTCCCACCACCCCCAGCCACCAGGGGCAGCCTCCACCAGGCCCCCACCCATGTCTCCCACCACCCCCACCCCCCAGCCACCAGGGGCAGCCTCCACCAGGCCCCCACCCATGTCTCCCACCACCCCCACCCCCCAGCCACCAGGGGCAGCCTCCACCAGGCCCCCACCCATGTCTCCCACCACCCCCACCCCTCAGCCACCAGGGGCAGCCTCCACCAGGCCCCCACCCATGTCTCCCACCACCCCCACCCCCCAGCCACCAGGGGCAGCCTCCACCAGGCCCCCACTCATGCCCAACTCATGTCTCCCACCACCCCCACCCCCCAGCCACCAGGGGCAGCCTCCACCAGGCCCCCACCCATGTCTCCCACCACCCCCACCCCCAGCCACCAGGGGCAGCCTCCACCAGGCCCCCACCCATGTCTCCCACCACCCCCACCCCCCAGCCACCAGGGGCAGCCTCCACCAGGCCCCCACCCATGTCTCCCACCACCCCCACCCCCCAGCAGTGCAGGGGCAGCCTCCACCAGGCCCCCACTCATGTCTCCCACCACCCCCACCCCCCAGCCACCAGGGGCAGCCTCCACCAGGCCCCCACCCATGTCTCCCACCCCCCCACCCCCCACCCCCCAGCCACCAGGGGCAGCCTCCACCAGGCCCCCACCCATGTCTCCCACCACCCCCACCCCCCAGCCACCAGGGGCAGCCTCCACCAGGCCCCCACCCATGTCTCCCACCACCCCCACCCCCCAGCCACCAGGGGCAGCCTCCAACAGGCCCCCACCCATGTCTCCCACCACCCCCACCCCCCAGCCACCAGGGGCAGCCTCCACCAGGCCCCCACCCATGTCTCCCACCCCCCCACCCCCCAGCCACCAGGGGCAGCCTCCACCAGGCCCCCACCCATGTCTCCCACCACCCCCACCCCCCAGCCACCAGGGGCAGCCTCCACCAGGCCCCCACCCATGTCTCCCACCCCCCCACCCCCCAGCCACCAGGGGCAGCCTCCACCAGGCCCCCACCCATGTCTCCCACCACCCCCACCCCCCAGCCACCAGGGGCAGCCTCCACCAGGCCCCCACCCATGTCTCCCACCACCCCCACCCACTAGCAGTGCAGGGGCAGCCTCCACCAGGCCCCCACTCATGCCCAACCCATGTCTCCCACCACCCCCACCCACCAGCCACCAGGGGCAGCCTCCACCAGGCCCCCACCCATGTCTCCCACCACCCCCACCCACTAGCAGTGCAGGGGCAGCCTCCACCAGGCCCCCACCCATGTCTCCCACCACCCCCACCCCCCAGCCACCAGGGGAGTCCAACTCCGACCTCCGCCTCTTGGACCTCCCCTCGCCAGCTGCGGGCTGGGACGCCGCACCAGACTCCTCACTCCCCGACGAGATCACAACTTGGGAGGGGATCCGGGCCTTGCGTCTCCGGCTGGTGGTGCGACCCCTGCCGCTGTGCTCCACAGCACCTTCTCCGCCCTCTTCATCAGTTGACGCTGCAGACAGGGAGAAAGAAAACACAGGCATCAGGGCACTGTAAAATGGACTCGTACACACATGACAGTTATACATGAGTGGCATTGGTAAACCTCACACATGGCATCACAATCCCCAACACACATGTCATTTCAACTTGCACACATGAGCCATACCACAGCCATAATTCAACAGCCACATACAGCAGCATGGGCAGCCAAAGGTCATCCACACATCACATGCAACATAGGGAGTACACTTCACATGCACACACAACACCAAACCTGCATGCATGTGTACACCTCCGCCAACTGTCACAGTGTCTCGATCGACATCCATGTTACACCTGACAATCATTCCTCCACATCCTGTGCCATGCAAGCCCACACACACAAGCACCATCCATGTGTCAAACATGAGACCCCTCGCATGTGTCACCCTCACAGCCCTGTACAACCCCCCTACTTGGCCACATAAAAATACATGTTCAACCTGCACACTCCTGGCACACCACCACACGCACAGTTTACAATCAGTATGCATGTACACTTACCGCTCGACTCCAGACGAGTCTGCTTCTCAAGGACCTGGATGTGGAGCGCTGGGGATATGCGTTCCAGGACACTCATCTGATCTTCCGACAAGTGGCCCCGCCCGCCCCTTAGCATCTGCTGCCATCATGAGGCGCCGGGCCTTGTTGAGGGTCCTGGACCTGAAGTCCTCCCAGCGCTTCCTGACACGTTCGTAGTCGCGGACTGCCACCTCCTTCGCGTTGATGGCAGTCACGATGTCCATCCAGATCCGAATCCGTCCTTCCTTGTCGGCGCGCAACCTTCCGAAGAGGGCATCATACTGCCCCAGGACATGCTCCACCAGGACACCAACTTCCCTGGCACTGAAGCTGGTGCCCCTCTGCCTCCTTGGCCGGGGGTTGCCACTGGTGCCAGATGTTGTAGTGCCCGACATGGCAACCCCAGAGGCAGGAGTGGGTGGGCAACTGGGTCCTGGGGCTGGGCTGTGGGGCGACAGAAAAGCAGTCGGGAGCCTTTGGTTCCAGCAGGGGCGGTCACAGCAACAGCACCCCTGGCTGATGTGCAGGCAGCAAATGGCAGGGCACGTGGGCAGCAGGCAGTCAGGCAGCAGCAGATGGCAGGTGGGAGCGTGCTCAGGGCTCTGGGGGGCAGTAATTTGGCCTCCTGGCCAGGAGCGTGGTCTTTCATGTGTGAAAGCGTGGACAGCTTGATACGGAGTGATTTTGCACGTGAAAATCCCACACGTCTGCGTGTAAATCGATGAAAGGCCCTTAGCGCGTAAACGCGTCACTAGCGTATGCGCGTCTATGAAGTCACGTGCACGCGTAGGAAAAAGTTGCGTGACACGTCCGAGTGTCAAAGCGTGTTATTGGTGGAAATAGCCCTACACGCAGAAGTCACAACGCGTGTAATTGGTGAAAATGGACCTACACGCAGAAGTGTCAAAGCGTGTAATTGGTGCAAATGGACCTACACGCAGAAGTGTCAAAGCGTGTAATTGGTGGGAATGGGCCTAGCACGTACACGCCGCGTAAGTGACGCTGTATGTGTGGGCCTGCATATAAGGTACGTGTAGAACACCAATTCCTTGTACGTGCTTTTCGTGGAGAGCGAGTGGGTGAATTCTGTACTTCTTGTCGTTTCACACGCGATTTACTTCACGGCGTTTCAAGTTCGTACTCCCTGTTACCTCTGACAGCTTTTTCTATTTTTTCTCTTGTACTGGTTTACCTGGGCCTGTTCCCTCAAACAGTGTTCCCTTCTCCTGTTGTCCTGTCTCCTCAGACAGCGTACATATCTTCTTTTGGCGGGGGTGTTGCCAACCAAACGCGCTCATTTTTCACGCTCTTTTACCTGGCAGACGGTGAGTCACGCACGTATCTAACATCTGTGCTTGCCCCGTGTGTAGCCTACCCCTTCAGAGGTCATTCTAGGCTGCGTGTGACACGCATACGTTCATTCTTGTGTTACTGGGTGCCACAGCGTAGTGCAGGTTTTTCTTTCTGCACACGTGGTCTAGGAGGGGTTGCGTGCACGTCATCTCCCTTTTTTGGGCCTCCTGTGCGTTGCGTGACCCGTCATCTTTCCCCAGGGGTTACATTCAGCCTTGCTAGAGCACTAGGGTACAATTACCATCTGGTACCCAACCCCTTTGACCCCCAATTGCCCAGGACAATAGTCTACAGCCACTCCCATACGCACATTAATATCAGTGCCATGGCTGGGAGGCGAGGATTCCGTAAGGGTGGCAAAGGTGGAAGAGCCACAAGTGGTGGCCGTGGTGGATCCGGTAGGGGACGTGGTCGTAACTTGCAGGGTGAGCCTGTCCCGCCATGTGTGGAGGACCAGTGAAGGGCACCCATAATCCCCCCCCTCCCCCCCTCCCGTTGAGGCTGATGTGGCTGACACCATCCATGCTCAGCCCTTGTTGGACCAGCCCATTGTGGCACCAGACCTGGCTGACTCCATGGCTGACTTCCAGGTCAGCAGGGCTACGACACGTGCGCTGGTGCACGTTGATGCCATCATGCCACGTGGATCTGGGGCAGCAAGGTCATCTGCTGCCCCAAGTAGGCAGGGCGGAGAGGCTGCAGGGGCAGCTGCGGCTCCATCCACCCCAGCTCTCACACACCCAGCCAGGACAGTGTCGGTCCTAGTCCATCCTGCTGACATTCCCCCTGACACCATTACACTTGAGCCAATGCCTGCACCAACTCCCATGCTGAGTGTGCAATCCCACACACCTGATACAGAGCCTACCAGGGCTCCTGCCCCTAGTGTCCAGAGCGGCGCAGGACACTCAGGATCACCACCACCTTCCAAGCGGAAGAGGAAGAGTGCTCGTCCGGCACAGGCTGATGCCCCAGACACGGCTACACAGTCCGGCCCGTCGAGGAAGCCAAGCTTCACGGATGACGAACTGAATGCACTTGTTGAGTATGTGTCCGGACATGATAACGAGATGGTCATTGTTGCAGGATCCAAGACCACACCTGCACAACGCCAGGCACACTGGCAGACCGTTGCGGACATCGTAAGTGCCCTTGGAATCGTGAGGCGCACAGCCAATGATTGCTATAAGCGCTGGAATGACCTAAAGCGCAGGGCAAAGAAGAAGCTGGCCTCAAGTCATGCCGCAACTCTAGTGACTGGAGGTGGGTCTCCAGTAGTAGACATGGAACTCACTCCACATGAGTCAGTCGCTGGGACCTACGTCACGGAGGAACAGATCCAAGGCGTGGGAGATCTGCCTGATTACGAGGCATTGTCCGGTGAGTGCACATGCATGTGTGTGTCATCCATGTGCATGGTGTGTGTGGGAGGGCTTCTGTTTGTGTGCCAGGTGAGAGTGTGTGCGCCTGAGTCGTATGGGTCAGCCATGTGCTTCATGCAATACATCCTGCGCAGCTGCATTTGGCCATGCAGTATCCCTTCTGCCAACAGTAGACATCTAGCCCAACAGCACGCCAGTTGCCCTTGAAGTGTCACCTTGCCACAACATTGTTGCTTATTTTTCTCTGTTCATTCAGACAGATTGTTTGCATTCCACCACTTATACTAGGCATTTCTCGGTCCTCTAGTCACATGTCTGGCATGGCTATGGTAAAGTGGAGTGACTTTGTTACCTGGATATCATATGTTCACACATGTCCCTGTGCAATTGGACCATTTAGGACTGGCAGCTCCAGGTGAAAATCAGACCTGTTTGAATTAGAAAAGCTATTACATGCGGGAACTGGACTGAATGAATAAGTGCTGCCCTCCTCTCCATCTTGCCTCAATAGCAATGGTACATGCCATCTGTGTGATGGCATGTGTGTGTCACCTGGCAATCACAGGCCAATGTGTGATGCCACTGCCAGGCAGCATGCAGGAAATGTGTTCATCTTCCATCTTTGTGTCATCAGTGTGTGCCATTTGCCTGCCCTTCATACGCAGTGAGGGTGCATGCATGGGAGGGTCTTAGTCATGTGGGACATGTGTCAATCAAGTACTGGTTCTCTTGCTTCTCAGCCCTCATTGTGTGCCATGGTGCTAATGCCTGTTTCCATTTCTTTGTTATTATGTCTTTGCAGGGGAAGACGCACCTGATACTGCTGGGGTTGTGGAGATGATGCAGAGCCAGGAGGGGTCCGAGAGCCGACCAACCACCAGTGAGGGACGTGGTGTGCTGGTGGGTGAGAGCCCACAAGTGCTGCAGGTCGTGCTCTCAAGGGGTGTCTCTGGCTGCACCTCCCCCGAGCTGTACTCAGCTGTTGATTCGGATGATGAGACCTACGTGCCGTCACAGGTGAGTGTTCCAGGGAGGGATTCTGTTCTGTCCCACCCACCTGCACCAGGGTCAGAACCCTCATTGGGGATGTCAGTGTTGGCAGCTAGGCCTTTGGTGGTTACGGATGCAGGGTCACACTCCGCGACATCTGATCCTGTTCCTGGGCCAGCAGATCAGAGGGGGAATGCAGTCCTGCAGCCTCAGGCAGTGCCGGCACAGTAAGGCGCAGTCCGCCTTGCCCCAGACATGTGTGGTGCCCGCCGACGTGGTGGCCGTACGCCACCTGGAAATACCACATGGGAGCAATCCATTTACGGTATGGCTACCCAACAGGCAGCATCATCCGAGATGATGGCTCAGGCCATGGATAGGGTGGCCACTTCCATTGTCCCCCCTGAAAGGCTGATGGAGCGACTAGAGCAGGCAACCAACTCCATCTGCCAGTCACACAGGGAGGACATGTTGGCGTCCAACAGGGACAGGCGGGCGGCACTGGCGACTGCAGGAGGCCATCTCCATAGAGTCCCAGGGCCACAGGGAAGCCCTGAGGCAGGAGCTCCATCAACTCAGGACGACTCTTGTTGAGCTTGAGGCTTCAACACACCAAAGGACAGAACAGCAGCTGGAGCGTCTCACCCGTACGCTCTCAGCTGAGATGCAAGCAACGAGGGCGGAGGTCCGGGCATCCCGTGAGTTGTTGCATGGGGACCTCCGCACCCTCATCCTCCAGAATGAGACCTACCACACCCGCATGCTTGCAGCCATGGAGGAACAGAATAGGGCCTTGCGTGGGCTGCCTCCCATAGTGCAACCACCTCCGGATGCAGCTGCACAGGGTGATAATAGCGACAGCAGTGATACTCCCACAATAGGGTAGCCGTGTGGGCCATGAGCCCATGGAGGTGTTTTTTTTTCCCAGGATCCACACAGGTGGGTTTTGGTGTGCACCCTGTCCTCGGACCTCCTGGGTGGCCTCCCCAACCCCCCCGGGCCCATTAATGGCCATTTTTGATTTTTTTTTATTTTTATTTTTATTTTTATATTTTTCCCAATTTTTTTGGGACATTTTGTTGGCTTCCGTGGTTCCTGTGGGCATACGCTGCATTGTGGCTGGGCACATGCAGGCTTGTCATGTATTTGGTTCAGATGCCTGGGTTTGAGTCACACACACCCCTCCTGCTTCCCGTTTCCATGGGCTTGCAAAGGGTGTGCCCAAGTGACATTGAAGTACATGGTGACATTGGACTCCCACTACATGTGTGGGTAGTCTAGTCAATACTGTGTATACATTCCTAGTGCATATTGCTGTTTTGTTGTACACTGCATGTTGCATTGATGTGTAACTCATCATCTGTGTCTGCCTCCCAATTTGCAGGTCCCTTCCTCATGTCTACACAAGGCCCTCTAGTCTGGAGATGGGGTCCTTGTTGGCAGCAGTGCACCTACAACTCTACATGGCGCCAACACTGTACAGTTGGAAGTGGTGGGAGTGCAGGTATTTCCAGGTGGTGAGACTACTGATTTATTACATTATTGAAGTCATGTTAATGGTAGTACCTGCTCAAGTTTGTTGTTGGTCCTGCATTACAGTGAGCATTTCAGGTTTAGCAAGTTTCAATTGGGGACACTGTACATCGTGACACTTGTCATGTTGTGGGCATTACTTTGTTTACCTGCACATAGCATGACATGGCACGGTGTGTTGTGTGGCGGTGCTGGGGATGGGTTGGGTGACATGGCACTGTCCTCTTGTTGCATTTAGCAAGTGGGTATTCATTTTAGCTGCTTGAATGTGTTTCTTCACAAAACTGCATTGGTGGTGTGTGTGGGTAGGGATGCACACATTGTAACACTTCCAGGTGAACAATCTCAGGCTGATATGCTTTTCACGGTTGAATCTCCAGACATTCAGGATCAGTGTCAGGTTGAGTCATCATTGATTGTCAGATGGAATGTGCCAGGCCAGTGTGCACTCCACAGGGGTGTGATCACTATGTGAAGTAATTAGCCACTAGCTGTGTACGGGCTGCCTCCCCCCCGTACCCTTTCCCCTCCCATGCGCAGCGGCTGTGCATGTGGTTGGGGATGTGGGGCCACCACCATGTCCACGGCCAGGCCCCGGGTGTTGCAACGTTGTGCAGGACACATGCTGCCACTATGATCCTGCACACTACTGGGGGAGCGTATAACAGCTGCCCGCCAGAACGGTCAAGGGAGCGAAAGCGTGACTTTAGCACTCCGAATGTGCGCTCCACTATGCCCCGGGTCGTAATGTGGGCTGTGTTATATCTTACCTCGGGTGGCGTGGTGGGGTTCTGAATTGGCGTCATCATGTGGGGGCTGAGAGGGTAGGCACTGTCCCCTGTGGAGGTGGTGATTGGTATCATTGGTGGGGCTGTGACCTTCCTCAGTATCCAACATGCATGCATGTGCAGTGGCATACATACTCACCAAGCAGCCATGTATCGCCATGCCGCCCAGCTTCTAGGTCCCGGCTTAGGGTGGACATTCGGTAAATGAAGCTGTCGCGGGTGGACCCGGGATAGTTGGCATATACTGAGGTGATGATTCCCTTGGCATTACATGCTACCTGCACGTTGATGGAATGCCAGTGCTTGCGGTTCCTATAGATGTGCTCAGATGCCCTGGGGGGACGTAGAGCCACATGGGTGCAGTCGATGGCACCTAGCACTTTGGGGAATCGTGCCACACCGTAAAAATCCAGGGCGGCAGCATGCCTTTCTGCAGGTGTTCTGGGCAGGTATATGTGCCTGCGGACTGATGGGCGTGCAGTGATGATGTTCAAGACCTGGTGTAGGCAGCGTGACTGGGTGGCCTGTGACACCCCACCCACTATGGCACTTGTCCGCTGAAATGATCCAGTGGCTAAGAAGTGCAGTACATTGAGGACCTTCTCCAGGGGGCTGAGTGCTTGGGAGCACAGGGTGGGTGATGTGAGGTCATCCTCCCACTCACTCACCAGGTCCAGTATTATGTGTGGTGGAAACCTGTACCTCCCATACACCTGGTCATCAGGCATCCCGAAAAGGCTGGTTCTGGGTGTGAATATTCTGGCCCTGACTATCCTCCTCCTCCTCCTTTGGTAGCCCACTGCCACTGCTGCTAGGAACGGTATGTTCATCCTGGCGTCTGAGCTTGTTATTGTTAAAGTGCGTAAATTTATGCTTTGCGCGTGTTCTAGGCGAGCGTGTGACCCGCGCACCCCTGGAATCCAGTTCCCAGTCCAATAGCATGTGGAAATTCCCACGTACCACGGGATACAGGTGCGCTGACGTACTTGCGTGTGTAAGTGCCCGCGCACCCATGAAATACACGTACATAGGCCAATCGTGTGTACGCGCACTTTTGTCCAATTACACGCGATGACACTCTGACGTGCAGTATTTCCACGTGTGCGCCGTCATCACGTGCTGAGTGGGGAACACCCGTGCGGGTCACGTCACAGACGCGCTTACGCGCTGAGGGACTCTGGTCCAATAGAATCGCGTATGCGTGCTGACGCGCTTACGCGCTAAGGGCCTTTCCTCGGATTTCACGCTGACGTGCAGGATTTTCACGTGCCAAATCACTCCGTATCAAGCTGGCCACGCGAAAAAACACGAAGACCACGCTCCTGCCCAGAAGGCCGAGTTACTGCCCCCCAGTGCCCCGAGCAGCCTCCCACGTGCCATCTGCTGCTGCCTGCCTGCCTGCCTGCTGCCACCGTGCCCTGCCATTTGGTGCCTGCACATCAGCCATCTGCAGGGGTCCAGTTGCTGTGTCCACCCCTGCTGGAACTGAAGACTCCCGACTGGGATTACATCGCTCCACAGCCCAGCCCCAGGACCCAGTTGCCCACCCACACCTGCCTCTGGGGTTGCCATGTCGGGCACTTCCACATCTGGCACCAGTGGCAACCCCAGGCCAGAGGGGCAGAGGGGCACCAGCTTCACTGCCACCGAAGTTGGTGTCCTGGTGGAGCATGTCCTGGGGCAGTATGATGCCCTCTTTGGATCGTCCCGCGCCAGCAAGGAAGGACAGGAGAGGATCTGGGCCGACTGTGTGGTTGCCATCAACGCGGAGGGGGTGGCAACCCGCAACGTCCAGAAGTTCAAGAAGCGCTGGGAGGACTTGAGGTCCAGGACCCTTGTGAAGGCCCGGCGCCTCGTGGAGGGGGGCCGGGGCCGCATGAGTTCCATCCAGATGAGGGTCCTGGAACGCGTACGCCCAGTGCTCCACGCCCAGATCCTTGAGAGGGAGGCCCGTCTGGAGTTGAGCGGTAAGTGTCCAAGCATTACTGTGTGAGACAGGGCATGTTGCGGTGTGCTGGTTCTATGATACTTGCCTGTATGTGTGCCATAGGTCATGTATGCATGTATGTGTGCAGGGACATCATGGTAATGCATGTGTGACCAGTGATGTGTGACCCACATGGTTGTTGCATGTGTTCAAATGCCGCATGGGGAGCCCTCTGCAGATTTTGAACATGAGAGCATGCCAGTCTCTGTACCTGGACATGGGTGGGGGTGAGGGATGGGTGCTGATGCCAGGTACATATATGGTAGCCATGTCTGTGTGCCTGACCTGCGTGTCTGTGACTTGTGCATGCCATGGATGCATGACACATGTGTGTGACAATGCACAGATTCATTGAAGCAGCCAAATTACCCTTGTATCCGCTGTGTTTGGTGTGTTTGGGGCCAGATGGATGTGACTGAGGTGAAGTGTGTGCATGTGATAGGCATGAGCCATGATGCATGTGAGTTACATATCATTGAATGTTTCAAGAGTCCATTGGACATGCATGGAAATGTCCATGGCATGCACCATGCCTGTTACTGTGTGTGTTTTGCCTGGACTGACCCATGTGTTGTGGAGGGACATGATGGAAGTGTACTTTGACAGTGGTGCTCATCTGCTATTGCTTCCTGTCTAGGGGACCATTGTACAGTGCCCTGATGCTTGTGTTCTTTGTCTCCCTCTACGCAGCGGCTAGTGAAGAAGAGGGCGGAGACGGCGCTGTGGAGCAAGGCGGCGGGGATGCCCCCACGGCTGCAGCGGAAGGGGTGGGTGAGCCCCCACAGGGGCCTGCTACGGTGGGAGACGGTGAGGAGCCATCCAGGTTGGTGGTTTGCACAGAGGAGGAGGAGGCCGCCACTGGGGCACACATGGGGCCTGGTGGGGGCATCCCTGCTGGTGCAAGTGGTGCAGTCCAGGGCCAGGGGCAGGAGGCAGCACAGGTCACCGTGGAGGGGCCTGTGCATGTCGCTGTCCCTGACCCTGTGAGTGCACCACCATGCACCAGCAGGGATGCCCCGTCCCAGGCACGTCCGCAGGTAGAGGGGATGTCCATGTCACCTGACTCCCCTCCACCTGCGGACGTGGGAACCCCTGGCCGTGTGGAGAAGGTCCTGATTGGGGTCGTGATGCGCACGGATGTGATTCGTGATGCCGTGCGTGCTTCCCGGGAGGAGCACGCACGTCATCACGAAGTGCACCGTGCCGACGTGGCCCAATTGGGATCGGCCATGTTCGGGGGTTTCCTGCATGTGTTGGCCAATCTGGCGGCCCTCTCCTCCTCTGTGCAGGCTATACACCAGTCGTTCTCCTTGCCGTCTTCCGGCCCAGATGCCACCAGGGCCCCCTGTGGACCTGCCCCGACCAATGCAGCCAGCTCGGTGGGGATCCCATCCCTGCCACAGTTGGGAGTCGGAGGTCCAGCAGGGGTGGACAACACAGCAACTGGACCCCAGCAGATGGAAGATGTGACAGCATCATCGGGCAGGGCACGTGCACGACGGCGTCGGTGGTTTCCATCAGCCTGGATGCCGTCGTGCTGGCAGAGGCAGTGGCGTCGGAGGCAGCAGCAGGCTCGACGTGGGAGGCATCATGGCTCGGGCCATCAAGATCAGAGGGGCAGGCATCGGCCGGAGGGCAGGGCAACCCTGGGATGGTGGTGTCTTCCGTGTGGGAGCAGTTGGTCCAGCGGATAGGTGCGGAGCGGCAGCGGGCGGAAGAGGAGCGGCTCACCATGGTCAGGGCGGAGTTCTCCATGCGTCGGGCGTTGAGGCGGGCTGAGTGCCTCGAGGAAGCTCGCAGGGAGTTTGAGCTGGACATGGGGTTATCCCTGCGAGACCTCGGGGCCAGGACAGAGTCTTGCCTCCAGGACATCGACATGGAGTTCGATGATGCCCTGGCCAGCAACATCACCGAGTGAGCCGCAGGACTTGCCCGCTGCCTTTGTATATAGTTATTTAGTTAGTTAGTGTTATGTTTCCTTTATTAATTTTATTTTTTTTTGGACCGCTCGGACAATGGCCACTTTTTTGTATATATTTTTTTCATTAGGTAGTAGTAGGTTTCATTTATGGTGTTGGGCTCATGGACCCTGGAATATTCGTGTATATAGTTTGCTTTTTGAAGAAACATATTTTTTTATTAATTATTGTGTTCACCATGAGGAAATGGTTTTTCATTATTTTCCTTCCACATGATATTGCTTTGGACAACATTTGTTTTTGGATTACTTTGTTTTTTTTTATTTTTACATTTGTTCTCGGACATGGACCATTTATTTTGTTATCCCCATTGTTGTATGTTTGATTTGTTTACTTATTTTTCATCTTTAATACATGTTTTTTTAACTTTCACTTGTGGTATTTTCTCATTGGTTTCATACATGTCATGATATGGGTTTTGACATTCACTTGCACCCATTGTGTATGTGTGTGTGACGGACGTGTGTTCATTTACAGACTTGCCATTGGGGTTGTATCATGTAATTGCATTCACTATGTGGGTGGATGCAATCCTTGACTGGGTGTTTGTGCTGGGTATGCTGCCCATTACTGCCACGATTGAGTATCGTCAGGACCTGGGGGCAGGGGGACATGTGTGGGTGCCTGGTGGAGGCTGCCCCTGCACTGCTGGGGGGTGGGGGTGGTGGGAGACATGGGTGGGGGCCTGCTGGCAGGTGCCCCACAGTGCTGGGGGTGGGGGTGTTGGGAGACATGGGTGGGGGCCTGGTGGAGGGTGCCCCTGGTGGCTGGGGGGTGGGGGTGGTGGGAGACATGGGTTGGACATGGGTGGGGGCCTGCTGGCAGGTGCCCCACAGTGCTGGGGGGTGGGGGTGGTGGGAGACATGGGTGGGGGCCTGGTGGAGGGTGCCCCTGGTGGCTGGGGGGTGGGGGTGGTGGGAGACATGGGTGGGGGCCTGCTGGCAGGTGCCCCACAGTGCTGGGGGGTGGGGGTGGTGGGAGACATGGGTGGGGGCCTGGTGGAGGGTGCCCCTGGTGGCTGGGGGGTGGGGGTGGTGGGAGACATGGGTTGGACATGGGTGGGGGCCTGCTGGCAGGTGCCCCACAGTGCTGGGGGGGGTGGTGGGAGACATGGGTGGGGGCCTGGTGGAGGGTGCCCCTGGTGGCTGGGGGGTGGGGGTGGTGGGAGACATGGGTGGGGGCCTGGTGGAGGCTGCCCCTGGTGGCTGGGGGGTGGGGGTGGTGGGAGACATGGGTTGGACATGGGTGGGGGCCTGCTTGCAAGTGCCCCACAGTGCTGGGGGGTGGGGGTGGTGGGAGACATGGGTGGGGGCCTGGTGGAGGCTGCCCCTGGTGGCTGGGGGGTGGGGGTGGTGGGTGACATGGGTGGGGGCCTGCTGGCAGGTGCCCCACAGTGCTGGGGGGTGGGGGTGGTGGGAGACATGGGTGGGGGCCTGGTGGAGGATGCCCCTGCACTGCTGGGGGGTGGGGGTGGTGGGTGACATGGGTGGGGGCCTGCTGGCAGGTGCCCCACAGTGCTGGGGGGTGGGGGTGGTCGGAGACATGGGTGGGGGCCTGGTGGAGGGTGCCCCTGGTGGCTGGGGGGTGGGGGTGGTGGGAGACATGGGTGGGGGCCTGGTGGAGGCTGCCCCTGGTGGCTGGGGGTGGGGGTGGTGGGAGACATGGGTGGGGGCCTGGTGGAGGCTGCCCCTGGTGGCTGGGGGGTGGGGGTGGTGGGAGACATGGGTGGGGGCCTGGTGGAGGGTGCCCCTGGTGGCTGGGGGGTGGGGGTGGTGGGAGACATGGGTGGGGGCCTGGTGGAGGGTGCCCCTGGTGGCTGGGGGGTGGGGGTGGTGGGAGACATGGGTGGGGGCCTGGTGGAGGATGCCCCTGCACTGCTGGGGGGTGGGGGTGGTGGGTGACATGGGTGGGGGCCTGGTGGAGGGTGCCCCTGGTGGCTGGGGGTGGTGGGAGACATGGGTTGGACATGGGTGGGGGCCTGCTGGCAGGTGCCCCACAGTGCTGGGGGGTGGGGGTGGTGGGAGACATGGATGGGGGCCTGGTGGAGGCTGCCCCTGGTGGCTGGGGGGTGGGGGTGGTGGGAGACATGGGTGGGGGCCTGGTGGAGGGTGCCCCTGGTGGCTGGGGGGTGGGGGTGGTGGGAGACATGGGTTGGACATGGGTGGGGGCCTGCTGGCAGGTGCCCCACAGTGCTGGGGGGTGGGGGTGGTGGGTGACATGGGTGGGGGCCTGGTGGAGGGTGCCCCTGGTGGCTGGGGGGTGGGGGTGGTGGGTGACATGGGTGGGGGCCTGGTGGAGGGTGCCCCTGGTGGCTGGGGGGTGGGGGTGGTGGGTGACATGAGTTGGGCATGAGTGGGGGCCTGGTGGAGGGTGCCCCTTTTGGCTGGGGGGTGGGGGTGGTGGGAGACATGAGTGGGGGCCTGTTGGAGGCTGCCCCTGCACTGCTGGGGGGTGGGGGTGGTGGGAGACATGGGTGGGGGCCTGGTGGAGGCTGCCCCTGGTGGCTGGGGGGTGGGGGTGGTGGGAGACATGGGTGGGGGCCTGGTGGAGGGTGCCCCTGGTGGCTGGGGGTGGGGGTGGTGGGAGACATGGGTGGGGGCCTGGTGGAGGGTGCCCCTGGTGGCTGGGGGGTGGGGGTGGTGGGAGACATGGGTTGGACATGGGTGGGGGCCTGCTGGCAGGTGCCCCACAGTGCTGGGGGGTGGGGGTGGTGGGAGACATGGGTGGGGGCCTGGTGGAGGGTGCCCCTGGTGGCTGGGGGGTGGGGGTGGTGGGAGACATGGGTGGGGGCCTGGTGGAGGGTGTCCCTGGTGGCTGGGGGGTGGGGGCGGTGGGAGACATGGGTGGGGGCCTGGTGGAGGATGCCCCTGCACTGCTGGGGGGTGGGGGTGGTGGGTGACATGGGTGGGGGCCTGGTGGAGGGTGCCCCTGGTGGCTGGGGGGTGGGGGTGGTGGGTGACATGGGTGGGGGCCTGGTGGAGGGTGCCCCTGGTGGCTGGGGGGTGGGGGTGGTGGGTGACATGAGCAGGTGTGCAGGGTAGTCCCCTGTGGTGTGTGCTGCCTGCAGGGGCCGTGGAGGGTGTACAGGTAATACCTGGGAGCACACAGCCAAATCGCATGTGGAACTTCCCGCGCACCCCTGCAATCCACCTACCCTGCCTAATCGCATGTGGAACTTCCCGCGCACCCCTGAAATCCACGTACCCGGCCAAATCGCGTGTGTAACTTGCCGCGCAACCCTGAAATCCACGTACCCTGGCAAATCGCGTGTGGTACTTCCCGCGCACCCCTGAAATCCACGTACCCGGCCAAATCGCGTGTGTAACTTCCCGCGCACCCCTGAAATCCACGTACCCTGACTAATCGCGTGTGGTACTTCCCGCGCACCCCTGAAATCCACGTACCCGGCCAAATCGCGTGTGGAACTTCCCGCGCACCCCTGCAATCCACGTACCCTGCCTAATCGCGTGTGGAACTTCCCGCGCACCCCTGAAATCCACGTACCCGGCCAAATCGCGTGTGGTACTTCCCGCGCACCCCTGAAATCCACGTACCCGGCCAAATCGCGTGTGTAACTTCCCGCGCACCCCTGAAATCCACGTACCCTGACAAATCGCGTGTGGTACTTCCCGCGCACCCCTGAAATCCACGTACCCAGCCAAATCGCGTGTGGGACTTCCCGCGCACCCCTGAAATCCACGTACCCGGCCAAATCGCGTGTGTAACTTCCCGCGCACCCCTGAAATCCACGTACCCTGACAAATCGCGTGTGGTACTTCCCGCGCACCCCTGAAATCCACGTACCCGGCCAAATCGCGTGTGGAACTTCCCGCGCACCCCTGAAATCCACGTACCCTGACAAATCGCGTGTGGTACTTCCCGCGCACCCCTGAAATCCACGTACCCTGACAAATCGCGTGTGGTACTTCCCACGCACCCCTGTAATCCACGTACCCGGCCAATTCGCGTGTGAGACTTCCCGCGCACCCCGGTATACACGCACACGTTTTTTTTCTGTCAGCGCGTGTCTGTGTTTGTGGGTACCCCTTTGCACGTCATTTGTCCTGGAGGGCCACAGTATTGGGCATTCATCATGGCTGTATATAGGTGCTATTTGTTGGCGCACCTTTTGGCGCACATTTCTTACAGGCGCAGAGACGCTACCGCCTGCTTTCTTGTGGCGGTCGTGTTTGTGCCTGTGCGCTGGTTTGAGCGTGCGCTTTTTTGCCCTATTCTATTCCATGAATACGTGTTGTAGGCGAGCGTGTGGGCGTTCCGCGCACTTGTACCCTGTGCTTCCCCCGTGACGCCCACATTTTGGCAAGTTGTTCCCCATTCCGAGTGGTACGCCCCGTGTTCCGCCTACTTTTGTTGCGTGCGCCGCGCTATGTGCGATTTTCGCTCTGGCCTGTGCGATTTTCGCTGTGACCTGGCGCACGCTGTTTGATGGCCTGTGCGCCAACGTGCGCCGCGCACTTGTTTATCGCACATCCGCTGGTTTTCTCGCGCACGGACTTCCATGAATCGATGTGCGCTGCTTTTCGTGCGATTTTCGCACTTGCACTGCGATTTTCGCTATTCCACTGCGAATCGCATGTTTTTGCCCACTTGCGCCACCCTAATTATTCCATGAATCGGCCTGTAAATCGTTTTACAGCTGTCAATGTGAATAACCTGTGTGTTACTGCTGTTGTGTGCACGTTGCTGAGTTGTAGCCTTGACGATGGGCATGTGCTTGGATAGGGGACGTAACAGTGTTCTTTAGTTGTTTATTTGAACCAATATTGCTGTGGGGATTTCAGAGTTTGGGAGCGCCTGACCATTGGGTGTCCAGTAGTGTCTGGTTCAGGGGTATTTGGGACATCTGTGCTTTCTTGTGGGTCGTTGGTAGCTGTAGCATTGGCCCTGTTGATCTCTCCAGTTGTACTCCTGGGCAAGGCCGATGCTTTGTAGGGCTTGATGTCCTGCAGATGATTCCAGACGCTCTTTCCCTCCAACCTTACTGACATTTCTGTTACTGCCTCAACGATGTGAGGCCCTTTAAAGCAGGGTGTGTTCCAGCTCCTCGTTAAATTCTTCCAGTGGACCACATCACTGATCTGTACTGCAGGTTCTTTTGGAGTTTTCTGTTCTGTGTCATTAGTATCTTCTTGTATGTTGTCTTCTGGCCAGCCCTGGTTCCGTTGTATCTGGCGAGAGATAAAAGAAGTGCTAGAAACCAGTGAAGCGACATTATCAAACATTTCCTGACCCAGAATTTCAGCCACATTCTCACAGTCCTTTAGTGCCCCAGTGGGAGGAGCCAGTTGAAGGTGCATGCGCCGTCCTGTCACCACTTTGTGGGGCGTTAAATGGTGGTCGCACCCTGGTTTGTTGCACAGTTCGAATAGTGCCAATGGCAAACAGTAAAGCCAGTTTCTCATGGTGCTCTGCTGAGTTTTGGCAATGCGCTCTTTCAGGAGTCCATTGAGGCATTCACACACCCCATTTGCTTCCGGGTGGTACGCACATGCAAATTTGTGTTTTATTCCTAACAGGGTAGTGATGTGGTTGAACAGCTCATTGGCGAAGTGAGGGCCATTGTCAGACCTCACGACCTCACAAACGCCCCACCTTAGGAATACTTCTCGAACCAGAAATTTAGCAGCTCGGAGGGCGTCGGCATGGGATCAGGGCGCTGCCTCAATCCATCTGGAAAATGGGCAGACAACCACTATCATGTAGCGGTATCCTTGACTTAATTGGATCATGTCCACATAGTCAACATCTAGATGCAGGAATGAGCCTTTGGATCTAGGTATGGCTCCTCTCACAACTCTCAGGGTGTGTCCAGCAGTGAACTGCTGGCACGATAAAATTTGCCACATGCTCATTTAGGTTTGGACAGAACCATGATTCGCCAATACGTGCTGCAATGACCTCTTTTCCTTTGTGTGTTGGATGATGCAACTGCGTTAGTGCTGTTTTAGTAACGCAAGTGGCATGACCACATTCCCTGTGTTGTTTTGTCACCATAGGGCGTCTGTAGGGTACATTGAACCTCCTCTTTTTACCCAGAGCTCCTTTTCATCCCTGGGTGCAGCTCCCTGTAGTTCCATTATTTGAGTTTCTGATAGGTAATTGCATCCTTCTTTCATTACCATCTGTCTCACCCCTCCCATTGCATTTTTCCTCTCCTTTAATTCCCACATTTTGCCAAAATATGATGCCCAATTTGCCTCACAGTCTGCTGCTTCATTTCCTCTTGAGATAGTGTCCTCCCCTTTAGTATGTGCTTGGCACTTCACTAAGGCTAACACCTGTGGGTATGTTATTACTTCAATCAGTTCTCCCAATAATGGGGCATGCTGCACTGGAGTCCCATCAGCTCTCCTGTACCCTCTCATGAGCCACCTGGCCAATCCTGAATGCACTGTTGAGTAGATTGCCACTCTTTTTTCTATGCTGTGTTGTAGAGCCAGTATTAGTGCCGCTAGTTCTGCTGCTTGTGCTGAGTAATGAGGTGGTAACCGAGCACTCACTACTACCTCACTTGTACAGTCTTCCTTCAATCTTACTACAGCAGCCCCTGTCCTCCCGATCCCATCACTTTGGTCAATAGTTGAATATCCATCAATGTACAGTACCTCTCCCCCCTCTAGTGCATCTTCCTCCACCTGGCGTGTCTCAGTCAATTGCTCTATGTTTTTGGTACAATCATGAGCCCAATCTCCTGGTTGATAGATGTCTGCCATGAATAAAGCTGGATTTACAGTTATGTAGCTTATGATCTTCAATTCTGCTTTTGACATTATTATCTCATAACTTGATGCTCTCTGTGTTGTCAAGGTGCTCTTTGGCTTGTGCAGTATTTCAAACAGGGCATGTTCCACATAAAGGGTGGTTGTGCACCCCATGGTTATTGTTGAAGCCTGTTCCACTGCAAAGGCTGCAGCAGATAATGATTGTTCGCACAGATAGTTTCCTTTCATTACTGGGTCAAGTTGTACACTGTAGTAAGCAATAGGCTTATGGCCCATGCTTGTTTTCTGTGTCAGTACTGCTTTCATTACTACACCGTCGGTGTGTGAAAACGGGAAGAATTCCTTTTTATAGTCTGGGGTCCCTAACACTGGAGCCATGCATATTGCTTCCTTCAGTTGGTTTAATGCATCAGTCATTTCTCGTGTCCAGACTAGTGGTTTTGCTCCTCTCTGTGCTTCCTTAAGGGCAGTTGCTGTAGTCAAAAACCCATGCTCTGCAATAGTTGCAGAGGCTGAGGAGCTGTTGCAGCTCCCTCACTGTTTTGAGTTGTGGTGTGTTGTGTATTGTCTGGGCTCTCTTTGGGGCAATGTGCCTACTGTCTTTGGATATTAGCTGTCCAATGTACAGTACTTCCTTTTGACAGTACTGCAGTTTGTAGAAAATAAACAATGGACCTAGGCATAAATGAGGCTCGAGAAAATACTTTCAAAAAATACAAATTTTATAATTTCATAGCAAAACATTTTTTCTTTTGTATTGAAAAACGATTTCAATGTTATTTATTCCAAACATATTTATACATCATACATTTCTTAGCATCAGTTTCTACTCTCTCATACTTTCCCATGTATGTATGTATTGGCACTCTTTGTCGCGCATACACGGCGTGCGCGAGAGAAGAACGGAGTCACCCGCTGGAAAAAAATAGCCTGAAGACTAAGAGTGCATTGAGTGTCTGGAGGACTGTGTTCTGTGATTGCCCTGGACCTCTATATGATTAAAAGCTACATATAGGTGATTGTGATACTGGAGACCCCTTATAAATGATTGAAAATAACTTATCTCAAGTGGAGCCGAATTGAGGCATCCTCTCCATGGGCAAAAAGGAATAAAGGATTTATGTGCCTGTACATTTACGGCAGTTACCTGGTGGATTTATTTCCGGCATCAACACTACCCCTGACACGGTCTTCGTTAGAGAGTCATATCCCAGAAGACATCATTGTCAGTTACATTGGGAACCCTGAATTGTGGCTCCCAGATCCTGAGGAAGGTCGGACAAACAGCGGACCCAGTGGGGTCCTAACTTGACCGAAACATATGTAGATCCGAGAGGAAACAATTGTAGTTATTCTTTAAACAACAGATGGACATTTATATGTAGAAGAACAGTACTGATATTGATGGGATTGTTTTTTTTGTTCTTGTGGGATGATTCTTTGTTTTCACATTGTTTGTTGAAATAGATGAGATATTGAAGCTATGTGTGAAAGTATGTGAGAGTAGAGACTGACGCTAAGAAATTTATGATGTATACATATGTTTGGGACAAATAACATTGAAATCGTTTTTCAATACAAAAGAAAAAAAGTTTTGCTATGAAATTATAACATTTGTATTTTTTGAAAGTATTTTCTCTAGCCTCATTTATGCCTAGGTCCATTGTTTATTTTCCATATATAATTTTACCTGTAGGACCTATGGTATTTACAGGTACCCTTCTATTTAACCAGTACTGGAGTTTGGCCATATCTACCTTGTACCCTTTGTCTGCTAGTACCGTGAGCTTGCATACTGCGTCTGTCTTGCACTCTCTTCTGTCTTGCTGCAAATCAGGATATCATCCACATACTGTAAGACTGTGCTTTCTGTCTGGATGTTCCCCAAATCCATCTGTATTACTCTGTTAAAGAGAGATGGTGACTCACAGTACCCTTGTGGTAGTCTAGTTTGTTTCCACTTCTGGTTGCGGTACATAAAGCTTGTCAAATCTTGTGAGTCTGGGTGTAGTGGTGCTGAGAAGAATGCATTTTTTAGATTGATCACGGTGAAGCAAGTGGCTTCTGCTGGAATGCCACACACAAATGTTAAAGGGAGGCTGCTACCGGATACTCTGCCTCCACAGTGTGATTAAGAGGGTGTAAATCTTGTATAAACTTCCATGACCCCCCCCATTCGCCTTGCGACGGGTACACTGTGGCATTGCATGGAGATTCTGATGGTACCAGTTTGCCTCTCTCAATGAGGGCATTGATAGTTTCATAAATGCCCTCATCTGCTTCTTTGGTCAGGGGGTATTGCTTCACCCATGGCAGTATCGCTCCAGGTTTTAATTTGATATTCACCCCCCCCCCATGCTTTTTATGCACCCTACATCATAGGGACTTGTGGTCCATAAGCTGTCGGGTACTTTGACCAGATCTTCCTCACAGAATGGCGGCGGGCTTCTAGTGCCATTGCCATTTTCTGAGCAACCTCCCTGCATGTGATGTGTTGCCAGAACCTGACACTCATCTCCAACATCATCTCTGTTTCCTCTCTTCTTCTGAGAACAATTCCTCATCCATTACCTGTGTCAGCCTGCACCCCTCTGTCACTGAAATGATTGTCCTCCATGCTCTCCCTTGGTCATCAGTTGTGTGTACTGCAATCCAATCCTCCCTTGCCACAACTGCCTCAATGTCTGCCTCACAATTGTCTATAGACACAATTGTTCCCTCCTTCTCATCCAATGGTGTCTCTGGTCTGAACAGGTACTCCCCTGGCATTCTCCATACCTTTCCTGCTATCCCTGGCAGTCATGCAACAGCCACGTCTGTCCCGTAAGCATGTGTATCCCTAGTGTGGAGCATACTATGCCCTTGTCTGTGAATGAGAGGGTCATGTTCAGTCTGCTCATTATGTTGCGTCCCAATAAGTTCACAGGTGCATGTTTGGAGTAAATCAAGGGTAAAGATAAGTTGTGATCTCCTATAGATAGGGAGATGTTATCAGTAAATGGAACCACTTCTCGAGCCCCAGAGAATCCTTGAGTGTTCATGGCATCGCCTGACAATGCAAATGTCCCTTCCCGAATACATGACCTAGTCACCCGACTGTCAACTAGAAACGAACACATTTTGTCACCTAATCGTCATCCTTATGTGCGGTTCCTCCGCAGGATTGGGTGTCACTGACAGGATGGGACACAACAAGTTCATCTGTGGGCAGTCCTATTGAGGGTACAATGATAATCTGTTACCCGTGTAAGGGTTGTTCCCCACTATGGTGACCCCTCCCATTCTTCGGACCAGTACTGTTGCCATTGTGTCCACGGGCTCTGGGGAGTGACAGTCCTGTACTTGTGTTAGCTGTTGTGCTGCTTTCAAATATTGGGGTAGTGGTGCTGTAATTTGTAGTGCTGTTTGTTGGGGTGCTGTCATGGGTGGTGTTATGGGTGCAGCCTGAGGCTGTGTCTGCACTGGATGTGGTACCTTTTGTTGGGTGTTCTGCAACTGTCCTTGTTGCTGCAGGTCTTGGGGGTAACAGCTGTCCTGTCCTCATTGGTAGCCCTGCTGCTCCTGGTCTACCCACCCTTGTCGCATCCCCTATTCCTGCATGTGCAGGAGATGTGTCCTAGCTGCCCGCAGGTCCAGCACTGGAGTGGTTCCCTTCCTTGCCATGGAAAACCTCCCCCTAATTCTCCTGGTCCTTGTGGCACTTGTTGGTTATATCACAGGAACCCCCCTGGGGGTTGGTGTGATTGTTGTCCAAGACCGAGACCCCTTTGGAAACCTCCCCTCCCTCACTAATTCTACTGATACCCACCCCTTCCCATGTACCCTCCTCCCATGGGTGGTGCATATTTTTGCATGGGTTGGTACGGCATCTCTGGCTGGAATTGTGGCTGTGTTGTCGATGCTTGTGTCTGTGGTGTGGGGTTTGTTATTAGTGCCCATTCCAGTGCATATTTTGACAACTTCTTTTGCACTAACTTCGCCTCATCTGCTTTTCTTTCTTCTGCTTTTTGTTTGGCTTTCTCCTGCCATAGTCCACAATGATGTACTATGGTGAGCTGTATCTCTGACCAGGCCTTTGCTTCCATCCCCACCAGTTTCTTCAAATTTTTCTGCACCGGCTCTGGTAGACCCTGCACCAAGATGTGATAAAAGATTGCTATTGTTTTGTCCCAGAGCTCTCAAGTTCAAGGCACCAAAGCTCTTGAATCTCTTGAATGTAATTAACAGGTTCCTCAGTGTCACGCATCTTGCATGACGTAATAGCCCCTATGTCTGAGGTGTCTGGATATTGTGTCCTCAATGCTTGCCATACTGTGGCTCTACAACTGCCCTCTTCCAAATGTTGTCAGCTGCATCACCCAATATGGACACAAGCAATCCCTTGACATCACCCACTGCTAGCCTGTGACCTGCTGTCAGCTTCCCCATTTCATATATCCAATTACCAGCCCCCGCACTTAGTGAGGGCAGTCTGTATTTAACGTTTTCCTTGTCTGTGTGCTTCCAAGGCATGTACTGTGGTCTTGTCCATCCTCTTTCTAGCAGGGGCATCTGAGTGTATGTTGCTTGTTCTTCCGATGTCCGCCTGTATTGTCTTATTTGGATAGGCCCTCTTTCGTCCTCAATGTCTGCGCATATGTCTATCAGTTCTAATGTAGGTGTCCGTTGTATTGGGTCATGTGCTTTAGACAGTCGTCCTCTGGATTAGCATAACCAGGCCTCGTCTCTCCTGCACCCTGGGAGGTCTCTTAATCTGTCAAGGTATGTTATGGTGTCACCATCCCCGTTCGTGGGTGTTGCATTTTTTCCTCTGAGTGCTGTCCTCCCTCCCTTTGGTTCTGTAGCCTACACTCCCATGATGTTCCTTCACCCGACCTTGTGAGATACAGTTTGCTGGCCCCCCTCTCTCGTCATCACTGTGTTTGTCTTTGTCATCCATGTTGCTACACAACCCCTCTGAAAGATTCAGTTTTCACATGATTGGGCTGGAGCTGTGTTCTACATTGAGATCAATGTCTGTCAATTTATAAATTTATATTTGTTCTCCCCTTCTTGTACCCCTAGGCATGCAGCGCCATTTCCTGCTGAACCTTCCTTAGATATATATGTTGTCTCGTTCCCTTTGCCTCGCCTCATCTCGTCTCTTCCTAAACAATTCTAGTGTAATTTGTTTGCTTACCCGCCTTATCACCCGTGCATCATCATCCTCTCGTTCCCGTTCCCTTACCATCCTTTCCAATCGCAATTGCTTCAGTCTTCTCTCCTCATACTTACATGTTTCTTGCTGTATTATCTTCTTCCTCCGTGCTGCCATCTCTGCACTTTCTCCTCTTCTCCCTTCTATTCCCACTCTTCCCTCTTCTTCCCCCACCATTCCCTTTCCAGTACCTCCTTCCGTTCCTTCTCCAGCATCTCCACTTCCTTTTCCCTTCTCCGCTCCTGCTGTTCCACTTCTAATTCTATTTCTCTTCTTCATTCCTTGTCCTCGCGTTCTAGCCTTGCTTCTTTGTCCCGTTGTTGCTGCTCCTCCTCCTCCCACTGTGCTGCCCATCCACCACATCCATAGCCCAATTCCAAGCCCTCTATTGCTTTTGTAGCCCCTTCGGCGGCCCCTGTTGTCATCCCCTTTAGTTTCAAAAGTATCTGTGCTGCTATCCATTCCTCTGCCCCAATTCCCTCGAACTCTACTTTCGCGCGCCTCAGCCCTTCCTCATAGTGGTCGCAGCTGCTGGAGGCTTGCTTCACTGTTGTTTGTCTTTAGTATATGGTTTATAAGTTGGTTTTCAATACCCCTCTGCTGCCCTTAGCTCTCTCAATGGATATATTCCCTGATCATCTGCGTCATCGGATACTACACTAGGCGGGGCTGGAGGAGGTGTAGAAGGGTCCGCCCCCTCCTCCTTTACCTCCTGGTTGGCTCATCATCCATGGTCTTTCTTCCTGAAACATATGCCAAAGTTCAAATATGGACATGCGTTTTGCTAGTTTCTTCCCCTTGTATGTGCTCTGTAAGTGTGTCAGTAGTGATTGCAGCACACCCTAGCAGAAACTGCCGTTAGGCCGCCATGATCTTGCTATTTCCCCTTCAGTGCCTTTGGACCACTGTATACTATACTTTTACGATTTTCTCCTTATATGGTGGCAGGGTCTTATATAGATGTTCTTTTGGCGTTTCTCCCCCCACCATCCTGTTATAAATCAGATACATCATTAATTGTTTACCTGACCTCTAATCGAGGTTTTCAATACTCTGCTGTCAAATGGAGAAAGGTTACAATGCAATGGTTATCACCTTCAATTGCTACGAGCTGCAGTGGCTCTGCGCCTTACACTGCGTACTCCGCGTACAGCCCCTCCTTCACCAGTGCTGCCGTTCTCTGGCACACCACCTCAATCCTGCGTGCGCATGCACCTTCCACGCAGCACCACTCTGTCACCTCTCTACCAATCCCAAGTCCACAATACTAGCTCCTCACCATCACAACACTATGTCCTATGCAACGACCTATGGGTGACGTCACCAAGCTAAAGTATGAACAGGTAGATAGATACATTGTGCACACATAAACAAGCGCCTGTTGCTTCAATCCCACACAAACCTCCACAGTAACCCCACAAAAACCCTTAGTTGTCTTCCTGCCTCTCCAGGGCAGAGTATACTTTTATTCTTTGTGACTAACTGCACTCGTTGCATCACCAAACGTGTGTAACGCCTCTCTGCAGGAGACTTAACCAGATAGTTCACCTTCCGCAAACCTAGGATAGCTCCAGCTAATGCTCACAGGGATACCGACATCTATGCTTCAAGCTAAAACACCCAATTCATAGGAATACCATATTTACAAACGTCTATCGTTCAAGCCTATCAAGTCTATAGTCTTGGTTCTTAACCGGAACCTTTTACCTCGATGACTAAACTTTCCCTAGACATAGAAAAGAGAATTCTACCTCTGATCATTTCCCTGCTACCATGCACGTGTTACTGTTATTCACTGAGCACTATTCACTACTGTATATTACAATCAATAACTCTCTCTTCCTGCACATGTGATACCCACCCTCACACTTCGTTGCTGATTGTTTGGACCAATACTTACATTCCACTTTCATTGACGCTGCTTGGCCGCTGGCTCCCCGTTACCCGCTCGCTTCGCTCTTCTGGTCTGCCTTGGACTCTCTGCCGATCGCGGGTGGGATAATTCATAAAACGGCTCCCGATTACTTTTCTCTAGTTATCGCTTTTCCGGTTGTCTCGCAATTCCCGCTGGGGTCCTGCAGCCCTTCAGGTCCGGCAGCGAAGGAGTGAGATTCTGGCTGGGTTGACGCCTCTAACCATCCGCTCTGCTACCAACTTGTTATGAGGGAACTCCCAGGCAAGCAGAGTAGGTTGCTAGGAGTTCGCGGATGCCGAACTCATGGAAGGTCTAATTCCTTCCTATCCCAAATGAACGCAAGGTCCAGACAAGTAGCAAGTTCACCTGAGGTCTATTACAGCCAACAAACCGCAGGGATCAAATGCACGGAGGCGAGTTCAGGCACATCTCAACAAATTCTGCTTGGTAGGCCAGTTTTGGTGATGTATTGCGTCACAACTTTGTCACACTCTGGCCCCTTCTGCAGAAAACCGAACTCCATTCTGGGTTGGCTATTGAGTGGCAGTTCCTCTATAGGAGCCCATAAAGAGGTTAGTTGATTGGACAAGGCAATATCAGGTGTCAGGCCGGACTATCCCCGAAAATGTATACTTACTAATTGTTATAGTATGCAGACCTAATGATTGCTCAGTGACCCCAGCTACCCACACCAGGGCCATGATTTGTGATTGGCGGAGCCGTGCATCCCCAGACCTGGGATAAAATCAATTCCCAGCTCCGAATGCACCTGTTCACGGTGCTATGTGCAACTATGTGTCTGTGATATGCAACTATGTGTCTGCGGCATAACCAAGTCTGGACCATCATTGCCGTGAGAGTGCTCCCTTTCCCCATCGCATGGCTGTAGCTCGAGTGTAACAATTTTGTTGCGACCATTGTCTGGTCTGTAAAACGGTTGCTCTTCCCAGCCACCAAATCTTGGCTCCTTTGCTTGGCTAGATCACGTGTTTGGAGTCTGCATTTGTGAGCTCTGCAGCTCGGAATTGTTCAGTTTTTATAAGGAATTAGGCTCTTCTGCCGTTGGTATTACTTTAGTTCAGGGTGAAGAATGTTCCTTGCAACACTGCGCCCTTGGCAGCGGCTTTGCTCCAGACGTGGTAGTTGTGCTGGCACAGCACTCTGTGTGGCTTTAGGGTTTCTAAGACGGTGGCAGCCTACTATGAGTTCCTAAACCATGGTCTGGCTTCTACTGTATGTGCCTTCCATAGAGTTCATAGGTTCGTGCTTTATGGTCCCGTCAGGTCCCTTGAGTTCTCCTGCCATTCCATGGGTTATTTGCATGTAAGCATCTGCAAGCATTCACACGTGGTCTTCCTGCTTCTTGCATTTCTGTGCTGCTGCGGCAAGCTAAATGGCAAAATAATAAACGTGCAGACAGTATGTATATGTCACTGTCCTCATAGAACTGTACGCATGTGTTCTTCACGTAGTTGGGTGTGAGTGTCCCGGATGTGCGGCTGGCACGTGTGCTTCATGTCTGACGCTGCTATGTCATCATGGTGTTTCTATTGACTTGAGGCAAGGCTTCTCAGCGCTTTAGTCGATTCTGTCCATGTAGCTGTCTCCGTTTGACTCTTGGGTGTCTTCATCCACTTTAGGCAGTGTCCGCACTGCTCCTGGCTTGTAGGGTCGGCTAAGTGGGTAGGTAGTTGTCCATCGTGGGAGCGGTGGGGATCGGTGTGAGCTTGTACAATCGGTGGTCATATTGTCTTTGGTGCTTCTTCCGGTTGGAGTATCTTCCGGGACGGTGGGGCATATTCTGACCTTCCCTCCTCAAGGGGTTTGATGGTTGCCTGTTTTAGATGTTCCAGAACTATCCCTGACTGGAGGGAGGTGTTGCACAACTCTGCGAGATGCCCGCATTTCAATGTTTTCACTGATAATGGAGTTGGAACACGAGTTTCAAAGCATGGTAGGAGCATTCATGATTCTTATGCAGTGGCAGATTTCCAACTCTTTTCATAATGACGTGAATTGGGCTTCAACCTTAGTGATGTTATTTTAACGTTCAATTTCTTAGAGTGCAAATTGAAAGTTTCTTGAATGATGGGCATTTTCTGAAATATGTTGCAATTATTTATTGTTACTTGCGGGGTGCTTGAGGGAATCATTTCACATAGTACTCTTGTTTCCTACACTGGATGGCTCATGTGTAGCTTCCAGCTTGTATTTGGCAGGCTGGAGCATCATTCTGAGAGTGGTGCCACATTCTCTTCAAGTGTCTTCCTGTTCGTTTTTGTCTGGATAGGTCCGAGTGGGAGCATTTTTTTCTTGGTTTGTTTTCTTTTTTTCAAAACCTTCCTGGGGTTAGTGAGACAAGGGCCCTTCGCAAGTTGGATTATCGCAGGTGAAGCAAGACCCTGCTCAGTTTATACAAGCAGAGGTGTTGAACTGGTTGAAGAAGGTTTCATAGAGTTGATCTTCTAAATATCTTAGCAAGGTAGCCAAAGCCCCAGGAAAAGGTACACATTCCAGGAAAAAGGTCCCACCCTCTAAGTTCCGTATATTTGTGTCACACGTTATGTCATGTAATCAAGATACATTTTTGTTTTTCAAATATACAAAATTCATGCATGTTTCCCCATATTCTCAGATTTACAAAGCAGAATTAATTCTGGTTTGAAGGAGATGGTAAGCCAAGGTAAGGCAGCTGTTTAAATGATAAAGGTGCTTGCTCAAATTAAATATGAAAATGGTTATTTCTATAAACAAAAGAGCAAGCCCGGGAGAGAAAATATGCTAAACAGAGGATGTCTTTAATTTGCCGATAAACATCTCTTGCCAGGCAGTTCAGACCCGTAAAAGCCGCAGCTCAAGGTAAGCGAGGGATGTTAACGACAGCTGTTGCACTGTTGCCAGCCAGTGCAGTCTGGCCCCGCGTGTTTATTGGCAAGCACTCTAGAAAATGCCTGGGCCGCTAATGCTTTCCAAATAAATCAAAGTTCCTTTCATAACAATCTGTTTCGGGTTAGCATCTAGATGTGAAAGATTATTTTCTCAAATTAAAATGGCTGCCATGGGTACAAGAAAATGTCGCTCAAAGAAAAGCTCTATTTCTATTTCCATGGCTAGCAGGAAGACCAAGCTGTGTAGGGGTAGAGGAAGGAAACGGCAGGCACAAATAGTTTAAAATAAATAATAAAGTAGGTTGGTAAGCAGGAGGCAAGGGTGGTGAGGTGGCAGGTGCCTTAAAGCTTGGTGTGCTAGCAAGGTTGGTGGGCTGGCATGATACCAGCAAGTAACACCAGCATTCCAAGCTAACTGACTGGCAGAAATGACTGCCACAGGTCCTAAGTGCAGGTTATTGCCCAACAGGTATATTGAAAGCTCTTGTACTTCTGCAGCAGAAGTCTCACCCGACTCATTAACTGTAATTCGTGTGAGTTTACCCAATGCAACGAGGCACTCTGAAGCAGTACTATATGGCTGTTTCACAAAACGATTTTAAAAAAGTTACATGATTCACCCAAGTCAAACTCTGGTGTCTGTGGTTGGGAAACGATTGCAATCGGTTTTCGATTGTTTTGGAACCATATAGTGAAAGGGGAGCCACTGTGAAACGCATAACAAAAAGTGTTAGATGGTGACAAGAGAATTGTCATGGGCTGTTGCAAGGCACTTGTGCATCACTCCTGCTAAGGAAATGACAGCTAGGTGCATTGTTGCCCATTACAGGGGCTTCCCCGGCTGACCACTAACCACTTAGGCGACAATTATTTTAAAAAAATACAGTGGCACCAACATATTATTGGCCAACGGATGCCAAAGTAACTTTGTATTTTTGCGAGCAATATTGAAGACAACATTACTAGAGTATTTCACACAGATATGAAAGTCATGGAGCAAAGAGTATGGCAGTAGAAGCAGAACATAAAATCCATATTTTTGTGGGGTGGGCGTTCAAAAAGACAAAGATGTAATGTGGTTTCTAAAGTGCCAATCGAAAAGCAGAAAAGAAAACATCATGAAATAATAAAAAGCTTCCAAGATGCAGCAGATCCGGTCAGTTGGGAAAAAGAGTGCTTCAAAGCCCAATTCCTGTAACAAAATAGAAGGAATGCAGGAGTTGCAAGAAAACACAGCTCTAATGCAAAGTAACGGAAAAAACAAAGGCGGCTGGAAGGTCAGCCTTGTAAGTCAGCAAAACTGAAGCACTCTCAACACGCGCACATTAATTTACAGTATTTAAAGACAAAAACATACAATACAAAATATCAGTTGTATTATAATTCTTTCGTCTCCATTGACTATCACTTATACGAGTACCCAAACAGAACATAGGTAAAAACATTTCATTGGTTAGTGCGAACCTGATGATGTAGTGAGTGTATCCCCCTGCAAATGCCCTAATTGCATAGTCAGTAGAAAACCTGGACCCGATCCCCTTTAGCAACAAACTTGAAACAAGATTCTGTCCCATCAGGTTGACAAGACTCTCGTTCCCATGCCTTGCAGTCCCTGACAATACAACATACTTCTTGTAACTCTCTTATGGCAACATGTTGCTATCTTCAGTACACAGTCACCTAGCCAAGGCCCCATGTCCCTTGGGAAGCAGGTAATCTCATATGAGGTGTGATGGAAGTTCCACTCTTACTTGAGCTTCAAATTTTCAAAAGGTTTGAAATGGCACATGCATATTGAAGCTCAGGCCGGTAAATGTGGCCAAAATAACAGCTCCATACTGCAATACGAGCACAGCATGGGTGGGCTCACTGTTGAACATTATTTCGTATCTATAGAGTAAAGTCTGTGCTGGTGGCCATCTACTGTGCAGCAGCCTAGGGGCATCATTTGTCTATACAAAGAAAAGAGAATCAATTTCTCAGAAGATTTATGGGGGTCAATCAGGGCTTTTCCGGTTATCCAATCCATCAAGAATGCAGTACGATGGGGGGGCATGGCCAGCGAGCGCGCGATGAAGACGTGAATCTTCGGCGCTCCCGTGCCCGCCTGAACCATCCTGCAAAATCCTGTGGAACCTCGGAGCAATACCGGGCGGAGAACAGAGCTAAGTTCGCAAAGGGAAACACGAGAAATCGGCGTTGGAAATTTTGCCCGGGAACTTCCCGGACAAGATGGCCACTGCCAAGACCCGCTGAAGCGTGACAGGGATTAGCGAACGCAGCCCACAAGCCCCGACAGCTGAACGCAGCAGCCGTGCCTAGCATCCCAGGGCAATCCGTGGGTGCGCTGCCACCAAATCCTGTCATCTGTCCCCGGGGCGGGGAAGACCAGAGTGGGCAAGCCCCCCGGCCTGTGACATCGGCTGGGTCCGCGTGGTGCGGCCAGGGGTCGGGATACAGACGACTCAACCCCCCACCCGGAGACGGAGAGCGGATCCCCTCGGAGGGGGAACCCGAAACAGGCAGCGACAGCACGGAATCCTGAATCCCCGACCCCAGAACCAAAGCGAACAGCCACTCGGGACCTGCCAACTCGAACCCGGTGTGCCCATAGGGAGTGCCCCTGGGGGAAAAAATGACGTATACACAATACGGGCAGAAGCACACCGACATCTCCAGTGCACAAAAGAAGCCAATCCTGTCGAACGGGGCCTCCTCCACGGGCTCTGACAGATACACGGGGCTCTACACAAAGCAACACCATGGGCAAAGAAAAGAGCAGAAAGACCTCGACACAAAGCACCATGGACCAATACGCCACAAGCACATCCACTGTACAGGGCACTGAGGACCAGGAAGTGACCCCCCTCCGCCGGACGAGACCCTCTCGCTCAAGGATGTGATGGTCGCCATCGCCAGCTCGCGCTCCTCGGTGGAGCAAAAAATGGACGCCATCTCTACCGAGGTCTCATTCCTCCGCCATGATCTCCAAAAACTGTCATCCCGAACTGGGGAGGCGGAACAACGTATCTCCTGTGTGGAGGATGGCCTCGGTGGGGTACACCAACAACAGGTGCAAGCATTAACTAGATTGAAAACCCTGGAGGCCCGAGTGGATGAGGGCAAAGGCAGGTCCCGCCGCAACAACATCCGCATCCTGGGACTGCCGGAACGCGAAGAGGGACCCAGCATGGAACTTTTTCTGGAGGAATGGTTGGCAGACCTGTATGCGCCAAAGATTCTCTCGAACTTTTTCTCGGTGGAACGTGCACACCGCATACCCGCAGGCCGCCCGACCCCGGGTGCACCCCCAAGGACAATCATAGCAAAGCTGCTCAATTATCTAGACAGGGACGCCATTTTACAAATGGCCCGAACCAAAGGGACAATGACATATAACGGAGCCAGAATTGCCTTCTATCCAGATTATAACCGCGAGGTCCAGAAAGCCAGACAATCCTTCGAGCACCTTAAAAGGAAGCTCCACTCCATGAACGTGAGATATGGGCTGCTGTTCCCGGCCCAGTTAAAAATCCAGCATGTAGGTAAAAGTGTCCACTTCACCGATCCTCAGGAAGCCTGGAAATGGGCCGAGACCCACATCATAGGGGACTGGACCACACCTGTTCAAAACCGCAGAGGTAGACCAAGACCCTGACCGCGGGGAGAGGGACCCGCCCAACGACCCATACCGGAGATCCCAGCGGACCCGGGCGAAGACCGCAATCCCTGACAAGGTCCCTGGAACAGTCATGTTGGCCAGAGAGCGGAACTCACAGTACCATCAGTACCCTCAACGATCGATCCCTTTCTTGGCAACCATTTGCAATGCAACGCCCCTCCCGGGTCGACACCAATGATGGGAAGCCGTTGCTCCCACACAACTGATCAGAGAGCCACACGTTGCCATTGCTAACACACCATGCCATCGGCAGACACCACGCCCTTGATCCGAGTTACCAGACCCGCAAGCGAGTAGTAAGTTGGTGGGAAGGTGACCACAGTTCACATTAAGTTAATCTGGTGACACTGTTTTGAGCGCCAGTTGAGTTTGGGCGACAGATACTTCATGTTGGGGAGGAGTATGGGGAGGGGGGAAGGGATACAGTTCTACGTTAGTTACTTTCTGGGAAATCACACTATGTCCACACTGATCAAGATGCCACGAACACACCATATCCAATGCCAAGGCCTCCACCTCACACACACGCCACATCTCCACAGCCAAACGCACCAGGCACCCATCTGGCACAATACTCCAGATCACTAGACAGCAATGACCACACAGCGCCAAAATGACCCCACTTATGGAAACGGACTAGCCCCAACGACACCCCACGAACGCCACAGGTCACTCAAAATCATTCCTTGGAACGTAAACGGCATGGGCTCAAGTATCAAACGCCGATTAGTCACGCAATTCCTTAACAGACGCTCTCCCGACATAGCCCTCCTTACTGAGACCCACTTAGTAGGTTCAACCTGCCAGCTCTTTCGCAGATCTAGTTACCGACTACCATATCATGCAGGGTACACAATGGGCTCCCGGGCGCCCTGATCCTTTTACATAAGCGACTCCCATTTGAGCTATCTGCTGTGGTACATGACCCCTCGGGCAGTTTTGTGATGATCCAGGGCGCGCTGAGGGGAGAGACAGTGGCCATTCTAGGGATATATTCCCCGCCGGGGTTGGGGAATGGTCTCCTGGGGAAGGTGATGGCCCTGATGGCACAACAGCAAGCAGAGGTGTGGATTGTGGGGGGGGGATTTTAACGATGTTATGTGCAACACACTTGACCGGACCCACATCCGCAGCCGGAACCCAGACCGTCTCATGCGGCTGGCGACCTTCATATCAGCGCTTGGTCTGAGTGACGTGTGGAGAGAACTCCACCCTACAGACCGGGGATTCTCCTTCCACTCGGGGGTCTATGCATCCTTATCCAGGTTGGATTACCTAACTCCTCCCGGGCCCAGAAGCATATAGGGTTATAGCGGCAGATTTCAATCCCCAGAGCATATCAGACCACTCTCCCCTGGAGGTGACGCTCCGTACGGATCGTCCCTTGCCGCCCAAAACATGGCGGCTAAATGGCTACTACCTGGGCCTCCCCGAGTTCATGGAGCACATCACGGACAAATCCAATGAATTCTTTGAGATCAATACAGGCTCGGTAGAGGACCCTGTGATATTATGGGAGGCACATAAGACAGTGCTTAGGGGGGAAATGACAGCCTGGATCTGTAACCAAAAGAGGGAACATCACAGGAGGGTGACGGAGGCGGAGGAGGAAGTAAAGAAATGGGAAACCAGATATATATCCTATGCTTCCCTGGAAATGCACCACTCCCTCCTGAAGGCTAGAGCATCACTCCATAACACGGCGCTTGATAACGCACGGCAGGCACACTGGGAATCAATGACGAGAATTTATGAGCACGGGGACAAAGCCAGCAAACTATTGGCATGGCTGGAAAGACGGGAGGAGGGGCACAGACATGTCAGACAGATCACCGATGGTTCGAACGGGCCGGCCCAAACAGACCCAGAAATAGCGGAGGCCTTTGCCAAATTCTATAGTACGCTTTATGCCGCCCCAACGGTCCCCACAGACGCTTCCCTCCTGGATGAGATCGTGCTTCCGCAATTATCGGAATTGCAGAAAACTCACTTAGACAGGGAAGTAGATGAAACTGAAATAGCGAAAGCCATGACCCAGCTAAAATCCGGGAAGACACTCGCCCCAAACGGCTTCCTGGCCGAGACCTGGAAGAAACTGGGCAGCAATAAGATGGCTGCCCCCCTCCGGGATCTATTCCTTGCCGCTAAAGAACAGGGCACCCTCCCACCAGATCTACGGATGGCCACCATAGTGGTCATTCCCAAAAAAGGCAAACCCCCCGATCAGTGCACATCGTATAGACCGATATCGCTTCTCAACAGCGAAACAAAAGTCCTTGCCAAAGTACTGGCCAACAGGCTCCAAGGGGTAATATCCTCACTGGTCCATCAAGATCAATGCGGCTTCATGCCGCAAAGATCGACTAGAATGAACCTACGCCGATTACACTTGCTTTTGGAAGAGGCCCTGACCTTAAACACTCCACTCGCACTCCTTGCAATAGATTTCGAGAAAGCGTTTGATTCCGTGGTGTGGGCTAGCCTCTGGGCAACAATGAGGCACATGGGCTTCGGCAAAACATTCCTTAGCTGGATTCAACTCCTATACGAAACCCCACTAGCTACAGTAAGGGTGAACAGCTGGACCTCCGGGACCTTTCCGCTGGGCAGAGGCACCCGGCAGGGCTGTCCTCTGTCTCCCCTCCTCTTCGCCCTAGCAATCGAACCACTGGCCCCATGGCTCCTACAGGTCGCCACGTGGTCCAGATTCCATTGGCCAAATGGACGGGAGGATAAGCTTTCCCCCAAGCATGCGCAATCATAAACCAAATGTTAAAGACCTATGGAGACTTTAGTGGCCTTAGAGTAAACTGGGGGTAATCAGTTCTCTTCCCAGTAAAAGGGGATGATCTGCCGATCCCCCGGGACTCCCCATACCGATTAGAAAGAGAAGGCTTCCGCTATCTGGGCATGTGGGTCTCCGGGGTTCTCTCAGACTATGTGCATCACAACCTGCACCCACTGATGGCCCTCTTCACACTGGATGCACCTCCCTCTCACACTCATGGGAAGGGCGGCCCTTTTCAAAATGATGGCACTTCCACGGTTCCTCTACGTACTGCAGAACGCCCCACTGGCCATACCAAACTCGGAATTTGTCCGGGTGGAACGCCTCCTCAGAGAATTGATATGGAAGGGGGGGGCAACCCCGAATTGCGCTGACTACGCTGCAACGATCGATCTGGGAGGGGGGTATTGGTGTCCCACACCTGAAGTCCTACTACTGGGCCAGCCAACTAAACATTGTCAATGACCTCCTCCATGGGGACCGTGACCTACCACACATCAGAGCAGAACTACCCTTCAGGCAAGATACCGCCCACTCGCAACGGTGTATCAACGTCTATCCAGACCCCCGCACAATGTCCTCTCACATCACAATCGTCTGGCGGCAGGCACACAAGCACATAGGCTGGGGGAACAAGATTACCATGGCACAACCACTATGGAATAACCACATGCTGACGGAAGTGTGGAAGCTGCCCGCCTGGACCCGGTGGGTGAGGGCTGGAATAACCACGATAGGAAATATCTTAACAGAGGGCTCTATTCTTTCATTTGAAATGCTCCAGCAGGAATATGGTATTTCGGCAGCAGAACACTACCATTACACACAATTATCACATGCACTTAGTGGCCACAGGCAAGCACTTGCTGATGCCCCAAACTACACACCCCTGGAATGCAACTTACTTCCACAACACATCCCCACCAAGGTGACCACCACCCTATACAAAGCTATTAATGCATTCGCTATCCCAGAGCTGACCAGCCTCAAAGCCAGATGGGAGCGGGATGTCGGGGACATTGAGCCTGAGGACTGGATCCAGGTCCTCATGCATCCACGTGAAATCTTCATAGACTCCAGAATAAGACTGGTACAGCTAAAGATACTACATAGGGTATATTACCCCCGAGTGGCCCTTTTTGGTTGGGGAAGGGCAACGGTTCAAACTGTTTGAAATGCCGGGGGAAGAGGGCATCTTCATCCATCTCCTTTGGGACTGCCCTAAAATCAAGACATTCTGGACACAATGCTTACAAATTTTGGCAAGAGCACTGGGCCGCACGATAGAACTGCGACCCGCAATAATGTTACTGGGGGCCCCAGATAAGAACATCTCAAACAAATGGGAGGGCATTCTTCTCTCCACAGCAATGGGCCTGATAAAACGTGACATTGCGCAGAAATGGGGAGCCCCGGAGTGCCCGACAGCGGCTCAGTGGTCCAACGAAATGGACATCTGTGCGGTGAAAGAACTCAGAATTTATACAGCACGAGGATGCTCGGCAAAGGCCACAAAAACCTGGGGAAAGTGGGAAGAACGTGTGACCTGAGATCGCTCTGAGGGATGGGAGAGCGGGAAGCGCAGGAGCACAACATCGACATGGCAAAGAACTTATTGCTGGACAGGTGATGTACATAGTGGCAAGAGACGAACAGATCGACGATCGACCCGGCAAAGTTGGTATGTTGTATGAATGTTCAAAAACGTTCAATAAAATGTTATTAAAAAAAAAGAATGCAGTACGATGTTTGTTTCCAATCTTATCCAACTCCAACCGTTGTTATATTGGCTATGTCTTGGGGAAAATCCAGCATCGTCACTGACGAGCAATCCAGCATCGTCACTGACAAGGTAATTAATCAATGATATTTTGGACTCAGATGTACTGCACACATTAGAATGGCTAAACTATATAGGGGGAACTTTCGCCCAGATTAGCTTGTAGGATTATTTTTATTGCAAAACATGAGTGGGGGACCAGGCTTTGGAGATTATGACCAAAGTCTTTTTAAATTAAAACAAATTGAAAGAGAAGCTAGTGAATCCCACCAAAAAGTATCTTGGGTTATATTAGTAGGAAAGACGATCTGGGCCTGATAAATTATATGATCTGGTTCAATGAACTGAGAAAGAGGGCAGTTTTCATTCGTCTGAGGTCCAAATTTACCATTTACGAAAGGTACCCTGCAGGACAAAAGAATGCAAGGCTTGAATAGTTGTCTTTGCAATCAACATGATGTGGATGATCTGCTGTATTTTTTGTTAATATACCTTTATATGTGAAGTTGCGGCATAAATATCTTTGTCAATTGCTCAGGAATCCGGGGATAAGAAGCATCTTTTAACATGATTTTATCTCCGCCAGATCTTAACTGTGCACTAAAAATCTATGTCTATGTAGAGCAAGTTTTTGAATTCAGAGTGCTTTTATTGTAATTTTATTTTGTTATTTAATATTTTATATTTAATGAATTGAGTTATGTAATATTTGTGCTGCTGTGGTTGTTTTTGTACTTTTATGGGTATTCCCTGAAATAAAGTTTTATCCCTCAATCTACACTCTCATTTGTACTAAGCACTTGTAAATAACTAAGACCCTCCCAAGTTGCATAGCAAAGTAGTAAACAGCGCTGCTCCATGTAGGGAATAATGCTGCTCTGCAGTGCCTACAGCTGATTAATGAAACTGACCACTGAGAGTGATTTCTCCCAATGGGCACCTTTACCAAAAGTACTGGAAATGTGAAACACCCTCTTAACCCCATCACTTAAAAAGCACCATATTCCCTTGATTAGAGATACCAAATGTTGTTAACAATGAGTTAACCAACAATGGCCCAATCTTTAACATCCCGTTCTTAGAAAAGAAAGTTATCAAGCAACTCTAAACCTACAATGAGGAAAATGCACTCCTCTGTGAACCTCAGTCTGTGTTCTGGCGCATGAGAGGCACATAATCCACACTTTTCTACAGCATAGAACAGAGTCTTGAGACCCTGGACCAGAACATACATTCTGTCCTCATGCTCCTTGTCATCTCTGCCACTTTCTATGCAGTGAACGACAGATACTTACTGAGAAGTCTTCCAGAAACAAAGGGTACTGGGTGTCTACCCCACACATGGTTAGAATCTCCCCTATAGGATCAATCTGTCCAAGTTAGAACAAATGGATGCAATTCCCCACATACAACATTAACTGTGAAGTCCCAGAGGGGGGCGTGGCTATGACGCCATGCAGGTGGACATGTCTCCTGTGGAGCTCCCGCCGACCCAAAATGATCCAATGACAAAACAGAGCCAAAATCTAACATTCAGGCTCACAAATAGAATGCCTGTTGCATGAATATGCAACGCACGTACGAGAGCAAGCAGGAGACTGAAGGAGCTGGAGATGCATAGTTGTGAGCTAACAACAAAACTGTATCCAGCAGCAGAACGTAGCAGCAGAACGTAGATCCAAGATGGCCGGCGCTGCCGAACAAAGGACACAGCTATAATGGTGAGCAGCGTGGAGGATTTGCATGGCACAGCGGGCAAAGTGCGCGCAACCAGCAGGTTCGCGGAAGCAGGTCTGCGAAGGCAGTGAATGGATATACTCGGACACTGTATTGAGCAAGATACAATGTAGCAGAGGCAGCCCTGCAGAAACAGAGAGGTCCAGGGGTTCATTGGTGATAACTGGGAGCGGCTAGTACCCATCACATACGAGAGGGGCACTCGTGAAGCCTGCAATCTGTGAGCGGACAGACATACCCCCAGCGGCTGCTTACCCCATGCTGAAGCAACCGCACGAGCGCGGGTGGGCATAAGTGGAGCCCCGAGATGCGGAGCCGCAGAACAGTGAAAAAGAGAAGAGCAGACGGAGACAAGTAACGCAGCTCCCGAATGACAAACAGTGTGGGAGGGGCTCAGTTCGCCGAAGAGGGGTTGCGTTGTGCTTCCCTGCCAGGCTCAATATTATTAAAGACTCTGACGTGCCTCAGCCGGTTCATCCATAAAGTGCTGAGGCTTAAGCAGTAACAGAACGCAGCACCCCAGCTGGATAGATGGTGGACTCGAGACAGCCTCAACCAACAGCTAAATAACAGCAGTACCCCCTGGTCGAAGAGTGATCCACAAGTCTGCAAAAGGTGAGAGCCGACGGCGTGGGAACAGTGGCTGATGCAGAGTGGGACACAATACGGGGTGCAGAACAGCACTAATGGGGACATAGATAATATATGCAGATAATCCCGGCAAGAAGGTTGCCAGATGCTTGGGGTGCAATAGCCGAGAGAGGTGCAAGGGCTGGATGAGGACCGAGGAGCACACATTGATGACAACATGACTGACATGTGTGGAAAACACTAAACGCAATAAAGGTCCACAGTGTGAGGAGTTGCAAGCATAGCCATTGGCAGTATGGTGATGGGGCCTATGTATTAAGAAGGCGCACAGAAGGAGGTGCCCGGCTATGGGAGCAGTGGCAGGCTGTGGCAATCCACAAGCCTTAAACTCCTGAGTGAGACCCAGTGGCCAGCATAGATATGCCACTGAACACTGCTATTGAAGTGTAAGGTACGAGGTACACACATCAGCCAGACGAGAAGAGCTGAGGCCAGTGGACACTTTTGTCTGTGTGGGCCTCAGGTGGGCTAGGGGTGCTCCAGTGCAATTTAGGCAGCAGGCTGCAGAGGACATCCCTGGAACAGGGAAGGAAAGACTAAACAGAGAAGAGCGCCGAGTGCAAGGGCTTATTGAGACTCATAGTTCACTTAAGGGAGAAAATGGCTACAAAGTTGCCCAAAGTCAAAGGGAAACAATCCACCACGGAGGAGTTTGCTAAATTACCGCAGGTGACGCAGGGGGCCAGCAGGAAAGGATAGAGTATTCGTGAATGTGAGAAGATGGCACTCAACAACCAACAGATACTGGACGCCATAGCAGAGCTGAAGGTATTGATGGGTAGTAAGATGGATACTGCCATCTTGGACTTGAGGACCGTGTTGGAGACTTAAATTGACATTGTGAGTATAGACATGAATTTACTGTGACAAAATGTACAGGCATTGGCCGAGCGCACAGAGACCCTGGAAAAGGAGGTGAAAGGAAACACAAGCACATGTAAGACCAACACAATGGACGTCCATGTGTTGCAAAAACAGATGCGCAACCTTGAAAATAGAGCCAAAGAAGCGGAAGGGCAGGCCCGCAGAAACAACGTACGCATAGTGGGGCTTCCGGAGGGGGAGGAGGGATCTGACCCGATGAACTATGTGGAAAACATGTTGCTGCAGGAGATAACGGGCGGGGCACTAAGCCAAGGATTCTCAGTGGAAAGAGCGCACAGGACCCAGTCGAGGAAACCGCCACTGGGAGCCCCACCAAGGCCTATTATTGCAAAGATCCTGAACTCTAAAGACAGGGAGAAGGTCCTGGAGCACTTGCGTAAGGGGGGGAACGATAAACGGAGCATCAGCAACCATCACCGCGTACCCGGACTATACACTCATGGTGCAGAGGCAACGCTTGAATTATGTAGCAGTGAAGAGGAGGTTGCATGAGGCAGGCTACAGATACATGTTGCTTCGAGGAACTGTCCGACGGGAGCGGAAAACCAAAAGGGGAGTGCGACAGAAGAATGAGGCAGGGTCTTGTAAGCGCTGAACTGAAGCATAAGGGGACCTTTTGAGAGATAAGTGCGGTTCAGGTCATGTCGATGGGACTGGATTATAGCATTAGGCATACAAGAGTGATAGATTAGATTATACAGCCTATACTATAACGTGCTCATTGCACATAGCGGGTGGCAATACCAGGAGACATGCTACCAACCCCACCGGAGGGTGTTCAGGTGAGATACTGCTAACGCGGTATCCCCCTGCTGTGCACTGAGTATTGGTTGAACCGCAAAAAGGGCTAGATGCGGGGTAGCCTGAGATCCAGGGATGGAGCTGGGCAACAGTTTTGGGAAGTTGGATGGGGCTGGAGGGAGGGAAACAGTTGGAGTTGGGTAGAGTGTGGGGGTGGTTAGAGGGAGAATTAGTTTGAAGGGTTGTTAATGGAACCAGCTTACACACACACACGCCACCACACATGAAACAGAAGACAACGGGGGTGAGGGGAGGAACAGGATTCAGATAGGATGGGAGGCCTGAAAATAGTCACCTGGAATGTCAGAAGACTCAATAGTTACTTGACACGGAATAAAATAATGATGTACTTGAGACGGCATGGAATAGATATTGCCCTGCTACAGGTGACCCACTTTACGAAAAAGAAACTGGAAACAATAAGGAGGAAGTGGAGAGGCATCACCATAGGAGCGATGTACTCAGCGTACGCCAGAGGGATTATCACATGGATAGCACCAAATGTCCCCTTTAAGCAGTTAAAGACCCCCTATAGAGCCTAATGGGAGGATGGTACTGGTTAAAGGTCTGGTAGAAAATAGAGAGGTGTGCATCATCAATACGTATAGCACTAACCAAGATACAGTGGGATACTTCAAGAGACCCTGTACAGCAAGATTAGCCCTTACATGGGAGGAGAGGTTATATGTGGGGGAGACTTTAACTGTACGCTGGATCCCAACGTGGATAGATCAGATGGTAAAATGGTTAAGCCTGCCCCTGCGGCCAAGGCCCTTGGAGCCCTATTGAGGGACTTTGATGTAATGGATATATGGAGGAGGCACCACCCGAGGGACAGACAGTGCTCGCACTATGCAGCACCACAGAACCTACAAACACGACTTACATATTTACTACATCGGGTTTGAGAGGAGAGATATTGGGTTCTGAATATAAGGTGAGAGTCTCATCGGACCATTTGCCATTGATCGTGGAGTGGCAGTACTCTCCACCTAGAGCACGGATACCGACATGGAAACTGAGGGAGGAGGCTTTGAAAGATATAGGGTTCAAGGAAGACATGAGAAAAGAGATAGAATACTTCAAAATAAACACGGGAAGTGTGGAATCAGCCGGCACACTATGGGAGGCATTTAAGGTGGTGGTGAGGGGGGCGGCAATGGGGGTCATTACGACCATGGCGTTAAGCGTTTAACGGCGCCGTAAAAGGTGTCGGCGCCGTTAAACCCTTAACGCCTGATTACGAGGTCCCTTTGCGGGACCCGACCTTAACGGCTCGTTTTACCAGCCGTTAAAGTAGGGTGCCGCAAAGGGATCTCGTGCTAATTACGGTACCGCAATTTGCGGTACCGTACTTAGCGCCTTCCCCAGTCCCATTGAGCCCTATGGGGCGAAAATGGGAATGGGGAAGGGCCATGGTGAAATGGGGAAATACCGCCCCGCCAACCTTGGAATGGGGCGGTATTTCCCCATTCCACCATGGCGGACTCGTTACAACACCGGCACCAACCATGGTTTAGCACCGGGGTTGTAATGAGGGCCAATATCTAAATCCAAAGGACTACAGGATTAGATCACAAGAGAGTTACACGTAGCGGACGAGAAACTGGAAGGAATTATGCTGAAAGGAGAGCACTCCGCGGAAGAGATTAAGAGTATAGGCATATTAAAACAAGATTGTGAAGTATTATGGGGAAGATTATGTAACTTAAATTACAAAAAGTACATAGAAAGACAGCATGCTGGGGGGAGACAAGCCAGGCAGGCTGCTAGCCTGATTGTATACATGTGAAACACCTAGGCAACCAATTAGAGCAGTCAGAGTCGAAAATGGACATACACTGGACACCCAAATAGAAGTGAACGAAGGTTTTGCAGAGTTTTGTCAGCAACTGTATGCTGACACGGGAGGGGAGACAGAAGAGGATATATTAGACACACTGGAAGATATCGGCCTTCTCAAACTGGGGATTCTGGAGAGGGAGAACTTGGAGCTCCCAATCACCCTAGATACAGAGGTCGCCAAGAGCGGGCGTCTATGCTGGAAATACTGAAAAATAAACACTCTTTTAAGTTAAATTATTCAATGTTGTGTTTTGCACTATTTTCCTCGATCAGGATCTGAACCCTGGTTGTCCCAACTTCAGGCAGGGAGCTTGACTGCTGTGCCAAGTCGAGCTGCTTGTAATTCCCTGACAGATGTCAATATCACGTTCTGTTTCTAGAGGCTGCCTGTAATACCAGAGTTGGCCTTGTGCGCCCCCGACACTGTCTTGCTTAAGCAAGCTGCTCTTGTTTGCCAGAGATGTCAGAGGGGCTGGGGCAGGATCAGGATCATTGTGACCACACAATGAAAATATCACAGTAGCACTGCCGCTCGCCTGGAAATGTTCAAAATAATATTTAAAAAATGGTTCATTTTCTTTCATGTGGCTTCTTTCCAAACTCCACACTGTAAATGTCCACTTTAAATCACTTCCATGACACAGTTACACCCACTTTTAGTACATAAAGCGATCCATAGACACGCTGTACGGTAGAAGCCTACCAGGGTAGCTCAGCAGGTTGACAGACCGATGCTGACATGTTGTATATTCAAAACTAAATGCTGTATCATATCATATCATAAGTGTTTCAAGGTGCGACGAGGCAAGGGGGGAAACAGAGATAAAACAGACAATGATCCTACTAGGCCAGGTGTCATTCAGATCGCGCAAGTGCATGGGAAGGAGGAAGGAGGAAAGTGCGAGGGGAAGGGGGCAGTACATGGGATAATAAATAACAATAAGTAGCGTCCGGCCAGCTGGTGGCAAGTGCAAGGGTAGTGCAGACATCAGGTGTCAAGTGCTAGTGGTGGAATTCAAGGGTACAGAAAAGTCCCTAAGTGTGGGGGGTTGCCAGGAAGGCAGTGCAGGTGTGCAACTGGGGTGGGGCCTGCGCTTGAGAGAAGGGAGGGTTGCTAAGTGACCAGTGCAGTTTCAGTATCTGCCAGGATCAGCAGGGGAGAGGAGGAGAAAAGGCAGAAGCAAAGAGAAAGGTTTTTAGGTGCTTCCGGAACCGGAGATGATTCTCCTCAAGTTTCAGGGAGGCAGGGAGGCTGTTCCAGAGGGAGGCCCCAGCCGAGGAAAGAGATCTACCACCAACTCGTTGCTTGGAGAAGCGACTGACCCTGTGGGAGTTGGTGGCGAAGAGCGAACAGCTCGAGAAGGAAGATATTTTGGAAGAGCGAGAGCTGAATGTATTGAGGCCCCAGGCCCCAGAAGGCCTTGTGGACAATACAGGTTTTTTTTTTTTAACTTAATCCTCGCAGCCACTGGGAGCGAGTGCAGAGATTTCAGTCCTGGAGAGATACGATCCCTGGGCTTGAGGCCAAGGACCAGTCTCGCAGTCCTGTTCTGGATGAGTTGCAGAGGGCGGAGAGTAGAAGCAGGCAGATTTAGAAAGGGGCTGTTGCAATAGTCCAGCCTAGAGAGAACCAGAGATCTGGAGACAGTGAGCTTCTGGGGGAAGGAGAGGAAAGGAAGAATGCCTCTGAGGAGGTGCAGCTGCTAGTGTGACTTCTTAGAGATGTCAGAGATGTGAGGAGAGAAGGAGAGTGTGGAGTCGAAGATGACCCCAAGGTTTTTAGCCTCACAGGTGGGAGCAGGAGGAGGGCCAAGGGAGGCCGCCAGAGAGTGACAGGAAAGGAGGGAGCAGGTGTTCCAATGAGGAGAATCTCGGTCTTACTGGCATTAAGGCAGAGATCGTTGGCAGCACACCACTCCTGGGAGGTGGACAGGCAGTCAGAGATGAGGGAGAGAGAAGAGGTGGCTGAGGGTAGCCTGAAAGTGTCGTCCGCATAGCACTGGAAGCATAGAAAAGGTGCTATGAAATGTTTTTGGGCATGGTATGGGTTGGGCTGCTTGCTTGCTTATATTCAGGAAAGAGGTGGGGATATTTCTGCCCCTGTAGTGAAAATCAAAAGGTGGCACCATGAACCCACAGTTTCATTTCCTAAAAACTGCTGTCAGCACAACAGAAGCATTTATTTGTGATTAGCCAGTTTGACAAGCATACAACATCTTTATGAATATAACCTGTGCTAAAACACAGAGGGGCACACAAATAACAGAGTATGTGTGGTGTCTGACAAAAAAAACATTTCCACAAAAACTAGTGAACGCAAGCAGCATTTTTCAATTCGGAAATTACTTTTTTTGTACTTTTTAAAGTGTGAAATGCACATTTGGAAAACAGTGTGCCTAGCATGTAGAAAGCCTGTATAAAACGCAAAGGAAGAGCACAAAAATTACAGGATATTTGTGTGGTAGTCCAACAAATATCTGTCTTTTTGAGACAGCTACTAATCAATAATAATGCAACAAAGAGGTTTTTGAAGTTCTTAATATAATCGTGAAGGCATATGTTATTCCATCTGTTTATAGAGAGGAAATAATTGGGGCAAAAAAATATTGGTAAAAATTCAGAGATTTATAAATATCCCCACCCCGATATCGCCCGCTAGTAGCTCTCCACTGTTGACCTCCACTACAAGTAGCTCTAGCTAACGTAAATGTTGGAGACCCCGGCCCTAGAAGAACTAGAAGCAGTGATCAAGCTCTTACCCACTAATAAGACCCCGGGGGCAGACGGACTCCCTAGTGAATTCTATAAAACGTACAGGGCGGAACTGCTCCCCCAGATGCTAGCAAAGTTGAATGAAGTCGTTTATTTTCCAAAAGGAGCAACAGCCGACACGTGTTTCGACCTCTGGTCGTTGTCAAGGCCTGGAATTAGATCCACAAACATTAGCAACTAATGGTAATAGATTTCTTCTATACCCACTTGGACATCTAACGTACTTCCAAATGGAAAGGTTATTGGTATTTCTTGTTAGGAAATGTTGAATTAGAAGAAACTGTGTTTCTCATTCTCTGATATAAATGATATTATGTGACCTTCATCTTTGGGTTAAATCCCCGGCATCAGTCCTTGTTGTTTAGCCTTTCGGCTCCTGCAGCAGCAATTTTGCTGCAATAATTTAATTCAATGTTGAATGAATCACTAGAAAGAGGAGGGTTGCCAGAATCTCTGAGGGAGGCGATCATAATCCCAGTCCTCAAATCCAGCAAGCCCAGCATGGAGTGTGGGTCATAAAGACCACTGTCCTTGCTGAACCAAGATAGCAAAATATTAACTGCTGCGCTGGCGAGCAGGTTGAGACCGGTCATCAATAAACTTGTACACCCTGATCAGCCTGGTTATGTCCCTCACAGGAACATTTCTGATAACCTCAGGAGGCGTCATCATATCATAGAACAAACGGGAGAAGACTCACAAGAGGTGGTGATAATATCATTAGAAGCAGTAAAGGCTTTTGACTCTGTCAAATGGCCTTGGTTGATGGCAGCTTTAAGGAGCTACGGGATGGGACCAATCTATTTGAGGTGGGTGCATCTGCTATATAGTGCACCACTCGCCCGAGTCAAAACGGGCGCGATCATCTCTGAGCATTTGCAACTTGGTAGAGGCACCAAACAGGGATGCTCGTGGTCCCCGATGTTGTTTATCCTGGCGTTAGAACCTCTGGCGATATATCTGAGGCAACTTTATGGGGAGGTGGGGATCCCCACAAAGGGAGGGCTACACTTGATGTCCATGTATGCTGATGACATATTATACCTGGGATACCCTGAAGAAAACCTAGCATACATATTATTTATTTATATATTTGTATTTGGTTTTACAAAAAAACCTTTAAAAAAATGTTTACAACTATAAGAACATATATTAAAAGATATATTTACATACATATTTCTCAGAGAATTCCACAAGATTCAAACAAAGAAAATGTAACCTATACATTTTAAAAGAAAAAACTAAAAGAACAAATCAGACCAAAGGATATAACAATTGTTCTAAAACTAATAACACAATAAAAGATAAAATATTTAGAATAGGTTATGAGTACTCTATAAAAATTTAAAATTAAGTAAGATCACATTCCGCTTTCAGAAATCTCACTATCGCTAAATGCATCGGTGTCTTCTTGTCATAAACCATGCGTTTCCATAATAAGTCAAGGTCTACACAGTTTAAATCTGGGACAAAATGACCAAAGTAAGATGCTCGAGTCAATATTAAAGATGGACAATCAATCAAGAGATGCCGCAATGTCTCTACTACACCTGTTTCCTTGCAGAATCTGCATAAAATAGGGATTCCCAAGATGTTTTCTCGTACTGTCATGATTTCTCCTGTCAATAAGACATTGACGCAAAACCTCAGAAATGTGTTTCTCCAGCTTCTATTTGGAAAATGATGTAGATATGGTTCCGGAAAACCTAGGCATTTATAGTGGGAAACTATATGGGAATATAGGCTCGACTTTGTCACTTCTTGCATTGTATTAGCCTGTGGAAATCGAAATAATATTGTACCTCCTATTGCATTGTTTGAATGTATGTATGTATGTTGGCCTACGCCAAGTTGTATAAAAACATCGTGTACATAGATTCTGTGGCAAGGTCTTGACCTTAATGTATTGTGCAAATCGCCATCTTGGATTAAGCCGCCATTTTAGGTACTCTTGCAGTGTGGAAGTCACCCTGAACAACAAAATGGAGGCCGAATGACATTTCGAGTGGGATTCTGGCCGTTGTGACCTCCGCACACATGAATAAGTAATATGTCCGCAGGCCACTTGTTGGGGTCACGAACTGAGACCTTGTCCTATCCCTGACCTATGTGTAAATGTACAACTGTATCAGCGGAACTGATCAAATTGCATACATTATGGGATTGACCTGGCAACGAACCCTAGGCCTGGTCCAAAGAATGGTTAACCCGCGAGGGGGTTGGCCAAGGCTGGATAAAAAGTATAAAAACCCAAGTATCCCAATGTTCGGTCTCCCACACTAACACGGCGAACTAGCGTTGATGGTTCGTTCTGTTACTCTGAGGGCCGAATAGCTATCCGTATGTCAATTGACTTTTGGTAATTGTTATAACTTTGAATAAAGCGCTTTGTATGTCCTTTGTAACCTGTGTTGGTGTGTTTCCTTTGGGCTTCCCGGCCTCATATCAATTTTTCTGTTTCCACAGTTGGCGCCCGAATAGGGACCCTCAAGATTGATGCCGGATTATTGAAGGTTGACGCAGAGTATTGAACCGGGATCGGACGGTGTGATTCTGCGGGCCCGACCGATCGAGACACGATACCTCGGCAGCGCTGCACGATCCGATCCTTGGACGATAGTCGTGTGGTCTGACACGGCATCTTGACGAGGGTCCAATTTGAGGCGGGCAGATTTGCCGAAACCACCAAACGCAAGGTAAAATTTGTTAGGTAAGTTCTTTGTAAACCGTACGGTCCTCCTTAGGTCTGGTCAGGTGCAGTCGTGACCCGGCTCTTAATTTAACCCTGACACTTTGAATTTGGCGTATTGTATCTGCAGACACAATTATTGGACCAGGTAACACCAATTTTTTGAGAAATGCCTGGGAAATTGTCTAGCTGTTTTAGGGCTCTGTTCCGCAGCGATCGACAATCCTTGGAATTTAGCCGCCCGGCACCACAGGAGGGGTCGCCGGCGTGTACTATGTACTGTAAGTATGGCATTGGAAGTATAGTATTTAATGATATTTGGCACAGACAGACCAGACATGCCTCCGAATTTCAGTGGCCAATTAGCGGTAGTTTTGAGATCCCCCGTATTGAATACTTAGAATCGATCTTGTTAAAGAAAAAGGCTTGACCAGCAGCCTTTGATGTGTTACAAAATTGGAAGAAAGAAGCATTGCAGCAGCTTAAAAGTAGGGATAAACATGCACGTCGTCATAAAACAAACGCTGAAAAAGCATGTATGATAAAGAAAAGCGGTCAGAATCAGATAAAAATATGGATAGAGCCTTTTCACTCGGGATCCAGAAAATGTATCCCTCTAAAGATTTCCATGTGTCTGAGCAATTTATTGAGAAATTATTAAATGAACGCAGGCCCGATGCCTCAGCGCCACCTCCTTATGCTCCTGTTTTGGGCACTCTGCCCATTCCTGCTGTTGTTCCTGTTGCTATTCCTGTTCCCCCTGTAAAGCCTATTGTTCCTACGCCTTTGGTTGGCGTTCCTCTGCCTATCGCACCGCCTCTTCCCCCTGCACCTGCACCTTTGTTAAATTTACCTATACCTCCGCTCCCGAGTGGCCCCGTATTGATTGGAGTCGATCTGGGTGCAGGGTCAAAGATTGTGACTCGTAGTACTGTTTCTGCAGATAGGAAACAGGAATTGTTTGCATGGGCTAAGCATTGCATGGAGAAAGGTGATCAAGCTAATGTTTTTTCTACATTATCTAATTTGAATAGTTTTCCCGAGAAAAATGTTTTTATCGAAGGTTTGGGGACTCATTTGTGTGTGATGTGGGGTAGATTACAACATTCGGATGTTCCACAAGGGGTGAGAGATCTGAATGTTTTGGCACTTTCGAGGGACACAGAGCAGAAAGTATATGGACATGTTGAAAGATTGTTTGAGTTTAGGAAAGACTTTGAAAAATCACGAGATGAGGATGATGAGGACGATAGAATATATGTACAGAAACGGTTCCTTCCGTGCCGAAGAACAGCACCTGAGGAAGTACGAATTTGTACCAAAGATGCGGTTCGATGGATCTCAGATTCATCGATACCGCCAGACGAAGTGTATGACACGTATAGTCAGTATACAGTAGAGATGCAAAGAAAAGTAATTCAGGTGATGGTGCAGCACCTGCAAGAGGAATGTGTAAGGAAGAAGGTTAGTTGCCCCATAGAACTATTGGGGATTTGTAAAAGGGCTTTTTCGCCCGACACTTCTACAGCTGCCTTAACGCTCGACCTTGCTCTATTGCTTAGTAAGCGGCCGGAGCTACCTATATCTCAGTTGCCTATGAGAGAGGTTCCTGCGACCTTTGTCCCAAAAGTTGAGATCCCCGCCAACGCGGCGACTGGTGCCCCCGCGGTGGATATCCCTGCACATTATGTATCACAATTCGTTCACGTCCCGTTTTCACGACAGGAAGTGAACACAATTAGACAATCAGTTCCCGATATTAGGAAAAACCCGACGGGGTTTTACAAAGAAATAGAGTCCGTTCTACAGTCCTCTGTGTTCACCTTGAGTGACATTGACTTGTTATTTCCTGTACTCCTACCCGTAGATGTATGGAAGCAGGTTCGGACAGTAGACGATGTGCCGGGGTTGGGAGATATGTGGGCAAATATGATTAGAATTGATGGAGAAAGACCAGCTGGTGAGAAACCGCCACAGGTAATACTTACTTTACCTGATAGGATTGTTGCTAAACTAAAAACTATAATCGCAGAAAAAAGGATTATTTGGGACAAGCTTACGGCCTGTGTTCAAGGGAAAACTGAAGGCGCCACCGAATTTTTCAATAGATTCGAGCAGGTATTTTCTGACTTCAGTGGACAGGATTTAGGTACAGAGTCGGGGAAGAGGTTGTTCGTGGACAAATTTGTACGTGGATTGTTACCTGACATCCAGTCACAAATTATGTCCTCTGAGAGCGCTTGGCAGGCAAAATCTCAATCTGAGGTTTTACATGGCTCAGTATTATGAGAACCGTGTTAATAATGAGAAGGAAAAAATTGAAAAGAGAAAGGGAGATTTGAAAACTAAAGTATTATGACAGCAAATTATTAGAAACCCCAGAGGAGGTACGACACAGACTAGAGGTCAGTTCGTTCCAAAAGGAAATGCTCCTCTGAGTCCTGTAAATATTAATCAATGTGCTTATTGCCGCCAGGAAGGTCATTGGCGAGCACAGTGCCCTGTCCTTCGCCAGAGGTCAAGCAGTGCGTTTGGGGGTATGGGTAGACGACCTAGGGGCCGCCCTGGAGCAGGGGGTCCTGACAGAGGTCAGCTTTTGCAAGATTCTCAGCAACCTTTTTCACGGGAAAATCAGACCTCGAGTATGGACTCGAGAAACATATTTGATCAACCTTCTGCTGCCTACCTTTCTGAAGAGCTTCCTTCTGACGAGGCTCTGTTTTATTAGGATTGCCCGAAGCAGGGTTTGGAAACTTTGCCTATTCCTGTTAATCAAAAAGGCCCCTACGTTGAATTATTAGTGGGGAATAGGAAACACCAGTTTTTGATTGACACTGGAGCACAGAAGTGCTCCATTGATCATTCACGGGTTCCAAACATCCCACTGTCAGGGCAAACAAATGTTTCCGTAGGGTTTTCTGGTACACCAACTGTCTGTCCGGTTTCTGTGCCGGTATCCGTTTCTTTGGGTCCCTTCACGGACCATTGTCCTTTTCTTCTCACTTCAAACTGTGGAGAGAATTTGCTGGGGTTGAATTTGTTAAAGAAATTGAACGCAGTAATTGTAACGCTCACCTGATTCCCGCAGAGGCGCCGGTCTTGACTGGGTGAATGCCGTATCTTCAAAGGTGATGTGTAACACACGGTTGGCTCTTTGGGCTGGACCTCTGTGCACTGTATGTCTGACTCGAAGAGTAAGATGTCTGCAGATAGAAAATATGGGATTAATGAACTGGGGTTATTGGGTGCCTCTCTCCTCTTCCCTTTCTTCTCTCCTGTAGAACCCCAAAGGTTAACACCCTCACCTTAGGTAAGTGAACGCCAAGCTCTCCATCTGCCTCGGGGCAGGGTGCCATAACCAGTTTCTTCACTGGATAAGGGTGCAGGCCTCTTGACCTCAGAGGACTGCTGTCCGTCGTTAACTGCACGAACGGTAAGTTCTGGGTACTTCAAATGTCTTAAAAGTCTTTTGTAATGATATCTCTTGTTTTGCAGGGTTCCGGCGATGGCGGATGGCGGGATGATGAGAGTTGAGGATCGAACCCGCGTGAGGAATGAACCCGCGTGAGGAATAGAAGCGCCTGGAAGCACGTAAGAAAGCGCTTGTAGCCTGCTTCACGATGCGCACTAACTGTCCCTTTTATCTTGCAGGTACAAGTTTGGAGCTTTAGAGAAGCTGAAGGGTGCTGGAATACCCACTGGATTCGGCGTGGGAAGGAGTAATGGCACGTGAGTAATAAAGTTGCCCAATGTCTTTAAACGCACCTTCTTTTGTCTTTCAGATGCGGGATGCAGCGCCGAAGGCCTCCGGAGCGTGCGAAGAGCTGGTAAGCTTTTGTCTTTCAGATGTCTTTCAGATGCCGGAATGCAGTGCGAAGACCTCCGGAGCATGCGAAGAGTAGGTAAGCCTTTCTCTTTCAGATGCCGGAATGCAGCGCGAGGTGTTGGTGACAGCCGATGGACCAGGTAAGAGATGCGCTGTCACTGAAGACCGTAGTGCTAACCTGTTCTTTCTTTGTCTTTACAGGTGCTGCTGAAGACTGGATTCCAGGATGGTAAGCCTTTGTTCTCTTAGGCCCAGGATCAGAAGCAGAAGACACGATGAGCGTTCTGCTGCAGAGAATGCAGAATAACGCAAAGCAAGATTCATCCATCGGGTGTGGTTTAAATAGCCTCCTGTAGTGCTTAGGTGTCTCCTTCCACAGCCACGCCTAGGTAAGAAAAGAGTTCCTGCTTTCCAGAAGAGTTCCAGTGTTCTGAACCTAGGGAGTGGCTCCTGCCCCACCCAACAGGAAAAGTAGTCCCAAACAGAAGAGGATCAGGGGTTCAACTGGCAGGTAAGTAAGCAGCATGGTCTGCTGCAGGTAAGTCCACCCAAGCATTATGAGCCTGGCGCTTCCAGCGCTGGGACTGGGAATCTTTATGAGCCTGGTGCCACTAGCGCCAGGACATGGTCCAAAAGGTCCCAATTGGGACTGGCTGGCACTCGGAACCGGGGTTATGGGTCTGCTTCCAAGGGAGTCGGGCAAGTCCTGATCTTTTGGAAGCAGAGATCATGACAGCACCCCTCCCTCAAGGCCCCTCCCAAACCGGGCTTCTCCGGGGGTTTGGGCTTGTTAGGAAATGTTCGATGAAATCTTTTGATTAGACGAGGCGCGTGGACATATTCTGCAGGTTCCCAGGATCTTTCTTGGGGACCGTAGCCTTCCAGTCAATCAGGTAAAATAGTTTAGATTTGGAGATCTTGGAATCCAGGATGCTTTTGACTTCAAACTCGAGTTCTCCATCAACTAGAATAGGTTTTGGAGATGTAGTTAGTCGGGTTTGAGGTTGCACGGGTTTTAATAGAGAGACGTGGAAGACCGGATGTATCTTCATGTGAGGGGGCAAGTCCAACTTGACCGCTACTGGATTTACTATGGTAGTGATGGAATAGGGACCAAGGTATCTTGGGTTGAATGTGCGTGGTCCTTTTAGAGGTAGATATTTGGTGGATAACCAGACTTGATCTCCTACTTGATATTGGGGGGCTTCCTTCCGATGTTGGTCTGCTCCTTTCTTGTATTGTTCTTTAGCCCTTTGAAGGTGAGAAACGGCTTCCTTAAAGGCTTGGGTGATTGTAGAATGCAGGTGGTCTACTGCTGGTGTTCCAAGATCTTGGAGTGGATCCAACTCCGAGGTTCGAGGGTGACTACCGTATAAAAGAAAAAACGGGGTCTTCCCAGTTCCCGAGTGGACAGAGTTATTGTAGGCATATTCGGCTATCCAAAGGATATCTTTCCAAGTTTTTTCAGTTTGTTGTAGCATGCAGCGCAAATACTGTTCCAGAGTTTGATTGGTCCTCTCGGTTTGTCCGTCGGTTTGAGGGTGGTGGCTGGTCGAAAGTCTCACATCAATTTGAGCCGACCGACAGCAACTTCGCCAAAAATGAGAAATAAATTGACTACCTCGATCCGAAATTAGAACTGAAGGAAAACCGTGCAGTCGGACGATGTTTTCGAGAAAATCTCGGGCCAGAGTTGCTGCTGTTGGTAAGCCTTTGAGTGGAATGAAATGCACCATCTTGGAGAATAGGTCCACGATTACTAGGATCGTATTGTATCCGGAGCATGGAGGTAGATCGGTGATGAAGTCCATAGAAAGCGTATGCCAAGGGCGAGGCGGGATGTCAATAGGGCGTAAGAGGCCGGCTGGTTTTTCCTTTTGACTCTTGTTTTGGGCGCATACTCCACAGGACATTATAAAGTCTCTGATATCTTTTTTCCAAGACGGCCACCAGAAGTAGCGCTTGATCTTTTCCGAGGTCTTGGTCATACCGGGATGTCCTTCCATTAAAGAATTGTGATAACAAGAGATTACCTTTTTCTGTAAATCTGTGCTGGGCAGGTATAACCGTTCTTGTAAATATAATAGGTTGTCCTTCACCGTAAAGTCCTTTCCCTGCAGATGCCAATTCTGTATGTCTGCTGGAGTTACCAGTAGCCTGGCTTTATCCTTAACTTCCTCTATGGATTGTGTGGCGATTACACCTAGAATTCTTTGTTCGGGAATGATAGGTACAGGTTTAGGATTGATCAAATGTTCTTCCACTCCCATCCGAGAAAGGGCATCAGCTTTACCGTTTTTTGTACCAGGTCGATAGGTAATTATGAAGTCAAACTCGGCAAAGAATAGTGCCCAACGGAGTTGCCTAGAGGATTGAGCTTTTGCGGTCTTCAAATTTTGCAGGTTTCGGTGATCTGTAATCACAGTAACGGTGTGTCGGGCCCCCAGAAGATAATGCCGCCAAGCCTTAAAGGCGGACTTGATAGCTAGAAGTTGCTTATCAGTAATAGTGTAATTGATTTCAGGAGGCGAGAATTTGCGGGACCAAAATGCCACGGGATGCAACTGATTGGTTACTGGGTCCTTTTGTGATAGAACTGCCCCCATGGCAAGGCTCGAAGCATCAGTTTCAACGATGTAGGGGAATTCTGGGCGAGGATGTTTTAAGATCCGTGCAGAGATAAATCTAGTCTTCAAATTCTGGAAAGCTTGTTCCGCCTCGGTAGACCATTCAAAACGTTTGTTTTTCTTTAACAAGGCGGTGATGGGCTGGACTATTCGAGAGAATGCGGGGATAAACTTGCGGTAAAAGTTAGCGAAGCCTAACATGCTTTGAACACCTTTTACGGAGGATGGCGATGGCCATTTGAGAATTGCATCGACCTTCTTTGAATCCATACGCACTCCGCTAGGTGATAATATGAATCCCAAGAATTCAACTTCAGTCACGTTGAAAACACATTTTTCCAACTTAGCGAAAAGTTTGTGTTGACACAATCTCTCGAGGACCATTTTCACGTGTTTCCGATGTTCAGTTTCCGATGAAGAATAAATGAGGATGTCGTCAATGTAAACAACAACACACACATCTATGAGCTCTTTGAGGACATCGTTCATAAAATATTGAAAGGCGGCTGGGGCATTGCAAAGTCCGAAGGGCATGACCTGATATTCAAATAGCCCATACTTGGTGCGGAAGGCCGTCTTCCATTCATCGCCCTCTTTTACTCGTACCAAGTGGTAGGCTCCTCTAAGATCCAGCTTTGTATATATGCATGCTTTTCTGACTTGTTCCAGGAGTTCAGGGATCAAAGGTAACGGATATCTATTCTTAACGGTGATCTGGTTCAGGGCGCGATAATCTATACAGGTTCTAAGGTCCCCTTCTTTTTTTGGAACGAAGAACAAAGCTGAGGAAGCAGGGGACTTGGAAGGACGAATAAACCCATTCGCTAGGTATTGATCCAGGTATTGTCGGAGGTGAAGATTCTCAGGCTCAGTGAGGGCATAAATTCTACTACAAGGAGGAGTAGATCCAGGTATCAGGTCTATCTGGCAGTCATAAGACCTATGAGGAGGTAGAGAGTTAGCCTGATCCTTCCGGAAAACATCTTGGAATTCTAGGTATTCAGGAGGTAACTGAGGAGCCTCCGAGGAAATTGCTGCCAGTGCAACACCAGGTCGAGGGTGACAAGTAGAGACACATTCTGGAAACTGAACCGTTCTTGCTCGCCAATCGATCTGAGGATTGTGCTTCTCTAACCAAGGAATTCCTAGAATAATCTGGAACTGAGGGGCCTTGATCACATCGAACACGATCTTCTCATGGTGTCCATCTTGACTTACTAGCGTCACTTCTTGGGTGGTATGCGTTACTGGTCCGGAGGCTATCTGCGTACCATCCACCGTAGTAATGACGTCCTTTACAGCCTTTGGACAAAGAGTCAGATTCATCCTCAAAACCATTTCATGATCCACATAATTGCCGATGGCACCGCTGTCGACGTAAGCTTCAATCGCATGTAATCGATCCGGATGTTCAGGGCTAATGAGGACCATAGGTATCACGAAATGCGAGGTCACGGAACTGGTTTTAACGCTCGGCAAGAGGACCTCTATTCTTGTCGGGCGAGGTCGTTTCCCTGCTCAGAGTTTGTGACCCTGGTAACTGCAGCTCCTACTGCCTTCTTGGCTGGTTTCACCGGACAGTCTCGAAGAAAGTGCCCCGAGTTTCCGCAATAGAGGCATAATTGCAGCTGTTTTCTCCTTTCCCGCTCCTTTTGTGTTAGTGGTCCTTTCAGGCCCCCTATTTGCATGGGTTCCCCGGAGTCTACTCCTTTGGTAGGAGTTGGTGGTTTGGAAAATACTCGAGCATCAAACTTGGAATGATCGGCCTTCCTGTTCTGCAGTCTGTGGTCAATTTGAACGACTAAGTCAATATAGTCCGAACAGTCTTGCGGGGGATTCACTACTTGGGCTAACACATCTTTGAGCTCTCCACGTAGACCTCTATAAAACAGCGTAATCCTTTTGTCCTCAGGCCATCGAGTTTCCACTATCAGTCTGTTGAAAGAAGCAATATAAGCCAAAAGGTCTTGATTACCCTGTCGCAATGAAAGGAGCTCATTGTCCAAGGCCTGCCCCTGTGAATGTCTTGCAAACAGTTTTTCCATACTGAGCTGAAAAGCTTGAAAATCATGGAGAACCGGATCATCTTGATTAACTAGAGGGATCGACCAGTCTGCCGCATTGCCACTAAGGTACGAAAGCACGAAAGCTACCTTAGCTTGATCAGTTGGAAAGGCTGCTGGCCGGCATAAGAAGTGCAACCGGCACTGATTAATAAATACTGCAAACCTCTTTGGGTCACCAGAAAATCGTTCGGGCGGAGCCAGAGGTACATTCCCAGGTAGGTTGATCTGCACTGGGTTCGTAGAGGATGTTGAAGGAAGATTTGCCCCTGATGCGGGTAACGGAGTTTGTCCAGCTTGTGACTGTAGCAATTGTCTAGCGAGATCGTCTGTTCGCTCCTTGGAAATAATCAGTTCCCTTCTTAGAGCATTCGTTTCCTGACGGGCTGCATGCACTTCTGCTCTTAGTTCCCCAAGTAACTGGGCTAGTTGGTCGGTATCCGAGGTTTCCATAGAGCCTGGGTGGGAGTTTTGCGATAGGCTTTGCGTTCTGTAACGCTCACCTGATTCCCGCAGAGGCGCCGGTCTTGACTGGGTGAATGCCGTATCTTCAAAGGTGATGTGTAACACACGGTTGGCTCTTTGGGCTGGACCTCTGTGCACTGTATGTCTGACTCGAAGAGTAAGATGTCTGCAGATAGAAAATATGGGATTAATGAACTGGGGTTATTGGGTGCCTCTCTCCTCTTCCCTTTCTCTTCTCCTGTAGAACCCCAAAGGTTAACACCCTCACCTTAGGTAAGTGAACGCCGAGCTCTCCATCTGCCTCGGGGCAGGGTGCCGTAACCAGTTTCTTCACTGGATAAGGGTGCAGGCCTCTTGACCTCAGAGGACTGCTGTCCGTCGTTAACTGCAGGAACGGTAAGTTCTGGGCACTTCAAATGTCTTAAAAGTCTTTTGTAATGATATCTCTTGTTTTGCAGGGTTCCGGCGATGGCGGATGGCGGGCTGATGAGAGTTGAGGATCGAACCCGCGTGAGGAATAGAAGCGCCTGGAAGCACGTAAGAAAGCGCTTGTAGCCTGCTTCACGATGCGCACTAACTGTCCCTTTTATCTTGCAGGTACAAGTTTGGAGCTTTAGAGAAGCTGAAGGGTGCTGGAATACCCACTGGATTCGGCGTGGGAAGGAGTAATGGCACGTGAGTAATAAAGTTGCCCAATGTCTTTAAACGCACCTTCTTTTGTCTTTCAGATGCGGGATGCAGCGCCGAAGTCCTCCGGAGCGTGTGGAGAGCTGGTAAGCTTTTGTCTTTCAGATGCCGGAATGCAGTGCGAAGACCTCCGGAGCATGCAAAGAGTAGGTAAGCCTTTGGCTTTCAGATGCCGGAATGCAGCGCGAGGCGTTGGTGACAGCCGATGGACCAGGTAAGAGATGCGCTGCCACTGAAGACCGTAGTGCTAACCTGTTCTTTCTTTGTCTTTACAGGTGCTGCTGAAGACTGGATTCCAGGATGGTAAGCCTTTGTTCTCTTAGGCCCAGGATCAGAAGCAGAAGACACGATGAGCGTTCTGCTGCAGAGAATGCAGAATAACGCAAAGCAAGATTCATCCATCGGGTGTGGTTTAAATAACCTCCTGTAGTGCTTAGGTGTCTCCTTCCACAGCCACGCCTAGGTAAGAAAAGAGTTCCTGCTTTCCAGAAGAGTTCCAGTGTTCTGAACCTAGGGAGTGGCTCCTGCCCCACCCAACAGGAAAAGTAGTCCCAAACAGAAGAGGATCGGGGGTTCAACTGGCAGGTAAGTAAGCAGCATGGTCTGCTGCAGGTAAGTCCACCCAAGCATTATGAGCCCGGCGCTTCCAGCGCTGGGACTGGCAATCTTTATGAGCCTGGTGCCACTGGCGCCAGGACAGGGTCCAAAAGGTCCCAATTGGGACTGGCTGGCACTCGGAACCGGGGTTATGGGTCTGCTTCCAAGGGAGTCGGGCAAGTCCTGATCTTTTGGAAGCAGAGATCATGACAGTAATTCATTGTTCTTTGGATGGAGTACGGCTAATGGTTTCACCACAGCAACTTCCTAATTCTCAGTTCTTGATTCGACCTTTACCTCCCGAGTTTAGCATTGTTCCGGAATGTTTGTGGGCGGTGGACGACAATGATGTCGGAGTGTTACAGATTGAGCCCGTTAAAAAAGTCCTAAAACATGGGGTGAAACTGCCACGCATCCCGCAGTATAAAATATCAGTCGAAGGTGAACGTGCTTTGAAATGCATTGTCTCCGATTTTGTACATCGTGGGGTGATCGAGGAGATTACAGGTAGTTTGTATAACAGTCCGATCTTACCTGTATATAAGAAAGGCGACAATGTAATTCCATACCGGTTTATAATTGATCTTCGTGCTATTAACCAAGTGGTCGCCCCACAATTTCCAATTGTGCCCGATGTGACGATGATATTAACAATGATCCCTGCTTCGGCTAAGCACTTCAGTGTTGTGGATCTAAAAAACGCTTTCTTTAGTATCCCTATACATAAAGAAAGCAGATATTTGTTTGCGTTCACCTTGGGGGGGGGACGCTCATTTACATTTACAAGGGCACCTCAAGGGTATACTGAAAGTCCCAGTATTTATAGTAGAGCTTTAAAAGAGCAGCTCAACACCCTTGAATTGCCACCTACTTGCACGCTGCTTCAATATGTTGACGATTTACTTTTGGCTGCAGATTCTGAGAAGGCCTGTAAAGAAGGCACTATACTATTGCTTGTTCATCTAGCTAAAAATGGTCACAAAGCTTTGCTTAAAAAATGTCAATATTGTTGTCAGGAGGTTGCCTATCTAGGCTACCTCCTGTCAAAGGAGGGGCGAAGATTGACACCTGAAAGAATAAAACACATTTCTGGCATGTCTGTTCCAAATACACAGAAGGAAGTCAGAGCCCTGATAGGGATGGCGTCCTACTGTAGGTTGTGGATCCCGAATTTCGCACTAGTGGTAAAACCGATGGTGGCTTTGACGAAGAAGGGCATTTCTCTGCCACTGCCATGGGAATCGGAACATCAACGATCATTTGAGCTTCTCAAAACCGCGCTATGTTCGGCACCGGTTCTGGGTACTCCAAATTATGACAAGGCCTTTGTGTTGTTTGTGCATGAATGTGATGGATGTGCTTTGGCTGTGTTAACACAGGAACACGGAGGGAAGAATAGGCTGTGCGGCTACTACTCCTCCGCCCTTGATCCTGTCGCATGCACTTTGCCAAGATGTTTGCGCGCTGTTGCTGCTGCTGCCGCGTCTGTAAAACAGAGTGAGGGAATGGTCCTAGGCCATGATTTGATTTTGATGGTACCTCACTCTGTTGATATCCTATTGAACAAAACCCAAACGCAACACCTCACCTCTGCACGGTTAACAAGGTATGAACTAATTCTGTTTGCCCCTCATATTCAAATGAAGAGGTGTTGTGTTCTCAATCCGGCTGAACTCTTACCTTTCCCGCAAAACACTGTTTGCGGTGATGAAGAATCACATGACTGACTGTATACCACCGAGCAAGAAACGAAGGGCAGGATAGATCTCATAGATACTCCTTTGGATAATGCAGAAGGGGAACTGTGTTGTGATGGCTCCTGCTTCAAACTTTCGAATGGTACATCTACAGCTGCTTATGCAGTTACTACATTGAGCAAAATTGTTGAAACTAAGAGAATTTCGCATAACTCCGCGCAGGCTGCAGAGATTATAGCGTTGACCCGAGCTTGTGAACTTTCCCAAGGGCAAAGAGTAAATATATATACCGATAGCCAGTATGCATTTGGGGTGGCTCACAACTTCGGAAAACTTTGGTCGGAAAGAGGGTTCCTGACCTCACATGGGACCAAGATTCAGCATGGCCCTTTGATAGTGCAATTACTTTCGGCGCTCTCCCTCCCTAAACGGTTAGCAATCATAAAATGTGCAGCACATCGCAAGGTCATAGATGATGTGGGCAGAGGGAACGCTTTTGCAGATTTGATAGCCAGACAAACGGCCACAGACCTTAGCACAGACATGTATACCTCGAGGGAAATGAGAGACGTTTGCATAATGGATGAAGGTATTGGGTCTGTGCGAGATATTCAGACTGATGCCACCATGGAAGAATCTAGAAAGTGGGCTGAAGGAATGGGGAAACTGGATGACGAAGGGTGTTGGGTGGATACATCCAAAGGGAAATGGTTGCTTCCTGATTCTTATGTTTTGGCGATGGTTACGATGGCACACGATCCTACGCATGTGTGTGCCCAGCAGATCACGAAAATGTTAGAACAGGTTTGGGTAAATGACAAAATTCTGGAAACTGCAAAGAGGCACGTCCAGAACTGCATGATCTGCCTACAGCACAATGTGGGTAAAGGGACAGTGACTCCAAGGGGAAGTTTCGGGCCCCCCTCTGTCCATTTTGAGGTCATTCACTTTGATTTTATTGAGATGGAACGATGCAATAATCTAAAATATGTTCTTGTCATTATTTGTGCCTTTAGTAAATGGGTCGAGGCTTTCCCCGTCAAAGATGCTACCGCTATGACCACTGCAAAGATTATGGTAAAAGAATTCTTTCCTCGATTTGGGCTCCCGAGGATAATCTGGTCAGACAATGGTCCTCACTTTATCGCAGCAGTAATTTTGCAAATATGTGCAGCCCTGGGTATTGAGAAACGATTTCATTCAGCTAGGCATCCTCAAAGTGCTGGGTTGGTAGAAAGACACAACGGTATTTTAAAGAATAAACTTGCGAAAACATGTGCTGATACCAAACTGAAATGGCCAGATGCTTTGCCTATTGTGTTATTAGCTATGCGTACCACACCTCAGACTAGAACTGGGCTTTCTCCATTTGAAGTAGTAATGGGGAGGCCTGCTAACATTTGGGGTTCCCGAAACCTAAAGACCTGAGGGAGGTGGAGAATGTATTGCTTGTAGACTACTGTAACCAGTTAACTAAAAACCTGTATTTCATCTACCACCAGGTGCATGCTGCTTTACCTGTACGGTTCACGGGCCCAGGACACGATATACAGCCTGGAAGTTGGGTCCTCGTGAAGGCCTACGAGAGGTCTTCCTGTCTCGCGCCTCGCTGGCGGGGACCCCACCAGGTATTGTTGGTCACCAGGACAGCAGTGCGGGTGGCTGGAAAGAAGAACTGGATTCACGCGACGCACGTCAAGAAACTTCCTCACCCGACGCCACACGCTACAGAAGAAGCAGAACCCCTCGCTGATGCTACAGTCTCTGATCTCGGAGTAGCAAACAGCGCTGTGAGTGCATCGGAGAAGGTCTCTGAGCCTGAGGAGCTTGGGGAACAGTCCATCTCGTCTCTGCACATTCTTGAAAAATCACTTCCGGAAAACACTGTTTCGAGCTCTGCGACTTCCGTCGCCACCGACACGTCGCTTCCCTCAGGAAGTGACGATACTTTGCTTCTGGACCAGACAAATTTGGGTACCATCAGGTACAACCTTCGACCACAGAAATAGAACTACGGCACGAGTGTCGTGCATCTGGAAAAGGAAGTGATCGGAAAATTGTTTTGTTTTGTTGAACAAAAAAGGGATTCTGCTGGCTAGGGTTGGGAAGGACTAAGAAATCACGCGACCGTAGTGTCGCCAGCAACAAACATTGGGGCCGTCGATCAAGGAACTACGATGCCTGCCACCTTCACCGCTGCTCCCCGCACTGGACTTTTAGATAAGGGGGTGACCAAATTGAACAATGAACAATGTGCCTGGGCCCCGAAAACGTACTGTTGTGTTTTGATTTTGATTATTGTTATTTTTGCAACTGCTGCTGTAGGACTTTGGTATTTCGAAGAAATCTATCCTTTGAAACCTTTATTACCGACCAAGATCGTACCAACTGCTTTGACTCCCTCTGTACACCTTCACACTCTGTCCCCTAGAGACTCCCAACCTAGACAGAAGTATCATAATAACACTCTGATGATAGTAATGAATGCTACTCATGCCATTTTTAATAAGAGTAATTGTTGGATTTGTACTCACTTACCGCAACATGGGAACAAGGGACTGGGATGGTATATACATCCTCTACCTTTAACGACTTCTTGCTATGCCTCTCTTAGAGCACTATTCTTTGGCCGATGGAATGATAGCATTTCAGGGAACTTTGATGGAACTAATTTGAATGATTTCGAGAAACGTGAATTGACTCCCCTGGGATGCTCGCTTTTCGCAAATAGAAGTAAACGTAACGTTGCTTCTATTAGGCCGTTTGACAAACTATCTGTTCCTTTTCAAACTCTGATTTCCTTTAAGATGGCTCCGATAGGCAATAAGGACGCTGTACCTCCTTCTTATTCTGTAAATCATAGTCCCGACCCGGTTCCCTTCTGTGTACAGAGAAATGGCACTAGGCCAATGGGAGATTTTGAAACTTGTAAAAATATTGTAAATTTGACTGGGGAAAACAGGCCTCTGTATGTAGGAGGGCCTGTTTATTTTGTTTGTGGTAGTTTAGCATTTCCCTGGTTGCCCAAGGATTGGCAGGGAACCTGTTATTTAGGAATATTGTTACCCGGGGTATTTGTAGCTAGTACCTTGAAGGTTTCTAAGGCTCGCCCACGGCGAGACAACAATGGAGATACCCCTGGGCAAGTATTTGGGGACATAGCTAAATCGTTTGTGCCCTTTTGGGGACAAATAGCAAACTCAGAGAACATTAGGGGATTAGCAAGGGTATTGGAGAGAACGATCAACCGGACCACGGACATACAATATGACCTTAGAGCAAAAGGCGATAAGATTGGTAGCACTTCAAAATCGGATGGCGTTAGATATCATCTTGGCAGAACGTGGTGGAGTATGCAAATTAGTGGGGTCTGCTTGTTGTGTTTTCGTACCAGACTCCTCACCAACAATTTTTAAAGCAATTCAGAACTTGCATACTCTCAGTTCTGAAGTCCATATCCCTGTAGGAGACTGGAACCTTAGTACTTGGTTTTGGGATTCTTTGCGATCTTGGGGTTGGAAGGTGCTTTCTGTTATTCTGGTTATTTTGGGGATTCTGTTATTCCTTTGTTGTTGTTTTCAATGCCTCCCAAGTATATGTGGAATGATAGGGGGGTGTTGTGCTCAAGCAGTGAGCGCAATAGGGCATAAAATATATACCCCAGATACAGCATCTAAAGAATTCATGTTGCAAGAGGTTCTTATGAACGACCTTGTGGCTATAGACATTACAGACAATGATGCGGAAACTATGGATGATAATACATGGAGTCATTTTCGAAAGTATTAGGGATGATGTTTAGCACTTGGCATAGGCCAAAAGGAGGGTCTGTGGAAATCGAAATAATATTGTACCTCCTATTGCATTGTTTGAATGTATGTTGGCCTATGCCAAGTTGTATAAAAACATTGTGTACATAGATTCCGCGGCAAGGTCTTGACCTTAATGTATTGTGCAAATCGCCATCTTGGATTAAGCCGCCATTTTAGGTACTCTTGTAGTGTGGAAGTCACCCTGAACAACAAAATGGAGGCCGAATGACATTTCGAGTGGGATTCTGGCCGTTGTGACCTCCGCACACATGAATAAGTAATATGCCCGCAGGCTACTTGTTGGGGTCGCGAACTGAGACCTTGTCCTATCCCTGATCTATGTGTAAATGAACAACTGTATCAGCGGAACTGATCAAATTGCATACATTATGGGATTGACCTGGCAACGAACCCTAGACCTGGTCCAAAGAATGGTTAACCCGCGAGGGGGTTGGCCAAGGCTGGATAAAAAGTATAAAAACCTGAGTATCCCAATGTTCGGTCTCTCACACTAACACAGCGAACTACCGTTGATGGTTCGTTCTGTTACTCTGAGGGCCGAATAGCTATCCGTATGTCAATTGACTTTTGGTAATTGTTATAACTTTGAATAAAGCGCTTTGTATGTCCTTTGTAACCTGTGTTGGTGTGTTTCCTTTGGGCTTCCCGGCCTCATATCAATTTTTCTGTTTCCACAAGCCCAGTCAACGTTCCATAGTATTTGTTTATTTTTTTTTGTTATTATGTAGCTGGATATGTTACTTAGCTTACTGAGAAAGATAGTTTGTGGTGTTTAGCTTCAGGTGGTAACCCAGCTCAGAGTATAGGTTTTTAGTATCCTCTCTTATGAGATCTTGATATAAAGAGAGGCATTTCCATTCGATAATGCTTTGAAGCGATTGAAGACCTAATTCATATCTCAGTGCAGCTAAAGGGATGCATTTAGGTAGACATGACAGCATGTTCCTCAATATGCTGGCTTCCAGTTTGTTTAAATCCCGACTGCCCGCTATAAGCATTAATTCCAAACCGTAGCATATTTTTTGAATGGTTTTGTTTGTAGAATTTCAGCAGCGGTAGGCTAGAGAATGCACCATACTTGCGGTCAACTATTCGCATTTGGGTAACACGGAATTTAGCTTTCATAAAATAATGATTTTGAATCTGGACATTGCTTGGATTATCTATCGCAAGGAAGCCAAGATAGATCATCGAGTGCTTGATAGCAAGTTTTGTTTTATTTAGAAACCATCTTTCCGAGGGTTGCTTCTTCCTTCCAGAGAAGCGCATTACATGAGATTTTTGTTCATTTATTATCAAGCCATTAGTGGTCATGAAGTCTGCAAAAGCAGACAACAGATGCTGCAGGCCTAATGGGGTCTTATCAAAGAGCAGAACATTGTCTGCATAAGAGCACCAGCTCAGTTTCTTCCCCTCTAGTGTTGGTTGAATGAAAGAAGCCTTCTGTAGATATGGGGCAATGTCAGATGTTGCCAAGTGTGCTGTTTGGCGTTTGAGAGACTCTGCCGGACTTGGTACTGGACTCTGCCTGGATTTTCCATTTGCTTCTGAAGCCTGGATTCTGCAATTGCGGCAAAACGCGGCTATTGGGACTCATGCTAATGGAATTCTAATCCCACAATTCACAGCGTGTCATAGACACACCCCCTTCCAGAATCTGCTCCCACAATTCCCTATAAAACCTGAATGCATGCGAATCCTGCACACGCATCCAAGTGTTGCCAAGTGTGCTGTTTGGCTGTTCGGGTGGGCGGGTGAGGAGTGGTGAGTCCGACATATACATTTTATTCCCTGTTGTGTGCGCTCCTGCCCGTGCCTTTATAGAGCCACCTTCTAAATTTGGAGGTGTGGCTGGTTGGCGGATTGTTTGTGTGAAGGTAAGGTAGGGCAGTGCTTTGCAAAAAAGAAAAGGAAAAGCCAGGGCTGCTACCGTAGTCTGCTACCGGGCTAGTACTTGAAATTTTTGTTAACTGATTACCGTGTGCAGAGAGCAGCGATCGCCTGCATTGGGACGATTTCTTGCTGGTTTTTGTTTAATCTCTATTGTCCACAGCGCTTAAGCCTTTAAGTAGGTACCTAAAATGGTGAATGGGCGTAAGTTACACGATTCCGATGAGGAAATGAGAAATGCTATTGAAAATAACCATTTAACTATGGAAAATTCGAGCTTATTGATTAATAATCAAACAAATGTTTCGAATGTTGTAGGTACATCGATATGTGTTGAACTGCACGGGGAATCAAGTAGGCATGAGGGAGTTTCTTTAAAGGACTCCAACTTTCCAATTTTAAATAACCAAACCCCGGGGCAAATTGACCCAGCAATTGTATTGTGTACCTATAAATTGAAAGAGATGAATCAGGATGAAGGTGTCAGTGCGGGGAGTAGGCAGGGGGAGTTGCCAGTTGGCGAAGATTTGCTAACACAGATGGGGATTATTACAACTGTTCCAAGATTTTCAGATGTATCGATTATAGCCCCTGCAATAGAGGCATTATTAGATAAAAGGATGCGTTTCTCGAAAGGGCCATCAACCCCTATTAAAGCAAACAGATACGCCATGGAAGATGTGCTTGTGCATACTGCTCCAGGGAACTTGATCACTAACCACGCTCAGGTATACACATATTTTGAGGAGTGCCCCAACGTTGATAAGGCCACCAGTGGGTTTGACAATGTTGAGACGAGCTCCCCTTCCGAAATTAGAAATAGCACTGATTCTGGTGATGGGCAGACTGGGAATGAACCAGAGAATTCCAATATGCCTGTGAAACAACGAGCGACTCTCTATGAATTACAGGAAGAAGTTAAACCTAATTTATTGGGGACTTTGTCTATAGGTGCAGATTTTCCAGTACTGTCTAGAATTTTAAATCTCTTAGACAAAGGTCACGAACATACACATGCACAAATTACTTATTCTCAGACTTTGTTAATGGAGGTCATATCAAAAGTTAACAGGATTGAAGGGCTTTTATTCACCTGTGATGCGGTGGCTGCTTTAACAGGGGGTAGGCAAAATCTTCCAACTCAGATGAGTGATAAAGCTACCCAAACTCAAGTCGATTCGACATTGGGGATAAAATCGATGCCCACATTTGCCGCTGTCATTGCCAATAATGACAAAAAAGAGGAATCTAATTTATCAGCTAAACAATTGGATCAGTTGATAATGATGGCATCAGCAAATGCGGTAGCTGTTCAACAGATCCTTCTAGGAACTATAACCAATCCCCAAAATGTACAGTCGGCTCAAGAAACACTGCTGGACAAGATAAGATCGAGCTAGTCCCACATCCAATTGCTGAAGGTATAGAAGAACATATGGATAGTCTCTCGGCATTAACTAATTTAATTGATCTTGATGTCAAATCTCAGAAGATGCATGGTATGACAGGCTTACAGAAGGTAGTGAAAGTGGAGGATCAATCTTACGAACCAGTTCTAATCAGAAAACAAAAGATTCTTGGTAAGAGAAGCAAAACGTAAGGTTCAGCATGCAAAAAACATAAAAATGATGAAAAAAAAACACGTGCAGTCATAGATGCGAAACAGTTGCTTAAAGTTGACGCCAAAAATATGTCAATGGAAGAAGAGAAGATTGATCTCCAACAATTAAACCAAGAGTCCAGAGCGTTATTAAACATAGACGCTAGTCAGGACTCGGCAGGTAAAATGAAAGTGGGCGAGAAACAACTGAATGAGAAACACAAAAGCAACCTACTCCATGATGAAATTAGGGTGGGTGCCAAACAAAAACAATCTGACCTGCTAAATTTCTTCCCTGCCTTGTATATAAAAAAAGCGCTGAAGAAAATTAAAGTAGCTGGGCCGGCCAAACTGCCAAATAATGCTGCAATTAGTAAATGCAAACAAGGCAGTCTTAACAAAAATGGTCCACAATTACAACCTACCCAGGATGGTGAGCCAACAAAAATAACTTCCCCCAAGCAAAAGCGATTGAATAATAAGAGTAAAGGACCTGAATTACCCTGGCCTAATGATGATGGTTTAATGGGTGATTTACAAGAGAGTATGCCTTGTAAAAAAGAGTTAGAGAGATCAGTGGATAGATCTATTGTAGAGCCCCAGGTCCGTGTACATAAACTGAATGCAAGTATGTATGAGCTTATGCCAAAGTCTGATGTTATGACTGTAACTGCGGACATGCCAGCTATAATGGGTTGGGAATCCAAAAATTTAACTAGTGGAAAAATGAGTTTGAATCGCTCGGCGATGCTGAAGGCTTTTCAAGCCATACCGGCACTGCGCACTATCAGAAGCGATGATATTGATTGGGTAAGATTATCACATAACAATCCAACACAAATGATTTGTGGCTACCATTCCCATATTATTACGAGATTAATCTGGGAACAACGGGATGATTTGGAATCATTGGGCCTATCTCCATGTCTGTTTTGCTCTGACGAGCTAGCTGAAATTTTTATTGATACCCTCCCAGAACCTCCTGCAATCCCAAATGGGGGTGGAATCCTCCCATTGATGAATGAGGACCTTATGAAACAATTTAAGAACTTTGCAGCCTCCTTTTCGGGTATGATGGGTATGAGTGCCACTAATCCAACTGCTGTACCTAAAACAATGGATAGACAGTAGGATCAAACAAAGGCGCTATCGTTTGTGTCATGGAACTCTTGTGGGAATTCAAATTTGAAGGCATGGATTGCATCACTTGACATTTATACGAGGCCAGGGATATGCTTGATCCAGGAAACCATGGCAGTAGGTGTTTTGGATTTGGATGGATATTATACCCACCAACAACCTGCTATTAGAGGTGTTTTGTGTCGTCCTGCAGGGGGCCTTGCGCTCCTAATTGATAAAAAGCTGAGGTTCGAGGCCGCGTTAAAGTGGTCTGATGATTCACTCTTGGCAGTGGAATTTAATTACAAGGATGGGTTAGATCAGGTCTTCCTTGTAATTAATCTTTATTGGAATCCAGCCAAGTCCTCATTTGTTACAATTACCACACAACTTGACTTGATCTTGGAACAGGCCTTCTCAGATAATCCAAGTGTAAAGGTCATTATTGGTGGAGATTTCAACTCCTCATGCCTAGGGTTAAATAACGATGGAAAACCTGGGCATTATGACCACAATAAAAAATCGATAATGAATGGCAAAAAGTGGGTAGAATATCTGTTGACTTGGGATCTTCAAATGGTGCCATTTAAATTAGGAACGCATAACTACACTTGGACTAGAAGTTCATGGTTTTCCTTGATCGATTATGTTTTTGCCTCTTCAATGTGGATGCAGTCCATAGATCCGATTACGATTATTAACCTATGTAGAGGTGATCATTTAGCATTGAGCTCAAAAATTGGTGTTAAAATAGGTAGTCATGAACTTAATTCTGGACTATCTACCATTGAATTTAATCGTTACCGGTTATCGGTTAAATGGACCTCAAAGAGATGTCAAAATGTTATAGAGAATATGCAGGATGACCAGTTACTGATACTGGGGACGATTGTAGATCAACAGGCCTGTGTGATTGCTGAGATACTGAATCTAATAAGAATTGCTATACATGTGGCACATATTACTAGTACTCGGGAAACAAATGCTTGCTCAAACCATCGTTACCTTTATAATCAGAGGGTGGTAAACTTGCATAAAGAGAAACGATACAAACTTCGACAACTTGTCTTGTGTGCATATACAGAAAATGAGTATCGTATCTTGAAAGCACAGATCAATTTGACATATAGAACACAAGTAAAAAGCATGAGATATGAATTGATAAACAGTGATAACCAGAATCTCTTAGTATTATTACTAAAGAACAAAACCAGACAGGTGTGGGGCACTTTGCGGACTTTGATTGGAAGGTCTGAAATCCTCGAAGAACCATCTATTGCCGCAACTACATGGGTTAGTTATATTGAAGCGAAGTATGCTATGCCACAAGGTTTCCAATCTTCCCTAGATATGAACTGGCCTGAGCCCAGAATCGGTGTCTGTAGTTGGACTAAAGAGGATATATGTATCGCGATTGTAAAATCAAATGGTTCAAGAGCAGCTGGCCCTGACGGGATTCCACCATGTTTAATTAAACTTAATCCAGAGATGTGGGCATTGATTTTTAAGATTAAAGTCGATGCTATTCATCTTTTAGGTGAAATTCCGAGGTCTTGGCGCTCCGCAATTATTATCCCAGTATACAAGAAGGGGCCTATGAATGAGCCAGCTAATTTTAGGCCCATCGCTCTAATGGACTCTTCTGCAAAAATGTTTACCAGTTTAATGTTGCTATCCATTCAACATCATATTTGTACTAATAATCTCTTCTCTAAATTCCAAATTGGTTTTCGCCGTTATATGGGATGCCAATTAAATGCTACTGTCATTGCCCATATGTATCAGTTGACTAGGTCATCTAGTTCGGGGCCGATCTATATGGCAGCACTGGATTTAAGTGCAGCATTTGATTCTGTAATTAGAGGGTTGTTATGGGCAAAGATGATTAAATATGGTTTTGCACCCCAATTGGTTGCTTTAATTGCCGCTTTACACAAACAAACGAATTATAGGATCAGATTAACAAAAGCTGGTGTCTTAACTGATTTCATCCCCACAGAAATAGGCCTTAAGCAAGGCTACAATCTTGCGGCGGTATTGTTTAATTTGTACTTATTGGACCTAGATGAAGAATGGAAAGAGGCTTGTATTTATCCGGTAAAAATGAGTAATCTATCACTGAATTGGGCGAGCTTTGCCGATGACTTATTGTTCTTCGATCGGACACCCTTCGGGCTTCAGACTAAATTGGCGTTATTCTATGAATTTGCTAATAAGCATAATTTACAGGTTAACCCTGATAAGTCTTATATCATTGCCTTTACAGAGGGACGTAAAAGGGTGGCGAGATAAACATGGTCCCTTGATGGGATTGCGATTCCCAAGTCATCTTCCATTCGTTATCTGGGTTATCAATTATCGAGTACATACTCACTGGCGGGCTGGAAAATGCTCATTGAGAACAAAATGCAATCACTAACGGCTCAGATGAAATTAATTCATAATAGATTAGGGAAATTTTCTATGCTCCCAATTCTTAAATTTTACCTACAGAAGGTTGAGCCGACTATTCTCCATGTCAACACCAAATGTAATCATCTGTCATAAGCTAGGCCTACTGCCTTTATCTGTTAAATGGCATTGGAGAACCCTTGCGAATTATGCTAAAATGTTATCACCCCCAAAAAACTCATTATATATTGATTTAGGGTTGATAATTATCCAAGGTTACCCACCTTCGATCCTGAAATTTAGGAATACAATGGAGGATCTAATACTACGACGACCCTTGTGCAAAATGAAATATTGTCGCTACTATTGGTGTCTGTTAATAGACAAAAGAAACACTTATAAATCGTACTCTGAATATGCGATATTCCCCAAACAATGGGGTGATTGTCCGCGGTACCAAGGAATTTTTCCATGTAGTTTAGCACGGTCAATATATGTGAGATTTCGGATGAATCTATTACCAACAAATGAAAAAATTATGAATTGGAAAAAGTACAAAGATAAGAGTGTGAATGGGCTGTGTCGATTCTGTAATAACAACAACACTATAGAATCACTTAAACATCTAACAGTATACTGTGAGTACTTTGAATCTAAGAGAAAAGTTATGTTGGGTGAGTACCTCTGTTCAGACTTCATCATAAGCAGGGAGAATCTTTGGCAAAGATGTATGTGGGGCAGGTCTCAAAGCCTTATTTTGAGTGTAACCAACTTCGTGATGGTTGGAGAAAGAAAATTACGTGAAAAGTTAGCACTTATTCCAAGGGATGAGTTGGTGGAATTGACTAAATGATCACGAAAAGATGTATTATGTTGGTTATTTGATTGAGAATATGGGCTATCTTGTTTAGTGGAGAAAAAAAATGATTTATTGTAATGTTTATTTTTAGGCGACCGAATATTTTGTGACTATTAAGAGTATTTTAGCTATCAATGTAAAAATGAAAGTTTTATTTTGTTAATTGGTCAAATAGTTTCTGAGGAATTCATGAAATGTGTATATGAATTGGTGAATTTGTTGTTATGAAATTGAGATGTGGTTAGTTAATTGATTCTTTCTTGTTTTGTTTTGTCAATTGTGAATTTATATGTATTTTTAACTGTAAAGGTTTATTTTTAACCATAAACAATAAACAAAACAAAAAAAATGTCAGATGCATATAGATTATATAAGGCTGGAGCAAAGATGCATCCTTGTGTAATACATTGGAGGTTGTAATAGGAGAAGATCGAAGGCCTTCATTATTTAAGGGTATTTGAATTTCTGATCCTTCATGTAAGTGAATCAGGATTGAAAGAATCTCCTGGGGGATACCTTAGAGATTTAGTTTCCTACATAATCTCTGCTCGGGACTGTAAGTCAAACGCTGAAGATAAATCCATACTTGCAAGGTATATTGGTGTAGTTCTTTGTTTCCAACCCATCTCTTGTAGAAGAGAGATTAAAAGTCCTCCTGCTGCTGTCCCCTCTCCTCGTCTAAAGCCAAATTGCAAATTTGATATTATCTCGTTTGCTGCGGACCACTCTTCAATTTGTTGTGGGATAAGGCTACCAAATAGTTTTGACGCGGCATCCAAGAGGGCAATTGGGCAGTAATTTAATGGTAAGGTTCTATCGCCCTTTTTGTAAATTGGATTTATGAAGGACATATTCCAGGAGTTAGGAATGCACTTTGATAAACCTATATTTTCAAAAAGGAGAGATAGTGCCTTTGCCCAGGTATCTGAATCACTCTTCAAGACAATATTAGACAAACCATTAGGCCCGAGGCCCTAGAGGAGCTAGCAAGGTTAATCTTTTCCCGAATTTGTGGGATTGAGAATTTACATTTCCATGGACTGGATAATATGGCATTTGTCATTTGGAAAGGTGGAGCTCTCGGGGCATAAAGGGTACTAAAATGCCCAGCCCACACTTGTTCGCTAATTGGATTCAAGATAGATTCAGTATTAGATGAGCCACTGCCATTGATAAGGCACCAGAACTCACGTGAAGAATTATGTCTGAATGATTGCAAAAAATTTTCATTATCTGTCTGATACATTGAAAATGTATGACCCTTTAACCAATTTCTATATGATTGTTTTAGATGTTTTGCACCTTCTTTTTTGGATTTGTCTAATATAGGCAACAACCTGATTTTTCTTAACGATTGGTGCAATAATGTTTTTGCTACCGGTACCATATTGTCATATTGGTGAATATGAGATCTCTTTGTGTACTTAATAGCAGGTTGTTTAGTGGATTTATCTATAAGAGTCTTTACATATGGGCTAAATTGAGTGTGTGTGAATCTTGCTTGCTTTACTTCATAAGTGGACATGCTATGATCATACAAAAACAAGTTGCTAAATGCCTGGATATTCCCAGGATGCCAAGTGATTCAATTTCTAGGCTGATTGAAATTTACCGCAAACAGCATCAACTGGGATGTTGGTAACAGTTTAACAATCAAAATATACACTACCAACATTGTATGATCGCTCAGAGCAGTCAGAGTTATAACAAAAGATTCCACTAAATTAAGTATATAGTCAGAAGTGAAAACTTCATCAATAGTCCCTACTGACCAAGTATTATAGTTCATGGAGGCCCCCAAAGTGATGTGCAGAGATCGTAAGCCCCAACAATTGAACAGTGTATTCCAGATCATGATGTCACTTTTCTTATATGCAGTCGTAGAAAGTTCTAAAGTACCTTCCCCGATGTAATCAGTAAACACATTTGGGAAAAATGAAGGAACAATATCTGCACATTCTGTTACAAGCCTCATGTTAGTATTAAGATCACCCATAATCAATAACTGTAGGCCTACACATTTGGAGAAACACTTCTCTATTAAGGAGTCAATATTTGCAGTTAGATCATATAAGTTAAGTCCCGGAGACCAATAAACATTCAAGATCAGGAAATGCGTAACATGTGTATTTCCATCTAGTTCGATTAAAGTCCCAAGCATAAATGGGGGAAGTAAAAAGGATTCAATGAGGTGCAAACCTATTCCCAGCTTAATAGCTGTCAGTAGGACTCCAGATGGTCGGCCTCTAAGGCTTTTGGTGGGGCTCGTCATCCATGTCTCTTGAATGCATAATATACTTTTGCTTCTCAGTTTATGACGTAGTTGAGGAGAGAATGATAAGTGTGTATGCCCACAAGAGTTCCAGCATATTATAGATAATCTATTATCTGGGTTAAATGTGTTGTTTTAGTGATTGTAATTGGGATAGGGAGTCCCTCAATGTCAGGGCCAGCCACTGCCAGCTTGTTTCCTGATCTGAAGGATATCCAGGCTCAGTTTTTTGTGGCTGCGATAGGGGAGGTTGGAGAGGGGGGATTCACTTTGTTTGTTATCGTTTCATTGTGGGAGCCCATCCCCAAAGATCAAGATATCGAAGCCCCTACTGTTGAACTGATCCAATTCACCCAATACTTTATGAAAGACCAATCTTGAGTGGAAGACAATTCTCACATGGTCATAACAATTGGGTGGATAAAATCAATCCTCTTTATGTCCACTGAGCAAGATTTCCCAATGAAGCAATGCCATTAAATAATTGTAGGGATCTTGCCCTATTCATAGAAGGGTGATTGCCACAGTCAAACGGGGGATACAATAAGATACTTGGAGAATCTACGTGGCAGGGTTTCCTCCATTGAATATGTCTTAGTTCGGTTTCCAAATAACTTTTTGGGAGTCTCCTTTCCAGATCCACCAGATTATCTGTTTTCTTGGGTACAAAGAGATTTTGGCTCTTAGGAATAAAAACTATTTTTACTGCTGCAGAGGAATTGGATGATGGAAGAGAACTGGCCCCCTTTTCTCCTTCCATCATCTCTCTTTCATTATTAGATGGTAACACTTTCATGCTTGAGCTCGGCAACTGGGTTTGCTGGCCGGGAGATTGACTCAAATTTGTTGTTTCTCTGACAGTCCTAAGCACTTTCTCGACTGTTTCACGGTTAAGCAATTCCAACTTAGTGTTGTTGTTTAGTTGTTTTTCTAATGCGGTTATTCCTTCAGGAGGGATCTGTATATGGTCTTTGGATGACGTCAAGTCAACTATCTCTGGGGGAGAAACAGAAGGACCGATATCAGTATTCAAGTTTGGAGGCTGTTTAAATGAAGAGGGCCAACTTTGGGCCCGAGATTCCTGCCACGGGATTCAGCGGTAATGAGTTCAATAGATGAGCAGATGCTGAATCTGGAGAAGGAGGAAAGGATATTGCTTGGTTTCCTGCTTTAGGTTTGGCAAAAAGGCCATATATCTCCTTCTGTCCTAGAGATGTAAGCAACTTTGTTGTAGGATCAGGCGAGTCCGAATATGCCGGGTCGGTATCCAAGTTTAGTATCATACCAGGAGTTGTGTCTTTTGAGGCATATTTATGAGTCATCCCCTGTGTGAGTATATTTCAAGGCTTTGCGTTTGTTGCGACATCATTCCCAGGAGGCTCTCCTGGGGCCTTTGCCGGTTCCACTTCCGTTTGCTTCTCTTTCACCTTGTTCTCAACAACAAAGTTTCGCCATGTATTTTTGGCTGCTCTATTACGGGGGGCTAATAGTGAGGAATTCAATTTTCTTCTCTTAATCTTGTTTTTTTGTGCATTTTTATTTTTACCCTGTACATTTCTAATTGGTAATTGGGGCACTGAAATTTCTGGAACAAGTGAAATATTAGAGTGGGATGAAGGATCAACTAATTTCCAATCTGATCCCTTCTCTGTCATCCCATTAGGAACTCTTAATTGTACGGCCAATTGTGTAGGAAGAGATTCAATTACGGAATTTCCAAGTTTTGATGAGGCTATCAAGCGCTCCATCAAAATTCTCATTTCCATAAAGCACGTGGAGTGGTCTTTCAGTTCCTGTAAGACTAGTAATGGAGTTTTTGCTAGATCAGCACTCGGTAAAAGGGGAGGGTGTCAGGAGGGAGTCAGCAGAGAAAAAGTCAGGCGGTGTATTCAAAAAGGATGCATCTGGTGCTGAAAAAGGATGTTTATTGGATTGTGTAGCATAAAGGCAAGAGCTTGATGCTGCTTCGTTTTGGTTGGGGGCAATTCCACCAATCGAGAGCATTGAGGAGTGTGCCAGGCCCTCGGCATCCAACAAAAGTGAATCGCTAGGCTCTGGAAGTGAGGGAGGAAGAAGCATGTTTAGTGCCATTCGCATAGTATTTGTTACTGGAGTGAATACAAGGGGCACGGATAAGATGTCGTCATACATCCGTGCCCCTTGTAGTTTAGAACTTCTGGTGGCTGGACCCGTAGACTCCGGGCGAGAGTAAATATACTCAACGCTTGTGCGTCTTCGTAATATTGTTTCCTTGGCAAGTAGTTAATAGTGTGTCTATTCAGGAGTAGCAGTGTGTCTAGATGATTATTTCAAAATGCTATCTCAAGAAGGAGGATCTCAGAATATTTTTGGAACATTAGTTAGCACACCCTATGTCAGCCGATCTACAATGCAGTCACAATACATTCTGTTGAAATAGATAAATCATATGGATCGAAAAATAAGATCCGTACCCTACCCCATGCACCAGGTCTAACAGGTACTTTCAGTGGGCACTTCAGCTTCAGGCGCGCGCGCGAGGCGCAAGTCCCAGAGGATTATGTAGCCGGCTCCAAGTGCAGAAAAAAAGGGGGGCGTGGCACGAGAGAGTAACTCTGCTCACACAGATCTCCAGTCACAGCGTACCACAGGCTTAACAGGCACTTTCAGTGGGCCCTTCCGGTTTGGGTGCGTGCGCAAGGGCGTGAGTCCCAGATGATTATGTAGCCGGCTCCAAGTGCAGAATAAAAGGGGGGTGTGGCACTATAACAAAGAGAGAGGAAGGCTGATTACCCAGAGGAGATAAAGGGGGGAGTTACCAAGGCCAGCAATTGATCACAATAGTCCCAATAAGTCCAACACACCGAGGGAGTAACTCTGTTCACACGGATCTCCAGTCACAGCGTACCACAGGCTTAACAGGCACTTTCGGTGGGCACTTCCGGTTCGGACACGCACCTAGCATACATATTGGAAGTGATGGATAGGTATGCATGGTTTTCCGGAATAACTGTGAACCCCAAGAAGTCATGTATGTTCCCCCTGAGCAGGTACAAAGGGATACTACGGGAGGAGCTACCAACACTCCAAATACAATGGGCGATGGAGTCCTTTAGATACCTGGGGATCGATATTTATCACACAACGGAGGCTGATTATAAACACAATATGGAGAGGGCGGTGGCTAATATTGAACGCAGCATGCAATTTTGGGCCAAGCTCCCCCTGACCATGATGGTGAGAGTGGCATTGCTATAAATGGTGATGTTGCCTAGGTTGTTGCACTTCTTTGGGAACATGTCACATATGATACCTAAGCGATTCTGTATTAACCTCCACAGTCTGTGTAGGGGATTTCTATGGCACAACACCAGAAATAGGATAGCACTCTGGAAACTACAGAACACATACGATAGGGGGGGCATTAAGTTGCCAAACTTTGAGACTTATTACTTGGCCAGTCAACTGCAATATGTCGCAAGGTGGCTTTCGGGTGACCCAACGCCAGAATCTGGACTACCAAAGTCAGAATGTGCCCCGTTTATTCTGAAAGAATGGATTTGGTTACCAAAAGCACAACAGAAAGGATGTGCGAGGATGTTGGGACTGGGAGGGAAGATATGGAAGAGAGCTTGCCACGCTATTGACAACTCAGCCCCGTACTCCCCAGAGGTGCCGCTAGTGGCATTAAAGGGAGTAGATGAACAACTGCGAAAGACAATCTGCAGGCACTGGGACCCAAATGGTGTGGCAATGGTAGGGGATATGTGGCAAGAAGGGAAGGTGATGGAATTTGACATGCTTGAGTAAAACATTGGGCTACAGCGAGGACAATACATCACGTACACCAGGTTGGTATGGATGGTTACAAATTTGTGGGCGGACATTTTGTTGGAGGTTGAGCTCGACCTCGGTCATTGAAACATTCTATGATGTGTCAGATGGGGGACATGAGATCTCCCGAATTAACAAACTGCTCATGTCTCGGGTTGGTAAAGAGGTGCTCCAATTAAGACGAGACTGGGAGGAGGAAGCCCGGTAACCTATGAGTGACGGCTTATGGGTGAGGGCCCAAAGATATCACAAAAATGTATCTAGAAAAACGAGGTTGCAACAAATTCAATTGTACATTACCCATAGGGCGTATATGACCCCACAGAGGATTGCGCAATTTAAGGATGCTGGAATACAGACATGTTCTGAATGCGAAGAAGTAAATGTGGGAATGATACACATGTTTTGGGGTTGCCTTGAAATAGGAAGGTTTTGGCGGGAGGTGGCACATTGCCTGGTAGAGAAAGATATTAAACTAGAAATAGAATCTGTATGGGGGTGCATACTGGAAGGGTTCTCTAGGCCGCGCAAGCTTAAGGATCTGGCCTACATACTTGCTAAATGCAGAAATGCCATGAGTTGGAAAGCCAGTAGAAGGCCGAAGGTAAAAGTGTGGTGGCACGACCTTCAAAAATGGGTGAATGCTGAGACGGTGGTGTGGGGTGAAGCAGCCAACGGGGGGGAAGATTCTGGAGAGATACTGATGGCCTGGAGACATCTAGTGGCTCAGATTGGAGTAGTAGAAAACGACCCTGCAACAGAAGAAGCACAAACTATACCCTCAGAATAGATGTTGCATAGGTGATAGGGTGTAAGCTCGAGAGAGGAGGGGAGGGACGTCGGGTGAGATGGAAGTCATGTTACTGTTGCATTGTGAAAATTGTTTGTTTTGGGTTTTTATTTGTTTGTGGTGTTAAAATAATAAAAAATGTTACAAAAAAAACTGTGAAGTCCCACAGGTCTGCCTTATCCCCTTGGATTTGTAATCCATGTACCTGTGAGTGATAACCCCTGTCAAATGGGCTCTCCTGATTAAACTTTAAAGCTGTCTAAAACTAAATATCTGCCGGATTAGCAAATATAAAAGGACTGTTGCTGAAAGTAACATGGATCTCAGTTGTTTTGATCCCACAGGTTTAAATCTAAGAATGTAATTTATCTATGTCATCTGATGCAACACGTTTGTTTTATGCTGGATTTCCAGTCAAGAAATTAAAATTTTACTTAGGCTGGCTGGGCCTGCAAGAAGTTGAAAAACAGGTTTCCCCCCAAGGGTAGGGCATTCCTCTCAGCAGATGCTCACTGACATATTATAATTGTTGGGTAGGACAGACTTTTGTCTACTCCCAAGGACTGAACAATGGCAGATTCTCCAGGCCTGGAAATGGACGTATGAAAGGGTCGTAAACTAGGCTTGCAGAAGGAAATCCCAAAAGTGGGGGGCTGCTCGTTGCATCCAGAGACAGACAAAAGGCGGACCATTTGCTGCTAAGAATATGTAATGAACATTATTAGAGACTTGTAACTCGCTATCAGAAATGGTGAAAAGGGCAGAGTTGTTAATCTAATTTTTGGCCCTACATTTCAAAATGTGGTGGAACTATGTAGCACATTCTGAACAGGAATGGCAATATATGTGGTTTTATGTGAACTGTATTTATGCTAGAATGGTTCAACTTTGCACACACATTCCTATAGTAAACACGCATATTTGTGTAAATTTGGAGAAAGTTTGGAAAATGTTTTCATGGAGAAATGGACAAAATGCTGCAAAAAGGCGAAACAAGGTCTCACAGCTGTGGGATTTCAGTGAACAGATACTCCATAAAATATGTAATCCTTGCATGTGATTTTCATAGAAGGTTACAAATGTATAAATATGTGTTTAGGGCCAAATTTGATTTTGATACTAGTGGTTAGGGGAGGTTTCTAAAGATTGTAAAAACCAAATCATAAATTTGACATCATCTGTCCTTGATCCAATCACTCGGGTGAAAGGCGGAGATGAGGTTCTGATCCAATCCCAGGTCACAGGGGTGAGTTTAGTTAAGCCGACCCATATATCAATTTTTGTGATGTCATTGGAAAGGATAAATAGAGACAGCTGACAACACACACACACACACGCTCTCTTCTGATTCCAGCGAAGCACTCTGATCCAGAATTCAACATCCAGCCTTTAACATCCTTCCAGATCCAGATGCCAATCACCAGGCCAAGTAGTAGCTGAACCATTTTCAGCTAGGCCTCAATCCTTAATAATTAATCCTCAACTAATCCTTACAACCCAGTGGAGCACTGTGGTGTGTGGAAGCATCCTGAAACTACCTGGCTTGCTACCATAATGCTTGCCTGATGAACTCACCATCCTGCTGATCTAAAATATCCAGAAACAAGAAGGGCAGATCCCATGCAGTTCCGAGGAACAGCCTAGCTGATCCTGTCCTGTGCCTGATGTGTTGTCCTTCCCTGATAGACCCAATCCATTGACCAGAATCGTGACGGGCCAAAAATCTTAAATCCCAGTGGATTGTGAGGACTAACAGGACGCTAGAGAACTATTGTATACCTTGCCTTATCTTGTTCCACCCTAATCTCTGAACTATCCTTACTTTCATAACCAGTAACAGTGTCAAAATCTTAGTGCTATCTTATTCTGTCTATTTGCTAAAGCGTCATTTTTCATAGTCATTTTATTTGTGTAACTCTTTTCCATAAATCCCACTTCGAGTGTTTGGACTGGTTCCGCAGAGGAAGGTGCTGGGGATCTGTTACTGAAGTTATGAATCAGTCTCAGAGTTTATTTAAATCCAACCTGGTTGTCTAGACTGCATGCTCTAGTCTTGAGTAAAAGCATAACCCATATTTGGATTTTCAACTGAAGTTCGTGTCCAAATTCTTGTCTTTATTTCCGAAAAACACCTCTCACTAAAACCTCCATAACTCCCTCAGTTTCGAAGATGGAAACGAAATTTCAATTCCCATTGATTGCATTGCGGAACAGTGTATTTGACCCGTTTTTATCAAAAATCGCATAGTAAAAGTTTGCCGCGAATTTACATTTTGCAAAAGTTTTACACGTGTAAATTTCCTTTAAATTATTTCCCACTTTGCCTTTGAGATTACAAATGTTTTCTTTTGAGCAAATCATAGCTTTTGATTGTTTGCATCTGTTCAAAGCAGTTCCCGTAGGAATTTATAATAATTTAAGCATTTTTGACCAGATTTAGTGCTTTTGCTCAGCCAGTTTCAAAGCCAGTCTGACAGTTGAAAAGTAAAATCCGTTTTTCTCTTTTGTTTAAGGGAGGAAGGTGGGAGTGATATTCGGTTTGATATGTCGTATTCCTGAATACCTGCTCTCTCCTCACATCTGTTTAATTTGCCTATTGGTGGGTTGAGGGGTGTTGCAGGGGGAACTTCTAACCACAGTGCTATCTGTTCTAAACCAACCCAAAAGTATTATTTTCTGTGCTGCAATCTTTTTGTGTTCATTACCTGATTTCCAGTGCACTAAAGATATTATTCCTTGTCCTTGTCACCCCTTAGTGATGGTTGTTACCTATTAAAAATATATTGGCCCTCATTACGACCCTGGCGGATTTTTTCCGCCATCGACGGACTTTCCGGCCATGGCGCAAAGTCCCTTTACGCCATGGCGGATGGCGGACTTACCGCCCCATTCCGAGGTCGGCGGGGCGGTAAGTCCCCATTGACCCATTTACCCTTCCCCATTCCCATTTCGGCCCCATAGGGCTCAATGGGAGTGGGGAAGGAGTTAATTACGCCACCGTAAAATACGGTGGCGTAATTAACACCAAGGTCCCAGAGCGCCATGGATTTTTCCGCCCGCAAAAAGCGGGCGGAAAAATGACCATGGCGCTCCAGGAACTCGTAGTTGGCGGTAAGGGGTCCGCGCAGCTAACGCTGGCGCAGACCCCTTAGCGCCAGGGTCGTAATGAGGCCCATTGTGATTTTAAATTCGAAATAAATAAACAAATGTTTACCTTTACAACTAGCCGGATTCTTGGTTCAGTGTGACCCCGGGGGAGGTGGGGTATTTTGAGAAGGGTGTGATATGAGTGGTATATCATTCAGAATATTGAACTTATAGATAAAAATAAATAAGGGTTTCATTTGCGCACTACATGCTGGGCGAGACTTGGGTGTGTGCCTGATTGAAATCCCTTACAGCTTGGGGGCTCGTGACCGGGATCCTGAATTTGACCTACCACTCGTCATAGTCTAACACAGCATACTTGTCGGCGGGGAACATACACCTTGTTGGGTTGGCATACTGTGCTACACTGTACATGTACCCCTCAAAATAAATACTCAAAAGAATTGGGCCTGTTTGCAGAAGTAAATTAACCCTGAGATAAGTCAGAGGAAATTAATATTTCCGGAATGGCGACCCCAGTGGAAATTAATATTTCTAGGGAACACTTTCTGCACACACTGTTTGTCAGGGGTGAGTGGTCAGAACAGGATGAACAGGTATGGCTGCAGGAGATAAAACAACAAGTCACTGCAATCAACCTTGATACCTGACAGGACAAGGGTACATTACATCAAGCGCTTAGCGAGCTGTTCATGGCCCCAAAAATAAGAGGAGCAGTGCAAAATCCCCAGAATAGCGGCCTACCTGTACCTCCACATAGGAATCATACAGGAAAAGCATGCAGACAATATAGATTTGGCAAAGAGGCAAGGGAATGCACTGCAAAACATCCAGACCAATCTGGACTCTGCAGAGCAAAGGCTCCAGGATAGCCAAGAATCTGAGGCAGAGGCTAGGCAGTATATTGCCAAACTGAAGGAAGATCTGGCTCTCTTGCAGCAAAAGAATGCAGAGCAAGATACCCAGGTACAGATACTGCAAAAAGAGTGTCAGGAAAGGTTTGACTCTTTACAACAGAGTCAATAGAATTTGGAGCAGCAATTAACCTTTAACAGAGCCTGCGCAGAGCAGGTAGTCACCATACAAAACCGCCTAGAATCCTTGAAAGAGGAAAATTATAAATTAATTATTAAAGACATCCATTCCCAAGAGGAATTTGATGAGGAGCGTCAGAAATCTAGTGCAATTAAAAAACAAAGGGATGACCTGGCTGAGCAGAGGGGCACTCTAACTCAGGAGAGGGACGTCTTAGGCCAGGAAGTCAGCCAATTAAAAACGAAGTTAGAAGAAAGAAGGCGGCCCTTCAGGAGTTTAGTGAAATTAAAACTGATAATGAAAAGCTACTAGAGCACACCAGGCAGGTGGAGGATGCTCTGGCGAAGAACAATCAGACCAATAAGGACCAAACTCAGGAGGTGAGTCTCCTGCAGCAAAAATTGGCCCAGTATTTTCAAACCAGTCAGGAAGCTCAGAAAGACAATGAGGCTCTCTGTGAAAAGAATGGCAGGCTCCACAAACAGATAGCTGTGCAGGAGCAGATCATTGAGACCAGTAAGGCCTTAATAGAGGAGCAAAAGGGTCAGATTTTGGCATGTCATCAGGGAATAGGGGATGAAAGAGATAAGGTAAGAAGGGACAGAGAAACCCATTAGCATAACCTCAGGACCCCTGTCATCAGGGACTTTAATCCCTTCAGTTCCATGGACTCTGCCACCCTCATGTCCACTGGCTCATATGAACCAAGGGCCACAGGGATGGTAGACTTCAGCACAATGGGAAACATGGGACTGACAGATCAGCGCCTCCCAGAAATGGATGGGCGGGCATCCCTGTACAGATTCCCAAATGTTAGGGCTAGTCTCTCTGATCAGGAAGATTCCAGTGAGGGGAGAATCAGAGTTGGATCCTCAAAAATATCGCCTACCAAGGGATCAGTCTGTCAAATTTGATGGGGAACTCCAAGAAACTAGACCCACCAAGACTATCTTAAAAACATCTTCCTAACTAGGGCAGTGGGGGTTGGGAGGGGTACTCAGCCATCCTGGGAGCAAGGGAGAGTCAGAAGACTCTTCTGAGCACCACAGGTCTCAAGAGACTAGGCCCCCACATTCTGCAAGCCATTCCCAAGCTTGCAGAATCAGGGAGAGCCTAGAGGACCAGATAGCCACCTCCTGTAGCAGTGCCTCTGAGTCAAAGGATGAGTGGACAAGGGTGACTAAAACTAAAAAGGCCAACAAAATTAAGAGGCCCTACTGAAAGATCCCCTGAAACAAATCAAGGCCATTAGGAGCATCATAACTCCCTATCATATAAATGCCAAATATTCAGTTTGGGAGCACCTCGAGTTGTATGAGCAAATGATGAATACTTTCCACCTGAAGGATAGCCAAGGTTGCATTCAAAATGCCAAGTGGATATTTTCCCCCGAATACTCCAGCTTCTTTGCGGGCTGGAGGATCATTACCACTCAAGATGGTCCACCTATTGGGCTGCCATCTTAAAGCATTTCTCCATACATAGAAACACTCAAGAGGCCCGCAAGGTGGCCTACAATCTGCAATGTGGGGAAAACCAGGCCCCACAAGAATTTGTACACGAGTTAAAACGTGCCTTTGCGCAGACCACCAGGAGGGTGCGCACAGACAGTAGGGAGTACATCAATACCTTCTTTCATGCACTCCCTAAATACATCATGACCCAGCTGGTGAGGGACTTTCATGAGAAGAGATCACTAGACTGGCAACTCGCATTTATGAATTGCAGAAACCGGTAGAAAATAAAAGTACCAATAAAAACCCCAAACCAAACAACACCCCTGCTGCTGCTGCTAAGGTGGTGGAGGTGAAGGTTGCCCCCATTTTAGATCTGGAGATGGGGGTGCCTAAAAATATTCCTGCACAAAATCCCCCCTATGTGTGGACTCCCCCAGCCCAAGGGGGGGGGGATCCAACCAAGCAGCTGCCAACCCAGGAAACTTACCTCCTAGCTTTCCCCCAGTACCCGCCAAACAACCTCCAAAACAATACTTTTTTCTTTCCCCACTTTTCTGAGCCCAGACAGCCCAATCCGGGAGAGGGGAGGCCAAGCAAGGAGGGGTACCAGAACTATCCCAACCAAGGGTATTATGGGAGAAGGGACAGTTACCATTCCCGTGATAAACCTAGGATGGACTAGAGAACCCCGTACCAGCCAGAGCGGGTGTCCCAACTGGAGCGCCAGGTCCAAAACTTGTCTCAGGATCTGGGTTGCATGTTGAGGGCTCAGCAAAACCCTCAGATGAACATGGTGGCCCAGAACCCCTCAAATCAAGGGTCTCGTACTCAAGAGTAATGACTGGGAGAGAACCCGACAACCCACTGGTGCCCAGGGAGGACGCACAGGGGCAAGGGGGGTATAAAGCCTTAGAGGAAGCTTCCTTCCCCACTTGTGAAAAGCCCCTGGAAACCCAGGAACCAGAACCAATAATCTCCTGCCCCCGATAATCTGCAACCTAAGGAACAGTGGGCGGGTAGGAGAAATAAAGAGCCTAAAAAGACCCATTTTGTGGAGCAGGTTAGAATCTTCCAATTTGAAGGAGAGGGGTCCTCAGAGGATTCTGGGAAAAGGATCTTCTCCTTCAGGGATGGGAGAACTCCTCCCAAAGTAAAATGGGTCCCGAGAGATCCTAATCCAGACTGGGTAAATGTGGGGACTGGGTTAAAGCTGCCAAGCATTGAACCCCCTAAGGACCAGCCAGAAAATCACCTGGCCCAAACCAATTCTGGTGACTGCCTCCAAAAAGGGGGTGGGGCAGCCCAGAATCAGAACTAGGGGAAACCAAACCTCCCCCAATATCCAACTGTCACCTTTGTCTTACAGGTTCCCAAGATCCCAAACAAAATCCTGGCCAAATTACCCCTCTGTTAGAATCCAGAGAAAAGAAATTAACCCACCAATTGGCCCAAAATGCGCATTATCTTTGCCCCCTTGAGGAAAAGGACGGAAGATTTCATGCCCCGGTCCAAATACAGGGGCAATGTACATTTTTGGCACTAGTGGACACCGGATCCCAAGCCACCCATCTGTCAAAGAGGGCCTTTGATGAGCTGAATTCAGGAAGGGGGGAGAGATATCAGATCCCTCTCGCCCCTCTTCCTGGACAACTTCAGAACTTTGATGGGAATGAAATTCCTGTCGAGGGGACTGCGGATTTGGACATTAAAATTGGATGACACAAGGTGAAACATCCGGTCATAGTTGTGACTCCAGAGGGCACACCATGTTTACTAGGGAATGAAATCCTGTGTAGCTAGTCCCCCCTCATAGATTGTGTAAACAAGGTCATCTGGACCCAGACTAACGGACCAATAAAATTAAAACATGGTGTCAACTATGTTAGGTTAAATGGCACATGCCACATGGTTGAACAAAAACCTGACCAAATTGAATTCCATTTCCAAAACCACCAAATCCCTGATGTGACAGTAATTGCAGTCAGGCAACAAACTGTTGATGGGAAGTCCTCTCTCTTTCTGAAAATCCACCTTCCTTCCAGTCTCAAGTGGCATTCCACACTGGAAGGGAATACTCTGACATTCTATACAAATTCACAATCAGAAAATCCCACTGCAATAGTCCAAAATGATGAGAAACGAGCTCAAAGCTTGGCTGACCTTCAGAAAATTGGAGAACAGTTGTTCATCCCTGTTCAGTTAAAAGGGGGGAAGGACTCTGTTCTCGCCCGAGTGTGTGTGAACAACGGTAAGAGCTTCACCAGCAAGGCCATGTTCCAAAAACTCCCTAAAGATCCAGCCATTCAAGCATTTAAATTGATAGACAAATGGGAAATGAACCTGGAAACACCCAATTCCAAACATCCCCTGCCTATCAGGTTTATACTCAAAATTTCCATAGGCAACAAGGGCATAGCCCATAATTGTTGGGTTGTGCGAGATGTCCCTGCTGAATTTTATTTATGCAGTGACATTCTCAATCGCTTTGCCATTAGTTTGGACCTAATAAACTTCAAAGCCTGGACCCGATTAGCAGGGAATCCCATGGACTTTGGTGATCCAGAGAAAGCATTTCGGTCAGCTCAATTGTTGCCATATGCAGTTGAAATCCAGATTGGCGAGGAAGTCGCCATCCCAGAACAGACCCGAAAATTCACGCTTAAAATAAAAATTAAAAGAGGACAGAAATTGATAAATCCTGATGCATATGTTCACCTCAATGCCCATTTCCAACAGCAAGGGTTGGGGTTAAACCCAACACCACTAGTCAATACAGAACACAACACCATTCCAATAGGGGTGGATAACAGCGACCTTAGGAGTATCACTCTGGGCGCAGGCACCATTATTGGAATGGCGGTTGATGACCAACATTTTTCCATAGATTTAGGTAATGAACTGGTAGGCCCAAACCCCAATGACTGTTTTGACAGTGATAGCGACAATGACACAACACCACACAGGATCTTCACCCGTCATGGAGGGGAATTTCCTGGTGTACTCTTCCTGCCCTTATGGTAAGAAAGATGTAACCTGTGACTTCTGGAGGGATGAGGTGATCTTTCAAGTCCATTAGGACTGCCTGCCCCGCCGGAAGCCACCAGTCCAAGTCTGTACTGTAACCAGGGACTTCTCCACCCAGCTGGAAGAGGCCGCTGAGATAGCCAAAACAGAATTCTTTCCAGGCTTCAGGCAGATTGTTGGAGAGAGAGTCAACCTAGCTGATGCATGTGAGACTCTGGAGCAGAATCAAAAAATGAAACAAGTTTTCTTAGATTTTCAAGATCTCTTTGCAGTGAACTCATATGACTGTGGTTGCACCGAAATCCATACAACAATTCCCACGGACCCTGGCATGACTTCAGTGTTTGTGAAGCAATATCGCTTGCCTCTCGCATCAATGAAGTCCCTTACAGAAATAATTAAGAACCATGAGTCCCGTGGGATAATTCATCCAGTCCATAGCACCTTCAATAATCCGGTGCTGGGGATTTTCAAACCAAAAGGCCAGTGGAGACTCTGTGCTGACCTAAGGGAGCTCAACAAATGGGTCCACACTTCCCAATAGTCTCTTCCCTACATTGACCAAGGGCTGGCCCAGATCCAGGGGTCAAAGGTATACACTGCCATTGACCTGACCAATGGGCACTGGACTGTACCTGTCAGTAGGGAGGACCAATATAAGCTGGCCTTTACCTTCGGGGGGCAGCAGTACACTTGGACCCGTACTCCCTTCGGATACATCAACTCCGGCAATTAATTTAATATCGTTCTGCATAAGGCCATGCTCAACTTGGGTGAAAGGGGTAACCTGGCCTATGTAGATGATGTTCTAATCAAAAGTGCAACTGTGGAGGAACACATAGGGGAGATTCGTTATGTTCTGACACAGTTGAGGGCTGTCAGCGCCAAACTCTCTGTCCAAAAGGCACAGTGGTGCAGGACCCGTGTCAACTTCTTAGGGCACGAGATAACTCTTGAGGTTCTCTGTCCTCAGGAAAAGAAAGTATAAGCACTCCAGAAACTAAAAGACCCCACAACTCTGCGGGAGCTAAGGAGCTTCCTTGGACTGACTAATTACAGTAGAAAGTTCATTGAGGATTATGCTGAGATCACAAGACCCCTGATCCATCTGTTGAAAGGGGGGGGTCAAGTGGGAGTGCGCTCCCGAACAAGCGGAGACAGTAAGACAACTCAAAAGAAGCCTCTCACATACGCCTTACCTAACTTACCCTGTTAACAACAAGGAGTTCTTCTTGGAGAAAGGGTTCTCAAATACATGCTTGACAGCAGTATTATATCAAAAGCATGACAAGGTCAATAAAGTAATCTCCTATGCAAGTAAGACTTTATCCTCTGTAAACGGAAAATTCAAGAATTGTGAGAAGGAACTCATGGCAATGGTGTGGGCATTGAAGAATTACCGCCCGTTTATTCATGGGGAACACATCATAGTGGAGACTCCACACCAGCCTCTGCAATATATTCAAAGTGACAAAATCCGGGCCGGAAATGTGAGTAATTCCAGAATTACTTCCTGGATTCTGTCAATGCAAGGCTTTCCTGTGGAGGTCAGATATGGCTACAACAAGAAGAGTCCCATCACGCAAGGTCTGGATGACTTGTATGATTGTGCTAGAGAAAACAGTCTCGAGGACGAAAGTCTTAAAATCAAGGACAACATGGAGGCATACCTTAAATCCCCACACAAAGTCTATGAAGAAGACAAGTGTGAGTGAATGTCCACTGTCTATGTGGATGGGTGCTCCTACCATGTTGACAACGGGAAAAAGAACTTGTGGCCGGCGTGGGGAACGCATGGGTGAATGATGCACCAGAACACTCCGCTGGGTACAAAATCGGTCCCCGTAGTAGTCAAGTGGCAGAGCTGATGGCTGTGCATCAAGCCATCCTCACTGCTGTCCAACACCAACTCCACAACTGGTCATAATCAGTGATTCAGATTATGTATGGAACGGGTTTGTGGAACACCTGGTTAATTGGAAAATCAGAGGCATGCTATGTGCTAACAATAAACCACTAAAACATGGAAAGTTAATACAAAATATTGATGATCTGGAAAAAGATCAAGGGTCATTCTGAGGTAGAGGGACCAGACAAAACTGGAAATGACTTAGCTGATCAGCTGGCCAAAACCAGAGCCATCCAAGGGGATCTACTTGAGATCGAGTCCTTGTTGGGGGAAATCCAGGTCACTGCTATCACTAGGTCCCAGACAAATGCTCACAATGAACTCTCAACTGCCCAATGGAGTAAGGAGACCCCAGATGCTGATTTGATTACGGCTCAAAAAGGGATCCAATAATTGGTAAGTTTTATCAACACAATGAGGACTCTGAGAACTTTCCCCTGACGGATACCGATTGCATTGGGAAAAAGGACCTGATGAAATGTCCAAAAATGTTCTGAATCCAAGACGCTTTGTTGGTGAGGAGATCCATACCTGGCCATGACCAGTGGGTGGTCCATACCTCATTCTGAAGCCTGATGCTAAGTCATGCCCATGATGCGGCCACAGCCGGTCATCCGGGGTTTCATACGACATTAGAAATCTTGTGAGAGGTTGCATACTGGCCACACATGGGGCAGGACCTCGACCAATACTTGAAGGGGTGTCTTGTGTGTGCACAATTTCAGCCAACATCACTCACACACTGTGCTTCCGTCCAAAAGAGGGGGATGACACTGCCTTGATCAGATTTGCAAGTCGATTTTATTGGGCCCGTGATTCACTCGTCTAGGGGGAACAAGTACATGTTGACCGTAACATGCTTGTTTACTAAATGGGTGGAATGTCTCCCGGCCCCAAATTGCAAGGCAGAAACAGCAGCTGCCCTGATGATCAATCACCTCTTCTCGCATTCTGGACTACTCCAAAGGATTGAGTCAGACCGAGGTAGTCACTTCACTAGCGAAGTGATGACAAAGATGTGGGAGATTCTTGGGGTAAAAAGGAAACTACACATTGCCTACCGGCAGTCCTCTAGTGGTGGAGTTGAGAAGTACAATAAAACTATTGTGAGCACATTAAATAAGTTTGTGGCAGATGCTCGGCCAAGTTGGGACATTCAATTACCCCTTGTCCTGATGGCCATCAGATCTACCCCTTCTTCTGCAACAAAAATGTCTCCATTCGAGTTGATGACTGGACGAAGGATGGTGCTACCCCAGCATCTGCTCTACAGAACCCAAGAGCAGACCTTGATAAATGCCTCCACAGCTCATGAGTATGTTGAGAATCTGAAAAAACACCTTCAACATGCTTTTGCGTATGCTCAGCGGAATCTAGAAAGATCTGCAGACAGTATGAAGACCCACTTTGACCTTAAGGCAACTAAAAAGGAGTATCAAGTAGGAGACCGGGTCTACTTGTACAATTTCCAAAGGAACCAAGCCAAAGAGCGCAAACTCCTCCCAACTGGGCGGTGTCCTTTTGAAATTGTGGACAGAATCTCACCGGAAGCCTACAGAATCTGCATCCTCAAGGGCAATTTGACAGAAGGGGAAGGCAAGTGGGTCCACATAAACCAGCTAATGAGTTGCCACCGCAGGCATATTTTGCAGCAGATAGAAGAGCTTACCGGAAACCCATAGGGGGAAATTCCGGACACCTAAAATATTATTAAATATTCATTGATTACACCTGAGAAAATGAGTAAATCATCACTGAATAATAGATAGGGAATATTGCCAATTGTTAGGGAATGCAAGTGTCTTTCCCACTGCTGAGATCCCCGAAGATGTGTGGGCACAGTAGTGGGAACATTTTCATAACTGTGTTATGTTCTGTTTTCTAGTATTGGTACTAAAATCCTAAGAATCACCAAGGAGGACCACTCAGGGACCGAGAGGAAAACCCCGAGGAATCCGGAGTATCATCCCATCCCAACCTGAACCGGTGAGGAGAGCCTGTCGCCTCAATTGCTGACAGGAGAAGCAACTGAATTTCTCCACATGGACAGAAAAGAACATCCCACTCGCCCGACTCCCCCTCGACTGGAAGTCAAAACGAAGTCGGGAGGGGGATTTGTGGAATGTATTGACCCATTCTGCTATACTAGGCGGCATCACTCTGCTATCCATTGTGCGAGAAACAGCAAAATGGCGACAAAACCCTTGTGCGCCCCAAAACCTCCAAAACCGTGTTTTTCAACACACAAAAAGATGGCTGCACAACCTGCCATCCATGGTGCATGTGTGGTGGAACAGAGCACACGCTGCAGAAAAAGTGCCAGTGGGCTCCATGACAAGTAAACATGCAGTACAGAGGGAGAAGCAGTGCTTTGCAAGTGAAACTCCAAAATTCGCCTGTAAATGACATTTATTTTGCTGCTGAAACTCCAAAAGGCCTATACATATAACTTTCCAACACTCAAAATTTTGCTTGGCGCTAAAATTCATTAATCTAATGAAGCACTGTGAATTTACAAAGTCCTGAAATGTTAAGAGCAAAATGTTTTCTCAGTAAAACTGGATTGCATGTGAATGACAATTCCTGTCAAAAATCTGCGTTCAGCCACACTGGTCTACCTGTGAGTGACAGCCCCTGTCAAATGGGCTCTCCTGATTAAACTTTAAAGCTGTCTAAAACTAAAGATCTGCCGGATTAGCAAATATAAAAGGACTGTTGCTGAAAGTAACACGGATCTCAGTTGTTTTGATCCCACAGGTTTAAATCTAAGAATGTAATTTATCTATGTCATCTGATGCAACAAGTTTGTTTTATGCTGGATTTCCAGTCAAGAAATTAAAATTTTACTTAGGCTGGCTGGGCCTGCAAGAAAGTGAAAAACAGGTTTCCTCCCAAGGGTAGGGCATTCCTCTCAGCAGATGCTCACTGACATATGATAATTGTTGGTTTGGACAGACTTTTGTCTGCTCCCAAGGACTGAACAATGGCAGATTCTCCAGGCCAGGAAATTGACATGTGAAAGGGTTGTAAACTAGGCTTGAAGAAGGAAATCCCAAAGGTGGGGGGCTGCTCCTTGCCTCCAGAGACAGACAAAAGGCAGACCATTTGCTGCTAAGAATATGTTATGAACATTTTTAGAGACTTATAACTCGCTATCAGAAATGGTGAAAAATATAAAAATGTGGTGGAACTATGTAGCATATTCTGAACAGGAATGGCAATATATGTGGTTTTATGGGAACTGTATTTATGCTAGAATTGTTCAACTTTGCAGACACATTCCTATGGTAAACACGCATATTTTTGTAAATTTGGAGATAGTTTGGAAAATGTTTTTATGGAGAAATGGACAAAATACTGCAAAAAGGCAAAACAAGGTCTCAACGCTGTGGGACTTTGGTGAACAGATACTCCATAAAATATGTAATCCTTGCATGTGATTTTCATACAAGGTTACAAATGTATAAATATGTGTTTAGGACAAAATTCGATTTTGATACTAGTGGCTAGGTGAGGTTTCTAAGGATTTTAAAAACCAAATAATACATTTGACATCATATGTCCTTGATGCAATCACTCAGGTGAAAGGTGGAGATGATGCTCTGATCCAATCCCAGGTCACAGGGGCGAGTTTAGTTACCCCGGCCCATACACCCATTTTTGTGATGTCATTGGAAAGGGTAAATAGAGGCCACTGACAACACCACACACACACGCTCTCTTCTGATTCCAGCGAAGCACTCTGATCCAGCATTCAACATCCAGCCTTTAACATCCTTCCAGATCTAGATGCCAATCACCAGGCCAAGCAGTAGCTGAACCATTTTCAGCTAGGCCTCAATCCTTAATAATTAATCCTCAACTAATCCTTACAACCCAGAGGAGCGCTGTGGTGTGGGGAAGCATCCTGAAACTATCTGGCTTGCTACCATAATGCTTGCCTAATGAACTCACCATCCCGCTGATCTGAAATATCCAGAAATAAGAAGGGCAGATGCCATGCAGTTCCGAGGACCGGCCTAGCTGATCCTGTCCTGTCCCTGATGTGTTGTCCTTCCCTGATAGACCCAATCCATTGACCAGAATCGTGACGGGCCAAAAATCTTAAATCCCAGTGGATTGTGAGTATTAACAGGACACTAGAGAACTATTGTATACCTTGCCTTATCTTGTTCCACCTTAATCTCTGAACTATCCTTACTTTCATAACCAGTAACAGTGTCAAAATCTTAGTGCTATCTTATTCTGTCTATTTGCTAAAGCGTCATTTTTCACAGTCATTTCATTTGTGTAACTCTTCTCCATAAATCCCACTTCGAGTGTTTGGACTGGTTCCGCCGGGGAAGGTGCTGGGGATCTGTTACTGAAGTCATGAATCAGTCTCAGAGCTTACTTAAACCCAACCTGGTTGTCTAGTCTGCATGCTCTAGTCTTGAGTAAAAGCATAACCCATATTTCTGATTTTCAACTGAAGTTCGTGTCCAAATTCTTGTCTTTATTTCCAAAAAACACCTCTCACTAAAACCTCCATAACTCCCTCAGTTTTGAAGATAGAAACGAAATTTCAATTCCCACTGATCGCATCAAGGTACAGTGTATTTAACCCGTTTTTATCAAAAATCGCATAGTAAAAGTTTGCCGCGAATTTACATTTTGCAAAAGCTTTACACGTGTGAATTGCCTTTAAATTATTTCTCACTTTGCCTTTGAGATTCCAAATGTTTTCTTTTGAGTAAATCAAAGCTTTTGATTGTCTGCATCTGTTCAAAGCAGCTCCCGTAGAATTTATAAAAATTTAAGCATTTTTGACTATATTTAGTGTTTTTGCTCAGCCAGTTTGAAAGCCAGGCCGACAGTTGAAAAGTCAAATCCGTTTTCTCTTTTGTTTAAGGGGTGTAGGTGGGAGTGATATTCTGTTTGGTCTGTAGTATTCCTGAGTACCTGCTCTCTCCTCACATCTATTTAATGTGCCTATTGGTGGGTTGAGGGGTGTTGCAGGGGGAACTTCTAACCACATTGCTATCTGTTCCAACCCAAAAGTATTCTTTTCTGTGCTGCATTCTTTTTGTGTTCATTACCTGGTTCCCAGTGCATTAAAGATATTGTTCCTTGTCCTTGTCACTCCTTGGTGATGGTTGTTACCTATTAAAAATATATTGTGATTTTAAATTCTAAATAAATTAACAAATGTTTATCTTTACAACTAGCCTGATTCCTGGTTCAGTGTGACCGGGGGTGGGGGGATATTTTGAGAAGGGTGTGATATGATTTGTATATCATTCAGAATATTGAACTTATAGATAAAAATAAATAAGGGTTTCATTTGCGCACTACATGCTGGGCGAGACTTGGGTGTGTGCCTGATTGAAATCCCTTTACAGATGGTAAGAGGCTGTAGAGTGTAAGACCCCCAATTATGTCCCTTGACTATTAGTTTTTTATTTCTAAACTCCAAGCAGTACTCCCTCTTAGATATAAAGAAGGAGCACAAAACTTACAACTGAAGATGTACTGGCTTTCTGAAAAGTAATTCAGATGGTCCATAAAAAAGTGGAATGTCTCAGTAGTAGTCAGAGCTTAGTCTTAGGCGAGCTATGGGCACTAATTGTCAGTAAGCTTAAAAGACTTAATCCTAACCGGCATATGAACTTTTTGAAGTAAATATTAGGGATGTGATTTATCAGTGGTGTCTGGGGGAGTATGATTCTCATGCATTTTTGGAGGCCATCAGTAATTTAGCCATTCATAGGGTAGTTCTAACGAGCTGTCATAGAAACATATTAAGGCCAGCATGTAGATGTCGCAGGAGCTTAGTGTTTCTGTGGACATGTCCATTTTTGTCTATCCGATGGTTTTCCTTCATAGGTCTACAAGTACCATAATTGGTGGCTATGGGCTCCTGAGTGGGGCTATACTCATCATAGTTCACAAGAGATCCAAAGGGATTAATAGGTGGTTCTGTTTGGGGTTTGTGGAAGACTGTTGAACCCTGTATCATGTGAACCTGTGAAGGTTCTCCTGCTTTTTCTTAGTGCTCAAATGTAACATTTTCTATTTCCCTGGTACACAACTCAAGGATTACACGTTATGTCATGTTATGTTACTAGGATTTGCACTGTTGTATTTATGTGTGCAGACCAAAAGTACCCTGAACTCTGCATATGGGTTTGTTTCTAAGTGCCCTGTGTTGAGAGCCTGGAGGTATTTGTGTCCACGGTTGAGCCTTGATGGCCCAATATGCTATTAGTAAAAACAAAGAGGTGATGGCTGGAAGGTTTAGAATGAATCTTAAACACTGGCATTACTCTGGGCAACCCTCCAGACCATTGTTCTTCACCTGCCAAGCCATTACAGAAAGGGAAAGACCATATGCAAATCAGGCTCGGCCCCACCCCAAAAGGGGCAGTCCGGCCCGAACTGCAAGGTCACATCCCTTCTGCACGAGACCACAAGCATCCCCAAACATGTTTCGGCCTTGTTGGGCCTCATCAGTGAGCAGAAGCTTGGGTCGCTAGGCCCAGCACGCATGGGCCCGTGGTTATGATTAATTCAAAACTTTCCAGCCAATCACCTTTCTGTTTTGCCATTATGCTAGGATGCATTGGCCAGGACTGTGTTATTTAAGTTGGGTATAGAATCTGAAAAGGTTACTGAGATTGGCGGAGGGATTGAGGGGGGCCAATTGGAGTATCCATCGGGTGTGGACATGGTGTATAGTGGTGGGGAGGGGAGCCAGTATTGCATTCCCTTGAGGCAGTAGAGAGGCGGGAGGTGGTAGTCCTGTCTCTCAAAGAGATTGTTCGAGGCTCAGGAGGTGGGTGGCTGTTGTGTTTTCTGTAGAGGGTTATTGGTAAATTGCTAGTCTGGCTCTGGTTGCTGGGAAGTTCATTGATCAAGCATTTCAAATCCAGGTCCGTAGCGTTTTCCTGAAAATATGGTGGTCCTTTCCGTTGGTCAGTATACCTTTTTCTTGAAGACTCAGGAGTTTGCGGTTGTCTTGCTTTCTGGAGGAGGTTTTTGGTTGTTGTAAAGTGCCACAGAACTGAAGAGCTCTCTGGGCAAGGCAGAGTTTGTTGAAGTTATTTTCTTTTAACCAGTAGCCAGTGGAGCGTTCTTACCGCTTTAGTTATAGGTTCCCTCCTGTCGAGTCTGAGCAATAGTCTTGCTGCTGAGTTCTGTAGGTGAGGAAGTTTTTTTCAGGAGGTAGTCAGGCATGCTGAGGTGTAAACTGTTGGCATTACCCATTCGTGATAGGACCAGCACTCTGACAGCAAGGATTATGTGTTGGGAGGCAAGGAATGCATAATCTGTCTGATTGAGCGGAGCTGGTAGAAGCATTTTAATCCAGGGTGATCACATTGTCCATAAGGATCCCAAGATCATTAATTACTTTTGTACTCCAAGTTAGTGGTGCTTGTGGTGCTGCAATAAGTGAAACAATCTGCTTTGTCTGGGTTTTGAGTTTTCGTAGTTGTCATCCATGTGCTTACTGGTGCAAGCAAGTTGAGGGTGTTGTTGGTCTCATTATTTCTAGTAATTTTGAAGATGAAGTGAATGTTGTTCATGAAGTTGTAGCAGGAGAGCCTGTGTTTTTTTATGAGCCCACAAAGTTGAACCATGTAGATATTTGAAAGGTGAGGTGACACCACAAGTTATGTTCAAGAATAGGAATTTAGAGAGGAGGCAGGTGACTTCTGTTCTATCTTTAAGGGAAGAGTTCATCGACTGAAATGTTGCGTTGTGTATCTTCTTCCTATCTTTTGATTAGGATGCATGGTTGACTGTGCCAAAGACCACTGAGATGGGCATGGGTATGAGGGCACAGGTGATGTTAGTGTCTGCATTGATTTTGAGGATGTCTCAGATAGATAAGCATGCTGCTCCTGTTCCCCTCGTTGACCTGAAACCTACTTGTACATGATGTAGGATATTATAGGACTGCATGTTTTCCAGGAGTTGGCTCTATGCATGACTTTCTAAACATGTAGATGTGTAAGGCACATATTTAGATTTGTTGGTGGTTGGTGGGCTCATGTGCGGCTCTGGTGGTGTTTTGAAAGATCTTGGTACAAATCCTGTTTCTACTGCATAGCTTATCAGTTTGAAAAAATAGAGTGCCAGACTTTCTTTGATGAAGATTTCTTTATAGATGGCCAAAGGGAAAGGGCCTGCTGGGGAGCATGCTTTGTTCCTTTCCTTCATCAGTTTTTGTAAGGCCTCTTCCATGATTGAGTTAAATTGGTTGAGCGTAGAGATATTGATTGCATTGTCACTGGGAAAGATTCCATTAGTCTGTGCTGCATATAAGGATTGTTGAATCTTTTGCACTTTATGTTGCAAATGATTGGTGATGTGACATAAATGTTTGCCTAGGTGAATTGTAGCATAATAAAGGGTTTATTTCCGTGATGATTTTGATCAGTTGCTGTTCTAATACGTTCTGTGTAGTAAAGCTCTTTGGACTTTAAAAATGCTGCATTGTAGTGTTGGACCTGCCTCAGGTATGCTGAATAGTCTTGCAGGTTTTAATAGTTTCTGGTTTGTTTTAGTCAGGGTTATTAAATGGGTTTCCGTGAACCAGAAGAAGGACTCGAACGATTGCGAGCCATGTTTCAAGGGTTTTATTGAAAGAAAAGGAATCAAATGCATAACTTGCCCTATTTCTATGAGGGAAGTTCCCTACATAACAAAACTAAGGGTGGATGCTAAAGTCCAAATAAAAGCTCTTTAGTCTAAATCCTATCCAGCTAACTGGCCCTACCGCTTTCAAATCCATCTGCCGCTGGAAGCTCTGCTGGAAAAATCCATACTTTACCTCCATCAAACCTCCAGAGAGCCAAACTAGAGACTTCAATCTATCCAGAACTAGAGACCCAGACCAGAGAACCAGAGAGAGCTGACCCAGATCACTGTGAAGTGCAGAGACCAGAGGCGAGTTTAAAACCTGACCAGATCCATGGCGAGGCCCATTTCACTCAAGAATATAGTGCCCATTGCAACAAGGCCGTCTCCTGTTTCTATGCCTGTTTGTGCCTGTATCTGCCATCTGCCAGACCCCCTGTCTGTCACTCACCAGGTAACTTCTACACTCATATTGCATTATTACCATGATATAATGCCTAGTCACATGCACCTACGACTGCCTACTACCACATTCGCCTGTGGCACTCATGGAAATGACATCTAGTGTGCAAAAACACTCATTGCTGGACTATCCCAAAACTGTTTTGCTAATCGCCCTCAATTGCCTGCTTACCTAACTATATCTTGTTCGCTTGAACTGCCTTGATTAGCAGTCACATTAGCAACTTGCGCTCATAGTAGCCTGTTTCCGCTTGCCTTTTGAAGTTGTGTTGTGCCCTATGGTCGCCTACAGACCACTTTTGAAGTTGTGTTGTGCCCTATGGTCGCCTACAGACCACTTTTGAAGTTGTGTTGTGCCCATGGTCGCCTACAGACCACTTTTTGAAGTTGTGTTGTGCCCTATGGTCGCCTACAGACCACTTTTAAAGTTGTGTTGTGCCCTATGGTCGCCTACAGACCACTTTTGAAGTTGTGTTGTGCCCTATGGTCGCCTACAGACCACTTTTTGAAGTTGTGCTGTGCCCTATGGTCGCCTACAGACCACTTTTGAAGTTGTGTTGTGCCCTATGGTCGCCTACAGACCACTTTTGAAGTTGTGTTGAGTCCCCCCACTCACAGCACTACCAAGTACACTATCATGCCCTTAGCGTCCTGCAAGCTCACAGCTGCTACCACCACGCTGCTCACCCTCCTCTCCACACTCACCACTCTCAAACTCTATCCTCCCATCCATCCACACATCCACACACCACCCAGCCCACTCTTCTGCCTTAAGCATTTCGCTATTAAGGATATCACACCTACCATGACAGATCGTGCACCCTGTGTAGTAACTCTGCACAGACTAGAAAGACTTAGAGCGCGCACACAGACCCCAGAACTTAGCACACTAGCCCTTCCCACTGAATTCAGAAACTATAGACTGAGCTCCCGCACCACCTCCACACGCTGCCCCCGCACGGAATACCCACACATCCACAGTCCACCACCCACTAACCTAGCCACACCCTGCAATACCACCTCACAGAACATTCCAGACACGACCATCACTCACACCTCCACAAGCAAACATCACACACCTCACATCAAATGTGCCCTCCTCAATGTCCGATCACTCCCAGCTCATGCCTCTGATATCCATGACATTATAACCAGTAATAACATTGACCTCTTAGCCATTACCGAAACATGGTTACATGAAGCATCAGGCCCTGCCGTTACACTTGCGCTACCACCGGGCTTCTCCATACTCAGACAAGATAGGCCAGATCGAATAGGAGGCGGAGTAGCCCTCATCTACAAAGAGAACCTACAGCTCCGACCTATCAGTCACCCCTCGACCAACAACTCTGACCTCTTATCGGCCAAACTTTCAGTGTCTCCCAACAGCACCATCAACATTCACCTATTATACCGCCCCCCAGGCAACTCCCCAGACTCCCAGGACAACATCTTGCACATCCTTAGCAACAATATCAAAAGCTCCACCAAAACCATTCTACTAGGGGACCTCAACCTCGGATTTAATGATCCCAAGGACAAATCTGCAGCCACTCTCACCAAGGAACTCAATGACCTGGGCTTCATCCAAAAAGTAGAAAGTCCTACTCACATCAAAGGCCGCATACTTGACTGGATCGCAGACCATAACTGCCTCTCCACTATCACCTCCAACTCCTCACTGCCTTGGACTGACCACAACTGCATAGAGTTCTCTATTCCTATCACCAAAAACCCTAAGACTCTGACCCCTGCCAGCGCTGCACAAGTCAGAAGCAAAAAAAAACTCACAGAGGAGAACCTACGCCCATACCTCAATACCCCAGTGTTAGCCCCCCCATTCGCTAGCGATCCCAATATCCTAGCCGACATATACAAAGATGTCCTCACCAAAGCCATCGATGAAATAGCGCCACTTGAATGGAAAAAAAATAAGAAATCCTTACACTCCAACTCCTGGTTTACTGAAGAACTGCACTCAATGCGATCCCACAAAAGAGCAGCTCTAAAAAACTGGCAATCTGACCCCTGCACCTCTACCAAAAACATATTCAATTTAATCTCCCACCAATACAAGAGAGCTATCTCCAATGCCAAAGCCAACGCCTTCAACACTCGTATCGCCAATGCCAAGTCACACTCCAAAGAGATTTTCGCAATCTTTAATGAGCTCATCTCCCCCCCTAATACTCCAGATGAAATAATCAAAGATGAAGCGTGGTGTACCAGCATTCAAGCTGCCATGCTTCACAAAATTGACCTTCTCCAAAAGAAAATCAAAGACCACTGCAAAGCACTTCCTCACCAGACAGGAACCAAACCGACCAACACCCCACCTACCTCCTCCAAGCCCACCACACCTGACTTCTCCTTCAGAGATGTCACTGAAACAGAAGTTATTAACCTTCTAATAAACCTCAAACCCTCCCCATGCAAAGGCGACATCTGCCCACCTAAACTAGTCAAAGACTGCGCAGACTGCCTTGCGCCGCTCCTCACGGCATTTATCAATGCGTCCTTTAAAACAGGCATCATCCCAGCCAACCTCAAAGAGGCTTGGGTCCGGCCTCTCCTAAAAAAGCCGACTCTTGACCCCTCACAACCCAACAACTATAGACCAATAACCACTGTGCCATTCTTGCTGAAATTACTGGACAAAGCCGCACACCGCCAAATCCAACACTTTCTGGAAACCCACTCCATCCTCGGGACGAGACAATCGGGCTTCCGGAAAGGACATGGCACAGAAACAGCCCTGGTAGATCTGAAGAGTCAGATCACCCAAATCATGGACAAAGGCAAGCCGGCTCTTCTGCTTCTTCTAGATCTCTCAGCCGCGTTTGATCTGGTTGATCACAAGATTCTCACCTCCCACCTCACGCACTCAGCCAACTTCTCCAAAAAAGCAGCCGCCTGGATCACTTCCTTCCTCGAAGGTAGGGCCATGAAAGTCTTCTCGGACATCGCTAACGCCACACCCACGACAATCCACTGCGGGGTCCCTCAAGGTTCCTGCACTGCACCCACACTCTATAACTTGTTCACCAAGCCCCTCTTTGACAAACTTGACTCATACGGCATCACCTACACGAACTACGCGGACGACACACAAGTACTTCTACCCCTCTCAGGCTCATACAACGAAGACGCAAAGGCACTCCATACTATCTACTCCATCATCAAGGCATGGATGGCAATTAATGGCCTCTGCCTCAATGGTGACAAGACCGAAATCTTGATATTAGGTCAACAGAACACCTTAGACAAACTGGACAAACTGTACACTAACTTCTCAATTGACAACTCCATCATCCCCGTGTCCACAGCCGTCAAGACACTGGGAGTATACCTTGACTCTTCGCTATCTATGACTAGACAAGTCAGCGCTATCACTTCCGCATCCGCACACACCACCAAACTTATAAACGCCATCAAGCCCTACCTCTCTAAACCTAACTGCCTCTCCATAGCGAGGGCAACCATTGGAGCCAAATTGGACTACTGCAATGCTCTCCTAGCAGGCACATCAGCCAAAAACATAAATAGACTACAAATCACACAGAACAACGCTCTGCGGGCCGCTCTTAGTATTCCAAGAAGAGAGCATATCACCCAGGCCAGGCTCTCAGCCCAATGGCTCCCAGTCAAAGAACAGATCACCCTCAAAATCCTCACCCTCACTCACAAATGCCTCTCCTTCTCCGCCCGTCCTATCTTTCAGATACCATCCTCAAACCTTCCTCCACACGTCCCACCAGGACGCAATACGCTAACCTACTCTGCACCCCACGCATCAAAAAAGCCAAAGCCGGAGGTCTAGGTTTTCCCTACATTGCAGCACAGACCTGGAACGCTCTCCCTTCAGACATCCGAACGGAAAACTCACTTCCCATCTTTCGCAGGAAACTGAAAACCTCGTTCCTTGCTAAATAACTAGCAAATTTCAGGAAGCCATGTAAATATACTGCCTTGCTATTGTATATATTTCCTCTGTAATTTATGTATTGATTGTAACTACGGTTCCCTTTGCAACTAAGATGTCTGTAACAAGCGCCACGATGCTTCTGGGCTGTTGTGCGCTCAACAAATTTGAATAAAAATAAAATAAATAAATAAAATACCTAACTAAAAGAAGGAAAAAGGAAAGGCTTTGTATACTAACTTCAGCAAGGCTTCTGTCTGGCCCAGTTTATATTTGCCTTTGTTTCAGTCTTCCAAAGTTCCTTTATCTTAGCAGGATATTCTTTCGCACCTTATACCAAATTAAGCTTTGCAGTCTCTCCTTTTAATAAAGAAAATTGTTTCTTGATGCAAAAAATTCCATTCCTCCAGGATTGCTTGGGAACACACGCACACACAGAAATGTCTCTGTACTTTCTATCTTCGAGTTGCTGGACCTCGACAAAATCCTGGCTTTCTTAGGCTATCATTACCTGGATATGTTCCCCAGTTATTATTTGCAATGTTCATACCTTGTAGTGGTATGTCTTCCATCGGGTTTCTAAGGCTCCCAAAACCTCACACACTTTCCCTGTGACTATCTATATCTGTGCACAGAGCTCAGGGTTCTGGGTTCCCTCATACTGTCTGGTTCCGCCATCTGTTATCGGCTTCCCGGGACACCGCAGGTCCTGCGTGGTCATGCCACCATACAAGGCAGGTGTCTTTCCGTCTCTGCTCCCGTTCCAACCTGAGTTTCTGGGTCGAATAAAACACCAACCTGTAAGCGTTCAGTTTGCGTTACCCTCACCCTTCTGGTTTCTGCTGGCTCTGCAGCCCTGTGTGGCTCCACCCCTCCAGGACATCAATACTGTGTAGGATCGCCTCTGCGCAGCAGTCCCACTAGCTCCATAGGAGTCTCCCTTTGATTTACAATCTGTCCTCTTCTTATACACATCACAGGAACAATGTGAATGGTGTCCTTCTTTGTTGACCAGAGCATTCAGGTTGTGTTCAGCATTAGCTGCAGCCAAGAGAGGCAAAGAAGGTTCTTTGTAAAATACTGTGGTTGCAGGAGATATACAAGTATCTTCCATAGTCATATGTGCAGACAAGGTGGTTTGGTCAGGGAGTTCCATTCTGGAATGGGAGTCCTTGTCCCCAAGAGGGGAGTCACTCCCATTTGCCCAGACCCCTAGGGAGGGTCTTGTGTAGCGGGTTCACCTCCCTAGCCTCAAATGGGTGTGGTTCCTCTCTGGGGAGCAGGCACAAATTGGTCAGATTCAACACAGTGTAAACATTTGGATGCTGTCTTTTTTTCTGATAGGGGGATGTGGTTGATTTTTACTTTGGGAGTGAGAGGACTGTTGCTCAAGGATTTGCTCTTACGCTCTTCTGCTTGATACATACAGGTGAAGAAATGTGAATCTATATAAAAATAATTCAGTGCACATTAAAATGTTTTGCCCCAGTTCATGGAACCAATATCATATAAAGAGTTTTCAAATTCATGAGCTTGGTTTAGTCACGAGTTGAGAAACTGAGTCTGTGTTCTAGTTACATGCCAGACTCTGTAAATGTAGCTGGTAGGGGCACAGTGCTATTTATGACGGAGTCCGGCAGTGAGTCCAGTCTGCCCAGCACTCTGGTTGCTTTGGTTGAACTTTCCAAGAGGAGCTGCAGCGACTGATCACGGCGTCTGGAGTCCCTTTTCAGTGTTTATTATAAATACTGCCTCACCGCGCAGAGCGCGGCGCGGAGTCCGGCAGTGAGTCCAGTCTGCCCAGTCCGCCTCAGTGTGCCTTAGAGCGGTTGAGCGTTCGAGGCATTCGAGGCTGATCGGCGGGTGGCGTCTGGTGCTCGGTCAGATGGAACTGCCCCCAGGCGAGGAGACCTCAGGTGTGGGGGTACACACGCGAAACCGGCTGTGGAAGCAAAACTTTAAAATGGAGCGAGGTAAGCCAAACGAACTTCGCCTTACATCTAACGTGTTGCCCCAAAAAGTAGATCTGTGCGCCCTTGACTGCTCAGTGGAAACACATTCAGAGACACTGTATATGGGCCCTATAACAACGCAGCAATGTTACCCTACGCAATTGGATATCAACTCTTCCCAAAATCGTCTAAGAATAACCAACAAGCAAATTGACATCATAACTTTGGCCTTCATGGAGGCATGTTCTACAAATCTACACACAGAATATACTCCTTTTCTGGATCAGCACAGAAACACAAACAAGAAAACGATCAGAGACCCACACCCATCCATTTAGTCCAGAACTATGCGAAGTGAAAAAACTACTTGCTAGTGACTTAAAAAAACTAAAATCTATCGGAGGGTTTAACTTACCACAACATCTAGCCACCAGGCGTCAAAATTATCGGAATTGGCTGAAATCCTTTAAAATCATTCGAAAACAGGAACAAGCGGAACTAATGCTGCGTCTCTTAATTCAAAAAGACAGTTCCAACATATGGAAAATAATAAATAATGGTTGCTTGACTCAACCCAATTATCTAGCAAATGGTGTGAACGCAACCTCCTGGACACTTCACTATGGCGCAGTCTTCAATAAAACTGGTGATGACAAAACCTCAAATTTAAAAATAGAAGACTGTATCTGGGATGTAAGAGAATCACTTTTCACAATTCAGAAGTTAGTCATTACGCGCCGCTGGCCCTGATGGAGTATCCAACATTATGTTAAAAACAAATAAAACAAGTTGGGCAAATTTCATCAAGGTGCTACTCGACCAGATTGCCCGAACATCTAAAATTCCTTATTCATGGACGAAAGCAATAATCGTTCCAGTGTTCAAAAGAGGAAACAAAGATGATCCTGAAAATTATCGCCCCATAGCGCTGCTTGACACTATGGGGAAGATTTTTGCCACATTCCTCCAAGAAAAAATTGAAAGATGGGCAAAACTGAACAAGATTTACGACGAGAGACAAACTGGGTTCACCAAAGGAGTCGGCGTGGAACTCAATCTGGTATTGCTAAACCTGGCTAAACTAAACGCAATAAAACAAAAAAAAAGGTTGTTTCTAGCGTTCATTGATCTAAAGCAAGCCTTTGACTGCATAAACCGGAACTTGCTGTGGCAAAAACTAAAAAAGTGGGGATGTCCTAATGAACTACTAGCCCCACTTATGGCATTACACACCAAAACCAGCATCCGCGTACGTCTAAATGCAGAAGGAGAACTAACTGATGAAATAAAAACTACACAAGGTGTGAAGCAGGGCTGCCCGCTTGCAGCCTTACTGTTCAAACTCTTCATCTCAGATTTACCCGAAGCCTTTTTACTAACAAGGTGCTTTCCTCCGAAAATCAACGGCACGCATTTAACACATATAATCTACGCGGATGACATAGTGTTGCTTGATAGCAGCGAAATAGGCCTACAACGATCACTAGTAGCACTGCAAGCCTACCTAACAGTAAATCATTTAATGATAAATGTAAACAAATCGCAAGTGATGGTTTTTGGATCAAAAAACAACTCAAGAAAAGCGAGGTTCAACTGGTACATTGATAAGGAAACACTATCAAGAACAGAAGCCATCCGTTATCTGGGTGTTTCATTCAATGTATCAATCAGAGAATGGAATTGGACAAACGAAATCATCTTGCGTATGAGAATGTTTGCTTTACAAGGACGCAAATTGCATTTAAACTACGGGAAATTCTCCCTCCAACCAGTAATGACTTTCTACCTCCAGAAAGTGATCCCAGCAATATGTTTTGGGAGCGAAACAGGGTGGAACATCAGGGCAAGCCTATGGGCTCAAGTTGAGGGTTGCTTTTGGCGTAAAGTCCTCCAACTACCACAATGCGTCTCAATGGTGGCTGTGAGGCACGAATTGGGTCTTGATTCCCTGCACTCTACAGTACTATGGAAATCCATACTACTGTTGAGGAAAATTAGAATGGTGCCGGTAACAACTGCCTACACAATCCTGGCCAACAAAAAAAACGATACATCTGCATCCATGCTAAAAAGCTGGGAAGAAAACCTATTAGACATCCTGGAAGAAGCAAATATAAAAATGCCTCTGGTTCTACGGTCGCCGAAACTGGCAAAAATAAAATTCATGCAATCCAAGTGGATTAAAAACGCGGAAAGGCGAGCAGCACTATCCACAGGCCTAGACTTTGGTATGTGCGAACAGGAAAGAGGTACCCTACCGAAATACCTGTTTAAGTTTCCGTCTCACTATCATCGGAATCAATTTCTAAGGCTTCGCCTTAATTTGTCCAACACCAAGTTATACAAGAGAAGAATAAAAGATCCCATGACTACCGATGCTAATTGTCGCTTTTGCAAGCAGGAACTTGAATCTATTAAACAGCTTATAATCGATTGCACACAGATCATCGAACAGCGCACCCTCCATCTTGAACGTTATGCCCCTAAAAACGGCAATATGGAAGAGTGGTGGTCATATTTGATAACGGGAAGAAACGTACAGCTAACCTGCAACGTGATTAACTTTATGGACATGGTACTGACATAATCTACTGTAAACCACTAGCTCACCAGAATAAGGACACTATCTCAGATGACCCATTATGCCCACGCTTGCTTAACTCGAATGGAAAAACGCATTAATGCAATGACGTGGGCTGGGGATTGCAAATGAATTTGACAAAAAAGTTTGTTTTTCTTTACAAAACTAAAAGTCTATAAATAAATAAAAAATTTATGAAATAGGTCAATGTTTCACATTCTCTATCATATACCTGAATGCTTGCATAGCCGCATGGTAACTGGCCAGGTTCTCTGGTATTCCTTTCCTCCTCTCCTGTACCACATGTTATTTATGTTATGTTAATGTGCTTCACAACATGATACAACATTATGGCCCTGTCCCATAACATACGCTCAACAGATAAATTGGCGTAGATTAGACAAGTGGTAAATATTTCCCTTGATCACCATCATTGGGAAGGGGTGTGATTGTTACATAGTTCTGAATATTTTGTGTGTTTTCCATGGGCACACAGTGGCTAGTCCCATTATCTGATGGCAGCATTAACGGTGTTCCACACCTGCAAGACGGCCAGCAAAATAAATAGGTACTAAATAAATAAAGGGTTTTCAGTGAGTATGAAAGCTCACAGAATATCCCACGTTCCATGTGCCCTGGCATGGAGTACAACATATGTGATAGTCGGCATTCTTGGAATCTCACCTGCAGAATCGTGGAGGACCCATAGCATGAACCACTTTCAACCAGTAGAAGTAGGTCTGGTGAGACAGTCTCTCCTGTGGCATAATAACAGGGAACCAAAGGTAGATACTGAGATCATGAACTGTAAAGGACCTCCGCATATGCGAGGCATGTTTTGTTTCCTGTGCAACTTGTGGTAAGCCTGTGACTACGTAGGCAGGACACATGTATGTAGTATTTATAATGTTATCAGATGATTTACGATGATCAGATGATCTCACTGGGCATTCAGAAAAACATTAAAAACCTGGCTATTTGCCTTACTATGCCCCACTGACCGCTGAAGGGTCTATCCCGGACAGTCGACCATTTCATGACCCCTGCCTTCCTGTCCTCCCACTCTGTGAAATGTCTTATGTTATAAGGATATGTAATGTTTGATGATCTCAGTATATGTACCCTGTAACTGGTGTGCAAAAGCACTCTGATGCCCCAGGGCCTGGGCGCTTTACAAATGTAAATAAAAGTTTAAAACAATGTTTTATTTGAAGCATTGCATTTTAATATGTTATCATCACACTCACATTCTACACAACAGGAAGGGAAGAATTCATGTTTTTTTTAGATTGATTTCCTGTATCACCCAAGGCCCATCATTAGCATCAACGCATGAACGTTTTACATGTCTCGTCACCACATTGATTTGCCACACAGAGGTTTTGAGATTTTAGATCACGCTGGTTGCGTTCAAGCACATTTGTTCCTTAAGTTGTATCCCCCACCCAACATGTGATAGATAGTTGAGCTAGATCATGGCTCTGAAACCTTGATGGTTTGACTACAGAGCATAGTCAATGGGCAGAGATCATGGGGCAGTAGTCAAAAACTGAAAGCAGGTGATGTATTGGTATCTCAATGATATACAGTGATAGGAAAAGAGCCAGGAGCAACCAAAGCCCAGTTAAAATGAATGACCCGATCTTAACAACTTTACAGGAGCCACAACATTTCCAAAAATCCTGCATGGTTTAAATTTATAACAGGCCTCCTGATTGGTCAGCTTTTTCGCGACTCTAATATCATTCCAGTTTACTTGATTTGGATACTATGCCCCCAGGTGTGCGAGAAATTGTTAAACAATGTTACCCTTGAGAGAAGATAGTTCTCCTGTGGCTCCATGTATCTGTTTTGGGTGATTTTCAGCAAGCACAATTGCTACTCTAGTGCTCAGTTCAAAACTAAAAGCCACCTACCAATTGATCATCTAGAAATCACTTAGACTGGTTAGAATCACTATAATAACCACTGAAAAGAAAAAGCATCAAGAGCTCTCTGTGCAGCCCCTTTAATGTAGGAATTGATTTTATAAATTAGGTGCAATCCCCCTTTTCCTAAGGGCATCTCAAAATACATTGTCTATGTTACATTGTTTTTTTTTTCTTCTTGGCCACTAGTACATTGAGTTGGCACATTGGGCAGAAAGGCATCGACACCCTCAAAGGGCCAGCACTTGATGCGTGTCCCACTGAGAAGTGCAATAAGCATAGTCTCTTCATATATATACCTATGTGCAGAGTATTTCATGTTGAGGTCAATTAAAACCTTTTTCTAATAGTTATTTAAACACAGTTTCCAACCTTATGAATAAGCATATAGTGAAGTCACTTTTATTTAAAGCACCACTCTTTAAACTTCTCTGGAGAAGAGATGAAAGTCCACAGGTTTTATCAGAGAATGTTTGCAAGGCCTGAGAGTGTGAAAAACGGTATCCAGTGATTCCCTCGAATACAAAGCATCGAATGCAAAAGCCTCGAAAAAATCTTTTTTTTTTCGTAAGTAAAGGTTTTTTTTTATTATAATGCGTTTTAAGGGGTAAAAAAACGGGGGTTGGGAGGGACACCCCCATTACATTTTTTTTTAAAAAATTCATTTTTTCGATGCATTTTTTATGAGGCTTTTGCCTTCGATGTTTTGCATTCGAGGCTATCACTATAAACCTGCAAAAGAACACAAAACATCCCACAGCTTTGGACACTGATCAAACAGAAACATTCCGCATTAGCTGGCTTTATGGTGTCTTGGAATGTCTCGATTGAGGTGTTCGGAAGAGTAAACGGGTATACTGGCACAAGATGGCCACATGACCCCTTAAATGTAAGAGGGTGCATCCGTTGTCAATAACGAATACAGAGAACATCAAGACAGCCGCCTGTTTCTAGGTTGTCATCCTATGGTTTTTTTCTCCTTCTGGTCTTCTTTGGCAGAGGAGCTTTTAACCCTTTCGATTCAGCATGTCCAGGTTCAGTTTTTAGTTCTACCTCCACTGAGAAGTGGTCGCTTACCGCCAGAGCCTGTGAAGTCAAAAACAGGGAGTCAGGATTGTTAGAGGGCATTGTACATGGCATTGGGCAAAGGCATCCATTGACTATTATACACTGAAGAAATATTGACTACAAAAGAAATAAGCATACAGACTTATTAAAATGTAGACCGAAGAAAGTTTTGCAGTCGGACGGTTAATTGGCAGGAATGGGATGCCCAAACACATCCTTCTCTCCCCCCTACCAAGAAGGCCGATCGAGGAGTAGGTCTGAGAAAATGTTCGCTTGTGCAATCCCTCAAATGAGCATGGAAAAGTTCAAGACTGCAGACCTGCTCATTACCTGTAAGAAGGTGGGAGAAGTGTATGTGTGGGAATGTGAGGGGCAATAAAACATATCAGGGGAGATAAGGTTTTATTCACTTTCTGGTAAAAGCACATATTTAGCAATAGAACATAGGCAGCAAATACTTTCGTATGAGCAATAATGTCACTTTCAAACGGCTGCCAGATAAAGCGCATTTTAAGATAGAGGACGATCTTTTATGATATAGCCAATTGCAGTACATCAACAACCGGTTGGATCGGTCGGATTACCGCAAGGTGGATTCCAAGTTTGTCAAGCTGGCAGGATAGCGATCTACGGCGACTGAGGAAATGGTGCCAAGAGATTTGACAGACCACGTGATGGATGCTGCTCTGTAGAAAAGCTTATGCAGGAGCGAATTTGCTCTCAGGATTGGAACGAGCCAAATATAGCCGTCCTGGCACTGGTGCAAGAGATGTATAAAGTGATGGAGGAAGAAAATGATTGCAGTAACCAGATGCTTTTCAATGAGCAATTAACAAAACTAAAAGCTTGACACTGTTATCCACTCCAATGTTATGCACCCGAGTCGGACACATTTATTTATTTATTGTGCAGAGCTTATACATCAAGTAAATTGTATTTCAAAGCGCCTTCTCTACAAAGGACTGGTCTACAGGCAGGGCCCATTCCTAAATAGGGCCCATGCTTACATAGCTAGCATGCGGACACGTTGGGATGGGTCTGATTTCACTTCCTGTTTAGCATTCCAAGCTTGTAAGAGAGCCATGGATCCCGTCTCTGGTGCATCGTAATGCTCCAGATCTAGCCGCTCGCATGATGTTTTCTCTGCCAGTCTCCTGCTGCTTCCCTTCCCACTGCTGTCTCCATTCTTGACTTCGCCTCATTTCCTTCCCACCCACCTTCTGTTCCTCCTGCTTGGCCTCTTCCTTCCCTGCAGCCTGCCACTTGTGTTCCTCCAGTCTCCCGATGCAGTTCTCATTCTCCTTCTTCTGTGACCATCTAGTGACTTCAACAATCCAGAAGCACTGCATCACCAACCTCTGCAGTGTCTAGGGCCTTTGCCCATTGGCTTTCCTCAGGGGTACCACTGTCCCCCAGGGCGCCTCGTCCACTTATTGGGACAAACTCCCAGGTATGCCAGAGGGTCACCGGAAGCCTGCAGACTTTGGAGAGCCCAACACCCTCCCCCAGAATGCACAGAGGACTCAGTCAACGGCAAGTTCAAACTGTGGTTTATTACAGGCAAAACCAACAGGGATCAGCACAGGGACAGGGAAAATACATGCACATCACACTCTTCCTCAGGTCGCAGGCCGGTTTTACTGTCTAGTGGCGTCAGCGCCACGTCACAACTTGGGCCCTTCTCTAGAAAATCTATCGGGCCAAAGGATTGGGTATTGAATATTCTACCACCTATAGCAGACAGTACAGATGTTATTCTACTGGCCCTTGCATGTCAGGTGGCTGGCCTGGTCGATCCCCAAGTCGCTAATTATAACAATGTTGCAGTCTGGTGGGTTTACCATTGGTTCTTACCCGTTGCTACCCACCCCTAGGATACTAAACTGTGGTTGGCTAGAGCTGACGTCCCCAGGCATGAGATCCGCAAAGATTCTCAGCTTTCTGTGTACCTCTTTAAGGTAATGATAACGACTATGTGTCTGCATTGTAACTTGTGTGTACCACCTTAGCTTATGAGAGTGCTCTCCGGATCGGTGCAACGCTTGTAGCGTATTGTTGCATACTTGTCGCTGTCTATGCCTGGTGCCCTGGGACCGGTGCTCCTTTCCCACTGCTGCTCGTTGTCCATTGTCTACTTCGGCCGCGTCACGTGTTGGGAGACCATTAATTGGCGCTGTGCTGCTCTGAATTATAAGGATTTATTCATCTTTTCTGCAGCTGGCTCCTCTGTCATCTGGGGATTGGAATGTCATCTGTATCTCTTGTCCTTGGCAGAGGGCCCTGTCTCACACGTCTTGCTCTCTGTCCAGCCTGAATTTCAGCTCAGCTCGTCTCTTGCTGAGGGGCCTGTGGCCTGCTGTAATTTTCCTAAACCTTATAGTGCGGTTTGTACAGTGTCCATGCTATACTAAATTTTCATAGGTTAGTCAAACTTGGTTCTGCAAGGTCCCATACATGCTCCTGCAGTTCCATAGGGTTATTTGTGCGTAAGCATCTGCAAGCTTTGCTCAGGATCTTTTGCTTGTTGCGGTTTCTGCCTTCAGCTAATGGCAAAATACTAAAAGCAATGACAGTATGTATATGTATCTGTGCTCTAATTATAGAACTGTTTTCTCGTGTTCTTCATGTGTTCAAGTGTGTATTTATGTTTCAAAGTGTGGGTGGCACATGTGCTTCATGTCTAATGCTGCTATGTCGTGGTGTCTCTAACGACGTCAGCAGCATGGCTTCTTGGTGCTTAGTCCAGGCTGTCAATAGATGTGTCTTTGATCTTGGCCTGTGGCTCTTCATCCACACAGGGGTAAATCCATACTGCACCTGGTCTGTAAGGCTGGTCAAGAGGGTATGGCTAGCTGAGCGGGTATCTCTCGACATACTTGTCAATCATAGGACCACTGGGAATTGGTCCGAAATAGAATGGCGATTGCAGTGTTTCCTGGCCTTGTTCCTTGTCATGAATTTTGTAAGAGGGGGAGGTGGTGGCAGGCTTCCCCATCCCTCTTCACTCTGTCCCTATCAGCTGCCAATGTGGCTTCAGGGACAGGCCAACGTTACCTACACAATATCTTTACAATAGCTAATGAAACTAGCCAGACACAGCCCACCCTTAACAAACATCATGGAAATGGCACTCTCTGGTTGTTGTACAACTGCAGACAGAAGACACCTATACATAACAGATTGAAGACAAATGCCAGTCAGAAAAGCACACAAGAAAGGACATAATACCAGGTGGCCACAGCAGAATAGGTCATTCAAGACCTGGAGGCTTCCCAAAAACAAGACAGGAATTTCAGAGCAATATATCACCTGCCTGTCAATCTACAGCACAAATACAAAGTCGTGGGTTCTGACTGTTCCATGGATCGCTAGGTGGAGGGAGACTTCAATTCTTCATTGATGCTTGGAAAAACCTTAAAGATGCATTGGCCATGAAAATAGTCCTAGAGGAGTTTGCTAGTGAGGTAATAGCACCTAATTTACACACACAGATAATGATGATGCTGAGGGGGTCAAACCAGCAGAAGAGTTCTGCAAGAGTGTCTAGAGGAGTTGTTGAAAAGACAGAGGTTATTTGAGTTCCAACAGAGGCGATAGATTCTACTCACATGTCTTTCTAGTCCAGAAAAATGTAAATGATTCAGGTTGGTATTCATTCTAGCATGGCTGACTAAATGGATTCCCTGTGTCCACTTTGCACTGGAGATGATGCAGAGGTTTTCTACTTCATCCATCCAGCTTTGGAGTGTGTGAGTCGCGCGCAGTGATTTTGCCTGTGGTGCCCGAAATCAACTGCACGTGTACTCGCATTGTAAGTGCTTCTCGGCCGTTCGTTACAGGTCCAGAGCAAAGGAAGACTTGATTGAAACCTTAACCACCCGTGCCGAGTTAACATTGATACCGGCCACAGTTGTCCGAATACTGGAATAATTCAAGCTCATCTTCAAGATTCTTGGAATTTGGTGGATTGTCCCTGAGCCACATTTTGTGGTTCTTGATCCTTTGGAGCATATGACATTGGGGGCCAGTAGTAATATTATCAATTATTTCTCCTGATGAAGACGTTATTTCAATCACTTCATAAAACGTCGAAACCGGTAGAGAAGAACATCCGGGGATGGAATTTATCATTTATTGTTGAACATACCCACTCCATGGAATAGAGCACATTCTCTGGTTAATGATTGTGCTGCTACAGATTACATGTGTATATAATGAAATATTAAAGCCTCTGTGGGGATAATTTATGAAATGCTACCACTTATGAATTGTACTAAATGTTTTAGTTCAAATGTGTTTACTGTGAGTGAATGAGGATGATGGATTTGTGTTGCAAATGATGGTGTGACTGTTGATGAATGATGGTGATGTTAGGATTTTATTATCTGGTGTCTTAGGCTCTCCTGCAATGGTAATGTAATTTCATATGTGTGTATTAATTAATGATTAATTCTTTTTTGTAAATGATGTATCTTAATAAATACATTTTTGATACCTTTAAAACTAAGAAACAACCTCTGGATACATTTGTACAGTATACTGTGTTACATTAATACCCTAGTCCAGGGTGTGGGGTTTTCCTGCTGTTTTCAGAGTGCCGAGGTTTTCTACTACGCCACCAGCAAGCGCAATGAAGCTGCTCTATCCCGCCTGCCAGCTTCACAGAGGATAATGAGTCCAAGTGCAAGGAGATATGGCCACCAAGGTTTTTCTAATTCCACGGGCAAAATTTCACCTGAAGCATTTAGTAAATTATATTGTTGTTCATTGGTCTACATGCATGCCCGATACAAAGATATAATTCTAGTGTTAAAGAGTACAAAATCGTGATTGATGGTGTAGCTTATTCCCCAAATTCTAGCCAAGGAATGACACTGGACCCTGTGAACCCATTGCTACTGCCAAGGAATGCGAGGGGCCTAGGTAGAGGCACAATGCAAATGGGGAACTTTGGAGATGTCAAATTGAAGTGAGCTGGAGGGTTTACTTGGAGAGAATTAGCATGAAACTAAAAGGGCAAGCATTGCTGCACTTGTAATGGGGCCCCTGTAATAAGACTGTTCTTTTTGGCTATTCGGGGACCTAGAACCTTTATGTTTCAGCTCCTTTTACCTAAGGATCTTGCGGATGCCTAAGTGCTGAGGTCAAGACTGAGCTTCCTGCCTAAAATATGCACTCCCTTCCATTTAGATCAAGATGTAATCCTTACGGCACTTACTTCTCAAGCGGGTTAGGAACAAGATTGTGAACTCACACTACTTGATGTGAAAAGAGCAGTCTTGATTTATCGAAAAAAATCGAAAGCTTCCGAACATGTAACAATCTTTTTGCCAAATCGGGCAAAAATGGGTGAGGGTACTAAACCAGATATTTTCTTCCTCAGCGGATGGATTTGTCTGGTTATTTCAAAAGCATACAAATTGGATGGATATCCCCTTCCTCCAATAATTCACAGCAGTTCAACAAGAGGGGCTGGTTGCCTCATAGGAAGAGGCAATAAGGACCCCACTGCAAGATATTTGCTGAGCTGCCAATTGGTCCATCGCCCTCAACATCAATCTCAGTACATGTCACAGACAGTACACACCAATGTAGGCAAACCTGTGTTAATACAGTGAACTTAGTTTCAGATGATGGGCCTGATCACAAAAAACATGGTGTTGCATTGAGTTGAGCACTTTTGGTGTATCAGTGTACCTGGCATAGCGTATGTCTGGTATGTCCTCAATTAGAAAGGAAAGTGACGAGGCAGGGGTAGGTGATGCATGGATTATGTATGTAAGTCCCCACTACTTCAACTTCGCTTCCTTATCACATTACTCACGTTCGGCTACCAGAGCCAGTGTGGCCATGGATCTGGAGTAGCTAAGGAAGTGGTATGGGCATATGGCTCAGCCGGTAAAGAGTTACAAATCTAATGATTTTATTTTTTCATGCGCTAAACAATACGCAAATTAGTGAGTGAGATGACAAGGGATTGGGTTGAAGTCATGCGAACTACCAAATGTAATCCAGGCATCACACAATCGACTGACGTTTCATAAAATAGAATAGTGGAAGTGGCCACCACCCTGTTTCTATGATCACTGATTAACCACGGCTTTCTGTGGTTTCTTCAGGGTAAGGGATGACCATGTTATGCCCAATGAATTTTACCAAGTTTTTTTTTGCTTCCTCGCAGTTGCAGGCATCTGTCTAGAAGTAGCATCTGAATAAGACACTTACGGGTCACAGCCATAATATCCTCTGGCAGCCTCCTCATTTTAGATTTCTTCATTACATAATGTTTAATTTCTTTACTGTTTAGTCAAAGCCTTTACAATAATATCATTTGGTACAAAATCTACTAATGCCACAAATTGCACTGCCATCTGACCAAGCACAAACAACTTGTTTGGGAAAGAGTTATGTAGAAGAGGGGATGATCACCCTTGACGTTAAGAGGGAGAGGCAGGTAGTCTCAAAGGCCAATCTCCAAGATGCAGAATAACCCCCCCCAACTCAATGGTTCATTCTTTAACCTTTAAACAGAAGTAGCGAAGGCTCGAAAGGAACGCAAGGTGTGTAGGTAAGCGCATACGTAATCAAACTTCTCAGAGATGAAAGGGAGGATTAGTGGACTTAGCAGTGAACAACACACCCATTTGCCCACCACCCACCACTATGCCCTGGAGCCCCTACTAGTGTCCCCCTACTGCACTCCCTAAATCTCTTCTTCTGGACACTCAGACTCTGCAGCGCATCAGATGTCCCCTACAGTCACAGCTGTACCTTGAACTAGAAATACCTTGCTGCTACTCCACATCAGAGAAGACACAGAGGTGATAGACAGTGAAAGAGGGCTGCATACCAAAGGCGTGGGAAGATCATTGATCAAGATGGCAGCCATCTTACAGGAAAAAGGCATCATGGCACGAGCCATTGAAGATCTAACATGCCGCAAAGTTATATAAATATCTACAAAGCAATAACTAAAATATTAAATACAGTTCTGAACACAAAGAGATTATTTCACTGACTAGGACAATGTCCATGTTTGAAAGTGTATTTTACACACAAGTAGGTACGATTCAGGTAGTATGTTAGGTGGAGGCATAGCTCCTTACTCTTGGGGGTTTAAAACCAGGGTTGCGAGAAATGAAATCCCAGCCATAGTCCAAGTGGACCTGAACCCCACCCCATATCTCACCCAAGAGCATGCCAACCAATCAGCATCAATGTTTTTCCCAGGATAGGGCAATGGTAGTACAAATGCATTAATTTAAACATGCCATAATATAAGTGTCTTGCATTAAGACAATCTTTTCTATGAAGTCAAGGCGAATGTGCAGCATATGTAGCTCCATTGTATTCTAAAGCCATCAAATAGGAATGCCATGTTCAGCGTCCTTACGTTGCCTGCCGTTAGGGGCTTCTAGCTCCTACATTCCTGCTGCTCCATTCCCAACCTAAGACAATTATAAATAAAGCCCTGCCAGTCTCAGAATGAAAAGCAAAAACCAGGACCAAATGAGCCAACATCATCCGATATGGAACAATTTAAGAACGCTGCGCGTGGACAGCACGCTCCAAAAGCAAGCATTCAGTAGTTATTTGAACGCGTGGCCAACAGTGTGAACACTGATTTCCACAGCAGGTCCCTGTTCATAATGCTGGCAGTAGGAGGCAGGTGCTACAGAAAGTGCCACAGGGGGGGGGGGGAGAGAGAGAGAGAAGTCTTGTGTGGGGAGGGAGGCCACTGGGTCTGAGGGAGGGGGTTCTAGTGTGAACCCCCCAATTTGGCAGAAATCCAGCGAGAGAGGGTGAGGGGTAGGGGTGAGGGAATGCCATTTTTTCGATGTTTGCAGGCCGCCTAAAATCGGCCGAAAATAATCTGTCTTTTTGTTGGGCGACCTACAAAAATTGAACAAATGACATCGAACCACTCCACCCATTGTCCTGAACCTGTTTCAACCATACACCCCAACTGGATGAGTAATTTGGGATAATTTATCCAAGGTGAAAAGAAGCCTAAAGCAGCCACACAAGCCAGAGAACCTAAACACGGCCAATCCTTTCTGGCACAGCAGGATTTCCATTCAGCCAAGATGCACGGGAAATAAATAGTCCAATCTAGCAAACGAGTTTACACGGTGACAACATCCAAGGCTGATATGTGTTTACTGTGCAAAGGACAGCAGGATTTTGGAATGGGGGAAACTAGACGCAGGGTCTCTTTGTAAAGACTGTGTAGGGGGCAGGGAGGGGAAGGAAGAGTAAATAGGGCCGAAGGTTGAAGATGTGCGACAGGAGTTTTTCATCTAATCAGGGTGTGCCTGACGAGTTTATGCAAAGGTCAGGCAGAAACCTCTTAGGTGGATGCTTTACTGGAAAAAAAATACTAAAGCAGACTGCTGTGCAGCCTTACATGAATCCAAAAGCTCTCACTACACAGGAATATGTTGGCCACAGTTTCCTTCGCCAGCTTTTAGTTGAAACAAAAAAGCACTGCAAACGAAAAGAAAAAGAAAGCACACAGTGATTGTTCTAAATTCCGTTAGTGTCATGGCTCCAAAATAGCTGGTTTGCATTTTTCTACTTAGAATGTGGCATACATTACCACAGTAGACAGGCTAAGTAAGAATATTGCATATGCTGCTTCAGTTTTCCCAATTTCCAATCTAATACATAATGATTTTCTACAGAAAATGGATGATACAGGAAAGAAACCACCTATGCTCTATTGTATCAACTGGAATCTTTTTACATACATAAGCCATTTTCTTGTGGGTATTGCTGGATACAATCCACTCCAGGATTTGGGGTTTAGCATCACCTAATTGTTAGAAATAACATCATATTTCTTGATTTGAGATCTTACTCCATGGTGGTTTACAGCCTTGTTTTGACTCAATGTTTGCACTAAACCATAAGGACGATTTTGAGAGACTACCATCCCACACTAAACAGACATTGACATCTCGTGCTTTCCTGGTTCAATTTAAAATGAAAGATATTTTATTGAGCGCAAGTGACTTATCTACAAAGCTAGAAACAAATGTAACAAAAAGTTACTTCACACTTTCACGAAGTGCTTGCCAAGAGAGGGGACAAGGGTGTCTAGTAAATAAAGATTAGTAAAATAAGATCTTAGTGTCCACTATTCAAGTACTGTGAACTGCAAGGTGGCTGCTTCTATTTGCATCCAAGTTCCCAGTAATAGCAATGCTAACCAAAGAGTTGCTATTGTTCGATACATAGGCAGTGTTTAGGCACTGCTCCAACAAAAGGCATCTATTCTGGCAGACGCTTGCACAGACTTGTCACCTGGGCTAAACTCTGCACTGCTACTCCATAGGTTAGTGTTTACATTAATTTGGTCACACAGGCCATCTTCAAATGTTCAGCCATTTGCCCCCAAACTAGATATTAAAGCTAGTCAATGGTTATAGCACAGTTCAGTGCTTTTCTCTGAACCCTGAAGATGGAATCTCTGGAATCGCTTAGGATGAAATACATTAGCTATCTACACGAGAGGGATCACAGTGCGCTGTGGGCATCTGGTTTAAAGAGAGAGGTCTTCTGCCTTAACTCTCTGAGTTTTCTTTTGTGGAGCAATGAGTAATCAGTTGGGATGATATGTTGGGATGATATGTTGCTGATCATTGGTTGAATTCATAGGACTACACCCCACTAGCTGATTGGTTTGGGTCCACTAAATGAATGGTCTTTCAGATTTAATTCTTGCAATGCTCCAGATACATTATTGAATTGCTCTCATTCAGTAGTTTGTCAAGAGATGTGTTGGACGAACCAAACATATGACACAGAATATATTTCAAAGTCATTTTTCTTATCAGCATGGGTAATGGGATAAATGCCTCTCGAACCTAGGGATGGTCCGCTTTCTGAGCAATCAAGAAAAGTGTACTAAAGGGATAAACTATAGCGACTCGGGATGTTCCTATCTTTCAGGGATAATGGTCTCCCGCTCCTTCTTTCCCTTCCTTGTTCTAGGGTTATAGTGCCCTGCCTGCTCAGTTACATTCAGGGTTATTGTGCCCACCAGGATTCTCCACAGAACATTGTCTCACTAATATGGCCCTTTATTCACTCCACCATCACAAGTCTATTGTGCCACACTCACTATGCTCCTAGAGAATAACAACCTGCTCGACCTGCTGCATTGCCAGGGATATACTTCCCAGCCCACGCACTTATGGATACATCAATCAGCCCTCTATGTCATGGCCTCATAGATGTTGTGCCCAGATTATAATGCACAAAGGGGTGCAGGGCTCTGCTCGATCCTAGCCCATTCGGCATCTCTGTGTTCTCTGGCCTCATCCCTCTTGGCCATCTCTGCTTTCTTTGGCTGGTGAGCTTCTTCTGGCTCCTTCTGGCCTCTCGGCTCCTTCTGGCTTCTCGGCTCCCTCGGGCCTCTCAATTCTTGCAGGAGCATCAGCTGGTGCTACCTGCAAAGGTGAGCTCTCTGGCTTAAGTGGGTTCTCCTCTTCTTGTGTTCTCTATCCTCCCTCCTAGAGCCTTGGTCTCTCTGTCTGTTTGGTATGCCTGCCACACTTTCTTTTGTTTCATTCAGCCTTCTATCGGTATTGGCGTGTCTATGTTTCCCTAACAAGGTTTATTACTTCCCTACTACTCTTTCTTTGAGCTTCAACTGTTGGTTTACAAGCATAATAAGGTAATTCGGCACTCCTGACATCTCAATGAGCACTGCCGAGGGTTCAAATGGCTTGGGGGCCATTTTAGGATTTGGCTGAAGTGCACCCTTCTGTCCATGGCTATGTGTCTGCTCCTGCTGGACTCCAGAGTTCCCAAGTCTTGCCCTGTGATGTCTCTCTGTAAAGGTCCAGACTGTTAAAAGGCCTCTATTGGGAAACTATTGCTCTACTGCTCTCTGCTCCAGGTCTTTGCAAAGCAAAGCACAAACATGCTCTGTTTCCCATTTTCCTCCTTTTGCATTTCCGTGCATTGGTTTACAGAGATGGTACCTTTCTTGGCCAAGTAGAATGGTGTTTTAGTTGTGCCTGCTGTGCAGGTGATGCAGGCTGTCAAGAATTTGATGTATACTTGCAGAGGTAGCCAATGCAGCTCCTTGAGAATGGGTTGATGTAGTTGCATTTTTAAATCCTATGATAATGAGTGCTATAACGTGCTGGATAGATTTCAGAGAGAGCTAGGTGGCGTCTGGCGCACCTGCACAGAAGGTGTTGCCACCGTCCAGGTAGGAGATGACCAGTGCTTAAACAACTACTCTAAAACGCAGGGCAGGGATGAAATGCTTGGCTTTGTGGAGGAGCATGGGCTGGTACCAACCTGGTAGGTTCTTCTTGCTGATGTGTGTTATGAACGAGGAGTCACAGTCAATGGTAAAGGCAAGAGATTTTTCACCGAGTGAGAATTAATTGAGCTTTATGGCGGTCAGCCAATTCTAGGCTTGCAATGCTGGATGGAGCTTGTTAGTAGAATTAATTATGTCCCGTTGGGTTGAGCTTCAGGCAGGGGCTTGACAGACAGGCTCGGATAAGGGACAGCTCCATCCGTGTATTTGGGATGAGTATCAACAGCATCCCTGGTATATGTTGTCAAACCAGCTTGAAGATGGTGTGCAAGACCCTCTAAGAACATGTTCCAATAACATAGGACGAAATTGTGCATTTTAAAACATAATTGTTCTACTCATTATAAATTAATGTTTTAGAGCACAAGTCAGTATCTCATAATGCACCATTTTTCTAATAGTGTGAACAAAGAGTGGATTTAATATGGAGTAATACTTGACTTTGGTTAATACGGAAAGCCATGTATGCCTAGATCTGGTATGGATGTATATAGTTTCCTTTACGTGCATTAAGTTTGGAACAGTACCTTCCTGTAGACACTGATTTCCAGTCCTGGCCCAAGCAAGAATGTCCACCTTCCTCACACCAGACCAAGGACAGACCCCATGAGACCCACCCACCACGCCAGCAGGTTAGGGCGGATCAATGCACCTGTAAAATAATGTGAATGGGAGATGGGTTACACCCTGAGTTCTTGCCTTACTAACTGGACACAGACACCAAGGTGGATTTGATAGGAATCTCAACTGGGACCCCGTTTTATTCATAAAAACACTAAACTCTTCTAATTCCCCTTTGAAACTTCCCCTGGCGCGAGTTCCCTCTAAATGGGGATCTGGTCTGTCAGCCCACCCTTCCTTGGAGGAGTCACAGGGAGAGCCATAGGGTGGGACTGATGCAACAGATCCTCCCCTCCTAATACCTGATACTACCCACTGATGCATGAGGCCAGAGGATGCATTGATGTCAGCATTGCCTGTAACCCAATACATGAGACACAGCTAGTTATGCCATTTTCAGTCATTGCGAAGGTTGGTGATGCCGACAGTCTTTGAGAAAGAATTTGTGGTTCACACATGGGTTCTTCTAATCCTGGCTGGGTCCTTTCTTTTGAATTTAGAGGCCGGCCCTCAAGGCTTCTTGTTATATCATTCCCTAAACTCTTTTCTGGAGGGAGTAACACATGTCCAAGAGCAAGTTATTAACATTCGATGCAAAAGTAGCTTCTGTTGAGAAAGAGACATTGTTGACTTCCTGGATAATTATTTTGGCTACACTCGTCTAATTTACTGCTGCTATTTGATATGACATATGATAGTATATGTTATTTATAACGCGCTTATTACCCAAAGGTTTCTAAGCGCGGACCCGGGGATCGAACCTCTGGTGCTCTGTGTCGTCTTGCTTCCAAGGGGATCACGTTGCCCGTGAGCTATCCTCCCCTTTGTGTTGTAGCCGTCTCAGGGGCAAAGGAAGTTATTTTATCGTTATCTCCCTTACCTCCGTTTTTTGTCACTCGTTTGTCTGTAGCATGAGAACTAGTGGAAGGCCTGCTATTGGTTGTCTCTATGGCTCCTATGCTTGTTTTATTTGTATTACAGGCCACTGTACTTTTATTTTTGCTATATGGTGCCTTGTGTCGGAGGTTATAACTATTGGACCTCTGCCTAACCTTTCCAGGCATTATGGTCGCAGTCCAGAACGCTCTTGTCCAAATATGTACTATTTTATGGCTTTGCACAATCACAATGGTAAATACGGTTTATACACAAAGTAGGAGCGGATTTTTAAGTATTACTTTTAAAAGGGGTTCTTACAGGAGAGCCATGACTTTTTGCCATGCAACTTCAGTGCTATAATCAAAGGACGCTTATCCATCTCACAACAGATAATCTGGGCAGATCGCGCTGCAGTGCCTTAGTGGCTCCAAGGCACTAAAACACACTCCAAGCTGCACTCACAAACGCGCGCGCTGATGTGCATCAGTATGCTTATCAGTTCTTTCCTCACCAGGATAGTGCAGCAGAACGCTGAGCCAGCTGATCAGGCATTCCAAAGGAGTGCAGCACAATTGATACCAAACTGTGCTCTGGCCCACGCACCAAATCACAATATACAATAGCTGCTCACAGAGTTCCCAGGCACTAGGGCACACTCCAAACCGCACTCACCGACGGTATGTATATTGGCAGTTGCCGTGCCTGGCACCATCCACCAAAGTCCACACAGGGACTCTCATTCCTTGCAAGAGATGACATGCTCAAAGACGGAGCAAAAATAGTAGCAAGGTTGGAGCTGTGTAGTGGAGAGGCAAAGGGAATGAGTAGACAATCAGGAATACAAGGAAATAGCACATGAATTGAGAGGGAGCTAGGGAGGAGAATGGAGAGGGAGACCCAGAAAGGAGCAGTTCATGACTGGAGACCAATGAGGAATTAGGAGTGAGCTCGGGAGTAGAGAGAGAGCAAAATGGGGTTAAGGGGGTGAAACTCATAAACGGCAATCCCAATGGATAAGTCATAGGACTGGTAGGAGGAGCTCTTGCCTGGAGACTGGTGATGAAGTAAGAGAGAGAGGAAAGGGCAATACTGAAAGAGATAGACGTATCTCAGGACTGGAGGGATGAGCTCTGGCATGGAGAGTGGTGAAGAAGTATGGGGGAGCTCCAAAGTAGAGAGAGAGAGAGAGAGAGAGAGAGAAGGGGAAGAACGATGACACTCACAAATGGCAATTGGGGCGATGGGTGTATCTCACTCGAGGAAAAGAGAGGTAGAAAGAACGATGGAACTAAAAAATGGTAATGGAGAAGGACCTGGATGCATCTCAGGAATGGAAACAGCACATCCACCCATACGTTGTGATAGAGTAAATACCGCTAACGTACCTGCTCTTCAGAGAGTCCATAGGCCTCCTTAAAATTAAAAATGGTGGTTGAATCTGGAACAATGGACCTGAGAAACACCTCACCATGAACCACGATCCTGAAATGAGAAAGAAAAAGATCTGTCATAATAAACATGAGCGATATCTACAATTCAGTGTTTCATTGTAACAAAATGGATGTTTCCATCATAACTTTCAAACATAAAAGTAACATTTAAACACTTGGCTATCTTAAGAGATAGATCCATCATATTTGCAACAGTCTTGGGTAGCTGGTGTAGCCCTTCCATCAATGACATTCACTTTGACTCCTCTCTCACTTTTTCCCATCATATCTCATTCACCTCTCGTGCCTGTCACTACCACCTTTATAATATTCGCAAGGACCGCCCCTCTCTCACTTTCCATGCCACTAAACTTTTAATTTCCACCCTTATCTTCTCTCGCCTCGTCTACTGCTCCTCCTTACTCTTTGGTCTACCTACTTCACATCTCTCCCCCATCAAATCCATCTACCATTCTGCCATCCATACGCTCTGTCTCCTCACCTCCCGTGACTCTATCTCTGCTTCCCTATCCTCCCTTGGCTGGCGTCCCTTTCATACCCAACTTAAATTTCATTTCCTCTGCTTAGTCTTCAAATCTCTCCATGATCTTGCTCCCCCTTATCTCTCTTCCCTACACTCCCTTCGCTCCACTGACCACTTCCTTCTCACTGTGCCTCCTTTGCCTTGTGCCTCCTCTCGTTTCCGCTCCTTCCATCTCCTTGCTGCCATCCACTGGAACTCCCTACCTCTCTCAATCTGCTCCACTCCTACCTTTTCCTCATTCCGCACCTCCCTTAAATCTCTCCTTCTCCCTTCTCCACCATGATTCCCCTCCCCCTTATCACTCCCCCTCTCCCACCCTCTCCCTCTTCCCCTTAATCACCTCCCTCCTCACCCTCTTCCACTACTTCCACACCCCCTTCACCCCTCCCGTTCCCCTTCTCCTCCTCCTACCCATCCCTCCCTCTTCCTCCCAGTTCTACTCCACTACTCTCGCCTCCCCCTCTCCCTAATTGCTCTTCATACTGTTTTGTTGGTCTGATTCAAAATTCTAAATTGTTACTTGCTTCTCTGTTACTGTTAATTGCTATCGTTAAATGTACCCTGTTGTTCAAACGTGCAGCGCTGTGGCGTAAAGCACTATATTAACCTAATAAATACAAATACAAATGACTGCCCACTTTGTCCGCTGGTGCCTAACAATATGATACACTTCAGTGAAGCACCATTGCCAGCGTAACATCCCCTGTGTTTGTGTTTCATTTCAATCCTTTCTGAACCTCTAGTGCCCCACCTGAGAGCAGTGGGAAGTTTAAACAAGCATTGGCAAGGTCAATATGATTGGCGTTTGCAGTTTATTACATTTTACATTTATTGGTATGAAAGTAGGAAACACGTGAGCTATAGATTATCATTGATTATTTTGAAATTTCAAATAAAGTCCTAAATTAGTTCTTAAGAAAAAATAAAAAGAGTAGGACTATTTATGTTTTACTCATCCTGAAGGGAAGTCTATAAGTACAGAATGCAAAGTAAGCTCACTCTATAAAATACCCTTTGGGTTTTGCAATTGTACATTCACAAGTTCAGGCGACAAAGAAAAATGTCTGTGAAATGGTCATCTATCGGTGCCTCCTGGGGTTGGTAGGTATGGACCAGAGTCAGTCATATGTAAAGAAAGAGCTATGGTGCGAGCGAGAGTGAGAGCTAGGGCGAGGGTGAGAGTGTTAGCTAAGGTGCTAAAGAGAGGTGTCCTGTCAGAGGTGGAAAAGAGCCAGGGTCCAAAGTCCAAGAGTGTGAGAGAGAAAAAGAGCCAGTGTGTGGGGTGAGGGGTATGTGCCTGGCTGTAATAGAGACAGGAAGCAAGTGGGTACAAGAGGGTGTGGTGAAGAGATGAGGGAGTAAGAATGAGAATAATGGTGCTGCTGTACATGCATGTGGATTGTTGGTAGGAAACAAATAAAACACAACACGTATCACGCATCATGTTCAAAACCCTCGCCCTCACCCACAAATGTCTTCATGACACCGCGCCCCTTTACCTTTCACAGCATTTTGCCAAATCCTCATCTGACAGACCCACGAGAACCACCTCAATGAATCGGATCACCAGCACTAAGACCCTCAGAGCTCGGGCAGGAGGAGCCAGCTTTCCAGTCATTGCAGCAACCAACTGGAACTCACTCCCTCCACACGTTAGAAACAATGACTCGCACACAGCATTTAGGAAAGCTGTCAAAACGCTATTGTTTGTATAACTGTACCACCGCGCCTCTATTGCCACAAACATTTTAAGTAAGCTTTCCTGTTCTTTGTAACCTTCTATGTAATGTTCTTCTTAGGGAAACACAATCACTTATGTGTATGCATTACTGTACTAAGCTAGGCCTTTCGTTCCCTGTAACCATGAGCTAAGCCTATTGCCTGTAACTAAGACATTTTCTTGCAACAGTGCCTCCATGCCCATGGACTGTAGTGCGCTTTACAAATTCAAAATAAAAAAAAGAGTGAGTGAGAGATAAGGAGGGTGCAGGAGAAAGTGGGTGTGTCAGGTCAGAAAGAGATTGGTATAGCAAGAGTGGTAGACCGTGGTTGAGAGAGAGTGATAGAGGGAGAGGTAGACAGAGAGAGGGGGTATAGTGTGTTTGGTAGAGGGAGAGGGAGATGGAGTGTGGTAAAGAGAGAGGGGAGAAAGAGAGAGAGAGAAAGAGTGCTGGAGAGATTGACTGTAACAGAGAGAGAGGGAGAGTGTAACAGAGGGAGAGGGAGCATATTAGAGAGAGGGATATTGAGTGTGGTAGAAAGAGAGAATGAGTATGGTAGAGGGAGAGAGCGTGTGTGTGGCAGAGGGAGCAAGGTGGTGTGGAAGCGAGGGAGGGGATATGGTAGAGGGAGTTAAAAGCAGTGTGGAGTGTGATAAAGAGAGAAGGGGTGTGGTAGAGGGAGAGGGGATCTGGTAGAGAGCAAGGGTGCGTGTTAGAGGGAGTGGGGTGGTAGAGAGAGGCAGTGCAATAGTGAAGGGGTGCGGGGGAAAGAGTGTGTGTGGTAGAGAGAGGAAGTGTGGAAGGGAGGCCGAGTGATATAGAGAGATAGGGAGCTTGGTAGGAAAAGGGTTGGAGTTTGTTAGTGGGAGAGAGGGGTGTATTAGAAGTAGAGAGTGGGGTGTGGTAGGAAGAGAAAGTGGTCAGGTAGAAAGAGAGGGAGTGTGGTAGAGAGAGGGCGGGTGTCATAGAGAGAGGGGTGTGTGGTAGGGAGAGGGGGAATGTAGTAGAGAGAAGGGGAGTGTGGGAGAGAGAAAGAGTGGTAGAGAGAGGGAAAGTGTGATAGTGTTGTAGAGAAAAGGATATTGGTAGATAGAATAGGAGTGCGGTAGAAGGAAAGAGTGATAGAGAAAGGGGTGTGCTAGAGAGGGGGAGTGTGTTAGAGAGAGTGTGGTAGAGACGAGGAATGTAGACAGAGAGGGAGTGTGGTAGAGAGGAAGAGTAGTGGAGAGCAGGGAATTTGGTAAAGAGAGGGGACGTGTGGTAGAGAAGAAGGAATGTGGTAGAGAGAGAAAGAATGGTAGCGAGAAACAAAGGTCGAGAGGTTGGGAGTGGCATAGAGAGTGTGTGTGAGGTACAGAAAGAGGGGATGTTGTAGAAGTACAGTGTTGTAAAGAGAAGGTAGATAGAAGGTGTGGTGTAGGGCTTGTGGTAGAGATGGGGAATGTGGTAGAGTGAAGGGGAGTGTGGTGTAGCAAGAGGGAGTGGGGTGTAGATTACCTTCATAATGTCCACACCCAAACTATATTCAATCTTATGCCACTCTAAAGAGCAATATTAAAAGTGCTAAATGCTTAGATGTTTGTGTGTGTCTCAGTCTGTGCTCTGAATACTGAAGCATCCGTATGATTCCTGTTTCACTGCAAATGTAAACAGCTTTCTTACCTTTGTAATATCAGTAAAGTCATCAATAATTACATGAAATCACCTGCAGAAATACACTTTCATAGTGTGCTTTTATTTTCCATCCCCGATTGGGACACAAACCTGTCACTGCGAGGCTGACTGTGAAACCAAAGCGAAATCGACTGAGCAATCCTGCGTCTGCTCTAGATAACCTGTTCAAAGCAGGGATCTGACGTTGGGTTAGGGAGGGGGCGAGGGGGTTTTCGGGCAGTCTGATGCTGGCGGTTAATAAAGAGAGTTGAAGTGCACCCCAGCTCCCGCGTGATATGTCCTTGCACGGTTGTAGGTGCGGGTAAAACCTCACAACTGGCGACGAGGGGTGTCTGACACCCACCCGTGCCAAAACGAGGACTGCAGTCGAGCAGCTTTGGCGTGTCGGCGCACCTCGTACTCAGGGACACTCGGCGGACGCAGCAGTCGGGCCCCCGTGCTGGCAGCAGGTGAGCAGCCCTGCCGCAGACAGCGGCCCCCAAGGAAAGGGCTCTGCAGCACGACGGGGCGGACCCAGCACTGGTGCACGTGGCACGCAGGCCTGTAGAGGCTGCCACCATCCCCCACAACACATGCAGAAACAGCCTGGGAGGCAGCACAGCACACGTGCACAGCACACGTGGATCCAAAGGCCCCGTGCCGCAGGTCCATGCTGGGGAGGCAGCCTGCAGCGAAAATACCCCACCTCTGCCACAAAGAGGCGGGAGCACAACCAAGACAGGAACACAGGTCCCAAGGAAGGGACCGAGGAGCATAATCCGCAGATATATCGCCGCCAAGGGGCACGCAACACCACAAGTCACAGGGAGAGACACCAGAGACACAAGCCACAGGCCCCTGCTCACGGAGCCATGTCAAATCCGTCAAGTACCTCAGCGTCCTCATCCGGTGGAACAGGAACGGCGCCAGACGATACACCCCAGGCACAAGGGGCAGCAAGCTCGTCACAAAACATGCCAATGCCAGCCCCTTTCGACCTCAGAGACACTTCCAACCTAGGACCCAGGTGGGTTATATGGCTATGCGACTTTAAGTTCTACGCAGGAGCCATAGGCCTCACAGATGATGCAAGACTCAAGAACACGCTGCTCATGCCTGTAGGCCCTGCAGTCAGAGACATCGCAGGAGAAATGCTAAACGTGGACACAGTGACGTACGGAGAACTCCATGGCAAACTGTCGGAATATTTTGCCCCCCACACCAACATAGACTACGAACGTCACATATTCCACATCACAAGACAAGAAAAGGGCGAATCGATGGACAACTTTGTGATGCGCCTCCGCATCAAACTAAAATATTGCGAATTCCACAAATACTCCAATGAAGAGGCTCTAAGGTCCCAAGTAATCGCCAGCTGTATATCACAACCTTTCAGGAAACAGTTGCTTCAAAATCAGAGGTCGCTGGAGAAAATCCTCGCACTAACCAGAATGGAGGCAGCGGTAGAATCGCAACTAGACAGTCTGGGAAAAGTCACCATATAACAGCCGACACCAAACACGGATATGATCAACAAATTATACACAGCACCTGCCCAAGGCGGAAAACGCTCGGAAGCCACTTGCTATTGCTGTGGCTATGAGTATCCACACACGGTATCCATACACGGGAGAATGCCCCGCGGTGGGCCAATAGTGTGCTGCATGCGGTGGAATGGACCATTATAGAGCCGTCTGCAAGAACGTGCCAGTAACTGCACACAGCAGACCGAGGCCCCAGGAGAAACGAAGAAGCTTGCGCCTCAGCCCGCCGGCTAACAAAGGGGACGGAGACCAAGCGACACTGAGACAGGAGGACAGAGCCGTAAGGAGTTCATACGCACGAGAAGACAGGAGGACATCAGATGGTTCTAGACGATCCCAGAGGAGGAGATTCGTCAGATATATCGAGATGCGTTCCCCATCCAGCAGTGAAACTCCGTCATCAGAATAAGACCAGAGGAAGAAGGGATACATGTGGGCTCTCAATAACACCACGGCCACCCAGCACAGCCCCACCCTCACACTGCAAGTCAACAATGCACCCCTAGACTTCCTCAATGACACGGGGCAACAGTCAACATCATAAGCGAGCACGCATATAACTCGCTCACTAGCCCACCAAAAATCTGCAAGGCTACCGTGGACATCTATCCGTACGGGGCGATGACCCTGTTACCTTGCAAAGGCACAATCTCAGCATGGTGTGTACACAACTCACACGCTGCAAAGATCCCTCTACACACATTGAAGACGGAAGCCAACAGTGGGTGCATCTTAACTTTCAAGACAGCGGTGGAAATGGGTCTGGTCCACATACTCTACCAACTAATGGCCCATAAATACTTTTCCAGGCCTGACGCTGTGGAGCACACATTTCCAAATCTCTTCAACGGCCTAGGGAAGCTAAAACACAGGAAGGTACAGCTCCACATCAACCCAGAAGTCCCGCCGGTTGCCCAACACTATGGTGGTATACCCGTGAACATTCAACAACAACTGGAGGAAGAACTAGACAAGCTCATCAAACTCAGTGTCATTGAACCCGTCTCCGGGCCTACGCCATGGGTATCACCCATAGTCCCAGTCCCCAAGAAATCCCCGGATGGATCAATACGCCTGTGCGTAGACATCAAAAGGGCAAACGTAGCGATTGAAAGTGAGAGACATCAAGCACCCAGGATCACAGATATGATCCACCTTCTCCACGGAGCACACGTCTTCACAAAGCTAGACTTAACAAAAGGATATCATCAAATTGAGATAGCCCCTGAATCAAAATACATAACAACCTTCGTGACACATCTGGGACTGTTCCAATACAAGAGGCTCAGCTTCGGCATTTCATCCGCCGCAGAGATTTTCCAAGAAGAAATGCATCGAGTTATCAGGCGCGTACCCAACTGCCTCAGTTACTCAGATGATGTCTTAGTCTTCGGTTAAACCAAGAAGGAACACGACACAGCGCTATACCGGGTGTGCGCGGCCCTGGAAGCAGCAGGCCTCACACTTAATAAAGCCAAATGTGAATTCGGCAAAGGCTTCCTACGATTCTTCAGACATATCTTTTCTGACAAAGGAATGCGGCCAGACCCAGACCAGGTGGCCGCCCTCAATTCAGCATCGCCCCCCAAGGACGCAACAGAACTGCAGTTGTTACTCGGCTTAGCCAGCTACTGCTCTAGATACCTAAAGGACTATGCCACCGTCAGCAACCCACTGCGCCTACTAACGTGCAAAGATCAACAGTACATCTGGTCCAAAGACTGCCAGAAAGCATTTGAAGTGATACGCAACGCCATCGCGGAGGACATGGCCTACTTTGATGCAAAACGAGAAACAGAGTTGATAGTCGACGTCAGCCCTGTTGGGTTAGATGTCATCCTTGCCCAAAGGGACCCCGGGGCGCCTTCAAAAGTCTATATAGTGGCATATGCCAGCAGAAGCTTGACCCCCATGGACCAACCCTATTCCCAAGCAGAAAAAGAAAGCTTGGCCGTGGTGTGGGCATGTGAGTGCTTTCATTTGTTTCTGTATGGAAAGGAGTTCACAATCACCACGGATCATCAAGCCCTGCTCACAATCTATGGGGACCCCAAGGCAAGAATGCCCCCGCGAATAGCCAGGTGGGGATTGTGCCTTCAGGACTACAAGTTTGTCATCAAACACCGCCCAGGGAAAGAGGACAATCCGGCAGACTACCTGTCCTGACACCCAACAGGACCGGCAAGCCCCCAACCATTCATTGCGGATGAGTACATCAACTACGTAGTACATCACCTTCAGCCCCTGCCCTTGGGGTGGGCTGACCTCATCATACAGTCAGAACAGGATCCAGCCCTCCGGATTGTCCGACACTGCATACGGGCGGAAAGGAGAGCACACATCCGATAACAGGCAAAACAGGAATCCGAGGCGGTCCAAGAAGACATCAAATGGATAGACCATGTCCGAGAGGAACTCTCCATAATAGATGAACACGTCCTGTTAAAGGGGTGCAAGGTACTCATCCCGGAGGCACTGCGAGCAAAAACAATACACATGGCACATGAAGGTCACCGAGGGGTGGTCGCCACCAAGCAGCTGTTAAGACAAAAAGTGTTGTTCCCGAGGCTCGACGCGATGGTGGAAGAAATAGTTGGAAAATGCCTGACGTGTGCACAAGTAGCACCACCACCACACCCGAACCCACTCCAGATGTCACCCCTACCAGAACAAGTATGGGAAGAATTAGCAGTGGACTTCTTTGGACCGCTGCGAGACGGCACCTACGTGCTAGTGATAATAGATGAACTGAACACCCCCGATTTCTGGAAGCACAAATTGTGGAGAGCACAGCTGCCTCAAGCGTCATTCCAGCCCTGGACCGCATGCTGCCCACCTACGGAATTCCCAGACTGATAAAGTCAGACAATAGGATGCCCTTCACAAGTCAGGACTTTGAAAACTTCGCCAAATATACGGGGTTTCAACATAGAAAAATAACGCCTCGATGGCCACAGGAAAATGGCATTGTTGAGAGATTCATGGCCAACATCAAAAGAACACTACAAATAGCCACCATTCTCAACAAGCCGTTCGAACAGGCCCTCTACCAATTATTGAGGGACTACAGGCACACCCCACACAGCACCACAGGGATATGCCCAGCCAACCTGATGTTCCGAAGACCAATCAAAACTCGATTACCAGAAGACCCCAGCCCCGCAGTTGCAACACCACTAGAACAGGAGGCCAAAGAAAGAGACGAAGCCGCAAAGACCAAGATGAAGGATACTGCAGATCACAAGAGGCGAGCACAGGAATCGACCATGGAACTAGGAGACCAGGTGTGGATGCGTCAGCCGAAAAACCGGAAAGAGGATGCGACGTTTGCAAAGGAACCCCTGAGGGTGACACAAAAGAGAGGAACCATGATCACGGCACAAAGAGAGGATCACTCCTCGGTGACTTGCAACGTCTCACACTTCAAGCGCATGACGACCAACCCCGTAGACATTTGGGACAGAAACGCACACAGTGCTGAGGTACAACGAGATGAACCTTACCTAGGAGACAGCGAGGCATCCGAGGGTGAGGAAAGCCAGATAAACTATTCAGTGACCTGGGTGACCCCTCACAGCTCCAGGAGACCGCAAAGGTGTTGCATAAAACCCCACCAACTTATCGAAGAGATGGAGTGAGAAGAGGTGAGTATCTGGTACTTTAAAAAAGGGGGGGGTGTCAGGTTGTGGCAGCCCCGGCATCACCCGCCCACATCGTTGTGTGGGTGGACCGCAGTTGTGGTCCTTTTCCCCGTAAGAGGGAAGTGACATTGGGGAGGGGGCGAGGGGGTTTTCGGGCAGTCTGATGCCGGCGGTTAATAAAGAGAGTTGAAGTGCACCCCGGCTCCCGCGTGATATGTCCCTGCACGGTTTGAGGTCTGGGTAAAACCTCACAGGATCTTTCAAATAAATGATTCTCCTGTCTCCTGCTGTTTGTAGCATCAACAAAGCGGACATTTTAGGTTGGAGACAAGAGTCGTCAGTAGCACTGCCCGTTTGGCAAATTACTTGATCCAAACCTAAAGCTGCTCTGTTAATCCCAAGCGCCCCCACCACCCAGACACATGCAGCCCATGCCGCCCTGCTCCTTAATAAAGGCGCCGACAAATCAGACTAAAAGTCCTGAAATGCTATCACACGGAAAGACACAAAGGCGCATGTGCGGGCAGAACAAACCCCCAGAAAGAATTGCCTTTTAGTCACAGAAGACTTGGAAAGGTGGGTGCTGCTGCAATGTAAGAATGAAAATGAAAGCTGTGGTGCTCCCTCTCCTTGCTGTTAGCCTGGCGTTAATAGCCCTCTCCTTTAGGCTTCTGCTGTCCATTGGGGGTGCCATTTGTGTTATGGCATCAGTGTGGTTCATGAGATTGGCCAGGGCAATGAAGGCAGTCATATTCATATCAATGCACTGCCCAAGCCATGAAAGTCATAGGCACGAGACATGTTACAACAATGATGATTGACGCACATACTTTGGACCAACCCCCATCATTGGTCGATAAGACGGAAGGCATCTGAAATAAACAAATAGCATTTCAGCAAATTCATGCCAGAGCACTGCCAGTTACCATAACAACCACCTTATTTTTTCTCGACACCATATTTCCCTTCTCTTTTACCTGTAGTTACAGATTTGGCCTTCACACCTGCAAATGTACCAAAACCAATAAAGAGCCATGCAAGGGAACCATTGGCAGTTGGACTCAAAGCCACTTCACGGGCGGCCGGCTCTCATGTGTCTTCAAAGGGAAAATGTGCTACTACACAGGAAACTATATTTGCCAAGAAAATTAGCGCACAAAAGATTGATTCTGAAGATCCACAAGACCATATTAGTCTGTACTATCACCTTAAGAAATATGCAACACTCTGTGTATCCTTCTATCTAACTCCTACTCCTCAACTCCCATCACCATCTCCCTTTTCTCGCTATTCCACTTCTCTCTTACCTCCTCTACCAAACTCCTATGCATCCTCCATCCTGCTAACCCGTTCTACACTCTTATTAATCCCTTTGCACCCCCAAATGATGAAAGAACTTGTACTTGTCACACCATCTAATACCTCCTCCCTCTTCAACCTCTGTTTCAACAGACATCTTCCCAGCCTGCTACAAAAATAACTGTCATACCCACACTAAAAAAAAAAAGTTCAGATCCTGTCAATCCCTCAAACCATAGTCCTGTCTTTCCCCTACCACATCCCTCCAAAGTTCTGAAGAGAGTTGGCTTCAATTGGCTGATGGGGAGCAGGTGCAAGTGGATCTAGGTCACCCGGCCTAAGCCCTGCCCACCTGTTGCCTTCCTGCCTGTCGCTCTTTTCCATCACTTAGTAAGCCACGCCCACCTGGTGCCTTCCTGCTTGCCGATCTTTTTCACCACTTAGCAAGCCCCACCCACCTGGTGCCTTCCTGCTTGCCGCTGTTTCCCTACTTAAGGAGCCCTCCAGCATCTTTTCCTTTGCAGGTGGGGAGCAGGTGCAAGTGGATCTAGGTCACCTGGCCTAAGCCCTGCCCACCTGGTGCCTTCCTGCCTGCCGCTCTTTCTCACCACTTAGCAAGCCCCACCCACCTGGTGCCTTCCTGCTTGCCGCTGTTTCCCTACTTAAGGAGCCCTCCAGCCTCTTTTCCTTTGCAGATGTGGAGCAGGTGCAAGTGGATCTAGGTCACCTGGTCCAAGCACCACCCACCTTCTTAGCCCTGCCTCTTCCTTCCTGCTCTTAACTATTAGATCAAGGGTGTCTGCAGTGAAGGGCAGACGAAGAAAAGGGCAATTCCTGTTTGGACCTGTTCGGACCAGGAGGACCCAGGGCCCGACCCCCAGCTCAGACAGCAGGTAAGCATGCACCAACATGTGTTACCCCCTCTGTCCTCACAGGCCATCCCCATCCCCTCTGGTCCCCCTGTTATGTTCCCTTGTGTCCCCCACCTTTCTCGCACACAGGTGTGGCCTGTTTTGCTTGATTCCTCTACCCTGCTCCCCCTCAACCTCCTCCAGCCTACTTCTGCACGAGTCTGTCCTGATACATTCTGGTTTCACCATCACCGTCTTATGGCCAATGCTGGATTTGACTTTTATGGACTTCATTCATTCACTGTGCGTCACTCTTTCTCAACTCTCATGCTGGACTTCCTTTGCATCTTGTATTTATGGTGGCCCTGAATCATGCTGTTCCCATCCTCATCTTGTATCCTGGCTTGCAACATTATGTGTTACTATGGACATCTGCAATTGAATTCGCTCTCCACTCTTGCTTCTCCACTCTTTTTGACTGCTTACTCTCTGTTCTCTCCTCCTTTCCCTTCTCCCTTTTCCTATCTCCTCCCCTTACTTTCTTCTATGCACTTACTCTATCAGAATTGTCCCTGGACCTAATATGATAGCAACATCGTCTGTTTCCTCCACCCTCCCATAACTGCTTTTTTCCTCCCCACGGCCCCTCCAGCACTGAAATCTCATCAGGCCTAGTATGATAGTCGCTTGTTTTGTTACTCCCCTCCCTTTCTGCACCCCTCTCCCTCACCTTTTGTTTTTCTATGGCTCTGCAGAAATGTTGTCAGGCCTAGTACGATAGTCGCCTGTCTGTTTCCATTTCCTTCCCACTCTCCCCCTCCCTTCCTTATCTATATCTTAGCTCTTGCACTATCTGAAATGTTGTCAGGCCGAGTACAATAGTTAATTTCACATCCTTACTGTTCATGGCCTGTAAGAATGTCATTGTATTTTCCCTTGTTCCCTCCCTTGCCTTGAAGCGCTTTGAAACACATTGTGTATAGGCGCTATATAAAAAAAACTATCATATATCAATTGAATCGTCAGCTATCCACACACTTTGTGACCACATTCAATCTGGATTTTAAGCCAAATACTCTCTCGAGACTGCTCTCACCCCCCAGGTCTCCAACCTTTTGACCACTGCTCAATACGCTCACCTTTATTCCATCCTCATTCTATTTGATGGCTCTGCAGCCCTGGAAACTATGGATCATTCTTTTATCCTCCAAACTCTTTCCTAGGGTCCAGTCCTTGACCCACACCTCTTCACCATCTACCCTGGGGAGACAAATTTCTTCCTTGGGCCTTCGCAACCGCTCTTTGTTTATGAAGCCCAGACCCTGTTCTCCTTCCCGACCTTCACACCAGCTACTTCAGACCACATTACTAGTTGTTCCTGCACCATGTGCTACTGGGTGGCTCTCTGCTGCCGTAGGCTAAACTCCTCTAAGACAGAGGTCATCTTTCTCCAAGCCTTTAATGCTAGCCCCACTCCCATCTCCCATCTTCTTCCCTCTGACATCTTCACTCCTCCAATGACTTGCAGCATTGGGGTCCGTTTCCATAGTGGCCTTAAAGTCTTCAATTCATTATGGCCACAGCCACCTCAGCCATGTTCAACTGCTTCAATATAAGGAAAATCTGCCCACATCTCACCCACCACTCAGCAAAAACGTTCATCTCTATCCCGGTGCCCAGCCAAGTGGAGAACTCTGCCAGCCTAGTCCTAGATATTACCCTCTACTCCTTCACTCCCCTAAAATAGCTATCACCTTTGCTACATCCACCCTCTTCAAATGACCCAGAACCTCTGCCACCCTAATTTACCATCACCATGCTCGATGGTACTCATCATCGTTAAATCTATCCATGTCCTGTTCCCAATGCCTTGCTGACTGTGTGTCTGCATTCTCCCTCTCGGACACTGCGCTCCTCTTCTCCCAACAGCCACATTGTCCCATGTGCCTCACTGCTTCCTCCCACTACTGTCCCTTCTCACTACTTGCCCCATTGCCCTGCAATATGTCCCAGTAGCACGCTGGTCCTTCAAAGCCATGCCATCAATGGGATATTTTATGTTAATGCTCAAAATCCACTTACTTGCAACTGAAGGGGCATCTCCAAACCCTGTGCTATCCCATTTCAATGGCTGCCTCACCTGCCTTACTTCATAATCTCTCACAGGAATGCACATATGTGAACTGTAGCTATGTTAGTATTGGCTGCAGTGCCTAAATGTTTATTTATGGTTTTCCCACTAGTCATTCTCTCTGGCTAATGTTCCTCTGCAGTACCCCATCACCACCTGGTCTACTTCATCCACATAACCAGGGACGTCATGTGGGAATGGGGAGTAAAAGTTACCGGCCCCTGGCAATGGGGAAATACAGGGTCCTCCAGGGTTGTAATGCCTCTGTATTTCCCCATTGCCAGGGGCTGGATAAAATTTGCAAGTTTGGCGACAGCCTGCCAGTGTTACCGGCAAGGCTTCCGCCAAACTTGTAATGAGGCCCATTGTAATAAAAGCAACACTTAAGAGACTGGAGCAGGTGCTGATCTGCCCATTGATTAATTAACATTTCTAATTCCGCCAGATTTAAACACATTTTGAAGATGAAATTTAGTGGCAACCATAATATCTGTCATGATTCATGGTCGCTGGCCATAATCTATGGTTTCGTGAAGCTGACTTACCTCGTCTACTTATAGTTCTATTGCAGTTGATCTTATGACCAACATATATGTGTATGTTTAGGGGGGTATCGGGCAGGAGCGCTTGGGTGTGGAGTACGATGGGGGAGAGAATATCTTAGGGGTGGGCATTAAAAGTAAAAACATGTTCGTCTGTCTACCAGGAGTCAAATGAAAAGTCGACGAGTTAAGTGTTGTTGATTAAACAACATAGGACCTCTATGCCCATGCCCTAAGGTTTGCCTCTGCCCCACCGAGGAACTGCTATCCACACTACCCAGAGGCCCTTGAGTGTTGCCATGTCCTGGTGATTCTATACCATGGACATGGCCTGCACATGGGCTGCCTGCACATTACCCCTGCCTATAAATGTGATGATGGTATGTTTGATGCCAAGCATTATGCGATCAAAGGCAACATTTGTACACCATCTGAGGGATCATTTGCAGGGTAATTAGCAGTGCATAGAGTCTATTGCTGCATTTTTATGTTTTATATCTTTACCACAACATTCATTCTTTCTAAGCACTATTTTTTAATGAACATATTTATCTTATTTTCGAAAACAACGACAACTTCCCTTAAGCAGTTAATACAATACAGGGACATTTTTGGGAATGATATACTTCATATAAATGTGGCTCTGTGTTTGCAGTTCATTGTGCTTTATTACACATTGTGCACTTAGGGCACTGCCTTCACCCATACCACGGATGCAGTGCTTTTACCGGCAGCGCTGCAAGTGGAAAGGCATGGGCACAGCACTTCCAATCGTAGCGTTGAATAAAATAATACCATATGGGCCCCAAGCCATGCCCTCCATAGAGTGCAGCCATCTACAATTCTTGTATGGCACAAATTGCTGCGAGATCAAGCACACACACTGCCTCTGTCCACACAACACACAGAACATGACTGTAGGCCATGCATAGTCATAATTGCTCTATCCACAGCACCTGAAATCCACAACTGCAGGTTATGCTGGGTGATACAGGGCCCTGAGCTGGAGTGCCTGATGGGCATTGCTGCAGGACATTTCATGTGGGCATGTCCCTTGGTCCTTTAGGTATTCTGAAGGATTCCCCTGATTGGGTATGGAGTGGGGATTCTCTTATTTGTCTGCCTTACGCTCCTGTTCCTACTGAACTCTGTGGCATTTTGGTTCCTGTATGTGAGCTCCCCTTCCTAAAGCTTTGGGATTCTTTTTGACTGTGCCTGTGGCCCTGGATGTGCAAAGACATAGCTTCGGTGGGCTAATATAAGGGCATACTTCGTTTTTGGGGAATGGTTAATAACTAAGTGTACCAATGCTATAGTGATGATTTTCTCCAATATTAAAACCTTAAACCTTCGGGTCGGTATGCCCTCCACCCACTTGCTGCAAACTCCCACGTGCTACCCTACTTCCCCTCTCACAAAACCCTCTTGGGGTTTATATGGTGGGGGATGGAATTGCATGTGAATTTCAGCAGTTTTTGCTCTGTCCCGCTATGCGGTCCCACAGAGTTATGCAACCTCCTCAAACCCACTACTGCGTGGGGCCATGGCTGTACAAGGCACTGAATAAACATGCCCTGCCCAGATTGACTGCCTGTCTACCTGCCTCGGACAGCAGGTCTTGGCCTCGGCATACTCTGTCTTCCCGGGTCACACTCCTGAGAAGTGAGACACCATTGCTATACATCTCTAAATATTCTCGTCAAAGCTTTCAAGTAGGAAGGGCAATTAAAAACACTGGAACATTCTCCACAGCGACCCTCTACTTCACAAACTTTTCCCTAAATCCCCAATGATGGCCTTTAAGAGGGGTCAGAATTTAAGGGACGAGTTAGTAAGAGCCAAGAAACCTCCAAAGGAAAAACAAATGATATTGAGCACAAGAAGGAAAGGAACACACCCCTGCTTGGCCTGTTCACACTGCAACATTGTGATAAAAGGTGAATTTGTGACACATCCCCAGACGGGTAAAAAATATAAACTCAGAGATTTTGCCACTTGCATCTCATTAGGCGTGATATATGCCATCAAATGCCCTTGTGGCAAACTATGTGTGGGACAAACCACCAGACCAGTGAAAGACAGAATCACTGAACATAAGTCTAACATTAGAAGCAAAAACATCAAATCTCCACTGGCAAGGCACTTTGTGCAATATCAACACACAGTAGCCCAAGTGAAATTTCTGGTCTTGGAAGTGGTCAAAAAAACACACAGAGGGGGTGACAATCAGTCAACCTTGTCTTGCAGAGAAACATTTTGGATAGACTTACTTGATACTCTGAACCCTAAAGGACTCAATGAGGAGTTTTCACTTTGATGTTTCATTTGAAATACTATCAATGACTGACTTACTCTTTTATCTTCTCTTGTTGTTGAGGATGAATTCACTCAAATAAGCATCACTGCCTGGTGTCACTGTGATCATGTTATTCGGGAGTTTTTTCTGTCATGAATGTACCAATGAAAATAGTTAATTTGTTAACTTTACATTAACTAAGGAAATGTAGAAGATTAACATCAGAATGAGGTAATTTAATCCGAATTATACACTAATTCACAGTGGAACAATTGTTAAACTAATGTAAGTCCGGGTCTTGTCAACCGGTCCAGTGACCTTATGTTAAATTGCATGGAACATCTTTTTACGAAGTAATCATTGTTTTTTCAACATGTAGCCCATCTCACTGTGACCGTAATACAGTTTACACAGACAATTCTATCTACCTTTAACTGAACGCTTGATCCAGGCTATCTCCCCTGTCAATGTAGGTATAAAATGGGGCTTAGGTAACTTGTTTTTTCCCCCCGTTGTCTTTTATCATTTACCACCTCATGTCAATATCGATCCGTATTCTGGATAGGTAATGTGACCACAGAACCACTCTAAGATGGCGTCCACTGTACTCATTGCTCTTACTACATCCTACGCACCTTCTAAATAGTTAGACTAGTCCTTTCTCTAGTCCCGCGTGAAAACATAATTGCTATAGTAACCCGACACACGCCAACTTTCTAGCGTGCTGCTAGGTTTCCAGGGAGACGCCTTTAACTCACAGCAGTTCACTCCTGGAACGCTTTGCCCGCTTTGTGACACGTGCGGCCACTGCAAACCTGTTCTATCAATCGATAACGTTCTGATAGCCAGAACGAGGTGGACTTGCAAATCCTGCAACCGCATCTGAAGGTAAGAACAGAAAATGATGAATACACATCGTTTATAAACGGTTATGCACTCATGTTGAAACTCTACAATAGCGTTTGACACTGTGTTTTCACACTCTCCAAACTCAAGGCAAAGATGGCCAGGAAACCCATTTTAACTGAAGTAAAGAAGCAGTGTTCTTCTTGATCACCAGCACACCCATCTCTGAGTAAGCGCAGCTATCCCCACGGACTATATCTCGTGACTGAGAATGAGTAAGCTTATATTTTTCAAATTTTATATACTTTACCTCACATGCCAAAAAATGTCTTTTGATAACTTAGACCGGAGGTCCATATGCCAATATAGAAATGCTCTGTAGAATAGCAGTCAGATCATATTTGTTACTGCATAGTTATAGGTAATTCTTGGCTTCTATGGTAGTTTAGAGCATAGTGATTTCTACTGGAGACTAATCAGTTAATTATGAACATGATAGGGTCTATTAATTACTTTCGCCTGTATCACCCATTTTAAATGATGTTATAGCTATAACTAGAATTCTTACTTAATACCCATGCTATTTGCCTCCATTTAGGTTCCGCACCTGTAAATAGGAAAGCCCTATACCCCAGAATGCTCTGTGGATTCGGCATCCAATAACAAATACATTACTTTGCTCAACATAAGCATCTTCACCCCACGATTAAAAGGTACGCTCATTTCTCCTTTTTTCCTGCTACTATGCAAAGATTGTCTATATATGGCAACACACAATCATCAGACACTTATTAGTGAATTATCTCAACATAGGGAACCAAATTGCATGATGGTCACTGTGGCTTCTTCCAGTTGATTCCTTTTGATACTTTAAGCAGAAAATAAGCTTCCTTGTAAAATCAGAAACCTTTCTTTGAATGTTTTTACATAAGGACCAGCTGTATTCATTGTAATCAAGTCAATTCACCATGGTTTGTAATTAAGGCTTTTTCATGAATTTGTTGTCTTCAAACAGAAAACTTATGTCCATCCTATTTAACAGTAGCTTGACATATCCTTTATTTATTTTCACTGTTTTTCAGTTCATACCTCTTTGGCTCAAGAAGAAGGGATGTTGATCCCGAAACGCGTCAGCCTTTCCATTTTGAACTGTCTGCATACATGATTAATGCTTATCTATACAACATTGACCTCTTGACATTGTATTTGTATTTGTTTTCTGCATAATATGACCGCATACAACACAGTTGTTTGTACAGATTAAACTATTATGCTTTAATGCCTAAAACATTGTTTGTTCCTATATTCACTTTACCAAAAGAATATTAACCATTAAATTCTAGAAAGAAAATCATTTTTATTTATCCATCAGTCGATGGAATACTGATAGTGTGCAGGGGACGGGAGGGCTCCTACCTTTGGATCCTCTTTCTTTTCTCTACGTATATGTAATAGTGATCCTGTGCCAGGGTCACGTTTCCTCCCCCGCACCTTAAAACAATATATAATACTTTTACACTCCTCACTAACATCACATAAGACTAGGCGAGTTCATCTGCAACCCTCCGCAAAGTGAGGCTTTCCCACATCTGCAGCTCCCTTCGAGCATCAGCCATCTTCTCTGTGTTGAAGCTGTGCTCATCCCACATACAACTCAAAGTGCACCTCATTCAGTTGTGCCGGCAAACAGATGTTAATGTTAAAGGATATTGCCCAAATCATAATTGTATCCATGCCCTTAGCTTACTTGGATGCCAGTGTGGGGTCATTCCATGTCCTATGGTCAAGCGTACGGGGCCCTGAATGTGCATGCTGTGGGCGTGAGGGTGAATGCGCCAGCCTAACTTTCCCGTCTGCCTGACCACTACTCACCTCTTTCAGTGGCGGTATTGCAAAAGAAGGAAAACAAAAACATATCCTCATTATTGAAATCTGACCGAACCTTAGTCAAACCAGCAAAGGGATGGTCCTTACAACACCCTTATCCTTATGCAAAGCTGCTGCGCAAGAGTCAATAAATAGTGGCAATAATCAGCATGTCGACAACCCTCCAGTGGAGGCTACATCACAAGTCTCCCAGACTGTGACGCAAGACCCCTAAGAGATGGATCCTTGCTAGCTGAAAACCCCCCCTCAACAGCCGGAGAGACGAGTGGGAGTAGATTTGAGGAACTTAAAAGTGATAGGTGCAATAAGTTACAGTGCAAGTAGCACAGCACAAAAAAAATGGAAATCTATCACACAAATGGAATCATAGGCTACAGGGGCGCCCGCCAAACATAAGCATCAGAGGACCTTTCTAGCCCACTCATGAGAGAGAGAGACGCTGCCAAGACACTAAAAGCACCAATGAACAGCACACGAACTCACCCACAAGGTACATTTACCAACCGCTGGAGGCGGTTCTGGCATATGCTGTGTGACAAGGAATAGATTGTAAACCCCTAACACAGCACAGACCCACCTCCGGAAAAGAGAAAAGATGCCAGGGTCACCAATGCAGTCCAACATCCAGAGGGGGGGTGCCAGACCTCTGCAGGCTCCAGGGGCTGCATGCGCAAGCTTCACACAGTCAGTGCTATGCCATGTTTATGGCAGCCTAACTGCAGGGTCATGGGCACGAAGAAGCTCGCCCTTCTAGTACAGAAGAGAGGCATTTTCAAACAGGAAGGATCCCTACCCATTCCATTCCGGAACAAATGCCTCTCTGAGGAAAACTAAGATATCCTTTAACAACCCTCTTCTGAGAAGGAAGGGAGCTTATCACAGTTGTTCAGGTCCCGAGAGAGAGGAGAGAAAGAAAGAAAGAAAGAAAGAAAGAAAGAAAGAAAGAAAGAAAGAAAGAAAGAAAGAAAGAAAGAAAGAAAGAAAGAAAGAAAGAAAGAAAGAAAGAAAGAAGTACATGTCCTTCAATTTCAGACTCCAGACATCATGTATCCTGGGCTGTACAGAATAGCCTCACAACTCTATTCTGAGGAGTCTGTGAGAATACGCATTTGTGGCAATGGTGGGAGAAAGAGGATCCTTGCAAACGCATTTTACCCAAGTACACACCACAGAACACCCACCAGCACTTTACCTGAGATGGAGATTTGAAGATGGAACTCCTTTCATCAACGAGTGGAGAGCTACAACCTAAATGTGACAATAATCTCCATAATGCCCATGGCTAGGACCTTGGAGGCAAGGCTCGAACCAAATAAAAGGATTTTGGTGTGACACTATTTAGCCAACTTTTGAATGACGATTGAGGCAAGGATAATACAGCATCAATGAATAAACATTTCAGCCCCACATTCAATGAGCTTTTAGAATCTTCACCATCTATTGGTATTTTTCATTTGAAATATTAGCCAGAAGTCAGTGTTCAGCTGCCCAACAATACTCTGCAGTAATACACCATAAGAGGAATTCAGCTGGAGAGAGTACATCAGTGGCTGTGGCTATTAAGAACTCTCTATAAAGAATGTCTTCAAAGCTACAGTGGTGCTAAAGGCAATATTGCGCAGTACCATGTCATCCAACTTAAAGAATGGCAGGGGATGGTCCTAAGCAGGCTCCAGTCAGTATCCCTGTCATGTAACCTCCTATCAGATTCATTGATTGCTGTGCCAAGCTGCCAAGCAGAGCCATAGTCATAGGAAGACCAGGTGGCTGGAACGGTAAGGAGGTTCCTGTCGCTGACTGATGAGGAATCATATTCATATAAGAAAAGAGGCTAGTCAAGATAAGATCTGTTTGCCATTGATCTAAAACACTGCAAATCAATGTAAGTCAATCGTCGGACGATGCCAGAATGTATCACCTCCCTTCTCAGGTGTCCCGGTTGGTTTGTCCCTCTAGTAAGGAGAAAAGCTCCCTGGCGGTTTCTACACGGGTAGATTGTTCATTCTCGTCAGAGTAGTTATAACCAGTAGCCATTTCTCCATCCATCAGAACACTATCAATAGGAAGATCCTGTCGTCTTCTGCAAGAACCTATTTGCTTCTCAGATTTGAATATTGTAATGATACCTGTGAGGTATATACCTCCCAATACTTGTTAAATACCTTTTGTGCCTTCTTTGGTCTGTGTAGGAGGGTGCAGGGTATTGCTCTTTAATTGGTGGTAGGGCAAGGGATGTATGACCTGCCTTGTAGTCAACAAAGTTTATGGGTTAAAAATAAAGACATCTTTCTGGTTATTGTTCTTCTTGATGTGCCTTTTACAAAGGAATAACTGTTAGGGTTTCACTCGATGCAAAACACTCCTTCCGGTTTTCTGAATGAGTTTGTTTGAGCTCCTCTACGTTCCTCTGACATTCTCAGTTGTCATCATATTCACTCATTGACATGTGAGGTGTGATGCTGGTGTAGCAGAGGATCAGCCATGTTCACATTCATCATCAAGCACCAGGACCCACCGTCACAGAGATATTAAGATTCTGGACTCACTATGAGTGCCTCAGGCTTTCATGTTGGAGCGGCACTTTTTAAAAAAAATGTTTTGCCTAATCCCCCTCCCCTATTATGTATCCCTTTACACCACCCCACTCTACCCCTTATGCCCTTCCCCCATATTTTACGATGTTTTTTTCGGCAAACATTTTTCAGCAAAAAGTGCTGTGGAAAATAAACGGGGGATGAATGAACGTCGTACCGTAGGAGAGCATCTAAAGTGGAATAAGTACACTTTATTTCAACTCTGTGGAAAAGCAAAGTCTCCTTTTATGGGCATACCAACAATGTTCCCTGGCCCTTCTCACTGAAAAGACCTAGAGAGACTCCTATTCATAAGAAGACTAAATAGGTTGCATTCATAACACCTACAAACTCGTACTGGGTCGCCGGGAACCCTGTGATTACTGGGTTCCCTGCCCTGAGGAAGGCAGTTTATCCAAGCCCGCCGAAACGCAATCTTGTGTCCCTGCGTAGACCACTCCACAATTTATTGTGTCTGTTTTTTATTTATTCTTTTTTCAAAAACACATTGTAGTTAGTGTAAATATTTACAGTAGATTTCATTTGTATGTCACTTTGTGCTGTGTCTCTTCACAATGTTATGTCCCTTTATGGGTATTTTCTCTTAAATTCTTTCCTTTAATTCACAATGTAAATAATGAGATGATGATGTGATGAAACATGTGCTTCTAAACTAAGCCTTTTTACTCTTGAAAAATTATAAAAAAATAAATTGTTTTTGGTAAAGTCAAAACAAGAATACTGCTAAATTATGTGTGTGCTGAACTTACCTGAAAACTAGACTGTGCCTCATGTCCATCTCTTTTTGAAAAAAACAGACCCATATTTATAAATCATTGGGATTTGTTATACTGGTAGGAACCTCTTTTGTATCATTTATATGTGTCCCAAATTCCTACCATTGTAGGGGCATCCCCCCCTTCTGTAAACAGACGGAAATAACATTTTAAACACACTGACTATTTTAAAGACACTCAAGCAGTGGATGCAATATGAAAAGCATTCAAGCATTCAAGCAGTTAATGTCTAGGCTGAGTAAATTGTACAGCATAGCAATGAAACAATGCAGAGCTGATATTCTTCAGTCACATATGGGGCGCTTTCTTGGGATTGGGTATACACCAAAACAAGAGAAGGTGATTATAAATAATTGTCATTAACATCATTATTTTTTTTGTTTATTTGGGCACTGTGATGCTGGAAATGCATTGGAGGGACAGGGCCTCTGTATCCTTGTCCTTTACTGGTTTCTATTGTGTGTTCTTTCGTGTTTTCCATGCAGGAGTTCATGTGGGACTCCGGGCAGTGCAGCTCTCTTTTGGTTTGGTGTACAGACCCATGGGATACCCTTATGGCACCGATGGGTGGGGGTACAACCCTGTGCCCCTAGTGTATGTTTTTGGGTACCTGTGCGTGGCCCACAGAGCAGGGTATGGGCTGGTGGCAGCTCCATGCTGAATTTGACAGGTGCTCTGAGTATCCTCCATTTTGGGATACCCAGGCCCTGCCATTGGAATCAGTTGATTCCTGATAGGAAACAAGATGGCCCCTGTGGCCTCTTGATTTCTATCGCCTGTTACCTTGTTTTCCCAAAGTCCTGGGAAGCCCTGACTCTGTCCCTTCCCCCTGACTGGCTGTTGGGTGGAAGTTCCATATATGTTGTTGTTGTGAAGTCCAGGCCAGATTGGCTGGAGCCTTCCCAGTGACTGTATGTTGTGGGTACACCCTGTGGGTGGGACCTGGGTGAATGGAGTGTGTGACCAATATGCACTTCTTGTTGTGGATGTCTGGTTTCTGGTGTTTGACACAATGACTGAGGCAGCCCTGCCCGAAACTGGTATGAATGCAGTGTGGAGTGTTGAATGGCTGGTTACTTGTCCCAATACACATAACCTGTTGTGAGTGTCTGGAGAGAAGTGAATGGCCTGAATGCACTATGCACCTGATTGGATGCCTGCCTGCATGAATGCCCTTTTGACCGATTGGTTGCCTGAGTGTCACCCAGCAGAATGAATGGGAGATCAACTAGTATATCTGGGGGCCTCTCACTGTTAGAATTCGTGTTCAGAAGCTGAAGAGAAACTGGAGTTGAAACTGAAGTTTAACCTAGAAGCCCTGCTGGAAGAGAAGTCTTGCTGCTGCTCTACTTCACCAATCTGAAAGCTGCTGTGTCTCCAAGGACTGACCCAGAGAGGACCTGGTTAGACATCCTGCTAATCTTTGACAGCGCTCCCTGGTAGACAGACCTACGTCAGGCTGCCGACCGGAGATGGGGACCGCCGCGGAATCACAAGGGGAAGCGCCCGGACGCTGTTGTCCATCACCGTCACCGACCGCTGTCGCCGACCAGAGCCGGCGTGCTCCTTTTGCCTAAGTAATATTTGATCCAAGGACACTGTCGTCTGCATCGTCGACTGCTTTGTCCTGCCGGAGAAAGCCGAGGCCGCTGACGCGCCGAGTAGCATCCGTCGGTGGGTTTCCCGCCACCTAAAGACCACAGAGATGCCGACTACTCGACGCCCTTGCTGGGCCACAGTTCTTCAAACTCTTTGCGGTCCTGAACTATCGTCACCGAGGTGCCCCGCATGCCTCTTCCTTGCAGGACGCCAACGATCCGTCGTCGACGAACACCGCTAGGAATGAAGCTGCCACCTCACCGTCATTGTTCAACCCTTTTCCTCGTGGGATCTCGATGATCAATGGCTCCTGCCTTAAAGGGAGCCGCTCAGGAAGGATCCGTCGATGACTCGACAACAAACTCTGCTATTCCAGGTACATTGGGGTGGTAGAACTATTTTAGAAGGAAATAAGACCCTTGTGAACAATATATGGACTGGGCTTGTGTGATATCTTAATTTACAGGTTACCCAGTGGGGGGATCTCCACACAGAATTGTGCCTAGTTGGTAGGGGTCAATATTCTGTCCATTGTTCTAACCAACTGCTTTTCTCCTATATCTATTGTTGGTTACTTTTATGCCTTGATCTGTGTGACATTTGACCAGAGTAGAGTTGATGCACTTTAATGAGATCTGATAATAATTGTGGTACCACTTTAGAACTGTATATATTTGCCATTGTGGATTTTCTGAGCACAAAGTGAGTTATTGTGATAGTGTACATAACCTTGAATATTAATTATATAAAGACTGTGTTTTAACTAATACCGTGTGTGGACATTCCTTTGTGGGGGATTGGGGACGACACTGTACTTAAGACCCAGCCTACATCACCTCCTGAGAAGCTAGGCCTTGATTGCTCGACCAGCGTTACCCTATAGAGAATCTTGGCTTGGGTCCTCTGTGCCTCTCCTCTGCCATATAGAGAGCAGGAGTACAGACACCCCCCTCCAGTCTTTACAGGCTCCCATCCTGTTTCCTTATTTTTTTAACCCCTTACCCCATAAATATTTTTAAAAATCAATGTTTTTCGATGGATTTATTTCAGTAAAAAAATTAATCTAATTTGTTTTCGATAAAATCACAGGATACCAACCTATAACAGATGTGTTCAAACGAACTACATCAATAGTTTAAGCGTTTTGGTTGACATGCCCCATGCGTGAGACTGTTTGTGTCCTCTTTCTCTTGGGTGTGTGTCCACTTAAGCCCCAGTCCGTGCAACGTTGAGGGGATGTCAAAGGATCAGCAAACTGCACCCCCCGAGATGGATGGTCCTTGCATGCTCTGTGTCTCGTGGTTATACTTCAATGAGCTGCACACTGCCATGCAGCAGAATGGGAAATTGCTTGTTTATGCCTCGTAATGGACTATGGCAAGGTTGCAGCATTATGCTATAATGGTGTTTACATATGGAAAGGAGCTCTCCATTAGGAATACATTGGGCCTCATTATAAGTATGCCGGCCCGGTAACACCGGTGTAATCATGATACAGGAGTCTATAGAGAGTAGGCAGGCACTCTATTTACAGGAGTCTACAGAGACTAGGCAGGCACTCACGATACAGAAGTCTATAAAGACTAGGCAGGCACTCAAGATACTGGTCTAGTAGTATGTATTTTGATTCTAGGATGTATGGAATCTGTATGAATGTATGGAATTTATTCAGCACAAACCTAGTGCACTGTGCATAGGGGTGCATCCAGTGTTACATGTAGGGTGCAGGAGTAGCAAAGGGTACTAAGAGGGGTCAGGGATTCATGGAGAGTGTGAAGCTTCTGAGGGGAGGGTGAAGTAGGGTTGAGTGGAGTGATCAACGAATGGTGAAATGGTCTTTGATGAGTAGTGTCTTCAATAGTAGAGGTTGCCAGTCTGTCTGATCTGTATTGGTAACATGCTCTAGAGAGAAGGTTTCCTAGTTTTTCCCTCTTCCCGTCCAGTCTTGTAATGTCTTTACGTCTGTCGGCGCATTGGCCTCCATAGATGGTGAGTTGCTCGGCCAGGTTGAGTGGTGTTTTGGTTGTGACGTCTTTGTCGGGGATGCAGGTTGTCTTCAACATGAGGCATCATTGAAGGGGTAACCTTTGAGCGTGGTGGTAAAGTGGCTGAACAACTCTAGTAATGCGATGAGGCATGATTCAGCATGGTAGAGTGTCTCTAGAGGGCCCAAGGAGGCATCTGGATTTCCCTTGTGAGTAGGGTGTTGTCACCCTCTAGTTGAGAAATGACCAGGTCAGGACACTGTTGAAAGGCCAAAATGTGGTACTCAAATGCCCCACTAATAATACACCAAAATAAATTACACACTCTTCAGAGCAATATTTTCTGGGTGTTAACTCATCGAAATTCAGTGTTCTACTTCAGGTTCCCGAGATTCAGTTTCTCAGGAAACGGACAACAGCTTTTCTGTTTAGGCAGCAAGGGCATTAACAAAACGCTCACCGCCTTTCAACAGGTCACAACCTTACTCATATTTTGTAAAAACGAATCTGAATAAATATCATATCAGATAATGTTTCACTCTCCTCACAATTGCTAATGGCAATGCCTAGAGGCAATTCAATGTTAAATGTAGCTCAATAAGCATAGCTACTCACCTCTCAATTCATTGTTTAAAATATGTAGCCCATGATTTCCAGTCCAGGCAGGGGTAAAGGTGTACACCTCACTCACCTCAGGCCAGGGAAAGACCCCATGGGACCACTCATCCCACCCCCACATTACTCTATATCTGACCGCCACAAACCTTTTCCAACAACCCCAACCAGCCAGCTGGATTTCTTGGGTATTATAGTTCTCTCCATAGGCTAGGCTCCTGGTGAGTGGTTGCACCTGTGTTTAATAATTACGGTAGTGTTGGGATTGGTTGCAACTTCTCAGTGCACCTGGTCTCACTTTGAGATTAGGGGGCCGGAACAAGCCTTTATTTAACCTGCCCTCCATCTTGGATTTGTGTCCACCCTCTGAGTCCCTCTCCATGGCCGGTTGTGGAAAGCAGAGTTCTCCCAGTTCCAGAGTGTTTGTTCGGCAAACTAGCACCTTGCTGGCTAAGCTAAGGTTTGCTGAATGTGCAGGAAATGTTGGTTTGCTGTACATTTGTATCACTCGGCAAGCGAACGCTCTCTGGGAAGGAAAATGGAATTGGTAATTTCACCTCTCATGCAGATACATTTGAAAGTTTCATTCAGCACAGGACTCCGGAGCTTGCGATGCATCCAGTGAACTTAAAATATTGTATAAAATGTGGGCCTCTGGAACTCCAGAAGTGAGGCCTCAGGGCTCTATACCGTTAGGTATAGAAAACAGTATCAGAACAAATGTTATTGCTGGTGGACAGCGTGAAGTGTTGGTTTTGCTCTCTCTGTTGGTGAGGGGCCCTATACTAGTGGGTTCTGTGACTGTTCCCAGCTGTGTATCCGAGGACAAGGGAGGTTGACCAGAGGATCCTCCCCTTGCCTCCCCTGGGCCTGTCATCCACCTACTCATGGAGGCACCCAGCCCGTGAGACACTCACTTGGCGGTCCTCAGAGCCAGGAAGGGGACCTTGTTACCGTACCTTTTCTCAGTATTTAATGTCTGCCATTGTAACTGCTTATAAAAAGAACGGATTGGCCAATTTGCAAACCAAATGAGAAAGAGAAAGCTAAAAAAACATTTTCAAGAATAATATTGTGAACCCTTAATTCATAAATATATCCAACATTTATTTTGGAACAGAAATATTTAAGAGGCTTGATGACTATTTCATCCTCACAAGTTCCCTTGGCTTGAATGTTCTTGATCCAATATTACAATATGCATGAAGCAGGCTTTAATATTAGAGCCACTATGGTGGTAATGAGAAACACACCCAGTATTTATAAATGCAGCTTGTTTTTACAATCTGTCTGATTATAAACCTGGTGTAGGGAATACAGCTTATGGTAATTACCACCGTATTGTGTCTGAAAATATATCATAATTTCAATACAATTTTAACATCCTATATATAGGGTGCAGTAAAAATATCTAAGAAATTGCCCAGAAGTTTTAAAACTTTGGTTCCCTTCAATGCATGAAAGCATGTTTTTGTACCAGGACAACAAAAGGTGTTAGAAAAGTTACCACCTTTGCTATGTAATGAACAAAAAGGCCACAATGGCTCTTTTGTTGCACTTCTATGCACAATCAAGCACGTCCTCAAAATGACAATGGGAATAAATAAAAAAAGGGAAAATAATGTGTGACGATTTCCTGAAATACCTCATGTGGTATTTCTGAAAATCACCATCTGATAATACCAAACAGCTGACTTTTGATATGAGTTACAGATGAAGGGGCTGATTCATGGAATTATTTGCGCCCAAAAACGGGGATTTGTGCGACATTCTGCCCGCAAATCCCTGTTTAACAAATGGGGATTTGCGGGCAGAATGGCGCACAAATCCCTGTTTTTCAGCGCAAATAATTCCATGAATCAGCACCGAAGTCTTTAACTTGCGGCACCAAGGCAGTATGAGTGAGCTTATGTAAACATAAATAAAACAAAATGCAAGTAAATCCCAAACCCACACAATATGTGCATACTGTACCTATACAAATATGTGTACCACAATTGTCCACCTCTCCACCCACCCGCTTTACACTCAGTACCTTGATCACTTGACCTTTGCAGGATGTGGCAATGCCAAGGAAAGAAGGAATCATCTTTTGCCCTCAAAGTCTGAATACCAGCAGCAATTTTAGTAATGAATATGCAGGGTCCGGCTGGAGACAATACGATTGGTTCTTTATTTATCAATGCTGAAAATGGGGATAGCACCGTCTACGAGAGGTGGAGGTCTATTGAGAGAGAATGATTTGGGAAAACAGGATGTCGCTCATTAGCCGAGAGTGATACTAGTCTCCATAAATATCATGGGCCAAAGAGAGCTCGCAAATTCAATAAAATATTGAAGCCCCTGTTTGCAGAGTAGCATAGCACGTAGGATTTATTTTTATTTGCGATGCATGTTTTTCTTGAATTGACCAATTATCGTTAATATGAGATATGTTCATTTGTATGCATACATCGTGAATTACATAATGAATAAGTAATTGTATGAACTTAATCAAGGTTACCTGTCATAAGCGCAGTCTGTGCTGTCCTTAACAGTTGTATCATTTTTGTCACCAATTAGCCAAACAAATTCTTCATTTGCTCTCAGCCTGATGTTCTTCCATTGTTTCTTCGGGACATAGCCACAGTCTGCATTGAAATCACCCATAAAGAGGAAATTCTGTGGTATTTAAAACAAACCACGTCAAATACATTGACTCATCCAAGCACACTTATTATCAGACTCAACAACAAAAGGAACCAAGGAAGAATACATGTAAAAACATATGTTCAATCACCTTTGCCAAAAAAAAGTATGTAATGATGATTTTCTGTCGCAAATAAACTAACACATTTACACTGTTATTAAAATATCTATGAACAATGAATTCAGCCTGGGATGTAAGGCCTAATCATGAGTATGGCAGTGCAGTAAATTAAATAGCAGTAACAGTGCTATTGCCTCTTTTAGTGCACTCCTATGTTTGGAGTTTGGAAGTGATTTTGAAAAAAATCTTCAGCACTTGGTTTAAGTTTTGTCCCCCAGATTATCCCCAAACAATGCAGGATTTGCAGCAGTCGGAATTAACACCCACAGTAAATGCACCAAATCCCAATGTAATACAATGGGACTCCATGAATGGGGATCAATACTGCCACCCAGCCACTCTTGGTCCAGTGAATTTACGCGTGACAGTAACTGTATTCGAATTTGGTGGTGTTTCCAGTGGAAATACTACAAAATCTTTAATAAAGACCATACAGTTTTCCTGTCAAGATCTATTATTAATTTCCATCTGCCCATCTGCGATTCAACTTTGACAATTTGGTAACTTCTTCCCTGCCGTGTCTTCCCTGCACTGGCTTCAAAGGGATATTAACAACAACAGTGAAATCCCTCCAAATCACCCAGTGATCCAGCCTTCATCTGGAAACCTTGCCTAATTTTGAAACGTCACCTCAATCTGCCATCCTTCTCCACTCATCCTCCTTTAATCTCTTTGAAGTTATGGAAAACCAGTGGCCGAGCCTACTCCAGGATTGATTCCTGTCTGTGGAACTCAGCAAATCGGGGTCATTGACAAAAACCAAGAGTTCTGAAAGGCCAGTACGACTCTGCTCATTTCAGTGGAATCTTTTCATTGTACTGCCTCACTTTGCCTCCTGGCACCAAGAACCCCCATGTACCTCGACATAGTTAGGAGAAGTATTCCCTTTTCAAGATACATTGCACTAAGCCTTGGAGGCAGGAGCAAGTGAAAAAAAAGGTTTTAATGACCCATGGTTTGCATTTATATGTTCTTGTGGTGTACATATGGTGTCCCAAGAAAGACTGATCTATTTTGAGAAGATTCAGAATAGTTTCAGATTTATTCATGACACTTTCACCAATGATATCTTTGCATGTTCATATAACTGTACAAGAGTGTTTACTCCACTCTATAACAATAGGGATGTGCATACAAATGTTGCATTCATTAGGAAGATTATGAGGCCAGTTAATCTTTTCACTGAATTGACAGATATATTTTAGTTTAAGGGCTCCACCATGAGAGTTACATGTGCAGTCATTTTACCTCCTTCACCAAGAGCAATACCTGAGGCAGAGGTGATTTGCACCTTCTTGGGTCTCAGCACGTCATGTCATGGGAGGGGGCACTTTCTTCATCTCCTGAAGGTCAAGAGTCAGTTACGAGCAAGTGCTGTGCAGGAGACCAATCATTGCTTGCAAAAGGCCACCCCCAGTTCCGGTATTTGTAATTTTAGTGGCAGCGTCTGATAGGGTGAACACAGATCCAAAATCTCTTCCCTCCGCATCCATAACGGTGTACTCTTGTCCCTGTAGCTTGCAGTGGTCAAGCCACAAGAGGCACTACAAAAAGACCTGGAATGAACCACGCGGCATCATTCATCCACAACTAAGAAGAAATACTTGAGATATTTTCAGTGGAATTGGGACTTCTTAACCATCATGAGAAACATCTGTATAGAAGTTTAACGAGTGCCACTACAGAGTCAATCTGTGGGCATTGCAATTTCATTCAAAAACCCTCATCCTCAGGTATTGCTTGCAGCTATTTTAGTACTTCTAACTAATGTGACATGACGCTCTAACTTAGCTGATCGAATTACGTCATATATCCAATTAATTCCTTCATCCCCCAACTGCCGCAAAGAGGAATTTGAACATTCAGAACAACTAAGACTTCAGGCTTAACCCATCCACCTCTACCGCTATCTGTTTCCCGACTAAAGCTGTGCCAAAGCTAGCCTGATTTCAAGAAAATGTTACTATGTGAATTGACATTTATGACTGATAGAATGTACCTTCATTCTAAGGATTTGATAATTAATTACCTCTCGCCTGTTGTTTATTTTTGGTCCTGCTAGATAGCAGTGTCATATTTTGCTGCATTGTGATGTATTTGTAAGATTTGTAGAGTTTACATTCTATCAACATCATATAGTATATTTAATAACACATTAAAATGTGTTTTTACACATTTTGAATGTTCCTCTCTTTCTGCCCCATTCAAAACTTACACTCAGCCAAGTAACCAATAGCCAGCAGTAAAATAATGAGATTTCATGCAAGGGATCTCAGGTAACTGTCCATTAAGGCTTTTATCCCTCTCTCGCCCCACTACCAAGTGACTGAATGGTTGACAATGCTATGAGCATGGCTTCCATTTTTACATTGGTTGTCCTTATGCAGTTATTTTTGGTTTTCATGGAAGATGTTTGTTTTTCTGGACATCCGTGTCGTGCCTTCAAGAATTGCTGCTGTATTTTCTGAAAGTATCACAAGATCCTGATTTAGCGTGATGATTCTAGTGGGCATTTACTTTTTGAATACTACACAGTGGATATTTCTGAGTTTATGACATACTTATAAGACGGTTGTTGCTCACTTGTTATCTAAATGAGATACTCTCTTTTAGCAATTTCATTCATGTTGCTTGATTTGAGACCTACTTTGGTGATGACTTAACAACTACATACTTGTTGATTTAGGTGAAAACAGTTCAGGTTTTTGACAGACATTTCTACTTCTTTAAATTAGTAATATTTATAGTTTTCTTGAAATGTGGTAACATCTGTGGGGATATTTATACAACGTGGTAAAAAGATAGGGCTTTTGTGTTTCTAAGGAGAGCACTTCATGTATGTTTATTCCTTCACATCACACTAGGGAGTAACATTGACACATTTAACAGACATAGCTTTGAAAAGCTTCAAGAAATGGAGGTGTTATGAAGATGAAGCGGAAGCAGGTAAGTCATATAATTGGGTTTATTTAGGTTAATAAATAAGAAAAGAAGACCCCACATCTCATGGGCTCCCTTCCCTTCAGTTCTCTCCTCCAACTGCCCAACTTAGAACCAAACAAGCAAAACACATACCAACATTCCATGACATCATAATGTATGCTCCCTTCACTAGAGAGATCTCCTCCCCAAAGGAGATGCACTACAACACATCTCCCCTCGTTTTTTTTTTTTTTTTTTTTATATATCATCTGATCACCTTTTTCTTTTCAGCATGTTACAATAACATCTAACATCTAATTGATCTAAAACAAGCATATTACACTATCTAAGTCACAACTCAAAACTGACCTAAAACAATTCCCCATGAGCGGCTCAGTTGCCATTTCCTTGCTTTCTCTCCTGGGCATTTTCCCGCATATGACTTTCACACATTTCCTCTCCTCAGAGAGGCAACTCTATCTTTATTCCACACTTGCCCTCCAGCAACACGCACTGCCCCTTTCATAACTGCCACAACTCTGACAGGATCCGAATAAATGGACTCCCCCTTCCTCCTTATCACTGCTTTCCTTATCCTAATCCAGTCACCACACTCCACACGCAACTCCTTATTTCCTCTCCTCAAATTTTCACGCTTGACCCAATCTGACTTCTTCCTCACTAACGACCTTCTCACCTCATCCACAACAAGATCAGTCTCCCTACATCTTCCCAGCCATGGCGGACAAGCCATGGAATATGGCTTCCTTCCCCTCATGAGTTCAAATGGGCATAGACCGGTCGTAGAATGTGGCGCCATCCTCAGAGCCCACATTCTATTTTGTATTAGAGCTAGCTTGTCTAAACCACACTCCTCTCCCATACGTACACTCTCCATTACACACCTATTCATTCTCTCAACCACACCATTTGACTCGGGATGGTACAATGAGGTTCTTTTGTGACCAACTCCGCACTTCCTCAAATAGTTAGAAAATCTTTCTCCAATAAACTGGGGCCCATTGTCGGTCAATATGGTCTCAGGCAAACCCTCACTTGCAAAAATGTCCTGTAGAACCTTTATCATACATTCACTCGTGATATCCTTCACAACCTTAAAATCCACCCATCTGGAAAACAAATCCACCACCACAACTATATACTTTCCCCAAGCATAACCAAGTTCCACGGGACCAAGTATGTCCATGGCTATATCACACCATATCCTGGACGGAAGACCAACATCCACTAAAGGTTGCTTTCTGGCCGCTATTCCCTTTCCACTCTTAACACAAAACTTACAATTTGCCAAACGATCTTCCACCTCCTTGTCAAAACCCGGCCACCAATAATCTTCTCTTAACACTCCTTTAGTCTTGGTAATCCCAATATGACCACTATGTGCTAAATCTACCACTTTCTTCCTTAATCCTATCGGGACCACTGCCCTACCCCATCTGAACAAAATATTATCATTTACGGATAATTCATCCTTCACCTCCCAATACGGTTTCACTTCTTCCGCCAATTCCACTTTATTTGGCCATACTGCCGATTCAACATATGTGATTACCCTCCTTATGATGTCATCTCTCTCCATTTCATCCAACCACTCCTGCTTGGATACTATGCCACCGGTGTTGACAAACACCAATTCCATTTCCTCACTTTCCGTACTTTCAGGTGCTGCCACCCTTATCCTTGATAGACTGTCGGCTAAAACATTTTCCCTCCCGGGTATGACCTCCATCCTAAAACAATGTGTCTGCATCCTGGTAACCCACCCTGCCACTCTCCGAGATACTTTGTCCAGTCCCTTATTCTCAAAAATGGCCTTTAAGGGTTTATGATCCGTTCGCAACACAAATTCTACTCCCCACACAAAATTTCTGAAACGTTCCACAGCCCAAAAACATGCCAAAGCCTCCTTCTCTAGAACCGAATACCTTAACTCTGCTCCCTTGAGACCCCTTGAGGCATGGGCGATTACCTCCTCAGAACCATCTTCCTGCTTCTGTGATAGCACAGCTCCTAGTCCACTCTCACTAGCGTCAACTGTGATCATGGTTAGCTTCCTCGTGTCAAAGCATCCTAATGGACCAGCCATATTTATTTCTTCCTTTATCCTGTTAAACTCCCTGTCACACTGGCTATTCCATACAAAATCGGCGCCCTTCTTGAGAATCTTTCTCATCTCCTGTACTTTGTCAGCATAATTTATCACAAATTTGTGATAAAATTCCGTCATTCCTAGAAAAGAGCGTAGCTCCTTCTTGCTTCTCGGTTTCTCAACACTCTTAATGGTATTAATCATACCTTCCTAGGTAATCCACTTTCGTCACAGCAAACACACATTTTTCACCCCTCAAAGTAATACCTCTTTCCTCAAATATCCTCAAAACCTTGCGCAGGTTCCTGTCATGTTCTTCCATTGTTACACCACTCACCAACACATCATCCTGAAAACAGAACACTCCCTTTAATCCCTTCAACAAACGATCCATGATCTTCTGAAATACTGATGAAGCGGACGCCAGCCCAAATGGCATTCTCCTAAATTGAAAAACACCTTCATGCGTTACAAAAGCAGTAACCTTCCTACACTCCTCCACCAATTCAACCTGATGATACGCTGACGTCATATCTAACTTAGAGAAAAATCTTCCTCCGCCCACCATGGTCAACAGTTCACCCATGTTGGGCAGAGGATGTCTGTCCACCAACACACACTTATTTAACTCACGCATGTCAACACACAACCTTATGTCACCTGAACTTTTCTTCACAATCACCACTGGGGATACCCACTCAACCCCTCCAGCTCTCTCAATCACACCTGACTCCAACAACTTCTGTAATTCCTTTTGCACTTTCTCCCTCAAAGCTAGGGGCACAGGCCTAAGCTTCGCCACGATTGGCACACTATTCTTTTTCAATGTTATCTGGTGCTGAAACCCTCTCACCCTTCCCAACCTCTCATTAAACACTTTCCCAAACTCTATCAAGACTCGCAGACACTTCGGAAATTTGCAACACTTGCTCTGGATGATTGGGATCGAGTCTGATCCCTAAATTCTTTTGTTCTCTCCACCCTAACAAAGATTGCCCCTTCTTCGTGACATACACCTTGCCCTCACAATTGCGTCCCTTGAATTCAAACTTACTCCACACATAACCCAATAAATCAATACGATCTTGGTTGTATCCTCCTGGACTTATGTCGGGCTCTGATAACTCAGCTACTACCCCTTTCATTTCGCACTCAAAGGCAACCCTGGATATTAAAGTTATTTTCGACCCTGAGTCAGCCATCATTGACACCTTACGCCTATTGACCATTACCACAGCATAAGGTCGTTCACAATCCTCCAGATCCCCACCATTCGTAACAACATTAACAGTATTCACGATAACATTTTGTAACGGCACCACAACTTCGTCTTCTGATGACCTTCCATCTTCTTCCTCATTTACATACAAAACCCTCCGTTGGCTTGTCTGTCCAAATTGGTAGTTCTTGCAGCACGATGCTAAATGCCCTCTCCTTTTGCATTTTGAGCACGTACTTTTCCGTCCTGGGCACACAACAGAGGATGCAAAGTGTGTCGCACTAGCACACCGATAACATAGCCTTTCGTCCTTCCTATCCTCTTTTTTTTCAAATCTCTGTATATAATCTTGACCCTTCCTTTCTTCCGGATTATTCTTCCCTGCCTGTCTGTTTCTTCCTTTCCTTTTGTTCTTTCCCTCAGCTACGGACAACACCTCCGGTTTATTTTCTTTGGGCTCCCCTCCTTCAGTTTTGGAAAGTTTGGCCACACATGCCAGGGAATGCTCCACACGTTTCGCCAAGTCCAATACTTCATCTAAACTCGGCTCATCCTTTAGCCACAACTCCTCTCGTATCTTATTGGATCGACAGTGTGTCATGAATTGATCACGAATATGTTCGTCGAAACTTCCTTGAAATTTGCATGTAAGAGCCAGATGTCGCAATGCAGTCACATAATCCTCCACAGATTCATTTTGGGCTTGTGTGCGCATCCGGAAATTGTACCTTTCCAGAATTGTGCTCCTTTTTGGGTTAAAATGCTTGTCTAACTTCACTAATGCGGATTCGAACTCATTTAATTCATCCCCGCTTCCATCACTCACTAGTTGCGGTAGAGTTTCAAAAATTCTTTGGCCCTCGAAACCCAAAAAATGTAACAATATCGCCAACTTCCTCTCGCTGGAATAGGCTGTCCCGCCGGCTGCCTTCATGTAGTGCAGAAAACCCTTGCGCCATTGGGGCCACGCAATTCTTGCCGCGCCTGGGGCTGGCATAAAAATGGGGGGACCTGATATCCCTGGCAAGGCTGCCATACCCTGATTGCAAAATGTCTCTTGGTTGTGCTTTTTATGTTCTCCCTGCTCAATAGAATTTCCACGCTTCAGGTGTCTTCTTTAATGTTCTCTTGTAACCTCGCTTGTCCACACAGTCAGGACCGACACATCAAAACCACACTGCACAAATGTCTTGATCAAGGTTGATGTCTACCTGCCTGAGGGCTGTACACATGCAGCAGTGTGCCGCTCATCTTCCTAAATACTTTAATGATAAGTAATTTTCAAGTTCCCTAACACTTCAGTTATGTACTTGTTACTTTGCCACACAAGTAACAAATGAGAGGATCATGCTCCTCACTAAAATGTGAAATGCCCCTCTATTATAAAGTTCACGGTAGTCTTCTGCTCACATGTCCCTCCTTTAGGAGGAATACGGTACTTTCGTTCAAGGACCGCTCCCCACGCCTTTCCTCAGCCGTCTATCTCGCGCAACACAACGAACGCTGCGCCGGAGCTAATAAACAAGTTCTGGCACTTACTTTACGTCGGAGAAGTGTGTTGGGGAGGTGCATACGCGCAGGCCTGCGCGCGGTGGCCACTCAACGCTACAGGGGAGCGGACGGCCAACGCGAAGACCTCAGCACAATGGCCGCTCAACGCCACGGGAGAGCGGAGCGGCCCTCCCAGAAGTTTTCCTTTGACGCCGGCAGCTTCTTCTCAATGACAGCCCCTGTCGGGCTGAAACGTTCGCGTGATCAGCTGGTTTCCTCAGCTCTCCGCGTCGGCCGGTACCCTGGACAACCGATGAGGACACTTCTCTCAGCAATCGTCGTGTGGGCAGCGTTCCACTTCAGAGGCCGCTCACGGGAGGGAAAATGAGCTGGCCTTTTCACGCCGTGCCGGCACAGGCAGTATGAATTGGAAAGCGCGGCTGGCAGCAGGAACGTGATCCAGTTCATAAAACGCCTCTCTCAACACGGGGCTCGCCAAAGCAGTGTATCTCACCTGGGGTCTTCTCTTCACCTGCTTTCCATAGCCATTCATCCCATCCTCGTCGCCATTGTTATGAAGATGAAGCGGAAGCAGGTAAGTCATATAATTGGGTTTATTTAGGTAAATAAATAAGAAACGAAGACCCCACATCTCATGGGCTCCCTTCCCTTCAGTTCTCTCCTCCAACTGCCCAACTTAGAACCAAACAAGCAAAACACACACCAACATTCCATGACATCATAATGTATGCTCCCTTCAGTAGAGAGATCTCCTCCCCAAAGGAGATGCACTACAACAGGAGGCATGTCATTTAAATATAAGTTATAGAAGATTGAATACCATGGCACACACTCATCAATAAGATATGACGTCTGACACTAGTCTTAAATGTGTACCTTAGGTAGGCAACATCCTGTTAATGCGCAATCTAGTGGGAAGGTTTAACTGGAACATGTTGGAGAGTCTTCAAGCATGTTACTTATACATTATACTAAATGTACTCATAGACCCTGCAGGGTTATTGGGGTGTGCTGTGGTAGGTAAGGATAAGTTCTTTTTGGATATTGATAGTATATTGGTACTAAGTGGAAGGAGGGGGCATTTTGGACCCCTCCCTCCCCTATTCCCACACTTCCTGGGTAGGGCCAGTCACGGCTACTTTGGGTCCAGGGCCCTGGCCCCGGAGCACTTGTGCGGGAATATCTTGAGGAACTGTGAACCCTTTCGTGCAGGAATATCTTTAAGAACTGTGACCCCCTTGCATACACCCCCTATAGCAGTGTAAGCCCAGAGGTGGATAAGACTCCATTTTTTAAATCACCGACTCCATTTTGCAAAGCTAAAACAGCCGTAGAGGTTTCACTCAAGCTTGCAGCTCTCCCCGTCAGGCGCGCAAAGCGAGCAAGTTCCTCCCCCCACCTCCTCCCCTGTGCCGTCTCCGCAACTGCTCGGTTCCCATGAGAAGACTGGCTGTGAGAATGCAACAAAATCCACACTGGATCTTCTGCCTTCCGTCTCCCTTCACTGACTTAGATGTAGCCCAGAGCAGGGGCCAGAGTTAGAGCTATCTGTCTCTATAAAACTGCCCCATACCCCACAGACACTGGACATAAAAACATAATCCCAATGCCCTCTAGGGCAGAGCCATCAGTTAGAAAGGCCCTTAAGACTGTGAGCATACTTTCCCCTTGATATGGATAAAAGTAAATGCACCATTCTTCCTATGCAAATTTGTACAAACCTAATGATAGGCTAAGGAGGCCTACGAGTGAACAATATAAATATATATACACGTGGGTAATTAAAAGTTCTTATGCTACCCCGCTACAATGAAAGCACGATGCATGTTAATCTAGAGTTTTAAAAATGCTCATAGCAATAGGTTGTCGCAGTACAATACTTAACCAAATACAAATCTGTACACACCACCACCATGCTACCTCACGCTTATGAGGTTGAATGTAAATACATGTGTAGTGTCATGGAAGCATAATGCAGAAGTTGATCACTCTTGGCTAACCTCACCCCCAGTCAAAGACACACCCATAGACCGCGAGCTGTGACTTCCCCATTTATGAATAAGTGAATCTCGGGTTAAAGATATGTTTTATTTCTTGATCACTTCTTGATTAATTCTTTTGCTTTCCCTTTGTGTTATGATGAGAGTGCCTAGTTAAACGGAAGATGAAGCATGTCCTAACCCAATGTGATTTAAGTATAAAATAGCCAGCCATGTGTTAAAAGCCACATGTAAAAATTGTGTTCTGAAAGGTCCTGTGCTATTGTATAATATGGAACCAGACTGCAAAGGGGCCTCGATTCGTTCCAGTCCACCTGGGTGTCAACAGAGATTAACAGAGAGTTAGTGATGTTTGGACATTCAACCACTGAACCCCCCACACTGAAATGTATGCCTATCATGATATGTACCTTTTGTGACCTAGTCATCCCAGCCATCTATTCTAAATTCCCCTTGTTGTTACTAAATGGACACCTCTGACCGTACACTGACCCCATGAGCTCTACCCTCTAGCCAGTATATTCAGAATTTGTTTGAACAAGGGGAGCAATACCTTTGGTGGTGGACGGTTAATTCATGACTAGCAATAAATAACCTGCCTTTGAAGCCTGTCTTTATAAGTGTTAAGATACAGGCCTTTCCACCGGACAAATAGATCAGAGTCTTGAGTGAATGAGATTGTGAGGCCGCAAGGGCAAATGTTACATGGATAGGATGTCAAAGGATACACAAAGAATCGACATGGAATACCAAGCTGATGAGCCCAGCTGACCGATTGACCCCGAACACCACGTCATCTCATCACGTCCTTGGACCAATCAGCCGTCTCCGACCCTATAGCACCCTAGGTGCCTACTCCTAGTATCCAATCCCAGTCTCTCATGTGCCTCGTAGGCCTTCCCACAGTGAGGACGTTTTTTGTAAATATAACCAAAGTGTAACGTGCCTTCTGCAGAGCGCCCTCGGCGTGAGCAGAGTAGATTCTGCTTGCCCTAATTTTAGATAAAAGCCTTTAATATCACTCTCACTTGGCCTTGGTCTCATTCCCTACTGGGAGGTACTTTTATTGACTCTGTTGAGTGATTTACCAGCATTATTGGGGTCTCTTACTTTCAGTACATAGAGCATCATATGAGTAGAGATGAAATTGCCATAGTACTTCTATTTAATCCATGCTAATGGACTCAAATGCTCCTTTAATAAGGAGCAATTGATCCCATGGAGGGAACCCCAATCACTTCAGCAGAAGACAATAATGCTAAAAGATAGCAACACTATTACCAGCTATTCACATTCAACGCAAAATATCCTGAGAGCTACAAAAGATACTACAGTAGACTGGATATGCTTCCATTGTAGCTGAGGCACTACACAGTGTTGTTACTAACCTGCGATGTCCATTTCTGCTTGACATCCAAATATACATCATAGAGTTCATCAATTTCTCGAACAGCGGCTTCTGGAGTTGTGTGTTGGGGGATGATCAAAAATTCTTTTGCAACTTCATTTTAGAAAATAAAATGTAAGAGTTGATTTGTATATTTCAAAGTACAGCTGCTTTTCTTTGCATTACATTAAGGACAATTGTTTCATCAAATGACTGTAGATTAATTAGTGCAAACATCATACAAGGATTCAAAATTCCAACAGATCCGAATGCCAAAAGACCTGATTATCTTGTTTTCATGAAATAAAGACTTTCATTCACCCTTATTACGAGTTTGTCAGTAAGTGAAAAAACGCACATCAACAAAATTACCGCTTGCATTTCCACTTCTCCAAATTCCGGGATCGGGACCCAGAAGGAAGAATTATATCTGGCACTTGCATAGAGGTATTTTTCCCGGGAAGAAGAAGGCCTTCCATAATAGAAGGGGCAACACTAACTCGTAATGTTGCACATTTATTGCGAAAGGAGCCATCAGTAATGGTAAACGAGTTTGGCAGATTACCACTAAACATGCAGAGACAGCTCAGGGGCATTTGTGCTGACTTATAAACAATAGCAACCATATGCTGCAGGTGATCGTGTAAAATGTTCCCAATCCCCAAGGGTACCCAAAAAGTACAATTAAGAAAAATGTGCACGTTCACACAGCGCTGTGTGATCATGCAAATTCTTTGTAAATGTAATAAGGCTGTTTGTGCTCATTGAAAGCTAAGTCAGTGTATGGCTCAGAAATGGCCATTGGAGAAGTAGAGCAATTTTCTAAACATATCCATCCACTGTACCATTTCTCAAAATCGCAAAGAAGTTGTCTTAGGTACATTGGTGTTAAGTACATAGTAAGGCAGAATCGGTATTCCAACATGAGCACAAAAGAAGAACTGAAAATGATAATTCATAACATATATGGGATAAAGTACCCCTACCATATGTATAAGGATATTGCAAGTCACAAGTAGTTTTGTGAAATAGAGGAACAAGGGCGAATTTCCTTTATAAGATCAGAGAGCTCCAAGGTGACTTGCAATATCCTTTTATGTATGGTAGGGGATGTATTATTCCTTATAATACATGTCCATGCACTGTCATTCCTTTTAATACCTTGTCTCTTGCATAATATATAATGTAAGAGATCTTCCATGTGCTAATCCATATAAATCAATATAAAATCTGTTCGGATTTGAAAAAAAGAATGCAGCTCCTAAGGTGTTGCAGAAAAATAGTTCAAGCAATTTAATAAAATGCATCGAAAAAAGTTTTCATTTTGTGCTTTAAAATAAGTAATGACATGCAGATTCTTTCTAAAATGTTAAACTCCAGCAGTGCACAAATTAAACATCTACCATAAACAGTTCCTTGCCAATTAATGGCTGTAAAGTGACACAGAAAACAATTCTGCAAGCAATGAATTTGAAAAGCTATTCACGGTGTGACGACTCCTTGGATGTCGTCACTTCTCCCTGACGGGGAGACCCTTTCCATGAGGCCAGGGAGGTGAGACTGCTACCCGATAGTCCCCTTGTTGAGGAGGTACTCAGCGGGTGGATCTCATGGGGATGGATCCCCCCTAAGGGACTAGGGACGACTATCTGGGAAGAACAGGATATGCCCAAAGCATATCCCTACAACATTCATCTTCCTGCCTTGTACAGGGTCCCATAATGCCACACGTTTCCATGTACCTCTGTAGGGTAGATGATCTGACCTCCCCAAAAAGTACTGGGACGAGCTAGAGTAGGGACAACCTATGTGAGTGAGTCATATACAGAAACTTGGATGAAGAAGAGCACAAGTAACCCATTTGGGGATGAGAACATCCATACTGAAACGAGGAAGAGGCGCGGAGCAATGCAGAGAGCTCCGCAGAACCAACATGTGCAGCCTAGATAACTTGGAACAAGTAAGTCCAACCCAAGGATAAAAAGGGAAGAAGGACTTCATGAGTTGTTAGACCATTCCTGGAGGAACCAGGAAACTCAAAATTCCCTGAAGGAACAGAGACGCTGGGAGTGCAGAGACTGAGACACTTGGCTGCCGGCAGAGACGTCCTCGTCAGATCCTCCATGGTCGGACCAAAGAAGGAGGCAGAGAGCAGGGCAGCCATCAGACCAGGAGAATCGGCAAGCGCAGAGAGCTGCAAATGCACTCATGTAGAGGTCTGGGTAGCCGGGACAGTTGGTGGGAACCCCAAAAGTCACAAAGAAAGGGCCTGGGACCCACACCTAATAACAAACTGCCTCCAAAGTCATCTTCATAGTCACATGTCCTGGTAGGACAATGAACCAGGTCTGAAGCATCAAGAGAAGAGAAGCTCACAGGTCTGGGACCCGCACCTTCTTATGAAGCGTAACCTACGTCATCTTCATAGCCACAGTACCCGGCAGGGTAGTGAACCAGGTCTGCAGCATCAAGAGAAGAGAAGCCCAGGGGTCTGGGACCCACACTCTCTTATGAAGAATAATCTAAGTCATTTCATAGCCACAGTACCCGGCAAGGTAGTGAACCAAGTCTTCAGCATTAAGAGAAGAAAGGTTCATGGTCTGGGACCCACACCTTATTATGAAGAGTTACCTAAGTCATCTTCATAGTCACAGTACCTGGCAGGGTAGTGAACCAGGTCTGCAGCATCAAGAGAAGAGAAGCCCAGGGGTCTGGGACCCACACTCTCTTATGAAGAATAATCTAAGTCATTTTCATAGTTAAAGTACCTGGCAGGGTAGTGAACCAGGTGGTTTGTGAACATTGTGAGAAAAGCCAAGCGAAGGGAGTGATTTGCTTGGCATTGTGAGAGACCTAAGAAAAGCCAGCGGAAGGAAGTTATTCCCCCCATTTATTTGTGAACATTGTGAAAAAAGCAAAGGGAGGGGAATCCTTCTCTTGGCATTGTGAGAAGCCTAAGAAAAGCTAGGTGAAGGGAGTCATTCCCCCTGGTGTTTGTGTATATTGTGAGAAAAGCCAAGGAAAAGGAGTAATTCTCTTGGTATTGTGAGTTGCCTAACAAAGGCCTGGGGAAGGGAGTCATTCCCCGTGGTGTTTGTGTATATTGTGAGAAAAGCCAAGGAAAAGGAGTAATTCTCTCGGTATTGTGAGTTGCCTAACAAAGGCCTGGGGAAGGGAGTCATTCCCCGTGGTGTTTGTGTATATTGTGAGAAAAGCCAAGGAAAAGGAGTAATTCTCTTGGTATTGTGAGTTGCCTAACAAAGGCCTGGGGAAGGGAGTCATTCCCCGTGGTGTTTGTGTATATTGTGAGAAAAGCAAAGGAAAAGGAGTAATTCTCTTGGTATTGTGAGAAGCCTAACAAAGGCCTGGGGAAGGGATTCATTCCTGTGGTGTTTGCGAACATTGTGATAAGCCTGAGAAATGCAAAGGGAAGGGAGTAATTCTCTTGGCACTAAGGCTTTAAGTTGGAACTTTGCTTTATTTCTCAACTGAGACATTGTCAATCTGGAACTTTGTGTGCTGCCTTTAGAAGGGACTGTGACCTGGGGAAGGGAGACATTCCCTCAGGAAATAGTCTCTCCAGACTACTGGCATGGTGGTCCACCCTACAGAAGAAGGGAGACATTCTTCTACATTATGAAGACTCACAAACCTTTTAGTTTAGTTAGAAGTGTAAGGGAAGGAAATAGGTTTTGACACATGACGGTGGACTTTTAGTTACGGACATTCTGACATTTCCTTAGTATTAAGTTGAGGCATGGAAACCCCTCTAATTTTCTCATGAATAAAAGTCTTTATCAACAATCATGCCATCTGTTTTTCAGTCTCTCCTACCACACCCTTACAAAGTGCTGCAGGGACAACTGGAATTCACTCGGCTGGCTTACGCAGCAGGGATTGTAATGTCAGGACTAAAGCGTAATAACTGATTACAGGTCGGGTTTGATTTCATTTTCTTAAAACAGGTCAGTTGTGATGTCACACCTAGCCTGTAATAAGAAAATGATTTCCAGGCTTGTATGCAGATATTGCAGGCTGCCATTTATTATATGTAAATAATGCAACACTGAATTCCTTAACTACATAGAGAGCTGGGTCCATATAAGCAACTATACTGTTAACAGCAGCATCATAACACAATGGATTCCTTGGATAAGAAATGCAGTATCAAAATGCCTTTGGTTGTTTGTCAAAAATAAAGCAAACTTCACCATCACAAAATGTGTGCCAGATAATACGGGAAATCAATAGCTCAACAATCTACTTAGCGAATTTAAGCGAATGATAATAAAAATAGAAAATGGTTTAAAATCAAGATAAGTCACAACCAGTTACAATTTGCAGTCTGTGGAGCCAACGTGAATGTGTGCACTACTAATTTCATATTTAATAATGCCAGATTTGGGGTGGCAGATACAAGTGTGTCTAGAACTCTCATATGTGCCACAAGTAAATCTGTAAATTCAGCGGGCCCCACAGCATGCCCAGGCAAAGGGGTATTGCGCTGACGAAGGGGAAATATGCAATGCTGAAGAGGGATGGATGAAAGGTTTTGAATAAATCAAAACCATGAGCATTTCTCTGGGCATACCTCCAAACCATATTTGTTCAGCCTGTTGTGCCATCATAGAAGGAAATACCATGTGCAAATCCGGCTTGGAAAGTGACAAGCTGTGTGTGGAACGGTGACGTGAAATGTATGTAAAAATGAAGGCCCAGGTTATGAATGGAGGAGGTGGGTCTCATGTACGATGATACAGCTGCATCTGTGGGTGCTTGCTCAGAATATACAGATGTGGACCTGGTTTAAGGGTCAGGCATGTGCCTATAATGTATAACAAGAACAATCCCTTTCCTTGGTACTGATAGGTTAGGCACACTTAAAATGTTTTCATTGATCATGTATGCCTTGATATCTGGTTGCGCAGTGGCTTCATCTCTAGTGTGTTTGTTCCTTTAATTCACACAGACACCAGTGTGCTACGTTAGTCACAACACAGAGCTCACACATAGCACCTCGAAGGGGCACCACACCCAACATAGTCATCATTTCACTCCCATCTGTATCAATCCACAGTGTATTGTGTTTCTCTGTCATTGAGAAACATGTATGAATAATGTAATAGATTGACATTTTCTTTGTAAGGGCTATCTGCCGCCCCACATCATCAAAGCACATTTCTGACATGTTCATATGGTGCAATGTTTGTTTGGCATGTATTCGAAGCTGCGATTCAATTTGCCTTGTTATATTGTTCAATGCTGTATTTACTCGTTTTTTGAATGTTTGGTACCCCAGTCCCTAGGACATTCTAGTGGAATTTGTTTTTTTTTTTCAATTTGCAGAACTAGTATGTGTATGTTTATTAGTTGTACAAATTTAGAAAGGTAGACAAGGCTGGATTATGCAGAATAACGCCCAGCCCAGCCCAGGCCCAGGAGGAATCCTTCTTCCAACACCATTATAACCATCCACATAAAGTTCTTAACAGGCCTCATGAGCTCCCAGGGAGCACTGATGAGAGATTTTCTCCCAGACGCTCCATTATTCAAAACCCACCCTCATTTAAAAGAGCCAGAACTTCCTGTCAACTTTCTGTCTATGGAAACTGGGTGTTGGTAGCCATTTGGGCCCCAGGGATCGAGAAGAAAGGAGTTTGCTCTCATGTTGCCTTCCACTTGTATACTCTGGCTCTCAATGACACCCTGCAGTTGTGCAAGTCTTAAAAGACATACTCGCCCTTCTCTTCCGCCCTCCCCTGCTAGCCATACACCCACATGTGCCTTTCACACAGTCTAACGAACATAGCCTGCATATGGAGCTTAGGTTATATTTTCTCACTATAGACAGCTATGCATTTCTAAACTTTGACATCCTACTCCCGAGTAAAGCACCCCACTGCCTCACCATGAGCTACTAAAGACTAGCATGACCTGACACTGAAGAAACTCTTAATAATAGCCTATTTGACATTCAGGTGCCAGGCCTTTCCCATTGTTAGTGCATTAGTTTAGACCACCTATTCCCTTTTCCCTGTTAGCAAGAACATTCACCTTCATACGCAGTTGATTCTTGACTAGGTTCCTCTTGTCTCAGGCGTGGCAGTCCCAGAATTATCATTCTGTACTTTGGCCTGGGGTGCAACGAATGGAGAAGCCCAGGCAATAAGCCACCAAACTCCCTGAATGGCCTGAGAATGCTCTGGGGCCCTCGTGCATCCATCTATACACCGATTACCAGCTTACAATTCTTCATATCTGCCTTGAAAACAAACCAAAACTATAACAGCACCCCAGGGCATGTCCTCCAGCTCTCTTTTCTGTCTTTCCTCTCGGACATCTTTTTCTCTACCTGTGATATCTCTGGTGGGAGTGCTGTACACCACTCAACAGACAAGACTAGGTGCTCTGACATTACTACAGTGGTGATTTGGCACAGCGTAAAAGCCTATTAAGATAGCGAAACATAGTGTACAAAATTTGTGTGGTCGGTCTTTGGCCGCACTGAATGATATCTGGATTTGATTCTCAGGACCATTGTTAGTATACCTGCAATATCATTTTTCATGGTGCCTGTGAAGTACCAGGAGGATACAGAGGTGGGTCCTTCAGTATGGCAGCCTCAATGTAGACCCTTAATTAACATTATTATTATTATTATGGGTATTTGGAGAGTACGACATTCAACAAAAAGATTGTCAGATTGGCGCTGTTATCTGAAGAAATCGGTATCATGTGTTTGCAAAGGGCAGTTGGTTGCAGATGGACTAGATATTTACACAGCGTGTGAAGGAGAGGATGAGTCTTGCTGGCCAGAGCATGCTTTCCAGAAGTGGTAATCGCATGTACATTGTGAGACGACAAATGAACATTTCTAGGGAAGGGGAGTGCTTGAATTTGGAGTTGAACATGACAGGTCGTTCATTGTAAAAGGAATAGTGATCCATACAGGGAAATTTTATATGGAAGCATTTTGCGAATGGGAGACAGCAGAGAACACATAGAGCTGGGTAAATCTGCAAACTCCTTTCAAGGCTCTGCACAATGTGGAGCATTATCTTCTAACCTCTGTGTGGCCTATGGATAACCAAGGCAGGGACGATAAGCAAGGCAGGGACGCTAAAGTATGTCCTGGTGCCATAGTCACGTCTGACAGAGATAAGAGCTTGCACAACATCCTCTTTGTGCGGAAGCGTCAGGCAAGGAAGAGTGGTTTCAAACAATCAGAGGCAGAGGAGTTGACTTCAGCAATACATTTGGGAATCGCTTCCTGATTCCTTCTCCCTCCTGCCTCCCAGCCCGCCCCCTGTTACTCAGCGACCCGTGGTAGCCCCTGCTTGCCTCTTTTCCTTGTGTGAAGGAAGGTGAGTGCTCTGCTCCATTGCCCTCTGATTGATTGTTTTGTAAATCTTTCGGCCCTCCTTGGTCGTATCTCCCTCCATTCCCCTTGGTGCTTCCCTTCCTGGTTCCTTCCCCCTCCCGCCTTCCTGCCCGCCCCCCCCCAGTATTGGCTGAAACCACTGTGTTACTCAGGTCTAGTGACCTGTGGTATCCCCTGCTCGCCTCTTTTCTTCGTGTGAAGGAAGGTGTGTGCTCTACTCCATTGTCCTCTGTTTGCTATTTAGTGAATGTTTCCGGCCCCAGGCCATCCATGGTCGCATCTCCCTCCATTCCTCTCGATGCATCCCTTCCTGGTTCCCTCTCCCTCCTGCTTCCCAGACCGCCCCCTCCCCTGAATGGATGGAAACCACAGTGTTACTCAGGTCTAGCGACCCGTGGTAGCCCCTGCTCGCCTCTTTGCCTCGTGTGAAGGAAGGTGAGTGTTCTGCTCCATTGCAGCTCCATTGCCCTCTTACTGATTTTTTTGTAAATATTTCCAGCCCCCGGCCCTCCGTGGTCGCATCTGCCTCCATTCCCCTCGGTGCTTCCCTTCCTGGTTCCCTCTGCCTCCCGCCTCCCAGCCCGCCCCTCCCGATTGGCTGATACCACCGTCTTACTCAGGTCTAGCACCCGTGGTAGCCCCTGCTCACCTCTTTTACTTGTGTGAAGGAAGTTGAGTGCTCTGCTCCATTGCCCTCCGATTGATTTTTTTTGTAAATTGTGTCCAGCCCCAGGCCCTCTGTGGTTGCATCTCCCTCCATTCCACTCTGTGCTTCCCTTCCTGGTTCCCTCTCCCTCCCGCTTCCCAGCCCGCCCCTCCCGATTGGCTGATAGCACCGTGTTACTCAGGTCTAGCGGCACGTGGTAGCCCTGGCTCGCCTCTTTTCCTCGTGTGAAGGAAAGTGATTGCTCTGCTCCATTGCTGCTCCATTGCCCTCTGATTGATTTTTTGTAATTTTGTCTGGCCACAGGCCCTCTGTGGTTGCATCTCTCTCCATTGCATTTGGTCATAACTGACCTTCCCATGGCAGCCCCTCTGCCTGGCAGCCCCTGCAGCTAAGGTCCCCAAGGCAAAAGGCAGCTCCTACAGAGGCGGCTCCATATCGTGTCTGCAGGTGTCAGCAGGGGAAGCCAGTAGCCAGCCATCAACCAGCAGCAACGGCAAGTGTGGCTAATGTGGGGGTATAGCAACTACTGTACCCAGATAGCCCTGCCACTGTACAAATTATCCAATCACCTTAAATGCGATCCTACGGGACCCCTTTATTGAGCAATTCTGACTGACCCATGATAATACTGTATATTCTGCCTGTCACACACACTTAGAATTTTTCCTGGTAGCCTGTCTCGCATCTAGATAGTGCACCCAATAGATTACTGTGTAGTTCTCTGCCTGTCACACACGGTTCAAATTTTTCCTGTTAGCCTTTCTTGAATCTAGATAGTACACCTTTGATACTACTGTGTTGTATTCACATCTCGATAGTGTGCCCAAGAGATTACCATGTTGTTTCCTGCCTGTCTGACACACTTAGAATTGTTCCTGTTAACCTGTCTTGCATCTAGATAGTGCACCGTTGATACTACTCTATTGTATCCTGCCAGTCTCAAACACTTAGAATTGTTCTTGCCAGCCTGTCTCACAAGAGATAGTGCTCCCAAGAGATTACTGTGTTGTTCTCTGCCTGTCTGACACACTTAGAATTGTTCCTGGTAGCCTGTCTCGCATCTAGATAGTACACCTTTGATATTACTGTGTTGTATTCACATCTAGATTCTGCTCCTTAGATACTACTGTACTGTACCATGCTAGTCTCAAACAATTACATATTGTTCCTGTTACCCTACCATGCATCTTGTTAGTGCACCTTAGATACTACTGTGTTGTATCCTGCCAGTCTCACACAATTAGAAAGTGTTCCTGTTTAGCCTGCCCCACATCCAGATAGTGTGCCTTTGATACTACTGTGTTGTATCCACATCTAGATAGTGCGCCCAAGAGTTTATTGTGTTTTATTCACATCTAAATAGTGCACCTTAGATACTACTGTGTTGTATCCTGCCAGTATCAAACACTTAGAAATTGTTCCTGTTACCATGTCTTGCATCCAGATAGTGTGCCTTAGATACTACTGTGTTGTATTCACATGTAGATAGTGCGCCCAAGAGATTACTGTGTTGTTTTCTGCCTGTCGCACACACTTAAAAACTGTCCCTGTTAGCCTGTTTCGCATCTAATAGTACTATGATAGAACTGTAATTTACTTGTTTAAGTTCCTGGCACTGCTTCTTAACACCGCCACCCTACACAAACTCTTTCGCCCTCTCCAACTGCCTTGTTGTCCAGATCCTAGTCACAGGTTATACCTCCAGGACCCCACATCTACCACTACTAGTTCTTCAATCCCTAGCTACCCAACACCGAATGGAGACTCCAGCCCTCAAGAATCCCCACTCTCCTACCTCCTGAAATTTATCCTGGAAGGGCAACAAGCTTTTCCTGAGAGAGGGAGACGAATTCCAAGGTTAGTTTATTTGAACAAAGCCACTATTCAGTGTATTTAATCTGATTAATGAAACTTTTTTACAAATTAAGTAATATAGATATACCGATTTATGTCTTACAGAAAATAATCCAATACTCTTAAACCTGAAGAAGGGCATTAATTGCCTGAAACGTGTAGTTGAAAGATAGGAAACCTCATTGGGAAACCTATCAGGATTATTGGATCATGGGAACAAACAAGAGTTGGAAACATATGAAAAATCTGTAAAAGATGTGATTGTAACTTGTTTTGTAAAAACATATGGATTAATATGTCAATACCTTGGTTATGATGTATAACTTTGATTTTTATCACTAGGAAATGTGTGAAATACAAAAATAAATGTTTTCTTTCATATAAAGGATGTGGAATATGAATGAATATGAATGAATTTGCACAAAATGAATAATTAATTGAACCAGTATATTCTGAAAATGTTTATTGATATGAGTAGCAAAATCTGTTTTGCCCTGTGCTGTGCCCCAGTTTGCACAACAAGGTTATCGTTGTACTATTCGTTTTTCACATTTGTTCAAGTAGAGGTAGCACTCTACTAATTGGGAGCACCCATAAGATAAACTCAAGAACTATTTAATTGCAATATACTATTACAATTAACTTTATAACATTGAGTGCGCCTCCACATATCCAGTATCAGTTTTCCACCACTGTACAGAGCCCTCCTGTCTACTCTAACTCTGCCCCCTTGCCTTCTGACTAGGAATGAAGGCCTTAAGAAATGCAGCAACTTAGTGTGAGGCTACGCCCTTTGAATGGGTATGCCCCTTTGATGCCTGGGTCCACGACAGCTGTCTTTTCTGTGGCTGTCTCTTGTGGATGGTGTTACCTGCCTCACGAAGGGATCATAGAAGGGGCACGGCCATGCAGGTTCCTGTCCTGTCATTTGGCAGGCTCAGTCTGTCTGACCAGAATGCACATCACCTTCCACAGCTTGGCTCATAGGGGATGACACATGTGTGATATCAAATTGGATGGGATTGCAATGATCATAAGTCATGCCATGCAACATGCCTCAACTCAGGAATAGCTTATCTTTAGAGTTTACCCTGCCACCAGCTTGGACTACTTAGGATCATCATACTCTTGGTAGAGGGGTGCATATCTTGAATGCAGCCTCTGCGCTGCAGAAACGTGGCTGTCACTGCAGCAGTCAACTGTGCAGCTGTGACCTCTGAACCTGCTCTGTGCCACTGGTAGAGCAGGTGTTGCAAATCAGGATACTGATGCTGCAGGACACAGATACTCACTTTGCATTTGAGATGGAGTTTATGAAAGGGGAGTCTGATCAGCAGATTAACCCTTCAGAAATGGAATTACCCGCATCAGTTTATCATTTAATACAAATTGAAAAAGCCAGGGCTTTCACACCCTTGCCAGATGGCAATTCTTACCTGTTTTTGGAGCCTGAAACCAGACTACGAAAGGCTCCCTGGAAAAGGCATCCTCATCTCCTGCCTGGTGATCCAGGTACTGATAAACCTCTTTCACTGAAACCATCTTGTGCCTGAGACATAGAGAGAGGTTGTTATTGTTTACAAACACCAAACATGGCCCTGATAAGATACTCATTTAGCAGACTTCAAGGGGAGAGAGATTCCTTGCATTTCAGACTTTATGCCTTGCATGACATATTTACATGTAGCAGATTTGTAGCCCGTATGTTCAGCTTAGCAGCAGGAATGGCTATTTTAGTTTACCTAACCATGCACAATGTCTTCTTATTTGTTATGCTAATGCAGGTAACCTAAGGATGAGCATTTTACTTACTTGTAGAGAAAAGCATATTGTTCTTTGTAGGTTTTTCTTCCAAGCCTTTTACTAATCACATATTGGTATGCATCCTTTGACTCCGGTTTTCTATGAGGTATAAAGGGAGTGATATGGAGTTATGTTGTGATTGCAGGAAGAGAGGCATTATTTTTCTGAGCAAGGGTGGTTAGTGGCAGAATCAAGTTCAAAAAGGCAATGAACAGACAGGCAGGAGTTATATTCGTTAAAGAACAATGTCTGTCCTGTAGTTTAGGTGGAGTCAATGACGTCACAACAGTAAGACGAATATGTGGGCCGGCTGGATGTTACAAGCAGCTAATGCCGGTAGTTCTACTAGCCAGGATCAAATTCGTTTTTACTTACCCATTCTTTATGAAAACAGAGTAGTTGTGAACTGCTATTTTCTACCACTTTTTTACCCATCATGGGGTTCATCCCATTGTCACCCTATAATACCTCCTCCCCCAATTTAGCCCTCTTCCCCACACCCCTCTATGGTGGAGCTGGGGGAATTACAAAGCGGGATTCTACTTTTTTTTTCTCCTATTCGGAGGAATTACTTTGTACTTGATAAGGTTTCCCAATCCTACACATCAGGGTGAAGGATACAATTCTTACAGGGCCATAAAAGGCGCTGGCGATGTTCTCCCCAAGATACAGGCCTTTCATGAGCTACCAGCCGAAAAACAAGAGGGAAAATAGGATCCTGCGTCTCACGCATAAGGTACAATTCAAGCCTGGCTGACTGTCAGAAACAGTTGGGCCTCATTATGAGTTTAACAGTAACAGTAAAACAGGAAGTATTTCCAAATACCACCTATTTTACCGGTCAAACAGATAATGATGGCAGTATTACTTACACAAAAAATGGCATTACTAGGACCAGTGTTATTACTGCAAGCAGTTATACTGCCATTCCCCAAAGAAGCTCAATGGGATTTCTGAAAGGAGATTAACATAATCTCATAACTAGGTACAGAATTAGGTATAACGGTTTTGTATGGATTTTGTTTCAGTATTGTGATTCGGTATGTGGAGAGAATTGTCTAAGGTTTATTGTAAACCATGAATACACTATAATTACATTTAAAAGAAGTAGGTAGGGACACTACTTTTGCCTACTGCATTAACCGTAATTCTGTTTGCAGGTTTTAGTTGTTTTCAGTTGTCATGAATTATGTCTATTGTGCATCATGACATAATGTAAAATAAATGTGATACTTTTAATATGAATGGATAAGTAAGGCTCAGTGCAGCATTTGCTCCACATCTGCACTAGGGTTATATGTGACGCTAGAGGGAGGGGTAGCTTTATACTCTCTTTTGATAGATATCAGCATGACATTGCAGTGCCCCCTTGTTCTGAGACTCCACAGATTTGGCTGCATGTCTCCTGCACTCACCTTTCCCCTACTGGCTTCCAGCCACAAGAAGATGTATTTTAAATCCCTCTGCATCATCCATTCGGCCTCCAATCCCTAGGGTACCTGCACAGTTCCTAATCTGCAAATTCGAATTGTGTTCTCCAGACCCCACCACTGCCTTCTATTCTTAAAATCTGACCCCATAAATTGAGGATTAGAGGCCGTTGCATTTCCAACTGTCACACTCTCTCAAACTTATTGACTATTGACAACAATCTTGCCTTTGGTTTATATTATGTTTGTTAAATTATTTGGATTCATACCGTGCACCACAGCCTTTCGCATGGTCGCCAGGCACTCACATGGATCTCAAAGAGAAAATGGGTAGGGGAGGAGAGGGAAAAGACAAGTGGCTGTGCTTTACTGTTGGCGCCTGTAGAACTGTGAGCAACTGACGTGTGTGTGGGTGTGTTTCTTAGGTGGATAGTTATTTGTACACAGGAGACATTATTTTCCAAATGGGGAGACCTGAAGTGCCTGTCTAGTCAAAATGCTTGGCCATTAGGAGGGGTTTGTAAATTGATTCGAGGGATGCAGATGTGTGACTGTTTTCTTATGTGGAGAGGGTTTTGTGTAGCCATTTGTGTTTGTGTATTTGGTTAGCATGTGACGAATAAGGGTAGTTGAGCATGATGTGGTTATGTGGTTCTGATATATATTTAGCAGGGGAGAGTTGGGTTCTCCCTAACAATACCCTGGAACTCTCAGTCACCATGTTGTCACATCACCATAAAGCCAGATTGAAATTGAGGGAGACACTATAAGTGTGCAAAAAACGAATGCTTAAACAATATTATTAATAATACTAATACTACTAATAATTTTAATAGTCTTGCTGTTATTAATACTGTTGTGTATGACTTCCATTAGACGTCATCAGCATTAGTTCCATTTTCAAAATGTTGAGTCCTCTAGCTGTGACCTCATGGTAGAGGAGTTTGAATTTCATAATCAGTTACCCTGAAATCAAGACGATACAGCATTTTTACCAGGGCAAGAGTGCTCACTCAATCAGGTAGCTGGCAATGCAGGCGAGAATTGCCAGTATAACGCCCACGTTTACAGCCACGGAGGCCCATCTCCGGATGACAGCATTTTTTGGCACCCCTGCCGCTTCTCCAGCCCCATTGCGCCTGCCTCATCCTGATTCTCTTCTTGCCCCACACATCATCCTCCAGCCCCCACCCACTTCCACCCCACTTACCTGCTGGATCTCCTGGCACTACTGCTCCTTCTCATCGGGCCACCATCACAAAAATAGAAAAGGGGCATTGTCCCTTTTCTATTTTCTATGGCAGCAGCCATTTAGTTTTTTTTCTTTTTTATGGGAGATTGGGCACATGCAATACGCTCAGAGATTTCCCGTTAAAAAACAAACCTATTTACACCCCATAAGAAACCCCGGGTGCGAATAGCTATCACCACCTTGTCGGGTGGGCGGGTGTACTGTTCTGAGCCCTCGTCGAGCTGGCAGGCTTTACTGGCCCTAAATACCCCCTGACGTGAGGGTGACTTCTACATTTTTCTCTGCCTACCCTTTGCATATTTGGGACTCAAGGAATGCATAGGTTGTATTCTGCACCACCCATGGATCCCTTATCACCTCTTAAAGAGAGGATTGGTGTAGGTGGAGGTGAGTGACAGGACACCATGTACACTATTTTTCCATCAAGTGATTGGGAGGGCATCTTACAAAATGAAGAAAGGTGGTGGGAGTGGTGGCAGGACGCCAGCTATTTCCTATTTTTGGTTGAGGGAAGGAGGTATACCAATTGGAAAGTGGGGGTGGCTCCATCTATATGTTTTAAAAATAAATATTTGGGGAGATAGGAGAACACACGAGGGAAGCAGGGAAGGGTAGGTGAGGGGAAGGGAAGTACACAAATGAGGTGGTGTGGGTCAGAAATGAAGTTAGACTTTTCTTTTTTGGGGAAGCAGAGGGAGATTTAAATAAGTGGTGCACAGCCCGCCCCTCCTGTCTGCCTCTTCTCTACAACCCGTCCAATGCCAGTACACGTGAACAGCACAAGGCGGAAAGGGGCATGTATAACATGAAATTATAGATCGGTACCTATAAACTCTGAGGTATTTTCTACCTCGGAATTCGAACCTCTCAGTGGACTATATCCCTGTCGTTGATAGCGATCCATATATAATTTGATACTTTTGTTGCAGGTATTTATGGTAGTTTAGTTGTTTATTTAATTTGTGCAATGCTTGAGTTTAGCACTGGAAAGTGTATCGTAATGGAATCCTTTTTTTAAACCACAACACCAATTTTAAATGCATAACATTAAATTGCATAAAAGCTGTGCTACATCAATATACAGCGACAAGTAAAGATACTCAATAGAGTGTTTTGGTCTCCAGAACAAATGTTTAAGAGAGGGATGATTGATTCGGATGATTGCTGGTGTTGTGGAAATGGATTGGGAAGTTTGGAACATCTGCTTTGGGAGTGTGTGCGTGTGCGGGGATTTTGGCATAATGTTTGTCGTATTTGTTTGCGTGTTTTGAATTTGGATGTTGAGTTGGATTTCATGACGATGATTTTGGGGGGAGGTGAGTTGCTAGAAGATCTCTCTGTTTCACGGAAAAGGTTTCTGCTCCGTGGTGCTAGTTTGGGCAAGAAACTGGTTCTGAGGGGTTGGAAAACACGGATTGCACCTATTGTGGAAGACTGGATTGAGGGAATGTCTGGGCTTGCAACCATGGAGAAGGTGATTTATAAGCGACAAGGGAAGTTGAGATTACATGAAAAGATTTGGGATGATTTTCTGAGTTTGTACTAGTTCTTTGATGGTTATTTGTATATTATATTCTGCGTGCATTTAATTGCTTTGTTTTAATTGTATTAATGGATTTATTTGTTTATCTTTGTGTAAATCTTATAAATAAATCAATACAAAAAAAACAAAATCAATATACAGTGACATAACATATATTGGAAAATAGATCAAAATGTCAAATTTCAAAACGCTAAGAAGACAGAAATCTTGTAGAAAATACGTGGAAAAACCAAGATTGCCTTTATTGTCAGTAACACAACCATAGTAAGACGTAATGATGGCATCTTCAGTAAATGAATGTATGTATGTATGTGTGCCTACATTCTTCGTTATATTGGTTGTGGACTATGATGGAGAACTGTGATGAATGCCTGCAGCTTTACAGAAGCAGAGGCAGGGATGAGTAATGGATACAACTCCTACTCAGCTCCACACTACTACCAAACTCGCAGCAATCCCAATGATTGAGGTGAAACAGGGGCTGCATGACAAGTATATCTCCTTTGCCTCTTGCAGTGACCTTGGCCAACGGCAGGCTTTATACTTCAGGAAGAATGTGAGCTAGCACAGAAGCAGTCATGGAAAGGAGCACTCCTGGGTCTGAACACACATGTGCACAGGCTGCAGAAATGTCAGTTTTACTGAAGATGTCTTTTAAAAAGGGATAGAGTGGGGTATCTAAGGCAGGGTAAGGGGACAGAACCACTTCAAATTCTGTATAAGCTTGGGTATGATCTCAGAAGCAAAAAGCCAGTCTTCTAGGCCCTTTAAAATGGGTCTTGCTGGCATCGAGACATTTCAAGTCAAGTGTTCCCAATGGATCACAGGTGTTGAGGTTGTTGAATTGGCTCGAGATGGTCAAGCGATGCAATGCAGTCCCATAGCTTTGAATCGAATGAAGAACCGACATGGTTGAGTCAGCATCTCGAATCTGTCCAGTCGGATCAAAGAGGTCCAATGATGCAATGTGGTTCTTCAGAGGTGATTGGGTCAAAAACAGCTTGAGCGCAAACAGGGTGAGTCAAGTCAGCAGCTTGATGGCTCAACCGCCGATTCAAAGGCGATGAGTGTCTGAATAGCATCACAAAGCAGTGAAGCCGGCTCGAAAACAGATTGTAGAGGGAACACAGTGCGCAGAGTTGGTTGCTGGGGAAGCCTGTTAAGCATTTCCAGGGGCAAGGTGTATCCTGGATGTGCACTTCCCTGCCTAGAGAGCACTTGCAGGGGCTGTCATCTCCAGTGGACCCTGGGTAATAATAATAATTATAATAGTTTTGCATTTATATAGCGCTACAAACCCTCAGGCATCTGAGCGCTGCTTATCATTATCCAAGGTGTGTGGTGCTCATTTATCGACCTCAGAAGGATGAAAGGCTGAGTTTGGCCCTGATGTCAAAGAGAGTGCTCGACTCGCTGTGCTATCTGACCGGCTACCAGTGGTCTCAGCTTTCAGTTGGCCTTGTCCAGCCATCCGATCACCCCAAATGTTCCTTTGCGATTGTTGAAGGAAAGGGCATGCTCCTGTCCTGGAAGGCTCTGTCTTCACCTCTATGGAAGGGGACTTTGGGGCAGAGAGTGCCCCCAACACAGTTACAAGTGATATCCTTCTTCAGTAGTCTAAGGGCTATTCAACTTAGAGGGTGGTCTCACCCACTTAAATAGGCAATCTGCCACAGCAGATTGGACCCCTGTTAGCCCTCTATAATGGATACAATCCTGTCTGCTATTTCACAAAACGTTGCTTGTAGATGTTAGTCCCAGAGTTCTAGCTGTTGGAATTTGAGAGGGGGCACAGGAAGTGTGGGAACCCTTGAAGAATCTAAGAGCGTGGTATCCTTCTGTGGACTGATGCTTCTGTCCTGGCTACTCTAACTCCACCCCTGTTCTGACTGCACTACATCAAAGAGCCTCTATCAATTACCACCCTGTGGCACAACCCCCAGATCTTCCACTACTCTAATCTTGAAAGGACAAGAATGTACTATTAAATTCACCGTAACTAAGGCAGAATCACAAACTGATTCTCAAAGGAGTTACTCTGACTTACTTGTGCTGTAAACCTGGAAAGGAATAGGTGATATACAAACAAGTTGCAAGCAGTAATTGTTAATCTTCAGAAGTATGCCAAAGTTACCCAGAGCAAATTCATTTTAGTTGCACCGTCGTCAAACAGTGGTTTCTCATATGGCTACATACACTTTTCAACAATATTTTAAAATAAAGAGAAACAAAAACTGACCTGGCGAGTTTGTCCATTAGAGAAGGGAGAACTTTGTTATTGCAGTCTTTAATTTCCATAAGCAGCATAATATCACAGCGGGAAATGACCTAGAAGTGTCCAGGCATGCAATGATTGACAGTCATTAGGTTTCAAAGAAAAGATAAATGAATGGACAGCAAACATCATAAAGAGATTGTAACAAAAAGCAGACTACAGAAAATAAAATCAGGCCCTAAAGCCATAGAGCAATTTTCTATAGAATGTCATAGAAGAATGATTTATGTTTATCTTGACAGTAATTTATGATCATTTACAGCATTCACAATATTTGCAGATCAACAAAAAGTGATCTGCATGCAGAAAATATGTGCTGATGGTTAGGTTGCTATTAAGCGCTTGTAAACTTTAAGCAAGGCAGGACATAGCTGAGGACAGCAGGATGTGTGCTACTCTCATGTAAATGGCCACAGTGAAAAATTGTAAGATTGGAGCACTGGCGATGGGAGAAGAGATGCAACCTCTATTAAATGTATACTACGTGCAAGACATAACATTAACTAATACTATGGAAATGAGCCCAAAACAGGCACAATTGCAGGGTCGGTCTGGGACAAAAAATAGGCCCGGACACCCAAAAAAAGTGGCCCACCCTTTAAACCATCATCCGTGAATCGCGTCAATTCACGACTTTACAGAAAATGCTACTAATGGAGGGTTTATGGAGGGTTAATGTGCTTGTTGCATGTTATTTTCTCAGAAACTCTTGGCTGCAGCGGTTTGGTCTAACATGGCGATATCAACTTTGTTGAGATTAGGTGTTTTTTTCGAACGTGACTAGTTTAATGCAAATGGTTGCGTCTCACCGGATTGTGGGTTTAGCCAAGAAAAACCCCCCTTGAACATAAGTAAAAGTATGAATAACCCGGAAGGAGACTGTGCCCAATTATCAAAAAGGTTTCTTTATTTTGAAGTGCCCTTTGAATGATGACACGTGTTTCGGTCTCCCTGAGACCTTTTTCAAATCAGGGCTATTAGTCTTGAATTCTTGTAGTGCCCCTATTACATTTGGAATTAGTCCTCCACGATAAACGGGTTAGATCCCTCACAAAATCTCGAGCAATTGTGCAGATTGTGCAATCTCAAGATTTTGTGCAACACACGATTAAACGCTGTATCGGTACGAGAGGGATCTAACCCGTTTGCATGTGTGCTGAGTTAAATACCAATGAATCACACTACCTAGTTCGCCAAAAGCTGAATATGGCAACGTGAAACAATTGCAAGATGCATTTCATGGACTTGGGATGCAGGCCAACACAGGCATTACCCCAAACCCTGGTCAAGACAGTGATGATGCATGCAGCAGTGTGAGGTTAACACACTGTCTCTGTTGAGCAAGCAAATCAGACTTATGTGAGTTGGGGCTGTGTAGCATCTGGGTGACAATTCCAGTAAAGCCAGCCCATGGCGACCAAGAGGTGGCCCTAATTTTATCAGCATTAGGGGGAGGATGCATGGAGGCAGAGTCCAAATTTTACCGGGGATGAACATTGAGGTTTGTGCATGCAGTGTGAGGGGTTTCATGGTGCGTGTGTGCGCATACACCCACGAGCCCCCTCATCCTGCTGCATAGCACAGAGCACACACCCTCCCTTCCCAGAATGGAGCATCACTGACTCGACTGGTGCACGTATCGTAGCATGCCATCTGAGTTTTGGAGCCGTAGAAGTATTGTTTTTTACCACTAACAATTCTTTTTACCACATCTTTCAGTGTACACACAGATTATTAAATGCTCACACGAACATTCGAGCGTAAGAAATGGCAAACTAAGGAGTGCTGTTAATAAGGATGCATACCTCAGCACACTAGCCAGAAGCCAGACTTTACTATGAGCTAGCAAAGGGTCAACCAACATCAAGTGAGTCCCAATGATTGAGCAAAATAAAGCAGATGGAACCCAGGAGCAGTACAGTTTGGGACCCACGCCAGTCAACATTTTATGACCCCAAAAACAAACAATGCCAATAAAAAAAAGAGGCTACGAACTAGGGGAGACAGAAAAGAGGAGAAAATAAAGATGGTGGTGGAGTGAGACAAAGGGGATCAAATACATAAGTTATTAAAAACTTCTCCTCAGGGCCCCTCTTCTGGCAGGCTTTCTCCCTTGCAGTCAGCGAGATTTGGCTATTGATGGAATCTTCACAAGAGAGTGGCTGCTCTGACTTCAACACCTTTAGTACTTTCCATTTTACCTGCAACCAGCTCCCAACACAAGCACTGTCTTGTACCATGCGTCAGACTCAAGTCGCATGGAAGCTCACCTAGGAGAGTTACAAACTGATAAATGCTGAACCCATATGCATACAAATTGTATGGGCACATTTGTCAAGTGTTGGCAATAAAAGGCTGTAGGATTTTATTGTGCAGATATGGTTATGGAATAACAATAATCACATATCATTATAACATCATACTTTTGGGAACCGGGTCCAGAGGTTACCCCCTCTGGCCCGTGCCGCCTTACTGTCCCATGACTTCTAGTGGTCACCGTACAGTGTCCTTCTTTGTTTTTTCTTTGTTCTTCTCCCTTCTTTTGTAGGGTGGATGGGTTTTGTGGTAAAGAAACAAAGATTGGAGGACGCTGAGTGCACAGCGAACCTCCTGTTTGGGTCCCCGTTCAGGGTCCACAAACAAGTAGTGTTTTCTTAGAGCATGCTGCTCTTATTTATAAGACCCAGGGGAGCCCTGGGTCTTTGATGTGCATAGTGGGGGAACTGTAGTCCAGCCCCCAGGCCGGTGTAGCCGACTGTCTAGGCCCCCAGGAGGGGGGGGCAGGTCCTTGACCCTATGCCCTGCCTGATGGCTACCTCCCTGGTGCTTAGCACCTTGTTGCTTGGTGGAAGGGTGAGGTGATTGTTCACACCTCACCCTTCCCTTGCTTTTGTATGCTGGAGACTGCGTGTCTCTGTGTCGGGGGGGAGGAGCAGGCTTGGGGGTGGGGGCTGCCCCTCTCATCAGTTACCCTGCCTTGCCTTGGGCAGCTCTGCGGCATTGCCCAGCACTGATGGTTACACCGCCCTAGGCCCCACAGATAGTTCCATGCGAGGACGGCAATGTGACATCAGCTTTTTAAACAGAAGTACACTATATCTAATACAGCAAGCCTAACGTTAGGCTCTCCTTTGAACATGCACACAGAAGAACCTTTGCTTCATGTTCTGCTTTGCATGCATAGAAACAGGTTTGTGACACGAGAAGTCGAGAACAGGCCCAGCCCAGCACCCCTCTAGCACCACAAAGACAATGAAATCTTTAGTCTAGTCAGCTGGAGCTCAGAAGAAATTACCTCTAAAATAATGTGCCAAGCAATTAAACATTTCATCTCAAGCGCACTCATTCTAATGGGGCAGATGCCGCAAAAGCCACACAAATGAGAGTACTCCAGACGTCCCCGCATCAGTGCCATGTTGGATTGCATTGCCTGCACTGAGCAGAGCAGAGACTCTCTGAGCAATCTGCTCCTCGTGTTTCACCACACCTTCAATTTGAACACCACCTCACACGGAACACTTTTGCCTCGGACGCTAATGTATGAAAGAGACGGCAATGGCATAGCTCTCAACGATTTTTGTTTTACAGGCGGGTGAAATCACCCGATTTAGTTTTTGGCGGGTGAGACGCCCATTGGAATGAATGGGCGTGCAGGAGGCTAGGCGGGTGAGTCTGCCCTTTACAAGGCGGGTGACACCCGCCAAAAGCGTGTGAGTTGAGAGCTATGCAATGGTGTCGGTCTTTAAAATGAAGCATGCTCACATTTCATCATAGCATCATGATGAGGCTAGTCGCGTGGAGCTTGGGTGCATGCTATGTCACACACAACTATGCTTGTTTCCTACCCGACTGGGACACACATTTTGTGTTCCCATAAAAAAGCCTGTGTTTGTATTTAGCAAACCATCCTGCTTTGCCATCTACAACTTGTTTTAATCATGATGCAATAGTATGAAAAAAGTTGTATTTTACATTTGCAGCAAAACAATGCCATCCATGTACAGGTAAAAATGTATAATGAAAACGAAACAAGTTTATGGCATACATTTACTACCTAAACAAAAACCGTGAAAATTCATGATATCATATGATATGATATGGCACATGTAACGCGCCTATACACAAATGTTTCAAGGCAAGATGAGACAAGGGATAGGACACAGAGGGAAGACAGACAACGATCCTACTAGGCCAAGTGACATTGAGATCGCGCAAGTGCAGGGGAGGGGGGAAGAGGAAAAGTGTGGGAGGAAAGGGAAGGGGCAGTGCAGTACATAGGATAACATGGTGGCAAATGCAAGGATAAGAGCAGAAATCAGAGGTCACGTGCTAGTAGGGGCTGTAGGGATACAAAAACAGTCCCGATTGCATGGGTTGCCAGGGGGAAGTGCTGGTGTGCAACTGGCAGGGGTGGGGACCTGGGCCCGAGATCAGAGGGTAGCCAGGTAACCAGTGCAGTTTCAGATACAGTCAGGAAATTAGCTGGGGAGAGGAGGAGAGAAAAGAGAAGCAAAGAGGAAGGTCTTGAGGTGCTTCCAGAACCGGAGATGGTTCTCCTCAAGTTTCAGAGGGGCAGGGAGGCTGTTCCAGAGGGAGGCTCCAGCAGAAGAAAGATCTACACCCAACTCACTGCTTGGAGAAGCGACTGACCCTGAGGGAGTTGGAGACGGATGAGCGAAGAGCTCGAGAGGGAAGATATTTAGGAAGAGATTGTTGGAGGTATTGAGGTCCCAGGTCCCAGGTCCCAGAAGGCCTTGTGGACAATGCAGAGGGTTTTGAACTTAATCCTCACCGCCACTGGGAGCCCATGCAAAGATTTCAGTCCTGTAGAGATACGATCCCTGGGCTTGAGGCCAAGGACAAGTCTCGCTGTCCTGTTTTGTAAGAGTTGTAGAGGGTGGAGAGTAGAGGCAGGCAGATTTAGAAAGAGGCTGTGGCAGTACTCCAGTCTAGAGAGCACCAGAGCTCTGGAGACAGTGAGCTGTTGGGGGAAGGAGAGGAAAGGAAGAACACCTCTGAGGAGGTGCAGCTGGTAGTGTGACTTCTTAGAGACGTCAGAGATATGAGGAGAGAAGGAAAGTGTGAAGTCGAAGATGACCCAGAGGTTTTTAGCCTCACAGGTGGGAGCAGGAATACTGTATGCTGCCTAAACAAAGTTCTTCACCAACACCATTTTCCTAACATTTGTTCAGACGCAAGTGTTTCTGTGCATAAGAAATAGCCGAGCAGGTGTGTGCCTGTGTTTGCCAAATTCATAAAGAAATGCTGGGACAGCCTATCCTGTGTCTCACAGACTCTCACATTAGCTACCAGACTGAAACCTGGTAAATAAATATCCGTCAAAAAACCCTGTTTGTATCAATTGTTAAAACGCAAAAGAAAGGGAAAGAGGTCTGGTGAGGGGCATACAATGAGATATCGAGGGAAATAGCATTTCTGTTCGGGTTATTAAAAAACGTTTCCCTGATTAGAGTAGCTTTCAGGGTAGCTTGGTGGGTTAAAGCGGCTGCTGATAAAATTTGTTTATAAGTAAATCGACAAATCACAATATATAATGTTAGTGGGTGGTCAGTCTAACTTTAACAAAGGAAAGTGCATGGTGCAATAAATTATATTTGCATTGTTCTTTTTTTTTTTTTTTTTTTTAGTGGCATTTTTTTTTTATTGCATCAATTAGTTTCCAAAAAAACGAGGCCAAAGTCGTGGAAACTTTTCCTCCCCATTTTAAGATTGACCACCTCTCCTGCATAGATATGCTTAAATTTTGAAAGTGTGTTCCCAACCATCTTTCTCTGGAACCCGATAGTGGAGCACAGTTCATCACCAAGTGCTGTAGGGTTTCAACCTCCTGTCCACAGCAGCGACACGACAGACGTCGTAGCTCTCCTTTTTTAGTTCTCCCTAAGACTTCTCTTGTATGGAGGAGATTTAAATGGAATTTTAGGAATTGATGCTGTTTTTTGCTTGAGGGAAATTTGTCCAGATACGGAAGCACGGTACCTCTACAGTAATGCTCGTCCATACCCTGGGTTATAGACAGGAAAGCACCAAGCCTATCCAAAGTGACTATCCAGTCCCAGTCCAAGAGTTTCTTCTTTACCCTAAGCGGATTTTGTATAAGGTTATCAGTGTTTTTTTTTATTTTTTTTTTTTTAAAAGATTTATTTAATATTTTCAGTTACAACAATGGGAACCCCTGGCCGTTCCCCAACTCCCCCTAACTCCCACCCCCCTCCCACCCCGGAAAGTTCTCATTAGATCTTCGTTTCTGTGCAAGTCTATGTTCTCAATATGTCCGAAATTCTTATATTATGGGGGCACCATTGCTCCATGTAATCTGATTGCAGATATTCGAGTATCTCTCCCCATTCCTTTGCAAAGGTCTCTTTCGTTCCTTGTAATGTGTGTGTTAGCTTTTCCATGGTCAATTGTGTCCATACTTTCTGGAGCCAAGTGAACATTTGTGGGGGCTCTTGTTTTTTCCAGTTTTGGGCAATTGTCGCCCAAGCGGGTATTAGTAGACCCATGAAACCCCTCCATTGTGATTTCCTGAATTTCTTAGCTGCCTGATCTTTGATACCGCATAGCCATACTTTTTCGCCCAGGAATTCGGCCTCTGGAAATATTTTTCTAATTTCCACCTTTAGTTCCGACCAGAAGGCTTTGATTTCCCGGCAGTCCCACCAGATGTGTTTCCACGTGCCCACCTCCAAGCAGCCTCTCCAGCACGTGTTCGTTGTTTGTGGGTACATGGCCTGCAGTCTTTCCGGCGTGTAGTGCCATTGGGTTACTATTTTTAGCCACATTTCTCTTTTTTGGACTGATCGGGTCATTTTCAGTATGGTGTTCCATAGGTCTTCCCACTGGCGTTTGTGGATTTCCTCCCCCAATGTTTTCGTCCACTTGACCATATATGCCCATTTGAGTTCCTCCCCTGTGGAGTTGATAAATGTGTAGAGCGAGGAGATTAATTTTCCAGTTCCTGAGTTGGTGATTAGAAACTTCTCAAATGGCTTGAGATCCCTTGTGGCTGCTGTTTTGATGTCTGAGGTTGTGAGCCAGTGCCTTAGCTGTCCATATTTGTATTTGTCTGCTTCCGTTAGTTTTAATATTTCTCTGCATTCTTTGAAGGTCCTTATTTCTTCGTCTTGGAACATTTCGCCTATCTTTGTGTATCCTGCTGCCTCCCATTTCTCGTAGGCTCCCTGTTCCATTCCCGGTGGGAACTGTGGGTTTCGACAGATGGGTGTGAACGGCCCCTCCACTGTGGTCATGATGCCCTTCCGTGTCTGCTCATCCCAGGCCTCAAGGGTGGTTTTCATGATTTCGCTTATGCGGAGGTTTGGGTGCCTATGTTGTTTTGCTTTCCATAGGGTTTCCTCCAATGGGGATCTGGCTACCGCTCTGTCCTGAGACACCCATATTGTTTGTTGATTGTCACCCAGCCATTCTCTCAGGACCCACAGTTGCGCAGCCATGTAGTATTTACAAAAATGTGGTAGGGCCATTCCCCCCTCCTTTGTTGGGGCAGAAAGGGTCGCTCTGGCAATCCTCGGGGGCTTTTTGTTCCATATATAGGACGAGATAGCTTTGGTCAGTGCTCTAAAGAACGATTTGGGGACCCTGATTGGGAGAGCCTGAAAGTGGTATAGCATTCTGGGGAGGATGACCATTTTTACTGCTTGAATTCTACCCCACCATGAGACCATTAGGGGGTTCCAGCGCTCCAGGTCTCTCTTTACCCGTACCAGTAGGGGGGGGTAGTTCTCGTTATATAATGTTTCTATCTTACATGTTAAGGTGATCCCTAAATATTTTATTCCTTTATCGGCTATTTTCAGGTTTTGCGAGATCGCTATTCTTTCCAATTCCGGCCTCCCTCCGGCTAAAAGTAAGAGTTCTGATTTGTTCTTGTTAATTTTGAGGCCTGATACCGCCCCGAAGGTTTCAAGCTCTCTAATGGCTTGGGGAAGTGCTGTTCCCGGGTTCGTAAGGGCTAGTAGCATGTCATCTGCGTATGCTATTACTTTATGTTGTGAGCCTCCCATCTCTATTCCCGTTATGGCTTCTGTCTCCCTTATTCTAGTTAGAAGTGGTTCCAGGAAAATAGCATATAGCAGAGGGGACAGGGGGCATCCTTGTCTGGTGCCTCGTGTTATTTCTATTTTGTCCGTGATCGCCCCGTTAATGGCTATCCTGATTGACGGGGAGGTGTAGTTGGCTTTTACCATTTTTATATACTGGTCTCCAAAGCTCATATGTTTTAGTGTTTTAAATAGTATTGTCCACTCCACCCGATCGAAAGCCTTTTCGGCGTCTAATGAGAGCAGTGCTGCTTGTGTTTGGGTGATCTCGGTCTTCTCGACCAGGTGTATTATTCTTCTCAGGTTGTCATGTGTGAGTCTCCCTGGGATAAATCCTGATTGGTCTGGGTTTATTAGAGACGGGAGAAGTGGGGATAGCCTGTTCGCCAGAATTTTAGTGTATATTTTTGCATCAATATTAATCAGTGCTATGGACGGTATGAACTGGGGAGGGATGGGTCTTTCCCTTTTTTATGGAACACCAGGACCTTTGCTTCATTCATTGATTGGGTCACATTGCCCTGTTCTTTAAAGGTGTTTAGAAGTCTCGTGAGGACGGGGATTAGTATATCTGCGTATTTTTTATAGAAGGGGGCGGTAAAGCCGTCTGGGCCAGGTGCCTTCTCTGTCGGGAGTGCCGCAATTGCCTTTTTGACTTCCTCCTCCGAGATCGGGTTCTCTAGTGCTATTCTGTCTTCCTCAGGGATTTTTTTAATAGGGAGGGTTTGCAAATAAGCGTCTTGGTCTGTTTCGTTCGGGTGTTCTGTGGTGTAGAGATTTTGGAAGAAATCCTGGAAGATTCTCCCTATGTTTGAGGTTTGTGTATATAGTTCTCCCTGCTTGTCCTGCATACTCATTATGTTTATTGACTTTTGTTTTTCTCGCAGCTGTCTTGCTAAGAGTCTGTCCGCCTTATTGGCTTTTATATATAGCCGTTGTTTAAGAAATTGGAGGGATCTTTCGGCTCCTTTTGTGCGAAGCATTTCCAATTGCCCCTGTGTGTGTTTTAGGGCCTTTTTTAAGGCTCTAGTTGGGTGGGATATAATTTCTTCCTGTATGTCCGTTATTTTCTTTTCGAGTTCTTTTTCCCAGCGGTGTCTTTGGTTTTCTTTAGAGGCTTTCATGGCTATAAAGTTGCCTCTGGTCACTGCTTTGAATGCCTCCCAGACCGTGCTTAGTGGGACCTCACCTGTGTCGTTTTGTGTAAAGTATTCCGTTATCTTGTCCCTAATCGATTCTCCCATTACTGGGTCATGGAGGATATCCTGTGGGAGCCTCCAGCGCCGCAGCCCTCCTCCTTTTTCTGGGGTTGTTAACTCTAGCCAGAGTGGGGCGTGGTCAGACAGGGATATTGACCCCGTTTCTATATCTTGGATTTTCCCCATAAGGCCCACCGACACCCAAAAATAGTCTATTCTTGACATCGTGTTGTAAACGTGTGCGAGTTGATCCATTTTTTGTTTGAGTCGTTTGGAAGGGGCGCCCTGTGTAGAGGGGCCCGCTGTGCTCCTGTCTATTTGTGGCTGCCATGCGAGGTTTAGGTCACCTCCCAAGATCACCTCTCCCATTTTTTGTTTGAGTCGTTTGGAAGGGGCGCCCTGTGTAGAGGGGCCCGCTGTGCTCCTGTCTATTTGTGGCTGCCATGCGAGGTTTAGGTCACCTCCCAAGATCACCTCTCCCTTTGCGAAGCCCTCTAGATTCTCCAGAGCCTCTCGAATGAATCCGTCTTGTCCCGTGTTTGGTGCATAGATTGTGGCCAGAGTTAGATGGGACCCGTCCAGGTGGACATTGACCATTGCAAGTCTCCCTTCTTTATCCGTGTGTCTGTCCGTTAGAATGACCTTTGCTCCTTCTTTGATTGCTATGAGGACTCCTGCTTTTTTGTCCGTGGCATTCGATTGTGCCCATATCCGATATCCCCTGAGGCATATTTTCTGCTTGTCCTGTGCTTTGATGTGTGTTTCTTGAAGCAGGAGGACGTTCGCCTTTTCTCTCCTCAGCAGGGACTCCACTTTCTTTCTCTTTATCGGGGAGTTCAGGCCTCGTATGTTGTATGTTAGGATTCTAAGTTTCCTCATTTCGTACTCTCAGATTGGGAGATTCCCATTTCCTTAAGGTGTGAGAACTTTGCATCTTCCGGTATCTTTCCCTCCCCCCCTCCCTCTCAGTCCCCCCAACTTCCAACTTTTGAACGTATAACTTCCCGAGGAGGGCCCGGGTACCTATGGTTGCTAGGGCATTGCGCCTATCGCTCCCGGCCCTCAAAGTGCTCGGTAACGGGTTTGCGGGGGGTCCTAAACCCTGCATGGCCTGAGGCCTTCCTGAGTTTCTATCCCAAGGGGGCCCTTCCCGGGCCGCCAATTAGTGTTTTCCGTGGGCTGATGTTGGGTTGTATGATTACCCATTTTACTTCTTCCTTTTCCGTATCTCTTCCCATCCTCTCGGCCTTTTTTGGAGACCGCCTCTTGTTCTGTCGTGCGCTTCCGCCGGTTCCTCTGTTTGTATGTCCATAATTTGCAGTCCTTCATCGCATGTTGTCACTCTTCGTTGTTTGCCTTCCCAGCTGAACAGTAGGCCGAATGGGAATGTCCATTTGTATCTTATTTCCTTTGAAACCAGTACCTTGATTAGCGGTGCCATATCTCTCCTTTTTTGTAGTGTGATCGAGGCCAGATCTTGGTACAGTTGGATGTCCGTCCCGTTCATCCTGATGTGGTCCATTTGTCGCGCCTTCCTTAAAATGAGTTCTTTTTGTGGGTATGATGATAGGGCTGCTAGGACATCTCTAGGTCTTTCTCCGGACGCCCATGTTCTTTTTGGGCCCACTCTGTGGATTCTGTCTATCCCTATGGTTTCTGTTTCCTGTGCCTCCAGAATGTCTCTGAAGACTTCCTGGACTGCATTCTTAAGGTCCTTGTCAAGTACTGCCTCCGTGATGTTCTTGATCCGGATGTTAGATCTGCGTGAACGGTTTTCTAAGTCCTCGCACTGGATCTCTAGGTTGTGGGTTAGGCGTGCTAAGTGTTCCTGGGTCTCACTGTTTTGGGTTGTCTCTTCTTCTAGGTTTTGGATGATTTTCTCCACCGTGTCGGTTCTCTCTTCCAGTTGGGCGATGTCTCTCTTCACTTCTTGGACCACCTGTTTCATTTCGTTTCTCATTGAGTTGAACTGGTCCTGGACCGTGGTCATGAACCTCTCCTGTAGCTCCGTGAACCATGAGTGCATGTCTTCCCTTGATGGAAGCGATGGGGTTGCGTTGGTGTGGTTGCGATCCTCAGGGGAGTCTTCCCGGGGTCTCCCCCTGGTATGGATCTGGGATTCCGCCGACCACATTTGGACTAGGTTCGCATCTTGTTTAGAGGACTGCAAATTGGGGAGTACCGTACTCCCCTTCCCCTTTGTTTTCGACATGCCTTCCTTGGGGAATCCTCTTCTCCCGCGGGTATGGGGAAGGACGGTGTGCTTTTGGGAGGCCCCGGGAGGTGAATCCTGCTTGTATTCCTCCCTGGCTTCCCCCCTGCTGTGCGGGGTTGTTGGTGGGGTTGAGGGTCTTCCTGCGTGAGGCCGGTGCCCTCGATAGGGCTTTGTCTGTGGCCGAGCCTAGTTTGTCCTTGTTTCCCCCTCCGGCCCTCCCCCTCTCTCCTCTGCTCTGGAGTTGGGGTTATAAGATGTTAGGCGTGTTGCCCCCCGAATCTATTAGCGCTGTGTTGGGGGGGGGCGCGCTCACCTTGTGCGCCTCCGGGCGGCCGATGTCGAGTTTCGTGGTGTTCCGGCGCCGGGCCTTTTCTTCTTCAGGGCGGGCCGCTCGGTGTTTTGCCGGCTTGCGCCCTCGCCACTGCTCATTTCCTCCTTGGGGGTGGGGGGGCGTATGGGCTCCGAGGGTGTGGGCACCTTCCCTCTCCCTCGTGTGCTCTGTCCGGGTGCCGCGCCGTGGACTGGGTGCAGCTGCGGCCGCCTGTGTCTCCCTGGTGGTTCCCCTCTTCCGCGGGAGCAGCTCCGGAGGGGGAGGGGCGGCCGCTCCGCCTCCGTGTGCCGCGTCTGGCAATTCCCGCTGATGCGAAGTCGGCTCCCGGTGCCGAGTGCTGCCCTGCACGTATCGGGTAGGTTTTCGTGGTTTTTCCACGGTTATGAGTTGCTTTATTGTCAATTCAGTGGCGGCCCGGGCGGAGAGCGATCTATGTGCGTCTCCCTATCCCGGCGGCCATCTTGGAATGTCCATTGCATTGTTCTTTTAAGGAGGTATGAATGGAAAAATTGTGAATGTGACAAAAATGAGTCAGCAAGCTATACATCAAAAATACAAGGTAGTTAGCAGTTACCAACATATTTATCTAGCGAGTCCCAAGAAACTAAGTGGTGTGGCCAAAGACAGGAAAACAAGAGCATTGGGTCAGTTCTAGAGGGCATCACACATACATACATATTGAAATTAAAATATTGAAGTCAAAATTGGGAAGCCGGAGCTGTAGTGATTATACAGAATGCAAGTGCCCCTGCAGCCTCCTCCACTGTCACTCTGAGTCCAGCATTGCTTGAACTAAGCAAGGTCAGTACACTGCCTGTCCACGCACCTCCGGTGCTGCCTGCTGGCTGGATGCGAAGTGTGAAACTAGTCTGCAAACGTTTGCGCTCTGGCCCTTTTCGTGACTAACAGCTAGGTCAAGGAGGCAGCTCCCCACCCCCAAAGCTAATGAACTCTTTGTTTTTGAATGAGGGAGAGAGAGCGTGGCCCGAGCGGTGCTGCTTCCTGGCTGGCGTCACGCTGGCGGATAGCTGAGGCCACTTCAGCACAGCCTCAGCTATTTTGGATCATTCATAAAAGCATAGATAACACTTACAAACTAAGTGTCATTGAAATCGGTCAAATAATAAAAAAGAAAAATCACTAGGGTCTCTTGTTGAATTACAATTTAAATATTAAATTAAAGAAACTAAGTGTTAACTTTGCTTTGATGAATGTCTACATTCTCATTCGTCCGCTTCGAGGTGAGAAGAAACATGTTATTAAAGGCATAGGGATCATTTTTAGAAAGTTGTCGCATATATACATATTGTAATGTTAAATATAACTGAATACGGGAAATGTGCATAAAACAGCCAAAACTGTTAGCTTTGTCAATGCCTGTTTTGCTTTTTTCTTTTCCTTGTTTCTGGGATTGTTGTCTTTTATTGCTGGGACAAATAGGAGGAGGAGACAATTAGTATCTAATCTACTAGTGCTAGAACATATGCGAGTAGAGACATAGAAGACCCAGTATATCTAAAAAAACGGTCTCTTCAACTGACCATCTCATGACACCATCATCCCGAATTACCCGACCAATTAGACCTTCCTCCCTTAGAATTCACTGAAACCACCAAGCACCCTACTGACTAACCTACCACAATGAACCCTAAAAGAACTGGACACCACACCACCAAAAAGGGAACCTAAGAACTACCACTAGAAACATCCAACAAGCCGCTTACCCAATCCACCAACAAGCACATACTACCATGGAAACATTATCACCTGTACATTTAAGTCTTGCTCTCCGATCCCCCTGACCACACCAACCACCACTCTGTATGTCTACACCTCCAACTAATCAACTACCTTTAAAAACCCTACCTTTTCACTTTACACCACAGCCGAATCTCCTATACTGGCATGGGTCACAGGCCTAGTCAAAACCATAGGAGGACTACCAAGTTATGACTTATGGTCCTCTTTTAACCTCTATCACCCTTCCCCCATATTAGTGGGCAAAACCACCCCTAAGCACTCGCTACAGTTGTCAGTCTTTGGCTCTCCCCTTGGAATAACATACTGCCAAGTGACTATGCTAATCCCATAGATGCACCCCAACATATAGGAATCGTGTACTTCAGACCAGCAACCCATCAACCCACACAGGTTTATCTGCCTCTCTATCTATACTACCAACAACCCTCCTTTTTTACGGAGAAAGAGTGCCAACAGAAATGGCAGTAGGGGGCTATACAAGACCATTTTATTATTATTATTATTATTATTATTATTATTATTATTATTATTATTATTATTGTCATCATAATTATTATTACAACACCCTTAAATGATTGTGAAATGGTCAATCAGTTATGAAAAGTTATGAACCACTCTTCAGAAAGCAATAGGGATGCTAAAGTGTAATGAGGCAGATGAATATGCAGGTAACCCCTATTGTCCCTACTCAGGTGAGTATGCAAGTACCGCTTCCTGTCCCTGCCCCTCACCAGCACCGTGCAAGTGAGAAATTATACCTGCAGAGACAGCCTGATTGATCAAAGAGTCTAGGGGTGAAAGATGAAACAATTTAAGACCATGAAATTGCCATTATGAATAAATTAGATGGTATGACAAGTAGGGTGATGAGTAGTTGTTACTATACACATAGAGAATAGCCAGATAGATATACAACAACACATGACGTACGCCTAGCAGACACAAGCACATGAATACATGAAGAGCACATAGACATGAAGACTACTCGCACATAGACATGAAGGACACATGCACAAAGACATGAAGAATACATGAACGTAGACATGAAGGACATGCACGCGTATGTATGTAGCCATGAGGAACATAAAAGTGTAAGAGATGCAGGGCACAACATGGGGGACAGTGAACCAAGGCACAGCCATTTTCCTAAAACAGAGGTCACAGCAGGCCTAAGAGTAGCAAGACATATGAGAGATGCTGATTTCACAAAAAACACATTTATTGCAGAAGCCTGAAGCGGCCCAGAAAAGTAACTCGCAGCAAGCGCTAAGGTCAGATTCTTATGGCATCCTGTAGAAAATGCTAACAAAAAATGCATAGAAGAATGGAAACAAAATGCCAGACTGTTGACATGAGTGGAGGAAGAAGAAGTGCCAGTACAGATAATAAGGTTAGAAAATCCATTCCTGTGTTTCATAAACAATGGCACAGTGCAGAAAGGGAACAATGTGGGATGAAAACATATCATGGATCTGCCAGGCGTGAAAATAGGCATAGCAGTACTAATGGGCCACTATTGGGCATGTGGTTCACTGGCTTATATGCAGCTTCCGCCAAATCGGGGTGGCATGTGCTCACTAGCATTGTTACATGCACCGGCACTGGTGGTCCCCCAAAGTAATGTGGTGCGAAAAGTAGACTACCTTATGGTAAAAAGTGACGGATGACGAAAGGATATGAAAGGTCACAATGCACAAAACGAGACAATTATTTCTCGAAGAAAGTTAACAATGTACTGGACAATATCCCATCTGAGCAGAGGCTGTTTAGCAAGACATCAATGTTCTTTATGTCTCTCTTCGCCCCAGACTTACTGCAAGCCATACATGCCACTGAAAAAAGGGCTCAATGCAATTAAGGAGGAGCTGGGAGGTATCAGTTTGATTACTCTCCAGGACAGGTATGTCCTCGACCGAATCACTGCTATGGAGGAAGGCTTTTGTGTAGAAATCAGCTCAAGCTGTTGCACATTCATACCTGCACACGATCAGCAGAATGGGAGCTTGATGGAAGCAATATCTTCCCAGCAAAATCTGCACACAAAATAAAATGGTCCAGGTAACTATTGAAGCTGAAGATGAGAACAGGCTTACTTCTCTGTTCTCATTGGTGCCTACCTGACTAGGTAATGCATTTAAAATACTAATAGCAGTCCTGGTCTTGGTACTAACAGGTTTCTGCGTCCTTCAAATAATATTAGCAGAGTGTAGGAAAACAGGGAAAAAGGTTGTAGGACAGCACATGATGACAGTAATATTGGATAAAGATAGCATGATGCACATCCACACACATGCAGATGAACCCCATGAAATGCAGGTCATTGAAAGAGCTATAGGACCCCGAGGCACTATGTTTGAGCCCCCTTTCAACCCAGAAAATTATACAGAGCACTGGGTCGATTTTGAAGGTGACAGGGAGCGCTGCTTCACGAGGGCCAGAAGAGTATGTAGAAAGAGGAGGCAGCCTGAAAAGGAGGGGGGGGTGGAAAATATGGATACCAAAAATTGGGTATGACAGGGTGAAGAAAAATGAAGGTATGGTCAATAAATTGACCAGAGGGTAGAGTGAAATAATGAAGATGAGAGTTGCACCGGTAATGGCTGTGGTTCTACCTGTTCCCTACGGAAGTAAAAGCTGAGAAAGGTTCAGTACACTGTTAGCAAACACTAGTAGCAGCCGCCATTAAGAGTAGAATAGGTTGTGCGACACAAGTAGGGCCGCAAAGTAGTTTGTAGTCACATAAGTAGGAGGTGGCAGAACACACAGACAGGGTTAAACTAGTAAGACAGACATGAGTAGGTTATAGCATACACAGGCAGGGAACAGTGAATGGCGGCATGCATGGAAGGCACGAAGAACACTAACATGACAGAGAATGAACAGCAGTACCGCCATTACTCAAACCAAACACTGCTAGGCCTTAATTCTGAAATACTGCAGCCTGACATAAATTGCTTAAAACAAGATTCCAGGCCTCACGATGCTCAGACAAGCCCCAAACACCAAGGTCAGGGTGCCGAGGGGAGTTCTGCTTAGCAAGCTGAAACCACACCAGATGTTTCCCAGGGCATACAGCATACAATTAATAAAGTTAATTAGTTTAACTTGGTAACAGTGAGAAATAGAGATATCCCTGAATGCCAGGTGAAAGTAGCTAATTTGCCAACTGATCTCATAATGAATGAATACATGGCGCCCTGAGTGAATGCCGAAGGAAATCACACACATATTAGGATAGCGGAAATTCCTGTAGAGGAGCAGCTAGCTGGATGCCTCTTCTCTAGTCCCCGCCCCCTCACCATTGTCCCATTGGAGTAGCAGATAAAGAGCTACAATTGGGAACCCATGCACACGTTTATGCGATATCTCCATACCACAGTGTATATATGAAAGACGATATGCACTCAGACAGCCATTCAGAAGATACCCTCACGTTGAGACAGTGGAAGGAAGTTACCAAGAAGGATGTCCACTGCCAAAGTGCAAGAATGCAGCTATGGGAATCACGAACGAACTCTAAAAAAAAGTCTAATAACAACATTATGTCATGAAGAAGATATATAAACCTATGTTGAAACGATGTGAAAATACTTAAGACTAACGATGTAACAGAAACACTGAGAGAAACTTGTACCTAAAGATGAAATGATCGCAAAAATAAGAAGATGAAGTAACTTGCTGACCAATAACAGTCAACATGCTGTAACGCAAGGTAGAAAAAGCATATAGAAGCCTGCTAAAAAGAGGTATATACATTACGTTTAGAGCGGCCATTGGAAGGAAAGGGACGACAGGCCATGTTAAAGAATCAACCCAGCCACCTCAAGATACGAGCCTAGGACTGCAAATTGAAGAATTGATAAAGAAGCTGTTTTCATATGCAGAATAAGGGAGTACGGTGGCCTGAAGTCAAGGAGGCTATTTCTAGAGATGGGTGCAACGCACAAAGAGAGTCCAATGAACAGACCATGTGCATAAAACATATTTCTGCTAAGATTAGGAGGGGCAAGGACATTTGCAGATGCCAAGCATTGGACGAAGGCAAAAGTCTATGTTAAGTGGAGTGAGCATGTCTGTAAAGCCAGAAAAGGTAATGGCAACCTGGTTAATAAAATCAAATAGCAGTAATTGAGAGGCTGAAATGGAAAGAATCGTGGTCTCCTAACACGTGATGAAGAACTCCAAACAAAGGCTATTCATTAGAACTTTGAGTTAAGCTAGTGGTGTGCTTGCACTCCCTTGAATTTCCCAGAACAGTGGGCAGACTACGAGGTCAACTACAATTGAAAGACCTGGGCTAAGTATCCAATCGATGAAATGCGATGGACTAATTGGGAAAACGGGGACAAGTTGATGCAGCTTGAAAACCTAGGTTTTGTTCTGTTCACGTGCTGCTAGACCAGGCGAAAGTCAAAGGTTGGATAGGGTTGTCAACCAATCAAAAGACCTGCCACGTCTTTCCATACACAATGTTGCAGTTAAAAGCCTGCTGCCATATTCTCTGCTATAATCAGTATGTGACGTACGTAGAAGTAGCTCAGGGCGTGTCCTACAGACAAGGGGCAGCCAATGAGATATTAACCCTTATATAATTCTATAAGTAGACATTTTCCCCAAATCCAATCCCTCCCGGTGATAGGTTTTATGAAATGGCATGTAGGATGAATTCATAAATGACGTATGTGAAAGTATATAAACTTTGTACAAGCAAAATAATGTGCGAATATTGAGCATCTACTTTGATAGCTGTATATCTCCCTGCTTTCCATCACTGAGATTAAAGCTGTATTTTATCATCTTCCTTTGGTCTGTATGGTCATTTGGTCTGAGATGATTACTGGTAATTCCATCTAGCACATAGACCGTTCAAGGTGCTAGAACACAATCCAATAAATTGATGAAATTAAAATCTGAAGAGTGGTCCTCTACCACATGACCCGAACAATGCTAATTTATTCCAGAGTCAATAAGTGCACCTGCTATTTTCTTACTACACCCAGACATAGAGACGAGGCACCCAGGCCACGAGCAAGCTGGCAGATAAGGCCTCACTCCTGAGAAGAGAGGGGAGCAGGTTCTTTAAACTGGATAATAGCAGTTCACCCATCCCTCCTTCCTCACCACGTACCTTTGCTCTGCATAAAAGTGCTGAGAGCAAATTATCGCATAACTGGTCAATCAGACACTGTCCTTCTTATCGACTAGTGTAGTAGTAGTATGCCAACCAATACCACTTTAGATTGAAATATATCATTTGTAGAATGTTGAACCTAGAAGGAGTTATTAGTTCTAGAAGAACCAATGGTAAAACGTTCACTTATAGATAACTATATGTTCTATACTCTACCAACAAATCAAGTGCGAGAGTAGACTTTTTTTTAATGATTAAACTAACTATGATATCAGCTATGATGATTTCTTTGTTTAAGAACTTGTTGTCACTAACACTATTTTGAGATTGTGCTTCATTAGAAGTCTGGTGGTATCCTGCCGGTAAATCCGGTGGGATGCCACCAGACAATATTACCAATCTCGGCACTTGGTCTGCTGGAATTAGCGGCAGATTCCAAGTGCCGGTAAGTATGGGTACTCCCCATTCCATGGAGTCCCAGCGGACTCCATGGGGGAAATTGACGCTATTACCAGCACTGGTAATACCAGTGCCAGTAATACCATCATTTATTGGTGGTGTGGTGCCGTAATCACTGGCAGCTCGGAGCTGCCGGTAATTCTGGCAACCCCACCGGCAAACTTGGAGTCTGCCCATGCGGAAATGTGCCAATAAACGGAATTATCAGCATATTATTTCCGCACCGGCACACTCTTAATGAGACCCGTTCTCTTTTGTATGCTCTACCAGTGGCCTTTTGCATTGGAATAAAGCTGAGTTTTCTTGTGCACTTGATGTTAGTCTGTTATTGAGTTTTTTCTTTTTATGGTACAATTGGGCCTATCTTGACACTGGCATGAAGTGCAATATCAGAAACTGATTTAATGTTTCCTTTTCTTAAGAAGCATTGTATACTTTCATTGTAACTTAATTAATGTTGTGTCTTGGTTATGTCAATGCATCACTGTGAAGAAAGTTGCAGACCTTTCGCCGGAGGGGCAATGGGTAGGACTGTAGATGGGTCTTAAAGAAAATGCCTTCTGCATTCTAACAACTAAAACGTGTGGTGGACACCAAAGGTCACTGATCATTTAGAAGTTATAGCAGGAAACCAAATATCAATCTGTTCAAAAGTCTATATGGGCTAAATGTCTATCCTTTTTCTTTCAGGAATATTAATGTTTGAGCACCAGGACACCAGGAATGTTTGACAGTTGTACCATACAAAAATAACATATGATCAAATAACAAAGTAGAACTCACACTAAAATCAGGCTACAGAAACAGCGAATAATGTCATTTTAGAGTCGCAGAAACTCAATAAAATGGTACGGACTGAGCAGTAGCTGTCCATTCATAAAGGCACTAGTAGTGTGTGCCCTCCTAAACAGAAGGGGTAATCTGTCACCCAATCAAATCTTTATTTTGAAAGTACCATAGCTCCCTTAAAAGCACAAAAACTTAAAATCACATTATTCATAATAAAATCAGCATCAGTAAAAACGTTTCCACTAGTAACAACAAGCACAACAAACACAGTCAAGTGTAGATACACCTAGACATGAAAAAAACGAAATGTAACGGTTTTTCAGCAGATGAAATATACAAGGTGTGCATGTATTTTAATAAAACATTCACTAAGCCACTTAAATCCAGTAGATCGAATGATCAAAGTTATACCTACAAATTGCATTAATGCCCATGATGCTTTGGCTATTCCAAAAAAATAGTGGGCTTACACTGGGGAAATCCTGTGTCTCTTAATGTTGGTTTTAGCAGCCTTCGCCTGCATACTTCATTTTGTGGACCCCTTAATATAAGGAGACAGAGGGACTCCAAACATCCAGTGCAAAAGAGACATAGTTCACAAGAATATACTCAGAATTTTTTAACTACCTTACAGTAATTCCGTTAAATGGAATCACATTGAAACTTGCTCATATTATTAAAATTCGATGTTTGTTGAAAGGTTTCCTGAGTGGGTAACTCGCCAACTATCCTTTGATTTCCATCCAATAGGACTTTGAAGGAAACATTATTGATATTGACTATTTGTAGAGTACTGATGAAAAATTAAATTGTTTTATGGTGTTAGAATATTAGCTGATTTTATTACCCAACTCAATGATGCTCACTTAAGCAACCATGTCAGGACAAGGTTACCCCTGCTAGAATTTGAACCTCTTACCTGACTGAGCCTTCCTACTGGCTGCACAGAACAGATTTAGAAACAGTTATTGGACAAAGCCTGCCAGGATCTTTGTGGGAAAGGATTCGCTTATGTCCACGAAAAGGAGTTCGCGTTTGCAATGTCAGGTCTATCATCAACGATTGTTCTGTTGGAATGATTGTTCATGGGTTACAACATCTGTGGAGCCATGGCCAAGTACATTGATATAAAGCTGAGGATGAACCGAGACATTAAGGTTTTGAATCTTGCAGAGCTGGGGATTGTCCATGATTTGATCAAATCAGAAATGTCTGAGGGATAAAAAAAACGAAAGTCATTTAAACGAAAATGACATTCAGTTTTTCCTCCCGCAGACATTTCTGGTAATCCACACTCCCACCCCCAAGCCCCTTATTTACCTTTTGGTAGCCCTGTGTGCCGCCAACTTCTCCATTCCTCTGCAACGCTGGTTCCCTTCACTTACGTACATGGGAACCGGCGCCGCAGGGTCCTTTTTCTTTTTTTTTACTTTAGTGTTTAGGTCGCGGGTGACAACTCTGCCACCCCTAATGTGATTGTAGTGAACAAGGGTGCAGAGGACATCCCCACAACCCCTGCTCCCCTTTTTCACTATAATGACACCGAATGGGATATTTATTCGAAATGTTCTGCTGTTCCTGATTTTCGTACAGCCGAAATTTGAATAAATATCCCATTCGTTCTTTTTTATTTGGTGATTTCGACGGATTCTGACACTGGGTACTATGAAATGTGATCTGTCATGATTTAATGGTATGGACCATCTTCTGGTGATTGTGGTGCACAACCTTCGGGTTGTCTTAGAGTATATCCCGAAAATACATGTTTCAGTAACCTATGTAGTCAGACTATCTGAGACCGGTCGTGGATTTATGCATATTTCGGTCACCTTTATCCCTGGAATCGCTGCTTCATGACTTTGTGTTGATGCCATTGGACAATGGGAATATGGTCCCTGCAAAGCTGCCTTTTGGGACTTGCCTGTTGACTTTAGATTATGAAGAATACTGCAGCTTTGATGCTGAGACTTGTCACTTCCAACAAGAATGTAAACCTCTTCTTGGTCAATCTGAAATGATTTCCTGCAAATGTCCAATGGAGGTTTCAACATGTGTGGGCTATGGGGTTTCAATCCCATTTGGTGCACAAGTAGCTAACGCCACTGGTCCTCAGATGGTGCGCTCCTAATTTAGCACAAAGCGTTACATGGAGCCATGGAAGCAGGGTCATGCAGTCCTAATTGTTCCACCATAGTCATGAAATGTTTTCTCAACTAGCAGAACAGGATGCTGGATAAATCACCCCTTTATGGCCTGATAACAGCATAGTTTTTAGTTTGTATTTTTGTCTCTCCATGTGAAATACCCCCCACTTTGTGTATTCTGCCTTGATTTTACAATATGAAAATTGTCCCTAAACGTGGCAGCACCTTTCAGTATAAAATTATTCTAAATCTGAAGATAAATTGTCCTCCACCAACCAAATAACCAGCTAACAAGATTGACATATCAAATGCCTCCACGTAGACCTCAAGAATAGAGATACATCAAAACTGCTAACCGAAGCAAAAAAAACATCAAAACACTTGACACAACCAAGGAGGACCCGATTCTGATTAGGGTAGAAAGTACCTAATCATTGCTAACCGTCAGTATAAATAATTTGGTGTTTGAGACCTATTCAGATCCATTCCGAAAGCGGTTTCTGTTCTAAACAAGCACTACTTCCACAATTAAATGTACAGCTCCCTTTAGCAGAAGTAAACTGCCATGGTATCACCATGTTTGTAAATGTGTGGGAACAACATGAATTCTGATGCAGTTATGACACAGTAATGAAACCACACATATGCTGGCGCTGCAGGGCAGGAGAAGCTATCCTGTGCATTACAAATGGGGCACATCACACAGTCATTACATCGACTACACTCTACTATTTACCCCCTGCCCATCTCAACAGCGTTTCTGGCCGTTACCGAATTTTGAGGTATTTACCGAAAATGGTGCCTATTTAATTATTTATTAGACTTTTTGTTTAGTGCTCATCCTATTCAGAGGGTCTCGGAACGCCTTAAATGTTTCAAATATTGAAAAGGTGGGAGTTGAAAAAGGAAATTACAAAAGGTTTTCAGGAAAGGATAGGAAGATTAGGATAGACAAGGGATAGCAGTGGAGGATACACCCCGATTTGCCCGGTGGTTCACATTTTAGACGCATTTGTAGGCTTTTGCACCTTCTGCAGGCCACATACCATGTGACACCCAAGCTCTACTCAGAATAGGTGCGGTACTTGGGTGTCCCAAAATGGTGCAGTTCTTTTAGATCATTCCCACATACACTGCACTGTCATCAGTATCAGGCCGAGGCATCTAATCTGCAAAGCATCTTGCACAACTGCATATCAGCCATGACCCGCCACAAAGAACTAGCCAACACAGTACAAGAACTTTACTTTCCTCTCCTCATCCTAATGGGAACAGAGTGTAAACCAAACTATCAAAACTATCAAACAGTCATGGACCGACTAGTACCTGACCCCGCATCAACCTAGATCATGAATAAAACGTATGAATAAAACGTATGCGGTGGTTTTGGCCTGATACATAGATGCACTGTACACTGCAAACAGATCTGTTCGCAAACGTCCTCCTACGAATACTTGATGGTTGAAGTTAAAACATGCCCATCTAAGTCCACAAGATTAAGCATTATCTACTACCCCACAAAAGACACAGACCACATCAAAGGCCAGTTAGTTAGATACAGAGACATCTTCCTTGGAGACCAGAACCTACACTGGGGAGACAATACAGATCCATTATTAGCCATATTCACGACCTTCACAAATGACAATTTATTAGCCAAATACTGCACTAAACCAACGCCCACCAAAGGGTCCACAATTGATCTAACAATCTCCAAGTCGTGAAAGGTACAGACCCAAGTTCCTATCTAAGTCAATTGGTCGGACTACTTGCAAATTCCTTTCAAATTCTAATGTGATGAAGTAAAATACATAGGATAAATCAGAGATCGCTATTAATGTGGGCACGAAACCTGAAAAGAATGTACTGAACAAATGTCAGCAACACAGTATTCAAGAGGCCAGGATCTCCATCGCTCACAATCTCGTATCATGACACATATCAGAAATCTTATAACTCTGAAGCGACCACTCTGCAAGTCATTGATGACTCACCATAAATCCTTGACGAAGTAAAACAACAAACTCTCCTTAATTTGTCCTAAAATGGATCACCTCTTTCCTGCAAAATCAACCAAAATAGTAAAAATCCACACAGGTGTTTCAATGCCATGTGGAATACCTCAAGGCTCTGTAAACGCTCCAGAGCTCTTAAACCTCGATATCAAACCTCTTTATCGAACCACTGGGAGACCTAATCAAAAACACAGGCATACACCAGAAAGCTGATGCTACTCTAATACCTCAGGGACAATGAAGAACATGATATCACATACCCTGCCAAATGATTAGAACAGATCCAGAACTGGATGTCATTGAACTGCCTAATACATAAACGGGTGGAAACTTAACTGTGACCTGCTCATAAAAAACATGATAAAGGGCACATTTGCAGCTATAAAAACATTTTTTAAAAATTCATACGACATTCGTTCGGTGCTCAAAGTTCTTATCATCTCCAGACTGGGCTAAGGAAATGTCCTCCTGACTGATGCAGCAGTGCGGCTGATCTCTGGCACCAGAACATTTAATCATATTACTCTGTTCCTGATCATGCTCCACTGGCTTCCCATCGAAGCAAGATGTATCAGCAAAAATGTTATGTTCTGCATATTTATATCGCGGTAACAGCCAAGGCATCAAAGTGCTTTACGCGGATAAAGGAAAGTGCAATCACATAAGAAAGTTAGCTGAACAGAAAAGTTTTCAGTTTCCTTCTGGAAAGTGCAAGTATAGGGCTGAGTTGCAATGCAGTACTTTATGTTTCTTGTGATTCTATGGATTTTCAAAGCAAAAAAGAACTTAGACTGGGCATCCCTATCTCAAAGAAATGAATGCTCGAAAGCAGTACTTTTGTATTTATGCCGCTTTTTCTGTAGCAACACTGCAGGCCAATCCATCCTCATCTTTCTGAATATCTGGAAATCAAGAATTGTAAAGGCCACAGCCATACAAGGAGAGCTGGCACTGAATGAATAATTTGGCAGGTGCCCATAAATCTGTTTGAGGATGAGGTGAAGTACCATCTGATGCGCAGATACACCTATCTACACGTCACTATTAGATCATGAAGGCAGGTTTAGTTTCCTGAGACCCAGAACACCGATCACATAAATGCTGAGTCCACAATTTTGTGTCAATAGATGTAATGGAAAGCTCTTGAAAAGGAGGCGGCCTATTTCAGGTGTGTGGGCAGAGCAGCTTTCCATCGAGCCCGGATGGTCCTGTACATCCATGGGCCGGGATGTACCACTAGGGAGTCCATCATTAATGTTTTATACTGCCTTTTCTGTATGAGGTTCATCATCTAAAACCCTTAGGTTTCTGCGGTTGGGACTGACCTATTTAGGACGGGAATACTGTGCTGATTTTACAACCCATTCTGCAACGCTGTGTGGAACTAAAACTTGTCTCTACCTTTGCTGCCTGTCTCCTTATTGAATTATATGGTGATTATTAAGATGGATTTCCAAAGGGATTCTTGGAGGCCACCCTATTATGGTGAACACGGAAGACACTGAGAGGTTAGCCAAACCCAATCAAGGTAAGGTAGCAGGGTGTGAGAGTGGCCTATGGCTACAATGAGTCCACACAGAGCAGCACCAATAATTCCAGTTAGACAGGTAAGTATAACAAATACTATAGTGTATTAGCCCTTTAAAATACACACTAAGCAAGTAAAACCTGCAGACAAATATTGTCACAGCAAACCTTATAACACAGATATATACATTCACTCTTAGACGAAAGAGAGTAGGTGGTTTGGGGCCTTGCCCCTTTGGAGAACAGGGGGGAAAAGGAAAAGGCATGTAAACTTACCCCATGACTCTGTGTTTTCCAGAGATCCCTGCTGGTGTTCAGGCATCTTTGGGGACACACTTCTGTGCTTAGTCCCGTCAAGCAAGGCCCTGAGGGTGGGGGTGCAGAGGACACATTCGACATTGGGTTTCGGTCGGTCACTGTGCTTAGAAGGCAGTTCCAGACAGCTTCCAGTAGAACAACCGAACGAAGGAAGATGAAGAGTTTAGTGGGGCAGATCACCTGAGGACACCTGCAGGGATTGAACGACGAGTGTTGGAAAAGGAGTCATCAAGGTCAGGCAGTGACAGCAAACTTCAGGGGATCAACAGGAGCAGGCCCAGCACAGTCTCAGTTCATGCAAGAAGGCTGAAAATGCAGGGGCAGGCGTCTTGTTCCATAGGTTGAAAATCCATCCAAGTTCCAAGACTGCACTTGGAATGGTGATGGCTGCAGAGAGGTAGCCCAGGAGCGAGCTGGTCAGTCCACCAGTTGGTCCAATTGGTCCAAATGCTCATAAGATGCGGATCCTTGAGCAGGGGTCAACACTGGTTGTGCCACCAGTCGAGAGGTCAGAGGAGCAGGGTTTCACCGGGACAGCACTGGAGTCAGTGCTAGTCAGCTTGCGGAACCGTCTTTGTGCCTTCGTAGAGGTCTTGGCTCCAATGATGATCTGTCCAATAGCTACAGGAGCCCTCTTTTTCCCCACGATTTGGGCTGGGAGCATGCCCAAGCCCACCAATGGAAAGGATCGCACTATTCAAACAGACAGCGGTTATCCCATTGTGGATAGCCAATAGCCACAACAACTGCCCAGCAACAGAAAGACAATCCTGCACCAGGGATGTGGGTTGGGACTAAACAGTGCCAGCCCCTTCCTCTGACCACATATGGTAACTGCCGCTTAGCCTGCGAAGGTCACAGCTTTCCCCGGGAAAGGGAGTTGCATACAAGGGATTTTTTGACCTGGGAAGGCAGGAAGAAGGCAAAAGAACAAGTAGAAAACCTCATAGCAAGGATATCTTAGGGTGCTAGCCACTTTTATTAGCCACTCGCTGTAAATGCAAAAGTAGAATGTCACAAAAACTGTAAAAATATCACTGCTGCCACCAGCTTGACTTAGGCACATTGTAAAAGTAACCAAAAAGCCATTATATGAAACGATAGAAGGGTACAAAGTACCCTAACTGCACTTCACTGTAAGCATAAGGTGATGTGTGCGATTGTAACAATACAGTAATTCACAAAGAGAAACATAGTCTTGCAGTACTGATAGTCTTGAGTCCGTTTCCCAATAAGAATGAGCAGACAGGCAAGGCAAGTAAAGCAGAAGGCTTTACTTACCCCCAGAAGGTCAGCCCTGAGCTCAAAACAAAGCAAAAAGAAAGGGTGTCCCATTGAGGTCTACTGGAGGAAAGCAGCAAAAAGATCTTTCCTAACAGCGATGTCTACTCGACCTTATCTTCACAGCAGAGATCCCTATCCATTTAGATGAGCCTGAACCCATAGTCTGCAATGGACCCCATTCCATTGAGTGTGGTATATCCTGCTCAAGCACCCACCCTTACATAAAAAAGATGATCCGCCCTACCAAGAAGGATTACTACACCAGGCGCACCACCAGAACTAAGGATGCACAAACACGCTGATTGTCATTCTCAAGGGCAGGCATAACCGCTAGGCTGTCAATTAAGCCATCATGCCTAGCACATTCCTAAGCAAATTGCAAGCAAAATACTTGATCTCCGAGATTAAAAATATGTACAAGGACATTTTCTGCAACCTTAAAACGACCCTCCTTCCGCCACTGTGGCTAGAGAAATGCCCCTGCTGTGAACAAACCGAACCACTTTCGGACATACCTGGATCACTTCTCCCCGCTCTCATACAAGGTAAGCCAGTAAGATAGCTCAGTGGGTTGAATGTTCGCTGCTGTGATCTGTGAGTTATGTGCAGTTTCGAATCTCGGCCAGGTTGACTCAGCCTTTTATCCTTCCGAGGTCGATGAAATGAGTACCAATTTCAAATAGATAATATTAATAGTATGTAAAAAGATTCTATGTAAAGCGCTTTGGATAAAAGCGCTAAATATTTGACAAGTGATTTAATATTATGTAGGTTGGTGACCTTATTACGGCTAGTAAATGCTCAGCTTCCCCTCTCCATCCACTACAAGCAAAAACGTACAAACTGCTATTAATGTTTCCGCCAGTAATGGAAGAGATGAGCTTCATGGGGAACCCCTCTCCACAGCAAGGCAGTAACCCCATCTCCCCTCATAATCTCGCCACTGCTGAGTATACCTGGGTGGTGGTTTGCCACAACTCGTCAGTGGCAAGGGGGCTGTGAGCATACAATGTGACTGCTTTACAGTGAAGGAGTTTTGCCTGGAAGAACACTCATGTTTAGAAGACAAGGTCTTACTCTTCTGTGTCTATATGTTGCCTCAATCGTGCACAACGTCAGTGCTGACGATGGACACACTGTTGGCCACACACTCTGCCTCTGAAGTACTAGAGAGGAAGCATTAAGAATAAAAGACAAGACACTTTACTGATAACATCAAGTTGCTTTTTTTGTTATTGTGTAATTACTATCATGTAATAACACTGTAGTGTTCACTACGAGGGTGCAGCCAAACACTGGAGGGGGTCCCCCAGTCTTTTTGTAGGCATAGATTGGCTGGAAAGGTGCAATTCAGATCTTTTGGCTAGCACCAAACACCATTGTGTGAAGATGCTTAGAACAGAAGAAAAGTCTTGACTGTTGTTTGTGTACACCAGGGCTGGACTCAACCGAACCCTTGGAAATTTCAAAATACTTACTGGGCTTGTATGGCCCAGGTATTTACTGCATTGAAACATATGAACGTAACAGTGAATAAACTGCAAAGGGTGACACTATTGGCTTTGCCAGTGCTGATTTATACCGGACTATCCCCGAAAGAGGCATGGAGAAAAGGAAAAAAACCGATTCTGTTTTCATATCCTGTAAGATTACTGCACATGCCAGCATGTAAAGAGAGAAACTAGAGCTTCGCTCCATCGAGTTGCAAAAAGTATCTTCAAACTGGTGTTGTTCTGCTTGAGGGAGGTTCGAGCTAATAAAGCAGCCACAACATCACCATTATTCTAGCCCTTGAATTCACACAGTCAAAGAGATTTGCTGAAATGTCAACACATTGTTAACATCGTCACTTCGGTATTGGTTTTGTTTGCTTGTAAAGCGCCTATACACAAAGCAAGTGTTTCAAAGCGCTCAGGTTCGCCCAATGATGTAGAAACGTCTACGTGTTACAATCAGTACAAGACATCATGGGCAGCAACACACATTGCGTAAACACTTTAACTATATGTCTATACTAGAGTAATTGAATTAAGCAAAAATAGATCATACATTTCGAACGGTAAATATATTCGCGTTGAAGCATTCATAATTAAAGTCCTCTACACATTATTTAAAAAGGCACTAATGTCTTTTAACCCCTTAACTGCTGAGCTTAAACAGCTCACAGGCATACAATCACAAACACTCTTGAACTGCGCGGAACACGTCCTTGTTACACACTCTGGACTCTGTGCGTCGCAGGGGAGGAGGGGGACTGCATGCGTGGCTCTTCTCTCAGGGCATGACTGGGCCCGGGGGTTTCCTGACTTTGGCCTCTACTCGGGGAACAGGGAACGTGTTAGTTGCCATTGACATGGAAAGGGCCTCTGACTGCTGGGTGAGGGAGGGCAGGGGCCTGGATCCCTGGTTATGACTGGGTGGTGCCGATCACGCATCCATCGTATTAGGAACTTTGCGTAGGGCTTTGGTGTGAAAGGCGTGAATCGGCCAGCATCAAAGACGCCTTACCTTGACAATGACATCAAGGACCTCAGGCTTGGCTATCTTGGCTTCCCCGAAAGACCTCACGTTGAAGGAGCAGATCTTCAGGGCCAGGCTATTAGCAAAGCAACAGAACAGAAGAGCCTCTAAACGGAACATGTTCAAAGTTCTGAGCAGAGCCTGGCGCAGCTGGAGATGACTGGGAGAGCGTGCTCCCTGGCTGTGGAGACCCAAAGCTTCCTGCGCTCAACTCTATATATAGACTCGCTGTGCTATCTCAAATGCGTACATGAACAGAAACAATCAACTTCCCCCTCTTCCTCTCCCTTCCCCATGCTGGAGACGGACCGGGAAAGTCCAGAGCTTTCCCTGGCGCCTGTGGTGGGGCTGGAGGACACCACAACTCTTAAAAAGAACTGCATCCAGATATATAACAGAGTCAGCAATAGCCACTCTGGGGTTGTGGGTCAGCTAGACTACCGATCGGAAAAGTCATTTTTCGCAGGAGAAGTCATTTTTCGCATGCTAATAACGAGACTGCACAAAATGTTCCAAAAATGATCTACATCTGACTCTGCATTAGTTTTCACCACTTCGATCCTAAAAGTCGGATTTTGTGATCAAGTCTGTGAATTCGGCGAGGATCTGTTGAGTTCAAACACGGGTGGACTGGGAACGAAAAGAGGCCCTGGAAATAATTTTCAAAGTGGCCCCATATTACACATTTTCAGCAAGCCCAGTCCTTTTCCAGTGAGAACATATGGAAATAAAATAGGTTACCACACAAAAGAGGCCCATGGTGCAGACGCCTAACAGGAATTCTCCAGAGTTCCTTGTAGGCCAGTCCAACCTTGCTGCCCTCCTCCTCAGCCTGGCTGTGTAATGCAGCATTGGGGATAGGGGTTGGGCAGGAACACACAGCTAAGCAGTCAGTGGATGAACATAAATGGAATCAGCATTGCCTACGCACTGTCTCCCTGCTCACTCACTGTCTGCCTCCTCGGTCTCCACTAGGTTTCCTCTGACTATAGCACATGCCCAGCCTCATTGTCAAAGGCAGTACGGAATGAAGATCAGTTATGATGTAAGAAAAACAGGTACACTGCACTTCAGCACCCCTGTACTCCCTTGGACCCCCTCTCATTGGCCTCATAGCCAGGAAACCCGGTGTGGGCGTGGAGTTCAGGTACATGACTCTCCCAGCACCAGGGCCGGCCTTAAGGGCAGCAGCGCCCCGGGTGAATTGGCACCCCCCTGAACCCGCTCACGAGCCCCTGGTAAAACAGGGGGCAGGGTGGAAGGGGGCAGAGCCAGGATGGGCCACTCTTTTTAAAAACCCTTTTTTTTTTAACCTCCTCGCTTTGGCGAGGAGGTTAAATAGGGCACGTCAGCACCCCGTTGTCATTGAATGAGCCCGTTGCTGCGGGTGCATTCAATGACAATGAGGCTCCTGCCATGCCTTCTGCCACCACGCCAGCTCGGGGGAGCCCTTGAAAGACTCCCCCGAGATGGCGTGGTGGGGGGCTAATGGCACCTTTTGTCATTAGGGGCACTTGCGGTGGAGGGGTGGATTTTTACAGCAAAAGGCTGCCTGCCGCGCCTTCTCCCAAAACGCCAGTTCGGGGGAGCCCTTGAAAGTCTCCCCAGAGCTGGCGTGGTGGGGGCTAAAGGCGCCCTGGGGGGCGTGGCACCCCGGGCGGTCAACCCGGCTCGCCACCACCTAAGGCCGGCTCTGCCCAGCACTGGCTCCTCTGTACTAAATAAGTATAAGGCAATCTTTACCAAACAAGTTTACTTTGGCCGTTCTGAGGTAACTGGGCATAATGGGTATAATGGGATCTGACCTTTCTTTCATAACTAGAACAGTGGTAACTAGTCATACTTACCTGCCACTGCTGTGCTAAATATGTAATCTGGCACAGCTCTTCTTTTTTTTTTTTGACAACTTTATTTAAAGATTTATCAAAAGAAATACATATCATTCCAAAACAACAATTATGATAACAAGAAAACGACAAATAAAACAAAAAAAGCATTATACAAGTTGATACAAATAGTACAGAATAAATAAGAAAAACCTATCAATTATCTCTACTAATCGCAACAAACCTAATTTGAAATAACTAGCCAAAAATCAGAGGAAAACAAGAGAAAAAATAGAAAAAATAAAAAAATAAAATAAAAAATAAAATAAAACACGAACACACAACCACACAACACAAGACAAACACAATAAAAAGAACACAATAGTAAATTAACCACTCTGAAACAAAAACCATCGCCAATCAGCACTTAATTCACACATAGAGTTCATTAAAAGCCTCCCACTGTTCCTTATAAAATTCTTCTTTATGTAAAGCATAATACTTAATCCTCTCAAATCTTGAGAGCAACTGCACCTGCGATAACCATTCATCAATACTTGGTTTCTTTCTCGTCTTCCAGAGGCGTAAAATTTGACGAGTCGCCACCAAAAACACCTTATTAGCCCAACACAAAGTCGCATAGCTAAAGTGACGAGTGCCCACTGGTGATTTCAAAAGAACTGATGATGGTGTCCTTGGAAAAGGGATGTTCCCAACCAAATCAACTCTAGCCAAAACCTCACTCCAAAAACCTTTAACCCTCGAACAATTCCATAACATGTGAAGCAAAGTGCCTTCCTCCGTAGAACAACTCCAACACATACTATCCTCCCTTAAGCCAAATCTGTGCATTTTAACTGGAGTCCAAAACAGACGGCCCAAAATCCTCTGTTGAATATATCGTAAATTTAGATCAATTTTCATCCTAACTGGAACCTTCCATAGAACCTCCCAATCCTGCATAGAAATATCTCCACCCAGTTCAGCACACCACATAAGTCGAAGAGCATTCCATGAAGATCTAAATTTCTCTTCTACCGGGAACAACCTCAAATGACTAGACACTGCACGAGGCGCAACTACAATAAAACTACACCTTTCTGGTCTTTGTAACAAATGGTCAGTAAGCATTAATACCCTCTCAGAAATCAAATCTCTCAACAATCTATATCTCCCCATTTCCCTATTATGTAGCGTAAACTTCCGCTTCAGAGACTCAAAAGATATCATACCGTCATCATCCCATATGTCTCTAATAAGTAATATACCCTTGTTCATCCAACTCCTCCAGCATAGCATCTTATTATTGATCTGCAACCCCGGATTCTGCCAAATGGAGGCCTCCCCATAGAAATGAAGTCCCTGCCCTCCACTTACAATCAATGATGTGACTGCATCTTTGGAAGCATGGACAGCCTGCAATGTACTGACCGATTTAGGTAACTTTCCAGGAGAGTACAGTGATTCAATTCGGAGGGGTCTCATCTTAAACTCTTCTATCTGAGCCCAAACTGGAATGTCTGATTCATTCAACGAGAAATAGGATACACATTTTTTAATCAAAAAACCTTTGTAGTAATTTTCAATGTTAGGATAACCAAAACCCCCCTCATGTATACTCCTAACCATTAAATACCTGGGTATCCTTGGTTTCCTTGAAACTCCCCATAGAAACTCCTGAAAGACCCTATCCACACGGCCCAAAACTTTTTTCGTAAACCTTAAAGGTAGCGATTGAATAATGTACAGAACCTTAGGTAGGAGCACCATTTTAATAGCATTAACCTTTGCCCAGATGGATAAAGAGAGTCTACTCCACCTACGGAGCATAGTCCTCATGCTTTCCAGAACTTTATCTATATTGAACTCTGCCATACCTTTCACATCTCTAGACAAAAAGACACCTAAATATTTCACCCTACAGTTTTCCCATTTACAATTCCAATCTAATAATCGTCTACACACCTGAGCGTCTCGAGCTGGAAAAACAACCGTCTTCTCCCAATTAACTTTATAACCTGTGAGCCCACCAAACTCAGAAATCATATTCTTCAAGATGTTTCCCCCCTCTACAGGATTACTAAGAACAATAACTATATCATCAGCATACGCCAAAACCTTAACTTCAACTTCACCAACTATAAAACCGGATAGGCAATCCGACTGCCGAATATATGACAAAAATGGCTCAAGAGCCTAATTAAAAAGGTAAGGTGATAGTGGACATCCTTGACGTGTGCCTTTAAATAATCTAAAAGAAGATGAAAGTACCCCATTCACCCAGACCTTTGCACTAATACCCGACTGTAATGCCCAAACAGCATTTATAATTAGGGGACCAAAACACATCTTAACCAAAGTAAAATTTAAAAAAGCCCAAGTCACATTATCAAATGCCTTCTCAGCGTCAAGAAATATGAAAATCAAATCATCAATTCCTGAGGATGACAAATTCAAAATATCCAAGAGAGTCCTAATATTATCATATCCATGACGTTGCTTCATAAAACCCACTTGAGACCTACCAATTAACAAACCCATACATTTATCCAACCTGGAAGTCAAAATTTTCGTAAATAATTTTGCATCCACATTCAAAAGTGAAATGGGGCGATAATTACAACAATTCGATGCATCTTTCCCCTCCTTGGGGATTACCGTAATCACTGCCTCCCTCATTGAAGGACATAAAACACCCTCCATGAGAAACCGATTGTAGAGTTCACATAATTCTGGAGCTAGCTGCTCAGCAAAAGATTGGTAAAACTCAGTCGGCAGTCCATCTGGCACAACTCTTCTAATTGATCATAATGGAATCTGGGACTGATGTGCTAACTGCACATAATGACACTGTTGCACTAATTGGGCATAGCATTATCTGGCATTACAGTGTTATGATACATCCTGGCACTGATGTCCTAACTTTAATCCGATACTACTGCAGGGGGTAAGGGGAGACGCAAAACGAGATGAAATATGCTGTGTTGTGCTAAATGGGAATAATTCTTGGGGAGTTTGGAATCTGTTTTTAGTTTTCCAACTGGGCATAACGGAATCTGTCACTGCTTTACAGAGTTCATGACAGTATGTGCTCAGTGTTCCTAATGGAGCCTGGCATGGATATTCCATTAGAGTACACATATAACGAAAGGGCATATCTTGCTGGTGTTTGATTATTTGCCCACTCAGTGAATGTGCATGGCTATTCGAAGCATTACAACCATTCCCCACCCCGTTCCTGCCCCTCTCCACCCAAAACACCTCCTCATGGGACTTTTTTGGGCCCGCTTTAATCAAGCCTTACCATCATATTTTGCCCTCAAAGTGCCTGCCAGTGTTTTTGAAAGCAGTCTTTTCATAGAGGCAATTACTTAATCGGAGCTGTTAAGGTGCTATGGGTGTAATAAAAATGTCTTAACCAGGTCTGCCTCAGCCACTCAATTTATAAGCACTATGCGTGTCCTCCCCAGAAGTACTGTAAAAACAAGCATTGGCAAAATCAACCGTTTTAACTTCTGCCTAAGTATTAGGCACTTACCGTGCAGTGTTGTTACAGGCTGAGGTACTTGCACCCTATTGCACCTGCTACCATCAATAGCCAGGTAATACCACTATGCCAGTACCTTGCATGTGCCTTTGCCATGCCTACCCAAAAGCCCAAACTGTTGCCATGACCAATGCTTGTTTATTCTGTTCTGCAAGCATTTTTCTGCCCGGCATGTTGTGTTTCCACCAGGCACACAGTTTCCTGATGGGCCCATTATTGCTGGGGTACCTTGGCCGGAATACATTAGGGGATATTTTTCATGCACTCTTTCTTTAGTAATGTCTCTAAAACCCACTGGTCTGTAGGCAACATTTTTCAAATTATGTCATATAAATTCCAAAGTTTTATTTTTCTGAACATTGTTTTAAGTTGGGGAGCCGTCCTCATACCACCACCCTCACATCAACCTTTAGAAATATTTGGCATGCTCTCAAAATCCATAATGCGGGGCGGTTTAAATTATAAGAGCAATACCAGAGATTACGATTAATTTGAAACCTTCCAGCCATCAGCTCATTTGTTTTTCTTAGTTACCCCGAGTGGGACGGGTATGCCCAGATGTGGGTCCAATGCATGCTGGGCCTAGACACTGAAGCTAATCCTCACTGATGAGGCACAACAAGGCCAAAACATGTCTGGGGATTCCTGTGGTCTCGTGCAGAAGGGATGTCACCAAGCAGTTTGGGCTGCCCTGCCCCTTTTGGGGTGGGACTAAGCCTGATTTGCATATGATCTTTCCCCTTTTGAAATGGCCTGGCAGACGAAGAACAATGATCTGGAGAGTTGCCCAGAGCAATGACAGAGGCTAAAATTAATTAACCTCCCTGCCATCACCTCTTTTATTTTGCTTGGGTTGGATTACACCAGTTTGGAAAGTATTGGGATTGTGCTTTTGGTTGCTAGAAAATCATAGCTCAGGATTGGTATTTAGGGTTGCTTGCTTCCACTTTTAGAGACAGCAGAAGCAGCAGCAGCACCACTAGCCAACTCCACACAATCGCCACTCCTGGAAGCGCCATGTGCACAAGAATCCCAGCAAAGGGAACTCTCCAATCCAGCTCCCACTTAGCTTCCAGTAGAGAAAACCCGTTGGACTGCTTATGCATGATGAGGTGGTTCTTTTATTTTCCAATTTGCATTGAGCAGAAACACACGAGCACGGCTTAATCATTAGAAATGTCTTTCTTTTTCATGTGCCAAATCTACTGCATTAGCCATGGTTTGTAAACACTGCTCGACAGGGCCAGGATTCAGATTACGTTTGCTCTACACACTGCTGAGTTCAACACGTATGCTCATGTCAAAAGCACCCCCACCCCCATGGAAAAAAAAACACCACGGGTCACAATTGCATCTTTTCTGACTTTTTAAAGAAGTCCCCGAAGTACAGGGTTGTCACCGGTGAAAGAGGCATGCAAGTATCATTTCCTTAAATAAGACATTTCGTGACTTTGTGGTTTTATGAAAAAATGCATATTTTGTCCATTGTGTATTTCCTGAAATGGCTATTCTGGAGTCTTTGAGAGGCCATGTTTCCTAGAAAGAACATGAAAGCTCCTTATCAGCAGAAAGATGATAATTCCACACTTTGTTCCATAAGGTGTATACATTTGGTTACGTGATTACACATATGAAAGAAAGAAACATTGCTGCGTTTTGGCTACACACACATGCGGTTGTTGCTTGAGATTGTCAACTCCCTGAACTTTTTCTCATTTTTTTTCCCTTGTGCGCATTTGTAAAGTGCAAAAAATACATTTTCAGGCCCCAGAGTATTAGTTAGCACATTGCTGGCACGGTTGTCTTACACAAACACAGAGGAGGTATAGCGCTAAATCAACAGCCACTGATTTGTTAGTCCAACCAAATACAAACTGGCCAAGGCAAAACCAAGCGAACGACTGAGCGCAAATATATGTGCGAGGCAAGCCAGAGCGTGCAGGAAAGAAAATGTTTGCAAAAACCTCCAGCATTACAGGTTTATCCCACAGGCTACCATAGCATGGTGTGCTGGAAAATAAAGCACTTTACAACCTTAACCCATTCACTCCTGGGTTTAGCCCTTGACAGCAGAATGCACAGGAACCAATAAATGCAGCGATACAATCTTGTGTTTAATGGAGACATTCTATTAGCATTCTTAGTTCTAATTGTAATGCACAATATCTGAGTAGAATACAGCAAGCTTCGGTCTGTCTTACCTTCACATCACTAACATGTCACATGCCATATAGTGAAGGCCTCACCAACGCTGCCCTGGCAGTGGCACACACTGCACACCAAACACTTGACACTGCATGGCTGCTGCCTGCGGCCTGCCCTGTGCTGCTGCGCAACGTGTGTGCAGGGCAGTGGGCACATGCAGTTTCTGTTCCGTCCAGTGCCCAGGTCCTGGCCCTCACGCACAGGCGCGCTGGAAAGAAAAAAATGTGCAGCCGCAGTGCCAGCGTGTTGTGGTGGGGGCAGCCGGCATGCAGCCAATTCCACGAAAGCACCCAGGCAAATTCACGCGAGGCAGAGGCGCACACTTTAGTGTATCCTTCCTCGCTGGCAAAGAGGCCCTATGTCCAGAGGCCTACCGGGGATGTCCTGGTGTCCCGGTGGGGCTGTCCAGCCCTGAGTTCAAATAAGGGTGGTCTGGGGTGGAGGAAGGCACTAGTGTTATGGTATGTTCCGATCCAATAGAGGGCAAGGAAATTTGGTACATAGTCTGAGATAGGGAAGCAAAAACACATACATTGTTCAAAACCAGAAGACTTCATGGACAGCTCTCCACGGATCCAGATTCTGATCCAGATTCTAACCCAGATCCATGGACCCAGTCCAGTAAAGGTGTGTGAAGCTCATTGCAGGAATAGTGGACACTGTAGGTTTGTTCAGCCATATCCTGGGCAAAGTGTCTACTGTGCAAGGCTTTTCCTGGTGCACTTTGGGTGCTGTGGGATGTTTGCTGGGCCCAGCCATGGCGCAAGCAGTGTTCGCTGGGCGTGGGCTCTGGCTATGACCATTTGGAACTGTGGGAATGTGCGCTGTGGCTCAGGTATATTTGCTCTGGGTATTTTCATTGAGCCCCGGGTATGGCCAAAGACCAATAGCACCCTTGGCAGGGGAGCCAGCCAATTAGGAGGTGTGAAATGCAGGCTGAATCTCCCGATGTTAGCCTGCATTCCAAGCCACCTGATGGCTGCCTCCCCCGGCCACCATCTTTCCCTACCGCTGGCCCTTTTTTGAAAAATCCCCCTTGTCCGTTTACCTCATTGTGGCGGCGGCACTCTCAGCCGCCACCGCCGCTTCCTTCTTCTTTCCTTCATGCATGAGGCCGCCATGGAAATGGAAAAGGGTCTCCGTACGAAGCCCCTCTTCCCTTTGCATGGCAGCCATCTTCGAACAGCCTTTTCTGACTGTGAACTGGACGCTGTGAGGCAACCCATTCACAGAACGAAAATAATTCAATTAGCCCCGTCTCAGCCCATGGGACGGGTGCTTATGGCGTTAATCACCAGTTCCAAGGGCTGGAGCGGGGGTAACGGTCCGGTGGGTCAAGTTAACGCCAAATTCTGAGTGAGTAATGTTGGTAAGTTTTCTGTAGGTGGGTTTGCGGTTTCCTGGGCATGGATAAAGGTCATGCCACAGCCACAGTGGTCAGCAGGCATGGCCACATTCCATGAGCACTGTGGGTATGTTCGCTGTGTCCAAGGGCAGGACATAATGACTATGGGGCATTGTTGCAAACCATGTCCAGTGTACTCTGCAGATATGTTAGTATTGCAGGACCTTCAGATGTAGGCTCTAATGCCAAGTGTCAGTTCAGAGGCTGAACATTTTGTTTTCCCAGGCATTGCTTGCACACACTAAATTAAGTATCTGGAGCTCTTGGGCCCCCCGGCTATGCCTCAGCCCCCACTGCCAGCCTCCTTCTCCATCACTCGACCGATGAAGGGAGTGTCAGTCACTGCATTTGCCACCACCTTTATTTCTCCTCCTACCCCCTCTATTGACTCACACACTGACTCAGCTCTTGCTAAGCTTAATCTCTCCATCTCCAATACTCTAGATATCCTTGCCCCTGTCATGCGGATACGCATGAAGCCTGCATCCAGGTGCAATTCCTGGTATGACTCCGACCTGGCCGCTCTGAAACGCAAGTGCAGAGTTGCTGAGCCTGTTACGCTCACCTGGCTCCCACAGGGGCGTCGATCGGACCCGGACAGCGGCCACCTCCTCCAACGTGAAGCGTAGTGCAGAGATGACAGACTGGACTGGACCGCCTAACCTCGTCTGCTTGACCCGTAGAAGTATTCTCCTGCAAGTGGAGAAAGGGATTTAGCCACCCGTGGATTCTAGTAATGGCACCCCACTGTTCTCCCCACTAATTACCACCGATTCACTTTCAGTAAGCTCACCTTATGTTTGCAAATGATGAGCTCTCCATCCTGCGTGGAATGCAGGGGCGCGTAGATACCAGTTACTTCACTGGTTTGAAGGCGTTGGAAGAGTTTCGGATGAATATTGACTCCGAGGTTCCAGCCGAGAACCCGTAAGCATCAAGTTCAAAGAGTTCAACATGTCCGATGTTCACTCTTGTACATTCCTTTCTTGTGTTGCAGCTGGGTCCAAGGGAAGATTGTCTTGTGGCAGCTGATGGTGTTCAGGTAAGAGTCTGTATTACCCAACACTGTCCGGCAAAAGATGCGTGTGTTTAAATTGCTGGTTTCACTCTCCTTACAGGTGCGGCGTAAGAAGTTGCGGTTTGTTACAGAAAAATGCCTCTGGTTGTTAATCAGGTAAGTCTATGGTGGAGAGGTTGTATTTGTTGGCTTTTTCGGCTCACCTTATGTTTCTTTTGTCCCCTAGATGGTGGAATTCGGCGGAGAAAATGATGGAGGCTGCGCCGGATCGAAAAATGCTGTGAGGAATGCTGAGTATGGCGCGGCGCTGCAGCTGGCGATGCGACGCGTGTAGAATAATGTCCTTTTCAAGTTCGAAGACATGATGGATCCGGAATTCAGGTAAGGATTGAAATAATATCTGTTTTCTAACCTTTCCTTCTTCTTTCTTCTATTGCTAGGAGCTCTGGATTCGAGACGGGCGTGGCTGAAGACTGGATGCTGACTGCTGGCACGGTGGGCGTTACGCTGCTGAATGCAGAATAACGCGAAGCATGTGCTGCTGTTCGGGCGTGGTTTAAATAGCCTCCAAAGTAGTTCCAGGTAATAAGTCCCTAGAAACACAACCGAGTAAAAAATAGTCCCTTTAGTAAAATAGTCCCATAGTTGGCTTGGATTCATTTGCAGCATGGTCTGCATGAGGTAAGTGAAGACTATGAGCCTGGCGCCTATGGCGCCAGGACTGATTTCTATTATGAGCCTGGCGCCAAGGCGCAAGGACTGAACCCAGACAACCCCCAGCCGGGGCTGCTGCGGTTTTATTAAATATCTGGATGCCTGCTCCTGGGGCTGATGGGCTTGATCCGGATGCCCGGGGGTAGGCATCATGACAGCACTCCCCCCCAAGGCCCCTCCTAAAGTTGCTCTTCCCCTTGGTCCTGGTTTGTCTGGGAAGTTCTGATGGAATTTCTTCACCAACCGAGGTGCATGAACGTGGTCACTAGGCTCCCATGACCTTTCTTGTGGTCCGTAACCCTTCCAGTCAATTAAATAAAAAAGTCTTGATTTAACCATCTTAGAGTCCAGAATATTCTTTACCTCGAATTCAGCTTCTCCATCTATTAGGATGGGATCCGGTGGTTTGGTTAATCTTGTCCTAGATTGAACTGGTTTTAGAAGTGAAACATGAAAGACAGGATGAATCCGGATATTAGAGGGTAATTCCAGTTTGACGGCCACCGGGTTGATAATGGCCTTAATGGTATAAGGTCCCAAATATCTAGGATTGAAAGTTCGAGTTCCCTTTAGAGGTATGTGTTTTGTAGCCAGCCAAACTTTATCTCCAATCTGGTATTGTGGAGTTTCACTTCTATGTCGATCAGCATTTTTCTTGTATTTCTCCTTTGCTTGTTTTAAGTGTTCTATTGCTTCCTTAAAAGCTTGTGTAATAGTAGAGTGCAGATGAGTCACTGCAGGCATTTCTAAGTGTTGAGGCGGATCGAGTTCTGAGGTTCGAGGATGATGTCCATATATGGTATAAAAGGGGCTTTGTCCGGTTCCTGAATGTACGGAGTTATTGTATGCGTATTCGGAAATCCATAAAATATCTTTCCAATTGCTTTCGGTTTGGTGTAGCATACAACGTAGGTATTGTTCAAGAGTCTGGTTGGTCCTCTCCATCTGACCATCAGTTTGGGGGTGGTGACTGGTTGATAACCTCACGTCGATTTGCACCAATTGACAGCATTTCTTCCAAAATTGCGAAATGAATTGACTACCTCGGTCAGAGACCAATACGGAAGGAAATCCATTGATTCGAACAATGTTTTCGAGAAATTCCTTGGCCAAAATCGAAGCGGAAGGTAATCCTTTTAAAGGAATAAAGTGGGCCATTTTGGAAAAAAGATCCACAATAACTAGAATGGTGTTAAATCCATTACACGGAGGTAAATCTGTAATGAAGTCTAAAGACAAAGTGTGCCATGGTGTAGGTGGAATATCCAAAGGTTGTAAAAGGCCAGCTGGTTTTTTCTTCTGACTTTTGTTTTGGGCACAGATACCACAAGACATCACAAATGACTTTACGTCCTTTCGCCAGGTGGGCCACCAGAATTGCCTTTTAATTTTAGTTTCAGTTTTTGCGATACCTGGGTGTCCTTCCATAAGGGCGTCATGATAATTGGAGATGACTAGTTCTTGTAGTTCCTTGTGTGGTAGAAATAGACGTCCTTGATAGTAAGGCAGGTGATTGATGACTGAATAATCTTGTCCTTTCTTTACCCAGTCCTGCCGGGCTGCTGGATCGAAAAGTTGTTGGATTTTTAAGTGAATGTCTTCTAGCGTCTGTAGAGTAGTTATGCCAAGAATTGTTTGTTCTGAAATTATAGGCACCGGTTCCGGGTTCGAATATACTTCTCCCATCCTTATTCGGGATAGGACATCTGCCTTGCCATTTTTACAACCTGGTCAATAAGTGATCACAAAATCGAATTCGGCAAAGAATAATACCCACCGAAGTTGACGCGATGATTGGGCCTTGGCTGTTTTCAAATACTGCAGATTCCTGTGATCGGTGATTACAGTGATGGTATGCCTGGCACCGAGAAGATAATGCCGCCAAGCCTTGAAGGCGGACTTGATGGCTAATAACTCCTTATCAGTAACCGCATAGTTTAATTCGGGTGCTGAGAACTTTCTTGACCAGAATACTACTGGATGAAGTTGACCGGTTTCGGGATCCTTCTGGGACAGGACAGCTCCCATGGCTAAACTGGATGCATCGGTTTCAACTATGTATGGAAGCTCAGGGCGTGGATGCTTTAAGACAGGGGCAGACGTGAATTTCGATTTAACTCTTGGAAGGCTCTTCCAGCCTCTTCAGTCCACAAAAAACGTTTGTTTTTTCGCAAAAGTGCTGTGATGGAGTGTACAATATGTGAGAATTCAGGAATAAATCGGCGATAGAAATTAGCAAATCCAAGCATGCTTTGTACCCCTTTAACTGATCTAGGTGATGGCCACTTGAGGATTGTGTCCACCTTTCGAGAGTCCATTCAAACTCCTTTTGGAGTCAGGATAAATTCCAGGAATTCAACTTATGTAGAATGAAAAACACATTTCTCCAATTTTGCGTATAACTTGTGCTGGCGTAGTTTCTCAAGGACTGCACGAACGTGCTTCACATGGTCTGATTCTGAAGCGGAGTACACTAGAATATCGTCTATGTATACAACAACACAGACGTCAATGAGTTCACGAAGGACATCGTTCATAAAATACTGGAAGGCTGCTGGTGCATTGCACAACCCGAAGGGCATCACCTGGTATTCGAATAACCCGTACTTGGTGCGAAAGGCAGTCTTCCATTCATCGCCTTTCTTTACACGTACCAGATGATATGCCCCTCGGAGGTCTAACTTAGTGTAGATACAAGCATCCTTTACTTGGTCTAGTAATTCGGGGATCAGAGACAATGGGTATCGGTTTTTTACCGTAATCTGATTTAATGCACGGTAGTCTATACACGTTCTAAGGTCACATTCCTTTTTAGGCACGAAGAATAGAGCTGAGGATGCAGGAGATTTGGATGGACGAATGAAGCCATTAGCAAGGTATTGGTCCAGATATTCGCGTAAGTGAATATTTTCGGGTTCCGTAAGGGCGTAGATTCTACTGCATGGAGGTTGTGCACCGGGTACTAGGTCGATTTGACAATCATATGATCTGCGAGGTGGTAAGGTATTTGCCTGTTCTTTTTGAAAAACATCCTGAAATTCTTGATATTCCTGAGGTAACTGCACAACTGGATTAGTAACGGTGGCCAGGCTTTTGTTCAAGGTTTTTTCCGGGTAACAGGTGTGTGCACAATCTGGGAAGGTCACTCTCTTCTCTCGCAAATCAATACAAGGATTATGTGTTTCCAACCATGGCATTCCCAGAATTATTTGGAATTGCGGGGCCTTGATTAAATCAAACACATTAGTTTCTCGATGCCCATTTGACCCAACAGTGTCAGCTCAGTAGTGGAATGAGTTACAGGGCCAGAGGCAATTTCAGTTCCATCGACTGTGGTGATGACATCCGAAGCAGTCTTTTTGCAAAGGGGTAGATTCATCCTTGAGGCCAATTCGTGGTCCATGTAGTTCCCAACGGCCCCGCTATCAATGTATGCCCTTACTGCGTGCATACGTGATGGCTGCCTTGGATCAATTAGGACCATTGGTATAATTAGTTGGGAGGTCTGAGTGTCCTTCTTTAAGCTCGGCAAGGGGATCTCTACGCTTGTCGGGCGTGGTCGTTTCCCGAATCAGGCCCTATTTGACTTTTGTCAGCAACTCCTACTACTTTCTTGGGTGGTTTTATAGGGCAATCCTGTAGAAAATGTCCTGCGGTTCCACAGTACAGACACAATTGCATCTGCCGTCTCTTTTCTCTTTCCTTTTGAGTTAGGGTCCTTTAACCCCCCCCCGATCTGCATAGGTTCTGATGCATCTGTTCCTTTGGGGGTAACATTGGGTTTAACCCATACCCGACTCTCGAACTTAGCTCGATCAGCCTTTCTATTCTGAAGTCGGTGGTCTAACTGGACCACTAAGTCTATATATTCTGCACAATCCTGAGGTGGTTCATAACTTGAGCCAAAACATCTTTGAGTTCTCCCCGAAGCCCACGATGAAATAATGTAATTCGTTTCTCCTCAGGCCATCCGGTTTCCACCACCAACCTATTGAAGGTTGCGATATAGGTTAGCAGATCCTGATTACCCTGTTGTAGGGATAAAAGTTTGTTATCCAGAGCCTGTCCCTGTGAATGTCTGTCGAACAGTCTTTCCATGCTTCTTTGAAAACCCTGAAAATCCTGAAGAAGAGGGTCATCCTGGTTGACTAGTGGAACTGACCAGTCAGCTGCGCTGCCACTAAGATATGATAGTACAAAGGCTACTTTGGCTTGGCCATTTGGAAAAGCTCCAGGTCTGCATAATTCATAAACACTGCGAACCTTTTTGGGTCCCCAGGAAAGCTTTCGGGTGGAGCTAAAGGAATAGCCCCTGGTAGGATTACTTGCACAGGATTGCTCGAAGAAACAGGAGCTGGGTTTCCCCCGAGTCCAGGTAGGGGTGTTTGCCCAGCTTGATTTTGCAGCAGTTGTCTAGCAAGATCATCTGTGCGTTCCTTTGACACAATCAGTTCTCTCCTGAGGGCAGTAGTCTCTTGGCGCGCAGAGTGCACTTCCGCCCTAAGTTCCCCTAATAATTGGGCTAGTTGGTCTGTTTCGGAGGTTTCCATAACGCCCGGGTGGGGATTTGTAGATAGGCTTCGCGTTCTGTTACGCTCACCTGGCTCCCACAGGGGCGTCGATCGGACCCGGACAGCTGCCACCTCCTCGAACGTGAAGCGTAGTGCAGAGATGACAGACTGGACTGGACCGCCTAACCTCGTCTGCTTGACCCGTAGAAGTATTCTCCTGCAAGTGGAGAAAGGGATTTAGCCACCCGTAGATTCTAGGAATGGCACCCCACTGTTCTCCCCACTAATTACCACCGATTCACTTTCAGTAAGCTCACCTTATGTTTGTAAATGATGAGCTCTCCATCCTGCGTGGAATGCAGGGGCGCGTAGATACCAGTTACTTCACTGGTTTGAAGGCGTTGGAAGAGTTTCGGATGAATATTGACCCCAAGGTTCCAGCCGAGAACCCGTAAGCATTAAGTTCAAAGAGTTCAACATGTCCGATGTTCACTCTTGTACATTCCTTTCTTGTGTTGGAGCTGGGTCCAAGGGAAGATTGTCTTGTGGCAGCTGATGGTGTTCAGGTAAGAGTCTGCATTACCCAACAATGTCCGGCAAAAGATGCGTGTTTAAATTGCTGGTTTCTCTCTCCTTACAGGTGCGGCGTAAGAAGTTGCTGTTTGTTACAGAATAATGCCTCCGGTTGTTAATCAGGTAAGTCTATGGTGGAGAGGTTGTATTTGTTGGCTTTTTTGGCTCACCTTATGTTTCTTTTGTCCCCTAGATGGTGGAATTCGGCGGAGAAAATGATGGAGGCTGCGCCGGATCGAAAAATGCTGTGAGGACTGGTGAGTATGGCGTGGCGCTGCAGCTGGCGATGCAACGCATGTAGAATAATGTCCTTTTCAAGTTTGAAGACGTCATGGATCCGGAATTCAGTTAAGGATTGAAATAATATCTGTTTTTTAACCTTTCCTTCTTTTTTCTTCTATTGCTAGGAGCTCTGGATTCGAGACGAGTGTGGCTGAAGACTGGATGCTGACTGCAGGCACGGTGAGCGTTACGCTGCTGGATGCAGAATATCGCGAAGCATGTGCTGCTGTTTGGGCGTGGTTTAAATAGCCTCCAAAGTAGTTCCAGGTAAGAAGTCCCTAGAACCACACCCGAGTAAAAAATAGTCCCTGTAGTAAAATAGTCCCATCCAGGCCTCACGTTGGCTTGGATTCATTTGCAGCATGGTCTGCATGAGGAAAGTGAAGACTATGAGCCTGGCGCCAAAGGCGCCAGGACTGAACCCAGACAGCTCCCAGCCGGGGCTGCTGGGGTTTTATTAAATATCTGGATGCCTGCTCCCGGGGCTGATGGGCTTGATCCGGATGCCCGGGGGTAGGCATCATGACAGAGCCTCATGCAAATCCTCTGACAAACTTGCCTGCAGCCTGCTTCAAAGGCAATACCGACATTCCATTCACTCTAAAAAGAGGGCCCATGTCCAAGCCTGCATCCCTGGGGCCACCAACAGCACAGCAGAACATTTTCAAAATCTGTAAGGAACTTGCCAATCCTACTGCAGTTTACACCTCTCGTCCACCTTCCCAGGCCCTCTACACTGCCTTCCCACTTTACCTCCAAAACACAGGACATCCTGTGCTCTCTCTCCTCTTCTCCCCCTAAGCCACTTCTCATGCCTCCCTTGGCCACTCACTCGCCGCACCTTTACTCTCCTCTTTCTCTCCCATCGCATGGCTTGAGGTCTCTAAAGTGGTTCGCTCTATGAAAGTCTCCTCCAAACAGATGCTCCCTTGCTCTTCCAGAACTATCAAGGACATCTCCTCTCTCGCCCTTGCCTTGGCTGAGTTCTGTAATCATTTTGAGCAAATAGAGTACAGGCACACCATATGTTACAATCAATTTTAAATGTCAGATGTTCTGGCATTCGGAGCTCCTAAGGCTCACTAGTGGTAGTTGTGGGTCAAGGGTGCGGGGGAGAGAAGAATGACTCTGGTATCAAAAGTCACAAATAGTTAATAAAGAAAATGGAGAACCCATAGAGCATGAGTCCTCACGTCCCCTGCACACCTATTAGTACTGGTAGGTATGTCCAGTCAATATTCGTATGACATTTATATTTAGTACATTGAATGTTTGCTAATCTCATTAGTTGTCACTTACATGACTTCATTTACATAGTAATTAAAGAAACAGTTAGTCATCAGTGTTTTTATGTCCAATGTATTATTCTCATAAATCTTTTTTGTACCATTGAGGTATTTTGCAAAAAAAGGTTTCTAACCAAATTAACACAATGAATTAAAGAAAACTTAGTCAAAAAAGAAAACTAAGAAGGAGGAGCTCAACGCGTTTCGAGAGATTAACTCTCTTCTTCAGGAGCAATATGATTTAAAGTAAAGTCTTTCAATGAGTAAAGTGATATTAGTTAATCTGTGCTGTCTTCTTCAGGTGCTGTTCATTCATAACATCAGTGATAACATTTAACTTCTCAATCACGTAAATTCACCGTGCGGGGTGATGGTTACTCTGATGCGATCAAGTGTGCCCTATAATTTAATATATAACATAAGGTTATTTCCATATTCCTATTGGTGGATTACTTCAATATGGATATCTATAATAAAATGTGTCCATTTACCTGTGCCGTGTTTAAGTGGTGTCTGATCTAGAGGTGCAGGTTGTACTGATATTTGCAATAGGTTACTACCAACTGCATGGTATCTGAAGACTTCCCCCTTTGTAGAGTAGGTCCTGACCTATAATACAGGTAAATTATTTTACTGTCAGTTATTCAATATGACTGTCCATAAATCAAAGAAGATACACATGTGCATTACTGTGTGTTGTAATCTACTTTGTAGGCTCACAGGGGTCACCTGTTAATGGTATTGTACTCCCCTATGTTGCTCACCTTTTGCGCTTTCGCTGCTTCCACGGCTAAGATTTAGTGCAGAGTATAACGTCTTTGAGCTGCAATCTGGTAGGTGCCCGTATCCATTCATGATCTGTTAAAGATAATATGCTCTTTGTGTTGGGCTGCGTAATGTATTCTAGAATGCTGTTCTCGCAGCTAATACGAAGTGACAAGAAGATTAACGGATTTACTTACACTCGTGATCTGCATCTGCTGCAGAGTTCGTTTTCCGCGCTGTAGCCGCAGCCGTGTATCGGAATGATGGTTGCTAGGAGACTGCCGTCTAGTGAGTGGCGTGTCTAATCCAAGAACGTGCTCACATCAGCAGCTCAGATTCATGGGATTTGAAGTACGTATCAGTTACTTCCCTATTACTAGTGGGTTAATCTGATAAAGATGTCCACATTTATATAGCAAAGTCACGTTAACAGCCCAGATTACTGGGATTTTCAGTGTGTGAAATTATATTTACTATTGCTAATGGGTTCAACTGATAAAGATGTCCACCTTGATATAACAGAATAGACAGAAAGTCAGGCGACTGACACGTATGAGTATCAATCACTCTCCGTATGTGTATATTTCTGCAGGAGGTCGCTTGTTGACCAGTGATGAGCGAATTTAGCATTACATCATCAATTGGTGACCATCATTCCACACTGGTGATTTAAGGCAGATTGAATATTATTATAAATTACACATTCCTGTGTCCACTAGTTAGGCAACAGTGAGTTTCAGTGAATGAATTTAACCCTATAATTGAAGAAAATCATCGATAAAATAAAATACAATAAAACATTATTTAAAGCAGATTATCTTCATATCTGTCCTCTACTTCAGATTATAATTCAACATTAAAACATCAACTTCAGGTATCTCAAGCCAAATTTCTTTACAATGAAAGTTCTATCCAAAGTGGCAATCCTAATTTGTCCAGTATCAGTATACATCATGCACAGTGATTTGGCCCTCAGCAAATCATTTTACATCATAAGTGTTAAGTATGTTCAATGACACCATAGTCCAGTGATGTCCTCATTAGTGACCATGAGACAGTCTGTCACTTTCATAAGAACACGTTTAAAGAAAATTCTTCGTTCATCCCTCGAGGTTCGAGGGATTCCAACCTATGAATCCAAAACATTTCTCTGTGAGATAACATAAGTAGTCGATTTCCACCCCGTAGGGGTCTGGTTACCAGTTCAAGAATTACAAATCTTAACTGTGAAATTGTGAGGTGCTTATTCAGGAAATGTCTGGACATTGGAGATTTTTCATTTTTGGTTCGGATGTTGGATTTGTGTTCTGAGATCTTATCTTTGACCGTCCTCGTGGTTTGCCCTACATAGTATTGTCCACAAGGGCAGATCAATGCATAGATCGCCCATTTGCTGTCGCAGGTTGCGTAGTCATGAAGTACAATTTTTTGCGCAGTGGTGCCATATTCATGCACATCAGAACAGAACAGGAGAACACCATGGAGGGAGAGGAAAGGGGGGTAAAAGGAAGAAGGGGGAGGTGAGGGATGTGGGGAAAGTGAGGGTATGGAGGAGGGATTTGCAGTTAAAAAGTTTACTCAACATCAGGTGAGGGGACTAGCCTCTATGATAGTGCTCGCAAGTGTTTTAACTGCGGCGAGTGCATGGCATGCTCCCACTTTTGTGGTCTCTCACGGGGGGTATTGTACCTGGTGGCCAGTTGGACCACAACACTGGGTAGTTTGTAGTGAGGTATCAAAGTGCAGGTCCCCAGCTGTATTTGCCTCCTACACAGGAAAAACACTGTAAAATTCTGCCCAAGGACATAAATGCTTCTAATGTAGCAGCCCAGTGTAAAAAAGATTATTGGGTTACCTCAAGAAGCGTGTAGGTAAAGTAGAACAGCTGCTCTTTTTTCTCAGCGGTACGTCTCTGCTGGCTGCTGTGTAAGCGTGTGTGTGCAGGTGCTCCTGCAGGGAGACAGACAGAACCAGGTCTGTTGAGAAATATGCTCCCTGAATGGTTATCCCTGAGGACTGTTCAGATATGCATTGGGCTAGCCAGCCCGTGGCAGTGTGTGGCTCTTACCTGTCAATTCGGGGTCACCGCGGAGGAACGTGCTGTGTGTGTCTCCTTTGGAGTCAGGTGTACTGCTATCTAGCCTGTCGCCTGCGCGGCAAGGGGGGCGTGGAACAGTCAGAAACTAGGCTGTGTCCACGAGTTTCTCGACCACCATTTTAGGTGTGTGTAGACTCGGAAACAAGTCTATACACGTAATGGCATTAGATATGCAGGGTCTGTGTACTATTGTGTGTGCCGCGTGGCCCGCCCACAATCTTGGAAGGTGATAGTTCTGTATCTATGTGGTTACTATTGGGATCATGTGTAAGGTGTGCCACATCTTAGAGGAGGCAGACAGTTTATAAAGTGTGACTAGTTAAATGGAACGAAAAAACAGACCCGTGGAAAATAAAAAGCCTGTATCAGAAATGGATCATTTGTTTTTCTTACTTGTTTTTCTTAATGTCAATTCCCTATTCATACTTATTCTGTGCAGAACATGTATAGAGTAGAACACGTGTGCATCTCACTTGTTTGCAGGGTGAAATGAAAAATGTTGAATGGAAAAGAGCATGAACCATGTGTAGATTGCATACTCAAAAGGCAGATACCCGTGTCCAGTATCGATCATTTATTTATTTATTTGTGGGTTTCTATCTACTAACTGCCCTGTGGGGGCTGTGGGGGCTCAGGTACCCGAGTCCTGGGGACTGGGACTCCGATGAAGAAAAATCGCCAGGGGGTGCTGCGCAATCGTGTATGAAGCACCTCATGGCCATCTATGCTGGCTGCAATTCCTAGTGTGCGTATTATTTTGCCCCTGTACAGGGTGGTGCAGTTGTACCCCTGTAGCAAGGGTGGGCTCATGGGGCTGCCTGTTGGAGCAGACATGGCTATCCGCAGATAAAATATCTCAAATGTCTGGTGTTCCTGATCCATCACTGGGCTGCTTCGAGGAGGTAAATCCTCGTGGATGTACGTGGAGCTGCCCATGTGTATGGGAGGAAAATATTTCAACATGTGGTATTACGAATCTGAGTAGGGGTGCCACTGTGCCTCATACAACCTATAGTTGCATCTAGGATAGAAGCAGAGCGCCTATCTACCCATCACTGCCAGTTTGTTCCATTGTTTTTGTTCATTCAGACCTTTCTTGTTGGTTTTGAGTCTAAAAATACAGCTCTGTTCTCTCTTCAGTAACATATCATGTAAATTTCCTCCACGTCTCGGTAGATTTATTTTTTCTATAACTGTCCATCTGAACTGGTCAACGCTGTGTCTGGCTTGTAGAAAATGATTAACAATCGGGGCAGTGGTTTTTTTGGTCCTTATACATGATTTATGTTCAATCATCCTTGTCTTCACCTTCCTTAATGTCATGCCTATATACCGTAAATTACAGGGACAGGTAATAAGGTAGATGACTACTGGAGTGTTAAAGTTGGTAAGCGTGTTTTGAATCCATGAGGTTTTTAACCCTATGTCTATCTGTGTACTCCGGCATGTTTGTGAGCATACCGTGCAATTACCACACGGTGAATGCCCTGTAGGTGGATCAGTATGCCAGAGTGTGGTTTGTGTGGAGTTCCTGTTCAGTAATTCTGGTAAGGTTTTTACCAGCTTGTCACGGATATTTGTTCTGTGCTTGAGGGCAAAAGAGGGTTCCTGTATTGGCTGTTCTCCTGTGTTGAGGATGGGCCAGAGTGTTTTAATTTTGCGCTTGATTTGGTTAAGGAGAGGTGAGTAACTGAAGACTGCCATAATGGTCTCTCGTGCTGGAGGCTTCGGTTCCCTTTACTAATGAGCTCTTGGTGTTTTCTGAGTCTATATATCTTCGCCACAAGGCTAATTTCGATGACCATGTGGGATTGTCCAAAATATATGTTGTTTCAAAATAGAACATAAATGTGTTTGCATATGCCGGTGCCATCGCTGACCCCATCGATGTACCTGAGGTTTGTAAGTAGTATTGCCCTTGAAACCTGAAAAAGTAGTTGTATAGTATCATTTTAGCCAGCTCGATGGCAAATATTTTGTTGGATGGAAAATAATCCTGCTTAAGTAGTAACCATTCCAATGCTTCCAGGCCTTCTTCATGGGGTATCGAGGTGTACAGTGATTGCACGTCCAACGTGAATAAAGTCCAGTATTGTTCTATTCCCTGAAGACTGTTGAGGATGTTAAGAAAGTGCATTGTGTCTCTGAGATACGTGGCTGTATTTTGGATAATGGGTTGAAGTAGTTTATCGAGGTACCTTGAGAGTGGGTCAAATAGACTTTCTGTTGCTGCGACAATTGGTCTGAATGGTGGATTATTGAGGTTTTTATGTATCTTGGGTAGACCATAGACCACTGCTGTGATTGAAAATTTGGTAATCAGGAAATCTTTCATTTTTGTGGTGATCCAATCTTCCGTTTCTGCTTTATTGATCACTTCTACAATCATTAGTTGAATGTCCTTTGTAGGGTCATGCTCCAAAGTTATATAAGTGTCTTGATCCTGTAGTAGTCTTAGACAGCCTTCCTTATACTTGGTTGCATCCATAATCACTATCGCTCCCCCTTTGTCAGCCGGTTTGATCTCAATTTTCCTGTCTTCTGATAGTTGTTTAAGCAATTTCTGTTGATGCTTTCGTAGGTTTTGATGCCTAGTGTCTGTAAATTTCATCGATTTCAAATCTCTACGCATTTTAGTTTCAAATAGATCTAGGGCTGAGTTTTTAACGCTTGGGTTCAAATTGCTTTTGTTTTTCATTTCAATTGTGTCAAATGTTACGGATCTTTCTTGTTGTGGAAGTAGTGTGTCAAAGAACATCTTTCGCTTCATTTTCCTAATGAGTTTAGCCAGGTTTATTTCTTCATTAAATAAATTAGTGTTGTTTGTTGGTACGAAGGATAAACCTAGACTTAACAGATCTAGTTGTTGTTTGGAGAAGGTCTTGCTCGATATATTGATGATCAAGTTTGAGTTTTCTTTTTGCTTCTATGGTTTCTTATTCCCTCTTCGCACCCTCCGTCGCCTAAAAAAGGAGGAGGAATGGGAATTGTGCCTTCCCTATTGTCTACACTGTTTTGAGAACTTAATGCTTCTGTGATGATCCCTGAGAAAGATGGAATTGCAGGGACCAGATCTCTTTCTTCTGTTGATGCGTCACTCAATGGTTCTGTACTTTTACTCTCCCTCCTTGGGGGTTTCGATGGCGGGAATGTGTTCCCAGATTGTGGTTGTTGTTGATTCTGGTGATAGAATTCTTGCCAAGAATATACTATATCTCTGGAGTAGTCTAGGGTGTCCCTTCAGACTAAAGTCAGAGAAAAAACAAGAACAGAGCTACTACAACCAGGGAACAAGGCGCAGAAAGAGGAATTTCCCCTAATCTATTTATCACAATTCTCACAACAGAGTCCAAAAATTAGAAGAATAGTCACGAAAAATTGGAAAATCACAAGATTTGACTCACAACTGTGCACATTGTTTCCAAATCAACCACTAATGGCATACAAAAGAGGCCGGAACTGGAGAGATGCGTTGGTGAAAGCCGAAAAAACAGACAAAACCAAACAACGAGTCCTTTCCAAACCGATGAAGGGTACATTCCCTTGTCTAAACTGTTGCCACTGCAATAATGTTCAGAAGGGCAAACTCATTAGACATTCATACACTGGGCAACAAATTGCACTTCATGACTATGCAACCTGTGACAGCAAATGGGCGATCTATGCATTGATCTGCCCTTGTGGACAATACTATGTAGGGCAAACCACGAGGAGGGTCAAAGATAGGATCTCAAAACACAAATCCAACATCTGAACCAAAAATGAAAATTCTCCAGTGTCCAGACATTTCCTGAATAAGCACCACACAATTTCACAGTTAAGATTTGTAATTCTTGAACTGGTAACCAGACCTCTACGGGGCGGAAATAGACTACTTATGTTATCTCATAGAGAAATGTTTTGGATTCATAGGTTGGAATCCCTCAAACCTCGAGCAATGAACAAAGAATGTTCTTTAAACGTGTTCTTATGAAAGTGACAGACTGTCTCATGGTCACTAATGAGGACATCACTGGACTATGGTGTCATTATTATGCCATCATTATGCCATATTATGCCATATTATGCCATATGCCATCATGACGCCAAAGCACTGTAAAGCGCTTTGGCGTAAAGCGCTATATAAAATCAATAAACATAAACATAACATTGAACATACTTAACACTTATGATGTAAAATGATTTGCTGAGGGCCAAATCACTGTGCATGATGTATACTGATACTGGTCAAATTAGGATTGCCTCTTTGGATAGACCTTTCATTGTAAAGAATTTGGCTTGAAATACCTGAAGTTGATGTTTTCATGTTGAATCATAATCTGAAGTAGAGTACAGATATGAAGATAATCTGATTTAAATAATGTTTTATTGTATTTTATTTTATCGATGATTTGCTTCAAATATAGGGTTAAATTCATTCACTGAAACTCACTGTTGACTAGCTAGTGGACACAGGAATGTGTAATTTATAATAATATTCAATCTGCCTTAAATCACCAGTGTGAAATGATGGGCACCAATCGATGATGTAATGCTAAATTCGCTCATCACCGGTCAACAAGCGGCCTCCTGCAGAAATATACACATACAGAGAGTGATTGATACTCACACGTGTCAGTCGCCTGACTTTCTGTCTATTCCGTTATATCAAGGTGGACATTTTTATCAGTTGAACCCATTAGCAATAGGAAATATACTTTCACGCACTGAAAATCCCAGTGATCTGGGCTGTTAACGTGACTTTGCTATATAAATGTGGACATCTTTATCAGATTAACCCACTAGTAATAGGGAACTAACTGATACGTACTTCAAATCCCATAAATCTGAGCTGCTGACGTGAGCACGTTCTTGAATTAGACACGCCACTCACTAGACGGCAGTCTCCTAGCAACCATCATTCCGATACACGGCCGCAGCTACAACACGGAAAACGAACTCTGCAGCAGACGCAGATCACGAGTGTAAGTGAATCCGTTTATTTTCTTGTCACTTCGTATTAGCTGCGAGAACAGCATTCTAGAATACATTACGCAGCCCAACACAAAGAGCATATTATCTTTAACAGATCATGAATGGATACGGGCACCTACCAGATTGCAGCTCAAAGACGTTATACTCTGCACTAAATCTTAGCCGTGGAAGCAGCGAAAGCGCAAAAGGTGAGCAACATAGGGGAGTACAATACCACTAACAGGTGACCCCTGTGAGCATACAAAGTAGATTACAACACACAGTAATGCACATGTGTATCTTCTTTGATTTATGAACAGTCATATTGAATAACTGACAGTAAAATAATTTACCTGTATTACAGGTCAGGACCTACTCTACAAAGGGGGAAGTCTTCAGATACCATGCAGTTGGTAGTAACCTATTGCAAACATCAGTACAACCTGCACCTCTAGATTGAACACCACTTAAACACTGTGCAGGTAAATGGACACATCTTATTATGTAGATCCATATTGAAGTAATCCACCAATAGGAATATGGAAATAACCCTATGTTATTTATTAAATTATAGGGCACACTTGATCGCATCAGAGTAACCATCACTCCACACGGTGAATTTACGTGATTGAGAAGTTGAAAGTTATCACTGATGTTATGAATGAACAGCACCTGAAGAAGGCAGCACAGATGAACTAATAGCACTCTACTCACTGAAAGACTTTACTTTCAATCATATTGCTCCTGAAGAAGAGAATTAATCCCTCGAAACACGTTGAGCTCCTCCTTCTTAGTTTTCTTTTTTGACTAAGTTTTCTTTAATTCATTGTGTTAATTTGGTTAGAAACCTTTTCTTGCAAAATACCTCAATGGTACAAAATAGATGTATGAGAATAATACATTGGACATAAAAACACTGATGACTAACTGTTTCTTTAATTACTATGTAAATGAAGTCATGTCATGAAGTCATGAAGGCAACTAATGAAATTAGCAAACATTCAATTTACTAAATATAAATGTCATACGAATATTGACTGGACATAATTGCCACTACTAATAGGTGTGCAGGGGATGGGAGAACTCATGCTCTATGATTTCTGTAATCACTCTTGCCACGGGCTCCTTTCCACTTCCCCTCAAGCACTCCCTTGCGCACCCCCTAGTAAAAAAGCCATCTGCTGACCCTTCATGCTGGCCAACTATTGCCCTATCTCCATCACCCCTTTCCTGGGCAAACTCTTGGAGAAGTTGGTCATCCGCCAACTGATCCACCACACTGAATCTGTTGGCTGTCTCCAAGACCACCAATCTGGCTTCAGGGCATTCAGAGGCACTGAATCTGCTCTCCTGAACAACCATGACAACCTGCTCTCAAATCTTGACTCCAACTCACCTTCCATCCTCATCGATCCCTCCTCTGCCTTTGATACGGTTAATCATGCCAGCCTCATAAATCTTCTCTGTGATACACTAGGCATCACAGACTGGGCACTGGCTTGGCTGACCTTGCTATTTAACTGACCCATCCCAGGTGCAACTGAGCCCTTTCCTCTCTCTCATTCACCTCCGACTCTGCCGGCAACATCCCTCAGGGTTCTATCCTATCGCTGTGTCTTTGCAACATCAACCTTGTCCCTTTGGCCCACTTGATCTCCGCATTCTCTCCTCATTTCCAGTGTTATGCTGATGATACACAGTTCTCCTTCAAGGTTCCCTCTTCCTCTCTCATACCTGACTGCTATTCAGGCATGGTGCTCGGCCAATGATCTCTGCCTTAATGCCAGTAAGACTGAGAGCCTTCTCATTGGGATGCCTGCTCCATCTTTCCCTCCCACTCTCTAGCTGCCCTCCTTGGGTCCACCCCTTACCCTCTTGTGAGGCAAAAAACTGTGGTGCCATCTTTGACTCTTCTCTCCCGTTCTCTCCTCACATCACAGCCTTTGCCAAGAAGGCCAACTTTCAGCTCCACCTCCTCAGATGCATTCTCCCTTGCCTCACCTTCCCCCTGAAGATCAATGTCTCCAGAGCGCTGGTCCTCTCTAGGCTGGACTACTGCAACAGCCTCTTCCTCAGTCTGCCTCGTTCATCTCTTTGACCCTCTCCAACTAATCCAGAATAGGAATTATCCTTGGCCTCAAGCTCAGGGACCGCATCATTCCAGCACTACTATCTCTCCACTGGCTCCCAGTGGCTGCAAGGATCAAATTCAAGACCCTCTGCATCATCCACAAGGCTTTCTGGGCCTAGGATCCTGCTACATCGAACTCTCTCTCCCTAAATACCTTCCCACTAGAGCACTTTGGTCCACTAGCTCCAACTCTCTGCAGATCTGTCGTTTCTCCAAGCAGAGAGTGGTGGGTAGATATCTATCTTCAGCAGGAGCCTCCCTCTGGAATGGCCTCCCTGCCTCTCTCAGACTTGTACCAGATCTGTTTATGTTCTGGAAGTGGCTCAAGATCCAGCTCTTCTCTTCTTCCTTCCCTTCTCACCTTCCCTTGCTAAATCCCCCTCTGTCTGCTGCAACGGGCCGCCTGGTGCCTTATAAGCCTTCCAGAACACCAGGCGCCTTGTCCACTCTACTTCAGCACCTGCCCAACTCATCACTGCCTCTCCGGGCCCCCTCCCTGACTAAGCTGTTGGTTGGCACATTGTTGAGTGCGGCCCATCCCCCTTCTCCGCTCCAGTGGTTGATCCCTGTCATCCTCTGGCACTTGCCCTCCGGGCTCCCCATAGCACTTGCACCCTAGATTCCCTACAGCACTTGCCAACCCCTGGGCCTTTCTTCCCCTGCCTTCCTCCTCTCCCCTTCACCTCCCCCGCCCCACACCTCTTGTTGCTGCGCTTGCAAGATCTGAATGTAACACAGCCTAGTAGGACCCTTCTGTCTTGTGGTGCCTGGAAACACATTGTGTATAGGCGCCATATAAATATGCAATAAATAAAAAAAAATAAGTAGGCATTCTCAACAGTGTTGAAAATCTGGGTTCAGAATAAGGGTGGAATGGCAGTGGAGGTAGACAAAAAGATCAGAATCAGGTACATGTCACGGAGGCAGGGTGGGACACCTGGACTCAGAAGTGTAATTTCTACTCTTTATTTTTACAACAAAACAAAAGGTCAAAAGCAAAGTCTCACACCCTAGGTGACAAGTCCTATCTTCCAGGGCGGAAGTCACTCCTTATTGATTGGCTAGATGCGTGATTTCCTGGGTCCCATACACATGGCTATCTGAAGTCCTCAGACAATGTGATGTGAGATGGGATAATGTCCATCAGATCCTTGGAATCTCTGGGTAGCTCATCTCTGCCTAGCCGTCACCAGCTCTAGGTATAACTTCAGTTTCTCCAGGGTTTGGTGTTGGAAACCAGGGCCCATTTCATTCTAAGCTCCTCACTGTTCTTGACCTCCTACCTGGGTCTTGTACCTCCTCCAGCCTTCTTCTCCTGCCTTGTGTGAGAAACCTGAAGGTTTCTCACCCACTGGTCCCCGGGGATCTGTAATCTAGATGGCAAGGACACAGCCATCGCTATTGGATTCATTTCCTGGGGGTGGACCCGTGCGGGAGGATCACCTGGATGGGAGGTCTTAGGGGAGTGGAAGTGGCACACCGAAGTGTAATACACGGTATCCCCTTCCTTATGACACCTTTTCCTCATCCTGGCCAGTAGGATACTTAGAAACTCTACCCCCCCTTTTCCAATACAAACACTTTCTCACACAGTGAGCGACAACGGACTAATACCGGAGCCGTTTACCTGACATGTCCCAACACGAGGGTCAGGCACAGTCAGGCAATTGCCGACAACTACACACACCTGACTGCCCTTTCCATTCCCCACTGGAATAAAAGGCAGAGCGCAAGAGCACACCCTAGCAAGGCCGAACGCATGAGGAAGCAGCTATTCCAGGACGGCAGTTCAAACAGCTGGGAAAGGTGGCGAGACCTGAAAGGACATCAAGGAGGGAGTTGCCCTTTCCCTTTTCAACAGAGACCCGCATAGCCTCCAATGAAAGAAACATAAAACTGGGAATCGAAGCTGGCGAGTGGTTTGAGGGATGTCAGCGGTACATAGAACCTTCCAGCACTGATGGCCAGGGCTGGAAGATGTGGTTGCCATTGTGGTACAATCCTTGACTCCAGTGGCAAAAGAAACACTAACGAGTTCAGCACAGTCGGTGAGTCGGAAGAACCTGATAGCGGACCAGACTGTGTTAGACTCAAGGTTGCAATAGCAACATTAAGAAGATTAAGAGACAGAGGGCTTTGTGAACAAACTTGGTACCAGAGATAGAGAGGTCCGGCGCCACATGGGCCCTCATTCGAAGGTCTTTGGCTGGTACCTCTCTCCTAAACAAGGAAAGTATTGAACGGGAAAATAGTGAAACTACAAGTACCAAGAGGCCATAGAGAAGGCTGGTGTAAGGTGTCAAGGTGCTCATACAAGGGTCGAGCCAAACCCCTTGTACAATCGAAAGCCCTTGACATGTTGCAGAAATTGTGAACTGTGGAATGTGTGAACCCGACTGAGGGACTTGTGAAACTGGCATTTGCACCCGGCTGAGGGGAACGTTGTATGAACTGTGATATTGTCAAAGCACGTACTTGCCATAGAATAACATAGCGACCCAGCGAGACATGCTTGCTCATTGGAAGCCTCTGTTTCAATTGGCAAGGGCTTTGGGAGGCTAACCCTGAAAGAAGGACAGAGCCCAGCTGAGGGGGATCCTAGGGTGAAGGGTAACCACCCGATGTGAAGGTTGCCAGAAGGAACCGTTTTTGATTTGTTGTTTTTGGAATATCAGGCCCCTCCGAAGCAAGAGAAGACTTTGCATGAGAAGAGACTTGGGCACAGAAGGCCGTGATATAGAGAAAAGGAACTGCAAGCTGGTGCCAGAAGCCCAGGAGTGTGCTGCGCTCAAGGGTCCCACCTTGTCCCATGCTAAAAACGTGGGGAAGGAGACACCAGCCATAAAATCCTGACTTAACATTTTGTGAACACTTCTTCTCTTTTTTGCGAACATTATCCCTCAATAGTTTTTTTTTAGTATAGACCCTTTTTATTTGACTAGACACTACTATGACTAATATTTGCAGGGTCGGATTGGGACAAGAAATAGGCCCGGTCACCCGAATAAAAGTGGCCCACCCCTTGCCTCAAAAAATTGGCCCACCCCTCCACTCACGACCCTTGACCTGTCATTTGACCTCACCCCAAAGTGATGAAACACGACCTTTCACCCCTTCACAAAACAGGAAGTGGCATCAAATAGCATTGTTCCTAGGTACACTAAATTACTGTGAATCCAAGCAGACGTCCAAGGCCAAATGATAATATGTTATTGTATAGCACTTAGGCTTAAGCTCTTTTAAATAGAACAAATATGCATACAGTATCTCCCAACCTGTGTTGGTACTCATTTATCGAAAAAGAAGGATGAAAGGCTTTTTGAAAAAGAAAAAAAAAATTGGAAAAAAAAAACAATTCTCATTTATTTTCTTCCAAACCGGCCCAGGCATGGGTAGAAACCGGCCCCCACTCCCCAGGGACGATTTCGGCCCGGCTACGGGCCGAAAGGCTGAGGGGCCAATCCGACCCTGAATATTTGATGGTCGCAGCTTGCTCCCATCTGAGCTTTAGGTTTAGATTAGGTATTTATCTCAGCCCTTTTACAGTTTAATAAACACCGTTGAACTGTGATCACATGTGTCGGTCTTGCTTTGATACCATGCCTTCCTTACACTTGGGACAACACATCCTTCTGGTTCCTTCCTTCTCTTACTGCCTTTGTCATCAGCCCCTCCAACTGATACTACCTTATCCAAACATTCATCATGTCCTCCATTTCTTTGCCACCTCTATCTGTCATTAACAGTTCAGCAAATTCTTCACCTCCTCCTGTTTGTATACCTTCCTCCTTACCTTCACCTCCTTCACCTGACATAAGGACCTTCTCTACTCTTTCTCCATCTCCATCTGATGTTACCACCCCGTCCAGGCACTTACCACATCCTTCTAAAATAACCTCTTTCAAATCCTTACCACCTACTACTGATGTTATCCCTTCCTCCAAACTCTCACCATGTTCTTCCTCCCATCTTGCCTTCAATAGCAGCCACTACTCCACAGTCCTTGTATCACACTCCACACTCCTCCAAATGATAGCCACCACCTGCACGAACAATCCACACTGTCAGACTGAGCTGCTTGGCATGTATAGGATGCTCTGCCCTCCCCCTGGGTGAGACTCTGAGTGAGTGTTTGGACCTGTGTTTTTCAATTGTTACATCTATTGATTAGTGCTTCCACCCTCTCTTGGGTCCAGTTGAGGATGAGCGGGGCAGCCTAAAGCAAGCCAGGCACACATTTTTGATTTCATGTGTGAGCTAGTAAGGTCTGAGAGAGCTATGCATTGAAGGAACAACCCTGAATCAGGTTCATGGTCAGGTAAGTACAGTTTGGGGAGTTTATAGGAATTTCTTTGCCTAGTTTCCTAGTTCCCATAGGTTTGTGGTTGTTTGCTTGGTTTTCAGACTTCTCAAGTCGGTCTGCAGACTTAACAGGTATGCTAATTTCATTGTACCCTCAGAAACTCTCTGTCTGTGGTCTGACCTCATCTTGCACTACCGCCTGCATCCTCTCCACCTGCCACAGCGTCTGATGCAGCCCCATCCCCACGGTGTGGCTTTCTGGACCTGGATCCTGTGCTCCTCCCCTTACTATGCCAGCGCTTCCACCACCTCCGCTATTGTCTTTCTTACTATCGGTCGACTGCAGCCCTGCTGTCATCAACTATGCGTGATTTTTGTCACCGAATCCAGGGTGCATTCATATGCAACCTGACATACCTTCTTATCTGTAGCCGTACACTGCGCTTGACTTTACTGTCTCTGCCCCTCGGCACAGGTGGGGTATGTCTTGCAACATCATTCCATCACAAACATTCACTCCTGACTGTGACTCTGCAACTTTGCGTTCCTGCATTATTGGCTGTTTTTCCATATTGACTCGGAACGCACATTACCGATGAATATAACTGTTGTCAGTATGCATTATAACCTCCCTGCTATTACAAATAATCCTTCTTGATATTACTATGTATTCTACCTGATTGCAACTCGTCAGTTTGAGAGCTCCGCGCAGCCTGCATTATAGGCTGTTTCTCCACCTTGAGTCGCAATGCTCAACACTGTGGGGGTCATTCCGAGTTTGGAGGTAAGCAAAAAATGATGCCGGTAAAGGATTACCGGCATCGCTTACCGCTCCGGGCCATTCCGACCTGCCAAGCCCCTATTAGCGGCACCGTAAATAACGATGCCTCTAATAGCGGCATGGGCACGGGCACACGGCCCATCAAACCGGCAATAGCAGCATGCCGCTAAAAGGAGTAAATCACAAGTCAGGCGGACAAGCAAATACCGGCATCATGAAGGTGCAAATAGTGGAATACCGGCACGCCGTAAATTCCGGCATCGTAAACCAACCGTAAAATGCTATGTGCAGTGTTCACAACTGCCACAGGTGCACACAGCACAGGTGGAGGCAATGGAGTCTGGGCCTGTACAAAAGGAGCACACCCACACACCACACCACACCCCTTCCCACACCAAGATGATTCGAATAGTAGTAGAAATACTGGAGCTGGAGGACATGCCTGCATTGCAACACCAGCAACACCAACAACAACAACAGCAGGCACCACAGAGGAGATGCAGCAGGAGAAGGAGGTTGAGACAGGCCCAGCATGCCCCACCACTGCAGCCAGCATAACCACGCAGGCAGCCCCCAATCCCTCGCATCAGAGCCAGTCCTTTCAACCTAACCCCGGAGCGGAACCACACCCTGTACCGTCTGGACCGGGACACCATCACCACCATCGTGGACATGATACACGACGACCATGTCAGCCTCATTGAAATACGCACCGCCATCCCCCCTCTACTGAAGCTAGTGTATGTGCTCCACTTCCTTTCCACAGGCACCTACCAGCACACAGTGGGGCACATGCATGGCATATCACAACCCTTATTTCCTCGCATCCTGCAGCAATTGCTGGATGCCCTCCTCAAGCACACAAGGGACTACATATCCCTACCACGGACTCCCCAGGAGATTTTTGAAACAAAAGTTGGCTTCCATGCACTGGCAGGCATGCCAAATTTCATAAGTGCCCTCGACTGCACCCACGTGGAGTTGGTGGTCCCACATGCCATGGAGGTTGTGTACCGCAACCGCAAGCAATACCACTCCATCAAAGTGCAGATGGCATGCAACGCCAGCAAGATTATCACACATTGTTGTGCCCGATATCCCGGATGAACTCATGACTCTATGGTCCTGCACAACTCCACGCTACCACGCTTCTCGGAGCGACATGCTGTACAACGTGCCTGGCTGCTTGGTAAATTGCATGACAGGCACATGGCAGTGAAATGGGGGGAGAGATGCACACACCACCATGGTGTCAATGTTAATGTGACAGCACGATGTGCACATCGCTAAACACTGTGCCCCAAAGCATCCCAAACAGAACATGACACCCAAATCCCATAGGAATGAAGTACGGTCAACACCTATCACAACATGACTACCAGTAAACCACCCCACATACCACAACACGTGCACCACTTATCAGCGGAACTCACCCTCCGTAACAACATCCAGCAACATTCAGGGTATATGCACTATGTTGCTGTCTCCTGCGAGTCACCAAACAGGACAAGCATGCATGGGAGAGCATTGGACTGAACCACCAAGGGAATCCACTGTCTGTCACAGGGCCGCTACAACCACAGTAATGCTGCATGTCATCATGGGAAAAATCAGCACTGAATGCCTAACATTGCAGAGCCTACTGCCAACGCTCCCAATTAGAAAATCCTACAGAACACAACACATCCCTAAATTCACACGGACACATCTGTATATGTACACAATGCATGAGCCACAAGACGGCAGAGCACATCGTGTATCATCTTGAAGATGCAACCCACACCATTATTCCATGGCACAGGACACATTGAGGGCCTAGAAATGGTGTGCATACAACCAGGGACATGTGCATGTGACCAACGATAACCGGCCGGCATGTATCATTCGACTAACATATACCTTTTTCTGCCTCCCATGCAGGTGACAGTGGCTATCCCTTGATGCTGTGGTTCCTCACTCCTGTCTGAGAATCCACAGAACAGGCACGAGGAGGACTACTATCAATCACACACCCGTACCCGTGTGGTCATTGAGCAGACCTTTGGCTTGTTGAAGGCATGGTTTTGCTGACTTAGCCTGTCGGGTGGGGCACTCCTCTACAGGCATAAGAAGGTAGCCAAAATCATCATGTCATGCTGCACAACATGTGTATCCGACGCAACGTCCCCCTGCCCCCTGACATTGAACTGCAACCACCTGGTGATGAAGAAAGGGATGAAGAAGAAGTGGCTGCACATCATCGCGGTGCCGATGCACAGGAGGGATTTGCTGTGCGTCAGTCTGTGATTGCACATTATTTCTGACACACATGGCTGCAGAGGGTGACATGATAGTTGGACAGAGGGCACTGGGTGTGGGGGGACATTTACACTATGCACTGTATATGAATAAATGACACATTCGCAATAATGAATGTCCACTCAAATGTTACTTTTAACACAACAGGTGTATTGATATATACAACGTAAACGAAAGTGCGCTAACCCTCCACCACCCTCATCCCCCTTCCCCTCCCCCCACAACTCCCCCACACACCCTCATCCCCTCCTCTTCCCTCCACAACTCCCCCACACACCCTCCCCCTCTCCCCCACAACTCCCCCACACACACTCACCCCCCTCCCGCTTCCCCCACAACTCCCCCACACATGTCCCAACAAGTGTCTAATGCCTTATCAGGCTGGCCAGTCTATTTTTTTGCACTCCCTAGACCTGTTGGCGGCATGTCCGGCCAGTGCAGGGTGCGCGACGACCTGCGGAGTGGGCTCGTCTGGGTTCAGCTTGATGACGATGGTGTGGCCACCTGCTCAAACTGGGGTGCCGGACGTTCTGCCTCCATGGCATCGGCGATGCGGCTGAGTACCTGACGCAGGGCGGATACCTCCTCACACAGCCGGCTAGTATTGTCTGCAACTATCTTGCCCAGGGAGGCGGTGTTGTCAGTAATTGTCTTGCCTAGAGAGGCGATGTTTTCCCGCCACTCCTGCCTTGCCTGGGCATTGTCATCCACGAACTGACACACAAGGGCAGTCAGCTCCTCATAACCGGTGCCGGTGCACCTATGGAGGTGGACGGTGCTTGGGTCTCATGTTCGGCTTCAATGCGCTCCACTATGGGACTCATGGCCCCTTGATTTAACTCCCCCCCAGACTGCTCCGGGGTGGTGCCGTGGTCTGACTCCAAAGATGTGACTTGGGGGGATGGCAGTGGACTAGGTGTGCGGGGCAGTTCAGAGGAATCGTCCTCCACGGGTACCCACACCTCTTCCTGTGCCTCCTCCTCAGCCAGGGGTGCTGTGGCTGCCGCCTCGCCAACCGAACTGGACTCTGCCGAGTGTGGAGCCTCAGCTGTGTCCTGTGGCAGTGCGACAGGTTTTGGCAGATCTGTCTCAATGGCTATTGGCAGCACCGGTGCCCTGGCAGCTTGAGGTGGTTTCAATGGTGGTGCACGGCGGGTCTTGGGTTGGCCCTTTGAGGTGGAAGGCCTGTTGGCCTCATACCGGGCCATCTTCCGGGGTGTGGTTTGCTGTGGGGGTGAGTCCTGCGCATCACTGTCATGGTCTGAGCCTGTGGGGGTCGAAGAGAGGGACAGCATGAGTGATGGTTTGATAGGCATCATGCATACATTTGTACAATTGATCATCTACACAATCGAGGGTAATAGGCATTTGAGTTTGGATGATCACGTTGCTTGCTACATGGGTGGGTGATGCAGGCATACGCCGGGGTCACTCATGTTGGGGCAGACGTATGGTATGTGACATGCATATTTGTTGGGGCCTGCAAGCAGTGTGACTTATGCCATTTACATCTTTGTGTAGTCAGTGTCAGGTACGGCATTTCCTTGCTGCAGGCAACTGCATGTGTCTGTGCTGGGTCCAACAACTTTGTTGGGAATGTGTGTGTGTTGGGCCATGGCTTGCCTCTTTGGACAGACATATTGGTGGACTTTCATCCACATTACAGGGTTTTCTTAGGACACTCACATCCATCCGCCGAAATTGTGGTGCCACACTCCATGTCTCTGACACCTTCTATGCCCTCCATGCCGATCAGGCTAGCACAGATGTCCTCCCATCGAGACAGCTTAATGAGGGAGCTAGCTCCTACGCCAGTTGCCATTGCCTGGCTCCTGTTGGCAGAGAGTATGTTGCAGACTCGCAGCCGCAAGTCGTCCCACCGCTTCCTACAGTCCTTGATCGTGCGGGGGGTGTTACCCACTGTGCTTACTTTCTGCGCCACAAGTGCCCAGATCTCCTTCTTGCGTATAATGGCTTCCCTCTTCATGCTCTGGGTAAACACGATGTCAGCATGTTCTTGCAGGGTCTCAGCTAGCATGGCCAGCTCATCTTCATTGAAGCGCTCCTTGTGCTGGCGGGAGGCGCCCTTCTTAACAGCCTTAGGCATTGTGGTATGTTAGAGTATGATATTTCACAAACAGCAGTATCATACAGGTCTTGGCTGCTGAGGATGGCAATGGATTGTGTTTTTAAAGATGGCCGCTGTGCTCCTTCCCATTCCTGTGCAATGACGCTACTTCCGGTTCCACTTATTTACGGTGACCGTTATTAGCGGTGGCCTCTAATGCCGCATTGGTTCATGCCGGTAGTGCAATCTGCGCGATACATGATGCCGCTAAGGCCCTTTTTCAGGCCTTTTACGGCATGGCGGTGATGCCCCTACCGGCATGGCACAAAGCTTGTGCCTCCTAAGTCGTAATAGCCCTCTATTAGCGGGCTCGTGACTACACAGACACACTATTTGCCCCATGCCGGTAAGGACAGTTACTTACCTCCAAACTCGGAATGACCCCACGTGTCTTGTAACTGCTGCCTGTTAGTCTGCCTTGTAGCCCTACTGCTAATACAATTAATCCTACCTGAGTGTTTGTTTGCAGCCTCGTGCTGCTTGCATTATGGGCTGTCCCAGCACAATGATTCGTAACGTTCAGCACCTTGTTTGGTAACTGTTGTCTGCTAGCCTATCTGCTTTTCTCTGAGGAAACCACCTAAGGTGAGGTTTTCCCGGATGATGCTCCATCAGCTATTTTGAACATTGTGAACATTTGGATCAGCATTCTCTGATGTAACCCCCTTCATTGTTAGGAGAGGTTTTCCCAGATCGTACCTTCAGATCTATATTAACTTTGTAACACATGTATCTGTTTGCCTGATGTAGCCCCCCCCGTACCATGAGGAGTGGCTTGTCCAGACTGTGCATTTACCAATATCTTGAAACTCATGTGTCTGTTTGCCTGATGTAGCCCCTGTAATGTGAGGCGTGGCTTTCCAGACTTTTCTCTATATGACCCACATGTATGTTGTAATCTGTATAAATAATCTTGCAATCTGAAGTATATCATTTCGTACTTACTGTAACTAACGCCCTGATACCTGAGGGTTTGGCGCGCTGCTATAAATATAAAAATAAATAAAACAGATGGGTTTAAGTACTGAAACAGCTCCCGAAACCTTAAGGATCTCACATGAAGCATGTTCGTGGACCCACAAGACCCCCGGAGTCCATCAGCCATCTCATTGTGGGTTTCAGTCAGCCATACAGATAAGGGATACATCAGCCACTTTTACGCCCTAAGAATAGGCAACTACAGCTAGAAAATAAAAACAGGGAGGAAAAATACTCCAATCAAAAAACAGACACATGAGAGCCCATCCCTCTGCTTTCACCTACTCAGCTCCATGGATATGTTTGGACCAGTAATATATGTAGTTCTACAGGAAGACACTCATATTATTCCTGCCTGACCTGAAGAGGTCAACATGCATCTTTAACGTGTATGAATAACTAGGTGCAAAGAAACATTTAGGTGCAAAGAAACATTTAGAACTAAACATTACTGCTGTACAGTTAAAACATATTTTTACTATGTTGTAAAATTCTCCCATTGGGAATGGGATTCACCTTTTTACCCCCTAAAAATCATTTAACTCCGAACTTAGAAACAGAGAGTAAAATACTGCAAAATCTTATCTGGAGCATTGGTTTAAGGGAAGAGTTTACATCCCTTCACTGGGGAATGGCATCTGGCAGTCTCGGTGTGACTGTCCCCTTCCAAGCAACTTGAAATAAGTGAGGGCGACTAAGGATCCCATTAGGTCAGTGACCATCATCATCTGGCTATGGGAGGTACCCGGCCCCCTGAGTCACTCCATTGGCGGCCCACAGAGACCAAAATATTTATTTTCAAAGAAAGAGTGCTCTACAGGGTACAAGGAGTGTCTGTGGTCAGTGATATTCAGACACCATTGTTATTGTCGTCTAAAGGGTGGAAAGCATAGTGAAAAGACTGGAGGGCATATATCATGTCTGCGAGGTCTTGAAATGTAGAGGTAATGATGAAATACATGACTTAGAAATAAAAAAAATCAAGCGGTTTATTCATGGACTTTGAAGGGACACAGATGGTGTGTTTGTAGTTTTGATGAATTGAAGATAGAAAGCAATGGGATGTATCGTGAAATTAATAAAAGTTGATAGTAAAGTGCAGTAGGGAGGATGAAGAAAAGAGAATATAATACTCCTGTCCAATAAAAGAGAAGAATGTTATGTTTGCATGTTATAAACAACAACTAACGAGTGAAAATATAATGATTAGGTATGTGTGGCATTACAAACAAAATTAGATAGTGAAAACAAATATAATATTCCTTTCGTTATGTGACCTGGACTTTGCAGAGACTCATATGAACAATGATAGAGATTAGTGTCCACTTTTAGTCCATTAAGAAGACCTTTAGTTCACGCTCTGCATTAAGTAGTAGCTTGTACATTGAAAACAATGTTGTCCTCTTGCCCATGGTCACAGTCACTCCCGCATTCCTGCTATTGGATCTTCTTGATGCCAAGAAGGCGGATCTTCTTCTAGTTTACCTATAAATGGCCACTGCTCGGTGTGAGGCAACAAGGTGGCGGGGGTCATTAGTTCATATGTTGAACAGGTGCTCCCTTATAAGGATCCTCAGCGTCCATACAGTGCACCCAACATATACATTTTTGCAGATACTTATAATTAAATGAATCAATACTTTTGCAATACTTTTGCAATTGAGGCATTGCTTGATTTTGATTCTTGGTGTTGGTTGGTGTCTATTTTGTATGTTTGGTGAGGGAATATTAACAAAATAGGCATTGGCCGCATTTGGAAAAGCCCACAATATTCTGTGGCTGCAGCCATGTACCATCTGTAGTTTGAATGGACTGCGGCATGTAACTGGCATTTAATAAATACATTTCGGCCTCCTTAGAAGTTTGGCAGCGTAGGTAAGCGGTCATTCTGTTACTGGGACTTTTCCTGCACCACCAAATTCTAATCTTTGGTTGATTTACCGCCAGCGGTATTACTGCATGGTAAATCCACAGAAAAGTGGCACATTCACCGCTAGCTTGTTGCTGGAAGTAAATCCTCCACTTTACCCCCAGAAATTGGTGGTAATTCAGTATGTGAACACCGTCTTGGCATTTACTTAGTGCCCAAAAGTTGGATCGAATGTTAGCATGTGCCAATAGCATATCAAGATTTTCTACAGTAACCTGAATATTGCCTCAAATAGTCGATTTTTCCTGATTAAAAAGGATTGCGTTAAAATTTACTGGAACATTCAATAGATTGAAAATTAAATAATTGAAGCCTTAATAGATAGAGTAATATCCTAAAAAGAAACTGATTCATAAAAAGGATTAATTCACAGATGGTAAAATATGAACATGTTTTTATGTTTTTGGAAACTAAATGTAGAGTTACTAATACACTTTAAGACTGAAGATATTTATTTTCAAAGAAAGCGTGCTCTACAGGGTGCAAGGAGTGTCTGTGGTCAGTGATATTCAGACACCATTGTTATTGTCGTCTAAAGGGTAGAAAGCATAGTAAAAAGACTGGAGGGCATATATCATGTCTGCGAGATCTTGAAATGTAGAGGTAATGATGAAATACAAGACTTAGAAATAAAAAAAAATCCTTTTCAGATGCAACAGTAAAGTATGCCTTTGTTTGGCTATACTGTGAACATTTTGATTGGTTAGTAACTGGCCTAGTGGAATGTTGGAGCAGTGGGTGCTTTGGCGTCATTCGAGGTCAGCTACACATGGGTCTCTGCCCTATTGTAACAGGTGTAATTAGAGGTGGGCATGTGGAAGGAGGTTTCCCCCATTCTGTATTGATATATGGGTGAACAGGAAGGGAGTATGATTTGGGGTGGGGGGCACTGGAATAATGATGCACTAAGAGTTGGTTGGTTTTGTCAGAGTTATGTTTGTGGCTATACAGGGTTGGCTTTTATATTCAAAGTATTCAATTGTGTGCAAAGAAAGTGAAGGTTTATTTGTGGGTTCATATTCGGTGGATCAGAACATCGGTATAATGTTTTAATGTTAAAGGCCTGTGACAGTATTTCTCTGTAAAATATAGTGCATTATTATTAGACTAGTGTAAGAGCCCGTGTGCACGGGCCAAAGTGCAGGTTTTCTTTGACACTGTACGACCACTATACATCGTAAGGTAACAGCTCATGCTAGCGGTGACAACAGCGAAGCTACTGCATCAGACAAACATACATCTGGCCTTTTATTATGTTGTTAGATGCTTATTTCAACAAATACAACTTTTGTATTTGTCTAAATCTTGGTTGTCGGGTTTTCCTCACAAAATGCTTCCCTTGCAGGGATATTTTACTGACTACAGAGTGCCTCTGGCAGTCATATTTAGTATTGTCAATGCTATTAAGACTTTGCTATTAAAGTCTGATTTATGACTCCCTTAAATAGCTTTTTTTATGAGCTCATGTGAAATTTTTGTTTATTTTTTTTTTTAAATGAGGAAGTTGTAGTGAGTTAAATGACATGTGAGGAAAGTTTACTCCTAGAACTGTTGAATTAACGACATTTGCATTAAGTTGAACGGGAATTCTAAAAAAGTCATCTTTTGGGATGTTGTTGATAGGTGATAGCCTATGACTGCCACTGACGTGCAGAATAGAATTGCCCCCTGTAGGTTTGCAGTATGTCTTGGTTTGTAGGTGCCGATCAAAAACAAATATGTAAAAGTAAAGACATGTACTGATATGTACACTTTTGGTTAGTGCAATTTTGAAGTTGTTAGAGTTGAGTATATCGGTATATGTGTCAAGAAGGTCAGCAAAACAATATCACTGAATAATCACAAACATAAAATAACATGTTCTTCAAGTGCATACTTTGCTGTGATAAGGTATGAGTGAGCTCAAACTGGTCCATGAAGATGTTTGCTTGAGATGGAACATATTGGGATCGATGTAACCCACGATGAATTGGTGATAGTGTAGAGGAGCAGCTACTTGCCTCTGTAGGAAGTCCCGCCCCCCCACCACCTGCATGTTGGAAGCCTGAGATTGTGCCATGCTTGACGCCAGCAGTTGTGACCATTCCACAGCAAATATTCGAGAAATGATACCCAATGAGAAAACCCTATCAAATGTATCCCCAAAGAGATGACAATATGAGGGAGGAACTCCCTGAAGGTATATGAAAAAGAGTGAAAGAGAAGCTGGTGATGTCACAAAAGACGAGAGTGACGCCCTGAGAAGACTGGCTGAAGAAAACGTATGGACCTTATAGAAACTGCCGACGAAGTTAAGAATCGAGTAAACTTTCATATGCGAAGAGAAGATTGCACGTGTGAGAAGCACTGAAGGAAATGCAAGCCGTCAATAACTGTACACATGCTGCAACGCAAGTAGATCAAGTAATCAAAGAAGCTGGCTATAAGTAGTGAATAGACTGCAGGCGATGACGCCATTGTATGGAAGCTGGACATCAATGTCATAAATTTAGTAAGCTCAGACCCATGAAGAGAAAAGGCAGAGAGCTGTGTTGCAGCAAGAAGTAGCTGAGATCGTGGAAGAATCGGGAAGGACTGTCTGGCCTGGTACCAAAGCTGAAGCAGCCAATGTTGGTTATCTATTCTTGAAGGTGGTGAACGTAAGATGCTGAATCATCCTGTGTTAAGGTGCAAAGAAAGAACACCAAGCGTGCCACATTTGATTCATTTAAGACATTTAAATGCTGCAAAATGGACCAAATCTTGGTCTCCTGTCACGTGAGTCAAGGATGAAAATAGTTGAGCATGGAGTTCTAGAATAACAATAGTGCATGCTCACACTCCCTTATATTCCCAGAGACAAGAATACTGTGCAAAGGTAAGTTCAAAGACAATCTTCATGGCAGAAGGCATGGGTGATGAGAAATGATGGGCTAATTGGGTGGGGAGGTACAGTCAAGTCCACCACCTGGCACCTGAGTTTGAGCTTACGTGCTGCTAAAGTGAAATGAATGTTCCAGACATGGCACGAGCGTGCCAACCAATTGTAGAGGGCCATATAACGAAAGGCCTTATAGTTTGAGAGCCAATGATATACTGTGTACTTAATAGTATTGAAGATGACTTGCTTTAAAGGTAGGCATAAATTGTCCACCTGACAGTAAATGTTGAATCACAATCCAACCCCTTATAGAAAGTATACTTAGATGTTCTCCATCAACAAATTACAATCGCTCGTAGGTTTTTCTTATTTGCCACGTAGTATGACATCATCTGTGATTAATTTTTTGTACATAAATGTGAATTTTTGTAAGAAGCGCTGAGAGCTTGAGCGAACGTTCATTGATGTCCGTTGTAACTCACTGTTTTAGATAACTGTTAATAAAACAGCAACCTTTGCCATCTTCCTGAGTTGGTTTGAATATTTGGTATCAGAGTTATTCTGCATCCTATCCATTGCATGCACGTTACCCAAAGGGTCCTACGCTCACGTGGTAGCACTGCGGATGGTTTAAGATCCAAACTAGTTTGTCTCCAGAGTTTCGGACGATCAGGCATCTTCCTCCATTAGCCGGAAGATCGTAGGGTTTCCTGTGGAGAGCAGCCGGAAGGCGAAGTGGTTGGATTGCAGGAGGAGACCGAAGGCCTCAAGTCGATTAACAAACGAATGGTGAGTAGACTAAGGGGAATGGCAAATTAAGGGGATTGGATTCTGATCATTTTTGAGTAACGTGAAATATTGTGTGAAGAGAAGATTAGTACCTAGAGATTCCTAGCTCAAGGGAGCTCAGAAGTAGACGTCTAAAACTCCAACAAGAGTAGAGCACATAAATATAACGCATGGACAGGTTCATGTAAGGTGACGTCTTAAAGCCTGTATAAGGTGGTTAAAGGCGAGAGAGAAAAAAGGTGATCACGGTGTGTTTATTAATGTGTAAAGTCGGCTAGTCTGTATATTGTGTATTGAGTCAAAATATCGAAGGGCGATAGAAGTTGTGAATAAATTGAAAAATTTGAGGAGCTATAGTGAAGTGGTTGGTACCAATCCAAAGATAGATATAGCTGATTGAGAAATTAGAGGCTTGAGCAGTGATTGATGGTGTGCACTCATATTTGTTGTTTTAAAGGTGTTGAAAAAGTGGTGATTTAAGCAAAGGTATAAAGGTTATTTCATAAGTCTGGTAAGTATTGACAGTCAATTGCGACTTGTCATTATGGGGGATACTCCTCTGATGCACCTGTGTAAGGCATTGCCGAAACACATGCCCAAGCTCAAACAGTATAGTGCGGAATGGTGAAAGGCATAGCATATAAAATGTTCATGCCGCGGCCACAAGGGGGATCACTGTCAAAAGCGGTATTGCAACACATGACCACATACTTTCACGCTGTGTACACAAGGAAGAAATTAGAGAAAAGATTAGCGATCTTAAAGCTCTGGAAAATGTATCAGAAAGAGAGGGAAGATCTGCCACCTGAGGAGTGGCTGCTTAGTCAGTGTAAGGAGGAAGGTGTTGAGCCCTCAGCTCCCTTTACCTCGCCCGAAGCGAATGTTGCTAGTACAGAAGAAATGGGGTTGTATCATTTAAAGGAATTGAAAGCGGCGACGGGGTATAGTAATCCGATATTTGAACCTCCCGCTTGTAGCAGTGTTGATAGTCCAGAGGAGAGTAAGAGAAAAGAGGAGATCTTTAAGATCATACAAGACAAGGGAGAGAAGATTGAGCGGTCGAATGTGTCAACAGAAATAGAAAGAGAGATTAAGAGATGGAAAGGAGACAAGGATAAAGCTGACGAGATAGCGCTCCTGCAGAACGAGTGGATGGGTGGACAGATATTAGTTAAAATCGATGGGAAAAGCATTGAGGAAGTTAGGCAAAGAGAAGACAAGGATGAACAGGATAGAAAAGACTGCGAACGAGAGAAGAGATTGAAGGAAGACGAGAATAAAAGAAAGAGCAGGGAGCGACGATAACAGATGTATCAGGAGGAACAAGAGAAAAAAGAGGACTGGGCGGAAGAGCAAAGAAAGTATGACAATAGACAGCGAGCGATAGAAGACAGGGATAAAAGAGAAAGGACAAGAGACAATGAGGAAGTGCAAAAACAAAGGGACAAAAAGATACAGAGGGAAGAAGAGGAAAGAAGGGAAGGAGTGAGGGGAGTAGAATGGAGGCAAGAGGAAGACAGAATTAGAAGGGAGGCGAGAAAACAAAGAGAATTAGATGAAGAAATAAAACAAAGTAGGAGACAGTGGAGGCTTGATACCAGTCTCATTTGTAAGGAACCAGTAGGGCCAAGCCCGGCAATACGATGGGACAGAACAGAAGAGTTCCTTCCGATAAAGGCTGCAATGTCAGGGGCATCTAGAATAGTAGTGGAAGAAGAAAACTTTGATGCAGAAAGCATCAGAGAAAGAATTGATAAGGCCTATCAAGAATTAAAGGAAGGTATGAAGTTCGAGGGAAAAGGGATCCATCCCTAGTATTTGAAAGCAAAGAAGAAAATCTGTTCAGTCGCGAACATAGCGCATTGTCTTTAAGCAGACTGAACCTAGATAAGGTTGAAGGGGATGATAGACACACTTCTTGGGCATGAGACAATCAGACGAAGAAAGAGAATCCTTCCTTGGGGAAGCGCGAGGGCGCGCGTGCGCCCCTGAAGGATCCTGCAGATAGACAAAGAATTGAGATGGTTGGATCTGGAACAACCTAAGAATAGGACACCAGATCCCATAGCATATCCAGAGCATCCCCAAGGACGATCATATAGTGAGAAGGGAGAATGACCGCCATATGTGAGCAGATTAAGGTTGCTACCGACAAGGAGACGGGCAGGGACGAACATCTCTGCCATGGATAGACTAATGATGGGAACCGACTGCGGGTTGGAGTTTACGCAATTTGCCTTATTGGAAAAAGGGTGAGCAAGACCACAGTATATTCCATGGCTGCAGATGGACAAGGATAATTCATGGTGTAAGCTCCTGAGTTTGACTGCGGGTGCTGGGAAATGGATATATGAGCTAGAGAAAATGACAGGAGGAAACACGCTGGCCATAGGGGACAAAAAGGTCTCCTGGCAGCTATTCTTGGGGAAAGAGATAATGACATATGGAGGAGAGCAGGATATTCAAGTGTGAGAGCACAAGATACAGAGCATGACGGAGCACCGTTTAATAACTGCAGAGCAGATGTTTGGAGGGCACTCAGTGTACAATATCCCGATACATCAGATATGGGTGCAAATATGACACGTAAGATGAAGGAAGATGAAGACCCTATTTCTTACATTCAGGACATTCAGGAGAAATGGCAGCTTGAAACTCGCAAGCTCTGTGAAAAAAACTGTAGTATTATCACATTTTATGTCAGGGTTTGCCTGAGCCAGTACAGAGGCAAATGAAGAAATAAGTGGGAATGGAAGACCATGGGCTGAGATACAGCTGATGATAGTACATCACTGTCAGTTGTTGCAAGAGAAAAATAGGAAGAAAGATGAGACTAGGAAAATCGAGGAAGCCAAGTTAGTTCATTGGCGAAGCTTCTCTGGAGCTACGAGTCGAGTTCCTTTTACTGATGAATTACCAGTCTCTATAGGAGAATGTGATATGTCTGTTCCTTGTTATATTGACGGCAGACGCCGATTAACATTTTGGGAAGAGGTTTGATGACAAAACGTAACATGACGACTTTATTTACTGATCAAGGGATAGTGTGTTCCACTCCAGGAATACACTATTTAAACATGGTCAAATTTATACTGGCGTTCGCAGGGGAAGTGGCGCTGAGAGGCGTTCCAGTAGAGCCAGAGGTTTTCCGGTATGGGGTGAGCATTCTACTGAAATTTCTACCTGGCTTAGTGGGAAAAATTATAAGGATACCTATTAATGGAAAAACGACCATTAATCTAATAGTGATATACAGAGCACCTAACTCTAATAGCCATCCTGAAACAGACATCCCATTACTATTAGCTCCCATCATTAAGCCCCACACCAAGTGCATCATCTTGGGAGACCTAAACCTAGGGTTTAATGACAGCCTCGACCACAAAGCAGAAGCATTACACTCCTCCTTAAAGGACATGAGCTTAACTCAATTAGTGACCGCCCCCACCCATATCAAAGGAAGAACCATTGATTGGGGATTCTATCGCTCAATACTGACATCTCCATTGATACCATTTCACCTCTTGATTGGACAGACCATCATAACATCATGTTCACCATCAATGCCCCTGAACCCGCTGCTACCAACTCTAAAGCCCTCAATACCTATGAAAGGAGAAACCCTTGCAATCTCACCCCTGAAAACCTAGAGCCACTCCTTTCCAAAGCGCTAGATACACTGACTTTCACCAATAACAATCCTAGCCTAATAGCAGAAGCCTACCACAACTGCCTCACAGCCAAAATCAACACAGCAGCTCCCTTCACCACCAACACTAAACGCACCGACAAACGATCTTGCTTCTGGTTTAATGAAGACCTTGTCACACTCAGAAGAAACAAGCACGCCCTCGAACACACTTTTAGGAAACACCCCAGTACAGAGACTGAAACAGCCTACCCGGAGGCAAATAGCACCTACAAAAAAACATTATCACCCATAAAGCAAATGCCTAAAACGTACGGATTAATAATGCCACATCAGACTCAAAAGAATTATTTTTAATACTAAAAGAACTGGAAAACCATGTTCCAGCCACCAGCCCCACGAACACCAGCAAAGAATGGTGTACCACCATCAAGACGCCCTAGCTCCCAAAATCAACTTACTGCAAAATAAAATCATAACCAAAAAACAATGTCTAGCTAAAAAACCTATCACTAACATGCACCTACCCAGACTTAACGAGAGTAACAACCCCATCTTCCATTTCACCCCTGTATCACAAGACTTAGTGCTCAATACTATATGTAAGTTCAAAGCCTCCAACTGCAAAGGTGACTCCGTCCAAGCCAAAATAGTCAAATCCTGCGCCCACTCACTGACTCCTATCATAACCAAATTTGTCAACACATCCTTCAATGCCAATCTAGTTCCAGACAGTATCAAGGAAGCCTGGCTCACACCCTTCCTAAAAAAAAACAACCTCAACCCCACGGTGCCCACTAATTATAGACCTATAACAACAGTGCAAATTTACTTAAAATCCTTGATAAAATATCTTACAATCAAGTCCAATCCCACTTGGAACAGAACCAACTCCTTGGCACTAGACAATCCGGCTTCCGCCCAAATCACAGTACAGAAACAGCGCTCTTGGATCTCAAAATCCAAATGGACACCATCAGAGATTCAGGAAAACTCTGGATCCTTCTTCTACTAGACCTATCTGCGGCGTTCGATTTGGTGGACCATAACAAACTCTGCGCTACCCTAGCTAAAGACTTCAATTTATCCTCTGATACTACCACGTGGATCAAATCCTTTCTTGCGGAAAGGACCTCCAGGGTGTCCATAGGTAAAGAAGCTGCCAATCCCATACCAGTCCCCATTGGTGTCCCTCAAGGCTTCTGTCCATCACCCACACTCTACAACGCATATACCAAGCCCCTTTTCTCAGCACTGGATGATATGGGTGTCATCTACACCAATTTTGCAGATGACACCCAGATCCTCATCCCAATCTCAGGAAACTACTCCCATGACACCCTAACCATCAACAACATCTACGCTTTAATTCAAAATTGGATGGCCCTAAACGGCCTCTGCCTCAAAGATGAGAAAACAGAGATTCTCATTGTGGGCCCCCAATCCAAAATAAACGCCCGGCACCCAGATTACTCTGCCATCAATATTGAAGGCACCTCAATACCTGTACTGAAACATGTCAAAACTTTAGGAGTATAGCTTTACTCTAACCTAACTATGTAAAAACACCTCAATCTTCATCTACGTCCTACACCTCCAAACTCATATCCCTTAGTCGCCAATTCCTGGCGCCTTCCTACTGCATCACACTAGCCAGGGTCCTGATCCTATCACGGCTCGACTACTGTAATGTGCTATTACTGGGCACTCCCATCCCAACCTCAATAAATTACAACTTATACAAAATAAAGGTTTGAGAGCAGCTCTCGGAATCAAGAAAACGGATCACATTTCCAAGATCAGAAGAGAACAACATTGGCTTACCATCAAATCCAGAATTATTTTTAAAACTCTATGCATCACTTTCAAATGCCTCCACAAAAATGCTCCCATCTACCTCAACCATGCGATCACCAAAAAAGAAGCCACTAGAGCCCTCAGATCTAATACCAAAGCACTGTTAACTATACCCCGATACAAAAACACTCGAGCAGGGGGCAGTATCTTCAAATACCTAGCTCCCAAACACTGGAACACTCTACCAATAGCTGAGGAAATACTCTCAGGATTCAAAAAATTGCTCAAAACTAGACTATTCAATTTACATTAATTACAATACTATTAGTACACCTGTTATTAATGATGTTCTTGTGTATACCCTCATGTTGTAAACATTTGGCCTACACTGTTTTACCTGTAAATAACTATTATCATTACTGTGCTTTTCTCCCCAATGTAATTTCGCCATAATGGCTATTTTGTATTATTTAACAAACTGTCTGTAACCTCGCCGTGATACCCAAGGGTCTGGGCATGTAACAAATGCAATAAATAAATAAATAAAAAATACCTGATGAGTTTTGTTTAGTCCACAAATACCTATGGACGGAGAGGGGGGACAGATTATCCCTGTAGAATTGGGAGCAGCCATAGTACGAAGGGAAATGTCAATGCTCGAAGGAATGGATGATGAGGGTACACCATCGAGGACAGTAATAGCTCTCGAGGAAGGGTACAGATTGACTGACATAATTGATGACGACATGTTTAGGGAAGACCGAACAGATGATTAAGTGGTGTTCGTTATGAGCATCACATACTGGATAAGAATAGAGAAGAGGGAAGTCCCACAGCGAATGGCAATAATGCGGCAGCGTCCAGCATTTTTTCAGGGAGGTGCCAACTGTCCTTTGGACCACAGGTCCTTATGATGCAGGTTTATTAAAGGACAAGGGGAAGTCAAAATAAAGCTGAAGCCAGGAGCGAGTTTACCTCGAGCAAAACAGTACCCCATGTCTCGGGAGGCTGAGGAGGGTATATTTCAAATTATTTCAGCACTGATGAAACAAGGAATTCTGGTGCCATCGGAATCATTGTGTAACACTGCGGTGCATCCGATCAAAAAAATTGAAAGGAGGGTCGTGGAGATTTATACAAGATATTAGACTGGTTAACCAGATTGTAGATGCAGAGTTTCCTCGAAATTCCTAACCCAGCGACGTTACTATGCAGCATCCCAGTGGAAGCTTGATATTTCATGGTGATCGATTTGGAGAATATGTTTTCCTCAATCCTGTTGCACAAAGACTCACAAAACTTGACTTCCTTTATGTTCCGCCAAACTCGACTGAAACATACTCATTTGCCCCAGTGATACTGTGAGTCCCCATCGAACTTTAACAGAGTCCTACAGGTGGACCTAGGTAATATTGATGTTAAGAGTGCAGTGATACAGTACGTGGATGACATTTTAATTTGTAGCACCACAGAAGATGAGTTCAGACAAGATTCTATTCAGTTGGTGACTATTCGAGCAGACAAGGGATGTAAGGTAGACAAGGAGAAACTGAAATATTGTCAAGAAGAGGTGTTATACATAGGGCAGTTGATTTCACATGAAGGAAAGAAGGTGACACCTGAAAGAGCTAAGGAGATTATGAAAACCGCAAAGCCAGATACAGTGAAACAGATGCAACAGTTCTTGGGGGTATGCAACTATGTTAGAGCCTGGTGTTTGATTACACTACGTACGCAAGACACCTTTTGCAAGCTTTAAAAAAAAGCGCAAGTGGACAAAGTAAAAATAGAATGGACTGAGAAAATGGAGGATGGGTTTGAGGAGTTGGAAAAAAGCAATTTGTACAGGCCCTATTTTAGGAATTCCCAATTACTGGAGGAATTGTATTTGTTTTTCTACACAAATGGGACAGTCATGACAGCAGTGCTTACGCAGAGAACTACATTGAGGTACAAGCCTCTAGTGTATTACAGTGGGATTTTAGACCCAGTTATGAGAGGACACTTTCCTTGCAAACAGTCATTGGCAGCTGCTGCGTTCGCAATTGAGAAGTCTACAAGTATTGTCATGGGCTGCTCTATGATTCTGTTCATGGACTATGCCTTGTTTGCCATTTTAGAGAAACCCAAAGGTTCATTAACATCTCAAAGAGCTTCAGCCTATGAAGTAATGATTTCAAACAACGATTAAGATTGTAAGATTTAAAATAGTGAATCCTGCCACGTTTATAGCTGAGCCAATAGCAGAAGGCGATCATGTGCATGACTGTGCTAAATGTGATGAATTGTATGATGAAATAGCCCATGTGAAGGAAAATGCTTTGTCGGGAAGGGAAATTCTCTTTATTGATGGTTCTTTGAAAATTGATCAGACTAGCGGGGAAAGGCATTCAGGCGCAGCAGTAGTGAGACATAGATTAAATGGAGAATTTGAAGTTGTAGCAAGTGCCAGGCTACTGTCTCATTTTTCAGCATAAGCAGCAGAATTTGTAGCGCTTATTGTTGCATTTGAGAAACACGAAAGGCAGAAAGTGATGGTGTACAGTGAATTCAACCGTACATACAGGCTTAGCAAGTTGGAAAAGGAGGGGCTATCTCAGAACGGATGGCACTCCAGTGCAGCTGGCATCCTTATTGGGCAGGCTTATTAAGGCGCTACAACTTCCAGTGGCCATAGCAGCATTAAATGTGCAGCTCACACTAAGCAAACAGATTTTATTTCTTGCGGGAATGAAGTCAAGGATGTAGAAGCCAAAAGGGTTGCCTATTCTCCAGATATTTTGTGTTTTGATACTCGGAGTATTAAAGAAAAGGTATTCACAACCATGTTGATGCAAGAAGGTTTTAATAAATTACTGATGACCCAATTAATGGAGATTTGAGGGAGTGCACCGCAGGAGGAGCAGGAATTATGGAAGCGAAGGTGGTGTTCTTTATCCCCCATAGAAGCATTATGGTGACAGGATAGCACTGGAAAGCTGGTGACGCCAGTAGCATTATTGAAGGTCATGTTTGGATAGCTGCATTAACCCGCGCATTTAACTATGGAGAGTCTGCTGCAACAACTACAGAAGACTGGTTAATTCCGAATTTATTGGGGCACATTGTACTATTTATAGTAAACTGCATAGCGTGTCAAAGGTTTACTGCTGGGCATACACTGAGAACAATTAGAGGAGTAATACCTTGACCGAATGGTCCGTTTCAGCATTTACATATTGACTATGTCAATATGCTGCATGTGTGCAATGGATGTAGGTATCTGTTAGTGGTGGTGTGTCCCTTCTCTAGGTGGATTGAGGCAGGTCTGTGTACAAACCCTGATGTCACCTGCACAGCAAAGCTTTTAGTGTGCAAAGTCTTCCCGACATGGGGTGTGTGTGAAGTGCTGAGATCCAACAATGGGCCACATTTTGTTAATGAGGTATTTGAACAAATAGGGCTTCTATTGAACATTAAAACCAAGTTTTCTTCTGCTCATCACCCACAAGCGAATGGGATATGTGAGAGAGTCAACAGCCATCTTCAAGAAAGGATTGCCAAGATTAAATTGACACTGAAGAAGGTATGGCTATATTGCCTACCCCTAGCGTTATATATGCCCTTCAGAATCAGCCTTGTTCAGACCATCACCTCACCCCTCATGAGGTAGTGACAGGTCGGCGAATGAGAATGCCTCTTAAACCTCCATCAAGAAATAAAAGTGATGCCCAGATTGTAGCTAAAACGTTAGGTGATGAATTGCATTACTATTTCACATGTATGACCTCTAGCATCCCTCTCATTTCAGATTAACTGAAGTGCTAGGGGGGTCGGTCTCAGAACACAGATGAAGACAATTCAACAACCAGCACAATTGAACTTTTATCGGCAACCGAGTTGTATGTTGGTAATTTCATCCTTATAAAGAACTTTACCAGGAAGTGGCATGAGCCACGCTTAAATGGCCCTTTTTGATTTGAGAATATAACTCCTTCAGCAGTGAAGGTCCAAAGGAGACAAGCTTGGCTTCACTTAGGAGATGTGCAAGTCTACAAAGTTCAGACCCTCCCTCCCACCATTGCTGATCCAAAAGCAAGACAAGAAGAAGAATTTCAGCGTGCGCAGACTCAATCGATGATGAAGAAGAAGGACGATAAAACAACAACTAGTGAATGATGCAGCATTAGTATGGACTAGAACTCAGGTGATACGCCTTATAGATATTTTAGCAGGCGTACAAAGACTTACAGTGAGTTTTAGCAGGTCAAACATGAACTCTATCACATTGAATCATCAAAGTTATACCTAAACGTCAGTTCTTGATTAGAAATTGAAAACAAGCTCAATATCCAGATTCATTTCGTGGTGCATACCTGTTCTAAGTGGTTCACCATAGGGTTCTTACTGACAGTGATGTTCATAGGTTTCATAGGTTTGTGCTTGCTGTTTTTGTATTCGTCCTTCGAGCTTATCCTGCTCTTGTCAGAAGATAGTTGATAATCACACTTTTTTTACAGGATCCTAAAATTGGCCCTGTGATCAGAAGAATCCTCATTGCAATAATAGAACAAATTTGACAGTTGCAAGTGTACAATAATTTTTTTAGGATTGTAGTAAAAATCAGACATGCAGAAGCTGGCACAATTCTAGGTAATGAACAAGTGCAGCCAGTACCAACATGGTGTGAAAAGGTGGATGTCCATGGTCTTGTGCATAGTATATGCATGTACGATTACTCTCTTTGGCTTTATGTTCTTCCTGTTTCACACTCTCTATCATGTTGTTACTCCTACCAAGACAGACGCCCCTATGGCTCTCCCCACTGTGAGAACTACTTTTGATTTGCTTCATGAACATTACACAAACCTTGCGTATGGGAGGTATAGGAGAAATGCAGAGGAAGATAATGATGGGATAAATACCTATCTAGACAATGCAGCACACTTGGGTAATAACATGTGGTATCAGTGCATGAGAAAGGTGGGAGAGAGAACATCTAAGGATAGTTTCTATGTCTGCGCTATCATACCCTATGCCATGAATACAGTGCATATTTTTATTTCCAGAGAAATCCCAGAAAACAATGCCAGATGCCTCTTTCATCTTGCAGAATGCATGACCAGAGGACAATTTCAAGGAAGTTGGGCTACTCTGCGATGGAGATCGAAATGGTCATTTCCGTTTCAGGAATATTATATCAAGACCACACAAATGGAATGGGAGAATAGACAGGAGGAGGTAGTCATGAAAGACATGAAGAGAATGGAATGCCCTGATATAACAGAAATAGCTGGATCGCCTGGATGTTGGGAACAAACTCAAGTCTCTATGGGCAAGTGAAGTCCAAGACGGGATGGGAAGGAGTACTGGTGTCCTATGCAGCTCATCTATAGAAGTCAGAATATGTGCAAGAGGTGCAATGAGTAAACAATGGATGTTTGAAATCATGGGCTAAGCACGCCAAACTGCTGACATGGGTAGAAGATGTATTAGGTCCAATGGTTGTGGTTCCTTTTGCAAATGAGACATTGTGATTTCGAAGAGAAGGAAGAAAGTATGTGTGAGATAACATAGGCTGCAAAACTACAGTTGACGTTTCCAGAATGGGAACAGGGACAGCCGTCCTGATGGATTGATATTGGGCTTGTGGGCCTAGGTCCTACATGAAGCTGACCAAGGATTGGGGAGGGACGTGCTCCTTGGTCACATCCATGTTCCAGCATTAGTGATTCCTCAGAGTGACATGAACATTGGAGAATTTCTGAAAGTAGATGCCCATTTGAGAAGGAGAAGATCGCTTGAATTTCTCAATCGAACCAGGAGGGAGAATTACTTCTCAGCTAATTCAATAGAGGCATTTGAAGCCATTCTGTATGAGCACAGGTTGTTCAGTAAGACTGCTTCAATCTTCATGACTATCTTCATGCCCAGGATCCAGATGATGGCCAATGCCAAATGGTTGCAAATTACCAGATGGGAGCTTCCGCAGACAATCAACATCACCATAAAGGGATTCAATGCTATCAAGGAAGAGTTGAGGGCCATACAAAACAGATATGTCCTTGACATTATTACAGCGATGGAAGGAGGAGTTTGCGCCAAAATCAGGCCATCATGTTGCTCATTCATACCTTCTCACGATGACGAGAATGGGACCTTGACAGAGGCCATAACGCTGCTGACGAACCTGCATAACCAGATGGAAAATGAGACAGAGGATATTACGGACGACAGTTCGTTTGCGTCCACATTCTCGTGGACTCCACAGTGGATGGCGAATATCTTCAAGTTTCTAGGAGCAGTATTAGTGATGGTGATGTTTGGATTCTGTGTGATCAGGATAATAATCACACAGTGTAAGAAGACAGCAAAGAAGGCAGGTGGAATGAAGATCATGATCAATGTCGAATCAGGTTTTGGACCCAAGGAATTGACTGATGAAGATGTCAGAAAATACATAGAGGCCAGCATTGTAGCACCTGAAGGAATGAAGTTCCTGTATCCAACAAATCACAAGAAGTACGTAGGACGATGGGTCTATTGTAATCCGAATAGACAGTGCAGCTACATGACCTGGAGTATGGATGAACATGTAAAATCAGCCAGCACCCTGAAGGGGGTCATGAAGATCTGGACTCCGAAGAAGCACTTCTTCAAGAGAAAATAGCAAGATGTGGTGCCCGGCAAAGTGTGTTCGATGACTCAACCAGAGGGGGGAATGTAGAGGGGCAGCTACCTGTCCCTGCAGGAAGTCCTGCCCCCTACCACCTGCATGTTGGAAGCCTGAGATTGTGCCATGCTTGACACCAGCAGTTATGACCATTCCACGGCAAATATTTGAGAAAAGATAACCACTGAGAAAACCCTATCAAATGTATCCCCAAAGAGATAACAATCTGAGGGAGGAACTCCCCGAAGGAATATGAAAAAGAGTGAAAGAGAAGCTGGTGACGTCATGAAAGACGAGCGTGACACCCCGAGAAGACTGGCTGAAGAAAACGGACCTTATAGAAACTGATGACGAAGAATCGAGTAAACTTTCATATGCAAAGAGAAGATTGCACGTGTGAGAAGCAATGCAGAAATTACAGGCCCAAAATGACTGTACAGATGCTGTACCGCAAGTAGATCAAGTAATCTTAGAAGCTGGCTAGAAGTAGTGAATAGACTGCAGGCGAATCCACCATTGTATAGAAGCTAGACATCGGTGTCATGAATTTAGTAAGCCCAGACCCATGTAGAGGAAAGGCAGAGAGCTGTGTCACAGCAAGAATTAGCTGAGATCGTGGAAGAGTCTAGAAGGGCTGTCTGGCCTGGTACGAAAGCTGAAGCAGCCAAGGCCGGTTATCTATTTTTGAAGGCCGTGAACCTGAGATGCTGAATCATCCCTTGTTAAGGTGCTCAGAAAGAACACTGAGAGTGCCAAGTTCTATTCATTTAAGACATTTAAATGCTGCAAAATGGACCACGTAAGTCAAGGATGAAAATAAAGTTGAGTGTGGAGTTCTAGAATAACGATGGTGCATGCTCAAACCCTCTTATATTCCCAGAGACAAGAATACTTTGCAAGGCCAAGTTCAAAGACAATCTTCATGGCAGAGGGCATGGATGATGAGAGATGATGGGCTAATTCGGTGAGGAGGTACAGTCAAGTCCACTTCCTGGCACCTGGGTTTGAGTTTACGTGCTGCTAAAGTGAACCGAATGTTCCAGACTTGGCACGAGCATGCCAACAAATTGTAGAGGGCCATATAACGAAAGGCCTAATAATTTGAGAGCCAATGATATACAGTGTACTTAGTATTGAAGATGACTTGCTTTAGAGGTAAGCATAAGTTGTCCACCTGACAGTAGATGTACAATCACAATCCAACCCCCTATAGAAAGTATACTTAGATGTTCCCCTTGAACAAATCACAACCCCTCTGAGGTTTTTCTTATTTAACACGTAGAATGACATCACCTATGATGAATATTAGTATATAAATGTGATTTTTTGTATGATACGCTGAGAGCTCGAGTGATCGTCCGTTGATGTCTGTTGTAACTCTGTGTTTTAGATAATTGTTAATACAACAGCAACCTTTGCCATCTTCCTGAGTTGGTTCATTTATTTGGTATCAGAGTTATTCTGCATCCCATCCATTGCATGCACGTTATCCAAAGGGCCCTACGCTCAATAGTGATCAACATTGAATACGAAAATATTATTCTTGAGTGTAAATTAAATAACTCAACATTTATTGGTGAAAATGGAAAGGGTATCCAGTAAATAAGTCGCTGCAAAAAATTTGCGGCCGAAAAAGCCATTTTTTGGAAATGTATTTATTTTTATTTTTTTAACTTGTTTATTTTAAAACCAGAACACAGATGGCAATTAAGTTAACAGACATGAGACAACTAGTCGCCTCCAGTTCAATATCCGAGCATGCATATGACTCTTTCCTCTTCCCCCTCCATCAGCCATTATCGGGTCTGGCGAGGCAAGGGCAAGAGCCGGCTCCTTGCCGTCCGATTGAACAGCCCTTGCGACCAGGCATGGTTAATAAGTTAGTGCCGGGAAGTTCTGGTCATAGTCTAACACAGGCGCCCAAGTGTTTGAGAAGCGGTGGAGCAGGCCAATGTTGGCCGCATTGATTTTCTGAGCTATCAAAATGTCCCAAAGTTTCAGCCACCATAGGGTTATCAGGGGGCCCTCCGAGGACTTCCAAGTATGTGTCACTGTGATCTTTGCGGCAAGCAGAAGTTGTGTTAAGAGGGTAGCTTTCCTGACGGTTCTTGGCTAGGTACTCTGAATTGGGACTCCCAGGAGGATAGGTTCCGGCTCCAATGGAATCGCCACCTGAGTGATGTCTGTAATGGTAGCAATGCATTGGGACCAAAACTCCTTTATCACTGGGCATGTCCACCACATGTGCAAGTAGGTCCCCGGGAGGCCACAGTGGCACCAGCATAGGGGGTCTAAGGCCCGGTTGAAGTGGTGCAGGCGGAGGAGGGGTTAGTACCATTGTAGGAGTTATTTATGTGCAAACTCCCGGCTGGTGATACAGAAGGAGGAAGAGTGCCTCCTCGACCAGATGTCTACCCAGGTCTGGTCCTCTATAGGGTGCCCCAGGTCCGCCTCCCACTGTGACATATAGGAGGCCTTAGCGGCAAGGAAGTCCACTTGTATTAACTTATAGAGAGTCGAGATTTTCCCCCCGAGCTGGTAGTTCCTTGACTGTGAGTTCAAGGGGGCTAGGGGTGCGTGATGCAGCCGAGCGGGCCAGCGGATGGGAGCACCAGTGTCAAAGCTGTGATTAGGTGAACCTATCCTTTTCTGCCAATTGGAAGGCAATCTTGCATTGGTCAAAGGAGCGCGGCTGGTTCTCCTCAAAAAGTTGACCTAGGGATTCGAGGCCACCTGCAATCCAGTTCCCAAAGTTCAAGGGGCAGGATCCTGGTGCGAAGGCCGGGTTGTGAAAGACTGGGGAAGAATGGCCTAAGTCTCCCGGGATGCCTTTATATTTGCGAGCCCGGTCCCATGCTCTCAAGGAAGGTATGTTTCGTGGAGGACAGGGTGCCTGGCCACGACCGGCACAGAGGGGAGGGGAGATGTGGAAGGAAGCATAGGAGGAGGGGCAGGCGAGACTGCTCAATCTCTACCCATTTCGGGCACCCCGAAGCGATGGCCAAAGCCTGAGTGTGGGCTATCTGTGCTGCTACCTGATACTTCTGGAGGTCAGGGACCCCCAAGCCTCCAAGCCTGGAACTGCTCATCGTGGTCCTCTGGGGGACTTGCGACTTTTTACCCCTCCAAATGAAGCGGATATTTTTCTATATAGGTGTTGAAGCAGGGGCCGCGTAATTGTAGTGGGGAGGGATGCACAAGCATAGAGAAACCCTGGGAGGAGATTCATTTTGCAAGCGGTAATACAGCCAAGGAGCGAAATCTCCTGCGGGAGCCATCGGTCGAGGTCCCTCTCCAAGTCTTTAAAACGTGAAGGGAAGTTTCCCAGATAGATGTCTCCCAGGCGGGCAGGGATTTGGACCCCTAGATAGGGAATAGTCTTTTTGCTCAATTGAATCGGGCATAGGGATCTAAAGGACTCCCGGTACCCTGACTCCAGCCCAATCCCCAATGCCACCGATTTCCTGAAGTTTATGGTAAAACCTGATACCCCCCCAAACTTATGGATCTCCGCAAAGGCTGGCCCCAGTGAGGCAGAGATGTCTGTTATGGATAGCAACACATCATCAGTGTATAGTGCAATCTTGTGTTGGGAGGGGCCCACTTGGAGGCCTTCGACCCAGGGATTTAGATGGATATGCTGTGTGAGGGGTTCCATGGCCAGAGCAAAGAGTAGGAGGGAAGGGGGCACCCCTGTCTGGTTCCACAGGTCAAAGGAATTGGGTCGGATAAAAGGCCATAAACTCTAAGGAGGGTTTTTGGGGCTTGGTAGTTAGCTAATATCAGCTTTTGAAAGGCGGGTCCAAAGTGGAAGGACTCGAGGGTGAGTCGCAGGAATGCCCAATCCACTTTGTCAAATCCATTGGTTGCATCTAGTGCCAGTAGGGCCAGCTTCAGCGAATCCTGGTTTGCAACATCTATCAAGTTCAGGGGTCTGCGGATGTTGTCCGCAGTCGATCTATGCATTATGAATCACGTCTGGTCTGGATCTATAATATCGGGGAGGACACCTGCCAGGCGATTTGCCAGGACCTCTGAGTATATATTGGCGTTTAGGTTTAGTAATGAGATGGGTCTATACGAAGTGTTGTCCCTGGGGTCTTTCCCCGGCTTAAGAACGAGGACTGTGATTGATTCCTGCATAGAGGGGGTGATAGTCCCAAGGTGGTGAAGGAATTGAAAAGAGTTGTCAAGGGCACCAAAAGTTGGGGGGGAAAAATGTTATAGAACCGGGTTGTATATCCATCTGGACCTGGGGCCCTGGGTTCGAAACTCTTGATGGCCATGTCGATCTCCTCATCTGTGATAGGAGCCTCGAGACTCTCTCTCGTCGCGCCTTCAAGGTGAGGGAAGGCTGCACACCGTAGGTAGTCTTGTTGTTCCTTGAGAGTCCTCGGGGATGCTGACATGATGTCTGAGAGGTGGGCGATCGTAAGTTGTAGCTTGTCCTGAACAGCAAATTGGATTCTGCACTGGGGGTCGCGCAGGCCCAGGATAGTGTTCAGCTTCTTTGCCTTGGCAAATTTGTCCACCAAAGTTTGTTCGCCTTATTGCTTTTGGCATAGTATCCTTGTTTAGTTTTAGCCAGTAGCTGGGCCGTGTCCTCGGCATAGAGTGCTTCCAGCCTCTTTCGCGGATCTCGGGGTCCAATTTTTGGATTTGCAGACTGCTTCTGCTTCGCAGACCTCATTTTTCAGGACCATGCGGGCCTGCCACCTGCGTTTGTGAAAGGCTGCTCCTTGGGCGATTAGTGCACCTCGCACCACTGCTTTCATTGCATCCCAGGTATTAGTTGGGGATGTGTCTTCGTTCCAGTTTTCCGCAAAGAAATTCTTGATTGTCTTCGCTATGGAATCCCTTAGCGACATGTCACTAAGGACAGGATTGTATAAGGTCCATCTACGTTGTAGAGGAGGGTCAGGGTCATGGGCCCGGAGTGTTAAGGCGACAGGGACGTGGTCGGAGAGCACCCTAGGTCCAATGGTGACATCGTCAGCGAAGGCCAAAACTTGGGGGAGGCCAGTAGTAGGTCCATTCGGGAATAGGTTCTGTGGACATATGAATAGAAAGAATAGTCTCTCATTGGGGTAGAGCACCGTCCACAAATCCACCACATCGAGGGATCTGAACAGATGGTGAAGGTCCGCCACCAATCTGGAGTCTTTGCGGGTGGGTTAATGCGACTTGTTCTTGAGTGGGTCAGAGACCCCATTGAAATCTCCTCCAATGATAGTCTGGCCCTCGATGAGGGATAGCTTCTTCTAGGGCACTATTGAATTCTTCCTGTTTGTCATTTGGGGCATAGACCAAGATGAAGGAGTAAGTTGTCCATAGATCAGGCATTTGATAGCTATAAAGCGGCCCTCGGGGCAGTGCATGGTATCCAGGATTTGTGGTCTGAGGCCCTTTGCAAAGAGAATGGCAGTGCCCTCTTTCTTGGTGCCATTGAAAGCCATTGGAAAGAATCTATTGTGGAGACGGGTGAAGTCCGCTGGGATCAGATGGGTCTCTTGCAGGAAACCCTCAGAGGATTCCTCCTTCTGTAAGCGTTGCAGCGTGCATTTCCTTTTAGGGGGGGGGGAGTTCAGACCCCTGACATTCAGCGTGAGAAATTTAAATTTTTGGTGTGGTGGAGGCGCCTCCTGGGCCTCCGCAGGCTCCCAGGGCGGGGATTGGGCGGGATGGAGTTCAGATACAATCTGGAGGCTTAGTTAAGGAGTGCCCATCATGCGGCTGGAGTTTTAACCACCTTCAACGGGAGGCTGAAAATGTAAAAGTTTGGGAGGCCAATTCTTTTGGCTCAGCGGATCCCATGGCCAAAGGGGCCAAACCTGTCCACATAACCAACAGCCCTAGGACAGTAAAGAGAGCTTGAGTTCGCCTCCAAGGGGATTTTGATGGCATACGCCTTGGAGGAAGGCATGGGCCGCTCGAGGCCCACAGCGTCACTTTTGTTGCATTGAGTTCCACTGTCGAGCATCTCAGAGAACGAATCGCGGCAGATTTATTTCACATTTCGGCGCCTCTGCTGGGTGCCTCGGTTTAGGGGGAAACCTATTTAGCTCGTCCGGAGGGCGGTGCGGAATGGGGGAGTTTGTGTCCCCAGGGGAATCTGGGCACAAGATCATTGTGGTGTCCTCAAGATGGCTGATCCTGCGTAGGGTCCCCTGGTAGGAAAACTGTAGAGCTGTTGGGAATAGCCATCGGTATCGGACTTGAAGGAAAAGCGTTAGGGGCCGAAGGGCTCTTCTCTTCTGCAATGTTAAGAGGGAGAGGTCCTGATAGATCTGGAGCGGGGCACCTTGTAGGTTAACTCATCTAAGGAACGCCCTATTGCCAAGATGGCTTCCTTGGTAGTATAGAAGTGGACCCTTGTTATCACATGGCGGGGGCGAGTCTACCCCCGTCTCGGGCGCAGTATGTGGGTGCGGTCCAGTACGAGTTGTGCCCTATCCATGTGCGGGAGCAGTGATTGGAAGAAATCGCCTACATATTCAGCTACATCTTTGTCCGGCACTGTAGAGGGGACCTCGCGAATCCGTAGGTTGTTGCGGCGGGCCCTATTTTCAAGGTCCTTGTAACGCTCACCTGATTCCCGCAGAGGCGCCGGTCTTGACTGGGTGAATGCCGTATCTTCAAATGTGATGTGTAACACACGGTTGGCTCTTTGGGCTGGACCTCTGTGCACTGTATGTCTGACTCGAAGAGTAAGATGTCTGCAGATAGAAAATATGGGATTAATGAACTGGGGTTATTGGGTGCCTCTCTCCTCTTCCCTTTCTCTTCTCCTGTAGAACCCCAAAGGTTAACGCCCTCACCTTAGGTAAGTGAACGCCGAGCTCTCCATCTGCCTCGGGGCAGGGTGCCGTAACCAGTTTCTTCACTGGATAAGGGTGCAGGCCTCTTGACCTCAGAGGACTGCTGTCCGTCGTTAACTGCACGAACGGTAAGTTCTGGGCACTTCAAATGTCTTAAAAGTCTTTTGTAATGATATCTCTTGTTTTGCAGGGTTCCGGCGATGGCGGATGGCGGGCTGATGAGAGTTGAGGATCGAACCCGCGTGAGGAATAGAAGCACCTGGAAGCACGTAAGTAAGCGCTTGTAGCCTGCTTCACGATGCCCACTAACTGTCCCTTTTATCTTGCAGGTACAAGTTCGGAGCTTTAGAGAAGCTGAAGGGTGCTGGAATACCCACTGGATTCGGCGTGGGAAGGAGTAATGGCACGTGAGTAATAAAGTTGCCCAATGTCTTTAAACGCACCTTCTTTTGTCTTTCAGATGCGGGATGCAGCGCCGAAGGCCTCCGGAGCGTGCGAAGAGCTGGTAAGCTTTTGTCTTTCAGATGCCGGAATGCAGTGCGAAGACCTCCGGAGCATGCGAAGAGTAGGTAAGCCTTTGTCTTTCAGATGCCGGAATGCAGCGCGAGGCGTTGGTGACAGCCGATGGACCAGGTAAGAGATGCGCTGCCACTGAAGACCGTAGTGCTAACCTGTTCTTTCTTTGTCTTTACAGGTGCTGCTGAAGACTGGATTCCAGGATGGTAAGCCTTTGTTCCCTTAGGCCCAGGATCAGAAGCAGAAGACACAATGAGCGTTCTGCTGCAGAGAATGCAGAATAACGCAAAGCAAGATTCATCCATCGGGTGTGGTTTAAATAGCCTCCTGTAGTGCTTAGGTATCTCCTTCCACAGCCACGCCTAGGTAAGAAAAGAGTTCCTGCTTTCCAGAAGAGTTCCAGTGTTCTGAACCTAGGGAGTGGCTCCTGCCCCACCCAACAGGAAAAGTAGTCCCAAACAGAAGAGGATCAGGGGTTCAACTGGCAGGTAAGTAAGCAGCATGGTCTGCTGCAGGTAAGTCCACCCAAGCATTATGAGCCCGGCGCTTCCAGCGCTGGGACTGGGCATCTTTATGAGCCTGGTGCCACTGGCGCCAGGACAGGGTCCAAAAGGTCCCAATTGGGACTGGCTGGCACTCGGAACCGGGGTTATGGGTCTGCTTCCAAGGGAGTCGGGCAAGTCCTGATCTTTTGGAAGCAGAGATCATGACAGCACCCCCACTCAAGGCCCCTCCCAAACCGGGCTTCTCCGGGGGTTTGGGCTTGTTAGGAAATGTTCGATGAAATCTTTTGATTAGACGAGGCGCGTGGACATTTTCTGCAGGTTCCCAGGATCTTTCTTGGGGACCCTAGCCTTTCCAGTCAATCAGGTAAAATAGTTTAGATTTGGAGATCTTGGAATCCAGGATGCTTTTGACTTCAAACTCGAGTTCTCCATCAACTAGAATAGGTTTTGGAGATGTAGTTAGTCGGGTTTGAGGTTGCACGGGTTTTAATAGAGAGACGTGGAAGACCGGATGTATCTTCATGTGAGGGGGCAAGTCCAACTTGACCGCTACTGGATTTACTATGGTAGTGATGGAATAGGGACCAAGGTATCTTGGGTTGAATGTGCGTGGTCCTTTTAGAGGTAGATATTTGGTGGATAACCAGACTTGATCTCCTACTTGATATTGGGGGGCTTCCTTCCGATGTTGGTCTGCTCCTTTCTTGTATTGTTCTTTAGCCCTTTGAAGGTGAGAAACGGCTTCCTTAAAGGCTTGGGTGATTGTAGAATGCAGGTGGTCTACTGCTGGTGTTCCAAGATCTTGGAGTGGATCCAACTCCGAGGTTCGAGGGTGACTACCGTATAAAAGAAAAAACGGGGTCTTCCCAGTTCCCGAGTGGACAGAGTTATTGTAGGCATATTCGGCTATCCAAAGGATATCTTTCCAAGTTTTTTCAGTTTGTTGTAGCATGCAGCGCAAATACTGTTCCAGAGTTTGATTGGTCCTCTCGGTTTGTCCGTCGGTTTGAGGGTGGTGGCTGGTCGAAAGTCTCACATCAATTTGAGCCGACCGACAGCAACTTCACCAAAAATGAGAAATAAATTGACTACCTCGATCCGAAATTAGAACTGAAGGAAAACCGTGCAGTCGGACGATGTTTTCGAGAAATTCTCGGGCCAGAGTTGCTGCTGTTGGTAAGCCTTTGAGTGGAATGAAATGCGCCATCTTGGAGAATAGGTCCACGATTACTAGGATCGTATTGTATCCGGAGCATGGAGGTAGATCGGTGATGAAGTCCATAGAAAGCGTATGCCAAGGGCGAGGCGGGATGTCAATAGGGCGTAAGAGGCCGGCTGGTTTTTCCTTTTGACTCTTGTTTTGGGCGCATACTCCACAGGACATTATAAAGTCTCTGATATCTTTTTTCCAAGACGGCCACCAGAAGTAGCGCTTGATCTTTTCCGAGGTCTTGGTCATACCGGGATGTCCTTCCATTAAAGAATCGTGATAACAAGAGATTACCTTTTTCTGTAAATCTGTGCTGGGCAGATATAACCGTTCTTGGAAATATAATAGGTTGTCCTTCACCGTAAAGTCCTTTCCCTGTAGATGCCAATTCTGTATGTCTGCTGGAGTTACCAGTAGCCTGGCTTTATCCTTAACTTCCTCTATGGATTGTGTGGCGATTACACCTAGAATTCTTTGTTCGGGAATGATAGGTACAGGTTTAGGATTGATCAAATGTTCTTCCACTCCCATCCGAGAAAGGGCATCAGCTTTACCGTTTTTTGTACCAGGTCGATAGGTAATTATGAAGTCAAACTCGGCAAAGAATAGTGCCCAACGGAGTTGCCTAGAGGATTGAGCTTTTGCGGTTTTCAAATATTGCAGGTTTCGGTGATCTGTAATCACAGTAACAGTGTGTCGGGCCCCCAGAAGATAATGCCGCCAAGCCTTAAAGGCGGACTTGATAGCTAGAAGTTCCTTATCAGTAATAGTGTAATTGATTTCAGGAGGCGAGAATTTGCGGGACCAAAATGCCACGGGATGCAACTGATTGGTTACTGGGTCCTTTTGTGATAGAACTGCCCCCATGGCAAGGCTCGAAGCATCAGTTTCAACGATGTAGGGGAGTTCTGGGCGAGGATGTTTTAAGATCGGTGCAGAGATAAATCTAGTCTTCAAATTCTGGAAAGCTTGTTCCGCCTCGGTAGACCATTCAAAACGTTTGTTTTTCTTTAACAAGGCGGTGATGGGCTGGACTATTCGAGAGAATTCGGGGATAAACCTGCGGTAAAAGTTAGCGAAGCCTAACATGCTTTGAACACCTTTTACGGAGGATGGCGATGGCCATTTGAGAATTGCATCGACCTTCTTTGAATCCATACGCACTCCGCTAGGTGATAATATGAATCCCAAGAATTCAACTTCAGTCACGTTGAAAACACATTTTTCCAACTTAGCGAAAAGTTTGTGTTGACGCAATCTCTCGAGGACCATTTTCACGTGTTTCCGATGTTCAGTTTCCGATGAAGAATAAACAAGGATGTCGTCAATGTAAACAACAACACACACATCTATGAGCTCTCTGAGGACATCGTTCATAAAATATTGAAAGGCGGCCGGGGCATTGCAAAGTCCGAAGGGCATGACCTGATATTCAAATAGCCCATACTTGGTGCGGAAGGCCGTCTTCCATTCATCGCCCTCTTTTACTCGTACCAAGTGGTAGGCTCCTCTAAGATCCAGCTTTGTATATATGCATGCTTTTCTGACTTGGTCCAGGAGTTCAGGGATCAAAGGTAACGGATATCTATTCTTAACGGTGATCTGGTTCAGGGCGCGATAATCTATACAAGTTCTAAGGTCCCCTTCTTTTTTTGGAACGAAGAACAAAGCTGAGGAAGCAGGGGACTTGGAAGGACGAATAAACCCATTCGCTAGGTATTGATCCAGGTATTGTCGGAGGTGAAGATTCTCAGGCTCGGTGAGGGCATAAATTCTACTACAAGGAGGAGTAGATCCAGGTATCAGGTCTATCTGGCAGTCATAAGACCTATGAGGAGGTAGAGAGTTAGCCTGATCCTTCCGGAAAACATCTTGGAATTCTAGGTATTCAGGAGGTAACTGGGGAGCCTCCGAGGAAATTGCTGCCAGTGCAACACCAGGTCGAGGGTGACAAGTAGAGACACATTCTGGAAACTGAACCGTTCTTGCTCACCAATCGATCTGAGGATTGTGCTTCTCTAACCAAGGAATTCCTAGAATAATCTGGAACTGAGGGGCCTTGATCACATCGAACACGATCTTCTCATGGTGTCCATCTTGACTTACTAGCGTCACTTCTTGGGTGGTATGCGTTACTGGTCCGGAGGCTATCTCCGTACATCCACCGTAGTAATGACGTCCTTTACAGCCTTTGGACAAAGAGTCAGATTCATCCTCAAAACCATTTCATGATCCACATAATTGCCGATGGCACCGCTGTCGACGTAAGCTTCAATCGCATGTAATCGATCCGGATGTTCAGGGCTAATGAGGACCATAGGTATCACGAAATGCGAGGTCACGGAACTGGTTTTAACGCTCGGCAAGAGGACCTCTATTCTTGTCGGGCGAGGTCGTTTCCCTGCTCAGAGTTTGTGACCCTGGTAACTGCAGCTTCTACTGCCTTCTTGGCTGGTTTCACCGGACAGTCTCGAAGAAAGTGCCCCGAGTTTCCGCAATAGAGGCATAATTGGAGCTGTTTTCTCCTTTCCCGCTCCTTTTGTGTTAGTGGTCCTTTCAGGCCCCCTATTTGCATGGGTTCCCCGGAGTCTACTTCTTTGGTAGGAGTTGGTGGTTTGGAAAATACTCGAGCATCAAACTTGGAACGATCGGCCTTCCTGTTCTGCAGTCTGTGGTCAATTTGAACAACTAAGTCAATATAGTCCGAACAGTCTTGCGGGGGATTCACTACTTGGGCTAACACATCTTTGAGCTCTCCACGTAGACCTCTATAAAACAGCGTAATCCTTTTGTCCTCAGGCCATCGAGTTTCCACTATCAGTCTGTTGAAAGACGCAATATAAGCCAAAAGGTCTTGATTACCCTGTCGCAATGAAAGGAGCTCATTGTCCAAGGCCTGCCCCTGTGAATGCCTTGCAAACAGTTTTTCCATACTGAGCTGAAAAGCTTGAAAATCATGGAGAACCGGATCATCTTGATTAACTAGAGGGATCGACCAGTCTGCCGCATTGCCACTAAGGTACGAAAGCACGAAAGCTACCTTAGCTTGATCAGTTGGAAAGGCTGCTGGCCGGCATAAGAAGTGCAACCAGCACTGATTAATAAATACTGCAAACCTCTTTGGGTCACCAGAAAATCGTTCGGGCGGAGTCAGAGGTACATTCCCAGGTAGGTTGATCTGCACTGGGTTCGTAGAGGATGTTGAAGGAAGATTTGCCCCTGATGCGGGTAACGGAGTTTGTCCGGCTTGTGACTGTAGCAATTGTCTAGCGAGATCGTCTGTTCGCTCCTTAGAAATAATCATTTCCCTTCTTAGAGCATTCGTTTCCTGACGGGCTGCATGCACTTCTGCTCTTAGTTCCCCAAGTAACTGGGCTAGCTGGTCGGTATCCGAGGTTTCCATAGCGCCTGGGTGGGAGTTTTGCGGTAGGCTTTGCATTCTGTAACGCTCACCTGATTCCCGCAGAGGCGCCCGTCTTGACTGGGTGAATGCCGTATCTTCAAAGGTGATGTGTAACACACGGTTGGCTCTTTGGGCTGGACCTCTGTGCACTGAATGTCTGACTCGAAGAGTAAGATGTCTGCAGATAGAAACTATGGGATTAATGAACTGGGGTTATTGGGTGCCTCTCTCCTCTTCCCTTTCTCTTCTCCTGTAGAACCCCAAAGGTTAACGCCCTCACCTTAGGTAAGTGAACGCCGAGCTCTCCATCTGCCTCGGGGCAGGGTGCCGTAACCAGTTTCTTCACTGGATAAGGGTGCAGGCCTCTTGACCTCAGAGGACTGCTGTCCGTCGTTAACTGCACGAACGGTAAGTTCTGGGCACTTCAAATGTCTTAAAAGTCTTTTGTAATGATATCTCTTGTTTTGCAGGGTTCCGGCGATGGCGGATGGCGGGCTGATGAGAGTTGAGGATCGAACCCGCGTGAGGAATAGAAGCACCTGGAAGCACGTAAGTAAGCGCTTGTAGCCTGCTTCACGATGCGCACTAACTGTCCCTTTTATCTTGCAGGTACAAGTTCGGAGCTTTAGAGAAGCTGAAGGGTGCTGGAATACCCACTGGATTCGGCGTGGGAAGGAGTAATGGCACGTGAGTAATAAAGTTGCCCAATGTCTTTAAACGCACCTTCTTTTGTCTTTCAGATGCGGGATGCAGCGCCGAAGGCCTCCGGAGCGTGCGAAGAGCTGGTAAGCTTTTGTCTTTCAGATGCTGGAATGCAGTGCGAAGACCTCCGGAGCATGCGAAGAGTAGGTAAGCCTTTGTCTTTCAGATGCCGGAATGCAGCGCGAGGCGTTGGTGACAGCCGATGGACCAGGTAAGAGATGCGCTGCCACTGAAGACCGTAGTGCTAACCTGTTCTTTCTTTGTCTTTACAGGTGCTGCTGAAGACTGGATTCCAGGATGGTAAGCCTTTGTTCCCTTAGGCCCAGGATCAGAAGCAGAAGACACGATGAGCGTTCTGCTGCAGAGAATGCAGAATAACGCAAAGCAAGATTCATCCATCGGGTGTGGTTTAAATAGCCTCCTGTAGTGCTTAGGTGTCTCCTTCCACAGCCACGCCTAGGTAAGAAAAGAATTCCTGCTTTCCAGAAGAGTTCCAGTGTTCTGAACCTAGGGAGTGGCTCCTGCCCCACCCAACAGGAAAAGTAGTCCCAAACAGAAGAGGATCAGGGGTTCAACTGGCAGGTAAGTAAGCAGCATGGTCTGCTGCAGGTAAGTCCACCCAAGCATTATGAGCCCGGCGCTTCCAGCGCTGGGACTGGGCATCTTTATGAGCCTGGTGCCACTGGCGCCAGGACAGGGTCCAAAAGGTCCCAATTGGGACTGGCTGGCACTCGGAACCGGGGTTATGGGTCTGCTTCCAAGGGAGTCGGGCAAGTCCTGATCTTTTGGAAGCAGAGATCATGACAGTCCTCCTGTTTCAATTCAAGAACTTCGCTCCTGTCCAGCAGGGCCTGGATCGAGCGTTGCATTTCCACAAGAGTTACAGCATGTCCCTGGGTCAGGTCTTCGACCTCTCCAAGTCTTTGTTTCCGCTTCCGTGACTCTCTGGTCTGTTCGCTCCAGCTTAGTGGTGAGCTCCGACATGCATGATTTGAACTCCGCTTTAATATCTAACATGAAGGACTGAATGACCTCCTTAGTTGCCAACGTCTTCTGGGAGCTTCTGAGGCGTGAGTTTGAGGGGGTCGGATTTCTTCCCTTTATCTGCCGAGAGCAACATGGTAGAGATGTCCGAGATCCTAGGACGTTTGAGATGTATAGCCATTGCTCCAGGTCTCAGTTCTGGGGACCCTTATGCCAACTCGAGCTGAAACAGCGTAGATGAGGGAGTCCTGGAGGAGACCGTCGCTAGAGGCAGCCGGGCGAGATCTGCAGCTTCCGTTCAGCACTGTGTAGTGGAGTGAGGCAGCAGATGTGAGAGGTTGGTATTTGAAGGACGGAGCCGTGGGTGGGACAGGAGTTTAGGTGGTTAGCAGGGCTCGTGGCTTGGTTTTCGTAGGGTAGGGCAGGAGGTGGAAGAAGAAACCAAGGCTAAGGCTCATGAGACGTTGAGAGTAAGTCTTAGGTCACGTTGGTACTTATTTTTGATGGCCGTGGTGGCAGGTGTCGGGATCCCCGTAGGTTTGGCTGTCGGCGTTATCCAATAGGGGTTACCTCCCACTGCTGCCTGGTGGGGAATGGGGGAGTTGAGGCCTCACCAAGCAGGCAGGAGCTGAGCCTGTATCTCCAGGCAAATGATAGGGGAGTGGGCCGCTGTGCCCCAGGAAGCAGCAGGTGAGGCGGGCACCGCCAGGACTGGCTGAAGGAGATGGAGCATGGGTTAGGGGGTTAGAGGGCCCACTAAGGGCTGTGGTTCTGTTTGCTAAGATTACCGCTGACTTGGGACATCATGAGGCCTCTGGAACTCCTCAGTGGTGGGGGGAGACCAAGGAAAGACTTAAAAAGTAAAGTACCTGGCAACCAGGAGGCTCCAGCCAGTGGCAGGCGATACTGTGGGTTGTGCCTGAGGGCTGGCGCTGCGGATGGCCGTCTCTGAGACTCAGGGACCGGGGCCAGAGAAGTTTGAGACCACCGGCACCTTCCGGGGCTCAGAGGGGGCCCCAGCCAAGGAAGTGGAGGCTGCCTCGGGTATTGTAGGCTGTTCGGGGCTGTGGGAGCACAGGAGACTGCCTCAGAGCGGTGGCGGGGGCCGGTGCTGCTTGCCGCGGGGCTCCTCCTTCGTGGTTTGTGTCTGAGGGCTGGCGCTGCAGGTGGCCGCCTCCGAGAACCAGGGGCCGGCGCCAGCTATGCTGGAGGACACCGGCACCTTCCCTGGCTCAGAGGGAGGCCCAGCTGAGGGAGCGAGGGCTGCCCAGGGTGTTGCAGGCTGTGCAGGGCTGTGGGAGTGCAGGAGACCGCCTCAGAGCGTTGGCGGGGGCCATGATGTTCACCGGGGGGCTCCTCTTCACTCACGGCGTCATCTTGGCAGAATCTCCACTTAGGTCAAGACAGGGGCGCCGGGGGTGATGGAGCGGGAGTACAGCTCAGATGCGCCAGCGGGCAGCCAGAGGCGTTGAGGCGTCTCTGTGTAGGGCAGATTGAGGAGGTAGGGTCCTGCTACTCAGCGATCATCCTTGTTGGGCACACTCTTCACTTGTGGGCAGCGATCCTCCGCGTTGGGCTCACTTCTCACTTGTGGGCTTCGGATGAGGCACAGCACTCGTGTCCACTTGGCCAGTCCGCCATTTTGGATTAGAAACGGTGGATGGGGTGCAGGGTTCACTGGCTCCGTTTCGGGGCTCTAAGAGGTATTGAGGGCTCATTCTGCTTTTAGAGGGCACCCCAAACCTTCCGACAGTTGCTGCTGCTTCATCCGCTTTTAATGGGCAACAGGAACATTATATATTCGATATATGCTGCGGGCATCGAACAGAGGCCATCAGGGGAGCTGCCACATTGATAGCGCTCCTGGCCACGCACCCCCAAATGCATTTTTTACTGCTTTTATATGTGGGGGTGGGTAAGGGTGATAGGTTACAGTAAGGGCAGTATGGGGGCTGTCAGACCCTGACTAGGAATCCGGTTGTGCACACCTGCACGCAGCGGGAATGAGGGCACGGCCACACAGTACGGGGTACAGGCATCAACTTGTTTATTGGCGCGCTTCAGGCACTTACACTAACGTTGGTCATGTTACCACATTGATGCAGCACCTCGTCTCCCTGGGATCAGGTGACCACACGCGTTGCAACGACTCTCCCCTAAATAACATTGTCCTAGCCCATTTCATTGATCCATCGTCTCGGCTTTCGGATGATGCAGCAAGGTCTGTTCGCACATCGGGGTTGTGCATCGCATCTTGTTCTCCTTGTCCTTCTTCAGGAGATGCTTGTTCCTCTGTGTCTGATTCCTCTTCATCACCTGAGTATCCAGATATATCTCTCAGGCGCATTTCGTCTTCGCTTCCGAATTGGTCGAACTAGGGTGTGCCGTGATTGGTCTTCCTGAAAAACAAGCTGTTTCTTGTCACTGTCCAACCGTCTCCGTGACCCGGGAGCCCTTCATCTCTGTGATGGTCAGTGGCAGGGGGTCAAATGGTGGCATGTCCTTGTGGGTCTGGGTCTGTCAAACCAGGACATGATCACCAACTCTTAAATTGGCTTGCCTGGTCCGGTTTTTGTTATCCGGGTAATATTTGCTCTTGTTTTTAGCATGATCATCTCTGCTCCACACTTCCTGCGTGCTACTCTCCTCCTGCTGAATCTCCAGGGGTAGCCGTGAGCGCATGGGTCGGCCAAACATTAGCTCTACTGGGCATACTCCCGTGGAGTTCCGGTAATCCTGCAGGAGCTGGTACAGTGATTGCTCGATGGCCATGTGAGTAACCTTTGGTGTTCTGATGGTCCTCTTGACAATAGCCATGAATCGTTCCACCCCCCATTTCCCTGGGGCCACAGTGGCGTGACCTTCCTGTGGTGAAATCCCATGTAGTTGGCAAATTATGGACGAACAGGGGTCCATTGTCGGACTTGACCACTTTAGGGACCCTGTATGCCGAGAATATCCTGTCTAGGACAGGGTTCACGGGTGCGGCAGCAGTGTTAGGCACTATCTCTGTTTCTGGGTACCTTGAATGCTCATCAAGTGCTACTACTACATATTCACCTGATCTCAGTGGACCATAAAAACCAATCGCGACCTCTTCCCACACTCCCTCTGGGAGCGGTGTCATGTGCAACGGTTCCGGGAATGATGGGGGCTGTAGACTGAGGCGACCAAGGATTGGCCATCACCCCACTAATGTGCAAGATTTCACCACAAATAACATAACTTGGCTTTACTAACCAAACCAAAAGAGTTAGGCTCTGTACTCTTTTAGAAATGAAGCATTTGAGATGTGTTCTTTTCGCCTAACTACAATGTCTTGTATACAGTTACCAAATGGCACTTACAGAACAAAATGTACTGAATTTTGGGTATAATTTTCGTTTGGTATAATTGCATTATAATCCACTGTGATAACACTGGTTGCACTACAGACCAGTCCAGTTCTGTTAGAAGACTACAGCATCAGCATAATTGCTTATGATCACTTTTTTTGTCTTCGGTTCAAACATTAAGGACCAATTGCTTTTAAGACAGATTTCTATGAAGAAACATCCTCCTAGCAAATGTATCATTGTTTTTTCACTCCTTACTCCAGAACCCATGTTTTGTCTCAGATGTGGGTAAACCTGGTTCTAAGCATTGTCTACTTTCCTTGATTACACTCAATGACAATGATTTTGTCTCGTTTAAATATGATGTTGATTTGATTTTCATTTATATTACATGTAAATAAACACATGTCCCCTGAATTAAGGGGTTTATAACAGTTGTTATGATTTATTCAAACATTTTCTATTTTTTCTTAGAAATGTGAGTCTAATTTCATACACTTGCATGTTGGGAATAGGGTGATTACTCTTAACACCATTACAGTTCCCTATAACAATAGAACATTCCAAAATCTGAGAATGGCTTAACTTTTTCGGCGGTTACGACCCCCACACTTATACACGACTGAGGCGTATATGACATGACTTCAGTGTTGATTTGATCATTTTGTCCATGCTGGGTAACCACACTTTCCTCTGGAGCATATGTTTTGTAGACACAATGCTCCTGTGGCTCTCATGTGCAATGTCGATCACCTGTTGGTGGAAGGATGTTAGAAGCACGATTCAGTCCCCTTTGAGTATTAATGAGGAGGGAGACAGCGACAGTTCATCTTTCGATCTTGCAAGGGCTTTGAGGAGTGCCCCAATGAGTGACTAGTTGTTCCTTATCAACGCCTCCGCTGAGGTCCATCACCCATTTAGGATGCATGTGGTTGCGAGGTGCAGTGTCACGTCTTCTGCGGTGCTCCTTGTAAGTTCTGCCATGTCGATGGCTTGGGGCACCGCGTGATGGATGAAGTAACTGATGTATCCATCCGCCTGGTCGTTTGACACGTGGGGTCCTGCAAGCGGATGGCGGGAAATGAAATCTGCAGGGTTCTTGTCTTTTCCAGGTTTGTGAGTGATGACAAATTTGTACTCTTGCAGACGGAGCCCCCATCTTGCTATCCTGGGCGGCATCTGGGCGGTTGACTTTCCGTAGATGGTGACAAGGGACGGGTGGTCAGCGATGATGGTGAAAGGCTTGCCGTACACAAATAAGTGAATATGTTCACAAGCCCAGACAAGCGCCAAGGACTCCTTTTCGGCCTGCGAGTAGTGCTGCTCCACCTCAGTGAGACTCTTACAGTCATAGGAGAATATCCGTCTCTGTGCGTGTTCGCTGCCTGAATGTTGGGTGTTGGGCGAGAATGGCTCTGAGGCCCACAGGGCTTGCGACCACCGTTACTTCGTTGTGCAGGTTGGGGTCGAAGTAGGACATACAGACAGCCGCAACAATCTCTCTGGATTTTCTTTAAGGCTGTCTGCTGTGTTGGACCCCATTCAAAGGTCTTGTTTGGTCAGAGCACACAAGGGGGCGCTTGTAGAGGCAAAGTCAGGCAGATAAAGGGTGCAGTAACTTGCCAGTCCTAGGAATGACCTCACCTGTGCAATGTTTGTCGGGCGAGGGGCTTCCTTTAGTGCTCGGATATTGTCCGGATCACGCTGGGTGCCTTTTTTTTAAAAGATGTGTCCAAAAAATTGTGGTCTTGTTGCAAACGCACATGTTGTTATCGAGGGTTAGGTTTGGGTCGTTGAGGGCTGAGCAAACTTTCATCAGTGTTGCATCGTGGGCCTCCTGGGATTGACCAAAGATCAGGATATCGTCACTGTAATTGATACAGTGCGGTATGTAGCAGATGATTTTGCGAATTTCTTCTTGGAATATTTCTGCAGCCGTAGAAATTCCAAAACGTAGGCGTTTATAGCAGAATAGTCCATGGTGGGTAGTGAAGGTTGTGATATACCGTGATTCTTCACAGAGTTCTATTTGGTGATAACCTTCGTTCAGATCCGATCGTGAGAAGATTCTAGCTCTGTTGCGTATATGCATCATGTCTGTGATGCGTGGGGATGGGTGATATTCTTAGAGTATGGCTTCATTGGGTGCACATTGTGCTTCTGGCCCTTTTTTTGGCACAGGCACCACCAGGGAGACCCATGGGGTTGGGCCTGACGTTGGTTCTATTATGTCGGCTTCCACAAGGAGTTCTTTTTCCACCAGATGTTGAATGTTAAATGGGATGCCTCGGAAGTGCTGTGCTATAGGTTTCACCGTCTTGTCTATGTGTAGCTGGATCTTTCGTCCCTTTAGTTTTCCGACCCCTTTGAAGATTCTGGGGAATTTTGCCACAACCCTGGCAGAAAGCAATATGTACTTGTCCGCCATCACTTGATACAGTGCGGCTGATCACGAGTTGGGCGGTATTCCGAATGGGATACTGCCCAACTTTATTTGTGATAGCGCCCACCCGTCCAGCGGTATTACCGCCGGATCACGGGTTGGGCACTATTACTCCCCATTCCCGATTGGGTCCTTTGGACCCAATGGGGAATTTTTGGCACAATTACCGCGGTAACACTGCCGAAAATGGGCATTTGTCTAGCGTGTTTACCTCCAGCACAGAGCTGGGGGTAAACACACCAGACTCCAGATTGGGCGGGCCTGTAAATGCAGCGGTAACAGCGTTACCGATGCATTTAAGGGCTACCGCCCAACTCGTGATGAGGCCTAGTATGTGAATGAGTCCTATCTGTACAGCTGATTTAAAACTTAATATGCATCCACTGGTGACTTGTGTGGCAAGGACGTGTATGAGTATGCAGCCCTGCTTGTCTTTGTGTCTGCACAGAGTTGTGAAGGCCCCAAGGCAAGGAGGAGGTTCCTTCGCTCCCTATGCATAGATTGCCACGTGTGCTTTCTTCAGTTTGGGAGTGAGTTTGTGGTACTCACTCTCGGGCTTCCTGTTGATTGTGGCCCCTGAATCAACAAGGAAGTCAAAGTCTTTTGCCTGGATTGTCAGCGGTAGTGTGGGGCTGTGTTCCTAGACAGTAGGGTTGCTGAGGGCATACAGATAGCCTCCCTTTTCCGTTCAGCGCTGGACTGGGATTCAGACTCACTCATGGATGGCGTGGTCGTGGGTAAGTGGTGGATCCGCCTCCTTCCTTTGCAACGGTCCTCTGGTGGCAGGGAGTTATTTTATCAAGAGTGATGCCTCTCTTTGTGGTATCTTCTCTCTGAGTATCTGGGTCTCTCCTCCCTTTGCTGGCAGGGAGGGGACATGCACCGATGATGTTTTTGATCCGAGAGACTCAGTCTGGAGGCCTTGGGGTTCCTGCAAATCACTCAAAAAAGGTCTTCCCCCCACAGTCTGAGCATACTTACTGCTGGCTGGACATGATCCATCATGTGGTAGATCCTAGCCACAATGGAAACATTGTCTCTTCTCCAATCTCATATCTTGGGATGGTTGCTGATGTCCCACAAGCATATTTACGTCTTCTTCTTTGATGCTGGGTGCAGACGAGATGTGGGTTTTGCTTAGGATAGATATTTGTATGTCTAACACCGATTTAGCCCTTGCTAGAATGAGGATTTCCGTGTGTGGCACATGCCGTAGCTTCCTTTTTAACGGTAATGACTCACATTCTGCGATACCTTTCTACTTGATCGCATCTTCATTGTTGTATAGACGAAATTCACAATGCTTTACTCTGGATTTGAGGCACGTGGCAAACTTGTCCATGCTCTCAGCTTGAAGTTGCGTTGTATTATGGCACACGTGTCTTTCGTAGTCCACATTCCTATGTATTGCGATGTGTTCATTTAGTATTCGTTTGATGTCCTGGTATTTGTATTCAACGTCCTCCAGTAATTCAAAGATGATGTCCCGCACTTCCGGGCCAGCCGTGACAGTGAGCAGTCCTATGATGCGGACCAACTGCATCCAGACATACATCAAATTCTTTCATCGACCTGTTCCATCTCAGCCCTAGGTTGGTGGAGTCAGATGTGTCGAAGGGAAGCTGGGATGGTAGCGGTAATGTATCCGTCCCCTGAGGCTTAGGCGATGGTGCAGGCGCAAGGTCTTATCCTTGGGCTGGGTTTGACATGCTGCGGGCGGCAGATTGTTTGGGGCACTTCACCCTCTTCTAACCACTTGTGGTGATGTAAATACCAGTCTTTTTTCTCTGGGTATCTCCCTTGGTACTACAGAAAAGCTGGAGTGTGGCTGGAAAAACCCTTATGGGTTCTTTCAGCCTTGGATTGAGCCTACCGGGCACTTTCAGTGATTGGGCCTCCCCTTGGGCATTCATGCACTGCTTGATTCCAGGGTATACTTTGTTTTCTGCCTGCAGTACTTCCTTCTGCCGTAGGTCAGGATATCCCTCAATCAGCTGGGCTGGGACCTCTGCTGATGACATGTCCACCTGCCGCGGTAACGCATCTGTTATCTGGCAGCCAGGGAAATGAGCTGCTACGTGAGCGGTGCACGTGGCTTCTTGGGCATCAGAGCGAGCGAGCTGACGGCCTTTCGTTGAAGCTCCACCCCTCTCCAGGAGTCTTCACCCCCCGAGCCAACGAGGAACATGGCCTCTGTGTACAACGGGCCGATGTGCTGGGTACACCCACGAGGCGTGTGAACGGCGGCTGGGATTTGGATCCTCCTCGTTGCCAGTGTCAGATCCCGACCAGCACGCGTGCACCTGAGACAGTACGGGGTACAGGTATCAACTGGTTTATTGGCACGCTTTGCGCACTTACACCGTCGGTCATGTGACCACATTGATGGGGCGCTGCATGTCCCTGGGATCAGATGACACGTGAGACACTACAAGGCGATCTGCAGGGGGTCTACTCTCGCACATAAATGCAGTGAAATGCAAAATAAAAGACCAATTTGCCCACAACGTTTTTTGGAGGGACTTTTTCACATAGAACCAATGGAAAGATCCCATTTCTTGTTTGAAGAAAAAATTTAGTGTACATAGGGCTAAGTGTATATAACTTTGACATCAACAAAAGGCGACCAGTTTACTGTAACCCCCTGTTGTGTTGCACTACCTTGTCTCCTTTCTTCTTCGAAAAAACCAGGAAGTAACTCTGTTTTGCAGTGTGCCCTTTACAAATCTACAATAAATATGTGACCAAAGGTCTTTGCGCTCAATGGTATTAAGTTTATTGAATGTCCATTGAGTCCCCAGTATTCCACATGAATGTGAGTACCATTTGAGTTAGGTAAAAGTTAATATGTTTAGAGAAAAGTTCTCTGAGCCAACAAATGCCTCTTACTGTGAGCCTAAATTCTGGCAATTCTTTATAAGGTTTGTGAACCTTAGGAAAAAGATATTTAGTCAGCATTGTGGGATGTTAGGTTATGGGAAATTGTTGTTCGACGGGCCAAAACTTAAAGGAGAAGTTCTCTCAGGAATTGTATTGGCCCAATGGATAGGGCATGTATTTTTGAGCAGAAATCGATTGATCACATTTTTTACCAATCTTCAATTTTCTGGCATTTAGACACATGAACCGCACAGGTCGGAAACCATCATTATGTGGTCAATCGCCCTAACTTCAAGTGCCCCGCCGGCAGTAAACCATAACACACGCCCCTCAAGGTGACATCAGAAGATGCAAAGTTTAAGCTTATGACCCTTTTCACCACGCCAGTGCACCTCTCATTCGAACGTCCTGTGTGCACAATCTATTAACATGGCTCCATGGAAATTCCAAGAGCCCTCTTTAATTTATAAATATTGGAGTTTCTTCTGCCTTTACGTCCATCTATTTCACTCTGAGACTCCACAATTCATTTTTGCTCGGTTTAGCTATCTAACAACTATGACGAACAGAACCGAAAAAGGTACTCTACCTCTAATGACTTTTCTCTACAAGTGCTTTGACTTTCAATAATTATTACATAATTGACAAATATTTTTGCAAAACCAGTTTTAAAATGAATATTAACATTCGTTGGTTTTTCCATGTGCCAAGGTTGGCCTATTCCTGTTGTCTTTGCACTATTGGTTTTTACAACATGTCTGTATCTTCTCATCATTTTCTTATACATGCCATTTTAAAATAAAACAATGTATTATTCAATCCAAATTACTAAATATTTTTTCTCCCACAGTTCATTTTCTACTTCTTCAATCCTCTTCAATCCTCCATAATTATGGCATCAATTCAGCCGTACCTTTACAAGCCGGAGTATACTGAAGGGGAAATGCCTGAGAAGAAAGTCGCTGAAAAGATGGTGAATCGAGTGAAAGTGGTGAGGATCGCTCACAGGATCTGGATCCTCATCGCATGGAAGACTTTTCAACTTGGTGTACATGGCATTGTTGTGAAGCAATGCCAACTTTGGTGGAGAGCAGTTGTTGAAGAGACCCGAAGAATAAACTCCACCACTAAGCATGATACATCTACACAACTTCAAGGCCACCTGCCTTACAAGATCCTTGTTGAGAATGCTGATGGTGCAGATGCACAAACTTATAGCAACTGTTCGCCCTCGTGCTCCAAGTAATGAGTAAGTATTGTGTCTGTTTTATCTGTGCCAACCTTGCACGATAGCCTTTTATGTTGTTCTCCAAGCCCATTGTGATATCATGGGTTGACTCACAATATAGTTTGATACATGTTGAAAAATATATGGTTGGTTGTTCATGCTAAACGATTCCATCTTCAATTTTGACAGCCAACAATATTATTTTTGTAAATTAGAAGCTATGACCAAATGATCATCCTAGCTTGTTTTTTTTCCAAAGTGTGTGCACATTGTTATAATACTCTTATTTAAAAAAGATTGGACAATGTATACTTTACTCACAAAGTATGTTTTTGAATTCCAAGCTATGCCTTATTTTTTCAAGATAGACCAAAGAAAAAATGAAATTATTTGATTCATTCAACACAACTATTTCTCTATCTTTTCAAAGATGGTAAAGGCTAGTAGTAAAGGCTAGTAGCATATCGAGCGTTTACTTAATGGATTCATGGAAGACTGGAATTCTGCATTCGATGTGTCATATCTACCTGTGTCATTCAAGCCATCCATGAACAATTTCCCAGTGCCTGAACAATACACAGGATTTATACAGACAGTACCACTACCAGATCTGTAAAATGTGTAGTTTGTTTATACCCTCAAATATGTTTTTCAAAAATGCAGTTTTTATTCAAATATTTGGCTTTCAATAAAAAAGATATCTCTAATAATTTTGAATTGTTTACTTTCTAATTATTTCAAGTTAGTTTATTCAATATCTAGTTTTTAGTTTTCCTTTCAAGTGTTTCTCATATGTTCCCAAACAACATACAAGTCACAAACCCTAAAGTCACAATACCAAACATACTGCATTTTTATTCTCATCATTTCTTCACACGTTACGTCTTTGTTTCAAGTACTCTAAATTTAATTTGTTTATATTTAGGAATACAAAAGTCTTTTATTAAACAATCCTCACAATTTGAAAGTCATAGGAAATAAAAGCAATGAAGTAATATGATTGTAAAGTTTTGCCATCCTCACATTGATTCCAAACATCAACCTTCCCGCTTGCTGCCAGCTCGATTGTGACAACCTTAGGTGAACCCGTAGGTACGGACGTAACAGTTGACCTGCACCACTCAGTAATGACGGATTATTTATTTCCGGTCCACTTCGGGGATCATAGGAAGTGGACCAGTGCTCTGCTATTTCAAGCGACAACATTTAAATAAACGCATCTTGTATTCCGGCAGCAACAGGGCTCCACTGCCACCTCAAGGCTTCCACGCGCATTGACGAAATATTCCTGAACCCAGTTCCAGCGCAACTCTCTATTAGATAATAAGCACAACTCTAATCTCTGGTTACTCTTTCTTTTCATTCCGGCCAGTACGGAGCGTACTTAAAGAACCTTGCGCTGATCTTCAGCGTATCCTTTCTCAATAACCTCTCTGACAGCCTTCTCATTGCAACTACATCTATCCCTGGTTTCCGACACATCAAGATTATCCTATTCCTCCTTTTGACACTGTATATTGAAACCAGTGTTTTCTTCTGGATTGGTATGGTCGCCTTCATAGTGGATAGAACCCCTGTATACAAGTAATTATCCAACCAAAGGGACAACAAGAGCGAGAGATCAGTTTCTACCCAGGAACTAACATTCTCCTTTGTTTCACTGTCAAGGGTTTTGACCCATGTTGAATCATTAGACGGGGTAGATGTGGGAATGAGCTGTCGCCGCCCATCATTCTATCCCAGAACAAAACTAAATCAATAGACTGGGTGGATGTGGGGATGAGCTGCCGCCGCCCATCATTCCTTCCCAGAACCAGGAAAACCGTGTGGTTGTGCGCACACCAAAATGGTTGTTTAACCTGACACCCACCAGTGCCAGCATGATGGACCGGAAGCTCCAGGAGTGAAAGGTGGTGTCAAAGGAAAAATAACAGGCCTGTTAGCTTAAAAGCGCTTTAAAATCACCTTTGTTTCCCTGAATGCAAGCTCAAAATGCTCATTTTAAACATCACAAGATATTCAAAAATCTCAATGAACACCAGCAGACATTTGGCAGAATGTATTCTTGTGTGCATACAAAATCTGGGAAGATGAAGAGCCCAAAACAATGTTTATAACAAAACTGGCTGAGCTGTGGATGTCAGCAGCTTAAGTGAAATTGGACTAAAACCACTAAAATCGAAATGTTTAAATTAAATGAGTGACCTACTTTTGAGTGTCACATAGTTTGCAACTGTTAAATGTCATGGTTTTGAACTTAGAATCAGCATTCTAGCTGCAAGTGTAAAAACTGTAAGTTTGATTTAAACTGGGAAAAAACCGGACATTTAGCTGAAGCTTGGCTTAAAGAAATTGAATTCTGCCTGACAACTACCCCCGACAGGAGTTGAACTGGCTCAACAACTCTTCCCAGGCCTGGCTGCATCCTGCTGCCCTCACCAAAAGGAGATCACACCTCTCTGATTGAATTAAGGGAGGGGTACCTGCAGACTGCAGGAAGTTGAACAAAGCCCTGTCCTGGGCTCAGGCAAATGTTATATTGGGGGGGGTCGTAAAATGGCTTCCTCTTGGGAGAAACTGGGAGGGGCAGTGCCTGTGAGAGCCAGCGGAGCTTGGGGGAAGTGGATAAATCAGTTATTCCACCATGTGATGTGGGAAGCCACACCCCTTTTTGACCAGGGCATAAGTTTAAAAAGATAGATAACTCATAGTGCGGACTGGTCAAAATTATATAAATAATATCATTATTCTTGGGATTTTTCCGTGCACATTTTAAAAGGCGTTAGGACTCTGTACCATGTTCTGAGGCAGAACCCCGCTATTTATTGATATTGCAGACACTGTGTTTAAGCTAGACAAATGAAAATTTACTGGAATGTGTGTAGAAGGGGGTGTACAGTTGTGTCAAATCTGGAAAAGTTTAAAGGTCGTTATCTGAATGAAAAGGGGCAGAATTCTGTCAAAAGGGGACACGACATTGTACAAAGACAGGGATCGGATGGTTTGGTACTACAGAAAATATGTTAACTGGACCTATAATATTAGAAAAATGGTACATAGATAAATGTGTGTTTGGATGAAATATAGATTTGTGTGCAATTTGACAGGGGAAGGATCCTCAGACCATAAAACCTACAGCATCACTCTGACTCACATTTCCTTCCCCCAATCAAGGGAGAGAGGAGGAATTGGCCAATGATAAGTGAGAGGGGCAGGTTTAGTTATGACCAACGCACACACCCACTTTCTAAAGACATAAAAAGGACCACTGAAAGACAGGCAGGACATTCACTTTCCACTTTCTTGCGGGACGCTTTGCCGGGAGTCTCCAGACTTTAAATCCATCAACCTCCAGAGACCAGAGATCCAGAGAGACCAGAGATCCAGAGAGACCAGAACTATGCAGCGTTGTGAGCAGAACCGGTGCTTCACAGACCCAGAGAGCAGAGCTGACCCAGATAGCCGGGACTTCAGAACCACCCGCCGGAAGTCCTGTCCAACCTGACCAGACCTTGATGGCTTATTTCAAAAATATAGTGTGAGTACTCACTGTGCCAAAACCAATCTCTTAGTTTAAAATAATCTAATCCAAACTATTTTAGCCTATTAGAACTGCCTCCTAGAATCATGTCATTCTGTCATCTTTAAAACTGAAAACTGTCATCTGTCATTCTGAGCTTTAAAATTTCAAATCCGAAAAACTACCTTGACTAAATCGGCCGTATCTCCGGAACCGTTTGTGCTAGGAGCGTGTTTTAACTGTCATCTTAAAGCTAAGATGCTAGGCTTTCCAGCGAACCTAGAACCGACTTGCTACTCCTTATAGGGCCTCCGTAATTACGTTCGACGCACACAATTAAATTTGCCGCGATGTGACATTTTGCACAATTTCAGCCACGTGTAAAAATCAGCAGCTTCTTGCTTTCCTTTGCTAAAATTCGTTTTAACCTGCTGGTTACTCATAGAGCATTGCTAAAGTGAGCCTGAACTAATATAAACTAGATATCACCCACCCTGAACCACTAGAGGGAATTAAAAGCATTTTTAGCCCATTTCTCACTTCATTGTCATCACATTCAAAGCATTTTGGGCCTGTGTTTCAAACTTCTACCTGTTTTCCTCTAAACTTGCTGGGGGGGGAACTGCATTTCGTATTGAATTTTGTTGGGATTCTTAAAGACTGTGTGCTCTTCTTCCATTTCTTACACTGCATAGGGGGGGGGGGTGAATTGTCAAGGAAAAGTGATTACATTGTCTTTTGTTGAAGCCATATCAAGTTATTTTCTGTACTGCATTTCATTCATCATTGCGTTTCCTTGAACCATATAAAGCATTCTTTCCCACCTTATTCTTCTGTTCCTATTCATAAGTAACCAAGAACTGTGCTACTGTAGGATTACCTCTTGCTGATTACTGCTCATATTCACAAGTGTACTATCCATTATCAATTTATTTATAGAAGTGTGATATATATATATATATATATATATATATATATATATATATATATATATATTGTTTAATTTTTCAAATAAACCTTTTAAATTTGCAAAACAAGCCTACTTCTTGGCTCAGTGGGGTCAAGGGGGATTCTAAGAGAGGGGTGTTATACAAGGGTTTATCATCCAGATTATAACTTGCCATAAAAATATATAAATAAGGGCTTCCCTTGGGCATCCCAGACAAGGCACTAATTTAGTGGGATTGCTTGACCGGAGTCACTTACAGAGTGGGGGCTCGGAGCCGGGAAATTCTGGGTTAGATTTACCACTTGTGCAGCTTAATACAGTGTGCCAACTGACTGTATACACATATCCGGTTAGATCACCACACTGTGTTACGCTGTAAAGCACTCTTCAAAGGAACGCTCTAAGGAGAGGGTCTGTTTTGCAAAATAAAATACAAACTTCTGTAAGTCAGGAAGGAACTCAAATTCCAGAATGACGACCTTGGTAATTATGAAGATAGCTAGGGAGCACCTCTTACATAAACTGTTTGTGAGAGGTGAATGGTCTGAACAAGACCATAATGTATGGTTGCAGGCGATCACACAACAGGTCACTACAACTGGGCCAGATATGTGGAGAGATCAGGGTCCCTTACATGTGGCCCTGAGCGAACTATATATGGCCCCTAAGGCCAAGGATGAGCACAACAAGATTGCCAGGGTAGCGGCATATTTATATTTACATATGGGAGCCATGCAGGACAAATGTGCTGAAGGCCAAGATCTGGCAAATAGGCAACAGATGGCGTTAGAAAAGGCCCAATCTGACCTGGTCTCTTCTGAGCAGAGGCTGCACAGAAGCCAGGAGTCAGAAAACGAGAGTAGACAATACATCATTAAAATGAAGGAGGATATGGATATCCTGCAACAGGAAAAGGCTGACCAGGATACCAGAATTCTGGCTTTGCAGAAGGAGCACCAAGACAGTTTGGACTCCGTACTGCAGAGCCAGAAAAAGCTGGAGCAACAGATAGTTTTCAACAGGGCATGCACAAAGCAGGTAGCCACCCTGCAAAGCCAATTGGATAGAGAAAAAAAGGAGAGCAATAAACTGATTCTGAAAGATCTGGACACCCAGACAGAATTTCAGGAAGAGCGCCAGAAAGCTGGTGCCTTTCAAAGGCAGAGGGACGACCTGGCGGCACAGATGCAGGCTCTTAGTCAGGAAAGGGACACCTTAGGCCAGGAAGTCTGCCAACTAAAAGAAAAAATTGAAGAAAATCACCTGGCCCTCCAGGGGCTGGGTGACCTCCAAAAAGAGCATCACGACTTGCTAGAGCACACCAGGAGGGTGGAAGATGCTCTGGCAAGAAAGGAGCAGGCCATTAGGGATGGGACTCAGGAGGTAACCCTCCTGCAGCAAAGACTGGCCCAGTTTTCCAGGACCAATCAGGAGGCACAGAGAGAGAATGAGGCTCTCTGTCAGCACAATGATAGGCTCCAGCAACAGGTAGCCATGCAGTAGAGACTGATAGAGTCTAGTAAGGCCTTAACTGAGGAACTGAAAGCGCAGGATCTTGCATTGCAACAGGGAGCAGGGGCCGACAGAGATGAAGTTCGCTGGGAAAGGGAAACACCTGAGCATAACCTCAGAAGCCCTAGTACCAGAGGCCTTCATCTCTCTCATTCCCTGGACTCTGCCACCCCCATGTCCCCTGGCACACATGAGCACAGGGCCACAGGGATGGCAGATTACTATCCAGCCAAAAGTATGGGGCTCATAGGCCAGTACCACCCAGGAATGGAGGGGCGGGCATCCGGGTATGGGCACCCAAGCACAGTGCAATTTAGTGGGGAACCCCAGGAGAGTAGGCCCATTAAGGGCATCCTGAAAACCTCTGCCCAGTTAGGTCAGTGGGGGGGTACCCATCAAATCCTGGCAGCAAGGAGGGATCTGAAGACTCCTCTGAGCGTTACAGGACACAGGAGACCAGGTCCCCACATTCTGCCAGCCATTCCCAGGCTCGCAGAATCCGGGAAAACCTGGAAGATCAGACGGGCACCTCTGGGAGCAGTGCTTCGGAGTCAGAGGATGAATGGACCAGGGTTACCCGAACCAAAAAGGCCAATAAGGCAAAAAGGGCCTTGCTTAAGGACCCATTGAAACAAATAAAGGCAATAAGGAGTGTCATCACGCCTTATCATAAGAACGCCAAGTATTCTGTTTGGGAACACTTGGAGCTCTATGAGCAAATGATGGAGACTTTCCATTTGAAGGACAGCAGTAGCTGCATCCAGTACGTCAAATGGACATTCTCCCCAGAATACTCCAGTTTCTCTGCAGGGCTGGAGGACCAAAACCATTCAAGATGGTCCGCATATAGGGCGGCCATCTTGAAACATTTTTCTGTTCATAGAAATCCTCAAGAGGCTCGCAAGGCAGCCTACAATTTGCAATGTGGGGAGGATCAGGCCCCACAAGAATTCGTGCAAGAATTGAAGCGTGCCTTTGCGCAGACCACCAGAAGGGTGCGCACGGACAGCAGAGAATTTGTCAATACTTTTTTCCATGCCTTGCCCAAATACATCATGACCCAGCTAGTGAGAGATTTTCACGAGAAGAGGTCACTAGACTGGGTCATTGAACAGGCTACCCGGATCTATGAGGTGCAGAAGCCCATAGAAAATAAAAGTAATGCGCAGAAAAACCCCAAAACCAACAGCACCCCTGCTGCTGCCAAGGTGGCGGAGGTAAAGGTTGCCCCCGTTTTAGATTTGGAGATGGGGGGGGCCTAAAAACCTGCCTGCACCAAATAATTCACAGCCCAGAAGGCCCTCGGGCCAGTCACAGACAGGGAGTCGAGGAGGTAGTCCCACAAATGGGGTCCCCCGCCCCCCTGATTATGTAAGTCCCCGCTACAAGGGAAACCGACAAATCCTGGGTTATGTGTGGACTCCTCCAGCCCAAGGGGGGGATCCAGCCAAGCACCTGACCCAGAGAACTTCCCTCCTAACTTCCCCCAGGAGGGCAGAAATTCACCAAATCCTGGGCAGAACTTTTTTCCCAGGTATCCACCCAATTTCCAACCCCAAAACCATCCATCCTTCTTTCCCCAATTCCCTGCGCCCAGACAACCTAATCCGGGAGAGGGGAGGCCAAAGGTGGAGGGGTACCAAAATCTTCCCAATCCGGGGTATTACCAGAGAAGGGATAGCTACCCTTCCCGGGATCAGCCCAGGGGAGAAAATAGAGCCCCGTATCAGACTGAACGGGTTTCACAACTTGAGTGTCAGGTCCAAAATATGGCATGGGATCTGGGTCACATACTGAGGGCTCAACAGAACCCTCAGATGAGAATGCCACCGCAGAATGCCCCAAACTCTCGGCCTGGTGCTCCAGAACAATGACGGGGCAGCACCCTGATAACCCACCGGTTCCCAGGGAGGAGGCACAAGGGGCAGTGGGGTGTAAAGCCTTGGAGAAAGCTTCCTTCCCAACTTGTAAACAGCCCCTGGAAACCCAGGAACCGGAAACAAAATCTCCTGCCCCTGAAAGTCTGCCACCCAAGGAGCAGAGGGGGGGTAGGAGAAACAAAGGACCCAAACAGACCCATTTTGTGGAGGAGGTACAGGTCTTCCAATTTGAGGGAGAGGGATCCCAAGAGGATCCTGGGGAAAGGATCTTCTCCTTCAGAGATGGGGGAACTCCTCCCAAGGAAAAATGGGTCCCAAGGGATGCCAATTCAGACTGGGGAGATGTGGAGACTGAGCTACCGCCACCCATCATCTCATCCCAGAACCCACAATACCGAAATCCCCTGGTTCAAACCCATCCTGGTGACTGCCTCCAAAAAGGGGGGGGGGGGCGCCCAGAACCGGAACCAGGGGAACTCACAATGGCTCTGATCTCCAGTTGCCAACTTTTTCTTTTAGATTCCCAAGGCTCTCCAAAAAATTCTGCCCAAATCCCTTCTCTTGCAATGTCTCAAACCAGAAAATTAGCCCACCAGTTGTCCAAAAATGTGCATTATCTGTGCCCCCTTGAGGAGAAGGAGGGAAGATACTATGCCCCGGTACAAGTACAGGGGAAGGGTACAATTTTGGCACTGGTGGACACTGGATCCCAAGCTACCCTTCTGTCCAAAAGGGCCTTTGACGAACTAAATGCAGGAAGGGGGGAGAATTACCGTATTCCTCTCACCTCTCTTCCTGGACAACTGCAGAACTTTTACGGGAAGGAAATTCCTGTCGAGGGGACTGCAGATTTGGACATCAAAATTGGGCGACACAAGGTGAAACACCCGGTCATAGTAGTGACTCCAGAGGGCACCCCTTGTTTACTAGGGAACGACCTCCTGAGAAGGTTGTCACCCCTAATAGATTGTGTAAACAAGGTCCTCTGGACCCAGACTAGCCGACCAATAAAATTAAAACAGAGCGTCAACCATGTTAGTTTAAATGGCACCTGCCACATGGTTGAACAAAAATCTGACGAAGTAGAATTTCACTTCCAGAACAACCAAATTCCAGACGTGACAGTAATAGCAGTAGGACAACAGACTGGTGATGGGGGGTCATCTCTATTTCTGAAAATCAACCTTCCTTCCAGTTTAAGGTGGTATTCCACACTGGAAGGAAACACTCTGAAATTCTTTACCAATCCACATTCAGACACTCCCACTCCTATAGTCCAGAAAGATGTGAAATCAGCTCAGAGCCTGGCTGATATTCAGCAAATTGGAGAGCAGTTGTTCATCCCTGTTCAGTAAAATGATGGGAAGGACTCTGTTCTCGCTCGAGTGTGTGTGAACAACGGTAAGAGCTTCATCAGCGAAGCCATCTTCCGCCAACTCCCAAAAGATCCAGCCATTCCCACATTCAAACTGATAGACAAATGGGAAATGGATCTGGAAACACCCAATTCCAAACATCTCCTGCCAAGCAGGTGTATGCTCAAAATCTCCATTGGCAACAAGAGCATAGTCCATAATTGTTGGGTCATGCGAGACGTCACTGCCGCCTTTTACTTAGGCAGTGACATTCTCAATCGCTTCACCATTACTTTGGACCTAATAAATTTCAACGCTTGGTCCCGATTAGCGGATAATCCCATGGGCTTTGCTGATCAAGAAAAAGCATTTAGGTCAGCTCAATTGCTACCTTATGCAGTTGAAATTCAGCTTAAAGAGGAAGTCACCATCCCAGAAAGGACCCGACAATATTCCCTGCAAGTGAAAGTTAAAAGAGGACAAAAATTGAAAAACCCTCATGCTTATATTCATCTAAATGCTTTTCTCCAACAGCAAGGGTTAGGGGTAAACCCAACACCATTAGTCAACATAGAACATGACACCATTCCAATAGAGGTGGATAACAGCGACTTAAAGAGTATCACTCTAGCCGCAGGCACCATCATTGGAATGGCGGTTGATGACCGACATTTCTCCATTGATTTAGGAAATGAACTGTTAGGACAAATCCCCAAGGACTGTTTTGACAGTGACAGTGATGACAATACAACACCAGACAGGATTTTCACCCGGCATGGGGGGAACTTCCTGGTGTACACTTCTTGCCCTTATGGTAAGAAAGATGTGACTTGTGACTTCAGGAGGGATGAGGTGATTTTCCAGGTCCATGAGGGCTGCCTTTCCCACCTAAAGCCTCCAGTCCAAATCAGCACTCTGACCAGGGACTTGCCACCCAGCTGGAGGAGGCCGCTGAGTTAGCCAAACCAGAAGTCTTTCCAGGCTTCAGGCAGATGGTGGAAGAGAGAGTCAACCTAGCTGATGCCTGTGTGACTCTGGAACAGAAGCAAAAGTTGAAACAAGTTTTGTTGGATTTCCAAGATGTCTTTGCGGTAGATTCATATGACTGTGGTCGCACCGACATCCACACCACAACAATTCCCACGGACCCTGGAATGACTCCAGTGTTTGTGAAGCAATATCGTTTGCCTCTCGCATCCATTGAGTCCCTTACTGAAATAATTAAGAACATTGAGTCCCGGGGAATAATCCGTCCAGTCCACAGCACTTTCAATAATCCGGTGCTGGGAATATTGAAGCCAAACGGCCAGTGGAGACTCTGCGCTGACCTTAGGGAGCTCAACACACGGGTCCATACTTCCCGATGGCCTCTGCCCTACTTTGACCAAGGGCTGGCCCAGATTCAGGGGTCACAGGTATTCACAGCAATGGACCTGACCAATGGATACTGGACTGTGCCTGTCAGTAGGGAGGACCAATACAAACTGGCTTTTACCTTTGGGGGCCAGCAGTCCACATGGACCCGGACTCCCTTGGGAGACCTCAACTCCGGCAATGAATTCAACATTTTCCTACATAAGGCCATGCCCGACCTGGGTGCGAGGGGTAACCTGGCTTATGTAGATGATGTCCTCATCAAAAGTTCCTCTGCGGAAGAACACATAGCGGAGATCCGTTATGTTCTGACACAGTTGGGGGCCGCCGGAGCAAAACTTTCCTTTCAGAAAGCACAGTGGTGTAGAACCCGTGTTAATTTCTTGGGGCATGAGATTACTCCTCAGGGTCTCTGTCCCCAAGAAAAGAAAGTGGAAGCACTCCAGAAACTGAAGGATCCTACAACTCTGCGATAACTAAGGAGCCTCCTTGGACTGACTAATTACAGCAGAAAGTTCATTGAGGGCTAGGCAGAGATCACTAGACCCCTGATTCATCTCTTGAAGGGGGGGGTCAAGTGGGAATGGGGTCCAGAACAATCCGAGGCAGTAAGACAACTCAAGAGAAGCCTCTCACAAGCGCCTTGCCTAGCTTACCCTGTCAGAAACAAGGAGTTCTTCCTGGAGACAGGGTTCTCTAATATGTGCTTGACGGCAGTATTATACCAAAAGCATGACAAGGTCAATAAAGTCATCTCCTATGCGAGCAAAACTTTATCCTTTGTGGAGGAAAAATTCAACGATTGTGAGAAGGCACTCCTGGCAACGGTGTGGGCACTGAAGAATTACCGCCCGTTTATCCAGGGGGAACACATCATAGTGGAGACTCCACACCAGCCCCTGCAATATCTCCAAAGTGACAGAGTCCGGGCCGGAAATGTGAGTAATTCCGAATTACTTCCTGGATTCTGTCAATGCAAGGCTTTCCTGTGGAGGTCAGATATGGCCAAAACAAGAAGAGTCCCCTCGCGCAAGTTCTGGCTGACTTGCATGATTGTGCCAGAGAAAACTGTCTCGAGGACGAAAGTCTAAAAATCAAAGACAACATGGAGGCATACCTTAATTCCCCACACAAAGTCTTTGAAGAAGACAAATGTGAGGGAATGCCCACTGTCTATGTGGATGGATGCTCTTACCATGTTGACAACAACGGGGAGAAAGAATTGGTGGCCGGCGTAGGGAATGCATGGGTGAAGGAGTTTCCAGAACCCTCCGCTGGATGCAAAATTGGACCCCGAAGTAGTCAGGTGGCAGAATTGATGGCTGTGCATCAGGCCATCCTCACTGCTGTCCAACATCAACTCCACGAACTGGTCATAATCACAGATTCAGATTATGTACGGAACGGGTTCGTGGAGCACCTGGTCAATTGGAAAACCAGAGGCATGTTATGTGCTAATAACAAACCCCTGAAACATGGGAAGCTATTCCAAAATATTGATGATCTGGTCACATCGAATGGCATGACCATCTACTGGAAAAAAATCAAGGGTCATTCCAAAGTAGAGGGACCAGACAAAACTGAAAATGACTTAGCGGATCAGCTGGCCAAAACCGGGGCCATCCAAGGGGATCTAATCGAAATAGAGTCCATGTTGGGGGAAAACCAGGTCACTGCTATCACTAGGTCCCAGACAAATGCTCACAATGATCTTTCAACTGCACAATGGAGTAAGGAGACCCCTGATGCTGATTTGATTACAGCTCAGAAGGGGGATCCAATAATTGGTAAGTTTTACCAACACATTGAGGACTCTGAGAACTTTCCCCTGACGGATACCGATTACATTGGGAAGGAGGACCTAAGAGTGTTGATGAAATGTCCAAAAAGGTTCCGAATCCAAGACGGTTTGTTGGTAAGGAAATCCCAAGCTGGCCATGATCAGTGGGTGGTCCCTACCTCATTCCGAAGCCTGATGTTAAGTCACGCCCATGATGCGGCCACTGCCGGTCATAGGGGTTTCACACAACACTGGAAATCTTAAGAGAGGTTGCATACTGGCCACACATGGGGCAGGACCTCGACCAATACTTGAAGGGGTGTCTTGTGTGTGCACAATTTCAGCCAACATCCCTCACACACCAGGCGCCTCTCCAAAAGAGGGGAATGACACTGCCATGGTCAGATTTACAAATCGACTTGGTAGGCCCCATGATTCGCTCCGCTAGGGGGAATAAGTACATGTTGATGGTCACATGCTTGTTTACCAAGTGGGTGGAATGTATCCCAGCCCCAAATTGCAAGGCAGAAACAGCAGCTGCCCTGATGATTAACCACATCTTTTCCCGTTTTGGTCTAGGATTGAGTCAGACAGGGGTAGCCACTTCACCAGTGAAGTACTGACAAAGATGTGGGAGATACTGGGGGTGAAAAGGAAGCTACACATTGCTTACCGGCCAGCTTCTTCTGGGGCAGTAGAACGCTACAACCGGACCATTGTGAGCATATTAAAAAAGTTTGTGGCAGATTCTGGGCCAAGTTGGGATATCCGACTACCTCTGGTCCTAATGGCCATCAGATCTACCCCTTCATCTGCAACTAAAATGTCACCATTTGAGTTGATGACCGGGCGCAAGATGGTGCTTCCCCAGCATTTGCTCTACAGGACCCAAGAGCAGACACTGATAAATGCCTCCACAACTCATGAGTATGTGGAGAATTTAAGGAAACACCTCCAACATGCTTTTGGCTATGCTCAGCGGAATCTAGAAAGATCAGCTGAGAGTATGAAAACGCATTATGATTTGAAAACCACCAGGAAGGAATATGATGTGGGAGACGGGGTCTATCTATACAATTTCCAAAGGAACCAGGCCAAACAGCGAAAATGTTTGCCTACATGGAAGGGACCCTTTGAAATTATAGACAAGATCTCCCCGGTTGCCTACAAAATCCGCATCCCCAAAGGTAATTTGGCGGAAGGGGAAGATAAGTGGGTCCATATTAATCAGCTGAAGTGTTGCCATCCCAGGCACACTCTGCAACAACTGGAGGAATCCACTGGAATCCCAGAGGGGGCCGCTCCAGAGTAATTCAGTTCCAACCCTAAAATATTCCACATATGGCATATGAAATTCTGTGATTCTTGAATATATATGTTCTTGTCTCCTAATTTAAAAAAAAATAAAAATGTATATGTTCATATCTTCTGATTTATAAAATGTATATGTTCGCCACACCATTAATAGTGGTGGAAAAATGTCTAGGAATGTGTATTGCCGCTTTGCTTTATAATCCTAGGAGAGATGAAACCATGGAGACTGAACACGGAAGGCGACCTGGGGACCAGGAGCAAAGATCCGAGGGGCCCGGGGTACCGCCCAATATTCCCATCAGGACTGGCGAGGAGAACCAATCGATCCAACCGGATGGAGGAAAAGATGCAGAACTGTGCCATCTACAGAATTGGGAGAAGATGATGCGGACATACCAGCGTGTGGATCAAAACATTCTTTGCACCCGACTCCCCCTCGACTCAAATTCAAAGTGCAGTCGGGCGGGGGGGATTGTCAAGGGTTTCGACCCATGTTGAATTATTAGACGGGGTAGATGTGCGGATGAGCTGTCGCCGCCCATCATTCTATCCCAGAACAAAACTAAATCAATAGACTGGGTGGATGTGGGGATGAGCTGCCGCCGCCCATCATTCCATCCCAGAACCAGGAAAACCGCGCGGTTGTGCGCACACCAAAATGGTTGTCTAACCTGCCACCCACCAGTGCCAGCATGATGGACCAGAAGCGCCAGGGGTGAAAGGTGGTGTCAAAGGAAAAATAACAGGCCTGTTAGCTTAAAAGCGCTTTAAAATCACCTTTGTTTCCCTGAATGCAAGCTCAAAATGCTCATTTTAAACATCACAAGATATTCAAAAATCTCAATGAACACCAGCAGACATTTGGCAGAATGTATTCTTGTGTGCATACAAAATCTGGGAAGATGAAGAGCCCAAAACAATGTTTATAACAAAACTGGCTGAGCTGTGGATGTCAGCAGCTTAAGTGAAATTGGACTAAAACCACTAAAATCGAAATGTTTAAATTAAATGAGTGACCTACTTTTGAGTGTCACATAGTTTGCAACTGTTAAATGTCATGGTTTTGAACTTAGAATCAGCATTCTAGCTGCATGTGTAAAAATTGTAAGTTTGATTTAAACTGGGAACAAACAGGACATTTAGCTGAAGCTTGGCTTAAAGAAATTGAATTCTGCCTGACAACTACCCCCGACAGGAGTTGAACTGGCTCAACAACTCTTCCCAGGCCTGGCTGCATCCTGCTGCCCCCACCAAAAGGAGATCACACCTCTCTGATTGAATTAAGGGAGGGGTACCTGCAGACTGCAGGAAGTTGAACAAAGCCCTGTCCTGGGCTCAGGCAAATGTTATATTGGGGGGGTCATAAAATGGCTTCCTCTTGGGAGAAACTGGGAGGGGCAGTGCCTGTTTGAGCCAGCTGAGCTTGGGCGAATTGGATAAACCAGTTATTCCACCATGTGATGTGGGAAGCCACATCCCTTTTTGACCAGGGCATAAGTTTAAAAAGATAGATAACTCATAGTGCGGACTGGTCAAAATTATATAAATAATATCATTATTCTTGGGATTTTTCCGTGCACATTTTAAAAGACGTTAGGACTCTGTACCATGTTCTGAGGCAGAACCCTGCTATTTATTGATATTGCAGACATTGTGTTTAAGCTAGACAAATGAAAATTGACTGGAATGTGTGTAGAAGGGGGGGTGTACAGTTGTGTCAAATCTGGAAAGGTTTAAAGGTCGTTATCTGGATGAAAAGGGGCAGAATTCTGTCAAAAGGGGACACAACATCGTACAAAGACAGGGATCGGATGGTTTGGTACTACAGAAAATATGTTAACTGGACCTATAATATTAGAAAAATGGTACATAGATAAATGTGTGTTTGGATCAAATATAGATTTGTGTGCAATTTGACAGGGGAAGGATCCTCGGACCATAAAACCTACAGCATCACTCTGACTCACATTTCCTTCCCCCAATCAAGGGAGAGAGGAGGAATTGGCCAATGATAAGTGAGAGGGGCAGGTTTAGTTATGACCAACGCACACACCCACTTTCTAAAGACATAAAAAGGACCACTGAAAGACAGGCAGGACATTCACTTTCCACTTTCTTGCGGGACGCTTTGCCGGGAGACTCCAGACTTCAAATCCATCAACCTCCAGAGACCAGAGATCCAGAGAGGCCAGAGATCCAGAGAGACCAGAGAGACCAGAACTGTGCAGCGTTGTGAGCAGAACCGGTGCTTCACAGACCCAGAGAGCAGAGCTGACCCAGATAGCCGGGACTTCCGAACCACCCGCCGGAAGTCCCGTCCAACCTGACCAGACCTTGACGGCTTAATTCAAAAATATAGTGTGATTACTCACTGTGCCAAAACCAATCTCTTAGTTTAAAATAATCTAATCCAAACTATTTTAGCCTATTAGAACTGCCTCCTAGAATCGTGTCATTCTGTCATCTTTAAAACTGAAAACTGTCCTCCGTCATTCTGAGCTTTAAAATTTTAAATCCGAAAAACTACCTTGACTAAATTGGCCGTATCTCCGGAACCGTTTGTGCTAGGAGCGAGTTTTAACTGTCATCTTAAAGCTAAGATTCTAGGCTTTCCAGCGAACCTTTAACTCCTTATAGGGCCTCCGTAATTACGCTCGACGCACGCGATTAAATTTGCCACAATTTGACATTTTGCACAATTTCAGCCAGGTGTAAAAATCAGCAGCTTCTTGCTTTCCTTTGCTAAAATTCGTTTTAACCTGCTGGTTACTCATAGACCATTGCTAAAGTGAGCATGAACTAATATAAACTAGATATCACCCACCCTGAACCTCTAGAGGGAATTAAAAGCATTTTTAGCACATTTCTCACTTCATTGTCATCACATTCAAAGCATTTTGGGCCTGTGTTTCAAACTTCTACCTGTTTTCCTCTAAGCTTGCTCGGGGGGAACTGCATTTCGTATTGCATTTTGTTAGGATTCTTGAAGACTGTGTGCTCTCCTTCCATTTCTTACACTGCATAGGGGGGGAGTGAATTGTCAAGCAAAAGTGACTACATTGTCTTTTGTTGAAGCCATATCAAGTTATTTTCTGTACTGCATTTCATTCATCATTGCGTTTCCTTGAACCATATAAAGCATTCTTTCCCACCTTATTCTTCTGTTCCTATTCATAAGTAACCAAGAACTGTGCTACTGTAGGATTACCTCTTGCTGATTACTGCTCATATTCACAAGTGTACTATCCATTATCAATTTATTTATAGAAGTGTGATATATATATATATATATATATTGTTTAGTTTTTCAAATAAACCTTTTAAATTTGCAAAACAAGCCTACTTCTTGGCTCAGTGGGGCCAAGGGGGATTCTAAGAGAGGGGTGTTATACAAGGGTTCATCATCCGGATTATAACTTGCCATAAAAATACATAAATGAGGGCTTCCCTTGGGCATCCCAGACAAGGCACTGACTTAGTGGGATTGCTTGATCGGAGTCACTTACATCGCCCATGTACAGTTTTCCATACTCCAAGATCAAAGGTAGAGGAGGCGGGTAGCAAAAGGGATTTTGGTTATATAACCATAACCATTTTACTTTCTCGACCTTGGTACGCTGTCTGCATGGTTTCAGTTCTGTATCATTCATGACACAATACAAGACCTTTAATTACCTTCCCGAACAATGGAGACCCTATTAAAAGAACTGAGTCCATGTTTAAATTACAGTCCGAAGTAAGTACTTCCCGACAGGAAAACCCAGTCCTGTTCCACACCATACCTGTTTTACAGAACAAAGTTGACTCTGATAAGCAATAGTCCCATGACAATATTTGGGGACATTCTACTCAGACTCACGGAACAAAGACTCCAAGCACCTCAAAGGTGATATTGACCCCTGTCAGTCTTCCTGATCCTGGAAACACCCCGGTCCAAATATTTCTGCTCCCCATGCCAAATAAATATGGGGGAGACCCCAAAGAATTTAAGGCATTTCTCACTCAGTGTAGAATACACTTTTTGAATCACCCTACTCTCTATGCCTCAGATTTAGCCAAGATGTCCTTAATTCTGCTTAATCTAGAAAAAAACAGCTTTATCTTGGGCTGTGCCATTTATTGATACCAATGACTACATCTTTAATAGGTACAATGACTTCTTAGAGGCCTTTCAGATCATGTTTGGCAGACAGTATATTGCCCAGTCAGAAATTAATTCATCGAACTACGTCAAGGAAACAGAGACCTGCTCTGGTACATCACACAATTCCAGAACCTCGCCTCCCAAACCACATGGCCAGTTGACGTACAACTACATCTATCCTTGGTTTCCGACACATCAAGATTATCACATTCCTCCTTTTGACACTGTATATTTAAACCAGTGGGTTTCCTTCTGAATTGGTATGGTCTCCTTCATAGTGGATAGAACCCCTGTATCCAGGTAATTATCCAAACACAGGGACAACAAGAGGCAGGGATTAGTTTCTACCCAGGAACTAACATTCTCCTTTGTTTCACCCATGTACAGTTTTCCAAACTCCAAGATCAAACATTTCAGCACCACTGCCACATCCAAACAGTGATGCAGAGGTGGGTAGCAAAAGGGATTTTGGTTATATAACCATAACACTTTTCCTTTCTCGACCTTGGTACGCTGTCTGCATGGTTTCCGAAGGTCAGGTCTGTATCATTCACGACAATGATGGCAAGTGAATGAAAGTGTTTGTACAATTCACCAACACCATCAAGTCTACTAATAAAAGTGCTATGCTATACCAGCAAGATAAACAAAAGTTATTGGGACTGCCCTGAATAGGTTTCCAATATTGATTACACTTGGTCATAATCGATCCAAACACTTCTCCCTTATCAATGCTTTGTTATCACTTTGTCCATGCCTTTTTGTTTGGGTTGGGTTTTGGGCCAGCATGTACGCCAGAGCATAAGTGAATGTACAACTCTATGTGTACTTGCGTCTATTGACAATTGTCCGCATAAGACCCTGTCCCTGCAATCCACTTATCTCTGTATCCTTTGACAGGGTTCCTGGCATATTCAGTTAGCTATGTCCAGATCCATCCCTCTCCCTTATAAAAGGCAGTTTTCACTTGGGCCATGCGGTTGCAATGGGGCTGAGTGGATGGGAACGCACAAGGTGCTGAATGCCATGTGCAACTCAAAGGGGTCTTTCGCATTGGGGAGCTGAGGCCACCTCAGAGCCGGTGTCTCCATACTACCCTTTGAAGACCCCATCCCTGCAATCAACATATCTGTATGTCCTGTTACAAGGTGCCAGGCATATTCCACTCTCTACATCCAGATCCATCCACCTCCCTTACCAACTGCAGTTCTCACTTGGGCCATGCACTTGCAATGGGGCTTGGTGGATGGGAATGCATAAGGTGCTGAATACCATGTACAACTCATTGGGGTCTTTCGCATTGGGCACCATTGGCCACCCTAGACTGTGTCTCTGTATTCCCCTTCGAAGGCCCCATCCGTGCAATCAAGATATGCATGTGACCATTTACGAGGCTCTTGACCTTTTACCCTTAACTCATCCTTATTCGCTCCAATTCGTAATCAATGGCTGTTCTCACTTGGGCCATGCACTCGCAATGGTTGTTGGTATGTGCTAATGTTTTTTTTTTACAAAAATTGACATCATCAAACTTTACGCATACCGAAATATGGCTATGTCCCGATAGTATATCACGCTGATAAAAATTAAAACGATCAACGAAATCAAATACACACCTATTTTTCAAAGTGTTTATAAATTACTTCAAATACTTAGCAAGAGAACATCTCTGCAGTCTACTACGGCTATCATCATCACACGGATTGCTATCTCCGTTGCTGAATCTCCTTATGGATTTTCACCAACTACAGGTAATTGTACTCTTGCTTATTAGTTTACTCCTTTTCAACTTTGTACATTTGTAGTGCATTTTAGCCAATTTGAATCAAAATGTTATTTTCATATATCTCAATTATTTCGCAATTTTCAACCTTGCATTATTATATGTTTAAGTACTACATTATATGATAGGTTCTTATTTGAATATGGAATGTTTTGTCATTGCTTTCCTCTTTTTGTGGCACTATGGATGATCAAAGAACCAGAAATACTTTCCTTCGTGAGACAGACAATTGACTTATAAGGGGGTGGTTAGCATGGTGGGTCAGACTTACTTAAAGGGCAGTTGCAAAACCCTGCAGCGCTTTGAGTTTGAGAGGTTTTCATTCATGTATAAAACACTGTCATAGTTTAATCATTATTTTCTTTTTTGTAATTGTTTATACTAAATCTTCCTGATCATAAAACAATGCCTCATGTATTGTTTTGGGTTGCCCTACTGTCAGCCATGATAAGAACCCTGGTGCAGTGATGCAGATTTTCCCTAAGGAAATGTCAGTGATATGAACATAGTTGCTCAACTGTGGCTTTCCAGTATCTGACAGCAGAGCGTTGGAAGTCTTAGAGGACGTGAGGGGCAATCGAGTCCGCGTCTGCAGCATGCACTTGGCTGGAGATATGTATGAAACATCAAAGTTCACTAAAAAAAAGGATCGCCCCAGACTCACTCGTAAGTTAGTTCCCAATGCTGTTCCAACTGTGCTTCATCACACACACAGAGTCAGGTGAGAAGTAACCATGAATGATTACATTTATAAAGAGATCACAAGATCTATTGAACATCTGTGACATTTGCTAATGGGATGAAAGGCTTAAAGGTTTTTCAGAATATGGTTATATATTCCGTACTGACAATTTATTTCATTGTTTCTTAATGTACACGTCTTTACATTTTAAACTTAGAGATTGAATATAATCAACATTTTTGTGTACACAAAAAGTTCACTTCAAAGTGACCCTTTTTTCCAGCCATGAATAGCAGTATTAGTCTTATTTTTATAATGTATTGATTAAAATGTCTTTAATGACATAGACCACACTGATGTTCAGACCGTTGCCTCTAAAGAAACGAAAGACTCTTCTACTAACCAAACAGGGATTCCTAGTGACATGCATGAAAACTCCTATATATATCGTATTCAATTGTCTATGTTTTAGAAATAATATATTTTTTCTATTGTCTGTTGTCATGAATATATCAATTGAATAAAGGATACAACTTCATCATCAACAACTATTCTGGGATCAACAGAAAGCTTGTTTCCCCTTTAAGTAATATTACTTTAAATTCTAAATTCATCTGTAAGTATAATATAGATGTCTAAGTCCAAGTATTAATCAATAGTATTGATAATCTGTTTGCAAATATTTAAAATGTAGTATATTTCAACTGTATTTGATTTATATTGCTATACTTCTCTTCAAATATTATCATTGTAAATAACCAAATATTATATACAGGTGGATGCCAGTTCTTTGGCAGTTTACTCAGCTTCATTTGGATCCAGTCAAGCGGAGGAGGTATGACACGTGATACATTGACATTGTTCAATGATATTCTTTCAAATTGGAAGTATTTTATTCAAAATAACAAAATGTTTGAGACGTTTATCCACATTCTTTTGGATTGTGAAATTAATTGAATGTTAAACATGTTTACATTAAATAGTTTGGAAAAATATGAATGCATGCAATCGTCAATACATACTGTTATTTACCTTCCAAAATGCAACATTGACAGTAATCTATTTATTTATAAAGCAGAAAATCTGTTAGTTTGTTCCTTATACAATTCCACACCATTACAACAATCTGCACCAAATTTTGCAGTTACTCGTTAGGAAACTCCAGATAGACATTATTGGCTTCATGACATTTGGACACCCCACACCTGTCCCCGGATTTCAACCCCTTCACACATGAGATAGTTGCCTGAATTAGGCAAAACATCAATGTGGTTAAACCAGAAGCATCTTGCCACGAAAACCACATTTCAAGGCCCTAGGATGCACAGTTTGAGATATTTACACCACAATGCACCGCGCCAGGGTGAGGTGACAGGTGGAGACAGCACACAGAAGGTTGGAGTATGCTGCAGCAGCCAACTCTCGGCTCCCCTCCATGTCTGCTCTGGGGTATGTCAGCCAGCCACACACACCTATTCTCAGTGCAGCTTACTTCAGAGTGCAAAGTACATCAAGCAATAAGTCACTCGGAACAGCGACCTACAGAATCATTGATTTTCAACAATTGATGTGTTATCATGTCTGTCTACTGACCCCATGCGGAGTACGGTATATATTGCTAGTGACCAAGTAAATATGAAATATTTACGTAATGCATGCTAGCGGGTAGGCAGGATGGCCAGTGAGTTTCTTATGTTGTGGGTGGGTTGCGTCGATAGGTTGCCAGGTATGGGTTTTGGGCTATCGCGTGTTGAGGCAGGAAAGAAAAACATTTCTTTTTACGTTCCTGCAGATGTTTTACTCTATGAGCGAAGCCAGGGCCCCTGATTTGTCTCCATCAATCAATTCTCTAGCTTTTCAGCCTCTTTCCATTTGTCTATGAGCAAAGATGTAATCATATGGAGTCAGATGGGAGGACATTCAGCCTGAAGTGAAATAGCAACATGGGACATGAAGACACGTCATGCATCAGCTTTCATAGTTTTAACTAATCTGATGTCCAGGTGAAATATTTGTACTACTTTTGCTATATGTGGGAGGTTCCCTGTGGCCCTGGCCTCCAAAAAACAACAATTATTACAAAAAATGTGTTGTTTAAAAAGAAAGTAATGTCAATAAAATTGACTACAAGTACTTTGTAATGTGAGTGTTCTGTAGAGTTTGTTATTGAGTTTAGTTGTTATGAAGGTTGGTGAGGCTGCATTGCTGTCTTGTGCAACTGCACCATCTTCCAGAGTATTGTACTAGCCCCCAGGTAAAATGTTTCAAGTTCTCCCCTGTGTATATGGTTTAGGATCGACATATGGATGTATATACATGTGAGGTGGGATCGTCTGGAGTTCTTTATACATGCATTATGAAAAATAAAGAAACATGTAAAGTCACTTCTATCAACTGTGTGACTGTAATGCTTCTAATGCTTGAGTGCTGTCCTTGGCACCTATGTGCCTTTACTTTTTTTGGCTATTGAAATGCAATAATTAAAATTAAATGACACACAAATATGTTTGATTTTAACAATCAATATATTCAATAATGATTGTGACCAAGAAGGAAGGGAACCAACATTTCTTTCAGTATTTTTGAGAATAAATATGTATAAATTACTACAAATAAACATTTACTAAGAAAAATAGACTCACATTTATTTGACCAGAAATACATAAAATGAATATATATATTTATATATTTTTTAAAGCATGTACAGTAAATTAATGTAAACCTAATTTTTCCCATAAATGATGTCAACCCTCACTACGAAGACATTTTATAGACCACAACACTTCCTTTGAATCTTTAGGTCACATTTTCAACTTTTGGGGGATGCACCACATTAGCAATGTTCTTCAGCATACACTGCCCCCTGGAAGCATAATCTGTTATTAGTCCATGTGTTTGCATGGTACGCACAATCGAAATCAGATCTTTCACAAAGTCAAATTGCATCTGCTCTAATATTGGCTTAGCCACCCAATGCTTTTTTCTTTTGATAAATACCATGGTGTAATGAAGCATACCAAAAGCACCTGCTGTTCTCACTTGTCCCTACCAACGTATGGTGTGTCAGGAATCATCCCGGGGCAACCCGCAGAGCACACACGGTTTGCCCAGGGACGATTCCTGACAGGACATCCCATCCATAACAGGATGATATATTGAGAATTTAGAAGAGACAACGCTTATGACCATTGCTAATGAACAGTTAAGTTTTGAGCTACCTAAGAAGAATCTATTACACCAGCTAAAGCCATAATCAATCCTTACCCACAGTACAAAGGGACAGTCCAATTTGACACAAATGCCTTGAAAAAGACCTTGTGTCGAAACATGTGTCAGCTGTGATCAGAAGAAAATCGAAACATAATAAATGTAATTCTTGAATATGTACCACTTGTCGAGATGTATCTGTTGATCAAACTTGTATATGATGTGTTAAGCGACTTCAATTCAGCACTCCAACTGAGTCAATGCCTAGTCTGGGATGCCCAAGGGAAGCCCTTATTTATATATTTTTATTACAAGTTCATAGATCTGGATGATAAACCCTTGTATAACGCCCCTCTCTTTGAATCCCACTGACCTCACTGAGCCAAGAAGTAGGTTTGTTTTGCAAATGAAAAGATTTATTGAAAAATTAAACAAGATATATATCACACTTTTATAAATAAATATTGATAGCACACTTATGAAGATAATGTTGATCAACAATGGATAATATTACACTAGCACACTTATTTAATTACTTAGGAGTTGGTATAGAGAGGATAAAGTAGCTGAGAATGCTTTTATGGGTTCAAGGAAATGCAATGATGGAAAAGAATGCAGCACAGAAATAACAGATGGTTTCCACAAGAGATAATATGATCACTTTTTCTTTTGACAACTCACCCCCCCCCCCATGCAATATAAGGAGATGGAAGGAGAGCACACAATTTTCAGGAATACAATCAAATGCAATACCAATTCAGTTCCCCCCTAGCAAGCTTAGAGCAACAGGATTTTAAAACACAGGCAAAAATACTTAAATGTGATTTGCAAAGAAGTGAAAATACGCTAAAAATGATTCCCTATTAGGAGATTCAGGATAGGTGATAGCTACTTAAGATTGGTTCAGGTCAACACTGTCAGTGATACATGAGGGATTATCAGGTTGAAAACGGATTTCAGCAGTTGCAAGCAAAAGACAGCAATTTTGACAGGTGGAGAAATTTGATTCAAATTGCAATTCGCTGCACTTTTTCCGAGTGCGTCGAGCGCGATTACAGAAAAACTATAAGGAGTAGAAAGTCGGTTTAGGGCTTGTTGGAAAGCTGAGGATCTTAGCTTTTAGCTTTAAAATGAAAGTTCCTAGCACGTATGGTTCAAAAGAAACGGACGATTTTTGTGGAGGTAGATTCTCAGAAATAAAGTAATATTCAAATGACACTTTCACAGGTTCGAAATCACAGAATGGACACACGATTTCTATGCAGTTCTAAATAGGTTGAAATGGTTTGAATTAGATTATTTTAAACTAAGAGATTGATTTTGCACAGCTCTGTCTGGATAATCACTCCTAATTTTGGAAGGAATGGGCCTCGTCAACGATCTGGTCAACAGGTTTAGCTGCGGTTCTCTCTGCTCTGCTGGTCTGGATCTCTGGTTCTGGCAAAAGTTCTGGCACTGCACAGCAGTCTGGTCTGGTCTCTGGTTTTGGCAAAGGTTTTTGGCACAGGGTTCTAGCCTGAATCACACAGCTCACCCGGCTGTTGAATGGTTTGGTTAGATTCCTGGATTCTGAGGCCTCTGGAAAGGATTCAGTTTGTGGACTAGGCCTTTCTGCTAAACGTTCTGGAATCTGGAGTCTTGTTTTCTAAGTTCTGGTCTCTGAATCTGTCCGGATTTGAAGTCTGGAGTCTCCCGTCAAAGTGCTTCGCAAGAAAGTGGAAAGAGCAGTCCCTAACCTGGGTTTCAGTGGGTCTTTTCATGTCTCTTGAAAGTGGGTGGGAAGGCTGACTTTCTATGCCCAACTCTTTGATGATCCTGATAGGCTATCGGATTCTCTGTCGCCTGACTGGGGAACTGAATTGTGAGTCATCCGGCATCCTTTTTATGGCATACAGAAAGAACACTCCCCTTGTCACTTTGCACACAAATCTATTTTTGACTTAAATGCATATTTATCTATGTACAATTTTTCTAATATTATATGTCCAGTTAACATATTTTCGGTAGCGCCAAACCATCCGATCCCTGTCTTTGTAAGATGTTGTGTTCACTTCTGACAGAATTCTGCCCTTTACATCCAGAACACAACCTCTAAACTTTTCCAAAATGTACACAAATGTGCGCAAGGAATATGGGCATCAGATGACGAAGTGTCAGATTTTTAACATACATACATTTGGAGTAATACCCTATTTTCCGCTACTACCACCCAGAATATACCACAGAGTCCTAACACCTCTTAAAATGTGCACAGAAAAATCACAGGAATCATTTTATTGATATAATTTTGACAATTATGACCTATGAATTATCCATCTTTCTAAAATTATGCTCTGGCCCAGAGGGGTGTGGTTTCCCAAAGCACATGGGGGATTTCTGGTTTGTCCACTTCCTCCAAGCTCAGCTGGCTCACAGAGGCAGTGCCCCTCCCATTTCCTTCGAAGAGGAAGCCATTTACGACCCCCTGATTTAGAAATTGCTTGGAGCAAAGGGAAGTTCATTGTTCTGTTTTCCTGCAGTCCCAGGCACCCCTCCCCTGATTCAGAGAGGTGTGATCTCCTTTTGGTGGGGCAGCAGAAGGGAGGCCAGGCCTGTGAATAAGTTTCAACTCCTGTCGGGGGTAGTTGCCGGGCAGAATTCAGTCCCTTTAAGCCAGGCTTCAGCCAAATGTCACTTTTGTTCCCATTTTTCTTCATTCAAATCAAACTTACAATTTTGACACATGCAGCTAGAACGCTGATTCTAAGTTCAAAACTATGACATTTAAACAGTTGCAACCTATGTGACACTCCAAAGTAAATCACTCATTTATTTTAAACATTTCGAATTTAGTGGCTTTAAGTCCAATTTCACTTAAGCTGCTGACATCCACAACTAAGCCAGTTTTGCTATGAAGATTATTTTAGGCTCTTCATCTTTCCAGATTTGGTATGCACACAAGACTTCATTCTACCAGACGTCTGCTGGTGTTCAGTAAGATTTTTGAATATCTTGCAATGTTTGAAATAGGCATTTTGAGCTTGCATTTCAGAGAAACAAATGTGATTTCAAAGCGCTTTTTGAGCTAACAGGCACTGCTGTTTTTCCTTTGGCACCACGTTTCACTCATGGCGCTTCTGGCCCATCATGCTCGCACTGGTGGGTGGCAGGTCAGGCGACCATTTTGGTGTGCGCAAAAACTGCGCGGTTTTCCTGGATTCTGGCACAAATGTGGGCTTTTCAGCCATCTTGGATTCTCTAAGCCCACAGCACCAAATGTAGCATAATTCAAACGTGGGTCAAGACACCTGACAGATGTAAACTCTAGTGACAAGCACAACTGATTTGTATAACCAGCCATCTGAGCACATAGTATAGTCAATGCTAACAACCCACCTCTTAACCCACCCAAATTCCTTTCAAGGGTTGGACTGGCCTGTAGGTCAAAAGAGCAATGCCTGAAGTGAAGGGCCATCACGTTAGTCTGGGAAATATGTTTGGACCAAACGGTGCCACTTTGATGAGTTTATTCTGTGTAGCTAGTAGTTTTGACCAGTGTTACTGAACATATATTCAAACAGCCTGTAACAAAAAAGAATGAATTGGCGCTAGGCCACTTTTTAAATTGGTGCATTTGCCAATTGTATGTCCCAGCCCCACTACTCTTCAAATCTTAGGGGAAGATCAAGCCAAACTCACAAGTTTTAACATTAGTGCATCAGGGTGACAGTGTTATTAGTACCATCCGTCCTTATATAACTCTGGTGCATGCATCCAATGGCGCCTGTGGGTTTCATCTGATCCAGCTGAGTCTGCAGCTGCTGTATTATTTTATGTCGACTGACCAGCGCCTAGAACGTTGCCTTTAAGAGCAAAGAGAGCGCAGGGAGTTCTTGGGTGTAGAGCGCTCTGTCGCAGAGAGGAGACCGTTGAGGTGATAGTGGCGTCTTGAACAGGAGATAGAGGGGTGGAGGACGAAGACCCGCTGGGGACGGAGGGCTCAGTGGTCCAAAAGAGGCACAGGTGTATGCCGCCTCACTGAGAAGCAAGGTTTGGCCAGGTAAGCGGGTGAGCATTCCCTGCATGGATCTCAGTTGGGTGCTGCTCTTAGGGGGTGGGGCGGTCGAAGGCAGCAACCTTGATGGGTGCTATGAGGCGCTGCTGCCGCTAGGACCCTTCTTTCTGTGCAGAGAGCAGGTGCAGCAACAACAACAAGTATCACTCCCTGTGTGCTGGAAAACACTGTCCCATTCAGCCTCCATACGTCTTCTACAGGACGACCCTTGACGCATATGCGTTAAAAGGTGGTGCTTTTGCACATTCATGACATCAGAAGGTTGTGTTTGAGTTTTACATGTTTTGTTTCTTTCTAAATTGGATACATATTTTAGCTCGAATGAATCTACCCATAGATTGTTTTTCACAAATATCGAAACAACTAAGAGAAACACAAATGTAGATTTTAAAGTGTTCACGACATTAAAAGTGGGCTGCCCATCATTTTGCTGAGCAGGCAAACAAAGAGCAGCCCCAAGCCTGGAGTTTTTATGTACGACTCCCCCCTACATTTAACATAGTGTTTCCTCTACTTTAACACCCTTACTAAACATGGATAAACATAATTATTTTGGTGAGCAAAAATGCATGGTACCTCGTTGTTTTCCAGCTTTACATATGTGTTTTCATAACATACTGAAAAACAGAAAAAAAATAGTGCTCTCATCAGATACATAGATTTTCCAAACTGTAACATGGTCCCTAATCACATGTACAACACATACAACCCCCCCCCCCAAAGTATTGTATTCAAGACACCAAAGTGCCCATTTTCAGAACACAAGTAAATAGACCCAATATACAGTATAAAATGATAAAACAAATGTGAATCCTGTGTACCCATCAGTCTTCTGTAGAGTGCTTGCCCTTGCTGCGGTAGGTCCTCAAATCTTGCCATATGTTCTTCGCAATGTGTGCTGTTAGAATTATTTTAGAGAATAACTCTTCATTCTCATTACAATTGATATGGCCCTTTGCCATTGCTTCTCATTAGGGTACAACCCCCGCCCCGGTATAAGGCTACAATGCTTGGCAACCACTGACACAAGACTCTCAAATCGCAACTTAACAATCATTTTAACTTTAAAGATTTCCAATCATCAGTTTTAGATATTGGGTTGTTTGAATATGTTGTAGAGACTAACCTATCTTTCAGGTAGAAACTTTAAACTCATTATTCAACCTCTCGTAACTAAGGGGTTAGGTCAATCCTGGGCTCTGCCTAATCTTTGATGGTACAGACATTTTCAGTTTGAGTGTCATAACCTATAGGGCAGGGGTCTCCAACCTTTACATTGGCTTGAGCTACTTTCAGTGGAGGGCCAACAGTGGAGAGCTACCTGCGGGCGATATCAGGGGTGGTGGACGTTCATAAACATTGGAACTTGTACTCTTTTTAAGCTGATAATTGTCCCTTTATAAATAGAGGGAATAATATATGCCTTCATGATTATGTTAATACAGTTCAAAAACCTCTTTATTGCATTCTTTTTTATTAGAAGCTGTCTCATAAAAAGACTTTTATAATGTAGGAAAATGATTGGGGCATTCAGTGTGAAGGTTGACACTGCATTCCATCCACCAGTGCTCTGTAGTCTGGTATATAATTGATAGAGCAACTCGGCTGGAGTCACTCAAATGCTCATCGGTCAAACGGGTTCGAAATTACAATTTGAGGAAGTTCATATCTGAAAATGCAGATTCACAGAGATAGGAGGAACCAAACAGAGAAGCCACTTTTAATGCTGCTGTGCAAAGGTTACTGTACTCTAATCAACAAGGCTCCAGAAATTGATGTGAGATTGTCTGCTTTTCAACTGAAGGTCTCCTTGCAGGCTGACAATCTCCATTTCCATAGCAAAAATGTTCAGGTTAAAAAGCTTACTGATTTGTTCTTTAAGTTCACAAACATTGACTTCCATGAAGGGGTTTGCGATGAACATCAAACAGTTCAATCCTTTCGAAATCCCTGAACCAGTCACTGAACTCTTCCTTAAGCCTACTCCGGAGACTGCTGTATTTGTCAATGTTCAGGAGTTCAGGACTAGATGTATTTATTCTCTGTCAGCATTTGGATTACAGAACAGAAATTATGCATTTTCCTTTTCACCGCTTGTTCACTGAAAAGGTTATATTTGGACTTAAATGTCTTTACTGCGCTTATCATGTCAGCAATGGTTTTACCTTTGCCTTGCAGTTCACAGTTTAGGGTATTTAATTTCTCAGCACCATCAACCAGAAATGCCAAATCAAGTAGCCAAGAAATGCTGCATAATTGGCATACGTTTTCATTTCTTGATCCCATTAAGTCTTTGATTTCTGGCAAAAGTGAAAGAAAGCAACGTATTTTCCGCCTTCTAAGCCACAGGATTTCTGTATGTAGTAATAGATCACCATGTGCGGCAGATAGTTCTTCCAGGAATATTTTGAACATTCTGTGCCGTTTGGTTTTTGCATGAATTTAATTCATAATTCGCACAACAGGGGACCATTACATGATCAAACCCAATCACTTTGGCACAAATTGCCTGCTGCAGTGGTAGGTCAATAATGGAGTGAAATCAGGATCTGCTTTACAACGCGCAACAAAACCAGAATGACACCCGTGGTCATTACTGGTGCACCATCAGTTGTTATTGCCACCAACATGTTCAATGGAATTTTTGTTTGACAAAATAATTCTTGACCTTATTGTAGATCTGGTTGGGGATTTCAGAGGCAGCAAGGTCAATAATTCCTCTTTGTTGGTGAAGTCTTCAAACACCATTCGAGCAAACAGTGCCAGCTGGGCAGTATCACTTGCATCAACTGATTCATCACACTGAATGGAGAAAATAAATTGAATATCCTCAAATCTTTTTCTAACTGCCCCATCACATTAGCTATACCCTCATTGCCATTGTGTATGCACTGAACTGCACATCTGAAATGGCAGACATAATTTCAGGGCAGTTTTTAAAATCTTTTAAAAACAGACTCTGCCACGATAGCTATTGCACATTTCACAACTGCACCATCTGTAAAAGTACATTTGTGTTTTGCCAAATAATTTGCAACTTTGAAGGATGCCTCTGTTGCAGCATTTGCTTTCTTTGCTGGTTGGGTTAAAAAAAAAATGATTGTTGCATCTGCAGGGCAGCTTTTATTTCAGCTACTTTTTGGGATCGCAGACTGCTTCCTTTAGGAACATTATTTTCATAATTTGTATGCATTGTCTCAAAATGCCTCTCGCCGTTAATCTTTTTTCCCCACTGCAACTTTGGCACTGCAGATTAAACACTCACTTCCCTTTTACAATTACGAAAAAGGAATCGTCGCCCAGTCTTGATGAAAATTATACGTCTTCTGTCTTTTGTTGGATTGTCCGCCTACTTCCGCATCCATGATTTCAACAAGTGTTATTTGTAAGTTTCTTTTGGGACTGCACATGCAATCTGAGGATTATTTCAATGAGTTATTATGGTGTTAAAAATAATTTAGCACACAAAAGGTCTGCTTAGTCAAAAAAATAGAAACCAGTGCCATTTTTAGCACAAAATATTAAATGACACTCCAGCCCAGGCAGGCATATAGGTCAATAGTTGAATCACAAACAAAATCATAATGTGGTCCAGTCGGATAAGTTACTTCATCATGCAGAAATTGTTAAATCTTGACCTTTGTAGGATCTATGGGACAGTTTATTAAGTTCTCAGTTTGTTCAGCGTCAAGCGTAAAATAGTTATCCAATCATGGCTTTTATGTACAGATTTTGAGTCCAGCATTTACTATATGAACAGGAATGTCAATTGACAAGTAAAGAATCATAGGGATATAGTAGAAAATTATTTCAGAGATTGGTTTCTGCACATTTTTAAGCAATGAGATTATGTGCGCAGGCAAATTATCCTGAAGCCGGAATTGTTAAAAGTTGGTGGAAGACAATGGAGTATGCCAGGGAGAGGTTATTGGAAGCAAACTGAAGTCCTTTTCTTCCCTTCCAACACACTTTCTTCTCCCTCCGCCTCCCTCCTTCCAACACACTTCCTCCTCCCTACCCCCCTCCGATTCATTTCCCCCAGACCGATCTTCTAATTTCCACTCATGCGAGGAATCTACATTGACTCTTCCCTTTCCTTCACTTACCACATTTCCCCTCACTACTCGCTCTTGTTGCTATCACCTCTTTAATATCCGTAAAGTCTGTTCCTCTCTTACTTTCTATGCTACCAAACTCTTAATATCTTCCCTAATCTTTTCCTCGCCTTTTCTACTGTTCTCTCTTTTTCAGTCTCGCCTCTTCCCATCTCTCTACCCTTAAATCTCTTTACCACTCTTCCGTCCGTACCCTCAGTCTTCTCTCTCCCTATGATTCCATCTCCAATTCACTTGCCAACCTAGGCTGGCTTCCCTTGCACTCCCAACTTAAATACCACTTCCTTTGTCTCATTTTTAAATCTCTTCATGATTTTGCCCCTCCTTACCGCTCCTCTCTTTCTATGCCCCCTCTCGCCCTCTACACTCTGGTGATCACTTGTTACTCTGTTCCCCCCTCCTTGTGCCTCTTCTCGTTTCCACTCCTTCCAGCTCTTTGCCCCCCTACATTAGAATTCCCTCCCTTTCTCTATCCTCTCCACCTATTCCTCCTTCCGTTCCTCCTTAAAATCACTCTCTTCACCCCCTCCTGACTTCTCTCCCCTTCCTCTTCTTTTTCCTCCCCACTCCATCTTCCAGTTCCTTTATCTCTCCCTGTCTCCCCTTTGATCTCCACCCTCCCCTCTACTACCTTTCCACCTTCCCATTCCTCTCCTCTTCTCTTCCTTCCCAAATGCAAATTGTTCCACATGCTGTTTTTCTGGTTTGATTCATGTATATTTTATTGCTTCTATGTTCCATGTTTAATGTTTTCTGGTTGTTATGCTGTAAAGCGCTTTGGAGTAAAGCGCTATATAAATAATAAAATACAAATACACATTTTTGTCATATGATTTGTAGTGAAGAAGATACATTTGTTCATCAGCAACCTTCAGGATGTTTTAAGATAAAACTATTATTCTGAATTTTAGAAGGATAAGCAGACTCTGATAGTACATGATAAATGATTTGAGCGTTTTTCAACTGAGAAATAGTGCTGCAATTGTCTTTTTAATTCATCCATGAAGTGCAATGTTTTAAAACACACGATTTCAAGTTAACCTTCCTGTTCCCACTTAACCAAAATGATGGTGTTTCTAGTAGTACTTTCACATTAGGCAATACAAACATAGCGTGGCTGTTCCACAGCCAGAACAAGTGAAATATCTGCTCATTTCCTAAGTGTGTCAAGCTGAAACGGTGTCCGTTTGACTGTTTTGCACACGGGCACCGTTTCAGCCTGCGATACTTTGAGCAGGGCTTGCTCCCCCACAGCCCTGTTGTGTCCAACTGGGACTCCGCCAACGGAAAATTAGCCCACGGTCGAAATGGAGGCATGCAGCTATCATGCTGAATGTCTTCGCTTCGCCCTGGGCTCATTTCAGTAATATGAGCTATTAGAAACGGCAGGGTTCCAGCAAAAAAAAGTCCTGAGAGGGCTTGCTCGCGGGAGCCCTGCCATCTAAAAGTAGCTCACGATTGCTAATGAGCCCAGGGCAAAGCGGAGCCAGTAATAATCATAGCTAAATGCTGTTTCACCCTGGGCTCCTTTCCGCTGAGCTGGCCACCATTCCTCTGACAGCACAAACAGATGTGCACACACGAGAGGAGAAGCTGCAGTTAGGCAGACAAGAAAAAAATAAATAAATCACAACCCACTTCCCTGACCTCACCTCAAATGCTGCTTCAGGCAGCCTCCGTCCATACTTCCAAGCCCCAGGGCAGCTCCAACACGGAAAAAAATATTTGCGCCACAGTGCTTTTAAAAGAGAAAGCCACAGCACAAAGGGAAACCACTGTGGCCAATGGGAGCACAGCTTGCAGCAGCAAGGAACTTGCTCTGGCCAATCACAGGACGCATTCAATATGCTTTACAGATTTTCAGGCCTGTGATTGGTCAGAGCACTTCCTTGCATCTTTTTTTTCTTTCTGAAAGTCAAACACGAGCGACATGAAAGGCTCAGGCGAGCTACTGGTCGCTCGCGATTAACCATTTGGAGACCCCTGCTATAGCACCAAGATACCTGTAGGTGTGTGCCTAAGCTTTATAAAACCCTCACTAACAATATCCTTCGCAGGATGACATACCTGCTCCCAGAAATCTAGCATTTTCGTACAGTTCCATGCTAAGTGTAAAAATATATCTGGGGTTCCAGTACAACTATTAAAATGTCGGGTCCAAAGTCAAAAAGGAAGATCTTCCTGGAATCATCCGGTGACTCCATCTGTCCCCACAGATGGAACATTTAAATGTATTCAATGGGAAGCAAACTTTTTGGCATACAATACTCCTCCTTCCTCAATGCACTCAGATACCGTGGATGAGATATGAACTTGGTCTACTCTCTCTCAAAGCCCAATATAGCTGGCGCCTGTGCTCGCTTTTTAGAAACGGTTTGTTGTTCACGAATGATAATACATTGCTTAAAATTCTCTCGTAGCATCAACAAAACAATCCAGTTCCATTTAGTGTATCTGATACTAGCGAAAGGAGACATCACCATTAACCTGCTTAATCCTGATAAAGCCAAATCAAAAATGTACCAAACTGAATGGATTAACACACCTGCAAATTATGTTTAATGTATCACGATGGCGATGCTGCACAATTTCCTCCAAAAAAAATTAAGCACCTTACCAATTTATTTGATTCGCTCACTTTCCCCAAAATATCGGTGTGAAATACTTGTCTTCACTTTAACCTGTGGGTAACACTGGATATAAAGGCAAGACGTGGTGTAGTGAGTCCACAACAAAATGTATGCCGTTTCTGTAAAGACAACAATATATCCGTGACACTCTTGTTCACCTGTTTACAGAGTGTAGCCTGCTAAGAACCAAAAGACAAATTGCATTTACCAGACGAAATATATCCCTGAATGTTGGGCAGCATTGTCAGGGTGCAATAATATGGCAATTCAAATAGCAGCTGTTAACTTTTTAACTAGCCTCAATTTGGAGGAAGAAAAAAAAAAAAAAGAAAAACTAGTGTAGATATAACATCACAATGCATTTTGAACAATGACCAGTAAGACAAAATGTGTATGTCGACAATGTGGGGTTCCTATCAAATGGTTGTAATTATTTTTCACCTCGAATTGAGTGGTTGATTTGTATATGTTCTTCTTTTAACCTTGACAACGTGAAACGTGCTTTGAATCGGACAAAATCAAAGTTAATGAGAATCCTTTTTTTTTCTCCTTTTTCTTCACTGTTTAGAAAGTTTTATAAGCAAGTATCAAGTAGAAAATTTTAAATGAAAGGTGTTGATTGTGTTTTTGTTTCTTACCTGTATCTATTTTTGAAGGGTTGATTGAATTCAACAATATCAAATAAAAAAAAATAAAAAATGTCATCCATGGCTAGTTCATGGAGATCATCCAAAATCATCCTGAAGTATGTGTATAGGCCAAAATAGTTAAATGGAGATGACTTTAGAGTTATCACAGAAAATACTCCAGGATGAGTTCTGATTACTTCCAGTAATGATCTTTTACTACTCCAGGAGGACCCCATAACAACTTCAGGATGGGTGGGAGGATAATGCCAGGATGACCCCATGACAACTTTAGGATGGGTTTGGAATTGTGAACAATTTATTGCAGACAACTTCAGGAGGAGTTATTTCATGTTGCGTCCAAACAATTTAAGAGGTGTTTTGATTAATTCCTTGTGTGTAATTAGGGTGAGTCTCGTTAGACTTATGGATAGTGTACTAGAAAACCTCAAGGGAATTTGCAGCCGTCACTTGCCTTATTTGCTAGAGCACTCAAATGTCACGGATTTAGTATACAAAACTACAAATCCACCTCACGAACAAACCTGTAAACTCCCTCATTTCAGTTCTCACCTCTAGCTGACATGGCATCACACCCAATAAACTCACAATTAAAAAGCACTGCACTAAAATACACACTTCCAGTGACCTAAGCAGAATCCATTAAAGGTCTACTTGCATGACAGACTGCCGATCACTTCACCCAATATCACTATGAGCAGCTAGCAATTTGTTTGAAAATTCACCACACCAAAGAAAACACTAGCTGACCCCCACCAGAAATGAATAGCACAAAAACATGTACCATTTACAAGTTGGTGCTACCCTACAAATTCACCACACCAACTATGTATTTATTTGTTTTTGGTAGAAAAAATGTATTTACACCTTTACAAAAATATATAGTTCTACACACAAGAGCACTTGCATCTTCAGTTTCAAAGAGCAGCGTGCAAGCTACAATTACGTTGTCGATTAGTAGCAGGGGCTGCCATAGCAACCAAACTCGGTTTTGGGGATGTTTTAATTCCATTGCTTTTAAAGACTGTAATCTCAATGATGGAGCAGGTGTGTGGGAACGTGTAGGTGTCACTTCACTGTCCAAACAGGCATGACTGTCAAACTGTAACAATGACACACTGTTGAGAAGACGAGGTGAGTTGAGCTTGTCAGTCAAGTAAAATTAGATCTGTCCAACATAACATTTGTAGCAGACAATTGACTGTTACTTTATAATCTAATATTTTGCAGTTGTTGCGCGGCTACTTGTTTGGGAACTGCAACATTATACGACGACAGCTTCCGATTTACTGCTGTCTCATTCAATTGTCCAGGTGAAGTAACAGAGGCGGGTTCTGAGGAAGGAATAAGAACACTAGCCATCCCTGCCAAAAGACATAGATGTTCACAAAAGCTGGAAAACCTATCAATAAGTTTGGGAGTAGTCAGTTTCCTCCCATCAGTTTTTACAATACAATTCTCTTGCTTTTTTCACTGCATCTTCTTCTTGCAGTTCACGCACCACTCTTAGTTTTCCAGCGCTTCCCAGATTGCATCAGTAGCTGCTTTTTCTCCCCCGTTTTCTTTTTAAGGCCTTAATTAGTCCCTCTGCATCACGATAGGTTTTCATTATTTTGTGAAATGTTTTCTGTGTCTTCATACACCGTTTCTTGGCTGTGGGTATGAAAAAGGCAAGTTGAACCTTCAAAATGTGACTATCAATACAACAAACTTTTTGCTTGAGCTGTAGACTGCGGTTAGTCACTCCCCTTAAGAGCAATCCTATCCGTCCTCTTGGATTGTTGCTTTGTCTTGTGCACCATGGCACTTTCCCTCCCTCCCCATGCAGCTAGCCACAATTTAGTCTAGCGGCACACATACGCTAAACTGGACTACAGTCTCCAAGGGCACTCAACCCATAGCGCTTTGCCAATAACATAAGAGAAATCATGTAGACCATTTATACTTTAGAGGAAAGAAATGCTGTAAAAGAGTGGTGGACATTTTGCAGCACTCATCTGTATATGTGAAAAAAGGGAATTGTACCCTCCTCCCCAAACATTAAATAGATTAACAAAAACATTAATTGCTTACCTGCTGACTAGAAAAGCACTATTGCCTTGAAGTCCTTTTCTTCACGTATTTCTCTTCTACTTTCATCAAGACCCTCTATTCGCCATTTACAGTGCTAAAGGCTCAAAATCGGAATCAAAGAAAAGCACATTAAAGAGTGCGATGATTTGAGTTATTGCCTAAAAGAAGAAATCAAAAAAATGTAAAAAGTAAATTTAGTACGCTCCAAGTATTTGTGAACCGTGTCTGTACCCAAAACCATCATTTTTTAGTGGGCTTGCTATGAATGTTCCTCCCGATTTGTGAGTGAAGCGCCTCTTGGTGCTTGGTAACTTCCTCCAAGACTTCACCCATTGTGGCTTCAACTATTTGCATCTGGTCGCTAATGTAATTAGAGGTGGGTTTTCTGAAGAGGTAATACGTTCTTAACTGCAGAGCTCTTGTACCTAAAATGCTGCAGACACATTTTGTGTGTGTCCTTTAAAAGACAATCAACTGTTTCAGTTTCTTAAATGTAAGTATCAAGCATAGAGAGTCCCATTTTGCAGACAGCAACATGTACAGGAAACGATAGGGACCAGAAACAGGAGGGTATGCAGGGACAGAACCCAAGTGATCTTTACTGGGGGGGAACAAAAAGTAAATATTACACCTTAGCAGGCAGGTCTTTGCTAATATGAGCCAGGCACTATCATCCAGAAGGGTCCGAAGTCCCGCCCAGGCCACCAATGAGCATTTCTACTGCGCTCGAGATTATGCTCTACAGCTGGGCTAGTGCATCACTCATGGGCAGTGGAAAAATTCTGCAAAAAAAAGTAAAAGCCATGGGTACATTTTGCAGAGGCATGGTTTCTCACACATACGCCACGGCCAGATACATGTAGATAACTTATTACTTAGAGGGACGGGTGCACCTAGATGAGGAAAGCATGGAGGTATTTATCCCCTACTTGACGACGGTTTGAAAGCGATCAGACTGATCAGTAGAACAGTCATTGTGTGGAACTAGAAATGGGAAGGAATCGCCCCACCCACGAAAAGGGGGCCTCTGTATGCTGAACAGCTAGGGTGCCTTAAGAAAGTGGCCTTCAAACTGGGGGGCCCGGAGTTGGGGGGTTGGAAGGATTATGGTGACAAGCATTTGTGAGGGGGTGGAAACTATTTTTACTCAATGGGATGGGGGCTCAGTAAAAGAAGGCTTGAAGACCACTGCCTTAAGGAAAGGGACTAGCGTGACCTCCCGCTTTCATATAGCAAAGCAAACAGAACTCCTTTCACGCCCAGGTCAGAAAACGCAATGGAAAACGGGGGTAAACAAGCCCTCTATATGTCCTCTAAAATAAATGGTGTAAGAGCAATACAATAGCTCTGCCTCATGGGTATAGCATCCGTAACTTCCAGCAGTGAATAATATTCAAAAGCATTACAATACAAAATGACAAGTCTTCGAATGGCAGACAGTTTGCTTTTTATGGGGGGCAGCTTTACAGAACCTATTTAGGGTTGCTTCAACCTTGAACTTAACTTGAGAACATAGTAGACTTTCCACATTACACAAATCTCAAACCGATGCACAAACACAATCTCCCCCAGCTTGAACGAGGTGGAACCAGGGGGGGGGGGGCGGGCCGGGGTTCAAGACTCGCCTTTGGTGCAAATTCAGTTGCTGGACAATTAATGGATGTCACTTTATTTTTGGTTGGCTGGTGGTGAATGGCTTCAGTGAAAGCCAACAATCACGTTGCGAGTATTAAGAGAAATAAATAGATGGGGGGCATCTGTCCACTGTTGGTTAGAGGAGCCTTTTTCTCTCCCTTCTTAACAAGAGCTTGGATGGCCAATATCTGCAACCATTCTCCTTGCGCAGAATCACAACAGCAAATCTAGTTTGGAGCTTTTGTAAAATAACGCCCAAAGCTCCCTGTGCAACCAGAAGCAGGAAGGTGGGAATCAAAGACCGCATTCACCAGGGCATTTCAACCATCCCCAGCCTGAGACTACACCTGGCGGTGTGTGCAGTACACCCCGTACCACAAATCAGCTCATTCTGCCACACGCTTCGAAACTTAGCCAGCCTTCCTGCCAGCCAAACAAAACTGCGACCCCGCTTCAAAATTCCCCACACAAGGGAAATCTATTCCAGTGGGTATCTGTGCACCGGCCTGGGCAACTTAATGAAAATTACAAGCATTGTGCCCTTTATATCCAATAGACACATTCTCACAGGGGCTACACAACACTTCAATGTTCTTAAGCAGACAACGGAGTGAAATCTTGAGTATCGCTGGGCCCGTGCAACTCTTTCCTTCCTAGTAAAGCACTGGGATGATTTTGCTCGTACCCGCTGAAGGACCGTTCATATGTACGAGTAGTATACGCACCATACCGTGCACATAGCAAAGTCACACACACAGGCAACACAAGCAAGTGGATAACGGACTACTTTAAAAAGTAAAACAGCAACTAGGGATTTTGCAAAGGTTTGTTTAGTATATTAAACTTCCGCCGTTCAAGCCCACACGCGAATAGTCCCTTAGGGCCCAGGGAGGGCCCAAGACCTCTTCCAAACTAGCAATCAAAATATATGCTAACGATAGCAGAGCCAGCAAGATATCAATTAGGTTTTTTGCCTTTAAAAATAAAACAATTAACAACATTTATTTTTGACCCTGAGCCCCCCTAAGAAAAGATTTATCTGGCTTGGGGGCTCCCTATACACAAGGACTCCTAAATGTGTATCGGCTGAGAACCGTTATCGCCCTCTGGTGTATAATGTGCCCAGATGTGGGTGACAAACACCAAATTCTTTCAAAATCATTGCTTGCAATAACACAAATTAGATCAGAGGGCAAATATTTGTAAACACAGCATTAAGAATGTTTTGCTACAGAGGACTTGCCTAAATGTAGTGTTGGATATTTCCTACAGTAACGTTTGACATGTAACAATTTGTTTTAGTACGACAACTTTGAGACTGCCATCAATGCAGTCACTTGCAAGTTGGACAGAGAACTAGTGTGAAGGGTGGGCCTGTCTTTCAGCAGCCAGCCTGTCACTTTTGGGTTCAATGTTTGCAATAGCCAACCACAGGTTTTCCAGCTCTGACCGAGATTTACTCTTTACGGCTGCAAGTGCTGAGAATCCAAACTCACAAATGTATGAGGTGCTGAAAGGTAACAGTACGTTGACTGCGCATTTGGATAAAGTTGGAAACACTGCATTTTGCCAAAATCCACCAAAAGACATTGGCTCTCCAGTAGGCGGTCACTTTGAAGTTCCATTAGTTCCTCCTGGAGGTGTATTGGGAGGTGGGCCCCTACGTCTGCTAGGAAAGGCTGAACCACATTGATGTTACAATTACTTTGAGATTGGTTCTGAGATGGTTTCCTATTAGTGCAGCAACACATGAAAGATCATAATCCGTCTCCTTAAGAGCATCTGCAAATAATGGAAACCCATCAGAATGTTGACATCAGCCCTCCTCCAAAGCTCCAGCTTCTTCTTGAATGCTGATATTTTTGTGTTCATAGGCAAAGATGTGGTTTCTGTGCCTTATGTGGTTTCTGTGCCTTGCAGGGAGAGGTTTAGAAAATGTAGCTTTTCTAAGTTGTCCCCATAGTAAGCCAACATTACCAGCCAGTGTGAATCACACACACAGAGGCTCTTCTTTCCCCTGGTCCAAACCCAGGAGAAAGTGTCTCACTTTGTTCCAGAGCTCCTAAACGCGATTTAAAATCTTTCCCCATGGAGAGCCACCTGACCTCCGTGTGAAACAAAGCATCCATGTTCAGCTCCCATTTCTGCACATAACGGGGCAAACAGAGGGGCTCTTGTGGGGTGCATCTTTACAACAGAGGTCAGCACCTCTGAGAGTCTATTCCCCATATCACGCACAGGCAAAGCTTCCCAGTGTATCACGCAGTGTGTCCACAACATATGTGGAGCTACAGCCAACACTTTTGCTTTTAACCCAGCTCCAGCACCACACGTTGAAGGAGCACCATCCATGCAAATAACACACACCTCCCACGTTATGCAGTGGGAATTTAGGAAGTAGTTAATGTTAAAGACTACAGATGCAGTTGCTCTGCCCTGAATCGGTTCATAAAATAAGAAATCCTCCGATATTTCTTTTTCACAGCAGTACCTCACATAAACAATCAAATGAGCTTCTTTTGAAATGTCAGTGGCCTCATCCAACTGTAGGGCAAACTGACTCAAGCGCGATATCAATTCTGTAGATATCAGTGGACAGGTCAGCGATGCAGCAGAAAATTGTGGTGTCAGACATAGGGATACTTTTGCATTTCTATGCTGCACAGTCAACAAACATTATGTAGTTGACAGTGAGAATTGTTAGCAGAACTATTTTCTCAGCATCTGTAAAAGGTTTTTGTTTTTGCCCAGATAACGTGTTAAGAAGCTTCCAAAGTATTTGCAGGTGCTGAGGCCACATTTTTAACAGTGTCTTTTTGCTTTTGTATGCCTAGCAGCTGCCATACAAAGACATCCCTGGTCTTTTTTGCTAAAATCAGCAGGTTTTGTTTCCAAATGCTGCTTTAATTGTGTTGGCTTCAGGTTTGCTAATGTAGCGCCACAAACCACACACTGCAACTTAACTTCTGCAGCAACTGCGACCCATGTGAACCCAAAAGTCCAAATAAGAGTCATCATATTGCTGTGTTTTTACATTTATTTTGTCTGTTTCCACCACTCCTCCTGCTTTTCATTTAAGATTCCTACCATCTTTGGGCACTAGAAAACTATTGGTTCTATGTGATATTTCTGCATTTTAAAGCCCAAACACAAAAAGAGACAGATTTTGTTTCAGCCATTTTCCTATTGGCTTTAAAATGTGGAAATATCACATATTGTCTCCCCTCCCTCCCCCGGTTAACAAGCGAGAAGGAGCGGGTGGGTGAAATACATTAGCCCCCATAAACCTCAATTTCCCACCTACACCCCCCCCCCAAATCAACACACGCATCCTCCCCACACATACCCACATACACTCACACAGTCCAAAACTCACCTGCCTCGTGCAACGACTCCGCTGGGGTTCACACCACCTGTCAGCCCCTGCGCGCACTTGTGTGCGGCAGGGGCCTGACAAGTATGATAGTTGATTTAGAAAGACCGCTCTTGGCGGTCACAGAGCAGTCTTTCTAAATCAACCTTTTTGCCCCCATCGGTACAGAGAAAAAGATCTTTTCACTTAGTACCAACGATCCATCTAAAAAAAGGAGCCTGAATCTGTGAAAACATTGCAAACCCCCACATTAGTGCACGTTACCCTAGTTTTTAAAAACCATTTCAAATGGCAACACACCACACGCAAAGATTTAAAATGAACCATGTGAAAAGGCTGGGGAAAAAATAATTAAAAAAGGAATTCCCCAAAAGATTGAAACAATGGCAAACACCACATGCAGAATAAAAAGGAACCACGTGAACAGCTTGGGGAAAAAATAAAAACAAATAAAACTCTGCAAAAATGGATCAGAATACTGGTTGGATAAAAAACCACATTGATACTACTCTCAGAAGACTCCCTGTTCAGATTGTGAAGTTCTGGCTCGAATGTGTGGCCCTGGACTAGGCCACAGATTGGCGGCGAAAACCACACCTGGACGCACATTGCACAGGGCCGATATAAACCTTCAGCATGGAAAAGAAATCCTTACCTGCCTGCATGACTGGGCCAAGTACTTCACTGGATTTTTTTTGCTGGGACACAGGTGGTTAGGTTGACACACTGACGCTTGGAGCGATGCTGCTGCAATGAAAACAAACCAAGGATACATGGGTCCACCTGAGACTTCAAAATTAAGATAAGATGAGCTGGGGTTAAAACCAGCTCTTGGGTGTTTAGACATCAGCTAGTAAGCAGGACCTAACACTGGGAAACCAGGAGAGAGTACACAGTGCACTGTAAATGCAAGGCCTGGCACTTATCTGCAACAATGCCTACCTCCCTCCCAAGCCCTCTGCTCATTTACCTCCAACCTTCTGCGAGTGAGCCGATTCCCAAGCAGAGATTTGAAGGGAGATCTTTATCCTCAGCAGGGGCCTCCCTCTGGACTAGCCTCCCTCCATCTTGAGACGGATCTCCGTAAGTTCCGGAAACTTCCAAGACGTTCCCTCTACCCTGCTAACCTATCTTTCTGCTCTTCCCTCTCTCCTTTTCTGTACAGCTTGCTGACTGGCCGCCTGGTCTCCTGAAGAGTATCACAGGTCTCAGGCACCCCCACCAGTGCTCACACTCACCTCCGGGCCCTGCACTCGCCTCATCATCACTGCACTTGATCAATGACTCAAAACAGTGGCATCTCTCTGCACTTACCCCAGTCTCCACCGACTGGGTGCACTTGGACCCCTCCCACCCCCAGGACTTGTTGCCCCCTCCAACTCACCTGTATCAGTCTGGCCACGTGCGTGATCCGAATGCACCATGCTTGAAGATAGACTGTCTGTTCTCCCTGGTCTTCACTCCCTGCATGGGAGCACCTTAATTGCAGTGGGAAAAACTGCAGAATCGTCATTAGGCCTATTTGCCGTTATCTCCACTGTTAATTGTATTTTATGCACTTATTCTTCCTGTTCAGACTATTATTGTTTTGAATTTCAAGGGCTCTGAACAACAGTTTTTACCCTCATTCCCTCCCTGAGCACTTTGAAACACTTGCCTTGTCTATAGGCGCTTTACAAATAAACCTTACCATACCAACTCCCACATGAGACGTGAACTTTCAGTACTGCCCCAAACTGGTCATGAGAAAGGAAAAGCCTCAAAAATAGGTTTGAAATCCTGGATTGTGACTCCTAAATATACCTTTTAAATTGCCCCACCATCAACCACAGCAAAATACAGTCGTATTTAAAAAAAGCATTCTTACCGTTGGCAAGTCCTACTACAGATGTCAGGATTTTTTTATAATGCCGCTGCTGCTGGGGACTTTGCTGTCCTAGATGGGGTGATAGAGCTAATTTGTGTTCCTGCAATTGAAAAAGTACAATAGAAGTACAAGATTAACCGAACCAATATTTGCGCACAATGCCACTCAGCACACATCCTTCCCGCACACAAAACGGACGTAGGGTGCAGAGTCCTCCCAGGAAATTTCCAAAGTTCCCTATAGGTCAGTCCACCCCAGCTGGCAGACAGAACAGAGAGCAATCGGAGCACATACCTGAAAAAATGACTCCTACTCAGTCACAGAGACAGAAAATGATAGAGCGAGCGAAAGAGCATCAGCTGGTTATATTTTACACTTTCTATTCCCTGACTAGAATAGTTGGGAAATCCAGCATGCTGGCATTCCAATCATACATCTACATATCCTACATAGAATCCGATACATAGAATCGGACAAAGTAGTGCTTAACCCACCAAGCTAACTTTCAGAAACATTGAGTAATAGCCATTTAGCTTTTACTGCAGTTCGGTGACAGCGCTGAAGTAGCAGCAGACTCTGCTGCAGCTGCCATGCCAGACACGAGGGCGCCTGGCTTCGTAGCTCAGCAGGTTGACAGACCGCTGCTGAGAAGTTATATATGCAAAATATAATTAAGTGCATCGATATATTGTTGTTGTTTCAGGTTGAAGTTAACCAAAACAAAAAAAAAAATATATACTTTAAACTTGTTAAATCGAATGACTTTTGGCAATTACTTATGAAAAAGGAAGTGCTATAAAATTGGCCAAGGGATGGGTTGGGCAATGGGTTGGGGTATTTCTGCCTCTGTAGTGAAAACCAAAAGGTTGGCACCCATGAACCCTGATTAATTTCCTAATAACTGGTGTCAGCACAACAGAAGCATTATTTGCGATTAACAAAGTTTCAGCAGCGTTTTTGAGTTTGAAAATAACCTTTTTTCTATGAACGTGTAAAATGCATATTTGAACAATAATTTGTCGAGCATGAAGAATTCCTGCTTTCAACAGTGATCCCCCCCACCCCCCGACCCTGCCATAGTGATGTTCATGGACCATTGATTCCTGTGCTGTCAGTTTCAGGCCATACGGAAAAAAAAAAACAGATGAGCAAACAGCCAGGAAATGTGCGAGTGACGGCTGGGGAAAGGAACACTGCAAAGATTAATTAGGTCACCAAGCCCTCAGCTTCAATCTGCGAAGCTGGGGGCTTATTAAAGCCTGGTCATGGCTGAGGCAGGCCGAGTCCTGAGATCCGGCCCATGGACCAGAGGGGTGACGAGGCAGAGAGGCAGCTAAAGCTGGGGGGCCAGTGTTGTATGATATTCGGCTCCCCCACGTCGCAGGGGAGCCTGATATACAACACCGGCAATGCGTGCTTCCGTCCCTGCTCGCCTCCTCTCCCCAGTCGCCCGCAAAGGTGGGGCCAGAGAGGGAGATGAGCGCCGGGGGACTAGCACTGCAATGATCCGGGCCCCTCGCCCAAGTGGGTTCACAGGGGGAGAAGGCAGCAGAGGGACTAGGAAAGGCCTGAAACGCTTGCTTTCCAGCACCCCCTCCAACTGTGGTGTTGGTGGCTGAGGCGAGAAGCGACATACCTTACCACTCAAGAAGACGCTGGCGGCACCAAAAGAATGCAACAACGCAGCCTGGACGCACAATCCAAATGCAGGAAAGCTCACGCCCATGCTGCACTTATTTCCTGTTTCGTGGCCACACCCCATCATGTTGCACTGACCAAGCATGTAGTGTGGCAAAAAAAAAAATATATTTTTTTTTTTCACCGTCCTGGATCACACGCCCCACAGATTGAAGATCTCTGCCTAGAGTATGGCCATTTTTAAGGCGAAATACTCAGGAGTTTGCATTTTCACTGCATACTAGCACAGTATACATGAACATGCAGGCACCTAGTTAGTGAGATGACGCAGGGAAATGAACTCTGTCCTATGCAGACAAACAGCGGAAGAAATGCCCTGGGGGGGGTTGGGGGGTAGGGTGTTCAGAGGGGTCAAGAAATTCATCTTGTGGTAAAACTGACTCTGGCCAGTACAGCTCAATGCACTGCTTGGCAGCACTGAGCTGTAAAGTTAGGCACAGCTCCCTGCAATGCTCAAATCAGAACCCCTCACCTTGTAAAGGCAGTGAAGTTACAGCAATCATGGCAAGGGAACTTCATGCCGTCGTAGCAGTGCATAAAAAGACGCATGCGGCTGTGGTAAAAATGGGATCGACATTGGGTTTAATTTCCAACTGGGTGACCACATTGCTGTTTTAACAGTGAAAGCCGGTTGCGCAGATAAGGGTCAAGAAAGATTGATAGATCAACTTGCTGCTAGCAGCCGAAACTGCCCTGAAATTCCCTCGGCGTGCACCGCACGGCCCAAAATCACTTCTTTTTGGTGGGTGGCGGGGACAACAGCCAGGACACACAAAGATCCGCTGTGTTACTCCTACCAAAATCAAAATAAGAAAAACAAACCCACCCGCACCTAAATATACCTGGCGCTTTGAAACACTTCCTTCTTCTTCCAATTAACGAAAGCGTGGGCGGACCCACGCAGGCGCTTCCTCATCCAAAAAGGATGATGTGCATCTAACCCACCAACATCCCTCATATTCTCACAACTCCTCCCACCGGCCGCCTCACAAAATCCAGCAGCACACTGCTCCTCTCCCTGCCTCTCACCCCGCCACCTCCCAGCAAAGCCTTCCCACTCATCTCAGCCACACCCAGCGCAGACAACCGAACCCTCATCAACTCTCTCTCCTCAACATGCCTCTCACACGTAAGCAAAAAATGTCCCACAGTCTCAGGCACCCCACACAGTCCCTCGACTCACGCTTCCCTACTCGAAACAGAGTCATTCAGCCCCACATGCCCTATACTCAACCGATTCAGCATCACCTCCTCCATTCCAGACTCCCCGCATCCACCTTCACCGACACTTTCCCACGGACACCAAACATCCACCTGCCCTTCACCGCACTCACCCACCTCTCTTGCCACTCACCCATAACCCGTCTCACCACCACAGCCTTCACCTCATCCACACTCAAAGGCAACCTCATATCAACCACTCCCCGCCTCATACCCGCACCCGCCGCCAGATCCCCCAACTCATTACCCAAAATGCCACTGTGTCTGGGGACCGACGCCAACTCCAAATCCATCCCCCCACGCACACACCGATCAATCTTCCTCCTGATGTCCAAAATCACATCCTTCCTATCACCATCCCCTGCCACAATCGCCTGCAGCCCACTCATTGAATCCGAAAACACCACCACCTTTTCAAACTCCAACTTGCACACCCTATCAATCGCCAACGCAATTGCCACCAGCTCAGCCGTACAAATCGACACGTCATTCGTCAGACGCCCCACCTTATACTCCCCAGTGCCTTCCAGATAAAACGCTATACCCACTCTCCCAGACACAGGATCCTTCGAACCGTCCGTGAACACCTTATATCCCTCCTTCCCTGCCACATATGCCTGACCCAAAGCCTTAATCTCACCCCTCAAACCCTGCTTCTTCGACACCATTCTCGCCAACTCTAAACATACCTTCGGAGACCCCAACATCCACACCGGTAGTCTCACCAAATCCGTACCCGTCACTGCCAACAACTCGCCCACACCCCACTGCACCCCCTTCTCCCACATGTGAAACCCCAAAGTGCCCCCCCTTCTTCCTCCACCGGTCTCTATAATAATCAAACCTCCAATTATACTGCACGTACTTCACGTACCGGGTGAGCCACACTCTTCGCACTACACTTCACCCACCACCTTATATTCAACGCATCCCTCCTCAACCCCAACGGCATCTCCCCCACAAGCACCTGAACCGCATTCACTGGAGAGGACCTCATCACTCCCGAACACACCCTCAATGCCCTCGCCTGCACCTTATCCAACCGTAGCTTCTGACTCGCCATGAAACCCACTGCTACCTGACATCCAAAATCCAACACTCAAAATCAACCCCTTATACAACATTTGTAAACACATCTGCTGCGCGCCCCACTCTTTTCCAGACACCGCCCGCAATAAATTCAACCTACATTTACACTTATCCACCACACCACCCACCTGCAAATTCCAGTTAAACTTCCTATCCAAAATCACCCCCAAATACTGGAACTCCTCCACGCTCTTCACCCTCACACCTTTCAAAACCAAGTACAACTCCTGCTGCCACCTCCTCCTCGAAAAAAACCCATAATCACACTTATCCACAGACACGAAAAGCCCCACTTCCCACACCACTCTTCCATACGCCCAATCGCAGCTTGCAGCCGACTCTGCACCAACAACAAACTCCGCCCTGTTACCCATACCACACCATCATCCGCAAACAAATCCACCCGACACCCGCCAAAGCCTGAATCAACCCATCCACCATCACATTAAACATCAAGCTAATCACACTCCCCTGCGGCGTCCCATTCTCCATCTTCCAAACCTCAGACAACACCCCGCTCACTCTCACCTGGAAGGTCCTATCAGCCAAAAACGCCTTAATCCACTGAAACATCCTCCCCCTCACACCCATCCCCAACAATCTCACCAACAACCCACTCCTCCACACCATGTCATACGCCTTCTCCAAATCAAAAAAGAACGCCCCCACCAACTCCCCATCACACAACGCCTCCTCCACACCAGTCTCCGAACCTCACTAATGGATCAGCCACCGACAGATCCTTCCTGAACCCACTCTGAAAATCACTCAAACACCCATTCGACTCCAAATAAAACCCCAACCGCTCAGCCACCATCCGTTCCATAACCTTACACAGCACAACAGTCAGCGCAATCGACCTATACGACCTACACTCCGTAGGGACCTTGCCACCCTTCAGAATCGCCACCACAATCGCCCTCTTCCACAACTCAGGCATAACCCCACTCACCCAGATCTCATTGAACAGTGCCAACACCTCCAATTTACAATCCTCCGGCAACATCTCCAAAAACACATACATGACCCCATCCACCCCTGGACTAGACCACTTCCCCTTCCGAATCGCCCCATCCATCTCCACCATAGAGAACGGAACCTCATACTGCTCCTCCCAAGGCCCAACATCCTCCAACAACTCACGCACCTCCGCCTCAACACCACCCATACCAAGCCTCACCGCCTGCGGATAGTTCCCCGAACTGTGCACCCCCGCAAAATACTCCCCCCAACAAATTTGCCTTCTCCCCATCCTCACTGACCACCTCCACCCCTTTCAACAACACAGACATATCACCTTGTGGCCTCATCAACCCGGACATCCGCTTGAACTCCATCCAAACCTCACCTGCACCAGAATCACTCCCCAGGGACCCACAATAGCTCCTCCAATATCCACGCTTCCTACCTTTAATCACCCTCTGCACCATCACCTTAGCCTTCTTATAAGCCACCAAATCCACCAACATACCCATTCTCACCGCCCTGGCCCTAGCCTTCTTACGCACCGCCATAGCCCTCGTACATTCTACCGACCACCAAGGAACCTCAACCTTCCCTTCACTATCTCCGGAACTGCCGCAGCTCTCAATCCCTGCACCAGGTGCTCATTCCATACATCCACCCCCCCCCCCCCAACCCTACCCCGAGGAACAATCAATTCTCAACACAATCCCTTATACAGCTCCCAATTAGCCTTCCTAAAATTCAACCGACTCCCAACCATCCGGGGTCTGACCCCTACCTCACCCCTCAAAGTCACCAAAATGCCAGAATGATCGCTTCCCATATCTCCATCCACACGCACCTCCCACTCACATTCACCCGCAATCGATGCAGACACCAGGGTCAGATCCAAACACGACAACTTCCCAGTCCTCACATCCAACCGCGTACCCGAACCATCGTTCAGCAGAAACAGACAACTCATCCGCCATACCCTCCAATAGTTCCCCATTCGCATCCGTCCGTTCACTGCCCCACAACATATTGGCACTGTTAAAATCACCACACAAAACGCAAGGACCCACATGTCCCCCCAATCACTCCAGACAACACGTCCACCTCCACCACCTCACACGGATTATAATAATTCAACACCAAAACTTCCGACCCCCCTATCCGAATCCCCGCCCCGATTGCCTCCACCGCTCCATCCACCACAATCTCCCTCACAACCAACCCCTTCCGAACTGCCAGAGCTACACCCCCCCCCTCTCCCCACCAACCTATTCTTACGAAACAACTCAAAACCCGGAATCACAAACCTCAGATCACCCCTCAACCACGTCTCCTGAATACAAACCACATCAACACTCAATTCTCCACACACCACCGCTTTCAACTCCTGTCCATTTCTCAACAAACTCCTCGCGTTCCACTGCAAAATCCTCAAACCGACACTCCACTCTTCTTCCGCACTTTAGCATCCATCCCGAACACATCCTCTTCCAGCACATCCACAACACTCAAAAACCTCCTCCCCGCTTCCACCACACCTTTCGTTCGATCCGACACAGACAGACAAATTCCCCTGAAACAGTTCCAGCACACTCACCACAAAGCACATAAAGTCAGTTTTCGGGAGAACCACCAGATCCACGCCTTTCACCGTCCCCACCACGTTCATCTTTCCCACAACCTCACCCACCACCGGCTCACTCCCACACACCTCACTCACCACCCGCACCAGTTTCACCTTTGCCACAGCCTCTGCATAAGTCCAAACCTTCTGCCGCCCTCACCTGTACCACCTCTCTCGCCACCCTGTGACTCTCACACCCCCTAAATGTAGTAGAATGACCCCCCCACAATTCACACACTTCACCGGGGTCTCCATCTTGCATTCCTTGATATCGTGATCCCCACCACACCTCCCACAGTGCCCCTCATTCCTGCACACGCCCGCCACATGTCCAAACTGTTGGCACTTATAACACCTCAATGGCAACTCTGCATAAACTTTCACCCGGAACCTTTGAAATCCCAACACCACCTCCTCCGGACACTCCGCCCTCGCAAATCGCACCGCCACAGTCGTGGACACCACCTTCCCATGCTCATCCCTCCTCCCCAACCTCCACCACCCCCACATCCGCCAGCTGCTCCTCCACCACAGACAACTCCACAGACACCGATACCCCATACAGCACCCCCCCCTCACACGACACACCACTCTGGTCAAACACTCGCACCGCAAGCTTACCCAGACTATGCACCTCCAGAATTTTAGCCTTACTACCAGCATCCGTCCCTTCCACTAACAACCAGCCCCCCAGCCACCACTAGCACCCGAGTGACTTCACCCACCCAGCAATCACAAATGGACTCTCCCCCTGAAATGTCTTCTCACAACTAACCGGCTTTAACACCACCTTCCACACACTGTCACATTGCATCTGCACCACCCCAGACACACCGCTCCCTGAAATCCCCTGCCCCTCCAATGCGCTCATTTCCTGGTCCCCGACCCAGCACTGCCCATCCAGCCCCCCACCATCTCTGTGTGCAGACCTGCTTCAAAGCCGCACCTCTTCCCCTTTCTCCCCCGCCCTTAACAGACGAAGATTGCACAGTCGCTGTCCTCCCCCTCCATCACCCCTCCACCTCAACCTTCCCACTCCCCTTTGACATCCTCGCTGTCTCCTCCATGCATACACACCCCCTTCACTCGCCCAGAGAGGCCACACTGCCTCCCTGAGCCCAGCACCCCCCACCCAGACACTGCTCCGCCCTGCCCGAGTCCGCCTCTGGACTGCTCGTCAGCCCACATGACCCCGCTAGATCACCAGCCGCGGCAGCTGTACAGCTCTGCCTCACTTTAAAACACTTCCAAAATGCATGAGCGCTTTATAAATACACAATAAAAAAAAATACCTGCCAGTACACGGCATGGAGCGTTCGTCCCTCCATGACGCTCTTCCTAAGCACGTAGACTTCCTACGTGAAAACGTCAGGACGACTTAACAGAAATACGTGTAATACGTGAAACGAACGTAAAGGCATTTCAGAAAGTGTCGGCAAACTTTTAAACAAACACACAATGCAATCAGGTCTCATGGGAACTTTTTTATAATTGCATTTGTTGACACTTAAATGAATGACTGATAATGAAAGCAATATAAGTGCTCCATTAACGAAACACTTGCTTCCTGATTCCAGGCAGCAGCATCAGGTGAGTGCACGCGATCCAGCTCTTGTAGTGTATGTTACATGCATTTCTTTTGGCAGCTATTAACTTAGACGTTCTCACCCCTTTTTTGGTATATTGTTGCAGCTTTAATTCGTTGTATTGCACATGTTGAAATTAAACATTGTAAGTACGTGACTTACTAAACATCTGGTTTTCAAATTAAACGGGGCAGCCTGTTGTTGTTGGTATCATAGACACAGTAGCTGCTCCGAAGCTCCTTTACGGTACGCTTCAGGCTCTGGTAGGCTCGCAGACGCAGTAACTGCTGTGCAGCTACAACACAGACCCTGCTCCGGTGTAAGTGACTATAAATATATATATAATAATACCTGCGCAGGCTAATTATTGCAGATGTGTATTGTCTTCTGTTCCAGTGCCTACTATGAAAGTAATGATTCCCCTGGGCTAAAGGCTGCAGATCCGGTACTTTCACATGGTCCAATGACCCTTTGGTGGATAATAACTACAGGCACAGTGTCTGTTCTACGTCTAATGGCTGCAGACCCAGAAGCAACACCCTGATTAATATTGGCAGACACTACCTTCTCTAGCGCTAATGTTAAAGGCCCATCACAATCTCTGGCTGGAGGGAATGAGTGCAGACACAAAACCTGCTCTAGCACTAATGACTTCTGATACAGTACGTCGTACCTGCTCATTAGCTACAGCCCTGGGGCAAAAGATTACAGACACAGTACCGGATCTGGGATACCAATGCCAGACCTGTACCTCTTAATCCATTACATGATATGATATTTTATTTATATCGCACTCATGCACAGGTGTTTCAGAGCGCGACCAGGCAAAGGGAAGGGGAGCAGGGGAGAAAACAATAACAAACGATCTTACTAGGCCCAGTGACATTGAGAACATGCAAGTGCATGGGAAGGGGAATAAGGGGGATAGTACATGGGAGGGGGGAGAAAATGGAAAGTGCAGAGCATGGGAGAGAAACAAGATAAATAATACGTTAATAAATAAATAAGGTGATCACGAACAGTGCTAGTGCAGCCTGTGAGTGGCAAAGTGCAAGGTAAGTCAGATAGGGTGTATCTGATAAGTGCAAGGAAGAATGGGGGGGAACTGTATTGGTACTGATACAGGCCCCAGTGCAAGGGATGGCCAAGAGGCAGTGCGGGAGGGTGGCAGGGTGTGCAGGTACCTTGGCCCGAGGACAGGGGGTGGCCAGGTGCAACAGTGCTGAGAGAGAAAACAGATCAACAGGGGAGAAGAGGGGCACGGGCAGAGGCGAAGAGGAAGGTCTTGAGGAGCTTCCAGAAGCGTAGATGATTCTCCTTTAGTTTCGGGGTGGCAGGGCGGCAGTTCCAAAGAGAGGCCCCAGCCGAAGACAGAGATCTGCCCCCCCTGCTGGTTTCTTTGAGAAGCGACTGATCCTGAGGGAGTTCGAGGTAGAGGAGCGAAGGGCTCGAGGGGGGAGGTATTTACGGAGTGATAGTTGAAGGTATTTTGCCCCAGGCCCCAGAACGCCTTGTGGACAATGCAAAGGGTTTTAAATGTAATCCTTGCATCCACTGGGAGCAAATGAAGGGATTTCAGAGCTGGAGAGATACGATCCCAGGGCTTGAGGCCAAGGACCAGTCTTGCAGTCCTGTTCTGGATTAGTTGTAAAGGACGGAGAGTGGAGGCAGGTAAATTTAGAAAGAGGCTGTTACAGTAGTCCAACCTAGAGAGAATCGGAGCTTGCGAGACAGTGAGCTTCTGAGGGAAGGCGAGGAAAGGAAGAGTACCTCTAAGGAGGTGGAGTAAGAAGTTAGACTTTTTAGAGACGTCAGAGATGTGTGCAGAGAAGAAAAGTGTGGAGTCAAAGATGACCCCAAGGTTCTTAGCTTCACAGGAGGGCCAAGGGAGGCCGGCCAGAGAGTGAGGGGAAAGGATGCAGAGGTTGTGCCAATGACGAGGATCTCAGTTTTGTTGGCATTCAGACACAGATCATTGGCGGCACGCCAATTTTGAATGGCGATTAGACAGTCCGAGATGAAGGAGAGGAGGTGGCTGAGGGAAGCCTGAAAATGAGTTGGGTGTCGTCAGCATAACACTAAAAATGTGAGCAAAAAATTGAAATGCTGTAGGCTAGATTTGCCAAGTATTGTTTGAAAAGCCAGGGCGAGAGGTTAGACCCCTGGAGAACACCACAGGTAGAGAGGGAGATAGAGGATAGGAAGGACCCCAGTTGTACCTGGGAGGGTCGATCTGAGAGAAAGGAGGTCAGCCAGGCCAGAGCCTGATCAGTGATACCCAGGTTGTCACGAAGATGATTGAGCAAGGTGGTGTGGTTGACCGTATCGAAAGCAGAGGAGAGGTCAAGTAGGATAAGGACAGAGGGAGTGTTAGAGTCAAGGTTGGAGAGCAGGTCTTCACAGATGTTCAGGAGAGCAGTTTCCGTACTTCTGGCAGCTCTGAAGCCGGATTGGTGGTCATGGAGAGAGCCGACAGAGTCAGAAGGAATGTTAAGATGAGAGACGGCAAGCTTTTCCAGGAGTGTACCCAAAAAGAGAGTAATGGAAATTGGGCGATAGTTAGCCGGACAAGAAGGATCGGCTGTGGGTTTCTTGAGGAGAGGGTGCACGAGGGAGTGCTTCAGAGGGGAGGGTAAAGATCCAGAGGCGAAGGAGAGGTTGCAGAAATCTGCAAGGGCTGGAGCGAGGGTATCGATGTGGTCCTTAATAGTTTTAGAGGGACAGGGATGACAGAATACGACAGAATACCTGCCCATGGCCTTATTACTACAGACACGATACCTGCTCAGCACAGTACGTACTCTGGGGCTAACGATTCCAGTCACAGTATTTGCTCATGAGCAAATCTGGGGTTAATGACTGCAGAAACAGTAAAAACCCCATGCACCCTTTACTTCTTGTGTGTCCTTTCCCATTCCTAATTCGCCTCTGACAGCTCGTACCACACTCTCTGACATGAACGTACAGCGTAAAGAAGACCATCGTGCCACGATTTTCAAAACTGGGATGCTTATTCACTTCACTTGTGCCAAAAAAGGTGGCGAACCGTGCACAAAGGACATTTAAATGCGTGCATCATAGTTGTGCACGGTGAGGTGCTCTTTTCCCACCAAATTCACAACTGTGCAAGGCAGAAGGTGGAAATGGGTTTTGGGCTTTTTCGAGTAAATCCCGATTTTCAAAAGAGGTGCAATTTTTCAAAGCACATGAAAAAAAATGTCCCTGTGCCTATTTGGAAAAGGCACAGGGGGATATAAAATGTATTGGTCGGGCACTTATGATCCTCTCATGAAATGCGTGACTGAATGCTGTGTGTGAATAAGCAAGTGACTGTTGAGTCAAATAATCTGGGTGTGTTCTTGCTGAGCCAGGGAGCTGATTTTGGCTGGTGATGGCAGCACAGTAATGATGCACCTTTAAAAAAAAATGTGTTTTATTGTTATTTTTAACAGTAAGAACACATGTAAACCCCCCCCATCTCGACCCCCACCTTCTCACCTCTTCTCCCCTTCACCCCCATTGATCTCAACACATTTCTGTGAGTGGCCAGCTCTCTTGCCAGCCGTTGTATGGGCCCTTGCATCGTTTGAGAACCCTCCCATAGTCCTCGTCTCCCCTAGAAACTTCAGCCATATCTCCTCCCAGCTTCCTGTGAAGGCACCCTCCCCAAGTGGAGTGAGTACTCACACCAGCTGCAGCAATCTAATTTTCCTCGGGCACCATGCAGCCCGCGAGTCCCGCTGCAGGTGATGCAGGACCATATACCAGTCTGAGACAAACCTTTGATGATCCCCTTGAATCGAATAGGTCATCCACTCCAGTGCCACAAAGTTCCAGATTTTACTAACCCATTTGTGTTCTGTGGGGGCAGCTTTTAGTTTCCATTTGTGTGCCACCATAAGAGTTGCCACCACTAGGATGATGTATGTCTTTCTTTGAACTTTTGAGGGTAGATTTTCCAGAACCCCGCCCATTCCCAGGATGACCATCCTTATGTGGTCTGGCATCTGACTCCCAAAAATACTATTCATTCTAGCACAGGTCATGTCCTAATAAGGCTGTATGACTGGGCATTCCCACCAGATATGCTTCCACAATCCCAGTTCCCCCACATCTCCTCTAGCAGAGCGCTGACGCAGTTGGTTAGAATGTATGTCATTTTTCTGGGGTGAGATGCCATTGGACCATTATCTTAACCCACATCTCCTGATTCTGGATGGCCTGCGTAAGCTATAGAGCTTGAGTATATCTGCCCACAACTGAGTCCAAAGTTCCCCCTCCAGCGGCTCCCGCGTTGCAGTTTCCCACTGCTCCATATAGTGCCATACTTGGCTCCTTGCCCCTTCTGCTATAATCGCATATAACGCTCCTACCAAATGCCTGTCCCTGTGTCTATCGTTACAAACCGTTCAAAGGGCGTAAGATCCCTGGTGGCCGCTGACCTGACCATTGGGTTCGTAAGCCAGTGCCTCATTTGAGAGTAGTGATACCTCTCCCCCTCATCTAGCCAGAAGTCCTGCTTGCACGGTGCAAAGGATTTAATGTCCTGACCCGAGAACATGCCACGTAGTTTGCGGCACCCTGCCGCCTCCACCCATTGAAGACACCCCTTCTATACACGTTGTGAACTGGGGATTCCTAAACATAGACGTCTGTGGGGAGGGGAAGGTGGTCAAGTTCACCTTCCGCACCAGCTCATACTATGAGTCCCCTACTAGGGCACCTATCCTGCTATGGTACATGTTTGCATGTCTATCCCCCTTGGGTCACCACAACACCTCATCCAGCGGCGAGCCCCCCAATGCTTTGTTCATTCGACACCAGACCTTCCCGCAGTCACCCCTGTACCAATCCCAGCTCACTGTGATTTTAGCCGCAAGGAAATGGAGGCGGACATTTGACGCTCACAACCCACCCTTTCTTTTGGGAGACAGCATCTGCATAGCTACCCTGTGTTAGGAGTGCCTGTTCATGTAAATAGTTATCACAGGCTAGCTTGTCTTGTGGTGTCATGATTCATATGCAAATAGTTATTAGATCCCAGGTTGTGTGGAAGGTGGTTGCATTCTCAGGTGGAACTTGGAGCCTGGCTGCATGGGGGTTCTAGGTTCTGCTCTAGTCAGATGAAGGAGAGGTTCACCGGCTGGGGGTTGCTAAGTATGTGGCTTGTCCTACCTTGTTGATGTCTTGATGAATAAAGGACAAGCTCACTACATCCCAATTGTGTGTGTTGTCTCCTTACACACCAAATCTGGCGACGATAAAATAAAAAAGCAGGAAGCAGTGACCCCTGGCAAAGCAGGAAGGAGAGCCGCACCTCGCCATCAGTCACGAGTGAAGTCTGCGTCAAGTGCGGGTAGTGGGTCGTGGCCTGTGCCAGAGGCAAGCACGGGATCCCTTAGGTGAAGAGAAGAGACCGCCGTGACAGCACGCACGGAGTACTGTTGAGCTCCGGAGCCCAGCTGATCCCTGAAAGCGGAAAGTGAAGAGGCAAGCAGAGGGAGGAACGCAAGGATAATTCTCACCACCAGTGACAGGTGAGACCTGCGCCAGCCTGTGTGTGTGTCGGAGGAGCGGAGCCCATCACCAGAGGCAGCCACGGAGAGAGGAGGCCATTGGATAGCACGTGTGTTTTCATAGCAAGCAGAGTAGCACGCGCTTGCTTTCATAGCAAGAGGAGAAGCACTACAAGGATCTCCATCCTCGATGGTCCCATTAGAGGAAGGGACGCAAAAGCGTCGATGTGCGGGCCACGATCTCAATGGTAGCATCGGGTTGCCCTTGCAACCCCAGCCGAGAGAATTTCTCACAAAGATCCCAACGAGTTGAGCACAAAGTGAACTGCCAGGCAACCAAGCAAACGGAAAAAAAAGACAACACAATGATTCAAAGTGCTCCCAAAAGCACAAGAATTGGGAAGTGACACTAACTCAAGCACAAGATTTTCCTGAAGGAAGTGAAATTAAAGAATAAAAAAGAAAAATTAAAGATACCCAGTGCAATCTCACGAGTTCTTCACATAGATTTGTGTTATTTGTGCAGTGACATTAGAGAACGAATGACAGAAAACAAGTTACTCAGTAACAGGAAGCCTGGAGAGCACAACTGGAGTTGGTGGGCACACATTGAGTGAAGCTAGCAGTGATTTCTCAGAACCGGGTGCAGGAGACACCACCGACCCAGTGCGCCAACGCCGAAGGTGTTAGTTTTGCAAATCAAGGAAGCCATGGCCAATGTACCAGGTCCAGTATTTTTTCTGCCTACTAGGTAAACCTAGGGTGCGTTGGTCTGATTGGAGGGATGGCTTCACTAAATATGCCTGGGCTGTATTTGGCACCAACTACTCCAACGATCGGAAGCAGGCGCTGTTGTTTCATCATTTGGGACCAGCAGGCCAAGAAATTTTAAAGAAACTCCCAGAGCCGGCAGGACATGAGAATGCGTCTGTGTATGAAAGAAGAATTGGCAAGCTCGACAAGCACTCTCAACTGCAAGCGAATATTATAATGGAGCGATCCCACTTTGCAACCAGAGAACAGAAATTATGGGAGGGCATAGAGGAATTTGTCACGGCCCTGATGGGTTCGGCTGCGAAATGCCAGTTTACCCATTGCCAAGATGAACACTTGCGAGATAAGTTGATGATTAAGTGCAACAATGACAAAATAAGGCAGGAGATGTGGAGAGAGCGCAACCCTACCGTAGCAAAGGCAATTGAGATCACAGATAAGTGTTTAGAGCAAACAGAGAAGTGTATCAAAGCTCTTCATCTGGACAAAGGCATCTCGGAGGCAATTGACCGGAGGTTCAAAGAGGGGTGAGAGAGTAGAAAGGAGGGGAAGAGACATTTCGAATGATGCCAGTCCGCACAACAACGGGAATGTGGGACGATCATGGGGACCTCCGAAGGAATTTGAACCCTCCATGTGGAAAAAGTGCTCTAGGTGTGGCAGTGGGACACATTTGGAGTATGATGAGGAATGTGTGGCAGTTCATATTATTTGCCGCGAGTGTGGACGAAAAGGTCATGTGGCCCGCTGCTGCAGAAACTTTAGACCTAGTGGACATGTGCAAGAGATTATTGAAGATAGTGAGGATGATGAATATGGGAGCATGGGGAAGGAGATGGTAAGCTCTGTGCAAGCAGTGTCGGGGAAAGTGAGGAGAGATATACCCTACGCCATCATAACCATCAAAGGAGTACCCATATCAATGTAAATAGACAGTGGTGCTGATTATACTCCCATAAGCGTTTAAGTGTGGAGAGACAAATTTGGTTGCTGCACTCTGCATGAGCCGGAGTTGAGGGCCAATGCATATTGTGAAATACCCATAAAAATTCTTGGCCAGTTCAGTGGAGCGAGTTCAATGGAAGAAAGGCTGAAGGGACAGTTTACGTAGCAAGCAAGGGAGGAGAATTGTTATCGTGGAGTAATCAAGCTGAATTGGAGATACGACTATACGTGAGACATCCTGAGCAAGTTTTAGCAGTAGATGAAGTCAAATCAGGTCATGATTCATTGGTGTCGTTGGAAGTTGCTCAACAAGTTTTAAAGAAAAAACGAGGTTGTCTCAAGGGTTTTGTGCACAGGATTCAACTCAGACAAGGAGCTCAAACCAAAGTGGCCAAGTTACGCATGGTGCCGTTCGCACTGCGCAAGGATGTAGAGGTGGAGATTACCAGGATGGAAAGTGAGAGAGTTATTGAGAAGATTCAGACTTCGGAATGGATTAGTCCCATCGTTGTAGTGAGAAAATCCAACGGCTCAATAAGACTTTGCATAGATTTGAGACACTTAAACAGCATGGTAGTGGCGGAGAAGTTCCCTCTTCCGAGGATTGATGACTTGCTGACTGGGATTGCAGGAGCTCGGATGTTTTCTATTTTGGATCTTAGATCTGCTTACCACCAGATTGAATTGCATGAAAGTTCCATGGATTTAACTGCATTCATTACTCCAGTTGGTCTTTTCAGGTGCAGAAGGATGTTGTTTGGGCTGGTGTCAGTGGCCAGCGTATTCCAAAATGTCATGTATCGGTTGTTAGGGAGTGAGAAGGGTGTGTTATTTTACCAGGACGATGTGTTGATTTGTGGTGGGAGTGATGAAGAGCATGACGTGCGGCTGAGGCGAGTGTTGGAAATATTGAGTGAAGCTGGTCTTACCATTGCCAATGAGAAATGTATTTTCAGGGCACGGAAGGTAGTATATCTAGGGCATGAGATTTCCTCAGAAGGGGTGAGGCCGAGAGCCGATGCTGTGTAGGCCATCCGCAAGATGGAGTTGCCCAGAAGTAAGGGTGATGTATTGTCATTTTTAGGCTTGGTGGAGTTTTACAGTAAATTCATTGAGAGATTGTCAGATTGGACAAAAGGGATGAGGAGGCTTACCAGGAAAGGGGTCTCTTGACTGGGACGCGGTGTGTGCTGAGGAATTTGAGGATATAAAGCAGGCATTCATAAAGGCTACAGTGCTATCTAGTTTTGAGGAGGTTCGGAGGACTCTAGTTTTTGCGGATGCTAGTGAATATGCTCTGGGTGCGGTCTTAATGCAGGAGTGTGGTGCTGATTTGCATACCATAGCATTTGCCTCTAGGACATTAAAGGAGGTGGAGGTCAGGTATTCAGTGGTAGAAAAGGAGGTGTTGCCATGTATGTGGGCTGTGGAAAAGTTCAAAATGTACTTGTGCGGTCGAAAATTCCCCATATGTAGAGACCATAAGCCATTAATTAGTATTTTTTTAAAAGGTGGCTTGAAGCAGTGTCAAGGAGAATTATGACATGAGTCAGTAGTATTCAGGGGCTACAATTTTGTATGGAACATGTTCGGGGAACGAACAGTGTTATGGCGGATGCCTTATCAAGGTCAGTGATGGTAGGGCGTGAAATTGGTGAGGCGCTTGGATTTGATGATGTGCGAGAGATCTTTCGCGTGCAATAGTGTATAAAAATGCTGAGTGGGATGTGCCATGTTTGAAGGATTAAGTGTATCAGTTAGTTGTGGATTTGGTGAGGAAAAATGCATCTGATGTGGGTGAGGAGAGGACGAAAGAGTATAGGAAGGTGAGGAATGAGTTCTGTGTGCGAGACAATTATTTATGCAGAGGGCATAAATTGGTGGTGCCGGAGAAGACGAGGGCTGCAGTGATGGATCTGGCGCATTGTGGTTATTTGGGTCTTGCAAGAACTAAAGGGTTGGTAAGGTCTGATTTTTGGTGGCCGGGTGTCGATAAAGATGCAGAAGAGCAGGTGAAGGGATGTATTAATTGTGTGGAAGGAGACAAGAGTATTTGTATTTTATTTATTTGTAGCACGCGCCAGGCCCATGGGCATCCTGGCGCGAAAACTTAGTAGACATAGTTACAGAAATAAACATGTACAAGATATACAACAAAATGTAAATTTACAGTAAAGTAACGTAATAGTATATATAAAATATATTATAATAGACATAATTACAGAATAAGCGGAGAATACAACCAAACGTAAACTTACAGCGAAGCACAGAAATATACAGCAGAACGCAGACTTGGTCACGCTGGGCGTAGTGTCAGAACCATGCAGTAGTGAGTGGGTTGGAAAGTAGTGGAACATAGTCAATCACAGTGTTACATAGTCCATCGCTTTAGGCAGTTTATCAAAGGAGCATAAGTTAAGCGAGGCAAAATTTCAGTGGGGCAGATGGCTCTAGGTGATTGCTGCAAGCAGAAGGCTGAGTCAGATTTGAGCACGGAGCCATGATTTCGTTTTTTGTTTGAAGGAATTGAATGAGGGCTCAGATCTGATAGTGGACGGAAGAGTGTTTCAAAGCTTGGTAGCCAAAACAGGGAAGCTCACGCCCCCAGCTTTTTGAAGTTTAAATCTCGGCAGAGATAGGTTATGTGTCTGAGCAGTTTTTGGGGTTGTGAAGAAGTGTGGGGGGAAAGGCAGTTGGATAGGTATGGGAAGGGCCTCGTTAGTCAAGCATTTGTGAGTAAGGGCAAGTGTTTTTGTTATCAACGAGATTCTCTGTTTGACAGGTATCCAGTGCAGGTTAGTCCTGACATCGGAGATATGTTGGTTTCTTGGAATATTTAAAGCCGCTCTAATGGCGTTATTCTGGGTGATTTGCAGTTTGTTGAGGTTAGCCTGGCTAGTCCCCAGATATAGGGCACTACAGTAGTCTATCTTAGACATGATGAGCGTTCTAGCTAGAGTGATGCTATTGGGGGTGGTCAGAAAAGGTCTGCAGGCTGCGATGAGTTTGCAGGTATATGCCGATGCTGATCTGACTGCGTTGGTTTGTCTTGTCAGGGACAAGGTAGAGTCGAGATAGATACCCAGGGTTTTAGTGTCCTTGGACACCTTAATGACGTTGCCATCAATGATGAATGACTGATAAAAGTGATCTAATTTGTTAAGCCGTTCAGAGGAGCCCAAGATGAGGAGCTCCGTCTTATCATCATTGAGGCAAAGTTCGTGTTGGGCCATCCAAGCCTGGATTACCAGATATACTTCATTCAATGCCTTGGTGTCCGCAGTGTGGTCACCTGTGATGGGGATGAGTATCTGGATGTCATCAGCATAATTGGTGTAGGAGACACCCAGATAATCAAGAACATCAAAGAGAGGTTTTGTAAACACATTGTAAAGTGTAGGTGACACACACGAGCCTTGGGGGACCGCGCATTGGATAGGGGCAGGGTCAGCGGCTGCTGATGGGGAGAATACCCTCATGTGTCTGTTACTGAGGAAGGAGCTGATCCAAGCAGTGGCTGAATTGGAGAAGTGGGCGGCATTGCGGAGGTGTTGGCACAGGACTTTGTGATTGACCAGACCAAAGGCCGCATCCAGGTCTAGGAGTAATAGCTAGGCTAATTTCCCATTATCTTTCAGGACTTCGATTTGAGTTTTCAAATCTATCGGAGCCATTTCAGTTCCATGCCTGGGACGGAAGCCAGATTCTTAGTCCAAGGAGGTTGTTGAGTTCCAGATAGTCTTGAATCTGCAGGTAGGCCGCACGGTTAAGTATTTTGAGCATGAACGGGAAAGTGGTGATGGGTCTGTAATTAGTTGGTATACTCGGGTCTAAGGAAGGTTTTTATTTTAGCAGTGGGATCACCCAAGCATCCTTGAGATTGTCAGGAACAAAACCTGTTTTAAAGGAGGAGTTGATAAAGGCCGTTCTAAAAGGGGCAAGGTCATGAGCAGATTCCTTGATGATGGAGGCAGGGCAGGAATCACCTTGGCAATTGGAAGGTTTGATTCTGTTGATGATTTCCACTTCAGCAATGGTGAGTGGAGAGAAGGCAAACGGTTTGATCTTAGGTGAAACGAAGGGGACAGTCATTGATGGAGTAGACTGACGATTATCTAGCTTCAGACTCCTTTGTTTATCTTTAATTTTTTGATTGGAGGGAAGAGATTTTATTCAGTAAGGCTGTCTGGATATTTGCGCACCATTTGCTATCTTTAATACAGGAGTCGGGGGTGTGGCAGGAGATTTGAGTTCCTTTAGGATCTTGAATAGTTCTTTGGTGTTCGAGTCAGCTAGCATGATGCGATTGACTTTTTTTGGCATGGTAGATGGCTTCTTTATAGTTGAGGGTGGCCGGGATAAGGCCATCCTTGTGAGCATCGGACTGATGACTTTTCCAGCGATTTTCAGCGCAGCGTTTAACTTTACGGAGCACTCTTAACTGAGGTGTAAAGCAGGAGTTGAGGTGCGCGTGAGGTTTAGGCTTTCTCAGTTTAATGGGGGCGATAGTGTTTAGAGCTGAAAGCATCGCTTGGTTATAAGTGCCTGCTAGTATTGTAGGATCAGAGCAAGAGTGTATGACCTTGTTAAGGGAGGGGAGTAAGAGAGGGAGTAATTTCTCTCTAGTTATGTCCCTTTTGTTTCTAGTAGGGGGCGTGTGGCTGCTTCAATATTAAAGGTGATGATATGGTGGTCTGACCATAAGCAAGGTGCATTGGAAAATACACTGATGTTACAATTGGTATTGGCTAGCCAGTCAAGTATTCATCCTTTACTGTGGGTGGGTTCTTGGATGTGTTGAGTGAATCCGAAGTCGGTTCGGGTATTAGCAAGGTCAATGGCGGTAGGGTCATTGCGGTCACGGAATCCCAAGTTGAGGTCGCCCAAGAGAATGATTTGCCATTTAGTTTTGGATTTATCTAGTAGTAAGGTAGAAATCTCATCCGCAAAGGAGGAGGCTGGGCTGGGTGGTCTGTAAATAAGGTGTAAGGTGGCAGTTTGGTTGGGCGTTGGAGAAAGCTTGACTGAGAGTAATTCAGCAGACTCCATATTGACATTAGGAACAGCTCTTTGGCCAAGTGAGTTTTTGTGAATTAAGGCAACTCCACCCCCTCTGGATTGGGCAGTGTTATGATCGCAGCGTGTAATACTGTAATCTGGAGATATGGCTAGAGATAGTGTAGGTCCAGATGCTGCATGTAACCATGTCTCGGATATAGCAATGAAGTCAAGCTTTTAGGTCGTGATAAGGTCAGCAATGTCCTTATTGTGGGGAGTGACAGATCCGGCATTGATAAGTGCGCCCTTGATCTGTGCAACTTCAGCTACTGGGGCTGCAGTTTTAGGGTTTTTGATAGTAATGGGAGTACACATGGCATGAGGGCTGAGACTAGGGGAGGGGAGTTTGGGCATGGTGCGAGTAAACGTGTTAGTGCGCCTGTTCACGTGACAGAACCTGGATCCTAATCTCTGATTTCTAATGTGGAGGTCGCAAGGTTGATTAGGTGTGGGTTTCTTTGCAAAGTGTTCCAGCCAGAGAGCAGAGGCATTAAGGTACTGGTTTGTGGAGGCATCGTTATAATTGTGCTCATAAGTCACTAGCAGGTGGCAACCCATAGTGTGGCAAGGTGGAGGCAGTAGCTGATAGTGTGCAGGGTATACAGGTACCGCAATAGGTGAGGGAGAGCAAGAAAGGTGGACTGGTGATGCATAAATGAGCAACCTGGCCAAGATGGACCGTAGTGAGAGCAATAAGTGGACGTGGATTAATAAGATACATGAAAGCATGATGGACAGAGGACGTAGTGCATTAAGTGCTACTGGTGAACCAGATGACCGTGCGTGCATATGGATCAACAACTTAGTGGTACTAAGCCAAAAACAGGTGTTGACAAATATGAGCCTATTATGTGCCAGTAGTGTCCAAAGGGGAACTGAAAGGTATATAGATACACACTAGCCAAAATACAATCCGGCACAGACTAGTAAAAATTACTAGGTAGGCTAAGACCGTGGGGTCAAGGCAGTTAGGCAGCTAGAGGCAATCAAAATATGTGCCACGGAACCCGTAGTCTCTCGAATAGTGTTACAAATCTAGGTGATCAGATGCAAGTGCAGCGAGGCAGAGGTGCTGGCGCAATTAAGAACAGACAGTCAGAGCAACAGTGTGCAATGCGGTATCCTACCGAGCAGGACACAAGGTTTCTTATAATACCAAGAACTCAGACATGGCAACTAGCTAAGAAGCAAATGTGGTACATTCCTGGGAAGGGGATCACTGCGACAGGACCTAGTTGTAAGTGGGAATCAAGTACCAAGGAACTTCAAATCATAAGTAACACGGCTAATGTAACAGGCTAAGTGAGCCGAAGCAAGGCAGCATTAACCAATGGTGCAAGGCAGTATTAACAGCATAAACATTGTTTGAGCAAATCAATGGCATACATTGCAGTCACTGAGGTAATGGTATGGGGTGGCAGAGCGCAGGCAGAGTGTGATAGAGGAAGGCAAAGGTGACCACAAGGCGTATAGTAAAGGTAAGGTGACACTTATGCAGAAAGCACGTAGTGATTACTGAACGCCAACTCCGTGTCACACAACAATATGAGCAAGGTGATGCAGGTCAATCAGAGTGAGAGCAAGTGCAACGCTACAGACAGAGCTGGATGGAAATGAGAAGAAAGGAGCAGGTTCCTGGCCCTGGCCTCAGTCGAATCTGAACAGGGTCAGGACAGGGACTGCCTTGTTGGGCAGCAATAGTGGGTGGGCCGGTGTTCGCCTGCCTGCGTCAGTAATTCGCTGAAGTAGTTTCAGGGAGACAATCACTGGAAGTCCAGCCTGCAGAAGGCTATGATTTCACACACAGAATTACGGGCGGCCATCTTGGAGAAGCAACTGCCTCGTGGAGGCTAATGGAGTCAGGATGCAAAAAGTGATTTTCAAGGGCATCACAAATAATTTTTAGAAGGCTCTGTCTCCATGTAGCTTATGGCGAATTATAGGGTGCAATGCAGATTTCAAATCTGCTCAGGGTGGAAAGCGGCCTTTGGAAAACGGGAATGCATCCCTGGCCTCACCTGAAGTGGGTGGCACCGCTCCAGTAGTGGCATGAGGCCCAGTGCCTCCGAGATCCAGATGCAGAGATTAGAGGGGGCTCAGAGTCCAGAAAACACCCATAGTTTAGAGAGAGTCGGAGGATGCTGTGGGATGAGGTTGCATTGGACATATTAGGTCCTTTTTAATATTGGAGGATCTAGAGCTGCATATTTACTGGTGGTGATGGATCTTTTGTCCAAGTGGCCAGAGGTTTGTGTTCTGAAGGAGGTGATCAGTGGTAGCATCATTCGGTTTTTTGAGCCGCTATTTTGGAGGGTTGTCCTCGTAGGTGTCTGTCGGATAATGGGACAGAGTAGTTTCAAGGGATTTTGGGGAAAAAACATGGTATAGAGCAGGTTACAACTTCTCTCCATCATCCACAAGGTAATGGGTGTGTTGAGAGATTCAACCGCACTTTGATGGATGCCATCAGGATTGCTGTGACCACAGGTGGAGACTGGGTGCGGACTGTCATGGAGAGGACATATCAATATAGTTTGACTCCACATGCGGTGACGGGGTGCCTCCATTTGAATTGTTTGCGGTAGAAAGCCCAACTCTCATTTATGCCCGGGTTGGATGGGTAGGTCAAGGTGTGTGGGTGTGGAAGTTGATGAGGTGAGTTGATGAGGTGAGAGAGAAGTTACTGGTCAGTGGACCAAGCAGAGATATGATAGGAAGAATTATTGCAGATTCTTTTGTTAGGCCTGGTGAGTGGGTCAAGGTGAAGTTACTGATGAAGGTGAGGAGGGGCAATTCCTTGTTCTCTGAACCCATGGTGGTGATTAAGGATGTGGGTTCTTCCGTTTTGGTCAAAGGGGTAGGGGCTTGAAACAAGGAGAGGGTGGGTGTGCGGCAGTGAAATGAAATGTGTGTAGGAGAATAGGAGGAAGGGATGTGTTAGGAGTGCTTGTTCATGTAAATAGTTATCACAGGCAAGCTTGTCTTGTGATCTGTCATGATTCATATGTAAATAGTTTTAGATCCCAGGTTTGTGGAAGGTAGTTGCATTCTCAGGTGGAACTTGGAGCCTGGCTGCATGGGGGTTCTAGGTGCCACTCTAGTCAGTTTCAGGAGAGGTTCACTGGCTGGGGGTCACGAAGTATGTGGCTTGTCCTACCTTGTCTTGATGAATAAAGGACAAGTTCACTACATCCCAATTGTGTGTGTTGTGTCCTTATGCACAACACCCTGGTTCTCTTGCGGTTCCAGATAAATGACCCCACATGTTTTTGAATGGCCCTGAAGAAACTTTGGGGAACCCTCAGTGGTAGGGCTGTGAAATAGTACATATTTTTGGCAAAATCACCGTTTTAAGGGCATTAATCCTCCCCTTCCAGGATATTGATATGGCCACCCATTCCGCCAGGCGCCGGTGTAGCTTTTCCGCTGAAGGCGAGTAGATGGCACGGGAAAGAGCACCCAGAGAACCCGTAATCTGCACCCCCAAATATCTAATACCGGTTTCTGCTCATCTACAGGGTCCTATACCCCGCAATTCCTGAACCTTTTCTGAGGGGGCAGTCATGTTTAATAACTCTGAATTGTGGGCATTTATTTTTAACCCTGCCACCTCCTCAAATAGAAGAAGTTCCTGCGAGATCCCTGCAAATTAGGTTTCTTGTTCTCTGATCAACAGGAGCATGTCATCAGCAAAAACTGAGACTCTATGTTCCTCCACCCCAAACGGAATCCCCTAATATCCGGGGAGGCCCTAATGCTGGCCAAGAGCGGCTCCAGGTGGATGGCGCAAAAGAGCGGGGAGAGCGGGCAAATCTGCTTAGTGCCTCGTGAGGCGTGATCCTCTGGGAAAATTGCCTGTTCATTGCCAGGCGCAAGGAGGGAGTTTGTTAGTTAGCTCTTACCATTGAAAGGAATTTAGAACCGAATCCCATAACCTCCATGGTATGGAAGAGGAAAGGCCATTCGACCTGATCGAATACCTTCTCGGCATCCAACGTTAGTATAAGTGCAGGGGTTCTAGATTTATTGACTTTTTCAATCAGATGACAGACCCGCCGAATGTTATCCAAGGTCTGCCTATGCCTAATAAATCCCGACTGGTCAGGATCAATCAGTTTGGGGAGGAGTTTATCCAGGCGTGACGCCAGAACCTTGGTGTAGGTCTTTGTGTCTAGATTAATATGGGCAATCAGCCGGTACGAACGCATAGTGACATCCTTACCCGGCTTTGGGAGCAGCACAACCTTGGCTTCTTTCATTGTCTGGGTGATGCACCCTGCCCCTCCGCCCACCCCACTCAAAGAGTGGCTCTCTAAAGGTTTTGTAGAAGCACGCTGGAAAGCCGCCCGGGCCCGGAGCCTTTCCTGATGGCAAGGCAAGTATAGCTGCCCTTTCCTTTTCGGGAGTAATGTCTCCCTCAAGTTCTTCCCATTCTTGACGAGTGATTTTAGGAAGAGCGCACCGGTACAGGAATTCCCTTTGGGCTCCCTCCTCAGGGGAATCTGATGTGTACTAGACCTGATTATGTGAAGACCTAAATGATGTCAGGTAGAGCAGTGCTTTCTTGCCCCCCCACCTTTTTTTAAAGTATTGTTCTTGATGCTTTTTTTTTTGTAATCAACCTCGCTGACGGGCGATCCGCCTTATTGGTTTTGAGATAATACCTCTGTTGGAGGTAGAGCAATGAACGCTCTTCAGCTCTAGTCTGAAAAACATCTAATGGACCCCTAATCAGCCGATATTCCCTTTGCAGCGTACTCTGAGCGTTATTTGCCATTTGAGCCATTATTTGTTTAAGTTTAGCTTCCAATTCCTCCTGTAAGAGACCTAATTGTTTGTCCCTCTGGCACTTCATCACAATGAGCTCCCCCCTCAATGCAGCCTTAAACGCGTCCCACACCACCTGGTCGCCTACACCCTCTGTTGCGTTAAGTGCAAAATAATCCAAGATTGTATTCTTTGTCATCACTTAGGACTCCACCCTTATGGATGTGGTTAGGGAACTTCCACCATCATAAGCCTGGTTCGTTCTGCCCCATATTGAAGGTAATCGCTATGGGCGCATGGTCTGACAGGGTGATCACTCCTAGCTCTATCCCTGCGACCCTACCCAATAGTGACCTCAAAATCCAGACGTAAACTATCCTTGAGAAGGATCTATTAACGCAGGAATAAAATGTGTAGCCCCCACCCCTCAATTCCCTCCAGCCATCTACCAACGCCTATTAGGCCATGTGTTTGTTCAAGCAGGTAGATAGCGCCACATGGTTGTGGAAAACCCTTGCGCTCCTGTCTTCTCTTGGATCCCAGGCCAGATTAAAGTAGTCTACCAATATTATCTGCCCTTTGGCAAAAGTCTCCAATTTGGTCCATGTCGCCCGCAAGAACCCATCTTTCCCTGTATTGGGGGCGTAGATTGCTGTATTGGGGGCGTAGATTGCTGCCACTGTATATATCCTCCTCTCCCATTTGAAAGAGGTTGCAGATACCTACCCTCTGTGTCCCCCTCTGTAGCTATGACCTGGAAGCCTGGGATGTCCCGAATAGCGATTAACACCCCCAACCTCCTTTCCTCCCAGGGACGTTGGATTGGAACAGATGGCGGAAACCCCTGGATTTTTATGCCGGTCTTACCTGTGAACATGCATCTGTTGGATGGCTACAATTACCACGACTTCCCCTGCCCCAAGAACTGTTCCACCTTCCTTCTAATAACCAGGGAATTAAGCCTCCTGACGTTTAGGGCAGTCACCCAAAGCACTTCCCTCTTTCCTATGGTCGTTTTACTGTGCTGCTCGCACTAATGAGTGGCTGCCGTTGGGATTCCCCCCGAATCCCCTTCACCTTCCCACCTCCCTCTGGGCGGGCTAAACCAGCCTCTAGCTTGCCCCGACCCATCATCTCTGGAATTGAGCCCTTGTAACAATCCAGAGTAAACCTGTGCGGGTCCCACTAGACCCAATTAGATAAACCAAGACATCCTGTACCACCCACCTCCCCAGGGTACCTTTCGCTTAACTCCCTCCCCCAGGCGGACTACAACATACCTTCCTGTAAAACCCCCTTTTCCCTCAGCGTGGCACTCAAGTGTCGATGGTCGTGTGGGCACCTTCCACTCCTGCCTCCTTGTCGGGGGGGGGGGGGTTTGAACCAGGCCCCTTAGGCCCCGTTTATTTTAGCCCCTTGTCGAAAAACTTCATCCACTAAGTTATCTCTTGAGCGGTTCTCTCGCCGGTCTTTGTTCTTGCCTTGGTGACCCTTCATCTTCAATCTTCAGTACTCTCGTACCTTCCTTGCAGGTGGTGACCCAATGCTGTTTCCCTTCCCATTTGAACAGTAGTCCAAAGGGAAAAGTCAATTTATAGCGTATGTCCACTCGCATTATGGCACACACCACCGGGCCCATCATCCTACAGTTCACCAGGGTGGTCTGGGCCAGGTCCTGGATCAGCTGAAGTTCTGAGCCATTATAGATGATTGCTTTGGCCCTCCTGGCAGCCACCAGCACCTTCTTCTGCCCATGCTCGTTTAGGCCACCACTACATCTCTGGGTCTGGCCCCTGTTTCTTCCCTCTTTGGCCCCACTCTGTGTATGTGGTCCAGCTCTATCCCCGACCAGTCTTCCACCTCCAGCAGGTCAGCGAACACTTTTATCCTTGTCCACCACCACCTCAGCAAGGCACTTTATTTTGAAGTTAGATCTTCTCGAGTGGTTTCAAGGTCTTTGCTCTGGGTCTCAAGGTTCTGTGTGGCCCTTGCTAATTGCTCTAATGGCGCGTTCATCTTCCTTGTGTCCCCTGCGACCTCTTGTATGCTGCTCTCTGCTGCATCGGTCCGCTCCTCTAGTTTCGTTATGTCACCCTTCACCTCTTGCAACGATTGGGGCAGTTCCCCTTGCATCATGCTCAACTGTGACTGAATGGTGTTCTCTACCTTGTCCCCAAAATCCTGAAAGCATTGGCGAAGGACCTTCTGGGTGACAACTTAATCTTTTGCAGTGCCTACAAGTGCCCCCAAATCCTCTCCCTCCCCAGGCCCGTGATCTCCAGCAGCCGTTGCCTTGCTGTCTCTGCGCCAGCGTCTCTGCAGATTGCCCTCCTGTGTTTTCTTTAGACTTGGGGGCAGTTTGCATGTCCTCCCCCTTGTTTTTGGACATAGTGCGTAGGCAGGTCTGATGGGGGCGGGGGCCCTGCCCCCTCTTCTCTCTGATATTGTTATGCATCCTTCAGACCTTTACTGGTCTTTTATTCAGGGCGTGGGAACCGCCTCCCTCCGCCGCTTTGTGGGTCTGCCCTTGACTGTGCAGGGGGGGTTGGAACCCCACTCTAACTGTGGGCAGGTGAGCCACTGTTTGTCGTCCTCCTCAGGTTTCAAATTACCCTCCTCCTGGCCTTGGTGCCAGGATCACTCTGCCCCGAGCCTGATCAAAAGGTCACTCCCTTATTCTTCCTTGCCCACCACAGATGCAGATGGACTCTTTAGCCCTCTATTCGGCCTCAGGATTGGCCCGGGGATGCCAGGGCCCCATCAGTCACTGTCTCCTATGCGTGCAGTGCATCTTGCTCCCTTGTCTCCCTTGATGTGCTTCTGGATGGGGGTGCGCTTTCTGAGACACTATATGCAGCTCCATAATTGACCTCAAATGGGCCTCTAGCCGACCCGGCTATGACGCCACAGAGCCTCTCCTGGTCTTCTCTGCAAAGTGCTGGCTTCGAAGCTTGGGCAGGGGCCTTCCCGCCGTGCTCCCCCACTCCTCACCATCACTCTGCTCAAAGCTGGTGATCACTGCCTGCACTGGTCAGCCTCTGCCTGCTTGCACCCTTTCCTTGGGCCAGGGCACATGCTGACCTGTGATGGTTCTCCCCGAAGGGGGCGTGAGGGGGAATCAAGCCCCATGAGGGGTGCCGGCTTCCTGCCTCTTGACTTTCACTGTGCGGCCCCTTGGCCGCTCCAGGTGCTCTTCTCCGCTGCGCAGCTCTCAGCAGTGGGCTATTGGGATGGCCCCTCCGGATCCTCCTGATCTCTCCGATGAGGTGCTGATACTCTGGAGCTGGGGCGGCTCGGTCCCACCACGATCTTCCCACTGGTGCTCTGCAGCAGGGGAGCCCCTGCTCCACGAATCCAGCCAGATATGTGCTTTTATGTGGCTGCACTGGCAGTTTTGGGGCACCCAGTCTAGCCATTCGTTGCTGTGGCATGACTTTTTTTTACTGGGATTCTATGACAAGGCAAGCATGATGAGTGGTATGTGTCTAGACTGGCATTTAGGGCAGCCGTTCAAGCCATTTCTTACTGTGGCGTGGCGTGGCTTTTTTCACTGGGAATCCAGGGTAAAGCACACATGATGAGCATTATTACGCATCTAGACGCGCCTGCATTGTGCAGCCAGTTTGGACATGTTTTCTTGTTGTGACGAGACCTTTTTAAAGGCAAAGCCAACAGGAATGTGCGGCAGAGCCATGGTAGGCATGTTTTCTTATAGTATCATTATTGGCATTATGTTAAGTTGATTTGTACCAGACCACTACCACCCAGGGGCAGTCTTCAGGTGCCCGCATGGCTCTGCAAAAATGCGGGGTGGGGGGTTAGTGGCGGAAAAGGGAGGGAGGATAGGTTGAGAACCAGGAGTAACTGGCGTCTGTGAGTGTTTTGCGTTTGGACACTTGTGAGCGGTCTTGTGCATTGTAACTATGTGGGTAAGATTCCATGCCTGAGGGTGGGTGGTAGTGTTTTGCGTTGCTGTTAGTGTTGTGTGGTTATGGGTTGGTCATGTGCACTGGTTAGATAGTGTCCATAAGAGATTAAACGTTGCAGGTGGTCGTAGCTGTAAGGTAGTCCGGCATCATGGTGTGTTGTTGCATTTTAGATGGTGTAGGGATATGTGGGAGGTTCACTCTGGATGTCAGCATAGTAATGGTTCTCTGTATCTTTATGAGTGTGGCTAGTCCAAGATCTAGTGTAGAGGCGTCGGTTATGTAGGAGGAGCAGGAAGGGAAGAGTGTTAGTAAAGTAGGTCAGTTCGTTGTGGTCTCTCTGGGGCGGCCCTTTGGATGCTGCTTGATGGTATCTAGCCAGGTTCTTGTTTGCGGTTCTTTGGCCCCTCTTGTCTCCTCTCTAGTTGTTTGTCTGCGGTGTTGTTGTTGCTGGTGTCCCTTCTAGGTTGTCGTTGTCTGCTGGCTAGCCAGGTTTTGAGCAGTTTCCTGAAGGTGATGTGGTCTTCTGTGGTTCTAATTACTTTGAGCATGTTGTTCTAGGCGTTAGCAATTAGACGTGAGAGCGCTGTTCCGCCAAATTACCTTTTTTTTTGTTATGTTTTGCCTCTATTTGTAGGTCGTTGCTGGATCTTAGTTCCCTTCCTGGGCGATATGGGCTAATCTTGTCTTGCAGGAATTCTACTCCTTGTCTGTGCAAGGCTTGGTGGGCAATGCAGAGAGCTTAGAATTTAATGCACTTTTGCTACTTGTAACCAGTTTAGGGTTTTCAGTGCTGGAGTGATGTGGTCTCTTCTGTTTAGTTTTAGTAGGATCCTGACTGCTGTATTTTACACCCTTTAGGGTTTCATGGTAAGTCTTTCTGGCATTCCTAGGTAGAGGCTGTTTGCGTAGGTAATTCTTGTGAGTATCAGTGATATGATTGTGAGGTTTTTGAGAAGGGGAGGTAGTGAGTAATCCTCTGAATAGTTGTAGGAGGAAGAATCATTTTTTTGGCGATTGCGTTTGACTTGCGTTCTGGTGATAGTCTGTTGTCCATGAGTATTCCTAGGTTGTTTACTACATTGGTAGTCTCTAGTTGCGTTCCCAATGCCAATTGGTCAGTCCAATTATGGGTTCCGACTGTCGAACCCTGCAGGTGAGAGAATTATTTCTGTTTTTGCCAGGTTCAGTTTGAGTGTGTTCGTTGCCATCCAGTTGTATGTCTGTGCAGCAGTTGTTGAGGTTTGTTATTTTGTTCCTGTGTTCTGTTTGTTTTCACAATCAGTTGTCGACTGCGTAGTTGTAGGCGGCAAGCCTGTGGGAACGAATGATTTTCATCAGTGCGCACATGTAGATGTTGAAAAGTGGAGGGAAGAGGCTGGAACCCAGTGGGACTCTGCATGATATATTTTTGGTGTTTGAGGTGAACGGTGGTAGGTAGGTTCTTTTGGTTCGGTTTGTTAGGAAAAAGGTAAGCCACTTTAGGGCAGATTCCTGCCACATTTCATCAATCTTTTTATTCGTGTTGCGTGGCTGTTTGTACCAAAAGACGCTGAAATGTCCAATAGAAGGAGGGCCGATTGGGTGTTCTGTGTTTATTTTCAGGTTGTCCTATATCGATAGAAGTGCTGATTCTGTTCCTTTCATCGGTCTGAAGCCAACTTATGATTGGTTGAGTATTCTGTTTGTTTCGACGTGTTTGATGGATTTTGTAGACCTGGTTCTCCAGGATCTTCAATGGGTAGAACAGGTTGGATATCGGTCTGTAGTTGCTTGGGTCTTCTGCACTTTCGGACCTTTTTTTATCAGAGGTTTGATGTATGCTGATTTGAAGGAGGACGATACTATTCCTCTTTTGAGTGATGGATTCATTAGGTTCCGGAATCGTGTCGCTGGGGTTCTGTGGTTTAGGATTCCTTTGAAGACGTCCTGGGACCAGGGGTCCCTTGGAGATCCTGCAAGGTTGGTGTCCTTTATCAGTGTGGCAAAGTTGTTCCTTTGTGATTAGTTCTAGGCAGACAAGTTTTGCTGTAATCTGTGTTTCGTCTGGTGTCTGTGGTCCAGTGGTTGTATTTGCCCCGGCTATGTTGATGGTCTCCTGTATTGTCTATTTTTGCTCTCAGGTGGTTGATGATTATGTCACAAAGTGTTTGGGTAGGGGTGATGTAATTTTTGCAGGAAGAGTATTTTAATCTCAGATTTTGAAGAGTTCTTTGTAGGGATTGTTTGCTGATTCTATTTGTGGCGTAGTAGAATTTTTCGCTTTGAGGACTTTTGCTTTGTACAGTTTGAGTTGTCTTTGGTATTTTATTTTGTCTTGTCTGGTGTATTCTCTCCATTTTGTTTCCATTTTGTGGTGGTTAGGTTTTTTAAGTTCTTCTGTGAACCATTTTACTGCCAGTTGTTTTGGTGTTGCTTGGAATGTTTTAGCTGGTGCTAATTGGTCAAGGGCCTTGGTGATCCACTTGTTGAGTGTCTTCTGTTATATCTGTTTGTATCTTGGGATCTCATTCGCTTGGGACCGGTGCGTCTAGAAGGTTTGTTAGGGCCTGTAGGTCCAAGTTCTTACAGTTTCTTTTCTTGCAAGTGTGGATTATTTCCTTCCTGGCCAGTAGGTGGGTTTGGGGTGTGATGTAGAATGGTATCCAGTAATGGTCACTCCACACCATTGGTGTAGGTGGCGGCGATGCGCATAGTTCTTCCCTGCAGAAAACTGCATCCAGGGTGTGTCCGGCGTCGTTGGTGGACCCATTTACTATTTGCTTGAACTGCAAGGTTTCCAGGAGCGCGCAGAGTGAGTTTACTGTGTACACATTTTCTTTTTCAAACCATATGTTGAAATCTCCCAGTATGACTAAGTTGTCGTGGTGGGTTGATTGCAACAAAACTAGAGGACGAGGCTGCCATGCTAAATTGGGGTTGTAAAAAGGTGGTCTGTAGATCAGGAGGATGATGGATTGGTCGCTGAGTTCTATCTTGATTAGGAGGGATTCATAGTCTTCCACGTTGGTTGTGGTGATTCAAGATGCTCAGGCATGTGTTTTGCATATAATTGCGATTATGCCTCCTCTTCGGTTTTCTCTGTTGGCGTGTATTAATTTATAATTATGTATTGCTTTGTTCGCGATGGCTTTATAGTTGTCTGATAACCAGGTTTCTGTAAGGAAGAGCATGTCTGTGCCTCCTTCGCTTAGGTCATTCATTTCTGTGAGTGTTTTGCCATGGATCTAACGTTGAGGAGGCTGCAGTGTAGTTTGCTTGATTTCCCTTTCATGTTGTTGTTAGTATTGTTTGTTCTGACCGGTGTGGTGTTGGTTGGGTTTCTGTTCCAGGTGGGTTTTTTTTCGGTTGAGTCTTTTGGGTGGGGTGGTTCTTTGTTGGTCAGACCCTTTGCCGAGTAGAGCGATAAGGTTTATGGCGCAGTTGGTTCTTTCCAGGTGGCAAATAGGGTAGCTACCCCAGTCTTGGTGATATAGAGGGTGTAGAGTGTGATGGATTCCAATTTGTCCCTTGTTCTGGTTGGGGTATTGTCCATGGTGGAGACCGGGTTGGGATGGTTTATTAGTTCGCTTTCCATTTGGTGTCCTGGTTGGGTCTGTATTTGTGGCACTTGTTGGCTGTCGGTTCGATGTGGCTGTGGCATTTTTGTTTACTATGTTGCCTATGTGGACAGGTAGCGAGCAATGTAGTCTGTCTTTGCTCTGTTATTTGTATTTCTCCTTGGGCCATCTCGGTTGTTTGTCGAGTTTTTTGGGGTTGTGGGATTATGCTGGTCACTGCCTTCCTGAGTGGTTTGGGTTTTCTTATTATTTCTGTTGTCTGTTCTGACTTCTTTGTCTTTCTTGTGCCGAGGCATGATGTGTGGGTTGTGTTCCTTTGAGTGGGCGTCCTCTTTCGATTGGTGTTTTTTCCTGGTCTTTTGGGTTTAGTCTTTGATGTATGTCGTTTGTTGTTGCTTGTATTTGGTAAGTTGTGGGTAGTTGAGACCTCGGTTGATGGGGGACTTTGTGGTTCCGTTTGTTTATTGCTGCTTTCTTTTTTGGATCCTATGTTTTTCATTTGTTTTTTTTATCCTGGTGGTCCTTTTGGTTATTGTTGATTATTGTATTTTGTGCAAAGCAAACATGAATACTGTGTGAAGGGGTACACTGGCATATATTGGTGCAGTCAGCATGGAAATGTATTGATTGTGAGGGTGCTGGGTTTCTGCTTTTGACTGGGATGGCAAAGGATTCTCACCCAGGGGGTGCATGCTATGTTTAGGCCTCTGGCTTCCACTTTGGCCCAACGTAGTCTCAAGCTATACCCTTGCCACAGTGGGGGCGGGGGTCATTCCGAATGACCACCTGTATTGGTCTGCGTATCATCCTACAAACTCTGATGTTCTGAAGTAATCAGTAAGTCATCCCAAAATCATCAAGAACAAACATGTTTCATGGCAATGCTCTTGAAATAATCAGCAGGACATCCCGGAATCCTCCCCAAATCATCAGATACAAATGTGCAAGCTCTTGAAGTGATCAGCAAGTCATCCTATAAGCATCAGGAACGAAGAGTTTTCTAAAATAGTGATGGATGTTAGCAAATTCATTGAGTCATCCTAAGCTCATCCCCAAATCTTCACCCACCATTCTGAGATATTTGCTGATGACTTTAACAGCGTGATGACGTCTGATGATGTGGGAATGACTTCTAGAGTAGTTTGATTATCATCAGATGACCCCAGAATGGTCACTAAAGTCATCCTTTTAGACCAGCGGTATGGTGGTTTAATACGAGAGGCGTCTGGTCGGTGTATAATATGTCTGTTGTAAGAACTTAAAATGTATCAATTTGTGCCATCATCGTCCCTAGTGACGGCAAAATCCCTGTCAACACAGCAGCCAATGTATTAAGCAAGACTACCCCATTCTCCTGTTCCTTATGGCTTAAGGCCAAATATAGGTTGTGTATGCTAACAATTATGTTCACACGCAATAAACTGTCCCATAACCTGGTGTCTTTTACATTAAAAAAAACCTTTTACTTACTTATTCATCACATAGACACCTTCTGTGTGGAGAGTGATTTTTCTACAAACATATATCACATCAAACAATACGTAATAAAGTGCATAGTTTTACTTCATCAATCAAGGGTTTGTGTACCATGGAGTTGGTACAAAATCAACAAATATCACAGATGTTCAAATAGTTCACAAGCATCTATTGTAGGAGAGAGCGGATGCAGAAAAAAGGAAAAATCGTAATGGTGTTTTCATTCCCTTACAATCCGGGACAGTGTATTTCTATACAGTAATTCCGTTGTTATGGGTTCCTGATGTATGCAGAACCTTACTTGTACATCCTTTTGGGAAATAAGCTTCAGGGATAATGGACATTAATAATCCCACAGAGATTGAGAGGCAAAAAAGAGTGGCACAGAGGACCGTAGAAGGTTCTGCATACATCAGGAACGCATAACATCTGCAATAGTTGTTTATTTTGTACCCACTCTATAGTTCACTAACCGTAGATTGATGAAGTAAAACTAGGCACTTTGTTATGTATTGTTTCATGTGATATGTTTTTTTTAGAAAAAACTCCACACAGGAGGCGTCTGTGTGATGAATAAATAAGTAAACGTTTTTTTATGTAAAAGACACCAGGTTCTGGGACGTTTATTGTGTGTGACTATAAGTGTTAGCATACACAAGCTATATTTGGCCTTAGGCCATAAGGAACAGGAGAATGGGGTAGTCTGTGATTCTTGCTTATTATATTATGATATGATATATAGTGTTTCAAGGCGCGACGAGGCAGGGAAGGGGAACAAGGGGAAGACAGACAACAATCCTACTAGGCCAGGTGTCATTTAGATCGCGCGTGCAGTGGTGAAGGGGAAGGGGAAGGGGAAGGGGAAGGGGAAGGGGAAGGGGAAGGGGAAAAGTGCAGGATAAGTAGAATAAAAATACATAATAGGGCCAGCTGGTGGCAAGTGCAAGACAAGTGCTGGGAAGGGGGTGCTGTAGGGATACAGAGACAGTCCCGCAGTGCAGGGGTTGTCAGGGAGGCAGTGCAAGTGGAGAGTGGCTGGGCCAATGACCGAGGTCGGTGAGAGTGGCCCAGTTGCAGATTCAGTGCAGTTTCAGTGAAGAGTTTAGCAGGGGAGAGGGAGAGAGAAAGCAGAAGCAGAGAGGAAGGTTTTGAGGTGCTTCCGGAACCAGAGATGGTTCTCCTCAAGTTTCAGGGAGGCAGGAAGGCTGTTCCAGAGGGAGACCCCTGCCGCGGAGAGAGATCTACCCCCAGCTCGTTGCTTTGAGAAGCGGCTGACCCTGAGGGAGTTGGAGACGGATGAGCGTCACTACCCTGTTACATCACAGACCCCCCCCCGCCCCCAATAATAAAAAATGATGGGTTTGACCTATTGTAGACACACAGCAGCTATGTCAAAAACGGAAGATCTCCACTGGCTACTCCAAACTCTCAACCTCACAGCACACGAAAGATCCAACTTGGAGGAAAGGTAATATGCTTATCCTCATCATCATTGCCCTGCCCACCCTCTGTCACATCTCTGCAATCCCGCTCGACTGGTGGCACCACCTGGACATTAATCACACCACCCTAGTCAAGCACACCAATCAGAAACCCAGTAAGCAAGCCTTCAGATCATTCAAGAACTTCCCAGTGGAGGCTCTTACGGAAGACCTTGCCAACATCCACCTCACATTGGCCGATCTTCCTTGGACAAATCCGTACTGTGACTCACTTCTCACATCAACTGCCATTCCACAGTAAAACAACGCACCCTCAAGCTTAAACATTCCTCACCCCAGGTAAACCCAGGAGCTCCACTTACACAAAAGAACCATCATAAAATAGGAAAAAACTTTGCGAAACTCCAACAGCGCATCTGACCTAGCCCTGCTCAAGGAACTTTGTGCTACACGCAGACGACTGATCGCCCCTGCCAAGGCCAACTACTACCAAAACACTATAGTCTAGGATAATAATGAAAGCAGAGCCATCTTTAAAGCCATCAAGCATTGACTGCATCAACCCTTTGCCTGACCCACCCGCACCACACTCCATCAGAAAATGGACTGCCAACAACTGATATGTTAAATTGCAAAGCCTCCTCCCATCTCACCCGGGATCAGACAGGCTGTTAACTTCCTGTTTTTGACATCCCTTTTTATCGTCTTGAGACCGGGGGGGGGGGCAGGGGTTTCTGCTTAATAAGCACAAGCTGTACTGGGCGCACTTTCAGTTTGCACTCTGCTTGCAGAGAGGCCCCAAAATGCCCAGTATTTTATAAAGGCCAAGAGCTCGCGGAACACAGACAGTGAAACCTGAATCTTAATGAGCCGCACTTCTGGGATGGGCCAACGGGGGGTGCAAGGATGCAATTGGCTGAATCTGGATAGAGTGTAACAGCTGATTAGCTAACATGTGCAACTTGCTTTCCGTTTATAAAGAGAAACATTTAATAAAAATTGTAATTAAAAGTGTACTGAACAGACCTGCACAGAGGTCTGTTTGAGTATCATTTTTAAAAAAGTGTCACTTCGTTAGTAAATGTTAGAATTCTTTCCTATGCAGACAGCAACATCACCTTTCCCTTTAGTTTTTGGACACACAGTGGACTATTTTTTATTTAAAAAATAATGTGTTTTGTTTGGTGTGTTTTACACTGTCTTTGTTTTTTTGTGCCATCTGAACAGTGGTGTAAGTCCATGTTGGTTTTATTTATTCTTTAAATTGGCTGCAACGCTTTTTATGGTGCACTTCCCTAATTACCTTAGAAATTACTATGGTGATTAGGGAAACTCATACTGGCAGAAGTGTGTACTTTTCAGCGCTCTGCGCAGCAGGCGCTAAAGGCACACTCTTTTTATTTGGTTTTAAAAATGCCCGCAAGGTGACCGCCGGTGCACAAACCGCGAATTTGTGCTCTGCACCAGCGCTCTCCTTTTATTGGTCCCACAGGTGGGTTGGAGATGGCAAGGAGACAATGTAATCAATCACTACTGAGGTTGTGGGCTCAAACGGAATGCTTGGGTAATGTATCACAATAGCAAACACACTAAGATTCCAAGGTGATTGACTTTGCTTCTCTTCTGTAGCTGGTCTAAGGAAATGAAGAGACCGTTGTGCGGATGGAGTTATCGTTCAATCAGCCGGGAGGAACTAGATGATGCTGTAGAGTCAAACTGGATAGTGTTAGCACTTCAATTAAGGACAGCAGCGCAGCATGCTGGGCAGTGGTCATGCCCTAAACCCTCTTGCCACCTATAAAAGCCAGAATGCACAGTGGAGGTTACATTCGCAGAGTCCGAATGTATAGTGACTGCCTTCCCCATACACATTTCTAGCCCATCTATAAGTGCCACTAGTTCCACCACTTGCGCAACCATTTCTTCAGTCTGACCTGGTATTCCCCATCCACAAGGCCCACAACATCTGCACCTGTATGCCTCTATCCAGTGTCCTGATTGTCGAGGACCCATCAACAAAAAGTACCACACCTCCCTCCAAGGCATCCTCTTTAACACTTGTCTTCCTCTTCTCCCTCATACATTGCACAACCATGGACAATGTCATCCGGTTTCACTGGATTGGCTACAAATGTCACAGGATTGACCAGGTGACACTGAACGGAATGTATAGATGCATTCGATAGAATAACCTTCCCCAAGACTCTTTGGGTCGACAAAGTCGACTTTGATTTTTCCAAGATCGCAAAGCCTGCATGCTCCACATACAGTCTCACTGGGCAATCCATAGTAATGGTTGAAGCCTTTTGAATTTCAAAAGCCACTGTCTCTCAAACTTGTTCACAAGGGAACTGTCCTTGCATCACTAGGCTTAGGAGTCCACTATAGTATGCTAAAGGTTTATGGAATAGCAATGTTTGCTGGGCCAGGACTGCTGTCATTACTTGCCCGTTTCAGTGAGAAAACGGATCAAATGCAAAGTCTGAAATTCTCGTGCTAGAAAATCTTACAAGCAAAGGCAGAGTAAGTAAATTCCGCTGGTCATTAGAAAAGACTTTCCTTCAAAGCACACCATCGACAAGACACTTAGGAATGATCATCAACTCAAGCATCAATGACACACCTTGGGTTGCTAGTGTTAGATCTAAATGCCAACAATTGGCAAATCAAGCATGCATTATCCATGAAAAATATGGACAATACTCACTCCTCCCAGCCTTGGCGTTTTACAAACAAAAAGCAGTTCCAGCACTCATATATGGATTTGAATGTGCATTTGGGGCCTCTTGGGAGCTGTGGAATTCCCTTGAAAATACCTTTTGGACCAAGGTCTTACATCTGCCCCAAGGTACTCCGACGGCGTGCATCAGATATGAGCTCGGCCTAATATCAATTCACGCCAGAATCTGCTGGAACACGCTAAATCTCTACTCGAAAATAACCAACATAAATACTCCTATTCAATTTGAGATCTTAAAAAACATTGAAAACTCCAAGGAACTAAATGTGCTAACCTCATGGGTGGAGAGCTGCAAGATGATTTTAAAGAATCTTGATACTGATACCAAAACCTTACACAGTAACCCAAACTTGGTGAAAAAATACTTATGGAGAAGTGACTGGATCGCAACAGAAGAGAAAAGAAGAACTCACAAATTGATGGAAAATGTACCACATGAAAAACGAGCATACAACGAAATTCTAAACTACCTAAAATTATTTCCAGAGACGCGGCGACGTGATTTATATTTTAAATTTAAATTGAATCTATTTAAGACACAAGAGCGAAAAAGCTTATGGCAGAAAAATAAAAACATGACCAAGATCTGCAGATTCTGTGGGCTATGTGAGGAGAACGTTAAAACATCTTACTTTGCTATGCACAGCCCTCACAAGGAAAGGAACAAGATGTCTCGGAGACTTGATCAACAAAAGACCCTTCCTAAATGCTGACAAGTGGTGGCAAATCTTAGGAAATTAACTTTTGCCCTTACCTTTTTTATAGATATTGTGGAAATTAAATAGCTTTGAAAAGGAAACTGCTTAAGCAAACGGCTGGAAAAAACTGCTGAGTAAAACTGTTGAATGAACATTTTTATGTTTTGTTGTGTGGATTCGATGATGTAATCATATTTTAAAGGTTTGTAATAAACCGTATAAAAATTTTAAAAAAATGAATACAATTTTTTTTTGTAATTCGGGTCGCCACAACTGGAGCATAGCTGATCATGGCTTTGAGTTCCCGATAAAATGGTCTGAGGGGATGGCAACTTGCTATCAGACATTTTGCATTTTACGCTCCATTAAGCCCCTGCAGTAAGGCCTCGTGCAACCAGAGTATTCAAAATTCCATGATCTACAGAGTCCCAGAAACTGCTGTATTTGTTTCACCGTGACCGGCTAGGCCGATTTCTAAACTGTGGTGGCTCTCTGGCAATACCTTCCTTCCTGTGGGCGATATCACTTGCCGCAAATATACTACTGTCTGGCAGTGTTGCAATTTTTCTTTGTCCACTTTGTACCCCTTCTCCGCAAGCAGGGTGAGGAGTGTTATTGAATCTCCACAACACTGCTGTTCTGAAGTGCTACAGATTAGTAAGTCGTCCACGTACTGAATTACTGTACTGGACACATGTAAATTCCCCAAATTCATTTGGACCGCCCTATCGAAAACACTCGGAGATTCACAGTACCCCTGGGCCAACCTTGTGTGCTCGAATCTCCGACCACAATATGTAAATGCTGTGAGGTATTGAGAATCTAGGTGTAAGGGGAACCAAGGAAAAATGCATTCTTCAAATCAATCACTGTGAAGTGGGTCGACCCAGTAGGGATATTACACAGAATAGTAGCATGATTCGGTACCACCTGGAATCCTGCCTCAACAATATTATTGTGAGGGTGCAAATCCTGGACCATCCCCCAACAGGACCCCTTTGCGTTCTTCACCGGGTATGTGGCAGTGTTACATGGGGACACAGAAGTTTGTATTATGCCTTGATTCAACAACGCCATAATGGTCTCATAAATCCCTTCATACGCCTCTCTAGACATGGGTTACTGCTTAACCCATGGTAATATTGCTCCAGGTTTCAATTGTATCCATTCCGCTCCAACACTCTTTAACCGATCCCCCCGCGCCCCCATCATGAGGGCTGCTGGTCCATAATCCTCCTTCCAATATGGCGATATATTTATAACAATGAGCATGGTCTGTTTTACTTCCCTTTGCTCAATAGCTATCTGGCAAAGGCACCCCGATCTCAAAAACGATCTCTGCTGTGTCTTCGAACAATTGCTCGTCGCACACGCCCCAAGTTTGGATCGATGCACAGAACTGTGTGCCACACTCTGCCTTCGCAGTGAGGGCCTGAGAGAACCACCCTGTTTATCTCGATGACTATTGCTTCTAGGAGAACTGTAACAATGATGCCTGGTGTTGCCTCCTGTGGAGTCGACTGAGGTGACTCTGCCTAAGAGATTCACTGGGGTATCTGCAATACAACAAAGGAGAAGATACATTTGGTGTACCTGCCTTGAATTCAGTATAAGGAACCAACAGAATAGCCCCAGAGAATCCCCGACTCTGTGTGCCCATTGTTTTACCTGACAAGGGGGAACTCCCCTTCCTTGATGCAAGATTTTCTAGCCCCTGTATCAACCTTGAATGAAAACGTTTGGTCAGCTACCTGCACACCTATCTGGGGTTCCTCTTCTTCGGCAGGAATGGACAGTACTGGACACATCCGAGGTCCCTGTGGGCTGTCCTAATCCTGGTAGATATTAGCCCCGGGTAGTGGGAAAGGATTCCCTCCAAAAAACATGCTCCAGGATTTTTCTTCCATGTCTATACCAGTGCCTGTGCTGGCACGGTTAGTTGAACGCATAGCTCTGTGCAGCCCCAGTCGCTGTGTTCTGTTCAACCCATGCCTGCTGCGATAGCACAGAGCCTGGGGTATATTGCATTTGCTGAGCTCCTACATTAAAATACTGTGGCCTGCTCCAGCACTCTCGTGCCACGTGCCCCATCCTTCCGCACGACCAACTCTGAACCCTATACAACCCTCCATAGTTATTTCCCATTTGCCCGTTAAACCAGGGCCTCATTCCTCTGAACCTGCCAATTGACCCATTTCTTTGTGAAAATCCTCCTCCCCCTCGGAAACCCTCACATTTACCTGTGACCGGGAGCATTCCCGTCCATTCGATCCTGGGATCATATGGGATGCACTATATCTGTTGTCCCAATTGTCCTTGCTGTCCCAAACAGATGTTCGCTAGCTTTTTTTGGACAAGCTTGGCCTCTGCCTTTTGTGCCTGCTCTCTACTCTTGTTCCTTCTCCTCTCTCCTTTTACAAAAATGCACAATATGTGGCTGAATTTCCAGCCAACCCTTGGCTTCCATCCCACTACTTTGTCTAGATCTAGATCATGCTGGACTTCTCTAGGAAGTTCCGTTTTAGCATGTGGTAAAAAATAGCCACATTCTTATCCCACGCTTCTCCCGTCTCTGCTCTCCACATCTCCTGAATTAACTGGAAATGTGTGGCACGATCATAGTCTAACTTCATTGTCTTGGCCAGAATAGAATTTTGATATCTGGCATATCGGGCTACATAACCCGCAGGGCCCCCCATACCTGCGCCCTGTAATTATTGAATGCTGCTCCATCGTGGGTGTTTGTATGCAGCTGAACTCCCGGATTCCGTGTTCGCCTCCAAAGCTTGTCTGACTATTCCCCCATTAGAGCTGTGAATTATCTGTTCATGTGCCCTGTGGCCAACATGACACCAGCAGTATGTTTCTCTAATGCATAAATCCACTTCCCCGGAGAAATGGAAATTGAGTCACACCACCTTTGCTGGGGCTCTCCCCGTCTTTTCCCTGCTGATCACTACAGCCATACGAGTACCACAGTACTCTGTCGCTGCTACTGGAGCTGGACGTGGAATGACTACACCCTGCCCTCCCTGCTCAACATGCGACTCCCATTCAATCTTGCCTCCTACTCCCGTCGCCACATCCCATGATACTTCTATAGACATGGAAGCATACTCCTCACTACCATAGGGTGGCGGTTCCCATTCACCTTGCTCAAATACGGTACCCATAGTGATGCTTTGATCATCCTCAAGGTCCACGTTGACCTCTTTGATAACTGACTTATCCAATCTAACAAGAACTTGTCCATGCCTCCACCTTCCTTCGTCTATGGCCTGCCTGTCTATTCTCTTCTTCCCGCTGTTTACTTCTCTGCTGTCGTATCAGCACTACCTCTTCCTCTGGTAGCCTCATTGCTTCTTCCAGTTTTTCCCGCTCCTGCATCTCTACTGCCATTCGCAGCTTATCTTCTGTCCTAGCGGTAGAAGGCACAGTCCCCCCCTTTTTTGCTCATTCCCAACCCATCATCTAGTCTTCTGTTTGCCGGCCTCTCTCTCTCGCTCCCCCCCCCCCTTAATCTCTTTGCTAACCTTCCAGTCAGGGGAGTCATTCCCTTTCCATCCTCCATTCTCAACCTTTCTGCAGCTCTAACCATTGAAGGAGCTACCCTTTCACTTTCCTCTGTTTCCCATTTTTTAAGAATGGTAGGTGATGGAACCGTTACCTTTGTCCGTCTCAACCACTGCCGCTGGAGAAAATGAATGTTCAAACTCAGGTTCTGTATACCCTTCTGCAGGTGATAAGTATGGCACCCATATGGGGGCGGTGCTGAAGGAATTCCCACACCCTTCTTTCTCAGACCTTTCTCAAGATTTTAACATTATGGACCAGCCCGCCTTTCTCATATAGCCTCCTAACGTTAAGATATTTAAACTTTCTCTAACTTCCAACCCTTATGCCTAGTGACTAAAAGTATATACAGGTTTACCAATGTTCCTTTATCACAGGTCCCACAGTAGGCCAAGAATTGAGAAATGTCCCCTTAGTTTCCTGCAGCCATTCACCTAAATCACCTCGCTGAGCTAATCACTTTGATTACACTTCTCACTCTTACACAAAAGACAGCATCTTTATCAAAGAACACACGGCGGCCAATATCTCAGAGATTACTCCTTCTTTCGAGCATAGAAGGAGTGCAGTGTTTTCCACTACAGCGCCGCTGCTCTCCCTCTCCATCACTAGTACAGTATTCTCGACTACAATACTGTCTTTCCCTGACTACAGGAAGATTTCGTTCACTACTTATACTAAGCAAGGGCTCCGTCCGCACAGTCAATACAAAATGAAGGGTGCCAATAGTATACTCTTGAAAGGTATCTATGGGTGGACTTACCATAAGATGCCACTTCGCCCCTAGGTGAGGGCTCCAGACAAGCAAACTGAAGGGTATCGGGGCAGACCTCACAATGGACTTGCTGATGGGGATACCACCTCTCACCTCTCAAATAACAAACTAGGTACAAATATATACAAAGAACTTGCAACGTAAAACGGTACACTCACTCCTTCAAAACATTCACCCTTTCAATCCCTGTAACCTCTTCTAATCTCCACACATGCACTCCGATTCCACCCTTACCAAACCCCTTCAATCAAAGAAAAATACCCTTTTTATCCCCTGTTACCCCCTTGCTTTACCCGCCTAAAGTGCACTTGCATGAACCTGAAGTGGTGCTCTTTGAATTCAACCTGCACATCTGGGCCATGGTACCACACCTCCAGGGAACACACAGGCCTCTAGCCAATATGGTGCCTGTGGACATCTCCTTTTAATATGCACAAAAGACTGGTCCCCGCAGAGCAGCGCTGCAGCTGAGTTGTGTGGACAGGAAAGCCCAAACATCTTGGAACAGGCTGTGCTCCTACCCAGCTCCCCAAAAGTGCAGATGGGCCGCTAATCACTGTAACCCAAAATAGGCCCACTACTTAAGAAGGAAGTGCATGTTTGTCCGTAAAGCAAGTTTATCGTACAATCAGCTGGGAGGAGCTAGATGATGCTGTAGTCAAACTAACTTGAGTCTCCCTGAACCACACAAACGCATCACATTATATACATTTTGCAACAGTTAAAGCGCTCCCACATATTTTATTACAAATCATCCCCCAACACAGGATTTGTCAAACCTATACAAAAGAAATCCAATCTTCTGTAATTCCCACGTTCTCATTGGTCACATATATCTAACTATCATCATCAGCTCATATTTACAGCACATCCCTTTTTGGAATTTATCCGTGGTAGTTCATGACTCCATCATATAGTTACACATTTAAACACAAACGTAATACATTACAAGTTCCAGCTGGCCAGATACCTTCTAACCCCAGAAGCAAAGCACATGGTCTGCAAGGACACAATATGAGGAGGGGAAGAATAAACCAGTTCCCTTTAAACTGGCAATAGCTAATCTCACCTGCCCAGACTTACTGGCGTCCTTGTTTCACTATAATCTAAATGACAACAAATTCAACACGCATAGCCTGCGGACACAGTCTGAGAAAATAATCCAAACCCAGAAAGTATTGGTCAAATCTGCCCATAGGTGTCTTTCACCCCAGGTTTATTACTCAGTGGTGAACAGATGGCAGGATTCCTCTGGACAATAAAAAACAAGCTACCATTCCCTTAAAACGGTGGTCTTCAAACTTTTTTTGCCTGGGCCCCCCCTGAGCAAAGTTTGGGCAGGCCGGGCCCCCCAAAAGTGCTAGATGGACAGTATGTAGAAATCGCTATGAACATTTGCGTGCCGTCACCGCACCCTACTCCCAGTACAGACCCTGGGCTCTCCCACCCCTATCCCAGTTCTGCCGCCCATCCTGCTCCCATAACACAAGCATACACAGATCCATACACCTTTAAATAAAAAATAAATCGCCATAAACGTACCTTCTGAAGGGGCCTGCGTGTGGGTGCTAAAATTGCACGCTCCAGATTGCTCTGCCCGAATGTGCAAGGAGGCGCAGGAGCATCCCCTCGCACATACATACATGCAGTGCCCCAGCCAGCATTTCCAATGAGCTATGCAAGGCTGGTGAAGCAAAACGCCCCCAGCGTTGCATGGCTCAGTGATCATGTGCGACTGGGTAAAAGAACTGTCAAAGGCAAACAGTGTTTCCCTTTGACAGTTCAGCCAGCCCAGGAACACTCCCTCGGCTGGAAAAAGCAACTGAGGGAGTGCTCAGTGTTTCACTGGGCTGGCTCCTCGGCTCCTCCATAATGGGTGAGGTGGCTAGTGGGTGGACGCCCCCTCACCCATTATGGATGAGCCGGCAGGCTTAGACTGGCCTATAGGGCAATAGGGCGATGACCTACCCAAAATGCAAAATGCTAGTGTAGGCCAGTCAAAATGGGCCACTTTTTTGGCCAATGTGGGCCAGTTTGAGGAGTTAATTCACTATGCAGCTAGTAGTTTTGACCATTGTTGCTGAATAAATATTCTTTAAAGATCACAATTTGTTTACATTTGAACAAAAAACAACCCCTTGGGTACTATTGAAACAGTCTGTGACTAAAGGACTGAATATCCATTTGCAACTGCTGGCCATTTTTTCATTGGTGCCTAAGACTGTTTTTTGGTCCATTCTGACCATGTGAGCTGCCCCTTCCCATTTCCTCCCATAAAAAAAGTATTTTTTAAAAAAATTTTTTTTACACATTTCATGCTGAGCACTGGTGCCCCCCTCCCCCCCGGGATCGGCCGCGCCCACCTGGGGGGGCGCGCCCCACAGTTTGAAGACCTCTGCCTTAAAAAGATGGCATCATCTTTTCCAATACTGCCAAGTCATAAAACCTCTGGGCCTTCCATGGCTGACCATCTGATATTGTTGCAGCTGCCTCAGCCTTCAAACTTGCAAAACCAGTTTCCCAGTCCTGCAGAGCCTGGCCAAACTATGGACAAGCACATGCAATACAGATTTGTACATATTCACCCATAGCCCAAACTGTCCATAAATCTATGCCCGAGACCCCCATGTGTGTATGTCGGTGCATGCATGTTTTAAAACTACCACGTCCCCTTCACAGTGGTTTCCTCATGACCAGTCTCCTTTCTGGCATGTGCATTATGAAGCTTCTTGTTGCCCAGCTTCTAGGAGTTTCGTGGCACACCATATCCATATTGCATTTATATTTCTCAGTGATTTTAACATTTATCTGGCTCTGTGTGTGCAATATAAAATGTATCAACTTAAACACAATAGTACCACTAAAGTACAAATATCCCATTCCCAATAACTATGCTAAATGCATCTAAAATTGCATCATTGCCCCAAGTTAATAATTTCATCAGTCATCAATAAGGCACACGCAACGTGAACCTTTCTCATTACGACCTTTATTGACCACCCCAACACCCTCATAGAGGACATTCCTCAAAGTGTTGACCTGCAGTTGTCTAAAATGTGCATGAAATTGTTTTTCAAGGGCAAAGAGAGTCCAGACCAGTTACATGTAGGTAACGTACAGTGTGTAAATAATGGGATAGCCTTACAATTTGGCAATTTGTTGTATCGCCTTCCAGGTGGTATACCAAGTTTGTAATTTACCTCTGGCTATTTTATACTCTTTTCCCAATGATGGCACCTGATGTTGAATATGCAGAAGTCCTGCTGCTACCAGAACCACAATACCTCAAAATCAGCCAGTGCTGCATAGTAATATAGTTACAGGTCCGGAACACCAACCCTGCCATGGACATATGGTCTCATAAACCTGTCTGTTCTCATAACCATGTCTGTACTGCCACACATGGTCGTCTACTGGCCTATATCGGGAAGATCGTTAGCTGTCTGAGACGTTTAAAATAGGAGCCTGGTAGTACAATAGGGACATTTAGAAATGCCTACAACAGCTTCTGAGAAACCTGAGGGTATTCTCACTGCGACTCCCCCTGGTTTCTCTGCTCAGGTGGCCAGGGAAAAGCCATCGCTTTTGGATCCCGACCATGGGGGTGGTTAAGCGAGGGAGGATCAACTGGGTGGAGGGTCCTTGTGATTTTGGAGTGGGATACCCACAAGAGAGACATGGTATCCCCCTTTTCCTATTGTGGACCATCCTAACCAATCCCCAACTTTTATGGGTTACTATGAACTGTTCCCCCTCATTTCCCCACATGTGAAACTTGACTGTACTGGGACGAGGAAGAGGCAACTAAGAGTAATGAACACTACACATTTCACCACTTTGGTGTTGGGACCAGAAAGAAAGATGCCTGCAAAGTGCTGCGAGTGTCAGGCATGTCCCTTTTTAACTATGGTCAGGCAAGTCTAATTATGCATTCACACCTGCAGCCTTTCAAGGGGCTGCAGGTGTATAACAGTAGACCAGTGGAGCAGAGAGGAGAGCAACGGGGAGTTCTGTGTGGGAGAGACCATCAGGGGACCTTGTTTGAGAGGAGCTAGCTGTGGTGGGACCTGAGGGAGCCAGGACGCCGGGAGATATCACAAAGGACTTGCGGGGTCCAAAGCAAGTGGGCCGTATATGCTGCAGGTCTGGGAGCCTCTGTGACGAAGAGCGAGCAGCAGGAGCTGTTGGGGAGCCTGAACAAGAGAGGACGCTGCCCGCATCCGTAAAGAGGCATTCAAATTGCTGACGTACAGAGGCAAGCACCTGGCAAGCGAGCAGGGCTCAAAAAGGTGGACTTCCCGGGAACAGAAGCAGAGAAGAAGTAGCAGGAGCTGCCAGGATAGCTGGTGAGTGTCAGGAGGGCGCTCGAACACGGGGGCACTGCAAGCGGAGTGTAAATAAGTATCAATCTTCTAAATTAAGCAAAACAATTGCATACTGAATAACGAAACTGAATAGAAATGTAGGATTAAGCAAAAAGAATGTATATTGAATACCGAAGTGAATGGAAACTTAAAATTAAGCAAAACAAATGCCTATTGAATACCAAACTGAATGAAACCCTGAAGTTAAGCATATTAAATACTGAATGGATTAAAACTTTATGGGCTAAGCAAATAAGGACAACCAACGTGCCCATGTAAAACGAATTATGGAAAAGGTTGCAAATGTGACAGTGTCATAGAAAGGTGGGGTTTGAACAAAACCTCCCTTAAAGTGAACTTTTATAAGTGAATGCAGTGCAGCAAGGCGAAAGACTGGCAAGAGGTGTGAGACGCGTGATGGCAGAGCTAAGAGGCTATCTAGGAAAAGCCAGAGGAGTGTAAATCTGCACATAAAGCCAAGAGGCTGACAAAGAACAACTAAGTGAAGGTGACTTGGTACACCGGGGCAAGTGCTGAAGAACCTGTGTGGGCTGGGGAACCTACGGATCCTGGTTGCGTGACCTGTGATGGGTGGACCGCGTGGTCAGTCAACTGTGCCTGTTGAACTTTTGAAAAGCCTAAAACAAGTATAAGTGGTAAAGTTAAAGTCTTGGGAAAGGTAACCCTGAGACTTGAGGAACTGCATGTGTTGTCGTGAGAACGGAGCTACAAGACCTTTTTGTTTTGAACTGTGTTGCTTGCAACTTGGTGCAGGGAACCCCTGAGGATGGTTTGGAACTGCATCACCTTATATTTAAGAAATGTAATCTTAAGACTTTTGTGGAACTTTCTTACACTTGCGGAAGGAGAGCTGAAAGAGATATGCGAGCTGGAAGAAGCTCAGAACTTTGATTTAAACACTTTCTTTTATTATTGACATCCCTAGACATTGTTTAGCTTTAGTTGTGAGGGCAAGTATAGGTTTTGGACACAAACTGACTTTTAAATTGGATTCTTTGTCTCAGAATTTCCTTAGCTTCGTTCAGATAGGGAAATCCCACCTTAGCATAGGGCAAGTTGGGCCTTCTACCATCCTGACATTTGATTTAATAAAGTATTTTATTTTGAACTTTAATTCTGTTGTCTGTGTCTTGCTTCATGATGCCTTCAAACTTCACCAACTAATGATATTCTGCCCAACATAGAAAGTGGCAAGGAAATCCATCTAATCTTCTTCTTTTCTAAATCTTCCAGGTTTAGCTCCTAGTTTTCTCTATAGAGTTTCTCAAACTTCATGGTTGTAACAACCCCACAATTAGGTTAAATTATCAGGGCGGCATCTAAATCCCAGATTCTCACCACTTCGATTTGTACACTCAGTAAATGGAAGGAGCTCAGATTTGTTACAATTGATATTTGGACCTGCCACTGAGCTGTAATTTCTAATTTTCTCAACAATTGCTTCCAAGTTTCTATAATAGTAAGAGGGAAACAATAGTACACCTATAGCACATTCTTATTTCCTTATCCTTTTTGTCTTAAGGTCAATCACCAAGACAATAATGGGGACAAGGAGCAAGTATGCTTGCTAGGTGTCCCTCGTCAACACAAAAGTAGAGGACGTAGCTCCACTGGTCAGTACCATGACTATGGGAGAGGAGCATAGTAAATTGGCCATATTTCCTCATTCCCTGTCTGGTCCTGCACAGATGCAATCATGGCACAGAAGTGCCTTGTGGAACCAAATTCCAACATCTCCGCATCCTGAGTATCATTTCCGGGATCCATGCTTAAGGTAAGCTCTGCTGGGCTTTGTTATTAAATATCTGTGCACCCTTCAAATATGGTTGCCATATCTCTGATGGCCGTAAATGCTCCGGAGTGTCTGCATGTATGCCCGCCCCTGCCTGCTACTGATTGGAAGGCCGCACACCAAATGCTTTGCTCACTAGGCAGCCGGCAGGTGATGCTAGCCCTCTTCAAAGGCCATCTTCTAAGGCCTGTGTCCTCATTCCCTGTCTGGACCTGTCGGGCCCAACAGGACAGTATGAGCTTACACGCCCATCTGGCAACACGATTACACTTACATCACCTATTCACCCTCCGTGCCACAAGTCTATTCACCCCTTTCCTCCAACCTTGTACTGTCATTCACGGTCCCTGTGTATCTCCTGCCTCCCTGCAAACTATAATTCGGCCTCCCATTGAGACACCAGCTAAAGCGCTAGCTTGCAGAATTTATTGTCCATGCCTTGGCAACGTCAGGAGGCCTCATGTTATGCACGACCCACCCCCTGGTCGACTATGCCAGCCTAATCTCCACACAATTCAGGAACAAACGTTTGAGAGCGCACACTCATTCAACTACCTCTCTGCTCGCTCCATCTGTCACAAGCACATCCAACAACTGCACACCTAACCCTACTCCCTACATGCCTTCCTTTGCCTCCCAGATCCTTGCCACATCTGACCCTACAGCTCCTGCTCAGAACGCAATGAGCGCCTCTATTCCTACCACGCGTGGCCCCCAACAAGCCATCAATCCACCACCCAAGTCAGTCAAACCACAGCGCCTCTCCTTTAGTCTGTCCAAGCAACCAGTTGGCCTGCCCCACCGTGAATACCTCCATCCTTCCAAATGTGCCCAACATGATCAACATGTCTAGTAGCAGCAATCAAACATCCCCCTATCGCGCACCGATGCCAACTCCGCTTGGAACCACTCCCGCCCACCCCTTCTCTGAAATGCCCCAATACCCATACTCTCAACCAGAGTCACCCCCAATCGAGCAAGTCCCCACCCAGCCCCACCATCACCTCCCTAAAGGGTGCCTTTGTGAATGCAAGACCAATCCGAGCCCACACCCTTGATATTTCTTGACTAATGACATTTGAAGACGACATCCTGCACCTCCTGTCGTCTCAAGGATGATACTGACACCTTATCTCTAGCCAGCTCCTTGAAGGCGCTAGGATTCTCTCAATGCATACTCGGTCCTACCAACTGTGAGGGGTCAGAAATGTGAGGCGGATAACTTGGTAAAGGTTTTTCACAAAGCCATTTTATTAACTTAAAAGGGTGTAATAAACGCCCCGCTTTCCCTAACCTAACGTGGGGTTCCCTGCCTATGAAACTAAGACTAAAGGAAAAATACTCTAATACATAAGGATATTACATAAGGATATCTGTCCCTCACACTTATACATAACAACAAAAGCACTTCAGGTATTCATATGGCTGTTCAAATTCAACAAAATAAGAATTAGAACCCAATTTTCCTGTAACCAGGGTTGGATCCCCTTCCCCAGAATCAAAGCAGTATTTCCAAATGAGAAGTTCAAATGAATAAAGTTCCCTCCAATAATCAAGTTCCTCTTCAAAAGGTTATGTACAGACGTTTCTCCCAATTGCCAAGTTCTGTTCTGTTTCCAAAACAAATTCCTTTACTTATGGGGGGGGTTTCACTTGGTGTCGTAATGGTCTTCGAATGAAACAAAGTTTTACACTCTTCAGCATAAAGCTTTGTCTTCACTCTTTCAATGAATATTTCAATATTACTTTTTCTTCTTTTGAGAAAAATAACTACTGTACTCTTCTTATTTATACAGAACAATGTGATGGCTTCACCATATTTCATCAGACATTTCAGTGGCCTTGCCACTTTCTTTCCACCACAACCTTTCACCATAGTATTGTACTTTTGTTCTTCCTGGTTCACTCACCTGCCAGGACTACTACTAACAATCCCGTTCCTGTTGTACTCGCCTGCCATGATAAATCTCCAAACACTACTAAAAGTACTCTGCGCTGTGAGTTACTTCAAAACATCAGTAAAGTCATGGTCTTACAACAACAATGACAAGATTCACAACTTCTTCCATAATGAGGCAACACCCATTGGTGCTCCACTGTTTAATTGACCACATATACTGCATGTAATATTGCTCTTTCCCTTTCCTTTCTTCACAAGTATGGCCACTTCCCTGCCATCTTTGAATTTCCATTATCACACCTGGTATCTGTTGATAATGTCTTTTATTCAAGTTTCTCTCTCCAAGGAAGCTGTTTTTTTCCTTTTTATCCCACTCTTGTGTGGCAGGGGCGTGACAGTTTGATTTAGAAAGACTGCTCTGTGCGGTTACAGAGCAGTCTTTCTAAATCAATCTAAACCTCTGGGTTTAGTGCACTTTATAAATGCATAAATAAATATTAATATAACATGTCCCAAAAACCAGATCTTCAAAGTACATCAATTAAATGGTGTCGGGGGGTTTTTCAGTAGCCAGTGTTGGTAGGACAACTGGAATATCGAAATCCTATTATAAGATGAAGCAAATAACCTATGTAGGTTACTTAATGCCTTTCCTGGTATAAACCCACTCTGGTCCAGCTGTACCAGTGAGGGCATGTGTCCAAGCAATCTGGCTCTAAGAATTTTCTCAATGTTTTTATCTGGATTTATCAGGGAGATTGGTCTGGAGGAATAACATTCCTTTGGTGGTTTGCTTGACTTCAATATCACTGTGATTTTAGCAGTTTTCTTCGCCTGAGGGAACGTACCTCTCAATAGCAAGGATTCACATATCCTTATAAGATGTGGGCCTAATCCCTCAATGTATTCTATATACAATTTGCAAGTTAATCCGTCTGTCCCTGGGGCTTATAATTTGGAAGTTGCTTTACCCCAATTGTAATCGGTTCATTCTTTCAAGCTTCTAATTCATGATCCAACCATCCCATGGCTTTATCGGCCAAAAACTGTTCTTTCTTTTGGAAGCTTTACTATTCTGTATGAATATAATTCTTTATAGTACATAGCAAATACAGCATTAAATGACTCATCTGAAACGGATCTATGCCTCCTGGTATCCCTTTCCACAAGTATACTTGTAGCTCCCCTTTCCCATCTAAGCCAAGCCAGCAACTTACCATGCCTATTGCTTTCCCTATATTTACGACCTAAACCCTCATGTTCCAAGTTTTTGACCTCTCTTTCTGGGAGTTAATTTTTCCCCCAACAGTGTCTAATGGTCTGTTTATGCGTATGGTGTTTGCTAGGGCTTTCAGTTAATTTCCACTTGTGATGGCTCTTAACTGATGCTCCTGAGAGTCCCAATCACCTTTGAAATATAAGAGCCCAGGATGGATCACTAAATGGCTTGCCATGCGATTCTATCACCTAGTGCCAATCCATAGCTTTTCTCACCAGCTAAACCTATGGTCTGTAACCTCTGGGTTTTTCTGGAAGATCACATGTCAGGGAAAGCTTAGCGCAATGTCGAACCTTGCTCAGTGACTGTGTGGAGAAGATAATTTAGTCAATCCATGAGTGTGTGTCATGCACCGTGGAGTAGAATGTGTATTCTTGTTGCTGGGGTTCAGGTAGCTCATGTATCCGTCAGAGCCAACTTCTGTGTATTGTCTCACAATCGTATTGTAGCCCTTCGGAGAGATCGCAGAGTGCTAGTGGGTGTATCAAGATGAAGATCCAGTGTCATGTTACAATTACATGATCAGGATATCGATAGAACCTGTGCTACTTATTAATACTATTTTGGTTCATCATATTTTGCTGCATACATATGAACTATTGTTAGTCTTGTACGCCCCACCACACCTGTAATAAGGAGCATGCAACACTTGTCATCCGACTCCATTGCTTGAACTTTAAACCTTAGTTCCCTATGTAAAAAGGCCTCAACTCCACTGGAACCCGCACAGTGAACTATAGTATTTATATTCACTCATCCAAGAGGTGAATGTTGCAGTGCTATTGTTGTGGGAATGAGATTCCGGAAGGAGCAGGTTATCAACATGGTGTCATTTTGTGTACTCTGTGATTACCCTGCCTTGTCATGCCTCTTTACCTCTAATATTCCATGACATGATACATAGCAATTGCTCAGTCAGAGGGGAGTTGTCACCCAGAACTTTCTTAATGATCGTATTTGTTCACCCCATTTGCCTCCCTACTGCTTAACACACAAAAAAGGAAACCAGAACAACGCCACATGCTGAAGGGGCGTACGGGGTGCCAACATTACTCTCTACTTTGGTAAATCTCTGCCCCTAATCCAGTCCACATCTTGTATAGTACAACATGTGGACCCCCAATCGTTCTTCACCGCCTGAGTCGCTCTGAACTGGTGTGGATTGGCGCACATATTTCTTCAGGAAGTTTGATTTTTAGTTTTTTTTTTTTTTTTTTTTTTTTTTTACTCCTCTCTGCCCCCCTCGGCCCCCTCTCAGAAAAAGTCCTTCATTGCAACATAATGCCAGAATTTGTGAAGTAGTGTTTACTCGCATCCATCATAATTTTAAGGTTGGCCACAAATGCAAAGGGTTTCTTAGACCTCCCTCTCTAAATTTCTTCTTGACCTGCATTCGATAAGTGATATTTCAGTTTATCATTGGTTGTAAAAAAAAAAAAAGCATGCTCACTCAACGAAGTGGTTTCTACTTGAAACAACTTTGCTTTTAAAAATTAACATAGTCAATTGTAGACATTGAGGCGCCTTGTTGCCTAGCAGGAATATCTCCTGTAATATTACTGTTTGCTTTTTGAAGGCCCATTTAGAGAGAAGAGATGTTAAATTACGCCACATTTATACATTTTAAAGGAACTTTCTTTACCTCCTGGTTAGCACAAACATTCTTTGCATGTACAATTGAAATCACAGGCTATTAGGATACTTCTCAAAGTAGAATCCACACACTACGTAGCTAAAATGGTATTAGGACAGTCGAGATAATTAACTTGTTGTTTTCTTAAAGGATTCCCGTAAGTGTTAAGGATGAGACAGTCTTTTGTTAAATTATCTAATGAATCTAACCAAGAAATGTCAATGGTCAGAACATCTTTAGAAGGCGATGCTCACATTGAGCATGTTAATGATGCATTGCTTTTGACTAAAGATAATAAGCACCCATAAAGTCTTCCACAAGGTCCCTTCATAGCTGGTTGAAAAAAGACCTTGTAACCATCACCAAGTGGCTTGTCTTGTCCCCAAACCTCCTTGAACATTAAGATACCAAATTATTTTAAAGCTAATATACTATGGTTTTTACTGAATACATGTTTAAAGCCACAAGTATTCCATGACTCAAACCTACTTAATGTGTTTCTCGTCAATCAGAAGTCACTTTTATGTTTTGTAATTGCCTGATTTAGCACATTCAGTAACTACGACCAATCAAAAAAAGAGACTTGAATTCTACAACTGCCAGTGATTTTATAACTTCAATTGAAGTTTCTGTTTACTTTAGGATACCTATCATATTCCTTCAGCATTTCTCTAGGAGTAGCAGATTGCATATAAATAGAATTTCCAAAGATACAAGTTTGCTAATACCATATCTACTGTCTCAATGGAATGAACAATAGATTACATCCGTTTTATTGTCATAAGGAAATTCCACTAACTCAATATCTTTAGAATGTATAGATTGTAATCGTGGGATTTCCTGGAATACAGAAAGGATGTTTTGTCTATTGAAAATTACTGAACATGCTGAAGTAAAGTTTTTCCACCCCCTAAAATGGAATGATTAGTTTGATATGACTGTTTAGATATTGGATCTCTGCTTACACTTGCCAAAGACCCTTATTTAGTCTTGTTGTTAGACATTGGGCCTCATTACGTGTCCGGCGGTAAAACCACCTGGTTACCGCCGGATTCGTATTACCATTCCGCCTCCGTGATTCCCGGAATTACCGGAGCATTACAACCCTCCGGTGACCCGGGAATTCTGCAGGCGGAATGGTGTAAATCCCCATTCCCATGGAGTCCTATTGGACTCCTTGGGAATGGGGACCATGGACACACCAGCACCATCTCGTGATAGTGCCGGTGTTCCCACGTCCGCCTGCAGGCGGGCGGTGGTAAACCTGCCAGGTCAGACCTGGTGGGAAAGCCACCTCCCGCCTGCAGGGCTCGAGATCGGGCGGCCTGGAATTAACAGTGGCGGCGGGTTTAGCGCCACTGTTATTTCCGGACAGCCCGACCTGTAATGAGGCCCATTGTCTCTTTTGTTCTGTGGTCAAAAAGAGGAAACCGTACTTCTTAATAATTGCTTTTTTCAAATTCAGAAATGTTACAAGCTCGTCCTTATCCACTTCTTGTATATCCGGGTGAGCGAAATCAGAAGTATTAGAGAGGTCTAACACCTCCAAGTCCTTTCCGATAGATCTTTTTGTCCAACAATACTAATGAGATATTTGTTCATGGAGCATTGATCTAATCTGCTTTGGTTAATGGGGCTTCAGTTAATACTGGCCAACCTTCAACTTCTTTACTCCTCTTGTTTGGCTTTTTTGCAGCCTCTGCCTTTGAAATAGGGACTGTTTTGAAGGATGTTGGTGATTTAGGTGAATGATCAGTCAAATCTATCACCTGATTACGCAAGTTCCTTAAACTTTCTGGAACCGATTTTTATTTTTTTACAGGCATTAATGTTTTTTAAATGTTTTGATTTCTTCTTTGTGTTAGGACAATTGGTATTTTCCTGATATTTCTTTTTGTCCACGATAAATTGGGCAGTTGTTGGTTCAATAACCAGTTGCTCATTATCTTAAGTGAATACCGCGTTCTCCAAGGGCCATCGTCACTGGACCCATGAAGGATATCCCTCCCCATGAGATACACCTCACTGGAATTCGTCAGTCCCTGTAATTCAGCATTGTGAATATGATTGGGCAATGTGAAGCACACTACAGTGGTGTATTATAAGGGCATCTAAGTGCACGCTCAATAAACGGTGAGGAGAGTGAAGGTTTTCTTCTAAATGTATACTCTGCTTTTCCAGAAAGGTCTCCAGCATACTCTATATCGCAGTTCATTCCTTATGCTCAATTATGGGTATGTTGTTTCATCTGGGACGCCCTTCTATGTCTTTGCCATCACATTTTTCATATCTGCCTTTAGGTAAGATACCTTTCTTTCAAAGATTGCTATGGGCTCCTCCACAGCTCTAAACCTTGCCTCAAACACTGCTGCATAATCTTTCCAATCGGTCTAAGGCGATGTCTGCCCTCTGGGAAAAAGAGTCCGTTTTTTGCCTTATGTCAACACTTGACATAAATGCATTCAGGGTCTCAATAATACCTTCTATGCCTGAAAAGCTAGATTGATAGGGTGTAGCCTGTGTATTATCCCCAATGTAGCTTGCTTTTCCCTACTTAGCAAGCCCCACCCACCCGGTGCCGTGCTGCTTGCCGCTCTATTCCCTACTTAAGGAGCCTTCCAGCCTCTTTTCCTTTGCTGATGGGGAGCAGGTGCAAGTGGATCTGGATCACCGGGCCTAAGCCCACCCACCTGGTGCCTTCCAGGTTGCCGCTCTTTTCCCCACTTAGCAAACCCAGCCCACCTGGTGCCTTCCTCGTTGCTGCTCTTTTCCCTACTTAAGGAGCCCTCCAGCCTCTTTTCCTTTGCTGATGGGGCGCAGGTGCAAGTGGACCTAGCTCACCTGGCCTAAGCACCACCCACCTTCTTAGCAATGCCTCTTCTTTCCTGCTCTTATCTCTTAGATCAAGGGCGTCTCTCGCCCAGGGCCCGAACCCCTGCTCAGATAGCAGGTAAGCATGCATCAACATGGGTTTACTCCCTCTGTCCCCACAGGACAGCCCCACCACCTCTGGTCCCTCTGTGATGTTCCCTTGTGCCCCCCCATTCTCGCACAGGTGTTGCCTGTTTTACTTGATTCTTCTACCAAGTCCCACGCCCCTGCCCTACCCCCCCGCCTACTTCTGCAGGAGGTCTGTCCTGATACATTCTGGTTTCACCATCTTGTGGTCAATGCTGGATTTGACTTTTATGGACTTCATTGATTCACAGTGCGTCGCTCTTTCTCAACTCTCATGCTGGACTTCCTTTGCATCTTGTACTCATGGTGGCCCTGAACCATGCTGTTCCCATCTTCATCTTGTATCCTGGCTTGCAACATTATGTGTTACTGCTGACTTCTGCAATTGTATTAGCTCTCCCCTCTTGCTTCTCCACTCTTTTTGACTACTTACACTCTGTTCTCTCCTCCTCTCCCCTTCTCCTTTTTCCTATCTCCTCCACTTACCTTCTTCTATGTACTTTATCAGAATTGTCCCTGGACCCAGTATGATCGCAACCTCGTCTGTCTCCTCCCCTCTCCCCTTAGTGCTGGAGGGGGGTGGAAAACAACTATCTGAAATGTCGTCAGGCCTAGTACGATAGTTGCTTGTTTTGTTCCTCTCCTCCCTTTCTGCACCCCTCTCCCTCACCTTTTGTTTTCTCCAGCTCTACCAGAAATGTCGTCAGGCCTAGTACAGTAGTCGCCTGTCTGTTTCCATTTCCTTTCCACTCTCCCCCTCCCTTCCTTATCCATGTCTTAGCTCTTGCACCATCTGAAATGTTGTCATGCCGAGTACGATAGTTAATTTCACATCCTTACTGTTCGTGGCCTGTAAGAATGTCATTGTATTTTCCCTTGTTCCCTCTCTTGCCTTGTAGCCCTTTGAAACACATTGCGTATAGGCGCTATGTAAATAAACTATCATACCATATCCCGTCCTGAGGTAACCGGTTGCCTTGGTGTCTGTTGAACATCTTGGTCTGCCTCTTATTGTTACCTAGAGCTCTCTACCAGTCGAAGATCTTGAATAAAGCATCCATGCTGAATAGGAATAAGGCAAAGATATTTGCTACTACCACATGAAGCATGACATCAGCAGGTGTGACCCTTGTCATGAGGTCAGCTGCAATCTTGTTCCAATATAACTCTGCGTTTCACTGGCTCACCAGTTATGCTCTACATCCCCTGAGGTGCCTCATAAACAAAAGGCTTCTCAACCACCTCCTGACTATGATTTTTCCATGCAATGTGTGAGGGTCAGGCAAGAAAATCACCTAATACATATCATAGGTTTCAGCTTGTCCTCTGGGAATTGGGCGATATTGGATTCCATAATGCACTCTGCTCAACTCAGAACCTGCTTTGTTTATTTCCAAATAACACTTTCTAGGTGGCAAGCCAGCCCCTAGATACCTTGCACTGCTGTTTACATGCCTGGGCACCTCTACTGCACCATAGAGCAGGCACTGCTATCTCTGGGGGTCCCACTTCCATTTTCTGCATCAAGTCCCCTGGCCTGCATGCAGACCCCAACTGAGCCTCTACACCCCCTACCTCGGGAGCAGTTCCAGCTCTGATCTGCAGCTCCTTCCCTCCCTGAGCAGCACCTACATCTGGGACCCACGGCGCCACCATCACACTGTGGCCAACTTTGCAGTACAACTCCAGACTCCTGACAACTTTCTGTGCATCAGCCCACCCTCAGCCGAGGCCCATGAACAGCTGAGTACACTGAAGCCAGACCAGGATGTTCACAAGGATTTCACATATGAAGTGGTGCTCCAATAGTAAGCGGGCATCTTGGTCACTGCTCATGAGTGCCGCTGATATCTCACTTTTGAAGTAAATCTACCGAGTTAACTGATGAGGATGGCGTATCGTTGGTTACTCCATCTCACAGGTGCCATAGTTCACTCACGATAACAGCACAGGCACTGGGGACAGGGCAAGGCAGATGGTCCAACTAGGAGGGCACGTAGTGGGCAGTGCACCAAGTAGTCCAACTCTTGGGGCCTTCTAGAGCAGATACAAGAGAAGACAGAGGCCGGCGCACATATATGCAGTATAATTTTTTAAATTATTTATTGACATATTATTTAGAATAAAACCTTTTACCTTTCTTCACACAAACCAAACAAAAAGAAAAGAGAACAAGAAAAAAAAGGAAAAAGCACAACAAAAGACAAACATCATAAAACAAATCCTATAAAAACCAACATAACGTCACAAATGCATCCTACATTTCATTGTCGCTGTATCACATATTTACATAAACAGACCCCTTAAAATCACTCATACCATTACACAAGAGAAATTAATTTATATGATCCACCGAACCAAAACCTATTGGAACCAACCTTTTACTTATTCGGCCCATGTTTCTAATTCGGTGAATATCACTTTAAAAAAAAAACTAAAGCTAAAATGAAAGGAATTGTGCGCTCAAAAATGTTATTGTCCCGAGCGCTCAGGCATGTGGTTTTAAGCAAACTGTGAACGATCGTAAAAACATTTCCTATGCACCATCTTGTGCTAATCTTATCTGTTGCCGCATCGCCCTAAGCTGTACTGCCCCTGCGGCACTAATTTATATCCCCCGACCCTGAAGCTGACATCACTATTCCTAGCAATATTCTCCAAATATTTTCATGACGTTATTGGGCATCTTAGCCAAACGTGCCCATTCATCACCTATGTCTTAACGTTAGTTGACGCAGAACCCGGAATATCAACACACATCCTCTCACAGCACAGCGCGTCCCAAATCGAAATAGAAAACACTATTTTTAAAGATAAAACAAATACTCTGCAATTTATAATGTGCTTTTATTTCACAATAAACGCTTCGAGAACATCCAGCCAATTTCCATATTCAACCAAATTTGTAATTTCTTTTTTTTCGAATGTCAATTGTTTATCATGAGGCACACAGTGTTCATTTCGGTAGACGAAGCGCATTGGACGCACCATGAATCGCAATGGCTTAGGTATCAAGTTCTTGGTAGACCACAGTAAACGAAGTCTGGTTGCTCCTGGTCGCTGGTACCGTGAAAAGGCATATCGTCCCGGGGCGATCGTCCCACAACAGCGTGATGGAAAGCCAGCCATTTATGTGTATCTGCATCTGTCTGCTGAAGAAGCCACCAATTGGTATCTGGAAAAGATGAAATTCACAGAATGGTAGGATGTATCTGTGTAAAAAAACAGAAATGTGTCTCAATAACCGTCCTTTATTCTAATCTATCCATTTAACCATTAATTATGCACCGTGTGAAAACTAATGATGAACACAAACCAGAAGGAATGGAAACACAGAGAAGATGTGGAGTATGTTTAGCTCGCAATGGGATGGGGATGCGGAAGGTGACGGAAGTATTGGAACAACACAGACAGCATTTTAACAGAATATTAGCAATGAACTTGGCGTTGGTGCAACATGGGGGAACCCAGACGTGGACTACATGCATTTCGGTGCTGGACTGCCAATGTGTCCCGGACTAAGACAAATACGTACAGGTTGTGTTTGTGTGTCGTCACAATCTGCCCCAACTAACAACCTGTTACAATGTAATCCAGCAATAACATACAGAAAATGAAACCTTGACTCGTTCGTCTATGAACTTGTCTACAGTAAAACTTATATTATATTTGGTACTTCCATACTCTTGGCGTAACGCAGGTTATCCGCTCAGACGGATGAAATTAGATGTTACTTTTCCAGTTTTTAAATAGTGAACGTTCTCATTGTTGCGGGTATTACCAACCTTCCGTCATTCATTCCAAAGTGAATACCGTCATTCATTCCAAAGTGAATACACCATTTCTTCCAAGGACGAACAATTGAACCTTCATAGGAGTAACCATGCTAACTTTCCTTTTGGTGAAGGAAAGCCACAAAACAAAAAACATACTGTACATGATGCGTCTGTGTGAACAGGCCACAAGCAACTTCAAACGCAGTGACCTTTACTCCCATGGGAGCGATTATCCCTGCCTGCCGACTAACGTGGAATTTGAAATATTTTCGAGAAAGAAACACATTGTTTGCTGGCATCCACCAATGCCATGCTACCATGAATACTATTTTACTCTTCTACATTGATAGTGATTTAGTTATTTTCTGTCAACCGTTCCAGTTATTTTCCTCCCCATTGTCACATCTGCGTGTGCCCTGGTTTCACAGGGGAATGTGCTCTGCGGATAACGTGAGACACTGACAAGTCATAAATCCAAGTGCCCTTCCATCTCCACTGAACTTCCCGTGCACTAACAAATGTTGGCGGAGAGGCGGTATATCCCGCCCCCTGCGCCATTCTCGTACCTGGCAAATGATGTATAAGCTAAGGTGGGAGACATCTCCACCCCTCAAACAACTATTTGCAATACCCATGTTTCATACAAGTGTATTAACGCTGTGCTAATGTGTATACTTTGAACTCCATTTGTGTGTCCTTCCTACCGCCTTCTTTTTCCTCTGCCCCTCTGGCGAACTGTTCACTCTCCCTCTCCCAGCGCCACGCACAGCCAGCCCCCACCACTGCTGTCAGCTCAGTGCGTGTCCTGTTCTCACGGAAATGCAGCTATTCATTTTTTTTTTTCCCAAACATGTTTTTATTGGTTTTTAAACAAGCAAGTTATACATTATGGCATGGAAAATGGGGGTGCTTCAATCGGCACTGTCTCGCTTCAGAATACAAATCAAAGAAACAAACATAAAACATAAACAATAACTGTAGTTCAGCGGGGAAGGTATAACTGCATGGGGAGGCCATAGTTCGGTGGGGGTGAGCCCCTCAAGACCCCGTGTCAGATTAAGAGCTCCTGGAGGTTGATCCTGCTTCAGGATCCTGCTGGGTGAGGGGAGCAGGCACCCTTCAGTTCAAGGCCTTCGCTGTTTCGCCTCTGATTTTGTTAGCAGGGTTTGAACTCCCCAGGTGTGTATCCCAGGCAATTCTTCCGTATTCTATTTCAGTCATATTCGTCCAACCACCGTAGAGAGGGGGCTTGTCGGGCCAGGCCTGGGTATGTCTGTGCGTAGTCAAGGAAAGGAGACCAAGTATGGAAGAATTTGTCTCTGTTCCCAAACCTAAGGGCAGTGATTTTTTTCCGCTGCTATTATGTCCCAGCATTTAGTCAACCACATTTGGACCGACGGGCTCTCTGGGTTTTTCCAAAGCCTTGGCACTGTGATCTTGGCGGCAGTCAGCAGGTGGGAGCGAAGTTCGGCTCTGTGGCCTGATCGAGGGAATTGGCCCTCGCCGCTTGCTCCGAGCAGTACGATACCTGGGTCCCATGGGATTGATGGGCCCGTGATCGTGTTGATTTGATCTAGCACTGCTTTCCAAAATTGAGTTGCCCTGGGGCATGTCCAGAGCAGATGGTATAGTGTGCCTATATCTGGGCAACCTCTCCAGCACGACGGTGGGATCGCCGGGTTGCATCTATTGAGAGATTCTGGGGTTCGGTACCACCTGTAGCATACCTTGAATGCCCCCTCCTTATTGGACACACATTTCGAGCTTCTATTTGCTCTTGTCCAGATCTGGTCCCATTCCTCCGGCTCGATGGATCTCCCAATGTCTCTCTCCCATTTGAGCATATATGGTTCCTTGCGGGTCGGGTCAGTTCTGTCTAGGATCTTGTAGATGGTAGAAATCTTGCCCTTACGGGGAGGCGATGTGAGGGTTTGCTCCAGGGCTGTAAGGTCTCTGCTTCCAAGGTTTTTCATGCTCCTGTTTGAGAGCCAGTGCCGAAGTTGGGTGTATCTGAACCTCTCGTTTTCAGGGACCTTGAATTTCGCCTTGCAGGCCTCGAAGTCCAGAGGATTTCCCTCCTCGAAAAAGTCTTGCACTCTCTCCAGTCCTCCCTCCCTCCACCTCTAGGTCCTTGGGGTTGATGCCCGGCGAAAATTCTGGATTCCTCCAGATCGGGGTGAGTGGGCCTCTTGTGCTGCGGACTCTCCATAGCCACGCCGCCTTCTTCCAGTTCGCCACCGTGTTTTCGGTTGCTGAGAGAGGCCCCCTATCTGCACGGTCGATGGAGCATTTCATATGTGGTAGTGCGTCTATCGGGACTGGACTCCAGGCCTCCTCCAGCTCCAGCCAACGGGGCTTCGGTGTGGCAGGTGGCCAGGCGGATGCATGCGAGAGCTGGGCAGCCAGGATATATCTGGCAACGTCAGGCGCTCCCAATACCCCCACCGCCCGACCCCGCAACATGAGTTTCCCTGGGATACGTGGCTGTTTTCCATCCCAGATGTACCTCATGATGCTCCTTTGTAGTTTGTGCGTAGCTTGCTTTCTGATAGCAGTTGGTAGGGCTGAGCAGTGGTAAAGTAATCTTGGAATGAAGTTCATTTTCAGAGCTGTAATTCTTCCGAACCAGGTGATCGCCTGTTTCTGCCAGCGTAGTAGATCGCTCTTGAGTTCTTTAAACAGTGGAGGGAAGTTAGCTATGTATAGTCTGTTGGGCGTGCCTGGCAGCTGGACCCCTAGGTATGGTAGGTGCTTTTTTGCCCAGGGTATGAGATATTAGTTTTCCAGGTCCGTGGACAGAGATCGAGGCAGGTTGATGCCCAGCGCCGATGACTTAGAAAGGTTTACCTTGAACCCCGAGGCTTCCCCAAATTCTTTCAGTTCCGTCCACAGAGCTTTCATTGATTCCCTGGGCTTGGTTAATGTTAAGAGGACATTGTTGGCATATAAGGCGGCTTTGTATATTTGGGCTTTGATTGCCAGACCTTGGATTGCTGCGTTTTGCCGTACCCTGCTTGCGAACGGCTCCATGGAGAGGGCAAAGATCAGTGGGGAGAAGGGACATCCTTGCCTTGTGCCTCTTGCGATGTGAATTGTGTTGGATTTGGTTCTGTTAATTCTCAGCCTGGTGGATGGATGCTGATAGTTAGCAAGTGTCCATTTAATGAAATTGGGGCCGAAGCCATAGTGCTTTAATGTTTTTTGTATATAGCCCCAGTCTAGCATGTCAAAAGCTTTGAGCTTCGAGCGAGAGCACCATCAACTCCTGGCCCTTCCTGCTGGCTGATTTGATAACGTTTATGGCTCTTCTTATATTGTTGCGAGTGTGGCGGCCGGGGATTAATCCAGTTTGATCCGGAAGTAAGGCAGCCAGCCTGTTCGCTAGGATTTTGGCAAAGATTTTGGCGTCATAATTCAGGAGTGTGATGGGTCTGTAAGAGGCGCAAAGGCTCCGGTCCCTGCCAGGTTTCAAAAGCAGCACTGTTAGCGACCCTTCCATTGAGGGGGTGTTCGTCCCTGACGAAAGGAAGGAGTTGAAGAGGGCAGCCAGCTGGGGGGCGAGTACGAATGAGAACTTCTTATAAAATGGAGCTGTGAGCCCATCCGGACCAGGCGTTGAGTTTTTCAATTTTGCTATGACCGCACTCACTTCTTCTGTCGAGATCGGGGCTTCTAGGGCTGCCAATTGAGGGTGTGGGTCGCGCGGCTGTATCCCAGCTAGGTATTTCGAATGTGCGTCTGCTGCCGTAGGGGAACCCGACATGATTGCCCTGTGGTGTGCAGTCATGATGTCCATTTTCTCTGGGTTGGCGTAGCGTGGTGTTCCCTGTGCGTCCTGGAGACATTCCTCGAGTGCAGCTTTTTCAATTTGTGGACCAGGAGGCGGTTTGCTTTGTTGCTGTGCACATAGTAGAATTGTTTGGTGTATGTTAGTGCTCTGGCCGCCTTGTCTGCTAGGTACATTTCTAGAGAGCGTTTTGCTTTCTGGAGGGCGCGGCTCGCTTTCCTGTCCTGACCCTGTTTCAGGATACGTTCCGCCTTAGACACCTCCGCTTCGAGTTTGTCCTGCTGTAGTTTGCGTAGACGTCGTAGCCTGGCGGTGCAATCGTTAGCTGTACCCCTGATCACCGTTTCATGGCGTCCCAAATCGTGGATATCGATGTGTCTTTGGTGGTGTTTTCCTTGAAGTAGTTCTTGAGGGCTTCTGCCATTTCCGTTCTGATCGCTATGTCTGTCAAGATCTGGTCTTGAAGTTTCTTTCCATTGTCGCTGGGTCGGCTCGGGAAAGCTCTGTACCCTCCGTTTCATTATGACCGAAGCGTGGTCCGAAAGGACTCTGTGTCCTATTTGGATGGTTTCAACGCAGGGAATGAGAGAACTGGAGAGCAGCAGCAGATCGATCCTTGAATGCCCCAGATAGGCATGGGAGAAGAATGTGCAATCCCTAGCCCCTATGTTGGCTCATCTCCAAACATCTATGGAGTTGGTTTCCCTTAAGAACTCTGCCATGGCGAGAGCTTTGCCGAAGTCCTCCTTGGATGGAGGGAGTGTTTTACCCAGGTTAGGGTCTGGAGTCAGGTTGAAATCGCCCCCTATGAGCAGCTGATCTTCAGTGAAGGTTGTAAGTATGGGAAGAAGGTTACGATGGAATAGGCTTTGCGCTGTGTTTGGGCAGTATATAGCTGCTATAGTTATGGGAAGCTCTACCAGCCGGCCTTTCAGAAGAATGTACCGCCCCTTTCGATCTCTTTTGATCGTGATATTCGTTAAAGGGACGTCTCGGCTTATCAAGATGGCCAATCCTCTTTTCTTGAGGCCCGCAGAGGCGAAGAAGCGTTTTGTGTAGTGTTGGAAAGAGATGCAGCGCTCGTCTGTCCTGAGGTGTCTCCTGAAGGCATATAATATCAGGTGCCAGCTGGGAAAGCCTGTGCTCTACGAACTTCCTCTTCCGAGGGGCATTCAGGCCCTGGACGTTCCAGGTTAACACAGATGGCTCTCTATCCGGCTGGGCCATTCATCGATGAGTTAGTTACTGGCTTTCCCTTGCTTCCGTCCGAATGCAGGGTTGAGGTCTCCCCTGCCCCTATGGGCTGGGTTGTACATGTTGCAGTGGACTCGTGTGGGGGGAGAAACCCCCCTGCCGCTTGCGCCCTGACCCCTGGTTCACCCTTTCCCACAGCTATCTCCTTAGATCCAGCTCCCCCCTTCCCTCTGACCATGTTTAACAAACAAAAGGAACTAGAACAAAACCTACAACAGAGAACAGGTATCGGTATCTAGACCAGCCTTCTACCAATGGGGCTGTCGGCTGGGCCGTAGCTACCAGCTAGATGGGAGACCCTAGGGCCTCGTGCATAGTCGGTGAAAATGTAACAGTGCGGGATGGAGTGTAGATAGTAGTTTCGGCCAAGAGCCCAGGACGGCCTGGACCCCGTCCTTCGATGAGTCCTAGGCGGAGTTTTCGGCGGTTAGAGAGGGGATGGCTTCAGCGATTGTTGGTGTTCTTCCCCTTGGAGGGTGGGCCTCGCATCCTGCGACGCCCCTCCACTCGGGACCATGAGCAGAGAGACTCTGTTAGTTCCCTCGGGTGAGTGGCTCGTGCTCCCGGGAGCCTCTTCTCCCGCCTCCGGGTTCATGAATAGTTCCGCTTCTCGCGGGATGGGGATTTGATGGGTTACCCCCCCCACATGAAGGCGAGGCCTGAGGGGAAGCTCCAGCGGTAGGTTATCTTGCGTTCGCGTAGCCAGTCAGCCATGGGTTTGAGAGCTCTTCGTTTTGCTAATGTCGCTGCTTCAAAATCTTGGAAAAGGGCTATCTCCGAGTCCCGGAAGTGGATGTGTTCCATGGCCCTGGCTTCTTGCATTATCTCCTCCTTGAGCTTGTAGAAGTGGACTCTGACCAGCACATCAGCTGAGCCATTAGGATTTTGCCGAGGTCTGGCTCTTTGCACCTTGTCAAGCTCCACGGGGGCGTCATCTGGAAGGGTGATGATGTGGCGGAGGAGATCGGCTACGTAAGATGGGAGGTCTTTCTCCGGGATCGCCAGTGGAATGCCCCGAATCCCGATATTGTTCCGCCTAGTGCGGTTTTCAGCATCTTCTTGTTTGGTTTCGAGTGCCTCAAATCTGCACTCCAGGGCCCTAATTCTTTCCGCTCCCTCTCCGATCTCAAAGTTCTGTTCGCAGAGCGTTGTTTCAATTTCCTCGGTTGTTGACTCAATCTCCCCCACTCTCTTGTCCAGACGATCAATTTGAGGTTTTACTTCTTTCATCCCCTTTTGAAACTCCCTGGTGAGGGCTGATATGAGATCGTGCAAATCAGCTTGTGTGACAGATTTGGAGACCATAGTTACTTGGCCCTCGGGCGGGGCATTTCCCATTCCACCCTCGCTGCGCTCACTCTTCTGTTTTTCTCCCCCCCCCTCTTCCCCCGAAGGCATGTTCAGTAGCGTGGAGATGTCCGATTGCTTCGTTGTTTTGTTAGATTTGGACATAGCTATGCAGGGCGACCCCGTCCCCCAGAGGGAGGGAGGTTCCTAACCCTGACCAGTTCCTGCGGATTCTGCCAGAATCTTACCCTCTGCTTTGTACCTCGAGGGGGAGGTCTTGCTAGCTCGGGAGATATGGATCGCTCCCAAGAATCTTGCTGTAGGGGATAATTTCTCGGAAGCAGCCTCGGGACCCCGAACCCTAACTAGTCACATAAAGCTGCAGAGCGTCCAGGGGAGTCGGGTCTCAGTTAGGGGCCAGGTCAAAACTTGGCAGCAGCTCGCAGCCCCGGACCCAGATGGTGTAGTGCAGTAGCGGGACCGGCCTCGGAAGGGGGCTCCGTGGGTGACTCCCCAGTTCTTGGAGCCCTTAGGTGGTGTCCCACAGGGTGTAGTGCGGCAGGTGCGGCCTTACCTTGATCTGCGCTAGTTGTGGGACCAAGGTGCTCCCTCAGAGAGGTGCTGTGTGGGATGGTATCATCCCAGTGCGAAGTTGGCCTCGGGTAGGGAGCCCCCAGGCAGGCTCCTCCTCAGTGCTGCCCTCGGCCCCGTCCAGCCCCTGTGAGGTGGAGGGGGGGTCGTGGCAGGGCTCCCCCAGCGTTACAGAGACTGGTCCGGCTGTAGAGTAGGGCTCCGGGGCGCCAGCCGCCGGGCTTGTACTGGGCACGGTCCTGTTCGCCCACCGGGCCTCAATCCAGGGGGTCTGAGAGAGAATGGAGGCTTGCCAAATCTCTCGGCAGAAAAGTTCAGGATTGGAGATGGTGTGAGGCTGCCAAAAGAGCTTTTCGTGAAGGGAGACCACCCAGGAGGTCAGCTTGTGTTGATTGACAGGGGGGGTGGTTTGCTATATTCTCCAGGGGCGAGCCTCGGTGGAGCGCAGTCGGGGGGCCCAGCGGGCACGCAGAGTGTGTCTGGTCCCCCGGATCCACCGCGCCTTCGAGCTGGAAGAAGTATTTTACGCGCGCCGCCTCGCCTGCTGCAGCACTGCGCTGAACTCGCCGGCCTTCGCAGCATCCTCACGATCCATCGCATCCTTCTGCACGTTCCCGCCGCACTCCGGCACCTAAGGGGAACACAAGAACAGCAAAGGTGAGCCAACGGAATAAACAGAGGCAATAGTAACTACCCCCCATAGACTTGCCTGATTTAACGCCGGGGGTACTATTCCTCTTCACGGGTCGGCCCAGTCTCCATTGCATCCTCGCCGTACCATGGCCCCTAAGGGGAACAAAAGGACAACAAGGTGAGACAAAGGGACAAACCAGGGGAATTCTTCTCACCACGATAGACTTACCTAATTTTACCGCCGGAGGCATTATTCCCCGAACTTCATATTATCTCTCCGCACCTGAATAAGGGAGCAAGCAACAGGTTACATTATGGCCTTATTTTATTGAACTGTGTTGGGTAAGACAAATCCTTACCTGAACTTCGTCAGCTACAACGAGGAACTCTTCGCTGGGGTCAAGCTGCAAGTCAGACATTTGAACTCTTACGAACTACAATGTTCTGAAACTCACCAATTCCTTCTAACCAGTGAAGCAACTGGTTATCTAGGCGCACCTGCGCTCGATGCAGGATGGAGAGCTCATCCTTCCAAACCATCAGGTGAGACTTTAAGAAGGGACATTAGAGGCGATCAGTGGGGAGAACAGCAGGGGGAGGTGGGGGCAAACTCTCAACTCTACGGGTGGTTAATTCCCTTTCTCCATTTACAGAAGAATACTCCTACGGGCCAAGCAAACCAAGCTGGGAGGGCCAGTCCAGTCTGTCATCTCGGCACTACACGTCACATTGGTGGAGACTGCAGCTGTCCAGTTCGGATCGACGCCCCTGTGGGAGCCAGGTGAGCGTAACAATGGCTCCCTGCATATTTTGCCCCTCGCTGCATGCACACATTTCAGCATCAGTATAATCTCCAGCAGGCAGCTGTCGAATACAATGTATTTATGCTCCTTTATTAACAAATCGTCCTGCATGATTGTGGATTGTGACTCAACTGTGGTGGACATTTCGACCGAACTAGGCAAACTGAAGTCGAGATCTTTGGCAAATTTCTCAGACAATTGCGTTGAAGCTTCAGTCTGTGTTCAGCTGGTGTTTGCACACGAATTGGAGAAACCGGCAACAACAAATGTTTATTGGGTGGACCTTTTTTTTGCTGTTGTAGATTGTGTCAAGTGGTCCTCGAGGAATTGCAATGAATCTTTATTATATTCAGTTTCATCTTCATCTTGTAGAGCTCTCACATTGTAGCAATGTTACAACAACACTTTGCTCGCTTCGCCGGTCAGTCATTTCATTTTCTGGCCATTGGACATAAGCATCTCGAGTCTGCTTATTGACTGGACCGCGCTGCGCCTCAAATAGTAGTTGCTCCATTGTGAAATCTGTTTGTGAATCACACATACAGTAGATGGCACTTTAAATAAAAAAAACATGTTATGGATTAAATACCGGCCCAAAACACTTCAAGAAAACAAAAAAAGTTTGTTATTTACCCTAGTTTTCTTGATTTTCTGTGAAAACATGGTCCTCTCTGTAACGACCGCACCAGCAAGCTGGTCCACCACCTCTGATTAATGTGCCTCCTCTTCTAATTCCCGACCTTGTACACATTCCTTGAATAGAACATTGATTTAAAAAAAAAGGAATCAAAACATTTTTTAAATTAAAATCTTTCCACTTAGTCAAAATATACATTTCGATTTTCACCTGATTGATGGCAGATGTACTCGATCGTAAATCACTGTCTCAAACATAGTGATTGTAATGTTGCCCTCAAACATTTTACAATGTATTCCGCATAAGGGAGAAAATAGTAGCGTTGGGACTGACATGATAAAAGTATGAAAGAATGCACGTATATATGAATGTCACTGTCTGATAGTATTCTATGTAGGATTTACTTTCTTTCATTCATGCGAACTGTCAGTAAGCATACCTCATGCTCTGGACCAGCTCCAAAGGATGATGAGATTGTAGTCGAGGTACCAGCATGCCCCTGTAACACAGTACTTGTTTCAGTATGGATGAAAACCGCGAAATGGAACAGAGACAATGGGATGCAGACAATGGAAAAGATCAACACTTCAATGACACATAGTGTGGACAACCGACCGGATACATAAACAATTTCATATTATTTGAAATTCAAAGCATAAATGCATTCTCGTAATTGAAAAGTTAAAAATAAATACCTGGTAGGCACCAGAAGCTGTTGTTGGATGCAGTTTCTTGCTCCTTCATTTTCAGTGCATTGTCATGCGGGAAGATCCTACACTTGATAATAGGATCTCCTGCAAATCTGTATGGCTCACCATTGGTATCATGGACGTGTCAGTGTTGTCCTCACTTGTGAGGGTCTGTGCTCCAGTCCGTATGCTCTCCTAAAAAAAAAAAGGACTTGTCAAGCAAGTGATTACAAAAAGAGGATGCTTCCTTTGAAGGGCACTATGGCATTGTTTTCTATGATCATAAATACTTTCTATAATGCTTCATAGACCAGGGACAGATGTGTAGTAAAATGTGGTATAGTTACAAAGTAATACAATATGGTAAATATGCAATTCATCATCCGGAACTCGCCTGAGGCAGCGTGTGCATGAATAGAGTTGGAATTGCATTGGGAAGCAATTTACGAGACGTTCTAAGCCGATGCTTTCTTGTGTACTGCGATTGGTTGTACATATCCGGGGCTAAGTGCAGGGTGCAGATGCGGAATCGATTGGCCCTCGAGTCTCACAACATTTTCAACTCTACTTTTAAGCTCATCCACGGGAAATCCACAACACCGAACCCATTCTCTTATTAAATCGATATTCGTTGGGAATTTCTGCATGATGGTCCCCATAATTTTGACATGGCTCCTAGAACCGCAACCGAAAACCATAAAAGCAGGAATTTTTGGAAAATCTGTATTAAAAAAAAAAAGTACACATAATTACAAAAGAATTCTATAGAATACATGGGATTATATCAAACATTTTTATAGACCTGGTTCGAGAAAGATGCTATTCTATCACTATTGACACTGATGAAATTTGCTATATATCGAGATCCCAACACTTTACACAGTAAACAATGGTTAAAGTCATTCCGATGAATAAACATTACACTACTAGGTACATTCGTCTGAAATAGAAATTTTGAGATCAGAAACAGCTTGTTAGGTGACCTGCCCCAAAAAGAGTGGCCCACCCCTTGCCTCAAAAAAGTGTCTGACCGCTCGTCTCATGACCTTTGACCTCTGACATCAACAGAAGTGATGTCATTTGACCCCACCCCAAAGTGACATCCTGGGAAGCGATGAAACATGACCTTTCACCCCTTGACAAAAGAGGAAGTGGCATCAAATGGCATTGTTCCTAAGTACACTACGAAAAATATGGTTACGATATCACTGTAAAGTGATATATATTTCATACAAGTATGGATCACCATATGTATCATTAATATCTGTGTGTATAGGCCCATATTACCAAATTACAGTGAATGCAAGCAGACGTCCAAGGCCAAATGATAATATGCTATTGTGTAGCATTTATGCTTAAGCTCTTTTTTTATAGAACAAATATGTATACAATACCACCCAACATGTGTTGGTACTGATTTATCGACCTAAGAAGGATGAAAAGCTTTTTGAAAAAAAAAAATAATAATAAATTGACAAAATGTTTTCTTTCAACTTTCTTTTTTCCAAACCGGCCCAGGCGTGGCCAGAAACTGGCCCCCACACCCCAAGGACGATTTCGGCCAAGCCACTGGCCGAAAGGCCGAGGAGCCAATCCGAACCTGTCACTAACAAAAAATTGGATTCAGCAATCTGGGTAGTTGGTAGCAGGGGAACAGGTAGCTCAATCTCGAGTTGACTTCCTGTGCTCACAGATGTTCTCAGGATAACTATCAAGGGGTTTATAAAGAATTAGAAAAGTGGGTGTGTATTGTATGCGATGCAGAAAAGGGCCGGTACACTGCTGAATGGAGATGCACTTATGGATTGCAGGGGCGTGGCCTGCTTCATGGGAGCCTGCCCGGGGACACTGGGTATGGGAAGGCCATGTGTACAATGGCCCCTGTGCGGAAGATACCTTTGAAGTGTACATGGTGTTTGGCACCTTGGCCGTTCCCACCCTGCCAGCCCCCTTGTGAGGGCACGGCCACAGGTGGGAACTGCCATTGATATTGGAGGGGGGATTGAGGGGCATGGGGCATGCAGAAAAGTGCTGCAATACTGCTGAATGGAGACACACTTATGTGGATTTCAGGGGTGCGACCTGCTTCATGGGAGCCTGCCCGGAGACACTGGGTCTGTGGAGGCCATGTGTACAATGGCCCCTGTGCAGAAGATACCTTTGAAGTGTACATGGTGTTTGGCACCTTGGCCGTTCCCACCCTGCCAGGACAAGTGAGCGTGTCCTTGATTCAAAGAAAAAGTTGAAACACTATTCATAAAAGATGATTTTTATTCTATTTTCTTGCTGATGTTGATGGCATAAATATTGTATACTTCGGGTTGCAGCACAGTGTGGGAAAATTCCCTGTACTGACCGCTGTCACTGGGGAATTTGGCTCGAATGGCACCAACAACATAGGCAGGGTATTACTCGTCGAACGCTGTATCCAAGCCTCCCATGAAGCCACCATGTAAATGCACGATAGGCCACCAGCCTATACCACCTGTGGAAGAGAAACATACAAACTGTATTTAAATGAGAAGGATAAGTGTGCAAACCTTAGTTGAAAATGCAATCTTGTATCCTATGGCATAGTTGCCAGTACAAATTTGACTTCATGGATCAATCGACTTGGGCTTTAAAGCTTACACACATTACGAAAGTGAACACCCATGCAATCCATAACGTTTGGGGGACAGAGAAATATTGTTTCTTGGTTGTACGTGAAAGACACATAAGATGACCAGTATGATTTCCACAAATCCTGAGAGATGTATTGGGTTGCCAGACAACATTTATTTGGAAGTGATAGTTCAGAGTTACGATAATATAGGAGACAAACCTAAAATATTAGGTTTCCTAAGTTACATCAGATCTAGAGTACACTTACTCGTTACTTGGATTGCGAGGGCGAACTGTTGCGCGAAGTTCGTGCATGAGCACCATCGTAATCCTCAAGATGGACCTTGTGAGGCAGGCTGCCCTGAAGTCCTGCAGCTGGGTAACGCATAGCGGCCATGTCTAGTCTTCCGATATGTAGGCCAAGCATCCAGAGTTTTCTCGGCAGCAGCAGTTCTCCTCCTTGGTAGACATGACCTCGTACCGATTTCAGGTACACCAGGTGGAGACGTCGCCCATGCGACTAGGCTCAGGCTCATGATCTGGTGATTGGTCCTCCCAACTGTCGTCTGTTGCCCCATCGTTTCTGCAGCTTTCTCTCAACTAATTCCACCTCGGAACACTCTGGGTCATACTGATAGGGCTTTATTGTTGCCATTATACGACAAAATTGAAATCGATAGTAATGCTAGTACTAATATTGGTTCGCACAGGCTACGAGCAATGAAGATAGATGAACAGAGCAGAAACGAGTCACAGGATATACAAAAAAGACAGTGAAACGATTGAAAAAGCAACTCTGTCTGATGAGAAGCGCTCTGTTTATACATATTGAGGAAAGAGGTGCCCTGCCATTTCCATGGAGACGCGTCATTAGCTGGCGCACCGAGAACGTTGAACATGAGACATGCATTTGCATTGTGAAATGGGCCATACGCGTCTAGTGATGTCAGCTTCAGGGGCGGGGGATATGAATTGGTGCCGCAGGGGCAGTTCAATTTAGGGCGATGCAGCAACTGATAAGATTAGCACAAGATGGCCGCACCCCGCTGCCTGATTTTGCATGTGTAAAAGTGCGGAAAACTATGGCAAGGTGCATGTGAAATGTTTTTACGATTATTCAAAGTTTGCTTAAAACCACATGCCCGAACGCTCGCGACAATAACCTTTTTGAGCGCACTATTCCTTTAATGACTGTCCTTCGCCGTGTATAAGCGCCACCCACCATTGATCGCCACATCTCAAACTTCGATCATTAATTCATTTTCACCAAAATCTCGTTCTCAACTCTGTTAGTGCTATACAGAACAGTACCAGGTGTTTCAAAGATTCTTTTACATTGTCCAATTTACACAACCTACACGTTAGATCAGTTCTGCCATCTCCGCTTCGTGTGGCCAAGATCTCTATCGTTGAGTAGAGGTTTAATCTAAATCGCATGTATTGGGCATGATAAAAGCTGTTCGAATATTTTACTAAATTTTGTGGAAGTTGTTATATCTTCGAGTTTCTGGGACCATTTGCAAGTACCTTCGGTAGGACTGTCTTTGATGCTGGGTCTCAATCCAGTCTTTTGACCAAAGCTTATTTTTAACCGAGACTGGATTCACAACCAAGACGTCCTCTGAAACGTTCAAGTCCATCCGTATTGCACTACAGATGTTCTTCCGTTCTATAAGTGTGGACTCTGAACCATTCATTAATGCCCCCTTCACAACAACAAAGCCCCGCACTGGATTTGTTGGTATACATTTACAATACAGCATTAGACTTTTCCAGACAACCATTGCATACATGGGTATAAGACCCAGTTCCATTCTTATAACCTGGATCGGTACACACTTTGGGATCGACAACCCCCTTTTCCAAAACAAACTCTCAAGCCTTGCCCATACTCCAGCTGAAAGAGTAAAAAAAGCCTCCGCTCCATAGGTCAAAATGGAAATGACTTTCAAACGATAGAAAGACAGTACAGGGATTACAGAAGATTTTCTGTATCTTCTTAAAATCAGTCTTGGATGGACCATCAGGGTTTTTGATTTTGTGCGCAATATTTGCTATCTAGGGGCGTCCTTAATGCTATTGTTCAGGAAAATCCCGAGGTATACAAAAATACCATTTGATGTTTGCAGGTTACCCTCCCAGTAGGGGATTGCAATGTGCGAGAAACCTCAAGGTGTCTCACCCGCTAGTCCCCGGGGATCTGTCATCCAGGTGGCCAGGACACAGCCATCGCTTTTGGATCCAGTCCCTGAGAGTGGACCAGTGTGGGAGAATCTCGTGGATGAGGGGTCTTCGGGGAATGGATGCGGGGCACCGGATGGTGAGAATCAGTATCCCCTCCCCTGTAACACCTTTTTGCCCATCCTACAGGTAGGATACCTAGGAACTCAACCCCTCCCCTTTCGTGACAAAAACACTTTCTCACAGACAGTTCACTGTGAGCGACCACGGACTAACGCCAGAGCTTTATACCCGACATGTCCTGATACCATGGTTAGGCAAGGTGAGGCAATTACTGATCATTACACACACCTGACTTCCATCACACTTCCCCACACGGATAAAAGGCGGAGCATGAAACCACACTAAGAGCGAGGTAAAGCACACGAGGAAACATCAGTTCCAAAATGGCAGTTTACTACAAGGAGAAAGACGGCGAGACCAGAAAGGATTGCTAGGAGGGAAGTGCTCTTGACCTTAGACCGTTACTTTCGCACACCTTGGAAAGTAAGAAGCCTAAGACCGGGAACTAAAGCTGAACAACCCACACTGCATCGAAGGTACCCAGGGATTTCCCGTGTCAATAACCAAGACCGGGAGGAGCGATTGCCACTGTGGTACAGTCCATGGCTCCTACAACAAAGCAGTGCCAGTAAAGACGGCACAGCCGGTGGGTGGGAGAGACTGATACCAAACCAGCTTGTGTTTGAACCAAGGTTGTAAGCAGCACCATTGTATGAAGAAATCCAAAGAGGACAGTGTGTGAAGCACATGTGATGAGCGACGCAAATATAATTGGAAACCAAAGGAGTGAATAAACTTTGGGAGCCCAAGCGAGATACCGTATACAGAGTGGTCCAGCGGCATGTGGGTACTCATTCAAGAGTCTTTGTTAGGTATCCAACTGAATGACGACTTAATTGTAAAACAGATGTTTGTATGTATTATAAAACAGATGTTTCTATCGAAGTGGTCCTATAACGGGTCAAGCTAAATCCTGTGCACATTCGAAAGTCCTCGATAAACCAAGGTGAACTACAAATTGGTCTGAGCCTGGCTGAGGCAGACTAAATTAGAAGGGGAACCATCTGAGCCCGGCTAAGGGGGATTTGGGGTGGACCGTGAGTCACCAGAGAAAATGAATAGTCTCAGAACTTTTTAATAACAGGGATCTGAGCCGGAAGAGGGGGGGTCTGCAGTAACGGTCATAAAATAACAGAGATCTGAACCCGGCTGAGGGGGATCCCGGGTGAAGCACCTGCTTTGAATACTGGTGAGAAGGAAAGCACTGTGTCTTATTTTTTGTACATCAGGCCCTCTGAATCAAGAGACTTTGATGAGAAAAGAGACTTGGGCACAGAAGGCCCTGTTGCTGGAAATTTAACTGTATCCTTGTGTCAAAGAAGCCAGAGTCTGTGCTTTGCTCGAGTGAACCGCCTTTTCCCTGCTGAAAACATGGGGAAGGGAGGCCAACGGCCCGAACATCCTGACATATCGTTTTGTGAACACTTCTTTCTTTTTCATGAAAATTACCCCACACTATTTGTAAATTAGCAGTGAGGATTGGCAATAGGTTTTTTAGTATACGCCCTTTGTTCTTTTCACAAGACTCTACTAGGACTACATTATAGCTTGCTCCCATCTGTAGATTTAGGTTTAGATATGCATTTATCACACCCTTGTGAAAGTTCAATAAACACCCTTGACCTGTGGTCACTTGTGTCTGTCTTACTGTTTATACCATTGGCCTCATTACGACTTTGGAGGTAGCCATGCCCTTAATAAGTCCGGGTCCGGTTTCCCTGAATGGGGCAATACCGGGCCCTTCCGAATTTGGAGGGCCCGGTATTTCCTCCTTCAGGTAACCCGGACCCGGTCCTTCCCCATTCCTATTCGAGCCCCCATAGGGCTCAATGGGAATGGGGAGGGAGCTAACAACGGGCCCGTTAATAACAGGCCCGTTGTTAGCTCCCTGGTTCCCTCGCGGCACCCGCTATGGACGTCTAACCAGACCTCCAGAGCGGGTCCCGCGAGGGAACCTCGTAATAGGGCGGAATGGGGTTAACGGCGCTGGCACCATTACCGGCGCCGTTAATCTCATTCCGCCTGCCTCGTAATGAGGCCCCATGCCTTCCTTAAAAATATCAGCACTCTAGATTTAGCAGTATTTATTTTTAGGCCATTCTCATTTAGATATGCCTGCAACGCATCTAGTTGCATTTGCAGCCCCACTGGGGTTTGGTCGATTAGGACCAAATCATCGCCATACAACAGTTTATCCAAGTCTTTGCCATCAACGTTAGGCGGGAAACTTCTTAATGTCCTTAAAGTCTCTTGAAAAGGGCTGGTGCAAGTGGGCACCCTGGTTTAAGGCCCCTTCTAGTTAGAATAGATTCAGAAGGTGATCCTCCGAAGCCAAATATGACCTTGAAAGATGTACCAGAATATAAGCACTGTATTGCCTCCAGGATGTCACTCGGGCATTCAAGATTTTAGTTTTGTCGCTTCGGCCAAATCTATGAAGGCTAGGTACAGCTTTGTTTTCTTTCTAATGTCACGTGTCTTCAGTATGTTTATCAAAAGCACGTTTAATGAGGTAGCCGCCCCCTTAATGAAGCCTGACGGCAAGGGATCCCAGTTCCCAGCAAGGTCCACCCACCCTGAGAGCACCTTAAGCACCAACGCCGCAAAACTCTTTCCCACTGCGTCAAGAAGGGCGAAGGTCCGATCCTAAGAACTACAGACCTATCGCCCTTCTTCAAAATCCGTATCACCACCGAGGTCTTCCATGACTGCAGCACCCTCCTCGCTCTTCCTATGTAGTTAAACAACCTCCACTAGAACTGAGCCCATTCCTCTGGATTCTCCTTTAGCATCACATGTGTAATGTCATCTGGCCCCGGGGCTCATGAATTGCTGGGTTTTTTAATCAGATTGATACTATCATCAAATTCGATTGGAAATGGCCATTCATCAAAAAAAGGAGTAGCATTTTCTGTCCCACTAGCGTAACTAACTGAGAAGAGTCCAGAAAAATGTTCGACCCATATTGTGGCCGTGACAAAGTTAATTGTAAACGCCTCCTGTGGCGCATTCAGGAAGCTTAACAGCTTCCACCTTTCTCCTGTGTTTTATGTTTCGATTTTATTAAGCATTAATTCTGCATCATGCGTCCGCATCAAATGCTTTCTGGCTTTAATCCAGTTACGATGTCGCTGTTGATTCCCCCCTGCTGTGTTACCTTTGTGCTCACACATTATAGCCCGCAAGTTTCTCTTAGCCTTAGCCACCTCCGTCATATGTGTGTAGATGGGTAAATGTGGTCTCCAGACCAGATTTTCTGATTTCTACATGGTTCACAAAGTTCCTAGTGTAATTCAATACCAATGCTACTTGGTCTTGGGGAATCTCATTTATCAAAACATTAGTTTGATCAAAACAATTAATGTTTAAATCATCACATACTATTATTGCTGGGTGAGGCCATGCCTCAAAAGATCTATCTATCAAGCCTGTAACTATAGATTGGAAGTTCGAAGCCCCCTCTACCTCAATGTTCCAATACAAATTAAACACTAATATCGACTTACAATTACTATTGTGTGAGCCGCCTCCAACTCCCTCGGGGCCAGTCGCTTCTCCAAGCAACAAGTTGGTGGTAGATCTTTCTTCTGCTGGGGTCTCCCTCTGGAACAGCCTCCCTGCCTCTCTGAAACTTGAGGAGAACCATCTCCGGTTACGGAAGCACCTCAAGACCTTCCTCATTGCTTCTACTTTCTCTCCTCCTCTCCCCTGCTGATCTCCTGAAACTGAAACTGCACTGGTTACCTGGCTACCCTATGATCTCTGGCCCAGGTTCCCTTCCCACCAGTTGCACTCCTGCACTGCCCCCCTGGTAACCCTTGCACTCTGGGACTGTTTCTGTATCCCTACAGGCCTCTACCTGCACTTGACACCTGATGTCTGCACTTGCCACTAGCTGGCTGCACTTTATATTTGTCTTTATTTATTTACTGTTTATCCTATGCACTGCATGGCCCTCTCCCCCTCACTTTTCCACTTCAGCCCTCCCCTGCACTTGCGCGGTCTCAATGTCACCTGGCCTAGTAAGATCGTTGTCTCTGTGTTCCCTCTGTTCCCACTCCCTTGCCTCGTCGCGCCTTGAAACACTTGTGTATAGGGGCTTTATAAATGCCATATATATCATATCATATAATTAACAAGAATTGCTAACATTTGAATATAGGCATTTGGGTTATACGTTTCCGTCACACTCAGACTCCTTCCATTTCTGACTGCTACTAACAAACCTGACATAGGTCTCCTCCCTGTGGGCCTTTCAATGCTTGGTTTAAATAAACCGTAAACCTGTCTTAAACCCGGGAGTCTCTCAACCAAGTCTCTTGTGAACACACTATATCAACCAAATGGAAGTTCAAATTGGAAGTTCAAATCTCTGTTGCCAAACAGATAGGTAAACCCTCTGGTGTTCCAACTTCCATAGTGAAAGATGTAGACCCTTCCGGCTAAGACAGTTACACTCCATTTGTTCACAGTCGATGCTTCAGGTAGCCGGTTGCATCTTGGTTGTTTACTAGACTGTAAAGAGCTTAATTCCATTACCACTCTTCGCGTGTTCCTGAAGTTGAGGCCAACTGAGACAGGGCAAAAGGGGAGGGAAATATCCTCCTCTCTTCTAGCCTCTAACTCTGCCCAGGCTGATAATCATTGATGGTATCATTTTGAGTATCGGGTAACTCTGGTGGATCGAAACCCAATCTTAGAAAGGTATTCACTTCTTCCAGCAGAAACTGTCTTACCAACTTGGAAACCGGATGGATTGCCACCTTGTCCAACCGTCGTTCTTCCAATTGTTTGGAGGTCATTTGTAGACTTTAATCGAAGGTTATGGGCATGATGCAGCAATCTGAGAACGTTTTCCCGATTTATGGTCAAACCATCATTAACATATAGAATTAGTTCCAGCAATAGTCGACTTGAGTTACCCTGCAAATGCTTAGTTCTGGTACCAGTAAAACCTTTTTTGTAGCTGGTCTCCAAGTCCTAGGTCCCGTTCTATAAGGGAGGCTTGTTTTCAAACCCTTCCGTTTTTCCATTTTTCCTCTTACATTACTAAGGGCGGACTGCCCGATTCCAGCCACTGAGAGTTTTCTGGTTTACGGCTCTTTACAAAGGATGGGTAAGGCGGTCTCCCCTTTTCGTCAATTTCCAGGGTTGATGTCTCCATCATGTTGGGACCTTCTGATCTCATTGTCTGGTTCTGTACTTCCTTAAGAGCGCCCGCCTTAACCATGTTCGTAAACTTGCTGTCCTCGTGTTGATGCTCTGTTTCTGCCAAAAATCGTCCCATGTGTGGACCTCAAGGTGTCCCACTTTTCCTCCAGGGAATAGGAGGAGGGATGTGATAGCGGGGGTTGGACCAAGGAGCTTGGGTCATTGTAAGATGGCAAAGTGACATAGAACTGAAGACCCCTAGGCACGTCCTCATGCTCATTAGCGTTTTGGGTTTGTGACGACATACGGGGCTTGTTTACTATTTGTGTCTGAGCCACCCCCTTATTGATAGCCACTCCACTGTCTTCACTAACTTGGCGTCTCCTGGTGATCAAGCTGTTATCCTGGTGGCACACTATTGGGGTTTCGGAATCGGATATACAATAAGCTGAGAGGTTCATCAAATCGTTGTACGAATCATTAAGGAGGGCCTTTTTTTCTACTGGGTCGACATCCGATCAAACCCTGGTGTCTTTTTTTTTTTTGTTTTTAGAGGGGTCTTTAGTTGTAGACCCTTTTTAGACTGCAGCCTCAATTTAATTTACATGGAAGAGTCCAGTTCCTTTAAATGGGTGCGCTTCATTTGATTGCAATTTATGCACCATTTTTTTTCAGATGTTTTTTTGGGGATTTATTTTGCTGTGAGGATGTTCTGTTTATTTTTTTTAATTTTTTTTGCGAACATTTTATATTCTCTCAACTTGAGGGCGAATTACCACCTGCTCGGCCACCTGGTTCACTTCGGCAAGCTCTTTGTCTTCTAAATGGGACAGAATAAGGAAGCCCTCCAAAATATAATCAGTCTTGTCATCTGGTTCTCATATAGTAATTGTATCAGTGGAGTCTATCGTTATTCTTCGATTCTCCAAGAAGTTCACCTCCACTTCCTGCAGGTTGCACGTTTGAGAAAATTTGTCTGCCTTTTGCATGAGGACTGGAGGGTGATGCTGCAGACCTGACACACCCTTCTTTTCCAAAAGCTCTACAGGATTATTAGAGATTGTCTGTCTGTCCAGATTGCACCTTTACAGATTCACTCTGGATTTTTAGAAAATCTGAGGAATCTTGTTCAGTGAGATCCAATAATGAAACTTGGGTCCTTTTGAGCTCGTCTTTCATTTCTATCTTGGATAATTGGTTCCAAAATGCTGCGAAGTATGTTTGTAGTTTGCGCAGAACTTTTGTACAAATTGTTATGGGCAGCTGTTATAAAGCCCTCCACAAACAGCTACTTGGAATTGACCATTGCTAATAATGTGGTCTGGTCTTTGAGCTGATCGTTTGAGCTCATAGAGCTTTGTCAAGGGAGCCAGCATCCCAGCTAATGCAGCCACAGTGTTGGAATTAATCCCAACTGAGCTGACGTAGGGATCTGTGGCTTACTCAGGTTGAACTCTAGCTGTCAGGTCCAATCTTGAGTCTTCCTGCAGGAGTGATGCTGGCCCACCAGACCCCCCAAGTCTTCCCGCCGAACAGTCTCTCGCAGATAAAACTACCAAGCTGGCAAACCCAAGGGGAAAGGGGAATTGGAGAACAAAACAAAGACAGATCTTCACGAAACTGCACTGATGCCCTCTGGTAATGGATTGCTTGATTGCTCACCTCAATGTCTGTGAAATCTAGGAAGAGCAATAACATATATGTTGATATATATGTGATAAATATGTATACCTTTTCTTTTAATATATTTGCTTTCTTTTTTTCCTGAAATATCTGTTGCCTATGCTTTAGTGCTGATAGGCTTCCTTTTCTTTTCAGATGATGTTGAGCAGAAACTTCTGTAGAACTTTAATAACTTTTTTAATGTCAGCTGAAATGTCTTTATTTATTAAAAGGATTTGTAATACCCTTAACTGAATTGCTTTCGACTAAAACTAAACTTATAGTACTTCAAACAGAAAAGTCTGTGCACACTTCTTTAGAATTGCGTGCACACAATACGAAGACTGCTGTATTGAATTGGATCTGGAGATGCATTTGATGCTTCACTTCAGAATACACGAACCGTGCTTCTTTCCGACGTAAAAATAACCTACCGCGCTTTAATCCAATCTTGCTTAGTTTGCTACGAACTGCGCTGACAACCGCCGCTCGATTTCTTGACTGAAGAACCACGCATCCATCCGACGCTTGCTGAGTTGTCAACGAGCCGCGCACAGCTTCCGAAAAAGAAAAGACGTGTACGCGATGGCACGTAATGAACGTAAGGTTCTTTACTCTAACCTTACTATAACGGCAAAAGCGAGACAAAGATACGCTCGCGCACGGAACTACTAAATAGTTTAAAACACAAATGCAACCCGAGCTTAACTGTATTTGTCAAGGGAAAAATATATATATTTTTTTTTAAAAATTAAAACCGCGCAAGTGTTAGTAATTAAAACTTGCGCATGTAAAAACTATATGAACACAAAAATATATACTCGCAATATGCAGATAATAACTGAATCAATTCTGATAATGGAAAGTTCAGTCTTTTCAGTTTTACTTAAACAAATGTCTCTCTTCAAAGAATAGGCAATTGAAAACCTCACTCAATTTCAGAAGTCTTGAAAAAGTGAATCACTTAGCTTGCTTCATCTGTATCTTCACTGCTCTTTGGAAAGTCTTGAATTTAATGTCTTTTCTTCTGAAAAACCTTCGGAAATCTTTTAGGCTCTTCTGGAAAAAGCTAACTATAAATATTTTAAAATATACTCTAGAGCTAAGTAGACTGCCACCTGCCACAAAGACAGCTAAAATGAAAGGCAGTTTAGAACCTTGAGCAGCATTCCAAACTACCTCATAATCTATTTACACCAATCACTGCTGCAGTTAAGACCCTCCATCTTGCTTTGGGGAAATAAGCGATTCCTGAATGTACATTAAGGCATTTTTTGTACAAGTTCTATTTCTAATTCAAACATAACCCAAACATCACACTAAGTAAAACTACATCCAAAGGGTTTTGTTGCTAAATGATGTTTTCTTAAGTGTGAGCAATTGAAAACTATCTTGGAATGATAACAGTATGTCTTTTGAGATTGTGAACCTTTGAAACCCTCAATGTACCATGGAATCCTGACAGTACCCACTCCGTAATGCCCTGCCCCAGGGCCAACCTTTTCAGGGTGCAGACGGTGAAATCTTCTAACCAACCGTGGAGCATGTACATTCACTACTTTCTCCCATGATCTTTCTTCTGGACCAAAACCCTTCCAATCCACTAAATATTGAAGTTGACCCCGCACTATTCTAGAATCTAGTATAGCCTGAACTTCATATTCATTTACATCTTCAGAAAACACAGGACCAGGAGCATCACTAATTATTGTGTCATTTCTACATAACTTTAACAAATTCACATGAAATGTTGGATGTATTTTTAGCCCTGACTGCAAATTTCAACCTAACCGAAACTGGGGAATAGACATGTTCTACTTCAAATGGTCCAATATAACGTGGACTAAATGTATTCCTCCCTTTTAATGACAATTGTTTTGTGGACAACCATACCCGATCTCCCACCTCATACTCGGGTCCCTTTCGACGTTCCCTATCAGCAAATTTTTTGTAGATCAACTTACTTTTCTCAAGAGACTAAATTGCACATTTCAAATTTTGTCCCAAAGATTCTAATCTAGCCTCAACCTCTGGTACTTCTACTTCATTCAAGACTACACCCCTCAAAAAACGTGGGTTAAACCCTTGATTGACAAAAAATTGAGGTTGATTCTTTTGTAGAATTATTATAGCAAAACTCTGCCAACCAAAGTAATTCTAACCACCCTTGACCAGAACCTAGATAACATCTAATGTATTTCTCTAATTCTTGACTGACCCTCTCAGTTTGACCATTACCCTCAGGATGATAACTTGTTGTTAAATTAATCTCAATCTTCAACTCTTTGCAAAATGCCCGCCAAAATTTTGAGACAAATTGGGAACCTCGATCTGAAATTACTTGACTAGGTAACCCATGTAATTTGACAATATTTTGCAAAAATGCCTGAGCAAAGGAGGTTGCTGTAGCTGCTCCTTTGATGGTAATAAAATGTGCTGCTTTGGAAAAAACATCTACAACAACAAGAATAGTTGTACACCCTTTATCAGGTGGTAAATCTACAATGTAGTCCATAGACACTGTATGCCAAGGGCGAGGTGGAGAAGGAAGTGGAACCAACAACCCTGCCGCCTTTTGATGATCCGACTTGGAACGAATACAAATTTCACAGGTTTTTACATACTCCTCAGAATCTTCTCGCATTCTTTCCCACCAAAACTCTCTTTGCAGTAAATCAAATGTTTTCTTGATTCCAGGATGCCCAGCCAAAGGTGAATCGTGACAATCTTTCAAGGCTTTTATCCTCAATTCTTCAAATGGTAAATATAACCGCGTCCCTACAAAAGGTAAACCTTCTTTAAATTGACGTTCTGGATCTTCTGACACCCATTTCAACAACTCTTCTTCCGTCCAAGACGACAAAATAGACTCACGAAAATCCTGAATCTTCTCCGTTCCTGCAATAACAACATTTTTCTCAGAAAGCAAAGACGTTGGTGCACAAGGATTATTCTTTGAACTACCAGGAACACATCGAGACAGAGCATCTGCTTTCCCATTTTTACGTCCAGGTTTGAATAAGATGACAAAATCATATTCAGCAAAAAACAATGACCAACGTAATTGCCTTGGAGTTAGAGTTCTTGCTGAGCGAAGAAATGTTAGATTCCTGTGATCCATCAATACAGTAACTCGATGTCTGGCACCCAAAAGATAGTGTCTCCTCTCCATAAATGCAGCCTTGATCGCCAATAATTCTCGATCAGAAATTGTATAATTTCTTTCAGCAGAAGAAAAACTTTTAGAAAAAAACGCTACAGGATGAAGTTGTCCAGTAATCCGATGACGTTGTGACAACACAGCCCCCATTGCACAATCTGAGACATCTGCTTCCAGAAAAAATGGTTGTTCAACATCAGGATGTAATAGAATTGGTCCAGTCACAAACTTGTCTTTTAAAAATTGAAACTCCTCTTCAGCTTCCTTAGTCCATTCAAACTTTACTCCTTTTTTTAACAATTTAGTTATAGGAGAAATAATTTGAGAAAAGTCATGTATGAATCTACGATAGAAATTCGCAAATCCTATAAAACTTTGTAAGTCCTTCACAGAATTAGGCTGAGGCCAATCTCTAGCAGCTTTTACTTTAGCAGAATCCATTTCCAAACCTTCAGGAGATGAAACAAATCCCAAAAATTCCACTCTCTGTGTGAAACTGGCTTTTCTCTAGTTTTGCGAACAATTTATTTTCTCTTAATTTAATTAGTACTTTACTAACATGGTCTTTATGTTCATTCAATTCTTTAGAAAATATTAGGATATCATCTATGTATACCACAGCAAACACGTCCAAAAACTCTCGAAGAACTTGATTGATAAAAAATTGAAATGCAGCAGGAGCGTTACAGAAACCAAATGGCATGACCTGATACTCAAATAGACCATAACGGGTTCTAAATGCGGTTTTCCATTCGTCCCCTTCTCTTATTCTTACTAAATGATATGCCCCTCTAAGATCTAATTTAGTAAAACATTTTTGCTCCTTGAATTCTATCAAGCATTACTGAGATCAATGGTAAGGGGTATCTGTTTTTAATGGTGATCTTGTTTAGAGCTTTTTAATCAATGCATCAAGGTTTTATCTTTTTTGGGGACAAAAAATAATGGTGAAGCAGCGGGAGACTGTGAATGTCTAATAAACCCTTTGGCTAAATTCTCATCCAAATATTCTCTCAAATACTCGTTTTCTCTCTCAGTCAAGGCATAAACACGTCCACACAGAATTGGTGCACCGTCTTCTAAATCAATTTTACAATCAAATGAACGATGGGGGTGGTAACTAACTAGCCACTTGTTCGTCAAACACATTTTTGAATTCTTGATAGCAATCTGGTAAAATTCCTGACACTGCGCCTATCAAATGTTCCTGAACTACCCCCGCAGCTAAACAAACTCCTTGAATCACTGATAATTCCTCTTGACTCTGAATTGCTCTCTACAAAATTCTGACTTGAATTGAACTGTTCTTCTTCCCCAATCAATAGCTGGATTGTGTAATGTTAACCAGGGCATACCTAATATTATTTGTAACTGCGGTGCATCAATTAATTCAAATACAATGTCCTCATCATGTTTCTCACCAATTTTCATTTTTATAATATCTGTCATTTGTGTAATCAAACCAGATGTCAATTGAGTACCATCCACTGCTCTCACTTGTTCAGGAACTCCTTTAGAAACAACAGGCACCCCCAATCTTTTTGCTAAAGCCAAGTCCATGAAATTTCCAGTGGCCCCACAATCAATCACACATGGACCACCACATTTTAGCTTACCTTCCCAAAATAAGGATACATTAAGTGTGATATGTGGTACTGCTGCCTGGATGGTATTTGCCACAACTTGTCCTTTTCCTGTGTTGGGTGAACATTTTTTAGGAGCACGTGGACATCTTCACACAAAATGTGTTCCATCTCCACAATATAAACACAATTTCTCCCTACGTTGTCTCTTTTTCTGCTTTAGTTAAAGGACCTCTGACCTTACTTTCAATTAGCTGTTCCTTTCCTGAATTTAGTTCTATCTTGGGACGTTCACTTCTATTCCAAACTCTACCTTCAGAAAAAAAATTTCGTCTTTCAGATCTTCTCTCAAACAACCTTAAGTCTAGTTGAATCACTAAAGAAATTAAATCTTCACAAACCTTTGGTCTCAACTATTGTAGTCAACGTGTCCTTTAATTCCTCTCTTAGTCCTCTATACAAAAATTGAAGCCTTCTTCCCTTCTGGCCACTCACTCTCCTGAACAAGTGATCTAAATTGAGTTATATAAGTCACCAATTCTCTGTTACCCTGTCGCAACTCCAATAACTCACTAGCTACACATATATGAGGTTCTTCTATCGAACATTTTACTGAACTCCTCCTTAAACATTTTCCAATCGCTTATTTCATTAGCTCCTTTTTCAACTAAAGGCACTGACCAAGCTGAAGCTTCCCCAGTTAAATAAGAAATTAAAAAGGCCACTTTAGCTGTTCCAGTAGGAAAAGCTTCTGGCCTGCACAAAAAGTATAACTCACATTGCATTAAAAATGTTTTCAGTTTTCTATGATCACCTCCAAACCTTTCGGGGGGCGCTAAAGGAGTTGAGACTAATGAAATTCCTGGAGTGAAATGTATATTTTGTTCTCTCTTCCCCATCAACTATTTGCATCTTTTCTCCTAATTCAGGATACAAAATTGGAGGTTCAAGATCACTAAATTTGCTTGCTAATCTTTGATGACCCTGGCATCTCTGATTTATGCACAAAGCTACTTAATTCCTCCATCCTAACTCCCAATGTTAAAGTCTCACTCTTGGCTAACCTTAATTCTTCCTCTATGTCCATCAACATCTTTCCTATAGCCCCCAGATTAAACTCTGGGTCCATCATCACTCAGGCAGGATTTAATAACGTGGGCCTTTCATTCTGTCAGGTCCAATCTAGAGTCTTCCTGCAGGAGTGATGCTGGCCCACCAGACCCCCCCCAAGTCTGCCCGCCTAACAGTCTCTCAGCAGATAAAACTACCAAGCTGGCAAACCCAAGGGGAAAGGGGAATTGGAGAACAAAACAAAGACAGGTCTTCACGAAACTGCACTGATGCCCTCTGGTACTGGATTGCTTGATTGCTCGCCTCAGTGTCTGTGAAATCTAGGAAGAACAATAACATGTATGTTGATATATGTGATAAATATGTATACCTTTTCTTTTAATATATTTGCTTTCTTTTTTTCCTGAAATACCTGTTGACTATGCTTTAGTGCTGATAGGCTTCCTTTTCTTTTCAGATGATGTTGAGCAGAAACTTCTGTAGAACTTGAATAACTTTTTTAATGTCAGCTGAAATGTCTTTATTTATTAAAAGGATTTGTAATACCCTCAGCTGAATTGCTTTTGACTAAAACTAAACTTATAGTACTTCAAACAGAAAAGTCCGTGCACACTTCTTTTGAATTGCGTGCACACAATACAAAGACTGCTGTATTGAATTGGATCTGCAGATGCATTTGATGCTTCAATTCAGAATACACGAACCGTGCTTCTTTCCGACGTAAAAATAACCTACCGCGCTTTAATCCAATCTTGATTAGTTTGCTACGAACCGCGCTGACAACCGCCGCTCGATTTCTTGACTGAAGAACCGCACATCCATCCGACGCTTGCTGAGTTGTCAAAGAGCCGCGCACAGCTTCCAAAAAAGAAAAGACGTGTATGCGACGGCACGTGATGAACGTAAGGTTCTTTACTCTAACCTTACTATAACGGCAAAAGCGAGACAAAGATACGCTCGCGCACGGAACTACTAAATATTATAAAACACAAATACAACCCGAGCTTAACTGTATTTGTAAAGGGAAAAAAAAAATTATATATATATATATATATATATATATAATTTCTTTTTAATTAAAACCACGCAAGTGTTAGTAGATAAAACTTGCGCATGTAAAAACTGTATGAACACAAAAATATCTACTCGCAATATGCAGATAATAACGGAATCAATACTGATAATGGAAAGTTCAGTCTTTTCAGTTTTACTTAAACAAATGTTTCTCTTCAAAGAATAGGCAATTGAAAACCTCACGCAATTTCAGAAGTCTTGAAAAAGTGAATCACTTAGCTTGCTTCATCTGTATCTTCTCTGCTCTTTGGAAAGTCTTGAATTTAATGTCTTTTCTTCTGAAAAACCTTCGGAAATCTTTTAAGCTCTTCTGGAAAAAACTAACTATAAATATTTTAAAATCTACTCTAGAGCTAAGTAGACTGCGACCTGCCACAAAGACAGCTAAAATGAAAGGCAGTTTAGAACCTTGAGCAGCATTCCAAACTACCTCATAATCTATTTACACCAATCACTGCTGCAGATAAGACCCTCCATCTTGCTTTGGGGAAATAAGCGATTCCTGAATGTAAATTAAGGAATTTTTTGTACAAGTTCTATTTCTAATTCAAACATAACCCAAACATCACACTATTAAGTAAAACTACATCCAAAGTGTTTTGTTGCTAAATGATGTTTTCTTACTTATGTGTGAGCAATTAAACTATGAAAATTATCTTGGAATGATAACAGTATGTCTTTTGAGATTGTGAACCTTTCGAACCCTAGAAATGTACCATGGAATCCTGATTCTGTGTAAGGTTGTCTGCGTCCATTATCTGTGTTTTGATTCAATGTGGTCTCCATTAAGTGGGACTCCGGACTTCCGAATAAAGCCTTGCCCTCTTGTTATTTAGTTTTGCGATCCGCGATAGGGTTCGGCCCCCCCACCCTGAGGCTGTTCACGTGGTTTTTTATTTTATTTTTTTAAATTACGAGCTCTTTCTGTGACTGGCCTGGGTTAACTGGATTAACTGTAGGGTTAACTGCAGAAAGTTGGTGGTTTTCATCCAAACAATTTAGGTTCAATTCTCGTCCCACTCCCGACACATTGAACGTTTCCACCTCATTGTAATCCGAGTTTCCCATGTTATGGAAAACTTCCAATCCCGGGAAGTCCAAATAATCCGTTGGATGGACCTCGCAGTGGTCCTCCCAGAGTCGCTATTACAAGCGACTGTTCCTAGTTCACTCTCAATATGGGGCAAGGGAAAAGGAGGGATGTTGAGGCGGTCAGTATCAGTGGAGTCAGTACTCGCCCAACAGTTCCTCGTTGTTTACCTCAGTTCTTGAATCCTTTGTCGCTGCCAGTTTCAATGTTAACAATGCTTGTTCAGAGTTGGCCTCAGCGTTTGCTTTTCGGTAGAAAAATCTGTCCTTTTTTTTTAAAGGCTTCATCCAAGCCCATAGTCGGTGGCTGCCAAGCAGACCTCAATGTTTGAGGAGATTTTAATCGCCAGTGGAGAGGCGGGCGAGACTTTAGCAGCCGCGACAGCGGTGGGGGTAGATGCACTGTCAGTTATTTTTACGTGTTTAACTCCCTGGTGAAATAGAACAAAATGCCTTTCTAACTGGCCCTCCACATTTGTCATATGTTCCAGTCGTTTTAGATGATCCTGTTTGAGGTACTGCAACAACGGCAGGTTTGGGTTTCAGCAACCGCCCACCATGGGGAGTATCCACCTCTGTAATTACTTGCTCGCTCATTGCTGCATTTGAATCTTGTTGCACTACCCGCCCCCCTTTTCTGGGGGTCCATGTAAGACGCAGTTGATGCAATTACCTCAACTAAGACGTTAAAGTGGGCTGGGCGCATTGACTGCTATCGGTGTCACTTTTGTTGCATCGCTTCCGCCCCGTTCGTTAAAGCCCTGGATGTTAAGACCCGCTGCTTGCTCTCCGCCGTTCGTATGACCTCCACTACATGAGTAGTGCCTGCTTAAAGACTCACTCTCTAGCGTTGGCTCCATGGGCTATAAGATCTGATGCTCTTTCTTAATGTTCGCTCACTGGGGGCTCTATTTCTGCTTTAGCCTCTTCTGCCCACGCTCCGACTCCGGCAGTGCTCCAGATAAGATTTTGAGGTGGGAGTATTTTACTCCCTATTTCTAGACTTTGAGAGTAAATGTGATTTTAAGAGTTAAAATGACATTTCTCCTTTGCAAGAGAGTAAAATGTATGTGACATCATCTGACATGTGCAAAAAGTGTATGGAAATGATTACTATGTGGCAGCTTTCTGCATTGTGACAGAATACACCTTTCATGATTTGCCTAAGGTCTGGCCATTTAATCTTTCCTGTATATATTTAGACATTGAAAACACAAAAACCTAGTCAATTACATTGTAAAAGCACAAATTATATTGTGTGTTTTGAGGTTCGATAGCAGAATTGTCTTTTGATGTTTAATGAAGTCCTAATTTCCTGGAGCTATTACTACCTAATGGTATGCCAATGTTATGATACAACAGTGCAGAGATGCGAGGACTCCATGATATGCAGAAAGGCAAGGACTCCATGCTAAATTCTAGATCTAATCTCATGGTCAAATGGTCATTTATATAGCGCTTTTGGCAAACTGCTTATAACATTTATCACAATTATCACCACACCAAAGTCGGTACTCCTTTATCGACCTTGAAAGGATGAGTTGGCCTTGCCGGGATTCAAACCTGCAGCCGACAAATCACGCACAGTGCTCAACCGGCTGAGCTATCTTATTGGCTAACATCCTTCAGAGGTTGGTTAACTGAGTATCGACTGAGGTATAATAATCGCAGTGCCTAGATGTTGGACGCACCATGTATGAAGAGCTAAATACCTATCTGAATTATCACGGGGACAGGTTTTGCTTAGTTTCTGTTTCAATTACAAATGTAACTTTCATCTGTTTTTTCTTTTTAACAGCACTTGCACTTCCTGGAGAGTCAGGGTTCGAATGTTTTAATTGTAGTCTTGAAGATTTGAGAGGCTAGAAAACCTGTGATTGGTGTAATGATAATCACTCGCCCTTTAGCAAAGACTCTGCTGCGACTGACCATTTATAGCAATGTGCCCCATTGACTGCAAGGTTGAATGGATGTAAATTAGATTGTGCATAGTCATCATTTTAAACACTGTTTTTATATGTAGAGTGTAATTTTAAATTATAAGTGTAAACATGATCTACCTTAGCATGATTATGCACACAGCAGAGAAACTCTGAAAAAAAAAGCATAATTTATTACAAAATATAAATTCTCAATTGCAACTTAGTTTTCCATTTTATTAATTGTACAATCCTAAAATGCTAGAAAATAAATGTGCACAGTGCTTCTGGTAGCTTCATGAGCAGCAACACGGCACAAGCTGAATGGAAATAAACCATTCCTTTTATCACAGTGTGCAGTTTCTTTTTTTGAAAGGCTTCAGAGAAATACATTCTGTTTCAGAGGCTTTTATCCATGGCTTGCAATTAAATCCATGTAGGGAAAAATCAAAAGAAGCCTTCTGGTTTCTGTCAAGTTACCTGACCTTTGCACTGCCCGCTGCTCTAAACGTGTGTGTAAATTTACACAGGAAAATAATAAAGCTCATATTTACAAGATTTTCATATGTAAAAAGGCCTAGTGCGCACCTTACCTGGAGGCCTGGACTCCAGTCAACGACTGCAAAGACTGCTCACCTCTGCTCAACGGGCAGGGTTGTGTTGCCAAAGCTCCACCTCCACCCACAGGAAAACACAGTGGAAAGAATGGGAATGCTGCTGCAAGAACTGCTCACCTCTGCTCAACTCCGCGAATAATTCCCATGGTGAAGAGCAAGTAGCTCACAGGGCATCCGGCTCGTAGCAGAATAGAATGGACAATTCACAGGACCCAGTGCCAGGGCAGGTTGAACAACTTCTAAAGCACAGTGCCACAGTAGACACACAATGGCCAACACCAAAGCTTATGGCAGAGACACTAAGGGGTAACTAAAAAGGTACAGTGCTCAGCCTGGACAGAAGAGACAACTTCTAGTAGTGCCCTGGACAAAGAAAAATACTTGCCTAATATTTCTCAAGCACTAGAAATATTTCGATAGCAGTTCCAAAGCAGTAAAAAGCATTTATTTTCTACAAACAGTCAATTTATTCTCTAAGCACTGAGTAAACCACATGAAAAATATTAATTGTCTTTTGTATTTTTTGTGCCAAATACTAGACTGGGTAGGGATTAATGAACACTAAATAAGGCATTTTTTTTAGTTAATGCTGAAGAAACGCCTTTTATTTTGACTATTGTATGCATTAAATATATTGGGTTTGTGAGAGTGGGGACAGGAGGAGTGTCTCAGAACAGAGTAAGCAGGGCAGACATAAAAGGGGTAACTCAAAAAACCTAGATGAAGTGGAGAGAAAGAGGCAACTCACAAATGCTGCTCCTCCCTTCCTCTGGAGCAGGTGAAGAACATGAAGGTCCAAGAGCTTAGTTCTCAGAGCAGATTAATAGGAGAAACGCTCTGGAACCCAATGCAGGAGCAGATGGGTCAGAAAACAGGGATATAGCTGAATGTTGTGGTCACATTTACAGCACATATTATAGAACCTTCTCCCCGGCCTGTTGCAGGGGCAGAAGGAGCCAACGCCCTGGTCCTTGGGCAAGGATAGGAGGAGTCAACTGCTTGGGCCTAGCACAACACTGGGTCAGAGTGATCCAACTCGCAGGCCACTGAGCTTAAAGCAGGGGCAGAAGGGACCACTACAAATCTAAGTCATGGTCCGAATAGGACGAATGACTGACACAAAATTCAAAGCCACATCAAGATATGATGTAGTGTTCAATGGGCACATGATAGGTGGAAAGCACAAGCTCAACATTTCCACATTACATTCTGAAATGAGGAACTGCACACCGTAACTATGCTTTTTATATAGATGTTCTTTTTGGAACTTCTCTTTACAACACCCTTGTTAAGTTGTAAGCCTTGTCATTGATCAGGCACAAGTATGGTAACGTGTGACGGTGCATACAAGTGGATTTTGCTCGGATTAGGCCTAAATGCAGCCCTTCTTATCCAAGGGAAGGGGTTTGGGGTGCAGTGTATAATGTTCAAGCTCTCCCATGTGCATCTGTATAGTATACATCTCAGCTGCCCTCCCTTCGGCAGGCAAATGGCAAACATGAGGCTAGGAAAAATCATTTTGAAACCACTTTTTTTCTTATTTGTACCTCTCAAAAATAGATTGTACCAATGCATTCCATTCCGGAATCGAATATGTGTGATGAAATGACTACTGCTCTCCATGAATACATGAATGAGTGGTGGTCACATCATAAAGGTGGAACGGACATAGCCTGAAAGGTATACATACTTTGCCTTGTGTGTTAGCGCATGCTGAGGGCAGGCTTTATCTACAGGAGGAGTGTGAGCTGATACTATTATCAGCATAAACCGCAATAGTGAAGACCCCAAAAATAATAAAACCATGCCCAATATGGTTTCTATAAAATGGGTGACTTTTAATATAAATATATATAATGAAAGTCAAAATGTTTTTTTTTGTGGCTTGGCAAAGCGCTGGCGTATCGGAGGCGAAGGCCAGGCGTATTGGAGGCAAATTGACCCAAGAGGCAAAGGTGAAGGCAGTTAGCATTCCAGAAGTTTCCAAATTGTTGCAATATAAAAAGGTATGATGTGTGTGTTAAGAAATGGCTGCCCAACGTAATTGAAACAACCATGTTGACCGGGAAGGGAAATTCATCCCCCGCATTCAGCTCTTTCCGACAGACCTCACTTTCAAGCGCCTACAGTTCCAGTCAGGCTGGCTTTCGGTATCCCGATCAACATGGCACAGGGCAAGCCAATCAAGTGCACTGGTATCATCTTGGAATCTCCATGTTTCTCCCATGGGCAGTTATGTCACGTGCCCTAGAGTGGGTTCCCCGAATCCGTTGTATATGTTTGCTCCAACTGCAAAAACAAAAACTGTTTTTATAATGAGCATGTACTTTGGTAATATTAAACTTTAGGTCCATAACTGTTTTGTACCGTCGACATATTGTTACCCATCATGCTGCTTGAGAATCTCCATGTTGTTCTCACATACAGTTATGAGTTTCAGAATGAGTTTTTTTAAGTAGAACAAAAAATTGTGTTGTGTAGTCTTTATAAGAAAACATTTTTTAAATGTTACATAATCGAAAAATGTAGTGAATTAATCTTTTCACCTTTCTTATGGAGCCTTTCTGAAAAGCGTAAATCTATTTCTAACAAATCGTACCTATGAGAAAATAAATTCCCGGACAACGCTGGGTATATAAGCTAGTAAAACAATAAAATGCAAACATCTAATTGGAAACCACTATGAAGGCCTATCCCTGTAACAGAACACGGAGAAGGCAGACATTTGGGAAAGGTCACTGGTTTGATAAGCAAGGCAGTACAGTCACACATTGTCTTAAATGTCACTATGTTAATTTAAGTCAGGGGTCAGGGCTTTGTCACAATACATAATGTTCTTTTCTTTGGGTCTCAACAGCAGCGTGCCAGGCTTTTCAGCGTCGAACCAGGAGTGCTTTTGGCACGGGTCAGCGTCTAGTCGGGCAGTGGCGGTGCCAGATCCAACTAATATTGGCAGCCTCAAATAATGTATTGGTTCTGAAGCATGGATACAGGATAACATTTAGAAGCAGCAAGAAAGGTATGCATTTCATACCATGGCATAGCTAGATGATCCAGCTTTGAACCTACAAGGAAGGTGCACTTCTCCATACCTAGACTGACATTAGAAGAGGGACATGATTTCAGCTGGTGTTACCATGAGCTACCTAATAAACAAGTGGCTTGTGGTGTGCTAATTATGAAACCTTAAGGACTGGCAATTTTGACAGGTTAGGCACTATGAAACACTTTGTTTATGTAGAGAACTGGAGGTTGAGGCCAGTCTGCAATTCTGTCAGTTTATCACATTGTTTTCCTGTTGCTTATCATACAGCATGGTGCCATAATTTGTGAAGGTTTGACTGCAGAACTAAAATACACTGTCCTGCGTAAATATGTCGTGGAATGTGCACAAATCCCATGAGAAACCAACACCCCCCTTCTCTGTAGCATGATTTTCGTTGCCCGTTTTGTTTTATGTGCGCTCCGAGACCATCGGGTGTGTGGCGTGTTAGAAAAATTAAAATAAATAAAAGATTACATAAACACTATACAACGTTTATCTCTGAAACTACCAGAATCTTAATTAATGTGAGAGTAAACAATTCACTACTCTGCTTTACTTCTGTATTTTAAAGATTTAAATGCACCCAACAAAAGCAGCTGTGATAAGTGATCTATGATAAGGAGTCCTTTTCTAAGATAGGTTTGTTGATTGTTATTCATGATGTGAAGAAGAAAATCTAAATAAACAAACCTGAAAATAACCTCAACAGTGGCCTGTGACATTTGGTCAGCTCACGCACTATCTATAGCCCCTTTCACTTAAATGGCATACATGGAAAGAAAATGCATTTCATGGACTAAAGAATGCCACTGGAATGGGGTGGGGGGAGGCATATACTTAACCAAAGACAGCACACAGTACTGGTAAGATAAGATGATCTGTCCTAGATTGTACAGTGGTAAGCTGGTTTATAAGCCTCAACACTCTAGTGGTCTCCAATTTCTCTACCTAAACTCCTCCCCCGACTAACATAGCATGGTCTTCATTTGAGGTGGTAAGTATATTGCCATGCTGGGTGCAGCCGAGCTTTTACAACCCTCATATAGAGACACCAAGTTCCTCTTCTCTGCACCAGATCTAATGCTGTTAGTTTGCATAATTGGTGATTTCTGTTGCAGGTACATTTTGTTGTCGCATAGTAGATGATAGTCATCAAAGGTTTTCAACCTCAGAGGCAGGAAAGTCTGAGCCCGCAATGCCAGTATTTGGCACTTTGGCCTAGCGTTTAAACCAAGATCTCTGTGACGCCTACATCATAAACAGACAATGTTGTGATCACACTCAGGAAAATCTTAATTTCACATTGCTGCAGGAGACAAACTCAGATACCCCTGCAACTGAAAATAGCATGCCCCCTTTTTCTAGAGGTGAATTAATTTATTGAATGAGCTGTAGTTTTGCAGTGGTGAGATAGCAACGCCAATCATTTTGTTTAGCTTTAGCTCAGTTCAACGGGTATTGTTCTATAATTGTGTTAGTTCTTTCAGTCTATCAATAACTGCTGGTGGTAAAAGGAAAAGATGATTGTTTATATTGGCAATTTCCTTTCCTAACTAATAGCAAATGTAAATGTGACCTCACATCTCATATTGTCTTTGAAAGTAGTACTTTGCATTTGGGAAAATGTGGCAAATAAGTAGTAGATGTTTTCTGAGAAGAACCAAAATGCAGCAATATTGCTCACATGACAAACTTGCCACAGCCACCCACATTGCGATATTAACTCAACACTCTTAAGTAGTATCAAGAAATCTTGTATTTTTCTTTAATTTTTGATCCATTGCTTTTATTTTCAATGCACCTCCAGATCAGCAGACTTGAGTAATCATTTGTTTTATTATTTTCCTTTTTAAAACTACGCAGGTGATACTGAACCTTTAGAGAAGATGGACTTGGATATGATGAACATGTTTTTAATAGCTGGGGGCACTCTAGCCATTCCAATTGTAGCTTTTGTAGCATCCTTCCTTCTGTGGCCTTCAGCATTAATCAGGATTTACTACTGGTAAGATGACTATTGTTTTGCCTGTATTTCCAAATTTACAAGTAAATGCAGACAGGTTGCAGTTGACACTTAAAGAATGCATTTGTTTTGTATAAAAATGTGTCTAGTTCTGTTATGTTGTGAAATAATGTTTCTCAAGGGCAGCTTTATTGAACACTCATGGTCATACTGTCAGAGCAACAGAGCTCACACAATCATTCTTGGGTAGTAGCAAAGGTATAGACTGCTTTGTCTTGCAGGACAACCGCTCTAGCAGAACAATCCTGCAAAATCCAACCCACCCACCTGACCTCCTCCTTTTATAGATTATAACCTTGTGCTCAGAACTTAAATCTCAAGAAGACCCTCAAGTACAATAGTCCAAAGTTCAGTGTCTGGGAGGATTCTTCCCTCCTCTATCCAGTTTCTTATAGAATAATCAGGAACTCCATTGCTGACGCAGATGCCCCTGTTGTGCTGCTCACCTGACTTTAATCCTTCTGGAACCTCCTGCCCGAATGACTATCATGATCACCATTTTGTATTTCAAACATGGCTATGTGGTCAGACCCTGAGTACTCATTGTTCATACCATGTAACACCTCTGGTGCCTTGCACAGACATGCTACCTCGGCAGCTTCCATGTTTCAATCAAATGTCACATCCTCTTCCACCCCTTTTGACTTCACCATCTCTACAATTTCTCGATCTCACTCGGTACACATCGCCATCTATTGCCTTCCTGGTCCTACTGGACCATTCTTTGATGATCTTGGGGAAACTCCTTGATTCTCTTTCCACTAAACATCACCTCGTTCTCTTAGGTGACTTTAACCTTCCCTCTCTAACCACTTCTCAGAAATTGGAAACTCAGTCTTTTCTTAGTGACCACGCCCTCCACCCTATCCATAGGGGGTAACTCTTTGGATATCTTATTAATCTCATCTCTCTCTCAGCCACTAATACTTCTTTCACACCATCCATATCTGATTACTCAATTGTTTCCACCACCATCTCCTTTCCACCCTCTGACCTTTTCTCGCCACTTGCTTCACCTATTACTAAAAGGAAATGTAAACCTTCTGCCATTCCCCTATTCTCTCTGATGTACAGTTTTCACTCTCCTCCTTAATACCTGATGCCTCTGATGCCTCTTCCACTAACACTGCCTTCTCCAGCTTCCAATCCCTACTATATGACTCATTCTCCTCTTGCTTCCCGCTGCTTACTTTCACCCCTAAGTCTCAGCATCCACAACCATGGATCACCCCATTCATACGCTCTCTCTGCACAGACCTGCATCGGCTCAAGCGCAAATGGAGGTTTACCCACTCACCTGACGACCTGCAACGCTACCTCTCTGCTCTGAACTCTCTCAAGTCCATTCTTGATAGAGCGAAAAGGGAATTCTACCTAACCGTCATTGACTCTCACTCCAATCACCCTCACTGGCTACAGGGCACCCTAAACTCACACCTCACTCCTCCTAAGTCTATGACTATCTACTCCAATCTCACAGCTAATGATTTAGCTCAATACATCGCTGCAAACATTTCCAAAATTAGAGACTCTCGCCTGACCTTCCTCACACTCCCTTCTCCTATATTTTACACACCGCCTACTCTATCATCATCACTTTAGTCACACTGAAATTCCTATCTGTACTGATGAAGGCTAATCCCTCTTGTACCCCATCAGACCCTCTTGCCCCTCAGATAATCAAGCCTATTGCCCCTTTATTGGCCTCTCCCCTTCCTGAACTCTTCAACCTGTCTTTTCAAAACAGCCACGGTCATCCCTCTCCTAAAAAAGCAAGCGGCTGACCCGAACCTACCAGCTAACTTTCGCCCCTTGTTTCTCCTTCCACACTACTCTAAAGTGCTAGAAAGGGTTGTTTTTAAACATCTTGCCAATTTCTAAGACCACCTCAAGCTTCAAGACCCCCTATAAGCAGGCAGGTTTCTGCTCCTGTCGCACCACAGAAACTGCTCTCATGAATGTGCCCAAGTTTATCGCCTCTGCTAAGCACTCCAACCTACCCTTGGTCCTAATTCTCTTTTACCTGTCTGCTACCTTTGACACTGTCGATCACTCTAATTTCCTTAATACTCTTTACTTTGATTCACGATCAAACCCTTACCTGGATTGAATCCTACCTTGCACCTCACCAATTCTGTCTCCTGGGGGAACAACACTTCTCAACTCACTCCTCTGTCGGTTTTCCACAAGGCTCTTTCTTGGGTCCGCTCCTCTGTACTTTCTACACCCCTGCTCCTGGGGTACTAATCTCCTTTTTGGTTTCTCGTACCAACTCTTCGCCGACGACACCCAAATCCTCTTCTCTTTTCCTGAACTCTCCTCTGGTCTGTTGAGGAGGGGACATAGCTCAGAGGCAACACATTTGTCTTGGAAGAAAGACCACGCAGCACAACGCAGATTCGAATCTCGATCCTGCACTTAGAAACCAATTTCTGGTTTTAAGCACTATAAAAGAACAATTATAATCTCTCTATCAAAATTTCCAACTGTCTCTCTGCCGTTAGATATTGGAAGGTTTCACTCTCTGCCAAAACAGATGTTCTCTTCTTCCCTGCCAAAAGCGCGCTCTCATCTCTTCCTCTGCCTATCCAGTTCCCACCTGACACTCCTGCCTACTCTACTTCAGCTATGACCCTTCTCACGCCTTCTCTACTTTCATCTCTAAAATTTGGAACAGCAGCTCGCCTCAACCTCCTAAATATTAGGATAATCAGGCACCTCCTTCCTTTTAACACTGCCAAGCATCTCGTAACCACTCTTGGTTTCTCTAAACTGGACTACTCTACCAGCATCCTCTTTGTTCTTCCAAACTATGCTTTCTGTCCTCTCAACAAGATAATTAACTTTGCTACCAGGACCCTCTTTGAACTCCTTCACTTCACACCTACTTTTCATACCATCACCAGGCTGAATGGAATGATGCAAAACAGGGCCAGATTTAAATTTCTTCTCCTGGATCACAAATCTATCCACAGTACGGATTCTATGTAAGGTGCTAACCTTCATTCCAGCCAAACATCGGGCTCCTGTGGTGGCTGCCTTTGTTTTGAGCACCACAGGCTATTGTAACTCTCTATAACTGGGCCAGCCTAGTTAAGCGCCTTCAGTTGCTTCAAAACGCTGTGGCTCGGGCGGTGATCCGTCTCCTCCCCATGCCCACATGACTCTGCTACTCCGGCAACTCCACTGGCTCCCGATTGAGAAGCGTATCCTTTTTAAACCCCTGTGCCTAGTACACTGCACTTTTTACAACCAAGGTGCTGAATACCTACAGGAACAATTCTCCCAATATGTGCCAGCCCGTTCTTTGCATTCACAGTCGGCTCTACTGATTGTGGTTCCGCGAGTTAGGCTTTCCTGGATGGGTGGTCGCGCCTTCTCTGTAATGGCGGCCCTATCCTAGAATAGTCTTTGCCTTGATCTTCGTGCCAACGAAAACCATCTAATCTTCCGTCGAAACCTGAAGACCCATTTGTTCTAGTATTGCTGCTGCACCTTTATTGTCTACCTTAGCGCCAAGATACCTCTGGGTGAACGTTGCGCTTTAGAAATTCTCCTAACATAACAGTAAGGCACCACTGTATCTATCCTCCTCTATCCAACTGTGCAAGCCTTCTCGTAATCTCTGTTCTGCCTCTTCGACTACTATGTGCCTCCTTGCCCTCCCTGTGCTTTCTCTCACTTTCACTCTTTCTCGTCTCCTTGCATGGAATTCTCTTCCCACCGGACATCCGAGTAACAGTCCACATGGATTTGTTCCAAACTAAAAGCCTACTTCCTTGTCTTTGAGTTAACCTCTTAACCTGCCTCTCATCTGCCTGCTAGCTAACATTTGCCCCTCACCTCTAACCCTCATTTTGTCTGCCTCCACTCTAGCACTTCACCCATCATGGTCCCAACCGCACAACAGCTGGCCGCACCGCCTGCCTGCATTTAAAAATGTCCAATGTTTATTGTCTTTTATCTAAATATGTTCACTTATGTATAGTCCCCGGTGACTATTCCATTTACTCCCCTCCACAACCTGATCAGAATGTCCCACAAACTCACCTCATTGTAAGCAGCTCATTGCTTCCCGTCAAATCTGATTTCTTATCTAGTGTACGTACTTTTGTGATAAAAGAGCATTGTTACTCCTGTGTATATATAAATGACACCCCCGGAAGTGAATTTAACAGGGTAACTTAAAATACACAAATAATAAATCCATGGTTATTTTAAAGCCCACTCTTCTCAGCTGAAAATAATTAATTCATTAGCTTTTATTTGGCATATAAAGCATTAAACACGTTATACATAAACACAATCACTAAAAACCTTGTTATAATTATCCAATGCATACAACCTCTTTAAATCCAATGAACATAAAATGCATGGTAAAAGAAATATAAACCCAATCAACAGGAGGCGAGCAAGCTCACAGCCTGCTCTCTTTAACCAGTTCAATGAATTGCCACACCACCAGCACAATCGACCAGATGAATTGCCTTCGTTGTCTGCCAATTCTATTATTTTCCCTCTATGCAACCAAGGCCTATGAATATATCTGGCGGTTGCAAAGACTATGTGAAGTTCCGAAGTGTTTTTACAGAGTTTCAAAGCTTCTCCATGCATCTAATCCCAGCAGCTCTAAAAACAGATCTTAAATATGAGCACCTTATAATACCTGACATATTAACAGAAAATGTATGACTGCTTGATTGGCAGCTCCACATAAAGGGCATACCCCTGTCCCGTTTGGACTCCAGAGTTTAGTAACGGAGAATACTGGGAGAGTCAGCATCCTGAAGCGCACATACAATGACCTTACATATGGCGGTGTAATTATGTCAAGGTACCGTTCAATGCCTGTCTGCGTTTTATACCTCAGATAGGTAGGGGGAGCATTTAGCCTTGCGGCAGCTGCTTCTCGCTTTGCTCTGCCCCTGAGGCATGCTGCTCTTTTAAGAGTTCAGCTGACCATGCAACTGGGATTATCCCATGCCTCTGACTCATTTAGGGTGATCAGTAATTCTTTCACGCGCCTTACCCATTGGAGACTATGCCCACCTTCTAGAGTCACAGAGCATCCCAAAATGTATCCTGGACCTCTGTCTGCCATAGCCGGACCCAATGCAGGACTGGCTTTAGGGAACTTGCTCACCCACTGGGCATATATCAAGCTCCAAGTGGACCAGGACTGAAGGCGTGCTCTGGGGAAGCAATAACAACTGCTTCAGAAACCTATTTGCCATGTGATCTAATGCCAGTGTATTGCCATATCCCCAGAGTTCTGTGTCGAAGGTTGACTCTGGTATAGACTGTTTTTTTATAGATCTCTAGAGCAGGGGGAAACAGCACTGCTTCCATGAATTAGTGGCCCGCTGCATTTTCCCAGGTTAGTACATGATTTCGTAGCCTGCGCAGACCAACTGCCATTGTCACAAAAACTAACCCCCAGGTAATCAAAGAACCTGACCTGTTCCAATTTTACCTCATTTACAACAATGGACAAGGGAATACGTTTTACAAATGGCCGTCTGAAGACCATTACCTTATTCTTTGCGGTAGTGCCTTACATTTCCTCACCACAACATCCATATTTATCTTCAAACCATGGGGTGACGTTGCCATGATAACACCATCATTTGTGTAACATAGGGCTGGGTATTTGTCCAGACCCATACCAGGGCACTCCAGGCAGCCCTTCAGAAGAGCATCAACCAACTCCTGAAAGTATATACAAAAGAGCAGGGGGGCAAGCATGCACCCTTGACTTACACCCTTCTCCACATCGAAAGGGGTAGTGGTTTTGCCACCCACGGGACCACAGCCTGGTTCTGTGAATACACAACTGAATAATAGAGACTAAGTGGGGGGGGGGGAAGCATTTGTCTCTCTTAATATCCTCTAAAGGGTGTTCTGGGAGACTCTGTCAAAGGCCATCCTGAGATCCAGGAATACTATGTACAACTTCATCTTCAGCAGCACTGTGTACTTCTGGATCACCAGGAACAGCCTAAAACTCTGATCCACAGTATGTCTATTCCTTTGAAAACATGCCTGCAAATCGCTGATCACATTGTCTTTGTCTAATCAATCTTGCAGATGAGGGAGGATTGACTTCCTGCAGATCTTCCCTGTACTATCCAACAGAGAGATCGATCGGTAATTGGCAGGGGAGTCCCTCCCCCCTTTTTATATATGGGGACAATCAAAAGAATTAAAACATCAGTGTCCAGCGAAATAAGCAAACGCATGAGATCACAGTATTGGGAGAAAGAAGAACATAGAAAATAATGAATCTGCATCAATACGAAATCTGTTTCATACCGTCACAAACTTTAAAATGTACTGAACAAACGGAACTCCTTTTTTCACCAAACTGGCAATACACCATTAAAGACCATACAGTGCAAACATGTTTCCTTCTCTTATGTGTTGATCGAATCCATCTGTGTGCTTCAAAGAATTTAATATGTATTTGGACCCTAGGCGGCCGCCCCATTCAATCTGCTTGCTCGGATCGTTGGCTGAATCCCACGATCAAAGCCCGGTTTCCGAGCAAACTTGGAGCTGCAAGTGCCCGCTGTGCCATTTTCCCCCACTTTCCTCCCCATGCCTCCGATCTCCTCACCTTCACTCCCATCCCTCCCCACCCCACGCACATGATTCTTTGGTCGCGGCAGTGCCACCGCTGCTTCAGCATTCCGGCCATCATGGAAATTGAAGAGGGGCTCCGCATGGAGCCTCGCCTTCCTTTTCCATGGCCGGCCATCTTAGGTGAGTCTGTTTGAATGAACAGGTTGCCGTGAGCATGCATCCCATTCATTCAAAAAAATGGATTGCAATCAACACCCCAGGTTTATGGATTAAATACACGGTGCGCTACTAGACCATTGGATAACAAATTTACAATTTTCTTCAGGACTATTCACTCTGTTTTCTCTACCAGGGTACATATTTCTTAATTTAAGAAAGCCATCCTTTATATGAATATGTGTCTAACCCCATGAGGTAGGGAGGCAAACAATTCCCCTTTCGCTGGGCTTCTGTGTTGAAGCCAGAGCGTTAATAAGAGCGTTAAATATGTAAAAATAAGTACAAATTTACAAGGCATTATTAAAATAGAAAATCAACAGTACAATTTGTGAACAAGCCCATTAATACAACTGTTAGTATATATAATGTTAAAAACCTATCAAAGGTATCAACTATGCAAGATCCTGGGCTTTATATTTAAACAACAAGATGTTCATAGGGGAAAGACCCCTGGGCCACTAGCGTTAATTTAGAAATTGGCACTTGCAGGAGACATGTCATTTGATCGAAGCACCCTGTCTGCTTGATATATCATTGGTTATTTATAACGTGCTTAATACCCAGAGGTTTCTAATCGCAGACCCGGGGATCGAACCTGTGTTGCTCCGCGTCGTCTTGCTTGCAAGGCGAGTATGTTGCCCTGGAGCTATACTCCCGAGACATCTCTCTCAGCCCCACCTCAAGCCCCCCACTTTACCTTCCTCCATCCTTTTCTACACCATCACCTTCCAGTCTCCTCTTGCCCCTTAAATCCTCCCAGTATCTGCTCTTTGCACCCTTGCTCGGACACACACACTTACTTGACAAGTAACTGTGACTTTTGCCATATAGGCACTTGTGCGTAATGCACAGCAACCGAAAGGAGATTCTATGTTCATGGGTAGCCAATGTAAGGTCCTTCTGGATTATGACACATGGTCAATTCTGTGCAGGGACTCAACAACGCGCACTGCATTGTTTTGAATGGTTTGCAATCTGGTGATTTCACCCTTGCCAATGCCCTGAAGGAGGCTGGAGCAATAATCAAATCTTTCCCCAATAATTGCTGGTGCAATGGTGGCACAGTTAGTAGAATTGAGGAAAGGTCTAAGTTGTGCAAGCAATTTTAGGTAGTACGAGGTGCCAGAGACCAGACTGCTGACATGTGCCTTCATGTTGAGTTCCTGGTCTAGAATTATTCCCATGGTTTTTACTTTGGGAAGTGTTGTGATGGTACAACCTGCATCAAACATTGCAGATACTCAGAACTCAGCCTGCGCAGCTGCAGTGCCTTGTCAGCTAGCTTGAGCTCTGTCTTTGAATCGTTGACAGCTAGGCTCTTGTCCACCATCCAGGTCTGTACAAGACTATAGATGGAATTGATGGTGACAGTCTTTACTGTAATCACCTGCTAGTGAACGGAGGATAGCACAGGGGCAACACCCTGGTCTTGGAGGCAACAGAGATTCGAATCCCTGATCCGTGCTTGGAAACTGAACTCTGGTATGGTACTAGGCGTGTTATAAAAAAACAATTAAATAAATAGTGGAGTAAGAAACTGTGTTGTTGGCATAATTAGCATACATTACACCTTCAGCACCCAGCATTTCAAAGAGGGGCAACGCGTAAAGATGTTAAAAAGCGTTGGAGATTCACAAGAGCCCTGTTGGACTCCACAAGTCCCTGGAACTCATCTGCCATAGAGCATCTTCATAAAAGACTTTAGCTTTGCAAGGAAGGATTTAATCCAGTTATAAGCAATCTGGCAATTACTATGGGAAGGGCCACTAAACCAAAAGTGGCGGACAGATCCAAAGGCATAAGAAAGCTGTGCAACCTTTCTCAAAAATATGTAAGATGTCGGTCTTGAGATTCAGCACTGTGGACTCTTAAACCCTGATTGCTTCTGACCCAAGATGTTCTGTGTAGACAGAGTCCTGAATCTGTGTATAAGATACCCTATCTAAGATTTTCAACAGGAAGGGTATGTTGGTGATGGGGCGATAATTAACTGGCACACTAGGGTCTCGAGAGGGCTTCTTCAGCAGGGAAGATATGAATGCCTGCTTGATGGAAGACAGTACAAGATTTTCCTGAAAAGAAGTGTTCACAAATTTGGTGATCAATGGTAGCAACTGGATGGCACAAGATTTGACAATAAACACAGGACAGATTCCACCCTACCCCCTTGCACTTTATGGGTTTATGTTTTTGCAGAACCGCCGTAATTCCAGTCTCTGCGTGCCCTAAACTCAAACATAGGTGAGGAAATACATGGTGTAACAGTTTCCATGTTTGTATTGGTTCTGTCTGTATTACATTTGGCTGCAATGTCCCCCTTAGCTTTTCTGATCTTGCTTGCATCCTGTATAGAGATGCACCCGTCTGTGTCTTTATTGATCTGAGACGGGCGAGACTGGGCAAGGGTATTCGAGCTTTGAGTATTTTAAAGAGTTCTCTGGAGTTAGATACCGCACTGTCTATTCTTCGGTCTTAGGGGGATTTCTTAGGCAGAACAAATGGCAGATTTATGAGCCTTCACAGCAATGGAGTATTTGGCTTTGTTGTCAATGGACTCTGTCCTCTTCCACTGCTGAAGCTCTGTTTTTGGCGGTTTTGAGTTTCTGAATGTGTGCCGAGAACCTGAATTTAGTATTTTAATTTGTATCTAGCCAAGGTTTCTCAGGAGCCAAGCAATTAACTGTGTTAACCATAATATGTTGGTACGTATCAGCCAGGTCGTTGTCTGTTTTGTAGTTAGCCAGGCTATCTTAGGTAGCCACAAAATAAGGCGCCATGGATGTAGAGGAAGGTTTGCGCTAAATTTAGCCATGTCTTTAATCATTTTGGTTTTGGTCAGTTGTGAAAAACACAAGAGACTGAAATGGATTGCATTATGGTCCAACAATGGGCAGTGGGTGATCTCTATGTTAATAGTGACAAGGCCATCCAGTAGCGAATCCTGCCCTTGATATGGGTTGCTGTTCAATATACTGGCAAAAGCCGAAATTCGACAGAGACCTTGACGGCAGTTGCCATGGAGTCACAGCTATCAGAAAAACTAAGATTAAGGTCTTTTAAGATGATAATTTTGGACAATGGCTTTAGTAAGGGTAGAAACAGGTCATTAAGATGAAGCAGAACATCTGGCATGTTGTTTGGGGGGTCTATATACAAGCATAATGTTGACTGTGATGTTCTAGTCAACAGACAGTTTTAGAAGTAACACCTTACATCAGTAATTTGGCACCCTCTTCTTTTTTTTTTTTAAACTGTTTATTTGGGTTTTACCAAGGAAACAACATGAACACAAACATAGGCACTCATCAGAAAATCACATCAGCATAATCCGTGAAAAGAGGCGGTGCAGGCATATAAAGCAATGTTACATCCGCAGAGCAGGTAATAGATGGCAGTTCTGGTGACGTCTCATGACTTTAGATCATAGGAGGGGGCGTCTATGTGGGGTTCCCGGTTGGTGGGGCGTAGAGTTTCTCATAATAGGCGGCAAATGTTTCGGCTATGTCAGAGTCTTCAGTTATCAGCTCTCTCTCTGGGGATCGGATGGCATGCACATGCCCTTTAGTTTGCTCACGTTGCTCCAGCCAGGCGAGGGTTTTATTTGCCTTGTCTCCTTTCTCATAAATTTGACTCCGGACTAGCCAGTGGGCTGCCTGTGCATTATCCTGGGCTGTATTACTGAGGGTTTCTTGTGCAGTCACCAGGGCTTCCTTTGCGCTTTGGGTGCCATGTGTAAGAAGATGCCCTTCGCACTCCAACACTTGCTTTTCAGCCTCCATGATTTTTTGAGCGCGTCGCTTCCGCTAGGCCGATACCCAGGTGTCCGACAGTCCCAGTGTCTCGGCAAACGTGTACAGAGCTGTCGGGGCAGGTCGAGTTCCTGCCCTTTTGTAGGACCTGTCAGCCATGACATCCATAACTTCGTTGAAGCCCCCCCCCCCTATAGCCTAAATGTTGGCGTCCTCCTCTAGGAGTATGTTCTGCAGTTCGCCAAGTAGTTTCTCGAGCTCTTCAGCAATTTCGGGAAGCCGCAAGTGATATGTACTCAGTCGCCAGGTGATGTCTGGGCGCTGGCGAGCGTTTTTCATAGTTATAAGGAGCGGGGAGTGGTCCGAAATACCTCTTGCTAGGAACTCCGCGGATACAAGCCTGTGGGATGTGTTGCAGGGGATGAAGGCATAGTCGATCCTAGAAAATGTTTTATGCGCACTAGAGAAAAATGAGAATCCAGCCTCGCCATCGTGCAGTGATCGCCAGGTGTCCGACAGTCCCAGTGTCTCGGCAAACGTGTACAGAGCTGTCGGGGCAGGTCGAGTTCCTGCCCTTTTGTAGGACCTGTCAGCCATGACATCCATAACTTCGTTGAAACCCCCCCCCCCTATAGCCTATAAGTTGGCGTCCTCCTCTAGGAGTATGTTCTGCAGTTCGCCAAGTAGTTCCTGCATGAGTGTGGGAGGGGCGTAGACCGCGATGAGACCCCAATTTTCGCTCCAGATATCTGCGAGCAGTATCACGAATCGGCCCCTGGGGTCAGTCCGTACTTTCCTCACCTGTAGGGGGACTCGTTTAGTATCATTGTGCCCCTGGCTCCTTTTGTGAACCCAGCTTGATAAGTATGCGGATAGTTGGATCTTTTAAAGAAGCTGTTACCGGTTCCAATCAGGTGCGTTTACGTGAGGAACGCTATGTCTGGTGAGTATCGGTTGAGATATTGGAGCACCAGTCTTTGTTTCACGCTGGAAGCCAGGCCGTTGACATTCCAGGTCAGTAAGGATAGCTTGTCTGTGTTTATTTTAGCTGCGTGGGTCTTATTGTAGGGCATCACCAAGGATCTGATATCTCGGTAGCCTCCTGGGTCATATGTAGTGTTCTGTCGAGCTCAGTCTGGAGTGCCCCATGTCTGGATCCCTCCATGCCACGAAGCGTAGTGTAGACCCGGGGTACCCAAGTGTGTCTCTTGGAGGGAGTCGTCCCAGGGTTGCCATTTGACAATGTACCTCGTGCCTGAGCAATGCGGGTCTCACGGGCCCTGCATGTGGGCTGTTTGTGTTTCCTGCCTCCGTAGGGATGAGTGTCATGCCTTCTTATACTGTGTTTCAGGTTGCCTAAACTCGTAGAACCCCCGCACCCTGTACTCCCCTCCCCCCCCAAACTGGGAGCACCTGTCACCCAAACATTAAACTTTTAAACTGTGAAACTTCTTTCGGGATTACCTGGACTGTGGTCGAGACTCCACCGCCTAGAGGGCGGCGGCCGCTGAGGTAGAGTTCCCGTAGTGTTGCATTGTGGGTCTGTTCCTATGATGCCGAGGCCTCATCCATTCTCTGTAGTGCTTTTGACGGGACCCTGTGATGCCTCAGTTTCCGGGTCTATCGGAAGGATGGCGAGCGCTGTCCAGGGTTAGGTTTCCGTGCGGTCGGTCTAGAGGGTGAGCGTCGGGCTCCGGGTCCATTGAGGATTTGCGTTTCGAGCCACTCCCATGCAAAGGGCATACTTGATTGACAGAGATTGGAGTTTCTTCTTGACCCAGTCGAACGACTGGCGGGCCTTTTGGACCTCCTCGGTGTAATCCGGGTAGAACCCCACTCTGTATCCATTGTATGTAATTGGGCCCGAGGCCCTTGCCATCTGGAGGATAGCGTCACGGTCTCAAATTCAGGAGGCGTGCAATTATTGTTCTAGGCGAGGCTCCCGGGGTGGGCTGCCCAGTGGGCACCCTGTGTGCTCTTTCAATGGAGAAGAACTTAGACAGTTTTATAGGGGCGAAGGTGTGAGCCAGCCAATCTTCTAGAAAGAGTTCGACACTGGGGCCCTCCTCCCTTTCCGGGATCCCGAGAATCCTGAGGTTGTTGCGACGCGCCCTTCATTCGCGGTCTTCGGCGTGGTATTCAAGTTGGTTGACTTGGCACCCTCTTCTTGATGTATTTGAAGGGAGGCTTCATAAATCAGTGCCACTTCGCCGCCGTTGTATGGTCATCTCTGAGAATATTGTATCCTTCAGGAACAGCTAAAGAAATGTAAATAAAATAAGCAGCATGCAATTGAGAATTCTGACCGGCCCTTCGGCCGCAGACTGTTGACCATGGGTAGCTTTTGCACAAAGCATATCCGGCTCATCCTGGATTACAGTGGCAGGGGCGGGGATGTAATGCAATTTGAGTTTGTGAGAGTCATGTTTTTAGTATCTTCACTATGTGATGTGTCTGGCATTATTGGCTGTGAGTTACTTGGAATGCTGCTAACCCTAAAGGGATCCAGCCCTATGCTGCAACCAAAATTGAGCATAATATTGAAATGGTGAGACGACTGACTGATAGAAATTGGCTGATCCCCACTATCCATTCTTGACACCATTCTATATACAGAGCTGTTAATCTATAATTGGCATCCACTGAAGATATAAAGTGTTCTGTTTATCTGCTTTGCCAAAAAGAGGGCAAAACTTAACAACCAGAAGCTGGAATTTGAATTCTCGTACATTCTTTTATTTACAAGGAAGTTGCTGCTTTCAATCAAAATAAAATGGAAAGCTCTCTGGGCAGCAGGGTAATAACTTTTAAAATTATATAATCTTCCTCCTTCCTTCCAGTTTCTATCTGTCAATGACCTTCAGGCCACAATACCCCCAAACAATTAGAATTATAAGGATGGGTTTTCTAGAACTCCAATGGGAATTAGGGTTTTGCTATACAACCCAAAATGTGAGCTTTCTAATAGCAAACTGGTGTCTGCATGGGTAAAAAGCAATCATGTTTTCCCTACTCTTCAGGCACGTGGTATCCTGAGTCTTGCAGGTCAAGGACCTAGTCAAAAACATCAAGTTTTCCTGGGTGTGTTTACCGCAGGAGAGGGTCCACAACATTCACTCACAGGTTCAGGAAAATAAATTGTCCCTGGGCACTCATTTCGGCATGTTGGTCATCGGAGACCCTGGTCGTAGTTCGGCATCTGTGTCGATGAGTTGCCTCCTGACATAAGCAAAACCAAAAGATGATAGCTGAAAGATTTTAAATCCATCAGAACTGTTAGGAAAGATTTCATTTATGTGCAATTTTACCTCCATTTATGCCCCCCCCAACTTGTTGCATTTGTGTGGCTATCCTAACCTGACTTTTTCCAGTGGAGCCCAGCCTTCAGCTGAACGCCTGGGCTTTTGCTCACTTGTTATGGGGAAACTGATAGTCCTTCAGACTGCCAGTACTGGGAAACTGTTTCCCTTAGTCTTTGACTATGTTGCCATTTCTTGGTAACAAACAGTCCATAATGTACCGTTTAGTACCGTGCGCTGGGGTCCCTTTTCGTTTTATGGCCCTAGACACCCTCAAAGGATTTTTTGGTGATTGTATGAGGGTGCCTGGGACGAGCTGGTGGTAGCAGTTACTATTTGTAATGTTTTACTTCTTTTTATCGAGTTAACCCACGTTTACCGCGTTTAGGTCCGAAAATGGCCAAGCCACAAAGTCTTTTGTTCTGTCACATGGCCATTTTATCCCTCCCCTTCACCCAGGTCGAGTAACCCGGGTTTTCCTGATTTGGGCATGCAGCCTCCTGCGAAAACCAATCTGTGTGCCCAGGAAGAGGGCTGGAACTGTCTAGTTCCAATCCACACTACTGGTCACAGGATATCTGGAGGGCCTGAATGACTGAATCCACTGTGGCCTGTGATTGGTCCACGTCTGGGATGCCTGCAAGAGAGCAGCTCTTCTATTGGAAGTCCTTGATTTTGGCGCAAAGCTAATCTTGGATAAGAGAAGGGGCTCTGCAGCCATTCCAGGTCAATCACCTGTGTTCTCACCGAACTACAGAAGCAGCCAAGTTTCCTACATGATGAAACGGACCCATAATCCCACCGGAGACGCTTTGGAAGGTTTTGGCACCCTTTGCCCTCTGCTGTCCCATTGGACCCCTGCTTTCTTCTTCGATTAAGAAGGCCTGCCAAGGTGCTTTGCCCCTTTGGTGTAGTGGGAACAACTACTCTCGGCACCCCCTGCTTACCCACCAAGCGAGCCCCTTTCAGAAGTGTTCCTGGACCATCGAGCGATGTGTCCAGCTCTACCTCAGGGTAACCTGCAGCTCCGCCGCTGTCTCGAGTGCAGACCAGAGACATTGTTGGCTTGTTGTCCCCTGCAATCTTGTGCCAAATTTCGCAGGCCTAGCTCCTCTGGGTCCCGAATTAGGAGAGTGCGTAACGCTACCCGCATCCACGATTCCCGCGTCACTACCTGGTGGTGATGATCATTGTAGTTCGCCTGCTGTTTTGCTCTCCTGTGCCCTGAAGCCAGCTACCCCGGAATTCTTTTCATACCTCCTTCGGAAGCTGAGAAAAGGCAACTGTCCCGTCACAGACGATCGTTCTCCACCGCAGCCGCTCAGAGCCGCGAATCTGCAGGACTCGAACCTACTAGCGACCGCAACTAAACTGGCGAAGTTTGGTCCCGACTGTGCTGAGGGTCGATGAGTACTTGCATAATTTACCGATGGCCCCCTGGCACAGCCGATCATTTTTACGCATGAGTATCCCTTAAAGGTACTCTAACTTGGCTGGGTTAGCCTGCGCTCCCTAGCTATTCTCATTTGAATACTGCTTTGTCGCCAAGGGCAGGGCTTCTCGAATAGTTCTTCATTGCCTCAAGTCCCAGCCTGACTTGCTACAGCCCTGAAAAGAAGACCCGCTCTATTGTTCATTTGCGCGATTGTGTGTTTTATACGCATAACTGTACTGTTGAGCACAAGACTCTCCTCTTCTTAGGGTTGGACTCGAAAGTTATGGAACAAACTCTGAAGGATAACCTAATGCCATGTGTGTTAACTTAACCCTCTCTTCACAGGTTGTGGTTATATCACGTAACTGAATTGCATTAGGAAATGTGTTGTGTGTGTGTATATATATATATATATATATATATTGTATAGATAAAGTATATGTGTGATCATTGTTTTACTCATGCTAAACTTACTGGTGTCTATTTGGTACGGCTGACAATCAATTTATAGATCTTTTTCATATACGCTTGTCTAAGAGTAATTTGTGGTTTGTTGCTGTGTGTGTGTGCTCATTATGGGCTTCCGATCATGCTCACCCCTCCTGAGACTTAGTCTTGACCGCCTGTCGAGGTACCTAGATTGGTCTGGCTTGTCCAGAAGGTTCTCCTGTTTCACTAAACCGAGGATGGCCTCCTAAACCTCTTCCAACCAGGTAAGAGTTTAGAAATCCATCTTTTAAAAGAACCACAGGCAGAGCTCTGGGCAGACCCCCGGACCATCCTTTCTGAGCCTGCCAAGCCATTACAGAAGGGAAAGACAACATGCCAATCAGGCTTCCTCTCACCCCAAAAGGGGCGGCCCAACGTGAACTGCTAAGTTGCATCCCTTCTGCATGAGGCCACAAGCAATCCCTGACCTGTTTGACAAACCTGTCCCGTTTTCACCTCTTTCTCAAGCAATTGCTTGCCCTCTCACAGCAGCAAATATTCTCTATTCTATCTCTCTCTGCTTCACAATCTTTCCTCCATCTACTCTCTTCTGGTTTTTGTCTTACTTCTCCTACTTCTCTTTCGCTCTTCAGTACCAGCTCACAGGCATGCCATACTCTCTCTTATGCAGATAGTGGAAACAGACTCCCTTTTATATTGTGTATGACAGGGATAGAAGTGCTCAGATTGCCCCAGTCTTCCTCCAACTCTAGGTGAGGGAAGTTTCTACAGTTATGTTTTGTTTGTTGTCCACCATATTAGAGTCAGGCAGAAGTATCATGACAGTGCCCAGTGATCTGCCTGGGAAGGTTGTATAGAATTGCCCATGTCATCTGCCAGTAAAGATATATGTAAGCTTTTTAACTTGGATGTAGGTTTCCTATAGACTATCTGTAGAAGGTAGATGTGCCTTAGGTCGGTCTCACCTGCCAATCTTGGGAGGGCTAAGAGAGCTCTGGAAGAGTCCTTCTTTTTTTTTTTTTTTTTAACCTCCTACGGGGTTCACATCTCAGAGCAGATGGCTCACACTGGCCCCCAGGGAAGCCCTATCTCTATAATCAGAGGGCTCCCTTTTTAGCATTTTGTGCAATAAGGACGTTGATAACCTTCTGCGTTTTTTGCAGGTACTGGCGAAGAGCACTTGGTATGCAGGTACGATATTCGAACCATGGGAACTACCGTTTTTGTTATTCTTATCGAGGAAAGCCTGGAACCAAGCCATCTGTGCTGATGCTGCATGGCTTCTCCGCTCACAAGGACATGTGGCTGGGTGTAGTCAAGGTAAGCCACCACAAAGGATTATGCAAGCTTTATGAGAATGGAGTTGGAAATTCAAAAGTACTTTTCATTAAGAGTATCACCACTGTTTTGGCCCCAAAATCTTTCAACATTGTGGCTGGTAAAGCCACACAAGGCACTGTTTATTTTGTTGCCACACGGTGTATCCTTGTGCTTCAATCAAGTCATGTTATGCCTGCAGATGCAGACCACGTCCACAGAGCACATGGTTGCCCCATAACATACTCTGATATATGAGCATTCACGTGCGTGTCCTAGCCATTGGAGTGGTTTGAACACATGTCAATGAAAGCAAGCAGACGTAGGGGATTGGTTCAAACCTCATCACCTGTGCTCTCCTTTCCTGTGCACTCCTTTTACTTGGAAACCTGTTCTGTCCTAGTTGAGCTATTCTACAAGGTAAAGTCATCCAATACAGCAAAAGGCTGTACTTTAAATGCTCACATACTATACAGTTGGCACTTAAACCCTGACGTGCAGATTCCAACAGGGTGTTGGCAGTCTAGAGATCTCTTTGTGGAATGTCATTAACCTAAACATGCACATTTACCCAGTATGATTCCACATAGGGGACTATTGTTCATAGGAAAACTGGCAAAGTCAGGAACTATAGTTTCCACGCCAAATTGCCCCCCCCGCCCCAGACGACCAATGGTTTTCCTTTTATTTTTCAATTTGAATGGCTGTTTGTCAAGACTTGATAGTCGTGTAGATTATAAAGACCTCCGTCCCCAAGTACCACACAGGAAGGTATCAAACAACTCCCTGTGCAATCTTTGAGGCCACAGGTGATAGGTACTTGAACTCCGGAAACCCTGGAACGCCGGAAACCCGAGGCCGCTGCAAGGCAAATAAGCAATTAACATAGAACACCAATGTAAGGGAACATCAATAGGGACAACTGAATACAGGCCAATATGAAAGCTTACCTAGTTGTGGGAAGGGTGCAACTTTGACAAAACCAAGGACTCGCTGGGGCAAGTACTGTAATAGGCGTTATTGGTAGTACCATCAGTGTATGGTAAGGGTGACAGCAGAAGGATGTAGATTAGTCACTGCTCCAGATTTGAAGGTACCAAACACTGGAAGCACCTGTAGATGCCTGAAGTTGCAATCAGGTTAAGAGGAAGGAGTACCTTGAGGTGTTGTGGTAAAAGTGAGGAGCCACTAGCAGTCCGTGACACAGATCTGAAATCGGGTTAATCCGGGAAAGACAGAAGACCACAACACGTGATTCGTAGTGGAACGTGGCTGCTTAGCAACAGGATGCCTGAACCTATACGCCAGGGAAGTTGCCAGTAGAGAAATGGACGTAAACGTCCCTTGTGATGTGTAATCGTTCTCCCCAGATGATAGCTGTCTCCAGTCCATGAACGAGGCCAACGGACACCAAACTGCTGCTGCCCTGACTGGGAACTGGAGGTAGATGTGGGTGTGCATGCAACAGGGACAACAGTAGACTGAGGAACGGAGTGCATGACACTGTTGGTGTCAAGACTTACTCTTAGTACATATATTGGGATACACATAATATTTTCTACAGTTATATCTTGTTTGCCCACCATGTTAAGGTCAAAGCAAAAACAAAGAGGTAATGGCTGGAAGGTTTAGAATGAATCTTAACCACTGGCATTGCTCTGGGCAACCCTCCAGACCACCGTTCTTCGCCTGCCAAGCCATTACAGAAGGGGAAAGACCATATGCAAATCAGGCTTGGCCCCACCCCAAAAGGGGCAGTCCAGCCCGAACTGCTAGGTCACATCCCTTCTGCACGAGACCACAAGCATCCCCAAACATGTTTCGCCCTGTTGGGGCTCATCAGTGAGGAGTAGCTTGGGTCTCTAGGCCCAGCAGGCCACAGTTCGGGCTGGACTGCCCCTTTTGGGGTGGGACCAAGTCTGATTTGCATATGGTCTTTCCCCTTCTGTAATGGCTTGGCAGGTGAAGCACGATGGTCTGGAGGGTTGCCCAGAGCAATGCCAGTGGTTAAGATTAATTCTAAACCTTCCAGCCATCACCTCTTTGTTTTTGCTATGTCACCCCGAGTGGGACGGGTATGCCCAGACGTGGGTCCCGTGCCTGCTGGGCCTAGAGACCCAAGCTACTCCTCACTGATGAGGCCCAACAAGGCCAAAACATGTTTGGGAGATGCTTGTGGTCTCGTGAAGAACGGATGTGACCAAGCCGTTTGCGTTGGACTGCCCCTTTTGGGGTGGGACCAAGTCCGATTTGCATATGGTCTTTCCCCTTCTGTAATGGCTTGGCAGGTGAAGAACGATGGTCTGGAGGGTTGCCCAGAGCAATGCCAGTGGTTAAGATTAATTTTAAGGTCAGGCAGATGTGTGGCAGTGCCGGGGGGGGGGGGGAAGAGAAAGGTGTGTGTGTGTGTGTGTGTGTGTGTGTGTGTGTGTGTGTGTGTGTGTGTGTGTGTGTGTGTGTGTGTGTGTGTGTGTGTGTGTGTGTGTGTGTGTGTGTGTGTGTGTGTGTGTGTGTGTGTGTGTGTGTGTGTGTGTGTGTGTGTGTGTGTGTGTGTGTGTGTGTGTGTGTGTGTGTGTGTGTGTGTGTGTGTGTGTGTGTGTGTGTGTGTGTGTGTGTGTGTGTGTGTGTGTGTGTGTGTGTGTGTGTGTGTGTGTGTGTGTGTGTGTGTGTGTGTGTGTGTGTGTGTGTGTGTGTGTGTGTGTGTGTGTGTGTGTGTGTGTGTGTGTGTGTGTGTGTGTGTGTTAGTGTGTGTGTGTTAGTGTGTGTGTGTTAGTGTTAGTGTTAGTGTTAGTGTTAGTGTTAGTGTTAGTGTTAGTGTTAGTGTTAGTGTTAGTGTTATAGGTTTCCTATAGACTATAGGTCTCACTTGCCAATCTTGCGTGGGCTAAGATACCTCTGTGGGAGTACTTTTTACCTCCTATAGGGTTCATATCTCGGAGCAGATGGCTTACACTGGCCCCCAGGGAAGCCCTATATTCTTTGGCTCCCTTCACAACGTCTATAATTAGAGACCTCCCTTTCTAGCTTTTTGATGAAATATGGATGTACATAACCTAGGTTTTTTGCAGGTTTTTTGCAGGTACTACCAAAGAGCTCTTGGTATGCAGGTATGATTTGCAAACCATGGGCACTACCGTTCTTTCTACTTTTTTTTTATTGTATATGTAGTTTATAATAAACCTTAATACATTAAAAGATAGTCTTCACATCTCAAAAAGGAAAACCAAATGCAACACAATCATTCTAATATTCATTAAAACTATGCAACCCTAAATGCTCCTTCTAATTCAATCATAAGCCATCAGTATATGTAAACCACGCATTTTTTTTTTTTTTTTGTGTGTTTTATTGGTTAAGTATAGTTAAACCTTTAACATTACATCCTTATTCCTTTAGTAAAAACAATGTTCCTTTGTTAAAACTTCCCTAGATCCAATTGTCATCAGGCAATAATTGTCCCGTCATTGACTTAATCTCTCCATTTTCTTATGATCCACAGCCTCATTTATTCAAGATTTGGGCAATCAAAGTAATTCAGTACTTAAGTATCTAGGACTACTCGTAGCGTTCTCTTACAGATCAGATTCTTATTCCTCTTGATTCAAGTTTAACATCTCAACAAATTTCAATGCATCTAGAGTTTTGCCAATTTTTTCCGCAGTGAGGATTCTTTCCCAATAATTTTCTTCCGTCTCCTCGGTGATATTTATTGTGTAACTTCCCATATAGATCTCTCTTTTGCATTTTAAAGCTGGGCAGATTAACATAACATGTCTAATCGTTTCCAGTTGGTCCTTCCGTTTGCAGAACCGACAATATGCAGCTGTTCTGTCAATTTGTCTTCTTTTCCATTTCACTTCTCTGCTATTCCAAATATTAAGTCTGCAACGCAGCAGCAAATCCCGGTAGCGTTCAATTGGAAATTTCAACAGATATGGCGGTAGGATATTCAAGCCTTTTTTTTCCCAGATGATGTTATAGCATAGATTTCTTCTCAATCTTTGTTCCTGGGTTTCCTCCCAATCCTTTTCCCGAATAACTCTTTTTGCTTTGTCCGGGTTATTCTTTAGGGTATCCTCCTCAAGATTTAGTTGTTCCAACTGTGCCTTGCATCTGCTTTTCCAATCATTAAGCATTTTGTCTTCATTCCGGATGTTCGTCTGGGCTAGAATTTCAAATGGTTTTGGTGGTATATCCAAAATGCACTTTCTATACAATGATAAGGTTTTCCAGAGTACGACAGAGTTTATTGATTGGAGTCTGAGCTCAGTTCTAATGAGCTCCACTGGTAATGAGGTTGGTAGGCGCAAAATTTTTCACCAAAAATACGCTTCACAGAGATTCCAAACCTCCCATCTCAGGGCTAAGAGTGCTTCTGTGCCATAAGTGATGACCGCCAACACTTTTTGCTTGTAGAAAGTTACAATTGGAATTAAAGAAAACTTCCCATATCTGCGATGTAGGCAAATCCCTTGATTTGTTAGAGCCACTAGTTTTTCCCGGATCAGACAGTAGTGCGCCTGTTCGTTGCTATTTTTGTTTATCATTATCCCCAGGTAGAGTGTCGTTTCAACTTCTTCTAAATTCTGGTTCTCTAATGACCATCGTATTGTTTTACCGGACTGTCTCCTGCCCCGGCTTGATTTCATTGTTAAGATCATGGATTTTTTGATATTCATCTTCATGCTATTTTCTTTTAAGTAGTTATTAAAGGACTCAATCCGTCGTTGTAGACCTATTGGTGTTTGGTCGATGAATACCGCATCATCAGCGTACAGCATCCAAGGTATTTCTTTTCCATTTATTGTCGGTGGAAATGCACGAATCTTCTCCTGAGCTATGTTCATATCTGCCATGTATAGGACAAAAAGGAATGGGGCTACTGCACAGCCCTGCTTGATTCCTCTAAAGGTTTTAATCCTCCTCGAAAGTCCCCCATTGCTTGTAATTTGGACTTGAATTGAGGTATCAGTGTACAATGTTTTAATAGTTTCAAGTAGATCCTTAGGGCATCCCCAATTTCTCATTTTTAACCACAAGAGCTCTCTATTGATTCCATCGAAGGCTTGTTCGAGGTCAATAAATGCAAGATAGAGCTTTTTTTTCCCGGCTAATGTCTTTGCCTTCAACAAGTTGATCAAAAATAGATTCAAGGCGGTGCCAACTCCACTTACAAAGGCTGTTTGTCTTTCGTCAAGAATTTTTGCCTCGGTGGCCCATTTTTTTAGATCTCTCAGTAGTAGTGACGCGAATAGCTTGCCAATTGAGTCTAGGAGTGCTATGGGCCTATAATTCCTAGGGTTTTCGCGATCTCCCTTCTTATATATCGGTACTATATAAGCCTCCGTCCATGTAGCTGGTATTTGTTTGGTTTTCATGATTTGTTGAAATAATGTGTATATTAGCTCCGTCCAGGCCTCACAATTTTCTTTTAGTAATTTGTTGGAAATGCCGTCTGGACCGGCTGCTCTTGAGGTGCTAAGTTTTTTTATCAGGGTTCGGATATCATCCTTATCAAAGTTCAAGGCCCACGGAGTTGAGTCCGAGATCTCTTTAATAGCTTTTCCCCCACTTTCCGCTTCATAAAGAGTAGTGTAGTGTTCGAACCATTTATCTTCTGAGACCTGATTAATACCTACGGCAGATTGATTGTGCTCTCTGTCGTTAAGTAAGTCCCAGGTACTTCTAGCGTTGTTTGTCGATATGGCTGCTGTCATTTTTTCCGCGTCTCTCTGCAGTCTTAGATACCGAGTTTGTCTCAGCCAGTTTTTATATGTTTGTTTTCTCAGGAGATCGTGTCTTTCTGAGCTGTTTATCTTTTTTATGCGTCTCAATTCTGACCTATATTGTTTCCTTCTCAATACAAGTTGTTCATCATACGTATGTTTTATTTTAGTGTTCTTTTTTTTAGTTGGATCATACTTAATCTCATGGGCTTCCAACAGCCATTTGTAGTCAACTAGCTCTTCATTGTTGTTTATCGCTTTTTTGTATCCTAGTACTAGATTCGGGATTGCCCGATTTTTAATTCTCAGACGATTTCTTCCTCCTGTAACCTCAGTTTCCATTGTTCTTTCAATTCCTCTGTTAGATTTTATTTCCCAAACGATTTCGGTTGCTAACAGACAGTGATCACTGCTAGTTTGTTTTGTTATTGTGAAGGAGAGTATCCGCTCCAGTGTATTTCCTCCCACAAAGCAATAGTCTAAGCAAGCACCTGATTTCCCACTGTACCAAGTATTGGCCCCTTGAAGATCTCCCTTAGTCTGGCCATTTAACATCTTCATCCCACGGATTCTCATTTCTTGCATCCATATTTTTTCCTTTCCTAGCAGATGTTCGGTAGCTTTGATCTTACCATTTTTGTCTAGGATTTTGATATTTAAATCGCCATTTAATATTATCAGCTGGCCATTTCCCTCCATCATGGATTGATCAATTACCTCCGTGATTGACGTTAAAAAGTTCGTCTGGCCCTGCATATTCTCGCTCCAGTAGATATTGATCAGGACCATTTGTTTCGGGATTTTCGGGGATTCCACTTCAGATGTCACTTTCAGGATTTGCACATAGGGGTTTGGTGTCAGATGTTCCATTACTTTTAGTGGACATTCCAGTTTCGTAAGTATCATGAGGCCTCCAAACGGTCTTCCCTTTGGTCCCTTCCTAGCCGGGTTTGTGTATACCTCATAGCCCTCGCATATAGGGGATTTACGTAGCCATGATTCTTGTATTGAGATAAAATCATATTGGGTCAGGAAATCGCATTTACTAGAGAGCAGATGTTTGAAACCTCTTGTGTTCCACGATGCACATAGGATCCGGGTCTGCTCATTCTCCGTACTCTATTGTTTCTTCTTGGAAATCAAGGCATTTGCCATCCAGGCCCATTCCTTTCCCTGGTTGTTTACTTTAGTGGGTTTGTTCTTATCCATCTTTGAGTTTTCCGAGTTATCCACTGTGAATCTCAGGGTTTTCAATATCTCTTTATTCTTTTTAGTTGATAAAGACTCTTCCTCCTGAGACTCTTTCTCATTTTTACTTTTTTCATTATTTTTCTTCAAGTTCTCCCCCGGAGTTATTGATCTTGGTCTTACTGCGATTTCCTTTTTTGTCTTTTTTCTTTGTTCTGTATGGGCTTTTTCTTTTAATTGTCTAGGTTCCTCGTCTAAGTCCTCAAGTCGGAACCCTTTTTTTCTTAAAGTGTCTGATGCATCCAATAGTTTCTGCTTTATATTTTTAGATGACAAGTGCAAGATAACTTGGTCCAGCCTGTGTTCCTTTGGGAATTCCACTATTTTAATGTCTTCCGTTGATATCGTCCTTGGTGACAGGGCTTGCTTGCAGAGCTCCACCACGTACCTTCTATTTAAGATCACCCTTCTTGGTCCATTTTCAGCTGTTTCTAATTTTAGATAATATCCTTTGCATAAAATGGTTTTCTTCAGGGGTGATCCTAACGGTAGTTCTTTCCTTTTCTTGACTTCAGTGTCCTTTTTTTTTTCCTTATCAGTTGATTCTTTAAGACAAGTGTTGTCCTGGATTTTTTTTCCAATCCTCCCTCCCTTCACCATTTCTTTTCTTTTTTGTTCCAATGTCTTAAATCTAATAGATTCCTGGTCAGAGTCCAATTCAATTTCATTTGTACCTGGTCTTCGTTCTTTTTCCCTGATGTTTTCTTGGGCATTTTTCTTGTGGGGCTTTGACTTCAGGTCTTCCTTAGATTTTTTGGTTAGGTCTACTGTATCCCAATTGTCTAAAGTTTGCCAATCCGAGATACTTAAGCTATCCCAGTCTTCCTTCTCACTATCAGATTCCATCAGCTCAATGAGGTCACTCAAATTCGCTTGCTGCTCTGGATCCTCCCTGCTTTCTTCCCTTAACTCCTTTTCTTGATCTTTTAGTCCCTCGGACCCTATATGACTACTCATACTCATCTCTCTTCTAGATTTCTTGGCACAATTTGTGTTTTCTCTTCTTGGTGGAGTTCTTAGATTTCTCAAAAAGGCTCTTGAACCATTTACTTTACGTTTAAGGGATTCATTTTTGGGTTTTTTCCCTTTTTCATTCGATGCACTCGTAATCTCCTTACCATTTCGGTGATTCGGATCCTTCGGTGTCGCCCCAGCAAATATTGCAAAAGAAGATCGTTCTAAATTTGTAGAGTTCAGCTTGTTAGTCTCCTTTATCCCGGACGGGATCAGGATCACCTCTTCCTGTTGTTGCACCTTTTGATTCGGGAGGTTAGTTGCATCCTTTTTCAATTTCATTGGTCCCTTGCCTTCTTTAAGCTTTGTGTCAGGACAGTCCTCCTTATGCCTTTGGTTGTTATGTTTATGGGTGCTTCTCATCCATTTACAGTCTTCCAGGACCGCTTCCATTAATACAGATTTATCAATCGCATCACGTCTAGCTAGATCACTGAGGCGAGATTGCCAAATTTGAGTTAATTCAGCTTCTTTGTTTGTTCTTTCATTTAAGCTCTGCAGGGCCGAGGTCATATTAACATGATTCTCTTTTATTTGAGTGTTGCTGATGGTTACCTCTTGAACAGAGTCTTTAAGTTCCTCATAGAGCTTAAGAAAAGGGGCTAGTGTTATAGTTAGCGAGGACATAACCACTTTTTCAATATGGTTCAAATCTTTTTCTCTTTCAGTTTTGCAGGCCTCAGTTATTATCCCTAGAATTTGTTTATCCCATGTGTCTCCTGTAGGCCTGTTTTCCTCTTCCCAGTTTAAGCGGCTGGCTAGATTACTTCCCGTGTGATCCTTTCTTACTTCAACCTTTTCCATATCTTCGTTCACCCTCGCCACTGGCAAAGTTTTATTTCTGTCGTCCCAAAGTGGCAAGTGAGTTCCTTTCAGGGCTGTCATATTTTCTCGAAGGCCAAAAGGAGATATGACGGTATTCTCAAATTGTTCTTTATCCAAGGCAGCCATTTTTTCATTGATCAGGCAGAAACTCCTTCTTTTTTCTCTTCCTATTTTATCCGTTATTGTAGTGATGTCTTGCATGATTTTATCTGCCAGGCTAAGATTACTCAAGCTTGCCGGTGCAGTGTCTGCTGCACTGTTGTTATTCAATCTTTCTAACGGCCTCCGCCCTCCCAGGCGGGAACTAATGGATCCTGTGTCATAGTTATCTGTAAGAATTCCTTTATTTACTTCCTTTAGGGGCTTTGCAGTTCGATTCCCCTTCTCCTTTGTTGGGCTAGCTGCTATGGTGTATTTCCTCAATGTGGAACTAATCCTCTCTTCCCTATATGGTTGAAAAATGTCTATCGGATCTTGCATTATCATTGAAGTGCTTCTGAGGTCAGTATTTTTATTCTGCTTGATCGAATCCTGCAGAGCGTCTTCAATATGTCCCAATTCCAGCACGTCCCATTTGTCAGCTTGATCTACTGTTTGCTGGCTATTTACAATACTAGCCACGCCAGGGCTAAATTGTGCCGCTAATGATCTTGTAGGGTTTTCTAGACTCATGTCCAGGCTTTCTTGAATTATTGAATCACTAAGATCCACCCCTATTCCATCTTTAGGAACTGTTCCGAGGGCCTCATCCTCTGTTTGTAGCGCCTTCTGATTTCCTATCGCGTCTACAAGTGGATTAGTTGACAATTGGTTTGACTTTATCTCCTTTCCCTGTGTGGAGCTAGTGTCCTTACCTGCTGACATTTCAGCGGGTGGAGCTACTTTCCCCTTGCGAAAATCCTCAATTGCTATTTCAGCTACTTCATTGGATTCTAGAATGCTTTGTCCAGTTTCTTTCCTCTCACAAATCCCATCAGATACCACCTCTACCTGGCCTGGAAATGATGATGGGGAAAGAGTTTTTGTGATTTCTCTTTCCGTGACGATAGTACATGCCATGGGTAGTTCTGGAGAATTAGGTGCCAACCACAGATTGTCACCGTTTTCCGCCGACTGTGAGAGTGATTTCTCCATATTTGATTGATTGTCTCCCACTGATAAGCTTTTTCTTTTATCAGTACCAAATGGTAGTCGGCTTTGTTTTAGCATCGTGGGTCTCAGGGTTTGCTCCGGGCTCCCATTTACTTCTGGGAGTGAAGCGAATCTCTCTCTTACCTGCAGGCGTGTTCTTAGTCCTGTTCCTTGTGTACCCTTTGAGATCAGGATTGACTTCATTGTCTCGAAGGGGTCTTCGTTATCTCTCGCCTCAGTAGCTTCCCGCAGCTGGTAGACAGGCAATACCTGTACCGCCACCGCAAGCAGCCAAACAGCTTAACAGCTCCTCTAATCCACAACAAACGATGCCCTTTGCGCGCCGGGCTTAGCGCCGCAAGGGTGTCCGGGGGCAGGTCTTATTGCACTTCCTGGTGTCGTCACAGAGGGCGGGCAGGGGGCGGAGCCAACTAGCGCAGCAGCGCTCGAGCCTGCACGGCTCTCTCCTCGCAGGCAGGCACCTCAAATCCTCCAACGGCTGTCAGAGGGCAGGTGGGGGGGTGAAGAAGGGTCGCAGCCACAGCTTAACAGCTCCTCTAATCCACAACAAACGATGCCCTTTGCGCGCCGGGCTTAGCGCCGCAAGGGTGTCCGGGGGCAGGTCTTATTGCACTTCCTGGTGTCGTCACAGAGGGCGGGCAGGGGGCGGAGCCAACTAGCGCAGCAGCGCTCGAGCCTGCACGGCTCTCTCCTCGCAGGCAGGCACCTCAAATCCTCCAACGGCTGTCAGAGGGCAGGTGGGGGGGTGAAGAAGGGTCGCAGCCACAGCTTAACAGCTCCTCTAATCCACAACAAACCACGCATTACAATTTATAAAAACTCGGATTCGCAGCGTATGACGCTTCTGGTTAAAATTGCTAACACATTTCATCAAAATACCCATTTACAATGTTCTTACAATACTTTTTATCCCGGCTAATACACTTTCACCTGCTACTTGGAGTACTCCCCTAATAGAGTGTACCAGTGCTGTGATAACATGCTTGTTGTCCCCCATGAAGAGGAGTGCCCATATTGTTTGCACAAGGTCAACTGTAATGGGTGTAACTAAATCCTTGAGTCATGTATCCGTAAGAAAACTCCTTTTTATGACATTGCATGATCAAATATTTCCAGGAATCAATATTGCACAGACATGGGCGACACCACCACCACCACCCCTCACAGGGTATCGTTTTTATCGATCCCACAACATCCAAGGTAAGAAGTATGTTGAACTGCAACTTCATGTATATTTCTCTTATCCCACTGTCTGGAAACCACAGCAGATAGCCTGGTAACATTACATTTTAGTCTAACTTGCCCATAGTGCCTTATATCTGAATAGGCAATCTCACTGATGGCACCAATCCCAATTTCTAATTTTCCTCTGGACTCTTAAGGGATTCGTTATCGACTCCTCAACGGTAGATCCTACATTTCCTACAGCTAGTAAACATTCCGAGTAGATCTTATTTAAGGGGTATGATGTTACTGTTTTACAAACACTTCTGAGATCTTCAAGTAGAGACCCTTTAACAGTGATCAAAGTCTTGTTTAGCAACATCAGCTCCTTATTGACAATTGAGTCAGTTATAAGAAGCTTCTTCTTACTTATTGCAGAAAGATCGAAGCCCAGCAATATGTGCTGATTTTCAATTTTATTATGATTTTCTTATTACCATGTGGCATGAACTTCAGTAATGTCATTGAATATTCTTCGGAGGCACATGTCACCCCCATCCCTCATAGCCATTCCTGGCAGAGTCCAGTTTGCAAGTGGTGATCCATACAGTATTTGATTGATGCACTAATCACTCCACCTCCCCCATAAACAATGCTGAAAGGTATCTTGGATAATTGCTGCCACTATGTGCTTGCTTTTTCCAACCAAATGTCCCGTACCTTTTCCAGAACATCAGAGGCGCTGCCCAGTTTTGTGCAGTTATTATACTGCTTTACTCCGAGCATAAAAAGCCACTTAGCACCTATTGTAATGTAGAAAGTAGATGTGCCTAGGCCAGTGAAACAATGTCTGCCAGCACCACCTGGTATGGAAATGTTTGCCATGATACACTCTACCTCATTGTGTTTGTTTACTATTTGTATAGCGCTCCAAACCCAGAGGTAGAAGAGCGCTTAAAGAAGACAGTTGCAGAGCGAGATATATACAAAATCAAAATAAAATTTCAGAAAGCCAATTACAAGTAGATTTCAAAATAGGCCATTTCTAATATATACAAATATATAATATAATATAATACAGCATTTTGCAAGGATGGTTAACCGGACGGAGGTGTTTGGGGGGGGGGGTTATGTGTTAATCTTTGTTCAGGAGCCAGCCAATAACCTGTTTTCTGAAGGTCTGGAAGGACTCGATGGTTTTAATGTTGAGTGGTAAGATGTTCCAAAGTTGGGAGGCAAGTACTGTGAAACTGGCACCTCCAGCTCTTTTTAAGGAGCATTTGGGCACTGTTGAGCATAAAGTGTTGGAGGATCTGGTGGTTCTGGTGGCGGGTTTCATGGTGAATGTATTGGTGAGGTATGGTGGGGCTAGGTGGTTTAATGCCTTGTAAGTGAGGCAGATGGTTTTTAGATCGATTTTCTGTCGTATGGAAAGCCATTTGCATGATTTCCTAATCGTGGGTATGTGCTCTCGCCTGGGGATGTTGAGTGCAGCTTGTAGTGCATTGTTTTGAAGTACCTGCAATTTGTTGATTATAGATTGGTTAGCACCTAGGTACAGACTATTGCAGTAGTCCAATTCAGACTGTATGTGGGCTCTAGCAAGAGTGAGGCAGTTATTAGATGATAGGAAGGGTCTACTGGCCCTAATTAGTTTGCCTGTGTAGGCGGAGGCTGAGGCGATCATGTTAGTTTGTTTGGTGAGGTTAGAGTTGGCATCAAGATAGAAACCTAGAGTTTTTACGCTTTTGGCGATATGGATGGTGTGACCATCGATAGTGATGTTGTTGTAGTTGGGATTAAGTTTAGACAGGTTACTGGGAGAGCCGACAAGGAGGAGCTCCGTCTTCTCATCATTCGGGCAGAGGCCATGCAAGGCCACCCATGCCTGAATGATGGAGACGATTTCATTAATCCGAAAGGCGTCCGTATGGTAATTGCCTGTGATGGTGAGGAGTATCTGGGTGTCATCTGCATAATTTGTGTAGGTGACACCCAGACAGTCCAAGAGGCTTTGTAAATATGTTATACGAAGTAGGGGAGACACAGGATCCTTGTGGGACCCCACATGTGATAGGGATGGGGTCTGCTGCAGCTGTTGTAGAGAAACCCGCATGGTTGTGATTATAGAGGTGCCCAACTTAGTTTGAATGCCCTTGGGATTGTTGCCAGTTCGTTTGATAGATGATGCTTACCCTTTGTGAGATGTTTTCTGTATGTTAGATATACTTAATCAGCCGAGCCATCATCCATGCGATCTGGAAAGAAAAGGAACAAAACCTAAAACAAAAAGAAGAGCACCGGCGGAAAGCGTCATACTCTGCTCCCATTGTGCTCCATTTTGGAAGTCCTATGTTGAAACCTACCAACTACCAATTCTGTGTTTTTATGAAGTGTGTAAAGGAGTACATCAACCTAGAAACCAAGCATATTAAGTCAACATGAGATGGATGTGAAAATGCATATTACTATGATTACCCCACCCATTTATAATACGTCTTAATAAAATCTCCACAGTGTTGGGATTCCATTTCCTTAAACATTGTGCAGGTGACTACTTAGTCCTTACTGGATTTTGGTTAAGATGTGAAATGTCATTTTGCACAACTCTGTTAATAATCACCTATTATTTGAAACATCATTCTCTTTATACCATCACTTTTTTTTTAGTACACTGATTAATAATGTTTAATGCATCTTCATTTATGTTCAATACAACTCTAAACCATTAAGGTCACTTCATATTCATCTAGTAACTTATATTGTCCTACTACAAAATCTGCTTGCATTGGTAAATCGCATACAATCTTCTTTCTATTTCATATGCAGTACGAGTTGTTGTTCCTCTTGACAATTTTTGTGAGCATCACATCACATAAGGGAGGATAACCAGACAATGAAAGAAAACCATTATAAGAGGGAACAATAGAAACTGCACCACTTTGAATGTACTTATAGGAATTTAAATATACAAGAAAGAAGACATTCATCATTAAAGCCTTAGGGTTTTTGAAAACTTCAGTAGACATTTTGGCTGGTTCATTTGTCTTGACTTTTTCTTTAAGGGGTTTGATTTGTTGCAGAAAAGCAGCAGGTTGTTGCATTAGTGTTAGGATGGGGCTGGCGAGTCTCATGAGGCACAATCGTTTGACTGTAGATCTGAGAAAAGCTCACTGAATACAATGTCCGCTTCGAAGATAAGAGAACCTAAATGTGTCCTTTTTTGGTTGTGCGATGGAAATGCATGTGACCCAGAGCAGGATTACGGCCGGCCATATGTTCTGAGAGCCCTTACTTTTTAATTATTACATCTGCTGACTGTTCCATTAGATGGTTTGGGGTTATGTGTTTTCAAGTAGAATGAATATAAGGCTTTCGGAGAAAGTATTTCCGATATGAGGAAGGGTCTTGTTGGGGGTATTTGCAGGAAAGAGTTTGGATCTGGGAAGTACATTGATAAATTAATCAGAAATTCATCAGAGTTGACTTAATTCAGATTCAGATTGGAGTGGGAATAGTCTACCAGTCGACAGCCTGGGTGTTGTGACAATCGTGAGATCCTGGTTCATTCAGGAGATTGTCATGTAGTCCCAGATTTCCAATTGAGGTACGAGGTGAAAACAGGTCCATTCTATGTCCCTTGGGGTGAAGGGTTAATTAACTAATTGGGTGAAGGGAGTTGTTCCCTCAGGTGTTCAGGTCTCCCGTGATCTTTTCTCTTTTTGAGTTGGTAATGACCTATTGGAATAGAGCAAGGATGTCCGCTAGGAAGCTTGTAAGGCGTATCTGTACTGGTGCTATACACCTGCACATAAAAAGGTGGTGTGACTAGAGATACATTTTATCAGAGGGTGTAGGAAAAAGACATGGATCAGTCATTGACTTTCCTTCTAGTAGACTGTTCCACTAGAGGATTGATGCTCTGACATCCCTATGTGTACACATGTTCTTGAAGGTTGGAGGTAAGTGCTCTGTGATGAGACTTTGTCTTAATGCCCCTTATTTTCTGTCGTTTCTGCCGGCTGAATCCAGGCACCTAAATGCGGCGTCATCCTCCTGGCCGTACCTTGCACCCTTCCTTTTGCCATGCCTTGCTCCCTTGCTCTCCCCTCACCTCCACGGCAGAAAACGAGCAGCAAGAAGTCTTTCAACTGACTCCGTCCCTGGGATCCTCGGCTTAAAATTACCTTCACTCCCATAATTGTTTAGCATGCCATACCTGTATCCTAATTGACGCCATTCTTTGTCTACCTGGCATGCTCCCGTTTGTCCAGTTCAACAAGGAACCACCCTTGTCTTGCTGCTGCATGTACTTGTGTGCTGCCTTTGCTACTCTGCAGCCAAGTCCTTTTTAGTTTGGGCTATTGGGCGTTGCTTGCGACACCTATACGCCGAAACGATCGCATTAGAGTACAGATAGGGATAATTGGCGTATGGGGAGGTCACACAGCTTGTAGTTTGGTTGTTTGCCCTCCTATTGACTGCCCGGTGGCCAGGCTAATCCCTATGGCCATTCCCGCCCAGTTCCTCCCCTCCCCCTTCAAAACCCCAAATAATGGGAACTCTTTGAGCTTGCATTAATCATGCCTTTCCGTCCAACATTGCAGTCTGTAGCTTGTGCCATTAAAAAACACCAACTTCTGCATTGTTTACTATATATTTGTTACATAGTAATAATAGTGACCATTCATATATTGCACACCACGAAGTTATGTGTCTCTTGGCTTGCACATGGAAACCTCGTTAAATGTCACTGGCGATGATTCCCTAGGCCATCGAAGACTGATGGCATTCCTTGTAATGCTATTTTCCATGATGACCCTTCTAATGCTGTAAATACATATGCAAATTAAGGGCACTGCATGTCTTTTGCCACATGGGGCCTTGAACATTCCAGGACAGGCCCTGAAGAGAAATCCAATAAATCAGTGCCTCATAGGCACAACAGTCCTGCAGTGTTATTATTGTGTGCCATCTGTGTGTTAAAATGCCCTTTTCCACTAATATAACTATAAAAGGTGATAGCGCCTTTGGGGCGGGGTTGGGCGCGAATGGTGCCATACGGAACTGCACACACCACAAACTGCTTCTTGGGCGCCACAGCTTCTAAAGTGTGCTGTGAAACCATTTTGTAAAGTCAGGAAGAAATGTAAATAATTTCCCTTCGCTCTTCGCAGGGAAAGATCTGCCTGTTAACTGATTTCTCCCCCGCCCCCACACGTGCAGTGTCCCTTTCTTATGTCTCCTTTACAGCTTGCCCTGCAGAACAAAAGCAGGGGTGAGTGAGCATGGGGGCCTGCCAATTATTTTCCATCCCATATATTTGCTTACAGCAGGGCCTTATATAATGCGTACATGTTTAGGTGATTGTAACTGTGATGGGGAATTTCGAGCAGAAAGCCTACACACTGCTCCAGTTACAAAAAAAGTGCCCTCTTTCTAGAGAATTAAAGTGAGCACAAAATATAATCCTCTTTTAAAGCTTCGTTTCTATCCATGATAGTGCGACATTGACATGCGAAAAAGAATGTGTTTATGTGGTTCACATTTCTTTATATCGTTCAATACAACAAGCTTGAAGTTTCTGCCACATAAATAATTTCAAATTCCTTTTCTGTATGACTTGCTTACTTTTTACATTCTGGAGTTGGAAAGGTACGTGGTCATGTGCCTGTGTTGCACAGTGCTTGAGTGCGCTTCACCAGATTGTGTTATCCTTGGTTAATCATGTAGTCCCATTGTGCCCTATCTGCAAAAGTAGTGAGTGCAGAGAATAAATGCTCACTAACAATGGGGCTGGTTTATGGGGTCATTTTCCAAGCGCCCGGAGATGCATGAAGTGTAAACACCACGTGTAATGGGTGTACGCATGGTTTTTGACCTCCTTGCCCAGTCTGGATTTTCCCGTTTTTGACTGGCTTGTGTGTGGTCCCAGAACCACATTTACATTACCAGCACCCTATCCGCTGCACCCATTAAACACGTTTGCACGACTACTAGCATATGGTTTTGAAGATGGGGGTTGGGGGGGTGTGCATTACATTGTATGAAATCCGGCAGCAACTGGTCAAAGCTGGCGGATACCATGGGAATTCATGTAAAGGCCCCACGCAATGCACGCTCGTGACGGGAGGCCTTTACGATTGCACTACGAAGTGCAATCACTGCACACAAACTGGGGTCCACCTGAATTTCCATGCATTTGCATTCCCTGATGGAAGCCACAATAATTGAGCAATGATGGCATGCAAGTGTTGGGGAGAGCAGTTCTCTCTCGTCAGTTAAGAGGGGAGAACATGCCCCCGCTTCACACCAAAGGGCAGGCATGGTATGTTTCTCTCAGTTAAATATGCATAGCAACACATTCGGATGATCCGGTTTGAAGCGTTTATACACTTAGCTCTGCCTAGTTTTATTGGTGCAGCCATCCCTCTGCAGTTTTCAATCAGAATTGTGAATGTTTATGTGTGGCTTTTCCTTTGAGCACCCCATATATCATGGGTATTAGTTGAGTATTCATGGTCTTTCAGACCCTCCTTTCTCGCAAAGCCGGTCAACTTGTTTACATCCTAATAGTGGCGCCAAAAGAGGGCAACATCAGTCTCGATACAAGGACGTGTTTGAGGGAAGGCTGCGTTAGGTTGGCAGAATCAATGGAATGACTTAAAAATACATTATACTGAGCTGTTGTTTGATATCAGTGTGATGTTTCAGTGTGCCATGCACTCAAGACACAAGCACAGACAAAGGAAGCTACACAGAGAGTGACTGGAACGGGAAGGTGGGGCGAGACACACGTGCAAAGTGGTATACATGGAGAGTGAGGCACATACAGAACGTGAGACGAATAGAGAACTACACAAATGGACCGGGAGACTGATTAATAGAAATGGCTCTGCTAGGCCCGGCTCAAAAGCAATTGTGGGCCTTTCCGGCGCTGCTGCCCAGCCCAGTTAAAGCCTACATCAATGAGTCTGCCAGCAAAGCGTGCGCTGGGACGGCTGTAAAGTGAAGCAACGGCCCCGAGCTAATGAGTAACCCACGACATTGACCTTTTGCCTAGAAGATGCAGGAAGGATTAGTTGTTCAGGACTGCCCTATTTATCTCGAGGACTTCGGCCACATAGCTCATTGGATGCTGAAAATCATGCCACATGCTGATTGAGGCAGGAGGCAGGTTGATGAAATGTGCTGACAATCTTAAAGGGAAGCTCCAATGTCAGTCCGACCATGAATTCACCCATTCCATGAATGTAGCTTAACTGCTTCGGGGAAAACCGTCCCAAAGAAAGAGGGCTGAACTTCAGTCTCTCATGTTATGGCTGCTTTAGATCTCAATGAAGATCTACCCAAACCCTGTGCCAGCTAATAGACACTTTGCATAAAGACAAACTGTGTTTTGCATAGAGAATACCAGGATGTAGCCCAAACACTTGGTTTCAGTGCAGGCTGCAGTGGGGATGTCAAACTCAGTAGGACCGGTGGTAAGTTTGGATTTAAGGTCATCTCTGGTGGGCGCAGCATTTATCGATGAAAACGAAAACATGATCTTCTCCAGCGTGTGGTCTGGCATGGATTCACATGCTCATGAATATTCCCCTCGTCAAGCTGGGAATCCTCGGTAAAAGAAAAAACAGTTTGACTTTCACTCTAAAACTGTATTTCTCCTCCAAACCAATCACTGTCCTCTGGGTCATACTGATAAATCAATACATTGCAAACTGTAGTTTAATGCGCTCCAATTGATTTTTATTCTGATTCTTGTAGGTAATATTTACTGTTTTTTTTTTTTTTTAAACCATTTGAGTTTTTGTTGTAAACTTGAATGGTAACCCCCGACACGTGTTTCCCCATTTGTGTCAATGGTTCCTCAGGAGGGTAAAAAAGTAAACTTACAATTTGGAATTTTTCATTATTTTGTTAGCGTAGTTCTAAATGATCCAATTTCAAAAGTTCTTTTGAAAGATTTTGGATTCTTTCATTCTTAATGGTGATTTCCCATTAGCATAATTAAATTCCTTTGAACCCCAGTTCCTGGATTTCTCCTATTTCGATTTGAAATCGTGTGAGTTCACGCCGGAATCCCGAACGCGATCGTGGAACTGGCGCAAACTCACACTATTTCAAGCCATAACCAGCCAAGAGGTCAGGCCCCCACTAGTGCACCCTGGTGGGAGGCCGGCTGGCGGGATTCGTCAGCGAGTGGAAGAAGATCACCACTGACAGATGGTTGGAGTTCCAACGCAGGTGCCCTCATATTCCACCGGTTTCCCCATCAGGAGCAGCACATCCCTCAGCTCCTGGAAGAAGTGGAGCTATGTTACAAAAAGGGGCGATGGGGCTGCTTCCCCAGTGACTCTGGGGTGCCAAAGTCTATTCCAGATACCTTCTGGTCCGAAAGAAGACTGGGGGGGGGGTGAGCCCCACCCTAGATCTATGCCAACTGAACAAGTACCTGAAGTCCCAAAAATTCAGGATGGGTGCATTGCAGCACGTGCTCGAACAGCTGGAGTAAGGGGATTTCTTGACGTCATTGGATCTAGAGGATGCGCACTTCCATGTCTGCATCCACAGAAAACGCTACGGTTAGTGGTACAAGGCCAACACTACCAGTTCAAAGCCCTATCATTCAGCCCCAAGACTGTTCACAAAATCCCTGCCATGGTAGCGGCCCACCTGCGTCTGCAGGGCATACACGTGTACCTGTACCTAGATGACGGCTAATAAGCGCCTGCTACCGGAAGCTGGCCAATGAGCACACGAAGGAGACCGTCCGGCTACTGATGGAGCTAGGGTTCTCCGTAAACTATCCCAAGTCCTGCTTAACACCATTGCAGAACGTGCTGTTCCTCTGCGCCAGACAACACAATGGCCTGCCTAGCAGCCATTCAGGGGAAGGTGCATCGGCCACGGTTTGGGCCATCAAGTCGTTGCTGGACATGATGTGATCCTGCATCTGCCTCATCCGTCCCTGCAGGTTGCAGATGACACCCCTACAAGAATTCTTGGATGCACATTGGATAAAAGTGTCCGGGAGTTTTGCGGACAAGATCCGCTTCCACGAGGAGTTCCAGTGGGCGATAGAGTGGTGGGGGGTGCACTCCCACATCACCCAGGGGACGGGATTTCAAACCCCACCATACCAGGAGACTGTCCCAATGGATGCCTCTCTGGAAGGTTGGGGGCTCACCCAGACATCTACACACCCAAGATTTGTGGCTTCCGGAAAAAAAGGATCTGCAAATCAACACCCTGGAGCTACGGGCCGTGTTCTGGGCCCTCAAGTCTTTCCTACCATCTCTGTTTCTGTACGCTTTTTCCCAGTTTCCTGTCCTGCTACGTGTGATCAACACACTCCGTGTCAGTGCAGGATGATACTCATCGCCCCGGCATTGCCGAGGCAGATTTCTTATCCGGACCTACTCAGCCTGTCAGCGTCGCCCCCAGGCAAGTTGCTGGTACTTACAGATCTACTCACCAGAGAGATCTACTCACCAGAGAGGGAGGCGCAATCCTTCTTCACGACCCAGGATCCCTGAACCTGAAAGCATGGCTCCTGAGGCCTTAGAGCTTGGAGGTTTTGAGCTGCCAGCGGACTGCATGGAGGTCCTCACCAAAGCCAGGGAGTCGTCAACACTAAAGTGCTACAGCCATAGGTGGAAGCGTTTTTCTACATGGTGCCGGTCGCAGAAGATTGCGCCTTTTGAGGGTCACTGCCCCACAGATTGTTCCGTACTTGCTTTCCTTGACAAAAGCTGATCTGGCTTGCGCGTCCAACAAGGTACACCTAGCGGCTATCTCGTGCTACTCCAGATCCCTGGGAAGATCCTCTTTGTGGTCCCACAGACTCGTAAAGGAGTATCTCAAGGGGCTTTTTTCATCTTTCCCACCAGACAAGGCACCTGCCCCGGCATAGGAACTCCACGCGTAGCCCTAATGGGCTTATGGGGGCACCCTTCAAACCTATGCATCAAGCCCCCACTCAAGTTTCTGTCGTGGAAGACCGCATTCCTCGTGGCCATCACCTCAGCAAGACGAGTAAGTGAGATCCAGCCCCTGTCCTGCAAGCAGCCATATCTGATTTTCCACAAATCGAGGGTGGTGCTGTGTACGCACCCCTCTTTCATGCCGAAGGTTCTGTCAGAATTCCACCTCAACAAGCATTTGGTGTTGCCTGTTTTCTTCCCGAAAACTTCGTCGCCGGTGGTGAGAACGAGTTTTTGAAAATACTATGCCCTGCATAGTCCATATGTTGGAAGTCCATGGGTCACTGCTGCACTGTAAGACATAACCTGGCATTGGAATCGGGCGTGACTATAACTAGACACTATAGCTATTTGGGGCTCACAATTTTACTGAAGAGGCTACAGTTGGTTTGGCATCTTGCTGGAATGTTAAAGTAACCGTAAACCAGTCCGAGAATGAATTAAAAGACTTAATTATGCAGATTAACTCCCAGAAGTGCCAAGCTTTGGCCCAAAAGAATTAAAAGCTTGCACACCACTATAAGCAATCCCAGTAAAGCACCTGACAGGCTGAAGAACTCCCAGGTACATAACATTGCCCCAGGACCCACACTCATTTAAGAGTGGGTGACAAATTGACCTCTGCCCTGAAGGAGTACAAGGATGTGTAGAGGCTAAAAGTCCCACTTGGCCCTCACACGTCTACAAACCAGGAGCCAAGACAATCGTAAAGTTAAAACGGGCACAGTCAAGAGATATAAGTCCTTCGCCTTTTGTGGTAACACGGGCCGAGGAAAGGCTATACTCTTGGTGTATAAATGTGGTTCAGTAGCAACCCAAACAGAAGTATTACACTCCAAAATAAAGGAATGTCCAATCAAGGTTCTATAAAAACGTATACACTTTTAATTAAACACACCATGACCAATAAGCAACTAGAAAAACATTACACAAAACCCTCCCCTGAGGAAAGAACACTGAATGAGCAAAGGTAGCAAATGCAGCACGCTGGGTAATGTATCCGGGGTGAAAGGCAAGCAAAAGCAACAATGTTCTTGAAAAATGATAGTACCTGCGAGCAAAAAGTGTTCAAAGTGACCAAACCAGCCTCCAGGGCTCATAAATGGACCAGGGGGGCAGTTAGCAGTACAAGTCTCTGCCTTGGAACACCTGTCCGCACCTCACAACTGGAAGACTTTAGAAAGGACTGTTCTTTCAGCAGGGTCCAGTGAAATCTTCTCAAGTGATGATCCAAAGACGCTTCAAGATTCCCAAAAGTGGTGGGAGACCCTTTCTTTTATAGGCAAATGTCCCCAGGTGTTTGGAGCAAAGCTAGCCTGCTTTAGGGGTCCAATCCCTGCTCTTGAAATGTGTGGACTTTGCCCTAATTTCACACACAAAGTGCGTTGTTCCAGAGGAAGTTAAAGGGTGAGAAAAGAGAAAGGGAGGCAAAGAGAATCCGGATTGCATAACCCTCCCAAAACTGTACAGATCCCTCTCTGGCTTACCCTAACTCTGCCCCCTATCCTTCTCGATAGGATCAAAGGCCTTTAGAAATCCAGCCCCCTGTGAGGTCTGGCTTTTTGTGAATGGGTGTGCCTCTTGGTTTCTCGTCACAGGCCAGCGTCCTGTGGAGTGGATGTCCCAGGGTGAAGGGTGTTACTTGCCCCAAATGAACAAAGGGAGGCACCCCATCAGGCAACATACCTGCCAATAGGGCAGGGTCCAGTCTGGCTGGGGAATACACTTAACCCTTCGACAGCTAAACTGGACCCACAGGGATGACACATGCAATATCACTTTATTGTGGCTGGGATAACTCTGACAGATGCTTGCCACTATACCATAACTCGGGTATGGCTTATATTTACAGTTATGTGCCACCAGGATAACCTCTTCAGAGTAATGTCATTTTTGGAACAGTGGTTCATATCTTAAATTCAATCCCTGGGTGTCAGTGCAGCTGTGAAGAGGGCACCTGTGACCGCTGAACCTTCTCTGTGCCACTGGTTCAGCAGGTGCAGCAAATTGGGATACTGATGCAGCAAGGCACAAGTACACACTATGCTTATGGCATGGAGCTTATGAAAGAATCTGATTAGCAGATTTCCCTTTCAGAGATGGAATTACCTGCATCAATTAAAAAAAAAGTCAGGGGTTTCACACCCTTTCCAGATGGCAAATCATCACACAGTGGCAATAGTGCCATCCAGCTTTCAAGCCTATAGAACCTGGCCATTCATGACAAGGCAGAACAACATTTGTTTTCCTGTGTCACCTGTCTTGTGTACTGTTTAACTCACCCTGGCTAAAACTGCTACCCAGGCATAATGGAAGGTCTCAAAGCCAAATCACGCATGGAAAATGTTCCTTTGGGGAAACCCACCCCATGTGAAATATCAACTATCTTCGTAGTAGCTGTCAACATTGAGATAGTGTATGTTGCCATTTACAAAACAGCTTAACATAAAAAGACTGACATTAATAAGCCTGCATGCTTCCTTGTATAGTCAGGTCCCTGTATTGGCAGTTGGTCAGCTGGTGCAAGTGGATCTAGGTCATGTGACCTCTGCCCTGCCCACCTGCTAATCACTGATAATCCTTTGTTGCTCTTTTTGTCTGTCCCTTTTGCGCCTTCTTAAGTGTAGATCCCAGGGCATCCCTCACCCTGACGTCTGAAGCAAAGGGCATATTATGAAAAGGGCAGTTCTTGTGAGGTCCTTGTAAGGGCTGTAACCGTTGGTTCATGTATCCAAAGTAAGCCAAAAGTATGTGCATAACACCTCACTGGCCCCTTCCAATCACCACCCGTAACTTACTAACACACAACACACACCACCTCCTCATCCCCCCTCACCGATGTGGGAATGTAGCTGTCCCCATCCCCACAGGCAACAGCATCCAACACAAGGGCTGCAAAGGGATGACTGCTGGAGGGCTCACTATTATCCACAATACTTCATGACCAGGTACCCTCCAGGAGCACACCTCCCCTGCATCCAAGGATTCCCTCAGTTGCCGATTCCTGCGTACCCGTGATCCAACAGCTACTTTCCAGCCATACAGATCACCCCGAACCAAGAGGGTCTTAATCAGTCGGCAACCCAACTAATTTCTTCCTTGAAGGTCCCAACCTGTCTGTGAGTCACACCACCAAGAAAAGAGACTCTACTCCTATTGCTTAACAACCTAAACACAAAGCAGCTCACAACAAACACCCACTCTTACCTGTTTTCTTTTTTACCACTGTCACAGCCATTGCATGTCTTCCCCTAGCTTTGCACAGGATAGTTGGCCCATCCTTTTCCACCACACACCATTCCCCCAACTGGGCCCCCACAAACCAACCATGCTCTTTTACAAACCTCCCCATGGACACATTAGAGGGATACCTCCTCACATTGGCCTCCATGTCTGACCATTTTGAGAGTGCCAATGCCCAACTCGGCGCCCACACCCTAACTGCGACCACCAATACGCATGTGCCACTGAAACCTTGACAGATGGGGACGAATTGACAGCAAGTACACCATAAGCAGATAAGAAAATTGCAGGAGAATGCCCCAGCAGCTATAAGACTATTACCATGATAGCCCTACATTCTGCTGCAGGACCAAAGCCAAATCAAACTGCTACACAACAAACCGATTGTTCTTCCAAGACCTGAAGCAATGCATCAACCTCCTACCCAACTATGTAATGCCACAATCCACTGCATATTGTAACACCAACAATAACTTATTCATAGACAAGATGGACAACCTGAGGCAACACATTGACAGCTTCATACACGCCAGAGGCAACCTATACATACCAGCCTGCAGTATTTTTTATTCCTCACAAATAATGCAATTGATCTGACCAACACTCTTACAGCCCTCACACCCACCCCCTACAAAGATATTTTCCCTGCCTCCAATGTGAAGGTCATCACAGATGATGCACTCCTACTACTTCTCAATGTCATCAACCTATCCCTCACAAAAGGCACTTTATAAATGACAGGTTATTATCATCATTATTGACTGCGCAGAGTAGTCCCCTTACTGATCCACCAGGACCAGACGGGTTACGTGCCAGGGCACACCATCACAGAAAACCTGTGCAGGTTGCACCACGTCATATATAGCACCGAAACCAGACCCGAGAAATACGCAGTTGCGTCCCTGGACGCCACTAAAGCTTTCGATTCTGTCCGGTGGAAATGGCTGTACGCCACCATGACAAGAATGGGAATAGGGCCGGGCCTTCTTAAAATGGACTCAACTCATATACACCAACCCCACAGCCAGAGTGCGCACGAACAAGACCTACTCGGACAAATGGTCTCTCCACAAGGGCACACGACAGGGATGCCCACTCTCCCCCATGTTATACATTATGGCTATCGAGCCCATGGCTGCTTACCTACGACAGGAATATGGGGATGGGGGCATAGTGATAGATGGGGTGACCCACCTCATTTCTATGTATGCCGACGACACACTTCTTTACCTACACAACCCGGAACACCTATTGCCATATATCCTAGAGACCCTTGGTGGGTTCTACAGATATACTGGGATCCAGATCAACAAGGAAAAGTCCTGCCTCTACCCCCTGGCTGCACTAAGCGGAGATGAGGCCAGATGCCTCCCCGCCATGGCCCTCCAATGGAAGACCATCTCCTTCAAATACTTGGGAATCACTATTCCTCGCAGCCCCAAAACCGAACATGCCCTAAACACGATAAGAGCTAAGGATGCCTTGGAGAAATCGATGGACATCTGGGGCAAACTGCCGCTCTCAGTGGCAGGGAGGGCCAGACTACTTAAAATGGTGGCGCTACCCAGGCTACTGCACAACTTCACCAACGTCCCATTAGACATCCTCCCTCGATTCTTCAGGGAACTAGACAAGCTGTGGAGACAGGTCCTCTGGCAGGGAGGCAGACACAGAGTGGCGCTGGAGGTACTACAAAGACACTATGAGAGGGGGGGCATGAAAATCCTCAACTTTGAACTATACTACCTGGCGGATGAAATCACGACACTCAACTTTTGCAACCGGCCATCCCCCAGATGCTACTCAGGGATTTACTCTGGGTCCCAGCAGGCGCGATACAAAACGGCCCGTACCTGGTTAAGTTGGGTACCCGGCTCTGGAAACGGGCCTGCAAGGCAGCAAAGATAGACGACCCGTACTCACCACAAATCCCTATAGCAGCAATCATGGCAGACAGACTCTGGGGGCAAAAAGAAACACGTAGTCAGTGGGAGCCTCATGGCGTGGCTAAATTGGGGTACCTGGTAGATGAACAAGGGATCCTGACGTTTGCTGAGCTCAATGAGACCGCAGGACTCCCGACAGGGCAATTTCTGCTCCACAGAGCAGTGGTGCAGAGGCTCGCGGATAGATGGCCAGAGACTATGAACCCGGAAGCAGAGCATGAGGTCATCGAAAACCTTCTAAACACAGCTGAGGGGGGGACATGAAACCTCACGGCTTTACGAAGCGCTAATGGATAGTACGACTAAGACAGTACTCAAATGTAAAACGAAATGGGAAAACGAACTGGGCCTGGAATTTGAAGACAAGGAATTGGGAAATATAACCCACTACCATAAAAAAGGTCTCTAGGAACGCCCGCCTGCAACTCATACAGTTTTACATCATCAACAGAGCATACCTCACACCGGAAGTCATCTCAAGGTTCAGAGGAGCGGAAGCCCAAGTATGTTCCAAATGTAACGAACCCAGGGTAGGAATGACTCGCATGTTCTGGGGATGTCGAGTGATACGAGTCTTCTGGACACAGACAGCTGCAAAAGTGGCAGAGGCAGGCATCGATATAGATGTGCAAACACCAACAGCATGCACTTGGGTAGATGCAAAAGAAGCAGGAAGAACAAACGCCTAAATAAACTGAAAGACTTGATATACATAACAGTGAAAAGACGCATAGCTATGGGATGGAAAAGCACGAAGAGCCTTAGTGCGGCATTGTGGTGGGGGGGGGGATCTCCTGAGCTGGGTGGCAGCGGAAACAGGAGCATGGGAGAATGCACTGCAAGGACAGAGGCTTGACACTAGCGGAGACCTGCATCAATGGGTGGCACTCACAGTGCCATTGCTTCACCCCAGGGAGGAAGACATTACCTCAGATAAAGCGGGCTGCCCAGCCTCTGAGATTTGGTGCAGTTAGAAATGATGAACAAACGGTGGTCTTGGAGGGGTGGGGGGGGGTCGTTGCCAGGACAACAGCTCTTTTGTAAGCCACGTGACCGCCTCGTATCTTAGAGATGCAGGTGGTCACGAATAAAGTTGTATAGCAGGCAATGGCCCGCGCAAATAGAAAAAGTAAATATTAATGGGGCATGACATATCAATGCCCGCAAATGTGGTAGCATAATATCAGTAAATTAAGAAAACGAAAATAATGGAAATAAAAGAAATACTCAAGTGCTGACACGAGCCAAATGGCAACCGAGGCAGCAGAAAGTAAGGTCACTCAATTTGTACATATGATGTGCATCTTATGTTTAACAATTAAATGGTTCATATATCTATGATTTTTTACCAACATTATCATCACGTAACTGAGTGACCTTACTTTCTGCTGCCTCGGTTGCCATTTGGCTCGCGTCAGCACTTTTGAGTATTTCTTTTATTTCCATTATTTTCGTTTTCTTAATTTACTGATATTATGCTACCACATTTGCGGGCATTGGTATGTCATGCCCCATTAATATTTACTTTTTCTATTTGCGCGGGCCATTGCCTGCTATACAACTTTATCCGTGACCACCTGCATCTCTAAGATATGAGGCGGTCACGTGGCTTACAAAAGAGCCGTTGTCCCGGCAATGGCCCAACATGGCAGTCTGATACACTGCCCTGTAGCTGCACACAGGAGGATCCGAATGCTCCGTGTGCTGCAAGGTAAGAGATTCGATCACAGTACACCCCTCTTACCTTCCTCTATACACGTCTATGCCTGTAATGACACGGCATCTAACTGGATCTTTTTTGATTACCAGATTCGATCTTCTACGAACACAATTGTGTTTTATACTTTAGCCGCGGTATCTACGGCATTTCTGTTGGCCCATTTCACTGTGGGCATGAACTCTGAACGTTCTGTTCTGCACCATTTGCCACACCTTTAAGGTAAAACCTAGCTTTACATATCCTTTTTGTCCTACTTATTTACATTTCAAACCACTCATTGTGTCTTTTTGTTTTGTCTTTTTCATGTATCAACTTTGGAACCACATCTGATTGGTATGTTTTACCTTTTTTTACAACAATGTGTGTTTTGTTCGACCTATTATCATGATGTCGATGCATTATGTTATATACCTGTATAATTGCTTAAATCACTAGACTTCCCCTGAAGAAGGAAATGATTTCCGAAATGCATTGGCATATTTAGTCTGAACTACGTATGGATTGTGGCAATTGCTCCCTCACTAAGAATTCATTAGTGATAGCTTCGTTTTGAATTTCTTTGGATAAACTATTACTTTGATACAAATCACCAGCAGACTCCTCTATTTTTTGAATAAGTACTATATATTTTTGATACCTGTTCCTACTGCTTTGAACTTTGAATAATTACGTGCCCAGGTTGGGCCCAAATGAGAGCGGCTGTGTGACCTAGTATTGTTACTTGGTCTCCAGCTTTTGTTGCAATTTTGAGTCAGGGTGTTTCCAGACTTGTCACAGCCAGCTCCTTCTAAACCGCATTTTTGAACATTTAGTCCTCATTTTCACACTGACTTGAATATTTGGAAATATTTTTATACCTTGTGGTGCCCACTCACCTCTCCGTTAGCTTAATCATAGTTCCTCCAGCCGCTAGAACCCAAATCCCTTTTAACGAATCACCTACAGATAACAGATGTACATTAGAATCACAATCAGGTGACCAGGCGGTGTAATGACTAGACCGCGCAGACCACCGAACAGCAGGCTGCAAAGGAAACATCATTATGCTAAGACATGTTCAAGCACAGGGGCCACCCGAAATGTTAGCAGGAATATATTCTACAGGAGAATGACCAACCCGTAGGATGTTTCACATGATTCAGGTAACTAGTAGTTAAAACAGTAAAATTGCAAAACATGTTATTGGATGCATAATACACACACTTGCTAGTCGAGCACATAAGCGTTTTTTAAAATGAGTTCCTCCTTGATCATCGTTCAAATCCAGCTGTTGACCTAACGATGTATAGTTTGAACCACAAGTCATTTGATGACAAACATCAGCAGGAGCCATATTATAAGTGATGATATGTGTCATGTTTCTCCACTTGCAGTCTGTGTCTGCGCAGAACTTTCAATACTCATGAAATTATTCTGCATGTAATTCGGGGCACATAGAAACAGGGTAAATTGCCCGGACAGATTTGGCAAATCGATTATATCGGCCCATTAGCCGAGGATATTAATATGCATGCACCATTGTGGACACGTATCCTGGTTACCTGATGGTGTTGCCATGCAAAAGAACCACGCAATTGAACACAATTAAATTGTTGGATAAAGTGGCTATATATTACGGAATACCCTTACAGATTCAGAGTGACAATGGGTCCCATTTTAAGGGAAAATGAGTTCTAGATTATTGGCAGGAGAAAGGCATTGAGTGGATCTTTAATGTCCCATATCACCCTGAAGCTGGATTACTGATGGAAAAAAATGGAAAAAGAACTCCGTACATCGGATTCCTTCACCAAATAATCCTAATGCAACACCCCAAACAGATGTGGTAGCACAGGGGCGGTGTAGGCACAACCACGAAGCAGGTGGAAATTAGATTTGTGGAGTCGTGCACACCCGCCAAGCCGAAACATGAGATGTTTAACACCCGCTGAGCCAGAGAAACCAATATATTCTCGGGTTGCTCGACAATGGCCGAATAGCCATGCGGCACAAAGGACAGACACTGCACAATGGGTAAGGCATCACGCTTACGCCTGCATGGTTTTCTCAAGGCACTTTGATATGCCGCAATTGATGCATCATCCGGTGCAGTGGTTTTAGCAAACTCGTTAGTCATCATCTAGATCGCCGATTCCATCTGCAGGATGGAGACCTTTGCCGCCTCTTCTTGCATGTCCCCGGACCCTCCCGAAGACACTCCACACTTCGCACAGGCAACCAGCACACCCAGGATCTAGAAAATCGGAATTCCAAAACAAGATATCAGTGGAGTACATCACTCACGTAAATAACATTTATCAGCAGGAACATGAGTCCATTTCCTTTTTCCAGGTTTCATCACAAGAATCACTTGATCCTCTCCTACTGCAATTACATCCTCCGGGACGGGCAGACCATTGGGCTTCTCCATCCATACCTTAGCTCCTGGAACCATTTTGTCTGACAAGCCAAAACCCTGATCCCCACGTGTTGTCACTACCGTGGGTGGCTCTGCTTTCATCACCATGGACAATTTCATGGGTACAAGAATAATTGTGTCACCCTATCCCCCTTATGGATGGGCAACACATTCTCTCCACTGTTCATGGGAATCACTTTTATCTCCCCTTGATAGTCTGCAACCAGAATCCCTCCTAATACCTGAATACCTTTTAGTGCCAATCCCGATCTAGGGGCAATTAATCTTATATGGTCAGACGGAATTTGTGCTCCAATCCCTGTATCGATCACAATAATGCCTCTGGGTTCAAGTTGAATGTCTTCCCTCGCATGCAAATCCACCCCTGCAGACTCAGGGGTAGCTCAATAAGGAGCTAAAGCCCCAGGTGACATTTCCCAGTACAATAAAGTTTCCATAGCTCTGTTTGGTTTGATTTGCAAGGCTGGCGTTATCATGCGCATTAAAGGAGTCTCGCCATTCGCAATGGGGCCGTTGTTCAAGATTTGAACCACATTCAACACACGCTCACGCCACCCTTTCAATGTGCCTTCACCAGTTTTGCGCAACTGTTCTTTGAATAATCCAGCTTCAGGGTGATATGGGACATTAAAGATCCACTCAATGCCTTTCTCCTGCCAATAATCTAGAACTAATTTTCCCTTAAAATGGGACCCATTGTCACTCTGAATCTGAATCTGTAAGGGTATTCCGTAATATATAGCCAATTTATCCAACAATTTAATTGTGTTCAATTGCGTGGCTCTTTTGCATGGCAACACCATCAGGTAACCAGGATACGTGTCCACACTGGTGCATTCATATTAATATCCTCGGCTAATGGGCCGATCTAATCGATTTGCCAAATCTGTCCGGCCAATTTACCCCGTTTCTATGTGCCTCGAATTACATGCAGAATAGATCTCTGCTTCTGATGACACACGGGGCATTGTAAAATTACTGTTTTCACGACCTCTAATGGAATGCTAATTTCCTATCATGTGCCCACCTGATAGTAGCCTTTTATCCGAAATGCCCTCTTGTCTGGTGGGATCACTTAACAATCCCCTCCAGATCATCTTCCTCAGACCTTGTGTCCATGACTGAAATCTTGGCATGTTTCATCTGCAACAGAATTGATACATCGTTCTAATGAATCTGTTGCATGCACAATGGGCGTTTACATGATAGTTACTGCGGTATGCATCGGCATCTCAGCAATATCTTGCCACAGTTCCTTTCCCCATACATCCTTGGCACGAATCTTCATCCATTCTTCTGCCATGTGCCAAACAGCCAGCCCATTCGCAATAGACCATGAGTCAATATAGATATGGCAACAACCAGGAGCCTCTTGCTTCAAAGCCTGATACATAGCAAATAATTCTGCAAATTGGCTACTTTTCCCTTTTCCGGAGGTGGTTAACACTTTCTTTGATTCAGGATTATATGCCACTGCTTTGCAGTGTCGCTCAGTCCTCACATATTTGGCTGAACTATCCGTAAACAAAGCGTGTTCAACTAGTTCACTTGTTCATTCTTTGTACAGGATTCCCCATTTTACCGGAGACTCGCCTATTTCATTCCCCTCCATGGGTTTGAGATCTACTAACATAACCCCTGCCATTTGCTCATGTAACTTCGCAACTCCACCCTTCCCAGTCTTGGCACGATCTTGAATGTACCATTTCCATTTGATGATACTGGCCTCTTGTGTATGCCCTATCCTATGTGTTTTAGGGGAACTCAGTACCCACTGCATGATGGGAATTTCCGGTCAGATCAATGCATCATGACCCACTGTCATTTGTTCAGTACCCACGAGTGCCCAGTAGCAGGCCAACAGCTGTTTCTCAAAGGGAGTGTAGCGTTCACCCGCCTCGGGCAGCTTATGTCTCCAAAATCCTAAAGGCACCCGCTTTCTGTCCTGTTTTTGCAACAAACTCCAGTTGGCATAACTATCATAGCGTTATATCAAGATCTGTTGTGTACAAAGATATTCACTTCACTTACTTCCTAGATGGCGTATGGCGCCCTTTGTTTAAATGTATGTTCTTCACAAACAGATCTTGATATAACGCTAAGCATGAAATGTCAGTACTTGGAGCCATTTGTATCTCCTTGCAGGACATTACTTTTTGAACTACATATAGTTCATAACACCACGCCCGTTTGCGGCCTACGTTTTGAAGGTACTTATTAATGGTTACCAGCAGTTCATTTGACCACGTACAAACTTTTGAAAGTCCATATTAAACAGTTCTTTTCTCTCTTTTTCACCTTTATATTTTTATTTTATTTGTCTGTTTACTGTTTTTGTTCTTTGCATTATATGTATTCACTTATTTCTTTCGAAATTGTCATTGCCTCTCTCAACATCACCATGGTATGTACTTGTGTAATACTTTGTGAATATTCTAAATGTGGTATGTTGTGACAAATGTATTGTTTGCTATTTTGAGTATGATAATAACATAGGCGATAAGAGTAAAAACCCTGATGAAGGAGACAGATCTCCGAAATGCATTGGAAATAAATAAAAAAAATCTCTATTGTGAACATAAAAACCTGATGACCGTGGTTCTTCCATTACAGGAATTGCGTGTATACGCATAACTCAACACATTTTGCTATCGACAATCGATTTATGAATTATCGCATGGTGAACAAAAAGCAAGAGGTTTTTGAATTACATACCTTGAGATTCATTAGTACTTACTTATTAACCTCGGATGAGGTGAATTGTGAGCGGCTGTTTAGTTAGGTGTGAGACATAGTGTAACTTTGGCTCAGGTGTCTGAGCTCTACACGGCCAGATCCTTGAAATTATCAAGAAAGAAACCATCCCTACACATCTACTCTACAAGTGAAGACAGTGGATAGAATATAGGTGGTGCCCATCTTCTCTACATTTATGTTAGGGAGAATTCTCAGAAATGTGCTAATTCCCTTCTACCTTAGAGACCCCCAGCTCTTTTGCTGGACTTTAGGACTTTTCATTTTTATCCTGGAGAGAGTGAGACCCTTTTCCCACTATCATGTATTTTTCTATGCTTTGAACACTTTTTCTTTTGGTTTTGGAGTCTGACAAACTCCATAAGCATCATCTTGTTACATTGTGACACACATCGCCTTCAGTGCAGTGGCACAGGGAAGTCTTTCAGATTTCCCAAAGGTTTAAATACCTTCTGTTTCCAAGAGCAGTAAAGTGATATTGACTTTACTTACCCTTTGCAGCTTTGTAGACACAGCACACGCTATCTTCCAGAGTGCTGGAGGGGTTACTTAGCATCTCCTTTGTCTACTTTCTCATGTAACATTTTTGTGTTACCCTTTCTACAGTTAATGGCTGGTGGCAGTGGTTTACTTTTTCCTACCATTGTGTTTTTACTGCGGGCTGCAATTGCAGCTGCAGTACAGCACCCATGGGTGCCCATTTTGTCAAAATGGCCCCTCTTTTTTTGCCATTTCTTGTTGTAAAGGTCCTTCTTGAGATTTACTACACGCGCCAAACCAGGTTTGGTCCCTTTTTGTCTTTGGCGGGGTTCACTGCTGAAGCCCCCCTCTGGCTTCAGCGTGTCTGGCAGGGCAGGAAGCGAGGGAGGTACCCGAAACTCCCTGTGCTTAGTCTCCTTGGTTACAGGAATGCACCCAAAGGTGATTGGCCGGCTGGCTGTCCTTGGAAGACAGCCATCCTGCTGTGTGAATGACATCAAGGCTGTGAATAAATGGGAGAAACTTGGATAAAAGGCGAGGTCTTTTGTAAGGAAGGCAGAGTCGAACACTGGACGAAGGAATCCGAAGAAGAACTTGGAAGAGAATCTTGCTGCAACTCCTGGACCGTTAGTGAAGCCCTGCTGCAGTGCCGGAGCTCCGAATTCTCCTCGACTATAGAAGCCCTGTAAAGGACGACTTCTCCCCTTGGGTTTGTGGGACCAATCGACCCCCAAGAATAACTCAACTGGAAATCCTCTTTGCTGGCTGTACTTCCATTGCTGCTGCAGGAACTGAATGCCAGGGGACACGGACACCAAAATAGAGTGCATCGTTTTTAAGCCGGTCCCGAGCTCCAGGAAGATCTGAACTCTAAGCAGGGCTGACCAAGCCTGAGCCACCTCAACAGAGTGCTGGACCAAAGAAGCCAGGAAAGTCTGCAAGGTGCCCAAGAGCCGCGTTGGTGCTATATGTGAGAAGCGGAAACCGCGAAAATGCTGCTGATCAGAAATGTTCCCATAGCTGCTGCTGACCTTCAAATTGTAGTGCAAGAGTCCCCAGATGTCCTCCTTCTTGTCCCACCACTGAGGCCCAGGAACAACAGGACATGCCCTACTACAACAGGAACAGAAGCCAGCTGGAACCAATTTCTTCAGACCTAAGGTACTGTGAACTAAGGGGTGCTTACCTCTTGGTGTGTAGCTTTCTTGCTCTCAGTTAAGACTTGGATTTGCTACCTTTTGCAGAGTTGCTTGCAGCTTTGCCCATCACAAGCCTCCCAGTTTGTGGTCGAACAGTGATTTTCTTTTTGTACAAAACTCTGTAACATTGTGCAAGACTTTTTACTTACCTTCAAGAAGTGCCTCAGCTCCTCTAGACTTTGCTCAATTGACATTGGCTGTCCTGGCTCCCTGAAGACTCTTCTACCCTCTGACTTTGGGCCTCACCACGAGTTGGCCGGTATCCCGGCGGTATTCCCTCTGGGATACGGGCTGCGCTAATCGCACTACTGCCACCTGGTCCGGCGCTATTGGCGCCGGATCACATGTTTGCCGGAACAGCCCTTCCCCATTGTGCCCATTTGGGAATTCTCCATTCCCCATTATACCCAATGGGGAATTTTTGGCATGATTACCGTCAGCGTTATTACCGCGCATTAATAACGCTGTTAATTGGCAAATTCCCAGTGGATTTCCCCTAGCTCAGAGCTGGGGGTAAATACTGCCAAACCCGTGATTTGGCGGACCCTTAAATGCAGCAGTAATAGCGTTACCGCCACATTTAAGGGTTACCACCCAACTCGTGATGACCCCGTTTGTTAACTCTCCCTCCAAAAAGTAATACATTCTTTACTTGTATAGCTGGGAAAGGGTGTTCGGCAAAATTGTATGCAGTACCCTCTGGGAGACTGCACTAGCCTTGTCCTCTTGGCAATAGTTAACCCAACCTTTGGTATAAGCATGTACTACAAAACTTGGTAGAGTGACTGAGCGGTCAGGCTTATCTCAACAGGGGGTCAATATGAGCTGTAAGGTTGTAAAAGTTTCACAGTGAGAAGTATCCAAATAACACTTACACTCAAGGTTTCTTGATTAAATAATTATTTATTCATTTAAGTCGGTTGAATAAGCCTTCTTTAGAAGGGAGCAAATATGTAACACTTAAATATACTTTAAAAATACACTGTTTCAATAAATCAGTACATACCCATTTGAAATGGCACGCAGACACTTCGTACACCCTGAGGTGACTTAAATAATTGGGACACTGGACATTAATATATCACTGGTACATTTAGAGCAATACTGATTTTGGTGTCAAAAGGAAAAAGTTAAGGGAGAAAACAATGGTTGTCAAGTGTATCAAACCGGTAAGCACTTTTAAACCCCCCCCCCCCCCCCAAACACCCCACAATGCAATGTAGATTAACCCGTTCCCTGCTATACAAGTTATAGAATGTGTGACTTTTTGGAGGGACAGATCAAAACACAAAGTCAACGTTATAAGAGTCTTCAGGGAGCCAGGACAGCCAATGTCAATTGAGCAGAGTCTAGGGGAGCTGGAGTTCTTCTTGAAGGTAAGTAAAAAGTCTTGCACAATGTTCTAGGTTTTTGTTGAAAAAGAAATCCCTGTTGGGCCACAAGCTGAGAGGCTTGTGATGGGCAAAGCTATGCTGCAAGAAACTCTGCACAGGTAGCGAAGACGAGCCTCAACTGATAGCTTGCAATGCTACACAACAAGAGGTGAGTACCCCTTAGTTTACAGTACCTTAGGTCTGAAGAAATTGGTTCCAGCTGGCTTCTGTTGCTGTTGTAGTCTGGCAGATCCTGTTTTTCCTGGGCCTCAGTCGTGGGGACAAGAGGGATGATGTTTGGGGACTCCTGCACTACGAGTCGAAGGTCGGTGGCAGCAATGGGCAAACTTCAGATCAGCAGCACTTCGCAGTTTCAGCTTCCCTCGAATAGCACCACTGCGGTTCTCAGATACCTTTCCTTGCTTCTGGGTCCAGCACTCTGTTGAGGTGGCTCAGGCTTGGTTAGGCCTGCTTCAAGGGAGTCCACAGGATCTTCCTGGAGCTCGGGTCTGACTTAAAAACGATACTCGATTCTGTTGTTCCTCTCCCTGGCAATCGGTTCCTGCAGCAGCAATGAAAGTACAGCCAGCGCTGAGAGGATTTCCAGATGAGTTTGTCTTGGGGTCGATTGGTCCCACCAACCCAAGGGGAAAAGTCATTTGTGGGGCTTCTCTAGTGGAGGCAAATTCGGAGCTTCAGCACTGCAGCAGGGCTTCACCGGGCAAACCAACGGTCCAGGAGTTGCAGCAAGTGTCTCTTCCAAGTCCTTCTTCGGATTCCTTCGTCCAGTGGTCGACTCTGCCTTCTGTCTAAAAGACCTCTCCTTTTATGCAGGTTTCTCCCATTCATTTGCAGCCTAGCTGTCACTCACACAGCAGGGTGGCTGTCCTCCAAGGCCAGCCAATCACCTTTTGGTGCATTCCTGTAACGAAGGAGACTAAGCACAGGGAGCTTCAGGCACCTCCTTCGCTTCCTGCCTGGCCAGACACACTAGAGCCAGAGGCGGGCTTCAGCAGTGAACCCTGCCAAAGACAAAACGAACAAAGGGACCTAACCTGGTTTGGCACCCAGAGTAAATGTCAAGAAGGACCTTTCCAACAAGAAATGGCGAAAAAAGAAGACAGGGCCATTTTGACAAAATGGGTACCCATGGATGCTTTACTGCAGCTCTAATTGCAGCTGGCATTAGAAACACACAATGGTCGGAAAAAGTAAACCACTGCCCCCAAGCCATTAATTGTAGAAAGGGTAACATAAAAATTTTACATGAGAAAGCAGACAAAAGGGAATACGAAGTAACCCATCCAGCACTCTATGGAAGATAGTGTGTGCTGGGTCTACAAAGCTAAACAAGGGAAGTAAAGTCAATTTCACTTTACTGCTCTTGGAAACAATAGTTTAACCAGGAAAAGTAATTTAAACCTTTGGGAAATCTGAAAGACCTCCATGTGCCACTGCACTGAAAGTGCTGTGTGTCACAATGTAAAAAGATGATGCCTATGGAGTTTGTCAGACTCCAAAACCAAAAGCAACAGTGTTCAAATTAAAGAAAAATACATGAGAGAGTGGGAAAAAGATCTCACTCGCTCCAAGATAAAAATTAAAAGTCCTAACGTCCAGCAAAAAGAGCTGGGGGTCTCTAAGGTAGAAGGGGAATTAGCAACTTTCTGAGAAATCTCCCTAACAAAGGGTTAATCTACATTGCATTGGGGGTTCAAAGGTGCTTACCTGTTTGAGAAACTTGTTAACCATTGTTTCCTTCCCTAACCTTTTCCTTTTTGACACCAAAGTCAGCATTGCCTTAAATGTACCAGTGATATATCAATGTCCACAGTGTCCTAACTATTGAAGTCACCTGAGGGTGATCGGAAGTGTCTGTGTGCCATCCCAAAGGGTATCTTATTGAAGCTGAGAGTGTGTATTTTGAAGTATATTTAAGTGTTACATATTTGCTCCCTTCTAAAGAAGGCTTATTCAAACTGCCTGTTTAAATTAATAAATAATTATTTAATCAAGAAACCTTGAGTGTAAGAGTTATTTGGATACTTGTCACTGTGAAACTCTATGTTGCAACCCAACAGCTCACATTGACCCCTCTTGAGATAAGCCTGGCTGCTCAGTCACTCTACCAACTTGTGTAGTACATGCTTATACCAAAGGTTGGGTTAACTATTGCCAAGAAGACAAGGTTCCATTCCACCATCTCCCACAGGGTACTGCATACAATCGTGCCAAACACAGTATTTGCTGTCTCCAAAATCCAAACAACCTGATAAACTGCGGGTCTTGTTTCTTGTCATTGGAGTGAAAAATCGAGATCTTTTGCTTAGCTTTGGGCACCATTTCACGATGCCCATTATGCCACTGAATTTCCAGAAAAATCAGTCTCTGCTGGACCCTGGGTTTTTGCCTCATTCATTTCCCATCCTTCCTTTCGTAATCCTTACATTATCAGCTCTAGGTGCGTTCGCACGCTATACTCATCCTTTCCCTGTATCAATATGTCATCAATGTAATGCACGATTTGCCCATCTGGCTTGCACAGAACTTTGTCCAAATGATCTGCCACCAGCCGGTGACAGATGGTCGGACTATAAAATGCAAACTGCTCCTGACACTCTTCGGCAATCGCTACGGTGAAGAAGGCATTAGCCAAATCCAACATTGCATACCAAGTTCCCTTTGAGATCAGAGTAACTGCATCCGGTACTGCATGTATTAACGGAGGAGTGTACTTATTCAACTCACGCTAATCTACAGTTGTCTGTTAACCTCCATCCGTTTTCTTAACAGGCCAGACGCAGTGGTTACGGGGCGCAATACACCAGCTACAACATATCCTTTAATCGTGTCTGAAATCTCTTTCTGCCCTCTGGCAATTCAATATTGTTTCATAGATACTCTTTTTGTGGCTAACGGAACCTGTACTGGGGGCATCTTCAATTTTCCTACGATAACGGGGGTACAGGTCAAAGCACTCACCCCAAACTGATAGTTTACCTCCCCATCCGAGAGTCAAACCCTCCAAAATGTCAAATCCAATAATATATTCAGGTATCGTAACAACTAACACTTGATAAGTATTCCTTTTTAAATATTTTCATATTGATTTTGGTCTGAACGGCAGGGGTCTCTTCCCCCCCCCCCTCCAAGCCTGTGATTGTAAAATGCTGCCCATTAAATCTCGAAGGATTCCCATCTATCGATGAGGCCTCTGCCCGGTATCAATTAAGGCTCTGACCTCTTGTATATTTCCTGATTGCCAAAATAACTTCACATTCACATGAGGCTGTCTGTCTACCTTAATTCGGGCCATTGACCACAATCCTATTCGTAGTTTGAATGCAAGATATTTGGATTCCATTTCCACCATCACACTCATCATTTTCCTCAAATCTGCATAAGTCGGCTGATAGAGTGGGGATGTACACTATACCTCTTCGTCCACCTCCTCTATGGGTGGCGCAGAATGTATCTGATCACTACTGGGTTTATGTACCTCCTGCCGTTTCACTTGCATGTACCGCTCTTTACCTTCCAGCCCTTGCTTCTTATATAACTGATACATGTGCCAGGTCTCAATCCCATCAATGTCTTCCTGTGGCACTTCATCTTTCAGTAGTGCCAAAAACCTATCCTTCCAGGATACCCGAGAGTCTCAGCTGTCAAACCTCTTCCTGGGGTCTGTCTTTCACTTCGCCCATATCTCTCCCGTTCTCGGGGTCTTTCCCCAGCATTTTCCCATTGGCCTAGGTCTGCCAACTGCCTGAGTGCATCCACCACCTCATCCGTCATTGTACCAGTCATTCCCACCAACAGGGTCATAATGACATTTGTGTATGCGGGTGGAGCGGTTCGAATGATGGCATTTCTAGCTGAAACCGATAACGCTACCACCCCCATATGTTGGGGGGTATCTACATTAATCGTCTTTCATTGCATGTTCCCTCACTCTTTGTATGTGCTCTCTCAAGGTGTACCACTTTTTCTCCTTGTTAGGCCAGTCTGATGCAATTGGGTACTTGCGGTTACACCCTTGGGCTGCTAGCTGTAATGGACATTTGCACTTCTCACCCATCGTTCTCTCGAGGAGGACCTACACGTAACATTTCCTGAATGTTTGTTTACTGTGACAATGGCAGAAACCTGGCTGCGTCCGTGGCCTCTACCCGGAGACCTGCCGCCCCTCCGTCAAATAATTAACCTTCCAAGTTAACAGAGACGTACCAGCCAGTTGTTTCAATCTGTTAATGAATTTCACAACCTCTTGCTGGGACTAATAGTCTAACGTGGTCAAATACACCAACCCCCCCTCCGGGATTATTGGGATTGGGACCAGCTCGCCTGTGTATCACTGGTATAGCTGTTACCCCCTTCCGACCAGACTCTGGCCTGGACGATACCTCCTGCTCTGGACCACTCTGTGCCGGTACCGTCAAATACATCCCCATCCCATTGGTCGGGGTCCCAATCGACCCCTGCAGAGGCAATCACGGTCGCTAACTTACAGGAGTTCACCCTCCTTCTCCTCTTTCGATATTTATATCGGGCAACCCTTACAGCAGCTCGCTCTGCTACCACTTGATATTTGTCTGCCTTATCATGATATAACTTCATTTGGAGCTGCTGCATTAACGCAATCTGTTTATCAGCCGCCAGCTTTTTCCAATATCAACACAATCGTCTGCCATTCCAATTACAAACCTATCTCTAACATTCCGTGCCCAGCTAAACTGCTGGAAACATACATATATAGAACAACCCAAGAATTCATAGAAGATCACCACCTATTGGACCAGGCACAAGTAGGCTTTAGACCAATGAGGGGAACGGATACCGCACTTCTTTCAATCTGGGATGATATAAAGGCAAACGCAGACTCAAGACAATGGTACTGCTTTGATACTTCTAGATCTCTCCGCTGCATTCGACACAGTTAAGGAAATCCTCATGAGATTGGAAAAAATTGAAATCACCGACCGCGCCTTACTATGGATCAAATCCTTCGTAATAAACGGAACCGAAACCATATGGATCAAACCTTTCAAATCCAACCCAAGAGAATCCTCCTACATAGTACCACAAGGATCATCCTTATCCCTGTTATTATTCAACATCTACCTGTCTCAACTAATCAAGATCATTAAAAGACACGGACACACCTGTTACAACTAAGCTGATGACGCACAAATAGTCTACAAAACACAAGAAGAAAACACAACATTAGAGTGCTGCCTTCGTGAAATCTACAACTGGATGAACTCCAACTACCTCAAACTCAACCCAGGCAAAACAGAAATGATGTTCATTACAAAAAACGGAGGAGATAACCACTACATCCCCTGGCCAACAGAACTTGGTACAACCCCATCGTTGATTGTAAAAAACCTGGGAGTCCTGATGGACAATTAACTTAGTCTAGAGCCACAAGTAAACGCGCTAATCAAGAATTGCTACTTTCTCATGCAAGCAGTAAAAAGGATTCTACCATTCCTGTCATTCGCCAACAAAACACTTACCGTCATCGCTCTCGTCTTGTCTACAATAGACTACAATAGCCTATATCTGGGCATGCCAAAATGATTTCTAAAGAAAACTCCAACGCATAAGAAAATCTGGTGGTCCGATTGCTCCTCAAACTACCTCGAAGAGAACACAGCACACCATCGCTGAAAACGCTACACTGGCTACCCATCAAACAGCGAATCAAGTTCAAATCAATGTGCCTAACGCACAGAGCAATCCACAGCCAAGGCGCTGATTTCCTAAGAGAAAAAATAAACATACACCGCCCAACAAGGCCACTCCGATCCGGCAGCGACATCCGTTTGGAACCAAAACCATACAACAAAAGAAAATTTGGAGGATCCTCTTTCTCTCACCTCGCCCCAAAAATCTGGAACAGCTACCAAAGTACATACGTAACACAAGAGATCACCTCCTAATCAGAAAACTCCTCAAATCTTGACTCTTCACCCCATAACTCGAAAGAATGCCTATGGGGGGCACATACACAGCTGAAACCATGCTGAGAGAGGAAACCGATCCTCCCCATCTCCCTAAGCTACCGCCCATCAACTGAAGGGGAGAACAATCTACGGCATATCAATTTACCAATTGAAAGATAGATAAGCTAGAATCATACCAAAGAACGATCATGGAGAGATCGGGATGGAAGGGAAGGATAATATGTCAATAACACCTTGGTATTGTTTATATAGCGCCTATACACCAGCAAGTGTTTCAAAGCACTCAAGTAGGATAGGAAACATGGGGTAAAACAAGAGCCCTTGAAATTCTGAGACTATAACATTCCGCACAGGCAGAGTAAGTGCATATACATTATTTTATTATGTTTAGTCTACAAAAGTAGGCTTTTCACAAATAAGAAACAGATGCAGCGAAGAAAAAAAAAGATACAATCTTACCATAATTAAAAAAGAAAATTATTACATTTCTTCAATATTACATAGTCATGAGAGTAATGAAAAAGAAAAGGAAATGGCAATCATCCCATTAATCCCAAGAAAACACATACAAATGCATACAGCCGCAAAATCAATTTGACCAAGTTGCCCCCCCCCCCATGAGCCTAAACCAAAACCTATCCATCTGAGTCACTTCGCCCAAGTACCACAGCCTCGGCTACCCAACGCCTGTGCAAGTCAAGACAGTGGGCCTCATTACGACCCTGGCGTTAAGGGTTTAACAGCGCCATAAAAGGTGTATGCGCCGTTAAACCCTTAACGCCTGATTACGAGGTCCCTTTGCGGGACCTGACCTTAACGGCTGTTTTTTCCAGCCGTTAAAGTAGGGACCCGCAAAGGGACTTTGGTGCTAATAACGCTACCGCAATTTGCAGTACTGTTATTAGCGCCTTCCCCATTCCCATTGAGCCCTATGGGGCAAAAATGGGAATGGGGAAGGGCCATGGCGGCATGGGGAATTACCGCCCCACCAACCTCGGAATGGGGTGGTAATTCCCCATTCCGCCATGGCGGACACCGGCATGGACCATGGTGCTAACAGCCCCATGGTCCTCCGCCTGGGTCGTAATGAGGCCCAATGTGTTTGAGTGTTTAGACTTGCAAAATCTACAATGATTGCCTGTAATTGATTTGTCCCACTTTGATCGCCTTTCCAGGGTTGCAAACTGGTTAGGGCGAAATCGCGTGTAGGTGCCCCGAATAATTGGGCAAGGAAATAGAGAGATGTACATAAGGCTGACCCCTGCTTTCTTCTCAACCTTGTGTACTCTATATAATATTAGATTTCCTAATAAATCGGCAGTTTCAGCCCAATCAGCAGTGTATAGTTTGCGCTTGACTACTCCCAGCACATCCCTCAGCTCTTCCTAAGCGAGTATGCCACACACGGTGTGTTTAAACTGTGTCAAAGTTATAGTTGATTACATTGTTGACAATTCACCCAAAGGTTGATGCAGGGAATTGGTCGGGGGATTCAGCATGTTTGCATACTAAACCAATTTCTTCCATAAGGCTCTCGCCGCTAAGGAGGTACGGCCCAACTCGTGTCTAACGACAACGTTTGGCACAGAGTTGCCCAGACCCAAGGTTCTCTTCTATAGTTGCCCCTGAAGAATGTTGAGCGTGGCCCCCAGATCAAATGGGACTATGCCTACACCATATAGAACTACTGGTTCGATATTTTGTAGGTAGAACTTAACCGGGGGTGCAAGGGAGAAGCTGCATTTCAGCCAGTAGGGTAGTGAAGCCCTCTCTAAAAAGGCTAATCCACACCCCCCTGGAAAGATTGTTGGTAAGATTGAAACCTAGCTACCTAATTGCTGTCACCCTGGGAATAGGTTGCTCTTCCTACCCTCCAGCAGTAAGTCTTGGGATTTCTCCTAGAAGAGAAGACGACCACCCTTGATTTCTGGGCATTAACCTGAAGATTGTTCTGTACTGCATAGTGAAAAAATAGTTGCAGTTTTCTGTGAAGGCCAATCTGTGTTTTTTCGAAAAGAATAATATCTGCAAAAGCGAGCCAGTCTAGAACCAAGTTCCCCATCTTGACCGAGTTGGTATTGCCTGCTTCCCAAAAAGCTGCGATGTCGGACACATACTGATTGAAGAGGGTCGGTGCAACCACACAGCCCTGCCTCAACCCCACAAATGTGAGGACCGGGGCAGAAGTTATCTTGTCCTTTGTCAACCTGACTCTCAGTGATCACTCCCTGTATAGCGTGGCCAAGATCTGCACAATTATCAGGGGGGCGCTCCACTCGATGAGCTTGATCGAAAGCATCAGTCTACTGACCGTATTGAAGGCGGTGAACATGTCAATGGATGCCATATAGACAGTGCCCACCGCCCCATTTTTATGGCCGCAGACAGGTGCGATATGATTGGGACATTTAGGGAAGTCCCCATGCCCGAAAGCAAGCCCACCTGGAATTTAGACAAAAGCTTGAGGTTCTTCACATGGTGCGAAATGTCTCTCAGCCGAGTGAGGCAAATATTTTACTAGAAGCGTCAAGCAGGGCGATGAGTTTATAGTTCTTAGGATCGGAAACCTCACCCTACTTGAGGATGAGAAAAATAATGGACTGCTTCCAGGTAGTGGGAAGTGTAGCCAACCTATAGATGATCTTAAACTAGGTCAGCAGGAGGCCCACCCACAGCTCCAGATCCTGCTTAAAAAAGCAAAGGCGGAATGCCATCAGGGCCTGGGGCCGCCGAAGACCTATCTTTTCCAATGGCCCATCTAACGTCTCCCTCGTCCCAGGGACAAACGCCCCGATCCTGCTTGCCCATGTTTAGATCTGGGCAATCAAGTTCAGTACTTGGTAATGCATATTTATTCCGCAACTAGCTCACCCAAACATGCTCTACAATGTCCCAGCACCTGTAAGTAACTGGGGCTTTGGAAGTGCCTGACCATTGACCAATATAATATATTTAACAGTTGAGACACAGCAAATAGGCCTGACGGTGATCCTGCAGTTTTACCAAGTGCGATTAAGGGGTGGGAACAGGGGTAAAACAGACAGACTATCTTCAGGCAAGTGCATTTGGATCGTGCAAGTGCACAGGCGGTCAGGGGTGGAGGGGCCCAAGTGCACCCAGCCGGTGGAGCCTGGGGAAAGTGCAGTGGGAGCCACTCTCATGGTTAGTTTCTCAAGTGCAGTGAGGGTGGGGTGCCTGGGCCCTGAGGCAAGTGCGAGAGAGGACTGGTGGGGGTGCCTGGGCCAGTCAGCAAGCTGTAAGAAGAGGAGGGAGAGTGGGAAAGAGCAGAGAGCTAGGCTAGCAAGGTAGAGGGAGAGAGAAGGAAGAGGAGAAGACCTTAGTCTACAAAGTAAACGCATGCAGCAATGGATCACCGACAGGAAATGGATACAAAGGGAGTGGATGATTGTAAAAATACAGCACCGATACCAGAGTCCGGGACAGTGCACGACACAACCTGGTAAACTAAAGGTTGGAACTAAAATAGCTGGGAACTTGCCACGCCATCACTCTGGACATGAAAGAAAAAGAATATGCCTACTCCATAGGACAACCAGATACATAGAACAAGAATTAGAAGGACTAATAGACATATAACCCACTAACCCAAAAGCTCAAATTTCTGAATACTAAACTCACACAGAAATCCACACCACCGCCTTCTCGCACAGCAAACCGCACGCATTTCACTGCAACAACAAACAACACATAAGTCTCACCAACAGCATACGAGGACTCATCGATCCGATATTCACCCCCATGCTCAGTGCACAGTGAAAACCGAACTGAAGCTGCCAACCGGACATCACCTTTCTCACTTTCCTACTCCCTCTTCACCTGATTAACCCCACACCGCCTTCTTGTTTGCAGATCTCGCCTGAGCTCCTGGGGACCAATTCCGTTGGTGACCGTGTGTTAGGCAGACTTTGTATACAGTACCCTTTGGGACCACTACACACAACTATGACTACAGGTGTAAGCAAAACCAACCTTTGATATAAGTCTGTACTGCACAGTTTTTGGTAGTGGAGCTGAGCAGCCAGGCTTATCTGAAGAGGCAAAGTGAGCTGTAAGGATGTTACACAGAGGTCCACAATCACAGGTGTTCAAATAAACTCTTACACTCAAGGTTTCTTTGTTAAATACTTATTAATTTATTTGTCAGTTATAAACATTCATAAGGAGGAGGCAATATAATAACACACAAATATACTTCAGTACTGTACACTCTAAGTTTCTGAGGCATTCAGAATACTTTGAAGGAGGAGCAAAAAGTCATAGGTTATCAGAACATAGAAAGAATGCAATTATTTCTTAGGCAGTGCAGATATTTTGAGTTCACCAGAAGAATCAATTGAATAGGCTAGGCCAAAGTCAATGGGCTAAAGTCTTGGATAGGATAAGTAGTTCTGGTAGATAAACGGAAAAGACGCTGCAAAAGTTCTTAGGAATAGTTAGTTGCCAGAAGAATCATATGTTGGGTCACAAGCCGATTAGGCCTGTGAGTTGGGAAAGTTTCAAGCACTTTCACCCAGGAGGTAAGTACTCTCCATCTGGTTTTACAGTACCTTTATAAGTGAAGAAAAAGATGTAGCTGGTGACCTCTGTTCCTGGCAGATCTCGCTGTTCCTGGGCCTAAGTCGTGGGGGCAAGAGGGAGGACTTTGGGGGACTCCTGCACTGGGACTGGTCGAAAACGCTGGCAACTGGCAAATCTTCATTTCCGGTAGCTGTAGTCAAGCACACAAGCTGGTGTCCCTCTCCCTGGTTGTTCGGTTTCCTGCAGCACTCTGAGAAAAATACAACCAGCTCCGAGAATGGTATCCAGGTGGCTTAGTGTTGAGTTGATTGGTCCCACCAACTCAAAGAGAGAAGTCGTCCTTGCAGGGCTTCTCTGTTGAGATGAACTTGGCGATTCGGACCTGTAGCAGGGCTTCACCGGGCAAACCAACGGTCCATGAGTTGCAGCAGCCGTCCTCTTCAAGTTTGTCTTCGGTTCTTTTGTTCCAGTGGTCGACTCTGCCTTCAAAGCCAAGAGACTTGCCTTTTATTCAGTTATCTCCCATTCATTCCAGCCTAGCTGTCACTCACCCAGCAGGGTGGCTGTCCTTGCCAGACAGTCAGCCAGCCAATCACCACAGAGTGCATTTGGGTCTCCTAGGAGTCTAAGCACAGGGAGTTTTGGGCACCTCCCTCACTTCCTGCCCACCCCAGACACTCGGGCGCCAGAGACAGTCTTCACTCCTGAAGCCCGCCAAAGGCGATTGAACAAAGGAACCAAACCTGGTTTGGCACACAGTACAACACTCTAGAAGGACCTTTCCACAAAGAAATGGTGAAAAAAGACCGGGACCTGTTTTTACAGAGGGAGCTCAGAAAAACATGGCTCCTGCTTTTTAACGCTACCGGTGTTCGCGGTCGGGAAAATCATGGTAGTTTGTTGTAAAACCACTGCCACCAGCCATTTCGAGAGGAAAAGGTAGCATTTGACTGCTACATGGGTATGTAGACACAGGAGATACCAAGTAACCCCTCCAACACTCTATTGTAAGATAGGGTGTGCTGGGTCTAGGAATTTAAAAAGACTAGTAAAGTCAATTTCACTTCACTTACTCTGGGAAACAGTAGTTTATCCCAGAGAAGGTATTTAACCCTTGGGGAAAGGCTGAAAAGGTTTCCCTGTGCCACTGCACTGAGGGTGCTGTGTGACACAAATAAAAAGATGATGCCTATGGAGTTGTCTAAAACCTGATAACCAAAAGAAATAAACACAGAAAACAAACAGAATTAAAAAGTTCAAAGTCCCAAAGTTTAGCAAAAGAGCTCCAGGGCTCTAAGGTGGGAGGAATTGGCACAGAATTCTTCCTAACCCGGTGTGTGGTACAAATACCTTTTAACATTAACTGTTCTTATTACAAAGAAACTTACAACCCTGCACAATACTAAACAGCCTCTTTAGCACACTCCAGACCCTGATGGTTAGAAAGCATTATAGACCTATTTAACATTTGTACAGCTACACCTTCAGACATGGTTTAACAGCCTGGCCAGCAAGATACCCAAGGCTTCAACAATGTGAATACCTCCCCATAACTTCGGGTATTGCAGGCGCTGTGCAAGCAGGTTCTCCCTGGGCTTCAAGAGCAGCATGTACCTGCCTCAAACAACCTCTGTATATATACACACCCTTCACGCCACACCCCTGAAGCAGGCACCTCACAGATGACATCTCCAAACAGTGACACACTTCCGGGTCTTTTGGGGGTGACATCCAGGTCAAAATGGTCATGCCTCATACCCATAGCCTAGAAGAAGTGAGTCTTTCAGGTGAAACCTGCTAGGACACTTCTGGGGTAGGTCACCCATCATGTTTGGACTTCTGGGGGGGACCACAAGGGGCGCCCCTCCGGACAATTTGGCCTTTGTTTGGGGCCTTACAGGTAACACCTTTGATGTCACATCCAGGGAAACGCAACCGCCTAGGGCCAAAGTTTCGGTTAACCACCACTACCTCACTTCTGGGATAGGCCTTCCGCTAGGAGAGGACTTCCGGGTCACCCACATGTCACTTCCGGAGCGGGACTTCGCTAGGGCGGTACATCCGGGTTAACGGGTCGTTCCCACCTGTCAAGTTTTATTGCTGATGAAAGGTATCATCTTATACTAATGTGGTTAGATTGTGCCCTTATCCACTTATCTGAATGGCACACCACTTTAGTCACAGACAAATGTTTTCCAAGTAATATTGATAAACTCTGTTTGCAAAACAGCTACATGTTCCTGTGGTAAATGTCTGGCTATGGAGAGATAAGTAAAGGAAAATCACAAAAGGATGGAAGGAAGTGTTTGGGGATTCACTCAGCAACTTGAAGATCACTTGTGTTTTTAGTGTAGAGGTGATACAGCATAAAGGTTCATGGAGATATACTTTTAGAGGTGGCGCCAGGAGCAATTTGCACATGGTTGATGCAATCAAAAGCTAAAGCATGAAACAACAAAGTAATACCCAGAGAAAAACTTAGTTGGTTAGGAAATCTTTATTTTGTTTTCTCACTGAGACCTCCTAAGTGAGAGAGGCATGCAATGGCCTTGGCCTGAGTTAATTCTTTGTTAATCCTTTGTTAAGGATCTCAAGCTACATCTGACTCATGAGGCCCTGAAGCATGTTTGGAGTTGTTTGGGTTCTGGTGCAGAAGGAGCCATTGACTAGCAAATCAAGCTGGACTGCTGCCTTTGCGTTTGGTTGGTTCTTTTTTATAATGAAGAGGGTGCTAAAAAATAAGGGGTTGATACCCAAAGGAATTTCCTTTGTTGGATGTGTTTGCTGAATCATTGCTGATTGATTTTCGCAGAGATACGTGTAAGAGAAAGCATGACTGATTCTAGGGCAAAGTAATACAAAATGTCTTCCTACAGACCCAGCAGCAGTGATCGAGCTGGACGCACCAATAAGCATCAAATGTTTTACCATCCATTACTGTTCTACTGGTGGTGAACAAAATGTAATTTTCCTTGGGGTAGCAACAACCCTTTGTCTGGATTTTTTTGATTTTTTAAAAAACGTTTATTTATTGGCAGGAGGTCAAAACAAGTACAGTACAGTGGAATCAGAGACAATCGACATCGTAAAACGTACAAAGGTAATACAACTTATCCATTGCAGACATCGTCTGGTAGGGGGGTAGCAAATATAGACAGGCGAGCGAGACAGTTACTTAGGAGGAGTCGGTGGGGGGGTGGAACTCCATTCTACCTCATCCCTGTTGTTCAAGTAAGTGCAGAATTCTGACCATACGTTTTTGTGGCGCGAAGAGGAAGGCAGGGTAGCGATATAGTCCTCTTCACACCTCTGTACCCAGGTAAGTGCTTTCAACCACATTTGTGGGGTAGGGGGATGGCGACGCTTCCAGCACTACAGTATACATTTTTTAGTTACAATAGTGCTTACATTCAAAAATTTCAACATCTTCCGTTCACTCTCCCCAACCCAGATTCCAAACAGTAAGGCTAATGGGTCCGTGTCTACTGGGGACCCAATTATTTCAGAAAGCGCGTTCGTCACTTCCACCCAAAACAATTCAATCGCAGCGCAAGACCAGAACATGTGTAGATGATCTGCCTCCTCTGATCTACACTTCGGGCATGTGTGAGTCGGGGCGCGAGTGAATTTCGCCACTCTATACGGTGTGTAATAGAGCCGGTTTAGGAGTTTATATTGTATGCAGCGAAATCTGGTATTGAGGGACACCTTGCGCGTATGTGCACACATCTTATTCACTCTGTCATTTCCGTTTCCAGTTCCTTAGCCCATGCTTCCCGTGGTTTGAAGGATGTGTTTGCCTCTTTCGCCAGCTGCATTTTGTATAAGGAGGATAGTATACCCCTGCTACCTGCGGAGTTTGCAATGTATTGGAGTTCAGGTGAGTCTGGGGGTTCACCTGGGTATGAAGGCCACAATGACCGTATCGCTGCCTTAAGCCTGTAATATTGTAGCATCTCTAGTGCGGAATTAGAGTGGTCAGGCCGCCAATTTTGAGGGGTGATGAATGTGCCCTCCGGGAACAGGTCAGTTAGAGCCCGATACCCCAGGGCTTCCCAGTGCTGCGAGAGTTTTTGGTTGTGTGTAGGGGAGAGGCCGGGAAATTGCCATATGGGAAGCCACTTATAATATGGGCATTGCTCTTGTGTAGACTGCAAAATGTTCTTCCATGCCTTGATCGTGCTGGCCACTGGTTCTGCTGGGGCAACTGTTCGGTAGGCAAGGTGCAGTAATAAGGTCATGATGCCCCTCTTCTGCGAGTTTCTCTAATTTTACATGCGGGGCCGGGCTTAGATGTTCGTACCAGCGGGAGGCATGCTGAGCCTGCGCAGCATTCCAGTACAATAGAAGGTCCGGGGCCGCGAAACCCCCTTTTTCATAGGGCAGGGTCATCTGTTGCCACTTCTTGCGGACCGCCTCGGAGTGCCAGAGAAATTGGCCGCACTCTGAGTGGAGCCGCCTGAAGAATTACTGCCCAGGCCAAACAGGTACGTTCACGAAGATGTATAGGAGCTTGGGGACCAACACCATTTTTATTAGGGAGAGCCTGCCCGCAAGAGACAATGGGAGAGTACGCCATTTAAGCATCTTGGATTCCACGAGCTGTGCAACAGTCTCATAGTTGTCCACCAGCAAGGAAGCTCTGGAAAGTGACACCTGCACCCCAAGGTACCTTATGCCTCCCGGGGACCAACGTAGGGGGTATTCGTATGTCGGTTGTTGGGTGGATGTAGTGAGAGGGAACATTTCTGTTTTAGAATAGTTGATGGTGAAACCGGAGTATGTGCCAATTCTAGTTATATCGTGGATAATAGGGTCTAGGAATGCAGAGGGGTTTCTGACGTACAGAAGTACGTCATCTGCGTATAGTGAAATAATTTCCGGCGCATCCTGTAAGCGAATACCCTTGTTGGAATGTCGTTCCCTTATATGATCCGCCATAGGTTCAATGGCAAGCGCAAAAAGGATAGGTGAGAATGGACATCCCTGGCGGGTACCCCTATGTAGTGCGAAAGGAGAGGAGGGAATCGAGTTGACAACACCCTAGCCAGTGGTCCCGTGTATAGTAGTTTTATATAGGAAATCGTATTTGGTCCCACTCCCATTTTCCCCAGTACGGCCCATAAGTACTTCCAGGATACCATATCAAATGCCTTTTGGGCAGCCAGAGTCACTGCAACTGCATCCGCGTTCGGGTCTATTCTGGACAGTACATTAAATAATGTACGGCTTTTAAGAGCCGTTGATCGCCCGGGGACAAATCCACTCTGATAGGCATTAACCAGATGGGGCATAAATGGAAGAAACCTGTTGGCTATTACCTTGGCGAAAATTTTCGTGTCCGTGTTGATAAGGGACAGAGGCGTGTAGGACCCACACTCGTCCGGGAGTTTTCCTGGTTTGGGAAGGACCGTTATTACTGCCTCTCTCAAGAGGGGGAGGGGAGGAGGGGAAGTGTGTGTAGGCGGAGTGACTCTGTCCAGACCCCGTGCAGTACAGGTGCTAATATGACAACATGTTCCTGATAGAACTCAGATGTGAGCCCGTCAGGGCCCGGAACTTTGTTCTTAGGGAAGTCAGAAATTACCTGGACTATCTCGTCCAAGGTGAACGGGGCTTCGAGGCAGTCCCTGGTGTTTTGAGAGATAAGGGTCATAGGAATGTTCTCCAGCAAGTCATCCAGGTCTTGGGCAGTGTGTTCGGGCTGGGGACCATATAGCATGGCGTAGAAACTGGCGAAGGTGTCTAGGAAGGCCTGATCTGCCCAGTGTCTTACACCCCTTTCGTCAATTATGCTGGCAATTCTGGTCCTGCTGCCCTCTATCCGTACCAGCCTGGCCAGGGTTCTGCCCGGTCTGTCGCCCTCCCCATATCTGCGGGCTGCTATAGGGCGAGCAAGATACCGCACCTCACTCAAGGCGTGCGACTCAAATTGTTCCAGTTCTGTTCTAATCTTAGCAAGGATTGCAGGAGTGGGTTTGGAGACGTACTCGTTCTAGGGTTTTGAGGTTGGTTTCAGAGTTGTTTAGGGCCTGTTTTATGGACTTGAGGACCCCTGCTTCCCTGGAGATACACATCCCCCTAATGTACACTTTAAATGCCTCCCAGCGAGTCCCCTCGGGTGTATCGGCCGTGCTGTTAGTGTAAAAAAAAAAAAGCATTGATATCCGCCAGGATCTCAGCCTTGAAGACGATATCAGACCGGGCTTCCGCCTTGAAGCGCCAGGGGGGACGGGGTCAACAGTGTGCTACCCAATCGGATCTGCATCAGTACAGGGGAATGATCCGAGAGCGTGCGTCGGGGGATCTTAACCTCCAAGACCCTGCCCAAATATGCACTGTAGTGGCGTTAAAGCGCCCCTCTGTAAAACCAGTCGCAACCAACCTGCCATTTTGTGTATAACTCCCCTCAACTCGCCCGCCCCACCCTCACCGCAATGCAGAACCTAGCAGTGTAGAGATACCCTCCCTTGAAACAATCAGCCGTTTGCCAACCCCAACCTGGCAACACCTGAGAAACAGCCCAACAGGGGCCTAAACACAAACCCTTCGCCCTGGGGGGCATTGCAGTCGCAATGGGGGCTGCCGCTGCCATCCGGCCCACATACATTAATGCTTATGTGAATGTTACATCATTAAATGTGTGGATTCGGCTAAAAAAACTTAGGTTACAAAGCAAGGATATACCTGTTCCAGAATAGCAAAATCATGGCTTGAACTGCCTTAGCCAGAGTACAGTAGTGACACTTAGCTCTGCATAATAAGGGTCCTGTGCATGGTGTTCTAGTTAAGTGAACTCCGGTTGCTTCCCCCAGAGGAGTTGCGTGCCCACCACGGTGATGGTAGGCCAGACTAGGCCCCTGCGGGACCACAAGGGGAAGCTCTGAGCCCAAAAGGGAGGCCGAAGGTAAACCACCATGACTTCTGGGATCCACAGAGGAGCACATGAGTTCTGAGATCAGTCATCGTCTATCCGCTCCTCCGGGGGAGCCACCAGTGGGATCTGCGCTTCAATGAACTTGACAGCCTTTTGCGGGACCGTGAAAAAGTAGAGTTTGTTGCGATAGGTGAATTTCAGGTGAGCAGGGAACAGCATCGCGTACTCAATGTTCCTTTCTCTCAACATTTTCTTCACCCCACCAAATTGTCTCCTCTCCGCCTGGACGCCCACCGGGAAATCCAGGAATATCCTGATGATCTGCGAGTCCCCTTCTCCCCGGCCAAACGGAGAATATGGTCTCTGTCTTTAACTCAATAATTTTGCTATTATTGGCCTGGGAAAGTCTCCCGGTTTCGGCCGAGGTGCCAGGGAGCGGTGTACCCTTTCCACTGTAAAGAAAGGGGAGAGCTCTGGATTCCCAAGGAGGTCTCTGATGAGTTGTTCTACTGCCAGCTCCATGCGACCCTTCAGCGCAGATTCAGGAACCCCTACTATACGAATGTTATTTCTCGGGACCTCGATTCAAGGTCGTCGCACTTAGCTTTGACCTGTTTCATGTCACGGACAAGATCAGCAACTGTGTTTTGTAGTGTATGAACGTTGTCCTCATTAGTGCCTATTCTCTGCTCCGCCTCGGTAATCCTGGTCCCATGGTGGTCGATTTTCGCCTTCAACGAGGCAACATTTGCGTTAATGTCGTCCAGCTTTTCATGAAAAGCAGCGAAGTTCTTGGCCATAGATTCCATCATCGCGGATAGGTCTGATTGTAGGGGGGTAGGCAGGTCTTCGTCTCTCTCCTGTGTCTCAGCGGACGATGCCTGATCCGCTCTAGGCGCCATCTTGGTGAACTTGTCCATGGCCCCTACTTTGTCGTTACCTCGCGCCTTGCCGGGCATCGCAACCGTGAATGATAATGCCTGGTCAGTTAGGATCGACAGTGGCCCGGGGATGTCCCCTGGAAGAGAGGATGGCAGTAGGGGCGGTGGTTGCGGTGTGCGAGGAGAGGCGGCAGTTCGTAGCAAGGCAGCGATGGTGAGCCTGTCGCAGTCTAGGGGGCCGTGGGGAGACCAGACAGGAAGGGCCAACAGCCGTGTATGGAGAGCGTCTCCTTGGATAGTGCCCGGGTACACAGGGCTATGAGCCATTGGTGAGACAGACGAGTCCCCTACAGGCTCGGGAAATGCTGCAGCGTTCCGCTAGGAACGTTGTTAGGTGGGGGGCTCAGCTTCCAGTTACCCCCTGCAGGAGCAGTGATGGTGCCGCATACAGGCTTCGGTTCACGATTATGTGGAGTCTCATGGGCGACATCTGCCTGTACCCCTGCCGCTCCAAGGGGTGATGGGAACCACTGTTCCTGGGAAGGGGTCCTCGGGTGGTGGATGCCTCGGGGGGGGGGGGGGGGGGAGAGAGCTGGGCGGGGCCCAGGAGGGCCCTCACGGAAACACCTCGGCTGAAATGGAGACGCATGGGCCTGAGGGGGCTGAAGGAGAGAATATCAGTCAGTTCTGAGCACCCACCTCGCGTTTTCCAGGGCGGCCGGATCTGTTTTCTCCTGCGCAGAGTTTCCTTCCCAAAGGGCCGCACCTCGCCCCACTGGTCAGGCCCAAGTCTGGGGCCAGTGCAGCGATGGGGCGCAGCCGAACCCCGCGGTCTGGTGCCAGGCATGTCAGCAGGGCCGCGCCAGAGGGCCCCCGATGGAGACCGAGGAGGACCGCGGGGGGGGCAGCGCCCAGTGTCCGCAAAAGCGCCGCCGCCTATGGGGCGATGATGGCGGCTCCACCGGCGTCGGATGCCGAGGCACCACGCCGTTCAAGCGGTCCCCGTTCCACAGGACGGGGGAGCCGTGGCTGTGTGTGGGCGTGGGGGGGGTCCAGCCCAGCCCGCAGCAGCCGACCGGCCGTCCCCTGCCGCCATCCCCAGGCGCCGCAGCCGGCCGCAGGCGAGCAATGTCGGGAGCCAATCCTCATCCAGGGGGACAGCGCAGTACAGTGCAAGCAGCCCCCGCTCCGCGGGACAGGGGGGGCCGCGATCACGTGTTGGATCAGGGGGGCTCCAGCCCAGCCCACAGGAGTATAAGCCGGTTGGCCACCACACAGTCCAGGCAGCCACCGGCCCGGTTGCCCAGGCCCGGGGACCAGCCGCAGGCAAGTAGCGCCTGTGTCCAAGCCCGCACCCCAGGGCTTCAGCAGGGGATCGGGAAGCCGATCTCCCCAGGCAACGGAGTAGCGCCGGAGGCCCGCAGGCGGCGGCGCCCCAGGGGCAGGCCGGGGAGCTCCTCAGGAGCCGGGCGTAGCTAGGGCCGCGGGTGGGCGCGCTCAAGGTCTGCGAGGAAGCCGCACTGCGCCGCAGTTTCCAAACGTTCGTTGTGCCGGTTCCAAACGCCGATTTATTCCCAAGTTTCGGCCACTTAACCAGGAGGATGCAGGAGGTGGGAACGTGGCAATTTCTTCAGACAAAAGTACAGATTGGCGCCGGTATCCAACAGATTCTGGTGGGCCAAGAGGGAGCTCACCAGCTAGGCAGCCATTTTCCTCGGCTGTTCAACAGCGTCCCCTTTCTCTGGATTTGAGAGAAAGCCTTTGATTATAAGAAGGTTGCTTTAAAATCTTGCCTGTAACATTTTAATTACCATGTTGTATTGGAGAGTTCATGTTGGGAATGTGGTGATGACCTGTAAACTTCATGGTCTTTGCTTTGTCTAAAAGAAATGTATTTTATGTTATTTCAATGACACTGTTTGTGTTTTTTTTTCTCCAGTTTCTACCAAAGAACATGCACCTGATCTGTGTTGACATGCCTGGTCATGAAGGCACCACACGCTCATGTCTAGATGATTACTCAGTAGATGGGCAGGTGAAAAGGATACACCAGGTAGGAGTCAATTAGTAAAGTTGTGTAAATTTGATGTTTTGCCTTTTTATTCACATGTGATCTTAAGAATGTTCCTTTTGTACTCGCTGTCTAAGAGGCATGTGGAGCTTATGCTACCCAATAGCAGGGCAGGATGTGTGGGGTTAGTTTTGATAACTGTTCTGGGAATCTCTGGATGAGAAGCCAGGATCCCAGCAAAGCTGCCCTCCTTAATAAATATGATCAGAGGAGGGGTGTTGGCCTATCCACAATGCACACCTTAATAGACTGAAGTACAACGGATCTCTCATTAATCTGTACTCGGTCATATTAAAAGTGGTCATCACTTCCAGGCACTTATTTATTAGTGTCCTATTGTGAAAACAAAATCAAAATATCGAGGCTGAGTACCCCAAAAGGAAATACACCGAACACGGGTTACAAAGGAACATACAAAGTACTTTATTTTATACTGAATCCAGTTACAAAAACAGAGCAAAATCAGATAGCTATCGGCCCTCAGTACAACACAACGAACTCCAGCGTGGTTCAGTGTGTTCAGTGAAAGACGCTGTACATTAGAATGCATTGGCTTTTTATACATTTTGTGAGCACGATGTCCAGCCCCACTTCGGGTTAATATTCCACTTAATACATCACCGATCTAGGGTTCATGCCAAGTCTCGAACAACCGCATATAACTGGTTGGCTTTTAATACATGTATCAACAAGCCTATACAGCAACTGTGTATTCTGGGATTTTCCATGTTAGTCTTCTCAAACATTAATACAATGTGTGTAAACAAGTGTTCTATGTTCAGTATATGAATACATTGTTTTTATAGTAAACTCGTGGATTAGTTTCTTTACACGAGTAATCCCTTACACACAAGTCAACGAAGGACAAGGTCTCAGTTCACGACCTCAACAAGTGGCCTGCAGGCAAGTTACATATTAGCTATGTACAAGTCCCAGAACCAAGCGCTAAGATCACAGTTTCCCTCGGGAACATGCACTTCTGAACTAAGGACGTGCAGATTCTGTATTGCCTTGAAGATAGTTGGGGAGGAATCTGGTACGAAAACACAGCAAGCGGACCCCACTAATTTACACACTCCACCACGTCAGCCAGAATGACATCTAATGCCATCCGGTTTTGAAGTGCCACTAGTCTTATCGCCTTCTGTTCTAACATCATATTATAGAGTATGTCCGTGGTCCGGTTGATGGTTCTCTCCAGTACTCTCGCTAGTTTTCTGATATCTTCTGAATTCGCTATCTGCCCCCAAAATGGCACAACTGACTTAGTTTTATCTCCCAAGATTTGTGCTGGGGTGTCACCATTCTCGTCCCGCCGTGGACGAGCCTTTGAAACTTCTTTTGTACTAGCTATAAACACCCCAGGTAACAGGATCCCTAAATAAAAGGTGCCCTGCCAATCCCTGGGCAACCATGGGAATGCTACATTACCGCAGACAAAGTAGACAGGTTTGCTTGCATACAAAGGTCTGTTTTCCCCAGTCAAATTTGCAACGTTGGCACAACCTAGAAAATCTCCCATTGACTGAGTTCCATTCCTATGTATGCAAAAAGAAACGGATTCGGGGCTATGATTAACAGTGTAAGAAGGAGGCATGGCACCCTTATTGCCTATTGGAGCCATCTTAAAGGAAATCAAAGATTGGAAAGGATGAGACAGTTTATCAGAAGGTCTAATAGAAGCAACGTTAGGTTTACTGCTGTTTGCGAAAAGCGAGCATCCCAGGGGAGTCAAAACACGTTTCTCAAAACTATTCAAATTGGTGCCATCAAAGTTCCCTGAGATGCTATCATTCCCTCGGCCAAAGAACAGTGCTCTAACAGAAGCATAGCAAGCAGTTGTCAAAGGTAAAGGATGAATATACCAACCTAGCCCCTTATCCCCGTGTTGCGGTAAATGTGAGCAGACCCAACAGTTAGACTTATTAAAAATGGCATGCGTAACATTCATGATAAGTAGTAGAGTATTATTGTGGTACCTTTGTCTATGCTGGGAGTACCTAGGGAACAGAGTATGCAAATGTACAAAGGGAGTAGGAACAGCAGGTATACTTTCAGTGGGCAACAAGGATTCTAAAGGATGCGTTTCCTCAAGGTACCACAATCCTAAGACAGTGACTATTATAAACCCAAATATCATTATAAAAACACAGCAATACATTTTCGGGGCCCAGGCATTTTGTCCATTGTCCCGGTTGGTCACCCCCTTCTATACAAGTCCCATACGAGCGTTAGCGGTAGCAGGCATTGTAGTCTTCAAACGGATACCCGAATGTTTGTTGCTGGCGACCTCCCGGTCGAGCGACTTCTTAGTCCTTCCACAACCCTAGCCAACAGAATTCCCTTTCTCAAATTTGGGCAAAAACAAGCCCTCGATTACCCTTTTCTTCTTAAAATACACAGCCGAACCGTGCCGTAAGTCTATTTTCTTTGACGTAGATTGTACCTATCCTTTCCCGGTACTGATTGATCTGGAAACAATATGTCGTCCCTTCCTGTTGGAAGCAACGTGTCGGAAACAAGTGAAGATGCTGAATTTGAAATAGCAGTTTCCGGATGCAAAACTTTTGGAGAGTGTGGAGACAAAATGGCAGCTTCCCCAAGCCTCACGGGCTCAGAGAGATTCTCCGACACGCTCTCAGTGCTACTTACTGCTTTGGGATCATTGGTTGCAGTATCAGCGAGGGGTTCTGTTTCTTCTGTAACGTGTGGCACAGGGTGAGGAAGTTTCTTGACGTGAGACGCGTGGAACCAGTTCTTTCTCCCACAGACCCGCATCGCTGTTTGGGTGACCAACCGGACTTGGAACGGCCCACGCCAGCGAGGAACAAGGCAAGAAGAGCGCTTGAATGCTTTGACGAGCACCCAGCTTCCAGGCCGTATGCTGTGGCCCGGGCCCTCGTATCGCACAGGCAAAGCTTCTCGTACCTGGTGATAAATCAAATACAGGTTTTTAGTCAACTGGCTGCAATAATCTGAAAGTAATACATTTTCAACATTTCTCAATGAATTGCATTTAGGAAGGTTCCAAATATTGGCAGGTCTCCCCATTACCACCTCAAATGGAGAGAGCCCAGTCTTAGTTTGAGGGGTTGTACGCATGGATAACAGCACGATCGGTAAGGCGTCCGGCCATTTTAGTTTGGTGCCGGCACACGTCTTAGCGAGCTTATTCTTAATGATACCGTTGTCTTTCTACTAGTCCGGCGTTCTGAGCATGTCTGGCCGAATGGAACCGTTTGTCAATTCGTAATGCCGTACATATCTGCAAAATTACAGCAGTGACAAAATGTGGGCCATTGTCCGACCAGATAACTCTTGGTAGCCCGAACCGCGGGAAGTATTCCCTTAACATGATTTTTGCAGTAGTCATGGCTGTAGCATCTTTAACAGGGAAAGCCTCAACCCATTTATTAAAAGCACAGATAGCCACCAGCACATATTTTTTATTATCACATCGTTCCATTTCAATAAAGTCAAAGTGGATCACTTCGAAGGGGACAGAGGGTGGCCCAAAACTTCCCCTTGGAGTTACTGTCCCCTTTCCCACATATTATGTTGTAGGCAAATCATGCAATCCTGGACGTAGCGCTGGGCAATTTTCGAAATTTTGTCATTTACCCAAACTTTCTCTAACATTTTTGTCATCTTCTGGGCACATACATGCGTAGGACCATGGGCCATGATGACCATCATCATTACATATGCGTCAGGGAGTAGCCATTTCCCTTCCACTATATCCACCCAACACCTGTCATCGTCAAGTTTCCCCAAGCCTTCAGCCCACCTTTTGGATTCTTCTAACATGGTATAAGCTTGGATATCCCGTACGGACCCAACACCCTCATCCATTGCATAAGCATTTACAGTCTCCCTTGAAACATACATCTCCGTATGGAGATCGGTAGCAGTTAGTCTAGCTATCTGATCAGCGAAAGCATTCCCTTTCCCTATATCATCTGTAACCTTTCGATGTGCTGCACATTTCATAACTGCTAACTGAGTAGGGAGCGCAAGCGCTGAGAGTAGTTGTACTATTGGGGAGCCATGTTGGATTTTGGTGCCATGTGAAGTTAGGAACCCTCTTTCTGACCAAAGTTGTGAACCACCCCAAAGGCATACTGACTATCACTATATATATTTACTGCAAGCCCTTCCGAAAGTTCACAAGCTCGGGTCAATGCTATAATCTCTGCGGCCTGCACAGAATTATGCGTGATTCTCTTAGTTTCTACAACCGTGCTTAATGTGGTGATTGCATAAGCAGCTGTGGATGTACCATCCGGAAGTTTGAAGCAGGAGCCATCACAGAACAGTTCTCCTTGCGGATTATCCAAAGGGGTGTCTTTCAAATCAGTTCTACCCTTTGTCACTTGTTCGGTAGTATACAAACAATCATGTGACTCTTCATCGCCGCAAGTAGTATCTTGCAGGAAAGGTAGGAGTTCAGCCGGATTAAGAATACAACACCTCTTAATTTGAATGTGAGGAGCAAACAAGATCAATTCATATCTTGTCAACCGTGCAGAAGTGAGGTGTTGCGTTTGACTTCAGTTCAGTATAACATCTACAGAGTGAGGCACCATCAGGGTTAGATCATGGCCTAGGACCATTCCCTCACTCTGTTTTACAGACGCAGCAGCAGCAGCGACAGCTCGCAAACATCTTGGCAAAGCGCATGCTACAGGATCAAGGGCGGAAGAAGAGTAACCTCACGGCCTATTCTTCCCTCCATGTTCCTGCGTTAATATAGCCAAAGCACATCCATCACATTCATGCACAAACACAAAGGCCTTTTCATAGTTTGGTGTGCCAAAACTGGTGCAGAGCATAATGCAGTGTTAAGCAGTCAAACGATTGCTGGTGTTCCGCGTTCCATGGCAATGGTGAAGAAATGCCCTTCTTCGTCAAAGCCAACATCGGTTTGATCACTAGTGAAAAATTTGGGATCCACAACCTGCAGTAAGAAGCCATACCTATCAAGGCTCTAACTTCCTTCTGTGTATTTGGGACAGACATGCCAGAAATGTGTTTTTATTCTTTCAGGTGTCAATCTTCTTCCCTCCTTTGACAGGAGATAGCCTAAATAGGCAACCTCCTGGCAACAATATTTAAAATTTTTTAAGCAAAGCTTTGTGACCATGCTTAGCTAGGTGGATAAGCAATAACACAGTGCCCTCCTTACCGGCGCTCTCAGAGTCAGCAGCTAAAAGCAAGTCATCAACGTACTGAAGCAATGTACAGGTAGAGGGCAATTCAAGGGTATCAAGTTGTTCTTTCAAAGCCCTACTATAAATACTAGGACTCTCTGTGTACCCTTGTGGTGCACGAGTAAATGTGAACGAGCGTCCCCCTAAGGTGAATGCGAACAAGTATCTACTATCCTTGTGTATAGGAATACTAAAGAAAGCATTCTTTAGATCCACCACACTAAAGTAAGTAGCTGTAGCTGGAATCATGGTTAGGATTGTCGTCACATCAGGCACAATTGGAAATTGTGGAGCGACGACTTTATTAATGGCACGTAAATCAATTATGAAACGGAATGGAATTGCATTATCGCCTTTCTTGTACATGGGTAAAATCGGACTATTACACAAACTTCTTAAAATTTCTTCAATCACCCCGCGATGCACAAAATCGGAAACAATGCATTTCAAAGCTCGCTCGCCCTCAACTGAAATCTTATACTGGGGAATGCGTGGCAGCTCAATTCCGTGTTTCAAAACTATCTTAACAATTTCAATCTGTAAAATACCGACATCATTGTCGTCGACAGCCCACAAGCTCTCTGGTACATTAATGAATTCTGGCGGCAAAGGTCTAGTCAAGAATTGCGAGACAGAAAATTGCTGTGGTGAAATAGTCAAGCGCACTCCATCAGAAGAACAATGAATCACTGCATTTAATTCTTTTAACAGATTCAACCCCAGCAAGTTCTCTCCACAATTCGAAGTCAACAGAAATGGACAGTGGTCCGTAAAGGGACCCAAAGAAATGGGTACCGGCGAAGAAACCGGACAAACTGGTGTGCCAGAAAACCCTACAGAAACATTGGTTTGCCCTGACAGTAGAATGTTTGGAACCCGTGAATGATCAATGGAACACTTCTGTGCTTCAGTGTCTATAAAAAACTGATGTTTCCTATTTCCCACCACCATTTCAACGTAGGGACCATTCTGATTGACGGGAATAGGTGTAGGTTCCAAACCCTGCTTCGGGCAATCCTAACGAAACAGAATGTCATCAAAAGGAAGCTCTTCAGATAAATATGCAGCGGAAGGATGATCAAATATGTTCCTGGTGTCCACACTCGATATCTGATTATCCTGTGAGAAAGGTTGCTGAGGATCCTGTGTAAACTGACCTCTACCAGGGCCCCCTACACCCGGGTGACCTCTGGATCGTCTACCCATATTTCCGAATGTGTTATTTGACCTTTGTTGAAGGACGGGGCATTGTGCTCGCCAATGACCCTCTTGACGACAATAGGCACACTGGTTAATGTTCACAGGACCCAAGGGCACATTCCCTTGCGGACATACTGACCTCTAATCTGAGAACTACCCCCTCTGAGGCCTCTAACAATTTGCTGCAATAGCACTTTAGTTTTCAAATCACCTTTTCGTTTTTCAACTCTTTTTCATTATTGACACGGTTCTCGTAGTACTTAGCCATGTGCAGTACTTCTGATTGTGATTTCGCCTGCCAAGCGCTCTCAGAAGACATAATTTGTGACTGGATGTCAAGCAGCAATCCACGCACAAATTTGTCCACAAATAACCTTTTCCCAGACTCTGTGCCTAGGTCTTGTCCACTGAAATCCGAGAATACCTGTTCGAACCGATTAAAGAACTCGGTAGCACCCTCAGACTTTCCTTGGACACGGGCCGTAAGTTTGTCCCATATAATTCTTTTCTCTGGAATTATGGTTTTCAATTTAGCAATGATTCTATCAGGCAAAGGTAATATCACCTGTGGCGGTCTTTCACCAGCTGGCCTTTCTCCATCGAGTATAGTTATATTTACCCATGTATCTCCCAACCCTGGCACGTCGTCTATAGTTCTAACTTGCTTCCACAAATCTACGGACAGGAGTACAGGGAATAACAAATAGATATCGCCTAAGGTGAATACTGAGGATTGCAAGACGGACTCCATTTCTTTATAGAATCCTGTCGGATTTTTCCTAATATCAGGAATAGATTGCCTAATAGTGTTCACTTCCTGTCTTGAGAACGGGACGTGAACGAACTGCGATACATAATGTGCAGGAATGTCAACAGCGACTATTTCGTGCAACATCAGCCGCAATCTCAACCTTTGGGACAAATGTCGGAGGAACCTCTCTCATAGGCAACTGAGAAGTAGGTGACTCCGAACGCTTACTAAGCAGCAGAGCTAAATCGAGCGCTAAAGCAGTCGAAGAAGTGTCAAGTGAAAAAGCTCTCTTGTAAATACTCAATAACTCTGTGGGACAACTAATCTTTCTTTTTACACAATCATCCTGTAGGTACTCTATCATTACCTGTATCACTTTCCTCTGCATTTCTGGTGTATACTGACTATGTGTCATATACTTCAACTGGAGTTATCGACATATCCGAAATCCATCTAAGCGTGTCCTTCGTACAAATTCGTGCTTCCTCAGATATCGATTTACGACAAGGAAGGAACCGTTTCTGTACATACATTCTTTCCTCCTCGTCATCCTCATTCTGCAACTTTTCTAACTCCTTTCTATACCCAAATAACCTCTCGACATGCTCATTTACTTTCTCCACAGTGTCTCTAGAAAACGCTAAAGTATTTAGATCCCTTAACCCTTGCGGGAGATCTGTATTATTTTAACTTTCCCCACATTACACATAACTGAATCCCTAAACCTTCAATAAAAACATTTTTCTCAGGAAAATTATCCATATTACAAAGTGTGGCAAAAACATTAGCTTGATCATCCTTCCCCATACAATACTTAGCCCATGCAATTATCTCACGTTCCTTCTCCGGTGGTACAGTATTGCAAGTGACAACCTTTGACTCTGCACCTCGATCGATTACAAGCGGCTCAGGACCACTTGGAAGAGAGGGAGCAGGCAAATTCAATGGAGGTACTGTAACTGGTGTGATAAGAAGAGGTGGAGGAGCTGGAGGAAGGGGAACATTAGGAGGAGCAGGAACAACGGGAACAACAGCAGGTAGAGCAGGAATAACGGGAGGGAGAGGCAAAGCAGCAGGAAGAGGAACATACGGAAATGGCGCAGAGGCACCAGGCCTTCGTTCATTTAACAATTTATCTATGAATTCATCGGAAGCATGGAGGTCTTTGGAAGGATATATTTTTTGAATTCCAAGTGAGAAAGCCCTATCCATATTCCTAGTCGATTCAGACTGTTTATCTTGGTCATACAATAATGCTTTTTCGGCGTTCGTCTTATGATGGCGCGCATGCTTTTCTCTACTTTTAAGTTGTTGCAACGCTTCTTTTTTCCAATTTTGCAAAACATCAAATGCTGCAGGTCTAGCCTTTTTCTTTAATAGAATTGACTCTAAATACTCAATACGAGGGATTCCAAAACTACCATTGATTGGCCAGTGGAGTTCAGAGGCATGTCTGGTTTGTCTGTGCCAAATGTCATTAAATACTATACTTCCAATGCCATGCTTAGAGTACATAGTACATGCCGGCTACCCCTCCTGTGGTGCCGGACGGCTAAATTCCAAATTCACTGCGGAACAACGCCCTGAAGCAGGTAGACAATTTCCCAGGCATATCAAATTATTGGTGTTACCTGGTCAATAATTGTGTCTGCGCCAAATTCAAATTTTCAGGGTTGAATTAAGAGTCGGGTCACGACTCGCCTGAACAAACCTAAGGAGGTCCGATCGGATTTCAAAGAATCTTACCTAACTAATCTTACCTCGTGTATGGTGATTTTGGCAAATCTGCCCACCTCGTTAAGTGGACCCTCGTCAAGATGCCATCTCGGACCACAAGCTAATCGTCCTGGGATCGGGTCGTGCAGCGCTGCTGAGGTGTCGCGTCTCGTTCAGTGGGGCCCCTTTTTGTCACACCGTCCGATCCCGGTCCGATAGCGTGTGTCAACCTTCAACAATCCAGGATCAATCTTGAGGGTCCCTATTCGGGCACCAACTGTGAAAACAAAATCAAAATATCGAGCCTGAGTACCCCAAAAGGAAATACACCGAACACGGGTTACAAAGGAACATACAAAGTACTTTATTTTATACTGAATCCAGTTACAAAAACAGAGCAAAATCAGATAGCTATCGGCCCTCAGTACAACACAACGAACTCCAGCGTGGTTCAGTGTGTTCAGTGAAAGACGCTGTACATTAGAATGCATTGGCTTTTTATACATTTTGTGAGCACGATGTCCAGCCCCACTTCGGGTTAATATTCCACTTAATACATCACCGATCTAGGGTTCATGCGAAGTCTCGAACAACCGCATATAACTGGTTGGCTTTTAATACATATATCAACAAGCCTATACAGCAACTGTGTATTCTGGGATTTTCCATGTTAGGCTTCTTAAACATTAATACAATGTGGTTAAACAAGTGTTCTATGTTCAGTATTTGAATACATTGTTTTTATAGTATACTCGTGGATTAGTTTCTTTACACGAGTAATCCCTTACACACAAGTCAACGAAGGACAAGGTCTCAGTTCACGACCTCAACAAGTGGCCTGCAGGCAAGTTACATATTAGCTATGTACAGAGGTCAAGATGGCCATGTTGTATTTTGGAATGACATCGTCCACCATTTTAACTCGCAGGGTGACTTTATAAAGCGAATCCTAAAATGGCAGATTGACCTAAAATGGCGGCTTACGTTGATTTTAAGGTCAGGACCTTGCAACACGGATTCTTTTGCAAGCAACTTTCGAGCAGCTTGGCGTAGGCCAATATACATATATTTATTGCAATAGGAGGCACAATATTTCTCTTTTGACACTATAGATAACTGGTATTTGACCTTTTGGTCATTTCTTTGTAATCCACATAAAATAGGTGAATGTGAGATATGACCCTAACGTGGCTCAGTAATGTGTCATTACATGGGTACTTTTTATTTCAAGAGATGATCTACTAGTAGAATGGAGATATTAACTGGCATCTGAATGTTTGCTTGTTTTTTTATTTTTTTGCTTCTATAGCACTTCACACTATAGTGCTTTACAAAAAATGTGTGACTTGGTAAATAATAATGAAATGATGACATAAATACATGTAGGGAAAAAAACCAAGAGAAACCATAAAAGCAAGAACATTATTTGATTAACCAGAGAAAGTCAAGCTATCATGTGAACATTATAGGACTGAAGCAAGCCACCCCATCACATAAACTTAGATGTCAAAACTAGGGAGGGAGGCCACATTTAATAAATCTAAAATACAAAACGTCAGTAGCAGGGGGAGCAGGCTGGAATACCTAGATAATACTAAGTCAGGCAAGCTCAGAAACAGTCCAGGGGAGTCGCATTACAACACCAAGTGGCCACTTCGTGCAAGGACACACCAACAAAACAGCCAACACCATGTAAGGAAAACTGTTCGACTCCTCCTCTTTCATACAGCTCCTGGGGAGGTGGGCACTGGTGCTGTGCTGTCTCCCTTTCCCACTTCCCTTCTTTCCTCTGCATGCAACCAGTCTACAGAGGACCAGGAGTAGTTCTACTCAGACATGGTGTTGGGAAGGGGACAGCCCCATCCCTGCGCCCCCTAGGCGCTTTAAAGTAAGGCGAGATGCATGCAAGGCATTGTAATGAACCAGGGTGGAGAGGGGTCAGTAGGGGTGCTTTCCCGTCCAGTAGGACCCCATGCTAACATCATCAAATATAGCATATTCATATGGTTCAGCCCAAGGCGCAGGAGGCATCGCTATTTTACATAGATGTTAATATTCCTAGGAAGAAGCAAAGGCTTGCACTGTAAGCACAGTAAAGGCGGCATTGCATGGACTAGGCCCGAATCCACGGCATTCCAGTCATGCCCGAGCTCCCATGAGGACTGTTCACGCCCCACCCGCCACACTGTTTGTCCATTGTTCTTGAAAGTGTTGCGAAGATGTCTTTCACCCAAAAGGAATGTGCTCTACGACGCCGTGATTAGAGGCCGGCACCTGGTGGGCAGGTTATCTCACTTTGGCCAAAGCATGAGTCGGCCCATTCCAGAGTGATCACGAGTTATAGCACATATAACTGACTAAACCCTAAGCTCCCCGGATTCCAAGACACCTGGTGCCCTTTGACCATCAACCCCAAAGTAACAAGTCCTGAGTTGTTCAAAGAGCCTGGACGGTATGTATCGTTGCAGCGACAATCGTGTGATTTGTATTGCAAGGTGCTGGGAGGGATACATTATAGTTCAAAACGAGGGAGGACACCTTGGAGCCAGATGGCTCGGAGGGAGGGAGTGAGTGAAATATGAAGGTTGGAGTGCCCTGGAACCTCATGTGTGTCTGTTTTGATGCCTGTCGAGTGCATGGTATGAGTGATAAACAAGCTGTATAGTAGGATTAATTTGTTGTTTGACCTTCGACGTGAGAAGATGAGCCCCGCAGCACCCACATGATGGAAGATGGACTGACTGGGACCATTAAACTGCCATCCCATATGGATAGAGGGATCACCTGTGTAGTGTCCATCCAATCAGCCGCGCAGGTTTTCACTGTATGTATTGCGTCATTATGACAATGTTTTTGCCTGTACCTCTTTTTTTGGCAGAAAGTTCTTGGGAGCAGAGTTCTTTGCTGTTGCTCTCATCTGTGCATGAGATTAAAACGTGTTAGCCTTACAAGATTGACTTGGGCCTTTCTTCCCTAGCAGGTTGTATTTTCTCTGGTGTGAGCGTCCATGGGCTTACTTTCAATGGCAACTGCCATGAATGCTGATCCTCGTTAGGCCACCTGGCTTGGCATATCAATGGTTGAACTGCGGCTCGGTACCCAACATTGCGGCTCATTCCTGCAGTGTAGAAAGGGGTTGTAGATAAGTGAGGGAGAAGGAGCCACCAGGAGGATGAGCTGGAGTTGGTGGTGGCAGGTGGGGCTGCTGATGGTTGGAAGGAGGCGTGGTAACATCAGGAGGTGGGGAAGAGTTGGAGAAGGTGTTATTAGGACCAGATTTGTTGCCCTTTGACACCAGATTCTTAGCCAGGTTTTTGCATGAATAATCATAGTCTAAGCTTTTCATTTTATTTTTAAAAATGGGGTTGGCAAATGTATAGATCTATCCTGTAGGATAATTTCCCTAGTCTCAACATTATCTCCTGTGATCAGGACCTCATGTTTCTCTAGCTTAACGGCTATAATATTTGAAGGGAAGTCTGGCTCTTCCCAGCCTCTTTCCTAAAGGCACCAATTTTTGATATTAAATGCAGTCCTTCTTGGGTCTCCAAATAAATGTGGTGATTCAGGAATGAATATTCCTAGAGTATTTATTAAGGACATTGAAATTAGCCAACTGTAATAGAATTAACCAGTACTGAACCCTGACCACCTCAGCAACTACCACCCTAGCACTCATCTTCCCTTTCTAGGTAAAATCCTTGAGAAAGCAGAAGCCACGCAGCTCACTCAATACATTGAAGCCAACAACCCTCTTCAGTCCTACCATTCTAGCTTCAGAAATGGCTACCATCCATGTGATTAGCGATGCCCTTAAAATCTTTGATGTCCATCCTTGCCTCCTGGTTCGCCTTGAACTCCGCAGCCACAAGACACTAACCAACAATTTACTTTGCAGCATGGGGATCAGCGAGATCATCCTCGGCTGATTCAAATCGTACCTTGCTAATCGACACCAGTTTGTGCAAATGGATTCCATCCGCTCCCCTGTGATCTTCAATCTTTACTTCTTCACATCCATTTGGAACCACTACACGCAACATCCCCATCCACCAATACGCAGATGACACACAGCTCTACTTCAAGATATCCTCCATCGAAGACATCCACTGGCTGAAGGCCTGCCCCTCATTGATCCACTTGTGGATGTTCAGTGCTTACCGGAAGCTCAACCCTTCCAAGACTGAATTGATACTGCTGACCAACACTGAACACCCATGCATCTAGACTTGGCTCTCTGCTATGCACCTCAAGCGCTTTACACCCCATCTGGCCATCTATGCCAAGTCTCTTTGGTTTGACATCGACAGACACCTCTCCCTCAAACAGCACATAGCAAAGAAGACACAAATGGCTTGGTGCCAACGTTCTTTAGTGTGGAAAACCAAGTCCTTCATCCCAGAAAACAACTTCAGATCTGCTGTCCAAGCCTTGGTCCTCTCCCACATGGATGGTTTCAGTGCCCTTTTGGAAGGCCTACCGGTCACTACCTTCCTATGACTATCATGGCCCCCTGACATGTATCAAGCATGCTGCAGCACGAGTCAACAAAGAGCTCCACAAATCCGACCATATCACCTCGACCTTCATTGAACTGCACTTGCTCCCACTAGAAGCCTGTATCATCTTCAAATCTTGCTGTGTCATCAAGGCTGTCAAACTAAAGACCCCAAACTACCTCACTAAGAAACTCTGCATCTCTGGAGGCCTATGATACACCAGAAATAAGGACGTGTGCAGATTTGGACTCTGCTGGTGCATGACGGAGAAATACAGAAGACAGGTCTTCTGTGTCTATGCCCCAAAACTCTGGAACCACCTCCCCATCAACATCCGCCTCGCTTCTAGATTTCAGGAAGGAGTTCAAGACCCTCCTTATCAAGGAATGAAGATCCATTGCTGACCATTCCCCTCCTATGCCTTTTTGATCCCCACCCCTTTGTGCATTGCTCCCTAAAGTTGTTCTTCCCCTTATGATTATAGAGCGCTCTGTTGCTTCCCGAAGCTAGGTCCACACTGAATAAATACCCTAATAATATTTTAAAAAACAAAATTCTTAAAAGTATAGACATTTATGTAATATATCCGCCCAATGAGAGACAGTTTTAATATATCATTAAATATTTTAACTTAGTATATATTAGGTGAGCGATGAATCCCCAAAAAAGTTTACCTTTTGTTTTCATCCAGAAACAAACAATGCTCGTGCATCGATTATTGTTTAATAAGCAAAGAAATTCAGAATCTAAGGAGAAATTTCAGAAATCATTTTTAACTCTTGCATTACATTGATCAGGCACAGTCCTATCAAAATAATGTAATTAGACCTATGACAAACTGAAACTAGCTTCATTTATTGAACAGCTGAGAACCAAGATTTTTTAATTTTATAGAATATCAATATTATCTGTGCAGGAATACATATTATTTGGGACTCTGGAAGCCTGAATAAGAGGTGAAATTGAAAGCTACTTCTGGGCCTTCTAAAGTAGAAAGAAAAAGAGAGAGCAAATGTGAAATAAGGTTAAAAGACTAGAACACCTTCATATACTATCAATTAGCACCTTCATATACTATCAATTAGAGACGAGACTTGCAGACTTGTAAGACTTACCAGATCAAAGGTGTAAATCGCTTAAACAAATATTTGCAAATTAAGTGATTCAGGATAATTTAAAATTGGGGTTGGGGGGGGGGGTTGATGTTTGGCAAATCATTAACCAATTAAAGCCACTAACCGCTATCTATATCTAAAAAAAATATTATTGATAAAATCTAGGACCCAATAAAAAAGCACAATAATATGGATGTGGAAAATATACAACTTTTCGGGTCACCTGATGGGTGGAGTTTGAGCCGGTCGCAGGGTAACGAACTCCATCTCGGGTGGCATAAATCCAGGCAATTTCCTTTATTTAAAGAAGAAACCCTAGCTGAAAAGATGCCTCCCTGTGGAGTGGGGAGATACCAGACTTGGCCTGGGCAGAACTTGCACGTGCCAAAAAAACAAAATGTTGCTACTGTGGGACTTGGCATGTTGAATACAGCATGACCGTGCCCAGCCGTTCCCAAGCTTTGAAGAGGCATGAGACAGAAACTCTGCTTATAGGCCTCCTCCCGACTGACAGGATTCTTCCTGGTCAGGGCTCTGGTATGAGCTGGGGTGAGCACTACTGTAACAGCCTCTATCTTAATCTGCCTGCCTCCACTCTCCGCCCTCTGCAACTCATCCAGAACAGAACTGCGAGACTTGTCCTTGGCCTCAAGCCCAGGGACCGTATCTCTCCAGGACTGAAATCTCTACACTGGCTCCCAGTGGCTGCGAGGATAAAGTTCAAAACCCTCTGCATTGTCCACAAGGCCTTCTGGGGCCTGGGTCCTAAATACCTTCAACTCTCTCTTCCCAAATATCTTCCTTCCCGAGCCCTTCGCTCATCCGCCTCCAATTCCCTCAGGGTTAGCCGCTTCTCGAAGCAACGAGCTGGGGGTAGATCTCTCTCCGCGGCAGGGGCCTCCCTCTGGAACAGCCTTCCTGCCTCCCTGAAACTTGAGGAGAACCATCTCCGGTTCCGGAAGCACCTCAAAACCTTCCTCTTTGCTTCTGCTTTCTCTCTCCCTCTCCCCTGCTGAACAGCTAATTTAATTCCTCACTGAAACTGCACTGATCCTGCAACTGGACCGCTCTAAACGGCCTCGGCCCTGGGCCCTGCCACTCTCCACTTGCACTGATGCCCTGGAACCCCTTTGCACTGCGGGACTGTCTCTGTATCCCTACAGCCCCCCCCCCACTCCCCCAGCACTTGTTCTGCACTTACCTCACACTTGCCACCAGCTGGCCCTATTTATTTATTTATTACGTTACGCCACTTACCTTGTACTGCACTTCCCCCCCTCCCCTTCCCCTTGCACTTTTCCCCCTCCCCCACCCCTGCACTTGCGCGATCTGAATGACACCTGGCCTAGTAAGATCGTTGTCTGACTCCCCTTGTCCCCCCCTCCCTGCCTCGTCGCGCCTTGAAACACATGTGTATAGGCGCGTTACAAATACCATATCATATATCATATCATATCATATCATATCACTAAGGGAGGAGTGAAAGCGCTGATTTGGGGGATCCAGGATGGCTGCCCGAGGTGCTGCATGTACGGCCCGCAGAGCGAGCGTTTGGGTGGAGGCCCAGAAAGGACAAGTGGCGGTGGCGAAGGCGAAATATCAGCTGTACTCGGCCAGTTGGATTGATAGCTGAAGCGCAACAGTGGAGAATAGGAAAGCTGACAATGGTAGTGCAGCTGCTCTGGAGCCCAACAGTGGTGCATAACACTGGAACACATTGCCAAAGGGCCTGGCGAGTTATGCCAAGTGCAGCTTTCTGACCACACTGTTCCTAGCAAACGGGGAAGAGTTGGAAGCGGATGCTAAATGGAGCTACTGTGAGCGGAGGTGAGGTAGCCGGGCTCCTGCTGGCTTTTTGACTACGTATTAAAATACAAAAATCACTCCAAACAGACAAAGCACCACTACTGCGTGACTGGCTCAGCTGGTGGAATGGGATCCATATGACCCCCAGATCATGACCAGACGGACAAAACTAGCGCTCAAGCAAAGCCCTGCCACACAACAGCAAATACGCAGGCAACAAGGGGGATGCTGCCCAATGTCCACAGAATGCATGACCGATATGGACGGCGCAATGCTAGATCCCACCCTCCAGGAAATCATGACATTTCCCAAGAGTAGCCACGTGGCAGTATCCACTCAAATCAACAGAGCTATAACCAGAGTGGACTTTAAACAAAATAGATTGACTGGGCTCACAACCAGAACCTGCTAGGTCTAGAAACAGTTAACTGAGACTGAAGAGATGCTTGGCAAGATTGATAAGAAATCAACCCAGTCAGAAGTAAAAATGCTGGCCCTCCAATTGAAGGTAGAAGACTAGGAGGGGAGGTCCAGCAGAAATAAAATTGATTGGTGGGAATGAGGGAGGGCGCTGAATCAAGGAACATGACAAAGTACATGGATGATTTCATCATTTAATTGCTTTCCTCCCTGAAGGTATCTGGGTGCTTTGTTGGGGCAAGGGCACACAGATCATCGGGCCCTCGCCCGTCCCTGGGGGCTCTGCCAAGGCCAATCATAATGCGACTCCTGAACTACAGGGATCAGAATGAGATTCTCAGATCATTCTCGGAGCAGCTACAGAAGCCGGTGAGATGCACCACGAGAATACATCCATCAAATGCTTCCCAGACCTAAGTCCAGTAGACCTAAAAGCCACTCAGACACTTGCATGCAGCCAAAAATGGGCTAAGGGAAAGAAAGATTGAATATTCATTGCTATACCCCTCCAAACAGATGTGGGGGAGGGGGATGTAGGTCTTCACTTAGCTATTATGCGTACTAATACATAGATCAGTTGGATTCAACCCAGAAGAGAGATACCTTATAGTGAAGGGAACCATACGATGCGCAAAAGTGCTTATACTCAACGCATATGCACCAAACAGAGAGGACCTACTTTTTAAAAAAACAATCCCTGAGCGATACACTAGCCAGCAGCATAGAGGGTAAGAGGATCTGGATAGGGGACTTCAATATGGTCCTCGATTCTGACGAGACAGCACCAGGGGTCACGCTAGAAAGCTCACTCAATCTTCACTTCTAATCGGAGAGATAACTGTGCACTTCAAATCCATCAGCGACCTAGAGGTTTGGAGACAACTGTCAAAGTCCAACGCACTTGTTAGGGTTATTTCAGGGGCCGGCAGAGCCGCACCTGGGGCCTTCTGACCTCCGGCTCACGGAAGGCTCTAACTCCTTCCCTTGTCCCAAAGAAGTAGAGGTCCACACAAGGAGCAAGATTTGCTGCCGTTTATTACAGTAAATGAACAGGGATCGGATACATGGAGTACTCCAGGCACATCTCATCGTGTTCTGGCTCGCAGGCCAGTTTTGTAGATGAGTGTCATCACTGTGTGCGTCACTCAACAAGTTTCGACCCCAAACCTATCACCATAGGAGTGGTGGGTCCCGTATAGGAACGTATAGTGAGCAATGTTAGTGGAGGCCGCTGGGTAAGGTGGTATGCTTGGATCATCCCCGAAAACCGCTACTCGAGAAATGTTACATTGGCGAACCCTGTGATTGGCTGGTAATCCCCGCTACCTGCCCCTAGACTCCTGGGTCCTGATTGGTCAGGCCGCGGGCCCCCAAACCTGGGACAAATACTGTTCCCAGCCTGCAAGACATCTGGTCATGTACAATGTGTATCAATAATATGTGATTATGTGACAGTGAGTAACAATGGTGTCTGTGTGTATCCTACTGCCATGAGAGCGTTCCAGTCGTATAGGGTTGCTGATTTTATGCGATTTGTTGCAAGCTCGATCTTAGGTGTGGGACTGCTGTGCTTTCCCAGCTTGTAGGTCTTGGCATCACATCAGCTTCGGCCGGGTCACGTGTGAGGCGAACATGTGTGAGGCTGAATTACTTTGATTTGTTTTGTATTTTGCATGGACGAGTCCCTGCTGCGGCCGCCATCACCTTGGCTCGGTGTGTGGAATGTCGTTTGCAAAATCGTGGCCTTGGCTGTCATTGCTTCTGCCGTGGCTATTCTGCTTGCACAGCATTTTACTGCTTGAGGTGTCGGTGAAACGATCCTGGCTTGCTGGATTTTCCTAAGGCCTATTCTGGTTCTGAATATGTAATCAGTGTATTGTCCATAGGTTAAGCTGTGTCATGGTCGGTCAGGTGTTCGATTGCTCTTGTCCTTCCATAGGGTTAGTAGTGAAAGGGAGCGTCCCCAGCCAGCACGATCCTCCCCGCAATGAGAGACAATGAAGGACTCTCCCAGGTAGGGAATAAAGCCAAGACAGAGTGCGGGTGAGCTTAAATGGGAGTTTATCGATCAGAATAGGGCATGCAAAGAACTCTGCAAACTCCGAGAGCGCTTTGTCTGACAATCGCAAAGACAGGCGTATATAATTACAAAAAAGTCATCAAAAACCTACATACTATAGGGGGCACAAATACAATGGGATTGGGTGGCGATGACTAACTATAGGTGCTGCTGCGAGGTGGTTGGTCATGGCAGAAGAACGTCACTGGTCAGCCTCGTGGTTAGGGCTGGGCCTGACAAGTTGGCAGAGTTCATCCGGGCGGTGTTGGTGTGCCTCCGCGTCCAGTGTCAGAGATGAATGTCTTTTCCTGACTTCTTTGCCCTAGGCCATGCACACCGCAGTCATTCAGTCATTACAGTGTTATTCTCTTTAGTAAATCTTTCAATAGGTTATCTTACAGGTTAATGCAACACAGGAGGAATGCACCTTGTGAGAGGTCTGATGGTCATTCATCAGGGCATGGTTACCAGCGTCCTGTTGACCAGTACCATAGGTTGAGGGGCTAAGCTTCGGGGCATGGGACGGACGGTACAAGTCTCCCTGTCTTGTTAGATGTGGTTATAAATATGTCGCTGTGTGTTGCCACAGTGTTGGGTGTCCTCGTTGTACAGGGCCATAAGTCTAAGATGATCTGGTGGGTTGTGGGGTTTACGAGGGGGCGCCTTTGGAAGTGTGGGTTCAGGCAGAGGTTTACTGCTATGCTGTAAATAATGCAGGTGGCGGCCCGTGGCCTTGGGTGCTGTAAAGGGGGGGCTACGCATCTGTGGAGCGGCTCCAGCCTTGTTGGGGGAGGTGGGGCAGCGCGGCTCGGGCCTCTGTTCTCATGCTTTTGGCAGCCTGCGCAGGGTGGGAGGGGAATGGCCTTGCACATATTTGCAAAGGTATCTTCCTCATGTGTTGCCGGTTTTTGGAGGTGTAAACATTACAATCATTAGAACACTTTATAATATTTGTTTGAATTACTTGAGAACACACATTTCACTTTGCTGGAAGCATTTCAGTTATGTTCAGTCCGAGCACCTTATTAGTACACGATATTTCATCAATTACAGTATTAAACTATATGCATGAGGTAGCATTACGGTTTGTGCAGCACACAGAAAATGAACCGCCACCGTATGTGACGGTGGCGGTATGCAAGGGGCTTTGAACATACATACGTGGCGAGTGCATTCTCGCACTCCCATCACTGGTGCCCCCTGCATGGTTACACTCGCCTTCTTGTGTACTGTAGCAGCATTAGTTCAGGTATGGCACGGGACCGCGGGATGTGCGGGTCTTTTATGGCTGGTGTTATGTACACTAACTACACAATTCTACAGGTATCTTTGGCATGCATGGTGTGTATGGGGGGAATGCAACAAGTAGTTTTTTACATTTATCTCTGGGTACTCTTCCTCTTTCATCAGAGGACCATTCTACAGACCTTCCCATCACCCAGGCCCTGCTGACCGGGTCATTCTGGGAGCAGTGATGCCCTGCGGACGGTGAAATGTTACAGTGTCAGTGTATTGTGTTAGCTCATGTCCGTCCTTCTCGTGGGAACATGCTTGCAGTGGATCTGCCAGGGAGCTGTGGCGACAGGGATAACTGAAACTCTCCGTGGGTGGGGGGCCGCGCTGCAGCGCGCAGAGCTCACACCAGCTTTGATTAGACAAAATGGTTTCTGGGCCTAGCTAAATTCGATATATGTGGGCATCAATACGTGTGGGCAATGTCGTCAGCAGGTGAACCCTCCACCACCTGGGCCCGGGTGGTATGAGGGGACGCCCAGTGAGCCATGGCCCTCACCTGGGGAGGAGACGTGGGCGAGGAGGGTCTTTTGGACCAGTCCTCCCCTACATTTCCCCCCTTTCGTTAAAGTAACGAATTCTTTAACTCATTCAATCTCCTGCACTCTTCTGCGTTCATAACTGCCTCATCCCATGCTGGGGTGCCTTTTATGGGCATCCAGGCTCTGCACACCCCCCTTAAGCTCTCACCCCTCCTGGCATACTCATCTGGGGTACAGGTCAGGTATATACATCCGCTGTCTCCTTCCAAGTCTACCCATACCTCCTCATACCATTCTAGTATGCGTGGTTCTCTGATGGTGGTGTGCCATAGTTTGTCTATAATGTCCTTGTCGTGGTACCTAGGCACTAGTTGGTACCTAGGTGTGTCATCAGTTCCTGTTTGTACCTGTACTTCCTGTGTGGCCTGCATGGTACCCCTGGTGTTGCCCATTGTCACCATCATCATTGCTCCATTAGGCACTGCGTTAGCACAACATCGAAGACCCACCTTACACAGGCAAAAAATGAAGAGGAGGAACACCACCGCTGGCATCAAAAATTTCATCGTTACTCCAAGCCATGAGGGGACCCAGGAAAAAAGATCATTGAACCATGTACTGTCTTCTGCTCCTCCTTCCATCTTCATTTTTTCTCCTAGGTTATGCACTGCTTCGATCACATGGGACAGGGAGCCGTTTTCCGCATCTTCGGAAGGTACGAAAGTGCAACATGCACTTCCGATTTTTCGGCAAACACCACCGTCCATCGCCGTCAACAGGTCCAAGACATACCGGTTCTGCATTGTCATCAGCCGTAAAGCCCTTAGTTCCACCTTGATAACATTAAACCCTTCTTCAGTGTCATTGGCCAGTTGTATCAGTTCCCATCGCGTTATCTGGAGCCATTTTGCATTTGCTCTTGCTTGGACACTTGAGACGAGTGAAGCGAAGAATGTTTCTGCTGAGCTGAATAATCGATATCTGTCTGGGATCTGAGCCAACAGTTCGGATGATGCCTTTGATATGTAATTCGATGCTCTTTTGTTACGGGTCAGCACCCCTCCCTGGTTTCCGGAAGACAAGACATACATGTGTTCTTCCATAGTCGGCTGGGCTGCACTTGGTTGCATGCGTTCCTGTGCCCTTTTGCTTCCATCAATGTGGCTTTCTGGTATTACCATTAGGGCTGAGTGCAGAGTGGCCATTGAGCAGCTGCCACTCCAAGACGGGGGGAGATGCAGGTACGCCTGGTTGCCGCATACCCAGTACATATCCATCAGGGCCGCTGTTCCTTTTCTCAGATCTGGGATAGTGAGGGTCTTGTTGCAGTTCTTATTTGTTCCCATTGCGGTTTTCCCTTCTCCTTTGAAACATAGTTCATAGTCGATTTCGCTTTGGAGTTTGAAGGGTTTTTCGATGGCAGTTACCCAGGTTAGTTTTGAAATGTGTTCCTTCCATACTGGTGTGCATGTTTCTTCTATCCATTGTAGTTTTTCTGGCGCCACACCTCTCAATGCTTCAACTTTACACATCACTTCTTCATCCTTCCATTTGTTGTCTGAAAAAAGTGTCCCTTGTATCACAAAAAATGGTTCCTCCAGGCATACCACCCCTACAGGTTTGGAGTAGCAGGTTTTTTCGTTCTGTATCATTTTAAAAATAACTTCATGTGCCTGGAAGGTGTTCTTAATCCTGCATAACGTTAGATGAAGGAGACATTGGGCGTTCACCATTGGCAATTCTTTGGGCAATAGTACTTTGGGTGTGCCTGAAGCATGGGGAATGAGGGAGCACACATAACAACTTTCATTTGTTGTTTGTTTTGCGGTGGCACTCGTATCTGCATACCACTTATTTGTCTGGTGGGGGTGTCGTGGGTCTTCCATTTTGTCTAATCCTAACCCATAATACTCATCATATCTTCCCCTCCCGGTGTCCCTTCTCCGTCTGTTGTTCTTATTCCTCATGTACTTCCCAGCCTCCTGGGCGAGGGAAAGAATAGACCCCCCTTTCTCATTCCCGCCCCCCTTGGCCCAATCCTCGTATAATGTTTCGTGTACTGCTAGCATTTTTTCATTTTCGTCTTTTACTTTATTTTGCAGGTTGTCTTTTAAAACGGGGGCTGGTTGACTGGTAGGCGTATTGTACAGCCATGATATAGCAGATGGGTTTCTGTCATTTAAACTGCCAGCATTATACTTTGGCATCCCAGGTGGGGACATTGTGTTGTTTTGCACTTCACCCTGTGGTCCTTTCTTTTCAGATATGACAGTATTGGATGGTGTGGTGTAATAACCCCATACAAGTTTAGTACCATCCCATACCAGAAAATCAGCTTCCCTTATATTGGCACTTGCAGTTACATTGGTCCCAGTGGTGCTGTTAATACCAGTGCTGTTAATCCCTCCCCCCTCGTTCATCTCGATAGAGATGAACGCTATAAACCAATATGTGACCAGACCAAACAGTATCATAAAAAACGTAATAATACACACAGATAATCCGCACTCATACGAATACATGCATCTCTCAGTTATTAATTCTCTCATTCTACTAATTCTATCCGTTGCAGGCTGCCTGTTAGATGCCATGGTAGTTCCTGTTTGAGATATAAAAGTGCATTAAGTGCATTTGTGTAAACAATTTGTGTAAACATTGTGGTTGGCACCGTTGGTACCAGTAAACACGTTGACGGGGAAGGGAAGCGGGGAGGGTTGCAGGGGAGGGCTTTGACAGATAAAGGTATGAACATCTCATATTTTGATCGCTTCATTAATTACTTTTAAACAAAGACCCCCCTTATTATCAGTCCATTATGTATTGTTTTTTTTTTATATATATATATATATATATATATATATATATATATATATATATATATATATATATAACCAAAAAAAACAAAACAAAAAGAAAACCCACAGGTATATTTTATCAATCACTTTCCCATTTACATCCATTGCTGACGCACATACACATAGGGTAAAAAAATCATTCATTTCATTCAGTTGCAGCTGTTGCTGTTGTTTGTGCCTCCTCACCTCCCTCCTCTCGCACATTGCTATATGCTCTTCGCACATCTGTCAAGTGGATCCAGTACCGCAATCCCTTAACTTTTACAGCGGTGGGCGTGCAGAACACTACCTCGTATGGGCCGTGGAACCGTGGAGCATTCCATCGACGCACAAAACTCCTGACATATATTAATTCTCCCGGCATTAGCTGTAGCTGTTGCTCAGGTTCTGTTGCAGACCCTGTTATGTTTTCCTCCTCTCTAGTAATGGGTGGGGAGAGCTGCTTTGATATTGCGCGCGCTGCCCTTGTCAATTTTTTCAAATAGTCTGTGAATTCTTCTCCCAATATCGCTGCGCTCCTGTGTGCATCTGAGTGTTCGCGCAGTGGAGAGTGTGCTGTGTGCATTCGTCTCCCAGTCACTATTTCGTGCGGGGACAAATGGTGGTCCTTACTTGGCTGATTTCTCAGTTCAAATAGTGCAAGGGGCAGACAGTATATCCAATTTTTCTTCAATGAGAAGCATAGTTTTGACAGCCTGCCCTTCAACAGTCCGTTCATCTTTTCCACTACGCCATTACTTTGAGGATGATAAATCGAACACAATTTATGCTTTATACCCAGTAATGTTGTCACCTCCTTGAAGAGTTCATTCACAAAATGTGTGCCGTTGTCTGAGCGGATCACGTCACAAATCCCCCAGCGCGGGAAAACTTCCCTCACTAAAAATTTTGCTGCGCTCTTGGCATCCGGTCGCGCACACGGTCCTGCTTCCACCCACCTTGAAAATGGGCACACAACCACGATCATGTATCGTGCACCATTACACCTTTCCCCCATGTCTGCATAATCAAAATGCAGCTCTCTGAAGGGGCCAATGGGTTTTGGGATAGTTCCTCGTAGTGTGCGTAATGTCATTCCTGAATTGTAGATCTGGCATGTTGTGCATTCCATTGCTACCCGGGATACGTGCTCCTGGAGACAGGGTACGTACCATTCTTCTTGTATTTCAGCTGCAATGTGCTGTCTTGTGTTGTGCGCAGGGAAGTGTAGTTGCTGGAACGCAATCTCTAGTAGCTTCAGTGGCATTACTAACTTTCCTGAGTTATTTTGCCGCCACAATAAGTCTGTTCCCGACTTGCTGCACCCTCGTTTTGTCCACATCAACTTTTCGTCAGCACTAGCCCCATCCTGTAGTTCTAATATTTGGGATATAGGCATCGTATTGTACCCTTCTGGGTGCTCTTCGTTTGTTTTGTGCTGCATCATGTACTCACCTGCTTCATATTTCTGAAAATAGGAGGCTTCCTTGGCGGCAGCGTCCGCTGCCGCGTTTCCCAAAGACACAATGTCTGTGTTGGATGTATGTGCTTGGCACTTAACTATTGCCACTGCAGTAGGGTTTTGTAGGGCCTCAATTAAGTCTTTCAACAAATCTGCATGCTGTACTGGTGTTCCGTCTGCTCGCCGAAATCCCCTCCGCCCCCACCTTGCTAGACCTCCACGCACTGTTGTTGTCATGTAAGCTGAGTCCGTGTATATGGTTACTGCGCAACCTTTTGCTGCATGCAACGCTTCTATGAGCGCAATCAATTCTGCTGCTTGTGCGGAGTAATGTGATGGGAGGCGGTACTGCACTAGTGTTTCATACTCACCATCTTCTAATCTCACCACCGCCATCCCAACATGCTTTTCTCCTGTATCCACATCAATCGATGCAGACCCATCCACGAAGTACACTTCCCCCTCGCTCAGAGCGTTCTCACACACCACTGTGTCCCCTTCTCTTTCCCCTGTATAGGTTGCGCAATCGTGGTCTTGCATGTCTTCTAATGTGCAGGTCTCTGAAATGAATGTCGCGGGGTTTACTGTTTTGCATCGTACCACATGGATGTTTGTACTAGACAATATTATTTCATATGCTGTTGCCCGCTGTGGTGTTAGTGTGCTTTTTGACCTCTCAAGTATTGCAAACAATGAATGTTCCACAAACAATGTTACTGGGCAACCCATTACTATTGTGGCACTTTTCTCAATCGCGAACGCGGCTGCAGCGAGCGATTGCTCGCACGCGAAATGGCCTTGCATTACGGCATCCAAAGTGCCACTATAGTAAGCCAAAGGCTTGTGTCCTAAGGACGTCTTTTGTGTCAGAACAGCTGTCATGAGTGTTCCCTTGCAGTGTGAGAATAGGTAAAATTTGCGTCCATAATCCGGGTTGGCTAGCACTGGAGCGCTTGAAATTAACTCTTTTAATGACTGAAATGACATACTCATTTCTCCTGACCACTCGATCTTTTTATTGTCCTGTTGTGCTTCTTTGAGTGCTTGCAGTAGGGGTCTGGTGTATGCCGCATAATCTAATATCCATGCTCGGCAATAGTTGCACATTCCCAAGAATTTCTGCATCTCTTTTACTGTTGTGGGTTCCGCTACTGACCTTATCGCTTCTGCCCTGTCGGAAATTATTCTTTTTCCATCTTTGGATATCAGCTGACCCAGGTATAAGACCTCTGTCAGGCAATACTGTAGTTTCTCCTGATCTACCTTGTACCCCTTGTTGGCTAATAGTGTCAGGAGCGTTGTTGAATCCTTCCTACATGCTTCTTCGTCTTGTGCACACACTAACAAATCGTCTACGTACTGAATGATTGTACTCGCAACTGATAGGTTTCCCAAGTCTTCATGCAATATGCGGTTGAATATGCTCGGGCTCTCACAGTATCCCTGTGGTAGTCTGCAGTGTTCATACCTTTTCCCCCCTAGTGTGAATGCTGTAAGGTATCTACTCTCTTCGGCAAGGGGTATTGAGAAAAATGCATTTTTCAAATCCACCACTGTGAAATGTGATGCCGTCTTCGGAATGCTGCATAATATGGATGCAGGGTTCGGGACCAAAGGGAACTCTTTCTGAATTACATCGTTTAGGGGGCGTAAGTCCTGTATCATCCTCCAAGACCCTCCTTTTGCTTTTTTAATTGGATAAATGCATGTGTTACATGGGGAGGTCGAGGGCACTATGATTCCTTGTTGTAAGAGTGCATTGATGGTCTCTTTTATCCCTTCTTCAGCCTCACGGGACAATGGATACTGTTTGACTCGGGGTAAAATTGCTCCCTGCTTTAGTTTTATCACCACAGGTTGTACTCCATGCAACAGCCCTACATCATGGGGGCCTGTTGTCCACAAATTATTTGGTACAATCCTCATGTCATCATCAAAGAATGACGGTGGTGCTCCTACCACTGCCATCAGTTGGACGGGGGTTTCTCTGGCTTTAATCAAAATGTTAAAGGGCATCGCTATTTCCATTACTATCTCACCATCCCCTTCTGCATCAGAGAAGAGATCCTCATCTGTTACCTCTCGTAGGGCGATGTTGGCATCTGTACATAGTACTGTGCGCCATTCACATCCTTCCCTATCCATTCCAATCACAGCAATTCTTTTTGCTGACACCTGTACAGCGTGCAGGTCTAACGGTACCACTGTTCCGGGTGCGGTATCAGGGCACACTATGGGGCGGAAGAGGAATTCCGCTGGAATCCTCCAGTTCATTCTTCTTAGCTCTGGAATTATGAGGGCCAATGTTTTTAGCCCTTCAATAAACATTTCTTTATTTTCTGGTACTCCTCGTACTTCCAGTGTGGTCGTGTAGGCTTGCACTACCAGCATTGCCCGCAAGGGGCATATCCCGGGTGTAGAGCACACTATGCCTCTCTCAGTGAATGATATGGTCATGTTAAGTTTGCTTAGGAGATCCCTCCCTAATAAATTTATGGGCGAATGTTCATAATACAGTAAGGGTGCCTTTACAGTTTTACCCCCCACTGTTACATCCAATGCTTCTGTGTAAGGAACTTCAATTACAGCCCCAGAAAACCCCTGCGTCTCTAACTTCCTGTTAGACAACGGGAACCGGCCCTCCCTGATACATGATTTTTCCGCTCCCGAATCAACCATGAATATGAACTGCTTGTCTCCTATCTGCGCCCCAACCAATGGTTCCTCTGCGGCATTGTAGGTTGTAGATAGAACTGGACACGCAAGTGTTCTCTGTGGGCTGTCCTATGCGGGATGTCTCATCGCCCCCCCCTGGTTGAAGACACTCCCTGAAACCACTGACATGCTGTTGTAGGGTGCTGGAGCAGGGGCTCCGTTTGCTGTTATTGCGAAAGGGTTGCCTGGCGTATATTCCATATTGTCATTATTTTGTGGGTGGGCCTGTGTTCTGTACTGGGGACCCTGCTGCTGTTCAATGTTACCTTGTCCTGGGTTTCTCAGCTGTTGCTGTCCCATAGGGAGACCGTATGGGCTCCCCGGGTGGGGGTGGCCATACTGTCCTCCTTCTTGGAACCCATTGTTGGGCCTGGTTCTGGACTCCCTAGAATAATGCCCCCATCTCACGCAGTTCCAGCAACTCCCTTGCGCACCTCTAGGGCCCTGCCATCCATTTCCTCCCATCCCTCCATGTCCCGTTCCACCTCCCCTTCGGCCCCTGTACCCACCTCGTCCCCCTCGAGGGGTCCACTCTTGCCACTGCGGACCTCCACCTTGTTCCTGCTCGTTCCACTGCCGCAGTCCTGTTCCTGCCCAATTAGTTGCCACTCTTCCTTGTATTGCTGTCAGCCCCTCCTCCTCCTCATCTCCCTCCCTGTAGTGGGGGAGTGCAGCTACAGCCGCTGCGACCTTCACCAACTTTGTCTGCACTAGTTTTGCTTCATCTGCCAATCTCTTCTGTGCCACTTCCTTCTCCCGTTCCTTTATTCTTTTACAATGGTGTACTATTATGCTTTGAATCTCAGGCCACCCCTTTGCTTCAATACCAGCTATTTTATCGAGCGCCTTTTGTACTTCTTTGGGGAGCCCTCTTTTTATAATAAAATAAAATAAGGATGTTGATTGATACCAGGGCGTACCCGTTTCAGCTCTCCACATCCCTTGGACCCGAAAAATGTAATCCATAGCCTCCTCTCCATCATTCATTGTGCACTGCATTACTGACTGTAAGTCTGGCGTGTCCGGGAATTTCCCGCAAGGCATCCCACACCCTTGCCCGTACTGTGTTAAAGGAGGCTCCATCATGGCGGTCGCAGTCTAGTGTTACTCCCGGGAAACCAGCCTTAACCCATACTCTCTCAGCCTGATCTCCCACCGCTGATACGAGCAAGCTCTTCACGTCTCCTATTGCTAGGGGTACCCCGGCAGTGTGCTTCTCAAAGGCGTATATCCACTTGCTTGCCCCTCCTGACAACGGGGGCAATAACTTTAGTAGGTTGGCTTTATCCATCTGAGCCCATGGAATATAGTTGGGCCTCCCTCCTCCCCTATGCATCAATGGGAGCTGTAACCTTCCTTTTGTCGTTCCATCGTGACCCGGTTTGACCGCTGATGTCCCCAGTGATGCCATTTTCCCCACCCTGTTCCTCAATCGCCCCGTCCACTCATCGTCCAATGTTCTCATCGAACATGTACCTTCCTCTCCGTCGCTTCCCCCTCCCATCGCCATACTCAACCTGTCGCTTTCTTCTAACTCGTCCCTTATATCACATAGTAATTCCTCTCTAATTCCCCCAAGCCTTTCTTCGTTGCCAACATCTCCCTCTTGGGTCCCTACTTTTATTATTCGTGTTGGTTCTTCCTCAATTCTAAACAGGATCTCGCCCTTTTTCCACCCCTCTTCGGGCTTTCTGTTTTCACCTGGTGCTCTAGACGTACGCCCTGGTCTAGTTGCATCTAGTGCTGTTTGTTCGCATATGTCTTTTATCCTTGAGAGCTCACCTTTTGCTATCGACAGTCTTGATTCTAAATCATCTGTGAGCTTCTCTATGTCTACCCTTTGTGTGCCTGCCTGGGCTCGCTCCCTCGTGCTTTCATATGGCGGAGGTGCCGTGGGCCGGTGGGGTGTAGTAGCTGTTGGGGGAGGTACGTAAGTGGGGTCACTGTACCCCTCTGCGGGCACAGGCTTGTTTAATATCGGGTACAAACTTATTACCTCTACTGGTGGCGCTACACTTGACACTTCTTTGACATCTTTTTGTATCAGTATTGGATTGTCTGTGGTGGACGGGAGATCAGGATTTAATGCTGGTGTTTTAGGCGGTGGTATCTCTTCAAATAACCTCCAGAAATCTAATACTTCTCTCCTGTTCTGCAACTGCTTCCCCTTGTACTTTAGAAAAATGCATGTGGCCACCGTGTCCAAAACGCTTTTATCAAAAGACCCTCCCTCGGGCCAAATCTGAGGTAACCCCTCCCCCTTTAACTCGGTCACCCATTGGTCATGATATTTCTTAATCCGCTCCGCGTGGCCTGGTAAACTCTTACAAATGTGCGACAAGGGTGTCTCGGCCCCCATCTTGTGTGTTCCCCTAGCGCTTGTTTCTATCTGTGTGTCTACAATTACAATGTAAACCTCTTACCACTATTGTTTTCGTGTGCTCTATCCCCTCCCTGCGCAATGCACAACTGGCTGTACACAGTAGCTATTCTCTTCTCTTTTTGGGGGGGGGCACATACAAGAGCAAACCATCAGTTATTTTGTCAACATTTACCCGGAAACCAAAATAGGCACACACTCACTCCCCCATGTCGTTTTATCTCTTCAACAGAAATCCTATCTGGTCACACTTACCATGACCGTTCCATTTATGTACATTTATAGCCAGTTTACACACTTACAACATCAACTTGTCGTCTGACCCATACGAGGTGCACACACCTCCCAGTAACACTCTGTCCACAATTCACGCTGCCCTCCCTTTCCTCCCTAGCCGGCTGTCCCTATCCTTCTTATTCCGATATATGGATGCGCATGTATATATATATGTATTGGTCTCCTCTTTTCTTTTGTAGTAGGATTCTCCCCCTCTTACTTTCCCCCTTTGCTTTGTACTGATCTCACATTTATTTTTCCCCCTAACCCTAAAGAAAAAGAAAAGAAGTAATAGCGGTCTCTAATATATTCTCAGTGCCCCCTTTTGCTGGACACTTTTTCTTATATTCCACTTCTTCATATATTCCCAGTACTAGTCAAGATAGCACTATGCGGCGCCGCCTTCCACCCCCTTTCGGAGCTAGGTTCCCGTCACGTTTATCTCTTCTTCACCTCTTAATCCTAATGGCCATATGCAAAGAAAAAGCAAGGACATTTTAGAATGATCTTTAGTAGATCTGCGTACCCTCTCTTCGTTCCCTGTCCTACACTTATTTCCCCACTCCCTTTACAGTCGCTCGCACTCAATACTCGCGTGCCCGTCTTGAACCGATAGTCTCCGAAACTGGGTCCGTCCAGGCAGTGTCGCCGTCAGCTCAACAGTCAGCCCCGGCTCCGGCGAGCGGTACTCAAAGGGGATTTTGCAACTGGGATCCCGTACCCCCTCTCTTTTGAGTGCGCACTTCTTATTGTACCGGTCGCCGTTGGCGGCCAGCCTTCCGGAGCCGGCTCACCGTGCGTATCCCTTTTCGACCGGAGATTCTCTTGCCAAAAGGGGACGGTAGCGTTAGATCGGGAAGAAATAATAGAAAAGAATCACGCTTTCGGGGTCACCACTGAAAGGGAGCGTCCCCAGCCAGCACGATCCTCCCCGCAATGAGAGACAATGAAGGACTCTCCCAGGTAGGGAATAAAGCCAAGACAGAGTGCGGGTGAGCTTAAATGGGAGTTTATCGATCAGAATAGGGCATGCAAAGAACTCTGCAAACTCCGAGAGCGCTCTGTCTGACAATCGCAAAGACAGGCATATATAATTACAAAAAACGTCATCAAAAACCTACATACTATAGGGGGCACAAATACAATGGGATTGGGTGGCGATGACTAACTATAGGTGCTGCTGCGAGGTGGTTGGTCGTGGCAGAAGAACGTCACTGGTCAGCCTCGTGGTTAGGGCTGGGCCTGACAAGTTGGCAGAGTTCATCCGGGCAGTGTTGGTGTGCCTCCGCGTCCAGTGTCAGAGATGAATGTCTTTTCCTGACTTCTTTGCCCTAGGCCATGCACACCGCAGTCATTCAGTCATTACAGTGTTATTCTCTTTAGTAAATCTTTCAATAGGTTATCTTACAGGTTAATGCAACACAGGAGGAATGCACCTTGTGAGAGGTCTGATGGTCATTCATCAGGGCATGGTTACCAGCGTCCTGTTGACCAGTACCATAGGTTGAGGGGCTAAGCTTCGGGGCATGGGACGGACGGTACAAGTCTCCCTGTCTTGTTAGATGTGGTTATAAATATGTCGCTGTGTGTTGCCACAGTGTTGGGTGTCCTCGTTGTACAGGGCCATAAGTCTAAGATGATCTGGTGGGTTGTGGGGTTTACGAGGGGGCGCCTTTGGAAGTGTGGGTTCAGGCAGAGGTTTACTGCTATGCTGTAAATAATGCAGGTGGCGGCCCGTGGCCTTGGGTGCTGTAAAGGGGGGGCTACGCATCTGTGGAGCGGCTCCAGCCTAGTTGGGGGAGGTGGGGCAGCGCGGCTCGGGCCTCTGTTCTCATGCTTTTGGCAGCCTGCGCAGGGTGGGAGGGGAATGGCCTTGCACATATTTGCAAAGGTATCTTCCTCATGTGTTGCCGGTTTTTGGAGGTGTAAACATTACAATCATTAGAACACTTTATAATATTTGTTTGAATTACTTGAGAACACACATTTCACTTTGCTGGAAGCATTTCAGTTATGTTCAGTCCGAGCACCTTATTAGTACACGATATTTCATCAATTACAGTATTAAACTATATGCATATGCATCTTGCAATAAGTGAGGTAGCATTACGGTTTGTGCAGCACACAGAAAATGAACCGCCACCGTATGTGACGGTGGCGGTATGCAAGGGGCTTTGAACATACATACGTGGTGAGTGCATTCTCGCACTCCCATCACTGGTGCCCCCTGCATGGTTACACTCGCCTTCTTGTGTACTGTAGCAGCATTAGTTCAGGTATGGCGCGGGACCGCGGGATGTGCGGGTCTTTTATGGCTGGTGTTATGTACACTAACTACACAATTCTACAGGTATCTTTGGCATGCATGGTGTGTATGGGGGGAATGCAACAAGTAGTTTTTTACATTTATCTCTGGGTACTCTTCCTCTTTCATCAGAGGACCATTCTACAGACCTTCCCATCACCCAGGCCCTGCTGACCGGGTCGTTCTGGGAGCAGTGATGCCCTGCGGACGGTGAAATGTTAGTGTCAGTGTATTGTGTTAGCTCATGTCCGTCCTTCTCGTGGGAACATGCTTGCAGCGGATCTGCAAGGGAGCTGTGGCGACAGGGATAACTGAAACTCTCCGTGGGTGGGGGGCCGCGCTGCAGCGCGCAGAGCTCACACCAGCTTTGATTAGACAAAATGGTTTCTGGGCCTAGCTAAATTCGATATATGTGGGCATCAATACGTGTGGGCAATGTCGTCAGCAGGTGAACCCTCCACCACCTGGGCCCGGGTGGTATGAGGGGACGCCCAGTGAGCCATGGCCCTCACCTGGGGAGGAGACGTGGGCGAGGAGGGTCTTTTGGACCAGTCCTCCCCTACAGTAGCAAGTAGCATCTGTAAGCATGTACACAAGCACTTCTGGCATCTTGCGTTTTTGCAGTGCTATAGCGGCCTAAGTGGCAAAATAACAAACGTGCAGACAGTATGTATATGTTTCGGTCCTCCATCTCATAGGACTGTACGCATGTATTCTTCATGTAGGTTGGTGTGTGAAGTTCCCGAATGTGCGGAGTGCATGTGTGCTTCCTGTCTAACGTTGCTATGTCATCATGACGTCTCTAATGACTCGCAGCCTGACTTGGTGGTATTTTTAGTCGATTCGATCCATGTAGTCTCCAGATCGGTCATGTCTCTCCTTGCTTACTTTGGGTAGGGTTCGTACCACCGCAGGGTTGTATGGTCGGCTGGCCGGGTACCTTTTGTGGCGCATGCTCAGGATGGGAGCAGTGGGAACCGGTGTGAATTCATACGATCAGTGGTGGTTTTGTCGTGGATGCTTCTTCCGGTAGGGGGGGTCCATCAGGAGGGATGGTATATTCAGGTTTTCCCTCTTCACGCTCTAGTGCGATCACTACACAATCAGCATAGTTCTGCAGCTCCCTTCTCACAGCGTGGCGTTTGCCATGGCGTTTGTGCCGAAGGAGCGCATACACACAGCATGCCCCAATCATTGCGCCTTCACGTCGGGTACAACCTCTTGTCACCATGGATACATGACGTTGTCGCGCTGTACTTCTGCACACACGGGCATAAAGTATGAACCTGCAATGGCGTTGGTGCTTCTGATTGAACGTAAGTGCCTGCTTGTTATTTTTCATGTCTTCTGAAGATAATGCTTGATCCAGTATTTTATGACCTGGACTGTCTTTTGAATTCTGCTTTTGGTCTTCGTTTATTGGTATTCCTGTCTATGAACTATTTTCTGTCTTACGGATTGGCTTTTGGATTTTCTTGACTGCTGTTGTTTTTTGGACTTAACTTCGGACTGTGGACATTTCTTTCCAGACTGAGTTGGTGCACAGTCCTTTGATGCTCTATAGTACGGACTGTTCTGTGCTTCCTCGAGTCCTTTATCCATCCTTGTGCGGCCAGGGGGTAGGTCCCTACTAACCTACTCCCCCCCCCCCCACCCTTTTTCCCCTTCTCTCCTCCTGGATTCCTCTGTGTTCTCTCGGATACTTCCTTGATCTCATCTGCCACATACCTTGCTCTTTTCCGTAGGAGTAAAATAGAGCTTTTTTACTACTGGACAATTCCTAGGTGTACCTACAGCGCCTCAGTCTAGCAGGATAGTGTTGCCCTCTGCCTTCGCTTATAGTATACTAGCACAAGTACGGGTTGCAAAATCTTTCTTTGTTTCCACTGCTTGGCGTTTACCTAATAGAGATGTACATCAAGGGAAAGGTCACCCTCAAGTGAGGAGACCCGCTTTTAGACTTGGGTTACCAGTCTGCTGATCCTGAAGGCTATGGTTGGTCCCCGGGGGTATCCTGTTGAGTACTGACAGAATAGAAGCCTCCTTATGGATGTGTCACGATACTCTCGCTGCCCTGAAGCAGTTGGTAACAGAACTTCTTCACAATATGACCACCTCACATACGGCCATGAATAGGATTAATTCCTTGCAGTATCTAGCCCAACCTCAACCTTAGGGTGACTGACAGGCAGGAGCTGCCACGGCTTTCCCCGCACCTAGACTGAATCAAGTACCAGTAATGATGTCAACTCGGGTCCCTCTAGTACCGCCAGAGATTCAATGGCAACCCCAGGGTTTACAGGACCTTCATCAATCAGTGCAAGTTGCACTTTCTATGCCGACCTACCCCATTTCTTAATTCTACCACTAAGGCAGCATTTGTCCTTTCGTACCTTGGGAGGAACTGCCGCTGCTTGGCCGAACTCTACTCGAAATTAATAGTTATATTCAGTACAATTGCAATGCCCTGATCACGGCCATGAATCCTGTCTTTGACACTTGTTACAAAACAGACTAATGATCTAGAATTCCTTAACCTCAAAGAGGGTGATACACCGCTACTTATCTACCTGGCAAAATTCAATCAGTTAGCAGCCGAGACAGGTTGACGATAAGAAGGCTGCTGTCTTCTATTAAGGGTTATCTGATGATTTGAAGGACACTCAGCAACACTTCCAGTTGTACCTGTAGCATTTCCTGAATTGCTAGACTTTGTTTTACAAATTGATGCCCGAAAAGCAGAATGAAAGGGCAAACGTAGACTACCCGCCACAAGAACAGATCAGACACTTTTGAATGCCCCGGACACTGAACCTATGCAAATAGGAGCCATCCGTGGTCCCCTATCAGACACGGAGAGAGAGCATAGACGCAAGTCAAACTTATGCATCTACTGTTAAAAAACCTATGCATGTACTGAAAAAATCATCCAAAATGTTGCATTACAGTTCCCAGATATAACCTGAAAAGAGCAGGTGGGAAAAGCTTCCCGGTTCAAGCCGCCCAACACTGGAACGCCCTCTCCTTGCACCCCCCAAACAGACCAGACCTTCCTTAGCTTTAGGAAAAATACAAAATCCTGGCTTGCTGTTAATGATATCTGAATGTAACCATCTGCCTGCAATGTTATCGTGTACTATATTGCATCGTACTTTACCTGTAATCTCTAAGGACTGTTAATAATAACCTATGTACTGTAAATAATCATCTTACCTGTAATTATGCATTTATATAGCGCACCATAAACCCCGAGGTGTGAGGGCGCATACAGTACATGCAACATAAAACGTACAAATGACAACTATCAACATATGAATGATATGTCATATGGCACCACTAGAGAAAATGGCTTATACAGGAATAAAAACCCAACACCGAGATGCACATCAAGTTACACACAGAAGAACCTCTGGGGAGATATTTACATTTTCTTAAAAAGGCAGGTAAGGAACTGCTCCCACAACCCGATGCAGTCACTGTCGGGTTGTGTACACCTGTCATCCAAGCCCAGTCTACGCATGATCTTCAAATCCGACAGTCTGACTAGGCCAGGTCCTGTGCACTGTCGAAACCAAGCAAGGACCTTATAGCCTAATGGTTGTCTTAACTCTATAGTTTCAGCCTTCGGAATGTTAGTAATGATCAAGTTCCTGTCATCCATAATGAAGTCCTGGAAACTATTGTCCTGAATTATTGGCATCTGTGATTTCCTTAGTCGTAGGCTTCGCAAAGCTACCCTTTTAAAGTTGACATTCACTTCTGTAAGAGGTTTAACTGCTTTGTCATCAGCAGGAATTACCTTGTACTGTATATAAACAACTGCATATTCTTGTCGCGCTCAGATACCTTCGGGTGAGGAGAGCTTTACAAATAAACAAACTGTGGTTCAGCTGAACATTTCTTACGCAAATGCCCAAAAAGATCTGTTTGCAAACCGGGAAATGCCAAAACTCGGCCATGGATGGAGTCCCTCAGCCGAGTTCTTGCCCTTTGGACTCCCAAGTCTTGCCTAATTTACCCTAGAGTCCCTATCAATCCTGTTTTTGTTACCCAATGAAGACTCCCTACAAACCTGTGATGTCATAGATTCAGGTGCAACGGGTAATTATATGGATGTCCAATATGCCCGGCAGGCGGTCATGTCAGTTGTCCTGAAAAAAACGCCCGAGATCGTTAATGCAGTCTATGGTTCGACCCTTGTTTCGGGATTAGTAACGGAACAAACTGAATCTATATTGATGTGCATTGATACCAGATCATAAAGATATCTCATTTGATCTTATCGCAGCACCACAATATCTGGTGATACTCAGTTTGCCTTGGTTGCGGACACCTAATCTGCATATCGATTTGGGAAAATGTGAAGTGAATTTTTCCTCACAATACTGTAACTTAGATTGTTTTAACTCTAATGCAGAAGCAACACGTTTCCCTGGCAAGGCTATCTTGGACACAGTTTCTTCTATTGGAGCTGTTTTTTACAGATCGGATACGGGAGTCCCTAATGTGTATCTGTCCTATGCTGACATTTTTGGTAAGGGTAACGCGGAACAACTATCCCCCTCACCGGCCTTATGATTGTCCCATAGAACTTATTCCGAGTTCTAAAATACCTAGTAGTCTGGTTTATTTGCTTACCCTTAAAGAAGACTAGGTCCTTAAAGACTATATCGAAAAGGCTCTTGCTAATGGGGTTATTCATCCCTCTAAGTCACCGGCTGCCTCTCCACTGTTCTTTGCACTGAAGACAGAGGGCGACCTAAGGTCTTGTATAGACTATAGAGTCCTCAATCCCATCCCCATCAAGAACTAATATCCTTTGCCGCTCATCTCCGTCCTATTGGATCAGTTGGGCTATTGAGTGATATTCACCAAACTGGACCTCAGAGGGGCCTATAATTTGGTTCGCATACGAGACTGGGATGAGTGGAAAACTGCATTCGAGACACGCTATGGGTTGTTAGAGTACCTCGTTATGCCCTTCAGACTCTGTAACGCTCCGGCAACTTTTCAGTATTTCATGAATTACATTTTTCCAGGACATTATTGACCACTGTGTGGTAGTATATCTGGATGATATCTTGATATATTCAGCTTCCTACGATCTGCATCTTGTACATATCAGATCTGTCCTGCAAAGGTTGAGGGAGAACTGCCTTTTTGCTAAAGCCGAGATGTCCGTATTCAATACAACTGAGGTCGCATTCCTTGGCTATGACATAACGAACCAAGAGATCAAAATGAATCCAAGATTAAGGACTTGTTGAACTAGCCTGTTTCGACTACTGTGAAGGCCTTAGTCTCTCCTTGGTTTTGCCAACTTTTATAGAAGGTTTGTGCACTCCTTCTCTGCTTTTGTCTCACCGTTGACCGGACTCATTAACACCAAACTGCTGTTTCAATGGAATTCGGCTGCCCAAAAGGCGTTCGATACACTTAAACTTGCATTTAGTACAGCACCAGTATTACAACACCCGGACTCTCAACAGCCTTTTATAGTTGAGGTGGATGCCTCCAACCTGGCGGTTGGGCTGTTCTATCCCAACGATGTTCCGGTACGGGTACTATCCATCTTATTGCATTCTATTCCTGCAAGCTCACTCTTCCTGAAAGAAACTACACTATTACAAGGCATGAATTGTTGGCCATTAAAGATGCTTTCGCACAATGGAGGCACCACTCATTGGGAGCCTGTCATGTGGTCACTGTTTATACCGATCACTGCGATCTACAGGCTCTCAAATCTGTCAAATGTGTTACGGCACGACAAGCTCGTTGGCATTCCCTTTTCTCCTTATTTGATTTCATCATTTCTTACAGACCTGCAGTATTGCACTCAAAGGCAAATGCTCTCTCGCTTGGGTGACCTCATGTCAATTGCGAAGTAGGAATGGAATCTTTAACTGCCACATCAAGTGGCCTGTGGTTGTACTCTGCAGTCCTCCCTGAGAGAGGCAATACAAGAGTGGGTCACTAAAAACCCGGCGGAAGTGTCGGGGCTCAATTCTGACATTATCAATGGTCTACTCTATATCCATAATAGGATATACTTTCCTACAGAAGAAACACGTCCAAGCAGTCCATCCAGGACGAAAGTAAACTATGGAATTACTGCATAGATTGTGTTGGTGGCCGTCCGTGTCCCGTGATGTGGCAGAATACATCAATATGTGCTTGGTTTGTGCTCAGTGCAAAATTAGCACTTGTAAACCTGTGGGTCTAATGTAACCCCTTCCAATTCCCCATAAGCCTTGGCACATGTTGTCGATGGAATTAATTGTAGAACTACCGTCCGTACAAGGCTCTGATACCATGTGGGTAGTCATTGATTATTTTACCAAGATGGCCGTCTTCGTCCCATGTCAGGGTGTCCCATTTGCTCCTGTTTTGGCAGACCTTTTCCTCAAAAATGTCATTTGCTTCTTTGGTTTACCTTAGATTATTGTTTCTGATAGAGGGTCCCAGTTTACCTCTCATTTCTGGAAAGCCTTGTCTTCCTCTTTCAACATTGAAGACCATTATTCCTGTGCCTACCATCCCCAGACAGATGGGCAAACTGAAAGACAGAACACGACTTTAGAGCAGTACCTTTTGATGTCTGTGTTTGCAACACCAGGACAGTTGGTTGTCTGCTTTGTTCACGGCCGAGTCTGCTTTTAATAATTCTGTGCACTCATCCACTGGTTCTTCTCCATTCTGTGCCCTCTATGCACAGCATCCCTGGTCCATTACGCTGGATCTATCTCTAATGGCCAGCAGCCTGGCCGCTCATTCTTGTGTGCGGGGATCTGTCTGCACTGCATACTGAGATACATGAACATCTTGCCCAGGCACAGCATTGTGGATGTTCATCGCAGTCCTGCACCTATGTATCAAGTTGGAATGTAGGTTTGGTTGCCCACAAAGAATCTTCGATTGGACGGCAAGAAAAATCATTTGCCGCTATACATCGGTCCTTTGATTTCCTGTGTCTTCAATCCAGTTTCTGTTTGCCTGGAGCTCCCCTCTCACTTGCATATCCATCCAGTCTTTCATGTCTCCCTATTAAAGCCCTGTCATCCGACTACCAGATTACAGGAATGTTTGGCCCCTGTTCTTGTGGAGGGGACCGAGGAGTATGAGGTCAATGCAGAATTGGACATGAAGGTACATGGTGACATGCACGATTATCTTGTTCACTGGAAGGGTTATGGCCCTAAGGACAGGACCTGGGAGCCGGCAACATTCATGACCCCTTGTTATTGGCTCGATTCCATGCCACCACAGCACTGTCTGGTCCTTCGGGGGAAGATACTGTCATGGTCCACTGCTCTGTATTGCGATCACTACACAATCATCATAGTTCTGCAGCTCCTTTCTTACAGTGTTGGCTGTTTCCATGGCGTTTGCGCCAAAGCAGCACATATACACAGCGTGCCCCAATCATTGCGCCTTCCCGTCTGATACGACCTCTTGTCACCATGGTTACTGGACGCAAGGCACGACGTCTGCACGCTGTACTTCTGCACACATGGACATAAAGTATAGACCTGCAATGGCGTCAGTGATTCTGATTGAACGGAAGTGCCCGCTTGTTCTTTTTGTGTCTCCTGAAGCTAACTCTTGACCCTGTATTTTGTATCCCGGACTGTCTTTTGGATTCTACTTTTGGTCTTCGTTTATTGGTATCCCCGGCTACAAACTATTTTCTGTCTTACGGATTGGCTTTTGGATTTCCTTGACTGCTGTGTTGTGTTTTGCACATGCCTTTGGATTGTGGACTTTTCTTTCCGGACCCTGAGTTGCCGCACAGTCCTTGGACGCTCTGCAGTACAGACTGTTCTGTGCTTCTTCTAGTCCTTGGTGCATCGTCGTGCCACCCGGGGGTAGGTCCCTACTACCCCCCCCCCCACCTTTTCCCTTCTCCTCTCCTCCTGGATTCCTCCATGTTCTCTTGGCTACTTCCTTGATCTCATCTGCCACAGACCTCACTCTTTTCCGTAAGAGTGAAATGGAGCTTTACCACTGGACGATTCCTAGGTGAACCTGCAGCGCCTCAAAGTCTATATGGTTAGTGTTGACCTCTGCCTTTGCTTATAGTATACTAACACAAGTACGTGTATGTGACCATGACCTTGAAGACTGGAGCTATAGCATTGACCAGTCAATGGGTCGCTAATCATTCTTTGTCTTGTCATTTACCTGGTGGTATTTTTTTGCTCTTTCAATTGAACTAGATCTCTGTTTTTAACACATTACCAAATTGAGAGGTACATCAAGGTAAAGGTCACCCTCAAGTGAGGAGACCCGGTCTTAGACTCGGTTTACCTGTCTACTGATCCTGAAGGCTATGGTTGGTCCCCGGTGGTTTTCTGGTGAATACCATATCCCACAAACCCGAGAATACACGTTATTCAGGGGTACATAACACCTTGGATCAGGTTGACTACATTCTAATGACAAATGAGGCAGTGTGGGACACGACTGACTGCAAAATACTATCCCGAACATTGTCAGACCATAGCCCAGTTCTGATGGTGTTGCAACTTCCCACAGCACATAAACGCCCAAACACATTGAGATTCAACTCGCGCTCACTGACTGATGCAGTGTTTGCTCAACAGATCACTACGTAGTTAAAATTTAACATTTAACACAGACTCTGTCACAGCTAGGGCCTTTGGGAGGCCTTTAAACCTTAAATGGGAGATATATGCATCCACAGCAGTAGCAGAGTGCTCAAAGACATCAAAGCAAGACTAACAAACGGAAATAACATTACAGTATTACAGGGTGAGGGCCACAATGAAACTACATTGGCCCACATTCCCAGTCCCACCCCACACAATGGGCGTAATGGATAATGGCACCCAGGGGAACTACTAGGCTGATCTCTAGACTATACAGCTACTTAAAGACGGGCATTACCAGGAGAGCCCTGCTATGCTGAACTGACGGACCAACTTACTGGGTATCCTCCCAGAGAATCACTGGGCTCAAATATGCACGCTTACAAGAAAGATCTCGATTAGCCAGAGGCTGTGTGTAATACACACTAGCGCTTCGTACACTGCACTTATCATTCACCAACTAGTTGCACACAATTGATAAGACAAAATCGGACAAATTCCTGAAGTGTAAAACTGTAGCTGCTGCTTTCTATCACATGGTGTGGAAATTCTATCCCCGCTAGGGAACATGGTTGCTATATTTATTCCTCATTCCCCTACGGGATTTTTACTGGGATGGTTTACGGAATAGTGGGACTACAATTAGAACTCTAAATTCATGATAATGGCCTTATTGTTGGCCAGGCGCAAGATTGTGATCTGGTGTATGGCAACTAGGGCCCCTAGACGCTTTGAATGGAGGTCAGACTTGGGTTAGGCATGCAAACTTGAAAACATACGTATGTAATATTAGCAACCCCTGAGACCGACCTAAAGACATTTGTAATGATGCCCCGGCACTGTCTGCACTCAATGGGGCACAGGGAAAATGCGAGTGGACTAGAGAAGCATAATGCCCAGATACTCACGGAACTCATCTATGTATGCCAGGAGGAATGCCCAATGTACGTACCGCGCAGACCGAACGACAATAACGAATTTAAGCCATCATCTGTTTGCTCTGAGCGTGAGATAGATGGATTGATGTGTGCCGATGCAAATGTACACATCCAGTGTATGTGACCATGACCTTGAAGACTGGAGCTATAGCATTGACCAGTCAATGGGTCGCTAAAACTGTCATTTGTGTTACTCCTCTGCCTGATATTATTGGGTTCAATCTACAAAACTACTAACTGCCAAAGTAGGCCTACTGAATGTTACCAGGTTAAGTGAACATTTTGAATAAAAATATAGTAAACATGTATCTATTTTTCTGAGGCTTGTGGATCTGCTTATAATCAAAAGCTTTGCATCGGCTGACATCTAGTGGTTGGTGCAGAGTATTACATGATTTCATTTTGATTTCGAAAAGGGGCGTTGACCTGGCGTTCCTATAATACTATCCCTACTGTGACGTGTACTTAACCATGATTCCACATGCGTCAGGGAAGACCCTTGCACGTTACAGTGAAGGAGAAGGTCTCCTTACATTACCCCAATAATATTATTTATCTTCCTGTCCTTCAGCTTTTGACATGGAGAATATCACCTTTAAATTCTGACCACATGTAATAAAACGTTTCTTTGGAAAGACACACATATTGAGTCTTCAATTATTGACTTCCAAGAAACCACTGGGTAGACCAATGCCTGTCATGTCATCTTTTTAAGCCTAAAACACTGAAAGATCAGCACTCGAAACGCTGGGAAGCTTTCTCGTTGCAAGCTGAGGCATCTACGGAATACCCGCTGCGGTGGAGGAATCTGAGCAGTTTCGAATCTGAAGCCAAAGATTTCAGATCGGGAAACTGGGGATTCCCGTAGGCCAGTCCCCAGCTCTGAACGGCAAGCATCCCGCTGTGCTATGGAGAGTTCATGTGGCGACAAGACTAAACGCGCTTCAAATTGTACACTGGAAAATGTCAGCGCGCTCTATAGGAACGCAGAGCTAATCAAAACACATTGCGATTACAAATCACATTTTACCCTCTCTAGCTCTTTCTACACTTCCGTCAAAACGTTCAAAATCCTTTGTGGAGCCGGCCACCAAAGCGCCTACTGGGTCGGTCGAGCAAAGCACATCGGCTCCTAGTGCTTCTCTCTCAACGCATGGCCAAAAGCCTATCTTCATACCGACCCCTTCCACACTGAAGGATACTACGAATAAACCAAAACCGCATGCGCTGAAGACTACCATTTCGACACATATTGAGAAAAAGAATACCACACATGTTGAAGCTAGTTCTCAAAAAGACGAAGCAAACACAGGAACAGGTTAAAACACAAGTAAAAGTTTGATTTCCACTGAAGGGGTCCCTAGGTTCATCGGGTGATGGACAAAGGGAAAATGTGAGGTCACTATTAACAGGATGGCCTGATGTTTAGAAAAACACCCTCTTAAACACAAACCAAAAGTTCTAGAAGAGCTTCCTTCCAGCATATCAAGAACTGACCCACTGTCCCTTACGAGGAACCAGTGGAGATAGAAATATATACAGATGAAGAGGATTTTGAGGAAGACTGCACAGGCACAGCCCAAGAAGACCTTCCTGTGCCCTCACCAGACATTGATAATCCCATCTCCTCTACGCCTATTGATGACAACATACTATATTAGAAAAGCTGCCCACTACTTCAGTAAATTGACACACACGAATCGGGGGCGGCCGCTTCTTTAGGGCATGGCTGCCTGGGCCTGACCACACATGGAGAGGGACACGTCAAATTTTAAGCATTTTTTTAAATTGTATTACAGCACAGAGCTTGTAGGGCTCTGCGCAGTTATCGTAATCCACATGATGTAGGGGGCTGGCGGGGCGCTAGAGCTGTGGCCTCGCCAGCATTGATTTATACGCAAACAACACAGCAGAGAGACAGACAGGATCTTCAGTCTGCCTGCTAACATGAGGTATATTTCATTGGCATTGGCTGTGGATCAGCCAATGAAACTTTGTGACTGTGTGGGTGGTGTCATGTGGGCACGCATGTTTTCTCACTTGCCGAACTTTGCCTTGGCCCTTGTGGACCGGTAAGTGTGAAGTATGTGCCACTGCCCCCAGTCTGTACCACGGCTGGACTAGCTACTCCATTCAATGGACCAGTAGTCCTCTCCAGCTGTGGTACAGCAGGCCTCCAGATTCCCTGCAGTTTTCCACGCTCTCCTCACTGTCTCCCCCGTCCAACCTGTGACACCATGGTCATGGGGGTGGGAGGGACGGAGAGCGCCAGCGACCTGAAGGCTTGTGTGCCACCGCACTAGATGTAGTGTCGAGGGTGGGCCAAGGTAGAGATCTTGGCAGGCACAGACCCAGGACCCGAGCAAGAGATGATGGGACTCATTACGAATCCGGCGGTAACCCTGACTGTACTTTAGGCGGGTTGACGCCAGACTCTTAACACTTTTCCGGCACCTGACTTCCTGTTGCCACCGGGACATTACAAGTCTGGGAAGTCAGGTGCCGTAAAATGTTAGTCCCCATTCCCATGGAGACCCACAGGACTCCATGGGAATGGGGACACGGAAGCACTGGCACCGTTGCTATCAATGCTGATGCTTCCATGAAAGGTGTGCGGGCGCAGGGCCGTTACTTCCGGCAGGTCAGACCTGCTGGGTACAACAGCTACCGCCCACAGAGTTGTAGGGTGGCAGTCTATGAATGGGTGCCGGTATCTTTGCGACTGGCACCCATAATTCTGGACTGCCGCACTTGCAATTAGGCCCAATGTCTCCTCCTCTCTGTCCCTGTCACCCATAAGCATGTTGTGTGCAAGGGGGCAGGACCAGCCTGTACCACGACTGGACTACTACTCGAGTTCACTAAATGGACCAGTATAGTCCTGTCCAGCTGCGGTATTGCAGGCAGCCGCTGCCCGATACCATTTCCTGCCTTAGAGTGCATGGCTCAGTGAGCTTGGCTGCTTGTCAGTGTCTGCACAGCACTCTGCAGAATATTTTGTTGACGCTCTGTCTCCCCAGTACCACCTGTGACAAACATGGTCATGGAGGATGGAGAGTGGGGATATGATATGTTATTTATAACACACTTAATACCCAGAGTTTTCTAAGGCCGGACCCGGGGATCGAACCTGTGCTGCTCCGTGTTGGCTGCTCCGTGTTGTCTTGCTTCCTAGGCGAGGACGTTGCCCCTGAGCTATCCTCCTGAGAGCGCCGGTGGTTAACGAGGCTGGGCCCAGGTAAATGGCCAGCTCAGGGCCTGAGCGAGAGATGTCTCCTGTTCTAGGAGACATCTTCTCTCGGGCCATGCATGTGCCTGCCATCACTTTCTCTCGCAGGCACACTGGTGCAGCCAGGACAGCTGCTAATGTGCTAAGTACTTAGCTCACAGTATAGTGAAAGGGACGAACACCTTGTTTTATTCAAAGCAGTGCTGTAAAACAAGTTGTTCGAATGCAATCCTCCTTATGTGCACATTGGGCGATATTTTTCAGAGGCAAAATTCCATCTATTGCCTCTACCAGTGAGGTATTGTTTATTGCGCTTATCTGATCGTGATACATTCCCAGCATAGAGAAGCAAGCAATGTGAACCCCTGTTCCCAATAAAAGACATGCCCAATTCCTGCAGACTCATTCAGATGATTTCTGCAACTCTGTTTCAGAAAGAGCTTTTACAAACAGCTATTTCTACCAATTACATCTGGGAAGAGATGTGTTCAAGCTCCTGAATTGCTGACGGGCCTCAAATCCCGGCTTTGCCACTTAAGTGCGTGCCCTTGGCCACATTCTTTGATCTCACTATCCCATATCTGCCAAAATTAAGTGTATTTAAGGTATTCAGCTCACACTGTCTGCTACTCCAAACCACACCTGATATTTCCACATAGGTAAATATTAATCGTGACAATTCTGACCTTGCAGTTTATTTCTCTCCTGCCTTACTCATGGCAATGTGTTTTTACTTTCATGATACTGTTGCATATTGAAGACTCAATCTATAATATTGTCTGCAATATAACTAATGTCACTATTTATGCAAAGGAATGGGGGGGCCCACACATCTTTTGCCGCCCACGCCCAGGAAATCTTACGGTTGGCCCTGGCACAGCGAAATAATAGGTTAGAAGTTCTAAAAATAAATACAGAAGAGCAGTCCACTCAACCATTGGCACCTCTGATTCTGTCACAGGCTACCCATGTACAGATGTGCTTTTCATAATAAATGCGAGATTAGAAGTCGCAGAATGCCAGAGGGAACTCAGACTGTGAGAGCCAATCGTACCCCATCACATATGATTTAACAGAAGATTCCTAGATGCCTCTATAACACCGATAGCATTCTTGTGATTCCTGTTATGAAACTAATGGCTTCTGGTACTTGTAGTCATTTGGTTCACTTCAACTGAGCCAAATGGACGGGTTTTGTGAAAGGAAAGCGTGGCTGGTGTCCTGGTGATTTGCACAAAGGCACTGGAAGCACCCTTAACACAATGTGTGTGCCTTCTTTCCTCTGGAATCCACATCCCTGAACCAGGTCTTTACAGGTTTTTGTTCTTTTCACCCCAAGTCATAGAGCCATTTTTATTGGCCAGGCTGAAGATGGGATGATTAAAATGGCCCTGTCTCTATGTGCCCTGGTGACTGCGGAGAGGAAACAGAGGTGCGCGGTTTTATAAGCACAGGGCTGTCTCCTTTGTCCCAGTTCATCACATATCGGGTACATATTTTGTCTAGTGCCTTACCAAATATTTTTCAAGCCAATATTGCCATAGCCAGTCTAATTCGTTCGTTCGTTCAGTGGTCAGGAGAAATTCTATGACAAGACTGGAGGCGGCATTATGCTTCAACTTCTTTAATTTACTACTCCTCAGCAGTTTCAACAAAATCAACAACAAACACTGAAAAAAATGTCTCAAAGGACTTTTCTTGCTTTGGAACTACAATCCCCAGTCTCTGTAGTCCATTTCACTCCATGCTCAGTTTATGACCACTTCCTGTCCCTGAGCACCTCCTCTTCTTTCACTGCTCTTCAAGCAGATAAGTTCCATTTCTGTTATCTCTATATAATGTCCAATATGTATAGTATTTAGCAGATTGGGAAAGAACTTATGTAGCATAGAATGTGTGAAGAGATGCCTTGGCAGGCAGGATTAGCGCTGCGCAGGTAGTCAACCGATTCGTTCTTTAGTTTTAGCCAGCTTTATAGCGCTCTACCTTCGATCGCCGTGCTGCGACGCGAGACTGCGAGCCGGCACTTGAACGGACCCCGCAGCGCGGTCTCCCCGTGCCATATGCCCGGCACCATAGGGGTCCGAGCCGCGCTACGGGTAGTCACAGGAGCCGAGAGCCGCCCGCGGAAGCTCTGCGGGCCCCCTCCTTCGGAGGCAGAGGCGCAGGAGCTCCGCAGCGGCTCGGCGCTCCGACCCCCCTCACTCGCGGGGGCGGAGCTTGCTGGGAGGGCTGAGGAAGCCGCGAGCAGCGGCCCCCTCATTCAGGAGGGCGGAGCTTTCTGCAGTGCCCGCTTCCGCGTTCGCATTGTTTACTGCGACGCGGAGCGGAGCACCAGCAGCATAGCCCGGCCTGGCGGTGAATAGTTGAGATATCCCGCGAGCGGATCATATTGATAATTATACCGGAGCTCGCTCCGAAAGACACGCCCGCGCAGGGCGAGTGTGTTCATAATAATAAAGTAAAAGATTCGAGCAGAGGGCTGAAAGCTTCAGAAGCAGCCAGGCTGAGAGCCTGATACAAGACACAGTGCCCACCTCATACAAGGCACATGGGACCAGACGCCCATCACAGGCTATCAAGAATTGAAATAAGTCCAGTGCAGCCACTTGAAAGGAAAAAAGAACAAAAAAAAGAAATATATATATATATATATATATATATGTATATATATATATATAATAAAGAGACTATTTTAGATTATAGTGTTACATAATAAGCCTCCTTGTACAAGACAGCAACTTGTGCATTTGAGAGGTTCGGAAGCACCTATACAGTGAAAGGGCTTGCTAAAACACTGTGATTGGTATTTCAGGCACACAGTACCTCCCAGGATGTCAGATTTTGAATGGAGTGAAGAGGAACAGTCGCTCGACCTAGCTGCCAGCTTCAAGGAGGTACTAGGAAGCTCACTTATAGATGCAGCGGTGCAGGTAGTAAAACCTCTCCAAGACAGGCTGGAGTCACTGGAGGCTATTCTCCACCAGCCCATAGACAGCACCATACGGACTGAGCGCACGCCCACAGAACCCTCAGAAGCAGGGTCGAAGGGGAGTACAAAGGCCCGAAAGAGGAAAACCTCTTGCGACCCCCAGGACCAGGTAGAAGGGGCAAAAGAGAAGGCCCCGGAGGTCGTTGACGCTTTTGCAAAGCTCCGTGAAGCATATTTGCAGCGCCAGACTGTGCCGGACCTCATGACCCCCACTCCAGGGGAAGAGCAAGATGGAGTGGAGAACCCAGGCTCGGAAGAGGAGCTGGAGGAAGGAGACCCTGCCTCCCAGGATGAGGATGAATTAAGGGAGGAGGAGGATATAAGACCCAGCGGAGGGAAGAGAATCTGCAAGGAGAAGCACCTTGAGGAGGTGGAGGAGGATATGTTCGATCCGGTCAGCATCCGAGGTCCTCAGACTGGCAGCCATCACCCAGAGTGGCCCAGTACATGACTAAGAGATTGAGAAAGGCACTAGACAAAGGGGTGCGGCAGCGCCTGCGAGCAGAATGCCTGAGACCAGACCTACCGGGGAAAGTGGCCGAGACGCCAGAATTAGACCCCAAGATGCTCACCTTCGTATCGAAGTCCAGCAAGGATCCCCGTAAAGGGATTGATAGGTCTTGGAGGAGTTGCCAGGAGAAGGTTCTCGATTTAGCAGGGCCACTGGCGAAAATAATGGATCTGGCAGAAAGGGCAAGAGATACGGGAGAAGAAGTAGATCCCAACGCCCTAGCAGGCTGGGCGCAGAGAGCAGTATGCCTTCTGGGTAATACGAACTGTGCCATCGCCTCGGAACGCCAGAGAGGACTGTTGCTGAAAATATTCTAAACTCAGCGACCTCACATCGTACGAGGTGGGAGAAGCAGCACAGGGACTCCTCTTCGGACAGACTTTCGGAAAGGAAATGGGCCACCTCGTCGGCACCTACACATCGCTAGAGAAAGCACAAGCTTCTTATCTGCAAGATCTTACCGAACAGAGTTTTTGGCGGGACCAGCCGCCACAGGGGTCGCTCGGCTGGTCGTAACCAGGGAGGTAGAAGACCCCAGAATCCCAGAGCCCAATACTGGGAGAACAGGCAACAAGACTCCTTCTTCCCTACCACAGGGCGATTCCAGAGAGGGCGCAGAGGGAGAGGAGCTGGCTGGGGACAAGGCTTCTCGCAAGGTGAGAGCGACATATTACCCTCCAGTGGAAGGGAGAACTGGTATGTTCTGGAGAAATTGGTGTGCGCTTTCCAGCGATGCCTGGGTGTTGCAAACAGTGCTAGGCCTACAACTAGAATTTGTAGAAACCCCTGTGTAAGCGCGCAGACCGCACCAGCAACGTCTAGAGCGCGCAGAGCAGAAGTTGCTAGACTACGAGCTATTGCAGCTGGCGAAAAAGAGCACCATAGAGAAGTGTCAGAGAGACCCCGACTTCGTAAGCAATATGATCTTAGTACACAGAAAAGAGAAAGTACGACCTGTGATAAATTTAAAAGAACTAAACAACTGGGTGGTTTACCGACATTTAAAAATGGAAGGCATCCACCAGCTTCGGGACACGCTCAGGGAAAAAGATTGGCTAACAAGACTAGATCTGAAGGATGCCTACCTGACGATCCCAATAGCAGAGGAGTTCAGGACATTCCTGGCTTTTCGTTGGAAAGGGCAGCTTTGGTGATTCAAGACCATGCCCTTCGGGCTTGCATCAGCTCCCTGGGCCTTCACCAGGCTGATGAAGCCAGTGGCAGCAGCAACAAGAGAGAAAGGGCTAAGATTTCTATCTAGACTATCTCCTGCTGCTAGCCGAGAGTCACTCAGATATCAGACAGAATGGGTCCAGGATCTGCTAGCATCTCTAGGTTTCTTAGTGAACACAGAGAAGTCGAATACGGAGCCAGCGCAGAGGCTGGATTTTCCAGGCTTCGTCCTGGATACCAGGAAAGCGACTCTGGAGCTCCCAGCTCGAAAGATCCGCGACATCAAGAGGGAATTGAAAGGACCCTGGCGAGGATAGTGGGGCTCTTGGCAGCCTACATTCAAGCCATATTTCCCGGACCCTTGCACTACCGCGCACTGCAGAGACTAAAGATAAAGCATCTGCAACAAGGCTTCAGATATCATCAATTGGTACCTTTGGATCCAGAATCCAAGACAGAACTGGAATGGTGGTTGAGGAATATGGTTGAGGAATATGGACGCCTGGAATCGGCGTGCCATTTTCGTAGACCGCCCGGATCTGATCATAGAATCAGACGCCGACCGGGCTGGGGCGCAAGGTGCGGAGACCTGCAGACAGGAGGGAAGTCTCCACATAAACTGTCTGGAGTTGCTAGCAGGGTCATTTGCAATCAGAGCTTTCACGAAAGAAAAGATGAGATTGTGCGTTTTACTAAAGATGGACAACATTTCGGCAGTGCGATACATAAATCATCTAGGGGGCACCAAATCCAGAATGCTAGCCGAGCTAGCGAAGGATTTCTGCCACTTTTGCCTACAATCAGAGACATCAGTCACTGCGTTGTACCTACCAGGGAAATTGAATGTAATAGCGGACTGCAACTTGCGCTACCTCACAGACTCCAGCGAATGGAGACTGGATCCAGCAGTGTTTCGGAAGATGAGCGAGAGATGGGGCCCACTGTACATAGATCTCTTCGCATCTCGACTGAATGCGCAGACAGCAATATACTTCAGCTGGAGACTAGACCTGGGGGCTCGAGGGACGGACGCGTTCCTTCGGGAATAGAGCGGAGGTCCTCACTACGCTTTCCCCCGTTCATGATGCTGAGCAGAGTACTAGCGAAGTGTCGGAGGGAGAAGGCGGAGCTTCTGGTGGTTGCACCACTATGGAAGTCACAAGTGTGGTTCCCAACGTTGATGGAATTGGCAGTAGACCATCCGAGGATGCTCCCAGACAGAGCACACCTGCTCACGGACCCAGCTGGGTCGTATCATCCTCTGAGAGTGAGAGGGACACTCCCGCTCATCGCGTCCAGGATATCCGGAGACTCTGGCCGCTGCCAGGCATTTCAGAGCAGGCTGCTCAGCTCATCGCAGAGTCAAGGGCGCCGTCCACAAGAAGGAGCTCCGACGCGGCTTGGGCCAAGTGGTCTAGCTGTTGCAAAGGGAGAGGTGAGAGGTTGATTCTAAATTTCTTAGCGCAACTATTGCAAGGCGGGAGAGATTTCCATACTATAGGAGTATACAGGTCCGCGATATCCGCAGGACACCTACCGATAGAGGGAGTACCAGCTGGAGAGCATCCAGCAGTGGTCCGACTCATTCGAGGAGTGAAATTTAGGGCGCCTCCAGAGCCGCGGTATAAAACAGTCTGGGACGTGCGAGTCGTCCTTACGTTTTTAGAGAGTTGGCCAGGGAACAGAGATCTATCCCTTAAACAATTGTTGGGCAAATTGGCAATGCTATTATGTTTAGTCTCATGTAAACGTGTATCGTAAGAGCATTGGAGGTAAATGGGAGATCGTTTGGGCCTGAGGGTGTAACATTCACAGTAGCACAAAGAACTAAGACGGGAACATCTATAGTACATTATCCATATTTCACAAATATGCCTAAATGGTGCGTAGCAAGCTGCGTCAAAGAGTACGAAAGTAGACCAGCAGAGCACAGAGTAGCAAATACAACGCAATTATTTATAGCACGCAGAAGGCCTTTTCAGGGCGTATCCACAGCTACTATTGCCAGATGGGTTAAAGAGATCATGCAGGCGGCAGGAATAGACGTAAAGAAATACGGAGCACACTCAGTGCGGGGAGCTATGGCATCTAAAGCATTCAGGACAGGAGTTTCTCTTAGAGATATTATGCTAGCTGCTGATTGGACGAATGATCGAACAGCGGTCACGGTGTTGGGAAGCTTTGAACAAGCATAATGCTCGCCTCCAGTCTTGTCATAGAATGAAGATTACCCCTGCTAGCTGCGCAGGGAGTATTAATTCTATTAAAGACTAGGAGGCGAGCATTAAATTCCCACCCAAGTTATGTATTGCATATGATATGTTGGATTGTACATGTGATGAAATGGTTGTGGTATGAGCAATGCCATGGACACCACCCTGAACCTTCTGTTTGCATTATTCCTAGGTGCGGAACAGAGGAATAATTGAAGCAAGAGACTAGCAGTAGCAGTCGCCAGGAGTTGAGGAAGTTCAAGTCTTCACCCAGTTAGCAGGACTTTGTGTGGATTTGAGAGTGACTTTTTCAGAGCAAGTAAAATAAGAGGAGGTGCTCAGGGACAGGAAGTGGTCATAAACTGAGCATGGAGTGAAATGGACTACAGAGACTGGGGATTGTAGTTCCAAAGCAAGAAAAGTCCTTTGAGACATTTTTTTAGTGTTTGTTGTTGATTTTGTTGGTTTTGTTGAAACTGCTGAGGAGTAGTAAATTAAAGAAGTTGAAGCACAATGCTCGCCGCCTAGTCTTTAATAGAATTAATACTACCTGCGCATCTAGCAGGGGTAATCTTCATTGTTACACAATTTGAACAGCTTCAAACATATCCATTTAACTAATTACAGGTTCCTGATTGATTTATTTCATGCAGGGCTTTAACCCTTTCAAGTTGTATGTTCATGACCAATAAACCAGCATTGTGCATTAATAACCGCAGCCTGGGGCACCCCCTACTCACTGGTAGGCTCCCAGCTGCTGTAAAGCTTGGCCGTTCTCATGAGCAGAACACTCAAACATTTCTCAGTGCACACATGTGACCTAAACATTGGCTATGTCTTCTCACTGCCCTTTTTGGTTGATTGGATTTATCATGGAGTACTGGTAGTCTCATAGTAGAAAGTGTTTTTTGGATTAATGTAAATTTACTAAATTAGGCTTTCTTCAAACTGTATGTCCCAACTTGCCTCTAGGGTAAACAGTTGCTGGTGGCCCAGCTCTCTGCTCGACGCTTGGCAGACCATCCATCTCCGCTTTCCCACACGGTCAAGGCTGCAAATGTATTCATTTTGAAAACGCGTGGAATTTTGTAATCACATGGGCAACCAATTTAATGAGATACTTTTGTGTACCCAAAAACGCTTTAAAATAATAAGTACCTGGCAAAAGAATATTTTTACCACAATTAAACAAAACGGGTCTAAATGTTGACAGCAGGCCAGTGAATCCCGAAATGCACGCTCACCCCACATCTCCTGCCGGCAGTGAACCTAGTTTTTCAGGAAAAGCAATATCCCTCTCTGATGATTTTGTAAGTCTTTATACATGCATTATTGTAGTGCTGTCCTGGGGCTGTTGCAGCTTTCCACATTGGGATGAGCGCTAGAGGGGTTCAGTCAAACGTACTGGAGAAGACAGTAATGAAACAGAACTTCCCTTTCTCATTGACCAGTGTGCTGCTCCATTGGGAAAGCATGTGGTCCACCATAGGTCAAGATTTCTGAGAAAGTTGCCTGTGTTATATAATGTGCCAGGTAACAATTGCTCTGGAATGAGGCAAAGCAGCAAATGATGGAGCACAGCCATTGATTTAAGCATAGGCGCAATGGTACTGTATGGCTGGCACTATTGGTCTTTAGGTCATCCTGGCGGCCAACCACAATGGCCTGTATTGTCATGTCAAGCGTGTAGGTGGTAGTTGTTCAGGGTGTGAAACCGTGAAAAACATGAGGCAGTGAGATAGAGCAGATGGAGCTCCACCACTTGGTGGTAGAGCAGGGGCCAGCCATAAGTGAGTGATCATTGAATCATCTTCAGTGAAAGATTAGAACCCAGTCCTCAGTAATAGATCTGAGAAAAGTCTTCAGTAATGGATCAGGGAGCACAGCAGACTGACCGCTCATTCTCACAGCAGTCCCTAAGTGTGTGGTAACGGTCTCAGACTGAAGAAGACCGTTTAATTCAGGTCACGTTTGTGTGGGTTTGCACAGTAAATGGCACGTTTTGGAGGCAATTTTTGCAAAATGTTTGCAGGGAGGAAAAATATCCTGCACCCGCCTTGATGTGGGGTAGGCTCGCTCGCCGCCCTCGCTTGTAAATTCGACCTGCAAAATTGGCACCCCTCCACCTTTCAATGTCACCAGCCGCCACTGATACGAATCTGAAGAGGAAACAGATATTGTAGACTTCCTCACTGAGAAGAAACAAGTTAGCCAGTACATTCCTTTACTTAAATCTGCAAATCATCACTGCTAGTCCTTGTAAAGACTGGAGGGGGGTGTCTGTACTTCTGCTCTGTATATAGTAGAGGAGAGGCACAGAGGACCCCAGCCAAGATTCTCTATGCGGTAGCTATGGTCGAGCAATCAAGGCCTATCTTCTCAGGAGGTGATGCGAGCTGGTTCTTAAGTACAGTGTAGTCCCCAAGCACCCACAAAGGAATGTCCACACACTGTATCGGTTACAACACAGTCTTTATATAATTAATATTCAAGGTCATGTACACTATCACGATAACTCACTTTGTACTCAGAAATCAACAATGGCAAATATATACAGTTCTAAAGTGGTACCACTAACATTCTCAGATCTCATTAAAGTGCATACGGTCAGAATGACACACAGATCAAAATAAAGAGGAAACCAGCAGTAGAGAGAGGAAGGAAAGCAAGATGGTTGAGCAATTGGCAGAATACTGGCCCCGTTACCTAGACACAGTTCTGTGTGGAGATCCCCCACCTGGGCAACCTGTAGAAGAAAGATACAAGCCCAGTCCATATATTGTTCACACTAGACTTTCCAATAGTTCTGCAACCCCAAAGTACCTTGGCGTTGTAGCGTTCCGCGTCGGGAAATCGACGGCCCTTCTTGAGTGTCCTCCCTTTCAGGCAGGAGTCACTGGTCGTCGAACGTCCGACGGGGAACAGGTCGAACTACGACGGTGAAGTGGCTGCATCGTTCCTAGCGGTGCTCGTTGATGGGGAAGCGTAAACGTCCTGCCAGGAAGAGGCGTGCGGGGCACCTCGGTGTTGATAGTTCTGGACTGCAAAGAGTTGAAGAACTGTGGCCCAGCAAGGGTGTCGAGTCGTTGGCGTCTCTGTGGTCTTTGGGTGGCGGGAAGCCCACCGGTGGAGGCTCCTCAGCGCGTTGACGGTCAGGCCTTCTCCAGCAGGATACAGCAGTGACGAGGTGGACAAGAGCGTCCTTGGATCAAGGAAGTTCATAGGCAATGGGAGCACGGTGGCTCCAGTCGGCGACGGCGGTCGTCGACAGTGGCGGACAACAGTCCGGGCGCTTCTCCTTGGAGTTCCGCAGCAACCCCCGTATCGTGTCTGCAGCCTGTCGAAGGTCTGTCTACCAGGGATCTTAGGCAAAGATCTGCTGTGCACGATGGTCCCTCGTAGCTCGGGAAGAGGGCGCCCTACCTGGTCCTCTCTGGGTCATTTCTTGAAGCACAGCAGCTTTCAGATTGTGAAGGAGAGCAACAGAAATTCTTCTCTTACAGCAGGGTTTCAAGATCAAGCTTCAGTTACTCTGAACACGTTTCCTAGCAGTGAGAGGTCCCCAGATATACTGTTGATCTCCCATTCATTCCACTGGGTCACACTCAAGCATCCAATCACGACTAGGGTCATTCATGCAGGCAGGCAGCCAATCAGGCACACAGGGCATTCAGGCCATTCACTTCTCTCCAGACACTCGCAACACGTTATGTGTATTGGGACAAGTACCAAGCCATTCAACACTCCAAGCTGCATTCATACCGGTTTCGGGCAGGGCTGTCTCAACCATTGTGTCAACTACCAGATACTAGACAGCCACAACATAGAATGCATATTCGTCACACACTCCATGCACCCAGGTCCCACCCACAGGCGTACCCACAACATGCGGTCATGAGAAGGCTCCAGCCAATCTGGTCTGCACTTCCCCACGCTACCATATATGGAACTTCCACCCAACAGCCAGTTAGGGGTAAGGAACAGAGGCAGGGCTTCCTGGGACTTCAGGAAGATCAAGGTAACAGGTGATGGAAGGCAAGAGGCCATGGGGGCCATTTTGTCTCCATCCGGAATCTACCGATTCCCAATGACAGGGCCTGGGCATCCCAAAATGGAGGACGCTCAGGGCACCAGGCATTTCAGCACGGAGCTGCCACCAGCCCTTGACCTGCTCTGTGGGTCACACACAGGTGCCCAAAAACATATACTAGGGGCACAGGTTTGCACCCCTACCCATGGGTGCCATAAGGGTATCCCATGGGTCTGTTCACCAAACCAAAAGAGAGCTGCACCGCCAGGAGTCCCACATGAACTCCTGCGTGGAAAACAAAACACAACAGAACACACGATAAAAAGCAGTAAAGGACAAGGATACGGAGGCTCTGTCCCTCCGGTGCATTTCCAGCATCACGTTCCCCTCTTAATCAACGCCAGTGTTAACAAAACCAGTTAATCCACAAGTTGAAAAAAAGGTTAAAACCAGCTCCTACGGAAGGGAAACAAGCTACTAATGCAGTACTAATAAACACCCTAGATGCAGCAGATACTGCTGTAAGAATCATGCTGAGGGAACCTTATTAAAGAGACATGCTTGGCGCAGAAACTCAGGCTTCAGAGCAGAGACTCAAGTTACTCTATTAAATATGGCAATAAAAAATTAGGTCCTATTCGACAAAGCAATCGACCCTAGAAACTGCAAAAAAGGACCATGAAACACTGGAAACATTTAATCAAATTTCTCGTGCTTTTCAACAGAGGGGGACACAATCAAGCCGGCAGAGTTGTCATGGGCAAAGATACTCAAGGTCTGCAGCACAGACAACTTACTACTCGGGCCCCTCATCGTTCGTAAACCAAGGACAGTTGTCTTCCTCTCAGTCCTTTTTTCTAAGATAATTCACGAGGGGCAGAGGGAGAGGGAGTGGCCAAACCACAAGAGATTTGCCCGCTTCAGTAAAACAATGGCTCACTGTTCCAGTTCCTCTCCCAGATCGCCCCAGTAGTAGGTTGTATAACATCATTCACCCACGGATGGGAGGGATCACCTCAGACAAGTGGGTGCTGTGAACCGTAAAGAACGGGTATTGTATAGAGTTTCAAGGGCAACCGCACAATCACCCACCAAGACAAAGGAGGATACCAGTAGAACATGTACAGATTCTACAAGACAAAATACAAATATTGCTACTAAAGGGAGCCATAGTACCCATTTCTCCATCACAGGTAAACCAGGGTATTTATTCTGTTTACTTCCTTGTTCCAAAGGAAGACAAAACAAAACCCCCACTGCCGGACCGAAGGCCACCAAACACTTATGTAAAGCCACATAAATTCAAAATGATGACGCTAGAAGAAGTCATCCCCCTGCTCAAAACAGGAGACTTTTTGGCAACACTGGATATGAAAGATGCATACTTTCATATTTCAGTGCTGCCAGCACATCGAAAATACTGATGGTTCAAAGTGAGTTAAGTGCATTATCAATTCAGGGTGCTCCCCTTTGGGATCGCATCAGCCCCTCGTGTATTCACAAAGGTACTAGCAGTAGTGGCAGCGCACCTACGTAGAGAAAGTTTTCCAGAGCACCCTTATCTGGACGACTGGCTAATAACAGGAGAGATACCAGAAATATACCAGCTAAATAGGCAGAAAACTATAGATCTTCTGCACAAAGTGACCTTTCCTAGCAACTAAAAGCAGTCAAGCCTAATCCCCAGTCAGCAAATTCCTAGTGCAGTCATTGAGACCAAAGAAACCAAAGTCTTCCCCTGCAAACAAGAAGGTCCAAAACCTAGTACATCAAATACCTTGTTATACAAGCAGTCGGTAGATAACAATCAGAAAGGTTATGTGCCTTCTTGACATGATGGCATCATGCATCTTCAACGTGCCACATGAAAGGCTTCATATGCGTCCAGTGCAAGAGTGGTTAGTGAAACAATGGTCGCACACAGAAGGCAATTGGGATGATCTAGTGGAGGTTTCACAAACACTGGTGCCAGCACTTCACTGGTGGACAAAAGAAAACATGTTAAAGAGAAAACGTTATGACAACCCACCAGCATACCTTACAATCACAACAGAGCATCACTCTCAGGTTGGGGAGCCCATTGTCTCCACCAAACAGCACAACAGATGTGAACACGCAAACTTGCCATGAAACATTAACACTAGTTGCTAGCAGTTTTCAAGATGGTAGAAGCTTTCCCACATCGGTTAATTGGAAAGAATGCGAGAATCATTAGACGGCTCAGCAGCCATGTTTTACATCAAGAAACTGGGCGAGACTCGTTCCCTCCGTTTGTCCACACTAAACAGAAGATCTGCAACTGGAGCATCCAAAGAGGAATACATCTCCAATCCCAACATGTTCCTGGGGAACACAGCTGCCTAACAGACATGCTAAGCAGAAGCACATGTCCGCACTCGGAACACAAGTGGTAATTGCATTTGGACATTCTACGTGACATTTTTACAGGTTCGGGCAACCAGACATAGATCTGTTTGCCACAAAACAAAATGCAAAATGCCTACAGGCAGACTGAGTTTGCCGATCCAGAAACAAGGGTGCCAGTGATCTTACCGGCACCCTTGTTTCCGGACCGGCAAACTCCTAATGAGGCCCAGAGTCTCTTAACAGCACAAACAATCTCTCGCTCGAAGAAGGTCTTGTTAAAAAAGAACAACTTAAAGTTCTCTTCCTTTCGCTTGTAGCACACATCGGGTGGATCATTCACCCCGGGGTCTCTCTCAGCCTAGCTCGGACTCACTGCGCTTTCAAAGACACCGTAGGCCTCCCTCTTTCGGGCACAGACCTTCCTTTCACTTATCGTAATGTCCTTTGACTTGAGTAACTTGAATACTATGTTTGTCACTGTTACAGGCTAGCCTCAACCGGGCGCAAACTTATCTTTCATTCTCTTGGCCGTTTCTTGGGATCGAAGACTTTCGATTGTGCTAGTGATTTTTCTTAAACCCTTGCAGGACCACTTCGATCTTTCTGTCCAATCTCAAAAGTTCTATTTGCAGTATACCTTACTGGCAGAGATCTTTCGACTGGGCACCGACGTGGTGCCAGACCACTCTATCATGTAGAAAAGGGGGTCTTTCTTCCTTTCTTCCCCAATGTTCCACTTTTATCTGGATCACCTCACTCGCGGTTTCACCAATCTTTCATCAGTGACACTCTCACCGCTGGCAACCTTTGTTCAACAAAGCTCGGCCTTGCACAAGTTCTCTCAACTCACCAGCTGCCTGGAGATAACTCTCCGTTGCCATGCCACAGCCTCTCTCTCTCGCTCTGAATCGGCATCTTGGCTTCACGTTCTTTTCCGGTCTCTCAAGACTTTTTTATGCACTCTGGCATTCCGGGTCCTCTCAGTGTTCCTGACTACTCCCCAAAAGTTCTTAGGGTTCCCCCTCCGTCTGGTTCTAACCCTTCCTTAATGATTTACAAAGGTCTCCCTCAGCCGGGCTCGGAACCCTCTCAGTTTTCACAAAGAACCAGTTCTGGACGTCCAGTCCCAGAATGCATTGTGGTGTATTTTGCTCCCACTTCAAAGCTCTCCAAAAATGGCATTCCATGGCTTTGGGAGCTGCAGGAGTTTCAATGGGGACGGGTTTAGAGGTCGGGGTCTCCCCACCTGCCCCACAGAGACCCAAGCTCGCCTACTTGCTCCAGGGAAGGAGCTCTGGTGTGGCTCTGCCAGCAGACCCTCCAGCTGCCCCTGGTTTTGCCTCCAGGAGGTACAGTTCCCTCTTAACACTGCAGCCTCCCCTGTGTTCAAAGGTCCAGTGTCTGGGCAGTTTCCTCCTCCTCCAGGTCTCCCAGGGTCTCTGTGGCTCACTTGGTCTTCCTCTGGCTTCTCAGCACATTCCAGCATCCCCAGCCCGCTCAAAATGCTGTTTCTGGCTGCTGCTTTTATACTCCCAGCTAGAGTTGATTGTAGTCAGGTGTGAGTAGTTGTCCCTCCCTGCCTGACTGCCTGACCTCATTATCGGGACAACATGGAGACTGCCCATAGGAATCCATTGCCTATGGATTCCTATGGGTAATCCCCATGACTCCCATCTGCTTCTTCTTCGTCCCAGTCATTGGGTATTTCAATAGGGCAATGGGATTATGGGAATTGTGGTGTTCTACAAAAAAAGGATAAAGATATTGTGGATTTGACAGGAAAAGGGGTTTCAATGTAGGGTTGCTGAAAAGTGGGTTTTGAGGAAAGAGGGGGGTAGAATTCATGTTGGATTTTAGGGATGGTCTTTGTTTTCCCTGATGGTTTCGCCTTTTCCTTACAGAAAGGTACTTGGGTATGATGGGACTCTGTTTTCAATATCCCATGACAACTGAGGGGATGTCGGGTAGGGGTTTATTGGAATGGGAGGAATACCATGTCTCACCAGCGGGCATGTCTCCCATAGTCCCCAATGACCCATTCCAGGATCCAAGAGCGATGGCTCTCCTCTGGCCACCTGAACAAAGGATCCCTGGGAATAACCTGGGAGAAACACCTAAGGTTTCTGACAATGCTCAGTAAGAAGGGGAGGTTGCTTCTACCACAGTCCACCACTACACAATCTTTGTTGTTCTGTGAACACCATTCATCCACCGAATCCTCCATAGGACCTTCACGTTGTATGATCTTATGGCCCCCGCCCTGTCTTCTGGTGTAGTCACGTAAAGACTTATTCCTAAGGGCTTCTCTAGGTTCATTCCTTGCTGAATTCTCCACATCTGTAATAATGTTTCTTATCCAGGATAAGCCCTCAAGTTCTTATTAACGATCTCGGCAGATGAGCTTTACCAACACAAAGGTTCCTTGGAATATGGGTTTTTGTCAAAAACTAGCAAGACTAGAAGGACCTACACAGGGCTAAGCTGATCCAACTGAAAGGCCTCCTACAAATGGCAATGTTGACGACAGGGTTTGTGGACTGTGTATAACATCCTGCCTTTTAACAGGTTTTCAACATATAATGGATACCAGCTTCTACTGGACCAGTCTGAAAAGTTCTAGAGAGCCTTGCTCCAACCTCCTTCATTCAGCTCAAGCCAGAGAAAGAATTCTTTAAAATTACTAGACTGGTTCATTTTAGCGACAATCCATTCCTTCATAGACTGCCAGTTATCCAACTAATTCAGCTCCCTAACTGATTCTGCTTGTATGGAGGGTTGTAATAAACAGGATCCCCTGTAGAATGTGCTAAAGTTCCTGCAGATCTCAATGATCAGGTATAACTCCCCCTGTATATCAAATTCTTCTCCCGGGCAAGTTGATAGATATACAGGCATTTTAGAAACAGGAGCTGGTTATAACTTATGTAGGATAGAACCATCATTGGTTACTTAATCCCAACTCTGACTAAATTTGGCTCTTCAACGGAATCCTTCCAGATGGCCTCAACCTCGCCACTTTTCTGTTTTTTCAGATGCTGTTTTCACATTGCACTCAAGTTACAACCTCCAAGAGCCGATTTCCCCTTGATATTAAGGGCGTAGAAGGACTAACAGGCTCTAATAAAGCAGGTATAGGATCCATGGGACCTTGAGCTTCCTGAGGTACCTGCTTGTCAAGCATCCTGGAATAAGAAGGCAATTTAACCTTACTTTAACATAATTACGAGCAGAACTTCCCGGGAAAAGGCAAAGAGATGCGATACTAAGTAATGGAGTCGTCCGGTGAAAGGAAGTAGCCCACTCGAAAGTCTCTGTGAAAGGTACTTTGTTTCAACTGAGAAAGTAAAAGAACAGAAAAAGTGAAATAAGGTGGTCACCAGGGGGCGCATGAAGGGAGCATAATCCTTTTAGCAGGCTGATCCCGCGGGATGAAAAGGGGATCTGAGCCCCCCACCCTTTTACTCCCAGAGGTGAAACCTGAGGTGCCCATCGGGGCAGGTGGGTGCTGGGCACCCCTGTTCCAATTTTGTGCCAATACCGGGCCGAACAGCCGAGATTGCCATAGTGACAGCAGAGGCGGGAGAGACGAGGTTCCCCGGCCCATGGCAGCGATCCATAAAGAGCACACGCAAGCCCTTGGCTGCGGCGGTGCAGGAGGGATATGCCTGGTGGCCTGCCTGAGTCTGAAGGTGCCGCGTCCCCCACACACCCACCACACTCTTCCTGATTACCCCCCCCCCCAGGTCGGAGGACCCGAGACTGCCAGCGAGGAAGGGTGCCACAGAGGAGCAGGAGCGGACCCAGGAGAGAGAGAGAGCTGGGGGCCTGTTGGAGTTGGGAGGTGCCACGCCCCCCCCTCACCCACCACTCTCCCCCACGGGCCGGTGGTCTCCGACTGCCGAGGGGAAGAGTGACACAGAGGAGCAGGAGTGGCTCGAGGACACAGCTGTCACAGCGGAGGGCCAGAGAAGTAGCTCAAGCCTTTCAGCTTGGCGGCCCCACACAGCAAGGTGGGACACAGCCCGGGGAGTGATTGGAGACCCCACATTTGGAAGGGCCTATAGTGGAGACACCGGGGGTGACCCAGACTGGGGCCACCTAGGCCACAGTGGGGCCTCCATTGCGGGCGGAGTGAGGAGTAGTCTGGAGGAAGGGGCCCACCACGGGTGACAGGAATTCAGCTCCCCCCTGAGGAGTACGGCAGCCACCCACCCTGTTGGGTGCCAGAGAAGAGGAGCAGGGGGCTCCTGAGGCTGGCGGGAAGTGAAGGCAAAGGGGTGGACCAGTGCGACCACCTCAGAAATTTGGGCTCCAATCCTGGGAGCAGACGGCACCCCACCACATCACCAGAGTTGAAGGCTGTGGAGGGGGCACGAAGAGTGAGCCAGCGGCGGGTAGCAAGGTGCTTTGCAGTCCTGGTGTCCACCCGGCCAGCACAGGAGGAGGCAAGAGGTGGTCGTGAACTGAAGAGGAAGGAGCCTGGTGGAGAGGTCTGAGTGGACTGTTCTGGGGAAGGCTCCCGAGCCTGAACCCGAGAGTAAGACAGCCAGTGCCAGAGTGAGGTGGGAGCGGAAGAGCTAAGGCCAGGCCAGCCCCCCCGCTGGGGAGCCTGAAGTGGCGACTGGAGCAACAATCTGGCACTCGACACTTTGAGCATTGGGATAACCCTGCAGAGGTGACTGGGGGCTGCCCCTGAAGGCCTGACCCACCCCATGGCCCATGAGCTGGAGGGTATCGCTACAGAGGTTCCAATTAAAAGGAGCAGAGCCGGCTGAAGCAGGCCCTTTTCCCCCACGTGGAAGGAACGGCACCCCTAGAGGAGGAGATCGGGGGCATCAGATAAGCACTGGACCAGAGGTTAGATAAAATGGACCAGAGACTCCTCTCAGTGGAGGATAAGATTCAAGGGCTGGAAGCCAACCAGGCCTCAGTAGACACCTTAGAGCTTCAAACGGGAGTGAGGCTGGCAGAGCTTCAGAGGAGGAATGCAGAGACCACACTCAAACTGAACGATGTGGAGAATACGGAATGCTGCAACAACCTATGCCTCTTTGGCTTCCCGGAAAAGGAGGGGGAGACGGACATCAGAAGGGGCATCAGGGCGGTGTTATGTACACTCTTCGGTGATGCCGCCATGGACGAACCTACCATTGACCGGGTACATGGAGCGGGGGGGAAGCTCAAGAGGGCCGCGCTCGGTGCTGGCATGCTTCCACTACTATGAACAAAGAACAAAGATCTTGGAGCGAGCCCAGAGGGAGGGCCCAATCACCTACGTGGAAGCCCGGGTGACCAAGTTTCAGGGGTACGACGTCCTTTCATCGCGGGGTGATAAACCCATCTAATTTCTTTAGAAAAAGGGGGGGTTGGGAGGTTACCCCAAAAATAAAAAAATATTAGATGGGTTTTTTTCGTAAAAAAATCGCGGTAAATAAACCAGCGAAAAAACATCACACGATGAAATGACATGGAACCGTTTCAGGACCACTCGGCTCTCACACTTAAAAGGAGAAGAATGTGCAGCTCTCTCACCAAGTGGCTGATGGAAATAGGAGTGCGCTACCGCTGGGGATTCCCATTTTCGCCGAACTTCGAATACAACGGCCAGGAATACCGGTTGGCGATGGAGGACGATGTACATAGAGCTTCAGATGAACTACTAGGGGACTAATGGCTCTGGGCATCATCCTGGGGAGAGACCGCTGGAGCAGGGGCCCTGCTTACAGGCACCAGAAATGGAAGCAAGATGGCGGGAGCCCGCAAGTATAAAAAGCTCAATACCCCACCAAGGGGCCCTTCGTACCCATGACCTGACCACAGGAGGGGGGATGGGTCTGGCAAATGTTGCTGTTAAAGCGGCGGCTGACGATGGGCTTGTTTTGAGGAGGTTTGTGAGCGGGAGGCCTAGAGAGAGGATTAAGATGGATTAAAAGAGAGCCTCGTCAACTCGGGGCGATGATTGTGTTACAAGAGTGCTGAGGGGACAGAGGGAGGTTTCAGTAACAATAACATGTGGTTTGCGAGAGTCCTGACTCATAGTGGTATGGGTGTCTGGGTCGGATGCTCAGGGGCAAGAGGGAGGTTTGGGGGAGTACACAGTTTGGGGTTCATCGAGACCGAGTTTACATGGTTTGATGTTTTTCCAGTGGTTCAGAGGACAGTTCTATCTCAAATTGGTATTTCTCAAGGGGAGGGATGGCACAAATTGAAGGAATGGGTCTGGAGATATGTCTGCAGATGATGAGCTGGTGATTGGCTCCCTCAGTGTCAGAGGACTAAATTCGCCTAGCAAGTGATCATTGACCCTATGGGAATTTAGACGGGCCAAATTAGACATCCTCATGGGTAAGGAGACACATTGGTAGAGGGGCAAGGAACCAGGATTTGGGGTGAACAGTTGGGGCAGGTGCTCATGGCTTCGGGCATGAAGATAAAAGGTGGGGTGGCGATTATTGTGTCAACACATCTGGGACTGGTGGTAGACGGGACACAGAGGGACCCGGGCAGATATTATCTGTTCATCAAGGGAAGCCTGAAAGGATTACCCTGTGCTCGATATATACTCCCAACATGGGGCAGGTAGACTTCTGGGAAGGGGTCAAAGTTGAACTGATGACATTTGTGGAAGGCCATCTGGTGGTGGGGGAGATTTCAATATGGTCCTGGACCCAACGAGGGACCGCAAGAGATTGGGAGTGGGTGTGGGTGATACCATTGGCAGGGCCGCCGCTAGGTGATTTGGGAGCATTACCCGGGTCCTGGAAGGGGGTGGAGGGAGACCGACATTTCACATTTTTCTCAGCGGTTCACAACTCCTACTCGCTCATCGATCTAATACTAGTGGATGTTGGCTCTTGTAAAGGATTCAGTGGTATCCCCAGACCCGTGGTCAGACCATGACATGGTGGTGTGCACAGTGGGACACCCCCACAGACCGAAGCCCTTGGGTGGGTGGCGTAAGGATTTTTTGCTAAAAGATGGAGAAGTCTCCCAGTCCGTATTAACCAAGATCGCAGACTACTTTGCATTTAATGATAACGGGGAAGTTGGGGTGCAAACTCTTTGGGAGGGTTTTAAGGTCACGATTTGGCGGATGCTCATTCAAATAGGCTCCCAAAAAAAGAAAGTGAGAAAGAGGATGGGGAGCTGAGACGTAAGAGCCGAGACCTACAGCCGGGAGGACCTAGGCGGACTAGTCTTACGCCGTCTAGCGTGGCGGAGCAGAGGCTACATAGGGCCAAGCTCAAGGCCATCCTAGTCCAGGACACAAGAAATTACTGTTCCTAAAGCAAAAATACCATGAGAGAGGGTAGAGGGTGGATAAAATACTAGTGTGGAGACTGAGGGAGGAGAGGAAAAAGAAGCAGATTGGGCCTATAAGGGGCGAGGAAGGCATGGCAGTGCACAACCCTGAGGAAGTGGGGAAGGAATTTGCCAGGTTTTATGAAGGGCTCTATGCATCAGAATTTTAAGGTGACGAGGGGCAAATAGCTACGTTTCTGTATGCCCTAGCTTTACCAGGGATACAACGGGGATGTGGCCCTTATGGGTTAGCCCATTTCGGAGGACGAGGTCATTGAAACACTTGTGTAGAGGCGCATTACAAATGCCATATCGTATAGCATATCATATCATTCAGTCTAATGGGCTGAAGTTGGGCACAGCCCCAGGGCTTCTCTGTACAATTTTATAAGCGGTTTAGATCCACGCTGGCCCCATATATGGCGCGGGTATTTAACACGATGTTGGCGGGGGTCCCCTTGCCGCGCACAATGCTAGAAGCAGTAATCGTGACAATACACAAAGAAGGAAGAGACCCGGAAAAGTGTGCCTCGTACCGTCCGATTTCCCAACTAAATAGTGGCGAGAAGATCCTGGCTAAAATTTTTGGTGCTAGGCTGGAGAGTTCTATGCCGTCCCTTATTTATGGGGACCAAGTGGGACAGGGCGCGAATAACATCCAGAAAACAATCTGCTGCACCAGGCCCATCCCCTTGGGAGTGACCTGTGCCTTGTCTCGGTGGACTCAGAGAAAGCGGTCGACAGGGTGGAATGGCCCTTTATGAAATTCGTACTGAAGAAAATGGGCTTTACGCAGGGATTTTTCAAATGGGTAAAGGTGATGTACGCACAGCCGATGGCGCGAGTCAGGGTAAATGAGTAAGGGTGAATGGATTAATGTCCGAGGCATTCTGCCTGATGCATGGGACGAGACAGGGATGCCCCCTATCTCCGCTGTTATACGCCTTCTCGATGGAGCCGCTGGTGATCGCGAACAGAGCCAATCAGGGGATCAAGGGTTTTAGGTGTGGGGAGGTAGAATTTAAACTATCCCTCTTTGCAGAGCATATCTTGGCTTCCAAATCCACCATTATGCCTGTGGACCCAGGATGCCCGGTTTCAGGAATCCATACCCGACACTCAAGCCAGAGCCAAGTACTTGGAGTAATATTTACAAGGGATCTCTCGGGCCTTGTGAACGCAAATTTTGACTCATTATTACAAGATTAAAGAGGACCTCCACAGATGGAGGCCCCTGACCCTATCGTGGTATGGGCAGATGGTGGCAGTGAAAATGAATATCCTCCCCAGGTTACAGCCCTTCAGGTGAGACTCCTGGAAGCCTTTATTGGGGGAACTGAAGAGGGTACCGTCCGATTCATTTAGCAGGATAAGAGACCGCAAGTGAAGTGGGTTACCCTAAGACTCCCACAGAATCAGGGGAGTTTTGGTTTCCCAGACCCGTCCCTATATAACCCAGTTTGAGAAAGGCTGGATGGGACCACCACCTGGAGCGTTGCTCTCTCTAGCATATATAAGATGTTGATCTCAACTCCAGAGGTGGGGGGGAATACACTTTTTAGAGACACTGGGTGAAACTATCGGGGGGGGTGAAATTACAGATGAGGACAGGGCTAGAATCTTCCGGGTAACATTCCACGGCAATCTATTCACCTCTGCCATCAAACATAACTTTAAGATGCTGCAAGGGTGGCATAGGAATCGGCTGAAAATCTCAAGAATGTTCGCGGGTGTTTCACCCATGTGTCCCATGGGTTGTGGCCTTGTGGCCTTGTCGGGGTCCCTCGCTCACATGTGGTGGGAATGTACCAGAATGTGCATCTTCTGGCAGGAGGTCCTTAGTGGGATCAAGGACCTCGTAGGGGCCCAGCTGAGCTTTGTCCCGCTCCAGATACTACTAGGAATCCCGACCAGGGACCATGGAGTACCGATTGCCTAGGGTGTGTGAGGCTATGTTACGGCCCGGACAACTGGCAGTGGCCCAACACTGGAAGGTGGGGAGATTGCCCAGGAGGCGGGTGTGGGAATGTAAACTGTGTAACATGATTGAAATAGAGAGGTTGACGGCCATTGTGAACGACTACAGGGAGTCCTTGACAGAGGAACGGTGGCTGTTGCTGTCCAGGTGGGAGGGCAATAGTCTTATGGAGAAGCTGGAAAAGTTCAGATGAGATCCGCTGGCTTGACCTGATAGAGGGGGGCCAATCAAAACACACTCTAGACAACTCAATGCAACAACTATCACTGTGTATCCATCCCTGAGAGGTTCTATTGTTTGAATGTTTGTTCCATAAACGCATTGATTGAGAGAGGGGTAAAGGGGGACTAACTTTGTCAAATATGGATGTAAGAAGCACTAAAACTGGAAACTTTGAGTCAAGTGGTCCTGTGGTGGTATGTAAAGAATCTACGCACATTCAAAAGTCTTTGACATCTGAAAGTGGTCCGAGCCCGGCTGAGAGAGACCCGAAGTATGATAAGCTTGGGGAAGGGAGCCCCTTCAACTTTTTGTGTTGAACTTTATGGTTATAGGTCTGAGCCCAACAGAGGGGGACCTACGAGAACTGTGTATTAAAGTATATGAGCCTGACAGAGGGGGAAATCTTTGTGAACGTTTTGTTGAAACACTAATTTTAAAGTCCGTGTAAGGCCAGGCGGTCTTCGATCCACCATTTTGAACTGTGTATTGTGTTGGAAACCAAGCCAGAGTGTGTCATTCTACCTACAGGGACCGCCTTACGCCATGAGGCCAAATGTGAAGAGCAGAGCTGGTTAAGCCCACAAATCATTTGAACACTGATTTTTCCTTTTGCATACACTTTTCCTTTTTATACCTTTTTGTACAAGAGATAGGGCAGTGTGAGGCAGGTATGGTATCACAAAGCGGACGAGGAGACAAAAGATACAAATCTCCTGTTTTATATACTTCAAACAGAGGTTGGAAGAACTCCTGTCTTGCCATAACACTAAAAATGGTAGCACTCTACCATCTAGATAAAAAGGAAACAGTCCTAGTCCGTCGTTAGTTCAAGTGATGAATAAGAATTCCACTAATAAACCTATTTCCCGCCCTCACTCGAATACAATTAATGTGAAACAAGGGTAATGCACTTCAAAGGAAAAATCAATGTGAAAAAACAAAAGGTATCAGGATAGCAAAGTTGACCAAGCGTGACTCCCTTACCCACGTTTTCAGCACGGGCAAGGTGGCACACTTGAGCCTGAGACCACACTGGGGCTGATGAACACATTCTGCAGTTCACTCTTTGGCTTTTACATAGTTCAACAAATCAATGTTCACTTATCAGATTTCTCTCATACAAAGTTCTCTTGGGTCCTTTTACAATTCAACAAATATTCCTTTCGATTTACTGCCCTCTGTCGAGCTCAAACCTCCTTCAAACGATTCACCAAACGTTTTTTTCTTTGGTTCCCTTCAGTTGGGCTCGGACCCCTTTCAAACACAATTTCTGGGTCTCCCTCTTTCGGGCTCAGACCCGTTTGGTTCCCAAAAGGTTATCACAATTCCATTTCTTTCGGCTTTCCTCTTTTGGGTCGAGCCTAAACAGAGTGCACAGAGTTTTTCAAATGGGCGTACTTTCGTTTTGCTCCAGACCACTCTGTTACTTATTTTTTTTCACTTCCCAGGCTCCACTTGGCAGCTTTCATTCTCTTTGCTTTTCTCATGCCACTTGCACTCTATTTACTTTCGGCTTCCCTAATTCGGGTTGGAGCCAATTACAATTTCACTTCATTTTAAAAAAGAACTTCAGTCCCATAATGCCCTTCATGGGCCTTTTTTATTTTCTGCTTTCTTCCTCAAATTCAATGCTTAAGTTCCCGCTCCAGCCACACACACACACTCACCATAATTTCTGCTCTTGCCATGAGACTCACCTGGTTAGCACAGCTCTGGTGAGCCACTTCTCTGGAGCTCTCTGGGTCGAGGTCGGGGTCTTCCCACCTGCCCCTCAGGTACATGGGCATCCCTTCATATGCCCATGGGAAACAAGTACTTCTGTGGACAGAGTTGGCAGGATATGATCTGCCCTCTCTGGCGCTTGGAAGGCACAGCTCCTCAGGCCTGCTGCAGCCCTTCAACAACACAGGATCAGCGTCATGGCCCTCTGCTCCCTTCCAGACTCTCCAGGGTTCTTTAAGTGCAGTGCAGTGCTCTGCATCCCCAGCCCGCTAAAAGTGTGTCTCGGTGCTCCAATTAACACTCTGTCAGTATAAAAGATGGAGTCAGGTGGGAACAGTTGTCCAGCCCCGCCTGACCGTGTTAAGGGGACCAAATGGCGACTGCCCATGGGAATCCTTAATACATTGTTTCCTATGGGTAATCTTTCTAGCTCTTGGTTTCTTCCTCGTCCCAGTGGTTTCTGAGAAATGCACTGAGGAGGAATTGTGGGAGTTGTAGTGGTTTACAAAAACAGGATAAAGATGTAGATTTTTGTCAGAGAGGAAGGGGGACAATGTTGTTGTTGTGAAATATAGGGTGTTTGTTTTCTTTCACCTCCCTTTGATGTGGGTACCTTTTGGAATTCGATAGGGAGCAACGGGACAGGACTTAAAACAACATACGAAGGTGGCAAAGGTTTCGGGTAGGGGTTTGTCAAAAAGAGGGGAATACTGCGTGTTTCTCCAGAGGGCATTCCTCCAACTGTCCCCAAGGACCCCCTGCTCAGGTGATCCTCCCGCACTGGTCCACCCCCAGGTTTTGGTTCCAAATCGATGCCCGTGCCCTGGCCACCTGAACAAAGAATCCCTGGGGTCCATAAGGGAGAATGCCCTCAGGTTTCTCACAGCAGGCATTAAGTTTTGTTCGCCTAGGCCATTTTTGATTTGACAGGACTCCACGAGCACTGTTATTTATTTGATGGTTGAGATTACTCCCATCTTAGTTATAGGGCAAAGTAGGAGTTTTTCTTACCCCAACCATTTCAATAAAAGTTCTACAAATTGTACCCATTGTTTAAGTGTCATACTTGTGATACCATGCCTTCCTTACAGTACCTACAAGACATTTAAAGTACCTTGGGTCAGCTATACAAAATATAATAGTGTGCAACTCATATGTAAAATGGATTTGTGGCACACTATGTACTACTGTTAACTAGCTCCTAGTTCCCCTGAATTATCCCCTATTTACTGGTCAATGCATGTTACGGAGCTGGTTTTAGCTCCTGCTCATCAAATCCCTATTTCGATCCCTGCTTTTATTAATAAGTATATAGTCTTGTCAGGAATGGTTTGATGGCATTTGTAGAAAAGGGTATATTCTGAATGCCGTATTTTCCCAGAATCTGTCAAGATAAATGACTTACTTGCTGTCATTGGAAATGTATGGATTTTTAGTTCGGCAACATGCAGGTGATCTTCTGTCCACATGCAGATCCAGAGCCAAGTTGAAATTGCTAGCAATGATCAAATACTTTATTTCCTGCCTGAACAATATATTCTGCATATATTTCCAGAATGTGGTATTGTCTATAGCTGGAGCATTCATTTTGATGATGATGATGGGGGAGGGAGGTTCTCCTAATTTTGCCTGAAACAGTGCCCAGCTGCCCTCCACATCGGTTTCTGTCAGGTGAATCTGTGCATTTAACGATTTGTACAAAATAAGGATATGCCATTATTTCTGTTCTGTAGCTGGATAGTGCAACCCAATCTCCTTGCAATTTAATTAACATAGCCTTGTCTCAAGGGTGGTTTCATGGATAGGATCAATATCACAATTTTCAATTTTTAGGGCCCTAAGAATTCTAGTACATTTGATTGATCTTGCTATGCTTTGCACATTCTTGCACTTTGAACACATGTGTACAGAATATGCAGATGATATTTCATATGTAATCAGCACAATACAGTATATATCAATTGGCAGATGGGGTTCATATAGTTTGGTAACCCAGGCACATAATATGAAGGGGTAAACTGGTGCTGTTTGACTCTGCTGTCTTTAACTGAGAGTGGTCACGCAGTGCCGAAGACAAAAGGGCAAGGGAAGAGAGGAGTGGGCCATATCTAGAGGAATAGCATAGAAACCAGTGGCTGACTATAACTGGGGAAGTGAAAACCGCGTACCTATCCCCTTGTCGACACTCCCTAATAAAGGCATGGCTTCTGTTGGCACTGGTCGCCAGTGGACCATTTGTTTTAATACAAGGGCATACGGCAATAATCTCATAGGAACAGCTTTATTTGCATAAACTATCACAGCCAAACATCAAAGACAGAATGTGAAACCGCTCTTAAAGTACCATATGCCACAATATTTCTGAGAAATTAACAAGCAAGGAGCAGAAATGACTCAGCCATTGCCATTGGGACCTTCTTTTTGACAGAAGAGTGCAGAGGGAGAGAGCACCATGTAATGAATATCTTCGTATTAGTAATAGTATATTTTGACTTTATAAGTTATCATACAGCCAGGTCTGATCAACACATATTTGATATTCAAAGGCCGATGTGTCGGGCGAATGATTGGGAATAGTTTCCTTGTCTGTGAAAAATATTGGGTAATGTCTATATCCTGCCCTATCCACTTAAGATTAGCGACTTTTCTCACAATCTTCAGGATCTCCTGTACATGGGTGATTTTGAGAAGATAAATGTTTATGCTGTGTGGTCATTTTCAGGACCCTTACACCCACGTTGGTTCTTCTCCTATGATTTTCAAGGTTCTAAACCTTGGAGTGCAGGTCATTAAGAACAGTCTCTGTTACTTTGTCTTCACAACCCTAAACACTGCTTTCAACTGGGACTTTGTTTATTGACCCTTTTAATGCAAGTATGAATCTCACTGATGCCGCATTTGGCAATGGTCTGTTTAGTTCATCACATTTTTGTAGCGAGTCAGCGCTCTGGTTTCTTGGACGACAACGTTCGATGAGATTTTCTTTTTGTGCGAGCAGAGAGTGAAACACAGAGCTCCTGTTTGCTGATTTTTCCATTCGCCTTTTGTTTTAATTTTGTTTGTGACACCCATATTGCCAAAATGAGGGATGTCGTCTTGGTGAGCTATTTAAGTGAAGCTTCAAACTTCTAACCAGCGCCCTTGCAGGATTGCAGAAGCACGCATCTAACCATGTGCTGGGACTCTTCACCTTCTCAACCCATCATGGCTGTATTTGCAGCCTTCAGCTTAGAGCAACTTGTAGTGGTGCATGTTGCTCATTGCCATCTCCAGCACTTTCCAAAAGGTAGGGGTGGACTGGGAACTAAAAGAGACCTCGGAAATAATTACTGGGGACCAAAGGTGGGCCTGGAAATAATGTTCAAAGTGGCCCCATGTGACACATTTTCAGCAGGTCCAATGATTTTCCTATGAGAACATTTGGAAAAACCATGTCCAGGGTGAAATCTCCAGAGTTCCTTATAGACCAGTCCACCCCTGCCAAAAGGCAATTGATGTATAAAAAACTGCACCCTTAATGGTTCATGCATTCAAGCACTAATTAATTACTGTGGTCTGTCCATATTCGTATGTCCAAACATGTGATCGGCATCATTATTTAAATCAGACTCCTTTAGCTATGAAGTGCTTTTTAATTCATCTGACTCCTAGACTGCTGTGACTTAGTCAATTGTCGGTTTGCAGTGCTAGTGTGATCTAAATGTACCTCCGAAATAGTATTGAATTCTCCTCCGCACATAACTTAATTCTAGGCATTTTTGTAGACCAACCCATTTTGTAGACCAACCCAGAAGGCCCCAAAGCGGATCTGTTACTTTGCATCTCAAAATTAGTGAAAGGTCTCTACATACATCCGATTAGAACTCTGACAACTCAGACATGCCCAGATTATGTGGTAGTAGCCTGCGCAAACCAAGCTACATTTTGCACATTTCATTTCTGTAGTTTGTTAAATATTTGAACATTTTCCGGAGTATATTGCAGATGGTGTAGGATTTTGTATTGTATCCGTCTAAATTTAATATTAAAGGACACTTACTTAGTGAATGCACACGTCTTGTGCCACATGTCATTGATTTAAGTACTTGGACTCGCAGTCCATGCCCCTCTAGATCTATGGAACATTTTCCCTTGGTTTGCTTGTACCATCTTATAGAACATTGAAATAAAGTGCCTAGTGTCTCTCAGATTTGTAATGTATTGTAAACATGGATGCATATCTGGTTCCTTTCGGGAATACAGACCACTTGTTTTTAAAGGCAGACTTTATGTATTGTAACATCAGGGTGTCGCGTCCTAATCTATTTTGTATTTAAGCTAATCTCACAAATGTTCAGTTTGGAAATAAATCAGCTAGTGTCTAAAATCCAGCCCTCTCCCACACCATATGGATCGCCATGTCCGTCGAGGGGCTAACGTACAGAATCCCCCATGATGAATGGGATCAGTAAAATCAGGATGCCTTAAAGTCCAAGGTCTTGCTATCAGTGTGACTGTGAGTGGGTGGAACGGGTAGCCATCATTATGACTGCTGTTCTTAGGTGCATGTTGCCTGCTGCTTTCTGTTTGATTTTGACATGAGGAGGTAGAGGTACTTCCATACCTAAATATGAAAAAAGCTAGCTTGGGCTACCAAATAATATAACTCGAAGCCACTTGTATCCTGCCCATTGGGTATGGGTTGGAAAGGACCGAGAACTTTACACATGGTGCACCAGGGGTCCAGATGAATTGCATCATCGGCCTCAGACTTTTGAAGAACATATAGTCAGCAAAAAATGACATAATTTCAGAATCCCCACATAGTCGTATGCCCCTTTGTCTGTGCCGGAATCTCTTAACAGGTCTACCGGTGGTTCAATTATTATGGAGAACAGTACGGGCTAAAGTGGGCACCCCTGTCTGATATCTCTAATGTAAAGGATTTGGAGTATTTTTTTCCAATCTTAATCTTGGCAGTGGGTTGTGTGTCTATAGTAATTTAATGGAAGATATGATATTCAAATCCACTGTTTTTTAGGACTTCAAAGAGAAAGCTCCATGAGGCTGAATCAAATGCATTCCGAGCGCCTAATGACACTGCAATAGCGGACACATTTGGGAGCGAGTATGTTGAAAAGCCTTCTCCGTTTTTAAATTGTAGAATGTTCAGGGATGAATCCAGATTGATCTTCATGTATGAGGCTTAACACCAGCAGCTGCAGTCTAGTAGCTATAGCATGTGCGAAAATGTTTGTGTCAACATTAAGTAATGGTAGGAGGTGAAATGACCCGCAATCTTCCGGAAGTTTGTTGGGTTTGAGAAATGGTATTAATGCTTCTCACAGGGAGGAGGGAAGAATCTCAGCCTCCAGCGATTCCTCCCAAAGTTTAAGTAGATAATGCCCAAGAGTAGCTTATATTTCTTATAGAGCTCAGGGGTGCGACCATCGGGTTCTGGGGCTTTCTTGCTCGGGAGTCGGTCAGTGGCTGCTACATATTTCTCAAGTGAGAAAGGAGATTCCAGTTTATTACGCGAGTCCATCATTAGCTGTGAAATGGGCAAAGAGTCGAGAAACCATTTTCTCTCGTTTCTCGTTCTTTTGCGCAAAATGTATATAACTTTATATAATACTGACGGAATGCTACTAAATTTGCTGTTTGCTCGGTACGTATCACATTCCCATCATCCCTGATCGACATTACCCCTTGACAGATGGTTTGCTTCTAATTATCTTCGCTAGAGATTGACCTGGTTTTCCTGATACCCCATATCTTTTGCCCATTTCTGGTATTGTACTTGGATTCCCTTCTGGCTAATATGCAGAACTTGTCTCATTTTTAATTTTGCTTGGAAGTTTCTTTCCTGGGCATGCTTACATTAGAGTTTTTAATTATTGCTCTGACCTCTTGAGTTCTTTACGGATATTTCTAAGTACCCCAAATCCCAAAGCCATGGGAATGCCCTTAGTATACTTTTAAACACTTTCCATAATACTCCTATGGTGGAGACAGAGCTATTTATCAAAGTATAAATGAACATGTTCAAGAATATTCGCTTCTACTGCAGAGTCTAGCAATGCAGACGACTTGAATCACTAATGCGAATTACAGGGCAACTCATGGAAGCTCGGACTGGCCAATAGGGCAATGCAGGAACCAAAAAATGCAAAATGCTAGTGCGTGCCTGTTTTTCTTGGGCAAAATGGGCAATTTTTCTGGCCAATGAGGGCCCGTTTGAATTACTTAACTATGTGGCTAGTAGTTTTGACCAGTTTTGCTGAATAAATATTCTTTAATTTGCACAATTTGCATCACATTTTATCAAAAAACTCCCCCTTGGGTACTAGTCAAACAGTCTGTCACAAAAGGAGTGTATTTCCATTTGCAAGTGTGGGTCAATTTTTCATTGGCGCCCAAGACAATTTTAGGCCCCATTCTGACCCTGAACACATATTGTATCTTTAAGTTGGTTATAACCAGTGATTGAGTGTGCGTGGTTGAATTATAGAACTTTCAACTTGCCGCACCAGTGACTGAGACATGAGCCAACAGTCTCTGCATGAACATATATCATGTACAGAGAAAGAGAATACAGTGTTAAGTCCCTTGCACATGGTTCGAGACACCTCCATACATTTATACATCCCCAGTCTGAGATAGCTTTGTGTATTATGTGGGCCGACTTAGTTAATTGTCGATTTGCAGTGCTAGTGTGATCTAAAAATCCAAGATGGTGTTCAAGTCTCCTCCGGACATAACTTGTATGTCTGGAAATGTATTGCATATTGGCCATATTTGGGAGTAGAACTCTGGCTCTTCTTTGTTGGGTCCATAAATATTGACAATTAAAATTCTTTGCCCGAGAAGCACTCAGTGGACAATTACATATGCTCCCATTGGGTCACTGACAGAGGATATGGTTTGAAAGCATAACATTTTCTGTACCAGTGAGTGTGGTATGATATGATAGTTTATTTATATAGCGCCTATATACAATGTGTTTCAAAGCGCTTCAGGCAGGGGAGGGAACAAGGGAAAATACAATGACATACTTACACGGCCATGAACATTAAGAATGTGAATTAACTAGCGTACTCGGCTTGGTGATATTTCAGATAGTGCAAGAGCTAAAACACAGATCAGGAAGGGAGGAGGTGGGAAGGAGATGGGAAACAGACAAGCGACTACCGTACTAGGCCAGACGACATTTCTGGTAGAGCCAGAGATTTACAAGAGGATAGGGAGAAGGGGAGGAGGAGAAGGAGGAAGAGGGACAAAACAAGTGACTACCGTACTAGGCCTGACAACATTTCAGATAGTGCTGGGGGGGATAACAAGTAAGGGAAGGGGGAGAAGACAAACATTGTCGCTATCGTACTAGGTTCAGGGACAATTCTGATACAGTAAGTGCATAGAAAAAAGTAAAGGGAGGGCAGGGAGAGGGAGAGAGGCAGAAGGGATAGAACATGGAATAAAACTGTGAAAAAGAGCAGAGAAGTAGAGGGGAGAGCGAAAACAGTTGCAGAGGTCAGTAATAACACATAATGTTGCAGAGAACAGAAAATGTAAACGAGGATTCAAGATGATGATGGGCACAGCATGATTCAGGGCCCCCATGAGTGCGAGGTGCAGGGGAGGATCAGCATGAGATTTGAGATGGTGAAGCAGTCAAATCCAAGCATTGGCAACAGGTCGGTGAGGGTGAAAACCATAATGAATCAAGCCAACTCCTACAGCGGTTAGATGTTGGGGGTTCGAAGAGAAGGCTAAGGGGGAAGGGGTAGCGGGATAGAAGAGATCAGGCAAAATCAGGTAACGCATGCATGCAAGAAGGGGAGGGCACGACGGACATCACAGGCAACCAGCGGGGGTGGGAGGGGCAAGGGACATCAAGAGGGACCAGAGGAGGGGGTGGTCGGGCAAATGGACATCAAGGGGGACCAGAGGAGGGGGATGGGGGCACACAGACATCAAGGGGGACCAGAGGAGGTGGTGGGGAGCACACAGACATCAAGGGGGATCAGAGGAGGGGGTGGTGGGGCAAATGGACATCACGGGGGACCAGAGGAAGGGGTGGTGGGGCAAATGGACATCACGGGGGACCAGAGGAAGGGGTGGTGGGGCAAATGGACATCAAGGGGGACCAGAGGAGGGGCTGGGGCAGAGGGAAGCAGGCAGCATTACGGTAACGGACAGGGATCCGACAGAGGCCTTACGGGCCTTGGAGGCATGCCAGCATTCGCCTGCCGGTCCGCCCGATTGGTCCACATGTATCTGTGCAGGGCCAATCATAAACAAGCATGCGGTGGACAGTGGCCCAGCTCAGGACACAAGGCAAAGGAGGCAGCCATGTTGGAAAGCCAAAATGCATGTAGCACAAGTGGAAAAAATGCTAAACAAATGCAATATGGAGCGGTCGCTGAGTCGCAGAGTCTCATAGCAGATCTTCTTTTCTTTTTAAATGTCCATCATTAAAGTCATGAGAAAAGCGAGCACTCAGTGGGCGCCGAAGATCAGCCCAGTAAAAGCCCAGAGGGTTTACCTTTTTTGTTCCAAGTCCAGCGTGAGAGGAAACCCATCAGAGTAGGAAGCAGAAGAAAAGTGGCGTAGTTATAGGGGTCCCCTTTTTTCCAATGTAACATTTTTGACGAGTGGGAACACCCCCTGTTTGTCGTTAACACTGCCCCCTTTTGATATGGGTTTGATTTCTTTTTGATATGGAATTTGATATCAATACATATTTTATATCAACATTTTCCGATATAAAATTTTATATCGATTTGATATCCGTTTTATATAAACGGATATATAAAGTGTGTTTGTGTACTTTGATACGATTTGATATAAAGTTTATATTAAAATGTTTTTAATATGGGAGAGCGCGTGTTTGCTTTTGCTTGGTCGAGGGCAAAGTGAGTTATGAGGAGTTAGAAGGCGAGTGTTAGGGTTTGGTGACGCAGGAGTGGGTTAGACCTTGCTGACGTATAGATTTGATATAATTGTACAACAGATTTGATATAAACATTGTATTCTTTTTATATATCAAAAATTTGAGAAGTCTGATATTAAAATTATATTGCTCATTTTTATACTGTAATTTTTTTCTATAATATTTTTGCATATCAAAATATGATTTGCAATAATTGTTTTATATCAAAATAATTTTAATATCGGATACTTTTATATCGCAATTAATTTTTCGCTGTCAATTTTTTTATATCAATTGTATATCAAAATTAAAAACAATTTTATATAAAAATGGTATCACTTTTTTGGGGATATCAAAATATCGATTTTTTTTACAAAATTGAGAAACTAAAATATCAATTTGTATATAAAAATGTTTTATATCAAAATGACATTTTTTTTAACTAAACATTTTGATATCAAAATGTACACGTTATATCAAAAATATATCGGAGGGCATGCATATTATGCCAAAAGCTGCATTATGCTTTTGAAATGTGTGAATATGTAGTTTTATAATGTATAACAAAATTAAATGTAAAGATCTAATTCCAGGGCTACAAAAAAAACACAGGCAAACCCATCCAACAAGCTGGGACACTGGATTCTACCATTATCCCTGTTGTGCGGAAAGCAGTATTCCAGCAACAGAGCTGCAACGTGGCTTTATGAAGCTGCGTAAATCACCAGGGCGGAGAATTCATAGATGACGGACACACACACACACACACACGAGGCCCGTAGCTCTGACTCAAATATTTCGGTTTCTCTGTTTATTACAAAAGATACAAAGCCACATCAGAATGATCCAACCTTGCAATGAAACCCCAAGGCTATTGTAATAATGTGCAGCCATGTGCCCAGTGTGACTAAATTGTATTTGCATGGGCCATTCATTGTATTTTATTTATTTATATTGTGCCAAAGCCCGCAGGCATCAGGGTGCACACATTGACACAATGGAACAACATAGTGAAACAGAATGACCGGATACTTTAGTACTTTATTCTCAGAAAAAAACTGTAGTAGCTATTTAAATAGGGCTGTCTTCAAGGACTTCTGGAAAGCCAAGTAGTTAACCTCCAATCTAATGGTGTTGGGTAGTCCATTCCATACTTGGGCTGCCATTACCAGGAAAGATCTCCCTAGCCCATTAGTGCATTTGAACGCTGGGCAGACAATCTGGCCCCTGGATTCAGATCTCAGTGATCGACCCGGTACATACGGGAGGATCAGATCTTTTAGATAGGCCGGGATTGCCCATGAATGCTTTGGTGGACCAGGGTCATGGCTTTGAAAGTGATCCGTGCCTTTATAGTCAGCGAATGAAGGGCTCTCCTAGCTGACGTTATATGCTCCCTTCTGGTTCTCATCCTAATGATTCTCACTGCACTGTTCTGGATAATCTGACATCCTGCGATGCATCCTTTATTTGCTCCAAGCATTCATGCGTTTCCATAGTCCAGCCTAGATAAAAAATAATGGGCCAAGCAATAATGGCGCTGTTTGGTTCATTCTAAATCGGCTTGATGGGACTGAACAGACGCAAGTAGTATTGGCTATTTTTGTTTAAATTGCGGACATGGGATTCTGCATTAAGTGACGCTTCTAAGGTGATGCCCAAAGTCTTCACCTTTTCTTGGACCTTAACCGTGGAGTTCCTAATCTGGAAGGTTTAGTATTCATGGCCTAGTTTGGCACGTGCCTGCCCTGAGCCAAAGTTCAACAGCTCTGTTTTATTCCCATTAAGACATATCCAATTGGACGTCACCCATGCCTCTATGGTGTTATATATGGTATGGTTTTGTAAAGTCACAGGACCCCCGAGGATGTTGTAATCAAGAGCAAGCTATCATGCAGGTGTTGTCTAATCAGCAGCCATTCAGGCCATTCGTGGTAAATTATCCGTGACTAATGGGCCTTTCAAAGGGCATAGCAGTCTGCACGTGGAATATTGTCGTAGGCAGGATGGGGGCTGTTCTGCTGAGAGGGGGTTGGATGTCTTTAAATGCCATGCTCTGGAAGCCTGCCAGAACATCACTCTACCTGCGGAATTTCGGGATAATTGCAAGCCACGTCTGGAACTTCTAAAGTCCGGTGACGAAAGAGGCATTCTACTTTTAAAAAGTGAGTTGATTCTATTTAAAAATGGGGCAAACTTACATTTTAAAACAAAATGTGCTTAGTCTTTACGTAAAGGCTTGTAGCTAAATAAGAGTTTTTCTGACCAGGCGGGTTATGTTTTAAAAGCATAAAATATTTAAAGTTAGAGAAGAGTATTTCTAGCGCTATGAAGATGCTCAGGGTGCAGATGTGTTTGTGACACTGTATTTCCAAGTGTTTTTTAGACCAGCTATTTAATATGCAGGATAAGCCAAGTGTTTTTACCAGCTATTTAATATGCAGGATAAGCAAAATACAGGCATTTTTCTATGGGCAGGGCAATATGTAAATTAGTTTATTTAAACTTTGTTCTAGAATCCAGCACTATGTATTTTTATATGCGATGGCGGCAAACAGTTTCTTTTTAAATCAAAACCTGCAATATTAACTGCAAGCCTTAATTTTTTCAAATTGGCATTTTATTTGTTGTTTAGGGATGGTTTTTAAAAAGTTTGCTTACAAAGGGTCCCCCAGTGGATGTGGGCGTGTGTGTGTGTTTGTGTGTAAATTAAAGTCATGGGGATAGCTACAGGAGGTATTGTGAAATGGCACACAGTGCGTGTTTGTTAATTACCAACCACTAACCAAATACCTTGTATTTTGTTTCAAGCAATGGGTGTGAGAATGATTAAATATCCGCATGGTAGTTTTCAGTGCTCTATTTCAGTTAAGCGACACAGCATTTGGGAGCTTTAGCAATTTATTTCATGGGGTGTTTAAACTACAGAGACGTCTGTGCTAAAGAAGTCGGTTTGCATTATTTACCAAACTTAATAGCACACGGCTGGATATTTTACTGCTCTAACCCTATCGGACGGCGGTTGTCAATTACGCGCTGATCAAACGATCCTGACGCACATTTCTGCGGAGCTGGATTGAACATTTACATTAGCCAAAGTTGAAACACATTTTGATAAACGTAGGCGCAATGATGGTTCAGAAGATAGCTCAGCGTGTTAAGCACATACTGCATTGAACATTCACAAGAGCCAATTCCAGCAAAGTGTGTGTGCGTGTGTGTGCGAAACATAAATGTGTGTTAGATACGTAATATTGTGTGTTTAAAAACACGGGTGCTCTTTCAAATTTGCTGGAGAGCACAGTTTACCAGGGACAGTGCAGCCATTTGGACCAGTAGGGACAATGCAGCCATTTGGACCACTGGGGAAAGTCGCGCCATTGCAGCAATAATCCCGCGGCTGTCCCTAATGATTCAAATGGCTGCACTGCGCCTGATGGTTACATAGTCGCTATTGTGGTGTTTTCTTAACTGTGCCCCAAACACAGGAGACAAAACTTAAAATGGGTCAGATCTCGAGCTCAGATACGGCACCTATTTATGATCTTGAGAAAACAGGCTACCCCACCGCACTTATCAACGCCCCAGACACCGACTGCCCCAGTTTATTTGGCAAGGGTGCAAACTTATCAAAGGTTATAAAACATTTGCACCCGTGGAGCATTATGAGGAATTTCGATTCATAAAACTGAACCAATTACGATCCCTCTGACATGGAATAACGGTAATAATGGAGGCAGTGGAAACGCTAGTTCACCAAGTGTTGGAAACTCTTGGTCCCAATGATTTCGGTCAAATAAGAATGGAGGCTGTGGGTTTAAACAGACTCTTGTTTGCAAGGCCATTACATTGTGATACTTTTTTGCATTTTTCAAGTTTTTTGGAAAACTTCTGCACAGTAAGACTAAGATTTTATGCTTTGCCCCCTGAAAATTGTGGCGCTAGTTGTTAGACCACACTCAGGCCATGCTTATAAGCCTTTGAGTAAGATTATGCACAGCCAAATCCTACAATCTAAAGCCTGTTGGTTACTACATTTTGATCATTGCCCGCTAAATCTGTGACTGGTGTCTAGTCTTATAGGTTTAATCGAACCGTGCAGTATACCATATGCCGATATACGGACATGCCGGTAGGGTTTGGACAACTAAATCTCTTTGAGGAATATTTTAATAGACCCATCAAAACTATTTTAACAACCGCGTGTGGCGATATTTCCCGCTAGCGACTAAAACAGCAAGAAAAGTTTCATGTTTTTCGACAACCATTTCTACGGTGTATTGAATCTAAAAGGTTTTCTGGGGGATAAACATCTGTCAGCATTGTCATCCAATTTCCAAAAACAAGCCGACACAGTTGTCAATATTACTGTTGTCTGTGTTTAAGAGAAGAATGTCAAACGCGTAAGGAAAAACCTGAAAAATGTTCAAAGTGTCACACTTTTGCGAGGTCCTGGTGCTCTCTAGACACGAACATTCAGAAAGAGGCCTTGGGGGCGGTCGTGTGTGATACACTCATTGACTTTCCCATGTGTCAAAAATGTCTTCCAGCGAGCCACAGCTGTACCGGAATAATCTGTAGGATTTGTAAAGTTTTCATTGCAACACGGCTGAACACTTGTGTTACATAACAAGCGGGAAACTTCAAAATAAAACCGAGAACTACATAGTATATGACATAGAGGCCTTCCAAGAGCATATAACCCATCAACCGAACTATATCTAAGCCAGACATCTAACAGGAGACCGCTGCTGGGAATTTACAAAAGACTACTAAATTCATGGGAGACCCCTTTCTAGCCCATAATTCCAAATCATGCGATGGCTTGTGTTGAGACAGTTTGGAAAAATTCAAATAAAACTGATCACCCAAGGTGCTAAGCTAATGGCCATCATTGTGGTACCGCTACAATACATTTTGAACTTTTTACCCATGAAACTCAGCAAACTTCCAAGACATCTAGATTTCCTGATTCAGAGGGTTTCTTTCCCCATCCTTTTTACACAGCCGCTAAGCAAAACTACCTGGGCCCGATTCCAACCCCGGCTCGGTACAGCATTCATTACATGATGACTAGCGAGAAAGAACAGTTTATAACCTGGTACAAGGCGTATGAGCACAGTGTCTTTGATTTTCGCCAGGAGTTAGGGGCCTACTGTCAAGAAGATGTCAGCATTTTAAGACAGGCTTGTAATTTGTTTAGGGACAGTATCATTCAGATGACGTGTCATGAAACACCTATTAAGGGTGGTGGGCATGTGTCATACATCAACCCTTTTCAAAGTATCACACTGGCTAGTTGTTATATGCAGATCTAGAGCCAGCTCTATCTAAAACCTGAAACAGTCGCTACTGCCCAATGATTCATATCACGGCAGGCAAAAACATAATTCAATGCCGTCTATTCAATGGCTCTTTAACAGCTCAAAGACAGAGAGCATCTCTATACAACACACCCTAACTGGCATTGGTGAAGAACGATAGATGTTCTTGGTCGGATGGATTATGGATATGCAGTGGTTCAGGAAGTTGGGTTACATTGATTGCTATAAACATCAGGGCATATGCTTGCGTATGGAACACATTGAGAACAACCCCGCTCGGCGGCTGTTGGCAAAATTATGTCTTAATTCTTTGTGGGCTGAGTTTGGGCCAAGAGTTAATTTGCTCAACACATCAACATCAACATCACAGACCCTGAAATGCTTCACACCGATCTATTTGATCATTATTATGACATGAGCAGCTACATGTTCATAGATGATGATGAAACGGCTTGTCTGTGCTGGCGCTATGCCATGGGATACCCAACAAGTTCAGACAACACACATTTTTGGCAGCTGCCCTGGGAATGTCAACCCGTCCACTGTCAGTCATCTAGGGGATCTAACTTCTGAGTTAGATCCTGAAAAATATACTGTGGAGTTCATATCGCCTATCGCACATCCCTAGGAACCGTCAACATGAAAATAAAAGGTATAACGTTAAATGTTAACAACACAGCCCAAATAAATTTGGACAGTTTAGAAGATCTGGTGCAATCCTTTGTACAGGGAGATGCGTGCGACACCCCAGTCTATCATCGTTACACATCTGAGTATAGTGCGCGATAAAAAACAGTAAGAAATTGGCACTGTCACTCTACAAAAGACGCTGAGGGTTGTGTTTGATAAAAGAACCCTGGCGGCAGATGGGTTACACACCCCTATTGCTATTAAATATTTTAACAAGCACCTCTACAAGCCCCAAGCTAATTCATAGCGCTTCTGTAGTTGTAATTGTGCTGTGGCCCTTCACGCTGCATGTCCGAGAATTTGTACATTTGCATCTGCATGTTTATTTTTTCTATTACATTAAATGTTTTTACACATGTATTTTTCCTTTCTGTATTAAGTATATATTTTTTATAAATAAAAGAATTTTACAATTCATAAACTGGTCTTGTTCTTTATTTCTTGGTCCTATTTACTACATGTATAATACTCTGTTGTGCTTTGGGCCATCAACCTTCAGAGAGACTGGTTTTATTTGCGCTGTATAATTCTGTTTTCAAATGTTTTTTTATTTTCACATGCATTGTTATAAACTCTTGACATCATATATTTCTGCCAGTTTCATACAGGCCGTATTTGCCCTCTGTAACCGTTCAACACAAAAAGACATGCCCAGGTTTTATAAAACAGGTTTGTATTCATTTTAAAACGTGATTTTATTCATATTAAATAACTTGAGTGATCACATGTCGCACAATGATCTTCTCGGATACTAATCTCGCTGTACCATCAATTAGTTCATACACAGATCGTCTTTCACCGTGTCCATAAGCAGATATACATAATAGAGAGTAGGTCGACGAAAATTCATAAATGACTCCGCCATAATATCTGCCTGCATACCACGATCATTCCCCGTTTAAAATCTTTCCATGCCGGCTTATGCAACCCGTAGGCATCCTCCCCTGAAAGCCACGTCTTAACAGGCCCCGTGACATCTTCTCGTCATCAGTTTGCAGTTTACAATACAGGCTGTCAACTCCACCATAACTGCCGGCACCTCCTTCATCATAATATATTTTTGACAGCTTCAGGCCAGACATGTCTGCCCGTAACAACTCAACATAAAGACAGTCAGTTTTTATAAACCTTCAATGGTTTTTATTTGCATTTAAAAAGGACAATTTTATTCAAATTATAGTCACATTAAAACATTCACATTCAAAAAACACATGTGAATACCGCACAAACACATTGTATGCCGCTGCTTCGTTAAGCGCTCGTGTTACACTCCATTTTTATGTATTTTATCCCTGCCCAATTGGGAACTGTTTTTTCAATGACGTTTCTAGCATCCATCGGACACATGCGTCTAAACTGCTTCATTTACAAAAGCTGGTTATTCGACGATTCTATAGCCCTAATGTTTTAGATACGCATCATTAAGTCCCCAGCACCTATCCTTATCTGTGCCAATGGCTGTGTCAGGCGCAACAAGTCTATAATGCGTTTTGGGCTGAACACAAAACATATTTTACATAGCGAATTATCTGCGTAAGCTTTTTCCAAACACTCATGAGCACCCTGCTGTGGATCAATTTTATGTCCAAAACAACACTTTTACAGGTGGTGCTACAAAAACCCCCCTCCCCCTTTACGATGGCTGTAATCCCCTGGGCGTCACGAATATCCGCATGAAGAGGGGCCTGCATGCCCATGTCGATCTTAAAGGAATGGTTCGCCCAAAAATTTTTATTTCAAAAAGATAGGCAATATTAAAAAAAAAAACGATTGCCATTTCTTTTTTTCGAAGTACCTTTGTAAAATTTTGAGCAATTCAAGCTCAAAGAAAGCACATGGGGCATCCATTTTGTGAAATGGATGCCCGCCGCTGTGCTCGCTTTGGCTTTTGCGGCACTAATGAAGGAAAAGCCAGCCAGCTGTAGTAAACAAAAGCTACCACTGGGTGGCTTTTCCTTCATTGGTGCTGTACACGGAGGACGGGGACCGGAGATTACAGGCTGGAGGAGCCCGGAAAACTTAGAAATAAAACCGCAGTTTTAAAAACATTGTATTTATGTTTGCGGTAGATTTTAAAGTGACCGCAAACATAAATACAACGTTATTGTGTTTGAAAACGCTGCGGTTTTTCTTTCTAAGTTTCTCAGGCTCCTCCGGCTCGGAGGAGCCCGAGAAACTCAGAAAGAAAAACCGCAGCGTTTTCAAACACAACCGCGTTGTTTCTGCCTGCCGTGGCTATCACTTTGGGTCTCCGGTGCTCCCCCAGGAGAGCACCGGAGACCCAAAGTGAAAGCCAAGACAGGCAGAAACACAACACGGTTGTGTTTACATGCCGCAGTGTTTCTGCCTACAGCTGATTTCCCATTTGGGGCTCTCGGGCTCCCCACAGGGGGCCCGAGAGCCCCAAATGGGAAATGCTAAATGCTGCAGTATTTCTGCCTAAATCTGCTTTACCATTTGGGGCTCTAGGGCTCGGAGCCCTAAAGCCCCAAATGGGAAAGCAGATTTAGGCAGAAACACAACGCGGTTGTGTTTGAAAACGCTGCGGTTTTTCTTTTTAAGTTTCTCAGGCTCAGAGGAGCCTGAGAAACTTAGAAAGAAAAACCGCAGCGTTTTCAAACACAATAACGTTGTATTTATGTTTGCGGTCGCTTCAAAAGCTACCGCAAACATAAATACGTTTTTAAAGCTGCGGTTTTATTTCTCCTCCAGCCCGGAAAACTTAGAAAAAAAACGCAGCTAGTGCTTATTTAAAAAAAAAAAAAAAAATAGCACTTACCGAGATGCAGCTGCAGCTTTTCTGCCTGTAGTCTCCGGTCCGCGTCCTCCGAGTCCCGGCACCAATGAAGGAAAAGCCACCCAGTGGTAGCTTTTGTTTACTACAGCTGGCTGGCTTTTCCTTCATTAGTGCCGCAAAAGCCAGCACAGGCGGGCATCCATTTCACAAAATGGATGCGCCCATGTGCTTGCTTTTGCAAATTTTGAGCTTGAATTGCTCAAAATTTTACATACGGACTTCGGAAAAAAAAAATTATGGCAATCGTTTTTTTTTTAATATTGCCTATCTATTTTTGAAATAAATTTTTTTGGGCGAACCATTCCTTTAATTAGCACAATACAATCCTTACACAGATTGATATCTGCCGTGCTTTCAATTTGTTTTGAACAACAAACTCATTGACAGGCCGATTCATGGAATTAATGTGCGCCGAAAATCTCTGCAAGCGTGCGCATCGCAGCGCAAGTGCGAAAATTGCAGTGCAAGCATGCGAAAGCCGCGCACATCGATTCATGGAAGTCCGTGCGCGTGTAAATACTGGCATGTGCGCTAAAATCCTGCGTGGCGCATGCGGGCGCACACATCGTCAAACGGCGTGCGCTACGCGCACAGCGAAAGCACACATAGCGTGGCGCACACAACAAAAGTAGGCGGAACACGGGTGTAACACGCGGAATGGGGAACAATGCGTGAAAATGTGGGCGTTACGGGGGAAGTACAGGAGGCAAATGCACGGAACGCCCACACGCGCGCCTACAACACGTACTCATGGAATCGAACAGGGGAAACGCGTGCGCCAAAAAAGACGTGCTAATCCGGAAACACGTACGCCAGCAGGAAGCAGGCGTACGTGGACCCGCGCAGCATAAGAGTGCGCGCAAACAACAAACAAGCTCAGGCGCTACGATGAATATACCGTTCCTCGCAGCAGTGGTCGTGGGACACCGCAGGAGGAGGAGGATAGTCGGGGCCAGAATTTTTACACCCAGGACCAGCCTTTTTGGGATGCCTGATGACCAGGTGTATTGGAGGTACAGGTTTCCACCTCACATTATACTCGACCTGGTGAGTGAGTGGGAGGATGACCTCACATCACCCACCCTGTGCTCCCAAGCACTGAGCCCCTTGGAAAAGGTGCTCAGTGTACTGCACTTCTTGGCCACTGGTTCATTTCAGCAGACAAGTGCCATAGTGGGGGGGGGTGTTGCAGGCCACGCAGTCACGCTGCCTACACCAGGTGTTGGCCATCATGACTGCACGCCCATCAGTCCGCAGGCACATATACCTGCCCAGAACACCTGCAGAAAGGCAGGCTGCCATCCAGGATTTTTACGGGGTGGCACACTTCCCCAAAGTGCTAGGTGCCATTGATTGCACCCATGTGGCTCTACGTCCTTCCAGGGCAACTGAGCACATCTATAGAAACCGCAAGCACTGTCATTCCATCAACGTGCAGGTAGTATGTGATGCCAAGGGAATCATCACCTCAGTATGTGCCAACTATCCAGGGTCCACCCATGACAGTTTCATTTACAGAATGTCAACCCTAAACCGGGACCTAGAAGCTGGGCGGCACGGCGATACATGGCTGCTTGGTGAGTATAAATGCCTCTGCACGTGCATGCATGTCAGATACTGAGTAATGTCACAACCCCACTAATGATACCCATCATCACCTCCCCAGGGGACAGTGCCTACTCTCTGAGCACCCACATGATGACGTCAATTCGGAACCCCATCACACCACCCGAGGTAAGATACAACACAGCCCATATTGCAACCTGGGGCATAGTGGAGCGCACATTCGGAGTGCTCAAGTCACGCTTTCGCTCCCTTGACCGCTCTGGTGGGCAGCTGCTATACGCGCCCCCAGTAGTGTGCAGGATCATAATGGCAGCATGTGTCCTGCACAACGTTGCAACCCGCCGGGGCCTGCCGGTGGGCATGGTGGTGCCCCCACATCCCCAACCACATGCACGGCTGCTGCGCATGGGAGTGGAAAGGGAACGTGGTGAGGCAGCCCGTACGCAGGTGGTGGCTAATTACTTCACCTAAAATCACACCCCTGTGGAGTGCGCACAGCCCTGGTACATACCAGCTGACAATCAATGATGATGACATAAGGGACAGTCAACTGTCACAACCATACCAGCCTGAGATTGGTCACCTGGAAGTGTTACATTATGTGCATCCCTATCTACCCAAAGACAACCAATGCTGTGTCACAAAGACACACATTTATGCTGCATGAATGACTACCCCCTTGCAAAATATAACATGAAAACAGCGCCATGTCACCCAACCCCTCCCCATCTCCGCTACCCAACACACCATGGCATGTTATGCAATGTGAAAGCAAACAAAGGAATGCACAACACATGACACAAGTGTCACAAAGTGCACTGTCCCAAATGGAAACAGGCCACAGACAATATGCTCCCAGTAATCAATAACAAACAGCACACATGACCAAATACTTACCAGCAACACAATACAGCAACACAGGATGAAACATTGCCAAAAATATGACAGTACCAAATGAAAGTAGTGCAAGTTTTACAACCTGAATAAGCCAGCACATACACCCCTTCCAACTGCAGAGTGTTGACGTCAGGCAAATGTGTCCGTGTACTGCATACAACATGAACAGCATCCGCAAAGGAGACGACCTTGTGAAGACATGAAGAAGGTACCTGTGAATAAGGAGGAAGACATGGATGCACAAGCACATATCAATAGACCATGCAGTGTTCAATACAACAACAATCCCCACTAGGGATGTACACACAGTTTTGACTACAGACTGCCCACACAGCTCATGGGAGCCCAATATCACTGTGTAAGCCACTGTCACTTGGTCACACCCTTTGCAAACCCATGGAAAGGGAAGCAGGAGGGGTGTGTGTCAGGAACCAAAGCATCTAACCCAAACAAAGGACAAGCCTGCACGTGCCCAGCTGGAATACACAGTGGATGCCCACGGGAGCCACACAAGGTAACACACTGTAAAAAAAATAAAAATAAATTCAAAAATGGCCATGTGGAGGGCAAGGCGGGGAGGCCACCCAGGAGGTTCGAGGACAGGGTGCACAACAACACCCACCTGCGTGGATGTTGCGGGGAAAAAAAAAATACCTCCATGGGCTCGTGGCCTGCACGCCTAAGCCATTGTGGGAGAACTGCTGCTGTCGCTCTCTTCACCCTCTGCTTCTGCATCAGGAGGTGGTGGTGCTATGGGAGGCAGCCCACGCAAAGCCCTGGTATGGTCCTCCATGGCAGCAAGCATGCGGGTGTTGAAGGTCTGATTCTGGAGGATGAAAGTGCAGAGATCCCCATGCAGCATGGGTTGCCTGCATTTCTGCACGCATGGCCTCGCGTGATGCCCGGATCTCCTCCTGAGTTGCCTGCAGCTCAGCTGAGAGCGAACGTGTGAGCTGCTCCAGCTGCTGTTCTGACCTTAAATTTCGGGAAGCCTCAAGTTCACTTAGTCTGCCTGAGGAACTGGAGTTCTAACATCAGGGCTTCCCTGTGGCCCTGTGACTCCACAGAAATGGCTTGCCGCAGAGTCTCCAGTGCCGCCCGTCGGTCCCTGTTGGACGCCAACATGTCTCCCCTGTGTGATTGGCAAATCGAGTCTGTTGCCTGCTGTTGCTGCTCCATCTGCCTTTTAGAGGGGAGAATGGAAGTGGCCACCCTCTCCATTGCCTGAGCCATCATTTCAACTGATGCTCCCTGTTGTGCTGCAATACTTACATGGAGTTTTCCCATATAGTATTGCCTGATGGCGCACGGCCACCGCATCGGCGGGTGCCACACCTGTTTGGGGCAAGGCGATCTGCACCTTGCTGTGCCGGCACTGCCTGAGGCTGCAGAACTGCATTCCCCCTCTGATCTGCTGGCCCAGGAACAGGATCAGATGTTGTGGAGTGTGACCCTGCATCCGTAACCGCCAAAGGTGGAGTTACCAACACTGATATCCCCATAGAGAGTTCTACCCCTGGTGCAGGTGGGTTGGACAGAACAGAACCCCTGCCAGAAACACTCACCTGTGACAGCACATTAGTCTCATCCGATTCAGCACCTGAATCATAGAGGTCTGGGGAGGTGCAACCAGAGACGCCGCTGGACAGTATGGTCTGCAATAAGATTGGGTTTTCACCCACCACCACACCACGTCCTCCACTGGTGCCCGATCGTGCCTGACATTCCTCCTGGGTCTGCACCATCTCCTCCACCTCTACAGCATCAAGTGCGTCATCACGTGCAAAAACATGAAAGACAACAAATGGAAACAGGCATGAGCACCATACCACACGCATAGGCCTTACAAGCCAGAGATCCAGTATATGATTTACACATGTACCACTTGACAATAACCCTGGCATGCATGCACTGTCAATGAGTTGGAAGGGGAGGCAAAAGGCAGTCACTGAGGACACCAAGATGGAAAAGCAACACATTTGCTGCATGCTGGGTAGCACTGGCATCACACATTAGCCTGTGAGTGGCATGTCCAATACACATACATGACACATGCCAGCACACAGATGGCATGTAGCCTAGCCATGGTACCGTTGACAAGTACAGCCATATGTCAGTGAATGAGTACTGTCACCCATCCATGTGAGATGGACATGATGAGATGAAAAATGCTAAATAGTGTGACAAAATACGCATGTGCCACACACTGCGACACATCCAGTGTACAATAATACAGTGATTGCAGGCAGATGTACACATCAATGTTTGGTCACTTCAACATGACAGGAAACAACTATCATGTTCCACATTCAAACAGGCCCCAAAAATGAATGTGAGCAGGCCAATACTCAATCAGCCTGAATGGTCTCATCATTCACATAACCAGGTAAAAAATGTGGGCCAATGTGGGGTGTAATCAATGACAGAAGCATGTCACATATGTGGCATTAGGGCTGAAAAATGCATTGCAAAAATGGGAGAATTGAAACAATCAGCCTGAATGAACACTGAAAAATTCAGAACAATGTTGTTGCAAGAGGACAGTTCAAGGGCAACTGCAGTAATGTGGCGCCAATTGGCTACTGTGGGCAGAAGGGATACTGTCATACCCAAATCCAAGGCCGCTGAATGTTTTGGAGGAAGCACATGGGTGACCCATACCACTCAGGAGTACACACCCTCACCTGGCACTCAATCAGAACCCGTCACCCAAACAACATACACATGGATTACACACACATGCATGGGCACTCACCGGACAATGCGTCATAATCTGGTAGGTCTGCCACACCTTGGTTCTGTTCCTCTGTGATGAAGGTTCCAGCAACAGACTCGTGTTCAGTGAGTTGGTTGTCCTCTGGTGGAGACCCACCGCCAGTCACCAGAGTAGAGGCACGATTTGAGGTCAGCTTGTTCTTTGCTCTGCGTTTCAAGTCATTCCACCACTTGTAGCAATCATCAGCTGTGCGCCTCCCAAATCCAAGGGCACTAATGTGGTCCGCAATGGTCTGCCAGTGTGCCCTACGTTGACCAGGTGTGATCTTGGACCCTGCAGTCACCGCCATTTCGCGGCTATGTGCCGACACATAAGCCACAAGTGCATCAAGTTCGGCATCATTAAAGCTAGGCTTCCTTGACGTGCCGGAGTGTGTAGCTGTGTCTGGGGTCTCAGCCTGTAGTGCCAGAGCACCCTTCTTCTTCTTTTTCAAAGGTGGTGCGGATCCTGAGTGGCTTACGCCGCTCTGGTCAGTAGGGGCAGAAGCGCAGGTGGACTGGGTACTAGAAGTGTGCAAAGGCACAATGACCATAGGTCTTGGTGCAGGCATTGGCTGCAGAGTGATGTTTGCAGGGCCAACGTCGGTTTGATGGACCTGGACCGACACTGTCCCGGCTGGGAGACTCAGAGCTGGGATGGATAGAGCTGCAGCTGCCCCTGCAGCCTCCCCACCCTGCCTACTTGGGATCCACGTGGCCTGGTGACAGCAACTTGCACCGCCACACGTGGCTTAGACTTGCTGACCTGGGAGTCATCCTGTGCCGGTTCAGGTGCCAAAATGGGCCGGTCCAACAAGGGCTGAGCTGGGATGGTGTCAACTACGTTTCCCATAACCATGGGGGGGCATGGGTGTCCCTGATTGGTCCTCCACACACGGGGGTCTAGGGGCACCCTGCAAATCCTGGCCACGTCCCCTACGGCGCCCACCACGCACACCTTTGCCTCCCTTACTGCTTGGTCGCTTCCCAACCATGGCACTGATGTTGTTGTGCATATGGGAGTTGCAGTAAACAATTGTCCTGGGCAATTGGGGTGAAAGGGGTAGGGTACTAGATGGAATTCGTACCCTAGTGCTCTGGCAAGGCTGTATGTGACCCCTGGGGGAAGATGACGGGTCACGCAAACGCACAGGTACCCCAAAAACAAAAGCACACGTGCACGCAACCCCTGGTACACCATGTCTGTGGAAAAATAAACCTGCACTACGCTGTGGCACCCAGAAACACAAAAATAAGCGTACGTATGTTACACGCAGCCTACAATGACCACTGAAGGGGTACGCGACACACGGGGACAACCACAGTTGGGATATACGTGCGCGACTCACTGTCTACCTTGAAAAAGAACGTGAAAAAGACGCGCGTGTGTGCGTAGGCAACACCCCTTCCAAAAGAAGAAACGAACGCAGTCTGAGGAAACGGGGAGTACGAACTGGAAACGTTGTGAAGTAATCGCGTGTGAACCGACAAGAAGTACAAGATACACCCGCTCGCTCTCCACAAAAAGAAAATACGCACGTACAAGGAAATAGCGTAATACTCGTACCTTTTAAGCCAGCCCACACGTGAAACGTCACTTACGCGCTAAGGCCCTTTCCTCCAATAGCACGGTGAGGTCCAGTTTTCTCACGTGCTGATTCACTATGCACCCGTGTTGTGGGCAACGCCTGCGCGCGTAACGTCACTGACGCGCTTACGCGCTAAGGGCCTTTCCTCGGATTACACGCCGACGTGCAATTATTTCACGTGCCAAATTACTCCGTATCAAGCTGGCCACGCGAATACACACGGAAGACCACGCTCCTGCCCAAAAGGCCATTTTCCTGCCCCCAAGATCCCCGAGCACGCTCCCACCAGCCATCTGCTGCTGTCTGCCTGCTGCCCACGTGCCCTGCTATTTGGTGCCTGCACGTCAGCCATCTGCAGGGGTCCAGTTGCTGTGTCCACCCCTGCTGGAACAGAAGACTCCCGACTGGGATAACATTGCTCCACAGCCCAGCCCCAGGACCCAGTTGCCCAACCACGCCTGCCTCGGGGGTCGCCATGTCGGGGCAAACACATCTGAGACCACTGGCGACCCCCAGTCAGAGAGGCAGAGGGCCACCAGCTTCAGTGAGAAGGAAGTTGGTGTCCTGGTGGAGCATGTCCTGGGGCATTATGATGCCCTCTTCAGAACATCACGCGCCGACAAGGAAGGACGGTTGAGGATCTGGGAGGACGCAGTGATTGCCATCAACGCGCAGGAGGTGGCAACCCGCGACATCAAGCACGTCAAGAAGCGCTGGGAGGACCTGAGGTCCAGGACCCTCTGCAAGGCCCGGCGCCTCACAGAGGGGGGAGGGGCAGCATGAGTAACATCCAGATGAGGGTCCTGGAACACGTAGCCCCAGCGCTCCACGCCCAGATCCTTCAGAGGCAGACCCGTCTGGAGTTGAGCGGTAAGTGGGAAAGCATTGATGTGTGAGACAGGGCATGTTGCAGTGTGCTGGTAGTCTGATACTTGCCTGTATGTGTGACATAGGCCATGTATGGATGTGTGTGTGCAGGGACATCCTGGTCATGCATGTCAGACCAGTAATGTGTGAACCACATGGATAGTGCATGTGTTCCAATGCAACATGGGGAGCTGTATGCAGAATGCACACATGAATGCATGCCAGTCTCTGTTCTTGGACATGGAGGGGGGGTGAGGGATGGGTGCTGCTGTCATGTACATGTATGGTGCACGTGTGTGTGTGTGTGTGTGTGTGTGTGTGTGTGTGTGACTTTGAAACGCCATGGTGGCAGGTCACACGAGTTGGTGGCAGATCACTCTTCGGCAGGGGCCTCTCTGGAACAGCCTTCCTGCCTCTCTGAAACTCGAGGAGAACCACCTCCGGTTCTGGAAACACCTCAAAACCTTCCTCTTTGCTTCTGCTTTCTCTCCTCCCCTCCGTTGCTGAACTCCTGACTGAAATTGCACTGGTTACCTGGCCACCCCTCTGATCTCTAGCCCAGGCCCTGTCAACTGCCCACCTGCACTGCCTCCCTGGCAACCCCTGCATTGGGCACTGTTTTTGTATCCCTTCAGTCCCCTTTCCAGCCCTTGTCCGCACTTCCTGCACTTGCCTGTTTTATTTTATGTTTTATTTATCTTATTTTTTCCACTTCCCATGTACTGCACTTCCCCCTCTCCCTTTCGCCCCCCCCTTGCACTCTTCCTGTCCCCCTTTCCCATGCACTTGCACAATCTGAATGACACCTGGCCTAGTAAGATCGTTCCTGTCCTCCCTTTGTCGTCCCCCCCCCCCCCCTTGCCTCGTCGCGCCTTGAAACACTTGTGTATAGGCGCGTTATTAATGCCATATATCATATCATATCATGACACATGTCCGTGATGATGTGTAGATTCACTCATGCAGTGCGGTCACCGTTGTATCCACTGTGTCCATCCGCTGTGTCTGTGGTGTACAAGCCATGATGCATGACCCTCCGGTGATGTGTGTGCATGGGACCAGTATGGGCCATGATGCATGTGGGTTTGAAGTCAACATTTTGGTTAACAGAGGCCCTTGTACATGGATGCTGATATTGATTGTAGGCGCCAGGACTGTTTCTGTATGTTTGCTGCGTGCATTCACCCATGTGTTGTGGAGGGACAGGATGGAAGTGACATTTGACAGTGCCACTCATGTGTTATTGCTTCCTGTCTAGGGGAATATTGTACTGTACCCTGATGCTTGTGTTCTAAGTCTCCCTCTACTCAGCGTCAAGTGAAGAAGAGGGCGGAGACGGCGCTGTGGAGCCAAGCAGCGGGGATGCTTCCACCGGATGGCGACGCAAGGCCCAGCCATCCTCCCAGGGATTGCCAACATCTGGGAGCGAGGGGGCTGGTGCTGCGTCTGCCACTACGGCTGTAGCGGAAGGGCCGGGTGAGCCCCCACAGGGGCTTGCAATGGAGGAAGACGGTGTGGAGACATCCAGGTGGGTGGTCTCCACAGAAGAGGAGGAGCCCGCTACTGAGCGGCACATGGGGCCTGGTGGGGGTAGTACCACTGGTTCAAGTGGTGCAGTCCAGGGCCAGGGTCAGGAGGCAGCACAGGTCACCGCGGAGGGGTCTGTGCATGTCGCTGTCCTTGACCCTGTGACTGCACCACCATGCACCAGCAGGGATGCCCCGTCCCAGGCCCGTCCGCAGGTAGGGGGGAGTGCCACGTCATCTGCCTCTCCACTACCTGCGGACGAAGGGTCCAATGACCGTATGGGCTCCATCCTGGTTGGTGTCGCGTTGCGCACGCGTGACATTCGTGATGACGTGCGTGCTTCCTGGGCGGAGCACGCACGCCATCACGAACAGCAGCGTCGCGACGTGGCACTGTTGGGAGGGGCCCTGGTCGGTGGGTTCCTACATGTGTCGCACACTCTGGCGGACCTCTCCTCCTCTGTGGAGACTATGCCCCAGTCGTTCTCCCTGCCGTCTTCCGGCCCAGATTCCACCAGGGCCCCCTGTGGATCTGGCCTAACCAACACAGCCAGCTTGAAGATCCCATCCCTGCCACAGTCGGGAGTCGGCGGTCCAGCAAGGGTGGACACCCCAACAACTGGAGTCCAGCAGATGGAGGATGTGCAGGCATCGGACAGGGCACATGGACAGCAGCAACAGCAGCAGGCTCTAGATGGGAGCAATGATGGCTCGGGGCCATCGACATCAGAGGGGCAGGCATCGGCCAGAGGGCAGGAGAACCCTGGAATGGGTGCGACTTCCGTGTCGCTGCGATTGGGCCAGCGCATAGATGCGGCGGGTGGAAGAGGCGCGGCTCACCATGGTCCGGGCGGAGTTCTCCATGCGTCGGGGGTTGAGGCGGGCAGAGTGCCTCGAGGCAACTCGCAGGGAGTTGGAACAAGCCATGAGTGCATCCCTGCGAGATCTCGGGGACAGGGCAGAGGCCCGCCTCCGGGACATCGACATGGAGTTCGATGATATCCTGGCCCGGGACATCACAGAGTGAGCCGCAGGACTTGCCCGCCGCCATTGTATATAGTTAGATAGTGTTAGTTTTCCTTTGTTCTTCTTTTAATTTGGAGTTAATGGACATTGCTCCACTTCGTGTGTATATAGTTTTTTCTTCCTAGGACTTTTTTGTAGGTTTCCTTTTTTTTTGTGGATCATGGACCATTTGGACTTGCATTGTATATAGTTGCAGACTTGTACATACTTTCTTTTTCTATATTCCCATGGATCAATGTTTTTTTTTTAAATTTGGATTATGTTTTTATTATGGACATTGGCAATGGACCACTTGTTTATTCTACGTGATTTTTTTTTTTTTTTTAACTTCATTGGATTTACAATAATTTTTTTCTACTTCGGTCATTGTGCATTGATTTTCAGTTCACTTTTCATCAAATTCAGTTCTTTATGTTTTTAATACATTTTATATTACTTCAGAATTGGTGTTGTGTTCTGTAATTGGTTTTGTGCATGTCTCATTGAACATTTCCTCAGTCACGTGTTGCCACTGTGTGGCTACGTTGTGCATTCCTGCATGGGTATGGTGGTTCATTTCATCTATCATGGCATGGGTAATTTGGGAGTGGGTTCTGTGGATGGTTGCATGCTTGGATTGGGGGGCAAGGGGGATTAGGGTTGGCTTTCGGGACATGGGTCTGTTTTGTTAGGACATGTGGTTTGTTGGGACATGAGTCGGGGCCTGAGGCTCACTGCTGCGGGGTGGGAGTGCTGGGGGACATGAGTCGGGCCTGCTGGCAGGTAGGGGTGTCACGGTATTAGTTTTATGACGGTACGATAACCTTCTTGCCAAATGACGGTATATCATGGTTATCGCGGTATAGCAGGTGGAGTTAACTAATCTTAACAAATATTTTCTAAAAGGTCATAAATTGTCAGATATATCATCACAAACAAAACCAGGCACACGGGGCCAGAATTGGGCTTTTCAACATACTTTCCACTGAAATGCCACCCCTTGCTTCCACCAAACACACGTGTGAAGAGGAGGAGGGGATTGTGGGGGGAGCCCTGCTGCGACTGGCAAATCAAACTGAATAGATTTTCTTAAGTGGTCATTTAGGCTTTTAGCTCCCCCATTGGCTACTGGTGAAGATGAACATGTTGCCATCTTGATAACCTGCATGCCGCAGATCAATGGAGGCTGATGGTAGTATACGCTTCTGCGCATACGCACACGCTCTCTTTACTTTACAGCCTTTAGTTTACTTGCGGGCCAAAAGGTGTTCAGTAATCACGGACATGTTACCCTTTGGTATGGCAGCAGGGAATACCCACAGAGCTGAGTGAATTTCGCAGTGTGACTTATTATATGTAAATTCAATGATGGAACCAGGGAAATCCCCCATTGTCATATGTTTAGCAAACAATATCCATTATAAATATAAAAATCCCAAAGCCGCCATCCCAAAGTAAACCCTTTTCCTTCTTGGCACTGTATTTATTCTTCCTATTGATAACATATTGATTTTATGTCAGGCATGTGTGGTTTATGGAATGGCATTAAAAACTGCTCCAACTGAAACTACTTGGCAGACGGCACATCCAACAGTGCAAGACCAAGACTGTGCAGCACTTGCTTACTGCAGCCTTTCCAAATCAGATTGAAAAGTACACTTAACGGTATAAACGGTATACCGGTATAAACAATGTGATGGTTATTATTGTTCAATTAAGTGGTTCACGGTATCTTTAACGGTATACCGTTATACCGTTACATCCCTACTGGCAGGTGCCCATCACTGCTGGGGGGGTGGGGGTGCTGGGGGACAAAAGACGGGGCCTGAGGCTCACTGCTGGGGGGTGGGGGTGCTGGGGGACATGAGTCGGGGCCTGCTGGAAGGTGCCCATCACTGCTGGGGGTTGGGGGTGCTGGGGGACATGGGTTGGTGATCACTAGTGGAAGGTGACGTGGGCTGGCTGGGGGGCATGCCCATGGTGGATGGGCTGCGTGCGGGACATGACCAGGGGTGCAGGGTAGTCCCCTGTGGTGTGGGTTGCCTGCAAGGGCTGTGAAGGGGGTAGAGGGCACACCTGGGGGGACCCACACTGCCAATTCACGTGTTGGACTCCCCGCGCACCTCACTGGATACACGTACCCGATCTGACAGCGAAATCGCGTGATACTTCCCGCGTACCCCGGAAATAGACATACCCTGCTCGCACAGGGCCGATCGCGTGTGAAACTTCCCGCGCACCCCTGAAATACACGTACCCCGCTCGCACAGGCCCAATCGCATGTGAAACTTCCCGCGCACCCCAGTAATACACGTACCCCGCTCGCACGGGGCCGATCGCGCGTGAAACTTCCCGCGCACCCTAGTAATACACGCACCCCGTTCGCACAGGGCCAATCGCGTGGGAAACTTCCTGCACACCCCAGTAATACACGTACCCCGCTCGCACAGGGCCGATCTCGTGTGAAACTTCCCGCGCAGCGGGGTACGTGTATTCGGAGGGGTGCGCGGGGAGTTTTACAGGCGTTTTCGTGGTTGGGGGCCTGTGCGCCATGTATGGGATTTGTGCGCTGTACATGGCGCACCGGGAAGGGTTGGGGGCGTAACTGGCTCTGCTGCAGGCTCGCTGCGCCACTCTGTGCCACGGCTGGTAATGGATGTTGAAATCCATGAATACGCTGTGCGCGGAAATGGATTTTGGCGCACGCAGCTGGCGCAGACTGTCGCACGCGCACACTGTGCGCCAGCCGCGTGCGCCACTTGTGCGCTGAATTCTATGAATTACCGCCTGAATAGTGGCCTTGTCTTTAAGTCTGTCCGTCTCCATCAGCAAGGCCTTACACAGGCTACTTTCAAAATACCCAGGGGTTTCAAACCAGTCTGGTTCACCCCACCCCCGCACACATGGCCCTGTTTTTCATCAGTGTTCCGGGGGCCAGAAACGGTCTGTCGTCATCGAGGCATCCCCCGACAGCGCCGTAGCTTCGTAGTCCTCATCTTCAGGGTCTGTGTCGACCGCAATTGACTGCTCCAAAATCTCATTAGATCCTGAGCATCCTCCATCCCCTGGTACACCAGCAAATCCACGGGACTTCCTGGGGGTGTTCGCCCCTCGTCGTGACTGTAGCTGTTCATAGTAGCTGTTTCCAGAATAGTCCCTGAAAAGCTCAAAAAGTGCTGTTTTCCAGCCCGTCGCACAGCGGTATATATCCGGGTTGTCCGACCCTCCCCCGTTTCACCATTATGGTCTTAAGATGGCCCTTCAAATCAAATTGTATATTGACATTATATAAAGTTTATATAAAAGGTATTTTGATATCGAGCAATTTTTTTTTTTATAACACATTTTATTGTATTTTGTTACTTCAATACAATGACGTACAATACATAAACATAACTTCCTTGCATACAGGCAGTGTGGCCATATGATTAAACACTATATACATTTAGACGCATTAACATTTATATTGAATGAGTTATGGCAGTTCATGATTTGGATCCTTTACGTGATTACAAGGGTTGTGTGACAGGGTCTATTGGTTCGGTTGTAGTTTTGTTTACATCGTCTGTTCCCAATTTTTGCCATAGTTTGTCTGCCTTGCCAGGGCAGCCTCTTGCTTGATAAACTTGTCTCTCCATCAGTATGCTGGCGTCTACATGCGCTTCCATTGGTCATAATGAGGAGTAACCTTTGATCCCCACAATTGCGCAATGTTCCTTTTGGCGATCCCTGTGGACGTTGAAAGTAAGAGCTTTTCAAAACCTGTCATTTCTCCTTCTTCGATTCCTAGGAGAAGGAGTTTCGGTTAGTTTGGGATTGATCGGCCCATGACCCTCATCAGTCTTTCACTACACTTTTGCCAGAAGAACTGTATTCTTGTGCATTGCCATAGGATATGGTAGAAAGTCCCCTCTTCTCACTTAGAGCGTAGGCATTTGGGGTCGGATATTTTGCCCCAGTTGTATAGTGCTACTCGCGGATAATATATTCTGTGTAGTATTTTCAGTTGTATAAATCGGATCCTAGCCAATATCGCCATCTCTCTGGGGTACATTAAAGTAGAGATCCATTCCTCAGGTAGTATCAGGCCCACATCCCTTTCCCATTTTGCCTTCAGGCTAGACAATTCTTTTGTGGCAAAGGAGGAGATTGCGTTGTACATGGTGGATGTGGTTTTATTTTTAACGCTGTCTATGACTATGTTCCTCTCTATTGGCGTGCATTCCGGCAAATCCACTAGTTTTGTCATTTACTTGTTGAGTGCATGATGTAGCTGGGCGTAGTGATAATTTTCGCTGGGTGGGAGACGATATGTGGCCGAGAGTTCAGCAAAGGGTATGATATTGTCGTCTTTAATCATTTGCTGAATGGTCAGTATTCCCGCTGTTACCCAATTCGGCCACTTAGGGAGTTTGTTAATCTCCATGAGGTAGGCATTGTTCCAGAGGGGCTGTACCAGGGTGATTTTGTTTTCCCACCCAATGTGCTTATGTGTTTCTCTCCAGACCTGGGCTGTGTGAGCTGTTATTGTACGATCAGGAGGACGTCTCTTGATGGCATAGAGGCTTTCAATTGGGGGGTGTGCCATGTCTCTCTGCTATTTCAGTCTGTATGTGCGGTAATTCCGGGTTGCCATGTAATATGTCATTTACCGTCGCCATCTGGGTCGCCCAGTAGCATGTTTGGATATTTGGGAGCCCGATTCCACCTTCCCATACTGATCGTTGGAGGGTACTTAGGGTTATTCTTGGGTGTTTGCCTCCCCATAGTAGTTTTCGTAATATTTTATCTATTTTGTGAAATTCCGCTGCAGGAATGTGTAGGGGGGCGTTTTGCAGGATATACAAGAAACGGGGGAGGGTAAGCATTTTGAAAAGTGTCGCTTTGCCTAGTAGTGTCAGTGGCAGTGATTCCCAATGCGCTACGTCTTGTGCAAATCGTTTCACTATTGGTTGCACGTTTTGGGTCACGTAATTTGCTAGCCTCTTTGCAATCAAGATGCCTAGGTATCCTAACTGGTTGAGTTTGATTACAAATAGGGAGCCTTGGGGCGGTACATAGTCTATTCCTTTCACTTGGAAGAGTACTGATTTGGACCAATTCACTTTCAGGCCACTGAAGGCCCCGTAATTTAGCAGTATTTGATTGACTATAGGGCAGGAGATTGTTGGGTCGCCTAGATACACTAGAAGGTCATCTGCATAAAGAGATACCTTATCTTCCCATGTTGGGCCCCACCGGAAGCCAGACCACGTCATTGTGTTTCGCAGGATCACAGCCAGTGGCTCAATGATCAGTGCAAACAGCATTGCCGATAATGGGCACCCTTGCCTGGTTCCTTTCCCGAGTTGGATATTACGAGAGGACCATCCATTCACCTTCACCTCCGCTATTGGGGTATTAATAAGGAGCTGGACCCAGTTTATGAATTGTTCCCTGAAATTCATTTTCCTCATAATTATCCATAGTGCCTCCCAGTGGACCGAGTCAAAGGCTTTTTCGAGGTCTATGGCTGGTAACGCCAATGATTGTTGTATAGTGGGTGCTTTTTCAAGTGCTAGATGCACCCTGCAGATGTTCATTCTTGTGGATCTCTGAGGCATAAAGCCACATTGGTCTGGATGCATCAATGATGTGATAACTGTTTGGAGTCTATTGGCTAGTACCTTTGCTAGTATTTTGGTTTCGCTATTGATTAGGGATATGGGCCTATAAGAGCTACCTTCATCTGGGGGCTTGCCCTTTTTTGGGATTACTATTATGGTGGCTTTACGTAGGTCCAGTGAGAGTATACCCACTTCTTGGGAGTGTTCACACATGTTGAGCAGATGGGTCGCTATATCTAGGTGCTTTATTTTTTTCCAGATGTCAAGTGGGAAGCCATTTGGGCCTGGGGTCTTGCCTGATTGCAGTTGGGAGATAGCTGCCGATATCTCTTCCTCTGTTATTTTCTTGTCTAGTATACTGGCTTGTTCGGTGTTAAGTGTAGGGAGGTCAGTCTCATCTATTATGGTCCTGTCCACTAAAGGGATTGGGGGGCTTGTATAGCTCCTCATAAAATTTTGCAAAGCATTCAGCTATCTCTCGATCAGAGGAGACTGTTTCCGCGTTTGTATTTTTGATTTTTTTGATTTGTTGGTGTCCTTCGTCTCGTTTTTTCAGCCAGTTTCCCCCGTCTCATACAGGCGTGCCTTCATGGCACAATGCGCTTTTTTGGCACAGTCTAGGGATAGATTACGTAGTTTCTTCTGTGCTGGTGTTAAGGCTCTGTTAGACTCGGAAGGGGGGGGGGGGGGGGGTTGTTGATTGTGTTCTGCTTCTTTGAGCGTGACTTCTTTTTCAGCTTCTATAACCTGTGCTCGATGTGCCTTTTTTTGGGCTGTTGTCCACGAGAGGATTTCGCCTCTCAGGACTGACTTATAAGCCTCCCACAAAGTTCCAGGGTTATCCACCGTGCCTGTATTCAGTTCAAAATAGTTGGATGTGGTTGTTTCTATCTTTTCTTGTAGGTCCGGGAATCCCAGGTGGGAGGAGGACGTGGCCTTTCTGTTTCAATCTCCAATAGCAGTGGGGAGTGATCAGATATACCTCGCGGAAGGAGGGACACACTTTGTGCTTTATGGATATTCTGGGTTGGTAGGAAGAAGTAATCTATCCTAGACAGAGAGGCATGTATGCCTGAATGAAAGGAGTATTCACGCGTGTCGCTGTGCAGGTCACGCCATACGTCTTGCAAGCCCATAGCAGAGGCAAAGGTGGCCAGTTTGGTGTTAGTAGTGGGATTTCTCCCTCTCGTGTGTGCGATCTAGGGTATTGTCCATTACTTCGTTGAAGTCTCCACCTATAGCCCAGGTGTCTGCTGTGTTTGAGGCAAGGATGGGGGTGATTTCTGCCAGCAGTGTGGTTAGGAGTGCCGGTGGAGCGTATACTGCCGTAATTGCCAGGGTTTGATTCCATAGTGTCGCGTGTATATGTACATATCGCCCACCCGTAGCCTGTGTTATTTGGGTTACCGCCAGCGGAAGTCTCTTGTGGATTAGTATTGGCACCCCTCTTGCCCCCATGGAGAAGCCTGCGTGGATCGCAGTGCAGTAGTTGGATCTTTTGAAGAGGTTACATATCGTTCCAGCAAGGTGTGTTTCCGTTAGGAGCACTATATCCGGTGTGTGCTGGTTTATATATTGCAAAACCAGTCGTCTTTTAATGCTGGAGCGTAGCCCATTCACTTTCCATGCAATAAGCGGTAGGCGTTTATTGGTTGGAGCGGTTTCAGGCGGCATCGGGTGTTTGGCTTCATGGATCCGTCTCGTAGGACGTGGATGTCTTGCGGTTGTTAAGGTATGATTTATTTTTGACTTCCTTGTGTTTGTTCTCATAGTGCTTCTGTATGCTATCCGGTGAATAAGAAACTTTCCCCCAACTACCCCCTCCCTATACTCCAACCCCAACTGAAGCATCTGTCGCCCCATCATGAACTTATAAACAACTAAACTTCAAATCACATATAATAACTCTGTTCTAGTTAAGTTTCGCTGTCTGTGTTCAGACAATGAATCTAGGCAGTCTAGTACTTTTGCTTAGTGCTGTGTGTACGTGTCGTTGTCAGGGGTGGGGGACGGCTCGGGTTTGGCCGCCAGCCGTTGTGTGCTTTATGATCTGTAGTTCTGTTTCGAAGCTAGGTTTCATTGTCTTTACATTCCAGTGGTTCCGTTTGCGTTAACTGTTGCCATTTCCTATCATGCATTTTCTTGTTGTGGCATTTCTTCCTGCTGCTGTTGGGGTCTGATGTCTGGTGGTCTTTCTGGATGTGGTCTATTGCGTTCTCCCCCTGATTTCCACCTTGTGCTCCAATCACCTTCTATATGTCTTTCAGTCCAATTCCACGCTTCTTTAGGGTCTGTGAAGTGCACCGTTGTGCCGTTATGGAATATTTTAAGTTGAGCAGGGAAGATTAGACCATATTTAGTTCCCAATGATTGCAGATGTCTTTTGAGTGGGTCAAAGGATTTAGGCGCTTTTTGCACCTTTCTGGTGAAGTCAGGGAAGAAGGCGATTTTAGAACCATTGTAGGTGATGGATCCTTTTGTCCTTGCCATTTGCAGTATGGCATCTCTATCCCTATAGTTTAGGAATCTTGCGAATGCCAGTTGGGATGCGATGTGCCCGCTCAATAGAGAAGAATTTGGAAAAGGATTTCAGATCGTATGTGTCTGAGCCATTGCTCAAGGATTAGTTTCATGCATGCCCCCTCTGCCTTCTCAGGGAGGCCGAGGATGCGGATGTTGCGCCTCGATCTTCCCTCACTTTCATCCACTCTTCCTTCCAGGATTTTAATGCGGTCCAACATGTCAGATATATGACGGTTGACGCCGCGCAGATTGTCTTCAGTCTCTGAGATGCGTGCTTCCGCCTCCCCGGTGCGTGCTGTTAGCTTTTGCAGGTCGTGTCTCAATAGGAATACTTCGGCACCAATACTGTCCATTTTCTTCTCCACTCCCCCGTGGTTCCGGTATGTAATGAAATCAAGTCAGCCCAGCCAGGCAGGGGTCCGGGGGATTCTCCCTCACGATGCTCCCCCGGCGGGATTCAGAGTTCACTTCCCGCCTCCCACTCTCCTTACCGGAACAGTTGAATGTTCATTGTCTGGGATCTGGCAATCAACGGCGTATACAGGTCAGCAAGCGCTCAACGTTACACGGAGCGCCCGCCACTGTTTGGTGTGGCTGCCCGGGGGACAGAGGCTGGGAGGCTCAATGCAGGTCACCGTGTGAGGCAGCCCTCTCTTTTCTGCCGTCGCCTTCGGTCTGCAGATGTGCGGGTCCGCGCATCGGACAGGAGACGCTCTCCACCTCCGACCTCTAGGGCGAGTGTGTGTCAGTGTTCGCACTCAGGATTCCGGTGGCTATCTGTGTGCGGCTTCACTTCAGCGGGTGCCAGGCTGCAGAACGTTATACGTTCGCGCTCAGCAGCCATCTTGGATTTCTTGTAGATGCGGTCGCTTCGTTTTTCTTCGGCTGATTTCTTTGGGTTTGGCCAACAGTTCTTCCTCAGATTTCAGCGTGCAGTGCAGGCTGTATTCCGCTTCTGGAAAATGCCTTTTTTTCCCTTTTTGTTATTTGAGCAGGATATTGCAGGATACGGCTGGCAGCGTTGGGAGCACCGAAGGATCACGTCTCCATGCTGCGCCCGTTGGCCACGACCCTGATATCAAGCAATTTTGATATAAAAATAAATAATTGCGATATAAAAAAGATATCATTTTGATATAAAAAGTTGATATAAATTGATGTAACATTTTTTTATTATGATATAATAAACGACTGATATTTTAATATCAAAATTATTTTGACATCAAAAATATTTGATAAAAATAGTCATATAAAAAGTGATTACGATATAAACATTCGATCATTTTGATATCAAAACATTTGACACAATTTGATTTAAAAAAAATTAATTACGATATAAAAATGACCAATCTAATTTTAATATCAGACTTTTTAATTTTGTATATATAAAAAATATTAAGTTTATATAAAATCTATTGTATAATTATATCAAATCTATATAAAAGGATGACGTCAGTAAGGTCCAACCCACTCATCATCGCTGTGTCACCAAACCCTAACGCTCGCTGTCTAACTCCTCACAACTCATTTTGCCCTCGACCAAGCAACAGCGCACACACGCTCTCCCACTCTCCCTTATTAAAAACATTTTGATATTAACTTGAAAACTGTATCAAAGTACACAAACACACTTTAATATAAAATTTGATATCGAAACATTTTGATATAAAAAATTATTTATCAAATTCCATATCAAAAGGGGCGGGAATAAGAAAAACCAGGGGGCATTTCGAGCGGCAAAAAATGTAATATAGGAAAAAAGTGGCCCCGTATAACTACTCCAGTGTGAGCACACCCCAAGCTTTTGTTGAAAATAAGGTGTCAAACCATTGAGGACCCATTTTCTAGCAAACAACTGTCTTGGCACTTTCATGGAATGCGTTTGTTGTAAAAACAAAATTTGCACTGTGTGGTGTTCTAAATATAACAGAACTTTACATGCTTTTATGGGATTATTTAATCCCCTCACATTCCAAAACGCGCACGTTATGACATTAGTTTGCATTTTACCCTTGCTAATATTTACTGTCTAAGCATTTCTGACCTTGCACCATTTGTATAGTAACATTACTTTGATTATCAACCAATGCCGAGTGTTCTTTAAAACGAAGAATCCAAGGCATGACTCGCCAGCAACCGTGACCGCATCCCCAAAATGCGTGGTGTAGAACCCAAACATACATAGCAAATGCCAATACATGTCATAAATACTGCAAACTCGCATTAAGAGAACTCGCTCTTGGAGCGATCTTTCTAACATTTTAACAGATCTCGCACATTTTATCCCAAATGCCTTTTAAAAGCTAGATGTAAAATTACCATTTGTTATCAAACAAGATGTTCACGTCTATTTCAAGTCTTTTGCATGTTATACTTGGTAAGAGGTTGTATACATTGAGCTCGGTTTATGACCATTGTGTAGGTAGCGGTACAGAGCTTTCTATAAACTGGACGGCCTCGTCAGGCACCGTAAGTATGCCTTGCCATTCAGCTGGAAGCATTGTTTTGGCTTGTAATAATATTGCATATTTTATATTTCACTCTCAAAGTATTTTTAAAAAAATGTTTACTCCCATAAATATCCTACATTCATTCTGTACCTCAATTGATGTGTGTATTATGAGAATAAATTGCAGGAAGACTCTAACTCTGTAAAATGTAAACAAGGAGCCTGACTCTGCAGGAAGACAAAAAACACAGCCTCCTCACACTATCCATAGGGCCCAAAGTAAGTGACATTGTGGACGAATTCCCAATGGGAACAACAGATACCTACACCAGTCTCAAGACAGCCCTCTCAGAGTATTTCACGCTGCACACCAACGTAGATTACAAAAGACACATTCTTCACACCACCAAACAAATAAAAGGACAATCAATGGACACATATGTCATGCAGCTACGTCTGAAGTTAAAACAGTGTGACTTTAACAACTACTCAAATGACAAAGTACTGAAGTCCGATTCTAGCAGGATTTGAGTGCGTCGACTTCAGAAAGAGACTACTACAGATGCATCCCAAGTGGAGGGCATAAAAGTGATATCAAAATCTCCCATGGAAAAGCCGAGAACATACACAAACTGGACTTGACACAAACAAGCAAATGAAACTGTAAACCTTTTTGCTACAAGTGCGGATATGAATTACCCCATGAGGCCACCTGCCCAGCCATTGGCCAAAAATGCTCAGCATGTGGCAGAGACAACCATTTTAAAGTGGTATGCCGCATGTACCACAGCGAAGCAAGAGGTGAAGGCAACGGAGGAAGATTTTCACAAGGCAGAGAGAGACAAACCCAAGGTCCCCCAAGGACGTCCAACCAACTTTACGAGCCACCTCAAAGACGACATAGAGAGGAAAGAGAAGAAAGGAAGCCACAAGAAAGGACATTGTGGGGAATGGAGATCGAGCAAATCAACAACATCCAGATCCAGGAGAAGACCTAAAAGATATGTGCGATACCTCGTTGAGCAGTCACAAACAGGCACTAGATCCAGCGCATTATCAGAAGCCTCTAGGAGAAAGGAAAGACCCAGAGAAGAGCCAAAGAAGAGCGGATACCTATATGCACTGGGCAACCCAACAGCAAAAGAACAGTTTTTGCTCCTCCAGATAAACTAAATGGCAGCTGAATTTCTAGTAGACACTGGAGCGACCGTAAACGTTATAAGTGAAGAGGTCTACAACAGCCTACCCCATTAACCACGTCCCGACCAACAGAGGTACACATCTACCCATATGGATCGAAAACACCACTGCCCTGCAAAGGATATTTTATGGCAATATGCAGATACAAGGCGCACACAGAGAATACCCATGCATGTTCTAGAAGCGACAACCGACAGTGGCTGCATCTTAAGCTTTAAAGCTGCAATTGACATGGGTTTCATACTCATAGCACACAAATATCTAGACCCATCCGCAAAAATAGAACAACTCTTCCCATCATTGTTCAAGGGTTTAGGCAAACTCAAAGACCGACAGATTGTTCTACATATTGGCCCACTTGTACCACCATTAGCTCAACGCTACCGCAGAATTCTAGTAAAAGTACAAAAACCGGTAGAGGAATAGCTATACAAGCTACTAGATGCAGATATAATTTTTTTCATTTGTTTATTGGCGTTTTGTCAAGTACAAAGGTTGAACAACATTGATTGTCTAAGCACAGCAGTGTACAACATCAAATTTCAAACCAATTCATTCCTCATAAAGGACAACAGAACAGGGAAAGGGAACAACAAAAATTAAAGGAAGGGAAACCAAATAAAAAAGGGGTAACCAATTGTGCAAATATACTAGATGTTTGTATGTTTTAGTTAGTGCCGCAACTCGTTGCCTTTGTGGGGAGCAATCTTTCATGAGGGTATAGCCCACACAGCAAGTGGGGGGATACAGTTTGCAACTTGTAAGACCAGCATTTTAAACAAAAAAGGGGCTATTCCCTTGCCCTGTCATTTCCAAAGATGTTTCATGGTGGTTTGTCGTCGGAGGGATAGAGGACAGAGTTAACTAATGCTTTCCATGCTTCAAAGAGGAGCCCTACCTCACCTCCGTGGACATCTATTGCAGCACCCCATTCCGATGTTTCGGCTGCACACGAGCGCTGCATTTCCTTTAGACATATTTCAAACGGTGGACCTCTACTTGATTTCCAGGCCATGGTTATACACCGCTTACCTAATATACAGGCTATGTCCATGAGCTTAGAAACATGTTTGTTTACTGGTTCTAGTGTACATCCCCAGTATACATTCTTGGGGGTCCATATGTATCTGGTAATCCCTGCGCTTACGCAAGTGTGTTTGATTTTAGCAACCCTGGCTGGGGTAAGGTATGTGCTGTGAAGGACGTTCTTCTGAAGCAATCGAAACCTTGCATTGCGCGACACATTTGTAACATGGCTGAGCGCCCACAGCCATTGTTTGTCCTTGATTTCTGCGCCCAGGTATGTGTCCCATCTGGTTTTGAGCTTCGTGAGATCTATGATTGTGGTATAAATTAGAGCCTTGTACAGTCTGGACACTGGTCTCCAGCCATTTTCTAAATCGCACATGAGTGTAAGGAGTGCATTCAGTTGGGGTTCCGTCGGCCATTCCGTCCAGGTGTGTCTAGCGAATTTAATTTAGTTACCCTCATGTATCTTAAGAACTGTCCCCTGGATAGTCTCTCTTTTTGGGTGAGGTCTAGGAATTCCCTATAAGTGCCGTTTTCGTACATGTCCCCCATGTCGCTATGCCCACCTCCCAACACTGTGCTACATTCAATTCTTCAGGGTCCCATTGTGTGTTGACTAGGACCATTGCTCTGCAGTCTTCAATGTTTTTTTGCCCACTGCCAGGTGTTATCTATCTGTTGATGTACAGTGTGACGAATTGAGGGAATTTGTCCCTTCTCACAAAGGGGGATCCCCCCAACCCCGTGAGGCTAGGGAGGTGAGCACGCTTCGCAGCACCCTCCTTACGGGTTCAGACAAGTGTGACCTCGCTAGGAGAGACTCCCCCTTTGGGGACAAGGACTCCCATTCCTGTGAGGAACTCTCGGATCCCCTCCAAGTAATTGCTTATATGCACTTACCTAATACACCAGAACGTTATTAGTTTCAGGAAGATAAAGTAAACCTATATTATACACAACAAGAAACTGAGGATATCCTTTTAGAGTCTTCGATGGACTATACCAAGGATGCTGAAAAGGAATGACTAGCCAAAGAACCAGCGACAGGAGGCGGAAATTCCAGCAAGAATACCAGGGGAAGCCCCATGTAAATAACGCAGCGGAAGGAAGCGGAGCTGTTGCAGAACGCAGAGCCCTCGTAAACCAGAGCAGCACAAGTGCGGGACGAAAAACGCTGGGATCTGGTGTGCGAGAACCAAGGAAATCTAAACAAGTTGGAACCGAGAGGTCAGTGGTGGCATGACCATGCAGCAATCGTGGTTGCCAGCCAGCCCGCACAATGACATTGACACCACCAGTGGGAGGAAGCAATCTCCTGAAGCGGGTCCTGGCAACAGTTCCATCCACAAGGCAAGAGCCGGACACATATGAAACTGATATTGTGGAAAGTAAACCACAGAGCTACCAAAAAGCTGTGAGGGAGTCCAAAGTCTGATGGGAACTGGCAATGTTACCCCTGAAGAAGTAATACAGGGACCGGGAATACCAGAAAGTTAAAAGGGACTCGATATAAGTTAAATGAAACTTGTCCCAGTACTGATGGGAAAAGAATTGGAAATGAGCAGATGAATCTGAACCATATTAAGGAGATAACGAGAAACCCACAAATGACAAAAGTGGGAGAGAATTAGAGTAGAAATCTTATTGCCTTGGGAAAAGTTTATGGTAAACCCATATCACAAAGATAGAACAGAAACCAAAGAGAAATTTGAGGAGTCAAGACCCGTGAGGGTAGGAAGATGAATTATCATTCATGAAAGAGCACCCCAGCAAGAGGTGAACTATACTTGGAAGTTGGGCAACCCAAATTCCAGAGAGGAGACCCATATACAAGGGGATCTCGAGTCCTACAAGAGAGATGGAGAAGTAACTTGAGCAGAACAAACATAATCTCTAAGGAAGAGAACAAGGAATCTGCCAGTCCTCTAAAAGAACTGCAGAACTTGGTCCAAAGGATAAGCAGAGACTATTTACATATTGTCTATTGAGTAGAACAATATAATCAAGAAGGCCCCTGTGAAGGAACGCAGCACCCAGGAGAAGTGAGTTAATCGCCTGGCCTTCGTTAATTATATTAGTGGTAGGTTCAGATAGGCTAGATTTTGACAGTGGACGGACTTGTTTTGTACATTCACTCTGAACGAAAAGCACCTTAGTAAAATAGGTAGGGAACACCCCATAGACATAGGGAAAGATGGGCCTTATTTATTTATTTTTGAATTTATAAAGCACGCACACAGCCCAAGTCAAGGGCATTTACTTTAAATAAATTATATGGTAAAAATGTCTTGACAGCACCCGCATCCTTCTTCTGAACCTCCACAGCAGACAGGTGATATGCAAAGGTGGCGTGGGGTAAGAAGGGCTGAGACCAACAACTGGAAAGGGGCACAGAGATGGTCACAAAGAGTGAGCAATGATGAGTGACACAAAGAGTGAGGCACACATAAGCGAGTGAAATGGAGAAATACAAATTATAGAGACGCACATAGAGAGTGAGACTAATAGAAGGGGCGGGCCGATGTCCCTGGCAGGGGCAGAGCACGAGTGACACTTTTGGACTCTGCCGGGGCTGAGCCTCTGCCCACTTAAACCTAGGCTGGTTAAAGCACTGGCCATAACGTCTCCTAGTGAAATTTTGTTATGGGAATTTGTAAAATGTATTGTGAATTTTCTGTGATTGGCATGTGCAAGACCACAAGCAAAGTTCTGTGACCCTGCTTTCAGAGCCTGCATGGCATGACTGCAGCTATGCCCTGCAGTCACTGTGCCAGTAGCATTACCTTAAGCCAGGTCCGGCAAGCAGTTATCTTGGCTTTATTGCCTAAAGGGCTCTTTGCGTAGCTGTTGGTGCTCCGGTGGTCTGTGAACCTCATGTTAGGCCCGCAGACCGCAGGGCACCTTTTCGCATCTGAATCAGGAAGCAGTATTTAAAAATGTGCACAGTTATCCCTCCTGGGTCGTGGATCCGATCTTTTTTTTCCGCAAAACATGGACATAATTCGCTCCACGTATGCCTTGGCCCTTCCTGGGGTCAAGGCATGCCTGGTGGGGTTGCAATATGCCGCCCTAAATATACATTTGCAACACCGGGTTCGCAGACTCTGGGTGAGCAGACGCATGATAGCTTCCAGTCTCAACATTATGACTCTAGCACCAACCAATAGAATCCCTCCGTATTTTGGACCTTGGCACCTGTGTGGACCAAGTCCTACAAATATATTAAAAACATGTATAACTGTATTTGTTTTCTTTTTTAACAAAAACTGTGAAGGGACTTTTACCCACTCCGAAAAGGATTTCAAGTAGGACCAAGATGGCAGGTCATTGTCCCAATTGGGTGTTGAATTGTGTAATGTTTTGCTTCCCAGTGAGAACAAGCGATTCCTATTGGATTTTGAATAGTGTGTAGATGTCGCCACCAATATACAGAAAAATGACCTTGTGCCTGAGGCTTTTTGCACTGTGTCCATAGACCTGTGACACAGCCGGGGGCCCAGCAGGCTATAAGATCGATCCAGATGCTGGTAATGAAGAGTAGGAGGCAGAGGTGTTGCTGGGGGCGGGGGGCTGGGGTATTTAGTGCGCTGGGTCATTTGCTTGTAGCCCCAGATAGAAGCTCTGTGGCTTCTACCAACATTGACATTGGCCTAGCCCCTGATCTTTTCCTGACCTAACACCCCTGGTAGGAGGGTAGAGGACGGAACAAGGTCTATAAGATGAAAGGGAGTTGTTAGTCCGCTATTAGAGAGAAATTGGTGGAGAGCCCACCAAGGTTGACAGTGCCATGGACAGACGGTGGTGTCCCAAGCGGAGCCCCATAGTAGTATAGCAAGGATAAGACCTGGAACAGCTCCAGAGAAAGTGAACATATGAACCACAGAGGATATTAAGAGCAAAAGGCAGACGTGAAATGCCAGACTCTGCATCCACATGGAGGCACCAGAACACAACCTGATGGGAAGGTTGCTGAGAGTGAGCGGAACAAGCGAAAGTGAGAGAGAGGCAAGCATAAGCCAGGCAAGGGAGGGATTCACTAATGCCAAAGATTGGAGTGGAGCAGTACCAAGGTGCAGACCACAGCACATTGAGCAGATGCACAGGGCAAGCCCAGTAAGGAGATGAAAGGAAGTGTTTCAGAGAAGAAAGCTTGCTGGCTGGAATCGGAGCAAACGCTCCTAGAGCCCATTCACAAACTGTGTATAAGAAGAAAATCTGCTGGCTGAACTTAATGAGGCTGCTGACTGGGACCAGAAAGTTATGTTTAGGGAAACATTGTTTGATGGAAATGAAGGCCAAAGTCACAGATTCATTGAACACAAATAAAGTGTTAAGAAAATGGCTGCCGATGGGGATTTGAAAACGAAGTTTGCAAAATTCAACATACAAACATTACTTCTGAGTTGTACTGATCAATGTCGTATACTGAGATTTGCAGGCACAATCCTCGAAAGACATTGATAAATGTAATATAGTGAAAAATACTATGTGCCGGCACTTGACAGCAAATCTCAAGACATTGAGAAACCAAGTGCACTCAGAAATACGGCATTCTGACACTTGAATGCGCAGTTCATAGAGACATTGGGCCTCAGTACCGCCAAATGGATTTACTGTTACCGCCACTTGGTCCTAAGGAATTACCGCCAGATAACACGTGGTGGTATGGCAGTTTTAGTCCCCTTTTGTGGATTCCATAGGACACCATTGGGATTTTGGTGGAATTTTAGCCAGCAGTAATTCCACTGATTTTGCCGATTTCTTTTTTGGCAGTAAAACAGCAGAATTACCTCCGACTAACCGCCAAAATTATAGTACGATAGTGTGGTAATGCAGCTGTAATGCAGTGGTAACACAGCTACCACTGCATTACCACCATTTTTAACCCACACAGCTGTACTTGCAATGAGGCCCATTGAGTATACCGGAATATTGGCCTGCTTCATATAACAGAGTCTTGTTTGACCAGTCATAGCTCAACAATCATTTAAGATCTGGGAACCCAGAATTATACAATTCTTATGAATAATCACCTCTCTGGTCAGGGTGTAGACCTTACTGCTATATTTCCTACAAAAACCTGTTAAAACTATCTCGTGCAAACAGAGTGCTTGTCTAGTTATGCTCCTTTAACATTGTGTATAAACGATTGTGTTTAAATGTGTGTTAGATGTGTTCTGATTCTTCTTCATTAACATTCTCAAATACTCAGTTAATGTCACATTTACATGGTTGGAAGGCAACAGTTGGCACAAGAAGCCAAAAGTAGCTCCTGTTTCAAGCTAACCAGGTTCTGCTTTGCTAGAAGCAGGAACTAAATAGCTCCCAGCCCCCCTCAATTTCGAACCTTATATCACCCACCTTGTTTTGACTCATCTTATGCAATACACTCATCTAATCTAGAATTTGAGCTATTAGTATAGCTACATATAAATAGGTTATACTCCTAGGTGAACTGAACTTCAAAGTAGATGATGCCAACTGACCACTAGCCAAAAACCTAACCCCAAACTTAGATGACATGAACCTGAACACATAGAATTCAGGCTCCTTAACACATCGTAGGCCGTACATTGGGCAGTGTATCTTGTTCTAACTATCTGTTTCTTATTCTTTCCCCCTTTTGCCCCGCTCCTGGTGAGATCACACTGCCCTGATATTTACCAAGGTGGAAAGGTTTTGGTATGAAAAGTGGCAATCAACATTACCCAAGTAATCAATGCACAAATGGAATTGGCTCTGTGTTCAAACATTTATGGAACAGTTCCATACCACAGAGCTAATAAGACCTAGGCTAAACCATTTCTAGGATTTTAACAGTTGACTGATCAGATCAGTCAGGGACTAGATTATAACAAACCAAAATCTATCACACAAAAAAAGTACAGATACACTACTCATGTCTACTGTACCCCACAACTATTAGAGAGCTCCTCTCCTTGTACAACCATTATTTACTTTCAGGTAAGATTAGCTTCATACATTTTGCTAGTAAATCTAAATATTTAATTGTGCAAGCAAAACTCAATATTTCCAGTAACAGCTGCTGACTTGCACCTTCTCCCACAGAAAGTACTTTATTACCTTATTGGCATACTTTGCTACTGATATTGATACATGTTTCTCCTATTAAGTTGCTAAAATATACCAAGATATCACAGCACATTCTAACATATTGACACTGTGGCGGGCCGGAAGGAGTCGTCGGACACATTTTGGGCATAAAGAAAATGCCTATCCCTATTTCTATGAGGTTTTCTCTGTCTGACTAAAGTAACTCAAGGTGCTAGTTTGTTGTCAGGAAGTCAAAAATAAATGTCCTCAGTCAAACCTAACTCTATCTTACCCTACCACTAATGTGAATAACTAATGTAGGCCAAAAGAATGTTTCATCTCCTGGTCATTTCCCTTTATGCCTTCTTTCTTTCTCGTGGTTTTAGTCGTGTTTCTCTTTAGACTCGAGATACAAATGTCCCTGGTTAAAACTAGATTCCTTATGCAGGTCTTCTCTGAGACTCTCTTTGCCTTTTCATCAGGAGCTCTTGTAGTTCCTCCCAACTGGTCATGGGTTTACACTCTTTTTACTGGCTTGTTTAGAATGTCTCTCCTTGATATATTCTCTCACACTCTTTCCTTTAAGTTTATGCCTTTCAGTTTCTTGATATTCAACCTTTCTTAGTTTTTGTAAACTTTTTCCTTGTATTAGGAGTTCCCCTCTCCTGGGTTCTTCCTATTGGCTTATGTTCCTCCTTATTATGTTCACTTGACAGTCTTAATTTACATCACACTGGGATTGTTCTCTCCACTCTTTAAATTCTAGGTCGTGTGGCCTTCTCCCTCTTTCTCTGGGTTCTCTTTTCCCACTTTTCCTGTTTCCCAACCGGCCTTTTTCATTCTGTTCTTTTATTTCTTCGTTGTCTCTCCAGTCATGCTGGTCTACTAGGGGAGGGTGCCTTCCGGGCTTTTGCACGTTCTACTTATATCTCGTTACCCCGGAGGCCTCACGCATTTCCCGTTTACCCCGTTACCTGTTTTTCTCCAAGGGGGGGGGGATCGTGGGGCTTGGCACTGGCTCTGGTAATCAGTTTCGCTTTCTGGCCTCTCTGTCTCCAGCTTTGCTCGCTTCTCATTCTTGGCATCTCAGCACGAGGTTGCATTCCACAATGTTCACCAGCAGCTGTCTGTCCCACCACTGTAGGACTGTGGTCATGCCACCATGTCGGACAGGCTTTCTCCCCTGTCCTTTACAACGGTTTCCCCTTTGTCTTAGTTGCTGGTTCGCCAGCGTCTCAGTTGACTTTCCAATTGCCGCGAGCTCTGCAGCTTCTTCCAGTTCCGTCTCTCCAAGGCGTGCCTACGTCAGGGGGATTCCCCTGTGCACCATACTCTGTCCTCTCTCGTGATTCATTTGGCTCAGTTAAATACATGTCTTTTCTTAAAGAGATACTCTTTGTCTTTGTTCCAACATTGCCTGAAGCAACATAGGATGACCCATTATTCTTCAAGGAAGGCAGTCCCATATATGCAGATATGGCGCTTGGCCTAGGGGGTTCCTCGTGGGAACGGGAGTTCTTGTTCCCTAAGGGGGGCATTACTCCCAGTGAAGTCCCACTTTCCCAGACGCTTAGGGGGCGAGGGGTCTTTCGGAGCAGGCTCACCTCCCTAACTGCTAAGGGGGTGGTTCCCCCTTGGGGCAGAGACAAATACTCCTGATTCATCACAACACCCTCAAACCTACCCCTTAGTACGAACAGCAAGCCACCATTACCCACCTCAGTAACACCTAGGACCTTGAAATACTAAAGATCTTCATTACAAACAGCGGATCCTCTAGCAAAATATTTCTGGATAACTGACCGACCTGTGCCACGAAGATCTTCAAAGAGCTAACTATTCTCTTTACAACAGTTAAGAGAACAGTTTAGCATATGTTATTTTTCTTGTTTCTTGGAATTTCGATATTAATTTTAAGATAGCCCGCTACATAAAAAACGACAGGCCGACCTGGCAGATTTGACCAACTATAGGCCTGTTAAGTGTATAATCTTCATGGCCACATTTATTTGTTATGTATTTTATTGTTCAATATAACGTGCTTAATACCAGCGAGTGGTCTCTAAGCACGGGTTCAGGATTCGAACTTGTTTTGCGCTGCGTTTGCACCTGAGCTATCCTTTCTCCATTGTTAAAGAGAATGGAGCAACTTCAGAGCCATGTTGCATTTTAGAACATATTCGGGTTGGTTTCTGCCCATCACATGGAACAGTCTGTGGTTCCCTTCGTTCTTGATAGTGTTAGATTGGCAGTTGATACTGGCTGTATTGAGCCCTGGTCATGCTGGAGCCAGCCTCGAATTTCAACACACTCAGCCATTCAACCCTACTCTCATGTCTCGCTCACTCACACATTAAAAACATTTTCTTTACGTGGTTTGGCCTTTCCTACAAAACAGACAACTACATATGTCCCTCTGTTTCTTTTGAATCATTTACATTAGGATGTGTCGAGTTCTCTGTTTATTAAACGGATTCTGATATTGAGCATGAATCACTTTGCAGAATACCTCTTAACTATTGAACTCTGGGAGAAAACAGACGTAAGATCAATCCATAGAAGATGGAGATTTTGGATTGAGGCACCTCTGTGAAATAAGTTATCCAAACAATGGCTCAAGCAACATTTGGTTGAATGCTCACCCTAATCCTCCAAACGTTTTGAAAATCCAAGGTGTCGGTTGACTGTCGCCTAACTATGACCGTCACTTAACGTTTTCTTACGTTATCATGCAGAGTCCAGGCGGATATGACACTGGTCACTGCACACCTGGAATATGCTCATTATATATTTCTTGATCTCCTTCTGTAACCCACTCACTGCTACAAAGGGTCCAGCATGCTGCAGCTCATACACCACTGCAACTGGTCCCTTTTCTCCACAATTCCTGTGCCCTTCGTTCATTCCATGGCTGCCTATAAAGAATAACATTGAGCTTCTGCCTAACTCACAGTACACTTTACAATGTCGTCCCAACTTTTCTTGCCTGTAAAGTAAAACGAGCATTGGCAATGCCAACAGTTTGGGCTTTTTGTATGCATGGGAAAGGCACTTGCCAGGCACTGTGTACTGCTATTTACTGGCCATTGATGGTAGCATCTGCAAAATGGTTTGAGTACCTGGGCATCAAAAAGCAGTGCCTGATACATGCTGTCTACTTCTACACAAGCTAAAACTGTTGTCTTTGCCAATGTTTTCTTTTTAACAGGACTTCAGTGAAGGACACGCATAGCGCTTATAAATCAAGTTGCCAAAGGCAGACTTGGTTTAGATATTTCTATTACACCAGTAACGTGTTGACAACTCCAATTTAGTCATTAACTCTCCAAAGACTGCTTTGAAAGAACACTGGCGGGCCCTTTAAGCAGAAAGTTTGATTAAGGAAGCTGAAAGAGTTCCCATGAGGAGGTGTATAGGGCCATAAGGATGAGCATGGCCATGGGCAGTCATTGGGGGGGCAAATAACCAAACACCTACAAGCTTTGTGTCCCTCCTCGTATGCCATTTCTTCCTATATGTATTTTCAGCTTATAGGTGGATCTGCCCGTCCCTTCTCTAACCGTACACTCCTCTTTTCTATGCCCATGTTTTTGTACAACCAACGATTCAGGTTAAGCAGAAAAGGTGGTCGCTCCTTCTCTGTCCTGGCACCCAAACTGTATATTAACATATATAGTGTTAGGAAGGAGAGAGGTTCTTATCACCCCCCACATCCCCAAGCGATTCCTCATGAGAAACAAACTGGAAACACACATCGAGGGAGCACAGGGAGGGGATGTACACACAGGAGAATGTATAATGTCTTAATGCATGTATTAGGAGCTATATAGTAGAGGCGGTTATTGGCAGCCATTGAGTGAGCTTCGGCGAGGTACAAGCCTGCCATTGTCTCAGAGGATGGAGGCCTTTGCACCCTGGAATGGAGGTGTTCTGGAAGGCCACAGGGAGGGGGCAGAGCACATCCTGGCAGTTATCATTTCACAATACAGATAGCATGACCCCTCAGCACCAACACCACACACGTTAAAGTTACAACCCCCCAATGCTTTGATCACAAGACCCCAACATACCACAGCACCAACCAGACCCACACCACCGGCTATAAAGCTGTAAGACCCCCGATCGATCACAAAGATCAGAAAGCAAGGCTATCTTGCCTTATTTATTTATTGTTTACTTTTTAGTTACTTATACGATAAGAATATATCCCATAGGGCAAGGGAGGGTGCAGGGGTGGGAAATGCATGAATACATTAAAACACAATGGGCCTCATTCTGAGTTGGGCCTCATTCTGAGTTGGGCTATAGCCATGGTGCTATTAGCACCATGGCTACCTCCCATACCGGGTCTGGTCTGGCTGGATGGGGGCATTCCGGGTCATTCCGACCCTGGCGGACCTGGTAAGTCCCCATTCAGCCTGACCATTCCCCATTCCCATTCGAGACCCCATAGGGCTCAATGGGAATGGGGAAGTAGCTAATAACGGTACCGCAATTTGCGGTACCGTTATTAGCTCTGAAGTCCCTTTGCGGGTCCAGTCCTTAACGCCTGGTCAGACAAGGCGTTAAGGACTGGACCCGCAAAGGGACCTCGGAATAGGGCGCAAAGGGATTACCGGCACCGGTCTCCTTACGGTGGCGGGGGAGAGGAAAAACTGACGAATCTACTATGCCTGGTGAGTATTCAGAACGTGCAAGTGCAGCAAGGAAGAAGGCAGGGAGTCAGTGCTGTGGAGTCCGAGCTCATGGGTGAGCCACAGATGAAGTGCTAGAAATGTGAGTGCTACAAGGCCTGGAGTCGCAAGGGGTGTAAGTGCGAGCCAAAGGCGGGGGGTGTAGGTGCAAGTGCAGATGGACAGGAGCTGGGCCAATTGGGTGAGGGAGGTCAGGGCCCGGAGGATGCATAAGGGCCCAGTACACAAATCGCAGCAACTGTGGGATTAGCAGGGGAAAGAAGAAGGAAAGGAAGAGGTAAAGAGGAGATTTGTGCTGGTTCACGTGATTTGTGCTGTGAGGTGCCAGGGAGGAATTAAATTATAGCTCAAAAGTGTGGGTGGAGAACTTTGGAGGCTGCTGGCGCATCTGGGAGCGAAGTATGCAAGTTGGTATGACCTTGGCTCTCCCTTGGGCCCATCTGTGTCTGCCAGGTGCACCATTACAGTGATAGAGTAGCATTGTTTGTGAAATAAGTAATTGCTTGTTAGGCCTGTTTTTATTGCAGATGCCAAGCCCAGCAGCACCCACGTGGATGGAGACTGGCAAAAAGGCTGGGACCAATACTCTAGTATCTCCTATGGAGTGGCCCGTCCATGTATAGGGTCAAACCAGCCTCGCAGGTTTTTACTATACATGACGACGACGGACGTCCTTTTATCTTGCGGCACATCCCCAATTTGGCAGAACCTTCTGCGGCAGCTTCTTTACTGATGCATTTCTGTTTTGTAGAAATGAATACTTGCTATCCTTGCAAGCGGTGACTTGGGCCTTTTTCCCTAGCGGGTTGTATTTTTTTCTGGTGTGAGCATGCAGGGGCCGTGCCTTCAATAGTCCATGTGGAAAATGATTGTCCTTAAGGAACTGAATATTGCAATTTTTCTGAGCGAGCTTTATAAAGCCCTAGACCACTGGCTGAGCTCTATTTTGTGCCTGGAAGATGGCCTGATTTTTTAAAATTAATAGTTCATGATACTTTCTGTTCAATTTACCGTCTATATGTAGTTTGGTATCCCACTTACTTTCCGATTGCACAATCTTTATAAACAGAATAGTAATGGAAGAAAATCGGGAAACAATTCAAATAGTTTTAGACAAGATTTTTCCCTCAATACATCCTATTTCCTGTCCTCCAACCTCCGCACAAATCTGCAGAAAGGAAAAGGCTGATCCAAACAATAGTTGTTTTTTAATTTATTTTTTTGTATGAAAAGGCATACTGGGGCCATCTTTGTAAAGTAATGTGCAGACTGTGAATGAACTGCACAATATTACCTACTTGAAATCTTGAACATGTTCCGATAAGCTGACTTCGTGGCGTGGATTCAAGCGTTTTATAACTTAACAAGACTAATGAGTCAGACTGAATGTGGAGGGGTAACCACACCACTCGTTTTCATTTAGTTTTTTTTCAAATCTTTATCATTAAATATTAAAGTTATTATTTTGCTCTGTTCGTTTTTCCGCTCTTGGTTTTCCATGATCTTTTCCCGGTGTCTCTTTGTACAGGGGCAGCATGGTTATAAACCTCTGGTTTGATTTAGGTGCTTTGGTCTATTTTTGGCACATATGATCTATCAGTAAAAGGTCTGTAGATGTGGTGTTTGCTCTTATTGTATTGCTGGATTTCCCATTCAGAGGATTACAGGGCTTCTGCCTGGGTGCACTTTATGAAATGATGAATCGCCATCTGCTTTCTCTCCCATAAAGTTCGAGGAGTGGACAATGTTATCTAGTTCATAAGCTTGATGGCCCTTTAGTACTTTTAAACTCTCTTTATGTTGAGAGATCGCTTTTTCTTCATAACATTTTGATTTTTGCCGAACAGTAGATTTCTAAATCTAGAATAACACTTTATAAAAGCACATTTCTCAATATTTCATATGTCAACTTAACACAATTTAATTTTTAAAATGTGTTCTGTTTGGCTGATCCTCTTAATTTGAAGGGGAAGATTAGTTTGAATTATTTCTTATCTGTGAACGTATTGCATCTGCTTCTCGCCTTATGTTGTTTATCCTGTGTGCAGTACTCTACTGTAGTAACACACGGAATGATATGGACATTGTAGTTGAAAGCATGAACGGAAGATATTTTGGTTTAACTCAGTTTGTGTAATATCCTTGTGACGAGTCCAAGATGCACCAATTGGAAAACTTATGGGAAATCAGCATTTTCAGTTAAGTGGCATAATTGCCTCTTTTCCTCTTTGTAATGAGTTAAATACATTCACCAAAATCGAATCTATTGATGCCATTTGAATGGCTCTGTTGGTTTATTCAAGAAATAACACTTTGTGCATGGCATAGGGTTTGAGCTATGTCTGCGATTGCCGACATGGAGCCGAGACTCTGCGGGCCTGAAAACACAGCTCAGGGCCCACTTACCCCTACCTAGGTATGTGTGCATCTCGCCAGTCGGGCACCGAACCGGTCTGTGCGGGCAGTGGCCTATACACCTGGCTTAAGCCATGTTGACCCGACACAGATCCCAAACCCAGTTGGCAAAATGGGTGCTTTGGATGAGAACAGGGAATGCCAGAAGGCCATGCACTGCTAAATGTGGCTGGTGGGCACAGGGCATGGACCGCAGAATCAGCTTGCAGTACTCTGGGCGCATCAAAGTAAAAATTGTGAGTTTGTAAGTGTATATCATTAGATCACACCACCCCCAAATAAATCAGTGAAAAATAGTTACGCAGAATTGAGACTAATCTACTGGAATAAAAGCCATGGACATGTACTGAAACGTTTATGTTGAAGGGACATCATAGGTGGGATGCAAAACATAAAAACCCAGATATTTGCCTAAAGCAACCATAACTCGTCCCCCCATGACATACGAATGACACAAGACATCACAAATGACATGCCCATGCCCAAAGTTTCTATAAGCGGAATAAAAAGAACTAAGGAAAACAGCAGAACCTCAGACAGGGTCCGTTTAGGTTTACTTTGGGTTTAAAGGCCAACACAAAACAAAGCCCAAATGTACCGCAATCACTGTTTTCAAACGCCGAGTTGGCACGCCCCTGAGCATAAATTAATGTTTGGTGCATGGCTCTGGCAGAGTTATGGCTGCTTTAGGAACCAGAACTGGCGCATTTATGAAGTTTTCATGACTTTGCACAGCAAACCTAATGTATTTTCAAATAAAGTTTTTGTGTGTGTGAATATCTATGTTTTTAATTAGAGTGGGTAACCACCATAACTGTACTTAAAGTTTCTTTTCGATGATTATATATGCTGGCAGTTTCATTACACTCCTATTTCATCTATCGTGTATCTCAAACAAGTGCATTTTGAAACTGCAAAGTATTGGTTCATACATGCCATCATTCTGTGACCAAAAATCTGTAGGAATCTTAAAGTTTAAAAAATAGTCCAGCGAGGAGGTAATGATAGAAATAGGGCGCGTCAGCAGCCCATTGTCATTGAATGAGCCCGCCGCCACGGGTGCATTCAATGACAATGAGACGCCTGCCACGCCTTCTTCCACCACGCCACTTCGGGGGAGCCCTTGAAAGACTCTCCTGAGCTTGCATGGTGGGGGGGGCTAGTGGCACCTTTTGTCAAAGGCACCCGCGGCGGTGGGGCGCATTTAGCCAGCAGCCGTGGGTGCATTTTACATCAAAAGCCTGCATGCCGTGCCTTCTCCCGCTACGCCAGCTCGGGAGAGCCCTTGAAAGACTCCCAGAGCTGGCGTGCCCCCCCCCCCCTTAAGGCCGGCTCTGCAGCGAGGATGCTGATCATGCTGTGCCGGGACTCATGCAGCCAGGCCAAAAAACATTTTGAAAAAAATCAGTATTTGTTGCCACTAAATCGGTAGGCGGTAGGACTGCATAAAAACCGGTATCCTACCGCCTAAATCAGTAGGGTTGACAAGTATGTTTGGTCCCCGATTATGAAATGCTACACCACTGAGTTGTGTTGCTAGTCGAAGCGCAGATAACACGATTTCTGCTTCTCGAGTAGTCAAGGCGGAGTTTAATAGACTTTGCTAAATAAATGATGACTCTTTTGTTTTTCAGTTTGTTGAGTCCATCAGGATGAACAGAAAACCCTTTCATCTCGTTGGCACTTCAATGGGTGGTCATATTGCAGGAGTGTATGCGGCCGAGTACCCAGCTGATGTCTGCAGCCTGTCTCTGATCTGCCCTGCAGGTGCGTTCCCACCTTTAAGGTTCAGTGTTGGAACAGGCAGATGTTGAGATTATTCCGAAAAATATGTAACTTGTATTGCAAGGTGCTGTGATTCATTATTTGTATTTTGTGCTGTTGGGAAAGGATTTTTAATTTGTTATTCATGATTTCTAAAGTGCCATAATGTAAAAGTCTCACTTCAGGGTGCTCAAAGGGAAAGCCGGGGGAATAATGGGTAGTTGGGGGTTACATGGGGGGGGAGGTAAGGGGGGAGCAGTAGTACTATGGGAGGGAACGAAACAGGACTGTTAACGCTGCACCCTTTCTGCGTCAGTAATTTTGTCCCTGCACTCTCAGCGCAGGTCCCTTTAAGGCGCACACGGTTGGCCTCAGTCAGCAGGTCACATGTACCTAACATTGCTGGGATGTTTTTTTCCTTTTTATACTACCCGAAGCACTAATAAATGCAGTCCTTCAGATGGCAGTTTATGTAAGGGAAACCCTTCATGCTCCGTACATAGAGCTGTACTGTAACTGATCGCTCCATGTACACAATAGTTTGCTTTGTCACGCATGTTATGTATGCGGATACAACAGCTCATCTCCTGTCTCACAGTCCTAGGACTTTACATTTCAAGAAATGTAAACAGGAGTGTGGAGACCCACTACTGAGACCGAACAAGGTTCAAATAACATGCTCTATGGAATTTCTTCCACTGAGGAGGGTCTACAGCCACGTTTTAGCTCACTGCAGCCTTAGCAGAGGAGAAATTTCCATTGTGGTTTGTTAGGTTTGTGCATATTGCTGGTGAAACGCTCTCAATTCAGTCCATGCAATTTTATATATAAATAGTTTTTTTTGTTTCATAATTCAACTTTTTAGTTTGCTTTTAGATTTTGAAGTTGTAATTGATTGTGAAGTGTGTTAAGTCGTGCTGCCATGCTGCGGTGTAGCTTTTAGCTGACACGCAGTTTTAAAAGGCTGACCCGTGCCTGCAGGTCTTGTGAACTACAAGTTCCAAGAATTTTGTAGTTCTGTGCCCATTATAACCAAGCATCAGCGCCGGCGCATTGGGGACGGTTATTGACAGCGCTGGCGTGTCGGGGACGGTTATGGATGGTTAGCGACGGGAGGCAGGAAGTAGGCTAGAACCCCTACATGTTCGCTGGTAGCAACGTAGGTATATTCAGTCCTTATGGGGAATGTGGAGGTTCTTAACGCCATTAGGGCCGCAAGAGGGAAACTGGACGCTAGGTGTTAGTCACAGCCCACTAATCCTATTGCGTCCGCCCCTACCACACCTCTCTGTGTGTCCACAATTGCTCATTTTAATAATGCTCTTAATCCTACAATGTCCACTCCTCTTCCCACGTGGAAAACGAGTGGTGTGAATGCACTCAAAAATAGATCAGTGTTTGCCGAGCCAGGTGAGGAAGAATGTTAGTTGCAGAGTCAGTGATGAAAAACACATGTGGTTCCCAAACAGTCTCCCCCTCACCCCCCTGTCGTGAGGTCATTACTAAGGCACACATGGAGGGGGAGTCGGTTGAGGGTGCACAATTTAAGCCATCCAGTGCAGACAATATTCGACCTGTCATTCACTGGAAATAGCTAGTTGCCATACTGAACAACTAGCTAGCATACATAATACCCCATCACAATGACATTGAGGTCATTACGACCTTGGCGGTAAGGGGTTAATGGCGCCGGTAAAGGTACCTGAGCTGTCAACCGCTTACCGCCTCATTACGAGTTCTGCTTGGGGGACCCGCTGAGGACGCCTGGTAAAACCAGGCGTCCTCAGCGGGTCCCGCGAGCAGACCAGGGTGCTAACGGGCCTGGTGTTTGCATTCTCCCCATTCCCATTGAGCCCTATGGGGGCTCGAATGGGAATGGGTTCCTTGAATGAGGAATTACCGGGCCCTCAAAGGTCGGAATGGCCCGGTAATTCCTCATTCAAGGAACCCAGACCCAGTACCCGGTAAGGGGGGGTAGCCATGCCGCTAGTGGCGGCATGGTTAGCTCCATACTCAGAATGACCCCCATTGTCATCTTGCATTTTGAAGTTCATGCTGCTAAACACAAGATCACTCTTGAAACATGCAACAGATGTGGCTATGCATATTGAAGAGCAAAACCTAGATATTTGCACCCTTGCCGAAACTTGGAGACATGAGGCTGCAGGTCTTTCTCTGGCACAGGGCATACCGGAAGGATATGGTATAATAAGGCAGGATAGAGCCCACAGTAAAGGGGGGTGGAGTGGCTCTTATCTTCAAATCTAACCTAAAAATTTAGGAAAGGAAGGTCGAACCCATACCAGGACAGAACTTCTACTGGTAAAGGTTGGGATTAGTCCAGAAACCACGGTCAACATTCTGTTGCTATACAGGGCCCCTTCTCCATCACCCAATTTCCTGTTGCAGTTGGGCAACTACTTGCTTTCCCTTCTTAACCTCAACACAAAGCTAATTCTTCTTTGAGATTTGAATCTCTGGTTGGGTAGCAATTTGGAGGCGACGGCAGGGGCTATGGAATCTGCCCTGGATTCTCTGGGATTCCTACAGTTTATCAGAAAGCCTACTCGTATAAAGGGGCATACCCTTGAGTGACTCACTACCCATAATCTTAATTTAACTGAGATAGAAATTCCACCATGTCCTTTGCCAGAACACTTTTGCATTTATTTTCAGACCTGTATGAATCTCTTCACAAAAAACAGGTGGCCACGAGGGTATTTACCCCAGTCAGAAGTCCTAAGAATCTGACCTTGGAGAATCTTACTATCTGGGCCAAGTCCCTGAATGAAGAAATTCATAATAAGGATGGCCTTGAGGATATTACCGATAAACTAGTTGCCACTGAGACCTTTGCCCCCCTGAAGAGTAAATGCTTGGCAACGAAAAAGCAACCCCTGGTTCAACAATAACCTTATAGAGCTTAAGCCAAACAAAATCAAATTGTTTTATCCCTCGCGACAAATCCGTGATCCATTAAGTTTGGATACTTACAGAAAAGCAGCATCTACCTACAAAATGGCGATTTTAGCAGCCAAAAAGGAATAATTGAATGGCAGAATTCAAAATGTCACATCGGATAGTAAAGAGTTATTCAAAATCTTACCAGAGCAGGAAAAGCCAAAGGGCTCTACCCAAGACCCCAGCTCTACCCAAGACCCCATTGTTAAGGATTAGACCCAGTGTTCATATATCCAGTCTGCTATGTTTAAAAAAACTGGAAAAAATTAAAGTGACCATAGTCCTTTAGCAAAGAAGAATGCAAATTTAAGGCCCCTCCCCTGTCTCAGAAACAGATTTAGCAAAAATTATTTCTCAGCTGAAAATGACTAGCTGTAAAGGCGATTACTTGTTCCGCTGTTATCATCAAGGAATGGTCACCTTTGCTCATCTCAGCCCTTACTAAATTCGTTAACTCTTCCTTTGCTCACAATTGTCCATCATGACCTCAAAAGTGCATGGATCAATCCCTTATTAAAGAAACCCAATCTCTGCCTGTTGACCCATACCAATTACAGACCTAGTTCAAATACTCCATTCTTGTTGAAGATCCTAGATAGGGTTGCTTACAACCAGATCTCTCAGCATCTTAATACATCCCAGATTTTACATAAAGGTCAATCAGGTTTCCGTCGAAACCATGGGATAGAGATGGCACTTTTAGCTCTAAAATCTCAGCTGTTACAAGCATTGGATGGATGTCAATTCTCCCTACTTGTGATTTTGGACCTTTCGGCGGCATTTGACCTGGTGAATCATTCCATCCTGACCCCAAGGTTAATGGATATCGCGCATTTCTCAGCACAAGCCACCCAATGGGTCTTGTCGTTCCTGAGTGGCGGACAGGTGAGAGTGGCGAGTGAGATAGCTGAATAAAACCAACACCCCTGCTTTATGGGGTCCCGCAGGGAGCATGCGTATCACCATGTTTTTATAACATATTTATGGTCCCCTTCTTTCATATGCTAGAACGAGAGAGGATATCATTTGCCAACTATGCGGATGATACGCAATGCGATATCCCTATTACAGGTTCTCATGAGGTTGACGAAACAAATATCAATAGAGTATATCAGGCTATACAAAGGTGGATGGTCATGAATGGATTGGCGTTGAACAGTATGAAGACGGAGCTTATGATTGTCGGCTCTGACTCAAACTGGCCAAACTTGATCCAATGTATAGTAGCTTTATGATAGATGAATGCGCCATTGAGGTCCAAAACAAAGTAAAGACTCTGGGCGTTGTATTGGACAAACATCTGAACATGAAGGCGCAAGTTAGTAGTTTAGTCTCATCATCATCCTCCTACGCCATCTCCGTCCCCTCATTTCTGAAAAAAATTCAGAAACATGAGCAAGAGCCATTTATTGGCTTTAAAATAGATTATTGTTGCAGTCTTCTAGCTGGCTCCTCTCAATCTGACCTTCATCGCCTCCATGTGATCCAGAACGGGGCTGTTTGAGTCATGAAAAGAGAACCGTAGGGATCACGTCTCGGATACAAGATGGAGCCTCCACTGGCTCCCTGTACAGGCTAGAGTGCATTTTAGGATGTTACTAATCACTCGGAAATGCCTTGTGGGTAATATGCCAATGTATATCATGGAAGCTGTATAAAAAAAAAAAACAATCTCAGACCTCTAAGATCTGATAACTCCAACATCCTAAAAAGCACACGTTGTAAAACCAATGAAGTTCGTAATGGAGCTTTTAACATTGCAGCTCCTCTGTCCTGGAATGGCTTGCCCCCTGAGCTCAGAACTATAGAATCAACTGACTTATTCAAGAAAAAACGAAAGACCTTTCTATTTTGCTAGCTTTTCAGCGTATCGCTCCTAGTTACGCCCCTTTGATTCTGGCCATTAACATCTTCTGCCCTGTGTCTACAGGTTGTGCGCCCTTAAGCCTTCAGGTACCTGGAGCACGATACAAATTTGCAGATCATTCTGGGCAAAACCCACAAGGGCAGTCCAGCACTGAGATGCTAGGAAATTCTCCTCTGAACAAAAGTACCACCAGCAACCCCACACACCTGTTTCAGCCTTGTTGGGTCTCCTCAGTAAGGGGAAGCTGAGCCTCTCTAAGGCAAAGTGAGCAAGGGGTCCACACCTGGATTACCCTTGGTTACTTAGTAAACCCTAAGTAATCGAGAACTGCCTGTCTTGGTTGCCACCAGTACTTTTTCTACTGCAAAGGACTTATTTAACATGGATTCCCACTTATCATTCATAGCTGTACATATCTTTGCACCATAAGGTGATATTGAAACACTTCATTTTTTAATTTCAGTCCAAAGTATTACATTTTCATCAGTCATTACCCACTGAACCCCACTCCACTATATTGTCATATTTGCTTTCTGTAGAATGTTTTACTCTCCTCGGCCTACACAGGGGTCAATCATGTGCTGCATGATATGCCGAGTAATTTCATCACATTCTATCGCTTATGAATAATAGTGTTTTGAGATTCTTCCTTCCTCGCTTACTTCGCCTTTTCCTTCCCAGCTTCAATGGCTACCTTCAGAGTTTTGTTTACAAACTTTTCTGCCTCAAAGTTTTGCTGTACATTCACCAAGTGTGTAGTTATCGATGGCTCCTAAAATAGTAGGTCTGTTAAGGATTCTCATTTTTGCAGAAAAATGGATGTCCACTTTTACCCCACAGTCTATGAAGTTTTTTTGTTTATGCCGGCACAGTTTTGATAAATTGCAACATAACATCCCTTTTGTATTTACTCACATTAGGATTAGTTCAACCCTCTGCTACTCTTCAAGCTGCAAATTCATTGTTGCACCTCCTTTTCCCCAATGGAGTATTTCTTTTCTAAATGGAATACACAACAGGATTGTGGGAGCTGCCTGTCGTTCCAACCCGCAAACGGGAGTGCTGTGAGCTCTTATTCCATATCCTTCTGGACAAGCTTGTGTGCCATAGGCCGTATGGCCTGTAGACAGAGCATTGGTGGTTGATGCTGTGATGGAAGTAGTTTTGCCGGCAGTTTCTCCATGGCTGTCTCTCCCTGGTTTATGCTAGGTTATTCTGTAGTAGCGGATGCAGGAGAGGCATTTTCCTCCCTGATTCTTCCCAGGCTGCTGCTGCTGCCATCTCCAGCAGCCGCCCCTTAGTGAAGAATCTGCTACGTAATTCCCACAACATGCTCCTGGTATCAAGTAGGCAGATTGGGTGGGTGTTCCTGGAACCATAATCAAGCACGTTTACTCCGTAGATATATATGAATCATTTCTGTTGTAATTAACCTGCACATCTACTTCAGACGGCCGCTATTTCTCTTGTGGAACACAAATGTTTATGCTGCAGAAACAATGTACATAAACCTGTTTCTCTGGTCACACAAATATTTTCACTCTGGTCATGTATGTTTCTCTTCAGGACTTGTACATCTCTAGAGATTATCTTTTTTAAAATCATTTGTAAGTAGTAGTATGCAATCTTTTCAAAATCCGGAAAATGCCATGACCTGACGCTTTAAAAAAAAAACAAAAAAACCCACCTTGTTAAATATATGCATATGGTATGTGTGTGGTTGAATGTATTAAAAAGCTGTTTTCTTAGTTAATTCAATATTTGCAAATGTGGCTATTCAACAGATTCGCCGAAAGTAAAGTAATGATTTGTTTAAAGTGATACACTGTTACTCGAGATTGGGTTTGTATTCGGTGTCTGCAGTCATAACTTGGACAAAGTTAACACAAGTATGGTGTGTCATTGCTGAGAGATCACCGGGCATCTCGGTTATGCTTTTCAAACCTCTTTAGTACCCAACATAAAATGCCTAAAGGATTAGGTAGAACTGAAAATAGGATCATGAGGCCATCCGAGTATGATGCGCAAATCAAACTGTCAAAGGTCTCTAGTTCATCAGTCCTTCTCTCTCTGCCAGAGGCTCCCCAGCCGGCAGTGATAATGTCATTCATGGCCTCTTGAGTTTAAATGCTCCAGCATTTCTTTCTTGGCATTTGTCTTTTATCAAACTTGTCTGGGTGTCGTACTCTTCTGTAGGTGCTGCCATCATTCAGTGCTAGGGTCATTATGATATTAGCCAAAATTGTGGTGCGCTCTGGAACTCTCATGAGTGACACCTTTGTGCCATTAACGGAACCTGCCGCAATCTCCTACATTACCTGGGTCTCGGCTTCTCTAGCATATCCTTGTCGCTTGTCGAGATCCTCTTTCTTCTTAGCTGCCTCACCTTCTTATCTCCCCTTCTCTTCCATTCCTCCATTGCTCCTCTCCTCCTCTTAGCCTACTGCCTCTCTCTCTGTTCTGCTTACTCCAACTGACACTCCTCTTTAACCATTGTGCCACACCTCTCCCTTATTCTCTTTAAGCTACTTCACCTGAATTATGTGTCAGACTCCTCCTTACTTCTTTCCTTCCTTCCTCCCCCGATACCTTCTTTCTCCCTCTCCCTCTGTCTTCCCACTTCATCTTCCTCTCTTCTACCTGCCCTCCACTCCTTGGTTTCTCTTCACCTACACTTTACTCCTTTATGCCTTCACACCGTCTGATCCTCTGCTATCACCTCCTCCTTCTTTTCTGCGACCTACATAGCACTTCTAACCCCTTGCTACACCACCACACACTCGCTATCCTCCTACGCCTCAACTCCTGACCCCCACACCTCTTATCAACTGTGGCCTTTTGTACACTGGTGGGTTCACCTGCATGGCCATTGATGGTGAGATTGATGTCTGCTACCATACTGATTGCGTGAGCACAGGGATTGGCGTTCTCTTTGTAGAAGTACTTATTCTCCAGTTGCTCTATCTTGCCTTCTGCATCCTATCCCAGCTTTGCCCGCCAAACCTTCATCATGGTGGACGACCATTTTGAATTCCTGTTGCTAAGCAGCATTACTGCATTTGTTACTCTTTGCTGCTAGTCCTCGCTGGGATGCCCTAAAAGAGGTTACGCATGTCTGATCCATACTGTGGGAGCTGCTGCCATAATCTCTTATGAGTAGTAGTCACTGATGTTTGAGTTTTTTTTAATTTTTTTTTTATTGTATGCAATCAACTTGTGATTTTTACATAGTCAATTTACTTCCTGTGAATTCTGAAGATTTCTAAAAGATGAATCAAACACGCAAAAACAACATTTCTGCGAATTATCATAAAGATGACTGGGTGAGAGTGTTGAGTCCAGTTGCTACACCCTTCTATGTTTCATGTTCTTTCATTTTGACAAAACTGATTGTTAGAAGTTTTGTTGTTGCGATAGTCCATTTTGACTTTTCGCCTGACATCAGTCTGTTCCACCACAAATTTTCATCTAGAACTGAAACTGACATCCTAAGAGGCGAGAGGTATGCGCTTCTTTCGTAGCTAAGCGCCTTGCAGTGCAACAATAGATGTTTCAAATGTTCTGGTTCGTCTGTTGCTTTGCATAATCTACATTCTTTGGAGGTCGCCTGGAGTCTGATGCAAAGGATTACCCGTGTGGGCATTAGGTTCAGACAGGCTCTCATAAAGCTCCTTATTAATTTTTTGTCCGGGAACTGTTGACAATATGGCAGAGGAGATTTAAGTTTGTTGAAAGATGGAGGGAGATGTGCAGTTAGTTTGTTTGACTGTGCCTTATCCACTGTGTCGATCCAGTCCATGTGCGCCATTTTTCTTTTTATTTTTTCAGGGTTTCCGATCGGTTCCGCTTCAGTGCAGGCTATTTTGTTGTCTGTATTAGCGACCATTTTGTTAGGCTATGTAAACGGCCAGTAGAGAGTTCTGCAGCTATCAATTTGAATATTGGAAGCGTATCTGGAAAGATGATTTTTCTGTAGGTTTGCATAGCATTTTGTTCCACCACTCCCAGTAAAGACTGAAGGCCTAAGTCACGCCTGATGTTCGCAATGACCGCCGAGTTTGGTAAGCCCCAAACAGATCGCCATAGTAAGCCTTCAATTTTTGACCAGATTGAAGTTGGCATTGACAGGGTTGCGCCCATTCCATAAACCAGCGCCGGGACAACTTTGCCTCTGTAAAATTGGATTACAGGCTCCAGTGAGAATTTACCATACTTCTTGTCAATTGATCTTGTCAATTTGCAACACTCTATTTGTGAGAACTCCTTTCAGCAGAAAGGATGGTTCATGTTTTCTGACAAAGCACCTCCCCACATTTAGAGGCTCCACTCAAACCAAAGAACCTACCACTCGACAGAGCATAAGACACCATGGAAATAGCCACAAAGGAAGGCTGCAGATACTGACCACATACCTAGACCCGCACGAAAGCCCAATTGACACTACCGCTCGTACAATATGGGCGAACACATCCAGACCGGCAGACGCATCTAGTTAGACGCTGGCCTGCGTCGCATCTAGATAGGATCGATTGAAGGATAACATGCCCGCACCTAGAAAAACGTGAATGCTAACATGTGCCACACCTAGAGTTGTGAACATCAGCCTGCGTGGAGCTCAGATGGAGTTGTGAATGTTAGCATGCCCACACCTGGACGGGTCTCTAGACACTGGCCTGCGCCGCATCTGGGTGGGAGTGTTAAGTGTTGGCGTGGCCACACCTGGTTGGAGTCCTGGGCGTTGGTCTGCGCCGCGTCTAGATGGGAATGTGAGGGCCAACAAGTGCCACACTCAGACAGAACTGTGAATGTTAGCATGGTAAAGGTCAGTAACCCACTAACCAATATAAGCTCAAACTCTGCATACTGATCTCACTCAAAAAACTCACACAACCATATCTCGCACAACATGCCGCACGTACTTCACAATACTGCAACAACACATAAGCCGGAACAACAGCACACGCGGACTGACTCCGATCCGATACCCGCACCAAAGCTCAGCACCCGGTGTATGCCGAGTTGAAGCTGCCAACAGAACACCACTCCTCTCACTATCCTACTCCCTTCTTCACCTTACTAACCCATCCCACCTTTATCGTTTACAGATCCGCCTGAGCGCTTGGGGACCAATTCCGTTGGTGACGGTGCGCGGTACAAATACCTTTAAACATTTAAAATCTATTGTCACAGGCACTTTAAGATGGACTGTTTTTTCCTCAACAAATATCCTATTTACTAACAGGCTGACAATCCTATTCTGGTGAGAGGCAAGGGTCTCTACATGAGCAGGTGGGGTACCCTGCCGCTAAGGGGCTGCTCATGGTACTGAACCGTTTATATTTTTCCCGTCGCTATTGGGTGGCAGCTGTTGGCTGTGTTGGGATGTGCCTGAATGCTTCCAATGCAAAAGTACAGTTTCCATGAAGGGATGAACGCACTTCTATTGGAAAACAGGTTTATTGTCATGCTTCCGATCCGGAGGGCCTAGTCGGTTTCTTAGAGCTGAACAACTAACCCACAAAATCGCAGATTACCACAGTTTAAAAATGTACATAATCACACATTTTGTTACAAAGTTATCCCCAATCCTCCTTTGGCTAACACTATTACAAAGTAACTTAATCCCCCTAACTCTAAAATTCCCATTTGCTACTTTCAAAATGTACACCCCTTTTGACATGCGATCTTCCATCGTCAGACATGACGTATTTCCACATGTCACATATATTTTTCATAAAAAAAGTTTATTATTATTCATATCATGTGACCGAAAACAATTAACTCACATGGTGACTGTACAGGGCTATTATTCCTTTAGAACAGCAATAAAATTCAGACCCGCTGGTGTCTTTATATTATTTTTCCATCACGTAGCCTTACTTGCAACTGCCATCTCGGACCATGACGTATTTAACCTACAACCTGCTTATCTCCTTCGGACCCCATAAAAATCCCAGGCCAGCATGTCGTCTATTAACTAACCCTTCCTTCACCCTGCCATTTAAGAACCTACGTGCGCCCAAGGAAATTGCCTCTTGTATCTACAATTCAATCCGACCATAAAGACTCTGAAAAAATGGTTTTGCATCCTACTCTCCTCTGCGATATTATCACAGTCGGCCATATGCGGCTCGCTTCCATCCCCCTATCATGACCTCGGTCATGCTGCCTTCTAGACCAGACGAAACTCCCCTTCCCGGCAAACCAATACATTCTGCAACTTACGTGGACTTTTAAACTGAGTGAAAAACCCTGACAAGTTCCACAATGTCTTCATATACTATGTTTTTACATGTTAAGCCTTTGTCATTCCTCACATGTACACTGTTCAGAATTACTGCGTCTCCCCACGTTAACTTCCTTTTGCCATGATCCCTTTTTCCATGTCAGCGGGTTGAGCACTCGCTGCTGCGATCTGATCGTGATCTGCAGGTCGCAGGTTCGTATCCTGGCATGGCCAACTCATCCTTTAATCCTTCCGAGGTCGATAAATGAGTACCCATTTCGGTTGGGTGATATTGTATGTAAATATGTGCTCTGTAAAGCGCATTGGATTAAGGCGCTATATAAATAACTTATCATTATCCTGCTTCATGCTAAGTGCTACAAATGGTACGTCGCGCAATACGTAATGTTACTACCCACTGTAACTGTAATTTGTTAATACAAAGGAACACTCCAATCTCCTAACTACATTGAATCACATGTTTTAGTGGCTACATCACCTTTCAACTCTACCGCACTGTGGCCTAATACGCTTTGCGCTATGTAAATCGCTTTCCCACGTTGGGCCTTAAAATGGTTTCCCCAACATTCCACCTTTTAGTTTATTTATTAACTACCAAAATATCTTCCTGCACTTCAACAACCCCATCTTTGAGAATCCACCCTTTATGGACATCCATCATGTTCTTTGAATCGGGCTGGAGACAACAGACAGCATCTGGAGGCCAAGTCAACCCTAACTCAGTCTATATAATTTGAGATGGAAGGGGCCCTTCGTGTGGACAGAGTGACTGACGTAATAGCAGCTGTTTGTGGTAGCTTTGCAGCGCAGCATCTTAAGAGTATTTTGCAAGAAAAAAACAGGACAAGCATAAAAAAGAGTGTCATTAAGATTTTTGCAGTCAGGCTTAGCCATGATGGAACCCAGGCAAAAAGTGAATCAAGCCAAGTATCATCTTTGATCCCAGCCTCTTTCAATGGCCTCACGTAAATTATGTAAAGTTCTAATGATATTCAATAAAGTTCCATTGCCCATATCATTCGGTGGCACAATCCCTATTCCTTGACACACACCCACCTTCCATTGCAGTAAGAAGGTCCAGAGTATATCTATTTTGCAGCAGTGTGAGTGCAAGGATCTCATCTCCTAGCGTATAGCATTGAAATTAGTCTCTGAATAATTAACCAGTTGTATGAGTTCATAGCGGGTGATCTGAATCCATTTAGTGTTAACAATGGCTTGAACTCCCAGAGCCAGGAGAGAGGGAAAAACCATCTCTGTTCCGATGAAGAGTCTAAAATGTTCTTGTATTCTTTCTAACACCACTGAAGAAGTTGATGACAAATAATTACTCCAGATCGATCGTCTCAAAAGTTCAATAGTTCCATGTGCTTCAACAGTCTTAAGTTCAGATGTATTCAACAAAATAGGGGGGCACAAAAGTGGCAAGGGGCAGCACGTTGAAGATGAACCCGATGAGCTTTGGGGAATACCAAGATTGGGGAGTACAAAGTAGCCATGCTGCATTCTCTTTCCGGCCGGTGGCAGTTGGAGGTACGCCAGGGTACCCCAGACCTAATAATTATTGAGGATGACAGAAGTCCCACTGGCCCAATTTGCAAAGTTTTAGTACACTTCTTATTAGTCCTGACTGGAATACTGCCATCTCATCTGAAACATAAGGAAATATGTGTCAGTAACTGGATCTTAACAAGTATTTTTTGTGGTTTCAGCCATCTCAACTTTGTTACATCAAACTTCCGAACATTCATTGTTGACGTTCTACACCAGTCGTTCAGTCAATTATCTCAATCCTCCCGCTTTACAACTCTTCACCCCCTGTTCCCATTCATTGTGTATAAAAACAAAACCTCCTAGTTCCAATTGTGATTGCAGACTACATTGCACATCTTCGTGCTCCTTCTTTTCTTTCCATAAACATTCAGGTTGATCAATTGGTATTGTAGAAGCCTGGACTGCTTGTCCTTGAACTACGCCCCTCACTCTGCACAAAGATAGGTGTACCACGCATTGTACTATTTATGGGGGCAATTCATCAGGAATAAATAATCTTGGGATGCTAGAAGCAAGGGGAATAAGCGAACAGACACTGTATGGGTCTGCCGCCTTTTCCCTCCCCACCCTTGTCCTATGTCTATACCACAAATTATCAGGAGCAAAGCCATGTCCATTCAGCAATTGGGCAAAACCACCCTCTTCAGGTACAAATCCGTCTAGACCCGTACCTCTTTTGGTTAAGGGTTTCAACGTTTCATAATTTTCAAACATATTACACATATCTACATTATTATTCATTGCCTCACCTAACCAATGAAAAATAAAAAACAACAAAAAAATCCTACTTCTCATCCCTCATGTTTATTAACAGACTTCTTCATTATCTGCGCAGGAACTTAACTCTATTTATTCACTCTGTTGTTCCCGCTAGAATGAGCCCCAGTTTCTATGGGAATGCTTAACTCAGTATTTTCTGTTGCATCTGCCCTGCTAGAGCTCTGTTCTTATGAATTTGTAGAGTCGCAGGCCACTTTCTGTACATCGCTCAAATGGATCCAACGTTTGTTCCATACCACCTTCAGAGCACTCAGGGTGGCATAGACCACTTAATAGGGCCCATGAAATCGACTTTCATTGAACCGGCGAACAAATGTTCTAATCAGTACTTGATCCCCGTGTAGAGCTGTGGCTGTATTAGGACTCCTGATTATTGATCAGTGCCCTCCATTGCAGCCGGCTGTTGATTAGAAGAAGCAACATGTGAAGATCTAATTCTGACAGCTCAGGTTAAGTTCCTAAACTCCCATCCTAGAATCTGAGGACCTCTGAGCATCTGATGCTGTGAGTGTGAGTGGGAGTGGTGTATGTATCCTTCCTGTCACTGTTTCATGGGGGCTGGGGGGTCAAATGGTGCTCCTTCCTTGGCTGGTTACTAAGATAAAACGGAGCCAGTAGAAGGCAATGCACCCAGTTCTTTTTAAGATCAAAACAGAGTTTCAACAATCTGGTTTTCAGCAAACCATTCATGCGCCCCACGATTCTGTTGGCTTGTGGATGATGCACTGAACACAACCTGTGCTTTATGCCCAATAGGGAAGTGATTTCTGCGAAAAGCTCATTAAAAAAAGTAGGTCCCATTGTCTGACCTTAAAACCTTGCATATACCCCACCGTGGGAATACCTCCGGCATCATGATTATTGCTGCCGATTTAGCATCGGGGTGTGCAAAAAGGTCCAGGCTCAAGCAATCAGTAGAATGGATAAACGACAATGATGAGATAATAAAAATTACTGCACTGGTTTGTCATGTCCACATAGTCAATGTGAAGTTCTCTGATGGGCCCGATGGTCGGGGCAAAGTTCCTTTTAATGTTTTCAATATATTTTCATGATTGAACTGGTGACAGGTCACACCGTTGGATTTAATTTTACTCACCTGTAGGTTGGGAACGAACCAGTCCTCCTGGAGATCTACAGCTATTTGTTGTGGAGACGTGTGCCACGTGTGATGCAACTGCTATGGAGCCACACTAAGTAACTACAGAGGCATCACTACTTTACCTGTGAGCTCTTGTCTCCTCAACTCCTCAACAGATCTGTGGGTGAGAGGGCACAGCCTCGTTTCGGCCACAGCTCCTTTTAATGTTTTGGTGCTCTTTCTTGCATTTCTACAATTTTCTTTAGGGGAACTGCAGCGTATGGGACTGATAACTGTGCCTTTTTCTGACACGGTTTCTGGGAATCTGTGAATGGCATCTACACAGTCTCGGTTTCTGCTCTGTCAGCCGCATTATTCCCAAGCGCAATTAGGTCAGTATTGTTAGTATGAACAGCCCACTTAACTGATATTTCCTCTGGTAATGTTAATGTATCTATTAATCTGGATAATAGCACAGCATGCTGGACTGGGGCCCCCATCTGATCTCCTGAACCCTCTTCTCTGTCATCTCGACAACTCTGAATGCACCGTGGATGTAACATACGCAGAGTGAGAATAAATGGTAACTGCCTTGTCCCTACTGATCTCAAGCGCCTCTGTGTGCTACCAAAATGTGAAGGTAATCTCTCTTTCACTTTGACTTGGTACTCACCATCCGACAAGCCACAACTGCCGTTCCTGTCCGCCTTTCACCAGTTTCCTAATAGATTGTTGATGAACCATCAACAAAGTGCACTATCCCTCCCTCTAATGCATCTTCCTTAACATTTGCACTCTCATCTCCTTCTGCCTCATAGGTTGCACAGTCATCAGGTTTCACTGGTTCAGCTAAGAATGTTGCAGGTTGACCGTATGACGCCTCCCTGGATGTATAGAGGCAAGAGACAAGATGGCCTCATAACCCGAGGCACTGTGCTTGGTAACGGTTGGTTTGGGTTTTTCTAAGATCGCAACAACTGCATGCTCTACATACAGTGTCACTGGGCAGCCCATAGCAATGGCTGGGGACCTTTGATTGGCAAAAGCCACTGCCTCCAACGTTTGCTCAGACGGAAAATGCCCTTGCATAACTGCGTCTAGGAATCGGCTATAATAAGCCAAAGGCTTATGACCCAACGATGTTTTCTGGGTTAGGCCTGCCATAATTACCTGCCCATTTGAGTGCAAAAACAGATAAAATATCTCCTGTAAACATGGAGTTGCGAAGACTGGAGCATTGCTGATTTCGATCGTGGGTGCCTTGAAACAAGTTTTCATTTCTTCCATCCATTCAATTAAACCTTTTTCTTACTGTGCTTCCTTGAGTCCTTATAACAAGGGCCTCTTTACTAGAGTAGTCAAAGATCCAAGATAAACAATAGTTACAGAGCTCCAAGAACTGCTGCATCTGTTTTACTGTTGTTGGTTGTGGTGTATTTTGCACTGCAACGGCTCTCTCCGGCATTGCTTCTCTTCCTCCAGGAAATATTATTTGCCCTAGATGCGCTACCTTGGTCTGACAATACTCCAATTTCTCCATGTCCACCTTGTACCCCTTCTCAGCGAGAAGGGTGAAAAGCTTAATTGAATCTCCTGGACGTTGTTCCTCCTAAGTGCTACATACTAGAAATTCGTCCACATACTGAATCGCAGTACTGGGCATGCGTAGTATCACTAAATCCATTTGAAGCAGCTGATTAAAAAATCTGTGTCATCACTGCGCCGCTCCTAATTCCGCTGACGAAAATGTTTACTGCAATTGCAGCGTGGCGCAGTGATCACATAGATCACTTCTACCTGTCCTGGTCCGCAATCCCAAAAACTGCACCCCCCCACTTACCTTTACTGCCGCGTACTCCTGTGTGCACCGCCAACGTCCTTGTACCCCTGCAGCATCAGCTCTGCCGACTTACGCATTGCGGTGCTGATGCCACAGGGTCCTTTTTTTAAAATGTATTTTTTAAATCTTATCCCTCGCTTACCATAATGGTAGGCGGGGGACACCCCACCCACTGACCACACACCCCCCACCGCCCGTTACTGCATCCAAGGAGAGCAGGGGACACAGTAATGGGGGGGTCAGGAGTTTTTACTGCGCTCAGGCACAGTTTTAGTAATGGCGACATTATGGTATGATTCCATTAAAAATACTCTGGGGCTCACAATAGCCCTGTGAAAATGCAGTGTGGTTGAATCTTTGGCCTCTATAGGGAAATGCGGTGAGATGCAGAGAGTCGAGGTCGAAAGGGACAGAAAAAGGTTCATTATTCAGATCAATCACAGAAAAGTGAGTGGGAACTCTGCTTCAACACAAATCTTTTACCATCCTCCAACAGGTCCCCTTTGCCTTTTTTACAGGGTACACAGGCATGTTGCATGGGGACACGAAAGGTTGCATAATTCTTCCCTGACTCTCTTACTCCCACTGCTTTTTGGGCTACTTTTCCGGTGGTCTCTGATCACGGTCTCAAGTCGGCATCTCCTGCTGACGCCATCCCTTTGGATGTGCTTGAAGCCATCTCCCCTGACATTATTTCTGAAATCACCACTGCCATTAACACATCATTCCAAGAGGGGCTGATACCTGGCTCTTTGAAACACGCCCGGGTGCTTCCGCTTCTGAAAAAGCCCTCTCTTGACCCTACTGTTCTGGCAAATTTTCGTCCCATCTCCCTTCTCCCAGCCATGATGAAACTGCTGGAGGCACTGGTCTCTCCTCTCCTCTCTTCGTATATGGAGTCCTCAGCCTACTTTGATACTTTTCAATCCGGTTTTCGTCCAGTGAGAGGCACTGAATCGGTTCTTAACTCTGTTTTCGATGACCTCACCCGGTTAGTCGATCAGGGCGGTGTGGGCGTCTTGCTACTACTTGACCTCTCGGCCGCGTTCGACACGGTTGATCATTTTATACTCCTATCCCGTTTGTCAGACGCGGGCCTAGGGGGTCAGGTGTTGAACTGGTTCGCAGACTTTCTGACGGACCGGTCTCAATCGGTCTTTCTGCCCCCCTACTGCTCGAAATCTGTTGCACTGTTCTGTGGAGTGCTTCAGGGCACTGCCCTGTCGCCCATCCTCTTTAATATCTATATCCGGCCTCTTCTCCTTATTCTATCTCACGGTTTTTGTTTTTATTCCTATGCTGATGACGTGAAAATCTGGACCTCTCTCAGCCTGACGCTGCAGCCCGTCTCAAAATTGCCTTGAAGATTTAGGTGCGTGGATGGCTTCCAACTCCCTGAAGCTCAATGGTAGCAAAACAGAGGTCCTGGTGGTAGGGACCAATTCCCCCCTCAACTATTGGACCCCGGACTTCTGGCCCACGTCTCTTGGCCCCTTCCCTCTCCCGTCACCTATGGTGAGAAACCTGGGTGTCAAGTTCTCCTCTTCTTTAATGATGACTGAACAAGTGGGCGCTATCTGCAAAGCCGGCCATTTTAAATTGCAGACATTAAGAAAGGTTCTTCCTTTCATCCCTGGCCAGTTCATGCCCCAGTGGTTGGAGCACTGGTCCTTAGTACAGTGGACTACTGTAACTCCCTGTACCTCGGCCAACCACACTACCTGCTCAATCAGATCCAAATGCTCCAGAACGCTGCTGCTCGCACAATATTGCACCCGTCAGCACGTTTGCATATGGCCCCCCTCCTTCGTCAGCTACACTGGCTCCCCATTGAACAACGGATCCAGTTCAAATGTGTATTGTTCACAGGGCCTTTTACAAATTGGGAGCTGAATATCTGCAGGAGAAATATACTCATTATGTGCCAAACCGTCCTCTGCGCTCCCAATCCGCACTACTCCTTCTGGTTCCCTGTGTTAAACGCACTTGAATGGGAGGCCACGCCTTTTCGGTGGCCGCAGCTAAAGCATGGAACTTACTTCCTTGGGCTCTCCGTGCCACCGCCAATCGTCTGGCCTTCAGACGTGCACTGAAGACTTTTCTCTTCTAGCTCTTCTGTACGCCTTTCTCGCCTTCTACTCCCTAGCGCCAAGATGCCTTTGGCGTATGCTACGCTCTACAAATTCACAGAACATAACACCTTGCTTCCACAATGCCATAATAGTGCCATAAATCCCTTCATCTGCCTCCCTAGAAATGGAGTACTGTCTCACGCGTGGTAACATGGCACCAGGCTTCAATTGTATCTTTACCTCTGATGCTTTTGAGTAACCCCCACATCATGAGGGTTGCTAGTCCATAAGTGACTAGGCACCTTCTCCAAGTCTTTGTTCCAATATGGGATGTGGTTCGAGCAATAGACAGTCTGTGGTATCTCCCTATGCTCTATCGTTATCTGGCTAGGTATCCCCACCTCAAAGATCATCCTGTGTCCTCGGCATCCTAGAACAATTGTTTGTCAGACACCTCCCTCAATGGTAGTGATCAATGCACAGAACTGTTCGCCATTCCCCTCCATCCTCATCTGTGCCTGAGAGAACCACCATGTCCTTTTTAACAGTTACAGCATCTAGAGGTGTATTAACAACCGTACCTGGCGCTTTCTCTGGTGGCACCGTGGGCGGAAACGAAAATTCTGCTGGTATTCGTAATGCTCTATCCCGAATCCCAAGAACCCACCCTAACAGCACCATGTGCCATGAATCGCAGGGTGCGCCCCTTTTGGGCCTCATGGTCCCTGTCACAACTGACTTATACACATTAATACCTCCAATATGGCCGTCCAACGCATTCCCTTCTCGCTCCATGCGTTGGACGTAACCTTTCTCTATTTCTAGACCATGCCTTCCGCCGCTCCGCGCGTCTCAATGCTATAGCGACTAGCGACCAGACGTGTGCTCCATAGCTCGCGGTTCTTCTCCTTCCCACTCCGCTTTCCCTTTCTCAAACCCCCCCCCCTCTTCTTCTTCCTCCTGGATTCTAGTTCTAGCGAACTTACCTTGCCTCCTGGATTCCTGGATTCGGCCTCCTGGAAAACTGAACACATTCTGGATTCGGCAGAGACACGGGCCGCCTTCTTCAAAACCCGATCCATCCGAAAGAAGGCAGCATCCAAGGACACCGGTAAAGAACGGAGTCAGGTGAGAAGGGGGGAACTCCTTGACAGTTTGAGATGCCACCCAATCGAAAGCGATATCGACATGGAGGCTGCCGTGCAGGACATGATGCGTCGTATGCAGGAACTATCAACCGAGGTACAGAATCTGAAAGCGGAGAACGCCGCTCTCAAACAATTGGTCCTATCCCAGGATTCTGCTACAAAAGAGTGTTATACTGGGCGGAGTCGTGGATAAATACGACGGCTCAGCAAAGACCCTTCGTGCATTCCTGGATTCGTGCTTGGTTCACTTTACCTTCAAGCCTTACTATTTTGCGACCCCCAGGGCCAAGGTGGGTTTTATAATCTCTCACCTTTCTGGGAATGCCTTGACTTGGGCCACTCCCCTCGTTAACTCTAGTGATGCCCTCCTGGACGATTATGATGGGTTTATATGGGCCCTAAAAGACATGTTTGACCGCCCTGAGCAGGTCTATAGCGCACTAGAACGCTTGTTAGACTTTCAGCAAGGGGCCCAGGATATGCTCACGGATGTGACCCGATTTAAACAACTGGCAAAGGAAGCCGACTGGTCCACTGAGGCGAGTTTTACCCTGTTCAGGAGAGGATTGAACGAAGAAATTAAGGATGAGCTGGCCAGAGTGGCACGACCAAGCTCATTGCAGGCATTAATGGATCTTGCCATGCAGATTGACTTCCGTATCCAGGAAAGGAAGTCAGCAAAGAAGAAATCCAGGGGAAATCCTTTCAAGGTATTATTTGAGGGTACCCCCAGACCGGAAATCAACCCAAGCCCAGTTTCAGAATCCGAGCCCATGCAGATTGGGGCTTTTCGTGGACCCATATCTCTACAAGAGAGAATGAGAATTCATACGGGCTTGTGCATGTACTGCGCCTCAGATAAGCATTTGGTTAGGGAGTGTCCTTTAGCACCCCCTCGGCATTCGGGAAACGCCAGCTCCCGATCCTAGATGGAGCAAAGCTTCGGGAGAGAGATGTTTGCTCCACATCCATTCCATCCTTGAACTCTCCTGGACAAAACAATGTGGTGGTACTACAGGCCTTTTTATCACCATCCAAGAATACAAACTATTCCATTTTGGCACTGGTAGACTGCTGAGCTATGGGAATATTCATCGATCATGAGTGGGTTGATAAACATCAGATTCCCTACGAATCACGAAGCACCATGCAGCCTGTGGAGGCTTTCGACGGAAGACCCCTCACATCAGGACCCATAAGCCTTCAGACCAAGGAGATCCAGCTTTCAATAAATCACCATCGAGAGCTGATCAGGTTTGACATTATTAAGTCAGCTCATTACCCCTTGGTATTGGGCATGCCCTGGCTACAGAAACACAACCCATATATCAACTGGTCTGCGGGTTCCCTATTCCTAGGCTCAGAGTTTTGCATGTCTCATTGTCTATCCCTAGAACCTCCATTAACACACCCAAAGGAACCAACAAAGGAACAGACACCACTAATGGTATCCAATGTCATGCAAGTTCCTGAAGTCTACCAAGCTTATGCTGATGTGTTTTCGACTGCCATTGTCCAGGCCTTACCCCCACACAGACCTGAAGACTGCGCAATAGATACGGAGCCCTCTGCGGTGATTCCCTTCGGCAGGATGTTCATTCTTTCTGAACCCGAGAAGAAGGCCCCAAGAGAATACCTGGATACCAACCTTCAAAATGGCACCATAAGACCTTTGAAATCTCCTGCTGGTGCTTCTCTATTCTTTGTTCCCAAGAAGGATACCAAGGTACTCAGACCCTGCCTTGATTATCGCGGGCTAAATCAATGTACCCTCAAGGATCGGTACCCGTTACCCCTGATTTCGGATATCCTGGAAGCCGTGAGAGGCGCAGAGATATTCACCAAGTTGTATCTCAGGGGCGCCTATCATTTGATCCGTGTCAGGGAAGGAGACGAATGGGAGACCGCCTTCAGAACACCCTTTGGCCATTTTGAGTACCTAGTCATGCCCTTCGGATTGGCTAACGCCCCGGCAATTTTCCAACGCTTTATGGATAGGGTGTTCTCTTACATGCTGTTTCTCTTTGTTATTGTATATCTGGATGACATACTGATCTTTTCCAAGGATCCTAAACAACATGAAGAGCACGTGAAGGCAGTGTTGCAGAGACTCCGAGATCATAAACTCCTGGCCAAACCTGAAAAATGTTTGTTTTATGTGACCTCCGTTCACTACCTAGGGTTTATTCTTACCCCAGAAGGAATCGGTATGGACCCTTCAAAGGTAAAAGCCATATTGACCTGGCCCGCTCCTACTTCCGTGAAACAAATTCAATCTTTCCTGGGACTTGCCAATTTCTACCGGAAATTCATATCTAATTTCTCTGAGATAGTTCAACCGATTGTTGCTCTCCTGAAGAAAGACACTCCTTTGCTCTGGTCAACACCACAAGATATGGCATTCCAGCGTTTAAAGGCAGAGTTTACGCAAGCTCCTATCTTGGCTCAACCCGATACTAGCCGTCCTTTCCTGGTAGAAACGGACGCTTCAAATTATGCCATTTGGCGCAGTCCTGAAACAAGAATTAGGAGATAAACTGGAACACCCAATTGCTTACCTCTCACGAACTCTGACTCCTAGTGAAACACATTATTCAGTCCTGGAAAAAGAATTGTTAGCCATCCGCCAAGCCTTCACTGAATGGCGACATCTACTTTTGGGAGCTAAACATCCAGTTCATGTCCGTACTGACCACCGGAACCTCCAGATTCTACAGTCTTTGGAGTGTAGGAACAGTCGTCAGGCACGTTGGGCATATTTCTTTGCCCAGTGCCAGTTCCATATCACTCAAGTTCCTGGATCACAAAACCTGATTGCCGACGCCTTATCTAGAAGACCTGACTACGAGCCCACTGAAGACAAGGCATATCCTCAGATGTTTTCCCCCATGATCTTTGTGGCCCAGGCAGTCAACCTCCTCGAAGAAATACAAGCCCAAACCCAATCCTCTGATCTGTGGAAGGACAAATCCAAAAGAAATCCTTGGAATGTAAAGGTCCGGGAAGGTTATTTGTTCAAAGACAATCTGTTGGTCATCCCTACAAAAAGACTACAACAGAGAATAATGAATCTCTGCCACGATACCCTACACTCCGGACATCGTGGTGTCACCAATACCCTCCGTCTGATACAAAGGCAATTCTGGTGGCTTAGGATGAGACCCGATGTATGGCAGTACATTCAATCCTGTGTTGTCTGCAACCAAAATAAACACAATAACAAGAAACCAGCGGGCCTTCTACTACAACCTACATTGCCAGCTAGGCCTTGAGAGATTATCGCTACGGACTTCATTGTGGAACTGCCAACCTCCCGTGGGTATACCACCATCGGTTACCATAGACTTGTTCACTCATATGGCTCATTTCCAATGCCCCTGCGTAAATTACCATCCTCTTCTGAACTAGCAGGAATCTTCCTGGAACACATATTCCGTTTGCATGGACTCCCTTCCAAGATCATTTCGGATCGCGGACCTCAATACATCTCACAATTCTGGAAACATCTCTGTCAATGCTTAGGGATCCAACGTGCCCTTTCGTCGGGTTATCACCCTAAAACCAACGGAATCACAGAACGTGTCAATCAAACCCTGGAACAGTATCTTCGATGCTTCGCCACCAAGGTCCAGGATGACTGGTCGCTCCTGATACCCGTGGCTGAATTTGCTTACAATAATTCTGACCATTCGGCACTTAAGATCAGCCCCTTTTATTGCAGTCAAGGATTTCATCCGTCGGTCCTACCTTCTGTTCTTCCCCAATCTACACCAGTACCTACAGTTGACTCCTGGATCGAAACCCTTGTCAACATACATAAAGAAGCCAAGGAATTTTTGGAAAAGGCCAGGAAACGGACCAAGAAATATGCAGATTCCAGAAGAAGACCTGGCCCTTCTTATGCAGTCGGTGATCAAATCTGGTTGTCCTCAAAATTACTACCCCCGACATCTACGGCCTAGTAAACTGGCCCCTCGGTACTATGGCCCATTTTCCATTAAAGAAATTATAAATCCTGTTTCTTATCGGATCGAGTTGCCTGAATCCTGGAAGAAGATACACCAAATCTTTCACACATCTTTATTCAAACCCTACTATCCGTCCTCCCAAAAACCCTCCAGACCTCCTCCTAGACTGGTCGATGACCAATTGGAATATGAGGTATCTCGGATTTGTGATTCCAGGTATAGAAGGGGCCAGCTTCAATACCTGGTTGAATGGAAAGGATATCCTCCTAGCGAAAGAATCTGGGAACCTCTCTCAAACATCAAGGCCCCACGGCTGCTCAGAAGGTTCCACCTCATCCACCCGGGCAAACCAGGAGGGAAGGGTCTTCGGAGGAGGCATGCTGTCATGAATCGCAGGGTGCGCCCCTTTTGGGCCTCATGGTCCCTGTCGCAACGGACTTACACACATTAATACCTCCAATATGGCCGTCCAACGCATTCCCTTCTCGCTCCATGCGTTGGACGTAACCTTTCTCCATAGCTCGCGGTTCTTCTCCTTTCCACCCCGCTTTCCCTTCCTCGAACCCCCCCTTCTTCCTCCTGGATTCTATTTCTAGCGAACTTACCTTGCCTCCTGGATTCCTGGATTCGGCCTCCTGGAAAACTGAACGCATTCTGGATTCGGCAGAGACACGGGCTGTCTTCTTCAAAACCCGATCCATCCGAAAGAAGGCAGCATCCAAGGACACCAGTAAAGAACGGATTCAGGTGAGAAGGGGGGGAACTCCTTGACACCATGGCTCCATAAAGAAACATATCTGAATGTACAGGCACCCCCCTTATTGCGCTGTCACTTTAAGATGCTCACAAAAGTGCCATAGATACAAAACTGGAGTCGAACATATTCTGTCTTTTTCGGTAACCAAGATCATCATATTCAGCATACTCTGTATACTCACGTCTCTGCCCAAGAGATTCACTGGGGTATCTGTACAGTACAACAAAGGAGTTTAAAAATCTTGAGTGCCTACCTTGATAGGTAAATCTTCTGTGTATGGAACCGACAGAATAGTCCCAGAGAATCCTTGGGTGTACAGCATTTTACATGAAACGGGAAACTTACCTTCCTTGATGCAAGATTTAGTCGCCCCTGTATCGACCATAAAGGAAACAAATTTGATCGCCTGTCGTTACACCTACCTGGGGTTCCTCTTCCGGATTGGCAGTAACAGACAAGAATGGACACGTCCGAGCTCTCTGTGGGCTGTCCTAATCCGGGTATGAATTTGTACCCAGGAGGGGGAAGGGCTTCCCCCAAAAACACACGTTCCCCTGATGGTACCTTAAGGCAAAGGATTCCTCTCCCACCGCTGTACTGGTGCCTGTGCTGACACAAGTGACTGTGTTACATAGGTCTGTGCGGCCTCGGACTCCAGGTTCTGTCCTAACCATGCTTTCTGTGGTTGCACAGAGTCTGGGACGCAGGGCATAGTTGGCATCTGCATTTGAGGAATGGGATAACCCAGAGACCTAATTGATGGTCCATTGGGGTTAGCAGGTGGATCATAAAAATATGATGGCCTACTCCAGCAATCCTGTGATACATGTCTCTGCCGCAGGGCCAACACTGACTCCATATGGTCCTCCAAACTGGCCTCCCATTTGTCCACCAAACCTAGGCCTCGTTCCTCTAAATCCGCCAAATGCACCCCCTCTTGTCTGAAAACATCCTCTGCCCCTTGGAAACTCTCCCATGTCTCTGAAATCAGGAGCATATCCGTCCATCCACCTTTGTGCCATATTGGATTAAAATTGTCCCTGTTGCCCCGGTGGAGCTTGTAATCATAGCTCCTAAACTTATTTTAGCCATTTTACTTTGTTTCAATTTAGCCTCTGCTTTCTGCACCGGCTCCACTACTTTTTTCCTGCCGCCTTTTACAATGGTGCACTATATTTGTTTGACTTTCTATCCAACCCTTGGCTTCTTTTCCTACCACTTTATCCAAATCTTGCTGTACCCCTTTGGGGAGTCCTCTTTTTCACATATTATAGAAAATGTCCACGTTTTTATCCCATGCTTCCCCAATTTCTGCTCTCCACATCTCCTGAATCCATTGTATATATGCAGTGGGATCATCATCTGCCTTCCTGGTCCTAGCCATGATTGAGTTCATATCTGGTGTGTCAGGATACATATCTCTTAAAGTTGCCCACACATTTGCCCTGCAATTGTTAAAGGGTGAACCATCATATTTATTTGTGTCTAGCTGTACCCCTGGATACCCCACTTGCCTCGCAATTTCATCTGCTTGTTCTCCTATAAGGGCGGCAAGCAAGTTTTTCAGATATCCCACAGCAAACATAACGCCTGCTGTTTGCTTTTCTAATGCATAAATCCACTTCCCTGCCCCTTCAGTGAGAGAGGGTAGTGACTTCATAAGATTACTCTGGTCCATATGCGGCCAAGAGACATATTGTGCTCTACTCAACCCTTTCTGTAGCAATGGAAGCTTGTCTTCCCCATTGGAGTTTTCACTGTTACCCGTTTACATTTCACTACTGCTATACGAGTACCACAGCATGTCCTAAGACCTCATGGTGTAATTTCCCTAACCGCTACTTCAGGTGCTGGAGCACCCGCTCTCCCGATTTCCATTCATCTTCCTCCCCTACATTCCTTACCTCCTCTGTCCATCCCAAATCATGGCCTGCTCTAACACGGTGCTCTGTTTCTGGGACTAATGTCTCAAGGTTCCCTTCTACGGACATATCTTCCTGAGAGAAGTCCACCTTGAGGTCTGTTATAACAGCATTGTCAACTTTAAAAAGGAACTGTCCCAACCTCCACTGATCCAATTCCTGCAGCCCGCCTGTCTCCTTCGAACTGCTCCGCTCTTCCTCGCCGTCTTGCTTGTGCCTTCTCTCCTCAGTCTGCTGCCGTGCTTCCTCCAAGTCTGCACTGTTGGTTCTCCACCACTCTTCTTAATCTGTCTCCTATTCTCGCCACACCAAAGGCGTTGCTTGCTTCCTCCTTGAATTTACTGAAGTGGAGGATTGAGACGACAGTGGCAAATACTGCAGATTAGTATATCCCACAGCCGGTGATAAGGGAAAGCTCCATTATGGTGGTGGGGCTGTCAGGGTCTGTGCACCCCCCTTCATTTGCTCCTCTTCTCCCATCTTACCTTCCTGGCCTTTTCCTGTCTCCTCAAACATCCTCCACAATTCTAAAATGCTCTGCCTCTTCTCTAATCTCTTGTGAAAGTATCATGAAGCAGACAGACAACAGGTTCAGGTTTGGTCCACAAAGTTTTATTAACTTTAAAATTCACAATGGAGTAAGGCCTAACTTGCCCTATACTAAAGTGGGATTTCCCTACCTAAAGAAAACTAAGGTTAGTCTACGTCGGGAAGTCCAAAGCAAAAGTATGTCTCTGTCCAAAACCTATACTTGTCCTCACATCTAACTGCATACAATGTGTAGGGGTGTCTGCATCAAAATAAATAGTGTTCAAAGTAAAGTTCAGAGCGTCTTCCAGCTCTTGGTTTACAATCAGCTTCCCTTCCCCAAGTTCAAAAGGCATAGGGGTTCCCTTCCCCAAGAGTTCAAATTATCCAGCTCTTCAAAACAACACAATTCCTTGGGACACTTCCCAGCTCTTTTAATATTATTCCTATTCACTAATTCACATAGGCAGTTCAGTTTCTTGACTTCAAAACACAAGAGGTTATTGAAAAACACAAGCTTCTTTATCGGTGCTTTCGGTGGCTCTTCCATACGGGGTGCATTCGGTCTAGACGCAGTTGTCGGATGACGCGGTTCACCCATTATCGGTGACGCAACTGATACCCCTTATTGGCAGCTTCTCCAGCAAAACGATGCCACTCTTTCAACTTCATATATGATATGATACGCCATTTATAACCTGCCTGTACACAAGTGTTTCTAGGCGCAACGAGACAAGAAAGGGAGGACAAAACGACAATCTTACTAAGCCTAGTGTCATTTCGATCGCGCAAGTGCAAGATGTTGGAGGGGGAGAAGTGTCGCGGCTGAGGGGAGAATGCAGGTAGCTCATAAGTGCTGCTGCTAAGTGGTTCATAAGTGCAGAGAATCAGGGAACTGTAGGGTTGCAGATACAGGCCTGTAAGTGCAGGGAGGCCCGTAGTCAATGCAAGGGCAACTGGACATGCATCAGCATTGACCCAAAGTTCAGTGGGCGGCCAGGTGACCAGTGTGGCGAGCAGTCAGGGAATCGGCAAGGGAGAGGGAGAGAGAAAGCGGAAGCGAAAAGGAAGGTTTGAGTTGTTTCCGGAACCAGAGGTGGTCCTGCTCAAGTTTGCGAGAGGCAGGGAGGCTGTTCCAGAGGGAGGCCTCAGCCAAGGAAAGAGATCTACTCCCCACTCTCTGCCTAGTGAAGCGTCTGTCCCTCAGAGAGTTGGAGGTGAATGAGTGGAGGGCTTGAGAAGGAAGATGCTTAGGAAGAGAAAGCTGGAGGTAGTGCGGTCCCAGACCCCAGAAAGCCTGATGGACGATGCAAAGGGTCTTGAACTTAATCCTAGTAGCCACAGTGAGACATTTGAGAGATTTCAGAGATACAATCCCTGGGTTCAAGGCGAAGGACAGGACTTGCAGTCCTGTTCTGGGTAAGTTGTAGAGGCAGGTAGATGTAGAAAGAGGCTGTTTTACAGTAGTCCAGCCTAGAGAGGACAAGGGCTCTGGAGACATTGACCTTCTGGGGGAAAGTGAGAAAAGGAGGAATACCTCTGAGGTGCAGCTGATAGTGTGAATTAGAGTCGTCAGAAATGTGAGGAGAGAATGAGAGGGCGGAGTCGAAGATGACCCCAAGGTTCTTAGCCTCATAGGAAGGAGCAGGTAGCGAGCCCAGGGTGGGCTGCCAGAGTGTGAGAGGAAAGGTTGGAGCCTGTGTCCCAATGAGGAGGATCTCAGTCTTACTGGCATTAAGGCAGAGATCATGGGGGCACACCATTCCTGAATTGCAGACAGGCAGCCTGGTATGATGGAAGGAGCAGAAGTGGCTGAGGGGAGCCTCAAGGAGCTGGATGTCATCCGCATAACACTGGAAGTTAGAACAGAAGGTTGAGATGCGGTGTGCAAGAGGTGACGGATGGTGGTTGAAAAGCCAGGGAGAAAGGTTGGACCCCTGGGAACACCAATAGTTAAAAGAAAGAGAGATAGAAGAGATGAAAGACCTAAGTTGGACCTGATGGGGTCGATAGTGAGAAAGGAGGTCAACAATGCCAGGGCCTGTCCAGGGATACCCAGGTTGTCACAGAGGTGATTGAGCAGGGTGGCGTGGTTGACCGTTAAATTGACAGTGATGCTTGTTTTATTCACCTGTGTCACACTCTCCTGACACATATCATGGCTAATTTGGGTGCGAGGGGTTATTCGCTGTCCGTAGATTTGGAGAGACACAGCATCTCAGGAGGTGGCTCAGATTGTAGTACATCTCCGGGCTGGTTGGTCCCACCAGCCAAAGTGAAGGAGTGTTCCTCTGTCGCATAGAAAATGGGGTCAGGACAGCAGTGGTCGCTTCACAGTATTGCAAAGGGTCTGCAGCGTCTCTGGTCGTCATCTTCTTCTTCGGTTACTTCAGTTTCCAGTGGTTGACTTGCCTCTCACCTTCTATTCAGCTTCAGCACACACTCCTCTACACTCACTCTCAGCAGTTTACAGAAAAGGGCAGGTGGCTGTCCAATCGGGACAACCAGACCCCCAGTGGGAGCTGGTTCCATTCTGGCACTCGGGTAGTCAAAGAGCAGGACAGTGAAACATTCCTCCCCCACTTCCTGCTTGCCCTGACACACTGGAGCCTAGGCAGGGACACCCAAGGATTCCTGCCAAAGGCTAAATGCACACAGACCTCCCACGCCCAGAATGGTAGAAGGGCTAACAAAGAACAACCATGCTAGAAATTGTGAAAAAAGAAGGGAGCCACCAAGTTAGTACTTAGGTGACCCTAATGTGCACAACCGAGACTGTGAATACAGTCTGCAGTAAAAAATAACACGTTAGTTGGTAGAACATGTCCACATAACGAGAAGGTTGTCTATGTGACTAAAACGGCACAGGAGCAAATAGAAGGGTATACTAGGTATGCCTTTAGCACTCCACATAAGGTGGTGTGTGCCAATCTCTCAGAGTATAAAGGTTTAGGGGGATATAAAGTATCCCTCTATCCTTACTAACTTTAGTTAGTAAGGATAAAGAGAGAATCTCAAAGGAGAGCCCAAAGGGTTTCCAGCAACACTGCCCATAAGGAGCTGTGTGCTGCAAAATCACAGATGACTTAAAAGATATATTGGCGAACGTAGACTCCATAGTAAAGGTAAAACACAGAGAGCAGAGTTCCAAAAGACAGAGCACATAAGAATGAATGAGTAGAGAAAGGCTCCACTCCATCGGAATATAATGAAAAAGGTCCAGAAGTCCAGCAAAATGTGCTGGGGGTCTCACTGGGGATGGGATGAAACATAAACATTGATAAATCTCCTCAACAGTCTGCTACCGGATTCCAACTTCCTTCTGGTTTGCTTCCCGCTGCATAAACTCTGCATCCTTGAATGGGTCTCGAGCACACTACTTGCCACACCGCCGATCTGCAGACGTCTGCCTGCACCCAGCAGTCCGTAGCCCTGCTTCCACAGCTGACTCAATTTCCAAAAGGATGTCGACTTTTGAAGTTCCCGCCACCATAATAGAAAAGACTAGACCGCTCACTATTGGGACTGTAGCTCTCTTACTCTTGCTGTCCTCCTCCTTGTCTCAGTACACAGCTGGGGCTGATAAGTATGCGTATTAACAAAATCAGGATCTGTCTCTCTAGTTGGTCTCTTCCTCATCCCAGTATCACACTGATGTTTCTTTGGGAATATTTTAAGGGAGGAACAGGGAAATGGCTGGCAATAACCTACAAAGGCTTTAGGGATAGAGGGTTCATTATGAAAAAGAAATTGGGAATACCATGTCTCAACCAAGGACGTCTTCCCCCCCACCCCCCCACTCCCCAAGTCTCGTCCTCCCAGGTGATCCTCCCTCGCATATCCACCCCCATAGTCAGGATCCAAGAGGGGATGGCCTTTCCCTGGCAACCCGAGAGGAGGTTACATGGGGAAAAGAAGTGAAGACCCCCTTAGGTTCCTCACACCTTATACCTTGTTGATAAAAAGGTGTCCATATTCTCCAACATCCCGCTTCATGTGTACCTTTCTCGAGCTATGATCTAAACATTCTGCCCTTTTTTTACCCATTCTCTACGATATTTTAAAAATGTGTCCTTATAATTTGGAAGCGACTGACACAGATGATCATGCAGATTCTCCATACCCCTTTACAAGCCGTTAAGTAATAAGAAAATAAAAAAAGAAAAATACTAATCTCAACACAAGCCGAACCTGCGGCACTCCAAAAAATGCCAAACAAAAGCCAACCCCCTCCAAATTCTTGAACCCCTCAATCGTTCACCTTTTCCTCGCTCACACTACTTTAAACCTCCCCACAAACTTACATTACACAAAATGCAGCATATTATCAATGATAAAACAACATACCATGGTTCCTCATTAATACATCTCCTCCACTCGAGCACTGGAGAAGGGTGGTGTTTTCCTACACACCACTTTCACTTTTCTCTCTAATACAACAACTTCGACTATGCTGCTGTCACTACTTTTACTATATAAATAAAAATGGTAGAAGGACTTATAACATAGCAATTCACCATATCATTACACCCATAAACCAACTCACTCACTTTCATCCAATTTAAATTACCTTTCTCATTCCAAAAACCCCAATTCCACACCCTCTCTGACTCCAATTTAAAAAAAAAACATGTGGTTTTCTGCCAGAAGTGTACTTGCGTTAAAAAGAAAATAGATGTTCCCCGACGCAGTCTGCAGCAATGTCTTTACCAAAAAAGAACCGGCACAACAGGACTGCAGCACTTCCACCCTAGTGAACAAAACGGGTCTTCAAATTAAAATTAGCGCCTGCAGGCTATCTCGTTCTTGTGCACAGAATTTTTGATCACTCTGAAGATATGAAGCCGCAGTCAGTGTGTGGCAGGACAATCCGGCTGCGAAACAAGACATCGGCATCACGTCGGCGGTCACCAAATGTTGGGATGTGCCTGAACGCTTCCAATGCAAAAGTACGGCTTTCATGAAGAGACAAATACACTTACCGCCTCATTACGAGTTCTGCTCGGGGGACCCGCTGAGGACGCCTGGTAAAACCAGGCATCCTCAGCGGGTCCCGTGAGCAGACCAGGGTGCTAACAACGGGCCCGGTGTTTGCACCCTCCCCATTCCCATTGAGCCCTATGGGTGCTCGAATGGGAATGGGGATGGGTTCCTTGAATGAGGAATTACCGGGCCCTCAAAGGTCGGAATGGCCCGGTAATTCCTCATTCAAGGAACCCAGACTCAGTACCCGGTAAGGGGGTAGCCATGCCGCTAGTGGCGGCATAGTTAGCTCCATACTCAGAATGACCCCCATTGTCATCTTGCATTTTGAAGTTCATGCTGCTAAACACAAGATCACTCTTGAAACATGCAACAGATGTGGCTATGCATATTGAAGAGCAAAACCTAGATATTTGCACCTTTGCTGAAACTTGGAGACATGAGGCTGCAGGTCTTTCTCTGGCACAGGGCATACCGGAAGGATATGGTATAATAAGGCACGATAGAGCCCACAGTAAGGGGGGGTGGAGTGGCTCTTATCTTCAAATCTAACCTAAACATTTAGGAAAGGAAGGTCGAGCCCATACCAGGACAGAACTTCTACTGGTAAAGGTTGGGATTAGTCCAGAAACCACTGTCAACATTCTGTTGCTATACAGGGCCCCTTCTCCATCACCCAATTTCCTGTTGCAGTTGAGCAACTACTTGCTTTCCCTTCTTAACCTCAACACAAAGCTAATTCTTCTTTGAGATTTGAATCTCTGGTTGGGTAGCAATTTGGAGGCGACGGCAGGGGCTATGGAATCTGCCCTGGATTCTCTGGGATTCCTACAGTTTATCAGAAAGCCTACTCGTATAAAGGGGCATACCCTTGAGTGACTCACTACCCATAATCTTAATTTAACCGAGATAGAAATTCTACCATGTCCTTTGCCGGAACACTTTTGCATTTATTTTCAGACCTGTATGAATCTCTTCACAAAAAAACAGGTGGCCACGAGGGTATTTACCCCAGTCAGAAGTCCTAAGAATCTGACCTTGGAGAATCTTACTATCTGGGCCAAGTCCCTGAATGAAGAAATTCATAATAAGGATGGCCTTGAGGATATTACCGATAAACTAGTTGGATCTTTGCAAGTTGCCACTGAGACCTTTGCCCCCCTGAAGAGTAAATGCTTGGCAACGAAAAAGCAACCCCTGGTTCAACAATAATCTTATAGAGCTTAAGCCAAACAAAATCAAATTGTTTTATGCCTCGCGACAAATCCGTGATCCATTAAGTTTGGATACTTACAGAAAAGCAGCATCTACCTACAAAATGGCGATTTTAGCAGCCAAAAAGGAATAATTGAATGGCAGAATTCAAAATGTCACATCGGATAGTAAAGAGTTATTCAAAATCTTACCAGAGCAGGAAAAGCCAAAGGGCTCTACCCAAGACCCCAGCTCTACCCAAGACCACATTGTTAAGGATTAGACCCAGTGTTCAGATATCCAGTCTGCTATGTTTAAAAAAACTGGAAAAAATTAAAGTGACCATAGTCCTTTAGCAAAGAAGAATGCAAATTTAAGGCCCCTCCCCTGTCTCAGAAACAGATTTAGCAAAAATTATTTCTCAGCTGAAAACGACTAGCTGTAAAGGCGATTACTTGTTCCGCTGTTATCATCAAGGAATGGTCACCTTTGCTCATCTCAGCCCTTACTAAATTCGTTAACTCTTCCTTTGCTCACAATTTTCCATGACCTCAAAAGTGCATGGATCACTCCCTTATTAAAGAAACCCAATCTCTGCCCGTTGACCCATACCAATTACAGACCTAGTTCAAATACTCCATTCTTGTTGAAGATCCTAGATAGGGTTGCTTACAACCAGATCTCTCAGCATCTTAATACATCCCAGATTTTACATAAAGGTCAATCAGGTTTCCGTCAAAACCATGGGATAGAGATGGCACTTTTAGCTCTAAAATCTCAGCTGTTACAAGCATTGGATGGATGTCAATTCTCCCTACTTGTGATTTTGGACCTTTCGGCGGCATTTGACCTGGTGAATCATTCCATCCTGACCCCAAGGTTAATGGATATCGCGCATTTCTCAGCACAAGCCACCCAATGAGTCTTGTCGTTCCTGAGTGGCGGACAGGTGAGAGTGGCGAGTGAGATAGCTGAATAAAACCAACACCCCTGCTTTATGGGGTCCCGCAGGGAGCATGCGTATCACCATGTTTTTATAACATGTTTATGGTCCCCTTCTTTCATATGCTAGAACGAGAGGGGATATCATTTGCCAACTATGCGGATGATACGCAATGCGATATCCCTATTACAGGTTCTCATGAGGTTGACGAAACAAATATCAATAGAGTATATCAGGCTATACAAAGGTGGATGGTCATGAATGGATTGGCGTTGAACAGTGTGAAGACGGAGCTTATGATTGTCGGCTCTGACTCAAACTGGCCAAACTTGATCCAATGTATAGTAGCTTTATGATAGATGAATGCGCCATTGAGATCCAAAACAAAGTAAAGACTCTGGGCGTTGTATTGGACAAACATCTGAACATGAAGGCGCAAGTTAGTAGTTTAGTCTCATCATCATCCTCCTACGCCATCTCCGTCCCCTCATTTCTGAAAAAAAATCAGAAACATGAGCAAGAGCCATTTATTGGCTTTAAAATAGATTATTGTTGCAGTCTTCTAGCTGGCTCCTCTCAACCTGACCTTCATCGCCTCCATGTGATCCAGAACGGGGCTGTTTGAGTCATGAAAAGAGAACCGTAGGGATCACGTCTCGGATGCAAGATGGAGCCTCCACTGGCTCCCTGTACAGGCTAGAGTGCATTTTAGGATGTTACTAATCACTCGGAAATGCCTTGTGGGTAATATGCCAATGTATATCATGGAAGCTGTATAAAAAAAGACCCAGTCTCAGACCTCTAAGATCTGATAACTCCAACATCCTAAAAAGCACACGTTGTAAAACCAATGAAGTTCGCAATGGAGCTTTTAACATTGCAGCTCCTCTGTCCTGGAATGGCTTGCCCCCTGAGCTCAGAACTATAGAATCAACTGACTTATTCAAGAAAAAACGAAAGACCTTTCTATTCTGCTAGCTTTTCAGCGTATCGCTCCTAGTTACGCCCCTTTGATTCTGCCCATTAACATCTTCTGCCCTGTGTCTACAGGTTGTGCGCCCTTAAGCCTTCAGGTACCTGGAGCACGATACAAATTTGCAGATCATTCTGGGCAAAACCCACAAGGGCAGTCCAGCACTGAGATGCTAGGAAATTCTCCTCTGAACAAAAGTACCACCAGCAACCCCACACACCTGTTTCAGCCTTGTTGGGTCTCCTCAGAGGCTCAGGAAGCTGAGCCTCTCTAAGGCAAAGTGAGCAAGGGGTCCACACCTGGATTACCCTTGGTTACTTAGTAAACCCTAAGTAATCAAGAACTGCCTGTCTTGGTTGCCACCAGTACTTTTTCTACTGCAAAGGACTTATTTAACATGGATTCCCACTTATCATTCATAGCTGTATATATCTTTGCACCATAAGGTGATATTGAAACACTTCATTTTTTAATTTCAGTCCAAAGTATTACATTTTCATCAGTCATTACCCACTGAACCCCACTCCACTATATTGTCATATTTGCTTTCTGTAGAATGTTTTACTCTCCTCGGCCTACACAGGGGTCAATCATGTGCTGCATGATATGCCGAGTAATTTCATCACATTCTGTCGCTTATGTCGTAATTTCATCACATTCTGTCGCTTATGAATAAGTGTTTTGAGATTCTTCCTTCCTCGCTTACTTCGCCTTTTCCTTCCCAGCTTCAACGGCTACCTTCAGAGTTTTGTTTACAAACTTTTCTGCCTCAAAGTTTTGCTGTACATTCAGCAAGTGTGTAGTTATCGATGGCTCCTAAAATAGTAGGTCTGTTAAGGATTCTCATCTTTGCAGAAAAAGGGATGTCCACTTTTACCCCACAGTCTATGAAGTTTTTTTTATGCACAGTTTTGATAAATTGCAGCATAACATCCCTTTTGTATTTACTCACATTAGGATTAGTTCAACCCTCTGCTACTCTTCAAGCTGCAAATTCATTGTTGCACCTCCTTTTCCCCAATGGAGTATTTCTTTTCTAAATGGAATACACAACAGGATTGTGGGAGCTGCCTGTCGTTCCAACCCGCAAACGGGAGTGCTGTGAGCTCTTATTCCATATCCTTCTGGACAAGCTTGTGTGCCATAGGCCGTATGGCCTGTAGACAGAGCATTGGTGGTTGATGCTGTGATGGAAGTAGTTTTGCCGGCAGTTTCTCCATGGCTGTCTCTCCCTGGTTTATGCTAGGTTATTCTGTAGTAGCGGATGCAGGAGAGGCATTTTCCTCCCTGATTCTTCCCAGGCTGCTGCTGCTGCCATCTCCAGCAGCCGCCCCTTAGTGAAGAATCTGCTACGTAATTCCCACAACATGCTCCTGGTATCAAGTAGGCAGATTGGGTGGGTGTTCCTGGAACCATAATCAAGCACGTTTACTCCGTAGATATATATGAATCATTTCTGTTGTAATTAACCTGCACATCTACTTCAGACGGCCGCTATTTCTCTTGTGGAACACAAATGTTTATGCTGCAGAAACAATGTACATAAACCTGTTTCTCTGGTCACACAAATATTTTCACTCTGGTCATGTATGTTTCTCTTCAGGACTTGTACATCTCTAGAGATTATCTTTTTTAAAATCATTTGTAAGTAGTAGTATGCAATCTTTTCAAAATCCGGAAAATGCCATGACCTGACGCTTTAAAAAAAAAACAAAAAAACCCACCTTGTTAAATATATGCATATGGTATGTGTGTGGTTGAATGTATTAAAAAGCTGTTTTCTTAGTTAATTCAATATTTGCAAATGTGGCTATTCAACAGATTCGCCGAAAGTAAAGTAATGATTTGTTTAAAGTGATACACTGTTACTCGAGATTGGGTTTGTATTCGGTGTCTGCAGTCATAACTTGGAAAAAGTTAACACAAGTATGGTGTGTCATTGCTGAGAGATCACCGGACATCTCGGTTATGCTTTTCAAACCTCTTTAGTACCCAACATAAAATGCCTAAAGGATTAGGTAGAACTGAAAATAGGATCATGAGGCCATCCGAGTATGATGCGCAAATCAAACTGTCAAAGGTCTCTAGTTCATCAGTCCTTCTCTCTCTGCCAGAGGCTCCCCAGCCGGCAGTGATAATGTCATTCATGGCCTCTTGAGTTTAAATGCTCCAGCATTTCTTTCTTGGCATTTGTCTTTTATCAAACTTGTCTGGGTGTCGTACTCTTCTGTAGGTGCTGCCATCATTCAGTGCTAGGGTCATTATGATATTAGCCAAAATTGTGGTGCGCTCTGGAACTCTCATGAGTGACACCTTTGTGCCATTAACGGAACCTGCCGCAATCTCCTACATTACCTGGGTCTCGGCTTCTCTAGCATATCCTTGTCGCTTGTCGAGATCCTCTTTCTTCTTAGCGGCCTCACCTTCTTATCTTCCCTTCTCTTCCATTCCTCCATTGCTCCTCTCCTCCTCTTAGCCTACTGCCTCTCTCTCTGTTCTGCTTACTCCAACTGACACTCCTCTTTAACCATTGTGCCACACCTCTCCCTTATTCTCTTTAAGCTCCTTCACCTGAATTATGTGTCAGACTCCTCCTTACTTCTTTCCTTCCTTCCTCCCCCGATACCTTCTTTCTCCCTCTGTCTTCCCACTTCATCTTCCTCTCTTCTACCTGCCCTCCACTCCTTGGTTTCTCTTCACCTACACTTTACTCCTTTATGCCTTCACACCGTCTGATCCTCTGCTATCACCTCCTCCTTCTTTTCTGCGACCTACATAGCACTTCTAACCCCTTGCTACACCACCACACACTCGCTATCCTCCTACGCCTCAACTCCTGACCCCCACACCTCTTATCAACTGTGGCCTTTTGTACACTGGTGGGTTCACCTGCATGGCCATTGATGGTGAGATTGATGTCTGCTACCATACTGATTGCGTGAGCACAGGGATTGGCGTTCTCTTTGTAGAAGTACTTATTCTCCAGTTGCTCTATCTTGCCTTCTGCATCCTATCCCAGCTTTGCCCGCCAAACCTTCATCATGGTGGACGACCATTTTGAATTCCTGTTGCTAAGCAGCATTACTGCATTTGTTACTCTTTGCTGTTAGTCTTCGCTGGGATGCCCTAAAAGAGGTTACGCATGTCTGATCCATACTGTGGGAGCTGCTGCCATAATCTCTTATATGAATAGTAGTCACTGATGATTGAGTTTTTTTTAATTTTCTTTTTTATTGTATGTAATCAACTTGTGATTTTTACATAGTCAATTTACTTCCTGTGAATTCTGAAGATTTCTAAAAGATGAATCAAACACGCAAAAACAAAATTTCCGCGCCTTATCATAAAGATGACTGGGTGAGAGTGTTGAGTCCAGTTGCTACACCCTTCTATGTTTCATGTTCCATGTTCTTTCATTTTGACAAAACTGATTGTTAGAAGTTTTGTTGTTGCGATAGTCCATTTTGACTTTTCGCCTGACATCAGTCTGTTCCACCACACATTTTCATCTAGAACTGAAACTGACATCCCAAGAGGCGAAAGGTATGCGCTTCTTTCGTAGCTAAGCGCCTTGCAGTGCAACAATAGATGTTTCAAATGTTCTGGTTCGTCTGTTGCTTTGCATAATCTACATTCTTTGGAGGTCGCCTGGAGTCTGATGCAAAGGATTACCCGTGTGGGCATTAGGTTCAGACGGGCTCTCAGAAAGCTCCTTATTAATTTTTTGTCCGGGAACTGTTGACAATATGGGAGAGGAGATTTAAGTTTGTTGAAAGATGGAGGGAGATGTGCAGTTTGTTTGACTGTGCCTTATCCACTGTGTCGATCCAGTCCATGTGCGCCATTTTTCTTTTTATTTTTTCAGGGTTTCTGATCAGTTACGCTTCAGTGCAGGCGATTTTCTTCAATTTTGTTGTCTGTATTAGCGACCATTTTGTTAGGCTATGTAAACTGTCAGTAGAGAGTTCTGCAGCTATCAATTTGAATATTGGAAGCGTATCTGGAAAGATGATTTTTCTGTAGGTTTGCATAGCATTTTGTTCCACCACTCCCAGTAAAGACTGAAGACCTAAGTCACGCCTGATGATCGCAATGACCGCCGAGTTTGGTAAGCCCCAAACAGATCGCTATAGTAAGCCTTCAATTTTTGACCAGATTGAAGTTGGCATTGACAGGGTTGCGCCCATTCCATAAACCAGCGCCGGGACAACTTTGCCTCTGTAAAATTGGATTACAGGCTCCAGTGAGAATTTACCATACTTCTTGTCAATTGATCTTGTCAATTTGCAACACTCTATTTGTGAGAACTCCTTTCAGCAGAAAGGATGGTTCATGTTTTCTGACAAAGCACCTCCCACATTTAGAGGCTCCACTCAAACCAAAGAACCTACCACTCAACAGAGCATAAGACACCATGGAAATAGCCACAAAGGAAGGCTGCAGAGACTGACCACATACCTAGACCCGCACGAAAGCCCAATTGACACTACCGCTCGTACAATATGGGCGAACACATCCAGACCGGCAGACGCATCTAGTTAGACGCTGGCCTGCGTCGCATCTAGATAGGATCGATTGAAGGATAACATGCCCGCACCTAGAAAAACGTGAATGCTAACATGTGCCACACCTAGAGTTGTGAACATCAGCCTGCGTGGAGCTCAGATGGAGTTGTGAATGTTAGCATGCCCACACCTGGACGGGTCTCTAGACACTGGCCTGCGCCGCATCTGGGAGGGAGTGTTGAGTGTTGGCGTGGCCACACCTGGTTGGAGTCCTGGGCGTTGGTCTGCGCCGCGTCTAGATGGGAATGTGAGGGCCAACAAGTGCCACACTCAGACAGAACTGTGAATGTTAGCATGGTAAAGGTCAGGTAACCCACTAACCAATATAAGCTCAAACTCTGCATACTGATCTCACTCAAAAAACTCACACAACCATCTCTCGCACAACATGCCGCACGTACTTCACAACACTGCAACAACACATAAGCCGGAACAACAGCACACGCGGACTGACTCCGATCCGATACCCGCACCAAAGCTCAGCACCCGGTGTATGCCGAGTTGAAGCTGCCAACAGAACACCACTCCTCTCACTATCCTACTCCCTTCTTCACCTTACTAACCCATCCCACCTTTATAGTTTACAGATCCGCCTGAGCGCTTGGGGACCAATTCCGTTGGTGACGGTGCGCGGTACAAATACCTTTAAACATTTAACATATATTGTCACAGGCACTTTAAGATGGACTGTTTTTTCCTCAACAAATATCCTATTTACTAACAGGCTGACAATCCTATTCTGGTGAGAGGCAAGGGTCTCTACATGAGCAGGTGGGGTACCCTGCCGCTAAGGGGCTGCTCATGGTACTGAACCGTTTATATTTTTCCCGTCGTTATTGGGTGGCAGCTGTTGGCTGTGTTGGGATGTGCCTGAATGCTTCCAATGCAAAAGTACAGCTTCCATGAAGGGATGAACGCACTTCTATTGGAAAACAGGTTTATTGTCAGGCTTCCGATCCGGAGGGCCTAGTCGGTTTCTTAGAGCTGAACAACTAACCCACAAAATCGCAGATTACCACAGTTTAAAAATGTACATAATCACACATTTTGTTACAAAGTTATCCCCAATCCTCCTTTGGCTAACACTATTACAAAGTAACTTAATCCCCCTAACTCTAAAATTCCCATTTGCTACTTTCAAAATGTACACCCCTTTTGACATGCGATCTTCCATCGTCAGACATGACGTATTTCCACATGTCACATATATTTTTCATAAATGACCAAGTTTATTATTATTCATATCATGTGACCGAAAACCATTAACTCACATGGTGACTGTACAGGGCTATTATTCCTTTAGAACAGCAATAAAATTCAGACCCGCTGGTGTCTTTATATTATTTTTCCATCACGTAGCCTTACTTGCAACTGCCATCTCGGACCATGACGTATTTAACCTACAACCTGCTTATCTCCTTCAGACCCCATAAAAATCCCAGGCCAGCATGTCGTCTATTAACTAACCCTTCCTTCACCCTGCCATTTAAGAACCTACGTGCGCCCAAGGAAATTGCCTCTTGTATCTACAATTCAATCCGACCATAAAGACTCTGAAAAAATGGTTTTGCATCCTACTCTCCTCTGCGATATTATCACAGTCGGCCATATGCGGCTCGCTTCCATCCCCTTATCATGACCTCGGTCATGCTGCCTTCTAGACCAGACGAAACTCCCCTTCCCGGCAAACCAATACATTCTGCAACTTACGTGGACTTTTTAACTGAGTGAAAAACCCTGACAAGTTCCACAATGTCTTCATATAATATGTTTTTACATGTTAAGCCTTTGTCAATCCTCAGATGTACACTGTTCAGAATTACTGCGTCTCCCCACGTTAACTTCCTTTTGCCATGATCCCTTTTTCCATGTCAGCGGGTTGAGCACTCGCTGCTGCGATCTGATCGTGATCTGCAGGTCGCAGGTTCGAATCCTGGCAAGGCCAACTCAGCCTTTAATCCTTCCGAGGTCGATAAATGAGTACCAATCTTGGTTGGGTGATATTGTATGTAAATATGTGCTCTGTAAAGCGCATTGGATTAAGGCGCTATATAAATAACTTATTATCCCGCTTCATGCTAAGTGCTACAAATGGTACGTCGCGCAATACGTAATGTTACTACCCACTGTAACTGTAATTTGTTAATACAAAGGAACACTCCAATCTCCTAACTACATTGAATCACATGTTTTAGTGGCTACATCACCTTTCAACTCTACCGCACTGTGGCCTAATACGCTTTGCGCTATGTAAATCGCTTTCCCACGTTGGGCCTTAAAATGGTTTCCCCAACATTCCACCTTTTAGTTTATTTATTAGCTACCAAAATATCTTCCTGCACTTCAACAACCCCATCTTTGAGAATCCACCCTTTATGGACATCCATCATGTTCTTTGAATCGGGCTGGAGACAACAGACAGCATCTGGAGGCCAAGTCAACCCTAACTCAGTCTATATAATTTGAGATGGAAGGGGTCCTTCGTGTGGACAGAGTGACTGACGTAATAGCAGCTGTTTGTGGTAGCTTTGCAGCGCAGCATCTTGAAAGTATTTTACAAGAAAAAAACAGGACAAGCATAAAAAAGAGTGTCATCAAGATTTTTGCAGTCAGGCTTAGCCACGATGGAACCCAGGCAAAAAGTGAATCAAGCCAAGTATCATCTTTGATCCCAGCCTCTTTCCATGGCCTCACGTAAATTATGTAAAGTTCTAATGATATTCAATAAAGTTCCATTGCCCATATCATTCGGTGGCACAAATGTGCAACAGATAATCCCTATTCCTTGACACACACACACCTTCCATTGCAGTAAGAAGGTCCAGAGTATATCTATTTTGCAGCAGTGTGAGTGCAAGGCTCTCATCTCCTAGTGTATAGCATTGAAAGCAGTCTCTGAATAATTAACCAGTTGTATGAGTTCATAGCGGGTGATCTGAATCCATTTAGTGTTCACAATGGCTAGAACCCCCAGAGCCAGGAGAGAGGCAAAAACCATCTCTGTTCCGATGAAGAGTCTAAAATGTTCTTGTATTCTTTCTAACACCACTGAAGAAGTTGATGACAAATAATTACTCCAGATCGATCGTCTCAAAAGTTCAATAGTTCCATGTGCTTCAACAGTCTTAAGTTCAGATGTATTCAACAAAATAGGGGGGCACAAAAGTGGCAAGGGGCAGCACGTTGAAGATGAACCAGATGAGCTTTGGGGAATACCAAGATTGGGGAGTACAAAGTAGCCATGCTGCATTCTCTCTTCCCGCCGGTGGCAGTTGGAGGTACGCCAGGGTACCCCAGACCTAATAATTATTGAGGATGACAGAAGTCCCACTGGCCCAATTTGCAAAGTTTTAGTACACTTCTTATTAGTCCTGACTGGAATAGTGCCATCTCATCTGAAACATAAGGAAATATGTGTCAGTAACTGGATCTTAACAAGTATTTTTTGTGGTTTCAGCCATCTCAACTTTGTTACATCAAACTTCCGAACATTCATTGTTGACGTTCTACACCAGTCGTTCAGTCAATTATCTCAATCCTCCCGCTTTACAACTCTTCACCCCCTGTTCCCATTCATTGTGTATAAAAACAAAACCTCCTAGTTCCAATTGTGATCGCAGACTACAATGCACATCTTCGTGCTCCTTCTTTTCTTTCCATAAACATTCAGGTTGATCAATTGGTATTGTAGAAGCCTGGACTGCTTGTCCTTGAACTACGCCCCTCACTCTGCACAAAGATAGGTGTACCACGCATTGTACTATTTATGGGGGCAATTCATCAGGAATAAATAATCTTGGGATGCTAGAAGCAAGGGGAATAAGCAAACAGACACTGTATGGGTCTGCCGCCTTTTCCCTCCCCACCCTTGTCCTATGTCTATACCACAAATTATCAGGAGCAAAGCCATGTCCATTCAGCAATTGGGAAAAACCACCCTCTTCAGGTACAAATCCGTCTAGACCCGTACCTCTTTTGGTTAAGGTTTTCAACTTTTCATAATTTTCAAACATATTACACATATCTACATTATTATTCATTGCCTCACCTAACCAATGAAAAATAAAAAACAACAAAAAAATCCTACTTCTCATCTCTCATGTTTATTAACAGACTTCTTCATTATCTGCGCAGGAACTTAACTCTATTTATTCACTCTGTTCCCGCTGGAATGAGCCCCAGTTTCTATGGGAATGCTTAACTCAGTATTTTCTGTTGCATCTGCCCTGCTAGAGCTCTGTTCTTATGAATTTGTAGAGTCGCAGGCCACTTTCTGTACATCGCTCAAATGGATCCAACGTTTGTTCCATACCACCTTCAGAGCACTCAGGGTGGCATAGACCACTTAATAGGGCCCATGAAATCGACTTTCATTGAACTGGCGAACAAATGTTCTAATCAGTACTTGATCCCCGTGTAGAGCTGTGGCTGTATTAGGACTCCTGATTATTGATCTGTGCCCTCCATTGCAGCCGGCTGTTGATTAGAAGAAGCAACATGTGAAGATCTAATTCTGACAGCTCAGGTTAAGTTCCTAAACTCCCATCCTAGAATCTGAGGACCTCTGAGCATCTGATGCTGTGAGTGTGAGTGGTGTATGTATCCTTCCTGTCACTGTTTCATGGGGACTGGGGGGTCAAATGGTGCCAGAAGAAGGCAATGCACCCAGTTCTTTTTAAGATCAAAACAGAGTTTCAACAATCTGGTTTTCAGCAAACCATTCATGCGCCCCACGATTCTGTTGGCTTGTGGATGATGCACTGAACACAACCTGTGCTTTATGCCCAATAGGGAAGTGAGTTCTGCGAAAAGCTCATTAAAAAAAGTAGGTCCCATTGTCTGACCTTAAAACCTTGCATATACCCCACCGTGGGAATACCTCCTGCACCATGATTATTGCTGCTGATTTAGCATCGGGGTGTGCAAAAGGTCCAGGCTCAAGCAATCAGTAGAATGGACAAAGGACAATGATGAGATAATAAAAATTACTGCACTTGTTTGTCATGTCCACATAGTCAATGTGAAGTTCTCTGATGGTCCCGATGGTCGGGGCAAAGTGTGATGCAACTGCTATGGAGCCACACTAAGTAATTACAGAGGCATCACTACTTTCCCTGTGAGCTCTTGTCGCCTCAACTCCTCAACAGATCTGTGGGTGAGAGGGCACAGCCTCGTTTCGCCCACAGCTCCTTTTAATGTTTTGGTGCTCTTTCTTGCATTTCTACAATTTTCTTTAGGGGAACTGCAGCGTATGGGACTGATAACTGTACCTTTTTCTGACACGGTTTCTGGGATCTGGGAATCTGTGAATGGCATCTACACAGTGTCGGTTTCTGCTCTGTCAGCCGCATTATTCCCAAGCGCAATTAGGTCAGTATTGTTAGTATGCACAGCCCACTTAACTGATATTTCCTCTGGTAATGTTAATGTATCTATTAATCTGGATAATAGCACAGCATGCTGGACTGAGGCCCCATCTGATCTCCTGAACCCTCTTCTCTGTCATCTCGACAACTCTGAATGCACCGTGGATGTAACATACGCAGAGTGAGAATAAATGGTAACTGCCTTGTCCCTACTGATCTCAAGCGCCTCTGTGTGCTACCAAAATATGAAGGTAATCTCTCTTTCACTTTGACTTGGTACTCACCATCCGACAAGCCACAACTGCCGTTCCTGTCTGCCTTTCACCAGTTTCCTAATAGATTGTTGATGAACCATCAACAAAGCGCACTTCCCCTCCCTCTAATGCATCTTCCTTAACATTTGCACTCTCATCTTCTTCTGCCTCATAGGTTGCACAGTCATGTACAATGTCATCAGGTTTCACTGGTACAGCTAAGAATGTTGCAGGTTGACCGTATGACGCCTCCCTGGATGTATAGAGGCAAGGGACAAGATGGCCTCATAACCCGAGGCACTGTGCTTGGTAACGGTTGGTTTGGGTTTTTCTAAGATCGCAACAACTGCATGCTCTACATACAGTGTCACTGGGCAGCCCATAGCAATGGCTGGGGACCTTTGATTGATTGGCAAAAGCCACTGCCTCCAACATTTGCTCAGACGCAAAATGCCCTTGCATAACTGGGTCTAGGAATCAGCTATAATAAGCCAAAGGCTTATGACCCAACCATGTTTTCTGGGTTAGGCCTGCCATAATTACCTGCCCATTTGAGTGCAAAAACAGATAAAATATCTCCTGTAAACATGGAGTTGCGAAGACTGGAGCATTGCTGATTTCGATCGTGGGTGCCTTGAAACAAGTTTTCATTTCTTCCATCCATTCAATTAAACCTTTTTCTTACTGTGCTTCCTTGAGTCCTTATAACAAGGGCCTCTTTACTAGAGTAGTCAAAGATCCAAGATAAACAATAGTTACAGAGCTCCAGGAACTGCTGCATCAGTTTTACTGTTGTTGGTTGTGGTGTATTTTGCACTGCAACGGCTCTCTCCGGCATTGCTTCTCTTCCTCCGGGAAATATTATTTTCCCTAGATGCGCTACCTTGGTCTGACAATACTCCAATTTCTCCATATCCACCTTGTGCCCCTTCTCAGCGAGAAGGGTGAAAAGCGTAATTGAATCTCCTGGACGTTGTTCCTCCTAAGTGCTACATACTAGAAAATCATCCACATACTGAATCGCTGTACTGGGCATGCGTAGTATCACCAAATCCATTTGAAGCAGCTGATTAAAAAATCTGTGTCATCACTGCGCCGCTCCTAATTCCGCTGACGAAAATGTTTACTGCAATTGCACCGTGGCGCAGTGATCACATAGATCACTTCTGCCTGTCCTGGCCCGCAATCCCAAAAACTGCACCCCCCCCACTTACCTTTACTGCCGCGTACTCCTGTGTGCACCGCCAACGTCCTTGTACCCCTGCAGCATCAGCTCCTCCGACTTACGCATTGCAGTGCTGATTCCGCAGGGTCCTTTTTTTAAAATGTATTTTTTAAATCTTATCCCTCGCTTACCATAATGGTAGGCGGGGGACACCCCACCCACTGACCACACCCCCCCCCCCACCGCCCGTTACTGCATCCAAGGAGAGCAGGGGACACAGTAATGGGGGTCAGGAGTTTTTACCGCGCTCAGGCACAGTTTTAGTAATGGTGACATTATGGTATGATTCCATTAAAAATACTCTGGGGCTCACAATAGCCCTGTGAAAATGCAGTGTGGTTGAATCTTTGGCCTCTATAGGGAAATGCGGTGAGATGCAGAGAGTCGGGGTCGAAAGGGACAGAAAAAGGTCCATTATTCAGATCAATCTCAGAAAAGTGAGTGGGAACTCTGCTTCAACACAAATCTTTTACCATCCTCCAACAGGTCCCCTTTGCCTTTTTTATAGGGTACACAGCCATGTTGCATGGGGACACGAAAGGTTGCATAATTCTTCCCGGACTCTCTTACTCCCACTGCTTTTTGGGCTACTTTTCCGGTGGTCTCTGATCACGGTCTCAAGTCGGCATCTCCTGCTGATGCCATCCCTTTGGATGTGCTTGAAGCCATCTCCCCTGACATTATTTCTGAAATCACCACTGCCATTAACACATCATTCCAAGAGGGGCTGATACCTGGCTCTTTGAAACACGCCCGGGTGCTTCCGCTTCTGAAAAAGCCCTCTCTTGACCCTACTGTTCTGGCAAATTTTCGTCCCATCTCCCTTCTCCCAGCCATGATGAAACTGCTGGAGGCACTGGTCTCTCCTCTCCTCTCTTCGTATATGGAGTCCTCAGCCTACTTTGATACTTTTCAATCTGGTTTTCGTCCAGGGAGAGGTACTGAATCGGTTCTTAACTCTGTTTTCGATGACCTCACCCGGTTAGTCGATCAGGGCGGTGTGGGCGTCTTGCTACTACTTGACCTCTCGGCCGCGTTCGACACGGTTGATCATTTTATACTCCTATCCCGTTTGTCGGACGCGGGCCTAGGGGGTCAGGTGTTGAACTGGTTCGCAGACTTTCTGACGGACCGGTCTCAATCAGTCTTTCTGCCCCCCTACTGCTCGAAATCTGTTGCACTGTTCTGTGGAGTGCTTCAGGGCACTGCCCTGTCGCCCATCCTCTTTAATATCTATATCCGGCCTCTTCTCCTTCTTATTCTATCTCACGGTTTTCGATTTTATCCCTATGCTGATGACGCGCAAATCTGGACCTCTCTCAGCCTGACGCTGCAGCCCGTCTCAAAGTTGCCTTGAAGATTTAGGTGCGTGGATGGCTTCCAACTCCCTTAAGCTCAATGATAGCAAAACAGAGGTCCTGGTGGTAGGGACCAATTCCCCCCTCCACTATTGGACCCCAGACTTCTGGCCCACGTCTCTTGGCCCCTTCCCTCTCCCGTCTCCTACGGTGAGAAACCTGGGTGTCAAGTTCTCCTCTTCTTTAATGATGACTGAACAAGTGGGCGCTATCTGCAAAGCCGGCCATTTTAAATTGCAGACATTAAGAAAGGTTCTTCCTTTCATCCCTGGCCAGTTCATGCCCCAGTGGTTGGAGCACTGGTCCTTAGTACAGTGGACTACTGTAACTCCCTGTACCTCGGCCAACCACACTAGCTGCTCAATCAGATCCAAATGCTCCAGAACGCTGCTTCTCGCGCAATATTGCACCCGTCAGCACGTTTGCATATGGCCCCCCTCCTTCGTCAGCTACACTGGCTCCCCATTGAACAACGGATTCAGTTCAAATGTGTATTGTTCACAGGGCCTTTTACAAGTTGGGAGCTGAATATCTGCAGGAGAAATATACTCATTATGTGCCAAACCGTCCTCTGCGCTCCCAACTCCTTCTGGTTGCCTGTGTTAAACGCACTTGAATGGGAGGCCGCGCCTTTTCGGTGGCCGCAGCTAAAGCATGGAACTTACTTCCTTGGGCTCTCCGTGCCACCGCCAATCGTCTGGCCTTCAGACGTGCACTGAAGACTTTTCTCTTCTAGCTCTTCTGTAAGCCTTTCTCGCCTTCTACTCCCTAGCGCCAAGATGCCTTTGGCGTATGCTGCGCTCTACAAATTCACAGAACATAACACCTTGCTTCCACAATGCCATAATAGTGCCATAAATCCCTTCATCTGCCTCCCTAGAAATGGAGTACTGTCTCACGCGTGGTAACATCGCACCAGGCTTCAATTGTATCTTTACCTCTGATGCTTTTGAGTAACCCCCACATCATGAGGGTTGCTAGTCCATAAGTGACTAGGCACCTTCTCCAAGTCTTTGTTCCAATATGGGATGTGGTTCGAGCAATAGACAGTCTGTGGTATCTCCCTATGCTCCATCGTTATCTGGCTAGGTATCCCCACCTCTAAGATCATCCTGTGTCCTCGGCATCCTAGAACAATTGTTTGTCAGACACCTCCCTCAATGATAGTGATCAATGCACAGAATTGTTCGCCATTCCCCCCCATCCTCATCTGTGCCTGAGAGAACCACCATGTCCTTTTTAACAGTTACAGCATCTAGAGGTGTATTAACAACCGTACCTGGCGCTTTCTCTGGTGGCACCGTGGGCGGAAACGAAAATTCTGCTGGTATTCGTAATGCTCTATCCCGAATCCCAAGAACCCACCCTAACAGCACCATGTGTCATGAATCGCAGGGTGTGCCCCTTTTGGGCCTCATGGTCCCTGTCACAACTGACTTATACACATGAATACCTCCAATATGGCCGTCCAACGCATTCCCTTCTCGCTCCATGCGTTGGGCGTAACCTTTCTCTATTTCTAGACCACGCCTTCCGCCGCTCCGCGCGTCTCAATGCTATAGCGACTAGCGACCTGACGTGTGCGCCGTAGCTCGCGGTTCTTCTCCTTTCCACTCTGCTTTCACTTCCTCGAACCTCCCCCCCCTTCTTCTTCCTCCTGGATTCTAGTTCTAGCGAACTTACCTTGCCTCCTGGATTCCTGGATTCGGCCTCCTGGAAAACTGAACACATTCTGGATTCGGCATAGACACGGGCCGCCTTCTTCAAAACCCGATCCATCCGAAAGAAGGCTGCATCCAAGGACACCGGTAAAGAACGGATTCAGGTGAGAAGGGGGGGGACTCCTTGACAGTTTGAGACGCCGCCCAATCGAAAGCGATATCGACATGGAGGCTGCCGTGCAGGACTTGATGCGTCGTATGCAGGAACTATCAACCAAGGTACAGAATCTGAAAGCGGAGAACGCCGCTCTCAAACAATTGGTCCTATCCCAGGATTCTGCTACAAAAGAGTGTAATACTGGGCAGAGTCGTGGATAAATACGACGGCTCAGCAAAGACCCTTTGTGCATTCCTGGATTCGTGCTTGGTTCACTTTACCTTCAAGCCTTACTATTTTGCGACCCCCAGGGCCAAGGTGGGTTTTATAATCTCTCACCTTTCCGGGAATGCCTTGACTTGGGCCACTCCCCTCGTTAACTCTAGTGATGCCCTCCTGGACGATTATGATGGGTTTATATGGGCCCTAAAAGGCATGTTTGACCGCCCTGAGCAGGTCTATAGCGCACAAGAACGCTTGTTAGACTTTCAGCAAGGGGCCCAGGATATGCTCACGTATGTGACCCGATTTAAACAACTGGCAAAGGAAGCCGACTGGTCCACTGAGGCGAGTTTTACCCTGTTCAGGAGAGGATTGAACGAAGAAATTAAGGATGAGCTGGCCAGAGTGGCACGACCAAGCTCATTCCAGGCATTAATGGATCTTTCCATGCAGATTGACTTCCGTATCCAGGAAAGGAAGAAATCCAGGGGAAATCCTTTCAAGGTATTATTTGAGGGTACCCCCAGACCGGAAATCAACCCAAGCCCAGTTTCAGAATCCGAGCCCATGCAGATTGGGGCTTTTCGTGGACCCATATCTCCACAAGAGAGAATGAGGAGAATTCATACGGGCTTGTGCATGTACTGCGCCTCAGATAAGCATTTGGTTAGGGAGTGTCCTTTAGCACCCCCTCGGCATTCGGGAAACGCCAGCTCCCGATCCTAGATGGAGCAGAGCTTCGGGAGAGAGATGTTTGCTCCACATCCATTCCATCCTTGAACTCTCCTGGACAAAACAATTTGGTGGTACTACAGGCCTTTTTTCACCATCCAAGAATACGAACTATTCCATTTTGGCCCTGGTAGACTGCTGAGCTATGGGAATATTCATCGATCATGAGTGGGTTGATAAACATCAGATTCCCTACGAATCACGAAGCACCATGCAGCCTGTGGAGGCTTTCGACGGAAGACCCCTCACATCAGGACCCATAAGCCTTCAGACCAAGGAGATCCAACTTTCAATAAATCACCATCGAGAGCTGATCAGGTTTGACATTATTAAGTCAGCTCATTACCCCTTGGTATTGGGCATGCCCTGGCTACAGAAACACAACCCATATATCAACTAGTCTGCGGGTTCCCTATTCCTAGGCTCTGAGTTTTGCATGTCTCATTGTCTATCCCTAGAACCTCCATTAACACACCCAAAGGAACCAACAAAGGAACAACAGGCACCACTAATGGTATCCAATGTCATGCAAGTTCCTGAAGTCTACCAAGCTTATGCTGATGTGTTTTCGACTGCCATTGTCCAGGCCTTACCCCCACACAGACCTGAAGACTGCGCAATAGATACGGAGCCCTCTGCGGTGATTCCCTTCGGCAGGATGTTCATTCTTTCTGAACCCGAGAAGAAGGCCCCAAGAGAATACCTGGATACCAACCTTCAAAATGGCACCATAAGACCTTTGAAATCTCCTGCTGGTGCTTCTCTATTCTTTGTTCCCAAGAAGGATACCAAGGAACTCAGACCCTGCCTTGATTATCGCGGGCTAAATCAATGTACCCTCAAGGATCGGTACCCGTTACCCCTGATTTCGGATATCCTGGAAGCCGTGAGAGGCGCAGTGATATTCACCAAATTGGAACTCAGGGGCGCCTATCATTTGATCCGTGTCAGGGAAGGAGACGAATGGAAGACCGCCTTCAGAACACCCTTTGGCCATTTTGAGTACCTAGTCATGCCCTTCGGATTGGATAACGCCCCAGCAATTTTCCAACGCTTTATGGATAGGGTGTTCTCTTACATGCTGTTTCTCTTTGTTATTGTATATCTGGATGACATACTGATCTTTTCCAAGGATCCTAAACAACATGAAGAGCACGTGAATGCAGTGTTGCAGAGACTCCGAGATGATAAACTCCTGGCCAAACCTGAAAAATGTTTGTTTTATGTGACCTCCGTTTACTACCTAGGGTTTATTCTTACCCCAGAAGGAATCGGTATGGACCCTTCAAAGGTAAAAGCCATATTGACCTGGCCCGCTCCTACTTCCGTGAAACAAATTCAATCTTTCCTGGGACTTGCCAATTTCTACCGGAAATTCATATCTAATTTCTCTGAGATAGTTCAACCGATTGTTGCTCTCCTGAAGAAAGACACTCCTTTCCTCTGGTCAACACCACAAGATATGGCAGTCCAGCGTTTAAAGGCAGAGTTTACGCAAGCTCCTATCTTGGCTCAACCCGATACTAGCCGTCCTTTCCTGGTAGAAACGGACGCTTCAAATTATGCCATTTGGCGCAGTCCTGAAACAAGAATTAGGAGATAAACTGGAACACCCGATTGCTTACCTCTCATGAACTCTGACTCCTAGTGAAACCCATTATTCAGTCCTGGAAAAAGAATTGTTAGCCATCCGCCAAGCCTTCACTGAATGGCGACATCTACTTTTGGGAGCTAAACATCCAGTTCAGGTCCGTACTGACCACCGGAACCTCCAGATTCTACAGTTTTTGGAGTGTAGGAACAGTCGTCAGTCGCGTTGGGCATATTTCTTTGCCCAGTGCCAGTTCCATATCACTCACGTTCCTGGAACACAAAACCTGATCGCCAACGCCTTATCTCGAAGACCTGACTACGAGCCCACTGAAGACAAGGCATATCCTCAGATGTGTTCCCCCACGATCTTTGTGGCCCAGGCGGTCAACCTCCTCGAAGAAATACAAGCCCAAACCCAATCCTCTGATCTGTGGAAGGACAAATCCAAAAGAAATACTTGGAATGTAAAGGTCCGGGAAGGTTATTTGTTCAAAGACAATCTGTTGGTCATCCCTACAAAAAGACTACAACAGAGAATAATGAATCTCTGCCACGATACCCTACACTCCGGACATCGTGGTGTCACCAATACCCTCCGTCTGATACAAAGGCCATTCTGGTGGCCTAGGATGAGACCCGACGTACGGCAGTACATTCAATCCTGTGTTGTCTGCAACCAAAATAAACACAACAACAAGAAACCAGCGGGCCTTCTACTACAACCTACATTGCCAGCTAGGCCTTGAGAGATTATCGCTACAGACTTCATTGTGGAACTGCCAACCTCCCGTGGGTATACTACCATCGGTTACCATAGACTTGTTCACTCATATGGCTCATTTTTTATGCCCCTGCGTAAATTACCATCCTCTTCTGAACTAGCAGGAATCTTCCTGGAACACATATTCCGTTTGCATGGACTCCCTTCCAAGATCATTTCGGATCGCGGACCTCAATACATCTCACAATTCTGGAAACATCTCTGTCAATGCTTAGGGATCCAACGTGCCCTTTCGTCGGGTTATCACCCTAAAACCAACGGAATCACAGAACGTGTCAATCAAACCCTGGAACAGTATCTTCGATGCTTCGCCACCAAGGTCCAGGATGACTGGTCGCTCCTGATACCCGGGGCTGAATTCGCTTACAATAATTCTGACCATTCGGCACTTAAGATCAGCCCCTTTTATTGCAGTCAAGGATTTCATCCGTCGGTCCTACCTTCTGTTCTTCCCCAATCTACACCAGTACCTACAGTTGACTCCTGGATCGAAACCTTTGTCAACATACATAAAGAAGCCAAGGAATTTTTGGAAAAGGCCAGGAAACGGACCAAGAAATATGCAGATTCCAGAAGAAGACCTGGCCCTTCTTATGACGTCGGTGATCAAATCTGGTTGTCCTCAAAATTACTACCCCGACATCTACGGCCTAGTAAACTGGCCCCTCGGTACTATGGTCCATTTTCCATTAAAGAAATTATAAATCCTGTTTCTTATCGGATCGAGTTGCCTGAATCCTGGAAGAAGATACACCCAATCTTTCACACATCTTTATTCAAACCCTACTATCCGTCCTCCCAAAAACCCTCCAGACCTCCTCCTATACTGGTCGATGACCAATTGGAATATGAGGTATCTCGGATTTGTGATTCCAGGTATAGAAGGGGCCAGCTTCAATACCCGGTTGAATGGAAAGGATATCCTCCTAGCGAAAGAATCTGGGAACCTCTCTCAAACATCAAGGCCCCATGGCTGCTCAGAAGGTTCCACCTCATCCACCCGGGCAAACCAAGAGGGAAGGGTCTTCGGAGGAGGCATGCTGTCATGAATCGCAGGGTGCGCCCCTTTTGGGCCTCATGGTCCCCGTCACAACGGATTTATACACATTAATACCTCCAATATGGCCGTCCAACGCATTCCCGTCTCGCTCCATGCGTTGGACGTAACCTTTCTCTATTTCTAGACCACGCCTTCCGCGGCTCCGCGCGTCTCAATGCTATAGCGACTAGCGACCAGACGTGTGCTCCGTAGCTCGCGGTTCTTCTCCTTTCCACTCCGCTTTCCCTTCCTCGAACCTCCCCCTTCTTCCTCCTCCTGGATTCTATTTCTAGCGAACTTACCTTGCCTCCTGGATTCGGCCTCCTGGAAAACTGAACGCATTCTGGATTCGTGTTCTGACTTGAGTGTCGTGTAGACCGTTGATACCTCCGTCCTCAAGTGACGCACAGGGGAATTGAAAGAAACCCGCTGTGCGACCTTTGGGGCCACAGGTGGGAGATGTTACTTCCCGGATCCACGGAACCTCTGGAACACCGATGCTGCTGTTAAAAAGAACGAGGTTAAGTACCAGGCAATTACAATATATCACATTAACCAAAGGATCTGAATAGCCTTACCTATCTGGTGTTAGGAAAACCCAGGAGAACTAGGAGGGAGGTTCGAGACTCAGATGAGGCGGTCCCTAGAACAAGAGGACCGCAGAAAAGCGTGGATGCAGGAGAAGCCACCTGTAGGACTGTAGGCGTGACTTGAATCCCAAAAGGGAAATGGCGTAGAAGTTCAGCAAGATACCAAGGGATGATCCAAAGGCAAGTCAGGGTCGGGTCCAAAATCCAGCAACAGGTAATCAGTTCCAAGCAAAGGTACAAAGGGGTAATCCAAAGGAGTCCAAGATAGAGTTCCGAGATCAAGGTAACAGCAAAGCAAAACGTAACGCCAAACAGGGTCTGAAGACAGCTGATAAGCAATGAGTGTTCCGTGTCTCAAGCCTTATATACTGGGCGTTTCGGGGTCATGTGACGTCCACCAAGGTCACGTGAGGAACGCCACTCTGGATCACGTGAGCAAGTAACTGATCGGCGTGGAGATGTAACGCCGCCTCTTCTGCTGTATGTTCTCCATGGCAACTGCCAGTGCAGGAAGGGTTGCAATCGAGCCCGTAAATCATACCTGGTACATAGCTTTCGGTCCTTTGGGAAAACCGAATCACATGTGCCTCGAACCCTGGAGGGAGGTGTTGGGGAAATGTGAGCAGTGTTCTGGTGTGCAGTGGATCGGTTTCAGAGGATCGCCTAACAATTCGGCAGAGACACGGGCCGTCTTCTTCAAAACCCGATCCATCCGAAAGAAGGCAGCATCCAAGGACACCGGTAAAGAACGGATTCAGGTGAGAAGGGGGGAAACTCCTTGACACCATGGCTCCATAAAGAAACATATCTGAATGTACAGGCAGCTCTCTTATTGCGCTGTCACTTTAAGATGCTCACAAAAGTGCCATAGATACAAACCTGGAGTCGAACATATTCTGTCTTTTTCGGTAACCAAGATCATCATATTCAGCATACTCTGCATACTCACAAGTCTCTGCCCAAGAGATTCACTGGGGTATCTGTACAGTACAACAAAGGAGCTTAAAAATCTTGAGTGCCTACCTTGATAGGTAAATCTTCTGTGTATGGAACCGACAGAATAGTCCCAGAGAATCCTTGGGTGTACAGCATTTTACATGAAACGGGAAACTTACCTTCCTTGATGCAAGATTTAGTCGCCCCTGTATCGACCATAAAGGAAACAAATTTGATCGCCTGTCGTTACACCTACCTGGGGTTCCTCTTCCGGATTGGCAGTAACAGACAAGAATGGACACGTCCGAGCTCTCTGTGGGCTGTCCTAATCGGGGTATGAATTTGTACCCAGGGGGGGGAAGGGCTTCCCCAAAAACACACGTTCCCCTGATGGTACCTTAAGGCAAAGGATTCCTCTCCCACCGCTGTACTGGTGCCTGTGCTGACACAAGTGACTGTGTTACATAGGTCTGTGTGGCCTCGGACTCCAGGTTCTGTCCTAACCATGCTTTCTGTGGTTGCACAGAGTCTGGGACGCAGGGCATAGTTGGCATCTGCATTTGAGGAATGGGATAACCCTGAGACCTACTTGATGGTCCATTGGGGTTAGCAGGTGGATCATAAAAATATGATGGCCTACTCCAGCAATCCTGTGATACATGTCTCTGCCGCAGGGCCAACACTGACTCCATATGGTCCTCCAAACTGGCCTCCCATTTGTCCACCAAACCTAGGCCTCGTTCCTCTAAATCCGCCAAATGCACCCCCTCTTGTCTGAAAACATCCTCTGCCCCTTGGAAACTCTCCCATGTCTCTGAAATCAGGAGCATATCCGTCCATCCACCCTTGTGCCATATTGGATTAAAATTGTCCCTGTTGCCCCGGTGGAGCTTGTAATCATAGCTCCTAAACTTATTTTAGCCATTTTACTTTGTTTCAATTTAGCCTCTTTCTGCGCCGGCTCCACTACTTTTTTCCTGCCTCCTTTTACAATGGTGCACTATATTTGCTTGACTTTCTATCCAACCCTTGGCTTCTTTTCCTACCACTTTATCCAAATATTGCTGTACCCCTTTGGGGAGTCCTCTTTTTCACATATTATAGAAAATGTCCACGTTTTTATCCCATGCTTCCCCAATCTCTGCTCCCCACATCTCCTGAATCCGTTGTATATATGCAGTGGGATCATCATCTGCCTTCCTGGTCCTAGCCATGATTGAGTTCATATCTGGTGTCAGGATACATATCTTTTAAAGTTGCCCACACATTTGCCCTGCAATTGTTAAAGGGTGAACCATCGTATTTATTTGTGTCTAGCTGTACCCCTGGATACCCCGCTTGCCTCGCAATTTCATCTGCTTGTTCTCCTATAAGGGCGGCAAGCAAGTTTTTCATATATGCCACAGCAAACATAACGCCTGCTGTTTGCTTTTCAAATGCATAAATCCACTTCCCTGCCCCTTCACTGAGAGAGGGTAGTGACTTCATAAGATTATTCTGGTCCATATGCGGCCAAGAGACATATTGTGCTCTACTCAACCCTTTCTGTAGCAATGGAATCTTGTCTTCCCCTATTGGAGTTTTCACTGTTACCCGTTTACATTTCACTACTGCTATACGAGTACCACAGCATGTCCTAAAACCTCATGGTGTAATTTCCCTAACCGCTACTTCAGGTGCTGGAGCACCCTGCTCTCCCGATTTCCATTCATCTTCCTCCCCTACATTCCTTACCTCCTCTGTCCATCCCAAATCATGGCCTGCTCGAACACGGTGCTCTGTTTCTGGGACTAATGTCTCAAGGTTCCTTTCTACGGACATCTCTTCCTGAGAGAAGTCCACCTTGAGGTCTGTTATAACAGCATTGTCAACTTTAAAAAGGAACTGTCCCAACCTCCACTGATCCAATTCCTGCAGCCCGCCTGTCTCCTTCGAACTGCTCCGCTCTTCCTCGCCGTCTTGCTTGTGCCTTCTCCCCTCAGACTGCTGCCGTGCTTCCTCCAAGTCTGCACTGTTGGTTCTCCACCACTCTTCTTAATCTGTCTCCTATTCTCGCCACACCAAAGGCGTTGCTTGCTTCCTCCTTGAATTTACTGAAGTGGAGGATTGAGACGACAGTGGCAAATACTGCAGATTAGTATATCCCACAGCCGGTGATAAGGGAAAGCTCCATTATGGTGGTGGGGCTGTCAGGGTCTGTTCACCCCCCTTCATTTGCTCCTCTTCCCCCATCTTACCTTCCTGGCCTTTTCCTGTCTCCTCAAACATCCTCCACAATTCTAAAATGCTCTGCCTCTTCTCTAATCTCTTGTGAAAGTATCATGAAGCAGACAGACAACAGGTTCAGGTTTGGTCCACAAAGTTTTATTAACTTTAAAATTCACAATGGAGTAAGGCCTAACTTGCCCCATACTAAAGTGGGATTTCCCTACCTAAAGAAAACTAAGGTTAGTCTACGTCGGGAAGTCCAAAGCAAAAATATGTCTCTGTCCAAAACCTATACTTGTCCTCACATCTAACTGCATACAATGTGTAGGGGTGTCTGCATCAAAATAAATAGTGTTCAAAGTAAAGTTCAGAGCGTCTTCCAGCTCTTGGTTTACAATCAGCTTCCCTTCCCCAAGTTCAAAAGGCATAGGGGTTCCCTTCCCCAAGAGTTCAAATTATCCAGCTCTTCAAAACAACACAATTCCTTGGGACACTTCCCAGCTCTTTTAATATTATTTCTATTCACTAATTCACATAGGCAGTTCAGTTTCTTGACTTCAAAACACAAGAGGTTATTGAAAAACACAAGCTTCTTTATCGGTGCTTTCGGTGGCTCTTCCATACAGGGGTGCATTCGGTCTAGGCGCAGTTGTCGGATGACGCGGTTCACCCATTACCGGTGACGCAACTGATACCCCTTATTGGCAGCTTCTCCAGCAAAACGATGCCACTCTTTCAACTTCATATATGATATGATACGTCATTTATAACCTGCCTGTACACAAGTGTTTCTAGGCGCGACGAGACAAGAAAGGGAGGACAAAACGACAATCTTACTAAGCCTTGTGTCATTCCGATCGCACAAGTGCAGGATGTTGGAGGGGGAGAAGTGCCGCGGCTGAGGAGAGAATGCAGGTAGCTCATATGTGCTGCTGCTAAGTGGTTCATAAGTGCAGAGAATCAGGGAACTGTAGGGTTGCAGATACAGGCCTGTAAGTGCAGGGAGGCCCGTAGTCAGTGCAAGGGAAACTGGACATGCATCAGCATTGACCCAAAGTTCAGTGGGTGGCCAGGTGACCAGTGTGGCGAGCAGTCAGGCAATCAGCAAGGGAGAGGGAGAGAGAAAGCGGAAGCGAAAAGGAAGGTTTGAGTCGTTTCCGGACCCAGAGGTGGTCCTGCTCAAGTTTGCGAGAGGCAGGGAGGCTGTTCCAGAGGGAGGCCTCAGCCAAGGAAAGAGATCTACTCCCCACTCTCTGCCTAGTGAAGCGTCTGTCCCTCAGAGAGTTGGAGGTGAATGAGTGGAGGGCTTGAGAAGGAAGATGCTTAGGAAGAGAAAGTTGGAGGTAGTGCGGTCCCAGACCCCAGAAAGCCTGATGGACGATGCAAAGGGTCTTGAACTTAATCCTAGTAGCCACAGTGAGACATTTGAGAGATTTCAGAGATACAATCCCTGGGTTCAAGGCGAAGGACAGGACTTGCAGTCCTGTTCTGGGTAAGTTGTAGAGGCAGGTAGATGTAGAAAGAGGCTGTTTTACAGTAGTCCAGCCTAGAGAGGACAAGGGCTCTGGAGACAGCTGATAGTGTGAATTAGAGTCGTCAGAAATGTGAGGAGAGAATGAGAGGGCGGAGTCGAAGATGACCCCAAGGTTCTTAGCCTCATAGGAAGGAGCAGGTAGAGTGCCCAGGGTGGGCTGCCAGAGTGTGAGAGGAAAGGTTGGAGCCTGTGTCCCAATGAGGAGGATCTCAGTCTTACTGGCATTAAGGCAGAGATCATGGGGGCACACCATTCCTGAATTGCAGACAGGCAGCCTGGTATGATGGAAGGAGCAGAAGTGGCTGAGGGGAGCCTCAAGGAGCTGGATGTTATCCGCATAACACTGGAAGTTAGAACAGAAGGTTGAGATGCGGTGTGCAAGAGGTGACAGATGGTGGTTGAAAAGCCAGGGAGAAAGGTTGGACCCCTGGGGAACACCACTAGTTAAAAGAAAGAGAGATAGAAGAGATGAAAGACCTAAGTTGGACCTGATGGGGTCGATCAGTGAGAAAGGAGGTCAACAATGCCGGGGCCTGTCCAGGGATACCCAGGTTGTCACAGAGGCGATTGAGCAGGGTGGCGTGGTTGACCGTTAAATTGACAGTGATGCTTGTTTTATTCACCTGTGTCACACTCTCCTGACACATATCATGGCTAATTTGGGTGCGAGGGGGTATTCGCTGTCCGTAGCTTTGGAGAGACACAGCATCTCAGGAGGTGGCTCAGATTGTAGTACAATCTGTTGGTCCCACCAGCCAAAGGGAAGGAGTTGTCCTCTTCGGAGTTCCTCTGTCGCATAGAAAATGGGGTCAGGACAGCAGTGGTCGCTTCACAGTATTGCAAAGGGTCTGCAGCGTCTCTGGTCGTCATCTTCTTCTTCGGTTACTTCAGTTTCCCGTGGTTGACTTGCCTCTCACCTTCTATTCAGCTTCAGCACACACTCCTCTACACTCCCTCTCAGCAGTTTACAGAAAAGGGCAGGTGGCTGTCCAATCGGGACAACCAGACCCCCAGTGGGAGCTGGTTCCATTCTGGCACTCGGGTAGTCAAAGAGCAGGACAGTGAAACATTCCTCCCCCACTTCCTGCTTGCCCTGACACACTGGAGCCTAGGCAGGGACACCCAAGGATTCCTGCCAAAGGCTAAATGCACACAGACCTCCCCCGCCCAGAATGGTAGAAGGGCTAACAAAGAACAACCATGCTAGAAATTGTGAAAAAAGAAGGGAGCCACCAAGTTAGTACTTAGGTGACCCTAATGTGCACAACCGAGACTGTGAATACAGTCTGCAGTAAAAAAGAACACGTTAGTTGGTAGAACACGTCCACATAACGAGAAGGTTGTCTGTGACTAAAACGGCACAGGAGCAAATAGAAGGGTATACTAGGTATGCCTTTAGCACTCCACATAAGGTGGTGTGTGCCAATCTCTCAGAGTATAAAGGTTTAGGGGGATATAAAGTATCCCTCTATCCTTACTAACTTTAGTTAGTAAGGATAGAGAGAGCATCTCAAAGGAGAGCCCTAAGGGTTTCCAGCAACACTGCCCATAAGGAGCTGTGTGCTGCAAAATCACAGATGACTTAAAAGATATATTGGCGAACGTAGACTCCATAGTAAAGGTAAAACACAGAGAACAGAGTTCCAAAAGACAGAGCACATAAGAATCAATGAGTAGAGAAAGGCTCCACTCCTTCGGAATATAATGAAAAAGGTCCAGAAGTCCAGCAAAATGTGCTGGGGGTCTCACTGGGGATGGGATGAAACATAAACATTGATAAATCTCCTCAACAGTCTGCTACCAGATTCCAACTTCCTTCTGGTTTTGCTTCCCGCTGCATAAACTCTGCATCCTTGAATGGGTCTCGAGCACACTACTTGCCACACCGCCGATCTGCAGACGTCTGCCTGCACCCAGCAGTCCGTAGCCCTGCTTCCACAGCTGACTCAATTTCCAAAAGGATGTCGACTTTTGAAGTTCCCGCCACCATAATAGAAAAGACTAGACCGCTCACTATTGGGACTGTAGCTCTGTCTTACTCTTGCTGTCCTCCTCCTTGTCTCAGTACACAGCTGGGGCTGATAAGTATGCGTATTACCAAAATCAGGATCTGTCTCTCTAGTTGGTCTCTTCCTCATCCCAGTATCACACTGATGTTTCTTTGGGAATATTTTAAGGGAGGAACAGGGAAATGGCTGGCAATAACCTACAAAGGCTTTAGGGATAGAGGGTTCATTATGAAAAGGAAATTGGGAATACCATGTCTCAACCAAGGACTTCTTCCCCCCCCCAACCCCCCACTCCCCAAGTCTCGTCCTCCCAGGTGATCCTCCCTCGCATATCCACCCCATGGTCAGGATCCAAGAGGGATGGCCTTTCCCTGGCAACCCGAAAGGAGGTTACATGGGGAAAAGAAGTGGAGATGCCCTTAGGTTCCTCACACCTTATACCTTGTTGATAAAAATGTGTCCATATTCTCCAACATCCTGCTTCATGTGTTCCTTTCTCAAGCTATGATCTAAACATTCTGCCCTTTTTTTACCCATTCTCTACGATATTTTAAAAATGTGTCCTTATAATTTGGAAGCGACTGACACAGATTGATCATGCAGATTTTCCATACCCCTTTACAAGCCGTTATGTAATAAGAAAAAAAAAAGAAAAATACTAATCTCAACACAAGCCGAACCTGCGGCACTCCAAAAAATGCCAACCCCCTCCAAATTCTTGAACCCCTCAATCGTTCACCTCTTCCTCGCTCACACTACTTTAAACCTCCCCACAAACTTAATACATCTCCTCCACTCGAGCACTGGAGAAGGGTGGTGTTTTCCTACACACCACTTCCACTTTTCTCTCTAATACAACAACTTCGACTATGCTGCTGTCACTACTTTTACTATATAAGTAAAAATGGTAGAAGGACTTATAACATAGCAATTCACCATATCATCACACTCATAAACCAACTCACTCACTTTCATCCAATTTAAATTACTTTTCTCACTCCAAAAACCCCAATTCCACACCCTCTCTGACTCCAATTTAAAAAAAAACATGTGGTTTTCTGCCAGAAGTGTACTTGCGTTAAAAAGAAAATAGATGTTCCCCGACGCAGTCTGCAGCAATGTCTTTCCCAAAAAAGAACCGGCACAACAGGACTGCAGCACTTCCACCCTAGTGAACAAAACGGGTCTTCAAATTAAAATTAGCGCCTGCAGGCTATCTCGTTCTTGTGCACAGAATTTTTGATCACTCTGAAGATATGAAGCCGCAGTCAGTGTGTGGCAGGACAATCCGGCTGCAAAACAAGACATCGGCATCACGTCGGCGGTCACCAAATGTTGGGATGTGCCTGAACGCTTCCAATGCAAAAGTACGGCTTTCATGAAGAGACAAATACACTTATCTCAGAAAACAGCTTTATTGCATGCTTACAATCGGGAGGGGCTAGTCAATTCCTTAAAGCTGAAAAACAAACCCAGCTCTCAGTGATACAAAATAGCAGCTGATATCCAGTTTAAACAATTTACATAATCACGCATATTTTGTTAGTCTTCTACCAACCCTCCATTGGCTAACACAAATATAAAGTAAGGTATTCTCCCTAACTCAAAAATTCTCATTGGATACTTTCATAAGGTACATCCCTTTTGACATAAAATCTTCTTCCATTGTCAGACATGACGTATTTCCACATGATACTTAAATTGTTATACATAAATTGTTCATAAATAACCACATTTATTATTATTCATACCATGTGACCGAAACCTATTAGCTCAGATGGTGATTGTACTGGGCTATTATTCCTTTGGAACAACAATAGTATTCAAACCAGCTGGCGTCTTTGTATTATTTTTCTGTCACTAGCGCACGTAACCTTACTTGCAACTGCCATCTCAGACCATATAATATTTAACCCACAACCTGCTTATCTCTTTAGGAGCCCATAAAAACCCCAGGCGATATTATCACAGCCAGCCATATGCAGCTCGCTTCCATCTCCCTTTCGTGACGTCAAGTCATCCCACCATCTCGGCCACCTGAAAATCCCCTTCCCTGCAAGCCAACAAATTCAGCAACTTACATGAACTTTTAAACGGAGTGAAAAACCTTCTGCAATGTCTTCATATACTATGTTTTTACATTTTAAGCCTTTGTCAAACCCTCACATGTACAATGTTCAGAATTACCGCATCTCCCCTCCCCACGTTAACTTCCTTTTGCCATGCTTCTTTTACCCGAGTGCGCAGAGCTTCCCGGTCCGTGCCTTTAAGCGCTACAAATGGTACATTGCGCAATACATTGTCCATTCTACTAATAATGTTACTACCTACTGTAACTATAATCTGTGAATACAAAGTAACACTCCAATCCTCTAACTGCATTGAATCACATGTTTTGGTGGCTACTTCGCCTTTCAACGGCAACGCTCTGGGGCCTAATACACTTTGCGCAATGTAAATTTCTTTCCTGCATTTGGGATCAAAATGTCTTCCCCATACAGCTCTGACCTTGATCCTTCTCTCACCCTGGTTTATAGATAGGGATGTGGGGTCATGGCAAGCTTGGTGGCCTCATATTATGCAGGCCAGGGATGGGCAGGCGTTCTGAGCCTGGGTGCTACTCTGAAGCTGGTGATGGACTGGGGAGTCTGTGAGATATATTATGTACCCCCTTCCTGACCTGTAGAACTGAGTGGATGGTGGCACCTGGCCCCCAGGGTTCATTACTCAGCCTCCAATATGGAACTTCATCACATGGGTAAGAGGGGTCCTTTGACAATTGTAGGCCATTCGATCAAGCCCAAGAGGATGACATCCAGCCCCAACATCGGCATTGCATGCTAAACTGTATTTTCAAAGTGGAATGCTCAGTCCAAAGAAGATTTTCAGTGTCTTTTGGATCCCAGTAAGGTTTTAAATATCTTCATTCAGGCATTTTGCAATGAGCAGCCTTACCCAGCCCTTGTCCTTATTTAGGCTTTGCAACAAGAACTAAGGAGTCATTTTAATGACCTGAAGATTTGTAACAGGATTTCGATAGCTAGTCTCCTGAAGATCTTCCTCCTGGAAGAGTATAGAACCGAACTCTCAAGTAAGACTGATTCCTCCCTTGGTGGTATGGTCCTTTATACACATTTCATGCAGCTTGCATTCATACACAATGTTTCCAAACTATCCATTGTGAAATTTCTTGCCTGCTGAGACTTCAAAAATTGCCATTCGACGACTGCTTCACTTTGCATTGCTAATGGAATCACATATTAGTTTATCTTAAAGCGGGGGTAGTTGTCTTTTTGTGCCAACAGATAGAATATAAAAAATAGTGCTGCCAGTGTAGATTGGCTGGAATAATTTACAAAGTCTGTTGTTGGTTCAGAATAAGAGTAATTTATTTTCCACTCTTAATCAAAGAATATATCCACTCTCTACACGTGTTTCACTATTCTAGACCTTGAATGGCTCATCAGGAGAGGTTTTCAGATAGACAATTTAGTTCAGAACATTCACCTAAAAACATATAAATAAAGTTGTGTGTCACTTTTTTTTACATTTCCATACTACAAAAATATATACATACATTTTCAGTATCATGTAATGGTAACTCACCAAGTGATTAGGTTGGTCTGTTATGCAAAGGTTTTTTTCAATTGTAGAAATCAATAGCAAGAACCATTTCTTGACATTCTCTAATGGTAATGCTAAACTTGTTAAAACAATGCTAAACAATGTAAACTTAAAAATTGGATGAAACTTAATATTTTGGACCCCTTACCTTTTGGACCTATCCTGAATTTCTATTTTCCTCCACAAAATAGCTAAACTAAAATATACCCACCCTTTTCTTTTCCTCTCTCGTTTTTAAGGCAACCCTTGAAGCCTATTATCATTAATGAATGTCAAGAAATGGTTCTGGCTATTGATTTCTACAATTTATTTTTGTAGTATGGAAATGTAAAAAAAGTGACACACAACTTTATATGTTTTTAGGTGAATGTTCTGAACTAGATTGTCTATCTGAAAACCTCTCCTATTGAGCCATTTAAGATCTAGAATGGTGAAACACGTGTAGAGAGTGCATATATTCTTGGATTAAGAGAGTGGAAAATATATTACTCTTATTCTAAACCAACAACAGACTTTGTAAATTATTCCAGCCTATCTACACTGGCAGCACTATTTTTGATATTCTATCTGTTGGCACAAAAAGACAACTACCCCTGCTTTAAGATAAACTGCGTGTTTATAGGGTAGCAGCCACACTAGTGGGATAGAACATTTTTGCTGACAACAAAATCCTGTCTGTACCCAATGTGGAGTCGCCATGAGCCAGTGCCAATTTTGACTGCAAAATAAAACAAAATGAAATCACATATTAGTTTACAATGGTGTGCCATTGAAGAAAATGCATGCACACTGCTATATTAAATTATCATTCTTCTTTTGACCAGAGCGCTGGGTAGTTTGAACGAAGCGCAGTGAGCCTTGTCTTCCTCAGGGCAAATAACTCAGGATAACTTGGAGTTCAGTGCGGATCGACAAACATGGTGGGGACTGCTTGCTTTAGGCTGGGGCATGCATTCATGCTTACAGAGGCTGAAGATAATGCAACAACTCCCATACTTCATGGGCCTCGTAAAAACCACTTGCGAAGTATGTGCTGAATAATCCATGGGAATGCTCAGTAATTTACAAGAGCTGCCTCCCTTTTGTCCATGGTGCTTTTGTGACCGCGTAGCATCGTATGTAGGCACTATTCCTTTAATAATCACTACAGACCTGTCGGTAAAGCCTCTGTCTCCTAAATGCTACTCCGGGTACTCGTTTGCAGCTGTGGTTAGAGTGCCACTGACTACTCCTGATTCTTTAGCAAGAACAGCAACATCCAAAGCATGAGCAAGAACCAACAGCGGAGCCTTGCAGAGGATGGGTCTCCATAATTGGGTGGCCCATGCTGCGTCCTCTACTCCAAAATCTGCAGCCACTGAAAACTAACTTGCTGGTATGACCATCACATGTTTCAGATGGCACACCACCACAACTTGGCTTCAAACATCTTATACCATCTGGATGATTTCCTCACTTGTTCCATATGTTGACCATTTTGATCTTTTTGCTAATTTGTGTAAACAGTTCTAGTGGGTTTTAGCTACTAAGGGCCTTGTCTGTGTGAGTGTGTGCATGCAAGCAGTCGTCCGCTTACCTCAGCAAAGCCCTGTCTTCTGCGGACCCAATGTAAGCATTGTCCGTGTTTTAGAGTTGCTATGATAGTTCATGGTGATGTCGGGCCTCTATCTTGTAGAGACTGGGAGGCCCAGTCTGAGGTTGCATGTTTCCTAGCCAAGGCCCTTAAAAAAGCAGTAGCACTTTTGTCCAACATGTGACTGTCTCCTGCTCAGTGACAGTGGTAAGTGAGGGTGACCAGAGGATCCTCTCCATACAGCCCCTAGGACCATCATCCACTAGCTCGGGGAGGCCCCTGGCTCCTTGGTCAATCGACTAGAAGTCTCAAGAATAGATCTGGGTACTTTGATGTCTAAGGAAAGACTAACTGCACTGTTTCCTGAAGCCCAAAGTCATTGCTTTTACCTGCTGTGCCAAGTGCACAGTAGCAGCTGGAAGGTAGCACTCTGCAGGGCTTTGCTGTTTGGTAGCATTTTTTAAGGATAATTCAAAATACTTTGATTGTGAGAGCAATTTGTCAATCCCATTAGAGGCAGCTAGACTTCATCCAAAAACTACTGGATCTGCCCCCTCTAATGTCTTCACTCTCAAAAGAACCACCTAAGAGAGACAACCTCGAGTAGAGAACCATACATCGGTCTTTTGCATTGCCAGCACAGTGCTCTCAATCAACATATTTACACTCTACATTAATCTCTACTGGGAGCAATCTCCAAGTTAATTTAAGGAAGTGGAATAATCTTTGCACCGTTTCTTCATTTTTCAATGACACTTGAAAAATCTTCCTAGAAGTCCTAAGGTCCCACCGAAGTCTAAATAACTCAAATTGTCGTCCTGTCTGACTCTCAATTTATTATACCATTAGAACACATGGTCTACCCTTGCATAGATTTTACCGGACATTTATAATAAACTATTCTTATAACTCACACTGACTAACCATATAAAAAGATTACTGTGATTTCTATTCTGAATGCTCATAGTTACATTGTCACCCCTTGATGCAATTGAGTAAATAAATGGTTACAGTTCTAAGTAACTCTTTAACTTGACTGAAAAGTCTTTACATCTTACTGTTTTGCATTTTTCTTGTTTGGTGCTTGCAAAGCCCAGCACCTCCACTGGAGTCAATCAGCATGTCAATCATTATTTTAGTATCAATCTATTATAATGCACATTGTGTTTGGTAAATCATTAGACAATATCTTTGCTCATGATGAGTCCTGTTATCATTGTGCATATATTAACCAACATTTTCTTGAAAAAGACTAATTAAGATTTCAGAATGAAATAGAGGAGTGTTGCTGTCCTGTCCTTTTAAAGTCCTCTTACTTTATTATTTAGGTCTGTGCTATCCAAATGAAAGTAAATTCTTCAAGCAGTTGCGGGATCTGAAGGAAGCTGAACATGTTCACCAGGTCCCCCTAATCCCTTCCACTCCAGAAGAAATGGAAGAGATGATGAAGCTTTGCTCTTTTGTCCGTTTTAAAATTCCTCATCAGGTAAGTACTGAAAATTGACAACAGGACACACGCTGACATTTACACTGATCTTAATGAACGTCTTTCCTCTTTGACATATCTCTGATACTTTCCACGTTAGAAATATAGAGGGGTTGATGCCCTCTTTCACCCCACAAACAAAAATAATGTGGGGAAATAATGCATTGGAAATGTATTTTTTTTGGACTAATTTGTCAATAAGGTATTGGTGTTATAAAGACATTCAACCATCCAAGACGATTGTACGACCGTTATCCAAGCCACCATTCTAGGCCATTGTTGAGGCTTATGTGTGAAGCAGTTGGTTTGTACCTTGTGCTACTACTTCCAAAGCTGTACCTTTTCTGCACCTTAATGGTGAGGTTCCTTTGCCTAGTATTAGATAGAGGTTTGGGTATGTTTGACCTTGTGCAAATTGCCCTCGGCAATTTGAGCTAAAAATATTTGACCTTTTGACCAAATTGACCTCCATTGTTAAGGATGCGGGAGACACCCCTGCAATCCCTTTTTGACATACTTACATGAACATGAGGAGCGGGGGACACTCCCGCAACCCCTGCACCTCATGGTCAGGTAAGTAGGTATTAACCTATTTGACCTAAAACAAAAAGGTCAGTTTGGACCGGATGCAAAAAAAGGTCCAGTTGGACAACTCAGAAAAGGTCTATTTGGTCAAAGGGTCAAATGTTTTAGGTCAAATAGACTAATACCTTATATGGCAGAGGTAAAGGCCAATGTGGAAATGTCAAACAGATAATACTGTCAGCAGTGGGGTTACATTTACCCCTCTACCTTTCCTCTTTTGTTTCCATCTACATCTTTACTCAAACTCACCCTTCCCCACTACTCCACTGCCTCTCAATGGGATGCAAAGTTTTAAGTGTCTATGCAATGACATGTTGGTCCTACGCAGAACACCAAAAATGATTAAACACCTAAACAAATAAACATTCAACTTGCACTTATCCCTGGAAATCATACATTGAGAGCGCTTGTGTCTACCTCTGCCCTTCTCCATTTTCTCATCACCCCTAAGCACACATTGCAGATGGTCACACACATTGGAGTACATATTTGATGCCTATTGCATGTGTGTTCTGCCACTGATGGATACCACATATTGCACATCACTGGGATATGTTTCAACACCTTTATTTTTGGAAGATGAAAGGCTGGATGGACCAACTGAAGCAAGAGATGCTATGTTAACAGTGAGAGGAAGATGGGATAAAGTAGTTCAGTTGTAAACACTAAAGTCCTCAGACCGACCAATCCCAAATCTAAATCTTGTTCACCCTCGTGTCCGTTCAGGACACAGTTCTTCAAGACACTCGCAGTCCTAGGGATTGAAAGTGACCTCGTAGACTTCTTTGGTTTTGCTTTTTATTTGATTGATATCTTTACCTTTGTCTTGGTCTGTGTCTTTGTCTTAATCTTTGTCTTGGCATGGGTATTTGCCGTTTTTCCGGTTGGGGTCTTTGTCTTTGCCATGTTTTTAGATTTGGTTGTTGTCCTTAGGATGATGCAGGTCATATCTGCTACTGGTGCAAGTCCTATATTGTATCCTCTTGTCCTAGAGCTTTCTCCAGTATGTCACCAGAAAAGGTCTGTAACTTTCCCTGTTATCATTGGAGTTCCTCTTTGTGTTTGTGGGTATGAGTTCTACTTCAGCCTGGGTACTTCTGAGTAAGATTGTTCCCTCCACCTTGGTTTTAGTTGTGCTAGTGACCTTATTACTGACATCGGGATCTGGAGCTCTACCTAATTACACCCTGGTTTGGCCCACGCAGGTTCGGACTGTCCAATCCTCTTCTCTTTTTCCAGTAACCCAACTCTATCTTTAGCACCCACCATGGCAGGAAGCTTTTGTCTCGATCTGTTCACCTGCTAATGTAATGATTGTCCAAATGGGAGTTCTGATTCCTGGGTCTGTTCTTTGTTTGGCTCTGAGTTGTTTCAGGTATTGTCTATTTCAGGAATTAGGATCATCTCATGCCCCACGCCCTGTGGTAAGAGATTCAAAAAATGTCTGGCTGCCATGTTGAACCAGGCAGTAGTGGTATGCAAGCCTCCTTATCCCACGTGCCAACTCTGTCCAGCAGTGTATTCCTCTGTTCCCTGTGTCATTGAGAAGCATGCAGACACTCCCTGTAAGGGGAGTTTTCTTAAAGCCCTACTGGCAGCACGACTTTAGTAAGCTATCCCAGCGTTTTGTAGATCTCCAACTCTTAGTATCAGTCTGTACTAACTCAGGACCTTGGTAGAGTGGCAGAGTAGTCGGGCTTATCTTAAGAGGAAGATGTGAGCTGTAGGTAAATTAATTTGTTTGTTTATTGATTTGATAATGCGCGCCAAACCCCTAGGCAGCTGGGCGCAACAGTACAAGAATTATCGAAGCTTAGTTACAGTGCCAGTCTCTGGCAGGTACTCGCATGTGAGTACAACATACAATACAGTGTATAATACCAGATATAGCTGATCATAGGTACATATATAGAGGATCAAGGTTAAACATAGCCTATACTTGGGTGGGGGCGTGCCTAAGGCTATGGGCTGCAGGGTCCGGTGTATTAGTTGCAGTAGTAGTGCTAAGTGCAGTAGTTGTCATGGTTGTGTCAAGGGGGTAGAGCGACAGTGAGGGGAAGAGAAGGTTATAGGTTGTTAGTGCGGAGCCAATTGAGAGCGTTGTGTCTGAATCTGGCGTAGGGTAGGGGACATCTAAGGTTAATTGGGAGTGTATTCCATGATTGCGCAGCTTTGACTAGGAAACTGGTTCCTCCAGCCGTGGTCAGTTTAAATCTGTGGATTTCGAGCATGAATGAGTTGGCAGATCTCGTGGGTCGGGTCGTATTCCTTCTGGAGATTTTTTCCACTAAGTACGGGGGTGCTAGATTATTTAGGCATTTAGATGTGATAGGAGGATTCTGTCTTTTATTTTTAGCCAGTGGATCGCTTTCCTGAATTTAGTGATGTGATCTCTAGATGGGACATTCAGCTCTGCTCTTAAGGCATTGTTTTGCAAACGTTGGAGTTTGTCAGTGACATACTTGTTGGCTCCTGAGTACAGAGCGTTGCAATAATCTAGCCTGGACATGATGAGAGCTTTGGCCAAGGTGACACAGCTGGCGCTGGAGAGGAATGGTCTAGCAGCGTGGATGAATTTGAAGTGTAAGCTTTTGGGGAGGCGAGGGAGCTGACTTGCTTCTTAAGGGTGAGGGAGGAGTCCAGATAAAACCCTAGGGTTTTTAACCACAGGCATAACCTTAATGATAGTGTTATCAATGTTGAAGGATGTGTAGTTTGGAGATTTTTTAGGTTGGAGTCAGATCCGAGGAGGAGTATCTCAGTTTTATCGTCATTCAGGCAGAGGCCGTGGGTCGCCATCCATGCCTTAATGAGGATGTATATCTTATTCACAAAAGCCGAGTCTGCTTCATAGTTGCCCGAAAGGGGTATGAGGATCTGGGTGTCATCTGCATAGTAGTGTAGGTGACGCCCAGTCTGTCCAGCTTGTCAAACAGTGGCTTGGTGAAAATGTTATACAAAGTGGGTGAGACACAGGATCCCTGTGGGACGCTGCATGTTATTTGGATCGGATCAGCGCAGGTTGAGGTGGAGAAAACTCTCATAGTCTGGTTAGCTAGAAAGGATTGGACCCATGCTATAGCTTTGCCTGTGAAGTTGGCAGCGAGCCTGAGGTGGCTACATAAAACTGCGTGGTCCACCAGGTCGAAGGCTGCTGACAAGTCCAGTACAAGTAGCAAAGCTGTTTTACCACTATCCTTTAGCTCCTCGATTATTGTCTTGAGGTCTAGCAAGGCTGTTTCGGTGCCATGGAGGGGGCGGAAGCCTGATTGCGGAGAGCCTAGCAGGTGGTTGGCTTCCAGGAAGTCCTGAATTTGTAAGTAGGCTACTCTGTCAATGATCTTTGAGTAGGAATGGCAGTAATACACTGAACCTAGTTAGAAATGCACATCAAATAAACTCCTACACTTAAAATGTATATAAAATTATATATTTTTATTTGTATATACACCAGAATCACTTTAAATACTTTAGACGTTTACACTAGAACACTTGGGAATACGTGAGACTACTCTTCAAAGAGCACTTTCGCTTTTGTGTTTGTTCGAGGTTACATTTATAGCAACGTTAAAAAGGGAAAAGGCAATGTTATTATAGTATTGGGTATTACGCGCATCTGTGTAATTTAACAGTTCATACGGTAATGCATTTACTCATGCATATAGTAAAGTCACTTAAAGAGGGGAAAAGGGTTAGTTTGTGTAGCATTAGCTTGGTTCATGGTTCTAGAGAGGGTTTCTTCATCCAGTACGTCTTTTGTCGCAAAACGCAAACCTAGCTAAAGGAAGTTTTGAGAGGGCTCAAAGTCTTGACACAAAGCAGAATACGAAGAGTTCCCAGGATTTCTTCCAGTCTCTAGTTTTACAGAAGCAGCAAGTTAACAACTAACAAGGGAGGACTTATAAGCGACTGGCACACAAGCAGCGGCCTCAGTCGGAGGTAAGAGGGGGTGACCCTGGACACCTCTACATGCACTCCAACGTTCTGGAGCGACTTCTCGGAATCCGGTAAGCAATATCTTTTTCCCCACAGTACCTTAGGTTAGAAGAAAATGTTTGTGCTGGTTGCTCTGCGATGTTGCGGCTCTGGACCTGACCTCCGGATTCCTTGGTCCGGTGACTGAAGGCAGGACAATGGACGGGATCTCTCAGCAGCAGTCTCGAGGGAGGACCTGGGGCACGACTTTCAGCTACTTCTTGGTTCACTCTATGCTTTTGTCGCCTTTTCTGCAGCACCAAAAAAGGACACATCGCCTGGTCAATCTTCACTTCCTGCAGTCCCATGCTCTGATGAGGGGTCTGGTTGAGTTGGATCGGATCGGTGGAGTATCCTTACAGGTTCAGCAAAGATTTGGATGGATTCATCCTTTCCACAATGATGCACTTAAAATGGGCAGCTGGTCTCTTGGTATTTGGGTTCCGCCGCTCTGGAAATTCCTAGGACCTCGGGAGATGGCTCAATTCAAATTTTGTCATGCGACTGGCTGTTCCCACCAGCCAAAGGGAAGGAGTTGTCCTCTTTGGAGCTACTATGTCTCCAGAAAACAGGGTCAGGACAGCAGTGGTCTCTTCTGTGTTGCAAATGGTCTGCAGGCATCTCTAGTCCTCTTCTTCGGTTACTTCAGCTTCTAGTGGTCGACTTGCTTTTCACTCCAGAAGCCTCACCTTTTATACATTTCCAGCACACACTTCTCTGCAATCTCTCTCAGCATTTTCAGAAAGGGGCGTTTGGCTGTCCATTCAGGACAGTCAGACCCCCTGTGGGAGCTGGTCCAATTCAGGCACTCTGGCAGACAAAGGACAGAGGGGTGGAAGACTCCGTCCTCTCTTACTGCCAGCCCAGACACTCTGGAGCCTAGGCGGGGACACCAAAGGGTTCCCGCCAAAGGCAAAATGCACACACGACCTCCCCCTCTCAGAATGGTAGAAGAAGGGCTAACAAAGAACAAACATGATAGTAATGGCAAAAAAAGAAGGGAGGCCCAAAACTTGGTACTTGGGTGCCCCTATTGTGCACTACCGGGGCTATGCGGGGCTGCGGTGTACAAAATACACAAAAGTTGGTAGAACACGTCCACTGCCACCAGCCATAAGTAGGAGATTGTCTGTGACTAAAAAGTCACAGGAGAAGTGGGATACTAGGTATCCCTTAGGCACTCCAGGGAAGGTGGTGTGTGCCAATCTCTCAGACTATAGAGTTTTGGGAGCTCTTAAAGGAGGACCCTAAGGGTCCACAGCAACACTGGTCATGATGAGTTGTGTGCTGCAGTAGTAAAATACAGATTCCTTTTAAGATCTATGGAGCAGCCAGACTCAATACTACAGGTAGAATACAAAGAATAGAGTTCCAAAAGACAGACCCCACAAGAAGGAATGAGTGGAAAAAGGCTCCACTCATTCAGGATTGAAATATAAAGGTCCAGAAGTCCAGCAATAGTGCTAGGGGTCTCACTAGTAGAGGTGATGAAACATAACAATGTAACACTCACTCTGAGTCTTTTCTGGGGCTGCTGTTTGTTTTCCATTTGATCTGTGTACCATGCTGGGGTTTGTGCACCCGGCGTGTGCTGTTCGTCTAGTCCGGGTCTGCTCTTGGAACTGTGGCCTGGAGATGACATGTACTTCAGATCACTCTCTAACCCCAAATCACAGAAACGCCTGACCAGAAAGAAATGAGCTGTGGAACCACCAGCTTTTCAAACAGATGTATACGATCTGCCCGCAAAAGTTTTGTTCGCTGACAGACTGCCCGCAGTAAAACTGCTCGGGCACCTGTTTTGTCAGTTCATTGAAAATGGGCGCCCAAGCAATTTGTGTCCCCCGCTTACATTGTTAATGATGTGGGGGACACCCCTGCATCCCCTGAGACCGCAGATATCTGAGCATGAGGAGCGGGGGGCACCCCTCTAAACCCCGCTCCTCATGTTCAAGTAAGAAGGTCCAAATGAAAGAAGGTAAAAAGTAACAGCTATATAATTAGGTCAAAAAGACTTAACAACCAAAAGAAAACAACCAAATTGGTTCATTCCTTTCATACATTGCCTAAGTTTAAGTTGAGTGAGTTTCAGGCAAAGGATGGAAGGTATTGTTTTTATCCACAGCTTGGCTTCCAGAAATGAGAATGTCCTGCCTGCTTTAGTAACACTTTTACTTTTTAGCTGAGAATGAGGTCTGAGTAGATTAGTGGGAGAATTTGACTTCAGAAGTTTAGTCCAAGGTCATGAGGAACTTTTGTAGGTTACTTTTTGGAATTGTAGTCTCCAATTGATTGGTTGTTGGGCCAAAAGATCAGGATAGTTGTGTTTTTGGCTATCAGTCAAGATTAAGGTTTCGGAGCCAGCATTTTGAATACACTGGGCACACCGTAGTTGACCCTATCGTAATATATTCAAATTAATTCATGATGACAGATGCATGTTTTTGCAATTAAGATCATTGTTGATATGTACTGTGCTGTAACCGTTTTTTAGTCTAAAAATTCATTGTGTACTATGGTATATTTGTTGTTTTTTGTTATTCTGTCACTGTATTAATCTATTCTATATAATATTTGTGATTACATTTTTAATTACATGCTTTGCATAATATTTTCTACTGATGGGACACAACATATGTAGATTTCATACAGTAGTTGAACATTTTAATCAGCCCTTCAGGTATATTAGATTCCTTACTGATGTATTTAACGTGTCATATTCCAATTTCAGGATGAGTAGGGTTCATACATTCCTGGTGTCTTTGGAGTTTTTACAATTTCGGATACAACCATGTATCTGTGTATGAATGAAAGCCTATACCATGATTGGTTAAACAATCAACATTATCTTATTTGGCGTAACAAGTTCATTTAAAGTAACACACATTTGTTGGTTAAAAGCAAGGTAAACTGACGTGGTGCAGAGGCAGTCACCCGGGCCACAGACAAATATCTGTTCATCAATTGCTGGTCCAAGGTGTCAAATGCCACCAAGTTCAGAATCAATACTAGGGTGTCTTAATGGTTGTCCACAAACATCGTTTGGGGAACAGAGACAATCGAGCAGTGCTTATTGTGTACCTCAATGAGGGCAGAAAACAGACTGCTTATCACCCAGCAAACTAAATGTCTAAATGAAGTCTTGGAGTCGGTTACCTTCTCCAAGTGCTTTATCAGAAAAGGGGCATTCACAATGAGTTAAATGGTAAATTGGGATCAAGAGTGCTCTTTTCCAAAAGAGGAGTGATCCATGTGATTTTTAAGGACCCTGAAAGAAGGAACTATTTTATTGCAATATAAAGAAGCAAATGGTTGTCTCTAATGATAAATAGTGTACAAGGATTATCAGCTCTTTCATTAACAATATAATGGACCTTAATTCTTTGCTGACAACAATACAGAAGTGAAATTCAGTGGGGTCCAGTTCTAATCTAGGGGACCGGAGGTTGGGTTCATATAAATCATTAGAGTGAGACAAAGGGGGTCATTCCGAGTATGGCAGTAGCCATGGAGCAATTAGCTCCATGGCTGCCTCCCATACCGGTACCGAGTCCGGTGTTCAGTGTGGACTTACCGGTCCATTCCGACCCTGGAGGGACCGGTAAGTCCCCATTGAACAAACCATTCCCATTGAGCCCCTATAGGGCTCAATGGGGAGGGCGCAAATAACGGGCTCACGAATCGCAAGCCCGTTATTTGTGCCCTGGTCCCTTAGCGGGACCCGTAAAGGACGTTTGGTCCAACCACACGTCCCTTACGGTTCCCGCTAAGGGACCTCGGAATTGGGCGGTAGGGGATTACCGGCACCGGTCTCCTTATCGGTGCCCGGTATCCCCTACCGCCCATCTCGGAATTACCCCCCTAGTGTTTGTTACACGCTCACCAGGCCCCTGATCCTTCGGACCGGTCTTGAGTGCCTGGCAGCTGTCCCCCTGCTAGCCCCATTCCCGCGACACCCCGCGGCCATGCCCCTTGTCCACCGCACCAGCCCCCACTTCCCCTCCCGATTCGTTGCTCCATTGTCCATGGTGCTGCAGACGCGGTTTCCAACGCGTCGGGTGTTCCAAATCTTGGGACATCACTGGTTCAGGGAATCGAGGCGGCATCGTCCTCTGATGAAATGCATTACTCCACGCCTCATTGCCAGGTTGCCGGGCAATCTGCTATCAACAGCCTTGTTCCCGTTCCTAGAGAATAAAAGCCAGGAAGTCACTCTGCTCCCTCCGTCTCAACTACATTATTGCTTCTCTGCCGAGCTCTGTGCTTTCTCCTTCTCTCTGTTCACCTCTTTCTGGGGGATTCTGCTTTTCTCCTCGTTCCTTGCCTTGTCCTGCTTCTAGCCCTGTGCTTGTCCTCCCTTATTTGCCTTGCTCTCTCTTGTCATGAGCCTGAAGTGGGAGAATGGGACAAAAGACTCCCCCCCCCAATCTCCTCGCGCCCCTGGCCTAGAGGATCGCGACCCAGACACCTGCCAAGAGATCAATTTGCCTATCTACCAGATGACCAAAAACCCTGCTACAGGAACATACGGATGTGCCCATCAGCCTGCCCACCAGCCTGCCCTACTCGAGCCGACACCTGCGGCATGGATGAACTCGATTAAGCCCTCAACAACAAGCACCCACATCGTTAGAGATGCCACAACGACCTAGCCGACTGTCAAGAACACACGTGCCACCATGCACACTGGACACTCCCACACCAACCCACACGAAGAATATACTCAGTGCTATGACGTAGGTGACGGATACACCCACTGACGCGCATCTTTATTATTTTCACATAGGTTTTCCAAAATGCAGAAACGCAAGACGCACAAAGCACTCGCTTACATGCTTGCTGACGCTTCTCCCGACCCTTGCATCGTGATAAAAATACAACGAAGACATGACACTGCATATGAAGCCATGTGACACCGCAACATAAGTGCCGTGCATTAAACATCCCCACCTATGCACCAGGCCCAAGTAGGCCGCAAGCAAGAGCTTCCACGAACATTGAACGAGCAAGAGTACAATTGCTGACCCTGCAGAACGAGCCCAGCGAGAACTGACAGCCAAGGGGGCAATGTTGCAACTCGCATGCCACCAGCCGAAGCCAAGGTCACACCTGCAAGCTAAGCCAGACACACAGTGGAAAATACAACTTTAAATGTGCAGAATTCTGCCTCAACCACGGTCTCTCCTCACGTGACCAAGCCAAACCTGACAGGGTGCCAGACCCAGGAGGGAGAAGTCGCCTGGGTCCCACGTTTGAGACACAGACTGCAACAATGAAATGACCCAATGGACACCTACAGTGATGGGAATAGTCTGCTCTCAGGCATATGAGCAAATCCACGCATTGTCTGCACAAACACATAGTTACATATTGTTGCAAATGACAGGTACACCGTGAGCTGGGAACACCGATGGTCCCAGGCTGGGGGGCTCGCGAATGGACCAATCAGAACATGGGGCACTCATCACTGACGCCATTAACCTTAGCCAATCATTAGGGGTCTTCGTGTAACAATTTTCAAGTATCTAATAGAAGGGCCAACCCAAGTATACCACCTGACTGACCCTTAACCACTAACAGCGTTCTCTATACGTATGCTATACTAACCCTACCACTCAAGGAACCAATCCAGAGTGGCGATAGGTTTTTTGCTAACTTTCCCAGGTGACGCAAGTAGCGCGTCATACTGAGGCAAAAACTTCGAGAGGGTCTGGACGGACGCGTACGATCCTAGACCCATCCCTGCCGTTATTCAATAAACAGCAGAACCACCTTGCTTCTTGTGTGTGTCTCATACTCATTTTTGGGATACGCGGGAGGGGTTGGGGCCTCCCAGCCCGGAGGTCCGCGGAAGGCCCAGCCGACCCCGGGAGAAACCCCCCGACAAGCCTTCCTGACCAGCATTCAGTGGTACCCCATTACAGTGCCGTGACTTACTGTCCCAGTACCACGTTAATCCGTGGTACCAGTCCATGGTACAGGGAGAACTGCCCCAGCTTTGCCTCCTTGAGTTTCCTATTGGGTGGCAGGTTTAGGGTAGCCTTCCTGTAGCGCCCTTACATCTTACCATCCTGGTTCTCGCCATGGCTCTTCCAGGCAAGAAGTCCATCAAGACAGGTACACGCCAGCGCTCATTAATCTTTGACAGATTGAGACGCATGTCCCCTGATCCATATGACATGGAGGCTAGTCAGGAACTTTGTGATGAAGTCGTAGCGCTGCGCCAAGAAGTGGCCTCCCTAAAACAAGAGAACCAGGCATTAAAAGATACTATAGTCAAGAACACTGTAGCTCCCTTGACCGAAAGTGCCATGGCTCACTCGGGACCGGTGAAATATGACGGCGATCCTCGTACTCTAACCGAGTTTTGTAACCATTTTAGAGTACAGTTTTTGTTTCGCCCCATTCATTTTGCAAACAGAGCCAAGATCGGATATATTCTGAATAACCTGGTACGAAATGCTTTGGCTTCAGCAACACCCTACATCTCTGTCCGGAGCCCTATACAGGACAATGTTGCTGATTTATAAAAGGCCTTTCTAGAAGTGTTCCAGTCCCCTAAAACCGTGGCTATAGCCCAGAATTGACTATTGGGCATTAAACAAGAATTGCAAGATATTGTGTTATACCAGTCGATTCCGTCAATTAGCCAGCAAATCCAGGTTGCCAGAGGAAACGCAAGGCTCTGTTCAGACCTGGATTAAAAGAAGAACTCAAGGACGAATGAGTCCATGTTCCAGACACCATTGATGGACTTAGTGGTCAGGATTGACCATCAGCTTAAGGAAAGACTTTCCGAGAGGCGATATCAAGACTCTATCTGGTTTTCCCAACCTGCTGCTCATACTTTTTTTTTTTTTTTGAATTTTATAGGGATCCCAATAGGGACCCCTCTTTATTTATAAGATACACTTGTCCTGTAAACCTTTTACCATCCCTAGGATGGCCTTGGCGTGAGCACAAACTATCTAAACTTGGGTACCACCCACATGGGGTGTGAGAACAGAGGATGGCATCTGGGGGTCCCATCTCACTAGGGGGCTGCCACACTATCTCACTACCGAATGCTGAGGTACCTTCCCTCAACCTTCTTTTTTAATTAATGGCCATATATATATATATATATATATATATATATATATATATATATATTATTTTTTTTTTTTTTTTTTTTTTTTTTAAATGTATTTTATTTTATAACGACCACACAGTGCAACAAAACATAAATAGAACACATCAAGCCACAACAAAGGCCAAACAACAGATATGAAAAAGAAAAGAAAGAAAAAACAGAACAGAATTAACTTAACAATCCCCTTCCCTCCCCCCTATGAGCCTGTAGGGTGTCCACCATCATTGTCCGTTCCGTGTGGTGGGGTTCCGTTGCTCTCAGATCCAGCCGAGGTCGACCCCGTACTAAACAGTTCAGCCAATAGCACCTTCCATGCCGTGAGGGAGCTCACCTCTTCCTCCCCTCCCGCCCTGCTGGCCTCCCACCATGCTGTCGTCTCGGCGGCAGCCCATTTCTGGAGGTCACGCCACCATACCTCCACCCGTGGCCTCTGACAATTCTTCCATCCCATGGCTATTCTGCGTTTGGCGAGTACATAAGCCAAATCTTTAAGCTTCTCCACGTGCCGAAGCTTGCGCGCCCTGGGGTACCCTCCAAGCAAACAGGCCCAGGCCGAATCTATCTTAAGTACAATGCCCCTCCCTGCCAGCTTCTGCGCTACTTCACTCCAGTAGGTTGCAATCACAGGGCAGGCCCAGAACATGTGAATCATATCAGCGTTCTCTGTGTTACACTTGGGACACGCCTGGCGCCCAGTGTCTCGAAATCTGGAAATTCTCAGGGGGGTCATGTATGCCCTATGCGTGATATATAGTTGTATCTGTTTAAACCTGGCATTCCTCGATACTTTTTTGTGGTACCCCAGGGCGCGCTCCCACTGCCCATCCGCCATCGGGGCCCCCATCTCTGTTTCCCATTCCAACCTCAGGTACCCCAAATCCTTCCCAACCTTTGCCATCAGCATATCGTACAGCCTGGAGACCTCATGCCCGCCCTCGGATGCGTCATACATAATCTCCAGCGTCGCATCCGGCTCGTCTGCCAATACGGTCTCGGGCCAAGTGCTCCGGACCTCCCTGATCACTCTGTGGAACGTCATGTATTGCCCCGTGTGCAGCCCCGCCCCCGCCTCTAGATCTGCGAACTCCGCCAAGGACCCATCCTGCCAAATGTCACCCAAAGTGACCAGCCCCACTGACTCCCAGTATGTTCGCAGGATGGCCCCAAGCTGTCCGTCTTCCCTTGCAAGGGCCACCAGCGGCAGCTGCGGCATGCACGGCAGGGGATCCCCCATCATCCGGCAGGCTCTTCGCCACATGTTCCTGCCCAACGCTAGCATCTTAGGACGCCCCCTCATCCATGTGCTGGATACCCAAATAATCTCTCGCAGGTAGAAGGGGGAGCAGTCCTTTCCCAACAGTCTGTGTTCCGGGGTTTCGTCGTCCGAAAGCCACTTGGCCACGTACTGCAGCTGCGCTGCCACGTAGTAGGCCTCAAAGTTCGGCAGCCTCACGCCGCCTTTCTCATAAGCATTCTGCAATTTCCACAATGCGACCCTGTTACGCGTGCCCTGCCATAAGAAATCTCTACATACCCTATGTAGTCTAGCAAAAAACCCCTTGGGTATCATGTATGGAATGTTATTGAAATAATGCAGCAGCCTAGGTAGCACGACCATCTTAAGCATAGCACCCCGGCCCATCATCGCTAAGGGTAGTTTCTCCCAAAACCTCATGCACTTCTCAATCCTCCCCACTGCCAATTCAGTATTGTGCCTGTGTTCCTCCCCGGTCGTGTGGTATACGTCTATGCCAAGGTACCGAAAGGTGCTTGTCGCCCATGGGATCCGCAATACTGGCAACCTCTCAGCCGGTATCCCCACATAGCTGCCCAGCGGGAACAGAGTGGATTTCCGAGGGTTGACCGCTATGCCAGAAAGCCAAGCAAACCTCTCCATCACCTCCAAGACATATTGCAAGTTCTCTTCAGGGTATTGGAGGTACAACAGCATATCGTCGGCATACAGGGATATCAGATGGCTCTCCCCCCCCACCTCTATGCCCACCGGGTCATACTGTTGCCGGAGGTAAATTGCCAAGGGCTCAAGGGCCAGGATGTACAACATTGGGGACCAAGGACATCCCTGCCTGGTGCCTCTACCTAACTGCCACCTGTCCGACACTACTGCCCCCGTACGAACTCTGGCTAGAGGCGCGCTGTATAATAATTCGGCCCACCTCCTGTACCCTGGCCCCATTCCGAAGTGATCCAGTGCCGCCAACAGCCACGGCCAACGAACAGAGTCGAACGCCTTGACCGCATCCAGCGCCACTATCGCCATTTCGCCGTCCTTGCTACATCCCCATTCGACCACTCTGTGTAGGCGTCTATGGTTGTGGGTAATGTTCCTGTCCGGGACATAGCCCGTCTGGTCAGGGTGAATCAGCTTGCCTATCACTCTCCTCATTCTAGCCGCCAAGACAGCTGTTAGGATCTTGCTGTCCTGGTTCAGCATCGACAAGGGTCGATAGGAGCCGCAACCGTGTCCCGGTGTATTGTGCTTGGGGAGTGGCACTATGACCGCTTCCCTGAGTGATTCTGGTAGCTGTCCCAGCTCAAACGCCTCATTAAACATGTCCAGCATGGGTGGGAGTACCTCCTCCCCATACGCCTTATAAAACTCACTGGGGAACCCGTCCGCCCCCGGGGCCTTGCAAGTGGGCAGCTGTCGCACTATCTCTCTGAGCTCTTCCAGAGTGATCGGAGCATCCATCTCCTCTCGCTCTTCATCGCTGATTCTGGGCAGGCCTATATCCCCGAGTACTTCATCTATCTCCTCTCGGCTCCCCCCTTCCCGATCTTCATACAATGTTTGGTAGTATTCTGCGAATGCCCCATTTACCCCTTCTTGCGTGTCGATCTCCGCACCCCCTTCGGTGATGACCGATCGGATCGGAGCCCTAGGGGTTTCGCTCTTATATAGCCAAGCGAGGAGCCTGCCTGTCTTGTCCCCACCCGCATGCAACCTCTCAATGTACTTCGTATAATTCAGGTTACAAAGTCTGTCCCAATGCCCAGAGCACCGCTGCTGCAGCTCAGTAACTACTTCCATATCCGTCCCACCCTTCTCCAATTCTTTTTCCAGCTCGATCTCGGCCTCTCGCAGGTCGGTCAGGATTCCGCCCATTAATCCCTTGGACTTCGCGATAGCAACTCCCCTCATCACCACCTTAAAAGCCTCCCACAAAGTACCAGCCGACTTGACACTCCCTGTGTTCGACTCAAAGTACGCGACTATCTCCTCCCTCATGTCCTCCTTGAATACCGGATCCCGTAGCGCTTCCGCCCGAAGGCGCCATGTTGGAATCCGTGCACGTGGGGGGCGCAGCCGCCATTGCATGATTAGGGGCGAGTGGTCCGAGAGGACCCTCGCCCTGTAGTCAATCTGTTCACACTCTGTAAGAATGTCTGGAGTGGCAAAAAAGTAGTCGAGCCTCGTGTGCAGTTGGTGCGGAGCCGAATAGTGCGAATACTGCCTCCCACCCGGGTGTCTCGCTCTCCACACGTCTACCAGGCCTAGATCCGTTAGCAGCGACTGCAATACCTTGGCCGCTGGGCTGGGCCTAACCATTTTGTCATCCGACCTGTCCTCCCTGGGGTTAAGCACACAATTAAAGTCTCCACCCCAGATTACTGTGCTCCCCATCCCTTCACCGAGTCTCGCGCACAGTGTCTTAAAGTAAGTCGCTGTGTCCTGGTTGGGCGCATAAGTGTTTATGATACAGACAACTCTACCTTCCACAATCCCCCGAACCATGGCCAGCCGCCCGTCCGACTCCACAACCTCCCCCAAGAGCTTGAACGGGACATGTGGTGCAACCCAAACCAGCACACCCCTGGCATACGCAGAGAATGTGGATCCAACCACTGTCCCCTTCCATTTTCTCCGCACCATTTCAAGTTTATCCCGTGTCAAATGCGTCTCCTGTAACAAGGCCACGTCTATCCTCTGCCTCTTCAAATACAACATGACCTTATTACGCTTCAGGTAGCTATTCAACCCTCTAACATTCCATGTCAATACCTTAAGGTCTCCCATGATTTATCCGTAGCTCCCACTTCCCCCTCTGGTCTGATCGCCTCCCCCCAGTCCCGACTACTTCCCTTCTCAGTTTCTTCCCCAGGCTCACATAACAACTAACACCCCCCACCCCCCTAACCCAACCAACTGCCCAGCTCCATCCCTGGATCACAGGCATCCCCGTGTCCGGTTCTCTCCGGAAGCCCGTGTAGAGAACCCGACACAGTGACTAATCTAAACACACACTGGGGTACGAATAAAACGGCCCTCGGATGCCCCCTACACATCTATATCCGCGCTCGCGGACCATGTTCGAAACAGTTAAAAAGTGCATCCCCATCCCAAAGTGGCAAAGACTATATTCCAGTCCAAATGTTCAAAGTCAGCCGGGCCCACTGTTTCACTTAACTCTCCCTGCTCCGTCCGCCATCTGCTCATCGGGCTCCTGAGGGCAGTTCTGCGCATCGAGCCATTCCACGGCCTCCTCAGGGGTGTCGAAAAACAGCGTCTTAGCCTTGAAGAAGACCTTAAGTTTGGCTGGGTAGAGTAACATATACTTGAAACCGGCCGTCCGCAGGCGCCTTTTGACCGCCCCAAAGTTCATCCGACTGCGCTGCACTTGTAGAGTGTAGTCGGGGTAAGCAGTGATGGTTGCCTCCCCTCGCCGTATGGTGCCCCCTTTACGAAAATGTTCCAGAATCTTCTCCCGGTCTTTGTAGTTGAGGATCTTGGCGATCACGGGCCTGGGTGGATTACCCGGCGGTGGCCTTCTGATCAGGGCCCTATGTGCCCTCTCCACTGCAAATCCCTGCGTTAGGGCACCTCCGGTGATCTCCTGCAGCAGCAAGGTCTCAATAAAATCTGTGGGATTCTGGCCCTCAGCTCCCTCCGGTAGGCCCACAATCCGGATGTTGTTTCTGCGGGCCCGACCTTCTGCCTCTTCAGCCCTGCTTTCCAGGTTGCCTACCCTCTGCACCAGGGCATGGATCTCTCGTTTGTGCGCGGTGCATTCCGCCACAGTCGGGCCCACCTCCTTCTCCAGGGTCTCTGTGCGCTCGGCCAGGGTTCGCACATCTTGCCTCAGGAGGTTCACGTCCTCCTGTACCGCCCCGACCTGTAGTTCCATCGCAGTTTTCAGTTCGGCCACCGCAAGTTGGAGTTTGGTCTCCCATGTCGCCTTCAGATCTGCGATCGCTGCCAGGACCTCCTGGTTCGTTCCTCCTGTGGCCATCTCCTTGGGCTGGGCCTTCTCTTTGCTCCTGGTCCCCTCGGTGCCAGGCGACGTCTTGGCAAATTCGTCGAGCGTGGGCTGTTTATTCTTCGCCCTCAGGAGCTTGCTCGACATATCTTCGATCAGGAGCGTCCCTTCGATCTCGCTTAGGCCCCAGGCCTGGGGGCACTATGTCCCCCCATCGCCACACAGTTTCGGCTACCTCCAGTCAGGCTTGCTCTCGCTGGATCGCGCTGAACGTGAACTGAGGGAATCGCCTCCAGAATCCCGGTCCCCGATCCTTTGTCCCAACATCAGGCGACGGCAGCCATTTTGTCTGCCGGCGAAGCTCCGGCACCAAAACTTCTCCCGGCTCCTGAGTACACAAGCGCTGCACAATCCCGTGTGAAAATGCATCCACATGTGCAGCCGAGCTTCGCATTTACAGTCATCACCGTCTATGCCACATCGTAGCGGCCGTTGCGCGGATTCAGCCGGATAATGTTCGGATCAGCGGGAGCTCCCGTTCAGGCACGTCCTTTCACATGGCGTCCAAGCCACGCCCCCCGTGCTGCTCATACTTCACTGGTTCCAACCCCTATGAGGGAGACCGAAGCAGAACCCATGCAGCTCGGTGTTGTTCGGGGCCAGCTATCAGAAGCGGAAAAGAGAAGATGGCGGACCAATAAGTTGTGTCTGTACTGCAGTGATGTCACACATTTTCCTGAGCAATTGCCCGATTCGACCGTAAAGACTGGGGGAAACTAATGGGCTCACTGTCAGAAAGGAAGGAAACATTGAGCCCAGTTTCTTCATCACCCCTTCCTACCAAATTGGATCAAGCAATGCCACCCCAAGCTTTGTTTGCCATACAGGTTGTCATATCCTGGAGTGAAAGAGACCAGCCCCTACAGGCATTGACGCTAGTGGATTCAGGTGCTTTGGGAAACTACATAGACGTCCAGTGCTGTGAAAAGAATGACATTCCGATCTGGCAAAGGAAGCAACGTGCCCTGGTGTAAGGTATCGACAGTACCCAGTTTGCCTCAGATCCCATAACCCAGGAAACCAAATCCCTTACCTTTTTGTTATGCATCCACACCAAGAGAATCTTGCACTTGATGTCATCCAGTCTCCCTCTTATTCTCTCGTGTTGGGACTTCCATGGTTGATTTTTTTCAACCCGTTTATCAACTGGGCTACACAAACCTTGATCTTTGGATCCAACAGGTGTACTACTGAATGTTCTGTTACTACCAGTTCCTCCATGGTTCGTTTCGTCTTTGCAGGGACGGAATATGTCCAACAGTCATGTTGTTGTCATACTCATCCTCCAGTATACACGCCCCCTTTGACAAAGTATTTTCAGTGCCCGAGGATATACCACCCCCACCTTAGAGGCCCTTCGATTGTGAAATCAAATTACAACTGGACCAACCCATTTCCCATGGACGAGTGTACTCTTAGTACGCAGGAACGTGAATAACTACGAAGATACATCCAGGAATGCCTCGCTAAAGGATACAGTCAATCTTCCAAGACACCAGCAGGGGCACAGTTATTTTTTGTCCCCAAGAAAGAGGGCACATTTGAGACCCTGTGTGGACTGTTGCCTACTCAATGAGAACCGATAAGGACAGGTATCCCATGCCTCTTATTCTTATATCCTGGAATCATTGCATGATGCCCGAGTGTTTACCAAGATTGATATACGTTGGGCCTACCATTTGGTGCGTATCAAGGGGAAGACGAGTGGAAGACTGCGTTTAAATCACCGCAGGGGCATTACGAATATAAGGTTATGCCTTTCAGGCTATGTAATGCTCCAGCGGTCATCCAACGTTTCATGGATTCAATCTTTACAGACCTATTGGGAATCAACACATGGATATATCTGTATGACATTTTAGTCTTCTCAACCTCCTTCAAGGAACATGTAGCCCATGTCTCTGAAATCCTCGGGCGTCTCCTGGAGAACCATCTGTACGCCAAAGAGACGGAATGTGAATTCCACAAAGAAAGGATCAAGCTCCTAGGCTATGTCATCAGCCCGGAAGCTATTCATATGGACCCTAAGAAAATTACGACACAACAATACAAGAATGGTCTAGTTCACATGACGTGAAAGCGGTTCAACGCTTTTTGGGTTTTTCACATTTTTATCGTAGGCTTATCACTGACTTTGCCTGACGCACCTGTGAAATCTCTCCGCTTCTACGCAAGGGCCAGTCCTTTCTTTGGACGGTTCAGGCGGAAAAGGCTTTTGTCGACAAAGAATTAATTCTTAAAGGCACTGATTGTACAACACCCTAATGATTGTGGAAGCTTATGCCTCTGCTTTTGCTATTGGTTCGGTGCTCCTACAACATAATCCCATTACCGGTCTTGAACATCCTATTGCTTATTTTTCCAGGAAACTCACCCCCAGTGAGCGGAATTACGCCGTTATCGAGAAGGAACTTTTATCCATCAGAGACAGTTTTCTCAAATGGAGACCTCATTTACTGGGGGGTGGGTTTCCTGTGGTAGTCTGTACAGATCATAGGAATTTGCAATTTCTTTGCATTTTGGCTTGCACCAACAATCCTCAAGCCCGGTGGGCTCTGTTCTTCTCTCAATATGACTTTAAAATCACTTACATACCTGAAATGCAGAACATCCAAGCCGATGCCCTGTCACATTCTACGGATGGTGGCACTTATTCTACTATGACATTGTCTCTGCTTCTTCCCTCCCAAAACATTCCTGTTAACCACTCAGTTGTTACTTGAGTAGGTCAAGGGAGCTCAAGCCGCTGACTCTTCCATGGCTAATTTCTGAAGAAACAGTAACTTCAGTGTTAATGACGGTCTTGGTTTCCTAGGTGGGAAACTTTATCTACCCGTGACCAGTCAACGGAAACTCATCCTTCAGGGGTTTCATGATTCACATTCAGCAGGCCACCCGGGTCAATCCTCCACTCTTGACTTGATCTCCAGCGTTTTTGGTGGCCAGATATGAAATCCAGTGTTTTTTCTTACGTTTCTACTTGGCCTACGTGCAATATGCAGAAACCGACTCATCACAAACTGGTTGGTCTTCTTCACTCCTTGAACGTAAATCCGTATCCATGGCATACTATAGCTAGTCGACCTACCTGTTTCTAGAAGGTATACTAGAAAAATTCTGAGACCACAGGAACCACATGGACTACTGACTCCCTTGCTATTGCATTGATTATTACCATTGATCGAGCTACACAGATCCCTAGAGTGGAACACACTATCCCTTGATCTGTGAATGTTATAGTTATATTTAGTTTACTTAACAGATCCCTACCCAACTAGTTCACAGGGGAACTCTCTGAATATAACAAGGGGGCTTGTACTACCTTCCCTCCCACTTTAACATCCAGCTCCTCAGTGTATGGAACCGTAGAAATAGCCCCAGAGGCGTCCCTGTGTGTCAAGGGTTTTATCTGATAATGGGAAGTTCTCCTCCATAATGCATGACTTAATTGCACCTGAATCTACCTAAATATAAATTGCTTCTTTCCTATTTCCTCCTTCACCAAGGGCTCCTCTTCAGGGTGTGCGATTGTCAATATGATTGGACACGCAAGTGCTTTCTGTGGGCTGTCCTAATCAGTATATGTATTTGTCCCAGATAATGAAAAAGGGCCGCCCCCCCCCACAATTATAACTCCTTGGAATGGGGTGCCTGTCCCCACTGCCATCCTGTTACTGTTATCTCACCCTGCTGTGGTTGTTACTCACATTGCCCCTGCCTGTCAGCCCCATAAGGGAACTGATTCTGACCCCCTCACCCAAATTGCTGTTATCCCATTCCTTGAGGCCCTTGGAATCCCTGCCCTGGAGGTGATGGCCCATAATTAAATCCCATCCCAGGGCTTTTCCTGCACTCCCTTGCGAAATGCCCCCATTTGCCGCAATACCAGCACTGTGATGTTCCCAATCCTCCTCCCCTATCCCTGCAAAGCCTCCTGCTCTTGCTCCTCGAAATCCTCCTCTTCCCCTTGGTGTTCCTTCATACTGCCACTGTGGGTTGGGGTACTGTCCCCCCACCCAATTGTCCCTGTCCTCCTGCGCACCATAATGCCACAATTGTGGCATTCACAATTTGTTGAGTGTCTCCTGTCCTTTCCCCCGGAGCCAGTGCAGTCACCGGTGCTTGGATGACAACCTTATTTAGTTTCTTTTCCACTTATTTTGCATCATCCATTTGCCGCTTTTGGGCTGTCTCCCTGTCCCGCTCCTTGATTCTCTTACAATGGTGGACTATTATACTTTTTATCTCTGCCCACCCTCTGGCTTTAATTGCCACAATTTTATCTAGTGCCTTCTGGACCTTGTTTGGTAATCCACTCTTTACGATAAAATAGAAACATGATACTGTCTCAACTCTCCACGTTTCCTCTAAGTTAAGAATAACCCCAACTGGGTCCTCATCCCCCATTGTATATTACATTAAATAATGTTAGTCAGGGGTATCTGGGTACATCGTTCGTAGGGCATCCCATACTCTTACCTCATTAAAGGCTGCTCCATCATGTTCATTATCTGCAAGACTTACCCCAGAGTAACCCGCCCTTGCCCATATGTCCCCAGCCTGGTCCCCAACTATGGCGACCAGTAAACTCTTAAAATCTCCTAGTGCTAATGCTACGCCTGCTGTTTGTTTTTCAAATTCATAGATCCATTTACTAGCTCCGGCTATAAGCTGGGGGAGAGCTTTAATCAAATTATTTGTGTCCATTTGAGGCCATGGCACATACTGCGTTGTCCCTACTCTTTTATGTATAAGAGGCATCTGCATATCTATTTTGTTTTCTACCCCTTTAGTATTCTTTGATTTTGTGCTACCACCATTAAATATGGTCTATTTCTTGCTCCGTCCCTCCTCACTGCCTATTGTGGCAGAGACGGGTTTCTCATCGCCTCTTCTCCTTGATCTCCTTCTTGCCCGGCCTCTTCATTATTTCTACCACCTTGATCTTCCCCTCCATTTTCCCTTGCTTGTTCTACTTGTTGTCCCAGGACAGTCAATGCCCTCTGCCCATCATCTCTTTCAACACAAACCTTTCTTATTGCCCCAGGGTTGACTCTAAACAAATCTCCTCCTGACTTCCAATCCCCTTTTTCTGCACCGGTACCCTTATTTCTGGTGATACTTCTTCAGGTTCTTGTAACCTGACTAACCTTTCCCGCAATGCTCTTAACTTGTTGTCTGTTTACTTGTGGACCCTCTAGGTACACTGATGCTACGGGCATGTCAGTGCTTGTGGATGGGTTTAATGAAGGTGCAAAAAGCTCTCGAGTCCCCTCCCCCTAGTTGCTAATCCTGATAATCTCTACCACTACAGGCTTTTAGACTGGGTTTGTATACCCTACTGCGGGTGTATGCGTTACTGGGTATATCCCCTTACATTGGATCTCTTTTTCACCTTCCTGATCTTCCATAGCCTCAAATAATTGCCAGAGATCTAGAATCTCTCTTTTTTTTTTAATTTGTTGCCTATTTTGCTGCTAAAAAGATGGAACTTTTTTCTAGCATGTTTCTGTTCTGGGAGCCCTGTTCTGGCAAGGAGCAGGACATCCCTCCTTCCTTTGTTTCTACTATCCATTGCTTATTTATTCTGTCACGATACAGTGCCAGAACTGTATGCATGTGTTTTGTTGGAGTTTCTTCCTCCATAATATTGTGTGAGTCCCTAATGCTTCACTTAGACCCTACTGCAATGCTGCGCATGCTTCAGCTTATTACATAAAAATACAGATCAACCCACTTTTTCCCCACCCCCCTATACTTTTTCCACTTAGATTTCACACACACACACATGGTGCGACTCATGCACCTTCCTTCCTTTTTTTTACCACAAAAGACAGCAAGAGAAAATATACAAAATATTGACTAAAATCCAGGCCCATTCCTTATACAGAGCCACTACTGGTTTCCCTTCTATCCTTTGTAATACCACCTTCCCAGCATTTTTTTATATGCCGAGGATCCCATTGCTTTTATCGTCATAAAAGAATAATGCGTGGTACTACCTTCTCAGCCTGTTATGTCTGAGGATCCGTTACTTCCCAGTCCTTATAAGCTGGGGCTCCCTTTCCTCTCACTCTTTATACACTGAGGTTCCCTTTATCCATTGTAAGAAGTAGAAAAACAAAAATGCATGCCAATTTTAATACATAACCCACCTCCTATCCAGTCTACTCCTTAACACATCACCTGAAATCCTATCCAATCTATTCCTTAACACATCACCAAAAATCCTATTCCATAATACATCACCAGAAGTCTGATTCCATTGACCTTGAACAGCATCAACATCACCTTACTATCATTCACATCACCATACTATAATACATTCATACATACAAGTTCCCATGTTATCACTTGCAAGAGTATAATCACATGTGCATGGTCACTCGAGTTTCCTACGTTAGAAGTCCCAATGCTGGCCTGTATTTCTGGAGCCACACCCCGCTTTAGTGAGCAGAGAGGATTTCTATTAAAATGGCTCTTACTAAAACCATTTTCAGGAAACGTGTGTTTTTTGATTAAAGATACTGGTCACTATAGATTGGCGTGGCTCTTTCCTGGCGACTGGCCTGGGGCTTTGCAAAGTACAGGGGTGAAACTGAGATCACGTCCGGGTCACCACTGAAAGATATGCCGATTTACAGGGGTACCCCTTAATTATACAGGTACCCTTAATCACGCTCACACCAGAGTAAATGCAAGGCCAGTAGTCTTATCTTGCAAGGATAACAAGTTTAATCTTTACAGACATGAGGATGGTGGGGAAAAGAACTCTGCTTCCTGAACGGCCTTCTGTCCTTCTGTTCCAAGCTCCTCCAGACTTGTGCCAGGCAGGAGGCTTATATACTTCTTGACTTGGTTACTGCATACTGGTATGGCTTCATCCAAAACTGTATTTCTTCCCTAAAAGGAATGCTGCAGTCTTCCTTCCTTCCTTCATGGAAGGGTTTTTCGTTTAGGACATACTACTTAACATACTGCTGGCCTATGCAAGAATACACTGTAGCTCCTGTTTATCATCATTTTGCTACATTATGAACATTTATATATAAACACATTTTCCCGTCATGCTCTCCATACTTCATTCATTTGACTAATATTTTTATCTGGACCTGAAACTTCCCTTAAACCCTTATTTTCCATAATTCTGCATGTTGTGCATGGAGCATGTTAAAATATCCATTTAGCATACATGGGCTTTTGACAGACCGCAAACAGCTGCTCAGCCACTTTGTGAGATCTGCCAGAGCTTAGCCTCAGTGACGAAACACTGCATGAGCTCTGCGATCCATTTTTAGCGCAAGCCACATTCCTTTTGGCACAGAGCCTGCTGCTCTCTATCGTGCTTTGAGAAAAACGAAATCAAATTTAACATTTTACAAATGTATTCAGCTAATAGTTATTTGCACCTTAGATTTAAATAACTGCCTTCTCTTAGTGCCCGCCCCTGTCTGTGTGTGTGATTCTATTTGCATGCAAAGGTGATTAGAAACAGTCAAAAGAAGTCTTGCCTAATTCTAAAGTGCTTGGGAACGAAGGGAGGCGCTAGCTCCTTCCCAACACTATGTGCAACATTTTTAAATAACATTTATTAAAAAAAGGAAATCTGTCTGCATTGCATTTTCTTCCACAGCATCCACTGCATAAAATTGTCAACACTCTCCAAGCAGAAAGTAAAAACGAATGAGTAAAATGAGGCAAAAATCGCCCTTACTCTTCGCTTTCACCCTTCGCAAATACACTTGGCATACTGGGTTTTATCATGAATTCCAATGGAGCCCTGCTATACAGCAGGTGCAAAACCGTGGCCTATTCTATTGGAATCTTTGGTTTTACGCCTGCATTAAATGCACATGCAGGCATAAAACCAAATGCTCTCCCGAGACTGGGGAGGAAAGCAAAGCAGAGATCATATCTCCACTTTGTAGCCCTCCTACAATGCAGATCAGTTGTAAAAATGAGCTGGAGCATAAAAGGATAGCATAAAAGCAATTACGCTGCAGTCCATTAGAAAATGACACCGCAGGGTCCCTGTAACATTACAGTGAAGGTGATTTGTGTTGAAAATGTAAATGGGAGCAAAACTATCCCTGCACTGACCGCCTTTCAAACTGACCACTGCCCCTAAAACAAGTGAGTTGAGCAAGTGAGTGAGTCTAAAAAACCCTCCCAATCTAAAAGCAGTCAGGATACCAAAACATAGACAGATATGTTGACGGGGTTAATTGAAATCAATTGAGTGATAGCTGCTAAAAGGAAACATTTCCCTAACTACTACCTAACAATTCTTTTGGGCTGTGTGAGAATGACTTGCTTTGATTACTGGATCCGCTTGCCTAGAAACTGCTGACATGCTTAGGATTTAATATGCTTTCAGTAGGATGAACACTAGTAGTTTAGTTGTATCATTGTGGTAAATCAACCCAGATACCACCAAACTGTATTACCATTACCGCCACTTGGTCTGACGGTATTACCGTCGGATTACAAGGGACAGCAACGGTTGTAAATTCCCATTCCTTAGAGTCCATTGGACACCATGGGGGGATTTGTCGGTATTACCGGCACCAGTAATAACAGTGATTTTTTCCGGTAAGTCACCTGACTTCCCTCCAACTATTAGCTGGAGGTAAATCAGGTGCCCTAGTAGTTGGCCGGAGCGGTAATGTGCCGTTATACGTTATTATCAGCATGCTATTACTGCACCGGCCAATTTATGAGGCCGACTGTTAGGAAACCTCGATTTGTGTTCTTTTTCTGCCCAAAATACCATGATGTTCATCCTGCTTTACTTCTGATTTTTGAAAGCACGTGGATTCACTCAATGCAGTATGGTCCTCATGAATTTACAGCGTATTTGCGACCCACACATTCCATGGGCATTGCATATTTATTTAAACAAGGCGCTGATTATGAAGGGAAAGGGGACCCCTCAGCCTACTGAAACTGCTTACAAGTGATAGGCTTTTTGTATTGCCATGATTAAGCACTTTTGAATTACACTGCTGTTTGGCAAAGAAGAGTTTCACTTTGCTGGTTCACACAGCGTGCTTTCACCTCACCTTTGAACTAGTTGTATTGCGAATATTGTTTTTTTATTTCCTTACCTTTTTTGTCTTGAAATTGTTTTCAGAAAGGATCACTCACAAAACATGTACTGACCCTCGCTGTTCGCTTCCTATTCACTGACCAATAACCACCCCTTGGACTGTATTGATCTAGTTACCAGAAGAATCAATTTCCCTTTAAGTGTGAGTGTATAATGGCTGACAGTTTTCAACGTTACATATAAATCAGATAGCAATACTGGCACATGTGAAAGAAAAGGGGAAAAACAACGCCTAAAGGGCCAGATAAAGAGTTGATCTAATACAACAATAATCTCTTTCACCTGCCCGCCTGTGACTGACATTATGTTTGCTGTTTTCCCAGCACTACTGCCTGCATCATACAATAGCCGTCTATGCGTCTCTCAAAAGCGCCATAATTTTAGGCTGCAGTTTATTTAAGCACATGGGGGTCGGCATCAGAGCAGTGAGGCCATGCTCCATGAACTCTATGCTCTACGTTCCAGGTAGCCATGCACCACACTTAGTGCATTATACACACATAAACTCAATGCTACATACTCATTTACACGGTATGCAGTGATTATATCGAATAGAAAACTAATGACATTTTTACAAATGAAAAAACAATGAATAAAAAATAACGAATTTAGGAATAAAATATAAATGGGTTGAGAGTGGGAATACTGGTTTTGGGGTGGGGTGAAGTATTAGTAAAAAAAGAAAAGGTAGGGGGATTTTGGTTTTAGTTGTTTTTTATTCGTGAAAATTTCATTCGTTGTTTTTTCATTCGATAAAATCGCATGTAACCCATTTACACACGTAGGGGGGTGGTATGGGATGCTGAGGCACAATTGATAGTACAAGCACAAGCTGCACAGCCGTACACCACTTTTGTCTCCAAACTGCTTCCTTGGGCATGCATGCACACTGTGGTGCATGCCGAAGCATAGTCCTGTATTTCTGAGGTTGCATACAAAAAGCATGTGTGTTGAGTTTTCTGATGACAGTGTGTGAATTAGGGAGAAAGTTCAGAATTAATGGAACTTGTGAAAACATTTTTATATTGTTATTCCCATTACGTCTCATATTATTTTTCCCATTATGGATGATGTGCGTTATATGGGAAATGTAAACAAGAATTGGCAAAGCCAACACGACTGGTTTGTATTTATAGGGCAAGCCTTCTCTGCAAACCCCAATATGACGGTCCCCTCTACATTTGCAAAGCCAGACCTACTGCCTTTCCAATGCTTATTAATGTAGATTTACCGTTCAATGGCATTCGCAATGCTTCTATGTAATCTGCCAGATAGCCAAACTCCGTTTGCTGGGCAACCTGATTTGTGTTTAACCCCAATCACCAGCATGTGCTATGCTTGCGCCAAAAATCAGCCATGTCTCATTTGCACACGTATGAGCATTGTTGGTTGAATTAAACACTGATACTTTCTTCCTGTAAATCATGTTCTAGGACAGATTACAGTGGTTGAGTGAAGAGTGTTAAATGAATGGTCAATGTTGTGAGACTAAACATGGTCACCCGAACGGACATTTCTCAGAAATGGTTCTTTACTTACCAATTTGTTAATCTTTGGAAAAGCTTCTTCAGTACGAAACCCTGATGAGAAAACCACAAACTGCTTTAACAAAAGCGAGGCTCACCTCATCCCCTAACCTCCCAAGCAGCTTTTTCAAATTTAATAGAAATAATTACACCAATTATTCACAAGGGTCGAATGTACATTACAAACCTTCCAGGGTGGGCTGGACAAACAAAGGGGCGTTGCAGAGGGCCTTTGGCTCTGTGGACTTTATTTTTTAAACTGAACAAACCGTCTTTTTGAGGCGAATGTATTGTCTTCATTGTTCTATCTTTAACTTTAACATTTGCATTGCATTTAAAAATAAACATTTCTATGGGAAGTGTGGAATATTTCATAGAAACATTACCTAATGCACGTTATCGAAGAGTACTTGAGTCCTTCGGTCAACAGCACTAAGCGCTATTGTCATGACCCTGAAACTAGACTTTTACACTGGCAGGAAGCCATCAGATATGCTTTTCTCAGTTAAGACAGTGCTATACCCTATTATTGACAGCTGTGCTGATCGCTTCCTTCCCTTCCTTATGGGTGCAAGACAAGAGCACAGAATATGTTGTAAGGCACAGATCACAAGGCTGTACGCAGTGCTTAATTTGTGGGGGTGGTTGCCGGTGCCCAACACCGCCACTCTTTTTTGGGCACCGGAACTAATCATAGGGGGGCCAGCGCACGTGCAATTGCTTTATTTGTTCTTCCACTTCATTTTGCTTCATTATAAATCATTGGGTTCGTTTGTCATTGTGATTTCTCGTGCTTGCAGGTGCAGGCCATGGCTGGCTGGGCCTGGGAGGGGCCAGCAATAGCAATGAACAACAAGTTACAAACAGCCAATGAAAACTGCCATTTTGTTGTTACTATGCAGTATTTGATACATTCTGTATAGTAACACAGAATGTGCAGTTTTCATTGGCTGTTCTTCTGGGCCAGTGAAATCACATGGTGACATTGTGTTACAGGAGGCAGCGCGGCGCCACCTTCATTTCACGAGTTACTGTGAAATGAAGGTGTCTAGGCGTGGCATGTGAGAGAGAGAGCGAGCGAACCTGCCCTGCTGCACTGCGTGGTGTGGGCTTGTTGCTTCCTGAGGCCCCCCTCTGCCTGCTTTTTCATTTGTGCCAGTGTGCCCTCGCCCCCCCAGCCTGAGGCCCCGAAAGGAGAGAAGACCAAGTCCCAGTCGGTAAAAGCAGGTAAGTCTGGACCGTAAAACAGCAGCCTGCCCTGAGCCTGTCACAGTGATCAGGCAAGGGAGGCCCAGGTCGGGGACCGGGGGGCGGCGCGGTCCTCTGGTGGTGTCCTGACTGCTCAGGAGTCAGGACCCCACCAGGGGCCCGTCCGCACCCAGGCTTCTGTCTGTGTGACCTGTGTGCTGCTGACTGCAGTGCCAGGCCCAGGCCAATTTCTGTGACCACCAGGCAGGGCTGCCGCGGCGCAGCTTGAGTCAGATGACTCTGCTGCGGCGCGGGCCCGTGGATTGTGCCCAAATTAGTACATTTTTTACTTTTTTCTTTTGAAACCTGACCTTCCGTGGGGCCGATGGCCGAGGCCCCGCCACACAGAAGGTAGGATTTAAAAGAGATAAGTATTTTTGAGTGGCGGCTGGGGCCCATCACTTCGAAAGTGCTGGGCCCCAGCCACCCAAATATGTTTTTTCTTTTAAAATCTTATCTTCTGTGGGGCGGTGGCTGGGTGGCCCCACAGAAGGTAGCCTAAAGTGATTGAGGCAGCTCAGGCAGCCAGGACCGGGCGGGGCACCGGCGGCTGCGTGGTCCTCGTCCCTGGTTGAGTCCTGCTGGGCCTGTCACCCCTTTGTATTAGAGTCCGACTGGGGTGGCCGTGGACGGGTGGCCCTCATGTCTCGGGGAAGTTGCGAGTATTGAACATGGGATGGGTCACCAAAGGACACCGCGTGCAAAGCCCCCCAGGACACTACGTGCACAGCCCCCAGGTCACCATGAGCACAGTCCTCCCACCTCCTCTGGACTCCATGAGCACAGCCACAGACCCCCTGAAGCAATGTGAGCACAGCCCACCGGAACACTACGTGCACAGGCAGCCAAGGGGATCACCGCGTGCGCAGCCCCCCAGGTCACCGCGTGCGCAGCCCCCCAGGTCACCGCGTGCGCAGCCCCCCAAGTCACCACGTGCGCAGCTTCCAGGTCACCACGTGCGCAGCCCCCCTGGACCCTGCATGCACAGACCCCCAGGACCCTGCATGCACAGCCCCCCAGGACCCTGCATGCACAGCCCCCCAGGACCCTGCATGCACAGCCCCCCAGGACCCTGCATGCACAGCCCCCCAGGACCCTGCATGCACAGCCCCCCAGGACCCTGCATGCACAGCCCCCCAGGACCCTGCATGCACAGCCCCCCAGGACCCTGCATGCACAGCCCCCCAGGACACTGCATGCACAGCCCCCCAGGACACTGCATGCACAGCCCCCGAGGACACTGCATGCACAGCCCCCCCCGGACACAGCGTACACGGCCCCCTCAGGACATTGGGTGCTCTCAGCCTCCAGGACAACGGGTGCACAGCGCCTCAGGACAGCATGTGCACAGACAGCCCCTCAGGACTGCACAGCGAGTGCAGCTTCGTTTGTGTCAGTTAGCAATCCAGCCCCATGCCCCACATCACCTGAGAAAAGCTATCAGCTATCCTGGCGGGGAGCGGGTGGGGGTCCCGAAATCCTTGGCCCAAGTGATGTGCGTTTAGCCCCCCTTCACAACGCGGTACGCGGTACACCACGAGGCCACGTGCAGGTTTTTACACTTGCATATTTCCTTTTCCATAATTTCGATCCTTCGGGCACCCGTCTGCCCGTTTGACACCATTTTGATTGCAGGCAGGAGCTGCCATGGTCTTGTCACCTATGCCTCTCTCCACTGCACTGCTTCCTTCACCCCAAAATGCACACCCGGCAGAGTACCGGAAAGGATTCAGGCGATGCAGGGGCTGAGTGTTTCGTTTTCATTGAAAAGATAGCACCGGCTCGGACTGGCCTATAGGGCAAAAATAGCATCCGGCTCGGACTGGCTTATAGGGCAATGCACAAACCAAAAACACAAAATGCTACTGTGGGCCAGCTTTTTTGGTCCATGTGGGCCACTCTTTTGTCCCATGTGGGCCAGTTTGACAAGTTATTTCACCATTCGGCTAGTAGTTTGGGCCAGTGGCACTGAAAAAATACTCTTTAAAATGCACAATTTGCCTCACATTTTATCAAAAAGTCCACCCCGTGGGTACTACTCAGCCTGTCGCAAAAGGAATGAATTGTCGTTTGCAACTTTGGCCACTTTTTCATTGGCGCCCGACCCGAGACAATCGTATGCCCAACAACAACACCATGCTCATGCTTGAAGGAAGGGTGAGGGGGGGATGCATTTGAGATATGATGACTGATAAGGGCTTGAGAGTAAATTGATTACACAAAACACCTGGATGAGGTGACTGAAGAACGGGCCGAGTGGAGGGTGCTCTTCCTGGAAGTAACCGATTAACAATACTTGGTGTACTTTAACAGACTCTCAGATGGGGCAGAAGGGGTAGAGACAAATACAGTGTAACAGTGACTGAAACAGATTGCTTTTTTATTTATTTGCATTTTTAAAGCGCTCACACATCCCGGGGGCATCGAGGCGCAGTTACAGGAGGAGCATGTCTTAGTTGCGTATTTATAATGCACTTAATACCCAGAGGTTTCGAAGTGAGGAGTCAGGGATCGAACCTGTGTTGCTTTGTGTCGTCTTGCTTCCAAGTGGAGCACATTGCCGCTGAGGTATCCTGAGTCCCGGGACAATGATTGCATCGCAGCAGTGAAAAGGGACCTTTACTTGATGGGAGTACACAATGGATACCTACCTCCGACTCTGGAAAAGATGGCAAGAACAAGATCTGAAAAAAGAAAGCTCTTGTATGCACCAGTGAGGACTTTGTATTATTTGGCACACATAGTCAGAGAGCTAGAGCAATCAGTATAGACTAAGTGAGTTTATGACACAACTTATTTCATTGTGCGTCTTAAAGCAATAAAAATAAAGTGGGTAAATAAATATTTTGCCTTTTGCATCTTATAGTTTTCCATCCAGGATGTGGAAAATAAAGGTACACTGATATTATGTTGGCCCAACATGCTGCTATATGGATTTACATGTTGTCATGAAGCTTTTATGCAATTTGTGTATTTTGCAAGTAAACTATAGGACAGTATTGTAGTTCTTGTTGACAACCAAAACTGAAATATTTGTTCCATGTAAAGCATGGAAGAAGGTGGCTGTTCTGTTCCAAAATTGGGTTAAAATGCCTGCTTCGCTGTTCAGCATAAGTGTGTGATCCCGGGCAAATAATGTAATCTCACCCTGACTTCAACTGCAAAGAGTGTCTCTCTACCCGCTTCTTCCCCTCTGCATTTTTGAAGGCAAGTGCAAGTCAAGTGCAAGTCATATGTCTGCGGGTTAGGAAAATGTCTCACTTGCAATACCTACAGATTTGGCCCACTGTGTCCTAGGCTTTCTTTTTCCTACCCTCAAGTCTGAGTTTATACACTCCACCGAGTGGGGATTCTAAGGGTGTGCAGCTCAGAGCAGAATAACCTGATCCTGTATTACAAAGTAACAAGTAAGGGAGCACCTGTAAAATACCTCCTGCTAATAAAGCAACTGCGGCCTGTACATCCACAACCCGAGTCAGTGTATTATTTCTGGGGGGGTGATGGGGGAGGTTATGGGAAAAGGGAAATGTGTGGAGGGCCGCAGGTTAAACCAAAGTGAATTTATAAACCAGGTAAATCAAATGCAGGGCCTGCGGAAGGCCAGTGTGGGGTGTTGCGGCTAAGCAGGGGGATGCGCCGAGTGCAAGGAGGAATGTAGCAGACACCATCATAGCCGCTACACGCAGCCGGACACACTCGCGCCCATGTACCCCTTCCCCCTCCAACAACAGGATGGGGGAGAATCAGGGGAGGGGCGGCCCTCCTCAGACAGGATGGCACAAGGAGACAGGAGAAGGGAGGGAGCAAGGAGGTGCAAAAGGGGCATTGGGGGAGCGGCCTAGACCATCCCCTCTCTCAGGCTTAAAGACACGGGGAGGTGAGGGAAACAGCCTCATTCTCTGACAACCAAGAAGTGTTATCCAACTTTAAAGCATTATACTTTCTCAACCCATGTGTTCCCTTCCCCATCCATCCCACTATTAGCCTATGCTAGTAGTTGCTGCAGCACCAAACATGTGACATGGAGCAGCTGCAGTGTGATGGGCTGGTGGTGGGCCGATCTAGGTCTAGCACTGAACAGGCGCGGGCCGTGCACCCGCACTACGGGCAGTGCCCTGCGCAGCATTATGGAGCCAATATTTTTTGGGCACTGGCACTTATTTTTTTTACAAATTAAGCACTGGCTGTACGGCATTTACTCATTTCACCTCCATGTGCAGATTGTTTTCTTTCCTTCCTGTGGAAGACAAGCCATTACAATATATAATGCTTGACCATGATACCAAGGCTGTACTCGGATGAATCCTGTCATCTCTAGGGTCAATTGCTCTCCCCTTACCCAGCTCACAATATAGTACTTGCCAGAGATAACAAGGATATGTCTGAGTGCTTCTTTCTCCAAGTAATGTTTATTTGACTTTTCTCTGCATGGAACACCAGAGCTAAAGGTCTTTGGTGTTTGCCAGGATCACATCTCTGCCTTGCAATGAATCTCTCCATCTGCAAGGGCTTATTGTTTCTCTTTCCTCTGTTTAAATACAAGTGTACTGAATATATGATTTGCCCAAGATGACCACGCATATTGTACAGTTAAGGACAACCCACCCTCTCCAACACCATATTATTGTAACACCTGTCATACTATGCTTTCATTGGAATAACAAATGGCACTTTCTTTTTGGAAAATAATTTGTGAAATCTAAACACGGTTCACCTGTTTGAATTCAAATATTACTTTGATTTTTTATATTTTGGTGAGATGTAAATTGAGAATGCATTATATTGCGGTTTAACATAACCAATACCATATGTATGTCAAACATGTGTAAAGTAGTTTTCTAACTACAACCTCAGTTGTGATTTTTGTATGCAGGAAAGTCGATATACTGCTAAAGGCCAAATCCATGCACTGTTTATGCCCTTTTTATGGAAAAGTTCAAGTACTAATTGCCTTACAGGGAAATGGTTTGTATGTATTGCTTTGTCGATCGGGTTCATGTTTGTGTGTGAAAATGAACATTCACAAAATGAAGATGTCATCCTGTTGCAAATCCCCAGCAAGAGGATGACACAAGTCATTGCAACACTGCATTGATTGGAGGGCAATAAACCAGGCCCTGCTGGACTGCATCTGAACCGTTGGCCTTATGTTGCACACAACTCAATTAGACTATCTTGCAAAACTCACTCTGTATGCTACATATTTTATTATATGATGCAGACATTCACTATATTGTATTATTTCTTCGTCATGCAGCTCAGTCAAATCGCACAACACTTCCATAAAACTATGCAGCGATTAATGCACTGTTATGTTCTGACATGCAGCAGCTAAAAATGCACACGGAATGGAAATATTTATCACAGAACTGACAAAAACAAGTAACGGTCAAGAATGCCTTACCATTTGAAGGTGGTGTTTGTGAAAATGCTGTTTTAGACGCAATGCCTCAATGGAACTCGCTCTTACTCCTACATCCTGCCCCCTTTCCTCCATACTGCTGGGGCGTCCCACGCTAGGTACGGGAGACGGAACCTGTTTGACCAGAAATATCATCTTCCCCTTTAATTTTAGATGCACGAGCATGCGCTCCCCTGACTCAGCCCACCGGCGCCACTCCTCAGTCCTCTTTTCTGCGTCGACGGGAACAAACCGCTTTCACCAGTGCACCTAGTAATTCCAAAGCTCTTCCCCAGAGAAGTACTTTTGTCTTCTTTTTCTTGTCTTAGTTCAGGTACCTCTGTCCTCCAGTGCCACACTCCTCCCCGGCGCATGTCGACTTCAGCAGGTGTTCAGCCTGCAAGGGGATTTTCCCTACGTCCGAACCCCCACGCTCTCTGCCTCTGCTGCCTTGGCCCCGACCACGGCTGGGAGGACTGAACCGCGTGCGACACACTGACGCCACGTGCTCTGAAGAACAGATTAGCCAGGTGGAGAGAGCTCTTCGGAAGGTCACCTCCAGAGGACTTGAAGGAATTCGTCAAGCACAAGACCAGGCCCAAGGTAGGGGCTCTGTTTTCATCTGCACCCCTCAAAGGTGACTCCTTCCCCAGGAAGCGCATGAGCGGGAGGGGCCTATCAGGTCCTAGTACCAGCAGGAGCACCAGGGCTACTTCAGCTACCGGCCATCAAGCCGAGGTGTCACAAGACCAACCGAGTGACTTGCTGAGGGACCGCAAGGTTCTACTACTGGGTCTTGTCCCGAGGGGCTACGGTCTAACACCGGAAAGATGTCTGAGGGCGCGCCTTTACGCAGCACTTCCGGCACTGAGGGCTGAGGGCACCACACCTACTAGGCCTCATCCTGAGGTGCAGGCCCCAACCTCCACCACCAAGAGTCCTGGAGGAGGCCAGGCCTCAACCTCAACTGCCAAGGGTCTAGGAGGAGGCGGGCCCAGCGCGGTGAGCATCACGACACAGGCACGTGGCATGCAGCCCGACAAGATGGCCGCCGGGCCAGACAAAATAGTGGCTCGTCCGACACCCTCCCCCTTTGTGGACCAGGTAGGGGAACGAGTTTCTAGGTGGGACTGGTCATCAGCTGGCACGTGGCCCACTGCATACCCTTCAGCGTTAGAGGGCCCATACACCCTGTATCCAGCAAGGCAGAGTGTGCCCAGGTCTCAGCATCCGCAGGGCCCTGCACCCCCAAGCGCTCCGCCGGCCTGACAGGTTTTTTGCAAATTTCATGACCCTCTTGAGGTCTCCACAGATGGACATCCTCCTCAGGGATGTGTTCAGGGACATGCTCCTTCCAGTACTGCAGCAAGCACCCACAGCCCCCCGCATCCCTGGTTTCAGCGCTTCCAGGACCTATGCAGCCTCTGCCAATAGCACCAGCTCCCATGCCTCCGCCTGCCGCAGAGGCTCTGTATCAGCCACCACAGCAGCCTCAGGCTCCTGTCAGTATGCCACAGCTACCGGCGCCCAGCACTCCTCCCGCTGTACGGACCAACAGGACACATTGGTGTACACCGACGAGGAGGAGGATCCAGACACGCCCTCGTCTACCAAGGCCTTTCATGAACTGCTTGCTGGCCTGGCTGCGTGTTTGGGGCTCCCTCAGCTTGAAGTTGAACAACCAGAGGTGGGAGTACTGGTAGAATTCCTAGCCCTACACCCCATGGCTAGGACAAGGATTCCAATGTAAAAGGATGTGATGGTGCTTGCCAAAAAAGGATGGCTCAAGCCACACTCGGCACAGCCTACCAACAGCCGCCTCAACGCCAAGTTTAGGCAACTGGAGGGCAGCCCCTCTTGCTGTCAGCACACCCCCAGCCACACTCATCAGTGATTGCAGTGGCTTCGCTCTTTTCCAAGCCACAATTGTCCTCGGCTACCTCAACCTCTGCACACCTGGGTAAGAGAATATCCTGGAAGCATACGGAAAGAAAATCTACTCCAACGCTTCTCTCCATCTTCGTCAGTCCAATGCGGACGCCATTCTGGCGGCAGCCAACCAAAGGCTCTGGCAGGAAATAGCTGACTTCCTTCCAGAACATCCGGTGTGGAGCTAGGCATGCTTCAAAGCGGAGCTTGCTGAAGCCAAACTGGCAGCGCAAGACATAATGGAGACCACGGTGGCGCACAGTGATACCTCTGGTTGTGCCATTTGCATTGCTACAGACATGAGAAGGACGGCCTGGCTATGGGCGACTAAGTTCAACCCGGATATCCAGGAGCGTATACTGGACCTTCCCTTCGAGGGTGGCGACCTGTTCCATTCTACCACAGATGAGGAACTCGATAAGAAGAATAGTTCAGACTGTAAAATCCTTATCGATTCACTAAGTGCCCCCCGAAGGCACATAGCCATATACACCAGTGCTCAGACAAAGGTCAGTCTTTTGTGGCTTCAGGGGCTTCCAGGAGACAGTCCAGGCAACCGGACAGATCCCCAAGCCAGCACAGGCGTAAGCCGCATAAGACTGGGCACAAGGGCTTTTTTCAGTCCCCCTCTCAGCCCCAGCGTCCGAGGGAAAAAAGGAATGACACACCCATCCGGATCCACGAGTGTTCGGTGGGGGGCAGGCTTGCCCTTCACGCTCAATGCTGGCAGACGAGATTCTTGGACTCATGGATCCTCTCAGTAGTATCCACGGGCTTCCGGCTCCCTAGCCCTCCCTCTCCTCCCCACCGCTTCGACAGATTAGGACAGCAACTCTGTTGATGGAAATTCGCTCGCTTGTAGAGAGTCAGGCAGTGGAAGAAGTCCCAGCCTCCCAGCGGGGTCTGGGCTTCTATTCACACCTTTCCCTCCCTCTTCAAAGGTTCAAGATGGTTACCCCAGCGCTTATAGCAGAGACATTGTGTGACGGAGACTGGATGTGCTCCCTGGATTTGAAGGATACTTACCTACACGTCGCAATATGGCAGCCCCATCGGTAGTTTCTGAGGTTCAGGATCATGTGTTTCCATTTCCAAAACAAGGTTCTACCCTTTGGCCTCAGTCCAGCCCCCAGGGTCTTTACAAGACTTACAAATGCAGTGGCAGCCCTGCTCAGGTCCCAAGGCCACCATGTCTACCCATACCTAGACGACCGCCCTCATGAATACACTACACGAGCTGTAATTTTCCATCAATCTCAAGAGGTCACAGCTGGAGCCCACGCAGAGTCTAACGTTCCTGGGCCTCATCAGGAATACGAGCTCAGAGAGGATTTCCCACTCGGAGGACAAGGTCACAGCCATCAAGAGGGCCACGGATCACTTTCTCAGCTGAGCGGTGACCTCGGCGTGGTGGTACCAACACCTCCTGGGAATCATGCCTGCTTGTCTCTTCGCTGTGCCACATACCAGCCTTGTATGTGTTTCAGGGCTAGCTTAGTTCTCCTACTCGGGTTGTTTGCTACCTCCTTTTGTAGTCTCTTTAAATTCCCTTCCAGTTCTTCCTCCCATCTGTTTCGTAGTTTGTCTCTTTGGGCTTTTATAGCTATTAAGTCTCCCCTTTATACCGCTTTGAAAGTTTCCCAGCCTGCATTCTGGGGGGTTGCACCAGTATTGTTTTCGTCAAAATAGTGTTTGATCTTTTCTTTTATTGATTCCGCTATCAGGTTTTCTTGCATGTCTTTTGGAAATATCCATCTTCAGATCCCTCCCCTCCCTCTATCAATGTTGAATGATGCTGTTATCAGGGCGTGGTCCGTTAAGGTTATTGGTCCTACTTCTATATTGTCTACCTTCCCCAATAGGCCTGTGGATGCCCAGACTTAATCAATTCGAGATTGGGAGTTGTATATGTGTGAGAAGTGGGTGAAGCCTTGTGTTTCCCTCTTGTGGCACGCTATGTGTCCTGGAGAGCTAGAGTCTGGAATGCTTTCTTCAGGGTTTTTGATGGGGCGATCGTCCCCGCTCATGTCTTAGAGCTTCTATCCATTCTAGGTTCCCACGCTAGGTTGAGGTCGCCCCCTAATATCATTTCCCCTGTTGCAAATCCATCTAGTGTCATCAGGGTCCCTTTCAGGAAACCGTCTTGTTCTGTGTTGGGGGCATAGATCGACGCTGTCAGTTGCTTGCCCCCTATATTTATGCACCCCTCCTTATCTGCCAGGAAGTTCTGGACTTGTCTATTGAGCCTGTCTTGTATGGCTATTAGGACTCCTGCTCTCTTTTCCTCCGCATATGCTTGATGTTTGTGCTGCCCCTCTAATTTTAACCTGGCCCCTGTCTGTCTTCTTTAGGTTTGTTTCTTGATACATGATAATGTCTGCTCGCAATCTCCATGCCTGTCGCTCTCGTTTTTTCCTCTTAACTGAAGTATTCATCCCCTGGACGTTGCATGTCCAGATTCTCATCGGTTTCCTGCCCCCGCTATCCATATTCCACTAATTCAGTTCCTGCGCATCTGCATTCTCACCCCGGCTGGTCCCCCTCTTTGCCCCTCGTATGTCCCTCCACACCTTCCCTTTTGTCCATCCCCCCCTGCCCCACACCCTCTGCGCTCCCCACCCCAACTTTCCTTTCCCCCTGAGGGGGGGCTAGGTTCCTATAAGCTCACGGGCGTAATGACCCTCGCGCCTGGCCCCCGATCGACCTCAGGTTCAGCTTTCGGGAGATCCTAAACCCCACTTGAGATTCCAACATCGCCTTCCCTCCTTCTCCCACTGGGCCTCTGATTGTGTGATTCCGCCCACCCCATTGGCATAGTTTGGTGCACTCCATGTTCTTACTTGTGAGGTATTGGAAGTTGAGTTGCCTTCATATTTTCCTTTCTCCTTGATTTCTTCTAGACGGTGACTTCCAGCCTTCCAGGGCCATTTGTTCATCCATGTGCTTGTTCATGACCATCTCCATTGTCCTGGTGTAAGCCTAAAATGGGTTCCCCTTCCTTGCATGTTGTGATCCTGTGCTTTCTCCCTTCCCATGTGAAGAGGAGTCCAAACGGGAACGTCCATTTGTATCTCACTTGGTTGGTCGTTAGGTTTTGGACTACTGGACATTTTCCTTCTCTTCAGGAGCGTGGATTGACCAAGATACTGATAAAGTTTTACTTCTTGTCCATTTAACCTCCGTAGGCCTGCTGTTCTTGCCTTTCGTAGGATTTGTTCTTTCGGAGTGTAAGATGATATTGCTGCCAGCACGTCCCTTGGTTGTGCCCCAGGTTCGGCTGGTCTTCTTTGTCCTACTCAGTGCAGTCTGTCGACCTGGACTTGGGCTTCTATGTCCTCTGCTAGGACTTCCGAGAAGAGTTGGAGGACCGTTTTGGTTAAGTCTTTGTCTTCCACCGATTCCGATAGGTTTTTAATTCTAATGTTGTATCTTCTCAATCTATTTTCCAAGTCCTCACATTGAAGCTCAAGGTTTTTAGACAGGCGAGATAGCTGTTCTAGCACCTTGTACGATTTTTGGGTGTCGTCCTCTATTTGTTGCAATACTTTTTCCATCATGTCCATTCTCTCTTCCAGCTTTGCAATGTCTATCTTTACCTCCTGCAAGGATTGTTTCATATCCTCCTACATCGTTTTGAATTGGAATGAGAGTAGAAATTGGTTCTGGAATTCTTTCTGCTTTGGTCATGATGTCTCCCCCATATCCTGCTGTTCTTGGGTGAGAGTTTCTCGAGTGGCCTCCCCCCGTCGCGATGTCGCTATGTTGTCGGCGCTCCAAAGCTGTTTCAGATTTTTAGGTTGCTTCCCTTGGGGGGAGGAATGAGCTGGGGTTGTGGTTTTTAGTCTGGACTTGGACATCAATGCTACTGATGTGGCGATATTATTGCTCCCGATGGGGGTTCTGGGGGGGTGTGGGTCTTTGCAGTGCATTTCGTCCCTCTTGCTTGTCACAGTTGTGGCTTGCTGTATCCACTTGGGGGTCTGCCTTTATTCCCTGACCATGCCACGGTCTGCATTCAGTAGTATTTCTCGTTGTGTGATACGCGTCTCAGATGTCCTCCCCTGCTCATCGGAGTGCACCTCGGCTCCGGTCGATCCTCTGCTCGGGTGGATTATTGCCCAGAGTCGCTTTGTGGTGCTTGTTGGCGCAGCCCGGCGGGGAGAGACTCTTACACACGACCTCCACTGCCGGCCGCCATCTTGGAATCCGTAACTTATCATTTTAATGATATAGCAGCTGCTTGTTATTGATTGGGAGTTTTATTATATTTTTAAACATACTATTATACAGCACACAAATAGACAAAGCATGGATGTATCAAGCAGCATGGAAACAAAAAGGATCATGAAAGCATCATTCACCAACTGTCCAGCCAACTTACACAGTAGCTCAATCTTCTACAAAATGGCTGACACTATACCTAAGTTTTCAATATGATGCACTCTTTATGCAACACATAGAAGCTGGTTAACAAGGCCCCCCTGCATTCTTCTCTAAGATCTCTGGCAGAGAGCTAAAGCTTTCTAAAGCCAATCCTCTAAATGGACCCCAACAGCTTTAGAAAGGGGGAGAGTTTGGAGTGGAAGAGAATTTCCCAGTTTGAGGTAGGTGAAGAAAGTTATAAAAAAAAAACTCAGAGGTTGATGGGGTGGGGGTGGGGGGGTTTGGGGTGGGGAAGAAGTTTGTGTAGGTTGATTTTTGGTCCAAAGAAGCAATCTTTTTTTTTGCCTTAGATGCCTTAGATACATTGGGCCTCATTATAACTCAGGCGGTCCGGAAATAACGGTGGCGGTAAACCCGCCGCCACCGTTGTTTCCGGACCGCCTGATCCCGACTCCTGCAGGTGGGAGATGATGTTCCCGCCAGGTCTGACCTGGCGGGTTTAACACCGCCCGCCTGCAGGCGGCCGAGGAAACACCGGCAGCATTACGAGATGCTGCCGGTGTTTCCATGATCCCCATTCCCATCGAGTCACAGTGGTGACTAGGGGCCCGGTTCTCAAGTTGGTGGTAATTGCCGAAAATGTCGTAAAAAGGGCTAACGACATTTTCGGTAATTACACCCTATTCTGAAGGTGGCGCAAACTTCTGAAGTCGGAATGATTGCGCCACTTTAGGAATATGGGTGTCGGTTGCTAGGAAGGGCTGGAAACCAACCTAGCAACCGGGACTCTCGTTTACTCTGTCTTTGCATGGTTATTCTTGTGGCACTCCTCCAATTTCGTAAGCGCTTGAAATTGGCGCTGAAGTACGGGCCCAAATTGGTGTCGTACAGGAGGAGTGCCACAAGAAGCACTGTAAAGAGGGAGTGCCACAAAAAGCACACGGCTGTTTGGGTGTGCAGATAGTGACAGGTGGGTCCAGCATTGCATTTTTTTATCTTTGTTTGCAGAAGAGTGCATACTGCCATCCATTTGGATGGCAGTATGCACTCTTCTGCAAATAAAGATAAAGAAATGCAGTGCAGGACCCACCTGTCAGCATCCGGGAAAGGGCCTGCTACCCAAGGATATTTGAAGACGTTTCGTTTTATATAGAGCAGACTCAGAGGCCTAGAGACATTCCCTGTTCCCTTATGCCACCGGCAAGAGGCCTGAAGATCTTTAGCTGGTGGCAAGTAGAGATAGTGCAGCAAGGGTCAGAAACCAGCCAATCAGGTAAGAGGCCTTTAAGTATTTTCAGTTGTAGTTGTGTTACTTTGTTGTGGTCGCGTTATGATAAGGCTAGTTAGGTTTCTAGATGCAAGACAGCTTTTTCTTTTATGACATCCTGACATGCACCCTTTGGGACTCTTTTCTTTCTTTCAGTATAGGGATTACATGGCTAGGATTATATATGGGTTTTTTAACTAAAATAAATCTTTCTGTTTGAAACACAATTACCTGTCCGTCCCCTGTTTCTAATTTACCACAATATGTTGTCAAGTAATTATACCTGAACAACAGGCAGTACATGCACCAAGAACCAGTCACTGTGATATTGGTGGCCCGATGTGGGCCCGCCGACCCTGGTTCTCTCATTTGATGGAGATGTCTCTCTCTCCTCCAATGAAACTGCCTTGCCCATACAACATGTTATCTTCAGGACAAGGGGGAAACGCTTCATCCATGCCTGCAAACTCTGAATTTAGCGGCCTGGCTCCTGAGGTCATAGAGTTCAGGCACCTCCAACGTCCTCAGAGATGCATGGAGATACTTAGGGAGGCAAGAAAAAATAACACCCAACATTGCTACTCCAGTAAATGAAAGCTCTTCGTCATCTGGTACAATTCCAGTAGCATCAATCCTTTTGACTGCTCACCTACTCATCTACTCATATTGTGTTGTACCTGACTCACTTACTCAGGCCTGGTTTTTAATTCCCTGAAGGTTCACTTAGCTGCACTCTCAGCCTACACTGTCCCAACAGAAGGAGTCGTGGTAGAATAGATAAGTTATTAAGACTTTCATGGAAGGGGTTAAAAGGATGCATCCCCCCCATTTCTAACCCGGCTCCCGGATGGGACCTAAATGTGGTATTGACTAGATTTATGGGGTCTCCTTTTGAGCCTATGCATAAAGCAAGTCTCAAAGCTCTTACCTACAAGACTGCCTTCCTAGTGGCAATCACTTCAATAAGGAGAGTCGGTGAACTACAGGCCCTTTCTGTTCTAGACCCTTATGTTACAGTTCAGAGATAAGGTGGTTCTGCGCCCTCACCCTTGATTTGCGGCCAAGTTTATTTCCAAGTTCCATGTGAACCAGTCTATAGAACTGCCAACTTTCTTCCAGAACCCCACTAACGTGGCGGAAATAAGCCTACACATACTAGATGTGTACAGGGCAGTCATGTATTGCCTGGAAGGAACTAAACCACTAAGGAAGACAAACCAGTTTTTTTGTTTCAGTGGCAGCTGGTAGAGAAGGGGATCCTGACTCTAAATCGGCCATCTCAAGGTGGATTGTCAATTGCATCACACTCTTGCTACACTCTTGCTAAGAGAGAACTGCCCTTCAAGCCTAGAGCACACTCTACTCGAGGCACTGGGGCTTCCATAGCATTAATTGCAAATGTTCCCCTAGAGTCCATTTGCAAAGCAGCAACCTGGAGTTCTGTACACACCTTTACAAAACACAATTGCCTAGACACTCATTCTAGGTCTGATTCTCAGGTGGGACAAGCAGTACTAAGAAATATTTTCACTACTGGTTCTTCTCACATCCCAACTCCGGGTACTGCTCGCTAGTCTATGCACAGCATGTGATTATAAGCAGATTAACAAGCATCAGAAGACATGCATTACTTACCGTAATAGCATTCCTGATGATTGTATCTGCTTAGATTCACATGGGCCCACCCTTCCTCCTCGCTCAGATGGAAGTAACATAGACATCTTACTACTATTCTCTCTTTTCTGTACTCGCTCACGATAGTCATAAGGCTCCCTCACGGCAGAAAAAATACAATCCGAGGGACCTCGACGCGTGATGGATTTTGTGTACACAAGTCACATTGGGGATAGTGTTACAGGCACGCCCATGTTGACGTCCCCTTTCGATCCTCGAAAGACAAAATGCAATACTCTGTGGTTACCACTAGATGTCAGACTATATGCACAGCATGTGAATCTAAGCAGATACAATCAACAGAAATGCTATTATGGTAAGTAATGCATGTCTTTCTTTTACACCATCTCAAGCTCTGTTATTCTCATGTGGATTTGCTCACCAAAAAATGTTATCTTTTATACCAAGTATTGGTCAATTTTGGAGCCTCTTTATCTCCTGCAGAATCTTTGTGTATTTTCTCTGGGAGTAGGTCAGCTACCTCACTATCTGCATTTTCAGCCATTTATGCAAGATCATTAGTAGTATACTTGAGAGGTAGGCCCACTGGTTTTCGACTTGACCCGTGTCCCACCAGATTGTTTATATTAATTCCTCATTCTATTTCTTCTAACCCAATGCTCTCATTTTCTTCCAATATGCCCTTTCCGTATCTTGCTGAAATGTTGGAGTGGATGGTTATTAATCATTTACATGAATTCATGGACACAACTGGGATTTTGTATGATAATCAGTTTAGCTTCCACTTGGTCATGGCTACACGTCAATCTTGGTTAGAGTTCTGGACAAAATAAGGCTGACTGCTGATTGCAGCAGTGTTGTTGCCTTGATTATTTTCAATCTATCTGAAAAATTTGACATGAGCTGTTACAGGCCCTGCTTTTAATACAGTCTGTTTTAAGCCTGGCTGATTATTCTTTCCCTGTTTGTGTCATATTGAGTTCTGCTTGAGTAGAGAGCACCCAATGGGGCTGCCTGTTCTATTTGTAGGTCTTGCCTCTAGCTACACTTGTGAAGTCTGCTTTTTTATGTAGGTTGATGGCACATAGATTCTTTTGATATTTAATGGCAATCCTCAAGACTGTTGGGAACTTCAGAACTTGTCTATCTGCCAATGACAGTTGGATGTACAGTAATAGACTAAAAATAAATAAATCCCAAACTGAGTTGCTCGCCCTGTTTACTCAGCCTGACCTTTGGTCTGCTTGTATGTTACCTGCTGTCTTAGTCCCTGACGACAATGTGCCCGCTACTGTAAAAAACCTGGCAGTTAAAATGGACTCCTTTTTCTTTATCCCCTCCCATTGCGCCAATACCTCAAGTTTACTTATTTACTCCTTGTAAAAAGGTTTTTTTCTCCAGCATGGGGTCTGGCATGGATTCACGTGCTCATGAATATTCCCCGGCGGGCTGGGAATTCTCGTTTAAAAGAAAAAACGATTTCACTTTCACTTACAAACTGTATTTCTCCTTTAGACCAATCACTGAGCTCTGGGTCATACTGCCCCCAGCCAATGGCTGCCCTTTCCCTAAGCCCCTCCTCTGGCAGCCATCTTCAGATTTTTACCGCACGTTCAAGTGTTGGGAGTCCTCGTGTTTTGCTCCGTGAGCTGATCTATGTTTTTTGCGCTTTTTCTGTAAAAAGTTGGATTTTCTTTTGTCAAACAGAGCCTGTGCGCTCTTTCTTTACATCGGCTTGTTGGTGAATTTCAACGCCCCTCAGGGGCAAGAATTATCGAAGTTTCATTGAAGATTCCAAAAGACTATGGGCCCTTCTGCGCACTCCGGACCATGTCGGAAGAGAAGAGAGAGGGGAGTTCCCTTTTCAAGCTCCGCTCCAGCTGCGGTCTGCAAAATGTTTGTTGAGGACAAACACCTCCAGTGCCTCTACGGTCTCCATCCGGATCACAGGGAAGCAGATTGGGAAATTTGCCTCGAATTCTCCAAGCAAACCATGAAGGATCGCCACAGTAGGCTGGCGACGTTGTTCAGCGCCAATGTCACTTCCCCATGTGGCAAGCAGGGGCATGCTTCACCCAGGACCGGCCAGTCCGAGGAGCAGGCTTCTAAGTCCTTTGAGGGCGCTCCATCTGTGGGGGCCCAAGCCAAGCACCGCAAGTCAGTTTCCGTAAGGGTCGCCATGAAAGCGGGGCCCGCGATGGGCAGGACGCGCTCATCTTCTCCATCTCCAGCCATCGCTCCAGCTCCTCCTGGAAGAGGAAATTGGCTAACCCGGCATAGCTTCAGGAAAAGCCTGAGAAGACGAAAGCGCAGGAAAAGGCGGCCAACCTGCCCCTGAAGGCCCAGGCGGTCCAGGTGCTGTCATAAATGATGATCGAGTTTGTGGCTGCCGCCCTCTCAAAGGCCAAGTGTGCTGACCCAGTCCAGGTAGCCCAGGCTATGCCCAGAGTGTCCCTACCCCCGAGGCGGGAGGCCTCCGCCGAGCCGGTGGAGAGGACACCGGAGAAGAGGATGCCATCTCTAAGCCTGAACCTTACCCCTAAGGATGCAAAAAAGGAGGGTTGTGGGGGGGGGAGGCCTCAACCGTACTCCAGGGCACGGATATTTCTTCCCCTAATGAGGAGGACCAAGTGTCCTTACACACGGTCCAGGAGGACGTGGGGACGACGACGCAGACGGCGGAAACTCAGAGGGGAACGGCAGAGACGCTGACTGTGGAAATGCCGACAAACAGCGACGGCAGAAATGCCGACAACAGGTGTCAGAGCTTCAGAAAAGGATGCCAACGACACCCCTGAGGACACAGGGATGGACACGGCGACTACGAACACGGACAACGACATGTCCACAGCGGGCAGTTCTCCGCAGCCAAAGGCTTCTCCCCAGGACGAGGTGGGATTGTTACATGTCATGGTCGCCAGATCGTCCAAACTCTTCCAATTGACACCAGAAGAGACCAGAAAGGAAGGTTTCCTATATCAACAGTGCAAGGCCAAGAGGGATAGGCTGGAGAAACATGCCTACGTTTGCAGCTTTCCCCGGACTCAGTGGTTTCAGTGGCAGCGAGAAAGAAATGTCCTAACACCTCATCTTCATCCCCCGTTCCCCTGGATAGCGAGGGGAAGAAGTTATATGCCATGGGAAGAAAGGTGATCTACTCGGCGGCATCAACAGTCAAGGAGGCCAACGCACTTTCAATCCTGGCCAGGTGCGACAGGGACCTGTGGTATAAGATGGCCCTGCTGCGGTTTGAGGCGCATTCCATCCTCCAGGAGGGAGAGGTGGCCTTGGACCATGCCATCACGGTGGTCCTGGACATCGCAGATGGGGAACAGTGTCTGCCTCCGTCATTGTGGCTGGCTGAAAGCCACCAAATTCTGTCAGGAGGCCCAGATGAGGGTGCTGGACATGCCCTTCGATAGGGACAACCTCTTTGGGAAGGCCTTTGATAGTCGTTGCAGGCCATTAAGACTGACACAGTGACGGCCCGTGCTCTGGGTACTCTTCAGCAACACCGCCCTTCCTGTAGGACCTCTGGCAGGAAGTCCGGCAGATTGTCAGTTTTCGGCAGAGGGTCGTCTTCATACGGTCAACCCTCCCGGTCCACGACCCAGTAGATCTACAGAGGCCAATCCAAGGCTTTCGTGGAGGTGGCCAACATCGCTCCCAATGCAGCGGCAGTCCCCAAAGTAAGATTGAACCAGCCAAGACGTCTGGTCCCCATACATGCACCCCGGCGGGAGGCTGGCTGGCGGGCTTAGTCAGCGAGTGGAAGAAGATCTCTATCGACCAATGGGTGCTGGATGCTCTCGCCCAGCAGAAGTGTCCGCAGATACCTCCGGTGGCCCAGCAGGAGCAGCACATCCCTCAGCTCCTGCAGGAAGTACTGGCCATGTTAAGAAAAGGGGCAATAGAGCTGGGTCCAAAGTGACACCGGGGCTCCAGAGTCTACTCCAGATACTTCTTGGTAAAGAAGACCTGGAGCTGGAGACCCATTCTAGACCTGCGATGTCTCAACAAATACCTCAAGTCCCAAATATTCAGGATGGTCACGTTGCAGCACATGCTCTGCCAAACTAAAACAAACAAACAAACGGGAGGAAGGAGACTTCTTGACGTTGCTGGATCTGGAGTACACATACTGCATGTCCCAATTCATGATAAGCATCAAAGTTCCTGCGCTTCGTAGTATAGGGAAGGCACTACCAATTCAAGGTCCTCCCCTTCGGACTGAAGTCGGCGCCCAGGGTGTTTTACGAATTGCCTGGCAACAGTGGCGGCCAATCTGTGTCTACAGAGGATACACATGTACCTGTACCTCGACGACTGGCTCATCTGGGCCAAGTCAAGGGAGTAGGCGTCGAACACACAGAGAGGACCGTCTGGCTGCTTACGATCTGGGGTTATCTGTCAATAATCCAAATTCATGCTCGATACCATTGCAGAACACGCTGTTCCTGGGGGCCAGGCTCAACATCGTCTCCTGTCTGGCGGCTCCATCGGCAGAGAGAAGAGCGGCCCTGCTGGGCAAGGTGCAATGGCTGTTGGCACTGATGACTGCCATAGTGCGGACCATCAAGTAAGTCGCTGCTCGGCATGATATTGTCATCCATCTACCTGATCCGACTCTGTAGGTTGTGGATGCGACCCCTGCAGGAGTTCTGGACGCTTGCTGGATCCAGGTGTCCAGAAGCTTCGCAGATAGGACTACCCTCGACGAGGAGTTCCGTCGAGCGATAAGGTGGTGGGGCATACGCTCCAACATCACCGAGGGCACAGGATTTCAGAGCCTGCGTACCAGGAGACGGTCACCAGACGCTTCCCTGGAGGGCTGGTGGGCCCACACAGGATGTCTTCACGCCATAGGCCTGTGTCTGCCAGAGGAAAGGGATCTCCACATCAATATCCTGGAGCTGCGGGCAGTGTTCTGGGTCCTCAAGTCGTTCCTTCTGTCCCTCAAGGGTAAAGTGGTGAGGGTCTTCACGGACAACACCACCATGATGTTGTACATCAGGAAGCAGGGGGGCACCAAGAGATGTTCCTCATCCCTTTCCACCTAGCGGAAGTCAAGAACACCATCGCTGACTCCCTCAGCAGGGAGCTGTGCTCCTGCCACAAGTGGGAACTTTGACAGGATCAAGTTGACCGGCTCTTCCTCAAGTGGGGCAGACCCCAGATCGATCCGTTTGCTATGTCGACTAATTCTAAATGCCATAAATTCGCCAGCAGGTTCCACCAGCCGAGGAGCATGTAGGACACGTTTTCCTTCCTGTCGGAAGGCCTGTTCCTGTACGTGTTCCCTCCGGTGCCTCTCCTGCTCCGAGTCATCAATCAACTCAAACGGTGCCGATGCAAGATGATCCTCGTTGCCCCGGCGTGGCTGAGGCAGATTTGGTACCGGGACCTTCTCAGCCTGTCAACGTCACCCCTGGTCAAGCTGCCAGTGGTCGCGGATCTTCTCACCAGAGAAGGAGGCGCAATCCTGCATCAGGAACCAGGGTCGCTGAACCTGAGGGCTTGGCTCCTGCAGCCTTTAGAGTTCAGAGGGTACGATTTGCCGGCGGATGGCAAGGGAGGTCCTTGCCAGGTCTAGAGCGTAGTTGACTCTTGGGTGCTATGGGCACAAGTGGATTATCGTTCCCGCCGGTGAAGGCGCCTGCCCCGGCGTGGGAACTCAACGTGGTACCGACAAGGCTCATGGGGACCCCTTTCGAGCCTATGCATCAGGCCCCTCTCAAGTTACTCTTGTGGAAAACTGCTTTCCTCGTGGCCATCACCTCTGCCAGTAGAGTAGGTGAGATCCAGGCCCTATCCTGCAAACAGCCTTATCTGACAATTCACAACATGAGGGTGGTGCTGCGGACGCACCCCTCCTTCATGCCAAAGGTTCAGTCGGAATTCCACCTCAACAAGCCTTTGGTGTGTTGCCAGTGTTCTTTCCGAAACCTTCGTCACCGGCTGAATGGACTTTGCACTCGCTGGATGTGGCTCGTGCTCTGAAGTTCTATGTGGCACACACAGAGATCCCGGAAGACGTCTCAACTATTAGTGAACTTTGGTCCTGTGAACCATGGGAAGGCCTTGCCCAAGGCTTCCATCTCCAGGTGGCTCTCCGGCTGTATCACACGCGGTCATCGGTTGGCAAACCGACCGCTGCCCGGCCTTCCGAGAGCCCATTCCACCAGAGCGATCGCTGCGATGATGGCGTTGCTGTCTGGTGTGCCCCTGCTGGACATCTGCAAGGCTGCTATGTGGAGGTCCACGCACACCTTCACAAGATTCTACTGCATCGACAGGGATTCCAGGGAGGGGTCCAGGGTCGGCCATGCAGTGCTACGCAACCTGTTAGCTTGAAGGTGAGCCTGTTCCAGAGGTAAGAGGAATTGCTTCTGTTGAGCTTTGCCACCTCCCGTGGTTGGGTAATGTTGTACTGCTATGAATTCTTTATTCATGAGCATGTGAATCCATGCTGGAGATCAATAGTTACAGGTAAGTAACTTGTACCATCCTGTCACTTTTTCTGCTACAGTTCAAGTCAGCTTGGCTATTGGTCTCTGTTTTACATTTACAACACATTCAGAACCCATCTGTGTAGCTTCACTGTGCTCTTCAGATCTGTTGCCATGCCATTCGCTCACTTCATTTTCTTCCAGTCACCAAACGGATCATAGTAAAACCTTGTGCTTTGTTCCTAAATCTCTCCATGCCAATAATTTTAAGGTTCGGTCTTCTAAATTGTGGAGATATTGTGGTCTCTAAACTTTGCATTCAACAGCAGCAACTGTGCTTGTGCTTCCAAAATATTGTCTCTCATCATGGTGGTAGAGCTTTCTATGTTCAGGAGTTTGCCTCAGGAATGCCCTTCCAACATACCTTTTCCTGATTTATTCCTGCCCTGTTTGGTATTTTTCAAAGTTTTAAAGACCTGGCTTTTTTAATTCTGACTATTCATATAGCTTGCCTCCATTTTGTTTCTACCTAGCACCATAATGCCAGTGATAGGAGATGCATCCATTTTAAAGCATTGTATTCACACTCGATTAGGTTCAACATAACATTTTATTGAGTGTTTTCACAAGGATTACATCAATGTAAACTGTTGTAACATGCAAAAGTCAGAGGGCCCTGTAGGGGAGCAGAAGTAATCATACAACCAAGTAACAACACAGAAGCAATATTGCATACATACTCTATTTTTTTATAGATTTATACTGTGCCTAAAGCCCGCAGGCATCGGGGCGCAAAACAAAAACACAGTACTTACAAACATATAGTAACGGGATATAGGATGCCCTACCTAAAAACAAACAGAGAAGAAAGTAAGCGACTAACTAGCCTGAGAATCCTCATCTTACTTAAAGAGGAAGGTTTTCTGATTTTTTTCGGAAGATTGCATAGTTGGCCTCAAGTCTGAGCCACAAGGGGAGGTTATTCCACTTTTGTGCTGCGAGCACTGGGAATGCTCATCCCAACACTTTAGTACGTTTGTGAGGTAGGACATGTTATTGCATTTCATGGCAGGTGACAGTGGGGGCCGTCGGGAGCCTGATTTCTAGTCCTTTCTGAGCTTGTTGCGCTGCTGGGGAACCCTGGGAAGACAGTTGTTCGGAGTTTTGCCCCTTAATTATGTTTCTTGAGACATCGGGTCACAGGGGGCTCGCCAGCTATTCCCGGGTAGTGCTCTGTATAGTCCAGAAAGGGTGACCATGTGCTGCGGAATTTGTTTGTGTTTCCTGTGCAGTTGATGGTTATTTTCTCAGCAACTACTGTGTCCCAACATTTCGCCCACCATATGGGGAGTGCCGGGCCTTTGGGTTGTTTTCATAGCCGTGCTATAGTGATTCTGTGGACCCTTTTCAATGTGGCACTCGTATGGTGTTGTGTTTTTTTTGTTACATTTAGCCAATCTGTGGCTCCAGATGGGGACAATAAAAGGATACTTAGCGGTGCTTTCTATTTTTAAGCGCTCCCTGGAAGAGGTTTCCTATTTCAAGATTCCTTTGATCATACCATTTTTGAAGGGGCTCACCAAAGTGTAGCCTCCAGTATCATTCCAGGTCCCAGCTTGGGACTTGAATCTGGTGTTAAAATTCTTAACTTGTGTACCCTTTGAGCCTTTACACGCCTGTCCTCTAAGGCTTTTAACACTTAAGACGGTCCTTCTTGTAGCTTTAACATCAGCCCGCAGGGTTAGTGAGTTACAGGCTCTCTAGTGCAAACCTCTGTACACTACTTTTCACAAGGACAAAGTTGTTCTTACCAATTCAGATTATGGCTCCAAATTTTGGGATCCCTGCCAGCGCAGGTCTGCTTGACTCCCCAACTGCTTTTCAGATAGTAAATCCAAACACTACTCTTCTATGCTGGCCACTTTGAGGCAGATCTGCGCTTGGATACCGATGAGGCTGTTGGTGTCATAGAAATGCATGTAAATTAAGACCTTAACATATAGGCCCTTGTACATCCTGATGGGATCATATAGTTATCCTTGGTGTTGAACTTCACTTCTGACTTGTATGTTATGTCGATCCTTTGTCACACAGTAAACTGACAAACTCATAGAATGGCAGAGTCAAGCACATCAAGGGGAGGAAGGGTAGCTCAGGGGCGACGCATTTGTCTACGAAGCAAGACAACTCACCATAACACAGGTTCGAATCCCGTTCCCGCAGAGTGGTATTCAGCGTGTTATAAATGGACAGTTATAACGCATACCCCCTTTTTTAATTGTCTACTGCTCTGTGTGGAAACCTTAAGCATGCATATATGCACTGCCTTCCCATCCCATCCTTTGTGACATCAACCCCTCCAGCATTTCACCAAAGGTTCCCACACACCGCAGGGCTTGCGATTGAGACAGTTTGGCAGAGCTCCAGCGCTCGCGCTTTTCACAGCATGGTCACCGCAGCTTTGACAAACCCTGAAGATTGCAGCTTAAACACTGACGGGGGGCCGTTTGGCTGGTGCATTCTGGGTTGTGGGTTTCTTCTGCTTCCCACAGGTGTGAGGAGGCGCGGCGGCAGACAGGGTAACATCATGCTCTTGCCGAGACATCATGTCACTGGATTAGGGAAATCCCTCTCTGCCGTGAAGTTACAGTAAAAGGATACGGCTTTCAGTGGAAGCCTCGACCAATGCCATTTCAGTTAGCATGCACTGGTATATGGCTGCGTGCTGAATAATAGGGTATGCACAATTCTTCAGATCACTGTGAAACCAGTTCAGCGAAAGAGGGCTTAATATAAACATGTACGGCCAGTAACTCACTGCTCTTTCCAGTAATGTTGGAAGCTGTGCACTTGACATTACACGTGCACCCACAATTGTGCCTCAGCAAACATTTCTAACTAGGTGCCTAGTAATGTACTGTAAACATGAAATGCCATGCTAATGCTTGAGCATGCAGATTTCACATTAAATGGTGCAAAAACCTTGCAAAACAGGAGATAATGGCGCGTTACATTGTTATGGGTATTTTGACAACTGGAACACAATTAAGTGTCACTAAAAGACTGGACACTTTTAGAATTAATTATTTCATTAAACATTTAAAATATTCCATACATTCCTGTTCCTAGACAGTAGGCTGTTGCTTCATACTCCATTTTTGCCATTATAGCTCATTATCTTTACTTCTACGTAGCACAGATTTCCTGAGGAAATACAATTTAATTAGTAATAATTCCCATTTCCTGCCTCCACACAATGGAACAATACATTTTCCATTGACTAGTAACATGCACAAAAAGAACATATAACTGAAGACCACTTGAAATGAGTTGCCAAGCTATGATTTCCTTCCTGCAAGGTTTTCACTGACTGCAGCTAACCTATCCAACTTGCTGCCAAGAAATGTATAACTATCATTGAGAAAACAATAGCCAAGGGTTTCCAGGGGACAGAGGGTTTATACAGCAACATTTTATATTTGATCATAGTGTCTAAATATGGTGTTCTATATTGTATGTACAAGTTGATATCGCCAATTGCTACGCATACCTGCTGATCATATTGATAAGTGCCTATTGTCTGGAATTGACATCAGGTATGACTGCGAGTATACAGAGGAGACATTGGAGCATTTTGCAATTTTTTTGAATTTCTCAAATTCTAAAATAGGATAACACGTGCAATAATCTTAATTAAAGCATATTTTATAGTGCACAATTGGAATTGGGGTTTGTAACGAAAAACCCAAGTCACAAGTCTGTAACTCAAACTCCTCCCTGATGTCTTTTATACTGTTCACCAAAATATGCAGCTCAAAAGACTGTGTTGTGGCGATGGTGTCTGAATATGTTGAGATTACAAATATATTGATCTATACAATTTATAAGCCTTCCACCCCGTTGCCTTTGGTGTGCCTCAAGGGTAACCGTTGCTGTTTATCTTTTTTAGTTTTGGCTTCCAGTGGCGTAAGCAGAAAACTCTAGTTTGCAGGTATTCAGTTCATAATTCAGTTCAGTTCATAATGACTCCACACAACGTATGCAGAAAACTCCTCAAACTCCTACTGTCACTAGGCCCCTCTCCAGTCACACAGTTTCCATATTACACAATGAGAACTCATGCCCCACATGCTGCCTGGGCAGTTTGGGATGCTTTAAATAGCCAATGTGTAGTAACCTCACTGTGGCATCTCTCGTGGCGAGCCTTTTCCCTGCATCCTGAAAGTAGAACGGTGCTGTGTTTCAAAAGACTTTCTTTTGAAAGTCTGCAGTTTGGTCGTGGACTTTTGGTTGACCTCAAATAGTTTTTATTTGTTTTGTTCTAGTAGGGGAGTCCCCCCATGACACCCACACGCCCAAGCCACCCAACCTTCATACCCCCAGATACCAGGCCAGGAGGATAGCTCAGGGGCAAAGCTTTTGTCTTGGAAGCAAAACAACACATAGCAACACAGGTTTGAATCCTGGGCTTGCGCTTAGAAACTGGTCTCCGGTATTAAGCACGTTCTAAAAGAACAATTATAGTTATACTCATACAAATATACACATATATGTATAGTTGTAGCCCCTGTTTTCTGGCCCTGGTCTGTGTAAAGGTGTACACTCCCTCACCCCAGACCAGGGACAGTTCCCATGGAAACTACAACCTCCCAGGCCCACTGGGTAGGGAGAGGAGCTGCACCTGCCAAATGAAATTGATGTTACAGGAGATGGGCAACCGTTCTGTGAGTGGCTAACTAGACACAGCCACCAGAGAGAATTTTAAAAGGATTCCAATGGGGTCCTCTATTTATAAAACCACTTAACCTTTAATACTTTCCTTTTTTACCCTAGGATTCCCCTGCACCAACTAAATGGGGACCTGCTATGTCAGCTCAGCCTTCCTTGTAGGGGGTCTCTGTGATTCTTCAGGTGACTCTGATGCAACAGACCACTTGCCTAAACCCAGGTACCACCCACATGGAATATGAGTCCAGAGGATGGCCTCTGTGGGTGATCCCATCTTGCATGGTTGGACCAGTAATATTCCACTACCCCACACCAGGGTACCTCCTCTGTGCCCCCTGTTTGTACTTAATGTCCTATCACAACAATAGCCTACCCCTACTTAACTTTTAACCTACTGTGACGAGTCACTAGGAGTTGTCACTTCTCCCCAGGAGGGAGACATTTTCCATGAGGCTATGGAGGTGTGGCAGCTACTCTATATTCCTCTGTGGGGGTGGTTTAATGCAGGAAAAACACATGGGGAGGAACTCACCTCGTGGAGACAAGGACAACCACCTGAGGTATGGCACGGGAGACACCATTGCACCAACACATATTCTGCCTCCTCTTTCCTCTGCTAACTTCTATGTCGAATGAGACCTTGCTACATTGTATAAAAACGGATAATGGACTAAGTAATGTGTCAAGCCCAGCGGGATAGGCTGGGAGTGCGGAGTTCGAACGACTCGGGAGTTAGGCAGACCCGAGGAAGGAGAGAACGGAGTATGCCGGCAGTCTGCCACAGGAGCGTCCAAGCAGGACCATAGGAGCATGACTGTGCAAGTGGCAGGAGGGAAGGCGAGCGGAGGAAAACTGTTGGTGGAGTTTCCTTCCGACAGCAGAAGGCAACCTAAACAGCCTGCAGAAGCAAGCTGAAGGACTGGTGTCACTGGAGGCCCCGGCGACACACCTACACCCAAATTGAGGTAGCTGGTGGTGCAGGAGACCCGGAGGGGACGAGGCGGTACAGGTAAAGTAGGCTTATGCTGACTCCCCTCAAGCCCTTGGTAACCAGTGTGCCCAAGGGACCCCAAAAGGCCCAACGTGTAGCACAGCTCTTCTTCCTCGACCCAGTGGCCATACCAATAAGTCCACTGACCACCAGGGAAGGGTTGAGGACCCCAACCAAGTCTAGATAAGCAACAGAGGAGACCATCCTCATTGTGGTGGCAACCATAAGCCAACTACTCATAAGTGAAGGGTCGAGGACCCCAGCGTTATGTGAAGTGTACAAAGTGTGCATCTGATGAAAGCTTCCTCTTGTCCATGACAAACCCAAAGCCACTGCCCACCAGTGAAGGGTCGGGGACCCCAAAAATAAAGAAGTGGGTGAAGGAGAAAAACGTCCTCAATTCAGTGGGGAGGCAACGCCCGTTCAGCACAATAGAAGGGTCTGGGATGCCAACCTAAGGAAGTGTGAAAAAGGTCAGAAAGCCAGACAAAGAGAGTGGAAGTTTGCCTACAGTTGGAAGGAATGGCAAACTCTATTGAATGACTGTGTAACATACCAGGAGAACTGGAGGGCATCAGAGGAAGAGAGCTATGCCCCATGAAAGGATGTAAAAGTCTATACCCAATCCAGGAGAAGGCAGTCATTCTAATGGATCAGGATAAACTGACTGTGTGAACGTTTGTGTAATCAGATATTGAGGCCAGGGGAAGGGAGTCATTCCTTCTGGCTTGAGAACGCTTCGAACAATTGTCAAGAAGAACACTTGACATACACCAAGAGAAGGGAGTCATTCCCCTGGTGGAAGAACATTTTGTGTTATTATATTTCCTTGGTTGTAGAGTGTAAGGGCTAGCGATGTATGGAAACAGGATGGTGACTATTTGCTTGAAAGATATTCTGACAGTTCTTTTAGTTTTGGTTGAGGCAGGGAAACCTCTCATAGTGATAGGGCCAGATCGTTTTTTCTTTAACTTCTCAATAAATATTTGTGAAAAATGTCACCCCTGTGTCTGCCTCACTCTCCTGCAACCTTACACTAAATAACACTCCCCACTAATTCAATCCCCAAACCTTACTCCCCCTACTCTGCTGCAGTCAGTCACCCCCTTCATAGTACCTTCAAGTGCTGTCTCTGGCACACTGAGGACGTGCTGTAAAGCTGGTAGCAGGGCTGGCTGACGTCTGGTGGCAGTGCTGGCTGGGGGCCTGTCCCCCGATGAATGATTGGGCCCTGGCCCCTCTTCTTTTTTCAGGGTGACAACGTCCACCACATTGGGCCACCCGCACTCATGCAGCCCTGGCAAGGCTGTACTTTTTCCTGCTCAGACAGCATGCTGCCCGATCCCTTCAGGATGCTAGGGCCCGTCTGGTCTGGTCCCGGGGCAGGCTAACACCCACCACGACCCCAGGGCTGCTGAGCTGCCCTGGGATAAGCAGCTTTGTCCCTGTGGCTTATTGTCTGTGAGGGCTTCCCCCCCACACTGCGCCCGACACCATAGATGGATTTAGTTACTAGGGTCGGCTCTCCTCTGCTTCTTCTCTGGTTTTTTAAAATCCTCACTGGATTGAGTCCATTGCTGGACTGGGCAGGGGAGTTCTATTTCATTGTTCTCTTTTCTTTCTTTTGTTAACATTCCATGGTGGCTGGATGATTTGATCTAACATGAAACACATGAACACACATACACACAGCAATAAATAAAACGCACTACACATTTAATAAAATACTTGCATTACCCTGGTGTCTGTGTCTTTATTACTCAGATTACATGCAGCTTCCACTAGCTGGGCCCCGTCAGGAAATTCCCGTCCCCAGGAAAGTCACTCACATTGACGCTAGGTGGCATTGCTATCCGGATATCCCTGCTAGGTGGCGTTGCTATCCGGATACCCCTGGACCCTCAAGGGCCTAGCCAATCTCAGCACTGCCTCCAATATAGCTCCTGATTTCCGGCCTTTGTTCCAGCAAGGATATGCACCTCCCCCTCCCCGAATCAGTCGACGTTGGGATCCCTATAAAATTCACTCTGGTGTTTGTGTCCATTGGTAATCTGAGAACTCCAGGATCCAGCCTGTCTCCTGTTATCAGGAATTTTATTATTTTGAGGTGCAGCACCCCTCCCTACTCGGCGGGCCTGATGGGGGGGCGGGGAGGGGTATGGGGGGAGTGGGTTGTTCCCATGGGAACTATCCCTGTTCGGGATGAGGGAGGTACACTCTTTTGCGTGGACCAGTGCCGTAATCAGGGGCTATGTATGTAATTAGTTGATTCGACCAGAAGGGCATGACTAAAAACTAGAAATTCTTTTAAAACTCGAAATGGGAAGTGCAACACCTCTGTGCTGTGAATGCAGCTCCATCCATCGCAAGCCCCGCTCTAGCCCATTCTGTTGACAGACAAGTACTGTTCAGTATCTCCTTGCTCGTGCTACTAGCCAAGCCCTACTCCCCAACAGAAGTACCTACCACCTATCAAGCTCAGATAGACCAAACATAACGTCTGCCATGCAAGTTAGCCACAAGATGTTATCAAAGGGGCAATAGATCTGCCAACATTTTTGGTATTGTTTTGTTGCTCGGTTTCATTCAGATGGCATTGTCAATTCAGAATAATGTTCCCCTTTCATATGAAGACAGAGGTGGCTGTTGTAAGGAAGGCTTGGTATCAACAGTAAAACAACAACCAAACAGACTGTGGGCTATTTTTAAGACACAGAGGTTCTGCCCATTTTGCAAACAGAAAAGTCAAAACCTAAAAACCAGTGTGTCACTTCTCCTAAGAACCTTCTCTCTTCAATCTACCCTCTTTTCTCTTTCAAAAAGAGATCACCCAGACCATGGACCACATAGGTACTGGGTAGCACACAAATTTAATCTTAAAAAAATATTTTTATTTTATATATATATATCTCATTAAACACTTCATTCCACATACATTTCTCTAAAACACAATTTTTTACAACCTGGTGTGGTTAAAAACATTCATAACATCATGTAGACAAACATACAAAAATTACATATTTTTGACTGTACTTCAAGTCAATATTTGAAAGTAGTTGATACACCTACAGTGGTCAATTGTTCACTTGTGGTAGAGCGACCTTACAGTGCAAAAGGTGCAAAATGTCAACATTAATATCACAGAAACAATTTGAACAAAAACAATTGTAGTGTAAACACTGTGTTGGTTTTTTCACAATTTTTTCTTATGTGTAAAGGGACAGTTTACCTTAAGCAAGGCACCTTTGAACCCTTATGTTAGGATATATTATCTAACTCCTTTCTTCCGAAAGGTATCTCATACTAAATAGCTCTGTTGTTATAACACTGTTATTGAATCACAGTGCTCCATACCCAACATGTTTCGTCCTATGAGAGCAGTTTATTACTCTATGAACTTCATCAGGGGAACCAACGTGATCCCACTACAAACTTAAAATTATTAGACTTCTACCAATTTAGTCCTAATTGATATTAGTTTTCTACAGACAAAGTTTTTAGCAAACAATTGTGACTCCTTCAATCCTGTTTACAAATGAGGTTCTTGGATCAATTCACATTGGATTCTTGAGAGAGGGTGTGTAGCACATATCATGCTAAGAGGGGAAAAAAACGGAAAGAAGAAGGAACAAAGAAAGGAGAGAAAAGTAGCAATGAACACTTTGTGTAAAAAAAGTTTTTTAGCTACTGAAAATTTTCAAAAGCATGTTATTATGCTTTCTACACACTTACCATGCATAGGTTAATTAATTTATTCTGCGCATGGGAATATCCAGGTGTCCTTTCTCTGGACTGTGCCCTGTGAACAACACCACAGACACCTTGTTAAGAATGCACCACATGTGTCTACCTGCAACTAATCATAAACTGCCTCACGTTTTTATGCAAGGCTAAAACAGTTGCTTTCTCTACACTTTGGCGTGTACCAGTTAGTTGTCAGATATATATATATTTGATTAATGCAACTGAGAATATAACCGACCAATGGTTACAGATTTGATTCTTTGTGCGAGGACTGCGGTATTACCTTGTGTCCTCCAAATGTAAACATCCACGGTAGTTGAGATCTTATCCTTCCGCATGTTCAAAATGAAGGTGCCAATCACACTCGTACATCAACTCCGCCCAGATTTATGGCCGTGTTTTGTTCGAGCGTTTAGACATCGCTGTAATAAGCCAATATGCGGTTTTAATTAAATGTTTCAGTTAGACCTCTTAAAACAAAAAAATCCAACCATAACAATCGGTTCCACTGTAGTACTCCGTCTGTGCTTACCTTCGTCGGCTCTGGTCTAAACTCATTGCCGCGGTCGTCTGTCTGCCTCTCTGCCTCAGGTCCCGGGGCTTGTTTGCACTCGCGTAGATCAGCGACTAATTAGTGTTTGCAGGTTGTGTTTCGATGTCACATGATCCTACGTTTTGTAGTAGCGTGATTGTGCTGTACGGCTCATGGTACTGGCGCACACCAAGCGCCCACGATAAGTCCACGTATTCTCCGCGGCCAACAGCAACGGCCGAAAACACAATTCGAAATGTGTGCCTGTCAGCACAATGTCGAAATAGGTAAAATTCAAAAGCATATGACTAACTAGAAATTTTCCCTCTTGAATATATTTAAATATATATTTAATAAAATCACGGTTTGTTCTCTACTAGTAATTGGAATGCTAAGAACTTACAGAGCAGAGGATGTTGATGCCAGAGGGAGTTGTTATCCGCGGTTTGTCCCGCTTGTTTTCGGCCGTTGCTGTTGGCCGCAGAGATTACGTGGACTTGGCGTGGGCGCATGGTGTGCGCCAGCCACTAGCGATTGGATGTGCGTTCCGGCACCATGAGCCGTACAACACAATCACGCTACTACAAAACGTAGGATCATGTGACATCGAAACACAACCTACGAACACTAATTAGTCGCTGATCTACGCGAGTGCAAACAAGCCACGGGACCTGAGGCAGACAGACGACCGCGGCAAGGCGTTTATACCAGAGCCGATGAAGGTAAGCACAGACGGAGTACTACAGAGGAACCGACATCCTTGCTGATATTCAGTCGTACTTTGAGTACAATCTGCCACAGTCCACCACCCTGAGGGTCCGCTGGGATGCCTTCAAGGCCTTCATCAGGGGGGCGTCCATCTCTAGGGAATCAGGAGTCCTTAAAACCATAAGAGCTACCCTATCCCGCACTGAAACTAAATTAAGGGACCTGGAGCGAGCCCACCCAGCCTCCATTGATCCGGGAGTCCTCTCCCAGATCAGCGAGGAGCTCAAGATCTTCAACGAGTAGGCCAATAGGGAAGTCCAGTACTTCAGCCGCCCACAGTCGGCATGGAAATACAGCGAGGGAGACAGACCAGGCAAAACACTGGCCGCTCTGGCGAAGGGAGGGTGGGGTCAATCCCAAATTACTTGTGTTAAGGACAGTCAGTGGTCTGATCAGCACATCCTGGAGGTCTTCACAGGCTTCTACTCTGATTTATACTCTCAGCCCCCCGAACATGGTGACTCCCAGATGCGGGAACTCCTGGAACAGATTCCCACCACCATCGTTTCCGCGCTACAAGAGACCAGCTAGACTCCCCCGTTACACTGGATGAGATAGTGGAGGCTATCACTAGTCTCCCAAAAGGAAAGGCGCTGGGCCCTGATGGGCTGGCGGCGGAGTTCTATCAGGAACATGTGGCTATACTAGCCCCCGAATTGCTCGGGGTGTGGAACGAGTCTCTCCGGCTGGGATCCCTTCCCCCGACATTACGCGAGGCCATTATTACGGTTCTGCTCAAGCCTGGCAAACCTGCTGATGAGTGTGGATCATATCGGCCCCTTTCACTTATGAACCTGGATACAAAAATCTTTGCGATGGTGATCGCCAATCGCTTCCTACCTGTTATGCCATATATGGTGCACGACGACCAGTCGGGTTTTGTGCCCGGGAGATCCACATCACATAATATCAGGAGGCTCCTTAACGTCCTGGCACAAATCATTCAGGACGTGAGTGCAGTTGCGGTCACCCTGGATGCCCAGAAGGCCTTTGACATGGTGTCTTGGAGGTACATGTGGCTGGTCCTGGAGACCATGGGCATTGGGCCTAGGATGATTGCATATATCAAACTGCTGTACAGCTCTCCGGTTGCCAGGGTCCTAGTCAAACGTCTGCCTTGTTCCATCTCTTCAGAGGCACCCGCCAGGGATGCCCGTTGTCCCCGATCCTGTTCGCACTGGCCATTGAGCCTATGACGGACTTTGTCAGGGAGCACCACTCACGCAAAGGGATACGGCTACAGGGTACCCCCGAGATTATTTCACTTTATGCAGACAACGTACTACTGTTCGTCAGAAACCCAGACCTCCACCCTATTCTGCGCAACATCACTCGTATGTGTAAATACTCGGGATTCACGATCAATTATGTGCCAAATCTGAACTCTTCCCCCTCATGGGCTCCACGATTCAACCTGCCACGGTGTACCCGCTACGTTGGTCTCCCGACGGGATTAAATATCTGGGAGTCCAGGTGTCCGTGACCAAAGAAGCTCTCTTAACTAACAACTACCTGGCCGCGGCAGAACTGGCAGAGTCCAAGATAGTGCGCTGGCGCTCTCTCCCGTTGTCATTGGCGGGTAGATTATCACTGGTTAAAATGATTTTACTCCCCAAACTGCTGTACACATTCACGAATGTCCCCATATGGCCCGGCAAGAAGTACTTTGCTGATCTACACAAGCTATGCGCTCAGTTCCTGTGGCACTCTGGTGCGGTGCAGAAAAAATGGGCTGCCATGACTCTTCCCTACGAGAAAGGCGGGTTTACTGCTCTTGACCTGATGCGGTACTGGATCGCAGCGCAGGCGCAGTTTGCCACCTACTGGTACCCTGGGCCTCCCCCCTCACCCGCATGTCAAGCTAGAGGCCCTTGCAGCTTCTGGCACCAATATAACGACCTTGATCCTACATCAACAATATGAACCAGACTCGCCCATAGACCCAGTCCAAACCACCATATCGGCTTGGAGGCGGATATTTTCTGCGGGTGTGGAGGAATGCCCATACTACAAGTGGCTCCCCGCCTGGCAGTTCCACGGATTAGAACCTACAAATGACATGGCCTTGGCACGACATTGGCGGTCCCTGGGGTACCTGGCCCTAACCGACTTTTACCCGGATTGGCTATTCATTACAGCACAGACCTGGAAACCGGGTCACTCGGGATCACCAATGGAACTGCTGCAATATTACAGACTCTGCGCTGCATTCCGCGACACGTGGCCCTAGTTTCCCCACAAGCCCCCTGACCCCCCGGGATTTTGTACATCGCCAACTCGGGTGGGGCCTGCGGGGGGGGTATCATCACTATACAAACTCCTTCTCACAACTGCTACACCGCAACTCCCTAGGGTGCGGGATGACTGGGCCTCCGAACTGGAGGTAGAACTCACGGACCAGCTGTGGGGGAAAATGTGCTCTCACACTAATAGGGTCTCCCTGAATTTCCGATACCGCACCATACAGTATAAATTGTTGAACAATCTCTACTACACCCCACGTAGGCTTTCCAAGTTCACCCGCTCCGACCCACGGCTATGTCCTCGCTGTGGTGCGGTAGATGCAGGCCACTTACACATATGTTCTGGGACTGCCCACGTCTAACCCCATTCTGGGAGGAAATCCTGAAAACTTTGTCTGTGATACTGTCATCGAGCCTGACCCGCTGGGTGTACTGTTTGGGGCTTGGGGGGATGAGGGAGCCAGAGGGGCTGCTAAATTCTTAAATGTGTGCTGTGTAATTGCCAAAAATGTATCTTACCGGACTGGAAGCACTCTGCCCCTCCTACATTCCGGAAATGGCTGAACCTGTTGACCTGGTCTCGGACCTGCGAGGAGGAATACATTAGCACCCTCCCGGCAGGGTCCCGGCCTAAAAACATTTGGACTGCCTTTAATAGTTACCTGAATGGCCTTTATGCCGGCTCCTCTATGGATAATTCACCGTAATTATTGCTACTGCGTGCTTTGTTACTTGATGCTCTATAGTGCTGCGATCTCCATGTTATTACTTCTCACTATTCATATGTGTCACTGAACTCTGTTAAAATATCCAGATTGTCTCTGTATAGCTGCTCCGATGTGTGTGTATGTCACCTGCCTCTGCCAACAAAAAATGTTTTAAAAAAAAAGATATGTATCTACTAGGAGTTGAAAGGCAAGCAATTCCTTCCCTTGGATAACTTCCCCAAATGTTTGTATCCCTTTATATCATACCTTCAGGCTGGTTTCTCAACTTGCGGTATTTGCATGTTTTCCAATAGTGGTGATTCCAGTGTAACTTTTCCTTCCCAAACCATTTCTCGGGTTACATCCCTTCTTATTTAAATTGTCCTAAGTCTGTTTGCGAGTGATACCCTGGTTTCAGACCATGGTACCTCACTTTTGCCATTTCTGAGGGAACTTGAAACCAAAGGTGAGGTCTCGGGTTGCATTATCTTATCACAGAATCAGATCTCTTGAACCTGTTATCGTCCCCTCATGAAGTAGAATCTGTTGAAGCCTTGGCCCCCTTATAGTAGGAACGTTCTACTGTTAAATACTTATGCATTCAAATTACAAAGGATTAGCAGATAAAATATCAAGAATATACCCACATGCCTGCTCCACACGATCACGGAGCACCAGAAGGTGAAGGTTTGTACCTATTGACTGGTTCAGCAGAATTGTGATGGTTAAATTGATTATTCTTTCCAAATTCCATATTTTTTCAAGCCCTCTCAGTCTCATTTTTCACAGAGCTTCAGAGAATAGTGTCCATTTTTTTGGGTGGGCTAAATTCCCCTTCCCCCAAAATCAAGCAACTTAAAACTAAGGGGGGCCTCGGTTTTCTAATGCAGCTCAATTACAGATATATTTTTGAGTAGATAAGCGGAATAACAGATAAAACAAGCCCCCTAATGGATCATGCAGTGGCGGGTGGTCATTAAATGTTATATTATTGTAACACAAAAATAAATGACTGCAACACATTTTGAAACATAGTTCTTTTAATGTGATTATATGTATATCATTTGATGACACATAGCTTTGTAGTCTACCAGATGTTGGACTCATCGCTATAAGTATCTAGCCCAAACCCATGGAAAGCAGAGTGGAAATCGGGAAATTGTAGTTTGGCCTGCACCCATCCACACCCCAGGTTATGCATCTGCATCTCCAATAGTCCTACCAATGAATCCTATCCTTTTTTCTTATAGAGCTATGTGCAGCTAGATAAATTGGTGGCGAAGGGTGCTATACAATATTCCTTACATTCACTTTCAAAGGTGATATGAAGCTAATTGGAGGATACAGATCCAGTGGTAAATTCAGAAATATATTTTGATTTGAACTACCTTTTAACATTAACATATACGACTGTCCCTGACAATAGAGGCAACATGTAAGCGGTGGCATTTTATGTACATGCACCATGTTCCTTTTTTTTAATTTGTTTTTTTTTTAAAAGTATGTTTGGATTCACAGTATGTTCTAGTAACATGGAAAAACGATTGAGTTTTTATGTGGAGTCCTTAAGGTGTATGCAACTCTATATTTCTCATCTTGTTCACTAATAGATGTTTGGATTTTGTATGTTTAGACAAAGTGCCTAAGGTGGCCTTTTTTTGACTGATACATTTAGTGATGAATTGTGAACTGCTGGCACATCATCCCGAAACATTTCTTCAACGAAGAATAGAACAAAGACACTAGAGCATAAGCAATTGGATCCCAAATAGCATTGTTTTGGTCATGCCTTGTACTTTGATGTGCATGTATATGATGTAAAAAAAAAAGGTAATTATTGTATAACGCGTTAAAAACCATCATGTGTTATCGCACAAAGCACTGTTTATTTCATTTGTTTTTTTAAAAACCATGAGCGCACAGTGGAATGACAGTGCACACATTACTTGTATATAACAGTGGATTATAGCTAATATGTTGGGACCAGAAATAATGGTAAACACAATAATATTCACATAATAAATACATTTTGGAATTGTTTATTTTGATCCTTTACATCGAGAAAAAAAGAATATTGAAATTTAAATTACAATTTCGTAATAATCTATATTTTTAAACTGTTATATGCTGCTCGATGGACCTATAGGTCTACAAACCCTCTATTGACAAGTGTGAGGAGTCAGAAGTCAACACAGGTTTGCCATGCCTTGGGTTAAAGACTTTTATTCAAAGAAAAGGGCATTGGAAAAAGGCCTCTCTGACCCTGCTCCAAGAGGAATTTCCCTACCTAAACCAAAGGATCGGTCTGTGTCAGGATGTCAAAACAAAACTGTCCTGTGTCAAACATTCTATTATGACTCTCACACTACAAACTATATTAAAGGTGAAAAGGGAAAAGTATTTAACCTTGCAAGTTCGGAAAAAGTGTTCATAAAGAATAAATGATTTGTTTTAAAAAAAAAGTTCCTCGGAGAAGAAGGTTATTGATTCCTGAGGGTAGTTCCCTCCCCCTGGATTCTTTCTTGCTCCTTGAGGCTTTTTCCACACAATAGTTCTTTGTGCCTTGCTAGGCCAATCACTACACTTGTAGTTTGGTGTTACAATATTGGTTTCTTCCGTCTTGTTTAACACAATACTTTCCAATTGCTTGCTATACTCTCCAGCCAGGACTTCGGTTTACACACGTGAATGGCCTGGTTTGCTCTCCTGCCTGGACTTCTGCTTTTATGCACTTGGAGCCTTTGCCCGCTCCCTCATGTCCTTATATATAAGGTTGGATAACATATCCCTGTGACAGGTTATCCTTTCACTGTTCTTTAAATGGTTGCACTTCGCGCATCCATACATTAAGAGAGGGGTTAGTTGCAATTCAAATCCCCCCTGTGTATTGCTTTTGATGCATTTGCACTCCGCGGGCTCGCCGATAAGCCCTGGTATCCCCTCTGCTTCTGGGTGGACTCACCAGTCTTCACTGACATTGATTATCCCTCTCGCGGTCTGCAAATGAAGGATTACGGTCTGCTTTCTCCTCGCGGCTGCATTCTCTTTGTTTTTTGGCCTTTCGCAGCTTCTGCTGTACACACCTGCTTTCCTCTGCTCGGTAAGCGATGTGCTGCTTTTCTGCATCTTTCGAACACCCAGGAGATCATCACCGGCTCCTGGCGTTCCCGCGGCAGTTCTTCTCTCTGAAGCTTCTTTCTCCATCTGCGAGCCACCAGACTTCCCAACGCCTTTTCCAGCTCTTCGGATCCCCGCTCCTCACAACAAGGTACAGCTCGCACTCCCCAGTTACACAGCAGCTGTCGAAGTCCCTCGGTTTGAGCTGCTTACATTTTCCGGGCACAGGTGTGTGTTGGGAAACACTAGAACACTTGTCGGCTCGTAATCTCTTTTAATCCATTCCCTTCTCCAGCCCAGTATGTCGGGGTTTCTGAGAACCGTAGTCCATTCGTGGCAATTGATTTATGGAGTTTGAATAAACATAAAAAGTTTTTTATGGAGGAGTGGAGTTGTCAAGGTGATTCCATCAGGTTGGCAGGGTTGGTTTATAGATTTTACATGAGGGGCTTCCCTGTTCCTCATAGGAAAAGGAGCAAATGCATGACAATAGGCCATGAGGGTTTCAGACATGGAAGAGAGGGGGGGATTATTTTCAAGGGAAAATGGGGGATACCATGTCTCACCCGATGGAGCCATGACATCTTCCTGGAGGCCGTCTCCTCCTATGTGATACTCCCTCATATAGCTACCCCCAGGGTCAGGATCAGGTATCGGCTGCTGCAGGGGTCAAGTCCTAAAAATTAAAGTGGGGGGATTTACCAACAAATGCAATTGGATGCGACGTCGCCAGACATTTGCATATCAAGGTGAAATATGCACATTTCATTAAATTGGCTTTGCATAACCACCCAAATTGCACAGGACGAATGGCATTTGCCTTTCATAAAATGAACACACACACAAATCCAAGAGAGGATATTTTCTTCTAATAGTGATTTTGAAAACGTTAAAAGGTGTGCATGTTTTAAACTCCCAGAACCAATACAAATGTTTTCCCTGGGACTGGCAGTACCGAAATGCGACATTTCACCTTTAGTTGTTTGTTATTTTTCATCAGGTTATGTAGCACAGTGGTGAAGTGTCCACAAACCCGACGACTGTGGTTTGATTCCCGAGCTCGGCTTTCATACAAAGAGGACATTCAGTTTTTCTCATTTTAGCTGGGCGGGACTGAGTCCACCTTCTGAATAAAGTGGGTGGACTCCGTCCCCCTGCGTGTACCCTCAACTTGAGCCCTGGGCTGCCGTCTCCTGACCATCTGGGAGGAGGTTACCGCCGGGAAACCAGTGATGAGTGCATCGCATTCATCACACCAGTCAAACTTGGAAACGCCTCCAGCTCGTACAACACATGCTGATATAACTACTAACTATGACTGCCAGTCTTCTGTGAATCCACCAAGTATAGGCTATGCATGCCACATGCCTGTACCATCTGTAAATGGAAATTGTTCTTGACAGAATAGAAGTATAATGTTTTCATTATTAGGATTTCATTTTTAAATGTTATACTCTGCTTGAACCCAATAAAGGGTCAAATTTATGAAAATCCAATTTTCGCAATAAATATATATTAACTAAGCAACAGCAAATGTGGACCATAAGCAAGCGGCAGACTAACGTGGAATATATTGTACTGAAAAAAATCTTATATTAAGATTTTTTGGGAAACAGAAACTTATTATAAAACAAAATAACATGCCAACAATGCTTGCTTGACAGTAAAAAGCAAACAAATATTAGTTAAAAAATATAGAGAACACTCGAGATTGTTGGACATGTGCATTGTAAAGAAAGTTAAAACAAATTGCAAGTTGATTATTCTATAAAGTAAATAGACCACATACTTGCTCATTGCTGGGAATACGTGGACGTACAGTGCCACAAAGTTCAGGAATAAAGGTCACCAGCATTCAAAGCAATTTAAATTCCACAAGAAATGTAAAATCTGATTAAACTCGAATGAAGTAAAGAAAATCGTGCTATACTTAAAAAGGGGCAAGGGAAAAAATAGATAAAAAAATTATTTTGACAACAATAAACTTTGAATTTGTCAATGGGTTTATGATGCCAAAAAGTCATCCATAGTAAGATATTGGGATAAGCAGACAATTCACAAGGTTTTATTTTTTTATTTTATTCCCATGGTGGAGAGCAGATTTCTGTAGCAACAACACATAAATGAACATACTTGTCGCAGTATAGTGTGACGAATCGAGGGAATGTGTCCCTTCTCCGCAAAGGGGACCGCAGGTGAGCCCGCCCTGCAACACCCTCCCTAATGGTCGAGGCAAGTGGGACCACACCAGGAGAGACTCTGCCCTTAGGGGACAAGAACGCTGTTCCTCTGAGGAACTCCAGAAACCATTACACATAATGGCATACATGGGACTCCAAAATACCAAGGACTTACAAGTCCGAAGATTTAGGTGATGAAAAAGTCAGGTTATACCATTATCAAGAAGAAAGAGAACATATCTGTTTAAATACATGTCTCCAATCAACTGAGACGAGTACATCGAATAGAGAGTACATGCCAAACAGTGGAGAGAGAGGAACACATACACATGCAAGGGAGGCCCCTTTACTGTGTGACACCTAAAGGCGGTGAGGCAGAAGCGAGCCGTGAAGCCACAACACTCAAGCTTGTGCTGAACTGAAGGGGGAGACCCTAGAGACACAGTGGGCCTCATTACAAGTTCGGCGGTAGCCTTGCCGGTAAACCTGGCAGGCTGCCGCTGAACTTGCAAATTTTTCCGGCGCCTGGCAATGGGGAAATACAGGGCCATTACAACCCTGGTGGACCCTGTATCTCCCCATTACCAGGCGCCTGAACGCATTACTCCACATTCCAATTTGAGCCCCATTTGGCTCAATGGGAATGGGGATGTCAGATGCACCGGCACCATTCGTGAATGATGCTGGTGCATTCGACATGGTCTGCTTGCGGGTGCCGTTCTGCCCGCCAGGTCTGACCTGGTGAGCGAAAAGGCACCCGCGGGCAGACCTCGTAGTTTGCCGGTCCGGTAACAACGGTACCGGCAAGCTTACTGGTACCGTTGTTACCGGACCGGCAAACTTGTAATGAGTCCCAGTATATCCCAGATGCAAGAAGCAGAGAGGGCTGGAGCCCAAAACGAGGTTGTGGTGTTACCATGAAGGACACATGGTGGGCAGGCGACCGACAAACCAACACTGATACCATCCTGAGAACAAAGCACCAATCTGGCTGGTTATCTGAAGGAACACTGGGATGCCGCGGGAGAGAGAGAGAATCCCAAGAAGTGGACACCCAATACAGTGAGTCGACAGAAACGAGGAGAGAGAGAGGCTCCCAGACAGGCCCGGAGCACAGAGTCGTTCGCCTACATGTTGAAGGTAACGTGGAGAACAGGAAGACCGGAAGGCCAAAAGGGAGTCATTATATATTTCAAGAACCTCGTCCGAGTACAAATAAAGAAAAGTTGACTACAAAACTGATGAACTTAAATTGCTTTTATGTAAGGAAGAGAATCATTGAAGTCCCTGAGAGGGAGAGAAAGCAACCTTGGATATCAGCACCCTGGGAAAAGGGGAAAGTAACCAAGACTTCAACACAGGACAAAGGGAACATAAGAGAAAGAGAGTCTTATAAATTGAAGCTCAGACAGACCACCAAAGTAAACAATATACAAGACACCGAATATCAGAGTAAGGTGACCGGCAATTGTCCAGAAATCCAAAACTACAGAAGAAAATGTACATTTCCGGGTTGTTCTTAGTCCTCTAAAAAGGATCAAAGAATTATAAAAGGGCAATGAAAGATATTCTTCAGAAATCCAAAGAGAGATACAATTACCCCCCACGAGAAGGGAACCACTCCCCTGACAGTTGTTTATTTAGAATAGTGCTAGGGCCAGTTAGACTAGTTTTGGACAGGGCACTTATTCCTTTGGACATTCACGAACGACTGATGAGCAACTTAGTTAGATATATAGGTAGGAATATCCCATAGCGATAGGGAAAGTTATGCCTTATTCTTTAATCAAAACATTTGGAACATGTCCTCCGAGTGTACGCGTCCTTCTACTGCCAATGTTGGAGTGATTAGAGCTTTGGTACAAAAAGATTCTGGTAGGTCAGAAATGAATACAACAAACACTGAGCGACGAACAACAGTAATAAAGGCATCAGGGAAATGCTTTGTTGAACTCTAAAGTCTCTTACGCAGTTACATGCCGACACATGACTGCCTTGCGTAGACAGTATGTTTAGCTGCATCGTTAACTCACATCATGACCAGGGGCCTGATTTTGCGGCTGCGGGCACTAATGTCAAAAGCATGGGCATGTGCTGTAATCTGACATTAACTTGACATTGGCTTGATTGCGCTGGCGATTACATGATCACAAGATGGCGGTGACAGATATGAATCATTTGAAATGCAAGATATGCTCTGCGAAAAGCAGTTTAATGCATCGATATAAATCTATATGCAGTGTGTTTTGTTTTCATTACGATTGGTCGAATTAAACACCTAGGTGAAGCTTTTCCTTACAAAAACGAGTAGTTTTGGCTTTTATAGTTCATCGCATTTTACTTGTATGGGCATGAAATTGTCAGACCCATGAGGAACAGCTCCAGGACAGAGAAACATGCAAGCTGAACCACTGATCATCACAGGACTAATATTTCATTAACTGTTAGCCTCTGCTGGCTAATTAAATATCTTGTGTGTGAAGTTGCCGTCCGGTCCATCAGTGTGCTTTAAATGGTTTGGTGAGAATACATCCCTGGGGTGCTTTGTACGTTTGTGCATAGCTTTTATTTAGGTTGACTTCTGGTGACACTTGGGTGCTCTTCCATTTTTTGAGGACATGAATCCCAGGAGTGATTTATCCATTCATTCCCATCCAACCACACATTTACCCGTCCATCCATCAACATATCTGTTTGTTGGTCCATCCATCCATCCGTCCATATATTCCATTTATCAGTCATTCCATCAAAATGTATTCATGCACCTATCCATTTAGCCCATCCATTAAAATATGTATGCAAAAATTCCTTAATGTATCCTTCGATCAATTCACCACACCCATTCCGTTTCTCATTAATCTATTAAATTAGTACATTTTTCATTCAGCCATTAATTGCACACCGATGTGTACATCTATTCAATTGTTTGCATGAATCTATACATCACCCGTCCCTCCATTCATCCACCTGGCTGCCATCCAAATCATGTAAACATTTAGTAATCCACCCGAGTATCTAGGAATCCTTTTCTTTTATTATTATTTTAAATTATTGTACATGGTTTATTCCAAAATGTATGCACCATAAAATCCATTACATAAATCCTATAAGTCATAAAAAACTGAACACCTTAAGACGCATATAAATCGGTCAATATAAAATGTACCACGTTAAAACAATTCTCTTCAAATTATATTCCATGAGGCCCTGAAACCAATTGACATGATTTCATTAATGAGAGAATTAGTATTACCTTGTAAAATGTATCGCCAAAAATGTTCACCATTTAAAGAGCCAATTTCATACACAAATATACTACAAAATTCATTTGTAACTTCCTGTAGCACCGGTCATGAAATCATCAGCTGTTTCAGTGTTTTAAGAGGATTCCCACAAAAACGACATGTTGCACTATCCCTTTGGTGAATCAAACATCACCAGTTGGTAATAAATTGAAACAAACTCTCATAAAGCTGTCTCTGAAGCGACTATCCGGACATGGTTTAAGATAGTTCATAAGGGATCCCCTTTTTGTTTGGACTGAACACTTATTTGTATAACATATACTTGCTCCTCTCATCACAAGCCATAATCCAATCTTGGTACATAATGTTACTTTTCACCTGGTCCGGATTGGTCAACAAATCCTCAAATGTCACCTCATGTTTTTCCATGTGTTGGCAGTTCTCTTTGAGGGAGCAAAAGGTTTCTCCCCGCAAACTTTCCATCTGCCCTCCCATAAGTACAGACAGCGCCGTTGGTTCACTTACAAACAATTTCTGATCTAATAGCAAGATCCTCAGTTGTGCCAGGGAAACCAATGAAGTCAGGCCCATTTCAAAACGAAGCATAATTATGGGCACAGAAGTTGGTAAAAACATTGCTTTCCTCCAACTTAGTCCCTCTTACTTACCTAACTCCAGTTTCTCATAACTGCAAGTTATTTCAAGACCATATAATAGCAAAGGGACCACTTTGCATGTGAAGAATTGCATTAGAGGCTGCAAGGTAAAGCGGCAATACATTTTCCCAATGTAATACATCTGGGCTGCAAACGGTCTACCTTCAGCCCACAGTGCTGTCTTACCCATATAATACTCCATCGGACTGAAAAGTCCAAATCTTAAATATTTCACAGTTGGAACAACAGATAGCACTGATTAACCCATTACCCACTTGAAATGCACCCATGTATGTTTTCTGCCCTTATGGACTAATTAGGATTCACCAGCAAGCTATTAACTTTTACACATTCTTCAAACGTGTCAAAAGTCTCTGCAGGCCTATTGGTGTCTTATCTATGAGCAAAAGATCATCTGCGTAAACCACCCAAAAACAACATTCCCCATTTACTCCCGGGGGTACAAATTATGCTTCTTTCAAGAATTCACCCAGGGCAGCAAAGTTAGAGGCACGGGGACAGTACGCACCCTGTCCTCAAACCACGGTCTGTCTTTATAGGATTTGTGATCTCTCCATTTAAGTTTAACCTCACTTTTACCACAGTATCACTGTGTAATTGGATAAGAATGTCCAAAATATGTTTAGGGACGCCCCCAACTACCCGAGCCTTGCTCTAGCCACTTTGTCAAATGCTAGGCTCAGGTCCACACTTGCCACATATAAAGGATCTTTCCCTGCCAAAGTCGCTTGATCAATTAAGGATTGCATAAGTAGGCCTCTGGCGTCGGTTCCAGTGGTCCTCCGAAGCCAGTCTGGAACTTGGCTAGACGTCCCGTAGCAATGCTCCAGTCCTCAATACTTTTTTAAAAGACACCTAGCAAAAATGTTAGGGTTGTGTTTTTTTTCGTCGTTCGAGTTGCCCTGGAGCTTGGAAGTGTGGACATAGGCTAACGGAGGCTGCCTGAAGCAGAATTTGAGGACCGGCAATTATGCCTGACAGGAGAACACTCTACGGACAAACCAGAGCACACAAACCATATGAATACGGAACCCTATATACATCAGTGGATCACCTTCATTGGAGAACCACCAAAGTTTTCACACTTGAAAAGAAAAGGAACAAGGAATTTGTGAAAACAACCTAATGTATATGCCTACGAACCTATGTATTTTTGACGTGTCACTTAATCCGAAATATATGCACAAAAATGTGAAATGTAAACACAAGACCGACACACAACGCAAAGTAAATAATGTGCCTTGAGAAAGCCCAAGTAAGGGCGAAACAGCAGCATGTGCACAAAAATGTTGGCACAAATGTTTTTTGTATATGAACCAAGGAGTATCGCACCAATCGCCAAGAAGAGTCACAATTTATGTCACAAATAATTGCACAAAGTGAATGAACTTATGTAATAGTGATACCTGTGAAAAAAAATCAAATAAGCTCAAAGTGCATTAATTTATGTGGACTATGTGAATGAAAAATATATAAATAAAGTGTGCAATCTATGTTTAGACACTAACAAGTGTGTGCCTCACAATTAAATGCATAAATTAGAAAACTGTGGGGACGCTGTAAAACTTGCACAAAGGCTCAATGGGGAAAAAACGTCATCCTTTAGTAGCAAAAATGTTACTTTGTACATCAAATAGAGCGATAGGCTGATAACTCGAAGGCTCTAGGCGACTCCCCTTCTTAAAGATTGGAACTATTATGGATGTATAAAACCAGGTAGTAGCAACAGTCTACAGAGTCCAAAGCGCCTACAAAAGCACTCAGGCGGAGGAAAAAAGGCTGCTGGTGACTATAAGGTGTGGGTATGTTGCCAGATATTCCACAGTTAAGGAATAATGTGAAAATAAAGAGTTGCACTGCGCCAAATTCCAAAACGTTCCAAGGTTAGTTGCATGTGTTTTATTGAATGAAAAGACAGCCTAATACGTGTTTCGAGCTAAAGGCTCTTCTTCTGAGGCTGGATTGCATATACACTGAAGAAGAGCCTTAAGCTCGAAACACGTGTTAGGCTATATTATGGATGTATGCCACGAGGAAGGAATGATTTTGTTATTAATAACATTTTGAAAGAGAATCTGCAACATTGAGGCCCAAACTCCGGGTTCCAGTTTCAATACAAGGTAACAGACCATTAGGACCTGCGGCACGTCAGTTTGTCACTGATTTAATAATTGTAGTCAAATGGTCATTAGAAATATCAACGTCCCATCAGTAGTTACAAACAATATCAGTGGTTTAGTATTCATTTCTTTTTATATCTCTGTGTAGTATTTTTCCAAGGCCTCTTCAGGAACAGGATTGATAAACAAAATAGGAAGGCTGACTTTGGAATTATCAATAATGTCCAAAAAATGTTTGCTGGTTTTCTGTAAAACTGCCTCTAACATCGATTTCCCATCTCTGTGTAATAAAAGGTACCTATGACTTTTGACCCATTTTTTATAAGATGGCTTTTCTTTTCTAATTTGGGCTTTTTTTTCTTTCTCACCAGATGATCTCAAGCGTAATTCCTTAATGTTCCTGCGCATTTCGTTTTTCCTAGACTGTACCTCCTTTACATAGGTATGGGGACGATTTGAGCAAAGACGCTTTCACGGTTAAGAGTAGATTTAAGGACCTTGCCCATAATAAATATGGGAAAAGTCTCCACCTCCAAATCCCTGATTTTGTTGGGCAATGTGCTAGAGTGCCAGAGGTCCCCTATAAGTCTATTATTATTCTCAAGACTTTTCGAGTTCACACTAATTCTATTCTTTTGAGGATTTAACACTCCATTTCTACACATTGTCATTTTATGTCGGTTGATCTTCGTGTTAAGATTTGACACCACTAGATGTGACCACATCATAATCACTAGATGAATTATTGACCACTTGAAATACATTTTGTTCCGAGAACAAGCCTTCTGTGACTACCATATAGTCTATCCATGAGTATAACCTATTTCTATGTCAGGTAGGCTTCGAAGGTATATCTCCTGGAGCCTGACCATTAAGAATATGAAGGCCCCATCCTTCCCAGAACTCCCTCCATTGTGTTGCATGTTCGATTTGGAATAACAAATATTTACTTGTGAGGTCCAAATCTTTGTTCAGAGTTGTAATAAGAGGCAAACGATGTGAATTAAAGTACCCGTCCATTATAATTCTGAAGTCTGTAGGCTACAACAATCTCCTCTAAAGCCCCAGAACAGCTAATTCTCAATGGGAAGGGTGGCAATAAACATTGACCAGAAGAGTATATTTCTTTACTGAGATGGATTCCAGCTCTAAATCCACACCCTTAAAGTCACACAAAATCAATCTCCCTGTTATACCCAACCCGTGCTTGATACCAATACATAGACCTCCAGAGAGACGTCCCCCGTTCATTCTGGTCACACCTTGTTGGAACTTTAGATGCCCATCCCAAACCAAGTCTTCGACTGCACAAGTTTCTTGGCGGGATACTATTGAGTAAACATTTAAGGTATCTATCAAACTCTGGTCATGGGTCAATTTACCAAAGCCCCCAACATTCCATGTTGCCAAAGAAAGTTTCTATGTCAATGGTTCTATTTCCAATTCCCCATTGTTAACCAAATTTCTACCCTCCTGATACCTGATGTCACCAACTTGCTGTTCGCCATAGGATAGAGATGACGGAAGGACAATCAACGTTATTTTGTTTGGCAGATCTTTCAGTGCCTTGGGCCCGCCAACTCCACTCAAAGGCATGTAAGCTGTCTTCCTGTTACTGTTCATGACCCCATTTCTTTTACCACTGTTGGCTCAATGGGTACAACATTCAAGCTTAAATTCTAGAGTGTTTGCCTTTCCGGCACTAATTTTGATTTGAGATGGATTATACAACAATTTTTGTCCTTTTTATCCGGAAATTCAATTCTCTCCGTCTATAGTTTACAATGCCCTTAAGCTCGGCATTTCAGCAAATATTAAAAGAACATTGCTCTTGTCCAAACACAAGGTATATCCTTGACCCAGAGGATGTGTAAGCATAAATTGTTATCCTTTCATCGTAACAGTCTCCCGCTTCATACTAGGAAAACTACTGGGCACAGTACAATTCATTTTTACCCCGTCCACACAATCAAAACGGTTGGCATTTCTAAGAATGCTAAAGGGCATGTTATTACCCGTATATTCCAGTTTCTCACTTAGCCTAGGGAGGTTTCCTCTATGCATGCTACTAATCTGGTGTACAGCCCACAACCCATTGTGCTCTATTTATTGGGCCTTGTAGTTTTGTTTACGTGGTCCTGGTGGTTAGTTTCTAAAGGATGATGAACCATAGACAATTCTTCAGTTTTTACATTTATATTGGCCAGCATAATAGTGTACGCCCCCTTACCTCATCCCATATGTTGTCATACAGTGTGACAAAAGAACTGAACACCATGTTCAGTGCAGACCAAGTCAGTGAGGTAAGGCGAAAATGCTTGTCCACCTCTTTCAAGGTGTGGTGGATATCACTAGCCCCATTATGACTGCCATTTTGGGGGGGGAATTAATTCATCCTTCACTTCAATTTCTATAAAATGTGTGAGCTGTGTAGATGAACCTTGTAAAGAGGGGTCACGGGTATGTTGTGTTCTGAACTTGCAATAGCAAGCACATATTTCTTATGCTGAATTCATTCCAGGCGTTTGTTCAGTTGTCTCTGCCCTTGCGATGACTCTTTGGATGGCTAATATGCGGTCTATGGTTGCTTTATTGGTCTGAAACGGCAAAGCATCTCAATAAAGCATATATAATGTGTGTGTCTTTGAAACGTAGCCAAATACTAGGGAGAGAGGCAGGTGGGGTCTCTCCATCCAGCCTGAAGGTAATTTCTAGAGGGTTCTCTATGAATGCCATTCTCCGTCTGCTGCTCAACAGTGCTTACTAATGAGTACATGGAGTTTCAATGTGTTCTTTAATGTTCTTATTTAGCCCGTAGATTCCACCCAAGTAAAGCACTTTCATAGCACAACGATTGTCAAATTTCTCTTCAAATCAGAAACCTACTACTTAACTAGTTTCCATGAGGCCAATCCCAAATGTATCAACTTTGACATCAACAGAATACAATTCTAAATCCGGCTCTACCACTTACCACAGTATGTGGTCTCGCACCAATCACTTTACCGTCTCTGCTTTCTTACCTGCAGAACACAAGGATGTTCAGAAACTGGGCGTATAAAGCGCTGTTAGTGAACTCCCTACTTGCACCAACTCAAGGTCCCTAAATTCAACCTAAAAACAGCAGGAGGTTCCAGTTTCACGGTTCTTGCAGCTCAATGTTGGAACACCCTCCCTCTTGCAATCAGATCGTAAGCATCCTTTTGGCCATTCAGAGCCATGGTTAAATCATGGCTCCCTGCCTAAACACGGTGCTACTTACTCACGCACCCTAGGTCTTAACTACACCGTGAAACGGATCACCATGTAACCCGATCCGCTATTTTCTATTGTATTCTTTGCTTATTTTTTACTTCACCATTTGTCTGCACAATTGAATGTATGTACTTTTCCTGCTGTGCGCAACGATATGTAACTATGTTGTCCATATGATTATGCGCCCAGCTACCCAAGGGTTCGGTCGCGCTCTATAAATTAACTAACTATTGAAACATCCGTGTGTTCAGCCTGATATGAATAGATTCATTGTGCTATACAAGTCTCCCAACTCATCAGTATTATATATGTTATAAAACATTTAGAGAAGGGTGTTGTCAGCATACACAGATGCATTTTGAATTGGGCATCCATCACCAATGGAATTTGCAAACCTGAGAGGGTTTCATGCACGCGCAATCTAATGAATAACGCGGGTCCTGTAAACCCTCCCCATCCCCCCCTTTATCAGTAGCAGCAGCCTTTCCTAAATTCACGTATCAATATCTGAGCGGTGAAGAGAACTACAAAACGTGTGAAATGCTCAGGAAACGCCAGGTGCAAAAATTAAATCTATACAAATTCTGAGTTTCATTGCTGTTGTGGGTCCAGGGTCGGGTGACCCTCTCAGCCCATCTCCGTCGCCACAGAGGGAAAGAAGCCATGCACACGCAAGAGCTGAGTTACTGTGAGTGCCAAATTTTGATGCCCGTCCTCTCCATTTAGTACATTGAAGTAATACGTCAGCTACGGTGGATGCTCTTAGGCATGGAATATCCTTCGTCACAACAACCTATCAATCCTTAATAGATTTTACCATGAACAACACAAAACAACCTGTTATTTTACTCTGTTACTCTTAATACATAGGGCCTCATTACGAGTTGGGGCGGTATCCCGGCAGTAAATCTGCCTGAATTACGACCCCAAATGAATTACTGTTTACGCCGGATTACAAGTGGTGGTGGCGGTATAATTCCCCATTTAATTCAACTGGGCTTTTTTGGCGGAATTACTGTGGCGGAATTTACGCCACTGTGATTCTGATGATTTTTCAGCAGTGAGTTAGAGGATTTACCTCCAGTTTTTTCCTGGAGGCAAATCCTCCACTCTAGGCCCAAACTTGTAATTTTGCACAGTGGTAAAGTTGGTGGTGTCTTTAGCACCCGCCGTGACACAGAAGGTGGCAGGTATCAATGGTTGATCATGCGCCAACCTTGTCTAAAAAGCACCTTTTAAGGGGAGTGACGATGAGCCTCCATATGAAGATGTGATTTTCCGATTGTACCAGCTTGGCAGGCGGCTGGAGGAATTTAAATTAGGGCGCGATCATCCCATTTACTGAGGTACCTTTTGATCAGCATCAGAACTTATGATGCTGCTAAAATGCTTACGGAACATCGCTGAGGCTCAGAAAATGTCCTCGGGCCTCCATTGTGGGTTTTGACTGCAAGCTGTTGTTGATTACCACAGCAACACATTCCTGACTGGGTCCAATAGCTAGAGTGGTGGTCAGTCAAAATCTCAAACAAAATCTCGAATGACAAAAAGCCCGAAACAAAAATCTCGAGAAAAAAAAATATCGAATTTTTTATTTATTTATTTATATATGTTTTTGGGGTCAGGTAAGTAAAAAAAAGGGGTAAAATAAAAAAAAAATGAAAAAAGGGGGGTTGGGGGGGAACCCCCCCATTTTGGAAAAAAACACATTGAAAAATAAATTCGATATTTTTTTTTTCGGCCTTTTGTATTCGAGATTTTTGTTTTCGAGATTTTTTGATTCGGTATTATCACTATGAACCAGCTAGAGTAAATGGATCTGTTGACAAGGTTCCGTGACCACTGTGCTAGGCAGACGTTGGTGAAATTATTCTACTTACTGCACCTCCAACAGGCTTGTTTCATCGCTGGGCAATTTTACACGAGGGTCAGTGAACCCCTGCATGCTTCACAGATGGTGTGTTTTTCCTCACCTTGCTCAGCTGTTGATGTCCTTGGTCGACCATTGTTCTCATGCAAGACTGCAAAGGAGTATTGGGAACTACCGCATTGACCTCTTCAAATGTTTTGATAGCTTCTTACATGTGAGTTGCTTGTGCTGATGCCAGTTTATGCACTCTGCCCAATTGAAGTATGCAGTGCAGTTGTATGTCCGGCTCCATGAGGCTTTACTGCTGCAGTCAAGAGGAGGCGCAATGTTGAATTATTTGCACCCTTATTTCACTATTTTACCTTGCAGGCCACAGAACATGGCCAGTTGGTGCAACCTAGTATCAAAGGCATCTAGGAATTCTGTGTGACCCTGACAAGCCTGCTGGAAACAGAGCCTCTCATAGTCCTTATTGACGAAAGGGTGGAAGTATGTCTGTAGGAATCAGTGAACTGGCGGTAGCGTATTGAACATTTGGCGCAGATACTACCTGCATAGAACAGCATCATAGACAGTTTCACGCGCTATAGTAAAAAATCTCCTGCCGCTCCACCCTGGGCTCCCGGAATCGGCAAAAATGACAGTGTTGAAAAATGCCTGAATGCGTGATTTGGCCGAATTTCGGCCGTTTGAAAATTCCGAACAGCTAAAAAGTTTGACCAAATCACGCATTCAGTAGTGGGGGCTGCGGGGGTGTTCCCTCCCCCACCCTTGCTCGCTATATTGTGAGTGCGGGTTGCGTGGGTGTCCCCCACAGCCGGACCCGAAAAAAAAGGAAAGGACCCTGCGGCGCCGGTTCCCAATCACAGAAGTGAAAGGGAACATGCATTGCAAGGACTCGGCGAGTCGGAAGCAGGTAAATAGGGGGTTAGGGGTTTGGGCCAAGTCGGAAAATGTTCAGGGGAGAAAAGAACAAAGTTTTATTTCGATAAAATAATCTAATCTAATAATTCGGTCTCCCACAAACATTCTACCTCGGTCTTTCAACCCCGATCCTGGGCTCCCACCCTGGTCCAAGTGTGGCCGGTGTGTGCGATAGACCTCAAATTCAGTGTGCGTATCCTTGTATGTCCCTGGTCAAAGTTGAATCTCACACAGCAACAATATTGTTGTATAATAAAACGCTGGGCTTTTTTCACTGTAATGTAGTTTTACATGCCAAAGTTGGAGGTTTTCACTTACAAGGATACGCACACTGAATAGAAACATTATCGCAGCTGTCGCATACCCCAGTAACAATAACATTGCCAGGTGTTACCATACCAAGCTGGCTCCTGCAAATATACTGCTTTAGTTGGGATGCAAAGTCCCAATGAAAATCACTCTCTGGCAGCATAGCTATATAAAAGGTAAGTTCTAATGACATAAAAGTACAGACCATCAAATACCAAGTAGCAGAAATAAAATCAATAGTAGCAAAAAAGTAATGCAGCACAGGTGTGTGAAAAACCAAATGTGAAATGCAGTATGCAAACAAAATAAGCTCTTAAAAGGATATCCCGTTGTTTCCACAAAGTAAATTACTTCGATGTTTGTTACTTCTTGGAAATTACTTCGAAAATGCTTCGAATTATAAATGTATTTGTGGGGTAAGGGGTAAAAGGGGTGGGGGTGGTAGTAAAGGGGAATGGGGACCCCCCCCAAATCAAAGTACATTGAAATCATTTCGTTTGTTGAAATGGCATGGAACCCTTAAAAGCAACACTTGAGACATTTCTCTTCACTTTGAACCACAAGACTTCATCAGTATGCAAGTGAGAGTTGACTGAGGCCTAAATGATAGGTGCTCGTCAGAAAGTTTAAAACACAAAGCTGCAGAGCAAACCGGGAGAAGCAATCTGACAGAAATTAAGAAATATCATTGGATGCTCTTTTCCATTGCAACAATAACAATCATTGGCATGGTCAATATTAGCTTTGCAAGGGTAGAGGTTGAACTTTCAAAGGTCTGACGAGAGAGTGTGCTATTGCCAGTCTTTTTCAGGTACATGGTTAGGAGCCCATCTTCTCATGAAGTATGACATGTTCATCTTGCTGAAACCTAAATTCTCAAAGCAGACATTTTTCAGGAGCCGGTGCAACTATTTAAGGAGGTCAGAGCTTTGAGAAACATGCTTTTTTATAAGCCCATTTGTCCCTTTTGCTTGGTACATTCATGTGCTCTCCACTTTACTGCTACGTTACATTGTGCTTGGGTTATTGCTCCTTATTGTTTCTTATGGATGCCTTTGTTCGTGTTGTCGAACTAAGTACAACTAAAATCCAATCTATATTGGCTGCCATTGGTCAAGCAAATTATGCAGTGCTTTTTTTATTTCTATTGCATTCTTTATTATCATTACTGCCTTTGCTTGGATCCCGTTCCTTTCATTGGGTGTGTCCAGGGCTTTAAGTGGGGTAAGAAATCGAGGGGGGTGCCCTCATTTGGGGGCGTGGCTTGTGGGGGGCGTGGCCTAAAACGTACGCAAATCGTAAGGTATGCACACACACATATATGCATGTTATATATCTGTGTGCGTACCTTACTATGGTTTGTGTACTTTGCAAGCCATCTTTTCTAAACATAGAAATATGCATTTCTATGTTTAGAAAAGATGGCTTGCAAAGAACACATACCATAGTAAGGTACGCACACAGATATATAACATGCATATATGTGTGTGTGCATACCTTACGGTTTGCCTACTTTTCAGGCCATTTTTTTTAAAAAACATTTCGGTTTTATAAAAGATGGCTTTGAAAGTACACAATTCAAGCCATCTTTTATAAAGCTTTGACTACGGACAAAATTGTCCGTCGGCAAAGGTTTATAAAAGATGGCTTGAATTGTGTACTTTTCAAGCCATCTTTCATAAACCTCGAAAAATATCAAGGAATCCCCAGGTCCGCCGAGGGTTAAAGACGCCTCGGCGACCTGGGGAAACAAAGGGACAGTAACTGCCTCTGGTGACCCCTCGCGCGAGAGGTCACCAGAGGCAGTTACTATGATTTACAGAAGTGGCAGCCAGGCACAGCATTGCTGTGGCTGGCTGCCACTTCTGTCAGATCGCCTGACTTCATGGCAGGCGCATATCCCGTCGCGGCTGCTGCCGCGACGGGATAATGCATCCCGCCAATGTTGCGTGTGGTGGGACAGGGGCCCCGGCAGGGCCCCGGCTCAGTCCCACTTTTTGGAGACTGCCGGGGCCCGGCCCCGGCAGGCCCCGGCCCACTTAAAGCCCTGGGTGTGTCCTATCCATTCTCCCTCTACACATTTCAGTTTTCATTCCAGTTTAACAAGTCAAACACCATAATGCTTTGTGCAGGTGAACAAAACGGAGATGCGAAAATCCCCCTTCACCACCAAGCATTGGGCTGGTACTTGGTCTCAAAACAGCATGGTGGCATTAATGCTCATAGGTTGCTGTTGCTAGACAACCTCACTGCAATTGCCTCCCTATGCTAGATAGACGTCTTCCTTCCACATCCTGTGATCTGTAATGTGGAATCCTCTGCCACTTGCCTGCCAGACCATAGAGAGCTTGAAGCTTTCCACAGAAGATATGGGTGTGTGTAAAGGTAGTGTTTGACACTGTGTGCCCCTGGTTTGATTGTTATGCAATGTGTGTGTGTGTGTGTGTGTGTGTGTGTGTGTGTGTGTGTGTGTGTGTGTGTGTGTGTCAGTCTGTGTGCGAGTGTGTTGTGTATGTATGCATATTTTTCTTTTTGTTTCTGCAAGACTGAGTACTAAGTATCCGAGTGGAAGAGCAGTGCAGCATTGTATGCCATCCTTTCTCATTCGCATTGTTTGTCTGATTATGCCTGCAATTGTTATATGTTTGTTTGGTGTAAAATGGGGATCCCAATCCAGTGCCATGAAAACGACATACAGTGGCAATTCTGGCAAATATTGTGGGCGTGACCTTATCAAAGTAATTACCACTATGATTGCTGGCATGTATTGCGGGTGCAACTTCATGAAAGTAATTTACGTTGGCAGTACTGCAATTTATTGTGGATGCAGCTTCATGAAAATGATTTGCAGTGGCAATGTTGGCATACATTGTTGCAACATCAAAGGGATGTACAGTATGAATACGGACTACATTCTGGGCACAGCTTCATGAAAGTGATTTACAGTATCACTGTTCATTTGCCACATGTCCAACCCCAAAAAAGCTCAATGGTGCTGCTATGTTCTGCACAATACACTCAAACATTCACCCAATCACATCCATTCCCACAATGACCTCAACCATTCATCTAAACAATCATGCTTATCAACCCACACATCTATCCTCCTTCCTGACAATCAAGGTGGAGAGACTTTACAAAAACGTCTTACTTTCTACATTTTGAAAGCTAGATGTATTGGATAAGCCAACACGTATTTTGATAGAATTTGTATTATTTTTGTTTGCTCAATAAATGAAACCCATTCCCATGCATGTGCTGCTCCATGGCTTTGTTTCCATTTGTTGCTGTCCTCTGGCCATTTGCTTAAATTGTGATTGTGAGGCTCTGTCATTTATTATAGCACATTTCAAGAAAAAAAGTAAATTACAAATGTACAATAATATGTGAAAAGAGTGAATCTCAGTAATACAAATTTAAATCAGCTAGAATACCAAAAAAACAAAATTGCTTATTAACTTGGTTTTAAGTCTACAAGCTGTTCAATTACCAAACAGTCTTAAAAGTGCAATAGTTAACTTATTCGACTCGTCTTTATAACATACCCTTATAATAATGTCATTCCCACATCGTACTAATTCTTAACACACCTTATGCAACCACCGCTTATCTCCTTCAAAACAACACAACCTACAAACATACGCGTGTTGTCGTCTATCCCTGAATTGCAGAATCTATATTTTCTGTGTTCAAAATGTATCCCATTCCAGGTGCCTTCATAACCTAAAAGTGGGAAAATCCCAAACCTAAAATAAAAATAAAGTTGCCAATCTTCAGATAATTGCAAATATAATGCTGAGTGAGCTGGAACTCAGTCCCTTGAAAACTGGCCCCCAATAGAACTTGGGAGCAAGTTCGGGAACCCCTGACCAGAGCAACTAGAAGGGCATGATAGCAGCCGTTTTACTTGTAGCCCAAAGGTGGAAAGAGGATGAGTTGCCCAGGCTCCAAGACTGGCTGAGAAAAATATGGAAATCCATGGCGCTGGAGTCGGTGAGTTATGTGATACAAAATAAAAGTGCTAGCTTCTCTTACGAGTGGAGAGAGGTCCTGCTCTTGAAAGTACACTGCAGGGTTCAAAGCTTAGAGTCAAGCTATTGGATATAGGATAACATGGATTTTAGCATTGCAAGATGAAAATGCGCTTTTGTGTTTGGTGGGGGCAATGAAGGGAGGTTGGGAGGTAGGAGAGGGGATCGCGGGTAAGGAGGGAACTGTTGCAATCATATGTCATATGTATTTTGCGCTCTGAAACACTTGTGTACGAGCGCGATAGAAATAAAATATCAATATCAATTGTACTCTTTTTGTTTTTTTATTGAATGGAGTTGAATGTACTGTTCCTTTGGAAAACCAATAAAAAAGATGATTACAAAAACAAAGTGGCCCCAATAAAAGATTTTAAAAAAGTTGTATCTATATATATATATATATATATATATATATATATATATATATATATATATATAAAATGGAAAATGTGTTTGTATGTTCCTCATACAATTCCACACCAAATTTTGCATAGTGACCTGTTACGACCATCCGTACATTACTGGCTACATGACATCTGGACACCCCACCCCTTTCCCTGGATTTCAGCCTTATCACACATGGGACAATTGCCTGAAATCGGCAAAACATCAATGTGGTCATAGAAGGACCGGTCTCAACACGAGGAACAAAACTTTCAAGGCCCTAGGAGGCACGGTTTCAGAGATCATTTGCACTGCAATGCACCGCAAAGAAGTGCACCATGACGGGAGAGGCGACAGGTGGGGAAAGAGCACAGAAGGTGCCAGTATGCAGCAGCACACCAACTCTCGCCTCCCACCAACATGTGCTCCAGGTTATGTCAGCCAACCACACGCACCCATTCACAGTGCAGTTTACTTCAGAGTGCAAAGCACATCAAGCGATAAGCAAATCGGAACAGTGACCTACAGGATCATTGATTTTCAACAATTGATGAGTGTTATTGTCTACAGAGCCTGTTACTTTTTGCTATATTTCCTAAAATCAAAATCATGAATGGCATTAATATCTAGGATAATCTAGGATTTAATTTCTTTTATTTCATTTTGAAAATCCATAGAGATGTTTTAATGAATTATCTGCAGTTGCATTTTTTGAGACTAGACTCCTCGCCACACCACTTATTTGTTTACTTCGTGGCCAAATTCCATTGCTCATTTCTTCCCAAAGTATCTGCTTTAAATATTCTGATGTGGCATCACATAATAGGTTCCAGTATATAAGGACCATCCCTTACATTTAGAGCTGAATACTTTCCACACAAATTGATTTCCGTAAAACGGAAATGTTTCTTTAAGAGAATGCTCTCTAAACCATTAATCCAGCACATTTTGATATTTAATAGAGCATTCCTCCCGTAGCAACTTGGAATGGGGATTATTTCAATATCATATAACCTAATGGTTTTCCAAGATTTATTGCAGAACCTTTCTTGAAATATTAAATATTTACAACACATGTAGAGATTGTCTTTAACATATTTATGTATTGCCCAATTTAAGTTGTCAAATCAGCTTCTGATGTATTTGTATCCTCTCATGTGTATCTTATCCTCACTCCATCACCCACATGAAGGTATGTGTATCAAGTTTTTAATAAAAATCCAAATGGCTCCTGTTGTGGGGCTAATTTTCAGATTCAGAGAATGGAAATACAGCAGAACCTTTTTTGGCCTTTTGGAGCGTCAAATCTCAGCGTCATTACCCTATGACAGGTAGAAGATTTTATTTGTACCTTTTTTCATAGGATTTAATTACTTAAAATTTAGACCATATCAGTAACCTGTAAATTAAACGGAAATGGGGCTAGGAGACAGCCTTGTTTTAGTCTATTATGTATTTAAATTGTGTTTTACAGACCCCCACTATGTGAGCAAGGTATACTCCATATATTTGCAGGCAGTTCAATAACGGACTGGGGAGACCACAGCAGATCTCATTACAATTTATGTCAAAGGCTAACCCTATCTACATGGTTTTAGGCATTTGAAAGGTCAATAAAACTTGCACCTAAAGGCATTTACTTTCCCATTTTATATTTTTAGGCTAAATGATATAATGACATTATTACCCAATTTACTTGCACCTTTAGTAAATTCTGTTTGATAGAATGACACTTCTTTGTTGTCTTGTACCTATTTCTTAACTTTTCCTGATATGGAAATATTTTCTATTTTGATGTTTTATCCATACAACTATTTTTGTATGCAACATGTTGATTAAATATGATACGATATATATGATACGAGTCATTTATAACACGCCTGTACACAAGTGTTTTTAGGCACGAAAAAAAATGCCTCTATTTGTACATGTATGTAAAGGGGCACAAATTATGTTTTCAGTTAACCCTGTGTTCAAACCTGTGGTAAAGTATTGGAGAACAATTGATGCATTAACATTGATGAATATTAATGGTTAGTGTTTTACTGAGCAAAAGCAGTACTGTGCAGCAGGAGAATGCAACATGGGCTTTTGTCTTATGGTGCTAGAGAGAGCCAGAGAAATGTAGAGGCATGTGGGCAGTGTTACAGTATAGAGGGCGGGCTGGACAGGAAAAGCGATTTTGTGCAGTTCACTGTCCACAGCATGCCCATGTGAATAACAAGAAATGGTCTCCTGCAACCCTTTTGGCCCTGGGTAGGTGGCCTACCAGTGCATATGGCAGAGCTGATCCTACCACAGAGGCGGCTGAGGGAATCAGGGGTTCCCTGATTCCCCCGTCCCACAAGTGTGCTTTGTTCATTAATGTGGGTACCACTTTCAATCATTCAATACCTACTGGCCTCTATTCTGGTCAGAATGTTATTAATTTGCAGTACAGCAAGATCTGGAATCCACTGCAGCAGAAACCAAACAAAACAAACGGAGGAAAGGTGGCGCCGACCAAGAAGCTCCCTTTCATAGTAACTTCAAACTTACCGGGACGAAGTGTAGCATCCCTGACAGAGTTTTCAAACATGTGTACTGTGATATCCTGGTCCCACTGAAAACCTTAGTGTTGCGTGAGGCAGGAAGCCCATTGGAAGGGGGAGGTACCACAGAAACAAGAGGACACGTGTATAAATATTTCATAGGCAGAAGGCAGATTGGAAGGCGGAAGATGGTTTGGAGCGGTAAGAAATCTATAGAGCTGTTTGATGCGAGGCAAAGTGAGGTATTGGATGTGAGAGAGAGGGCGGTTCCAGGTACTAACGTTTTAAGTTGTGGTTACGAGAGTGTACGTTGGAGTGAGTGGAAGTAAAGAAAGGGCGTGGGGGATGGGAAAGAGTGAGAGTAGTTAGTGGGAGTTAGTATTGTCGGAGAGAGGGAAAGAGTGAAAGAGAGGAAGGAAGTGTGAGTAAAAGAAAGAAAGAAAGGATGGGTGTAGTGGGGGAGTTTATACATAGGAATGTATATGTGTAGCCGGGGGGTCAGGGGTTATAGCGAGAGAAAGAAGAGGATTGTAAGAAGACCGAAGAGCGAGAGGAGGGGAGAAGTGGCAAATAGGAGAGCGTAGTAGGAGAGAAAGGGGAGAAGGTAAGTTGACAGGAGGTATGGAGGAGGAGGAGGAGGAGAGAGATGGGAGAGAGTGGTAGGAGGGGGAGTAGAGCGAAAGAGGAGGAGACAAACATAGGAGGGAGTAGGTCCGATGGGAGTGACGGAAGAGAGCGGGAAGAACTAGAAAGACCAGAGGTGGGGAAGGAGGAGCGAGTAGGAGGAGAACAGCGGAGAGACATAAGAAGGGTGAGAGCAGGGATAGGATTGGGATAGGGAACAAAAGTATGAGGGGCAGGCAGCCTCTTAAATATCACTGATCACACCATGAGGGCATCAGAAGTAAGGGCTATGACCTTTAGGCCCTCACCACTTGGATAGACCATATTAGACAGTAAGGGACACTGATACATAGCTGCATTGCATCACTGGGGTAAATAGGGAAGCCTGGGCTAGGGTGGAGGGAAGTCACTGGTGGTCAAGGGACTAGTTACGGATCGCCCTTAGTTGAACGACCCAGCAGCCTTATAAATCAAAAATAAAATCCTTTAACTCTATGTTCCTGAGTAAGTGGAATTAGTCAAGCCATTTGTGACACAATCCCATTGGAAAAGGAAATGTTGTGGGAAAATAAAGAAAAGTAAAGTAACACAAGTATGGTCAAAATGAGAATAACAGAATGTCAACTAATTGTATAACGTAGGAAATGTTTAGTGAATAAATACATTTGCATTCATATATACAAATCGATTCCAGCAGTTATTGTATTCATGTCTCCCATGACAAAGTACTTGAAAAAAATATGAATCATCCCAAGAGTGCCCCTTGGAGACTAGCATAGTTTTTGCTTACATATATTTTATTTTTTTGTTATTAGATCCTTCAGGGCCTCGTTGATGTTCGCATTCCACATAATGAATTCTACAGAAAATGTAAGTTTCGTCAAAATCGCTTAATCTACTCCTTGCTAATAGGACGGAAAGATCTTTGATGTGCTTGTTACCTTTCCTCTCTATATATTTCCTGTCTCTTTGTAGAGTCTATGTTCTTTTCTCCATCATTTTGACTTTGGGAGCGGGTTGTCACCTGGTTGTTTAAGTTGTGGACTGTGAAGACAGGATACCAACGCTATAATCATAATCCCTGCTTTAACACTTATAACACTTACAAAATGTTATCAAACCCAGGCAAAAGTAAATAAAAATAGTTGACTGAGATGGCATTTGTTTTTTATGGTTGCAATTCAAATGGTTGGATCGCCAAAAAGTGGCAAACTTTGATTTGAATTTATAGATTTCCAGGAAATTACAGAAACGCTACACTACATGCAAAAGATCCTGTACTTCCCCCTGATGGTTTCTGGTTAGCAACATGTTCAGTGCTATATAAACAATCATACTTACTAAAGTATTTGTTGTTGTAAAACAGACATTACTTTGATAAAGCACACAATAATTACACAAAAGAACTATGTATTGTAAGGGTGTTAAAGAAGGAGACTGACACAAGGGAGGCATGTTGGTTGCTATAAACTTTTATTTGAGGGGTAAAGGAACCTCCCTCTCCTCTCTAAGAGGGATTTTCCTGCCTCAAACTAATACTAAAGGATCTGTCAGAATGTCTGTCAAAATCAAACTCCACCGTCCTGTGTCACAACCTACTTCTATCCTTTACACTACAACTAAAGATATTAGAACACCCTAGTGGTGTTTCTGGGAAGCTGATTGGTCAATCTGCAGGCTATACTCACCGATATAGCCCGCAGATTGATTACAGCCCGCAAATCGGGTGTTTGAAAAGCAAGCAGCTTCTACGTTGTATTCTGCAACGTTGAAGCTGCTTGCTTTGGTGTATATGAAACTGTTCATATACACCCGCGGTGCATATGAACACTTTCATATACACCAAAGCAAGCAGCTTCTACGTTGTATTCTGCAACGTTGAAGCTGCTTGCTTTGGTGTATATGAAACTGTTCATATACACCACACGGGTGTATATGAACACTTTCACGTACATCAAAGCAAGCAGCTTCAACGTTGCAGAATACAACGTAGAAGCTGCTTGCTTTGGTGTATATGAAAGTGTTCAAATACACCTGCGGTCTTCAGGGCCCATAACGCCCGGTACGGCCCTCGCTGTAGGTCTATAAAGCTATATTATAGTCCAAAAGAAGGTTCCTTCTCCAAGAGAATTACTCCCTTCTCCTGGTATATGGGTGCTGCCCATCTCTTGTGTCCTGCACAGTCGACCATGTCTAGTAAGTCAGTCAATGTTCCGCTCATGTAACTTGCACCTTGTGCTGTCGATTTGTTTCATCCAACCCATAGAGAATTGTACTATTTGCCTAGAGCCATACCCCGCTCTCTTTACTGTACAGGCTCTACCGTATAGTTATTTGCACAGCCAATTTCGTCCTAACAAAATCTGCATTCATATGCCGCTTAAAGTGCATTGATGTATGCCACCTCTGTGGGTTTAACCGTTATATTGCCACATCTGTCTTGGACTCCGAGCGTGTTACATCAATTATTGTAGGTAACATAATATTGCAAATGTAACATACTTTGACCACGTGATCACCAGTGTTTCAGTTTATGTTGGATATCAGCCCACTGTAATTAGTATGCCAAGGCCCTAGTTCATGTTTTGATACTTGCCCACTGTAGCCTGCTTATTAGTGCCTCAATCCATGTAGAATATTAGCCCCACTGTAATTTGTATGTTCCTGCTCCCCTGATGAGGGTCGCATATGAACTAGCATTGTATCTGTTTGTATCTCACCTTACCGCTAGCAGAAATCGAACCATCCTACCATAGTAGAAGGTACCAACTCGCTTGTTCACTGCCTGTTAAGAAACAATTAGCCGTATACCAGCTTGCATTTTCACTCTATTGGTAGCAAATTGAATCAGCCCACCATAATAGACCGTGTTTGACTACTTGTTGCCTTGCCTAAATTAGACTTGCCTTGTTGCTCAATGCTTTGCTAAATAATGAAATTAGCCTTTATACATGTCAGTATTTCACTCCACTGCTAGCAAAATGAACCTGCCTATTCTTAGCAGATGGTGCCTTACTTCTCATCGCTGTGCTTACAGCCTGCCAAGAATAATTAGCCTTATACTTGTTTGTATTTCACTCCTTTGGTAGCAACATTGAATCAGACTACTTTAAATAGACAGTGTTAACTCTAGTGCACTATGTATGTAACTGGCCTATACACAGTCTCACAGCATCATAAAAGCCAACGTCTTAGACAGGAAAAATCACATTCCCAAAGACAGAACCCCACTCGCACCTTGAAACACTTGTGTATAGGCGCGTTATAAACGCCATCATCACTCCTCTCAGAATTTCTATACCATAACAACCCATATGTTTTCTGCCTAAAAAAGCAGCCAGCATTGGCAAAATCCACAATAATGCCCTTTCTATAGGCATCTCCTGTGGCCTGGCAGGCTACATCTCCAGTTTCTAGCAGAGTGACCAGGAAGTCCACCAACGTGGCCGAATATTGACAGCCACTGGACTTCAGTGCAGTGTGCTCACACTGCCACAAGCCTGATGCCCATTTCCAAGGGTATTCATTAAATATTCATGAAGTTGCCCCATTGACCAGAATTGGCAACAACTGCCCAAGTTATTTTTTCTTTTGCCAAGAATTGCCATCACCTACCAAGGCACTTGAATAAATCTCAATGGGTTCCATAAAATGCCCAGAAACACCCCACTGATAAGAGTTGTCATCAAATGCCCAATAACAGCTTGCCCCATTTCCCAGGATTTACTCCCTTTGTGTTCTGCTTTCAGGAGCGAAAAACAAGAAAAAGTAAAGCTGAGAGAATAGAGGGTCACGCACATTTTTACTTTAAAAGAAAATAATGCAAATTGAAATGATCATTGTCGGGAAACCAACATGAGAAAGACCAACTGCTTACAAAATGCAAATCCGATGCTTCCACAGGGCAGTTGAAACAGGCAACAAGGCACACAGCCCAACCTGCAAGCTAAGTGATAACTACCATAATGTAATTCTTTCAACTTTTCCCTAATCTTTCAGATGCAAACTAGCTTCACACAGTGATCATAACAGGGTGCAGCCATCACTGCATTATTCATCATGAATAGGATTGTTAGAACACTTTTCCAGTCTTGAAATCTTTTGACAACATTCATGTTTCTTGAAGGATTCATTTGCAACTCCATACATTTACACTGTTTCTCAATATAATGACCATTCAGGAAAGTCAGTGACAATATTTTATTTTTGCCTACATTATTTCAACCTTTGCCTACATTATTTCAACCAGGCACCCATTTCGTTTAAGTAATTACGATATATAGACCTGTTTTAATGTTGTGGTGTTTTATGTTTTTAAGTCTATGCTTTATATATGGATTGTTTTTTTGAGGTGGCTGTACAGATGGTTGGAGTATTGTTTAAATGGTTCTATCCTTATTATATTGTATGAACGACACCTTATGCTCTAGTAGTACCATCAGATGGCCACGTTACTTACTCATACAACAGATATTCAAATAACATGTCAATGTACACCACAGGTGTCTACGTACTCTCGCCAATTGCCTGACTTTGTCCAGATATGCCTATGTACTTTTACCATATACACTGTATGGACATATGTTTTGCTATTTGGCAAGCGCCAAGTAAACATGGGTGTGGCCTTTTAGTGCTGAGTGACTAGGTTTGCAGTAGACTATAGCATGAAACAAATGCTACAGGGGCACAAGAGTGGAACACACAAAGGCTGACACAGCGATAGAATTCCCCACTACTGTACATTTATTTATACAACACAACTAAAAGGATAATTCTCCAAACAAGCAAGATGCAAAAAGTTTCGCACATGCTTGCATTGGTCACTCTTCGGCTCTAATCCACAATTCAACGGAACACCCTAGTGTTTGGCTTCCGGGTGGTAGTTTAGAGTTCCAGAAACTTCTTAATTCCATCATCGGTACAGCCGCACGTAGACCGGTTGTGGCACTCCCAGTTCTGGCACAGTTTGCGTTTGCTACAGGAGCTCTTGGTTATGGAGGAAATAAGGCAGGGTTGATCTGTCTCCCCGTAGCACCTTACATCTTCTTAACCAGGACTGGTTCCCAAGATTAGGCATCTGTGTTGGGGTCATCAACCTGAATCGTCTCCCCTCCTCTCAACTCCTGTCATAGGCTCCTTGTCCCCTGGCTTGGTCCAGGGTAGTGTCTTCCCTGGACCGAGTTGGCCCTCTGTAACCTCTTTGGTTGGATATTTGGCGATTTCTCCCGCTTCACTGTGACTCCCCTCCTCCAGAAACTTTTCCTGTGATAGTAAACTATCCTCCTTCAGCAAATCTTTCATACCCTCCAACTTTCTATTCCAAATGGTATTCACTCTTTCTGTATCTCTCTCCTCCTAGACATTAACTCTCTGGTCCCGATCTTACCTTCACTCCTCCAATATCTTGTTCTCCACCCTCCTCTCTTCTCAGTAAACCTCTGGCTTTCCACTCCTCTTGAAACTTATTCCTGAACAAACCACATCCTCTAACTGAGCAGGTTGCTTTATATAGTCAGGTCTCCCCTCTCTTTGGGTGGTGCTTAGGGGAATGGTCTGCTCCTGCAGTATGGGCTGTGGTTTCTTGCGATTGGTTCATGTGGTTGTAGTCATGTGAGTAGTTAATTATATTAAAGCCAGTCATTTTGGTTTTTATAGTGCCTTCATGTTGGTGATTGCATTGATTCCTCTCCCTCTGGATCCCCCACCCCCCTTGTGTTATACGTTTATATATGAGTTTCTGATTCCCTAGCTTGTGTCTTAGATGTCTGGAGAATGCTCATTTAGCCAGGGGAATTGGTTCTATTGCTTGCAATATGCTTGCAAGAGGAAAATACAAGTTTACATTTCAAACCTCTGTAGTGAGAACTCAAGAGTCATATTTATCTATACTGAGCCTTGTGCATTCACTGCGCATGAGTTTGCTTTCCTTAGGCATTATACTAAATGCCAATGGGCTCCTTCAACGTTTAATATCAGGCATCTGCCTAGAAAAAACAAGCGTCTAGCATGCCAGAGAGTTTTGTTTTCCTCTTTCGGCTCTGGCTCCAGAGGAAATAATGCATTAACGCACTCACCTGCAGATACAGACTGCTGTACCTTTGCTCCTATGAAGAATAATACCTCTTTATCTGTGATAGTTTGGACCTATCTCTGGAAGTGAGAAGACCTTTTTGAGACCAAAGGATCATAGGAGTTTTCCCTTGAAGGATTATAGATGCCCTTATGTCCACTCGACCAGCATTCAGGCCCAACCACAGTTCCATAGATGTCATTGGGGGTTTAGTGGGCATAAGGATTCTTGTGACTGGACACTACCTTATTGAGAGCACTCAGTAGGGTTGAGTTGTTGATCCCCGGGACCTTATTCTCAAAGGTGACCGGCGCATTTCCACAGGCTTGAACTGTAGCGCAAATTGTGCGCTGGCCAGCTGCCTTGAATGGTGTTCTGGGTTGTTTGACCGAAGTGTAATTATTTGCGGCGGAATTGACCGTTGTCAATTTCGCTGCAAATTGACTTGCACTTCAGCCAAACAACCCAAAATGTACCTTTCACCACCACCACCCCGCCCCCTCCCCTACTTAACTGCTTGGTCGCTGCCGCTTCCCCTGCAACCCTGCGGTGCCAGATCCGTCCCTCTAACGAGGGTCGGATCCGAATCCGCAGGGTCCCTTTTTCGTTATTTTCTTTTTTTCCGGTCTCCGCCTCCAATTTTGAGGAAAAATGGGAAAACACTTCTGCAACCACCCTAGACCAAAAATACTGAACATGGGGAGCGGGTGACACCCCCGCACACATGTTCAGTATTTATAAAAATCGATCGAATAGTACTGGACGAAATAGGTCAAATTGTAACATTCGATAGAATTTTGTCATCAAAATGGGCAGTACTTTGAATAGAATCGCTCTCCCTACAGTGTTCTGCAAGCTCCCAGCGCCTTTCACAGGGACAGGCCCTCCAGGTGCCTGCCGCTGTAAAATGCGGCCCAAAAAATGCATTTTTATCCTGTTTGAGGAACAGAAATGCAAGCGACACAGCAGCGGTTCATACCTTAAAAGAAATGCATGACAGGGTCAGGAAAGACCCTGTCATGCAGTGGCAGCCCCACATGCTGTGCGCGTATGGTTGCCTACAATGTCTGCACATTTAAAAGTGCATCTTGCTTGGAAAAGAGGGATGCGCTTTTAAATTGACAAACGCCACTTTATTTGATCAAGGAGGTGAAAAAGGCCATCTGAATGGGCGTGCATATAAAATGTGCCCATTCATATGTCCCTTGTGGATTGGGCTGCACTTTTTTGGGGCGCAAGTGATGAGATGTGTTAGCGCGTTTCTTTTCTTGTGTGGAAAAAAAGTTAAGGACCTGGCACCCTGAGTATTATTTTTTTTAAAACAGTAATTTTTGCAGATTACTTAAAAAAAAGTTAAAAAAATAAGTGTTTTGAATTTTTTTTTAAAGATGCTGTTTTGCGCAAGACGGCCGTTTTTGCGGAATTTTGCGCAAAACGGCCGTTTTCGCAGCATTTTGCGGGATCTCAAAATCGCTATAAGATGGAGGGTCTGTTTATTGACGGACAATGGGAGGCAATTTTTAGGTGGGTATTTTCAGGAATACTTGAGGCTGTGTGGTGTGAAACACAAGAGAACATCATTATACCAGCCCTAGACCAACTGGGTGGTAGAAAGAGTAAATCGATATATTATGGATGCTGTGCGTATGAGCAGTACGTGTGGTAAGGATACAAAGATTGCTGTGAGAGAAAGGCTATATGCTTTACGTTTGACACCCCATGTTGAAACTGGTGTCAGTGTGTTTGAGTTGATGAGAAGTAGAAAACCAAACACCAAGTTGTCCCCACCATGGTTGGGGAGAGCTACAGATTCCGATTGTGTGATGGGAGAGGTGAGAGGGAGAATGATTAGGAGGAAAGATGAGTGGGTGAGAAGAATTAATGAAAGATTGTGACACAGGGATTGGATATATATCAGGAAGGAAGTCGTAAAAAGGACGGGAGATCCAACGTATTCTGAGCCAGTGCGAGTAACGCAAGTTCTGAATGGTGCTGTGAGAGTTGAAGGTGGACAGGTTTGGAATGTGTCCAGAGTTGGGAAAGTGGTGAGCAGACCAGCACACGGTAATGATGAAGGAAGATAAACCACACCTCCTGCATCTGAGATGAGCAATTTATTTCATCATACAATATAGTTGTTGTAATATATATATATATATATATATATATATATATATATATATATATATATTGCATCAAAGTGATAGTAATTGTAAATAGTTGTGTGTGGGTGTAAAGGGGGGAGGCGTGTTATAATGTATATGCTTAAGGGGAAGGATAGAACATGGGGGTGAAATGCAGGGTTGTTTGTTCTTTACTGGAATGTTATGATTCAGCCCAGGTCAGTTAGCTGCAGGACCTGCTGGGCACAGGTTGGGAGTCTTTGTTATTTACATATCTTTTCAATAAACTTCCATTGCTTACTGTGGAGGCCATCATTACAATACCAAAAGTAGGTGAGTTGGAGGATATCAGGAGGTGGTAGGCAGGCAGTGGAAAACATTTCAGACAATCACAAGGAGAGTTTGTAGGTAAAGTTGAAGATTCAAGTGGTTGGGTAAAGCAAGGAGATTGGAGGAGAAAACCAGAAGGTTATTAAACGCTAGGGAGAATGTCGAAGTACATCAGGAGGAGGAGGAGGTGGAGGAAGGAACCCTGATAGAAAGACAGAACAGGAAGGTTCCATAGAGTTGGGTACGCTCAAGTCCTGTGTTAGAGGCAAGAGGAGCAACAAGCAAATGGCAGGGACGCGTATGTGAAGTTAGAGAGGGAAAGGAGGGGACTGAGACCATAACCCTGGGAAGAAGACGCCAAGAGTACATACTGGTTTAGGAGACTCTTCCAGTAGGCGACAAGAAGCCCCCCCCCCTCCCTCAGTGGCTTTGCCTAGTGCCTGTCATTTAGTTCCCAAGACGACAAAATACCTGAAGGAGGGCTGTGCGCTCGTCTAAAGGAAGCAACCCAGCTCCTCTCCCTCCTAGAGGAGGCCGAACAAAACCAGTAGGTCAGAGATATGAACTTTTAAATGACGGTTTTGGGAAAGCTTAAACCACAGACTATGAGATCAAGACAGAGAAAAGGGACTCCTGAAAATCAACAAAGAAGGACCAATGGAAAACCTTGTTCCTGACTGATCATGAACATTTGGTTTGAACATGTTATTTTCACTCAAGTGGCACTTTCCTCCATCAAATTCCCAAGATGCTACCCAGACCCTGGAGAGTAATCGTCCTGAGTATTTTAGCTGGAGTAAGACGGTCTTGTTTGTTTTGGTCGTCCTTTTTGCACTTTACCCCAATAAAAATGTTGTTAAGAGAGAAGTTTGACCTGGCTGGTCTGTTTATCATGTAATAAAGATGCAAGTTCAACGCGGTAAAAAGAAACGCACTTATCAGCTGCGAGAGTAGCATTGTAAAAGGGGAAGGGGCTCTTTTTGATATGTGTGAAATAAAATGCTTAAAACGAATCCATAAAGAACTGATACTACAGGTGGCATTGCTCATGCTCTGGTATTCTGTGATGCTTTATCTGACGTCTTTATTGAAAAGTCAGCAGCATACGCGATCAGATCTGGCTGCCAGGCCAAGCGATTGATCTGGGTGGTCAGCCGGCTATACTTAATGGCCTCTGCTGTGCGATGGTCAGTCTTTCCAACTTTTTTTGCATATGATATTCTAGCAGCCACCATGCGGCTGAAATCTGCATCTCCCACTGATGCAATTCCTTTAGGGACACTCAAAGAGATTGTCTGATATCTCTACCGTGATCATGCAGACAGTTAATCTTTCTTGTTCCTCAGGTGTCATCCCAGCGGAACTTAAGCAATCTGCCACTATCACTCCTCTGAAAAAATCGTCCCTTGACCCCTTTGAGTGTGCTAACTTTCGTACCATCTCACTTCTCCCTTTCTTTATGAAGCTGCTAAAATCACTGATTTCCCCTCTGCTCACTTCTTACCTGGAGCACTCTTAATTTCTAAACTATTTTCAGTCTGGCGTCCCCTCTGGTCGAGGCACAGAGAGTATACATGTCTTAGTACTTGTAGCAGACCAGGGTGTGGGGGAGAGTTGGGGCGCTGATTCTTTTAGATCCATCAGTGGCATTTGATACAGTGGACCATTCAGTGCTGCTGAGCTGCCTCTCGGGACAAGTCCTCTTCTGGTTTGCATCTTTCTTGACTGACAGGAGCCAGACATGAACTCTCCTCTTTTTCTTCTGCTTCCGCTTCTCTTTCCTGTGGGGTCCCCTAGGGCTCTGCCTCATCTCCGGCATTGTTTTAACATTAACATTCAGCCTCTCGTTTCGCTCATCCGCTCCCACGGCTTCTGATGCTACTCCTATGCTGATAACACCCAAATCATCATCATCCTGCTGGACTCTGCCCAGTCAGACACAGCATCTCATTTTAGGCGTTGCCTGGTGGCAATGGGTAGTTGGATGGGCAGCAACTGGCTGAAGTTAAACAGAGACAAGACGGAGGTACTGCTGGTTGGCCCCTCTCATGTCTTGCACCCTAGTCCTTCTTCTACTGCTCTAGTCTGGTCTTCTGCTTTCTAGCCCTCTGAACTTGGCCCTTGCCCCTCGCCTGTGTCTTGGGTAAAGAACTTCCTGCTTTACGAACTTAGGGTTCTTCGTAGAGTCTTTCTGGACTACTGTTTAGTTTATTCTATTCATTTATAATGCGCACCAGACCCAGAGTTATCAGGGCGCAGCAGTACAGGTAATGCGAAGCTTGAATAACAGGTTACAACATAGGCAAGGCAGTGAGCGACAAGTGGCGCATATGCAAAATGTATATATCAGAAGATTACAGTTTAGCAAAAAAAATATATACAATGGGTATAATGTACATCGGCGGTGCCTATTATTCACAAAATATACAGCAAATATACGACAAATATATAGCGAAATTCTTAGCAGAAAGGTAAGTATATATACAGCAGTGGTGCCAGAGTGAGAGCATAGCCAAGTATACAGGTAGGCTATTGGGTGTTTGACTTGAGCCAGTTGATGGAACTTAGTCTAAACTTTGGGGAGGATTGGTCTTCTCTAATGTGGTGAGGTAGGGAGTCCCATAGTTGGGCGGCTTTGACTTGAAAGCTATTGCCCCCGACTCTGGATAGCCTAAATCTGGGTATGGTGATGCAATTGGTATTGGTAAGTCGTGTGGGTCTGGTGAGGTTCTTCTATGAAATCTATTGATGAGGTAGCTAGGGGCAGCATTATTCAGTGCCTTATGTGTCAGGGAGGCCGTTTTAGGTGAATCTTGTTAAGTGTGGAGAGCCAATTGTTTTGGCGCCTTATCACTAAGATATGTGATCTTTTTGGGACGGCCAAGGCCGCTTAAGAGCGTTATTTTGCAGGACTTTAATTTTTTGGATGATCGATTTGTTAGCGCCAATGTAGAGTGTGTTGCAGTAATCGAGCCTAGATAGGATCAGGGCTCTAGCCAGGGTGATGCAATTATCGTCCGACAGAAAAGGTTTGCCCGATTTGATCAGCTTACAGGTGAAAGCTGTGGTAGAGGCCAGGGTGTTCACTTGTTTGGTCAGAGATAGGGTAGAGTCGAGGTAAAAACCTAAGGTTTTTACCTCCTTGGCTACCTTAATGAGATTACTGTCAATGATAAAGGAGGAGTAGTCCTTTCCTAGTTTTTGTAGGTTAGTGTGGGTGCCCAGGATGAGTTCCGTTTTTTCATCATTCAGGCATAGACCGTGTGTGGCCATCCATGCCTGGATGATGAGATACACCCTATTCACCAAGGCCAAATCCGCTCCATAATCCCCAGAAAGAGGGAGGGGAATCTGGGTATCATCTGCATAGTTGGTGTAGGTGATACTGAGAAGGTCTAGATCATCGAAGAGGGGCTTGGTAAATATGTTGTATAATGTGGGGGAGACACAGGACCCCTGGGGGACACCACATATGATAGGAATGGGGTCTGCTGCCGCAGAAGGAGCAAAAACTGTCATAGTTCTGTCGCTCAGGAAGGATTCAATTCAGGTTACAGCCTCTTTTGAAAAGTTGGCGGCACAGTCCAGGTGTTTACATAAGACCCTGTGGTCCACCAGGTCGAATGCAGCTGAGAGGTCCAGAAGAAGGGCCGTTTTCCCTTTGTCACTCAGCTCATCAATCTGTGCCTTCAAGTCAATTAGGGCAGTCTCGGTTCTGTTTTGGGGACGGAAACCTGATTGGCATGCACCTAGGAGTTTATGGGATTCCAAGAATTTCTTAATCTGGAGGTTGGCGACCTTGTCTAGGATTTTGAGCAGGAATGGTACGGTAGTGATGGGACAGTAATTAGTGGGTATGAGCGGGTCTAGCGTTTGTTTTTTTAGTAATGGGAGTACCCAAGATTGTTTGAGATTGGAGGGGACAGTACCAGAAGCAAATGAGGCGTTGATCAGTTTAGCTATGAATGGGGCCAGGTCTCTAGCGGCGTCTTTTATGAGTTGAGCAGGGCAGAGGTCTCCCTTACAGTTGGAGGGTTTAAGTGAAATTATTACTTTCTCTACCTCAAGAGAGGAGATTTTGGTGAAATTGAATCGGCGGGTAGGATCAGCCCTAGTTTCCTTCGAGAGGACTTTCGAGGCACTGACGTTAGGAGGGCAGTTGAGGGATTGTTTTTTGAGAGATATTTTATTTTGTAGCGTGGTCACTTTGTTAGCGAGGGCCTGTTGTATGTCAGAGCACGACTTTGTCTTTATTACAAATTTCACGGGTGTTGATGGAGGATTCAAGTTCTTTCAAGATAATGAACAATTCTTTGGTACTGGAATTAGCCCCAGAGATACGCTTGTTGTAGGAGTTACGTTTAGCGCAAATGATTTCCTTTTTGAATTGGGAGGAGGCTTCGGTAAGTTTGATTTTGTTGGCGGTGGATGGAAGAAGTCTCCAAGTGGTTTCAGAAGTCCTCTTTAGATGTCTGAGGTCTTTGAGTTCAGGTGTGAACCATTTGTTCAGGTGAGCTTTCGGTTTGCAAGCGTGCCTGGGTTGAGGTTGTCCTCTAGCAAATTAAGGGTAGGCAGGATGGCTGAAATCACTTTATCCCTTGTTATGTTTTTCTTATTTCTAGTTAGCCATGGAGGGGCGATGGGTGTGGTAATCACGAGCGGTCTGGTAATGAGGAGGGAGAAGGATAAGAGGAAGTGATCCGTCCAGTGGTATGGCAAGATGGAGGTGATATTTACCATGCAGTTATATTCTGCCACCAAGTTGAGTGTTCTTCCTTTGATATGGGTGGGCTCAATAACTTTTTGGGAGAGGCCTAGTTCAGATAGTGTGCTAGCAATGGTAGTGGCATTCTTGTTGAGTGTGGGTCCATGAAACCTAGGTTGAAATCCCCCAGAACTAGTAATTGAGACGTTGTTTTAAGGTTATTTGATAGAATAGTATGGATATCCTCCTCAAATGTTCCAATGGGGCCAGGAGGCCTTTAGATAAGATGAATGGTTAGTGTTTGGGAGTTGGTTAAAGGGAGTTTAGCTGTAAGGGTTTCACAGGAGAGAGTGTTTTGGGTTGGGGCGAGTCTCATAGAGAGGCTAGATTTAGAGATTATGGCAGTTCCTCCACCACGTACATTTTCTCTGTCTTGTCTGATTATGGAATAGCCATCTGGGACAGCAAAAGAAAGTGAGGGGCCTGCTGCCTCGTGCAGCCAGGACTCTGTAATGGCTAAGAAATCGAGGTTGTTAGTCAGAATTAGGTCAGCGAAGTCCGTAGCATGTTACACAAGTGACCTAGCATGTATTCATGCTGCCTTGAGTGGAGGGGCAGGTGTACTGTAATTCTTTTTCTTGTGCAATCCCTCTACCTCTTTTGCCGCCTACAGCTGCTTCAAAATCTAGCAGCACGTATTGCTACAGACGCCCCTTATGGTTCCCACATCACGCCAGTCCTTCGTTTGCTTCGCTGTCTGCTTGTTCAGTAATCTCTCAAGTCTCTCTGCATTGTCCATTAGACCTTTTATGTCCAAGGGACTGTGTATTTGCAGGAAAAATGTTGTCCTTTCCTGCTGACACCATCGCTCTGCTCCCAAGACGATTGCCTTCTCCCAGCCATTACCGTTTGGGGAGGGTGGGCAGCCGCTCCTTTTCAATCGCGGCCACTGAACTTTGTAATTCTATTCCACTCACCCTTCGAGCCACGAAAGACCATCTGGCCTTTCGTCTTGCTCTTAAAACCTTTCCCTTCTAGGCTGCTTCTCTTTAACCAGTTGTATTCTCGAGCACCAAGATGCCTCCGGCGTATGTGTACTTTAAAAAAAACAGATAAAATGTTATAACATTTCCCTTGGTGATGTTCTTGTACAGCCAGTGTTTGGTACATTGTCACCCTCCCTGGTCTGAGGTCTGCACTGGAGTTGGTGCTATACTGGCCTTAAAATGAAGCTCGGAACCCCATGAAGACAGGAGACCACCCTACATTATTTATTGTGTACTCTTTGGCCGCTCTCCTCCCTTTCCTACGGTCCTGGTTCTGTGGTCTTCCGATCTATCTCTTTGCTTCTTCATCCCATCAGGGGCTTTTCCCTGGGGGGACTTCTCTTGTTCTTTCCTTCGCTTGAACCTCGTGCTTCTCCTGTACCTCCACATCACTTAGCCTCAGCCTCATTATTCTTCCATCTCAGCTCTCTTTGAAGATCTTCTGTCATTTTCCTCATCTTTCTCTTTTATTTTCCTCCTGATCTTTCCTTCTTCCTCCTCCCTCCAACTCCTGGTGCTCCTCTGCTTCACTTCTCTTCTCTGATCGCCCTTCATTTTAATTGGCTCCCTACTCTTTACAACCTTCTCTTTAAGTACATCATCCTTAAGCATCTTTATATTGAGAGCTGGCTTCTTCACCGCATCCTCTGTGGTTGCTCTCACAACCTCCTCTTTAACTTCTCTCTCTACCTCCTCCTTATGTCTTTTAGCATCTTCTCGTAAACACCTCTAACCAGAGAAAACATCACAATCGTTGTCTTCGAGCTTTTCAGGTCCTGTCCCAGCATCCTGGTGCTCCCTCTTGTCCACCTCTTGGGTTTCCCTCTCGCTCGCTCTCTCTCTACCAAGCTTGCTAGGTCTTTCTCTTCCCAGCCTCTTTGGTTTCTCTGATCTCTATCTCCATCCCTCTGGGTTGATCTCTCCAATGATGGGTGGGTTTTCCTCTTCCCAGCCTCCTGGGTCCCTCTCACTTAAACCGCTCGGGTCTCACTCCCTAGTTTACCAGGCAACATTTCCCATCCTTCTGTGTTTTGTGTTCCCCATTCCCCTGCATCTCTCTCTTTCCAGCATCTTGGGTTTTTCTCTCCTGAGCCCCATGGTTCTCCCTATCTGGTCATCCTCCTGCGTCTTTTTCTCACCTGCCTCCTGGATCTTTCTCTTCCCAGCCCCCTTGGTCATTCTCTCCCGAGTCTTCTAACTCGTTCTTACCCCAACTTTCCAAGTCTTCCTCCTGTTCTGACCTCCTGTATCCTGGTCCAGATCATTCTGCACTCTTCTCCAGCTGTCTCCAAATGTGCTCATTCTCTGGAGTCCAATATCCTTCTGATACAGGACCTTCTTTTTTTATAGGTCTTTGACCCGACCTTCTGGCCACTCTCTAGCCTAAGGGAATTCTAGTGTAGCTAGTATGGAGATTGGTTGATCGGCCCCACCCATGGGGATGGGTTGCAGTTCAGATGTGGCACTCGAGTTGGTTAGTCTGTCTGCATAGGCAGTACTCTCTTTGCTTGCCACATCCCAGCCCTGCCCTGCCAAAAAACACAATTAGCCAGTGAGTGTGCAGTTTATTCTTTTGCATCCTAGATAGGTTGTGCTTAAAGCTCAAAGGGAATTTCAGGATGACGAAAGTCTGGCACGTCTCTGTGTCAAGGACTTTTGTGAGCATGTGATGCAAAACAACTACACACCAGAACATACAAAAGGTACTGTGTGAGGAAATACAAGGATGCGTCACAAGAGGCGTGGTCAGTAGGCCCCTTCGGAAGGAGCATGCAGAGGGACTTATGCAATGCATTGCATGGTCATCTGTGTTGACAACTAACTATTAAAAGGGTTTGAAGGGGAAAGTTGTGGTGGCAGTTCCTCTTCCTGCCATGTAGGCCCAAGACTATACGTTCTAGAAGGAACCGACAGTGACATTGAAAAGCAGAGGTCCAGTGTTATGAAGATGTCTGATCTTTGTCTTGCAAGACAAATAAAGCTGTCTTTGTTACTACTCTAAACCGAGTTGTAAGCCTTAGGTGTATGTATTTGGAGACCTTGTGAGGTAACTGATTAACTGCATGAGCTTTCTATCTTGGGTACTTAGATCTGGTCCTGTTCCTTTTCTCCCCCAGTGGCTTTGGATGTGATTTCTGCACCTGCACATGGGGTCTGAGTTTTCATACGCTGCTGGTTCTACGGGACTGTCCCTTATAACATATGGCATGTTGGGGGGTACCCAGAGTCATCCCCAAGTCTAGCATGACCTGCCTTCATTCATTCATTCATTCATTTTGTCATTTGTTATAGCGCTGTTCACCATAATGATGGTCCCAAAGTGCTTCGGGTTGAACGTCCTTGGAGGGACCAGAGTCAAAATATTTGGGAGAATTTGAGAGATGCTGTTATGCATGTGTGCATTTCAAAGTTATGCAAGGGTGGCCAAGACCCTGCTAGTCACCCATGTCTAGATGGAGTGTGTATGGGTGCAGCTGAGGTATATTATAGACTGAGGGGGGATTGTGTTGAAGGAGAAGGGAGTTATGTGGGAAGCTACAGTTCGAATTTATTTTGTTTAAGGTAGCTCAATTCTTATGGTGGAGGTGTTGTGCAATCATGTTTGTGTTATATATATATGAGAGCAGGGTGTCTGGAATGAGACAGTGTCTTCCGCTAAATTTTGAAGGTGTGGTGTGCGAGAGGATAGATCGGTTAGCTGTAAAAACAACGTCTACTTCTTGGGTTCCATCTATGTACAAGGAGCAGTTCTACGCTTCACAGGCGATCGAAGTGCTAGATGAATGGACAATACAAACCCTCTCAGAGGTTTTCAGAGTGAGAGATTGCCATCCCTAGCTCCTTCTAGTGCGATAACAAGATCCCCATTTCATGATTACATGCGGGGCCATGTACCACCCTCCTGTGCTTTAGAGTTACTTGCAGTGCAAACCACAAGTGGGCATCCGAGGTGCCCGATTGTCCTTCTGTTGGATGATCAGCATGAATTTCCTGAGGTGCATTTTAAGTGCGATGCATTGCCCACCTTCCAAGCCCATTAAGTGCAATACCTTGACCCCAGACCGGATTCATTACAGGTACGAGTTGCTGGAGTGAATACCAGAGTCCTCCATGTGTGCTTGGTGCCCCTCAATGAAGGTTGGATGGCAGAGCAAAGTAGTTGAAAGGAGAGAGGAGGCTAGTAACTGACAGGAGGGCAGGTGTGGGCAGGTGTGGGGAGGTGGTGGGATCAGGAAGTCGGGGCTACCAGCCAGGTTTTGAGGGCTTTCCTTAAAGCTAAGTGATTCTCTATGATGCGGAGCGTGAGGGGGAGAGAGTTCCGGAAAGTGGGTGTGAGGACAGAGAAACGGGCACCTAGTAGTCTGGAGAACTTGAAAGGAGGAACTACCAGGATGTGTGCAGAGCCTGTACTGAGGATTCTGGTGGGGTGGTAGCGACTGAGTTTGTTTTGGAGGAATTGCAGGACATTCTTGTGAGTTGCGCGGTGGGTAATGCACATTGAAGTAGGCCTGTCAGCTGATGGTCAACCAGTGGAGAGTCCGGAGTGCAGGGGGAAGAGTATGACGAGGAGCCTTGCTGCAGAGTTGTGAATCCATTGGAGTTTTCTCAGTTGGTATGTAGGCGCATCGAGATAGAGGCACGAGAGAATGATGGCCATGATTGCAGAAACTATGGGGTAGGAGAGATAAAGGATCTGCTTGAAGATGCAGAGATGGAAGGTGCACGATCTGGAGACTGCATTGATGTAACAGGAAAGGGTCAGGTCTGAGCTAAAAGTGCATCCTAGGTTTTTTGACTGAGGGGGATGCATTGGGCGCAGGTCCTAATGAATGCAGCCATGGAATTGGTTGGGGAAGGAGAGCTGTTTTGCAGCAGATTAGGATTTCAGTTTTTCTGGGGCTGAGGGGCAAGTGATTGTTCGTCGCCCATAGGTCTATGTCTGAGAATCCGAATGCAATCAGACCCCTTGGTGACCCCACCATCCACCAATAAGGTCAGGCAGGGAACTTTGACACACCCTCCATATACTTTGATAGGATTTCCCAGCCAACAAAACTTTTCAACCTCCAGGCTTGTCCTGAGTGTGCTTTGAGAGGACACACGTGGCTTCTTGCGCTGCTTGTATGCAAACAAGGAGCAACGTATAATTTCAGAGGCTGCAAGTGATCCTGGCAGGCATTCTCACCTCTCAATGGTGAGAGGTTTTCACAGCGAGGCTTGCAGTGTTTTAATGTCTGACATACAACACCAGTCATTCTAGTGCGCCATGAGAGTAGAAAGAGGTTAGGGAGAAGATGAATAGGAGAGCAGTGTGGAGGGAAAAGGAAAAAACAAAAGCAGTATAAAAAAACAAAAATGTGTGTAGTGTTCTCCGTAGACAGAGATGGTGCCTTCCAGATACCCTAGCACCACTGATCAAGCATAGCAAGGATCATAGCTTCCTAATAAATGTATGTGCCAGGATCATGGCATTACTATGTATACAATATCCCAAATCATGCCATACCCTTACGCTGCAATCAAATGCAAGGCTGTACTGAATACCCTGTACAGAGTGAGACGTCAGTGGTCCTACTGAGCCCTGAGCATTCTTGGAAATCCTATGTAAATATGGTAAGAACATTTTAACACTTTGGATTCAATATATAATGGGCGGAACTTCCCAGCTTCAGACCCACTGCACTGGGAGCTAGCCAGATCTCTTAATCTTGGCCAAAGTGAACTATTTAAGCTTGCTTCATTTCAACATTAGCTTCTTCTTGCTACCCCAATTAAAGCACCTGCGGAACCCTCTTGGAGTGGAATAACAAGCTGCCAGAAAGAGCTTCAAATTAAATGAGGGCGGCCACATAATTATAAATTCCTTGTAGTACTAGTCTGCAGATGGACCCAGAATCCTTTACTGGGTAATCTGTATAGCGTATGATGCCCAACTGTGAACCTTCAGTGCTCAAATCTAAGATTCCAAGCCAACCCTGGGTGATAGCGGACACCTCTGCAGTGCAGGATGCCCACATAATTCAGGCTGCCCTCTAAATTTGGTTGCATCAGTGTATGACTGTGTATTGTAAGAATCACAACACCCCCTCACTAGATTTTGTAGGAGAGGGTGCCCTTCATTTTGTGTTGTACAACTGAGCCAAATGCAGTCTAATCTGTCTATAAAATAAATAAAAGCTGTTGTGTTCAAACCATGGAACGATCAATAATGACTACACAATGAATGGATCCCAGCAGTTAAATCAGTGAGTGTGTTGCACTGATAAGAAAGAAATTGTGGTAAAAATGCTTCTGATGACGCTTCTGAAATCATTGGTCTGAACTCCTCTTTGTTCTTTTCTGGAAGAATCTTCTTTTTGAGGCCGGGGGGACTGAGAGCGGGCTGGTTTCGGTATTGGACGATCTGGTGAGGCTGCATGATCAGGGCGGTGTGGGAGCATTCGTTTTACCCTGTCGCATTTGACACCATCGATCATGCAACCTTGCTGAATCGCCTGTCCGGAGCTGGCATTGCTGGCATGGTTCTTGCCTGGTTTACTTCTTTTCTTTCTGTTTGTCAGCAAACTCTATCTTTTCCTTCTTGTTATTCTTTGGGTAAGGCTCTCACTTGCGGTGCCATCTCACCGACATTGTTTAACATCTGCATTCAACCTCTGACCAAGCTCATCCTTTCCCACAGCTTTCTCTGCTACTCTTATGCAGATGATACCCAAATTCTGGTTCACCTTCATCTCATGCATGAGGAGTCTGCGACCAGGTTTAGGGCCTGCCTTAAGGCATTGGGAGAACGGATGGGCTTTAATTCTCTCAAGCTGAATTGTACGAAAACTGAAGTGTTGGTGGTAGGCCCCCCCCTTCTGCCTCCTCCTTTTGGACTGCTGCCTTTTAGCCTCCTTCTTTTGGTTCTCTTCCTATTCCTTCTACCATTGTAAAAGATCTACTGTTGAAATTATCTGCATCCTGTCTATGGAGCCTCAGATTGGGGCCATGTGCCAATGGGGCTATTTCCAGCTAAAAACTCTTTTTGTAAGGTTTTCCCCTTTATTCCAGCTGAGTTTCGAGCCCCCGTGACTTCTGCAGTGGTGATCTTTTCTGTTGATTACTGTAATTATTGATTTATTGTGCAACCTGCCTATCGCCTGCCGCAACTCCAGGTTCTTCAGAATTCTGCAGCCCATCTTGCTACCTCTTCTTCCTGCTATATTTATATTTCGCAAGTACTTCGCCATCTTCATTGGCTGCCCATTGAATCAAATTCAAAGCCGCTTGCTTGGTACACTGTGCATATTATGGCCAGGGGGCAGAGTATCTCCAGGAGAAAATCCACCCTTATGTACCGGGCTGCTATTAGTTCCTAGGTGCAGACTTGGCCGGATTGGCGCTGGGCTTTCTCGGTTGCAGCTTCTTTGCCCTATAAGCTTCACAGTTTGCCATATCACCTTCTTTTTCGGCGTGCGTTAAAAACTCCTCTCTTTAAAAAAATACTTACTGTCCCATTGTTCTATTGAGTAGCGCTAAATTGCCCTTGTGGCAAATGTTGCACTATACAAATTATTCAACATAATATGCACTCCCTTGATCAGCTCTTTGTTTTATTTTTGGCCCAGAATTGGTCAGTCTTGAGCCAAATACTTCTTTAAAAATGTATTCCAAGGTCAACATAAAGCACACACCAGTGCCCACAGACTTACAACGTGCACAATCCATACCCTAGGTGCAACGTAATTCAACTAGGTTTGGTCATTTTCTATATATATACACTCCATATTGTGGCTACCTTGTAAAAATGGATTTTAGAAAATGTGCATGTCAAATTTGATATTGTGTATTTTAATTGTTTATATTTTTCTCTTTGCTGATAGTATTTTTGGAACTTGTGGCCGAGAAGTCAAGGCACGTTCTGCATGAACGAATGGGCAAGATTACTGCGCCAACACAGATTATTTGGGGGAATCAGGATCAGGTATGGCTTGATAGACTAACTAGCAATCACCAACAAAGACCCTTATTTATTAGGATTGTGATATTCAGAATGTCTGTTGTGAGACATTCACAGTGTTCATCTCAGGGATTACAATGTATTGGTTAATTTAGAGAGCATGTCCCATTTGTTTCTTCTTTTTACAGATGAAAAATGTCACTGCTCTCAGACACGTGGCTTTTTTGGCTTTTTTCAAAGGATCAGTATATCAGAGGTTGCTTGTACAATGACAAAGATGTTGAAAACTGTTGTTTTGTAATCTTAGCATGACAAATGTACCAAGCCCTACCACAAAAATGCATAACTGCCACACATACCCCTGTGATGAGTACCCTGCTGGAAATCAGGTGTGCATAGCGGGGTGGCTCTTCTACCTGAGCAAAGCCTATTTTTAATGAACCATGCCACTATGGGAAAAGATGGGACAAGAACACTACCAATCCCATAATTCCCCATTCAGTCAAAGGCAAGACCTGGAATGGATTCAGAAAGGATAACTGAGGATTTTGGAAGAGACATCCCAGTTTAGTTTTGTTTTGAACAAGAGCAGGAAGATCACATTTCCTGGTGGGTTAACGGAAAAATTGGACTATGCCAGGAAACCAGTCACTGCCACAGGGCGGAGAGCGGGGAGGGAAACCAGGCAAACCCACAGCAAGTTGTCCATAAAATTCAGGGAAAGCATCATAGGAGAACCCACGCCCCATGTCCATACACCCTGCCCTTTTTAATGACATAATTACAGCCTCTCTCCATCTCCAAAGGAACTGACTTGTGCCTGCCTGACCTGTTAAAGACATCCTTGGCCCCACAGCAGCTTACAGGAACAGTATAGGAAGAAGAAACCACCAGAATTTACAACAGAGGGGGCTCTTCCCTGTTAGACTCACAGGGGGAGTTAACTGTGGACAACAAATGGCAGGGAGATGTAGAGGAGGCAAGTGAGATCCAAAGTGGCTGCCCAACCACCACAGCCTCTGTTCCATTAAACCCACCCCTAGCAGGGTCACAGGGAGGAAGTGGCCTCAACCAATCACAGATTCACCCTCCCCACAGGCCACAAGTACAAACTATCACCCGGAAGGCAGTCTAGGTGATGAGCCAGCACAGTAAATAAAAACCATACAATTTAGCTCAGTTGGAGGAATGCTCGAGTGGAGCAAGGACAGAGTTTTCTGAACAGGATGAAGGAGTCTGAGCAGGAATAAGGAGCTGGCTGGCGAGTGGAACAGAGCAGAACTGCTGGGAAAATTGAAGTGGTTTAGAGATAATGCGGGGACAAGGAGGTGATTGCTAGATCAGAGGAGCTGACTGAAGAGAAAATAGTTTTAGGTTTGTCGAAGGAGTTGAAAAGATCCAGGCAAGGTGTAAAGGGGCAGTTGGAGGAAGTTGGGAGTGTAAAGGAGAAAGATGGAAGGTGGCTGGAGGTTGTAGGTGGGTGCAAGGAGGAGCTAAAGGAGTTGTTGGTGTAGGGGGGAATATCAAGAAGGAGGTTGAGAGGGTGAGCAGGGCACCATATCCCTGAAGGGTAAGCAGGGCACCATATCTCTAGAAAGTGAGAATTGTACACTATCCCTGGCCGGTGAGCAAGTTATCATACCTATGTGGTGAGCAGGGCACCATATCCCTGAAGGCTAAGCAGGGCACCATATCTCTAGAGAGTGAGAATTGTACCCTATCCCTGGTCGGTGAGCAAGTTATCATACCTACGTGCTGAGCAGGGCACCATATCCCTTGTAGTTGAGCTTAGCACCATATCCCTAGGCGAAATTGAGTTTGGTGGTGGAAGATGGGAATTGAGGAAGTGGTGGTTGAAACTGCAGGCGGAGGTTAGGAGAAGTGACTAGAGTTTGGGTAGTGGTAGTGGTGGGGGCGGGCGCATGGGCCCACAGTGGAGAAGAACAAAGATTCAGGACGCAAAGGGGCAAAGAAGAAAGAGTTTGGCCCCAAAGGGGTGAAAAAAAAGAGAGGACATTGTGAGGGACCCGGATGGCTAACAGACCACAAGAGACCACAATCTTAAAATAATCCTCACCTCAACTCCACAATATATTATGAACATGCACAAACCACCAGTGTTTAATCACACACCTGCATCCTCCGTTATCCCCACTTTCAGGGATGAAGTGATGGACTCGAGAGAACAGCTGCGGGTGCGGTGATGCCCTCAGCAAGGGATGAGGAAAGCTGTATCTAAGCTGCGCCATGTGCAAACCTGCTTTGGTACAGGCTGGCCTTGTGGTGTGTGGGGCACCCACACAGCACAGTGCCTCATCCCTGTTCCAAGGGGACTCTCTTACCTGCAGCCAGTGCCTAATCCAGTACGAGATCTGCGTCTAAGAGCAAGCACACAGTTTGGGTCCATGCATACCAAACGCCTTCAGGAAACAGCACAGCACAAATCCGTCTTTGCTTTCATTGCCTGAAGGAGCTGTGGCTGAGCAGGCAGACGTCCTTGAAAAAGGCCCCCTAACAAGGTAGGCTACTAATTAAAGGTTGTGCAAGGATTATGGATCAAGTGCTATTGCTGCAAAAGTATGCTCAGTGAAGTTCTCATTGAGCTTTGGAGACGCCCTGTATGTAGTAAATACTACTGCTTATGTAAAGCTTAGTTTCTTGATCATTCTATAAAGTCTTAGTACAACCTATTGCAGTTGTGTCAAATGATACTCTTCACGTATTTCGATAGTTTTTCAAAAATTATTTTATTTAAATTTGTTCATTCTAGCAGAGGCCCCAGCCGATGCATTTCGGACTTAGTCCATCTTCAGGGCGGGCTCTAAAATATATTAACAGATAAGGGGTTATAGTCACCCTCAATACATGCTCAGCAAATACCATCTTATAACACAAATATTTGTAACTCATACCTGTGATAACAATTTCTCTAAAAAAAAATGCTCCTTTTTCACTTCAAAGAATGTCTTGCAATCACTGTGCTCAAGCAGTATACAAGTTCCAATTGCCCATTTTCGTCAAATAACTTGTCACTTCATATGTATTCTGTATTCATAAACTGGCCATAAGGACAAGAAAGCTTTCATGTATGTTTTGCATTTACTACAATTCCATTACTTGCAGCTGATAATATCGTAAAATGTGCGTTTATATTAAAAGCTGTAGCCATTATTTGAAACCAATACACTGATAATGCCCAAAGCGTACCTCGTAAGCATAGGGTGATTCTCTCCACTTGTGAAGCGCTGATGGCACCTGGCAAGCTAATGGGGTGTCATGAAACACCACCGGTGTGTTAATCCGTCCGTGCATTTGCCCACAATCTGTAAATTAGAATACTTGCAATGAAATCCCTATTCCCTTAGAAGCCTTTTGCTCCCCAAGTATATTAGTTCACGATCGTCACTTACTAGAGGTGGTCTTGTGCTTTTGAAATACTCTCCCAGTGTAGCTGAGATCTGTCGGCCGCGTTGCCAAAGGTAACGAGCCGCTGCGGATGCAGTTTCCTGCTTTTCAACGTAACGTCATCAAGTGCTTTTGCTACAGTACTTTTATATTTCCATCAGGCCCCATTTGTACACTCTCCAACAATGCCAGCAACAGAAAAAAGCTTACATTTGCTGAAGGAAAGATGACTTCATCTCCATACCATATCCACCTCCCTCCTCAAAAAGTGGCACCCCTCCCCAACATGACCTCAGTGTTATCCTGGCAGAGCTGGCCATTATACAGAAGACCATGACCTGTAGAAAGACGTGCCAAATATTTCCAGGACAAAATGGAATCCATCCACTTAGATATGGTTCAGTTCAAAAGGTCATCTGGGTCAGGGTGAAGAAAAAATATCCTTGCTTGAATACAGGATGGAGGGAATGGAACATCTTCAGGGTAGACATGGTAAACTAGCAGTCTCTGTGACCGAGTTGGAGGATGGAAACAGAAGCAACAGTATTAGGGTGATGGTTATCCCTGAGAGAGACAAGGTCTCAGACCCCGTGTCATGGCTTGAAAAATGGCTACCGCCTTCCTGCAAACCACGTTTTCCCCTCAATTGATGATCAGCAAGCTCACTGAATTGGCCCCAGCAGAAATGGACGGGTGATCAAAATCAGCCCAAAAATATCTTCTTTACTGCATTACTCACAAGTCACTCAAATACTGGAAGCTGTTAAGAAGAGTGGTAGGTTTGAATATGAAGGGCATGTTGTCTACATACGCAAGACTTTTTAGAGCACTATAATAAAGAGGAACCAATTCCTAAATCCCCGGCCAGAACTGCAACATAGAGGTCTGCGATAAGGTCTCCTGGCTGCAGCGCGGACGGCTATTATGACACAAAATGGCCTCGCTAAGTAATTCAATGATCCTGCAGAACTCTAGATTCTTGGAAATTTCGCTGTATAGTTTAATGGACATTGTACTATGTGCTTGTACCAATCATGAACCCAACCCTCTGCCATCTCACTATTTTGTTGCAAACCTAAATCCCTCAATGCAGATGTGGAAGTGAGGTTGTTCCATTTCAGATTTTGGAGACATACCACCAAAAGACCTAGATCTGGCTCTTTAGATACAGTTACTGCAAGATACGACCCTAGAGCAGAAAGGGACAAATCAAGATCCTTGCTAAAATATAATGCAATATCTTCTACAGAGGCATCGTAGGGCTCTATACATTGAGCGATCATTGTTAACCCTGTTTGGGTGCCTTAACATATTCACTGAATATGCCAACAAGGCATTTATAGATACTACATTCATGAGTGGGGTTGAGTCGGCATCAGTGGCTGTGGTGTCCACCCTCCCCACCCCCTGATAACCTCTTGACTCTGGTGAATTCAGAGAATTTGTATGTTTGGCATACCGGCACTGCGAGGGGTTAAGCTAATTGGTGTCCCCCATGAGGCCCCCCATGTGTTGCTTTTGGTGGGTCAGAAGGAGACAGACTAGGTTTTTCCATTTTTATGTGAATTTATTTAAATGATAAGAAAACACCTCACTTTCCCTGAGCTATGGGTTTCCCTACCCAACAAAACTAAACTAGGGTGCTCATGAGTCAGTTGTGAAGTCCAAAGAAATAGTCTGTCCTCTGTCCAAAATCTGATATATTCTGACCCTACCACTAATACTAAAGTTCAAGAAAAAGGCTCCCTTCTCCTGGGTTCCTTCCTCAACAAGTTTGTTTATAGAGAATCTTTAGATAGTTCTTGGCTATCATTTGTGTCAGTTAATTCAATACACTTATGAGTCTTTTTTCTCTTGGCCTTTCCAGTTCCTCCTTAAAGGGTTTCCTCTTTCTTGAGGTTCTTTCACTTTGGGTTTCTTACATGCTCTTGAAAGTCTTCTCTTTATCTAATATCCAACTTGTATTTTGAATAGCACAGGCAAACTTATTTCCACCAGAATTCTCGCTCTTCTTATCACTTGACTTTCCACTGGGACGAGTAGGATGAGCCTAGTAATGATTCTCACTCTTCTTGATACTTTGCGTCTCACTGGGACAAGCATAAAATACCCACTAATATCCTTACTCATTTCACTGGGACGAGTATGGTGGACCCAGTGATGTTTCTCAAACTCCGTAACAATACTTTGACGAGAATGAATAAAGTATTCGTTATAATAGTTACCCTCCCAGGTCTCCCGCTCTCCTCGTGACATTCTTGTTGTTGGGGCCGTCACCGTTTTGGCAGCTCACCTTTTGGATTCTTCTCCATGGGTCAGGACGACCACCTCCTTTTATATCTCTCCTGCGTTCTTGGACACACTCCACAGTGTCGCTCCGTTTGTGGCTTCAATGGTTGGGATCTGTTTCCCAATGTTCTCTGTTCGGTCGACAGGTCTGGATGTCTATCTCTCCAGGGAGCTTCATCGGCTCCTTCAGCTTTCCAACGCTCTCTTCCTTCCTAGTGCAACATGGGCACCATAGTCGGCAAGCTTCCTCCCTGCGTAGAAAGCCATGCCTCCTCCTTCCCGCTTGCTTCGCTGCCGCCACAGCTTTGAGCTTCCAGGGCTTCTATCTCATAGGAGTCTCCACCTCTAGTTCTCAGGACGCTGCACTGGGGCTTCCCCTGCGTAACGTCCTAGTCCTTCATTTGTGCTAGACTATTATTCATTATTGATCATTGGTTTACTTTGTCACAGTACCAGGCAGGTATTTCTTCTCAGGTTGGACATTGCAGTTACAAGTGTACAATGATTTGTGCTGTTCACTTCCAGAAGGGTTCACTACCTTTGCTTGTTGATTGGATTGGGCATGGAGTTCCTCATCAGAATGGGAGTCCTTGTCCCCTAGGGAGAAGTCTCTCCCGGTGAGGTCCTGCTTGCCTGTACACCTAGCGAGGGTATTGCATAGTGGGCTCACCTCCGTAGCCCCCAGGAAAAGGCTCTCCCCTGGGGAGAAGTAACGCAATCCTGCGATTCGTCAGATGATGTATATTAACATAAGATGTAGTATGCCTCCCCTTTTATCTCTTTATTCTTTCTATCTTTTTTTTGTTTTCTCATCTCAGTAGAAAGTCTATTTTAATTTGTCTAATTATAGCTCTGTACATGTTTTATTATCTACAAGTCATCTGTGCAGGCAATGAAATCCATCACTGGGCTGTCATTACACGTTGCCTACAGGGCTTCTTTCTTGACAACTTGGCACCTCATGGATCAACTAACCCATCCCCATTCTTGGCAATTAAGGTTGTATGATCTGCTCTGTCATGTGCACTGGCTCTCTATTAGGAGCCGGATCAAGTTTAAGACTTTGTGCCTTATGCACCGTGCCATTCACAACTCTGGTGCTGAGTTTCTATGGTCTAAGGTGACTCTCTACAAGCCTCTCAGAGCTCTTCGCTCTTCCTCTCAAACTCTGCTATGTATTCCAAGATTCTTTCGGGCACAAGCAGGGGGGGGGGGATCTTTTGTGGTACTGGCCCCCACGCTTTGGAACTCTGTGCCTATGCATTGCCATAATATTTCCAATTATCTTTGTTTTCGTAAGACATATTTGTTCTCACTCATCTCTTAATAAGCGCCTAGATGCCTTCTTGCCTTAGTCTTGTGCTCTATACATCTCTAAACAATACAATACATGGAATGGCAATAGGCTTCAACCTTCTATCAAAAGGCAGAGGTTGCTGTCACACCCAAAGACATTAGAAGCTTGTGTAGCTCTTCTACAAGAAACCCAGCTCCCAGGTAAGCAATCCACCAGGTTGTAAGAGCAATGGGTGGCTCACATTGTATATACAGAGGCTAAAGGAAGGAGAGGTGGGCTGGCCATCCTGTTCCATAAGAGATTAGCTACTCAAATCCTCAGCACGAAAGTAGATAAAGGCGTAATATTGGTCTAGGTGCATTGCAAAATGGACAATTTACTGATAGTAATCCTAAATACATATGGCCCCATTCATGTTTGGGATGCCTTGCACCTGGAAATCCAAATTCTAAACTGCTCCTCTCTTATGCATGCATATCCGCTCCAAGATGAACAACGCCTATGAGAGTTGTGTCTGTGACAATTAGCCGGTGCTTGCCTGATATGCAACCCTGACGAGCTAAAATATACATTTTATTCCCCAGTACATTCCTCCTACTCTAGGATGGACTACCTATTCCTGATTAGGAGCCTGAGGAAGCTCCTGCTGGAGGCCAGGATCTCACCGATTTAGGGCTTGGACCATGCTCTGGTCATCTTATTACTAGATTGGAGCACCATCCCCCACCCCCAAAGAATTGGAGTAGTGTCTAATACAGATCTTCTCCGTGTATATGAATTTAGAGCCATGGTTGAATAAATTACACATGAATTTTTCCAATTAAATGAGGGCGAAGGAGTCTCAGAAGGGGTAGTATGGGATGCATACTAAGCTGCTTTAAGGGGGCAGATAATTAGTTTTGTAGCCAGGAAAAACAAACTAACGAAACAACCCACAGCCGAATTCCTGGAAATCATCTAGTCCATGGAAGTAGAATGCCTACAGCAGCCTGACCCCCGGAAATTGAAATCGCTAATGAAAGCCAAAATAGAGTATAATAGGCAGAGCACAATGAGTGCGTCAGGAGTAAGACTTAAGTGACATCCCACATTCTATGCCAGTACCAAAAAAGCTAGCGCTCTACCAGCCTCATAATTGAAGGCCAGGAAAAAACAATAGAGTTTCCGCCCTCAAGATGGAAGAAGGCTTCCTTCTAAGAGATCAAGAGATAACTGAAGAATTTGCAGAATTCTATGAGAACTTTTACACACCTGAATCAGAGGTCCCCTTTAGCCAAATTGACAAGTACCTATGAGACGTTCCCCACCCTACCCGACAAACCATTATGTCGGATGAGAACGCAGAGTTGGACAGGGAGATCTCAACTTCCGAGATTTAATCGGCAATAGCCAAGCTGAAGAAGGACAAGACCCAGATGGGTTCCCGATTGACTTTTACTACTCCTTTACAGACGTACTTGCCCCAAACCTTCTAAGTAAGCTTATTTAAACATCACAACTCACCTCTATCCTAAGCTCACCTTTTTGAAACTATGATCAAAGTCATACCAAAGCCAAGAAGGACCCTCTGCTGACAAAAAACGACATGCCCATCCCCCTAATTCAGAATGGTGATGAGACTCAAACCTCTCCTTCCTGAATTAATACACAAAGATCAAACAGACTTTGTCTAAGGGAGACTCTCCTCAACAAATACCCGTCTGCTCTGTGATAGCCTTGGTCTGGCAAAAAAAAGAAAGCTGCATAAGCCTTGGGCTGTGATTACCATTGATGCAGAGAAGGCGTTTGACAGAGTGGGTTGGGAGTTCTTGGCAGGAGTGTTAAGGTGGCATGGTTTGGTTCAGAAGATGATATACCTGATCATTAACCTATACAAACTGCCCAGGTCGGCAGTCTTTGTCAATGAAACATTCTCCCCCTACTTCGCGCTGTACAGAGGCACAAAGCAGGGCTGCCCTCTTTTGCCCCTGCTGTTTATACTATCACTAGAATCGCTTCTACAATGCATCAGGACTAATGCATCAATCATTGTAGTCGGTACCCCATCAATGCATACTATGGTCCCTGAATATGCAGATGACATCCTTGCATTCCTAGAGGACCCCCTTCACTCCCTCCCTACTTTTTTGGAGGAAGTGAACCGATACTCCAAAGTCTCTGGGTACAAACTCAATGTTGACAAAATTGAAGTCATGCCCCTAAATTAATATGGTCTTAAACCACATGTAGGTGCATCCTGTTTCCTCTGGCAGCCCATTAGTATTAAATATTTGGGGATTCAATTTTCCAATCAATTAGAAGACGCGTTACGACTAAACATGAAGATGACTAAATCAAAGATTGAAGTGTTTCTGCTTGTTCTCTCGTGGTGGGAACATGTAGCAACTGTGAAGATGAGCATTTGTCCACTAGTACTGTATGCCCTTGCAATGCTACCTTTATAATGGGCAACCTCAATTTTACATTCGATCATCAAAATTCGATCCAAATTCCTGTGGCAAGCAAACAAACTAAGGATGTCAGTTGTTGGACGTTGTCTGGCCCCAGCACAAAAGGGTGTGCACTTCCCACATTTCAAACGGTATCTAAATGCTTGTGTTATAAATCAGGGCCTGCGATGGGATTCAGAAACTTTATACCCTTTATCCCCAGTATGGGTAGACCTTGGTGCGCAACTAGTCTCACCCTATAAAGCCTGAGACATTTTGCATTTGAATGCAAACACGTCCGCCAGGGCTAACCAGAGCATTCTTTACTTCAATCAGATCAGCTTTCCCACAGGCATACTTCCCTATGTTACTGCAGACCCTGACCCTGCTTAGCAGTGAATTTCTTAGAGATCTTCAGTGGTCACATAGTGAAGATAGGCTTGATGGAGGCACTACTTCGAAGTAGAGGATTCTGTCAGCAATCACTGCCTCTGCTATTTACAATATCCTCTGAACCCCCACATCCCAATGCAAAGACTGAACAGTAGTGGACTGATGAATGTTGTCCGATCTCAGCATCAATCTGGCCCAAGATATGGAGGAAGATCTGGTATACCTCAGTTGCAGCATCTACCTCCCAGACCATGCTCATGCTATATAATACAGTGTACTTGCTGCATTTTGGTAGTCCATATGTCCCTTGATTAATCACATTTGCATTGTCTGTCCCCTTCAGCTACTATTTTTCATATATTATCTAATGTATGTTCAAATACTGTTTAGTTATTTTGCTGAGAGTTCATTGACTAATCCCCCTCTTCCCGCGTCTTTATCTCTATTGCCTCATCTCCTCATTTCTCTATACCTCATACACATTTTCTCTTTCTCCCGCTCTCTTTCTGCACTTGTCAAAATTGTTTGCTTCATTATGTAGCTTATGAGCCTAACATTTCCCGCAATGTATCCGCTCGGAATCAGAGTGCAACATGTTTGGAACATAACACCCCTCGCAATAAATGTAATGTTTATATATTTCGACATGCCGTACTGTATCCAAGGAGACATGTTGTAACTATTGGTGTTCATTCTTATAGATCTGCCTTTGTTCATGCTCTTATGCTAGTAAATTCTCTTTACTGCTGAATAAAATTTCATAGCTAAAAAATTATACAACCCCTTTAGAAATGATCCGCTGTTAACAAATGTGTGGGAGTTATGCTGGCCATTATTTACTTGAAGCCCTCATGTTAAACATGATTTATAGGAAGAGAGGTGAGTTGACCGCTTCCTTGTTATTTAATATTAATCTGTGTTGTGTGGGGGTCCTTGCATCACAGGACTCTCTCCTACATTAATGTCATCTGGAAGGTCCTGGGATAAAGCAATTGATGAAGGGATTAAACTGTAAGAGCCTGCCTGTGTGTGCGCAGCCCATGATTTTGCACTAGTTACCCTGTCGGGTAGGGAGGAAGGTTTCAATGGATGTTTTGGGTCCAGTGGCTATGGGTACTGGTGAGGGACATTTCGTCATTGTACTAGTGGACCTATTCTGTAGGTTGGTGGAGGTAAACGTGGTACACGGGGCAAATTCACAACCCATCACTACATTTCTGAAGGTGATCTGTGCATGATAAGGGTTCACAGCTAGTGTCTTAATATACAAGTTTGTGGGATAAGAGATGCAAGAGTATTGATAGAGGTGTGGCGACGTGAGTGACAAAAGGACTCTGCCTTATCACCCAGAACATAATTGTGCTGCAGAGAGTGAACAGCTTTCTAGTGTATGCTGTCAGGAGTGCAGGTACATGATGAGGTACGATGACAAAAGATGAATTGTTAAAAAGAGTGAAGGCGGTGCCTTTGTCACCTCATTCAGCTACCACCTGGGTGGTTCCACTTCAACCCGTGAGAGTAAGAAAAGGGTACACCAGGGTGTGCCCACTTTGGCTGGCAAGACTGAAATGTGTCTCTGTAGATTCTGATGTGAGAGGAAGGAACTGAGAAAGATTGAGGCGAAAGTGCAGCACAACTGTTGCAGAGGTATCCAATGCGTAGATTTGAAAGTGGAGGATTACAGAAGAGTGAAGATTATGGTAATAAGAAAAGGGGGAAGTGGTATTTGGAGACCCCGTGCCTGTGAATAAGGTAGTGAGGGGAGCAGTGTGCATCAAGCGTGGACGATTGTAGGATTTGAATGGGGTGTGTAAGGGTGCAGAAGTAGGATGCTGACACAGTGGTGGCATTTTGGTTGATAAAGATTTTTATTATAAAGAAAATAAGGAAAAAATCCCTACTTGTCCCTATGACTAAGAGGTGTTACCCTACATCAACAAAATGACTAAAGACTCTGTCGGGATGTCCAGTTGAAAACAAAATAGTCCACCGTCCTGTGCCAAAATGCTGTTTTCCAACCCTCGCACTTATAACCAATAACATAGGGACAAAGGGACTGATCCAGAGGAATGACTCCTTCATCTGATTAATGTCCAATTGGATGTGGGAAAGTCGTCTGCGAGAATGGCTCCCTTCTCCAGATTTAAGTTCTCAAAAAAGGCCAACATAAAGTTCCATGTTCAATCATCAATCAAAGTAAAAGTTCAAAGTTACAATAAAAAGATCTGTAAGCAACTCCAGGGGGGGAATTACTCCCTTCCCCTGGTCACAGTGATTGCAATGCCAAGAGGTTTCTTCTCCCCTGGCTCTCCACAACGTTTACAGTACTAAGAGGACATCTCTTCCCCCGTGGCTTCCCCAGGTTCTCAAAAACACCAGTGGAACATGACTCCCATCCCTTGGTTACAATGTTCACTGTGCCAAGAGGACACCTATCCTCTCTTGGGGTCTTAGGGTTCTTACAAATTGCATCAGGTGGAATGATTCTCTTCCCCTGGCTACACTATCTGCAATATACAGTTCACCTGCTTCTTATCACCCCCAGCCTGCCTTGCATACTCTCCTACCAGGCACCAAGTCATTCTTTGTTTCCTCCAACTTGGTCAAGGGTAATATTTGCACTCCCTGGCACAGCCAACCTGATTCACCCTTCACCCAGGTACTGTGTCTTGGAAGACTGACGCACAGTCCTGCTGGCAGGCCTAGTGTACTCTACTACCAGGGACTGCCTTCGGTCCCAGACCCTTTTTCTGTTGCTTTTCAAATATGGGTCCCAGACCCCTCCACTTAATAGTGTCACAGTTCTACTGGCATCCTCGGATACTCTCCTGCCATGGACTGCCTTGGGTCCCAGACCCCTTTGCTTAATAATGTCACAGTTCTGCTGGCAGCCCTGGTATAGTCCGCTGCCAGGGACTACATTGGGTCCCAGACCCCTTTACTTTGGCTCTTCACATATGGTTCCCTGACCCCTTCTCAGGTTTGTAGCATGCTTCTCTTAATGTCTCTTGACTAGGCCTGGTTCACGACCCTGCCGGGCCTCTATCTCTTTTTCACCCCCCCCCAACCATAGCCTCTGTGGTCTCCCGGTGCCTTCCTGGTTCCCCGCCGCATAGCTGTGCACTTGGTCCACAAGGTTTCCAGTCCTTGGCAACCCCTGTACGTTTCTGCTGCTTTCCCTGGTCTCTCACGGTCTTCTCTCTGCGGCTCCCCAGCTGATATCTTCCAGTGAGGGAGTCTCCTGTTTCCCTTAGTTCCTTGCACACTGCTGGCGCTCAAGAGTTCCCCCTCCTTTATGGGTAGTGCAGTGGTCCACAGCCCCTTCTGTTCCAGCACAGGATTCCTGCTCCTCCAGGGAAAGCTTGACAGCACTTCCTGGTTTCCTGCCTTTATTTCAACTCTAGATGGGCCAATCAGAAACCAGCAACCACTAGACTGTTCCTTGTGTTTCTCAAATGTGATCCTCATGCTTCTGTGCTTCTCCCTCATCACATTACTGATCTTCCAGCTTCCTTGTGGGTCAACCAAGTGCCTCCTGGTCACAGTATTAGAAAGTGGCTCTTCATTTGGGTAACTCCTAATCTTCCTTGCCCCAGTACTTACTAGGGGAATGTTAGGGTGGCAATATCCCATGACTCTACGAGTGAAGAGGCTGTTATTGAGAGCATAGAAAGGGGGTTTAGGGTTAGGTGATTGGAGGGGGGATACTGTGTTCTCCCAGAGCCAACGTCGCCAGCCCCATGAAGAGTTTACCTCCCCACAAGATGCACCCGCTGAGTACCACCCGCAGGGGGAATATCGGGTAGTGGCCACAGCTCCCTGGATTCATGGAAAAGGGCCTCCTGCATGGAAGTAGTGAAAATACCTTTGGATTCATCAGAGGTGGTCAAAGTCTAGAGGGTACCATCATGAGGGCACTGGCATGCAAAAGAAGGGAGGTGTGTGGGAGTCATGCTGGCCATCATTTAGAGGAAGTGAGGTATGTTGGGAGCTTCCTTGTTGTTCAGCATTGATGCTTCACTGTGTAATAATAGTGTGAGGGTCCCTGTGCCACATGATTCTATTGTACATTGTGAAGCCATCTGAAATCCTGAGTGGTGGAAGGTTCTGGAATAAGGTAGTTGATGATGGGTTTGAATGTGACCGGATACCTGAGGCTGCATATGCGCTGGCTTTTCCTACTCGTTACTTTCCCAGATCAAAGTGAAAAGGAGTCTACTTGCGCCTGCCTGGCATTCTTTCTAACAAAGTGGCTGGAGATGCTAGAAACACTCCTATATCGGATCCTAATTTGCAGATGGAATGAGATCAAGAAACCAATGATCAATTAAATTAATCGATCCACACGTCTTACAATGTAGTTCACTGCCCAACTGGATATGCCGTCCAGAGAGCAAACACATTGCCTGTTGATTGTTTGAAATTTGATCCAAGAGCACACCTGTCATAAAGACATCAATCCTATCCACGAAGACCAGAAGGGGAAACAAACACATATGAGGAGCCCATGTAGTGGGTGGGTAGTCTGAGCGCATCACAAACAAGGGAATGAAGATTCCATACCTCAAATGGACCCTTCCTGACACAATCCTCAAAATCCATGGCACTCTGATCTTATATTGCTGTTTTACATGGAAAAATCTGGATATAAATAGAATGATAGAATTAAAGAGGGCCAGTAACAATGAGCAATAACATCATACCCTAAACGTACAGCTCCAAGTATATAGTGATTCATAAAGCATAGCAGCAGAATAACAGAGCAATGGTCATGTGCTAATTCTAGATGGAGAGTATCCCAAGTGAAGCACAGGAAATCTCCAGGGATATCCGACATGAACACAGTTGCTTACTGGCACAAACTGAAAAACCAATTTTTACTTCCAGGGTAGGTACCACTACAAAGTGTACATCAGTGTCACCCATATTTCCAAGACCTCAGATGGACTGAATTCAAACGGATGTGATGCTGACGCAGTAAATTATTTAATTTACTTCCATACTTAGATGACACATTGCAACATTTAATGCTGTACATAAGGAAGTGTTATAGGCATACATTAGATGGTTATTGGAGGGAACAGTCTTTAAAACATAACATATATTACTGAATTACAATTTAGGATAGCAGGCTGCTATAGTTAACCTTTAGAGTTAGTACTAGTAACAGTACTGAAAGTGTGCTATTGTGGGTCGGCTGTAGGTCGTCAGGTAGGATATTTGGCTCTATGGCTTGAAGAGGAGGGTCCTCATTCTGAATTGCATAAGTGAGGGCGGGTCAGCATTTTACAGGTCAAGTGTTCCATAGTCTGAGGTGTAGACAGAATGCGTGCTTCCAGTTTTATTTTTATTTTTTCTGCTACTCTAGTCCAGCCATGTGCTGACTTCTGACGAGGCACCTGGGATTTAGACTTTGTCTGGCAATTAGGAAGGCGCATAAGTGCTGTCAGCTTTGTACACAACATGTGCATGTAGCAGTAGCCACAGTGCATGTGGACATTATATGGCCATATTTGCTGAGACCTTGATGAGGTTGGCAACAGCATGGAAGATGATTCTTTTAGGCGCTAGCATGCTTGCGGGGAGGGTGTTTCCTCTGCCCAGGTGAGAGAAGACCAAGGCATATACAATGTATCTGAAGTCTGGTAGGGCTCGATTATTCATAGGAGGTATAGTTGCTGCCCCTAGGGATAGCTCAGGGGCAATGTGTTTGTCTTGGAAGCAAGACAAAATGGCGCAACACAGGTTCAAATCCCGATCCCGCACCTAGAAACCGCTCGCTGGTATTAAGCGCGTTATAAATTAACAATAAAATAGAAAGCTGGTTGAGTGTTCTTTACTACATGTGTTTTGAGGTAAGTATGCCTGGCTTTGTAAAATCCTAGAGACCTGGCCCAGGATGTTAGCTGCATGGTGAAGCCCTTGAGGTTCATAGTGAACAGTGAGGTGTGGGGGTGTACAGTGTTGGTGAGCAGTAGAAATTCTGTCTTGATGAGATTCAGTTTGTGATCGGTGCTGGACATCCAGGTCTAGTTCAATGTGAGGTTGGCCTTTAGTTGGTGGCTGTCTTCCTTGAATTATATTTTCAGGTAGTTGCATATCCTATGAGCTCCACGTAGAGGCTCCGCATCAGCAGCCTTTTCCATTTGGTAAAGGATCACATCATTCAGAAAAGGAAATCGTGGCATGTTCATGTCAGAACATGGCCAACAAATTTTCTAGAACTCCCCTAATCCATGTTTGGTAACACTGTAGAACGTGTGGTCATTCAAGAGCTCCTACTGCCACTTACCCATAAAGTCTCCGCATTACTTGCAAAAATGGGAATCTGTTTCAACTTGAAATCTTTAAGACATACTTCACTGTAACAATGGTGATTAAACAGAAGAATTTATCTGAGGAAAAGAGTGAAACATGGAGAAAAACAGCCAAGATAGAAAAAAGCATATTTAGTTCAGGGGACAGTGAGATGGTTTTGTACTCCAAGTGCAGACACTGGGTATTTGGAAACTGTGTACTAACCCCAATCCTCACAACTTCCGCAGCCCTTGGTATCTTCCTCAGGGCTGGCTACCCAACATCACAGCCATGCACTTTTAGGTCATCCCTGTTTATTCCCTCACCCGTTGACACCAAGTCATTCTCATCTCCTGTCCTCTTTCCTCCATTCTCCTGGGCCTCTTTGGCTTGGCCGGCTGGACCATTATGGAATACAATGACTGTGCTTAGAATCCAATCGCTGGTATAAAGCACGTTATATATGAACAATAAAATTTACAAAGAATAAAGCAAATGTACTGCATCAGGGCCACAGCCTCCTAGAGGTCCTTTTTTTTTTACTGGTTCTGGAACACAGCTTCCAGTTTCAGCCATTTCCACCTCATTCTTTGCTCCTGCTTGCTTAAGTCCCCCAAACCACTTCTCCTCTACCTGGAGGCCTCTTCATCTCACCTAGACCATTGCTTCTGTGTCCACCTATCGACCTCGACCTGTTTACGTCAGCCTGCCTCTCCTCCTCGACCAGCAACTCTTATCCCTGGTAGTTCCAGAATGATCTGCCCACCTGTGTTCATCCTTGTAGTCCTAAGATCTGGGCACTCGCATTTCCCTTTCCCTCTTTCCCCAAGCACCAGCGCCACAATCACTTCCACCCCATTCATCGCAAACCCTGCAACATGGACCTGGCAAACGCGAAACTCCCCCTACCCCACCAGGACACTACTCCTGCATTTCCAGGTATGCTTCCCACTCGCGCCCTACTGGGCCCTATAAAAATCTTTCTTTAAACAGTTTTCTTTTTTTTGGCCTGCCTCTAAACTAGATGCAAAACTCTTTGGGTCTGTTTTGATGCACACCTTGATGTGACATTGCAAGCAAACAATATAACATACTTCATACATTTGTTCAACAAAAGCTGTCCTTTTTTAGATCAACATTGGCTATCTAGCTAGAACTATTGTCGGCACAAGGCAATTACACTAACACTCTTTATATGGGCAGGTCACAAAAAATGGGCCTCATTACGAGTTTGGTGCTATTCCGGTGGTAAATCTGCTGCAGTACCACCAGACTCAATTACTGTTACCGCCACCTGCTCCTGTGGAGTTAGTAAGTGGTGATAATTCCCTAATTTTGAAGTCCATAGGACTTGATGTGGATTTTTGGTGGATTTTCCAATGGCGTAATTACTGCATGGTAAATCTGCTTGTTTTTGGAGGCAAAGTGGAGGATGTACCTACAACAACAAGCTGGAGGTAAGTCTTCCACTTCTCCTCTGGAAATCTGCGGATTTACTCCACGGTAATACCGCTGGTGGTTAATCCGCCAAAAGTTATAGTTTGGCAGTGTGGGAAAAGTGGCAGTAACCGAATTACTGCCACTTTTTTCCTGCACAGTCATCCTTGTAAAATGTCTAAACTTCAGGTACTTCAAAATAAAGTTACCCTCATTTTCCCAAAATGCACCTCCTTTCTCTAATGTTACCCTAACCTCCAAAAACTGCACTGACTTCCAGTTTAAGCTCATATTTTATATAACGTGGCAACTCTAGCCCATACAGCTCTGTATCAAGTCGAAACACCTAAATAGGTTTCAAATCTCTTGTTGGAATCCCATGTGAACATTGAGATCGTCTAATGCATTCCTCTTAAACATCCCTGCTTGTAAGCTAATATCAGGCGGGGAGGACTTTTGCTATTCATGGTCCCCTAATCTGGATTGCCTCTTGCTCTCACTAAAATCAGACAACCGTTGTGTTTAAAAAACAGCGAAAACACACGTATTTTCACTTGTGTTTCCCCCATACATATCCCCTCGTTCTACAAAACTTTGTTGCCATGACGGAGCTCCCCCTGTGCCCCATATTTTAGCCAGGCCATCAGATGATTGAAAGGTTGAACCTCTCAGACCTGAATTGACCCATGTGCTACTGTAGGAAAAACGACTATACTTTCCACCCCAACTGAAAATGAAGAAAGTGGATGATGGACCCACCCAACCTAATTCATAGCCCACATACAGAGTACAAAAAAGACTTGCAATCACAAAATAGAAAAGGTAATGAAATGTGAAGAGCACGGGCAATATGGGTCAGAAGGCCAATCAAGTATAACCCCCTGCCTGCTTTGTCCCTCTAGCAATTCTAAATACCATATAAATCAAATTTTTTTTATCATCCTATCTGAACATTGAGACAGTCTAATACGTTGCCTTAACGTACTTAAGCAACTATAATCAGCCAGGGTGCATCGTGGGGAGAGGGATCTTTGAAGTTCACGGTCCCCTTATCTGGAATCCCGATCTCACTAAGATCCCAGACAAAGTTTGCTATTTCGGAAAGCAGCTACAAACGTAGTTTCATTTAGTTTAAATTATTGTTAGTCATCGTCTTTCTGCTGTACACAGCCAAGTAACTTATCGTGTCCTATAGCACTTTAAAATCCATCAACATAATTAAGCAGACCGCCCATACAGCTCTGCTGACCCCATACAATTCCTCTTTAATATAGCAGGCAGAAAGACTGGCAAATGGAAACCCCTGCCTGCGTTCACCCTTGCATCTAATTCCCTCGCTGAAGTCACCTGCTTAGAACCTTTAGGAGAGTGTGTCTTTCTTTAGTGCTTGACAATGAGTTCTACTTTATTATAGCCGAGTAAGAAAGAAACAACCCATAGCAACAAATTAATAAAGTTCAGGGACAAACCCAAAGAAGCCTAGAGTAAGACTTAAAAACATAAGTGACAGGGAAAACATTGCAATTCAAAGAATGTTCTTGACAAAACAAGAAAGAAAGAAGACCTCCCTACAGATAGCCAGTAAACCAACATCGAACCCTCCGCCTTAGGCAGCACTATTGATAGATAACAATAGGTTACCTTCAACAAGAACATGTTAAAAGTTATAAGAAACCTCCACTTAGATGTTCCATACTCTATGGTCTTGCTAAGCCTCTAAAGCTTTACACACTCTTGTATACATTTTGGAGTATATTGAAGTATTATCATTCTATAAGGCCTTGAGCTCAAAGTATTAAACTACTCCTAATATTGTGAAAGGATTTTTCTTTTAAATATCGTGTCATTTTCTCTGTAGTGGGGGAATATGACCTTTGTATAGACCGTCAATATGTTTAATGATCAAGGTGCTTCATTCGCAAAGACTTTTTGAGGTCGCAAGTGTATTTGCAGCAACAACATGCGCCTGATTTACAAAACACAAATTAGGGCATTTACGGCTGTTTCCACATCTGTGGTTATACACTTGGGTGGGGGTTTGTCTTGTAAAATGCAAGGTGTTTGTAAGAATGTCCTTGGTCGGGCAATGCAGATGAGTGCCATGCTTACAGTAGGAGTAGGGGCCCTGAATTGTAGGTGTCAAGAACCAAGGGAGGAGAGGGTATCCAAGGGAGGAGAGGGTATCAACACTCTCCCCCGAACCACTGAAGCTGAATAGATTGACCCTCCCACTGTGGTTTGCACGGGCACCTGGATTTTAGTTAGACAGGTAGCCACGTGGCAGCTAATGGGGGGGGGAGAGGGATATGGGAGAGGTTGTGGATGGGTAGGGGGAAGTGAGAAAAACCGGAAAGAAGATAAGGGTAGCGTGATTGGATAGGTTTGGGGGAAGTTTAGGGAAAACAAGCATAAACATTTACCAGTACTCCTGACCTACTCTCACCATACACCTGCATGTAATCTGTATTATACCATAACTTGGTAGTCTTCAACCTAAACCTCATACCCTGTGGCAGTAGTGTGGAACTCCTACAACATGAAACATGAATATAGCATGAAGGACATAGCATAGAAGCACATCACATGGGACGTAGTGCAGCATGAAAGCACATAACATGGAACTCAATACCACATGGAAGCACATGGTTTGCAGCATGTGAAACACATGTTAACACAAAAGCGAGCGTAATGGCACACACAAGGGTGTCCCCCTCTATGAAAGAACAAACGCATGCCCCTTTGGGCAAGCCATGAAAGCAAACTTGACAGTACATCACATTCCAGGTTTTCCCCTTATCTCCCCATATAATGACGGTATACTCAATTTAGCACCTCTTTTATACTGTTAGATGTGCTTTAGCACGCTTTCCCAGCGGTTCATAATGTATCATGAAATAACATAAAATGCCTGCCTCCTGTATGTTTAGCACAGCCTTTAAACCGAGGTGCCATAGGTTGTGCGGCTTTAGTGCAGAACCACTCATGAAAGGAGCGCACATTCAACATATGTTCATGACAACCGTACACATGCTATGCAAGCACTTATCTGAGTGTCCGGGGCCCCGCGGGGCAACCCGGACCGGAAGTTGTAGAGCGCAGCACTTGCCAGGCCATTTCACAATCACCACTGCGGCCCAGGCTGAAAAGTCTGCTGCATTCCTCCGCCATTCCTCCTGGCTCCAGTTTTCCCTGAACAAACCACTGTGACCACCCGTGCTGGAAATCGTTAATAATCCGCACCTGAGCACGGGCGGTCGGCATGTTAAATAGTCTGTCTTTCATTCAACACAGCTGATAAGGTGCGCAAAGCCCAGAACTACAGCCCTACCCAGGGCTGCTGGGATATGTCGTTTTTACTACCAATCTAGCTCTTTACATAAACTGCACATCTTTTTCTGCCCCAGCCCCAATTCCTTACAGTAGGTTCTCTGAATAGTAGGGGCTCTGAATGTTCGCATCCCAAACAGTTCATCATTTTAGCATGCACATGTAAGTAAGCGTGGGTTTGAACTGCAATAGGGGATTAGGGGGTGAAATTAATTTTTGGACTCAAGAGTGTGAGTCTCGGGCAGAATTAAATGCCAGTGCACAGAGAACGTGCTTGAAATTGCACGTTGTTTCAGGATGATGTTCCAGTAGACTGGGTTGCACTATTATAATACTAATATAAATTAACACACTAACCCAACCCCAGTAATTTGTAACTGAATTCCTTAATAACATTTAGTGCAAATTAGTCTATGTGGAAATAGCCTGAAAGCAGATTTGGAAAATGCATGATGCTCTTTAAAATGGCAATTTAAACATGCAAGCTGAATTTGCGCTGGGTGATCAAATAAATTGAAGATCCATGCACTGAAAACAGGCCATAGTATGAAGCAGGAAGCAAGGAGAGATGTATCTTTTGTTCGCCGGCAATGACATCACATGCCATTTTCAGTGGAATGATCTGCTCAAGGGGAGCCATCTCCCTTGAGTGACAAGGAGATCGAATTGTGGATGCATCACTATGCTTCCACAATTTGTGTGTGGTTTTATGCGCGAAAGTCATCTACTCCGTGCTCCACTTTTAACCTTTAATGGGTTACCAAAGTACTTAGATAGTTGTAGAGAAACAAGCTTAACTATGAGCAGGTGTGCACCAATTGAAGTGGAAATAGTACAAATCAACTACTTTTGAAAAGACAATAAACGATAATGTGTTTAAATGTATGAAGCTCCTCTATGAGCAAGTCGCAGTGATAACAGCAGGTAACCGCTTAAGGTGTTCAGATTTGCAAGTTTGTTTCATGTTGTCCTTGTCCCTTTTTCAGGTACTGGACGTTTCAGGTGGCCAAGTCCTGGCTGATGCTATTCCTTCCAGCCATTTGCATGTCCTGGAAAACTGTGGTCACTCTGTGGTAATGGAGCGGCCAAGGAAAGCCGCAAAGCTGATGACAGACTTTTTAGCCTCTCTGCAGTCAGACAACAATAAGAAAGAACAGTAGCTCAATCTTCAGTTCCATCATGCACTGAACATTTCCTCCGTAAGGCCATAGAAAATTGCTCAGGGATCTTGTTAAAAACATGATCAAACTGCTCAAACGTTCCTGAGTAAATGGGAATTATACATGTAATGTGGCAATGTACTTTCCAAGCTGACTGCAGAATCAAATTGTTAATAAAATGCATAAGCTATCACTGAAGGTTCGATAAATGTATAGTAAGTAGCTCGAACTAAAAAAATATTAATGTTATATGTGTAAGAGTATGTAGACTTAAATGTTCATGATTGCCAGACCTTTCGCATCTTTTTATTATGAAATGTTAGGCACACAGTGATTGAGATGCATGCGTTCATATTAAGAATTGTATTTGTTTTACAAGTAATGTTTCAAAGGAAAATGCTTAAGTTGGTTACTAAAATAGAGCATTCCTTTAGGGCAGGACATTACACAAAGGCGCTTCGTCAGCCTTTCTACTTAGTGTGGGCATTAGCAAGTGAAATCAGAAAGAATGACAATTTTGAAAAATTAACTTTGTAAATTGGCCGAATTACAATCCTTTGCAAGTCCTAGCACAAAAGGTTGTTTAATGAATGTTTACACGGAGGACGAATCTATCGTTTATTATGGCTGGAAGTCGACTTGCACAGCAATAATTTGTCTTATCCTAGTTGACTGAAGCAAACGTTTCTCGGGCATTTTCTCCTTCTGCGCTACTGAATAATTTAACTGTAAATAACTGTTTGAAAAATGAATTCTGTGAATTCTGTTAATGATACTGTAATTGAACATACATTAGGCAATGTGAGCAATGGTGATGGCAAGACTGGGTGGAATGAACCTTACTGTTATCGATGATATCTGAAATGTTTCCAGGTGACTGCTTCTTCAATGCATCGGTTCATCATTGTGTCCTTTATGAGCCAGAGTCATAAGACCTTTACATAAGTCACTCTGGGCCTCATCACAACTCAGCGGTATGGAAACAACAGTGGCAGTAAACCCGCCGCCACCGTTGTTTCCATACCGGATGATAACGACTCCTGCAGGCGGAGGCGTCAATCCCGCCAGGTCTGACCTGGCAGGTTTAACACTGCCCGCCTGCAGGAGGACGAGGAAACACCGGCACCATCATGAGATGGTGCCGGTGTTTCCATGATCCCCATGGGACTCAATGGGAATGGGGATTTACACTATTCCGCCTCCGGAAGGTAACACGAGTCCAGCGGTAACCAGGCGGTTTTAACGCCTGGTTACCGCCGGACTCGTAATGAGGCCCTATGTGTCTTCTTGCACCTAAATCACTGGCTGGCTTACAAAGCGCCCCAGTTCTACCATCATAGGGTATTTATTTTGTACGTAATGTGAAGTTGGAGGGGTATATAAAATGGGTTAAGATAGATAACAGATTCCGCAAATAATATGCAATATACTTACAAAGGTGACCCATCAATTAATAGAACCATAAATTGTAATGTAAGGATTATACACGAATGGCTCTCCTGCATGTACTGCTTAACTACTGGAAAATAGCTTCTGCAATGAAAAACATGCAACAATTATTTTACATTAAATAGCCACACAATGTATAGACAAGTGTGGTTAACGCATGTAACACGCCTCCGCGTTCTCATACCCAATCACACCACGCTCACAACCAACATTCATACAGAAGGCAGAGGCTGACTACTGCGAAGCCTAATTCTTAAAATGTAATAAATGTGTATCTTCATCTGCAAATGACTCATGAAATGTGTTTGTGGTGTGAATGTCTTGATAGATTATGAGGTCTGTGAACTACACCTGTGCACCGGATGATTTATTTTTCACTAGATCAGTGCTGCGAGACAGTCACAGGCAGACAAATACCATCTGCTGCTAGCATCGCCTTTCTGGCCCCAGCACGTATCCTGTTACACACAGCGTTGTGGGTGGGTGGTGCACCTCAAACTTCATTGCCAGGCCCTGTACACCCACGTTCTGTTTCCTCTTAGGATCCCTCAGCGTTTTAACTTCTTACCTTCATGGCCATACCACTTTGGCCCTTCTCACACAACCATCGGTAGCGCTGCAGCATTCCATCCTCCACGCAGAGTAGGCACCAGGGAGAAAAAAGTTTTCCTGTTCAGATGAGCAGATATGATATGGGTTACAACATCAGGGCAGTTACCCTGTGTAAGAAATACTTTTTGCATCAAAAGACCCTATTAACTACTCTGCTCTTATAAAGCCGCAATTACCACTCAAACGCTGGCTTCTCAAGTAGTTGGTTCTCTTCAATTGTCCTGAAGCTCCTGCCAGTCTATGGTCTCTTTTACCCTGTTCTTGCAACTTCCATACTGTTTCCGGGATCCAGTTCCCCTACACTCCCAGGCCCCTACTCACCTTTTGGTTTCCTCATCTGTCCCTGTGCATCCATAGCATTGCGGCCTAACATCTGCCAACTGTACGATGATCTAGACAAATTGATTATGGTGGACAAATGCTCACCATCAGGAACCAAAACACCACAGTAGAGAGCCGAATGTCGCATTGTCGATAGTGGAGAGGCATGTTGGTGTTTAAAAATCAACTAGCGAGAGAGATCGCTATGCTCCCTGCAGGACTCTAATTTCCATTTCAGCTATTTGACTGACGTTTTCATCCTTCAAAAAGTAGGAGGAGTACTGTATTAGCCAAGAAAAATAAACATTGACCTTTGCAGAAATTATACCTGCTCATATTTTTGCCTACTGACTTTAGACCGTGTGTCCTTTCTTTGGGTAATTACAATAAAATTGGCAAACACCCTTTGTTTCTAGGAAAAAGCAGCTTATTTAGATATTAAAGTATCTAACAGGCACATGTGGGTTTGATGAAGATGAAAGAGAAGTACTTCTTATTTCCTGTATTCCACATTCATTCCGAGAGAATGCACGTTTGGTAAAAGGAAAGAATTTCTCTTGAAGTGTGTGGTAGGAAACTGCAGGCTTGTTACTGCATGTTACATTCAGTTGTTATTAAGAGCAGTTACCTACAAAAGACTTCTGGTGATGGAGAAACTGTCTGGTCTTGAACTTTAAGTGACAATATAGCAACCTGCCTCACCATCGGACATACTTTTGCTTTTAGGTGGCTTTCTACTAATTGTTCAGTTTTTCTCATCACATTTCAGCGGCATAGACGGAAAATGAATACTTCTCCTACAAAATAAGGCTGATCTTCAGTAAACATTTAGTGTCTTAAAACCTTGGTTAGTAGAATAGTTACTCTATTATTAAATGTTTCACCCTTTAATAGTAATGCATTTTGACACGGTCAATCATGCCATCCTGATCAATCGTCTCCGTGAGAACCTGGTGTAACAGTTTATTGAGAAGCCACCCTCAACACGAGGAGTTCCTTCCCTCCCCACTCATGTGGTTATGCAACAAACTGTTTAACAGGTTCTTTTTTTTTTTAGCCCTATCTCAGACACATATCATGCCCCTTGGATCCCTCTCCCCTCAGCTAACAATGAGCCAAGAACCAGGCTGGTTTACATGAAATTCATTGGTATTTATTTAAATTAACAGTAATAGAAATTAGCACGAAAATATCGAAATCCACTTTATCCGTGGCATAACACAATCAACTTCTCTCAGCATAAATTAATCACAAAAGTGAGTTAAAAAAGAACACAATTACAATTCTTACTTTTCTGCAAATTTCACTTCACAAAATAATTACACTGATTAGTAACAAAGGCACTTATGTAATGTGCGATTTTGATTTTCCTGCAGGCTTAAAAGGGTAGCAGTAGGATTTCAAGATTGGTAAAATACATATGGCAATTATAATTTCGCCCCCACTTTTGGTTTATAATAAACACAGGGTGATTTATCTTTGTTTTTCAGACCCCCCGCCTCCTTGCTTTGGTCTGGGTTGGGAAGTCGGACAGAAAAACTGGAACACTTTGGGGAATTTTGGATTTCAGACCCCCCTTAATGAAAGGCCTGTGTTGGGGAAGCTGGATAAAAAGGTTTGACCGATTTAAGCACAAAGAAACCCCTCTTCCTTAAAGAAGTTGGAGTCAGCTGGGCAACAAGGATTACACAAATAATGTATAGTCTATAGTTCCCAGCGCACACTGGGAAGTGAGCTTTAATTTCGAATTTTAACAAAATTGCCCAATAGTGTTCTTCCAAATGGGGAATTCATTAAATGAATATTTTTAGTTACATAGGCTAAGGATCTACAGTCCCCCCACCCCCGCCCACTATAAAGGGAATGGATTTAAGGCAAGCAGACTCTCCTACCTTTTGGTTTCCCAGGGCTCAGTTCTACTTGCAAGCCTCTGTTTAAGGTTCAGGAAAGCCAGCTGCATCTCAGGGCACCCTGGAAAGATAGGGCAGGGTGGTCACTCCACTCTCAAAGATGGCCTCCTGCACTCTACCATAGCACCCAGTCACCTTTGAGGCCTTCCTAGAAATAAACAGCTCCACCCAGAGGCACTCTCAGAAATCTGCTCTGGTGTCTCCTTACAGATGTCAGATGGTAAGTTTCATCAGCCTTCCTGATGGTCTGTTGTGTGTCTGTTCCTGTCTTTCTCCTTTTGGCTCATCAATAAGTCGTAAAGCGTATCTGGGATGACAGCTTTTCAACTGGTTGATGTGGACCCATTTTTCTTCTGTCAGTTCTCCTTTTGGGATTCAAATCTTGTAAGCAACAGGTGATATTTTATCTACAATTTCAAAGGCACCACGCGGGAGGAATTCCTCTCCTTGACCTGATTCCTTTGAAAATTGTACAGGTAAATCTTGTCACCTATTTTATACTCTTTCTTGGTGGTCTTTAGATCATAGTAGGTCTTAATTCCTTCAGCCGACTTTTCTAAATTGTGCTGAGCATAAGCAACAGCATGCTGGAGGTGCTTCCTTAAATTTTCAATGTACTCATGAGTAGTGGACGCATTTATCAGTGTCTGCCCCTGAGTCCTATAGAGCAGATGCTGTGGTAACACCATTTATTGTCCGGCCATGAGCTCAAATGGAGACCTCTTTGTTGCAGAAGATGGTGTAGACCTAATAGCTATCAGGACAAGCGGCAATCAGATGTCCCAACTGGGTCCAGAGTCTGCGACAAACTTCTTTAATATACTCACAATTGTTTTGTTGCATCTCCCTACCCCTTGCCCCACTTGAGGCTGGTGAAGTTTTCTTTTTACCCCTAGAATCTACCACATTTTCACCATCACCTCACTGGTAAAATGGCTTCCTCGGTCTGAGTCAATCCTTTGCGTGAGGCCAAAACGAGAGAAGATGTGGTTGGTCATTAGTGCAGCAGCTGTCTCTGCCTTACAATTCAGGGCTGGAAGACATTCTACCTACTTCGTGAACAAGCATGTCACAGTCAACATGTACTTGTTTCCTCTAGAGGAGTGAATCACTGACCCGATGAAATTGACTTGCAAATCTGACCAAGGCAGTGTCATTCCCCTTTTTTGTCGGGACCTCTGTGTGTGAGTGAACTGGGTTGGAATTGAGCACATACAAGACACCCCTTTAGGTAAGTGTCTAGGTCCTGGCCCATGTGTGGCCAGTAGGCAACCTCGCACAAGATTTCCAATATCGTATGAAACCCCCTATGACCGGCATCGGCTGCGTCATGGGTGTGGTTCAACATCAGGCTTCGGAATGAGGTATGTACCATCCACTGGTCACAGCCAGATAGGGCTCTCCTTGCCAACAAACTGTCTTGGATTCGGAACATCTTGGAAAACTTCCTCAACACCCGGAGATCCTCTTTACCGACATAATCCGACTCTGTTAGAGGAAAGCTTCCGGGGTCTTCAATGTGTCGATAACATTTCCCAATGATTGGTCCTCTTTCTGTGCAGTGATCAAATCTGCATCTGGGGTATCTTTACTCTACTGGGCTGTTGAGAGTTCGCAGTTAGCCCGAGTATGTGACCTGGTGACGGCTTCCATTTAGATTTCAACCTGCAGGGATTCCATTTCTATGAAATCCCCCTGCAGAGCTCAGGGTTTTAGACAGCTGGTCAACCAGGTCATTCCCAGTCTCATCTGGCCCTTATCTTCCAGTAGATGGTCATCTCATTGGAGGTCACCAGGTCGTAGATTGACTGGATCAGTTTGGCATGCTTTAGGGGTTTGTTGTTGGCACAAAGCATGCCTCGTTTCTTCCAGTTATTCAGGTGCTCCACAAGCCCATTGCTGACTTAATCGGAGTCAGTGATTATAACCAGTTCATTCAGTTTGTGGTGCACTGCAGTGAGGATGACTTGATAAATGGCCATCAACTCTGCTACCTGACTACTTCCGGGTCCTATTTTATAACCAACAGAGTGTTCTGGGGTATCATTCACCCAGGCATTTCCAATACGAGCCACCAGTTATTTTTCCCCATTGCTATCAACATGATAGGAGCACCCATCCACAGAAACTGTGGGTATCCCCTGACACGTTTCCTCTTCATAGGCCTTGTGTGGGGAAGTTAAATATGCCTCCATGCTGTTGTTGGTTATTAGACTTTCGTCCTCGGGACAGTTTTCCTATGCACACTCATGCATGTCCGCCAACCCTTGCGCTAGGGGACTCTTCTTGTTTTGGCCATATCTGACCTCCACAGTAAAGCCTTGCATAGACAGCATCCAGGAAGTAATTCTGTAATTAATAACATTCCCGGCCCAGATTCTGTCACTTTGTAGATATTGCAAGGTGGAGTCTCGACAATGAATGAATGGGCAGTAATTTTTCTGCGCCCACACCATTGCCAGGAGTGCCTTCTCACAGTCATTGAATGTTTTTTCCACAGAGGACAAAGTCTTGCTTGCGTATGAGATGCCTTTGTTGACCTTGTCATGCTTTTGGTACAATACCGCTGTTAGGCAAGTATCTGAGAACCCCATCTCCAAGAAGAACTCCTTGTTGTTTATTGGGGAAGCCGAACATGGAGCCTGTGAAAGGCTTCTTTTCAGTTGTTTAACTGCCTCCGATTGTTCTGGACCCCATTTCCACTTGACTCCAGCCTTTAATAAATGGATCAAGGGTCGAGTGACCTCTACATAGTCTTCAATGAACTTGTAACTATACTCTTTAAGTCCAAGAAGGCTTCTTAATTCTCAGAGTGTTGGGGTCTTTCAATTTTAATTAGGCTTCCACCTTCTTTGCCTGGGAATTAAGACCCTCAGGTGTGATCTTCTGCCCTAAGAAGTTCACTCATGTTTTACACCACTGTGCCTTCTGAAAGGACAGTTTTGCCCTGGCCTTCTGCAACCGGGTAAGAACATAGCGGATTTCTGTTCTGTGTTCCTCCACAGTTGAGCTCTTGATCAAAACATCATCCACATAAGCCAGGGTTCCTCTTTTGCCCAAATCGGGCATGGCCTTATGTAGGAAGATGTTGAACTCATTGCCAGAGTTTATGTATCCAAAGGGGGTTTGGTCCATGTTTACTGCTGCCCCCAAAGGTAAAGGCAAGCTTGTACTAGTCTTCTCTACTCACGGGTACTGTCCAGTAACCGTTGTCAGGTCAATGGCGGTTTACACATTTGACCCGTAGATCTGGGCTAGTCCCTGATCAGTGTAGGGATGGGGCCATCTTGACATGTGGACCTGTTTGTTCAACTCCCTCAGGTCTGCACATAGTTTTCATTGTCCGTTTGGTTTGAGGATCCCCAGTACCGGGTTGTTGAAGGCACGTTGGATCGGACGTATTATCCTACAGGATTCTCAATTCTTAATCTCTGTGAGTGACTCCATGGATGCGAGAGGTAACCGGTATTGTTTCACAAATACGGGAGCCATCTCTGGATGCGTGGGAATGGTGGTTGAATGAATGTTTGTGCGTCCACCGTTATGAATACACTGAAAAGATATCTTGGAATTCCAGGCGGACCTGTTTTAGCTTTTGTCTTTGCTCCTCGGTCTCACAGGCATCAGCAAGATTGGTCCTTTCCTCGACCATCTGCTTGAAACCTGGAAAGACCGGTTTGGCAATTTCAGTGTTATCCTCCAGTTGGGTGGAGAGATCTCTTTTGATGGTGTTGACCTGGACAGAGGAGTGGAGGTAGTGGTCCTTTTCTATGACAATACCTCCTCCCTCCTAATGTCACAGGTCACCTCTTCCACACCATCAGGGCAGGAAGAGTACACCAGGAAATTCCCCCCATGCCTAGTAAAAATATTTTCTGGAGGAATGCCGTTGATGATGTCGCAACAGTCGTTTGGGATTGGTCCCAGGATTTCATTACCTAAATCAATAGAATAATGTTGGGCTCAACCACTATTCCAATAAAGGTGTCTGCACCCAAAGTGATACTTCGGGGGTCGCTGTTATCCACAAATATTCGAATGGTGTTGTGTTCCAGGTCTACTAGAGGTGTGGGATTTAAATATAAACCTTGTTGTTGGAGATGAGAGTTTAGATTTATATATGTATCCTGATGTTTTTAGGTTCTGTCCTCGCTTAATTTTGAGGGGAAGAGTAAATTGTCGGACCTGTCCTGGGATGGTAACCTCCTCTCGCACTTCAACTTGAACAGCATAAGGCAGCAATTGAGCTGACCAGAATGCTTTTTAAATGTTGTCTAAGGCCATGGGGTTATTCCCGTCGGGACCAGGCTTTATTATTAATTGGGTCCAAATTGATTGCGAAATCGTTTGAGAATGGCACTTTCCGGATAAAAGGCAGAAGGGACATCTCTCACGACCCAACAATTGTGGTCTATGCTTTTGTTGCCAATGGACATTTTTATCATGCACTTGCTAGGCAGGAGATGTTTAGAATTTGAGGTTTCCAGACCTACTTCCCATTTGTCACTCAAATTAAATGTGGGAGTGGTCTGATCTTTTGGGAGTTTCCTGAATAATTATTCGCTGATGAAGCTCCTTCCATTATTCAGTCATACTCTGGCGAGCACTGGTTCCTCCCCCTCATTTACCTGAATGGGGGAAAAACAACTGACCGCACTTTGAGCGGACTCTTCCTTGCCTGGTTTCATGGGACTCCAGGTTTCTTCTGATTTTGGATTGGTGTGGAATTCTAGGGTGTTCCCTTCCAGTGTGGATTGCCACTTAAAACTGGGCAGAAAGTTGAATTTCAAGAATGGAGAATGGTTCCCATCAACAATTTGTTCTCCCACAGAGATGTCATTGATGCCTGGGAATTGGTTCTTTTTTAAATGGAGCTCTACATTCTTAGAGCGTTGATCAGGTACCATTCAGGCTTACATAATTGGTACTCTTTTTTAATTTGATAGGGCGGTTAGTCTGAGTCCAGAGGACCTTGTTTACACAGTCGATCAGAGGTGGGTAATCTCCTCAAGAGATAGTTTCCCTGTAAACAAGGTGTGCCCTCTGAAGTCACAATGATCACCGGATGTTTCAGCCAGTACCGTCCAATTTTTATGTCCAGATTCGAAAGTCCCTTTGACAGAAAGATGATTCCTGTTGAAATTTTGGAGTTGTCCGGGAAGTGGGGTGAGTGGAATTTGGTGGCCCTCCTCCCGTCCTGAGTTTAGTTGGTCAAAGGCCCTTTTTGACAGGAGGGTGGCTTGGGATACAGTATCCACCAGAACTGTTAATTCACACTGACCTTGCACCTTAACCGGTGCATAAAATCGGTCTTCTTTCTCCTCCAAGGTGCAAAGAAAGTGTGAGTTATTTGACAGCCCAGTGGTCATTTTCTTAATATTGAACTCCGACACTGTGTGATCTTGGGCAGTTTTCTGTGTCGGAGATTGGGAATCTGAAAAAAAAAATGTGCAACTCGCAATGGGTATTGTTGGGGAATCCTCCTTTTCCCAGGCTCCTTGGCTGTCCCTGTTACCTCGCAACAGTTGTCAGAACCTGTTTGGAGAAAGGGCACCCCCTCTGTTTCACTTCTGTGGGGCTCACATGTTTGGGGTTGAATAGTTTCTGGTTCTGGGTCAGTCACCATACTTACCACTGTCCCACTCAGGGTCTTTTTGGACTCATTTTTCTTTGGGAGGGATTCCCCCATTTTTGAAAGAGGTCTGCCCACCTGAATCTTCCAGGGATTCTTCTCTTTCAAAGGGGATAATCCAGAGTTCCTCCACAAAGTGGGTTCATCTTTGGCCTCTCCTACGTACCCTTTGCTCTTTGGGTTCTAACATTTTGGGGGTAGAAGAGACTCAGGCTGAGGGGTTTTTAGGGGTTCTGTTTGGGTGAGAATGGAAGCTTCCTCAAAGGCTTAACATCTCACTTACACCATAGCCCCATCCTCCGGAACCTGTATTTTGTCGGAGGTTTCCTCCCATCATTTCCCCATCATTTGTTGGGGAATTCAGGGAAGCAGGGTTAGGTTGAGAGTTGGACTGGGCCATCAGCATGCGCCCCAGATCATTTGTCAGTTGCTGGACCTGTCGTTCCAGTTGCAAGACCTTGTCTGGGTTGTAGGGAGGTCTCAAGTCATACCTCTGCTGTTCCTGAAAGGGCTAACTGTCCCTTTTCCCAGAGTAGCTCGGGTACTGGAAATTCCCCCCACAATTTTCCATCCTAATTCTCCCTTCTCCCGGGTTCAGGGATATATTGACTTGGAACTGGGGAGAGAGGAGGATTGTTTTGGAAGTCCTGGTTTGGGAGATATTTGGGGAAAAGGTCCAGATTGGGAGGTGGAGTGATACTTCTCTCCTGAGGGAAGTTTTCCCAGGCAGTACTTACCTGATTAGTCCCCCGCCCTCTGGACGGGGGAGAATATACATACCCCAAGATTGGTTTAGTACCCATCTATCTAGGACTAAATAGGCTAGGGTCAGAGGGATCATTGTTCTGGGCACCCACCCGACTACCATTCGATTGGTCCAGGTTGGGGGGTCCCTTCTGCTTTCCATTTTGTTTGTTGGTCGTGGGGTTACTTTTAGGCCCTCATCTCCAGATCCAATGGATGGGTAATTTCTACCTCTGCCACCTTTGCAGCAGCAGGGGTGTTAGATGGTTTGGGGGTTTTGACAGTGTTTTTACTCTCAGCAGGCTTTTGGACCTCATAAATCCTAGTGGCCTGTTCAATCACCCAATCTAGGGTCCTTTTCTCGCGAAAGTCACGCACCATCTGAGTCATGTATTTGGGGAGAGCATGGAAATATGTAGTTATGAACGCCCTTCAATTGGTGTTCACCCGCCGAGAAGTCTGAAATTCCTGCTCTAACTCCTGCACAAACTCCCTAGGCACCTGATCTTCCCCACACTGCAAGTTACATGCTGCCTTCTAGGCCTCTTGTGGGTTCCCAAGTATGGACACATTTATCAATATGGCCGCCTTATAAGTGGACCATTTATGATGATCGTGGTCCTCCAGTCCTGCAAAGAAACTGGAGTACTCGGGTGAGAACGTCCCTTTAGCAAATGCTATACAATTCACCTCATTCCTGATCTTGAATGATGCCATCATCTGCTCATAAAGTTCCAGGTGTTCCCACACTGAATACTTGGCATTCTTGTAGTATGGGGTCAGGAAGCTCTTTATGGCCTTGATTTGTTTAATTGGGTCTTTCGCGGTCTTTTTCTTCCTATGCACCTGAGTCCATTCACCTTCTGACTCAGAACTGCTACCGGTACTACCTTCCCTGTCTTCTAGGTGCTCCCTATCTATGTGAGACTGAGAATGTCTCATAGAACAACGGGGTCTCGACTCCTCTCGCCTGGACCAAAGTGAACTCTCAGGGTCACTCCCCCTGGAGTTCCTTTCAGGTACAGGATAGTACCCAGTTTCCTCATCCCTCCTACCAGGGAGTCTGGGGAATTCCCCCACTTCCCCTGAATATACAGAGGTTTTTAGAATGCCCTTCCGAGGCTGAGGGTCTGGCTTTTCTCCTTCAGCGAAGCGGGCAATGTGGTCTCTTTGTAGTCACTTATTCAGCCAATCTAACCCCCTGACTCTCTAAGAGTTTTCATGGTTGGAAGTACTTGCCATATTATTCCTTACTTCCCAGGACACACTTGTCCTGCCACTTTCCCTTCTGTGAGGTAGAGATGAATACTCGTCAATATCAGACCGGGACTAGTCTTCTTGTTCAGTTGGGCTGGGCCTGGGTAAGTCCAACTGCTTCATGCCATCCTGTTCTTGATAGGTGGCATGCATGAGGTTGGTTCCCATTTGTGTACGAGAGGTTGTAAAAAACTGGCATGAGGCCCCTGTTGGGAAGGGCGTCTCACCTTGATCAGTGGGCCTTGTCCCATATCCTGATTGGTCAGGTTGCCTCAGGTCCTGTTTATAATTTTTGATTTCCCTGGTGAGACTCACACCTGTTTCTCTCTTTATTTATTTGCTGTTGGTAGTCTGAGAGCTGGCCTTTTCATTCTGACACTAAGGCCTGATTAATCTCATGCATCCTGCTCTGAGCTAGCAACCGATCCTGTTTGCTGCACCTCCTGCTGAAGTGATTCATTTTCCCTCTGTGAACCTTGTATGCTGCAGGCGTATTCAAGATGCTTTTCCTTTAGGCAACTAATCTCTTACTCTTGTTCATCCCTACATTTTGCTGCCTCTAATAGTTCAGCTTCTATTTGCCTCACTCGCTTTACAATCTCATTGCTTTCTTCTCTAATTCTGGTCAGTTCCTGAGAAACTGACTGTCCCTTTTCTACCTCCATTTCCTGATTCAAGGGGTCTTTTTCTTGAGCCAGCTGTGTCCTCTGTTGTTTCAGAGTACTTACCGGCTGATGTATCTGATCATAGTCATTTTGTGAATCAACCCCTTTGCGAATTAATTGACTATTTTCAGTTTTCAATTGTTTTATTTTTGATTGGAATGCAATCATATCCTCCAAAAAGACTTTATTAAGAGCAGACTGGCCATTTAGCTTGTGTTGCAGCGAGTTCTGATTTTCTACACACTCTTTTTGTGAATGTTTCAGAGCAAAAAACTGGTTTCACGCTCAGCACTCTTGCTGCAGTGTTTTTAACTCTGTTTTGAGTTGTTGAACAAGATCCTGGGCCTGTGACAGGTCTCCAGCCTCACTATTTTGCCAACTTTCTTCTACTAACAGCAAATGAAAATATAACTGAGCAGTTAGCTGAGCCATTTGTATCTGTTCATCTCACGCAGTTGTGGTCATATAAAATGCTTCAAGTGCTTTGTGCAATATTTCGGCTTCAAGCCAAATATCATTGCTTACTGGGGTAACCTCCCGCACAATTCTGGTCGGCCAGTTTCCTGCATCGTCCTCAACCCATTCTACTTTGAGAAATAATGTAGTTAGGAGATGCTCCCTGGCTTCCCCAATTTGTACAGTAGTAATTTTCACAATTGGCTTTTTGCACGTAAATAAAACTTTCTTTATTCAGGGGCACAATCATCCAGTTCCTGTTTGTTTTCCTCACTCAAATAAATGTGTACTCTTAATTTATTTTACATATACACCTCCCTGGAACTCAGGAGTCAAGTCCTAACGGCACTTTAACAAAACAAAGCTGACTTTCCCTCCACCTTAATGCAGTTGCATCAAAATGAATAGACTGTTACAATGTACTTGTCATGAGTCATGAATAGGCAGCTAAATCGCGGCCTGAGCCCCCAATTTGTAACAGTTTATTGAGAAGCCACCCTCAACACAGGGAGTTCCTTCCCTCCCTAATCACATGGTTATGCAACAAACGGTGTAACAGGTTCTTTTTTTTTAAGCCCCCTCTCAGACACATATCATGCCTCTTGGATCCATCTCCCCTGAGCTAACAATGAGCCAAGAATCAGGCTGGTGTGCGCAAAATGTATTTAAATTAACAGTAATAGAAATTAGCACTAAAATATCAAAAAACACTTTATCCATGGCATAACACAATCAACAATAGTGGGTTAAAAAAGAATACAATCACAATTCTTACTTTCTGCAAATTTCACTTCACAAAATAATTACACTGATCAATATAACAAAGGCACTTATGTAAAGTTGTGCGATTTTGAATTTCCGGCAAGCTTAAAAGGGTAGCAGTAGGATTTCAAGATTGGTAAAAAAATACATTTGGCAATTATAATTTTACCCACACTTTTGGTTTAAAATAAACACGGGGTGATTTATTGCTTTGTTTTTCAGACCCTCTTGCTTTGGTCTAGGTTGGGAAGTCGGACAGAAAAATTTGAATGCTTTGGGCAATTTTGGATTCTCCCCCCCCCCCCCTTTACTGAAAGGCCTGTGTTGGGGAAGCTCGATAAAGAGGTTGGACTGATTTGAAAATAAAGACCCCCCTCTTCCTTGAAGTCTGGGTCAACTGGACAACAAGGATTACCCAATTAATGTATAGTTTTCGGTGGACACTGAGAAGTGAGCTTTGTTAATTTTGATCTTTAACAAAATTCACTCCGTAATATTTTTGTTTACAAAGGCTAGGAATCTACATAGTTTTGCACCCCTGCCCACTATAAAGGGAAGGGATTCAAGGTGAGCAGACGCCCCCACCTTTTGGTTACCCTGGGTTCAGTTCTACTTACATAGCAAGCTTCTGTTTAAGGTTCAGGAATGCCAGCTGCATCTCAGGACACTCTGGAAAGATAGGGCAGGAGTCTGGTCACTCCACTCTCGAAGATGGCCTCCGCTCTCCACCATAGGACCCAGTCAGCTTTGAGGCCTTCCTAGAAATAGACCACTCCACCCAGAGGCACTCTCAGCAATCTCCTCTGGTGTCTCCTTACAGCTGTCAAATGGTAAGTTTCAGAAACCTTCCTGATGGTCTGTCTCTTGTCTGTCTGTTCCTGTCTTTCTCCTTTTTCTGTCCTCCTGTCCTAGTGCAGTCCCCCTTATATAGCAGCAATGACACCACCAATTTTACAGTCTTGGGGAAGTACACTGAAATAATCCCTGCCACTAGGATTGGACAGTTTCCCTTCTCTCTCCCCCCAAACCCAGCGTCCAAGTCAGGATTGGTTTAGGGGTTTGGAGCAACATATAGCAATTCCCATTTGTCATCCTTTTTTGTCCTTTCAACTTTTTTGCAAAAACTAGTTATGTATCACAACTTCAAAATTTTACTAGCAACTGCCAAACTAAACATAGTTTCTGTTTCCGCTAATCATGGGGAATTAGATAAGCTGACCACCAAATCTGTATCATGTAGCACGGCCATGTGGCACCTTTCTGCCGTTTCCATAAAAAGCACAATAGTTACGAATATGTAAGTTATTAAGCCTATCCCTAATTTCAATTTCCACCCGCTCACCAACTCTCACATTTGGAACATGTTCGGAACAGCCAGAAACCTAGTTTAACTGGTCCTTATAGTTCCCAGAGTCACAGGAAGATGAATTTCATATCCCTAAAATTGCCTGGAAATTACATTAAAAATGGTACGCAGATGAAATCCACTCACCTCATGATGACTGCGAAAAAGGCCTAAATGGTAATAGTCCTTTTAAATAAATTGTGAATGTTCATGTGGGACAAATAGTCCTGCTCCTAGCTATTTGTTTTCACTGGGTCAGCCTGTGCCTTTATCAGTCTCCTTTGTGTTAGAAGCTTGCTCTTCGAAGTGGGTGCTTCCATTTTCACACATTAGTCATGCTCCAGCCAAGGACGACTTTTCTTGAGGTCCCTGCTTTCAGAGCAAGCAGGTCTGGAGAACACTGAATTTCGACGCCTTTAGTGGGACATTTTTATTGTGGTTGGTCATTAGATGGGACATGTGACATCCAGGCTGGAAGTGGGAGATGTCCCTGTGAAGTTTTGCCCACAGCCAGCAAAAGGGACTGCCTTGTTCTGCCGTTTTCTACATGAAGACCAAGTGGCTCCTCAAATGTCACTGGAGTTTTGTGGGTTAAACATAATATACATTGCTCTTTGTCAACCCACACATCATGTTTGGTTTTCCTGATATTTTTCTGTGAGCAGTGATATTTTTTCACTTTAACTTTTTCAAAAAATGTTTTTATTTGCACACATGTGCAGGCTGTTTTGTTTTGTTTTCAATGTTTAAAAATCCTGTTCTGCATGTGACGGGGATCTTTGATTCATCCTTCTTTTGTAAATTAAAATGCTGCTTATCAATTGGTAATGACAGGTAGGCCCCTTTCCACATGGCTCTTTAAGTTTACTTGAAAAACAATTGCCAGGCCTTTAAATGCGCCCCACACTGGGCATCATGGATCAGGCCCTGGCTTGGCTGACAACCTTCCTCCTGGACCGACCCTCCCAGGTCCAACTTGGGTCCTTTCTCTCCACCAACTCTCTCGCCACGTGTGGTGCTCCACAGGGCTCTAACCTCTCATCCTGGCTTTTCAACATCTGTTGGCCCCTTTGGCGCACCTCATATCTACCTTCTCTAACTTTCAGTGTTATGCAGGTGACACTCCGCTCTCCTTCAGGCTCCCCTCAGCCTCCTCTTTTGCTCATTCCTGACTGTCTATCCTTGATTCAGGAGTCGTGCACCTCCAATGGTCTCTGCCTTAATGCCCGTAAGACCGAGATCCTTCTCATTGGGACCCCTGCTCCCGCGTTCCCTCTTTCATTTTGGCTGCCGTTCTTGGGCCCTCTCCCTGAGCCTTCCTGTGAGGCAAAAAGCCTTGGTGTCATCTTCGACTCCACTCTCTCCTTCTCTCCTCACATCACGGACCTCTCTGAGAAGGGCCACTACCAACTGCACCGCCTCAGAGGTATTCTTCCTTTTCTCACTTTCCCTCAGAAGCTCACGGTCTCCAGCGCCCTGGTTCTCTCTAGGCTGGACTACTGCAACAGCCTCTTTCTCAATCTGCCTTCCTCTACTCTTCGCCCTCTGCAACTAATCCAGAACAGGACTGCGAGACTTGTGCTTGGTCTCAAGCTCAGGGATTGTATCTCTCCAGCCCTGAAATCTCCCCACTGGCTCCCGGTGGCTGCAAGGATCAAGTTCAAGACCCTCTGCATCGTCCACAAGGCTTTCTGGGGCCGGGGCCTACACTACATCCTACTATCTATTCCGAAACACCTTCTTTCTGGAGCCCTTCACTCAGCCACCTCCAACTCTCTGAGGGCCAGATGCTTCTCCAGGCAGAGAATGGGTGGTAAATCGCTCTCATCTGCAGGTGCCGCCCTGCATCTCTCAAACTTGAGCAGGACCAACTGAGGTTCCAGAAGCAGCTCAAGACCTTCCTTTTCGCTTCTGCTTTCTCTCTCCCCCCTGCTGACCTACCTGTCAGCTGCGCTGATTGGTTGCCTGGCTACCCTCTGAACCTCAATGGGCACCAGGCTCCTCCATGACCAGTAGCCCCTGCACTGCCCCCGTGCTTACAGTGCACTTAGGGGCTGTAGCTGTTATCCTAGAGTCCCCTGCCTACTTGCACTTATCCAGAGCCGCCTGCCCTGGCTGCACTTACTTTGAGCACTACTACCCTGATTGCACTTCTCTCACCTTGGCACTTCTCGCCTTCCTCTCCCCCTCAGACCTGCACTTGCACGATCTGAATGACACAAGGCCTAGTAAGATCATTTGTTTTGTCCTCCCTCTCTATTCCCTACCTTGTCTTGGTGCGCCCAGAAATACCTGTGTACAGGCGTGTTATAAATGATACATCATATAAAACAGTATCTCAAGTGCAATGTGTGTGTGGTGTGTGGGCTACAGAACATAACATTATATTGGCCTCTGCTTATATCTAAGTATATCAATATTGCTTGAAACAATATTTTAGGAATCACCATTGAAGCAGAAATGTCAATGAAAGTCTTTTCAAAACGTATGCCATAATTAACTATGGAATTCGACTTCTTAGACTGATCATAGCGCTTGGTATCTCTTTACACTTTAAGTTTATTTCTGTATTTTCTGTCCAACAGCTGCTTTAGCATTAGTTTAAACTCTAAACGCATGCACATTAAATGTTCAAGGTACTCAATCTTTCTTGTAATTCCTATGTGGAATGTACTTGATTGTACATTCATCTGGGTAAAGACTGACTCAATGTTCTTTTGGCTGGTGGCTTGGAACTCTGTCTAATTATATTAGGTAGATTTTCCATTTTTATGCTAAATCTCCTTCCCCTGTGAAGACCCCCACCACTTTTTGCTGGACTTGTGGGTTTTTGGTCAATGTTCCTGGGTGAGTGGGAACCTTTTTCCCCCACTTAAACATTCTTTTACTCTGGTTATGAGAGTTATTTCTGGGTCTCTCCATACCTTTATAGGCACTAGTGATTTCCTTTTGCAGCATATAGCATTCTGTGTTCAGTGTTGCTGGGGAGCTCCTTGAGCTTTCCTTCTTATTGTATTTTATTCTTCTAAGCATGTGTTCTTAGAAGAAGAAGAAAAATGCCTGTTGCTGAGAAGACATTTAACGCCAACAATATTAGGCCTGTCTCTGATGCTTTGAAGTGTCTTCTCCAGTGTTGATGATCGCTTTATTGACAATTTATGCGAGTATGTTACTTCCTTTTTTGAGCGCATGGCAAGAAATCTTTCTTTTATTAATATCTGTATGTATATTTTTTCATTACTGTTTTTAATAATTCAATTCTGTTAGGGAAAATTCTCAAAAGTGCTAATTCCGTCCACCTTAGAGACCCCCAGGAACTTTGCTGGATTTTTATGAGTTGATTTTTTAACCTGGAGAGAGAGAGACCCTTTTTCCCACTCTCTCATGTATTTTTATGTGATTTTAACTCTGTGTTTCTTTTTGGTTATGGAGTCTAACAAACTCCATAGACATCATCTTTTACAATTGTGTCACACATGCACCTTGAGTGCAGTGGCACAGGGAAGCCTTTTTAGGTTTCTCAAGTTTTAAATACCTTCTCTGGGATAAACTGTTTACCAGAGCAGTGGAGTGAAATTGACTCTACTTAGCATTGTACTTGCTAGACCCAGCACACCCTATCTTTCCCCTCTGTCTAAATGATCATGTAACATCTCATATGTTACCCTTTCCTCTCAGAATGGCTGGTGGCAGTGGTTTTGCAATGAACTACCATGATTTACCCCGACCGCAAACTGTTTGCAGCTCCGGTAACGTTAAATCGCGGGAGCCATGTTTTTCAAAATTGCACTGAGCCTCCTTTGTTAAAATGGTCCCCGGTCTTCTTCGCCATTTCTTTGTGGAAAAGTCCTTCTCGAGTTTTTCTCTGCACGCCGGACCAAGTTTGGTCCCTTTGTTAATTCGCCTTTGGCGGGCTACAGGAGTGAATCACGCCTCTGGCTCCAGAGTGTCTGTGGTAGGCAGGAAGTGAGGGAGGTGCCCAAAACTCCCTGTGCTTAGTCTCCTAGAAGACCCAAATGCACTCTGTGACAATTGGCTGGCTGACTGTTCGGCAAGGACAGCCACCCTGCTGGGTGAGTGGCAGCTAGGCTGGAATGAATGGGAGAGAACTGAATAAAAGGCCAGTCTCATGGCTTGGAAGGCAGAGTCGACCACTGGACGAAGGAACCGAAGAAGAACTTGAAGAGGGCGGCTGCTGCAATTCCTGGACATTGGTTTGCCCATTGAAGCCCTGCTGCAGGTCCGAATTGCCAACTTCGCATCGACAGAGAAGCCCTGCAAGGACGACTTCTCCCTTTGAGTTGGTGGGACCAATCAACTCCCAAGTAAGCCACCTGGACACCCATCTCGGAGCTGGTTGAATTTCCTCAGAGTTGCTGCAGGAAACCGTAGAGCCAGGGAGAGGGACACCAGATTGTGTGCCTTGCTTGTAAGCTGGCCTAAAGCTTTTGGAAGATCCTCCATACTCCCACGAAGCAAGACTGACCAAGCCAGACCCCCCTCGGTTGAGTGCGGGACCTCAGATGTGAGGAAAGTCCACCTTGACAGCCTTGAACCACGCTTATTGCTATTTGCTGTACCACAAGGAGCTGAAACGCGAAACAGCCACTGAAAGTATAGTTTGCTGGTTGCCAGCTTTGACAGTGCCAGTACAGTGCTGGAGTCCCCCGATGTCCTGCCTTTTGTCCCCATGACTGAGGCCCAGGAACAGTGAGATCTGTAGAGCTGTACAGGAACATAAGTCGTCAGCTGCATCTTTTTCTTTAATAAGGTACTGTAAAATAGCCTAAGAGAACTTGCCTCTTACTGTGGAAGTGCTTGTAACTTCTGCAACTCACATGTCTAACCAGATTGTGGCCCTACATTGGGTTTTCTTTTTATCAAAGACTCCTAAGAACTTGTGCAAAGACTTTTCCATTTACTTACATGAAGTGCTGCATCATATATATATAGACTTTGGCCTATTGACTTTGGCTTAGCCTATTTAATTGAATGACTCTTCTAAGTGCTAGCTGACAGTATTTGCCCTGCTTATGAATGTTTGTTAATTCTTGTATTCTAATAACCTTTCTCTTTTACTTACTTTTTAAATAGTATTCTGAATGCTAACAGTAAGGTATTAATGTCCCCATTAATTTCCCCAGCACCCTTGTTACTGAAGTCACCTGTGGGTGTAGGTTGTCTGTGGGCCATCCCAAAAGGCCCTGGTCTGATCCAGAAACTCAGAGTGTACAGTATTGAAGTATATTTGTGTGTTACTGTTCTATTGCTCCCTTCTGAAGAAGGCTTTATAACTGACCGATAAATACATTATTAATTGTTTATGCAAGAAACCGTGAGTGTAAGAGTTTATTTGAATACCTGTAACTGTGAATCATTGTGTAACTCTACTACAGCTCACATTTCCCCTCTTGAGATAAACCTGGCTGCTCAACACGCTACCAAAACTGTGTAGTACAAGCTTATACCAAAGGTTGGGTTAGGACCTGTAGTCCTAGTTGTTTGGAGTGTTCCCAGAGGGTACTGCATACAACCTTTTCCTAACACTGGTGACAGACGGTGAGGATCTATTGCAGAGGTGTTACATTTAGAGTTTACTTTACCTTTGTTCAAATAGTAACCTTCACAAAGCTAAGCTCCACTAGAAAAGCAATTGTAACATGCCAGATATGGATAACTTCAGACAGGAAGCCCTGATCATTTTGACAGTAGAACTGAAAGAAATGTGTAAAGTCAGGTCTCTCCCTGTTAAAGGAAAGAAAAATGTACGTATTGCAAGATTCTTAGAAAATCAAAGTCTGGGTAGTAGGCCTGTCACACCTACTAATCCAGGAAATGTGGAAAATGATGAGGATGATTATGATGATTCAGAGTCTAACTCTAATGTTATTGAAGAGTTAGAGGAGTCTCCGGATGTGAGCCCCTCTTTACCTCAACGGGCCCTTATGCCTCAATCTTTAGCCACTGGGACTCTACCAGGCCTGGTACTGAGTCCAGAATGTGTCTCTTGAAAAGATGAGGCTTGAGTTAGAGTTTAAAATATTACAAGTCCACGATGATGCCAAACATCAAGATCTCAAACTAAGGGAAATGGAATTACAACATGCTCTTGAAAGGAAGAAATTGTCTCTTGAAAATGTTTCTATCCCAGAGTCTTCTAGGTCTTCCAATCATAAGAGACCTTGCATGCCTAAGGAAGCTGTGAGTGTGCATTTTATTTTATGTATTGCATTTTTTACACGCCCAGACCCTTGGGTATTACGGCAAGGTTACAGGCAGCTTATTAAAACATTAATTAATAGGACATTCCATTACTGTTACAGTGGTGTTTACAGCAATGCAGTGGTGCAAGTCCAAGATACTGAAAACAAGGCATAAATTACACAGAGAACACAATTATTTACAATAAAATATCTCGCTCATGAGGATGTTGCCATTTTACAATAAGCAGTGGTACTGCACAAGTACAGAATTATGTATAGATACTATGGTGGCGGTTTTAATGGTATTGATTAAATAACTAAGTTTTTATTCATGTTTTTAAATCTGTTAGTTTCCTCTTTTGATGATGAGCCGTAGTGAATTCCAGTGTTTGGGGTCTATGTATTGGAAGCTACTGCCACCTGCTCTAGTGTTTTTGTAGCGGGGCAATGCTAGGAGTGAGTAGTTATTTGATTTTAGGAATCTAGTGATTTCTTTTTTTGGTATTTTTATGGAGGCATTTGAAAGTGATGCATAGAGTTTTGAAAATGACTCTAGCTTTGATGGGCAGCCAGTTGTTGTCTCTTCTAGTCTTGGAAATATGGTCAGATTTTCTTAATCCTAGGGCATCTCGTATAGCTTTATTTTGTATGAGTTGCAATTTATTGAGGTTTGAGGTGGAAGTACCAAGTAATAGTACATTACAGTAGTCAAGTCTTGATAAAATCAAGGCCCTGGCCAGGGTAATGCAATTGGTAGGGGTCAGGAATTGGCGGCTTAGGGTGATTAGTTTGGCGGTATAGGAGGTGGAGGATGAGAGAGCGCTAATATGTTTGGTCATTGAGAGGTTAGTGTCCAAGTCAACTCCTAGAGTTTTTACATGTTTCAGTACCGGTACCATGGTACCATCTATATTGATAGAAGAGTAGTCAGGATGAAATGTGCCTATTTTAGATTGGGGACCCACAATGAGAATCTGTCTTCTCATCATTGAGGCAGAGACTATTTAATGCCATCCAATTTTGAATTATGGCATAGATTTTGTTAATAGTCAGAGTATCTTGGGTGTAGTTCCCTGAGAGTGGGATGAGGATCTGGATGTCATCTGCAAAGTTGGTGTAGATGACACCCATATCGTCTAGAGCTGAGAGGAGAACTTAGTGTATGCGTTATAGAGTGTTATAGAGTGTACCTCAAGGCATGAGCCTTGAGGTACACCAATGGGGACTGGGACAGGATCTGCAGCTTCTTTGCCTATAGAAACTCTGATGTTCATTCCACTAAGAAGGATTTAATCCACATGGTGGCGTCGGAGGAGAAGTTGAAGTATTTGGGTAGGGTGGAGCGGAGTTTATTATGATCCACGAGATCGAACGCTGCAGATAAGTCCAATAGGAGGAGGATGCATAGTGTGCCTGTGTCTCTAATGGAGTCCATCTGGATTTTGAGGTCCAGTAAGGCCGTTTCCGTACTGTGATTAGGACAGAAGCCGGATTGTCTAGTTCCAAGGAGCTGGTTCTGTTCCAGATGTACTTGGACTTGATTGTAGGCTATTTTGTTGAGGATTTTGAGTAGAAACAGGACTGTTATTGGCCTATAATTAGTGGTCACAGAGGGATCAAGGTTAGGTTTTTTTAGAAGTGGTGTAACCCAGGCATCTTTAATACTGGCTGGAACCAGTTTGGCATTAAAGGAGGCGTTTACAAAGTTAGTATTAATAGGTGTGAGAGTGTGGGCACATATTTAACTACTTGCGCTGGTACAGAGTCTCCTTTGCAGTTTGAAGCTTTGAGTTTAGATATGGTGTCAAAGACTAATTCTTTGGAGACTGGGGTGAAGTAGAATAGGGGGTTGGTGCTCTCATTAGAGTTCAGGGTGTAATTGGTAGGAGCGGATTTATCCGCTAGGAGTTGCTTTTGGTTGCAATTTTGTTTTGAAGTAAGTCAATCTTTGCAGCAAGGGCATCTTGAATGGTGGTACACCACTCTTTGCTGGTATTAGTGAAGTTTATGGCTAGGACTGGATTTTCCAATTCTTTTAGGATTGAGAATAATTCTTTGAGTTGGAGGCAACGTTACTGATCCGAGCATTATAGGCGTTAGCTTTGTAGGTGATAATGGCTGTTTTATAGGCTTTATTTGCTTCCTGGAGGGCTTTTTCAGTCTCTGTGGTGGGGTGTTTTCAGAAGGCATGTTCGAGGGCACTTGTGGTTCTCCTTAGTGTGATTAGATCATCATTGAACTAGAAACCCGATCGTTTGTCGGCACACTTAGTTTTAGTGGTGAGAGGAGCTACGGCTTGATGGTAGAGGTGAGGCAGTTATGGTAAGCGTCTGCTAGTAGGCAAGGGTTGTCATTGGGGGTTGACAACGTAGTTAAGGCTTTAGAAAGCAAGGTCACTAGATTTTCAGGTGTAAGTTTGCAAGGATTTCTGGTTTTGTAAGAGTTGGTTGTTTTGGGTTTAGTTGGAGGGGGTTCATTGGAGTTGATGGTGAATTTGATATTGTGATGGTCTGTCCAGGCTAGAGGAGAGATAGTCAATGGTTATAGCCGTATTGAGTGAGAGGATCCAATCTAAGGTTCTTTCTTTGATGTTAGTGGGGGCATTCACTAGTTGGATAAAGCTCATGTCCTTAAGGAAAGAGTGTAGTGCTTCTGCTTTAGGGTCTAGGCTGTCATTAAATCCTAGGTTCAAGTCTCCCAGGATGACACATTTGGTGTTGGTTTGATGAGTGGAGCTAGTAGTAGCGGGATGTCTGTTTCAGGATGGCTGTTGGAATCTGGAGATCTATAGATTACTACTATGTTAATAGTTGTTTTTTCATTTATGGGCAGTTTGGCGAGCAATATTTCATAGCCTGCAATATTCTCAGTGGGGCATGGTCTTAGTTGGAGTTTAGTCTTCTGTATGAGGTGAAGCTTGATATTTTGGATTGGTTGGGTGCTTTTGAATATAACTATGGAATTCAGGGTTTCACAGGGAATCAGTAGATTCCTTGGCTTTTGTCTAGGCTCCCCCAGGTTGCAACTGATGCTGTAATGGAGGTGGGGGAACTTGAAAGATTGGAGTATGAAACTGTGAAGCTAGCTTTGATAGCTAGATTTGGGAAACCTTCTTCCCAGTACCTTAAGAGGTTTAGGGCCTTCAAAAAGACTGATGGTACCCCTTGGGCTACCTGGGTGTGTGAATGTATGAAAAACTTAGATGGTTGGGTTAAGGGTTACAGAGTGAACTCTTTTGAAGGAATGAAAAATCTGTTTGTGTTGGAATCTATTTTTGATGCCTGCTCTCCTGAGCTGAGACAGCATTTGGCTGACTCTAAAGAGATTGATTCCAAGAAGCTAGCAAAAGCTGCTGACTTGGGGGTTGCCAACAGGGCTACTCACAAGGATTCTGGGGCCACTCATAAAAAGGATGAGGGGAAGCAGCCAAAGAAAGATGACAAAGAGAATTCTAAAACCTCCACTCCAAAAGAGGGCCACATGTTAAAATGGAAAATGTTATGCTTGTGGGGTGTACTGACCATGTGAAAGGGGATCCTAGATGCAAGGGTAAACCTTCAGGGGTCCACAGTGCCTCCTCCCTCAGGGATGAAGGCTAAGTACATATGGCAGGTGGAAACCTTCAACTATTGGCTGAAGACCCCAGTGGAGTCTCGTTCAAGGTTTCTTTAGTCTCCCTGGGTCTGTGGGAACAGCAGAACATAGATGTGTATAATTCTATTCCAGATAACACAAAAGAATACTACAAGGACAGTGTACTTGTAAATGGTCAGGAGACCCCTGCCATTAGAGACACTGAGGCCAGCATCACAGTGGTAGATGATCACTTCTTCAAACCTGAGGATGTTGCCAAGGCATCCACAGGTCCCACTGAGGTTGCTGGAGGCCCTATCCAGATGGTTCCAATACTACCAGCTCTCATCCAGTGCAACAACATGCCTGTAAGAATACCTGTTAGTGTACAAAGTGAGGTGCCAGGGAGAGTCCTGTTGGGGAATGACTTAAAAACTCTTGGAGTTGTATCAAGCACCCCATGGCCTCCCAGTAAAAGGAAGCAGGAACAGACGAGGAAGGCCAGAGAGCTCACTTTAAATGACTCTCAGTGGGTTGTTACAGAAGAACCTAGAACACCCAGTCCACAGGAGAAGCCAACTTCTATTTCCAAGAAGAAAGAGACAAAGGGGAAACCCAAGGTCTCGGCAAACAAGAAAGATAGCACTCCTGTGCATCTAACAAGGAGATCCCCGAGAGGACCATCCACAGTCACACCGGTGACTACTCAACCAGCTGAGGCTGAGTGTGAGAACCAACCAGGAGAGGTTGAGTCAGCTGCTGAAGATTCAGAGCTGGAAGAAGACCTCCCCCCCCCTGTTGGAGATCTGGATCCTAGAGACCATCCTGAGCTGCAGTCTTTACTGGCAGAAGGTGGCCCCCATAGGGCAGACTTCAGCATAGGTCAAAGAGAGTGTCCTACCCTAGAAGGACTTCGCCAACAGGCAACTTCCCAGCTGGAAGGGCAAGAGCCAGGGAAGCACAGGTTGTATTGGGAGAAGGCCTTCTCTACAGTGAACCTACTGAGTCTACTCCAGGAGACTACAGGAGACTTGTAGTGCCCCAGGAGGTGAGACCTCAGTTCCTACAGTTAGTCCATGAGATTCCTTTAGCTGGTCACTTACGTTTTAAGAAAACCAAGGAAAGGATGTCCCTGTATTTCTACTGGCCTAGGTTTGGGTCTGATGTAAATAAATTCTGTAGGAACTGTCACACTTGTCAGACATCTGGCAAGAGTGGAGACAAGAATGTGACACATTTGGTGCCCCTCCCAGTGGTGGGATTTCCTTTTGAGAGGGTAGGAATCAACATTGTTGGTCCCTTAGACCCTCCCACTTCTTCAGGCAACTCATTTATCCTGGTTGCGGTAGACCATGCTACCAGGTACCTTGAAGCTATAGCTAGGACTGTTACTGCTCAGGCAGTTGCTAAGGCCCCAGTTGGTATTTTTTACCAGAGTAGGTTTTCCTAAGGAGCTTATCTCTGACAGGGGATCAAATTTTATGTCCCACTACATGCAGGCCATGTGGAAAAACTGTGGAGTAACCTACAAGTTCTCAACGGCCTACCATCCCCAGATGAATGGGTTGGTAGAGAGGTTTAATAGGACTATGAAGAGCATGATAGGTGCTTTAGAAGAACCCCTTACAAGAAAGTGGGACCTTCTCTATAAGCAAAGAGAAGGCATGGCAGTAGAAGTCCCTCAGGAAGGGGTTGGATTCAGTCTCCTCAAACTCCTCTATGGTCATCCTTAGAGGTCCATTGGCCCTAATCAAAGAAGAGTTGGATAGTGCTCTATCCTACAAGCCAGTGAGAGTCACTTACTACGTGTTGGGTCTCAGAAGGAGAATGACACAAATGATGACCGAAGCTTCAGAAAACTTGAAAGCAGGTCAGACTCTGGTGAGGCATTGGCATGACCAGAAGGCCAACATGGTTGAGTTTACTCAAGACCAGCTGGTTCTTGTTATGGTGCCTACAAGGCAAAGGGCCTTGCAGGACAAATGGATTAGACCCTTCAAGGTTGTGGGAAAACTTGGAGAGGTCAATTATTTGGTGGACTTAGGCAATCCTAAGGAGGCTTCTAGGGTCTTTCACACCAACCGACTAAAGGCCTATGTCTCTAGACCAGACCTGGGAGCATTGCTTCTAACTTCTGATCTGGAGGAGGAGAGTGAGCCTCTACCTGACCTCAGGGGACAACCTTTAGATGGATAGAAGGAGTCAATCTCTCTTCTGATCTGACACTGAACAACAGGAGGAGTGCAAAGCTCTGTTAAATCAGTGTGCTCCTCTGTTTTCACTATCACCAGGCTTGACCCCTTGGGGCCAGCATGAGATTCTCACTGGTGACTGTTTACCTGTTAAAAGCGGAGATTATAGAATGTCAGACCATGTAAGAACCCACATAAAGGAAGAGATCAACAAGATGCTTGATCTCAGGGTAATAGAGCCATCTACAAGTCCTTGGTCTAGTCCAGTTGTGCTAGTACCAAAGGAAGGATCCAAGGAGTTGAGATTCTGCATGGACTATAGAGCCCTTAATGCAGTCACCAAAACTGATGCCCATCCTTTACCTAGGCCAGATGAACTGGTGGACAAGCTTGGTTCAGCCAAGTACCTCAGTACATTTGACCTAGCCCCAGGCTACTGGCAAATAGCCCTGACAGACCATGCCAAGGAGAACACTGCATTTTCGACCCCAGCAAGCCTCTACCAGTTTAAGGTTATGCCTTTTGGATTAAAAAATGCACCTGCTACATTCCAAATGATGGTGAATCATGTTGTGAATGGGATGGAGGACTTCTGCATGGCATACTTGGATGACATTACAGACAAGCATAAACGGCGTACTTCGCACGACTATATCTAATCTCAGCAACCATACCTTACTACTTATAAAGGGAAATGTGCATACGGATGCATCGTGCAGAACTTGGAAGTATGTACGTTCCCTGATATTATGTAATTCAAACAAATTCTACAGATAGGAGCAATAGATAATCGCGGGGATCGGGATGCAGGACAGGCATTCCGCTCGCTAGTATCACCAATATCACATACCCTTGGTTACCTGTTTTCCCTTAAAATATAAACTTTTGACATTTGGACACAGCGCGCGCATTACACTTCTGAATAATATGGCCAATCAACATAAGTGAAGGGCACATAGGACTTGAAGTGACACCCATTCGCAATGTACAATCGCAATTGCCATCCATGGCACCTTTACCTTGGAATATATTTCTCTCAACCCGGATGTCAACAGCTAAACAAATTATCCTTTCTACAGGTGGGATTTAACCCATGAACAGGGCAACCAGCAAATTGTAAATCAGATAGACAATCATTGTCACATCAATTAGGTAAGACCCATAACCTCATCTAATGAGAAACATGAACCAACAATGGACTTTGCTTTACATATATATTTCTTTGCTTATCAAGCTGAAAACTGCTATGTGTTTTTTAACTAATGTATTATTTCTTTCTTTTTCCAAACGGTTATCTTTTTCTTTTTGTTTCACCTATAACAATCCTCCCATTACCCCCTCCTCTTTTTCTGTGCTACAATGTATGCTATAATCTTTTTCCTTTTGTGACTGACTGCTTAATTTTTGTTCCAACAATGTTATGTTAATTTCTGTGTCTATGATATTCTTATTTCAATATATGTAGCCCTGATTGAAAAAGGCGAAAGTATCGCCGAAACACGTGTCTCAAAAAGGGCACACCTAATATACTCTTATTTTTCCTAACTATCTTGTGTTGAGTATTATTGAGCTGGCGCTGCCCATTAGGTAGAGAAGGGCTCTTAGATCCCTGATTACTCTTCAATCTGGATATGTATTGCAAGCCCTTGAGCAGGCAAATCTGACCATAAAGGCAAGTAAATGTCAAATTGGTCAGAGTAAAGAGTAAAGTGGTCTACATTGGACATGAGGTAGGAGGCGGTGAAATACGGCCATTGCCTAGCAAGGTACAAGCTGTACAAGACTGAGCCACCCATACTACTCAAACCCAAGTGAGAGCCTTTCTAGGTCTCACAGGGTACTATAGAAACTTCATAGAGAACTATGGGGCCATAGCTTCTCCCTTAAATGTGATCTCCTCACCTAAATTCCCCAAGAAGGCCAGGTGGAATGAGGAGAGCACTAAGGCATTTGAAGGACTTAAGAAAGTCCTTTTGTCAAGCTCCAGTTTTAAGAGCTCCTGACTACAGCCAATCCTTTATTGTACAGACAGATGCTTCCAATACAGGTATAGGTGCAGTTCTGAATCATCTGGATGAGAAAGGCAGGGAACACCCAATCTGCTTCATCAGCAGGAAGCTGAAGGAACCTGAGACCAGGTGGGCAACCATTGAAAGAGAATGTTTTGCTATTGTGTGGTCTTTGAAGAAGTTTAGAACATACTTGTATGGATCTACTTTTGTGATTCAAACAGACCACCAACCCTTGAGATGGTTAATGCAGATGAGGGGGGAATCCTAAATTGTTAAGATGGTCAATCAGACTGGAGTAAGGAGATTCATCCAGGGGTGGATTAAATCCTCCTGTCCCTTAGTCTGGGGGGGGGGGCGAGTGTTGGGGAGAATTCTAAAAACTGTGCTAATTCCCTCCACCTTAGAGGCCCCCAGCAACTTTGCTGGATTAACCTGGAGAGAGTGACACCCTTTTCCCCATTCTCTCGTGTATTTTTATGTGATTTTACCTCTGTGTTTCTTTTTGCTTACGGAGTCTAACAAACTCCATAGGCATCATATTTTACAATTGTCACACCGCACCTTCCGTGCAATGGCACAGGGAAGTCTTTTTAGGTTTCCCAAGGTTGAACTGCCTTCTCTGGGATAAACTACTGTTTCCCAGAGCAGTGGAGTGAAATTGACTTTACTTCGCATTGTACTTGCTAGACCCAGCCTACTCTATTTTACAATAGAGTTCTGGAGGGGTTACTTCGTATCCCCTGTGTCTAAATGATCATTCCTCTCAGAATGGCTGGTGGCAGTGGTTTTGCAATGGAACTTCCATGATTTACCCCGACCACAAACTGTTCGCAGCTCCGGTAACGTTAAATTGCGGGAGCCATGTTTTTCAAAATGGCGCTGTGCCTCCTTTGTTTAAATGGTCCCCGGTCTTCTTTTTTTTGCCATTTCTTTGTGGAAAGGTCCTTCTCGGGTTTTTCTCTGCGCGCCAAACCAGGCTTTGGTCTCTTTGTTAATTCACCTTTGGCGGGCTTCAGGAGTGAAACCCGCCTCTGGCTCCAGAGTGTCTTGGGTAGGCAGGAAGTGAGGGAGGTGCCCGAAGCTCCCGGTGCTTAGTCTCCTAGGAGACCCAAATGCACTCTGTGACGATTGGCTGGCTGACTGTCCGGTAAGCACAGCTACACTGCTGGGTGAGTGGCAGCTAGGCTGGACTGAATGGGAGAGAACTGAATTAAAGGCGAGTCTCTTGGCTTGGAAGGCAGAGTCGACCACCGGACGAAGGAACTGAAGAAGAGCTTGAAGAGGACGGCTGCTGCAACTCTTGGACCATTGGTTTGCCCTGTGAAGCCCTCCTGCAGGTCTGAATCGCCAAGTTTGCATCGAAAGAGAAGCCCTGCAAGGACGACTTCTCCCTTTGAGTTGGTGGAACCAATCAACTCCCAAGTAAGCCACCTGGACACCCCTCTCGGAGCTGGTTGAATTTCCTCAGAGTTGCTGCAGGAAACCGTAGAGCCATGGAGAGGGACACCAGATTGTGTGCGTTGCTTGTAAGCAAGGCCTGATGCATTTGGAAGATCCTCTGGACTCCCACGAAGCACAACTGACCAAGCCTGACCCCCGCTCAGTTGAGTGCGGGACCTCAGATGTGAGGAAAGTCCACCTTGACCGTCAGGAACCGCGCTTATTGCCCTTTGCTGTACCGGAAGGAGCTGAAACGCGAAACAGCCATTGAAAGTAAAGTTTGCCAGTTGCCAGCTTTGACGGTGCCAGTACAGTGCAGGAGTCCCCACGACTGACACCCAGGAATAGTGAGATCTGCGGACCTGTACAGGAATGGAAGTCTTCAGCTGCATCTTTTTCTTCTTTACTAAGGTACTGTAAAACTAGCTTAAGAGAACTTACCTCTTACTATGAAAGTGATTTGAACTTCTGCAACTCACACGTCTAATCAGCTTGTGGCCCTACATTTGGTTCTTCTTTTTTATCAAAGACTCCTAATCACATGTGCAAAGACTTTTCCATTTACTTACCTGAAGTGCTGCATCCTATGCAAAAACTTTGGCCTATTGACTTTAGCTTAGCCTATTGAATTGAATGACTCTTCTAAGTGCTATCTGATAGTATTTGCCCTGCTTATGAATATGTGTAAATTCTTGTGTTCTAATAACATTTGCCTTTTACTTACTTTTTAAAGAGTATTCTGAATGCTAACAGTAAGGTATTAATGTCCCCAGCACCCTTATTACTGAACTCACCTGTGGGTGTAGGTGTGTCTGTGGGCCATCCCAAAGGGGCCTTGTCTGATCCAGAAACTCAGAGTGTACAGAACTGAAATATATTTGTGTGTTGCTGTTCTATTGCTCACTTCTGAAGAAGGCTTTATAACTGACTGATAAATAAATTATTAATTGTTTATGCACGAAACGAGTGTAAGAGTTTATTTGAATACCTGTAACTGTGAATCTTAACTCCACTACAGCTTACATTTCTCCTCTTGAGATAAGCCTGGCTGTTCAACATGCTACCAGAACTGTGTAGTACAAGCTTATACCAAAGGTTGGGTTGCCTATACCTGTAGTCATAGTTGTTTGTAGTGTTCCCAGAGGGTACTGCATACAAACTTTGCCTAACAAATTTAAATTTTATTTTGTTTGTAAATGGTGAGAACCGAAAATAAAGTATTTATCTATCCTTCGCTCCTAAGGGTAGAGGGATGCTTGTTATCCTTTCTACATTTATATTGGCAGATAAGAATGCATCACCTTATGTGGAGTGCTGGGGGATTACACTGTATCCCCTTTCTCACTGCTCCTGTAACATTTATGTTACAGTGACAAGCATACCCGAATGGCTGGTAGCAGTGGACGTGTTCTACTGAGTTTTGTGTCATATTTACTCGCAGGCTATGCTCACAGCTGGAGTAAAGCACAGAACGGTCACCACTGAGCCAAAATGGTGACTGTATTCTTTTTTTGCCATTTCTTGTTTGCTTTTGCTTTCTTGGTTCTTCTTCCGTGATGGGTGGTGGAGGCCCTGGTTTGACTTTGTCTTTGGGAGGAATCCTTTGTGAAGCCTGCTAAGGCTCCAGAGTGTCTGAGGACAGGAAGCAGGGGAGGATCCCAAAACTCTGCTGGTCTTTGACTTCTAGCATGCCTTCCTGGAACCAGTTCCAACTGGAATTGACAGCCACCCCCCCCCCCCCCAAAGTTTGATTTTGATTTATTTATACCACGCACCTGACAAACCTAATTGTATTTGGGCACAGATGGAACATCAAATGTCATCAAGGGAACGGGAGAGCCAAAATACAAATAACGGGCAACAACCAAGATCCAGAAATGTCGAAGACCACCAACTCACAACTAGTTTCATTTAAATAAGTGGGTCGTTGTTTTTCAGTAAACACTCAATGATTTAGCTGCCCGGATTTACAAAGGTAGCTTGAATGTAGAATGAGTGCTGATTTGCTGGGTTCCTGGATAAGAGGTTGGATTCCTGGTGCACTGACAGTCGACCACTGGAACTAAATCCAAAGAGGAGAAGACATCTGCAGCTACTTCCAGCTACTGGAGATGCCTGCTGAGTGGCCGCTGCTGTGCTGACCCTTTCTTCCATGCGACAGAGGAGCTCCGAAGAGGATGGCCCCTTCCCTTGGGCTAGTGGGAACAGCCAGTCTTGAGACGACTTGCAATTTCAGCCATCCCAGGGCAGCCTGTGGCCTTCCTGGCCTAGAAACCGCCAATACCCTGTGACCTCCGACCATCATGCAGTGCATCATCTTCTGAAGAGGAAATCCTCCTGAAACTTTGGACTTCTCTTGACCTCCAGAGGCAAGGTTCCACTCGTAGAAGACCCCTCACCAGAATGCTGGACTGAGGAAGCAAGGCGAAGCAGCTGGGCAGTAACCGTTCTTCATCTGGTGTCTTGAAAAGGGCACCAAAACCACACAGCCACAAGAAGCTATGAAGAATCCTTTGCTGGGAGCCTTTCCACTCAACTGCTGCTGAAAAATCTCTTCCAGTGTCCATTCTACAGTCAGACAACCAAGAATGTATTGACCAGGGTTCCGTAGCTGCTGCATTGGGGGGCGTCCGCTTGCATCATCATCATCTTCTTCACTACTGAGGTACTGTGCGACTCGAGGTAATACTTACCCAGAGTCATTCTGCTACTTGTATGTTGTTGAGGTGGTAATGTGTGTATTTGGTGTTCGCCCATACACATTTGCCCAGGCCTAACGCTGATGTGCATTCAGGGAGCCTTCTGAGAAGTCCCTGAACCCTTTTTGACCTACTAAAAGCTTTGTACTTACATGTTACAGAAGAATCATCTGGAATTTTCTACAGCTTCTGCCTTATCCTGTTCCGCCTACAACAGGCCACTGATGCCCAGTGTCCCCCTCTGACTGTGAGACAATCTCATACCTAAATAGAAAAGGACTTCTAAAGCCTCTCTAAAGAATGTTTTTAGAAGTGTTGAAAAGTGCTTACCTGCTTATGTTGGTCTTGTAACTTCATTTTATTCTTGAAATAGAATATTCTGCAAAGTTTACTACAAAGTGGTTTTTACCTACCTTGAATTCCATGCTGCCATTCCATAAGTCTTTTTACACTGTGGTTTACTTACCAGAGGTATTGCATTGTTTTTTTGTGTGTATGCTAATTGTGATTGTACTTACCTTTGTGAAGATTTCTGTGTGTGTGTGTGTATGTATGTATGTATATATATATATATGTATGTATATATATATATAACTTTCATATAACTCCTAGAGTGTATATGTGTTTCTTTGGACTATATGTATGCAACAAGTTCTCAAGTTCTTTGTACCTTCCTACTGCCCTCTCTGGCTGCTCTGCCATAGCTACCCCTACCCCTACCCATACCTTGAGTGGTACAGGCCTATACTAGAAGTTGGAGTTCTGCATCGTCAAGTAGAGAGCCTTATAAAGTCCTAAATAGATGGACTTTAGAAAAACTCCCTAACAAATTAGTATCAACATTTTGATTACCTTAGGCTTGTTTGAGACCAATTGGAAAGAGATGGAGGGTCTGTTTACAAAATTGTAATCCAAAAATACATTAACGGAAGCTATTTTCATATGAATTATTTAAAAATGTTTTACAGATACATATGGGAACCTTAAATTGACTCAAACATTAATATACATGCCGCCAAATGGGAATATATACAACTATTGAAACTATTCCAGTATCCTCATTTTGGTTTATGTGAGCAGAGGCTTTTTCCAGGGAAACCCTGTTATCCCCAAGAACATTATCACACATCACTGTGTACTAGTTATTTTAACATCATCCATTAATAAGCACTATTTGACCCTCCAACCAAACTAACTGTCCCTCCAGGTGTTGACTAGCCCTAGATGTCAGTGGTGTGCCGCTTATCTAGGGTGAGGGGACAGTGGAGAGGCTGACCCTATCGCTCAGCTGTAGTAAAACCCCTGGATCACATAGGGAAGTATTCATAGAAATGTGTTAAAAACAGGAATCACAATTACTTTTAACCTTCCTGTATATTATAATCTCATCACACAATTTAAAAAAGAATATATGTGGACCTGAGGGGTGCACATAATATTTGTGTATATATATTGGGTGGCCCATAATTATTGGGACATCCCTCTATAGGGCTGGTCGACCGGTACCAGTGACTAGCAAGGGTATTGACACTTTCTTCAGGACGTAAGGTGCTGCTATTAGTATAATAGTACGTTCATTCTGCTGCTGCCGGAATTCATTATTCTATGTTATGTTATTTTGCATTTATATAGCGCCTTATGTACCATTGGTATGGTCTCAAGGCGCTGGTAGGTTGAACGCCCTCGGGAACCGAAGTTCAAGTCAGTAGAGGGAGTCAAAAGGCACGTGTGAGCACCAGTTGTGTGCAGCTGGTGAGGTAGCCGTGTGATAGCTGCTTCTTAGTGGTAGGTGTGGTGTTTGAGGGATCAATAGTATGTGTTTGTTCTGGCAGGTTGTTATCCAGGCCAATACTGGCTGCGTTAGGCCTGAGGAGAACACCTAGGCTGGGAGGTGTATAACCAGCAGTGAATTAGATAGGGTGATGGGAAGTATGAGGCAGAATGATGGTATGAGAACAGCTATACCGAATGGTGTCATAGTATCGCTGTGTTCTAGATGAGTGGTGGTGTAAGGAGGAGAGTAAGCTTGGAGATGTGATAAGGTGGTGTATCTTAGGTGCTTGCGGTCGTGCTCACTCCAAAGGTTCCATGTATGCCATCCGTTCCATGTACTCGGACTGTTCTACGCGTTTACGAACGTTTCAGGTGCTTAAAACCATTCGTATCAGCCAACCGCACTACGCGCTCATCCGGACTACAAACTCATCCGCTCAATATACTCGTCTGCTCTACGCACTCATCACTCTAAGCGCTCATCCGCTCTCCGCACTCATCTGCTCTCCGCACTCATTCGTTTGAGGGGCTCATCCGCTCTACGCATTCACCTGCTCTTACACACTCAACTACTCTATGCAATCATCTGCTCGATACAATCATCCATTCTATGCAGTCATCCGTTCAACGCACTCATATGCTCAACCGTTCTGTGCAATCTTCCTCTCTACGCGCTCATCCGTTCTAGGTACTCCACTGCTCTACGGCTATGTAATCTTGGTTGGTAGGCAAAGGAGGGTTCTGCTACCTCTAGCAAGACAGGAGGGGGGGAGGAGAGACGGGTTGGTACAGTTAAAAGGCAGTTACCCTTATGTTATATTATGTGGTATTGCTGTGGCAGTTCCACCATACATGCTTACCCCAATTGCAGACTTTTACAGTTTTGATCCAGCAGCTGGGCGGCCTCTCAATATACTATTACTTCTGAACCGGTACACAATCATAAAGGAGTTGTGTTGGGGATAGGTTGAGGGTTATGAACACAAGTGTATTTCTTTTAGTAGTGATCTAGGTTGCAGTATAGTATTTAATGCAATGTGGCAGACACAATGAGACGAGAGGCAGTTAAGTGATCTGCCCGCTGATGTCTGGTGTCTCCCTAACTCTCTTACCTCAAATTTGCATGTTGGCTAAGCTGGGGGCAAATGATTCCCCTATAGCCGTCCCAGACGTTTGTTCAAAAAAGTATTTTCCATAGATGAAGAAGTTGTTGGTCAAGGCAATTTCTGCCAATTGCATGATAAAGGTGACTGGAGTACTGAGGGGCGCTTGTTTTTCCCCCCTCAAGATCCTGTTGATCGCAGTTAAAGAAGCCTCCTGTGGAATCCTAGTATACAAGGATTCTATGTCCAGGGTCACCAGGATTCGTTTGGTTGGGTCGAACGGTAGATCCTTGGTAAGGGTTAAGGACTGCTATAGTGTCCTTCAAGTAAGATTTCATCTGACTTCTGGTCTGGGGAAATAGTCCACGAATTGAGACGGTGGTTCTAAAATGGATCCGATCCTGAGACTATAGGTCTACCCGGTGTTGGGTTAATTCCTTTGTGCACTTTTGGTAGTGCATAAAATGCCAGATATTTGGGATATTCTGGTAGTAGGAACTGATGCTCTTTTTTTTTTTATTTATATAGCTGTAATGCTCACCTGGTATCCACAGGGACGCCACACGATCTGGTTGGACTGCCTTTGACCCGGATCCTTCTTCCCTGGGTTCCCACTCTACCAACGATCTGAGCTGGAATACAGGAGTTTGGATTAGCCCACAGTCTCCTCCTCTCTGGTCCCACCTCCCTCGTGTACCCTCAGATTCCCCGTAGAGCCTTCCTCACCTTGGATTCGGATATGGTGTGCTCTCCGTCCTGTAATTCTGTGCAGGGGTGCGTTGTGGTTGGGGCGCTTTGCCTGTCGAGTTGCTGCATTGCCGCGGGCCCGTGAGTCCAGTCCTGCTGCGACTCAGTTCTTCAGGTAAGTCTTTTGCTTTGTTTATTTGTCCTTAATTGTTATTGCCCCTGTTAATGTCTTTTATCTCTCTAGGTGCGGGAGGAATGGCGGAGGATCAGCCAGTCTCTGGTGCACTTGTTGGCTAGCTGTTCCAGGAAAATAAAGGACTCGATCCTAACTGTCAACCCCATAGGTGCTGTGTGTGACCTGAGATATTCTGTCATCATTGCACCATGTAGCTCTGTTCTGATAAGCTGTTTCTTTAAAATCTCTAGTTTGCTCCTTTCGTCAGTATTGACCCCTCTGCATTGTGGGGCATCAGGTCCTAGAATAAAAGGGATTGCTAAGATCCCTACCAGTAGTTGGATGGGTGAAGAAAACCAGTACAGGTGCCCAAAGTATTATCACACATCAATTTGTACGGGTGTAGAGCACTAGTTATTTTAACATCAATTAATTAGGCCATATACTGCAAGTTCATTGATTAGAAGTGGTGCTGACCTCTTTAAGGGGTATGACCCTTAGAGCAAGAGGTTGCTTCTTTATGAAGATTAAATCAAGCCATTTATACCATCCTTTGACATGTTTGGGTGAAGGCATTGATAAGGAAGCAGTGTATTGGGGCCGTATTGATTTATTGATTGTTTATTTGTATAGGCCCTATACACAATGTGTTTCAAAGTGCTTCAAGGCAGGGAGGGAACATGGGAGAATACAGTAACATTCTTACAAGTGTTTGAAATATTACAAATGTGAAAAATAACTGATGACATTTCAGATAGTGCAAGAGCAAGGACAACAAAAAAGAGGGGCAGGAGGGAAAATGAGACAGACAAGCGGCTACGTTACTATGCCTGACAATTGATGTAGTGCCAGAATTAAACAAGAGGAGGGTGGAGTGGAAGGGGGGTTGGAGTACGGGAGGAGGAGAACAAAACAAGCTCATATCATATTAGTCCTGACAATGTTTCAGATAGTGCTGGGGGGAGTGGGAGGAGAAGACAAAAAAGGGAAGAGACAAACAAGCTGCTATCACACAGGTCAAGGGACAATGATAGAGTAAGCGCTATTTAACACTGATAAGGAGGGGAGGGCAGGAGATTGAGACAGACAGGCGGCTACATTACTATGCCTGAAGGCAATTGATGTAGTGCTGGAATTTAACACAAGGAGGGGGGAGAAGAACAAAACAAGCGACTAACATACTAGGCCTGACGACATTTCAGAATAGTGCTGGAGGGGAGTGGCAAGAGAAGAACAAGGGAGGTGGGAGATAAACAAGCAGTTATCATACAAGTCAAGTGGCATGTCTGAATAGCAAAACTGCTAGTGTATGGTGATGAGGAGGCACAACCCCTCCATCACAGGGAGCCAGAACGGGGAGCGAGGGGGGCACACAATGCAAACAAGGGGGAAACCAAGAGGGGAGGGGGGCATAAAAGTGGACCAGATGTGGAGGGGACAAGAGGGGGTAGGTGGGGGGCAAACACAAACATGGGGGGAAGGGGGGTCACAAAATATTGCAGAGGCAAGAGGGCATGGGGGGGCACACACAACCATCACAGGGGGCAAAGAGGGACACAACCATCACTGTAGGCAAGGGGGGATGGGGGCACACACAGCCATCATGGCGGTGCACACACAGCCATCATGGCGGTAACGGGAGGTACACATGACCATCTCAGGGGGAAAGGGTGGTGGGGGGAACACACAACCATCATGGGGGGCAAGGGGTTGTGGGGGCACACATCACCATCACAGGGGCCAAGGGGGTTGGGGGGGGGCACACACACACATCATATGTGGCACACACGTCCATCATGTGGGGCAGTGGGGGGGGCACTGTAACGCTCACCTGATTCCCGTAGAGGCGCCGGTCTTGACTGGGCGTATACCGTATCTTCAAAGGTGATGTGCAACACACGGCTGGCTCTTTGGGCTGGACCTCTGTGCACTGTATGTCTGACTTGAAGGGTGAGATGTCTGCAGATAGAAAATATGGGATTAAGGAACTGGGTTATTGAATGTCTCTCTCTTCTTCCCTTTCTCTTCTCCTGTAGAACCCCAAAGGTTAACGCTCTCACCTTAGGTAAGTGAACGCCGTGCTCTCCATCTGCCTCGGGGCAGGGTGCTGTAACCAGTTTCTTCACTGGATAAGGGGAGCAGGCCTCTTGACTTCAGAGGACTGCTGTCCGTCGTTTACTGCACGAACGGTAAGTTTCGAGTAATTCTAATGTCTTTAAAGTCTTTAGTAATGATGTTTCTTGTTTTGCAGGGTTCCGGCGATGGCGGATGACGGGCTGAAGTGAATTGAAGATGGAGCCCGTGTGATGAATAGAAGCGCCTGGAAGCACGTTAGTAAGCGCTTGTTGCCTGCTTCACGATGCGATCTAACTGTCTTTTTATTTTGCAGGTACAAGTTCGGAGCGGCTGCCGGAATACCCACTGGGTTAGATGTGGAAAGGAGTAATGGCACGTGAGTATTAAAGTTCCCCAATGTCTTTAAACGCACCTTGTTTTGTCTTTCAGATGCCGGAATGCAGTGTGAAGACCTCCGGAGCGCACGAAGAGTAGGTAAGCCTTTGTCCTTCAGATGCCGGAATGCACCGCGAGGCGTTGGTGACAGCCGATGGACCAGGTAAGTGAAGAGCTGTCACTGAAGACGGTAATGCTAACCTGTTCTTTCTTGTCTTTATAGGTGTTGCTGAAGACTGGATTCAGGATGGTAAGCCTTTTTCCTTAGGCCCAGGATCAGATGCAGAAGACACGATGAGCGTTCTGCTGCAGAGGATGCAGAATAACGCAAAGCAAGATTCATCCATCGGGTGTGGTTTAAATAGCCTCCTGTAGTGCTTAGGTGTCTCCTTCCACAGCCACGCCTAGTAAGAAAAGAGTTCCTGCTTTCCAGAAGAGTTTCAGTGTTCTGAATCTAGGGAGTGGCTCCTGCCCCACCCAACAGGAAAAGTAGTTCCAAACAGAAGAGGATCAGAGGCTCAACTGGCAGGCAAGTAAGCAGCATGGTCTGCTGCAGGTAAGTCCACCCAAGCATTATGAGCCCGGCGCTTCCAGCGCTGGGACTGGGCATATTTATGAGCCTGGTGCCACTGGCGCCAGGACTGGGTCCAAAAGGTCCCAATTGGGACTGGTTGGCGCTCGGAACCTGGGTTATGGATCTGCTTCCAATGGAGTTGGGAAAACCCTGACCTTTTGGAAGCAGAGATCATGACAGTACCTCCCCTCAAGGCCCCTCCCAAACCGGGCTCCTCTGGGGGTTTTGGCTGTCAGGAAATGTTCGGTGAAATCTTTTGATTAGGCGAGGGGCGTGGACATATTCAGCAGGTTCCCAGGATCTCTCTTGGGGGCCGTAGCCTTTCCAGTCAATTAGGTAAAATAGTTTAGATTTGGAGATCTTGGAGTCCAGAATGCTTTTGACTTCAAACTCGAGTTCTCCATCAACTAGGATAGGTTTTGGAGATTTAGTTAGTCGGGTTTGAGGTTGCACGGGTTTTAATAGAGAGACGTGGAAGACCGGATGTATCTTCATGTGCGGGGGCAAGTCCAACTTGACCGCTACTGGGTTTACTATGGTAGTGATGGAATAGGGACCAAGGTATCTTGGGTTGAATGTGCGTGGCCCTTTTAGAGGTAGATGTTTGGTGGATAACCAGACTTGATCCCCTACTTGATATTGAGGGGCTTCCTTCCGATGTTGATCTGCTCCTTTCTTGTATTGTTCTTTAGCCCTTTGAAGGTGAGAAACAGCTTCCTTAAAGGCTTGGGTGATTGTAGAATGCAGGTAGTCTACTGCTGGTGTTTCAAGATCTTGGAGGGGATCCAACTCCGAGGTTCGAGGGTGACTGCCGTACAAAAGAAAAAACGGGGTTTTCCCAGTTCCCGAATGGACAGAGTTATTGTAGGCATATTCGGCTATCCAAAGGATATCTTTCCAAGTTTTTTCAGTTTGTTGCAGCATGCAGCGTAAATACTGTTCCAGAGTTTGATTGGTCCTCTCGGTTTGTCCGTCGGTCTGAGGGTGGTGACTGGTCGATAGTCTCACATCAATTTGAGCCGACCGACAGCAACTTCGCCAAAAATGAGAAATAAATTGACTACCTCGATCCGAAATTAGAACCGAAGGAAAACCGTGCAGTCGGACGATGTTTTCGAGAAATTCTCGGGCCATAGTTGCTGCTGTTGGCAAGCCTTTGAGCGGAATGAAATGCGCCATCTTGGAGAATAAGTCCACGATTACTAGAATCGTATTGTATCCGGAGCATGGAGGTAGATCGGTGATGAAGTCCATAGAAAGCGTATGCCAAGGGCGAGGTGGGATGTCAATAGGGCGTAAGAGGCCTGCTGGTCTTTCCTTTTGACTCTTGTTTTGGGCGCATACTCCACAGGACATTATAAAGTCTCTGATATCTTTTTTCCAAGACGGCCACCAGAAGTAGCGCTTGATCTTTTCTAAGGTCTTGGCCATACCGGGATGTCCTTCCATTAAAGAATCGTGATAACAAGCGATTACTTTTTTCTGTAAATCTGTGCTGGGTAGGTATAATCGTTCTTGGAAATACAATAAGTTGTCCTTTACTGCAAAGTCCTTTCCCTGCAGATGCCAATTCTGTATGTCTGCTGGAGTTACAAGTTGCCTGGCTTTATCCTTAACTTCCTCTATGGATTCTGTGGCGATTACACCCAGAATTCTTTGTTCGGGAATGATTGGTACAGGTTTAGGGTTGATCAAGTGTTCTTCCACTCCCATCCGAGAAAGGGCATCAGCTTTACCGTTCTTTGTACCAGGTCGATAGGTAATTATGAAGTCAAACTCGGCAAAGAATAATGCCCAACGGAGTTGTCTAGAGGATTGGGCTTTTGCGGTTTTCAAATATTGCAGGTTTCGGTGATCCGTAATCACAGTAACGGTGTGTCGGGCCCCCAGCAGATAATGCTGCCAAGACTTAAAGGCAGACTTGATAGCCAGAAGTTCCTTGTCAGTAATCGTGTAATTGATTTCAGGAGGCGAGAATTTGCGGGACCAAAATGCCACGGGATGCAACTGATTGGTTACCGGGTCCTTTTGTGATAGAACTGCCCCCATGGCAAGGCTTGAAGCATCAGTTTCCACGATGTAGGGAAGTTCGGGGCGAGGGTGTTTTAAGATTGGTGCAGAGATAAATTTAGTCTTCAAATCCTGGAAAGCTTGTTCCGCCTCGGTAGACCATTCAAAACGTTTGTTTTTCTTTAACAAGGCAGTGATGGGCTGGACTATTCGAGAGAATTCGGGGATAAACCTGCGGTAAAAGTTAGCGAAGCCTAACATGCTTTGCACACCTTTTACGGAGGATGGTGATGGCCATTTGAGAACTGCATCGACCTTCTTTGAATCCATACGCACTCCGCCAGGTGATAATATGAATCCCAAGAATTCAACTTCAGTCACGTTGAAAACACATTTTTCCAACTTAGCGAAAAGTTTGTGTTGACGCAATCTTTCGAGGACCATTTTCACGTGTTTCTGATGTTCAGATTCCGATGAAGAATAAACGAGGATGTCGTCAATGTAAACAACAACACACACATCTATGAGCTCTCTGAGGACATCGTTCATAAAATATTGAAAGGCGGCCGGGGCATTGCAAAGTCCGAAGGGCATGACCTGATATTCAAATAGCCCATACTTGGTGCGGAAGGCCGTCTTCCATTCATCGCCCTCTTTTACTCGTACCAAGTGGTAAGCTCCTCTAAGATCCAGCTTTGTATATATGCATGCTTTTCTGACTTGGTCCAGGAGTTCAGGGATCAAAGGTAACGGATATCTATTCTTAACGGTGATCTGGTTCAGGGAGCGATAATCTATACAAGTTCTAAGGTCTCCTTCCTTTTTTGGAATGAAGAACAAAGCTGAAGAAGCAGGGGACTTGGAAGGACGAATAAACCCATTTGCCAGGTATTGATCCAGGTATTGTCGAAGGTGAAGGTTCTCAGGCTCGGTGAGGGCATAAATTCTACTACAAGGAGGAGTAGATCCAGGTATCAGGTCTATCTGGCAGTCATAAGACCTATGAGGAGGTAGAGAGTTAGCCTGATCCTTCCGGAAAACATCTTGGTATTCTAGGTATTCGGGAGGTAACTGGGGAGTCTCTGAAGAAATTGCTGCCAGTGCCACACCAGGTGGAGGGTGACAAGTAGAGACACATTCTGGAAACTGGACCGTTCTTGCTCGCCAATCGATCAGAGGATTGTGTTTCTCTAACCAAGGTATTCCTAGAATAATCTGAAACTGAGGGGCCTTGATCACATCGAACACGATCTTCTCATGGTGTCCATCTTGACTTACTAGCGTCACCTCTTGAGTGGTATGCGTTACTGGGCCGGAGGCTATCTCCGTACCATCCACCGTAGTAATGACGTCCTTTACAGCCTTGGGACAAAGAGTTAGATTCATCCTCAAAACCATTTCGTGATCCACATAATTGCTGATGGCACCGCTGTCGACGTAAGCTTCAATTGCATGTAATCGATCCGGATTATCAGGGCTAATGAGGACCATAGGTATCACGAAATGCGAGGTCACGGAACTGGTTTTCACGCTCGGCAAGAGGACCTCTATTCTTGTCGGGCGAGGTCGTTTCCCTGCTCAGAGTTTGTAACTTTGGTAACTGCAGCTCCTACTGCCTTCTTGGCAGGTTTCACCGGACAGTCTCGAAGAAAGTGCCCTGAGTTTCCGCAATAGAGGCATAATTGCAACCAGAGGTACATTCCCAGGTAGGTTGATCTGCACTGGATTCATAGAGGATGTAGAAGGAAGATTTCCCCCAGATGCGGGTAACGGGGTCTGTCCGGCTTGTGACTGTAGCAATTGTCTAGCGAGATCATCTGTTAGCTCCTTGGAAATAATCAGTTCCCTTCTTAGAGCGTTCGTTTCCTGACGGGCTGCATGCACTTCTGCCCTTAGTTCCCCAAGTAACTGGGCTAGCTGGTCGGTATCCGAGGTTTCCATAGCGCCTGGACGGGAGTTTTGTGGTAGGCTTTGCGTTCTGTAACGCTCACCTGATTCCCGTAGAGGCGCCGGTCTTGACTGGGCGTATACCGTATCTTCAAAGGTGATGTGCAACACACGGCTGGCTCTTTGGGCTTGACCTCTGTGCACTGTATGTCTGACTTGAAGGGTGAGATGTCTGCAGATAGAAAATATGGGATTAAGGAACTGGGTTATTGAATGGCTCTCTCTTCTTCCCTTTCTCTTCTCCTGTAGAACCCCAAAGGTTAACGCTCTCACCTTAGGTAAGTGAACGCCGTGCTCTCCATCTGCCTCGGGGCAGGGTGCTGTAACCAGTTTCTTCACTGGATAAGGGGAGCAGGCCTCTTGACTTCAGAGGACTGCTGTCCGTCGTTTACTGCACGAACGGTAAGTTTCGAGTAATTCTAATGTCTTTAAAGTCTTTAGTAATGATGTTTCTTGTTTTGCAGGGTTCCGGCGATGGCGGATGACGGGCTGAAGTGAGTTGAAGATGGAGCCCGTGTGATGAATAGAAGCGCCTGGAAGCACGTAAGTAAGCGCTTGTTGCCTGCTTCACGATGCGCTCTAACTGTCTTTTTATTTTGCAGGTACAAGTTCAGAGCGGCTGCCGGAATACCCACTGGGTTAGATGTGGAAAGGAGTATTGGCACGTGAGTATTAAAGTTCCCCAATGTCTTTAAACTCACCTTGTTTTGTCTTTCAGATGCGGGATGCAGCGCCGAAGGCCTACGGAGCGTGCAAAGAGTTGGTAAGCTTTTGTCTTTCAGATGCCGGAATGCAGTGTGAAGACCTCCGGAGCGCACGAAGAGTAGGTAAGCCTTTGTCCTTCAGATGCCGGAATGCACCGCGAGGCGTTGGTGACAGCCGATGGACCAGGTAAGTGAAGAGCTGTCACTGAAGACGGTAATGCTAACCTGTTCTTTCTTGTCTTTATAGGTGTTGCTGAAGACTGGATTCAGGATGGTAAGCCTTTTTCCTTAGGCCCAGGATCAGATGCAGAAGACACGATGAGCGTTCTGCTGCAGAGGATGCAGAATAACGCAAAGCAAGATTCATCCATCGGGTGTGGTTTAAATGGCCTCCTGTAGTGCTTAGGTGTCTCCTTCCACAGCCACGCCTAGTAAGAAAAGAGTTCCTGCTTTCCAGAAGAGTTTCAGTGTTCTGAATCTAGGCAGTGGCTCCTGCCCCACCCAACAGGAAAAGTAGTTCCAAACAGAAGAGGATCAGAGGCTCAACTGGCAGGCAAGTAAGCAGCATGGTCTGCTGCAGGTAAGTCCACCCAAGTATTATGAGCCCGACGCTTCCAGCGCTGGGACTGGGCATATTTATGAGCCTGGCCACTGGCGCCAGGACTGGGCCCAAAAGGTCCCAATTGTGACTGGTTGGCACTCGGAACCTGGGTTATGGATCTGCTTCCAATGGAGTTGGGAAAACCCTGACCTTTTGGAAGCAGAGATCATGACACTGACACACACACGCACGCACGCACGCACGCACGACGGGGCAAGGGGGTGGAGGGCACACATGACCATCACAGGGAAAGGGGGGTGAGGGGCACATATGGCCAACACAGGGGCAAGGGGGGGCAGTGTGACGGCGTACCGGGGGCAGACAGGGCCTTTGTTGTTGGCCTTAGGTTTATACTTGGCCGGCTCCCGCCTCCCGGTTACTGCCATTGGCTTAGAAGGCCCAAGGCAACCAATGGGAGAGGGGGCAGAGACTGGCCTAGAGGCAGGCAGGCAGCAGATTACAATAGGCATCATGGTGCAGCCATCTTAGGCCGGGAGGCACAGGGGCACCGATAGAGTGCAGGCAACAAATAGAACCTCAGAAGTGGGTTTTGAAGCAGAGCGCCACATGGATGGCAAAAAGTTGAAATGTGAGGCTCGTTCACAATTGTCAAGATATTACTGGGCACAATATTACTACGCCATAACTACATGACCCTAAACCATGATATCTTTGGCAGAATTGATTGGAATCCAACCTGTGTTCAAGATATCCCCATGCTGTATTGAAGGAGGTTTTCACAAGGCGGTTTAATGGATGGGACGCATTGCAAGTGGCATTGGGTAGTGGCTGTTAGGCTGGACGGACGCTGCCTGACCTTTTCCCTGTGTCTGCTGCTACTGAGAACGCTGCCGTTGCCATCGGCAAGAGTGAGCCCTTCAGAGTGTTTTGCATCGTAACACTCCAAGTTCCACAATACAACGCGCACTTTGGCCACGCCCCTATATCCCTCTCCTTGGGATTGGGCTAGTATATTTACTGTGAAGCCGCGCATTGCAAGTGGCATTGGGAAGTGGCTGTTAGGCTGTTCGGATGGAGGAGGGGGTAAGAGTTATTGGGGGTTGTGAAGATTTTGTACAGGAGGCGGGGTTGATGTGTTGTGTTGCTTAGGGGGTGTGAGGTGATAAGGTGAAGTTAGAATCAGCTATAAGCACCTCCCTGTGTGTGAAATGGGGAAAGCTGAACTTCCACCCCGCAAAGATGCGAGGGCGGATTTCTTTGTGGCAGTAAGCACTAGAAGGACGAGTTTGGCCAGAGCAGCTGCTTTACCGCTGCCTGGGGCCAATGAGGAGGAGATAGACCTACTCCAATGTGAACAACAAGGTCCCCAGTTAGATAATCAGGCTGAGAACCCAATTGATCCCTCGCAAGAGGCTGAATTTTTAAAAATTGCCCAAGAACGGTCCCTTCTGGAGAAAATGAGTGAGGACCTGGTTGATTCCTCTCAATCGCTCTTTGGGGAGGACGATACAGGGAACCCTGACCAATCTATAGGGATGGTAAACAACAGAAATAAAGAGCAAGAGAATATTTCTAAGTGTAAGGATAAGGATGTAACCAACAGAAATAAAGAGCAAGAAAATACTCTTAAATGCAATAATAATGATGTCTATGATAAGTTGAATTATGATAAATTGTTGGATTTTTCGAATGGTACTACTTTTGATAAGGAGAAGACAACTGAGTTTGGATCGAATTCCTCCCCGTCGGCATTCACGGTTATGATGACTATCTTTAATCGCTTAATTTTGTCGGAACTGCGTAAGCAAACGGAGTGTTTGGCAAATTTATTCACTGAAATCAAAATATTACCAGATGGAATATCAGACAAACTGCTAAAATCTCTCAGGAAAGAGGGGGAAGGGGTTGTAAGGCCGATGGACGTTGCTAAAGAGCCTCTCTGAGGAGAGATAATTATGGTCGATGCCTCACAGGAAACATCCCGAGATGTGGTCGAGATGGGGGGAAATACCTCACTGGAAGTAATTGACCTAATAGGTCCGGATGCTATAATGGGGACAGAAGGGCAGGTGGTAAATTCAAATAAAAACGGTATAATGGCCAAAACATCGAGAAAATTTATGAGAAATATTAGTCAGGGTGAGGATCTGGAGGAATCTCCAATGAGAGGTAATATACAACAGCAGAATAAAAAGAGTCTAATGGATGAGGGAAGGACCTCTGATAAGATGAAGGATCAAGCCACCCAAAGTTCATATGTAGAAGGTGATCGACAACTCTGTGAAGTACTGAAAAATAAAAACAAAAGTGATGTGATATATAAAATCTTTAATGTGGTTCCCCCCCAGGAAATTACAACGAATATGGGGTGGCCTGTTAAAGATAAAGACATGAATCGTTGTATTAGTAAGGAGGGACCATGTCTAAAAATAACACAAAGACGAATGATATACCGACTGAGAAGGCCCTGGGAAGGAATATAATCCCCATTGCCGTGAAGGAGGGACTGGGGAGTAGGGACTGGAAGATTCCTCCTGACAATGTACTTAAAATTCAGCCGAGCATGATCTGGGATGTCCCCATCCTTGGTAACAATGAATTGGGAGTGGAGAGTGTGATAAAGCATCCGGGTGAACTAACCGGGGAAGCTATTGGGGGGGTTCAGAGGGGCTCCATCGCCCCTCAGGAGAACCAGACACTTCCAGGCAAAACAAAGGAGAATGCAAACGATGAATCACTCTATCTCTTAAAACCCTTAGTATATTTTGATAAACAACTACAGGAGGTATCAAATATTGGGAGGGAACTGCGAAAGAATGTCATGGGGGAGGAGACCTATGAAGAATATTGTGATGGAGGGAGGGGAGAGGCTTATGCAAGGGAAAAGGAGACGAAGGACAAGGATCTGCTCCATCAATCTCAGGTACTGGACCTGAAGGATCCGGTGAGACCAGACCTCCCGGCATTAGTTCTGACTACTTTGTTTTGGGACCAGTACAATATCTCCTTAAATAGACCATATATTCTGTCTCTATTGGGTCAGATCCCAAACTTAAGCTTAATTGAAACTTCGGACATATATCTGGTTGACTATATACATAGACAGAGGCTGGACTATGTCCGTATTGTGATACCATCCCCATTGGTTAGAAACCTTTTGATGAAGGAAGCAGAGGAACTGTATCATAGGGGCTTTGATATTTTTGAATATGTACAGACTCAGCCTCATCCAAGTGGGACATCGAGAAATTCAGGCAGAGAACAGAGAGATAATCCTTTGAATAATTACGAAGGAGAAAGGAAGGAGGAGAGGGTAAAGGAGGAGTTACAGGATTGGAGATGGCTCGCCTGTCCCTGAGAGTCCATTGATAATCTCAAAAAACTAGGGAAGCCACTCTAGTAAAGAAACGTGGTACTTTGAAATAGTTAACTTGGAATTCGAGAGGGTTGGCAAATCTCCTAAATAATGTGAATCTAATGGAGGATTTGGCACAATATGATATACTGTTTATCCAAGAAACGTGTTCAAAAGTCCTTCTATGTTGGGAGGGATTTACGGTGTGCTCACTTTGTGCTCAGGGTGGTGGCAGGGGCCGTCCGAAAGGAGGCCTATTTATTGCAGTAAAGAACCTCTTACAACCTAAAATTATGGGAGAATGGGCCTTTGCTCATCATTTTTTGGCAGTGGGTTTCGTACTGTTATATAACGGAGTTACACCTTTTTTGTTGGTTAACGTTTACTGGAACCCGGCGGATTTGTCGGACAAGCAATTATGCCTGGAACTATGTAATTTAGGCTTTTTACTGCAGAATTGGTTGGTAATCAATACAGGAGGCCAGGTGGTGATCGCAGGTGATCTCAATGCTACTATACAGGGGGACCTGTTCACTGGTGAAGTGATGATTAGCAAATGGGGGGAACTAAATCCCAGGGGTGATAACCTAATAGCCAGGGGGAGGATGTGGTCCCACTTCGCAGAGACGTGGGGTTTGGAAATTCTGACAAACATTCAGCCAACCTGGATAGCCAGAGGCTGCAATTCATTCCTTGATTATATTATATGTTCAGGAGACCTGTTCAATTGCTCAGGTAATCTACAGTGCATTGAGACCACCGCGAGCGATCACTGCATTCTGACGGTGGATATAAGTATCATTGTGTCACCTGTGTCTAATATGGGCTTCGAGTATAATATTAATATCAAGCGGGGAACCAAATTTCTTGGACAGGATCAAAAAGTAGACCATTTACTGCATCCATGATAGCTGATATTGAGAATTCTTCAGAACAGCAGAGGGAATTGACCTATGCAGCAAGGAATTTCACAGAATATATACGGAGTTCCTTGGAAAAATTGGATAAAACTAACAAGAGGGTAATTCTACCTAGGAAAGGATGTGCCCATAACTTAGGCTTAGAAATTAGAGACAAAAAGCGGATCTTGCGGAAAGATATAAGAATAATTAAGAAATCGGGATTGTCTGTTATTAATATGATTAATAGTATCAAAAAAACTAAACATACATATAAAAACTGGTCCATACAGCACAGAATAATCAAAGGACAGAGTGATGGGGAAAAACTGTTGGCGTCACTAAGGGGTACTAACTCAAGAAATTTCTGGCATCTAATTAATAATTGGGATAAACCCCAGAAAGAAATCTTAGTGAATCCCATTAATGAAGTAACGTGGAAGGGTCACTTTGCAAAATTGTATTGTCCCAAGGTGGATGTGACGGATGCGCTAGGGAGACAAGACTTACCCTGGTGTTTGAATTTCACCACCTGGGACATTAAAAATCTAATAATAAAATCCAAAAATTATGCGGCACCGGGACCAAACAACCTGTCGAATAAAATACTTAAATTTGACCCGGAATATGGGCGAGAATACTTGGCACGTTATTTACAAATATACTGGTGACCAAAACTTTTCCTATGTCGTGGAGGGTATCGATTATTATACCCATATTTAAAAAGGGTTCCAGGTTATGTCCCAATAGCTATAGACCAGTCGCCCTGGCGGACCCGGAATCCAAACTCTTCTCGTCACTTGTGTTACGAGATATCCAGAAATGGATTGACGAGAAGCAGGTTTTGGATATGAGACACTTTGGATTTAGGAGAAATATGGGGACGGAATGTGGGGGACTCATTGTGCATTGCTTGAGAGCGGAAGCTATGAAAAAAGTGGGGACCTCTGCCTTTATTGCGTCGATGGACCTAAACTCGGCATTCGACATGGTCGATAGGAATATATTGTGGATTAAACTAAGAACTTTAAACATGCCGGCAATCCTGTTGGATATTGTAAGGGCAATATATTCTCAGACAGATGTGAGAGTCAGATTAGGCTCAGCGGGCACACTTTCAGACCTATTTACAATTCATAATGGATTACGTCAAGGCTGTAGACTGGCTCCCACAATTTCTAACCTATATGTTAGTGGTGCATTTCTGGCTCTACTAAATAGGGGGTTAGTTTCACCTAGAATTTCGAGTATACGGATGGCCTGGCTAGCTTACGCTGATGACTTTCTCCTAATTTACACAACTAAAGTGGGTCTTCAGCGTATGCTCGGAACTTTTGAGGGTTACATTGACTCAATTGCACTAAAGATTAACCCTGACAAAACCGTTATTGTACGACTTGGGAGAAAGAACAAGACCTTAAATAGGTTGACATGGGTATCGGGTAACATCGGTCTTAAAGCCAAAGGAGAATTTAAATATTTGGGTTTCTCGATAGCTGGTACACTATCTAGACCGCTACTGCGCACTCAATTGAAACTTAAGGCTGACATTGCTATCTCTCAAATGCGGGCCCTTGATGCAAAATTTGGGAAGTTCTCAATGATCCCTATCAGAGAATTCTATATCAAAAAAGTGATTCCTAGATTGATATATGGGGCTGAATTTCACCCCTTAACATGGGAGAGTGAATGGGCCTCAATTGAAAGTAGCATCTGGAAATTGTTACTGTATCACCTGCCGAAATGTATCCCATTTATTTTAATCGAGTATGAATTGGGTCTTAATTCGCTGCTGGCCTTGATGACCTGGAGAAGGATGTTGTTATGGAGAAAATGTAATTCTTCAGATACAAATACCTTGTATTATTATGCAGGCCAAGATACCGCTAACCCTTTTATAGTGGAATTGAATGATGAGATTACAAATAGTCTGATGGAAATGGGGATATCAGCCACTTCTCTGAGAAATAACCCGGCGAGGGTGAAAAAGTGTCCTGGGATTTGACTGGATCCATACCAAAAACGCGATATTGAATACAAAAATTTACCAACAAGTGTGTGCATTAAATAAATGGCTACCAATGATGGAATGTTACTTAAATAAGTATCCTAATATAACAATCCGAAATGACTTCATGCGTTTTAGATTCAATGTTTTGCCCACAAACCAAATATTAGCCATTAGATCTAATGCTCAACTACTATGGCCATGGTGCAGATTTTGCTGGGTAGAAGGCAAGGTCGAGGACCTGAAACATATTCTTTTGGTCTGTCCGGCTTTGAAGGGAAAAAGACTGCTATATTTTGCCCAATATGTTAATAATACTGCGGAAGTGGACAGAGAACTAATTTGGTATAAAATGTTACACAACTGTAAAGGCAACTTGAATATCAGGGTTGAAACATTTCTAAGAAACGTTTGCGCTCTGTTTTAAATATATAGAGAACTTTTTAGATTGTCAAATGTTCATGTGGTTTCCTTACTATGTAAGAGCTTTGAGAATGATTTTGGTTGTTGCTTTCGGTAATCTTATGCAGTTCGGGTATGATAAAGTAATGTTTCAATGAGCATTTATACTAATCATTGCACAAGGCATAAGATTTGTCATGACTTGTACAAAAGAATATTGGATTTTTATTCCTCTTGGTGTATGATGTTCGATCGTTTGTTTGGAATAGTAATGAAATGCTATTTCTGTTCGAAATTTTGTACTGTAAATTAACTTTTGTAAAGGTTTTTCTAAACCAAAACAAATAAAGGAGAAAAAAAGAAAAAAGAAAATGGATTGGACTGGTGTAACAATTGCACACATCTGTTGAAGCTAAAGGAATGTGAGGCAGTGGCAATTTAGTGCACAGACATAGGAAGAAACAACCTTATCTCCTATTATGTCCCGAAGTGAAAGTAATACTAATCAACTACCTGTACTGCCTCAACCCTGTGGTAACCCTCCTTTTAAACCCTCAATCCCCTGTAATCTCTTATGCTGGAATGTGGCTGGCATTAAGAGTAAAAGAGATAAAGAGATGATGTAGACTGGCAAGAATACCTGTAAAGTTTTGAAATCATCTGCTTTCAAGAGACTTGGCTCTTGCAATCAGAAGAGATTTACGGTTATAAGGCTTTTAGTTCCCTGGCAAAGAAATCATGAAGGTATAGGCCAAGCGGGGTCTATAAATATGTTTTAAAAACTCACTTAGTGGATCTAAAACCCTAGTTCATTCCGCATCTCCTGATATTTTAACTGTTAAATGGGAGGTTGATGATCAAACTCACTTGCCATTGTAAACACTTATGTGAGACCTTTGGAGGATGCCACAGCTGTGGAACTAACTCATTTAGCGGATTTAGAAAAAAATTAGGTTCTTGTGCACCACCCAACACCTACACATTGTGTTAGCAGGTGATTTTGATATGCAGCTAGAAACTCTTGAAGAGTATGGGTATCTATATAAGGAGTATGACACGTTCTTCTGGATACCTCAGCCATATAGTCGACCTTGTATTCCAAAGACTGCTTATGCTGGCTTAATTCAAGAGCTGTTGGTAATGGAATATCGGGCTTGTAATGGTAGGTTCTCCAGTGAAAGCCCACCAAAACCGACGTATGCCTCGGGGATTTACAAAATCTATATTGACTACATTCTGCTGCATGTTGAAAGCTGGGGGTTGGTAGCTGATTTTCCAGTTATCCCGCGCATTGAAAGTGATCCATGATCCGTTTGTTTATCTTTCAATCTACCAGGGAACCCACCACCCACCACGAAGGGTGAAGGTAGGCAGAGGATCCCGTGACCAGTTTTGGTTGAAAGCAATTGAATCGGCAAGGTATATAAATTGTTAGTTCCGCACCTTAAGTTTCTGCTATCCGGGACTGAATTATCCCCTGGCGTCTTCTGGCAGCAGCTGGTATGTGTACTACACCCGTTGATGACCAAATCAGGCGCTACAGGGGTGTCAAGCACTTTGTCCACAAATGGGGGGTTTGATCGGGATTGCCGCCAAAAGAAATCCGAACTGCTCGCAATTGTGAAACTGACAGAGAGCAGGAATGCCTCCCAAATAAGTCAGATTAGACGAGAATATGAAACCTTGTTGGAGAGCAAGAGGGAAATGTTCCATAAGAAAAAAATGTGAAGAACTCCAGCTAGCGACTAGGTTGAAAAAGGCATCCGCCTTCTGGAAGATGGTGTCCGCGCACACAAAGCGGACGTCCCATGTCGCTGCTCCAGGTATCCCCGAGGAAAGCTGGTTCTTGCACTTCAACTCCCTTTATCAGGATTCCAAAGCACAATTACTGGCCGACCCTGAATAAACGGGATGGGAGGCTTTGTTGTCACACTATGTGTTGGATATTTCCCTAGAGGGAGTGGAGGAAGCAATCAGTATACAGAAGAGCGGGAAAGGCCTGCACCATACTCAATTCCAGGGGAACTCTTCAGCACTGAAGTAAGAATATGGGGCCCTGTTCTACAAAATCTGTTCTCAAATATTACGAGACCCCATCTCATACCCGAGTCTTGGAGAGGTGCAACTATAGACCCCGTTTTTAAAAAAAGGGGGACAAGGGTGACCCCCAAAATTATAGGCCTATATCTTTAATTGACATAACCTCCAAAATGTACACAAACATTTTATTAAGAAAATTGGAGGCTTGGATCCTCGGATGTAACACTCTCTCAGATCTGAAGGCAGGTTTTAGACCAGGCATTGGCCCGGTGGACCAGGTATTTAGGCTATCTCTACTTAGGGATAAATATGTGAGACTTAGGAAGCACAATCTCTATCTGGTGTTCATAGATTTACGAGCAACCTTCGACACAATCCCTAGATCTAAGTTATGGATTCACATATTTCAAATGGGGGTCCCTGTTAATCTGCTGGCAGCCAAACACAGCCAGCATGTAGGAACTTACGCCTGTGTACGCATTCCAGTGGGCGAAGGCCTATCCAAGCCTTTCCTGGTTTTTAGTGGTGTAAAGCAGAGATGCGTTATTACCCCAATGCTTTTCTGCGTATACATAAATCAAATTGTGTAAGAGATTGCCCAGTGCAACATGGATGCCCCTATGCAAGGAGGGAGGAAAACTGGTATCCTGCTATATGCAGACGGTACAGTCCTGATTAGTAAGACCAGAGGAGGTATTCAGAAGGTGTTAAATGTGTTCGCTTTGATATCAGCGAGGTTGGGCCTTGTTATTAATCTGAACAAAACCAAGGCTATACTTTGGTCCAAAAGATGTGGGAAACCCCTTCCACCAATTCGTTTGGAGCCGGTTGTGATCGAGAGAATATCATTCTATGACTACCTGGCGGTCCGTCTTGATGAAAAAAGGATCCTGGGGAAGACGGATAGAAAAATCCCTATTTAATTATTCAAGGCAAGGGGCAGTGGTGCGAGGTTTCCTGAATTATTATGGGGGCAACTCAGTGTCCCAGGCCCTGGAAGTTCTAAGGAGCAAACTCGTCCGCTATGTATGGCGCGGAAATTTGGGGCCACTCTGATCTTGGTAGGATGGAGCAGACGGAAATGGCAATGCTGAAAAATATATTTCCCTCCCAAGGAGTGCTCCATCTATTCCTTTAAGATTAGAACTGGGGTGGATGGTCTTGCTTTTGATGCTAAACTCTGACCCCTAATGTATTGTTACAAACTGTACACCTCACCCGCCCTTCATACCTACAAGGAAGCCCTCTTTGATGTACTTGCGCAAGAAGGCGCTAAAGCCCTTCCATTGGTTAGTTATGTCTCTGACCTTACTAGGAAACTTGGCCTCCCCCCATGATCACACTTGAACCCCTGGACCACTCTGCAGCGCAAGACGGCATCAAGCAGAGATATAGGGACTGGTACTATAAGGTTAAATTCTAAGAGATTGGCCTGGCAGGTGCAAAAGCGGAATACATGAAGCGGAAGCACTCATTTGGGCGATAAAAATATTTATCTTGCACTGATGACAAGGAAGCAGGTTATTAAAAGCAAGGTTGGGGATACTCCCATTGGCAGCGGTTGTAAGTAGTTGGGGCAAAGGGAGCCGATTCAAAGATGGCTGCACTCCGTGGAGCTCTGTGAAGGGCCGTGGGAGAGGGGGGGGGGGGTCGCATATACCTCCCAGAGGGCATGAAACTACTGCAAACTTACATGATACCGGGCTGAAAGGGGCGTTAGTGCCCGTGCTGAGTTTTGTAACTGTAGGCACCTGGGAAGCTGGTGCAATTGCAAATTGATTAGAAGGTGCAAAGCGGATGGGAACTGCGCCACCATCTGGGACCGGAGGCCACGACAGTGCCTGTGATGAGAGCAGCGGAGCCCGAGTCCCCCGAAGACCTTGTGAACTCTGTATTATGTTGTTCCATTGTACAGCGCCTTGGTGTAAAGCGCTCTATAAATAAATCAATCAATCAATCAACTGCTGTGGTGGAGAACACTGCTGGGGTCGGACACTGGCTCGCTGGGACCCGCTCAGTCTTTCGGAGGTACGCACTGCTCTGACACTCCTGTGCTGCATGAGAGGCCGCAGACAAATCCTACAGGAGGAGCCTAGGCATCGCCGTTGTGGAGGGTTTCCTGGCCCGGCGAGAACTGCGAATTGGAAGGGCCAACGTTGCACAGCTGTGAATGTGTAAGACTACCCAAGCCGCAGGTGGCAGGTGAGGGGGGAGTGGCGCAGAGCTGGCTGGACCTGACCATTCAACCCAAGTCCCGAATGATAACGGTCTGGAAACTGTCCCCCCAGAGGCGGATTCTCCCGGTTCAGTCACCGCGGCCTGGGGCCTCTCACTAACCCCGCACTTCCACGGCATCTGCAAAGGGACACGCTGGGAAGAGCCCCCTGGGTATAGCCACACATCCCCAAGAACCAGACACTGCCTCCCTTGCAGCAGGACCCGGTATTCAGAGCAAAGGGGGGCACCCCCCCTGAACATACTGTGGCGGCTGGGCGCACCCACTGGCTCAGAGGTGGCGCTACTGTTGCTAAGGCCACTGGGGATACAGAGGGAGCCGGAACGCACACCACTGATTGCTGGCAGACACATCTTGCTTGACGGTGACTGGGCCCTGCGGCCATCCTGTTTCATGAGCCGGTGGAGTGGCCTGCTGCATGGCCTGTTGCCCCTTGAGTACCGGGGCTGTCTTTGCCTGCTGGAACTGCAGCGGGGGGGCTGGTGGGGAAGGGGCCCCTTGCCTCGATCGGAGTGCAGATAGCCCATCGGCGCCCATAAGCAGGACTCAAGGATCACGGCACACCATCAGCAATGCACGAGCAGGAATTGGTGGTTAGCCCCATGCCCACGTGTGGGAGCAGGAGTGAAATAACGCAGTTGTTAACGCCTGAATCGGTGTGCAGTCATAATATCGAGAAAAACAAATGTCGAATTACAATAATGTCAAAAAAATAATGTCGAAAACAAAAATGTCGAATTTTTTATTTTTTTATTTACATTTCTTTTTGGGTTCCGGGGGTAAAAAAAATGGATAAAACAAAAACAAAAAATACAAAAAAAGGGGTTTGGGGAGGGAAACCCCCATTTCGAATAAAAAGCAACCAAAAAAAGAAATTCAACATTTTCTTTTAGACATTATGACATTCGACTTTTTTACATTCGATTTAATGACTATAAACCGCCTGAATCAGAAAGGGAGCTGGACGTGTGCTTTAATTGCTCCTTTGGCTTGGCAATGCTACAACTTTCTTTAGCCCGCCAATTAAGGAGGGGACGATCTGAGGCACAGTGGGCTGTAAAACAACCTCTGCATTATGGAAATAGTTTGGGTTGGGCAGCAACCCCACCGCATTGCTGAGCTCACTCAAGGTTATGTAAGGCATCACTGTGCACTCCATTCTATCAAGTAAAACTCCTAGTTAGTAGGTTGCTGTCCTACCTTGGAACACTTGTGACTCCATAGTAGTTAACGTGAAAGACAATCCTCAGAGACTGCCACATTACAGAAGGCGAGGGGAGGACGTGGACCCTCTGTAACTGCGAGCAACGGCACAAATATGGTGAACCACACTCCTGCTCAAGGCAGACTACTTACCGCCTAGCTTCTACACAAGCCAGGGTCAAAACACAGGCCAAACAGAGGAGATACTCCCTGGCGACACAGAAACTCCTGCCAGAGGAAAGAGGCAGGGATTGCTCTTGACCCACCAAAACCTTGGAGGCGGGACAGACAGTTATGTGTATTCTTAAAGCACAAGAAAGTATATTTTTTAAAAGGACTGACAGAGGACTGTGCAAAATTGTAAAAATGTGTAAAATAACAGTATTGCTAATATGAAAATGCTGGTCATGTTTTAAAACTACTCAGAACTCTGTGCGAAGTTCATGGACATGACTACCAAATTTGTGGCTTTGTAGCAAGTGTGGTGATGCTAGAAACATGAAACTTCACATGATTATGCCCAGATGTCATGCGCACATATGTGTAAAAATGTGGACAAATCTGACATTGGGTACCGGACCAAAAGTGCAAATAATTGCCAAATCTAGACCCACGCTCTCACCGTGATGGGGCTGAGATGAATACTTGCTCCACCAAATCTGTGATATCAATATGCTGTTGCTAGCAAGTTTGGAAAATTGTAAATATGTCTTGTATGAAAAAATAGATTTCATCTGCAGAAACAAAGGGGAGGTTTTTCCCTGGACCATAAAGACAGCATCATCATGACACTCTGTTTTCTTCTCAAATCAGGGGAGAGGAAATGCCCTAACCAATAGAATCCTATCTAGGGGTGTGTCTAGTAGAAGTCAGCATACCCATCCTTTTAGAAAATACATAAATAGAGATAGCTTAGGACCTAGAGGGACACACATCCACTCACCATCCGATTGCTGGTGAAGCACTTTGCAAGAGAAATCCATATTCCAGCCTGCAGAACTTTGAAAGCAGAAAGGCCCACTTCCAAAGCGGAACCATTCTCAGCTTGGCCTTTAATAAATCCTGAAACCAGATTTTACCCCAGACCTCCAAGGGGAACAACAAAAATTAACAGCCTGGCTGAGCTGTGCTGCTTTCTTACTAAGAATTCTTGCCAGAATCCAGAGATCCGACCCAGTAGAACAGAGCTGTGACCAGATAGCTGTCAACCAGAACCAACCCGTCAGATCCAGTCCAATTACGCTGTGCAGTGTCCAGAGTGCCATGCTGAGTGCAGAACCACAGCGCCTTGAGTCCAGTCCGGTGTACTAGCAGAATTCCAGTCCAGAAATCTTTGACCAGATCCCTGGCGGTCCATTCCAAACAGTGGTAGTGAGTATCCATAGCATAGGATTGTCTCTAGCATATGTATTTTGTCTCTAGCATATGTATTATCCATAAGTCATCCCTATCCAAACCCACTCTCTTATATCCAGAACTACATTGTAGAAAATATTTTGTCTTACTTGAATCTTTCTCTCATCCCTATAGTCCTTTGGTAATAGTAGTGTTAAAATCATCTTTACGCTAATATATTTGCTGAAGAAAGACGAGCGTCTCAGCGGGCAAAAACCAGCCAGAGGCGTCGCTGGACTGGTGGCTGTGCTGTCGTGTAGTTTGTGGCTTCATAGTCTCCTTAGTATCAGAAACCTTGTTTGTAATTTTAAAAAGCGCAACCTTGTATTACAAATTTTGACTCTTTCTGAAAAAAACGACCTCTACAGAAACCTTCATAACTTCCTCACCGAGATTTACATGTCTACTGGAAGCTAACATCCTCAGCTTTCCAACGAATTCATAACCGCATTCCAACTCCTTATAGTTTTTCCGCAATCGCGCTTACCGCGCACAGAAAAGTTTGCCACAAATGTATCGTTTGGCTCCGATCTATCAAGTGTGAAACAGCTGTACCTTGCATCTGACCTCAGAATTAAGTGTTCAACCTGCTAGTTACTCAATCATTGATAGTGTTTATCTGAAACCATACAAAGCGGCTCCCACTAGTATTGAAATTATTTTAGTGAATTAAATCCATTTTCAGTGTTTTTCCCATTCATTCAAAGCTACATTCCTGTTTTCTCTCCTTCCATCTCTTGATGCTGCATATTGGGGTGATTGAGTAGTGTGCAGCGGGAAAGAGTGATCACTTGTATTTTGATTGAACACACACAAAAGTATTATTTCTATGCTGCATTATTTTTCCTATCAATATTCCGTGTGATTAAATAGATTTATTGTGACATCACCCCATTGGTGATCATTGTAGAACCATTAAAGTAGTGTGATATATATATATTGTGCAAATACCTAAAATAAATCTTTTAACTTTGCAAAACAGCCTGCTTCCTCGTTCAGTGTGACCGGGTAGTGGGGGGATTTAAAGAGAGGGGCGTGATATAAGGGTATATCATTCAGAAATAAAAGCACTTATAGACATAAATAAATAATTAAGGGTTCCAGCTGTGCATCACACGCTAGGCATTAACTTAGGTGGAGTGCCGGGTTGAAATCACTTACAGTTGACATGAAGGGGAGCCCCTAGCAGGCTCGAGTGGTCAACTCCAGCAATCTGCGCTAGGCCAAGTATTAGTTGAAATGGGGTCAGGCTTCGCCTCGGTTAACACCAAGCTAGACGGGCTAGTATATAAAGTGGACAGGATGCAAGAACGCATTGAAAAGGAGAGCGGAAAAATAACCGAGGCTGAACCCTGGAGGACACCAGCGTAGAGACGGCGCACGCAATTCAGGAACTGCACAGGGATGTCAAGTTGATAAAGGATAAGAACGAGGACCTAGAAGCGAGATCTTGGAGGAATAACATCCGGGTGGTCGGAGTGCCGGAGTCGATCCCCCAACGAAACCTGGAAACCTTCATGGAGACTTTCATAAAGAGGTGCCGCAGGACCCACCGCTATCAACCCAGTTTCTGGTGGAGAGGGCGCACCCAGTGTCGTAGGTCACTCTCAGGCCAGGCCAGAACCCTCACCCAATAATTGCACGCCTGCTTAACTATAGGGACCGAGATGCGGTGCTGTGCAGGGCCAGGGAATTGGGAGACCTAATGTACCAAGACTCAGGTGTCTCGTTCTACCCGGACTTCACCCATTCAGTACAGGGGCGGGACTATCCTTCCTAGCTGCGAGGAGGGCCCTACGTGACAAGGGAATCCAATATGCCATGCTGTATCCATCTAAATTGCGGGTCCAGCACGAAGGCCAATCCCACTTCTTTACTGACCCCAGTGCCGTGCATGATTTTATTGAATCCCTTCCGAAAGAACAGAGCTGACTCATAACTGTGCATTGGAGATAAGTAAGAGAAGGTTAACGTGACACTGGAACACAGGTATAAAGATTTATGAGGACCCATGTCTCAACAGGGCCCATGTGCTGGAATCAGAGCCACTTCCTGATGGAGGTTGAAAACACACTTTTTAAAGTAATGTAATGAATCAGCCATGTAGCATGACAAGAGAATTGATGAGCAACCATCCCTCCTGGGGGCTGGGAGTTAAATGGTCACTTGGGGTGTGGTTTGTGGTGCCCCAGGGCAGTGCACCATGCTGAAACAAAGGTTTATTGGTTATGGTAGGGGGCGTGCAGTGTGGGAGGGGGCGGGAAGTTCAAAGGGTTATTGGGTTTTGGGGGGAAGGGCGGGAGCAAAGGGAAGGGGGTGTTGAAGTTCGAGTTAGAAAATGATTCACACTGCATGACCACGGGCACTGGTGCTAACATCGCCCACCCTGAGTGGGAGAAGCGGTTGAGACTTGTGCATACAAAACACGGGCACAATGCCAATCAAGATACTTAGTTGGAATGTGCGGGCCTAAATAAACCCTGCAAGACACGCAAGATAATTCAATACTGTGAACGCCATAGCGCCAAGGTGGTGCTCCTACAGGAGACACACCTGAAGGGAAGTATGAATTAAGGTGTTGCTAGGGCCTGGGGTATGTGCCAGCATTACACATCATACTTCACGTATTCCGCCGGTGTAATGACACTGATACATAAGTCACTGGGTTTCCGTGTATCTGAGGCGATTTTAAATCCAAATTGTAGATTCATTATTGTGTCCGGATCCCTGGGGGCCTCGCTGATGACATTCATTAATATCTACGGACCCAACGTGGATGACCCGCGGTTCTATGAATGATTGGTAAGCAAGAGCCAAGGGTTCCTCCACACATGTCCGGTATGGGTGTGTGACCTTAACACAGTACTTGACCCAAACAAAGACAGATCATCTGAGGGTGGGTAGCCACGCTCCAGAGTAACCGAGCTAATCTTGGGGGGCATGCAGGACTTGGAGTTGGGCGATGTCTGGCGGGTACTGCATCCAGATGATAGGGAGTACTCATTCCACTCGTCAGTACATGGCACCTCCTCGAGACTGGACTACATATTAGCTGGACCTTCTCTGGTACACCGGACGACCGAGTGTCCTCCTCCCTAGAACGTCATCTGACCACTCGCCCATCCTCTAGTCGATTAGCCCGGAGGAGGAAAGAGTGCAACGGTCCCTCCTGGAGATTTAAATCAGCAGCTCTATCGGACTTGGTGTTCAAGAGCGAAGTCCTCAAGCTAATTAAATCATATTTCAGCGTTAACCTGGGCTCTGTGCAGCTGATGAGCACGATTTGGGAGGCCTTTAAGGTGGAGTTGCAGGGTGGCTGTCTTTCTCTGGAGTTGGGGGTGCTCAAAACAATTCAAAGACAACTGGCCGAGACGGAGAAGAAAATTAAGACACTAGAAAAACAGGTGGATGAAGACGTTGGGATGGGGCCCTTGACTGACCTGCGGGGCGAGCTGGACCAATTCCAGGACCTGGCGGAGAGGGAGAGCCAGTACCTTGCTCGCCCAGCCATGGCCCACAGGTACGGAGAGGAAGGCAGACCAGGCAAATTATTGGCGATGATGATCCGTCGTGAGTTTGGCAATACTGACATTGCTGCGGTAAGAAATCCAGCCGGTGTGGTTGTTGTGAGGCAAACCGAGATCGCAGCCACTTTCAGACAATATTACGAGACCTTATACTCCTCTAAGAGGCAACCCATCGGGCAGCTCTTGTAGACTATGTTCGGGGTGGGAGGCCTCCCAGTGATGGGTGAAGAGGCAGCTCTCACATTGAACTCCCCCATCACTTCTGATGAGATACTTGGTGCAATTCGCGCTCTGCTGCCCCCAAAGCACGAGGCACAGACTGCATCACAGCTGAGTTTTATTAGGAGTGGGGTCCTGAAGTAGCCCAATACATGCTGAAGGTATGGGAGGAGGGTATGGAGATGGGGAGCCTCCCCCTGACGATGCAGTAAGCTGTCATAACCTTAATCCTAAAGCCTGAGAAAGACCTGTTGAATTGCGCCTCGTACCGGCCGATATTGTTACTGAACCTGGACACTAGTTTTTTTGCCAAGATTCTCGCGGACAGGCTTCTCCTGTATATATCCAGCATAATCCATGTGGATCAATCCGGCTTCATACCCGGTAGATCGACCTCAGCAAACCTCTGTAGGCTATTTGCGATACTAGCTCAGATTGATCCTGATATACAGGTGGCAGCAGCACTGTTGGATATGGAGAAGGCATTCGACTCCATTTGCTTGAAGTTCTGAGACAAGTGCCCCCCCCCCCCCTACTTTCTCTCGGCAGTGCATGGGGGCGAGTGCCTGTATCGGAGTGGGTGGCATGCGCTCTCAACCCTTTGCATTGTGCTGTATGCGGATGATGCAATCCTATATCTCAAAGACTCGGCGACCAACCTGGCACGGGTCTCACAGGAGGTAATGATGTTCGGGGAGGTCTCGGGCCTAAAGTTGAACAAGGGGAAGTCCATCGTGTTCCCTCTCAATGAGAGAACAGTCTGCCCTCCAAACACCAAGGGTTTTTGCTGGGAGCCTAGCGTGGTCACGTATCGGGGAGTGCGGGTCAGTAGGAGTGCACACACTGTTGGGGGATAATCAACTCTACACTTTGCAGACCCTGAGGGGAAAAAAAGGAATGATGGTGCAGGCTCCCAATTTCATTGCTGGGAAGGATAGCTATCACAAAAATGGTGATTGTCCCCAAGTTGCTGTATGTTTTTCAGAACGACCCTTTATGGCCGGGGGTGGGTTTCTTTATGGATGTGAAGACACTTTTGATTATGCTAGCCTGGTACCCACACAGCCCCCCTATCTGCTGGGAGACACTGACTTTACCCTGGGACAGTGGGGGGGGGGAGCGGATCGGAGCCCCGAATATAGAATTATACTTTTTGACTTCACAACTTGACTTTGCCTCGACATGGATTCCGGGGGCCCGGGCCTCTCCCCACGTCCGTATAGAAAAATGTTCTGTTCGCCCCTACTCCCTCCAGGGGGTCCTGGTGTCCCAAAGGTTGGCAGACAAATGTAAGTTTGACCCAGTGGCATGTACAATTCGCGAATGGAGGAGGGCACTTGGGAGAATAAGAGTAGACGTCCCCTTTGACCCAGGTATCCAGATGTGGAATGTGGAGACGATAGCCCCAACCTGTTATGAGACCATTATTAGGGAGTGGAGGAGTGCGGGGATACTCAGGATGACGGACATGTATCTGGATAATTCCTTTGTCACCCTGGAGTCTTTCACTGAAAAGATGGGAAGGGGCCTTCATCATAGCTTACAATACTTGAGAATGCAAGCAGCTTTCAAGGAATGGTCACACCCGTTCTCGGAGCGGCCGCCTACGACTCCGCTACTCCAGTACATTGTTAACTCACCTGGCTGTCGAGGGGTGGTTTCCTCACTATACAAGCTCATTCAACATGACACCCCACAAACACCTCTAAAGTGTAGACTACAATGGGAGGACGACGTTGGGACACCCTTTACAGATAAGCAATGGGCGATGATATGCGAGAACACACACAGAGGGTTATTCAACACATGGCTTCAACTAATCCAACTAAAGACACTTCACCGCACATACATGTCCCCAGCTTGTATAAACCGGTTTGACAGATCAAGGTCGGCAGGCTGCCGGCGATGCGGCCACGACTAGGCTGATTTTATTCATATGATGTGGGCATGCATAAAGCTGTGACCTTTATGGGGAGGGGTAGTGGAATGCTGCTCTGCAATATTGGGACAACCTATCCTCTGTGAAATAAAGTGCTGTATGTTTGGATGGGACCTGTCCATCCCTAAACAATCCCGAAAGCTGGTCACAACGTGCATGATACTTGCTAGACATTGTAGTCTACTGAAATGGACCAGCCCCAACCCACCGGGGACAGAATCGTGGCTTAAAGATCTAATATGGCACAGTGACATTGAAAAAGAATGAGAGCCTGTGCGGACCACAAAATAGACCGAAAGACATTTGGGGGCCTCCTCACTGTTTACCTGCTATCCCTGAATGAAGACTGAACTGGTGTTGTAGAGGCAAATTCTAGCCTGGAACGATCCTGAATGAGGGAGAAGGTACATGTCCTCCTGCTACCACTCTAATATCTCATTGAACCCGCTGTGGCAATTATCAGACCTTTCTATTTGCATGGTACTGTAAGGCAATGTCTACCGATGTAATGTGATTGAATTATGTTGTCAGATTTTGAGTGCACCGTTGGTATGTGATGTGAATCTTTAATAAAGAAAGTTTTAAAAAAAAGAAAGTTGTTGAGGCAAAGGTGATCTACCCCTGTGTAAAATCTGCCAGCAGGAAGATAAAGACCTTGAGCACTTTTTGTTTACGTGCCCCCGATACAAGAACATCCGCTGCAAGTGGCTTGTTCCTAATTATAAAAGGCACAACCTAAGGAGAACAAAAGAATCGATGGAATGTTTCTTGTGTAGTCAAAATCCTGCTGACCTCCAAACCCATATAGCCTTTTTGAAAAATGTAAGGTGCTTGAGAATAGTATTTAAATCGGGCTCCTGGTTATGTCCCTGTTCTTACCAGGTAAGTTTAACAGTGAATAAGACAAAAGATGAACAGGGTAAGAGATCCCTAGAAAAACACACTCCCCTCAGATATACAATGAATGCCTCAGTATTTGTTGGTTATACTCCGGTTTTACTCACAACAAAGGAATATTTGATATAAAGCCAGAGTCAAGTATCATGTGGTTAATTTACACGTACAAACCCTGAAACAAACTCAAAAGGTCACATGGGAATTACAATACAATCAAACAGTACATGCTTAAATGCAATGAAAATGAACCCAGTGTGAAAGGAGCACTGGGACTCAGAGTCATATGGTCAACACAACAGTGTTTCGGCCTTAAAGCGCTGTATTGGCAGCTATTCTTGGGTCGGCCTTCATCAGAACGGGGAAAAAAGTGCTTGTGGGAGCTTCTTGCAGGCTCTGTCAACAGAATGAGACAGGAGGGTGTATGGGGAATTCAAAAGGAATCAAATGCATTGATAACACCTACAATAACAAAACCATGTGGTACTGGGACAAAGAAATTCAATGGTGGAATACAGAATAGGAGCTCTACAGAGAGAAAGGACTTTGATAGTCTGCCAGGGAAGTTGCCTGACAACATTATAAAAATTGAAGGCGGAGACACGAGACACGAGTGTGAGAAGCCAGAAAGATCAAATCAGCTATTCGAGCTACGGGGAAGAGAGACAGGACGCGCAACATCGAAACCTTGAGAGGCATGTGGCTGTGGAGCCTAATGCCTACAGTGAAGCAACCCAGGAGACACTGGAAACTGAAGAGGACCCAAGACGTCCAGAGACTGAACCTTGTGGTGGTGTGACAGCTACCAGAAGGCGATGGACCAGGAGGTCCGGTCACAACCCTGATACCCCCTACCCTCTACGGTGAAACCACAAAGAAGGACACTGCAGCAGGATGAACAGAGTGGTGAGAAAAGGCAAACTGACAATAGAAGGGCCGAACGCTTGTGAGCCCTGGTTATATTATCCCTGCAAGCTCCAGGAAACTGGGTAAGCAGGAGACCAGGGAGGGGAAACTATAATCATTATTGGATTACTCATACTCGTCCCAGTGAAGAGAAAATACTGAGCGGGTCGGATGAAAGTAAGAAACGTTACTGGAATACTCCTACTCGTTTCAGTGAAAATAAATATATTGAGAATCATTATTGGAATGCCCCTACTCGTCTCAGTGAGGAAAAATTATTGAAAGTATATGAAGAAAGTATGAATTATTCTTGAAACGTTCATACTCATCCCAATGGAACTGGAATAGGATAAATACCAAAGGAGACTGAGAATCAATACTCAAGCTCTCAAGTTAGCTGTAGTCAAAATAAAAGTTGGACAATCAGTAAAGAGGAAATTAAAAGAAGGAGAAGGTTGAGAACCTGTCGAACCCCATAAGCAAACTATATAATTTGATGAAAAGAATCCCCAAAGACAGTTTTTGAAAAACACCTTTTTGACCTGGAATTGGTGTAAGTACCAAATAATAGGATCATGGAGTCATTCTATTACATTTTAATTATCCTAAATAGTGCTAGGGCCAGAGTAGGTTAGATCTGGGACCATAAACTGCATTTTGGTTTTGGACTCTCACCGACGACTGACAAGTGCTTTAGTTAGTTTTATTAGGTAGGGAAGCCTTATATCTTGGGGAACGTTAGGTGTTTTCAGTGTATAATTTAATAAAACACCAGTGAGATGTAAAAACCAGTATGTGTCTTTCTTTTGACCCACCACACTCCTACTTTTAGAACTGAATAGGTTGGTAAGGGGGGGCAGAGCTCTAGAAAAAGGAGGATCAAGGGATACAGATCTTGGTTAATGTCTGCTCTGACACTGAGCGAATTATGCAGGGAGGCCAATCCAGACAAGAAAGGCTACACTTTCTATTTGAATACACACAAGAATTGGTTAACTATTGGTAGAGAGGGGTGGTGCGTCCCTGGTGGACGGTTCCCAAATTATACCGGTAGCATGGACGTATCATGATATGGTAACCACAAATATGGTACTTGATCGCCCTAGGAGAGGCCCCAGCAGCTGGCGATGTAACAACACCATCTTTAAGGGTAGGATATTTAGGAAGATGCTCCAGAATTAAATAAAGCTCATCCTTAAGGAGAATGGCAAAGGGGAAGTCCCCATAAAGATAGTGTGGTAAGCAGCTAAGGCCACAATAAGAAGGATCATAATAGCGGAGAGGATTCGGAAAAAAAAGGGCTGCTACTCTGATAGAAGTTGACTTACTGGCCAAGATCAGAGAGCTGGAGGAGGAGTACAACAACAGTGAGGACAGAAATGTGAGGCAGACAACTTTATGACGATGTTTCAAAAGATGCTACTTTATTAACTCGAAAGGTTGGATAAAGGCCTCACTATTCCTAACCTAACGAGGATTCCCCTGCCTAAAATAAACTGAAGAGGATTCAGTCTAACAAAAGGTTTCTGTCCATCACACTTGTACATACAACAACTTAAGGTAATATATGGCAGTTCCAATGTAACGCATACAACAGTTATGTTCAGGGGCGGACTGGGACATAAAATTGTCTCGGGCACCAATGCAAAATGTGGCCCACAGTTGCAAATGGCTATTTATTCCTTTTGTGACAGACTGTTTGAATAGTATGCCAGGGGGAATTTTTTGATAAAATGTGATGCAAATTGTGCATTTTAAAGAATACGTATCAGCAACACTGGTCAAAACTACTACCCGCATAGTGAAGTAACTCATCAAACTGGCCCACATTGGCCAAAATAGTGGCCCACTTTGGCCCATAAAACTGGCCCACACTAGCTTCTTGCGTTTTTGGCTCGGCCATGGGCCTTTTGCCCTATATGCCAGTCCCAGTCTGCTTATGTTCATAGTCCGATTACTGTTTCTCCTTATAATCTGGGTGAATTCCCCTACTCCATATCCAAGCAGGATTCTTTTCAACAGTTCCAAAACGATAAGGAAAGCGTGTCCTATAACAAAGTTCCAATACAGTGTTTGTTCCAACTTGAATTCAACTAATGGTTAAAAAAATTTCAACACAGTTTTCCTCCTTTCACTTGTTAAAGAGAACTTGAAACAATGTCTTCTCATCAACAAGCTGTTCCTCTTTTCCACGTGTGCAAAAGAACTCAAACCAACCCCTTTTCATAAACCAAGAATATTTCCATAGTTCCTTAAGATCCACAGGAATTGTCTTTGTCAGGATTATTCTGCAACAGTTCACAAAACGCTTGTTTGACAATGTTAGATAATTCTGCAGCAGTTCACACAACACTTGCCTCAGTGATATACGTTTGTCAGAATAATTCTGTAACAATTCACAAAAACATTTTAGTCAGCCACTTCTTCTTCACAGCTTTTCACCACTGCACCACTGTACTTCGACTTCGACTTCCACCTGGTCCACTAACCTGCCAGGCCTACTACTATAAAATGCTCTGCCATGGTGTACTCTCTTGCCAGGACAGAATAAAACTACTAACTAGAAGTACTTCTGTGGTAAAGGTTGGTAAAGGTTAGCTTCCAACAAGTTAGCAATGTATTTAGCTCCTCCACAACATCAAGTTTAAGTATTCTTTCTGGGAAAACAAGAAACACACTGGTGCTATTCGTTACACTCTTGTGTTTGCCACACGCAATGCAGGTTATGCTCCACAACTCCTGAATATCTCCTGTCAGAAGGATAGCCCTCCTGCCACTCTTGTTTCTCTCTCACCTTTACGCTTCTTTGGTTTTGGCAATGTGGTTTTAAACCAGTTCCTCTTATGATCTTCTTTATACATCGGCAATATTTTTTACAAACACTAAGGGCTTCACTACGATTTGGGTGGTATATCTGCCAGAATACTGCCCAACTGAATTACCGTTACCACCACTTGGTCCGGCGGAATAACGGCAGGATTACAAGTGAAGATGGTTGTGTAAATCCCAATTTGTATGAGTCCATCGGACTATATGTGGCTTTAATGGCAGAATGACTGTGGTGGTAATTCCACTGATTTTGCAGATTTTTCAGCAGAGAGTTGGAAGATTTACTTACAGCACAATGCTGTAGGTAAATCCTCCACTACAGGGCCATACTCGCAGTATGGCGGAACGGGAATATTGGCAGTAATTGCGTTACTGCCAATATATTCCCACTCTGCCATACTTGTAATGAGGCCCTAAGTATCTTAATTGCCTCCTCCTGGCTTTGGCAAAGTTGTTTCTTTTTAACTTGCCTAAATGTGATTTTTTGGGTTTGGCAATAGTTGTTTGTATTGGTTTCTTTGAATGCTGCCCTCTCTTGTTGCTGGTCTTTATCCTGTCCCACATAAATACTACCACATCTTTGTGGTCTGTTTGTCAAGTTTCTTATCTTGCCGACCCCTTCTCTTTACATTAGTGTGGTTTTCAAATGGCTAATTATTCAGCTTTACGTCTTCTCAGTATTCAAAATCAGAGTTATTTTGCCTGTTCACTCTCTTTGTAATAGTTATTTCAATATGGCACCCCGGCTTGCCTTTAGCGCTCTGGGTCCATGGCACAATAGTGCACTCACTGGGTCTGGTGTGCATTTGCTACGCTGCCTCTAGGTCTTCTGCTGCTGCTGCTTCACGTGAACCAGCAATCTTCTTCCTTCGGTCACCTGTGACACACACCGCCCCAGAGTCTCTGTGGAGCTCGCCTGCCACTGGAACTTGCCATACTTTAGGAAAGCTTACAAAGTGAAGAGACCACAACTACGCCACCTCCTGCTGCTACTCTTCTTTTTGGCCTGCACCTGAGGGGGCCTTTTATGCCTCCCAGTCTCCCTCAGGTGTGGGTCATTATCACTAAAAGGCAGCCCTCTCCTTTGTCCCAGTACTTTGGGAAATGTGGGACTTGGAGTCCACAATGTAAAAATCAGTTTTTCTAATGAAAGGATCAACACCAAGTTCACTTCTTTCCTTATTTATATTCCCTAAAGGAGTATTATAATAATTTAATGAAGAGTTCAGTTTTACAAGGGAATTATGGTTTTCAGAGTTGAAGTTGGTAATTTTTAAAAACTCATCTTTAATATTCCCGTGAGAATCATAGGAGATTTAATTTTTATGAATGTCACTCATTTTACGAAGAGTTTTCTTACTTCCAACGCATAAATGGTTATGATGGTTTTCACCCATATTGAGATTGCTTGGCAAAATAAAAGCTTTCTCTGACAGCAAGCTATTACATATTCCAGTATCCCTGGCACTTCCATCTGTGAAGAAGATAGATACCGCGTCTCACCCAACGGGAGTCTTCTGTTCCCTTGGGGCCCTTCTCCTCCCAGGTCATCCTGCTGGCTAATACCATCCCCAGGGTCAGGATCGGGAAGCATCTGACTTTCCATGGCCACCTGGGAGGAGACTCTAGGTAGGGTCTTTGTGATGCACGATTAATCACAGGACATAGCCAGATGCTTTGGTCATTACTATCCAGAACTGTATGGAAGGGAGGGGAACAAATATGGAAAAAATATCTTGCAGGGCTCGAACTGCCGATTCTTCACGCCATGGCTGCGGGTCAACTAGAAAGTGAGATTATGTTGGAAGAGGTGCAATGCACAATTGAGGGATTGGTTTCTGAGAAGGCCCAGGGAGAGGGTGGATGCAATGTGAACATTTATAGGTTCTTAAGTGGGGTTCTATTGCCATTGCTGGTTAAGGTAATTAATGAGCTGTTAGTGAGCGGGAAACCACCTCCTCATTTCTCAAAGCCCTGCTCACATTGATACCAAAGGCTGGGAAATATGTAACCAGATGTGCTGCATATAGGCCAATCTCTCTGATCAACATGGATGTCAAAATGTTCACGCATGTCTTGGCCAGCAAGCTTGAAAAGCATCTCCCCACACTGATTAACTTAGACCAAGTGGGGTTTGTGAAAAATTGGGAGCAGATAATGTAAGGAAGTCACTGGTCCTAATATTTCCCCCAGGTCCACCTTGCTGACCTTCCTTATCTCTCTGGATGCCGAAAAGACCTTTGACAGGATCAGTTGGCTTTCCTGGAAGAGGTTTTGCTGAAGTTCACGTTTGGGTACAACTGGATGAAGTGGATAAGGGCAATATAATTTGAGCCGACTGCTAGGGTTTTGGTGAATGGGATCTACACAGTTGAAATACTATTGCGAAGAAGGGCTCAGAAGGGGTGAGCCCTTTTCCCATTGGTGTATGTGCTCACGATGGAACCACTGGTGGCCAGAATGAGGCATATGAAGGAGATTTGTGGTATGCACGTCGTGGAAAGGAATATATGCTAGCGCTCTTCACGGACGACATTCTGATGTGTATTACAGAACCGGTCAACACAATGACCCACGTCCTAGAAGAACTGTCGGTATATGGCCAGCACTCAGGTTTTAAAGTAAACTATGCAAAATCCCTAGGACACGCCTAGCCCGAGATCAAGAGGTTTATTACCAGAAAGGGTTTTGCGTTAGCAGAACATAAAATGAGATACCTGGGGGTTACCCAACCTAGAGAACTGCGCAATGTCTTACAAATGAACTATCAGGCTATGGGCATGGGCGAAGGCCGACTTTAAGAAGTGGGCTAAAGTTGAAGTTCCTTTATCTCTTGCAAATGGTGACTGCTACGATCCCAAAAGACTTCCTGGGAAGTGTAAAGAAGCATTTGCTGAGGTTTTTATGGGCCGATTCCCAGCCTAGGATCAGCTAAAATACTCTGATCCTTCCTAAGAGACAAGAGGGAGTGGGATTTAATGGATAAGAAATGGGATGCGAACCTCAGGAGGAAGCTGACTCAGTTTGAAAAAAAACTGATCTCGTTACGAGGAGATAAGGGAATAATATGCAGGCTTCATAAGGACATCCTCCTAGCCGACCCACTAACCCCGTTAGGTTTAAGAGACCAGTGGTAAGTTGACTTGGGAAGGGAGATTGATGACAACCTATGGACCCGTATGTGGAGAGGCAAAGCCACGACATCCATAGCAACGGAATCCAAGGTGCATGCTTTTAAGCTATTGCATCATTGTCATTACCCCCCTGTAAGGCTCTTGTAGATGCTCCCAGGGACTAGCCTGCTGTGTTGGAAAGAATGCGCTGAGGCAAGCACATACGGGCACGTGTGGTGCGAAGAGGTGTTGTCCTGGATCACGAAAGTGGATGGTATTGCGATGCATGTAGACCCGTTTTTATTATTATTTGGAATGGAAAATGGAGATGGTACATTGGAAGTGTTAGGCATGTAGAACGCAAGTTATTACTGGTACAGAGGGTTAACCATGTAGAGCATTCGAAGAATGATAAATTGCCTTCTTAAAAATGATGGTTAAATGTGGCGCAAGATACATTTACTATGGAAAAGCTAACACTGATGTCAATGACCCCATGCTCAACCTCGAGATGGAATGGTTCTCAGTCATAACGAAGTATAAGAGAGTGTATAGTCAAGATGAAAACCGTGGAAAGGCTTGAATGAATTGGCGTCTAAAGATGAGGGGGAGATGAGAACGGAGTCTAATATCATAAGGATTGAAAGATGTGTGGGAAGATGAGATGGGGACAGCTTGGTTCTGGGATGTAATGCAATATAATATAGCTTTTGTATAGTGCCTATTCCCATTGGCACGGAATCAAAGTGCTGTAGTTTAACACCCTCAGGGGAGTTCAACTGCAGTCCATAGTGTGGGAGATTCGTCAGAGGGTTTTATAATGCGTGTGTGCATATTATCCAATACGAAGGTAGGTAGGGGTGGCCAAGTCCCTGCTAGCGACCCATGTCGAGCTGGCTTGTGGCTGGGTGCTGTGAGGTTGTCGGGAGAGTTTGCGAGTCCAGGAGACTGATTATGTGCCCAGTTATAACAAATTCTTGTCATGGGACGTAGCTGCATTCTAATGGCATAGGTGTTGTGCAATGTGTCTTCAAGTGGCAAAGATTGCAGGTGGGTGTATGCAGGTGGCCGTGCCTATGGCTATCTTCCATAGGCATGGAGTGTGATACATATGCAGTTGTCCTGGCTGTTTTTTGTTTTGTTGGTGTAAAACTGATCCTGCTGTGTGGTCTGTTGGCATCCTTTAGCTCCTTATATTCATGAGGGATTCATTACTCACAGATATCTGATGGGGTGGGTTATATTAACAGAAAGGGTGGTATGGGTTCATCAGGGTGCAGGGGGGAAGAGCCAGGTCTTCAGGGCCTAACAAAAGGCAAGGTGATCCTCTAAGCGGCAGATGCTAAGGGGAATCGTGTTCCAAATAGTGGGTGTGTGGATGGAATAAGGAGGAACTTTATATTCTGGTCGATTTCATGGGAGAGATCACAAGGAGGAGGGTGGTACCTCATCTCAGGTTTCTGTTGGGCTTGTAAGGGGTGAGCTTGTGTTTTAGGTATTCTGGGCATGTCTTGTGCAGAGCACGGTGAGCGATGCACATAGCATTGAAAGAGGACAGTCACCCGGCATGTAGCCAGTGGAGGAAACAGAAGGCGGGTGTGATGTGCTCTCTGGCACCAAGGGCTAGGAGCTAGCTGCAGTGCTTTGGACCCTTTGGAGTTTTCTGAGTTGAGATGCAGGAGTGCCAAGGTATAGGGGTTAGTGTAGTCTAGACAAGAGAGGACGATAGTCGTGATTGCTGTGATTCTGCGAGGGTAGGAGTAGTAGGGGAAGATTCATCAGAGAATGCGAAGGTCTAAATAGCACGATTTAGACACAGAGTTGATGTGGTGTGAGTTGATGTGGTAGATCTGCATCCATGGTACATCCCAGGTTCTTAACTGAAGTGGATGTAGTGGGAGGAGAATCTAGAGAAGCAGGCCACGGAGTGGGTTGGGGCAAGAGAGCAGTCTTCCCGCAGATCATGATTTTGGTTTTTCTGGGGTTGAGGAGGAGGTAGTTAGCCGTCATCCAGTGGGTGATTTCTGTGAGGCATGAGGCAAGGTCAGGTGGGGGTGGGCGGGGGACTTGGAGGAGGTCTTGGGGAGCTTGAAGATGATCTGAGTGTCATCTGTGTAGTTTTAGCAGGTTAGACCATGTGAGCAGATAAGAGCAGGTAGAGGGCTCAGGTAGAGGTTAAAGAGCAGGGAGATAGGGAGGTACTCCGTTGGTGACCGGGCATGGGGTTGGGTAGAAAGGAGGAATGTGGGTAATTTGCGAATGGTTGGAAAGGAAGGAGGATATCCACATTAATGCTGTATCCCTGTTGTCGAACGAGTGGAGTCTGTCCGTGACGGTGCAGTGGAGATTTGAAACGTGATGTACTATTTTGCTAAAACCAAGAAAGTATGATTTTGAGAAAGAAAAAAAACATACAGTAGCCACAATTCTTTGTTTGTCATTTCTGGAATTCTTTGTCAACTATGCAAAGTCCTCCTTAGCTCCTTCTCAGAACAGTCTGTTCTTGGGATCCCATCTGAACACGCTGTCTTGCATTGCTACACCATGAGACAACCGACTGAAGTCCATCCTTTCCGAAAGTCCAACTGCTTTCACGAAAAACTGCTGCGTTGGTCTGCAACATGAAATCCCTCTTGGGAATGATGTCCTCCTGCATTCCCCTGATCCAGCACTGTAGGCTTCAAATGAGGCCTCTCCAAGAATTTCTTGATGCCCGTTCGAAGTAGGTCTTTGGCAATTGGAAAGACAAGATTCTTCTAACACGACCCTCCCACAAAGCATTGCATTGTTGAACGATATGCTCCAATATCACCCAAAGGTTGCCCTTCCGGCTATCAGACCATCAGGTTATTGTCACAACGGAGGAGTCCCTGGAAGGCTGTGGAGCCCAAAGGGAAAAATGTGCTGCACATCAACGTACTGGAGTTGCGAGCGGTTTTCTGTGTTCTATTGTCCTTTCACTTACAGCTCCAGGGCCGAGTGGTTCAGGTGTTCATTGACAAAATGACCGCCATGTTTTACATCTGCAAGCAAGGCAGCATGCATTCCACCATTCTGTCCTCAGAAGCCCAGGCCCTGTGCAAATTGGCCCCCAGCCCATGAGATGTTCCTCATTCTGTTCCATCTGCAGAGTATACACAACACAGTGGTGGATTCCCTCTGCGGGGAGCTGCAATCCTACCAAGAGTGGGAGTGACTGCAAAGCAAAGTTGACTGCATCTTGCGCAAGTGGGGAGTTTCTGACATAGATCTCTTTGCTCCAAGGCCAACAGGAAATGCAAAGCACTCGCCAGCAGGTTCCATGACACGGGAAGCCTGGGGGACATGTTCACGTTCCTGTGGAACAGGACATGTCTTTATGTGTTCTCCCTGTTTCCCCTCGTCCCACGAGACCTCAATGTTTTCAAACCGCATCCGTGCAGACTGATCTTGGTGGTCCTGGCCTGGCCGAGACAATTCTGGAGAAATCCTCAGTCTCCTGTTTGCACCTCCAATCAAGTTGCTTCCATTCTTCAACCTGCTGTCCAAAACAGCGGTGCAGTGATTCACCACGGTCCGGCCTCTCTCAACCTGATGGCCTGGCTCCTGCATTCCTAGAATTCTGAAAGGTTCCTAGAATTCTGACAGGTTCCTATTCCTCCATCGTGTCGGGATATCCTTGTGCCAAGGCCAAAATATCCTGTATAGTTTCTTGCCACTTTATGATGTGCTCTTCAAAGAATCAACCGTTTCTGCTTGCAAGCTCAAGACATCTTGCCTTACCTTCTATCTCTGGCACAGTGTAGATTGGCACATTCCTCGATCATAGTACACCTTGCTGCCATATTAAGATGTACTTATTCCCCTGATCGTCCTTCCATTCCTTCCCTCCAATTCGAGCACCTGCTACTGGCTGGGAATTGAATGTGGTCCTCTCCAAGTTTATGCCCCCCCACACACCCTTTCGAGCCCATACACAAATCCAGTCTGAAGTGTTTGTTCTGGAAGACAGCCATTTTGGTTGCCATCACCACTGCAAAGAGAGTGGGAGAAATCTGCACCTTTTCGCTAAAGCCTCCCTACATGGTTTTTCATAATTCCGAGGTGGTTCCTGCCAGTCTTTATTGGTTCGCCTTCATCTCCTGACTGAATGCTGCTTACATTCCTTTGATTTTGTGCAGCCTCTAAAGTTCTAAGTCTATCGCACCAAGCAATTCTGCAAATATTCCCAGCTATTTGGGACATTATATATTATGTATTATTTAATATGAATTCTAGCATTTTGTGAGTATATACTATATCTGTATATGTTTTCAGAAATGTCTTATTTATATGTGTAAAGCATTTTTTAAACGATATCACATTAAATAAATAATAATTTTTGATATTTGGTCCTTTGGCCATGGGTGAAAGTCTTTCCAAATCCTCCATTTCAACAGGGATACCACGGAGGAGTCCAGGATCATCCATTTAGTGCTGCCCAATCTGTTTGGGCGTGGTGAGTGTTTTTCTTCAGGGAAACCTTACATATGCACTTTATTGATTCTTGTGAGTACTGCTTCGACATCTATTCAAACAGCATGTGAATCTATGAAAGATCCACTAATGGGGAAGAAATAAGTTTCTTACCTGTAATTCGTGTTCTCCAACATTGGTATCTTTCATAGATTCACATGTGGCCCTCCTGCCGACCCTGTTTATGGCTCTTGTTGGCTTATATTGCCACGTTCGCATGCACTTGCCAAATCTGAAGATGGCCTCTGGGGGTAGAGCTAAGGAGGGACCTGTCTGTTTGCTGTGTTTCAATATGACCCAGAATGACTCTAAAAGAGTACTAAAGTGACAGCAGTTTTAAAATTGAAATGTAAAATGCTTTTAATATTACTGAGTATCCCCAGCCTGACGACAGGAAATATTCAAACAGCATGTGAATCTATGAAAGATGCCAATGCTGGGGAACAGGAGCTACAGGTTAGCTAAGGTAACTTATACCTTATCCAACAATCTCCCAAATACTTTACAATTCACAATTCTAGTCAATATAACCTGACAACACCTCAAATGAGCTTCATGTTCTGCCTCTGGTTTCATTATGGTCAGCATAAAGAATAGAGTCAACAGCTACCCATTTGATAGACACACAGCAGGTGCACCTGTATTACAGTAAGGATAGCTTCATAATATGCTAATCCAATGATTACAAAGGGGGGAAAAAGTGTCACAAAACAAAGTTTAATATATGACTCGACATTAAAAATACAAAATAGCCTAAACAAAAAAGGCAAAAAGGTCAAAATAGAAATAACAAGGAAAACAATGGGGGCATGGCAAGACGGCCATGTAGGACGGGAAGCTTCGAGCTCCCAGGGATCTGCTCAACGTCCTGCAAAAACCTGCCTTCCATACCGCAGAAAATCCACTTGGAAGACAAGCACATGCATGGGAACATTTACGGCACATAATGCACACAAAAGAAATTGAATCCGAACTCCACAGCAGAAGCTGTCCCGAGGGCAGGGGAAATAACGGCCTGACGGACTCCCAGTAAAATAGCTGTTGCGCCATAGAACAGAGGGACCAGACGCGGGGAGCTGCAACATCATCGGACAGAAGCCCTACAGGAGGAATCTGCAGACTTGGCACCTGTGGAACATCAAAATAGAACCAGCGGTGTAGAGCAGGGGAAGTATCCCGGCCGGAGATGCCAACAGACTTTAACTTGTAAGGAGTGAATCCTGGCACGGAGTTGTGGCGGTGCAACAGAACCGAAGGACAACAAGAAATCGAACGCGGGGAGCCACGGCACCATCGGGTAGGAGCCCTGCAGGAGGAATCTGCTCAACATCCTGCAAAAACCTGCCTTCCATACCGTAGAAAATCCACTTGGAAGACAAGCACATGCATGGGAACACTTACGGCACGTAATGCACACAAAAGAAATTGAATCTGAACTCCACAGCAGAAGCTGTCCCGTGGGAAGAGGAAATAACGGCCTGACGGACTCCCAGTAAAATGGCTGTCGCGCCATAGAACAGAGGAACCAGACGCGGGGAGCTGCGACGCCATCAGACAGAAGCCCTGCAGGAGGAATCTGCAGACTTGGCACCTGTGGAACATCAAAATAGAACCAGCGGTGTAGAGCAGGGGAAGTAACCCGGCCGGAGATGCCAACGGAATTTAACTTGTAAGGAGAGAATCCTGGCACAGAGATGTGGCGGTGCAACAGAACCGAAGGACAGCAAGAAATCGAACGCGGGGAGCTGCGGCACCATCGGGTAGGAGCCCTGCAGGAGGAATCTGCGGACTTGGCACCAGTGGAACACCAAAATAGAACCAGCGGTGTGGAGCAGGAAAGTATCCCGGCCGGAGAAGCCAACTGACGTTTAATGCGTAAGAGAAGAAACTTGGCACCTAGACATTTCGGGTGCCACAGAACCGAGGTACAAACAGTGCTGGAGCAGCAATCCCATCGGAGGGAGGCGCATGCCGTTACCGGGCTTGGGCTGTGCCTCTGAGTCATCTAGAGCGAGGACGAGCCAGGCAGGACCTGCGCAAACCGCCTGGGCCGGGAAGCCGTACACACCTGGAGACTCAACGCGGTGTCACAAGTCCCCGGCACCAAAACCAAGGTTGCAAAAGTCCCCTCTGGAGCTCACCCATGGTGCACACTCAACACAGCGAGAGAGACGCACAGAGCGTGACACAAAGCTCTTGAAGCGGGCGCACAGCACCAGACCCAGAGAGTGGCCTGCCAACACAACACAGCCGGCTGTACTGCAACAAGCAGCCCGTCGGGACGAAGAAGGCACATGGGAGGTCGGCCCCCCAATGAACCAGGCCAGTAGCGTTCCCAAGGGGATGCAGAGAGAGCACAGAAGGAAGCCCCAGCACCCCGCCACAATAGGCGGACACTCGATCACATAAGTGGACCGCCCTGTGAGACAGGAGCCTGGACGAGAGCGGAGCGCTTATCAGGCACGGCAACACAGGCATTCTGGCCATGAGCACAGGGAACCCGTGCCGCACAGTAGCCCACTTGGACCAGGAGGTAAGAGAGACACACGTGCTACACATGACTCTTTCAAGCCACAACTGGGCAGAGTAGGAATCAGGGTGAGGGGCTGGTTGAAGCACCTGGGGACTGACCACTACCCACCTCAGAAGGTAGGCTAAGAGGATGCCCCGCCGACACATAACACAGCATACCGGCTGCACTGTACCAAGACACCCCCACTGGAACCCCACTAGATAAGCTATCAACCAAGCACTGGGACGAGGCGCAGGAACGAGCGAACGGGCTGAGGTGCCCATTGAGGAGGGTACACATTTGTCAGACTAACCCATGCAGCAATAGAGGGAGCCTGCCCCAAACAGACCTTCAGCCAAGGAGTGAGATTTGGAGTCAGAACGCCCATATGCGACAGCAGACAGCCCCCACACTTTGAACCAAGCGTCCGACAGAAACAAAAAGCCGCAATACCTCCAACCCGGGCCACACTCACCCGGAACAGCAAACGGAATGGCATCCAAGCAGCCTAAGACTAAAGGGAAACGGTCCACGATGGAAGACTTAACAAAAATCCCTGCAACCATCGGAGGGAGCCAGGAGCAAAGACAGAAGCGCCCAGGGGGACGCCTCCCCAGCTCGCGGGGACCAGCAGACCCTAGAAGCCATCGCAGACCTGAAAGGGGCGTGGGAAACATTGCTGGAGGCCGCCATGACCACCCTAAAAGTGGAGCTGAAATCCAAAATCGATGGAGTACAAATAGATCTGAACCTCCTGAGACAGGATGTAAGAGCAATAGCGGAGCGCACAGGAGAACTGGAAAAAGAAGTGAAGACCAACACAGCAGCCTGCGCGTCACATGCCTCAGAGATCCACACCCTACGTCAACAAGTCGACAATCTGGAAAACCAAGCCGACGAAGCCGAAGGACGGGCACACAGAAATAACATACGGGTCGTGGGGCTCCCAGAGGGAGAGGAGGGCTCCAACCCCACGGAGTATATCGAATCCATGTTGTTGCAAGAAATAGAAGGGGGAACACTAACCCAGGGATTCGCAGTGGAAAGAGCGCATAGGGCCCTGTCAAGGAGGTCCCCGCGGGAGCTCCCCTCAGACCGATCATAGCCAAAATATTAAATTACCGCGACAGAGAAAGGTTCCTGGAATACTTTAGAAAAGGAGGTACGATCCAAAGGGCATCTGCATCAATCACTGCATACCCGGACTATACACTCCAGGTGCAACGCCAGCGACTCAACTTCAGATCAGTAAAGAGAAGGCTGCGCGAGGCGGACCACAGATACATGCTAATGTACCCGGCAAGGCTGAAGGTGTTCCACAGGAACATAACACTATTTTTTGATACCCCGGAGGAGGCATCGGAGTGGCGGGACACACAAAATTGTCCGGAGGAGAAGAGCGACCAGAAGGAGAGCGGCACCAGGAAATGATGCAGAGTCTTCAGAGGCCGAGGTGCTGTATAAACTGTGAAAGAGGGACTTGAATATAGCCATGTTATGCAAAGGTGGGTGGGTAAAATGCGGCATACGACAGGGAGAAACAGAGCACCCGAACCCAAACCCCATTAGTTAGGTTAGTTGAGTTACCAGTAGTGTGGTAACCCCCTCCTGGGTACCTAGAGCCAGCTTAGCCAGCCATCACCAAATGCAGGATCACCTGAGATCAAGGGATGGAGCTGGGCAACTGTTGGGGTTGGAACGGGAGGGGGGAGTTGGTGGATTTGTAGTGGTAGTTGTTAGGAAACAAGCTTGCACCTACGCGCTTCTGCGCATGTCCCAAGCCAAGTATTCTCGGGGTGAAGGATGTAGAAGAAGGGGAGGAGTAGGGGACATAATGGATAATGGGTGACCTTAAACTAGTCCCCTGGAACGTCAGGGGACTCAACAGCTACCTACAGAGAAATAAGGTAATGAAGTACTTAAGAAGGCAAAAGGTAGATGTGGCCTTATTAACCCACCTCACTAAAGAGAAACAAGAGGTAGTTAAGAAAAAGTGGAGAGGGACCACCATAGGAGCAACATACTCGGCATATGCCAGGGGGGTAATTATTTGGGTAGCACCACATGTGCCGTTCCAGATACTACAGACCATGGTGGATCCGGATGGGAGGATGGTGGTGATCCCGGGGCTGCTAGAGAACAGAGAACTAGCATCATAAATGCATATGCCCCTAACCAAGACACAGTGGCTCACTTTAGGACGTTATATAGTAAGATCAGCCCCCACATGGGAGGTGCAATCATATGGGGAGGGGATTTCAACTGTACGCTAGACCCCAAAATGGACAGATCAGACACAAAACTAGAAAAGCCCACCTCGGCAGCAAAAACGTTACAGGCCCTGCTAAGGGACTTTGGGCTGGAGGACATCTGGAGACGACAACACCAAAATGATAGGCACTACTCACATTACATGACCCCGCACAACCTGTACACGAGACTGGATTACATGTTCGCTACTTCCCTTGCAATTTCTGGGGTGGCGGCCTCCGAATATAAGGCAAGAATATTATCGGACCATTCCCCCCTGGTTTTGGTGTGGCAATACCAGCCCCCCAGAGATAGGATCCCAACATGGAGGCTGAGGGCCGAGGCACTGAAGGACACTACATTTCGAGAGGACCTACGGGAGGAGATAACTGGGTACTTTGAGAATAATACTGGAAGCGTGGAGTCAGCGGGAACTCTGTGGGAGGCTTTTAAGGTGGTAATTAGAGGGCGGCCACATCCAAATCTAGAGAGCTCCAAGGGGGCATAGAGAGAGAATTGCAGGAGACAGAAAAGAAACTAGAAGCAATAATGAAAAGAGAAGGCACCTCACAGGAGAATGCCATACGCATGAGCCAACTACAACAGGCTTGTGGCGGGCTCTGGGATAGGTTATGCAATCTGAACTACAAAAAATACATTGAAATGCAGCATGCGGGGGGGACAAACCAGAAAGGCTGCTGGCGTGGCTATATAAAAACGAGACACCACGAGCAGCAATTAGAGAGATAACGGGAGAAGCGGGACAAGTTTGGAACACCCAAGAGGCGGCGAACGAGAGATTCCTCAGGTTTTATGAACATCTCTATGCAGATGTGGGAGAAACAGCAGAGCAGGAGATTCAGGAGACATTAGAGGACATAGGACTACCTAATTTGAGTGTGGAAGACAGGGAGAACCTAGAAGCCCCAGTCACGATAGAGGAATTAGAAACAGTGGTAATACATCTCCCCACGAGCAAGGCCCCAGGGACAGATGGGCTCCCCAGCTAATTCTATAAAGCGTACTGACAAGAAGTGCTCCCCCTCCCCGCTACTGGCAATGTTAAATGAGGCCTTTGAGAAAGGGAGACTGCCAAAATCCCTGAGGGAGGCAGTAATCATCCCACTCCTCAAAACCGACAAGCCTCGCACAGACTGTGGCTCATACAGACCATTATCTATGTTAAACCAAGACAGTAAGATCCTCACATCTGTACTGGCAAACAGACTTAAGCGGGTAATAAATAAACTCATACACCCTGATCAAACCGGATATGTCCTAGGCAGAAGTATATCTGACAACCACAGAAGGCTCCACCACATTATAGAGCAGACGGAGGGAGACCCAAATGAAATAGCGGTGTGCAGTCATTTTTTCGAATGCAATATTTTCGAAAGTCATAATGTCAAAAATATTTATCCGAAAAACAAAAATGTCAAATACAAAATGTCGAATTTTTTAATACTTTTTTTCGAAAAATAATAATACATGCAATATACATGCAATAAGAAGATTAAGGATATACAAGGTAAGGTAAGTATTTATTTTATTAAGCATATGTAATTTAATATTGAAACATTGCAACATAGTATTACAAAATGTATAATGTTTTTATAATTATTTCTTTAAAAAAACTCTTTAAGTTTAACTGTAACAATACATTTTAAATAATAAATAGATACAATGCATTCCTGACATTGAACATTCATTATAACTATATTCCATTAGATGGCGGAATTGTATTAGAAATGTACATATACATATTGCTGTAATTTGTTATTTGTTGATGTTTTGTACGTACGTTATGTGAGTGTACGTAAGCGTCACCGCCATTTTTAAAGTTCATTCCGAAACCGTTCCTGTTGCGTTTGGGTCTCCGTTTCGATTTTGTGGATTTGTTTTTTTTTCACTGGACTTTTTTGGACCCAATGGCTTTTTTTCTTCCGGATTTCATGGATTTTGTTTTTTTTTGGTTCTAAGCACCTTTCTCGTGGATTGTGGTTTTTTCGGGATTTTTTGGGATTTGCACCTTTTCATCTTTGCTGGATTTCACTGTTTTATACTGTGGATATGGATTTTTCTTGTTTTTTTTTTTTTTATTTTCCTACGGATTGCCGTTTGGATTTTGGGATTTATGGAGTTTGCAGTTTGGTGTATTTGGATACGCTTGTGTTTTGATATGTTGGATCGTTGAGGCTACGAAAAGGTAAGTACTTTTAACATTTTAAATTAAATGCTACTGAATCCAGATAGTTTTCTTTATTTTATTCATCTTTCTTTTCGTTTCTGAGTTTGCTAATGAAATTGTTTGTGACAGTCGAAATTCCCGGTGTGTTTGCTCATTTTGTAACTCCTTTAAAAAAATGCCACAAGTTTGGGTTTTTGGTATTGAAATTTTTGTTTATTCTGCTATGCCATCCTAACGCATTGTTTGTTCTTGGTTTCCCCTCTAACGTTGCTTGGTAGCAATTCCACAGTTTTATATTAAATTTGGGTCTGCGTCTTGTCCCACTCCGGGTTAATTGTCCTAGCCAAGTGTTCTCCATATAATCTAGCAAGTCTGAATTTTCCTCCATGATTTTTATAATACTTACTGTCAATCAAATGTTTGTAAAAATTTACAACTTGATCCTCTCTAACAAACCGAAAAGTTTTTTAATGTTATATTGAAAAGTACTATCTTCTGTATATTTTGTGCTTAGTCCCAGTTTCTGTAATTTCCTCCAAATGCTGTGAGTAAAATGAGAAAAACACCCTTATATCTTTATATCTTTATATATTGTAGAAATTGCTCTCATCTGTGCAATTTCAAAATCCCTGATTATATTGGTGGATTGGGAAACTGGTACAGTGTCTTTCATTTTGTTAAACACGATTTTATATGTTTCTTCGCTTTTCTTTGGCATCAAAACATAAACAAGCGGTATAGGTTTGTTCTTTATTGTTCCATGAATGGTAAAAAATTGCTGAAACGGTTGGGGACACACTTTGAATGTGGCATTAATTGTCCTAGCCATAATTATAAAAACATCATACATTTTGTAATACTATGTTGCAATGTTTCAATATTAAATGACATATGATTAATAAAATAAATATAAATACTTACCTTACCTTGTATATCCTTAATGTTCTTATTGCATGTATATTGCATGTATTATTTTTCGAAAAAAAGTAGAAACAAATTTGACATTTTGTATTTTCGACATTTTTGTTTTTCGAATTGTTCTGACTTGAGTGTCGTGTAGACCGTTGAGACCTCCGTCCCCAAGTGATGCACAGGGGAACCAAAAGAACCCCGCTGTGCGACCTTTGGAGCCACAGGTGGGAGATGTTACTTCCCGGATCCACGGAACCTCTGGAACACCGATGCTGCTGCAGAAAGAATGAGGTTAAGTACCAGGCAAATACAATATAACACAAGAATCAGAGGATCTGAATAATCTTACCTATCCGGTGATTGGAAAGCCCGGGAAACCTAGTGAAGGAGGTTCGAGACTCAGATGAGAGGCGGTCCCCAGAACAACAGGGAACGGAGTCAAGCGTGGACACAGGATAGCCCACCTGTAGAGCTGAAGAAGTAGCTTGAGTTCCCAAAGGGCAATGGCGTAGAAGTCCAACAAAGTACCAAGGGATGATCCGAAGACAGGTGAGGGACGGGTCGAGGTTCAGCAATGAGTAAACAGTTCCAAGCAAAGGTACAAAAGGGTAATCCGAAGGAGTCCAGCTGAAAGATCCAAGATCAAGGTAAACCAACAGAGTATATCAAACGTAGCGCCAGAGTCGAAAGACAGCTGAGAAGCGGTGAGTGCTCCGTGCATCAAGCTTTATATACTGTGCGCTTCTGAGTCATGTGACGTCCACCATGGTCACGTGGGAAACGCCGCTCTGAATCACGTGAGCAAATGAATGATCTATGCAGAGGTGTTCCGCCGCCCCTTCTGCTGTATGTTCTCCATGGCAACTGCCAATGCATGAAGGGCTGCAACCGGGCACGCATATTGTACCTGGTACAGAGCTTTCGGTCCTTTGGGGTAACCACATCACGTGAGTCTCGAACCCTGGAGGGAGTAGTGTGGGAACCCGGGGAAGGTGTTGTTTAGATGTTAGCAGTGTTCTGGTGTGCAGAGGAGCGTCTAACACGAATAAATAATTTTTAACATTATGACTTTCGAAAATATTGCATTTGAAAAAATGACTGCACACCTCTTTGTATATTGTAGAAAATGCTCTCATCTGTGCAATTTCAAAATCCATGATTATATTGGTGGGTTGGGAATCTGGTACAGTATCTTTAATTTTGTTAAACACGATTTTATATGTTTCTTCGCTTTTCTTTCCAAGCGGTATAAGTTTGTTATTTATTGTTCCATGAATGGTAGAAAATTGCTGAAACGGTTGGGGACACACTTTGAATGTGGAATCACTTTGCCATTGTTGGCTTTGACTCAGTTGCTGGAAGTTTGTAGCAGTTGAAAATATTATTTTTTCATTGTTTATTTCTATGGTTGCATGGTGGAATTTTTCTCCTTTTGTAGTTGCTTTAAACACTTCTGGTATTGTCACTTCATTGTATATTGTTGGTGCCTGTATTGCTCTCCCCTGAAAAGTGCACGGAACTACCATAAATCACCAGTGCAATTATAGAGCAAATACTTCAACCCAAAAACAGACACAATAATTCACAGCCACGCACACTTTAGAAGATAATCAGCTCTTTACGGCTATTTATTCAAAGCTTACAGGTACATAGAAATAACTCATACAACTCACATGGACATTGATCACAGAAAACATAAAGAAGTCAAAGAAAGAAATACATCACCTTGGGCGTAACTTAACAAAACTTCATCTCGCCAGAAGCGGCTGAAAGACCCCGATAACAGCCAGGCCGAGAGCACAACAACCCACAGGAGTGTCGGACCGAAGCGTCCCCCCTCCGACTGAAGTCTTTGTGCTTATCCCGTCTGACCGTTGAGGGTTTCCGCATATATGCCCTCCTCAACAAGGGGTGGCAACTTCTCGAACCTTCTGGCAATGCGCTTGCGCATTGATGGGTGACCTTTGGTTGCCAGCTGGGTCAACCAACAGTAACCTCAAGGAGCAAAGCACTTCCCTCTCCTAAACGCCCCGGGAAACAATTCCATAACTCATCCCAAAACCTTGCCACAGGCATAGAAAACCAAAACAAACTTCGCTATCAGGTACCAGCCGGCACCTGCGGATCTTAGCTTTCCCAGTGCCGTGTCCTTGGCTGGGAAGGCCTGCATTCCAAGCCCATCAGCGAATAACGTTGAAAACATGTTGTTTCGCAAAGCAAGTGCAGCTTTCAACTGAGGCATGGATAAATATCCATTATGGCTCTGAGTTCCCCCAGAATGCACTGCGCACCAGCGCCATGTTTTAGCTCAACCATCACAGTGCCGGTGGAAGATTTTCTTTTTGTTGCTTTTTTTCGGTTTACCGTACGTTGCATTCGTTTTCCACCAGGCATTTGTGCTGATATGTGTGATGGTAACTTGTCACATACAGTTGAAATTATTGAACCACTTGCTTCACCTTGGTTTCCTACTGCCTTGTGTTTGAGTTCATGAAGTGTTTTCTTAATTATAATATTTGTTTTATCCGGCAGATGGTTATGTTAGCCTTTTATCTTTATGTTAGAAGCCTCTGTTATTGCCCTTGAATTACATTTTGTCTTGCCATACTCTGTGCACTTCCAATATGTGCGTTCTTTTTTTCTGCCACTTTATAATAAATATATCCATTGTAAAGCATTTGTTTACCTCCTTTTTGTGAAGATATATAATCCACTTTGTCTGCCATTTTTTAGTCTAAAACAACGAAGAAAAGAAACTGTATTACTATTACTGTCACACATTTATTTATAGTAAGATATTTCAATAGTAGGTTAATGTTAGTTATGTTAATGTTACCTGTTTTAGCCTGAAGTAACCATATAGCATTTACTGTAATCCGCTCTGACGTTGGGTTCTATCAGGTAATGACGGTTTTTCACAACCATCATCTGTTCCTCTGTATTTAGGCAAGGTTCTTTACTCGTGGTTGTCACCTATTTGCTTAACCCTTTCTATTCTTCATTCCGTGGGTTTTTCGTATGTGTTACGTACGAGGGGACGGGGAGCTGACTGCGGGGTGTCGGGTGAGGAGGTTGGGGGGACCCCCCATTTAAACGGTACTATTGATGATACTTTACATTTGTATATTACCATTGTTGGTCGACTTTTTTTTCGACATTTATTTTTCGAAGAAATGACTTTTTCTATTATATGTATATGTTTTCGATTTATTTGTTTTCAAATTTTTTTTCGACATTTTTGTTTTTCTGCATTATTCCTTCGACTCGGTTAGGTGGCCGTGGTTGATGGGAGCCCTAAGAGAATACGGGATGGGACCTGGGTACCTGCGATGAGTGAAAATGTTATATAGCTCCCCGAAAGCCAGGGTCAAAATGGGAGTGATAATCTCAGAAGAATGGCAACTCAGCAGAGGCACGAGACAGGGCTGCCCATGGTCCCCGATGCTGTATATCCTTGCATTAGAACCGCTGGCAATCTACCTGAGACAGCAATACCCAGAAATAGGGGTCCGCACTAAAGGGGGACCACAACTGATATCACTGTACGCGGATGATATGCTGCTATACCTACGATAACCAGAGGAAAACCTGCAACACATCCTAGAAGTGATGGAGCGCTATGCGATCCTCTCCGGAATAGCGGTGAACCCTAAAAAATCGTGCATGTTCCCCTTGGGTAGATATAGAGGAATCCCACAAGGGAACTTACCCACCTTGCAGATAGTCTGGCAGACCAGAACATTTAGATACCTGGGGATCAACATATACCACACGGTAGCAGACGAGCACAGGTATAATACGGAGAGCGCAGTGGAAGGTATCAAGAGCAGTATGGGGTTCTGGGCAAAACTCCCCTGACCATGGTGGGAAGGGCGGTCTTGCTTAAGATGGTGGTCTTGCCTAGGCTACTACACTTGTTTGTAAATATTCCTTATATGGTGCCCAAGCGCTTTTTTACTAAACTCCAGAGCCTATTTAGAGGCTTCTTGTGGCACAACTCTAGAAACAGGCTGGGCCTATGGAAGTTACAGAAGACGTACGACAGAGGGGGATAAACTTGCCGAACTTCTAGATGTACCACATGGCGGTGCAGTTACAATATGTCGCTAGGTGGCTATCAGAAAATGAGACAGCAAAATCTAGATTGCTGAGGGAAGAAAGCAAGCCATATTTCCTAAAAGAACTAATGTGGCTACCCAAATCTGAGTTGCATATGAGATCGAGACTGCTGGCACTGGGCTGGAAGATTTGGCACAAAGCGTGCAGAGCCATGGGAAACTTGGCCCCATGCTCACCACAGGCGCCACTAGTGGCGCTATGCGGGACAGATGAGCAGGTTAAGGAAAGGTATCTGTAAACACTGGGAGACGGTGGGCCTAGCGACCTTGGGTGACGTCTGGCGAAAAGGGGATGCACTGGACTTCCAAATGCTAGTGGACGAAACCGGGCTACACGTGGGGCAACATATTACATATAACAGAATAGTCAAACGGGTGAAGGAAACGTGGTCCGAGATAACTCTCGCAGACCAACCGGACACAGCTATAGAAACGATGTACGACATCTCGGAGGGAGGGCATGAAATATCCCAGATTTATGAATTGGTGATATCTAGAGTGGGAAAGGAGCCGCACCAACTGAGATGAGACTGGGAGGAATAAATGGGTGAAACCATGCAGGACGAGCAATGGGAAAGAGCTCAGAGATATCATAATCTCCCATATCAAAGGACGCACCCTGGATTGGATCAACCAGCACAACTGCGCCATCATGGTCACTGCTAATACCCCTATCCCATGGTCCAACCACCATTACATCCAATTCAACCTCTCCACTAAAAAAGACTCCGCCCCCACTCAGACTCCCTGCCCAGCGGCACTCGCCAGGAGCTCACGTAAACTTACAGTAGAAAATTTGGCACCGTTCCTTATGGTTCCAGAGCTACAAACTCCCACCTCCAACAACCCAAAAATTCTTGCAAGTACCTTCAAAAATATCATCTCCAAAGCTATAGATGCCATTGCGCCCCTGACCCACAAGAAAGCCAAGAAGGTTAAGTACTCCAACTCCTGGTTCTCCAATGAGCTGCTCAAACAACGCTCAGAAAAAAGATCTGCCCTCTCTACCTGGAAAGCCAACCCCTCGGAAACTAACAGGGAGGCCTTTAAAACCATCTCCAGATCATACAAAAATAATGTCATTAAAGCCAAAGCTCTCTCATACAACACTAGGATCAATGACGCCAAATCCAACTCCAAAGAAATATTCTCCATCTTCAGAGAATTGGAAAAACCCTCCACCCCTTCTCCCACGCTCATCAAGGATGTTAAATGGTGCAACGGCATTCAATCAGCAATGCTAGACAAGCTCAATACCCTTCAGGCCAAAATCATTGGCCACCAAAAAACGTTAGAAAAACTGATAGCTAGCCAGCATAGCAAAGCACCTACCTCGCCAGCACCAAAACCCTCTCCCCCATTCGAATTCAGAGACATCACTGAATCAGAGGCCATTACCCTCCTCAAATCCATTAAACCATCGAATTGCAAAGGTGATGCCTGTCCAGCTCAACTCATTAAAGACTCCGCTCATGCCTTGGCTCCCTTACTCACTGCCTTCATTAATGCCTCCTTCAGATCAGGCCTTGTCCCTAAAGACCTCAAAGAAGCGTGGGTACGCCCATTAATCAAAAAACCATCACTCGACCCTACCATCCCTGGGAACTACAGGCCAATCACCACAGTCCCTTTCCTGCTAATAATTCTCGACAAAGCGGCCTATATTCAAGTCCAACAATACTTGGAGGAGAACCAACTCTTAGGCCTACGCCAATCAGGTTTCCGCCCAAGACATGGCACGGAATCAGCCCTCCTCGACTTAAAAAACCAAATGGACGACCTGAGAGACCTAGGCAAGCCTGCACTTCTCCTACTCCTTGACTTATCAGCTGCTTTCGACTTGGTCGACCACAACACGCTGTGCCGTCACCTTGCTTCTGCGGCCAACTTCTCTCCCAAAGCACGCAACTGGATTACTTCCTTTCTCAAAGATAGGGCCATGAAAGTCTTCTCAGACTCTGCCTCGGCCACCCCGAGCCTACTTAAATGTGGAGTCCCACAAGGGTCATGCATAGCGCCCACGCTCTATAACCTTCTCACCAGGCCACTGTTTAGCATCCTGGATGCCATGGGCATATCATAGACCAATTATGCAGATTATATGCAGGTGTTAATCCCTTTTACAGGTGACTACAAGACTGACATGTCTAATCTCACGGCTATATACTCGACTATCCAATCCTGGATGCTGACAACTGGCTCTGTTTAAACAGCGAAAAAACACAACTCCTACTCATCGGCTCACCCACCACCTTGGGCAACCTCAGTCAGGAATACTCCTCCTTCACTATTGACAATACACCCATCAAGGTGTCTGACCACATCAAAACATTGGGCGTCTACTTTGACTCAAACCTCACCATGGACAGACAAGTAAATGCCATCTCTACCTCATCAGCTTACTACTCCAAAATCATTAATGCAGCCAGACCCTTCCTTTCACAACAGAACTGCCTAGCCATAGCCAGAGCCATCATTGGCTCTAGACCAGACTATTGCAATGCCCTACTATCTGGGACGTCTAGCAAAAACCTTTCTAAACTGCAAGTAGCGCAAAACAATGCCCTCAGGGCAGCCACCGGGACCTCAAGAAAAGAACACATCTCAGCAATCAGGAGACAAGTTCACTGGCTCTCGGTTAAACAGAGAATCATTTTCAAAACTCTCTCACTAGCGCACAAATGCCTCTATGATACTGCCCCTCCGTACCTTGTACAGAGGATTGTGAAACACACTGCCACAAGACCCCTTACGGCAGGTTACTCTAACCTTATCCTAATGCCCAAAACCAATAAGGCCCGTGCAGGAGGCTCCAGCTTCCCCACGATAGCTGCCACACAGTGGAATGCCCTCCCGCCGAGCCTCAGAATGATTCAGTCCCACCTAGCCTTCTGCAAAGCACTGAAGACACAACTTTTCATCTAACCAACGAGCTGTTTTGATATGTCCGGCTTAAGAAAAATTGTTATGAACTCGTGCAACTAAGAGACCTGTTTGGTCATATGTAACCTGCCTACTGATAATTCCTTGTAATCTCTTGTAACAAGCGCCACGATGCCCCCGGGCTGTACGTGCGCTCTACAAATGCAAATAAATAAATAAATAAGAAAGTGTCCAGGAATGTGAGCCAACTATACGTCACCCACAGAGCATATATGACCTCCCGAATGATCGCCAAATTTGGAAATACAGCAGTACAAAAATGCCCCAAGTGCGGAGAAGTAGAGGCAGGGATGATCTTTATGTTCTGGGCGTGCCCGGAGGTTAGGAAATTCTGGGAGGAAATTAGGCTAAGGCTATCCGAAAAAGGGATTACATTAGATGTGCAATCTGTGTGGGCATGCATGCTGGGAGTATTTAACATACCACAGAATCTGAAACACTTATGTAAACTTAAGGACCTGGCCTACATTCTGGCCAAAAGGAGAATTGCCATGAGCTGGAAAGCCGCCCATAGACCTAGACTGGAAGCATGATGGAATGATCTCTTAAAATGGGCAGACGCCTAGACAGTGGTTTGGTATGAGGCAGCCAATAAAGGTGAGGATGAGAGAGTGGGACCTCTGATAGCATGGAGGCAAATGATGGCCGCATTGCCTGGGTCCCCCCATGTCAACTCCAGCGATGACGACATGCCCGAGAACGATGAAAGGAATCAACCTCAGGAGGAGGGAGCCAGAGGAACAGCGGGGGGAGCTTGAGTTTAAGGGTAGGGAGGGGGGAAGACATTGAAAAGAAACGTGTAATGTATGCTAAGAAACTTGGGACGGAAATGTCGGGTGTGATGGTTATGTTTTGTTTGTTGTAAAAAAAACAATAAAAAATATTTTTACAAAAAACAAAACAAGGAAAACAATTCAGGTAATAGTGGGTTAGTAACAACCAAGTGCAAAATTCATGTACTGTTTGGTCAATAAAAGCATGATTTTATTGTCGACACTTGTGGTGGGTGTTTCTGGTTGGGATAGGGAAAAATTTGACCACAGCGGCTTGATTGATTGAAACGGTTGCTGTGAGTTCCGAACTGTCATCAGGACTCAGGTAAATTGGATAGAAATTGGGCTTGGTTGACTTAGGGGGTAAAGCTGAGAGGGCGTGTTTTAAAATGTGATCTTCCCATGGAGCAATGGTGCAACAGAGGACTGTAACAGGTGAACTACCATCAAAATTTTGGTGGCGTCTTGAAAGGTGAAGAGTAATTTCTGGTGTCGCTAATACGAGCCAGCAGTTCAATTTAGATACGGCAGAAGATGGTATCTGATAAAAGAGAGGCTTAGTGTTAGCCAGGAGAGAGAACGAGTGGAGTATAATAAAATGGTTAAATTGCATAAAGGTCGAGCCTCAGAGCCTACCTGGCTTCGTGAGGTCTCATCTTTCTTAGATGGTAATGATTTCAACGTAGCCTCTTGTGATGAATAATCTGAAAGTAGCTGGAGGGAAAATAATCTTTGCTCCCGGGATGTGTTGCTGGTTAATTATCAGGCGGGGGCCTAGAATGGAGGAGGACATACAGTATACATATTAAAATGCACATGTGGGTCGGTGGAAAAAAGGCACAGACGTGGCGTGCTAGATGGACTCCCGTGGCTATCGTGATAAGCCTAATAGTCGAACAGAGTAGGAGCAAGGTGTAGGCATGCAATAAAGTATAGCCAATGTGCGGTCAGATGACTGTGTTGCTGATAGATTGCCGCCCTGGAGGTGCACTGAATGATCACTAGTTGCCGACGTGGTGTACGGTTCCAAGAGGTCCCGTAACACGAGCTGAGTGAAGTATACTAACATGTGAAATGAGGCTAGTTCAATACATCAACCAAGTCCAAGTGCACCCGGAGTGGGGAGATCTTGAAAAAATGTGAGGAGGTGAGTCTGTGTCGGGAGACAGAGGGTCGGAGCTTCATCTTACCTCTCCGTGTAGAGCTGTCCAGGAGACCAGTGTTCCTCGTGCGCGCATGTGCAGAAGGGGGGGATAATGAATAGAGCAAACTTTATTGAGCCGCGTACCGAGTACATGAGACAGCAGAGGAGCTGCAAGGGACACGTACAGGTTGACTATTAAGTGTCACCTGTAAAATCAGTGGAAGGCGGGGGGGGCATCGAAAGAGGACAATTTACACCAGAATTATATACATAAATAGTATGTACTAGTGTATGTTAATCAAGCAATTGGAGTACTTACATTCATACATTGGGTTTTGGTTAGTAGGTGCTGGGGTGAACACACCTTCATTGGGATGTAGGTGAGCATTCATCTTTATTTAATGCCTATCCTACTAGGTTGACTTAACGTCATTCCAGTGATTATGGGTTCGTGGGGCAAATGAGCAGAAGTGGGAGGCAATGCTTGTGGTGGAAGGAACACAGAGGTTGTTAGCATAAGAGTGCTGAAGTTTAGATGAGACTACTACTTATTTATTACTATAAGTGGATTGTTTCTGTGAGCTTTGCCAAATTCCAGGCAATGTGGATTGTGTGTTTCCTGATTACAGAGTAGCAGTTCGGAGAAACATTACAGCACATTGAGTAATGGCGAACTGTGGATAGCATTAAAAGCGGATGGTGACTGTGTATATATTGAAATTAAGAAGGGTTCAAGAAAGCTTTAGAAACTAAGATATGTTTCTGTTTTGTTTAGGAAATATCCAGGAAGACTTTTGTTGACACTAAGAAATTATAACTTGTTCTAGGTTCATCTTCTACATACAGCTCTATTTGTACAGCCCCTGATGAATTTCAGGTACTGTGTGGGCCTAAAGGACAGAAACATGTACATGAAGGGCTTGGAAGAAATGTACATAGCTGACATAGATCATAGGAATAGTGTAATTTTATATGTATATATATTTTTGTAAGTCATGTATTTAAATGTGTGTTTTAAATCATCTTAAGATTTGTTATGATGAACATCTTAATAAATAATAATTGTTTGGAATATATATCTATCACAGGTTAGGTCCATTTTTCAGGACTTTATAACCACACATGTTTTCCTGGCAAATTTAATTTATTGCATAATCAACCTTACTTTGATAATGATACACCGCGTATATCCCACTGAGTAGGGAGGTTAATGTATCCCCTTGGGTGGGACTACAGTGTTTAGTAAACACAGCCCTATTGGAATTGCCATGACTGTGGAGAGGGCAAGGTAGAGGCCCAATTGAGCACTTTGTGCCCCATAAAAACTGTGGGTGGCTTGGTCGAAATAGCCATGCCTAGTTGTTATGTGGGGTGGTACAGATGTTGATGTGACAGACCCAAAGGCTGTTCTCTGGTCAAAGTAACCACAGGGCATGGCCACGGGTCATGTTTAATGGGACCATCCGGTTGACAGGCCAGGGTACTAAATATTCTGGGCTAAATCTCTGGATAAAAGAAACATATTTACCTTAAACATCAGCATTTAGTTAAAAAAACTTAATCAAATGCACATTTCCTTAAGAGAAGCGTTCACATTCAGTGATACCTTTGTTAAAGGGACATTATGGTTCCATCCAAAAAAACAGCAAATCCAATGAGTTCCCCAGTTATGGTTCCTAAACAACCATACCTGGGCCACTGCATCATAAAACAACAATAACTGGTCCAACATCACAATGCTGCTAAGCATTTATTTATTTGTATTTATTTATTTCCATTGCACCAGAACCCGTAGGCATCAGGGCGCTTAACAAAAACATGCAAGGACAACAAAGAGACAAGACAAGCTCAGTTCCAGGCGGGGCCAGAAGTAGGAATTATTCAAATAGAATAGTTTTCAATTGCTTGCAGAAGGCCCACAGTGTCACCTCTGTTTCCCCGTGGTGTCTATGGAGCTGTTGGACTCTATGCCATTAATGGCCCATCACGTATTTTCAGAACGCGTTTCATCGTTCTAGTCTATTTCAAGATGACTGCTGCCTGAACGACTATCTTCATTCAGGTTCTTCGGTGCAGCACGTTGTAACTCTCCGGATTCCTCTATGGGCAAGACGCTGTTTAGGTGCCTTTCTTGGCTTCCTCCAACCTTACTCCCTGCCTTGTCCCCCCCACCCCGTTCCCAGTCCAGCCTTGCTCCTGTTCCTTGCTCGGCTTTCTCCCCAGTCTCCCATTTGGTTCACTCTCCTCACCCTCCTGTGCCCGTGCCACTCCTCTTGACTTGCAGACTTTCAGGTATTGTTATTCTCTGGGATTCCTGTTCCTTCCTCCTTCTCCCTGGCTTTGCATTCACTCACTTCGCTGGTGCTGGAGTCTCCTTCCTGCACACGGAACGGCTTACCTGTGTTCATCAAGTACTCCAACCTAGGCTTGTCTTCTCAGACCTCTGTGTTCTACGCATCAAGGAAACTTTACCAGTCTCTCCTTCTTCCTTGTGCTTTGGTAACTATCTGGAGCAGTTTACTGGAGATTTTCTATGCTACTACTCATCAGGGTTTTTTCTGCCAGACCAGGCTTTTCCCCTCATTTTTTGCTGTTTTGGGGAGGGGCCCACTAGTCTGCCAGTTTCCAGGCAGACATAGTGGCTTCCCTCCGAGACAGACCTATCTCTTCAAGGATAGAAAGCCAACCAAGAAGAAGGAGAAGAAAGGAAGGAAGAAGGAGACTTGCATCCTCAAGCCAGGAGGAGGCCGGTGAGGAGGTTTGACACCCTTTTGATACCGGGGTCGTCCCTGACAGATTACAACGCCAAGAAGCTGTCATGTCTACCACAGAACAAGTGCAGGAGATTGTGGCTGCGGTGCAACGCTTCACTCTAGAGGTCCAGAACCTCAAAACTGAGAACACTGTACTACAACAATTGGTTACTGCCAGAGAGTACCACCCTTCTGACCTCCCTACCATGGGATTGGCCTGTGGAAAATTGGACGGATCCCCAAAGAGGCTTAAGGAATTCAGTGAAGCCTGTGCAGTTCATTTTACCTTCCACACCAGCACCTACACATCGGACCATGCTCAAGTGGGGTTCATGGTGCATAAAATGGTGGGCAACGCACTCGCATGGATGACTCCGCTAGTAGTATCGGCAGATCCGCTCTTACAGGACTACAGGGCCGTTCTAAACCTACTAAAACAAACCTTCGAAAGACACGAGGTGGTCTATTCCGCTTGGCAGGATTTACTGGATATCGAACAGGGGTTCACAGATCTCCGCTCGTATATAACCACTTTCAAGCACATAGCAGCAGACGCTGGATGGCCAGAGGCGGTCCAGTATACCATCTTCCACAGGGGCCTTCAGGTAGAAATCAAAGGCAAACTGGCTCGTACTCCATGACCTAACTAGTTTGCCGATCTGATTTCCGCTGTTCTACAAATCGACTGCCGACTGCCTGAGAGGCGTGCTGAAAGGCAGAAGAGTAGAAGTTCGTTCCCACCGACTCCAGAACCTACACTTTTTGTACCCCCTCTTGCTAAATCGCCCAGGTATGAACCCATGCACATACAAGCAGCTCACGAACCCATGACTTCTGAAGAGAGAAGGCAGAGAAGGTAGAAGGTGCTGTGTATGTATTGCGGATCAGACACCTGTCTGTTGAGGGACTGCCAGGAGGTACCTCCTCGACGGGCAGGAAACAACCGACCTCGGCCCTAAAAGGGACAGGTTACAGAGGTCATCTTTCTAGTCCCTATACCACCCTGTCAGTGACTGCACCTGCAGAGGACAACCGACTTATGGTAGTCTCCATACAATTAACCATCAACCAGAGAAGGATTGAGACCCTGGCTCTCATAGACCGTGGAGCCGCGGCAAACTGCATCGACGCCATCTGGGCTACTAAGGAATGTATCTGAAGGATTGGGAGAAAGGAGGACCAAAAGGTAGAGGGAGTGGATGGGAAACCCCTCAGCTCAGATCGTATTACTCACACTCCCAAAGAGCTGCAGGTATCCATCTATCAACATCACGAGACACTGCAATTTGATATAATCAGAGCGGCCCACTTTCTGATCATATTGGGGTCTCTCCTGGCTAAGGAAACACAACCCAACCATTGACTGGGCCAAGAATCTACTAGAGTTTAATTTGGCCTATTGCTCCAAACAATGTCTTTAGAAGTTCTTTAATCAACTGATAATAGCGGTACCCTCCTTGCCTGCCCACACTGTCAGCATCCATTGTATACCTCTAGATCTCTCTGAATTTGCTGAAGTCTTCCATGACAAAGTTCCCCAAGACCTCGCACCTCACCGGCCCGAAGACTGTGCCATAGACCTCACCCCGGAGGCTCTGGTCCCATTCGGGTGCATGTCCCCCTCTCATTGCCAGAAAAGAAGGTACTCAGGGGATACATGCAGAACAGACTCATCCAGCTATCCCACTCACCAGCAGTTGCTTCATTGTTCTTCATACTCAAGAGGGACATGCAAGAAGAAAGACCTTGCATTGATTATAGGGGGATCAAAAGGGTCACTGTTCAAGGAGCCGTAGTATTCTCCAGGCTGGATCTATGCAGTGCTTACAATCTCCTTCGCATTAGATCTGGTGACAAATGGAAGACGGCCTTCCGGACCCCTTTCAGGCATTTTGAGTACTGAGTAATGCCATTGGGCCTAGTCAACTCCCCAGCTGTCTTTCAAAGGTTTATGGACAGGCTTTTCTCTGATTTGCTGTTCCACTCCGTGATCGTATATCTCGATGACATTCTCATATTCTCATCCTCTTTTCAGGAACATCAGAAGCATTTCTGGGAAGTCTTGGAACGACTTCGGAAACACCAGCTCTTCGTAAAACTAGAGAAGTGTCTCTTCAGAGTCACCTCTATACCCTATCTGGGATACGTTTTGTCCGGTCAAGAAATTGAAATGGAGCACAACAAGGTTTCTGCTATACTCAAATGGCCTCCCTCTGCTTCAGTAAAGGACGTTCAGAGGATCATAGGTCTTGCCAACTTTTACCGTCTGTTTCTCCCTGGCTTCTCTAGAGTAGTTCTTTCCATCACATCACATCACTTTTGAAGAAGAACACCATGTTCCTTCATCATTGAATCGGATGCATCAGCAGCAGCAGTAGCAGCAGCGGGAGTGGTCCTTTTTCAAAAAGTCAAGGGTAGAGTTGAATTACTCTGTAATAGAGAAGGAGCTTCTAGCGATGAAATTAGCATGTGAAGAGTGGCGTCACCTGCTGCAAGGGAGCTCTCATCCTTTTGCCATCCATGCTCATCATCGGAACTTAAGAGTCCTGCAACAGATTGAATGCTTAAACCCCTGTCAAGCTCCATGGGCGCACTTCTTCACTCAATATGACTTCTCTGTATCTTTATATCCCGGGAAGTAAAAACATCCTCGCTTATGCATTGTCCCGTTGGAACATTGCAGACCTCCCTGTCAGCCTCGAGAATGCATCTTTCAATGGAACAGATTCATCAACCTGGTGGCGTCTTTCCTCCAAGAGGTAAAGGATGCCTCTGTAGTCTTACCTCCTGGACTTGACAAGAACAGCAAGCTCAACGTCGAAAGAAAGGAAGGTTTGATCTTTGTAGACAACAGACTGTATATAACCGAGGCGTCTCTACGCATGCTTGTTCTGTCTTGGTGTCACGAAGGCAAGGTGGCTGGTCACAGAGGATTCACTAATACACTGGAACTCATTCAGAGACACTTCTGGTGGCTGACCCTACATTCTGATGTGAAGGCTTACACCCAAGCCTGTTCGAAATGCACTCAGAGTAAACACTCCACGCAAAGACCTCTAGGACTATTGGAGCATAGTCCAGTTCCCACAAGACCATGGAGCCATGAGTCCACAAATCTCGTGGTCGATCAGCCACACTCCCAAGTTTTTACCACCATCATGGTAACCGTCGACTCCTTCACTAAAATGGCTCACTTCACCGCTCTTCCACGTCTACCTACAGCTTCTGGAATGTCCAAGGTATTCTTTAAAGAAATCTTCCGCCTTCACAGTCTATCAGAATGCATCATCTTGGATCGAGGTTCTCAGTATACTTCGAGGTTTTGGACCTCCCTATGTAAGATCCCGGGCATACAGAGGTCATTATCGTCTGGGTACCACCCTCAAACCAATGGGCAGACGGAACGCCTCAACAGTACGTTGGAACAATACATAAGGTGCTTCATGAAGTCCCGGCAAGACAACTGGGTGGAGTTACTGCCTACAGCTGAATATTCTTACAACAACACCATCCACTCAGCTACTAAACTCAGCCTGTTTTACTGCACCTATGGATTACATCCCCACAGTTTGCCAACCTCTGTTCTTCCTTCATCTAAGATCTCATCAATTGACTTTTTGCTTTCAGAAATCTCCAATGCCCACAAGATCACCTACCAGAGTCTTGACAAAACCAAGGAAAGAAACAAACTATGTTTGGATGCTCATCACAGAGAGGTGCCTGACTGGAACGTAGGGACCAAAGTCTGGTTGTCCACCAGGTATCTGCCGAGATGGGTCCACCTGTCCAAACTTTCACCTCGGTCTATCAGACCTTACGAAATCTCAGCCAAGATCAATAGATCAATCCTGTTGCTTTTCGACTCAATCTGCCCAGTTCCCTCAGTTGTTTACATCCAGTATTTAATTCTTCTCTAAATCTTACTTCTTCCACCAACCCAAACATCGAGTTCAAGCTACGCCGGAGCCTACATTGCACGAAATATTCCAGATCTGTGACTCTAGATTTCGCAAGGGAAGGCTTGAATATCTGGTGCAGTGGAAGAACTACCGGCCTTCTGAGAACTCATGGGAACCCAGTTCCTATGTGCGAGCCCCTCTACTGCTTCAGAGATTCCATAGACTTCACCCAAAAAAGCCTGGTACCGTCAGGTATAGAAGGGGGCATACTGTCACCTCTGTTTTCCTGTGGTCTCTATGGAGCAGTTGGACTCTCCGCCATAAATGGCCTGTCACGTCTTTTCAGAATGTGTTTCAGAGTTCTAGTCTATTTCAAGATGGCCACTGCCTGAACGAATATCTTCATTCAGGTTCTTTGGTGCTGCGCGGTGTAATCCTCTGGATTCCTCTATGGGTAAGACGCTGTTTAAGTGCCTTTCTTGGCTTCTTCCGAACTTTGCTACTCCCTGCCTTTTCTCCCCCCCCCCATGTTCCTGCTCCTGCCTTGCTCCTATTCCTTGCTCTGCTTTCTCCCCAGTCTCCCATTTGGTTCGCTCTCCTCTCCCTCCTGTGCCATGCCACTCCTCTCAATTTGCAGACTTTCAGGTCTTGTTATTCTCTGAGATCTCTGTTCCTCCCTCCTTCTCCCTGGCTTCCCTCTCTTACCTGGTGGTAGAGTCTCCTTCCTGCACACGGAAATGCTTACCTGTGTTCATCGAGTACTCCAACCAGGATTGTCTTCTCACACCTCTGTGTTCTACGCCTCAAGGAAACTTTCTCAGTCTCTGTCTTCCTTGTGCTCCGGTAACCATCTAGAGCAGTAAACTGGAGATTCTCTATGCTACTACTTCGCAGGGTTTTTTCTGCCAGACCAGGCTTGTCCCCTTGTTTTTGGCAGTTTCTGGGAGGGGGCCACTAGTCCGTCAGTTTCCAGGGAGACATAGTGGCTTCCCACTGAGCCAGACCTTATCTCTTCAAGGATAGAAAGCCAACTAGGAAGAAGAAGAAGAAGGAGAAGAAAGGAAGGGAGGAAGGAAGGAAGGAAGGAAGAAGGAGACTTCATCCTCAAGCCAGGTGTAGACAGGTGAGGAGGTTGGACACCTTTTTGATACCGGGGTCGACCCTGACATCTTGTTGAAGTGCTGGCGGAGAAAGTAAGGCGAAGGATCCTCCATTGCCTTGAATGTGGTTGGTCTTGAGGCAGACTAGAAGTCGTCGTTTGCTGGATCTCCGGGTTCTCTGAGGATGGTAGTTCTTGAATATTTCTCTCAGGTAGATAGGTGCTTTGCCGTAAACACATTGTGCCTCATTACGACCCGGGCGGTAAGGGATTACCGGTACCGGTAAGGGCACTGGTGCCGGTAATCCCTTACCGCCCAATTCGAAGGTCCCTTTGCGGGTTCTCCTTTAACGGCTGGTAAAACCAGCTGTTAAGGACGGGACCCGCAAAGGGACCTTGGAGTTAATTACGGTACCGCAATTTGCAGTACTGTAATTACCGCCTTCCCCATTTCCATTGAGCCCTATGGGGGCAAAAATGAGAATGGGAAGGGCCAATTGTGAATGGGGAATTACTGCCCCGCCAACCTTGGAATGGGGCGGTAATTCTGCCATTCACCATGGCGGAATCGGTAAGGTACCGGCGTCAACCATGGCGCTAATAGCGCCATGTTTAACGCCTGGGTCATAATGAGGCCCATTATGTGTCAAAGTGAGGGTCTTGAACTGGATTCTCGAGTTTAGGTAGTAAGTGGAGATTTATTCTGGGCCCTGAAATGTCTTTGCCCCGTCTCGTATTCTTAATGATGCTCACAGCGTAATTTTGAATTTTCTGCTACTTAGTGATATTGCCTTTCGAAGCACCACCTAAAAGCGTATTGCAATAGTCTAAACGGGATATGATGGTTTCTCTGCCTAATGTTTTGGCATTTTTTTTCTTGATGGAAGGCTTAATTTGCCTGAGTAAATTTAGATGGTGATGGGTGGTTTTCATTAATTTACTCACTGATGAGTCAGAGTTCAGGGAAGAATCTAAGTAAGTACCTAAGGTTTTGACTTTACTGAGGGTAGAGATATGGCAACCATCGATCACGAATTTGGTGTACCGCGAGTCTAGCTTGGATTAAGCTTGTTGAGGGCCGAAGAGAAGAAGCTCTCTCTTAGAATTGTTGAGGTACATCTGATGTGGGGTCATCCATTGTTTAATTATGCAGAAGATGCTGTCAAGTTTGAGAGAGTCAGAGTCATGGTGGCCGTGAAGGGTGAGCAAAAGTTGCGTGTCATCACCATAATTAGAAAATAACGTTTTTCTCTTCATCCAGTTATTTGCAAAATGGCCTAATATAAACATTAAAAAGCGCTTGATACAAGGTGGCTCCCTGGGGAACCCCGTTACAGATGGCAGCAGGGTCGGAGAGGGAACCTTCCCAATGCACCGCAGAAACTCTTCCGGATAGGAAGGAGTTGAACCATGACAGGGCTTGATTGGAGCATCTAGCTTTACTTTGGGATGTTATGATCTAATAAATAAAATGCTGCCGATTGGTCCAACAGCATCAGCAGGCCGCATTGATTTTTATCTATCATTTCAAGCATGTTGGTTTGGAGGTCTAGCAGAGGACTCTCAGTGCTGTGATTGGACCAGAATCCGGATTGTCTTTCGTGGAGTATTGAGTGTTGGTCTAAAAAGTCTTGGAATTGTATAGTAGCAATCTTATCAATTAATCTGAGAAGAAAAAAAGAATTAGTGATGACCCAGAGATTAGAAGGATCTTCAGGGCTGAGACATGGCATTTTTTACTAGTGGTGTGACGGTTACTCTTTTAATGCAGTCAGGGACATTGTTGTGCTTGGAGGAAGAGTTGACAAAGTGAGTGAGAAAAGGAATAAATAGTGGTTTATGCTCAAAAATGATCTTATAAGGTAGTGCACCTCCTGGGCAGTAGGTTGGGCGCATGGTAGCGAGGACATCTGCAAGGTCTGAGGTGAAATGGCTCTGAAAGCGAAAGTAGAATATTTTTCTATCGAGTTCCGATATCCTCATGAGATGTTGGTTAAGGGTGAACCACCTAGGGTAGCAATGGGATTGGTGGGGGCAAAGGTTCTGATTTTTGCCCGTGCTGTAGAGATTTATCAGAGAAAGCAAGCTGAATTTTAGAGCAGTCTTCTTTAGTAGGCAGGAAAAGCTGGGCTCTAGATCATGGGCTTTTCTAGAGTTTTTAAGATTTTAAAAAGTTGTTTTGGACAGTTATTGGCATCCATTATTTGTTGATTTAGAAAGTTTTTTCTTGGCATCAAAGACTGCTATCTTGCAGGTTTTTGCCAAAACTTCCAGATGACTTTCTGGGGATTGGATCTGGATGTGTCCCAAGCATACTCTTCTTGTCGTTTTTTCTTTTTTTGTTCAAGTGCAGGAATAAACCAACAATTACGTGAGGCCCCGTCTCTAACTGTGGTTGTTTTAATGAGTGCAAATTGGTCAAGCATGCTCGTTGGTGGATCGTGGCAGCAATGCAGCACTGCAAATAAAACAGGTGGCTGGAGAGAGTAGTAAGGTTCTTGGAGAGTATAGGAGGAAAAGAAGAACAATAGAAGTTGGTTGGAGGAAAGTGATAGGAGTGGAAAGAAGAAAAAGAACATCATGAGGAGGACATCGGTAAGAGGAGAGAGGGGGCAGAGTGGAACAGCAAACACGGATGGAGGTTGGTGAAAGCTGTACCAAGGAAGAAAGGAGGATACTGAGGAGGAAGGAGGAAAGCTTAAGCAAAGTGCTAGGAGAAAATATCAAGGAGGGAAAAGAGAGACAGTATTAGGCGAGAGAGGCAAACTCTGAATCCATGTTAGGCAAGCCTGAGGAGGGTGCGAATGAGCACGTGAGTGTCGAGAATGTTCAGGTGAAGCACAAGAAGATAAAACAAGAGTGAGAGGGAATACGAGGTTCCACTTGATTTGTGCCCACAGCGAGATGTCAAGGAGTAAAGTGCTGCACCCAGGTACACCCACCAACAAACGAACCATCAGAGAACAAGAAAAGACTTGGTGAACATTCTACAGTGCATCTGACCCCACCCTGCTCAAGGAACTCTGTGCTCACAGAGATGACTGATCCCCACTGCCAAGGCCAACTACTACTAGAACACCATAGCCAAAGCCAACAATGAAGCAGAGCCTGCTTCAAAGTCATCAAGCACTGCATCAACCCTCTGCCCGACCCACCCGTACCACACTCCATCGAAAAAGCCATTGGCATTAACTCCTTCTTCATCAAAAGGATCAGTATGAAGCTAAAACACAAAGACATTGACACATCTGTGTCAGCACACTACACATCCCATGCCACAAAACCACAACACATCAAGGCCACATTGTATGAAGACAACATTCTCCCTGCCTCCATACTCAGGGCCCTTCTGACTGAAGCACTCCTCCCTTACCTGACAATCATCAACAGCTCACTAACTCAAGGCACCTTTGCAGTTCTACCTCAAGATATTATCCATCGAAGATATCCACAGGCTTAAGACCTTCCTCACATTGATCTAGTTGTGGATATGCAGTGCTTACCTGAAGCTTAACCCCTCCAAGACTTAATTCCTACTGCTGACCAACAACACTGAACACCCAGACATCCAGACCTGGCTTTCTGCTATGAACCTCGAGGGCTTCACACCCCAGCTGGCCACCTGCGCCTAAATCCCTTGGGTTCAACATCGACAGACAACTCGCCTTCAAACAGCACACAGCAAGGAAGATACACATGGTTTGGTACCAACTTTCTCTCCTGTGGAAAATCAGGACCTTCATTGCAGAAAACAACTTCACATTTGCTGTCCAAGCCTTGGTGTTCTCACACCTGGATGGTGGCATGGTCCTCTACAAAGGCCTTCAGGTGACTACCCTGGCACCCTTGAAATGTGCCCTGCATGCTGCAGCACGTCTCATCAAAGGACTCTGCAAATTCGACATCACCATGACCCTTATCAAACTAAACTGGCTCCTGCTGCTAGCATGTATCATCCTCAAATCCTGCTGCTGCATCATCTACACAGCTGTCCCCCTGAAGTCCCCAAGATTCCTCACTGAGGAACTCAGCATTTCCGTAGGCCTACGATCCACCAGAAGTAAGGACGTGTACAGACTTGAACTCTGTGGTGCTGGGAAACGAGAACAAGAAGACAGGCCTACTCTAAGAGCCTGAAAGCTCCTCCCCATCAACATCAGACTTTGCCCCTCCCATTTACAGTTCAGGAAGGCGCTCAATACCCTCCTCTTCATGGAATGGCTCCTCTCTAACATCTAGGTCCACACACTCTCAACTCTCCACCCTGCCAGAGACTGTCTGATCTGCTCCCCACTGTTTCCTCCCCTTGTAGCTTGTAGATCCCTTGGTGCCAAAAAGCCTGCCCTCCCAATTCCCTGTTGTTAGCTCCCTGCTTCCTGTTTCTCTAATCCCTTCACTGTGTTCTTCACCCAATGATTGTAAAGCGCTCTTTTGCTTGCCAAAGCTAGATTTGTGTTCAATAAATACCATAATAAAAATAATCAACATTATGTATCATCAAATATCGCTACATGATTTTCTCACTAAAGCAATAAGCATTTGCACTTTCAATATAGTTCTTGGGATACCCACCAAATTCTTACAATTATTTTTAGCTCATATGTACATTTATTGCCACAAATGGCTTTAATAACTTATGGATTTTACCTTATTTTTTTTATTTTCAAAACAAAAACAGCGTGGGGTGTATCGATTATTATTGTCAATAGTATCAGATACTTGCGCAATAAGATAGGCAGTTTTGTTAGCTGGAATGCACCATGCTGGAAAAAGGGCTTGGAGGGGGCTTGCTAAGGCGGTTCATCTCCCTTGCATATTTTTTGGCACCTCCTTCCTAACTCAAGCGTTCCGACCCAAACTAGTCTCTAGTAATCTGAAACTCATACTATCCAAGGTTTTCCTTCAGCTCGTTGTGAGGACCTAAGAATATTTTGCCGTGTCTATCAAAGCTCCCTGAGGGAATTCCTAAACTGGACTTACACAATCAATGATATTTGTTCTATCGGGTGGAGTATGGATGTGTCGTCAGATCCTAAATCCCCACTCTATTGCCTTACCACTCTCCTCCTCCCCCTACTTTACTCCGTCCAGCTTTCCCCTTCTCTCCTTCCTATGTCTCTCTCCTCTGTCTCTTCGATGTCTCTCTCCATCTACCAACTACGTCAACCCTCTGAGTTTACTACTGTCTTTCCTACCACTCTTTCCTCTCCATTCTACTACTACTCTCTCGGCACTACTACTAGTCTCCACACAGTACTCTGACTCTCACCTCTCCGCACTATTTCTATTCTTTTCGTAATACTACTCTCCCTTCTACACACTATACACTTTTTCTTCTGAAAATTCAGGGATATGGTGCCCTGTTCACCCTTCCACGACTCTCTATTCTCAACCCTTCTCTCCTGAGCCCTTCTTTTTACACCCCACTTCTACATACCTCTGTACTCATCTTATTCTCTCCAACCACCCACACTCTCTCACTTTACCTACTAACCTCACACCCCTACCCCAATCTCCCACTCTACCTTTCTGTCTCATTCACTCACCTTCTGCACAGCCCCATCCACCTTTCCCTACACTGCACTATAACTCTCTCTCACAAATTCCTCACCAGTAGTATGCTCAGATACTGCCACCAACACTCCAGCACTCCACTGCTCTGTCCATCCTGTGTGTGGTCTCTCGTTCCACCTTAACCACCTCTGACCTCACCTGAACAATCCCCACTCTGCTTCACCTTCTCTCTCCTTTTATACTGTGGTACAGCACTCACCTCACTCTCTAGACCAACTGGTGCCTTTTCCCCAGGAGCTGTGTTACACAGGTAAGAGGCTTTAAATAACCTTCTAAGCATCACAACCTTTTCCAGCATGGTTTCAGCAACAGTCTGAGGTGGCAGCCAGGGGCCAAGGCTGCTCATTCTCCTTATGGATTTCCTCAGGCGTGGGATACTGTTATTGCAATTTAAGCTTGGTGAGTGTTTCTGTGTCTCTGCTGTCCCCCTCCAATGTCTCCTGACTCCCAGTTCCTTTTCTGCTCACTCCCCCTTTACCTGGAGTCTGTCTGGGATTGTCAGGTCAGGTTATAGATGTCTCATTCCTGTTTTGCAGGGAAGTTTGAAGTCCATCCACTAGCTGTTCTTGATTTCACTCACCTGATTCCAGTCTGGGTTTTCTTAGATGCTGCTGCAATTATTCCCCAAGTCTCGCCCCTTCTCCCCAAGGTGGGGGGTGGGGGGCTTTCCTATGAGGCTAGGGAGATGCGGCCACTACCCAATAGTCCCTCTAGTGGTGGTAATATGAGGAAGGACCGTACAGGGAGGGACTTGCCTCCTGGGAACACGGACGACCACATGGGAATCAACCTCCCTAAACCCTGCTTACATACACCCATACCATCCTTGTCCACCCTTTCCCCTTCCACCACTAACAGAGCTATGTACTATTGCAACTTCACGATTAGGCCCAGTATGGAAAATACTAAGACGAAGAAGAGCATAAGAAACCCATGGGGAAACAATAGGCAAAGCTATACAAGTACACAAGGTGGTTCACCGGAGGCATGACGAACCCCTCAGTGACTGTACACTATGAGGTTGACATTACGCAAGGGTAGAGATATCAACTTCAAATGAACAGGAAGAACGGACTAGCTGGTTGGTGTAGCTCGCAGCGCATGGGCGAGACACGCTAGAGAAGCTGGAGAGACAGCTGGTCAGTCTGGTCAGCCCAGGAAGTTCAAACCAGGAGCCCTGATATGGAGAGAAGGTGTTAGGGAGATTTCTCACCCAAGTGCTAAATTCCCTCTACCTTAGAGCCCTCCAGCTCTTTTGCTATATTTAGGGACTCTGAACTTTTCATTTTCAATGTGTTTTACTTTTGTGTTCTTTGGATATGGAGTTTTAAAACAACTCCATAGGCATCTTGTTTTTCTGTGCGTCAAACAGCACCCTCAGTGCAGTGGCACAGGGGTGTCTTTCAGACTCCCCAAAGTTTAAATACCTTCTCTGGGACTGACTACTGTCTCCCAGAGCATGTAAAGTTAAATTGACTTTACTAGTCTTTTTAAATTTACAGACCCAGCACACACTATCTTACTATAGAGTGCTGGATGGGTTGCCTAGCTTCCCCTGAGTCTAAACACTCATGTAACAGTAAAATGTTACCCTTTCCCACCTGAAATGGCTGGTGGAAGTGGTTTTAAACAAACTACCATGATTTTTTCGGACCGAGAACACTGGTAGGAAGGAAAAAATCGGGACAGCCATGTTTTCTAATATGGCGCTCCAGACCTATCTGTAAAAACAGACTCCGGTTGACTTTTTTCACCATTTCTTTTTGGAAAGGTCCTTCCTGTATTTATCTCTGCGTGCCAAACCAGGTATGGTCACTTTGTTCGTTGGCCTTTGGCGGGCTTCAATGCTGAAGCCCTCATCTGGCGCCTGAGTGCCTGGGGTGAACAGGATGTGAGGGAGGTGCCCGAAACTCCCTATGCCTAGTCTCCTGGGAGACCTGAATGCACTCTGGCGTGATTGGCCGGTTGGCTGTCCGGCAAGGACAGCCACCCTGCTGTGTGAGTGACAGTCAGGCTGTAATGAATGGGGGAAAACTGTTTAAAAGCAGGTCTCTGGGACTTGGAAAGCAGAGTCGACCACTGGAACGAAAGAACCAAAGACAAGCTGAATGAAGACGACTGCTGCAAGTCCTGGTACACTGTTGAAGCCCTGCTGCCGGTCCGAATTGCCTGAAACTCCATCGACAGAGAAGCCCTTCAAGGTTAACTTCTCCCCTTGAGTTTGGTGGGAACAACCAACTCGTAAGTTGCCTGGACACCATCCCCATACTGGTCGAATTTTCTTTTCTGCAGAGTGCTGTGGAAAACCAGATAGCCAGTGGGAAGGATACCAGTTTGTGGTCTTTAAGACACTCATACCTTAAACCGACGTTTTGCCAAGCTTGTGGCCTCTTCCCTGAGCAGTGCAGGAACCTCCCAACGTCCTCCTTCTTGTCCCCACGACTGAAGCTCAGGAACTGCGAGATCTGCAGGAACTGCCAGGAACAACTGCCTAAGCTACAGCTTTTCTTCACTTACAAGGTACTGTGCAAGTGCGGTGCAGAACTCTGTTCGGCCGCGGTGAAAGTTTGCAAAACTTTCCCAACTCTGAAGGCTTGTCATTCCCTAAACCAACATCTACCTTTTCATCTGACCAAATTCGTCTTAGATCCGTGGCAAAGACTTTACCGTTTACTAGCAGAACTGTGCTATCCTATACAAGACTGTGAACAATTGACTTTGGCCCAGGCCTATTGAATTGAATTGCTAGTTGTAGTGAACTGAACCCCTTGCCCTGCCTATTAAAGTATTTGTGCTGTTGATTCTTATAACCTTGTCCTTTTACCCCTTTTTAAAGTATCTGAAGTGCCATTTTGCTCCCACTTCAGGGGAGCTGAACTTGTTCAGAAACTGATTGGTTGTGTATTGTAGTGTATTAGAGTGTGATATTGAGCTGCTTTTACTAATGAAATGTTTTCCAAATGACTGCATAAATAAATGTATATTCTTTTACCAAGAAGCCTTGAGTAAGTGTTTGTTTGAATCACTGTATTTGTTGGTCCTTTGTGTAACTGGTTGTACTGCTCACTTTACTCTTGAGATAAGTCTGGCTGATAAGCCACTGCTACCACATTACTGTGTAGTACAGGCTTGTACCAAAGGTGAAATTGTATTGACACTTGTAGTCTTAATTGTTGTAGTGTTCCCAAAAGGTACTGCATATGATTCTGCCTAACACTGGTGTACAGTGGTGAGGATAAAAGTATACTTGTTACACTTAGAGTGCTACTCTTACCTTTGTTCAAATAACCTTCAAAGGGCTAAGCACCAGTAGAGGAGCAATTGTTGTATCATGTCTGATATGGATAGCATCAAAAAATTCGGGCTCCTGGTATGGAAACTATTCTACCCAGGAGGGTTAAATCAGAAACAAAATACACCAATGAATAGGTTCAAGGGTACTCATACACGAAGGGCTCCCACAATTGTTTTGAAAAAATGACTCTTCGAAATTGTTATCATAGAGAAAGATCTCTAGAGGACTTTTTATGTTGTAATTGCATGAGTCAAAAACACAACAACACAATTTACAGAGAGAGAATAGAAATCATCAATGGTTTGTTGGACCATAACAGAACATAAACGTAAATGCTTTAAAACACCATTTACCACCAATGCTCGGGACAACGTTGAAAATGGTGTGTGTGCAACAAACCCAACCTCTGTGGAGGTTTGTCAAAACAAACACAGTTCAATTGTGAAACAATTCAAAGCGGAATTCTAAAGACAACGTAAAACAACTAAGAGGCAACAGATAAGATTTTTCATGTGTGAACAGCAATCAATGTGCTGTGAATTCGGGGAGTAGTATGTCTACACCAAGTGTTTCGGCCGTTTAGAATTGGGCTAAATGAGCCTCATCTTTGGGACGGCCATCATCAGGACAAGGTTCTGTACACGGGAAGTCTAAGCTGTGGGGAAGGGAGATCACAATCAGGTGGGTGTATGAGCCGCAGAACTAATTTAAATTGACTGAATCAAAAATGTGTAGTCACAAAATAGAAAACACACAGCTTACCTATGTAGCAATTGATAGGCACTGTATTAGAGATCCATACGCCACACTGGGCTGGTCTCTAGGTACACCTGTTGTGTTAAACAGAAGAAAGGGGGGGGGGTGAGTCTAAACCCCAACAGTTATGTACATAATAAATATAAATATACACAAAGCATAAAACGTGTCTTACCTTTCACCGAATAACTACAGGTGAAAAGGTCCAATGTGTTGTAAAGCGGTCAGCCATCAAAGGTATGGCTGCAAGTAAACAGAAAGTCACATTTAAGTGTCTGAATGTAACGACTGCTCATGTGGAACTAAAAGTGCCCATGCTGGCGAATTTACCTTTGGTGATGGGCCAGATATGCTGTCAAAAGGCTGCGTGCAGAGAGCGGGGTATCTTCGAGTGACTGAAGGAGCACACTGCACAGCGTGGGAAAAAGCTGTTGCCAAGGCTGCATGAGTGTTTTATATGGCATAGCAAAAACAAAGAGGTGATGGCTGGAAGGTTTAGAATTAATCTTAACCACTGGCAATGCTCTGGGCAACCCTCCAGACCACCGTTCTTCGCCTGCCAAGCCATTACAGAAGGGAAAGACCATATGCAAATCAGGCTTGGCCCCACCCCAAAAGGGGCAGTCCAGCCCGAACTGCTAGGCCACATCCCTTCTGCACGAGACCACAAGCACCCCCAAACATGTTTCGCCCTTGTTGGGGCTCATCAGTGAGGAGTAGCTTGGGTCTCTAGGCCCAGCAGGCACGGGACCCACGTCTGGGCATACCCGTCCCACTCGGGGTGACATAGCAAAAACAAAGAGGTGATGGCTGGAAGGTTTAGAATTAATCTTAACCACTGGCAATGCTCTTGGCAACCCTCCAGACCACCGTTCTTCGCCTGCCAAGCCATTACAGAAGGGAAAGACCATATGCAAATCAGGCTTGGCCCCACCCCAAAAGGGGCAGTCCAGCCCGAACTGCTAGGCCACATCCCTTCTGCACGAGACCACAAGCATCCCCAAACATGTTTCGCCCTTGTTGGGGCTCATCAGTGAGGAGTAGCTTGGGTCTCTAGGCCCAGCAGGCACGGGACCCACGTCTGGGCATACCCGTCCCACTCGGGGTGACATAGCAAAAACAAAGAGGTGATGGCTGGAAGGTTTAGAATTAATCTTAACCACTGGCAATGCTCTGGGCAACCCTCCAGACCACCGTTCTTCGCCTGCCAAGCCATTACAGAAGGGAAAGACCATATGCAAATCAGGCTTGGCCCCACCCCAAAAGGGGCAGTCCAGCCCGACGTGGGTCCCGTGCCTGCTGGGCCTAGAGACCCAAGCTACTCCTCACTGATGAGCCCCAACAAGGGCGAAACATGTTTGGGGATGCTTGTGGTCTCGTGCAGAAGGGATGTGGCCTAGCAGTTCGGGCTGGACTGCCCCTTTTGGGGTGGGGCCAAGCCTGATTTGCATATGGTCTTTCCCTTCTGTAATGGCTTGGCAAGCGAAGAACGGTGGTCTGGAGGGTTGCCCAGAGCATTGCCAGTGGTTAAGATTAATTCTAAACCTTCCAGCCATCACCTCTTTGTTTTTGCTATGTTTTATATGGCAGCCATGTTAGGATCAGGCTGAAATCGAGCAGCCAGAGAAAAAAGGTATAGCGCTCGAACTGGTGGAGCATAGTGATAATAAATCAATTTAGAGGGCACACGGGATACACATCTGTCTTAAAAATTAATTTAGGAGCTAAAATTAGCCAACTGGTTGTCATGGTAACAGGCATGTGACTCATACAAAAAAATCATGCATCAACAGAGTGTAAGATGACCTCATGGGGATGTTTACAAATTCGTTGAAAAGTCGGCGCATGATTAGAAAATGGGCCCAATATGTACAGCTCTTGGAATGCATAGGCAAATAGTAAAGCAATAATAAATACATGGCACATAATGCAGGTACATAATTGCATAGTCATAGAAAGCCGCAAAATGCATTAATAGGTACAACTCTTGGAATGCATAGGCAATAGTAAAGCAATAATAAATACAAGGCACGTGGTGCAGGTACATAATTGCATAGTCATAGAGAGCCACAGAGTGTACTGATTAAATACCAGCCGTGGGCAAAAGAACATATAAATTGTACCGCTATCCTAAATAGATGGCAAAAGAGAGCCGCAACAAAATGCTCACTAAATGTGCACACAGACATAAGAATTGGACTGGATGGAAATCGATGTATAGAAAACCGAAAAAACACTGGCATTTTTTGGAAAAGCATTCTAGTAGGCATACCGGGCACATAATTTGGTCTAGATGTAAAAATATCTAAACAAATGAATGTTCAAGAAACCAAAACACAACATTTTTGAGAACAGTGTTACAATGGACATTCAAGTGTGTCAAAGATGGTTTAAGGAACAAAAGTTTCATCTACATGCAGAAGGATTAACCCAACGACTCATTGAAAGAGGCTATCCAAAAAAAGCCATCAACCAAGCGAAAAAAAGAGCAAGATACACTCCCAGAGAGATCTGTTTGAGCACAAAACCAAAAAAAAGACCTGGGTAGACTTGAGTGTGTCACCACTTTTGGACCCTTGAGTCCACTGATCCAGAAAACGATTAACAAGAATTGGCACTTGGTAACCCAACCCGGCACATTGCAGCATGTACCATGTTTCGCATTTAAGAAAAACAGGAGTTTAAAAGATGCTCTCGTCCATCCTTTCATAGAGCCACCCTCCCAACCACAGCGCACACTCTGGGATCTACCACCTGTCTCTGGACACCAGAAGTGCGGCCAGTGTGTCGCCTGCCCTTTGACCCTACAAAAGAAATCATTCGAACACGATAAGGTGCAATGGACTATGAATGATTTCACCAATTGTAACACCAAGGGTGTTATATTCATCATACAGTGTCCATGCAATCTTCTATACGTGGGGAAAACAGTACGTGCAATTAAAATGCGCATTTCCGAGCATCGTTCCTGCATCAGGAACAAAATACCAGACAAGCCCCTAGTAGAACATTTTACTAGTAAAAATCACAAAGACACAGATTTAAGGTGGTTTGTTCTTCAGAAAGTGAACCCGACAAGGAGGGGTGGGGATTTGAATAAAACATTGACTCAGTTAGAGCAACGGTGGGTGCACAGACTTAACACCGTAAATTCTGGCTTAAACATTTCAGTGAAATGGAAGTCTTTTCTTTAAACCATCTTTGACACACTTGAATGTCCATTGTAACACTGTTCTCAAAAATGTTGTGTTTTGGTTTCTTGAACATTCATTTGTTTAGATATTTTTACATCTAGACCAAATTATGGGCCCGGTATGCCTACTAGAATGCTTTTCCAAAAAATGCCAGTGTTTTTTCGGTTTTCTATACATCGATTTCCATCCAGTCCAATTCTTATGTCTGTGTGCACATTTAGTGAGCATTTTGTTGCGGCTCTCTTTTGCCATCTATTTAGGATAGCGGTACAATTTATATGTTCTTTTGCCCACGGCTGGTATTTAATCAGTACACTCTGTGGCTCTCTATGACTATGCAATTATGTACCTGCACCACGTGCCTTGTATTTATTATTGCTTTACTATTGCCTATGCATTCCAAGAGTTGTACCTATTAATGCATTTTGCGGCTTTCTATGACTATGCAATTATGTACCTGCATTATGTGCCATGTATTTATTATTGCTTTACTATTTGCCTATGCATTCCAAGAGCTGTACATATTGGGCCCATTTTCTAATCATGCGCCGACTTTTCAACGAATTTGTTAACATCCCCATGAGGTCATCTTACACTCTGTTGATGCATGATTTTTTTGCATGAGTCACATGACGGTTACCATGACAACCAGTTGGCTAATTTTAGCTCCTAAATTAATTTTTAAGACAGATGTGTATCCCGTGTGCCGTCTAAATTGATTTATTATCACTATGCTCCACCAGTTCGAGCGCTATACATTTTTTCTCTGGCTGCTCGATTTTAGCCTGATCCTAACATGGCTGCCATATAAAACACTCATGCAACCTTGGCAACAGCTTTTTCCCACGCTGTGAGGTGTGCTCTTTCAGTCACTCGAAGAGGCTCTGCTCTCTGCACGCAGCCTTTTGACAGCCTATCTGGCCCACCACCAAAGGTAAATTCGCCAGCATGGGCACTTTTAGTTCCACATGAGCAGTCGTTACATTCAGACACTTAAATGTGACTTTCTGTTTACTTGCAGCCATACCTTTGATGGCTGACCGCTTTACGACACATTGGACCTTTTCACCTGTAGTTATTCAGTGAAAGGTAAGACACGTTTTATGCTTTGTGTACATTTATATTTATTATGTACATAACCGTTGGGGTTTAGACTCACCCCCCCCTTTTTCTGTTTAACACAACAGGAGTACCTAGAGACCAGCCCAGTGTGGCGTATGGATCTCTAATACAGTGCCTATCAATTGCTACATAGGTAAGCTGTGTGTTTTCTATTTTGTGACTACACATTTTTGATTCAGTCAATTTAAATTAGTTCTGCGGCTCATACACCCACCTGATTGTGATCTCCCTTCCCCACAGCTTAGACGTCCCGTGTACAGAACCTTGTCCTGATGATGGCCATCCCAAAGATGAGGCTCATTTAGCCCAATTCTAAATGGCCGAAACACCTGGTGTAGACATACTACTCCCCGAATTCACAGCACATTGATTGCTGTTCACACATGAAAAATCTTATCTGTTGCCTCTTGGTTGTTTTACGTTGTCTTTAGAATTCCGCTTTGAATTGTTTCACAATTGAACTGTGTCTGTTTTGACAAACCTCCACAGAGGTTGGGTTTGTTGCACACACACCATTTTCAACTTTGTCCCGAGCATTGGTGGTAAATGGTGTTTTAAAGCATTTATGTTTATGTTCTGTTATGGTCCAACAAACCATTGATGATGTCTATTCTCTCTCTGTAAATTGTGTTGTTGTGTTTTTGACTCATGCAATTACAACATAAAAAGTCCTCTAGAGATCTTTCACTATGATAACAATTTCGAAGAGTCATTTTTTCAAACCAATTGTGGGAGCCCTTTGTGTATGAGTACCCTTGAACCTATTCATTGGAGTATTTTTTTCTGATATGGATAGCTACAGACAGGAGACCCTAGTCACTTTAACAATTGATCAATTGAAAGAAATGTGTAAAGCTAGGAATCTCACTGTAAAAGGCAAAAAGGTTGAATTGATAGAAAAGTTGTTGGAATACCAAAGTCTAAGGAGTGGGTCTGAAACACCTAACCCTGCAGCAAATGAGGAAAATGTTGATGAGGATGATAATTTTTCAGAGAGTAACTCCAATATTATGGATGAGTTAGATGAGGCAGAAGAGTGTCAAAATGTAGGCCCTGTTTTACCTCTCCTGCTCATAGGCCTCAGCCTTTGGCCACAGGGACCCCATCAGGTCCATCACTAAGTCCTGAATTTTTCTCTCTGGAAAGAATGAGACTTGAGTTAGAATTTAAAGAATCCAAGCTCAAGCTGAAAGCAAACATCAAGACCTTAAGCTCAGAGAAATGGAGTTGAATCATGCACTTGAAATGGAAAAGTTGTCTCTTGAAACTGGTTCTCTCCCAGGGTCTTCTAGGTCTTCCAGTCCTAAGAGGCCTTGCATGCCCAAAGATGCAGTAAGTATGTATGAAGTTAAGCTTGAAATTTGGATTGGTTGGCTGCTTTTGAATATAACCATTGGATTAAAGACATTACAGGGAATCAGCTGATTTCTTGTCTTTTTTCTAGGCTACCCCCTGTTGCAACTGATGTGGTAATGGAGATGGGGGAAATAGACAGAAATGAATGTGAAAGTGTGAAACTAGCTTTAATAGCTAGGTTTGGGAACACCCCTTCCTAAGAGGTTTAGAACCTTCAAAAAGCATGATGGTACCCCTTGGGCTACCTGGGTGTGTGAATGTTTGAAAGACTTAGATGGTTGGGTTAAGGGTTACAGAGTTGACACTTATGAAGGTATGAGAAATCTGTTGATTTTGGAAACTATTTATGATGCCTGCTTTCCTGACCTGAGACAGCACTTGGCTGACTCAAATGAGATTGATCCCAAAAAGTTAGCTAGAGCAGCTGACTCATGGGTGGCCAACAGGGCCACTCATAAGGATTCTGGGGTAACTCACAAAAAGGATGATGGGAGGCAGCACAAGGGTGAGACTACAGGACTACAGATAGCTCTAAGTCCATCCAACTAGAAGAAGCCCCCAAACATAACCAGGGTAAGCCACATGGGAAACCAAATAGGGCTAGTGAATCCTCTAGTGCCCAACCAGAGGGAGGGCAGCAGAAATCCCCATTCCAGAGAGAATTTGGTAAATGCTATGTTTGTGAGTCAACTGACCATGTGAAAGGAGATCCCAGATGCAAGGGTAAACCTGCAGGGGTCAGCACTGCCTCCTTAGCCTTCTCCCCAAAGGAAGAGGTACGAATGGCTAGTGCCCACTTTCAACTATTTGCTGAGGCACCCTTGGGTCTTCAAGCTACTGTATCCTTAGAGTCCATGGGTCTAGGTAAGAAACAGAATATGGTGTATATGACTCCATTCCAGAAAACTCTAAAGGGTACTATATGGACAGTGTTCTCGTCAATGGTCAGGACACCCCTGCATTGAGAGACACTGGGGCCAGCAGAACAATTGTGGATGAAAGCTTTTTCAAGCCTAAGGATGTTGCTAAGGCACCCAAAGGTCCCACTAAATTTTCTGGACAGCCCCAGTGCAGTGACACAGGGGTGTCTTTCAGACTCCCCAAGGTTTAAATACCTTCTCTGGGACTGACTACTGTCTCCCAGAGCATGTAAAGTTAAATTGATTTTACTAGTCTTTTTAAATGTACAGACCCAGCACACACTATCTTACTATAGAGTTCTGGAGGGGTTGCCTAGCTTTCCCTGAGTCTAAACACTCATGTAACAGTCAAACATTACCGTTTCCCACCTGAAATGGCTGGTGGCAGTGGTTTTAAACAAACTACCATGCTTTTTCACGACCGCGAACTCTGGTAACTAAAAATCGTGTCACTTATGTTTTCCAATATGGCGGCCCAGACCTATCTGAAAAAACAGACTCTGGTCGACTTTTTTCGCCAATGCTTTTTGGAAAGGTCCTTCTTGTGTCTGTCTCTGCGCATCAAACCAGGTTTGGTCCCTTTGTTCGTTGGCCTTTGCCGGACTTCAGTGCTGAAGCCCTAATCTGGCGCCTGAGTGCCTGAGTGCCTGAGTGCCTGTGAGTCTGGGGTGGACAGGATGTGAGGGAGGTGCCCGAAACTCCCTGTGCTTAATCTCCTAGGAGACCTGAATGCACTCTAGCGTGATTGGCCGGCTGGCTGTCTGGCAAGGACAGCCACCCTGCTCTGTGAGTGACAGCCAGGCTGGAATGAATGGGGGAAAACCGTTTAAAAGCAGGTCTCTGGGACTTGGAAAGCAGAGTCGACCACTGGAACGAAAGAACCGAAGACGAGCAGAAGGAGGACGACTGCTGCAACTCCTGGTCCACGGTTGAAGCCCTGCTGCCAGTCCGAATTGCCTGAAACTCCATCGACAGAGAAGCCCTTCAAGGTTAACTTCTCCCCTTGAGTTTGGTGGGAACAACCAACTCGTAAGCCGCCTGGACACCGTCCGCATACTGGTCGAATTTTCTGCAGAGTGCTGTGGAAAACCGGATAGCCAGTGGGAAGGATACCATTTCGTGGTCTTTAAGGCACTCACACCTTAAACCAAAGTTTTGCCAAGCTTGTGGCCTCTTCCCTAGGCAGTGCAGGAACCTTCCGACGTCCTCCTTCTTGTCCCCACGACTAAAGCTCAGGAACTGCGAGATCTGCAGGAACTGCCAGGAAAAACTGCCTCAGCTACAGCTTTTCTTCACTTACAAGGTACTGTGCAAGTTGCAGTGCAGCCCACACCACAGGGGACCCCCAAAACCTGTGACCATACCCTGCAGGCAGCCCATCACCCGTGACCAGACCCCACAGACAGCCCACACTACAGGGGACCCCCCAACACCCGTGGCCATGCCCCGCAGGCAGCCCACACCACAGGGGACCCCCCAACACCCGTGACCATGCCCTGCAGGCAGCCCATCACCCGTGACCATACCCAGGAGGCAGCCCACACCACAGTGGACCCCCCAACACCCGTGACCATGCCCTGCAGGCAGCCCACATCACAGGGGACCCCCCCAACACCTGTGACCATGTCCTGCAGGCAGCCCACACCACAGGGGACACCCCCCAACACCCGTGACCATGCCCTGCAGGCATCCCATACCACAGGGGACCCCCAACACCCGTGGCCATGCCCCGCAGGCAGCCCATCCTCCGTGACCATACCCAGCAGGCAGCTCACACCACAGGGGACCCCCCAACACCCATGACCATGCCTCGCAGGCAGCCCACACCACAGGGGACCCCCCAACACCCTTGACCATGCTCTGCAGGCAGCCCACACCACAGGGGACCCCCCAACACCTGTGACCATGCCCTGCAGGCAGCCCACACGACAAGGAACCCCCCAACACCTGTGACCATGCCCTGCAAGCAGCCCACACCACAGGGGACCCCCAATACCCTTGACGATGCCCTGCAGGCAGCCCACACCACAGGGGAACCCCCAACACCCATGACCATGCCCCACAGGCAGCCCACACCTCAGGGGATCCCCCAACACCTGTGACCATGCCCTGCAGGCAGCCCAACACCCGTGACCATGCCCTGCAGGCAGCCCACACCACAGGGGACCCCCGCAACACCTGTGACCATGCCCCACAGGCAGTCCACACCACAGGGGACCCCCCAACACCTGTGACCATGCCCCGCAGGCAGCCCACACCACAGGGGACCCCCCAACATCCATGACCATGCCCCGCAGGCAGGCCACACCACAAGGGACCCCCCAACACCTGTGACCATGCTCTGCAGGCAGCCCATCACCCGAGACCACACCCTGCAGGCAGGCCATACCAGAGGGGAACCCCCAGCACCCGTGACCATGCCCTGTAGCCGGCTCACACCAAAGGGGGCCCCCCCAACACCCGTGACCATGCCCCACAGGCAGCCCACACCACATGGGACCCCCCAACATCCGTGTTCATGCTCCGCAGGCAGCCCACACCAAAGGGGACCCCCAACACCCTTGACCATGCCCCGCAGGCAGCCCACTCCACAGGGGACCACCCAACACCCATGACCAGGCCCCGCAGGCAGCCCACACCACAGGGGATCCCCCAACACCCATGACCAGGCCCCGCAGGCAGCCCACACCACAGGGGATCCCCCAACACCCATGACCAGGCCCCGCAGGCAGCCCACACCACAGGGGATCCCCCAACACCCACGACCATGCCCCGCAGGCATCCCACTCCACAGGGGACCCCCCAACACCTGTGACCATTCACCACAGGTAGCCCACACCACAGCGGACCCCCCAACACCTTTGACCATGCCCTGCAGGCGGCCCATCACCCGTGACCATACCCCGCAGGCAGCCCACACCAAAGGGGACCCCCCAACACCCTTGACCATGCCCCGCAGGCAGCCCACTCCACAGGGGACCCCCCCAACACCTGTGACCATGCCCCACAGGCAGCCCACACCACATGGGACCCCCCCAACACCCATGACCAGGCCCCGCAGGCAGCCCACACCACAGGGGATCCCCCAACACCCATGACCAGGCCCCGCAGGCAGCCCACACCACAGGGGATCCCCCAACACCCACGACCATGCCCCGCAGGCAGCCCACTCCACAGGGGACCCCCAACACCTGTGACCATGCCCCACAGGCAGCCCACACCACAGTGGACCCCCCAACACCTTCGACCAAGCCCTGCAGGCGGCCCATCACCCGTGACCATACCCCGCAGGCAGCCCACACCACAGGGGACCCCCCAACATCCACGACCATGCCCCGCAGGCAGCCCACTCCACAGGGGACCCCCAACACCTGTGTCCATGCCCCACAGGCAGCCCACACCACAGCGGACCCCCAACACCTTTGACCATGCCTTGCAGGTGGCCCATCACCCGTGACCATACCCCACAGGCAGCCCACACCACAGGGGACCCCCCCAGCAACCGTGACCATGCCCTGTAGGCAGCCTACACCACAGGGATCCCCAAAACCTGTGGCCATGCCCTGCAGACAGCCCACACCACAGGGGACCCCCCAACACCCGTGACCATGCCCTGCAGGCAGCCCACACCACACGGGACCCCCCCCAACACCGGTGATCATGCCCCGCAGGCAGCCCACACCACAGGGGACCCCAAGACCCATGACCATGCCCCGCAGGCAGCCCACGCCACAAGCGACCCCCCCCCCCAACACCCGTGACCATGCCTTGCAGGCAGCCCATCACCCGTGACCATACCCCGCAGGCAGCCCACACCACAGGGGACCTCCCAGCACCTGTGACCATGCAATGCAGGCAGCCCACACCACAGGGGACCCCCCCCAACACCCGTGACCATGCCCCGCAGGCAGCCCACACCAAAGGGGATCCCCCAACACCCGTGACCATGCCCCACAGGCAGCCCACACCACAGATGACCCCCCAACACCCGTGACCATGCCCCGCAGGCTGCCCACACCACAGGGGACCCCCCCAACACCTGTGACACTTTCCCGCAGGCAGCCCACACCACGGGGGACCCCCCAACACCCGTGACCATGCCCCGCAGGCTGCCCACACCACAGGGGACCCCCCCAACACCTGTGACACTTCCCCGCAGGCAGCCCACACCACGGGGACCCCCCAACACCCGTGACCATGCCCCGCAGACAGCCCACACCACAAGGGGACCCCCCAACACCCATCACCCCACGCGCAGCCCTTTTCACGTGATTCGGCTGGCGCAAGCAGGGTACGCGATTTTGCGGGGTATGCAATGGCCTTTTCACACGATTTGGCTGGTGCGAGCGGGGTATGGGATTTTTCAGGGGTACACAAGGCCATTTTCACGTGATTTCACTGCCGCAAGTGGGGTACACTCCGATTTTTCCCGCGATTACGATGGCTGGCACACTCTCCCTCTCTGTGCGAGATGCTTGCGGTGCTCCTTCGCCATATTCTATGAATTGGGCCCTTAGTTATCAGCCTGAGTTTTAATGTTAGGGTTAGTTTAGTTTGTTACTGACAGAGGACAGTGAGAACATTTTTACTTTGACGGAGTTTTCCTAGGTTTAAGCAGGGCAATCCCCTCATAGAAATCGGGAGAGTTAGGTTTTGGGGGTATTAATGAAAGTCTTCAGAAGTCTCTTCTACACAATAACACTACCTAGTGCACTGCTGGAGTTGAAGTCCTGCAATAGAAAAGGGAATGTGGCCAGAAATGGCACTGGGTGGCATTGGGGGATAAAGAGTGGGACCATTGGTGACATTCATGGCACATGTTCCTTTTTTTAAGGAAAGACCACCCCATCCCCCCAACCCCATCCCCGCCCTCCAACTTGCAATATCTGCATCTGGGGACAGGACTGGCTCTGGCTTTTATTCTAGTAAGCCTTCTTCGCCATGTTAAGGAGGGTCCCATCTGTGCCCCTTGACAGGGTCATGACCCTGTCCCTGTTGCATTATTCTCGCGTAAACATACTAGCAGAGTATTAAAAATAGAAAAATCAGACTATAAGCATTCCCAATGTAGGCTAAATTGTACTTAAATGCTATCCTAGCCTTCTTTTCTTCAATTCACTATTTTTGTTTCCCAAAGACTCACAATCACCAATGTGCATAGCCATTGTAGGATGTCTTAACCCACTTCTGTTCTGCCATGCGGCATCCCTGTGTTTTGATGGTGCCAGAAATATCAAAATGGCCGCAAAACCCTTGTGCGTGCCAAAACCAATGGAAATCGCGCTTTGCAACACAAAAAGATGGCTGCCTAATATGCCATGCATGTTTTCAGAGGTGGAACAGAGATCTCACTCCTGAAACATGTCACTGGGCTTCACAACAACTAAAAATGGAGCACAGAGGGAAAACAGTGCTTTGCTGAAAGAAATCCAAAATCTTGCTTTTAAATCCTTTTTTCTTGGTTGCTGAAACTGCAGAATGCTGGTACCAAAACACCCTCAAACATCCAATATTCTTGCTGGGTGCTACAATTCACTTAGTTCAAGAAATCATTGGGAACTTACAATATCATGAAAAGCTGAATTTGCCATAAAACACCCACAGCAAATGTTGCCTGCCTGCCTGTGGAATCTGTGAAAATCTGGGCGCAGTACCCTCGGCCGCCTGAATGACAGCTGTCAGAACCCTGCATGATAAACCTTAAACAAGCTGAAATCAAATGGTTGAAAACTAAGTGGCCTGTTACTGAGAGTAACCTATGTTGCAACTGTTTAATCCCATGGTTTAGAATCTGGAATAAGTGTTCTAGCTGCTTGTTTGAAATTAAAAGTTTATTTCAAGCAAAGAAAAAATGCAACAGAATAACATTTAAATGTGAGCCTGACTAAAAGCAACCAAACCTGTATAACAGCTTTCCCCACGGAGGCCAGGCTTCTCCCTTCTGCTTCTCTCCACCAGGAAATCACACCTAAGTGATGATTATAGGGTGGGGGAAGAATTTGGGCTGCAGTGGGAAGGAGACAATGGACATCCTCCAAGCTACAGGAAATGCCAAATGTGAAGGATCGTAAAATGGCCTGGGCCCAGGCGGAACTGGGAGGAGACTGTTTCTGAACTGCAGAGAGACAGAAGGAGGCGGAGACAAACAACCATTTGTTGCTTAACAAGGACCAAAGAAACATTTTAAAAAAATATATATATTTTTATTGGCATTTCTTTAAACATTAACATCAGGACTCAACATTGTCCCCAAATCCCCTTTCCCTCCCCCCTCCCTCCCAACCGGTGTTAGCGTCCTTGCAGGTCCTTTGTGTCCCTTGTGTGCTACAGATCTAACTAGTAAACATGTCCAGGATGCGGATGTTGTGTGGGCACCACTGTTATGTTATGTTATGTTACCTGAACTTGTAGAGCGCACGGTCGCCCGGGGGCATCATGGCGCTGGTGAGGAGGCTATCAAACAAGAGGAACAGTAATAGTCAGAGAGTTAGAATAGAGTAGTTTTGAGGGCTTTCCTGAAAGCCAAGTGGTTGGAGATAGACTTGAGTGGCAGTGGGAGGGTGTTCCACAGCCTTGCCGCAGCAATGGAAAAGGCTCTGCCACCGAGTCTTTCCCGGTTATATTTAGGAACCACCAAAAGATTGGTGTTCAGGGAACGAAGGTTGCGTTCTGGGATATACTGAACAAATTTGGTCTGAAGAAACTCAGCACCTAGGCCCTGGATAGCTCGATGGACAATACACAGTGACTTGAACTTGACTCGCTGGGCCACTGGGAGCCAGTGGAGTTGGCGAAGCACTGGCGAGATATGAGCTCCATAGGGGGAACCTGTGGCCAGTCTAGCTGCCAGGTTCTGTATACGTTGAAGGCGTTGGAGAAGGCCCGTCGGCTGAGCGAGGTATAAGGAGTTGCAATAGTCCAACCGTGAGAGGACTAATGCAGCTACCACAGGGGGGCGCATAGCCTCTGGGATCATAGGGAGGACCTTCTTAAGTACCCTGATCTGGTGATGGGCGGATTGACAGACCGTAGAGACCTGATTAGTCATGGACAGGGAGGTAGAAAGAATGACTCCTAAATTCTTTACTTTGCCCACTGGACAAGGCAGAGGGCCCAGTGAAGTAGGCCAAAAAGCAGGGGTCCATAGTGACGGGCAGGGAGGACAACCCACCAACATCACTTCAGTTTTATCGCCGTTAAGCTTGAGCCAGTTTTGGTCCATCCAGACACCAACTGATGTCAAACAGTCATGAAGAGAAGCTGAGACCTTGATATGATCCTGATCCAAACGGATCAGGATTTGAGTATCATCCGCGTAGGAATAACAGTTAAGTCCATACGAGCGGATAAGGCAGACCAGCGCCCATATGTAAATATTAAATAGGATAGGGGAAAGAGAGGATCCCTGGGGAACACCGCAGGTGAGGGCACAAGGGGCAGAAAGGAAAGGGGGCATAGCAAGGGTCTGAGTGCGGTCTGCGAGAAAAGAGGTGAACCAGGCCAGGACTGATCCAGAGATCCCGATTTGTGCTAGACGTGAGAGGAGAATAGGATGGTCCACTGTATCAAATGCAGCGGACAGATCCAACAGAATCAAGGCTCCAGCTCCACCTGCGTCCGCAAGTCTAGACATGTCATCTTGCACTGAGACAAGCACATTCTCCGTTCCCCTTCCTGGCCTGAAACCTGCCTGGGCAGGATTAAAGATCTTAGAGGATTCCAGAAAGGAGGAGAGAAGGGGCGTGACCAGAGATTCCAGGAGTTTAGACAAGAACGGGAGCAGGGATATGGGGCGAAAATTAGAGGGGATAGTTGGGTCAAGGGACGGCTTCTTAAGCAGGGGAATGACCCTAGCAGATTTGAGTTCCGGCGGAACCAGGCCAGACTGGCATGAGTGATTTATAGCCACTGTGACGTCAAACAGAATGTCTGGGGCAATAGACTTCATCATACTTGCTGGAATGGCATCCTCTGGAGAAGAGGACTTAATTTTAAGAATCGCTGCTAGAACCTCTGCCTCAGTGAATAGAGGAAAGGTGGACCAGCTGGCAGGGGGGTCGGTGAGGGTGAGTGGCACAAAGCTAGTAGTGCCGGAAGGTTGCATAGCGAGAGATTTGGCAATGTTAGATCGTATCACATCGATTTTCGTAATAAAAAACGATGCCAGGTCATTGCATAGCTTTTGCGATGGTTTAACCATCGAGGTGAGGGGTTCAGAAGAGGAGAGTGATTGAACAATAGAAAATAGTGTTTTGGGTTTACATAGAGCACTTTCAATTTGTTGAGCGAAATAAGTGGCTTTAGCCAGCTTGACCTTGGCTAGGTAGGTGGAAAGACTGAGCTTGTACAAGTCTTTAAGCAGAGGGTCATATCTAACCCGCCATTTGCGTTCGGCTTGTCTGAGTAGCAGGCGGGCGCTTTTTAGCTGATCAGTAAACCAAGGCTGGGAGAGTAATCACTGTATCATGTAGTCACTTTGAAGGAATTCTATAACCTCTACCCAGTCTGTAGCAAATATTTGTCCCCTTGGAGATTATATGTGATTCTCTCCATTGCTACATAGGTCCATATCCTGTGAAGCCATTATTGTGTAGTTGGGGGGGGACTTTTTTTCCAATTCTGGGCTATTGCCAGCCACGCTGCTATTAGGAGCCCCATAAAGTTTCGCTTTTGCGTCTTGGAGAGAGTCCTATCTCCGGGGGCCCACATACCACACATCCAGATCTCATCTGCTGGATTCGCCGTTCCCTTGAACATTTCCTGCATTTGCTTTTTCACTTCCGCCCAAAATGGTTGTAGTTCTCCACAGTCCCACCAGATGTGTCTCCATGTGCCTGTGATGTCGCACCCCCTCCAGCAGTTCCCTTGAGCTGTGGGGAACATTTTGTGAAGTCTTTCTGGGGTATAGTGCCATTGCACCATCACTTTGGTCCATGCTTCCCTTGTTTGAATTGCCCGGGTCCACTTGGGGATTATTTGCCACAGATATATCCACTGCTTCCTCGTGATTTGTTTTCCCAATGTGGTTTCCCATTTTTTCATGTATAGCCATGTAATATTTTCTTCTTGTGCGTTTATAAATTTGTAGAGGGTTGATACAAACTTCTTTTCTCCAGTTTGGGTCAGTAGGTATGACTCGAATGGGGTGAGATCCCTTGTCATGGCCTTCGTTATTCTTGGGGTTGTGAGCCAGTGGTGGATCTGTTCATACTGGTATCTGTCTTTCTCCGTAACATCCAGCAAATCCTGACATTCCGTGAAGGATCTGATCCGTTGGCCCACGAACATGTCTCCCACTTTTGAGAAGTCGGTGTCTCTCCATTTCTGGAATGACCCTTTCGCCATCCCTGGGAGGGAAGTCCGGGTTGTCGAGCAGTAGTATGAAAGGGGCCGGGTCTATTGTTAGGGTTTCATTCTTGGTGGCCCTATCCCAGATTTGCATGGTAGAGCTCATGACTTTGCTGATCTTTATGTTTTTGTGCCTGTGCTCAGGTCTCTTCCACAGGAGGTGACGCAGGTTGGATCTTGCGACAGCTCTATCCTGTGCCTCCCACCATTTTTCTGAAGTGTCCGTGATCCATTCGTTGATTACCCATAGTTGGGCCGCCTCGTAGTACTTCCTGAAATGGGGGAGCGCCATTCCTCCATCTGATTTGTGAGCTCTGAGCGCCTGTTGTGAGATTCTTGGTGTTTTGTTTTGCCATACGTATTTGGTGATGATTTTGGTGAGTGACTTGAAGAAAGATGTCAGAATCCTTATGGGGAGTGCTTGGAAGTAAAAGAGCAATCTGGGCAAAATCGTCATCTTGATTACAGTTATTCTGCCCCACCAAGAGATTGTCAGCGGGTTCCATCTGTTTAGGTCTTTTTTCACAGCTTCTAAGAGGTTTGTGTAGTTCCCCGCGTACAGGTTTTGTATCTTGGGTGTCAGTGTCACTCCTAGATACCTCACGCCTTCTTCTGCCGTTTGTAGTTGTAGGTCTTTTGTTAATTTGTGGATCTCTTCTTTGTTTCCAGCTAGTGCCATTACTGTTGATTTCTGCTTGTTAATTTTCAGCCCCGAAATGTACCCATATTTGTCTATTAGTTGGATGAGGAGTGGGAGGGTTTTGCTTGGTTCTGTGATTGTCATCATCATATCGTCGGCATATGCGGCTGTCTTGTGTGTGTGTCCTCCCATTTCTATACCCTTGATGTCTTGGGTCGCTCTGATTTTCACCAGGAGGGGTTCTAAAAAAATCGCATACAGCAGTGGTGACAGGGGGCATCCCTGTTTTGTACCTTTCCGATTTTGATGGTATTCGAGAGTTCCCGGTTGACTGCTATCCTGGCCGTAGGTGCATTGTAGTTGGCACGGATCATGTTTATGTATTCGTTTCCCATGCCCATTTTCTTAAGGGTCGCGAATAGCATAGATATTCATGATCCCTGCTTTCTCTATGAGATGTACTATACGTCTTATGTTGTCGTGGGTTCTCCTGCTGGGGATGAAGCCTGCTTGTTCCTGATGTATACATTTGGGGAGCAGAGGCGCCAGCCTGTTTGCAAGAACCTTCGTGTAGAGTTTGGCATCGACATTAATAAGGGCTATTGGGCGGTACGAGCTCGGGTTTTCTGGATCTTTTCCCTTTTTATGGAAGACGAGTATCTTAGCCTCGTTCATTGAAGCCGTGATATTGTTTGAGGTCTTGAAGTTGTTGAATAATGTGGTTAGATGGGGGGTCAATACGTCTGCATATGTTTTGTAGAAGGCCGCGGTGAAGCCATCCGGGACTGGGGCTTTATTCTTGGACAGATCTCTTATTGCTTTCCCTACCTCCTCCGGCACGATAGACTCCTCTAAGGCCTCTTTTTCGGATGGCGATACCGTCGGGAGAGTGAGTTCTTTCAGGAAGGCTGCTTGTTCTTCTTCCCTCGGATGTTGCGAAGAGTACAGGTTCTGGTAGAACTTTCAAAATGCTTCTTTTATGTCTTTTGTTTGTGTTTTCTCTGTTCCTTGTTCATCTTTCAGTGTTTGCACCGTTTGCTCCTGTCGTCTACCCTTTAACTGTCTTGCTAGTAGTTTGTCGGCTTTGTTTGATTTTATCGTGTACCAGTGTTTTGTGTGCATTAATTGTGTTTCTGCTCTTTTGGTCCTGATCAAGTCTAGCTGGCTCTGGATATGTCTGTGCTCTCTTTCTTTTCCTGGAGGGATTCTGGACCATTTCTTCCCCTATTTCTACCAGTTTTTTTCCCAGTTCATCTTCCCATATACATGATAACTTGTCTTTCTGTGCCTTTAATGCGATTAGATGGCCCCTCATTATTGCTTTGAATGCTTCCCATGTTGTGCTTATGGAGACATCTGGGGTGTCGTTGTACTCGAAGTATTCCTCTATCTTTTCTCTGATAGCTTCTTTTGACACTGGGTCTTGTATTATGTCTCTAGGGAGCGTCCATCGCCATAGATTCGATCTTTTCATGAATTTGGGGAGTGTAATCCACAACGGGGCGTGGTCCGAGAGTGATATTAGGCCTCTTTCTATGTCCCGTATTTCTCCAACTAGGGTCCCTGATGCCTAAATATAGTCTATCCTGGAGCTGGTGTCATGTATGTGCGAGTGGTAGGTGTATCCTTCCGTTGATCCTTTAAGTCTGCGCCATACGTCCTCTAGGGCTTGGCTCTACATCGTCTGTTTCAGCGCCTGAGAGGGAGATCCTACTTGGCTACTTTTGGGGTTCGATCGATCCTCTTTGTGGTTCCATGCTAGGTTGAAGTCTCCGGTGAGGATCACCTCCCCTTCTGTGAAGTTTTCTAATTTGTTGATTGTGTCCTTGATAAAGCCCTCCTGTCCGGTGTTTGGAGCATACAGAGTGGCTATTGATAGTTGGCGGTTGTCTATCTTGACCTTTGTAAAGACATAGCGACCGTTCTTTTCTGTTTGTGTCTCTTTGATCTGGACCTGTAGGTGATTTGCGAAGGCAATAAGTACTCCTTTCTTTTTTTCTTCATCGTTAGATTGGATGATTTGATTGTAGCCCCTATTCCGAAGGAGGCCTCTCCTTTTTTTCTGTATATGCGTCTCTTGGAACGTGATTATATCATATTTTTCTCTGTGCAGGAAGTGTTCCAGTTTTTTCCGTTTTACAGGCATGTTCAGTCCTCTGATGTTGTATGTTAAGACTTTTACCCCATTCTTCCGGGTTAGTCTTTGTTTTCTTATAGGTTTTCCTTTGTGGGTCCCTGTGTTGAGCAAAGGAACCGGTGTTGGAGTCATTTCCCCTATGAACATACCCCCACCCCCCTACCCCCCTCCCTCCTTCTCCCCCCAGCTTTGCCCCTGAGGAGGGCGCTGGGCCCTATGGTTGCTCCGGCGTCGCGCCTTTGCTCCATGCCCTCTAACATCTCAGGGTTAACTGTTCACAGGGGATCCTAAACCCTGCTAGTGGTACGGATTCCATGGCCGTCCCATGGCTCTGCCGCGCCTTCTCGTCGGCACCTGCCCTGTCTGATTTGTCTGTGCAATCTTTGCCTCTCCCTCCGTCTGATTTTGCGAGCGTGCTGACTGCTTGGGGTGTCTTAGCTTTTCTCCGGCTTGCAGGATTGGAGTCTTGTTTTCCGTTGCTCCGTTTGCCATCCCCTCGGCTGTCTTCTTTGCCTTTGGGGTTCCCTGGCCTTTGCTGTCTCTGGTTCCTGTTCCCGGCATCCCAATATCGTTAGGCCTTCCTCGCAGGTGAGTATTCGATGTTGCTTTTCTTCCCATGTGAAGAGAAGGCCAAAAGGAAATGTCCATTTGTAGCAGATTTGTTTTTCTGAGAGGAGTTTCGTAAACTGGCTCATTTCTCTTCTTTTTCTGAGCGTGGATTGGGCTAATTCTTGGTAAAGCTGGATTTCCTTACCGTTCATTCTAATTTGCTCCATTGTTCTGGCTTTATTTAAGATTTGTTCCTTTTGGGCGTACAGTGTCATGGCCACTAATACGTCCCTAAGGCGTGATCCGGGCTCTCCAGTTCATCGAGGGCCTACTCTGTGTATCCTATCGATGTGGAGGTCGTCCCCTGTCCCGTCTTGCAATATTTCTTGGAATACTTGCTGAATCGCTGTGCGTAGGTCTTTGACGGCTACTGTTTCCGGCATATTTTTAATTCTGATGTTCGATCTTCTGGACCTGTTTTCCAAGTCTTCGCATTGGGTTTCCAGTTCCTGCGCTAGGCATGCGAGTCGATCTTGTGCTTCTGCATATTGGAGGACTTCTTCATCCATATTCTGGACCGACCTTTCTAGATTGTCTGTTCTCTCCTCAAGGTTTTCTATGTCCTTTTTCAGTTCTTGGACCGCTTGTTTCAGTTCTCCCTTCATGTTGTCGAACTGTGCTTGGGTTGATGCGATGAACTTTTCCTGGAACTCCTTGAACCATGTTTTCATGTCGTCCCTTGACGCCATTTCTGCGTCTTCTTTCTGATCAGCTGGGTCTACCCCCTTGTTTTTCTGTTTGTTTGATCGCTTTGGTATCTGATTTTCTATTCCCCAGATTTGGGTCAGGTCTTGGTCTAGCCTGGAACCGCTTTTGCTTGCCGCTGTTGCCTGGGTCCCACTCTTCGTTCTAGGTCTTGACATGTGTATGTCTCTTGCCCCCTTCTGCCACTTCGTCGTTGGGTCCTCTGTAATGTGTGGAGTGGTTGTCGGCTGCGAATCTTTGACAGAGGACCAGCCGCGCTATGGGGTGCTTGCTGGAGTTTAGGATCCCCTTTTTCTATCTTTGTGGCGCGTTCCCCGCCGCGCGTTGGGCCACGGTCTTGGGGGCCCGAGTTTCTCCCTTTAGGTGTCTCTTCGTGTTTTTCTGGGGTCCCTTCTTCGTTTCTTTTGCGGTTTCAGTTTCCCTGTAATTTTGATCGTTGCGGGGCTTCTGCCGGTTCCCTAGGTTGAGGCCTTCACTCTCTTGGTGTGCCCACTTTGCTGATGGAGCCCCCGCCGGCCCACCTTGATGTCGCCGGGGGGGCCTGGGTCCTTATTTCTTGCTTCATGGGGGGAGGCCGGGCTCTCGCAATCTCCGGCGTGGAGCGCCGGGTTCCCCGCCCCCGATCTTGTCTGGGGGTAGGGGGGCGCTTCCTTCTCTCCCCCGTCCCCCGTGCGCTCCCCTTTGCTCCTTAGGGGCCCGCCGCCTTTGTCTGTATGGGGGGGGCGTCCATCCCTGTCTACCCCCGGTGCGTACCTGCGTTATGGGTGCACCTCTACTGGGCTCCTCTGGATCCGGAGGTCCACTGTACTCAGACCGCTGTCTCCGCTGCCTCCTTCTCCCTCCGATCGGCGCCGGGGGGCATGGTATCCCGTCTCTCCCGCCGTGTGGGCCTCGCTCTCTTGCTGCGGCGTTCTCCGGCGCCCGTCTCCTCTCCTCTCCTCGCCGGCGCTGCGAGGTCTCCGGGTTGGGTTGACTCCTATGTACGCGGGCCTCGCGGGCTGCCGGAGTTTCTGCTCGGCTCTTCGGGTCCTCCACGGATCGGCCCGCGTGTTCCCCTCTGCTGCTGGTGGGCCCCGAAGGACGGCTCTCTCCGTGGCTTCCTCGCCGGCGTGGAAGTGGTCTTCAGGGCCACGACCGCCGGCTGGTTCACTTCTGTGGGAGTTGTCTCCCCTGTCTCACCTTCCGGCGGTATGAGGCACCTCTCGGATGGCACGGCGACCGCCTAAATTATTGTGCTTTATTGTCGCGGCCCGAGCTTTGGGATGGAGCTACGCTCACGCACGTCTGCCCGGCTCGGCCGCCATCTTGGAATCCCAAAGACACATTTTAAAAAGACTGATAACTTGCTGTGTAAAATTGTCAAAAACACAAAAATAACAGCATTGTTAATGTAAATAACGGCTGCACATTTTAAAAGGCGCCATAATTCTGTGACATGTTCCAGGAAGAAACAGTGGAAAATGTGATATTACACAAAATGTATTTTTGATAGAAGCATGAAACTTCATACACTTATGCCCATGTTCAATGCGCACATTTGTAGAAATTTGCTCCGAAGTTGGACATTATGTTCCGGATAAAAAGGGCAAAATTCTGTAAAAAGCAGACACAAGATCTTACAGCAACGGGGTTTGGAGGAGTATCTGCTACACAAAATATGTAATCTATATATATGATTGTTATAGAGGTTGCACACATGGAAATATGTATTGTACCAAAAGCAGATTTTGTGCTCAAGAGGCTAGGGGTGGACTCTAGGCCTCGTAACCCCACATCATAAATGTAATACCCTGTTCTTCTCCTCCTATCAAGGAAGAGAGGAGACCCTGACCAATCCCTGTCAAAGGGGTGCGCTTAGGATAAACCAGCAAACACACCCCTTTATCATAAGCATAAATAGAGACAGCTCAGCACTCCGAAAGGACACGCAGATTCACCCACTAACTGATTGCTGGCAGAGCACCCTGGATTAGAACCATCCATCTTATTTACTCCAGACTCCAGAACCTTGGCATAGCAGAGAGACTCATTGCATAGCTGAACCATTTTCAGCTAGGCCTTAAAATTCCAGAACCAGAACCCCAGAAACCTAAGGGGAAATAGACAGCCGGGCTGTGCTGTACTGCTTGCCTGCTAAAATAATTATCATCAGAACCAAAAGATCCAATCCAGTCTGGTGCCACGCTGAGACCAGAACCATTGCGGACCCAATCCCGTCCTGTGCCGTGCTGTGAACAGAACCAGTCCAGTCCGAGGTGCCCAGCAGTCTGTCCCAGAACCAGAATCCCTGACCAGAAATATTGACGGACCAGAATCCTGACGGTTCCGTTTAAAAACATATCTAGTGAGTATCTAAAGATAGAACTGTGTCACTAGCATATGTACTGTCCATAGTCAATCCCTATCTTAAATCCATCCCATCTTGTCTTCAGAACCTGCATGGTTAGAAATCTTTTTGAATTGCCTGAACTCTATTTTATCCTGCCTATCTTCCTCCTGTACTAGTATTGTTAAAACTATCTTTGCGCTGATATATTTCATCTGAAGAAGGCGAGCTCCTCAGCAGGCAGTCGCCCTGATCAAGTGGCTGTGCTTCCGTCTGGTATTTGTTTCTTCATAGTCATCCCCTAGTGTAAGAAATCCTTTTTGTCATTTTAAAGTGCATTCCTGTTTCCTATTCTTGCGCCTATCTCGAGAAAAACGACCTCCACTAAAACGTCCATAACTCATTCAGTTTTTGTGCTAGAACATCTGATTGTAGCTAACATCCACAGCTTTAATTCGCATCTAAAACCGCATTCCAAATCCATATAGTTCTCCCATAATCGCGATTATCGTGCACGTAAAAGTTTGCCGCAAATTTTCATTTAGGGAAATTCTGACACGTGTAAAACAGCTTTTGATTGCACCCAACCTTGTTTTTAAGATTTCACATTGTTCCTTAGTATCAAATCATTGCTAGTGTTTGTGTACAACTATCCAAAGTGGCTCCCATAGGAATTTAAACAATTTCAGCAATTTAAACCATATTTAGTGTTTTTACCCAATCCATTCTCCAGATAACTTTAAACCATTCTGACCGCTTGCCAATCAATTCTGTTTTTCTCTTGTGTTGCTGGGAGGAAATTGGGATTGATATTTTGTTTGAATTCTGCCATTCCTGAATACCTGTTCTCTCTCTCCTCCTATCTCTTTACATTGCGTATTGGGGCGTTGAGGGGTGTGCAGGGGGAAATGGTAACCACATTGCTATTTGATCTGCTGTCACGATGCCTGCCCCCAGACATCCGGAACAGGTCCATCTGTCCAGGGACCAGGCACCCAAGAAGACACAGGAATTCCCAAAACCCTGTCTAGGGGCTATATGGGTTCAGTCCTGGCACCGTAGGCGCCAGGCTCATATTGCCAACTTTAAACTATGCAGGTCATCCTGCAAATAACTCATGTACAGGCCATCATGAGGCCATGAAGGGACTACTTTCCTTTAGGAACTATTTTTCTGCTTGGGTGTGGTACTGGAACTTCTTACCGCGGAACTACTTTTTGATGCTATTTAAACCACGCCTGAAGAGCAGCACACGCTTCGCGTTATTCTGCATTTTAGCAACGTAACGCAAAGCATGTCTGCAGTCCAGCATCCAGTCTACAGCCACACCCGGCTTGTGTCCAGAGCCGATCCTAGAGAAAAGGAAAGAAGAAGAGCAGGTTAGAACAAGGAAATTTCCATTTGGTCATCTTTTCCTGGAGCAGCCGCACCTGTGGATAAAGGAAAAAGACATTTAAAAAAAAGCGTCGCATTGCCAGCTGCAGCGCCGCGCCATACTCACCTGTCTTTGGAGCATCTCCACGACTTGGCGCAGCACCCGTTGAATCACCGCCCGAAACATCAGCATCTGAAAAGACAAGAACAATCAAAAGGTGAGCGGGGTTCCGCCAAAGACATTCTTTTATACTCGCAAGATACTTACTCGGAATTTTACCGCTCGAGGCAGCGCTGGTCACCATCCTACGTGAAACATTTTCGGCAAGGCGTCGCACCTGCAAAGAAGATAGAGAACTATTGGTTAATTACATTTGGAACAATATTACTTGGTAGACAGTGCTTGGTACAAACTGACCTAAGCGCTACCTTTATCCATCGAGGCAAACTCACTCCTTGGATCACGCTGCAAGGGAAAAGGTATGAAAAGAGCAAGAGTGAATTAAAAGACATTTGAACACTAAAAGAACTATACATTCGGTTTACACACTACTTACCTCGGAGTCATTGTTGTCTGGAACTCTGCCAAATACCTTCGGATCAGTGAAGTAACTGAACTTCTACATGCCCCTGCACTCCACGCAGGATGGAGAGTTCATCCTTCCAAACAATAAGGTGAGACTTTATGAAGGGAAATACTGGAAGTTTTCAGGGAAAGTAGTGTTAGTCTAACCTCTCTACAATGGGTGGCTAATCCCCTTTACTGCTTTTAGGAAAATATTCCTGTGGGCCAGGCAGACGAAAATGAGTGGGCAAGTGCAGTCGATCATCACTTCGCTACGAGTCACACTTGTCGAGACCGCAGAAGTCCAGCTTCGTTTGACGCCCCTGTGGAATCCAGGTGAGCGTAACATCTGAACACACAAACAAAAGTATCATTTCTGTGCTGAATTGTTTTGCTCACGATTACTCCTTGTGTATTAAAGAGGTTATTTAGTGTTACATCACCCCATTGGTGGTTATTGTGTACCTATTAAACATATTGTGATACATTTGTAAATACATAAATAAATATTTTAACTTGGCAAACCAGCCTGATTCCTGGTTCAGTGTGACCGGGGGGGGGGGTTCCAGGAGAGGGGCGTGATATGAGTGGTACATCGATCAGAATAAAATAACTTTTAGACACAAATAAATAAGGATTTCAGTTGTGCATTCCACGCTAGGCGTTGACTTAGGTGAAGTGCTGGATTGAAATCACTTACAGATTGGGGGCTCGTCACGAGATCCTGAATTAGACATACCACTTGTGACAGTCTAACACAGCATGATAACTGACGGGGTACATACACCTTGTTGGGCTACCACACTGTGCTACACTGTAAAAACACCCTTTAATAGAAACACTCAAAGGAGTTGGGCCTGTTTGCAAAGGTAAAAGTAACCCTGAGATAAGTCAGAAGAAAATTAATATTTCCGTAATGACGACCCCAGTGGAAATTAATATGGCAAAAGAACACCTACTGCACAAATTGTTTGTCAGGGGTGAATGGGTTGAGCAGGATCAGAATGTTTGGCTGGAGGAAATCAAACAACAAGCCACGCCACAGAATTAGATATATGTCAGGACCAGGGTCCATTACACCAGGCACATAGTGAGCTGAAGAGCAATGTAAAATTGCCAAAATAGCAGCATACCCGTACCTCCACATTGGAGTAATACAGGACAAATATGCCGAAAACCTAGATCTGGCAAAAAGGCAAGTACAATCACTAGAGAAGGCCCAAACTAATCTGGACTCTGCATAGCAAAGGCTACAAAAGAGCCAGGAATCGGAGAGTGAAACCAGACAGTACCTGATAAAAGTAAAAGAAGATCTGGATCTCCTGCAGCAAGAAAGGGTAGAGCAAGACACCAAATTACTGACACTGCAAAAAGAGTGTCGGGAAAGATTGGACTCTCTACTACAGAGCCAACAAAAGCTAGAACAGCATTTACATTATAATAGGGCCCGCGCAAGGCAGATAATCGCCCTGTAAAATCAGATTGATGAGATAAAAGAAGAAAATAATAAATTAATTCTTAAAGACCTTGAATCCCAAACAGAATTTGATGAAGAGCGCCAGAAAGCTGGTGCGTTAAAAAAACAAAGGAACGACCTGGCTGCACAGAGGGGTACTCTAAGTCAGGAAAGGGACGCCTTAGGCCAGGAAGTCAACTATTTAAAAACCAAGGAGGGAGAAAATCACCTGGCCCTTCAGGGACTGGGCGAACTCAAAATAGACTATGAAAAGCTGTTGGAGCACACCAGGAGGGTGGAAGATGCTCTGGCAAAGAATGACTAGGCCAGTAAGGACAGAACTCAGGAGGTGAGCCTCCTGCAGCAAAAATTGGCCCAATACTCCCAAATCAGACAGGAAGCACAGAGAGACAATGAGGCTCTCTGTGAAAAAAAGATGACAGGCTCCATAGACAGGTAGGAACAATTAATAGAGACCAGTAAGGCTTTAATAGAAGAATAAAAAAGGTCAGATTCTTGCATGCCAACAGGGAGTAGGGGCTGAGAGAGATGAGGTCAGATGGGAGAGGGAAACCCCTGAGCATAACCTCAGGAACCCTGGCCCCAGAGACCTCAATCTCTTCAATTCCATGGAGTCTGCCACCCCCATGTCCACTGGCTCACATGAGCCAAGGGCCATGGGGATGGTAGACTTCAACCCAATGGGGAATATGGGGCTAATAGGTCAGCAGCTGCCAGAAATGGATGGGCGGGCATCTATGTATGGGTTCCCAAGTGCTAGGGCCATCTTCTCTGATCAGGGAGACTCCAGTGAGGGGAGAATCAGAGAAATGGATCCTCAGAAATATAATTTACCCAGAGATCAGACGGTAAAATTTGGTGGGGAACTCCATGAGACTAGGCCCACTAAGAGCATATTAAAAACCTCTTCACAGCTAGGACAGTGGGAGGGGTTACTCAGCCAATCCGGGGGGGCAAGGAAGAGTCAGAAGACTCTTCTGAGCGCCACAGGACCCAAGAAACTAGGCCCCCACATTCTGCCAGCCATTCCCAGGCTCACAGAATCCGGGAGAGCCTAGAAGACCAGACAGCCACCTCTGGTAGCAGTGCCTCTGAGTCAGAGGATGAGTGGACCAGGGTGACCCGAACTAAAAAAGCCAACAAAGTCAAGAGGGCTTTACTCAAGGATCCCCTAAAACAAATAAAAGCTATTAGGAGCGTCATTACGCCCTACCACAAGAATGCAAAATATTCGGTTTAAGAGCACCTTGAGTTATTCCAACAGATGAAACTTTCCATCTGAAGGACAGCCAAAGCTGTATACAGTATGTAAAGTGGACATTTTCTCCTGAGTACTCCAGCTTCTTTGTTGGGCTGGAGGATCAGAACCATTCTAGGTGGTCCACCTATAGGGAGGCCATCCGGAAACATTTTTCCATTCACAGGAACCCTCAAGAGGCTCGCAAGGCAGCCTACAACTTTCAATGTGGGGAAGACCAGGCCCCGCAAGAATTTGTTCAGGAATTAAAACGCGCCTTTGCGCAGACTACTAGAAGGGTGTGCACTGACAGTAAAGAATTTGTGAACACCTTCTTTCATGCTCTCCCTAAGTATATTATGACCCAGCTAGTGAGGGACTTTCACGAAAGATCACTGGACTTGGTCATTGAACAAGCAACACGCATCTATTAAGTGCAGAAGCCATTGGAAAATAAAAATAGTAGCAAAAGCCCCAAAAACAACCAACACCCCTGCTGCTGCTAAGGTGGCGGAGGTGAAGGTTGCCCCCATTTTAGATCTGGAGATGGGGGGGGCCTAAAAAACTTCCCGCACAGAATCCAAACAACCCCAAACCCAGAAGGTCCTCAGGGCAATCCCAAACAGGGAGCCAGGGAGGTAACCCCACAAATGGGACCCCTAACTCCCCTGACTACATCAGCCCATGCTACAAGGGCAACAGACCCATCCTGGGCTATGTGTGGACTCCTCCAGCCCAAGGGGGGATCCAACCAAACAGCAGGAAACCCAGGGAACTGCACTCCTCACTTTCCCCAGGAGGGCAGTAATCACCCAAATACTGGACAACATTTCTTTCTCAGGTACCCGCCAAACTTCAACCCCCAAAACAACCCATCCTTCTTTCCCCACTTTCCTGAGCCCAGAGAGCCCAATCCGGGAGAGGGGAGGCCAAGGGTGGAGGGGTACCCAAACTTCCCGAACCAGGGGTATTTTGGGAGAAGGGATAGTTACCCTTCCCGGGATCAACCCAGGGTAGATCTGAGGACCCCGTACCAGCCAGATCGGGTGTCCCAACTAAAGCGCCAGGTTCAGAACATGGCACAGGATCTGGGTCGCATGCTGAGGGCTCAACAGAACCCTCAGATGAGCATGGCGGCTCAGAATGCCTAAAATCCAGGGTCAGGTGCTCCAAAACAATGGTGGGGAAAGAACCTCGACAACCCACCGGTTTTCAGGAAAGAGGCACAAGGGGAATGGGGGTGTAAAGCCTTCGAGGAAGCTTCCTTCCCCACTTGTGGAAAGCCCCTGGACACCCAGGAACCGGAACCAAAATCTCCTGCCCCTGAAAGTCTGCAACCTAAGGAGCAGAGGGCGGGTAGGCGAAATAAAGAGCCCCAAAAGACCCATTTTGAGGAGGAGGTACAAATCCTCCAGTTTGAAGGAGAGGGATCCTTAGAGGGTCCTGGGAAAGGGATCTTGTCCTTCAGGGATGGGGGAACTCCTCCCAAAGAAAAATGGGTCCTAAAAGATCGAAATCCAGACTGGGTAGATGTGGGGACCGAGTTAGAACCGCCCATCATCAGTACCCAGAATGACCAGCACGAAAATCCCCTGGTTCAAACCCATCCTGGTGACTGCCTCCAAAAGGGGGGGGGGCAGCCCAGAATCAGAACCTGGGGAATCCAAAACTTCCCCCGTATCTAGCTGTTACCTTTTTCTTAGAGATTCCCAAGAGCCCAAACAGAATCCTGCCCAAATCACCTCTCTGTCAGTATCCAAGGCTAGGAAATGAACCCACCAGTTGACCAAAAATGTGAATTATCTTTGCCCCCTTGAGGAAAAGGAGGGAAGATTTTATGCCCCGGTCCAAATACAAGGGCCATGTACAATTTTGGCACTGGTGGACACTGGACACCAAGCTACCCTTCTGTCAAAAAGGCCCTTTGATCAACTGAATTCGGGAAGGGGGGAGAAATACCAAATTCCTCTCACCCCTCTTCCAGGACAAGTTCAGAACTTCAACGGGAAGGAAATTCTTGTCGAGGGGACTGCGGATTTGGACATTAAAATTGGGCGACACAAGGTGAAGCACCCGGTCATAGTTGTGACTCCAGAGGGCACACCTTGTTTACTAGGGAATGACATCCTGCGTAGGTTGTCTCCCCTCATAGATTGTGTAAACAAGGTCCTCTGGATCCAGACTAGCCGACCAATAAAATTGAAACATAGGGTCAACCATGTTAGTATAAACGGCACATGCCACATGGTTGAACAAAAACCTGACCAAATAGAATTTCACTTCCAGAATAATCCCATCCGGGACAGTAATTGCAGTAGGACAACTAACTGGTGATGGGGAGTCCTCTCTATTTCTGAAAATCAACCTCCGTTCCAGTCTAAGGTGGCATTCCACACTGGAAGGAAACACTTTGAAATTCTATACAAATTCACAATCAGAAAATCCCATTCCTATAGTCCAAAAAGATGAGAAATCAGCTCAAAGCGTGGCTGATATTCAGAAAATTGGAGAGCAGTTGTTCATCCCTATTCAGTTAAATGAAGTGAAGGACACTGTTCTCGCCCGAGTATGTGTGAACAACGGTAAGAGCTTCATCAGCGAGGCCATGTTCCGCAAACTCCCAAAAGATCCAGCCATTCCCACATTTAAATTGTTAGACAAATGGGAAATGGACCTGGAAACACCCAATTCCAAACATCTCCTGCCTAGCAGGTGTATGTTCCAAATTTCCATAGGCGACAAGAACATAGTCCATAATTGTTGGGTGTTGCGAGATGTCCCTGCTGCATTTTACTTAGGCAGTGACATTCTCAATCGCTTTGCCATTAGTTTGGACCTAATAAACTTCAAAGCTTGGTCCTGATTAGCAGGTAATCCCATGGACGTTGATGACCCAAAGAAAGCATTTCGGTCAGCACAACTGCTGCCATATGCAGTTGAAATTCAAATTGGAGAGGAAGTCACCATCCCAGAACGGACCCGACAATTCTCACTGAAAGTAAAAATTAAAAGAGGACAGAAACTGAAAAACCCTGACGCCTATGTCCATCTTAATGCTCATTTCCAACAGCAAGGGTTGGGGGTAACCCCAACACCACTAGACAACATAGAACACAACACCATTCCAATAGAGGTGGATAACAGCGACCTAAAGAGTATCACTCTGGCCGTAGGCACCATTATTGGAATGGCGGTTGATGACTGACATTTTTCCATAGATTTAGGTAATTAACTGTTAGGATGAATCACCAAGGACTGTTTTGACAGTGATAGCGACGATGACACAACACCAGACAGGATCTTCACCTGGCATGGGGGGAATTTCCTGGTGTACTCTTCCTGCCCTTATGGTAAGGAAGATGTGACCTGTGACTTCAGGAGGGATAGGTGATCTTTCAAGTCCACGAGGACTGCCTTCCCCACCTGAAGCCACCAGTCCAAATCAGCACGTTGACCAGGGACTTCTCCAACCAGCTGGAGGAGGCCGCAGAGATAGCAAAACCAAAAGTCTTTCCAGGCTTCAGGCAGATGGTTGAAGAGAGAGTCAACCTAGCTGATGCCTGTTAGACTCTGGTGCAAAAGCAAAAATTGAAACAAGTTTTCTTAGATTTTCAAGATCTCTTTCCGGTGGACTCATATGACTGTGGTCGCACCGACATCCACACAACAACAATTCCCATGGACCGCATGAATGGAGTCCCTTACTGAAATAATTAAGAACCTTGAGTCCCGTGGGATAATTTGTCCAGTCCACAGCACTTTCAATAATCCGGTGCTGGGGAATTTGAAACCTAACGGCAGTGCGCACTCTGTGCTGACCTAAGGGAGCTCAACAAATGGGTCCATACTTCCCAATGGCCTCTTCCCTACATTGACCAAGGGCTGACCCAGATCTAGGGGTCAAAAGTATTCACTGCAATAGACCTGACCAATGGGTACTGGACTGTACCTGTCAGTAGGGAGGACTAATACAAGCTGGCCTTTACCTTCGGGGGGCAGCAGTACACATGGACCCGGACTCCCTTCGGTTACATCCACTCCGGCAATGAATTCAACATTTTCCTACACAAGGCCATGCCCGACTTGGGTGAAAGGGGTAACCTGGCCTATGTAGATGATGTTCTAGACCAAAGCTCAACTGTGGAGGAACACATAGTGGAGATCCGTTATGTTCTGACACAGTTGAGGGCTGCAGAGCAAAACTCTCCTTTCAAAAGGCACAGTGGTGCCAAACCCGTGTCAATTTCTTGGGGCATGAGATTACTCCTCAGGGTCTCTGTCCCCAGGAAATGAAAGTGGAAGCACTCCAGAAATTAAAGGACCCCACAACTCTGAGGGAAGTAAGGAGCCTCCTTGGACTAACTAATTACAGCAGAAAGTTCATTGAGGACAACACAGAGATCACAAGACCCCTGATCCATCTTTTGAAGGGGGGGTCAAGTGGGAGTGGGGTCCAGAACAAGCCGAGGCAGTAAGACAACTCAAAAGAAGCTGCCTCTCACAAGCACTTGCCTAGCTTACCCTGTCAAAAACAAGGAGTTCTTCTTGGAGACAGGGTTCTCAAATACATGCTTGATGGCAGTATTATATCAAAAGCATGACAAGGTCAATAAAGTAATCTCCTGTGCGAGTAAAACTTTATCCTCTGTGGAGGAAAAATTCAACGATTGTGAGAAGGCACTCCTGGCAAAGGTGTGGGCATTGAAGAATTACCACCCGTTCATCCAAGGGGAACACATCATAGTGGAGACTCCACACCAACCTTTGCAATATCTTCAGAGTGAAAGGATCCGAGCCGGAAATGTGAGTAATTCCTGAATTACTTCCTGTATTCTGTCCATGCAAGGCTTTCCTGTGGAGGTCAGATATGGCCAAAACAAGAAGAGTCTCCTCGCGCAAGGTCTGGCAGACTTGCATGATTGTGCCAGAGAAAACTGTCTCGAGGACGAAAGTCTTAAAATCAAGGACAACATGGAGGCATAACTTAATTCCCCCACACAAAGTCTATGAAGAAGACCAGTGTGAGGGAATGCCCACGGTCTATGTGGATGGGTGCTCCTACCATGTTGACAACAACAGGAAAAAAGAACGTGTGGCCGGCATAGGGAATGCATGGGTGAATGATGCCCCAGAACCCTCCGCTGGGTACAAAATCGGTCCCCGAAGTAGTCAAGTGGCACAGCTGATGGCTGTGCATCAAGCCATCCTCACTGCTGTCCAACACCAACTCCACGAACTGGTCATAATCAATGATTCGGATTATGTACGGAACGGGTTCGTGGAGCATCTGGTTAACTGGAAAACCAAAGGCATGCTATGTGCTAATAATAAACCATTGAAACATGGAAAATTAATACAAAATATTGATGATCTGGTCACCTCGAAGGGGATGACCATGTACTGGAAAAAGATCAAGAGTCATTCTAAACTAGAGGGACCAGACAAAACTGGAAATGACTTAGCTGATCAGCTGGCCAAAACCAGAGCCATCCAATGGGATCTACTTGAGATCAAGTTCCTGTAGGGGGAAATACAGGTCACTGCTATCACTGGGTCCCAGCCAAATGCTCACAATGAACTCTCAACTGCACAATGGGGTAAGGAGACCCTAGATGCTGATTTGATTACGGCTCAAAAAGGGGATCCAATAATTGGTACGTTTTATCAACACATTGAGGACCCTGAGAACTTTCCCCTGATGGAAACCGATTACATAGGGAAAGAGGACCTCAGAGTGTTGATGAAATGTCCAAAAATATTCCAAATCCAAGACGGTTTGTTGGTGAGGAGATCCATAGCTGGCCATGACAGGTGGGTGGTCCCCACCACATTCCTAAGCCTGATGCTCAGTCACGCCCATGGCACGGCCACAGCCGGTCATCGGGGGTTTCATACAACACTAGAAATCTTGCGAGAGGTTGCATACTGGCCACACATGGGGCAGGACCTTGACCAATACTTGAAGGGGTGTCTTGAGTGAGCACGATTTCAGCCAACATCACTCACACACTGTGCTCCCCTCCAAAAGAGAGGGATGACACTGCCTTGGTCAGATTTACAAGTTGATTTTATTCGGACCGTGATTCGCTCCTATAGGGGGAACAAGTACATGTTGACCGTGACATGCTTGTTCACTAAATGGGTGGAATGTCTCCTGGCCCCAAATTGCAAGGCAGAAACAGCAGCTTCCCTGATGGTCAATCACATCTTCTCGCGTTTTGGACTACCCCAAAGGATTGAGTCAGACTTAGGTAGCCACTTCACTAGCAAAGTGATGACAAAGATGTGGGAGATACTTGGGGTCAAAAGGAAACTACATATTGCCTACCGGCAGCCTCTAGTGGTGGAGTTGAGAGATACAACAAGATAATTGTGAGCATATTAAAAAAAAGTTTGTGGCAGATTCTGGGCCAAGTTGGGACATATGATTACCTCTTGTCCTGATGGCCATCAGATCTACCCCTTCCTCTGCAACAAAAATGTCTCAGTTTGAGCTGATGACTGGATGAAGGGTGGTGCTTCCCCAGCATCTGCTCTACAGAACCCAAGAGCAGACCTTGATAAATGCCTACACAACTCATGAGTTTGTTGAGAATCTGAGAAAACACCTTCAACATGCTTTTGCCTATGCTCAGCGGAATCTAGAAAGATCTGCAGACAGTATGAAGACCCACTATGACCTTTAGACAACTAAAAAAGAATACCAAGTAGGAGACCGGGTCCACTTGTACAATTTCCAAAGGAACCAAGCCAAACAGCGCAAATTCCTCCTTAGCTGGCGGGGTCCTTTCGAAATTGTAGACAGAATCTCACCAGTCGCCTACAAAAATATGCATCCCCAAAGGTAGTTTGGCAGAAGGGGAACACAAGTGGGTCCACATCAACCAACTGAAGTGTTGCCATCCTAGGCATACTCTGCGGCAAGTAGAAGAGCCATCCGGAAACCCAGAGGGGGACATTCCGGATCCCTAGAAAATTCCAACTGTTAAAACCATTCCACCTGTTAAAATCATTAGGAATTACAGGCAGGGAAGATTGTCAGTTGTATGTCAAATGTATGCATCTGCCCCACTACATGAATAGTGGTGGGGAAATGTCCATAGCCATGCTCTGTTCTGTCTCATAGCATGGAAACCAAGGATTCTAAGCACCAAGGAGGACCACTCGGGGACCGGGAGGAAAGACCCAAGGGGCCCGGAGTATTGCTCTATACTCCCATCCGGAACCGGCGAGGAGAACCTGTCAATCCAACACTGATGGGAGAAGCAGATGACTGTCTCCATCTGGACCAAAAAGAAAGAAAGAACATCCCAATCTCCTGGCTTCCCCTTGACGGGTGGTCAACCTCAAGTCGTGAGGGGGGCTCTGTGGGATGTCTTAACCCACTTTTGCTCTGCCATGCGGCATCCCTGTGTTCTGATGGTGCTAGAAATATCAAAATGGCCGCAAAACCCTTGTGCGAGCCAAAACCGATGGAAATCGCGCTTTGCAACACAAAAGGATGGCTGGCCAATCTGCCATGCATGTTGTCAGAGGTGGAACAGGGATCTCACTCCTGAAACATGTCACTGGGCTTCACAACAAGTAAAAGTGGAGCACAGAGGGAAAAACAGTGCTTTGCTGAAAGAAATCCCAAATCTTGCTTTTAAATCATTTTTTCTTTGTTGCTGAAACTGCTAAATGCCGGTACCAAAACACCCTCAAACATCCAATATTCTTGCTGGGTGCTACAATTCACTTAGTTCAAGAAATCATGAAAAGCTGAATTTGTCATAAAAACATCCACAGCAAAAGTTGCCTGCCTGTGGAATCTGTCAAAATCTGGGCACAGTACCCTCGGCCACCTGAATGACAGCTGTCAGAAGCCTGCATAATAGACCTTAAACTTGTACAAGCTGAAATCAAATGGTTGAAAACTAAGTGGCCTTTTACTGAGAGTAACCTTTGTTGTAACTGTTCAATCCCATGGTTTAGAATCTGGAATAAGTGTTCTAGCTGCTTGTTTGAAATTACAAGTTTATTTTAAGCAAAGGAAAAAGGCAACAGAATAACATTTCAATGTGAGCCTGAGTAGAAGCAACCAAACCAGTATAACAGCTTCCCCCACAGAGGCCAGGTCTCTCCCTTCTGCTTCCCTCCACCAGGAAATCACACCTGAGTGATGATTATAGGGTGAAGGAAGAATTTGGGCTGCAGTGGGAAGGAGAAAATGGACATCCTCCAAGCTACAGGAAATGCCAAGTGTGAAGGGTCGTAAAATGGCCTGGGCCCAGGAGGAACTGGGAGGAGACTGTTTCTGAACTGCAGAGAGACAGAAGGAGGCAGAGACAAACAACCATTTGTTGCTTAACAAGGACCAAAGACACATTTTAAAAAGACTGATAACTTACTGTGTAAAATTATCAAAAACACAAAAATAACAGCATTGTTAATGTAAATATTGGCTGCAAATTTTAAAAGGCGCCAGAATTCTGTGACATGTTCTAGGAAGGAACGGCGGAAAATGTGATATTACACAAAATCTATTTTTGATAGAAGCATGAAACTTCATACACTTATGCCCATGTTCAATGCGCACATTTGTAGAAATTTGCTCCGAAATTGGACATTGTGTTTCGGATAAAAAGGGCAAAATTCTGTAAAAAGCAGACACCAGATATTACAGCAACGTGGTTTGGAGGAGTATCTGCGACACAAAATATGTAATCTATATATATGATTGTTATAGAGGTTGCACACATGGAAATATGTATTGTACCAAAAGTAGATTTTGTGATCAAGAGGCTAGGGGTGGACTCTAGGCCTCGTAAACCCACATCATAAAGGTGACACCCTGTTCTTCTCCTCCTATCAAGGAAGAGAGGAGACCCTGACCAATCGCTGTCAAAGGGGCACACTTAGGATAAACCAGCAAACACCCCTTTATCATAAGCATAAATAGAGACAGCTCAGCACTCAGAAAGGACACTCAGATTCACCCACTAACTGATTGCTGGCGGAGCACTCTGGAGCAGAACCATCCATCTTACTTGCTCCAGACCCCAGAACCTTGGCAAAGCAGAGAGGCTCATTGCATAGCTGAACCATTTTCAGCTAGGCCTTAAAATTCCAGAACCCTAAGGGGAAATAGACAGCCGGGCTGTGCTGTACTGCTTACCTGCTAAAATAATTATCATCAGAACCAAAAGATCCAATCCAGTCCGGTGCCGCACTGAGACCAGAACCATTGCAGATCCGATCCAGTCCTGTGCCGTGCTGTGAACAGAACCAGTCAAGTCCGAGGTGCCCAGCAGTCTGTCCCAGAACCAGATTCCCTGACCAGAAATCTTGACGGACCAGAATCCTGACGGTTCCGTTTAAAAACATATCTAGTGAGTATCTATAGGTGGAACTGTGTCACTAGCATATGTACTGTCCATAGTCAATCCCTATCTTAAATCCATCCTATCTTGTCTTCAGAACCTGCATGGTTAGAAATCTTTTTGAATTGCCTGAACTCTCTATTTTTTATTTATGTATGTTATTCCATGAATGGACATCGTGGACTGTCATGTAATGAAACAACTGAAATTTCTTGCAAACATAAAGTTTATTTAAAAGCTCACAATAGAAAGTCAAATGATAAATTAAAATTCATTTTTCATTTATTTTTTGAGTCATGTGTTCAGCATCAGCAAGTATGTTGTTCTTCTTAGTGGCTGCTCAGAATGATATATGTTCCCACTAGGGTCCAAATAACCAGTGTACACTGAATTTTCCCTGTACACCTCCTAGATTGATAGAGGGTAGGACAACCCCCTTGTTATAGCCTCTCCAGCCCTCCAGTCCTCCGCCGCTCCAGGGCAGCCTCTTTTTGTTCAACCATGAGAGGTTAAAGGGCACGTGGTGAGGCAGCGCGTACCCAGCTTGTGGCAAATCACTTCACCTAAAATTCCACCCCTGCAGAGTGCACACAGGCCTGGCACATACCAGCTGACAATCAATGATAATGACAAAAGGGACAGTCAACTGTCACAACCATACCAGCCTGAGATTGTTCACGGTGGAAGTGTTACATTGTGTGCATCCCTACCTACTTAAAAACACCCAATGCTGTGTCACAAAAAGACACACATTCATGCAGCAGGAATGACTACCCCCTTGCAAAATACCACATCAAAATAGTGCCATGTCACCCAACCCCTCCCCATCTCAGCTACCCAACACACCATGGCATGGCATGCAATGATAAAGCAACCAAATGAATGCACAACACATGACACAAGTGTCACAAAGTGCACTGTCCCTAATGTAAACAGGCCACAGACAATATGCTCTCAGTAATCAATAAGAAACAGCACACATGAACAAATACTTACCAGCAACACAAAACATCAGTACAGGATGAAACCGTGGCAATATATGACAGTAAAAAATTAAAGTAGTGCAAGTCTCAAAACCTGACTAAGGCAGCACATCCACCCCTTCCAACTGCAGAGTGTTGCTGTCAGGCAAATGTCTCAGTGAACTGCATACAACATGAACTGCATCTTCAAAGGAGACGGCCTTGTGAAGACATGAAGAACCTACATGTATATAAGGAGAAATACATGGATGGATGCACAAGCACATATCAATACACCATGCAGTGTAGAATCCAACAACAATCCCCACTAGGAATGTACACACAGTTTTGACTACAGACTGCCTACACTACTCATGGGAGCCCAAAGTCACTGTGTAAGTTACTGTCACTTGGTCACACCCTTTGCAAGCCCATGGAAAGGGGAAGCAGGAGGGGTGTGTGTGTCAGGAAACCAAGCATCTAACCCAAAGACAGGACAAGCCTGCATGTGCCCAGCTGGAATACACAGTGGATGCCCACGGGAGCCACACAAAGCAACACACTGTAAAAAAAAAAGAAAAAATCAAAAATGTCCATGCGTGGCCCAGGGGGGGGGGCACCCAGGAGGGACGAGGTACAGGGTGCACCCCAACACCCACATGCGTGGATGTTGAGAAAAATAAAGCTCCATGGGCTCAGTTGGAGAACTGCCGTCGCTGTCTTCACCCTCTGCTGCTACATCAGGAGGTGGCCGTGATATGGGAGGCAGCCCACGCAAAGCCCTGGTATGGTCCTCCATGGCAGCAAGCATGCAGGTCTGGAAGGTTTGGTTCTGCAGGATGATGGTACGGAGATGCCCATGCAGCACCTCACGGGTAGCACGCATTTCTGCCTGCATGGCCTCGTGTGATGCCCGGATCTCCGCACGGGTTGCCTGGAGCTCAGCTGAGAGTGAATGTGTGAGCTGCTCCAGCTGCTGTTCTGAACTAAAATCCCGGGAAACCTCAAGTTCACCCAGTGTATCTCTGAGGGACCTGTGTTCTATCCTCAGGGCTTCCCTGTGGGCCTGGGACTCTACGGATATGGCTGCGCGCAGAGGCTTCAGTGTAGCCTGTCGGTCCCTGTTGGATGCCAACATGTCCTCCCTGTGTGACTGGCAAATGGAGTCTGTTGCCTGCTGCTGGAGCTCCATCTGCCTTTCAGGGGGGATAATGGAAGTGGCCACTCTATCCATTGCCTGAGCCATCATTTCACACGATGCCCCCTGTTGTACTGCTATAGTGTAGATGGGGTTCTCCCACACACTATTGCCTGGTGGCGCACGGCCACCGCGTTGGTGGGCACCACACCTGTTTGGGGCGAGGCGATCTGCACCTTGCTGTGCTGGCACTGCCTGAGGCTGCAGGACTGCATTCCTCCTGTTATCTGCTGGCCCAGGAACAGGAGCAAATATTGTGGAGTGTGACCCTGCATCCGTAACCGCCAAAGGCGGACTTACCAACACTGAAATCCCCATAGAGGGGTCTACCCCTGGTGCAGGTGGGTTGGACAGAAAAGTATCCCTGCCAGAAACACTCACCTGCGACAGCACATATGTCTCACTGTCCGATTCAGCACCTGATTCATAGAGGTCTGCGGAGGTGTACCCAGAGACACCCATGGACAGCATGGTTTGTAGGACTAATGGGTTTTCTTCACTGGTGCCCGGTTGGGGCTGTGGTTCCTCCTGGGTCTGCACCATCTCCTCCTCCTCAACAGCATCAAGTGCCTCATCACCTGCAAAAACATGAAAGATAACAAATGGAAACAGGCATGAGCACCATAACACACACATAGGCCTGACGAGGCAGAGATCCAGTACATAAATTACACATGTTCCACATGACTATAACCCTGGCATGCATGCACTGTCAATGAGTTGGAAGGGGAGGCACAAAGCAGACACTGAGGACTCCAAGATGGAAAAGCAACACAAGTGCTGCATGCTGGATAGCACTGGCATCACACATTAGCCTGTGAGCGCCATGTCCAATACACATACATGACACATGCCAGCACATAGATGTGATGTAGCATAGCCATGGTACATTTGACAAGTACAGCCATATGTTAGGAAATCAGTACTGTCACCCATCCATGTGAGATGGACATCATGAGATGAAACATGCAAAATAGTGTGAGCAAACACGCATGTGCCATATGCTGCAACAGATCCAGTGTTCACTGATACAGTGATGGCAGGCAGATGAATACATCAATGGTTGGTCACTTCAACATGACAGAAGACAACAGTCATGTTCAACATCCAAACAGGTCACAAAAATGATTGTGTGCAGGCCATTACTCAATCAGCCTGAATGGTTAAATCATTCACATAACAAGGTAATAAATGTGGGCCATTGTGGGGTGTAATCTATGACAGATGTATGTCACATTTGTGGCAGTACGGCAAAAAGATGTGTCCTAAAAATGGCAAGGATTGAAACAAACAGGCTGAATGGACAGGAAAACATTTTGAACAATGTTGTTGCAAGATGACAGTTGAAGGGCAACTGCAGTAATCTGGTGCAAATTGGCAACTGTGGTCAGAAGGGATACTGTCATACCCAAACCTAAGGCCGGGGAATGGTTTGGAGGGACCACATGGGTGACCCATACCAGTCATGACTACACAGCCTCACCTGGCACTCAATCAGAACACATCACCCAAGCAACATACACATGGATTGCATACACATGCATGGACACTCACCGGACAATGCTTCAAGATCTGGTAGGTCTCCCACGCCTCTGATCTGTTCCTCTGTGATGAAACCTCGAGCGACAGACTCATGTTCAGTGAGTTGGTCGTCCTCTGGTGGAGACCTGCCGCCAGTCACCAGAGTAGAGGCATGATTGGAAGCCAGCTTGTTCTTTGCTCTGCGTTTCAGGTCATTCCACCGCTTATAGCAATCATCAGCTGTGTGCCTCACAAATCCAAGGGCACTAATGTGGTCCGCAATGGTCTGCCAGTGGGCCCTACGTTAAGCCACCACCATTTCGCGGCTATGTGCCAACACATAGGTCACAAGTGCATCTAGTTTGGCATCATTGAAGCTAGGCTTCCGTGACGTGCTGGAGTGTGTAGCCGTGTCTGGGGTCCCAGCCTGTAATGCAAGAGCACCCTTCTTCTTCTTGGAAGGTGGTGTGGATCCTGAGTGGCTTACGCCGCTCTGGTTGGTAGGGGCAGAAGCGCAGGTGGACTGGGTAATTGAATTTTACAAAGGCACAGTGACCAAAGGTCTCACTGCAGGCATTGGCTGCAGGGTGAAGTGGCAGGACTAACCTCGGTGTGATGTACTTGGACCGACACTGTCCTGGCTGGGATACTCAGAGCTGGGGTGGATTGAGCTGCAGCTGCCCCTGCAGCCTTCTCACCCTGGCTACTTGGGGCAGCAGATGACATTGCTGCCCCAGATCCACGTGGCCTGGTGACAGCAACTTTCACCACCACACGTGGCTTAGACTTGGTGACACGAAAGTCAGCCTGGGAGTCATCCTGTGCCGGTTCAGTTGACAATATGGGCCGGTTTAACAAGGGCTGAGCTGGGATGGTGTCAGCTACATTTCCCACAACCATTGGGGTGGGGGTGGGGGCATAGGTGGCCCCGATTGGTCCTCCACACACTGCCCTCTTGAGCCACCCTGCACATCCTGGCCACGTCCCCTACTACGCCCACATTTTGGATGTCGTCCACCTTTGCCTCCCTTACTGCTTGGTCACCTCCCAACCATGGCACTGATGCTGTTGTGCGTATGGGAGTTGCAGTAAACAATTGTCCTCGACAGGTGAAAGGGGTAGGGTACTAGATGGAATTCTTACCCTAGTGCTGTAGCAAGGCTGTCTGTGACCCCTGGGGGAAGATGACGGGTCACGCAACGCACATGCACCCCGAAAACAATATTAAACGTGCACGCAAACCCTGGTAGACCACGTGCATGGAAAAATGAACCCGCACTACGCTGTGGGATCCAGAAACACAAAAATAAGCATATGCGTGATACACGCAGCCTACAATGACCTCTGAAGGGGTATGCGACACACAGGGGCAACCACAGTTGGAAAATACGTGCGCGATTCACCGTCTGCCTGGAAAAAGAACGTGAAAAAGACGCGCGTGTGCGCGTTGGCAACACCCCCGCCAAAAGAAGAATTGAACGCTGTCTGAGTAAACAGGGAGTACGAACTAAAACCGTTGTGAAGTGATCGTGTGTGAATCGACAAGAAGTACAAGAATCACCTGTTCGCTCTCCACAAAAAGCACATACAAGAAAATGGCGTCCTACGCGTACCTTTTAAGCCAGCCCACACGTGCGACGTCACTTAGGCGCATACGCGCTAGGGGCCTTTCCTCCAATTACACGCAGTGACACCCGGATGTGCAGTTTTTTCAAGTGTACAATAAACATGCACCCGTGTTGTGGGAAATGCCAGCGCGCGTAAGATCACAGACGCGCTTAGGCGCTAACGGCCTTTCCACGGATTTCACGCTGACGTACACTTTTTTCACGTGCCAAATCACTCCATATCAAGCTGGCCACGCGACAACACACGGAAGACCATGCTCCTGCCCAGAAGGCCATTTTCCTGCCCCCCAGAGCCCCGAGCACGCTTCCACCTGCCATCTGCTGCTGCCTGCTGCCCACGTGCCCTGCTATTTGGTGCCTGCACATCAGCCATCTGCAGGGGTGCAGTTGCTGTGACCACCCTTGCTGGAACTGAAGACTTCCGACTGGGATACCATCGCTCCACAGCCCAGACCCAGGACCCAGTTGCCCACCCACACCTGCCTCTGGGGTTGCAATGTCGGACACAACACCATCTGGCACCACTGGCAACCCCCAGCCAGAGAGGCAGAGGGCTACCAGCTTCAGTGCCAATGAGGTTGGTATCCTGGTGGAGCAAGTCCTGGGGCAGTATGATGCCCTTTTTGGAAGTTCACGCGCCGACACTGAAGGACGGAAGAGGATCTGGATGGACATCGTGACTGCCATCAACGAGGAGGGGGTGGCAGTCCGTGACATTCAACACGTTTGGAAGCGCTGGGAGGACTTCAGGTCCAGGACCCTCAACAAAGCCCGGCGCCTCTTGAAACCAGCGGATGCCAAGGGGTGCCGGGTCCGCCTAACCAGCAACCAAATGAGGGTCCACGTCCAGGTCCTTGAGAAGCAGACCCGTCTGGAGTTGAGCGGTAAGTGTACATGCGTACTGATTGGACGCTGTGCGTGTTGCGGTGTGCCAGGAGTGTGCAGGTCTTTGTAGGGCCATGTATGGATACGTTTGTACAGGGACATGAACCTGCCACATGTGAGTCCTCTCATGTGTGAGACACATCGATGGTGTATGCGTTGGTAAGCATGCTGTCCAAATGCATGTGTGGGTGCACACATGTTAAAATTTCTGTGTATGTACTGTGGCATGGTTGTGGTGTCGCACATGGATGCTGGTTTCAGCTGCATGTAACTGCACTATGTACATGTGCATGTGTGTGTATTTGACAAGTGTGCAACTGTGATACAACATGGAAGCATGTGACACTGACATGTAGGAGGCTGATTGCCAGATGTGACATGGATGGTGATGTTATCACTGCGACAGATGGTGGAGATGTACAGATGCATGTAAGTTTGGTGGCGTGTGTGCATGTGTTCTGCACTCCCCGTGTTGCATGTGACGTCAGGCTCACCTTCGGCTGCTCATGCTGTTGTTTGTGTATGGATGGTGCTGCCTGGTGAAACATTCCTGTTGATTTGCTCATGTGTGTGAGTTGAAATGACATGTGTGTTGGGGAGTGTGATGCCATGTCTGAAGTTCGACACTGCCACTCGTGTACAACTGTCGTGTGTGTCTCAGACCATTGTACAGTGCCCTGATGCCAGTGTTCTATCTCTCCCTATCTGCAGCGTCAATTGATGAAGAGGGCGGAAAGGGTGCTGTGGAGCAAAGCGGCAGGGATTGCACCGCTAGCCTGAGAAACGCAAGGCCCAGCTCCCCTCCCATGTTGTCATCTCATCGGGAAGTGAGGAATCTGGTGCCGCGTCCCAGGCCGCAGCTGCCGAGGGTAGTCCAAGTGGCGGAAGTCAGAGGTGGACTCCTCGGCAGCAGAAGGGGCAGCTGAGACCCCACAGGGTCCGACGGAGGAAGATGGCACGGAGTCATCCAGGTTGGTGGGGGGTTTGGTGGAGGAGGAGGCCGTGGAAGGGACACACATGGGGTCTGCAGGTGGGTATTCCACTGGTGCTAGTGGTGCAGTCCAGGGGCAGGGACAGGAGGCAGCACAGGCCGCCGCGGAGGTGCCTGCATCATCCCGCACCAGCAGGGATGCCTACGTCCAGACCCCTTTTCAGGGAGGGGATGAGCGCACAACAACTGGCCTTCCTCTCCCTGCGGACGTGGCAATCCGGGACCGGGTTGAGCCTGTCCTGGCTCGGATGGCGTTGCGTCAACGGGGCATGCAAGCTGAATGCAGTGTTTTCGTGAAGACACTGCGCGTCATCTCGGATGCCTCTTTGACCGCGTTGACCTACTAGGATGGGTCAACAGTGCTGGATTCCTCCGTGTGCTAGACCTTCTTCCGCCCCCCTCCTCACCTGAACCCCCTATGCGCCAGTCATCCTCCATGCCATCTTCCCACCCATGCATCACCTGGGTACCCTGTGGAGCTGCCTCTGACCCAGCGGTCAGGCTGGTGGAGGTCACATCCCTGCCACAGTCAGGAGTCAGACATCCAGCAGAGGTGGCCACCACAACAACTGCACCCCAGCGGGAGGAGGACGTGCAGGCAGCAAGAGGCAGGGCACAGGCACAGCAGCAGCAGGCACAAGGTGGGAGCGATGATGGCTCAGGGCCATCAACATCAGAGGGGCAGGCATAGGCCAGAGTGCAGGAGGACCCTGGATTGGGAGTGTCTTCTGTGTGGCAGCGGTTGGGCCAGGCCATAGATGCGGAGCGGCAGTACAATGGTCAAGGCGGAGAACTCCATGCGCAGGGCGCTGAGGCGGGCCGAGTGCCTCCAGGCAATTCACAGGGAGTTGGAGTTGAACATAGCATCGTCCCTGCGAAACCTCAGGGCCATGGAAGAGTCCCGCCTCCAGGACACAGACGAGGAGTTTGATGATGCCCTGGCCCGGGAAATCAAAAAGTGAGCCGTCAGACTAGCCCGCCGTCATTGTATATAGTTTGTAATGTTAGGTTTAATTTTAGTTTTGCTTTATTTTGGGGTGCTTGGACAATGCCCCACCCTTTTGTATATAGTTATTTCTTAGGTATTTTTTTATAGGTTTCATTTCATTCGTTGGGCTCATGGACCCTGGATTGAATCGTTGTACATAGTTGAACTGTGCATTTATGAAAACAAAATATTTTTGAATCACCATGGACCAATGGATTTTGCAATTTACGTTTCCTTTGGATTTGCTTTGGTGCATGGAGAGTTTGGACGAACTTTCTTTTGGATTACTTTGGATTGAGACTTCATTTCTTTCATTTTTGGACATGCATTTCTTTTCTTGTTTAAAATATTTTTCATGTTTTCATTCCATTACCTTCATTTTGTACAAAATAAATTTTGATTTATCAATTCGATGTGTGGTGTTTGCGCATTGGTATACTGCATGTCACAATGTGGATTTACACAATCACTGGCACCCAGTGTGTGTGTGTGACCGACATGTGTTGATGTACATAGTTGACTTTTGGTTTGTGTCATGAAATAGGCCTTTCAGTGTGGGGGTGGATGGGAAACTTGATTGGGTCTCAAGACTGGGGTGGCGTGCAGTGGGATTTTGGTGGACATGAGGCCCATGAATGTGCATCTTTATGACATGTTGGGGGGGACATAAGTCGAGGCCTGCTGGCAGGTGCCCATCACTGCTGGGTGGGTGGAGGTGTAGGGGGACATGATTCGGGGCCTGCTGGCAGGTGCCCGTCACTGCTGGGTGGGTGAGCGGGTGGGGGGACATAAGTCGGGGCCTGCTGGCAGGTGCCCATCACTGCTGGGTGGGTGAGTGGGTGGGGGGACATGAGTCGGGGCCTGCTGGCAGGTGCCCATCACTGCTAGGTGGGAGAGTGGGTGGGGGGACATAAGTCGGGGCCTGCTGCCAGGTGCCCATCAATGCTGGGTGGGTGAGTGGGTGGGGGGACATGTGTCGGTGCTCACTTGTGCATGGTGACATGTGGGCTGGCTGGGGGGCATGGCCAGGGTGGATGGGCTGGCTGTGGGGCATGGGCAGGGGTGCAGGGCAGTCCCCTGTGGTGTGGGCTGCCTGCAGGCCCTGGGGAGGGTGGTGAGGGCTCACCTGGGAGGACACACACTGCAAATTCGCGTTGGGGCACCCCAGGAATACACGCTCAGCCAGCGAAATTGCGTGTGGAACTCCACGCACACCCCAAAAATACACATACCGCGCTCGCACAAGCCCTATCGTGTGTGAAACTTCCCGCACACCCCCCAAAATACACGGATCCCGCTCGCACAAGCCCTATCGCGTGTGAAACTTCCCGCACACCCCCCAAAATACACCTACCCCCTTGCACAAGGCCTATCGCGTGTGACACTTCCTGCACACACCCCAAAATACACGTACCCCGCTCGCACAAGGCCTATCTCGTGTGACACTTCCCGCACACCCCCCAAAATACACGTACCCCGCTCGCACAAGGCCTATCGCGTGTGAAAATTCCTGCGCACCCCCAAAATACATGTACCACGCTCGCACAAGGCCTATCGCATGTGAAAATTCCCACGCACCCCCAAAATACACGTACCCCGCTCGCACAAGGCCTATCGCGTGTGAAAATTCCTGCACACCCCCAAAATACACAAACCCTCCTCGCACAAGGCCTATCGCGTGTGAAAATTCCCGCGCACCCCCTGAATACACATACTCCGCTCGCACAAGGCCTATCGCATGTGACACTTCCCACAAACCCCCAAAATACACGTACCCCACTCACACAAGGCCTATCGCATGTGAAAATTCCCGCGCACCCCCAAAATACACGTACCCCGCTTGCACAAGGCCTATCACATGTGAAAATTCATGCACACCCCCCAAAATACACATACCCTGCTCGCACAAGGCCTATCGCATGTGACACTTCCCGCACACACCCCAAAATACACGTAACCCGCTCCCACAAGCCATATCGCGTACGACACTTCCCGCACACCCCCATATATACAAGTACCCCACTCGGACATGGCCTATCCCGTGGGACACTTCCCGCACACCCCCCAAAATACACGTATCCGCTCGCACAAGGCCTATCGCGTGGAACACTTCCCGCACACCCCCAGAAATACCCGTACCCGCTCGCCGAAGCCCTATGCGCACCCCAGGAATACACGTTCCCCGCTCGTGCGATTGCAGTGTAGCGGCCCTGTAAGCTAGTCCAGGGTTAGCGCGGCCCTTTGCGCTCCATTGGGGATTTCAATGGCTTTTCTTTGCGCAAGGGGCGTTCTTGGGGGCGTAACTGGCGCTGCGGGATGTTCTCTGCGCAGGCGCTCTTTAAGGCTTGAGAATTCCATGAATACACGGTGCACCAGAATGCTGTTTAGCGCACACGGCTGGCGCACGCTGGTGCACGCTCCCTCTCTGTGCTGCTCGCGTGCACTGCCTCTGCGCTGAAATCTATGAATTACCCCGTTTGTGTTTTTACCCATTCCATTCTCCAGATAACTTTAAACCATTCTGACCGCTTGCCAATCAATTCTGTTTTTCTCTAGTGTTGCTGAGGGGAAATTGGGATTGATATTTTGTTTGAATTCTGCCATTCCTGAATACCTGTTCTCTCTCCTCCTCTCTCTTTACATTGCCTATTGGGAGGTTGAGGGGTGTGCAGGGGGAAATAGTAACCACATTGCTATTTGATCTGAACACACACACAAAAGTATCATTTCTGTGCGGAATTGTTTTGCTCACTATTACTCCTTGTGTATTAAAGAGGTTATTTAGTGTTACATCACCCCATTGATGGTTCAGTTGTGCATTACACGCTAGGCGTTGACTTAGGTGAAGTGCCGGATTGAAATCACTTACACCATTTACAATCTGATATGGTAAAATAAAAATATGTACTCCCATTAGTGCTGGTTGCAGAGCAGTGCCAGTAGTCATGTGGTACCTCTTATGGAACTACACACCTATCAAAAAGGTGTAACATCCCATTAGTACTAAAAACATAAAAGATACAAATCAATTCAAGGCCATTGTAAAAACTATGAAGTAAAACATAGTAGCAATCCACCTGCTGGGGTAGCCTCTCTCATCCACAAAATCTATACTGAGCCTACTGTGCAGGCTAGAAGAAGTATAAGAGGGTGCGGAGGCTTTGAAATGCGCTAGGCCCAAACCTGTACAGAACTTGAGTTAGTGTATCTCAAACACCAGGGAACATTTGAAAGGCTTGCTCAGCAAAACCATGGTCCCCCTAAAACCCTATCCAAAACAATGGAACAAATCACAGAATTAAAAGTATGATTTTAAAAGTCCAATTTAATCTCCAAAATTCTAAAAGCAAGAATTAAAATAGAAAAATAAGAACATCTTGAGAGCCCAGTGTGAAGATGAGATGCAGCCGCGTGGCTCTGCTGGGTCCGCTGCTGGGCATCAGCCTTGTGTCCCCATTCCACCTGAATCCTGGACGTCATTCTGCTCTCTAACACCATTTGTTGTATCAGCAATACATTACATAAATAATAAAATAAGTGGCTCAGATAACTTCCCATGCTCCTTAGCCAATTGGGCTTGGAGCAGTTGTCCTTGCATCACATCACGTCTAACAGCATATGCCGAATTTGTCTTTTAAACGTCATGGTTCTTTTCAAGTCTCCACCCACCAAAAAAAAAAAAGGCTTTCTATTGATTTGAATGGCCTTTTTATTCCTATAGCGGCAGTAGCGGAATTTCTTTCAGGTCTTTTTATTTTTATGGCCCCAGTGGTATCTATGGGGGTGGCAGTAACAGAATGGGCCTCATCACGAGTTGGGCGGTAGCCCTTAAATGCGGTGGTAACGCTATTACCGTCGCATTTAAGGGTTCGCCAAATCTCAGGCCATTTGCCTCCAGCTCTAAGCTGGGGGTAAATGCGCAGGAAAAATGACAATTTTCGGGCTAAATTAGCACTGCGCTATTAGCACGCACTAATTGCGCTGAAAGTTCCTCATTCGGTCCAATAGACCCAATGGGGAATTACAGTTAACACCCATCCCGTGATCTGGCGGTAATACCACCGGAGGGTTGGGCGGTAGTAACGCAAATACAGTTAGGCGGTATCCCAGTCAGGAATGTATTTTAGCACTAATGGGTGTAAAGGGCCTATGCTAACTATACTACAGCATTGTATGTGTTCTCATTACAAATAAGTGCCCCGTTATTTTTAATGAGAGATTGTAAAATGCAATTAGTGTTTTCGTTCGCAAATTTATGCCCTTATCCAAATTTAAACACGTGATTAGCTTTGGTTGCTCACCATGGCTTTCTTTACTTTCTTAAAGGAGTGATGAAAGTTACCAGGCTTGGTCCAGCTGCTGTATTTCCATGTAGTGTCGTTTCCAGGTGTTAGAGGTGAATGCATGATGCTACTGCAAGCCATGCTGCTCACTAGCACCCGGCCATGGCTTTGCCTGATTCCAACGCCCAAGGATATACACGAATCTCCTGTTGCAAATTGCAACTGACAAGTGCACGTGCCCGGTGTCCATTCCCCATCACGCGTGGGTTCACGCAGAGGCACAAGTGGTATAATAAGACTACAATGAAACTAAATAGAAGCACTAAAAGAACTCGGCCAGGGAAGACTTTTGTGAATAGATTAACAGGGCCCTGAGATCAGGTTTGCATGTGGGTGAACATGGAGAACATAACTGAAAACATGTATGATATTGAAAGCCATTTATGCCGCAGTAGACATGACCTTGTGACCTTGTGATTGTGTATCTGTTTAAAGGTGATGTACCGTGAACATGGACAATATGTATGAACACCACTTCCAGTGTCCTCTTGAAGGCCAACGTGTCTTGCACTGTATATTTCCCAAACCATCCAAGATCCAAGAAGTCATGACGGGGGCCGTCATGGGTGTGGCGTGGCAGGCATATGTGCTAGTTGAGGGGCACAGTGATAGTGATTCACACACTTTTGGCAGATTTCAATTAGGAATGCACGTTTTCTCTATAGCACTTCATAACGGATGTTCACTCTTCTAGGTGCTGCAATAATGGCCGCTATTACGGCCCATTTTGATGCGGCTGAATTTATCAACCTCTGAAAGATGAAGTGCTGAGGCAGCTTGACTTCAAACTCGTGAGGTGCAGCCTGACCCATACCGCAGGCAAGCGTTTAGCCCAGGGGCTAAATGTGGGGTTAAGTTATGAAATGCACCTGTCTACAATTGCTCCTTAAATGTTAATATAACACAATTGCATATAAAATACGGGAGATTGGTTATTTGTGAGATGTGGCCCATTGGCTAAACTGCTGCCCTCGTAACCTGTTGAAGGCAGATTCTAATCTCGGCTAACACTTGTGAGCAGCGTTGTGTGATTCTGCATTCCATTGAGCATTATGGCTTTGTTTCAAAGATGCAAGTAGAATAGGCTGAATATCAGAATTAAGTACACCAAAAGGGCACTGAAAATCGTTAACAGTCTGTCCAGTTTGAAAGCAGCTAGAAGCCGTTAAGTGTGCAGCGTGGCGCTTTGCAAGCCTCCATTTCTTCAGCAAAAGAGCAAAGGCGGTAGAGTTGCCGTGCTTTCCCGTGCCAAAGGCTTGTGTGCAGCCACTGACATGGTTAGGACGCTAGGGGCGTGACCTGGTGTCATTCTTTGGCCCCGCCCTCATTATCTTGCAGATCTGAAGTGTAATCTGGGGGCGCTAATCTCGCCTTTGGACTCCGTTCTTCATAGCAGCGTCAAAGAGCAAGCGAACGCCTCCCAGGAACCGATTGTACCTGGGATCTGAAGGCCGCCGCCGGTGAACCGCCATGGGCTGTGGCGCCTCAGTGGAAGCAGGTAAAGGACTCCGGCGCCAGTGGTGTGGAAACCGGTGTCACTGTGCACGTGCCTTGCTGTGTGCCTGTAGAATGTTACAGAAATTAAAGAGTTGGGGCAAACACAAATTGGATGCACGTAAATGCATATGTACGCACACCTATATAAATGTAGGACCAGCCGTATTTATAATATCCCCAACATGTGTAACTATTGTAAGTAGCCTGTAGTGCATTTGTGCATGGTGCACTCTGCTTCTAAGCACTTCATTGAAATAAGAAACATCTTTATTTGTGAAAATCTATGAGTATAAGTAAACATGAACTGTGCATTATGTATCAATGAAGAGGTGTGAAACTATTTTGGAACTAGTGTAAATAGACCAGAGCCCGCACAAAAACAACGAGTGTTGTACTCTGAGTAGCTGCAAATGACTGTCCGGTGTGTGTGTGTCATGTTAGCGTGAAAAGAAACGTGGTGTTGGTTGCACTCACTGAAAATGGCGTCTCTTCATTTCAGGGCCAAGAGAATGCAGGGACGGGTGAGTCAAGCCTTCAATCAAAAGTGCCACTATGAAGTGTATTGTTATCTGAATAGAAATAATGTTTACATGCATTCTTCCTTCTAGGTCGGACATTGAAGACTGGTAAGGATGATCACTTTAAATGGGCAATGGTGTATGTTGTCTGCCATGATATCAGCTGCTCCCTGCACTTGACGTCATCAGAGATGTCTTTCACCACACACCAGACACCACCCACACGCACACACTTTTCACTGAACGTGTGCACATCTTGAAACACGGGTATAGGTCTAGATATTCACATGTCGACATATCATTGATATTCACAAAACTCTGGAGTTAGGCCAGTTGGAAAGTTATGTTTGGTTATTTGTGTGTATTGTTATTCGGTTGTTTACTCTCTCCGTGAAACCCTGAGCCAGTAATATTGCCTGTGCAGTGCGTGAAAAAAGCTATCACTGTCCACTGCCACTCCCCCCACCCGGTGCCGAGGAAGCGTGGGTCTCCTGTGTGCAGCGAAAGCAAAGCCTTCCAATAGGGCGCTCCAGAGGCATAGCTGGGGGAGAGGGGTGTTTGAGGGGGCTATAACCCTGGGTCTTTTGGTTGTAGCCCTGGATAGAAGCTCAGGGGTTACAACCAAGGAAGGTGTTATATCCTGCATATGTATGAGTGGGGTCTGAGTCAGTGTAAGAGCTGTGATGGAATGCTAGTGGAGCTTGGAGTGTTGGGGCACCTGGGGATTCCAAGGGAGACGGTTAGGGACTTGGAGCTGGGCAGGGAACCAGGGAAGAAGCTACTAGTGATCTCTCTCTCCTAACTTCTACACTAAACCTGTAACTAAGACAATAAAGCGTGTTTCTACTTTCTACATACCTGAGTCAGCCTGGTTCCTGCTCCTTGTTATTTCTGGCTCAAGGTAGATCCTGCAGGAGGCAGGATACATCATTTGGCGACGAAGGTGGGATTTAAAGAAGCGAACATTGGAGTGAAGGTTGGAGGGAGAGAGATGCCCAATTTACCTGCGCCAAACAGCTCTGAAGTCGGTGAGCTGTTGGAAATAAATGTGGAGTTGGCGCTGTCTATGGAGGTGACTGACTATTTCATTGGAGGCACCAGTCAGGCTAGAGGAAAAGCCTGTGGTCAGTGATAAAGCAGCTGGAGGAGTATTGGGCCTTTGCTGGAAGGAGGCCGTGTGGCAGGGAGAAGGTGCCACCAGTAAGCAGCTGTCATCTTTTGGAGCCTGAGCGCCGTTGCGCTTTTGCTGGAGAAAGGGTCTGTGGAACTTCAAGTCCGGAGCAAAAGAGTTTCTGCTGAGAAAAAAAAAAAAAAAAAAAGAAAAGTGTTGTGGTACACATTTTCGTAAGTCCTGGAGGGTCGTATGGGGTCCTGGGTGGCGCGCGCCCAGTTGAACCCCTGCGTTCCAGCTCTGCCGTTGAGCTGGAACGCATGCAGGCAGCCCCTCACCATTATTTCCTCGGAGCTCAGGAGCCTGCAGAGGAATACAGAGGAAAGGACGTCTGTGCGTGTACAAACGTGATGACGTTTGCGGAAATTCAAGAGCATTATTTCATAATGGAACTACGGAATGTTGGAGTGAATAAATTACACCGGCAGCTGCAGATTAATCTTTGACGGAAGAGAGGTGAAATGAAACATGAAGCCGTGAAGTATCGGTTGAAAATGGGAATTTGGAACACGCAGCTGAATTAAATCAAACAAACATGGTTGAACAGAGTAATTTCGATACGGGGAGTGCACAGCTGTTTTTTAAGGCATCTCCGTTTTGGAGTTTGAAGTTTCAGTGGACAGTGCATGAAGACAGATGGCACTTTGATTTACGGACCACGATGCCAGTATTCAGGTTAAAGTTATCTTGGCAGATGTAATGTAATACATTTTTGCGAACTCGAAATGGTTTTAAATTGAAGTTGCAGCACATTCAGTGCACACAATGACAAGATGCAGGTTATACGTTTATTTTTCGGAAGACGTCATTTATATATATGCACTAGTAATAATGTAAAGTTGTGTTTATTGTTGCATATATGGGCAGGCAGAAGTTGCATGTGTGCACAGTGGATTTGGGGGCGCTGTTTTTTTTTTTGGAGATGTTTTAATTTGCTTTATTTTTAAACGAACTGCACATCATTTCTGGAGGAACTTTGAAGTATAGAATGGAAGTAGAATTGACGTATGGCACAATAATATGGAAGAATTATGCATAAATGCTTGATTTTTTTGTAAGCATTGGGGGAAGCATTGAGCATGTTTATGCTTAATGTGATGTGCATTTTGGGGAAATGCAATTTGTGGGGAAACAAGAATTGAAGTTTAGCATTAAGAATTTTAAAGAATATGCAGAAATGCTTGATTTTTGTTAGAAATTGCACATGATATGGTTTTTTGGGCGAATCTTTGATCTTTCGTATGCATTATGTAATTTGCATTTTGGGGAAATGCAAATTTTGGAAAAGCACAATTTTTGGGAATTGCAGATTTGGAAATTCTAATTGTCTGATCTGCGTTTGCATGTGTTGAAGTTCTGTACGATTGTGGATTAAGTCTGCGTATGTGAGCGCAAGCTTATGGGGTGTGTGACACAAGAGTGCGCACAGGAGGCAGCAGGTTCTGCAGTTGTAGTGCATTTTGTGCTAGTACATGTGTGAGAGGTAGCACGTGTGTTTTGTAGTGGTGTGTGTACAGGGTGTTGTACGGTTGTAGATGTTGACGTGTGGGAGAGTACACGTTTATATGCGGAGTATGTTGCGCAAAATAGGAATATATAAATGGCAGTTGCATGCATGCAAATGGGGTTTAGGCTTATACACCCTGGCCAGGTGTATTGGCAGTAGTATAAAACCTTCAGGAGGAACCCCAAAGTTTTGTTTTGAGGAGTTTGGACACAGAAGGGTGTTCCAATGTAGTTGACCTTAGGGCATGGGCCCTCTTCGGAGTTGTTTTGTGGAGTTACAACGCAGTTGTGCGTTTGGAAAAGGAAGTGAAAGGAGAATTTTTTTTTCTCAGATAGTGTATGTTTACATTATAGGGGCTACACTAGTTGTCTGCGTTGTAGGTAACCGCACGGCAACATACTTCCTTTAGTTGAGTTTAGGGTTTTCCCTAGTTAGTTCTGTGATGCCAGGCGGTGCACTTGGGAGGAGGATTTTGTTGTTTTAGCATGCCAGTTTGCAAGTGGTATGGAATAGGAGTGGAGGGCACACAGTATTAGGCCAGTGTTTAGTATATAAGTTGTGGATTGTACACTGGTTTGGGTTACTGGATTAATTTCAGTTTTTATTACACTTTTCAAAATATTTTTAGAAATTCCAGGTCACACCATTTGATTTTTCATCCCAGTGGTGTGCCGGAGCTTTTGGGTTGCAAAATTTTGAAATTGCACTACACTACTGTTCTTTTTTCTGGTAGTGTTAAAATTTTTACATCTGAATTTTGGGTTTTGCAAAGGTGAATGTGCAATGCACTACTAATTTTGTCATTTGGTAGTAAGTGCATGTTAATATTTTTTCATAGCTTTTGCTATGCAATTTTTAAGCCACAATTCCTTCCTTTTGTGGTTGTGTTTTCTGTGATCTTGTGTTGTATGTCTCTTTCCTAGGTTTTTCATTCCTTTTTCATGTTTTCTTTAGGAGAGAAGGATGAGGCATGTTGTTGGGATATTTGTTAGAGTGCAATGGGATCTTTGTTGGCATGTTTAGGACTATTGTGATGGCCCTGTGTAAGTTTGCAACATTCGTGGCTACACAGTTTTGGCAAGGTAGTTAGCCTATTTTTGGGGCGTTTTGGGTTGTGCTCAAGTGTGGCAGACTTGAGGTCAAGAGTGGCAGTCTTGGCGGAAGGTGTTTAGTTTAGGAGGGTCGATGTCTGTAGTTTTGTTTTGTTTGTCCATGTGGCAAGGTAGTGCTTGGTGGTGGCGGCACTGAGACCCTGGTGTGGCAGGCCAGGGTGGAAGGAGTAGTAGAAATGTTGTGGTTGTTTGGTCCTAGCATGGTTGTGAGTTGTGTGTTTTCTTTTGATTGAAAAGGAGGGGGATGTGTTATATCCTGCATATGTATGAGTGGGGTCTGAGTCAGTGTAAGAGCTGTGATGGAATGCTAGTGGAGCTTGGAGTGTTGGGGCACCTGGGGATTCCAAGGGAGACGGTTAGGGACTTGGAGCTGGGCAGGGAACCAGGGAAGAAGCTACTAGTGATCTCTCTCTCCTAACTTCTACACTAAACCTGTAACTAAGACAATAAAGCGTACTTCCTATTTTCTACATACCTGAGTCAGCCTGGTTCCTGCTCCTTGTTATTTCTGGCTCAAGGTAGATCCTGCAGGAGGCAGGATACATCAGAAGGCCAGCTAGCCCCTAGTCCCGACATTAGCATAGCCCCGGATCTTTTTCAGACCTAGCAACACCCCTGGGGCGCTCTGGAGCGATGGGCATTTTAAAATGCAATGTCTATATTCAAACTGCCTGGGGCAGTGATGTCAGATCATTACCATACACACTTTTCAAATGAGGCCCCAGGCTAGGGTGACAAGATTTCCAAAACAAAAACCCGGACGACCAACAACATAAAAGAGGGACTACCCTATCGCAGCCCACCAATTAGCGGCCCTCACCCAACACGCCCCACAACCACGACCCACCATATTTCCTGCACTTCTCCTTTCTATAAACTGTATATGATCTCATTTGTGCAGTTTTGTATGTGAATCTTGGCATGTTAATTCAAAACAAGAGTTGCTCTGATTGACATTATATTGGCTTGCTGTACAAACATTTCCAAGCCAGTCTCTATGGCACAATCAGTAAGTGTTGTGACTTGTACATGAAAGGTGGGGGGTTCGAGCCACACCTCCAACTTCAGAATTCTGTTAGCTTGAGAAAAATAATTATGATTACCATAGCCACCCAACCATGCAAACCCCGGACGGGGTCAGATTTCCACGGACTGTCCCGGGAAAACTGGGACGTCTGGTCACCCTACCCCCAGGCTAAATTCAAAGGGCGCTTTTATCACGAGCGGTTTCGAGCTTCCGTGTAGACGAACATGAATAATTAAACTAGGCATTGGCTCCCTCTACTGTCTAAATGAAAGCGTGCGCAAATCCAGTATAAAAAGAGGAGATTTTGTCCCAGACTCGAGAGAATGAATGCCTTTGGACAAATAAAAACATCTCCAAATCCGGAGCCCATTGCGGCAGCATTGTTCCTCACATACCGCATTCCCAGCCTGGATCCGATCCAACTGTGACTGCATTTAACTTGTCACTAGGATCGGACTAGGCCTTAAAATTGTCTCGGGCACCAATGAAAAAGTGGCCCACAGTTCAAATGGCTATTCATTACTTTTGTGACTCTGTTTGGATAGTATCCAAGGGATAGTTGTCTGATAAAATGTGATGCAAATTGTGCATTTTAAAGAATGTTTTTTTTCAGCAACACTGGTCAAAAATATTAGCCACATAGTGAAGTAACTCATCGAACTGGCCCACATTGGCCAAAAAAGTGGCCCACTTTGAACTCAAAATCTGGCCCACACCCGCATTTTGTGTTTTTGGTTCAGCCATGGGCCTATTGTCCTATATAGGCCAGTCCAAGCCTGCGTCACTCAGTGAGAAAACCAATGAGCACCATGGACACAGGCACCGTTTTAGCTGTTGAGTGGTGAGGGGGCTGGCGCGCGCGCGAGCTGAGATGCTAATCTCCTCCCCGGGGAGTTAGAGCGGCGCAGCATCCCTGCCGTCTGTCTCCGTCCTCCGGCTGTTGAGGCGGCGGGTCGGCCACTCAACCTCTGGTGCGGAGGCCCTTCACGCGAATTGCTTTTCATTAATGGAAAGGACCTCGGTAATGCGTCTCTTGAAGCGAGCTGCCTGCTGATGTTTCTTCCTTTAATTAGATGAAAGGGACTTGGAAATGCCACTAGTAGAATTAAGTGACAGAACGGGAGCGCAGCATGGGGAACCTGGATTTGCCACCGCCCCCTGCGCTGCATGCCACGTTTTAGGTTTGGCCCACGATAGGTTGGGCTAAAACACCACTATATGGACGAAATCAAAAAATGAACTACTCTAAAATTTGAACATCCCTTTCTAAGAGGGTACACTTCCATGTATTTTTCGTTAAATATACTTGACTTTCTGTGTTGGAGTTTTTGATTGTAAAATTAAGACAGCCCGGAAGGCACGCACATATATATAAACACATTTGGTATGTCACTGATTTAACAATATGCCATTAAAGGGGTTGTATTGTATTGTAAAGGGCCCTAAAGAGTACATAAAGGGGGAAAGAATTCCAAGAGAAATTATACATTTTCTAAACACGTTTACGCCAGGCTGTAGGTGCATTATGGTAACGTGGGTCGTGTTTATACTGGGTTCGCAGATTCGGGTATTGCTCTCATTGTTACCTCCTGTCAGGAGGCTCCTGACGCCGGGTGTGATCTTGGTCAATTTACAGCATCCCCGTCCAGAGCAGTTTCTAGACTATATTTCACCCAGGACGAAACACCAGAATGCGCACCCCTCACTTTGCTGCTACCCTGCCCCGGGTACCCTGCACTGCACGTCCTCTCCAACATTATTACATCCTTGCAGCTTAAATAAAGTTTTATTGACTTGTACTTAAAATGAATAAGTGAACAACAACGTATTCTCACGGATGACTCTAAAGGCACACTGACCACTAAGATATTGATTTCGTTTTTATTAAGGTTGTTCCTGAAAAGTTGGCCCAGGAAGGCTTATGGAGAGCACGCCCCTAAGCTTTCCTCAACAGTGCCGCTAGCATAATAGATTCTCAAGCACAGATGTTTTTGTTGGTTTCTACTTGAAGTAAGGACGCCACTACTGACATATACACACACCTTCTCATGTGATGCATTGTACCAGATAGCATCTGGTGATATTGTAAAGAATGTAGGTGAATTCGATTGAAATGATTTCTTTTCTGAATAGCTTCTGAACTTGTAGGTGTCACTAAAACTTTCAAAATAGAAGCGCCTGCCTTTTGGGACCGTTACCCCCACAAAATGTGTATCTTGGCCTGCGGTTGTGGGCCTACACCCTTAGGCAGCAGCTCTCATCTCTATCAATTGAGACACTACCGCATTGGAGTAGGCGTAGCACCCATCACATCTAACCACCCCTCACGTGACTTGCACACTGGCAAAAAACGGTCCCACTTCGACCAAACAGTCTGACCCACACCAGCATGTTGTGCCTGCAATTCAGGCATTGATCGCCTTGTTGCCATATTCTGAGCCTCCTAAAGGCTATCGGTGTTTCTATCTCTCTGCCTCCGGAAATTGCTAAGAGGTCATACGTTCAAATGATGGTGTATTTATGTTTATGTCTCTCAGGTGTTCTTTTCACTCCTGCTCTCTTTTATATTCTCTCTCTCACTCCCCTCTTCTCTCCCTAGTGCCTTTCTCCTTTAGCTTCCTTCCCATTCTCCCTCTATCCACTCTCCTCCACCCTGCTCTTACCGGTCTCTCTCTTCCTATATTTCCCTGCCTCTCCCCTCCACGTCTTGTTCTTCTGCTCTCCTACTATACTTCCTCTCTCCTGTATCTCCGTTTGTCTCTCACATGCTCTATCTCTCTCCTCCATTCTCCCCTACTGCCTTTTTCCCTCCTGCTCCCCAACCTCCCCACTACTACTAGCTGCTTCCTTCCATCACCCTACAGTCCCTGTCTCCTTTCTCTCTCATAACTACACAATCCTCACTCACCCCTCAACACTATACCCACTCACCTGGTGCCTTCCTGCTTGCCGCCTTTTTTCACCACTTAGCAAGCCCCACCCACCTGGTGCCTTCCTGCTTGCTGCCCTTTTTCACCACTAAGCAAGCCCCACCCACCTGGTGCCATCCTGCTTGCCACCTTTTTCACCACTTAACCATCCCCGCCCACCTGGTGCCTTCCTGCTTGCCACCTTTTTTCACCACTTAGCAAGCCCCACCCACCTGGTGCCTTCCTGCTTGCTGCTCTTTTTCACCACTTAGCAAGCCCCACCCACCTGGTGCCTTCCTGCTTGCCGCTCTTTTTCACCACTTAGTAAGCCCCACCCACCTGGTGCCTTCCTGCTTGCCGCTCTTTTTCACCACTTAGCAAGCCCCGCCCACCTGGTGCCTTCCTGCTTGCCGCTCTTTTTCACCACTTAGCAAGCCCCGCCCACCTGGTGCCTTCCTGCTTGCCGCTCTTTTTCACCACTTAGCAAGCCCCGCCCACCTGGTGCCTTCCTGCTTTGCGCTCTTTTTCACCACTTAGCAAGCGCTGCCCACCTGGTGCCTTCCTGCTTTCCGCACTGTTTCTCTACTTAAGGAGCCCTCCAGCCTCTTTTCCTTTGCAGATGGGGAGCAGGTGCAAGTGGATCTTGGTCACCTGGCCAGAGCTCCACCCATCTGGTGCCTTCCTGGTTACCGCACTGTTTCTCTACTTAAGGAGCCCTCCAGCCTCTTTTCCTTTGCAGATGGGGAGCAGATGCAAGTGGATCTAAGTCCCCTGGTCTAAGCACCACCCACCTTCTTAGCCCTGCCTCTTCCTTCCTGCTCTTAACTATTAGATCAAGGGCGTCTCTCGCCCGGGTGTCTGCAGTGAAGGGCAGACGAAGAAAAGGGCAATTTCTGTTTGGACCTGTTTCGGACCAGGAGGACCCAGGGCCCGACCCCCTGCTCAGACAGCAGGTAAGCATGCACCAACATGTGTTACCCCCTCTGTTCCCACAGGCCATCACCACCCCCTCTGGTCGCCCTATGATGTTCCCTTCCCCCCCCTTCTCGCACACAGGTGTTGCCTGTTTTGCTTGATTCTTCTACCCTGCTCCCCCTCAACCGCCTCAATCCTACTTCTGCAGGAGTCTGTCCTGATACATTCTGGTTTCACCATCACCGTCTTGTGGCCAATGCTGGATTTGACTTTTATGGACTTCATTCATTCACGGTGTGTCACTCTTTCTCAACTCTAATGCGGGACTTCCTTTGCATCTTGTACTCATGGTGGCCCTGAATCATGCTGTTTCCATCTTCACCTTGTATCCTGGCTTGCAACATTATGTGTTACTACTGACTTCTGCAATGGTATTCGCTCTTCACTCTTGCTTGTCCACACTTTTTGACTGCTTACTCTTTGTTCTCTCCTCCTTTCCCTTCTCCCTTTTCCTATCTCCTCCCCTTACTTTCTTCTATGCACTTACTCTATCAGAATTTTCCCTTGACCTAATATGATAGCAACCTCGTCTGTTTCCTCCACCCTCCCATTACTGTTTTTTTCGTCCCCACCCCCGCTCCAGCACTATCTGAAATGTTGTCAGGCCTAGTATGATAGTCGCTTGTCTGTTTCCATTTCATTCCCACTCTCCACTCCCTTCCTTTTCTATGTCTTAGCTCTTGCACTATCTGGAATATTGTCAGGCCGAGTACGATAGTTAATTTCACATCCTTACTGTTCATGGCCTGTAAGAATGTCATTGTATTTTTCCTTGTTCCCTCCCTTGCCTTGAAGCGCTTTGAAACACATTGTATATAGTCGCTATATAAACTATCATATCATATCATATCATACAACTTCTCCCTATTACTCTTATGCTCGCTCTGCCTTTGTACTCCCCTCTCTAGTCACTCACTCATGCACCCCTATTACACGCTGCAACATTGGTACCGCTCTCACTCAAATTAAATACCCCACCTGCACTCTCCTCCAGTACTGCCACAATCTCACCAGTTCGCCTCTCCATCACCTGGGATTCAGTCTGCCAACTCTCCTTTTGAGCTCACCCGAGCAACTCTCATTCATTTCAGTAGAAAAATAACATTAAAAAAAATGTATTAGCAATTTTTATTAAACTGAAACTGCACTGGTTACCTGGCCATCCTCTGATCTCGGGCCCAGGTCCCTCCCCTGCCAGTCACAGACATCTGCACTACCTTCCTGGCAACACCCACACTAGTAGATTGTTTTCTGTATCGCCACAGTCCTACTACCAGCACTTGACACCTGATGTCTGCACTAACCCTTGCACTTGCCACCTGCTGGCCGTACTTTTACCTATTGCTGTTTATTCTATTATCCCATGTACTGCACTTTCCCCTTCCCGCTTCCCATGCACTTGCACGATCTGACTGACATCTGGCCTAGTAGGAGCGTTGTCTGTCTTCCGCGGTTTCCCTTCCCTTACCTCATCACGCCTCGAAACACTTGTGTATAGGCATGTTATAAATGCCATATCATATCATATCATGCTTTGTAATGGATACATACAGAATATAATCATCAACAATTAGCCATTATAATACTTGCTAACCAATAATCCAAGATAAAAATGTAAGTTGAGTTAACAATTAAAAGGCACAACATAGTGTATCAAGGTTACAGTGAATGTAGACATTCACTAAAAGTCCCTTGCAAAACTCAAACATCAGAATTCATTGAAGCAATATATGAGAAATATAATCCTAAAAGGATTACAAGAACGCAAAAGAAGAACAAGACAGACAGGACAATGCAAGACACAAAGCAAGACACAAGAGGAGAAGGAAGAACAAACAAAACTAAAACTCAAGCAACAAATTAAAAAGGACTCGGCTGAGGAGGCATTAAGATATTCCATCAGTGGACTCCACTTTTGATTATATTTACGTACGTCAATTGGAGAAGTGGTACAACCCTTTTCTATTCTGTGAATGTAACATATATAATTCCACCAAGTAGCATAGGATAAGCGATCAAAACATTTCCAGGTAGAAGATATTAGATGAAAACCAATGAAGACAAGGTGACATAACCTGGGAGAGGAAATATTAGTTAAATCAGAGTAACCATGTGATCCGACAATTAGATTGTCAAGATTGAGTTGTGCTGTAAATTTCCATTTTTTTTGTAGAGTTATCCAAATTCTTTCCCAGAATGAAAAACTGTAAAAAAATACAGTGTTTAAAATCAGCCGAACATCTTTACAAGACCAGCATAAGGTTGTCAAGTTGGACGCAAATCTAGAAATACGTTTAGGAGTAAGGTAGACTCTACTCAAAATAAAAAAGGTCGTCTGAGTTAGCTTTGTGGCTTTAGATATGTTAAAGATTTGATCAGTATATTGGCTAGAACGATCATTGATCCATCCATTTCTGAACTTTTATACCCCAGCCTATCTTTCTCTGCCCTTCCCCCTGGCTCCCATTCCTTTCTCCGATCCCCTGTTACTTTGGACAAATCTTGTCCTGCATTTTTTCATTAAGTGGCGAGGATTCGGTACAGAAGTTTAAAAACATCCGGGACACCTGCCCACTTTTGATCTCCAGCATCTGCTCTGTCATTGTAGTGGGACTTGAGGATGCTTTGTTTTGACTATTACTTTGCACAGCACTTCATAACAGTTTTCCCGGTGCATTGACTATGGCGCAGGTCACTCTCTTTGCAGGCTTGGAGGTTCTGAGAGGTGCTGAAAAAGTGGTAAAAGCAGTAGCCGAAGTATACGAAAAGAAGTAGTGGAATTATGTTCCCTCCTGGCCTACCCCCGCTTCCCATTAGCCCCATTGACAAGCCCCCCCACGTGCAATATAAAATCCCAAACTAAAGTGCCTGCTTTCTAAGGGGATATTCAGTGCAGTGCACTGACGTGCAAGTTTCAACTTCTTCCTACACTTTTATTTGAAAACAAAACAATTCTGGAACGCTTTCTTTTTAAAATAAAAGTATAGGAATGTTAAAATGTAATTAAAAAAGTAGAGGAGCACCGCTCCCGTCCACAACCACCACTGGCTAAAAGAAATCTGACCAGAAAAGAGGGTGCTAAGGCATTGTGGAAGGAACAGTGCTACCAGTGATTTCACGCTACATAAACCTCTGAGGGGTGTCAGGGACAGGGGTCCCTCTCAACTCCCTCACCCCACCTCTGCTGTAGGACAGGTTCTGGCAATGCCCCGGTAGACCACCTACTACCGGTTGAGAGGGTCCCTGCTGTCCTCCGACAGGATTATGACCTGACTCTGTCACAGTATACAATATTCTAAACCTTCTAGCCATCGCCCTTTTGCTTTGCTATAGTCACCCCGAGAGAGACATCTGTGTCCAGGCGTGGGACTCATGCCTGCTAGGTCTAGAGACCCATGCTACTCCTCACTGATGAGGCCCAATGAGGCTTAAAAATGCCTGGGGGTTGCTTATGGTCTCGTGCAGAAGGGATGTGACCAAGCAGTTCAACATGGACTGCCCCATTTGGGATGGGACCACCATGCCCGATTTGCATATCGTCTTTCATCTTTTTTAATGGCGTGGCCGGCGAAGAACATTGGTCTGGAGGGTTGCCCAGAGCAATGCCAGGGGTTCAGATTAATTCTAAACCTTCCATCCATCACTCCCTTTTGATTTACAGCAATATTATAAACAGAAACTGATTTTCATTACTTCGTGTTTATGTCATTTATTATCTAAATGAAGCGCCCTCATGCCCTCACGGTGCTGTGTAATTATTCCAAAAATGTCACTCGCAAATAAAAGTTTAGTAAGAACCAATAGCTCTCTTCAGTTCGTGAACACAGTGCTCAGAGGACATTCCGAATTCTGCATGAGAAGATTGGAAGGGACTGTGCAAGAACGGAAAAGAGATAGGCAGTGGTAAAATAGGGGTCGTTTTCAGTTATATTATTTAAGGAGGGACTACAAGTGCCTCGAAGCTGCTTCAAAGTGCTATCAGGCAAGACAAGAGAAGTAGGTAGGCTGAGGTGAAGAAGTCATGTTGCCATAAAATGTGAGCACAAAGACCCACATTATAACACTACCTACCCAATTGTCAGAGTGCCGCGCATTCCATCTATAGAGGATTTTGAGTCAGGTTTAATTTTCCTAAACCAATTCACAATATATTAATTAATAAATAAGACCTGGCACATAGTGAAACTACCTGAGTATAGGATGGTAATATCTAGAAAATGGCATCACTACTTAGGTATGCAAAGGCAGCAGCTTTCTAATGGTGTGAGTACATGGGCATTAAATGATAACTTCTGGCAAATCGTTGCATGCTGGGTGGATGGCTCAAGTGCAGTATGCTCTCTTCAGTTATGAGATGATGGCATGCAATAAGTTTGAGAAGATGGTTGGCCCGACGAGGCCCTTCATCCTTCTGTGGGTGATGAATCAAGTACCAGCATTGGTTCCAGCATTGGGTAATAACACTGATTAACACACATGGCTCATCTCCCTGAAGCTCAATAAAAATCAGCAAGTTATTAATATATGTTGCAAGTATAAGGCTACCATATTGAAATACCTAGTAAATTGTGTGTGTTGCTGTTATCTGACAGCAAATTGTGTGGGTACCTGACAGTGATGCAAGTACCTTACTGTATGCTGCCATGTGTTGTGGGTGTGTGAACACACTCTGGCAAAAACTAGTAAATGATGGTAACTTGGGCATGTAATTGTAACACTAGGCAGATCGTGATCATATATGGGCATGTGATCTCAATTCCTACGAAATAAACAAAGCAAAGATTATCACTACACAAAAGTCAAAACTGTTGGATGTGTTTATGCTCATCACCTTTTCACTGTAAATAACACACACATGCAAACTGCTCCTGGACACATACAACACCAAACAAAGGAAGTTGTTTCCTTAAACTCTAAAGCATTACCAACGTCTGCACCCTTTGCCTAAAACTTAAAAGGCAGCACCAAATATAGTGGGTAACAGTATTGCTTTTTCACTACTTACTCAATGATTTCAGTAAACCAGATAGTTTGGCGTTATGAATCCATGTCATCTGAACATGTGTTCTCCAGTCCTGGGCTTTCATGTAACAGATGAATGCATTCTGGGAGCTGTAGTCTTTTTTTGTCTTTCAACTCGGTTAACATACCAGAAAACAATGATATTCCACAAAAAGCCCCCTGCCTCTGTTCAAATATTGCTGCTGCCTGTTAATTATGTTAAAATTCAAAATCTCGCTGCTCTCCCACGTGGGAGATTAACAGCCTATCCCTGCTGTGCACCGTTTGCCCATATGTGCCCGGAGCTGTTGCTCGGTTTGCCCGCCCCTAAAAGCGGACCTGTCTGCATCTTGTAAACCCAACCCTGTTGTGATATGCAATGGTTTCAGTTAGTGAGCACTATAAAGCATGAGGACGTTGATTGAGCATCATGAGAAAGTCATGGAGCTCATTATTTTACAGAGGTGCTGGACCACTATACTTCCTGTTCAGTGTAGTGCTGGTTTAGGGAAGATCACTCATTAGGAAAACATCCCAGCTTTGCCTTCCTAGATGTTATGTTTTCTTAACGGCCATTCATATAATTACATCTGCCTCTGATATTACAACGGATGTGGGGTCAGCTCTTATTGTGGCCTTAGTAGAAGTCGTGTATCTATTCCCGTTTTGTAAGGACTCTGCTTACCTGAATTCCTTTGGGGTAGTGCCCTTAGTGGTGAATGTGATGACCATTGTTAGTGTGGGCGAAGGCCCCTTAATCGCCTTAACCCAAGCGGGCCCACCACCCGAGGAACGAGCGCACGTTTTGTACGTAGAGCAAGTTTATTGTACAATCATCCCTGAGCAGTTAGATGGTATAGCGGGACCAAACTAACCCAAGTCCCAACGAACCACAACAGTCAATACAATTTGTACATTTTTGCAACACTTACACACTCCCAGATACTTTGTTACAACCCAGCCCTCACACATGATTGTACAAAACATATACAAAGAAGTTCCATCTTTTTCCATTACTCTGCTTCTCATTGGTCATCAACAATCTTTACTACCATATTCAGATCATATTCGAAAGCCCACCTTTGCTGGGGATTGGCCGATGGTTGATTGTGACATCATGACACAATAGAACATTCACATAGAAACATAATTAATTACTAGCAACTACTGGCCTAAGGCCTTTCAACCTTAAGTATGATTGCACATGGTCAATAAACATAAACAAACATAAACATGGTCTGCATGGATATCTTAGCAACACGAGGAAACGTTGAGCAAACAGGATCTCTTTGCACTACCAATTGCTATCTCATCCGCCCTATTTTACTGGCTCCACTTAAGTCATTCTAATTTATGTGACTAGCCCTCCAGCATGTATATCCTCTAGTTCCACCCTGAGAAAACAATTGACCACCAGACACCATGGCCATCTTATCCCATCTTAATTGCTGGCCCAAGCAAATGGCCAAACACCTCAGTGCCACTTCAATGCAATGGGCCAGGTTACATCTGTTCCTTGTGGAACTGTTAAGCCACAAACCACTGCGCCCTGTCCGTCGGCGGACCATCTACTGGATTACTCATTATTCCTCTGCCAAGCTCCCATGCATTCAGGAGATTGCATCTGCTATCTGTGATACTTATCAGACCATTGAAATGATGGCCGGCTACTTCAGCTGAGTTGCCCATCGCTAAGGTCATAGTTACTTATTCACCCATCCTCTGGCCTTTGAAACTCTGTAGAAGTAGTTTCTGAAAGTCAACCCTTGACTACCGTGTTTCAATCTGCTTTAAAAAAAAAACCCACTACATTTAGATTTATAAATCCCCTTTATATGTTTCCTCAGTGTGCATGCATGTCTGGTAAATACCATCTTTCCTTTACCGTGGATTCTTGTAGGACAGCCCCCCTTGCTCGCATGAACATTATAACAACTCCTTATTGCCTGCTTTTGGGTACTCCATAGTACATTATGCCTGAATCACGTTTATATTTCATTTGGCGGTTTGAACATTTTATCTTTCTGCGCTTGTGCACATTTAATATGAATCAGTTCTGATAAAAAAGTAACACTAAAAGTAACATATCCCATCCATTGCTAGCTACACTCAATAAATATAATAAATAATTGCAACATCGTGCACAGTTTGGCGCACCCTCAGTCGTCAATATGGCATGCACAACATGAACCCCTCGGCTCGTGGAGACACTTCTTGACCACCCCAACATTAGTTTGGATCAGGTTGTCTGCTCTGGTTTAACTGTAATAACACACAGCCAATAACATGTGCTGCCTTCTTGGAACATGAGTCCGCAACCTGCAGCTCTCAGATATTTTGCACTATGACCCTATTCCTGTTAAGGTACAAAAAGAGCATTCCTATTGTCTTAGTTACAGGTGTATCACGGACCCAAGCAGATAATAGCAAAAGATACAAGGCAGGTAAAGGGACATCTGCTGGCACAACCTATCACCCAGCCAGCCTATCTCCAATTGTCATACATAGAGCACTCAGCAGGCCACACACACGCACACACACACATTCTACACTCAGACCTCTTATGACAAGGTGCATGCCGGCAAAGAAGACACAGCAAACAGAAGGCACATCCCAATACCTTCCTGTGTCTTATCAATTTCCTTCCTTCTCCTGCTACTCCTTCCTAACCCTCTCTGGCTCCTCTGTCGCCTCCTTCCTCTGCCGCCTCTCTGGCACACTCCACTGCTTCTTTGGCTGTTCTGCCGCCTCCTTCCTCCGCCATCTTTTTGGCACCCTCTGCTGCTTCTCTGGCTGCTCTGCCTTCTCCTTTCTCGTCCACCCCTAGGGCCCCCTCTTCTTTCTCTCTGCCATCTCCTCCTTCCTCCTCTGCCCATTCTCAGGCCCATCTAATACATTTTCAGGGCGTATCTCATGCCTGTAACCCTCCACGGAAGTCTTGCAAAGGTGGCAATCTGCTCCATGTCGATACTCTTTACTTTCACTCTGCTGTCAAACACTCCTTGGACGTCTGCTCCAAGAGCTTGATTTGGATGTACTCGGTCTCACCAAGACTTGGTTCACGGCCAGCTCTGTCATGAGTTTTGACACTCCACTCCCTGTTGGCCACAAGATACTCTCCGGGGGAGTAGCCCTGATCTTCCCAGAGTGGATCCCTCCTTTTGTCATTCCTATGCAGGCCTACTCCTTCTTTGAATGCCTATTCTGCAGGTTCTCGATCTCTCCTGGCCTCTCTTTCACTGTGGCCACCATCTAAAGGCCACCCTCTTCCTCTCTGAGTGGGCTGACCTCTCCTCCTCCCTCCTTGCCTCTACCTCGCAGCTTCTCCTCTTCGGAGACATCAACATCCGCTTGGATGCTTTTAGCCCCTCCTCTGGACTCTTTCACAACCTCTGTGACTCTCCCTCTCTCTCTCTCTCTCTCTCTCTCTATTCTTCCCGCTGGCTTGAATCACTATGCAGGGCACACCCTGGATGTTCTAATCTTGTCAGACCTCCCCCTTTCCAACCCTCTCACCACTACTCTCTCTTGGACTGACCACTTTCTTCACCCCTCTCACCTGTCGATCTCTGCCCCTCAGGCTAAGCCGACCCCAGCACTGCCACCCACCTTCTCAGTCATCCGGCCCATGCAGCGTGTGACAGTGGAGGCTTTCGTTGCTACTTTCTCTCCTCCTCCTACATCCTTGGCTGACCCACACTCTGACACAGCTCTATCCAACCTTCATCTCTCAATCTCTAACACTATGGATGTCCTTGCCCGTATCATGAGGATCCGTTTGAAGCCTGCATCCAAGAGCAACTCTTGGTACGCTTCCGACCTCGCCACCCTTAAGCTTAAGTGTAGGGTGGCTGCGAGGTAGTGGAGGGCATCAGGCTAATCCTCTGATAAACTGGCCTGCCACCTGTTCCAAAGGCAATACATACTCTCTGTCCTTTCTAAGAAGACAGCATACATCCAAGCACGCATCTCGGCAGCCTCTAACAACTCAGCCAAACTTTTAAAAATCTCCAAGGAGCTGGCCAATCCTGTTGCAGTCTCCAACTCTCCTGTTCCCTCCCAGACCCTTTTTATGGCTCTGGCATCTCATTTCACCACTAAAACCAGGACATCCTGTACTCTCTCTCCTCTTTCTGTACCTCCTCTCCCTCTACCATTCCAAGCCCCTCTCCAGATGTATCTCCTCTTCCTTTCTCCTCCTTCTCCCTGTTCACTCACGACGAAGTTTCTAGACAAAACCGATCTATGAAAGTCTTGTCAAAGCAGGTGCTGCCTGTTCCTCCAAAACCATTAAGGACCACATCGACACCCTTGCTCCAGCCTGGGCAAATTGTTGCAATCACTCGTTTGCCACTGGAACCTTTCCCTCCCACCTTAAGCACTCTCTTGTGCGCCCCCTCCTTAAGAAGCCCTCTGCCGATCCTTCCTCTCCGGCAAACTACCATCCAATCTCCATCACTCCTTTCCTGGGCAAACTCCTGGAAAATCTGGCCATCTCCCAGCTCAATCTCCATACTGAATCTGTTGGTTGTCTAAATGACCACCAGTCTGGCTTCAGAGCAGCCAGAAGCACAGAAACTGCTCTCCTGAACAACTGTGACGACTTGCTCTCTAATCTAGACTCTAACCTTCCACTGTCCTCATTCTCCCTGATCTATCCTCTGCTTTCTACACAGTCAACCACACCATCCTGCTCAATTGCCTCCATGACAACCTGGACATCTCTGATCAAGCCCTAGTCAGGTTGACCTCCTTTCTCTCAGATCGACCCTCCCAGGTCCAACTTGGGTCTTTCCTCTCTTCTATCCCCCTCTCTACATGTGGTATCCCCCAGGGGTCTAACCTCTCTCTCTGGCTCTTTAACCAATACCTGGCACCTCTGCCCACTGCATTTCTACCTTCTGTTCTGACTTTCAGTGTTATGCGGCTGACACCCAGCTCTCCTTCAGGCTCCCCACAGCCATCTCTGCTCCTTCTCTCATACCTGACTGTCAACAATTCAGGAATGGTGTGTTTCCAATGATCTCTGCCTTAATGCCAGTAAGACTGAGATCCTCCTCATTGGGACACCTGCTGCTGCCTTCCCTCTCTCACTCTGGCCACCCACCCTGGGCCCTCTACCTGCACCTTCCTGTTAGGCTAAAAACCTTGGTCATCTTCGACTCCACCCTCTCCTTCTCTGCACATCTATGACGTCTCTAAAAAGTCACAGTATCAGCTGCACCTCCTCAGAGACATTCTTCCCTTTCTCACTTTACCCCAGAAGCCTACTGTCTCCAGAGCCCTGGTCCTCTCTAGGCTGGACTACTGCAACAGCCTCTTTCTAAATCTATCTGCCTCTACTCTTCACCCTCTACAACTAATACACAACAGGACTGTAAGACTTGTGCTTGGCTCAAGCCCAGGGATTGTATCTCTCCAGCCCTGAAATCTCTCCACTGGCTGCCTGTGGCTGCAAGGATCAAGTTCAAGACCCTCTGCACCGTCCACAAGGCTTTCTGGGGCCGGGGACCACACAACATCCAACTTTCTCTTCCTAAGCATCTTCTTCATGAGCCCTCCGCTCATCCACTTCCAACTCTCTGAGGGTCAGACGCTTCTCTAGGCAGATAGTGGAGGTAGATCTTGTAGCTCTCTGTCCTCGGCTGGGGCCTCCCTCTGGAACAGACCCCTTACTCTCTCAAACCTGAGCAGGACCACCTAAGGTTCCGGAAGGAACTCAAGACCTTCCTTTTTGCTTCGGCTTTCTTTCTCCCTCTCCCCAGCTGATGTCCCGATCTGCTGCACATTCTGGTTACCTGGCCACTCACTGACTGAACCTACGGGATCAGGATCCTGTAAAACCAGTTGCCCTTGCACTGCCTCCGGGCCTCCCAACCACTTTGGGACTGTGTCTGCAACCCTACAGTCCCCTGACTGTAGTCCCCTGACTGTGTTTAGAGAAATGAGGGGGTGAGGCATGCACTCTAGTTCCAGCTTTGTGTACCTTCTGCAGTTCAGTTGTTCTTCTCCTCCAAGCGCTTTCATGCCTCTTGCAATCTTCAGGGAGGCAGTCTGTTCAGGTGTTGCTGATTAGTGCCAATTTTGGCCTCAGGGAATTATGGTAGCTGTAGTCAATGCTGGTAGCCAAGAACCAACTCCCCTCCAATTGCACAATATAAAACCCACGGTGGGGGGAAGGGGGGACCAGTATTATGGTTCTCCTAAGTGGGGCATGGGTCACCCAGGTGCTGCGCCTCTGGAGCCCGGGACTCCCGATTAATGTTTATAAAACCAATCAGCACCACAAGTAAGCGCTTCCCGGCCATCACAGGTTTCAAGCACAACTAAATACAGCACCCTCTGTATTCCAGGCAATAGTGGGCATGTAGGTACACAATTACATACCGACAGAGACAACCACAAGGAAACAGGCCTCATATCGCAACTAATGCAGTGCCTGGCAAAATTCCAATAAAGGAAATCTAAAACTGCTTTGTCCTGGTCTCCAACCCATTTCTTACTGAATGAGGAGCAATGGCAATGAAATACATGTAATGAAGACAGTGTAGCTAGCAAGCACATCATAACAACTCCCACAATTGACTATGTCTTGGGAGGATAGCTCAGGGGCAACGTGCTCGCATTGGAAGCAAGACGACACGGAGCAACACAGGTTCGACCCCCAAGTCCGCGCTTAGAAACCTCTGGGTATTAACGTGCCTACCTTGGAAGCAAGACGACACAGAGCAACACAGGTTTGACCCCCGAGTCCGCACTTAGAAACCTCTGGGTATTAAGTGCGTTATAAAATTCCTATCATATCATGCAATTTAGGGTGGGAGTTTATTAGGATATGTTCCCTCCCTCACTGCCTGCTTTCCTCCCGTCCTACCCTGGGCATTCATGGAGTCAGTGTGTTTACAGCGATGAGTGTTCGATGTGGAAAAGTCTGTGGCAAAGTTGGGGTCATAAGCACTATTGTCATCATTTCTTGAATCCAGGAAAGGGACAACGGCATTATGAGTTTGTGGGTAATTTTGCAGTATTTTTGTGTAATTACTGCCAAGCCCATACACCATTGCTGCCACTCGTTCTCTTATGCTTACTGTGGGATTTCGAGCGGTGCAATGGCTGTTTAATTCCACATAATTTGGGTCTGAGGGCTCTGTGGGGAAATGTTTGGATTTACAGTGAGCGGTAATTTCGCTGTGGTAAATCTGGCCGTTTTTGGCCTTAAAGTGTATTATTTACCTCCAGCATCTTCTTAATGGACGAACATGCTCCACTCCAAGTCCAAATCTGTAATCCGGTGTTGTGGTAGAAGTGGCAGTAATTCCTTTAGCGCCACCACTTTCTTACCGCACCACTGACCTGCTAATGAGGACCAATGTGCATCAGGACCTTGAGGTGTAAAGGATATTTGGCCAATGTTCCGAATTGAGATGCCAATTGCAGATCTGTTTCACTCTAGAATGGCATCCAGAATGTTCTGTAGCATGTCTTTACATCAGTGCTTGTACAGTAGTTTTGTAGAAGAGTTTATTTTTTTTATTTTTCCACAAACGCTGAGTATATGGAGAAAAAGGGAAGGATGAATAAAAAATAGAAAAAAGAGGATATGCTGGATTCTTTCAATTGTGTTTTAAAAATAAAGAAAACACAATATTTGCCAAGAGTACAATGTTACCAATGCAAGGTCCTAGGTCCATACACCGTCCACTCCCCACCTTACCTGACGCTGGGTGATCTGATCCCCATTGTTTCCACCCCTGGTTACCTGTAGACCCATTGCTGACTATTGCCCTCCCTCTCCTGTTGTTAGATCCCCTTTTCTTGTTTCTCTGCTCCCTAACCTTATTCTCCCCCTATGATTGTAAAACGCTCTGTTGCTTCCTGAAACAAGGTCCGCACGCAATAAATACCCTAGTAATAACAGTAATAATAATAATATGCAAAGACCACCAGAAATCCTGGTACTGATAATGACACATTCATTTATTCTAGGCACAGGATCTGGACCGACTGCCCCAGGAAGCTGCTGTGATATTAGAATTGTGTTGCCACAGAAAATGATCTTGCTTTTACGCATGTTTCATTTTAGGTGGTTTTGTGTCACTCATCACTTCTTTCTGAGCAGGCAGGCACCTTCCAAGTCGCAGGCTCTGAGTCTGGTGGCTTGGGCAGTTTCAGTAGGCTGTGAACACCATCTGCGTAGCTGTAGTCAGGACAGATTGAAGACAATATTGCGCCCAGGGTGAAACCCCCCTCACCCTGCAGTTGTTCCTCTATTGCTACTCCACAGTGACTCCCTCTACAAAATCATTAGATGGTTTTAATTTGAATAAAATTTCATTGACTTGTATTTAAGATTAAAATTAATAAGTAGATAACTGGTGAGTGTGAATCCTTTATGCCGCTCTGAGGGCCTTTTGTATAACTCTTCTGTATTTTGAACACCCTCTCCGCACCCACGTAGCCTGATTCCCCTCCCAACCCTCGCATTACCCATTTCAAAGTTGCACTTAGAAGTCTGCCCAATAGCCGCTCTGTGAAAGTTGCATTTAGAATTGTTCCCAATAGCCTCTCTGTGAAAGCATTTAGAAGTGTGCCCAATAGCCCCTCTGTGAAAGTTGCACTTAGAAGTCTGGCCAATAGCCGCTCTGTGAAAGCATTTAGAATTGTTCCCAATAGCCTCTGTGTGAATTTAGAAGTGTGCCCAATAGCGTCTCCATGAAAGTTGCATTTAGAAGTGTGCCCAATAACCTCTCTGTGAAAGTTGCATTTAGAATCGTTCCCAAATAGCCTCTGTGCGAATTTAGAAGTGTGCCCAATAACCTCTCTGTGAAAGTTGCATTGAGAATTGTTCCCAATAGCCTCTCTGCTAATTTAGAAGTGTGCCCAATAGCCTCTCTGTGAAAGTTGCATTTAGAATTACTCCCAATAGCCTCTCTGCGAATCTAGAAGTGTGCCCAATAGCATCTCTGTGAAAGTTGCATTTAGAAATGTGCCCAATAGCCTCTCTGTGAAACTTGCATTTAGAAGAGTGCCCAATAGCCTCTCTCTGAAAGTTGCATTTAGAATTGTTCCCAATAGCCTCTCTGAAAAAAAGTTGCATTTAGAAATTGTGCCCAATAGCCTCTCTGAGAAAAGTTGCATTTAGAAGTTGTACCCAATAGTCTCTCTGAGAAAAGTTGAAATTAGAAGTGTCCCCAATTGCATTTAGAAGTTGTGCCCAATAGTCTCTCTGATAAAAGTTGCATTTAGAAGTCTGCCCAATTGCATTTAGAAGTGTACCCAATCGCATTTAGAAGTTGTGCACAATAGCCTGTCTGAGAAAAGTTGCATTTAGAAGCTGTGCCCAAAAGTCTCCCTGAGAAAAGCTGCAGTTAGAAGTTGTGCCCAATAGCCTCTCTGAGAAAGTTGCATTTAGAAGTTGTGCCCAATAGCCTCTCTGAGAAAAGTTGCATTTAGAAGTTGCGCCCAATACTCTCTCCGAGAAAAGTTGAATTTAGAAATGTCTCCATTTGCATTTAGAAGTTGTGCCCAATAGTCTCTCTGAGAAAAGTTGAATTTAGAAGTGTCCCCAATTAAATTAGAATTGTGCCCAACTGCATTTAGAAGTGTCCCCAATTGCATTTAGAATTGTGCCCAATAGTCTCTCTGAGAAAAGTTGAAACTAGAAGTGTCCCCAATTGCATTTAAAAGTGTGCCCAACTGCATTTAGAAGTGTACCCAATTGCATTTAGAAGTTGTGACCAATAGCCTCTCTGAGAAAAGTTGCATTTAGAAGTGTGCCCAATTGCATTTAGAAGTTTACCCAATCGCATTTAGAAGTTGTGCCCAATAGCCTCTCTGAGAAAAGTTGCATTTAGAAGTTTACCCAATCGCATTTAGAAGTTGTGCCCAATAGCCTCTCTGAGAAAAGTTGCATTTAGAAGTTGTGCCCAATAGCCTCTCTGAGAAAAGTTGCATTTAGAAGTTTGTGCCCAATAGTCTCTCTGAGAAAAGTTGCATTTAGAAGTTGTGCCCAACAGCCTCTCTGAGAAAAGTTGCATTTAGAAATTGTGCCCAATAGCCTCTCTGAGAAAAGTTGCATTTAGAAGTTTACCCAATCGCATTTAGAAGTTGTGCCCAATAGCCTCTCTGAGAAAAGTTGCATTTAGAAGTTGTGCCCAATAGCCTCTCTGAGAAAAGTTGCATTTAGAAGTTTGTGCCCAATAGTCTCTCTGAGAAAAGTTGCATTTAGAAGTTGTGCCCAACAGCCTCTCTGAGAAAAGTTGCATTTAGAAATTGTGCCCAATAGCCTCTCTGAGAAAAGTTGCATTTAGAAGTTGTGCCCAATAGTCTCTCTGAGAAAAGCTGAATTTAGAAATATCCCCAATTGCATTCAGAAGTTGTGCCCAATAGTCTCTCTGAGAAAAGTTGCATTTAGAAGTGTGCCCAATCACATTTAGAAGTTGTGCCCAATAGCCTCTCTGAGAAAAGTTGCATTTAGAAGTTGTGCACAATAAGCCTCTCTAAGAAAAGTTGCACTTGGAAGTTGTGCCCAATAGTCTCTCTGAGAAACATTGCATTTAGAAGTGTGCCCAATTGCATTTAGAAGTGTACCCAACCACATTTAGAAGTTGTACCCAACAGCCTCTCCAAGAAAAGCTGCATCTAGAAGTTGTGCCCAATAGCCTCTATGAGGAAAGTTGCAGTTATAAGTGTGCCCAATTGCATTTAGAAGTGTACCCAATTGCATTTAGAAGTTTTGCCCAATAGCATCTCTGAGAAAAGTTGCAGTTAGAAGTGTGCCAAATTGCATTTAGAAGAGTACCCAATTGCATTTAAAAGTTGTGCCCAATAGTCTCTCTGAGGAAAGTTGAATTTAGAAGTGTCCCCAATTGCATTTAGAAGTTGTGACCAATAGCCTCTCTGAAGAAAGTTGCATTTAGAAAGGTGCCCAATTGCATTTAGAAGTGTACCCAATAGCACTTAGAAGTTCTGCCCAATAGCCTCTCTGTGAATTTAGAAGTGCGCCCAATAGCCGTTTATGGAAAGTTGAATTTGAAGTGTGCCCAATAACCACTCTGTGAATTTAGAAGTGTCCCCAATAGCCCCTCATTGAAAGCTGAATTTAGAAGCGTGCCCAATAGCCGCTCATTGAAAATTGATTTCAGAAGTATGCCCAATAGCCTCTCAAAGCTGTATTTAGAAGCGTACCCAATAGCCGCTCATGGAAAGTTGAATTTAGAAGTGTGCCCAATAGCCTCTCTGTGAAAGTTGAATCTAGAAGTGTACCCAATAGCCTCTCTGTGAAAGCTGTATTTAGAAGTATGCCCAATAACCTCCTGTGAAAATTGTATTTATCCAATAGCTTCTAGGAGGTGGAAGTTGAATCTAGAAGTGTTCCCAATAGCCTCTCTGTGAAAGCTGAATTTAGAAGTGCATTTAGAAGTCGAATTTAGAAGTGTACCCAATAGCATCTCTGTGAAAGTTGAATCGAGAAGTGTTCCCAACAGCTTTTATGTGAAAGTTGAATTTAGAAGTGTGCCCAATAGACTCTATGCGAAATTTGAATCTAGAAGTGCATTTAGAAGTTGAATTTAGAAGTATGCCCAATTGCCTCTCTGTGAAAGCTGAATTTAGAAGTGCATTTAGAAGTCGAATTTAGAAGTGTACCCAATAGCATCTCTGTGAAAGTTGAATCGAGAAGTGTTCCCAACAGCTTTTATGTGAAAGTTGAATTTAGAAGTGTGCCCAATAGACTCTATGCGAAATTTGAATCTAGAAGTGCATTTAGAAGTTGAATTTAGAAGTATGCCCAATTGCCTCTCTGTGAAAGTTGAAATTTAGACGTGTACCCAATAGTCCCTCTGTGGAAAGCTGAATCTAAAAGTGTGCCCAATAGGCTCTCTGTGAAAAGTTGAATTTAGAAGTGTGCCCAGTAGCCTCGCTGTGAAAGTTGAACTTAGAAGTGTGCCCAATAGCCTCTCTGTCAAAAGTTAGTAGTGTGCCCAATAGCCTCTCTGTGAAAGTTGAATTTAGAAGTGCATTTAGAAGTTGAATTTAGAAGTGTGCCCAATAGCCTCTCTGTGGAAAGTGCAGTTAGAAGTGTGCCCAATAGCCTCTCTGTGGAAAGTGCAGTTAGAAGTGTGCCCAATAGCCTCTCTGTGAAAAGGGCATTTAAAAGTATGCCCAATAGCTTCTCTGTGAAAGTTGAATTTAGAAGTGCATTTAGAAGTTGAATTAAAGTGTGCCCAATAGCCTCTCTATGAAATGTTGAATTTAGAAGTGTACCCAATAGCCTCTCTGTGAAAAGTCCATTTATAAGTGTGCCCAATAGCATCTCTGTGAAAAGTCCATTTAGAAGTGTGCCCAATAGGCTCTCTGTGAAAAGTCCATTTAGAAGTTTGCCCAATAGCCTCTCTGTGTGGAGGGGATGAGTGCGTGGAGGGGATGAGCGCGTGGAAGGGATGACTACGTGGAAGGGATGACTGCGTGGAAGGGATGACTGCATGGAAGGGATGACTACATGGAAGGGATGAGTGCGTGGAGGGGATGAGTGCGTGGAGGGGATGAGTGCGTGGAGGGGATGAGTGCGTGGAGGGGATGAGTGCGTGGAGGGGATGAGTGCGTGGAAGGGATGAGTGCGTGGAGGGGGTGAGTGCATAGAGGGGGTGAGTGAGCAGAGGGGGTGAGTGAGCAGAGGGGGTGAATGCATAGTGCGTGTGAGGACATAAAACGGACGAGTGCGTAGAGCGGGTGAGTGAGCAAAACAGATGAATGCATGATGCGTGACGTACATAGTATGGTTTGGAATGTAGGGAACGTTTGAAAGAGCATATAACCCATCATATCTCACCACCACACTTACTCTCTTCTCTACACCGCCACTCAACTAGAACACAGAGATACTATGACACCATTCGGTATAACTGTTCTCATACCAACATCCGCCGCTCACTCCACATCATTCTAAGTAAACACTGCTGGTTACACACCCCCCAGCCAGGCGTTCTCCTCAGGCCTGACGCAGCCACATTCGGTCTGGATAAATCCTGCCAGAACAAACACATACTACTGATCTCTCAACCACCACACCTACCGCTAAAAAGCAGCTATTACATGAACACCAGCTGCACACATACCCGGTGCTCACAGGCACCTTGACTCTCACTACTCTCTACTGACCTAAACTTCGGTTCCCAAGCGCGTTCAACCTACCGGCGCCTTCAGACCATACCAGTGGTATATAAGGCGCTATATAAATGCAAAATAACATAACATAACATATAAAATAATATTACAAACAGGAATACATTTTCATTAACCCATGCTTATGTTCAATGAAGGGCACTCACCTAGATGTTGCTGCCACAAAAGCGCCTGTTGCTGCTGTGTAATCTATTTCCCGAAAAATGTCTCTCTTAATTGAAAGTGTAGGTTGTATTTTAACACATCCTGGCGAAACCTATCAAGTGATAATGATTTGTTATTTATTTAGTGCTTTCGCTAAAGTGCTGTACATACAATTATCACCCAACCGATGTTGGTACTCATTTATCAACCTCGGAAGGATGAGTTGGCCGTTCCAGGATTCGCAACTGAAATCTGCAGATCAGACACCGATCACAGCAAGTGATTAACCCTCTATGCTATGGTAACCTGGACATGCAATTGTAGCACTAGGAAAATCGTGAGGGTACATGAGCATGGGATTTCAATACCTACAGTACCAATTGTGATGGGCCGAAGGTAGGTCTAGGACAGCTGGCCATGTTTGACACTGGATCTTCATTAACAAAAAAGAACAAAAATCCCTCAACTAGCCCTATCGCTATAAAGAGACATCACTGTATAAGAAAGGAAATTCTAAAGGTGCTCGCCCAGACGTCCTATACAACAGACCACTGTCCTCTGTCCCAAACCTAAAATACGTAACTGGGCATATCGCTATGAAGAAAAGAAACTAAAAAATGCTGTCGACAAATGTTCTGGCTTGGTTGGTTGTTGGGTGGTGTGTGGCCATCTCCCACTATATGTGTTTTGCAATGTCCTTCTCATGTTCCCCAAGTCTTTGGGGCTTCTTACAAAATAGAGTTAGCCCTCTTGGCTGATTCCTCTTTGCTGTCTTTATACTTCTCAGGGAAAATGAATCGTAGTCATCCTTTCAGGCTTTCCTAATTCTGAAATGTGACAGCTGTAGGTGCCTTTCCCCGGCTTACTACGTGTGAGAGAAAAAATAAAATAGCAGACCCAACCCCTTGTCGGGGAAAGAGGCACTGAGACCCGGCTGCAAGAGTTCAAAGGATGGTTTATTTCTCCAGCTAGAAAATAACCCAAAAACTCTCTTCCATCTCATTACATCATACTTGTATTTATATTAGTTAAAGAAACTCTAACAAAAAATGTTAAATGGACCCGATTGGCCAGACGGTGTGGTGGTGTAGGTGTGGGTAGCATCTCTTCCTCCTGGTTGGCTGAGTAGCTGACGGACGTCAAACATCTTGTGCTCCATGCAGGTCAGGGTCCGGTCACTGTGGTCACTACCTAAGCTAATATGTTACACAGTAAATAACAAACTATTTAAAACATTTTATGCTACTTGTCACATCTCTACATAAGTCACACACAATGATTGTTGTCAGTACAATTGGGTTATTCGTGGCTTTAATTGAAGGCCTTGACCTTATTGTGCATGTAGAAGAATCAGGCTGTGTTTCGCATCTTTTCCTAGGTTTGAAACTCATTAGTGCAAGTAAAAACATATATAGTAGTAAAAATGCTTAAGGTTAGTAAGGCGTGTATTGGGTGGATTTCGCAGCACAGGCAAGGGTCTGGCACTTGAAAGAAATACCTTACAGGGGGTGCAGGGTCAGGATGACAATAAATTGTTCTAATGGGGGTGGGTGGCTTGCATGTTTATGAGGACGAATCGAACAGAAAGTGCTTAGCTCATCCTGGTTCACATGCCGGTTCTCAGATGAACAGTGATCTCAGAGGAAGAAAACTGTAGAATATTGATTGTTGCAACTTTCTCCAGCTTCAGCGTGTGAATGGAAGCGCAGAGCTTTCCTTCGCAGGGGGAGTGCAAGGGTGGGAGCCAGCCAGCTGCCTGCGTGCCTTGTGTGTGTGTGTGTGTGTCTGTCCTTGGCTGCTGCTGTGGAAGGGGAGCTGAGCATTGCTGTACTATCGCAGTGAGGCCTGTTTACCCAAGATGGAGTCGAAAGGGGGCACAAAAGATGGATGCCCCGTGTCCTGCTCAGTAGTCCCTTCTATGTAGCAGTCAACTGTGGTTAACTTCACATAAGGGCAAGGGGCAATCCCACTACCGGAGGCACGTGGTCCAAGCCTCGTACTGAGGAGCGTACGACGCGAGGGGGGACTAAGGACCCCTCGCTCCCATACATTCCCCCCTTTCGTTACATTTAAAGTAACAAACTACTTTATCTCGTTCTTTCCGTTCTCCCTTCGGTAGCGCTCAGCTTCAGCCACAGCCTCATCCCAAGCAGGTGTACCCTTTATTGGCATCCATGCTTTGCACACACTTCTTAAGCTGTTACCTCTTCTTGCGTATTCTTCTGGGGTGACCATTAAGTATATCCCACCATCCCCATCTAAATCTATCCAACCTCGTCATACCACAGCAAGTTTTTTGGTTCTCTAATGGTAGTGTAATGTAGATTATCGACCACGTCCCCATACTGTCTATAGATGGCAGTCATCCTATACTGTGGTGTGGTGTATTCTCCGGTTTGTACTTGGGCATCTATCATGGTAGCCACCGTTGTCTGTCGGCCCACTGTTACAATCATCATTGCTGAATTAGGCATATTATTTTCACAGTATCTTAGTCCCAGTTGGCACACACAGAATATTAGGAGAAGAAAGACTATGATGGGAATGAGTATCTTTGCTGCGATGTTCACCCATGATGGTATCCAGCTGAACAGATCGTCTAACCACATGTTGTTGTCTACTCCACCTTCTGCTCTCATTCTTTCTCCTAAATTATGCACTGCTGTTATCACATGTGACAGTGTCCCGTTATCAGCATCGGAAGTTGGTACGAACGTGCAACATGCCCCCCCAATTTTTTTGCAAACACCACCGTCCATCGCCGTGATAAGATCTAAGACATATCTGTTTTGCATCGTCATCAGGCGCAATGCTCAGAGCTCTATTTTTATGATGTTGAATCCTTCTTCAGTGTCGTTGGCCAGCTGGATGAGCTCCCAGCGTGTTATCTGCAGCCATTTCGCGTTTGCCCTTACTTGAACGCCTGGCGCTAGAAATTATGCGAAGAATGTTTCTGCAGATGAGAAAAGCTTATACTGTTGTGGGATTTCAGCAAGGAGTTCTGACGATTTGGACGAAATAAAATTGGATCTTTTGCTGCGTGACAACTTGGTTTTCAAAGATTCTTCTGACAATAGTTTGTATGCTGGGGGCTCTGTGATTGTCTCATCGGGCGCTGTCGATGGTTCAGCCGATTGCCCTGCTGCCGATGTGTCAGTCGATTGGCCTGCTGTCGATGTGTCAGCCGAAGGCCTTGCTGTAAACTGGACGTGGCTCTCTGGTATCACCATTAGTGCTGAGTGAAGTGTGGCTAGGGCACAAGTGCCCCTCCAGGATGCTGGGAGATGCAGGTAAGCGCGTTTGCCACAGATCCAGTATATGTCCATTAATGCAGCAGTGCCTTTTTTCATAACTGGCATTATTAAAGTCTTATTGCACTGCCGCACGGTTCCCATGTTCACCTTCCCTTCTCCATGGAAACAAAGTTTGTGCGGTATTTCCTTTTGAATCTTTATGGGTCTCTCCAGGGGTGTGACCCATGTCAGCTTGGTGATATGCTGTGACCAGATGGGGATGCACGTTTCTTTTGCCCATTCGTATGTTTCATCTGGCAGCCCTCGAAGCCCCTCAGCTTTGCATTCAATCGTTTCATCATGCCACTTGTCATCTGCATATCTTGTCCCTTTTATAATGAAAAATGGCTCCTGGAGGCAGATTACTCCTTGTCGTCTGCTGGTGCACGTTTGTTCGTTTTCCAATTTTTCCATAGTGACTGTGTGTGCTTGAAATGTCTTTTTTATTCTACATAGCATCAGATGAATCAAACATTGGGCCTCAGACAAGGGTACATCCTGTGGGAATAACATTTTTGGGGTTCCAGTTGCGTGAGGAATAAGTGAGCACACATAACAACTTTCATTGCTTGCTTGCTTTGCTGCGCCGCTCATGTCTGAATACCATTTGTTTGATTGGTCAGGGTGTCGGGGGTCCTCTATTTCATCTAACCCCAGGTTATGATACATATCGTATCTGTTTTTTCCCACCCCCTTTTTCTCCTCCTTCTGTTTTTTAATTGGGTACCAACTCGTGGATATTGCAGCGGGAATATTCTAGACCATGCTTCATCTTTGTTGTTCATGGTGACATGTGTGTATTCAGTAGTGGTTTCTGGTGCAGTGTGTGTACGCATGCTTGTATTTCTGGAATTAGTTAACCAATAGTAATCATCATTTACATTCCATCCAAGCTCTATTTCCTTGGCTCCAGTATTATTCAACAATGGAATAGCAGTTTTGTTTACGTGCAATTGTTCAAGGGGCAACGTTATATTTTTACTATTCAATTCAATGTTATAAGTGTCCTTCAAGATAGCCGTTGCTTCAGTCCATATTAGTTTAGACCCTGGTTTTGTCATATCAGTTCCGCTCCCCCCTTTGTTCATTTAATTTGCCACATATAAAACAACATTATACCAAATAAGATAAAACATCATTATTGCAAATAGTATGGCATCATATTTTATAACACATTCCAAATTATTTAATCTACTGGCCCTGGTGGCATCCCTATTTCTATCTAACATTTCAGCTTGCTCAGCCATTTCGTCGCATTGGCTCATGTTGAACCTATGTGGGCGAGACAAATTCGTTAAGTCATATGAAAAGAAACATAATTGCAATTGTTCATTCTTTTTCATTTCTTTACTCAGTTAGGCATTTAACAATTCCTTTTCATTTCATCATGGAAATAATGAGGAAAAAATAGAAAAAACAACACGATTTATATGAGAAGAAAAGAAGGAGAGAGAGAGTGAGAGAGAGAGAGAGAGAAAGACAACATATGTAAAACCTTTGCTTTTCCCCTATACTTTCCCTGTCTAAGTTGCAATTTTCATCATGTCAACCTGTGCCACTAATGGCATCCACACAGTCGGTTTCATTTTGGGGAGGTGTAACACTGTGTGCCCTTCTCACGTCTGAGAGGTGCACCCAGTACTTTAACCCCGTAACTTTAACTGCAGGTGGGGTGCTGTACACCACTGTGTATGGACCATGAAATCTTGGTGAATTCCACCTTCTTACAATATTTATGACAAGAATCTGCTCCCCTGGCATTAAAGGTCCCTCCGGGCTGTCTGCTGTTGCTACATCTTCAGTAAATGGTGAAACAATTTGTTTTGCTATGCTGCGTACTGCGCGCGTTAGCTGTGTTAGGTATTCCTTAAACTCTTTTCCCAGCACTGTGGCAGCCCTGTGCGCATCAGACGCCCTCCTAACAGGGGAGAGCGGTGTGTGCATTCTCCTTCCTGTCACGATTTCGTGCGGGCTTAAATGATGATCCTTGCATGGTTGGTTTCTGAGTTGGAACAGTTCTAGGGGCAGACAATATACCCAATTTTTTTTCAACGTGCTGCATAATTTCGATAAATTGCTTTTGAGCAGCCCGTTGATCCTCTCCACAACATCATTGGCCATTGGATGATAAATTGAACATAATTTGTGTTTCACCCCCAGAAGGGAGGTCACTTCCTTGAAGAGGTAATTTACAAAGTGTGTGCCGTTGTCTGAACGGATCACGTCACAGATTCCCCACCGTGAGAATACTTCTTGCACAAGGAACTTGGCAGCACATTTTGTATCAGGATGGGGACAGGGCCCGCTTCTACCCCCCGTGAAAAAGGGCATACCACCACAATCAAGTATCTTACTCCATTACATCTTTCTCCCATATCGGCGTAATCGATATGTAGTTCTCTAAATGGACCTTTAGGGGGTGGCAAAGTGCCACGCAGGTTCGTAATGTCATTCCTGAATTGTAAGTGTGGCATGTAGTACATTCAATCACAAATTTAGACAAATAGTCGTGTAGATTAGGAACAAACCAATCCTCTTGAATATCTGAGGCAATGTGTTGTTTTGCAACGTGAGCTGGGAAATGCAGTTGTTGGAATGCTACTTCTAATAAATCTACGGGCATCACTACCTTGCCTGTCGTTTCCTGTCTCCAAATGAGATCTGTGGCTGATTGCTTACACCCTCGTTTGCCCCACAACTCCTGCTCTTCCGGTGGGGCCCTTCTCTGGAGTTCCATCAATTGTGCTATGGGCGTGTTACTATAGGCTTCTGCTGGTTGTTGTGCTGTGGTTGTTTTCACAATATACTCTGATGTTGGTGTCTTATTGAAGTACGAGGCCTCCTTCGCTGCTGCGTCGGCTGCCGTGTTCCCCAATGAGACAGCGTCTGTGTTATTGGTATGGGCTTGGCATTTAACCACCGCTACTACCGATGGTTTCGCTAAAGCTTCTATTAGTTCATTAAGCAGCGTGGCATGTTGTACAGGGGACCCATCTGCTCTTCTGAACCCTCTCCTTCGCCAACGTGATAGTCCTGAGTGAACTGTGGTGGTGACATAAGCTGAGTCTGAATATATTGTCACGGCACAATCTTTGGCTGTGTGTAACGCACTGATTAGTGCAGTCAGTTCGGCTGCTTGTGCAGAGTAGTGTGAGGGGAGGCGTTTTTGAACAATCACTTCGTATGTGTCTTCTTCCATGCGCACTACCGCCATCCCCACATGTTTCCCTCCTGTCTCTGAGTTTATGGATGCTGACCCGTCTATGAAATAAATTTCTCCTTCTGTAAGGGCGTTTTCGCTTGCTTTGGGAATGTCATCGCCCTCGCCCTCATATGTGCTACAATCGTATTCCTGTAAATCCTCAGTTGTGCATGGCTCTGTAATGAAGGTGGCTGGGTTCACTGTCTTGCATCTGACCACATGTACATTTGGACTTGATATTATTATTTCATAAGCAGAGGCTCTCTGTGTTGTGAGGGTAGATTTTGATCTTTCCAAGATAGCAAATAACGAGTGTTCCGCATATAGCGTCACTGAACATCCCATTACGATTGTGGCACTTTTCTCAATGGCGAAGGCCGCTGCAGCGAGGGCCTGTTCGCAAGCGAAATGTCCCTGCATTACTGGGTCTAATATTCCACTGTAGTATGCCAATGGTTTGTGGCCTAGTGATGTCTTTTGTGTCAATACTGCTGTCATTAATGTTCCATTGCTGTGTGAAAACAGGAAAAATTCCCTTTCATAATCTGGATTTGCAAGGACTGGGGCATCTGAAATAAGGTCTTTTAATCGAGAGAATTGGGCAATTGTCTCGTGTGTCCATTTTATTGGGGCTCTTTTCTTTTGTGCTTCTTTCAGTGCTTGTAGCATTGGCCGTGTGTATGCTGCGTAATCGAGGATCCACGCTCAGCAATAGTTACATATGCCAAGAAATGTTTGCATGTGCTTTACTGTTTTTGGTAAAATAATGTGTCGAATGGCCGCTGCTCTGTCTGGTAGTATTCTTTTTCCATCTTTAGATATTTGCTGGCCCAGATACACAACGTCAGCAAGGCAGTATTGTAACTTTCCTTTGTCTACCTCATATCCCTTGGCAGCCAGTACGTTAAGCAGTGTTATCGAGTCTTCTCTACACTCTTCTTCTGTTTTGCTGCAGATGAGTAAATCGTCTACGTACTGTATAATGGTGCTCCCTACATCTATGTTGCCAATGTCTTCTCGTAGTACTCTGTTAAAAATGCTCGGGCTCTCGCGATACCCCTGTGGGAGTCTGCGATGTTCATATCCGCTGTTTCCTAATGTAAAAGCTGTAAGGTACTGTGACTCTGGTGCGAGTGGCACAGAGAAAAAGGCATTTTTCAGATCAATGACAGTGAAGCAAGTTGCTTCTTTTGGTATTCTGCACAATATTGATGACGGGTTAGGCACTAAAGGGAACTCTTTTTGGATGACATCATTGAGTGGGCGGAGGTCCTGGACCATTCTCCACGCCCCTCCTTTCGCTTTCTTAATCGGAACAATTGCTGTGTTGCATGGGGAAATTGATGACACTAAAATACCTTGGTTTAGGAGTGCATTCACTGTTTCTCTAATACCTTCCTCTGTTTCTTTGGATATTGGGTATTGTTTCACTCTGGGTTAGAGGGCACCTGGTTTCAGTTTAATTTTTATGGGAGTTACCTCGTGCAACAATCCTACATCGTGTGGTCCTGTAGTCCAAATTTCAGGTGCTACCCTGGCCATGTCTTCTTCAAATATTGTCAGTGGGGTCTTTATGTTAGCCATGAGTGGGTTGTGTATTTCTCTGTATTGAATCATAATGTCACACGGTATGCTTATTTCCATTATTATTTCTCCATCCCCTTCGTAATCAGTAAACAATTCTTCATCAGTTATATCTTTTAGCATTATGTTTGGCTCTATACATAGCACACTTCTCCACTCGCGTCCTTGCGTGTCCAGGCCTATGACCACAATGTGTTTGTTGGAAACCTGAACTGCCTCAATGTCTATAGACATAATTGTGCCTGGCACTACATCTGTTGGTGTGATTGGGCAGAATATGAAGTCGGATGGTATTCTCCACTCTTTTTGTGTTATTTCAGGCACTACTCGGGCTAATACCTGTATTCCATAGAGGAACATACCCATGTCAATGGGAATTACTCTTACTGCAACTTCCTTTGTAATTGTGCTTATTATCAAGAGTGCCCGTATGGGGCATACCCCTGGCGTCGAACACACTATTCCTCTTTCAGTAAATGCTATGGTCGTGTTTAACTTACTGAGCAATATCGTCCCATCAAATTGATTGGTGCGTCTTCGTAATACAATAGGGGTGCACGCACTGTTTTTCCCCCCACTGTTACATCAAGATCTTTTGTATAAGGAACTTTTAAAATAGCCCCAGAGAACCCATGCGTCTCCAAATTTCTTCTCGAGAGCTGAAACGGCCCTTCTGTGAGGCATGATTTTTCTGCTCCAGAGTCTACCATAAAGATAAACTGCTTGTTTCCTATCTCTGCCGCCACTAGTGGTTCCTCATTTGCACTCTGTGTGGTGGATAGGACTGGACACGCAAGTGCTCCCTGTGGGCTGTCCTAGTCTTGGTATCTTTGCTGACCTGGCATTGAAAAAACGTTGTCACCCACGACCGTTACGCCGCGGAATGGTGCTGGGGCACCGTTTGCGGCCGCTGCAAAAGGGTTATTGTTTATGTTCCCTACTGGGTTTTGTCTCGCCATGGGCTGTAGTGCGTTTTGCTGTTGTGGCTGCTGCTGCTGCTGCTGCTGTTGTGGGGCTTGCTGTCTCTGTTGCATTTGGGGGTCATAGCAGTATTGATCCTGTTGTCCACCCTTCCCCATTGGAGCTCCACAAGGGCTACCAGGTGTGGGCAGCCCCACCCCTGTTCATTGTTCATGGGCTGTTGTTGCTGCTGTTGAAAATACCCTGATGGTCGCATTCTACAATCTCGTGAATAATGTCCCCATCTTCCACAGTTCCAACACGACCCCTGTTGTCCTCCCCTTGGTCCTTGCCCACCATACCCTCTGTTTCCCATTCCTCCGTATCCTCCCCTTTGCCCACGGTACCCGCCTCTTCCTTGGGCCGGCCTGTTCTGCCACTGCGATCCTTGGCATGGCTGTTCCTCTCCGTTCCACTGTCCTTGGTCCTCTCCAACCCACTGCGCTGCTATCCCAACGGGCCTTCCTCCCGCGTTTTCCTCTCCTTCGTTTCCTCTATCTGCTGTTGCACTGGCAGTAATGGCGGCGACCTTCACTAATTTCGTCTGTACTAATTTTGCTTTGTCAGCCAGCCTCTTTTGCGTGACCTCCTTTTCCTTCTCTTTGATCCTCCTCCAGTGGTGTACAATTATGCTCTGAATTTCAGGCCACCCTTTGGCTTCGATCCCAGCTATTTTGTCCAAGGCCTTCTGCACCTCTTTCGGCAACCCCTTTTTAATGATAAAATAGAATAAAGCTGTTGATTGATTCCATGCCGTACCAGTTTCGCTTCTCCATAAATCTTGCACTCGCAAAATGAATTGCGCAGGATCCTCGTTCTCCTCCATCGTGCACTGCATCACTGCATGTAAATCTGGAACGTCTGGAAATGCACGCGCAGTGCATCCCACACTTGTGCTGGAACATTGTTAAATGGTGATCCATCGTGTCGGTCACAGCTCATCGTTACTCCCGGGAACCCTGCCCTTTCCCAGATTGTGTCTGCTTGGTCCCCGATTGCTGAAACTAATAGACTTTTTACATCACCTATAGCTAACGGCACACCTGCCGTGTTCTTCTCAAATACATGTATCCACTTACCTGCCCCTCCCGTCAGGGGGGGGGGGGAATTTTAACAAGTAGGTTTTGTCCATTTGGGTCCACGGAATGTAGTTTGGCCTACCTGCTCCTTTATGTATCAGTGGCATTTGTAGTTTTTGTTTCTTTCCCGTTCTGCTTGTCTTCCCTTTTTTCGTTTTACTTACCAATATGTGTCTATCCTCCCTGTTCGTTGTCTTAATCTACCTTGCCATAATGGTGGCGAAAGTGTGTCTGGGTAACGGAGGTTTGGTAATGGGGACCCCTCTGCGGAAGCTGCCTCTTCGTATTCATCTAAATCGTCCCATATTTCTTCTATTTCTGACTCTAGCTCGTTATTATCCTCCCAGTTTTCCTTGGGTTCACTTCCTTGTCTTTCACCCTGATCGCCACTTTGTTGACTCTCTGGTGTATCTGGGCGTATAATTCTCACTGGCTTGTTATTCTATTGGAACAGGAACTGTCCTGACGGCCACTCTTGTTCTTGCCTCTGCTGCTATGACGTCCCTTGTGATACTATAGACTGCCCTGATACCGAGGCTGCTGGGGTTGCATTGCTTGCTGCCCCGATCGGAGGTGTGAGATCTGCCAGTGACAGCGGGGGTACCTCCCCTCCCCCTGGCAGCATTTGCCCTTTGTCACATAAAGCTCTTAACCGTGTTATTTCCATTTGTGCGTGTGCTAGCTGACGGTTCAAATCACCTGTTAAACGTGCTATGTCCACAGGAGGCGCGCTTGTGGGGCCATACAGGCCTCCTTTGTCATATGGTGGAGGTTCGTGGGCTGTTGCCCCGCCTTGGACAGTGGCGGTGGGTGGTATATACAGGGGTTCACTAAACCCTACCGCTGGCCTAGTCATTAAGGGATAGATTTTTTTTGTTACTTCGTTTTCGTTGTAGTTGTTGAGCATTCCCCTTTTGGTGTCCCGCCTACTTCTTCAGGGTTTTTCTGCTTTTCTGTCATTCGGCTTGTACCTACCTCTGCCGTGGGGGCAACTTCCTCAAACATTCGCCATAGATCTAACACTTCTCTCCGGTTCTGCAACTGTTTCCCTTTGCATCGCGCTAGCAAATGTGTTGATACTAGGTCCAACACTCTTTTGTCAAATGATCCTCCTTCTGGCCAAATTGGTGTGACCCCGTCTCCTTTTTTCTCAGTGATCCACTGATCGTGATACTTCTGTATCCTGTCGCTATAAAGTGGAAGGTGCTGGCAAATATGTGCTAGTGGTGTTACTCCCCCGATGGCAATGTTTCTTTTCCTTTCTTGTATATTCTGGTACCCTTGAATCTCTTCCCACCTCTAACTTGGTATGTCAGTTACAATATGTGGAAATAATACGTTCTTTATCAATGCTCACAATTACCATATATCGCATTAGCTTTCTGAGAGGTGTTCGCTAGTCACCTCTCACAATTTATTTCTTTGCTTTACCTTATATCAATCACAAATTATTTGTACTAAAATACTTTAGCGTGTTCAACAAGACATATACCTAGAAGCAGACTGACAAACATATAATCATGCAACATACACATGCACTGCCTGCGCGCATTTGTTCTTTCCCTATTCCCGTTACTGTCCCTGTTTTTCTTCTTCCCTATTCTACCTACTATTTCACATTCACTCCCCACCTCTTTCACCTTTATTATGTCTCAAGATTTCTTACTTCGACGGAAAAAGAATATTCTAAAAACTACTCCGAGCCTACACGAGACCCCTACTATTTTTCTCTTTATCTCTATTCTGCACTTGGTCGGGACAAATGCTATGCGGCGCCGCCTTCTACCCCCTACGGGCAAGGATACCACTGCTCTTCTTCTTCTCACTTCTTACAACACCTAATGGCCATATAAAGGATAGATCAGAAAAGCCTCACCGTCACTCACGCAGACCCTATTCTTGGCTACCTTCCCTTTGTTGCTAATTCCCTTCTTCCCGTATTTCCCCTTACCTTCCTTTGGGGTCTTTGCAACCGGGACTCCACGTGTTCAGTCAGGTACTCCGAGGGTCGCCGCTCATGGGGCCGGACCTCGCTCAGGTCCGTCCCCCAACCAAGCCGTGGCCTGCCTTGGCGAGCAGCTTTTTAGATCGGGTATTCGTCAACCGGGAACCCTTGACCCTTTCTTCGTGGTGAGACCTTCCTCCGATATCTCATGACCTAAATACTCCACGGATCGGGTACAAAAGACACATTTTTATCCACGCAAAGTTATCCCACGATCTTTGAATATCCTCAAAACCGTTTCCACTTTTCTTTTTAATGCCTCTTCAATTTTACCACTAGTACATCATCTTGAAAACACCAAACTGTCATGATGCCTGCCCCCAGACATCCGGAACAGGTCCATCTGTCCAGGGAAAAGGCACCCAAGAAGACACAGGAATTCCCAAAACCCTGCCTAGGGGCTACGACGCCAGGCTCATATTGCCAACTTTAAACTATGCAGGTCATCCTGCAAAGAACTGATGTACAGGCCATCATGAGGCCATGAAGGGACTACTTTCCTTTAGGAACTATTTTGCTGCTTGGGTGTGGTACTGGAACTTCTTGCCTGGGAACTACTTTTTTGATGCTATTTAAACCACGCCCGAAGAGCAGCACACGCTTCGCGTTATTCTGCATCTTAGCAGCGTAACGCTCACTGTGTCTGCAGTCCAGCATCCAGTCTACAGCCAGACCCGTCTTGTGTCCGGAGCCGATCCTAGAGAAAAGGAAAGAAGAAGAGAAGGTTAGAACAAGGAGATTTCCATTTGGTCATCATCTTTTCCTGGAGCAGCCGCACCTGTGGATAAAGGAAAAAGACATTAAAATAAACCGCGTTGCATTGCCAGCTGCAGCGACGCGCCATGCTCACCTGTCTTCGGAGCATCTCCACGACCCGGCGCAACACCCATTGAATCGCCGCCCGAAACATCAGCATCTGAAAGACCATAACAAACAAAAGGTCAGCGAGGTTCCGCCAAAGACATTCTTTTACTTACCGTAAGATACTTACTCGGAATTTTACCGCTCGAGGCAGCGCTGGTCACCATACTACGTTAGACATTTTCAGCAAGGCGCCGCACCTGCAAAGAAGATAGAGAACTCTTAGTTAATTACATTTGGAACAATATTACTTGCTAGACAGTGCTTGGTACTAACTGACTCTTACCTAAGTGCTACCTTCATCCATCGAGGCGAACACACTCCTTGGATCACGCTGCAAGGGAAAAGGTATGAAAGGAGCAAGAGTGAATTAATAGACATTTGAACTCTAAAAGAACTACACATATGGTTTACACACTACTTACCTCGGAGTCATTGTTGTCGGGAACTCTGCCAAATACCTTCGGATCAGTGAAGTAACTGAACCTCTACGCGCCCCTGCACTGCACGCAGGATGGAGAGTTCATCCTTCCAAACAATAAGGTGAGACTTTATGAAGGGGAATACTGGAAGTTTTCAGGGAAAATAGTGTTGGTGTAACCTCCCTACCACGGGTGGCTAATCCCCTTTACTGCTTTTAGGAAAATATTCTTGCGGGCCAGGCAGACGAAACTGAGTGGGCAAGTGCAGTCGATCATCACTTCGCTACGAGTCACACTGGTGGAGACCACAGCAGTCCAGCTTCGTTCGACACCCCTGTGGAATCCAGGTGAGCGTAACAGAACACAAAGCCTTACTATAAATCTCCACCCGGGCGTTATGGAGGCCTTGGAGACTGACCATTTAGCCCAACTACTGGGATAACTAAGGGCTGAAGTGCATTCCGCCCGTCAAGAGACTAATGCTCTCAGGAGAGAACTGATTGTGGCAAAAGAACGTACAGATGATCTCGCCAGGCAATTACTTCAAGCTCAAGCTGGGCACACACCTTTACCTGGACTCGGGGGAGCTTCTGCCCAAGCTCAATCAAGTAATCCAGTGCAAGTAATTTTACCAGGGACAGTTCCTTTAGCACCGCCAGAACGCTTTGCGGGGGACCCAAAAAGGTTTGCCGTGTTTATGAACCAGTGCCGCCTGCATTTTTTATGTAGACCTGGAGCCGTTCCAAATGATCAAGCAAAGGTAGCCTTTGTACTATCGTATCTCAGCGGCAGTGCAACCGATTGGTCTATTCCACTAGTCAAACAGGATGACCCTCTTCTTCAGGATTTTCAGGGTTTTCAACTAAGCATGGAAAGACTATTTGCCCGACATTCCCAAGGCCAAGCTTTGGATAACAAACGTTTGTCCTTGTGTCAGGGTAACCAGGATCTGCTGACCTACATCGCAACCTTCAATAGGTTGGTGGTAGAAACCGGATGGCCAGAGGTCAAGCGGATTATGCTATTTCATCGTGGGCTACGAGGTGAACTGAAAGACGTTTTGGCACAAGTAGTGAACCCACCTCAAGACTGTGCTGAATACATAGACCTGGTTGTCCAGTTGGATCACAGACTTCAGAATCGGAAGGCTAATCGGGTTATTTTTGAGAATCGAGTATTGGTAAGACCTAAGGAAAACGTCACCCCCAAAGGAACTGATGTATCTGAACCCATGCAAATTGGGGGGGTTAAAGGACCTTTGACTCAAAAAGAAAGGGACAAGAGGCGGCAGTTACAATTGTGTTTGTATTGTGGAACCTTGGGGCATTTTTTACGGGATTGCCCAGTGAAACTAGCTAAGAAGGTGGTAGGAGTCGCTGACAAAATCAATGTGGAATCAGAGCCGGGAAACGACCACGCCCGACAAGCGTAGAGGTCTGCTTGCCGAGCGTGAAGAAGGACACTCAGACCTTGCACCTAATTATACCAATGGTCCTTATAGATCGAAGGTAATCATCTCGTATGCACGCAGTGAGAGCATACATAGATAGCGGAGCCATAGGAAACTACATGGATCAAGAATTGGCTAGAAGGATGAACCTGCCTCTTTGCAAAAAACCCACAACTGATGTAATTACCACCGTCGATGGTACCGAAATAGCTTCCGGTCCAGTAACTCATTCAACTATGGAGTTGAAAATGTTGGGTCAAGATGGGCATCAAGAGAGCATTGTGCTTGACTTAATCAAGGCCCCACAGTTCCAAATAATTCTGGGAATGCCATGGTTCGAAACTCATAATCCTTGTATTGACTGGCGAGAAAAGAGTGACCTTCTCGGATTGTGCACACACTTGTTATCCTGAAAGAACTTTGATCAAAAGACTGGCTACGGTCACGAATCCGATAACTCAGTTACCCCAGGAATACTAGGAATTTCAGGATGCTTTCCATAAAGACCATAGCAAACACGTTACCACCCCACAGATCATATGATTGCCAGATCGACCTCCATGCAGCAGAATCTACGCCCTCACTGAACCTGAAAATCTTCATTTACGGCAATATTTGGATCAATACCTCGCGAATGGCTTCACTCGCCCGTCCAAGTCTCCGGCAGCATTGTCTTTATTCTTCGTCCCTAAAAAGGAAGGTGACCTTAGGACTTGTATTGCTTATCGCGCATTAAACCAAATAACGGTAAAAAACCGATACCCGTTGCCCCTAATCCCAGAACTACTGGACCAAGTAAAGGATGCTCGTATCTACACTAAGTTGGACCTCTGAGGGGTGCACCATCTGGTACGATTGAAAAAAGGCAACAAATGGAAGACTGCCTTCCGTACCAAATACGGATTGTTCGAATACCAGGTGATGCCTTTCGGGCATTGCAACGCACCGGCAGCCTTCCAGTATTTTATGAACGATGTCCTTCGCAAACTCATAGACGTCTGTGTTGTTGTATACATAGACGACATCTTAGTATACTCTTCATCTGAATCAGACCATGTGAAGCACGTTCGTGCTGTACTAGAAAAACTACGCCAGCATAAATTATATGCAAAATTGGAAAAGTGCGTTTTTCATACTTCGGAAGTTGAATTCCTTGGATTTATCCTGACACCAAATGGAGTTTGAATGGATTCACGAAAGGTGGATGCAATCCTCAAGTGGCCCTCACCTACCTCGATTAAAGGGGTACAGAGTATGCTTGGATTTGCGAACTTTTACCGCAGATTCATTCCTGATTCTTCACATCTTGTACACCCCATCACGGCTCTTTTGCGGAAAAATAAATGCTTCCAGTGGACAGAAGAAGCTGAAAAGGCCTTCCAAGACCTAAAACAGAAATTTACTTCAGCTCCTGTTTTAAAGCACCCACGTCCAGAACTTCCGTACGTGGTTGAAACTGATGCATCCAGCTTAGCCATGGGAGCTGTCCTTTCCCAAAAGGATCCTGAGACTGGTCAACTTCACCCGGTGGCGTTCTGGTCACGGAAATTTTCAGCACCTGAGTTAAACTATGCAGTTACTGACAAGGAACTACTGGCCATCAAGTCGGCGTTCAAAGCCTGGCGGCATTATCTTCTCAGAGCTCGACACACCATCACCGTAATCACGGATCACAGGAACTTACAATATTTAAAGACAGCCAAGGCTCAATCGTCACGTCAACTTAGATGGGCCTTATTCTTTGCGGAATATGATTTCTTGATTACTTACCGACCAGGTTGTCGAAATGGCAAAGCAGATGCCTTATCTTGTATTGAAATGGGAGAAGCATATTCAAATCCAGAACCAGTACCCATAATTTCGGAGAGAAGAATTCTTGGTATAACCACTCTACAGACTCTGGACAACATCCATAAAAAGATTCAACAGCTTTTCGACCCTGCAGCCTTACAAAGCTGGTTGAACAAAGGCAAAGATTATTCAGTCACCGATCACCTACCATACTATCAAGGACGTCTTTACCTACCAAATAAAGAATTACAAGAACATGTTATCTCCAATTACCATGAGTCTTTGATAGAAGGGCATCCTGGGATCGCTAAAACTAAGGCCAAGATCAAAAAACAATTCTGGTGGCCTACTTGGCGGAAAGCCATTAAGTCATTTGTACTGTCTTGCGGTATTTGCGCCCAAAATAAGACCCAGAAAAGGAAACCAGCAGGCCTATTACAACCTTTGGACATTCCGCCTAAGCCTTGTCACCCCTTATCCCTTGACATTATTACTGACCTTCCCCCATGTAATGGGTATAACACCATCCTAGTTATAGTGGATCTTTTTTCCAAAATGGCTCATTTCATTCCATTAAAGGGTCTACCTTCAGCCTCGACCTTGGCCAAGGAATTTCTAGAACATATCGTCCGAATACATGGATTCCCCTCCGTATTGGTTTCCGACCGGGGAAGTCCGTTCATTTCTCAGTTTTGGAGGAAATGCTGTCAATTGGCCCAAATCGACATTAGACTATCAACCAGCCACCATCCTCAAACCGATGGTCAAACTGAGAGGACCAATAAGACACTAGAGCAATACCTACGGTGCATGTTACACCAAACCGAAGGCAATTGGAAATAAATTTTGTGGATATCCGAATATGCATACAACAACTCATTGCACTCAGGAACAGGACAAAGCCCATTTTATACTATATATGGGCGACATCCTCGAACCTCTGTACTCGATTCGCCCCAACACTAAAGAGATGCCCGCCGTGAACCATCTACACGCCACTATTACACAAGCTTTTAAAAAGGCAACTGAACATTTGAAAGAGGCTAAAGAGAGATACAAGAAAACCGCAGATCAACATAGAAGCGAAGCCCCGAATTTCAGATAGGAGACCAAGTTTGGCTGGCTTCAAGACACATACCTTTAAAGGGGACTCGAACCTTTAACCCCAAGTATTTGGGACCTTACACTGTTAAAGCCATTATTAATCCCGTGGCCGTCAAATTGGAGTTACCGTCCAATGTGCAAATTCACCCAGTCTTTCATGTTTCACTTCTAAAGCCAGTACAACCAGGGACAAGGCTAACTGAACCACCTAACTCCATCCTAATAGACTGGGAACCAGAATTTGAAGAAAAGAATATTTTGGACTCAAAAATTGTCAAATCAAGACTTTTTTATCTGGTTGACTGGAAAGGTTATGGTCCACAAGAAAGGTCATGGGAACCAAGTGACAATATTCATGCACCTCGATTGGTGAAAAGGTTCCACCAGAACTTCCCAGACAAACCGGGACCAGTGAGGAGAACAGCCTTAGGAGGGGCCTTGAGGGGGGAGTGCTGTCACAATGCCTGCCCCCAGACATACGGAACAGGTCCATCTGTCCAGGAAACAGGCACCCAAGAAGACACAGGAATTCTCAAAACCCCGCCTAGGAGCTATATGGGTTCAGTCCTGGCGCCGTAGGCGCCAGGCTCATATTGCCAACTTTAAACTATGCAGGTCATCCTGCAAAGAACTCATGTACAGGCCATCATGAGGCCATGAAGGGACTACTTTCCTTTAGGAACTATTTTGCTGCTTGGGTGTGGTACTGGAACTTCTTGCCTGGGAACTACTTTTTTGATGCTATTTTTTTTTAACCAACTTTATTTTCATTTTTAACTTAAGACAATGGTTGGGCTTTCGTCACAACATGTGTTAAGAACATTGTTATCAACATGAACCTTTTATTCAACACCCTTGATCTTTCTTGTAGAGTCTAGTATTGTCTTCATACTTTTCCCCACCCGCCCCACCTTCCTTTTATTAATTGAACCAATCAAAACCATGGTTGAAACCAGAACAATTCCAAGAGGCAACCCCTCGCCATATCTTCTGCTGCCTTTATCTGATATGGATGTTTCTAAGAGCCTGGGGTTTAAAGTATTGATTCTCCCACTCCCCCACATAGTCCTGAAGTGAGTCCCATATGGCCAAGAATTTCAGATATGACCCTGATTTTGTGGCGCAGATGTTTTCCATTGCCATAACTCCCCACACTTTCACCCACCACCATGGAGTTGTAGGGCCCTCCACTGTCTTCCATCGTTGGGCCACTGTCATCCTTGCTGCAGCCAGAAGGTGGGTTATGAGGGCCGCTCTGTTTCCTGAGGCTGCATAGTTCCCTTCTGCCACTGCCCCCAGCAGAATGACTTTTGAGGGCCATGGTAGGTCTGCGCCCGTTATGTCCCTGATCAGGCTCAGTATTTCTTTCCAGAATATTTTTATCCTTGGGCACGACCACCACATATGGAACATGTCTCCTTTATCTCCACACTGACGCCAGCATTCTGGGGGGTACGTGGGGATCATTCTGTGTATTCTACTTGGGGGTAAATACCAGCGGTAACATAGTTTGTATGCCGATTCTTTCATTGCCGTGGATTTGGATAATTTGTGCACCCTCCTCCAGATTTGAGTCCATTCTTCCTGCGTAATCTCCTCTCCTATGTCCCGCTCCCAATCTTTCATGTACTGGAGGGAGTCGTCTGTTTGCGCCTTATCCAGTAGCTTGTATAGTCTTGTGATCCCTTTTTCATGTGTCCTCTCCAGTATTGTTAGTTCTAGGCCTACCGGGGGCCGTAACCCTGCTCTTTTAACCTCTGGGTGTGAGATCCAGTGACGCAATTGAATATATTTGAATCTGTGGTTTTCGACGAGGCCGAATCTTTGTTTACATCCTTCGAAGGTAAGTGGGGCGTCGTCCTTATACATATCTTGTAGGGACAATGTGTCTGCTTCGTTCCAGCCTTCCCAGAATCTTTTGTGAAGGCCAGGTGAGAAATCTGGATTATGCGTGATAGGGGATAGTGGGCCCAGACCTAGTTTAACCCCCCTGCTACGGATAGCCTTATCCCAGCTGTGTAGGGTCGTTTTAGTGGCTGCTAATAGGATACCTCCCGTATCTCTTGCTTTTGTTTTTAGGAATGGTAGCTTACTCAAAGGGATATCTGTCGCAGTCTGTTCTATTTTCCCCCAACCTGGAAGAGGGTCTTTACCTGCCCATTTCAATGCTGGTGCTAATTGAGCTGCTAACACGTATCTCCCCATATCCGGGACTCCCAGCCCCCCAAGTAGTGTGGGCCGCATCAGGATCCTTTTTTGGATCCTCGGCTTCTTATTTCCCCAGATGAATTTAAACACTGTGTTTCTGAGTTCTAGGATCTGTTTTGGGGGGTTGTCCACTGGGGTTGAGCTTACTACATACAGTACTTTGGGTAGCAAGGTCATCTTTATCGCCGCTATTCTAGCAAACCAGGACAATTCTTGGGCATCCCATCTCTGCAGGTCTTCCTGTAGGCGCTTCCATAGAGGTGTAATGTTTACCTTGAGCAGATTCTTGACGGTTCTAGTGATATGGATTCCTAGGTATTCGAGGGACTGTTTTTCCCATTTCAGGGGATAATGTTCCTTCAAGAAAGCTATGTCCCCACTACCTTTGGTTATATTCAACGCTTTGGATTTTGAATAGTTTATTGTGAACCCTGATGTCTTTTCGAACTTCTGCAGTTCTCTGATTATTCTGGGTAATGTGTGTCTTGAGTCTGCCATATAAAGCATGATATCATCTGCGTAGAGGGCTATCTTGTTTTGAATCTCCCCGGTGCGCACCCCTCTAATTCCCTCTAAAAATGGTTCCATTGCCATGGCAAATATGAGCGGGGATAGAGGGCACCCCTGCCGAGTACCCCTTCGGATATTGAAAACCACGCCCGAAGAGCAGCACACGCTTTGCGTTATTCTGCATCTTAGCAGTGTAACGCTCACCGTGTCTGCTGTCCAGCATCCAGTCTACAGCCACACCCGTCTTGTGTCCGGAGCCGATCCTAGAGAAAAGGAAAGAAGAAGAGAAGGTTAGAACAAGGAGATTTCCATTTGGTCATCATCTTTTCCTGGAGCAGCCGCACCAGTGGATAAAGGAAAAAGATGTTAAAATAAACTGCGTCGCATTGCCAGCTGCAGCACCGCGCCATACTCACCTGTCTTCGGAGCATCTCCACGACCCGGCGCAACGCCCGTTGAATCGCCGCCTGAAAGACCAGCATCTGAAAGACAAGAACAAACAAAAGGTGAGCGGGGTTCCGCCAAAGACATTCTTTTACTTACCGCAAGATACTTACTCGGAATTTTACCGCTCGAGGCAGCGCTGGTCACCATCCTACGTTAGACATTTTCGGCAAGGCGCAGCACCTGCAAAGAAGATAGAGAACTATTGGTTAATTACATTTGGAACAATATTACTTGCTAGACAGTGCTTGGTACTAACTGACTCTTACCTAAGCGCTACCTTCATCCATCGAAGTAAACTCACTCCTTGGATCACGCTGCAAGGGAAAAGGTATGAAAGGAGCAAGAGTGAATTAACAGACATTTGAACTCTAAAAGAACTATACATTCGGTTTACACACTACTTACCTCGGAGTCATTGTTGTCTGGAACTCTGCCAAATACCTTCGGATCAGTGAAGTAACTGAACTTCTAGGCGCCCCTGCACTCCACGCAGGATGGAGAGTTCATCCCTCCAAACAATAAGGTGAGACTTTATGAAGGGGAATACTGGAAGTTTTCAGGGAAAATAGTGTTAGTGTAACCTCTCTACCACGGGTGGCTAATCCCCTTTACTGCTTTTAGGAAAATATTCTTGCGGGCCAGGCAGACGAAACTGAGTGGGCAAGTGCAGTCGATCATCACTTCGCTACGAGTCACACTGGTGGAGACTGCAGCAGTCCAGCTTCGTTCGACGCCCCTGTGGAATCCAGGTGAGCATAACGGAAACATCACTCACTCCTTTCAGCAGCTTATCCTTCACTTTTTGGAAAACTGATGATGCCGATATCAGTCCAAAAGGCATTCGATGGAATTGATAGATTCCTTCATATGTAATGAAGGCTGTGAGTTTTCGCGACTCAGTATCTAAAAAAATTTGGTGATATGCACTTGCCATATCTAACTTTGCAAAGAATTTTGCATTACCGATTCGACTCAACAGTTCACCCATATTAGGAAGTGGGTGGCGGTCAGCTACGACACATCTATTCAATTACCTCAAGTCTATACAGACTCTCAATTCTCCACTGGATTTTTTTACTACCACTACTGGGGAAATCCACTCTACAGCCTTAGCGGTTCAATAATACCAGCTTTTTCCAATTTCCTTAATTCCTCCTTCACAGCTTCATGCATATTCATGGGCAAGGGTCTAAACTTTGCACATACAGGGGTACTCCCTTCTTTCAACGTAATTTTGTGCAACATCCCCTTGAGGCAACCCACACCATTGTTAAAAACCTCTGGGTATCTCACAATCAAATCGTTCACATCACCTCCCATCTTGTCTGTCTCCATCACATTACCAATGTTCAAGACTTGTTCTTTGCTATTAGGGTCTAGTTTGATGCCCAATCCTCTTTGTTCCTTCCACCCAAGTAGAGTCTATCCTTTTTTTGTAACATAAATCTTACCATATGTCGTCCTTCCTTTAAAAAAAATGTGCTGTACAACAACCCAACAACTCTATTTTTCCCCCATTGTAATCTCCAGGAATCTTATCAGATGGCATCAGGTCTTCCATCCGACCTCGCACTATGTTTTCATAGATAGCACGTGACAGTAACGTAATCTTTGAGCACGAGTCCGCTAACATTCCTACTTGCTGTCCATTTACTTTTACCCAAGCAGCGGGGTGTTCATACTCCTCAACTTCCGTACATTTTACCATATTCACCGTAATAACCTCACACTCCGACTCTTCACCTTCTCCTGACAACCCCACATCACACTCCTCAACAAACATGGTTCCCTTTCCCCCACCAATGCGGTAGTTCTTACAGCAATTTTCGAAATGCCCCCACCTCTTACATAAATTGCAATTAGCTCGTCTCCCAGGGCATATCGGAGAAGTTGATAAATGGCGTGCGCTTCCACACCTGAAACACAGCCAGTCATCCCTCCTTGGGCCTCTCTGGATACCATCCTTCTGAGTGATCTTGCCACCCACCTGACTTCCCCCACCCTTGCCCTGGATAACTTCATTGCTTCTCGCATACTTGCTTCTCGACTTTTTTTTCTTTGGCACCATCTTTCTTTTTATCACCAATTCTTAACACTTCAATAGCTTGCGAGGACTTTACTTCCCTGGTACTCAATTTCGCTACATATTGCAGAGTATGCTCTGTTATCTTGGCAATATGAATAACCTCATCCAAATCAGGATCATCTTTCAACCACACCTCCTCACGAATCTTATCATTTGAGCAGTGCAACATACATTTATCCCTTATATGTTCATCCAGCCCCCCGCCAAATTTGCAATTGAGAGATAGATGCCTCAGCGCTGTAATGTACTCTTCCACAGTCTCCCCCTCATGCTGGAATCTCATTCCAAAATGGTATCGCTCCAGAACTGTGCTGATCTTTGATTCAAAATGTTTATCAAGTTTCACCAGAGCTGCATCAAAGTCATTTCCTCCCCCTTCCACATCCAATTCTGCAGTGTCTGGGAGTGTTTTATAAATTCTTTGCCCTTCATAGCCCAGAAAATGCATCAACATGGACACTTTCCTCTCAGTAGACATTCCATTACCACACGTTGCTTTTACATAATGTAAAAATCCTCTCTTCCAAGGACCCCACTTGATTCTAGGTGGGCCTGGGGTGGGCATAAACATCTGAGGGCCCGGAACCCCTGACATAGCCATATCCAAAGCACTGTGCTAAATGGACTCCACAGACAAATCTAACACCCAAAGCACAAAATGCTGCAACTACCAGTACAATGATGCTCCTGTACGTGCATGCCCTGTTTCTCCTCACCTGCACCAACACCAAAAGTGGACACTCTAGCTGAACATCCACAACAGTCAGAGGTTGCTGCCTAAACAAGTCTCACCTCGATCACCGTCGTCGCCGCCTTCCCTAATGGGCCCTGGGTGGTTAGCAGAAAATGGGCCTCATTCCGAGGTTGGAGGTAAGTACCGGTCGTTTCCGGCATGACGTAAAGTACGACTCCGCCAAGGTTACAGACCGCTAATTGCGTCCCATTCCGACCTCGCGGACACGCGCTTTTCGCCATGCCGGAAAAGTACCTAGCGGCATGCCGCAAAACCCCCCGAAAAACCCCTACCGGCCTGCTGCGACACGTACATTACAACACCGCCATGGAAGCAGCAGCGACAGTAAATAACGGGGACCGTAATTTACGGATCCCGTAAATTACGGTCACCGCTAAACCACGGAACCGGAAATTACGTCATCGCACAGGAACGGGAAGGAGCGCGGCGGCCATCTATAAAAACACAATCCATAGCCATCCTCATCAGGCAGCACCCTCGGGAGCAATCCGAAGTTGGGGAAAGCATCAGGAACCCAGGAACTATGCCTAAAGCACCTAAGAAGTCTGCGGACCGGCTCCGCAAGAAGCGATTCTGCCCTGATGAGCTCCAGGTCATGGTGGACCACCTGGCAGAACACGCTGACGTGGTGTTCAGCCCAGACATGCGGAGGGACTCCACTATCCGCAAAAAGAACATCTGGGCAGAAACCGGCCAAAGGGTGAGCGCTGTAGGCTCCACCCCTCGCACCCCCAAGGACTGCCGCAAGCGGTGGGATGACTTGCGGGTGCGGGGACTCCTCACTGCCAGCAGGAGTCAGGCCATGCAGATTCGAGGGGGCCCAAGTTCCCCTGTGCAACTTGAGGCATGGGAGGAGACATGCGCCGCAATGATTGGCACGGAATGCATAGAGGGCATCGGTGAAATGGACTGCGGGGCAACGTCGTCTGCCGATGGAGGTGAGTGTCCAAAGTCAACACTGCCAATGGCAATTGCATGATGTAGACTCCCCCAAAGGCACCTTGTCATGTAGCCACCCCCCCATCCAACTAATGCAGAGTCAACTGCAATGCAATCAAGGGCCAACTGCAAGTACATAACACACATCAGCCATAGTGCAGTAACTTGCACATTCCATCATGCACATTGTGCATCAGGTTCGGCAGTGTGTGTGTGCCAGACAGCACATTACTATGGCAGGATGAGTCACTCCGACACATGCGTACACATGCGTACATTCAATTCACATTAATATGTACTAGTACTGTTGCAACGCCCATAGGGCCTCAAACCCCAAATTACAGAAATGTTAATGCAGCGATCTATGCAATTAGCGCATCATACAATCACTCATGTTGTCCCTCTCCTCTACCCCCACAGGCACCGATCATGACAGCGGGGATACCCAGACGACCCATCCATCCACCTCCACGTGCAGAGGCCGATCCCGGAGCATTCCCGCACGGAATAAGAAAACCACCCAGGCACCACAAACGCCAGTGGAGGATGCACCACCACAATCCCTCCCTGCCTCGGCACCTGCCACATTAGACACCCCAAGGTCGGCAGAATCAAGCATTGCTGGGGAGTTGGCAGCTACGGCCACCCAGGAGAATGTGGAGAGCCCCTTATGGATCTGTGGTGCCACTGAGGAGGACTTTTACCCCACAGTCCACACCCCGGAGCCCACCAATGTCCCCCTGCCATCAAGCAGTGACTCTGTGGAGCAGGAAACACCTGGACGTAGTGCTCCGGCAGATCCTGGACCTATTCCACAAGTTGAGGCCATGCCAGGGCAGGTAGGCCCAAGACCCGCCAGGAATGTACCTACATACATTGATGAACCACGTGCACATCAGCTGACGGACCTCATCAATGCCTTCATGGAGGACACCCGCCAGGGCAGGGTGGAGTGGGTGGATGAGCTAAGGCAGATGCGTCAGGCGGTCACTGACAGCAGCAATAGGTTGTGTGCGGTCCTGGGACGCATCGCGGATGCCCTGGAGGCTGCACCTCCCACACGACAGCCCCAGCGGGAGGACACACCGTCACAGTGCTCCTCCACCCAGACCAGCCCGCTCCAACGCTCAATGCGTACATTGCGCCGGCCCAACATGGATCCCCCTGGCTCTGGGGGCACGCCTTGAACATGCTGGCACACACATGTGGCCTATGTTGGCCTCATGGCACTATTCTGGGGTTGTTGTGGGTGAGGGGGAGGGGAGTGAGGGTGTGTTTGGGAGTTGGGGGGAGGGGAGAGGGGAGTGAGGGTGTGTTTGGGAGTTGGGGGGAGGGGGAGGGGAGTGAGGGTGTGTTTGGGAGTTGGGGGGAGGGGGAGGGTGGTGGAGGTTTTGTTGTACACGTTTCATGTCAATTATTCAATACACTGGTTGTTCATAATGTAAAACGGAGTGGACATTGATCATTGCGCAGGTGTCATTTGATGTCTCACGGTGCATGGAAGGCAACATTTGCTTCCTGGGGAATCCGTGGTAGGTATATGTAGTCCCTTGTGTGCTTGAGGAGGGCATCCAGCTCTTGGTTCAGTATCCGGGTAAATAAGGGTTGTGATATACCATTCATGTGCCCCACTGTGTGCTGGTAGGTGCATGTGGCAAGGAAGTGGAGCACAGTCACTACCTTCAGTGGAGGGGGGATGGCAGAGCTTTATTCAATGAAACTCACTATGTCGTCATGTATCAGGTCCACTATGGTGGTGATGGTGTCATGGTCAAGCCGGTACAGGGTGTGGATCTGATGTGGTGTTAGGTTGAAGGAGGTGGCTCAGATGCGAGGGATTGGGGGCTGCCGGCGTGGTAACGGTGGATGCACTGGTGGTGCATGCTGGGCCTGTCTCACCCTCCGTCTCCTCCTGTGTGTCCTCTGTGGTTGGGGCTGTGGTTGTTGTTGTTACTGCCTTGCAATCAAGGCCTCCTGCTCCAGTTGTGCCACTACTATTGGTATCATCTTGGTGTGGGAGAGGGTGTGGTGTGTGGGTATGCTCATTTGTGCTGTGCCAGACTCCATTGGCTACACCTGTGCTGATTGTGTGCACCTGTGGCTGTGGAAACCACTGCTCTGTGTTCTTAACTCCTTCTCTGAGATGCCTGTATGTACTCCATGCCGGTAAGGTACTTTACGGCCTTAAGGAGACCGTTATTTACGTGTGCTCCTTACTTGCGATCAGCTCCGGTTTACGCCATGGCGTTAATTACGCCATGGTGGTGTGCGCGCGCGACCCAAGACCGTAAATTACGGCATTGTTGTTTACGGTGCAGTAATTTACAGTCTGAAGGGTCGGAATGGCATGGAGCGGAAATCCATGCCGGTAAATCATTACCGGCATGGTTTGTACCTTACCTCCAACCTCGGAATGAGGCCCAATGCCTGTTACTTCCCAGACACAAGCGTTTTACTAACGCTCCGCTCCCGAAGCATTCTCGCTCCAGATACACGCTCACTAAAAGCGTGTCATGTGATTCGATGAGACACTCCCCCATTGCGGAGCGCAGCCTCTAGACTGGAAGTCTCCACCTTCAGCAGCTACCGAAGGTCCCTCAAGTGCCCAAACCGCTGCTAATAAGGGACAGCGTGCAAGCAGCAGTCCTCTCTGCGGGCCGGTGCTGCAAATCAGCTAGGCAGTCCTCTGCACTCAAACAGCTGTTGGATCGCAGCCAAAGGTGGCGCAGGGTGCCGGGGGCCGTCCTTCCCCCCCGCAAGGAGCTGGGCGGTCCTCTGCACACAAACAGCTGACGAATTGCAGCAGAGGGCAGCGCAGGGCGCAGGCAGCCGTACCTTCTCCTGAAGGACACCGAGACCCTGTTGGATAGTCTTCCTCCTCCGCAACTGCTGAAACGTTGCAGAACGTGGCAGGCAGCCAAAGTAACTATGCCCCTTTCCAATCACACTGGGCTCAACTGGGCAGTCCTGTGCCTCCTTGCAGGGATCAGGGAACCGAATAACGCAGAGATAGCCGGAGTGAGGGGTTGCGCTCCTCACAAACCACCGGGGGTCTCAAGACTTACCAAAATGCTCAGACAAGACTGGTGTGGGCTCTCCCTACGGTTCCAGTTATCCCATCCTCGTCGCCATTGTTGGGATAAGAACCACACCATGTATGTACATAGGAAGTTTATTAAGCATATGCAAGATACCAGCAATGAGACCCCCAGCCAACACAGCAGCCCAGCACCAACTGACCTTATCAAACAACATCTCCTGGGATTCCAGGAGCAGTACATTGTGACATCAGCTGTCCATGTGCACATGGACAGCTCATCAGCAATACAAGGCATCTGCAAGGTAACCACTAAGCATTCCCACTATGTGCACACAGCCCATATATAACAGTGGTCTCCGAAAGGAAGTAACATGTGCATGGAAACCTTAAGGAGGTTATGGGATGAAAAGGGGACAAGATTATTTCTTCTCAGGGACGTCCTTTCAACAAAATGCCAGGGCTAGCGGAAGCGACATCACACGAACCTTGGCCTATGATTAGATCGCCGGAAGTTATGTCCTTTGACCCCGCCCCAATTGACATTACAGGAAGAGATGGCACACAACCTGTCACCCCTTGACAAAACGGGAAGTGGCATCACATAGCATTGTTCCTCCATACTCTAAGAAACATATGGTTATGATATCACTGTAATATGGTATGCATTTCATACAAGAATGGATCCCCATATGTAGGATTAATATCAGTGTGTATGGGGCCATATTACCAAAATACTTTGAATGAAATCATTTGCACTTATCTTGGCTTGTCTGCAGTTACGATCATCTCGAGGTTCCGGACAAGGCAATACAAGCTGCTCCTGCTTAGTGTTGGTGTACCCCCGCTGTCCTGATCCTAGTTCTGTACCACAGGATGCAGAAACCTGGCATAGAAGAAAATGGCAACGCCTGGTCAGAGTTTACAATTACACTTAAACTAATGCAACGTGCCACCTTAATGATAAAAAGAGGCAAAGCAGCATTCAGCAAAAGCGACAGCAAATCGTGACTATCAGTAATTCTCTTGGATATGGTAGGGAATTTTGAAAAATACAATACCGTCATGAAAGTATTAAGATCACATTTTTTTAGAGGCAATCTAATCAATCACATTTTGAATCAAAAGTTCATACACAAACTGAAAGGGAATGCATACAATACGCATCATCAAGCAGACCAAGAGGCTGACACCACAACATTGTATTCCTATATACCGCTGACCTTTTATGTTATTAACCATAGATGTCTGAGCTATATGGTCAGTGGCATATATAGTTGACTAGACCTTGCTAGAATTCAAACCTATGACAGGGAGAATGCACATAGACCCCAGAAGTGAGCACTTAACTCACTGAGCTATTTTACAGCTATTTATCCTTAAATTTGTATACCACATCATTTGGTAATGTGTTGGCCATAGGGGTTACATTTCTTATTAACATAACACTTATTATTACAGTGCTGATAAGCAGTAGGGATAAGTCATGGCACACTATTAAACATGATAATTGTAGTGCTATATATTTTTTTAAAGAACTCATGAGGTTGGTGGGAAGATATCCTCATAAATGTTTCTTTTTAACTGCACAATTGAGTCAACGGCATCTTGTGTGCCAATTGGATAGCTCAGAGAGTTTAGATCATATGGCTTCTTTCTATTCCTCTTGCAAAATGGGCTGTAAAATGTGTTATTTCCACCTGGGGATAGGTACACCTCCCTTGCGTTACTCAGTGTGGGAATCTCTGCTACCGTAGCAAAAAGCCCCACCCATTAATATGTGCACAGTAAGTAAACATATCATAAAGTGAAATATACACATTTAGCTCAATTGACCTTTCCACTGTGCAGCACCCGCACCCTGAAAATTGTTCCAGCACAATCCATAATGGGACTTGTTCAGAGCCCAAGAGTTCCATCTTCTGTTTTAATTAATGTCTGCCACACAATAGTTTGTAGATACAAAAACGGCCAATCCCCCCCTCCCCACTGCACCGTATGAAAGTAATATGGATTCTTACTCAAACACCAAATAAATGCCAGGTGTGAATACTGCCCAAATGCCAGCATGGTTAAGAGATGGGTACGAACCAGGAGATGCAGCTTCTACCACTGGCTCTCGACCAAGAGCAAAACGGGCAAAACTGAACTGCAGCCTCTGTTCCGGGGCCACTGAGTAGCCCAAATTCTGTATGTATCCTGTATGTGGGAATCTAAGGCCCCCCCCACCCTCCATCATGTGTTCGGTCATGGAGAGAAGGGATGCCTGCCCAAATCCCTGCACCCTATGATGAGCTGGGAAAAGCAGAAGGGATGTAAAGTCTGCCCTCTGAAATGTACCAGTGTTTAAGGCACAGGTGCACATGAACAGATTCTGAATGCATTCGTAAGCGCGTCACTGTTCTCAAAATATTAAACCATTAGGTACGCGCCAGCTTAAAAAAAAGTGGGTTCATAAATGAACCTATAAAGTTCTGCAAACTGATCATTTCAGTGAGGATTTGAATTATAAAAGAAATAACTGATGTAGATACAGCTGAAGCAGAAAAAGCTGAACTCACATTAGGTGGTATCTAAAAACAAGTGGTAGCAGTGTGACCTAGTGAAGCAGGTGCACCTGTGTGGCTTGTGAAGGCATCATGAAGTAGACGCAGACAACAAGTTCAAGTTTGGTTCACAAAAGATGTATTGTCTTAAGAGGCAGGATGGATTAAGGCCTAACTTGCCCAATGCTAAGGTGGGATTTCCCTACCTAAACAAATCTAAGGATAGTCTGTTTTAGGAAGTCCAAAACAAATGACTGCCTGTGTCCAAAACCTATGCTTGCCCTCAGAACTAATTGTATACATTGTGTATGGATGTCAGCGTCAAAATCAGTAGTGTTCAAAATAAAGTTCAGAGCTTCTTCCGGCTCTTGGCTTGTAATCAGCTTCCCCTTCCACAAGTTCAAAACAGTTCACAAGGCATCGGGCATAGCTTTCCCTTGGCCCACGTTACCACAAAAGGCGAAGGAGGTATAGTTATTCACAGTCGTCTCTCAGCAGAGACCTTGCCAAATGTTCTGCAGTGATGCAGCTCTTGGCTTCAGTGTTCAACCCTGCATCCCCTGGCACGGCAGGTGCACCAGGAATACTAGTCATAATGATGAGGACGCCCAGCAGGGAGGGCCTGATCTTAGGCGATGTTGCGTTCCTTCTTCCTGAAAAAAGAAGACAACAGCACTGCCGTACAGGTCCAGATCGAGGCAGGAAAAATTGCAAACGAAACTAGTCGGGAATAGAGGGGAAGTATACCCTCAGAAGGAGGAGGAGGATCAAACAGGGAAAGCATATGGAAAGAGAATAATGGTTCATGGATAATAGGTAAGGTTACCTCACAAGTAAGTAGTGAGATGAGGAAGTGGGAGGTGGGAAAAATTGTGTCAGACTGCACTTGAAGAGCAAGGATTTACGGTTCAGTGTTTCTGTGGAAAAGCAGTTGTGAGAACTATGTCATCTTTGTACACTGCAGTTCAGTGATCCTCAATGTGTAGCTAGTGAGCTACATGTTGCCTGTGGCAACCTAAACTGTTGCTCGCTAATTGCCATGGTGTGGAGGCCAAGAAGAAAGAGGCGCTGCATGCATGAAACCAATGGTAGTGTAACCTGAGCCAGTACCATGTGGAAGAGCTAGACACTCAACTTGCTCTGCAAACAGACAAGCTATACAATTAGTTGTGGAGGTATAAGCAGAGTGGGCTAACATGTGGAGAGGGTCGGATGGGTTTGGAAGTTCACAAAGAGCTTGGAGGAGACTGTGGAGATGATTTTCAATGCTGCAGATTAGACGAGCCCCATTTGACCACGTGACCGCTGTTGAAATTAGAAGTAACAGTCTATGTGTGCCCCTCCATTACTTGACCCCATGTGGGAAAGTAATACAAATAGTTTTAGCGAGACAGAAACTGAGGAGTACCTGAGGCCCAGAAATGAGGCCTGTCTAACCACCTCATGAAGACTATGTGATTGCTGTTGTAATAAACATTAAGAACTACCCACCAATTTACAGGGCCATGAGGTTTGTGATTGATGCTATGCTGAATAATTGTCAGAAATGTTACATACTCATTGCCAACATTTTTTAATTGTCTGATACTTTGCCTTCTGGCATGTTGATAATGGACAAATAAGGTAAATGCATGCCAAATTCTCGATCATAAAGTAATTTTCAGAACTTCTGATTCAAATCCAATGAAGTTACTTAATAATTTGTGTTATGATGCTCCTACCTGGGTGAAGCAGCTGTGTTCCAATGGAACCCTCCCAGTGAAACACAGCGGCACAATCCAGAAGGGAATATTATGTTGTAAAAAGGGGCAGTTGATGGAGACCAAGGCGGCAGCTGGCTGTGCTGGGGGTCTGCTGTAAGGAATTTCCTAATAAACCATTGATGTCACCCTGCCTATGGTGTGTCGAGACCACGTCATTTCAATTTGTAATTAACAAGACCATACATTCTTCCAAATATCAAAGTAAAACCCCAATCATTTCTGTAAAGTGGCCTTCAAATACTCCAAGTTGGGACCAACGATATTGGCCTAATGTCCTTAAAAATGCACCCTTTCTAGCTGGAAATTAATAAGTTGGTATGTATAAGGAACATAGAGGCTGGGGTGGAGTTGTCACGGAAGGGTGTAGGATAACAGAAGGAGATCAGACAGGGAGTGGGATGGGGTGGGTAGTTGGGAAATGCTAAGGTGGGTTTGATGTGGACATTCTTGCGACGATATACACTGCAATGATGTGAGAATACGTTTTTGTTTTTTGTGCAATTAAAATGCAATAATTAAATTGTAATAAAAATGCACCATTTGCCACTAAATTTCCCAGAATATAGCTCAGAGGAAGAGCCCTGAAATCCTTTAGTGACATTTTCTTTTATGCTTAACCACATTTTGACGCCTTGTGCTTTAAAAAGTACTATTTACCCCGAAATGTCATAGGCATTGCTCGGGGGATAACCCCTAAAACCCCTAATGACGTGATTTTGAAATCCTGCCATGTTTTGACAAATGTCACTGGTCTTGTGTTCTGAAACATACATCATTAGCCACAAAAAAAGAAAATCGAACATTTCTTAAGGAAGGGCAATCAAATGCATCTGTAACATCGTTTTAAATGCTGCAACTCACGGCCAAGTTTACTGTATTTAAATTAAAATACAACATTTGCACTAAATGGCAAGAACATTTCTCAGGCGAGAACTTTAAGCTCCCTGTACCTGTTTCAAAAGTAGTGTCATGTTTTTGAACAATTTCACTGGCCTTGTGAGTCTAAACATGCCCTGTTTGTCACTTCATTATTTCTTGTAAACACCCACTCAGGGTCAAATGCAGTGAAAGACCATTGCAAATGAATTGGACAAGAATTGCACTTGGATTTGATTGCTGTTAATTAATGCACATTGGTATATCCTCTTAGCAGTATTAAGTTTCTTTATGTTGCAATCACTTTATCACCAACTGAACGCAAATTTGCTTCATTAAAGTATGGATGTTGGTCACTTTTACATTTCATACACACATTTTGCTCATTGCCTACATAAGGTTGGGGACTCCTGCTTATCGAAACTTCCCGCTCTATCCTTAGGGTAATTTTGAAGGTGCGACGTCCTTTCATCACCAGGTATTTCAAAGCCTGCAATTTACACGTGTCCAAAATAACGAGAAAGTGCATCGAATTCTTTTTGGGGGATGGGAAAGGACAGATAAGTTGTTGGCAGGGGCGTAGGAGACACATAAAATCTGGGGGGGACAGGGGACATCTTGGGGACTTTGCTTTATTTATTTATTTATTTATTGTGTTTTAGTCAAAGAACTCGACTTTTCACAAAATTAGAATTAAAATAGCAGTACGTATTAAATTACAAATACCACTGTATAAAACAAGAGAAAAGAAGAAAAGAAAACAGAAGAAAATGAAAGGATTCAGCAGCAAATAACATGTCATTATATGTTGCATTTCTGTATTTTTCATCTGACTATGAGCTCATAAGAGAGAGGAAATAACAATTACTTCCTGTGGGCCACAGCTAGGACGCCAGCTCGTTAAGATCACCTGTAAGTGGACACCTGCCAAATAAAGGAGTTGAAGCCTTTTCTACCAACTGCAAGTTGCTACATTTTTTTGTGTGGGGGCAAGGAGACGTGTGTGTCTCTTGGAATGGAAAGATGGTGGTTTCAAAGAAAGAGGAAATCTTGTTTGTACCTCTGAGTAAGCCCTGTTATGGGAGTAAAGGGACCATGTGTGTGATGTTGCTGCTTTGACTGTCCTCCGGGGGTGGGGGGTACAGCAAATAAGGAGGATGAGCGATCGCAAGCCCACCCCCTTATAAGCACTCCCCAGGTCCGCGGCCGGATGTGTCGGAGCCGGGGGATGGCTAGTAGGTAGGGTGTATGTGGACCCAGGTGGGTAACCGGGGGGCAGCCCGCTATGTGGGCTGCCCCTCTTGCGCCCCTGTGAGGGCTGGGCCAGCCTCTCACGATGAGCCTGGTCCCTCTTCTTCCATCTCATGCTAGCTTCAGAGCCTAGCCTTTCTTTGCCTTTGTTATTCTGAATGCAGAGCTGGACTCTGTTCCATTCTCGTTTAACATTTTCTGCAAAGCCTGATCTATTTGATTCTCTCATATGTTACTAGGACGGCAGAGCATGGGTACTCTGTCCTGTTACATTATTCAAAGAGCCCCTCTGGCCTTTCTTTGCCTCTCCCTTGTCCCACTGATTGCTTGGTTAATACATACCTCCTTGCTTGAACACTCAACATATTCTCCCTAACACAGCAAACGCAGCTGCAGTCTGTCTTAACTTCTATTTGTTCCGTGTCTTGAATTGGCCCCTTATTTCCGCTTTTCTGTCTGCAGCGGAAAGGCATTTGCCAGTCACTGCCATGATGGTTCTACCTGGCCATAAGAGGGCAACAGCTAGCCAATATTGGAAGAACATGGGCATATTATGCCAGAGGCTGGCAACTGCCTTCCTAATGCCTACACAAGAGACACAACTCTTGCCTTTGTTTCTAACAGTAATTCAATGGATGAAGAAATGCGAGAGCACACATATTGCTTATAAAGGAAGGGGATGATGTCACACTTGGTTAAGACATTTTGATCACGCAAGGAGCTAATTTCCAGCTGCAATTAAGCGATTACCTTTTAGACTTCTGCCTTTAAATAACATTAGTGTCACCTGGAAAGCACAGAGGTTGCTTAACAGGGTTCCTGGAACACGAGGGGTACCCTACTCGTGGGCATGGATGATTGGAGGGCATTCTTGCCCTGTTTTGGAGCCTCGCCCCTACAGCTATGATGGGGGGAGGGCCTATTACTTTTGGTTGTACGTACCCTTTGAGGGTGGGCCGACATTCCCTCCTGCTTTAGCCCACTAACAGCTCTGCTTTGCAACTTTATCAAACATACCTGTCAGGTGGCATGTAACTCAATGCAACTAATGTAATCAGCCTCAGAAGTCTGGAATCCTTTGCCACATCAACTAGGGTACAGGCTTGCCACCTGAGACTTACCCATGTCTGAGTCGGCATCGGTCGCCCGGTGGAGAAGACACACACAGAAAGAGCAGGGCACAGTGCCCTTGTGGGTTTTTCACACTTCTTCCTCAGGGTGGGCACAATTCACTCTGCAGAGAAAGTGGCACATGCTGGGCAACATTCTCCCACTTTGACAATGTCACCCAAAGAGCGAAATTGGCCATTTGAAATACCTCTGCCGACTTATTATTGGCCAATCCACACTGATGGGTTTCAGCACCTGCTTAACGCGAGTTGGCAATTAAGGGCATTTGCCAACGCACTCAAGAAGCACAGGACATCCTCTAACCAGCGACATGCCATGCTCACTCCTTCTGATCACGAATTGGCATTTATCTGGGGTCATGTTAAATGTATTTATTTATTTAGTACATGTGTAGCACGCAAAACCCCCAAGCATCAAGGAGCAAAGTAAACTGCATGGAGTGGACCACTTCCATTGGCGCACATTTTTATTTTTATGCCACAAAATGGAAGATTTTAGCATAAATGGCAAGTGAAATCACATTGCTTTACCACTTTTGAAGAGTGTAAATACCTCATGCAATTAGCGATTGCTGGTGGAATTGACAATGGCTTCCTTTGGAGTCTGCCCACTTTTACCAGGTTTCATTTCCAAGCAGATCCCAGAGGAAGCCCTTTCCTTATTTCCAGCATGAGAATCCATGCTGGCAGTAAGGCTGTATTTGTCTGGTGGAGCGGGAAATACAGGGGGTCCTGGTATGTTCACTCAGCTCCCGAACTCCACCCAGAAAATGCACGAAAATCTGGCCAATTAGAAAAAGTGACGGTAATAGTGTTTTCCACCACTTTTTCTGAACCAATTGACCTGGAAAATGCTGTGTTGCATCGGACGCTGAATGCATTCACGCTGCCTATTATCCCACCGGAAGATTAAGCCAGGTGCTGAACACAGGTGTTACATATTCCTGTGCACAAACTGCATTTGGAAAATTAACTAACTGAGCTACCTTACAAATGATATCTTCTCTGGGGCTTTACCGCCTTAACCTCTTAACTGCCATGGGTATTTCCCCCCAGTGCCAAGGCCTTTTTTGGTGATTTCGGTATGTCGCCATTCAATCCCTTGTAACTTCTTTGTTACATGAGATATCTTGGCCAAAGTTGGCCCCTTTTTTCCCACATGTAGGCGGTCGTAACGCCACCCAGGAATCCTAGTTTGCTGTAGGGGGTGAGAGAAAATAACCAAAAAGGAGAACATTTGTTTTTTTTTCAGAAAATGGCAATAAAATGTTGTACAAACAAGCCTGTGGTGTTTTCCTTGTAAGAGCTAGGAACAAATGGTTTGCTGTGCTGGATTCACCATTTTCCAGGCTTTCAAGAACAGATCCCCTGAAGCCTCTGCCTGGTTTAAATCTTTTCTGGGTCCACGGAACACGAGAGTTACTAAGGATAATGCTCACTCCATGGCTTCTTTACTATCATGTGGTGTTCCACAGGGCTCATGTCTTTCGCCCCTACTCTTTAACATTTACTCTCGTCTTCTCTGCGCTCTCTTGTCAGCCTTAGGAATTTATTTTGCCAACTACGCTGACGACACGCAGGTTGTCATTAAACTCACTGGCGAGTATTTAAAAGATGTAGATTACATTAACTCCATCTTCATTGAAATCCAGAAGTGGATGGCGCTAAACTCCTTGGCCCTTAACAATGCTAAAACAGAGCTGCTGATTTTGGGTACCCAGCAAAAACTGAAGAAACTTGACACAAAATATGACAACTTTTTGATTGGTCAACATATCATTCCTGTATCTAAATCCGTAAAAACCTTGGGAGTCTATTTTGACCCGCAGCTATCCTTCACACGCCAGGTCAACTATCTCAAATCCTCGTGTCACTATTATATTCAGCTTTTATGGCAGATTCGTCCCTATTTGTCCAAAGAGAACCTTGCACTGATTGCAGCTGCAATTGTAAACTGCAAGCTGGATTATTGTAACAGTTTAATGATTGGTACTTCCCAGGCCAACATTAAAACGTTGCAGATTATACAGAATAACGCTGTACGCGCTGTAATGGGCCTTAAGCGAAACATGCACGTCTCTGACGCCAGGCGCAGCCTTCATTGGCTACCAGTGAAACAGCGTTTACACCATAAAGGCCTAACGACCGTGTTTAAATGCCTTCACGGTCAAGCTCCATTTTACCTTACTACAAGGATTAAAAAGAAACCTGTCACTGGCCACCAGGGGGCGCACGGATGAAGACCTTCCCCGTGTGAGCTCCGTCTCACGGTCCCCCAAAAGTGCCCTGAGCCCCCACTTTTGGCCCCCCAACCTGCTAAACATCGACGGCCCAAGCTTGCTGACCCTGGCCCCCACCCACTTGGCGAAACCCCGGTGAAAATCGGAGCGTTTTTGGTGGAGAAAGGAGCTCCGGCCCGAACTTCCCTTCAGGGCCTCCTACGCGGCACCCCTGCATCGGAGACCAGCGACGCCGTTGAGCCCTGTTCCGGTTCCCCGCCCTGGCTCCCTCAACGACGTCCCGCCTGGAGGATTTCGAGGAACGGGAGAGCCCTCGACGAGTGGCGACTGCTCCCCTCGTGGAATCGGATGCGGCCCACCTTGAATGCAGACCCACGCTGGTGAGTCCCACACGCCTTTAATACGTGGAACTAAGCGCGGCTCCCCGTTGCACGTTCCTTGGAGCGTGTTGCGGCCCGCTTCTATTACGACCCGCCCAGGGCCCCCATTTCTTCCTCACTGCCCCGGCAAACAGTGCAGCGCGGACGGCACGGACCAGGCTTATAGTTGCCCCCAGCTTACGTTTTGGCCCGCCACGAGGCACTACTGAACTGTGCGGCCTACTTCAAGCGGGAGGGTAGGGCCCCTGACTCCAGGGCGTGTGCCTCCTCCCACCCCAATACCTCGGACCCCCGAGACACCAGTGACATTACCCCGCGGAAGACCAGGAGACCATAACGCGCCGACCCCCACGCTGCTGACTCCACCATATGCGGCGAAGACCCCCCTAACTAACCGGAGTCTCGGCTCCCCTGTATCGGGACCCTAAAGGGACGGAAAATATTGAATGCCTTTCTTGCAAACACAGTCACGGGGAAACGACTGAAATTCACCGAAGAGCTATAAATAACAACAGCTCCTCAGAGGGTATGGCCCCCTGACACATCCGGCTCCAGCCGAGAGGTGAGGAAAGGAAGATCAGGGAACAGGGGCGAGTGCCTCCTCAGAGTACTCCGGCAACTCCATGAATCGACGTGTAGGGAGCGGGTCCACAGGCGCATGAACGCTCGACGGAAACTTGCTGCCTTCGCTTACATTGGGCCCAAAATGGCTGCATCTCCCACTATTGATAAAGAAACTGCCGCTACGAAGGGGGATATAGCGGACTTATTAGCAGAAATAAGAAACATGGGGGCCAACATTGGAGGGAAAATCGATAAGCTCACACAGCGCCTGGACAGTATAGAAGACAGGGTCGAAGGAGTCAAAAATAATCAGGCCTCAATTGATATCCACGAAACACAGCTAGACAACAGAATCACAGACTTGGAACGAAGGGAACAGGAAATTAAACTCAAGATGGATGACTTGGAAAACCGTGAAAGAAGAAACAACCTGCGCTTCTTTGGGATTCCAGAGAAAGAAGGGGAAACGGAAGAGGACCTGAAATCGACTCTCCACGACATCATCAAGCTTCTCGTCGCAGACGATAACATAGACGAGCCTAAAACGGAGCGCATCCACAGAGCTGGAGGCCCACCTGGAGGCCCACGATCGGTGTTGGCCAGGTTTCACCGTTACCAGGACAAGACGAGAGTGTTGGAGAAGGCGAGGAGTGGAGGTGCTATTACCCTTTGTGGGGCCCAAATATCCATTTTCCAGGACCTCTCGTCCTTGACTCTAGCTCTACGGAAAATGTGCAAACCACTTACTACCTGGCTTAAGAGTCGGGACACGCGCTACAGGTGGGGATACCCCTTCTCCCTCTCCTTCGAGCACGAGGGCACACGAATCAGACTAAACTCGGAACAAGAAATCAAAGCTTGCATCTCCGAACTACTGGGCCCGCAGGGACACGAGAATAATCGCGGCCAACCACCTAGAAGTCAAGAGGAATGGCAAGTGCAGGGCCCGAAACGGAGGAAGGTGAAGGGCTCGAGGAAGTACCGCAGGGAAAATGGCCCTTCAGAAGGAGGCAGCTGACTCCGAACAAGTGTAACGCACCTATATTGACTTAATCTTTGATATGAAGACTTCGAAATTATGTGCTTTAAAATTGGTTCTGAATCTTCTGCCTATATAACACTGCACTGATTACTGTTGGGGGTGGGATATAGGGGGCTCATTGGATATTACTAATGTTTATGAGATACGGGGACCGTGAAGTAACGGTCTCCTCTAGTGGTTCGATCTCGGACCAGTGGTTACAACTGGGTTCGATCGAACGCCACCGAACTTGGGGGGGGGGGCGGTGGGTGGGAAACCAGGAAGAGACTCAGGGCAGAACCAAGGGAACACTTGAAAGTCTTAGAAGGGGAAATGCTGGCACGGTCGTCAAAACTCCAGGGCTTGAAGTTACAGCGATCATCAGGTCCACACGAGCATTCAAAATGTTGCTATACTGACCGCTGAACCATGCAATAGGGGTACCATAAGGGTGGGAACGCTTAACGTTAAAGGTCTTAATTCCCCCACTAAAAGATCACTCCTTGTTAGAGAATTTCGGAGGTCAAACATGGATATACTCTTTGTGCAGGAAACCAAGTACATGAGGGGGGAGGAGAGGACGATCCTGGGAAAAAGAATTGGGTTGGAATTTTGGGGCTCAGGACCCCTGAAGAAAGGAGGAGTGGGAATACTCATTAGAAGGGGGCTAGATTTCAAGGTCTCGAAAAAATCTGGTCCGATGTAGAGGGTCGGGCTCTTCTAGTGTCAGGGACCGTTGGTGGGCTGTCCATTACGATCGCCACGATTTACTCCCCTAATGTGGGACAACTCCGATTGCTATCCAAGACAATCCCCAAAATAATGCTGGAGGCAACAGGTCACGTCATCATTGGCGGTGACTTTAACATATGGGCTGACCCAGATCTCGATTGGCACCCTGGTAACCCAGAAAGACGCGAGACAGGCAGAGGGGACCACACTCAATTCAAAGCAATGATGGACTTGTATGGCTTGCTTGATGTGTGGCGCTGCATGCACCCGATGGAGAAAGAATACACCTTCTTTTCGGCCCCACACAACACGTTCACTAGGATAGACTACCTGTACTCCTCCAGTGACTTATTTGACACGGCCATACACTCACAAATCACGACCATCTCATGGTCCGACCACGACATGGTATCCGTTGATTTAGTATGGGATTCCTTGCCCGTTAGATGCGGACAATGGAGATGTAACGAGACGCTATGGAAAGATCCTGTCTTTAAAATAGAGATGGAAACTGAAATTGAGGAATATTTCCGAACGAATGATACAGGGGAAGTCTCGAAACAAGGGGTTTGGGAGGCTGGGAAGGCAACGTGGAGGGGAATCCTCATGCGGGAGGGTGCAAAGAAAAAAAGAGAGAGGGCCCTAATTGAAAACAGAATCCGTGCAGAAATTATCCAACTGGAAAGTGACGCGAAGAAGGGGGACACTGTTGACCCTGAAAAAGTTCTAGAGGCGAGGAAAAAAAGGGAAGAGCTACGCCTCCTGGAACATGAGCAAATAGCCCGTGAACTTCTCCTCTTGAAACAAAAGTTTTATGAGAAAGGGGACAAGGCTGACGCGCTATTAGCGGCTAGACTCCGTGCTTAAAGGGCGGAACGCAGGGTTCAGGAGATACTAGAGGAGGAATCAGGCGTGGGAACTCCTCGACCTACCATTCCGGAATACTTTGCGGATTTCTATGAGACCCTGTACACCCCTGAAGATGACCCACAGACCTCCAACATTCGATCCTACTTGGACGACGTTGCCATGCCCAAATTGACAAGAACCGATTCAGATACGCTTGATGCCCCCATAACGGGAGAGGAGATCCAAGAGGCTATTAAGCGACTTACATTAGGCAAATCCCCGGGGGAGGACGGGTATACAGCAGGTTTTTACAAAACATTTGCCCCGCAACTTACACCCTTCCTAGTTGACTTATTCAATCGAATTTTAGAAACAGGAAATCCTCCAGACTCATTTGTCAAAGCACTCATAGCAGTTATCCCGAAGGAGGGAAAATATCCCACGAAACGTGGATCATATCGCCCCATCTCCCTATTAAATATAGATGCCAAAATATATTCCAGGGTTCTCGCAGCTAGGATTGAATCCCTTATGCCCCGCCTTATCCACCCCGACCAGGTGGGCTTTATAATCGGCCGTCAAGGCGCAGATACCATGCGCAAGACACTACACTTGGTGCACGCCTCGCACAACCTAAATGCTGACCCAGCATTGCTTTCCATTGATGCTGAAAAAGCGTTTGACAGGGTGAACTGGGATTTCTTAATGGAAGTCCTTCAAAATATCGGGCTAGGTCCCAACCTTAGGAGGGGAATTAAAGCGATATATTCGTCTCCCATTGCCTCGGTATTCGTTAACGGGGAGTACTCCAGGTGGTTCCGACTAAAACGAGGCACTAGACAGGGATGCCCCCTCTCAGCTATCTTATTCGCTTTGTCACTTGAACCGCTTGCACACAAGATCAGAGAAGATGAAACCATAGAGGGGATCCATCTAGGAGACACTGAATATAAACTCGCCCTGTATGCGGATGATATCCTATTACATGTGGTTAACCCTGAGAAATCAGTCCCCCAAGCCATCCTCCTCTTGGAGGAATACGGTCGCCTATCGGGCTTCAAGATCAATCGCGCTAAAACCACGCTCTTTCCCCTTCAGGGCGACGCTGAGGCGAATACTGTGAAATACTCCTCCTTGGGTTTGACGATTGAACACGACAAGATGCAATACCTCGGGTTACACATAACGAAACAGTTAGACTCCCTGTATGAGGCAAATTTCCCACAACTTCTTACTAAGCTCCGCGCAGATCTCGCCAGGTGGGATAAACTGACGATCTCATGGCTTGGCCGCCTCAACGCCGTCAAAATGACCTCCCTCCCGAGGTTTCTTTATCCCTTCCAAATGCTACCAATTAAAATACCGGATCAATACTTTAATGAGGTGAAGAGGGAAATTCTAAAATTCCTCTGGAGGGGCAAAAGGGCCAGGATAGCCTACTCTATATTAACGCTCCCCAAAGACAAAGGCGGGGTGGGACTCCCTGATCTCCGGAAATACTATGCTGCTGCTCAACTACGTCTGTTTGTCCCCCACTTACGCAATCACAAAGAACCACAATGGGTAGCGATGGATAATCATTACTTGACCCCAGCAACACTTGGGGAATGGTTATGGGCCCCGCGAAACCGGGTATTGGGGAGAACGAAAAACCACCCGCTTTTTGTTGCTATATGGGATATATGGCGAGACGGTTCGGAGATGACGGGAATCACGACGTGGCCGTCCCCATTAAGCCATCTATGGTCCCCGGGCATTAATAACTATATCCCCAATGTCGAGCGGTTCCAGACATGGTTTGAAGCGGGACTAGAAAGAGTGGGGCAGCTCCTCCGCAGTGACTCATTTATCACCCTCCCAGAGTTAACAGAAGCTCTAAATATTTGAGTCCTCTCCACCTTCCAATATTTACAAATTAAAGGGGTATTGACCAAATCCGAGTGGAAAGAAAAACTGAGTAGAGATCTCACCCCTTTCGAAAAAATCTTAGACTCCAAGACGACCAGGAAGAATCTGATTTCCCTCATGTACACCTTACTTTTGACCGCAGGTGGTAAATCCTCACACACACTCAAACGGCGATGGGAGATCGATATGAAGATCGATATAGATGATGACGAATAGGACAAAATGTGTGCCATGGCGTCACGTACCTCCATATCATGTCAATATAAACTCCACTCCATAAAACTCTTACATCGCTGGCAATATGATCCGTATAGATTATCCAAGATGTACCAATCCTCCTCCCCCACCTGTTGGCGCGAATGTGGGCAGGTTGCAGACTACTGGCACATGTGGTGGGAGTGCCCCAAGATTAAGATCTTTTGGGATGAGGTCCTGGGATGGATCAGGCACACTGATGGGATTTACAGGATAGCAGATCCGCACTTAGTCTTGTTTAGCCTCGAGAAAACTGAAGATGAATGGACAAAGGTCCGAGGCCTAACCCCCTACTTATTGCTCGCGGCCCGAGCTTTACTTGCCACTAAATGGAAATCCCCCACGACCCCGTCCAAACAAGAGTGGATCAATGTGGTGTTGAACATATGCACCATGGAAAAAATCACTGCATCCATCCACGGTAGAGCGACACAATCCGAGCTCATATGGTCGGACTTTCTGAGAGCACACACGTCTATCGAATACCCAACTTCAGACGCGGATGACCCCCCGTCATGAATGAAATAAAACACGCTTCTTGGAAAGTACACATTGACTCTCACCCCCCTGGAATACACCTTCCCCTCTCCATTACATAAGCACTGCCCGAAGGTCTCAGGCGCTCCTCCCACGTGTCGAACCCCTAAAACATACCACACACAACAGAAACTTCACCCTTACTGACGACCACAGCAACATAAGACCTTATTCCCTAAAAGACTTATCTCTCTTTCTCGGGGCAGGGGAGGGGGGACGGGAAAATTGTTAATGTTTGAAAAGAATGTTCTATAATCGGATTTTATTTATGCCTTTTCCTTTCTATTATCATTTCCTGTATGTGCACGCTCTCAGTTGTACTGATCGCTGACTGATGATACTACAGGATGTGGAACAGAATGATGATGAAAAAGCCTCTCTATATTTTTTGATGTATCTGTTCCTCTGTGTTGCCTTAATGAGGATAAATGTTAACTTTGAAAACTTAATAAAATTGAATTTAAAAAAAAAAAAAAGAAACCTGTCATCCGTTCCCTGCGCTCAAGTAGCAATACAGCCCTGGTTCAACCCCCATCTATTCTGAAAAGATTTGGGGGCACCAGCTTTGACTCTTGGGCCCCGGCTCTTTGGAATGTACTCCCTAAATATCTTGTTAATAGTGAGTCTCTGCCTATCTTCAAAAAGCAACTGAAGACCTTCCTGTTTGACAAAGGATAGGATTTTTCTATTTCTTTAGCATAGCTCTATCGGTACTGAATTCAGTTTTCCGCCATATTTCCTTTCTCTTTTGGTCTCGTGAGGTTTGGGTTTCCCCAGTCTCCCTGTCTCTTTGTTTTTCCTGTCTGACATTGTTTTCTGTTGTCTGCCGTCCCTTCTCCTTCTGTGTACGCCCTGAGGCCTATGGGTTAGTGGCGCAATACAAGAATGCATATAGATAGATAGATAGATAGATAGATAGATAGATAGATAGATAGATAGATAGATAGATAGATAGATAGATAGATAGATAGATAGGAAACCAAAATAACATATTTTGATATGCTAATCAGCCGTTTTGTGAGAGGTAGGCGATTTGGCGTTGGACGGAATGGAAAAAAGGGTAGGAAAGCTGAATGGGAAGCCAGAAAGGCATACATTTCTGAAATGTAGACAATATTCCAAGTTTGGGAAGGGGTGATTTGCACAGTTAAAGCAACAACTATGTAGGGAAAGATTCCATAGTTTGGGGGGAAATCGGGAAAATGACAGAAAAAAAAGCACAATTTCCGCACATTTCATTCTGGTCACCCACCGAAACATGCTGCCAACAACACATGGCCTACCTTCCCGTGTTCCCACAGGTTTCCCGATGAAAACGGTACCTCACATGTGTGGGTGCACCTTCCTGGGTGCAAAGGGAAAAGCCTAAAACACTGGTAACCCCAAGTCTTTTCACACAGCAGATTTTCAGGAATTTTGCTCATGTGGACAACCTACAGATTTGGGCCTAGGGTGTCGAAGCCACGAAGGAAAACAGGGAACCCCATGCATTTCCGAAAAAGAAGACACCCGTGGGAATCCACAGAGGTCTGACTTGTGCGAATCGCCCCATAATTTATGACCTACAATCCCTGACAAAGTCTGAAATTTAGTGGAAAAAACACAATGTTCACTATGTCTGGGATTGTGGGTAATAAATTCTGGGGCGATTCAATCAAGTCAGATCTCTGTGGATTCCCACGGGTGTCTTCTTTTCGGAAATGCATGGGGTACCCTGTTTTCCTTCGTGGCTTCGACACCCTAGGCCCAAATCTGTAGGTTGTCTCCCCAAACCCTTTGGGGGTTACCAGTGGTTTAGCCTTTTCCCTTTGCACCCAGGTAGGTACACCCACACATGTGAGGTACCGTTTACATCGGGACACCTGTGGGAACGCAGGAAGGTAGGACATGTGGTGTTGACAGCGTGTTTCGGTGGGTGGCAAGAGGGAAATGTCTGAAAATTGTAGTTTTTTCACCAAATTTCAGACTTTGCCGGGGGTTGTGGGTAATACATTCTTGGGCGATTCACGCATGTCAGACCTCTGTGGATTCCCACGGGTGTCCTCTTTTTGGAAATACATGGGGTTCCCTGTTTCCTTGGTGGTTTCGACACTCTAGGCCCAATTCTGTATGTCGTCCACATGAGCAAAGTCTGCTCTGCAGAAAGTCTTGGGGTTACCAGTGGGATAGCCTTTTCCCTTTGCACCCAGGTAGGTGCACCCACACAGATATCCTACCTTCCCGCATTCCCACAGGTGTCCCGTCGAAAACGGTACCTCACATGTGTGGATGCACCTACCTTGGCGCAAAGGGAAAAGGCTAACCCACTGATAACCCTGAGCCATTCGGCAAAGCAGATTTTGCTCATGTGGAAAACCTACAGATTTGGGCCTAGGGTGTCGAAGCCACCAAGAAAAACAGAGAACCCCATGCATTTCCGAAAAGAAGACACCCGTGGGCACCCCTCTTTCCACAAAAAACATCCATGGTGGTTCAGTGGCCCCCCACACCCACCCAAAACAAGTTATAATTTGTTATATTTTTGTTTTGCCCCTTTCCTAGGGGCAGATGGGCACATGTGTGTGGCCATCTGCCCCCCTTGGGGGAGCAAAACGTACTGCCCCAGGCTTGGGGGCTGACTCTGCCAATATTTGCAGTGGCCTCCCCCCCACCCCAAATGAATGGGGCCATCTCATGTACCCCTTCCTAGGGGCAGAAATCTGTCCCCAGGGAAGGCTACATAAGGAGCCCCCATCCACTTAGGGTGGGGGGAGAGGGCCACCCCCCCTTTCAAACACAAAAAATCCTGGTGGTCTACTGGGCCCCACCCCTACCCAAAACAAGTTATTATATATATATATATATATATATATATATATATATATATATATATATATATATATATTTGTTTTGCCCTTCACTAGGGGCAGATGGCACATGTGTGACACCATCTGCCCCCAGGGGGGTGGCAAAACATACTGCCCCAGGCTTGGGGGTGGGGTGGCTCTGCCAATATTTGCAGTGGCCTCTCCCCCCCACCCCAAATGGATGGAGGGCATCTCATGTACCCCTTCATAGGGGCAGAAATCTGCCCCCAGGGAGGGCTACATAAGGTGCCCCCCATCCACTTAGGGTGGGGGGGAGAGGGGGTGGGAGGTGTTTGAGGGGGTACCCCCAACAAACAAACAAAAACAATTCGATGAACGTTTTTGTTATTTCATACATGTTTAAATTGCAGGCTTTGAAATGCCTGGCAATGAAAGGACATAGAACCATTTTGAAAGGTTAATTTGCTCAAATGCTTTTTTTCTTTCTTTTGGGCACAATCAGGGCAAAGTCATCTGTTATTTTTAATGCAGCACTGCGACTTTTGGGAATACATAACTTTTGTATGACGCCCACACGTCTTTAAATATGCCTTGTTTTCTGCATTATTGATAGTAAGAGTACAATCATGTGTTATTAATTTAAAAAATACATGCAGTGCACATTTTTGAAGAATGCATAATCATTTGGCGATAGTAGCCATTGTGAAGTGAACGATGTTACCCATTATTGGCTTGCAGACAGGCTCACAAGACAGCTCCTCACTGAGCTATGTCACAAGGAAATAAGGGTTATTTTCAATTCGGTTTTAAAATGTACTGCTGTTGAGCGTGCTGACGGTTCTCTTACCTCGTGCGGTGACAAACCCACGTCCAAGTGGTTCCATATTTAATCTGGCAAGTTATTTAGAGAATACATGTCTAAAGGGAAGGCAGGTGTGGTGGGGGCAGACCTGCTGGTGCCAGCTGCTCCTTGAGCCACCTACAACTGACTTCCAGAGCATCCTTGTAGGTGCCACCATACCCTGCCAGGAGTTTTCCATGCTGCTTCCTAGGATGCCTGGTGCTGAGGTTGGCAAGTGTAAAGCACACAATAGTGACAAAGATACAGTACGTGATAGCACAGCTAAAAAAGCTGGTATCTGAACAGGTTATCTGGCAGTGACTCTTAAAAATACATCTGGATAACTTGAACCTATGAACCTTCATTTTGCTTGATTCAATCATTCATGCTTAAGTGCTCTAAGGGTTTTGAAGGAGGAGACTGACACACAGGTGAGATGGTGGGTGACAGAAACCTTTATTTTGTTAAAATAAAGGAAAAACCCTAGCTGACCTTATTACTAAGAGGAATTTCCCTGCCTCAACTCAATACTAAGGATGTGTCAGAATGTCCTGTGTCAAAACCTATTTCTTTCCCTTCTCTTAGTAAACTAAAAGGTAAGCGAGTCTTCTCAATGCAGAGGAATGGCTCCCTTCTTCTATGGAGTGGACTACCATGCCAGTATGTTTGGAAGGACTATTTCCTGGAGAATGACTCCCTTCACCGGGTTCCAGTTCTTGTCAAAATGCAGCACACAAACCTCCAGATTGAAAAGTATCAATTCAAAAGCAAAGTTCCAATTCAAAACCTTGGTGCCAAGAGAGTGACTCCCATCGCCTGGTCTTTCTCAGGTCTCTTACAATGTTCACAAATAAAGCAATGATCCAACTGCAAAACCTAGATGTCAAAAGAGCGACATTCTTCCCTTGGTCTCTTCCAGGCATCTCACAATGTTCACTCGTAATGCCAAGAGAATGGCTCCCTTATCTTGGCCTTTGTCACAATGTTCACAAACATCAGGGGGAATGACTCTCTTCCCCTGGCTCTTTAGGCTTCTCTCAATGCCTAGAGAAGGACTTGATTCCCTTGGCCTTTATAAACAATGATCACAAACACCAGGGGGAATGACTCCCTTCCTCTGGCTCTCTTTAGGCATCTTGCAATGCCTAGAGAAAGGCTCAGTTCTCTTGCCCTTTGTCAAATCGTTCACAATCAGGGGGAATTACTCTCTTCCCCAGGCTCTCTTTAGGCTTCTTGCAATGCTAAGCGAATGTCTCCCTTCCCTTGGCCTTTAGCACAATGATCACACACAGCAGGGGGAATGACTCCCTTCCCCATGCTCTCTTTAGGTTTCTCGCAATGCCAAGAGCATGACTCCCTTCTTTTGACCTTTATCACAATGTTCACAAACAGCAGGGGGAATTACTCCCTTCCCCTGGTTCTCTTTAGGCTTCTCGTATTACCAAAAGAATGACTCCCTTCTCTTGGCCTTTGTCACAAAGTTCACAAACCCCAGCAGGATTGACTCCCTTCCCCTGGTTCTCTTTAGGCGGGTCCCCAACCCCTTCACATTGATCTCTTGTGTGCGGGTCCCAGCCCCCCTTCATAACATCAGGAGGTATGCTTCTTCCCCTCAGGGGCTATGCTTCTTCCCCTGGCCTCTCGCAGGCTTTCACAGTTCAAAATACCAGGGGTATTGCTTCTTACCCTGGCATCCCTCAGGCTTTCAAAGTTGCCTCTCTCAGGCTTTCTTAATGTTCATAGCCCACCTGGTTCACTACCCTGCCAGATACTGTGGGTATGAAGATGGCTTTGGAGGCAATTCCTCATAAATGAGTGCAGGTCCCAGACCTGTGAGATTCTCTTCTCTTAACCTGGTATAATCCCCTGCCAGGTGCTATCACTATGAAGATGGCTTTGGAGGCAGTTAGTTACTTGTTGTGGTTCCCAGACACATTCCTTGCAACCTCTCCGCCCCTCTGGGTTCCCACCATCTGTCCCAGCTACCCAGACCTAACCAGGCTTCTTACGAGTGATCTGCTGTTGTCTGTGGGCTTTTCTCCCCCTCCTGACTCTCTGTCATGTCAGGAACCACAGCGTCCTCATCGTGTCCCTCTGCTTCTAGACGGTGCGCATCCAGTTCTCTGCAAACACCAGCTCTCCACATCAGCTGGTTGTCCTACTTTCTGCCTCCTTCTCTGGCTGGTCCACGGTGGGTTTACCGGGATGCTTCTGTCTGCAGCCAAGTGTCTCCGCTTCTGCACGTCTGGCTTCTCTGTTGCCTCAGCCGCATTTTAATTTTCCAGCTCCTCAAGGAAGGATCTGACTCTTTGTGAAGTCCTTCTTCTCTGTTTACCTTCGATTTAAGCGTGCTTGTTCCACATTGTCCAGGCTGCTCATATTGACTCTGCGGGGGACTTTGCATTGCTGCACGCCTCTTCCTCATCTCAGTATTGATGTTTTCACTCTCAATTGGATTACTTGTGCTCTTCTTTGTACCAGTTTCTTAATATGATTCACACAAGTAGTCCCTACTCTTCCTCGTCCTACTACTTTTTAGGGACGTCATATCCTCTACCCTACAGACCCTACAAAGGTGCATGGAAGTGTGTGGGATTGTGGGACTCTGTGTAGGTAGGATGAGGGAGGTGGGGATATGTCTTGGGCATACCGCGTTCTTCCTGAACAGTAGTCCCTTGTCCCATGGGGACATCCCCATGAGAGCCAACCGCTGAGTGCCACCCCCAGGTGGACCATTAGGTGGCAGCCTCACCTCCCTGGCCTCATGGGAATTGGCTCCCCATAGGAGAGAAGGGACCACATCCAAGGATTCGCCACAGTGCACAAAAGCACAAATACATTTTGGGGGATGTGGCGGACGTTTCTAAGAGCAAACAGATTGCCTTAAAAGAAAAGCAAGTCATGTCAGCATGAGGAGAATGCAGAAGTGCCTTTAAGACAACTGGGGAGATACAGGAATGGCACACATGACAGCTGGGAGCTGAGTGTGAACAGGGAGCTGCAAGACCACGCACCTTGGTGATAGAAGGAAGAGCAAAGAGTGAACATTGAAGCGGCATGCTGTGGGGGCGAGCGTGGGCAACCTGCTCAAACTTCAGTAATGAAGATCTATTTTTGGGGTACTCAAAATTAAAGCTTTTCCTATAAGTGCATATATGAATGGCAGGAGGGCAAAATAAAGGATTGAATATAAGTCTATTCAAATCATATATAAGACAATAAATACAGTGTAGGGCACACTCACTGCTAAGGCTTACATGCCTTCGACAGGAGGTCGTGAGATTTAAATCAGTCCAGATTTTTGAGTACAGAGTCGAACCCTTTAATTAGTAGACAGAAAGTGCCTATAATACTTAACGCTCTCTATAGCAGTTCATCGAGGCATGCATTCCTTAGGCTAGAATGTTATGGGACAGGTAGTTCTTATGCATGGTAAAAAAAGTGTTGCACTGGAAGTCACCTGTAGAATATTAGTGACTCGCCTAAAGAATGGGTCGTGTGTTCTCTTACTTAGGTCATGCTGTAGTTATGGCATTAACCTCATACAGGCAGAGTGCTGCACACTTCATAGCTGCAGAGCAGAGGAGATTTGATAGCCATGGAAATGAAAATGTAACCTTCAATGATTCTTTTACCTACATGAGATGATGCCTGCCCGCTGCAGAGAGATAGGTATCAGCCCTGCTGTGGCCATGGGTGGTCACAGAGGGAGGTTCACTCCTCATGGGAGGTGAGTAACGCCCCTTCCAGGAGATGCTGACGGTGGAAGACAGAATCGAGGCACAGGGGGAATGAAGACACTGGATGTTGAGAAACTAGAGATAACTGAGACAGTGGCGGCAGAACACAAGGGAGCATGTGAGAGACAGGGCAGTGAGAAGAGAAAGAAAAGGAAGATAAAAACATTGGGGATTATTTTCCATAGGGCGGTGAGCTAAGTGAAGGCGTAAAAGTGAGTGAAGTAATGTTATTCTGCCTCCATGTAATGCTCTGCCCCATTTTCGTGACTAACAAAGGCATAGGAGGGGCACAAAGTGACGTTTGCATCTCTGCTTTGCATTTCTCCACCATCTTAGAGGAGCATGCGGTTTCACACCGAGAATTTCCTTCAGGCGTGAAATCAGTGGATTCATTTGCTAAATAGCTGACAGAATCCGCAGGAATCCATAAGAAAATGCCAGCTGCAAAGTCGATTTTGCAGGCAGCATTTACATTTTTACAAAATGGAGCATTTAAGTAAAAAGTAAAGACCATCTTTGCTTGTTTTACTCTTCACAATTACACTTTGCTTTGTAAATATTTAAAACTGCGTGCAAACAGTATATAAGTGCTATCTTTGGCGGTCGACGTAATGCAATTTGCATTTACTTTAAAATGACCCCCGCTGAGGAGAAACGGTAGCAAGAGGAGCAAGAGACACTGAGGGAGAGAGCGAAGAGATGGAATGAAATAGGCTGTGTGATAGAGATAACACAAAGAGAAGGTCAATGAAGGCAAGATACCGATGATTTAAAAAAAATGCAATTTGCAGACAGGGCACCACCAACAGTTGCAGTTACACGCTGTTGGGTCCCCTGCGTCCAATTTTCAACTTTTGTAAGGTGGAGTGCAAAAGTAAAGAGTAAAACAAAGGTGGAATCGCCTCTAGTCTTTACTTTCACTCCCAATTACACTTTGCAGGCAACGTTTACTAATGGATTCCTTTGGAGTCTGCCTGCTCATTACCAGGTGCTTAAATCAGGGAGATTACATAGGAATCAATTTGTTTTACCTCCGCTGTCGTGTCGTGAAAAGAAGCGCTCACACAAGTAGGAGGAGGAAAACCCTGTGGAGATGTAAACTCAGCTTCCTGCCCCTCTTCCGCTTTGTGTCAGCAGGTAAACGAGCTTGAGCGCAAAAATGCTTTGCTTTCAAACTTAAATGTTATGCTCCAGGCTGTTCTAAAATGTCCTCCACAAAGAGAATAACAGAGGAGCTGGTGCACACGCAATTAACTAATGTTCGAGAGAATGATAAGGGGAAGAAATACAGAGAGAGGGATGTTGTTGAGTGCACATGGAAAAGTGAGACAGACGGATGAGGGCAAATGAGTGAAAGACTTGAGGCAAAATAACAGTGACAGGAAGGAAAGGGCCAAAGGGCAGGAATGAGAATGAGGCAACGGAAGGAAGAGCATAGGGCAATATGGCCTCTGGCAACACCCGATTGGGGGCACGCAGTTGGGTGTCAGTTACCTAGCACCAATGCATGGGCCGCATGATACTGATGGCTGATGGCTGCACGCATCACACGAGCTGCACAGGATTACTAGCTTCAGGATCCTCCAAACATGAACACTGTTCTTAAAGAGTTCCTCGCTGCAATTTGATTAGCAAAGATATATGTTTTCGCTGAATCGTTTATTCAAACTTCAGGCAGTAGGGTACGGCACTGAGAATGGGCTTGCATTGTTAAATATCTTTGTAGCTTTTAACGAGTAGAAATGCCAGCCCAGTTGATGATCTGGGGTGAATACGTTCATAGTGCCCGATTACAAGTTTGGCGGTAGTGGTAAAGTGTCCTGCATTTTTGAATCCCAGATATTTTTTCTTGAAACTCTCCTTTCCATCTGCTTGTGGCGTAAATTATTACCACAGAAAAGGTTTATCGCTGTGGTAATTACTGCATGCAGCATTAGAAGGTCCCCATGTAGTCCTATGGGACTCCGAAAGGGGGAATAACCTTTGGGTCTAGATTACTCGGAATCATGAAGACCCATCGAGTTACCACATGGACAGTATTACTTACCATTTTGCAGTATTTCCAAAAGAAATACCAAACAAATACACTCTTAGCATTTTTTAGATAAGAGCAATCATTGTATAGGCACAGAAAAGGCAACAATATTTTTAGAACTATAGCAATTTGGACCTATCGTTATTTAGAAGATCTGACTTTAGCTTGAGTTCTGTTCCCCTAACTTTGAATAATAACATCAATAGCATATAGGGGTTCATTTTGCTATGGAGTGTAAACAAAGGTGCTAAAGATAATAACGTTGTTATGTCTGTCTTCACACCTTCATTTGCACTCTGCAACATTTTTTGTGGATTTGGACGGTGGAGGTGGCGATGGAACAGGAGTTAAATTTCCTGTCTCTTTTTTCTCATCACCTTCAAAAACGACTTGGTTTTATGCCAGCATGACATTTTCGCGTTGGTGTAAAACCAATGGATTACTATGGACTCTGTCTGCTTTTTACACCAGGAAAGGAGCAGGCAGATTCCATAAGAATCAAGTGTAAATGCTGCCTACCATGCATAAGCGGCAAGCAGTGCCTTCACATTTTGCGCTGCAATTTGCAGAAGACAGGTGTAAAGCACCTCTGCTGCCATTTTACACCTCCCTTTTGCACTCTGCAGTAAAAATTATCTAAATTGCCCTGGGGTGAGATGATTGCACCTACGTTCAAAATTAAGTGCTCCCCACCAGGCAATTTATGTATAATTTCAAAATGGTCTCCACAGTGTATCTCAATATATGTAAAGCAGAAAATCTGTTAGTTTGTATCTTATACAATTCCACACCGTTCCACCGATCTGAACCACATTTTGTAAAGTTACCTGTTAGGACCTTCAGGACATTTCTAGGTGCATGACGTCTGGATACCCAACCCTTTCCCTGGATTTCCGCCCCTTCCCACATGAGATGGTTGCCTGAACTCGGCGAAACATCAATGTGGTCGCAGAAGGACCGGACAAAGCTCATTTTAAGTGTCTCAGTGCGAGGAACAAAACTCAAAGCTCCCACCTTGTAAACCAATTTTCAAACCCCTAGGATTCACAGTTTCTGAGCTATTTGCACCACAAGGCACTGCACCAAACCAGGGTGATGGGACAGGTGGGGTGACTGCACAGAAGGTCCCAGTATGCTGCAGCATGCCAACTCTCGCCTCCCCTCCTTGGCTACTCCGGGGTATGTCAGCCAGCCACACCAGCCCATTCTCAGTGCAGTGTACTTCAGCGTGCAAAGCACATTAAGCAATAAGCGATTCAGAAAAGCGACCTAAAGGACCATTGATTTTCAACAATTGGTGAGAGTGTTATCATGTCTGTCTACAGAACCCATGCACAGTACCGGTACTTTTTGCTAGTATATATTTATATATAAGAAAGAAACAATGTGACCCATTAGAACATGGAAATCATTATATGTCCTCCCAGCCAATCAAAATGTTAAGAGTGCAATCAATAACTGCTGATATTGACTGCATTCTGAACATTCTGTTTTCAGAAGCACACAGAGAAACAACAATGCAATTTGCAGGCAAGATTGTGTTTCAACAAGATGCTGCCCCATTGCAGGGACCTTTTTTGCTGTAGCATTATATTCAATACATGAAAGAGAAAGCTAAACTATAAGAAAATCCTTTCACCTTCTTACCATTTACTTTGACATGACGCCTCATGCATGCGCATGTTAAACCTGGTCCACTTTAAACAAGTTGCAATTAAAATGCTTAACTTGCATACAAACATGTTATTTAAATAATACAAAATAAAACCACATTTAATTTACTAACTCGGTTTGTCTATTTACTTTGCTCACCCTTACAGCACAATTTTTTGTTATAGCATGAACACTCCAACACATGCATTGCTACTACCACCAGTGCTCTAGATAAGATTTTGAACTGAGAGTATTTTACTCCCTATTTTGTAAAGTTGGGAGTAAAATGATTTTTAGGGAGTAAAAATGCAAGTCCAATTCCCAATGGGAGCATTTTATAAGCGACTAAAAATATGTTTTAACTAGGAAATAAAATGTTTTTGTAATAATAATTTATTTGCACCTAGTTATTCATACACATTAAAAGATACATGTTTACTTCTTCTGATCAGGCAATAGAAATAGCAATTTCTTCCTGTGGTACTACGTGCACTGGTGGTCCAAGCATATCCAGGGCGCTGTGTGTGTGAAAGAAGGGGCACGAGATCATATGTGTTTGTTTCCTATTTTTTGTTGGGAGTATTTGTACTCCCTTTTTATGTTTTTGGGGAGTATTTGCCTATTTTTAGGGAGTAAAAGTGTCCGATATACACCTCATCTGTAGGGCTGACTACCACCATGTGATAATAGCCATATAGACATCGGGAGGGGTCATTATTACTTGGGCTAATGACTCTTCCCCAACATATGGCCATCGGCAAGCTTGGTGGTGTGTCATTATCCTGCAATAACCGCTCTGTCAGTCTATAAGGCTATATTGCTTTGTAAAGTGAACATATATCAATATTCGATTAACTAACGTATGCTTTCTTTCTCAAAAATGTCTATAAATTAAAAGGCCTCCAACGCAGATCACCTATGTTCCTCAATGGTCTGAGGATGAGGAGGAGCTACAGAAAGACCAAAGGTTAGTGATGTTGTTCTGTTCTGTGGTAAAGACCGACGCTTGCAGCAGCAACATTTGTGCATCTGCATCTTTTCCCCCTTTTTTTATTTTGGTTTCGGACTCGAAAATGATGGTTGTTTTGTGAGAATGTGTTTGCTTGATGATGCATGGTGCGCAAGCCTTACTGATTTTAAAATAAACATGTCATTTTGCAGCTATTTGGTTAGTTATGCAAATCTCCTTATGCCTCATATTGAAAATTAGATTTCTTTATCTGACAAAATTCAACAGGATATTTAGGGTGGCATTTTAATGTGAAGACTACATTTCATAGAGGGCACAATTTCCATGAAAAAAGTCCCTCTTATGCAATTTTACTAATTTGCAACACAAGCAGTGATGCAACATTTCTTTAGACAGGCGAAATTGAAAAATGAGACCCAAGAAAACTGTCCTTGGTGGTGAGTGCACCAATGGGGTTAAGACCGCTGCAATTGGACAACCGTATAGAATGTCACACAACCCTCTCAAGGAGAAAATGAAGAAAAAAGTCCCATGTTGAAGAAATTCTTCAATTTGTCAGTTTGAAGTACACGTGTGGTGGCGACAGAAGGTGTAATCCAGTGCATTTCCGACCTTACTGGTCCCACATCAGGGAAATCAATTGTAAAGAACATATAACATCCCTGTTGGTAACCCCACAACAAATCACATTGAATAACCTGAAAAATACATGCAATCCCAAAAATGCAATCAGTCAAAAAACGTCACCATACCCGTCTTCGACATGTGTTTTATAACTCTCCTAAAAAATCTAAAAAATGCATATACACATGAAAAACAGCAATCTATTAGTCCAGCACTCTACCAATCCATGAATCTTTCCAATTGTTATTTGTGAATCAAAATAAAGCACCTGAGACACCTGACTTGCAGAAAGTTTCTGATGCTGTGACCACACTTGAATAATCTGAATGCCAAAGACACAAAAAAAAGACAAGTCAAATGGGGAACGGGGCTAACGTCCCTTGCTTTTTTTGTTGTTGGTGTAATAGATTAATAGCCAATTTACTGTATACAAAAGACGGGTATTTTTGTGTTGGACATCTCGTGTTTGAGTGTGATTGGAAAGGGAGAAGATGTGTTATAATGTACTTGTTACTAGTGCATGTCTGCAAGGAGTGCTGATGTGAGCCAGCATAGAACGCTGTGTGAGCCAGCAGAATGTTTGGTAATTAACCCAGCTCCAAGGTTCCAGCCTTGTCAGTTGAGTCTGGGTGATGGGACCCGGTGGTCCCCTCAGTTAACAGCTTAATGTAACCTATCTACAGAAGTGCCTTTTAACATTGGTGACGAGGATTACTAAGAACTTGCGCAAAGAAGAAGAAAGCTGCTGGGGGGGGAGCAGTAGAAGAAGGAGAGGGTGGACCACTGCCCCCCAGAGAACTAGAAGTAAGTCCCATCACCTAGGGGTTCAGAGCACAGGCGATTGAGAAGCAGAGTGCACCTGTGCTAAAATAAGGGCACTGAGTATTAGCCAGTAGTGATTAGAAGCCCCAGGATTGAATTAGAAGTGGTTGTAGAAGCTTGAAGAAGGGCAAGAGCTGCAGAGTGATGTAGCGTTCGCAAGCGGCGGTCGTAGAAGTATGAAGAAGGGCAAGTGTCCCTAGAGTGAAGCAGTTTCCCCAGGAAAAAGGGAATCAAGAAGATTTGACAGTGCTGAACTATGCATAGCCCTACTCAATATAAAAAGGGTGTACTGAATAATTAAGAGAGAGCCCAGGAGATGCTGGGGTAATAAGACTGACTCGTTTGTTTGACCAATTTACATCACATGTATGAGGCCGGCGCTTATGCACCTCGGTTGGGGCCCTGAGGATCAGTATACAGCGAGGTCTTAGCGAAGAGTGGTGACGTCACACGGTGTGTGTGGAGTCTTGGCGAAGAGGAAGAACGCAGAGGGCCGTTGTTAGAACACGGCCAGCTATGGTCCGTTTGGCAAGCCTTACTACTATGCCAGAGCAGTTGCATATTAGCAGCGTGAGGTGCGCGTGTCCGAGTAAAGGACCCAGCCACGTGCGTCAGCGTGATGAGGGAGAGCCTAGTGTTCACATGTATGAGGCGGCAGACAGGACCCTACGTCCCTTAGTGACAGGGCGTGGAAGTGTTTAGTAGAGATGGCCTGCAGCGGAAAAAGAATGAGGCGGTCAGCAGAAGAAAGCACTGATGAAGAAGTATGAAGTTTTCCACTGGTACAGAGGGTCATGAGTCTTCGTATACTGGCGCAATCTATGGCAGGCGAGTGGAAGATTAACCATTCTTTTGGACAGCGCAGCCCTGCGATAGAACAGAGGGCCAATCGAGGAGCGAAGCGCTTCAAGTGGAAGATGAACCGTTCTTTTGGACAGCGCAGCACTGCAAGAGAACAGAGGGCCAATCGAGGAGCGAAGCGCCTCTGTACGAGGGTTGAAAGAGGATATTCTCGAGTCGCGGGAATGGGAGTATCCTTTGCTGAGTTTTTTTTTCTTGTTGTCAGCAGCGCATCTTTTAAAATATATTTTCTAATTGATAACGCTGAAAAAGGGAAGAAGTGGTGTGCAAGAAGTACTATGGGGAGGGTTGGTGTGGCATGTTAAGGTTTTTGATATGTGTAGTGTCACCCCTTGAGGATTTTCAGGATGGACTTTCTATGAATACTATAAGTGGGCTACATTTCTTATGGACGCTTAAAGTATGAAGTAAGAGGAGATGTCCAATGTTGAAGGATGAAGGATAGATAGTAGGGTGAATGAGCTAAAGTAACCTACTTGAGGATTTGTAGGGTAGAAGTTGCCCAAATGAAACATGGACTTATAGTGTGCCCATGAGTTAACAGCTGAATAAGCGTTAAATGTCGTGCAAACGTAATGGAGAGGATTTGGGTGTGAAGAACATACAGGTTTTGGTGTCACACAATGGGTGGAAGTAGAAGAGTGTGTAGTGTGCGTGCATAGTTGTAATATGCCACAATGTAACAGAAGGTAGCCCCTTCCAAGTGTGTCTTAGTGTGAAGCGGGTGTAGGGATTCCGTTCCAGTGTTCTGGGAGGGTAGCCCTTTCCCAGAGTGTTTGAGTATGAAGTCTGTATAGGGATTCCATCCCAGAGCAGTGTATAGAGTTCGAAGTCTGTGTGGGGATTAAGTCCCAGTGTTTTGGGAGCGTAGCGCCTTCGAAGTGTGAATAAGTCTGAAGTCTGTATGAGGATTCCGTCCCGGTGTTCTGGGAGGGTAGCGCTTTTCCAGTGTGTTTGAGTATGAAGCCTGTAGTTTGAAGTCTGTCAAGGGATGCCGTCCCAGAGTAGTGAAGCTGTTCCAGTGCAAGTGAGTCTGAAGTCTGAAGTTTAAAGTATGTCTAGGGATATTCGTCCCAGTATTCCCTTAGAGTTGTATCTCTCTCCAAAAGATGTGCGGTGTGAGTTCCTTTTGTTTTGGTTTTCTGCGTCAGTGTTGCCATTGCAAAGGAGGGGTATGTGTTGTGTTGGACATCTCGTGTTTGAGTGTCATTGAAAAGGGAGGAGATGTGTTATAATGTACTTGTTACTTGTGCATGTCTGCAAGGAGTGCTGATGTGAGCCAGTATGGAACGCTGTGTGAGCCAGCAGAATGTTTGGTAATTAACCCATCCCCAAGGTTCCAACCTTGTCAGTTGAGTCTAGGTGATGGGAACCAGTGGACCCCTCAGTTAACAGCTTAATGTAACCTATAATAAAGTTCCTGTACACAAGTTGAAGAAGTCTACAGAAGTGCTTTTTAACAGGTATCTTCTGATGTTTCAGTGTGGGAACTGATATTAGTGGTTAAGTGAACAGGACTGCATGTACATTCTATATAATGTATGTAAAGTGGCGTGATAACGTCATTCCGCCTAGCAAACCAAAACATTGTTCAGGGAGCTTTCACAAAGTAAGCCTAATATATTGAACTACATCTTGACAAAGCATCAAATACAAAGCAAACAAAATAGGAAACTGCATCTCAATAAATAACAGAATTGAATAGTGTCACCGTAAAATGAGACATAACAAATTATCAAACCATTTTTTGAAATCTTAACATAATAGAAAATCTTACAATAACAGAAAAAGATAGAAACACATACAAAATATCCAAGAAGAGCAATAGTCAAAAGAACTGTAAATAGAGCAGATCTCAACCACTATTAGAAAGGTAAACATTAATTCAAAGAAAACCTAGTCAATTTAAAATAGAAGTAGAAATTAAATGCACTGTGCTTGTTTGTCACAAATCCTAGAAACTAACACACTCCTAATTGATAAAAAATACACTTTAGATTTTTTACAAGAAAATGGGAGATCACATTGCTCATACATTCTTCCTGGAGTTATCTCATCTAGTTCATCCATTGAGCTTCTTTTTGACTTAAGATACCTACACCCTGTACAGCTCTCCACTGCTCTTGAACTAGGTCCTTGCTTTAAATTAAATAAGAGTTTCCACTCAGAGAACAAGACTCAACGGGAAGACAACCGTCATTTCTGGTGACGTGCCCACTGATGAACAGTGGTGTGTCTGGGGCCCTGCAACGGGCACTGAGACCAGAAACTGTAGAGGAACCGGTATTGCAGAACTCTGCCCGACAAGCGCCTGTTCCATTGGAAGCAGCGCTGTCAGGAACACAGCCGCTGTCAAAGTGGCGATGACAGGAAGTCTTGAAATGGTTGGTTTCACCGAGTATCGAAACCAACGCAGGTACAGAAAAAAGTGGGAAAATGTTACAACATTGCATGTCACAGCTGGAAGAGCCACCAAGAGTGTAAGAGTTTAAGCAAGTTTACCAGGCACACGGCCCCACGTAAACAGTGGGAAAATGTTACAAACATTACATGTCACGACTGGAAGAGCCGTGACATGTAATTAGCGTTTAAGAAAGTTTAAGAAAGTTTTCTGGTATTAGCATTTAAGAAAGTTTTCTGGGTATACAGCACCACGAAAACAAACTGAGAAATGTTATTAACATTGCATGCCATAGCTGGAAGAGCCTTAAGGAGTAGGCGAAGTTGAGAAAGCTTATCGGGCACACAGGCCCCAGAGAAAAAAGGGTGAAACAGATTGAACATTGTATGCCAAGGCTGGTATAGCTGATCAGGCTAGTGAATATTGCAATTGTAAAATAAAGGCATCCCCGAGAGGACCACAGGAGTGTGGGGGAGCCCCAATACCTGAAAGTGGGATACTAGAGGATTATCTTGCCAAGTGATCCTGAAGAAATATAACATTTGAAATAGAACCTGAGAAAGGTACTAAGCAGGCGGGAGACTGAGGGTTTCTTGCCCGGTGACCCTGTAGGGATGTGTACATTGGAAAAATAAGCCTGAGAAGACTATCAGAAGAAACCGTTTCTTTTTCTTTACCTAGAGGGAACGTGAAACCCATTACAAAAGATAAGTATAGTTTCTACTAAAAGACTCTATTAAGTTTCACTTTGGACTTGACGTGCACCCTTAGTTTTTTCTTTGCTAGTTACGGAACTTCCCTCATAGAGATCGGAATAGTTAGGTGTTTTTCCTTTAATTTGAATAAAACCCATTTAACATGTCAATATCCTTTGCGACTCTTTCTTCTGGTTCACCACACGTGTCATTGTTAGTTCTTACACTATAGCAATGTTCGTCCCACTGAAGGTTGGCTTTCCTTGACGTTTGACCAATGTAATAGATGCCACAGGGACACCTTATTGAATATACAACATTTGTTGTTTCACATGTAGTAAAAAGTTTCAAAACAATCTTCTCACCAGTGCTTGAGAGAAATACTATATTACTCTTAGTTACATTGCTGAATTTACTACAGTGAAGACAGAGAAATGTCCCTTTCCTCCTTACCTCATTCCAGTGTGGTCTCTTTGTATCACCAGCTTTTACCAATAAGCATTTAAGATTGTTGCTTCTTTTATAGCAAAACTGGGTAATTCTGAAAAAGATGTATCAGTGTGTTTACTGTCATGTTTCAAAATATTCTATTAGCTAATAATAGCTTTTTACATTTTTTGCTGTGGCCTGAACGTTTTGAGAAATATATTAAAGATGGTGGGTCATTCTGTTTCAAATCTGTAGTTTTCATTGCTACTTTTGCCCTCGCTTCACTTATTTATTTCCCAGAATATGCTTGAGCTGATAATGTCCCCCAAACCACTTCTAATTGTTTAGTACTTTCATGTTTATCACTGACAATGTGCTTAACACTCAATAATTGACTGTATGGAAGACTTCTCAGGGGTGCCGGTGGATGAAAGTTAAGCCTATGCAATACATTCTTTCTGTCATTCAGTCTTTGGTAACTTTAGTAATACATCTTTTAATATCATGAATTACCTACATATACAGAAATTGTACCCTGGAAAATGTAGATTCATGGTACACTGTACAAAATCATGGTTGAGGTACCGAAAAAAACAAGTTTCCGTTTCAAGTGGACCATTTAATACACCAAGTTATCATCAATGTGCCTCCCCCAAAACAAATTATATTTATGCCAAACAGGGAGTAAAAGCACACTGTCAATTTCAAATTTGTATATGAAACAATTGCAGGAGCCACAATGGCCCCCATTGAGGTACGACCACAAATGAAAAGGCAAAACAACACAATAGGAGAGATCAATCAAGTGGTCTTAAATCATATTTAAAATTATCCATATTTTATTGTATAGATTTAAAAGGATCAAATTATTCAAAAACACACATCCCCATTGAGGTACCTCAGAATTTACAGATACTACTGTTTTGAAAGAATTAGGATGAATTCTTTAGTGGCCCCAATGCTATCATCTTGTAGCAACAGCCATTTCACTGCTTACAGACCTAGGTTGTACGTGTCAGGAGTGCACAGGGCAATAGATATATCACAGAGCACACACTGTAGTTTGGCGCAACTCGGGAGGTAACACTTATCGTATAACAGAAGCAGGGTACATACCAGGCTGATCTTTGTGATCTTTGTGGAGATAGGTAGTCACAGGAACTGAAGGGGGAGGAGCTGTCTGAAAGCAACGTGGCAGAGAGAGAAACAGAAGGCAGGCAAATATACTGGGTAACATGGATTGATCAGAATAAAAGGTTTGCTGGAATATGATGAGGGGTATCCAGGAGATTACGGAAAGCCCTTGGAATTGGTACTTGCAGATTACCTTTAACAATAATCATGCAACAACATCATGGGAAGGACGTGCTGATGAGATGGTTATACTCAGTGTAAGGGCAAAGCGGTGGAAGACCATATACTGAAACAGGTGAGACTCCAACGAACTAGACTAAGGCAACAGAAGTCTTTTCCTAATATCTGATCTTAATGGAGACCAACCCAGGGGTGACACTGTTTATGGATACAGAGCTGAGACACAACAGTGGACCAATTTGTAATCAAGGTGCAAAAGCAAACTGGATATAAATAACCAAGTATAGGATAGGCAGAGAAAAGAGGCAAAGAGCAGAAACTGTAGACAAAGGCTATAGGCGGAAGCTGTGCAAGCACTACTGAAAAGGTACACGTGAATGTTGGCTAGGAGGAAATCATGGACCAAGAATCAGAACAGGTATCATGGACTTAGGCAAGAAAACTTGCCACACATAAACTTGGAAACCTAGCGTTGTAGGAATATCATGAATCATAACGCATTAGTCATAGGAAAGGCAGTCGGTCAATGCTGTGAGGGGTCAGAAATTAAAGCTGGACAAAAAGTTGTCCTGTTTTTGGTTAAAGAGTTTTATTAACTCAAACGGGTTGGTAAAATGCCTTTCTGACCCTGCTCTAAGAGGAGTTTCCATACCAAAAACCAAAAACGAAGGATCTGTCTTTAATAATAATAATAATTTATTTATTATATAGCGCTACACACCCATGGGTCCCAGAGCACCAAATAACAGAAAACATAAATGTTAGGATGTCATAAATCAAAAGCCGTCCTTGTGTCAAAACGTTCTATCTTGACCCTCACACTACAACAAAATAATAAAGCGAAAAGGGAAATGTCTTTAACCTGATATTTGCAAAACGTGTCCTTAAATATAAATAGAACAGCTCCAAAGTAAATGTTCTCCTAAATGGAAGAGGCCTTAGTTCCAGAGGGTCATTCCCTTCATCTGTATTCTTCACTGCCATCACAAATGCCTATGGGTATAACAGTTCCTTGTGTCTTTTGTGGCCGACACCAATCCTGTTAGATCAAAACTGTTCTGCCTTCTATGTTCTTCTTTAACAAATATTTTTTCTTCTAACACAACATCTTTCTTTGTTTTAGAAACACTGTTTCTGCTTGACACTCCTTGTAGGTTTGCAATTTGCCTGGTATACTCCCCTGCCAAGACTCTATGCACTTCCAACTTCCTGGTGTACTCTCCGGCCAGGACTTCTCCTGCACTCACAACTGCCTGATGTACTCCCTGCTAGCACTTCGCTTGCACTTACAAATGCCTAGTGTCCTCTCATGCCAGGACTTCTCTTGTGCTCACAACTGCCGGGTGTATACTTGCTAGGACTTCTCATATATTATAGTTCCTCTTTACATTCAAGTAGCATATACCTTTCTCAGCTTGGTATATCTACTCATTTCACTTTTCTTTTAAGCTTTCCACACATTTGCATTCACTTCTTATTGGGGTTCGGATTTTCACTCTGCAATTCACAAACAATCTTCTTATGATTTCCCTTTCAGTAACTTCACAATCTTTAAATTCTCTTTGCCATGGTCGCTGAAACGCCCCGGGGTCACCACTATGCTGGCTCACTGGCTCTGTTTAGCGTCTTTGGTCTTGCTTGTGCTCGTACCTTTGCTGCTTGCTTCCACACTCTGGGCAGCTCTGATGTCTCTGCAGCTTCTCTCGTGGCTCTGCTCCTGCACCCTGCTTCTCTTCAGCTCCCAGTAAGATCAACTTTGCTTCTCTCAACTGCCGGAAGCCAAGGAAGCCTCCCGCAGTTCCTGGCATCTCCACGGCACGCCTTGCTTGCACCATTTTACTTTCCTTCTCTTCTGGCAAGCTTCTTTGCTCTGCCACACAGGCCCGTGCCTCCAGTTTAGGCACACTGGCTCATGCCACCAGCTTCTGTCCACCTTCAATGGAGAGGCCACGTCTTCTCTCGAGCTCCCTCTCATAGTTTGGTTACCATTTTTAAAAGTTCCTGCGCACAGATGATTTCATCCAAAAACTAGGACGCTCATTAAGCTTGACGCTCTGGCTTCTCTGTGTCAATTCCTTCATCGTCCTCATCTCAGTACTTAGGTGGTTGTGGGAATTGAAGACCATTGATGGTTTCTGATGCATAGTACTTGGAGGGCCTTTCTCAATGATTCCACATGGAAGATCAGTTCTACATGAAGGAAAACTAGAACTGAAAAGGGTTTTCTTGGAGCTTTTACTCTTCAGGTTATGGATGGGAGTTTGGCCTAAAGGGTTTTGGGGAAAATGTTGTTTATTTATGGCCATTAAGGGTAACGGGGGGTCTTCATCATAGAAAACTGGGGGAACTCATGGAATCTCATCCAATGAAGCCATGACCTGTCCCCAGTGGCTGTCTCCTCCCATGTGATTCTCCCTCATATAGCCGCCCCCAGGGTCAGGATCAGGTAGCAGCTGCTGTCCCCTGGCCACATGGGAGGAGGTTACCATTGGGGGATCCGTGAGGACTCCATTGGTTTCATCATACTGCCAACTTAGTGAATACATGGTTCAGGAAACTTAGTGCACTAGTCATAGACAAGACAAGAAGTTGCTGCAAACTCAGCAAATACATGGTTCCGAAAATTAAGTACACTAAAGAGCAGGTATTTAAACTATGGACATAAGTCTATTAAGTAAAGCATGACATTTAGATTGAAAAGCGACATAGGGGGGTGGGCAGCTTTGCCAGAAACACGGTAAGTCTGTGAGCTGGGGGGAAGGTGGCTGCTCACAGCAAAACAAGGTGTTGAAGAAAGTCAGAAAGGCATCATAAATACCTTCAGAAAAAGTATTAGCTTTAACAGCAAACAGGACAGAAGGTGAAAATCATCTACAGCAGGAAGGATTCAGTAGCCAAAAGCAAGATAGCATCGAAAGGTTCAAAAACCGCATAAGCAGGAACTCCAGGTAAAGGCAGTTGATAGAACACTTGCTAATCTTCAGAGTGAGTTTATGAAGCCTGCCCAGACCACAGCCCATAAACGTGAGTTGATTGCAGCCTGAGGCATCTGTGCCCAACTAAGCCCAGTCCAGGCTTCAGTAGCTTGCCGAAGTACATTCTAATCAAGGCTTCTCCCTCCCTTGGTAGCCTAGCCTGCAGGAGTTTGTAAGAGGTGAATGCAATCAGGGTCTCTCCAGCTTGTTGCAAGTGAATGTATTTAGTATGCCTCCCCCAGCCCTCTGCCTATTGGACAGCATATAACTACCAGAATGCATCAGCTGGTTTAACTCAAAACCCAGAATGGAACATGAATGCAGTTTAATCCAAACCTGCAGTAGTAAAACAGGTAAATTAATGCCAAGTTGTGGGTCTCTACAAGGTAGTTCAGCTATGAAAAAGTCTATGAATGGGTGCATATAGTGGGCTGCAGGATGGTAGATTCCTAACAGTGTGATATTACAGTGTGCAAGCTTTTCACATCAATGGTAAACAAAATGTCCCCGTTCATGGTTTCTCAATTTCTTTGGGGATTTTTGGAAAAGGTAAAATGTTTTTCACTGATCTTGTTTGGTGATTCTGCCTGCCCCAAATAAAAAATTAAGGCACTTTGAATTCCATGTGTTGGATCGTTCTCAAGTTTGGAATAAGTGTTAGTGTTACCCTTCATCAATACATAATCAACTGTGTCCTGCGACACCAATATGCCCCCATTGTCAGCCAGACGCATAGTAATATTCTTATCAGAGTACAAGGATTTAACTAAAGCCAAATCTCCACTATTGAGATTCTTATGTTTCTTGTAGGATATACTCGCTAAGTCCTTTAATATGCTTTTGTTAAAGATGTCAATCGTGGTTTTGGGAATTGCTGGTAAAAACTTACCTTTCCCTTTAAATTCCACATAATGATCTCCTCATTATTAGTATCAGGGACGTTCTTGGCCTTCACTTCATCAAAAATGTCTTTCAATAAAGGTTTCTGTACAGATTTAAAAAGCTCCACCTTATTCTTGAACCTACACTTACTATATGTAAGTATAAATCTTAAGTCCCTTTTCAAGGGTTTTAGTCTCGGTAGTGCTTGCAATTTGACTATATATATTAATCACTAGGTCCTCCTTTGTTGTAGCCATGTTTGCATTCGAGGGGTTTGGTTGTTTTCTCCTACCCCGGCGTGTTCTTTTTGTTTTGTGTTTTTGTCTAAAAAAGTAGCCGCACAGTATAATTCTTCTGTCTGAATGTGCTAGGACAGTCAGTTTCTATGTTATCTCATCGAAGGTGGATGACTCTTCTCTGCTTGAGAACTGTGGGACTCGTGGTGGATTGCTTGTACTTGGCCATCCATGTATATACCTTGTCGTACAGGTAATCATGGGTATCCCTATGGAATTTCCTGACCTTTTTTTCAGTTCTAATTCACCCCAGAACTGATCCCGGATCCTACTGATATCTTCAAGAATTTTCCATCCTTCAGGTTTACCTAATGATTCAATTAATTTGTTTTGGATATCTTTTATTTGGATTTATTTATTTGTATACAGTAATAAGTATACAGTAATAAAATTTTTACAAATATATCAATCAATACAACTAAAACATTAATAATTAATAATCAGAATTTCACAATATACAATTACAAATTTCAAATCTCATTATAATACCATAATGTCCAACTTTACAAACTCATCATAACTGTTAATAAAGCACATCCACATCAATACACCAATAATTGTCAACACTATATTTCATTAAAATTAACATTTAAAATACATCCAAATACTCCCATCCAAGATTAATAGTATTCTTTAACATTAACTATTAGCAATTCTATTTACCTTGTTGATCTTAATATAATAAATAATAAAACTGTAGAACTGTAAAAATCCCTATTTACATGTTTAAAATCTCCTGTATCAGGGCACCTCTAATTAATTAATTAATTTTGTGTCCCCCCCACCCCCAAACTTCTATCATTATCACCCAGTATTGGCCAGGATAATCACAGTCAGCAACAATTTCTGGATAATTTTCCACAAACGATATAAGGCAAAATGTAGCCTTTGGGATTCTGATTTCAAGCAGTATGCCCAAAAATGATCAGTTTGTATGTACTCAGGATTGTACACAAAGCACCCCAAGAACTGTGCAATTGCTGATGCCAATCCCAGACAATCCGTAAACAGGCGTCTTGCAGTTTCCAAGATTTTCTCACTTTACATATCCAACATGTTCGGTCTTTACGAAGTATACTATAGGAGGGACCAACCTTCAACAATGTAGGTAACTGCTTAGTCATTAACTTAAACAGAAACATTCTCAGAGCTGGGCTCAGGCAGCACCTGGTGTATCTTTGCGCCATAAGATACGTATGTGTGACACACACCACTTCCTCATGTGATTTTAGACTATACAGATGATCATAATTGTTAGTCCAATCCCACGAGCGCAACTTCTTCTTGAATATCCGTTTTAAGACTGTAAAGTTAGTGCCATGACTAAAATCGGGGCACCACACAATTTTTTCAAAGCCTTTACTAACCCAGCTATCAAAATCCTTACTTACGCTTTTCAATGAACTGCCAGACGTTTTTGCCAATAGAGAGAGAAGTTCACATTGCGGGGAGGTATTCTTTTTAAGATATAATACTCCCTGCCTTAAAATAGCCTGTCCCTTCAATGAGAACAGGCCTAGCTCCAATCTAATATGTTCAATTGGCATATTCAATATCTTTTATTTCCTTATCTAAGGTCTACAACTATTTAAATAGTTCATGAATAGTCAACAATATTAGTTCTAGTGAAAAATGATTCAAAGTTTGCTTCAGTATTTTGATAACATTCTTGCTCTCTTTTCATTGTATTTGTCTAAGGGGAATAGATAGTCCTCTTGGTATGGGTTGAGCTTTCTAATATTTACCAAGGGTAGTGGCATGCAGCTTTCTATTCATCTCTTTTCTCCTAAGGAACCCCAATTGTTTAATCGGTTTAGTGTGATCATTTTGGGATGGTTTTCTGACCACTGATGAAGACCAGTATCTCTTCTGCCTCCTGTGTGATGAAGCCAAGTGTTTCCGTTCTCTTATCAGTCATATGCTAAATGTCTTCAAAAGGCATAATTGGTGTGCCTCCACTGTTTATACAAATGACAAAAGACAAACATACATGGAGCTGGCACCACCCTGTAATTATTCCCAAGTATATATGATCATACTAAGAGGCAAAATTGCCTGAACCCCTTTCTATTCCACTACAGATTGGAAGAAGTGAAAATGCCTTATGCAATTAACGATTGGGGAAGCCCTTTACAATGGATTCCTCTGAAATCCACCTACTTTTACCTGATGTAAAAAGCAGGTGGATTCCATTGGAATCTATTGGGTTAACGTCAGCTGGCGTTAAACCATGTGTCTTTTATGGGTAAATAAAGGCGCAAAACTAAGGCATGAAGCAGTTTATGCCTTGCTTTATCTCTCCAGGCCATTTTAGGTTTACATGAAGAATGGAAGACAGGATAAGCATTCTGTTTCATCCTTGTCCTTCTCACTCCACCTGCAAAATCTCTTTGTTGTATGCCTACATGAAATTTTAATGGAGGCGTACAACAAATGAATTCCCATGGAATCCATTGCAAAGGACATCTGCAAGGCATTATTTTCAAGCTCCATTTACATCTTTTACAAACCAGATAGTCAAAGTAGAGTAACAGGGATCTTGCCTTTTAGTAGTTTATTTGCATGCAGGGGGCTCATCAGCACGTAAGTGCTACTATTGGTGGTCCTCTTTATGCAATTATCCATTTTAGAAAAGGAGCTCCTATGTGTTGTTTTGAGGTAGGGTGGGGATGCATGATGGACATGGCTATTGCATTCTGACCAAGATTGCACCTTTCACGTATTCTACACTTGTCAGTTTGTGATATGTTAAAAAAGGATTACCATAGTCGTATAGCCTGCAGCTGTGGAATCCTGAGTTAACAGCCTAAGAGTAGCAAAGGCAGTTAACGAGCACTGAGGCCTTGGCAACTTGTGTAGTCAGCAGTTACATGCTATAAGGTTATTGCTGCACAGACATCTTGGACTGCACAGGTTTTCACCCTGAACGGAATAGGCTTGAAACGAGAAAATCGTCCCAAAAATGAAAAATCTCTTTTGACATCTGCACCCTGGAAATAGAAAAGGATCTCCTTCCAACACCGAGGTATCTGTTGTAGTTGTGTGTCTCACACAGTGGGCTCTGAGGTTCTCCTCGAGACCTGTCACACAAGGTGGAACATTTGGAGAAGAAACAGTTAGGTAGGCAGACAGAGGAAGTGTCTGTTTGTAGCTATGCTTGAATAAAGAAAGCACTACCTCTCTTAAAACCTTGTCTACATCTCCTTCACAACATTTTAGTGATGCTCTCACACCAGACAGCTGATTTCATTGGAGGTCCTGAAAGAAATTGGCCACCACGACCGAGAGAATCAAGCTGTGGCGGGGAGCCTGAAACACCAAAGCCACAACAAGGTGAGCAGGACAAGATTATGGAGGTGGAGGTGTCCATGCTGATTAGAGAATCAAAGGGGTAGAGCAGGCAAAGCGACCTGTGAGACTGTGCACAAAACATAGACAGTGCTACCCGGTGGTGAAAAGCAGAAACCACAGCATCTGCATAGTGCCAACAGAAAACTGAGGGCCTCATTATATCTGTGCCAGTCCGGAAACAACGGCGCCGGTAACCTTATTGGCACCATTGTTTCCGGACCAGCACACTACTACTCCATGGGCGGGTTCTGTCCCACCCACCAGGGTCAGTACCTGCCGGGCGGGACGGCAGTTTCTCACAGTGCTTTCACGGGAGAACCAGCACCGTTATAAACAGTGCCGGTGCTCCCGTGTCCCCATTCCCATGGGACTCCATGGAAATGGGGACTAACAAAATTGGTGGCACCTACCTTCCCAGCCGCTGGACTTGGAATAGCCTGGTGGCACTTGGAAGTCAGGCGCCGATCATTTATTATGGGTCTGGCGGCAACCCGCCAGCAGCACCGGCAGGGTAACTGCCAGACCCGTGATGAGGCCATGAGACTTTTATGAGGGAACAGGTTCCACAGAGCACAAAAAGGGCTACTTAGTGGTACTCAGTGGACCCACAGCCACTAATGTTGGCAGAATGTTGAGATTTGATTCTTGATAGTACCTGCCCTAATGTCAGCAGGGAGGTCTGTGTCAGATGAAAATTGCTTAAACCACCAATGCCGTGGTTGTCAATATTACCCATTCCAATCTGTAGGTGCTTATCCAGTCCTGCTTTTTTCTTTGCATTCTGGTAATTGTAGTCTGAGTTTTAGAATTGGGAAACGTGGAACTACAAATCCCAGAATTCAAAGGACCAAACCAGGATTGAATAAGCACCTACAGATTGGAATGGGTCATGTTGGCAACTATGAACTGGTGTACAAGCAATGATGACTGAGTGACCACAGTTTATTTGCCTATAATAGTGTCTGTAACTGTTATGTGGTCTGGTCGGGGAGCTTCCCTCCTTGTGTTGACTCAGAGTAATGAGGGATGACACCAGGATGTATAAGAGAACAGCAACAGTAAGTTACTAAACAATAAAGGGTTCAGAAGGGTTTGACAGACACTGGGCAGAAAAAATATAACACAAAACATTAGTTTCCTTATCAATTATGTGTACAGGCGGGAGGTAATCTAGGCAAAGTAAGGCAAGGACCTGTCCCAGAACTCCTGGCAAAGGGAAGGGGTTGAATTAGCACTCCTCCACTCCCATTGCCCCTGAAACCTTTGGAAGATCAACAGTATATTGGTACCTTTTCCCTCCTCTGAGCTGGTTTTGAAATTCCATATTTGTTCCAGGTTTTCAGTTTCTGGAAAGAAGTTATTATGGGCGATGTGGTCCTTTTCTCGTGTGGGTTGGCTCAGTTGTGTTCTCATAAGGGGTTTGAGGTTTTGGGAACTTCCCAATCCCAAAGATGCTGCCTGCAGGGGTTACATCACCTACTGAGCGGGTACCCCTGTCCCTCAGATTCCCCATGATTTCTCCAAAATGCAGGCCCATGAGAGTCAAAGAGAAGAGATAGAGAGAAGAGGGAGAAAAAGAGAGCGAGAAAGCAATAGGGAGAAGGGGGCATGGAAAGGATCAAGAAATGATTGCAATGGTAAGCCTTACTGTATAAGAGCACACACATTTGGATACATTGATCAAGACATAAACATATAAATAAAGAAACATTGACACAGCCAATAGGTTTGGGTAATATATAAACATTGGCATCATATGCTCAAATACTCACAAAGATTGCCAGCTGTTGCCACCACACTGAAGAAGTATCATCATGTGTGAGATATTGTCATGATGGGCTCTGGTCCTCCCATGATATGTCAGGTATTATTTTGTACCAAGCAATGCCATAAAAAAGCCCAGTTACACTCACTACTTCAATGTTTTGTTATAAAGGTGGCTGATTATATGTTTTGCAGCAGTGTTAAAACCAAGCGGTCCAACGTTTTACGCTTATTTCACTATGTGCCCTCACTTAGAACCATTCAATCAGAGGACATACAAATAGTTGAATTCCCGTAAGAAGCCCACAATGACAAAACTATTCTCCATTTTAGATCTAAAATAGCCTTGAACATAGTACTGGACTCAGCTGCAGTACTTATGTCACTGGGCTTTGACATCTTGGAAATACGGGACAAAGCTTCAACCGAACATGTCCCTGAAACCATGAAAAACACAGAAGAGGCGCAAATCAGGTAAGCACCCTTTGCTAAATGCGAACCTGAAGAAACAACATCCAGATGCATGGCAATCCCGAGAGTGAGCGATTCTCTTCGACATACTAACATAGAGAAAATGACAGCTGCCACTCGTGCACCTCTCGAACTCACGGGAAAGTTGAATAAAGAGGACAACATTCAAATTACAATTAAAGGAGATACAAAGATGGACCCGAGGCCTGCTGATCAGACAGGTCCAATGACTCTAAGGAAGGCCTCTAACGATTGGCGCTGGTTGGCAGCAGCTCTCAACAGACCTACGAGATCATTACTTGAAGAGAAAGAGGAACAAGCCTCTCTCAGGATCGAATCATGGAGCACCAGAGGCTTTTCACATCCATTTCAGGACCCATGGGCAGCCGACCTCGACATAGTCTTCCTCCAGGAAACTTGGCTGCACACCTGCCTGAATTCAGATATCTACGAAGTGGCGATCAATCCAGCCTTTAAAAAAACCAGAGTAAAACCAATGGCTGGCTTACTAACATTTGCAAAAAAAGGCTTGGGCTGTCGAATTATGAACTCTGTAAATCACTCGGCATTTATACAGGTAACCATGATCAGTGTAACAGAGAAACCAAACGACACTCCGTACCACCTTAATGTCATCAATTTATATTGGAACCATCTGCAAGCTGGCACAACGGCATTTATAGATCAAGTCTCCACAGTAGTCGCCAAACTTTTGCTAGCGAACGAGACAGTAAACATCATAATTTGTGGGGATCTAAACATCAACTGCTTGTCTGTTAGCATCAAAAACACAACAGTCTGGCTGCTAGGGGGATGTCGGAAATGGATGTGAGAAATCTCGCCATGTTAAATGGAAACACCACTGGTGATATACCAGCTAATCCAACATGGAGGAGAAAAGAGCAAAACTCCACTCTAGACTACTTCTTCGTATCTGAAAAAATCCAGCAAATTACATCATCCTTGTCCATTGTGCGTATGGGCAAAAGGTTCAGCAATATCTTCCTCTTCACTTAAGTACCAGAGTTCCCCCCGATCTCCCCTCCCCTCCTCCTCATCACCGGATAAGGTTGAATAGTCCAACTTCTTCCTTCAGGTGTGTCGAGCGTTGGGCTTCTTTTTCTTGAATAGATAGGGTCTGCCTCAAAAGGAAGCCACCGTGAACTCTAGACTAAGAGATCCACAGTGTCTCCCCTCCGTGACAGCCAGATGTTGCAAGGGGAAAAAGCCATAGCTGAAAAAACCCCTTGGTGCAGAGATGAGTAAACGCCCGAGAAGCTGTCAGAAGACTTGGCTGAGGTCTCAGGTGTGTCTGCAGATTTGAAGAAGCGGGTGGAAAGGCCCGGATCGTCGCTCTTGGAGGATGACTGATGGAAGATCCACGGAGTGAAACACAGCGAGAACAGGAGAGTTCCAAAATGGAAAGGCAGACAGGGGAGGAAGCAATAGATATGCTCGGGCAGACTAAGGGAGGCAAGAAAACAAGGGAAAGGAGAATAGGGAGCCAGGGAGTAAAGAGGATGAGCACAATAGCTGGAGTAGCGGGCAGAGTTACTAGAACACTGCCGGGAAGTAGCAAACGAGCGCAAGCAACAAAGGAATAAGCACAGTTGCAACGCGCCGAGCTGCCGACAGACGAATGGTAAATACTTTCGGCGGCGGCCATGTTGGAAAAAAGAAACTAGACCATCAAAACACGTAGAAAAGGAAACGTGGCGGCACAGTCTAATGGCGTCCTAGTTGCCACCTCCTCCAGAGTCGCCAGCGGCTGTGACAGTACGCCCCCTCCGAAGGCCCTTCCCTCCCAGCTTTCCTGGATGGAGTCTGTGGAACTTAAATAATAAACGGGGAGAATGAATGTGAGAATGTGGTTCCCAGGTATCCTCAGAAGAAGGGTATCCTTTCCAATGAATGAGGTATTCCAGGCGACCTCGGTGATACCGGGAATCTAGGATTTGGGAGACTTCATATTCATCAGAGGCTGGAGAGGGCAAGGTCCATAGTTGGGGAGTCACTTGCTTCCGGGTATCTGGTACAAAAGGGCGTAGCAGAGAGGAATGGAATACTGGGTGGATCCGCCTAAAAGTCTTGGGAATCTTTAGACGATAGGCAACTGGATTGATCCTTGACAGTATTTCAAAGGGACCGATGTACCGGGGAGATAGTTTGGTGGAACGGACCCAACGGGGCAAACATTTGGTGGACAGCATGACCTTAGAGCCCTTTTCCAAAGCAGGTACTTGTTTCCGATGTTTATCGGATTGCTCCTTGTAGCGTCTGCTGGCTTTCTGTAGACTCCGTCTGGCTGTGTTATGGGCTTCCTTTAGCTGCTCGAGAGTAATCTCTAATGATGGGATGTTTGTTTCTCTCCAAAAAGTAGGTACGAGGGATTGAGGATGGAAACCGTAGGTGCAATAGAATGGGCTAACACCAATAGCAGTATGGACTGCGTTGTTGTATGCAAACTCTGTGGTAGGAAGCAGGTCTACCCAGTTGTCCTGTTGCTGGTTGATAAAGCACCTTAAGTATTGTTCCAAGGTTCCGTTTAACCTTTCGGTCTGGCCATTTGTTTGGGGGTGGAATCCCGAAGAAAGTGCTCTCTCAATACCCAATAGGTTGCACAAGGCGGTCCAGAATCTGGAGGTGTATTGACTCCCTCGATCTGATACAATCTTTTGGGGAAGCCTGTGCAGCCTAAAAATATCCTTGAGGAAGACTTCGGCCATGACTGAGGCTGATGGTATCTTGGACAGAGGCAAGAAGTGTGCCAGCTTGGTAAAAGAGTCCACGGTTACCATTATACATGTGCAGCCTCGGAAAACAGGTAATTCAACAATGAAGTCTGTTGATATGTATTTCCAGGGACCCGGAGGGATCTGATCTTCTTGTAACAACCCCAAAGGCCGTAGGGTAGAGTGCTTGCTCTGTAAACATACCAGACAAGTCTGTACGTAAGCCTGGGTATCAACCTTCATGTTTGGCCAATAGAAAGATCTTTGAAGCAATTGTAGGGTACCACGTACTCCTCGATGTCCGGCAGTCTTAGTATCATGACACCACTGAAGGACTCGTAGTCTGAGTTTTTGGGACAGAATGAACAATCTTCCGCGTATGAAGTGGAGACCATCTCTGGTATCGAATGGTTGTTTCCAGGTCCTAGGATTGGATCATCCAGAGGCGATTCTCTTACTTCTTGCAAAAAATTGGTCACAGCAGAAATGATCCGTGTATGGGGAAACATCAGTTCATTTTTGTAGGTCTAGTTAACATCATCTCTACGTGATAAAGCATCAGCAATCTGATTTTGGGAGCCTGGAATAAATGTGATGGAAAATTAAACTGAGCAAAGAAATGCGCCCATCTGGCTTGTCGGGTGTTATAACATTCTTGTTGCTTGAGTATTTGGAGATTCTTGTGGTCAGTTCGTATCTGAAACGGATGTAGACTCCCCTAGAGTAAATGCCTCTACTGTAGGCAAGCCAATTTCATAGCAAGAAGTTCTCTTTTGATGACAGAGTAATTACGTTGGCTGGGGCTCAAGGTCTTTGAAAAGTAGGCTACTGGATATTCATGGTCCTGGTCACATTGCAGAAGAACAGCTCCCACAGCCGCAGCTGAAGCATCCGTCTCCAGAATGAAGGGTCGTGTTGATCGAGCTGTCTGAATATGGGGGCTGTGCAGAATCGTCACTTTAAACTGAGAAAGCTGTCATCAGCCTCTTTGGACCAAATGAAAGGACTGGAGGACTTCTTTAGCAAAGAGGTTATGGGAAGAGTGAGTTGAGAAAATTCTGGAATAAACTTCTGATAAAAATTTGCCCGTCCGAGGAATCTTTGGATGTCTTTGACCGATGAGGGTGGTGGCCAGGACATAATGGCATCTACCTTCTTTGGGTCCATGGTAATCCCTTTCTCAGACAAGATGAATCACATTTAGGATAGGGAAGACTGAGCGAATGCACATTTCTCTGGTTTCACCAGAAGATGATGTTTTTGTAGTCTACGTAGAACCCATTTCACATGATCTTCCTGGTTGCGTGAATAAACTAGAATATCTTCCAAGTAGACCACTGTGTTCTGACCCAGCAAATCTGAGAACAAACGGTCCATAAACCTTTGGAATATCGAGGGTGCGTTGACTAGGCCAAATGGCATGACTTGGTATTCAAACAGGCCGTAGGGAGTGCGAAAAGCCGTCTTCCACTCATCCCCGGTCCTAATTCTGAGCAGATGATAGGCATTCCGTAGGTCGAGTTTGGTGAATACCACTGAGCCCTGAACTGCTTCCAAAATTTCTGAAATGATGGGCATAGGGTAGTGATCCTTGATCGTCACTTTGTTTAAACCTCTGTAATCGATACAGGGCCTCAGTTCCTTGGTATCCCGCTTGGGTAGGAAAACATTGAGGCCCCTGCTGGTGACTTGGAAGGACGAATCAGTCCATTTGCGAGGTTGTCATCAAGGTAGTTCCGGAGTACAGCCTTCTTGGACATAGAGAGGGGATACATCCTACCAAAAGGAACCAATGCCTGAGGGATTAGGTCTATGCCACAGTCCTCGGGTCTGTGTGGACGAAGTCTGATAGGAATTTGTTCCTGAAAGATCTCAGAGAACTCAGAAAAACTCACCGGAATACAATGTATAGAACTCCTTTCAGCCGCAGCCTCGGTCTTCACAGTTTCGAACAAAGGCTCTGGTAGGCATTCTTTTTGGCAATATTTCGAGTGAAAACTCAATAGATTGCTTGTCCAGTCTACTGTAGGGTTGTGCTTTCAGAGCCAGCCGATTCCCAAAATGACTGGGAAATGGGCTGCGCGGATTATGTCGAGCATTATCAACTCAGTGTGCTGCTGTATGGATACTTGAACTTCCTCAGTTTTATGAGTGATGAGTCCGGAACATAAAGGAGTTCCGTCAACTCCTTCCACCTTTTGATCCTCTTTCTTGGCAATCCTGAGCAGACCCACCTTATCCGCCCATAAGGTGTCCAGGAAATTTCCCGCTGCTCCGCAATCCAGTAGTGCCTGAGTGTCTACTTCTTTTTCTCGAAAGCGGAGTTTGATAGCTAATACCATCAGACGTAAATCTTCAGCCACATGGGAAGAGGTTATAGAGAGAGTGGTGTAGGAACACGGAAATGCCCCTCGGTAGTCCGTCCCACCAACTACCGAGGGCGTTCGTTTCCCGACCTCCTTAGGGGCACATCTGGACAATCTCTCAATAGGTGATTAGCCGAACCACAATACAAACAAAGACTCCCTTCTCGTCTCCTCTTCTTTTCTTCTGCCGTTAATGGGGCTCTGGTAGTCCCGATCTGCATGGGTTCATCTCGGGCCGTTCGTGTAGCAGGTGAGGAGGTAGAAGCGTGTGTCTCTGAGAAAGGAGTAGAGTTTCGGGTCTTCTTCTTTTCGTTCTTCCGTTCTGTCAGGCGGAAATCAATTCTTAGGACAGCTGTTAGAAGATCTGAGAAGGTGTCAGGACGAGGGATCCGGGTAAGTTCGTCCTTTAACTCTTCCCGCAAACCCCTACGGAAAATGGTGTACTGAGCCTGTTCTTGCCAGCCAGCCTCCGCAGCCTGCTTCTTGAAAGTGGAAATGTAGGTAAGTAGATCAGAGTTTCCTTGGCACACATCAAGTAGGTCTTCACTGGTTACATGTGCACATTCTGTCCGAAAAAAGGTCTGTTTTAAAAGATCCTTAAATGCAGCGTAGTCCTGTAGAACCGGGTCGGACAAGGTTACCAACGGAGTTGCCCATGCCAAAGCATTTCCCGTCATACGGGTTATCATAAAACCCACCTTGGCATGATCAGTGGAGAATGCGTTGGGTCTGAAAGTGAAGTGAATATTGCAAGCTTCCAAAAATTCCTTCACCTTCCTTTCTGAGCCGTCAAACTTCCCAGACACCAATGGTAGAGGGGGTAAATCTATTGCCTGTTGTTCCCTAGCGGCTACTCTTTACTGGAGGGACGCGTTGTCGGACTTGAGTGCCTGAACTTCCACATTTAGGTTTTGGACAGCTGCCACCAGCTCTTGCAGGTGTTGTGGCGTTGCCATATCTTCACTTTGGCGTTGCAAGCTATCAGGGCTAACGTTTTGATTAATGGATTCGGCAAAAGGTTCAGCAATATCTTCCTCTTCACTTAAGTACCAGAGTTCCCCCGATCTCCCCTCCTCCTCCTCCTCCTCACCTGATGAGGTTGAATAGTCCAACTTCTTCCTTCGGGTGTGTCGAGCGTTGGGCTTCTTTTTCTTGAGTAGATGGGGTCTGCCTCGAAAGGAAGCACTGTGAACGCTAGACTAAGAGAACCACAGTGTCTCCCCTCCGTGACAGCCAGATGTTGCAAGGGGAAAAAGCCTTAGCTGAAAAAACCCCTTGGTGCAGAGATGAGTAAACGCCGGAGAAGCTGTCAGAAGACTTGGCTGAGGTCTCAGGTGTGTCTGCAGATTTGAAGAAGGGGTGGAAAGACCCGGATCGTCGCTCTTGGAGGATGACTGATGGAAGATCCACGGAGTGAAACACAGCGAGAACAGGGGAGTTCCAAAGTGGAAACGCAGACGGGGGAGGAAGCAATAGATATGCTCGGGCAGACAAAGGGAGGCAAGAAAACTAGGGAAAGGAGAATAGGGAGCCAGGGAGTAGAGAGGATGAGCACAATAGCTGGAGTAGCGGGCGGAGTTACTATAACACCGCCGGGAAGTAGCAAACGAGCGCAAGCAACGAAGGAATAAGCACAGTTGCAATGCGCTGAGCCGCCAACAGACGAATGGTAAATACTATCGGCGGTGGCCATGTTGGAAAAAATAAACTAGACCGTCAAAACACGTAGAAAAGGAAACGTGGCGGCACAGTCTAATGGTGTCCTAGTTTCCACCTCCTCCACACACGCCAGTCGCCAGCGGCTGTGACAGACACACGGTGATCACGAGATGGTGATTCTGTCTATATCAAGCCTAAGACAAACAGGAACTGGGTCATGGAATCATCAAATATTGGTGGAGCCAAACAGAATAAGATTGAAACTTCAAACAGGAGAAGTGTCTGCGATTAAAACAACTATATCAACAGAGAACCTGGTGTGGAATATGCTCACCTGCTCCAACAATTCGTGGAAAAAAAGCATGGCCTGAGAAAGGTCGCCTTCGCCAACAAACACAAATTCAACGCAGAGGTCATGAAACAGAAGCGGGCCTTACGCAACTCTATAAGAAACATAAGAAGCAAGAATGTCACGGGCTATTTGAATGAAAAACGCATCGCCAAACAAAGATACAAAAATTGGCTGAGAGCTCACAAAGCCCTGATGTTCCAAAACGATGCAGAACATGTGATGGAAAAGATGGGCAACAAAAACTCATCTGAGTTTTGGAAAATTCTGAACAACGAAGGCGCTTCTCAATCAGCACTAATAACCAACATGGTAACTGAAACAGTCTGGATATCTCATTATTGTGAGCTCTACTGTGAGCTCTCGTAAAAAAGGTAGGTGGACATACCATTCGACACTGATACTGGAAAGATGGAACCTTAATTTCAACATAGACGAGGTTTGGCTGACAATTAACAACGTCAGTACCTCGTGGGCTCCTGGGCCTGATGGGTTGACGAACTTCACTTTAAAACAAAACCCTGAATTATGGGCTGAGGTTTGCAAAGAACTCTAACAGAATCTGTAGTCGGTGTGTCACTCCAAAATCATGGAAGAAAGCCATAATAGTTCCTATTTTCAAGAAAGGAAACCACCTGAAACCTAAAAACTACCGGCCCACAGCGCTTCTGGACTTGCTGGGGAAAGTTTAGGCCTCAATGTAACAAAAGAAATTGGCAGACTGGATTTCGGATAGTGGCCACATGGACGCACAACAGATGTGGTTTTGTCAAGGGAGTCGGTTGTGGCCTAAACCGAATCTATAAGATCAGGAAGAAAGGTCTATCTAGCCTTGATCGACATTTCTCAGGCCTTTGACTCCATCGATAGAGAGCTCCTTTGGACCAAGATGTCGAACTGGGGATGCCCTGACAGCTTATTAGCTGCAATTAGAACTCCACACTGCAACCTCCATCAAGGTGCGATTGGATCAGTGCAGAACCTTATCAGAGGAAATTAACACCTTCTTCGGAGTGAAGCAGGGATGCCCATTGGCAGCTATAATATTTAATCTGTTCCTGTCCGACATAGGCAGCGCAATTAACGAGCCACAATCATTTTCTCCAAAAATTAAGGGGTCCACTCTAAGCTGGATGCTCTACGCGGATGACCTGATCCTGTTAGACTTAACACCGATCTGTCTACAGCGAAAAATGAACGCAATCAAATGCTATGTAGAGAACAACGGATTGGTCATCAATAATGCAAAGAGTGAAATACTCACGTTACAGAACTTACATAGTCGTGGTCACGGGCACAAAACATTCAGATGGCGCCTAGGCAAAGAAATTGTGAGCACTGTAGAAACCACAAGATACCTTGGGATGCAGATTGACACAACTATAAACGATAAGCATTGGATGAAGACCGCCAAAATAAAATGTTGCAATTCGCCAACCAGGCTCTAATATTGAACAGGAAATATGGCAAGTTCTCACTAAGGACAGTAATAATCTTTTATCAACAAAAAGTGGTCCCAGCCCTGATCTATGGCGCGGAAAACGCCTTTGGATGCCCGGAAAAACTCTAGTCAACCCTGGAACACATATTTTGGGTAAAAACTCTTCATCTACCCAATAACACCTCAACAGCCTGTATACGATATGAGCTAGGGTTGATCTCTATTAAAGCCTGTATCTGTTGGAACACTCTTGCGTTATATAGGAAAACCATCTTGACAAATGTTACTCCGCACTTTAAAATCTTGAGCAATTCAAGCAGTGGAAACCCGGAGTGTCTCTTATCCTTTTGGAGCGTAAGATGTGAAGAGCTTCTGTCAATGCACGAAACAGACTCCATAGCTCTCCAAGACAATCCACACTTGGTGAAAAAAAGATCTGGAGACTCGATTGGATTACTAGTGGCAAAGAAAGAACCGCTAATAAACTGATGAAAGACGTACCGTGGGAAGCTCGAGAGTATAAGAACCTTTTAAATTATGTAACTTTGTTCCCTGACAACAAGAGAAGATCAATATACATGCGCTTTCGTCTAAATCTGCTAAAGACCAAAGAGAGAACTAAAAACTGGGCTGGTATGGACAAGACGAATGTGAATTGTAGATTATGCGAATTTCATGAGGAAACGACCAAACACCCCGTTCTATTCTGCCCCCAACTTCAATCGCAAAGAACCAACTACTTTGGCTCTTTGATTGCAAACCTGCCTACGAGGAATGCAGAAGAAGGCTGGCACATGATGTACGTTGGGGAGAACAAAAAACTGACATTTGCCCTAACGCTGTTCTTAGAAGAGATTGAAAAACTCTTGGACATTACGGCCTCTTGCTGCACAAGGGGCGGTGTGGTTGCTGCAGGAACTCGTTGACTAAGGAGGAACTTATTTTACTCTTTGTACTTGAGATGAAAAACTGGATTTTTCTTGTTTTTCTGTTTTCCTTTTAAAGGCTTGTAAAGGCCAATCAAAAAAAAAATAAAAAAAAAATAAAACCAAGCAGTAATACAATTAGTACCTGATTTTCTACTCTGATTATGGGCTTTGAATTCCATAGGCAAGACAAATCCCTGCTTGTGAGTGAAGGTATTACCTTTACTTAAAATGGCAGGAATGGTTCTGGCAGTGTACCATATGCAGTAACAGTGCCACTCCCAATGACCATTTCTGCGACTTCAGAATGAGGAGTAAGAAGCACCCATAATTAGGTGGTGAATTTTTATGGTTCATCGTCAAAAGGGTCTTCAGAATGACAATGTGGTGCTCATGGAGGGTGACCCAGTTGATGTTTCTAATAGCTCGTCCTGAACAATCCTAAAAGCTTTGACTTAGTACTTCACCATCCACAGCATCTAACAGCCTTCTGTGTACAGTCACATGATTCCATCTCTTGGTTGCCCAAAGCTTGAGAACTGTGCAGAAGATTGGGACACTGACTCTTCTTGCATTCCTTGTGTTCACAAAGGTATGTTTTCTTTAGCCAAGGCATGAGTGACTGCTGTGCACCTCCTCGGGTGTAGGAACATCAGGTCTGCCAAATTGTATTGCTTTTCAAGTTTGCATATTATCTTGAAGTCATATTCCAGGAGCCTCAACGCCCATCTTTGATTTTACTGAGGAATTTTGAAGTTTGGGTACCAATAAATGGTCAACAGGACTTGAACATGTGGTAGTATTTGCATGCCCACACCACCACTCAGCTTTCTCTCATAGGGAGAAAATAGCCCTTCCAAAGTCTGATCGTTCTCAGTGTGCATATGACAGGATTTGTCTAGTAGTGTCTCAGTCCGCCCTTCATTGGGTTACGTCACAGATAGTACAAGAATCTCTCCAAGCCTCAGAAGCGGCTCATGGGATTTCATTGATTTTGCAATGGGTCCTATGGTCGTCCCTCTCTCTATCTTCTTGCAAAGCACCTTCTCCCTAACCCAGGAATCCCTGAAACCAGGTTAGTAGATAGTGAAGATTGACCCCCTACTGTGTAATATCTAACTTGCACTGGTTCTGAGGACCTTAACGACAGAATGCCTTATCTAACTAAATTCTCCCAGGGACTTCCTAAAACTGTCCCTTCTCTATCCAGTATTTAGTGTTCTACTGGGTAAAGAATGGTGCCTTGCAGACACCCTGCTTGATTCTGTCTTATGTTTTCCACACTCACTTTCTGCTCTCTTCCCCTGACCTTTCACTACACCCTTTCTGCAACTCCACTTGTCTTTCATCTCTCCTTCCCTTGTTATTTGTCACTTTGATGTCTCTGATTTCTTCTAGTCCTCGCCTCCACCCTTTGATGTTACTCCTCTCTCCTTTCTACTACTCCCTTCTCCACACTGCTTCTCCCTCCTCCTCACTGCTACACCTTCCTCCACACTGCTTCTCCCTCCTTAAAACAACTACTCCATCCGCCAGTGTTTTTTTCCCTGTCTGCCAAATTGTATTGCTTTTCAAGTTTGCATATTATCTTGAAGTCATATTCCAGGAGCCTCAACGCCCATCTTTCATTTTTCTGACTCAATTTTAGATCTCGATATAAATGGTTTTGGAAATTTTGGTGGAGTTTTGTCCAGTGGGGGCTAAATTAGAGGGGGTCTCAACATTTTTAGATGGCTTATAACTTTGTTGCTGTTTGACAAATGTAGACAAAGGTTTTCAGAAAGATTGGAGACCCAACCTTGAATGTTTGTGCAAAGTCTGAATAGATTTTGTCAGGTGGGGGCGAAGTTATATGACTATTGTATGTACGTGCATTTTGACACTTTTGAAAACATTAAACATGGGTGGATTTCCAGCAAATTCATGTAAGGAGCATTGGCAAGGACCTGAAAGCATGCTTTTGCAAATGTGTCAGTGTTTTATTTTTTGACAAGTGTCATAATGTAGGTACAAAAAATAGTGATATACCTTTGGTGACTGAGGTATAGCCTGTGGCCATGGGCAGTGGACAGATTGTCCGGCTCATGGCATAAGATCATGACCCGGACAATCTGGCTACTGGCCATGACCACAAGGGACAACCAATGGGGAGAAAGTGGTCATGTCCACCAGGACAACATTTACTATGTTGTAAAGGTTTTTGAAATTGGGATAGATTTGAATGGGAAAATAAAAATGTGCTTGTGGTAATATGATCATAGGGTTCTCGCTTCGCCTTCTGCAGGCTGCCATGGAAAGGGAAGAAGGGCTCTGTACGGAGCCCAGCCTTCCCTTTCCATGGTGGCCATCTTAGAAAAGGATTTATCTTCCTACAGTGGGATGCTGCGCGCAACCCAATGTCGGAAGAAAAATCAAAAATGTTTAGCAGCCCGGTTTACTGCTTTGGCAATGGTGGTAATGGCATTTTATCCCCCATTGCAGGGGCTGAAACGAGGGATAACGGTCCAGAACTCTTGTTATTCACCCTTGCTTCGCTTGGGCCAATAACCTTGGTTGGCGGGCCGTTATCCACCATTCTAGTCCCTAGAACGGGGGATGAACGTCACATTATTTCCATTAGCATAACACAAAATGCCAATGAAATGTTGGAAAATCTTATTGAGTCTATCTACTTTACTGAGAAATATAAAGTACATGGAAGAAAAATCTTCTTTTGTTTTTAGCACCCGGGGTTACTGCTTTGGCAATTTGGGGTGGTAATGGCTGGTAATGGCCTTCATCCGCAATTGCAGGGGCTGAAACAGGGGATAACGGTCCGTGGGCCCTCGTTATCCGCCCTTGCTTCGCTTGGGACAATAACATGGCCGGGTGGCCTGTTATCCATCATTCAAGTCCCTAGAACGGGGGATGAACGTCACATTAGCATAACACAAAATGCTAATAGAAATGTTGGAAAATCTTATTGAATCTATGTACTTCACTGAGAAATGTAAAGTACATGGAGTCTATAAGATTTTATTTTTTAGTTCTATATTTTTTACTGTGAAAGGTGGTTCCTAAAGGAATCCTTTTTTGTTGTTTTTGTTTTTTTGTTTTATAGCAGGAGAGGTTAGAACGTAAGGTGGGGAGGGAAACGAGGGAAGAGGCACCAAGCACTAATATGGAGGGGCAGGTGGACGGGGAAGATGCTGCGAGTGTGTTACATCTCGGTAGGGGCAGTGTTTCTTATGCTCCTTGACTACAGCTTCAAAAGCACTTTGAAATTGCTCCCCCCTGCAGATTGGTGTGTTGCAGTATATACAGAGGACTGTTGTCTTTGAAAGATATGGGTCAGCCGCCTCTATTATTGCTTGCAAGGTAGCTGGTGGGATTATGTGTCCCACAGAAGTAGGCTGCGTGGTTACAGTATTGGTTAAGGAAGATGAGGTGGAGGAAGACAGCCTACTACTTGCTAAGAAAGGAACTGCCTTTCTGAGAGCATTTCAGTGGTTGGAATGGGTATGACGGCACATAGAGGTGGTCTATCCAGGTAGTCCGCGACTGAGTACAACGTTGCACTCAGTGCATTTCACTTTGGTAGCTTTAGCCTTTGGTACATTCCCAACAGTGGTAAAGAACTGCCACTCTAATGACTCTCTCTTGGTGCTAGAGGCAGACACTTCCTCTACCACATCTTCTTGGTCCTCTTCATTGTCCTTGGAAGTGCTGTGCTTTTTTTGTTGTGTAGGTCCTCCAGCGGGTGGTGGTCGTGGTGGCTGGTGGGGAGGAGGGATGACAATAGCTGATTCCATATGATGGTGTTTGAGCTACCTGGGGATCATGACCTTGACTGTAAGATACTAAATGAAGTCTATGCAGCTATCCAGCTCTGGATGATGACGAACTCTCTTGCTATCAATGATAGCAAAACTGAGCTTCTCGTTGTGGCAACTGCCCCAATGCTAAATAAGCTTGACGCCGCTTATAAGAACTTTACTTTCGCCAACAGTAAAATCTCTGTGTAGACTTGTGTTAAAACACTGGGTGTCTATGTGGATGTTGAGCTTAATATGAAAGATCATGTATCTCACATTAGGTCATCCTGTGGATATGTGATTAAACTTCTCAACTAGATTATGCCTTATATATCCATCGAGAACTGTTCCATTCTGGCATAAGCTCTTGTCAACTCGAGACTGGATTATTGTAATAGTCTCCGGCAGGGACTGCAAAGTTAAATATCCAGTCTCTGCAGTTGGTCCAGAACAGCGCAGTCCACGCTGTTTTTGGTCTGCGAAAACATGATCATGTCTCCAAGGCCGGAAGGAAACTTCACTGTTTGCCTCTGGTGCGCAGGGTCTTCCATAAAAGTCTTACTATGGCGCACAAATGCTGGTCCTCTATTGCTCCACTCTACGAATGAATCAACTGACCCCCGACAAACCTGCTTGCTTCCTACGATCCGGGGATCATCACAAATTCAAGCAACCACACTTCAAACTGTCAAAGTTTGGCTGTTGCCGTTTCTCTGTGCAGGAATCCAAAGGAGTGGAATGCTCCTCGAATTGCAATAAGATCCATTGCTCCAACTACCTGCTTTAAGAAAGCAGTCAAGACACACCTCTTTGGTTAATACCTGCAAACTGTTTCTATTTTCTTTTTCGATGCTTCTGCTGTTTCTGTTTGTTTGTTTGTCTGTTCAATGTGTGCGCCCTGAGGCCCATTGGCATGTATTTATTTATTTTATTTTTGAATTTGTAAAGCGCACTACAACCCAAGGGCATTGAGGCCCTGTTGCAAGAAAGTGTCTTAGTTACAGGTAAGAAGGCTTTGCTCAAGGTTACAGAGAGCGAAAGCCTAACAGAATGAAGTGAAGCAAGTACATAGGTGGTTGCGTTTTGGCGCCTTGCAAGAATTAAATAATCAATTAAATAAATAAATAGCAGTTTTGCACATTTTCTTCCAAGTATGTGCTCTGTATTAGATTCTTAATAGATAATGAGTAAAATAGGTGTAGAAGCTGTGCAAGGGGAACATTTTGAGTTTGAAAGTTCCTAGATCAGCAGAAGGTGCAGTTCCGAACTGTTTGCAAAGCACCGACCCAATTGCAAAGTGCGGACGCGTTTGCGAACACATCATCATGCCGCGCACACGGCCAAGTGACACTGTCTGAAAAGTCTGCGTTGACGTCAAACGTTCACGGACGTCGAGGAATGCAAAAACTGTGGAAAAAGTTGCAAAACGTGTATGGAAGTTTTTTAAATTATGCTAGAAGTTGGGAAATGGCAGAGTTTTAAGGTGAAACTTCATAAAATGAACAAAAATGTTGCTATATTGGAGTAAGTATGATATTAGTAAGTTGTAGTACATTAGCACGCACTGGTAAAAACCCATGAAATTCACTGAAAAAACTTTGTTAAAGGGACGTTATGGTTAAGTTGCACTAATAAAAACCTATGAAATTCAATGAAAAAACGTTAAAGGGCCGTTATGGTTACAAGTAAAACCGAAATACCTCAGAAATTCACCAGTTATGGTAACCTAAGCAACCATAAATCGCAGCACCATCGTGCTCTGCTAAGACTAACACCCAGGGCATCAAAGATGACATCACAAATATCATTGATGACATCACTGATGACATCACATATCTGGGCCACTTGGTTTTGTTCACTGACATATCTAGGCCAGGTGGTTTGGTTCACTGACAGTCAGAATATTAAAAATCAAAAGGTGCTATATATCTATGTTGTATGTCTTAAAAGTACTTTCCATAGGGTTTGGTCTCAGCTCAGGGCGCACATACGTGGGGCTATAAGCAGGCCTCAAACACACAATTCCTTTGTGTACATGAGGATGCTGTTTCTTTCTTCCTTACTTTAGTTTCCCTCAGCCTAATTTTGTATAATTGTTTTTCATTTTTTACCTGCTGTTCTTGTCAATAAGATGATATGTGGTCACCGTTATTTGTTTACCATGTAATGATTCAAATGTAAAGTATGCTAAAATTCAATGAGGTCTAATGCTAAACAAAACTAAAACATGCCTTTTGAATAATTCTTTTTCTTTGGACATATGCTTCTCAACAGGACTCAAGGTAAGGCAAACCTGATGGTAGTGTTCTTTCGATTTCATTACAAGGTACATTACTCTGATATTAGAATTCGTAATGATTAGCCATGCTTTTATTTTAATTCATTATTACATTACCAGTGTTATGATTTAGCCATTTCTTACTTCATATTTGTTTTTTGGAGGTACATTCTATAATATATGCTCTATGCCTTTCAGCTGTTGGGGTGATTTGCTGTATAATGGGGCAGTTGGAAGGAGTTTAAGCAACTCCAAAACATATTGTAATGGTAGAAACCTAAATTAAAGCAATGTGTATAATTTCATGATATTGGTAGAATGGGCGGTCTATCATTGTTTACAACTAAATGTGGAATAAGTGCAGGAATTGTTTTTTATTTAGACCACATTTTACCGGGCCACGTTAGACTTCAATCTTACCAAACCTTTTGAAGTTTGAAGGATGAATTAATGTTCTCTGAAATTGTGTTTTTTTCAAAAAGCTGACAAATCCATCACAGAGAGAGGGCTTTGTTCCAGGGTGAAGTAAAAGTTATGCCTCCCATCATGATGACATGCAGTGGTGAGAAATGAAGAACAACTGCAGAACCCGACCTCCCAGTCCTCTCCACCGAGAGTTCTGTCCAACCCTGGACTCTGTGCAGCCGTCAAAGTTTCAGACATGCATCCTTCATCAGGAGAACATTCATTTCTTTTTAGAACCTTAGAAATCTGGAAATGCTTTGTGTGTAAAAAAAAAAAGCTTCCAATTTAGAACACATGGGATTTTCCCAAGAATGGGGCAATGCAATAAACAGACAATTAAACAATAACCGGGTAGAATCGAATTAATAAGTAATTGAGAAATATGTGGGGTTTGAGATGATCACTGGCTGCAAAGTGTGTGAGTGTGTTAATGTGAGAAATGGAATACAGAATTTCCTGAATATTTTCTTGTTTTCCACCAAACATATGGTTAGAGAGCTGACTCCAGCGTGTATAACCTAGCACTCTTCTGTAGTTTGACACTGTATTCCCTCGACTAATATTCTGATGTTTTGACCTTAGCGTCGCATGCACCTGGGTGTTCCGCTGACTAAAATCCTACAGTGCTCAGAAATAATGCATAGTATCTGAAAAATTCTCTTAGGTGTGACTCTGAGATTTTCAGACCGGAGGTGTATTTTCCTGCAGGCCTGTCTGGCATGACCCAATTTATTCAGTGCTGTAGGCAGACACACACATGCATCCTGAGGCAGCTGCACTTTAATAGGCTGGAAATAGACAATAACCCCAATCACAATAGGGCATTTGTTCTCTGGCACTTATGGATAGATTTGTTTCAGTATCCCTATAGTGAAGTAACAACTTTGCATTTCCCATTGTATGTGTGGTCCAGCATCCAAATATGAGGAAATATTACATAGACTGAATAACACAATTAACTGTTTTACTTGCATTTTTAAAATAATTATTTATTTTATTTATTGGCACCGAAAACCGTGTTTTTTAATTTATTTTTAACAGTAGACATATACAAACACTTACAAAGGTAGTCATATAGGCAAAACACACTGGGCCTCATTCCGAGTACGGCGCTAACCAATGGCGCTATTAACGCCTTGGTTGACGCCGTACCCGGACCGGCAGCGCCTTGGTGGATGGCGGAATTACCGCCCCATTCCAAGGTTGGCGGGGCGGTAATTCCCCAATCCCCATTTACCCTTCCCCATTCCCATTCTTGCCCCATAGGGCATAATGGGAGTGGGGAAGGCGTTAATTACGCCACCGTAAATTACGGTGGCGTAATTAACATCAAGGTCCCTTAGCGCCATGGTTTTTAACACCTGCTAAAAGCAGGTGTTAAAACCTCCATGGCGCAAAGGGAACTCGGAGTATGGCGGTAAGGGATTACCGCCACCGCTCTCGTTAGCGGTGGCCGCTATCCCTTACCGCCATACTCGGAATGAGGCCCACTATGTCATACAAATGTGAGAGTTAGAACTTAAGGATTTTGTCAAAATTCTCAATTACACTTTCAACATTAAATTCATGTTAACGTATGACAAACATCAAATCTCACTCCTGGGTCCGCAAAATGTGATAATAGGTAACTGAATGGAGATGAAAACATTTTTAAAATAAATGACAGTTCTTGCGTCAACTGCTAATAACTAAAAGACATTGCAGCAACAACAGTTTTTAAGAACAATGTGAAATACTGAAAATAAGATTTAAAGGACAGAGGGTAACAAAATAAATATCTACAATGCAGAAAAGAACTCAAACTCAGTGATGAAAAACAATCTCTTAATACCAAAAAAACTGAAATAAACAAAGAAAAGTACTATTTGTAACAATACAGTTCACATAGTATTTAAAATTAAACATTGGGTGCCATTATGATTGTACAAAGAATTACATTCAATTCAATTGAGGGAGGGATTACAATACGTTATTATGTGATGGTTTTCGACACTGCTTGGACAGTGCTGTGTCTTGTTGATACTCATGTACCAGTCAATACTAATAAAACAAATAATTTGTTTTTCAAATTATTTGTTGTATTATTTTTGACTGGTACATGAGTATCAACAAGACACAGTACTGTCCAAGCAGTGTCGAAAACTATCACATAATAACTTATCGTAATCCCTCCCTCAACTTCCCCTCCTTCCTACCCTACTACCTGACTCCCTCCCCTCGACCTTGCCTAATGCACACTAGTTCGAGCAACTCGCTGACCATGCATGACTTAGAACAACTCGCACACCATTAAGGCTGATCCGTTCCTATCTCCTCTGCAACTCCCACACCGAACAGTGTTTGTGCCAAAACCTCCCAATTCACAATACCCCTGTGTCTTCCCCATGGCCGCCACCTACCGCCCTCCTTCCTGCCCCAGTTTCCGCCATCAACCACCGTTTCACGTCCTGCCACCAGTCCTCCACCCCAGGGCCTCTGGGGGATTTCCTTGCCATAGCTATTCTGCGTTTGGCTAGTATGCACGCCATATCTTTCATTTATTTTATGAACATGTTTCATGCCCTGGGGGCGTGGAAAGCGGCCCAGCAGGCATGCGCCCAGGGAAAGCACATCCAATTTCAACCCCCCTTTGCATAGTCTGCTTGCCACCCCCTGCTAGTAGAGACTCACCACAGGGCATGCTCAAAACATATGCAACATCCTAGCTTCCATATCCTTGCACCTGGGGCACCCCTGTGCCTCTGCACCCGGGATCCGCGAGATCCTACGCAGCGTCATATATACTCTGTGTGTTATAAGCTGCAGTCGTGCATTACGTGACACACTCTTATGATACCCCAATACCTGCGCCCTACTGTTCATTCTCCCCTCCTGATGTTGCCACCTTTGCCTTGATATTCTTTACTACCACTACCTCCTTCTGTTCCCTCCGAATGGGACCATCACCTTTACTACCACCACCTCATTCTTTTCACTCTCGTCCCCTGATATTAGCACTCCTGTTACTATCACTGCCTCCTTTTGTTCACTCTCCTCCTCCTGATGTTACTACCTCCTTCTCTCTCTCAGCTCTCACCATCTTCTCTTGCTCTCCACTGCCACCACTTCTCCTGCCTCCTCCCCTTCACCATTCATTTTCTTGTAATGCCCTCCCATCACCAGCCTTCTCCAAGTTTGAGAATCCTGTTCCTGCAACCCATACTGCCAGACTGGGCACCCTGGCATATATAGGAAACCTGCCATTCTCCTGGGCGATTGTTTTCACCTGTTATTCACAATTGTTGAGGGCTGGGATTGCTTGGTTTTCCCAGCCTCACATGGGTCCAGTTGGATTTAAGGGGCCAGCCTAAACCCATAATAAGGCTTAGCAATCTTGAATAATACATATTTAGCAGCCAGCAGAACCCTTTTCACCATATCATTAATATACAGGCAGAAAAGAATTGGTGCTAAGAGACAGCCCTGATTTACAACTCGTACGATTTGAGAAATCCTCACTGGACAAAGTAGTACAGGTCAAGTGGAGATGTATGTGAATTGAAACCTTTTTAATTGTATAGGTTTGTATTTGTTCGCAATTCGTTGTACTGTTTTGTCAACAACATCCATTCACAAATGGTGGCAAGCAACTTAAGACCCTGCTATTGGCATGGAATTGGAAATTTCGCACCACCGTCTAAGACATTAAATAACTTGTCAGTGAACCTAATGAAACATGATTCTGTGCATAAAAGCAAAGTGAAAATATTAAAGTTACAAGAAACAGCTAAAGTGGGTTTAGTATATTTTAATGAATATGGCTTAGTATCGTCCGTTCTTTCCTAAAAAAAAAAAAAAACAAGAATTGATAAGTCTGTGCTGTCTGTGTAATGCACTGATGACTGGTTTTAATGTAGGTGGGTTAATGCAAATCATAGGAAAGATTAGTAGACAGAATGAACAATTGATTATTTTAACAAAATGTAGGTTTACTTTTAGAACCAATAATTTTTGTTGAATATGTGATCCAATTGCAGTTTGGGGACAGTTTCGTTTTTTCAGATGTACCCTTTTCCCCAATCAGTTTGTTCTACTCCCAAGAGATAGGAAAACGCCAGATGCAAGATAGTGTGAAGAAGTCAGGGGTGTAATACAGCTGAGGTAACTATTAATGGGAAGCGGACAGAATGGAACGTGAATAAAATGAGGGATTGGTGCAAGCAGGGTAGAGTATAGAAAGGATACAAATAGAGTCAGTGCTCTTTAGGGTTGCTGCTCAGAATTTGTCATCATTAGTGCACTCTTCAACTCTTCAGAAAGGGACCCCAAATCTCTGTGACATGTTTTTTAACTATTCAGAGGGTCCAGATAATAGTTAAAGATACAACAAATCTTGATGAAATGAATGCAACTCGGTTACAACCTTAATTCTAAGTACTTTGCAATTCTTGTCTGTGTAGTTTAGGGAAAGACTAGGAAGCTCTGATTTCTTACCGGTGATCTTCACTACACCTTGTCAGAGTCCATACCTATGAAGATTGTCAGCTTTTCCCCAGTATAATTCACAAATTCTTATAGATGGTTTTCATTGGTGGTGGCCCTCCCATCAGCACCCTTGTGGCATATGTTATGCTATGTCAACTAGGTGTTCTATAGCGCAACACATCCACAAAGGTATCATGTCACTGTAGAGTCGAAATACGCATCAAAAGTTCTGCAGGCAACAAGAGGAGCAAGAGCAACATTTAATGTGGTGAAATGATGGCAGCTGGATGTTAGACTTTGTTAAAAAGAAAGGTGTGGAGACACTTCAGAAAATGCAATGGATTTATCTCAGTTCGAAGAGAGACTGGGAGGTTGTTCCAGAGTCTAGTGGCTTGGACTACAAAAGTGTAGCCACCCGGTCTTTCCTTTGGGGTCCGAGCAGTGATCTGCTACCTGTCTAGGTTAGACCTTAAGCTGCGAGAGGAGCTGTGCAGTTTGAATTTAGGTGCAAGGGGGTTTCATTTAGGGAATTGGAGACTTTTAAACACTAGGCACATACTCTTAAATATGATCCGATTTTGAATGGGGAGCCAGCGCAGAGAGAGCAAAGCTGCGGAAATATGGTCATATTTTCTTTTATATAAAGAGGGCAACAGCGCAGAGCAGCAAGTGGTGTAGAATTGGTCTGCTGTGGTTTCTACACTTATTTTGCTACTGGAGTATTTCTTCCAAGTCTATTGTGGAAGCAGACTTTACCTGGTTGGAACTTTAGTGAGCCTACATAACCTCTTTTGCAGCGTGAAGGGACTTGGGCGTTGTTCCTCTTACTGTTTGGAGGGGTATGCCATATACCAGCAATATGCAGAAAAGGGCCCAATGGGCCCTCCATCGGGTGGGCTAATTATTGGTGTGAGCTTCGAATTGTGTTCTAGAGTAGTCATCCCTGAGGTGGATTGCAAGAATGTATTTGGCGATCGAGGCAATTGCCAAGCATTTATTGTCACAATATCGCATGTTGTTTTTGAATATCTATGCCCCCACTCCCGCGGGGGTGCCAGTACGACTGAGGTCTTAGATTGCATTGATGATATTATTACTGGGGTTGAGGCCCCTGTGCAGAACGTGATATCATAATGCTTGGTGAGGACCTAATCGCATGCTGCGGGGAGACCCCTTCTATGGGGGCACACCAGAGCGTGGCTTTGAATAGTGTAATGTCCTCTGCGGTGCGTAACCAACAGGGCATTCATTGGGTTCGTTTTCTATCTGAATGGGAGCTAACATGTTTAAATGGTAAGACACACAATGATTCCCGCTGACAAATGCACATGGCAGATGGGTACTAAGACCACTACTCTTGATTATTATTGTGGAAATAATTCATTGTTGGAAAGTGTGTATGATTTTGAGGTTTTGGTTAATCAATATAGTGACCAAGCTCTGCTTAGCCTGTGTTTAAATATACATACAACACAAAGAGAGTTAGGGATCGGGGAGGCCAGCGTAAATCACGCCAGAAACCGTATTATCTGGTCCAATGCAAATATCCAAAAACCATGCTCAGCCATTCGTTATGCACCTACGTCTGATTCCCCAATAAACTTGACTAAATTCACGGCTGTGGAAATAGAAGATTGGCTATGCCATATGACACATAAAGTAGGAGTTATTAAGGGCCACCAAATTGGGTCCTCCGATAAAACAGTGAATCGGTTGTACGATCTGGAGATTCAGACTGCCAAATGAAAACTCAGGAGAGACTTTCGGCTATTAAGAAATAGTGTCAATCAAGTAAAGCAGCCTGTAGTGGAGAGTAAAAAGCTTAAAGCTAGTTACAGGAATTGGTTGAAAAGACATAAAACGAAGAAGTATAATGTGAATTGGCAACAAATGATGGGGGCACTGTGCAATAAGAACATGCACTGCATTCGGCAGATCTTAACCTTGGCAAGGGCAAGCATGTATGTGCGATTAATTCATTTACTGAGCATGAATGGAAGTCATTCGTCAGTGAAAAAATGTTCTGTGAAAAAGAAGCACTCACTGACAGAGAATATTGTAGTAATGATCAGCATCCATGGGCTATGTTTTTTGATTGGCAGAACCTCTGTGAAAGTATCAGGAACCTGAAGAGCTCTAGAGCACCCGGTCCCTAAGGCTTCGCGGTGATGGTGTTAAAGCAAGATCCAAAGGGATGAGCTAGAGTACTGTAATACCTATTTACAAAGGTTTGTAAAAAGCAAAAAATACCACATTCATGGAAGACCTCCCTGTTGGTCCCGGGGTTTAAAGCTGGATACAGGCTTTCACCCGGGAACTACAGGCTCTTATCCATGTTAGATATTATGGGTAAAATATTTGCATCATATGTACTTACAGAATTGCATGTATGGGTTGCAAAATATAATCTGCTGCACCCATTCCAGACTAGCTTTTGGCCAGGGGCTAGCGCTAGCCACAATATAAGATGCTGAATGCTCCTATTTTTCGTGCACGCAGTAAGCAAAGTCCATTGCTCTATATCACCTATGTGGACTTTCAACCCGCATTTGACTTGATAAATCGTGCTATCCTATGGAGGAAATTGATGGCAATGAGCTGCCCGTCCTGGCACCTCTCCTGAATTTGACTGGGAAATGGGGGATCACTTCCTGACTCATTGCTTATAAACATTTGCAGCGGGGGGTAAAGCAGGGATGTGTTCTGGCCCCCTGCTCTTCATTCTCTTTGTAGCAGACTTGCCAGTACGTTTAGACCATTGTACTAAACAGCCTCCAGAAATATATGGTGGTGTCCTCAATGCTCTATGCAGATGATCTGATTATGTTCAGTCAACTATTTAATGGGATTGTGTCTTCATGTGCGTATTACACAACATTACTTGCACATATCAGGCTTCTGATTTCACAAGGCAATGCAGAGACTCTGGTAAGAGCAATTGTCGGATCGAGAATAGATTATTTCTCCAGCCTGCTAATAGGCATCAATAAATTGCTCTGTGAAAGACTGCAGGTAGCACAAAATGGCGCCGTTAGGGCAGAGATGGGCCTTTCAAGAAGAGATCATGTCTCCTCTGCTGGAAGGGCTCTACATTGGTTGCCAATTGAAGCAAGAATTAGTTTCCCTCTCTTGGTTACTACGAAAAAAGTGTAGGTAGGGGAAGATGCCGGGCTATCTTGAAGCCTTGCTTGTGAACAAAGTTCACAGCAGAACATTAAGGTCAAACAAGCAGGATCAGCTGAAAATCCCAAAGTGTAGAACTGAGAAAGCCACTTATGGAGACTTCTATTCTAGTGCACTGAGGGCCTGGAACGATCTACCTTCAAAGTTAAGAAGTATAGAATCTATAGAGGTCTTCAAAAAGAAGTTGAAGACACTTCTGTTTTCCTAGTGTCTGATTGCAGGTATTGATGATTGCCCAGTTCTTCCCCTGAATCTATGTGTTATGTGTTGTTTGTCTTGTCAAGCGCCCTTAAGCCTCAGGGTCCATGGCCTGCGTTTTATAAAATGATTAAAGTAAAGTATTTGTGGACATGAAGGGCATGATAAATGAATAAGAGAGTTATGCTATGGAAAACAAGTTAAAGATTAACTTGGGGAAAACTAAAGTAATGTTGATCTCCTCTAAGAAGGTAAATAGACCGGTCATGTCCACCAGATTGGGAGAAATTGAATATACAGAACATTATAAATATATGGGTTTAGAGATCTCTCGTGGTGGTTACTATGTAACGATTATCGCTGCAAAAATAAGGAAGCTACGCAGTTAACAGCATTGATATGTACGTTCACTGAACAACATGCAGGATACTCGTTATCTGGTATATTGTCCTTATATAAGCAATGGTTTTGCCCCTCTATCCTATATGGGCTGGAAGCCTTGGCAATGCAGGACCTTCGCTGGCTCAATAATCTTGAGGGTGCTTTTTGGCTAAATATTTTAGGCCTTTCAAGATCTACCTCCACCGAGTATTTATGTCTCGAACTGGGCTTGACCTCTCTGGGGGTGCTTGCCTTGAAGAGACGGGGCATTCTATTATTTAAATCACAAACCAATCCGAAATACCCATTATTAGCAACTATTGGTGAATGTCTGGTAGCTGAACCTCTTAAAAACAAGTTTAACTATTTGAAGTTGAATTCAAACCTCTTTAGGATTTTTCACAATGTCAACACTTTGAAACCCTCAAAGGAGCTTTTGTGAGAAGACTAATAAGATGGGACTGGACTAACAATTATTCTCAGTTGGAGACGCTGAGTAATTATACACGGGTCTGTATGGCCTCTTATTCCTTTTTGAAACCTCACTGTTACCTTGCACAATGTCCTCATCCAGCGGCGCGTAAACTACGTCTCTTGATGAGGACAAACCAATTACCTTTCGATCTATCTGGGGAACCGGATGGCAGCTTAAAAAAGTGAGATTCTGTCGGATGTGTAAATGCCATGATAATGTAGAATCAGTGAGACATGTTTTCACAGAATGTCCCAGTTTAGGCCCGTTATATGTGATATCCTGTGTAATTTGGTGCATAATTATGAATCAATTAAAACTAGAGAATTTTGGATGTAATGTTTGAACACAGGCTCTGCCACTTCACATCTTGCTTTATTTCGCATATGGCAAAGCATTGAACCACATTTTAAGGATAGCTAATCTGACACCTATGTAGGAAGAAGTAGAATGAATCAAGGATTATGTTGAAATTGAGCTGCTCCTTGCTCTTGTAAGTTATTTACAGTAATGTTACTTTTCCTTTTTTTATGTATTTTATGAGTTTTATATATTATGTATATCATATTAGGTATTGTTTGGTAATCTGCATGTTTTGTTTGTGTAAAGTTTGTAATGAACTACAGCACAATAAATAAATAATAATATAAAGAGGGCAACCAACCCCATGCTAAAGAAGTTGGGGTGATCGCAAACAAGAGCGAGGGAGAGGAAGGAGTCTGGACAGTGGTGAGGATGAGTAGGACTCAGTGTAACCAAGATTACTGGTAGTAATCAGGGATGTGTCCCCGTCCACTCTTTCTCATACCAGCCCATATGTATGAAGCACACCAATTATCCCAGATGATCAGAAATAGCAACATACTCATGGGCGCTGTAAACCACAGTGATTCACAGTTTAGTACAGAGAAGCAGACCTGGGCCCTCACAGGAATGCATCTAGAGAACCAAATGTCAGCTGAAGCAAAATCCATAATCAGCAAAGCCCGGCAGGAGAATAAGGTAAAGAAAGGAGAACATGCTCCAAGAGGCCCAATCAGCCTCCTTACATATGTTCTGTGGGGAAGGCTCTTGGCCACTGGTTCAGGAAGCGGACATACATCTGAGTTGACCACCTCGGGAAGCGCCAAAAGGAGCCTTGAAGAAAGTAAGCCAGGGCTATGCTCCCTATGAACCTTTAATTCAGGGAGACAGAGGAAGCCATGAGGCCCTAATCGGTACCCTTGAAAACGCAACAGATAATTAGAAGATTGAGAGCAGAGATCCCTGCCAGGCAGGAGAGAAGAGGGTGAGGAACTCCAGAAAGACAGGAGCTCCCACGCTCCTCTGGCCAGCCAGTCGGATGGGCCAGAAGGGCCACCTCCTGGGACAAAGAATAAAAGTAGACCACTTTGGTCCAGGTGGGTGGGTCACACACACACGTGAGTGACTAAAAGACACCCCTGGGTAAGGAGGCCTGCAGAAGAGAGCACCTCATTCCCCTGTCCGCCAGGTGAACAGATGATGACCAGAAAAATGTTCTACTGATAGGCGTGTTAAACCTGCCAGGGGGAGGGGCTGAGCTCTATGGAAGGGGAAGGATCCAGGAGACAAAGGGTATTCAACCTTGCAGCAAGTGATACCTAAACTATGCAGCCACCAGGAGATGGCGTCAAGCTCATGCCTGCCCCCTTATGGGCCACTTGAAGTCTGGAGAGCAGCCCAAAGCATCCAGTGCACAATTATAGGCAATCTACAAGTGGGAAAGGAAGCTATTCCATCCGCACCAGGACATGAACAACTGCCAGTGGTGGATGAAAAGCACACAGAGGAAGGACTCTGGGAATCCCTGGTGCTGGAGGCCCAAACCCACCTTAATCAAGTTGCCCAGAACCAGGTGCTAGCCAAGCCCATGACCTGGAGGGAAAGAGGGAAAGATCAAAGGGGTAGCTTGTCGCCTGGTTCTGAAATGGTCGATCCATAACACCCAGACCACACTGTCTATGATCCAGTGGATGTGCAGGAAACCTTCCAAGAACATGTAAAGCCATGGGATAGTCTGCGCATAAGGTCTTCCCCAGGCCGCAGGCTACGGACCCATTGCACCTGCACGAGAGGACTTGATTTTGGCTGCCGAGACAAAAAGTCTCCCTCAGAAGCCCTAGATATACCTGATCCTCCAGCAAGACTCTGAGCTGAAGGAGCCATCATAAAACGTCAGGAATCCCCTGCAGGGATCTGCTGGGGAATTCCCCAAGCCCCTGATGAGACAGTCGTTGATGGAATACAAGTTCCCCTCAGCCCAAGGTTCCACTGAAAAAGAGATCCGAGCCAGAACTCCCTGCCACCCTGGAATAAGACATAGAACGTTGCCCAAGTGTAGTGCGACTGTACATGAACTTCCATGCCCCTGCTAAATTGTGAAAAGGCAAGGAGGAAGGCCTGGAAGACCCCAACGTCTCCATTCGAATAATCCAAGGTGCTCCTGAAGGGACCGATGTCCCAAACCTACTCCGCAAACACGTCCCCATTGCTTGCCTTAGTTCCGGCTTGCCCTAAGAAGACTCAATGACCAATCTCACACAGTGGGACAGTGCTATAAAAAACATATATATGTATAGGGGGAAGATGGAGCGGCTGGAGACCGTCTCATCTTTGACCAACCTATGCTGTCATCGACTGCTACAAACGACAGTCTTCTGGGAGAAGCATCTGCTCCTGAATAGAGTATGTGGGGACTCATGCCCTAATGAATTGGCAAACCAGAATCGGTGCTGGCTATAATTAACTGTCCAACTGAATCCATGAGCGTTCTACCACCTGTGCCCCCTGGAGATAGTAAATCGAACACTAACCCTGGAGGGTCCTGGATCAAGACATCATCCAAGGAAGGATATATGATCACACTTTCCTGGTGCATCCTTCACACCACAACAGGGAGTTCAGAGCTACGTAAGCACCACTAAGGCAAATCACAGCCCAAAAGGGACGAATAAACATATAAAATGCTAAGTCCATTTCTTATACCCAAACCATAGTTGGTTGGGCTGATGGAAACATGCAGGTAAATATCTACAAGGTCAGTAAAATGAACCTGTCTCCAGCAGACATGAGGGGAATGGTCCACTGGAGAGTCTCCATATTGAATCGCAATTCACCCCATGAGATCGAGCAGCAATCTGTACCGCGTCATGGTTTTACCCTTTCATTTCCACAGCACTGCCTCACCATTCTCAGAGACACGTAAAGGAGGCCCCATGGAACTGTGATTTGTAGTTGTGGTTGCAATGTCTCTTTATCTGAGTGCAGGGCTGCCCGCCACACATGGCTGTGCACTCCACTTCTGATGGAGGCTAGTGCAACGAAACAAATTTGACAAAATGTCAGGAAATAATGATAGATGAGGGGTTTGTTAGATCAGATGACAGTTTGACTGTTGCATTAATGAAAGACACAAAGGGAATGAGTAAGCAGTATGTTTAATGTGCACAGGTCGCACCATAAATATATACACATTAGAGATTAGCGCTGCAAATAACATTGTCACACTATATATTATGCTAAAAATCAGTATTAAAAAGAATATAGAGGCCACTGCCATTATTTTGAGAAACAGATTTGTCTTTTAAAGGTAACACCGTTTCAAGAAATAGTTAAATACTTTTTAAACATATGCTAAGTCTCTTTACAGAATGAGTAAACACTACAAAATCAGTAAACACGGCCATTTTACTCACACAGGTTCAATATCTCTGCGTGAAGAGGTTACTGCGTTCCTGCCTTGTTTATATTCATGTGTTCCTTTCCAGGTCCCCTTTGCTTCTGAGGCTTGGTCGCTGGAAAATGTCTTTTGATGACTGTGCTGTCTCGGGCTGGTGCATATAAACATGGTGTCTAATGTTTAAGGTTGAAATGTTTGTTTCTAGTGCCATTCAGGCTTGATATGTAACCTTTTCTTATATGTCATACTTACCATTTTGTACATAACTGTGAATAGATAGTTTGCAACCGCATTCTTTTCTGGAATTGTTATGGTACTGAAGAATGTTGGTGGTTTGTTTATTTTTTTTGTATTTAGTTTGAAAACAAACTTTTACAACATATGAAAACTTACTATATACATGTTGGAATCATTTCACAAATTAAATTACCATGCAGTTAAAATTGCAAGAGAATCCTCCTAGCAGATATTGATTTCTCTACATCCATGTCTCCATACAAGAAACCCACACATAAAATCAAGCTATTGCGTATAAAACAGTTCATTCATACATTGTTAGAAAACAACCGATGAGACATGATACAATCTACCATCAAACAAGAACATAAACACATCTTAAAACTTAGCAAAAGCAATCGTTAGTTGGTTCAATTCATACATATGAACTGTAACTGAGTCAAAGTACATCCAAGACAGTGCAAAGAAACAATGGATGACAATAATTAGGAACACAACAAGAAAGTATAACTGGGTCATACACAGACAGCCTTTTCTTTCAGGATGGACATTGAATATAATGAGTTCCAGCCCATCTCAAGTGTCGAGATGAAATTGCTTGAAGAACGTAACCTATAAACAGGGCATCATGAAAATTACATAAGTGGACGTCACTAACAGACATTTATTTTACCCCAATCAGGGCTTCATCGATTCTATCCAGCATTCTAGTTAAGGCCACAATTAGACGGATAGTACTCCCCCAAAGGCATCTTTCCCAAAAAGTGATTCTAGCAAGATCTGTTTCTTGTGGGTAATAGATGCCTAGGCATTTGCGTCTATCAGATTCAAAGTAAGGACAGTATACAACTAGGTGTTTTAAAGTTTCGCGCTGAACAATATTTGTGCATAATCGACAATTCAACTTGCGAGTATCCAGTGAGGATTTATACCAGCTGCTGGTACGTTCCATTGTGTGATACTGATTCAGCTTGAATCTGAGATACGCTGATCTTGCCTTTTCGCATGGAAATTGTATGAGGTAGGGTGATAGAGAATTTCTCTTTCTTGGGATACATACTCAGAGAACGTTGTATATCTTGGAAAGTAGCAGGTGTTGGCAAGAGAAGAGTGTCCCTGCTGGGGCCCTCTCTACCCATGCGCTAGACGCTTACTACATACCAATAAATGGATTTCTCAGCAAAATACTTAGGCTTCACCATTGACAGCAATCTGTCCTTCCAGAAACACATAGCCAAGAAGACCCAAATAACCTGGCTCAGAATCTTTTCCTTTTGAAAAATCAAACCCTTCAGCCCGCCGCAGGACCTCCGGAACGTAGTGCAGTCCCTTGTGGTCTTGCACAATGATGGGGGAAATGCTCTCCTGACAGGGCTCCCAGCTGCTCCCTTGGCCCCCCTAAAAGCAATCCACCATGCTGCAGCATGTCTTACTGGGGGAGCACGGACATGTGACTGAATTACCCTCATCCTACGCAAACTACATTGGCATCCACTCCAAGGCAGGATACTGTTCAGGATTGCATGCATCATCTACAAAGCATTCACGAGCAGCACACCAGTGTTCCTGGCGGCTAAGCTCCACATAGCTCCTCGGGCAGCAAATCAACCAACCGGCTTGAATCACAAATAGTCCTCAAAGAGAGGATCTGTAAACAATCCTTCTCTTGTCATACACCCACCCTCTGGAACTCGATCCTGGTGTTGGCTTGAAATGCACCCACAATTCTCCAATTTCACAAATCTCTCAAAACATGTCTCTTTCCACAACACCTGACCAAGGACGAATTCCAATGGACGCACATGCCAACACACAGACCTCACAGTATGGCTCTACAGTTAAAAGATGCCTTCCCTAATGCCGGCTACCCACACTCTGTACAACACTCTGAAATGTCTTCAATGGAGTGTCTGTCTCCATAACACTGGCGACGAGGTGACTGTCTAATGAGGCCCCCAGAACTGTGGATGTGGTAAGCGTGGCCATTACACCAGATCATGTTCCGGTACTCTGCCAGATTGAAGGCCTGTAGCATTTGTGCCTGCAACGTGGTGTGGTGCTCAAAGTTACCAGCGGCTTGGAGCATCCAAGCAGTTGAGACCTAGCAGTGCTGGCCGTGGCCCTGACTCCGTTGTGAGTGCGGAGGTTGATTTGCGGTGGGCATCGGGCTCGGTGACATTGGGGCCGAGGCTGTCTCCCAGGAAGTGGAAACTGATTTCTCCTTGCACGCCGCTCTGTAGTGCCGGAGTGACCTGAGGAAAGGACCCTCGGTCGTGCTCCTTGTGCCGTCTCTGTGTTCCTGTTGACAGTCCATGGACTTGTGAACGGCAGAAAGACCTACTCCCTTTCAAAAAATGCAAAAATACAAGGTGCGACTGGACGGACACAAGGGAAGTACCAACAATAACTGTATAGCTATCACAGTGTGGGGAGTGCTAGAAACTGCAGCAAGCGTTGTGGGGAGGGCGCTGATTGAAAAATTACAAGTAGTGGTCAGTGTTCTATATATAGCTAGCACTGGGCCTGATACTGTCACACAAACAAGTATTTGTATTGGGGAGTAAACATGGGCAGTGTACACCCCTCTCCCCCAATTTCTGCCTTATGCTGGAGACCCTGATGTTAAGTGGGACATTTGGGGGGAATACTTCAAGAACTATGTTATGGCCATTCATGAACCATGCTCTAGCATCGAGCAGCGGTGCCCCTTCTCATGCATTGATTAGGGTTTGACGGACGAAGGATTCTTAAAAGTAAGCGGGACCTCCTGCTGGCATCAAACATAGACGGGGAAATTAATCCGGTAAGGAAGAATCCCTGAATACGTAAGAACAATCATAAGAAAGATGGACAAACATTATGAGAGTATTATATTGGAGTGATATTACTTTGGAATTAGGAAACAAGGAAAAGGGGTATCTGTGGAAGAATTCATCACTGGTCTAAGAGAGTTGGCGAATAAGTGTCATTTTGGGGTTAAAATAATGAGCACCTCAGAGACTAATTTATTTAAAGGTGCTGGAAAGAAAGATTCGAGAGGAAATATGGATGAAGGACATCCTACCCTAGATGAGGTCCTCGAGATTGCTAAAAAAAAGGAGCACATGCAAGGCTGTTTGAAGGAACTTGGCAAGAGTGACCTGCGGGGTTCAGAAAAAGCATGTGCTGTTGTGGCCGAGCACAAGGATTTCAAGAAACCTAATGCCAAGTTCATGAAGAACCAGTCAAGCTACCAGAGAACCAAAGCCACAAAGAAAGGAATGGGAGGAGAAGGGAAGGTTGCCGACAGTCCTAAGGGCAAACGGTGCTTCAGATGTGGAAGCACATTTCATTTCGTGAATTCAGGAAGTTATTCCGGATTTAGGTGGAGTGCATCAAATATGGAAAGAAGGGACAGTTTGCCCGCTCTTGTGAGAACGTCTCGCTTAAGAGGATTCGGGAAATTAATTCATGAAGTAAGGAGGATGAGGAGGAGTGCACAGTGTGGAGAGAAGAAGTGGCAACTGTATGTTGGTCAGTCAGTTAAGTGGGAACCAGACCAAGGAGTGGAGAAAAACCTCATGCAATGGCAAAGGGTAATGGGTGTGATATTGCTATGCTGATCGATTCTGTATCTGACTACACTATTATCAACAGGAGGGTATGGTCATGAGACATTAAGGGTGTGGAATTTAAAAGACCGGCTGTCAGTGCTTGTGCACTGATTGGTTGCGGAGGTGGAAGAAATGGTGAAGGGGTGTAGCGAATGTGGAGACGTGGATAGGACTCTCAGGAACTACATCCAACCGTTTGACCACTCGAGTTTGGGAATGTGTTGCTCTTGACATCCTTGGGCCCATGGTAGGGGAAAGGGGAAGGGAAAAGTACATTATTGTTATCATGGATTTATATTCCAAATTGGTCGAACTGGAGGTGGTTCTGGAAGCGGATTCAAAGGCCGTTTGTGAGGTTTGTAGACAGGGTGTTCCAAAGGGAGGGCTTCCTGAAGAAAATGCTCATGGACAATGGTGTCCAGTTAACATCTAGGATTGTGGAGGCCTTTCTCGGGGCATAGGAGTGGTCCATCACAAGACTGCTCTTTATCACCCAGAGACTAATCGGACGGTTGAACAGTTCAAATGCATTCTCATGGAAGGCATCAGAAATGTGTTGGGAAGATACCCTTGAGAAGTGGGTGCGTGCATACAGGTTAGCCCCACATGCTACCACAGGCTACTGTTTGAGGTGCCGAGGAGAAGGAAACCTCACATCGTTGAGTGCTTGGTAGGGCACACTTTGTAGAATGGGATGAAGATCTTCTTTAGTAGCAGAGAAAAGTGGAAGGATGAAGGAGAGGTGTGATCGCCTTCTGTGTGCCCTCAAAACAGTTGAGGAGCAAGGGGACTGTGTGTGAGTTAGAAAATTGGGTGTGTGCGGAAGGGTCAGAGCCAATTCAGTAGGCTGCAAGTTGTGAGTAGGGTAATGGATGATGCTGTGACATTGGGAGATGGAAGGGTGTGGAACAAGGGGAGTATAGTCTGCCAGAGTAGATGGGGTTCATGGAGGCTCCTCCCATAAGTAGTGATGGGAGTGTGATTAGGTAGGTATGATGAAGGAGGGGAGGTGTGTTATATTGTATAGTGTGTGTTACTATTTTGTACATAACTGCGAATAGTTAACTTGCAACTGCAATCTGTGCTGAATTGTTACATCACTGAAGAATGTTGGTGGTTTGTTTGTCTTGGAAAGTAGCAGTTGTAAGCAGGCGTTGGCAGGAGAGGAGTGTCCGAGCTGTGAACTCTCTACCCATGAAGTTCTGGAAGCTTCTCAAGACCTTCCTTTTCTTTTCCTCCTTCCCTCTCCCCCTCCCCTGCTAATGTCCCCTCTGCCTCCTTTTGACTGGCTGCCTTGTTCCTTCTGATTCTTACAGGATACCAGGCCCTCCTTGGGCAATCCACCCCTGAACTTGGTCTCCCCTGACCCCACCTCCTAACCTGCACTTGTCCTTGGGGCTCCCTCCCCCTGCACTAGCATAGCTAAGCCAACACCCCATTGAGCCCTTCCAGCTCCATCCCTCAAATTTAGCCTGTGAACCTTCTTCCCCTGTATTCTCTGCATTGCCCTGGCACTTGTCCACCTGGCCTCCCTTTAACACTCACATAACCCATGTGCCCTTTCCACCCTGACCGGCATGCCCCCCTCTGCACTCCCCCGCACTTCCTGTTACTGCACTTGCACGATCCGAATGACACAAGGCCGAGTAGGGCCGTTTTTTGTTTTTCTTCATCCCTGTGCCTCCCCACCCTCTTTGTCTTGTTTCGCCTTGAAACACCTTTTTGCTTTAGAGGCACATTATACATACTCCATAAATAAAAACATAAAAAAACAGTTGTTTTCACTATGATGTCTTCGGAATATATGGTTCTTCAGCTTTCTTGAACAGGGGGATGACTCCCACCCCTCTGGCACAGTTCACTGTGTTAGGGGGATGACTCCGTCCCCCTAACCTTCCTCAGGTTTTTGGGGTGCTCAAGTCTCTGAAGGGGGAATGTCTCGCTTCCGCTGGCCTTTCTTAGACTTCCCAAATAACAGAGTGGTTGCTGGGAGAATGTCTCCCTTCCCCTATCCTTGTTCAGACTTCTCAAAGAACACAATGTTTACTGGGGGAATGCCTCCCTTCCCCTGGCCTTTTTCAGGCTCCTCGAATAGTACAATGTTGGTGGGGGAATGTCTCCATTCCCCTGGCTTTTCTCATGCGGCTTTTCTTCTTGATAGACTTGGTTTACTCTCCTTCCAAGCACTATTGTGTGCCCCAAGGTATGACTGCATCTCTTCCCCTAGGTTAGGGTACCAGACCATGTATTCTTGGGGTTCCAGACTTGCTTCTCTTCTATAGCTGTCTGTTCTGATTTATTTTGTTCACTCTCCTGCCAAGTGCTATCATGTGCCCCAAAGTATGATAATGTTTCTACCCTTGGGTTAGGGTCGCAGACCCTGTATTTTTGATGTGCTACCGCCTTGTGAGCACTCCACCGCCCTCTCTGGGTCTCTGCACCCTCCCAGCAATGAGCGTACCTTCACACGCGATCCGCAGTTTTTCCTGGTTCTTACCTGGAGTGTTCAAACAGCTGTGGGGCTTTCCCGGTTCCCGTGGTGTGCCATCTGGCTGCGGCGGCTCCGCCTCCTCAGGCTTTCTGTAGGTTGCGTGGCTTTCCCTTCTCGTGCCGTCTTTTGGTAAGGAAATCCTGGAGCTTCTCTTGGCAGGGCTGTCAAGTGGTTCTCCCACTCCAGACCGTCCCCGGAGCTCTTCGGGTACTTTTCGGCATCCTGGTCTGCTTTCTTCGTCTCTGAGCCGTAATGGCTCTCACGGCTCCTCCAGGGTGGACCGGACGAACTATGCAGTCCTTCTTCCCTTTTTATGCATTTGAAATGTCCATATTGAATGGAACATGTGTCTTGGTTCTGCGCTGTGCTCGTTATTCCTCAGCAGATGTTTTTCACCCGAGTGCTATTTTTATTACCTTCCATTGGGTTAGGTAAAATCCTCCTCGTCTCACTTCCTTTATGTACTCTGTATGGGTAGACCCTACTCTTTCTTGTCTCAGTATGTCCTAGGAGGCTGGAGTCTTCTACCTTGCAGAAACATATAGAGGTGGGGGTAAGGTAGGAGGATGAGGCAGGTAGGGGTGGACGATGGAAATTCTGCATTCTCTGCTGATATACATCACTAGTCCCACAGGGGGGCACTGAGTACCACCCCGAGGGACTATCGGTTAGCGCCTCACCTCACTGGCCTCGTGGGAAGAGGCTTCCCCCATGACAGCGGTGACAATTCCCCTGGGATACATCACAGATGTCATGATGCTCCGCTCATGTCATCTCTGATCAATGCCAATTTTGCTTAAACCCAGGAATGTGTATGAAGCGGGGAAGCAATACTAGAAACAATCACTTGACATGAAGGTTTAACATTGTTTCCCAATGCAGTGTCTAGAAATCCATGTTTAAATTTTGGTGCTATATATTGCGTGTAACTTAAGTGAATGTTTTGTCATAATAAGCAACAACTGAGTGAACAAAATTGAAGACTGCAGATCAAGTGCTTAGAACCACAACTATATAACTAGGCATGAGGTATGCATCATATATGAATCAACATATTCATAATGAATCATCAGCTATGATATGATATATAATATGATATTTTATTTGTATCGCGCCCATACACAAGTGTTTCAGAGTGTGATGAGGCAAGGGAGGAGAACAAGGGAGGACAAAACAACGATCTTACTAGGCTCAGTGACATTGAGAACGTCGAAGTGCAGAGGAGAGGGAAGGGGGAAGTTGCGAGGGGCAGGGGAGGAGTTGAAAGTGCTGACCACATGACAGAACAATGACAGGTAGTGCGGCCAGTAGGTGGTAAGTGCAAGAATAAGGTGTAGACAACTGGTGTCTAGAATTGCAGGAAGGGGATTGTAGGGTAGCAGATACAGACCCAAGTTCAAGGGTTGCCAAGAGGCAGTGCAGGTGTGTGGCTGGGAGGGCAGGGACCTGGGCCCGAAATCAGAGGGTAACCAGGTGCCTGGTGCCAAAGCAGAGAGATTACCAGGGAAAAGGAAGAGCTAAGGCAGAAGCAAAGATGAAGGTCTTGAGGTGCTTCCGGAACCGAAGATGGTTCTCAGGTTTCAGAGAGGCAGGAAGGCTGTTCCAGAGGGAGGCCCCAGCCGAGGAAAGAGATCTACCCCCAACTCGTTGCTTGGAGAATTGACTGACATTGAGGGGGTTGGAGATGGAGGAGTGAACAGCTCGAGTAGGAAGGTATTTACGGAGGGCGAGTTAAAGGTGTTGTGGTTCCAGACCCCAGAAAGCTGTGTGGACAATGCAAAGGGTCTTGCATTTAATCCGTGCAGTCACTGGGGGCCAATGAAGAGATTTCAGGGCTGAGAGATACAATCCCATGGCTTGAGGCCATGGACAAGTCTCACAGTCCTGTTCTGGATGAGCTGCAGAGGGCGGAGAGTGGTTGCAGGCAGATTTAGAAAGAGGCTGTTGCAATAGTCCAGCCTAGAGAGAGGACCAGTGCTCTGGAGACAGTGAGCTTCTGGGGGAATGAGAGGAAAGGAAGAATACCTCTGAGGAGGTGAAGTTGGTCATTTAACTTTTTTGAGATGTCAGAGATGTGTGGAGAAAAGGAAAGTGTGGAGTCGAAGATGACCCCGAGGTTCTTAGCCCCGCAAGTGGGAGCAGGGAGAGGACCAAGGGTGGCCAGCCGGAGAGTGACAGGAAAGGAAGGAGCAGGTGTGCTGATGAGGAGGATCTCTGTTTTACTGGCATTAAGGAGGCGGTAGTTGGTGGCGTACTACTGCTGGATTGCAGACAGACATACAGAGAGAGAGAGGGAGAAGAGGTGACAGGGGGGGCCTGAAAACAAGTTGGGTGTCATCTGCATAGCACTGAAAGTTTGAGCAGAGAGCAGCAATGCAGTGGGCAAGCGGTGCCAGGTATTGGTTGAAAAGCCAGGGAGAGAGGTTAGAACCCTGGGGAACACCATAGGTAATAGATGAGATAGAGGAAAGGAAGGACCCAAGTTGGACCTCGGAGGGTCGGTCGGAGAGGAAGGAGGTCAGCCAGGCCAGGGCCTGATCAGTGATATGGAGGTTATCACGGAGGCGATTGAGCAGGATGGAATGGTTGACTGTGTCAAAGGCAGAAGAAAGATTTAGTAGGATGAGGGCAGATGGGATATTAGAATCAAGGTTGGAGAGCAGGTCTTCGCGGATGTACAGGAGAGCAGTTTCCATGCTTTGACAGTTCTGAAGCCAGACTGATGGTTATGGAGACAACCAACATAATCGGTGTGAACATTACGCTGGGAGATAGCCAGCTTTTCTAGGAGTTTCCCCAGGAAAAGAGTTATAGAGATCGGGCGATAGTTAACCGGGCAGGAGGTGTCGACTGTGGGTTTCTTAAGTAGAGGGTGCACAAGAGAGGGCTTCAGAGAGGGTGGGAAGGCTCCAGAGGCGAAGGAATGGTTGCAGAAGTCAGCCAGAGCAGGAGCAAGGGTGTCAATGTGGTCCTTAATGGTTTTGGATGAACAGGGAAGAACCTGTTTTGATGAGACTTTCATAGATCGGACTTGTCTGGAAATCTCGTCAGGGGAGAACAGAGGAAAAGATAAGAAGGAGGGAGGAGAGGCAGCTGCAGGGGGCAGAGGTAGCGGAGAGAAGAGGAGGAGAGGACGAGAGGGTGGACAGGATGTCCTGAGTTTTTCAGATGAAATGAGAGGCAAGGGCTGTGCAGAGGACCTGGGAGGACCTAGATGCTACAGCAGGGTTGGCAAGCTCCTTACACATTTTAAAGAGTCAGCCGAACTGTTAGATGCAGCAGAGACGCAGGCTTGCATATGGGCTCTCTTCTGAGTGTGGACAAGGAGCCGGTATTGCCTTTGTAGCAGACAATAGGCCAGTTTGGCAGAGGATGCACAAGAATCCCCCCCATTTCCTCTCAGATGATGATCAGATGATTTCTTACTAATGGCCAATAATACATCACCATAAGAGGTGCAACATTGTTTAAGCCATTCATTATTCATTTCCAACACAGGACAATTCTGGACTTTGTTTTGTCAGCGAACAGCGTCATTTGAGATTCACAGCTTATCTACACACGCATAAACAGTCCAGAGCTTGAAATGGTGTCCTTTGAGCAGTGCCTTAAGTGGCTCTGCAAAATAAGCCGGGGCTCACCAAGGAGGGAAGGCCTAACGGTGGGGGTCACCTGCTGGCTCATTGGCCCACGCCTCTTGACGGCCCCAGCTCAATTGGCTACAGGCACCCCCGCCAGGCAGCCTTTTGTACAGTTCAGCACCCTTTCCCCAGCGGGGGAGAAGATGCTGACTTCTGCATTTATTTTCTATAGGCATGCCTGGCAGGGATAGCCCCTCCCCTATGCAACCTTAATGACCATTAAGGCTGAAAGGGTGAGGCCGCTGGAAGCGGAGGCCTTTTTCCTAAAGACGAAAACACCTGCAAATGCGCATGAGCTTCAGGATTTAGAAAAGAAGGCTTCTGCTTCCAGTGGCCTCACGTTTCTCTCCATACTGCTGGCGCCGGCCCACAGGCATCTCTTGCTTGAAGGAATGCCTCGCAGGTGCAGCGCCAGCATTATGGATGAAAGGCATTTTTATGTGAAGCCTCGCACACGATTGAGAGTTTCAGGCTTTAGAAAAAAATCCCTGTCATGTAGTGCCCAGGGCTTCCAAGGGAGATTAGTGATCCCCGGCAGGGACCCACCTCAAAACGAGTTTCCAGATTCTGCCGGAGCTCGGCCCGGCTGGTCCCAACCCACTTAAAGCCCTGCCTTTACGTCACTTGTTGAACCACAGGGGTCTGCTGAGACACAGCACTATCGCAGACTTCTGTAACTTCCCTGTGAAATGCTGAAGGCTGGCTGTGGAAAGACAAAAATGCAGTAGTGAACACCTGGAAACAGCCTTGGTATGGCCCAGACTTCTCTGTGTTCTGAAAGACCCATGCCGATACAAGCCTGCCAAGCTCCAAGAGTTCTAGGGTGACTTTGACTTCCATGTTGATAGCCAAGTGGATCACCATGGCACACACCGTGCACTGGACGTTGGTATTTATTGTAGATGTGTTTCTAATCAAGGAAAAGATTAAATGTTGTTCTAATTTTGTGCACAGATTAAAACTAAGGCACCTGCTGATCTGAACTCTAAAAGGAAACATTTCAGTTTCATAGTGATGGCTCAACTTGTTAGGGATAATTCAGCAGTTGGCACAGCACAAGAGCGAAATTCCAAATATAGCAATTGTGGCAAGAAGTCAACTTGTTGGTGAGGTTGTGAAAAGTCTGATTAATGAGTTCAAGACTTGCAGACAACTCTTGAAAAACGGTGTCACAATCACTGTCACTGCAGAAGAAACTGTGTTCACGGCTTTGAAGGTAGGATCGTCAGTTAGAGCCTGAAGGAGTGCCATTGGCTTTGTCTTCCATTCAGGTAAAAAGGATTCAATTTGCCTTATTGCCTTGGAGTGTGCCTCAAGATAGGAATCTTCACTGCTGCACAATTCGTTTGGAAGGCTTTGTAAATGTGCCAGGAAAAAGGCAAAGCTTTAAAAACAGTAACCTCTTCAATGTGATGTTATGACACTTTAAAAACGAAAATTTCGATTGAATGGATGCATTGAATATAAACCCGGAACATCTAACTTGTGCGCCTACATATGGTCTGAATCCCAGCCTCAATCTGACAACATGAAGCATTTAAGTGCACAAGATAGGAGCTATTTGATGCAGCTATGTACCTGACTGTGGAATGTCCCAACAGGTGTAGCATGGAGTTTCATGGGTTGCCATAGTGTTGTGCTTACAGGAATTCATTTGGGGTGCTTGTGTGAACGCCAAACGAGTGGAACCCTTGCTGCCACTTCAAGAACATAGTGTCAATTCAGGAATTTTTTCCCATCCGAGGAGCAGGTGAGTTCGCCAGCCATCCGTGACCCATTTGAGTGTTTTTTCCAGTTCAGTGGTGCCCCAGGCCCCTCGTTGCACCGTGCTTCCCGGCCTCCCCTTCCTGGTCCTCCCTCGCCTCCCGCCTCCCAGCAGGCCCCCCACCCCTGATTGGCTGCTGCCAAGTGGTTGGCTGGGTCTAGCGACCCGTTCGGTGCACCTGTTCCCCTTTCCCATCCGAGGAGCAGGTGAGTGCGCCAGCCATCCGTGACCCATTTGAGTGTTTTTTTTCCAGTTTAGTGGTACCCTAGGCCCCTTGTTGCCCCGTGCTTCCCGGCCTCCCCTTCCTGGTCCACCCTCGCCTTCCCATCTCCCAGCCCGCCCCCCACCCCTGATTGGCTGCTGCCAAGTGGTTGGCTGGGTCTAACGACCCGTTCGGCGCACCTGCTCCCCTTTCCCATCCGAGGAGCAGGTGAGTGCGCCAGCCATCCGTGACCCATTTGAGTGTTTTTTCCAGTTTAGTGGTGCCCCAGGCCCCTCGTTGCCCCGTGCTTCCCGGCCTCCCCTTCCTGGTCCTCCGTCGCCTTCCCGCCTCCCAGCCCGCCCCCCACCCCTGATTGGCTGCTGCCAAGTGGTTGGCTGGGTCTAGCGACCCGTTCGGTGCACCTGCTCCCCTTTCCCATCCAAGTAGCAGGTGAGTGCGCCAGCCATCCGTGCCCCATTTGAGTGTTTTTTTTCCCGTTTAGTGGTGCCCCAGGCCCCTCGTTGCCCCGTGCTTCCCGGCCTCGCCTTCATGGTCCTCTGTCGCCTTCCCGCCTCCCAGCCTGCCCCCACCCCTGACTGGCTGCTGCCAAGTGCTTGGCTGGGTCTAGCGATCCGTTCGTTGCACCTGCTCCCCTTTCCCATCCGAGGAGCAGGTGAGTGCGCCAGCCATCCGTGACCCATTTGAGTGTTTTTTTCCAGTTTAGTGGTGCCCCAGGCCCCTCGTTGCCCCATGCTTCCGGCCTACCTTCCTGGTCCTCCCTTGCCTTCCCGCCTCCCAGCCCGCCCCCCACCCCTGATTGGCTGCTGCCAAGTGGTTGGCTGGGTCTAGCGACCCGTTCGGTGTACCTGCTCCCCTTTCCCATCCGAGGAGCAAGTGAGTGCGCCAGCCATCCGTGACCCATTTGAGTGTTTTTTTCCAGTTTAGTGGTGCCCCAGGCCCCTCGTTGCCCCATGCTTCCCGGCCTCCCCTTCCTGGTCCTCCCTCGCCTTCCCGCCTCCCAGCCCGCCCCCCAGCCCTGATTGGCTACTGCCAGGTGGTTGGCTGGGTCTAGCGACCCGTTCGATGCACCTGCTCCCCTTTCCCATCCGAGGAGCAGGTGAGTGCGCCAGCCATTCGTGACCCATTTGAGTGTTTTTTTCCAGTTTAGTGGTGCCCCAGGCCCCTCGTTGCCCCGTGCTTCCCGGCCTACCTTCCTGGTCCTCCCTTGCCTTCCCGCCTCCCAGCCCGCCCCCCACCCCTGATTGGCTGCTGCCAAGTGGTTGGCTGGGTCTAGCGACCCGTTCGGTGCACTTGCTCCCCTTTCCCATCCGAGGAGCAAGTGAGTGCGCCAGCCATCCGTGACCCATTTGAGTGTTTTTTTCCAGTTTAGTGGTGCCCCAGGCCCCTCGTTGCCCCATGCTTCCCGGCCTCCCCTTCCTGGTCCTCCCTCGCCTTCCCGCCTCCCAGCCCGCCCTGATTGGCTACTGCCAGGTGGTTGGCTGGATCTAGCGACCCGTTCGATGCACCTGCTCCCCTTTCCCATCCGAGGAGCAGGTGAGTGCGCCAGCCATTCGTGACCCATTTGAGTGTTTTTTTCCAGTTAAGTGGTGCCCCAGGCCCCTCGTTGCCCCGTGCTTCCCGGCCTCCCCTTCCTGGTCCTCCCTCGACTTCCCGCCACCCAGCCCGCCCCCCACCCCTGATTGGCTGCTGCCAAGTGGTTGGCTGGGTCTAGCGACCCGTTCGGAGCACCTGCTCCCCTTTCCCATCCGAGGAGCAGGTGAGTGCACCAGCCATCCGTGACCCATTTGAGTGTTTCTTTTCCAGTTTAGTGGTGCCCCAGGCCCCTCGTTGCCCCGTGCTTCCCGGCTTCCCCTTCCTGGTCCTCCGTCGCCTTCCCGCCTCCCAGCTCGCCCCCCACCCCTGATTGGCTACTGCCAAGTGGTTGGCTGGGTCTAGCGACCCGTTCGGTGCACCTGCTCCCCTTTCCCATCCGAGGAGCAGGTGAGTGCGCCAGCCATCCCTGACCCATTTGAGTGGTTTTTTTCCAGTTTAGTGGTGCCCCAGGCCCCACGTTGCCCTGTGCTTCCCGGCCTCCCATTCCTGGTCCTCCGTCGCCTTCCCGCCTCCCAGCCTGCCCCCCACCCCTGACTGGCTGCTGCCAAGTGGTTGGCTGGGTCTAGCGACCCGTTCGGTGCACCTGCTCCCCTTTCCCATCTGAGGAGTAGGTGAGTGCGCCAGCCATCCGTGACCCATTAGTGTGTTTTTTCCAGTTTAGAGGTGCCCCAGGCCCCTCGTTGCCCCGTGCTTCCCGGCCTCCCCTTCCTGGTCCTCCCTCGCCTTCCCGCCTCCCAGCCCGCCCCCCACCCCTGATTGGCTGCTGCCAAGTGGTTGGCTGAGTCTAGCGACCCGTTCGGTGCACCTGCTCCCCTTTCCCATCCGAGGAGCAGGTGAGTGCGCCAGCCATCCGTGACCCATTTGAGTGTTTTTTTTTCCAGTTTAGTGGTTCCCCAGGCCCCTTGTTGCCCCGTGCTTCCCGGCCTCCCCTTCCTGGTCCTCCCTCGTCTTCCCGCCTCCCAGCCTGCCCTCCACCCCTGATTGGCTGCTGCCAAGTGGTTGGCTGGTTCTAGCGACCCGTTCGGTGCACCTGCTCCCTTTTCCCATCCGAGGAGCAGGTGAGTGCGCCAGCCAGCCGTAATGCAGTAGTGCCTGAATATTGGGAGGTTTCTGTATAAAATTGCAGATCTAGGATCCACGTAACGAGTCCTTGCTCTTGCTCCCCACCGTCTCCCGCCTCCTGGCCCACCCACCGCGCCCTGATTGGCCCTCGCACTATCTAACCCAGACCATAACCGACCGTCCCAGGGCAGCCCTCTGCCCGTGCAGCCCCTGCGGCTAAGGACCCGAGGCAAAGGACGACTCATACAGTGGACGGCTCCAGATCGTATCTGCAGATATCCGCAGGAAAAGCAAGAAGCCAACAACAAGTAAGTGTGGCAAGGGCAGGGCCAGAAGCAACTACTTCAGGCCATACTACCCTACCACTAACAAAACGTATAAATTCATTATATCTGCAGTATATTTGCATTTGGAAACTGCGTCCTACATATGTGAAAGTTGGATTTAGAAGTGCACCCAATAGCCTAACTGAGAATATTGCATGTAGAAGTTGAGCCCAATAGCCTCACTGAGAATATTGCATGTAGAAGTTGTGCCCAATAGCCTCTCTGAGAATATTGCATGTAGAAGTTGTGCCCAATAGCCTCACTGAGAAAGTTGCATGTAGAAGTTGTGCCCAATAGCCTCACTGAGAAAAGTTGCATTTAGAAGTTGTGCCCAATAGCCTCACTGAGAATATTGCATGTAGATGTTGAGCCCAATAGCCTCTCTGAGAATATTGCATGTAGAAGTTGTGCCCAATAGCCGCACTGAGAAAGTTGCATGTGGAAGTTCTGCCCAATAGCCTCACTGAGAAAAGTTGCATTTAGAAGTTGTGCCCAATAGCCTCACTGAGGATATTGCATGTAGAAGTTGTGCCCAATAGCCTCACCGAGAATATTGCATGTAGAAGCTGTGCCCAATAGCCTCTCTGAGAGTATTGCATGTAGAAGTTGTGCCCAATAGCCTCACTGAGAAAGTTGCATGTAGAAGTTGTGCCCAATAGCCTCACTGAGAAAAGTTGCATTTAGAAGTTGTGCCCAATAGCCTCACTGTGAATATTGCATGTAGAAGCTGTGCCCAATAGCCTCACTGAGAAAGTTGCATGTAGAAGTGTACCCAATAGCCAATGTGTGTATTTAGAAGTTGTGCCCAATAGCCTCTCTAAGAAAAGTTGCATTTAGAAGTTGTGCCCAATAGCCTCACTGAGAATATTGCATGTAGAAGTTGTGCCCAATAGCCTCACTGAGAAAGTTGCATTTAGAAGTTGTGCCCAATGGCCTCACTGAGAATATTGCATGTAGAAGTTGTGCCCAATAGCCTCACTGAGAAAGTTGCATTTAGAAGTGTACCCAATAGCCAATGTGTGCATTTAGAAGTTGTGCCCAGTAGCCTCACTGAGAATATTGCATGTAGAAGTTGTGCCTAATAGCCTCACTGAGAATATTGCATGTAGAAGTTGTTCCCAATAGCTTCACTGAGAAAGTTGCATTTAGAAGTGTACCCAATAGCAATGTGTGTATTTAGAAGTTGTGCCCAATAGCCTCTCTAAGAAAAGCTGCATTTAGAAGTTGAGCACAATAGCCTCACTGAGAATATTGCATGTAGAAGTTGTGCCCAATAGCCTCTCTAAGAAAAGTTGCATTTAGAAGTTGTGCCCAATAGCCTCACTGAGAATATTGCATGTAGATGTTGTGCTCAATAGCCTCACTGAGAAAGTTGCATTTAGAAGTTGTGCCCAATACCCTCACTGAGAAAGTTGCATTTAGAAGTGTACCCAATAGCCAATGTGTGTATTTAGAAGTTGTGCCCAATAGCCTCTCTAAGAAAAGCTGCATTTAGAAGTTGAGCCCAATAACCTCACTGAGAATATTGCATGTAGAAGTTGTGCCCAATAGCCTCTCTAAGAAAAGTTGCATTTAGAAGTTGTGCCCAATAGCCTCACTGAGAACATTGCATGTAGAATGTAGAAGTTGTGCCCAATAGCCTCTCTGAGAAAAGATGCATTTAGAAGAGTTCCCAATAGCCAATGTGTGTATTTAGAAGTTGTGCCCAATAGCCTCTCTGAGAAAAGCTGCATTTAGAAGTGTACCCAATAGCCAATGTGTGTATTTAGAAGTTGTGCCCAATAGCATCTCTGAGAAAGTTGCATTTAGAAGTGTACCCAATAGCCAATGTGTGTATTTAGAAGTTGTGCCCAATAGCCTCTCTGAGAAAGTTGCATTTAGAAGTGTACCCAATAGCCGATGTGTGTATTTAGAAGTTGTGTCCAATAGGCTCTCTGAGAAAGTTGCATTTAGAAGTGTTCCCAATAGCCAATGTGTGTATTTAGAAGTTGTGCCTAATAGCCTCACTGAGAAAAGTTGCATTTAGAAGTTATGCCCAATAACCCCTCTGAGAAAAGTTGCATTTATAAATTGTGCCCAATAGCCTCACTGAGAAAGTTGCATTTAGAGGTGTACCCAATAGCCTATGTGTGTATTTAGAAGTTGTGCCCAATAGCCTCTCTGAGAAAGTTACACTTAGAAGTGTACCCAATAGCCAATGTGTGTATTTAGAAGTTGTGCCCAATAGCCTCCCTGAGAAAAGCTGCAATTAGAAGTGTACCCAATAGCCAATGTGTGTATTTAGAAGTTGTGCCCAATAGGCTCTCTGAGAAAGTTGCATTTAGAAGTGTACCCAATAGCCAATGTGTGTATTTAGATGTGGTGCCCAATAGCCTCACTGAGAAAAGTTGCATTTAGAAGTTGTGCCCAATAGCCTCTCTGAGAAAGTTGGATTTATAAATGTACCCAATAGCCAATGTGTGTATTTAGAGGTTGTGCCCAATAGCCTCTCTGAGAAAAGTTGCATTTAGAAGTTGTGCCCAATAGCTTCTCTGAGAAAACAATTGCATTTAGAAGTGTACCGATAGCCTCTGAGAAAGTTGCATTTAGAAGTTGTGCCCAATGACCTCTCTGAGAAATGTTGAATTTAGAATTGTACCCAATATTTCTAATAGTCTAATATCATCTGTATAATGTAGAATCTAGAACTGTGCCTAACAGTCTAAAATCCCTTTTATACAAAACTAAATCTAGAGGTAGATCGAATACCACCTCCTGTGTACAGTCAAATCTAGAAGTGTGCCCAATAGCACCTAAGACCCTAGAAGTGTATTAATACCCTAATATCATCTCTGTGTACAGTTGAAGCTAGAAGTGCACCTAAATAGTCTAATATCATCTCTGTACAAATTGAACTTGGAAGTGTGCCTAATAGCGGGCCTCTACTGAATTTAGAACCACAATTAGTGCTACATTAAACTCCTCCTTAAATAGCTTACCTATCCTCCAGTTTACTTGAAAATGTCAGCCTTCTAGAAGAAAGTCTACCAACAACATAGCAGTGCTGTAGCTACAAATAAATAGACTGCCTAACTAGCATATCCTAGGATCCAGCTACTCCTCAAAACAGCCTAATATTTGCAAACTACTACAACCCTGAAACCAAGACTACTTAGCGCCAGGGATATAGTCTATCTAATAAAGTCCAATAAACTTAAGATTCAACTGAAACCACACCTAACAACTCGTACTAAGCATGAGTGCACCGTCCCCAACAGAATCTGTCGGAAACAACCATCGTGGACCGCCCTCACTTCCCGGTGTGCCATCCGTCCCGTACCCCCCTCCCAAATCACCCCACCCTCCTTCGCACTCCCTACCATTCCCCTATCCAAACACCAAACCAGAGGGGCACGATGGCGAACCAACCACCCTAAGACCACCCTTCCCTCGAACCCCACCACCGGCCAGCTCACGTTAACCACGCCCGCTCCCCTCACTATCATAGCGGGCACACCTTGCCCTTTAAGCATCCACTCCCCGCTTTGCCTACAAACCCCCACCTCCTCCCCCCGAACACACCCTTTCCCGTCCCTAAAAACTGCACGCCTAGCCCTAGCAAGAACCGAAACCGCATCCCCCTCGCCCTCGGACCCCCCCTCCCTCTCTCACACTCCAATCGCAACAAAGAAACTAAAAGGGATTCGCACCTGGTCCCCCTCAATCTGTCAGTACTCCTCGCCTCCCTTATCTCGACCCACCTCCACTTTCACCCAATCACCTCCGTCCCCCGTAGCTTCTCCTTTTCTGAAACCAATCTCCCTCGACTTCTCATCAACCGAAATGGAAACTCCTAACCGCCCATACCCCACCCTCAATTCCCCCGAGCCAAACCCGATCATCTGAACACACGCAGCCATCCAATCCCGCCTGAAGCCCGCCAACTCTTCTGCTCGCCCACTATTCCCACCGATCATCACCCACCCTCTCCCTCTCCAGCTTCCTCTCACCCCGCCACTACCCCCTTCCGCTCCAGCCCTGAGACCAACCTCGCCTGCCAATGTGAACTGCATCCTATTTAATGCCCGATCCGTAGCAAAAAACAAATTCTCCATCTTTGACCTCCTCGCCTCTGAAAAACCAGACCTGGTCTTCATCACCGAAACTTGGTTCTCTGACGACTTTGCTCCAATCGCCAGTGAAGCCTTTCCCCCTGACTACTCCCTCAGACCTCTGAACTGTCCCTCTAGAGGAGGGGAGTAGCATTTGTCTTCAAATCTCTCTTCCACGCCTCAATCATCGACAATCAACCTTCCATTCCTTCCTGCAAATCACTCCTCGTTAAACTATCCCTCTCCCCGTCGCTCTTGCACAGCTTCCTAATAATCTACAGGCCCCCAGGCTACGATGGACAATTCGCAAACAACCTCTGCGACTCAATGGCCACTCTTCAACTAAACCATCCCAACCTCACCTTTCTTGGAGATTTCAACATATGGCTCGACATCCCCACCAACCCTATGACACACTCTCTGGTTGATGGTTTAGACGCAATTAACTTCCAACCCCACATAAATGGCCCAACTCACTATAAAGGACACACTCTTGATGCTACCTTTAGCTCCAGCACCCTGATTCACCTAAACCCCCCCACCCCCATCATCTGGTCCAATCACTTCATTCTCTCTTTCATCATTCACTCACCCGACCCCACTCCCGTACTCGAATCTGAACCACCTAATCTACGCAAATGCTGGAAAAAACTAATAATCGTCCCGGACCTAGCCGACGCACTCCTACAATCGCCACCACGTACCAGCCAACTCATTGAACAAATAACCCCTGATGTCTTTGACTCATGGCTCAGCGCATCTCTGATGCGGCTCACGCCCCCTTGTAAGCCATCAACCCGCCGTGCCCTTTTCCCCAGATGGTTCACTCCTGAGCTGAAGGCCACTAAAAAACTATATAAATACCTAGAACGCAAATGGCAGAAAGACAAAACCAAGGAGAACAGGGCCACCTTGGCCCGACACCTCTATCAGTACAAGGCTGAAATCCGGAAAGCAAAAAAAGCCCACTACAACTCCCGATTACTAAACTGCAAAAACCCAAGCAAGGAACTCCACAAAATCATCTCCGAATTCACCAAACCGACTTGCACCACAACAGTCCCAACCCCCTCACAATCACTGTGCGACTCACTCTCCCTCCACTTTTACACCACAGCTCTCGAAAAGAACAAATACTCTAGCCACCAAACTGGCTCTCTTACATCCACCAGGCAATACTCCCCCCATAGCGGCCAGCCCACCAACTGCAACCACTATACAACCAACGTTCGAATCCTTTAGTCCAATATCATCAGAGCAATTTCTCAAACTTTTATCTGCCCGCAAACTATCTGGCTCCCCGCTGGACCCTTGCCCGGCCACAACCCTCAAAGAAATTTTCGCTTCCACCTGCGCAGGAGAACACGCAAGATCCATCATAAATGCCTCCCTTTCCTCTGGTATCTTTCCAGACGCATTCAAAACCGTTCATGTCAAACTACTAATTAAAAAACCTTCCCCTGACCCTCTACAGCCCAAAAACTACCGCCCCATCTCGAACACCAGATTCCTTGCCAAACTCATTGACCGAACCGCCTACTCCCAACTAAACGGCTTTGTCGAAGCCAACAATCTCCTAGACCCCGCACAATCTGGCTTCAGAGCCCGTCACGGAACTGAAACCACCCTAACCTCATTCTGGGATGACCTTAAAATGACGGCAGACTCCGCGGGATGTGCTGCACTAATCCTTCTTGACCTATCTGCCGCTTTTGACACAATAAATCACTCAATCCTCCTAGACCGCCTTCACTCCCTAGGAATTCGCGGAACCGCTCTTAAATGGATAGCTTCATTCCTCAAAGATAGGTACCAAATAACGATACTCTCCATCTATACCTCCTAAGCCCGACCAGTCGACACGGGAGTCCCACAAGGAGCATGCCTATCTGCCCTCCTGTTCAATCTCTACTTGATCACCCTCCCTCCAATAGTTCGTTCACACAACATCCTGTGTTACAACTACGCCGACGACACTCAACTAATTCTAAAACTAATGAACTCAAATCCCAACTCCCGACCTGACCTGCCCTCCTGCCTCCTCGACATAGAACTCTGGATGACCCAAAGCCACCTCTTGTTAAAACCCTCCAAAACCGAAATCATGGTATGTGACAACTCCGAGCTTCTCCCGCAACCACTACCCTGGCCATCTACCATGGGCAGCTCACCGAACCCCTGCAAGTCAGTGAAAAATCTTGGGTGCATCCTTGACTCTGACCTAACACTCTCGTGCCAAGTCAACAACGTCTCAAAATCCGGCCACTACCACCTTAAAACCCTTAGGCGCATCTTTCCATATCTCTCCTTTCCTAACATACTCTCCACGGTCCAATCAATCGTTATGTCAAGACTGGACTATGCAAACCCCCTATACCTCGGAATCCACGCGTACCAACTGAATAAACTCCAAAGGGCACAAAACACTGCAGCCAAATTGCTACTTGCGCTTGGCCCAAGAGACCACATCTCCCCGGCCCTTAAGACGCTGCACTGGCTTCCAGTAGCCCGAAGGGTGACTTTCAAAACCTTATGCATCTCCCATCGAGCACTGCATAAAACTGGACCTCAATATCTTCAAGACAAACTAAAACCCTATCACCCCCCTCGCACCCTAGGATCAAGCTCAGCTGGCCTCCTTGTCATTCCTAAAACAAACTCAGTCAGATTAGGCAGATCAGCATACTCAGCCTTGGCCCCCACCCTGTGGAACTCACTCCCACCTCACATCCGCCAAACTGAGGATTTAACATCTTTCCGTAAATTGGTGAAAACCTGGCTCTTCCCCTAAAAGCCAACCGGTAACAAAACTAACCCAAACAGACAATCAGCATCCCAACAACACCAACCCAACAAACTACCTGAGATAAGAAAATGACAGCTAATGACCCCGAATATAAACTAGAAAGACAAACTGAATTAAACGAGTAATGTAGTTCAAAACAGAGGGAAAGAGACGAATGCCATCAATGAAATAGTTAGAATTGATGAAGCATGTTGAACAGATGAATGCACTGAGTGAAAGAATACATGAGTGGAAAAACTGATGACTATATAGACGCGCGTAGAGTGGATGAGCGCATAGAGCGGCTGAGCGGATGAGTGTATAGTGCGGATGAGTGTATAGAGCGGATGAGTGTATGAATGTATAGAGCGGACGAGTGTATGAATGTATAGAGCAGATGAGGCTATAGAGCGGATGAGGGACAGAGCGGACAAGGTCACAGAAGTTACAGAGCGGACGAATTTATAGACCAGGATTAGATTTGGATTATGAGTGCTTAGAGCAGATGAGTGTGCGGGGAATAGATAAACTGAATGCGTGGAAAGCAAGAATGCATTGAGTGGACGAGTACGGGGAGTGGATGAGTACGGGGAGTGGATGAATGAAGTGATCGAATGAGTGCGGGGGGCGGATGAGTTGAATGGGTGGAAAACACAAATGCATTGAGCAGATGAGTACCTAGAGCGGATGAGTACATAGAGCGGATGAGTGCATAGAGCGGAGAAGTGAGGGAGCTGATGAGCGAGGGAACAGATGAGTTCAGGGAGCTGGCGAGTGCGGAGAGCTGGTGAGTGCGGGGAGCTGCTGAATGCGACGAGCAGATGAGTGCGGCGAGCAGATGAGTGCAGCGAGCTGGTGAGTGCGGGGAGCTGGTTGAGTGCAGGGAGCTGATGAGTGCGGGGAGCTGATGAGTGCGGGGAGCTGATGAGTGCCGGGAACGGATGGGTGCCGGGAACGGATGGGTGCCGGGAACGGATGGGTGCCAGGAACGGATGGGTGCCGTGAACGGATGGAAGCCGGGAGCGAGTACATACAACAGAATGGCGTGCATAGAACTGCGCAACATACATAGTACGGTTTGGAATGCAAGGAACGTCTGAAAAAGCATGTAACCCACCATATCACACCCCACGCTTACTCTCTTCTTTACACCCCCACTCAACTAGAACACAGAGGTACTATGACACCATTCGGTATAACTGTTCTCATACTAACATCTTCCGCTCACTCCCCATCATTCTAAGTAAACACTGCTGGTTACACCCCCCCCCCAGCCAGGCGTTCTCCTCAGGCCTAACGCAGCCACAGTCGGTCTGGATAAATCCTGCCAGAACGAACACATACCTCTGATCTCAACCACCACACCTACCGCTAAGAAGCAGCTTTTTCACGAATACCACACCAGCTGCACACATACCCGTTGCGCACATGCGCCGTTGACTCTCCCTACTGTCTCTACTGACCTGAACTTCGGTTCCCAAGGGCGTTCAACCTACCAGCACCTTCAGACCATACCAATGGTATATAAGGCGCTATATAAATGCAAAATAACATAAAATAACATAACATAACATAACTTGATTGCAAGACAGAGGCGTGAGTATAAGGAACTTCAAAATCCTCCGTAACCCAAGTGTCATTAATTAGGTGCATATTTCCCCAGGAGTGTAGTTCCTGAAAAAGTATTGAGGGTGTGATGTGTATGGGTATATTTATAACACCATGCAAAATCTGAGTGGATATTTCAAGTGCCCATGGAGATAAAGCCACAAAGCTTTACTATAGAAAGCTGAGAAAAAGGAAAGTAGAACTTGACATTGCCTGGCATATCCCAACACTAGACAAATGAAATACACCTATCGGTCCTGGCCATGAAATCACATTCCAATCTGGAACTCCTCTAAAAACAGTGTGCAGAAAGTCTATAACAGACTAACTGTGGCTTCCTGGTCACTTCTAATAATCGACAAGTCATTTTGAACCAGCCATACTACATTACAATTACTACATCAGTAATACAATTCCTTAGCACATAGAAGCCCTGCTATAGTGCTCTGCTCTGCTCATTAGAATCTGATGTTTGAAATCCCTTCTGCACTGCCTTCATCTCAGGCTGCAGAATTTGCTTCATTGCTTGGAGTCAAATATAGAGTAGGCAGTTTCTCTCCTAACACGCTATGTGCGTTTTAGAACAGTAGCTGATGGCTGACCAATTATTTTCTTTCATGAAAGTATCTAGGAATTGTATCGCCTCACTCAGGTGAGAGTGTAAAATTATGGTTTGACATAGTTTTCTATGGATATGGCTTGTGTCAGAGTAGCATTGTGGGAGTTTCAAGAATAACAGGGGCCCAAGCTGGTCCCTGCTCCTTTATTGTTGATTGCTTTCCTTGGACTGCCCATAAAACAGATCTAATTGATGCATAGGTAACACCGTTGTGTTTCTTTTCTTCTCTATGTGACTCCAGAATCCACCCTCCTTAGATTCCCAATCAGGGTAAAGGGATATATTTCTGTTGCTTTAGATAAGGGAAATGTGCCTGTCATTTCTAACGATTCAATGCCTTTGATTTGCCATATTTGAAGGCACCATATAGACCAGAGAGGGACTCTTGCCATGTTTGTGAGAGTCATGTTTTGTGAGGTGTAGAGTAAGGAGACTGACAAGTAGGGGTCATTTTGTGGACTACAAACTTTCATTACATTTAAAAATAACTCTCTCTCCCTACTTCTAAGGGGCTTGCCCTGCCTCAACCTAGGAAAACTTGAGTGAGTTGTCAGAATGTCCGTAAAAATTAAATGTACTCCGTCCTCTGTCAGAAACCACTAATCTAACCCTAACACTACAAACAAAAGTCTTTCACTAAAGTGAAGTTTGTGTTTCCTTCCCCAGGAGAATGACTCCCTTCTCCTAGTTTCTTGTCTCTGTCTTGTCTCTTATTGAATTAGCAATGTACATGTGCTGTGCAATATCTGGCTCTGGAAGGAAAGCGTACTGATTCTCAAACTGGAAATTCCCTAGGACTTTAGTGAAATGTATGGGAACGGTGCTTGGAATTCAGGACTAGCTTCCCTAAACGGTTCTGCACAGTGTCCCCAGAACTTATGTTTTGGCCACTGGATGGGCTACTTTTTGGCAAACAAGAAAGTACTGTAATATTTCACATAGCATACATGGAATCCCATATCATCGAAGTCTCCAAACATCATCAAATGGATCAAATATATAGTGTATAAATATCTGGAACCTAACTCTGAACAATTATCTGTATGTTGTGGATCCAGGATTGCTGAGTGCGAAAGGACTGGATTCCTCAATCACAGAAAAAGTCTAAATTGGCAGATGTTTGGCTGGACCCTTAAAAGTTTTAAATAATAGCATTCATACATGCGCCATGTTTAAAGGAAAAAAATGTAATGCGACTCAGGCTTAAGAATAATTTTTTGCTTGCAGGTGGATTGCAAACTATGCTTAGAAAGTTTGCAGAAGTCAGTGCTGATTAAAAATATAGCGAGACTCAACAATAAATAAAATACACTGCCAACATTGCATGAATTAGTTAAACAAATTATCCAAAAGAATTCCTTTGTGGCTTTAGCAACTAACAAGGTGTTCTGCTTCCAAATGGACAAAGCCTTAGTACTTTCCTGAATTGATAAGCTGGGATCAAGTGTGGAACATTCTGGATCATCCTGCATGTCAAATCATCTTCGTCTGTCGAATCTCCATCTCCTGTTCTTCAGGCTCCTCAATTGGAAGTGGATGGTTGCTTGGAAACATTCCATTAACCATTTGGAGTAGCTTTTAGATGATCCACAGAAGCTTGTCTTGTGCCTATTGTAGGTGGTAGTGTGGGCAGGACAGCTGTTGTGGAACCCCTCAGTCAGATTACTTGCACTGCCAGTCTGTAGGAAAGGCCAAATGGTTTCTTGTAAAAGATCTTCAGTTTCCTGCCAGGAGCGTAGCTTCAGGAGTGGTCTTGGCAGCTTCTACCTGGAGGGCATCTCTCAGCAGTGTTGTTTGTTGCCAACATCTACTCTTGTCAGAAAGGAGGACTGGGGGTGGAGGGGGTGCAGATCAGACACGGCCATTTTTCTCCCAGACAAGTTCAAATGGCTTCCTACCTGCTTATAGAGACTGGCATAGAACAATATTTAAGCTTCTCATTAACAGAAAATAACCCAGTTACTCCCCTACGCCATTGAAAGGACACATTTATCGAAGCACAACTTTATGGAAACATTGGCCCTTTTATTATTCCATTGGTTTCTATTTAAGATGGATTTGAAAAATGCTGCTCACATTCCCAAGCTTCTAAAGTCTTGCTCAGGCCCCGTCCTGAAAAGGCTGAACCATGTCAGCATGAAATGTCTGAGTTGCTGTCATAGCTTCTACAATCAAGACTCCATAGTGCATGTATGACTGATTTGCAATCTACTTTCTTCTGAGGGAAAAGCAAGGGGAATATTGCTCATGAATCTAATGATGTTTATACTTGTTCACTGTTAGTAATGGACATTTGTGGTCTAAATACTAAATCTCAAAAGGACTGTTTGCCTTTCTTAAGGGAACTTCCTTTGTCTTCTTACTGTGATCCACAGTTGTCTTCAGACACGTGTCACAATTCACTATGTATATTTTAACCTCTTCTCTCAAACTAGCTATGGAGTAGGCATAATCCCAAAGTGAATAGTACAAAGCATGTGTGAGTAGAAGCTATCATCTTTTCTAAATATGCTTCATAGGGCATTCATCTTTGAATGGGATTTCACCCTTTTATAGGTATTGTGAGTACTGCTTTGCTGTTCTCAATGTCATAAATGTAGTTGCATGGAATACCTTCTGGCCAGGTTAGGATACCCAAGCATTATTCTTTATTCATGTTGTCAGTTGCAGCATCTTAGCAAATCAAGTCTGCTACTGTGTTTGTAACTGTGTGCTCTTTGACATGTTTGTCTACAAATGTGCCCTTCCGTGTGCACTCTTGTGTGCATGACCCATAACAAAGGGTGTGTCTGTTTAATGTCCTATATATTTGTTTCTAGATCGGTCTTGCAGAATAGTTTTGTGCCTTTGTCTCTGAAATCATTCTGGATCTGCCGCTGTAAATCAGTGTTGTACGCTATGACAATATAATCTGAATCTGAGACTGCCAAAGTTGGATTCTTTGAATCTGCCAGACAAAAAGCCAGTAGTAACCCATGCAATTGATCAGTCTGAACTTAGATTACTCAGTCAGAATGAGGACACAGACACTTTGAGGACATGTCCAATGTGTGTTTATTAAAGAACAAGAATAAGGCCCGACTTTCCCTATCGCTATGGGGTATTCCCTACCTATTTTACTAAAAGTCATTAGTAATTGTCTAAAGGACTACATCCGCTGTCCAAAACGAATCTAATTGACCCTACCACTATTCTAACAAACTAAGGCCAGGAGAATGACTCCCTTCTCCTGATGGGTGCTTCTCGCACTTCTCTTCTTTAGTCTTTTGAATTTCTTGTTAATATTCATTTTTCAAATATTCTCGTTACTTTCTGAACCAGTTCTTGTAGTTCTCTTTGCAGACTTTTGAGTTTCCTCTCCTCTTTAATGATTACTTTCTTTGGTCTTACTTGGACACTACTTTGGATTTTAGATAGTCCCATGTATGCCATCAAGTGACATGGTTTAGGGAATTTCTCACAGGAACAGGAGTCCTTGTCCCCCAACTGGGAGTCTCTCCCAGTGCAATCCCACTTGCCTCTACCCCTAGGCAGGGTATTGAGGAGTGGGCTCACTCTCTAACCTCAAAGAGGGGCCTCCCCCTTGAGAAGATGTGACAAATTCCCTTGACTTGTCCCATTAGGTATCTCCTAAATATTTATTTGCAGTGTTTGATTATGTAAACTTGTTCTGATGTGTGAAGTATTCAGTAATCGCAGCACAAGGTGATAAGTATTGTGGGAGTGTAAACACAGCTGGCACTGCATACACATCAAAATATATCACTTGAATAAAATCAAAGAATGTCTTTTTAGATAATGTGGTGTTAGGCTCTTTCGCAGTGGTTCAAACCAAGTCACTTATTCTTTCCAATTCTGATTTATAATGACATTTTACATCAGATGCATTTTGTATTGCAGCCTATTGGATCCATCTGGTGTGTAATGCTTTTGCATTTGTTACATTAGATTGTGAACTATAGTCGTGTTTATATGATTTTGTTTGCAGCCAAATGTTACTCTTTTTGCACTATGACTTGCGCAGCAGTCGATATCCTTTCTTCTGGTCTAAATCTTATTTCTGGAGCACAATATGCATGTGATTTATATGCAATTGGCTTCATACTCCCACATTGCATGCTGTATAAGTGGAGACATTGTTTCCTAGCATCAGGCTAATCTTTCAATCTTTTTCAGTGTTTCTGTCTTGCAATGAACCAGTCTGTATCATTAAAGAGTAGACATGTGGCAAAATAGGAGTATGTTCTGTCAACCAGAGAGCAGGTTTGAAATTCCATGTTATCCAAGCATACAGTGTTTTCAGTAGCTCTGCGAAATTAGACACAATCTTCTGTAGTTGAGTAATCCTAGTAAAGCTTTTGTCTGAGGGATTGAGGTGGATGCATGTTCGTGCATTTCTCAAGCAAGTCTGCAGACAAACCTCCGCCCTCATTCATGAGCGTGAATCCCAGTAAGGTAACCTCACTGTGAGCTATTTAACATTTCTTGAAGTTAAAAAATATCCATTTGAAGCCAACGTGCATATGATTAAATGTACTTGCTGCAAGTGCTTAGTCACGGTCTCTTGAGTCACATAAATATCGACATACTGCCAACAATTTGGGATATCTGCTAAAAGGCTCTGTATTCTGCTTGAAAAAGTGCTTGTAATTCTTGTACCCTTGGACTATCCAAGTGAATAATAAATGACTCCTTTTAAATACAAAGACTGCAGGACAGATTCTTAAAACTGTTATTGGCGCAAGAGAAGAGATACATTAGCGCATCTCATCTTTTGCGTCAAAAAGGAGCAGACAGATTCTCAAAGGGCATCTGAATGAGCACATCTTGGATGCCTTCAACCATTTGATAATTATTGGATGCCTAAAATCATAACTACTCCACATCCTTGTGTCCCCCCAATGTCTTCTAACATTGACATGGCTAAAGCCCTATGTCTCTATTGGAGTGTAACTTGTAGATATGTAGCTTGTAAGTGTCCCAGTTTTTAAGAACGTCACTTAGGTATGTCCTCATTTTTAGAAGTATTTTAATGTTTGCTACTGCATAGTTGCCATCTCTGGCTGCGCATGTGGTTTCTGAATAGGAGCTAGACCATATTATGCAACGTAATGTAAGGAAGGTTTTTGTACAATGTCAAAATAGTGGTCGGAAGTTCATGGTCTACTTGCAAAAAAGCTCCTCCACAGTTTAGATGGAAGTGGGCTGAGAATTCTAGAATCAGGTTTTGTGTGGCTAACGGTCCACCTCTAGTATTTTCACGTGGATACATCAAATTACCCCAAAACCAGTTACCATGGTTAATGAGAGTCAGTGCTAATTTGGAAGCTGGTAGGTGTATACTGGATCGTGTCCAGATCTAGTCTTATCTGCAATGTGGCATACACATTATTGGTGCTATAGGGCTGCGTTTTAGGTAGGTATACAATGTTTCAGCTGGCAGCCCACCTAGTTGATCAACGGCAAAAGTGACACTTGTGGATGACCCTTGGTAATTGCCAACCAGGCAAAAATAGCTGTCCTACAATGAACAGGAATTTGCGCTTCCCGGTGAGCCATATTTTGGGTTCACATATTTTATCTCTGTCAAAGCTAGCAACAACTGTCATCTTGCTAAAACCTCCCGGCTGGCCCGCTATCTACCATGATTTCAAACTTTATGTTCCACAGCTCTCCCTCATCATTCGCTAAGGCACCCCCCATGAAATTGTGATTTGTACCTGTAGTCACCATATCTCCTTACTTTTGTTTGGGGGCTGGACCCTGAAACAAATTCGACAAAATGTCAGGAAATAATTGTAAATGAGGGTTGGGTTAGCTCGAATGACAGTTTAACTGTTACATTAATGAAAGACACAAAGGGAATGATTAAGCAGTAGGTTTAATGTGTGCAGTATGACATGGTCAGTACCCGGACCTTGTCAAGAGGGGATGGGATCCCCTCTCAGCCTGGTGTGTGATGCCTAGCAGGCAGCACTCCAGAGCCAGTCCTACCTCACAACGGAATGGTGGCAATTGGGTGGGCTCTAAATTCCTGTCCCATCCCGATGTGCCAGTTTGTTTATGGGCATACCCATTTCACCATGACATGCCTCACACTCCCAAAGCTCGCCAAGGTTTTTCTTTTTTTTTTCAGAAATGCTTTAGGCTATGGAGAAGAGTACCTGCAAGGGAGAGAATTCTCACAGGAATAAGCAAAGCCATTGTTAAACCTGCTGGTGAGGGAAAGTCACTGGAGAGAGAATCAGAGACCTGGCGCGATGTCTCAGAATCATGCACGCATCCGCATTTCATCATTGATATGATAGGTTATTTATAACGCGCTTAATACCCAGAGGTTTCTAAGCACGGACCCGGGGATCGAACCTGTGGTGCTCCGTGTCATCTTGCCCCTGAGCTATCCTCCTAAGAACATTGCCGGAGTGATGCAAACGATCAAGTGGGCAGCCTGAACTCATATGTGGCTTCTCCAAAGACGCACACTGCATGCTAGCCTTGACCCGCCAGGGAACGAGACAGGTGTAGGCCACCTATAGAACCTGGGAATTAACAGAAAACCCCACCACTTGAAAACAGTTACATTAGGGGCATCTAGCCTAGAACCCTCTAACACAAACTGGAACATTGCATGAGAAGATCAAAGAGTACTATGCATGTACCCTATTGACTGTGCTTATCCTCATGTAGTCAATGAGGATAAGCGTGTCAATAGGGTACAGGCATAGTACACTTTGATTTTCATGAGGCTGGAGAATAGCCTCACTGTGCCTTTGACAGCAGCTCTCTAGCATCTAATTACTCTCAATCTACTAATTCAATATTTCTAGTTAGTACCCAGCTCACATTGACCATCTTAGGGTTCGCCCCTCTTTTCTTATACGAATGCATGAGAAGAATCATCATCATTATTCCGAGGCGGCCACGCATAGAGAAAGGGGGCAGGCCTTAAGGGACTATATAAAGATTTTCTTACATGTAACAAGTCCCGGATGGGTAAGACAGGGCCTGATTGCCCAGGGACAGCTGACCAACCAGAGGAGTGGGTTAAAAGGGACCCCAACAAACAGGAAGTTGTGAGTTGTTCAGATGAGGTCAGAAGAGGAGGAGGTGGCAGATGGAGAGGCCAGCAGGAGGAAAGGTGGGGGATGTAAGGTAAATGTGAGCGGTCAGAAATGTGAGGCGGACAACTTTGTGAAGATTTTTCAAAAGATGCCATTTAATTACCTCAAAAGGTTGAATAAACGCCTCAATATCCCTACCCTGCCGAGGATCTCCCTGCGTTAAATAAACTAAAGGAAACTCTGTAACACATTTTTTCTGTCCCTCAAACTTGTACATACAACAACTCAACAAGGCAATATATGGCAGTTCAACTATAACACACACAACAGTTATGTCCAAAGTTTGATAACTGTTTCTCCTGTAATCCTGTAATCTGGGTGAATTCACCTTCCTGAGATTCAAGCAGGATTCTGTTCAACAGTTCCAAAAGGATAAGGAAATCCTGTCCTATAACAAAGTTCCAATACAATTCTGTTTGTTCCAACTTGAATTCGACCAACAGTTCAAAATTGTTCAACAAGAATTTCCTCTTTCCACTTATTACAAATAACTTGAAACAGCATTTTCTCATCAACAAGCTTTTCCTCTTTTTCACTCCGGCAGTAACGCTTTTAGTGCCGGCGGAAACTGCATCACTGCCGGAATGGTAAGCATTGCGGGGGCCATTTTGAAAAACACAATCCATTAAATATTCCCACTTCCTGCAGCCATCTGGTCCAGGAAAGAAGCAAGAAAGTCTAAGGAGAGGATAAGAGGCAAGGTGGCAGAACATTGTCTGCGCAAACCCAAATTTAGTGAGATGGAGCAGGTGGTCCTCACAGATAAGGTCATTGCCCACTGTGAGGAACATTATGGCAGTTGGCAGCAGAACACCACTGGGGAGAGAATGTAACGCTCACCTGATTCCCGCAGAGGCGCCGGTCTTGACTGGGTGAATGCCGTATCTTCAAAGGTGATGTGTAACACACGGTTGGCTCTTTGGGCTGGACCTCTGTGCACTGTATGTCTGACTCGAAGAGTAAGATGTCTGCAGATAGAAAATATGGGATTAATGAACTGGGGTTATTGGGTGCCTCTCTCCTCTTCCCTTTCTCTTCTCCTGTAGAACCCCAAAGGTTAACGCCCTCACCTTAGGTAAGTGAACGCCGAGCTCTCCATCTGCCTCGGGGCAGGGTGCCGTAACCGGTTTCTTCACTGGATAAGGGTGCAGGCCTCTTGACCTCAGAGGACTGCTGTCCGTCGTTAACTGCATGAACGGTAAGTTCTGGGCACTTCAAATGTCTTAAAAGTCTTTTATAATGATATCTCTTGTTTTGCAGGGTTCCGGCGATGGTGGATGGCGGGCTGATGAGAGTTGAGGATCAAACCCGCGTGAGGAATAGAAGCGCCTGGAAGCACGTAAGTAAGCGCTTGTAGCCTGCTTCACGATGCGCACTAACTATCCCTTTTATCTTGCAGGTACAAGTTCAGAGCTTTAGAGAAGCTGAAGGGTGCTGGAATACCCACTGGATTCGGCGTGGGAAGGAGTAATGGCACGTGAGTAATAAAGTTGCCCAATGTCTTTAAACGCACCTTCTTTTGTCTTTCAGATGCGGGATGCAGCGCCGAAGGCCTCCGGAGCGTGCGAAGAGCTGGTAAGCTTTTGTCTTTCAGATGCCGGAATGCAGTGCGAAGACCACCGGAGCATGCGAAGAGTAGGTAAGCCTTTGTCTTTCAGATGCCGGAATGCAGCACGAGGCGTTGGTGACAGCCGATGGACCAGGGAAGAGATGCGCTGCCACTGAAGACCGTAGTGCTAACCTGTTCTTTCTTTGTCTTTACAGGTGCTGCTGAAGACTGGATTCCAGGATGGTAAGCCTTTGTTCCCTTAGGCCCAGGATCAGAAGCAGAAGACACGATGAGCGTTCTGCTGCAGAGAATGCAGAATAACGCAAAGCAAGATTCATCCATCGGGTGTGGTTTAAATAGCCTCCTGTAGTGCTTAGGTGTCTCCTTCCACAGCCACGCCTAGGTAAGAAAAGAGTTCCTGCTTTCCAGAAGAGTTCCAGTGTTCTGAACCTAGGGAGTGGCTCCTGCCCCACCCAACAGGAAAAGTAGTCCCAAACAGAAGAGGATCAGGGGTTCAACTGGCAGGTAAGTAAGCAGCATGGTCTGCTGCAGGTAAGTCCACCCAAGCATTATGAGCCTGGCGCCTCCAGCGCTGGGACTGGGCATCTTTATGAGCCTGGTGCCACTGGCGCCAGGACAGGGTCCAAAAGGTCCCAATTGGGACTGGCTGGCACTCGGAACCGGGGTTATGGGTCTGCTTCCAAGGGAGTCGGGCAAGTCCTGATCTTTTGGAAGCAGAGATCATGACAGCACCCCCCCTCAAGGCCCCTCCCAAACCGGGCTTCTCCGGGGGTTTGGGCTTGTTAGGAAATGTTCGATGAACTCTTTTGATTAGACGAGGCGCGTGGACATATTCTGCAGGTTCCCAGGATCTTTCTTGGGGACCGTAGCCTTTCCAGTCAATCAGGTGAAATAGTTTAGATTTGGAGATCTTGGAATCCAGGATGCTTTTGACTTCAAACTCGAGTTCTCCATCAACTAGAATAGGTTTTGGAGATGTAGTTAGTCGGGTTTGAGGTTGCACGGGTTTTAATAGAGAGACGTGGAAGACCGGATGTATCTTCATGTGAGGGGGCAAGTCCAACTTGACCGCTACTGGATTTACTATGGTAGTGATGGAATAGGGACCAAGGTATCTTGGGTTGAATGTGCGTGGTCCTTTTAGAGGTAGATATTTGGTGGATAACCAGACTTGATCTCCTACTTGATATTGGGGGGCTTCCTTCCGATGTTGGTCTGCTCCTTTCTTGTATTGTTCTTTAGCCCTGTGAAGGTGAGAAACGGCTTCCTTAAAGGCTTGGGTGATTGTAGAATGCAGGTGGTCTACTGCTGGTGTTCCAAGATCTTGGAGTGGATCCAACTCCGAGGTTCGAGGGTGACTACCGTATAAAAGAAAAAACGGGGTCTTCCCAGTTCCCGAGTGGACAGAGTTATTGTAGGCATATTCGGCTATCCAAAGGATATCTTTCCAAGTTTTTTCAGTTTGTTGTAGCATGCAACGCAAATACTGTTCCAGAGTTTGATTGGTCCTCTCGGTTTGTCCGTCGGTTTGAGGGTGGTGGCTGGTCAAAAGTCTCACATCAATTTGAGCCGACCGACAGCAACTTCGCCAAAAATGAGAAATAAATTGACTACCTCGATCCGAAATTAGAACTGAAGGAAAACCGTGCAGTCAAACGATGTTTTAGAGAAATTCTCGGGCCAGAGTTGCTGCTGTTGGTAAGCCTGTGAGTGGAATGAAATGCGCCATCTTGGAGAATAGGTCCACGATTACTAGGATCATATTGTATCCGGAGCATGGAGGTAGATCGGTGATGAAGTCCATAGAAAGCGTATGCCAAGGGCGAGGCGGGATGTCAATAGGGCGTAAGAGGCCGGCTGGTTTTTCCTTTTGACTCTTGTTTTGGGCGCATACTCCACAGGACATTATAAAGTCTCTTTTTTCCAAGACGGCCACCAGAAGTAGCGCTTGATCTTTTCCAAGGTCTTGGTCATACCGGGATGTCCTTCCATTAAAGAATCGTGATAACAAGAGATTACCTTTTTCTGTAAATCTGTGCTGGGCAGGTATAACCGTTCTTGGAAATATAATAGGTTGTCCTTCACCCTAAAGTCCTTTCCCTGCAGATGCCAATTCTGTATGTCTGCTGGAGTTACCAGTAGCCTGGCTTTATCCTTAACTTCCTCTATGGATTGTGTGGCGATTACACCTAGAATTCTTTGTTCGGGAATGATAGGTACAGGTTTAGGATTGATCAAATGTTCTTCCACTCCCATACGAGAAAGGGCATCAGCTTTACCATTTTTTGTACCAGGTCGATAGGTAATTATGAAGTCAAACTCGGCAAAGAATAGCGCCCAACGGAGTTGCCTAGAGGATTGAGCTTTTGCAGTTTTCAAATATTGCAGGTTTCGGTGATCTGTAATCACAGTAACGGTGTGTCGGGCCCCCAGAAGATAATGCCGCCAAGCCTTAAAGGCAGACTTGATAGCTAGAAGTTCCTTATCAGTAATAGTGTAATTGATTTCAGGAGGCGAGAATTTGCGGGACCAAAATGCCACGGGATGCAACTGATTGGTTACTGGGTCCTTTTGTGATAGAACTTCCCCCATGGCACGGCTCGAAGCATCAGTTTCAACGATGTAGGGGAGTTCTGGGCGAGGATGTTTTAAGATCGGTGCAGAGATAAATCTAGTCTTCAAATTCTGGAAAGCTTGTTCCGCCTCGGTAGACCATTCAAAACGTTTGTTTTTCTTTAACAAGGCGGTGATGGGCTGGACTATTCGAGAGAATTCGGGGATAAACCTGCGGTAAAAGTTAGCGAAGCCTAACATGCTTTGAACACCTTTTACGGAGGATGGCGATGGCCATTTGAGAATTGCATCGACCTTCTTTGAATCCATACGCACTCCGCTAGGTGATAATATGAATCCCAAGAATTCAACTTCAGTCACGTTGAAAACACATTTTTCCAACTTAGCGAAAAGTTTGTGTTGACGCAATCTCTCGAGGACCATTTTCACGTGTTTCTGATGTTCAGTTTCCGATGAAGAATAAACGAGGATGTCGTCAATGTAAACAACAACACACACATCTATGAGCTCTCTGAGGACATCGTTCATAAAATATTGAAAGGCGGCCGGGGCATTGCAAAGTCCGAAGGGCATGACCTGATATTCAAATAGCCCATACTTGGTGCGGAAGGCCGTCTTCCATTCATCGCCCTCTTTTACTCGTACCAAGTGGTAGGCTCCTCTAAAATCCAGCTTTGTATATATGCATGCTTTTCTAACTTGGTCCAGGAGTTCAGGGATCAAAGGTAACGGATATCTATTCTTAATGGTGATCTGGTTCAGGGTGCGATAATCTATACAAGTTCTAAGGTCCCCTTCTTTTTTTGGAACGAAGAACAAAGCTGAGGAAGCAGGGGACTTGGAAGGACGAATAAACCCATTCGCTAGGTATTGATCCAGGTATTGTCGGAGGTGAAGATTCTCAGGCTCGGTGAGGGCATAAATTCTACTACAAGGAGGAGTAGATCCAGGTATCAGGTCTATCTGGCAGTCATAAGACCTATGAGGAGGTAGAGAGTTAGCCTGATCCTTCCGGAAAACATCTTGGAATTCTAGGTATTCAGGAGGTAACTGGGGAGCCTCCGAGGAAATTGCTGCCAGTGCAACACCAGGTCGAGGGTGACAAGTAGAGACACATTCTGGAAACTGAACCGTTCTTGCTCGCCAATCGATCTGAGGATTGTGCTTCTCTAACCAAGGAATTCCTAGAATAATCTGGAACTGAGGGGCCTTGATCACATCGAACACGATCTTCTCATGGTGTCCATCTTGACTTACTAGCGTCACTTCTTGGGTGGTATGCGTTACTGGTCCGGAGGCTATCTCCGTACCATCCACCGTAGTAATGACGTCCTTTACAGCCTTTGGACAAAGAGTCAGATTCATCCTCAAAACCATTTCATGATCCACATAATTGCCGATGGCACCGCTGTCGACGTAAGCTTCAATCGCATGTAATCGATCCGGATGTTCAGGGCTAATGAGGACCATAGGTATCACGAAATGCGAGGTCACGGAACTGGTTTTAACGCTCGGCAAGAGGACCTCTATTCTTGTCAGGTGAGGTCGTTTCCCTGCTCAGAGTTTGTGACCCTGGTAACTACAGCTCCTACTGCCTTCTTGGCTGGTTTCAACGGACAGTCTCGAAGAAAGTGCCCCGAGTTTCCGCAATAGAGGCATAATTGCAGCTGTTTTCTCCTTTCCCGCTCCTTTTGTGTTAGTGGTCCTTTCAGGCCCCCTATTTGCATGGGTTCCCCGGAGTCTACTCCTTTGGTAGGAGTTGGTGGTTTGGAAAATACTCGAGCATCAAACTTGGAACGATCGGCCTTCCTGTTCTGCAGTCTGTGGTCAATTTGAACGACTAAGTCAATATAGTCCGAACAGTCTTGCGGGGGATTCACTACTTGGGCCAACACATCTTTGAGCTCTCCACGTAGACCTCTATAAAACAGCATAATCCTTTTGTCCTCAGGCCATCGAGTTTCCACTATCAGTCTGTTGAAAGACGCAATATAAGCCAAAAGGTCTTGATTACCCTGTCGCAATGAAAGGAGCTCATTGTCCAAGGCCTGCCCCTGTGAATGTCTTGCAAACAGTTTTTCCATACTGAGCTGAAAAGCTTGAAAATCATGGAGAACCGGATCATCTTGATTAACTAGAGGGATCGACCAGTCTGCCGCATTGCCACTAAGGTACGAAAGCACGAAAGCTACCTTAGCTTGATCAGTTGGAAAGGCTGCTGGCCGGCATAAGAAGTGCAACCGGCACTGATTAATAAATACTGCAAACCTCTTTGGGTCACCAGAAAATCGTTCGGGGGAGCCAGAGGTACATTCCCAGGTAGGTTGATCTGCACTGGGTTCGTAGAGGATGTTGAAGGAAGATTTGCCCCTGATGCGGGTAACGGAGTTTGTCCGGCTTGTGACTGTAGCAATTGTCTAGCGAGATCGTCTGTTCGCTCCTTGGAAATAATCAGTTCCCTTCTTAGAGCATTCGTTTCCTGACGGGCTGCATGCACTTCTGCTCTTAGTTCCCCAAGTAACTGGGCTAGCTGGTCGGTATCCGAGGTTTCCATAGCGCCTGGGTGGGAGTTTTGCGGTAGGCTTTGCGTTCTGTAACGCTCACCTGATTCCCGCAGAGGCGCCGGTCTTGACTGGGTGAATGCCGTATCTTCAAAGGTGATGTGTAACACACGGTTGGCTCTTTGGGCTGGACCTCTGTGCACTGTATGTCTGACTCGAAGAGTAAGATGTCTGCAGATAGAAAATATGGTATTAATGAACTGGGGTTATTGGGTGCCTCTCTCCTCTTCCCTTTCTCTTCTCCTGTAGAACCCCAAAGGTTAACGCCCTCACCTTAGGTAAGTGAACGCCGAGCTCTCCATCTGCCTCGGGGCAGGGTGCCGTAACCGGTTTCTTCACTGGATAAGGGTGCAGGCCTCTTGACCTCAGAGGACTGCTGTCCGTCGTTAACTGCACGAACGGTAAGTTCTGGGCACTTCAAATGTCTTAAAAGTCTTTTATAATGATATCTCTTGTTTTGCAGGGTTCCGGCGATGGTGGATGGCGGGCTGATGAGAGTTGAGGATCGAACCCGCGTGAGGAATAGAAGCGCCTGGAAGCACGTAAGTAAGCGCTTGTAGCCTGCTTCACGATGCGCACTAACTGTCCCTTTTATCTTGCAGGTACAAGTTCGGAGCTTTAGAGAAGCTGAAGGGTGCTGGAATACCCACTGGATTCGGCGTGGGAAGGAGTAATGGCACGTGAGTAATAAAGTTGCCCAATTTCTTTAAACGCACCTTCTTTTGTCTTTCAGATGCAGGATGCAGCGCCGAAGGCCTCCGGAGCGTGCGAAGAGCTGGTAAGCTTTTGTCTTTCAGATGCCGGAATGCAGTGTGAAGACCTCCGGAGCATGCAAAGAGTAGGTAAGCCTTTGTCTTTCAGATGCCGGAATGCAGCACGAGGCGTTGGTGACAGCCGATGGACCAGGGAAGAGATGCGCTGCCACTGAAGACCGTAGTGCTAACCTGTTCTTTCTTTGTCTTTACAGGTGCTGCTGAAGACTGGATTCCAGGATGGTAAGCCTTTGTTCCCTTAGGCCCAGGATCAGAAGCAGAAGACACGATGAGCGTTCTGCTGCAGAGAATGCAGAATAACGCAAAGCAAGATTCATCCATCGGGTGTGGTTTAAATAGCCTCCTGTAGTGCTTAGGTGTCTCCTTCCACAGCCACGCCTAGGTAAGAAAAGAGTTCCTGCTTTCCAGAAGAGTTCCAGTGTTCTGAACCTAGGGAGTGGCTCCTGCCCCACCCAACAGGAAAAGTAGTCCCAAACAGAAGAGGATCAGGGGTTCAACTGGCAGGTAAGTAAGCAGCATGGTATGCTGCAGGTAAGTCCACCCAAGCATTATGAGCCCGGCGCTTCCAGCGCTGGGACTGGGCATCTTTATGAGCCTGGTGCCACTGGCGCCAGGACAGGGTCCAAAAGGTCCTAATTGGGACTGGGTGGCACTCGGAACCGGGGTTATGGGTCTGCTTCCAAGGGAGTCGGGCAAGTCCTGATCTTTTGGAAGCAGAGATCATGACAGAGAAGGACTGCCATCTGCCAAAAGGTGACAGCAGTGGCAAGTGTACCCTGTGATGGAGAGGACTGCCACAAGCGGTGGGACGACCAGAGGGTCAGGGTGCAGGGACTGCTGTCCCAACACCACCAGGTTTCCATGGCGACTGGAGGAAGCACTGTGGAGCCACTATTCCGCAATGCCTGGCAAGAGAAATGCACTATGGTGCTGGACATCGAAGGGATAGAGGGAGTGGGCAGTGCAGAGGCAGGTGCAGCGGCCAGGAGGCGAGTCATCTCCCCAACACAAGTACATGCACAAATGACAGCCCAGCATAAGATACCCCAGTGGACAGGGACACATGTCAGCAGACCCAGAAACTGGGCATGCCAGCAGGGCAGAGTGACGTGGTGGCGCATCAGCCACCCTCCACTGCAGCCACAGGGCATGGCACCAAGGGCACCCCTGAGAGTCACAGCAGCGCAACCTGTACCAGCGGGATTGAGGTGTGAGAGCAACCACAACACCATGCAGCAGTCACACCAGCATGTTGCGTGCCCATTCAGCCTGCCCCATTTTGGCATGGCAGACAAACTACAGGGAAGTACACATCCCCCACACCGACATGTGCCTAGCCGGCCAATGACTGTCACCACAGTGCAGCCTTGCTGGCTGCACAGCAGTGCCACATGACAGTGCCATGGACTAAGCCACCACCACCCCCCCATCATGTGAGTGCCACCCGGGTCGGGGATGTGGGGGCATGAAGGACAAACGTAAGCTGTCCCAGCCTGGACACCCTGCCCTCCCCATAAACAGGCCAAAGGCCAACTGGCCATGTACCACACACCCATCACCACAAGCAACCCCATGATTCTGGGCCCACGTGCAATCTTCCCTGACCAACCATGCCCATTTGCTCATGTGTGTGGGGTCCCATTCTGTACCCTAGAAATTGTGACTTGCATGCCAGCACATTTCCTATGTCCCTTACAGGCACTCACGCATCGCCACAGGCATCAGAGGAGGAGGATGTTGCAGGCCCATCTGTGAGCCGCGTATCCAGGCTCTCAATGTCTGCCACCACCACCCTGCAAAGGCCCACTCAGGCCACATCGAGGGGGATGTCCCGCCACGTAACACGCAACAGAGCAGTGCAAAGCCAACGCCCACACCACAGGCCACCAGGAGCAGTGCAAGGCACACTGCACCAACACTTGCAGCAGGAGGCAGAGACACCAAGGCCACACCTGCTGGCTGGGTGACTGAGGAGGCACAGGGGGACACCAGCCGGTGTCACCACCTGCAGAAGAGCCACAGACCTCGGGGAGCCCGCCACACCACGAACTTCAACAATCCCCGGAGAGTCTACCATGCCGCCAGCATCAACACTCCCCAGAGAGCCTACCACACCGCCAGCATACATCGACACCCGAGCCGGATGTTGATACACCCTCATATGGCTCACCTGAATACAGACCAGGGCCAGTGCAGAGCCCCTCAACCACACAGCACACACCAGCACGCAGCATGCTGTTAGAGAGGCTTGAGGACATGGAGTGCAGAGCGCGGGAGATGGAGGCAATTGGCCACAAGCACTTTTAACACCTGCAGGCCATTAGGGACAGCATCCAAGGGGCTACCCGCCCCAGGATAGTGCGGGCCTCGCGCAGAACAGGGCTGAGACAACAGCCAACACAGCTACACTGACACTGTATGGCCAGAGGGTCAGGAAGATGACAGAAGGTGTCTCCGCAGCGGCAGAGGCCTTCCGGCAGAGCATGGAGGTGCAATGCCAACAAAACCCGGGGACAGGCTCTGTCCCTTCCACTTCAACCACACCCACAGAGGGGTCACAGCAGGGCACGCTGAGGTGTCGTCACAGTGCCTTCTGTGCCCAAAATCACCAGGGGCTGTCGGGGGGAGAGGTCCAAGTTTTGAAGGACTCTGAGCCATTGATTTCCATGAGTGTCCATGCTGGGGAGTTGGTGGTGGGAGGGAAAAGGAGGGATAATATGATGGGAAGTTGGTGGTGGGAGGGGGAGAGAGGATAGTATGAGGAGGAGTTGGTGGTGGGACGGGTATAGTTTGGGCACGTCATTACATAAAAACCATTGAACTTCAACAATGCGAGGACATTCCTGATTGTGTCATTGTTGTATTTATTGATTGAGGTGGTGTTACACAGTCGTGCATAGTTTGTGCCATGTGAAAATGTCAAAATAATTGTCTAGCAATGCCTGGCGTGCCAATCCCCCATCCCTCATGTCATCTCTGGCAATGCGTGTATTTGCCACAGCCACAGACACTGCTTCCTCATCCTCTGGGGGAGGTATGTCCATGTCAGGGGGTAGTGGAACATTTCTCCTCAGGCAGATATTGTGCAGCATACACAAGCACAATTTTACCCACTTTCTCTAGAGCATACATCACGGCTCCACCAGTACGGTCGAGGTAGTGGAAGCGTGCCTTCAGGAGGCCAAAGGTACGCTCAATGCACATATGGTTTGTGCTGTGAGTGTGGTTGTAGACAATATCCTGTGGTGTTTGTGAATCACGCACAGGGGTCATTAGCCAGGGCAGCTGTGGGTATCTGGAGTCACCTCCCTGGTGGGAGGCACAGGTATTAGACACGGTGTAAGGTGTGGGGGTGGATTTACACAATATCAGGTCAATGGACTACTTGTGCATGCACATGGACCTTCATTTAACGGCATGTTACTATTCTATGTCACTCATGTCATGCATTGTTGGTGCTTCACATGTTCCCTGCTCTCTATTCCATCCCAGCATATGTTGCATAAGGTGTATGTTGGTGACATGTGCAGCGGACATTGTGGCAGTGTATTTCCACCGTGCCTGTGGCATGCTGGGTTCCCGATCGACACTTCCTGGTCATCTGGTGCCAACGGGTTTGCATCCTGGGCTGGCCGCACATGGATGCATAATGTGCTACTGGCAGGGTTGTTGTGTGAAGCAATGTGGCCATTTGTCAGCATTATTTTGTGTGGTGTAGACAATATCCTGTGGTGTTTGTGAATCACGCACAGGGGTCATTAGCCTGGGCAGCTGTGGGTATCCGGAGTCACCTGCCTGGTGGGAGCCACAGGTATTAGACACGGTGTAAGATGTGGGGGTGGATTTACACAATATCAGATCAATGACTACTTGTGCATGCACATGGATCTTCCTTTCACGGCATGTGACTATTCTATGTCGCTCATGTCATGCATTGTTGGTGCTTCACATGCTCCCTGCTCTCTATTCCATCCCAGCATATGTTGCATAAGGTGTATGTCGGTGACATGTGCAGCGGACATGGTGGCTGTCATGTGGCAGTGTATTTCCACCATGTCTGTGGCATGCTGGGTTCCTGATTGACACTTCCTGGTCATCTGGTGCCAACGGGTTTGCATCCTGGGCTGGCCGCACATAGATGCATGGATGTGCTACTGGCAGCGTTGTTGTGTGAAGCCATGTGGCCATTTGTCAGCATTGATTTAGTAAGTGCATGTTGCATTGTGGTACCTGTACTCATGTTGGTGTAAATAGTTGCTACTGTATGTGTGTTGATGCTTCTCATGCAGGTAGGTCTGGCATGTGCATGCTCCCTGGCCTGTACTGTGACGATGGTGTGGGAGGAGGTGAAGTACAGATTTCACATTCACTTGTCATACCATCCTTTGTGTAGTCATTTGCACCCCGCCCCCATTTTGGGCATGTGCTTTATGGTGCATGTGTGCTGGCTTTTCTACTCACCCACTATCCAGGTCAGTTATCCTCTGTGCCTCTCCATGTATCCTGGCAGTGTGCTGTTCCATAGGACCATGCCATCGTGGATGGAACCAGGGTAACGGGCACAGCAGTGGGTGTTGTACAGATTGGGGATCGCAGGTCACCTGCACATTCAGGGAGTGGTATTGCTTGCGGTTTCGGTACACTGCTTCATGGGCCTGGGAGGACACCAGCGCAACATGGGTACAGTCCAGGGCAGCGATCACGTTTGGCATTTGGGAAATGGCATAGAACTGTACCTTCATGGTATTGACCTGGACTGGGGTGATAGGCAGTGAGATGTGGCGTTGCACTTGCCGCAGGAGGGATTTAAGCACCTGGGTCAACAATGCGCAGAATGCGGGCTGTGCCATGCCTTGCATCATGATCAGGGTGCTCCAAGGTGCCTGTTCCAAGAAATTGTAGGACAGACACTAGCTTCAACAGTGGGGGCACAGCTGTCCGGATGTTGATCCGGCTTCCTATGTCGTCCTGTATTGTGGTGAGCAGCTCTGTTATGTTATCCCTGTTAAGGCAGTATGGGGTGACCAAATGGCTGTCGGTGAGGGTGCAGGGTGAGGGTCTAGCCCTGGGGATCGGTGCATGCCTTGCTAGGGCTCTGCTCCTTCTGCTCCTCCTCCTCCTCCACTCCCACTTGCCCCGAATCCCCGGTACTCCCTGTCCCCTGGCCTGGTTGTCCTGCCTCTACTTCCAAGCACAGTATGAGCAGCTGTCTGTCCCAGCTCACAGTGGCTAGTGGCATCATGGTGTTGGAAACAGTGTTTGGGGTAGGGATATACCTTATGTAGCCCTCCTGGGTGGATTGGGTTCACTTGTGGCTTCATTTCAGGCACTAGTGTTAATTTACCTCCTGCTAGAAGCTGGAGGTAACTGCACTGTGTTTTCGGCAGTATTAGCACCAGTTTTCATGCTAATTGCGCCGAACATGGACTTGTGATGTGGCTGTATTTGCGCCTTGTGTGTCCAGCTATAATAGCACCAGCGGTAATAGCGCCAGCTGTAATAGCGCCAGCTGTAATAGCGCTGGCTGCCATAGCGCTGTCTGCTTTTGCAGTTGCCGGTATTTGCGCTGGGTCATGATCTGGTGGAGCGGTATTGGTGCCGTTAATTCCGTTACTGCTGCATTTGAGGGATACCGCCAGACTTGAGATGAGGCCCTAAGTCTCTTAATTGCCTCCTCTTGGTTTTCGCAATGTTGTTTCTTATTAAATTGCCTCAGTGTAATTCTCTCTAGGCTTTGGCAATAGTTGTTTGTATTGGGTTCTATAAATATTGCCTTATCCTGTTGCTGGCCTTTATCCTGACCCACATAAATACAACAACACTTTTCTGGTCTGTATTTCAAGTTCTTATTTTGCCACCACCTTCTCTTTACATCAGCGTGATTTTCAAACGGATTATTGTTCAGCTTTACAGTTTGGTGTTCAAAATCATAGTTATTGTGCCCTTTCACTCTCTTTGTAATAGTTCTTTGGTTATAGCACCCCGGCTTGCCAGCGGGCGATCAAGTAGCACTCTGGGGTCACAGCACAATAGTGAACTCACCAGGTCTGATGTGTGTGTCTGTTCGCTCTGCTTCCTGCTTCGTTTTATCCCTTGCGGCCCGTGCCACTCAAAAAAGGAGCTTTCTCTGCTCCAGAGGCTCTCCGGTGCTCACCTGCCACCTGAGCTACACTTCCCGCTGTGCAACCTCTGCAATTCAGGTCTCCAGGGGGAAAGCTTCCAACTTCAATGCTTCCTGCTGCTTGACCTCTGCAATAAAGACCCCCTCGGGACCGGCAACTGCTCAACATATAACAGTGGTCCCAGCGTTTCCGTTCGCCTCCAAAATCTGCCTCTGCTGCAATGTGGAGAGACCTCGACTACTCCAACTCCTGCTGCTACTCTTCTTCATGGGCTGCACCTGAGGGGTCCTTTTAAGCCTCCCAGTCTCCCCCATGTGTGGGTCATTATCACTAATAGGCTGCAACTTGGAGTCTCGTGCCTCTGCAGTCCTCTTTTTCGTCCCAGTACTTTGAGAATTGTGGGACTTCGAGTCCACAATGTAAAAATCAGTTTTACCTACAGTTTCTTTTTTACAGTATGCCATCAAAAGGGTGGGGGTCTCCGGAGAAGTTATAAAAAGGTCTTTCCCATTCTTCTCGACCTATCCCTCCCCCCCATGTGATCCTCCCGCAGAACACCACCGCCAGGATCAGGATCAGAATGTGTATGCCTTTCCCTTGCCACCTGAGAAGGGTCCCAGGTAAGGGTTTCTGTAGGAATCATCTCTGATTCATCACATAATGTAATGTAATTGTCATTTGTATAGCGCCTTTTCCCATTGGTACGGCATCAACACGCTGTAGGTGAATGCCCTCGGGGGACCGAAGTCCAATGTATGGGAAATTTGTCAGAGGAGTTTAGAATGCTTGTGTGCATTTTAGCCAATATGAAGGTGGGTAGGGTGGCCAAGTGCCTGCTAGCAACCCATATAAAGTTGGCATGGGGATGGGTGCTGTGAGGTAGTCAGTAGAGTAAGTGAGTGAAAGGAGACTCATGTGTCCAGCTAGACCACATTTTATACCATGGTGAATACCTGCATTCTTATGGCAGAGATGTTGTGCAATGTGTCTTTAAATGTCTATGATAGCAGGTGCGTTGGCGTAGGTGGCCTTGCCAACGGCTATCTTCCATAAGCATGGAGTGTGATATGTACCCGTGTGTTCCAGCTGGTTTCTTGCTTTCAGAGATGTGTCATGGATTCTGTCCCGTGGTCTGCTGGAGTTTCTTCTCTCTGTCGTTCGGTACATTACATGGAGGGTTCTTTGCTGCCCCGGCCTACCTGAGAAGTGGTTAAATAATCCAAAGGCATGGGTTTGTCAGGAGTCATGTAGTCGGTGGGAAAATCCAGGTCTTGTGGGCCCTCTGTAAGGCAAGGTGATCCTCTATGCATCCTATGCTAATCAGAATAGTGTTCCAGATTGAGTGGGCTTGGACGGAGAAGGAGGATCCCCCTATTCCTGTCGATTTTAATGGAGGGATCACACGGAGGAGTGTGGTTCCTAATCGCAGATTTCTGTTGAGTTGGTAACGGATGTGTTTCTACTGAAGGTATTCATGGCCTTTCTTTTGTAGGGCACAGTGAGTGATGTACATGGCCTTGAAAGTGGCCCGTCGCCTGACAGGGAGCCAGTGGAGGATACGGAGGGCTGAAGCGATGTACTCTCTGGGGCCAATGGCCAGGAGGCGCCTAGCTGTGGTGTTTTGGATCCTTTGGAGCTTTCCGAGTTCAGAAGCTGGGGCACCCAGGTAGAGTGAATTGTCGTGGTCGAGGTGGGAGAGGACAATGGCAATGATTGCGGTGACTCTGGAAGAGTGGAGCGTGGAGGTGATTTTTGGTGCAGGGGAGGCACTGGTTAGTGGTTGCAAGTGGTACTGAGTTTTGAGTGTGCATGAAAGAGTGGGGAGTGTATTTAAGAGAGGAAGTGGGGGAGTGGTTGTGAATTGATTGTGTGAATGAAAGGAGGAGTTTGAGTAAGAGATAATGGGCCTCATTACGACCCTGGGGTTAACCATGGCGCTGTTAGCGCCATGGTTGACGCCGGTATTTTACCAACTCCGCCATGGTGAATGGCGGTATTACCGCCCCATTCCAAGGTTGGCGGGGCGGTAATTCCCCATTCACCATTGGCCCTTCCCCATTCCCATTTTTGCCCCCATAGGGCTCAATGGGAATGGGGAAGGCGGTAATTACCTCGAAAGTCCCTTTGCGGGTTCCTTCCTTAACGGCTGGTAAAACCAGCTGTTAAGGTCGGGACCCGCAAAGGGACCTCCTAATTAGGCGGTAAGGGTTTAACAGCGCCGACACCTTTTACGGCGCCGTTAACCCCTTACCGCCTGGGTCGTAATGAGGCCCAATGTAATGTAAGTGGTCTTGTATAGCGCTTGTCTCCCTCTATTGGTGGCCTCAACGCAAAGTGGGGCAGTGCTAAAGGCATATGAGAAACCTGTGATGTTGATGGGCGCAGGTTGGAAGTACTTGGTTACTGAGTTCCAATCTGCTTTCTATGGGTTTGGCAGAAGAGACTTGGGAGTATTTTATCCATGGGGAAGATCCCATGATCTGATAGACGATAGCGCTTTGGGTGTGGTTAGCTGCTGATTTGAAACAGCGTAACAGGACTAAATAGGAGAGTTTAGTTGTGGCTTGTTTAGTGTTGATATGCTAACAGTTAGGCCTGTTGAGGCCTTCTGTGGGTGTATGTGTGTGTGTGTGTGTGGTGTATGTTTTTTAAATATGTATTGTATTTATATAGCGCTTACCGCTGAAGCGCTTTACAAAAAAATCAAAATTGTACAATGAATATGTAAATGTCAGATGAACAGATCAAGCAAAATGGAAATGGTCCTTAAGACAAGATGTACAAAGAGAAAATGAGGATAGGGACCGCAGGAAAAGAGGGAGAGCACTCCACTGCTTAATCGCAATTAGAGCGAAGGAACAAAAGCGAAAAGAGGCACAAGAAGGTCGAGGGACATCTAAGAGAAAGAGAGACTGAGACCAAAGAGTGCGAGAAGGAGAGGAAAAGGAGATTAGAGGCGAAAGATAGGGAGGTGCTAAACCATGAAAACATTTGAAAACAATATATAGAAAGTTGAAAAGTAGCTAGTCTTTAAAGGATAGCCACCATAGTGAATGTAAAGCCGAGGAGATCGAGCCACACAGGGAGAGAATACACAGAACATGAAGAGAAGAATGATAGATTGAACGAAGAGGAGAAAGCTGATTCGGAGGAAGACCAAGAAGAATGATAGAGCAATATTACAAGCTAGAAAAGACTAAAAAAGAGATAAGAAGCTTAGTGACATCGAAGGTGATGAACCAACAGGCCTTTCAGATGTTGATGAGTTGAAAGCGGCAAGATCGTGAGACAGTAGAAATGTGAGAAGTGAATGAGAGAGAAGTGTTGACAATAACGCCCAGGTTATGGGCCGAAGTAGAAATTGGAAGAGAAGCAGTAGGAATTGAAATAGAGGCAGGGGGAAGAGGAGGAAGAATAGTAGAAGCAGGAAAGAAGAGAACCTCATTTGTAGATGGATTGAGGAGTAAGTAGGGTGAGGACATCCAAGATTGGGTAGAAAGCAGACAGGCTGAGAGAGCAGATAGGTGGTGGGAGATCTTGGAGGAGAGTCGGTTAGTCAACCTGCAATCAGGCACTCCAACCCCTGGCCATTTGCAGACAGGTCCCATTTCTCAGGCTCCCAATGCCTACCACCTTTCTCTGGATGAAGCAGTGGTGAGTATACGGCAGTAGTACTGCAGAGGAGTGAGTAGTAGTGTGAAGAAGAAAGTAGTAGTGTGAACAAGGTAGTAGGGGGTAGTAGTGTAGAGGAGGGAGCAGTACCATGGAGGAGGAAGGAATAGTGGAGGAAGGAGTAGTAACATCAACAGGTGGGTGTGAGAAACCTGAGAGACTTCTTCTGCTCCCTTTGGATCCTCTGTGCAGGTAGCCAGGGAAAGGGCATAGCTTTTGGATCCTGCTCCTGGGGGTGGACAAGCGAGGGAGAATCACCTGGATAGATGGTCCTGGGGAGAGGAGGTGAGAGGCCCATAGGTGAAGCACAGTATTCTAGATCCTCCTATTCGAAAAGTACCCCTATCCCAGAAGTGGTAATAGGATATTGTTCATCTAGTCTCATGGTTTCTGAGAAGGGTAGGAATCCGTATCATATCAGTATCAAACAAAGGAAGAGGAAGAGCAGCAATGGGATACTTAGGGGTACTTAAGAGTAAACCTTGATATCCCCCTTATCCTAAGGATGTTCAATCTAATCTTCCCCCAACCTTTATGGGTCATTGCAAAAATGGTCCACTTCCCTTAACCTTTGAAATGCATAACACTGGGACGAAGAAGAGACCACTAGGAGCTATAAAGATTACCTCCATTTATCATTCAGGTACTGGGACGAAGAAGAGGCTTGAAGGTCAGGCATGTCCCATGGACTCACCTAATTATGGTCAGGCAAGTCAGGCAAGATGCACCCTTAGTTTACACCTGCAGCCTATTAGGTCCACACACGTGTATAAAGGTGGGGACTGCAGGAAGAGAAAGTAGTTCAAGGGAGAGGAGCTGAAAGGCAAGTGGAACGGCCGAGTTACACAAGACAAGCTGAAGGAGGATGACAAGCCGAGATATTGAGGAGTTGAAGCAGCAAGAGGAGGCGTGGTGAGGGTGCTGTACCTCCAAGGAACCAGAGAAGTCTGTGAAAGCGAGCCGGGAGGCCTGTTATTCCCTTTGAGGGTCAGGCAGTGAGACCCTGACCTCGGAAGAAAAAGACGTTCTTTGGGAAAGCCAAGAAAACATAACCGGTGAGTTAAATGCAAGCAGCGACCCGGTATGTGTCTTACGTGAATGAATACAAAGTAACAGAGCAAGTCTGTAGAGAAGAAAGATGCGTTTGTTGGAACTTCTGAAAGCTGTTAATATAACAATGAAGCAATAAATAGTTTCTGAGTTGTCGCGTGCATGAAAACCCATTTCTTAAAAGACTCTGTATGGAACTCACAGGAGAAGGGGGAGCTGTGTGAAGAAATGAAGTGGGAGCACAATTTAAAAGTGAAACCTAATTAATGAAATGGAACCTGTTCCCTTAAATTGAATGAAACAAACAGCAGTACTAATATTGAGTACCGAACTAAACAAAGTAAGAGAAATGTATTTACTGCAGTGATGAAAACCGAACATATAGCTCTTAATGAACACTGAAGCTAGTGAATCAAGTGAAAATAACTTACTTTGAATACTAGATTGAATGAACTCTGCCAAAGCTATCCTTATTTAATATTGCATTGAAAGGCCAAGAGATATGTGTGAAACGACCCGGTATGTGTCTTACGTGAATGAATACAAAGTAACAGAGCAAGTCCGTAGAGAAGAAATATGCGTTTGTTGGAACTTCTGAAAGCTGTTAATATAACAATGAAGCAATAAATAGTTTCTGAGTTGTCGCGTGCATGAAAACCCATTTCTTAAAAGACTCTGTATGGAACTCACAGGAGAAGGGGGAGCTGTGTGAAGAAATGAAGTGGGAGCACAATTTAAAAGTGAAACCAAATTAATGAAACGGAACCTGTTCCCTTAAATTGAATGAAACAAACAGCAGTACTAATATTGAGTACCGAACTAAACAAAGTAAGAGAAATGTATTTACTGCAGTGATGAAAACCGAACATGTAGCTCTTAATGAACACTGAAGCTAGTGAATCAAGTGAAAATAACTTACTTTGAATACTAGATTGAATGAACTCTGCCAAAGCTATCCTTATTTAATATTTCATTGAAAGGCCAAGAGATATGCGTGAAACAAAGAAACAAATGCTGCAAAGTTTCAAGCTGCATTTTAATAACTGTTCATTACAATAAATACTTTGAAGGAAACTTGAGAGCTCATGGCTGTGTGACCTGTAAGGATGAAGTAGATTTAATCGAAAAACATTTACCTAATGGAGAAGTGACCGAATCCATGTTACCGAAAATCGAAATGTACTTTTTACTTTTTTTTTTAAATGCGGGGGGGGGGGGAGACCCTCTGCAGCCCTGCCTTACCACTCCCCACCCTAACTTGTACCCTTACCCCACACCCCACCTATTATACACTACACATATACCACATTACCTACCATTTTCGGTCAAATACATTCGGTCACTTCTCTTAGGTAAAATTGCAGTTGGTTAAATCTACGGTATAGGACCTATAATGGGTAGACCTGTGGTCTACAACTACTCTTTGACCAGGGAATTTCTTGGTGTTAACAAGGAAGCTTACAGTGGTGAAAGCAGAAAACCAAATACCATCAGACATGGGAAAGGGAGTCCCGAGTTGTGAAAGTCCAGCTGAAAGACCAAAGCTCCAAGATATTTCCTTCTGAGTTGAACATTAAGCTTGACGAATGGAACCCTATGCCTTGGCATTTTTACACTTTGTTTTCCTGGAGTTGTTGGAGAGGTTGTGTTCAAGATATTTAATTTCTACAGTGACACTAAGCTTGGGGAAGGGAACCCTAAGTTTTGGTGCCCTAGCATTGTGTTGCCCTGGAACTGTGTTGAACTTGGGGAAGGGCACACTGGTCTTTATGAAACTATGGAAGATACATTGAACTTTATAATGAGCTTATGAACATTTGGGAAAGGAAGCCGAAGAGTAAGCCAGAGCTGGAAACAGCTCAGAACTTTATGTTGGAAACACTATTTAAGTTATGGTTGACATTCCTACACATTGTTTGTATTAGATGTGAGGGCAAGAATGGGATTTTGACAGAGAGACTTTTAGGTAGGAAAATCGCTCCATAGTATAGGGCAAGTTAGGCCTTATCCATCCTGACATTTTCTTTAATAAAATATTGTTCGACTTTGAATCCGTTGTCTGTGTCTCCTTCCATGATGCCAACCTCACATGGGGCAAAAGAATAGAAGGAGTGAAAGACATCGGAAGTACAGTAGGGAAGGACACAAGGAATAGTGAAGGTGGGCAGAGTCGAAGGGACGAGAGTAGCAAGAGGGAAACATCAGGAAGTGATAGGAAGAGTAGTATGTGGGCATGATAAGGAGACAGAATTGAGCACAGTGTCTGAAGGCACAATCCAAGATCGTTTTGTCAATAACTAACTACTGGATAGTGTAGGAACAGTTTAAGAAGTGCCCGAGGGAGTTAAGATAGATATGGCACTGGCCTTTATGCTTTCCCTCTGAGCAAAAGACAGAACTTAAGACAGTTGGGTGAAACCTGTGCTATATACTAACCTGGGGAGTTGGGACACCTGGGCTAGGGAGAATGTGTGCTTTTTAGTCTAGAGAGGGACGGCCCTAGGGCCCTGCAAAATCCAATACAAACCTTTGAACTTCTCTGAGACTAGGGGGCCGATTCATGGAACAAACGTGCGCCGAAAATCTTTGCGCAAGCAGGCGCAAGCGCAAAAAAAAGGCGCACGCGCACGAGTGCGATTCATGGAAGTCCCTGCGCATGTTTTCCTCGGGATGTGCGCCAAGTCCGTGCATGGCGCACAAGTCACTGCAACATCCCGAAAGGCGTGCGTGACGCGCACAGTGAAAGCGCACAACCTCGGCGCATACACCAGAAAGTGGGTGGAACACGGGGCGTAACACGCGGAATGGGGAACAACGCGCGAAAATAAGGGCGTAACTGGGGATGTACTGCAGGGAAGCAGACGGAACGCCCACACGCACTCGAACCACACGTATTCATGGAATCGAATAGGGCAAAGCCACGCACAGCCAAAGACACGCACAAGCCGAAACACGTCCGCCACACGAAGGCAGGCGGTAGCGTCCCTGCGCATTACAAAAGTGGCAACATACAGCAATTGGGCCTGTGCGAGCGGGGCACGTGTATTTCGGGGGTGCGCGGGAAGCTACACACGCGATTGAGCGGGGTACGTGTATTTCGGGGGTGCGCGGGAAGTTACACATGTGATTGAGCGGGGTACGTGTATTTCGGGGGGTGCGCGGGAAGTTACACACGCGATTGAGCGGGGTATGTGTATTTCGGGGGGTGCGCGGGAAGTTACACATGCGATTGAGCGGGGCACGTGTATTTCGGGGTTGCGCGGGAAGATACACACGCGATTGAGCGGGGTACGTGTATTTCGGGGGTGCGCGGGAAGTTACACACGCGATTGAGCGGTGTACGTGTATTTCGGGGGTGCACAGGATGTAACACATGCGATTGAGCGGGGTATGTGTATTTCGGGGGTGCGCGGGAAGTTACACATGCGATTGAGCGGTGTACGTGTATTTCGGGGGTGCGCGGGATGTAACACACGCGATTGAGCGGGGTACATGTATTTCGGGGGTGCGCGGGAAGTTACACACGTGATTGAGCGGGGTACGTGTATTTCAGGGGTGTGCGGGAAGTTCCACACGCAATTCCATCAGGGTACGTGTATTACAGGGGTGCGCGGGAAGTTCCACACGCGATCTCATCAGGGTACGTGTATTTCGGGTTGCGGGGGAAGTATCACACGCAACATCAGCAGGGTACGTGTATTCCAGGGGTACGCGGGAAGTTCCACACGCGATTCCATCAGGGTACGTGTATTACAGGGGTGTGCGGGAAGTTCCACACGCGATTCCATCAGGATACGTGTATTACAGGGGTGCGCGGGGAGCACCACATGTGAATTGCACGTGTGGGTCCTCCCAGGTGTTCACTCTACACCCTCCACGGCCCCTGCAGGTGGCTCACACCACAGGGGCCTACCCTGCACATGTCCTGCAGGCACCCCATCCACCATGTCCATGCCCCCCAGCCAACCCACATGTCAACTTGCGCTACTGCCCACCAACGCATGTCCCCCTGCACCCCCACCCCCCCGCACTGTGGGGCACCTGCCAGCAGGCCCCCACCCATGTCTCCCACCACCCCCACCCCCCAGCCACCAGGGGCAGCCTCCACCAGGCCCCCACTCATGTCCCCTATTACCCCCACCCCCCAGCAGTGCAAGGGCAGCCTCCACCAGGCCCCCACTCATGTCTCCCACCATCCCCACCCCCCAGCAGTGCAGGGGCAGCCTCCACCAGGCCCCCACCCATGTCCCCTATTACCCCCACCCCCAGCAGTGCAGGGGCAGCCTCCACCAGGCCCCACTCCTGTCTCCCAGCACCCCCACCCCCCAGCCACCAGGGGCACCCACCAGCAGGCCCCCACCCATGTCCAACTCATGTTCCCCAACCCCCCACCCCCCAGCAGTGCAGGGGCACCCTCCACCAGGCCCCACCCATGTCTCCCACCACCCCCACCCCCCAGCAGTGCAGGGGCACCCGCCACCAGGCCCCCACCCATGTCCAACTTATGTTCCCCACCCCCCAGCACTGTGGGGCACCTGCCAGCAGGCCCCCACCCATGTCTCCCACCACCCCCACCCCCCAGCAGTGCAGGCTCACCCTCCACCAGGCCCCCACTCATGTCTCCCACCACCCCCAGCAGTGCAGGGTCACCCGCCACCAGGCCCCCACCCATGTCCAACTCATGTTCCCCACCCCCTTCCCCCCAGCACTGTGGGGCACCTGCCAGCAGGCCCCCACCCATGTCTCCCACCCCCCACCCCCAGCACTGTGCAGCACCTGCCAGCAGGCCCCCACCCATGTCTCCCACCACCCCCACCCCCAGCACTGTGGGGCACCTGCCAGCAGGCCCCCGCCCATGTCCAACTCATGTTCCCCACCACCCCCACCCCCCAGCACTGTGGGGCACCTGCCAGCAGGCCCCCACCCATGTCCAACTCATGTTCCCCACCACCCCCACCCCCCAGCAGTGCAGGGGCACCCTCCACCAGGCCCCCACCCATGTCAAACAACCCCCCCACCCCCCAGCACTGTGGGGCACCTGCCAGCAGGCCCCCACCCATGTCCAACTCATGTTCCCCACCACCCCCACCCCCCAGCACTGTGGGGCACCTGCCAGCAGGCCCCCACCCATGTCCAACTCATGTTCCCCACCACCCCCACCCCCCAGCACTGTGGGGCACCTGCCAGCAGGCCCCCACCCATGTCCAACTCATGTTCCCCACCAACCCCACCCCACAGCACTGTGGGGCACCTGCCAGCAGGCCCCCACCCATGTCCAACTCATGTTCCCCACCACCCCCACCCCCCAGCACTGTGGGGAACCTGCCAGCAGGCCCCCACCCATGTCCAACTCATGTTCCCCCCCACCCCCAGCACTGTGGGGCACCTGCCAGCAGGCCCCCACCCATGTCCAACTCATGTTCCCCACCACCCCCCAGCACTGTGGGGCACCTGCCAGCAGGCCCCCACCCATGTCCAACTCATGTTCCCCACCCCCCAGCAGCGCAGGGGCACCCTCCACCAGGCCCCCACCCATGTCTCCCACCCCCCAGCAGTACAGGGGCACCCTCCACCAGGCCCCCACCCATGTCTCCCACCCCTCCACCCCCCAGCAGTGCAGGGGCACCCTCCACCAGGCCCCCACCCATGTCTCCCACCCCCCCACCCCCCAGCAGTGCAGGGGCACCCGCCACCAGGCCCCCACCCATGTCCAACTCATGTTCCTGTAACGCTCACCTGATTCCCGTAGAGGCGCCGGTCTTGACTGGGCGTATACCGTATCTTCAAAGGTGATGTGTAACACACGGCTGGACCTCTGGGCACTGTATGTCTGACTCGAAGGGTAAGATGTCTGCAGATAGAAAATATGGGATTAATGAACTGGGTTATTGAATGTCTCTCTCTTCTCCTGTAGAACCCCGAAGGTTAACGCTCTCACCTTAGGTAAGTGAACGCCGTGCTCTCCATCTGCCTCGGGGCAGGGTGCTGTAACCAGTTTCTTCACTGGATAAGGGGAGCAGGCCTCTTGACTTCAGAGGACTGCTGTCCGTCGTTTACTGCACGAACGGTAAGTTTCGAATAATTCTAATGTCTTTAAAGTCTTTAGTAATGATGTCTCTTGTTTTGCAGGGTTCCGGCGATGGTGGATGACGGGCTGAAGTGAGTTGAAGATGTAGCCCGTGTGATGAATAGAAGCGCCTGGAAGCACGTAAGTAAGCGCTTGTTGCCTGCTTCACGATGCGCTCTAACTGTCTTTTTATTTTGCAGGTACAAGTTCGGAGCGGCTGCAGGGTGCCCGAATACCCACTGGGTTAGATGTGGAAAGGAGTAATGGCACGTGAGTATTAATGTTCCCCAATGTCTTTAAACGCACCTTGTTTTGTCTTTCAGATGCGGGATGCAGCGCCGAAGGCCTCCGGAGCGTGCGAAGAGTTGGTAAGCTTTTGTCTTTCAGATGCCGGAATGCAGTGTGAAGACCTCCGGAGCGCACGAAGAGTAGGTAAGCCTTTGTCTCTCAGATGTCGGAATGCAGCGCGAGGCGTTGGTGACAGCCGATGGACCAGGTAAGTGAAGAGCTGTCACTGAAGACCGTAATGCTAACCTGTTCTTTCTTGTCTTTATAGGTGTTGCTGAAGACTGGATTCAGGATGGTAAGCCTTTTTCCGTAGGCCCAGGATCAGATGCAGAAGACACGATGAGCGTTCTGCTGCAGAGGATGCAGAATAACACAAAGCAAGATTCATCCATCGGGTGTGGTTTAAATAGCCTCCTGTAGTGCTTAGGTGTCTTCTTCCACAGCCACGCCTAGGTAAGAAAAGAGTTCCTGCTTTCCAGAAGAGTTCCAGTGTTCTGAACCTAGGGAGTGGCTCCTGCCCCACCCAACAGGAAAAGTAGTTCCAAACAGAAGAGGATCAGAGGCTTAACTGGAAGGCAAGTAAGCAGCATGGTCTGCTGCAGGTAAGTCCACCCAAGCATTATGAGCCCGGCGCTTCCAGCGCTGGGACTGGGCATATTTATGAGCCTGGTGCCACTGGCGCCAGGACTGGGTCCAAAAGGTCCCAATTGGGACTGGTTGGCACTCGGAACCTGGGTTATGGATCTGCTTCCAAGGGAGTTGGGAAAACCCTGACCTTTTGGAAGCAGAGATCATGACAGTTCCCCACCCCCCAGCACTTTGGGGCACCTGCCAGCAGGCCCCCACCCATGTCCAACTCATGTTCCCCAGCCAACATGTCATCACAATCTAGATCTCTGGTCCCTATGGTCAGCCTCCAAATGCAAAACACAGGGTCCGCAGGGCCGTCGACGTGTCCACCTCCAAACCCCTGCGGATTGCCTCGAGGCACTCGGCCCGCCTCAGGGCCCTCCGCATGGAGTTCTCCGCCCTGACCATTGTGAGCCGTGCCTCTTCCGCCCGCTGCCGCTCCGCCTCTATGGCGTGGCCCAACCGCTGCCACACGGAAGACACTCTTTGTCCTGGGTCCTCCTGCCCTCCGGCCGACGCCGGCCCCTCCGATGTTGAAGGCCCCGAGCCTTCATGGCTCCCACCACGTTGGTGCTGCTGCTGTGCCTCTGCCCGTGCACTGCCTCCTGCTGCCTGCACATCCTCTGCCAGCTGGGGTGCAGTCGTTGATGTGGCCACCCCTGCTGGATGTCCGACTCCCGACTGTGGCAGGGATGCCTCCTCCACCAGCCTGGCCGCACCGTCAGAGGCAGCTCCACAGGGCACCCAGGTGACTGATGGGTGGGAAGATGGCACGGAGGACGACTGGCGCGTAGGGAGTTCAGTTGAGGAGGGGGTCGTAGCAAGCCCCATCATACGGAGGAATCCGGCCTGGGTGACCTGTCCCAGCAGGCTGACGTGGTCAACGAGCCATTCGAGACGACGTGCAGTCTCCTCATGAAAAGACTGCAGGTCACCTCGCATGGCCCATTGACGCAATGCCACACCACTAAGAACAGGCTCAACACAGACCCGGATAGCCACGTCCGCAGGCAGAGGAAGGCCAGTTGACGTGAGCTCATCCCCTGCCTGAAAACGGGTCTGGATGTAGGCATCCCTGCTGGTGCAAGAGGTGTCCAGTCATAATGTCGAATACAATAATATCGAAAGTCAAAATGTCGAAAAGAAAATGTCGAAAATAAAAATGTCGAATTACAAAAATGTCGAATTTTTTCGATTTTTTTTTTTTCGAAATAATGTTTAAATAAATAATTAATTATATTTTATAAAACATATTTTTTTTAAATGGTTAAAGGTATATCCATGGTGAGTGGGAGGGATGGGGAGGAGGGGGGGTTGGGGTAGGGGTTTGGGATGGGGGGTTTGGGGGGCCCCCCCCCAATAAAAAACGTTAGTATATGTGATATTTTACATAGTTATTTTAACATTGGTTTTTCGATTTTTTTTTTTTTCGACATTTTATTTTCGAATTAATGACTTTTTCTATTATATGTATGTGTTTTCGACATTTTTGAATTCGACATTTTTTTTTCGATATTATGACTATAAACCGGTGCAAGATGATGCAGGGACAGGATCAGGGACAGGATTGCACACAGGCACCTCAGCGGCGGCCTGTGCTGCCTCCTGTCCCTGGTCCTGCACTCCACCACTAGCACCAGTGGGATCCCCACCTCCAGACCCCGTCTCTGTTGCTTGCATGGCCTCCTCCTCCACCAAACCCCCCACCAACCTGGATGACTCCGTGCCATCTTCCCCTGTTGGGCCCTGTGGGGTCCCAGCTGCCCCTTCTGCTGCCGAGGAGTCCACCTCCAACGTCCGCCTCTTGGACCTCCCCCCGGCAGCTGCGGCCTGGGACGCGGCACCGGACTCCTCACTCCCCGACGAGATGACAACATGGGAGGGGAGCCGGGCCTTGCGTCTCCGGCTGGCGGTGGGATCCCCGCCGCTGTGCTCCACAGCACCTTCTCCGCCTTCTTCATCAGTTGACGCTGCAGACAGGGAGAAATAAAACACAGGCATCAGGGCACTGTACAGTGGACACATACACACATGACAGTTGTACATGAGTGGCATTGGCAAACCTCAGCATGTCATCACAATCCCCAACACACGTCATTTCAACTCGCACACATGAGCCATACCACAGCCATATCGCAACTGCCAGCACCATCCATACACATACAACAGCATGAGCAGGCAAAGGTGAGCCTGACATCACATGCAACACAGGAAGTGCACCACACATGTACACACACCACCACACTTGCATGCATGTGTACACCTCTGCCAAGTGTCGCAGTGTTCAGATGGGCATCCATGTCACATCTGCCGATCAGGCTTCCACATACCGCTGTCACATGCATCCATGTTGCATCACTGTTGCACCCTTGTCAAAATACACACACATGCACATGTACACAGTGCTGATACATGCAGCTGAAAACAACATACATGTGTGACATCACGGACATGTCTACTTACATACACATTCATCCAAACATGTGTGCCCACACAACTGCATTTGGCATGCAAGCCTACACACACAAGCACCATCCATGTCTCACACATTCCAACCCTCGCACACATTCCAACCCTCGCATGTGTTAGCCCCACGGCCCTGTACACCCCCACCCATACTCGACCCCATACAAACAGATGTGCAACCAGGACACTACTGAAAAATCACCACACACACATCTCACAATCAGGATGCATGTACACTTACCGCTCAACTCCAGACGGGTCTGCCTCTCAAGGACCTGGACGTGGAGCGCTGGGGATATGCGTTCCAGGACCCTCATCTGTTCTTCCGACAAGTTGCCCCGGCGCCCCTTGGCATCCGCTGCCTTCAAGAGGCGCCGGGCCTTGTTCAGGGTCCTGGACCTGAAGTCCTCCCAGCGCTTCTTGACATGTTGTAAGTCGCGGACTGCCACCCCCTCCGCGTTGATGGCAGTCACAATGTCAGTCCAGATCCGAGTCTGTCCTTCCTTGTCGGCGCGGGAACTTCCGAAGAGGGCATCATACTGCCCCAGGACTTGCTCCACCAGGACACCAACTTCGGTGGCACTGAAGCTGGTGCCCCTCTGCCTCTCTGGCCGGGGGTTGTCAGTGGTCTCAGATGGTGTTTGCCCCGACATGACAACCCCAGAGGCAGGAGTGGGTGGGCAACTGGGTCCTGGGGCTGGGCTGTGGAGCGATGGAATCCCAGTCGGGAGTCTTCGGTTCCAGCAGGGGTGGTCACAGCAACAGCACCCCTGGCTGATGTGCAGGCAGAAAATGGCAGGGAACGTGGGCAGCAGGCAGTCAGGCAGCAGCAGATGGCAGGTGGGAGCGTGCTCGGGGCTCTGGGGGGCAGTAGTTCGGCCTTCTGGGCAGGAGCGTGGTCTTCCGTGTGCTTACGCGTGGCCAGCTTGATACGGAGTGATTTGGCACGTGAAAAATCTGTACGTCAGCATGTAATTCGAGGAAAGGCCCTTAGCGCGTAAGCGTGTCTGCACGCATACGCATTTTCATTGGACAGAAGGCCCCTCAAGCGCAAGCGCCCCTGTGACGTGACGCGTACAGGCGTGCATGGGCATTTCAGCATGCGTGAAAAACTGCATGTCCGCGTGTAATTCGAGGAAAGGCCCTTAGCGCGTATGCACGGCAGCACGCATATGCGATATCATTGGACCAAAGGCCCTTAGCGCGTGAGCGCGTCTGTGACCTGACGCGCGCGGGTGTTTCCCTCATTACACGTGATGACAGAGCACACGTGGATTTCCACCAATCGCGTGTGAAAGTTCCAGCGCACCCCGAAACACACGTACCCAGGCCAATCGCGTGTACGCTCACTTCCCTCCGATTACACGCGATGACGTACAGTTTTACCACGTATCCGAATACGGGAAACCCGCGCACGGCAAAAGACGTGCACAGGCGTCAACGCGTCCGCCACACGAAGGCAGGCGGAAGCGTCCCCGCGCACAACATAAAAGTGCGCGCAAACAACAAACGCGTATATACAGCTACGATGAATGCCCCATTTGTCGCAGCACTAATCGTGGGACACCGCAGGAGGAGGAGAATAGCCAGGGTACGCATTTTCGCACCACGGACAAGCCTTTTTGGGATGCCTGACGACCAGGTCTACGGCAGGTATAGGTTTCCACCCCATATCATCCTAGACCTGGTCAGGGAGTGGGAAGATGACCTTACATCCCCCACCCTTTGCTCCCAAGCATTGAGCCCCTTGGAGAAGCTGCTCAATGTCCTGCATTTTTTGGCCACTGAGTCATTTCAGCGGACCACTGCCATAGTGGGGGGGGTCTCACAGGCCACGCAGTCACGCTGCCTACACCAGGTACTGGCAATCATGACAGCGCGCCCCTCAGTCCGCAGGCACATATACATGCCCAGAACACCCGCAGAAAGGCAGGCCGTTGTCCTGGATTTTTTCAGGGTGGCCCACTTCCCCAAAGTGCTTGGTGCCATAGATTGCACCCATGTGGCCCTACGTCCACCTAGGGCCACTGAGCACATCTACCGAAACCGCAAGCACTGGCATTCCATCAATGTACAGGTGGTATGCGATGCAAAGGGAATCATCACCTCTGTCTATGCAAACTACCCTGGCTCCACCCATGACAGTTTCATATACAGAATGTCCGCCCTGAGCCAGGCCCTGGAAGCTGGGCAGCATGGCGACACATGGCTCCTAGGTCAGTACAAATGCCCTTGCACATGCATACAAGTCACACACAGACAAATATCCAAACCCTAATAATCTCAACTATTATCACCTCCCCAGGGGACAGTGCCTATCCTCTGAGTAACCACATGATGATGCCAATCCGGAAACCACACCACCCCAGGTAAGATACAACGCCGCCCATATTGCAACCAGGAGCATATTGGAGCGCACATTCGGAGTGCTCAAGTCACGTTTCCGCTCCCTTGACCGCTCTGGTGGGCAACTGCTCTATGCACCACCAGTAGTGTGCAGGATCATTGTGGCAGCATGTGTCCTGCACAATGTTGCAACACGGCAGGGCGTCCCGGTGGACATGGTGGTGCCCCCACATCCCCAACCACAGGCACAGGCGCTGCCCCTGGGAGGGGACAGGGCACATGGCGAGGAAGCCCGGACCCAGCTTGTGGCCACATTTTTCACCTAAACTCCCACCCCTACGGAGTGCACACAGGCCTGGCACATACCAGGTGACAATCGATGATGACAAAGAGACAGTCAACTGTCACAACCTTACCACCCTGAGATAGTTGCCATGGAAGTGCCACATTGTCTGCATCCCTAGCTACTTAAACACAAGCTATCCTGTGTGACCAAAAGGCACACATATGACATGATATGGCCTATACACAAGTATTTCAAGGCGCGATGAGGCAGGGAGGGGGGAACAAGGGAAGACAGACAACGGTACTACGAGGCCAGGTGTCATTGAGATTGTGCAAGTGCAGGGGTAGGGGTAAGGGAAAAGTGCAAGGAGAAGGGGGGGGGAGTGCAGTACAGGGGAGGTAGCCCAAAAAAAGAAATACATAGGTCGGCTGGTGGCAACTGCAAAGGTAAGTGCAGACAAGTGCTGGGAAGGGTGGGCTGTAGGGATAGAGAGACAGTACTGCAGTGCAGGGGTTGCCAGGGAGGCAGTGCAAGTGGAGAGTGGCTGGGCCAGGGACCGAGGTTAGTGAGAGTGGCCCAGTTGCAGCTCCAGTGCAGTTCCAGTGAAGAATTCTGCAAGGGAGAGGCAGAGAGAAAGCAGAAGCAAAGAGGAAGGTCTTGAGGTGCTTCCAGAACTGGAGATGGTTCCCCTCAAGTTCAAGTGAGGCAGGAAGTCTGTTCCAGGGGGAGGGCCCTGCCGCAGAGAGAGATCTACCCCCAGCTAGTTGCTCTGAGAAGCGGATGACCCTGACATGCAAGGTGTGCATCACACACACCTGCAAAACAGGCCATGGCCATCACTGTCATGTCACTCAAACCCTCCCAAACCACAACATGACATGGCAAGCAATACCCATACACCAACACAGTAACGATAAGGTACACATTGCCATGTCCTAAATGTACAGTGGCATCAGACAATGATGCCTGACCTGGAATCAGATGAAATGACAGACCAACAAAATCTCCCACCCAAAATAAGTCATTTCCAAATGCATTACAAGAGTCGTAGACGTAACATAACAATGAATGCCTGTCTACATGCACATTGTGCATTGCAAAATCAACACTGCAGCTCATGTGTGCAGTGTTCTACTCCTGCAACACACTGCTCAGCGCACAGCACAGTGAACAGCCATTGTGTGTGATGCACACCCTGAGCATCACATCTAAGTGACAGACCACATCAAACAGCAAATTAGGCATATACAGGATCCATAATCGGTCACAGAACATGTGCTGCAGGGACACAGTGGGCACCAGAAGGCAAACAGTGTACACGTGGATATGCAAGGGTGGGAGTACATGTAGTGCTTCAGAGTGCAAGTGTGTGGTTCTGCAAGGACATGCACTCCACATATGCATGTGGACTCAAGTGACCATTAGTGTTCTCTACACATCACATGTGAACATTCACCATGTGTACACCCCAGCATGTCAAACCACAACTATCCCCTCGCACCTGAAAGGAAAACACAACACATGAACAGGCATTGATCAGCAGAACACAACATGTACATAGGATACCACCATTACAATGTCAGAGTTCCCATCACACTGCAGGGCAAGGCAACTATCAACAACAACCCCCCCCCCTCCCTCACAAATGACTATGACCCACTGAACAACTGCACCTGGGTCATGGAGCCTTCAAACCTCAATTCCACCTGGCCACAGGATCACCTTTACCCTTCGTCACCATCTCCCACCTTGTGTGTAAAAGGGTGCCTGCACCCTCATAATCAATGTCCAAAATCACAAAATCCAAGCCAGAAAAACGAACCAGAACACCCTCCAGTAGATGACTTGACGTAGCAGTACCTCACAAAGGCCAAGTACTACCACAATGATGCAACAACCAAGGTAGCACAGCAAAACAATGTCACGACAGGATGTGAAACATGTGTGGTACATGACATAGAATGATGCACCATGAACGGATGTGTACTGTCACAGGTCCCCTGTACAGGCACGGGAGTGTCACGAAACAACCACCCACACCATGTCCCGGTTGCCTGCAAGGTCAAACTCACACAGGCCCCTGAGACCCTGGTGGGGAAGGAGGTTCAGGGATATGCAATCGGGACAGGTGTTGACACACTGGATGACTGAATGAGTGGCAGGAGAGGGGAGGAGGAATGACACATGAAACTAGGGAATGCACGAAAATGTACTACCTGCATGAACACATACACAATCTAAACAAACTTGGACATCATTGTCATGGCCTTCTGTAGTCCAGGCTCAGGAGTGGTACGAACCAACCACCCCCTCTAGGGTTTTGGCGCCTGCAAGTTCGGGGCTTACACAGGCATCTGCAACCCCAGCGGGGTAAGAGTGTCAGGGAAGGTTGCTTGGATAGGTACCGGAAAGCAGGAACACCGGGTAGAGGGTGCAGGGTTCAAAATTGCATAGGATCACGGGTGATTAGGGAGAAAAAACTATGCAGAGCAGTTTGAAAGAAAAACAACAAGACACTTACTCTGGTTTTGAGTGCTGGCCTCCTGCCTGCGCACTCTCAGGTCCGGTTACAGGAGCACTGCAATGCTGCAAAGAGAGCCACAGTCAACAACCTGTATGTGCCAATTACACAAAAACACAACACCAAACATGCCCCATAGCAACAAACTACTCTACAAACAGACAATCTGGTGTCGATGCTTCGTACCCATATATAACATCACCCCTGTGACGGGTCATACACAGTCAATGCAGGAAGTAAGCCGCTGGTGGGTGCGTGGCAAATGGAACACCAATGTGTCACAATTCACACAACATGCAATGTTCCCTGGGTAAGCAGACAGACCCATATAGCAAGCCATGACTTCAGAGCAAGTTGCGCACCACCATGACCGAAACAAAGTTGGCAGTGCATTTATCATAAAGTACATGGAAAAGACATGCACTGCACCCGAGTATGTCCCTTGCTGTATGTCCCTGTGAGCTGCCCCTTTCCATGTCTCGGAAGGCTACATGGTTGATACAAGTGCCTCAATGGACCTTGGTGTACCGGAGGGTATGTGCCACTGCCCCTGCATGTGTCCCAGACAACCCTACTATCAACAGCCATCAGTCCACCAACACATCTGAGCTGCATTGTGTGCTCCAACACCAATATTCGTCTAAGCTCACCCTCAGTGCTGTGACTAAGCCTGCATGTGCAACTCGCCTGGTGCAAGCTTTGCTGTGTTGTGGCCCCCCTGTGCTGCTCACCTTGCCTGGAGTTCCTTGGAACATGTCAGCAGTTCTAGGATGTGGGTCTGCAATCCCTGTGCCTCTGCTTGTGCACACATGTGCATGTGGGCACCAACAAACGGGTCCAGAATTCCGTCGTCCAATGGGCCGTGTCTGCTGGCAAAGGTGCTCTGGAGGCACATCCCCTGCAAAAAGGGCATGAAACACATGATTAATGCTTCAAAGTCATCTGTGTGTGTCTCATCAGGCATCTCATTACTTGACCATGTCAGAGAGTCACATCACAAATCACACCATCAGTCCGTCTCTCACATCCAAAGTGTGGAACACTATCTACAGCATGAATTGCAACAAGCACGTGTACAGGAAAGATATGAAACATACTACACAATGCATAGCAATCAATGTACACATTAATCATGACACACCCCATCTAGCAAAAGCTAAACAGTGGACAATAACACCAAAATCATCCCCACTGGGGGTGTCAACACAAGTCACACAGCACCAGACATGCCACAGATATGACAGTCCAAAGCCCTTGCGTAATATTCTTTAACACCGAACCATCCTTGCGAGCCCATGGATAAGGGAGGCAGGAGTGGCATATGTGAGTCAAGGACCCCAAGCAGCAAACACATACACAAGACAAGCCTGAAGGGCCCAGCTGGAACAGACAGTGTATGCCTTCAAAAGCCACAAAGCACTGCACCGTCACATGAAAGCACAATAGACTACCAATTTTAAACTAAATCAACTATTAACTAATTACACTAACAATGGAAAACCTACATTACCTAATTAAACTAACTATCAAACAGAAACTTAACTAACTAAACTAAAAGAAAAATCAAAAATGGCCACATACGACCCGGGGGGAGGGGAGGCACCCAGGAGGGGGGAGGTACAGGGTGCTGCTCAACATCCACATGCGATGATGCTGAGCCAAAAAAAAACCCTCCATGGGCTCAACGCCTGTACAGCCAGATCTATGTGGGAGATAGATGGTCGTCCAAGTCTGGCTCATCCTGTAAAGGAGGACGTGGCACAGTAGCCTGGCCACGCCTAGCCGCAGCTTGCCCCTTGTCGGCAGCAAGTCTGCCGGACAGGTGAGCCTGGTTCTGTGTGGCGATGTGACATAGGTCTGCATGCAGAACCTCACGTGATACACGTGCTTCCTCTTGCAAGGTAGCACGTGTAACACGGAGTTCCTCCTGCAAGGCCTGGCTGGACAACCGCTGCACCTCCCGGCAAGCCTGTAGCTCAGCCGAGATGGTACGCTCAAGCTGTGCAAACCTCTCCTCTGCCTGCTGCCTCTGGGACATCATAAGGACACCCAGAGTGGATCTGAGGGAAGCATACTCCTCCCTCAGGGCATCCATGTGCGCCTCTGCGTGAGCAGCAATTGCTTGACGCAGAGACGACATTTCAGCCTGGCATGCCCTGTCTGAGGCCACCATGCCCAGCCTGAGCGAGCGGGCCGTGGACCGTGCCGCCTGCTGCTGGAGAAGCACCTGCCTAGCAGGGGGGAGCACAGATCGGGCCACACGCTCCATGCTCTCAGCGATGTTCTCCATTGCTGCCCCCTGCCGTTCGGAATTGGCAGTCATGTCTTGCTCCCACTCAGTATACAGCGGTTGCGCGCGGCGACCGCGTTGCCGGGCTTGACCCCTGCGGGACCCAAGGACCGGGGGTCCTCGCTGTGTTGGCACCACCCGCGGCTGCATGACTACATGCCCCCGTCGACGTGATGTCCCAGGCACATCAGTGACTGGTGTGGAGGGTGACCCTGCGTCCCAATCCACCACGGGCAGAGGAACCAAGACTGTCTGATCCCTCAGTGCAGGTGTCGCAGACAGAGGAGTGTCCACATCAGAATCACTCACCCCTGACACATGGACTTGATGCTCATCCAACTCAACATGGACGTCAGAGTCATCATCAAGGCTGGACTCATAGGCAGCCAGAGACAAGATGGACTGCAGCACTTGGGGGTTTTCGTGGCCTACCACCCCACAACCACCACTAGTGCCGGGTTGATGTGGTGTTACCAACCCTGTGTCTGGCATGACAACACCATCCTCCGCCTCCATTGCATCATCACATGAAAAATAGAGAGAAAAAAGGTCACTACACATGTCAGAAGCACACGACACACACACACACACACCAACAGCAAACGCATCCGGCAGACATGTGACACACAACATATAACCTGGCATGCATGCTGGGTCTACTTTGAATAGCTTCTGTGATCAGACCTGTTGAAAGGTGGCAGTTTCCATGGAAGTGGGACTATGCAGTGCAGAAAATGTGTACGCCACTCACTACCTACATGTACAAGCATTCCATGCTGTGTGCCAGGAAATGTGAAGGCAGTGCAATGTCAAATTCACACATCACGTGCATTGTGCATTCAATGTGTACGATATCTAGAAGCCAAGCACCCCTCCACCCCAGTACCAAAGCAGGGATGCCTAGCATGGTATCAAAAGGCTGACCATACACCTGTGTATTGACAGGCAGTGTTGACTGGCATCAACAGCTTAATGTGATTCAAATGACAACACTGCAAATGATGCTGGGACAGTAGGCAGGACACATGATGAAAACTCCGGAGGCCGCCCACGTGTGAAGAAGACACAACAAGAGTTGGACAGAGTCATTGGCCATTGAACAGGCTGAGGCCTGTGAGCCACACAGATTGTCAGAGCCTAAACATGTGTGCAACGCAGGACTGAGCCACAGTTGACATGGGAAGGCTGATGAGATGGCAGGCAATGTATGTAACCAAGGACTTATATTACAGTGATCATCCAGTCAAGGACACATAGGGGCATGCGTGCAATGCACATGGAGCATGAATGGGCACTCATGTCCCTGCGGTACATCTGACCCAAGCACAGTACAAGTGAGATACTCTGCATCGAGTACTAAGGCTGTACCACACGGCATATGTCTGGAAGATTCTACGCTGGAAGTTAGCATCTACACAGGACACATGAACAAGAAACTACACATTGGCAAGATTGAAGCAGACCAGTGCAAAGGTGGAACTGTGGTGCAGAGTGGCGGAGGAGGGGCAAGGGAGCATGCCTACATGGAGTCCCGCATGCGCATGCAGGCAGAGGAGACATGCATGACGGAAGCATTGCATTACTTACACATCAGAACCATGTACACGTCACATGTAGCAGCAATCATGCACAACACATCCCACAAGTGAAACCCACACGTCCTCAACAAACACGCATCAACACTCACTGGACTGGGCATCAAAGTCCAGCATCTCTCCCACTCCTTCGACCAATTCAGGTGGTATGTACTCCGCAACGAGAGCCTCATGTGGAGTGAGCTCTTCCTCCTCTGGTGCAGGCCCACCGCCAGTCACCAGAGTCAAGTTGTAATTAGAGGCACGCTTAGCCTTAGTGCTGCGCTTGATGTCATTCCAACGCTTTTTGCACTCTTGCGCCGTGCGCACCTCATGGCCGAATGAACTGACATGTTCCGCAACATGCTTCCAGTGGGTGTCACGTTGGGCAGCCGTAGTCTGACTATTGGCACCCACTAGCATGTCACGGCTGTGGCCCCGCACGTAGTCCACGAGGAAGTCCAGTTCCTGCTTACAGAAAGGCTTCTTCCTCGACGTGCAGGAGGTCGTGGCTGTGTGTGGGGTCCCAGCCTGTGCTGCAGGTGCAACCTTCCTCCTCTTGGACTGTGGTGCAGACCCTGGCTGGCTAATGCCTCCCTGACCAGTATGGCCAGTGGGATCGGTGGATTGAGCCAAGGGAGTGGCAGGTGGAGGGATGACCAAAGGCCTGACTCGTGTCAGTGGCAGCTGGGTGCCCACTAATGGACCCTGCGCAGCAACATCAGCTGTGGCAGGGTCATTGACCGCAACGGTCCTGGTTGGCAGACTCACAACCGGGGTGCTGTTGGGTGCATCTGCCCCTGCACTTGCCAACACCCGGCTGTTTGGGGCAGCAGATGACATGACTGCCCCAGGGACACGTGTCTTCGTCTGAGCAGCCCTGCCTGCTCCTATGGTTTCCCCCCTGGCCTGTTGGAGATCTACCAAGGGCTCTTTAAGTGCCAACGCAGCCTGCGCTGGCAGACCCTGAGCCTGGGTGGTGATGTCCATAGCTGCACCTGCAGCTACCACTACCCTTGGGCCTGTGGCAGTCGATGCAACGGACTGCCGGGTCGAAGGGGTGCCAGTGCCAGATGCAGGAGCTGCATCCCCCGGAACCACAGGGGATGGTGTCATGACTGCACCGACACATGGCACAACATTGTGCTCAAGTGGCGCACCCCTGCCTCTTCCCCCTCTGTGGCCGCCCTGGACACCCTGGAGTCCCCCTACTCCCTGGTCACCACAGCCACGTCCCCGGCCACGCCCGCCACGAGGAGGACACCCAGCTGAGGCGCCCCTCACCTTTGGTGGCCTCCCAACCATGGCACTGATGTAGAAGTGCTGGCACAGATGGAGTGGTGCCAATGGGAGGTGTACACCACAATTGACCTGGGCAATTGGGGTGAAGGGGGTGGGAAGCAAGATGTTAACAGCCCCCCTGCACCTGCAAGGCTGTATGTGACCCCGGTGATGTGGTGACGGGTCACGCAACGCTCAGGCACCCCAAAACTGCAGTAAAACCGTGCACGCAACCCTGCAGCCTAAGTGCGTGGATTCAACCTCCCGCAGTAGGCGGTGGTACCCAGTAACACAAATAACGCGTACGCGTGGAACACGCAGGCTACTATGACATCGAAAATGGGTGCGATACACAGGGGCACCCGCAGTGGGAAAAAGAGCGTGTGCGACTCACCGTCTGACTAGCGCGATGCAGAAAAACACGCGTAGCCAATACCCCCGCCAAAAGAAGAGATACGTCCTTGATAGCTGTGAAGTTGTGATGGCGCGCGAAAAAACAGGAAGCAGCAACACACGTCGGTCTCCACGAAAGGAACGTACAGCGAACTGATGGGCCCGCTCACCTTTAACCCGTGCTGAGGGAAACGCACGCGCGTGTCACGTCACGCCCTTTCCTCGTATTACACGCGGACGTGCAGTTTTTCACGCGCGCTGAAATGCCCATGCACGCCTGTACGCGTCACGTCACAGGGGCGCTTGAGGGGCCTTCTGTCCAATGAAAATGCGTATGCGTGCAGACGCGCTTACGCGCTAAGGGCTTTTCCTCGAATTACACGCTGACGTGCAGATTTTTCACGTGCCAAATCACTCCGTATCACGCGTAAGCACACGGAAGACCACGCTCCTGCCCAGAAGGCCGAACTACTGCCCCCCAGAGCCCTGAGCACGCTCCCACCTGCCATCTGCTGCTGCCTGACTGCCTGCTGCCCACATGCCCTGCCATTTGCTGCCTGCACATCAGCCAGGGGTGCTGTTGCTGTGACCAGCCCTGCTGGAACCGAAGACTCCCGACTGGAATTCCATCGCTCCACAGCCCATCCCCAGGACCCAGTTGCCCACCCACTCCTGCCTCTGGGGTTGTCATGTCGGGGCAAACACCATCTGAGACCACTGACAACCCCCGGCCAGAGAGGCAGAGGGGCACCAGCTTCAGTGCCACCGAAGTTGGTGTCCTGGTGGAGCAAGTCCTGGGGCAGTATGATGCCCTCTTCGGAAGTTCCCGCGCAGACAAGGAAGGACGGACTCGGATCTGGACTGACATTGTGACTGCCATCAACGCAGAGGGGGTGGCAGTCCGCGACTTACAACATGTCAAGAAGCGCTGGGAGGACTTCAGGTCCAAGACCCTGAACAAGGCCCGGCGCCTCTTGAAGGCAGCGGATGCCAAGGGGCGCCGGGGCCACTTGTCGGAAGAACAGATGAGGGTCCTGGAACGCATATCCCCAGCGCTCCACGTCCAGGTCCTTGAGAGGCAGACCAGTCTGGAGTCGAGCAGTAAGTGTACATGCATCCTGATTGTGAGATGTGTGTGTGGTGATTTTTCAGTAGTGTGCAGGTTGCACATCTGTTTGTATGGGGTCGAGTATGGGTGGGGGTGTACAGAGCCGTGGGGCTAACACATGCGAGGGCTGGAATGTGTGAGACATGGATGGTGCTTGTGTGTGTAGGCTTGCATACCAAATGCAGTTGTGTGGGCACACATGTTTGGATGAATGTGTATGTAAGTAGACATGTCCGTGATGTCACGCATGTATGTTGTTTTCAGCTGCATGTATCAGCACTGTGTACATGTGCATGTGTGTGTATTTGACAAGGGTGCAACAGTGATGCAACATGGATGCATGTGACAGCGGTATGTGGAAACCTGATCGGCAGATGTGACATGGATGCCCATCTGAACACTGCGACACTTGGCAGAGGTGTACACACGCATGCAAGTGTGGTGGTGTGTGTACATGTGTGGTGCACTTCCTGTGTTGCATGTGATGTCTGGCTCACCTTTGCCTGCTCATGCTGTTGTATGTGTATGGATGGTGCTGGCAGTTGCATATGGCTGTGGTATGGCTCATGTGTGCGAGTTGAAATGACATGTGTGTTGGGGATTGTGATGACATGTCTGAGGTTTGCCAATGCCACTCATGTACAACTGTCATGTGTGTATGTGTCCATTGTACAGTGCCCTGATGCCTGTGTTTTATTTCTCCCTGTCTGCAGCGTCAACTGATGAAGAGGGCGGAGAAGGTGCTGTGGAGCACAGCGGCGGGGATCCCACCGCCAGCCGGAGACGCAAGGCCCGGCTCCCCTCCCATGTTGTCATCTCGTCGGGGAGTGAGAGTCCGGTGCCGTGTCCCAGGCCGCAGCTGCCGGGGGGAGGTCCAAGAGGCGGAGGTTGGAGTTGGACTCCTCGGCAGCAGAAGGGGCAGCTGGGACCCCACAGGGCCCAACAGGGGAAGATGGCACGGAGTCATCCAGGTTGGTGGGGGGTTTGGTGGAGGAGGAGGCCATGCAAGCAAAAGAGACGGGGTCTGGAGGTGGGGATCCCACTGGTGCTAGTAGGGACAGGAGGCAGCACAGGCCACCGCGGAGGTGCCTGTGTGCAATCCTGTCCCTGATCCTGTCCCTGCATCATCTTGCACCAGCAGGGATGCCTACGTCCAGACCCGTTTTCAGGCAGGGGATGAGCTCACGTCAACTGGCCTTCCTCTGCCTGCGGATGTGGCTATCCGGGTCCGGGTTGAGCCTGTTCTGAGTGGTGTGGCGTTGCATCAACGGCCATGCGAGGTGACCTGCAGTCTTTTCATGAGGAGACTGCACGTCATCTCGAATGGCTCGTTGACCACGTCAGCCTGCTGGGACAGGTCACCCAGGCCGGATTCCTCCGTATGATGGGGCCTGCTACGACCCCCCTCCTCAACTGAACCCCCTACGCGCCAGTCGTCCTCCGTGCCATCTTCCCACCCATCAGTCACCTGGGTGCCCTGTGGAGCTGCCTCGGACGGTGCGGCCATGCTGGTGGAGGAGGCATCCCTGCCACAGTCGGGAGTCGGACGTCCAGCAGGGGTGGCCACATCAACGACTGCACCCCAGCCGGCAGAGGATGTGCAGGCAGCAGGAGGCAGTGCACGGGCAGAGGCACAGGAGCAGCATCAACGTGGTGGGAGCCATGAAGGCTCGAGGCCTTCAACATCGGAGGGGCAGGCATCGGCCGGAGGGCAGGAGGACCCAGGACAAAGAGTGTCTTCCGTGTGGCAGCGGTTGGGCCACGCCATAGATGCGGAGCGGCAGCGGGCGGAAGAGGCACGGCTCACAATGGTCAGGGCGGAGAACTCCATGCGGAGGGCCCTGAGGCGGGCCGAGTGCCTCGAGGCAATCCGCAGGGGTTTGGAGGTGGACACGTCGACGGCCCTGCGGACCCTCGGGCCATGGAGGAGGACCGCCTCCGGGACATTGAGCAGGAGTTCGATGATGCCCTGGCCCGGGACATCCACAAGTGAGCCATCAAACTAGCCCGCTGCCCTTGTATATAGTTATGTAGGTAGTGTTAGGTTTCATTTTTTTTTGGATTTATTTTGGACCTTTCGGACATTGGCCACATTTTTGTATATAGTTTATTTTATTAGTTAGTGTAGTTAGATAGGTTTCCTTTCTTTTGTTGGGATAATGGACCCTGGCTTGTTCCCATGTACATAGTTCACTGTTGGATTGTATTTTTCTTTCACATTTTAACCATGGAGCAATGGCTTTCTTTTTTATTTCCCATTGAATTTTGTTTTGTGGACAGTGACTTTGGACACCATTATTTTGGAATTTGATTTTTGGTTTTGCTTTTTTTTCACGGACATGCTTCTTTTCATTTTTGTACATTCACATTTCTGTTTCTTTATTTTTGATTCTATTTATGTTTCCTTTAATACATATTTTTTTAGTGAACTTAAATGTGTGGTATCTCATTGGTTTCATGCATTTCATGATATGGGTTTTGAGATTCACTGACACCCATTGGGTGTATGTGAGGGAAATGTGTTTGTTTCGGAACTTGCAATTGGTGTTCTGTCATGTAATTGCCAATTATGAGTGGGTGGATGCAATACTCGGGTGGGTGTTTTGCATTTGGAGGCTGACCATAGGGACCAGGGATCTAGATTGTGATGACGTGTTGGCTGGGGAACATGAGTTGGACATGGGTGGGGGCCTGCTGGCAGGTGCCCCACAGTGCTGGGGGGTGGGGGTGGGGGGGGGCATGAGTTGGACATGGGTGGGGGCCTGGTGGCGGGTGCCCCTGCACTGCTGGGGGGTGGGGGGGTGGGAGACATAGGTGGGTGGCGCCCCTGCACTGCTGGGGGGTGGGGGAGGTGGGAGACATGGGTGGGGGCCTGGTGGAGGTTGCCCCTGCACTGCTGGGGGGTGGGTGGGTGGGAGGCATGGGTGGGGGCCTGGTGGAGGGTGCCCCTGCACTGATGGGGGGTGGGGGGGTGGGAGACATGGGTGGGGGCCTGCTGGCAGGTGCCCCACAGTGCTGGGGGGTGGGGGTGGTGGGAGACATGGGTGGGGGCCTGGAGGAGGGTGCCCCTGCACTGCTGAGGGGTGGGGGGGTGGGGAACATGAGTTGGAAATGGGTGGGGGCCTGCTGGCAGGTGCCCCACAGTGCTGGTGGGTGGGGGTGGTGGGGAACATGAGTTGGACATGGGTGGGGGCCTGCTGGCAGGTGCCCCACAGTGCTGGGGGTGGTAGGGAACATGAGTTGGACATGGGTGGGGGCGTGCTGGCAGGTGCCCCACAGTGCTGGGGGGTGGGGGTGGTGGGGAACATGAGTTGGATATGGGTGGGGGCCTGCTGGCAGGTGCCCCACAGTGCTGGGGGGTGGGGGTGGTGGGGAACATGAGTTGGACATGGGTGGGGGCCTGCTGGCAGGTGCCCCACAGTGCTGGGGGGTGGGGGGGTGGGGAACATGAGTTGGACATGGGTGGGGGCCTGCTGCCAGGTGCCCCACAGTGCTGGGGGGTGGGGGGGGGGGTGGGAGACATGGGTGGGGGCCTGGTGGAGGGTGCCCCTGGTGGCTGGGGGTGCAGGGGGACATGCGTTGGTGGGCAGTAGTGCAAGTTGGCATGTGGGTTGGCTGGGGGCCATGGCCATGGTGGATGGGGTGCCTGCAGGACATGTGCAGGGTAGGCCCCTGTGGTGTGAGCCACCTGCAGGGGCCGTGGAGGGTGTAGAGGGAACACCTGGGAGGACCCACACGTGCAATTTACGTATGGTGCTCCCCGCGCAACCCTGTAATACACGTACCCTGATGGAATCGCATGTGGAACTTCCCGCGCACCCCTGGTATACACGTACCCTGATGATGTCGCGTGTGATACTTCCCCCGCACCCCGAAGTACACGTACCCTGATGAGATTGCGTGTGGAACTTCCCGCGCACCCCTGATATACACGTACCCTGCTGATGTTGCGTGTGAAACTTCCCCCGCACCCTGAAATACACGTACCCTGCTGAAATCGCGTGTGGAACTTCCCGCGCACCCCTGAAATACACGTACTTTGCTGGAATCGCGTGTGGAACTTCACGCGCACCCCTGAAATACGCATACCCTGCTCGCACAGGGCCAATCGCGTGTGGAACTTCCCGTGCACCCCTGAAATACACGTACCCTGCTGATGTCGCGTGTGAAACTTCCCCCACACCCTGAAATACACGTACCCTGCTGAAATCGCGTGTGGAACTTCCCGCGCACCCCTGAAATACGCGTACCCTGCTCGCACGGGGCCAATCGCATGTGGAACTTCCCACGCACCCCTGAAATACACATACCCTGCTGAAATCGCGTGTGGAAGTTCCCGCGCACCCCTGAAATACACGTACCCTGCTCGCACGGGGCCAATCGCGTGTGGAACTTCCCGCGCACCCCTGAAATACACATACCCTGCTGTAATCGTGTGTGGAACTTCCCGCGCACCCCTGAAATACACGTACCCTGCGGCAATCGCGTGTGAAACTTCCCGCGCACCCCTGAAATACGTGTACCCTGCTCGCACGGGGCCAATCGCGTGAGGTACTTCCCGCGCACCCCAGTGATACACGTACCCCGCTTGCCGTGCTGGTACAGGGTTAGCGCAGCCCTTTGCGCTGGATTGGGGATTTTGATGGCTTTTCCCTGCGCGAGAGGCGTTCTTGGGGGCGTAACTGGCGCTGCTGCAGGGTCGCTGCACCACTGTGCGCCACGGCTGGTTTTGGTGGCTGGAATCCATGAATACGCTGTGCGCGGAAATGGATTTTAGCGCACGCGGCTGGCGCAGGGATTCGCACGCGCACACTGCGCCAGCCGCGTGCGCCACTTGTGCACTGCAATCTATGAATTACCCCCTAAGTATTTCGTGCACCATCTGTGACAGCAGGTGTGCTCATAAATATACACCTTAGAGAGAGTGACAAATAACATTGCTACATTATATATTATGCTTTGAAGCAGTAATAAAAAGAATACATAGGCCACGTCCATTTTTTTGAGAAGCAGATTTTTCTTTTAAAGGAAACACAGTTTCAGGAAATACTTACATGAATTTTCCCAGGGTGCCCGGCAGCAATAATAATGAAGCGATTCGTGAACCGGCTGTGGACAGTAAATACTGATGGCCCTCTGCCCGTGCTGCCGTACCTACACCACCAGCGGTGACACGCGGCTCCTGTAGGAACCTGGACCGCAACGCGTTGAGAGATGAGAATCTCTGGTGTCGGAGCTGAAGTGCCCTCTGCTGGGGGAGGCGGCTCTGTGGTCGGGCGGCCCAGCATCCATGCAGTGGGAGGCAGCCCGGGCTGCACCCGGACGGCGGAAGTGAGTTAAGAGCCCCGTATCGGAGTGAAAAAGTAAAATACTCTGGTGACAAAAACAAGGACACTGTTTTCCCTAAACCAACTGTGGAATGCCCTGCAGTGGAGTAAATGTAGGGCTCCAGGTGACGGAAGGGAATCGCTGTGTGTCGGTGAACTGAAGATAAATGCAGGCGGCGAGGCCGGCAGTCCTGGGCCGCAAAGAGGTAAAAATAATAAAGCGCTCCAGAACGCTGGGAAAAATAAATGCATGTCAATGGCCCTGCCTGCAATCCAGAGTCCCCCGGTTGTGACATTTGAAGTGCTCTGTATTGAAGAGATGCGAAGAAGGTGGTGCTTCAAGTCAGAGCACAGCTTAGAGATCCCGAGTCCGATCGGTGTAGCCTGCAGTGACTCCACATCACAGCATGGAACATCAAGTGGTCCTCAGACAACCCCTGGCCAGCTGGCGGTGAGTCTGGAGTATGGGGAAAAGGAATTCTGCAAATGCTCAGTCATCATGAGCATGAGAAGGCTCTCAGGCAATCCCAGGCCGTGTGTGCAAGCTGCATAAAGGCAATATGTTGTGCAAGGCAGGCACATCCACCAGAGTGAACCCAGGATGCGAGGTTGACCATGAAGGACCATAATGATGCTTGGGTAACTGTCTGAACTCACTGACAGGTGGCTCCTCCACAGACAGAGATGAGAGGACTGTCTCAGGTGCTGGAACAACAGGCAGGCAAAGTGTGACAACACAGCGACCAGGAGAATTGGATATTCCGGTTGGCCCGCTCACATTCGCATGTACACACAACGTGCTTTCTGCCCAGCTTGCTCATGCCTCGACAGATAACGGGCCTCATGACGAGTCCGGCGGTAACCTGCCTGTTTCACCGGCTCGGTTACCACTGTACTCGTATTACCATTCCGCCTCTGTGATTCCCGGAATTACCGGGGCATTACGACCCAGTGTCCTGGGAATTCTGGAGGCGTAATTCGGTAAATCCCCATTCCCATTGAGTCCCATTGGACTCAATGGGAATGGGGAGCATGGAAACACTGGCACCATCTCGTGATGCTGCTGGTGTTTCCACGTCCGCCTGCAGGCGGGCGGTGTTAAACCCACCAGGTCAGACCTGGCGGGAATGACACCTTCGCCTGCAGGACTCGAGATCACCCGGTATGGAAACAACGGTGGTTTACCGCCACCATTATTTCCATACCGGGTGACTCGTAATGAGGCCCAACCAATCTAAGCCACCGTCATCCCCATGCAGCACCTTCGTGTTCTGGGACCAGTTTAGCTGAGTGCGTTAGGAGGGGCATGATCAAAGTCCTTTGGCATCCTGAATTACTTTCGAGGCAGAGTCAGCTCCTGTTCTGCACTGCGCATAGTGGGAGACATAGTACTGCCACTTCTCAGCAGTAAACCAACACATTAAATGGAGGAGCACCGGCACTTCTCAATGGCAAGCCGGTGCTCTGGGGAAGCGAGTACCTGCACTTCTGTATTTCCATTTGAGGCATTGGGCAGAGTCAACAGTGGTTGAAGTACTGCACTGGCATAGGCCTAAATGCAAAAGCTATGAGGGGCAGCTCCGTTGAAGTCACTGTTCGCCTGCCAACGCTAGATGTGTGAGACCAATAGTCCTAGCCTTCAGGGAGAGAAATGTCCGCCCTCTGTCACCCGGCCACTGGTGTCGGCCTGCCTACCCCAACATCTATGGACAGGCAGAGGTGTCCTTGGGGACGGGGTGTGCCAGGCCCTGAAACTGGGACACCAACTGCCCATTTATCTGGCCAGAAAGGAAAGAAGGAGCAGTGGCCTCTACCTGGCGCAGTATAAAAAATAATAATAATAAAGTGACCTAGACACCCTATCACCTGTATCCGGCCAACCACAATCTCGCTGCCCGACACCCGCAACCAAGAAGCAGTGTAACGAGCAAGAGAGGGTTGCAGCTTGGTGCGAGTGCTTGTGTGCCACTACAGTAAAGAGAGACGCCCTGCTACCTGCGTTTGCTGCGTACCCCAACATCAAGGGACTCAGCTGATGTGGCCACTGGTGCTGCCAGGTGCAACTTTGCCGGTGTGAACATAGCCAAAAAGGGGTGTGAGTGATGTCCTGTCACCCCGTGCCCTGTCAGGATTGCGGGGAACAGCCAGGACGCCCTGCGATCTGCATCTCGTTGCGCTGCCCACAACATCAAGGGACGTTGCCGATGTGGCCCCTGGTGCTCCCAGGTGCAGCTTTGCCAGCCCTGGAACTGTGCCACCAACAATGATGATGACCCGTGGCAATGACTGTCCCTAACGGACATAGATGTGAAGTGAACTGGTCTGCAGACCTGCAGGTGCTCAGAGAGGACTCTGTAGACCTGTGTTTTGATGCTGTGAGCCCGCATACAGGTTGTATGTGCTTAAAGTGACCCCAGTTAAAAATGGATGCGATGCTGCGTTCCCGCATTTTGTAAACATGCCTATACGGTGCCAGCAGCTAACCATGACATCATTCAGTGTTGGAAGTTCCACTTACCCCAGGTTAATAAAGGGTCTTGTAGGATAAGTTAGAACTGCTAACATAACACCAGTCGTTCGCCAGCCCTGTCATTCTTGGCACATACGTAGAGTTTCTACCATAGGTTAGATGTCTGCAATTATCGGAGTCCCGATGGATGTGTCATTGGTTCGTTCCAAGATTTGTCCATTCATGTTGTGGTAACAGTGGTTTGTTTGTTTGTTATGAAAAAGGAGGAGTGTGGTGTGTGACCCTCCTAAGTGTATTGCCCTTTTAAGATGGGCCATGACTGTGTCATGGCCCAAGCTAATAAATGGAGTAACTGCAGGCACATGAAACAGAACGGCTGCAGCCTCCACCAGACGAGCTCCTGAGTCTGTGTCTCATTAGCATGTAGGTTGCAGGCCTACACGTGGAGGTACATGCCTGCAAGCCCTGATGCCGTGGGACCCTCGTGCCAGGACTGTGGCAGAGGTCTGCATGGTCAGGGGCCTGGCAGGCTGTGCCCCCACCCCCCCATCGGTGCTGATGTCCCAGAGCACCATGGGGCCTGCCGGATGTCCAGGGCAGGCCCCCACTCCATCCAGGCACTGAGCCTGTCATGTGCTGCTGTGAAGGGCACTCGAGGTGCCTGCCGGATGTCCATGGCAGACGCCCCACCCAACATATATATTGCTTGTGTTTGTACACAAATTTAGCATCTAAAATTAAAGTTTAAATGTTTGTTTCTAATGCCATTAGGGCTTGTTACGTTATCTTTGCCCTACATAAGAAGCAAACTTTAAAGAAACAATATTGCAGGATTGACCCATGCCCAGTCTTTTGATTCATGTTAATTGCAACAACAGCTACTGGAAGCGCAAAATAGTATGCTCCTTAGCCACGCAGAAAGCTGGCCTAGGCACAACTTCTGCTTTCTCATTTGTAATGTGCCTCTGCTAACTGAACTCGTGTCATGCTTTTTCATTTCAGATCATGTGTAGCGAAATGTGGCATTTTATTTGCAAAACAGTTAGATAAATCCTAATCACTTCAAGAAGGTTTGCACATTACAAGGTGTTTGGGGGGGCGTGGCTTGGCGCCGATGGCGAGTGGTAGCTGATCTGCCGAGCTCCGGCCGAGACGCCGTTTCCTGATCCTTTTCTCTGGCTCATGTGAAGCACCAGCCCTCGGAGAAGAACGTGCTGTTGTGGGAAGCGGACCTGTTCCCGAACCGCCGGCGGGCCCATCGAATCGGACCTCCTAGACATTACCAGAGCTCTCGGACTGCGCTTCCTCCCTCCGCTCCGATTGAATCCAAGATGGCGCCTCGCACCGCATAGCGGAGCCTCTGAGGGGAACCCCTCCCACAACGGACTTCCAGGCCTGGTGGGGCGGAGTGGAGGCACGGCACAGGAGAGCGACCCCCCCCCGGGGGCCACCCAGTTGGAACGAGCGCTAGGCCCGCAGCCTGGATGCTCCCCATCTCACAGTGTGAGGTCACCCGTGCCGGTTCACACGCGCTGAGATAAGCGCACTACGCGGGCTCCGACGCAGTCACGCACGGCCCACTGAGGCCCACTGAGGTGACCCAAGCTCCGGAACGGCGAACACCTATGCGGCTGGGTGAACGTGGACAAGGACATATCGACACACCCAATCCTGACTGCACTGAGGCTCACCTCACCGGGACGGTGCCGGACCTGATCCCGGCACAGATCACCCAGCATCCCGGGGCACAGGAGGAGAAGACAGACGCGCAGCGGGACACTCCACCGGCACAGACCCACAAGACAAGGTGCGTGAGACCTTGCAACACCTGCGAAAGGGAACCCCTGCATACCCCATTCTACTGGCATCTACCTCGAGGGGCCTGCACGCTTAGGACCGAGGGCAAGCAAAACACCGTCTTGGGTCCCCCACCCCGAGCCCCGCAACGAAAGGGGGACTCGATCACATCCCTGCATGCCACCGAGCTCCTGAGGCCCAGGGCATCCACAACCACCACCTCACGATGGCCGCCAAGAACAAAACCAGAGCTGCCACCATGGACTCCTTTGTTTCCACCAAGGTAAAGACCCCTACTCAAGCCAGGGCCAGCCCCTCTGAAACCGCCCAGACAAGTGAAGGGTTAGCCGCCGACAATCACTCTCAAATACTGGAAGCCATAGCTTCATTAAAATCGCACATAGACTCCAAGATTGACGAATTTAAAATAGACATCCAACTCATTCGCCAGGACGCACGCAACTTAGCTGAGAGGGTAACGACCATCGAACAATCAACGGAGGAAACGTCAGGGGCCACCACAGCTCTACAGTCTGAAGTCGCCCAATTGAAAAGGAAAGTAGTCTTCCTAGAAGAGAGGGCGGAAGAGGCCAAAGGCCGGGCCAGACGGAGCAACATTAGGATCCTAGGTGTCCCAGAGGGAAGCGAAGGGGCAAACACCACATCCTTCGTCAAAACCCTTCTGCTGCAAGAAATTGGGGCCGGCAAGCTGACACAGGGATTCTCGGTTGAAAGGTCCCTCCAGAAGCGCCCCCCCCCTGGCTCGCACCCTAGACCAATAATAGCTAAGATACTAAACTTTCAGGACAGAGAAACTATCTTAAGACACTCCAGGGAGGGTGGCCCCATCGAAAGAGGGGACTCCAAAATCGCCATCTACCCGGACTATACGCAGAAGGTGCAAAGAGAGAGAAATTCATTTGTCCCGATTAAAGCTAGGCTCCGCCAACTGAACCTAAAATACAGGCTACTATACCCGTCGCGCCTCAGGGTCATTTATAAAGAGAGAGTGGTATTCCTCGACAATCCAGACGCAGCCAACATGTGGCTAGATGACAATAATCTCGCTGACGGCAAAGGAGAATCCACGGACAGAGGCCTAACTCCCTCAAATTTACAAGTAACCCACATGTAACCGTAAAAAAAAACAGCAAATAAGACGCCGGAAACCAGAAGGTAATCCAATCTCAGTTTATCACACGGAAACGGCCTTGTTCGGCTCCGCCGCCAGGCCCTAGCCCTACCCCCAGCGTAGAATCCAGACGGGCCAGGCACCGGCCTGACCCAGCTCGCGCCTGACTCCCGGATGGGCTTCGACGGCTCGAGAGCGCCTGAGCACCGCGACAATGTTGTAGTCGCTGGGCGCACCAGTTTGAGTTCTGTTATCAGTTTCAAAAGTTACACAGTCTTCAAATTTCTCTCGCTAATAAAGACCGGGATGGGCCCAAGACTTGACCCAAGAGCTCAGGAACCAGCAGTTTCTCCCCTGCAATCTGCTCACTACGGATTGAAGCAGTGCCTAACCCTAGGGACGGACCCCCGTGCCAGACCCAAAACTCGGACCCGATGCCGGCACAATTTACCGTGATGACATGGAATGTGAGGGGCATGGGCTCATACCTCAGACGGAATCGCATACAATCCTATCTCAAAAGGAAGAAAGTCTCGATTGCACTGCTGCAGGAAACCCACCTCACGGCGGAGGCCATGTCCGAGATTGCAGACCGATGGGCAGGGACTGTGAGAGGGTCCTCCTATTCCAAATACGCGAGAGGGGTGCTAACATGGATAAGCCCGGACGTGCCCTTCCAAATGGAAGGTTGTGAACTAGACAAAGAGGGGAGATATGTAGTGATTTGGGGCACAATGGAACAGACCCCGGTTTGCTTGGCTAACTCATACTTCCCACATCACGGAATACCGGCATACCCTCGCCACAATGATCGCAAAGCTGACTCAGCACCGGGATCGCACCTTTATATGCGGTGGCGACTTCAATTGCGTCGCTGACGCAAGCATGGACAGATCATCGCCTCCTCCCCACCCGAGCAACCTCGCATCCCGTGCCCTGATGGAAACACTTGAGCAGCTTAACTTGGTGGACATCTGGAGGGGACACCACCCAACCGAGAGGTCCTACTCCCACTATTCAGCTCCGCACGGAGTCCATACAAGAATTGACTATTTGTTCATTGACAAGGAGCTTGCCCCACGAGCCGCAGCCACAGAATATCTGGGGAGAACGATCTCCGACCATTCCCCACTAACCATGTTATGGCAACAAAAGGGACCCAGACCCCCGATCCCCATGTGGAGGATGCCGACTACAGCTCTTGAAGACCCTGAGTTCAGGGAAGACCTCGCAGGAAAATTGGAAGAATACCTGGAAATCAACAAAGGTTCGGTATCCTCCTGGAGCACATTATGGGAAGCTATGAAAGTGGTGACCAGAGGAGAAATTATATCAAAAGCCGGCGGAATTCGCAGGCAATTAAAGACAGCACTCGAAGCTCAAGAAGCAGAGATCTCCTGACTAGCGTCCACCCACGACAACTCCACAGAGGTCGAGAGCAAATTGATGGAAGCTCGCGTAGAATGTCAGCAAGCATGGGAAAGATTGGAGAAATTCGATTTCACCACATACACTACCAGAACCCACAAGGAATCGGACAAACCGGGGAGATTACTGGCCTGGCTCTGCAAGCGAGAACACCCCAAGCACCTCCCAACGGAGATACGGGACGCCGACGGGATATCCCACACAACACAACTGGGGATCAACGACGCATTTGCCAAATTCTATTCCAAATTGTACGCCCACAGAGGACATTATAGAAACACTTGATGAGATAGATCTCCCCCGAATATCAGCCGAGCAGAGAGAAGAACTGGAGACGGAAATCACTCTTGAAGACGTGCAAGGGGCAATCAGGTCCCTCTCTACCAGCAAGGCCCCCGGCAGTAACGGCCTCCCACCTGAGTTCTACAAAACGTACGAGGCCATCCTCACCCCAGTTCTCCACGAAGTCTACCAGGAGGGATACACAAACGGGGTCCTACCCAACACCATGAAAGAGACCATAATCATTCCCATGCTCAAGCCACACAAAGCACCCACCGACTGTGAATCCTATCGCCCCCTGGCCATGCTGAATTATGATGCTAAGATTCTCACATTCATACTGTCCAGCAGGCTGGCCAGAGTGGTGGGATCCATAATCCATGAAGATCAGAACGGATTTGTGCATGGGCGCAACACCACAGCTAATCTAAGGAGGCTACAACACATAATGGCCGAAACACACGAAAGAGATGAAGACCTGGCGGTATTGTTGCTTGACGCTATCAAGGCCTTCGACTCCATATATTGGGAATGGATTAGGGAGGTCTTGAGGAGATTCGGCTTCGGAGGGGGCTTCATCAGGTGGATCAAGGTTCTCTATAATTCCCCAATGGCAAGAGTGAAAACGGGAAGAATGGTATCAGCAGCCTGGGAAATTCAAAGGGGAACGAGACAGGGGTGCCAGCTATTGCCCATGCTGTACATACTGGGCCTGGAGCCGATCGCATCATACTATAGGCAACAGCTCTTCGACGCTGGCATCAAGGTGGGGAATGTTCACCACATAATATCCCTATACGCGGACGACGTTCTTCTATACCTGAGAAACCCTGAGGCCAACACACCAACAGCGCTAGAGGTACTCGACAATTATGCGAAATACTCCGGAATCAGATTTAGCAGAAGTAAGTCCTCCGCGTTCCCCCTGTCGGGCTTACGCGGCACACCAGAAAACGATCTCCCGGCTGTAGGAATAGGGTGGCAACTGGACAAGTTTCGGTACCTAGGGATCAACGTGAGCCACACCCCACTACTCACGCACGAACACAACACAGAAGTCGCAACCATGAGTCTTCGACGCTCTATAAAATTCTGGTCCAAGCTTCCGCTAGCAATGGTAGGCAGAGCAGCGATTGCCAAGATGATCATACTCCCCAGATTCCTGTATGTTTTCGTGAACATTTTCCACTAAGTCCGACCGCCCTTCTTCAAGAAACTGGAGGCAATCATCAAGGACTTCCTGTGGGGACCTCACAGACATAAACTATCGCTATCCATCCTATCCCTGCCACATAAAGAGGGAGGAATAAAGCTACCAGATCTCCAGTTATACTACCTGGCTGCCCAGTTAAGCCACATAACGAAATGGCTCTCGGACGAACCTTCGGCTGAATCGGAACTACTGAGGCAATCCTCGAACAACGTAATCCCCAAGGAAACCGTATGGCACCCCATACGACAATCCCCGGTGACCCCACTGGTAATTGAGCTAGGAAGGAAGATATGGGCCAGGTCCTGTTACATCAAGCGAGTGAAACACCCGTACTCTCCGGGTAATCCTATCTTGGCAGACACTTGTAGAACGGAGGCAGACCTATCCACAGCAAAGAGGTGGGAAGAAGCCGGCATATACACATGGGGTGACATGTTTGAGGAGGGGGAATTCAGGGACTTCGATTCAATAAAGGACATTGAAGGAATACCTCCAGGCCAGTTTCTCTGGTACCACCGCCTCAAACAGACCGCCAAGAAACAATGGAACAGCTGGCCAGAGGAGCCCACCCCAGACCCTCTACTACAAGAGATGCATGATCTTACCGATGGGTGGAGACCAGTCTCCAGGCTCTACAACAGACTATGTGACAAACCCAACCCTAAAGGCGAAGCTCTGAGGGCGAGATGGGAAGCAGACCTCGAGACCCCAATCGCGGACAAAGAATAGGAAAGAGTGTTACTATTCCCCAAAAAAGTGTCAAGGAACGCTAGATTCGGCCAGATTCAGTTGAACGTCCTGTACAGGACATACATGACCCCACACAGGGTCGCTTCCTTCAACAAGACATCCTCCCCAGGATGCCCATGGTGTGGGAACGATAATGCGGATATGATCCACATGTTCTGGACTTGTACTAGGGCAGACTTGCATGGACGCCAGAATGCGGAGGTACGAATGGACTCCCGGCGAGTGCCCACTGGGAAATTACCCAAGACCCAGCAAATTCAAACATGTTGTTAGGTTAATGGACATCTCATGCATCCTGGCCAAGAGAACCATTGTGATGGCTTGGAAGACGCCATCGGGCCCCAGGCATGAACGCTAGTTAAAAGAGATGGAGAGATGGACGGCAGCCAAAACGAGAGCCTGGCAATATGGTACCACATCATGCGGCGACACAGAGAGCGGCACCTTGGACTCTTGGAAGGCCCTCATGAGAGACATACGCTTCAGCGCTGACTACAAACCTCCCTGATAGCCCATAGCATCACACCGAAACGAACTCCCTGCACCTGGCCTGAACCGACGGACTCTGTATGCGACCCCCCCTGCTTCCTGAAGCACTAAAACATTGGCCTTGACCCATCCATCCACCGAAACATTCGCCACCAAATGAAGACTGTTGTTGTTTTTGTTGTTCTTTCCCTCTTTTTCTGTTTTCCCCTCCCCATTATTTTCTCCTTTGCTCACCTCACTGTTTAATTTTCATGTTTGTACTGCACAAATCTTCTCACCAAATACCAATAAAATACGTTTGAAAAAAAAACAAGGTGTTTGATCACATTAGTCTCAAAATATTGATTGAGTTGGGTTATGACATCACCATAGGCCTACTTACGGAAGGCCACAAACATATGGCTGCCTTCCGGACGTAAGTCTGTAGGGGGTGTGGCCTAGATGGGAGCCAGAACAGTGCGCCGAATAACCCACCATTGACTGAACAAACTGTCAAACAAACTGAATTACTTGGTGACTTAAATTACTAAAACTACCAGATGAGGGGTGACAGGAAATAAAAACACACACAAGAAAGGAGTGTGGTGTGAGACACCTAGGGGTATTCTCCCATTTAAACCCTGAGAATCCTCTATTCAGGTGGCCAGGAAAGGGCCATCGCTCTTGAATACCTACCCTATAACATCAGGAAGGGAAGTAATGAAAGCCCTGATAAACCCAATGGACAAAGGGACCCAGAAAAAATATTTCAGGCTGAAAATACTAGGTTACACTATGACCCCACATTGATAGGATATGACATCTTTGGGGAAACTCAACCCAGTCTGAATTTTCAGAGCATGAAACCCAGAGGGGGAAAATGTCCCTGTCCCACCTCCCGACCGTCATCCATCTTCTCTACCGAGATACCCCTATTCAATCCCAGGAGAAAAGGAAGGGATATAGAATTACTGTTAATTTCCCCAAGGACCAGAGATGCTATCCCCTATAGAAAAGATCCCATATTATAACCCCACGTATAAGATTCTTGATGTGGAAAAAGGAAGGGAATCACTCTATGGGTCTCCTACTACCTTCCTAGAGGAGTCAGAATCTCCCTTCTTAGAACAAGATTCCAGGACAGAAATTGAAACCTCTGATCGAAGACTGTCCTCCCGAGCACAGAGAATACAAACCCTCTTCCTTAGAACCATCTTTCAAGGGCTCACCTAGAAGGGAATTTGGGTATGTAGATATGGAACCCATTTCCAGCATTGTAAGGATTGAAAGGGACAGAGATTCAGAGGGTCTGAGGAGCGAGATACCATGGGAGATGACCTCAGATAAAAATAGGGAAGAGAGTGACAGCATCCCCAAAAAAAGATTTGTGCCACCTAAAAGAAGAGAGAGGAAACTCACTTTCTGTGTTTTCCATTGCTTCCCTAAGTCAATCGGAACCCTCCCACATAGAGCAATGCTATTTTTGTGGAGATTGGGACGATAGCCTAGAGTTCTGTCCCATGGATAAAGAGGAAGAAATAATGGAGGAACACATAATAGAGGGTCTGAAACAATTGTCTAGTCAGGAATGTTCCTGACAACCAAACTCTGGGAAATCAGTTCAGGTGTTCCTTGGAGGGAACACCAGGTGTATTGGGGAAGGGTATGTGAGAAACCTGGGGTATTCTCCCATTTAAACCCAGAGAATCCTCTATTCAGGTGGCCAGGGAAGGGCCATCGCTCTTTGATCCCGACCCTGGGGTGGACAAGCAAGGGAGTATCAGAGGGTAGGGGAGTCTGGGGTTGTGCTCTGGGGGATACCCTAGGTGAGACGCAGAATCCAAATGGGTGAATCGAGAAGGAGGCAAAAGTCCCAGACGCATTCATGGGATACATGAATGCCAGTAAGCCCAGTCCTGATCTCACCCTCTCTCCTTCCAATCTCACCATCCAAGACCCATGGGCGAGGAGGGAAAGAGTTCAGAATCTCAGAGATAGAAAGAAGAAAACCCAAACAGGACCAAAACAAGGCCTTAATAATAAATATCTGGCCACTTATTATCCATCAAAAATATGGGGAACATTATCAGGAACCACACTTCTACAAAAGAAACCCCTTCCATTCTATGACCACAAAGCCAGAATAACCTCTTATCTTCCATTCAATTCACAAATACCTTGTGATTTCCCCCCTTTCTTATCACACCCCAAATACCTCTCCATCAGTCTTTAAGGGTTACCTTAATACCCCTACCATGTTCCCCTCCGCATCTTCACATAATGCTGAGAAGAAGAGGAGGCCACCAAGAGCAATAAATATTACCCCTAGTAATAACATGTGGAAAGTAAGGGGAACCGACTTTAGAGAAAACCGCTGTCCAACTAATAGAGTCAAGCAGAGTCAGGCATGGGTAGGTAACTGTTCCCACCTCACTCCAATTGACTGTGTGTTCAGCTATAAAAGGAGTGGTCAGTCACAGAAACTAGAGCAAGCTGGGGATGCAGTCCGGTCGAATGAAGCCCAGAAGCGTAGAGAAGCAGGAACTGCAGGCAGGTGGACGACGGCACGCAGAGATGCTGGCCCGGTGTGTGTGGGCTGCAACATGGCGAAGGAGCCATGCCTCCAGGGAGCTGGAGAAGCACTGCCAGCATTCCGCAGATGAGGACAAGCAAAGTGCATGTTCCTTTGGGGCCAGTGCTGACCCCAAAAGTGCCTGAGGGGCATGTGGTCAGACCCTGACCTCCATCCCGGATTGCCTGAAGGAGCCTGGGCAAGGGAACTATAAGAGGTCTAACCAAGAGACTTGTTAAGTTTTGTTGAACTGGTAAAGAGAAGTTAAGCGTGGGAGAGGGAACCCTGGAAAGCTTGCAAAAGGAAATGTGTTGTTATTTTGAAACATGGTGAAGTTAAAGCTTGGAGAAGGGCACCCCAAGGAATGTAAAGGCATTTGAAGGTAGTTGGAATAACTACAAGGGACCTGTGGGGAAGGTCTAATGAATAGCTCTGTGGATTTAACTTATTTATGTGACTTTGACCCAACAGCACCTGGTGAAAGACCACCTGAGACCAATCCCGGTTTCCATTTTTGTTGAACCACTATTTGTCTTATTTTTTCAAAATACCTCCTATCACATATTTGTATAGAGTGAGGGCAAGCATAGGTTTAGACAAAGACAGGCTTTTATTCTGGACTCTTAGACAACGACAGCCATTAGAAACATCAGTTGATGGAATTACACCTTTGGCGTTAGGGCCAGTCAGGCATTACACCGACCCAGGAACCTTAGTAAATAAAGGTTTTCAAATGAACCCATTTCAGTCTGTGTCTCACTTGATACCATGCACGTTTAGCAGTGGTTTTATTTAGAGTTGAGCTAAACTATTCAGATGTGGGAAGATGAGATAGAAGGAAAGAGAATTACACAGGAGGAAACCAAAGAACAAAGAATTAAAAGACAATTTAAAAAACATGAAAATGATGAGGCAGTTACTTTTGCACAAATGATATCCAGTGATATAGTGGACCATTACAGCATTAATGGTGCACTGAATGTCTCAACATTAAATGATAGCAGAATTAATGAAATGGTAGGTGAAAAAAGAAAAACAAATGAAAGTGTTTCTAAGCCTGACAATTCTAATAGTGCTCATATCTCCACAGAAATTAAAATATTACAAAAGACATGTGTAGGACCCTGAGGAGCATTTCGAGACACAGATGTTCCAAAAGGCAGAGCTGACAGGTATGGTACAAGAGACAGGTAAGTTTCAAACACAAAATGCTGAAGTTCTGCCACATAATGCAAATAAAAACAGAAAACCATTATGCTCCAGAGTGGAAGCAAGCAAAGGAAATCATAATAATGGGGAAAAAGCAGAAAATGAATGGGGTGAGAACATAGATGATCCTGATATACAAGGGGGCCAGTCAGTGGCAAAGCTCCAAATGAATTCTCAGGACAAAAAATAAACTGAGAAATTGAAAAAGAGATGGGCATAAAGGGGGTAAAATGTAATTTCATATGCCCCATTACTTAGTAAGACGTCGGGCAAGCCTAAAGAAAATAAGCCCTGAGTTTAGCAACAATTGACACTTCCTTTGCATACTTGAAGAATGTGAAGATGGGTATTGTGCCACTGTTATCATTGAAGAGAAATGCAATGTTTTTGCAATGGTGGACACCGGCACAGGGGCAACTGTAATGTCAAGGAAAGTTTTGGACAGCATAAATGAAAGGAGACTCCCACAAGACATGTTGAAATTGAGACAGATTGAAGGCTCTGTGCATATTTTCAATGGGCAAGAAATACCAGTGGAAGGTGCCACTGGAGTTGACATCAAGGTAGCAAAACATAGACTGAGGCAAGAGTTGGTGGTCATATCCACTGAGGAGACCTCATTGCTATTAGGAACAAATTGTCTCAAGAGGTTGTCACCCCGATTGATGGGGTAAATGGAGTGGTATGGAAACCTAAGAAAGTGATTAACCAAGTTAGCAATGCAAAGGAATGTCACACCATTGCTAGATCAAAGAAAGCGGTGGAAGTATACCTGCAGAATGGCTCTGTACCTAGTGTCACCGTCATTCTCATGTGCCAGGGTGAAATGCAAGGAGAAAAAGAAAAGCAATCATTAGAGATTCACTTGGATCCCAAGACGAACTGTCAGACACAGTTAGATGAAAACACATTGCGGTTTTATCTAAGTGATGAAGACTGTGAACAAGTGAGGTCTCAGAGTCAGATAAGGAAAAGTATATTTCAACAATTGCAGAAATGCGCATGAAAGAAGGTCAAGCCAGGATACCGGTGCATGTGAATGGGCACCCAGAAATGATTGAGACAGGAGTTCCATTAATGACAAAGTGTTCGAACATGTGGTTGACAGTGAAGAAGTACCACGTTTTAAAAGGAAAAATCATAAGATTTTTGGCTTACATGGTCCTGAGTTGGGACAAATAATTGTGGGAAAATGCATGTTGAAAATCACAACCGGTTCCAAAAGAATTCATCACAATGTATGGATTGTAAGTGGAGCCAAAGCCAAATTCTATCTGAGAAATGACATCATACCCAGAATGTGTATGGTTTTAGATTTCTTGAATCAAAAGGTTTGGCCTAGATTGGGTGGAGCAGCACCTGAATTTGAGGACAGAAGGCAAGCCTACCATTGTGCACAAATAATGCCATGTGCAGTTGAACTGAAAGTGAAGAAGGATGTTACTATCCCTGCATTCACAGGGCAGTTCACAGTGGCATTGCAGTACATGAAGGGACGGGATTTGAAGGAGCCCAATGCATTTGTGTGTATCAATGAATCCATCATACAGCAGGGGCTAGAAAGTGAATACACACCTTTGGTGGAATTCTGGTGAATAACAATGGAGGTCAGTACGTTCACTCGGAAGAAGGAACATCATTAGGAATGGCAATGCAAGCATCACATAACACTGCAGATTTAAATCACCCAGTCATTGGGAATATTCCTGAAAGTTATGTCACCTCACAGGGGGAACTGCCTGAGTATTTCAGTAAGTACACCCTTATGAACCACAGGATGTAATGTGTTGTCATGAGGATGATTGAATCCTATTTCAGGTGGTTGAACATGAGGTGGAAGAACCGCAAATTGAAGTAGAGGCTGAAATACCAAGATACTTGAGGGTGGCATCTCTCCAAAGGGATACTGCCACGCAGTTAGAAGAAAGTGAATAAGTTCCTCCTTTGGAGGATTTTCCAGAATTGGGTGAGTAGCAAATTCAGGCGGCAGATGCCTTTACCAATGAAGAAGAGAAAGACCAGTTAAGAAAAATATTTATTGAATTCCAGAAGGTATTTGCCAAAGACACCTATGATTCTGGGTGTACTGATTTGCATGTTGCTACAATGCTAGAGGCCTATAATAGGGAACCAGTATTTGTGCGACAATATTGTGCGACAATATAGGTTACCCTTGGCCTGTTTAGAGTCCTTAGCAAAAATAATTAAAAACGTAGAGTCCACAGGAATCATTAGATCCATTCACAGTTGCTCAAACACACCCATATTAGGCGTGCAGAAGCCCAATGGCGTTTGTGTGCAAACTTGATAGAACTAACAAAAGCATGCCTGTGTCAAGATAGCCTCTCCCATTTATTGATCAAGGCCTTGTACAGATTCAAGGGCCAAAGGTCTTTACCACCTTGGATCTTAGACAAGGGTATTGGCGTGTGTCTCTAACCAAAGATTTACAAAATCTATTTGCCTTTTCGTTTAATGGACTACAATATGCATGGGAACGCACCCCCTTTGGCATTATCAATAGTGTCAGTGAGTTTGGGATATTCCTGAACAAAGCACTCCTGGATGCAGCCGAGAGGGGAACTGTGATGTATGTGGATGATTTCTTGATAAAAATTGAAAACATAAAAAGCCATTTCAATGAAATTAGTGTGCTCAGCCAGTAGCAAAAGGCTGGAGCAAAAGTGTCATTGCAGAAAGCAGAGCAGTGTAAGAAAAGGGTACATTTCTTGGGACATGAAGTGACAGAGCAAGGGTTAATCTCACAAAAGAAAAAGGTTGAAGCTATCCAAAAAATTAAAGATGCCACACATCTGAAGGGGTAGAAGAGTTTCTTAGCAATGACAAGTTACAATAGGAAATTCATTGATGGATATGCTGAAATCACACAAACTTTGACTAAATTACTGAAGTGGGGAGTGCCCTGAAAATGGGAAAAGAAACAATGTGAAGCAGTAGCCAAATTGAAATATTGTCTGATAAAGGCTGCATGTTTGGCTCATCCAAAGAAGAACCTCGATTTCTTTCAGGAGATAGGCTTTAGAGAGCAGTGTATGTCAGCGGCTTTATATCAAAAACATGATTCAAACTACAAAACCATTCTATATGCTAGCAAGTCATTGGGGCTCATTCTGAGCCTGCTGGTTCGGAAACAACGGTGCCAGTAAGCTTACCAGCACCGTTGTTTCCAGACCAGCATATTACAGGTCTGCATACCGGAGCCGCTGTGCCCGACAGGTTGGACCCTGCCGGGCACAGCAGCCATGGTATGTAGACCGTCACCGGAGCACCGGTACCGCTATTAACAGTGTTGGTGCTTCTGTGGTCCCCACTGCCATAGAGTCCTATTGAACTTTCTAGGAATGTGGATTTACAATTTACCTGTACCTGACTTTCCAGTCTGCCGGGGTTGTAATCCCCCGGTGTTACCGGAAGTCAGGTGCTGGTAAGTCAATACGGGTCTGGCAGCAGCCCGCCAGTATCACCGGCACGGTTACCGCCAGACCCGCAATGAGGCCCATTGTCACAGGTAGAAACAAAATGTAATGAATGTGAAAAAGCCTTTTTGACTACTGTGTGGGCATTACAGCATTTCCGCCCCATTGTTCAAGGGGAACAGGTCATTGTTGAGACTAATCATCACCCTCTGCAATATTTGCAGAGTAAAAGAATCAGATCAGGGAACTTAGCACAGTCATAAATTTCATCCTGGAAATTGGCATTGCAGGGAATCCCAGTGGACGTGAGATATGGGCAGGACAAAAATAATTCAGTAGCTCAGGGGCTGACGGACTTACATGACTGTGCAGCATTGGGTGCTCAAATTTGACTGAATTTGAGCAATCACCACCCAAGCCTTAGATGAAGAAGCATACAGGAATCTCCCAACTGTGTATGTGGATGGTTTGAAGGCATCATGAAGTAGACACAGACAACTGAATACAATTTTATATACACACTTTTATTAACTAACGTTTGAGGGTTGGAAAACGACCTAACTTGCCCTATACTAAGGTGGCATTTCCCTAATTAACTTAAACTAATGATTGTCTGTGTTAGGAAGTCCAAAGCAAATATCTGTCTGTGTCCAAAACCTATACTTGCCCTCACCTTTAACTGCTTACAATGTGTAGGGATGTCAGCGTCAAATAAAAGTATTCAAATAGAAAGCTCAGAGCCTCTTCCAGTCCTTGGATGGAAAAGGGGTGTCCCTTCCCAAGGTTCAAATAGTCCAGTTCACAAAAGACACAGTTCCACAATAACACAGTGCTTCAGGATTTTCAATGTCCAAAACAACACAATTCCTTGGGACACTTCCCAGCTCTTCAGTTTGGTTATCTTTCACCAGTTTATAAGTTCAATTCCTCAGTTTCACTTATACAGGCTTTTCCTCTTTTCTGTTGGGAAGGAGAGAGGGTCTTCCCACCCCCCCTAAGCGGTACCGTATGAGAAACAAACGCTACAGAGTGTTAGGGAGAATTCTCATTCTATGGCTAATTTCCCTTACCTATAGAGTCCCCCAGCAGCTTTGCTGGATTTGAAGGGTTTGTTTCTTTTTACCTGCTAAGAGTGAGACTCTTTTTCCCACTCTTAGGCACTTTTGCTATGTGTGTTCTAGGCTATTTTTGTGTTTAATGCCAATGGGTTTTTCTCTCCCCCATAGGAACCATCTTTATTCACATTGTTACACAGCACCCTCAATGCAGTGACACAGGGGTGTCGTAGCGACCCCCAAACATAGACTCCATACCCTGGGACTGACTACTGTCTCCCAAGGCATGTAAAGTCCCCATTGACTTTACTAGTCAGTTCTTATGAACTTCACCAGTACAACCCATCTTACTATGGAGGTACTGGAAAGGGTTAATAGTTTTTCCCTTGGGTTCATTTTCGAGGGGGTACCGTAAAGTCCCTCTCTCTAAAGTTTCTGGCTGGTGGCAGTGGTTACTACCATAAATATTCGACCGCAAATATTTTCCTATGGGATTTTCCCATTGTTCGAGGCTACCACTTTTTCTGACAGCCTCTAACATACCGCCGGTGCATTTTAATTTTAACTTTGCCCCGGCAGGTTTTATTTGCCAGAACTGTAATATAACTTCTTTCTCGTGTCTTTCTCTAAACTCCTAACCCAGGTCGGGGATCCTTTGTTCATCCGTTTGCCGGGCTTCCACCAAGAAGCCCTCCTTTGGGCGCCACTGTGTCTGGGGTGGGTCCGTTGTGTGGGAGGGGGAGTAGGGCCCCTGGACAGGGTTGCCTCAGCAACCCATGTCGCACTCTATCCTGATAGGCTGTGGGGTCTCCCGCCAAGATGACCACTCCATTGTGTAAGTGACAGCTAGGCTGTATGAATGGGGCTCTTTTTCCTTAAAAGCAGGGTCCTGAGGACAGGAAGAGCAAGACATTGCCACTGGAACTAAGAAGCTGAAGAGGAGAGAAGCCAAAGACATCTGCAACGACTGAACCACCGGTGAAGCCCTGATGCAACGTCTCACCACTTTTCTCCACACGACGAGAGAAGATCTTCATCTGCAAGAGCCTTCTTCTCTTGAGCTGGTGGGGCCAACCAGTTTACCAATCGCATTCCCGGACCTGCCTTGGTCGAATCTCCCGTACCCTGTACTCAGAGGCCGGATAGCCAGGCACCAGTCCACCCGGACCGCGATTTAAAGGAGCGTACCTTTTATTCGTCGGGCAGCACCGCGGCTGGTTTCATCCCTGGGTAGTGCAGTAACTCGAACCTTCCTCCATGACGAGAGCCTCTCTTCCTCTGCTGGATCACCCGAACTGCAGGAACTACCAGGAACAACCGCCACCGCAGGAGCCACTTCTTCATTTTAAGGTACATTGTTCCGCCAGGCCACCCTTTCTTCGCGGTAGCACTAAAGGTGTTTTAAATCCTTTACCTACCTGTTGGTTAACCAAAGACTTGACTGCAGCTACAAGAACATTTTTGCTCCTGGGCCCTTGCCCTGTACCACTGACTCTGGCACAGGCCTACTGACTCTGGTCACATTTGTTAGACCTGCTTTTTTTAGATTGATTCTCACTGAGAACTGTATTGGTGCACCTAATTCTCACAACCACCCCTTCCTCCCCTTTTCTAATCATTGTGAAATGCCATTTTGCTCAGTTTTCATTTTAAGTATTGCCTATACTGATCTTGCTGAACTGGTTCACAATCTGATGGGAAGTGTTGCTAGGGTGTATAAGAACCTATTTCTAGATAACCTGTGCTTTCCCTCCCTTGTGAGGAATTGTTAGAGGATCCCTTGTGTATAGTTGTCACTGTGCCGTTTTGCTCAGTTTTCACTCTGGTTCACTTGGTCTACAATTTAACTTGGGAGTGTGTATATTTTTCCTTTGACTTAATTTAACTTGCTTGATGACTGTGATACATGTGTTTTATTAGAGGTGTATAAAGTAAATATATATCTACTTTTTAATACAAAGCTTTGGTCAGTGTTTCCTTGAGCCATAGTACAGTAGGCCTATTGTGTAAAACCTGAATACTGCTCATCTCCCCCTTGAGATAAGTCTGACTGCTCAGCCACAGCTACCAACTAAATCTTTGTGGTACAGACTGATACCAAAGGGGATTTATTGTTCTCACCTGTAATCCTAATCTTGTGTAGTGCTCCCTAAGGGAACTGCACGGGATTCTGCCTAACACAGAGCACATTCAGGGAGTTGCGGGGAAGAGGACGCAAGCAGAGGAGGGTGCACTATTGCGTTAGTGCATGCATTAGAGGCCATATAGTAGATGCTGGTTTAAACTCCATCTTAGCTGACAGAAGCCATTTTGGAACTTAGGCCCAAGTGCGCCAAACAGCATTATATTTTTTAGTATTAGAAACCTTGCATGAGCTTGGACACCACCACACCCCAGCCAGGTCTCACGGAGTCCATGAAATCCTCCATTGTTCTAGAAGTCACAGGCCCTCGTGCCCTGTGAAGAATGTGCCCTGCAAGGTTATGAGAAGGGAGCAGCACGCCTCTTGGCAGTACCATCTGTGAGAAACCCGAAAGTGTCTCACCCGCCGCTACTCCCCAGAGATGTGTCATCCAGGTGGCCAGGACACGGCCATCGATATTGGATCCAGTTCCTGGTGATGGACCAGTGGGGGAGGATCACCTGGGCGAGGGGTCTTCGGGGAGTGGAAGAGGGACACCGAGGGTTGAGATGCGGTATCCCCTGCCTTGTAACAACTTTTCCCCATCCTACCCTGTAGGATATTTAGAAACTTTACCCCCCTCCCTTTTCCCACACGAACACTTGCTTACACTTTAACAGACAACGGAATAACAACAGAGTCATGTACTTGACATGTCCCAACACACGGGTCAGGCAGAGTCAGGCAATGGACAAGAATCACGCACACCTGACAGCCCTTTTCCTTCCCCACAGGGATAAAAGGCAGAGCACAAAAGCACACTTCTAGCAAGACCAAACGCACGAGGAGACATCTACACCAAACTGGAAGATCAAGAGGAGGAGAAAGGCAGTGAGATCTGGAAGGACGACGAATGACCCGCAAAGCTTCCGAAAGGGAATGCATAAGACCAGGAGCTACAGCTGGTGTGCGAAGCAGCAGACTTCAATGGTACACAGGGGCCTCCCGCTTTGATAAACCAGGCGGAGAGGCAAGCTGGCTACCTTGGTACTATTCTTGACTCCAGAAAACAAAGTAGCCAGCGGGTTCAGCACATCCGGTGAGTCACAGGAAACTGATAGTAAACCAAACTGTGTTGATCCCAAGGTTGCAAGCGGAAACATTTTTTGAACGCAAGGAATCCGAAAAACAAGGAAATTACGTATGTTGTTGAACTGTAGAGAAAGTCCTGTTGAGGTCCAGGTGCAGAGGGGTCCGGTGCCATGTAGGCGCTCAAACGAAAGACTCTGACTGGGACCTATTCTCTGAAACTACAAGAACCAGAAGCCCCAGGAAAAGGGTGGCATGAGGCATCAGAGTGGTCCTATAAGGGTTATGTCAAATCCTCTATACAATCAAAGTCTCTGACCTGTTGCCAGAAGAAAGCTAGGGGAAGGGAACCCCGCTTTCCAATAACATTGTGAACTGTAGAATAAGGCAGGTGTGAACCTGACCGAGGGATGCTGAGAGAAAGCTAAGAGAAGGGAACCAACGCTTTCTGGTGAAATTGAGTAAAACATGAACTGTGTTAAGAATACATGAACTGTGTTAAAGAAGGCCTAGTGAATCCGACTGAGGGAGGCCCAAGTTGCAAGGAGGATCCAAGCCTGACGGAGGGAGATACAAGGGGCGAAGAGCAATCGTCCAGGTACAGAAGTACCGAAGGAACTTTTGTTTGTTTATTTGTAACTTTGAACCAGCAGGCCTTCTAAGGCAAAAGACTTCCAGGAAAGAGACCTAGCTCCTGAAGGTGCTGCCATCATTAAACTTGAACTGTGAACCTCGTGCAGGCGAGACCCAGGAGTGTCCTGTGCTTCAAACCTGGGGAAGGAAGACCCAGCCATACCATCCTGACTAATCATTTTTGTGAACACTTCTTTCTTTTCTGGTGAACATTATCCCACACTCATTTTGTAATTCAGCAGTAAGGAATTGGCAAATATTTTATTTTTAGTATAGGCCCTTTTTATTTGAAAAACACCACTAGGACTGCCTTATTATTATTTGATGGTCGTAGCTTGCTCCCATCTTAGATTTAGGATGATCTCATCCATTACAAAGTTCAATAAACACCTTTGAACTGTGATCAGTTGTGTCTGTCTTTCCTGTTGCCACCATGCGTTCCTTACATATCCCACTGAACAGATAGCAAGGCTCTCCTGCCCCCAACGATCAGCTTTGCAATAGTAAGGTGTTTCTCCCCTTTTTTCTATCTGTAGGAAAGATTGAGCCGCAACATGTAGTAGACCTGAGCATAGGAGTACCAGACCTTACTGCACACATGTGCAAAACAATGAAAACCCAGGGGGACTTTGGATGGACCCTCTTGAGAGTCTCATGTCGATCAGCCCAGATGACTGACAGCTAAACTGGTGCCCTTGGTTTAATAAACAGACACAGCCTTATTTCTTTTAATAAGCGTGGACTGCTTTCGTTTATGTAATAGAAATCTGCCAAATCAATCCTCGGTACACTTGCGTAATATAACATATGTTGCTCCTAATGGAGGACCTCTCTGCTAGTACTAGAAAGAAAACAATACTTTAAAGTTCTAATTTCATCTCTTTCGGTGTCAACACTTTCACATTAGCTATAATAATATTGAAGTAGGTCCAATGGGATCACCTTGAGAATAAATGCATTCACATTTCGTAGTTAAATACTTAAATAGACCAGTGGGTTCACTTTCAAAACCAGTGCATTCACATTTGGTAAATAAATACTTAAATAGGTCGGACCAGCATCTCCTCACTGCTGGTAGACAGAATGTCACAGGGACGTACAACACTTAACACAACAATTAACAATCATCCAATCCGGCTACCGGGCCATAATCCACCTCTAATTTGAACTGGGCGAACCCCCCAGTGCGGATAAAACCGTGAGAGTTGGAACTGTACCAGACCTAATTCGCTGACCAAGGTGGGCCTCTGGAAAAAGAGTGGGACCTTCAACTAGAAGTGTGAACAAACCCCCTATGGGCACCACAGTGCCTTACACATCGAGTACTCTGAGTCGACCAAAACCCACCTTGTTATAAAAAGAGGTAAATGATACCCACATCCCCACGGAGCGACTTACAGAGATCAGCCTCTCAGGGCCACAGGGACGGGCGCGGATAAGAATACTTTTCTAGGGCGTGGCCTGGAGCTCCGGCGACTCGGATGCTCCTCTAAGAGGCCTTCGTGACGGGCCGTTTGCGTCTCCAAATTTGGTGCAGTTCCAGAGTTATAAAAAATGCCAAAACCCGTTCAAGGCTCTGGAACGAAAGGTGAGGCTAAAAGTGACCGGGAATCCCTATATCGAGACGCGGACTCAGCAGCCCTTCTGCCGCCTCCTCTCAAAATGTCAGGCAGAGCTCATGAAACCCACGACCCAGCGGGGCGGAACCTCAGAGAGGAGCCCCGGGCTCAGAGTGCCCGAGCTATGTTCTCCTGTGGTATCGGACGCGGCTTTGACCCAGCTATAACTGCCGCCTGGAGGCCCCCACCCGCCGCACACAGAACCCAGCGTAAGCCTGCCATCCCTGGCCTTCCCGGGCACAGCACGGTCGATGCACTTCAGCCATGCTGGCAGCCGTATCCCGCTGCCTGGAAACCCCCATCTGCGGCCGCTGACTCAGGTTCCCCAGGCACAACGCAGCGCTCTCGGAGGAAGGCCCTCTGACTCCCGATGGGGGAGGAGACCCCCCGGGCACCACAGGGCCCCTGGATCTCAAGCCGGCGCTGGCAGGAGGTGAGTGCTGCCACCCCAGGGCCTCCTGCATTAGGCCCCACCGACCCGCCCTAGCAGCCTCTACACTCCACGACTTCTAAGGAGCAGCGGCCCATCATCTAGGCTCCCTTTCAACCTGGGGTGGGGGGGGCAATCTGAGCCTGATCAGCGGCCCTCATGCTACAAGCCCACCCAGCCTAACCTCTACATAGAGGACAAGACCCTTGAGCAGCCAGCACAGACTCAACAGGAGGTGCCCCACACCGCGAGGGGGACCCTCCCCCAGCATCATCCCTGCTTTAGCACACCAGCTCCAGATTAAGGTGAGCTCCCAGCTGGCCCTAAGGATCCACTATCTTCAACAGCCAAGTAGTATCTGCGGCCTCCCCGGGCCCTTTGGCTCCACACCTGGGCGAGATCAAAGCACAGTCTTCGGAGTGGCCCTATCACCAAGGAACAAGCAGTAGACAATGAACTCTTGTCCCTCCGACAGGGGTATCAGGCCTTGTTAACGTACATTGCCACCTTCAACAGACTGGTTGCCGAAGCTAGGTGTCCAGAAAAGCACAGTCTTCGGAGTGGCCCTATCACCAAGGAGCCCACAACCTCCAATACAAACTGAGCTTCAGCTTGCCCTGCTTGAGACCTCCAGTGGGAGCTGGGCGACATTAGTGGTGACTCTACCCCCCCCCCTTTTTTTTCTTTTTGCTGCTCTTCCTTCCTGGGGCGCCCCGGCCCACTGTGCTCCTCCCCACTGCCACAGTCCGATACCTCACGCCTGTACAACGGTAGGTGGCTGCAATCTACGGAAACACCTATCCCCGCGAACACCAACTAAAGAACTGAGACTCCCACTTCAATATCCTTCACGCACAGAGCATACTCAATAGCGACCCCCACCTGCACGCCAGAGGGACCCCGAGACTACTTGCCATACCCTGGATCTAGAACAATGGCGAAGCAATCGAAAGCGGGCAAGAACTCAGATATCGCCTCCATGTTCATGACAACGGACAGGGGGAAAAAACTCAACCCCCTCAAGCTCACCCCACAAAAAGCCCAAGAGGACAGAGATGCCCTGGCCACCAAAGAGGACATACAGGCTTTCATGCCCTGTATTAAGTCCGAATTCAGATCCTGCATGACAGAGTTTACCACCAAGCTAGAACATGCTGACCAGAGGGTGAATGAAATGGACCAAAGGCTGGAGGAGATCGACGACCACTCCCAAGATCATGCAGCCACACTAGGGGAAGTCCAACACTCTATAAGAACCCTACAGGACAAGTACAAAATCCTCGATTTCAAACAAGAGGATCTGGAAAACCGAGCTCGGCGAAACAACCTCTGAATTCGGGGGATCCCATCCTCCGTTCTAGACAAGGACCTGGCGGAATATGTGGAAGACTTTTTCCAATCCCTGCTCCCACACCTGGACAAACTACATCTCCTCTTAGACCGAACCCATAGATTGCGCCCACGACGAGGGGTGGACTCAGACCTCCCTCCGGATGTCATAACAAGAGTACATTTCTTCACTACAAAGGAAGCGATCTCAGCAATCAGCCGTTCACGAGACAAGCTTTCCTTCCAGGAGTCACCTCTCCAGATCTATCAAGATCTCTCCCTATTCACTCTCTAGAAGAAGAAATCCCTCCGACCATTGACGCTCTTTCTGCAGGAGCAACAGATCCGGTACAGATGGCTATTCCCGACTGCCCTACAATTTTCATACAATGGCACTCTACGCAGAATTAGCCACCTCGAAGACGCCGACAAAATCATGCGACCTTCCGTGCCCAACAAGGCTACTTCACCAAGATCGGAGGACTCTACAGGCCAGGAAATTTCCACTCTTCCAAAGCCAAGGCGATCGTCATGGTCAAAGGTGCCGCAAAGCATCAGGAGAAAATAACAGAGGGCAGACCGTAATCTGTGGAGCCTCGCCCCATGCTCGGGCTGACCTCTTAGCACCGCTGCAGAGGAACCTCACCAACCCTGACCCAGCCATGAACATTCAAACCAACGCAACAGGCCCTACCGACAGCCTATGCCCATTTCCAAGGCACATTCCATCTATGAGTCCTTGGAATTCTGTTCCACTCGTACCTATACGATTGGCCCCGTTGGCCAGGGGGTTGGCTACAACTACAAAGTTGCCCCACCCACCAGTTAAAGTTACGCCCCCCTATTGGGGGCGTATGTTAAAACCCCAAGAGCAGGGTGACCCATGGCTAACATACCCCGAGATGTCGGTTAACCCACACCCACACCCTTCCGACCCCACCCCCCCAAATAGTGCAACAGGGGTGGAACAAATTCAGGAGCATCATGCCTTGAAATTCCTCACCCTGAATGTCAACGGATTGAACTCTCCCGACAAACAGAAGTCGATCTTAAAAAAGCTCCAAGATGAGGATGTAGCAGTGGCTCTGATACAGAAGACCCATTTGCTACTGGAGGATTGGGGACGGCTCCGCTCCAGATTTTTCCAACTTCTGCTTTTTGCCTCAGGGAGCTCCAAGAAAAGCGGCACGGCAATCCTTGTCAGGAAGGGCCTGAACCCCCAGATCCTGGATACTAAGTCTTGCCCGGAAGGCCAATTTGTGGCAGTCAAATGCCTGTTGTCAGGAGACCTATACACCTTTGCTTCAATATACGCCCGCAACACCGGGCAAACAGCATTCTACGATTCACTGGGCGCCTCCTTATCCCACTTCATTGAAGGCCGGATCATAATTGTGGAAGACTTTAACGGAGTGCCGGACCCTACTTTACTCAGGCGCTCAGCCTCCTACGCCTGTTCAGATCGCTGGAAATAGTGGACTTGTGGCGGGTGCTCCACCCCTCTGAGAAAGACTATTCCTATGTCCACCGAACCTTCTCAAGGATTGATCTCCTCCTGACATATGCCCAGCTGTCACGACCCTCACCCAAAACCCCCTCTGGCAAACCCATTGGCCAGGTGGAGTCAGGACTCGGGCCTCTAGATCCTGGCATCCTCTTCAAAAGCCCTCATGGTGCCAGTCCTGACACCTATGGCGCCAGGCTCATACACCATGAAAAACAATGTGCTTGGGAACTATCCTAAGAACCAAGCTATGCGGTACAGTGTTTTGGGTGTGGTAGCCTAGGGACTACTTTACCTGGACTATTGTGTTGGGGCTATTTAAACCACACCCGAGCAAGACAACACGCTTTGCGTTACTTTGCAGCTTGCAACGTGACGCTCACCGTGTCCAGCTATTCCCTCGAACCTTGGAGAAGCAGAACCTGCAAGGAGACAAAAGGAACTTCATTAGCAGCAGCATTTTACCTGCAGTCTTCATCTTTAAACACTCGCAGCTACTGAGAACAGCTTCCTCGAATCTGCACGCCTCCCGGACAGAACGACCTGAAAGAGGAAGATAGAGGCAACATTAAAGAAAGCAGTAGAGACATTTACAAATTACGAACTGCTCAAAAGGCTTACCTGGCTGGTCGCCTCTCAGCTGGCACCGCTCTGGACATTCCACTCACGCTGAAGAACACTGCGACCTACAAGGAAGGAAAACACAGGTTAGCAAAGGCAAGACTTTGCAGCGCTGCGCATAGCGCTTACTTACCGCATCATAGCGCTCTTAATGCACCATGATTTACCAGCGGGGCTCAACCGAGCCAGTTCGCCACGTTGAAACTCTGCATACCTAAGGGAGAAAAAAGAGACATTTTAAACAAAGAAAGGTAGCAGGATAGCAACAAAACTAAAGAACAGCGATAAGACCTACCTGAACAATATCAAACAGGCTGGCGTCAGTGAAGTAACTGGACCGCACTCGTCCAAGAAAGACAACGCGCCTCTGCAAAGAAGGCAGGGCGGAGAGCACGCCTAATTCTACCACAAGGTGAGGAGAGGGCACCAGAGGGATTGAAATCAAACGGGGGTGGAGGGAGGATACTTACCCCAGTCGGTCACTCTTGAACACAGTCCTCCTGTATTTTCAGGCAGAACCTTCCCCGCAGACCACATCAGGGCAAAGCTGAGAAGCATACCAGCGAGTGACCCGGCTGGGTTGCGTCCCTGTAGATACCAGGTGAGCGTAACACCAGCTGTTCACCTACACCGAGGAGGTAACCATCTTCCCTCGGATACTGTCAGACCACGCCACAGTAACCATGGAAATCCATGCTTATGTACCAAAGCCCAATTCTCCTCCCAGATAGATGCTGTATGATCCAATTCTTAATTAAATGCCGCTAAGGAACAAGACCACAAGAGCGATCAAAAACTTCTTCAGAGAAAACCCGGTAGTACAAACACTTGGGATGCCTTAAAAGCATTAATCAGGGGAGAACTAATCACACAAGAAGTGGCGTTTTATTGCAACAGGCGCCAGGCCCGCCTAGCCCTGGAAGAGGAACTTAAAGCAGCAGAAGAGACTCACAAGAAAAAAGGCTGGCCCCAAGACGCAGTGAGCCCTCCGCATCACCAGGAAAAATCTAGAAGCCCACTATGCCGAACACACAGCACAACTCATGGTCAAAGCCAAACAATTCTATTATGTCAAGAACAATAGGCAAACAAGCTGCTGGTAGCTAAATTAGCTAAAGCAAAACACAGCAGCACTATCGTTGGCCTTCGAGACCCACAGTGGGTGATTCAATATGCAGAATCAAAGAAACAGTTGGCTGTGGGCCACCTGACCCAAGTAATGACGGCACCCTCGCGGAACCACAATAAACAAAGAGTACCTACGGGAGGCGGCCCTCCCCCAACTGCACAACGCAACCAGACAGAGCTTGGATGCCCTGATCAAAGGTGAGGAGGTCGAAGAAGCTATTAAGTCCCTTAAATCCCAGGCCCTGGGCCCCGATGGTTTTTCCACACGGTTCTACAAAATCTTTAAACCCCAGTTGGTTCCACCCTTGGTGGTACTCTTCAATTTCTTTAGGGTGCCGGGGACGATGACTCCTTCAATGCAAGAATCTACTACTATCCTCCTACCCAAAACAGGGAAAGACCTGAGAGACCCGGCCTCCTATAGGCCGATAGCCCTCCTGAATATTGGCGCCAACCTATACTCCAAAATCCTGGCCAACCGCCTGGCGCGCATTCTACCGGACATAATTCACTCCGACCAGACAGGCTTTATCCTAAACAGATCTGCAGGCGACAATGTGCGCAGAGCCCTGAACCTGGCTGACTTAGCCACCGAAAACTCCCAGGGGCTGGTGTTGATGGCTCTTGATGCCACCAAGGCATTTGACAGGGTGGACTGGTCCTTCATGCATCTTACCCTGGAGGCCTTTGGGTTTTTGCCCGGCGTTCCAGGCAATGGTCCTGGCTAACTATAAAGCACCAAAAACACTCCTCAGAATCAATGGCTCATTCTCCGCCCGATCTACCGAACCTGCGTGACCAGACAAGGCTGCCCCCTGTCCCCATTGCTATTCCCTCTCATCATGGAACCGTTCGCCCAACGGATCAGACACAACAGCCACATCAAGGGCTCCCTGGCCTCTCTGTCCCAGCATAAAATTGTCCTATACGCAGATGATGTGCTACTCACGATCTCGGAAGCCTGCTCCTCACTACAGCATGCCCTATCCGCAATAACCAGCGAGGTCGAGGTCTCCGGCTTCGCCATTAACTTTAACAAATCTGTGGCTCTGAGCATTGCTCTCTCCCTGGAGGAACAGGAGGCTCTGGTCCCGATCTGTTCAATCGTATGGAAGAGGAAGTCCATTCCCTACCTAGGGGTTCGGATTCCCGCAAACCTGAGGGATACATTTCAGGTTAACTTTCCCTGGCTCTCCAGGGAACTGGAAGGTGACTTGAAACGCTGGGCAACCCAGGAAATTTCTCTGATGGGATGCATAACGGCCTGTAAAATGAACCTCTACCAAGATTTCTCTATGCCTGCTTGTCCCTTCCGGTGGCAATCCCAGCTTCCATCCTCCACGATTTACAGAGGAAGATGCTCCGGTTTATCTGGAGGAGTAAAAAAGCCAGAATCCCCCAAAGGACACTACTAGGGGACGCAAGACTGGGGGGACTGGGGATCCCCGACCTGCAGGCCTACAGGGTGGCAGCGCAACTAGCACATATCCGCGCAAGGCAAATAATCTCTGACCGCCGTAGATGGGTGGAACTTGAGCAATCAAGGCTCCCTCTCCCCCTCCAATTTCTTCCACATATCCCGCCCTCTCTTAGAGAACGTGGGGAGGGTCTCCTGCTGGCGACTAAACAAACGCTGATCTCTTAGGACTGGGCGCTGAGGCGCAAGGGAATCCCGAGGGGACTGAGCCCCCTATCCTCAATCTTCCATAACCCAACCTTCTCGCCCAGGACGCTTCCCTGAAATTTCCAGAACTGGATAGCGGGAAGTCTCGAATCTTTGGACCAACTATATTAGGGAGTCCTCCCCTGCACTTTTGAACAATGTAAGGAGCAATTCCACCTCCAGGAGAGAGACAGATTTACATACTTTCAATTGCCCCACTGGTGTTCCCATCCGCAAACGCTCCGAGCAGCTATGCACCCCCTCACCACCCTCGAACTAACCCTCAAGGTCCTCCCAACCCAGGGCAGGATATCCACTCTATATAGACGATTCCTGGGGGACTTTCTGGCCACAAGGATCCAGGCTATGGCCCAGTGGGAAGCGGACTTGGGACACCCGATGGGAGACCAAGCTTGGGTGGAAATTTGGACACAAACTCATGCAGCATCCGCTTGTGTCACCAACAGAGAATGCACATATACAATCCTACTGCGCTGGTACTGCTCCCCCCTCAGGCTCCATCACATGAATCACTCCTTCGACCACCTTTGCTGGAGAGGATGTGGCCGACCGGGCTCCTTTTTCCACATGTGGTAGGCATGCCCAAAGATCCGACAGTTTTGGAAACTATGCTTAGCGGCTATTGAACAGATCACCCAGATCCTACTCCCCCTTGAGCCTGAGCCCGTCCTCCTGGGAGCCCCGATCCCAGGGATCTACCCACGTTCCAGAAACAAAGCCAAACTACTACCTCAGTGCCTTCTGGCGGGGAAAATAGTGACCTCCTGCTTCTGGAAAGCCCCGGACGGCCCCTCGATGACCCAATGGTGGGAGAAAATATGGTATGTAAACAAGACATATAGAGCTCTATTCAACAATTATCAACATTAGACGAATTACTATTCTGTTAATATTCAATTCATAGTTTATTAAATCGTAAAAATACAAGTTATAAAAAACTTAAAAACTTCTTTAAAACACTGTATATAAAAATACAATTCAAAAATTGTGACGTACACCACCTTTCAAACTCGGCTTCGATCCTCATTAATCGGCGATCAGTCTAGTTTCAGAGGCTCAAATTAGCATCTCATAACCACATTTGTCAACAACATGACATATAACTGTTCTTAATGGCAATAAACATTAACCATTGTCATATGCTCAACATGTTTCGGTCCTCTAAAAGTTGTTAATGGGACCTTCGTCAGGAGTAATGTCACTATTACTGTAAAAACAACTACAAGTTATACTATTAATGTATATTGCTGGAGGATTCCTACAGCTTCTTGTAGAACAGTGTGTCTGTAGATTTCTTCATACAGTAACCGTTGTAACTGTTGAAAAACAACAACATGCAAGAGAAAATAAGCTCTAGGTGGTTGATTAAATCTCTTATAGATATTTACTAATCTGGAACAAACCAAAAGGTAAATATACCTGGTCTGTTCTGTGGAGAATATAAGGAAGCTGCCTTGAGTATAGCAAGGAATATCTTCTCTTCAGTTGAACTTCCCTCAATTTGTAGAGATAATTCACCTGCAAAACAAATATTTTGCTTATAAAATCCTGAGTGTTTTAGACTCATAAGGGGACCGACAGGGAAACACAATTGCTCGTTTAACCGCAAGATGAAATGAACATGGAGAAAGGACAATAAACAAACCGGCCAGTCGAACAAAATGTGACACATAGCATATGCACAATACTGAAATCCACACGAAATGCGGGTTACACAATGTTTTCATCCTGAGACCCCTGCATGCCACAGTACCATCTGTAAGGAAGGCATGGATCAAAGTAAGACAGACACAAGTGACCACATTTCAATGGTGTTAGCGAACTTTATCAAGGGTGTGATAAACGCCTATCTAAACCTAAATCTAAGATGGGAGCAAGCTACAACCATCAAAATAATAATAATGCAGTCCTAGTGCAGTCTTGTAAAAATAAAGGGCCTAGACTAAAAAGAATATTGCCAATCCTTACCGCTAACTTACAAATAGTGTGGGGTAATTTTCATGAAAAAATAAGAAGTGTTCACAAAATGATAAGTCAGGATGTTCAGGCCGTTGGCCTACCTTCCCTACGTTTTCAGCATGGGACAAGGTGGTTCACTCGAGCATAGCACACTCTTGGGCTTCTTTGGCACGCGGACACAGTTCCTTTTACCAACATCAGGCCCTCTGTGCCCAAGTCTCTTAAGTTATCAAAGTTTCTTGATTCAGAGGGCCTGACGTACCAAAAACAATGACAAAGTTCCTTTCCAAATGTTCAAGTCGGGTGATTCACGCTTCATTCTGGATCCCCCTCAGCTGGGCTCAGATCCCTTTTCTTGCCACAATCTTTCATTTGGATCCCCCTCTTCCTCAGTTCGTTGGCATCCCTCAGTTGGGTTCAGACCAATTTCAATTTGTTGGCATCCCTCGGTCGGGTTCACATTTGCCACAACAATATCTTCTCGGGTGACTCACAGTTCACCCGGATCCCTCTCTTCCTGGCTCAGATCCCCCTCTTCCTGGCTCAGATCCCCTTTTATACAATTAGTCTCCCTCCGCTGGGCTCAGACCAATTTCAGTTGGTATTAGCTATCGAAGACTTTCGAATGTGCATAGGATTTAGCTTGACCCATTGCAGGACCACTTTGATTTCACAGGTCAACAATTCTTACACGCTCAGTTGGACACCAAACAGAGTCTTTCGAATGAGCACCCATGTGGCGCTGCACCACTCTGTATGTGGTACCTATCTTAGTTTCACAAAGAAATCCACATATGCCTCATATCTCTTCATACAATGTTGCTGCTTGCAACCTTGGTCGTAACACAGTCCAGTCTGCCATCAGTCTCTCTGACTCACCGGCATGCCAACTTCACTGGCACTGCTTCGTTGTCAGAGCCAAGGACAGTACCACAGCAGCAATCACTTCTCCCCGACTTGGCTATCACTGCACGAGGGCCTTGTGCAACTTCGAAACAAACTGCACCATTCTTGAGCTGTTTTTCCCGGTCTTATGTTTATTTTCCTCGAGGCCTCTTGAAAGTCGCAGTGCTTCTCTAAAAAGGTCAAGGGTCGTTCCCTCCTTGCAACCCTCTCTGGTCTTGCAGCCTTTTTCTCCTCTGTTTAAACTGCCATCTCGGAATTGCTGCTTCCTTGTGCGTTTTGCCTTGCTCAGAGTGTGCTTTCGTGCTCTGCATTTTATCCGTGTGGGGAAGTGTGATGGAAGTCAGGTGTGTGTAATTATCAGTAATTGCCTGACTCTGCCTGACCCTTGTGTTGGGACTTGTTATACGGTTCGGGTGTTAGTCTGTTGTCGCTCACAATGAATTGTCAGTGAGAAAGTGTTTGTGTCAGGAAAGGGGCAGGAGGGTCGAACTTCTAGGTATCCTCCCTGGTAGGATGGGGAAAAAGTGATCTAGGGAAGGGGATACTGCGTTTCACCCTTCAGTGTCCCACTTCCACTCCCCGAAGACCCCTCATCCAGTTGATCCTCCCACACTGGTCCACCCCCAGGAACTGGATCCTATAGCGATGGATGACAGATCCCAGGCGACTAGCAGGTGAGACACCTTAAGGTTTATCACACATCCAAACCCGGACCATAAAACATTTACACCCCTCGATCGAGCACTAAGATCAGAGAGCAAGGCTATCGCACCTTCACACGTGGGTCACGTGATTTGTGCAGCGAGGTGCAGGGTGGCACCAAATTATAGCCTAAAACTGAGGTGTAGGATCTTGGGAGTTGCTGATCTGTCTGGGAATGAGTGAAGTGCATGAGTTAGTGTGACCTCAGCCCTCCCCCCGATCTCTTCTCTGTATCTGCCAGGAGAAAAAGTTACACCAATAAAATAACATTGTTTTTGTTAGTAGCTAATTAATTGTTAGGCCTACTTCACCACGGATAACTAGCCCATCAGCACCCACGTGCACGAAGATGGACAGACGACGATGGACTAATGGCCTGGCATTCCATAGGGAGCAGGCCCTATATGTAAAGGGCTTTTCCAATTAGGATTGCAGAATTGTACTGTAGTCAAATGCGTCATCAGTGATGTTTTTTATGCTTATAATGTGCTGCACGTGCTGACAGAGCTGGGAACGTTCAGCGGAAACAGAGTTCTTTGCTGATGCATTTCTATTTTGTAGAAATAAATCCTTGTTATCCTTGCAGGCAGTGTTCTGGGCCATTTTCCCTAGTGGGTTGTATTTCCTATGGTGTGAGCATGCAGGGGTGTGTCTTCAATTCCATCACCAAGTGGCTTGCCTTTAGGAGGATGTATTCGGTCTGGGCACAGTTCTTGGACCACACGGTCCACCCATCACAGGTCATGCAACCGACACACCTTTCTTGACTCTGTTGTTGTTTCTTCTTTCATCACCATTGACTGTTTTGTTAGCCTTGCAATAACCAACACAAGCTTCCCAGTACACTCTCCTGCTAGGAAACTCAGTTTAAAGTCCTTTTTGCACTTTCCAGCATAAGGTTCCCAGTACACTCTCCTACTAGGAAACTTATACTCTGTTTCAGTTTCTTTGATCAAAACCCCTGATGCTTTGGTTGTCAAGTTTTCTTTATATACAGGTTCACTGTTCTCAATCCTTCACTTCTTCCAATAACGAGCAGCAATGTATGCATAACTCTTGACAATGATCACCTGACTCTTAGCAATGCTTCTTTCAAACATTCACTTAAGGTTGATTTGCTCACTTTGCCTATTAACATTGCTTTTCCATCTCTTCTTCCTCCAATTCGCTTTATCGGCATCAATCTTTTCTCTGGCTTTATTACAGTTCATGACTTGCTTGTCGCACTTACTCGGTATTTGTTTCAAATGTACTTAAATGAGGGATTTCACATAATTACAGTTGTTTCCCTTTAGCTGCTTGCCATATATTGCAAATATCCCCCTGAAACCCATGTCAGTACGTCCCAGTACTCACAGCGCTTCTGGGCAGACTCACCAGTGTTGCTTGACATGTTTGATGAGTGGTGTGGGGCTGCAACACTTGTCGTGCCTCTTGAAGGTGTTCTCTATGCTGCCGGTCCCCCAGCGGCTCCACTGACAGCTTCCTTCTTGCCTGCGGGTCTGCCCGATGCACCTTACTGATTCGATGACACTGCCAATCTCTGCTACGCTGCAGTTCACTCTGCTGTGCTCCTATGGATTTACCACGGTCCCTCCAGCTGCTTCTCCATTTCAGAGGGAAGCTCTGGCTTTCCTCCACAGCGCTCTCTTGCATCTGTCTGCTTTCCATCTGCTTCCTGCTGCTCTTGTTCTGCATCCCTCTCCGGCTGCCATGGACCTCCCATGGCATTTCCACATGACTGCTCTTGCATGCAAGTCCCTCTCCTTCATGTCTCTCTCACAGTTCCTGCACTGGCTTTTAAATATCCCACCAGCTGGGATAGGTCCTTGACAACTAGACTGCGCAGTGAGTTTTGCAGTCTGTCGTCTGTTTTTGTCGCATCTTCTTCATACCAGTACCAAAGTGGTGTTTGTGTATGTAATGTATGACTCTAGCAGGTCCCTTTCTCTTCCCAATACCAAAGTGGGGTTGACTCAGAGACCAGGCATGCAGAAGATAGAGAAGGGACTGGGAACAACCTGTGGGATATTGGATTCATCAGAAAAGGGAAATGGTGCCTCACCCCACTTCCAAAGTCTCCGCCACCCAGGTGATCCTCCGTGGCATATCCACCCCCAGGGTCAGGATCCAACAGTGACAGGCTTTCCCTGGCCACCTGGGAGGAGGATATTCTGGGGAAGGAAGTGAGGATTCCTCACAATGGGTGCATACCATGTAGGGAGTGATTCTGAAAAATAATTGGTGGCAGGAATAGGGAATGTGTGGGTCAAATGTAATGGTATCCTAAGAGTCAGCATGAGGTTAAGTTCCAAAAGTAGTCAAGTGGCAGAATTGGCTGAAATTTACAAAGTAATATCCACAGCAGTAGAAAGGAAATTTAAAGAAATAGTTTTGGTTACCGATTCTGATTATGCCCGAAACAGTTTTGTAGAATACTTACCAGGGTGGAAGCTGAAAGGAATGGTCACGTGTAGTATTAAGCCACTCAAACATGAAAAATTAATTCAGGCCATTGACAATCTTGTCTCAAGGAATGAGATGAAAATTCACTGTAGGAAAATGTGAGGGCACTCCAGGATACCTGGGGAAGACAAGGAAGGGAATGATAAATATCGCGCTTACCTGGTCTCTGCAGGAGCGGGGAGAACCTCAAGTCTTTTGGTGCTGCCTCGGCCCTTCGAGAAATGCAATGTGTTCTACTGGTGCTGCGGACTGACCTTCTGAAGTGGGAATACACCTCTGCAAAATGGAGGAAGGGAGTGTTACTATCCAAGGTCACTGTCTCAACTGTACCAAGCACCCCGCAATACCCCCCGTTGTCTTCCCCCTCTCTTAATTCACCCCGGGCCTCTTCAGCTCACCTGTGTGCTTTTAATGTGAAGCTATCCGTCCTGCTTTCTTTCAGGGGCGCTATGTTCTTGATACGACTGCTGCCAGTTCCTTCACTGACTCTCACGCCCAGACCTGCTGTGGCCTGAAATGCTGCCTTGTTTTTGGTAAATGTTCTGTTTCTGCCCCAACAGTGTGGGTTAGTTCGTAGCTGCACTGGCAAGTTTTTTGGTGAATGTTCTGAGCATGTGTGGCTCTCTTTACCCTTCCTTCTTCTTCCCTTGTAGGTTATGTGATGCTGCGGGTCGCCGTTTGCATGTGCGCGCAATTAGAGATGCTCTGCTGGAGCGCAAGTAGGCTCAGGCATTTTGGAACAATGTTGGAGCTTCCTGATGACTTTGTGTGTGAAGCGCGAGGGTGCTCGTAGGTTCGGGGCCACTGGAGGAGCTTCTTGACAGCTCTGTGAACAATACTGGTGAATATGAAGAATGAGCACATAGACTTGACAGTGCGCGGCTTGTAAGTAATTGTCCTGTTAATCCATACCTTCTTGTTTTGTAGATCCCTCGACTGGTGATGACTGCTGAAAGTGCAGGATTCTGGATTCCAGAGAAGTTGAATGCTGGTGTATGCCGCAGAGTCTGCGACGTAGCTGGGCAGTATTTTGGTGTTCCTGTTCTTTACAGTCTGTAATGCTAATCTGTGATTTCATCTTGGTTTACAGGTCAGAGATGCATGCAGGCGCCAGTAAGTGTTGTGCTGCTTTCAGAAGTTTCAACGCGAAGCGCGTATGAGAGCCTCAGCTTGGCTTAAGAAGGCAGCCACACCGAGACACTAGACTTACCCAGCCTGAAAGCTATGGTCCAAAACGCGGCCAGAGAACCAGAAAGTCTTGATTTTCTTCAGAGTCTTAGGTGCAAGTGAATGTGAATGCCTGGAGTGCCAGGCAAGAAACCACCTAGTCCCCATATGAGTAGCATACTGCAGGCCATGAGAGGGGGGGTTTGCTAGCACTGAGCCCTTGGTGATCATGACAGTTTCCCCCCCCCAAGGCCCCTCCCAAAGATGGACCCCCAGACCCTGGTTTGGTTGGATGGTTCCGATGAAATCATTTGACTAACTGAGGAGAGTGAATGTTACTACTAGGTTCCCAGGTCCTATCTTGTAGGCCACACCCCTTCCAATCTACCAGATAGTACAATCGTCTTCGGACCAGTTTGGAGTCTAATATGTCTTTGACCTCATACTCTGGATCACTCTCCATGATCACTGGGCTTGGGGGTGTTTGGATACGGATTCTTGGATGCACGGGTTTGAGGAGTGATACATGAAACACTGGATGTATATGTATGTTGGGTGGAAGAATTAACTTCATCGCTACGGGGTTGACCACTGCTTCTATGTTGAAAGGAACCAAGAACTTGGGATGGAACTTTCTTGGCCCCTTTAGAGCAATATGTCTGGAAGCTAACCACACTGTGTCGCCTACTTAATACTTTGGGGCGTCCCTGCGGTGGCGGTCTGCAAACCTTTTTTGAGTCTCTTTTGCTGCTAGCAAGTGCATCATAGCCTTCTTTTGTGCCTGACAGATATTGTCATGTAACGTCTAGACTGCTGGCATTTCTAGAGACTCTGGTTGATCGTGGACTGAAGTTTGTGGGTGACGTCCGGACAAAGTATAAAAGCGGCTAAGACCCATGGAGGTATGTTTTGAGTGTTATAGGCATACTCTGCTATCCACAGTATATCCACCCAAGTGTTGTCTGTTTGATGAAGAAGACATTGGAGGTATTGTTCTAATGTCTGGTTAGTTTGTTCCATCTGTCCATCAGTCTGAGGGTGATGGCTAGTGGGTAAACGCACTTCCACCTTAGCTAGTTCACAGCACTTCCTCCAGAATCTGGACACAGACTGACTACCTCTGTCGGATACTACTGCAGATGGGAAGCCATGGATTTTCACAATATGTTCCAAGAAGACCTTGGCCGGGGTAGGTGCCGCGGGTATTCCTTTCAAGGCTACAAAGTGAGCCATCTTGGAGAACCGATCCACAATTACTAGTATGGTGTTAAACCAGAACAAGGAGGTAAGTCAGTAATAAAATCCATAGAAACAGTGTGCCATGGAGTCGGTGGCACAGCTAAGGGTCGGAGAAGGCCTGCTGGTTTTTGCTTTTGAGTCTTGTTCTGGACGCAGATTCCCCATGATTTCATAAAATGTACACTGTCCTTTACGCCAGGTTGGCAACCAGTATGACCGCTTGATTTTCTCTGTGGTTTTAGCTATTCCTGGATGACCCTCCACTAAAGCACCATGGTAACTGGCTATGACTTGTTCTCTCAACGCTTGTGTTGGTAAGTACAGGTGTCCTAGAAAATATGGGAGATTGTCCTGAAGCAAAAACCGAGGTTCCTTAGACCCCCAGGATTGCAATACCGTGGCTGACATGCTATGTTGTATCCTGACCATCAAATCTTCCAAGAGGAGGTTGCGTTTTCCAGGAGTCCAAGTACTCTCTCTCCAGGAATGATATCCACTGGATCAGGAGTACTATAAGCGTCTTCGCCTTTTCAAATGTGTGACAATGCATCCCCCTTGCCGTTACATACCCCTGGTCGGTATGTGATGGTGAAATCATACTCCGCAAAGAACAGCGCCCAGCAGAGTTGCCGCGATGAATGAGATTTTGCCGAATGCAGGTATTGCAAGTTCCGATGGTCAGTGATGATTGTGATGGTGTGTCGGGCTCCTAACAGGTAATGCCTCCACTCCTTGAGGGCACCTTTGATAGCACATAATTCCTTGTCAGTTATTGCATAGTTTAACACGGGTGCAGAGAACTTTCTTAACCAAAAGGCCACTGGCTGTAAGTGTCCGGTGTCTGGGTTTTTCTGTGACAACAATGCTCCCACTGCAACGCTAGATGCGTCGGTCTCTACCACATACAGGAGGTCAGGGTGTGGATGTTTTAGGACTGGGGCTGTGGTGAACCTGCCCTTCAACACTTGGAATGCCTCCTCCGCGTCTGCTGTCCAGTCAAATTTCCTGTCTTTGCGGAGTAGAGAGGTGATGGGGTGCACCAACTGGGAGAAACCAGGCACAAATCGACGATAAAAATTTGCAAAACCCTAGAAGCTTTGGATACCTTTCACTGATGTTGGAGAAGGCCAGATGAGTATCGCATCCACCTTTCGATTGTCCATCTTTATGTCCTAGGGTGACAGCACGAAGCCCAAAAACATGACTTCAGCAACATGGAATGAGCATTTTTCCAATTTAGCATAAAGTTGGTGTTGACACAATTTGGTGAGAACGGCACATACATGCGATGTGTGTTCCTGTACTGTGGCTGAATAATTCAAGATATTGTCAATGTACACCACTACATAAACATCCAACAGTTCTTTTAGTACATCATTCATGAAGTGCTGAAATGCTGCAGGGGCATTGCGTAGCCCAAAGGGCATTACTTGATATTCGTAAAGGCTGTACCTGGTGCGGAAGGTGGTCTTCCACTTGTCACCTTTCTTGACCCGCACCAAATGGTAAGCCCCTCTGAGGTTGAGTTTGGTATAAATCTGTGCTTGTTTGACTTGATCCAATAATACTGGAATCAGCGGCAGCGGGTACCTGTTCTTGACTGTTATCTCATTTAATGTGCGGTAGTCTATGCAGGTTCGTAGATCCCCCTCCTTCTTAGGCACAAAGAAGAGGGGGGGAGGATGTAGGTGACTTTGAAGGCCTTATGAATCCATTGGCCAGGTATTGATCAAGAGATGTTCTCAAATGTGTGTTCTCCTGTTCGGTCAGTGCGTAAATCCAGCTACATGGAACTTGGGATCCTGGAACGAGGTTGATCTGGCAATTGTAAGGCCGGTGCGGAGGTAGTGTGTTGGCCTGTTCCTTCGCAAACACATCCTGGTATTCATGGTATTCGGGTGGCAGGACTCCCACTACTCTTAAAGTAGGGCCACTTCTTTGGATAGTCTGTATCTGGTTTCCCGGAACGCCTTCTTCAGCATAACACAAGTGTTTGCACTCGTCAGCGAAAGTCAAGGTTCTGTTGTGCCAGTCAATGTGCTGATTATGCGCCTCCAACCAGGGAATGCCGAGAATGATCTGAAACTGAGGAGCACTGATGAGGTCAAACAGGATTCTCTCCCTATGTCTGTCCTGACAAAGCAAGGTTATTCCTTCCGTGCACTGTCACCGGCCCCGACACCAGTTGAGTGCCATCGACTGCCGTTACGTTCTTGGCCACTGACTTCGAAACAACTGGAAATTCGATTCTGCTTGCCAAACTGTGATCCATATAATGACCTACAGCACCACTGTCCACATATGTTTCCAGGGCATGCATTTTAGAGGGCTGTTGTGGGCAAATTAGGATGATGGGGACAACAAAATGTGAGACCTGTGATACCTTCTCTGTGCTCGGCAAGCTGGTCTCTATACTTGCCGGGCGTGGGAGTTTTCCGACTTGTCGTCTTCATCCCCTTGTTCAAGGCCCCCACCGAATTCCTGGGTGGCTTAACTGGGCAATCTCACAGGAAATGGCCTGCTGTTCCACAATAAAGGCATAACTGCTGTTGTCTCCCCTTCTCCCTCTCGACCTTCAAGATAGGTCCCCAAACTCCTCCCAGTTGCATAGATTCCGGATGAGAATCGGGCATGTGCCGGGCTGGGCTTTCCTTTTGGCGGAATTAGTATGTCCTACTTTCCGAGCGAGAGAGCGATCCACTCTGCGATCTTGCAATCTGTGGTCCAGTTGAATTGTCAAGTCAATGTACTCTGTGCAGCCCGTGGGGGGATTCACGACCTGAGGCAGAACATCTTTTAGCTCACTCCGCAGACCCTGGTAAAACAGCGTTGTCCTCTTTTCCTCTGGCCAATTAGTTTCTGCCACAAGCCATAGGCTAGCAAGTCCTGATTACCTTGACGCAGTGATAGCAATTCATTGTCCAGTGCTTGTCCCTGAGTGTGACGGGCAAAAGGTTTTTCCAATTCTTGCTGGAAACCAGGGAAATTGCGTAACAATGGGTAATCTCTGTTGACTAAAGGAATGGACCAACCTGCTGCGTACCCCCACAAGTAAGACAATACAAAGGCTACCTTAGACTGGTCTGTGGGGAATACCCATGGTCTACATAGGAAATGAAATCGACATTGGTTCATAAAAACTGCGAACCGCTTAGGGTCCCAGGTGAACCATTGCGGGGGTGCCAATGGTATGTTCTCAAGTACGACCACCTGAACAGGGGGGGCATCGGTGGTGGTAACTGCACTGGCGGGGCCCCAACTGGGACAGGAGCCTGTCCTGCCTGCGTCTGTAATAACTGTCGGGCCAACTCGTCTGTACGATCTCGGTTTACCACTAGTTCTCACCGTAGTGCGTTTGTCTTGGACCGTGCTGCATGTACCTCTGCGTGTAACTCCCCCAGCAATTGGGATAGGTGGTCTACCTCTGAGGTTTCAATAACGCTCAAGCAGAGTGGTTAAGTGAGTCTTCACGTTCTATCACGCTCACGTGGACTCTGCGGGAGCGGGGAGAACCTCAAGTCTTCTGGTGCTGCCTCAGCCCTTCAGGAAATTAAATGTGTTCTACCGGTGGTGTGGACTGCCCTTCTGAAGTGGGACTACACCTCTGCAAAATGGAGGAAGGGAGCATTACTACCCAGGGTCACTGTCTCAACTGTACCAAGCACTCCCCAATTCCCCCTGTTGTCTTCCCCTTCCCTTAATTCACGCCGGGCCTGTTCTGCTCACCTGTGTGCTTTTAATGTGAAGCTATCCATCCCGCTTTCTTCCAGGGGCGCTATGTCCTTGATGTTTGACAAGACTGCTGCCAGTTCCGTCACTGACTCTCACGCCCAAACCTGCTGTGGCCTGAAATGCTGCCTTGTTTTGGTAAATGTTCTGTTTCTGCCCCAACAGTGTGGGTTAGTTCGTAGCTGCACTGGTAAGTTTTTGGGTGAATGTTCTGAGCACGTATGGCTCTCTTTAACCTTCCTTCTCCTTCCCTTGTAGGTTATATGATGCTGCGGGTCGACGTTTGCATGTAGGCGCAATTAGAGATCCTGTGCTGGAGCGCGAGTATGCTCGGGCGTTTTGGAACAATGTTGGAGCTTCCTGATGACTCCGTGTGTGAAGCACGAGGGTGCTCGTAGGTTGGGACCACTGGAGGAGCTTCTTGACAGTTCCGTGAACAATACTGGTGAGTATGAAGAATGCACGCATAGACTTGACAGTGCGCGACTTGTAAGTAATTTTCCTGTTAATCCATACCTTCTCGTTTTGCAGATCCCTTGACTGGTGATGACTGCTGAGAGTTCAGGATTCCTGATATCAGAGAAGTTTAATGCTGGTGTATGCCACGGAGTCTGCGACGTAGCTGGTAAGTATTTAGGTGTTTCTGTTCTTTACAGTCTGTAATGCTAATCTGTGATTTCTTCTTGCTTTACAGGTCAGAGATGCATGCGGGCAACGGTAAACGTTGTGCTGCTTTAAGCAGTTTCAACGCGAAGCGCGTGTCAGAGCCTGGGCGTGGCTTAAGTAGGCAGCCACACCCACACACTAGACTTCCCCAGCCTGAAAGCTATGGTCCAAAATGCGGCAATGTTGAGAGAACCAGGAAGTCTTGGTTTTCTTCAGAGTTTTAGGTGCAAGTGAATGTGAATGCCTGGAGTTGGAGTGCCAAGCATGAACCCACCTAGTCCCCATATGAGTAGCATATTGCAGGCCATGAGAGGGGGTTTGCTAGCACTGAGCCCTTGGTGATCATGACAACAAAGCTGATCAATTGGCAAATATTGGAACATTGATGGGGGAATTGTTTCCCATTGAACACTTTCTTGGTGAGATCCAAGTGGATGTGGTAACACTTTCCAAATCTAAAGGAGCAAGTGATCAGCCCCTGGTGCAATGGAGTTTTGATACACCAGATCAGGATTTGATAAAGGCACAGAAAGACGACCCAATCATAGGTCTCTTGTACAATCATTTGTTAGATACAGAGCAAAATCCTTTAACAGAGGAGGATTGCAATGGAAGAATTCAGGATTTTGTTAAAAAATAACTGATCCAACAATCCCTTTCAGGTAAGATCCAATGAATGGGTCCCTTGTTATTTAAGGGGTTGATGCTAGATAATGTCCATGAGCCGAGCTACATAAAATGTTTGCCAAGACTGCACCTGAAACTGTGGAAGGGGCGGGAAGCTTCATGGGTGACACATCGGAGCAAGGTGAACCTAGTGAATTGCATCGCATGATGGAATATATGCATGAGGGGTTCACTGCCATACATATCAATCTTGATGACATGAGTGGCACCATTAGTTCCATAGTCCCGCATGGAGAAAACTGACCTTCGCATTACTGAAGCAGAAACCAGGATGGGGATGGCCAACGATGAGATCACGGCACTCAGGGCAGATGTTACCTCACTTTCGAAGCAACTGCTTACCATCAGCAAGAAAAATGACCATTTGGAATCCTGATCAAGATGCAATAATTTGTAGATAATAGGCATTCCAGAGGACAACATTGATGGTTGCATGGAAGACTTTGTGGAGCAGACCCTCTTAACTTTACTGGATGCCCCTAAACTATCCCCACAATTTGCAATAGAGCATGCCCATCCAGCCCTTGCTCCTAAACCTAGGCCGGATGCGCCACCCCACTCAATAATAGGCAGAGTGCTCAACTACTGTGACAGAGACATGACACTGAGAGCGGCGACAGCCAAGGGAGACCTGCTGCTTGGATCCAATAGTATTCACCTCTATGCCGACTTCTCAATTACGGTGCAACATGAAAGGAAATCCATCATGGCTGTAAAGAAGAGACTCTGTGACCAAGCTCTGAAGTAAGTCATGCAATACCCGGCTGTAACTGACTAAACTATGAATTGAACATGTTTATCTGTTGCACGTTCTTTTTTTCTCCCAGATACCCTTCTTGGGTCGTATTAATTCTAGTCTTCAATGATTTGAAATAAATTCAAATATATTTTTGTATGTTTTGGGTAAACTATTTAACTTCTGTGTTGTCCCATCTAATTTATTTTGGGATACCCTGCAAGTCCTTTGCCGATGCACTAGCCTGTAAGAATTTGAGTTTGAGAAATGGGGTAATTACCTTCTTTTCCGCTCTTACACATGTTTCTTGACCCTTGAAGGTTTTCCCCCATAAATAACAGGGTCTTCCCATCTTTTGATACCTTGATGGGGATTGGGACATTATGATGTATGAGCTGGCATGTGCAGAGATTGGGAAACGCAATCAAATTGCGGAGACTCCAGCTGTATGTGGAGCAACACAAAGCCTGTATTTTGTTTTTGCAGGAAACACATGCGGTGACTGCTGGCTGCGAGATGTTTGCCAGAAACTGGGGCACACAAAGGTTTTTTTGCAACATACTCCACTCAGTGTAGGAGAGTATTGACTCTGATCCACAAGTTGGTACAATATGTGCATAAGAAAGCACACCTGGACCCTCAAGGTTGTTATGTATTACTACATGGTACACTGATGGGGAAAGAAGTGGTGCTGATGAAGGTCTATAGGCCAAATGTACATGATCCTGAGTTTTACTCTAGCATAATAGAATTGTTGGCCCTATACCCACTTATACCCATCCTGTGGGGGAGGGATTTCAACAAAATATTAGACACAGACCTCGACAGGTCCGGACATACGGTTCAGCAATTGACAAAAGCTGCCTGAGAGATACAAGAAGGAATGGTTGACCTAGGGGTAGTAGATGCCTGGAGAATGCTCAATCCAACATCACGAGGATACTCCTTTTACTCTACAGAACACAACTCTCATTCTCATATAGATATGTTTTGTGTGTCTATGCCTCTCACTGGAGGTCTATGTGATGCTGATATATTGCCCAGGACCCTCTCTGACCACTCCACAATTACATTGACACTGACACTGGGTGAAGCATTGGGGACTAGGCGGATGTGGAGATTTAAATCACAGGCATTGCTAGATCCAGTGTTTGGGGCAGAAATGGCAAAATGTGTTAAGGAATACTTTGAAGTAAATATGTGCTCCGCAGGCACATGTGCGATGCTATGGGAGGCTTTTAAAGCGTATATTCGAGGCAGGGCCTTAGCTACAGAATTGGGGTTTCTCAAGACGATACAGCATGATATTCAAACAAGCAAAACCGCCCTGCACCGACTAGAGCTGCTATATGCATCCACACCCACTACCCCACCCTGGAGGACATTAAGGTGGAACTGGATAAGTTCTGGACACACGCAGATAGGGAGCTGAAGTTCCTTGATAACCCGAGGTCGGCAAGACAATATGGGGAAGGGAATTGGCCAGTAAACTACTAGCCAGGGATGTGCGGCAGGCAAGTGATAGTTACCATATTCCGTACGTGCAGGATGGCTGTGGCATATTAGTACACACTACGCCCGAGCTGAATCTGCTATTCCATTTCTTGTATGCTACACTGTATGCCAATTTAGACACCAGACTTTGAAAAATATTGGATTGCAGCTCAGGCACAATACGCGGCTTACTGGTTTGACAAGGATACCTGCCACCCACATGTTAAAATTGAACGACATGCGGCTTGTGCTTCCGATATTCGCTCAATGGTGCTACCTTTGTTGTTTGAAGATCCTGGAGTAAATTACCCTGTCAACGTGACATCATACGCATGGGGTAAGATATGGAAGTTGCTGGGAACTCCCCGTCCATTTCATGGGGACCTCCCATTATGGAACTTTATACTGTTGTTTCCTAGGATAAGCAAGACTGCTGAGCGACAGTGGGCATTAGACGGATAGGCAACCCTTAAAGACGTATATGCAATGGGTACCTTCATTACACTTCTGGAGCATCCTGAGCACTCACAAAGGCAATCCTCGCGTTGGTTGCAATACAGAGGACTCTGACGTGCGGTCTGGAATGCATGGGTAGAGTTTCCAACACTACTACCTGATGAACCACTGTTATATTTTATAGTGGAAGCATCCAGAACCCGAGGTAAAGAGGCTAGATTTTTTGACCTGTTGCAGACTCGTGGGAATAGACCCCTTATCATGCTCTGCAAGACTTGGGCAAGATACTTGAGTATTGATATCACTGATGAAATCTGGGAAGTCATGTGTCTACAGACTCACACTGTATCCCTCAACTCTATATTTTGCTTAATACAATAAAAGTTTTTACACAGATTTCACTATACTCCGGCTACGCTGCATCCATTTTCTCAGGCATATTCCGCTTTCTGCCCAAGATGTCATTAGGAAGGGGCGGGATACCTGCATATGTTATGGGACTGTTCAGAGCTAAGAGACTTCTGGTGTGGAGTGTGTGATGCCATGTCTAAGATTTTTAATTGTACCATTGAGTCTACCCCGATGCAATGCCTGTTTCATAGGTTTGAATCACTGTAATATGGTTTTCATAAACTGGCGAGCCTTTGCATGATAACTGCAGTCCTATGTATACTACTGCTATGGTTGAAACCCAGCAGTCCCATCAGCTGTGCATTGGCTGCGTGCAGAGACTTGGGCTTGCGACCGTGAGGAGCAATGGTCCTGCTGCAGCCGATCGGATGCAACCAGTTGAATCTGGCCTCCTATTTGTATGTATGTGGGTTTAAATCGATGTACTGAGTAATGCTGCCATGATTATTCTGTGTTATAATGTCAAGCACTTTTATAAAAAGAAATGCTATAAATTAAAAACATAAAATGATGCTGCAGGGTTCGCCATAGCATTGTGAATTGTAGGGTGTTAACAGCCTTAACATTACTAACTACTAACACCACTATATATATATGTGTGTATATATATATATATATATATATATATATAATCTTACTGATATTAGTAATTGGACTGGGATTGAAAGTGCATAAATTCACACTGCAATATGGGCCTAGATAAATAAATAAAAACATTGAAAGCTGAACATCAGTGTGTTTTGCGGATGTTAGATTCAGAGCACAATGAGGTGGCAGAATGTGTACTGGAATGAACGATTTCATTGTTCAAGCTGGTAAAAGTCAGGAAGCAAAGGATATCATGCTGCACATATCATCCGGGCTCAGTGAAATATTGAACAGGAGTGCTGTCCAAAGATCATTGTAGAAAAAGCCAGAAAAGGCTGTAAAGATACTGTGGGGATTTGGCCGAAAGCTGGGTGGTGTTAACCAGAGGCATCACATGACATCACAATGAAATGTAGGAAAATGAGTGGTGAAATAATAAAGAATTAGTTAAATGTGATTTTACAGACGAACTTGGTACTTTTTGTTATATCCTGCATATGTATGAGTGGGGTCTGAGTCAGTGTAAGAGCTGTGATGAATGCTAGTGGAGCTTGGAGTGTTGGGGCACCTGGGGATTCCAAGGGAGACGGTTGAGAACTTGGAGCAGGGCAGGGAACCAGGGAAGAAGCTACTGATGGTCTCTCTCTCCTATACTCTGAACTGAACCTGTAACTAAGACAATAAAGCGTACTTCCTATTTTCTACATACCTGAGTCAGCCTGGTTCCTGCACCTTGTTATTTCTGGCTCAAGGTGTATCCTGCAGGAGGCAGGATACATCATTTGGCGACGAGGATTTAATGCCCAATTTGCCTGCGCCAAGCAGCTCTGAAGTCGGTGAGCTGTTAGAAGTGAATGTGGAGTTGGCACTGTCTATGGAGATGACTGACTATTTCGTTGGAGGCACCAGTCAGGCTAGAGGAAAAGCCTGTGGTCAGTCATGGAGCAGCTGGAGGAGTATTGGGCCCTTGCTGGAAGGAGACCGTGTGGCAGGGAGAAGGAAGGTGCCACCAGTAAGCAGCTGTCATCTTCTGGAGCCTGAGCGCCGTTGCGCTTTTGCTGGAGAAAGGGTCCGGAGCAAAAGAGATTCTGCTGAAAAAAAAAAAATGTTGTGGTACACATTTTCGTAAGTCCTGGAGGGTCGTATGGGGTCCTGGGTGGCGCGCGCCCAGTTGAACCCCTGCGTTCCAGCTCTGCCGTTGAGCTGGAACGCATGCAGGCAGCCCCTCACCATTATTTCCTCGGAGCTCCGGAGCCTGCAGAGGAATATAGAGGAAAGGACGTCTGTGCGTGTACAAACGTGATGACGTTTGCGGATATTCAAGAGCACTACGGAACGTTGGAGTGAATAAATTACACTGGCAGCTGCAGATTAATCTTTCAGGGAAGAGAGGTGAGGAAGCGTGTCATCGTGCTTCAGGGAATCTTGGAGGAGAATGTAAATCAGCCGAAACGTTATGCAGTGTGCGACGAAATCGAACATCTTCTTTCCGGTTTGGAGGTGGCAACAGAATTTAGCTAAAGAACGTGATGACGGCTTGACAGCAATGTATTTTATTGTATGGAGACACGAGGAAATCAGGTACTGTGAACGTTTCTAGTGATTCAAGTTCCGGTCGTTCGGAACGGAAAGTTGTTTTAACTACCAGCTGTACATGGAGTGATTTATGAGTAGCAGAAGACCTTTGGGAATTTCGCGTGTCCGCGAGCAATTAAGGTCGTTTGGTTAGACCGAAGAGAACATTTGTATAAGGCAGTGCAGTGGTTCAGGAATTTTGGTTATATTTGGGAGTTTTAATGCAAACGGAGATACAGTTTTGTTAAAGACAGAACTGTAACATTTTGAGAAGCGGCAGCCGCATGAAGCTGGAGCATTTCGGGAATAATGTGTTTATAAAGTTTATCATTGTTTCTCCAACACGCTGGAATTGAAGACGACATTAAGAAATGCAATGTGTTTTTTTAACATAGCTTACCAAAATGTTTGAACTAAAATGTGTTCAGGAAGTGTTGTTCTATGAGTGCATGATAATGTTCCAAGATCGTGTGATAGTTATTTTCCATGGGGTTAACAAAACAAGGAATCAGAAAAGTATTTTAACATGATGTTTACATTAATGACGTTTGGAGATGTAAATGGAGTTTTAGGAGGCGGAATGCCCGCTATGTCTTGTATTTAAATGCTATAGACATGTCTTCAATGAAGATAAATGGAAAGTGTGTTTATATATTTTCAATTAGGAGTTTGTGGAAATCACTCGGGAGGTTTTTGGTGATTTCAGGGATGCCCCGGCATGGTGACTGATCACCACCATCGCTGGTCGTGCAGCACATTTTAATTCAGATATTAGAGATTTTGCTTGTTTCCGTTTAATGTCTGTATGTTGTGGACAGCGTATTGGGGATTACACTTGTTAGCAACATTTAGTGTGATTGTGTGGGAATATGTGACGCAAGTGTGCGCACTGGAGGCAGCAGGTTCTGCAGTTGTAGTGCATTTATGTGCTAGTACATGTGTGAGAGGTAGCACGTGTGTTTTGTAGTGGTGTGTGTGCAGGGTGTTGTACGGTTGGAGATGTTGACGTGTAGGAGAGTACACGTTTATTGCGGAGTATGTTGCGCAAAAGGGGAGTAGTACGGTAGTGGATGTTGACGTGTGGGAGAGTACACGTTTATTGCGGAGTATGTTGCGCACAATGGGAGTATATAAATGGGTGTTGCATGCATGCAATGGGGTTTAGGCTTATACACCCTGGCCAGGTGTATTGGCAGTAGTATAAAACCTTCAGGAGGAACCCCAAGTTTTGTTTTGAGGAGGCTGGACACAGAAGGGTGTTCCAGTGAAGTTGACCTAAGGGCATGGGCCCTCTTCGGAGTTGTAATGTGGATTTACAACGCAGTGGTGCGTAAAAGGAAGGGAAAGGAGATTTTTTTTTCTCTCTAGTAGTGTATGTTTACATAATCGGGGCTACACTAGTTTGTCTGCGTTGTAGGTAACCGCACGGCAAGATACTTCCTTTAGTTGAGTTTAGGGTTTTCCCTAGTTAGTTCTGTGATGCCAGGCGGTGCATTTGGGAGGAGGATTTTGTTGTTTTTGCACGCCAGTTTACAAGTGGTATGGAATAGGAGTGGAGGGCACACAGTATTAGGCCAGTGTTTAGTATATAAGTTGTGGATTGTACACTGGTTTGGGTTACTGGATTAATTTCAGTTTTTATTACACTTTTCAAAATATTTTTAGAAATTCCAGGTCACACCATTTGATTTTTCATCCCAGTGGTGTGCCGGAGCTTTTGGGTTGCAAAATTTTGAAATTGCACTACACTACTGTTCTTTTTTCTGGTAGTGTTAAAATTTTTACATCTGAATTTTGGGTTTTGCAAAGGTAAATGTGCAATGCACTACTAATTTTGTCATTTGGTAGTAAGTGCATGTTAACATTTTTTCATAGCTTTTGCTATGCAATTTTTAAGCCACAATTCCTTCCTTTTGTGGTTGTGTTTTCTGTGATCTTGTGTTGTATGTCTCTTTCCTAGGTTTTTCATTCCTTTTTCATGTTTTCTTTAGGAGAGAAGGATGAGGCATGTTGTTGGGATATTTGTTAGAGTGCAATGGGATCTTTGTTGGCATGTTTAGGACTATTGTGATGGCCCTGTGTAAGTTTACAAGATTCGTGGCTACACAGTTTTGGCAAGGTAGTTAGCCTATTTTTGGGGCGTTTTGGGTTGTGCTCAAGTGTGGCAGACTTGAGGCCAAGAGTGGCAGTCTTGGCGGAAGGTGTTTAGTTTAGGAGGGTCGATGTCTGTAGTTTTGTTTTGTTTGTCCATGTGGCAAGGTAGTGCTTGGTGGTGGCGGCACCGAGACCCTGGTGTGGCAGGCCAGGGTGGAAGGAGTAGTAGAAATGTTATGGTTGTTGGTCCTAGCATGGTTGTGAGTTGTGTGTTTTCTTTTGATTGAAAAGGAGGGGGATGTGTTATATCCTGCATATGTATGAGTGGGGTCTGAGTCAGTGTAAGAGCTGTGATGAATGCTAGTGGAGCTTGGAGTGTTGGGGCACCTGGGGATTCCAAGGGAGACGGTTGAGAACTTGGAGCAGGGCAGGGAACCAGGGAAGAAGCTACTGATGGTCTCTCTCTCCTATACTCTGAACTGAACCTGTAACTAAGACAATAAAGCGTACTTCCTATTTTCTACATACCTGAGTCAGCCTGGTTCCTGCTCCTTGTTATTACTGGCTCAGGGTAGATCCTGCAGGAGGCAGGATACATCACTTTTCATCATGGAAAAATTACCAAAAAACACAGAACTTTTCTTTTTTTATATTTGGTGGGGTTCCCCCAAATCCTTTGTTTTGTTACCCTTATAACACCACCCCAACCCCATCCCGACCCATTTTAACCCCTTTACCCCTGTACCCTTTATATATTTATTTAATGTTTTCTGTGTTTTTTCAGTATTATGGTCCACTCTGAAATGTACCACCCTGTAATGTTTTCGATATATTGACTGGGTACCTAAAGAATCTTTATAAAAATATAGGCTGATCGGAGGTGAAAGGAGGAGATCCTAAAAGCTCGGTGAAGAGGGTGATCAAGACGCAATAATTTGTAGATAATAGGCATTCCAGAGGACAACATTGATGGTTGCATGGAGATCTTTGTGGAGCAGGCCCTCTTAACTTTACTGGATGCCCCTAAACTATCCCCACAATTTGCAATAGAACGTGCCCATCGAGCCCTTGCTCCTAAACCTCGGGCCGGATGCGCCATCCCACTCAATAATAGGCAGAGTGCTCAACTACCGTGACAGAGACATGACACTGAGAGCGGTGACAGCCAAGGGAGAGCTGCTGCTTGGATCCAATAGAATTCACCTCTATCCCGACTTCTCAATTACGGTGTAGCATGAAAGGAAATCCTTCATGGCTGTAAAGAAGAGACTCTGTGACCAAGCTGTGAAGTAAGCCATGCAATACCCGGCTATAACTGGCTAAACTATGAATTGAACATGCAAAAAGACACATACTAACCCCACTTCTTTTGCTGAATTGCGTCATATGTGCTCTGTTTATCTGTTGCACGTTGTTTTTTTCTACCAGATACCCTTCTTGGGTCGTATTAATTCTAGCCTTCAATGATTTGAAATACATTCAAATATATTTTTGTATGTTTTTGGATAAACTATTTAACTTTTGTGTTGTCCCATCTAATTTATTTTTGGATACCCTGCAAGTCCTTTGCCAATGCACTAGCCTGTACGAATTTGAGAAATGGGGTAATTACCTTCTGTTCCGCTCTTCCAATGTTTCTTGACCCTTGAAGGTTTTCCCCCATAAATAACAGGGTCTTCCCATCTTTTGATACCTTGATGGGGATTGGGACATTATGATGTATGAGCTGGCATGTGCGGAGAATGGGAAACCCAATCAAAATGCGGAGACTCCAGCTGTATGTGGAGCAACACAAAGCCTGTATTCTGTTTTTGCAGGAAACACATGCGGTGACTGCGAGATGTTTGCCAGAAACTGGGGCACACAAAGGTTTTTTTGCAACATACTCCACTCAGTGCAGTGGCGTAATGACTCTGATCCACAAGTTGGTACAATATGTGCATAAGAAAGCACACCTGGACCCTCAAGGTTGTTATGTATTACTGGATGGTACACTGATGGGGAAAGAAGTGGTGCTGATGAATGTCTATATGCCAAATGTAGATGATCCTGAGTTTTACTCTAGCATAATAGAATTGTTAGCACTATACCCACTTATACCCATCCTGTGGGGGAGGGATTTCAACAAAATATTAGATACAGACCTCGACAGGTCCGGACATACGGTTCAGCAATTGACAAAAGCTGCCTGAGAGATACAAGAAGGAATGGTTGACCTAGGGGTAGTAGATGCCTGGAGAATGCTCAATCCAACATCACAAGGACACAACTCTACAGAACACAACTCTCATTCTCGTTGCAACAGTTATAACTCCGTTGAGGTTAAACCTCTCGGTATTGTGTTACCAATTTCCAAAAAGGATATTTAGAAAAACACTAACCTGATCGGATGCCAACGTGTTCGGAGCAGAAACAGCAGAAGAGAAGAATCACCCCGGAATCCCTGTTCCCCCTAGTACTGAACATAAAAGAATCAGTGAGGGGAAACACGGATCCCAGGGAAACCCTCAGGGGAATAAAACCCTGGAGATCTTGAATCAGCCTTCTTGTAAGGAAAGACTCCGGACGTCAGGACTGGTTGTCTCTCAGGATGACCCTTCTCTATGTGGCGAAGTGGAAAAAGACCTACAGAACAAGAATAACAGGTAAGTATAAGAAGAGCAGAATGATGGGTAAATTGATGAGGAAAGTGTGAAACTAACTTTGGATAGGACTGGAGATAGATCCTTCGAATGGGTCTTCCCAGGCAGTTGAATGAGTGGTAGTCCAAAGAGGAGGGTAACAACTGACAAAGGAAGAATGGTAAGTGTAGTTCTAAACAAAGAAAAGATAGACCAAATGTAGGAATTGGACTTACTTCCGCTAGGCGGACCTTCTGTCTAGAGCGGAATATCAAATGGTGAGCCCTGCTTGAAGAGACAAGGGATTTCTCTGGACTGAACGAAGGAGAGGAAGTGAGCAGGCCGAGACAAGATACAATTCTATAACAAAAAGGAATGTTAGTGAGAAAAAGATAGTTGAATAGCTGTCGATAGAATAGGGTTAGGGGTTCTGAATCTTAGCGAATTTACGGAGCATCACATTCAGCAGAAGCAACGTGTTGGAGCGGAGTTCCGGGTTCCTTAATAGGGATCAGATGACTTATCACGTGTTCCTGACGGCAACGTGAAACAACTAGACTGCTGGCATAGGATTCTCTTGCTATTTCCTCGAATCATAGCTCCACACAGGGACCAATGACGCCTAAGCTGCCATCGGCGAAAAGGTTTAACCGTATTCCCCCTCCTCAGGGGAGGCGAACCCAGTTTACCCGGGTGAAGGCAAAAGAAACGGCGCACCAATCGAGGTGCATGAACTCCTCATGCCGGTTCCCATGTTCTGTCTGCAGGGGAGTAACCCTTCTAATCAATAAGAAATTGGAGATGGCCTCGACGATATCTGGAATCACAGATACCGGCAACCTCATATTCATCCCCAGAAGAGGTCATAACGGGAGGAGGTAAAGGTTTGGTGGACCGAGGGAAACGGTCTGGTACATCCAGCCTGATCTGAGACAAGTGGAAAACAGGGTGAATGTGAGACCAAGAGGGAGGTAAGGACAATCGCACTGCCACTGAACCCACCCGTTCTAGTACCTCAAAGGGTCCAAAGAATCTTGGGGATAGTTTGGAAGGGATCAGATGTTTGGGTAGAAAGCGAGAGGCCAACCAAACTTTGTCCCCTGGATTCAAATTTGGCTCGGCTTGACGGCGTTTATCAGCATATTTCTTGGCATAATCTTGTGCATTTTGCAATGCCACTCGTGCCGTTCGATGTCCCTCTTGAATATCAGCTATCAAACTGTCTACTCCAGGGATTCGTGATGAGGTTGAGGAGATGGATTGCACAAATGAAGGATGATATCCATAAGAACAATAGAAGGGACTTGTCTTTAATGCTGCATGCCTGGCATTGTTATAGGCGAACTCTGAAAAAGGTAAAAGCTCTACCCAGTTGTTTTGAGCAGCCGACACAAAGCAGCGGAGGTAGCCTTCTAACGTCTGATTCAAGCGCTCTGTTTGCCCGTTGATCTGGGGATGATATCTTGAACCTAGAGCTCTCTTGATGTTTAAGGCTTGGCAAACTCCCTTCCAGAAACAGGATGTATATTGAGGGCCTCTATCTGAAATAATAGTTTCAGGAAGACAATGTCTTGAAAATATTTCTGAGATGAATATCATAGCCGACTGGGCAGTTCCTGGAGTGAAGTGGGCCATCTTGGTGAAGTAGTCGACAGTGACCATGATAGTAGTGTTCTGAGAAGAAGGTGGAAGATCGACTATGAAGTCAGTAGAGATGACTTGCCACGATCTTTCTGGTATAGGCATGCGGGCCAACAATCCGAAGGGAGGAGACCGGAGTGTCTTCGATTGAATGCAAACACTGCATGCCTTTACATAATCTGTGACGTCCGACTGAAGGGTAGGCCTCCAAAAGTGACGTTTAATCAAGTCAAGAGTAGTTTGAATGCCTCGATGTCCCGCTGCACGGGTGTCATGACACATCCGAAGAACCTCCAATTGTAATGGGTACGTAGGAATCAATACTTGGCCTTCATAAAAATACAATCCCTGATCTCTGGTTAGATGGTAGGAAGTAGCCAATCCTTCACACAGTTGACTTTGATTTGAGGTTTCAGATTTAAGGGCTTGGAGAAAATCAAAAATGATGGAGACAAATCAAGCTTGGGGAAACATCTTTTCAGAACAGAATCTAGTAGCATGAGGATTCTTACGAGATAAAGCATCCGCTCGTAGGTTCTGATTCCCTGGTAAAAAGGTGAACTCAATCCGATATGGGAAACAAAATGTGCCCATCTTGCTTGTCTACTATTGGTGGTTTGAGCCTGCTGAAGTACTTTAAGGTTTTGATGGTCAGTCCGTACCACTACTGGGAAGGGGGAACCTAATAAGAGCTGTCTCCATTCTTCAAAGGCTTTCTTTATAGCCAGAAGATCCTGAATAATTTTCTTCGGAATGAGTGAATGTCTTCGAAAGGTAGGCTATGGGTCTTTCGTCACCAGTGCTTGATTGTTTATTTATTTATTTATTTATTCGCATTTGTTAAGCGCACATACAGCCCATAGGGCATCATGGCGCTTGTTACAGAGATGACTTGTTATACATACAAAGAAGTCATTACTTAGTTACAAGAGAGTAGTAAGGAGAAGATAGGAAAGGAAGAGGAGATGATGTTGTACGACGAGCTAGTTGAACAAGGTGGTTTTCAGTTTTTTTTGGAAGGCAATGAGAGATGTTTCTGCTCTGAGTGTGCTAGGAAGTGCGTTCCATAGCTTCGGTGCAATGTAAGGGAAGCTTATTCCACCTGCTCTGGCTCGTTTGATGCGTGGGACCCTAAGCTGGTTGGTGTGGCATTGTCTGGTTGGTCTAGTGGAGTGCGATCTGACTAGCGTGTCAGACAGGTAGGAAGGTGCAGATAGGTGAATACATTTATGTGCAGTGGTAAGTATTTTGAATGTGATGCGCTCTTTGACAGGTAGCCAGTGTGCTGCCTTTCTGGCTTGCGCAATGTGGTCCCGTTTAGGTATATTGAGGGCTGCTCTTAGTGCATTATTTTGTGTTGTTTGGAGTTTATTGAGATTAGTGATGGAAGTACCAGCCAGTAGTGCATTACAATAATCTATCTTGGCTCCTATGGTGGCTCTTGCAATAGATAAGCAATTATCTTTGGTTAGGAATGGTTTAATGGCATTAATGAGCTTAGTGCTCAGAGCGGAGGCAGAGACAATGGAGTTGACTTGCTTGTCCATGGATAGTGATGCGTCAATGTGGACTCCTAGTGTTTTTACAGAAGGTAGAACTGGGATGACACAATTGTCTATGCAGAAGTTTGTGTAGAGAGGGTCGAGATTCTTGAGAGTGGATTTTTGGCCAAGGATGAGGATTTCGGTCTTGTCACCGTTAAGACATAGGCCATTCGTGGCCATCCATGCTTGGATGGTGGCGTATATATTCTGGAGGGTGATTGCGTCCTGGAGGTAGTGTCCTGTGAGCGGGAGGAGTACTTGGGTATCGTCAGCGTAGTTGGTGTATGTGATCCCAAGTGCGTCCAATTTGTCAAAGAGAGGTTTGGTGAAAAGATTATAGAGAGTGGGAGCTGTACATGAACCCTGAGGGACTCCATACCTGATGGTGGTAGGCTCTGCGTTGGCTATATTGGAGAACACTTTCATCACTCTGCCTTTGAGGAAAGAGGTAATCCAATTTGTGGCTTGTTTGGAGAAATGAGCGGCCTGAGTTAGGTGGTTCGTGAGAATGGCATGATCGACTAAATCAGAAGCCGCTGAAAGGTCTAGGAGGAGCAGGAGGGCCGGCTTACCTTTATCTAGGATTAGGGTGATTTGATTCTTCAGATCTAGTAACGCAGTTTCAGTTCCATGACCTTTACGGAATCCGGACTGCCTTTTGCCTAGGACAGAGTTGTTTTCCAGGTAGGCCTGTATCTGCATATGTGCAGCTTTATCTAGGATTTTTAAGAGAAATGGAACCGTTGTAATGGGCCGGTAATTGTTAGGTTGGGCGGGGTCCAAGGTTGGTTTCTTTAAGAGCGGGCGTACCCACGCCTCTTTAAGGCTGTCCGGGACTTTACCCGTCTTGAATGAGGCATTAATGAAAGCTGTGATGATTGTTGCAATAGGACCGCCCCTATCGCATGATGAGAAGCGTCAGTCTCTACAATAAATGGATGAGTCTGATCTGGGGTGACCAAGATAGATGCAGAGGTAAAGAGGCCTTTCAAAGTATCAAATGCATGTTGAGCTTGTTCATCCCACTTGAAACGTACACCCTTCTTGAGTAACCTTGTTATGGGTAAGACAGTCTCAGAATAACAAGGAATAAACTTTCGATAAAAGTTTGCAAATCCTAGAAATCGTTGGATCTCTTTAACCGATGTGGGGGATGGCCAATCTAGAACGGCTGAAACCTTCCTCTGGTCCATGGAGATACCATGAGCTGATAGAACGAATCCCAGGTAGGAGATCTGTGCTTGATGAAACTCACATTTTTCAGCCTTACAATACAGTTGATTAGCCTGAAGGCGCTCCAAGACGATGTTCACGTGATGAATATGATCCTCCTCATTTGCAGAGAACACTAGTATATCATCCAAATATATGATTACAAAATGAAGAAGAATGTCGGAGAATAAATGATCCATAAACCTTTGGAAAACAGCGGGTGCATTTATCAGTCCAAAAGGCATCACCTGATACTGAAAGTGTCCAAAAGGTGTGCGAAAAGCTGTTTTCCATTCGTCTCCGGGGGCGATTCAGATCAGATGGTAAGCCCCGCGAAGATCTAGTTTGGTGTAAAGTGCTGCTCCTTGAACCGCTTCTAGGATGTCTTTAATCAGTGGCATCGGGTACTTATCTGGGATGGTGCTCTTATTGAGCCCCCGATAGTCTATGCAAGGACGTAACTCCTCCGAGTCTTTCTTTGGGAAAAAAAGAGTGTGGCCCCTGCTGGAGATTTAGACTCAGTAATTAACCCATTCTGTAGATTAGAATGAAGATACTCCTTGAGAGCCACTTTAACTTTTTGAGACAGGACATACATCCGTCCGAACGGAAGAGGCTGATCGGGGAGCAAGTTGATGTGGCAATCATCCCGACGATGAGGTGGTAAAGAAGGAAAAAGGGGTTTAAAAAAACTTTGTGGTACTGTTGATGACATTCAGGCACTGTCTGTAACTGATTAATAGAAGAAGTTGTGGGAGTATTGGAAATTTCCGATGGAACTTGAATTCCAACTGCCTCTTGAGATATACAATGGGCTAAATAATACTCCGAACCCAAAAAAAGAGTCCCTACTGTCCAATTTATAAACGGGTTATGAGTGCATAGCCAAGGGAGTCCCAAAATGACAGGAAAGTGGGCAGCCTTTATCAGATCGAAAGTCAAACTCTCCTTATGTGAGGCAATCATACAAGTCACGGGACTGGTTTGTTCTCTAATAGGTCCAGATATTAAGGGACTGCCATCTACTCCTTGGATTGGAGTGGAGCAAGATTTAAGAGCCCTTGCAATGCCATTTGTAGCTGCCCAATGGTCATCCAAAAAGTTTCCAGCCGCCCCACAGTCGAGTAAAGCTGGGATATTTTGGATTAAACAATCTGGAAGGCTAAAGGTCAATACTAGTACAATCATGGATTGGTTGAAGACGGGCTGTTCAGGAGACAATCCTAAAACATGTGGGGAACTCTGAATAGATTTCCCTACCGTGTTTCCCTCTACGGCAGGGCTTTGGCGTTTCCCGTCGTCTGAGGTTTGGTTCTGCGCGGAGGAACAATCAGGCAGTCCCGTAATATGTGAGAAGAGGAGCCACAATACATACAAAGCCCCAGGGTCTTCCATCGTTCTCTTTCGGTGTTTGTTAAAGGACCCTTGACGGATCCAATCTGCATAGGTTCCTCACCCGTAGGGGCTTTGAGAATACTGGGCAGAGGATCAGAATGCGTACGGATTCCCCTAGGCTTCTTCTTTTCATGCGCCCTTTCTTGAAGTTGTTAGTCTATTTGCATGGTGAGGGTTATCATTTCAGCCAAATTGGCCGGTTGAGGAACATTGGAAACCTCGTCCTTCAACTCCTCAGAGAGTCCTCGACGAAACAACATTAAGAGACCATCATCTGGCCATCCAACCTCTGAGGACAATTGTTTAAACTGGGTGATATAAACAAGAAGGTCCTTGTTTCCCTGGCGGAGATCAAGAAGTTTCTCTTGTGTAGTAACCGAAATTTCCTGGCGACTAAACATAGATCTCAGACTGTTTACAAATGCTGGGTAGGAATCTAATACTGCGTTACCTGACGTAACTAAAGGGGTAGCCCAAGCTAGCGCAGGACCAGATAGATGCGAGATCAAAAATCCCACCTTATCTTTATCGGTTGGGAAGAATATGGGTTTAAATGTGAATTGCACGATGCAGCTATCCAAAAAATCCTTGAGTTTATGAGGACCCCCATCAAACCTGCCCATGCTCAATGAAATTGGGGGAGTCTCGGAAAAGGCTCGGGTCACCTGTTGCCTTAATTGAGCATTATCCCTCTTCATAGCTTGCATTTCTAGTGACATAGACTGCATAGCGGCCATTAATTGTTGCATTTGCTGCTCCATGTTATTGCCACCCGATCTTGTCAGCTATATTGGGCGTCGCTTACTGTAACAGTTATAACTCCGTTGAGGTTAAACCTCTCGGTATTGTGTTACCAATTTCCAAAAAGGATATTTAGAAAAACACTAACCTGATCGGATGCCAACGTGTTCGGAGCAGCAACAGCAGAAGAGAAGAATCACCCCGGAATCCCTGTTCCCCCTAGTACCGAACATAAAAGAATCAGTGAGGGGAAACACAGACCCCAGGGAAACCCTCTGGGGAATAAAACACTGGAGATTTTGAATCAGTCTTCTTGTAAGGAAAGACTCTGGACGTCAGGACTGGTTGTCTCTCAGGATGACCCTTCTCTATGTGGCGGAGTGGAAAAAGACCTACAGAACGAGAATAACAAGTAAGTATAAGAAGAGCAGAATGATGGGTAAATTGATGAGGAAAGTGTGAAACTAACTTTGGATAGGACTGGAGTTAGATCCTTCGAATGGGTCTTCCCAGGCAGTTGAAGGAGTGGTAGTCCAAAGATGAGGGTAACAACTGACAAAGGAAGAATGGTAAGTGTGGTTCTAAACAAAGAAAAGATAGACCAAATGTAGGAATTGGACTTACTTCCGCTAGGCGGACCTTCTGACTGGAGCGAAATATCAAATGGAGAGCCCTGCTTGAAGAGACGAGGGGTTTCTCTGGACTGAACGAAGGAGAGGAAGTGAGCAGGCCGAGACGAGATACAATTCTATAACAAAAAGGAATGTTAGTGAGAAAAGGATAGTTGAATAGCTGTCGATAGAATAGGGTTAGGGGTTCTGAATCTTAGAGAATTTTCAAAGCATCACATTCAGCAGAAGCGACGCGTTGGAGCGGAGTTCCGGGTTCCTTAAGAGGGATCAGATGACTGATCACGTGTTCCTGACGGCAACGTGAAACAACTAGACTGCTGGTATAGGATTATCTTGCTATATCGGAGTTTCCTCGAATCATAGCTCCACACAGGGACCAATGACGCCTAAGCTGCCATCGGCGAAAAGGTGTAATACTCGTATAGATATGTGTTGTGTGTCTACGCCTCTCACTGGAGGTCTATGTGATGCTGATATATTGCCCAGGACCTTCTCTGACCACTCCACAATTACATTGACACTGACACTGGGTGAAGCATTGGGGACTAGACGGATGTGGATATTTAAATCACAGGCATTGCTAGATCCAGTGTTTGGTGCAGAAATGGCAAAATGTGTTAAGGAATACTTTGAAGTAAATATGTGCTCCGCAGGCACATGTGCAATGCTATGGGAGGCTTTTAAAGCATATATTCGAGGCAGGGCATTAGCTACAGAATTGGGGATTCTCAAGACGATACAGCATGATATTCAAACAAGCGAGACCGCCCTGCAGCGACTAGAGCTGCTATATGCATCCACACCCACTACCGCCACCCTGGAGAACATTAAGGTGGAACTGGATAAATTCTGGACACACGCAGATAGGGAGCTGAAGTTGCTTAATAACCCGAGGTCGGCAAGACAATATGGGGAAGGGAATTGGCCAGTAAACTACTAGCCAGGGATGTGCGGCAGGCAAGTGATAGTTACCATATTCCGTATGTGCAGGATGGCTGCAGCATTTTAGTACACACTACGCCCGAGCTGAATCTGCTATTCCATTACTTGTATGCTACACTGTATGCCAACTTAGACACCAGAATTTGAAAATATTGGATTGCAGCTCAGGGCAATACGCGGCTTACTGGTTTGACAAGGATACCTGCCACCCACATGTTAAAATTGAACGACATGCGGCTTGTGCTTCCGATATTCGCTCAATGGTGCTACCTTTGTTGTTTGAAGATCCTGGAGTAAATTACCCTGTCAACGTGACATCATACGCATGGGGTAAGATATGGAAGTTGCTGGGAACTCCCCGTCCATTTCATGGGGACCTCCCATTATGGAACTTTATACTGTTGTTTCCTAGGATAAGCAAGACTGCTGAGCGACAGTGGGCATTAGACGGATACACAACCCTGACAGATGTATATGCAATGGGTACCTTCATTACACTTCTGGAGCATCCTGAGCACTCACAAAGACAATCCTCGCATTGGTTGCAATACAGAGGACTCTGACGTGCGGTCTGGAATGCACGGGTAGAGTTTCCAACACTACTACCTGATGAACCACTGTTATATTGTGTAGTGGAAGCAACCAGAACCCGAGGTAAAGTGGCTAGATTTTTTTACCTGTTGCAGACTCGTGGGAATAGACCCCTTACCATGCTCTGCAAGACTTGGGCAAGATACTTGAGTATTGATATCACTGATGAAATCTGGGAAGTCATGTGTCTACAGACTCACACTGTATCCCTCAACTCTATATTTTGCTTAATACAATAAAAGTTTTTACACAGATTTCACTATATTCCGGCTACGCTGCATCCATTTTCTCAGGCATATTCCGCTCTCTGCCCAAGATGTCATTAGGAAGGGGCGAGATACCTGCATATGTTATGGGACTGTTTAGAGCTAAGAGACTTCTGGTGTGGAGTGTGTGATGCCATGTCTAAGATTTTTAATTGTACCATTGAGTCTACCCCGATGCAATGCCTGTTTCATAGGTTTGAATCACTGTAATATGGTTTTCATAAACTGGCGAGCCTTTGCATGATAACTGCAGTCCTATGTATACTACTGCTATGGTTGAAAGCCGGCAGTACCATCAGCTGTGTATTGGCTGCGTGCAGAGACATGGGCTTGCGACCGTGAGGAGCAATGGTCCTGCTGCAGCCGATCGGATGCAACCAGTTGAATCTGGCCTCCTATTTGTATGTAATATGGGTTTAAATCGATGTACTGAGTAATGCTGCCATGATTATGCTGTGTTATAATGTCAAGCACTTTTATAAAAAGAAATGTTATAAATTAAAAACATAAAATGATGCTGCAGGGTTCTGCATAGCATTGTGTATTGTAGGGTGTTAACAGCCTTAACATTACTAACTACTAACACCACTATATATATGTGTATATATATAATCTTACTGATATTAGTAATTGGACTGGGATTGAAAGTGCATAAATTCACACTGCAATTTGGGCCTAGATAAATAAGTAAAAAAATTGAAAGCTGAACATCAGTGTGTTTTGCGGATGTTAGATTCAGAGCACACTGGGGGTGGCAGAATGTGTACTTGAATGAACGATTTCATTGTTCAAGCTGGTAAAAGTCAGGAAGCAAAGGATATCATGCTGCACATATCATCCGGGCTCAGTGAAATATTGAACAGGAGTGCTGTCCAAAGATCATTGTAGAAAAAGCCAGAAAAGGCTGTAAAGATACTGTGGGGATTTGGCCGAAAGCTGGGTGGTGTTAACCAGAGGCATCACATGACATCACAATGAAATGTAGGAAAATGAGTGGTGAAATAATAAAGAATTAGTTAAATGTGATTTTACAGACGAACTTGGTACTTTTCATCATGGAAAAAATACCAAAAAACACAGAACTTTTATTTTTTTCATATTTGGTGGGGTTCCCCCAAATCCTTTGTTTTGTTACACTTATAACACCACCCCATCCCGACCCCTTGTAACCCCTTTACCCCAGTACCCTTTATATATTTATTTAATGTTTTCTGTGTTTTTTTCAGTATTATGGTCCACTCTGAAATGTACCACCCTGTAATGTTTTCGATATATTGACTGGGTACCTAAAGAATCTTTATGAAAATATAGGCTGATCGGAGGTGAAAGGAGGAGAGCTTAAAAGCTGGGTGAAGAGGGGAGAAAGGTGTTGGCCACAGAAGGATCGAGAAGAGGGTGAAGAGAGAAAGCAGGAAAAGGGAATATTAAGGAGATCAGAACGGGTGCCGACTGAGCTGCGCTGGGCCAGGCTGCGCTGCAGAGGAAGGAGGCAAGGGCTGGATGAGAGAGTGCTGTACTACTGGAGGCATGCCCCAAGAGTGAGAAAGGCAGCCAAAGAGAGAAGGAGGGTGTTCACTAGCACAGGCAGAATCGTCTGATACCATATTATTGGTAGGCATAGTTAAAAAAAAGAGAAAGCTAAAAGAAATACTTAATTAGTGCTCCTCCTAGTCTAATTAGTGAAGTGTCAAATTAGACATGAAAGGGCAGAAACCCATGTGTTCTCTATGCACCGGAGAATAAATGTGTTTTCCTGTGTGCAAATAATCACTTGTTGGAAAGGAGGAGTTTGCAGCACTGCTAAAGTTCATCAGTCATATTTTCAAGGTTGCTTATAGAAATGCATGTGGTCTGCCAAATTTGCTAAGACAAAAGCTTGTTTCGCTGGACGCGAACGAGAAATCATTGTCTTGGTGGGGGGATGTTAAGGAAGTCTATGCCAATATGCTGTGAATATAAATGCACTAACAAATTATGAAAACTGTATTTTTGCAAAGCTGTGTTTAGATCTTTCTTCCTATTTCTTGGTTATGTTCAACAAGGTGCAATGCTAATGTTAGTATCAGCAATTTTATTATTCTGTTTTGCTAAATGAAGAAAAAGTGCCTAAGGGCATAATTGTGGAAGCCGTGTGTGGTTTATTAATGTGTGACCTGGTCATTTTGTGATATTTGGTGAAGTCTATTGTATCCAGTATAGTCGATGTGGAAACTTAGCGTGCCTAGTATAGTGCTACGTCTGACATTTCATTAGCCAAAGACCCCAAATAAAATCATAGCAATAACAAGTGACCCATGAACTAATTCCTATGAACTATTTCCCTAATTCCCTACACTGTAGCAAACCAAAATACTAACAGAGTGCAGCAGCTAGGTGAAGTGGCGGGGAGCGGTGGGTGCAACAGAGGAGGCAAAATCTAACCAGGAGAGGGCAGGTAACAAAAGGCTGATCCATCTTTTCAGCCTGGGATTTAAGAGGTTGGCCTTTTGCGAGCTGCCTCCAGACCCTGAACCATCAATCCTCTCAATGCCTTTGAGACAAGGAACACAGTAGATAGCAGCTATGTCCAAAGACATCTGAATGTATTGAACAGCTGGCGACCCCTACTGGGACAACTGAATCTTCTTCTGTAGGAAAGTTTTCTCAAAGGAACCCTGTGGCCATGAGGTTGATCTTGTCCGCAGGCAGAGAGGTGAATAGTCATTCACTAGGATGAATCCAGGATGCAGATGGCTGAGGAGTAAGGAGCCACAGAAGACACAAGTGCTGCAGGCTTCCTCTCTGTGGGCCAGGAAGAGGAACAGCAGCCAAGCACGTACAAGATAACTATGGCACGGTGACTGCTTCAGCTTCTGTGAGTGAACCCTCTGACTACCTAAATGCGGGGACCCCATGATCTTGCAGTTCCTCACGTAGCTGAAGTGAGATGGTCTATGCCTGGCCGGGCAAGATTCCAATTTCTGATGAAATATGACTGAGCATTTTTCACCTGTGAAACCATAATGGACCCTCCCTTGATATGCTTTCTAAAAGCAACACACCATTTATTTTATTTATTGGATATTTGTAAGGCCCCTAGATAACAAATGATGTTTCAAGGCGTCACAAGTCAAAAAAGGGGGGAACAAGGGAGAAAGATAACAATAATGGTTCTACTATGCCCTGTGACTTTCGTATTGTGCAAGTGCAGTAACAAGATGTGCGGGGGGTGCCGGTCTGCACAAATGCGAAGTGCTAGGGTAGGAAGGGAAGTGCAGGAGTGTGCAAGTGAAAGGAAGGGTGTCGGAGGGTGTGAGGGCCACAGGGGCTAAGCAGGTGCTAAGGGGAGGAATGGAGGGCAAGTGCTAGGAATTGCATGGGGTGCAGGTGGTGAGGGTCCACATGATAAGTACAAGGAGGGGGGTGGACTGTGCGGGGGATCCTGGAGCCCTGTAGAACTCAGAACGTACCACGCAGCCAGTCACTGCGACAGACAGGGGTGCTTGGAGGGGAGAGGGAGAGGGACGGTAGAAGAGAAAAGGAGGGGGTTGAGGAGCTTCCTGAACATAAGGCAAACCGGCACAAGCCTGAGAGGGGCAGGGAGACCATTCCAGGGTGAGGCTCCTGCAGAGGAGAGAGAGCTACCCCCCACTCTCTGCTTAGAGAAGCATCTGATCTGCAGAGAGTTTGAGCTAGAAGACCAAAGGGCTCTAGAAGGGAAGTATTTAGGGAGAGAGAGTTGAATGTTGTGGGGACCCAGGCCCAGAAAGCCTTGTGGATGATGCAGAAGGTCTTGAACTTGATCCTAGCAGTAACCGGGAGCTAGTGGAGACATTTTAGGGCTGGAGAGAGGCAGTCCCTGGGTTTGAGGCCAAGGATATGATATGATGTGGCATTTATAACACACCTGTACACAAGTGTTTCTAGGTACCACAAGACAAGGGAGGGAAGACATAGGGAGGACAAGACAAACAATCCTACTAGACCTTGTGTCATTTGGATTGTGCAAGTGTGATGATAAGTGCAGGAGGAAAGGAGAGGGTGAAGTGCAGGGAGAGGAAAGGTGGAAGTGCAATCAGGGCAGCATGGCTCTGAGTAAGTGCAGCCAGGGCAATGCGATTCTGGGTAAGAGCAAGGAGGCAGGGGGCTGTAGGGCTTACAGTCACAGGCCATGAGTGCACGGTAAGCCAGGAGGCAGTGCAAAGGAAGACTGGTCATGGAGGAGCCTGGTAGCCAGTGAGACTCTGAGTGAACCAAGTAACCAGTCTGCAGAGCAGACAGGTAAGTTAGCAAGGGTGCAAGAGAAAGAAGGCAGAGGAGAAAAGGAGAGTCTTGAGCTTCTTCCAGAAATTCGGTTGGTCTGGTTCCAGTCTGAGCAGGGCAGGGAGGCCGTTCCAGAGGGAGGCACCTGCAGAGGAGAGCGATTTACCCCCCAATCTTAGGATAAGTCTTGTACTCCTATTCTGGATTAGTTGAAGGGGACGAAAGGAGGATAAAGGAAGATTGAGGAAGAGGCTGTTGCAGTAGTCCAGCCTAGAGAGGACCAGAGCTCTGGAGATTATTGAGTTTCTGGGGGAAGGTGAGGAAAGGGAGAATGCCTCTGAGGAGGTGCAGCTGATAGCGGGCCTTCTTGGAAAAGTCTGCAATGTGAGGAGAGAAGGAGACAGGACAGAGGAGTCAAAGATGACACCAAGATGTGTTGCCTCACAAGAGGGTGAGGGGAGGGGACCCATAGAGGGCGGCCAGAGGGTCGGAGGGAAGGAGGGAGCTGGGGTCCTAATAATAAGGATCTCAGTCTTACTGGCATTAAGGCAGAGATCATTGGCAACAACCATGCCTGAATGCCAGTCAGACAGTAAAGGATGAGAGAGGAGAAACAGGAGGTAGTAGAGCGGAGCTTGAAGGAGAGCTGGTATTGTCTGCATAACACTGGAAGCGAGGAGAGAAGGATGTGATCAGGTAGGCCAGAGGGGCAAGGTAGATATTGAGGAACCATAGCGCATTGAGGGACGCTGCAGGGGGAGAGTGTGATAGGGGAGAAAAAAGGCCCCAGTTGAGATCGGTCAGAGAGGAATAAGGTCAACCAGTCCAGTACCAGGGCCGTGATGCCAAGGGTGTCATGATTGACCATGTCGAAAGCAGAGGAAAGATCCCGAAGGATAAGCACGGATGGAGAGTTGGAATCGAGATTCGAGAGCAAGTCTTCACCGGTGTTCAGTAGAGCAGTTTATGTGCCTCTGGATGCTCTGAAGGCAGACTGGTGGATCAGTTGGGAGATGACCAGATTCGCCAGGAGTTTGCCCAGGAGTGGGATAATGGAGGTAGTGTGGTAGTTAGGCAGACAGTAGGGGTCAGCAGAGGGATTTTGGAGGAGAGGATGACCAAGGGGTAGCAGGAAGGAGCCAGTACCCGAGGAGTGATTACAGAAATCGGCCAAGGGAGGCAATGTTGTCTTTGATAGTTTTGGAGGAGCAGGGGAGCACATGTTTAGAGAAGACTTTCATAGAGAGGACTTGTCTGGAGACCTCATCCGGTGCTATGGGAGAGAAAGAGGAGGGTAGGAGGGAAGGGGAGAGGGGGCCAAGGGAGGTCAGTAAGATGGGGCAAGAGGAGGGAGGGGAGTAAAGGAGAATGAGGACAGGATGTCCTGGGTTTTTTAGTTAAGAAGTGGGAGGCCAGTGAGTTACTGAGGGTCAGGGATGGCAGGGGAGAAGTGGAGACTACAGTAGGATTGGCGAGTTCCTTGCAGATTTTAAACAGTTTACCAATGTTGTTAGTGGTGCCACAGATGCAGGCTTGGAAATGGGCCCTCTTCTTCGAGTGGATGGAGAGCCTGTATTCCCTTTGGAGAAGGCAGCAGGCCAGTCTGTCAGAGGATGTGCCTGGTGCCGGCCACTTCCACTCAGCAACGTTGCACTTGCGTTTCAGAGAGGCTAGGTAGGAGTCATACCAAGTGTTGCGCTTGGAGGCAGGCTTCATGCGGATCCTCATGACAGGGGCAAGGATGTCCAGGGTATTGGTGATGGAGAGGTGAAGATTAGTAAGGGCAGAGTCAGTGTGGGAGTCCATGGCAGGCGTGGGAGCGGGAATGAAGTGGTGGCAAATGCAGCAACTGTCACTAGCTTCATTGGTCAAATGACAGAGAAGGAGACTGTCCGTGCAGGCAGAGGCTTAGCTAGGGAACCTAAGAGATCCTGGTGAGAGCACAGGACAGCATGGACAGACCAGCAGAGAGGTATAGTGAGAGAGTTGGAGATGGGGATGTCTGCTGATATAAGAGAATCCAAGGTATGACTGGCTGAGCGCGTCCGACCAGAGGGATGAATGGTGAAGGAAAGAAAGTCACAGAGGCTGCAGAAGAGTCCAGTGGCCAAATCAGGAGAGTCAAGGTAAATATTGAAATCTCAGAGGAGGAGAAGATTGGAGGTGGAGGCAAGAGGAAAAGAGGTGAGGTCAGACCACTCCGCGAGGAAGAGGAGCACCAGACCAGGGGTAGCGAGTGTCAACGAGAGAGTTTGAGAGACACCAAGCCTGCAGATGAGGCATTTGAAAGAGGAGTAGGTCTGAGTGGGAATGATAGTGGCAGGGACCCATTCAGGGAAGATTAAGGCCACTCCACCACCAGACCGGTTAGCAGTTAGAGTAGCAGTTAGAGATGGAGAGCACCATGAAGGAAGAAAAGAGAGAGATGGAAAAGTGGAGAGAGAGACAGAGAAAATGCAAAGCACAGAGAAACTTCACAATACATGAGGAACTCACCAGGCGGCCTAGTAGCTCGACAGTTGCAGGCAAGTCAGCTTCACGAGACGTCCCAGGTCACCAAAAACAATCCTATGCATGACATCACACAGGTCACTGAAAGGGTATTGTGCTGCTCCAGCAGCAGAGGAGGAAAGAAGGCCACTCAGATAGGATGAACCCAGGCGGCCTAGCAGCAAGACAGGCACAGATGAGTCATGTGCACGAGACGTCCCAGGTTGCCGAAAACAAGTAATTCGCAGCTCCAGCAGCTAAAGGGGGGACGCCCCAAGGAAAGCATGAGGGCCAAGTCCTCAAACAGTTCTCATTCAGGTCAGGTAAATGCCACAGGGGATCTCCACCTTGGGAGCCCTTGCGTTCCACTCAGGCAATATTATTGAGGCTCCCAGTCAGCTGCTTACTACGGCTTCCCTTTTCTTCCATGAGTGTTCACCTCAACTGTGCTTGTATTACCGAGCAGGGATGATATCATGCGCACTCACTCCTTGATTGGGTCCTGTTGGCGGTATGCACATCACAAGATGATCCACAGTACCTTTATTTGTAGTGCCTGGTGAATATCTGAGGCCAGCTGTCCTTTCCACCAATGTGGTCATAAATACTGCAGAGTGTCAGGAGTGTTTCCTGTGTGGGGCTGCTATTCTTCTTTGGATTACCTTGAAGGAGTCTGCCTTTGCTGTTTAACCGGACGAGGAGGCGCAGATCATTCAAGAACTCACTCCCCAACGTGGAGCATAGCGGAGTGTCGGGAGTATTCCCTGTGTGGGGGCTGCTGTTCTTTTTTGGATTACCTTGAAGGAGTCTGCCTTTGCTGTTTAACCTGAGGAGGAAGAGCCTAACATTCAAGAACTCACTCCCTGGTGCGGAGTGTCACAGAGTGTCAGAAGTGTTTCCTGTGTCGGGGCTGCTGTTCTTCTTTGGATTACCTTGAAGGAGTCTGCTTTTGCTGTTTAACCTGAGGAGGAGGAGCCTAACATTCAAGAACTCACTCCCCAACGGAGAGCATAGCGGAGTGTCAGGAGTGTTTCCTGTCTGGGGTCTGATGTTCTTTTTTGTATTACCTTGAAGGAGTCTGTCTTTGCTGTTTAACCTGAGGAGGAAGAGCCTAACATTCAAGAACTCACTCCCTGGTGCGGAGCGTCACAGAGTGTCAGAAGTGTTTCATGTGTGGGGGCTGCTGTTCTTTTTTTTTGGATTACCTCGATGGAGTCTGCCTTTGCTTTTTAACCTGAGGATGAGGAGCCTAACATTCAAGAATTCACTCCCCGGCGCGGAGTGTCGCAGTGTGTCAGGAGTCTTTCCTGTGTGGGGCTGCTGTTCTTTTTTCGATTACCTCGAAGGAGTCTGCCTTTGCTATTACTCAACTAGAGTTGTAATGCCAAGTGTGAATGGTTCAGTTTGTCCCCCTCTAGTGCTCTATACGAGAATGGGTTGACCCTCCTAGAAGTGACGATGCATTGGTCCTATTAGGCATGAAGATTTGTTTGCTCTCCTGGCCAGAAAGACCATTTGTCTGTCCTGGGCTTGAAAACATGCTAGCACTCCTGGGCTTGAAGGCAAAGATAGTCCCTTTCAGGGGCCAGAAACCGATATGTGATGCATCGGCAGGCCCAGAAACCGAAGAGAGAAACCACTCACCTTGGTGTTGAGAGTAAAACCACGGTAAAGTTGGTTTACCCAGGGTACGGCACTTCTACTTGTCTTTCCACTTCCCCTCTCTACTTTTGATGGGCTAGTTATTAGGTTAAGATGTTCAACCAGGCGCCAGCTAGCATACTTCTTCTTCCACAGTATTTACCTTATTTTCAGGGTCCACCTTCTGCACTTCTTCCTTCCTCCACCTCCCTTTTCTTCCTCAGTACCTCTTCCAAAATGTCCCTCCATCGGTGGCCCTCATCGTCCTACTCTGATTCTGTACCTTTCAAACTGTTCTCCAAGTAATTTCCTCCTTTCTCTTGTGTCTCACCTTCCATCTTTCCTTTTCCCCCTTTCTAGTTTTCCTCTCTTCACGCTGCTCTCCCCTTTCCCTTCTTTTGACACATCTTCACCTTCCTCTCCCATCCACCTCTCTTTAAGTTTTACTCTCCTTCCACTCCCTTCGCCTTCCTTCTTCCTCTTTTACTCCGCTCTTTACTGCAATGCTTGTTTGCAAACTCCCATACTAGGCCTTCTACCCATCTCTGTATGGTCCTGCCCCTTTTGAAACTGAAAAAGGAAGAAGAGGCTGGGGGTTAATTAATGTGCCCAAGTCCTTGTGTGTACGTGACAAAGTGATTGTTTCTTCTGATTAACTCATCATGTTCAGATCTAGTGATTTATATCAGTTATAAATTGTCAGCTGCCTACAAGAAGTCAAGCAGCGCTGTCATGGTAGCTGCCTGACCCCACCATGGTGCCTCCTGTAGGCAGCTGCACAATAACTCTGCCAACCTTGAACCTCCTCATCCGCCAACTTCCTTGCATACCCTCAAGCTCAAGTAGGTCTTTTTCACAGTCCATCCTGCAGACTGTGCATACAAATGTACTTTTAGTGGGATCAAAGACGATACCCACAGACCTTTTGGCCTTCTAATGCAGAGTTGTTCATTCTTCAAAACTCTACCAGGTCTTGAATTACAGACTGGTACCTGGCAAAGGATAAAGTGGATAGGGTAGACGCCTTGGGAATACCTTATATACTGGCTATTATCTTTCTGAAGGTACAGGCCCCGCCAGGGTCTCGTAGCTCCATTCCCATGTGTCCACCTAGAAACATGGTCACAGTTCTCTCCTTTTTCTATGCTGTCACTCAATTTATTGTTGTACTCAATAAGTAATTCCTTTCATTGACAGTTTCATATTTTCAGTCATTTATATTCCATGAAAGTATTTACATTGTTAAAGTAGGCCTTATTTTCATTTATTATATTACTCGAGTTATCAGTTCATGGTTCTTACATATTTATCATATTCAAGATTAATTATAACCATTTAATTGGACCAAAGTGTAAGATATCTTAGCCATTGGCATACTTATGGATCTATGGGGGTCATTCCGAGTCAGGAGTTAAGGGGAAAACAATGCCGGAAAAGGATTACCGCCATCGTTTCCCGTTATGGACTTTTCTGCCCTACTAGACCGTTATTTACGGCACCATAAAGTACAAGGTCGTAAATAGTGGTCTAGTGGCGCGCGCCCGACACTCCATGCCGAAATTAGCGGCATGGCGTAAACCGGAGATGATCCCAAGTAATGCAGACATGCAAAAAAACGGCCTCCACAAGGCCGCAAAGTACCTTAGTGGCATGGAGTAAATAACGACATCGCCGAGAAGGTGTTAAGAACCATGAGCAGTGTTTCCAAGAGGCACAGGTGCACTCAAGCAGCACAGGTGGAGGCAATGGAGTCTGGCACAGCACAAAAAGAGCACACCCACACACCACACCCCCTCCCACACCAAGATGATACCAATTGTAGCAGCATTCCTGGAGCTGGAGGCCCTGCTTGCAAGGCAGCAACTACAACAACAGCAACAACAACAACCACAGCCCCCACCACAGAGGATACACAGGAGGAGAAGGAGGGTGAGACAGGCCCAGCATGCCCTACCGGTGCAGCCACCATTACCACGCCGCCAGCCCCAAATCCCCCCCATCAGAGCCACCCCCTTCTACCTCACACCAGAGCCGATCCACACCCTGTACCGGCTTGACTGGGACACCATTACCACCATAGTGGACCTGATACATGACGATAGAGTGAGCCTCATAGAAATCAGCACTGCCATCCCCCCTCTACTGAAGGTAGTGTCTGTGCTCCACTTCCTTGCCACAGGCACCTACCAGCATACAGTCGGACACATGCATGGCATTTCACAGCCCATATTTTCCCGGATACTCAACCAAGTGCTGGATGCCCTCCTCAACCACACAAGGGACTACATATCCCTACCCCGGACTCCCCAGGAGATATATGATACAAAAGTTGCCTTCCATGCACTAGCAGGCATGCCAAATTGCATAGGTGCCCTCGACTGCACCCACGTTGAATTGGTGGTCCTGCATGCCATGGAGGTGCCGTATCGCAACCGCAAGCAATACCACTCCATCAACGTCCAGATGGTGTGTAATGCCAGTAAAGCCATCACACATTGCAATGCCCGATACCCCGGATCAACTCATGACTCCTTGGTCCTGCGGAACTCCACACTACCCTGCTACATGGAGCGACATGCCGGACGACGTGCCTGGCTGCTTAGTGAGTAACCTGAATGGGCCATGGCAGTGCATTGGGGCTGTGAGTATGTTGGCTGCCTACTTCACCTGGCTGGGAAAGGGGGGAGGGAGATGCCTACTTCACCTGGCTGGGAAAGGGGAAGGGGGGAGATGCCTACTTCACCTGGCTGGGAAAGGGGAGGGGAGATGCCTACTTCACCTGGCTGGGAAAGGGGGGGGGGGAGATGCCTACTTCACCTGGCTGGGAAAGGGGGTGTGGGGATGCCTACTTCACCTGGCTGGGAAAGGTGGTGGGGGAGATGCCTACTTCACCTGGCTGGGAAAGGGGGGGGGGAGATGCCTACTTCACCTGGCTGGGAAAGGGGGGGGGTGCCTACTTCACCTGGCTGGGAAAGGGGGCGGGGAGATGCCTACTTCACCTGGGTGGGAATGTTCACGGCAGTGCACAATGTGCACCTCACAGAACACTGTGCCCCAAGGCAAGTGACACGGCACATGACTACCTAACCACACAGTGATGATTTAGAGCCGACACCTAACACAACATGACTAACAGGAAACCTGCCCAAATACCACAACACATGCCACACCCATCGGCGGCCTTTACACACCGTAAGGGCATCCTGCATCATGCAGTGCAATAGCACCATGTCGCAGACTCCTGCATCTCACCACACAGGACAGTCATCCCTGAGAGTGCATAGAAGTGAGTGCAAAAGGGATCCCACAGCGTGGGACTGGTCCTGCACACCCATAGGATTGCTGCAAGTCACCATGGCACAGATCAGTGCAGAATGATGAGTATGCTACTAACTACAGGCAACCCCCCACTGTCACCAAAACTTGCACAACACATCAATGAATGCAGTCCAACACTGTTGCATGCATATACGATGCAGCAAGACGTGAGTGCACACCATAACCCATCATGAAGAAGCTACCCCTCCATCATTCCATTGCACAGGACACATAGCCGGGCCAGTAATGGGGTGAATGCATCCTGGGACATGTGTGTTTGGCCAGTAATCACCTGCTGCCATGTAAGACTAGTACAGTTCTCCACCATGAATTTACAAACACCTACCTTCATTCCACCCATATGCAGGTAATGCTGGCTACCCTTTGAAGCCGTGGCTCATGACCCCGGTCCGCAACCCACAGAACAGGCACGAGGAGGACTACAATAGATCCCATACTGGTACACTGGTGGTGATAGAGCAGACCTTCGGCCTGTTGAAGGCACGATTTCGCTGCCTCAGCCGGTCGGGTGGGGCACTCATCTACAGCCACGAGAAGGTGTCCAAGATCACCATGTCATGTGTAATGCTGCACAACATGTGCATCCGTCGGAAGGTGCCACTGCCCCCTGACTTGGAACTGCTACCACCAGATGATGATGAGGGGGAGGATGAAGGAATGGCAGGACAGCATCACGGTGCCGATGCACAAGAGGGATGTGCCGTGCGGCAATCATTGATCGGACAATATTTCTGACTCACTAGTCAGCTGAGGGTGTGAGGATGACAGGACATCTGGCACTGGGTGTGGGGATACATGTACACCATGCACTGTGGAACATTAAAAGACACATGCACAATGATCAATGTCCACTCTTTTTTTCTGGATGATCAACCAGTGTATTGAATGATAAAGTTCTAACGTGTACAACAAAACCTACACCACCACCCCCTCCCCTTCCCCCCCAACTCCCACACACACCCTCCCCCCTCCCCCTAGCCCCCAACTCCCACACACACCCTCTGCCCCTCCCCCTCAACTCCCACACACACCCTCACCCCCTCCCCCTCCCCCGCCACCTCCCAAACACACACTCCCTCCCCCTCCCCCACAACTCCCACACACACCCTCACCCCCCTCCACCACGCCCCACAACAACCCCACAATAGTTCAATTGGGGCAACATAGGCCACATGTGTGTGCCGGGATGGTCAATGTGCACTCCCAGAGCCAGGGGGATCCATGTCGTGGCAGCGCAATGTACGCAGTGAATGACGGACCTGGCTGGTCTGGGTGGAGGAGCTTTGTGAAGGTGGCTCCTCCCGCTGGGGCTGTGGTGTGGGGTGTGCTGCTTCCAGGGCATCTGCGATCCGGCCAAGGACGTCGCAGAGCCGGTTTGTGTTCGCTGTGATCACCTCGCTCAGAGCCTGAAGGTCATTGCGCCACTCCACCCTTGATTCGCGATTGTTCCTGATGAACTCCTCAATGAGGCCTGTGAGATGCTGGGATCGCACTACATCCATGGCCGATGTGGCCGATGTGCTTGGCAGGCTTGGTATTGGGCCTGCAGGCCTTCGCAGAGATTCTGCAGGGGAAGTAGATACAGGACAGGCAGGTTGTACTTCTTGCCCTGTGAGCCCTGGGGTTTCACTCTCCCCGGAGTCGCTGTGTGCCACCTGGCTGTATGATGGTGTGTCAGGGGTATGGCCAATGTCAATGGTGTCCTCCACGTTGGCTCCGGATATTGGTGGGGGCTGTCTGGCACATCGAGGAGGCACATGGCTGCATTCTCACCAGCCACAATGGACTCCTCAGAGTGCAGCGTGGGACATGTGTCCAGCGGCACTGCAGGCATGGGTAGGGGTGCGGGTGGGGGTTGTGCACCCTCCATGGGGGTTGCTGGAGCAGGTGGTGTTGCCTGTGTTGTCTTCCTGCTTGCAGGTATGCGGCGGCCCCTGACTCTGCCCCTGGAGGTACTGGCCCCGGTGCTTTCCTGGTCCTCGCTGTCATGCTCGCTGCCTGTGGGGGGGGAGAGAGAGAGAGACGGCATGAGCAATAATTTGGGGCTCAGCATTTCTACATGCCTATTCTGACTCTGCATGCATTTTACATGCCTGGTATCACAATGGGATTGCAGCGGTTTGTTGACATTTGGGTGGTGAGTGGGACAGTGATCTGGGCTTGAATGGTCAATGCATGCAGATGTGTGGGTCACTCATGTTGACGGAGTACTGTGATGACCCACATTCACAATGTTTACAATCACTGCCCCGTGTGCCTCACAGATTCGGCCTCTTTGTGTGGTATGGCCCATATGGGTTACAGACTTGCACCTGACATCGGCCTGGGTCCCACTTGTTACAGCATGATTTCATTGGGGGGGGGGTTGCCCAACCATGACGTGACACCTTGCCCAGCCCATGGCAGTGACCTACGTTAGGAATGCATGTTCTGTCTTTACTCATGACACTCACCTCCATCAGCGGATGACGCTGCACCGCAATCCATTTCTCCAAGACCTTCTATGGCTTCTGTGCCCATCATGGCCGTACACGTTTCCTCCCACGGCATCATTTTGATGGGGGAACCTGGCCCTCCTCCTGTCTCCAGAGCCTGACTTCAGTTTGCCGAGAGGATGGCCCGCACCCTGAGACGGAGGTCATCCCAACGTTTCCTGCAGTCCTTGGTGGTGCGGGGGTGTTTCCCACGGCACTCACCCTCTGTGCCACCAAGGCCCAGATCTCTTTCTTCCTGACGACGGTGGGCCTCCGCATATCACTGCTGAATACAATGTCTGCATGTTCGTGCAGAGTGTCAACCAGTACCTGGAGCTCATCCTGGGTAAAGCGCTCCTTTCTTATGCGTGCAGCACCCTTTTTTAATGCTTTGGGCATGATGCTGGTCTCCAAAGCCTATTTCTCTGATCACTGTATGGCTGGGGGTCCTGTATGGAGAGGATGGCAATGGATTGTGATTTTAAAGATGGCCGCCGTGCTCCTTCCCGTTCCTGTGCTATGACTTTTTTTCCGGTTCCGTTTTTTAACGGTGACCGTAAATAGCGGTGAGCGCTATTTACGGTTACTGCTAAATTCTCTATGCCGGTAATGTTATGTACCGGTAAGGGCGTTTGGGGCCCTTTTACGGCATGTCGGTGAGGTGCGTTACCAGCACGGCGCAAAGCGCGTGCACGCGGATTCGGAATAGGCCGATTTTTACGGTCTTGTGCCAGCACGGACACGCTCTTTACGCCATGCCGGTAATCGCCTATACTTACCGCCCTACTCGGAATGAGGGCCTATGTGTTCAAATTGAGCCTGAACTAATTGCATTTTTTCCAAATGTTTTGTACCTAATTTTTTTAAATGTCAGATTGTGGGGTAGTTCGCCCCTCCACCACCCACCCCTTACACAATCCAATATGGCCTGACTCCAACCCACAATGTAAAGAAATTGAGGGGAGGGGGGCAGGGGATTCTCAACCAGTTTGGGACCGGGATGTCGACCAAAATCCATAAACCTATAATTATACTGTTAACTGGTGTTATGGTCACTAACATTCTTCATAAAAATCCAAAAAAAGGGGAAAATGTGTTTTTACTGGGGTGTGAGGGTTACTAGACCACCAGAGATGGCTTGAAAGGGGAGGCAGTGATCGGAGCGTGATAGTTAGCCAGAGCTCCAAGATGGTCAGAGGTGATGTCGGCGGTGTTGTCCCCTCTTGGGCGGCTGTCTACCATGTGGGTTGACCATCCCCAAGCAGCCCCGGCAGGGTCCCCGACTTTTCCCAGAGGGAGAAGCTGTAACGCAGGGCAGCCATAGCTACAGGATTGTCGGGGGTAATGTCCCTGGCCGTGGGTAACTGTCTCCCATATGGAGCAACCATCCCCAAGTCCAGCAGCTGTCCCAGGAAGCCCCCGGCAGCGTCCCCATCCCTTCTCTGAGGGAAATACTGTAACACAGCCAGCCAATACTCCAGGGTGGTCGGGGGTGAGACCCCTGGCCTTGGGCACCTGTCTCCCATGTGGGTCGACTCTCCCCAAGTCCAGCAGCAGTTCCAGTGAGCCTCGGCAGGGTCCCCATTCTTCCTTGGAGGGAAAAGCTGCAACGCAGGGCAGCCACAGCTCCAGGATGGTCAGGTGTGATATCCCTGGCCTTGGGTAGCTGCCTCCCATGTAGGGAAGCCCTGGCAGGGTCCCACTCCCTCAGGGAAGGTGACCCTGCCGGGGATCCCTGGGACAGCTGCTGCACTTGGAGATGGTCAACCCATATGGGAGACAACTGCCTAAGGCCAAGAACACTACCCCCAACTACCCTGGAACTCTGGCTGGCCTGTGTTACAGCTTCTCCCTCCGGGAAAGGTCTGAGACCCTGCCAGGGCTCCCTAGGAGGACCCCTGTGCTTAGGGATGGTGGATCCACATGGTAGAGTCGTCCAAGGCTGGGGACATCATCCCCGACCAACCTGGAGCTCTAGCTAGGCAGCATTACAGAATTTCCCTCGAGGAACGGATCGGGACCATGCCGGTCTCCTTGGGACTGCCATTGGACTTTGGGACCGTCGACACTTTTTCTTTTTCACCCAGGTAGGTGCACCAAGACATGAGGTACTGTTTTCATCCGGAGACCTGTGGAAATGTTGGAAGGTATGACATGTGTTGTTGGCGGTATGTTTCAGTAGTTTCCAGGTGGGAAATGTCTGAAAATTCTGTTTTTTGTTCCCTAAATATCAGACTTTGCCGGTCTTCTTGGCAATAAATTCTAGGGCGATTAGCGCAAGTCAGACCTCTGTGGGTTCCCACAGGAGTCTGCTCTCCCGGAATACTTGGGTTACCAGTGGTTTAGCCTTTTCACTTTGCGCCCAGATAGGTGCACCCACACGTGAGGTACAGTTTTCGTCGGTACACCTGTGTGATCACGGGAAGCTACATATGTTGTTGGCAGTGTGTTTTGGTGGATTGGAGGTGGGAATGTCTGAAAATTGAGGTTTTGTCCCCTAAATTTTAGACTTTGCTGGGGCTTGTGGGTAATACATTCTGGGTCGATTCGCACAAGTCAGACCTCTGTGGATTCTCACGGGTGCCTACTTTTCAGAAATGCATTGGGTTCCGTTTTCCTTGGTGGCTGCGACACCGCAGGCCCAAATCTGTAGGTTGTCCACAAGAGCAAATTCCCGCAAAATCTGCCCTGCCGAAACACTTGGGTTTACCAGTGGTTTAGCCTTTTCCCTTTGCGCCCAGGTAGGTGCACCCCCACATGTGAGGTACCGTTTTTATTCAGACACCTACGGGAAGGTAGGACATTTGTTTTCTCTTGGTTTTCATACATTTGCTACTGCACTTTGTTACACAACCCTTTCATTTCCCAAATGGGACCTACATTTAGTTGCTGTTTTAGGCACTGTATGCTTTTGTAACCTGCACAAGTCACCTACCCTTCAAAAGATCTGCCTGTGCTCTTTCAAAAATTGCATGCTTGCCATTCCTCATATTTATTTTCCTTATTTACACATGTCTGTTTAGGCTGTCAGCCTAAAAATCCTGTGTACCATGACTCAGTTTTTGGCTTGTAGTATTGCTGGTTTTGTGAAATAATACAAAAAATGTGTGATTTCCTAACTGGAAGAGTCAGGGGAATGTAGCGGGGCATTACCTTTCTCAATATTCACAGATGCCATTACCTTACAGGTTCAACCATGTCCAGCACATACCTTTTTTATGTTATTTTTCCAATTTTTCACCAAACTATGGGCATTTTCCCACATAGATGTTGCCTGGCCTGCGCAATTCACTAGTTCCTTAACTTGGAATTTTGTCTACTTTTCAGAAATGTATGCCCTTCTTTCTTCCCATTCAGCATTCTGCCCTCCTCTTCCATTCCATCCACATATGGACTACTAGGGGAAAAAACGGGAAAAATCGCCTACCTCTCACAAAATTGATGGTAAACGTATAAAAAAATGTTTGGGAGTTTCCACTCAACCTGTTCTTGAAAGCCTGGAAAATGGTGAATGCAGCACAGCAAACCATTTGTTCCTAGCTCTTACAAGGAAAGAAACACAGGCTTCTTTGTACATCACTTTATTGCCATTTTCTGAAAGAACACAAAATGTGCTCCTTTTTGGTTATTTTCTCCCCCCCCCATACAGCAACTAGTATTCCTTGGTGGCGTTATGAAGGAAACAAGGAGGCCGAATTTGGCCGAGATATCACAAGTAACAAAAAAGGTACAAGGGATTGAATGGTGACATACCAAAACCACCAAAAAGGGCTTGGCACGGGGGGGGGGTGCTGGTAGAGGGGAGAACCATTGGCAGTTAAGGGGTTAAAAACATTAGCTTAAAGAAATAGACAATTGGGTAGTGGAAGTGTTTTTATTATGACAAGTGCTTGCACTGTAAAGCAACAAATAGTACATATAGATGTGTAGACTGTATACACACTATACATTACACCGTATATTTGGCTTTGGCAATTGCCTTTTTAAAACCAAAGATTGAATTGATGGAGCCATATGAAGTGAACCTGCTTTACCTGGGTGATTGGAAGAAAATGAAGCCGAATAGTGAAAAATTTGTGGAAAAACAGATCTCATAACTGCACATGAAAAGCTGCAAGAATTTGATAACAGAAAAAGTAAACTTTATTATGCAAATGTTCACAATCTTTCATCACAATATTTCCTGTAAGAGCTCAACAGATATCACGACTTCACACCTTCAGCAGGGGCATGCTGATACACAGTGCCAGAGGTTTGTGACGCACTTATCGATCTATAAATTATTTGCTTTGCATAATGGTGCTGTAGTGTGAACAAGTATGGGTAAACTATAGACAACTAAAGATCTCAGAAATAACATTTCCAAGTTAAAAATGTCACTTGAAATATGGATTTATAGGACAGTGAGTTAAAATAACATAAAAAGCAACTCACACTGCCTAAAATGAAAAATGTGATTAGAGTGGAAGGAACTCAGAAACAGTTGACACTTTTCTGAAGCGCACCTGGCACTTTTTGAATCTGTTATACACTTTGCACTTTAGTCAGGCATTTCCATTTACGATTTGCCTTGGTGAAGTAATATGGCACTGCGTTGAATTTATGATGCATTTTGCACTCAGCACTTTTAAATGGATATATAATGGATTTGAATGTACAAGGCAGTTTTGTCAGTATTTAACATCATGAGGAATGGCCGAGCAGGCCAAGTAGAGTGGCTGAGCAGGAATGTACAGACATTATTTGGCCTGTAGATATTCTGTCCCAGTTCAATAAAAGGCATGATGAACTAGACATTAGGCCTTGACATGAATGGGCTTGTCCATGGGTTGCCAATGAAGATGGTACACAACTGGAGTAATGTGAGCACAACTAGGTGTGTAAGTGGCTACTCAGGCTGTGGAGTTCTGCAGGACCTCAAGGTGCCATAAGAGGTAGACAGGTTGTGCCCGAAATAGTGCATGGCAGTGGTCCACGGAGTAAGCAAAGAACCTTACTAAGGGGTTTTCAGTTGAAGATAGTCCCTTTGACATACTGGACTTATCTGAGATTCCGCAGACAGAAAAGCTAATATATTTACCCCTAAAGATGGCCAAAAAGAGGGGGATTCCAAAAGACAGTAGAGGAAGGAAGGGCACCCACAGCACCAGAAAGGCCGACACAGAGGGGCAAGATGGCATGGTCATTGGTATCAAAGGCAGCAGATAAATCAAGCAACAATAAAGCACTGATGCCAGCCGAGTCATGCAGCCAAACCACATCATCAACGTTGGAGACCAGCAAACCGTCTGTGCCACGTCCAGGACAAAAAACAGATTGGGAATTGTGGAAGAAGAAAGATTACTTTAGAAAGGGCCGATGAAGGCTTCAAAAAGCTTCATAAGAAGATTCCAAGATGGCCACCATGAGGAACGCACTCCTCCCCGGCGACCCGAAAAAGGAGCCATAAGCAGGGTTAAAAACAAGACCCCATGGCAGTAAAACCCAATGGGACGACCCGAGAACCGAGTGGTCCCCAAGAAAACTCCAACCTGAGCGTTTGAAGGCAGAGAGGGGCAGAGTGAGCGGACCTGGACCGCCAGCAGCGATGCCTTCGTGGGGACTGGCAGCCGAGCCAGAGGAGATCAGAGAGAACCCCCGCGGGTGGTGCACAAGACATGGGGTGCCTGTTCAGCCACTGCAACATAGGCGAGACTGGGGAGTGTGAGCGCACCACCACAGATCCCTGGATGCCGACCTGGAGAGACAAGGCTGCCGGACCAGTGTGCCCGCAGGGGCCAGGAAGCGCTGGCGCATGCACTACAGCGCGGCAATCCAGCAGAGCCGGCCCAGACACCCAGCTACAAAAGTAAGGTGAGGGAGTCAGTAGTATTCCCCTGAAATCCTGTGCCCGCCTCTGCCCCATATAGCAAGCCCAGCTCTGCACGGTGCAGGGCCCCAAGAGCTGTGATTCAGCCCAGCTGGCGGATGGTAAGCAGGCATAATTAAGGGAGTCGGCAGCCACGAAGCGGGTGCGCGCAAGTCGCTCCCCTCCCAAACAACGGACATGGAGGTTTATGAAAGCATCTGCCCCAACGCACCATAACCTTCACTTGGAAGGGGACCCCCTATGGCATGAGACACGTGAATACCAGGACGCAGGCAAAGGCCCATACCCATACCATTCTGCAACATCAGAGGCAAACTGCAGTAATAGAAGGGCGACAGCACTAAGTCTCCTGCAGCATCCCCCCGGCCAACGGCCAGGGAAGGAACCCGGAGGGAGGGGGGTGGCGGCGCGTGCTCCCATTCTCCAGCATTGGACTCTGCCGGAGAGCGCCGCTCCACCGCCCACCCTCATGAAAAATAAACCCTGCCATGCAAGATTAACCAAGAAGGAACCTTTCATGGGGGCAAGAGTGTACTTAGAGGCCCAGGGGCGGTGGGAGCATCGGGGGCACCCTGGGAAGAAATTCAGGAAGCTCCTGCGCTCCGGCCCAGTGTGACACTGCGACCATGACCACTTCAAGGTCACCTTTGAGCATACTAGCCCCACGGCCCCCAGGGGGCAACCAACCCAGGCTCTAAAGGGGAGCTAGACCCCCTTCGGCACACAGGAGGGAAGAGAGGAGCATCTCCTTCATACAGAACAACCGACCAATAGCCCAGGATGAAGAGGAACCTCAGAGGCATTAGGAAAAGCCCCCCACAGTAAGGTGCAGGTAGGCACTCGCCATTACCCGGCAATGTCGCGCAACAAACCCAAGGAGGCCAAAGAGGGCCACCGAGGGGCCAAGATCTCAAAAAAACAGGAAGGGACCTTCCAAAAGCTATGGCGATAGGAGGGGGAAGCTCCAGAGGAAGAGGATCCAGCAGTGACAGAGAGGCAGCAGTCGGAGGAACCCCCAATGCTGCCACAAGGGAAAGAGGTCACAAGCGAGGTGCTGCAACAGTGCTTTAAGGCATTCAGTGACCAAATGACGGGTACCCTTAAGACATAATTAAGCCTAATACGCACAGAACTTGCACAGTTCCTGCAGGAAATCAAAGGCGACATAGTTGATTTGTGTGACAAGAGTTGATACAAATGAAAACGCCATTCAAGAACTCACTGAAGATACCCGGAAGATAGGTGTATTAGCGGAGCAGCTTGCGGTAGTGCCACACAACGTGGAGCTCCAAGCAGAGAACTTGGAGAACCACTCGAGAAGGTCCAACATCAGGGTGAAGGGGCTGCCAGAAAGTGTGAGTGATGCCGACCTCAGGGAAAAAATGTTGAAAGATTTGCTGGACATAGAGGCTGGGGGAGAAATTATCATAGATAGAATCACTGCGTAGGTCCACAGCGAGAAGAACTCTCGGCCAGGCCAAGAGAAGTGGTGAATCGATCCTCCAAGCGGTGAGGAAAGCAACCCTTGTAAAAGGTGCACAGCACCATCATAGAACTTTTCCAGGACCTGGCCAAATACACACTAACAACGACGAGGCAAATGGGCCCAGTGACGAACAATACATATAAGATACAGGTGGACATTCCCCTTTGGAATGGTCTTCAAGTGGGAAGGGCACCAACACAGCATCGCCACATTGAGTGAGGGACTCAAGACCCTGAATATTGAAGAAGAAGGGGATGCAGGGGGAGGACATAATAGGAGGCCAGAACAGGAGGCCAGAACATGAAAGCCACCAAGAGAAGCCATGGGAGTGGAGAAGAGTAGAGGGGTCGAAGACAAGACGCAAACAATTGCGGGGCTCAGGGGGGCAGCAACTGAAGCCCCCAGGCTGAATAGGCCATCCACTTAACAGCAGCAGCAGGGATCATGAGACAAGGGTTAAGACCAGGTGGGGTTACAGGAGGAATGTCAGCCTAAGGGTCGGCTCGGGGACACAGGGATCGGGCAAGGTGACGGATCTTGGAAACGGGAGAGAGCAGAGGAATGGCTCTCCCAGCACAGTTATTCTCCAGGATAGGAACGAGATCCGGCAACCTAGGACGACGACACGGCCTTGGGAAGTTGAGCCGATTCCAGCTGGAGGGGGCGAGAGGGAAGGGGAAAGAAAATAAATAAATAAAAATAATTAAGGGGGAATCGCTGAGACATGGTTACTCTCAGGGCATAACGGTTTATGGGTAGCAGAAAAGGGATCCAAATACTAACACTCAATGTGAGAAGACTAAACACACCGGCTAAGATATGGAAACTGGTGAACCTCCTCCAAGAAACCAAGCCTGACATTGTGACACTCCAGGAGACCCATATCCATAAGTAAGACAAACACAGAATGAAGTTAAGAGGGTACCCCCAGGTTCTGCAGGCCAACAACAAGAGCAAGCCTCGAGGGCTTCTCATAGCGTTTAGACACCTACCTGATGTCCAAATAATAGGCACAAAAGCCGACAAAGGAAGGTAGATTCCTCTTTGCCCAGCTACAGAACCTCTCACAATCGCCACACTATACACCTCCAACTCAGGACGGATACTTGCGGGGGGTTTGGAGAAGCTAGACCAGTTCACAACGGCCAAGCTAATACTGACAGGGAATTTTAACTTGGCGTGGCGCCCATCCACGGACAGAAGCGCGGAGAGGACGCCCACATCTAAAGGCTCATCTAGTAAACTACAGGCTAGCATAACCAGAATGGCATTAGCAGATACATGTCATTAACTAAAAGGGAACTCCAAGGGGTATACTTACTACTCACATGTGCACCGATCATTCCCAAGAATTGATTACATATGGGTTTCGGTGACACTGATTGGCCAAGTACGGAACATAGAAAGGGGACCCATAGCCATGTCCGACCACGCTCCCCTGCAGCTAGAAATCCAATGGGAAAGGGGCGCGGGGGGAAATATGGGCTCTGGAACTGGCGGTTCCCCTGCCATCTGCTGAGAGACACAGTAATTTGCGACGAGATACTAGAGTCCATCTGTGACTTCTCTGGGGAAAATAAGACCCTGGAGGTGCAGGAACATGTAGTAATGGACGACTTTAAGGCAACCATGCAGAGGTGCTCACAGCAAAGCAGGCATCTCGTGTCAAACAGGAAAAGGTCTTCCAGGTGGACCTAAAACAGTGCTTAAAAGGGGTAATGGAGAGAATGGAGACAGATAGGGGGTAACGATCAGGAGGGAGTATAGGCATGTCAAAAGGCAAATCAATATCCTTCTAGCTAAACAAGCATTAAAATCGCTCCTATTCCTGAGGCAGAAGTATTACCTCCAGGCAACCAAGACAGGCCGGCTTTTAGCCAGGTGGGTTAAGCAGAAGCAGGCGGTAGGTACAATACGCCGCATTCAGATGGTGGGGGGGCAGGAACCCACATGTACAGAGGAGATCCTGCAGGCTTCACTGAGTTCTATACGAGCCTCTACTCTACAGAGGCACTAGATAGTGACCCCCAAAAGGCCTTCTTAAATTCTTGCTGGTTAAAAAGATTAGAACAGAGACAGCGTTATGCTTTAGAAGGGACGATTACCGAAGACGAGGTGAGCGCAGTGATCCAATCGCTACCACCAAATAAAGCCCCAGGCCCAGACGGGTACCCCGCCACATTCTATAAAGCATTCCAGACCACATTAGTCACGTTAATGACATCCCTGTCAATTCCTTCTCCGATACGGGCCACATCTCCCAGATGGAGGAGGGCAAGATAATCCTCTTCCGTAAGCCAAACAAGAAACAAACCCTCTGTAGCTCCTACCACCCTATTGCCCTAATAAACGTCGATGCCAAAATCTTTACAAAAGTTCTAACATCTAGAATGGATAAAGTAATCCCCGACCATATCCACCCAGATCAAGCGGGCTTTGTCAAGGGGAAACAAACATTTGACTAGGTGAATATCCCACCTGATAGAGAAGTCAAACAGGGAAGGCCTGAGGGCGGGGGTGTTAGCGCTAGATTCCGAGAAGGCATTGGACAGAGTCGAATGGTCATTCTTGTGTGCTACCATGGAGGTTATGGGATTTGGCACAGGCTTTCTCTGCCTGATCAAAGCCAACTATGAAGCACCAGTTGTCAGGCTAGCTATCAATGGGCATGTCTCCCAGGTGATAAGGGTCACTAGGGGTACTATGCAGGACTGCCCCACATCACCAGTCCTGTATGCAATCTTTCTCAAACCCTTCCTAGCTAGAATTAGACAGGAGAGGGGAACAAAAGGGATTATATTCAGTGGTGAAGACCATAAGGCAATGACCGCACTCCTAGAGGAATTCGTCCCTATCCCGCCCTACAGATCCACACCAATGTGCCTCTATCCCACCCTCCAGACCAACAGGTGCCCCATACCTGTTTCAGACCGACACCAATGTGCCCCCATCCATTGCAGACCTCAACCAAGATGCCACCATCCCTGCCTCCAGACCCACACCAATATGTCCTCATCCCTCCCCAGACCCACACAAATGTGCCCCATACCTCCCCCAGACCAATGTACCTGTCCCTCCCATCAAACCCACACCAATGTGCCCCCATCCCCTCCCTCCTGACCAACACTGATGTCCCCATCCGACCCAAACCAGGATGCCCCATCCGTCCCTGCAGACCAACACCAATGTGCCCCCATCCATTGCAGACCCCACCAAGATGCCACCATCCCTTCATCCACAAAGCAAGATGCCCCCATCCTGCCCTCCAAACCCACACCTGGATGAACCATCCCTACCTCAGACACAGACCTATGTCCCCATCCCTCCCATCAAACCCACACCAATGTGCCCCATCCCTCCATCCAGACCCACACCACTTTGCCTTGATCCCTCCCCCCAGACCCACACCACTGTACCCCCTCCCTTCCTCCAGACCCACACCACTGTGTCCCTATCCCTCCCTCCAGACCCAAGCTGAAGTAAATGTAATTTTCGGCTCCCTGTCTCAACCTGGTGTCTTGCAGGAACGTTCACGGTATCCCGAAGAAAATGCAAATTGTATTCTCAGACAGCCAAGAGCACACGGATTACTGCTGCTTTTGCACCCTGGCAGCCAGTGCCTTCCCGGTTCCCCTCAGAAAAATGATGAGGGACAAGACAAAGTCGGACGCTCCATGGTTTTGCATGGTTTTGCAGAAACGTTCCCGCTATCCTGAAAAATACCCACTTGCACTGGCAGGTACAGCTTGCCTTCCTGCTTCCCGAATTCTACTCAGCGCTCACTGAAAGTGCTCCCGCTCCGGAATCGCTTCACTGCTCCGGAAATATCACAATGATGACGTGAAAGTCACGTGACAAAAAATGGGCGGGCCGTTGCTATGTTCCGGTTCTCGGATGGGAACTAGTCGCTACCATGGTGGGAACAGAGTTAGGAAGTACGTTATATAATCTGTAAGTAACGTGATGAAGACACGTTGCTAGGGCTGTTCCTCTAATGGGGAGAAGTCACTACAGTCTGAGTTAGCAGGACACTTTGCACGACAGTCAGTGCCAGCTTAAGCGCAGAGACTCCCGAGTTATGGAGTTTGAATCTCGGTATGGACGTGGTGTTTGCTTGAGCTGCTCTAAGTGGTCTTGATGATGTGTGTGGGGTAAGTTGGTTGGTGAGGTAGGATGGTGCAAGGTTGGCCCTGGCTTTGTGTGTAAGGGCAAGAGTTTTGAGGGATATTCTGTGCTCTACTGGGAGCCAATGCAGATTATGTCTAGTCTCTGAAATAAGCGACTTCTTAGGGATATTGAGGGCTGCCCTGATGGCATTATTTTGAATTACTTGTAGTTTGTTCATATTTTTGTGGCTAGTGCCTAAGTAGAGGGCATTACAATAGTCTACTTTGGACAAAACAAACGTTCTAGCAAGTGTGATGCAGTTGGGTGTGGAGATGAACGGCCTACATGCAGTGATGAGTTTACAGGTGTAAGCGGCTGATGATGCTACTGCATTAGTTTGTCTGGAAAAGGATAAGGTGGCATCAAGGTAGATACCAAGGGTTTTAGTATTGTTTGAGACGGGGATAGGATTACCATCTATAGTGAAAGATTTGAAGGCAGTATTTAGTTTTTTTAGTTTAGCGTGGGTGCCAAGGATAAGCAGCTCTGTTTTTTCGTCGTTGAGACAAAGTCCATGATGTGCCATCCACGCTTGTATTATTGTGTAAATTTCATTAAGGGTTTTGCTGTCTGTTGCATAGTCACTAGAAATAGGAATGAGTATCTGGGTGTCGTCTGCATAATTAGTATACGTGACACCCAGATATTCAAGGATATCAAAGAGGGGCTTTGTAAATACATTATAGAGCATTGGAGACACACAGGAGCCTTGTGGGACCCCACAAGGTACCGGTGAAGGTTCAGCCGAATCAGTGGGAGAGAAGACCCTCATGGTTCTGTTCGCCAAGAAGGGGTTGATCCAGGCAGTGGCTGCGTCGGAGAAGTGTCCTGCAGATTTCAAATGGTGGCAGAGCGTTTGGTGGTTGACCAAATCAAAAGCTGCTGACAGATCAAGCAGTAAGAGGAGTGCAAGTTTACCGTTATCTTTTAAGATTTGGATCCGAGTAGTGAGAACTATTAAGGCAGTTTCCGTGCCGTGTCTGGGTCGGAAGCCGGATTGCCTTAGTCCCAAGAGATTGTTCGATTCTAGATAAGCCTGTATTTGCAGGTAGGCTGCTCTATATAGTATTTTTAGTAAGAAGGGTACAGTTGTTATCGGCCTATAGTTAGATGGGTTGGCTGGGTCAAGAGTTGGTTTTTTGAGTAGTGGTATGACCCAGGCATCTTTTATGTTATCAGGAACTACTCCGGTTTTGAAGTAGGCATTGATAAGGTTAGTAATAAATGGTGCCAGGTCATGTGCTGCTGCTTTGATGATCGGGGCAGGGCAAGCGTCACCTTGGCAATTTGATGGTTTGAGTTTCCTAATGATATTTTCTACGTCCCAAATTGAGGAGGGTGAAAAACTGAATGGCTTACAGGTTGACTCAAAGGTGGGTGACTTGTTAGGGAGTTCAGCGAGTAGAAGACATTTTTTCGCATTGATTTTAGATTGTGAGCGAGCTATTTTATCTAATAGTGCCTTCTGGATAATTCTGCACCATAGTGCATCTGTGACACATTTAACGATAGGGGCAATAGGGGATTCCAATTCTTTTAGAATCTTGAAAAGTTCTTTTGTGTTGGATTCTGCTTGCGTAATCCTTTTGTTGTAAGAGTCCCTTTTTTTGCGAGTAAAATGGCTTCTTTGTAGCTAGAGGATGCTAGGGTTAGCTCGTTCTTATTGGTTGCTGTAGGGCACTTTTTCCAATGTGCTTCTGCAGTTCTCTTAGTTTTGCGTAGTTCTCTTAGATGCGGCGTGAACCATGTATTCAAATGACGTTGTGGTTTAGATTTCCTCAATTTTAGTGGGGCGTTGGTATTCAGCGCTTTTAGAATTGCCAGATTGTAAATATCCACTAAGACTGTAGGGTCAGAGTCAGTGTTGTTAAGAAGGGGGAGTAATAGCGGTAGGAGTTTATCCGGTGTAATGTCTTTCTTGTTTCTTGTGCGGGTAGCTGGAGCGATGATAGGAGCCGGGTGCTGTGTGCTGGCTTTGATGGTAAAGGTTATTTTATGATGATCCGACCAGATACAAGGATCATTAGATAAGAGATCAATAGAGCAATTAAGGTTAGTGAGCCAGTCCAGTGTTCTTCCTTTGATATGTGTGGGCTCGTGAATAATGTGGGTGTGACCCAAGTTGGAAAGGGTGTTGGCTAGATCACGGGCGTTAGTATTCTTAGGGTTTTAAAACCAAGATTAAAATCCCAGAGTACGATAGTTTGTGAGTTAGGTTTAGTGTCAGTGGATATAAGAGATACAATATCCTCAATGAATGAGGAGATAGGTCCTGGCGGTCGGTAGATAAGGTGCACTGTTGCTGTATAATTAGGTGATAGTGGTAATTTGGCCAAATTTAGTTGCTCTGAGCACTAACAAAAGGGTGTCTGTCCCCAAGTCAAAAAGGAAGATCTTCCTGGAATCATTCTTGAGTCATCAGGTGACTCCATCCTAGAGTCATCCATGGCTAGTTCAGGGAGATCATCCAAAACCATCCTTAAGTATGTGTATAGGCCAAAATATTCAAATGAGATGACTCTAGAGTTATCACAGAAACTACTCCAAGAGGAGTTCTGATTACTTCCAGTGATGATCTTGTATTACTCCAGGATGACCGCCATGACAACTTCAGGATGGTGCGGATTACTCCATGATGACTTCAGGGATGGGTGGGGATTACTCCAGGATGACCCCATGACAACTTCAGGGATGGGTGGGGATTACTCCAGGATGACCCCATGACAACTTCAGGGATGGGTGGGGATTACTCCAGGATGACCCTGTGACAACTTTAGGATGGATTTGAAATTGTGAACGATTATTACGGTCACACTGAACCAGGAATCAGGCTGGTTTGCAAAGTTAAAATATTTATTTATGTATTCACAATTCAATCACACTATGTTTTAATGGGTATACAATAATCACCAATGGGGTGATGTAACACTAAGCAATCTCTTTAATCACAATGAGTAATAATGAGCAAAAACCATGCAGCACAGAAAGAAACTTTGGTGTGTGTGTTCAGAACAGATAGCAGTGTGGTTACTATTTCCCCCTGCACACCCCTCAACCCCCCAATAGGCAATGTAAAGAGATAGGAGGAGAGAGCAGGTATTAGGAATGGCAGAATTCAAAGAAAATAACAATCCCAATTCCCCCCAGCAAACACAAGAGAAAAACAGAATTGATTGGCAAGCGGTCAGAATGATTTTTAAAGTTATCTAGAGAATGGGTTGGGTAAAACACTAAATATGGGCTAAATTGCTGAAATTGTTTAAATTCTTATGGGAGCCACTTTGGATAGTTGCACATAAACACAAGCGATGATTTGATACTAAGAAGCAATGTGAAATCTTAAAATTGAGGTCGGAAGCCATCAAAAGCTGTTTTACACATGTCAGAGTTTTTGCTAAACGAAATTTGCTGCAAACTTTTCAGTGCACGGTAAACCTGACGAAGTTATGGACGTTTTGGTGGCGGTCGTATTTTCAGATACAGGCGCAAAATGGGAAACCGGAATGCAGTTTTACAATGACAAAAAGGATTTCTTACACTAGGTTAAAGACCACCAAAAAGTATAATGCCACACAGGAAGGTCATTCACAGCCGCTCATAACAGTTCAGGTGTGATACTCTACTTTCTGTTTGTTTTGGAAATAATATATATATTTTTTTAACTTTGTTTATTTTAAATCAAGGCAGGATGACAAACACACAGCACATCAATCAAGAACATGCACCCCAGACATTTTCTACGAGTCTCGTCCCCCCCATCTCCCATTCCCACAGCCAAGTCCCTCCTTCCCAGGCCATCTGACCTGCGCCCCATTGTCCATGTGTCAGTTTCGGGGTTTTCCTGGTCCTTCAGGGTCCACCGAGCTTTAATGGGTTTGTAGGTCAGGGCGGGGAAACGCAGGTCGTACTCTAGCACTGGGACCCAGATGTTCTGGAATCGGTGGAGGACTCCCGCTCTTGCTGCCGTCACCTTTTCCGCGATCAATATGTCCCAGAGCTTTGTCCACCACTGGGCCATAAGGGGGCCCTCCGGGGACTTCCAAGAGCGGGTCAGCACGGTTTTCCCGGCTAGCAAGCATTGGGTCAATAGCTTTGCCCTGTTTCCAGCGCGTGGGTAGATCCCGGGGACCGGTACTCCCAGAAGGACTGGCTCTGGATCCAGCGGAATCGCTGTACCAGTGATTTCTGCGATGGTTTCCAGAACTGCTGGATCTTCCGACATGTCACTACATATGAAAGAATGAGCCCAGGTGGCCGCATCCTTTCCAGCAAGAGTGGTCTAGTTGGGGGTTCATGTGGTGGAGTCTAAGGGCGGGTAGTACCACCATAATTTTATATGCACATTCCCTGTTGGTGATGCAGGTGGACGAGGTATGAGTTCGGGTCCAGATGTCCCCCCCAAGTCTGGTCTTCTATCAGTGTCCCAGGTCCGCCTCCCACTGGGCCATGCAGCGAGTCCTCGTGCTCAGGAAGTCGCCCAGAAAGCACCTATATAGGGTGGATACTCTCCCCTGAGACGGGAGGTCCCTGAGTGTTAGTTCAGGGCGGTGGGGGGGCGCTTTGCCGCCTGCAGGGTATGGGGGTGCGAGCACCAGTGGCGCAATTGGATGTAGTTAAATCTGTCCTTCTCCTGGAGTTGGAACTTGTCATGACGCGCGCTCCATGGAAGCTATGGAGCCAATGGAAGGGCTGATTCCGTTCCTCCACCAGCGGTCTAGTCTCCCACGCACTGCACATTACCGTCATGACGCATATAAATAGGCGTCACACGCGGTAGTCGATTGCTTTCCTCGCCAGGTTCGTACGCTAGTGCTCCGCTCTTGCTCCGGTTGTGTATTCTCGCTTGCTTCCTCTTGTCAGTCCACAGTGATTGCCCGCTCAGCTCCTAGCCCTTGTTCTCTCATGGTGCTACCTCCTCTCCTCTGTACCTCCCACTTGGTAGCCTTTGTTCCTTCTCCCGCTCTAGTGCTTTTCTCTCCCCTTTTGGGCATACCTCTACAATTGTATGCTCCTTCCCACCGCAGCCTTCTGCAGGCCTCTTCCTCATTCCTCAGCTACGGTATCCATCCAAACAGCGCTCAGGATACGCACGCTAGCCCGACTCCAGCAGTGTTTTCTGGGAATTGAAGTCCTCTCATCTACTTCAACGGAAAGCCTTCAGCCTTGACATCCTAGTGCTATCTCCATCCAAGCACACCAGGGTTTTTCAGCCACGCTTTTCCCTGGAATTGGGGGCGGACTTCCTGAGGGCCCCCTCTGCATTGCTGTCTGCCAGCAGGCAGGGTGGCTTCCAGTGGAGCTCGTCCCAAACTCAACAGGAAAGGACTGGACCTCTGGAGAGAAAGGAGAGCCATAGACACCGACGATTCCTCAGAAGAACCCAGTACAGGTGAGGAGGAGGAGGAACCAAGGAGGGTATTTGTCAAGCAACCAATACTTCATCGCATGACAGTTTGCAACTCCAAAGGATGACTAGCTTAGAGCAGTATCAAGAACTAGTCAATGCCATACAGGGGATAGCTGCTGAGCTCCAAACCATGAAGGTAGAAAACACCACTCTTAAGGCTGACAATGCCGTTCTGAGACAACAAATGATTCTGAGAGAAGATGTTCGGGGAGATCTCCCACCTATGCCTTTACCTTGTGGTAAGTATGAAGGAAACCCCAAGAGGATTAAGGAATTTCTCGACGCATGTAGGGTATACTTCACTTTTCGCCCAAAGATGTATGAATTCGACAAGGCAAAGGTTGGCTTCCTCGTCTCAAACCTTGGGGGTAACGCTCTAGCATGGGCCACCCCGTTGGTTACAGAAGCTGACCCTGTGCTGAATGATTACAATGCCTTTGTACTACGATTCAGAGAACGCTTTGAAAGGACCGAGACTTTGTACGCGTCTTATGAAAACATACTAGACCTTAAACAGGGTCTTTCTGATGTACAAACCTATGCCTCAAACTTCCAGAGGATAGCTTTGGAGACAGGATGGCCTGAATCAGTTAAGAAAACTCTCTTTCGGAGAGGGCTACATGAAGACTTGAAGGATGAACTCTCTCGAGTAGCCAGACCCTCCTCCTTCCAAGAACTGGTCGATCTGGCCCTCCAGATGGAATTTTGAATTTCCGAGAGACGAGCAGAAAGAAGAAAGACCAGACCCAATCCGCCTTCTACACCATCCTCCTACTCGCCAGCCGCTCCAGACAGATCTCTTCCCCAGACTGAAGAGCCCATGCAAATAGGTGCAACGAGGGGTCCTCTTAGTGCAGCAGAAAGAAAGAGACGAAAAGACCTAAGCTTGTGCATGTATTGCGGTTCTGAGAAGCACCTTCTAAGAGACTGTCCGGAAGTACCTCCCCGAAGATCGGGAAACAAAAGACCCCGACCCTGATCAGGGACACGGAAGGGGCTTCTCTTGCTAATCCCTTTGTAACAAGTCCACCTATAACATGTACCCCCTCAAACCAACTTATGGTCCTAAAGATCGTCCTGGAATGGACCTCAACCCAAGCAGTAGAGTGTCTAGTAATGCTTGACTGTGGTGCAGCTGGGAACTTTATGGACGACCAATGGGCCAGTAGATTCGCCATTCCTAGGAGAGAAAAACCTCAACCCATACCAGTAGAAGGAGTGGATGGTACCCCCTTGTCTTCCAGTCTTATCCGACAAGAAACCACAGAAGTCATGGTTAAGATGAAGACTCACCATGAGACCGTGATATTTGATCTGATAAAGGCAGCCCACTTTCCAGTGATACTCGGGATACCCTGGTTAAGAAAGCACAATCCGGGAATTGACTGGGTAACTAACATTATAGAGTTCAGGTCAGACCTTTGTATGCAGTCCTGTTTGAAAGAAGAAGGGCAACATTCACATCAGGGTGACACAGTGCCAGCGAGGAGTATTAACTCCATTCCTGTTACCTATCAAGAATTTACTGACATCTTTGCAGACACTCTTCCCAGACCTCTTCCTCCACATCGAGCAGAGGATTGTAAGATCAATCTTATACCTAATGCTGTGGTTCCATTTGGGAGAATGCATCCCTTATCCCTCCCGGAGAAGGAAGCATTAAGAAACTACCTAGCCAGAAATTTACAGAATGGCCTGATACAAGAATCAACTTCTTCGGCTGGAGCTTCTCTGTTCTTTATACCAAAGAGGGGAACCAAGGAACTCAGACCTTATATTGACCTGAGGGGCTTAAATAGCCAAACCATTCGAGATAGATACCCGATGCCTCTGATAAAGGAGATCATGGAAGCAGTACAAGGGGCAAAATGGTTTACCAAACTAGACCGCAGAGGGGCCTATCATCTCCTACGTATCAAACAAGGGGACGAATGGAAGACCGCCTTTCGTACTCCATTAGGTCATTTCGAGTACAAGGTAATGCCCTTTGGGTTGGTTAACGCACCAGCCCAGTTCCAAAGATTTATGGACAAGGTCTTCAGTGATCTTCTGTTCAAGTCCACTGTAGTCTACTTGGATGACATCTTGGTTTACTCTCATACTTAAGAACAACATCGTCTACACGTAAGGGAAGTGCTCAAGAGACTCCGAGACCACCACCTATTAGTCAAGCCAGAGAAATGTCTTTTTGAGGTTTCTACAGTTCCGTATCTGGGCTTTATTCTGTCAGAAAACCGCATTGAGATGGACCCTAACAAGACAGCATCTATTAACAATTGGCCAGTTCCCAGCTCAGTCAAGGACATCCAGAGGTTCTTGGGGCTGACAAATTTCTATCGGAAATTCATCACGGGCTTCTCCAACACAGTCCTACCTATAACAGCTTTGCTAAAGAAAGGGGTGAAGTTCCATTGGACGCCAGAAGCAGATTCCGCTTTTCATCAGCTCAAACAAGCATTCACCTCTGCACCTATCCTCAGGCAGCCTGATCAGTCTCAACCCTTTATCGTAGAAGCTGACGCCTCACAAGGGGCTATTGGGGCAGCTCTACTACAAAGGAAGGAGGATCAACTCGAACATCCTATTGCCTATTATTCCAGAACACTCACCTCCGGTGAAAGAAACTATTTGGTGATAGAAAAGGAACTGTTAGCAATCAAACAGGCTTGTGAGGAGTGGCGTCATTTGTTGCAAGGAGCGAGATACCCGTTTTAAGTACGAACTGACCACAGGAACCTAAGTATTCTCCAACAGATGGAATGCAGGAACTCTTGTCATGCTCGTTGGGCTTATTACTTCTCCCAATTTGATTTCAAACTCACATACCTACCGGGTAAAGACAATCACTTAGCTGATGCACTCTCCCGCAGCCACCAAGAAGGATCAGGTAATTACCCCGAACAGGAATGTCTGCTCAATGGGAAGAGATTCATAGGAACAGTTAATAAATATTTACAGTAGGTTCTGGAAGCCCAAAAGACCACCTCTCTTCCAAGAGACCCCTCTCTAACCTACAAAGGAGAATACCTGTTTAAGGATGAGTTGCTTTATCTGCCCACCCAAGATCTCCAGAACCAAGCTCTTTCGTGGTGCCATGATCTGCCCATGGCTGGTCACAAGGGACGTACTGCTACACTGGAACTACTGAAGAGGAATTTCTAGTGGCCAAAGATGAATAAGGACGTAGTGGAGTACGTCTCTTCCTGTCCCATATGTGCTCAAAGCAAACACAGTTCGGCTAAACCCTTGGGGCTTCTAAAACAAGATGAACCACCTGCCGGACCCTGGCAACATATATCTATGGATTTTATCGTTCAGTTACCCAAATCGGGAGGATGTTCAGCTATCATGGTAGTGGTCGACTCCTTCAGTAAGCTGGCTCATTTCATTCCCCTTAGAGGCAATCCTTCTGCCACTACCACAGCAGACATGTTCTTAAAGGAGATAGTCCATCTCCATGGTCTACCATCATCAATTGTGTCTGATAGAGGAACACAGTTCACCTCCAAGTTTTGGACAACCTTGTGTAAACAGTTGCAGATTCAGAGAGCGTTGTCTTCTGGCTTTCACCCTGAAACAAACGGACAGACCGAACGCCTCAACGCTACACTTGAACAGTTTCTAAGATGTTGCTGCAACCAGACTCAGGACAACTGGTATCATCTCTTATCGGTTGCAGAATTCTCGTATAACAACACCAAACATACTGCAATAGGAATGAGTCCTTTCAAATGTACCTATGGGTACGAACCCAAACACATCCCATTTCCTACTGTCCAACCCACTAATGTCCCTACCATAGACCTACTACTGGACACTCTTAAACAAACTCATAAATCTGCTCAAGAAACCCTGTTAGCCAGTCGCCAGACTTACAAGAGATGGGCTGACAAAAACAGAAGACCTAATCCCGACTGGAAGAAGGGAGACAAGGTATGGTTGTCCACTAAATACCTTCCCCGAAGAGTCCACCCAGGTAAATTCACTCCGAGATACATTGGACCGTTTTCCATAAAACAACGTATCAATCCTGTGGCCTTTCGGTTAAACCTCCCGCACTCTCTTCGAAGAATACATCCAGTATTCCATACCTCGCTTCTTAAGGATTATAAACCTGACCCTTTTTTGAGAACCTCCAGAAGAAAGATACCCAGTGTGGATGATGGCACCCGAGAGTATGAGGTTTCACGCATCTTGGACTCTCGTTACAAACACAGAGTCCTACAATACCTCATACTGTGGAAAGGATACCCTTGGACGTAAAGATCTTGGGAACCAGCCAAAAATCTACATGCCACCAGACTCCTACGCATATTCCACAGACACCATCCAGGCAAGCCTGGAGGAAGGCCTTGGCGAAGGGGTTATACTGTCATGACGCGCGCTCCATGGAAGCTATGGAGCCAATGGAAGGGCTGATTCCGTTCCTCCACCAGCGGTCTAGTCTCCCACGCACTGCACATTACCGTCATGACGCATATAAATAGGCGTCACACGCGGTAGTCGATGCGTTGCAACCTTGCTTTCCTCGCCAGGTTCGTACGCTAGTGCTCCTCTCTTGCTCCGCTTGTGTATTCTCGCTTGCTTCCTCTTGTCAGTCCACAGTGATTGCCCGCTCAGCTTCTAGCCCTTGTTCTCTTATGGTGCTACCTCCTCTCTTCTGTACCTCCCGCTTGGTAGCCTTTGTTCCTTATCCCGCTCTAGTGCTTTTCTCTCCCTTTTTGGGCATACCTCTACAATTGTATGCTCCTTCCCACTGCAGCCTTCTGCAGGCCTCTTCCTCATTCCTCAGCTACGGTATCCATCCAAACAGCGCTCAAGATACGCACGCTAGCCCGACTCCAGCAGTGTTTTATGGGAATTGAAGTCCTCTCATCTACTTCAACGGAAAGCCTTCAGCCTTGACATCCTAGTGCTAACTCCATCCAAGCACACCAGGGTTTTTCAGCCACGCTTTTCCCTGGAATTGGGGGCGACTCCCTGAGGGCCACCTCTGCCTTGCTGTCTGCCAGCAGGCAGGGTGGCTTCCAGTGGAGCTCGTCCCAAACTCAACAGGAAAGGACTGGACCTCTGGAGAGAAAGGAGAGCCATAGACACCGACGGTTCCTCAGAAGAACCCAGTACAGGTGAGGAGGAGGAGGAGGGAACCAAGGAGGGTATTTGTCAAGCAACCAATACTTCATCGCATGACAGAACTTCACTTTACATTGCTCAAATGTGAGGGGTACCTCTCCCGCATACAGCTGGTCTATAGTCTCCAGGCCGCCGCTTATCCAGTTTTGGAAATTGTTAGGGTTTGCCCCAGGTGAGAAGGCCGGGTTGTGGAAGATCGGGGATTGAGGGCTTTGGCTTCTCGGTACTCCGTTTCGTTTCAGGGCCCAGTCCCAGGAGCTTAGAGTATGTTTGGTCGCTAGGAGGAGGTCTCCCCAGTGCGTTCTGAGAAGTGGTGGGATGTGTGGCAGGAATCGTAGGGGTAGAGGCACCTGTGCATGTTCTACCCATCTAGGGCGGTTTGTGACCGTTTGCCATGTGTGGATCTGTGCTAGTTGGGCCGCCACTCTGTAGGCCTGTAGGTCCGGGACCCCCAACCCTCCCAATTTGGAGCTCCCCAGAAGTGTCTTGAGGGGGATCCGTGCCTTCTTACCTCTCCAGATGAATTTCAGCATCTTCCTCTGTAGGTCCCGAAGGGCTGGGGCACGGATTGCCACTGGGAGCGAGGCGCAGGCGTAAAGATATCTCGGGAGGAGGTTCATCTTACAAGCTGTTATGCGCCCCAGTAATGAAATCTCTTGGGTCGTCCAACGTTTCAAGTCTCCTTCCAGTTCTTTAAACAACCTGGGAAAGTTAGCTTTATATGTGTCTTTCGGGTCTGCCGGGATGTAGACCCCGAGGTATGGGATCGCCCTCTTTTCCCACTTGATTGGGCACATTGCAGCTAGAATTACCTGTTCTTCCGGAGTGAGGCCGATGCTTAAGGCCGTTGATTTAGTGAAGTTTACTGAGAAGCCAGACACCTCTCCGTAGCTAGCTATTTCCCTCAGTGCATGCTTCAGGGATGAGTGAGCCTCCGAGATCATGAGCAGTAAATTATCGGCATATAGGGCAATTTTGTGTTGTGAAGGGCCGCCTTGCGGGCCTTTGATCAGCTCATTTCGCCTAATTTTCTGAACGAAGGGCTCCATGGTGAGTGCGAAGAGAAGAGGTGACAGCGGGCAGCGCTGTCTAGTTCCGCATGACAGGGGGATTGGAGCCGAGCTGTATCCGTTGATCCTTAGGAGAGTCTTCGGTCCCTTATAATTGGCCAGGACCATTGTTTGGAATGCTGTTCCGAAACCAAAGGCCGCCAGAGTGTGTTTCATGAAAACTCAGTCCATCCTGTCAAATGCTTTGGCCGCGTCCAGGGCCATTAGGGTCAATTTCTGGGAGTTCCGGGAGGCAAGGTCCACCAGGTTTAGGACTCTCCGAATATTATCACCTGCTAACCGGTGTAGGATGAAACCTGCCTGATCTGGGTGTATGATCTCCGGTAAGACGTGGCCCAGGCGATTCGCCAAGATTTTCGAGTATAGACTCGCGTATATGTTCAGTAGTGCGATTGGTCTATATGAGGCCAGGTCCCTTGGATCCTTCCCTGGCTTGGGCAGGAGAATGGTAGTTAACTCCTGCATAGAGGGGGTTACCGAGCCTGTATCCCTGAAGGAGTTGAAGAGTGTTACCAGGGAAGGGGTCAGCTGGGGTCTGAATAGCTTATAGAACCTGGCCGAAAATCCGTCCGGGCCTGGAGCTCGTGCTTTAAGTGCCTTAATGGCGTCTTCTATCTCTTCCCCTGTGATGGGCGCCTCCAATTTTTCCCGTGCTGTGTCGGGGAGTTGAGCCAGCGCTGCCTTTTGCAAGTAGTCCATTTGCTGCGGTAGGTTCCGTAGGGTAGCTGTCATGACCTGGGTGAGGTGGTCCACTGCTAGTTGTTGTTTTTTGAGTCCAGAGTATTGAATGACCCCCATCGGGGTCGCGCAGTCCAGCGATCCTGTTAGTATGCCGCAATTTGGCCAGTTTGGCCACCAGGATTTTATTTGCCTTATTGTTCTTTGCACAGTATGACTGTTTGGCCTTGGCCAGGAGTATTGCTGTTTGTTCCGTATAGTGGGCTTCTAACTTCTTCCTAGCTGTGCGTATGGCTCGCTGTGTCCTGGGTGACCAGCCTTTTTCCTTGTGGACCTCCTCCGCTGATCTAAGCTCCTCTTCTAAAGCTATCCTGGCCTGCTGCCTGTTCTGGTGATAGGCTGCTCCTTGGGCGATCAGGGTGCCTCTGATCACTGCCTTCATAGCGTCCCATTTGTTCGCTACCAAGGTGTCTGAAGCTCGGTTTTCTTCGAAGAAGTTCTTGATTGCCCTTGTGATCTTGTCCCTAGTTGCCATGTCATTGAGAATTGGGTCATATAATGTCCATCTCCGGGGGTTGCTGGGTTTAGGGTTCTGTGCCCGAATCTCCAAGATTACCGGGGCATGGTCGGAGAGAGCTCTTGTGCCAATGGACACCTCCTTGACGAAGGCCAGGGTTTGAGGGGAGGTCAGGAGGAGGTCAATCCTTGAAAATGTTCGGTGGACGTGTGAATAAAAAGAATAGTCTCTTTCGGTGGGGTGGAGCACCCGCCAGGCGTCCACCTCCTCTATGGATCTGAACAGCTGGAGGAGACTTAACGCCTGGGTGAAGTCGCTGGGGTCAGGGGGTGAGATTTGTCTCTTACGGGGTCTGGTACCCCATTGAAATCTCCTCCGATGATCATTTGGCCTTCTACAAAGCGTGACAGGGAGGAGCCCATTGAGTTATAGAAATTCGATTGGCCTGTGTTGGTAGCGTATACCGAGACGAAAGTGTACAGATCTCCCAGCAGAAGGCATTTAACTGCTACAAATCGGCCTTCCGGGCATGTTTTCGATTCTAGTATTTGTGGGTTTAGATCCTTCCTGAAGAGGATCGCTGTGCCTCCTTTTTTAGATCCTCCTGAAGCAAAGAATTGGAGTGGGAAGAGACGAGAGCGGAGTCGGCTGACGTCCGCCAGTAGCAGGTGGGTCTCCTGGAGCATGGCTACCGCAGCCTCCTCATCTTGGAGTTTTAATAGGACCGCCTTTCGTTTATTGGGAGAGTTCAGCCCATTGACATTTAGTGAGATGAATCTTAGGTTTTGGTAGTCCGGTGCCAGGTCATTCCCCGTCATTTGCCTTGGGGGGGTTGAAGAGGATGGGTCAACCACCATTTTTGGTGTGAGCTAGGGGTCTGCCATCCTGCACCTGAGGTTTTAACACGCACCTCCAACGGGAGGTCGTAACTTTAACTAGAGGGTGGGCCGTCATTGTGTGTGCGGACACACCCTTGGCCAACTGGGCCAACTCGCAATTCGGAGGTTGCATACTATAGGTTTCCAAGGACCTTGGGTTGAAACTGTCCTTGGTGTGGGTATGAACCGTGGGTGTGGCCCGCCGCCACCGTTGTTGTGCTGGTTTATTCAATGATGAGCTGGTGGTTCCTTGTTTAGGGCAAGTTGGAGGGTCTGAGGCCGCCATAGAGAATGTTTGCGGGACATGGGTCCGCTTCTGGTTACCTTCTCCTATTGCTCCGCTGTATCTTGGACCACGAGGAGCGTCTGGGCTTCGGGGAGAGGGGCGGCTCAGAGCCTCCAGCCGCCTCCGGATTCGGCGAGGAGGCCTCCCTGGGTGGGGTTGGGTGCATAATTTTGTTTGCGTCTTCCATGTGACTAATTTGTCGTATCATGCCTTTGAATGAGAACTGCAGCACTGTTGGGAATAGCCATCTGTATCGTATTTTTTGATCCTGAAGGAAAAGTGCCAGGGGTCAGAGAGCTCTTCTTTTCTGAAGAGTGAGCAAGGAGAGGTCCTGATAAATCTGAAGTGGTGTGCCCTGAAAGGAGAGCGTGTCTCCTGTACGGCTAATCGCTGAGATGGCCTCTTTGGTCGTAAAGAAATGGACCCTGGTAAAGACATCTGGGGGGAGGTCTGAGACCACCCCCTGGCTTGGGCGCAGTCTATGGGTTCGGTCTAATAAAAGCTGGGATTTGTCTAGATCTGGGAGCAAGGCTTGGAAGAAGTTCCCAATGTATTCCAGTACTTTTTTTTATCAGGGATGGAGGATGGAACGCCTCGGATCCGGAGGTTGTTGCGACGCGCCCTGTTTTCCAGGTCCTCTTGTTTGAACTCTAGGATCTCATATTTGTCTTGTAGGGCATGAATGGATCATTGGATTTCCCCTAGGGCGGTCGTATGATCTTGTGAACGGTCCTCGATCTCCCCTAGCCTCTGCTCCACCTCCGTTACCCTCTGGTCCGTCTGTTCTACTTTGGTAGTGAGTTCCGAAAGGCAGGAGCGAAATTCTGATTTAATGTCTTCCATGAATGCCACTAGGTCCCCTCTGGTAGCTAGGGTGTCTTTTTCCTCTAGTTGCTTTTGTGGAGTCAGTTTAGGGGGGTCCTGTTTCTTGCTTTTGTCTGATGCAGTGAACATAGTGGCTATGTCCGTGCCTATACTGGTCTTTGTTTGTTTGGACATAGTGGCCATGCAGGGGGTCAGACCTGAGGAGGTCGAGGGATTCTCCAAGGGGCACCTAGGTCATAGAGTCAGCTCCGGCGAAGTCCTGGATATTGCTGGGCCGGTTGGTGATGCGCCTCCAAGGGCAGGTTCCATGGGGCCTCTTCACCAGCAGGGGAGAGCCAGAAGTCAGCTCCGTTGCACCTAGCCGGATCGGCCTGCTAAGTGGGTGCGTGGGCCGGGGCGCCCCAGGAAGCTTGCGGGGGGAGAGAGTCTGTGTTAAATTGGGCCTCAGCTGGTAAAGTCGGCTATGTGGCACATTGGCCCAGATGAGCGTGGGTTTATTATGGGCGTGTGCTGACAATCCTCCGTGGACTTCTGCAATGGGGAAGGACCTTACGGGTATGTTGATGATTTGTCCCAGTATGGCCGGTTCCTGTGATGTTAGTGATAGTCTTCAGGGGGGGGGGACCCGGTTCACCCCACAGAGAACACCCTTCCGGCTGGTGCTTCTGGTGTCAAGGGCCGGGAGTAGCGCCCATGCCTTTCTGTGGGGCGAGCTGGGAGGGGGAGATAAGGAGCCCCTGCCCCTGTTATCTGTTGGTGCTGTTCAGATGTACCGTGGGCACCCCCACTAGGGACCCCGCCGAGACAGGCCCATACGGCAGTTATTGTCGAGTTGGCCCGGGGGTGGTGGGAGGGGGAAGAGGCCAGCTGCTTTGTGTCGGTGTCTTGATCCTATGCGGGGCCTAGCAGGGCCTCCCGCGGCTGTGTGCACTGTGCAGCCCGAGCGGGAGACGAGGCTGGATCCTCTGCCGGGGGCCCCTCCCCTGCTCTGGGTCGCTAAGCGCCACTTGATCAGCTGGTCCGGGGACCCCTGATGGTGGTCCGCCACTTCTCCCCACCGGCTCCGGCGCGCTCCCCTCACAAGGCTGAAGGTCAGTTCGGGGGCGGCTGAGGGAGGGAGGGGAGAAACCGCTGCATGTCTTCAATGCTTGCTGGGGTCCAGAGCACGAGCGGAGCCCGGCAGGACCCCCCCCATGGCTGCAGCTGATGTGTGCCCAGGGCGGGGACTGGGGTTGGGCCGCTCGATGTCACTTCGTCCGGGGGTGTTGAAGCGTCGTTAGACGGTCATCCGCTCCTCCTCCTCGGCTCCCTATGCTTCCGCGCTCCCGGGCTCCTATACGGCCGGCATCTTGTCTCTCCCAGCCGGCACCGAGTGCCCGCTTCAGCGGCTAATTTCAGGCACAAGCCACTGCATCAGACGGTCATCTTTGGCCTCAACATTCACCAGCAGTTCCGATTGCCTTGGATGGGATCGGTGGCCCGTTGGGCTCAAAGGAACCGCCTAATTTTAACGGCGACGGCGGGTATCCCACGGGCGGCTTCAAGGGAGCAACCACATAGATGGCGCTCCAAGCCACGCCCCCCGGAAATTATTTTTAGGGTTTAGGAACACATATGAGAGAAAAGTCCATGCAAAGATAGATCTAACAATACTGGCTCGGAAAGAAAGAGGATGGGTTTAAGATAGGGATTAACTAAGCAAGGTACATAGACTAGTGACACAGTTATATCTATAGATACTCACTATATGTGTTTCAAACGGAACCTCAGGGATTCTGGTCAGGGATTCTCGTCAGGGATTGGCAGTGTCAAGGCGCTCTGGACACCGCACAGCACAAATGACCTGGATCTGATCTGCAATGGCTCTGGTCACCGCACGCCACAGCTGGGTTGGATCTGCCCTTTTTGGTTCTGATGATAATTCTTTCAGCGGGGAAGCAGTAGAGCACAGCCCGGCTGTTTGTTTTGTTCCCTTAGATTTTGGAATTTTAAGGCCTAGCTGAAAATGGTTCAGCTATATAATGGGCCTTTCTGCTTGCCAAGTTTCTGGAGTCTGGAGCAAGGAAGATGGATACTTCTGCTTCAGGGTGCTCCGCCAGCAATCGGTTAGTGGGTGAATCTTTGTGTCTTTTCCAGCCCTGAGCTGTTTCTATTTATGCTTATGATAAAGGGGAGTGTGTGCTGGATTATCCCCCTTTCCAGGGATTGGTCAGGGTCTCCTCTCTTCCTCGAAAGGAGGAGAAAAACAGTGTGTCATCATGATGATGTGGTTTTAAGAGGCCTAGAGTCCACCCCTCGCCTCTTGATCACAAAATCTACTTTTGGCACAATACATATTTACAAATGTGCAACCTCGATAACAGTAACATATATAGATTACATATTTTGTGTAGCAGATACTCTTCCAAACCCTGTCGCTGTAAGATCTTGTGTCTGCTTTTTACAGAATGTTGCCCTTTTAGTCCGGAACACATTGTCCAATTTCGGAGCAAATTTCTACAAATGTGCGCATTGAATATGGGCATAAGTGTATGAAGTTTCATACTTTTGGCATAAATTAATTTGGTGTAAATCCATATTTTCTGCCGTTTCTTTCCAGAACATGTCACAGAGTTCTGGCGCCTCTTAAAACGTGCAGCCAAAAATTAGATTCACAAATCTGTTGTTTACATATTTTTCATAATTTTAAACAGTAAATTATCGGTCTTTTAAAAATTTGCTTTTTGTCCTTGTGAATCAACAAATGGCTGTTTGTCTCCGCCTCCTTCTTCTCCCTGCAGCTCAGAAGCAGTCTCCTCCCAGTTCCTCCTGGCAGAGGCCATTTACGACCCTTCATAATTAGCATCTCCTTCAGCTGGAGGAAGTCCATTGTCCCCTGCCCACAGCAGCCCAAATTGTCCTCCCACTCTGTAATCATCACTTAGGTGTGATTTCCTGGTGGAGGAAGCTGTCACGCTCACCTGATTCCCACGAAGGCGCAGGTCTGGCTTCGAGTGCTGATGCTTCTTCTATGGTGAAGCGCAGGACTCTGAAGATGGACTCACTGGCTCGCAGGAATATTCCCCTGTGCGTGAAGGGTCTGGAAGGATGAGTTCTCCATCCTGCTTCTGATGCAGGGGCGCGTTGAAACCCAGTTACTTCACTGGATTGAGGTTTAATGGGAGTTCAAATAAGCTTGACTATTCTGGTAAGGCGCTGTAAGAGTTCTGTAGCAGGTTCAAAAGTTCAAGCTTAATAATAATGTTCATTGTCTTATTGCAGCAAGCGCTAACGCTTATGTCTGTTTCCCCTTGGGGGCCGGGGTTCGGAATGCCGGAGATATGTCGCCGACCCGAAGTGAAACGTGCAGTTCCAGTAAATGACAGGTAAGTTCTGGATGAGCGTTCGGGTAATGTCTTTGCATTCGCTCATTCAATGTCTTTGTCTTTTTTCCCCATAGGGGCCGGGGTCGGAATGCCAGGAAGCGGCAGGACCCGAAATGAAATGGGAATGACCCAACAGGTAAGTCTTAGAAGGAAACTGAGCTTTTCCTATTACCTTCCTTTTCTCACCTTGTGTTCTTGTCTTTTTCACTCTAGGCTCTGGGAAGTGGCGGCGGATCCGGATGATCGCTGCTGAAGATGGAGGTGCCCAGGAAAGGTGAGTGAAATGCAGCGCTGCAGCGATCGAAGCGAAATGCTTTTAAAATGATGTCTTCCCTTTCAGGATCGTCGGTGTGAAGTCTCCCTGATGCAGCTTTAGCAGGTAAGGTCTTCTTTCTCTCCAATTCTCTCTTAGCAGGTGACCCAGGATGCTGACAGGCGTGGCTGAAGTCCAGATGCAGGAGCTGACACGGTGAGCGTCCAGCTGCGAGGAGCAGAACAATGCGAAGCGTGAGTTGCTGATCGGGCGTGGTTTAAATAGCTTTGGAAGAAGTTCCAGGTATGTATCCTTCCACCAATCAGGTATGTATCCTTCCCCAACCACACCCAGGGGAAAGTAGTTCCACAGGTAAAGTAGTTCCGTTCAGGCCTCAAGATAGCCTGGATGTAGCAGCATGGTCTGCATCAGGTAAGTGCACCTTAAAACACTTGAACACATGTCTAGCTTTATGAGCCTGGCGCCTAAGACGCCAGGACAGGGGTCCAACATGATCCTGGCGCCTAAGGCACCAGGACTGTGTCCAAAGGGCCCCAGCTTGGGCCCGCTGGCACATCCCTGGGGGAAATGATGCCTGCCTCTGGGGTTGCTGGGTCGGACCTGGCTCCTTGGAGGTAGGCATCATGACAGTAGCAGAAGGGAGAGGCCTGGCCTCTGTGGGGCAAGCTGTAATACTGGTTTGGCTGCTTTCAGTCAAGCTTAAATTCAAATGTCATTCTGTTGCATTTTTTTCAGGGTTTAAAACACACTTGTAATTTCAAAACAAGCAGCTATCACACTGATTCCAAATTCTAAACCATGGGAGTAAACAATTACAACATAGGTTACTATCAGGAACAAGTCACTTAGTTTTCAACCATTTGATTTCAGTTGTACAAGTTTAAATTCTATCATGCAGGCTCCTGACAGCTGTAATTCAGGCGGCTGTGGATGTTTTTTTATGACAAATTCAGCTTCGCAGGACATTTTAAGTCCACAATGATTTCTTGAACTAAGTGAATTGTGGCACCCAGCAAGAATTCTGGATGTTTGAGGGTGTCTTGTCCTGACATTCTACAGTTTCAGCAACCAAGAAAAAGGATTTAAAAGCAAGATTTTGAATTTCTTTCAGCAAAGCACTGTTTTGCCTCTGTGCTCCATTTTCACTTGTTGGGCAGCCCAGTGACATGTTTCAGGAGTGTGATCTCTGTTCCACCACTGACAACATGCATGGCGGACTGGGCAGCCATCTTTTTCTGTTGCAAAGCATGATTTCCATAGGGTTTGGCACGCACAAGGGTTTTGCAGCCATTTCGATATTTCTGACACCATCAGAACACAGGGATGCCACATGGCAGAGCAAAAGTGGGTCAGTACATCCCACAGAGCCCCCTCGCCGACTTAAGTTTGACTGCCCGTCATGGGGAAGTCGGGAGATTGGGATGTTCATTCTTTCTTTTTGGTCCAAGTGGAAAAATTCATCTGCTTCTCCCATCAGTGCTGGATCGACAGGTTCTCCTCGCCGGTTCCGGATGGGAGTATGGAGCGATACTCCGGCCCCCTTGGGTCTTTCCTCCCGGTCCCCGAGTGGTCCTCCTTGGTGCTTAGAATCCATGGTTTCAGTACTATGAGACAGAACAGAGCAGGGTTATGGACATTTCCCCACCACTATTCATGTAGTAGGGCAGATGCATACATTTGACATACACTTGACAATATTTCCCGCCTGTAATTACTCCTGATTTTAACAGGTGGAATGGTTTTACATTTGGAATTTTCTAGGGATCCGGGGATGGCAACACTTCAGCTGGTTGATGTGGACCCACTTGTCTTCCCCCTTTGCCAAACTGCCTTTGGGGATACAGATTTTTTAGGCGACTGGTGAGATTCTGTCTACAATTTGAAAAGGACCCCACCAGCTGGGAAGAAATTTGCACTGTTTGGCCTGGTTCCTTTGGAAATTGTACAAGTAGACCCGGTCTCCTACTTGGTATTCTTTTTTAGTTGTCTGAAGGTCATAGTGGGTCTTCATACTGTCTGCAGATCTTTCTAGATTCCGCTGAGCATAGGCAAAAGCATGTTGAAGGTGTTTTCTCAGATTCTCAACAAACTCATGAGTTGTGGAGGCATTTATCAAGGTCTCCTCTTGGGTTCTGTAGAGCAGATGCTGGGGAAGCACCATCCTTCGTCCAGTTATCAGCTCAAACTGAAAAATTTTTGTTGCAGAAGAAGGGGTAGATCTGATGGCCATCAGGACAAGAGGTAATCGAATGTCCCAACTTGGCCCACAATCTGCCATAAACTTTTTTTTAATATGCTCACAATTGTCTTGTTGTATCTCTCAACCCTACCACTTGCGGCTGCCGGTAGACAATGTGTAGTTTCCTTTTGACCCCAAGTATTTCCCACATCTTTGTCATCACTTCGCTAGTGAAGTGGCTACCTCGGTGTGACTCAATCCTTTGGGGTAGTCCAAAACGCGAGAAGATGTGGTTGATCATCAGGGCAGCTGTTTCTGCCTTACAATTTGGGGCCGGGAGACATTCCACCCATTTAGTGAACAAGCATGTCACGGTCAACATGTACTTGGTCCCCCTTAGAGGAGCGAATCACGGGCCCAATAAAATCGATTTGTAAATCTCACCAAGGCAGTGTCATCCCCCTCTTTTGGAGGGGAGCACGGTGTGTGAGTGATGTTGGCTGAAATCGTGCACACACAAGCTACCCCTTCAAGTATTGGTCGAGGTCCTGCCCCATGTGTGGCCAGTATGCAACCTCTCGCAAGATTTCCAGTGTCGTATGAAACCCCCTATGACCGGCAGTGGCCGCATCATGGGCGTGATTTAGCATCAGGCGTCGGAATGAGGTACGGACCACCCACTGGTCATGTCCAGCTATGGATCTCCTTACCAACGAAGCGTCTTGGATTCAGAACATTTTTGGACATTTCATCAACACTCTGAGGTCCTCTTTCCCTATGTAATCGGTATCCATCAGGGGAAAGTTCTCAGGGTCCTCAATGTGTTGATAAAAAGTACCAATTATTGGATCCCCTTTTTGAGCCGTAATCAAATCAGCATCTGGGGTCTGCTTACTCCATTGTGCAGTTGAGAGTTCATTGTGAGCATTGGACTGGGCTCTAGTGATAGCAGTGACCTGGTTTTCCCCCAACAGGGACTCGATATCAAGTAGATCCCCTTGGATAGCTCCGGTTTGGCCAGCTGATCAGCCAGGTAATTTCCAGTTTTGTCTGGTCCCTCTACTTTAGAATGACCCTTAATCTTAATCTTTTTCTAGTAGGTGTTATCCCATTCGAGGTGACCAGATCATCAATATTTTGTATTAATTGCCCATGTTTCAATGGTTTGTTATTAGCACATAGCATGCCTCTGGTTTTCCAGTTAACCAGGTGCTCCACAAACCCGTTCCAGACATAATCCGAATCTGTGATTATGACCAGTTTGTGGAGTTGGTGTTGGACAGCAGTGAGGATGGCTTGATGCACAGCCAGCAACTCTGCCACTTGACTACTTCGGGGACCGATTTTGTACCCAGCGGAGTGTTCTGGGGCATCATTCACCCATGCATTCCCTGTGCCGGCCACAAGTTCTTTTTCCCCGTTGTTGTCAACATGGTAGGAGCACCCATCCACATAAACAGTGGCCATTCCCTCACACTGGTCTTCTTCATAGACTTTGTGTGGGGAATTAAGGTATGCCTCCATGTTGTCCTTGATTTTAAGACTTTCGTCCTCGAGACAGTTTTCTCTGGCACAATCATGCAAGTCAGCCAGACTTTGCGCGAGGGGACTCTTCTTGCCATATCTGACCTCCACAGGAAAGCCTTGCATTGACAGAATCCAGGAAGTAATTCGGGAATTACTCACATTTCCGGCCCAGATTCTGTCACTCTGAAGATATTGCAATGGTTGGTGTGGAGTCTCCACTATGATGGGTTTCCCCCTGGATAAACGGGCGGTAATTCTTCAATGCCCACACCGTTGCCAGGAGTGATTTCTCACAATCGTTGAATTTATCCTCTACAGAGGATAAGGTTTTACTCGCATAGGAAATTACTTTATTGACCTTGTCATGCCTTTGATATAATACTGCAGTCAAGCATGTATTTGAGAACCCAGTCTCCAAGAAGAACTCCTTGTTTTTGACAGGGTAAGCTAGGCAAGGCGCTTGTGAGAGGCTTCTTTTGAGTTGTCTTACTGCCTCGGCTTGTTCTGGACCCCACTCCCACTTGACCCCCCCTTCAAAAGATGGATCAGGGGTCTTGTGATCTCTGCGTAGTCCTCAATGAACTTTCTGCGGTAATTAGTTAGTCCAAGGAGGCTCCTTAGTTCCCGCAGAGTTGTAGGGTCTTTTATTTTCTGGAGGGCTTCCACTTTCTTTTCTTGGGGACAGAGATCCTGAGGAGTTATCTCATGCCCCAAGAAATTGACACTGGTTCTGCACCACTGTGCCTTTTGAAAGGAGAGTTTTGCTCCGGCAGCCCTCAACTGTGTCAGGACATAACGGATCTCCGCTATGTGTTCCTCCACAGTTGAGGTTTTGACTAGAACATCATCTAGATAGGCCAGGTTACCCCTTTCACCCAGGTCGGGCATGGCCTTGTGTATAAAGATGTTATATTAATTGCCGGAGTTGATGTATCCGAAGGGAATCCGGGTCCATGTGTACTCCTGCCCCCAGAAGGTAAATGCCAGCTTGTATTGGTCCTCCCTACTGACAGGTACAGTCCAGTACCCATTGGTCAGGTCAATTGCAGTGAATTCCTGTGACCCTTGGATCTGGGCAAGCCCTTGGTCAATGTAGGTAAGAGGCCATCAGGAAGTATGGACCCGTTTGTTGAGCTCCCTTAGGTCGGCACAGTCTCCACTGGCCGTTTGGTTTCAAAATCCCCAGCACCGGATTATATAAGGTGCTGTGGACTGGACAAATTATCCCACGGGACTCAAGGTTCTTAATTATTTCAGTAAGGGACTCCATTGATGCGAGAGTCAATCGATGTTGCTTCACAAACACTGAAGTCATGCCAGGGTCTGTGGGAATTGTGTGGATGTCGGTGCGACGACAGTCAAATGAGTCAACCGCAAAGAGATCTTGAAAATCTAAGAAAACTTGTTTCAATTTTTGCTTTTGCTCCAGAGTCTCACAGGCATCAGCTAGGTTGACTCTCTCTTCAACCATCTGCCTGAAGCCTGGAAAGACTTCCGGTTTGGCTATCTCAGCGGCCTCCTCCAGCTGGGTCGAGAGGTCCCTGGTCAAAGTGCTGATTTGGACTGATGGATTCAAATGGGGAAAGCAGTCCTCATGGACTTGGAAGATCACCTCATCCCTCCTGAAGTCACAGGTCACATCTTCCTTACCATAAGGGCAGGAAGAGTACACCAAGAAATTCCCCCCATGCCGGGTGAAGATCCTGTCTGGTGGTGTGTCATCATCGCTATCACTGTCAAAACAGTCCTTGGGGATTGGTCCTAACAGTTAATTACCTAAATTTATGGAAAAATGTTCGTCATCAACCGCCATTCTAATAATGGTGCCTGCGGCCAGAGTGATACTCTTTAGGTCGCTGTTATCCACCCCTATTGGAATGGTGTTGTGTTCTATGTTGACTAGTGGTGTTGGGTTTACACCCAACCCTTGCTGTTGGAAATGAGCATTAAGATGGACATAGGCATCAGGGTTTTTCAGTTTCTGTCCTCTTTTAGTTTTTACTTCCAGTGAGAATTGTCAGGTCCGTTCTGGGATGGTGACTTCCTCTCCAATCTGAATTTCAACTGCATATGGCAGCATTTGAGCTGACTGAAATGCTTTCTCTGGGTCATCAAAGTTCATGGGATTACCCGCTAATCGGGACCAAGCTTTGATGTTTATTAGGTCCAAACTAATGGCAAAGCCATTGAGAAGGTCACTGCCTAATTGAAATGCAGCAGGGACATCTCGCACGACCCAACAATTATGGACTATGCTCTGGTTGCCTATGGAAATTTTGAGCATACACCTGCTAGGCAGGAGATATTTGGAATTGGGTGTTTTCAGGTCCATTTCCCATTTGTCTAACAGTTTAAATATGGGAATGGCTGGATCTTTTGGGAGTTTGCGGAACATGGCCTCGCTGATGAAGCTCTTACCGTTGCTCCAACATACTCGGGTGAGAACAGGGTCCTTCCCTTCATTTAACTGAATAGGGATGAACAACTGCTCTCCAATTTTCTGAAGATTAGCCAAACTTTGAGCTGATTTCTCATCTTTTTGGACTTTCGGAATGGAATTTTCTGATTGTGAATTTGTATAGAATTTCAGAGTGTTTCCTTCCAGTGGGGAATGCACCTTAGATTGGAAGGAAGGTTGATTTTCAGAAATAGAGAGGACTCACCATCAACAGTTTGTTGTCCTACTGCAATTACTGTCACGTCTAGGATTTGTTTATTCTGGAAGTGAAATTCTATTTGGTCAGGTTTTTGTTCAACCATGTGGCATGTGCCGTTTAAACTAACATGGTTGACACTATGTTTTAATTTTATGGGTCGGCTAGTCTGGGTCCAGAGGACCTTGTTTACAGAATCTATGAGGGGAGCCAACCTACGCAGGATGTTATTCCTTAGAAAAACAAGATATGCCCTCTGGAGTCACAACTATGACCGAGTGCTTCACCTTGTGTAGCCCAATTTTAATGTCCAAATCTGCAGCCCCCTCGACGGGAATTTCCTTCCCGTCGAAGTTCTGAAGTTGTCCAGGTAGAGGGGTGAGAGGAATTTGGTATTTCTCCCCCCTTCCCGAATTTAGCTGATCAAAGACCCTTTTTGACAGAAGGGTAGCTTGGGATCCAGTGTCCACCAGTGCCAAAATTTTACATTGCCCCTGTATTTGGACCGGGGCATAACATCTTCCCTCCTTTTCCTCAAGGGGGCAAAGATAATGTACATTTTTGGCCAACTGGTGGGTTAATTTCCTTGCTTTGGATACTGACAGAGAGGTGTTTGGGCAGGATTCTGTTTGGGATCTTGGGAACCTGTAAGAAAAAGGTGACAGCTAGATATGGGGGGAAGTTTTAGGTTCCCCTGGTTCTGATTCTGGGATCCCCCCCGCCCTTTTGGAGGCAGTCCCCAGGATGGGTTTGAACAAGGGGATTTTTGTGTTGTTCATTCTTGGTACTGATGATGGGCGGTTCTAACTCGGTCCCCACATCTACCCAGTCTGGATTTGGATCCTTTGGGACCCATTTTTCTTTGGGAGGAGTTCCCCCATCCCTGGAGGAGAGGATCCTTTTCCCAGGATCCTCTGAGGAGCCCTCTCCTTCAAACTGGAAGATTTGTACCTCCTCCACAAAATGGGTCCTTTTGGGCTCTTTATTTCTCCTACCCGCCCTCTGCTCCTTGGGTTGCAGACTTTCGGGAGCAGGAGATTTTGGTTCCGCTTCCTGGGCTTCCAGGGGCTTAGCACAAGTGGGGAAGGAAGCTTCGTCCAAGGCTTTACACCCCCCCTTCCCCTTGTGCCTCCTCCCTGGGAACCGGTGGGTTGTCGGGGATCTTCCCCGTCATTGTTCTGGAGCACCAGACCCTGGATTTGAGGAGTTATGAGCCTCCATGCTCATCTGAGGGTTCTGTTGAGCCCTCAGCATGCAACCCAGATCCTGTGCCATGTTCTGGACCTAGCGCTCTAGTTGGGACACCCGCTCTGGCTGGTACGGGGTCCTCAGTTCTCCCCTGGGTTGATCCTGGGAAGGGTAACTATCCCTTCTCGGGTAATACCCCTGGTTAGGAAAGTTTGGGTACCCCTCCACCCTTGGCCTCCCCTCTCACGAATTGGGCTGTCTGGGCTCAGGAAAGTGGGGAAAGAAGGATGGGTTGTTTTGGGGGTTGAAATTTGGCGGGTACCTAGGAAAAAAATTTGGTCTGGCATTTGGGGGATTACTGTCCTCCTGGGGGAAGTGAGGAGGGAATTTCCCTGGGTTTCCTGCGGTCTGGTTGGATCCCCCCCCTTGGGCTGGAGGAGTCCATACATAACCCAGGATGGGTCTATTTCCCTTGTAACATTGGCTGATGTAGTCAGGGGAGTTAGGGGTCCCATTTGTGGGGTTACCTCCCTGGCTCCCTGTTTGTGATTGGCCCGAGGGCCTTCTGGGTTTGGGGTTGTTTGGATTCTGTGTGGGGAGGTTTTTAGGCCCCCTCATCTCCAGATCTAAAATGGGGGCAACCTTCACCTCCACCACCTTAGTAGCAGCAGGGGTGTTGGTTGTTTTGGGGCTTTTGCTACTATTTTTATTTTCCAACGGCTTCTGTACCTCATAGATGCGCGTTGCTTGTTCAATGACCCAGTCTAGTGATCTTTTCTCGTGAAAGTCCCTCACTAGCTGGGTCATAATATACTAAGGGAGAGCATGAAAGAAGGTGTTTACAAATTCTTTACTGTCAGTGCGCACCCTTCTAGCGGTCAGCGCAAAGGCGCATGTTAATTCCGGAACAAATTCTTGCGGGGCCTGGTCTTCCCACATCGTAAATTGTAGGCTGCTTTGCGAGCCTCTTGAGGGTTCCTATGGATGGAATTTTTTTCAAGATGGATGCCCTATAGGTGGACCATCTGGAATGGTTCTGATCCTCCAGCCCCACAAAGAAGCTGGAGTACTCAGGAGAAAATGTCCACTTTACAAACTGAATACAGCTTTGGCTGTCCTTCAGATGGAAAGTTTCCATCATCTGTTAAAATAACTCAAGGTGCTCCCAAACCAAATATTTTGCATTCTCGTGGTAGGGCGTAATGACGCTCCTAATGGCTTTTATTTGTTTCAGGGGATCCTTGAGCAAAGCCCTCTTGACTTTATTGGCTTTTTTAGTTCGGGTCACCCTGGTCCACTCATCCTCTGACTCAGAGGCACTGCTACCAGAGGTGGCTGTCCGTTCTTCTAGGCTCTCCCGGATTCTGCGAGCTTGGGAATGGCTGGCAGAATGTGGGGGCCTAGTTCCTTGGGTCCTGTGGCGCTCAGAAGAGTCTTCTGACTCTTCCTTGCTCCTAGGATTGGCTGACCCCCCCCCCCACTGTCCTTTCTTGTTAAAAAATTATGTTTCTGATTATCCATTTCTCTGATTCTCCCCTCATTGGAGTCTCTCTGATCAGAGAAGATGGCCCTAGCTCTTGGGAACCTATACACAGATGCCCGCCCATCCATTTCTGGGAGGCGCCCCACATTCCCCATTGAGTTGAAGTCTACCATCGCCATGGCCCTTGGCTCATGTGAGCCAGTGGACATGGGGCTGGCAGAGTCCATGGAATTGAAGAGATTGAGGTCTCTGGTGCCAGGGTTCCCGAGGTTATGCTCAGGGGTTTCCCTCTCCCATCTGACCTCATCTCTCTCAGCCCCTACTCCCTGTTGATATGCAAGAGCCTGGCCCTTTTGTTCTTCTATTAAGGCCTTACTGGTCTCTATTAGTTGTTCCTGCATAGCTACCTGTCTATGGAGCCTGTCATTTTTCTCACAGAGAGCCGCATTGTCTCTCTGTGCTTCCTGCCTAATTTTGTAGTATTGGGCCAATTTTTGCTGAAGGAGGGTCACCTCCTGAGTCTGATCCTCCCTAGCCTGATCATTCTTTTCTAGAGCATCTACCACCCACCTGGTGTGCTCTAACAGTTTTTTTTGTGTCCATTTTGAGCTCACCCAGTTCCTGAAGGGCCAGGTGATTTTCTTCCATCTTGGTTTTTAAATAACTGACTTCCTGGCCTAAGGTGTCCCTTTCCTGAACTATAGTGCCCCTCTGTGCACCAGTCATACCTTTGTTTTTTGAATGCACTAGCTTTCTGGTGCTCTTCATCAAATTCTGTTTGCGATTCAAGGTCTTTGAGAATTAATGGATTATTTTCTTCTTTCACTTGGTCTATCTGGTCTTGTAAGACGACCATCTGTTCTGCGCAAACTCTATTAAAAGTTAATTGTTGCGCCAGTTTTTGTTGGCTCTGTAGTAGAGAATCCAACCTTTCCTGACATTCTTTTTCCAGTGTCAGTAATTTGGTGTCTTGCTCTACCTTCTCTTGCTGCAGGAGATCCAGATCTTCCTTTACTTTTATCAGGTACTGTCTGGTTTCACTCTCTGATTCTTGGCTCTTTTGTAGCATTTGCTCTGCAGAGTCCAGATCAGTTTGGGCCTTTTTTAGTGATTGCACTTGCCTTTTTACCAGGTCCAGGTTTTCTGCATATTTTTTCTGTTCTGTATTTCTCCAATGTGGAGGTACAGGCATGCCGCTATTTTGGCAATTTTGCATTGCTCTTCTTTTAACCTTGGGGCCATATACAGCTCACTATGTGCCATGTGTAATGGACCCTGATCCTGCCATATATAAAATTCTGTGGCAGTGGCTTGCTTGATTTCCTGCAGCCAAACATTCTGATCCTGCTCAGCCATTCACCCCTGACAAACAGTTTGTGCAGTAGGTGTTCTTTTGCCATATTAATTTCCACTGGGGTCGCCATTTGGAAATATTAATTTCCTTCTGACTTATCTCAGGGTTATTTTACTTTTGCAAAACAGGCCTACCTCCTTTGAGTATTTCTATTGAATGTTTTTTTTACAGTGTAGCACAGAGTGGTAGCCCAACAAGGTGTATGTACCCCGTCAGTTAGCACGCTGTATTAGACTGTCACAAGTGGTATGTCTAATTCAGGATCCCGGACGAGCCCCCAATCTGTAAGTGATTTCAATCCGGCACTTCACCTAAGTCAACGCCTAGCGGGTCATGCACAACTGAAATCCTTGTTTATTTGTGTCTAAAAGTTATTTTATTCTGAACGATGTACCACTCATATCACGCCCCTCTCTTGGAACCCCCTCCGGTCACACTGAACCAGGAATCAGGCTGGTTTGCAAAGTTAAAATATTTATTTATGCATTCACAATTCAATCACACTATGTTTTAATGGGTATACAATAATCACCAATATGGTGATGTAACACTAAGCAATCTCTTTAATCACAATGAGTAATAATGAGCAAAAACCATGCAGCACAGAAAGAAAACTTTTGTGTGTGTGTTCAGAACAGATAGCAGTGTGGTTACTATTTCCCCCTGCAAACCCCTCAACCCCCCAATAGGCAATGTAAAGAGATAGGAGGAGAGAGCAGGTATTAGGAATGGCAGAATTCAAACAAAATAACAATCCCAATTCCCCCCAGCAAACACAAGAGAAAAACAAGAATTGATTGGCAAGCAGTCAGAATGATTTTTAAAGTTATCTAGAGAATGGATTGGGTAAAACACTAAATGCTGAAATTGTTTAAATTCTTATGGGAGCCACTTTGGATAGTTGCACATAAAAACTAGCAATTATTGGATACTAAGAAGCAATGTGAAATCTTAAAATTGAGGTCAGAAGCAATTAAAAGCTGTTTTACAAGTGTCAGAATTTTCCCTAAACGAAATTTGCGGGAAACTTTTCAGGGCGCAGTAATCGCGATTGCGGGAGAACTACATAGATTTTGTTTCTAGTATAAAAACTGAAGACGTTTTAGTGGAGGTTGTTTTTTCAGATACAGGCGCAAAATGGGAAACCGGAATGCAGTTTTAAAATGACAAAAAGGATTTCTTGCACTAGTTTAAAGACTACCAAAAAGTACAATGCCACCCAGGAAGGTCATTCACAGCCGCTCATAACAGTTCAGGTGTCATACTCTACTTTCTGTTTGTTTTGGAAATTACTTTTTTAATAAATCAATAGGAAGTTAGGGTTTAGGAACACATATGAGAGAAAAGTCCAGGCAAAGATAGTTCTCACAATACTGGCTCGGAAAGAAAGAGGATGGGTTTAAGATAGGGATTAACTAAGCAAGTTACATAGGCTAGTGACACAGTTCTATCTATAGATACTCACTATATGTGTTTCAAACTGAACCTCAGGGATTCTGGTCAGGGATTGGCAGAGTCAAGGCGCTCTGGTCACCGCACGGCACAGCTGGGTTGGATCTGCCCTTTTTGGTTCTGATGATAATTCTTAAAGCGGGGGAGCAGTACAGCACAGCCTGGCTGTTTGTTTTGTTCCCCTTAGGTTTTGCAATTTTAAGGCCTAGCTGAAAATGGTTCAGCTATATAATGGGCCTTTCTGCTTGCCAAGTTTCTGGAGTCGGGAGCAAGGAAGATGGATAGTTCTGCTTCAGGGTGCTCCGCCAGCAATCGGTTAGTGGGTGAATCTTTGTGTCTTTTCCAGCCCTGAGCTGTTTCTATTTATGCTTATGATAAAGGGGAGTGTGTGCTGGATTATCCTAAGTGCGCCCCCTTTCCAGGGATTGGTCAGGGTCTCCTCTCTTCCTTGATAGGAGAAAAACAGTGTGTCATGATGATGATGTGGTTTTACGAGGCCTAGAGTCCACTCCTTGCCTCTTGATCGCAAAATCTACTTTTGGTACAATACATATTTACAAATGTGCAACCCCTAACAATAAAATATATAGATTACATATTTTGCGTAGCAGATATTCCTCCAAACGCCGTCGCTGTAAGATCTTGTGTCTGCTTTTTACAGAATTTTGCCCTTTTTGACCGGAACACATTGTCCAATTTCGGAGCAAATTTCTACAAATGTGCGCATTGAATATGGGCATAAGTGTATGAAGTTTCATACTTTTGGCATAAATACATTTGGTGTAAAACCAGATTTTCCGCCATTTCATTCTAGAACATGTCACAGAGTTCTGGCGCCTCTTAAAATGTGCAGCCAAAAATTAGATTCACAAATCTGTTGTTTACATATTTTTCACAAATTTACACAGTAAATTATCAGTCTTTTAAAAATGTGCTTTTTGTCCTTGTAAATCAATAAATGACTCTGCCTCCTTCTCCCTGCAACTCAGAAGCAGTCTCCTCCCAGTTCCTCCTGGCAGAGGCCATTTACGACCCTTCATAATTAGCATCTCCTTCAGCTGGAGGAAGTCCATTGTCCCCTTCCCACAGCAGCCCAAATTCTCGTCCCACCCTGTAATTATCACTTAGGTGTGATTTCCTGGTGGAGGGAAGCAGAAGGGAGAGGCTTGGCCTCTGTGGGGGAAGCTGTTTTACTGTTTTGGCTGCTTAAATTCAAATGTCATTCTGCTGCATTTATTTCTTTGTTTAAAACACAATTGCAATTTCAAAACAAGCAGCTATAACACTGATTCCAGATTCTAAACCATGGGATTAAACAATTACAACATAGGTTACTATCAGGAACAAGTCACTTCGTTTTCAACCATTTGATTTCAGTTGTACAAGTTTAAATTCTATCATGCAGGCTCCTGACAGCTGTAATTCAGGCTGCTGAGGGTACTGCGCCCACATTTTGACAGATTTCACAGGCAGGCAACTTTTGCTGTGGATGTTTTTTATGACAAATTCAGCTTTGCAGGACATTGTAAGTGTACAATGATTTCTTGAACTAAGTGAATTGTGGCAGCCAGCAAGAATTCTGGATGTTTGAGGGTGTCTTGTCCCGACATTCTGCAGTTTCAGCAACCAAGAAAAAGGATTAAAAAGCAAGATTTTGAATTTCTTTCAGCAAAGCACTGTTTTTCCCTCTGTGCTCCATTTTCACTTGTTGGGCAGCCCAGTGACATGTTTCAGGATTGAGATCTCTGTTACACCACTGACAACATGCATGGCGGATTGGGCAGCCATATTTTTGTGTTGCAAAGCACGATTTCCATAGGATTTGGCGCGCACAAGGGTTTTGCAGCCATTTTGATATTTCTGACCATCAGAACACAGGGATGCCACATGGCAGAGCAAAAGTGGGGCAATATATCCCACAGAGCATACACAACTATAAATCCCCCCCACGTCACGAACCAACCTCTAAACTCCCTCATTTCATATCTCCCCTCTAGCTAACATGGCATCACACCCAATAAACTGCCACAATTACAAATCAATGCACTAAAATAAACACTTTCAGTGACCTGAACAGAAGGTCTACCTGCATGACAAGACTGTCGATCACTTCACCCAATATCACTATGAGCAGCTAGCAATTAGTTCGACCATTTCAGTTTCACAGAGCAGCATGTGAGCTACAATTACATTGTAGATTAGTAGCAGTGGCTGACGTAGCAACCAAACTCGGTTGTGGGGATGTTCCAATTCCATTGTTTTTTTAAAAACTGTAATCTGAAAGATTGCACAGGTGTGTGGTAACGTGTAGGTGTCACTTCATGGTCCAAACAGGCATGACCGTCATACTGTAAGAAGAACACACTGTTAAGAAGACGTGGTGATAGAGTTGAGCTTGTCAAATTAGATCTGTCCGACAAAACATTTGAAGCAGACAAATGACGGGTTACTTTATCGTCCAATATTTTGCAGTTGTTGCACAGCTACATCTCCAGGAACCGCAACATTACACAGACATCTGCCGATTTAATGCTGTGTCTATCAATTGTCCAGGTGAAGTAATAGGCAGGTTCTGAGGAAGGAATGAAGAACACTAGCCATCCCTGCCAAAAAGGTTTTCCAGCTTTTGTGTACAGCCATTAATACATTTTGGAATGCTCAGTTTTCACCCATCAGCTTTTACAATATAATTCTCTTGTTTTTTTCACTACATCTTCTTTTTCCAGATTCCACCAGCAGCTGCTTTTTCTCCTCTAACCTTTCTTTTTAATGCCTTAATTATAGATTTTCGTTATTTCATCAAATGTTTCCTGCGTCTTAATACTGTTTCTTGGCTGCGGTGATGAAAAAGGCAAGTTGAAACTTCATAATGTGACTACCAATACAACAAACATTTTGCCTGAGCTGTACACTGGGGTGACTCCTCTTAAGCGTGACCCTATCCGTCCCCTTGTTTTGCTTATTCTTGCTCTCCTTGGTGCTTTCCCTCCCTCCCCATGCAGCTACCCACAACTCAGTGTAGCTGCACACATAATGTGTATGGGCACATACCTTTGAGAGTGCACTGTAACCACTATAATGTATAAATAGTGGCGAGCTGCATCACCAATTCCACAAGGTCTACGCATAAAGACCTTGAATGAATAGGACAGAAAACGGATTGGTATTTGCGAATCGCGCTCTACCTTGGACATCCTAGATTAGTTTCCCAACCCGTGGACTACATGGATAGCATCGAAGGTGTAAAAAAAAAAAATCAAAAAAGATAGTTTAGGAATTTCCATTTGGGGAACCAATCCAGGATGTCCAAGCACCACTAAAAACTTTTAGCACAACGCACCAGCCATTGACAGGTCTCTCGGGACTCAACCCTTTAATCATCAAGTAATATCTGAAAATTGTTTCAAGATATTTTCACAATCCACTTCCAAACCTGGTCACCATTCCAAGTGTTCAATTTCAAGGCCTTGAAGACGGCTAAGGTGGAAACATGTGTCGGCTGACTTTATGGGAATAAATTCACCTACAGATGAATACCCTGATGATATGGTTTTACTTTAATTCTAAAAGACTGTATACCTAACTTTAAGGAGGTAGAGTGCGATTCTCCAATAGCAATCCTCTGTCCTAGCTGCACACATACTCTGACCTGGATTACGGTTCCCGAAGGCGTTCAACCCATAGCGCTTCGTCAATAACATAAAAGAAATCGGTAGACCATCTATAGTTACTCTAGAGGAAAGAGATGCTGTAAATGAGGTGGCCATTGTGTAGCATTCATCTGTATGTGTGAAAAAGGGAACGACTCCACATAAGGACGTCAGATGTACCCTCTTCCCCCAAACATCAAATAGATGAACAAAAACATTGATTACCTAACTAGAAAAGCATGACTCCTTTAAATCCTTTTCTTCGCGTATTTCTTTTCTACCTTCATCAATACCCTCTTTGAGCAATTTCCAATTAACTTCACCAGGAATTGCAATGGCTCACATTCCCCATCCTTTCAAATGCACAGAGAATTGTCTGAATCAAAGAGTGACATGATGATTTGAGTTAGTGTCTAAAAGAAGAAATAAAATATGTAAATTTAGTATGTGCCAAGTATTTGTGAACCAGGTCTGTACCCAAAACCATTAATTTATAGTGGGCTTGCTATGGATGTTCCTGCCTGATGTGTCCCGATTTATGAGTGAAGCGTGCTTGGTTAACTTCCACCAAGACTTCCACCCATTGTGGCTTTAACTAGTTGCATCTGTTCGCAAATTTAGAGGTGTGTGTTCTGGAGAGGCAATACGTTCTTAACTGCAGAGCTCTTGTACCTAAAATGCTGCAGTCATTTTGAGTGTGTCCTTTAAAAGACAAACACATGTTTCAGTTTCTCAAGTGTAAATATAAACCATAGAGAGCCCCACCTTGCAGATAGCAACAACATGTACAGGAAATAGGAGGGTATGCAATGACAGAACCCATGACCAAAGTGATCTTTACTGGGGGAACAAAAAGTAAATATTACACCTTAGCAGGAAGGCCTTTGCAAATATGAGCCAGGCACTATCCTCCAGAAGGGTCACACGTTTCCCCCCCCCCATAAGCATTGCTAATGTGCAATAAATTATGCACTACATCTGAACTAGTGCAGCGATCATAGCAGTGGAAAAATCAAGCCATGGGTAAACTTTGCAAAGGCATGGTTTCTCACACATGCACCACGGCTGGATACATGTGGATAACCTATTACGTAGAGGGTCTGTGCACATATCTGAGGAAGGCATGGGCTATTTGTGTGGAACATTGTGGGGGCATTGGAGCAGCAACTGCATTAAAGCCAGAGAGGGGCAGCCAGTAGGAGCATTTATTCCCTACTTGGCAACGGTTTGAAAGCAATCAGCCTGATCCGTATAACAGTCATTGTGTGGAACTGGGAAGGAGTTGCCCCCCCCCATGAAAAGGGGGCGTCTGTATGCCGAACAGCTAGGGCGTCTTATGGCAGAGGTCTTCAAACTGGGGGGCCCAAAGGATGCCAGTTGGTAGGGGGCTTGAAGGATTATGGTGACTTCTTAATAGAAAAAGAATTTGTGGCGGGGCAGAAATTATTTTACTCAAGGGGGACCTCTGCATAAAAAGGCTTGAAGACCACTGCCTTAACCTTTAACTGCCATGGGTTTTCACCCCCAGTGCCAAGGCCTTTTTTGGTGATTTTGGTATTTCACCATTCAATGCCTTCTAACGTTTACTGTTTCAGTAACCCCTTAGGTGCCAAGGACGAGGTATCTCGTCCTTGGCAACAGGGAGGTAATCCTAAGGACAAGATACCTCACCCTTGGCACTTAAGGGGTTAAGGGAATAAAGTGACCTCCCACTTTCAAATCAGAAAATTCCCGCTACCGCGCCAGTCCTGATACACAAGGCTGCTGAAAAATCCAGACAAGCAAGAAAATAGCTCAACATCATCTAATGACAATGAACTGGTCCCATAACTAGATAAAAAGAAAAACCATAAAAAGCATTCACCCCAGATCATCATAAACAATGATCAAAAAATATATTTTCAAAATTAATTACAGGGATCACTAGCCCTAGCAAGCATTCAATAAAGTTTACAGGCAAACTATCTTCAATTAACTGCTGAGGTCAAGTGGTTGGAAAAAAAACACACCGCATTGAAGGGGCAATACAATCCCTCTGGGAACCTCATCAACCTATATAGAGAATCTGACATAAGTATAACTAGAACATACAGTATTCCAGAGTCCCTGAAACTTACATTTGTATATATTAAATCATGTAGCGATTTCCCCAAAGTGTTGAACAAACTAAACATAGATGAGTAGAACATGAGTCATGAGGGGAATTAGAACACAGTCCACTGCGCATAAAGGCTGGCACAACTAGCCCTACTGTGAACCGAAAAGGCAATGGAAAACGGGGGTGTACAAGCCATCTATGTGCCCTTTAAAATAAACGGCGTAAAAAGCTCTGCCTCGCGGGTATAGCATCCGTAACTTCCAGCAGTGAAAAAATAATATTCAAAAGCATTACAATATAAAAGACAGTTCGCTTTTTTTGGGGGGGGAAGCTTTACAGAACCTCTTAAGGGGTGCTTTGACATTGAACTTCATAGAGTACCTGCCCTGTACACGTTTCACATTACACCAATCTCAACAATGTTCACCAGCTTGAAACGGCAGGGGTGGGGGGGGAGGGGCGTGGGGAGCGTTGAAACTCTCCTTTAATGCAAATTCAGTTAATGGACAATTAATGGATGCCACTTTTTTTTTGTTGGCTGGTGTTCAATGGCTTAAGTGAAAGCAATGATCAGGTTGCAAGCACTGCTAAGAGAAATATGTAGATGGGGGCATCTGTCCATGGTTGGTGAGAGGAGTCTTTTTCTCTCCCTTCTTCATGAGAGCTTGGATGGCCAATATCTGCAACCATTCTCTGTGCGCCGAATCACAACAGCAAATCTAAGCCCAAAGCACCATTGGCCCAAAGCCAATTTGTGTTCCTGCAATTGAAAAAGTACAATAAAAAAATTATATTAAACGTACCAGATTGACCGTACCAATATGTGTGCACTACACTCTGCCAGTCGGCACACATCCTCCCTCGCACACAAAAGGGACCTAGGGTGCAGGGTCCAACCGGGAAATCTCCAAAAGTTCCCTATAGGCCAGTCCACCCCAGCTGGTAGAGATAGCAGTCAAGAGCACATACCTGAAAACGTGACTCATACTCATAGAGACAAAAAAAGAATAATAGAGCGAGCGAGAGAAAGAGCATCAGCTTGTTATGGGTTACCCTTAACAGTTGTGGAGTCCAGCCTGCTGGCATCAAAATCATTCATCTACATATCTTACATAGAATACGACACAGTAGTTCTAACTCACCGAGCTAACCTTCGGAAACATCGAGTAATAGCCATGTAGCTTATACTGCAGTTAGGTGACAGCGCTGATGTAGCAGCAGACTGCCGCAGCTGCCATGCCAGACACGAGGGCACTTGGCTTCTCTGCAACATATGGTGCCACATGCAGGCGAAGGCCTAGCACCCAAAGCAGGATGATGTACATGAATTCCACTTTAAATCACTTCTATGGCAGCAGTGCAACCAATGTACTGTTAGTAGCAGTGATTTTAGTATATCATGGGATGCATAGACTTGCTCTATAGTAGATGGCTCTGAGGGTAGCTCAGCGGGTTGACAGACAATTGCCGAGACTGTGTTTAAGGTTGAATTTAACCAAAACAATAAAAACCAAAAAATATGCAAAACTTAATCGATAGGGCTTTTTGAATATACTTATAAAAAAAGGAAGTGCTATAAAATGTGTTTGGCCAAGGATGGGTTGGGGTATTTCTGTCTCCGTTTGGCACCCATGAACCCAGTTTAATTTCCTGATAACTGCTGTCAGCACAATGGAAGCATTTATTTGTAAACATAATATCTTTATGAATATATCCTGTGATAAAACACAAAACAAGGGCACACAAATTGTATTGGTGTGGTGCTCAGAGAGAAATAAATAAATAAACTAAAAACACACACATCTCAGCGTTTTTAAGTTTGGAAATTACTTTTTTCCTTTGAATGTGTAAAACGCACATTTGAACAATAATGTGTCCAGCATTTAGAATGCCTGCTTTCAACAGTGACCACACCCCTCCCCGCCACAGTGATGTTCATGGCCCATTGATTTCCGTGGTGTCCCTTTCAGGACAGAAAAAACAAACGGGATGAGCAAACAGAGCCAGGAAATGACAGCTGGGGAAAGTAGCCCTGCTTAGATTAGGTCACTGAGCCCCCAGCTTCCATCTGCAAAGCTGGGGGCTTGATAAAGCCTGGTCATGGCTGAGGCAGGCCAGGTCCCGAGATCCGGCCAGACATCTGATGCCGGATCTCAGACCCAGCCAGTGCTGTCCCATGGACCAGAGGGGTGACTAGGCAGAGGGACAGCCAAAGCAGGGGGGACCGGTGGTGTACGTTATCTGGCTCCCCATCTGGAGAGCCCAGCAATCTGCTGTGGGGGAGCTGGATATCATACAACACTGGCAACGCATGCTTCCGTCGCTGCTCGCCTCTTCTTCCTCCATGGCCAAGCAAGGTGGGGGCACAGAGGGAGGGAGTTACAGGGGGAACCAGCATTGCAGTGACCCAGCCCCCATGTTCACCTTTCCCCACGCGTTAGTCTTCATGGGTCAAAAGGGGGAGAGGGAAGCAGAGGGACCGACAAAGGCCTGAAACGCTTGCTTCCCGGTACTCCGTCCAACTGTGGTGTGGTGGTCTGAGCCGAAAAGCAGCATCCCTTACCAGGCAATAAGACGCTGGCGTCACCAGCAGGAAGCAACAACGCAGCGTGGACACGGGATCCAAATTCAGGAAAGAGCACATCCAGGCTGCATTTATTTCCCGCGCCCTCATCACGTTGCACTGACTGAGCATGTATTTTCTCTTTTCTCACTGTCCTGGATCACACGCCCCACAGATTGAAGACCTCTGCCTACAGTATGGCTATTTTCTTAGGGCTAAATACTCATGGTCATCTTGCTGGCAAGACTACATAGGAGTTTGCATTTTCACTGTATACTAGCAAAGCAACATGCAGGCACCTAGTCAGTGAGACAACACAGGTAAATCAAGGAAGCCGCAGGGAAATGAAGGAAGTCGGTCCTATACAGAAAGAAAGAAACATGGGGGTGGGGGTCAAGAGACATCTTGTGGTACAGACGCTGGCCGGTACAGCTAAATGCACTGCCTGGCAGCACTGAGCGGTATCTCCCTGCAATGTTCATAACCCCTCACCTCATAAAGGCAGTAAAGTTACAGAAATCATACCAAGGGAACTGTATCCCGTCATAGTGAGCTCATTGCTGTTATAACAGTGAAAGCCGTGCAGATAACGGCAGCACTGGTCATTGGGCCGGCTCTCGTCGGATCCGAGATCTGGCACCAGATGTGTAGCCAGATCGCGGGATCCGGCCGGAGTCAGCCGCCGCAAACCCCAAACCCATGCTCTGCGTTGGGTTACTTTGGAAAGAAAAGAAAGTACCCGCGGCGGCACAGAGTAGGGGGCAGAGCAGTTCATTGCTGCCATGAGCTCCCTGATGGCTCCGCCCCCCTACGTGTACACAGCAGGACTTTGCTTTTCCTGCAGCTGTGACCTGTATCAAACTGTAACTTCCTCTGGTGACCCCGTACAGGGTACACAGGGTCACCAGAGGAAGTTACAGTCCTCAGCCACGACCCAGTTTATTTATGCAATGTTTGTCGGATACATGGAACCGGATTATTCATTTATTTATGCAATGTTTGTCGGATATTTATATCCGACAAACAATGAATAAAAAGAAAATATACAGGTAGCAGTCAAACATTGCATGAATAAATAAATACCCCTATTATCATTGAAACTATCCCACACGATGCAGCCACCCAACTGCTTTCAGAGGGGAGCTGCAGGAGCTGTGCCGGGTGTGGTTCAAGTAAAAGAAAACGTTGCTTATGGCGAACAGAAATCAGCTGGTTTTAAGAATTAGGTTGCAGGACAAACCCTCGGTTTAAACCAGGATTTCCCCACAGATTATCTGCTCTTTCACCATTAGTTCGAGTAATTGCTCCTTTTAATGATTCTTTAACAGTCTGCTTAAAATAATCCTCTGTATGAGCTCAGATCACAGTGTAGACTAACATTGCTGTTGGTAGATTAGGTGCACAGATGGATGGTACGGTTTGCTCCCTTGTACAAGTGCAGGTCGGACTGGGCCATAAAATTGTCTCGGGCACCAATGAAAAAGTGGCCGATATTTGTAAACGGCAATTCATTCCTTTTCTGAACATGTTTGATTAGTGCCCAATGGGGGAGTTTTTTTAATAAAATGGGATGCAAATTGTTCATTTTAAAGAATATTTACTCAGCAACACTGGTCAAAACTATTATTCACATAGTGAAGTAACTCATCGCCAGTGCCATGGAAGTGGTTTAAAGCGGAATTGATATATAGTTTGGAAAAGAAGCAGCATGAAAGAAATTGCGCCGTTTTAAACTATTATTTTGGACATTTCATTTGATCGGAGGTCAACTGCCAGCTCCACCCCCACCCCCAAACCCCGCCTCTTTGGGCACCGCCCCTTCAACTCCACCCCCACACCGGCCCTTGTGGGACCCCCACCAAATGTATTTAATTTTCACCACTGGATAAGGGTGAAGATGGCGGCAGCCGAATCTGCCCTGAAATTCCTTTGGTGTGTGCAGCACGGCCATAAACCACTTCTGTTTGGGGGTGGGTGGAGCCGAGGATGGGGATTCCAGCCAAGAAGACAAACAAAGATCCGCTGTTGGTGCAACTAAAATCAAAATAGGAAAAACAAACCCATCAGTGTTTTGTTCTCCCCCGTTCCGCTCCCTTGCCACGCTGTGAAACACCTGTGTATGAGCTCGATGCAAATAAAAATATCATTAAATATAACTGGCACTTTTCCGAGATGAATAAGCGCATTATAAATGCGCAATAAAAAATAAATTACCTGCCTGTGCACGGCGTGGAGCGCTCCTGCCTCCGTGATCCTCTTCCTAAGCACGTGGACGTCCCACGTGAAAACGTCACGACAACGTAACAGATACACGTCATTAAGCCGTAAAGGCATTTCAGAAAGTATCGGCAAACTTTAAAACAAACACACAATGCTAGCAGATCTCATAGGGACTTTAAATGTGTGATTGATAATGAAAGCAATACAAGCCCTCCGTTTAGCCTTCTCTTCCACACATTGCAATGGGGTAAATGAACAATCCCCTCCCCGCATAAGACACATATACATATCCATATCCCCATCTGCTGCACATACCAAATCCTCCAACCCCCTCCCTGCAGGGGGGAGGGTAACTGTTGGCTGTACTGTTCACTGGTACAGTGGAAGTCCCATTGGGAGGAGGGAATGCACTGTGCCCATCCCCACTTCATAAAACACATGTCGCACATCTGCATGAGAAACCTCAAAACAAACTGAATCCACCTGTACTTTAAGTAAATCTCAACCCCCAAAATACACAATACCCCTCCGCAATATTGCCTCACCTCTGTGATGCACGTTACATATCCCAAAAATAAACCGAAATAACGAAACAAAACTGAATCCGCCTGTACTTTAAGCAAATCTCACCCCTGATTCACATTATAAACCACCAAAATACACAGAAATACCCCATCCCAAATATTGACAATCAACAGGAGATGATTTTAAGATTTACCAGAAACCAAATAACAATCAACTATACGAAATGTGCTTTGCAAAGGAGGAATCACTCTCGCAACGCCTTGCCTTCCAGTTCGTGCAAAAATGATGATGACGTGAACGTTGAAAGCGTGAAACCCTTCTTCTTTCTTCTTTCTAAACCCACGCGATGAAGCGGACGTTGATACTCATGTGATGCAGAGCAGCCCACGTGATGAAATGGACGTTTAAACCCACGTGATGAAGTGGAGGAGGAGCGTTGCTTTTGTCCGTTTTCTCGAATGGGAACTAGAAAACTACCCTTTACGAAACGCTCATGTCCCGTTTCCAGGCAGCAGCATCAGGTGAGTGCGTGCGATCCAGCTATTGTAGTGAATTTTATATTCATTTCTTTTAGCATCCATCAACTTAGACGTTCTTATCCCTTTGTTGTTATATTGTTAAGAGGAGCCGTTTTGCAACCTCTAGGAATGCACGTTGAAGCTGTAATTCCTTGTGCTGCACTTATCACTTGTTGAAATTTAATATTTAAATAAGTACGTGATTTTTAACACATCTGGTTTTGAAATTACACGGGGCAGCCTGTTGTTGGCATAGACACAGTAGTTGCTGTGTAGCTACAACACAGACCCTGCTTTGGTGTAAGCGACTATATGTCTAATAATACCTGTGCTGGATTTGACTCACAGATGCAGTAACTGCTGTGCAGCTTCTACACAGACCCTGTACATTTAAATAGTACCAGCGCAGGCTAATGCTCGCAGACGCAGAAACTGCTGTGCAGCTACTACACAGACCCTGCTCTTGGTGCAAGTTACTATATCTATCTATCTATCTATCTATCTATCTATATATATATATATATCTGTGCCAGATAATGCTCGCAGACACGGTAACTATTGTGTAGCTGCTACACAGACCCTGCTCTGCTGTAAGTGACTACATATCTAATAATGCCTGCAGAGGCAGTAACTGCTGTGCAGCTGCTAGACAGACCCTGCTCTGGTGTAAGTGACTTTTACAAAGTGTATGTGTAGGGGTGATGGAGTTCTTTCTATTAATTGTTTGCCGATTCTTGTGGCGTATTAGTGTTGTTGTTATTATTATTATTTTTTATTTTTTGTTGCTTTGAGGACTGTTGCTTTGTACAGTTTCAGTTGTCTTTAGTATTTTATTTAGTCTTGTCAGGTGTATTGTTCTCTCCGTTTTGCAGTTTTCTTTTGGTGTTTTTTCAGTTCTTCTGTGAACCTTTTTTTGGTGGTGTTACTTTGAATGTTTTAGCTGGTGCTAATTGGTCAATGGCCTTGGTGATCCAATTGTTGAGTGTGTCTTCTGTTGTATCTATGTTTGTATCAGTGGGATCTCTTTTGCCTAGGTTGTCGTGGTGGGTTGATAGCATGGCGGCCTCGTCCACTAGTTTTGTTGCAAAGTTGGGGTTGTAAGAAGATGGTCTGGAGATCAGTAGGAATACTATGTTGGATTGGTGAGTTCTATCTTGATTAGGAGGGATTCATAGTCTTCCACGTTGGTTGTGATGATTCGAGATGCTCAGGGGTGTGTTTTTTTTTTTTTTTGTGTGTATAATTACGATTCCACCTCCTTCGGTTTTCTCTGTTGGCGTGTATTTTATAATTGTCGGGTATTGTTCGTTCGCGATGGCTTTATAGTTGTCTGATACCCAGGTTTCTGTAAGGAAGAGCACGTCTGTGCCTCCTTCGCTTAGGAGGTAATTGGTTTCTGTTGAGTGTTTTGCCATGGATCTAATGTTGAGGAGGCTGCAGTGAAGTTTGCTTCATTTCCCTTTTGTGTTGTTAGTATTGCTTGTTCTGACCAGTGTGGTGTTGGTTGGGTTTCCATTCCAGGTGGGTTTTTCCTGTTTTGAATCTTTTGGATGGGGTGGTTCTTTGTTGGTCAGTCTCTTTGTCGAGTAGACCGATAAGGTTTATGGTGGGGTTGGTTTGTTTCTGGGTGGTAAATAGGGTCGCTACCCCTGTGTTGTTCCAGTCTTGGTGATATAGGGGGTGTAGAGTGAGTGTGATGGTTTCCAATTTGTTCCTTGTTCTGGTTGGGGTATTGTCCATGGTGGAGACCGGGTTGCGATGGTTTATTAGTTGTCATCCGTTTGGTGTCCTGGTTGGGCCTTTAGTCATGAAGCTTGTTGGCTGTCGGTTCATTGTTGCTGTGCTGTTTTTGTTTACCACGTTGTCGTATGTGGACAGATGGCGAGCATTGTAGTCTGTCTTTGTTCTGTTATTTGTATTTTGGGGTTGTGGGATCATGCTGGTCCGTCCCTTCCCGAGTGGTTTGGGATTTCTTATTATTTCTATTATCTTCTTTGTCTTTCTTATGGCGAGGCATGATGCGTGGGTTGTGTTCCTTAGTGGGCGTCCTCTTTCGATTGGCGTTTTTCATGGTCTTTTGGGTTTAGTCTTTGCTGTTTGTGGTTTGTTGTTGCTTGTATTTGGTAGGTTGTGGTTAGTTGATGGGATTTTGTTCTGTTTGTTTATTGCTTCTTTCATTTTTGGATCATTTTCTTATTTTGTTATCCTGGAGGTAATTTTCGTTATGGTTGTTGATTATTGGATTTTGTGCAAAGCAAACATGAATATTGTGTGAAGGAGTGCATGTGAATACTGCCATATATTGGTGCAGTCATGTTAGGGAGAATTCTAATTTCTGTGCTCATTCCCTTCAACTTTAGAGACCCCCAGCTCGTTTGCTGGACTGTAGGACTTTTTAATTTTAACCCTGGAGTGTCTGAGACCCTTTTCCCACTGCATTATGTGTTTTGTCCTTTTGTATTATGTGTTTTCACTGTTTTGGGAGTCTGACAAACTCAATATGCATCTACTTTTTGTATGGTGACACACATCAACTTCAGTGCAGTGTCACTGAGAAATCCTTTAGATTTCTCATAAGGTTTAAAATACCTTTTCTTGTGTGAACTACTGTTCCCAAGAATAGTAAAGTGAACATTACTTTACTTACCCTTTTCTCTTTGTGGGCCCAGCACACACCATCCTATGTGGAGTGCTGGGGGGGTTACCTAGTAGCCCCTTATCCTACATTCTCATGTAACATTTGTATGTTGCCCTCCCTACTTTTAAATGACTAGTGGCAGTGGTTTAATTTTTCCTACCATTGTTTTTCTACCGCAGGCGAACGAACCCTCAGCTGCAGTATAGCACCCGGGGGTGACCATTTTATCAAAACGGCCCCTGTCTTCTTTTTTTGCCATTTTCTGTTTGTGAGGTCTTTCTTAGGTTTTACTCTGCGTCAAACAGATTGAAACCCTTTGTTTGTCTTGCCGTTGGTGCACTTCACTCCAGAGTCCCGCCTCTGGCTCCAGTGTCCCGCCTCTGGCTCCAGTGTGTCTGGAAGGACAGGATGTGAGGGAGGGTCCTGAAACTCCCTTGTCCTTTGTCTCTAGGAATGCCTAAATACAACCAGTCCTGAATGGCTGGCTGGCTGTCCTTTCAGGACAGCGACCCTGATGTGTGATTGACAGCCTAGGCTGTGCATGAATGGGAGAACCCTGCTTAAAAGTCGAGGATTTTGGCACTAGAGGCAGAGTCGACCACTGGGAAAAACACCTGACGAAGAAACCGTGAACGAAGCTTGCTGCATCCTCCTGGACCTTTTGAATTGCCCGGTGAAGCCCTGCTGCTGTGCTGAAACTCCCTTTTCAGACAGAGAAGCACCGGAATGGACTTTTTCCCCTTGGGTTAGTGGGGCCAACTAACCCAGAGATGAACTCCACTGGACCATCTTCCCTGTCTGGCAGGTACTTCTTCACTACTGCAAGAACCAAGTGCCAGGGGTCGAGTAATCCGTAGTCGAGTGAAACGTCTGAAATTTGTCTAGATTTCATTGGAAGATTTATTTGTCCTCGCATATACTGAGAACCTGTTTCCTTCCTTAAACCTTTCCTTTCTGCAACCTCAGAATCTGCAAGTGTGATATATAAATGCCATTACTGTCCTTGTGATTGAAGTCACCCCATGATGCAGCAATTGTGTATGAAGCATATCCAAAGATTATCCACTAACTTGCTCTGATTCTGAAAAGTAATTTAAAAGTATATTAACATTGTTACATGAGTTGCCTTTCTAAAGAACGCTTATTTAAAAAAAAAAAAGTTAATAATAACTATAACTGAAACCTTGAGTGTAAGTGTTACTTGGCTACTTGTATTTACAGATTTCGTTTGTACAGCTCTACAGCTCAGTTATCCCTCTTGAGATAGGCCTGGCTGCCCAGTCACACTCCCAATCTGTGTAGTCCAGACCAATACCAAAAGGTGGGCTTAACTAATTCCAAGCAGATAAGTGTTGTGTAGTCTCACACAGTGGGACAACACCAATTCTTACCTAACAAGTCAGCATGGAAATGTATTGATTGTGAGGGTCCTGGGTTCCTGCTTTTGACTGGGATGGCAAAGGATTCTCACGGGTGCATGCTATGTTTAGGCCTCAGGCTTCTACTTTGGCCCAACATAGTCGCAGGCTTTATCCATGCCACATTGGGGATTGTGAGGGTGATGGGTGCCTGCTTTTGACTGGGATGGCAAAGGATTCTCGCGAGTGCATGCTATGTTTAGGCCTCTGGCTTCTACTTTGGCCCAACATAGTCTCAGGCTTTATCCATGCCACATTGGGGATTGTGAGGGTGATGGGTGCCTGCTTTTGACTGGGATGGCGGAGGATTCTCACAGGTGCATTCTATGTTTAGGCCTCTGGCTTCTACTTTGGCCCAACATAGTCTCAAGCTTTACACTTGCCACAGTGGGGGATCATTCAGCATAAGTGCAACTAAGCAAAAGCAGAATGACAATCTGTATTGGTCCGCGTATCTTCCTACAAACTCATTAAGTCATCATCAAGAACAAACATGTTTCATGGCAATGCTCTTGAAGTAATCAGCAGGTCATCCCAGAATCATCCCCAAATCATCAGGGACAAGCATGCAATCTTTTGAAGTGATCAGTAGGTCATCCTAAAAGCATCAGGAACAAAGTTTTCTAAAATGGGGATAATGTTAGCATATTCATTAAGTCATCCTAAGCTCGTTCCCAAATCATCCACCATTCTGAGATTTGCTGATGACTTTAACAGCGTAATGACGTCTGATGATGTGGGAATGACTTCTAGTGTAGTTCGATGATCATCAGATTGGGGCATATTCTGCTCTACTGAATGTATTCTAAATAAATAACTTTTAACTTAACCTATTGCTATTGTGGTTTTATAAAACGCAAACATTTGCCCCAAAGACCTCTTAGCATGATAAAAAGGTACCACAAAGGTGAAAAACCAAATCTAGCAGTAAGGTGAGGCTCTCATTAGTTAGTTCTATATTATGTAGTAGTCTGCTTAACATAATGCATGGATGTGTGCATGGAATGTCAGTGGATCCCAGGGTAAGTGTTTCCTAGAGTGGCATTTGAAAGTAGAGCTTGGTTAGGTGTGGATGATCCAGTATTTTGTTGTGTTGTTACTATATTATGTACATACACTACTTCCCTTCAGGAATAAGCATAAAGGAACTTACCTATATACAGTGGAGCGAATGTGTTCTTCAAGAGCTGGAACCAGGTCACTTCATTGAGACAGACTAAATAGGAATGTATTCAGGTTTTTTTCTAAATGGCAGATGATTACTTTCTTTCCTAAGAGTTTGGGGTAGTGTGTTCCAGAGTTTAGCGGCCTTTATAGAGAATGCCTCCCTGACTTATTTTACGGTAGTGAAGGGAACAGACGTAGCCTGTTTTTGGTTTTGGATATAAGTGAACATTATTGGCACACCAAGAGAAAATAGCCAATGGCTAGTAGAGACTGTAAAATGTGCACACTGCCTATATAATGTCCCAGAGAATTCCGTGTTGTATGTTTTTATTTAAAAAAATCTAGGGTTTACTCGAGGACAGAACTAAACACTCTAGCTGCTTGTGAAAAAGTCATCAACCTTTTCTTCTTATTAACACATGTAGCTCCTTGTCATGTTTGTGTAGTTCCTGTTTGCACATCTATGTAAGGTTTGCTGCTAAATAAAGCTATGACACACATAATATATTCTTTTTCTCATAATGCTTGGCAGGTGACGCTCAAAGCTGCACACTTGCCACCCTTGAACATTTTGGCACTTATAGGCCTACTCCCAGCTTGTAGAGAACGTTTCGCAAACAGCCAGGACTGGTTCAGGATGTTAGACACCATGGGTTCACTGGCCTACCATCGAAAATATGGAAAGCTGTTTTGTTTTGATGACACAGTAGTACTCCTATCATTATTGCACACTAATTCGCCACTGTGACTGCTTCCGTGAGGTTATTCTGTTTTTCTGGTATTTAATACAGCATAATATTTTCCCTTTTGCATTAGAGGACACTGTTGTTTGTACCTTTGGAACATGGCCTGCTTTTTTGTATGTAGGGTGACTGAATACATCAATTTCCAGTACAAAAAAGATTATGCTCATAAAGAATCCTTTTGGTTTCTGTTGGCATGCCATTTATTTTTCAAATACTTCTGCCTGTTTTACATGCAATGCAAATTCTTCATCCCTCCCATCTCTGCCTCTTTCCTCTCCCAACATAACTCCCGCTTCCTCCATTCTTTCCTCCCACTTCCTGAGCTAGCCAACATCCACCTCCTTTCAGCTCATGCACACATTTCTTCTAGTTGATAAACCATCTATAACTCCTCACACGTTTTGTTAATTTAAGCTTTACTGTTTTAGGGTCGTGGCACCACAAAAAGGCATTGGATAATTCCGAAAGCATGATTGCAATAAAATAATCTGACATGCATTCATATAAAATATCTCACTGTTTTTATTAAGCGGTTCACCGCTTGTTACAGTGTTTACACTTCCCCTCTGCAGAGTCAATGCTCATTCACTGGCGGGCAAGGACATTTATCTGATTCTGTTCAATTTGCTGTGTATATAATGTCTCCCTTTCTCTTCTATAATTTCTCCTGTCCTCTTCCAATGATAGTTTTCATTTCATAAAGCATTTCAGTCAAGAATTGAAGCAGTAATTTAAGAACATCCGTGTTAACTGCTCGAGAAATGCTAATCATCCACACTTTATTTAGACATTCTATTAAAGGTTTACTCCAAAATAATTGCGCATGAAGCATACATACATTTCAGATTCTTTTTCTCATTTTGCAGAGTTCTAAGGATGTAGGTGTGATGTTGCAGGGAGGACAGATGCAAGGTCATATACTGCCTCCCGGACCCCTCAAGCAGAAGCGGAAATATAAAATAGGAAAACTCTTCTAGTAGAGGTATTCAAGGCCTTTTGTTGTTTTAATAGCTGCTATGTTGCTTTTTAGTTGGGTCATGGACACAATTAGAATAGAGCTTCCTTTGCCACACTTTAGGGAACTAGATGTAGCTGCACTTAAGGGAGCTTTAGGTGTGTGTGTGTGTGTGTGTGTGTGTGTGTGTGTGTGTGTGTGTGTGTGTGTGTGTGTGTGTTAATAATAATAATAATAATCTATATCGGAACAGTCGTTTGTTTGTAACATTGAGCAACGTTATTGCCATTTTGCGACAAGGCCCCATCCAAAGCTAGACAACTTATTTGTTTTATTGAAGGCTTTCATTTTTTTTAGAACACCAGGCAGCCAAGGCCAGGAATGAAGGGAGGATAGGACAGTGTTAGCTGAAGCTGTGAGAATCGGCTGTTCCCAGGACTCAAAACTAGATATGCAACAATTATTTTCGTTCCATACGATAACTAGATGAATGCACAGAGCTTTTATTGCCAGGTGCGTGAGGATCCATGTAGTAACACTGCCAAAGATACAAAGCTAGGCTGCATGCTCAGTGTCCCCAACGACAAGTTGGTGCCATTGCACCCATAGTACAATGCATTGGTGAGGCCAACCAATCCGATAAATTATTTACTGCACACAGGGCATTCGCCATGTTTTTTCTAAAACAGCTGTTCATCCCATGTCCCAATTAGAAGACTGTGCACCTGTGTTGGCAAAATTGATCGAGACAGGAGTATGGCGAATGAGCCATTCGAGGTTAGGTAGCGGTCTGGGATCCTTGGAACTCGAGCATTCAAGGTGAGATGGGAGTATCTGTTCAATCTCTGTTTACATTAAATGCTAATTCAGCTGTCTCGGAGGGATGCAACATCCAAAGCCACCCCAAGGAGGGCCAAGCAATAAAGTCAAAATATTTTATCACTGTCAGCATGAACCCTGCAGCCAATCAAACCGCCGGTTAATGATTCTCCTGGTGATGACGTTCTAGTTGATGGGTGAACTTGTGTGGTCCTGGAGATAGAGGATTAGCCAATAGTAGATTCAGATGTACTATGGGGTTTTGATTTGAGTAGCCAATGACTATGTTAGAACGTTATGAAATGTTGTTTTTTGTAATTCTGAAAATCCTGTGTTTTTCTGCCTTGTATCCATTGGCCCCTCGGTTGAGCGAGTTGCTTTGTTTTTCGCCCGGCTGTTAATTTTGCAAGATAAAGTAAACAAAGCAGTTGTTTTCCTTGCACCTGATGCACTCCATTATTTCATCTAATTGGACTGTTTTTGGTGGCACTTATACATGGGTACGTTTATTTTGCTACAATGCCAAATCGCCCAATTTTGTAGAGGACATGCTTATCAAGTCCCAATCAAAATTGGACAATCAATATAAGTTCCATATACTCGTTACTTGGGCACGTTAATAAATTCGAGTATAAATGATGAGCCAATGATGAAAAAGATTGCAAGTAACTGCAACAGTTAACAACCCAAGTTACGATCTTGCAAAAAAAAAAATGGGGAATTCTCAGACATTCCTCTCATAAAGTTTTATAAGAGCAAGGTAACTCCAATTTTGGTTTTCGGAGCGGAAAGTATGTTTGGATGTTCATCACAGACTTGGGCCAGGTGTGAAAGTACGTTCTGGAAGCGGATCCTTCAGTTGCCTCAAAGCTGCCCCACTGCATGTGTACTGTACGAAGTGGGCTTAACCACATTAAATGCTAGAATAATGTGGACTACATTTTCCCTATACGGGAAGACCTTGGAGGATGCAGACTTGCCACCTTTTTGAAGTACTAATTGATGTAAATAAACAAGCCAGTAGGACTGCAGTACCATTGTGAAGACAACAATGTAAAGACATCCTGAATCAACTGGCAACGGATGAAAAAACATTATGGTCTATCCAAATGCAGTAAAGAAAAAAATATTTCAACTTGATTGTATGGAAAATTCTCCTGTTGAAGGTAAAGAGATGAATAGCACTCCTAAATATATGGTCATTTGCCCATGTAAACGGCTGAGAACGTTCTATTTGAAATGTAGGCTAAACTTGTATGAAACCAAAAATCTTGAGACCAAGCCGAATGATTCATCCAGAAAATCTAAACTGCCGATTCTGCAACCATAACGAGGGAAATCTAAAACATCTGGTCTTCTCTTGCCCGGGTATAAAAAATCTAAGAACGATTTACTTGAGAAAAGAGATGGCCAAATGTTTAACATACAGTACTGATGATTGGTGGTGCCAAATGCATAATAGTGAATGTAAAAATCGGACATTAGCACTTATGAGGTTTTACAGTTACAAAACGTGATGGAGTTCGGGTCATGTAACAAATAGTGAAATGTAAATATTCATGGGGAGTAGTCCGTGTTTTGTAGTTTAACAAAAATGATATTCTTTTGTTTTGTTATCTGGTTTCTTGGAGCTAAATATTTCAAAAGTTTGTATAGACTTTATGAAATTAAAATAAAACATTTTTCATCCATCCTGACTTTGCGTTTTGGGCCTTGTAGTTCGGTTGTCTTCGTAAATGGTATTTGTCTACAGCGGTTAATCTAACTACTGCTAAGGTCTTTATGCACATGAAGAGCATATGATTGGTACTGAATTGGCTTGCATGTTCGTGACATGAACAGTTTGCCTACATGAAGTCCCAATCAGTGGGATGTGTGCAGTTAACAGATTTTGAGCTTTGTTGGGCACTAAAATGTGTGTCCTTGCATCTGTTCCGTCCATTCTATTCCTATGCAAATCAAGCATTGTCAAAGTACTGTTTTGGCTTTTATTAATGCATTAGACATTTACTAGACACCATCTTCAAATGCCCAGGTACTCTGACTATTGGCCAGCTGGTGACATTATGGCAGGACATGGCAATGGCCTACCCGTTTCTGCACAAAAGCCAAAAGTATTGGTTTTGCTGGTGGTTATTCCAAGTGCCAGTGAATATTTTGATCTGGACCATTCTCTTTCTGTTTACTAGATCTTGGACATTTCTCTCTGGATGCTCAACAAGTAGGTGGCTCGATTGTTTATAGTGAATTGCACCATAAATGTCTTGCCTGGTAGGTTTGCGTATTGTAGGCGGGGGAAGACTTAATGTACAAGTCGACCTGGTAAACCTTTACCTTTCTGAAAATAGCAACATTGAGTATATTTTGAGTCAAGGACTCGTATGCCCTGTGTTGATAAGCAGTTGCAAAGCTCATTTTGTAATGCTGTTTTTAGTAGGCGTATTTTTAGAGCTGGAAGGAGTGTTTATTAGACGATTTCTCGTTTCACAACATTCAACTTCATGTATGTCTGATCAGTGAAGATGTGGCAAAGGCTTTCTCAATAGGCAGGCATGGATATTCTGGGCTGCATGCAACCATCATAACAATAAAGGCCTGCCTTCAGAGGCTCTCTGTGAAGTTGTACGAATGCATTCCAAGTTTACGCTGTACCACCACGTGCAATTTTACCCAACTCCTTTCTTTCAGGACATGCATAAACACTGGCTTCTTGTAGCATAAGGTCTTCTCTTGCGTACCTTCGCTGTGTGTAATCACAATGTACCTAGAAATGATTCCAAGTGTGTGCATCATAAAACAACATGACTTTGGGCCTTAGTCCGCCCTATAAATACCATAAATACAAACATATAAAATGTTGCCAAACCAGAGCACAATAAAACTCCTGAATAAAGAAAAGTCTGAACCCAAGTCGCAGCTGTCTACATGAATTCTCATCTGCATTTGTAATATTTGCAGATACGTAATATACCCTTTGCCGCAATATATCCTGTGTGTGAACTCTCACCCTTTTATTTCTTGTACCCAATGATCTCAAAGCAAACTGTGCCTCTCCACTCTGTCAATGAGGTTGCACTGGCTGCAGAACGCACTGCCCATTCACATGGTTTAAGCCAGGCTGTGGCTGCATTAGCTACAGTTCTGCAGGCACTTATTGTGCCATCCGCAAAATGGAGCTTGTACATTGAACTTGGCACACAACTTTGAAAAGGGCAAGAACCATGTGAGCAGAGTTTAGCTTCTTCCCCAGTGCTGCTTTTATTTTTTTTATGTGAAGTGTTTGGGGATCAAGTCTCGCGAGAGGACAGGCTCACGGCCCTCCGGCAAGACCAGAAGTGCAATGTGTGCCGGAGCTGCTGCGCATGTTTATGAGGAGGCATTAAACTTTGATGGAATTGCTGACACAGAAGAAACTGCGTCCAGCACCAAATACCTGTTTTCCAGATTAACCTCACTGTGGCCCAGAGTGCTTATTGGGGCCACAACAAAGCGTTATGACCAGAAATGGTTTTCAATTGAAACAAAAGAATATGAAAATAAGGACAATATACTTTTGCATCTTAACCAATTAACAAAAACAGACATGTGTGATCTTCACATCCCACAATGCTTTCTATGATATGATAGGTTATTTATAATGTGCTTAATACACAGAGGTTTCTAAGCGTGGACCCGGGGATCGAACCTGTGTTGCTCCGTGTCGTCTTGTTTCCAAGGTGAGCACATTTCCCCCAAGCTGTCGTCCTGAGTTTATGCCATTCAGGAGGCATATGTGGCTGCTGCAATGAGAAATGCAAGACTGTCTTAACCCTTTTCAGGCTTGAGTTGACTTTCTAGTCCGCACTCTACCGCACTGCTTTATCCGGTCCGTTCATGATTTTATCCACCAAGCTTGGTTCAATCGTATCAATATGATTAGACTGAGGAACAGTCTGTCCTTCTCCATTTAACTTTAATTTTGTCTTGAATCTCAGAATATTGACCCTTTCGGCATCCTTCTATTACTTCACTATCGCATCTTTAACTTCCTGTAGTCAAGGGAGACCTGTTTTCACGGTATGTTTAAATTGCATTGATGGGGGCTTTCCCTGTCTCTCCCTTCTGGTTCCCTGCCTGATCTTGTTCATGAAAACCCATGTACTCAGAAACCCTAGCAGGCCACCGGCTATTTATCCATGTATTTATCTTTTGGATCTGTGCCCCTGGAGAGGATGAGGAAGAGGAACTAGAAGAAGCGCTTATCGTGTTTTCCTTGCAACTCTTTTAGCCGTTTGCATATTTGCTGTGGTGTTTTCGCAATAGCATTTTTCGCCGCATTTAAAAAAAAAGTATACAAAATAGACGTGTGTTTGGGGTAGGTGATTAGGGGGCTGGGTGGGGTGGTGGGCGTGGGTTAGAGAGGGTTTGAGGGGTATCCCCCATTATAAAGAGAAAACACGTAGATAACGCCTGTGGTGAGAACACCATGGCAAATATGCAAACAGCTGAAATAGTTGCAAGGAAAACGTGGGAAACCAGAAGAATGTGATGTGGAAGATGGAGTCCTTCGAGATTTCTTTCTACTTTCTTCTTTCCTTAATGCTTTTCTAAATATGTGAACCATGCTTGGTCAGATCTCATTTGCTATCTTACAAGGCATACATTCTTTTTCAAAAATTGATTAGCAGAGTTTGCTAAATAAAATGTTCTTGATTAGCCAACAAACTTATTTGATTAGCAATTTTGTACTTATTGTTTTAATGGACCTAGAAAGTACTTGTACCGAGACATACAATTAGCAACATTACAGCATTTCCATGTACCTCTGAAGTAAAACATTAGTTAGATTAGTGTCTGTAAACAGTAAAGGCTAGCTGCATGAATCAGCACAAAAAATAAATAAGTAGATATGATAAAAAAAGGCTCTGGACACAGGGAGCGAAATTGAGATTGAATACGTAGGACCTCCAAAACTGCTCCTGGGTATCCAGCAAAAACAATTGACCTGGAGCTACCGCTGGGGAACGAGGTACTACTCCATAGAGTTCTGGAAATCTAATCTCCACATAAAAAGCAAACTTATAATTTGTCCATTATGTATGTCTCCTTATGCTTTAAATATCATACAGATGGGTTCTAATGTTTATTTATAGAATGTCCCACATGCAAGTCACGTAGGTGTGTGGTTGACTAAAAAGCTATGTTTGACAGTTATTCGTAAGGCACTATGGAAGAAACAAAGTAGGAATCTCCATCCGGTTATTTTGCACTTCTACGCTGATATTTCGGTACAAATGAGAATTAACGAAGGATTATTGAGTACCAGCATAGACTAACCATTGCTTGAAACAAGGCTGTCAGTTGGCTCTAGTACTGTACAATCTTTACGTTGCAGACCTTGGGGACTAATTAGATAAGTGCCACAACTTTCCACCTTGCGCAGGGAACCAGCAGGTAGCATGGTTAGGCTACGCTGATGACACTATTTTACTTGGTAAGACACAAATAGGCCTGCAGCAGAGCTTAAATATACTACAGGAATACTCAGCAGAGAAAGGCCTTCTATTAATTATAAAAAGACTAAAGTTATGGTAGTATGAGCTAATAAAAGAAAACCTAATAAATGTGTATGGAAAATTTAATATTGAAGCTATATATGTTGTATCTTCTTATGTATACTTGGGAATCGATGTGTCGGATACACTGAAGCCTATAGAAATAGAAAAAACAATTAGAGATAAAGAGGAAAAAAAAAATTGCATCCAGAAATTTCATCAAGCATCAACGTGGATATTCTGTTGAAGGTTTCATGAAAATATTCAAAGCAAGTTTTGTCTGTAGTGCTCTGTATGGATTGGAGATCTTACCAATAACAAAACCAAACGGCTGAAAGCTCTAGAAGGGAAAATATGGCACACAATATCTATGCCATTGGAAATAATACATTGTGAAATGAGCAAAACTTCTCTTAATTGCCCCAAAAGAATTGCCAGTGGTGTTTTTTTTTATACAGAAATTCTAATGAAAAAAGATAACCCCAATTGCGTGTTTGCTAATCTGTTGGACCCGGCTACTCGGCCAGGTGCATTAAAAGATTGTCAGAAGGAAATCATCACCTTCTTTGACGATCTTGGATACTGTATTGGCCGATAGAGTTAAGATATGGGAGAGAAATAATAATTTAAGAATATTGGGCATGAGATCCAAATATTTAATGTATATAAAACAAGGTTTTCTGGTTAATGATCCTTTCAGCTATATTGAGAAGCTTAATAATGAGAAAGTGAGAAGATTCATTATACAGCTATGCCTAAACCTGTGTGCAGGTTGGGTGACTGAAAAAATATTCCACATAAGGAACGTTTATAGCATATTTGTAATGCAGAAATTGAAGCACCTAGACATTTGCTGACTGGCTACGATGTCCTTATGAAATTTATATATAAAAGGTTATCTTAATCTTCGTTATAAAATAGACCATTTTTACACACCCCAATCTTGGGCCTTTTTGTATTCAGCTAACAGCTTAATTTTGAATTTTACGATGTATTTTGTCTGGCAAGAAATGATGAATTTGCTGAATGGCACACAGTTTTTCGAAAGGAAATGCTACTAATGTTTTTTTTTTTAAATTGTTTTTTTTATTATATTGATTTTAATATTGATGTATGTAAATGATGATGAAGAGGATGATTTTTTACTTGGAATGTGTAATGCAATTTATACATTTATAAATCGTGTTTAAGGTTTATTTAGCCATAAAACACTTACAAAATTAATAAAAAAGTTGTTTGTTCCGCATCAATTGGCCTGGAGCGCTAAACGTAGCTCCTGTTTGCTCTTGATGTTTAGTTAACCAGGCTCTTCTAGGCTACAAGCAGGAGCTAAATAGCTCCCAGTGTACCTCAATTTCGAACCCTGGCATAGTATGGTCCCGGGAGGATAGCTCAGCGGCAGCGTGCGCGTCTTGGAAGCAAGACGACACGAAGCAACAACAGGTTCGATCCCCGGGTCCGCGCTTAGAAACCTCTGGGTGTTTAAGCGCGTTATAAATACGTAACTAAGACAACAAAAAAAAAAAACACACACAATTAAGAAAAACAAACAATTCCTGTAACAGTGCCTCGATGCCTGCGGGCTGTGTGAGCGCTTTATAAATGTAAAATAAATAAAAAAATAAATAAATAAATGGTGTTGTGGCAGGCAGGGCAATTTTCAACCTCAGTTGTACAAGGTGGCCATGCCTGTGTATTGATATCAACTGTTTCAATATAGCTGTATACCACTTTCAGGAGAGGGCCGGTAACCTCTGTAAAGCTGAGCCAGGTAGGCGCAAGGTAGTATTCCAGCCCTGTGTGCCAATGCAAGCAGTATTTATGGCTATTAACCCTCTGAGCTTCCATAGCTGCCATCTGCGGTGTGTGGTTAGTCGGAAGAAGGAGTCGGACACGTTGAGAACATTCTAGATTATTTTTAATAAAATTAGAAGACTAAGGCCTGACTTTCCGTATTGCTATAGGGAATACCCTGCCTATGTAAAGTAGGTGCTTGTCAGATTTCGGGAAGTCCAAAGAACAAATGTCCTACATCAAAACTAACTGTACCTGACCCAAACACTATATGTAACTACATTAAATGGGCCTAGAGAATGTCTTTTCTTTCACCTGGTCTTCTCTTCTGTTAGTCTTATGTGCGGGTTTCCCTTTGATAAAGATATTTCTTAACGTCATCTCCTTTGATAATCTGTTATCCACTCTTGTATTTCTTCAAAATTACTCTTTTGGTTTCAGGCTTTCTGTGGTCGTATACTTGGAATATCTTTCCTTCAAATGGTTCCTCGCACTCATGTCATCACTTTATAGACTCTCTCTACTCTGTTACGTCACGCTGTCCTAACTTGGGTTTATCTTCATGCCTTTTTAGGCTTTCCTTGTCAAGGATTCTTTCTCTTAGTCTGTCTCCACTTTTACCTTGTTCACTTGCCATTTTTATTTCCTCTCGTTACGTGTTTCTAGGTTGGACTTTCTCCTGTCCTCAACTCTGAAGGCATGTGTTTTTGCTTCCAACTCCTTGTGGGCTCCCCACCTGGGTTGGTTAAATCCCTTTATGTTTTTTTTTCACACCTCTTAACTGGTTTCTTTAATGATATCACATCCTTCAGACTGGAACAATTTTCTCTCTTCATATGGTAACCTGGTCGGGAAGAGGGGTATTTGTTACTTGCTTTCTCAGATTTGTACAGTTCCAATTACAGTCTTATATTAACTCTCTCGTCCTTAGGACTAGGGCAAGGTTCTTCCCACGTATAATGGTCCCCTGTTGGCTTCTCGCATTTCCTGCTGTTAAGCAGGGAAAGGCTGCGGGGCTCGGCTTTCGCTTGCGTATGGTTTCTCTCCCTTCTTGCTCTTCGGTTTCTCGTTCTTGGTTCCTTGTCAGGTTAGTGCCCTGCACAGACACTGGCAGTCGGAAGCTATTCCCGCTTTCCCACCATGGTAGTCTCTGTGTTGTTGTTCGGGCGTCCTTCCCACCACTCTGCAAGCGTGGGGACGCAACTACCAGGTACAATGTTCCTCTTTCCTCGTAACACTTTCTTCGCGGCTGTACACACTGGTCCTTCAGCATCTTGCACTGGCCTTCTGCATCTGGTTGAAATTTGCTGACTTTGCGACCAGCCCCAGCTCCCCAAGGCGTGATGATTTCAGTGGGTTTCTGCTACGTATAGCACTGTCCTCCTCTCCTTCCTAGTTAAATATACGTGTCTCGTTAAATAGACGGCTTCCTTTATTTTCCCATATGGGTTTCTTTTTGCATTGTCTTCAGCTAATTGTAAAGATGCCACGCAGTCTCATATATGTGGTTATGGTAGGTGTCACGACTCGCTCCCTTCGCTCCCGTTCCCACCACTTGGGGGCATGATTTGGGGTTTATTCCCTACTGGACCTTTCCTCCGAACCTTATGCTACAGTGCTGTGATGAATTGGGAGCGCTAAATCCCTATTTTCCAAGCTACTTCCCTTCCGGATCCATTCCAGGTTTTTGGCAGCCAGCATGCTTCTTTAACCAAATGACTATGCTTCCCAGAATGCCTGGCCCACTGCTCCACCTCCACCCTTGCAGGACAAGGTTGGGTGGAGGATAGGTAACAGCAGTGGCTGCAGGTGCAGCAATCAGCACACCTGAGGCGTGTGCTCGTTAAGCAGCTTTAAAAGCCTCAGTCTTCAGTCCAGCGCTGGTCATCGTTTGCAGTGTTCCTGTTGTGACTAGTCCCTTGTTCCTTGCCTTTGTACCTAGTTCCTAGTTCCTGTTTTCTTGTTCCTCCGCCCTGAATTTCGGATTCATGCGCTAATTGATTTCTGCTCCCTTGATTCCCTTTTTGTCTTCCTCTGTTTGCAGGCAGCATTTCTCAGTGCTTTCCCCTTTTAGATGCAGCCCAGTTTGTCTGTGTTCTATATTTCTTTGACTCTGTACTTTGCTGCTGTAAACCCGTATGCCTTAGCCTTCCTCTTAGATTAGCATCCTGTCTTTCCCTTGGAGGGGTAGGGGGAAGTTTGCATTGGTTATTTCGTTTTTCCCTGCTCCCGATCCTTATTTTCCATTGGGATCCATTCCATGTTTTCCATTGCACAACTGCATTTATTTCCCATTTGATATTTAGGTTTGGTGTGCGGTTGTAGCTAGCTCCTGTGTGAATGTTTATGTTTTCCTCACTAATTTGTAAACACTATTCCAACTTAGGTATTTAGTTTTCCTCCCATTGCTGTTATAGCCTTTCTAGGTCCCAGTTTCATCAACAGGATTCGTGGGCTAGCTGACATTCAAGAGGTTTATCTCGTCCTCGTGAGTACTGTTCTTTAGTTCCCTTATTTAATACCATCAAGAGTGTTAGTTCACAGATCCTGTCATTGCTTGCCCTCCACGTGGGTTTAGCGCTGTCAGTACCTGTAACAGCAATTGGGGGTAAGGCGCTTGCCGACTTTCCTCGCGGTCAGGTGCTTACCCCACATCCCTTTTCATATATTGGTTTTGTTGTCACACTCTATTTGCACTCCTGGGTTCTAGCATACATGAGTCGTTGTTCCTGTGTGCACGTAGTTTAATTCGAAGCTATTCACTGTGTGATTTAGTGCACATTTCCCTTGCCATATTCGCTGCCTTTGTACTCGCCTGACTAATCCTGACAGTAGGTGGCTTAGGGAGTTCCTCGCAGGAACAGAAGTCCTTGTCCCCAAAGGGGGGAGTCTCTCCCGTTGAGGTCCCACTTGCCTCAACCCCTACGGAGGGTCTTGCGGAGCAGGCTCACCTCCCTAGACTCGCAGTGGGAGTCTCCCCCTTGGGGAGAAGGACGAATACCTGCTGTGATTTGTCACAGGTGCTGGTAATTTTACTTTTCTTAAAAACGTTTTTTAAAACATTTTTTTTTTTTTTAAGGAAACCAGGTGTTACCGTTTCCCTTTAAAATTAAAAAAGGACACAATTGGAAATAACTGAGAACCTGTAGGTGGGTCGAGGTGTGCACTCTAGTGGATACTCGGCCTGGGGCACCACCTCCAGTAAAAGTACGATGGCTGGGCAGAAGCGCATGCGATTTTTAGATAAACTAACCTAGACTCTGTTTATAACCTGTTATGTACGGATAGAATATACATTTGTATTTATATAGTGAATTTGGATATTGAGTTGTAATGGGGGACGGAGGACTCTGACACAAAGGTGAAATATTTGGAGCTATAGACTATTATTGGTAAAGAAAGCAAGAGAAAATGCATCTTTCCCTATTTCTAAACAGGGTTTCCCTGCCTCAAACTAACAGACATCCTGACAGTCACCTTAGATCTTTAAAGTATAAGTGTCCCCTGTCAAGAAAGCCCTACTTCTAATCCTTACACTATAAACTAAGGAATTAAGCAGTACTGTTCTATTCCCAAGATAATGCCTCCCCTCTCCTGGGCTATGGTCCAAGTTCCACAAAATGTTTCCTTGGTGGACCAGTACAATGCCTCCCTCCTCCTGGCGTTCAGTTCTTAGACAGCCTGGGGGAATGACTCCCTTCCCAAGGTCACAAAATTTCAAATACCCCTGGAGGAACATCTCAATCTCCAATTAGCCCAGGGAATGAGACTCTTCCGCAGGCCTGTTAGACCTTCGGAGAGTGACTCCTTTCTCCTGGTAATCCTAAAACAATTTCATAACCGGGGCGAATGACTCCCATCCCCATGTTTCTCTGCATTTGGTTTCACACTTGCAACACCCAACTCTTGAGTGTTGTGAGGGTTTGCGACCCTGGTTTCTGCTTCTTTGGTTTGGTTTAGTCCACTAGCCTGCCAAGTACTGCCACGTGGAAGATGACTCGTATTGCTCTCTTGGTTTGGGTCCCCAACCCTTGTTTCTCTCCCCTTCTGTTTATGTCCCCTTGACTACCTCGCTTGCCAAGTACTGATACAAGGAAGATGGTCCTGCTCATTTTATTTGTTTTTGCCTCCTATACCTTCCAGTCCCTGTGCCTCTTGCGTTACCGTGTCTCGCTGCCTTCACCTCACAGATTTCCTGCCCGACCATTGGAGCGATGTTCTGGACGCTCCCTCTTGCGTTCGCGTTACTGTCGGACAGCCACGTATCTGGAAGCTGGTGGGAGTCCCATTGTCCTCTTGACACCGGGAGCAGAATGCTCTCGGCTCTGTCCTGGCCTTCTCCACAGCTCCTTTGTGCGCTCTAGTTGGCTGTAACTCTCCATCCTTGGTTTTTACTGCGCAAAAGGAACCATGCCTCTGCGGAACTCTATACCGCTGCGGTTTCTTCTTGGTATTGTTCTCCATGGGTCCTGTATTCCACCTCATCCCAGTACTTGGATTACATATGTTGCTGATGTTCTGTTCATCTAAGTACTTTCCAGGACCTTGAGGTAGGGTAGTCTACTTCACTTTACAACAGTGCATGGGTCTACTGTCTACAAAGAGGTTAGTAGAGACTAGAGTGTGTGGGGGTGTGATGGTTTTATAAGGGCTATACCCTAGATGGTCGCCCTCCTCCCTAGAAGGGAGGAGGAGTAGAGTCCCTCCCCATGAGATCCTCCTGCTTTGTACCACCCCCAGGAGACAATAGTTTAGCGACCAGACCTCCCTGGCATAAGTAAAGGGGCTCCCCTCTGGGGGTGAGGGGAGTGACGCCAAACCCAAGGTTCGTCAGTGTATTTGTGAAAGGTTTAAGTTCAAATCCTAACACAATAAATAAAAATAATGTATGTAAGGGGAAAGAAAGTAAGACTAAGCAAAGTGGATGGCATAGTAGTCATGGAACGGGGAAAACTAGGTGGAAAATTATTTGCGGACATCTCAATTTTAGGTTTGAAAGGTAGGCATGGTATCAAGAGATGACGCAGACAACCGTTTTCAAATTTCAAAGAATGTTTTATTTCAAATATCAGAATGGTGTTGGTCCTTACTTGTCCTATAATTAGTCGTAGGGATTTCTCCTACTTGAATAAAACTAAGGGAAGTCTGTGTTTTAAGTCAAAATCAAAAGTCTATATCAAAAACCTATCCCTATCCTTGCGTCTAACGAAAACTTGTTATAGGATTTTAGCCAACAGAACAGTGTTAAAAAAAATAGTCTTACCTGTTCTTAGCTAAAGGTTCTTTCTTGGGTTCCCTATCCTAAGTTCAGCACAGCTCTGATGAATGCTTTTCTTCACAATGTTTTGTCAAATCTTGAGGTTCCCTTCCCCAAGTTCAATACAGTATAATTGTAATTGTTTATTTGTACAGCGCTTGTACACAAGTTAAGGGCTTCAAAGCGCTTTTTCGTTCACACAAAAAGGAGGTCTTGAGATTCCCTTACCCCCAAACCCCCAAGAAAGCCTTTCTCAGTTCTTTTAACTCTCAGGGTTCCCTTCCCCAAGATTTCACGGCAGCACTTATACTGTTTTCATCCGCTCAGTATTACATACAAGAAAACAGGAGGTCTATTTGAACCACCTTCTGACTTGCTTTACCAATTGTTGCACAGGAATCCTTTCCAATGTCCTTTGATTATCATCATTTAGAGCTCTCTGGTCTCGGCGCAGTTGTCAGACCACAGAGTCCACCCATCACACGTCACGCAACCATGAATTCCCTTAACCTTGTTTAGCCCCTTCTCAGGCTCTTCTGCCTCAGACTTCTGACTTCTCACACTTGTATGCACTTTAGTTATTGTAACGCTCTTTCTGCTAATGTAACACTCATCTGCATCAGTCTTTTATTTTACTATAGACTTGTGGTCCTTTCTCACACTGTTAGACTACTTAAATGATAGTTCAATATTCCAATGTATTAATTTTGATAATTTATCTCCAAGAGTCGCAAGAAAAATCTGATTCTGTTGATGTTCATTAGCTTTAAAAACTGCCTCAAGCGGCACATTGTATTGCTGTAGATGAGCCCCAAGAACAAGCATGTGCGGTTGATGTAGTGAATACTCAAGAAGAAGTGCCTATCCTATGAGAGGACCTGCAAAAAGAGCCACAATAAAGGCTACAGTCGAAAGCCCAGAAACCTTCTCGGGCACCTTCTAAAACCAAGTTGTCTTCGGAAGCATCTCCACAAAGTACACCATGTATTCACTGTTTTCTATTAATATGTATCCTGAAGACTCCTAACAAAAATGGAAGCAGGAAGATGGCCTATACCCCAAGATCACTGTATTAAAGTAACGTGATTAGACACACCATGCTATTAGTCTACTGCGTCATTATTACTTTCTTTTCTAATGCAGTGCAACTGTAAAAGGTTGGACACCATCTTCTTGGAAACATGGTACAGCACAAATACAATAAAGTACTCGTAAGTAAAAATGTAAAGTTGCAAACTACTAGACAGGTATAAGATGTCACTTGCTCTCTCGTATCTCCATATGCACACATCGAGCCATCCCTTGCTCACCAATTGTCAATTATCACTAGCCAGTAGCAGGTGGGGAGTGCAGATTGTGAGGCCTCGGTGCACGCAGATTGGCTCTAAAAGCAGAGTACCGTAAACTGACTCTATACATTAATGGAAATCTTTATCTACCAATACGTTCCAGACATTAATGGCGTTTCTTGTATGAGTTTGTCTAGGGAAAGCAAATTGAAATTTAAAAAGGAATGAGGACCTAACTGAGGGAGAACTAGAGGGTGCCAAGTTTCTTGGATTTTTTTTTATTTTGGAGGTATAGTTCCTTTTGATTTTTGTTCCCATTCAGGCACTAGTTTCTTTCGCTGCCTATGATTGATTCCATTTATACAAAGACAGTTAAACTCTGTGGGTCTGACGCATTCATTTAATAAGCATTCCAGTAGCAGGTATGCACTGCATTAATTGGCACATTTCGGTAGCCAATGTACTTGGCTATCTGCCTCCATTAGTCCCCATTGATTCCAGGTACCAGAGATTGCTCAGTGCATTTAGATTGAGACCACTTTTCTTTTTGTCTTTAGATCTCTTTATTATGAGGGAGCAACCTGAGGGGAAGCAAGTGAGACCTTGTAATTACGAACGAATTGTATTGAAGAATGCCTCCGACTACCACTACATGAAGATCCAGCTGTAAGATAACATTTTGACTAGATATTTGTGATTGATTGCAAATGGATCTGTAATATGTATATTTTTATTTTATTTTTTAGAGTATTCCAAGGAGACCGTCTCAGACTGAATGCAGCAGAATTCAAACAATTGATTATTTTGGCTCTGAGGGAATTGCATGGAGAGGTGTGTACATGTTTTAATTGACCTAGTAACTTTTACATTTCCCCATAGAAAAGACATATTGGGCTGCAAGATGTCGCTTATGTAGTCGAGGCTAGTCCAGTTTTGTTTCTAACTCTGCGAGCACGATTGTAGGTTATTAAAAGAGCTATCGATCCTAAAGATTTTAGTAGTTTTTTTTTCTCTACGCCCTAATTCCTTTAATGGCCTCAGAGAAAAAATTGTTAAAAAGGCAGCGTAGTCCTGTTGCACAGGCCAGATTTCCACATGTTAATTCATTGCTGAGCAAGGGAATTGTCCAAGCATATCCTATGCACAAGGGGCAATGTATTAAGAAGGCTGTCGTAAAAAGCATTGTTTTGCTGATGAAGGCATAACTATGAACTTGGCCAATACATGGCACACAACCTTATATTTAATAAATGTAATAATTAAATGGGTTTTAAGGTCAAGCAACTGATGCGTGCTTAGCAGTGCTTAATTTGCAAAAAAAAGTGCCGGGGCTCAAATATTTTCGAGCATGCCTGTGACGCATCTGGACGGGCAGCTCCCAGTCCACGGTTTCCACCACCCATGGGCTGCTCCCCACATTGTAAGGATATTTGGTGTTGAAGCTGTAACTCTCACCAGCTCATTAAGGTAGATGGATACACTACCAAAGGCATATGTGCATTTTACAGATGTCAATCAACCTAACACAAAATAACTCCACATGCTATTTGTGTCTTAAAGTAAGGGTAATATTTGAGTGCTTTTTAAAACACATCGTTAACATGTGGCTCTGATTCTATAAGTGGTGTTGACCATGTGCTTTCCTCCTATAGAAACTTGATGAGCAAATTCAGTAAAAATCATATCTGAACTAAAGAACTTCCCCGCAGCTATATAGGATGGCACCCGTGGTCATTGACTCTTTCCCTGTCATTTTCCCTGTGTTGGTTCTGTTGGTATGGTCACTATCCTGTCCACAAGCACAGAGCATTGACTGCCACCTTCCAACTCATTGATTTCCTTACATGGATAACTAGCATTGTCCTGCTCACCTAAATCATCACGTTCATGGATAACAATGAGCTGGAACAGGATGCAGAGACCCTAGCCATTGCACACTGTAGTTGCTTGAAGTTTGACTTTGACTTCGACAACAGTCACAAAGTTGCCAAAACACCACATATTGTCTCAGGCTTAGTTTGATCAGTAAGTGCCAGGGCTCAAGAGTAAGTGGTGGGGCTGATACCCCTATCCCCCAAATTAAGCACTGCTGCTGAACAGCATTGTCTTACCAAAAATAACAAAAGTTGTAATAAAAAGAGCACATAACCTGTTAAATATCTATCTCCAAATGCTGCCTGTTTGAATGTGGCAACTTTGAGTTTTGCAGCTAATCTGCTCCAGCAATGGGAAATATATATGGTGCTCACTCTCCTGACATGTCATGTACCAGTTGCTTATTTATTTTCCCAGGATCACGCATGGTGGAGCTGGGATTCTGGGGTGCACGGACTAGTTGGGCAACAGTGTAGCCAGGCGCAAGTCCTAAAACTTTGGGAGACAAAATAGCATGGTCAATATGTCACAAAAAGTGATGCAACTGCAAGTTGAGTAAGTGACCCCCATCTGTGGTAGCAATAATCGAAATTGCTGGTAGGTAGGAGATTATTGGCTCCTGCTTGTATCTGTTGGTTTGACACTAATAGCTGCCATGAAGTATTGTTGACTCTTCAGGTCAACGAGTCTCTTACAACTACGCCTCAAAATTGCACTCACCAACAGCCATTGAATAGTAATAATTGACTAGGCGAGTAAGAAATGGTGTGTTGTCTGCATGTGGGGAACCGAGAGGGTGTTTTACTTTGTATGTCTGGTTAGTAGCTTGCAACTTGACATCTTTTCCCCTGTTAGAACCATACCTATGTGAGATTTACTCTGTTTCGGGATGTAGATATTTAAAGCATAGTGACAAATATAATGTACTAAAAGATATAGTTAATATCACATGTGCTGCAGCACAATGTGTACTAGCGATTAGTTTCCCTGGCGGTAGCTCCTGCTTAAGTGGGGGGAATGTCTGATATTATAGGCCTGCTTTTAGATGCTGCACGTCCTCTTTATTTCAGTCCTTGAAATGGCTTTGCACAAAAGTAGCTATTTGTTACATAAGACGAAAGAAAATGAGAGTTGCAAACACAAATCTAGCAGAGAATAAACCTTTTTGCCTAAACGATAATCAATTCCTTGCCAAGACCCACATTCAGCAAAACAATATACATGAAAAGCGCACACTTTTAATGCTTGGAGATGCTCACTGATAAAGATTAAGCCTCAATGTCTTACCATCCTGACTAGAAAGAGACCCTGTTCTACCATTCAAAACGTGGCCAAATCTTTCCTCGGAGGAGTTTCAAAGAAGTTGAATATAAAGCACTGTGCCCCTAGCGACTGCTTCCTTTGCAAACTATCAGTTACCCTATACCTCTCACTTAGGTGCACTCATCTCTATGTTGCCAGTGCAGTGACCGATGCAAGAAAGACTTATGTAGGACCCTCAGACCGAGTTGAACAATGTCCGATGTGTTCATTGCAGTTCAGTTCTTTAGTAACCGCATGTTGCTGGTTAGTGGCTCTTGCAGTTGTGATGTGCCATCATCTTCATGCAAAAATCTCAACAAGGCAATTGAGAAGCAAAGGTTCTTTGGGCTGACGACTCGGGTGTGCTCTCTGGTTCACGGAAGGGAGCACTCCATAGGGCAGTCGTTTTCAAACCTTTGTTAATGCTTGCCCCCCTTGAGTAAACATAATGTTGATGAACCACTCCTGCCTTCTGTGTGTACAAATATTGTTACTGGGCTCCCCAGAAGCCTTATCTCCTTGCTTGTATTCTCTATTAAAGGCAGTCACTGTACTCCCCTTTTTAAAGAGCATCGTGCCCCCCCCCCCCCTCCCTAGATATCTTTTGGGCTCGACTAGGTGGGCCTGCTCCACAGTCAAGACCAATACCATAGGGCATTGCTTTCTGGTCAAGGTAAAAAAAAGTCTAGTGATCACAAATGCTCGCAGAGCTTGCCCTCGATATCCAGTCTTAAAAGGTTGAAATCCATCATAGCAGCCCCACATTTCTTTTTTTTTTCTTTTTTATTTTTTTTGGTGGCTGCTGCTTCCTTCTTTGGGATTCGCTCTGAGGATTGACAAAGTACGAGTGCAGACCCTCGGATTATAAATGAAACTGGTAGCTGAGATGGGTTGCTGCTCCCAGTTGCAAGGTACTTGGTTGCCACTCAGTCATTGGTTGGTGCCACGTTGAAACTTTCCTGGGGATTGTAATTATTTATACAGCGCTTATAAACAGGTGGAGTGCTTCAGGGCGGGAAGGGAACAAGGGAGTACAGTAATCTTTCTTGGGCCTTGAAGTTTCCAAATTATCCTACAGAAAAATTAGCATACTGGACCTGACAGCATTTCTTCTAGTGCAAGTGCACGAAGTATTACAGTTGTGACTAGGGAGGGAGACAAAAAGGGGGGGGGGGAACAAGACAGACAAACTTACTAATCCTAGTAACATTTAGGTGATGCAGGCGTACAGATGGAGGTGCAAGGAAGAGAGTGGGGTACTAATCCTAGTAATATTTAGGTCCTGCAGGCGTACAGATGGAGGTGCAAGGAAGAGTGTGGGGTACTAATCCTAGTAGCTGTCATGAGCACTACTCCCGAGGAGCCAGGACTGGCCCAGCACCCCCGGAAGCAGACCCTTCTTCCACATCTCCGGACCCAGCAGACCCCTGCAGGGGCCCTTTGGACCGTGTCCTGGCGTCTTTGGCGCCAGGCTCATAAAGGACTTCAGTCCCGGCGCCATAGGCGCCGGGCTCATATTGATAAACTGTGTAATAATGCTTGGGTGGACTTACCTGAGGCAGACCATGCTGCATACTTATCCAGAACAATCCAGTATGGCTGAAGTCCCCAGCCATCAGGGCTGGGAGGAACTATTTCCTCTATTCAGGAACTCTTTTCTTACCTGGGTGGGGCCGGTGGAAGAACACACACCTGAAGCACTTCTCTGCTATTTAAACCACGCCCGATGGAATACACGTGCTTCGCATTATTCTGCATCAGCAGCAGGACGCTCACCGAGTCGGCTCCTGCATCCTGGCTCCTGACACGCCCGCCAGCACCCGGAACACCTTCAAACAGACAAGAAAAGAGAAGGCGAGCATTAGAAATTATACTTATCGAAATCCGGCCTCAGCAATCCTACCTCCGACGATCCTGCAAAGGAAAGGTACAAGATTAGCAGCGCTCTCAAACGCTCGCAGCCGCGCCGCCTTGCCTTACCCATCCGTGGCCTCGCCGAACGCCACCGCAGCCACGACGCCGGCAGCATCTCGGCACCTGAAAGACAGAAAAAGACAGTCATTAGAGGTGCCCGCTCTAAAGCGGCCACATTTCTTCCACTTACTTACGTGCCTCATCACGCGCGACAGCGGCTGTGTCGCCGGCAGCATCTCGGCACCTGTAAGCAGAAAAAGAGAGTCATTAGAGGTGCCCGCTCTAAAGCGGCCACATTTCTTCCACTTACTTACGTGCCTCATCACGCGCGACAGCGGCTGTGTCGCCGGCAGCATCTCGGCACCTGTAAGCAGAAAAAGACAATCATTAGAAGTAAGCAGTCGCTTTTCTTTCACTTGCCTTCCTCCACCGCGGCCACGACGCCAGCTACATCCCAGCACCTGCATAAGAGGAATACATGGTGAGCACTAACTAAGCACGGAGAACAAATACTCACCAAGAGACTTACCTGCTTTAGGTTTCTGGGCTCCGGCTCCTGTGGAGAAAAGACACTCATACTTACGGCTACCGCAGAAGAGACTAAAGGACACAGTGTCCGCAACTATTTCCCATCCAGTGACGTAACTGGATTCTATGCACCCCTGCACCTGAAGCAGGATGGAGAGCTCATCTTTACAATACCTAAGGTGAGAGCTCGCAGAAACCAAGTTGGGGGTCAAGAAGAGTGAGAAACGGGAGATTGGTGGGAACACATATGCACCCCAGCTGGTAATCAATCCCTTTTCTTCCACCGGCAGAAAACTTACTCTACAAGCCAGGCAATCCAAATTCGGAGGCCCCGTCCAGTGCCTCTTCCGGGCCCTGCGCCTCACGATAGAAGAACGGTAGCAGTCTAGTTCGGGTCAGCCTTTCTGTGGGAATCAGGTGAGCGTTACAGTAACATTTAGGTGATGCATGCGTACAGATGGAGGTGCAAGGAAGAGGGTGGGGTACTAATCCTAGTAACATTTAGGTCATGCAGGCGTACAGATGGAGGTGCAAGGAAGAGGGTGGGGTACAAATCCTAGTAACATTTAGGTCATGCATGCGTACAGATGGAGGTGCAAGGAAGAGGGTGGGGTGAGGGGGGCGTAAGTGCGTCCGGTCCAGTAGGACCCTGGGTTAAGTGCAGAGAGGTTGCACTGCTCATGGAGCGCACACTGAAAGTGCAGTAATGCTGAAACCTAGTGCAGAGGCCCAGAGGCAAGTGCAAAAGACTGGCGGGGGGCCTTTGACCTATAAGGCTCTGAAGGTGAACCAGGCAAACAGCAAAAACTGAACAGAGTTAGGGAGGAGAAGGTGGAGAGAAAAGGAACAAAGCTTAGCAGGCTAGAGGGAGATAGAAGGAGGAAGAGGAGAGGAAGGTATTGAGGAGTTTCTGGAACTTAAGGTGCCCCGGCTGAAGCCGGAGAGAGAGGCAGGGAGGCTGTTCCAGAGGGAGCCACGTGCAGAGGATAAATATCTACCCCTAAATCTCTGTTTGTGAAAGCGGCTCACCCACAGCGAATTGGAGGTGGAGGACTCTAGAGGGAGAGTATTTAGGAAGAGAGTGTTGTAGATAGTACGGGCCCCAGCCCCAGAAATCGTTGTGGATTATGCATAGGGTCTTGAACTTCATCCCTGCAGCCACGGGGAGCAAGTTTAGGGATTTCAGCGCTGGAGAGCTGCGGTCCCTGGGCCTGTGGCCCAGGATAAGTCTTCTGGTTCTGTTCTGGATGACTTGTAGAGGACGAATAGTAGAAGTGGGAAGGTTGAGAAAGAGGCAGTTCCAATAGTCCAGCTTAGAGAGAACCAGGTCTCTCGAGGTGGTGAGGCTCTGGGGGAAAGTGAGAAAAGGTAGAATACCTCTTAGAGGTGCAGTTGGTAGTGGGACATTTTGGAGATGTGAGAAGAGAAGGAGAGAGTGGAGTCGAAGATGACCCCAAAATTCTTTGCCTCACTGGTAGGTGAGAGCGCAGTGTAAAGGGAGTCCGGCCAATGAGAAACTGGGAAAGCGGAAGCAGGGGTCCCAATAAGGACAATCTGTCTTACTGGCATTCAGGCAGAGATTGTTAGCAGCACACCAAGACTGAATTGCGGATAGACGATGAGCAAGGAGGAGGCTGAAGGTAGCCTGAAAGAGAGCTGCGTGTCATCCGAAGGTTTGTGTTAAAGGTAGAGATCCTGTGGCCAAGGGGGCCATATAGGTATTGAAGAACCAGGGGGATAGGTCAGATCCCTGGGGGACACCACAAGTAGAGAGAGTGATGGAGGAGAGAAAGGACCCAAGTTCCACCTGGGTGGGCCGTCGGAGAGATCTTCCCAAACCTTTGCTAGGGTGTGAATTTAAAGTCAAATCCAGACACCAGTCCAGCATCCCGCTATAGCTAACTGCAACACTTGCTCTCCAAGGTAGGCAAATGTCATGACAAAATGTCTGTGTATACACTACTCCCTCTTCCTAGACACATTAGACTTTTGCTGTCCGTACTGGATTTGCACAAGTAGTCCCTATAAGCTCACCACCAGAGGGTTAAAAAAAAATAGTTTAATGCCGGACTCGAACCACTGAGCGTAAGAGTGTGAACCGGGTATGGAACATGTGGTGCTCCACATTGTTTTTAAGACCAGTTCATTGACCCTCAGCTATCCTCCCGGCCGGATGGGTTTTCTTACCCCTTCCTGAGGAGGTGAGCTTTAGGGTGACCAAAACCCTTATTCTCTGCTGTATCTTGATGGAGGCTTCCTGGGATCCAGTACCACATCCTCCCTCTTCCTCTTAGTCTTGAGCCGGACAACCTCAAATTCCGGAAGCTCCTCAAGACTTTCCTTTTCACCTCCTCCCTCCCTTCTTCCCTCCTATGCTAATCTAACAGTTGCTGTGCTGGTGACCCTAGCCCTTATAGGTCCTTTGGGCCCTGCCTCCCTCACCTAATCGCCTCAGTCTCTGCCTACACAGCACTTGCCTCAGCACCCACTGGCCTACACGACTGTAGGTCTGCAATTACCTACTTATTGCAGCTCAACGCTCCCTAGCTCTTACTATACTGGGCACTTACATCTGCTGCTCGCCCACGAGCACGGCCACTCAAGCACTTACAGCCCCCCCCCTTCCCTCTCTTCTCTCTCTGCACTTGCACATTCTGAATACTCACAAGGCCTAGTAGGTTTGTCTTTATTATCCAGTGTATACATTGTTTTCAATCCCAGGTTCCCTCCCTATTGCCCTGTGGGCGCTTTGAAACACAATAGTGTATTTGTGCCTAACAAATGCACAGTAAATCAATAAAATAGTCAAGCCAGGAGAATATTAGAGCTCTGGCGATGGATGTACAGCTATCAGTAGATGTCTCGTTCTGGTTAGGTACAGGTTGGAATCCAGATAGACTCCCAGAGTTTTGACTTCCGGAGAAATGGGGATGCCGTCGATGGTGAAAGATTTATAGGCTGAACTTAGTTTGTTGCGTTGGGGTTGTGATCAGACCAAGAGCAGCTTAGTCTTGTCATTGAGACAAAGTGAGTGATGGGCCATTCAGGCCTGTATAGTGTGGCAGATCGATCCCAGCGAGTTGGTGTCAGTGAGATAGTCTCCTGAAATGGGTAGGAAGTATTGTCGGTGTAGTTTGTGTAGGTGAATCCCCTGGGTGTCGAGAAGGTTGAAGAGGGGTTTAGTAAAGATATTGTAAAATGTGGGTGAGACACAGGAACCTTGAGGTACGCCGCAAGTAACTGGGGCTGGAGTAAATAAGTCGAGGGGGGGGGGGGTAAATACCCTCATGGACCTGTTAGAGAGGAAGGTGGGTATCCAGGCTGTGGCTTTGTCTGAGAAGTGGGCTGCTGAAGTTGGGTGTTGGCGCAGGATTTGGTGATCCACCAAATCAAAGGCAGCAGAGTGGTCTAGGAATAGTAGGAGATCGATTTTACCAGCACCCTTTAAATCATCCATTTCGATTTATTTATTTTTTTAAATCGAGGAGTGCGGTTTCAGTGCCGAAACCAGGTCAGACTCCAGATTCACGTAGGCCTAGGAGATTGTTAGCTTCCAATTGGTGCTGAATATGAAGGTATGCTATGCCTCGCTATCCAAGATTTTGAGAAGGAGCGGTACTGTGGTGATCGGGCGGTAATTGGTGGGTATGTTTGGGTCAAGGGTATTTTATTTTTTTATTTTTTTTGGTTTTGATCGGGGTAAGACACTTGCATTTTCTAAATTCATTGGTACTGGGCTAGAGGCAAAGGAGGAATTCATGAGTGAGGCTATGAATGGAGCCACTGCTTCGGCACAGTCTTTTTTTTTTTATTGCTGTGGGCTGGCAGATCTCACGTTGGCATCTGGAGGGTTTAAACCCTTCTATGATTTTGGTTACCTCTGTAACTGACACTGGCTTGAAGTCAGAGATGGTGGTGGGGAGCAGAGGGCGGTGGCACTGTTTTTTCTTTAATGAGATCTTTTTTGGAAGGAGGTTCTTTTGTCTAGTAAGGCATTTTATAATGTTGGTACACCAAGTGATATCTTTGGGGCAGCCATGCGGGCGGGGGGGGGCACTGGGGACTTGAGTTCGCAGAGTATGGCGAAGAGTTCCCAGGTGCTCAAATTGGCTTTACTGATTCTGTCACTGTAAGTGGTGTTCTTGGCAAGGAGAATGGCTTGTTTGCATTTTTTGGAGAGGACACAGAAGTGATATTTATTGGATTCAGAGGGATTTTTTCTCCAGGCAATTTCAGCTGTCTGTTTGTTCCAGCGGATTGTCTTCAGACCAGAGGTGAACCATGAGTTAAGGTGGGCAATAGGTTTTTCTTTTTTTTTGTTCCCTACTGGAGCCACTGTGTCAATGGCGTGCAGTAAGGAGTTGTTGTATGTCTACTAGCTTGGAGGGGTTTTAGGAAGGTTTTGGTTGTCGGTCAGGGCCTTCAGTAATGAAAGCATTCTGCCAGAAGTGATGTTTCTGTTGTTTCTGGTTAGGGTGGCAGGTGCAGGCTTGGGAGAGGTTTGGGTCAAGTTGCAGGTCGGTATATTAAAGGAGATGATATTGTGATCCGACCAAGGGCAAGGCTTGTTGGATAGGATGGAGACGTTGCAGTTTAAATCAGCCAGCCAGTCCAAGGTTCAGCCTTTATTGTGATTGGGGCTGGTGATGTGATGCTTGAAGCCTGGGGCTTCAAAGTTGTTGGCTAGCGTGAGAGCGTTTTGGTCGGCACTGTCATTAAGCCCTGGATTCATATCACCTAGGAGGCGGGTTCTAGTAGTAGGTTTAACTTCTGATACGTGTAGATGAAGATTGCCATCTTCAAATGAAAGGTGTGGCCTGGTGGTCGAGACCATGTGTCGATTAAAGGAGGTGGTGTGCGTTGGTGACCATTTGATGGACAAGGGATCTCCTGAGTGGAAGTCTAGAATGCTGGAAGCTCTGATGCCTAAGGAGTCTTTGGTGAGGGTGCTGGTGGCCGGCAGCTGGGATACCGAGACGGTCCGGGCAATGACGGTGGAGCGGTGCCCGAGCTGATTGGCACCTGCAGGAGGCTGGTAGACCCGGCGCGGTCTGTGCAGAGTGCCTCAGCTGGGAAGCACAGCTGACGGGCGGGAGCCGAGCGAAAGGCTACACTGTCGCAAGGCAGCGGAGGAGCCGCGCTGAGTGAGAAACTAGCACGGATTCAGAACTGTGGTGCTCCTGAGCCTGGCGAGCTGGGAGGAACGAAACCCATGCTGCCCCCGGCCTTGGGGAAGACACTGCAGCCCTTAAGATCAAAGGGCAATAAAAAACAGTGGATCGAAGTGCGCAGCATACATTTGCTGCAGGCTGATAACAGAAAAGGCCAGACACGGCGCAAGCCCTGGCCTTCTGATGTACAGAGGGGATCACTGCCCTGAGTGTTTAATTCATAGCAAAAGTGCACCCTGGAGTCTCCCCTGGGTATGAAGGCACAAGTGGAGTTGCTGACCTGAGGAAAGTTGAGAAACGCATACTAAAGGGGGCCACCTGGGACCCCTGGGCTGTACTGCGCGTGTGGGGCAGCGCATTGAACAACAGGAGGACAGGGGTGCATATTGAATAGGGGTGCCTGCTGGGCGGAACATGGACATTGCTAATAAACCAACGCCACGGGGATGGTGATCTCTGGGATACAGCGGACGGAAGCTTAAGCCACTGGTTGCCACTTGGTTGAATCTGAGAGGGACTGCTGTGGATGCAGATGGCGGAGTGCAGCATGCAAAGAGCCTGGTAAACAGGTGACCTCTAAGACGCAATAAGACTCTCTGAAACGTGGGAGGATGCAACCCACTCTAGGACTAGCCCGGCAAACACTCTACGCTGGGGCCCCTCTGGGATAATAGCCTCAGACCCGACGAGATGCACTGGTGACGTATCAACCCTGAGAAGTAGGATCAACACACCCGAGACCAAGCAACCTCGAGCGCACAACTAAGGCCACAAGATGACAGGACGAGGGGCCGTAATCAAGAATAAGGACAAACAATCTACAATGGAGGCATTTGCCAAAACACAAGTCTCCTGCGGCCATAGCACCCAAAGGCTTGACCGCACCAGTGGAGAGCACCGTAGGCACTGACAATCCCCAAATACTAACGGCCATCACGGAGTTGAAAGACTTGTGGGGGACAGCGATGTCGGTCCTGCGCACTTCACTGGAGGCTAAAATAGACGCGGTGGGCATAGAAGTCACCCTGCTAAGGCAAGATGTTAGGGCGTTGGCGGAGAGAACGAGCAGCCTGGAGAGCGCAGTGCAAATCAACACGGACACTAGCACTAACAACGCAAAGGAGGTTCATGCGCTGAAGCAACAGGTAGCTAACCTAGAGAACCAGACGGAGGAAGCAGAAGGGAGAGCGAGAAGGAATAACATCCGCGTGGTCGGCCTGCCGGAAGGGGAGGAAGGACAAGACCCGACGGACTATGTTGAGAACCTACTTCTACAAGAAATGGGGGCTGAAAAACTCTTGCAAGGATTCGCGGTGGATCGTGCGCACCGAGCTCTTATGAGAAAGCCAAAGCGTGGGGCTCCTCCCCGGGCGATAATCGCGAAAATACTGAACTATAGAGATTGTGAGAAGATATTGGAATACTTCCGTAAAGGGTGGACGATTGAAAGGGCCTCAAGCACCATTACGGCGTATCCTGACTACACAATGCTGGTCCAGAGTCAATGGTACAGCTATGTGGCGATTAAAAGGAGGCTGCGCATGGTTGGCATAAAATATATGCTTCTGTACCCCGCGAAATTGAAGGTGCTGCACAAGAGTAAAACGTACTTTTTTGAGACTCCGGAGGAAGCAACGACATGGCTGGACCTACAGGGCTGCCCGGAACGAGATACGGAGCAATCTCGAGAGGAACACGATAAGTGATTGGGATACTGTATGTATATTGATGTGGCGCAGAGCGAGTACCCCAGCAGCGCCCATGATAAAGATTGAGGCTAAGGGGAGCAACTAATTCAGGTTAATATTGGGCTAGGATGCCAGTGACTGTAACAAACTCAAGGAACTTGAATATAGTAGCGCATATACATATGCAAATTGAGTAGCAATGTGTGGTTAGACTGATGCAAAGCAGGAGCGGCAGGGCAAAGGCACCCTACCCCCTTGAACATTAGTTGTATTTGCAGTAGGTAAGCCACTAGGGCGACCTCACCCTGCAGAGCTTCGAGTACAGGCGAGAGCCAGAAAGAGCTAGATGCGGGGGTGCCTGAGATCCAGGGATGGAGCTGGGCAACAGTTAAAGGGGGGGCTGTTGGGGATGGGATGGGATGGGAGGTGGGAGGAGGGTAAAGGGGGGGGTTTGGGGTGTTTTTGGTTGTGGGGAGTTTATACAGGGGAACGAGCCTATATAAACGAGAATGGAACTTAAAGTTAGACTGCACCTGTGGGGGGAGGAATGGAAATCAAACAAGCCACGGGGGACCTTAAAATAGTTACATGGAACGTAAGAGGGCTCAATAGTTATTTAAAGAGAAATAAAGTTATGTTGTACCTGCGTAGACAAAAAATAGATATTGCATTGCTGCAAGAAACTCACCTAACGCGGGAGAAAATGGATACGATTGCTGAGAAGGGGTGTTGGTGGGCTCATCATACTCTGCTTATGCCAGGGGTGTGCTTATTTGAGTGGCGCCAAATGTCCCATTCCAGCGATTGCAAGTGGTAGCTGAGGCAGATGGGAGGATGATTACATTGAGGGAACTGGTGGAAAATAAGGAGATAAGCATAGTAAATACGTACGCCCCGAACCAGAACACAGCGGCGTACATCAGAACACTGTGTACTAATTTGAGCAGGTGTGTAGGGAGCGCGGTGATACTGAACCCAAGGGTATATAGATCGGATGGGAAGATGGATAGACCTGCCCCTGCCGCCAAAGCGTTAGACATTGCTGAGCAACTTTGGCCTAGAGGATGCATGGAGATCGAGACACCCCCGAGAGAGGCAATATTCACATTATTCTGCCCACAGCAATTATTCACGAGGTTGGATTATGTCTTTGCTACACCTGAAGTAATAGCGGAGATCACACAAATAGAATATAAAGCTAGGGTCCTTTCGTACCACTCGCCCCTGATTCTCGAATGGCAATACTGCCCCTCAAGAGCGAGGATTCCAACATGGCGCCTACGGGCGGAAGCACTAAAAGACCCCTTTTTTAGGGAGGAGATTGTAAATTATTTTGAGACGAATACTGGTAGTGTGGACTCGGCGGGAACACTGTGGGAGGCCTTCAAAGTTGTGATGAGGGGAGTAGCTATAGCAAAATCTAAAGGCCTACAAGGTGGTATTCTAGCCGATCTGCAGGAGACAGAGGAGAAGCTTAAAGAGGCGAAGATGGTACAGATGAGATGTTAGAACTGATACTCCTGTTGCAGCAAAGATGTACGGAATATTGGGATAGATTGTGTAACCTCAACTGTAGACAGCACGCGGGAGGTGATAAACCTGGGAGACTCCTGCTGTGGTTATAATAAGAGCGAGACCCCCAGAGTCACAATTAGGACCATAGTGAGGGAAGACTATAGCGTGGTAGACGCACAAGAGGGAGTCGATCAGGAATTTGCAGACTATTATAAATTATTATATGGGGACGATGGGAAGGGTAGTCTCGATACGATAAGAGAAACGCTGGAAGACAGAGGTTTGCCAAAGATAAGTGAGGTAGAGAAGGAGGAGCTAGATGCACCAATTACCCTAGAAGAATTAAGGGAGGTGGTGAGGCAGTTGCCTATTAGCAAAACTCTGGGGGCAGATGGACACCTGAGTGAGTTTTATAAAGCATATATGGAAGAGGTCCTTCCCCCCACTGTTAAAAATGTTAAACAAAGCGTTTGAGACGGGAAGCTTACCAGAGTCGCTGAGAGAAGCAATAATAATACCGCTTCCCAAGCCTAATAAGCCTGGGCACAGCTGCAGCTCCTATAGACCCTTGTGGATGCGGAATCAAGACTGCAAGATATTGACTGCTGTCTTGGCGAATAGACTGAAGAGGGTTATTGGTAGACTGATACACCCTGATCAAACGGGTTATGTCCCGAATAGGAACATCACCAACAACTGTAGACGACGCCAACGAATCATTGGGAGAGGCAGCGAAAATGAAGATGAAATGGCTATTGTGTCCCTGGACGCAATAAAGGCCTTTGATTCAGTTAAATGGCCATGGCTGCTTGCGGCCCTGGAGTGCTATGGGATGTGACCTGGATACGTACGGTGGGCAAAAATACTGTATAGCGAACCACTGGCTAGACAGGTTCAGTGATATCGGGAAGGTGGCAGCTTAGCAGGGGCACCAGGCAGGGATGTCCATGGTCCCCAATGCTCTACAGACTTGCCATGAAACCTCTAGCCATATACCTGAGACAACAATATGACATCATAGGCATCGAAGTGAAAGGGGAGCGACATCTGATCTCCCTGTATGCAGATGACATGCTGCTGTAATTGAGGTACCCGGAAGAGCATCTCCAATACATCCTAGAAGTGATGGAGGGATATGCAGAGTTGTCCGGCATAGCAGTGAACCCCCAGAAGTCCAGCATGTTCCCATTAGGGGGGTATAAAGGGATTCCAGCTGAGCGGTTGCCTGTGTTACAGGTACTATGGGCAGTCGGCACATTTCGGTATTTAGAGATACACATATATCACACAGTGGAAGAGGAGCATAGGTGCAACACAGAGGTGGCTATCCAAAAAATTGAAAAATGCATGCAGTTTTGAGTAAAGCTCCCCTTGGCAATGATGGGGCGGGGAGCAAGGCTCAAGATGGTGGTCCTGCCTAGGATCTTGCACTACTTTGGGAACTTACCATACCTGATGCCTAAGAAGTTCTTCACCAAATTGAATAGTATGTGCAGGGATTTCCAAGGGCATGGCACGCAAAACAGAGTGGCGCTATGGAAGCTACAGAATTTCTACCACAAGGGGGGGATACAATTGCCCAATTATGAGGTGTATTATGTGGCAAGCCAGTTGCCAAATGGCTCTTGGATGAAGAGACCTCTGAATCCAGGCTGTTTGGGCGCGATTGTGCACCATTTTATTTGAAAGAGATGATGTGGGTACCTAAGGCAGAAATGATAGGGCGCCCTAAAATGATGTTACTAGGGTGGAAGATGTGGCGTAGGGCGTGCCAGATGATGGAGACCCCGTTCCCATGCTATCTGCAGGTACCTCTGGCTGCATTAACAGGGGAGATGCACAGCTCAGAAGGATAATCCGGAACCACTGGGAAGCGGTAGGATTGGCAACAATGGGTGATATTTGGCGGGAGGTTTCTATCATTACCTATGAGGGGCTGCAAGATGAGACTGGGTTGCATGCGGGCCAGTATATCACATATCACAGAATTGTGCAGAAAATTAAGAGAATATAGCCTGAAACAGTGCTGGAGAAGAACTGGACGCCACCATAGATACGATATACAACATAACTGAAGGGGGCCATGAGATTTCTAGAATATATGAGATGCTGATGGCTAAAGAGGGGAAGGAGGTCACACAGTTGAGACTAGACTGGGAAGCGGAAGTAGGGGCCCAGATGGAGGATGGGTGCAGGGATATCATAAAGTATCTAGAAATGCGAAATTGAAACAGATACAACTATATATTACGCACAGAGCGTATATGACGCCCCAGAGAATCTCGAGGTTTGAGAATGCAGGACGGCAGGCATGCCCCAAGTGTGATGAGGAAAGCGCAGGCATGGTGCACATGTTCTGGTCATGCCCGGTCATTGAACGCTTCTGGGGTGAAGTAAAAGGGGAAACTGGAAAAAAAGGGGGTCCAAATTGTAGTGGACACAGTGGGGAGTTCCCAAGATCACGAAAGCTCAAGCATGTGAGTAATCTGAAAGATTTGGCTTATGTGCTTGCAAAAAGGAGAATTGCCGTGGGGTGGAAGACCTGCCCAAACCAAGAGTGGAAGTGTGGTGTAAAGATTTGCATAAATGGGCAGAAGCAGAAACCATGGTTTGGCAAGAAACGAGTAACGCAGGGGGGGGAGGAAGAGACTGAGTCCCTGATGGCTTAGAAATCACTGATAGCCGAGATGTTTGGGTCAATACAGGACCCGGCAGAACCCACAGAAGGAGAGACCGTACCACAGGATGCAGAAACAGAATGTGTAAAGTAATAGACTCGTGAGGGGGGGTGGGATAAGGGAAGCAGTGGCTAGAAGTGAATAATGTATAATGAAACGGTTGATACATGCACTGCCTGTTTGGTTTGTATCGTTTGTTTAAATTGAGTAATAAAAAAATGTTTAAAAAAAAAAGATGGTCCTGAGGCCACATGCAGCCAAGCTTCAGTGATTGCAAGCAGGTCTGCTGACTGGATGTGATCAAGTTGCAAATGTCAAGTGCATGGGCTTTGAGGGACCTGGTGTTGATGAGGGCACATCTGATGGGTATATTTGTGTTTTGGCTATGGGCAAGGTCACAACAGTGGGGTGATGTACTGAACATCGGAGGCTGCGTGCTTTACTGTGCTCTGTCCTCCCGCAGAGTCGAACTATCAGTGAGAGTATACACCTGTATTGTTAGTGTAACATAAGGTAAGTGTTGACTAAAATGGACACTGCGCACTCCTAAATTAATTCAATCACTGATAAAAATAACCCAAGAAAATTGCATCCACTTGAGCAGCAACATCTGGTGAAAGGGACACTTAACCCAAACTTGTCCAAAAACTGGTATAGATAAAGGGACCAGAAACCTAAACCCTGGAAAAAGCCAAGTAGGGTGACACATTGGCATGTGCTGGCCAATGAGTTATTGTTGGTAGTTGAAGCTGTACACATTATGGATTGTGATTGTTTTGTAAAATAAATATAGACCCTAATTGGTGTCTTACTCGGGTTTTGAAACAAGCATGGCATGTGAATCCTTTGCATGTCTACTATAATGAGGACCACACTTTTCCCCTAACGTATTAATCCACAGCGCTTAGGGTTCTGGTCTCTTTAGCTATACCTGTCTTGTTAGTGGATGGGGCAGGAATTGGTTGTTGGCCCCGAGTGCCCCTGGGACCGATTTGGGCTTGGGCGGTTGAAGCAAACCTAAAGTCTGCCATTCGTTTTCCTTCTCTGATGCTGTCTGCGTTGAGATCTCCTGTGCTCCCAGAACCTAATCATGTAATTCACATGCTGGGAACACTCGGCTTTCCTATTGTGCATGTGTTGGAAGTGAAACACTGTATCCTGGCACGGGAATCGCTTGCCGGGTAACAATGCCCGATTTAATTTTCTTACTGCAATGAGCACTCCACATTCGGGAAGTCAGGGCCTTGTAACCTGTAGGGCTTCGGAGTTCAACATGGTTCGTGCAAACTCTAAGAAATAACTTTGATGGATTGGATGAAGCTGGAACAGTATATACACATATGATCCTATATCTGAGTGAAGGGAAATTACTTTCTTAAAAGACAAAGGATTTATTTCTTTTCATTTGTTTTTGGCTCTACTCCAAAGAGCTAAAATGTATACTTTAGGATGGGGTGCCTTTTTATTGTCCTGCACGGTGTCACAATGGTGGTCAGGGTTAAGATTTCTAGGGCTAGCCTGCCCTAACTGATTACTGGAGCGGGAAGAATACAAGCCCCCCTGGGACTGGCTTGTTTGTGACTGTCCTATGCCATGTGACGAACACCAGGGGCAGGTGATCAGGAGATCGCCCCCACAGCGCCTCTGGACCTAAACTCCACCAGTTGGGGTTGCCTAGGACCATCACTTAGCAACCCCCAGAACTTATCAGTCGACTGCTTCACATCCCTTGCAGGATCAAATTCACATTTGAGTCCCTGATTGAAGCTTTTGAGGACAGAGCAGATATAGGTCTGAGTAAAAGCCATACAGTCAGTCACTAATACACAGGCCTCCCACCAGGCGTTGGTTTTAGGTTGCATAATTTGCATTTGTTGTTTGAAGTCTGCTTTGTTGATTGTACTGTAGCTTGTATCGCACACCTTTTTTCTTTACAATCTGTGCTCTTTTTGTTTTTACCCCTGGTGACCTTTGTTTCCGACTCCTCTGTTGAGAAAAGAAATACTACTTCGAATGGATTGTGTCCTCCCATGTATTCCTCATCTTATGATATCCTCGTGGACAGCTTCAGCTGCTTTGGAAAACATTTCGTCTTGGCAGAGGGCGCTGTGCTTCGACACGGTTGACCTGATGTCCCTCGAGGGCTTCCATCTCGTTTGACGTAATCGTCGAGTGTATATATAACATGCGCAGCACCTGTTGGCTTCAGTTCTGTTTTTACGCAAATGCGATAAGCTTTAAGAATTAGGACACGCTTCAGTTTTCAGCAAAAAACGTTACGATATGGCCTCGTCTTCGAGATCTGTAACTCTGAAGACCGGCTTTAAAAAGTGCCTCAAATGCGGTGCTAAAACGTCCATCATGGACCTGCATCTGGTGCCTGGGCATCAAGCATGAAACCTCTTGTCTGTTGATCCTGTCAGTCAATGAGAGGTAAGGCCTTAAAAGAGCATAATTTTTTTGAAACAAAATGGTGGCGTCCTGCCACGTACATTTACGTCAGTTTGCATTATAATTTCCTGCAAATATTATCTCATTTGTCATGCTAAATATCAGAGACACTGTATACTCGTGATTATAAGAGATATAAGTACAAAAGGAACCCCAAGTTTGGCTTTTAGCTTATTTATTTGACTAAGGTCAAACCAAAGAGGTAGAGCAAGGGTACAGTTTCCCTTAATATTTAGTGCTTTTTACAAACCAACACTTGCCTCTAGGTTGGCAAACATGTTCGAAATGGAGTGAAACAGAAAGCAAATTATAGACATAATTCACAAACTTATTGTGCATAGTCATAACATTGTTAGTGCATGAGCATAAGAGCAAGACAGTTATTTCAGCAATTATGATCAAGACAATACATAGGTGTGAGCCATGAACTGAAGTTAGGTTTTCACATAGAACATCCTGGTAGTTATTTCCAAGCTGTATTAATCCAATATTAATCTTCAGTTCATGGCTCACACCTATGTATTGTCTTGATCATAATTGCTGAAATAACTGTCTTGCTCTTATGCTCATGCACTAACAATGTTATGACTATGCACAATAAGTTTGTGAATTATGTCTATAATTTGCTTTCTGTTTCACTCCATTTCGAACATGTTTGCCAACCTAGAGGCAAGTGTTGGTTTGTAAAAAGCACTAAATATTAAGGGAAACTGTACCCTTGCTCTACCTCTTTGGTTTGACCTTAGTCAAATAAATAAGCTAAAAGCCAAACTTGGGGTTCCTTTTGTACTTATATCTCTTATAATCACGAGTATACAGTGTCTCTGATATTTAGCATGACAAATGAGATAATATTTGCAGGAAATTATAATGCAAACTGACGTAAATGTACGTGGCAGGACGCCACCATTTTGTTTCAAATACTTGTAGCTCTGAAGTCCTACCACTTGATTTGAGCAGTCCCTCCTGTTACCCACTTAAAAGAGCATAAAGCTAAATTGTCAGTGGTTAGGATTGGCCATCTACTCCATCGAAATTTGGGTTGTCCCATGAGTTGAGAGATTCATGTCCTTATATAAAAAGATCTCGCTCCAGGAGCAGTCTCTTCTCCATCTTCAAAGAAGGCATCATAAATCTTCTTCCTCCTCTTCCCCTTCTTCCCGCTCTACCCCCCTCTTCTTTCCTCTTCAGATACTTTTCAGGAAAGCAGCTTTGTCTTCACGACTAAATTATCTACTATGGATGAGTGGGAATATTTTAGAAAACAAATGGTTAAAACACAAAAAAGTGGCCATGCTCCAGTCGACGACAAGCATAAGGCCAAGGCAAAACCCTGCGAGCACTCGAGCCCGGTCTTAAGCCGAAAACCTCTCGATTCTTCGAGTACTCGACAGGACGAGAAATCATTCAAGACGACGTCAAGTCCCTCCAAAGCATAATTCGAAGAGTAAGTCGTCGATACCATCAGTATGGGAAGTCAACGCCAAAACAGTCTAAAACCAAGACATTGAAGTCAGCAGTGGAGTTATCGAAGACTTTACCACAAAAACCTCAGTAAAAGGAAAAGGTTTTTAAACCTTGACCAAAAAAGCACCTTTTCAGGCCTTTAACCTCAATATAAGAGTTATGAGACATCAAATGACGCCCCACCTTTTGGCTTAGAATTGTATAAATAAGGGTATTTCTAATTTCCCCAGAAAGTTTAATCTCAGAGGAAGTCAGAGTCAGGGAGTTTCCTGATACCCTACAAACAGTATTGACACTTCACCAGAATTAGACTTTGGAAAGCCAGACCCGGCTGATCATGCTGATGCATCATACAGAAGTCTGATGACAAGGGTTATAGATTTTGTAGGGTAGAATAGACCTGCTCCTCCATTTCAGGATGAACTTGCGTACATATTGGACAAAGGTCCACAAAACGACCCTATACTACCATTTTATGTGGCACTCCAAAAGTAACGTCAAACTGGGAGGTTTCGGAATCTAGTCCTGCAGTTAATGGAAACCTCACCAGAAAATACAGACCATGCAATAGCGACCCATGCTACCTGTCAAAACATCCAACACTGGAAGGTTTAGTGATCCAAGCAACTACGTCCGTCTTCTAAGCAAGCTGCATACCCAACTGTCCCTCCAGATGGGGATGATAAACGTATTGATACCTGTGCAAAGAAAGTTTGTTTTTATTTTTTTTTTTCATCTGGAAGCGTGGCATTAAAGTCTGTTAACTCTACATGTGCACTGGCAAACTTCCCATTCACCCTGTGGGACTGTGTAGCAATGGCGGCTGATCATATACCCGAGGGGGAGGAAAGAAACGGCTTCATAAACCTGAGATGACAAAGAGGCCATTTGTGAGTCTCTTCAATCATGTCTGGACTCTGCTGACAGCATCAGCAGAGCCATGGCGGCAAGCACTGTAATAAGCAGGTTTGTGTACTTGAGGAAGTCGGGATTTGCACCTGACGTACAATCTAGACTCCTCCACATGCCCTTTGACGGCTCTCATTTATTTTGTAACTAGCTGGGCTACCCGGCATTGCCTGTGTCTTTTCCCAAAAATGATCATGTAATGGATGAACAGTAATGTTTCTCCCCCTGCCTTACAGATTAAAAGAAATAACTGTTACAACTTTTACAATAATCTTTCATACTATTTTTATTTTCTCATTTCCCAAATAAGGGGGAGGACCCATTTAACTTTAGGCCCATCACGCTATTAGACAGGAGGGGGAAAGTTAGTAATATGCGCGAAAGTAATATGCGTGCACCTCCAGGAATGGGTTTTTGCAAAATGAGATTGACCCTCTCCAAGCTGGATTCCAATCTGGAATGAGCACGATAGACCAGGCATTTTGTTTGCACGTCATAACGCAGAAGTACACGGCCCTGAGGATGACAAAGGTGTATTCTGCCGAACGGTGAAACATGTGTAGAGAGACACTCGTGAGAATAACACCAATAAATGCATGATATTAGCAACAAACTGTAGCTTTTAATTTCTCTCCAAATCTGGCATCTTACAAACAAGGGAGCCAAAAAATTGAAGTTGGCGCAAAAACAGTTTAGCCCAACCTTGTATTTTCAAGTATTCTGCTTTTGTCGACATCCGGACCGCGTTCAACTCCGTGTCGAGACCAGCTCTATGGAAAATCTTGGTAAAGGGGGAAATTCAGTCTGCCCTCTTACAGATATATACTCTGTTAACACTGCCTCTGTTCGATGGGGAATGGGCGAGGAAATAACCGACCCCTTCGAAGTATCGAGAGGGGTAAGGCAGGGTTGCATGCAGGCCCCTCTCTTTTTCTTGTTGGACATCAATGAGGTGGTAAGGTCTGTTTAGAAGAAAATGTCTGGACCCCCAAATTGGGTCTGGAGTCCTGCACTGTTCGTTTTTGCTGACGATACAGTCATACAATCCACATCACCAAAAGGCCTCAGGACTACTCTGGAGACCTTCATGGAAAAATGCACCTAGCTGTGTCTGGAGATCAACATAGCAACAAAAAGTTTGGTCTTTCGCCTGAAGTTCAGCAAATTTACTAAAATGGTGCTGCCCATTAAGAATACTCCCCTCGAGCAAGTCCAGGAATACGACTACCTAGGCCTTGGGTTTAATGACCAGGGGAATTGGCCCCTTCAAGTGAGTATATCATGTCTGCAGATAGAAAAATACGGGGCAGGGATTGTGAGATTCTTTTATTCACATGGTCAAGGTCCGATCTCACCTGCAATCAGAATGTTCTCAACGCAGGCCACATCTGAAGCTATGTATGGGGCTGAAATTTGGGGTAGCACAGACTGTAACAAATTGGTCCTGGCGGAGAGAGCCATTCTAAAGATACTCTTGGGGCTTCCAAAATCCTCACCTTGCCCCACACTATACATGGAATTGGAACGGAGACCCATACAGAGAGAGACCAATTTTAGACCAGCATTTTTCTGACTGAGGCTTTGGTCTACCCCAGATTTGAAAAAATACCAAGAAACTGTTCTTCATATTCTAGAGGCTGAAGGAGGGAGATCCCTGTCATGGTTCCAGCACATCAAAAAATTATTGGCGCAACTGGGTTTGTTAGACCTATGGCAGAATGCACAGGGAACACCCTAGGTAGTCCGAGCAAAAGCTAAGAATAATGCTCAGTCGCTCACCGAGGCTGAATTAGCGAACGAGTGCAGGTATCTTTCAGGGGGTCCTCTCTACCTGGCTAGTAAGACATGTCTGGGGTTTGAAACCTATCTCGACATGGTAAGGCCTCAAATTTCCCACAACCAATATATATAATGTTTAGAGTGTCCAACTTGAACCTGGCATGTATCACAAAGAAGTGTGTCCCAAATGGGAATGGTCTTTGCCCAGTGTGTTAGTGGAGGAGTCAGTGTCCCATTTCCTATTTTTCTGTGACGGTTATCAAATGGCATTCACAATGTCGAAGTAGCACTCCACTTTTTCAAGAAATGCGATTTTAAATCAAAGTGGTATACTGTGTGGCTACCTATCTAACTTAAGCCTGGCGGGCGGGTGAGGGACTAAATGTTAAAGTAGGGTAATGCAGGGCCATGATGACCTAATTGGCCAAATATGAATGAACAAGGTGGTGCATTTTATGGTTTATTTTGGCACTGGTGGTACCTTTTTTTAATATACTTCGAATGGATGTAGCCATTATATCTTAATGAATCAACCTAAAGATTGTTGTATTTTTTTTTTTTGTCATATTTATGGTAACCCTGCGTTTTTGCATATGTAATTGTGGCTAGATGACATTGTTTCGAATAAAAGTCTTTTGAACAAATTTCTCAAATAAAAACATTTGAAATTCTGGAAAAACATCACAGAAACTTGAATTGAAATGTCACAAAAGTACTTTTTTGTAGACCATGTTTGGTTTTTCCATCTGGAGAAAAGATGAACAGATTATTTGGTGTTCCAACTCTTGAGCAAGCAGCATAAAGTTGTCCATGAGCAAAGCATGGTGCCTCCAAGTTGATTCCAGCAACCTTCAGTGACTGTCCTTGGGCTTTGTTGATTGACATTGCAAAGGCAAGTCTAACTGGGAATTGCAGACATTTGAAGTCAAATGGTAAGTCAGTTGGGATTAGAGGAATTCTTGGTATGAATACGTCTTCTCCCTTTGAAATGTCTGTCAGAATGGTGGCTTCAATGATGTGAGCAAAGAGGTTTTTGACGCAGAGCCGCGTGCCATTGCACAGGGGTTCAAGTTTCTGATGAGCCTGATCGGTGCCCCAATCTTCAAGAGCAGGTTGTGGGATGGGATACCTGGTGGCTCCAATGAATTAAAAAACTCTGTTGGGTAAAAGACAGCTTGAGCTGCTTCGGTGACTGTGCCAATTGATTTGTAGCATTAGGCATCTCCAGGTAGCAAGTTTCGTATTTGAGCATTGATGCACTGACATTTTTCGGAGAAAGGATTGCTCGCTCACACAGCCATTTGTGGTTTTGGAAAGTGCAGCTGGATATTTGGGAAAACGTTTGATTTCAGTACTTCAATGGACTTCAGAATGTTGCAGAAGTTTTTTGGGAAAGGGATAAGTATAGTATAGTGAGCGTGGAGTTGTAGGGGATACCCAGCAGCTGTTCCGAACCAAAGAATTACCTACACCACCAAATAGATACTGCAAATTGCCCTACAAACCTTTAGTTAGTAGGACATTTAGTAGTATCTATTTTCGGTAATTTGGTGGTATAGGTCATTTGGATTTGGTCATTTTGACCGAATCCTTTTTCCCCCGGAGAGAGTGGATTTAAAATGGCACATATGGTCAGCAAAAGGAAAAAGAAATGTCTTATACGGGCTGGCGAGTGTGTGGCACTTGCTTCCTCCATAGCCATGTCCCAATATTGGTCATTTTCGAGCAGTCCCCTTCTCTGGCAAGCCTCTCTGAAGGTTTCACACCTGAACATTGGTTGTTTTCAAATCAGCAAATGATGTGGGTCCTCTGACAACATGAAGTAGCATTCTCAAAAAGAGGCACTCCGCATTTGATGGATGTACTGTGTAGACACGACCAAGAGCCTCTGTAGATTTCACTCCAGGGTAGCTTTCAACATCTGCTCCTTTCTTGTGACGTTGGAATGCTTTTTGAGATGGATTCCATGTGTAGTAGCGAGGAATGTTGCTGTACATAATGGTAGTTGCAAAAGGATAATTCTGGCAAAGTTCAAAGAAATCAGTTAAGGTTGTCCTTTGTGGGTTCTTAAGTTGTTGACGCAAGTTGTCTTGCTCCAAGTAGATTCTTTGTCCATTCTTTATGTGGACACTAAGATGAACAACTGTAGGAAAGCGTTCATGAATGGGAAAGCTTAGAATCCTCCAAACTGCCTCATAGCTGCTTATGTACCTCCCATTTGAAATGTGCGAACTTCATCCAGATTTGCTCCACTTTTTTGAAGCTCAAAAACTGTTTGGTCACTGCCCATGTTAACATACTTGCAGATGTACCTGATTGATTTGACCGATTTGGCAAGATTCAGAAATAGATGTTAGATTGAAACATTTTGGACAACCAAGGTGTATTAGGAACCACCCATTTGTTGTCAATCTCCTGCTAGGATGTTCCAACACACATTTTGATCTTTGCCGTGAAACCACAATCTTCAGGTTTTTGTTGTCTGTACAAATGGTAGCCATCATCTCCAGTCTGTTTCTTGCATCAGATCACGGGCCATGAAGCAAGTTCTTGGTGATGTCAACGAGCAGGGGGTCTTCATGGTTCAGTAGTTCTGCAGAGATGACTTGGTCAATTTCTGTTGGTCTGTTTTTTTTTTTTTTGTTTTTTTTTTCTTTCAGTCAAATTAGGATGTGGGCATGGGAGAAGGCTTCACTTTTGCCATTCAATGGAGTACATCCAGCACCGAGTGTGCTCTGAGGCTTTGTATTTTGTGATTGACGTCCATCAATTTAGCCACTTTTCTCTTGGAAACTCGAGCAACCACGTCGTGGCGATCAACTGTCCAGCTCGAAGATTTGTAAGGATTTCTGGCCAAAGATGAATGCAAGTGAAGGTGATGAAAAGGTCAGGGCGTCCGTAGTTCCTGACATGTCATTGCATCTTGGGCGTACTCCTGCATGGGGCTTGCGCTGCCCGTGAAGGTTACTGGCAAAATAACTATTTTGCCCAAGTCTTTGGGCTTCACCTCATTGGCAATGGCATCTTTGAGGGGAAAGTAGTCATCGACGCACAGCTTCTTTTTGATTGATGCGTATGTAGAGCAAGTGTTCACTTTCGATCTTGGCATACATGTCAACAATGAACTGTTGGAAAAGCTGGCGACATTTGAGAATGATTCTCCCCTCTGACTTGTGTCATGATTCTGTGAGCATAGAAGTCCATAGCAGACACCTTTTTTCCTGGAAGAGGGTTGCCTGTAATTTGATCTCTCTGTGGTATGCCAGTAATAGCCATCTTCACCTTTTCAAAATCTGATGGGATGCTGGAGGGCATCATATGATCGATGGGTTACTCTATGAAGGTTGTTGTTTCGTATCTGAGGGACAATGTCACGGAATTGAAATCCATCACCCACCATAACAAGCATTGTACCTTCTTTGATGTTCTCCCCCTGGGGTTTTGTCTGGTCTGATCACAACTTTGTAATCATCTGTTGGCATTTGTTCCAGTGCTGTGACTTGTCTTGAAAATCTGAACTAAGACATTGTTTTCATGGAGAAATGGTTGCAAGTCCAAAACAATGTCTTGGCGGACATCAGCAATGTTGGAACACCTCTGTATTGCCTCATTTGTCGTCTCACCAATTAAATATATTTGGAGAAATGTTGGCTCTTCTTTTGTAGGTGGGACTAAAGATCCAGCTCGATGGCAGACTTGTTACTGCACTTTGAAAGTTGGCATAAAGCCAGCTGCTTGTATTTCCTGAGTTGCGCCAAAAGATGTGATTTGAAAGCATGAATTGTACTTTCTGATGTTTTCCAGGAAATATTTTGATGTAGGTGTGGTCCCCAACATAAATCTTTCTAAAGGATCAGGAGGAGGGCAGAGAGGAGTTAGTTTGACATTCCCATTTGAGCAACGCATTCCTGGTGGCTCTTCTGTCTGTTTGTATGCGCCGCAATGAGTGCAAATGGTTTCCATGCTTCCAATCCCAACATTTGGATGCAGATGGTAATTGTGATTTATATCGTAAGAACATGCTGCTCTTTTTAAATCCCTCTGTATAGCATTTGCCCTGATGGTTGTGGCTCTTGTCCTCATGTTGGCAACACATGCTTCAGTTTGTTCTGGTGTCTCGTTTGTCACAGAGAAAGTGGCTCTTGTCCTCATTTTAGCAAGTTTAGCTTTGGTTTGCTCTGACTTCGCATGTGCCCTGATGGATGGTGCTCTTGTCCTCTTGTCAGCAAGTCTTGCTTGCTCTGGTGTGTCATGTGCCCTGGAGGATGTTTCTCTTGTCCTCTGGTCGGCAAGTCGTGCTGCTGTTTGTTGTGTTTCAGAAGCTCCTGATATTGATTTTCACTTTGCATCAGATGGAGCTTTTCCAAGTAGTGATCGTTTTTTTTTGGGAGGCTTTTTTCAGTCACTTAATGGCCAGCACATTTGATAAAATAACCACAAAAGATTGATTGTGCCCTCTTCTCGTGAAGTGAACTTAAGTAAACTAACTTTGCCATTTCCCAGATTTGACACTTTTCTGAATTTTGCCTCCTTCTAGTAACTACAGTAGTGCATCGGGGTGAGCATCAGTAAATGAGGGTGTCTACGGAGTTCCATTTTTGCATCCAAACATAGACTACAACCTTGCCCAAGACAAATGAGGGATACATGCAAGATTTGATAGCAGTGGGTTCGACGGTGTGTATTTGTATAGCCAGACAAACGTACACGCACACATGCATACATTCAGCTTTATATATAAAGATAAGGATTATGAAAGCCTTGAAAAGCTGCAGACCTCAAAAGCGCCAGCCAAGTCCCTAGGTGCTGCCATCGGGCAGCCACAGCCATTTCACCCCAGCAAATAATCTTTCGTCCTTTCGTTTCTATTCCTCAGTTGGAAGAGCAAGAGGACAGGCTGACGAAAGAGGACAAAGAAGATTCCCTCATGGTGGACGAAGGAGAGGTGCAAAGCCCGCCCAAGCAGCTTTTTCTTTACCATCAGACGCCTCAAAACCTCTCTGCGGTCTTGATTTGTGACACCCCAGTGGGAGGCAGACTGTCGCAGTATCTGAAAGAATGGCAAGTTATTACTTCAGATGCCTGGGCACTGGAAACAGTAGCCCAAGGTTACTGCCTCCCCTTTATACAGAGACCTCGGGATCATCCACTGGAAAGCCATTCGCTAAATGTTCCAGATCATTCCTGTTGCAGGAAATGTTGAGCCTGCTGGAGAAAGGTGCCAGTACCTGTAATGGAGAGGAACAAAGGATGGTACTTTCCCTATTTCCTGATCCCCCAAAAAGGATGGAGGACTGAGACCCGACTTGAACTTGAGATACTTGAACAAGTTCCTCAGGAAGGACAAGTTCAAGATGGTCACACTTTCTTAGATCCTTCAGGCCCTCCAGCTCCAGGATTGGATGGTGTCATCGGACCTTTAGGATGCTTACTTTCATGTGCCAATCCATCACAAGCACAAAGTACCTGAGGTACGCCATTGGCGATTCTCATTATCGGTTTCGAGATCTGCCATTCGGGCCGACTTCCGACCCAAGAGTTTTCACCGAGCTGGTGGCGGTGGTGGCACGAGTGTCAGGAGAGGGGGGGGGCTTCACGTCTACCCCTTCTTGCACGATTAGCTGATCAGGGCACGTTCACCCGAGCAAGACCTGGAACATCTCAGCCTAACCTGCCACTCTATCCACAGACTGGGCTTCTCCCTCAATTACAAGAAGTCCCACATGATACCATCTCAAAAGCTCCAGTTCATCAGAGCGGTCCTGGATGCAACCTTGGGGGTGGGGCTGGCCTTGCAACCAGAGGTGAGGTCTCAACACATTCTGCAGATGGTCACCAAATTCCAGAGTGCCCAGCCTCTTCCGGCCTTTGACTTTTTGAGGTTTGTCGGCCTCATGGCAGCAAGCCTTTTTCTGTTGCCAGAGGGTCGCCTGAGAATCTCTCCATTGGGCTCTGAGGACTCGATGGTCCCAATTCTCGGGCAGGATGTCGAACCTTCTTCAGGTTCTGAGCAGAGTCACACATGATATTCTGTGGTGGGCCTGCAAGGACAACATTCTGAAAGGAGAACCTTTTTGTCCGCTATGGCCGGAGATAACAGTAGTTACGGACGCCTCACTCGTGGGGTGGGGAGGATATGCCAACGATCTGACAACCAGCAGTCGTTGGTCTCCATTGGAGTCCAAACTACACATTAGCCTTTTGGAGCTGAGGGCAATCAGACTAGCGCTGAAGGCCTTTCTGTCCTATATACAGGGAAAGAATGTCCTGATAATGACATATGACACAGTGGCCATGTACTACCTCAACGAAGAGGAGGTGTAGGGTCACTACCACCGTGCAGAGAGGCAATGCAGCTCTGGTTCTGTGTAATTCAAGAAGGAATCTCCCTGTCAGCAGCTCATCTCGCCGGAGATGAGAACACGGCAGCGGGCGCTCTGAGCAGGCACAGCACAGTCTCCCACGAGTGGGAACTAGCTCCGGAAGTCCTTCAAGAGAACTTCACCCTTTGGGGAACCCCTAAAGTGGATCTGTTCACGACCAGTGTCAACCGGAAGTGCAAACTGTTTTGCTCCAGGGAATTTCCCTCAAGAGGAGCTCTAGGAGACGCATTCGTAGTGGACTGGGAGTTTGCATTACTGTACGCGTTTCCTCCCAGTCCCCGTCGTGCCTCGCGTGATCAGGAGGTTGAGAAAGTTCTGGAAATCCATGATACTAATTTCCCCAGATTGGGCCAGGCGGACGTGGTAAACAGACCTTCTGGCCATGTCCATCTGCCCTCCAATGGGTCTTCCACAAAGAGAGGACTTTCTCTCGTGAGAGGAGGGTCAGGTTCTCCATCCAGAGGTCAAGACACTCCACCTTTACGCATGGTTTCTGAGAGGTGGAGATATAAGTATTGGGACCTCCTGGATAGCGTAATGGATATTTTGCTTTCGGCCGGAAGGCCAGCAACAAAATCCCTATATCGCTGCTGTTGGAACAGGTTCTGGAGTTGGGGTAGGGAAAAGGATATGGATTATTTTTAATACAATACACCTACAGTTTTATCTTTTTTTCTATTACATCTAGCAAATCTGGGGCTCCATATTGGTACAATTAAGGGTTATCTGGCAGCGCTTTCCATATTCAAGAGCACCTTTTGAGCCTCTGAGAAGGCGTCCTACTTCAAAGTGCCTTTGATAACACTGTTCCTGAAGGGACTCACAAATGTGTTTCTTCCTACACCTTTCCAAGTCCCAACTTGGACCTTAATGTGGTCTTAAAGCTTTTGACGTGCTCCTTTTGAACCACTCCATTCCTGCCCATTAAGGTTGCCAACTTTCAAAACTATTTTGTTACTTGTGATAACATCAGCCCGCAGGGTGAGTGAGTTGCAGGCCTTATCCTGTAGACCTATGTTTACCACCTTTTACCAAGGACAAGGTTGTCCTTAAAGTCAAACCCTCATTCCTACCTAAGATTGTATCGGATTATCATTTAGCACAGAAAATTGTGCTTCCGACCTTCTATCCACCACCTCATCATGGCAAGGAAGAGGACAGATTTCATAGACTCAACTCAAGGAGAGCTCTAAGCTTTTATGTTTCAAGAATGGCAACATTAAACCAGCATGACCAACACTTCATTGGGTATGCAGGACATAAATTGGGTCTCTCAGCTACCACACAAAATGTATCCAGAAGGATATACTTGCTCTTTCAGAGTGTTACAAACTATCTGGAAAAGATCCCCCAGTAGGCTTAAGGGCTCATTATACTAGGGGCATGGCGACTTCCTCTGCCCTTCAGAGGGGAGTTCTGGTAAACGATATCTGCGAGGCAGCTACCTGTTCTACCATACACACGTTTACAAAACACTATTGTTTGGATACTTCTAACAATGAGGGAAGATTTGAGGAGGCAGTTCTATGCTCCATTCTTGACAAGTAATAACATTAAAAATTCTTACATCCTCCTCCAAAAATGCACTACTGCTTTGGGAGTCTATCATAAAATGAGGAATACGTGGGAGGACACAATCCATTCAAAGATCAAGTTACTTACCCGTGGTAAAGTTCTTTCGATTGGCTGTTCCTCCCACATATTCTTCATCGACCCTCCCAATCTACCCCGCTGTAGAATTTCCGGGCATTAAACTTTACGCTCTTATAAAGTCTGATAAATTAAAGGCACTTAATAATGTTATAATATACTCGACGATGACGCCAACTGAGATGGAAGCCCCGAGGGACATCGGGTCGACTGCATCGACACACAGCGCCTTCTGCAGAAAAATGTTCCAAAGCATCTGAAGCTGGAAACGAAGATATCATAAGATGAGGAATACATGGGAGGAACATCCAATTGAAGGAACATTAACATGGGTAAGTAACTTGTTCTTCTTGCAAAGGTCTATATGTGCCAAGCGAATATCGATGTACACTCTCTAGTTTACAGTGCTGGTCATTGGGCTGGATTTTCCTGCATTCGAGATCTGACAAATTTCTCCCTTGTCCTCGGATCCTGGAAAACTACTTGTGCCCATTAATGTAACCAATCGGCTTTTGTTCCCGAGAACCAGGGATTCGGATCACCAAGTCCAAAGTCGAGTGACTTACCCACTAGACTAAAGGAACTTCTGGTTGGAACACTTGTGAATATTCCTGTCATGATTGTACTCTGCAGAAAATATTCAAAAACAGCTTTATAAAGATGTGCACCTTTTCTAATTCTTTGCAATATTAGAGGAAACATCTCCTTTCTTTGATTATTTAATTAATCTCCTGAAATGTACATTTTTATTTATGGGTGGGGCTGCTGAGATTTTTTTTTTAAATTCTTTTTGCACTTAACCACTTATCCACCATATTCATTTTGTAGAGTTCCTGTCCTCTAATCGCGATCAATTGGCTTGCCTTTTTTCATTTTTCTCTTTCTGCTACTTTTTTTTTTCTCAAATAATTTTTTTTTATTTGTTAAACATCATTCATTATCTCTGTGTGGCAATTTGGACACATTTGTAGGTGGGTTTTTATTAATTGTACAACTTTCTTGTGTAATGCTTTAATATATTTTTGTCTAAAACTGTCCTCTTTCTCCCATTTCTTAGGTTGGGGCAGCCTTGCTCCTTGATGTCCTGAAATTTGATGAACAGACGTTGACTGCAATAATAAGAATCTGCAGCAAGTATGAAATATCTTGTAACCTATTTCCATCTTTACAATAATAATCCTATAACAAAGCTATACTGAGTTACAGGGGGAATCTCTCACCACACCCTGACAACGCACAATGCACCAAATAATAAAGGTGGTAGAGTACTTCAAAAGATGACCAAATTCCATGAAGCTACCCTGACCAAAGGCGTGACATAGGGTCACCATATTTTGCAGTAGAGCTAGGTAAATACTAACTCAAAAAAGGACAGAGAACAAAAACCCAAGAGTGTGGAGAGTAACAAGGAAAAAAGGGTTTTGTTTTACATTTACAAAGAACAAAAACAATTTAACACACTGCGCCTCGGCGCTGGTAAAAGAAAGATAGCATTACTAGACACATAGTAATCGGCAATACTTGTGGATTAGTAAGCATAGTGATTAACAGTGTTAGTTTTTATGTATTGTTTGAAGTTGCAATACATTTAACATGGTTTAACATTATTTTTCCTATGTATTGTTAAGAGTGGCAATACATTTAACATTGTCTAGCATCGTCCTAGACAATGTTAAATGTATTGCCACTCTTAACAATACATAGGAAAAATAAACAAAACCCTTTTTTCCTTGTTACTCTCCACACTCTTGGGTTTTTGTTCTCTGTCCTTTTTTGAGTTAGTATTTACCTAGCTCTACTGTAAAATATGGTGACCCTATGTCACGCCTTTGGTCAGGGTAGCTTTTGACTCTTTCCCCCCACCCTCTCCCTATACCATTTACCCTCCTGAGTCAAGCCCCATTACAAAAAAAGAGGGGCCGCCCTATTATTATTACTTCAAATTCCATGAATACATTTTTATAGCATTGTATTTGCTTTTGACTCTGCCATAATCTGTCCGATTTCAAAATCCCTTTTAGTTGGCCGGCTTCTATGGCTGTCTCTTCGCTCCCCCCCCGCCCCTCAAAGTGTGAAAGGTGGAATACTGTTGGATTCCCATCAAGGCCCGTCACAGGAATTCATGGATAGTGGCCCTTTATGCTGTACCATCTACCCTGAACTGCTGCAGCTCCCTGTGACGTTTGACTCAATGTTATCAAACACATACAAGGCTCCACAGTGGACATTGCCACCTAATGATCACTTTAGGCAAGCCCTTTTAGCTTTTTACTAACTTTTCTATCAAAGAAATTGTGTATTGTTCGCAAGGCACTGCATTGAAGTGCCCAACGGTACTCTAAATCGTACTCCTCTACTAGCAAGCTAAACCCCTAACTTCTGCCTTCACAAGCATTTATCCTACTAAATATAAGTGCAGAGATAAATGCTTGCATTCACAAAACTTCTGGAACTCCATCTGAAGCTTGAAGACTTCTGCAATACCACAGGGCGCATACAACAGACCTGATCTCCATTGCAAACAGCCTATAAGCATTATGTTCTGGGGTTAGGAGAGAAGCCTGCTGCATTGTCGGCAGCCTGCCATGGATTATGGCAATCAGGGGCTGGTTATTCACAGAAACTGGTGCATGGCAGTTGTGATGTTCCTTGGAGTATTTCCCATGAATTCGCTGGTGGGTGTACTGTTTAGACATGGCTGCCTATGTTTATGCTGCTTGCTTATTTGTATCAAAATGGCTCAGAAGTTTCCCAAGCCTTCATGTCGTTGGCTTCTTTCCTGTCGGAGGATTTCCTAGATGTCCCTAGGTAAACCAAAGATTTACGCAGTTGCAGTGCAGCTTCTTTTACCTCACCTTCATCGTAGTGCTGGCATCTTGCTGTCACTCAACATAAATGATTCCCTATGTGTATACTTCTAGCATGTCTTGATTTGGTTATTTTTCTTTTATTCACCACCAAGCATGCCACTGTTTACGATAGACACTGTTATGTGCACATTTTATTTTTCCATAAGAACATGAAGGAAAATGCTCAACACATACATATTTTTTTGTTTTAATTTCTTTATTGCCTTTTATAACAGTCAACACAAAATAACAACACAACAAACATCAAAACATAACAAACTGGTGGCACTGCTTTCAGGTAGTCTCTCTAGTGCGATAATCGTAGCGCTTGCTCTTCTTAGTATACGTAATTCACGGCTATTCCTTGTCCAGCTGCATGTCCATCCGCCCAATCCCATGAGTGTAAGGACCACACCCTCCGCTTGTTAGACGCTTTCGTTAGAGCTTCCAGCTCCATTAGGTATGGGACCACACTTTCTGACCCCACAGGGTCCTCCGTGTCAGTGTCCTCTCTGGATCCCAGCATTTCCTGTGGATTTGTTTTCCAAGCCACAGCTTGTCGCTACTTTCCCTCAACCTTATTTGTATTGTACTGGTCCATACTACGGTCGCTGCCAATGCCCAACGATTCAAGTCGACCCACCATACTTCTATCCTGGGCACTGTGTCGGTCTTCCACGACATAGCGATCTGGTGTTTCGCCAGGATGCACATCCAGTCTTTTATCTTGGTGTGTCATTTGTGCTTCACCCTTTGGGAATAGTCCCAACAGGTAGCTTTCTGGTCCCATTGTTGCATTTGCACTCCGTCAGCAGCCGCCCTTTCCTTGATGTCTTCACAAAATGTTTGTATTATTGTGGACCCCCCAAAACATGTGGAGCATGTCTGCATTTTCTGCGGCACATCGTGGGCAGGTGTGTATGTTTATGTTTTGGATTTATATAGCGCACCATGTACCCGAGGGCTTTAGGGCGCGGAACATAAAACGAACTGAACTAACACGAGAAACATAAGAATGGCAGAGAGATCATAGCAATGAGATAAGGAGAGAGCCGTATCATTAAAATGGGAGATCAGAGTCTAGGAGAAGGGAGCAGTTTTCAGCCCTTTCTTAAAGACCTCAGTAGATGCGGTAACCCTCAGCGAGAGAGAAAGAGAATTCCATGCCTTGGGTGCTGCAGAAGCAAAGGCAGAATCCCTGGACTTCTTGGTCTTAAAATGAGGAACATGGAGAATATTCGATTCATCAGATCCGAGGGTTCTGATGTTTTTATTAGGGATGATCATTTCTTTAAGATAGGCGGGCATCGTTCTGTGTACACATTTATGTGTAATGAGTAGTAGCCTGAAGGAAATCCTGGCCTGAACAGGGAGCCAGTGCAGAATGCTGCGAGCTTCCAACACATGGTCTCTTCATGCAAGGCATTTAACAACTCGAACAGCTCCATTCTGTAAGACCTGAAGATGATGAAAGTCTTGTAGGGGCAAACCTACCAAAAGGCTGCAACAATAATCTATTTTGGAGCCAACGATGGCCCTTGCCAGAGTTTCTGATTTTTTTTTTTTTTTTTTTTTTTTTCCAGATACAAAATGAAACAATTTAATAAAGTAGGATGCTGAGGAAATAAAAACTGAATATCCTTGTTCGCCTTTTTGAACAGTCTTTGTGGGGTGAGGTACGCTCTGTGGGTGACGTAGAGCTGTCTGCTTGAATCTCACATTTGTTGTATATCTTAGGACCCTTGACCATTCCTGATCCGTGAAGGGCCTCTGGAATTTCGACTCCCATTGGCCTCGCACCTGTAGTTTCTTGGTGTTGCTAGTTTTCACGAGCTGCTCATACAGCCTTGATGTTGTGTGTCCTCCTTCGGAGATGTCGTACCACTTATCTAAGGCCTCCTGTGGTTCCCCGACCTCAGTAAGATACGGCCATCTCCTCTTAATAGTTTGGACCATGCTGTGGTAGTGCATAAATTGCCCTTTATGTATTCCGTTATCTTCTGTGATGGTGTCGAAATCCACCCATTTCCCCTCCTGCCATAGGTCTCCAATCAGTGCCACACAATTAGCCTCCCAGTGTGTCCTATAAGCAGCCAGAGTGTCTGGTCTGGTGAACACAAGTCCCGCCAGGGGGATCTGCAAGGAGCAGGGGTCTCGGGTTCCTTTCAACCTCCACACCCTTTTCCATAGCTTTGGCCCCAGTTTGAGCAGTGTAGGGAGTCTCTTAACCCCTAAATATTCCCATCCAGATGATTTCACGGAAGTAGCAGTTAGTCTATGGAATCTTCATCCCCCAACCATCGGATCACAAACTGCAGCTGCTCCGCTAGATAGTATCTTCCATAGTCCGGCACATTGATTCCCCCAGACAGGTAGCCCCTTTGCAGAGCATGTAGAGCTAGTCTGTTCCGCCCTCCTCCCCACAGGAATTACTCACTATTGTATTCAGTTTCTGCGTATAGTAATTTAAAAATGTCCCCATGATATTGTAGGGTATGTTCGGAAAGTAATATAACAGCCGGGGTAAGACTGGCATTTTTAACAGGGCAGCTCTCGCTATCATCCCCAATGGCAACATCTTCCAAAACTCCATGGACTTCATTGTTTTTTTCTAGGGTCATTTGTGTGTTGCCGGCGTGTGTTTTTCTGCGGGTTCATGATATATGTCTACACCTAAGTAGCGGAAGGTGTGTGGTGGTACAAAATAGATTTTGCTTTGTTTATGGAAATACCCGATAATTTGGCATAGGCGTCTATTGCCTCCAGTTGGTCGGGGAGGTTGTCGCTGGGATTCGTGGCAAACAAAAGGATATCACCAGCGTATAGTGACAAGATGTGTGACGCTGTCTATGCATATGCCTGTATCTGCATATGTAGCCTGCAGGAAGACCGACAGGGGTTCCAGTGCCAGTATATAGAGCATTGGGGATAACGGGCAGCCCTGTTTCGTGCCCCTGTATAGCCTCCACGTTTCCGAGATATGTCTCCCTGTCTTAACTCTGGCCCAAGGGTCTTGATAGAGCAACCTTATCCACCTGAGAAATCCCTCGGCCATACCGTAGTGGGCCAACACCCTGAGAAGCCAATTCCAGTTTAGAGTCGAAGGCCTTAACCACGTCTAAAGACGCTATTGCGCACTCGCTCTGCACGTTACGGGTATGATCCACAACGTGATGTAGCCTCCCCAAGTTCCACGAAGTGTTACTCCCCGGGACATATCCCGTTTGATCGGGTGCGCTAGCATGTGTATGACTTTTTTTAGCCTATTGGCAAGTACAGCCGTTAGGATTTTGCAGTCCTGATTTATCGATGAGCTAGGTCTAGCTAGGGGCGAGGGGGTGTGCCTGGTTTTAAGTTGGCTAGTATCAAGGATTTGCACATGCTGTCTGGAAACTGGCCCATTTCCACTAGCTAGAGTGGCCTTCTACATCTTGTAGAACTCTCCGGGTAGCCCATTGGGTCCTGGGGTCTTGGCTGTCTATTACTTCCTCTACCGTTACGGGTGCTTCAAGCATTTCCTGCATCCAGCTTTGGGAGGTCAATCTGGTCTAATGCGTCTGCAGTATCTGAGTTATGTGCCTTGCGAGTGCTCGAGTATAGGTTCTCATAGAATTCTGAAAAAACATGGTTTATACCCTCTTGGGTCCTCGCCTCTTCCCCAGCTTTATTATTGATCGGGAATTTCTTAACCTCCTGTTTGGTTAGCCAGGCCAGGAGCCTCCCCGGTTTATCCCCTTCAGCATGTAGTCTTTGTGTATATTTCGCATAGTTTAAATTTCCCAGTTTCTCCAAGTTTGCTTTGCACTGTATCCTGAGGGATATCAGTTCAGGTGGTTCCTCCTCCTCCTCCCCCCCACCTGTCCCCTTGCGGGCCTGCCTGTGATTCCATCCTCTTTATTTGTTGTTCAATGTCCCCCAAGTTCTGTCATGACCCTCCCTTAAGTCCTGCTGTCTTCTCAATTTCTGCCCCTCTAACTACTACCTTAAAGGCATCCCACACATTGCCGATCTATCTACGATGCCTGTGTTGAGGTGGAAGTATTCATCTATTGTATCCTGCAGATGCCCATGGACCTCCCCCCCTCCAACAGGGTCCCTGCCCGAAGCCTCCATGTCGGTATAGGTGCCTTCCTATGTGTGTACGCCCATGTTGCCACACATGGTCTGAGAGTGTTCTTGCTCTGTGCTGCGCATTAGTAAATTCCCCTAGTGTCTCGCTACCTGTAGAAAGATATGTGGGGCACTGTAATAGGTGTATCCCTGTTTGTCTGGATGCAGATTCTACCAGACGTCCTGCAGCTTTAGTTGCTCAAATTCTCCAGAGTGCTTTCGCCGGCAGAGCCGGCTTGTTGAATCAATCTCCCGAACGGTCTAGGAGCGGGTCCAAAGCAGTTAAAATCACCTGCCCAAATTAATGCTGCCTCCCGTTACAAGGCTAGCCGTGGTGCCAGCTTCTGGAAGAACGTCCTTGCATCCTGATTTGGGGCGTATGTGTTGACCAAGCACACCTCTTTATCTTCCAGCATCCCATGCACCAGCACCCACCTGCATTCTCTGTCCTGTTCCTGGGTGAGCAGCTGGAATGGTTCCCCCGGAGCTATCCACGTTAGCACCCCTCTGGCATAGGTGGAATAGGTCGAGCTAAACTTTTGTCCACCCCGCTTGGCCGCTATCTTGGATTGCTTGTGTCTTGTGGTAGCATAATGCACAGCGCTCGTCTTCCTACCCTCGTGGTCCTTCTGTTGGTTGCGCCGCTATTCCATCTTGTCCGTATAAAATGTCCTTCTCCTTCTTGTGCCTTGTTCTGAACAAAAAACATAAACTGTGAATGAACGCCCAGCCACCCTACCACCCCCACTCGGGCACTGCTGCTCCTCTTGCACTATCCTCCTAGGTGGGGCAAGTCTGCTGCAGCGTGATGCCTTAACGCTGGCATCTTAACTTGTGAAACACGTGGGGTTCCGTGTCCTGTCTTCTTCTACGGCAGAAGTAAAGTCCATTGCTCCTTCATTTATATTACCGCTGGCCTACGTCGCATCAGTGGTGTCTCAATGTTCATTTTCAGTGTTAGGTTCACACGTCTTGTCACTGGGGAGGGTTCTCATTATTATTAGCATTTCTGGCTCCCTGTTGATCCATCCATATGTGTGCCTCCTCCGTCATTTCAAAGAAGTATGATCTGCATTCTCTCATCACCTTCAGTCTGGCAGGGTAGAGCAGCATGTAATGTATGTTCCCTACCCTGAGGCATTCTTTAGTCGGACCAAAGCGTGCCAGTTGTCTCTGGACCAGAGGCGTATAGTCCAGGTAGATTGTTATTCTGGAGGAGTTCCTGGTTATCACCCACCCACCCCCTCTCTTGAGAATGTTAGTATTTTCTCCCGGTCTTTAAGGTTCATTATCTTGGCGATCATTGATCTTGGAGGGGGGGACTTCTGGTTGTGGTTTCTTGGTCAGGGCCCTGTGGACTCTTGGACTCTCTCCACTGTGAAGCCTTGGGACCGACCCCCCTGACCCAATCTCCTGCAGCAGCAGATTTTCAGCATAGTTTGTGGGGTCCCTGCCTTCCTCTCCCTCCGGCAGTCCAACAATCCAGACGTTATTTCTTCAAGCCCTCCTCTCTGCATCCTCCGCCCTGTGCTCAAGTATCTTCACCCTTTGTAATACATCCGACATTTGGGACTGGGTGGTGGCAATTTCAGTGGTGTTGTTGTGTACCTGCTGTTCCGCCATGCTCACTCGGTCTGCCAGGGGCCTTACATCCTGTCGAAGGAGGCGCATATCTACCATCCACTCATCCAATTTGTTTTCCAGGGACACCTTCAAGGCCGCTATAGCCTCCAGTATGGGGCCCTCTCCTCTGCCCCCTTCATGCTGCTCAGAGCTTCTCGCAGCCATGTTTGCATCTGACGTGGTGGGTTGCTTTTGTCGTGCTTCTTGGCAAAGGATTCCATGCTAGTCTGTTTTGCCTCTAGCACCTTTTGATTTGTCTGGCATCATTCTCTTTGTGACCTTATGCTGGCCTCAGTGCTTCCTCAGTACCAGGAGCGCGATCACCTACCCATGGTGATGCTATTACGTGGTTGTGTGGTGTCCTGCAAGTGTTCGTAGCATAGGTTAGGCTGTCTATTCCAAGTGAGTGGGGGGGGTCTCGCCCCCTTTGATTCCTCGTGGGCCCAGAGGTCCGGTTCGTGTCGTTGCACTGTTCCCTACCTCTCTCTGAGGTCTACTGGGGATTCGCTGCACCTTGCTTGCTAAATGTAGCTTGGTGTCCACCCGTAGCAGATGTTCTCCCCCAAAGTGGTGCGTCCCCCCACTCCCCTTTTTGCTCTTTTGCAGCTGGTTTCTCGCTGCTCACATTGAGTGCATGCTCAATGAATGTGTGTCTTGTATTGGCCCGGCGCAGCCTTGCGGGTACAGTTCAATGGGCCGTATGAAACATTGTGGGTTGTGCTCCCCACGTATCAACATAATATATGCCCTTGTTTCAGTTGTCCATTCTTGCAATGCGCTGTTAATCGCCCCTATCTGTGCAGAGGATATGCTTTAGTTCCCTCCGTGATCCGAAGTTAGCCTCGCTATGCTCCCCTCATTCTCCCGCTCTTCCAGCCATGTTGCACCATAGACAGTTTTTGCGGGATTATTGTAATGCTCACCTGGTTCCCTTGGAGGCGCGGGTCTTGACTGGGCGGTGAAACCGTCTTCAACGTTAGGCGTAGGATTCGTTTGGCTCCCGGATTTGGCCCCCGGATTTGGCCCCTTTCTCACCGAAAGTTTGACCAGAAGGGTGAGGTGTCTTAAATAGGTGAATGCTGGGCTCTCCATCCTGCGTCTTGTGCAGGGGCGCTGGGTCCAGTTCTTCACTGGATATGAGTTCAGCCTCTTGATTGCAGAGGGTAAGTTGAGAGCGATGCCGCCGTGTGCTGCACGAGCGTGACTTTTAAGTATTAAAGTTCCCTTTAGATTGCTCTCTTCAAATGTCTTATCTCCTTAATGTCTGTCTTTTTTCCTTTTCAGATGCTGTCGGTGCCGAAGAAGATGCTCCCCCAGGTTCGTGGCAGAGAGCGTAACAAGACGATGGTGAATACGAAGGCACGTAAGTAGAAAGGCTGCTCTAGGGCTGTAGAATGCACCTTAATGTCTCTTTTGTCTTTACAGGTGCCGGAATGCAGCGCGAGCAGAGTTGGAGCGAGCGTAACACAGGTAAGCAGTTTTGTAACTAAGCGTTACTAACCAATGTTCTTTGTCTTTGCAGGCCCGATGCCGGACGAGAAATGCAGAAAAAACGCCTTGAATGCTGCCGATGGATCGGGTAAGTTGAAGCGCTAACTTTGCCTTTGCCTAACCTGTGCCTTTTGTTTTGCAGGAGCTGCTGAAGACTGAAGATTGGTTCCCAGCAGGTAATTTTCGTATCCACAGGATCCGGAACTGAAGATTCGCTGGAGCTGACACGGTGAGCGTCCTGCTGCAGATGCAGAATAACGCGAAGCACGTTGCACCAATCGGGTGTGGTTTAAATAGTCCATAGGAGTGCTTAGGTGTCTTCTTCCACAGCCTTGCCCAGGCAAAAGAGTTCCTGCTTCCAGAAGGGGTCCAGCATCAATGATCCAGGGAGTGGTGCCTGCCCCACCCAGAAGGAAAAGTAGTCCCTGCCAGAAGAGAGTGAAACATCATCTTGCTGGTAAGTAAGCAGCATGGTCTGCTGCAGGTAGGTCCACCCAAGCACTTTCACACTTGTTATGAGCCCGGCGCTTCCTGTGCCGGGACGGGTCCATGCTATGAGCCTGGCACCACCGGTGCCAGGACAAGGTCCAAAAGGTCCCTATTGGGACTTGCTGGTGGCGATAGTATATGTTATGAGCCTGCTTCCAAGGATGTTGGGTAGGTCCTGACTCTTGGGAAGCAGTGGTCATGACAATTATGGGGTTACTCGCCTACCTTGCATGTGCCCCTCTGTTTCACTTCTGGCGAGCGGGTCAGGGAATGCAAGGATCCGAGCAACACGCGCGTAGATCCTACTACGGCCTCTCTCCAGCTACCCCTCATTACTACTCCGCCCACTCTACTGCGGCTATTACTTTATTACTATCACTCTACTACCTCTTCTCCCTCTAGTTTTACTCTTTTACAGTTGTAACCGCCACCACGACTACTACTTACTACCCAGCTCTCTCACACACTACTATCACTTCAATAGTGTCGCTACCACTACCTCTATCTTCTACTCTATTGCTTTCTACACACTCCTTACTCTCGCACACAAACACTCAAATACCCCCCCCCCCTCCAATAGCCTTTGCCCTTCTTTCTCTCTTGCCCCCTCTGATCTCTTTAATGTCTTCCACCTCCTATCCTCATTCAACTAACCAACACTAGGCCACTCATAGACACTTCATTAAATACCCCTCCCAGGTTTGGCCACTTAACGTGTCCAATAGCTTACCTTCCTTGAGGGTGGTGTGTGACAGGGACCTTGGGAGGGCTCTAAAATGGCTTGTAAGCTCCACCTCCTTGTTCCAGGCAGTCTTGTCATAATTTTACCTGGGTCCCATAGGGAACTATTGTTCCCAATCTTCCTGGCTTTTTTGTAGACCTAATTTGATTTATATCTTTCTTTAGTGGGGTTGTCGCTTCTTCATGGTGGTCTTAGTTTAATATATATAATATCCCTGGTGAAGTAGTGGGTGATTTATTATTTCTTTTTTGTATTTATTTTTCTGCCCTCCCCATCTCCTTATCCGCAGGCTCCAGCTGGGACTGACAGCTGGAGCTGCGTCCTGGCGGTTGCTGCCATGCTCCACTGCCACCCGGTGGCAGCCTCCCAGCTGCTCTGGTCTCTGCCACACTGCAGCGGCTCTCTGGATCATGGCTTTGCCCCCTTCGCTCTCCCTGCTGGTGATTCTGGCTGCATCGTCCTATCTCTAGGCTCTTCTGGTGGGGAGATGAACCTGCTGCCTCCCTGCCCAGTGCTCTATTGGCCACTGCTGCAGCCCCGGGCTGGCTCACGTGGCCTGGCTTCTCAGATTTCCTGGTGTGGCGGGTGGTTGTGGTGCCAGCTCCTCTACTTCCATGACTCCCTGGGACAGCTCCCCTGTTGGGGCACGTCTCCGTGGAAGGGACACCACCACCTCCTTCAGTCCAGGCAGTGCTTTAATTTGTGGGGGTGGTTGCTGGTGCCCAACACCACTCTTTTTTGGGGACCGGAACTAATCATAGGGGGGGCCAGCGCACGTGCAATTGCTTTATTTGATCTTCCACTTCATAATTATAAATCATTGGGTTTGTTTGTCATTGTGATTTCTCGTGCTTGCAGGTGCAGGCCATGGCTGGCTGGGCCTGGGAGGGGCCAGCAATAGCAATGAACAACAAGTTACAAACAGGCAATGAAAACTGCCATTTTGTTGTTACTGTGCAGTATTTGATACATTCTGTATAGTAACACAGAATGTGCAGTTTTCATTGGCTGTTCTTCTGGGCCAGTGAAATCACATGGTGACCTTGTGTTGTTACAGGAGGCAGTGCAGCGCCACCTTCATTTCAAGAGTTATGTGTGGGGGGGGGGTAGAGGTAGAGAGAGAGAGAGGTAGAGGGAGAGAGAGGTAGAGAGAGAGAGAGGTAGAGAGAGAGAGAGGTAGAGAGAGAGGTAGAGAGAGAGGTAGAGAGAGAGGTAGAGAGAGAGAGAGAGAGAGAGAGAGAGAGAGAGAGACAGACAGACAGACAGAGACCCCCCCAGTCGGTAAAAGCAGGTAAGTCTGGACCGCAAAACAGCAGCCTTGCAGGATCAAAACGGTGATCAGGCAAGAAAGGCCCAAGTCGGGGGGCGGCGCGGTCCCCTGGTGGTGTCCTCACTGCCCAGGAGTCAGGGGCCCGTCCGCACCCAGGCTTCTGTCTGTGTGACCTGTGTGCTGCTGACTGCAGTGCCAGGCCAATTTCTGTGACCACCAGGCAGGGCTGCCGCGACGCAGATTGAGTCAGATGACTCTGCTGCGGCGCGGGCCCGTGGATTGTGCCCAAATTAGTATGTTTTTTACTTTTTTTCTTTTAAAACCTGACCTTCCGTGGGGCCGATGGCCGAGGCCCCGCCACACAGAAGGTAGGTTTTAAAAGAAATAAGTATTTTTGAGTGGCGGCTGGGGCCCATCACTTCGAAAGTGATGGGCCCCAGCCACCCAAATATGTTTTTTCTTTTAAAATCTTACCTCTGTGGGGCCGCTGCTGCTGCACATCTATTTTTGTCATCAGCATGGCCGCGGTGGCTGGGTGGCCCCACAGAAGGTAGCCTAAAGTGATTGAGGCAGCTCAGGCAGCCAGGACCGGGCGGGGCACCGGCGGCTGCGTGGTCCTTGTCCCTGGTTGAGTCCTGCTGGGCTTGTCACCCCTTTGTATTAGAGTCCGACTGGGGTGGCCATGGCCGGGTGGCCCTCATGTCTCGGTGAAGTTGCGAGTATTGAACATGGGATGGGTCCCCCCAGGACACTACGTGCACAGCCCCCAGGTCACCATGAGCACAGTCCCGGGACACTGAGCACAGCCCTCCCACCCCCTCTGGAATCCATGAGCACAGCCACAGACCCCCTGAAACAATGTGAGCACAGCCCACCGGAACACTACGTGCACAGGCAGCCAAGGGGATCACTAATGCGCAGCCCCCCCAGGACACCGCGTGCGCAGCCCCCCCAGGACACCACGTGCGCAGCCCCCCCAGGACACCGCGTGCGCAGCCCCCCAGGACCGTGCATGCACAGCCCACCAGGACCCTGCATGCACAGCCCCCCCCCCCCGGACACAGCGTACACGGCCCCCTCAGGACATTGGGTGCTCTCAGCCTCCAGGACAACGGGTGCGCAGCCCCTCAGGACAGCATGTGCACAGACAGCCCCTCAGGACTGCACAGTGCATGCAGCTTCGTTTGTGTCAGTTAGCAATCCAGCCCCATGCCCCACATCACCTGAGCAAAGCCGCAATATCCTGGGGTGGAGCGGGTGGGGGTCCCGAAATCCTTGGCCCAAGTGATGTGCGTTTAGCCCCCCTTCACTACGCGGTACACCACGAGGCCATGTGCAGGTTTTTACACTTGCATATTTCCTTTTCCATAATTTCGATCCTTCGGGCACCCGTCTGCCCGTTTGACAACATTTTGATTGCAGGCACGAGCAGCCATGGTCTTGTCACCTATGCCTTTCTCCACTGCACTAACATACTGCACTGCTTCCTTCACCCCAAAACGCACACCCGGCAGAGTACCGGAAAGGATTCAGGCGATGCAGGGGCTGAGTGTTTCGTTTTCATTGAAAAGATAGCACCGGCTCGGACTGGCCTATAGGGCAAAAATAGCATCCGGCTCGGACTGGCTTATAGGGCAATGCACAAACCAAAAACACAAAATGCTGCTGTGGGCCAGCTTTTTTGGTCCATGTGGGCCACTCTTTTGTCCCATGTGGGCCAGTTTGACAAGTTACTTCACCATTCGACTAGTAGTTTGGGCCAGTGGCACTGAAAAAATACTCTTTAAAATGCACAATTTGCCTCACATTTTATCAAAAAGCCTCCCCCGTGGGTACTACTCAGCCTGTCGCAAAAGGAATGAATTGTCGTTTGCAACTTTGGCCACTTTTTCATTGGCGCCCGACTCGAGACAATTGTATGCCCAACAACACCATGCTCATGCTTGAAGGAAGAGTGAGGGGGGATGCATTTATGAGATATGATGACTGATAAGGGCTTGAGAGTAAATTGATTACACAAAACACCTGGATGAGGTGACTGAAGAACAGGCTGAGTGGAGGGTGCTCTTCCTGGAAGTAACCGATTAACAATACTTGGTGTACTTTAACAGACTGTCAGATGGGGCAGAAGGGGTAGAGACAAATGCAGTGTAACAGTGACTGAAACAGATTGCTTTTTTATTTATTTGCATTTTTAAAGCGCTCACACATCCCAGGGGCATCGAGGCGCAGTTACAGGAGGAGCATGTCTTAGTTGCATATTTTTAATGCGCTTAATACCCAGATGTTTCGAAGTGAGGAGTCGGGGATCGAACCTGTGTTGCTTTGTGTCGTCTTGCTTCCAAGTGGAGCACATTGCCGCTGAGGTATCCTGAGTCCCGGGACAATGATTGCAACGCAGCAGTGAAAAGGGACCTTTACTTGATGGGAGTACACAATGGATACCTACCTCCGACTCTGGAAAAGATGGCAAGAACAAGATCTGAAAAAAAAATGCTCTTGTATGCGCCAGTGAGGACTTTGTATTATTTGGCACACATAGTCAGAAAGCTAGAGCAATCAGTTTAGACTAATTGAGTTTATGACACAACTTATTTCATTGTGCGTCTTAAAGCAATGAAAATAAGTGGGTAAATAAATATTTTGCCTTTTGCATCGTATAGTTTTCCATCCAGGATGTGGAAAATAAAGATACACTGATATTATGTTGGCCCAACATGCTGCTATATGGATTTACATGTTGTCATGAAGCTTTTATGCAATTTGTGTATTTTGCAAGTAAACTATAGGACAGTATTGTAGGTCTTGTTGACAACCAAAACTGAAATATTTGTTCCATGTAAAGCATGGAAGAAGGTGGCTGTTCTGTTCCAAAATTGGGTTAAAATGCTTGCTTCGCTGTTCAGCATAAGTGTGTGATCCCGGGCAAATAATGTAATCTCACCCTGACTTCGACTGCAAAGAGTGTCTCTCTACCCGCTTCTTCCCCTCTGCATTTTTGAAGGAAAGTTGCCATAGAAACTTTGCCCTGTTAGTAAAATGTCTCACTTGCAATACCTACAGATTTGGCCCACTGTGTCCTAGGCTTTCTTTTTCCTACCCTCAAGTCTGAGTTTATACACTCCACCGAGTGGGGAGTCTAAGGGTGTGCAGCTCAGAGCAGAATAACCTGATGCTGTATTACAAAGTAACAAGTAAGGGAGCACCTGTAAAATACCTCCTGCTAATAAAGTAACTGCGACCTGTACATCCACAACCCAAGTCAGTGTATTATTTCTGGGGGAGGTTATGGGAAAAGGGAAATGTGTGGAGGGCCGCAGGTTAAACCAAAGTGAATTTATAAACCAGGTAAATCAAATGCAGGGCCTGCGGAAGGCCAGTGTGGGGTGTTGCGGCTAAGCAGGGGGATGCGCCGAGTGCAAGGAGGAATGTAGCAGACACCATCATAGCCGCTACACGCAGCCGGACACACTCGCGCCCATGTACCCCATCTCCCTCCAACAACAGGATGGGGGGGGGATCAGAGGTGGGGGGGTCTCCTCAGACAGGATGGCACAAGGAGACAGGAGAAGGGAGGGAGCAAGGAGGTGCAAAAGGGGAATTGGGGGAGCGGCCTAGACCATCCCCTATCTCAGGCTTAAAGACACAGGGAGGTGAGGGAAACAGCCTCATTCTCTGACAACCAAGAAGTGTTTTCCAACTTTAAAGCATTATACTTTCTCAACCCATGTGTTCCCTTCCCCCATCCATTCCACTACTAGCCTATGCTAGCAGTTGCTGCAGCACCAAACGTGACATGGAGCAGCAGCAGTGTGATGGGCTGGTGGTGGGCCGATCTAGGTCTAGCACTGAACAGGCGCGGGCCGTGCGCCCGCACTACGGGCAGCGCCCCACGCAGCATTATGGGGCCAATATTTTTTGGGCACTGGCACTTATTTTTTTACAAATTAAGCACTGAGTCCAGGTAAAATGTGTCAGGGTGGTGTCCTGCCCACACGCTCTTCGACACTGTTCGAAGTGTTTGGGTTTGGGGTCCCTACCTTTCCCGACAAGGCCTGACTAGATGCTTTATGAAATTGCTGCTCAAATAGCCCATATTGTTCTGGGTTTTCAAATTATGTTTCTGCAAATAAGGCATAATGTCCTCCACGATGACATAAAGCAGGCTTTATGATAGCCTCAATCATACTGCATGCTTTCAGATACCACCTGTGCATTCTGGGCGGATAGTCCTAAGATTATTTCTGCACTTAGGATACCAGCAGATGGAGTAAAACTGGAATGGATTACTGACTTGAAGAAGTAGGAAATTGATTGAGGTGACGTATGTGCACCGAAATCAAAGGAAGCAAAAAAGTGTCCTCTTCATTGTAGTGTTTTTCGACAACTGCTGATTCCATGCTTATTGGCTCTGCATCTGAAAATGTATGATCAAATTTAGATGCAAAAATTGAACTGACTTGGGTACTTCAAATTAATGAAATATATGAATTATCCTTTATTTTTCTCTGCAGTGGCCTTGTCAAATTGTGGAGTGCTCTGACTCTGCTGGGAATCTACAAAAACAAAATCTGTGCCTTTAGAGTGATACAGGTAAAGCTGCCGATTATACTCCTGACCCATGCTAAACCTGAAACACATTTTTCAGCTTCCTTCATTTGAAATACCCTTTTTCCCTTTTGATTTAATCATTCATGATGCCAGGCTGACCAGTAACTGTTAACATAAAGTTGTTTGTCAATGACACATGACATATTAATGTAAATACCATGTTTCATAAAGTGTGATGTAGAAATCAGTGTACAGAAGTGTAGAACTCTGTTGCAGGATGAAATGCAAATAAAGGAATTCATAGTGCGAGGCCGTTGTTGCGGCTCAGTTCGTGTAAACAAGACGTGCTCTTATAAATCGTTCTTGCATGTGTGATTAGTAACTATCTGGTTTCATCAATCTGTTTTTTGTCAATATTGAATGCTATGCTTGAGGAGAACCATCTCCGGTTCCGGAAGCACCTCAAGACCTTCCTCTTTGCTTCTGCCTTCGCCCCCTCTCTCCCCTGCTGATCTGCTCTCTTGGTACTGTGCACCTGACCACCCTCTGTCCCCTGGGCCCAGGTACCTGCTCAACCTGCCACCCTCCTGCACTGCCTCTTGGCCCACCGTTGCACTGGGGACTGTATCTGTACCCATACAGACCCCCATTTTCTTCTTTTTCTGCACGTATCAGACTTGCCCAGTTATGCTGCCATAAACACAGCACTTGCCACTTGCTGGCTGCACTACCACTGTTTATTGCCTCCATTATTTATTAATTTATTTTTATTTATTATCTGTTCTCCTCTGCTCTGCACTTTCCACTCTCCCCCTTCCATGTACTTTTCACCTTTCATTTCCCATGCACTTCTGCGTTCTCAATATCACTGGGACTAGTAAGATCGTTGTTGTGTTATCCCCTGTTCCCCCTCCCTTGCCTTGTCGCGCTCTGAAACACTTGTGTACGAGCTCAATACGAATAAAATATGATATCATGCTATGGATTACACGTGGGTGATTAGATTATGGCATTTGAACGGGATGTAAGTGTGATAATTGATGATATTGTATCTAAGGAAGAATAGACTAGACATGTTGACAAACCTACCTTTATTGAACAGCAAAAAGGAGTATCATCCAATAAAGATGGTTTTAACTTGCATTTGTTGAGTGGTGGGCAACTGACCATCACACAACAGAGAAATTGACAGTAGAAGTGAATGTGCTTGTAAGATGAAATGCCTTCATTTATTCATTTGCTTGTAAAGCGCGCCAAGCCCAAAGGCATCTGTGCACTTTCTTACACGGAAATATCACAATTGTTACTCAGGTTGCAGTTATTCAGTCACATTCACAATGTTTACAATACTTTACATTTTTTAAATTCTTTGCTGTATATTACATTAGCATTTTGCATTTCGCACATTTCGAAGTAAGTGTCCACTAGTAACATTTTGGCTATGTCTGTAACACAGATGTTAAGCTTTCACTGGTCTTTCCAGCCACTGCCAGCCCCTCGTCATCCCTTGTCCCTCTGTGGTGGCTTAGAAACAATTAAAATGGCACACAACAGAGATTCAAAATGGTTGATTCAGCATGGCCACAAATTGAAAAATTGTGCAACTAACTGTACTGGGAGTTAAGTGAGGTTGTCATTGCGTAAGATGGCGCTAACATTTCATCCTTTTTCAAGAATATTCTACCATCCACTTAGTTTTGTGGTGCTGGTCGGGCATAGCTATCCCTGAAGCGACAACTTGTCTGCAAGGGCGAGTTTTCATCTGCTGGCTCAACACCGCATGCGGCGGTGGCTTGTGGCCAGAAGAAGCTGGTAGGGAGGCAGTGTCGAGTTGGGGACACTGGACGATCCAGCGTGTCACTGATGCACTGTCAGCGGAGAATCTCTGTAGAGTGACTCTCTGAGATGCAGAGGTAATCCAGTGTCAAAGAGTACTCTGGCAATTCCCTTCAGCAGCTTGGACAGAGGGAAAGTACCCAAAGCGGTTTGGCGATGCAAGGAGAGCCAGGAGTTACTTCTTGGTTGTTGGGGCACCCAAGGATAAGGTTAGTCCTTGTGCTGCATATTCCAACTCTGAAAGTTAAAGGGAGCACTTGCAGGGGCGGTTACCTCCAGTGAGTAGGGTCCTGTGTAACAGTATTCTGGTTGCAAGCAATGCTTCTCCAACTGCTGGCCATCAAAAACTTTCCCTTGGGATTGTTAGGGGAAAAGCTTGCCTCTTCTTTGTAGTGTCTTCCTCTCTATGTAAGAGGACTTTTGAGCAGTCTATACTCCCAACAGAGTTCCAGGTGAATCCTTCTTCTTTGAGTCCAAACATGAATCAACCAGGGCAAGGTCCACATACACGTATATAGGCAGCATGCCACAGTGGATTGATCCAGAGCAAGCCTTTTGTTAGGGCTCCAATCCAGTATGCGGTAACAAGTGCTCTTTGTCTTCTGATGCCATACCCAGTGGGCTTTCTCTCCAGAAAGTAGAGATAGGGAGTTTGGGAGTCCTAGCAAAATCCAAGATGATCCGACCCCTATGTGGATGGAAGCTTTCTGCTGGGCTACCCTAACTCCACCCACTTCTTCCGTTGTCCAACATCCAAAGGACTACAGTAATCGTCACCCTCAGGCAGAGTTGTCGCTCGAGGGTCAATTGGGTGGGGGGGTGGCCTATAGCCCCAGGTCTTTTGGTTGTAGCCCTGGATCGCTCAGGGGCTACAACCGAAAGGCTAACTAGCCCAGATACGAGACGGTACCGACATTATCATAGCAGCAGATCTTTTCCAGACCTAGCAACATTGTTGCCCTCAGGTGAGGGATAGCCATTATAATTAAATGACCTACCTTTTCAAGTACCAGTTCCCAGTTGAACCCCCAGTGCCTGTGCCTGTTCACTGAAGGCTGTGACTCGCCTTCTCAAGGAGATACATGGGGAAGGCTTCCTCCGCCTGGCCCTGCATGGTTGGTGTGGGCTCATCCAGCCCAGACGGCTTAATACACATCCGGCCCCGTCATGAATTAGTCACTGGTCACTAAGCGGACCATAAAATACCTTCAAATGCTTGTGGCTGTATACTTATGTAATCTCAGTAGACGCTGCATCAAAACCAGGTATGGCTTATATTTTTTTATCAACTGCCACCAGTCTACTGTAACAACTTCCCATTTTCAAGCGCCCAGGTATCTCAGGGTTTGGTGCGCTCTACTACAAATAAACTAAACTGCTGGGATACATGATTATGATGTTTTGAACCAGAGGTGCATGCAGTTAAATTGCTATCTGTCTGTTGGAATGCAGATGTGACCTTTGAACTTGCCATATTGCCACTACAGGGCAGCAGCTGGGAATGTTGGTAGACTGTCGCAGCAAGGTGCATGGTTGAATTATGCTTTTTGGCAAAGGGAAAGTGGGTTTAAGTAGCAGGCCTCACTTCCAGAATCAAAATTACCTGCTTCATTTTATAGTATAAAAATCAAAACATCTGACTTTTCCACCCTCGCAGTATTACATTCTCTCACAATAGCAGAAATATTACTATGAATTACATGGTAATAAAATGTAACCCTAAGCCACATGTAAGTAGGCGATGCAAATGATTTCACTGACTTTACTTTGGTTTATTTTACATAATTAAAAGTCTCTTTGTGTATGAATCTTATGAACAGCCTCAAACATTTCATAAATGTAGGCTAGCAATAAACTCTAAAATCATGAAGGCACATTTCTCCTCTTTGTCTGGGTCCGTCTAGTTTTTGTGCTGTGCAACGCAATGCAAGAGTCCAAATTGATTGACATTCGGAAGATAAATATAGGCAATCAGTAGTGCCTAAATTAGAACAAGTATTCTAGTCAGAATATTTCTTTTTGCTGCACATATCCTTCACATTAATGATTGATTCATTATATTTAATCTTGCAAAGTTGGTTTAAAATGTGTGCAGCTATAATTAGCGCAAAGGCAGATTAGTCTGACTTTTCATCTTTTGAATGGCAAACTCTTTGAATTAATATTGCCTTTCTCTGTTTCAATCTATGCGTTTCTTTTTCCTATTTGTTATGAGGTTTTCTTGCGTCCTATGTCAAGCATGTAGTATGATACCCAGTAGCCGAAATTGGGATTTGTAGTAAAAAATGAATAGTAGCTTGTGGGTTCCTCAGGATTTTTGGTTATCTAGGAGCTAAGTGACTTGAGCTAGGAGACCACATATTTTTAAAGTGAAACACTGCGAAAGATGCATGAACACACTAAATGAGTTTTGTTAGCTGATGAGATTGAGCAAAGAGTTTAACAGGTGAAAAAAAAAGGATTCCATTGCCAGCCTCAATTTTGTCAGTCTTGGAGAGGTACCAAATAGATGTGTTGCATTCTGACATTGTTTCTTTGTGTGACTTACACTAGCTGCTTTGTTCCGTCTTTAATGCATATTGTGAGGTTTTTCGTAGTTGTCAGCTTAAAGATGGTGTGCACAAAGAGCTAGGCCATAGCCAAAATAGATCTACAGTGGCAGATCTCCAAACTGAGCGAGTGGAGTGCCCAAGGAGAGTTGAAGAAAACAGAAAAGACCCAGTAAATGTCCATCGCCGGACTGCAGTGTGATGAGGAGGGCAACTTGGTTGCAGCATGGTGAGGCGCACTCCCGGAACGACAGGGAAGGCTGAACAGAGGAGCGATTGATGTAGTGAAGGAACAGACATGGAGCAGAAGAAACTAGAAGAGCTGGCTCAGTCATCCCCCATTACAGAAAAGCTAAAATGGGGTGTAAGTACAGCAGCGGCCCCAGGAACTGATTCCAGCTCCTGCAGGACTGGAAAAGGCGAGTCAGGAGGAGGCCAAAGAAGTAACAGTCCTGAGTCTTGGCAGGAAAGAGGAGATGAGGACTGGGAGAGAGGAACAGAGTTCAGAAGAATAGGACCAGGCACAGCAACGAAAACCGCCAAAGTGGGCTAGATACATAACCCCTTAGCTCAAGAAATCTGACGCCTGAAGAACCTCAAACTGCCAAGTGGCAGAGGGAAGGAGGCGGTGAGTCTACAAGGAGGTGGGCCTGACCGCAGCAGGAGAACTGAGGCAGAACACAGAGCCGCCTCCTCCATGGAATAGAGGAGAGGTAAGTGGTCTGGAAAGCCAGCAAGGCCATAAATTTAGGGAGGACCCTGAGGCTTGTGGAGCGTACCCAGGAAATTGTGGATGTTTTATGAAACTGTCTGGTAGGAAACGAGATGACCAGGGAAACCACAACAATGAAGTACCCAAGGAGGACTGGACAGGGCTTTGTGGCATGAGAAGCCTGACGCTGGTAAATCCGCAGAAGCCAATGAAGATGAGATCACAGAAGAAGGCGAAGAGAGGAGGTGATAACAGAACGGGCTGTGTGGAGCACAGTGGGAAGATCAAGGTAAGTCTCTCCAAAGCTCCGGGGGAGCGAAAAGGTAGATGGCCCGAAATGTTAACTCAAGCCACAGTCCCAAAGAGGCAGCAGCAGAGATCAGTGGAACCTGACGGGGCCTGGGGAGCTGTGGAGGCAGACGGAAGTGATCTGACCCACACCAGTGAAAGACCTGATGAGGACAGTGTGAGTCTCCACCACCGCCCCATCCCAATATGAGGTGGTTGCATGCCCATACAAATGCCAAGGGGACGAAACGCCCCACAAGAATCTCACTGAACAATGAGGGGAACAACTGGCAGAAGTTGGGCAGGTTGCACAGAACACAGATCAGTACAGCTCGGGTGGGCGCCGGCGTTGAGAAGACAACCAAAGACAACTGAGGGAGAACACTGAAGGACCACACGGGACCCATAAGAAAGTGGTTTTACCACTTGCAACTAGGCAATCTAGTGCCTGCCTCACCAAATCATGAGGGGCAACCTCATAGAAGCATCTGCCTCAATAAATACCTCCCAATACCTTTCTCAATGTGATATCAAATGAAGGGTGAAGGGCCTCTCCATACTCGCTAACTGTAGAAGGTAGGGAATTGAGAGGGATGGACTAGACTGGATGCTTGGGATAAGCCCTAAAGATAAGGTGGGTATCAGCCACTTTAACCCAAAAAACAATTGACAAATACTCTGATTTCCCTTGGGGGTAAAAACAGAATGAATTGTTCCCCAAGCAGCTGAAACAGAATCTGAGTTCTGCTCAAAAGTCCTTTAGGGACTCTCTGCATAAACCCTTGATGAGGTTTGCGGCTGTGTGTAGGAAACTTCTCAGGAGCTCAAGGGAGGACAAGAGGCCTTCCAGGAGGACATTGCCCCCATATAGGTGGGATAGGACCAGTGCTTGAATGGTGGATCTAAAGCGGTCTAAGGCAATGAAGGGTTGGAGGGAGAGCTGATACCAAGCTGTCTGAGTTTTTCTTAGCTATGTGTGTCTTGAAGGAGAGGTGTTTGTTGATGTGGAACCCAAGGGACTTGGCGAAGGAGGTAAGCTTGGGTGTAAAGCTTTATGGTTGATAGCCAGGTCTGTATGTCTGTATGTTTGGGTGTTTGGTGGTGTTGGTGGGGAGTAGGAATTAGGTCTTGGAGGTGTTGCGCTTCAAGTATGCTCTAGACATCCAAGACTGGATCAGTGAGCGGCAGGTTTTGAGCCTATGGATATCCTTGATGGAGTCTATCTTGAAGTCTATAGCTGTGTGTTGTCAGCGTCTTGGTGGGTGTTGTATGTGGCTAGGAGGGCTCCTATCGGCTCGTATATGGATTGAAGATTACTGGGGAGAGGATAGAATCCTGCGGGACTCCACAGGTGACGGGTAGCATTGGCGATCTAGAGAAGTCCATCTGAAAAAACGGCTTGCGGTTGGCGGTTTAGGGCTTGGACCAGCATACTACAAGGTTGCTGATCCCCATGTGCTGATGTAGGGTAATCCGTAAGCACCTGGTGGTCTACTGTTTCGAAAGCAGCCGAGAGGTTGACTGGAACCAGGAGGCAGGGATGGCCATCGTCAAGGATGTTGAGGGCGTCTTTGACCACTTATATGGTTGCTGCCTACGTGCTGCATCTGAATCCGAATTGGTAGGTTTGGAGGAGATCGTTGGTGTCAATGTGTTGTGGCAGTTGCACCGCTACTTTCACTATGGTCTTAACTAGGAAGGGAAGATGGGGCAATAGTTACCTAGGTTGCCAGGATCCAGAGTAGGTTTTGTTTAGTAGTTTTTTTTTGTTGTTGTTGTTTTTTTTGCAGAGGCAGGATTTGTCCTGTGTTTAGGGTAGATTGGAAGGTGGTGCCCTGAGTTAGGGATCTTTTGATGATCCCCAGGTAGGGAAGGAAAGGTTCTGTGGGGAGGGTCCTGAGGATGGATCCTGGGAGGATGTCATCTGTATACAATGTGGCTTTGAGGGTGGCCAGGATTTCTACCAGGTCCTCTGTTCAGTGTCTTGGTTGTCCACAATGTGGAGATATTGCGAGGAGGGATGCAAGGTGGGTCTGTGGATGCAGAGCTGGCGTCTATGTGCTGGCGAATCTTCCTGATTTTGTCTATGAAAAAGGTGTTGATGGCGGTGGATTTTCCGATGGAGTGTGGTATGGCAGGGTTGGGTAGCGGGTTGATGCACTGCTTGATGAGGGCTCTGATTTTGTTGTCGATTCTGCTATGGTATTCTGATAGTAGGAGTCCTTGGCTGTGTTGATTATTTGTCAGCGGTTTGCTCAGCGTTCCTTGAGGAACGCCCAGTCTGATGCAGTCCTGGAGCAACGCCAGCTTTTCTTTTGTTTCCTGATGACTCTTTTGTTCAAGTTGAGTTCTTGCGTGTACTAGTGTGCTGACGGTTTTGGTTTGCAGGTACATTGTTTCGGAGTTGCATGTCGGTCGATGGAGGCTGACACAGTGATGTTTAGTGCTTCCAGTAGAGAGTCGCAGTTCGGTTGGGCGTGTTCGGTACTTGTAGGTGTAGGTTGGCGATGTCTTTGACTTGAAAGTTTGTCTGTTGGGTTTCTGCTGGGAGTGCCTGACTGTGGTGGTGTGCAGGATGTTGAATGGCACGGCTAGGTGGTCAGACCAGTCAAGCTGGAGAGGAGGGCTGTAGTGAAGGCTTTAGTGCAATACTCCCTGCGGAATCTTCAGGACATTGATGGCAGTTTGGAGGTAAACAAATTATTGTTGAACACTGTCGTACTTGAAGAGGATCCGAAACCGGTACCCCCATTTATATGGGATACATCTGGTCGCTAACCATTGAGTTAATGGTCTCATCTGCCAATTTTTTTGACTAGTTCCTGGTGCTAAATCCTGAAATAACAACAAAGTAACGCCTCTGAACGGCACTCCTCTTTGGGTCCTGGTTTTCTGGAAGGTTAGCTTTTTACTTTTAAAGAAGTGTACCCTTGTCAAGACATCAGGTAGACGATTCTGGCGCTGCTGAAAGTCAGAATAAACTGTGTCTGATCCAGTTTCAGATCTGTTTCAACTAACATGTGAATGAAAACATCAGGCATAAGATTCCAAGCCCTTGTCCGCAAAGTGACAAGGGATCCCCCCCCCGATGCGTATATTATTGTTCGCAAACAATTCTCTGCATACTCCTGTTTCTCATCAACGGAGGCCCGATGCAGCTGAAGTGCAGTGACCCTTTGCTCCAATAGATCATGCGAATTGGCTTGGTCACAAAATGCTGTTTCCATATCACCCAATCAATGTTCAGTCTGTTGTAGATTGTGGGCTAACACTTGAAAAGTACCTTTCAGTTCCTGTAACATTGTAGCCATCTCCTTTTGGATAGATGGACGCAGACACGTGATGTCGCACTTTGTAGTCGACTGCATATCCAGGTTGTGTCTAGGAGCAGTGTCGGGATCTAAGTGGCCACTCGGAATTAGTTTAGTTTGATGAAGAAGATCCTTAATGGACGTTGTCGGCTTATCTTTATTCTTACTGGCCTTCATGATGTAACCACCATTGATATACAAGCACAAATATTAAGAAATAGCCAATCCCCCGCTCCCGTATGGTTGTGAGGGATCCGAAATGTGAGGCGGACAACTTGTTGAAGGTTTTTCAAAAGATGCCATTTTATTAACTTCAAAGACTGGATAGACGCTTCACTATCCCTACCATGACAAGGATTTCCCTGCCTAAAATGAACTAAAGGAAACACTCTAACAAAAAGATTCAGTCCCTCACAATTAAACCTACACCAAGGGTATATATGGCAATTAAACAGCAACAAATACAACTGTTAAATTGACATTAGAACACCTGTTCCTCCTTCTAATATGGGTGAATTCCCCATTGCCAGATTCAATCAGGATTTTGTCAACAGTTCCAAAAAGGTTGAGGAAATGCTGTTGTGTATCAAAGTTCAACTTCAGTTCTCGTTTAGGTTCCAATTTGATAAAACGAAGTTCCAGCTTGTATATAACCAAATGTTCATAAGTGGTTAACAAAGATTTGTGTACCTGTTCACAAAACCACTTGTTTGACAATATTAAATACTTCTACAGCAGTTCACCCAACACTTGCTTAAATGAAATAAATTTGTCAGGATGAGTCTGCCTTAATCCACAAAAACACTTTAGTGGCTCTTCCACTTCTTCAAGATGTATAACCACACCACAGTACTTCAATGGCTTCCACTTGGTATACTACCCTGCCAGGCTTAATAAGACAAAGTTCTGTGCTCTGGTGTACTCTCCTGCCAGAACAGATCAAAATACTACAACATTCTCTGACCTGGTGCACTCTCCTGCCAGGCCTGAACAATGTACTACTTGCAAGTACTTCTGTACTAGCAATCTCTTGCTCCACAACATCAATATAAGAACCACTTCAAGGGAAACAAGAACCACACTGGTGCTGTCTGTTACTCCTGTGTGATTGCCACACTCCTTGCAGGTTATTTATGCTCCACTCCCTCTGAATGTCTTCCTTCAGAAGGGCAGCCTTCCTGTTTCTCCCCTTTTCCACTTACCAATTGCTTATAAGGCTTCTCTTTCAATTTCGCACGTCTTTGGCTTTGGCAATGGGGGTTTAAGTCATTCTCTCTTAGGACCTCCTTTTCATGTGGGCAATAGTTTTTATCAACACTGAAAGTGTCAACAGCCTTCTTCTGGCTTTGACAATTCTGGTTCTTTAATTGCCTGGGCATGTTTCTCTTTTGGCTTTGGCAATGATGGTTTAACTTTTTTCTTATAGATATTGCCCCTTTTTCGTTGCTGGCTCTTATTATGCCACACAATGTTACAATCACACTCTTCTGTTATGGTAATCTAGTTCTAAATTTGACATCTGCGCCGTTTCAAATCAGCTTGGGTCACAACAGAAGAATTGATCTGCTGTATATTGGTTTGGTAGTCAAAATGTTTCTTCTTCACTTGTTTTACTCTGTTTATCACGTTTCTATAGTTAAGGCCCCTGGACTTGCACAGCGGGTGGTTTCGGAGTGCTCCAGGGTCTCATTCTAACAGTGAACCCACCGTGTCTGGCGTGCATGTCTGTTTGCCTCGCTGCCTCCAGGTCCTCTGCTTCTGTTTTCCCCATGCAGTTGGGAAATCTCTCCTTCAAAAGAATTATCTGAGGGAAGAGCACAGAGATATATATCTTCCTCGTAAAATGTTGTGGTGGCGAAGCAGCACACTCGCGCCCAAAGCCTCTCGAGAATATAACCACCCCCAGGTTACACTTGAAGATCCTGTGATCCGGCTGCATCAGACTCCAATATTGCATCGTAGTGCTCTGTCTCCATCAGTCCAAGCGATGCTATGCTGCTAGACCAGTAGTGGGCCACCAGGCTATAAATCCTCCCCTCAGCTCGTCAACATTACGGGGTGTGAACACCAATATCAGGGTCCTGGCAATAAACTTTGCTTGTTCCCAAAATGGAGTGCTGCAAGGCCGTTCCAACTCCCGGGATCGCCCCAGCCCGCATGGGCAAACAACCTCCTTCCAACATGGACGACTGGTACCTGTCGCCCGTAGTGAGAGCGCCAGGCCCTCTCCCAGCTTATTGGAGGAAAGAGAAAATGGATCACCACGGGAATACAACTGGCTTCCCTGCTCCGTCAGCCCAGATCCATATCTTGCTGCTGCAGCTTCCCTGCTCCTAGGAAATCGGCATCGCGCAAAGCTTGGGCACCTCCGTCAGATTTCCAACTTCACCCGGCATTCCGATAATAGCCATCGGGTTATAGAGTAAGGAAAATTAAATTAAAGGACCCATGGAGCCATATTTTGATAACAGAACTGCGTAGCTTAAGAGTTTCACAACTTCATCGGTCTCCATCCAGACCACGCCCCTCCTGAAAGATAGCAGTGAGAAACATCTGTTTTTGTGTAAGCAATTTGCAAGGATGAAATGTGATTCAGCACTATGAATCTTTCCAATAAGTGTCCGAGGACAGCATCGCTCCTGTCCGAACTACAGCAGGACGGCAATTGTAGTTTTGCTTGCATTGTTATCAGTTATCGCTTGTTTAAAATTCTTTGGAACATTGGCTCTCGTCCTAAAAAAAGCTATGTAGCAGTGAACGGACTTTGTTTATACAAGAGGCCTGTGGTGTGCCCAACTCAAGGCTGCTGCTGCTGCTCACCCTGGACTATTGATAAACATCTCAAATATACTGTATTTTAACATTGAAAAAGCTAATCTTGCGGCCTGCATTTCACTAAATATGAAAGTGTTTGCATTGCACTGTGCGTTTTACCAACAAAGCTGTGTTTACAGCTCATACCACATGTCGTTTTAAGCATAGCTAACATTGGGCAGACATGGGAAATCACATGTCATCAATGTGTGGTTGTGGTGTGGAATTTAATATTTGTTTTTAAATTCCTTATGGCGGCCCGTATGTGTGCCGCCATTCCTGTTCATTTAAATTACTCACACTTAAGGTGATTTTCTTGCTTGCCATCACATCTGAAAGACAAAACCGACTCTGTCAAGGTGGATCATTCTCTACATCTTGGAATGTTATGCTCTGGTTGAAAAGGATGTACCTGAGGCTCTCGAAGCCCATTGTTCCAGAGGGGCTGTCACCTCTGCCCTGCAGAGAGGAATTCCTGTCCTGGACATCTGCCAGGTTCTGACATCAGCATCTCTGCCCATATTCACTAAGCATTACTTCTTGTGGGTCAGGATGCCAGTTCTGGTAGGGCAGTCCTAAATGGTTTTCTTGTCTAGGTGGTGACCTTGCTTGCTTCCTCCCTCCCTCCTGATTTACGTATTGCTTTTTCTTTGGAATTCTATCATAAATAAGTAATCCAAGGAAGGAAGAAAGCCACTAAAAGGACAAATTACTTGCCTCTAAATAATGTTCTGTCTTATGGGTGTTCTCCCCACGGATTCCTCCTCACCCTCCCTCCCTACCTGCCCCTCTTGGCGGATAGCCAGTACACCATTGGTTCTACGAACCCTCTGCTTCAGAGTGATTGTGAAAAGGGTGAAACTGAGGTTGAGGGGCGCAGCGCTACTGTATGTACTGGCCTGTCTGGCATAGTCATCAGGCAGAGCCGTGCTACACCACCTCCCGACAGAAAGGTTTCTGAAGTTTGGCTGCACTGGTATAGGGATATTGTAGATGAAGAATCCATGGGAGGAACATCCATCAGAAAAAACATTACTGAGAGGTAAGTCGTTTCTTCTACAGGAAGAAAGAGCAAAGCATTGCTCTTTTTGTACGATACCCGCAGGCTGCAGAACTCTGAAGTGCCACCATGTTTCAACCTCTGGCTCAACGATAATGCAGCTTAGAGTCCTTGTTCTTCTTTAATGCTGAAATGTAAACCAATCTGACACTTTGGGCCTGGTTCACTGAGCATTTTCCAATGGGATTGCGCCATTATAAAATGCTTCTGTGAATCCGGCACTTTATCGTGTCTTAAGCAAAATGGAAATATACATCTCTTTAAATGTGCATTCCCAACTGGTGAATATGTGGCCAAAATTAATTTAGGCTGTGATGGTAAGTGTCATGAAAAGCCACAATGCCTTTTAGTTCTGGCATTCCATCCCTTGAATGTACTTCTCCAGACATATGATGTATTGATTGTTTATACAACTATAGCAATACCAATAATATTTCTTTTAATGTTAGTTTCTTGACCTGCAATGATAGTCATTCTGAAATGTCTACAAATTGGATTTACAGTTTTAATAGTTTATATGTTGTAATTAAATCTTTAATAGAAAAAACCCAAACCTTAGTAATCTTGTTTAAACCTATTACTGTTTAATATGGCGTTAATCCCCCATTCGAAGGGCTGTAACGGCCTGCAGCAAAGCAAGGGCGTATAACAAATAATCTGGGCCGTTACTCCCTTCACCCTGTTCCAGCACTTGGGACAGGGGATTATGGCCATTGGCATTTTCCTTCATACAACGAGAAGCGTGAGGTGTACTGTTGTATGAAGGAAAATCATTTTCCAAGATGGCCACCATGGAAATCGAAGAGGGGCTTCCTATGGAGCCCCTCTTCCCTTTCCATGGCCTCCTGCAGGCGCCATGAGCAAGGAGCGGAGGTGGCGGGAGTGCCGCCGCTGCAGAGATATGCTAAGTTGGTGGGCGGGAGGGGGAGAGAAAAAATAATGAGAGAGGGTGGGGGTAAGACGGCAGCGGGGGAGACGGCCGTCAGGTGTGATGGAAAGTAGGTTTTCACCGGCAGTTCAAGCTTGTGTTCCTAGCCACCTGATTGGCTGGCTCCTCAGCCAGGGTGCTAATTATTTTTGAGCACCAATACTGGACTGACTATGTCACACCCATACAGTTTTGCAGAAAAGCATAATAATTCTTTATAGTGTTGTTTTAGAGAAGCACTTTAATTGTCAGAGAAAATAAAATGTACATTTTTATTCTGTGTGAACCTTACTAGGGACTGGGAGCTGTACAAAGTTAGTCGGACGAAAGCTCTTGCTTCAACGGGGTATAGTGAATAGTGCTGGTAGATGGGAGAAATCGAATTCCAAGTAAATGATTCAAGATAAGTCTACAGAGTTGAGGGCCAGTCTCTTACGTGTAAACAACTATGGAAGGACCTGTGAAGAGATTGGTCTTCAGAGTCCTTTCAAAATTGTAGGAGTGCTGGGCGTGTTTGTCATTAGCTGACCTTGGCTTGCTTGTCTCCTAGAAATATAATGCGGTGTTAATCTTTCAGGTGAGAGTACGAGCAGGTATATTTTTGATTCTCTTGTTACGTTTTTATTTCTCTGCTGTGCAGATTTTACAGGGCTGTATGTGATATCACTGGAAAAACCGTCTGAATCGAAACAAGTTTATTTTTCTCTCATTTTCTAGGACTGTTATAGTTGTATAAACAAACTCCAGTCCTGAATATGTGAGTGTGGATAAAACACTGTCTCCTAACAAAGGTTTTTACTCCAGATAAAATCACTGTATTCGATTTTACAGTTTTGTGCTGCTGATATATCTGCCTTTTTGAAGTTTTTATTTTTCACTGCCCATCACTTGTCTCTTACCAAAACATTCACAATAAGCAGGCACATCAATCCCAATTAACATATCCATTTTTCCTTTAAGGAACTTAATATAGCCAAAGACATTTGTATGCATCTGTATACAATTAAGAAACTCACATTTGTGTATTAGTGTGTTAAGTATGCGCACTTCACCAGTACAATAGGGCAACCTAGTAAAATTGGTCTAATCATTAGCAGCCAGACTATTTTGGTACTGTTGTATATTTCAACGAATTTAACACTAACATTAAAAAATAAAGGATATTTTTTTTAATGAATGTGTTGAGGCCATATGTACATTGTTACTGCTTGGAAAGTGTATCCCCTTAAGTCTCTTTCTATTGGCAGGCAATTGCCATTCCAAGGTTTATCATTGTGGCATGTATGTTGGGAATAGAAAAAACATAGCATAAAAGTAAAAACCTGGAGAGTTAAGTCTTCAAAGGGATTGTTTTGCACAGGTGCCTAATGATGTGCATCTCACTCCTTTTCTGTTTTTCTTCCAGACATCCCCATTTCTGCTTGCTTTAGCTGGCAATAGTAGAGAACTCGTTTTAGACTGAATCTCCCATATTTATCAGAGAAAGGTAAAGTTTGATCAGCATGTTTCAAACGCTCTTCAGACCCATCATGATTTGTGCAGCAGCAGTGCAACAACAGCTGGTGACTGGACTGGTGTCGCCCCGATGGTTTCACAGAACCGCTTTTCAACGGTGTTTACAAATACAGGTCGGCGACCGGGCCGAACTTACCAAGTTGTTTACTCCGATGGATGTCGTAACCTTCTCTGAATTAACTGGAGACAACAACCCATTGCATCTTGATGAAGACTATGCAAAGAAGACCAAGTTTGGGAGGACAGTTGTTCATGGGGTCCTAATCATTGGGCTTGTTTCTGCTGTTTTGGGTACAAAGATGCCTGGACATGGTTGCATTTTTCTGTCTCAGGAGATTAGCTTTCCAGCACCTTTATTTCCCGGAGAAGAAGTGCTAGCTGCTGTAGAAGTGAAAAAGATTAAGCAGTCCATAGCTCATATTTCAGTTTCATGCACTGTGGTCGATAGTGGAAAGACTGTGATGGAGGGAGTAGTAAAGATTATGATTCCAGGGGCTAAAGGATCTTGAACCTTAAAGTCTGCATTGCTGTAATAATATAAGAATGTGTGAGCTGTTACTCGCAGCACAAACGTTTCTTCATGAAACGTTTTACTTCCATCCCAAAATAAACACTTATTTAAATGTGTTTTGACTTGCATATTCTTCTATATTCCAGCAAGCGTTCATAGTTCCAACTTTAATGACATTATGATCTATAATTTCAATGCATAGCTTTATAGTCTGATGCACTAAACACTTCATCATGACATATACTTTTTTGTTATGATTGTTGCTATAAGTAAAAATTGCTGAAGTATCCTGGGCGATCTCTTGGCTGCAGCACACTGTTTATAGATGATTGTGTCAGCTATTCTATATGATTTGGCCAGTGGCTTGCTGATAACTACCGCTCCCTCTTTATGTTCTCCTTAAGGGTCAATTTTTGTTAGGGACATTTAAACCTGTACTTTGCTCCTTGATGCTCGCTTCACAATGAAGACATTAAATATTTTTGTCCAGCTTCATAAACCAAGTAACAATTGTTTTGTGAAGAAATCTTCCACATTGCTATTTGAATTTGCTATGGATGAAAATGTCAGTATTCAACAAGCAACTTGTTATTTAAATTAATGTGTTTTAAAAAAAATGCATTTTCTAAGATATTAAGAATTTTATTTTGATACCCTGCTTGACTGGTGAAATCGGTTGTGTCTGCATGAGCATGCAGTGGCATGCGCTGTACATTAAAATCAACCTTTTTTTAAAATGGCTGTCCATATACAAAGTACATTTTCATTGCAATCCACTATTCATTTAAGCCCAAAGAAAAAGTAAGAACAAATTATTTTATAGTTTATTCTTCTTCCTTCCAGGCTAACCGCATTCCAAATGTGTGGACTGCTAATAGCCACCATTTCAAGCAGAGGACCTCCTACTTTTAAACATTTTTTTTGGTCATCACCCACATGTAAGGTGCTGGCAGGAAACTTCACTTCCCGAGTAGAGGTACATTATCTGAACGTGTTTAAGAATGATACCCTCTTCCTTCTACCAGCACTCTTAAAATGCCAGTGCTCGTTTGGAGTTTTAGTCCTGGCACCTTTGAAAACATCTCTGAATTCCCCTGTCGTTATGTGCACCGTTTGCTTTTTGGCATTTACATTTTAATAGTTTACAAAAATGCATGTACAAGTAATTGATCAAACCGGAACCAGCGGGGGGCGTGGATAACTAGCCTTGTGAGTGGTCGGGTGACTCTGAAGCTCCTGCTGATCCGAAAGAATCCTGCACATGCCCACCCAGCAGATGCACCGCAAACTACTTCCAAAAAGGGGAGAAGCCATGGGAAAATGAACGGCATCCAGCGCGCCAAGAGGGGACCAGATCCACGTTATGAGAAGAGATATTCGCAAAAATTGGTCGCAGAATCTTCACGAACGCACAGCCAAAATGGCCGCCCTGCTGGACAAAGGACCTGGGCGGTCTGAAACTGCAGTGGATGAGGCGGCGATGCTGTAATGAAGAATACACAGCGAGATCGAGGAGGTGCCCATCAAGTAGGCTGAATGTGCAGCGCCAGGACATGCCCGTGGAGAGGATGCGAGATTGGGTTCCCTGGAAATGATGCACAAAGACGTGACCCGGAGGTGCGCGTAACTCGAAGCTACACCACTGAATATATGCGTTGCGTAAGGTCAGTGTGCCTCAGGAGCGGGCACCGCAGACCTGCAGAGACCATACCACCGGGGCGCGACATAAAGCAAAAGCGCCAGACAGATTTGCTGTACCCACCTCCCGCAATGAACTGCAGCTGAGGGACAGAGAGGTATACAGCGCCTCAGTCAGAACCAGTACAGCGCAACAATAACACGAAGAGGGAAGAAAAATCTGCATATGGTCATACAAGGGTCCGCCACTTATGCCCACATAAAATTGCTGCCCAAGGGAACAGAGGACTCGGATGAGCCGAAGCCCATGTAACAAGCAATAAGTGCATGACAGAGCGAGGAGGCGCCCATCAGGGAGCAAAGGCATGCAGTGCAGGGGAAGGCCCGCCAGAAAGGAGTGAGAGCCGGCTCCCGCTGTACAATGCACAGAGACGCGTTCTGGAGGGCTGTGTAGCACAAAGCCACATCCAGGCTGTGAGAGGCGGTGCGCCCACGGCGCGAGAGATCTGCCGAACCATTGTGAACACACCCGTTTGTTAGATTGTATGACAGGCGGAGACCCCCCCCACAACCCCAGATGAGAGGGCTTAACGGCGGGGGTAACCGGGCGCGAATACAAGATACAATACTGAGCCCGCAGTCGGGGGCTCATACCACTGAGGCAAGTGCAACGCCAACAATAAAGGGCTACAAAAAGGAAAGCCGGCGGAACACCACACCATATGACGGCAAGGCACACACCACGAACCACCAAAGGAAAGGTGACCTGACCTAGCAACAGAGGCAGTGGCACGAAATCATACGTGTGAAAGCCCAAGACAGCAGGGCTAGCACCTGGAACACTGGTAAGACCGTCCCACGATACACATTGACAGTGCCTCATACTGCGCCGGTAAATGCGCCATAGACCCGAGAACTGGTACAGCCAAAAGGGGAGGCTGCATGAAACCACATTCAGCAACGCAAAAGAAAGTAACAGTCGATACTGGTAGAGGGAAGCACCCCCAGGGAGGGAGGTAATACACAAAGCGAATCCAAGCCTAGAAAGTATAGCCACAGAACAGATACTTGGGCATGGTGACAAACACAGAAGAGCTCTAACGAGAATAACGTTCTCCTAATCACCAAACACCTAAGAAGTAGCACTTACTGCGAACGCATTCTGACCCCGGCTAGTGCAACCGGGGGCCCCCAAAACGAGAACACGGACCGCGCAAGCCTGCACAAGCCTGTATAACAGATTCTCAGACTCCAAACATCCGAAGCGGGGTCACCCGGAGATAGATATTTGTTTTTAGCCACTGTGCCTTTCTTGTTAGACACTGTACCCATCTAACTAAAGCCACTGTACTGCTTGAATTCAGCCACTGTGCATATTTGACCTCTGCCCTGCAGCCCACTGTGGCTATTGCACACCAGCCTAGCTGTGTGCAATCATATGCCATCACCTGGAAGGTACTTCAATCGCGAACGTGCCACACTATACGGTATTCCACACCATGAGCCTCATAGCCCTTAGCCTGCTAACATACTCACGTCTACTAGTCATCACCCACCAGTCTTCGGGTAATTGCCTCCCCATAGCGTTCAAGAAAGCGCCACATAACCTCACCAACATATCTCTGGCCACCTCCACCATTATGAAACGCCCACTTCCGAGTCCGCCTAACGAGCTTCAAAGCATTCCGTGCAGTCAACCTTCTAGAAACGGCAGGCTCGGAGCAAGACTCTCGAGACTACATTACCCCCTGACTAGAACCCTACCTCCAATTAACTGAAGAATAACGACCCCAGAAGCCTAATGTCCCCCCTCTATATCCTGAAGCCTATAACCATTCCCACTGAAATATAACCCCCCCATTCTACTTCAGTGCACCCCTTAAAGGAGGACTAATAAACGCCAGATCCCTAACTGCACATGCCACGGATATCTGTGACTTGATTTCAGTCGAGAATCTGGACTTTCTCGCCATTAGAATCCTGGTTGCATGATGCTGCAGGACCCCTACTCTCCCTAGTAATCCAGATGATTACACCATACTGAGACCAGACAGAATTAACATGCGCGGCGGCATCCCCATCATCACTAAAACTAGCCTAGGCATGAGATCCACACCCACTATAGTTTCAGAATCATGCGAAACGCTCACCATCAAACTTACTCTAGTCAACTCCCAGACACTGACCATCCACCTCATCTACAGACCACTGGGTCCTATAGGGACTTTCGAGGAGGATATCCACAATCTACTCTCCAACCTCCTCAAAACCTACTTGCCCTAGGAGATTTTAACTTGGGTTACAAGACCCCCTAGACAAAAACGCCACTACCATTGCCAATACTCTCTCTGACCTGGGAATAACTCGATAAACTCTCAAATCTACCCATATCAAAGGGAGAACCCTCGACTGGCTAGCAGACTACAACTGCACTGCAAATATTACATCCATCGTCCCACAACCCTGGACAGACCACTTCTTCTTGGCTTTCGAACTATCCACTTCTAGACCACTCCCACCCACCATGGCCTGTCATGTCCAGCAAGAAATAAAGAGCATCACTAAGGACAAAGTGATTCTCGCGATCTTACCCACTCTCAACCAATTAATGGACCAATCAGACCCTGCAACACTCGTAGACGAGTATAACAAAATATTAACCACCCTCGACAACATAGCCCCCTAAAACTCAGACCGAGTAAACACTAAGCCCACTTAAATAAATGGTTCACCCCGGAACTAAATGACATACGTCTACTCAAGAGGAGCTGCGAAACAGCATGGCGGCATATCCCCTCAGAAGCCCACAAAAACAAACTAACGGAAATCTCAGCCCACTACAAAAAGGAGATTTACCTGGCCAAGCAAAACTCATACACCAAGCGTATTTCTAGTGCCAACTCGAACATGACAGAACTCTTCACCATCCTCAAGGAACTAGAGCCTCCCATCCCCATCCCGGACACATGCTCCAAAGAAAAAAGCCATCCTCATCCACCATCCCAGACCAACATTCTGAACATGGACCCAACCCCCCCCTCCTCCTAAGGAACAGGACCAAACAGCACGATTTAGGTTCTCAAAAACCTCTATTCTTGAGGTGGAGAAGTCATCCTCTCTTAAGCCGTCCAACTGCCAAGGTGGCCCTTGCCCTGCCCAGCTTATAAAATATGCTGCCAGAGATCTCTCCCCATTTATTACGAAACTTGTCACCGCCTCATTCGTGTCCGGCACTGTACCGACCAATCGGAAACAATCATGGGTACCTCAGCTTAAAAAGTAACATCATACCCACCAATTACCGGCCCATCACGACAAATTGCGTATATCCAAATTCAAAAATTCTTGGAACAACATAAACTCCTAGGAGCACACCAATCAGGATTCCGACCCCAACACGGCACTGAGACTGCTCTTATTGATTTGAAGGCACAAATGGATGACCTACGCGATAAAGGTAAAATGGCTCTCCTTTTGTTGTTGGATCTATCGGCTGCTTTTGACCTTGTGTACCACGGGGTCCTTTGCAGTCACCTAGACTCAGTGGCACATTTTTCCAAAGAGGCCATAATCTGGATTGAGTCTTTCCTCAGTGACAGGACTACGAGGGTGTTCTCCCCCTCGGCAGCGGCCGACCTGATCCCCATCCTGTGCGGAGTTCCTCGAGACTCTTGCGTCTCCCCTACCTCATACAACATATTTACTAAGCCCCTTTTTGATTATCTGGACCATCTTGGTATCACCTACACTTACTATGCAGATGATACCCAGATTCTCCTCCCTCTTACTGGGGATTGCAATAAGGTTTTGGCCTTGGTAAATAGGGTGTATATCATCATCCAGGCATGGATGGCAACCCACGGTCTATGCCTGAATGATGATAAAATGGAGCTTATCATCCTGAGGAGACACTCTAACCTCAAAAATATAGACCAAGACTACTCCTCTTTCTTGATAGATGGTAATACCTTCAAGGTCTCCAAGGAGGTGAAGACACTTGATTTCTATCTAGATTCCACCCTCTCCTTTGACAAACGGGTGAAATCCATGGCATCTGCCACAGCTTACACCTGTAAACTCATTCGAGCAGGCAAACGCTTCCTATCTGAGAATAATTGCATCATCTTAGCCAGAGCCCTGATTCTTTCGAGGCTCGACTATTGCAATGCCCTCTACATAGGTGCCAACAAATCCATCATCCACAGAATCCAAATTTTTCAAAATAATGCTCTGTGAGCAGCTCTTGCCGTGACAAAAAGATCGCATATATCCAACATCAGGCGCCAAAATAACTGGTTGTCCACAATCAAATCCATTTAAAAACTGCATCCCTTGTTCACAAAGCTCTGAACAGTGCCGCACCCAGCTATCTGACGGACAAATTCCTAAAGAGAAGCTCCAACCGACATGCATGAGTCTCCAATGTCAACAGCCTCATTATACCTAGATACAAATTGATGAAGGTGGGGGCAGCTTTTGCAGAAATTCAGATCCAACTACATCAACCTACTGAAAGCTGCTGATGATTAGCTTCAGCCCTTACCCACCCTTGAGACCGCCCAGTGTAGTCTTGCTAGTGGCTGCTCATAGATATATAGTCTCGTCCGACTAGTGTCTCACTGTCCCGATAGCGCTTGTATCTATGCGGTCCTCTGTATTCTGTAATTTCCTGGTCTGTATATATTATGCTTGCATATTTTCTGTATAGAACTGTATATATCTGTATATTATCCGCAACCTTGTAACTTAAGCCTTGCATTGTCTGTACTGCTGCGCCCGGCTACCTCCAGGTTTGGTGCGCATTGTAAATGAATAAAACAAACAGACGGGGATGGCATCAAAACTGCCTAAAACAAAAGGGAAGCAACCCACTATGGAGGAATATACTACACCACCACAACCAACATAAAGCGCCAGAAGCAAAGAGAAGAACTCGCAATTGGACACTGTACCAGAGCGCAATGATCAACAGATCCTGGAGGTGATAGCAGACCTAAAGGTTGCATGGGAATACAAACTAGAAGCAGCCATGACTAACCTCAAAACGTCTCTTGAAGTCAAAATTGACACAGTACAAGTGGACGTTAACTTACTGAGGCATGACGTAAAAGCGAAAGCGGAATGCACAGGCGAGCTGGAGAAAGAAGTCAAATCGAACACAACCGCCTGCGCGGAAAATGCCTCGTTGATCCACATACTGCGTCAACAAGTGAGCAACCTGGAAAACAGGGCTGAGGAAGCTAAGGGACAGGCCCGAAGAAACAACATACACATTGTAGGGCTCCCAGAAGGTGAGGAGGGAACAAACCCCACTGATTATATCAAAACTATGCTGATACAAGAAATCGAAGGAGGGGCACTCGCCCAAGGATTGACGGTGGAGAGAGCACATCGAGCACTAACAAGTAAACCGGCGCCGGAAGCCCCTCCGAGGCCGATCATCGCCAAGATATTGAACTATCGAGATGGGGAGAAAATCCTGGAATACTTCCGTTAAGGTGGCACAATAAGGAGGGCATCCGGGTCAATAATGGCATACCCCAGACTACACGCTCCAGGTGCAAAGACGACGACTAAACTACGGCATAGTAAAGGGATTACGCCAATCAGGCCACAAATGCACGCTGATGTACCTGGTGAAATTGAAAGTATTCCACAAAAACAGGGCACTGTTCTTCGTAACTCCGGAAGGGGCTATGGAATGGTTGAATGCGCAGAATGGCCTGTCGGGGATGGATGACCAGCGGGATGGCGGAATGGACAAGTGAGGCGGAGACAAGTGAGGTGGTGTATAAATAATGAAAGTGGGACTTGAATATAGATCTGCAAATAGCAGTAGGATGAAGAGCTATGGATATGGGTGGGTAGTGCATAAATTTGTATAAATGTGGGAGATACGGAAAACCCACACTCACACCCCATTAGATAGTTTAGTTGGGTTGCCAGTAGTGCGGCAACCCCCTGCTGTGTTCTTAGTACTGGCGTAGCCAGGGTAGGACTAAATGCGGGATAGCCTGAGATCCAGGGATGGAGCTGGGCAACAGTTGGGGACGGGGAGGGTATGGGGAAGGGGGAAAGTTAGGGAGTTTGCAGTGGAATTTGTCAGGGAACGAGCTTTCATCCATGTGCTGCGGTGCACCAGACGGTGGATGAGGTAGGACAGAGACAGGATGGGATACGGATAAGGGATGGGGGACCTCCAGATAGCAACCTGGAATGTCCGGGGACTCAACAGCTACTTGAAGAGCAACAAGATTATGTACCTGAGCAGGCAAAAAATAGACATAGCCCTATTACATGAAACACACCTCACAAAAGAAAAACAAGAGATGATTGGGGAAAAAATGGAAGGGGACCACTATTGGAGCAACGTATTGAGCATATGCCAGGGGGGTAATCACTTGGGTCACGCCGCATGTACCCTTTCAGTTATTGCAGTCGACAGTGAAGCTGGATGGGAGAATGGTGGTGATGAGGGCAATGCTGGAAAATAGAAAGGTGAGCATTATTAACCCATATGCCCCAAATCAAGACACAGTGGCCTATTTCAAGGCCGTGTATGGCAAAATCAGTCTGTATATCGGGGGCGCGGTCATCTGGGGAGGGGATATTTTAACTGTACGCTAGATGCCAGATTGGACGGGAAGTTAGACAAGCCTACCCCTAAAGCCAAAACCCTGACAATCCTGCTAGAGGATTTCCGGCAGGAAGATATATGGAGGCAGCATCACCTAAATGATACTCTACTCTCATTATTCAGCCCCACAAAACTTGTATACACAATTAGATTACATGTTCGGCAACCCGGAACTTACCAGGGAAATGTAGGGTCGGAATATAAAGCAAGGGTCCTATCGGACCACTCACCCTTGGTCCTAACATGGCAACATCAGCCCCACAGAGCTAAAATTCCAACATGGCGGCTCAGAGCCGAGGCACTGAAAAACAGAGTTTTTAGGGAGGACCTGAGGGAAAAAAATAACTATTTTGGAACTAACGCTGGAAGCTTAGCATCAGAGAGTACGCTGTGGGAGGTATTTAAGGTGGTGGTGAGGGCGGCAGCTATATCCAAATCCATGGAGATCAAAGGGGGCATAACACGTGAGCTACAAGAGGTGGAGTGGAAACTAGAGGCAATCATGAGTAAAGGAGACACCTCACAGGAAGACGCCAAAGCCATGAGCCAATTACAACAAGAATGCAGTGGGCACTGGGAGAGATTAGGTAACTTAAATTATAAGAAATACATAGAAAGGCAGCACACAGGTGGGGATAAGCCAGGGAGGGTGCTGGCATGGCTATACAAAAATGAGATGCCTAGACCAGCGATAAGAGAGTTAAAGGGAGAGAACAGCCAAATATTGGATACCCAGGAAAGCGTAAACAGGGGATTTCTTAAATTCTATCAACACCTATTTGAAGAGATTGGGGAGGAAGACGTGCAGGATTTAATGGAAACAGAAGATATTGGGCTACCTAAACTGAGTGGAGAAGAGAGAGAGAGCGATCCTTGATGCCCCAATTACATTAGAGCAGTTAGAAGCAGTGGTCAAACAATTACCCACCAGCAAAGCCCCATGGGAGGATGGGCTCCCCAGAGAGTTTTATAAAACATACAGATTGGAGGTACTTCACCCCCGCTATTGGCAATGTTAAACAAGGCCTTTGAGACAGGGAGATTACCGGAATCCCTGAGAGAGGCAATAATAATCCCGCTCCTCAAACCTAATAAGCCAAGCATAGGCTGCGGGTTGCATAGACCGCTCTCCATGCTGAACCAAGAAAGTAAAATACTCACGGGTGTGCTAGCAAACAGACTTGGACTGGTCCTAACCAAACTTTTACATCCAGACCAGACTGGATATGTTCCAGGCAGAAGTATATCCGACAACCACAGAAGGCTCCACCGCATCATGGAACAGGCAGAAGACGTGAGCTGTTGTCTCGCTAGACACGTTGAAAACCTTCGACTCGGTAAAGTGGCCCTGGCTGATGGCGGCCCTGAAGGAATATGGAATGGGGCCTGGGTACTTGAGGTGGGTGAAACTCTTATAGAGTTCACCACTAGCCAGAGTCAAAATGGGAGCGATTATCTCGGACAAATGGCAACTCGGTAGAGGCAGTAGACAAGGCTACCCATGGTCCCCGATGCTGTACATCCTTGCATTAGAACCCCTAGCGATCTATCTGAGACCGTAATATGAAGGGATAGGGGTCTATACTAAGCGGGGGGGGGGGGGGCTGACCTAATATTGTATGCAGATGACGTACTGCCGTATCTGAGAGATCCGGAGGAAAACCTGCAATATATCTTGGAAGTAATGGAGTGATTTGTGTCGCTCTCCGGCATAGCGATCGACCCCAAGAAGTCGTGCATATTCCCCCTAGGCAGATACAAAGGAATCCTGCAAGAGAACCTACCAGTTTTACAAATACCCTGGGAGTCTAGAACGTTTAGATACCTAGGGATCGATATCTATCCTGCAATAGAAGATGAACACAAATATAACACAGAAAAAGCAGCATCAAACATTGAAAACAGCATGAGGTTCTGGGCTAAACTCCCCCTGGCAGTGGTGGGAAGGGTGGCGTTGCTGAAGATGGTCATATTGCCTAGGCTGTTAATTTTTTTTTGCGAATATCCCTCACCTGTTACCCAGACGCTTCTTTGGTAAACTTCAGAGCTTATGCCGAGGTTTCATTTGGCACAATACCAGGAACAGGATTGCCTTATGGAAACTACAAAACACATATGACCGAGGGGGTTTACAATTGCCCAATTTCGAGATATACCATCTGGCTGGGCAGCTACAGTATGTGGCTAAGTGGCTAATTTAGGACTCAACAGCAGAGTCCAGACTGTTGAGGACTGAATGTGCCCTGTTCTTTCTGAAAGAACTGATATGGCTGCCCAAATCAGAGTTAAAAGGGAGATCGAAGTTGCTAGAATTGGGATGGAAGACATGGCATAAGGCATGTCGGGCCATGTAGAACCAGTCCCTTGCTCCCCGCAAGTGCCGCTAGTGGCGTTGCGGGGAGTGGATGAGCAGCTATGAAAGCCGATCCGTAGACACTGGGAATCGGTGGGAATAGCAACACTGGGTGATGTGTGGCGAGATGGGAAGGCACTGGAATTTGAAACACTGATGGAGGAAACTGGGGTTCACCCGGGGCAATATATCACCTACACTAGATTGGTGAAGCGGGTAAGAGAGTCATGGTCTGAAATAGAACTGGAAGACCAACCAGACTCGGCCATAGAAACAATGTATAATACCTCGGAAGGGGGGCATGAGGTATCCTGGATCTATGAACTGGTAATGTCCAGGGTGGGAAAGGAAGTAACCCAGCTGAGACGGAGTGGGAGGAACCCGTCCAAGACGGGCAATGGGAAAGAGCACAGAGGTATCAAAGTGTCCAGGAATGCAAGACTACAACAGATTCAGCTATATGTATCCCATAGGGCATACATGACCCCTCCAAAGGATCGCCCAATTCAAGAGCACAGAGACGCAAACATGCTCCAGATGTGGTGAAGTGAACGCAGGGATGATGCACATGTTCTGGGCTTGCCCGGAGATTGGGAAATTCTGGGGCGAAGTCTCCCAACGTGTAACGGAGAAAGGAATTAAGATAGATGTGGAATCGATGTGGGCATGTATGTTGGGGGGGGGGGGGATTCACTAGACCATGTAACCTGAAACATGTGAGCTAACTTAAGGACTTAGCTGCGTTTGGCCAGAATATTGGCTATGGGATGGAAAGCGTGCCCAGACCCAGGTTGGAGGTGTGGTGGCACGATCTTCAGAAATGGAGTGAAGAGGAAACAGCAGTATGGTATGAAGCGGCTGACAGGGGGGAGGACAATGAAGTGGGATCCCTGATGGCCTGGAGACAACTAGTGGGCACATCATATGGGTCCGCCCAGGCCAGTCCAAATGAGCACGATACCTCTGGGAGCACGGAAGGCGGGGTGTCCCCGGAGGAGTGACAACTGAGCGCGTAGTGGTGTAGGCTCGGGTTAAGGGGGGGTAAAGGGATGACGGTGGTAAATTCACGGTAATACACCTGATATTTGGAACTAAGTACTTGTACGGTCTTGTGTGCTTTGGAGTTTGTTGATTGTAAAAACCCCAGGTTGCTTTCTGTTGCGAATTAAAAAAAATTTAAATGGAACCATACATATTCTGTTTACACATTTTATTCAGCCCATATTTAATTCTGAACCATATTTAAGCAATATGCCCCGAGCGGCAGGGGCATTACCGAGTCAGGTAATGCCCCGGGGCCTTCGTTGACTCTGCAATGCCCCCGCCGCTCGGGCCATATTGCTTAATTAGTACCCAGCGAGAGTCAAGCAGAATGCAACACGCATTCTGATTTGCTCTCGCTGGGTCATTACCCGGCTGAGAATCCCTCGATTCTCGACCCGGATTCCAGACGCCTTGTCCACGGCAGGGGGCGTGGCAACCCCTCAGCCAAGCCTCCTCACGGCTGAGAAGCTGCCTTTGCCCCCCAACCCCCCCCCCGCCGGGGACTCGGGTAAGGTTTTTTTTTTATTTTTCTTCCCCTTTCCTCCCACCTTCCTGCCCTCCCCTCCCCTCCCACCTAACCTTCTGCCTCCTTTGTCCACGGCAGGCAGCATGGCAGACTCCAGACATGTGGAGGCTCGAAGCAGGGCCTTCCCCGCTCTGGGCCTCCACACGGCTGGAGGCTACCATCGTCCCCAGGCGGGGATTCTGGTGCATCCTCTATTTTTTTTTTTTTCCCCCCTCCCAACCCCACTTACCTTCTTTATTGTCTTTCGGGAGCGGACGAGCTGGGAACACTTCTGTTCCCAGCGAGTCCGCTCCTGATGGCAGCCATGGAAAGGGAAAACGGACTCAGTTATATATTATTTTATTTATTTTATGTATTACTTTGTGAGTGCGCCGTATTACCGATAGAACTGTCAAACTCCTGTAACAATTGCATGCGTTCAGCAACTAAGAAGTGACTATTTGAAAGCATTGAAAAGTATATCTGTGTGTGATGGTTTATGGTGCTAAGTAAGTATTTAACAGTAACTCCTGTGTAAATATAATAAATATATATTTTAATATAAATTTATGTGTGCGTGTTTCTTTCATGTGCTTTACTTACGGGGTTCAGTGTACTTACCTACAGCTCACATCTTCCTCATAAGATAAGTCTGACTGCTCTGCCACTCTACCAAGGTCCTGAGTTAGCACAGACTGATGGTAAGAGTTGGAGATCTACAAACCCCTGCGATAGCTTACTAAATTCTTAATATCAAGTAGGAATTTAGGAGAACTCCCCTAACAATGAGGAGGAGCAGAATAAACAGGTTCCCTTTGTACTATCGATAACCATATCACCCACTCTGACTGACTGGCATCTCCGGACCGTTCTAATCTAAACGGTTACCAATTCAGAGTGCATGCCACATCCTGAGAAAACAATGAAACCCATGAGTTTTAGTCACTCTGGCCTCGAGTGCCACTTCAACCCATGTTTATTATTGGTCAAAAGCAAATGGCCGGATCCCTCTGCAAGCTCCTATGCACTTCGAAAGATTACATCTTCCTTTGCGATACTGCCAAGCCATAGAAACTCTGGCAGGTTTGTTGGCTGACCATCTGCTCGGTTAATCATTACTTCTCTGTCAGCCTCCAAGACTGCGAAACCAGTTGTTCCCAGTGACTCGGAAGATTTATAAATTCCTAGTGTATGTATACGAGTGTGCATGCATGTTTAATACCTACTGTCTTCTTCACAGTGGGTTCTCCATAAGTACCCTTCCTTGCATGCACAGTATGAAACTCCTTGTTGCCCAGGTTCGAGGCACTTCGTAGCATACCATATCTAGATTGTTTATATTTCATTAGCGATTTTGACCTCCATCTTGCTGCATGCATGCAAATCTTAAATGTATCAATTGAAACACAAAGTAACACTTAACAGTAACACATACCCATTCTCATATACTACGCTAGATAGATATAAAATTATCGCCCCCAGCTTTGCCACTCCCCCAATCACAAATATGGCACGCGCAACATGAACCCCTCTATCTTGGTGGGACCTTTCTTTACCACCCCAACAAAGGCAAAAGGTGGTGTACACCCTTGTACGCCGCCTTTGCCCTTCACTTTTACTCTGCTGTGCAAAGTGAGTAAACGCTGTCTGGCATGCAAACATTCCAGGCAGCGTTTAGTTTTAATTGTGGCCAGCAAGCGGTGCTCACAATTACAAATAAACATTGCCTGACATGCTCTTTCATTATGAACACTGCTTAACATGTGCGCATGGCAAGCAACATGTACAATGGATCCAGCATTTGCATGTCGGAGAGGAGGGAAGGCGGAGGAAACGCAGGTTGTTATCCACCCCTCTCTCGCCATACAAATGATTGAATATGTGGAGTGATTGAAAGGCTTCAAAGCCTTACTCACGTTACACCACTATGGAACAACCGCTTCATTGGGTGTATTGTAACCGGTGCTGTTAGGGCACCTACCTGGGTGGCTGTTGGAGGACGTTCCCGGGCCTGGCAGCTTTATCCACGATTTCGGCTTGCCAGGAGGGTTGTTCAGGCTTGCCAGGAGCGGACCATTATGCTTTAAATTTCTAATCGAGGGCATACACACACGCTGCGGAGAGCTGCGATCGGCAGCGCAGGCTTGTGTGTCAAGCCTCGTTCCTGTCCCAGCACGGCCACGGCGCACGCATGGGTCGGTCTGCGCTTCAAGCCTCGGTTTCATGCCGTGTGCTTCAAATAGCGTCCGAGTGCAGAACTGGTCGCGTCTTAATGCGGTTTGTTCCTGACTCGCCGCTGCGCTCTTGGCTCGTGTTTTGCTCCAGTTCCTGCTTTGTTTATTTCTTTTTTCCTTCTTGCTCCTAGACCTGACCTTCCCTTCCTGGTCCTGACTCTTTCTGGGTCTGGGTTCCCTGATTGTTCTGAGGTCCTCTACCTTGGGTCCCTGCTTCTCCCTTGGGTCCCTGCTTCTCCCTTGGGTCCCTGCCTTCCCTTTTGGGTCCTTGCTTCTCCCTTGGGTCCCAGCTTCACCCCTGGATACCTGCGTCTCCCTTGGGACCCTGCTTCTCACTGGGGCTCCTGTCTCTCCCTTGGGGTCCCTTGTTCTCTGGCTGGCCTGAGGCCCCTTGTCCTGGCTTGTCTAGCCTGGGTACCAGCTCTTGGCCTGTCTTCCAGTACCAGCTTTGTACTTGCTCCATCTGGATACCAGCTCCTGGCCTGTCTCCCAGTACCTGCTTCTACTTGCTCCATCTGGATACCAGCTCCTGGGTGCCACCTTTGATACTCAATTACCTGAACTGTGGCTCCAACCTGCAAGTTCCTTATTGAGTTCCTACCACTGCCTTCCGAGTATACAGTAAGAAGCCATCTTCTTCTTCAAGTCAGCTTCCTTGGACTTCCTAGACTTGTCTACGGTTCTACCTACCTTCCCTGTCAGTGCTTGCACTGGTTTGACGTCACGTAAATTTGCAGGGAAGGGTCTCCGTGGTGTCAGGAGTTGGTCCCCATCCATACCTGTTTCATCAGGGCTGGGTTGGGATTGCTTCCTTGCGTCAACTTCTCTTCATCCGGCTCCCTAATCAACCAGTCTGGCTTCTCCAGTACGAACATCTCCTGGAAATACAGGTACGCAGCATTCACGTGACGCACACCTTAACAGGTGCCCCGAAAAGTAATGAGGGACCGCACTTTTGTACTTTTCAAAAACGATGTGACACAGAGGATTGAGTATGTAAAATGCAAAGTAAACCCGGCTTCTATTCAAAACAGCTGGGGGAAATATGACTGACAGCCAAGCTCTCACGATCTTCCGAGTTACAGTGAATGACAACAGTTTATAAATTTCTGATTTGTCACTGCTGACGTCATGATGACACATGTAAAAAAACAATCTACTTATGATTGGTTCATACTCCTGAGCTACATATACTTTACACAGGAATAATGATTGGAGGGGTGCCATTCTGCTAACTCCTTCTAAGGCACAACCTATTACAAATAAGTCTAATACATGATTGCTTTAAAACTATTGGTTGGTGCTAACGTACTAGGCAGTGGGGTAAGCATGAACGTTCATTGGTTGGCATGTAACACGGCCAACCTTGGGCACTGACAAGGTGCAAGGAAATATGGAGGAACATGGTTGGGGTAGAGAAATCAATGGTCCACTGTTATTCCAATTAAAGAACAGTCGTACAACATCTTAGCGCCATGACGCCTGTTGAGTTGAGAGGATTCGCTCTTGGACGTCTCCTCATGCCTGTCCGAGAAGGCCAGTGGTTATCTGGTTCCTGGCACATTATAAATGACTACATTTTAGATCACGTGCGGATGGGCCGTATTTCAAGCACAATTTCCCCATATTTATTTGTATTTAAGCAAATTCTAGGTGCATGCATCTGACTCAACCAGCCACTTGCACATGAAAAGCCTGTTTTCTTACTGTAGCTAATAAAATGTAATGGTCGAGCACACACTGGCCTGGGAATCACTATCTCGTGCTCTTGCTGTTCCTTCATAAGAAACTTCCCTCTGGTTCTCTAAGCCTCGAGATTCCTTTCTGCTAGCTACCGTGCAGCCACTTCAGATTTCCAGATATTTTTTTGTATTTATTTCAATTACCACCTTTCAGCTCAGAGGCCTAACTCGATTTTCAGAGCCTTATGTTCTGCTATGTTTTGCAATTTTAAAATGGCAATGATTTTGTCACGTTTGTTCCCTATCTACGGGGTCCTGATGCATGGCTGTCATACATCGATGTCCCTCCCTATGGGTACGCAGCATCCTTCTCCACCCTACATTTGTAGTGAGTCCCTCAACTCTTCATGCTTGTACCTGTCACCTAATCGAATCTATTTAAAGTGCACTTACTTGTGCATGGTAGGCCTTATCTGTCCCCTACTAAAGTTGCGCAGCTAACTACTCTTTATAGCAGCTGTATTTACAGGAATACTGCACTCCTCACAGCACTTTGATTGTTTTTTATTTGTTACTGGACTCCCCTTATTTTGTACTTTCAAGACACGTATGGGACGGGGCTTCAACATGAGTGCTGGTTAACCTTATGCACCCACCCCTCTGATCAATCTATCACCCATATCGGTATTTCTGCCAAATAAGTTGTATTCGGCCTTGGGTAAACATATCTTGCGCACCCCATATAATTCATCTCCTCATGCAGCATACTGTCTGGCCTGCATGTCATGAAGCAACAGTCTCCATCACTGTTGCAATCAATCCAGTGTTCAGTATAATTTTGAGGGTCAATAGGAAGTTCAGATGGTGCATCATGTGGCTCTTTGATTTGCAGTATCGGATCTGTTTGAGTTAGCGTGTGCACTTTGCCATCTATTTTCACAATTATTGTCATTTCCAATGCTCTTGCTGCCCATCTGTTGCATCTGTTCAGTGCTATTTGCAGTATGCAAAATCCTGGGAGCACCAGAACTATTATTCCCATTTGTACTTTAAAGGGGTTTGCTAACCAGGTAGGTACCCAGGAGAAAAGATTTGTGAATCAGTCGTCATCCTCAATATCTTCCACCACCTTTTCCATTTTGTCATGCAGCTCTTGTAAGGAGGAAATGGCCTCTGTTGGCGTCCCATTTTCCTCTAGGTGTGAAGGGGTATATATGTTCAGCAGTTTGGGCGCATCTTTGCACAGACCCCTCCTTTCATTGCTGTGAGGAGGTCTAGAACGTATCTGTTTTGGAGGGTGATTATCCATATTGTGCTTATCCCCTCCTTTATGGCATTGAAACACCGTACAGTGGCATTGATTGTTTTTAGCAATTCCCATCTGGTGACTTGTATCAATTGGGCATTTGCTGCTATTTGCACACCTGGGGTAAGGAAAGCTGTAAAGAACATAAATGTTGTACTGAACAACTTGAGCTCATATGTTTACATCAGATGAATTACTTGCTTTTGTGGAGAAGGAACTACTTATTTGTGTGTGTTTTAGGCTTATGGATCTTTTCTTTCTGTTTAAGCTCATAGAAGGAAAAATCACAATCTCTTCCTCACTTTGGGATACTACCAGTGCTGGTGTATTCAATATCACTATTGAACATATGCCACCCTAATTCGGTGGATGCTGCATATAAGCTCTGGTCCAGGAGTGCTGCTGTGCAGTTTTCACACCTGGTAAATCCATGATGCGTTTGCATCTTTCATTTTTTTTTTCTCCAACTTTCACCATCCCATTATTTCTAAAGCATAATTGGGGAGAAAAGATAGCTTGAGGGCAACCCGTTTGTCTTGGAAGCACAGGTTTGAATCCTGATCCCGCACTTAGAAACCACACATTTTATAAATGAACAGTTATAATTAATTATAAAGTTGGCTTCTGTATTTTTATGGTAATGGCCCTGGTTCATCCTCCATCATGTTAGAAGCTTGGCAGTTCCTTCCAATCTTCACGGCATACATTATCTGCATTCTTTATCACCTCTACAGATGCAGACAGTATGGCTTCTGCCTTGCACCGCATTATACTGTCAACCCATCCTCCCAAGCAGCATACCGTCCCTTTTATTTTCAACTCCGGTCTGTAGAAGCAATAAGGGATCTCTTTTTGCTGGGCATCTCTGCACTTTAATATTTGGTGATCCACTATTGGGACATCTCCTCTATTTGGGCCTGATGACATGTACTTCAGCATCTTTCAATGTTATATTATCCATCATGATTGTCTCTTTTATATAGCTGTCTACATACAGGTCTTTTATATAGCTGTCTACATACAGGAAGTCTGATGCCGCCAAATACTTTGTCATGGTCGATTGTCCTTGACATTTTTGTTACTTTTTAAAAATGTTATTGGTTATTTATAACACCCTTAATACCCAGAGGTTTCTAAGCACGGACCCGTGGATCGAACCCCTGTTGCTCTGCGTCACAAAGGCTAGCGCGTTGCTCCTGAGCTATCCTCCCAGCCCCAACAAATGGTCCCCTTGTTGCGCACAGTGTCAAGCATTCTGCTCTGAAGGTATTACCCAAATTGTTTGTTTACAATTGTTCGAATGAACAATTGACCGAATTTAAAGGGTCACAATTGACCTTTTCACAATTGTGTTGTGTTGGAAAACGCTGCGGTAAAACAAACAATTTGTATACAACCGTTCTGAATGCAGGAACTTCTTGAGGTATGAACGCTCTAGAGGCATCCATGGCGTATGGGATGAGTGAGCAAACAAAACGGCTTCCAATCGATTTTCTTTTTTTGTTTGTCCCCACCTTCTCCATGGACCTGTACCATAGGTGCTTGTCAACATTGGTTGATTTTTCTAAATATCTTTTCATATAATGTACACCATCTGTAACACTCTTTCTAACTCTTACTTTTTCTTTGGTTGGACGAAACACAATTTTTTGTTCCATCTGGAAATCTGCTTCCCCCTTGACTTCCTGGCTAACGTTATACAATTGGGGCATATCTGTACTACTGGCATTAATCAACTGTGATGCACAGCAGTAGAGAAAGTGGAGACAGAAAGAAGAGAAGGAAAAAAACAAATAATCACCTAAGTCGACTGTCTGTAAATGTGCCTCGCTGAGTATGTATCTGGGTATCAGGAGAAAATCGCAAAAAGGGGGATAAGACAATTTTTATAGATTTCTTATTACATTGCAATAGTGAGTGAGGCAAGCTATATTTTTTATCAACAACAAACCGCCGGTCAAGTGGCACAACGAGTAGAGCGCTCGCTTTGACATGCAGAACATGCTAACGCAGGTTCGAATCACGGCAGGGCCAAACTAAGCCTTTCATCCTTCCGAGGTCGATAAATGAGCACCACGCACCATGGGTAATAATAAGCAGCGCTCAGATACCAGAGGATTCGTAGCACTATATAAATGCGAAATTATTATTAACAATAATATGTTTTTGGTTACATAATTTTCACCATTTTATGCTACATTGATAGAAATGTAAAAATAGTCCAGTGTAGGAGTGCAATATGTGACAAATCAGTACTGTATACTACAACAAAAATATATTTGAAGGTTTCAGCATGAAACTCGTTTTCTTACTGTTGCAGAGATAGTTCAAAGAAAAGGTTCCTCAAATGGTACTGATCATGAAATGTTCTGGCACACTTGTGCCGCAACTCTCTACGCTTAATTTCACATAACTAATTTAAACTATGTTTTTTCACTCTCTATTTCCTCACTCTGGTTATGTTCTTGCTCAGCATGCACTTTAACTCTAGTTCTGGATCTGTTATTCTCTTCTCCCTCTGGTTCCTGGTAGCTGGGCTGGGGGGGGCCGCACGCTTGTATGGCTTTACATCTGTTATATGGACCCAAGCCTTCCGATCCTGCAATATCACTGATGGAGGGGCACAATAAGTCACGACTTGGATGGTGCTACTTATGCACAATAGCGGCATAGCATAAGGTCACTGGGAAAAAGTTGAAGAGGCTGGATAACTATGGATTCAGTTCTGTTTCATCATTTTCTGTGCCTTTTGCGATACCGTACTGCCTTTCTTTACCTGTCGAGAAATGAATGACAGACATTTAGTCATGGACATCAAATGATCATGTAACTCATCACCTAAAACAGTTGCAGTGCTTTGGGCATCTGTCTGCGTGCATGTGGGTGGGGTGATGGGTGTGTGCGTTCTGCGAGTAGTCACAAGTTCATGAGGAGTCAGGTGATGGTCTGAGCCTGGCTGATTGCGGAATTCAAAAAGAGTCAGCAGAAGGCATTATAGCTAGTCCTTATGCAGCGTGTCACGCAATCTTGCTATGCGGTCCTTCAGTAGGCTGTTGAAGCGCTCCACAATGCTGTTCGGTTTCAGGTGATAGGCCGAACAGAGCATATGCCCAGTAGGAACATGACACTGACATAGCTTTTGGATCCAGTTCCTGGGAGTGGACCAGTGCGGAAGGATCACCTGGATGAGGGGTCTTCGGGGAGTGGAAGTGGGAGTGGGACACCGGAAAGTGAGAAGTGATTTCCTTTCCCCACCGTAGGATACCTAGGTACTCAAACCGCCCTTGCCCCCTTTCCCGACACAAACACTTTCTCACGGATAGCTCACCGCGAGTGAAAAAAGACTAACACCAGGGCCGTATACCTGACATGTCCCAATGCAATGGTCAGGCAACGTCAGGCAGTTACTGATCATTACACACACCTGACTTCATCACACTTCCCCACACGGATAAAAGACGGAGCACGAAAGCATACTCTGAGCGTGCAAAGCACATGAAGAAACCTTGGTTCCAAGATGGCAGTTTAATACAAGGAAAAAGATGGCGAGACCAGAGAGGGTTGCAATGAGGGAAGTGCCCTTGACCTTTTTAGACAGTTACTTTAGCAAACCTTGGAAAGTAAGAAATCTAACACCGGGAACTAAAGCAGAACAAATCTGTATTGTGTGTCGGAGGTACCCGGGGCTCTCTCACGTCAATAACCAGTGCTGGGAGGAGTGACTGCCGCCGTGGTACTGTCCTTGGCTCCTACAACAAAGCAGTGCCAGTAAAGACTGCATAGTCGGTTAGTCGAAGAGACTGATACTGAACCAGCCTATGTTCGAACCAAGATTGCATGCAGCAACATTGTATTAATAGCGTGTGAAACGTATGCGATGAACGATGCAAATATAATTGAAAACCAGAGGAGTGTTTGACCTTTGGGAGGCCAAATAAGATACCATAGACAGTGGGCAGGCGCAGCATGGGTGCTCACTCAAAGGTCTCTGTCAGGTATCCAATTAATTGGAATCTATTGAAAGGGGAAATTTGCAACAGGTCAAGCTAAATCCTGTGCACATTCGAAAGTCTTCGATAGTTGAATGCGTGCTACAATTGGTCTGAGCCCGGCTGAGGGGGACTAATTGTGACAGAGAAAGGATCATTATTTCCCCTGGCTGAGGGTTAATCCGGGGTGAACTGTGAGTCATCTGAGAAAAAATATTCTCTAATGGGATCTGAGCCCAGAGGAGGGGGAGCCACAATACTGACTGAGATATTAAATGGGATCTGAGCCCTGCTAAGGGGGATCCAAAGGGAGAACCCCGAATTGAACACTCAAAAGAGGAGAGGAACTTTGTGTTTATTTTGTTCTTGTACACCAGGCCCTCTGAGTCAAGAGACTTTGGAAAAGCAAAGAGACTTGCAGCGCAGAAGGCCCTGATGCTGGCAACAAGGAACCACCTTTCCCGTGCTCAACATGTGGGGAAGGGGAGCCAGCGGCCCGAACATCCCGACATATCATTTTGTGGACACTTTTTCATGAACATTACCCCTCACTATGTATGTTTAGCGGTAAGGATTGGCAATAGGTTTATTTAGTATAGGCCGTTTTTATTTTGACAAGACTCCACTAGGACTGCATTATTATTATTTGATGGTCATAGCTGGCTCACCTCTATAGATTCAGGTTTAGATAGGTGTTTATCACACCCTTATTAAGGTTCAATAAACTCCCTTGAACTGTTGTCACTTGTGTCTGTCTTACTGTTGATACCATGCCTTCCATACAATGTCCTCCGTTTATGGCATGCTGCATGTTTCTGGCAGGTTGCGCAGTTAATGAAAAAGTTTGCCACGTATTCATGCAAGTTGGACACACACCCCTCACTGGAAATCTGTAATGCAATGCACTCTTTGGAAATGTGTGTTGGATAGTCTAAATGTTCTAACGCTACTGTGGGTAATTCTAGTGGCATTACAGGTTTACCTGTCCCCACAGTAGATCCACAGGGCCAATGAACAGCCACTTTTTTTCCATAATTCCTCTGGTAGTGCTCACCCTTGTATCTCTGTCAACTGTATTATTGGCAGTGAAATGTAACTTTCGGTCACTGCTATAATCTTTGCATTTGGTTTCATGGACGTTGGTATCTTCACTATGTCTGGGGAATATGCTGCTCTTTTGACCTCAGCGTCTGCTGCTTTGTTTCCACTAGAAATTAAATCCGAGTCTGTGTGCTAAGCATTTCACCATGGCCATTTATGATGGTTTGGATAATGCATTAATCAAACTTTCTAACAATGCAGCATGCTGCACTGGTATGTTGTCTGCTCATAGGAAGCCCCTCGTGTACCATGACCGCCCAGAATGCACTGTTGATGTCACATATGCATATAATCAGAGTACACAGTAACCTCATCTTAATGCCTCTCTAGTGCCCATCACCACTTATTCTGCTGCTTGTGCTGAGAATTGTGCCGGTCGCCTTATGCTTTCAATCATGTCCAACCCTCCATTGTGTTTTGCTCTTACTACTGCGGCTCCCATCATCCTTACTCCTGAACTCTGATCTATTGTCGAACTGCCATCAACGAAGACCTTTACTCTTGTTTCTAAAGACACCTCCTTGGCACGAGGTATCTTGTCAAGATAGTCTGTATTTGTTGTGCAGTGTGAACAAAATCATCTTTCTGTACGGGATCTGCTATGTATTTTGCAGGTTTCACTACATAGCATCTAATAATCTTAATAGATGGATTTGTTAAAATGACTTCATATCCTGAGGCCTCTGTAGTCCATGAACTTTTAGGCTTCTCAAGTGTTGCAACAAATGCATGTTCCACATATGTTACTGGGCAGCCCATCGTCACTGCGGATGATTACTCAATTGCAAATGCTGCTACAACTCAAGCCTGTTAACATGGTTAATATGGGTAATGCCCTTTCATCGGTGGGTCTAACAGCCAACTGTAATATGCCAAAGGTTTGTGTCCCATTGAAGTCCTTTGTGTGAGAACAGCCGTCGTCGCTACTCGATTACAGTAGGAGAATATGAAAAATTATGATTTGTAATCTGGGATTCCTAATACTTGTGCTATACTTGCATCAGTAAATGCATCACTCAACTCTCTTGTCCATTGTATGTAATCTTTGTTTTTCAGTGCTTATTTTAGCCCTTCTAACAGGTGTCGAATGTATGAGCTGTAGTCAAATGCTTGTTAAAACTCCTTCACTGTTTTTGGATGTGGTGTGTTATTGCTCTTTCTGGTGTTGCTCTCCTCCCTTCTCTTGAGATTACGTGGCCCAAATAAAGTGCTTCTTCCTGACAAAATTGCATGTTCTGTTTGCTAGCTGCGAAAGGATACAAAGTTGGCAATGCCATTTCTGCACTGTTCCAGGGAATCGCTGAACACAAGCAAGTCATCGACATTCTGTATGCTGGTGCTGGGAGGTTGTATGTTTTCCAGGTCCATCTGCAGCTCCCTGGTAAACATACTAGGGGGATTCACAGTAGTCCTGTGGGAAACGACAATGTTCCAGTCTTGCTCCTCAAAAGAAAAAAGCTGTTAATACTGCAAGTCTTCATGAAGGGTGTGATGAATCTGATGGTGTCATCACTCCTTTCCCAGCATCGCCTCTCCCTGTGTTGCCAGGGGAACGCAGCCGCCACCTGATCCTAACCCTGGGGCGGCTATATGATGGAGGATCACATGGGGGGGAAAGCAGCCCTCAAAGGAGTGACACAACAACATAGGATGAGAGTATCCCCTTTTCCTTCTAGGGATACACCCTCCATTCCACCTGCCTTAATGGCATATTGGACTCCCTTCACATCGCCCTGAAAGTTATTGAGAACACCTTCCCCTTCCCATATTCTGTATACAAGTCATCAAGAACTGATTTCTCTTTCCCTGATGTAAAAATACTGTGACGAGGAAGCTGAGTGCAGTAATGAAGATCAATGGAGGCCAGAAGCACAAACTGTGCTGTAGTGTGTAACGCTTACCTGGTGTTCTGCAGGAACGGATGTCAACCTACCTGACTCCTAGGAACTGGATGGCATAGACGGATATCAGATCACCCACACCTGGGAGCAAACATGTGAGCTGTCTGATATTTATGCACCAACCCTTGCATCCAAAGAGATAGGATTGTGTGTGTTGGAGATGTGATTATATGGCTTTAATGTATCTTGCTTCTGTACTCCTTGTGGCTGCCTCTCTGTGGATGACAGGATGGATCATGAGAACCTTGTGTGTTAACTGTAATAATTAACTTTGATTGTCATCATCCAATTACAATGATGGTTTACTCGAAGTTGACCTTTTTGGTGAGAGACTAACTCGCAGATCAAGTTGCTAAATGAGGCTGGGTTCTTGATATCTGCAACAATGTCCATGAGTATTCATGGCAGCCAGCTTTTTAGTCAATGTGCGTTATCTTAGTTTGCTTACTGATGCAATTGAAGGCACACCCCTGAACGCTCATATCAGAGAGAATACCACCTGCTAGGGAAGCAAGGCTCAAGTCGATCTTGTAAGGGTAGCAAGTTTAATCTCACACGCAGATGAGAGCAACAGCAAAGGACTCTGCTGCTAAGAACGTTCTGCCGAACAAGTTGTAGAAGCAGAATCTTATGAAGCACTGTTGTAAGTGACGCAATGCATACAGTAAACACCTGTGCGGCTGATTGGATGGACCCTATACAGGTACTGCCTTTATCCATAAGGGGTGGCAGTTTTATTTATCCTAGGCCAGTCCACCCGTCTTCCATCACGTGGGTGCTGTAGGACTCATCTTCTTAAGTTGAAGGTCAGAGAACAAATTAATTATACTACTGCTGTACAGCTTGTTTTATCACTCATACTGTGCACTTTCCAGGCCTCAATATGGACACACAGGAGGTTCTGGGGCACTCTAACCTTCACACACACATTTCACTCACTCCCACCGTGCCATCTGACTCCAACGTCTCCATTTTGAACTATAATGTATTCCTCTGATCACCTTGCAATACAAATCACACTATTGTCGGTCATGATGTGCCCTGTCCATCCTCTTTGAACATTTCAGGACCTGCTACTTTGTGGTTGGTGGTCAAAGAGAACCTGGTTTCATGGAATTCAGGGATCTTTTGGATTTAGTCAGTTATATGGGCTATAACTCGTGGTCACTTGGGAATGGTCTGGGTCATGCTTTGGCCAATGTGAGATAACATGCACACCAGGTGCCAGTCTCTGATCGGGGCTTTGTAAGGCACATTCCTCTTAGGTGAAAGACACATCTTTGCAACACTTTCATGAACAATGAATAAACAGTGTGGCGGGAGGGGGGTGCGAACTGTCCTCATGGGAGGTCGGGCATGAGTGGAAATTTCTGTGACCTTGTGGTTTTTCCTCCTGCTGCATGTAATGGCACATTTGCCATGCAAGCCTTCTCTTCTACCTAGGATTATTATGTATGCAAAATAGCGATGCCATCCGCACCTTGGGCCATACCAGTAAACATTTTTATTTAAAAAAATAGATAGGCCACATAAAAAAAAATATACTAGCATCCTCCGTTTTAAAACTTCCTATGTAAAATTTTGAGCTATTCAAGCTCAAAATTTGAAAAAGCAAGCACAGGGGTGCAGCCATTTTGTGAAATGGAGGCCCTCCTGTGCTGGCTTTTGCTTTTGCGGCACTAATGAAGGAAAAGCCAGCCAGCTGTAGTAAACAAAGTCTACCGCTGGGTGGCTTTCCCTTCATTAGTGCCGGGACTCGGAGGATGCAGACCGGAGACCAGAGCAGGAAAGCTGCAGCTGAATCTCGGTAAGTGCTATTTATTTTTTTTACAAAAAATAAGCACTAGCTTTGGTTTTTTTTTCTAGGTTTCCGGGCTGGAGGAGCCAGGAAAACTTAGAAATAAAACCACAGCTTTAAAAACAACCGCGTTGTGTCTGCCTGAATCTGCTTTCCATTTGGGGCTCTCGGGCTCCCCACGGGGAGCCCGAGAGCCCCAAATGGGAAAACAGATTTAGGCAGACAACGCAGCATTTAGCATTTCCCATTTGGGGCTCTCGGGCTCCCCCCGGGGAGCCCGAGAGCCCCAAATGAGAAATCAGCTGCAGGTAGAAACACTACGCGGCATGTAAACATAACTGCGTGTGTTTCTGCCTGCTGTGGCTTTCACTTTGGGTCTCCGGTGCTCCCCTGGGAGCACAGGAGACCCAAAGTGATAGCCACAGCAGGCAGAAACACACGCGGATGTGTTGGAAAACGCAGCGGTTTTAAAACGCAGCGTTTTCCAACACAATAACGTTGTATTTATGTTTGCGGTCGCTTCAAAAGTGACCGCAAACATAAAAAACGTTTTTAAAGCTGCGGTTTTATTTCTAAGTTTTCAGGGCTTGCTGAGGAGTAAACCAGAGAGGAGGCATAGGGCGACTACAACGCTTGTGCTGGGCACACCAGGCTTACCTTCTAACCACTAATGGCGTGACCACACCCTGAGCTGTAACCGGCAGGATAGAGACCAGATTGACCCGTATTACAGAGCAAGCAAAGCTGCAAACTATGCAGGGGCCCAGGGACGCAATATAATGCCTAAAGGTGCGACCTCTAAGAAAAGCGGTGCAATGGACAGATACACCAAACCAGTCACCAAATCGAATATCACGGACAATGAAGGGACTAACGGTCCAGAATCGGCAGCATCGAAGCCACCTCCTGCTCCTATGGATTAAAAAAGCATCTTCACCTCAATGCAGCAAGGATTTGCATCTATAAATGACAAGCTAGATGGAATCAATATCAATGTCACAGCAATTAGAGCCCAGCTGGAAAACTCCATACAGCGCATCACAGATACGGTAACGCGAATTGGTACACCAGAGGACGCAATAGAGGTGTTACAGCACATGGTGACAAGCATGGCGAAAGATCTAAGTACCGTGAAAATGAAGTGTGAGGATCTGGAAGCAAGATCATGTCGACACAATGTACGCATCATAGGGGTGCCCGAGTACTCCTTCAAGGGGCCCATGGAATTGGCTTTCGAAGAACTACTAAAGAATCTGCTGGGGGATCCAGGCTGGTCCTCAATGTTTTGTTGTTGAAAGGGCACACAGATCCCTGGCAGCTAGATGCAAACCGGGCGCTTTCCCACAGCCGGTAATAGCACGGCTCCTGAACTACAGAGGCAGGGACATGGTTTTAAGGGCCACAAGGGAGAAACCTGAAGACGGGGTCCACTTTGATCCATATTTTCCCTGATTACACCTTGGCAGTCCAACAGGAAAGACGAAAGTTCATTGGAGTGAAGAAACTACTAAGAGAATGCAAGATATCCTATGCGATGCTGTATCCGGCCAGGCTGTGCATGCAATTCAAGAAAAAACATATTTCTTCATGTTTCCCGAGGAAGCAGCCACCTTTTGTAGAAGCTAACATCCCTCTGCCCGATAAGCAGCCACCCGAAGAAGAAGATTGAATGCAAGGTAACTTATACTATCTGAGAAGACATTGAACTTGCTGTAACTATGGCAACAAATGTGATAACCTGGAGGACTTATTGATGCTGCATCGTTCCCAGAGTTTGTCCATGGAGCACGCAACGGGGGCGAGAGGTGGGTTGCACACTTGGGTTGATGCAAGGTATGTGAGCAGCAATGTTCTCACAATAGTCCGAATTAGTCTGCAGGATGCACCGGGCAAGTGGCGTATGGGGGACTAGTTGGCTGGCTGGTTATAATCTTGTGGCCTGCAGTACCCATTGGATATTCTCATCTGTGGTCACAGCACTGTCTGGTCCATGTAAAATCAGAGTCTGGGCTCAGGCCTGCGGATACGCACAGTGATTAGTGGGCAGTGCTACATGCATATGGGGGTGCCCAGTGAGGACTGAACGCACCCTGTAGACTAAAGCAATTCATAATGTGTGTTGGTAACGTCATTTTGTGGTTTAAGATGGACTCGGACCGGACAAGGCTCTGATACTATGAACCGGGACCCTGGTTGCCGCAGCAGCAGTCTCCCCCAATGCAAGTGCACAGTTTAGTTATAAGGAAGAGGGACGGGGGAGAGGGTGGAGAAAGTGGGCAAAACATAGTTGAAGTTCGGGGTACTATGAGGGTGAGAGAAGGGGCTGATGAGGGAAGTAGGGATGAAAAAGTTAGACAAATGCACAGGTTGACTGCAACATGTTATTGCCATGCTGGAAGACTGCACGGAATTGTGAAGGCGGTACAGGAATTTGGGAGAGATGATGGCAGACATGGATAAAGTTGCTTAGCTGGAATGTGAGGGGCCTAGTTATACCTGTGAAGATGAGAAAGTTAATGGCATACGTAAAGAGGCAAAGCGCCCATATATTATCTCTGCAAGAAACACACTTACTGGACCATCAGCCACACAAGTTCGCACCCGGATGGGGAGAGCACTGTTTCTACACTGCCTACTCTACACGGGCCCGGTGGGCCATGATTCTGGTTCATAGATCGCTCCTGTTTACCCATACGCAATAGAAAGTGACGCCTGTGGTAGATGTGATTGTACATGGGAAATTAGGCAGCGTTGAAACACTATTGATCAATGTGTATGGTCCCAACATAGATGACGCGCAGTACTATGTAGAGGTGTTTCAGAAATGTACCAGGTACCCGACTGCCCAAGTATCATGTGGTGGCGACTTTAATACCATATTAGACGTAGACCTAGACAGAACATCAACCACACCCAGAACCCTGACGAGTGCAGCACGCACAATACGCACACATAGTGCAGACCTGGGTTTGAGGGATGCCTGTGTTAGGCAGAAACCTGTGCAGTTCTCTTTGGGAACACTGCAAAAGATTTAGGACTACAGGTGTTGGCAGTAAACCCACTTGGTAGCAGTCTGCACCACACAGATTCACTGTTGGTAGCTGTGGCTGAGAAGTCAGACTTCCCTCAAGAAGAGTTAGGCAGTATGTAAAGTATACACAATAGGCACTCAGATACAATAGCACAAGCAAACACGGACAAGAGCTTTGGTATCAAAAGGTATATAATTATTTATTTAAAAAGACACACTTATAGAAACACTCCAGCACTAATATTGTAAACCACTTCAAAAACACTGTTACTATTACTATGTACTCCACAAATTCCCTATCAGACAAGTCTTAGTTAACACCACTTATTTCCAGACAGAGGTGAGCGCTTAACTAAAGATGGCACTCTGATAAGTTAACGAATTGGGAGGGAAAAGGCAGAGATTTTGGAAAGCATACAACACACAGACTTTAGAACGTTTAGAGCAAGGCAAGAAAGGCAGAGTCTATCGGTGGGCCAAAGTCCAAAGGCCGGGCCCACTCTTAGAGAGAGATAGGCACAAATGTGTCCAGGATCACACAGTTAGACAGAGTCAAAAAGTCTTGCAAATAGTTCTTAAAGAAGGAAGTGAACTTTTAGAAAAGATTAGTTAGGGTGTCCCAGGCTAACCAGGATCGAGAGCCGAGGGCTAAAACTACCTCGTATAATCGGTTGCAAGGGAAGCCGGGCGGAACACAGTACCTTAAGTGGAAAGGATCCTCCTGCGGGGGCAGATGTTCCTGGCAGTGGGTGCAAGTCGCAGCGTCATCTCGAGAAAGAGAAGGTCTCAACGAAGAGGAAAGATGAAGGTCGTTGCACTGCCAGGGATGAGGCCAGCCGTGGAGTTACCCAGCCACAGGGTACAACCCCTAGTTCGCGGTTGCGGTAAAAACATGGTATTCCGGCTACCAAGAGTGCTTGGCACAGGTAGGACGGCCACGAGATGTTCCAGGAAGCGAAAAAGGAAGAAAAACTGGTTATCCCCAGCAGTCAAAGGAAGAAGACTCTCCGGAATGGAGATCTCATCTGTCGTTGGGAGTGAAGAGTCGGTTCAGCAGGGCTCCACCGGTGGTGTCGTCGTTGCAGGTCGGCTCAGCAGCTCCCTCGTCGGATTCTTAGGTCGTGTGGCGACTTCTGAAGAACTAGTCCCAAAGACCCTGCTTTTATGCAGCAAACCCCCATTCATTCAGCCTAGCTGTCACTCAAACATGCTAAGTGGTGAGCGGGGCAGCTCACCACTTGGGCCAATCACACCAGAGTGCGACATGAGTTGGCAAGGCAACTCAGTCCAGGGTGCCTAAAACCCCCTCCCACACCCCCTGTGGTACCCAGATGGAATGGCACCACTTTGGAGGGCTTCTGTGTAGTAGCCCGCCAAATGTGGAACTAAGGGCTCAACTTTGGGTTAGAGTCACAGAAGCGAACACATATGCCATTTTAGAACCGGGTTTCGGCAAAAACTACCAACCGGAGAATTAATATTAATTAAATAAACCGGCGGTATGTCCGAGGCTATGGTAAAAAAGTATTAGCCTCGAACAATGGGAAAATCCCATAGAGAAATATTTGCGGTCGAATATAACAAGTAGTATCCACTGCCACCAGCCAAAACTCGATCAGGGGGGATGGAGACGTGCCCCCTCGAACAACAGGCCCCGGGGCAATCAAATTTCCCCGACCAGTACGTCCACAATAAGATGGTTTGTACTGGTTCTGTTGAGAATTTAAGACTAGTAAAGTCAGTGGTGACTTTACATGCCCTGGGAGACAGTAGTCAGTCCCAGGGTATGGAGTCTATGTTTGGGGGTCTCTAGGACACCCCTGTGTTACGGCACTGAGGGTGCTGTGTAACACATATCACAAAAGCATATGAAGCCCTATGGAGTAAAAGACCCCATAGCCCATTAAACACATCTAGAGTCAAGGAAACACACTCAAATCATGCCCAAGAGTGAGGGTAAAAGAGTCTCATTCTTGGCAGGAGAAAAAAAATAAACCCAAGAAATCCAGCAAAGCTGCTGGGGGACTCACTAGGTTAGGAAATTCAGCCTAAACAGAGAATTCTCCCTAACACTCGCCCCCCCCCCCAGGCTAAGGGACAGGAGGATTTAATCCACTCCTGGATGAATCTCATACCTCTAGTCGATGACATACATCCTAGAGAGACAATCAGCATTTTGGTGGTGACACCCTGACCTGTGCTCAAAGGTGAAATCAAACCCTTGTAGGCAGATTGACCATCTCAATAGTTTTGGATTTTCCCCTTTCATTTGCATTAACCATCTCAAGGATTGGTGGTCTGTCTGAATGAGAAAAGTAGAACCATACAAGTATGGCCTAAACCTCTTCAGAGCCCACACAATAGCAAAGCATTCTCTTTCGATTGTTGCCCACCTTGTCTCAGGATCCTTCAGCTTTCTGCTGATGAAGCAAATGGGGTGCTCCCTACCTTTCACATCCAGTTGGCTAAGGACTGCACCTATACCTACATTGGAAGCATCAGTTTGTACAATGAAAGTTTGGTGGTAATCAGGAGCTCTCAGTACTGGTGCTTGGCACAGAGCTTTCTCTAGGTTTTCAAATGCCTGATTGCACTCCTCATTCCATTTTACCTTTTTGGGGAATTTAGGAGAGCAGATGACATTCAGTGGAGAAGCTATGGACCCATAGTTCTCTATGAAATTCCTATAGTACCCAGTGAGGCCTAGGAAGGCTCTCACTTGAGTTTGAGTAGTAGGTGTTGTCCAATTCTGCACAGCTTCTATCTTGCTGAGCAGAGGCCTTCTCCTCCTACCTCATGCCCAAGGTAGATCACTTTACTCTGTCCAATCTGGCATTTACTAACCTTTATGGTCAGATGGGCCTGTTCAAGAGCCTGCAAAACATGTCCAAGGTGGTTCACATGTTCCCCCCAGGAGTGGCTGAAGACTGCAATGTCATCCAAGTATGCCATGCAGAAGTCCTCCATCCCAGCTAGAACTTGGTTTACCATCCTCTGAAATGTAGCAGGTGCATTCTTCAGTCCACAAGGCATAACCTTGAATTGGTATAAGCCAACTGGGGAAGAAAATGCAGTTTTCTCCTTCGCATGGTCTGTCAGGGCTATTTGCCAATAGCCTGACGTAAGGTCAAATGTACTGAGGTACTTGGCTGAGCCAAGTCTATCCACCAGCTCATCTGTCCTTGGCAAAGGGTGGGCATCAGTCTTAGTGACTGCATTAAGAGCTCTATAGTCCACACAGAATCTCAACTCTTTGGATCCTGCCTTTGGTACTAACACCACTGGGCTAGACCATGGACTAGTAGAGGGCTCTATTACCCTGAGATCAAGCATCTTCTTGACCTCACCTTTGATGTGGGTTCTGACATGTTCTGACATCCTGTACCCTCTGCTTTTGACTGGCAGACAGTCACCAGTGAGAATATCATGCTGTCCCCAAGGGGTCAAGCCTGGTGAAAGTGAGAACAGGGGGGCAAACTGATTTAACATAGATTCACACTCCTCCTGTTGCTCAGGGGTCAGATCTGAAGAGAGATGAACTCCTTCAACCTTTTCGTCCACAGGTAAGCCTCTAAGGAGGTCAGGTAGAGCTTCACTCTCCTCCTCCTCCTCTTCTGATGAAGCTAGAAGCAAGGCTCCTGCTTCAGGTCTAGAGACATAGGCTTTGAGGCGGTTGATGTGGAATAACCTGGGTATCACTGATCAGGCCCTGGCGTGGCTGTCTTCGTTCCTCTGTGACCAACCCTCCCATGTCCAACTTGGGTCCTTCCTCTCTGCTATCTTTTTCTCTACCTGTGGTGTCCCCCAGTGGTCTAACCTCTCTCCCTGGCTGTTCAATCAATACCTGGCACTTCTTGCCCACCGCATTGCTGCTCTCTGCCCCAACTTTCAGTGCTATGCAGATGACACTCAGCTCATTTCCAGGCTACCTTTGGCCACCTCTTCTCTCTCTCATCACTGACTTTCTGCTATCCAGGAGGGTTGTGCTGCCAATGACCTCTTCCTTAATGCCAGTAAGACTGAGATTCTCCTCATCGGCACACCCACTCCCTCCTTTCCTTTCTCTCTCTGGCCGGCCTCTCTTGGCCCTCTTCTTGCTCTCACCTGCGGGGCTAAAAACCTCACGGTCATCTTCGACTCCACACTCTCCTCACATCTCTGACGTCTCTAAGAAGTCACACTACCAGCTGCACCTCCTCAGAGGTATTCTTCATTTACTCTCCTTCCCACAGAAGCTCACAGTCTCTAGAGCTCTGGTTCTCTCTAGGCTGGACTACTGCAACAGCCTCTTTCTAATCTGCCTGCCTCTACTCTCCACTTTCTGCAACTCATCCAGAACAGGACTGCAAGACTTGTCCTTGGCCTGAAGCCCAGGGATTGTATCTCTCCAGGACTGAAATCTCTGCACTGGCTCCCAGTGGCTGCGAGGATTAAGTTCAAAGCCCTCTACATTGTTCACAAGGCCTTCAGGGGCCTGGGGCCTCAATAACTTCAACTCTCTCTTCCTAAATATCTTCCTTCTCGAGCTCTGCGCTCATCCGCCTCCAACTCCCTCATGGTCAGTCACTTCTCCAAGAAACAAGTTGGTGGTAGATCTCTTTCCTCGGCTGAGGCCTCCCTCTGGAATAGCCCCCCCTGCCTCCCTGAAACTTGAGGAGAACCATCTCCGGTTCCGGAATAACCTCAAAACCTTTCTCTTTGCTTCCACTTTTTCTTCTCCTCTTCCCTGCTGACCTCCTGGCTGAAACTGCACTGGTTACCTGGCCACCCTCTGATCTCTGGCCCAGGTCCCTCCCCTGTCAGTCACACACACCTGCACTGCCTGCCTGACAACCCCTGCACTTGGGACTGCTTCTGTATCCCTACAGTCCCATTGTCAGCACTTGACACCTGATTCTTGCACTTACCTTTGTACTTGCCACCTGCTGGCCGTTACTTTACCTTGTGATTATTTTATTCCCTTGTATTGCATTGCCCCTTCCCTCCCCCAGCACTTTCCCTTCCCCCATCCCGTGCACTTGCACGATCTGAATGACACCTGGCCCAGTAGGATTGTTGTTCCCCCCCTTCCCTTGCCTCGTCCCGCATTGAAACACTTGTGTATAGGCGTGTTATAAATGCCATATCATATCAATGTGGACTGAAGCACTGGAAACCGGCATTCTGCCAGATACAAAGTGAGACGCGGTTATCACCCTACTATTGAAGCCTGGAAAGCCACCAGAGGACTGTTGGGCATATCGTCTGCTATCCCTTAACACCGATGTGAAGATATTCGCAAAGATACTGGCTTCCTGATTAAACCCACTGATGTCATACATGGTGCATGCAGACCAAGCGGGATTTGTGCATGGCAGAACGGCATCCAATATACAGAGGTGCTACAATATACTAGCAAGGATCCCACAGGAGAGCACAGGGGCCGCAATTGCCTTAGATATGCAAAAAGCATTTGATACTGTATACTGGCCCTTTTTAGAGTGTTGCATAACTATGGGTTCGGCCCCGAACTTCATCCAGTGGGTGCGCATTCTTTAAATGCTGCCTTATTTGCGGGTGTGTGTGAACGGGGTGCTTTCTTTGATCCTAGAATTAGCAGGGGGCACTAGGCAGGGATGCCTGCTCTCCCCTTTGCTGTTCGCATTGCTGATAGAACCACTAGCAGACATTCTGAGGGCGTGGCATGCCCGGGCTTGGATAACTATAGCGGGGAGAGTGGAGTTGATAACTCTTTATGCAGACAACATATTATGCTGTACGGAAGGGAACCCAGGAGATACCTGCAGAGGGTACTAGCAGCAGTCCAAGAGTTCGGGGAATATTCAGGTCTCAGACTGAATACTATGTCATGATTCCAGTGAGAACACAAGACACACTCATAAGCACACAAGACACACCCTCCTATGTTGGTGTCCGGCGCACGTGTGTATTAGGAGCTGCTTTAACCTACACCAACATGGCTGCCAAATTAGGACCTGCTGTGTAACTCAAGATGGCCCCCGGCAGACCCGAAGGCCTGACACCCAGGTGGTCTAGTGTTACAGGATGCGGCCTGAGGCTATAAAACTACGCCCTGGGCGTCACCGTGTGCTTAGCGTTTCTTCTGCTACCTGCAACAGAAGTATAATGCTTACTGCTCCTGTTTCCACGTGCATGGAGACTTTCACTTTCCTATGCACGCCCAAATTCATCTGCGTGTGGACTCTGCCTTGATATCCATAATTACCTAACGCCTTCAGTGCCCAAGCTCTGCAGAAGCCCCAGTTCTTGATACTTACTTGGAATCTTCACCGATCTGGTCCCGCAGCAACTGCAGCTCCTGTAACAGAAACTACAGTAAGAGGTTGCAGTTCAATGACGATGCCCACCCGAATTGCCATTTAAGAGGTTACTTAACCGAACAAGCGATCAACCTACTGGAATCCTGCTGGTTGCCGCTCGAATCATTCTTTGCGCAGCGGCCCAATTCGGAACAGCATTTTGCGAGATCAGCACCTGTAGAACGTAAAAGAGAAAGAGACTTGTTAAAGCGCACCGCGCCACCAGAAAAGAACGAACAATACAAAAAAAGCCATGCAAGACTTAACTCAGCATCCACAGCATACCGTGCGTCGCAGCTGGCCTGGATCACCACTTCCAGTGAAGAAACTGGAGTCGGATGCTTACCTGGCACCTTCAGCCTCCCATCTTCTTAAAAACACAATGAGCACAACTGCGTGTGCGCCAGCCAGAATACCTAAGAGATACATAAATGGGAGGTTGCGGGGGGGGGGGAGAGTCGGGAAGACACATACTGAATATCTGTACTTACTTGTCCTTAGGTCTCCATACAGACCCCCTTGCACATCTTACCAGAGACGCAGCATTCTACTGGGTCTCTCCCGACCACACTGTTCACTGGGCTATAGCTCTTCAGTGGGGGAAGGAGTGGCTTGGGTGCCCAACCTAACCGGCTCATCCAGTCGGGTAATGCTTTGGAACAATCCAGACCAGGCACTCCTGCAGGGCACCAGAGATAAGTGTTACATACTAACAAATCTGAGATATTCCTGCTAACAGACAGGCCTGGTGAACCCAGCAATCTGTATGGACTGAGGTGGGCACCGCAACGGGTGAAGTATTTAGGAGTCGAGATTGCACCGTTGGCTCAATTGCTGCGCTCTCTCAATTATGATAATCTGGCCGATGCACTCTGTGCCAAGATTGACCTTTGGAACTATCTCCCTATTTCACTCATGGGCCGGCTGTCGCTAGTGAAAATGATTATACTCCCTAAACTGTTTTATCTCTTCAGCATGATACCACTGTGGCCAGGAAGATCCTTCCTCTCGAGAATACAAGAGGCATGTTCGACATTTGTGTGGAAGGGCCAGGTGCAAGCTAGTTGGAAGTGTCGCACAATGCCATATGAACAAAGGGGGCTGGCGGCTCCTGATTTCGAACTGTACTACGTGGCTGCACAGGCTTATTATGCAGTATACTGGATGGAAGGTGGACCTGGCGCGTCCCATGTGGCACTCGAAAAACAGGGGAAAGACACAGCCTACCTCTTACACGGGCTAGCCGAAGGGAAGTCCAGGAGCGACAACCAGATGGACCCACTCCTAGTCACACAGTGAGCATGGGCTAGACTACTCTGCCACCCCAGAGACACCATAATGTATAACCGGACATGCCTGTTTGGGGTGCACCATACCTTCTCCCATCACGAGACGCGGACCTAGTCGTACACTGGCGGGACAGGGGCATCCTTCACTTTAGGGATCTTTTCTGCCATGGGCAATTCTTAAGCTGGGATGACATTAAGGCAAGTTTTGGCGACGCCCCACTTCAGAAATTGCAATATCTCAGACTCCGCTCCGCACTGGCGACACTGTAGGATGGATTTCCAACTGAACCGTCCTCCCAAACGAGTCTGAGGTATGCACTCACACCCTGCACAGTGAGGAAGACAGCCTCAGCATTATAGAAACGGACATTGTCGGCTAGGAAGGTGCAAGCTCCAGATATCAAAGGGGAGTGGGAAAGAGACCTAAGGATAACCCTCAAGGAAACGCATTGGATGTAGCCATGTAGGTTAACAAAGCAAATATCCTGTAATTCCAGGTACAGGCTAATCCACTTTAAGATTGAACAGACTACACCTCACCCCAGCCCGCCTTACGAAAATGTATGTTACGGCTGAAGGAAAGTGCCCAAGATGAGGGAACAAGGATGCAAACATACTCCAAATGTTGTGGTCCTGTGGGGGCTCACTGAGTACTGGGCGAATGTGTGCAATGCGTTGGAAGAAATGCTGGGCCAACCTATAAAATGGGAACAGGGGTCATGTCTATTGGGCTTTGTATGTAAAATTAACCCTGTGCAGTGTAGACTCCTTAATCTGGGTCTGTTGTTGGCTAAGCAAGCTATACTGATGCGATGGAAAAGTAAGATACCCCCCCCTCGGCAGGAGACTGGGTGAATGATATGTCCTGGGCAAATGACAATGAAGAAGTCTATTCTAACTTACTACCCTTATCGAACCGCCCGAAGGTCATATGGGGAGGATTTAGACAATACCTGCTTAATAAATGTGAAGGGGGGACAGTCAAGACGAAGTGTCATAATGCCTGTATAGAGATTGCCTAAACATGTACGATACAGTAAACTCGATGCAATGTGCAATTCAACTGTATGGAATGTAATGTAACTCTGTGCAAAGGTTAAATAAAAGTAAAGAAATGTAATTTGATCTTTTCATCCTTCTCTAGTTGCTGGAACTTTCCCTGACCGGATGTGGGGCTCTTGCGTGGGCACTAATCTTTCATTTTCCACTGCGGTGAAACCCGTTGGCCCTTCTGGAGGCAGTACTCCCCCTCCACACCCCCCTTCAGGTGTTCTTCTGGGATTACCAATAGTGCTGAATGCAATGTGGCCAGCGAACAACAGCCCCTCCATGACGCTGGGAGGTGCAAGTAAGCTTGTCGGCCACAGATCCAGTATTAATCCATCAGTGCCGCCGTTCCTTTCTTCAGGTCTGCAATCAAGAGAATTTTATTACAATGTCCGTTTGTGCCGATCAGGTCTGTACTTTTGCTGCGGAAACAGCGTTTATATTGTTCTTCCTTGTGCACTCACACCAGCTTTTCCATCGTTGCAATCCACGTCTCCTTTATGGTATGCTCTGTCCAGATTTGCGCACAGAAGTTGGCCACTCATGCTATTCTTTCTTTGCTATATGTTACCAGTCCTTCTGACAAGCAAGGTAGTGTGCTATCCTGACAGTTATTATTGACATACTTCCGCCCCTTCACCATCAGATAGGGTAACTCCACGCACTTGATGTTTCTTGGGTCTTCGGTGCATTTTACATAATCTGGACCCCCATTTGCAGTTCCACACTGTGTGCCTGGAACATCCCTTTTATTCTGCATAGCACAAAATGAACCAGGCATTGTGCCTCTATAATTGGAACTGCATGGGGGTACTAATGCCTTTGGAGCCCCTGACGCGTGTGGAATGAGTGAACACACATAACGGCTCCCATTCACAGCGTTTCTCCCCACACTCATAGCAAAGTACCGTGAATTAGTGAACGTGAGTTGATGAATATCCTCGATCACATCAAAACCCAGCCCTTGATATGTGTCATACTTCTCTTTTTATTCTTCTATACGCATTCTCAAGGATGGCCGCTTTGCAGTACTTTCAGAAATATAATTATACCATTTCATAGTGGTCGACAATCCCCTGCTTGTTGTAAACAACCTGTTCTCTGCCTTCTTTACAGACATTACCTACATATTGGAGTCATTAAATCCACTTCCATTGTTATTATTATTAATGTTCACATTAGAACTGATATATGTAAATCCACTTATTTTATCAACACTTATATGTATCATTCCATTTGGATGATATATAATCCTGTTTCCCTTATAGGACCTCCCTTAAATAATACCCTCCCAATAAACTCCCATTAGTACTAGCAATATCACACACAATTCTCCAGCAATTACTGACCCACTATAATAGATATATGCCCACAATCTCTCATTCATCTCTCTATGCCTCAGGTCCCTACTTAACAAACTATGTACATTAGTTGCGTCCATCTTCTTTCCTGAATTAGAAGCACAGAAACACAAGACAATGAAAAAGGTAAAAACATACAAGACCTACTCTTATACAAAAAAGAAAAAGAAATGATAGGGGGCAAGGGAGAAAGAGAGGTCCTAGAAAAAGAAAAATGCAGCGCTATCGGCTTAGCTTTGGCCTGCCCCTTGGACGTGCCACCACACCCGTATCGCCTCTGAACAGGCCAGTGAGATGATCGGGCCATGAGTACTGTTCCCCTTTGTTTCAAGACAACTGATGCACCACTGTGCTCTCTGTAGGTGCCCTACGAATGTCAGAGAGGTGGAACCAGTAGTGTAATTGCTTCACTTTGACCGTGAGGAGAGTATAAAACACCACCGTGTATGGTCCTTGGAATCGAGGATTGTTAAACAAAATTGCCAATTAGATATAGTCCCCCGGCAGCAGTGGTCGTATTGTTATATGCTCAAGATCTGTCCTCGTTTTTTATGCAGCATCGGGCTTCTCTGTAGTCACAATCCTGGGAGGGGCAATCTGTCGGGAGACACATTTAATGGAACAAGTTAGTGTCGTCAAATATTCCTTGAATTCCTCTCCTAACACTGCTGCAGTCCTGTGTGCATCAGAAACCCTTCTCACAGGGGATATGGGGTTATGTATATGCCGACCAGTAACCACCTTGTAAAGTGACAGATGATGACCTTTACTTGGCTGCCTGCGTAAACTAAAAAGGGCCAGGGGCAGACAGTACACCCAGTTTATCTTTAATGTAGTGCACAATTTAGATAACTTGCACTTGAGGAGGCCATTTATTCTCTCCACAATGCCATTGGCCTGTGGGTGATTAATTGAACACATCTGATGTTTGATTCCAAGAAGTGCTGTAACATGTTGGAATAATGCATCACTGCATCCAAAGTTCCACTATAATAGGCCAATGGCTTGTGGCCCATAGTGCTTTTTTGCATCTGCATCAGCACTGCTGTCATGAGCTGACCATCAGAATGTGAAAACAAATAGAATTCCTGCGTATAATCCAGAGTGGCCAATACGGGTGCCGAACTAATCGCCTCCTTTAAGTCATAAAAACTGTCTGATCATTACAGCCGTCTGCTGTAATTTGGGGTCCTTTATCTTTTGCGCTTCCCTAAGGGCCTGTAGGAGTGGTCTCGTGTATGCCGCATATTCTAGAATCCAGGGCATACAGTAGTTACATAAACCCAGAAACTTCTGCATCTGTGTAACTGAGGGGGATCTGTGGGTGGTGCGTACAGACATGGCCCTGTCGGGTAATATCCTCTTTCCATTCGGTGATATAAAACTGCCCCAAATAGATCACTTCTTGCTGGCAATATTGTAATTTAGCCTCATCGACCTTGTACCCCATACAGGCCAACAATTGCAGGAGTGTAATGGAGTCCCTTCGGCAGTGTTATTCCCTGCCACTACACACTAGCAGATTATCCACATACTGGATAATTATGCTAGGCACTTGAATAGTCCCAAGATCGGCATGCAGTATTTGGTTAAAAATACTCTGGCTCTCACAGTGCCCCTGGGGTAATCTAGTGTGTTCAAACCGCATCTGGCCCTGCGTAAATGCCGTGAGGTACCTAGACTCTGGATGGAGTGGAATCGAGAAGAATGCATTTTTCCAATCCACTGCAGTTAAAAATGTTATACGCACAGGTGTTACATCTTTCAGTAATCCTACATCATGTGGATTTGTAGTTTAGAACTGTGAAGGCACGTGCTGTAAATCTTCATAAAAAATTGGGATGGAGTTAATGCTGCCATAAAGGGACACTGCACTCTTCGGTAATGTATCATTATGTCACATGGGATGCAATACTCTAGTATTATTTCTCCTTCATTGTCGTTATTCCCAAACGGCTCGTCATCCGTCATCTCCTTTAGCTGCACAGTAGATTCTACACTGAGCACTGTGCGGCACTCGCACCCGTACCTATCCATTCCCAATTGGACAACCCTTTTGTCTGAATCCAACAACCCCTGTAGGGCCAGCAGTAATATTTTTCCTGCCACCACCTAGGGCGACACAGGTGGGCGAAAAATAAAATCAGTGGGTATTTGCCAGCATTGCCTGGCAATCTGGGGCACCGCCTTCACAAGCACTGTAATACCATAGATAAACATATCTGGGTCTACGGGAATCTCTCGTACTACCACCTCCCTTGTCATTGTGTGTATTATCGACATCACCCTAACAGCATACATCCCAGGAGTGGAACAGACTATGCCATAGTCACGTTTAATTTACTGAGCAGGTCTCTACCCAGTAAATTGACAGGGGAACTCTCAGAATATAGTAAGGGTGCCCGTACTATCTTCCATCCCACCTTTACATCCAACTCCTCAGTGTATGGAACCTTGAAAATGGCCCCAGAGAATCCCTGTGCGTCAAGATATTTTCCTGATAGTGGAAAGTTTCGTTCCATGATACATGATTTAGTTGCACCAGAGTCGACCATGAATATGAATAGCTTATTTCCTATCTCTGCCCCACCAGCGATTCCTCTTCAGGATGGGTAGTCATCGACAAGCCCGGACACGCAAGTGCTTTCTGTGGGCTGTCCTAGTCGGGATATGTGCTTGTTCCAGGGAACGAAAATGGGCAACCTCCTACTACTGCTGCTCCCCCAAAGGGAGCAGCAGCCCCAGCAGGCATCCTGTTCACTGGGGAAGCACTGCCCTGCTTTGCTGCGGCAGGTACCGCGCTTGTGTGTCCTGTGCTTGGGGCTGCTGATTATGTTTGGTACTGCCCCTGTGGATACTCCTGGTTCTGGTACCCTTGACCCTGTTGCTGGTACACTAGTCCTTGGGGCCCTTGGCCCTGTTGCTGAGGCCCATAATTATACCCCACTACAGGCCTGGTCCTGCATTGCCTTGCTAAATGCCCCCACCTTAAACAATTCCAGCATTGAGATTGTCCGAACCCACCTCCCCTAGATCCAAACCCTCCTCCTTTTGCTCCTCAAAATCCCCCTCTTTCTCGCTGCAGCCCCCTTGCTGCCACTGTGGGCCAGCGTACTGTTGCCGCTGCCCCACTGTCCTTGTCTTCCTTTCGGCCCAGAGCGCAGCAATGGTGGCACTCACAACTTGCTGGGTACTCTCTGTTCCTTCTACATGTACTGGCATTGGCACAGGCCCCTGAAATGCTACCTTTGCCAATTTTCTTCCACCAATTTTGCTTCATCCCCCTGACGCCTTTGCACTGTTTCCCTCTGCCACTCCTTAATACCCACATTCGTATCCAGCATCTTCTGCACTTCCTTCGTCAAACCCCTCTTTACGATAAAATAGCAGAATGGTATCGATTGATCCCACAGCCCTCACTTCTCTTGCATTTTAAGAATAAATCTAGCTGTGTCTTCATCATCACCCATGGTATACTGCATCAAACACTGTAAATAAGAGTATCGTGAAAGGCCCTGTGTAGTGCTTGCCACACCAATGCTCCAATAAATGATGCTCCGTAATGTGAGTCATCCCCCAGGGTTACTCCCAGGTATCTGGCTTTGACCCACACATCCCCAGCCTGATCCCCAATTACCACAAACAATAGGCTCTTAAGTTCCCTTATTGCTAGGGGCATCCCTGCTGTTTGTTTGTCAAATTCGCATATCCACTTAATCGCCTCTGCTGTAAGCTGTGGGAGGGCATAGTTTAATTATTCTTATCCATTTGGAACCAGGGGACATACTGTGTCTGCCCTTCCCCTTTATGTATGAGGGGCATCTACATCTTTGCTCTACTTCCCACACCCTTCCTCATAATTCCTCTTCTCTTTACCAACGCCATCCAGCCTGCGCTGTTCCTCAGCCTGCCCCCTACCCATAGACATTCTGCTTGGGGGGGGGTATTTTCAGCCACCTCTTAACCCCTCCCTTCTCCTTCACTCTGATCCTCAGTAAACATATCAGCACCACATTCCTCCACATGCTCTCTCAACACCGTACTCTCTTCTCCCAAGATAATCCACCCACCCGGTCTCCTTTCGTTCTCAACACCTACACGTCATATAACTTCAGTATCCATCTTAAGCAGCATTTCCCCCGACTTCCACTCTCAGGATCCTTCTTGCAATTCACTTATATCCCTTCCTGTTCCTGAGGATGTCTATAGCCTTTTCAATTCTGTTAGTAACCCTATCAACCTATCGTCAAACTCTCTAGATCTGTAACCCGCTGATGCCGGTACTTCGAGTGGATCGGTATACAAAGGTGAGGGAGCAGTAGCCTGTAATGTTACTGATGCTGCGTGAGTCCCTACTGCAGGAAAATGGGTCCCTATCATAGTGTTTACATAACTTGGATTAGTGTATCCTTCAGCGGGATATGTTGTCAAGGGGTATAATCCCTTACCCCTATACCCGCCACAATGGTGCCATGCCTTCTCCATCTCCCTTTCTACACTTCCTATCTTTCTGTCTTTGAGCCTCGACTCCATTCCCATGATCTTCTGCATCTTCAAACATACGCCAAAGATCAAGAATCTCTTTTTTCTTCTGTAGCTTCTTCCCCTTAAATTTTGCTACTAGAAATATGGACATGTGTTTCCAAAATACTCTTGTTGTGTGAGCCCTGCCCTGGCCATGGGCAGGGCATCCTCCCTCCCCCTCCTCCTGTCTCCGTGATCCACTGTTTATATTTCTCCACTCTGTCATGATACAGTGGCAGGGCCTTGTATATGTGCTCTATTGGTGATCCTCCCCCCCCATGCTAGTGACGTCTATTACTAACCCAGCGAAACCCCTCTAATGCGCCGCTCACGCTGACAGTTGTTTGATCCCACAGAAACAAGAAAATCAGCCCCCACCCTACTCTATCACCCTTCCCTGCGTGCATATCCCACTCCACGGGATCATCCAACACCACACCGCGACATACACAATTACCTGCTCCTTACCCACAAAGCATGAACACAATAAAATTAAAACAAATACGCCAAACTAGCAACCAGTACTTGTTCCAGGCCTACTACGTATACAAGATCACTACCCTAATTTTTATATTCCTCCTTTAAATTATATAATATCATGTGGTACAACCTTCCCTCCCCTTCTGGGGAGGGGCTCCCTCTCTTACCTTTGCCTTACCTTATAATTCCTTACCTTATAATACTTTCCCGAAATACTCCATTCCTAACGCTCTGGTGCCCAACGCTCTGGTGCCCTTTGGGAGGATGTTCTCGCTCTCTAAGACAGAGAAGGAAGTACTTCGGAAGTATCTTGATGATAACTTATACAATGGCCTCATCAGACCCTCTAAATCCCCGGCTGGCGCACCATTGTTTTTCATACCAAAACGAGATTCCAGAGACCTAAGGCCTTGTATTGATTACCGAGGTCTTAATAAAGTAACAGAGAACGATAGATACCCCATGCAACTCATCCCTGACATCTTAGAGGCAGTCCAGGGTACCTCGGTTTTTACCAAGCTGGATCTGTGTAACGCCTACCACCTGCTCAGAATACGCTCAGGGGATGAGTGGAAAACTGCTTTCCGTACACCCTTCGGGCTATACGAGTATCATGTAATGCCCTTCGGGCTGGTGAACGCTCCTGCGGTCTTTCAAAGGTTTGTAGACCGTATGTTTTCAGACCTTCTCTTCGTTTCAGTGGTTGTATACTTAGACGACATTCTGTTTTTTTCAAAAAGCATGCCAGAACACCTGATCCATCTGAAGGAAGTGTTAAAGCGACTCAAACAACATCAGCTACTGGTCAAAAAAGAGAAGTGCGTTTTTGGAGTCACAACAGTACCCTATTTGGGGTTTGTTCTCTCGCCTCAAGGAGTTCAGATGGATGAAAAGAAGGTGGACGCCATTCTTAAATGGCCTGCTGCCTCTTCTGTAAAAGAGGTACAAAGATTTTTGGGCATGGCAAATTTTTACAGACGTTTCATCCCTGGTTTTTCGGAGATCACCCTGCCCATAACAAACCTTCTAAAGAAGACATCCATGCCGTTCGTGTGGAGCCCACAAGCAGAAGAGGGTTTCCAACGAATAAAGGACACGTTCTGTAGTGCTCCCATACTACGACAACCAGATCAAGGGAAACGATTCATCCTGGAGACCGATGCCTCAGCATCCGCTCTAGGAGCGGTTTTGCTTCAGGAACACGACAATGAGGAACATCCAGTGGCATATCTGTCAAAGACCCTTATACCGAGTCAACAGAACTACTCGGTTATAGAAAGGGAACTTTTGGCCATGAAAAAGGCATGCGAGGTCTGGAGGCATCTACTACAAGGGGGTAGCCATCCCTTTGAAATTAGGACGGATCACAAGAACTTACAGGTCTTACAAACCATGGACTGTGTCAACTCCAGACACCCCCGGTGGGCACATTTCTTTTCTCAGTACGATTTCCATATTACGTATATACCAGGGAGCCAGAATACTTTGGCTGATGCACTTTCCAGGAAGACTCATGCTTCCGCTTCTTCTACCGGTCCCCCAGACAGGCTGTTCCCTAGGAACCGCGTTATCGCCACCACCTCAGTATTCCTACAACAAGTCAGAGAGGCCACGGCTACACAAACAGAACCAAGAGGGTTAGCTAAAGCAGAAGGTCTCCTTTTCTGCAAGAAAAGGTTAATAATACCATCAAAGAGCCTGCAAGAAAAGGTGCTATCCTGGTGTCACGACCATAGGACAGCTGGTCACAGAGGACAAGCCAGTACCTTGGATCTGGTCAAGATAGCTTTTTACTGGCCGGGCTTTTCCAGAGATGTGAAAAGGTATGTTAAGACCTGTAGCGTATGCAACCAAAGTAAGTACAGCACCAAAAGACCCATAGGGTTGTTGCAACAGGATGCCGTTCCAGGCCGTCCATGGAGTCATATCACTACTGACTTTATCGTGGAGTTACCACGTTCCAAAGGTTGTTCATGCATTATGGTCACCATGGATTCCCTCACAAAGATGGCTCACTTCTCGCCACTTTCAGGCTTGCCCATGGCCGATACCATGGCCACGGTTTTCATCAGAGACATCTTTAAATTTCATGGTCTTCCCGACAAAATCGTCTCAGACCGCGGAAGCCAATACATATCCAAATTCTGGAAATCCCTATGCAAAGCCCTTGGCATCGAATGCGCGTTATCGTCTGGGTATCACCCCCAGACCAATGGGCAGACTGAACGCTAAAATGCAACCCTGGAACAGTACCTACGAAGCTATTCAAATTTGGAACAGGACAATTGGGTGGACCTACTACCCACAGCAGAATTTGCATACAATAATGCCAGTCACTCTGCCAGTGGTATGTCCCCGTTTTACTGTTCGTATGGATTTCACCCCCGTTCCATCATTCCCCTCTTTTCCGTTCCAACTTCTCTCCCAGCAGTCGATGAAGTATTGGCTCATCTCAAGGACACCCCTGAAAAGGCTAAACTGAACTTGGCAGAGAGTCTCGGAGCATACAAGAGACAAGCAGATAGACATCGACGGGAAGTCCCCGAATAGAGAGTGGGTTCGAAAGTATGGCTTTCTACCAAATACCTACCACGCTGCTCATCCATCTAAGCTTTCACCACGCTTCATTGGACCCTATCCCATCACTGCTAAGATCAATCCGGTGGCTTTCCGCCTTAAGTTGCCTCATGCTCTAAAACGTATACATCCGGTTTTTCATGCTTCCCTCCTAAGAAGTGCAGACCAAACTCGCATCTCTAGACCTCTTCGGATTCCATCTTCTCCTGAAGTGCCAGAATACGAGGTGTCACAATTGAGGGATTCCAGATACCATAATGGTCGCCTAGAATACCTGGTACATTGGAAAGGTTTCTCTTCTACAGAAGACTCCTGGGAACCCCTTTCGCATATTCATGCCCCTATCCTCCTTAGGAAATTCCACAGGGCTCACCTGGGCAAACCCGGGGTTTCGAGAGGGCATACTGTCATGCAACGCTTTGGACACTGGCGTCTGTGGCCCCGTTTGATTCTCCACCGTACTTCCTGATTCCATCACGCATTCATCTAAGTGCATGCAGCGGTCTAGTTTCTTTTTCACATCATGCACGTATAACTATTTAGGCACACCCCTTTTTGACACATGTGCGTTGCAACTTTTCGGTCAGCTGTGTTTTTGCTTTCGCTGCCGTTGTTGCGCTTTGCAGTGTTATCTTTACGGACCCTACCGGTCTCTTTTCTTCCCTTTCGGTACTTTCACCGCTCCGTTGCTCTACTTGCCTTTGAGCTGCCTCCCCCGGCCGTGGTCTGCACTCGGTCCACGGCACCTTTCAGTTCCTCCGTCTCTCTCTCTCTCACTGCTTTCTTTTTTCTTTTTCTTAGTGCTCTACCTATTGTTTTTGATACTGCCTGCGGGAGTTTCCCTTTCCGCACTCTGCTCCACAATTTTGAGTGCTACCGGTTCCTTGCGGAAGTATCCCATCACTGTTGCTTGTGTCTACATCTTCAAACAAGCCTGCAGTACACCACTTCAAAGGTTTTTTTTGCCACATTTGGCTTTTTCCCCCGTATTGGTCCCTTCCAGGAAGGGGGCCCCAGAGAGGTGCGTCCTAGCAGCCCTCACCGTGGCTTCCTCCCGTACGAGACCCCCGCTACACCACAAAAAATAAAAGGACTACAGATCCCACAGATCCTTGAGCACGGAGGAAGAGGACTCGGGTGAGGAGGTGGAGGAGGGGAACCGGGAGACACAACCCCAACAAGAGAGGGAAGTTGACATATACCCACTCAATGCTCTTTTCCTGACAAAACTCCTGCACTAATTTGCCTTTGAAATGTGACCCATTGTCACTTTGAATCTGCAAAGGCACTCCATAATGGAATCTGATCTGATCTAACAATCTGATGGTGTTCAATTGGGTTGCACGTTTGCACGGCAAAACCATCAAATATCCCGAGTATGTATCTACAATAGTGCATGCATACTGACAACCTCTGCTGATTGGCATAGGACCGATATAATCAATCTGCCAAATTTGTCCTGGTAATTTTCCTCTTCTCGATGTGCGTCGAACAATTTGAGGTATAGGTCTATGCAATTGGTGTTGGCACACGGGAGACTGCAAAATAATGGTTTTCACTAATTCTAAAGGAAGACTGATGCCTCCAGCTTGTGCCCACCTGATAGTAGCCTTTTCTCCAAGGTGCCCACATTTCTGATGGGCCCATTTGGCCAAACCCTCCATATTGTCCTCCCGAGCCTCTGCATCCACTGAGGCAATCTTGGTGTGTTCATCTGCAACAGAATTAAACCAACATTCTAATGAATCTGTGGCACAATGCGCGTCCACATGATATACATTGACTTCACCTTGTAACAACATTTCTGCAATATCTTGCCACAGTTCTTTTCCCCACAACTCTTTTGAATTAATCTTCCATCCATTCTTTTGCCAAGTTGGCAACCACACTGCCAATCCATTCGCCACTGACCATGAATCTGTGTACACATAACATTGACCAGGGGTCTCTTGTTTCAGTGCTTGGTGATCTGCATAAAGTTCTGTGAACTGACTGCTCTTTCCTTTCCCTGTCGTTGTCAACATCTTTTTGGTTTTGGGATTGTACGACAATGCTTTCCAGTACCGCTCAGTTCCCACATATCGGGCTGAACCATCCGTGAACCAAGCATGCTCTGTTTGTTGCACGATCAAATCGCTGTAAGGTACTCCCCATTTCACGGGAGACTCACGTTTTTCAGGCACTTCCGGTGGTATGTAATCTGAGGGCGGAATGCTGGCCACTCCACCCTTTCCTGATTTGGCTCTGTCTTGAATGTACCATTTCCATTTAATTATGCTGGCTTCTTGAGCATGTCCTATTCTATGTGTTTTAGGAGAGCTCAGTACCCATTGCATGATTGGTATTTCTGGCCTCATCAATACATCATGGCCCACCGTCATTTGCTCAGTATCAACAAGAGCCCAATAACATGCCAGCAATTGTTTCTCAAACGGAGTATATGAGTTACCAGCATCGGGCAACTTACGACTCCAAAACCCTAATGGCACACGTTTCCTGTCTTGTTTCTGCCACACACTCCAGTTAGCATAATTGTCCTCCACAGACACATTTAATTTCACTTCGCCTTCCTTCAAGGGCCATAAATCAAGCACCTGCTGCACGGTGTCTTTCGCCATCTCAAAGACTCTCTGCTGCTCTTCCCCCCACTGAAACTCATATTTCTTTCTTGTCACCTTGTAGAGGGGGCCCAACATTTGCCCTAAATGCGGAATGTGCTGTCTCCAAAACCCAAACAGTCCTATAAACTGCTGAGCTTGCTTTTTGTTCGTTGGAGTGGTGAATTCAAGTATTTTCTGTCAAGCTTTAGGCACCATTTCTCGATGCCCATGATGCCACTGAATCCCTAAACATATCACTGTTTCAGCTGGACCTTGAACTTTACTCGGATTAATCTCCCATCCTTCCTTTTTCAATCCTTCTATAATGACATCTAACTGACTTTGCACGCTGTGCTCATCCTTGCCCTGAATCAAAATGTCATTAATGTAATGAGAGATTTGTATGTCAGGTTTACATGGTATCTTGTCTAAGTGCTCTGCCACCAGCCGGTGACAGATAGTCGGACTGTGCATGTACCCCATGGGTAGTCTCGTGAAAGTGTACGGACGTCCACCCCACGTAAATGCAAACTGCTCTCGACACTCTTCAGCAATTGGCACGGAGAAAAATGCATTGGCTAAATCGATCACTGCATACCAAGTCCCCTCGAACTTTTGGACATTCTCAATCAAGGTAATGGCATCTGGGACTGCGGGCACTAAGGGAGGAGTATGATTATTCAACTTCCTGTAATCCACCGTCATCCTCCACGACCCATCCCCCTTTTTAATGGGCCAGAGCGGATTGTTCCATGATGTGGTAATAGGGCGTAATACACCCGCCTCCACGTACTCTTTGATGGTGTCTGAAATTTCCTTGTGCCCCCCAGGAATGCGGTATTGTTTCATTGCTACCCGCTTGATTGCTATTGGCATTTGCACAGGGGGCATCTTCAATTTGCCTACAGTAATGGGGGTACAAATCAGTGCACTCACCCCAAACTGGTACGTTTTGCCGCCAAGTCCCAAGGTTAGCTCTTCCAAAATGTCAAAGTCAATTATATACTCAGGTATCGGGACAATCAACACTTGGTATTTCTGCCTCTTTAAATTGCCTATTTTCATCTCCACTTGCGTTTGCACTGCGGGGGTCTCCTTTCCCCCTAAACCTGTGATCGTAAACTGTATGCCCTTAAATCGTGCCGGATTACCATGAATCAAAGAGGCCTCCGCCCCGGTGTCTATCAATGCTCGCACCCCTTGTGTATTTCCTGGCCCCCAAAAATCATAACATGAACATGAGGCCGTCTATCCACTTTTATGTGGGCAGACGCTGCCGGAGCTTGGCCGAAGCCCTAGTCAAACTTCGAATGAGTGTGACTTGACTCTGCCTCTAGCATTGCACTCACCACCTTTCTCAAATCAGCGTATGTCGGCTGGTACGGGAAAGGTGTCCCCATAGACCCTTCATCTTGTTCTTCTGCAGGGGGAGCAGAAGGTGAGGCATCCCCCGTGGTGTGGTGACTACTTGTTTCTTAACCTGTTTATAGCGCTCTTTTGCTACAAGTCCTCGCTTTTTGTATAATTCATACATTACTCTGGTTTCAATGCCATCAATTTCTTCATGTGGCACACCATCTTTTAACAAAGCCAAAAACATGTCTTTTTGGGACACTCGAGAGTCTCTGCTATCTTGCCGCCTTCCTTCAGTTCTTCTCTCACTGCGCCCCTCTCTCTCTCCCATGGCTTGTTATCGCTCTTGTCCCACTCTCCCAAATCTGCAAGTTGCCTAATGGCATCTGCTACCTCATCAGTAGCCTTGCCCGTCATACCTACGAGCAAAGTCATAATGATACTTTAGTATGCGGGTGGCGCAGTTCTAATCACCATGTTGCGAGTTGAAACTGAGAGTGGCACGGCTCCCATGTGATCAGGAGCATCTATGTGAATCGCCTCTTTCATAGCATGCTCTCTGACTTTTTGAATTGCTTCTCTCAATGTATACCACTTCATTTCTTCTCTAGGCCAGTCTGTGGTAATGGGGTATTTACGGTTACATGCTTGGGCTATCAGGTGCAACAAAGACACCTGCGTATCTTGACCATTTGCATCAGGGGCGGTCCTGCTCTTAAGACCTCCTGTACATTGGTGTCAATTGACTGGGGTAAAAAACGCGGTGAATCAGTAGAATCTACCAACAACCCTGCAGCACCCCCATCTAGCAATCTCACCATCCATGTCAATAAAGCTTCCCCTGATTTTTGCCTCAAACGGGTAATAATTTCCACAACCTCCTGTTGTGTGTAATCTTCCAAAGTGGTTAAATCCACCATACCACCACCAGGATTCTGCGGGTGTGGTCCGGCTCGCTGCCTTCTAACAGGCTTCGCCGCCACTGTTTTCTGTTTTACCTCAGGTTTGGGGTCAGACTCTTCTGCAGAACTACTTTCTAGACTGGTGGAATCAAAAATATCCCCATCCCGGTCAATGACCTACTGCATGGGGACCGGGAACTACCCCACATTAAGGCCGATGTGGCAACCATGCATGACACCGATCCACTACAGCTACTGTACGACACCCCCCCTAGATCCTCCTCACTAACGATGAGGGCACAGATCACTACCACTTGGAGGCAAGTGCACAACTTTGTGGGATGGGGGAACAAGATATCAGCGGCGCAACCCCTATGGAGAAATGCCAACCTGAGGGAAATGGCGAGGTTCGAACCTTGGCCGTGCTGGGTGAGAGCTGGGATACAGAAAGTGGGAGATGTTCTTAGCGGTGAGAATCTTGCCCCGTTTGCGGTCCTGCAGCACAGGTTTCGACTCCCTGACACCGAAAGATACCACCATATGCAAATGTCCCATGCCCTAAGAGTCCACATAGCGCTGGACGACAGCATACCGGAGTACTCACCTATAGAACGTAACATTCTACCTGAATACATCCCCTCCAAATGCACATCCATTCTTTACAATGCCATTACATCCTTTGCGACTCCTGAATTGATCAGCTTAAAGGCCAAGTGGGAAACAGATGTAGGGAACATTGACCCTGAGGACTGGATACGGGTACTAATGCACCCCAGGGAAACTGCCATCTCCTTGAGACTCAGACTAGTGCAACTTAAAATACTACATAGAGTGTATTATCCTAGAACTGCACTGTTTGGATGGAAGAGGGCAACAAACCCGAATTGTCTTAGATGTGGGAACGAGGAGGGGACCTTCTTTCACATTCTGTGGTCCTGTCCCCGCATCCGAACTTTCTGGGGGGCCTGTTGTCGGGAACTGACCCGGATACTCTCCACTTCAATAGAACTTGACCCGAAGGTCCTAATCCTGGGAGCGCCAGGGGAGTATGAACTGAATAAATGGGGAGAACTCTTATTGCATACGGCGACGGCCCTGATGAAGCGGAACATTGCACAAAAATGGGGAATCTCCGACGATGGAGCAATGGGCGATAGACATTGACACATGTGCTATGTTTGAAAGACGGGTCTATAATGCAAGAGGCTGTCCCAACAAAGCCTCTAAAATATGGGCGGCATGGGAGGAGGGAGGGCCTTGAGGCGTGTGGCCTTGAGAGATGCCCTTTTGAATATTCACACTGTGAATTGCAGGTGTGTCTCCTGTGAACGGTAATGATATACTACTACTGCTGAATGGGTCATGTGGGCCTCATCTGATGTAGCTGCCTCTTTTTTCTCTTTTCTCCTTTCTCTTTTCTTTCTTTTGCGCCTCTCTTTTGGTTTTGGCCTATTATGTCTATGTTATGACTAAATGAAGATAAAATGTTTTATAAAAAAAAAAATATCCCCATCCAATTTGTCTGGATCCCAGTCTGCGCCAGCGGTAGCGATTACAGTTGCCACCTTTCTTTTGTTGAACCCTCCCCGTCTTTTCCTATACTTACAATGAGCTACTCTGACTGCTGCCCTCTCGGCCACCGCCTGATATGTGTCAGCCTTATCTTTAAACAGTTTCATTTGAATCTGCTGCATTAATGCAGTCTGCCGTTCTGCAGCCAGCTCTCTCTCTAATCGCAAAACCTCATTTTTCATATCCATTTGTCTCTGATGTATTTTCCTATAAGCATGCAAAAGAACCCAACCTCGCCTGCCCAATGCCACACATTCTTTACCACGTTCTACTGAAACTTGTTGCAAGCATATATAGGAACTCCACAAAAGGGGAGTTAATTCTCAGACCTTCTGGAATTGCACCTGCGCAGTTGAGGAACAGCCGTCGGTTGCCAGCTGGGTCAATCGAGAGCTCCCCCCAAGGAACGCAGGGCCTCCCTGCTCTAAAAACATGTTCCACAGAGAACAGTAGCAAGTCATAACAACGTTGGCTTTTCCCAGCAGAAATGGCCTTGACTGCATACCAAGTTTGAAAAAGCATGTTTGTCTCAGCACTGTGAATCTAACACTTCAGCAAAATGTGTGCAGCCTTTCACTGCAGAGTGAAGTAAATATCCAACATGGCTCCGAGCGCTCCCAGAATGCATCGCGCGCCCGCGCCATTTTGAACCAAACATGAATTAAGCAGAACAGGGTGCCGCCCCTTTCCTAACACAATCCTTGAGCCTAACCTCCTCCCCACCCACTCTTCTAGCAGCCACCCTCATGGGCATTTCCATCAGCTAGAGTGAGAAATGAACTGCTGTGAAAAAGGAACAGAAGATCTGCAGACTGTTTTTGCTGTGCCGAGCAGGATTGTGCTGTAAATCAACAAAAAGAGCATGAATTCATTCTGAAAGAGCGGGAAACCCAAACACTCCCTCATGGATGCCCCCTTCCTTGGCGGCACCAAGGCCTCCCGGTGTTCCCATGTAAAAAAGGCTCCTTGAACGCTGATTGGCTCCTTTGTTCTTTTTCAGGCCAATCAGGTGCTGGCAGGCTTTCAAGCCGGCCCCCATGTCAAAGGCCCACTAAATAAACACCCGGTCTGTGCCTGTCCAGGCCAGGAAGGGCACAGGAGGGCCCCTACCTCCTTACCCCTCTACAAGCCATAATGCAGCCTTCTGTGAATCAACCTGCTTCCCCATGAACATGGACCGCTACACCTTCATGCTCCTTTGTGCTCCACACGTGAGTGATGGCTGAGCTTGCCACTGGCTCCTCATTCTATCTCTTTGATCCATAACTGTACCTATTTGCCTATCGACCTTAGCCATCCTACTCTCTCATTGCATTCTGTGATACTCAGATGAAAAATCGTTGTGCCTATGGTTTTATTTTTCATTGCACCACTTCCTGCACTGCATTTCTGATCCATTTTCAAATAGTATTTAAGTGGGTGCGCTTTACATCTTGCATCCTTCTGTGCATTGCCTATGTGATCCATTTTAAAATCGTATCTAGGTGGGTGTGCTTTACAGCTGCATCCTTATTTTCGCGCTGCATTTTAAAATCATATCTAAGTGTGTGTGCTTTACATCTTGCATCCTTTTATTCACCGCATATGTGATCCATTTTAAAATAGTATCTAGGTGGGTGTGCTTTACATCTTGCATCTTTTTGTGCCCTGCATTTGTGTTCCATTTTTAAACCAAATCTTGCCTCCCATCTATTGCTCTGCATTTGTGCCCTTTTTTGACTAATAGGCCACCTTGGAGTACAAGCCAGGACTGTGCAGTGCAGCCCCCCTCCTTTCTGTCCTTCTTTCATCTATCCTTTGCCACTTGGTGGCACTCACCATCTCGCCAATCTTTAACTGCTACACTATCACGTATCCTCCCTCTCTCACGAAGTCTGGAAGGAAAAAGCACAAAAAGGACATCCTCAGTGCAAACCCTGGCCTTCCCATCACAGGCACTTATGTCGGCGCTTCTTCCAGAGAGGTCTTCACTGATATCATTTTCTCTGCCCCCTCTCCAGATCTGTGGACACCTCATCTCATCTCTACTCTCTCCCTCCTTTCACATCTTCTCCCATCAACAGTGTTACCAAGTTGGAAGTCCTCTTGGCCGGCTACTCAAGTTGCTTCGTTAATGTCTACCACACAGGTACTATCCTGGTTCAGGGTCCTCAACCCAAACTCCTTTTCTTTGACTGGATCCTGCCATCTGTCATGAACTTCCTTCCTTCTCCTGCCTCTCCCCCCGCCCCACCCCTTTCTCTGTCTTTTCTCTCCTGTGATTGGAGCCCCACACCCCTGTACTCCACCTGACAAAACTTTCAAAGCCAGAGACCTCCTCCACCTGGCGACTCTTAACTCCTGCTTAGCCAACAAACAATCTGATGACATCTGCCTCCTTCTTGAAGACACTGACCTAGACATTCTCGCTCTTACGGAGACATGGTTCAACACTAGCTCAGTCACTGCCTTTGACCCCCTCCTCCCTGATGGCTTCAACATCATTTCCAAGCTTTGACCTAACCGTCCTGGCGGTGGGGTTGCCTTAATCTTCCTTGAGTGGGTTCTTTCTTCTATCTTACCCCCCGTGCCCTACTCTTCCTTTGAGAGCCTAGTATGCAAGTTGGTCATCTCTTCCTCCTCCACCCTGACTATTGCTACCATTCACAGGCCTCCAGGTGCTACCACCCTGATCCTCTCTGAATGGGCTGATTTCTGTTCTTCCTTACTTTCAACTACCTCCAATCGCTTCCTCTTGGATGATTTCAACATCCAATTGGACTCCCCTGTCACAGCGTCCACTCTTTTCATTGACCTCTGCACCTCGCTATCCCTCTCCATTCTCCATTCTGGTCTAACCCATTCAGCTGGATGCCTTCATCAACTCTGACCTCTCTCTCCCTCCCTCTGGTCACCCCTCTCTCTTGGTCCGATCATTCTCTCCTCTCCTCCCACCTGGGTCCCTTTGTCCCTCTGACCGCACCCCCAAAAGCCCTGCCAAACTTGTTCACGAACATCCGCTCGATGAAACGAGTATCAGCTGCTGCATTTGCTTCCACCTTCATCTCTCTTCCCCCCCACCTCAGACTCTACCACCTACTCTATTCTCGGCGACTTCCACTTGACCATCACCAATACTCTTGCCATTCTTGCCCAGTCATGAGGATCCGCCTGAAACCTGGCTCTAAGCGTAACACCTGGTACGGCTCTGAACTTGCAGGCTTGAAAAAAAAGTGCAGAGTGATGGAGCAGAAGTCGCAAAACTCGGGCTCACCCTCTGACAAACTAGCCTGCCGCCTGATCCAAAGGCAATACAGACTCCATCTGTGCCAAGAAAAGGGCCCACATTCAGGCACAAGTATTTGGTGCATCCAACAACACAGCTGAACCTTTCAAACTCTGCAGGAAACCAGCCAAGGCTTCTGCAGTCTCCTCCTCTCCTCTTCCTTCCCAGGCCCTCTGCAATGCACTCGCCACACACTTTGCCACCAAACCGCAGGACATCTTCAACACCCTCGTTACTCACTGGCCCAACCCATCCCACACCCCTTGCCTCCCTTGGCCCCCTCACCCTCCTTATTCCTCCCTCTCCTCCTTCTCCCCTGTCACTCCTGCAGAAGATAGCAGTGTGGGCCGCTCTATGAAGGCCTCTTCCAAACAGGTTTCCTTTTGCTCATCCAGAACCATCAAGGACAACATTGTCTCTCTTTCCCCTGCACTCGCTGATTTCTGCAACCACTCTTGGCTCTGGATCTTTCCCCTCCTGAAAAAAACATTGAGCAGACCCTAGCTGTCCAGCCAACTACCGCCCTATCTCCATCACCCCCTTCCTGTGGAAAATACTGGAGAAGCTGATCTTGCCCCCAACTCCGCTCGTACCCCGGCCATCAATTTGGATTCCGAGCATCAAGAGTCACAGAAACTGCTCTTCTGAACACCCGTGAAGAACTGCTCGCATCTCTGGACTCCAACCCCCCAGGTGTCCTCATCCTATTAGATCTCTCCTCTGCCTTTGACACAGTCAACCATTCCATCCTCATACAAAGACTCCATGATACCCTTGGTATCTCGGACTGGGCAGTGGACTGGCTGACCTCCTTCCTAACTGACCGCTCCTCCCAAGTCATCCAGGTGACCTTCTCCTCTTCTACTTCCTTCTGTACCTGTGGTGTCCCCCAGGGTTCTATCCTCTCCCCTTGGCTCTTAAACATCTACATCGCTCAGCTGGCACTCCTCATCTCCTCCTTCTCACCTAACTTTCAGTGTTATGCAGATGACACGCAACTCTTTTTCAAACTTCCTGCTGACCCTCTGGCTCCTTCCATCTTCCCTGACTGCCTATCTGCCAACCAGTCCTGGTGCATTTCCAACGATCACTGTCTCAATGCCAGTAAAACTGAGATCCTTCCCGTTGGGACCTCTGCTCCCTCTTTCTTCCTTTCACTCTGGCCTTCCTTCATGGGCTCTTCCCCCTGCTCCTTCTACTGAAGCCAGAAACCTTGGCGTCATCTTCGACTCCTCTCTCTCCTTCCTCCCTCACACTCTGGACATTGCCAAGAAGTCCCCCTTTCAGCTCTTCCTTCTCAAAGGAATTCTCCCTTTTCTCACTTTCCCCCAGAAGCTCAATGTTATCCGAGCCCTGGTTCTCTCTAGGCTTGACTATTGCAATATCCTCCTCCTGAATCTACCTTCTGCCACTCTGCAACCCCTCCAGCTAATCCGGAATAGGGCAGCAAGACGGATCCTTGGCCTAAAGCCCAGGGACCACATCTCTAAATAGTCTTCACTGGCTCCCTGTTCCTGCATGGATTAAATTAAAATCCCGCTGCATCATCCACAAGGCTGACTGGGGCCGGGGACAACACTATCTTCAACTCTCTCTTACTAAATACTCTCCCTCTAGACCTCTATGTTCCTCTGGCACCAACTCTTTGTGTGTAAAGTGTTTCGCTAAACAGAGGGCAGGATGTTGGTTGCTTTCCTCAGTTGGCGCCCTCCTATGGGAACAGCCTCCCCTGCCCTCTTTGTCTTGAGCAGGACTGTCTTAAATTCCGGAAGCTTCTCAAGACTTTCTTCTTTACTTCCTCCTTCCCTTCTTCTCTCCTCTGATATTCTCACAGTTGCTGTGATTGGTGCCCAGGGCCCTTATGCATCCTCTGGGCCCTTGTCCTCCCACACCCAATTGCCCCAGCTTCTGTCTACCATAAGCACTTGCCTCGGCTCACCCTCTGCCTTGGAGGCTCATACTTCCCACCCTATGCGGCTCCAGGCCATGTAGCACTTAGCATTCCTTGCACTTCATCTGTGGCTTACCCACGAGCACGGACACCCCAGCACCTACCCACACTGCCCTCTTCCATGCTGCACTTGTACATTCTGAATGCTCACAAGGCATATTAGGTTCATCCTTTCTTCCCTCCACTGTATTTATTATTTTTGTGTATTTTAATGTGTTTCATTCCCATGTTTCCTCCCTGTTGCCCTGTGGGCGCTTTGAAACTGAATTTGCTTGCTGTATAAGCACCTAACAAGCAAACAATAAATGAAATAATCTCTGCATGTAACTGCACAAGTCTCTCATTCTTGTGGAGAGTATCTAGGTTGTTAATGTCTTTCTCTTGCTTTCAGGTTGGATTGGAGCGGTGGATTAATCAGAAGAAAGAAAAACTGGTTAGTGAGTTCTCCTGTGTCTCATGGATGGTTGAAATACGCGCGTTAGTGGGAGAGTGCAACAAACAATAACTTGTAGGGGCCAAAATAAAGAAATAGTATGCGTCCTGCAGGCGAGGGACCCCGTTACTTCGCAGTTTGCTGTGCATTAACACAAGGACTTGGTTCAGTACACCGCTTTGGAAAAACAAATCTGTTGCTCCACAGGCTCCGGCGACCGTGGAAAGGGAGCCACTGGACTGGGTACCACTGTGGTTCAGAGAGAAAGAGTGAGAGCTAGGACTCGATCACGATATTGGGACAAATGAAACCACTGAGTCCATAGGAACGCCTCCTCAGAACGAGCGTTTGATCTTGTTCAGGAAACAAAGGCTCTCCAGAAAGCTGTGGTTGATCTCACTGATATCGTCCGTAAATGTTCCGACAAGTCTCTGGACTTGCAGTATAACGCTAAGCATGGGCTCAATGCAGGGTGGGGTTTATATAGCCCGGATTCTTGCTTTACTAGACTGTTTTCGTGCTTTCTTCCCGAAGGCCCAGTGCGAGCCCTCTTGGTGGTTTTTCTTTGCTGATAAACATTTAGCTATCTTGGAGTGTCTTAGATATACTAATTTAGCCCATTTTGGCAATGGCTTGGGTGCTGTAGTGCTGTAGGCCTTCATAGACGGTCTATTATGGCTTTTGACAACAGAGTTATGACATAGTGGTTGCAAGCGCATATTTGATACTGGGACATTTAAATCATGGTGCCAGCTGACAGGAGAGAATCTCTGGCTAGGAAAATCTCATCCTCTCAGTAGCGGCTGAGAGACCGCTGTGCTGTTGAAGGGTCCGTGGAGCCACCCAGCTCACGGAGAAAGCTGAGGAGAGCAGATTGCAGGAGCAGGTCTGCTGCGATGACGCCATGAGAGGAAGACAAAGGAAGACTTCCCGCCTACACAGGCACTGAGAAGCAGCCTCCACACTGCTCGAGCACTGAAAAACTCACAGCAGGTAAGCGGGAGCCACAAGGCAGAAGCGGTGAACCCGGGAAGAAGGGACATGATGCAGAATAGCTGCTGCAGGCTTCCCGCTGGAAGACTGACACACGCGACAGAGAGCCGGTGAGTCCATCCAAGGAATGCTGGGACACTGGGGTATGCCATCAATCCTACAGAAGGCAAAGCCAAGTAAATGAAACGCATGAGAGATTCGATATTGCCTAAAGAAATATCACAAAATGAATACTAAATATGGTCCAATTTGCAAGTGTGCTGAGTGAGTGAAACATATGAGAAAGCCCTGGCAGGAGACTTTGCCAGGCAGATACACATTGCAAAAGTATTGAGTAAAATACATGAGAAAGGCCTGGCAGGAGAGTAAACCAGGCAGATTGAAGTTGCAAGTGTCTTAAATTAGGCACAGAAGAAAGTTGCAAGAGTGTTAAGTAAAACACAGAGGAAAGACCTGGCAGGAGAGTATACCGGGCCAATTTAAGTTTGACAAAGTGTCAAGCAAATTACGCGAGGGAATCCTGATAAGGATATATCGGGCATAGCTAAAGACTGTATTGAAATCGTACTAAAGGGAGAAAGAAAGCTGGTAGGAGAAGTTGCATAGAAGTTGTTTTACCTACCATAGGAAACCCAAGGAAGACTCATATCCTAGTACAGTGAAGAGCAATCCAGGCAAAGGGAGTTATCCTCTAGAACTGAACTTTATCCAACTGGAACTTTTGTGTTGGAGGTACGTCTTTTCCTTTTTGAACATTTGTGCACTTTTGAAGGCCAAAGGCATTCCCCTTTTTGCCTTCGAGTTAATTTAGAGTGTGAGGGCCAGGTTAGTATTTTGAATACAGGACGTTTTTGCTTTGGACATCTTGACATTGCGCAGACCCTTAGTTTTTTGTTTCAGGCAGGGAAACGCCTCCTAGAATAGGGGTAGTGCAGCATTTTCCAACCCGTTATTGTTTCAATAAAGGTTTATGGCCAAAACTATGAGTTCTGTGTCTGCGTCTCATTCCTGGCTCCTCACAAGGGGTATACTGAAGAATGCTTTCTTTTTACAATCGGTCACTGTTAAATATGTGACTGTGGGAGGTATGTTACACTATACCGTGGCAAGATTGGGCGCCACTGGCAATTCAGCCTCAACATTGTTATTCAGGGGGTGCAAATCTCATATAAATCTACATGGCCCTCCCTGAGATTTTATTACTGGGTACACGTCAATATTGCAAGGGGACTCTGATGGCACGATCACTCCCTGTTACATGAGGACTTCTATTGTTTCGTAGATCACCTCATCTGCTTCTTTGAACATTGGGTACTGTTTTGCTCTAGGTAAAATGGCTCTTTTCTTCAGTTTTATTTCTACTGCTCCAATTCCTTTTAGAAACCCCACATCGTATGGACTGGTCGTCCACAGTGTGCTGGGTACTTTTGCCAAATCTTCTTCCATCAATGATGTAACTCGTTTAGCTAGCATTCTCTTTAGTGGCACTGTTCTGTACGCTACTCTCAATTGATATGGTATACTGATTTTGAAAATTATCTGATCTTCTTAGTCACTGTGCCTCATTATGAGTCCGCCGGTCCAGTATGCAGTGATTCCGTGATGATTGTGAAACAGTTTCCACGTCTGCAAGGTTGCAGAAACTGCGGCCGATTACGGCCTGTCGGGCACGCACAGCACACTAACGCGGAAACGGTGTCACGGTCGCCACGTAAACGCCCACGGAAATGGACATTCTGCCTCAAAAAGCAGTTCAAAAACCGTGACCGCCACCATCGTCACGGACACGTAAACTCTGGAAGCGGAAATACCATGACTGTGAAAAACCGGAAAGAGAGAGGCGGCCATTATATAAACAACTATCCACTGCCGTCCAGAGTCAGCACAGGCCAGATCACCACTCTGAGAAGTCAAAAAGAACCACCACCATGGCATCCAGGATCCCTGCACAAAGACAGGGGAAACAGCGCTTTAGAGAGGCAGAGCTGACTGTACTAGTGGACCACATTGTGCAGCATGCTGAAATGCTCTTCAGCGCTGACCAGCGCTGTGCAACCCAGCAACGTCGGAAGGAGGTGTGGGCTGAGGCTGCACGGAAGTGCACAGCAGTCGGTGTCACAACACGCAGTATGAAGGACTGTCACAAGAGGTGGGACGACCTCAGACTCGGGATGCGAAACCTCATTGTTGCACACCGGTAGCAGAGCAGTGGCACAGGTGGAGGGCCTGCATCACCACTAAAACTGCAGACATGGGAGGAGCGCTGCAGCAGTGTACTCCACCTTGAGTCAATACATGACATTGGCGATGTAGAGGCAGGAGTGAGCCCACCTGCAGATGCACAGATTACAATGCCATGAGTGCAGTTTGAGCCCAGGAGTAATCCAAAGGACCCCCTCAGAGCCCCCCCCTGTCAGAGCAGGAGTGACCCTAAGGACCCCCTCATTAGCCAGATTAGAAGAACACCCCACAATACATGGCCCTTGGACATGCTCACAGTGCGTGACTCGGTACAAGCAGAGACACGTACACCTGAGTGCATCAACAGTCATATGCGTGTAAATGCAAGTGCTCCCTGATTGACCTGTCTGATGCATGTGATGGACCCATCAAGTACCAGCACACAACTAACAGCATGCCCTCTGTGTCCCCACAGCCATTTCAAGTGACAGCGACAAAGCCCAACAGGCGAGACAACGTGCACCTGCACGTGGACAACGCAGCACCGCTGCCCAGGAGGACGGTGCAAGCTGCTCTGGAACTCAGCCATCAGCTGCATCTTGCCCTGATGCACCGGCCAACACCACCATCCCCATGCTTCCTGCTGCCACACAAGTGCCATGCCCACCCATCATGGCCACAGATCCCATCCCTGAGACCATCTGCACTGCGGAGGAGGCTGCATGCAGTGACAACAGTGCTCCAGCCTTGCAGGATGAAGTAGGGCCATAGGGGGAGGGGGCCAACTTGGATGACCTATCATCGCTCCACGACCTCCAGTTCAGCCCCTCCCCTCACTGCATAGTCCCATGAGATTGCCAACCCCCTCCATGGCGGAGCTGAATGCCCGCATTCAGCGGATGGAGGATCAGCAGGCCACCCTTGCGTAGCTTGATGAGAGGCAGCTGGAGGAGGCCAGGCTGCAGACCGAGAGTTATTCTACATCTGTGCGTCGGCTCTCCAGGGCCATTGGACGTTTTGCAACCACCATTGTGACCTTGGCACGCCATGTCCGGGAGGGCAGCAATAACACATCCACCATAGCGGAGTCTATGTTGCTTGCCCAGCAGGTGTATTTAGGACGTATTCTAAAACTGACACCAACAGTGCCATCCATCAGCACCACAACATCTAGCTACACCACTGCCAGCCCACTGAGGCGCTCAAGTCGTCTGACAGGGCCGTCTGGCTAGGACGCCCATGCGCAGAAGCACACACGCAAATAATGCTATATTTGTTTGGCTGTGCAGGAGACATTCAGGGACACAATGGGTGTATGGGGTGGGTACATTTGGGTGGTGGGGGAGGTCCATTAGGGGGTTAGTAGTTTGGGGCCTGGTTGGAGCTGGATATGTTTGGGTGGTGGGGGAGGTCCATTAGGGGTTTAGTAGTTTGGGGCCTGGTTGGGGGTGGGTACATTTGTGTGGTTGGGGAGGTCCATTAGGGGGTTAGTAGTTTGGGGCCTGGTTGGGGGTGGGTACGTTTGGGTGGTGGGTGGTCACGGTGTACAGCTTCCCTACACAATGCACCTTCTTTCCTGTTTTGTTTAAAATATATCACCTTAGATAAACACTGAGTGGACATCCGTCATTTCATTTGCAGTCAATCCATTTATTAACTGGCATCGTCCTATCCATGTAATGCTGTAAATGTGCAGTCTCTCAAAAGTAAATGCGAATGAGTGTACCCCGTGCTCATTGGCCATCTTGTGCACCGCCCGTGAGGGAGTGGAGCCATCCCATCCCCGTCACCATCCTCAACTCCATCATCATCCTCTGTGTTTGGGGGCAGCGGAATGTTCCTACGCGTGCACAGATTCTGCAGCATGGCACACATGAGCACAATTTTACCCGTCTTCACTGGGCTGTAGAGCAGTGATCCGCCAGATCTGCTCAAGCAGCGGAACCTGGCCTTCAGTAGGCCAAATGTCCGCTCAATAATGCCACGTGTGCGGACGTGTGCCCTGTTGTATGCCTCCTCATGCCTGTTCCTTGGCCTCCGTACAGGTGTCATCAGCCATGGCGAGAGTGCATATCCAGCATCACCTACATGGGATGTAAATGTGGGGGACATGTCAGTTTTGGTGGTATCATGTCTTGATCAGATGCAGTGCAATCTTGCGTCATCATTCATTCATCCATATGGGCCAAGGAGTGGGTGATTACCATTCCTGGATCATTGTTGTTGGCATTTGGACGTTGCCCAAAGACTTGCTGTGCATATGTAGTTGCCCTTGCGGACAATAGTGCTTGGTAAATATGGCATTGTGCAGTGATGTACACACATGGAGGAGTCGATCAATACACTGTGATGATATGGTTGATGCAGGATGTCTCATGTGCAGCCATCATGTGCATTGGGGGAGCAGTGGTGCATGGTGTGGGTGGATGTATTGAGTATGGGCTTGTGGTAGTATTGGTTGTGTCTTATTTGGCAGGGTGTGTACGGGCACACTGTGGCAACCTGTCATGTGTAGCTTTGTGATGTGTGGGTTGTGATGACTGTCCATTACATGGGCCGGGGGGTGATGCATATGCAGTTGTAGCAGCCCACTCACACAGGCCATTGCCCTGGACACACACCCCCCTTCCACAGGGCCTGTGCATTGGCAGTTGTACTCACCCAATACCCATGTGCTTTGTCCAGCGTAGCGTTCCATGTAACGTGGCAATGTCGCATTCCGCAGGACCATTGAGTCATGTGTTGACCCCGGGAAATGTGTGCAGCAATGTGTTATCACTTATCCGGTGTCACATACCATCTACATTCAGTGAGTGGTACAGTTTCCTATACAGTTTCCTATTCCGGTACACCATCTCCATTGCACGTGGTGCTGTCAGCTCTATGTGGGTGCAATCTACTGCACCTATGCAATTTGGCATGGCCGCAATGGCATGGAAGGCCAACTTGGTGGCAATGACCTGGGCAAGCGTACGGGGTAGGGTGATGTGTTCCGACACATGGCGCAGCAGTGTATCCAGTAGCTGTCCCAATATTTTGGAAAAACAGGGTTGTGAGAGCCCATGCAGCTCACCAACTGTGTGCTGATAAGTTCTGGTGCCAAGAAAATGCAGTACCAACACCACCTTCAGGTCAGGAGGGGGGGTTGCGGTCGTAATGCCAATGTGGCTGCTGATGTCCTCAATCGTGGTGGTGATGTACATGGTTGTTGGACGGTCCAGCCGATATAATGTGTGGATCTGTCCTGGGGTCAGGTTCTAGGGTGAGCCCTTGATGCAGGGTTTTGCAGGCTGCCTGTGGGGTCGTGCCAGCTGCACAATTGGTTTTGGCATGGTTTGCTAACTGCCGCCTGCGCCACCTCCTCCTCTGCACCATTACTGCCACCATGTGCAGTGCTGCCTGTAGGTTCAATAGCCCCAGTCCCAATGCTGCTACAGCTACAGCTATTGCCTGCATAGTTGTGTTTGGAGTTGGCCTGGGTGTGGGCCTTTTGTAGACTCCCAGTGGCCTGCTGGGTCCAGCTGGGCTCATTTGGTGCACCTGTGGCCTGATTCAGCTCACCAGGCACTGTTTAAAGTCATGTTCGCGGTGGCAGCGATACCGCCACCGTGTCCACGGTTTTTCTGCCATTTTTATGGCAGTGTTTCCATGTCTGTGATACTTGCAATGCGCACAGTGTTAGGTATTGCCGGTAACTGGGGGGTCTCCCTGCCGACGCAGTTTACAGGTGCCTTGACTCCGTGGTGGCGGTTTATGGTGGTGGTATTTCCGGGATCGTGGGCCGTAATTTGCTAATCGTGGAAACGGTGCAGGTATGGTTATACCGGCAAAGTTAAGTCCGGACCGGCGGACTCGTAATGAGGCCAATTGTCTTCAAACAACTCATCATCTGTCAACCCGGTCAGTCTGTGTGTTGACGAGTGCTATCACTGTGTGCCAATTCACCACCTCCTCATCAGTTTCATGTAAAATCACTCTGTCCTTTCTCACTACAGCTGTCTCCAATTCAAATATAATCAGCTCTCCTTCTGTTACATCCCTAGGTATCTCTGCTCTGAATTATAATTCTGTGGGTAATCTCAATAGCTGTCCCTTAATGCAGGGAAGCAATGCTAACACCACTTGTACTCCATAAGGAAATCCCCTTTGTGCTCTTTGCCCATAAAATGCTTGTTTGTACTCTCTTGTCACCTGGAAATGTATGCCTTATGTCGAACATATTATACTGTCCTCTGTAAATGATATTGTCATGTGTTATTTACTCATAAAATGTCTCTTCCCAATATGTTAACAGGTGTCCTTTGGAAATATAAACATGGGACATCTAGTGTCTGGTCTCCTACTGTCACAGGCAAGCTGTCAGTGAAAGGAACCGTCTGTTTCCACCCAGAGAATCCTTGTATGTCCATGGATATTCCCGGCATTGGAATTTTCCCCACTCTGGCACAGGCTCTTGTCACCCCCCAGTGTCAACTAAGAGAGTCCGGTCACCTATATTTACCCCTACCCTCACTTCCTGCCCAGCGTTACTGATTGGATAAGGCACATCAAGTCACTCTGTGGGCTGTCCTATTGTGGGTACATGTTCAGTTCTGTCCCCGTGAAAGGGTTCCCCGGACCACCATCACCCCTCCTATCCGGGTGGTCTGTGTTTGCGGCAAGATGTTTGCATCCCATTGTGTCGCTGCTTGTTGTGATTGCACTGCATTCTGTGGTTGCTGTGTCAACAATGTCTGCTGTGGCGCTATCTGTGATTGTGAATGTGGCATTTGTGCTTGCTGCTTTGGCTGTGTTTGCAGCATCAGCAGCATCTGCTGTGATTGTGTCTGGTCTTGCAGATATTGTGTGTTATCGTAATAACCATAATCTTGCTGTGATGCACTATATGGTGGTGGATATGCCATCCCCCCTCTTGACCCATATGACCTCCCTCCTCTTAGCCTATATGGCATCCCTCCTTGCTGCAGTGCTCCCCTACTTCTGCATACTTGTGAGATGTGTCAAATTTTCCCACATGTCTAGCATTCTGCCCCCCCGGCCCCTCAAATCGTGGCTGTCCTCTCCCAACCCCTCCCTTGTGGTGCTACAAACCCAAATCTTCTCCCTCTGGGTGCAAATCCCCTCCTCGTCTTGAGTAAAAATTACTCTATCCTCTCCCTGCAAAGTGACAACCCATGCCATGCTGGGGCATGCCCACTCTCTGACCACTGTTCCCATCTCCTGCATTTGTTAATACTGCTGCTTCTACTGCCATTCTGTATAAAAAAAACGTTGCACTAATTTTGCTGCTTCCTTATGCCTTTCTTCATTTTTCTTTTGACCTTTCTCCTGCTTTAACCTACAGTGATGGACAATAATCACTTGTACTTCTTGCCATGGTCTCATTTCGATCCTCACAATCTTTTTTTAACTTTCTCTGTACTTCTTCGTTAAGGCCCTGACATAAAATATGACAAAACACTTGTATATTTCTATCCCAATTATCTTTAGTTTCGAAGCACCAACGTTCCTTAATGTCTAAAATATAGGTAGTGGGGTCCTCGGTAGGTCGCATCTTCATAGTATTTATTGTGCCCATGTCAGATTTGTCTGGAAATAACACCCTTAGTGCCTTCCATACATTGGCTCTGCAATTATTGATTGACGACATGTCGTATTTGGTGGTGTTCTCTTCTATCACAGCGGAATAGCCTGCTTGTTTCCATACGTCCTCTGCCTGCTCACCCAGTATAGATGCTAATATAAATGGTCTTTTCATGTCAGATATAGCTAACACTATCTCAGCTGTCTCTCACTCTAATCGGTAGATCCACTTACAGGCACCTGCTGGGCGTGACAGCAACTTATCCATCAGATTATTTCTGTCCGTCTGTTTCTATATCGTATAGTGGGGCAGCTCTAATCACTTGTGGAGTAGCTGGAAATGCGGTGTTCCCTTTCTGCCCACGGACGCAGTTGTGTATCTTCTCTTTTTAAATGTCTCGGCCAAGCTGCTTTGGTGGCAAGTCTTGAAATAAATATGGTTTTCTATGGTCTTGGTTTATCGGGCGTACTGATCTAAGAGGCGGATATATGCTCATATTTGGCCCAAACAAGTCAAATATATCCCCTAATGCTGGTCCTGTCTTGTCTATTTGCGAGGCCACCTCTTCTCCCCCGTCACCGTCATCACTGTCACTTTCTCTGCCTTTGTCATCCTCAATTATAGGATTGAAACTCACTTTCTTAAGTGGATCCCTTACATATGTTCCAATCATTATCTCTGACAACACATCTCTACCCCAGTTATCTGGGGTCATTGTCCCAGTCTCTTCTCTCAATATTACTGCATCATATTTCCCATTACACTTTTTGTCACCTCCTTTCTCTTTTCACAATTTCTTCCTTTTCTCTTGTCATTCTTTTATTTTTCTCATTTAATTCCCTTATATACTCATACTTTTCCTTGCCTGTGATCATGTTTGCAATAATGGTATTGCCTCTTTGCCTTCTATGTTCCTCTCTCTGTGTTTTCTCTGCCTGCCTCTCTTCTCTGTTCATTCTCTTCCTTTTTCCTTGTATTGTGCTCTATCTCCTCATATGTCTCTCTTCTGAATTCCTCCCAAGCTGCCTCCTTCTTTTCTTCATACTCCAACCTTCACATAGTTATTCTGTATCCTTCCCATCTAGTTTGAGTAGGAATGTTTCTCCTACCCATTCTAGTTCGATTGTTGGCTCTCCACTACCTTCATCACCTATTGGTACACTTCTCACTCTTCCACCACCTGTCTGCATGCCCCTCTCTCTCTCTCTCGCTGCTGCTTGTAACTGGTATAGTCCTGGGAGGGTCAGGGCGCTCTCCTCATAAGGAGCTGTTACTGTGGGCTGTGTGCGAACGCTTGCCTCGGCTGGCAGAAACAGGGCTGTACGCAAGTGCTCTGCTCAAAGGAGGAGGTGGGCAGTGATGTGGGCTGCTTGGGCCCTACCTCATGCACATTAAGCATCCATTCTCTCTTAGGACCCTATGTCTCTTTCTCAAAGGCCTTTCAAAGATTTAGTATGCCTTGCCTGCTCTTGTGTTCGTGCCCTTGTGTATGGCATGTAAGTATGTGCAAATATGCCGGAGTACATCCTTAGAGTGAGTGCCCTCTTGTGGCCATTACACAAACATCTTACTGCCGGTGTCTTTCACCCACTTGATATGATATTGGTGACCTTTGTGCTGTATCTGCATAGGTGGATTATTGGGGTATCTGACATGGCAACTTTTAAGCAACGCACAGTTTACCGCTTAGCAAATAACCAATATGAACAATACACAGTTTACCAAGGATCAAAAGAAACTTCTTTTCACAATCTACTCATGCACTCCCCTTGCTCACACCCCTTCCCAATTTCAAATCTTTGTCACAATTCAATCAACCTCCAACATTTTCTGAGGACACCCCGCAGTGATCCAATCCTGCTTCTACGTCACAACTGCTCATAAGCTAAACCATACCTACCCCATCAACGTCCGTCAAACACTACTATCTGCTATGCTGACAATACCCAAGGAAAAACACCTCTATAGGTCCTATCTCACAACACAGAAACAATGCCGGCAATCAACAATTCAAACATTTTAAATAAAAAAGATGTTTCCCGGGGGATTCTTAGCTCCCTTTCTTTTTTTTTTCTCTATCCTCCCGAAGGAGGTCGGGCCTTAAACCCTGCCCCGCACCCATTCCCATGTCTTGCTGGGAAATTTCTCTTATTCCTCTTTCTCACTTTTTATGCATACCAAAATTTCCCAATTTGACCACTCACATGACATACTCATATCCGCAGATCTTTTAAGAATCTCTGCATCAGGGGTCCCCTTAATCTGCCGGTTCCTCCTGTGCCCAGCGGGGAGCCAAAGACCGGGCAGGACTTCACTCCAAGGCTGGCTCCTGCTGACTTCCTGTTCGGTTGTGCACACAACTCTGCTCTCCAGAACGTTCCGCTGTCCAAAAGGAAGGGTGGCATGGACCCCTAACAGTCTGCAAAACTCTCAAATAAAATCCTCTACTACCGAGTGTAGCGGGAATGTTCCTTCTAAGCTGAGCGCACGTGCGCTTGCCCAGCTTGCTTCTGGGTGCTGCTCAGAAGATTTTTTTTGCTGCACACACAGACAATTCTCACTTAATCAAAAATCATTTAATAAGGTAGAAACCACATCTATTATCTGACATTTGCTTTCTCTTAAAATTACAAACTAATCTTGATATTCTGGTATAGCTCATTTGCACTACCCTACTATGCACGCGTGACCTTAAAAACGTAAGTTCCCCAACAACAGAATACACCCATAAATGGTTAAAAACTAATATGAAAAAGTGGTTCCATGAACAGCAGAATCTAACCAAGATATGCCTGGACACATTACCAAATAATGTTCCCTACTCACCCATGACTACAATACTTGATTCTTCCACGCTTTTACCTTATGACTCTAACTTCTGCCCCAGAACACATTTAGATGTCAACCTTGACTCTTCCACTTTTGGCTCTACGAAAGGTTACCAGACTTGTACCTACATCCACTTGTTTTATATTTGTTGTAAACTGAATAACGTTCAAGCGCCAGAATTTCTATTGCTCATTGTGCCTCACCAACACTATGTAACCCAACTATCAGCCAAATATTGGCTACTTACTGTAAGTAAGCAGGCTACTTGGATGTGTAGCTTCAACCGATGCTTCCGATGCTTTGTATATATGTCATGCAAGTGCTTTGCAGCAGTCCTCTTGCAGGGTAACACATTATGAAACTCAAATATTTGCCTTCTATGGATTTTGAGTAGACAAATGTCGTGCTTAGCGTCTCCTACTTTAGCACTGCTGACATTATGCTATAAGCTAAAAGCAACATTGCAATATCATTTTCATGGCCTGCAAGGGTACATGGGTATGGCTTATACCTGACATTACTCCTCTAATATTAGGGCGATTGATATTCTATTTATTTATTTTATTTATATTTATATTGATAGCTAAAGAACATGCAATAAATAAGAAATCAGATTTGACTGGAAGCACTGAGCTTCGTACAATAAGTTGATTTTGGGGGACATTCTGACCAGCTTGTGGAGGGGAGTAAATGGAACCATTTCTGGGGACAATACATAAGTGGACATACATAGATGAAGGACAATAAAAAATTGACATTTTTAAGTGCAGGTAGGCGGATCAGCCAGCTGTGCTCGGGATGTGACCCTGATGGGTGAAGTGCTAGAGTGCAGACAGAGGAAGTGAGAGACAGGCAGGTTAGAGGTGAGGGACTAATGTTAGCCAGCAGACAGATGAGAGGTAGATTACAATGGTAACTCTGATGCGAGAAGGTAGGTTTTTTGTTTGGTTTAGAACAAATCTGTGTGGACAGTTTTTCAGATGTCCGAGGGAAGAGAATTCCATGAAAGTGGAGCAAGAAGAGCGAGCAGAAGTTAATGTTAAAGGATATTTGTACCGCACACTATCACCACCGGAGTGGTCCCCTGGTGCTCTTGAGAGGAAGCACAGGGAGGGCGAAGAGCCACGAGGGTAGTTGAGGAGGCAGAGCAGAGATTACGATAAGGCTTGTGGTGTTGGATAGAGGAGGATAGATACAGATAGTAGAATGCTTTTCAAACAATCTACATCCTTTCCAATTTTTCAGAGTTCTATTGGGCATAGGCCTTAACACGTTATACAGTAACTCTGCTATACAGAAATGACTTCACTGAGCACTTGTATAATACTGTAGGGGTGAGGTATGTTGCAAAACATCTTGTATGCACTGCAAAATAATTGTGCCCATGCAAATTGATGACTTTCCCAGCAAGTGTTTACTGCTACAATCCCTCACTTTCTACAGTACTCTGTCAACTAGTATTAGAGGCTAGCACAGGAGCTGGGGGATTGCGGAGTACAGGTGGCAGGGTATAGGAGAACACTCCTAGGTGATGAACAAATCAGCCAATTTAAAAAACCAAGTCAAACCTTTTGGCAATACAATACAGTGAAGGAAATGTGTTTGTTTGCTAAAGGATAGGAAACTGCACTGTCTGTTTCTATCTATGCTCCTCTGCTGAGGGATTTTCTATATAATCATGTGTTCTTTGTTTATTGCCTCTAGCATCCCCATGCAAAGTATTTAAGTGATAACAATGAATTGCAGAAGAGGGTTCCCTGGTTACAGAAGAAGGCACTCAATCTGTTGGACAGCTGAGCATTGCTGCTATTAACTTAAAAGGCACATATCTGTGGTGGCTCCATAAGAAACATCAGTAAGGGTTTTGTTGAATTTTGTCTAGGCTGTGGTGAGGAAGGGAGAGCAAAACTATAGGCTGTATTATTAGCCCGATCATTTCACTTCCTATGTCAGCGTTGCAGTGAGGGCTCCGATAAGATTTTGCTCCCTACTTGGATTCAAATATTTTTTCTCAGGGAGTAAAAAAGTAATTAGCTTTGACAATAGGGATATTTTATGCTTATTAAAATATGTTCTTTCCTTTTATATTTCCTCTTGAGATCAGCAGCAATGTTTTTAAGAGTTGTTTCCTATGCCACTGTTCAGCTGGTAACTAACTTGAAAACATCAGGAAACTTTGTGGGTAGAAGCAGGGGGTAGGCTCCCATGTGTTCATTGTTTCCTATTGTTGTTGGCCACATTTTCCTGTTTTTAGGGAGTATTAATTGATGGTGTATATGCCCCTTATACTTGTGTCGAGTAAGTGTTGTAACAACTCACAAGATAACACAATGTGGATAGTAAGCCGAGGCCCAGGAATTTTGACCATCAGTTTCTGAGGTGCTGTTATTCTGATGAAAGTATCATTATTACACATTGCACATCCATACACAAACTAGGCATGTTCTCCTGGTCCTTGAATTACTTCATTAAAGTGGAACATGAACTCCTATTGGCATGTTTTCTGACATATTCCCTTCAGTTGCCAATGTTCCATGTGCAAATATTGTATTCTGTCTGAATTGTTTCACAGCTACATGTATTGTGCAATATTTGTTGTTTTGTAATATGCGTGAGTGTTTTTCCAGGGGCATAAACACACAATTTTCTCTGCACAGGAGTACTTCTGCTAGGTACTGTGGCAGATCTTGAAGTCTTGGACTAGTTGATTAGCTGTCTTTATAATAACATATAACATATTTTTTAGCCTATGTGTTTGGAAAAAAGTGATGTGAGATTTGTAAAGAATTGCAGTGATTGGGAAGTGGACATGCCTTTCCAAATTCTATTCAGATATGGTAGCTCACTAACTACGCATGCTCACAAAGTGGCTTACCTCATTAGTCAGCTGCCCCCATGGAAAATAATGTGCGCACGACAGCCAACCAGTTCTGCACATAGAGAAAAATAATTTGAGGGAACATTGGCAGGGTTCCCGAAAAAAGTAATGTGGGTCCCACTCTGGTACTTGCCAAAAAAGAGGCGACACAGAAGATGGAGTATGTAAAATACAAGGTAAACCCGGCTTTTATTCAAAACAAGCAAGACAGCCGTGGGAAATATGACTAACAGCCAAGCTCTCATGATATTCTGAGTTACAATGGATGTCAACAGTTTATGAAGTGCTGATTTGTCACTGCTGGCATCATGACGACACACAAAAACCTATCCCTACCTATGATTGGTCCATACTCCTAAGCTACATATACTTTATAGGTAGAATTATTATGATTGGAGGGGTCCCATTCTGCTAACTCCTAAAGGACAACCTACTACAAATAAGAAGCCTAATATATTATTGCTTTAAAACTCTTGGTTGGCACTAAACTACTAGGCGGTGGGGTAAGGATGGACGTTCATTGGTTGGCATGTAACACGGTCAACCGTAGGCACTGACAAGGTGCGAGGAAATATGGAGACGCATGGTGGGGGTAGAGAAATCAACGGTTCACTATTATTCCATTTAAAGAACACCCCCATCTTGGCACCATGAAGCTTGTTGAGTTGAGCGGATTCACCGTTGGACGTCTCCTCGTGCCTGCCTATTGTCGGAGTACGCAGGCGCTTTTCTGGTTCCTGGCACATTATAAATGACTACTGTTTCGGTCATGTGTGTAAGGGTGGTATTTCGAGCGCAATTTCCCTATATTTGTTTGTATTTTAGCTAATTCTATTTGCATGCATCTGACTCAACCTACCACTTGTGGTGCTCTTTCGCTTTACTTCCCATGGATATCCTGGCTTACGCATAACTTGCACCTGCACATGAAAGGCCACTGTTTTCATATTGTAGCTAATTCAATTTAATGGTTGAGCACTCACCGGCTTGTAAATCGCAATCCCATGCTCTCGCTATTCCTGCATACGAAACTCCCCTCTGGCTCTCCTAACCTTCAGATTGCTTTCTGCTAGCTACCGTGCAGCCACTGAACATTTCCATAATGTAATTGTATTTGTTTCAATTACCTAATTTCAGATGCAAGGCCTAACTGGATATCAGAGCCTTGTACTCTGCTCTGTTTTGCAGTTTTAAAATGGCAATGGTTTTGTCACATTTGTTCCCTACCTATCTGGCAGGTCCTAATGCATGGCTGCCATAAATCGATGTCCCTCCCTATGGGTACGCAGTATATCCTGATCTACCTGCAATGGATTCTTATCAACATATGTAGTGAGTCCATCAACTGTGTATGCTCGTACCTGCCACCTAATCTATTACACAGCCACGGTAGTGGCTGTGTAGTTATGGTTAAGTTGCTGTTTCCATAGGAAGAGCACTTTTTGGGCAGCTTATAATTCCACTGTCCCCGGACGAATCCTCACGAAACTTTGCAAAAATAGTATATGACCCACTCTGAATATTTTTGCAAAGGTTGGTGAGGTTTGGTCCAGGGGGGGAAAAGTAGTAGGGGGGGTCCCAAAACGTCTTTTTTTCCCCATAGACTGAATGGGGGAAAAACGTTGCGCACGCCTACAGGCCAAACCGCTGGACGGATTTTCACCAAGTTTGCGGCAGGGGCAGGGGCTTGGTCCCGAAAGCGTGCTTTTATAAATTTGCTGACAATCCTTCCAGTAGTTTCATTTTAAACGATCGAAAAGTATGTCTCTAAAAATGAGTGATATCTATGTCCACTTCGCGGTCACACTTCCCTGTTCGCTCCACGGACAGGATACCGATTCGCTAAGGGGCTGACGTCTTGACCGCGCAGACGCGACGTCTCCGCCGATTGGCTGCAGTGAGCCGTGATTTGCGTCAGGTTGTTTGGATGTGCCCGACATCTTGGATCCGTCGACAGCGCGGCGGCGACCAGAGACGAAATGCTGTTTCAGAAACTGTGTTCATGATGTATTCCCAATGGCCGCCTTGTACGGAATGTTTGTAAGTACTGAAAATGAGGGGTCTCATAAGGATAGTACTTCAGTCCGTGCTGTGCGTACGCACCTTGAAAGTATTCTAAGGACACGCGTGGTGTCAACGAACATTAAGATTGGGTACATGGCGTACTTAACATTTTTATTGGTATGAGGGTGCTCCTCACTTATACGCCACCAGGGGGATGATATGCTGCGGTGGTTGTGGCCAGGGCCTACAATCTTGGTTGCATGGCGAAAGGCCATGCACCCAAGATGAAATTGATAGGTAGAGAAACTATAAGGCACTATGGGTGCGATATGCTGTGGTAGTTGTGGCCAGCACCTAGAGTCTTGGGTGCATGGCCGAAGGCCGTGCACCCTAGAAATAAGTTAAAAGCAGAGTTATTAGCCACAACGGTTTTTATATACTATACACCCACACCTTCAACTATTTATGCCCTGGCACCCAAGCCTTTAGTCTCTGGGCACAACCGCTTTAGCATATCACAGCTATAGATACACAAGGCCATGCACCAAACAACAAAGTTATAAGCACTGCAATTATTTGCCACTGCACACGTATACATTACAATATGTATGGACAGACACCCAAGACTCTAGGGACTGGCAACAACCACTATAGCATATCACCGCTATGCATACACCCGTATTATCGACCATCAAGGAGGTGGTTGTGGGAAGTACATAGAGTCTTGGAAGCCATGCACCTAAGACCACACTTGTACGTAGTGCAGTTAAAAGCCACAATTGGTGTGATATGCTGTGGTGGTTGTGGCCAGGACCTAGAGTCTTGGGTGCATGGCCAAAGGCTTTAAGCACTGGAGTTATAGGCCACTATATTTTTTACATATTGCACACCCATACATGAAATATCTATGGCCTTACACCCAAGACTGTAGGCTCTGGACACAACGACTGCAGCATATTACACAGCCACGGTAGTGGCTGTGCAGTTACGGTTAAGGTGTTGTTTCCACAGAAAGAGCACTTTTTGGGCAGCTTCCATGTCCACAGACATGTGGCCTCTGTACTAATTGGTTGTGGAACAGCGTGAAGTGCATGAGATTCTGTCGCTGCAGCTGCCATCTTTCGTTTATGTTTTGGTGTACGCGGACATCGCCCCTAGCACATACAGTCGCAGCCAACATTGCACTTGTTACACTTATGCAACACTGTTTGGGAAGGTGAGCGTTACTGAGGCTGGGATGGGCTGTGGAGCAGTAAGTCAAAAAGCGTTGTTTTCATGTCACCAAAGTCATACGGTACAGTGGCAGTAGATGCTCAATATACGGCGAAGAATCACTCTGTCTTATAACGCTTTAACAATACTATCACTATGAGACTTGCGTCCTACATTTTAAAATCTGAGACAGCCACCTGCAATATTTGCTGACAACAGTGGTTCAGCGTGGGAGTAGCGATTCTCATGAATGCATACTAATATGTTGTTGTAAAGTGAGAATCTATTAGCATTCTGAGTGAATGTCACATGATTTGCTTTTTTTGGTTTCCAGCACAGTAGGGCCACGCAGCCAACTGTACCCATAAGGGTTCATTGTTTTTTTACCTTGAGCTTGAACGCAAAAACAGTAAGAATGTGGGAGTGAAAGTTTGCAACACATACCATTTAATAAGGTTACGTTTCAAAACCATTTGTAAGGCACATGAAATATCACTTCACTAAGATTAATTCAGCCAAAAACATTGCTGTCTGACTTCACCTAAACCAATGGAGGCGGTAAATATCATGTAAGTTGAATTTTGACGACTGCACACCGCACTGAGTTTGAATTTTTATATTACCAGACCATTATTTTTGACAATATTACTGATGTATTACCTTTCTATGCAATTGTTATTTTTTTCCCCCCTTACCGAGAGTGCAGATTGTCCCCATTCTCAGGCAATGTGTTCATTCACCCTTGTTGAACGCTAATATTTTCCCATTACAATGTCATGTTTGGCCATATCGGTACCTGTATTACTTTGCACGTTCTGTTGGTCTTTTCTGAAATCACGAGGTGGCATTTGCAAATGCTTGCACATTACTTTTGCCTTGGTAGCTGCAATAGTATCTTTGTGTATAGTTGCCATTTTTTTAAAGTTATAGAGAGTGGAAATTGTTGACATTTGTAGCCTGTCACTAGCTATACCCATGTTGAAATCTACTATTTACTTAACATTTTTTGTATGGCAACTTCGATTTGTGTCTTAGTTCCTATGTTCTTTTTTTTTTTTTTTTTTTAATTGTTTGGTAAAGGTTGGTTATTGATGCATGTTTTCTTTACACTTTCCCGACCAGCTACTTCCTTCCATACTGTGCACTTTGTCCGTACGCTGAAGTGTCTACTAGGAGTAACATAACATCTTTTACGGTGTTGTAGCCAAAAGGTCATGGCGACGTTTTGACGATCATTGCGGAAACAAATGGGTTGCTTTATCGAAAACGCGTAATTTGTGTTTGGAAAAAGAATGTGTGCTTCACCATTAACATTTTCGATGACGACTGAAGAAACAAATTTATTATGTGATTGACAATGGGATTACGCCGATGTTCGTGCTCAGTTTATTGTGAAATAAAAGTAAAAATGTTACTCTTTCTTTGAAAAACTAGTTTATTACTTCAAAATGTCACGTGCTACATTGTATGTTCCTGTGTGTTCATTTTCAGGTGCTGTGTCATGGCACGTAGGTGCTTATGAGCGCATTTGGCTATGCTGGAGAGGATCGTCAATGAGAAAGGAAATGTATTTCAATAGGGTTGGTTATGTGAGGGTCAAGGGCAGCCATTATGTTTTATTGACGTCAGGCCCACTTATGTTAGGCAGCTGCTGCAATAGCGAACATTAGAACAGTATGAACATCAGGGGAGTTGCTAGGTCTGGAAAAGACCCGGGGCTAAACTGATGTCGGAACTGTTGGGACTGGGGGCTAGCTAGTCTTTTGGCTGTAGCTCCTGAGATTCTATCAGGGGCTACAACCAAAAGACCAGGGGCTATAGCCCCTTTAGCCCTCCCCCTAGCAACGCCCCTGATGAACATGCTCTGCTGTCAGATTTAGTATGTTTGTGAAAGAGGAAAAATGAGGTAAGGTACACTGCAAATGTTTGTGCTACATTAACGTTTCTGCAAACATACATGCTTGCATCCTCGGTACAATCTTATCTTCTGACCTTTCCACCTGGGCACCTTATGAAAATATGTGTACGAAGGTGAGTTCTAATGCTCATGGTTTCAATATGTCTGCTATCATTGCGATTGAGGCCACAGAGTTTTTTGGGATTTTTTTCCACACGTAATATGACAATTCATTTGGGCAGTCATTTGACAGTTGTGGGGAATAAAACTTGGTGCATTTACTGAAAATGTGTCTATGGCAGATTGGTAATGCCGAAAAGACTAGTGTTGCAGATGTTGCAGTGTTTTGGTGTTTGACAAGTGTCGCTCTTTCAATAAAAAACAATGCTACAACTTCAATGGCTGAAGGGTAGGTTGTACTTAGTAGTGGCCACAGTGTCAGGGTCATGGTATAAGATCATAATGTGCGCAATGTGGCTACTGACCATGACCAGAACGGAGAAAAGATAGCATTACAGTGGCAATATCCACCTGGGACTGGCTTTGTGGTAAATTGTTGCACATACCCATACATTTCAATGGGAATAAAAATGTGCTCATGGCAATATGGTCACACAGTTTCCATTTTTTTTTTTGCAGACTGCAATGGAAAGTGAAGAAGGACTATGTATGCAACACCCAGCTTCCCTTTCTATGGTGGCCATCTTGGAAGAGGACTTTATTTCTTAAAGCGGGACGCCAGAGGCGGCCCGCTTCAAGACACAAAATCGTCTGTTTTAATTCCACGGGTTACTGCTTTGAAAATGTACATTGCAAATGGCTTGCATCTCCGATTTTAGGAGTGGAAGGGGGGGATTAATGATCCAGAGACCTTGTTAAGCACTTTCGGTTCGATTGCCCTCATAACTTGCCCTGCGTCTATGTACTTTACTACGAAATATAAAGCAGATGCAGTGTATGCGTTTTTTTTTCCCCATTCCTTTTTGTCATTGTGAATGGTGGGTCCCCAAGGAACATTTCTTTTGTGTATGTATGGCTTTTGTTTGGAAGCATAGCTAAGACCGAAATTTGCAGACGGAACTGAGGAAAGAGGCAATAAATAGTAATATGGAGGGGTAGGTGGAAGATGGAAAATGTAGTGGGTGTGCTATTTGTGAGCTGGGGCCAGTGTTTCTACAGCTGCTTCTTCACAGCACTATTGGTGTGTTTTGGGGAGGAGGGATGGCTTTAGCTAATGTCGTTTTGAGATGAATAGCATTTTTATTAAAAGTATGTGCTGTGTACTATGTTGTTATAAACTGTGTACGATTAGGTGATTGATTTCTGCACGGAAAATCTTGCGGTTGCATGTTCACACAGCAGCACAAAATTACCTCCACTTTGTCTACGAGGTACATATCTTATTGTGATTCGTGTATGGGTTATACCATGCTGCGCGTCAGCATATGATCATGTGGTATTCTTCAGAAGGTGTGCAGTGAAGGCAAATGTTCGTAACTGGTATGGTTGCGTGTCACTACTAGAAACCTATTGAATTTACTAGAACAATTTTGTACAAGGCACGATATGGGTCAGTTGCCCTACTAAAAACTTATGAAATTCAGTAAAAAAAAACTTTGTTAAAGGGGTGTTATGGTTAAGTTGCACTACTAAAAACCTATGAAATTCAGTAAAAAATACTTAGTTAAGGGCATATTATGGTTCTAGGTAAAATCGAAAAACCCCTGAAATTCACCAGTTATGGTAGGCTAAGCAACCATCCCTGCCCGCCCCACTGTGCACTGCTAACACTAACACCCAGGACATCAAAGATGACATCACAAATGTCATTGATGACATCACTGATGACATTACATGTGCATGTAGTTTTCATAAAAAGTCTGCACAAGGGAGTCTTACTATAATGTTGATGAAAAAAAACTGTCACGGATCATTGGATTAGATGACATGAGCTACGTGGTGCATTAAACAATGCTTTGATATAAATAGCATTCCATTATGAAGTTCTTTAGTACTCATGTATAAACATAAGCATTGTGTGCAGCATACATGATGGAGGTGCAATATTGATAATATTCCCATGTGAAATAGTGAAATGGTAAATGCTTTCTTAAACAGTTTTGTGTACTGTGCAACATGTTCTAAGTAGCTAATAAAGCCAACTTCCTATATAATTTCATTATTACATACAAAACACAAAGACATAAAAACAAATTCAAATAGGAGTATATACAGAGAAAGTGAAGTATGCAAAAAATCAACAATAAAACCAGATATTGTTCATAACCTACCTGATTATTTGTATGCTCAGAAATGATTGTTCTGCTTCAAACCTAAGACTTCTCTATGAATAACTATCACATGATGTGACTGCACCCTAAAGAGAATAATGCGAATACAAATATGAGCATATCCACAGAAAGTACAGTAATAAAAAAAACAGCAGACCAATAAGAAAGTGTTGATAACCTTACTGATTGTCTTCATACATAGAAAGCATTGGCATCTTTCAAGTGTCTATTTTCCCTATGTATATGTTTCATATGCTATGAGTGAAACCCAAATGAATTACTGTCAGAACATATTTGAAGTGTAAGTCTACAAATATAGTACTTTTCTATTTTTTAGTTCCAAAGTATTACTAGCTAAGATATATCACTAAAGGAAAAAAGAGGGAGCCAGACATGTGATGTGATCAGTGATGTCATCAATGACATTTGTGATGTCATCTTTGATGTCCTGGGTGTTAGTCTTAGCAAAGTTTTTTTTTTACTGATATACATATATATATATATTTGGAAGAGAACAAAAACAAAGGGCCTACACATGTGATATCATCAGTGATGTCATCAATGACATTTGTGATGCCATCTGTCATGTCCTGGGTGTTGGTGTTAGCAATGCACAGTGGGGCGGGCAGGTATGGTTGGTTAGCCTATCATAACTGGCGAATTTCAGGGGTTTTCCGATTTTACCTAGAACCATAATGTGCCCTTAAAGTTTTTTTTAGTGAATTTCATAGGTTTTTAGTAGTGCAACTTAACCATAACGTCCCTTTAACAAAGTTTTTTTTTTTTTCTTATTCTATTTAAAGTACACTTATTTGTGCATGCTAGGCCCTATCGGTTCCCTACTAAAGTCGCGCAGCTAACTACTCATTATGGCAGCTGCATTTACAGGAATACTGCCATCACTTGAATCGCTGCTGCACTTTCATTGTTTTTTATTCGTTAATAGACTCTCCTTATTTTGTACTTTCTTGACAAATAGCGGCGGGGCTTCGACACGGGTGCTGGTTAACAGTTGCATCACCACAGTATTTAAACGTCCTATCCCAACACCTCTACTATACTGAAACCCCACCAGACACAAGCGAACCCCATCACCAACCCCCAGTTCACCGCTACCACAAGTGAGACACGTCCAAATTCACCCAACACCACAGCGACACATACTAAGACCAATTTGACCCCTTTCCTGAACCCTCCCACAACTACAAAACCCTTACTCAGACCCCCTACTCGATGTCAGGTCCCTCGGGTCCCATGCTTTAGATATACACAACAGCATATTAGAATTCAAACTCTATTTCCTACTACTCACCGAAACATGGTTACACTCAGCCTCAGGCCCCCAAATCACCTTAGCCATCCCCCCTGAGTACACTCTTCTAAGGGCAGACCGCCTATAAGGCAATAGTGGCGGAGTAGCAATCATATACACAACCACTTTGCAATTCAGAGAATGCAAAATTGAACCACTCACAGGCTACAAACTCCTCTCGCTCAAACTAGCCATCAACCCCAAAACAACTATACATTTCTTAATAACCTATAGAGCACCAAATGCCCTGAGTAGCCCAGACATAGACCTACCTCTCCTTATGACACCACTACTCCAACCCAAAACTAAGTACATAATTCTAGGAGTCCTCAATTTAGGCTACAACGACCCGATGGACAACGGCCTGCCACAATGCCTTCCAAGAGATGCAATACTCTCAAATCGTGAATGCCTCCACCCATTCCAAAGGCAGAATCCTCGACTGGATTCTCACACTTAACACCGCACTAACCATAATTGACATACTTAACATGCAATGGACAGACCACTGCCTTATTAAATTTAACATAAACCTAGACACTGATCCAACAGCCAAAACTTGCAAAGCAGCACCCATACAGATCAGGAATTCCCGCACACTCACCCATGAAAATCTCAACCCTCTACTACACAACCTGATAAATACCAAACCACTACACTGCACCAACACAGCTAGCATTGCAGACCACTACCATCATTGCCTGAAAACCGCTTTAGATGAAGTGGCCCCACTCAAACCCAAACAACCCAAACCCAAACGTAGCTCCCCCCTGGTTCAGCGATGAACTCAGAAAACTCAGAAAAAAAAGAGCCTTTTAAAACCTCTACAGAATAAATCACTCCCCAAACTACATTACAAACTCCTTCAACTATCCAAAGACTACAAAAGTAGCGTACTCTTCCACAAAGCCGAATCAATCAACGAATGCATCACCAACGCAGCCTCAAATACCAAAGAATTAATCAAGATCATCAGAGAACTAGAATCCCCCATCTTACCTTCCGGCCCCCTTAACACGAGCAAAGCCTGGTGCACCACCATTCAGAATGTACTATCTGCCAAAGTAAATACACTACAATGTAAAATTGCCACTCAAAAAAAGCTCTTTGAACTCTCATCCAATCCATCTCACCCTATTGGTACTCCAACTACCAAACCCGATGTACCCGAATTCCATTTCACCCAAGTTACAAACGACCAAGTCCTTAAAACAATAGCATCCCTCAAGCCTTCCAATTGCAAAGGTGATGGCTTTCCAGCTAAAATAGTCAGACTGTGCAACCACACTAGCACCCACCATTACTGAATTTGTGAATAAGTCCTTCAACACCGGCGAAATATCAGCCTCCATCAAAGCAGCATGGGTAACCCACTTACTCAAAAAAGCATTAGATCCTGAAATCCCTACAAATTACAGACCCATCACAACGGTGCCCTTTCTCCTTAACCCCTTAAGTGCCCTCTCTGTTGCCAAGGACGAGATAGCTCGTCTTTGGCTCTTAAGGGGTTAATGAAGGAGAAAATGTTAAAATCATTGACAAAATTGTATGCAGCCAAGTACAAATCCACCTAGAACAAAACCACCTGCTAGGAGATAGTCAGGCTTCCGTCCTAGACACAGCACTGAGACTGCCTTCCTGGACCTCAAAAACCAGATGGACTCCATCAGAGACTCAGGTAAACTGTGCATTCTACTACTAATAGACCTCTCTGCGGCCTTCGACCTGGTCGACCACGACAAACTGTGCCAAACCCTAACCACCAATTTCCACTTCGCCACTAAAGCCACCACATGGATAAAGTCCTTCCTCTCTGACCGTACATCAAGAGTCTTCCTAGGAGAAGAAGCAGCTGACCCCATCCCAGTACCGTTGGGAGTACCGCAAGGATCCTGCCTTTCCCCTACCCTTTACAACAGCTACACAAAATTACTCTTCGCAGCACTTGACGCCATGGGAGTCATCTACACTAACTTCGCCGACGACGCACAAATACTCATACCAATCACAGGCAACTTCGATCAGGACACTGATACCATCAACAAAATGTACTCCCTCATCCAAAACTGGATGGCAAACAATAGTCTCTGCCTCAATGGAGAAGAAACTGAGATTCTCATAGTTAGCTCCACAGCCAGACTCCGCAAACTCCACTCTGACTACTCGTCCATTATGATGGATGGCACCCCTATCCCCATCTCCCGCAAAGTCAAAACTTTAGGAATACACATTGACTCCAGCCTCACCATGAACAATCACATCAGCGCACTCGCCTCTTCCACAGCATATATTGCCAAACTCATTACACTAAGCAGACCCCTACTCTCCTTCGATAACTGCCTCACACTAGTCAGAGCCCTCATACTAACAAAAATAGACTATTGTAACGTCCTACTATTAGGCACCTCAAAAAAGAACCTAAACAAACTACAACTCCTTCAGAACAAAGTTCTTAGATCAGCTCGAGGCATCAACAGAAGAGAACATATATCCCAACACAGAAGGGATGCCCATTGGCTCCCAGTGCAAGCCAAAATTCTCCACAAAACCCTTGCCATCACCCATAAATGCATTCCAGATAACACCCCCATCTATCTCAGTCAAAGCATCTCCCGCAAAACCTCTAACAGAACTCTCAGGTCCAGCGTCAACACGCACCTCCACATCCCATGATTCACAACCTCCAGAGCAGGCAACACCAGCTTCCCCATAGCAGCTCCCCGCATCTGGAACTCTCTTCCTACTCACCTTAGTAACGAAACCTCCTTCCAAAGTTCAAGAAACTACTAAAAACCTGGCTATTTAACAAATACTAACAGCCCTAGTCCTACCCTACCTGGCCACTCCCTATCCTTAACTCAAGTAACTGCACTGAATGTAAATGATATATGGATTTGTTCAACAATGTATGTATATGCTTTAGATGTAACTGACCAAGAATTATACCACCCAAGACTACTAAGATATATGTAACCGTACAAGCTCACCAAGATTCATGTAACCAAGAATTCTACTACCCAAGACTACTAAGATATATGTAACCGTACAAGCTCACCAAGATTCATGTAACCAAGATTTCTACTACCCAAGACTACTAAGATATATGTAACCGTACAAGCTCACCAAGATTCATTTAACCAAGATTTCTACTACCCAAGACTACTAAGATATATGTAACCGTACAAGCTCACCAAGATTCATGTAACCTACGCCGTGACACCTAAGGGTTTGGGCGTATGACCAAATGCAATAAATAAATAAAAGAAGAAAAGATGAGCCTGTCCAGGGCCAGTGTTATGTAATATTTTGTATCCTGTACTTTTCTAGTCGCCCATGATCTTCAGCTATCTGTATTGGATACCACATATTACATAACGGTGCCATTCAGTGCTCCTGCTTTGTATTAATGAAAATAAGAAACCAAAATGGAAAAAACCATGTGTCCTCAGATCGTTCATCGCTGGAGCGGGAAATGCTTTTCTGAGGAATGAATGAGTGAGTGAGTGAGTGAGTGAGTGAGTGAGTGAGTGAGTGAGTGAGTGAGCGAGTGAGTGAGTGAGTGAAGCCTACCTTCAGCTCTCCAAAGTCAGCCCATTTCAGGTGGGCCTGGCGGGGGATAATGGCAATGGAGCTGTAGTGAGCCCATCCTCTCAGGCACAGCCTGTACTTTTGCTCCCCCCCACCTGGAGGGGTGGGGGGAGAAAAATGGAGGACAATAGAACATGAAAGAAAATTAACCTGCTCCGTGCTCGAACAGAGTGCCTTTTTGGCACAAAAATTTAAACCAGAATTGGCAATTGCAACAGTTTTGGCTCTTGTGTAGGCATGGGATAGACATTTTCCAGTCACTGGCGTAATGGCATTAACTGGCCAATAATGGTAGCAGCTACAAAATGGTGCGAATGCCTGGGGATATAATAGCATTGCCTTGCAAATACCTATCGAGCAACTATACACAATCCAAAACTCTTGGCTTTGCCAATGGTTGTTTTAACAGAGCTTCAGTGAGGGCCATACATTCTGCATTTATATCAAATTGTTGAAGGCACGCTTGGTTAAGGCATTTTTACACCAACAACACAATACAACCCAGATTAAACCATTAACTCCCAGAGAACTGCTTTGAAATAACACTGGCAGGCAGTCAAAGCACTACGTCTGTTCTTACTGTTTGATAAAGTTAGCTCAACGATCCCAGGAGAGTGTGTTTTGGGTGGGGAGGGGCAGGAAGTGGGTGAGCATGGCTATAGGGTCGAGCATGGCCATGGACAGTCAATGGGTGGGCAAATAACCAAATACCTACATGTTTTGTGTACCCTGCATATCACATCTCCCTCCTACCTATACTTCAGTGAAATAGTTCTGGTTCATAGATGGCGCTTTAGTGCCACCTAATAACCAAAACTAAAAATTAAATGGAAGCCCTACCTGGGCCCTTTTAGTTGCGTTTCTCGGTTGCTGCTCTATTAGAAAATATAATGCTGGCTTAGTAGGGTGTTCCCTGGCAGAGCGGGGATCGCAGTGGAGGGAGGGAGGGAGGAAGAAAGCAAGAAATTAATAGAAATAGAGCAAGCCCACCTCGGTTTCACTGAAAAAGATGCGCCTCCGAGGCGTGAAGAAAAGAACAGAAACAGTTGAATAAGGATCCCTTCCACAGCCACCTGCGGCAAAGTAGGTAGCTTTTAAAACCAGTAAAATGCTTCAAAATGAATACGCACATGCCTGTCCTGAGGTACATGGGAACATGGTATTATTGTGGGGGTCATATTGTAGTTGTTTGTTTTTTTGGCGCGCTGTGGTTGCCTTAGTTCTCCCGGGGGGTTAGGCTATGGAGAGGAACTGATGTATTATTGTTCTGTATGTTTTTCAGATACAACTTTCTCCATTCTGTCAAATGGAGGTGGGGAATTGAATTGGGGTCGTTGTTTATTGATGTTTTTCATTCCTTAGCCCGAGGTGAAGTTTGTCTGGGGTTTCAGCCTGTTTTACATCAGTTTCAGAATAACCTACTAGGGGAGGTGAAAAAGTTGATCAATGTCTAGGTTTTTAAACTCCCCTCTTACAATTCCTTGCTAGGTGCAGTAGGCTTCCCAGGTTCACCAATGTCCGCGCCGGTGTGCCAGTATGCTTCTGTGGGCTTAACGGAAACGTCATCTGGATGGGAAAGCCCACGATCTGCGAGGGTAAACATGCATAGGGTGGTATTACCTGCCGTTGTGGGGCCATGGGTTGAACTAGAACTAAATCGTTTAATTGCAACTTCATCATGTTTCTGTGTTATCCTCTAGACCCGTGGCCGCTAGTGAGGGATGTGACTGTGTAGTGGTGAGAGTTTTCATGGGAGTGGAAGTCAGTGGAAGGGAGCATGAAAATGGTTATACCAGTATTAGGTGGGAGAGTTGGTACAGAGTGCCGTACCACATGCCCACTGATGATGTGACTCTGTGGCGAGTCGGAGGTTCACAGCAATGACCATTCTGCTCTTTTTTTTTTGGAGCTCAGTCTGACCCTAGCAAGTCGGTGTGTGATAGATTTGTTGTCTGAGTGCATATGGGTTTCTGGTATATACAATAAATTCAAGTGCCTTCATTGGGGCGAGGATGAGGAGAGTAGGTGTATATTTGTGTGGGTTCTGATGATATTCTCATGATGCATTTAATCGAAAAGCCATGTGTTCAGCCGATTTCCGAAGCAAAGATGGTCATCTTCTGTAGTAGGTGTTTCAGCATGGAGTTCCTGTCTATGCTGTTTCCAGTTGTTTGTTAAAGTTTCTAGTGCCATGTTGCACAAAGACATTACTAAACTTAGAAAGTGACATTTCAGCTACTACATATTGTGATGAATCTGATGACATCATCACCCCTTTCCTGGAGATAGCCTCTTCCCATTTGGCCAGGGAACAGCAGCTACTACCTGATCCTGACCCTGGGTGCAGTTACATGGGGAGGACCACATGGGGGAGGCGACACTCAGGGGTTGGGGGGAGGTCTGGCATCGTCAGATGAGAAATGGTATCCCCTTTTCCTTTTAGAGATACTCTCCTATATTCCTCATGCCTTGAGGGCATATTGAGGTAACCACCTTCAACAGCCTACAAGACTTACTGATGGCATTCTACAATATCCTGAAAATAGAATGACAAAACAAACCATAAATCCCATGCAAATGAATCCTTTGGAAATACTGAGACGAGGAGGAGGAATGGAGCTATGAAGACCCCTAGGGAATGGAAGCCCACACTAGGGGGGGGGTGGAGGGGAGAGGAGGAGAGAGAAGGAGAAAGGAGAGAGAAGGAGAGAGAGAGAGAGAGGGAGTGAGAGAGAGGGAGACAGAGAGAGGGAGAGAGACACCTGATGCAAGCATTCTCACATTGGGAGAACCACGATGAGAACTTGGTGGCAGGTAAGGCGGAGGAGCAGGTGGACCACTGGCCAAAGCTAAGGGGTTTCCGTCACCCGCAAGGCGAAGGAATGGAAGAGCCGGTGCTCCGTCGTGGCAGGGCTGAGAGCAAGAGGCTGCCCTTCAACTGCAGTGACATGACGGAGCACTGAGAAGAGGTCAATCGTTCTCCTAATCGACTGGCGAACTGCAGCATTCACGATACAGCGCGAGGAAGAAAGAAGCAGCCAACCTCAGCCACTGAGCCCAGCTGGGTAAGGTGGGATGCTTTGGCAGGATTTCTGCACACCGGGAAAAGAGCTGAAATGCTGCTTGGGAAGGGCGAGAAGCCCTGGAAGAGAGGGACTGTTGTAAGAAGGGTCTCCGACCTGTTGGATGTTGAACGCATGGGAAAAAGGTTGCAGGCAGAGAAACTGCAATTCTGGGACCCGTATTCATATTGCGCAATAATTTTGTTATATAAGTAAGCCCTGGCAGGAGAAGTATACCAGACAAAGCCTTGTGTGTAAAGAGACTCCTAGTGAAGACCCATGCCCTTGAGATTGTGAATTGTGTCAACTGTCTAAGAAACTCCTGTCAGGAGAGTATACTAGGCAAAGCCAAGTCTGTGAACTAAATTGCAGATACCTAGAGAGCGAGTTATCCGCTTAGCCTATAAAGAACTTGGTTATTCTTGTTGAACTATTGTTTGTGGTGGAGAGAAATCTGGGGAAGGGAGCCATCCCCTGGAACTTTGAACACTATCCATTTGGAACCTTTTTGTTGGAGTTATCCTTTTCTTTTGGAACTTTGAACATTTATGCACTTTCAAGACCAAACCAATACCCTTAGCACCTTAGTTACTTTTTAGAATGTGAGGGCTATGATAGCATTTTGAACACAGAACATTTTGCGTTCAGCATCTTGACTCAGGACAGAGCCTTCGTTTTTGGTTGAGGCAGGAAAACACCTCCTAGAGCAGGGACAGTGAGGCATTTTCCAACCCCTTTCATTTTGAATAAAGGTGTATAGCAATCACTATAAGCCCTTTGTGTCCGTGTCTCATCCCAATATCATCTAATCCAAACATACATATATGACCAGGTTAGGGTCATGGTCATGTCAAGGGGGGGGAAACAGGGACCCTCCACAATCCAGATATGTCAAGTGGGAGTGGGAAGGGGGGGAGGAGGAGAGACAGCAGTTCCTGAAAATTCCCCATGTGCCACACATTTAATTCCTGGTACCACTCTATGGGCCTCATTACACGGATGGCGGTACGGGTATAACAATACCGGTAAGGGATTGCCGGTATCGCTAAATACCCTTGGCAATTACGACCCAGATAACCGCTATTAGCGGCACCGCTAAGAACGGTGCCACTAATAGCGGCTAGTCCGCGGGCGCGTGACCCCTCACGTTGGAAATAGCGGCATGGCGCTAATAGCATACCATCACAAGCCATGCGGACATGCTAATAGCGGCATGGATTTGGCCAAAAAGCCCATACCGGCATGGCAGAAATACCGGCATCGCGAACCACCTGTTAAGAGACATGAGCAGTGTTCCCACTTGCCACAGGTGGCCACAATCAGCACAGGTGGAGGCAATGGAGATTGGGGCAGCACAAAAGGAGCACACCACACCCCTTCCCACACCAAGATGGTTCCAATACTTGCAGCATTACATGGGCTGGAGGACATGATTGCATTGCAGCACCAACAACAGGCAGCACAGAGGAGACGCAGGAGGAGGAGGGCGAGACAGGCCCAGCAAGCCCCACCAGTGCACCCAGTAATACCACAGATGCAGCCACCAATCCCCAGGATTCGAGCCAGTCCATTCAACCTAACCCCTGAGCAGATACACACCCTGTACCATCTGGACCGGGATACCATCACCCGCATCGTGGACATGATACACGACGACATTGTGAGCCTCATAGACATCCGTACTGCCATCCCCCCTCTACTGAAGGTGGTAACTGTGCTCCACTTCCTGGCCACAGGCACCTACCAGCATACGGTAGGGCAGATGCATGGCATATCACAACCAGTATTCTCACACACGCTGACCCAGGTGCTCGATGCCCTCCTGAAGCACACAAGTGAACACATATCCCTGCCACGGACTGCCCAGATCTCCAACACCAAAGTTGGCTTCTATTCACTGGCAGGCATCCCAAGTTGCATCGGGGCCATCGACTGTACCCATGTGGAATTGGTGGTCCCACATCACAATGAAGTAGTACCGAAAAAGAAAGCAATTCCACTCCATCAATGTCCAAATGGTATGTGACTCAAACAAGATAATCACACATTGTTGTGCCCGATATGCCGGATCAACCCATGATTCAATGGTCCTGCGGAACTTAACAATACCACGCTACATGTAGCGACGTGCTGGACAACGTTTGTGGCTACTTGGTGAGTAGCAGGGCAAGCACATGTCAGTGAGATGTGGGGTGTGATTGGGGGGGGAAGAGATGCATACTCCAACTGGGTGTGATTGGGGGGAGATGCATACTCCAACTGGGTGTGATTGGGGGGGGGGAAGAGATGCATACTCCAACTGGGTGTGATTGGGGGGGGGAAGAGATGCATACTCCAACTGGGTGTGATTGGGGGGGGGGGAGAGATGCATACTCCAACTGGGTGTGATTGGGTGGGGGAAGAGATGCATACTCCAACTGGGTGTGATGGGGGGGGGGAAGAGATGCGTACTCCAACTGGGTGTGGACTGTCGTACGTACAATAAATGGATATACAGATGTACGCCAATGTTCCACCAAGGCAGGCCACAATGGACCGGAAACAAAACCACATGCAATTTTGAAGCTGCACAACATTGAAATTAATCAAATATGGCAAACATGACACATCTATCCACATGCACATTGCACATCATACCATACCCCATATGACACAAATCAGCAATATGGAGCCAATATGCCAAATGGAAATGTGCGCTGAACAACATCACAACAGATATGCGCCCTTGAATGCATGCAAAGGGATCACCTGTAGCCATTGTACTGAACCACACCCGTACACCACTCCTGAAGTGCCGCTTCCCAGCATGGCGACATCGATTTCAGAATGGCAGTACACTAGCATTGTGGTACAAACGTTGCCTGGGCCCAGGAACACTTAAGACCTGTCCTCACCCAGGACATGGCAATAACTGCCGGAGGCATGCATGGTGCATGTCCACTTGCAAGGACTAGCTCACCTTCTCACATTGCAGTTACACAGATCGTCTCCATGCATGCTGGGATTCGTGGATGCCAATCACAATGCAATGTTGATTTGTGTGAAATGTACAGGTTGCACTTGATGTGAACAGTAACACGTCCCCATTGTTGCACTCATGTAGGTGATGCTGGCTATCCCCTGAGGAGGTGGCTCCTTACCCCTGTACGGAACCCACAGAACAGGCATGAAGAGGAATACAATTGTGCACATACCCGTACCCGCGTGGTAATTGAGCAGACATTTGGCCTTTTGAAGACACGGTTCCGGTGCCTCAGCAGGTCGGGTGGGGCACTCCTGTACGGCCATGAGAAGTTGGCCAAGATCACCTTGGAATGTGCCAATGCCCTCTGACATTGAAATGCAACCACCTGATGAGGATGATGATGGGGATGAGGATGATAATGGGGATGAGGAGGGAAGAGATGGGGCTGCAGGTCATGCAGGAAGCGATGCCCACGAGGGACGCAATGTGCGTCAGCATCTGATCAACCAAATATTCTGAATCACATGGTCCTACTCTGTTGAATGGATGTGGGTATTTTTCCACTGGGTTCTGTGGTGAAGCGCACACTGGGCCCTGTCCCCCAATAAAGCTCACATACTCAATGATAAGGTCCAAGCCTGTGTTTAAACTTGTCACCAGTGTGTTTAATATATTAAGAGGTGAAGAAGTGCATGGACCCAACTACGCAAACACCCTTATCCCCCTCCCCCCACAACACTCCCAAAACACCCTAACCCCCCCACAACACTCCCAAAACACCCTTTCCCCCCTCCCCCACAACACTCCCAAAACACCCTTTCCCCCCTCCCCCACAACACTCCCAAAACACCCTTACCCCCTCCCCCACAACACTCCCAAAACACCCTTTCCCCCCTTCCCCCACAACACTCCCAAAACACCCTTTCCACTCTCCCCCCACAACACTCCCAAAACACCCTTTGCCTCCCTCCCCCCACAACAACCACATGTATGGCTGGTACAACATTGCTGTCTTGCTGTACATGTGCCAGCTACATCGGGCTGACCCTAGTTCCCATCCCCACCACCACCATTAGGGGGATGGGAGGGTGTGCGCCGCATGGATCACAAGAACCGGCCCCGGGGTCTCGTCTGCCTTGAGCTGGCAGAGGAGGAGGTGCATGGTTGTTCTTGTGGCGGTGGGGGGGGGTACTGTCTGTCCATAGCGTCAGCTATGCGGGTGAGGACCTGCCTCACTAGTGCCATCTCCTCACAGAGCTTGTTGGTCCAGGCTTCCATGCCCTGTCTTATCTCCCTCGCATTCTCCCTGCACTCCTCCCTCAAATGTGCTGCCTCATCAACATGCTGGCCAACCAGTTCTGTTATGTCCTCCTGCCGCTGCCTGATGATGGCCATGTCATGGCCACTGTGTCCTGCTCGTGGGGAGCGTGGCGCGCCTTGATCTATGGGTAGGGCATCGGGTGAGGATACCGGTGGGCTCCAACACCCTGCCACGATTTCATCACCAGGCTGGGCATGGCTGCTGGATTGTGATGTTGGCCGTGGGCTTGGTACTTTCGATTGGTGGGGGCTGGGTGTGCTCTTGCATGGCCAAGTCACAGGTGTCCTCCACATCGGACAGCGGTCCAGTGGCTGCTGCCTCGCCAATTGAACTGTTGGCAGCAGACAGTGGCCCCTCCGTGGGTGGTTCGTGCATTGGGGGGATCACTGGAGAGGGTGCAGCAATTGTTTCAGCCGTAGGTTCACGTCTTGGTGACGTGGGTTCTTTGCTGTGTTTGGCCCTCTGCAGGAGCGCACTCCTCCCTGTGCCCCTCAATGTGCTGGCGGTGTTCCCTGACTCCTTTCTCCTGGCTTGTTTCTTGGCAGGGGGAGCCTGTGTCGCAGTGTCCTGCTCATCGCTGTCAGTCTGTGAGCCTGTGTGGGACAAAGAGGGGGGATGGCATTGGTGATGGGTCAACGTGCTTCATGCAGATGTTGTACATCATGCTGTTCTATGCATTGATACTTCATTTGTGGGCATTCAGGTTGTAGGACTGTTGGGTGGGTCATTCATGCATGGGTCTGGGTGGCACGTGTCTGTGGTGATGCGTGCATGTGTGTGTGTTGGGATGTGACCCTCACATGGGAGGGTTGTGTGCATGTATGTTTGTGGCAACATCCATGAGCTGATTTAGGGCTCACATTTGGGTGGGTACCTCTACTTTCACAGTGCAGTATTTTATGTGGACACTCACCTCCATCTGACGTTGTGGGCGCACCACGCTCCATTTCGCCAACTCCCTCTATGGATTAAACACCTATGGTGCTCGTGCAGGCCTCCTCCCACTCCCTCAGTTTGATAGGTGAATCTCCACCACCTCCTGTGGCCATGGCCAGGTTCTGATTGCCAGCCAGTATGCTGCGGACACGGAGGCGGAGATCGTCCCCCCGCTTCCTGCAATGTTTCACAGTGCGGGTGGTGGTGCCCACGGCACTGACTTTCTGGGCCACCTCTGCCCAGATGGCCTTTTTTTTGGTTAGGGTCTCACGCCGCATGTCATTTGCGAACACCACATCCGCGTTGGCAGCAAGCTTATCCGTGAGCATGATGAGCTCGTCATTGGTAAATTTCTCCTTCCGCTGCCGATCTGCTCCTTTTTTAATTGCTTTGGGTATTGGCAGGGGGTCTTGGATGGTTTTGTATGGCACTGGTGTGGATGCAGGTCCTGGGGGCAGAGGATGGCAATGGATTGTGTTTTTAAAGATGGCCGCCATGCTCTTTCCCGTTCCTGTGCGATGACGCTATTTCTGGTTCCGTGAATTTCCGGTGACCGCTAATTCCGTGTTGCAGGAGGTCGGAAGTGATATCAGCGCTTTCATTGGTGCTGCTAAGGGTCTTTACGCGGTCTTTAGCGGCATGGCGGAAGGGACATTACCGGCATGGCACTTTGCTCGTGTCCGCGTACTCGTAATGGTACGCAATTAGCGGCCTCTTGCCTGCGCGGACACGTTAATAGCACCATGCCAGTAAGGGCGGTATCTTACCGCCTACCATGTAATGAGGCCCTATATCTATGAGTGCCTCCCAATACAGTTGGTGGTCATGGTTCTGGTATTTCCCCTTCAGAGCTGCAACTTCCAGAACCCACCTGCGAGCAGCCGATAAGAACTGGACTGGAATCCAACGAAGGGAAAAATAAACGCTGCAACTAAGACGCAAATGAAGCTTTCACCACATGCCAACAATGACCAGCCCCACAGAGAAGTACTGAATCCACTACAATAGAAGAAAAACAAACCTCCAGACCCACAGCATGACAGTGAAAAAGCAGGAAACCCTGTAGAAACTGTTGTTGAAACTGTGCTGGAAAAGGAGTGGGGGTTTACACAGGTTTTTAAAGCCTCTCACTTGGGTTTTGGGAAAAAGGCAGGCACTGGTTGGTGCACACTGTCAGGTGATCATTGAAGAAAATGGAGGAAGGCGTGTGGGATGATTAATCGAGCGTCATCTAATTCGGGGGAATATTCTACCCACCCCAAATAAATTTAGCACCTAAAATGTTTGTTTATTTAACAAAGTTCTTTTTACGAACCTGGGGCACGCCAGATTAACAGTATTGATTCTCTAAAGCAGTGTTGGCCAACTCCAAGCCTCGAGGACCGGAAACATGTTGGATTTTCAACATATCCCTCTTTGATATTCATGATACATTTGCATACGATTCCGGCCCTCGAGGCCTGAAGTTGGACAACCCTGCCCTAAAGCCTCTCCTTTCATGAAAATAAATGTGTATAGGTCTGCACAGAAATTCTATTTGTTAAGAATAGAAATAATGAAACCAATTTAAAATAAACAAATTATATATCTTTCCTTGCTCTATGAAATCCTGATGCCAATGATTACTATAAAGATTAATGTTCAATACACTGGTCACTTCATTTGTCAAAGCTGCATTTAGCTTGAATATATACTTTAGTATTCAGGGCAAAGTTTTCATTTGATAATAAACAAAATTCAATCAGAACATACCTGCCTTTCTAAATCTCTCTGCTATTCATTTATTAAAAATAAATATGCACTTTTTTAATGGATATATCCGTGTTTGAAATATCACTTTAGAAAACTCAATTTAAAGACCGACTGCATACCATTAAACAGGCAAGGTCTGCCCCGGCGCCTAGATCCCTTGGTAGACCTTGACTTCCTGATTCTCCCTGCCCGCCTCCCGCTCCACCTTTGCGACCTAATTGGGCCTATTGGGGAAAAAAAAACAGAGGGCCATAGATTCTGCTGGCTCGCTGCTGCTGCGCCAACTGCAGGTTCCCCTGGCACGGTGAGTAAGAGCTAACTCCCTTCCCTCCAGAGCCCCATTTAATATTTTGGATAGTGCTTTTTTTTTTTTTAATTTAGCTTTATTGGTTTTGCGAGAAACAAAAAGAAGCAAACAGTATTCAAACAAGATCATACGTCTACCAGAGGTACAAGTCGAACAAACGGTGCATAATAAAACAGTATACTAAAATCTCTTGGTAGTGCGACAGTCCCAATTATCTGGAAGTGTCTCATTGACTGTTCGCCCTAACCCACTCCCATCCCTCCCCCCTCACTTGGGTTGGTGTACTTCACGAGTACAATAGTTTGACAAAAGTATTAGCATCATATGATTGACACAGTGTCACATCCGATAGTACCATGGTCGCTGGAAATGAGAGTCTCATCCTTTGGAATGTTCCTTAGGTGTTGCATCATTCGGTCAGGTTTTTGGGGGTTCCTCTGGTTGGGAGTCGTAAGTAGGTGTGATATATGTATTCTTGAAGTCCATCCATAGAGTTTCGCATTTCACCGATTTATTGTGCAGGGAGGCAGTGATTGTTTCCATCACATAAATGCTTGTGGCCAATTTAATCCACTCGGTGTTACCTGGAACCTGAGGGGATTTCCACTTGGTTGCTATTAGGGCCCTCGCAGCCAGTAATAGCTGAGGAGCCAGGCCTTTGACCCGAAACCAATCCTCCTCGACTCTTTCAAGGCCAAACAGAACAAGGTGTGGGTCAAGTTCTCTATGGATGTCATCCACTTCTTTGATCCATCCCAGGACTTCAGTCCAAAACACTTTGATGTGCGGGCAGCTCCACCACGTGCCAGTAGTTGGCATTTTCTCCGCAGTTTCTCCAGCACTTTGGGCTCATGGACTGGGACATTTTGGAGAGTCGAAGCGGATCGTATTGCCATCTGTGTAGGAGTTTTATTGCATGCAGCTTATATTGGTTGGATATGGAGGATTTAGGTGCAGCTCTGCACATTAAGTCCCATTGTTCGGGAAGTATCTCTTCGCCGAGGTCTTTTTTCCCATCTGGCCCTAAGGGGTTCCGTAGTCCCACCGCCTGCTCCCAATAGCGTTTCATACATTATTGAAATAAGGCCTTTCATTTCTGTTCTAGAGTCTAGGAGTTTCTCAAAGGCGGTAAGATCTCTTCTCAGTTTTTCTCTCCATTCGGTTCTCCACCCCTTTAGCTGGATGAAGTGGAATGTCGATAGAGTACCTATCCCCAGTGCCGTTGTCAGGCCAGGAAGTGTGATAAACGCAACCTTTCTCTGGAGTTGTCCCACCCTCTCCAGGCCTGCCTCGTACCATGACTGGAACCGGTCTAGGTTCGGGATTTGGTCATTTATGCCAGGAGACCACAAGTGACTGAGTGGGGATGGCCAGGTGGTAACTTCTCGCATCTCTTTCCCAGTGCGCCATATAGCCCATATGGTGGTTAGTATGGGGTGGTGCTTAATTCTCTTCTGGACCCGTTGGTATGGTGTCCACAGCCACTCTGCCACTGTGGCGGGGGACAAGTAGTGGTTGTCCATCTGGACCCATTGCAGGTGTTTGTGGTCCCTGAAGTGTGGAATTAGGACACGCAACTGAGTGGCATTGTAGTATTTTCTCAGATCGGGAAGACCTAATCCTCCCCTATCCTTGGGGAGAATAAGTGTGTCGTAAGAGATCCTCTGTCTTTTTCCCTGCCAGAGGAACCGCAGCATGATCTTTCGGGCATCCACGAAGAATTTTTGGGGTATCTCTATCGGTAACATCTGAAAGGGGTAGAGGAAACGGGGGAGGCACACCATCTTGACGGCATTGATGCGCCCCAGCCAAGAGGTCGTCAGTTTGCTCCGTTTCTCAAGGTCTCTCTCGAAGCTTCGAATGAGCGGGGGGAAGTTGGCCTCATAGAGGTCGTCTAGGGTTTTGGTGATCTGTATGCCCAAGTATCATAATGTCGTGTGTTCTACCTTGAGCCCTAAGGGGAGGAACTTGGTGTCATTATCATCTGGGGTACCTTGGAGTGGAACAAGTATGGATTTGGACATGTTTAATTTAAACCCAGAGAACCGGCCATATTCTTCTATTAGAGTTAGGGCATGGGGGATGGAGGTCATAGGTTTAGTTAGGTGTAGAAGGATATCATCAGCGTACAACCCTGCCTTGTATTCCGTCCCTCCCAGCCGTATTCCCTCTATTCGGGGGTTGTTCCTTATTTTTTGGGCTAAGGGCTACAGGGAAAGTACAAACAGGATCGTGGAGAGTGGGCATCCCTGTCTGGTCCCCCGTTGCAATTCAAACAATCTGGAATATTCCCCGTTCACAAATATTGATGCTTTGGGAGAGGTGTATATTGCTTGTACCCCATCACGGAATTTAGAGCCTATCCCTACTTTCTGGAGTACTGCACCCAGGAAATCCCATTCCACCCTATCGAAGGCTTTTTCTGCGTCAATCGATAGGAGGGCCGGATCATCTGGTATACTGTGCCCCACGTGGACCAGGTGTAGAGTTTTACGCATGGTGTCGGCGCCCTGCCTCCCAAGGATAAATCCCACCTGGTCAGGGTGGACCAGATTGGGCATTAAAGTTTCCAGTCTGGCTGCCAATACTCGTGCGTAAATCTTCGCATCGAGGTTGAGGAGGGAAATGGGGCGGTATGACCCGCATAATTTGGGATCTCTACCCTCTTTAGGGATGACAGTTATGAGGGCTTTCTTAAAGGAATCTGGTGCGATCCGAGAACTCATTATCTCATTAAAGAGTTCCGTGAGAAAGGGTGACAGTTGCTCAGCGAAGGTTTTATAGAAGTCGGCCGTGTAACCGTCCTCGCCCGGTGACTTCCCCAGTGTAAGCCGTTTGATCGCCTCCCGTGTCTCGTGTTCGGTTATTGGGCTATCAAGGAGTTCGGTCTCTGTGTATGTTATTGTAGGCATAGTAATTGGGGACAGGTAAGAGGATATATCAGAATGAGCCGCAAGCAGTTCGGAGGTATATAGGTTTTCGTAAAAATTGGCGAAGCTCTCGGGTATCGAGTGGGGTGGGTGCATCGCAGGGTTGGTGGGCTCTTTCATCTCTTTCACCTTGCGTTCTTCCCTCATTTCCCTGAGACTGGCGGCTAAGAGTGCATCAGCCTTGTCCCCCTTCTCATAATATGTCTGTTTCAGGAATTGCAATTTCCGCACCACCTGGCCGTGTTCTAACAGCCGTAGTTCCTCTCTTTTACGTTGGGCCATGTCTACTTTGGAGGAGTCCACCGACGTTTTGTCTCTTATTTCCGCTTCCAGCTGGTATATTTCTTTGCGGAGCTTGTTTTCTACAATTTTACACTCTCTTTCTAGAGGAGCCCTCAGGTATTAATATACCTCTCCAAGTGGCCTTCCCCGCTTCCCAGATCACTTGTTTGGAGACCTCCCCGTTGTCATTCGTCTTGAAATATTCTTCGATCTCGGTCTCCATTTCATTTCTGAACGCCGCGTCAGTCCAGAGGGACTCATTGCATCGCCAGGATCCCCCAGCGACAGGCAGGTCGGCCCAGTCGACATCTGTTAGGACCATGTCATGGTCTGTCCATGTTGTCGGGACAATGTTGGTATGACTTGTTGACCTTGCAAGGTCAGGTGCGAGGAATATATAGTCTATGCGTGAGAATGTGCGATGGGGGTTAAAGTAAAAGGTGAAACCCCCTTCGTCAGGATGTTGTATTCTCCACACATCTCGTAGATCGTAAAGTTCCACATGACAGCGAATTCAGTACGGTCCCCTCTATGCTGGGCCCGCGTGTCGGGGTTGCCTGGCCTCCAGTCAACAGATGGGTCGACCCGCTGATTAAAATCGCCTCCTATAATGAGGTGGCCTGCAGTCTCTAGTACTATTTTGGGAATCATTCTCCAAAAGAATGCAGCTTGCCCGCTATTAGGCGAGTATATGGTAGCAATCGTGACCTGAACTCTTGCGATTTTCCCCACTAGCAGGAGGGCCCGCCCACTCACATCCGACCAGGTCTTCTCTAGCTCAAAGACTACTCCCTTCTTGATGAGAATCCCAACCCCTCCTTTCCTGAGTGGGCCAGAGCCCCAGAATTCCATACCTCCCCGATTCCCCAGGACCGTTCGCTCCTCTCCTCTGGCAAATTTCGTCTCTTGTATGAGGAGAATGTCAATGTCGGATCTTCGGAATTCTCTGTGCACTAGCGACCTCTTAGTAGGGGAATTCAGTCCCTTTACATTGATAGTCCCAATTCTGAGGAGACCCTTGCCCTTAGACTTCTCATGTGATGCCATCAGCGGTTTGCAGACTAGGATCTCTCACCATCAGCGGCCAGAAAGGCAAGTGGGTACCCTGTGCCATCTTGGCTGTGATACTTTGGAGCAAACGTATTGTTATCTGTACATGTCCCAAGTGTTCGTTACCTCTCTCCCCTTTTCCCGTATTCCACCATAATTGATGGTGCTCGCTTGTGCTTGCAAACAGGGGATGCTGCATCGGCAGCTGTTGACGGCGTCCGGGACAGACTGGATGAGAATATGCAGTCCGTCGGCGGACCATCAGTAGGGACCGTTGACCTATGGTCTCGAGCAAATTTACCATCGTAACTTAAGGGTGAGCCCCCATCTCTCCCCCCTCCCCCAAACATTATGCAATTTCAACAGTAATAACAACAAACATGTGAAAGTTTCAACGTTACGTGTGGCTTCAGGTCTTTCCGCAGGAGTTCACGTCATCTCCCATTCCTGGGGGGTGCCCTGCCCGCAGCAGCGCCAAAGTGGGTGATTTTGCTATGTTGCATCCTCCGCGGGAGACAGTGCCACGTGTTTTAAATATGACTGTACCCAGCACAATTCCGACGCGGCTTCTCTTGTTTAATCATGATCGGGGGTGTTGTTGGGGCGTCTAAATTTTCTCGATCCCTTTACCCTCTTGCGCCTAGGGCCCTGGAGCTCCCACTGCGATCCTGGTCCTCCATCGTCGCCGCCTTCCTTGCTCCGCGGGTCTGCACCGAGGAGATCGATGATGCAGTCTTTGATTTCGTCTTCAGAGCGTAGGACTATTTTCCTGCTGCCGTGCTCAAAGGTAAGAGAGAAGGGGTATCCCCATCTATACCTTATGCCCTGGTCCTTGAGCCATTTCGCCAGGGGGCTGCAAAGGCGTCTCAGGGCTAAAGTTAGCGAGGATAAATCTTGAAAGATGGTGATTTGAGCGCCTCCCATTGTGAGCGGGCCTCCAGACCTGGCCTTTTCAAGAATTCTAGCTTTGTCTTGGGATCGATGAAATCTGGCCAGAACGGACCGCCGGGTGGCCCACCGGCTTTATGTATGCGTTCGGTTTTGGGCTCATCAATGTCTTCATCGGCGGTCAATATTCTAATGATGTCGTGGATGGTGTCTTTGAGATCTTTTTCAGTTTCACCTTCGCGTTCCGGAATGCCAAAAAAGCAGAGGTTATTCCTCCTTTCTCTGTTTTCTAAGTGATCCATCTTGAGCCTCGCCTCGACTTCTCTTTTTTCGATGTTTCGGATCCGTACGTCCATCTGAACTTCAAGGGTGTCAATCGAGGCCTGGTTATTTTCCACACTTTCCAATCGTTCTTCGAATCTGTCCATCCTCTGAGTGATTTTGTCGATTTTGCCGCCGAGGTTGGCTCCCATGTTTTTTATTTCTTTCAATAGTGTGGCGATGTCTCCTTTGGTGGCGGCGGCACCCGCATCCGATGGGTCCGTGGTCATTGCACCTGTAGATCCGCAAGGCGGGACGTACGGTTCGTAGGCAAATCTGGCCAGTTTGTGGCGTAGGTCCATGCGACAAAATCCGGGTTAGAGGAGGCACATGCCCCTGAGTAGGGGGCCCTACCCTCTATGAGGATGCTCGGGTTGTGGGATCCGTATTGTCTCCGGTCTCCAGCACTTCGTATGATGTGGGACAACTCCTCGGTTCAGCTCTGCGGGGGAGTCATGGGTGTCCGCAAAGCGGGCCCCTAATGTGGGGTATGTGTGGTTCTGAAGTGTGCGTGGGCAGAGGGGCTACACTGCAATTGGTGGGAGTCCAACCGACCACTCTTATCCCTCCGCCGTAGTATGTTGTGCAGGGAGCGTATGGCCTAGATAGGCAGGGAGCGGAAAGCAAGTGTGGGGACCGGCGTTTCCTCTACACCGCAATGTGTCCTTTAATCCGCGTGGTATCCAATGCCCTTCTTCCCACACAGCATTCAGGGGGTTCTTGTGCAGTGCCACTGCAGGGAGGTTCGGGTGGCACGCAGTCCCCGGGTTACGGTTCACTGCATGAGCCCAGCGGCAGGGTTGGGGGACACGCGTGTTACGCGGCACCGCCGAGCGCGGGCTCTGGTACCGCGGAGTTTTGCGTAGAAGTCTCTCACTCACCCCGTGCAGCCGCCCGGTGTCCTTGGGAGTCTTTGGGCTCGCTGTCTCACGCGAGCGAGGGATCACCACCAAAAGCCTGGGGCACAGATGTGCACCGCGCGTTACGCCTATCGCACGGGCCACACTACGCCAGGCTTCGCGCCCTCCGTGGCGCAGCGGATGGGCACTTCTGGAACTGCCTAGTTCTCGGTCAAAACGGATCCGATTTTTGTCGGGTTTTTTCTCAGCTGCGGGGGGGGTCTGTTCAGATCACAGAATTTCGAACTTTCGTGGGGGGGTCCATCAGCGGGGGCTCATACCGCTTATCGGGACCGCAGGGACGGAGCTCACGCAGGAGAGATACTCATCCGTGCGCCCCCTGGTGGCCAGTGTCTTGGATATTGCTTTTAAAAGCATGTGAAGCGCCCCAGCGCCTACATTCCCGGCAGACCTTGACTTCCTTATTCTCCCTGCCCGGCCTCCCGCTCCTCCCTCATGACCTGATGGGTGCTCTGTGCAGTCATAAGGAATACCCCAGGGAAGCCCCCTGCGGCTACGGGCCCCAAGGCAAAGGGCGGCTCCAACAGAGGCGGCTCCAGATTGTGTCCGCCGGTGTCAGCAGGGGAAGCCAGTGGCCAGCCGTCAACCAGCAGCTACTAGAAATAAGTATGGTAGGAGTTGCCTAGGTAGGGAGTAGAGCACTTACTCTACCCTGGAAGCCTACCCGCTTACCAAACCTATCTAAAACACTATGACTAACTCCACTGTCCCCCTCTCTCCCATACTGTCTATTCTAACTGCACTTAGTATTGCACTCAATTGTTCTGCTGTGTATTACACTGAATTGCTCTGCTAGCCAAAGGCCTTTCTCCCACTATACAGGATTCTCAAATCTAGCTGTGTTTAGGACTCTACTCATTTGTTCTGCTTAGTGTTGCACTGAATTGCTCTGCTAGGCATAGGCCTTTCTCCCACTATACAGGATTCTCAAAACTAGCTGTGTTTAGGACTCTACTCATTTGCTCTGCTTAGTATTGTACTCAATTGCTCTGCGGAGCATAGGCCTTTCTCCCACTATACAGGATTCTCAAAACTAGCTGTGTTTAGGACTCTACTCATTTGTCCTGCTTATTGTTGCACTGAACTGCTTTGCTAGCCTTTCTCCCACTATACAGGAATCTCAAATCTAGCTGTGCTTAGGATTATACTCATTTGCTCTGCCTAGTTTTGTACTCAGTTGATCTGCTGGGCATAGGCCTTTCTCCCACTAAAAGGGAATCTCAGGTCTGGCTGTGTTTAGGACTATAATCATTTACCGTGCTTAATATTGTACTCAATTGCTCTGCTGGGCATTGACCTCTCTCCCACTATGCAGGAATCTCAAATCTAGCTGTGTCTTCGACTGTACTCATGTATTCTGATAAGTTTTGCACTCAATTGTCCTGCTTGGTGTTGCACCAATTGCTCTGCTGGACGTGGGCCTCTCTCCCACTGTGCGAAACACTCGGATCTAGCTGGGCTTGGTATTGTACTCAATTACTCTGCTTGGTATTGTACTCAATTGATCTGCTGGGCGTGGGCCTCACTCCCACCTCCCACTGTGTGGGACGCCCAGATCTGGCTGTGTTCGAGACTTTACTCAGTTGTTCGGCTTTGTGTTGCACTCAATTGCTCTGCTGGACGTGGGCCTCTCTCAGGGCTTTAAGTGGGGTAAGAAATTGAGCGGGGGACCTCATTTGGGGGCGTGGCTTGTGGGAGGGGCATGGCCTAAAAAGTATGCAAATCGTAGGGTATACACACAAATATATATAAATGTTATATATTTGTGTGCGTACCTTACTATGGTTTGTGTACTATGCAAGCCATCTTTTCTAAACATAGAAATATGTAACATATTTCTACGTTTATAAAAGATGGCTTGCAAAGTACACAAACCATAGTAAGGTACGGACACAAATATATAACATTTATATATATTTGTGTGCATACACTACGGTTTGATTAGTTTTCAGGTCATCTTTTTTAAACATGTCGGGTTTATAAAAGATGGCTTTGAAAGTACACAATTCAAGCCATCTTTTATAAAGCTTTGACTACGGACAAAATTGTCCGTCGGCAAAGCTTTATAAAAGATGGCTTGAAATGTGTACTTTCAAAGCCATCTTTCATAAACCTCGAAAAATGTCGAAGAATCCCCAGGTTCGCCGTTAAAGGTGACCTGTGGAAACAAAGGGACAGTAACTGCCTCTGGTGAACTCTCGCGCGAGGGGTCACCAGACGCAGTTACTATGACTGTCAGCTTGCCTGACTTCATTGCAGGCGCATCTCCCGTCGCGGCTGCGGCCGCGACGGGATAATGCATCCCGCGATTCCCACCAATGTTGCGGTAGGATGGGGGCCCCGGCAGGGCCCCGGCTCAGTCCCACATTTTGGAGACTGCCGGGGCCCGGCCCCGGCAGGCCCCAGCCCACTTTAAGCGCTGGCCTCTCTCCCACTATGCAGGACTCTCAAGTCTAGCTGTGTTTAGGACGGTACCCAATTGCTCTGATTAGTGCTGCACTCAATTGTCCTGCTTAGGGTTGCACTCAATTGCTCTGCTTGATATTGTGCTCAACTGCTCCGCTAGGCATGGGTGTCTCTCCCACAGTGCGGGACTCTCAAATCTGGCTGTGTTTGGGACTGTACTCAATTGTTCTGCTTAGTTTTGCACTCTGTTTCTCTGCTGGGCGTGGGCCTCTCTCATACTGTGCAGGACTCTCGGATCTAAGCTGTGCTTGGCATTGTACTCAATTACTCTGCTCAATATTGTACTAAATTGCTCTGCTAGGCATAGGCCTCTCTCCCACCATACAGGAATCTCAAGTCTAACTGTGTTTGGTATTATACTCAACTGTTGTGCTGGGCGTAGGCCAGCCCCTCCCACTGCCCATTCTGGTCGCTGAATTACTACTCCCTAAACCCAGACCTCTTCTAGCTACCAGGGAGTCCCGAAAACAACCGCTCAAACACCCACCTGAGGCCGCTTCAAACAGAGCCCCAGCAGTCCAAGCCCAATTTTTAGCGCTAAGTACTGCCTACCATCATTGATCAATCCACACCCTGAGATTATCACTGCTCACCTCAACCACCCGACAGTGGAAGGCCAAACTCCCCAAAACCCTAGACAGTGCACCGACAGGAAGGACAGACTGAACCTGAGAGCATCCAAGCATATCAAGACGTAAAGAAACTCCAATTCGGTGCTTGCACAACACATTAGAGGTCCACTAACCCTGCTACCTTTGCACTGTGAACCAAAATGCCCCAAACAGAAAAGGTCGATGAGAAAGAGAGCAAGATTGTGCAACAATGGCCACGGACACACAGACAACAGCACCCAGCAGAAGCAGCCTCAATTTCAGGAAACACCCCGCCTAACACGGTCAGTATCAGAACAAACTAGGTAAGAGTAAAATTCTTATATCTTACACCCTACCTCGATACAGCCACGGAACGTCGATACCTCAACAACAATGAAATCTTGCCACATACAAAGATTCCCCTGAAACACAAGGAAAATAGCAGGGGGCACCCAGTAAGAGAGTGGTATGATTCCAATCCCCTTACCCCATACATCACAAAAACAGAGGGGCACCATCCTTACCCACAACACACCAGACAAGACGACGAAGCCCTGATAACTCACAATCCCACCATCAACCTAACATATCGATTCAATGAAGGAGAAGCCATCGCTGATCTTCAATCAATCGTCTCCACTGGAGAAGCACCACAATTTAACAGCCATGCTATCAACCTAGTGGACTGCTTCAATGAAGAAGCAGCTGTCGCTGTTCTTCATCCAATCAACATCAATACTGAAATACCATGACGGAATAACTACAAACCAATAAACAAAACCACACCAAGAAAATCCATTGCAACCTAATAAACGCAGGGTCTATGTCCAAACATTCAACCGAAATATACGATCTCCTATCTGACGGAGGTATCGACATCCTATTTGTAACCGAAACATGGTTAGATGACAATTACAAGATCACCCTCAATAACTGCATGCTGGAAAACTTCAAATGCATCCTAGCAAACAGGAAAAATAGAACAGTGGGGGGCTGGCAATCATCCACAAGGAACACCTGGCTATCAAAGTGAAGATCCGCTTTACATCGATAAATGTAAATCCTTAATACAACGCCTATCAGTTAACCGCAAAACAAACCTGAAATTCATATTGATATACAGACCACCAACCTAGGATGCAACCTTCGTAGATGCCTTCACTGAAGCAATCACCATCCTAGCCATCAAGCACAATCACCTGATCGTCCTCAGAGATTTCAACATCGGTTTCGATGAAGAAACCACAACCACACAAAAATCTTTAACCGCCAAACTAGCAGCAATGAACCTACAAAAACTAGTCAAAGGAGCGACACACTCGGCAGGGCATACACTTGATGCAATCTTCGCCAATAAAAAACTCATTACCACGGCACCCCCAATTCAAATACTCTGGAGCGACCACCTCATCATTCCATTCATATTCACAATGGGCATTCCAATAAATAAGCAACAAGATATACCACCAATCACCATGAAAAGAAACTGGAGAGCCATCAAAAATTCTAACCTAACTGAACTCCTGGAACTCAGCAAACCACAAGCAACAATTATGGAAGAAGCAGACCTGGACAAAAAAGTAGCTTTATTCCACACTTGGATCGCAACAACCCAAACAACATCTCTAAAGAAAAACCTTTCACACCCTCATGAAAAAAAACAATGACAAAATGGTTCACCCCACTACTAAGCACTATGAAAAGAAAAAAAACTAAAACTAAAATCGGGACCAACAACAACGCTACAAACAAACTGAAATGTATGCAACAGATCCGCTCTTGCAAAAAGGAAATACAAAAAGCAAAGAGGAAACACTATGATAACCGAATCTTCAAAGCACCAAACACCCAAAAAGAACTCTTCAAAATTATAAATGAAATAAAAAACCCACCTGGATGCAACAACACACCAATTCCATCGATGAAACTATGCAATGACCTAGGAGACCACTTCACAAATAAAATCATTACCATCCAACAAACCATACAAAACAGACCACACAATCCCACTGCAGACCCCACCTACCCTCATGAGGAACATCCAAACAAACTACGAAGCTTTCCAGAAATATCAGTGGAGACTTTTGTCAAACTGGTAAATCAAAGCAACAAATCAGGCTCTCCCGAAGACCCCTGCAATCCGGACTTATACAAATCTATTCTCATACAAGGAACTCCCATGGAATACTATAGGAATGTCCTCAACCTTTCAATTGCAACAGGTAAAGTACCACAGGCCTTCAAATCGGCGTACATCAGACCACTACTCGAAGACAAAGCAGGAAACGTAAAGGACTTATCCAAATACAGACCCATCTCCAATATCCCGTACATAGCCAAACTGCTAGAAACATATGTCTGCAAAAAACCCAAGAATTCATAGAAGAGCACCACCTACTAGACCAGCCACAAGGTGGCTTCAGGCCAATGAGAGCAATGGAATATAGGACGACCTAAAAACAAATGCAGACTCGGACAACAATACTGCCTTCATACTTCTAGACCTATCCACAGCATTCGACACAGTCAACCACGACATCGTCATAACGAGATTAGAAGGACTGGGAATAATAGACACCACCCTATTATGGATCAAATTGTTCCTAACAAACAGAACGGAAACCGTATGGATGAAACAGTTCAAGTCCAACCCAAGAAACTGCACATGCGGAGTACCAAAACGATCTTCCTTCTCCCTGCTCTAATTCAACATCTACCTATACCTATTATTCAAAATCATCAAAAGACAAGTCCTCACCTGCTACAGCTACGCTGACAACACACCTTCAAAATACAAGACTCCCGAGAAGAGAACAAAACACTGGAGAACTGCCTTTGTGACATATTCAACTGGATGAACTTGAACCACCTCAAAATGAACCCAGGCAAAACAGAGATAATGATCGTCACAAAAAACAAAGGAGAACCCAACAGCTACATCCCTTGGCCAAAAGAACTCAGCACAACCCCAACACCATCGTTGATTGTAAAAAAAAAAAAACCTGGGGGTCCTGTTGGACAAGCTCACTCTAGAGCCACAAGTAAACGCTCTGCTCAAGAATTGCTTCTTTCTCCTGCGAGCAGCAAAAAGGATCATACCATTCCTATCATTCAGCAACAAAACACTTACCATCATAGCCCTTGTCATGTCAAGAGTAGATTATGCCAATAGCCTATACCTGGGTATGCCTGAACAACTACTAAAAAAAACTACAACGTATACAAAAATGCAGCAGCCAGACTCCTTCTCAAACTACCCCGAAGATATCACACCTGCACTAAAATATTACACTGGCTACCAATAAAACAACAAATACAATTCAAATCAATGTGCATCACGCACAGAGAAATACACAACCAAGGCGCCGAATTCCTCAGGGATAAACTGCACAAATTACATCAGCCAACAAGAACGCTCAGATCAAGCATTGACATCCGCCAGGAACCGAAACCTTACAACAAGAGAAAACTTGGAGGATCCTCTTTCTCTCACCAGGCTCCGAAAACTTGGAATTCCTTACCAAAGGACATACGGAACACAAGAAAACACCTACTATTCAGGAAACTGCTCAAATCCTGGCTCTTCAATGCGTAACCAAAGATCACCGACAAGAACACAAACACCGCTAAAACAACGTTGAAGGTAGAAACTCAATCCGATTCCCAACAAGCGATCGAACACAAACAGGGCCTAGGGAAGGCATTCCACGACACATCACATGGCACAATGAGAGATATCCATGAGAGGAGGACAGTTAAAACTGAAGACCTGGTCAGAGCCGTGAAAACTCAGAAGCGACACACTTGGAACCGTGAATAGTGACATGTGAGGTGTTTGTATGGGATGGTGGATGTTGGCCTGTGCCGCATCTCAATTGGATTGTTGGCAGGTGCCACGCCCGCTTGAACTTGTAATGGTTTGACAAGCGACACATCTAGAGTTGTGAATGGTGGCATGTGCTGCATTGGATTGAATGTTGAATGTTACCAGACGCCACACTGGGCTGGAATGTTGGTTGCTGGACTGCGCCGCCTATGGACAGATCTATGATTATTAGCAAGAGCATTAAATGCACCGTGATGCCTGGCCCTATCCCCTTTTAGCCGACACCCAAGTCTGGATGCGCCTCTGTCTCTGCCTGTTATTTTCTGAAGCCCACCTATCGTGGAGCCAGACCTTCCCCCCACTATGCAGGAATGTTGTATCTGGAGATAGCCCCTTGCTTACAGTATGGTGAGCTGTACTTTATTGTGAAGTCGGTACTTGTCCACAAAATGGTGTGGCACTCGAATCCTAGGTCTGATTTACACACCTGCCCATTGTGTGCTGAAACGGAGCCTACATTGGGATCAGGGCCTCTCCATGAAGGACCCGTGAAATCAAGGCTCTAAAGCATACTGTGAAGATTAACTCCAAATCATATAACCCACTAACCAAAAAAGCTCATAGTCTCTGCATACTTAACTCACCGAAAAAAACTCACACAACCTCCTCTCGCACCGCAAGCCGCATGCACTTCACCACACCGCAACAACACATAAGCCGCCCCAACGGCACACGAGGACTGACATCGATCCGACACTTGCACCAAATCTCAGCACACGGTTTACACCGAGCCAAAGCTACCAACAGTACACCACCCCTCTCACTATCATACTCCCTCTTTGCCTTACTAACCCATCCCGCCTTCTCATTTTCAGATCTGCCAGAGCACCTGGGGACCAACTCGTTGGTGACGGTGCGCGGTACAAATACCTCTAACATTTAACAACATTCCCCCATGTAAATTGGTTGCAAATATAAAGATTTCCATTTAACCTGTGTTTGTGTTAGATTCCCTTCAATTGTGTTTGTATTGCTTTAATTTGTAGGAATTGCCGTTTTGTCATTTTTCAAAGGGCAATTCAAAGTGGGAAAAACAGGAGGCAGTTAAAAAAAACCCTTGCCCTTTCTCTTCCAGTGGTTCAAAACCAATAGGACTCTGCTCAGTGATACAACCAGGGATTGACTACAATCACATTACTTTCCTAGGCACATGGAAAGGGAGATATTACTTGCCTCCCAGTCTGTACCTAGCCAATGTACAGAAAGGGAGCCCCTGATCTCCCATTATACACACAATTTAGGTTTATTTTAACAAATCAAAAGTTTCCAGAAGCAGTTGTATTTCTGATATATTTACTAATCTTCGCAGGGTGTACAGCCAATTGGTATACCACCTCTGTACTTTCACAAATAAGAGAGGCTGGGATTTAATGTATTCCCCTCTAGACAATACCTCCCATATTTCCCTTCAGCATTATACTAAGATCTCACATAGATATTTATTTTCTTTGGTTGTCTCATAGACAGATGGGTACCTTCTCAAGAACTGGTTCGATACTACCCCCTCTAGTAATAGGTGGCCATCGGTCAGCAAGATGGGTCAGCTTGTGTAACGCTCACCTTGTATCCACAGGGACGCCACCCGACTTGGCTGGACCGCTTCTAACTTGGGTTCACCTTCCCCTGGTATGCGTTCTGCCGAGGATCTGTTCTGGAAGAAAGGAGTTCTGTTTTAGCCACAATCTCCTTCTCTCGGGACCCATCTCCCAGGTATTCCCCCAGCAACCCCCTTAGAGTCTTCCTCACCTTGCGTTTCGTTAAGGTGCGATCTCCGTCCTGCTGTTCTGTGCAGGGGCGCGTCATGGCTGGGCACCTTACTGCCTAGTTACTTCACTGGTGTGGGCCCCGGAGTCCAGTCCTGCTGCGACTCTGCTCTTGAGGTAAGTCTTTAGTTCTTAAGAGTGAATGTCCGTAATAGTAGTTGCCCTGTTAATCTCCTCCTTCTCTCGTAGGTGCAGAAGAGATGATGAAGGTGTCGAGCTGATGGTGAGGGCGGTGCTCAAAATGGTAAGTGAATGCGCAGAGCGCGGCGCTATGAACGTCTATGTAATTGGGCTAACCTATATTACTCTTCCCTTGCAGATCACAGAGAAGTTCCTGGAAGAAGTGCGATCAGATGGAAGAGGACGTAGAGTGGAAGGTGTCCAGACCGCCGTCGAGAACCAGGAGAACTTCGCTAGGTAAGTGCCAGTCTGAGAGGCGTTGGAATCGGGAGGCGAACGCTTACTAAAATTGTCCTCTCTTCTCCCTAGCATGGTGCTTGATGGCAAGGATGGCTCCAGAGAAGACACCGAAGCGATCGAGGAGCTGGATGGCTGAACAGGTAAGGAGGCTAATGGTGTTCTTCTTCTCTCCTTGTAGATGCAGACCTGGAATGCTGTGAGCTGGTCTCGGTGAACGTCACGCTGCGAGTGGAGAGCAACACGAAGCGCGTGCCTCAGCTCGGGCGTGGCTTAAATAGCCTACAGGTATCCCAGGTGCCTCCAGGGCGGACCACGCCCTAGATGCTAGACTGCATGGTTCAGTTCCGAACTGAACCTTGTGGGTGCCGCCATGTTGGTCCTTTCCCCAATGGGAACTCCACCTGCCATATGAGCCTGGCGCCAAAGGCGCCAGGACTGGCTCCAGGAAAGCTGAGAGGGGCATGATTGGGCCCTTGGGGCCTTGCAGGAACACTGTGGCGAGGCCCAGTGGCTCCGAGTCCCAGGGCCAGGGACTTTGGTCGTGACAGCTTGCCTCCACAGTCTGGTTTCTCTCCTTCTGTATTGGGCTTATCTGCTTCCTTTTCCAATGAGGAAGGCCTGGTGTTGGTTTCCCTATAAGGAATCTCAAGGAAAGCAGGCTATTATATTCTCTTTGTTCTTGTTCTCAACTCTTCATCTTATATCCTTCTTCAATTCAGTCTGTCAGGTTCCTGAAATCTGTGGTTTGGTATCATTTCTCTATTTTAATTGGTCACGCTGTGTGATTGAACAGGGTTCCAAAAGTGATGTGTCCCTAACCCATACTCTTTGTACTCGTTGGGCATATTAATGAAAAGGGCAATCTAATGGGAGTAATATTCCACACCCAGTTTCCCACCCATTTCATGTGATGTCATCTTGAATATATTACATTAAACAATTGTGATTTTCTAAAACATTATGTTCCACACATGTGATTAAGTTACAAATTGGTTTGCCAGATTGCTCTTGCTCAGGAAATCAAATGATGCAAGTCTCATTGCAGTACGATATGTAATGTGCGTGTGACTGAGTTTTGCTTTTTATTCTCTGATACGTACCCTCAAAGATTCTATTCTCATCTCAGTATATAAGCCTAGCCGGCATGGACGCTAGGATATATGAATAACTGACGTGCAATGTTTCTGTGAGAAAATGTCTACATTTTTATAATTTATATAATTAAAAAATACCATAAAAATCAATCAGTTTATAGAGTATTTCACTCTGACAAAAAGTTATTTGCTACAACACGCTTATTGAAAGAGATTCAGTAAATTGGATCCCATATTTAAGATTTTAGGATGCACTTATTTTACAAAGTATTAAATAGTAGTTAGTAGTTCACATTCCCTGATCTGGCAGCAGGCTTATATTGTCAATTGTTTGCGTCTCATAGCTTGACCATTTATGATCCTTGAGATGCCTGGTTGTGGCTTGGCACTATTGCCAGAAGGTTCTTTGAAATTAGGCTGCTCATAGCCAAAATGTTGACTCAGTCCCCAGCCTCTTAAGTGATATCAGCTCGCTTCATGAATGCCATACTCCCTGTCTCTGTGTGTGGGAATGATATCATTAATGGGAGCCCAATTCGATGAATGTTGCTGATAATTTGGGCTTGAGCACTGCAAGCCCAGGTTTCAAAGTATATTTCTGTTTTTTAAGGAATTCTTGGATAGACCCAGTGACAAATGGAAACTGTTAATGAACAGCATTAGTTGTATTACCAAAGCCTGGTTTTCAGAACAAAGAGGACATTTGATCCTTTGGTGCCAGGATGCAGTCATAAAATGTATGGCCGAGCCTCAAGGACTTGGTTTAATTGTTATTAGAAAAACATCTCTTCAGAGCTGCTGCTGGGTCAGAGAAAATGGCATTTCATTTTTAGGCAATGTGGCCGGATTCATGTACAGATGTAACATAAGAAGTCACATCATGTAACAAATTGGTTTGGCAGATTGCTCTCCCTCAGGAAATCAAATGGTGCTAGTCTCATCTCAACATGTGATATGCGTGTGACAGATCTTAGCTTTTTAGTCTCTAAAACTTTCACTCAAAGATTCTATTCCCATCTCAGAATTTCAGCCTAGCCGGTATAGACGCTAGGATATATGAATCAGAGAGATGCAGCAATTCTGTGAGAAAAATCTATATTCTAATAGTTTTCATAATTAAAGGAATACCATAAAAATATTGTTTTACGATCAGCTGATAGTTATTCACTACGAACAAATGTTTTTAAAAATAAGTTGCTATTACACGCTTATCAAAAGATATTCATGAAAAAATAATCCTGTTTAAAGATGCACTTAGTTTCCTTATTTAACAAAATATGAAATAGTATATTCCCTAGCGTGGCAGCAGGCTTATAGTATCAATCGCCTGAGTCTCAGAGCTTGGCCATTTATGACTCTTGAGAAGCCTGATTGTGGCTTGGCGCTATTGCCAGAGGGTGCTTTGAAATTAGGCTGCTCAGGGCCCAAACCTTGACGCAGTCTTCGGCCTCTTAAGAGATATCGGCTGGCTTCACAAATGCCAGACTCCCTGTCTTTGCATATGGGTGTTTTTAAGAAATCCTTAGACAGACCCAGTGACAAATGGAAATTGTTGAAGTCACATCATATTTCGTTCTTCAAACAGGGGCATTATAACCTTTTTGCATTCAGGCTCCTTGCGATAACAGTGTACACTTTGAGTCTCTGAACGCTTCTTTTAGAAGGGTGATTCTCAGTCCTGTAAAGAAGAAAGGAGAAATAACATAGACCTAAATTCGATTTTCACTTTTCTATAAAATGCTGTGTTTTTTCCTCCCAGATTGACTGTACTCCATGTAATACAGAATGCTGTATGCTTCCATGTAACTGAAAGGATGTATTTTGTGCCTTGTCATTTAAAATGAACAAATACACTTGTGTTGTAGCTAGTCTGCTGACATCACAACATTTCCTCCAATGTGTTTCTTTCAAATGCTTTGCACAGAATGCAGTTCAAATATTACATTTTTGTAAATGTGAAATTTTCATTTGATCCTTTTTCTTTTTTTGTTATAGATTTCTCTATAGGAGGGAGACATGGGACCACCAGTTCAACAATGTAATAGGGGGCAGAAGGAGAGGCAGAGTGTGAGTTCTTCAGATAAGATCACAGGAGGAAGTGGTGAATCGAGAGACCAGGTGGTCGACAGATGGAGGAGCAGAGTGTTGGAGAGTTGGTGGCAGAGTTTCATACAGATTAGGTATTTGTCAAAGAGCATGGTACCAGGTGTATGTAGTGTTGTAAAGTAGGTGCGGCGGGAAGATAACGATAGTGTGGGAGATAGGAGTAGGGGATTGAGGGGAGTAGGTGTCTGAGTGGGAGGAGAGAGTGTTGTTAGTTGAGAGGGGTGTAGGAATGAGGTACGAGGAGAAAGGGTGTAGGAGAGAACTGCACTGCAGAGTCATTTAGAAAGGTCTGTTCCAGGGAATTCAGGTCGACAGAGGCGTGACCAAATGCGCGTACCCAGTTTGTTTGATCCCTTTTGGATACTGATTGCAACCAAAGGATTGCATTTGATATTGGGAATTTTCTCATTAAGAAACTAAGCCTAGAGGCTTAGAGCATTGTATACCTGGAATGCTCTTAAATCAGCTGCGCCGACACACACTGGGAATCATTTTAAAACTGTTGTGTTATTATCTAATGGGTTGTAAACAGCCTGAGACAGCCACTTACGCTGAGATTCTGAGAAGTGTAAGAAGTTTCTTGTATGCCAACTGTGTGCCGTGATGCATTTCAGTGATCCCACATTAAACCAGCTGGAAGTTACTGTATTTGTCTATTTAACTGTGCAGCACTGCTTCTGGGCAACCCAACTCCCAGGAGTTCAAGCATGACACTTAGTGAAAAACAGGAGCTTCTACTCTGGCGCTCGACACCCAAGCCGGTCAACTGCGATTACAGCGTTTTAGACAGCAACATTAATTTCCGACCACTCCTAAAACCGGATTGGATATATATATATTTTTTTTACCTCTCTTCAAAGGTAACCATGGGTTATTTAAATCTTGAAAGGCTGTCTCATGAACTGTTAAGCCAGCATCGTATGGCTGCAGTTCACAGGTCAGTCCAAAACGCTATGGAGAAAAAAAGTTTAGAGTACCCTAGAGTAAACCAGAGGATATCCAAGACCCAGTATACAGTGTCATAATAGACCAGAATACATGCAGACCACGAAAAAAGAGGATATATATATATATATGTATATATGTATATATATATATATGTGTATATATATATATATAGAATCGTGGTTGGCTCTAGGAGTGTAAACAACCTTTGCTAGGCTCTGTTGTTTTCCAAGCATACTAATAGGGTTCAAATGTTGCAAGATCACAGGAGCTGTAGGGGTTTAGCCAGCACCCCAATTGTTGAGTAGAAAGGGAGAGTTTTTTCCTGGTTATCTTGCTTCAATAGTTCAAAGAATGGTTCTAACACAATGGTTATTGCGATACAGTTTTCGCTTTTATTTGTGCTAGTGCTGAGTTGTTTTAACATACAGTTGGTAAATGCATTTAGTACATTTAGGAGCAATTGTGTTCCTTGTTTGTCAGCCGACATGTGTTTCGACCCGTGGGTCTTTATCAAGGCTGATGAGGATTCAAAAATCATGTGAAGTGCGTAGTTTGTGACATAGTTGTGACATATAAAATTAATTTAGTGCACACTGAGTGGTGTTGGGTAAGGAGGAGTGTTGGCAATTAATGCAAGGTAAATTGGCACATACATTTAATGCAATGACAAGGCATTTGAAACAGAGGGAGAGAGAAAAAAGCACAGATGAAAGGTTAGCAAGGTAGTGGTTGGAGGTAGTTAAGGTTCAAGATCGAGAAGTTAGAGGATGGGTGACTCTTACCTATTGTGTAAAGTCTGTAGCCCCCTGTGGAGTCCTGGTCCGTGGTGAAGGGTGGCTGTCCTTTTAAGACAGTGGCTCCTGTTGGGCCCTGTAAAACAATTGGGTTGAAGTTAATTTGGGGTGTGGTGTTTGATGCCATGTGCAAGGTTTGTGCAGGTCCCCCGTGGGGGCTCTTGGTAGAGTCTGTACTCATGGGTATGTGGTGGCATAATGGGGTGGGAAGATAGGGTCCCATGGTGGGGAGATCTGCCCTTGAATAGTGAAAGGGGCTGGTGGACCACCGGATTGGCATTAGTCACGGGATGATGCCGGGTGCATGGATGAATGCATCCTGAGAATTGGTACGGTGCTGTGAGCGCCCTGTGCGGTTGCCTCCCTACCCTGAGGGGTAGTGGCAACGTGAGCAGGAGGCCGGGCTAAGGCTCCGTACTGCGTGTGTGGGCCCGATACTCCTGTGGGCTGGAGTTGTAGGGATTCCTGATGGGAGGGGGTGCTTGAGTCTGCCCGGGAGGAGTTGAGCAGGCTCTGTGTTGCGCCAAGACCATGGTCTGACTACCCTTGTGAGGGTGCTCTGACCGTGCGGTGAACGTGAGCCGGTGCGCCGGCTCATGTCATTTTTTGGCGTTATGGAAGTGGTGCTGGAGGCAGGGCAGATAGTGAATGCCCGTGCTGGGTGGGCAAGAGTAAAGCGCGCCAGTCCGGCCGTGTTTGTTAAACACTAGGGACAGAGTCCGGGCGCCACCAGGGAGTGGGGTAGGGTGCTGTCTGCTGGGAGGCTTTGCCTTACCTATCGAGCTGTTCCGATAATCAGGTCCGTAGCGGCTCCTGGTGGGTGCCTGGGAGGTGGACCTCCTCTTATGCCTCTGCGCATGCATTGCCGAGTCACCAGAGGTGGTCTCGGCGCATGTGCAGGGGAGCAGTGTCTGTGCGCGGGTTGGTGCGCATGTCTTGGATGAGAAGTGTTTCTAACATGCGCATGTGCAAGGGGTTGAGGAGTGAGTTGTGCTCCCTTGTGCTTGTGCGGAGGGGATAGTGTCCTGTTGGAAGCGAGGAGTGCCGTTGGGCTTGATGGGGGGGCCGGACTAGGACTCCCCCGTGTGGGGTGTGCGCGATGAGTGTGACAGATGCTCCTTTAGATGTGGGGGTAGCCGTGTTACAGCATGTCCAATTGGACATGAAGGTGGAATTGTAGATGGTGTTGGCACGAGAGGCTAGGGGGATTGTTGATGTACATGTGTACTGGCAGGCTCGTGGGACCTGTTGGTTGAAGTGTTCCACAGTTGGTGGATGACCTACTATGAACTGCAATTGTAGTTCCACCAGTGGTTGGTGTGCTGGTTTAGGTACCTCTTGGGAGAATGGATGTCCCAAGGTCCTGCTGTCTGGGAAAGGGTCCCAGTGGGTATGGTACAGGCTGCTGTGATCCAAGCTGTGTAGCAGTCTGGAAGGCCGCAGTGGGCAGTGGTATCCCCATATCTACGGTGGGGGGGATGTTGGGTTTGTCCCGGCAAGCCAGATGTCACAAATCTAGGCAGGGGAAAAAATGATATAGCCCCAGCTGTATGTACCAATGGGTCGCTAATGTCACTAGGCTTGTTGGGACTGTCGGTAGTCGTGGCAGTCCTGGGGGGTGGCGCGGGCCATGGTTGGGTCTAGGGAAGCATGCTGGTTGGTGTGTCGAGACAGAAAAGGTTTACAAAAATACATTAAACTCATGATCCTTGTTTAAGCCATTCTTGACACATCTAAAGCGGCAGATCAATCTTGCCTCTTCTTGTCTGAGTCTTTTTATTCTGTCTCCTCCTCTGGCTCCCAACCTCACGGTTTTCAGTCCATTATATCTTATCGAGCTTTTGTCATCCATCTGATCGTTCTTCTGCCAGTGGTTGGCCAAAGGCAGCTTCGGGTCCTGTAAGTGGATGCTGTTCATGTGTTCCCTTATCCGAGTTTGTACTTCCTGGATGGTGCTCCCTATGTAAATCTTGTTACATACACAGATTAGTGCGTAGATTACATACTTGCTTTTACAATTGAGGTGCTCCATGATTTTGAATGGTGGACAGCCTGTAAATTTAGCACATTTAGTTTGGGTGGCATATTTGCACATGGAGCAGGTTCCACATTTAGTGAAGCCAATTGGTGTTTGTCTGCTTAACCAGTCTTGTGTCATGATGTTTTTCTCGGATAGAAAGGATAGGCTGAGTAGGTTTCTTAGTGTTGGTGCTCTGCTGAATGACATACTTGAGTATGCTTCAAAACTGTGTTTGATGTGCTCATCCATGAGTAGTAGGTCCCAGTGTTTGAGTAGGATTTTTTGGATTGCTTGACTGTCCTTATTGTATCTGGTTACAAATCTGATTGTGGATTTTGCATCTTTCTTCTTTGGTTTGGGCGAGAGTAGTGTTTCTCTTTCAATCATGAATTTTGGACAGGAAGTAGAGGGTTGGCATGATCGGGTGATCCGTTTTCAGGTAATCATATTCCTCATCTGTTATGAGCCCTTCTGTTTGGTAGTGTTTTAGGAGTTCTTGGTGTTCCTTCAGGATTCTCACTTGTGGATTTGTGTCCAATTTTTCATAGTTGCCTTGTGTTTGGAGATGGTTTTGTGCCATTTTTAAGTAGTCAAATTTCTCCATTATTACAATGTTGCCACCTTTGTCGGCCTCCTGGATTATGATGTTCATCTCTTCCCATAGGTTCTTGAGTACGGTTTGTTCTTCTTTCGAGAGATGTCTTTGTTACTTGTCCTTTGATTTCGTTGGTCCTCCAATCTATGTAGGTCATTGGTGACTGCTTGTTGGAATATATCTATATAGTTCTCTGCAAATAATTGTGGAGTGAATTTGGATTTGCTTCTGAGCTCCGGGATAATCATGGCTACGTTCTGAATCCCGAGTTCTTGCATACATTCTTGTTTGCTTTTGAGGTCTTCTTCTAGTCTAAATCACGTATAGCGAGCGTGCTGGGTTCCGGTGTCATTTCTCTGGGTTTATAAGCTGTTGTTTTTGTAGCAAAGAATTTGGTCAGTTTAAGATGTCGTGTGAATTTGTAAAGGTCAATTTGAATGTCCACAAAGTTATTGTTGCTTGATGGTGAAAAGGAAAGTCCCTTGTTGAGTACTTTCCGCTCTACGGCTGTGAGTTCCTTAAGTGACAGATTCATGATTACATTTTGTCGTTCTTCTGTCCCATCGTTTTCTGGGATTGTGACCTCATTTGTCTTTGCTCTATTTCCTCTTCCAATACTCTTGCGTCTTTTGTCTGGTTTTCCTCCTCTCTCTCTTCTTGTGGGGTTCTTGTATTTGTTAATGGTACTGCGAAGGACACAGTTTTTTTGGGTTATGGTTTGAGACGGCTTGCTTTCTTATGTCGCTTGATTTGCTCTAAAAAAGACAGTTTAGTTGGTTGGTTGTCTGTTGCGTGTTCCTGTGGTTCCGTTGTTTCCTCTGGTTCACTGTCTACTTCAGAGCTGGCCGGTGAGCTGTTGGGTGTGCTCTCTTTAGATTTGGGTTTGTCTTGATCATATTTAGCTTGGTAGGTAAATACCCTGTCTTCTCTGTAGTCCTTGTCGTCTCGGAATAGCTCGATAGGTAAGGCAAAGCCTCCCAGCAGACAGCACCCTACCCCCCCTCCCTGGTGGCGCCTGGACTCGGTCCCTAGTTTTTAACAAACACGGCCGGGCCGGCGCGCTTTACTCTCGCCCGCCCAGCACGGCAATTCACTATCTGCCCTGCCTCCAGCGCCACTTCCATAACGCCTCAATGACATGAGCCGGCACACCGGCCCACGTTCACCGCACGGTCAGAGCACCCTCACAAGGGTAGTCAGACCATGGTCTTGGCGCAACACAGCGCCTGCTCAACTCCTCCCGGGCAGACTCAAGCACCCCCTCCCATCAGGAATCCCTACAACTCCAGCCCACAGGAGTACCGGGCCCACACACGCAGTACGGAGCCTTAGCCCGGCCTCCTGCTCACGTTGCCACTACCCCTCAGGGTACGGAGGCTCCGCACAGGGCGCTCACGGCGCCGTACCAATTCTCAGGGTGCATTCATCCATGCACCTGGCCTCATCCCGTGACTAATCCCAGTCCGGTGGTCCACCAGCCCTTTCACCATTCAAGGGCAGATCTCCCCACCATGGGACCCTATCTTCCCACCCCATTATGCCACCACATACCAGTCTATTACCCATGAGTACAGACTCTACCAAGAGCCCCCACGGGGTACCTGCACAAACCTTGCACATGGCATTAAACACCACGTCTCAAATTAACGTCAACCCAATTGTTTTACAGGGCCCAACAGGAATCACTGGGCCTCATTACAACCTGGCAGCTTCGGATAGCAGTGATTCCGTGACGGCGGTAATAAAGTTTCCGTGTCCGCAAGGTTGCGGAAAGACCGTCCAATTATGTGCTGTCAGTCGCGCGCACCACACGGACGCGGAAACATTGTTACCGCCGTCATGGAAAAAAACACAGAAATGGACATAACGCTGCCACAAGTAGCGCAAAACCCGTGTCCGCCTCCGTCGCCACGGAAACGCAACTGGAAATTCCATGATCGCCAAAAACCGGAAACAGAGAGGCGGCCATCATATAAAGCACAATCCATTGCCATCCAGAGTCAGCACAAGCACAATCCATACTGTGAGAAGGCAAAAGGGACCACCAGCATGTCTGCCAGGATTCTAGCGCAGAGGCAGCGCAAACAGCGCTTCAGTGAGGCGGAGCTAACTGTGCTCATGGAGCACATAGTGGAGCATGCAGAGATGCTGTTCAGTGCCGATCAACGGCGTGCCACACAGCAGAGGAGGAAGGAAGTGTGGGCAGAAGCAGCACGCAAGTGCACCGCTGTGGGCATGACAGTGAGGAGCGTCAAGGACTGCCACAAGCGGTGGGACGACCTCAGGCTGATGGTTCGTAACCTCATCTCCACACACCGCCAACGCAGCAGTGGGACAGGTGGAGGACCCCCTTCCCCACTGAGGCTGCAAGCATGGGAGGAGCGTTGCAGCAGTGTCCTCCACCTTGAGGGCATTCATGGGATCGGGGAGGCTGAGGCAGGAGTGAGCCCACCTGCAGATGCTGGTAAGTGGTCAAACATGAATGCCATATGAGAATATGTTGATGGCATTACAGTGCCAAGGGACCCATTAATAACCACCCCCCCAGGCAGTGCATGACTGGCCCAAAGGACCCATTAATACACCCCCCCTCCAGGCAGTGCATGACTGGCCCAAAGGACCCATTAATAACCCCCCCCAATCAGTGCATGACTGGCCCAAAGCACCCATTAATAACCCCCCACCCCCCAGGCAGTGCATGACTGGCCCAAAGGACCCATCAAGATCCGTATGGCACCCAATATCACAACAATGCATACCCCCAGCAATCAGATGCATGTAACAAACACTATACAATGACCAACCTGTATTATGCATGTGATGCACCCATCAGCCTCCACCACAACACTAATTGCATGTCCTCTGTGTCCCCACAGCCGTATCCAGTGACAGTGACACTGCACAACAGGCCAGGAAATCAGCACCGGCACGTGCCCAAGCCACCACCCCCACACAAGAGGATGCTGCCAGCAGTTCGGCATCTCAGCCCCCACTACCAGCTGCAACAGATGTGCCGGCTACCACCACCGACATCCCCACCGTCTCCACGCTGCCTGAGGCAAGACAGGTGCCACGGGAACCCACCATGTCCACCCAAACCAACACAGAAGGCAGCTGCACTGCAGAGGAGGCGGCCTGTAGTGACAACAGTGCCCCGGTAGAGCACTCTGATACTGGGCCACAGGGGGAGACGCCCACATTTGATAACCTGGGTTCCTTCCATCAGCTGGAGTTTAGCCCCACTTCACTCAGAAGTCCCATGAGGTCACCCACCCCATCCATGGCAGAGTTGAATTCCCGCATGCAGCGGATGGAGGAGCAGCAGGCAACCCTCACCCAGTTGGTGGAGAGGCAGCTTAAAGAATATAGGCTGCAGAGGGAGTGCTATAGCACGTCAGTGCGCCGCCTCTCAAGGTCTATTGGACGCTTTGCAAGCACAATAGTCACCCTGGCACGCCATGTGCGAGAGGGTAACGACAACACCTCCAGGCTCATTAAGGCCATGTTGATTGGGCAACAGGCAAATCTTGCACGGATGCCATCCATACCGGATTCTGTGCCATCAAATACCACCAACCCATCAAGCTCCACTACTGGCAGTCCAAGGAGGCGCTCAAGTCGGCTAACAGGGCTCTCGGGCAAGGATGCACAGGCACAGAAGTGCACACACAAGTGATGATATGTGTGTGTGGCACTGCAGGACACACGTGGACTTGAAGGGTGTGAGGGGTGGGTACGTTTGGGTGGTGGGGGAGGTTGTTTTGGGTGTTTGAACATTGGGGCCTGGGTGGGGGTGGGTACGTTAGGGTGGTGGGGGAGGTTGTTTTGGGTGTTTGAACATTGGGGCCTGGGTGTGGGTGGGTACGTTTGGGTGGTGGGTGGGCTCGGGTGTACAGCTTCCCTAACCATTTCACCTCCTTCCATGTTGTGAATTCATCAATATATCATCATTTGAAAGCAAAACATACATGTGTGGACATCTATCATTTCATTTGCAGTACAACAAATCATTTATTGTCATCACTCTATGCATTGCTGTGAATGTGCTGTGTCTCAAAAGTAAATGCGAATCAGCTCATCCCATGCTCTTTGGCCATCAAGTACACCCCCAGGGGGAGGTGGTGCCATCCCATCCCCATCTCCATCCCCATCCCCATCCCCATCTCCATCTCCATCCCCATCTTCTTCATCTGCGTCTGGGGGCATTGGGATGTTCCTGCGCAGGCACAGATTGTGCAGCATGGCACATACGAGTGTGATTTTACCCGTCTTCACTGGGCTGTACAGCAGTGATCCCCCAGATCTGCTCAGACAGCGGAAACGGGCCTTCAGCAGTCCGAATGTCCTCTCAATCATTCCACTGTATGCCTCTTCATGCCTGTTCCTTGGTCTCCGTACAGGTGTCAGCATCCAGGGCGTGAGTGCATATCAAACATCACCTACATGGGATGAAGATGGGGGGACATGTCAGTGTTTGTGGTATCATGTCTTAATCTGATGCTGTGCTATCTTGTATCATTGTTCATTCATGCATATGTGCCATGCAGTGGTTTGAAGTGTTCATTGGGCATCACAGTGGATGTCCCCAACTGGATATTGGCCTACATATTTATGTGCATGTGTACTGTGCCCTGCGGGTGACATTGGATTGTGAGTATGTCATAGTGCAGTGATGTGCACACATGGCAGAGTGACTCCACTGTACTGAAGTAGTCAATGCACGACGTCTCATTTACAGGCATCTCGTGCATTGGGAGGGCAGTGTTCCATTTGTGGGTGGGTGTCTGCAGTGGCACAAGGAGTATGGGACAGTGACAGGATGGGCTGTGGCAGGGTGTGTACAGGCACACTGTGGTGACCTGTCATGTCTTCCTTTGTGATGTTTGGTATCCGCTGTCTATTTGGTAGATGGGAGGGGGGGTGATGCATGTGCGGTCCAGCGGCACACTCACATTGCTCATTGGCCTGGACACATACATAATGCTTCAACAGGGTCAGAGCATTGTCAGATGTACTCACCTAATAGCCATGTGCTTAGTCCGGCATAGCGTGCCATGTACCGTGGCAACGTGGAATTCCGCAGTACCATTGAGTCATGGGTTGAGCCTGGGAAACGTGCGCAGCAGTGTATAATCAGTAGCGTGGCATCACATACCACCTGTACATTCAGTGAGTGATACTGTTTCCTATTGCGGAACACCATCTCAATTGCACGTGGTACTGTCAGCTCAATGTGGGTGCAGTCAAGTGCACCTATGCAATTTGGCATGCCTGCTATGGCATGGAAGGCCAACTTTGTTGCAATGACCTCGGGGAGGGTACGGGGTAGGGCTATGTGTTCCGACACATGGCGCAAAAGGGCATCCAGTACCTGTACCAGGATTTTCGAGGAACAGGGTTGTGATATGCCGTGCAGCTCACCGACCGTGTGTTGATAGGTGCCAGTGCCAAGGAAATGCAGCACAGACACAACCTTCAGGAGGGGGGGGTGGCAGTGGGGGTGTCTATGTGGCTGCTGATGTCGTCCTCAATCATGTCAGTGATGTACAGGATTGTTGGGCGGTCCAGCCGGTATAGTGTGTGGATCTGTCCTGGGGTAAGGTTCCAGGGTGAGGCCCTGATGCGTGGTATTGCAGGCTGCCTGCGGGGTAGTGGTGGCTGCACAATGGGGTTTGCCATAGGTGCAGAGTTGGCTGGTTGGCGCCTGCGCCTCCTCCGCCTCCTCCTCTGCACCATTACTGCCATCATGTGCAGTGCTGCCTGTTGGTTGAGTAGGCCCAGTCCAAGTGCTACTAGAGCTGCTGCCTCCATGGTTCTGTGTTGTGTTGGGCTGGGTGTGACCCTTTTGTGGGCTCCCAGTGTGCTGCTGGGCTGATTTGGTGCACCTGTGCCCTGATTCTGTTCAGCAGGCACTGTTTAACGTCATGTTCGCGGTGGCTGCGGTACCGCCACCGTGATCACGGTTTTAACGCTATTTTTCTGGCGGTGTTTCCATGTCCGCGCTAGTTGTGATGCTCGCGGTGTTTCGTGTTGCCGGTAACGGAGGGGTTTCCGTGCAGGTGGCCTTTACGGGACCCTTAACTCCGTGGTGGCGGTTTGAGGAGGTGCTATTTCCGGGCCCGCGGGTCATGATTGGGCGGATGTGGAAACAGTGCGGGTATGGTTTTACCACCGGCATTAACTCCGGACCGGTGTACTTATAGGTAAGAGGCACCCATCCTCGAACTTCTCGATCTTGAACCTTAACTACCTCCAACCACTACCTTGCTAACCTTTCATCTGTGCTATTTCCTCTCTCCCTCTGCTTCAAATGCCTTGTCATTGCATTAAATGTATGTGCCAATTTACCTTGCATGAATTGCCAACACTCCACATCACCCAACACAACTCACTGTGCACTAAATGAATTTTATATGTCACAACTATGTCACAAACTACGCACTTCACATGATTTTTGAATCCTCATCAGCCTTGATAAAGACCCACGGGTCGAAACGCGTGTCGGCTGACAAACAAGGGAGACAATTGCCCCTAAATGTACTAAATGCATTTACCAACTTTATGTTAAAACAACTCAGCACTAGCACAAATAAAAGCGAAAACTGTATCGCAATAACCATTGTGTTAGAACCATTCTTTGAACTACTAAAGCAAGATAACCAGGAGAAAAACTCTCCATATATATAAATATATATTCAGTAAAAAAACTTTCTTAAAGGGACGTTATGGTTAAGTTGATCTAATAAAAACCTATGAAATTCAATGAAAAAACTTTGTTAAAAGGGACGTTATGGTTAAGTTGTGCTACTAAAAACCTATCAAATTCAGTAAAAAAACTTTGTTAAAGGGACGTTATGGTTCAAAGTAAAACCGAAAAACCCCTGAAATTCGGCAGTTATGGTAAGATAAGCAAACATAACTTGCGCCACCATGCACTGATAACACTAACACCCAGGACATCAAAGATGACATCACAAATGTCATTGATGACATCACTGATGACATCACATGGCTGGCTCTCCCTTTTTTCCTTTACTGACATATATAAGCCACATAGTTTTCTTCAGTAACAGTCAGGAAGTAAACATTGAAAAGGTACTATATTTATAGACTTAGGGTCAAGTCATATCATATGAAACAAATATATAGCGGAAGTCACAGGCTTGAAAGAGAGCAATCCTTTCTGTGCATGAAGATAATCATTAGAGTTATCAGCACTTTCTCATAGTTTTATTTTTATTACTATACCTTCCCTGTATATGCTCATATTTGTATACATTGTACTCACACTCCTTTCCTTAGGGTTCCCTGACATCATTTGATACACATACATAGAGTAAGTAGCAGCTTTTAAAACAGAGCAATCATTTCTCTGCATAAAGATGCATAAAGATAATCAGTTAGGTTATGAACTCTTTCTGCTACTACTTCTGCTTTTTTGCTTACTTCTCTGTCCCTGTATATACTCATATTTGTATGTGTTGTTGTCTCTTTGTGTTTTGTCTGTAATAATGTAATTATGTATTAAGTGGGTTTTATTAGCTACTTATTACATGTTTCACAGTACGCAAAACTCTAATAAGAAAGCAGTTATCATTTCATTATTCTACATGGCAAGATTATGAATATTGCACCTTCATCAAGTATACTGCACACACTGCCTAGGTATTTGCATGAGTTGCTTAGTATACTGGATAGAACTTCATAATAGAATGCTATTTATATCAATGCATTGCTTAATTCACTAATTAGCTCTTGATATTTATTCAAATGATCGGTCAACATTATAAGAATCCCTCCTACAGAGTTTTCATGAAAAGTAAATGCACATGTGATGTCATCAGTGATGTCATCAATGACATTTGTGATGTCCTATTTGATGTCCTGGGTGTTAGTGTTAGCAGTGCACGGTGGCGCGAGTTATGGTTGCTTATCTTGCCATAACTGCCGAATTTCAGGGGGTTTTCGGTTTTACTTTGAACCATAACGTCCCTTTAACAAAGTTTTTTTACTGAATTTGATAGGTTTTTAGCAGCACAACTTAACCATAATATCCCTAACTTTATATACATGTAACATAGAACATACTGAACCCCTAGCTAGTGATTTCGATGTCCGCGGACTATGGCCATGTCCTCGGACATATCGAAAATCTGAGCGTGGTGAATGTAAATTTAAATAGTGTGCCCCATTTCCCCTTTGAGGTTGGCTCTGAAAAGAGCCGTTTTGTTTGGTTTTTTTTGCAGATGCTTGACAGATGCCTGTTATTTTGTATTTTTATTTTTTATTTTTCTTACTTTACTCCTAAAATCTTCACATAACCTTCTCCAAAGCAACCCTTACATTCCAAAACAGAATGGCATTTCCCATAAAAGATAAGGAAATGCCATCTTTTTTAAAATAAACAGCATTATTGGAATCAATATCCTCATTATTATAGAAGAACATACCAGCTCTAAGCATGAAGGCACACATGCCTCGGTTGATTACACACCTAGCATTGTTTTGCTGAGGACAAAAAACTGAACTATTGTCCCATATTGCCTTAGGTACTAATCCAGAAAGAATTACTTTGGCATTTGGAAGGATGTTAATTACTGCTTGAACCAAGTGTTCCAAATCTGCCAACAAAGTAGGGGCACTGACATAGCCCAAATGGAAAGCACCATAGTGCAAAACTACCACATTGGGACTGTTCATCCTGTCCATATGTTCACAAACTTGTACAATTCCCTGTACATTGCAATCAGGCACAGTGCTCCACACCACCTCCTCTCCTTTAACATCAAAATTCTTTGCAACATGCCTGCATTGAGCATACTGTTGTAAACCATGCACACACATATCTCCAAGCACCAACACCCTGACTTTCTCCACTTCTGCCATCTTCACTACACACAGTCTCTTTGAACACAAATCCACAACCTCAACATCTGATTGGCGGATCCCTACAGTCTTCTTTCCATGCTGGATTTGCTGGAAAACCCCAGATGTAGCACGCCATGTCCACAGACCGCGTAACTCTTAGACAGCCCTTCTACCATTTCCACTTCACTCTCTGTGCCATTCCCTCATTGGATACAGCTAACGTCCTCAGAACACCCCCATTTTGTTTATTTTCGAACATTTCAGGACACCGCGAGTGTTCTTAGAACACATTCAACTTGCCAGCGAACAAAACGGACAACGTCCTCAGAACACCCCCATTTTGTTTATTTTCAAACATTTCAGGACATCACGAGTGTTCTTAGAACACTTTCAGCTTGACAACGAACAATACAGACAACGCCTTCAGGACACCCCCTGTGAAACATTCCAGGACCCCACGAGTCTTCTTAGAACACTTTCAACTTGACACCGAATCCATTCTGTTTATTTACGAACATCTCAGAACAGCTGTGTTGTCCGCAGAAAAATCGAACACAACAAAAGCTTCTAGCACATAAAAAAAACAGAACATTGAACCTATCTCATACTCACCGACCCTCCCCAAACACTCTTACACACCAACACACTCCACTAAATACAATTTATAATCCAAGTTTCACCGCGCTGTCTGCCGTCGTCGGTGAAAGCAAGATGGCGGGCGCCACAAAAAATCTGATGCGCTCCACGCCCCACGCCGTCCAATCAGCTAACACGTCGCATGTTCGCGGACATCACGCAAGCCGCCCGGCCAATGAGGGCACTGTCCGCGGAGCGAAGCGGGAAGTCCGTCCGCGAAGCGAACGGAGATATCACTAATTTTTTTGCCTTACATTTTGGTCATTTTAAAAGAAACTACTTAACGGATGTACACCAAATTTGCAAAAGCACGCTTTCGGGAGCAAGCCCCCGCTCCTGCCGCAAATTTGGTGTAAATCCATCCAGCGGTTTGGGCTGTAGGCATGCACAACGTTTTTTCCCATTATGTCTATGGGAAAAAACAAAAGTTTTGGGACCCCCCCCTATAACTTTGCCTCCCCTGGACCAAACCTCTTGGTGAGGATTCGTCCAGAGGGAGCGAAGTTATAAGCCACCCAAAGAATGCTCTTCCTATGGAAACACCAACTTAACCATAACTACATGGACGCTACCGCGTCCATGATATATATATATATATATACACACACACAACTTCCTTAAACAATCCCACTAATATAGGAAAAGAGAAAAAAGAACTTAAGATATGTCTACTTAATACAAGATCCATGAACAAACACGCCTCTTGTATCCATGATTTCATCATTGAGGATGACTTGGATATACTCTGCCTAAATGAAACCTGGCTTCAGGACCCTAGTGGTCCTACCATCGACAAGGCTGTACCTGAAGGTTACACAATCCACCCTAAGAACAGAGAAATAGGGACAGGTGGAAGCGTAGCTGTGATAGTTAGGGACACTATACATATGTTTCCGGCTACCATAGATTGTCAAGGATGCGAAGTTTTGCAACTTAAACATATGCCAACACCAAATAACTGCCTTTAATATTCTATTTATCTACAGACCTCCCTCTCTTAAATCAGAGTTCAACGACAAAATCATACAGCAGCTTAACATTATGAAAGGCCCAAATACAGCCACACTAGTAGTCCTGGGAGACCTCAACATGTGGAGAGGAAATCCAGAGGATAAGGAAGCAATAGACCTGGAAAGGGCATTAAACAATATTGATTACTTAGTCAAGAACTCTGAACCAACAATCTCTAGTGGTAACCAGCTGAATTGGGTATTTCCGCAAAAACTAGAGATGCACATGGGAAAAATTACACCCTGCATCTGGACAGATCACGTTAAAATATATTTTTTGCTGATGGGAAAAAATGCTCAGTTGAAAAACAACAACACGCCTAAAAAAATCAAAAGCAGGAATTACAAGAAAATAACCATGGCACATTTAGAGGTATGCCTTAACGCCATTATGGATGAAATAACAATATAGAATAATTGTGACAATATAGTAGCAAAGTAGAACAGTCACTTTTGCAAACTCATTGATAGAGTAGCACCCATTAAGAACAAGTTGGTCAGAGATAATAAAAATCACCAAAAGTGGTATAATCCCAGATTTATTGAACTGAAAAAAGAAGGAAAGAGGCTATATGGCTGAAATCACTGACACATGCTAACAAAGGTAATTGGAAGGAAACAGATACACTACAAAATCTGCATTGAGGAAACTAGAAAACTTCTTCAATAACCACATTTCAGAAGCATCTAACTCTGTTAGTAAACTCTTTGAAATACTGAAATCCATTGAGAAACTGAAAGCACTCGCTCCACAAGTCACACCCACACAGGAAGACTGCAATAAAGTACAGGGGGTTTTCATAAATAAAATCAAGAAAGCGTGAGAAACCATTCAAGGAGCACAAGCAACCCTACAGGAGCAACTTGATACACCTAGGATGCAACCCCTTGGGGATCAAGACAAGTTTGTATTCCAACCTATAAGCACGGGTGAGTTGTTAAAATTACTTACAAGTATGAAACCTACCTCATGTGCTGAGAATATTGTCCCATCTAACATAATTCTTGAAAACAAGAACATTCTCGCTCCTCTTTTTACAAAGATGGTGAACTCCTCCTTTCTAGAAGGAAAAATTCCCGAAGTATTGAAAACTCACTTTCACACCATTAGTGAAGAGACCAGGGTCAAGCAACCTATGTCCCATAACAAGTTGCAACTTTCTTTTGAAAAGTTTGGACAAGGTAGCCATGACACAATTTCAAAAATGTATTGAAGACAAAGACATCTTACATAAACAGCAATCGGGTTTCAGAACAGCCCACAGTACCTAAACTGCAATGCTAGACCTACAGAATCACATGTTGAGCATCTCAGACAGAGGAACAACAGGTCTCCTGGTTTTGCTCAACTTGAGCGCAGCTTTTGATTTATTAGATCATAAACAGCTCCACTGGGTCCTGGAAAACTCAGCAGATTGCTCTTTAGAAGAAGTTAGATGGATAGTTTCCTTTGTTTGTGGTAGGAAATCAAAAATCCACTGGGGGGGACTGCTTTTCCGCAGAAAATCTTATTGACTGTGGTGTGCCACAGGGCACCTGTCTTTCCCCGCTCCTGTTCAACCTATAGCTGTGGTGTCTCTGCATAGCGCTTGACAACATCAGAGCTTATTTTACTAACTATGCAGACGACCCCCAATTGGTGGTTGAGCTGAGCGGTTATTGCATTAAAGACAGCGCCAAAGTGGAACCCACATACAGAGTAATTGAAACCTGGATGGTGCAAAATTGGATGTGGCTCAACGGGAGAAAGACGGAGCTGATGATTTTTTGGATCTAATCAACCTTGAGCTAAACTCAGTCCGGAGTTTAAGTCCTTATACTATCAAGGATGCTGTCATCTCTGTTAGTGAGAAAGAAAAAACACTTGGACTATACTTAGAAGCCTCCTTGGGAGCAGAGTCGCAGATTACATATCTACACAGGACATTCAACCCTACTTAAATGAAGAAAACAGTGCTACTATAGACAGAGCAACAATCCTATCAAGCCTGGACTATGGAAAAGTGTTGTAGCTGGGTGCAAGCCAGAGATGACTGACTAATTGTCAGATTATCCAAAACAATGTAGTAAAGTAAAGAGAAAGAAAAGGAGGGACCATATCACCAAGGATAGATTGGACTTGCACTGGCTCACTGTCGGAGATAGGGTATCTTTCAAGAGTTTGACACTAGCATATACATGCTTGTTCAGACAGGCCCTGATCTATCTGAAAGAGAGGATCATCCAATACGTAACTATACATATGCTGCACAAATGTACAAATGTTCTTACCTATGCCTGTAACCTGATGCTTACTATACATATGCTGCACAAATGTACAAATGTTCTTACCTATGCCTGTAACCTGATGCTTAAGCGCCCATATACCTCTGGGTCAGGAGCGCTATACAAAATAAATAAACAAACAAACAAAACAAACGTACCCACAAGATCCCTAAGATCTGAAACACAGAATCAGATCAAATGCCCGTCTGTCAAATGGAATGGGCAGAGCTTTCCCTGTAAGAGCACCACAAAACTAGAACAACCTTCCTCTTGAGCTAAGAATAGAAAGAAACTACAATAGCTGTAAAAAAATAAAAAAAGCTGAAACATATCATTTTAAATGAGTAGCACAAGTAGTCCAATACTCTAATTGAGCTTCATTTGGTCCTGTTTTATGCTTAAAACTTCTTTGTCTTTTTGGGCGCACTGATGCCTGTGGGCTACGGCGCAGTGTAAACTCACAATAAATAAATAAAATAGAACCAGGGCAGAATAGTGGGAGTGAGGGTTGTGGAAAGGTGAGCAGGGCATCTTATACCAGAGTTTGGTGAAGAAAAGGAAAGTAGTTCAGAGAGGGGCAAGTATTAGTGTGTAGAGCAGCGTTATTCAAACTGTGGGGCACGCCTCTCTGGTGGGCCGCAGCCTCATGCCAGGGGGGCGCGCATCCACAACTTGAACAGAAAAGAAAACAGGGTCCATTACAAACGGATCTGGCTGTCATGCACAAGCAACAGCCCAATCCACGGCCCTTGCCACACATGTTTAGCGCAACAGGGGCCGGGCCTTTGTGTGGCCTCAGGCTCCATTAGGACCCTATTTATAGACAAAAGAAAACAGCACACACCTTCCTTTGCCGTGATGACCAGTCATTGTGGCAAAAGAAGGTGTGTACTTTTTCTTTTGTCTTCATTAATAGGCTCTTAATGGAGCCAGAGGCCCGGCCCTGGTCGGACTAAGGACAGGGGGCGGGGGCCTTTGTGGGCCTCAGACTCCATTAGGAGCCTATTCATGAAACAACAAGGAAAAGCACACACCTTCTTTTGCAGGGATGACCAACTCCTCCCGTCTGAATGCAGAGCAGGAAATCACTAATGATGGCTCAATAGTGATATACTGCCCTATTTTCAGATAGGAGGGGGTGATAGGGTGGGTGGGCCAATCCATAGCAGCCAGCATCTGTAAACTTGCATTTGGCAAGGGTCACAAACTGTGCTGCTGGCTCAATCTGGCTGACTGACAGCCAATGAGGGTGGAAGGTGCCACTTCTTCCAACAATAAATAATGCTCACCTGCAGATTCAGTGATCCTGCTTCAGATTGTGTCCATCAACTCTGGAGTTGTATTCTGGCACGAGGTTATTGCTTTTCTGTTCTTTTACTTTCAAAAGGTAAGTGGTATTTAGATACATGAACAATAAATAAATAAAGTGCCCAGAAACACGAGGAAAAACGAGGCATGGGGGCCTCTGTTCTAGTTGATAGAACAGAGGCCCCCAAGGTCCTCGTTTCTCCTGCAGCAGCAGCGTCCAGGGAAAGTGCCAGGGCATTTCAACCTTTTCCAATTGGAGGCACCAGGGCATTTCAAACTTTTCACATGAGGGGCCTTCACTGAGGCAACTGCCCCAATGTTGCCAGTCAGAATTAATTTAGCTCAGCAATGTATTCAGTTCTCTGTTTTTTGTCCTGGTGCCTAAAATGTGCGCTTTGAATTACAAGCTGTGTGATGCAGACTGGTTCCACTCTAAGCAGGGGGAGAAATGAGGACTGTGGGGACTCTGTATAAGTGAATTGAACAAAGACCCCATGGTCTTCATTTCTCCTGCAGCAGCAGTGGCCAGGGAAGGCACCAGGGCATTTCATCCTTTTCAAATTAGAGGCGCGAGGGCATTTCAAACTTTTCACTGATTCCTCCATATCAGCCTCTTGCTGCCATAGAAGGGTTTATAGCTATTCAGTGGGCATTAAGCGGTTAAGATTCTTGTTGGCCTGCCATCTTGTGATAAACGGTAGCTACTAACCTTATCTTTGTCGCCATCGCAAGCCTCACTTCTCCCACAGCAACAGCAGATAATCCTAAAATTCTCTTTCATTTTATGCACTTGTAATTGCAGCACTATTTACAATCTGAACTAGAGGTGTGTTTACAATGTTGATTGTTCCAAAATACATCTCCTAGTGTGCTGCTTTAGGTCAAGTAGTCCCTTTAGGCTGTACAAAATGATACATTGGGCCTGATCACGACTTCGGCGGTAACCCTTAAATGTGGCGGTAGCGCTAATACCGCTGGATTTAAGGGTCCGCCGTATCAGGGCTCGGAGCTGGGGGGAAATCCGCCGAAAATTTGCGCTATTACCGCTTTCGGGAAATCCGGGTAAGAGCGCGAAAATTCCCCATTGAGCCCGATGGGGAATGGGGCATTCCCGAATGGGCTCAATGGGGAATGGGGAATTACTTTACCGCCAAACTCGTGATCCGGCGCTATTAGCGCCGGGGAGTTCGGCAGTAGGGCTATAACGGCCAAGTCGTGATCAGGCCCATTGTCTGGTTGACATACAATGTGATGAGTGTAATTTTGAAAAGGAAACTATAAGATCACAAGAACTCACCATCCCAAAAACACCCAATCCCACCTTTTGGGGGCATTCATGGGGACGTGGAAACGCTGAGGGAAGAGCCATACCCGGGTATCCTGCTGAATTGCGGTTGGTCAGTTATTTTGGACGGCTGTAAATTGGAGGGGTTGTGTTTACAGGTGTTGTGCGGGATACCCCAGCAGCACACCCGTAAAACAAACAAACAAAAAACAAAAAGCAAAAAGGGGCTGTAGGGGTGCCCCCTGCGACCCCCGCTCACTATAGCTGCACGGGTGACCCCCCGCAATACCCCACTCACCATACTTTATAGTATAGTGAGCGGGGGTTGCGGGGGACATCCCTGTATCCCCCGTAGTATGTAAGTGTGTTCGCATGAGAAAGGTGAGAACGTTTGGTAGTTTTCTTTTGTGACGCTATGGGTAAAGCGGCTATGGTTGGGTCTGGAGGCTTACTGGAGGCAAAGGTAGAATTTCTTTCTTTGAGGACCACCACGTAATGCCCCAATGGTTTGTGGCTAGCAAAAGCAGTCAGCAATGTACCTTGCCTTTCTTTGGATTCTGGAAACTAACCAGATCTTCAAACCGGGACCCATCGGACATGTAGAACACCACAACACTTGTGGTGCACTATTGGAGGACCATGTTTTTCCCAGCCCTTCATTTTTGCTCAAAAGCCTTCTGGTGCATGTGTGATTTTGTCACAGCTACATGGTTTGCATTTTTGCTTGCGAATTATCGTTTTAAAATCCTCATTCGGTACGTATATGCAGTTATGAACAAAGCATATGAAAAGGGATTAATATGGGAGTTTACATTTTTTCCTAGGCGATGAAACCATTTTGAAATGGAGCACTTCTTTTTGCCCAACAACGGTATTGTGAAAAGGAAGGCAGACGCAGACATTGACACAGGAAAGAAACCTGCAAAAGCCAGGAAGTATGATGGCACATATTTAGACCTTGGATTTACGGTTTTGTACGATCGGACTGAAAAAGAAACGACCAAAAAAATGCTACCACCAAAGGTTCGAACCTTTGGTGGTAGCATTGCAGGTAAGTAAAAAAAAAAAAGTTTGCGGGAGTGTCCCCCGCAACACCCTGCCCACTATACTGAGTGGCATAGTGAGTGGGGTGTTGTGCGGGACACCCCAGCAGCACACCCGTCAAACAAACAAAAAACAAAAAGGGGCTGCAGGGGTGTCCCCTGCGACCCCCTCTCACTATAGCTGCAGGGGTGACCCCCCGCAATACCCCACTCACCATACTTTATAGTATAGTGAGCGGGGGTTGCGGGGGACATCCCTGTATCCCCCGTAGTATGTAAGTGTGTTCGCATGAGAAAGGTGAGAACTTTTGGTAGTTCGCACCTTTCTCATGCGAACATTTCAGCCGCAGCAAAATCAGCTGCGGCCGGATCACTTGGAATCGGATTTACTTCCATTGTGATCGGAGGTGAAACGAGGCCTCAGTGTGTGGTGTGTGGAGCAACTTTAGCCAATGAGAGCCTGAAACCAACCAAATTAAGACGCCACTTGGAAACAAAACATGGGGATCTCATTGGCAAGAGCAGAGACTACTTTGCTCGCAAGTTACAAGTCATCAGTCATTAGAAAAGTACAGTGCCAAATATTGCTTCTACTCCACCTAGTGCACTGAAAGCATCTTATGGCGTTGCCTACCTCCTTGCCAAAAATAAAAAAACCTTTCACTGACGCTGAGATAGTCGTTCTACCAGCAGCCATGGCAATGTGCAGTAGAATGGGTGCTCAAAGTGTAGCAGACAAGGTAAAAATGATTCCTCTGTCAGACACCACCATCAGTCGACGTGTGTCTGAGATGGCAGCAAATATCAGAAAATATCACTGCACAATTAATCACACAGCTGCAAACCAGTCTCTTTGCGTTACAGTTGGATGAGGCAACAGATATGTCCCGAGAGGCATATTTAATAGCCTATGTAAGGTACTGTGGGGCAACCACAATATTGGAAGACTTTTTGTTTTGTAAGGCCATTAAAACCAGGGCAACAGCATTAGAACTGTTTGACATTTTAAATGATTTTATGAGCAGCCACTGTTTAAGATGGGAAGCCTGCGTAGGAATCTGCACAGGTGGTGCCCCTTCAATGTGTGGAGATAGAATGGTGGTCAATCTTAAGGTGGGGGGGCTGTCCTTTACGTTGGCGGTCCTGAACCTGGTGAAGGTGATCTTTGGCACCCTGGAGCAAACGGACAAAAAATGACAAAGAAGACAGCTTCCGACTCATCGCACCACGGGGGCTTGTCCCCTTCTGAATTTCGGAATCTCTTAAGTGTTTGAACAGTGAAATTTTGTACATAATAGCAACTGAGAAAAATATTTTTTTCCTTTTTTATTCCTTTAATCATTTGTATGTGCTTTGATGGTTTTTAATTCTTATTTTCAGGTATCAGGTAATATTATCCCCATATATGTGGCTGCCGTAAATAATATCGCCGGGAAAAGGTCGTGGCGATATTATATGGGTGACCATATATATGGGAACAGGGGCAAAAAAAAAAGAAAAGTTTGGGGGTTGCTGGGGTGTCCCCTGCATGTTCCATGCAATAATGTCGCCACAAAAAACTGCCATTTTTCGGCGATATTTTTGCATGGCGAGAATTTTGTGGTGACATTATTACATGGAACCTAATTTCATGTGCTTGTGTTTTGCACCTAAGGTTTTGTTTTAAATCAATTGATGCTAATAAAAAAAAAGATAGATCGGGGTTGAAGGCTAAAGTGTTGGCAGTCGCTCCACATGTTGCATGGACACACTACATAATTCAATGTGAGGCGCATGCTGCTCGGAATATGGACAATGAACTTTCTGCTTGTACTCAGTCTTGCTGTAAAAATAGTTAATGCCATCAAAGCACAGCCGACAAGAGCACGTCTCTTTGCAATTCTGTATGCAGAAACGGGATCAGAACATGATGGTTTGCTCTTTCACACAGAAGTCAGATGACTGTCCAGGGGAAGAGTGCTGCAACGTGTGTTTGAACTCCGAAATGAAGTGCGGCAATTCCTTTTGGATGTGGACACTGACACAGCAAACCATCTGTGTGACCCTCGCTGGTTTGTATTCTTGGCATACCTTGCTGATATTTGCAAGGTGCCAATGTCAATTCATTTACAATGAATAAAAAAGTATTTGCCTTCAAGAGGAAGCTAGACCTCTCGAAAAGAACAATTGGAGCTGGGGTACCAGTTCAGTTCCCATTGCTTGCAGAAGCAATTGAGGAAACAGTACAACTTGCTGCATGTCCTACAACTAATCACAAGTCACCTAACAACATTAAGGTCCAGCTTTGATAAATACTTCCCTGAAGAAACTGCTTGCATTAATGACTGGGTGATGCAGCCTTTTCTGGCAGAGGAGGTGGTTCATCTTCCATTTGATGCCCAGGAGGCTGGTTGAGTTTAGTCGGACACTACTCTGCAATCTGAATTTAAAAACATTGCAGTGGGTGACCGTTGGCTGAAGATAATCCGGGAGTATCCTACATTGGCATGATCTGCTATACAGCCTCTCTTACCCTTTGAGTCTTCCGAATTGTGCGAAATAGGCTTTTCACCATTGGCTGCACTGAAAACTAAATACTGCACAAGGCTGGAAGTGGAGGACAACCTCAGAGTGGCAGTCTAAAAAATAAAGCCACGCATTGACTCGCTTTCTGCAGAGAGACGGACCCACCCTACCCATTAGTACCTGTTCTGTAAAATCAAATTGCCTTCTGCTGAATATACTAATAGGAATGTATTTTGAGAAAATAAAAGCAATACTGGAGAATTTTGTGTTTACTTGCACTGTTTCTATGTTTGGATTGGAAGTGATTGTTCTACTGTCTTGGAATGTCTCCCCAACAACATATCCCTTCAAAATTGTGGCACCACGAATTCTGCAGCCATCTCTATGAAAGAAAATAACACCAACAAAGAGGGGCGGGGCAGGGGTGTCCCGAACAATTTATTATTTACTCAGGGGGGGCCTTGGCATAAAAAGTTTGAAGACCACTGGTGTGGAGAGACAGTAGTAGTGCAGTAAGGGAGAGTAGTCCTAGTGCAGGGTGGGGAGAATAGTAGTGCGGAGAGGGAGAGTAGTAGCAGTTTTATGAAGGGAGTAGTAGTATGAAGGAGGGAGTAGGGGCAAGTAGTGCAATTGGGGAGAAGGGAGCAACATTGGAGGGGGAGGTGGGTGTTAGAACCACAGAGAGAAACATCAGAGAGACAGAAGAAAGAGACATTTCAAGGAGACGGTGGGTGCCGGTGGACGGAGGAGAGTAGATGGAGGAGGAGAGTAGTAAGAGGATGGGGTGGGGCTTGAGTCTCCCAAGGCACACATACATAACCCTTAAGAACTAATAATCCTTAGTGTACGGTCAGTTAGAAAGTCTGAGGGAGATCAGCTAGTCAGCATTTTGGGAAGACCCCTTTAGACAAACCTAGAGATTAGACAGTAGCACTAGGTGGGTAGCAGTAATCGAGGTTTACAGACATCTGGGTTATGCATGGGAGACGAGAGTGAGGGATAGCCCTAGTACCACTTATGCAAAACCAAGCGATGATGGCTGGAAGCTTTGGAATAAATCCTAACCTCTGACATTGCTCTTGGCAACCCTCCAGACTATTGGTCTTCAGCTTGCCAACCATTACAGAAGAGGAAAAACTACATGCAAATCAGGCTTGGTCCCACCCCAAAAGAGGCCATCCAGCCTGAACTGCTAGGTCACTCCTTAAAAAACAATCTGTAGACCCTACCTTTCCCACTAATTATAGGCCAATCACTACAGTACCATTCCTTCTTAAGATCTTAGACAAAGTAGTCTACCTTCAGATACAGGAGTACCTAGAGACCAATAACCTCCTAGGAGTCCGCCAATATGGCTTTAGGTGACAACACGGCACCGAAACGGCGTTGATTGATCTTAAAACCCAGATCGATGAACTCAGAGATAAGGGGAAAACAGCCCTACTTCTCCTCCTTGACCTATCCGCTGCCTTCAATCTGGTGGACCACAAAGTGCTATGTAAACATCTTGATACAGCCACCCACTTTTTCCAGGAAGCTATAGCATGGATCCAATCCTTTCTGAATAACAGGACCATGGGTCTTCTCGCCTTCAGCGGCTGCAGAGCTGATTCCAATTACATGTGGATTGCTGCAGGGTTCCTGCGTCTCACCAACCATGTACAACATATTTACGAAGCCACTGTTCGGTGGCCTGGACCATCTGGGTGTCAACTATGCAGATGACACCCAGATCCTCATACCACTCACCGGTGACTGACAAGGACACGGCCTTAGTAAATAAAATCTATTTAATTATCCAGGCATGGATGGCTGCCCACAGCCTCTGCTTGAATGGCGATAAAACCGCGCTCCTTATACTCGGCACAGCAGTCAACCTGAACAAACTCGGCTACAAATATACTTCATTCACTATCCATGGAAATCACATCAAAGTGATAAAAGTGATAAAAACCTTAGGCTTCTACGTAGACTAAACTCTCAGTGGGCAAACAAGTCAATGCCTTGGCCTCTGCTACAGCGTATACTTGCAAGCTGATCAGAGCCTGCAAACCTTTTCTCTCCAGGGACAGCTGCAATATCCTAGCCAGAGCCCTCATCCTCTCCAAGCTGGACTATTGCAATGCCTTGTACTTGAGCGCAAGCATATCGTCAATAAAATCAAAATCCTCCAGAAAAATCCTCTCAGAACTGCGCAGGGCATACCTAGAAGAGAACATATATCAGACTTAAGGAGACAGAACAAATGGATATCCATCAATGGCAGAATCATGCTTAAAACTGTCTTGCAAACCCATAAATGTCTCAACAAAGCCACCCCACTGTACCTCTCGGAGAGAATCATCCGAAAATCCACAGTACGCCCCACTAGGACAGCTAGCTCCTTCTGTCTGGTCATGCCTAGATTTAAACAAAAAAAGCCAGGGGGAGCAGCTTCCCTGTTATGGCAGCACAACACTGGAATGCCCTCCCTCCGTCCTTGAGAGCAGACCAAACTTTCCCTGACTTTAGGCGTAACACCCTAAACTGGCTCGTAGCCAAGGACCACTGACACACCCTAAATGCTTGACCCTACCTGTACCATATTTTATGTTCCTCTGTATCTTAATGTATATGTCTACTGTAATATTTTGCATATTTGCTGTTACCTTTATGTACATAACCACTGTAATTTCTTGTATATCTTGATATAACTATTGGAATCTCATGCCGAAAACATACTTGTAACTTCTTGTAAATTTGAGCCCAGTTACCTTCAGGTTTGGTGCGCCATATAAATCAATAAACAAACACCCCTGTTTTTTTCAATCAAACATTTTATTAAATTTATTCATAGAAAACACATAGATATTGGCACAGTATTACACAACAACACAATCTGACAGAGATAGCACACAGCGTGTCCAGGTAACTGCAGGCTGATATAGGCACTAGTAATAAACACCTTTCCACAGGCCACCCCCTGCTATGATTCAATGTTCCCCGAGCCCCCCGTGCTGTTGTTTCAGTCCTCATTGGAGCCAACGCATTAATGGGGGCCTTCTGGTGAGGCATGGGAATTTTTCGGCGTAGTCCATGAATGGCGCCCTTGTGTTCAAGAAAAGGTTCAGGTTTCCTGACCGAATAGACGTTACCTTTTCGGCAACCACAATTTCCCAACACTTTGACCACCAAAGAGGGACAGAGGGGCCATCCGTTTTTCTATAGCCTTGCCATTGCAACTTTTGCCGCTAGTAGGAGATGAGTGCAGAGCCGCAATACCTACCCCGTTAATGGGAATTCTCCTCCCCCTTTAAACCCCAGGAGCACAATTCCGGGTATTGTCAGACCGGTGATTGCCTTTATGTGGTTCGTCACCTCCCTCCAGTATTTCTCGGCTTTCGGGCAAGACCACACCAGGTGGAACAGGGAGCCATTAGCTGCACACCCTCTCCAGCAGCTTGGGGGAATTTCGGGATTGGCTTTGTTTAGCTGAGCTGGGGTAACGTAATATCTATAACAGAATGTATAGCCTCCTTCCCTGTTTGAAATGCATTGTGTGCTCTTGTGTAGCCTGGTCCAGATCTTACCCCATTCCTTGATCTCTATCTCTCAGCCCAGGTCGCTCTCCCAGTCTAACATGTACTTTTCCTTTTTTTAGAGGGTCTGTTCTATCCAGCAAACAATAGAGTGTTGACACCCTGCCCCTAGAGGCAGTAGACAGTAGAGAACTCTCAAATGCAATTAGCTCTCTGGCTCCTCTCTCCCTGACCATTCTATGAGACGCCCAGTGTCGAAGCTGGGCATAGTGGAATCTCTCGCTCTCCCCTACCCCAAACTTTTCTTTACACCGTTCGAATTAGATGGGTGAACCACTCTCTAACATGTCTGACAGCTTTCCCAGCCCTCACTCCTTCCATGCTACAAAGCCCTGTGGGGGATTACCCGGGCATAAATCAGGGTTATTCCAGACGGGGGTGAGTGGCCCCCTGGAACTCCTACCCCCCATTTTCACGCTGCCGTCTTCCAACTGTGAACGGTCCCATTTGTTGCCAAGAGTAGTCCCTGATTTGCGTGGGCTCTTCATGGTGTTAGGTGAGGGAGCTCTGAAGGGGGGACCGGGCACCAGGCTTCTTCCAGCTGCTTCCATAAGGGTTGGTCAGCGGACTGGGACCATGTCTATGTGTGGGAGAGTTGGGCAGCATGTGCGTATCTAATCACACCTGGGACCCCCAGTCCTCCTAACACCCTCCCATGAAGCAAAATGCTTTTTGCTATTCTGGGTTTTCTCCCCCCCCCAGATAAATTTTTGTATATTTCTCTGCAAAGTGGTCAGTTCAACTGCTGGGACATTTACCCGGGAGCGCCTTGCATTGGTGTAATAATCTGAGAACCAGATTCATTTTTACTGCGGCAATACGCCCGAACCAGGAGATTTCTTGAGTCTCCAACTGCTTCAGGTCTCGCCGAAATTCTTCCAATAGTTGGGGGAAGTTACTTAAATACAGGCGGGAGATATCCCTGGGGATCCGCACACCGAGGCAATCAATTGTGGATTCAGCCCACGGAATCGGCAATGTGGGAATGAGGGCTGACTTTTGCTTTTTGGTGAGATTGATTGCCAATGCCGTGGACTTGCCTAGATTCACCGTGAACCCGGAGACCCGGCAAATTCCTCAATATCCTCCCATAGGGGCCCCATGGATGAGTTCAGCACAGTCGCTGTTGTAAGCACATCAACTGCGCATAACTCAATCTTATACTCCTGTGTCCCCACAGTGAGTCCTTTGATTCTAGGGTTCTGCTGGATCCTGTTCGCGAATGGCTTCATAGATAAGGCAAACACCACTGGTGACAGGGGGCAACCTTGCCTGGTGCCTCTAGTTGTGTTGATCGGCTCAGAACTAGCACTGTTAACGCTGAGCTGCGTGGTGGGGTTACGATAATTAGCCATTACCCATCTCGATAAATTCGGGCCAAACTCAAAGTGCGCTAACACCTTACTGATATACCCCCAGTCCACCAGATCAAACGCTTTGTGCGCATCTAATGATAATACTGCCATCCCCTCCCCTGTCCTGGACGCACTCTCTATAAGATCCATAGTCCGTCCGATGTTGTCATGCGTTCCCCTTCCCGGGATGAACCCTGTTTGATCGCGGGCTATTATTTCTGGGAGATGTGCTTTCAGCCTTAACGCTAATATTTTCGAAAATATGTTCCCGTCGTTATTCATGAGGGTTATAGGTCTGTAAGAGGAAGCCTGATTCAGATCTTTTCCCGGTTTGTGGACAAGAATCGTTAGTGACTCCGCCATTGACTTAGTAACTGAGCCCGTGGACAGAAAGGAGTTAAACAGGGTGGTTAATTGAGGAGCAAGGATATAGGCATAGGTTTTATAGAATTTTGCAGTCAGCCCTTCAGGGCCTGTTGCAGTGTTTTTTAGAGACTTGATGGCTTCCGTGACTTCCTCCAGTGTAATCAAGTGGTTCGGGGATTATGAGTGGATAAGTAGCTGGGCAGGTTCTCGCAGAGAGCGGGCGGACCGGACATTACTGCTCTATGGTGATTCACCAGCTCTTCCATTTTGTCCTTCTCGGTATAGAGAGTTCTACCATTGACTCCAATAAGACTCAGGATGTTATTCCTACTGTGAACTCTTCTCAGTTTATATGCGAGCACTCTGTTCACTTTATTTCCTCTACTGTAATAAAATTGTTTAGTGTAGGCTAACGACTTGGCAGTGTGATCAGCCCAGTGCATTTCAAGTGCAGTGTTAGCTTTCTTCCACGCTCACTCATTTTTCCGTGATCTATGGGACTGCAACTCCTTTTCCAGCGACACTACCTCGCCCTCTAATTTGGCCGCAGCTATTTTCGAGATCTGCTTCAGCTCCGCCCCAGCACTAATGAGAGTACCCCTAACCCCGCCGTCATGGCATCCCAGATAATATGTAAGGCTGTGTCGGAGGGTTGTATTTTCAGTGAAGTAGTTAGTGAGTGAATAGCCTGTTTCCCTTTTTATGCTCTCATCCAGAAGGATGGTGTCATACAGCTTCCAGAATCTCTGAGGCGGGTGAGTGGAACCTTTTATACTAAGATCTGCAGTTACTGAGGCATGGTCTGAGATTGTCCGAGTGTGTACGTCTATTTTGTCCAGGCCTGGGTAGATGGCACCCGAGACGAGTAGAAGGTCTATTCGTGAGAAGCCCCTATGTGCGTCAGACTAATGAGTGTAGTCCCGCGTCCCGCTATTGTGCAGTCTCCACGCATCTACAGTCTCCGTTTTTCTAAGGAGTCTAGCAAAGGAAAGGGCCTGTATGTAATCTGCTCTGGTAGGGTGAAGAGTTTTGTCTACAAGGGGTCCGCAACCAAGTTAAAGTCCCCGCCTATAATAAGGGCACCCTGCGCGAAAGCCAAGATCGTTGGAATCAGGTCAGAAATAAACTTTTCCTGGGCAGTATTGGGTCAGTAAAGAGAGATCATGGTAATGGGATGCTCAATGAGATGTCCCTTCACCAGGAGAAATCTCCCACCGGGGTCTCTTTTAACTGTGATGTTTGTTAGTGGGACCCTCTCACTTAGTAAAATTGCTACATCTTGTTTTTTCTCCCCCCATGTGACAAAAAACACCTTGTTCATATATCCTTAATTTAATGCGCTTTTCATCGGCATGCAATAGATTAGTCTCCTACAGACAGACCACATCTCCCTCCAATAGCCCAAGCTTATGCTCCACAGTCATACGCTTCCCTGGGTAGTTGAGGACTTGGACGTTCCATGTGAGGATTCTAATTTCCCTCTCATCATCTGTCCCCATTAGGTTCATAAGTAGGCTCAGCTATGGGTACTGCCCTGCTGGAGATCATGTATGCTGCTACCTTGTAATTACTCTGACAATGTGTTTCTTGGATGGCAATCGATGTCAATGTGTAGCACTTCTTTAAAAAAAGTGTGTGCTGCAAACTCTCAACTCAGAACAGGTTATCATCCCATGTTCTTTCTGGAGAGGAGCGCCTGCTACCTTTTTCAGATTTTTTTTTGAAGTGTTGCATTTACTGCTGTAGGAGAGGTCATCTAAAACCAACCCTCACCAATCTAACCTCTTCCCCACCCCTATCCCTCCCCCCTCCCTTGCAAACCGGTAGGATTGAGCACATCCCACCTAACAGGGCAACTGGTGGTGCTCCAGCACCGAGCAGCTGAGGCCAACCGTGCCCAACCCAACACAAAGAGGAGTGCACCCTGAGTAGGCTGGCCACACTCATCTGAACCTCTAATTTCCCTGCTCCCCATGCCTTGTACCCCCCCACCCCCAGGACTTATACCATCACTAGATCACCTGGAATGTCAGCATTGGCAGAGTGGGTAAGCGACAACCAAAGTCTCCCGTGGTGAATTCTCCAGTCTCGAATGAGCGTACTGCGACTGAAATGCTCAATCTGGTTTAACTGTATTTCGATGGGGACCACTGATCCTGCGTTTCCTGCCGACCCTAGTCCATGATGTTCCAGCCTGCTTCTTGGAGGGACCTTGAGAGTCAACCTCAGCGTCAGAAGCTCCACTTCCTCCACGGGCATCCACAAACTTTTCAGCTTCTCTCAGCGAGTGGATCTGCTGCTGGGCTCCCTCCCAAGTAAATTTGACTCATGTTGGTTTTTCCCGCAGCCATTCCGTTAGTACCTTGAGAGCCTTCCGCTTCTGAAGGGTGGCGTTTGCTAGATCTTGGTAGAGCATGGTAGCAGAGCCTCTGGAGATGATTTGTTGCATCGATCTAGCTTCTTTCATGATCTCCTCATTCACTTTGTAAAAGTGGATTCTTGCTAGGACGTCTGGCGGAGATGATGTAGATTGTCTCGTGACAGTTCTGTGGACGCGGTCTAACTCAAGCGGGGCACCGTCTGGTAGGGTTATAATAAATCTAAATAGATCCGACACATATCCCTCAAGGTCTGAGTCCAGGACAGTTGTTGGAATGCCCCTGAGGCGAATGTTATTGTGCCTGGACTTATTTTCTGCGTCTTCCTGTTTCTCCTCCAGCAGTTCACACCTTGCTTCCAGGGCGGCTACCCTGTCCTGCCCTTGCTCCCATTTGAATTCTGGTCACAGGGGAGAGGGGGTTGGGGAAGAGAAGTGGGCGGAGAAGAGGGAACGTTGGGAGTTGGGACGTGTATTGGGGTTGGGAAGGGAGGAGGGAGGGAGGGCGGTTGGTGAAGTTGAAGAGTTTATAATTAGGGAAAGTTTATGTTGGAGAATGAGCCTATACGTAAGGGGGAAAAACTTAGATATGGACTGTACTTGCGGAGGGAGGAGCGGGATCCTAATACATCCTGGGGGACCTTAAAGTAATCACTTGGAATGTTAGAGGGCTCAATAGCTATCTAAAGAGGAATAAGGTTATGATGTATCTGTGTAGACAGAAAATAGACATAGCCCTGATACAGGAGACTCACCTCACACAAGAAAAGTTGGAGGTGATCCGGAAGAAGTGGAGGGGGACCGTCGTAGGCGCAACATATTCGGCCTATGCTAGAGGGGTGATTACATGGGTAGCACTGCATGTCCATTCCAGCTACTACAATCTACAGTCGAAGCAGACGGGAGGATGGTTATAATAGGAGGGCTGGTGGAAAACAAGGAAATAAGCATTATAAACACATATGCCACGAATCAGGACACAGCGGCATACTTTAAGACCCTATACAGCAAACTCAGCATGTGCTTAGGGGGGCAGTGATCTGGGGAGGAGACTTTAACTGCGCGCTAAACCCGAAAATAGACAGATCGGATGGCAAAATAGATAGACCCACCCCAGCCGCCAGGGCATTGCAGTCACTTTTAACGGATTTCGGGTTTGGGGATGCATGGAGCGTGCGCCATCTGCAGGACAGACAATATTTGCATTATTCGGCCCCACAAAATGTACACACCAGGCTGGATTACATGTTTACCACACAGGAGCTAATGGCGGAAATAGCACAGACAGAAAACTGCCAAACTATGAAATCTACTATATAGCAAGCCAGCTACAATATGTAGCAAAATGGTTATCAGAAGAACCAACCCCAGAATCCAGGCTGTTTCGACTGGACTGTGCCCCATTCTTCTTAAAAGAAATGATGTGGCTGCCCAGATCGGATATGGAAGGGCACCCAAAGATGATGATACTAGGGTGGGAGATATGGCGTAGGGCCTGTCAGGTAATGGAGAACCCATCCTGTGTTCCCCGCAAGTGCCGTTAGTCGCACTGTCGGGAAAAGAAAAGCAACTAATGATGATGATCATGAAGCACTGGGAACCAGTAGGGATAGCAACAATGGGAGACATATGGCAAGAGGGGAAGATAAAAGACTTTGAGATGTTGGAGGAGGAAACGGGGTTACATACGGGACATAATATTGTATAGGGTGGTGCGCCGGATCAAAGACACATGGTCCGAAATAGTACTAGAAGATCAACCGGACGCTACCATAGATACAATATATGATATAGCAGAAGGAGGGAACGAGATATCTAGGATATATGAGCTGATGATGTCCAAAGTGGGAAAGGAAGTGGTACAGCTGAGACAGGACTGGGAAGAGGAAGTGGGTGCCCTAATGAGTGATGGGATGTGGGAGCGAGCCCAAGGGTACCATAAGAAAGTGTCAAGGAATGCAAGGTTACAACAGATACAATTATATATAACCCACAGGGCCTATATGCACCCCAGAGGATAGCCAAATTTAAAAATACAGGTCGACAATCATGCCCCAAATGTGACGAAGAAAACGCAGGAATGGTGCACATGTTCTGGACATGTCCAGTAATTGAGAGATTCTGGGGAGAAGTAGCACATAGGCTGGAAGAAAAAGGGATTAAGTTAGTGGTGGAAACAGCGTGGGCATGCCTGATAGGGGGGTTTCCTAGGCCATGTAAACTCAAGCATGTAAGTAAACTAAAAGACCTGGCATACATACTTGCAAAGCGTAGAATCGCTATGGGATGGAAAGCATGTCATAGACCAAGAATAGAAGTATGGTGGAAAGACTTCCAGAAATGGGCAGAAGCTGAAACCACAGTATGGCAGGAAGCTAGTAAATCTGGAGGAGAGTAGGAGGCTGAAACCTTGATAGCCTGGAAACATTTGATAGCCACGTTATTTGGGCCCACGCAAGACCGGTCAAGTGATCGGGACCCAGCAGAGACCACAGGAGAGGAATCCCTACTGCAAGACGAAGAAATGGAATATGAAGGAGACTAGGCTCGAACGGGGGGAGGGAACGGGAGAAGCCGTGGACACGGTTGGAGTTATGTAAATTCAAAATGTTATTATATGCACTGCAAGTTTGGTTTGTGTTGTTTGTTGTAATAATAAAAATTGTTTAAAAAAAAATTCTTTGGGCTTTTAACTCCTGACTGTTTTTTCTAGCAGATTTCACACAAAGGCACATCGGAAACAACATTATTATTATAGTATTTATTGAGCACAGACCTAGTTTCGAGAAGCAACAGAGCGGTTTACAGAGATATACACCAATACAGATACATAACAGAATGCTGTACAGAGGTGCACAACATTACAGATTCATGACGAAGCGCGTTTCAGTGGTAACAACAGAACAGATATACAGCGGGGTTAGGATACAGAAGGGGACAGAGGAGAGGTACAGGTGTACCGGGTGGCAGGGAGGAGAGGGACAGGCAGCATCTAGCGAGTCAGAGAGGCGCAAGGGGCAACGTGATGGTCTAGGTGTTGAGGAGGAAGGACTCCTTGAAGAGGTGGGTCTTGAGTTATTTTCTGCATTGTAGGAGCATGGGGGTGAATCTGATGCCAACGGGGAGGATGTTCCATAGTCTTCGGGCATAGGCAGAGAAACAACAGGTGTTATGTGTGAGTTGTGGGTGTTTGGGTGAAAGGTGGAGGCCTGACTAGAATTACACTAGGCCATTAAGGACTCGGGTATCAGAGAGTCTTCCTCATGGGAAAGGGGGGGAACACTGTGACTCCTCCAATTAAGTCATGACATCCCCCCGGTAGTTGTCTCCTCCCATGTGATCCTCCCTCATATAATGGACCCCAGGGTCAGGATTAGGTAGCGGCTGCCATCCCCTCGCCACATGGGAGAAGGTCACATCCGGGGAATCGGTGATGGCTACATTGGATACATCACAGTTACCACTGTATCAGGGTCGGGATGGTCCCACAATGGCACCGCATGTCAGACGACCTCAAGAACACAGCAATTCTCAAAGACAGTTCAAGGTTTTGTTTTCCGTAGGAATCAAGGGGCTCTATAAGGGCTGTCCCTCTCTATCTAATCTAGAGATGGGCAGTCTGTCCTTAACCCAGGCATCCCTCAACCTCAGGTTGGTCGCCTTACCTCTACCTCTCTCTGGGAGTAATCTAGGTCATGTAAGGAACTCATGGTGGCAACAGTAAAGACAGACACAAGTGATTACAGTTCAAGGCTGTTTATTAAACTGTAAATGCAGGGTGGAAAAACGCCTAACCTAAATCTAAGATGGGAGCAAGTGTCGACCATCAAATGAAAATAAGGCAGTTATCGTGGCGTTGTCAAAATAAAAAGGCCTGTGCTAAAAAAAATAACTATTGCCAATTCATTACAGCTAATTACAGAAAGAGTGTGGGATAGAGTTTTCAATAAAGAAAGAAGTGTTCACAAATAATAAGTCAGGATGTAATTGCCAGGGGTCTCCCTTCCCCACATTTTGAGCACGCGACAACATGGATCTCCTGAGCACAGCACACACTCAAGCTGTCCCAGCACGAGTCGACAGTTCCGTATCAGCATCTTCAACGGTTAAGTCTCTTTTAACAAAAAGTCTCTTGCCTTCGAGGGCCTGCTGCATTCAACAAACAAACGCAATGTTCTGCTTCTCGTATACCTTGGGTGATGGCTTCAGCCCTGAGTCCCCCTCTTCTGGCCGTGGACCCTTCACCAAATCGCATTAAAAAAAACACCTAAATAGTTCATTTTCTCAATGAACTTTGGGTGATGACTTTTCACCACTGGATCTCCCTGGACCCAACTGACAAGGGGGACAATTCACTTCCCCTAGTCTTCCAAAACTTCTTGCATTCACAAATCTTAAATGTCCTTTTAAACAGTTATTCAGGCTTTGCCCCTGGTTGTCGGCTTCCCTCTGCCTGGTTCACTCTCGCCAACTTTTATCAACAGCTCACTGTATTTCAGGACTTTAGACTTCGTCCCCTCTTGTTAGCATCCCTCCACCGGGTTCAATCTTGCCAACCTTCAAGACACACAGTGTACACGCTAGTTTAACCATATGGGACTCATGTCCCTTTCCTTCATCAATATCTGTTGATATCAGACTTCACAAGTCTTAATGTATCTGTCAAGAATGGCACTCTGTCAAGAGTGGCACAGGGTACCCAGGTAGGTTTTGGGTGGCTGTGCTGAAGTAAGGTAGCAGATAAGCACACACAGCAGGAAGTTCAACAAGAAAGAAGAATAGGAAACTGTAGCTGTGAGCCAAAAGGGGCAAAAGATACACAGGTACAAACAAACTGGATTCCCTCTTGGGGTGTATGCTGAAATGGGAAAGAGTGTTCCACGAACCTTAGGAAACTCCAGCCTTCTGCACAGATTGCTATAACAGAGGCCCACACGGTATGCTCATGACTGGGAACAACAGCAGTGGGTGTCTGTAACACTGAAAACGGGACAAGGGAAGGGGCAGAGGTTGCCTGCCGGAAACCAACAGGCAAGCTCTGTACAAAGGGATTACATAAAACAAATGAGAAAACAAGAACAGATATATCCAGCGAAAAGGAAGTCAATGAGCAATCTAGCAGAAGGAAATGAAGGAAAGGCAGTTAAACTGAAGTAGATAACCTAAGGCGGAGTACAGAGGACTCAAGGGAGCAGCAGTCAGGAAAACAGAATGGCTGCAAAGTAGGAAGCAGGTCTGCAGTCAAGAGTGGCACTAGGTGCAGGCAAACTGTAGTGGACTGCGGAGGACTGTAGTAGGCTGCAAGGCAGGGAGTCCAGAAGAACAGGACAGAGAGAGATTAGTAGTAGGCGACAGACAGAGAGCCCAAAAGAATAGGGCCGTGAGGTAGGGAGCCCAGCGGAGCAGGGCGTTAGGTAGCTAAGTGTAATACCGGCTGTAAGGCAGAGGAGTGTAGCAAGCCGCAAGGCAGGGAGCCCAGAGGACAAGGGCTGTAGGCAGCAGAGGGAGACAGGCTGCAAGGAAGGAGTCCAGAGGACACGGGCTGTAGGCAGCGGAGGGAGCAGGCTGCAAGAAAGGAGCCCAGAGGACAAGGACTGTAGGCAGCCGGAGTGAGGCAGGCTGCAGGGCAGGGAGCCCTGAGGACAAGGACCGTAGGCAGCCGGAGTGAGGCAGGCTGCAGGGCAGGGAGCCCAGAGGACAAGGACCGTAGGCAGCCGGATTGAGGCAGGTTGCACGGCAGGGAGCCCAGAGGACAAGGGCTGTAGGTAGAAGGCAGCGGAGCGAGATGGGCTGCAAGGCAGAGAGCCCAAAAAAGGGCACTGGATCAAAACAGGATAATGCAGCAACAGGAACAGCATACAAAGTAGCGGGTCAAGGCAAACAGGAGCAGGGAGATCTCAAGATGCAAGACCCTGTGCTCCTGCAGGCGGCTGCTTATATACAGCCCTGCCCTGTTCTGAGGCAGGCTAATTGACAGCACCTGTAGTAGCATACCTGAAGACAATCTGCCTCCCCCCTCTCTGGTCCTGAGCAGGTGGAAGCAGCACTGGCCGCTAGGGCTTCTGGGGATTGTGGTCCCAATAACGATGAATGAGAATAGCCAGGAATTGAGGACTGCAGCCAGGTGCATTATGGTAAATGTAGTTAATTGAATAAAATAAGAAAGAACCAAAGTTTAGCAAATGGAAAAAAAAGACCAAGGCGTGAAAAGGAGTTGTTCAAGGAGTATTAGGAGGATAAATGAGTACCAAGTAGTCCATGATGGTTGCCAATGAGTGCGCCAGCGGCGCGGGCATGACAGTATCATCGAACAAGTCTTTGTGAACATCCCTCCGTCAGGTTCATTCTTGTCCTTACACTGTTCATAAGTCTTCAGACTTCACCATGTGGGATGCGTTCCCTTACCTTTCACAATCATCTATCGGTCAAGACTTTCAACGGTACAGAGGATTTTACAAGACCCCTGTATGACCACTTTGACATCTATTTGACTCTTCCCAAAGCCTTCTGTTTATGGTAGTCTCTACCTTTGGGTAATCGTCCAGAGCTTTCTGCGTGAGCACTCACGTGGTGCCGGACACCTCTGTTGCAGGCTTTCCTCTCACTTTGTCTAAAGTTCTATTAAGCTTTCCAAGTTCAAATTATCGATGTGCAACTTTTCGTTCAACACAGCCCGGTTTCTTGTCGACTCCCCTTCGACTCACCGGCTGTGATGAACTGCTTGGCTTTCTTCTCCTTTGAGTCAAAGTTGGTACCACAGAGACCAGCGTCTATCCCTGGCTTGGCTATCAGCGGAGGAGGGTCTTGTGTACCATCGACATCTGTTGCAACACACACTGGCCTTTGTTCGCAGTCTTATGCTTTCAGCGCTATATAAACATAATAAATACAATCTGCTGAGATTTCATGGGCCTTGATAGGAAAGGGCAAGGTTACTTCTCCCCTTGTCACCCTCTTAGTATTAACTGTCTTTCGCCTCCTCTTGAACTGCTGTGCTGAGTTAGCTCTCACGTCGTGTGGTCTGCCTTGCTCATCCTGTTCTTTGGTGCTCCACCTTTTATGCTTGTGGGGAAGGGAAAGGGCCGCCAGGTGTGTGTGATCCTGGTCAATTGCCTGCATTGCCTGACTCTTGTATTGGGACCTGTCAGGTAAACGGCACGGGTGTTAGTCCGTTGTTGTTTGTGTTGTGCAAAAGTGTTCGTGTCGGAAAAGGGAGGCAGTGTTTTGGAATATCCTACGTGGTAGGATGGGGAAAAGGTGTTGAAAGAAGGGGGATATCGCGTCTCCCCCGTCAGTGTCCCACTCCCCAATGACCCCCTGTCCTGGTGATCCTCCCTCACTGGTCCACTCCAGGAACTGTATCCAATAGCGATGGCTGTGTCCTGGCCACCTGGATGACAGATCCTCTGGGGCTAACTAGGGAGACACCGACCGGTTTCTCTCAGTGGTTATTGATCTAAAGTCCCCAAAGGTAGTAATGAAAGGGGCATTTCAGGTGCTTCATCCCCACTTAGTCTTTCCCTTCCATGCCCTCCTGTTCCTTTCCCTTCTTTTTTCTGCCTCTCACCCTTCTCTTTTAGTACTCTCCCCCCTCCTACTTTTCACAGCATCTCTCCTGTCTCTCCCTCTGAAATTCCTCTTTCGTCCTCTATAATGTTCGGATGCATGTCCAGAACAACGCCTGGTCAAATATTAGATTATGGAAAAGAACACGGGACGGTGTAGGGGGAGGGGGTGTGTGTTGGGGAGGGTAATTGGTGGGAATAGGAAAGCCATAGAAAATTATATAGGCTATGGTATGCTTATACACATGATAATCATAGCACAAACTAACATTGCATTTACGAGTAGGCCTGAATCCTCGCAGGCCGTGTTTGCACAGATAACCCTGAACAATGAGGCCTCTTTTCTCGTCCCACCATTGTATCCCCATTATCAGGCACGCCAAAAAATACACACACCCCACATCAGTTAAGGTCTTTGAACTAATTAGGTAGGAATGTGTGTAGCTGGAGCAGCGAAGGGCTGTGGCTTAGCATCAAGGTCGTTTTCCTGAGATCGAAGGCAGAGGTCTCGAGATGCCAAAACATGCACCAAGATTTAAGACATTAGCTCCCCCCAGAATGATGGTCACTACATTTGAATTACCAGATGTGCAGAGAAATGGGCCCTAAATCCTTCGTGAACTAGACTGATTGGTGGGACACTAAGTTCACTCTACGTTTCTGCCAGGCAGAGCTAACAAATGATGCCCATAGAGTGGAGAGGGCATAATGGGTGTGCCAACATGTCTGCATTGAGAAAAGGGCTGCTTTGTTCACAAGGAACATTTTGACCTCAAAGAGTCCCACTGAGTTCATATTGATAACCAGATCTATGGCACGTGATTCGGATAAAAAGTAGGGGGGGTGCCAATTGATAACCAATTGCCTTATAGTATTCTATGATGGGCAAGGATGTTACTCATGTGTGGTGAAGCTGAGTGAGAAGACAAGACGACCAATGGGAGAATGGGCTTTGTGATCATTAGCAGCCAATGAGGGTGGGGGATTAATACTGTATATTGATTGCGTCATGAGTGAAGATTTGTGTGTTTATAACTTCAATCTTGTGCGCAAGACGTCAGAGAGCTCTGTGGCAGTGGATTCATAATACCCTGTCGCCTTTTCTTTGTGTATACAAAAATAAAACCCTTGTCTTTCTCAAAAGCGGGTGCACTTAGTCTTTTTCCTTAACATGTTGTATTTTCTCAGTCTGATCATTGGGAGTTTCCCCACACTATTATCTACCTCCACCCTCCAATCTTACCCTAGGTTTAACACCACCATCACTACTCTTTGTCCCACCGTATTGCTACCTCTTCCTCTACACAACTACTATCTGCACACTACTACTCCCACCTCTACGCTACTACTACTCCACTCCCTTTTCCACTCCAGAGGCCAATAAAACAAACGTCAAGGTAATGATGGGCGCAGAGGTAATTCACAGCCTTTTTTTTATATCAGGGCCAAAATCGAAGCAATTGGGACGATGGGACAAGGCAGACCCGAAGCGGCAATCGCTTTTAGTTAACCTCTCAGATTACCCCACAGAGATTGAACAACAAGTCCTCAACAAAGGATTAGGATTTGTTATTACTAAAGAGCACGATCCCTTTGAGTTTCGCATTGACTTTAACACATTTATGACGAAGATACATCTTAAAGAATTCTTCACGAAAGAGACAGACATACCTTATGAAAGTTCCATTAACTGTACCTGGCTTAGGAATCCCTCCACCTTTTGTCCACCGTGCTGCAGCTATTCTCCTGAATCAAAGATATTCGAAAGGAAAGTGCTGGCTGATGTGACCAAATTAGAAAGTAACCAACCTAAACCTTTCCAAAACCTTACTAAAAGTGAGAAAGAGGTCCTTAAATCTCTAGCATCTAACCCAACTATCCTCATTAAGAAGGCTGACAAAGGTGGAGGTATAGTTGTCCTTAATCACAAAGATGACATCAATGAATGCAAAATTCAACTCCGGAATATGCATTACTACATGCACCTACATGAGGACCACACAAAAGAACTACAGCATCAGATTGCCACCAAAGTCTCCAAAGCTAGGGATCGCGATTGGATCTCCAAACAAGAGGCAGACTTCCTGATTAATACCAAACCAGCCATTCCCCGTTCTATGCCCAAAATACACAAGATCCTTGACAAACCACCCGGTAGACCTATTGTGGCAGGTATAAACTTGAGCCTTTATCCAAGTTTGCTGACCATTATCTCAAGGGATATGTTAAAGGCATGAAATCATACCTCAAAGACTCCACAGATGCCATCAACCAGTTTGAAGATCTAGAATTCAACCCAGAGACATCTATACTACTCGGCCTAGATATCGTGGCACTGTACACCAACATTCCTCAACAGGCCACACTAGATAAAGTGGAAGAGATCCTACTCAACAGACAAGATGATGACCCTGTACCTACACCTTTCATCATGTGGTGTGTTGCGATGGCACTTAAACATAATTACTTTGAATTCAACAGGCATTTTTATCAACAGATTGAAGCACCGCCATGGGTGCTACCATGGCCCGCAGCCTGGGCAAAACTTTCTGCTGAGACTTTTGAAATATCCCATATCCACAGTGACAACAACCCCTACAAACTGAACATAAAAAAATGGACAAGGTAGGGAAGGTTCTACGGACACTGTGCAAGAGCTCTTCACCTGGATCAATACTCTCAATCCCCATCTTCAGTTCACACTCACCCTCAGCAATCTAACCACCAACTTTCTTGACCTCACCATTTTCCACCAGTACGGTATCTTGAAAGTCAAACCCTATCATAAACCTACTGACAAAAACTCCCTACCTGATTACCGGAGCCACCACATCAAACACCTATGGGAGAACTTACCCTTTGGACAGTTTTACGTCTCAAACGGAATAGTTCTGACAACACAACCACCAAGCTAAGACAAAGGGGATATCCTAAAAAGAAATGGTCAAGCAAGCTGCCAAACGTGCCTTTAATAATAACAGGGAAGCATTGGTGGAGAGCAGACCAGATAAAACGGTGTGTGAGAGACTAGAGGGTGTAAATACTTTCACCAATCAAAGTTTGAAGATCAAAAGTATCATCAACAAACACTGGAAAACTTACAAAAAGGCTAAAGACCCTATTCCTATACCTGTCTTCGCCTACAAAAGAAGCATGTCAATAGGCAATAGGCAATAGGGTGAGTACCAGCAAGCTACAATCTACTAATATGTCCATGCCCAGTATTACCACAATGTGGGGTGTGGAACCACCAACTGGTCACTACCCATGTGGTAGCTGTGGAGTTTGTAAACTCACTAGGAAGACTAAAGAAATTGTTATTGGAACTTGAAGACTGTGGCAAAAAAGAGCATACCTAACTGTAGCACTGACCATGTCATTTATTTGATCACCTGCCCAAGTGGGTTACCATATGTGGGCAAGACTAATAGAAAAGGAAAAACACGCATCATGGAACATCGGAGCTGCCTCAGAAATAAGACAGAGAAAGCCCCTATGGCCAAACACTTTACTCTTATGAACCACGGCCACAAAGATTTTTCCTGGACGGTCCTACAAGTTTTCATGGGGGGCAATGTACAGACACAAGAGAAGAGATTGTTCAGAAAGGAACAAGAAATTATATACATGATGAAAAGTGGCATTAATGGTCTCAACAAATCAATCGAATGGCATACAATCAAAATTAACAACCCCCTAACAATTGTCCTGTTTTGATTATACTCACTGAGTTCTACATTTACCATAATTGTCCTCAATTACCAACCCCTTTTACCGGTAATACGGCACAGTATGTATGCGTGTTTGCTGCTCCATCTGAAGTCTCATTTCTGCATTGCTACAATATAACGTTTTTCCAAATAAAACGGTTTGCCAGCGTTCTAGGATTAATTCATTGTTTCTGTGAGAGACTGTAATTGTATGGTACTTTACAGTACTTTCTCCATTCCAAGATGTCGCTCTTGGTTAAGGCCATCGCTATCAACAAAGGACTTTTCTTCCTTACGTTTCCATGGGAACCGCACAGCAAACATTCACAGATTACTAACGCGACCCGGACGGCTCGCACTGTGAATCATTAAAGGACTCACAAGCAACACTTTCCAGCAGCTGCATGCAATACGACTCTGCAACTACAGTGGAGCTAATCGAAAGGTATTTGAAATTTGCTGGTTTACTTGACATGATCACTGCATCATTGCTATAGGCACACAGAGACCGTACATTATAGCTATCCTGTGTCTCCTTTTGCAGCACTGAAGCCGTGCACTACCTGTCAGCTAACTACAGTATAACGGAACAGCCACAAAGATTTCTACTACTTCCTATTGAAATGTAGTTCACTGGAACTTGAAGGTAAATGCCAAAGCCCCACTCACCAAGCCATACAGGTGGGCCCCCCTGTCTGCATTTGTCAACGTGGGACTACTAACTACAAAGCTCCTTTACAACGAAATAAGGAAGTTGTACACCCCCACAAGAACCTACTAAGGTAATTTCACCTAGAGTCTAGGTTCTAAGTTCTATTATTGAACAGCTACCAAGAAATGTAGCTATTAACAGCTTATGCACCCACTCCAGTTGGACTCGCTGTAATAGGAATTTGATATTCACTCACCCTCCTGATGAATGTTCATTATTTATATCCTTAGAACAGAAACATGTCGAGACTTTAAACCCTCTGAATTTCATCAGAGACACAAACCAGCCATATATGTCTACTAAGTGACAAATGTGTGCACAAATAATAGGTTCTGCAATATCCATTTTGTTTGAAACAAGATTCATTTATTGGTGTTGATATATTCCTATAGATTTTCTTTTACTCTGTTATTAGTACATAGGTACAATTGAATGTACATTCATTTAATACTCTTTTTACCATTTGTTTATATTGAATACAATTTTTGTTTTTTTATGAAGGTTTGTTGCTAATTGCATCCCTGGTTGCACCTGACAAAAGAGTGGTGGGTATCGTGGATAGGTAGTTGTCTATTTCTTCGTTCGTGGCTATGCTTTGGGGTGAGTACAATTTAGCATAGAAATCTAATAAAACCTTGCTCACTTCTTCTTGAGCAGTTACAACCACCCCGTCCTCCCTTGTTATACACGGTATGTTAGTGGTTCCCCTTTCCCGCCGGACCATCTGCACCAGGAGTTTACCTGGTCTTTCCTGTTCACCATATCTCCATGCAGCCGCTGGCCTATCAAAGTATCGTACCTCCCGGTCCGCAGCGGCCCAGAATTCTTCTAGGTGTGTTTTGATTGCAGCTGCCGTGTGTGCCAGCGGAGAGGGCGCATACTGCTCCTGGAGTTTGGTCAACTCTCCCTCTCTCCTTTCCAGTTCCCTCTGTATGTCCTTAAGCACACCCATTTCAGTGGACATAGTGACGCCCCTTAAAAAGGCCTTGAATGCTTGCCACAATATTGCTTGACTAGCAACTGACCCCTCATTGTGTTCAAAGAAGTCGCCAATATGTTGTGCTAGGCTGGTTTTGTATACCAGGTCCGTAAGTGCTTCTGCTTTAAATCATGGGGCTCTCTTTGGGGTTACCTCTGGGATAGTTAGTGTCAGCAGAATCGGGGAGTGGTCAGACAGGCTTCTAGGGAGCGATGTAGCCTTCGATGTCCATCCTAGTAGCCTTTATGATACCAGCTATAGGTCGATTCTAGAGTGCATGTCACGGACCGACGAATAGAAGGTGTAGGCACATTGTTATCCATGCAGTGCTCGCCAGGCATCTGTCAGACCGAAATCCGTCATATCTATGCTTATTTCACGGGCTGCACAGGTTAGGGATCGAGGGGTATTTGACGTCCTGTCTAGATCCAGATCTAATATGGTATTGAATCCCCCTCCCCCACTGCAGATGATCTGAGCAGTTGGGTATTTCGCACATTTCCGGAAGATCTCAGTATAAAACTCTGGGTCATCTATGTTGGGGCCATATATGTTGATCAGCAATATTTCAGTGTCGCCTAATCTGCCATGCACTACCACATATCTGCCATTAGGGTCGCTATCAGTTGCCAAGTGAGTAAACGGTAGTGTTCTGTGCACTAGTATCTTGACCCCCCGGGAAATGGTCGAATAGGATGTGTAAAAGTGGTGCAATTGTACTTGCTTGATCCCCTAGTAGGTGCGTTTCTTGAAGGAATAATATGCGTGCACCTGTCCTGTTAACGTACGCCATCACCTTACGCGTTTTCACTTGCATTCCCACACCTCTAACATTCCAGCTCATCAACGTTATCTCTCCAGGATGTGAACTAGCCATTCAGTTTGCATGTACCTGCCCCTTTCGTATTCCAGTGTGTAATTGTATTATTAAGATAATATAACGCTATCTGTCTGTGCAACATTTTCATTTTAACTCCCCAACTGTTTCTCCTTCACCCCTCCCCCACCCTCATAGTTCCCCAAACTTCAACTATGTATATCCCCCCTCTTCTCCTCCTCCCTCTTAACCCATTAACTAACATGTGCACTCGCATGTGGCGGTGCACTTCGGTGGCGGCCAGGTCCAGGCACCAATACGTGCTTCCTCTTCACCACGGTCTGGTTCTGAATACGTTACTATCACTCGTTATGCTATGTGACCATCAGCTTGCTACGACAAAGTATAACAATGATGTTTCTTCGTGGGTGGGCCCCTTTATACATTTTGTATTTGTTGCGGCCAGCTACCATGATAGGTCGGTCCTGAACAATAACAGTTGCATCGCAGGTCGGTTCACTTGTTATCTTCATCCTCTTCGGAGGCCTGCTTGTCGGGTAGGGGAATGTTAGTTTCAACGAAGGTGACTGCCTTCAGGAAACGGGAAAAATAAAGTTTTATTGTTGTGTTGCAAGTGTAGACTGGCTGGATACAACATTGCGTATGGTACCTTCCGCTCACATAGCATCTTCTTTATTCCCAGAAAAGTTTGTCATTCTTGTTGCACTGCCAGGGTGTAATCCTGGAATATGCGGAGTGTGTTTGACCCGAGTTTCAGTTCTTGCTTGTCTCTGGCGGCTCGTTCTATCAGATCCCTGTCCCTGTAATTCATGAGCCTAGCTATTATCGGCCTCGGGTATGCACCAGGCTTTGGGCACGGAGCAAGCGATCTGTGTGCTCGTTCCACCACGAACATCGCCGACCAACCTGGGTCACAAAACAGTTCCATAAGTAATTCCACAACAGCCAGTTCCATCGGGCCCTTCAGCGCATCCTCGGGAACACCTACAATGCGGATGTTATTGCGACGTGACCCCACTTCTAGATCTTTGCATTTCAATTTGACTGTACCCGGGTTCTCGGCCATGTTGATGACTATGTTCTGTAGCGTTTCAAGGGTGTCTTCCGTCTTGCTGATACTTGTCTCAGCTTCACTGATACGGCTCATCGCCCTCTCAAGTTGATTCCTGATCAATGTCACGTTGTTGTTGTTTATGCCGTCAAGCTTGTCGGTGAGCGCTGCAAAGCCCTGTTGCATGGAGTTGAAGACTCCATGTATATCTATGGGGGGTTGTGGTGGTGGCAAAGGAGAGGCCGCACTCCCCGTGGCGTTGTTGCTCATGTCTCTTTCCTTGATGGTGGGTTTTGGGAACTTTTCTATTGAACCAGTCTTCTTGGCTGCAGCGCCTTTGGGCATTTCGTTGTGTTTAGTAGCCTTGGAACTCTCTTGGGCGCTGTGGAGATTCGTCATTGTTAAACTGGGAGGATTCTGTAGATATATCTTCCTCTCTGCCTACAGAGGAACTTGGTTCGAGTATAGCGTATGAATGTTATCATACACTGGTATTCAGGGCATTTGCTACTACTACTTTGCGGTGCTACTGCTGGTGGGTCGCTCGCTGCATTCCTTGTTCAATTACCAGATTGATAGCTCCACTATTGCAGAGAGCTTCCCGGTGTGTATTAGTTGTGCCCTGTGCTTGAAAGTGTAACTAACTCCCTGCAGCGTGTATTGTCATGATATGACGTGGAGGCTACCACTGTTGTCTGCCAATTCGGTAAGTGGTTAGGATCGTGATTGCTGCGATGCAAGGTCTCTGGTTATGGCAGGGGGCAGGCAACTTTCCGTAAAAGCTGAATGCCCTTTTGTCTAGAATCATCTATGCCACAGTAGCTACATCCAACCGTCACTGTACAGTATAATTGATGCAATATATGAGAGAGACGGGTCCGTACTTCCTGTGGTTCGTGTGTGCAACACACGTGCGCTGCACAGATCTTGTTCGCTTATATCAGTGCTTGGGTTGTTTTGTTTATATCAGCTTGCTGGAGCATCCAGCAGACAGATTTTCTCTGCGTGTGTATGTCTCTGTTTGGCCCCTAAAGGGGGACTGCAGCAGCAGGTATGCCAGCCGCTTCCTCTTTGCTACCTGCCCTTGTTGTATTCTCATGTGGAATGCAGCCTGCTGTGTCCACTGCCCTCGCCGTCACAACGCCCAGTCCACGCAGCAACAAAACTCCAAGCACACGTGTAGTCAAACTCGGGGCTCTGAGAGTTTCCTATTCCCGTGGGTGTCCCAGTTGGGGTGAGCCCTACGGCTGTGTCTGCTCGGCACGTGTGACACTCCAGATCACTGACAGGTATAGAATGTTGGGTATTGCTGTCACTGTGTAACCTTACCGCTCATGCCCTGTAGTTTAAAACTGTATGCTTCCAAAACAGTCTCACGGCTGGTGACCCGGAAGGTGGGGCCTCCAAAGTTCTGTTGCACGCGCGTCATGTGATAATGAGAGCCGATGGGGTTGTGCAATAATTGTTGCCCTGGGGGGCATTAAGAGGTTCGACCCCAGGGGTATATCATGCAGTGACCCCTGTCCCCCCCACGGTGACAGGATCCTCCTTCATGCGTTTGGCCTGTGCGCCATGTCAGCTCACCCTACTGCAGGCTTTGTGGTGCCGATCGGGTAGGTGGTATATGGTCTCCTCATCAGGGTTCACTTCCCCGCTCAGTGCCGCACGGCCCAGGGCTTGGACGGCATCCCTCTGTTGTGCGAGCACAGGCGGCAGAAGGAGCCTGCTGTGCCTAGAACGTCCCTGCTCACTCTCCCTGCAGGGCTGAGGGTACAGTTTCCACCAGTAGTCCATATTATAGTGGGGAGATCTTCTCAGGTTTTCAGGTCTTCAGGCTTCTGACAGTCCCCACGGGCAGCAGCGGGCAGGGCAATCCCCCAATTCAGTCTAGCAGAGGGACATTCTCTAGGACTAAATGCCACCAGCTGGGTGCAGGATCTTGACACTGGTCGTTGGGCCCGCATTGGCGCTCACAGAGGTTCATACCGGCATTTCCTGTGCACGCCTCATCCAGCACGCGCTACCTCGGATAAGGCAGCTCGGGGCCAAGTATGAAGACAGTTATATCTTCGGTCTCTCTGTCTGGTTTCTCATAGTTTTTCGTGTGAACAGGACCTTCTTATATCACCTCATCGAATTTCTCCTCAAACCAGGCTGTTTTCATCAAGTTATACATCCCAGTCCCCGGCTCGCCTCCCGAGCTATCGCTCGATGCCGCATACAGCAGCCAGCGCAACAGCACCCCCCAGGGACAACCATCTTTACGCCAAACTTGAGAAGAGTATTTTTCATGTTACCAAAGTGGCATTTTTAGGTTATGACATTACTGACGAAGGTGTCCAAATGAGCATTTCCAAGGGGAAGGCAGTCTTAGATTGGCCGGTACCTGCGAATTTGAAAACATTACAGTCTTTTCTCGGTTTTGCAAATTGCAAAAGGGCACGTCTTCAGATCATTCGCGAAGATCTTGCCCCTCACACGTCTCTCACAAGTTCTAAGAAGGTCTTTGTTTGGGATACGGCAGCTGAGGAGGCTTGTGATTCCCTCAAAGCTGCATTTCGACCGCTCCCGTCCTGCTACATCCGAACCCTGCTAGACCTTACGTTGTTGAGGCGGATACTTCCGATATTGCTATTGGGCCAGTCTCTCACAAAAATGTGTGGATTCTAACGATCTGGATTTGATGGCTTTTCACTCCAGGAAACGGACACCATACAAAGTTAACTACACCATCACCGAGAGGAAATTACTACCAGTCAGGGATGCTTTCCTTGTATGGAGACACCATCTCCTTGGGACGGTTCTCCCTGTGCAGGTATACACTGATCACTGAAATCTTTTCACACTGCAGTCTGTGAAGTGTACCAGAGCCCAACATGCTCCTTGGCACAAATTCTTTTCAATGTACCATTTCATACTCTTACGTCCTGTCCCCTTTCCTCCATACTACATGGGCGTTCCTTCCAAGGGATGTGTTACGCTCACCTGGTATCCACAGGGACGCCACCCAGCCGGGTTACTCACTGGTATGCTTCTCAGCTTTGCCCTGATGTGGTCTGCGGGGAAGGTTCTGCCTTGTGGTAGAATTAGGCGTGCTCTCTGTCCTGCCTTCTTTGCAGGGGCGCGTTGTCTTTCATGGGCGAGTGCGGTCCAGTTACTTCACTGACGCCGACCTGTTTGATATTGTTCAGGTAGGTCTTATTGCTGTTCTTTAGTTTTGTTGCTATCCTGCATGCCTTTCTTTGTTTAAAATGTCTCTTTTTGCTCCCTTAGGTATGCGGAGCTTCAGCGCGGCGAACTGGATTGGTTGAGCCCCGCTGGTAAATGTTGGCGCATTAAGAGCACTATGATGTGGTAAGTAAGCGCTATGCGCAGTGCTGCAAAGTCTTGCCTTTGCTAACCTGTGTTTTCCTTCCTTGTAGGTCGCGGTGTTCTTCAGCGCGAGTGGAATGTCCGGAGTGCTGCCAGCCGAGAGGCGACCAGCCAGGTAAGCCTTTTGAGCAGTTCGTAATTTGTAAATGACTCTACTGCTTTCTTTAATGTTGCCTCTATCTTCCTCTTTCAGGTCGTTCTTTCCGGGAGGCGTGCAGATTCGAGGAAGCTGTTCTCAGTAGCTGCAAGTGTTTAAAGATGAAGACTGCAGGTGAGCGTCACGTTGCAAGCTGCAAAGTAACGTGAAGTGTGTTGTCTTGCTCGGGTGTGGTTTAAATAGCCCCAATAAAATAGTCAAGGAAAAGTAGTCCCTAGGCTACCACATCCAAAACACTAGACCGCATAGCTTGGTTCTTAGGCACCAAGCTATGTGGATGCCTCCATGTTGGCTGACAATAATAAAGTAGTTCCCAAGCACATTGTTTATTTATGGTGTATGAGCCTGGCGCCATAGGTGCCAGGACTGGCCCCATGAGGGCTTTTGAAGAGGATGCCAGGCTCTAGAGACCCGAGTCCTGACTCCACCTGGCCAATGGGTTTGCAAGAGGGGGTTTTGGGCGAGGGTCGTGACAGGATGGGAGACAGAACCTTTTTCACCAGAAAAAACCTTCTTCCCTTTTAAATTTAGAGGTGTGCAGGGGTGCGGTCCAGAGAGCATGCGCTGCTTTGACTCCGTCCTCCGGCACCACACCCCAGTCCCCTTTTATGCATAGACGTGAACGGGCCAAATTCACCAGTGCTCCTGGGTTTGGCTTTGGCCGTGTAATTTCACACACGGATACTTCTTCTCTTTGTCTTTTTTGCCTTTTTATCATACAGGTACTCGCTCTTCTCTGGCGCATGTCGACTTCCACAGGCTTCAGCAGGTGTCCATCCTGCGACGGGCTCTTCCCAACTTCAGACCCCCATGACCTCTGCCTTTGTTGCCTTGACCCAGACCACGGTTGGCAAGGTTGTACAGCATGCAACGCCCTGTCGTCTAGGTCTCTGAAGAACCGGCTAGCCAGGTGGAGGGAGCTTTTCCAGAGATCGCCTCCAGAGGACCTGAAGGACTTTGTCAAACATCGCTCCAGGCCCAAGGTAAGGCCTTCGCTCTCCATCGCACCCCACAAGGGAGACTCCTTCCCGGGGATTCGCCCGCGCGGGAGGGACTGCTCAGGTTCTATTACCAGCACGTGCACTGAGGCCTCCATGGCCACCGGTCTACGGTTCGAGGGATCTTTGGTTCCTCCCGGTGAGGGGCTTAGCCCTTGTACCGGCAATATTTATTTATTTTTATTTGGATTTATAAAGCGCCCAGCAGCCCAGAGGCATCGTGGCGCTGTTACAGAAAGTTCAGTTTAGTACATTTAGTAGCATTGGTTACAGGCAGGTAAATGTAGCATTGTTGGACAGGTGTTCAGTGGTTACAGATTGAACAATGTTGTAGGAAGTACAGGTTATACAGTGATTTCAGTTGAACAACTTTGTTTTCAAGGTTTTTCTGAACGTAGAGAGGGATTCTTCTCTTCTTAGAATGGGGGAAGCAAGTTCCATGCTTTAGGGGCTAGAACTTCAAAGCTAGTACCGCCAGCTTTTGCTCTGTTGAAAGCTGGGACTGTAAATTGGTGTGAGTATTTTTTACGTTTTGGTCTGTGGGTTGGCGCTAGGTGTATTCTTTCTACTAGGTATGCTGGTGCTGTTTGGGCGAGGCATCTGTGTGTGATGGTGAGGGCTTCGAATGTTATGCGATCTTTGACTGGGAGCCAGTAGGCATCTTTTCTTGCCTGGGTGATGTGCTCTCTCTTAGTAATGCTGAGTGCCGCTCTGAGTGCATTGTTTGTGCTATTTGCAGTCGGTTGATGTTGTTTGTAGATGTGCCAAGGAGTAGGATATTGCAGTAGTCTAATTTTGCACCTATTGCGGCTGTAGCAATGTTGAGGCGGTTCTTTGGTGATAGATAGGGTATACACACATTTCACCGCGGTATTTTTCATTGCGTGTTTTTTCATCGCCGTTTTTATTTCGAAAAAAACTGTTTTTTTTTTGTGGGGGGTTAAAAAATTAAATATATGGTTGTGGGTGTAAGGGAATAAAAAAAAGGGGGGGTGGGTTCGGGGGGTAACCCCCCTAAAAAAAAAACGGCAATGAAAAAACCTGCAATGAAAAATACCGCTGAGAAATAACGTAGAACCATTAGATAGATAGCTGCTGAAGATATAGCGCTGACTTGCCTGTCCATGGATAAGGTAGAATCTAGGTAGATGCGTAGGGTTTTCACAGAAGCAGAGGTTGTAAGGATTGTGTCTTCGATGATGAAGGAGCTTTATGAGTTGTCAAGTCTTTTTAGGGCTTCTTTGGGGCCTACCAATAGTATTTCAGTTTTTTCCCCATTTAGACATATGCCATTTGCTGCCATCCAGGCCTGGATGCGGGCGTATATGTCTTGGAGGGTTTTGAGGTCTTGCTCATAGTTGCCTGTTAGGGGAATGAGAATTTGTGTGTCGTCGGCATAGTTGGTGAAGGCTATGACGAATTTTCTAAGTCGCTGAATAAGGGGAGGGTGAATAGGTTATAGAGTGTAGGGGAGGTGCATGAGCCTTGTGGGACTCCACAGTCGATGGGTGATGGTAGGGCAGATGCTTGGTCTGAAAAGACTCTCATTGCTCGACCATCTAGGAAGGAGGTGATCCAGGCGGTGGCTTCTTTAGAGAAGTGGGCTCCGTCAGTAAGATGTTTACAAAGGATCTTATGGTCAACCAAGTCAAAGGCAGCCGAGAGGTGTAGGAGTAGGAGGAGTGAGGTTTTGCCTTTGTCCATGGCTTCCAGGAGTTGGTTCTTGAGGTCGAGTAAGGCTGACTCTGTGCCGTGACGGGGGCGGAAACCTGATTGCCTTTTTCCAAGGATGTTATGTGTTTCTAGATAGGATTGAATCTGTAAATATGCAGCCCTAGCCAGGATTTTCAACAGAAATGGCACTGTGGTAATGGGGCGGTAGTTGTTGGGGCGTCTAGGTCGAGGGTAGGTTTATTTAGTAGGGGCCGCACCCAAGCTTCCTTAAGGGTGAGTGGGACGGTGCTGGTGGCGAAGGATGCGTTGATGAAGGTGGTGACAAAAGGGGCAAGTGCAGTGGCACAATCTTTGATTAGGTTGGCTGGGCAGATATCGCCTTTGCATAGTGATGGTTTGATGTGCTTCATGATTTGGAGGTCTTCAGGAACAGTTACTTCTTTGAAGTTGAAGGATTTTGGTGGATTTCTACTATGTTTAGTGTTTCCATCTAGTTTGTCTGTGGACAGCTTTGGTGAGGCGCTGGATTTTGATTTTGTTTTTGAGTGTTTTGATTTTGTTTACCATGGTGTGTTGGATGTTGTTGCACCATGTGGCATTTTTCTCAGTGGGTTGTGTAGAGGTGGTGGGAATAGTAAGCTCGTTGTAGATGGCGAATAACTCTTTTGATTGTGAGTTAGCGTTTTCGATTCTAGCATTGTAAGTGGCTGCTTTGGCTGTAGAGATGGCCTTTTTATATTGTTTATCAACAAAGAGGTAGGTGTCCCTTGTGGTGGAGGAAGGATTAGCCTTCCAGGCGGTTAGCGCTACTCTTTTGGCAGTGCGTGTGTCCTTGTGTGAACCAGGAGTTAGCATGGAGTATCTTTTTGGCTTTTTTCTGTTCGAGTGGGGCTACTTCCTCTATTATGGTTTTTAGAGTGTTGTTATAAATCTCAACTAGTGTTGTGGGGTCATTAGAGGTGGTGTGAGCCAGTGCTGATTTTCCCAGGAGGGGGATTAGTCTGTCTGCAGTGAGCAGTTTTTTTGATCTTGCCATTGTGGCTGGTGCTGGAGGTAAAACCTCCTGTTTTTAGTGGTATAAATAAGAACAGTAAGTGGTGGATGGTCCAAGGTCTGGGGGTGTTTGAGCTGATGCCAGCTATGCAGTTGTGGTCATCAATCCAATCTAGGATTCAGCCTTTCATGTGGGTAGGTTCATTCACTCGTTGGGTGAATCCTAGATCTAGGATGGCTTTGATTGTTTTGTCTTTTGGTTCTTTAAAGCCCAAATTGAGGTCGCCTAGGAGTAAGACTTTTGAGTTTGCTTTTAAGTTGTCTCCTAGGATGTGAGTAATGTTGGTTTGGAAGACGAGAGTGGGGCCTGGTGGGCGATAAACAGTGTGTATTGTTAGAGTGTCATTAGGAGAGGGAGATATTTTAGCTGATAGTGAGTCAAAGTTGTCAGTTTTGTTGAACTTTAGCTGTCTAGCGATGAGGGTTTCCTTGGTGATCAGGGCAAACCCTCCTCCCTTACTAGATGTTCTGTCTTGGCGCAGGATGGTGTATCCTGATGGTAGGGTTTGGCAGACTGCTGGTCGGGAGGCTTCGTGTAGCCAGGTTTCAGTTATAGCTAGTATGTCTAAGTCTAGGTCAGTGATGAGATCGTGGATCTCTATAGCATGTGCTGGTAGTGAGCGAGCGTTGATGAGTGCTCACTGGAGTTGTGTTTTCTGGTTGTTTTTTTTGTTTGGTTGGAGAAGGAGCACTGTGGGGAATGTTGGTTGTGCTAGGTGTGTTTGACCTAGGGGAGATGGCATGAGCTGGTGGATGCTGGGAGTGTTTAGTAGGGAGAGTGATGGTGGAGGCAGCGGGTGAGCAAATCGGCAACTTAGTCTTAGGTTTCTGATGTGGAGAATATGTCCAAGGGGCCAGGCCCTAATACCGGCAATACGTCCGAGGAGCCGACTAAACGGAGCTCTACCAGCGCCCGGACTGAGGGTGTTCCGCCTACCAGGCCTCGGCCTGAGGAGCAGGGCAGGCCTCATGAACCACACTCAAGAGTCCTGGAGGAGGCTAGGCCCAGCCAGCCAAGCAACACGGCTCGACAAGATGGCTGCCGTGCCAGACTTCACCCGTCCGATGCCGCACCAGTATCGGGACTTCAACGAAGAACGAGTGTCAAGGTGGGACTGGTGTCAGCTAGGTACGTGGCCTATAGCCTATCCTTCATTGGCGCAGGGCAGGTTCCTGCTATGTCCATATGGGCAGGGTATGCAGTGCGTCCAGCAGCTCACCGCTACTCCGTCTATATCCCCTACCACACCTCCAGCCTGTGAGGACAGGTTCTTTGAGAGGTTCCTGGGACTCATGAAGTCCCCTTGGATGGGTGTGATTCTCAGGGATGCCATCAGGGAGGTGCTCCCTCCAATGCTTCCAGCACCTCAGGCTCCTCCGCCGACACTCCCTGCCCCGGCACAGCCTTTGCCGCCTGCTCCGGCCCCCAACCAATTCCTCAGGTGGTTCCGTACCAGCCTCCGCCACAGCTTCCGACACCGGTCCCAGTACCCCAGCCTCTGGATCCCGCTATTCCTCCACCGGGGCAGGATCCTGCGGACCCCCAGGTGGACACAGACGAGGTGGAGGATCCCAACACTCCATCGTCAGCCAAGGCCTTCTATGAACGGCTTGAAGGGATGGCTGAGTACCTCGGCCTTCCTCAACCCGAGGTCGAGCAACCATCGGAGGGAGTCCTCGCATAGGCCCTCACGCGACACCCCTCTGCTACAACAGGAATTCCACTGCAGACCGATGTAGTCACCCTGGCCAAGAAGGGTTGGCTTAAGCCCCACTCTTTTCAGCCAATCAATCGACACCTAGATGGCAAGTACAGGCAGATGGAGGGGGATACACTCTTGCTATCGGCTCACCCTCAGCCACACTCCTCAGTGATCACTGCGGCACCAGTATACTCCAAGCCTCAGTCGTCCTCAGCCTCCTCCTCTGCGGCGCTGCTAGGCAAGGAGGCGAATATCTTGGAGGTGTATGGGAAGAAGTTGTATTCCAACATGTCCTTGCATTTTCATCAGGCCAACACTGATGCCATGCTGGCTGCCGCTAACCAGAGGTTGTAGCTGTAAATTACTGATTTCCTCTCAGAGCTTTCTACGCAGAGCCAATAACGTTTCAAGGCGGGACTGGCTGAGGCCAAGCTGGTGGCGCAGGCTTCATGGAGTTCACCGTGGCCCACATTGACACCTCTGGCTGGGCCATCTGCATCACCACCGACATGAGATGAACAGCCTGGCTCTGGGTGGCTAAATTCAACCCCGGACATCCAGGAACGCATATTAGACCTGCTGTTCGAGGGGGGACCTCTTCCACTCAACCACAGACGATGAGTTGGACAAAAAGAAAAACAGCTCACAAACGGCCAAGTCTTTTTTATCCATCCTGATAAAGACCATGCCCAAATCGTACACCAAACCACAGCAGCGCTCAGACAAGGGGCGTACATTCGGAGGGTTCTGCAGCTTCCAAGAACGGAGGTCCAGACAGCCAGAAACACACGCCGACTCCACATTGGCGCAAGCAACAAAAAGTGGGGGAGAGTGAGGGCTTTTTCCAGTCCCCCTCCTCCACAACAGCCTCTGAGGGAAAGAAGGCATGACAGGCCCCTCCGGGTCACGTGTCTCCAGTGGGGGGCAGGCTTGCTCTAGATGCACATTTCTGGCACCAGAATTTCGCTGACCCCTGGATCCTCTCTGTAGTATCCACGGGGTACTGCCTATCTATCCCAGCCTCTCCTCCCTCCTCCCCTCCACTCCCTCAAGTTGGGACAGCAACTCTTCTGGCGGTCATCTGATCACTCGTAGAGAGCCAGGCTGTGGAGAAAGTCCCAGCCTCCCAGCAAGGCTTGGGTTTTAACTCCAGGATTTCTGCCATTCAGAAAAAGAACCAGGCAGGCCTGAGAGTTGTGCTGGACCTTTCCAACCTCAACCTCTCCTTACCTCTACAAAAATTTAAGATGGTTACGCCAGCTTTTATTGCAGAGACATTGTGCAAGGGAGACTGGATGTGCTCCCTTGATCTGAAGGACGCATACCTACATGTCCTGATATGGCAGCCTCAACGTTCTTTCCTACGGTTCAGGATCATGGGCTACCATTTCCAATACAAGGTCCTTCCTTTTGGCCTCAACTCGGCCCCCAGCATCTTTACCAGACTCATGAATACAGTGGCGGCCCTCCTCAGGGCACAGGGCCTCCACATCTACCCATACCTTGACGACTGGCTCGTCAGGGCTACATTGCCAGAAGCAGTTCACCACGCTTCACAGGCTCTTATGAACACACTGCACGATCTGGGCTTTTCGCTCAATCTCAAGAAGTCGCAGCTGCAACCAACGCAGACTCTGACATTCTTGGGTCTCATCTGGGACACATGCTCTGAGAGGGTGTTTCCCTCGGAGGACAAGATCACAGCCATCAAAAGGGCCACTACCCACTTCCTCAGCAGAGAGGGGGCCTCAGCCTGGTGGTACCACCACCTCCTGGGTCCTATTAGCCGTCCTCCACACAAGAACCAGGATGAGGAGAATTTAGCTGCACTTCGCGGCATCATGGAACCAGGAGCGGGGCTCTCAATCCGAGATGATCAACGTTCCTCTGTCACTCCACCCGGGCCCCACATGGTGGTCCAGGGACTGCAACCTACGGACGGGCAAGTGCTTCTGGCCTCCTACCCCACAGGTCACCATCACCATGGACTCCTCTCTGGAGGGATGGGGAGCCACCTTGGATGATCTTTCGGTCCACGGCACCTGGTCCCGACACGAGCAGGAGTACCACATCAATTGGTTGGAGCTGAATGCCATCTGGCTAGAGCTCAGGGCATTCCTCCCACTTATCAGGGGCAAAGTTGTCCACATCCAGACGGACAACTCGACCAGCATGTACTATGTCAACAAGCAGGGAGGCACCAGATCCCCTCCACTGTGCAGACTGGCGATATGCATGTGGGAGTGGGCCCTGGAAAACGACATCTACCTCAAGGCAGTCCACCTTCCGGGGGAATCCAACCTGGAGGCGGACAGGCTCAGCAGGTTGGGAGCGGACAACTACGAGTGGCTGCTAAACAACCTTGTTACTCAGGAGATCTTCAGCAGAGGAGGTTTCCCCAGGTGGATCTCTTTGCCAACTGTCACAACAGGAAGTGCCCTCAGTTCGCCTCCTGGCTGGGACAGGGTCCCGGCTCCCTGGCCGACGCATTTCTGATTCAGTGGAACGGCATCACGGCGTATGACCTTCCCGCCCACTCTGTTAATTCACAGAGTGATTTGCAAAATCAAGGAGTCTTGCCAGCTCAACATCATTTTAATAGCTCCATGGTGTCCAGCAAGGCCATGGTTCTTGGAGCTGCTCAGCCTCTCGGAGATGCCTCTGTTTCACCTCCCGACAGACCCAGCACATCTCCTGGCTCAGCAGGGGGGGCAGGGTCATCCACCCTGCTCCACAGAAGCTGGCCCTCACACCGAGGTTCCTGAGCAGATAACGCTAAGGCACCTCAGCCTCTCCCAGGCTAATCTGGGTGCAAGGCATATGAGGCATATAACTAGTCGGGTTCATTTTGTCTCAATAGAACTTATCAGAACAAAACATCTGTTCATTGGGATTCACTTAGAACTTACCCAGCTAGATAGTCCTAAAACCACTGGAACATTCCAGGAACTTATTATCTTAAGAAGATTTCCAAAGAACACAAATTGTTAACGACCACAGAGATGTGCTATACTCCCTGCACATTCTAAACACTTGTTTGGTCTTTTTTCTTGCCTTTCTTCTTAGTACAAGTTCTATCTTTGTATCCTTTTCCATAACACTCTGCTCTTATTGTATTGTTTTTTGTAAATATCATGATTTGTTTTTTGTTTGCAATTAATGAAATAATGTTGTGTATATATGTGTAAGTATACGTTCTTAATACAAGCGATTTATTTTCACAGCCCCTCGAGTTCTTGTTGGTTTTTCCTTCTGGACATTTTCTTTGGGTCAATCCTTCCAAGATACACTCCATTAGTAAATATAAATTAGGTTCCTTGATATTACAAATTGGTCATGCTTTATTCAATGACTAAAAATCAAGATGAACCTTGCTCAGTAGCAGTACTACCCTTTTTTGTATTAATCTGGGTGCAAGGAGCAAGGCTACCAGGGCCCAGTATAAAAGCAAATGGACCAGGTTCTGCCACTGGGCAGACTCCAAGGACATCGACCCCCTGGCATGTAGTTTGGACGACGTGCTCTCCTTCTCAGCGCACCTAGCCCACTCAGGCATACAGGTGGACAACTGCCGGACTTATCTTGCAGCTATCGGGGCTTACAGGAATTCGGAGGAGGGGGTCTTCTCCTCCAATCCAATTGTCAAGAAACATTTGACGGGACTTGCAAGGCTCTACCCGCCCATCAAGCAGCCTCACCCCGTGTGGGACCTGAACATAGTGTTGGGCGCCCTGGCGCACAAACCATTTGAACCTATAGCATCCGCAGACATCAGGCTGGTCTTACTACTTACTACTCGGCCTCACCTTGGCTCGCAGAGTCAGTGAAATCCAGGGGCTGGTCGCCTCAGAACCATAGTCTACCTTTCACAGGGACAAAGTAGTCCTGCAGACACACCCAGCATTTCTGCATTAGGTGCCGTCTGCTTTCCATTTAAACAAGGAAATTGTGCTTCCTGCATTCTTTGCCAACCCTAAGGACGAGGCACAGAGGGTCCTACACTGCCTAGATGTCAGGCGTGCCCTGAAATTCTACCTTGATAGGACTAATGGCTTCTGCAAGACACACGTCCTATTTGTCACATTCGGAGGTGCAAGGTCAGGCTATCAGACCTCCAAGGCCTCCATATCCCGTAGGATGGTCTTGGCCATCAAAGAAGCATACGAGGGGCAGAACAAACCTCTTCCGGCAAACATTCACGCCCATGCAGTCAGGGCCAAGGCAACAGCGATCGCTTTCCAGCGCAATGTCCCTTGGCAGGTCATAAGTAGGGCGGTCCACTCCATCGGCTTTCTGCAAGCATTACTGTTTGGATGCCGGCTCCAAAGCTGATGCGGCTTTCGGACAGGCGGTGCTCAGGAACCTATTTGCTTAGGGGGGATCTCTTCTCCACCCTGGGGGTACATGCAGTATGGAGGAAAGGGGACGGGACGTAAGAGTAATTATACGTTACTCACCGTAGTGACTAGATGCCTTTTCCTCCATACGTCCCGCCATCCTCCCCCCTAATAAAACTGGTGTCATAAGGCAATGTTAATCTATTTTCGACACTTCTTGGGGACTGAGGTGTGGCGCCGCAGGTTGGAGTCAGGGAAGCGCCTGCTCCCAGGGCCGCACCCATGCGCGCCTCTAAATCTAAAGGGGAAGAAGGTTTTTTCATGCAGTATGGAGGAAAGGGGACTAAGAGTATGTTAGTCACTACAGTGAGTAACTTATAATTTATTACTTATCGTTGTGATTCAATGCATTCAAAAGCAGATGCTTTATCGCGCATTCATGGCCCGTCGACTTGTGCGAGTACAGACAGTTCCCTCCTTCTTCCTCATCAGGTGGTCTGTGTTTGCACCATGCATCCTTCCTTGCATAGTTCTATTCAAGAGTGGGTACTGGGGCATCCGCATGAGATCAAATATAACGAATTGGAAATAATCCAAGGACTACCTTATTATCAGGGTCTGATCTACCTGCTGGACTCATCTTCTCATAGAACCGCCATGCAGTGGTGTCATGATTCTAAGTTCAATGCACATCCAGGTGGCAGAAAGACACTCTATCTATTACAGCGCTGGTGTTGGTGGCCGTCCATGAGTAAGGATGTTCCCGAATACATAACGGCCTGTGCCATTTGTGCTCAAAGCAAGAGTGCACCTGCTAAACCCATGGGGCTTTTGCATCCGTTACCTGTCCCTGAACAGCCCTGGGTTATGTTATCAATGGATTTCATAGTGGCATTGCCTGCAACACATGGTTATGATACTATATGGGTGGTCATAGATTCGTTTTTCCAAAAGATGGCCCTATTCATCCCTTGTAAGGGCCTTCCTACAGCACCCATCTTGGCAGATTTGTTTTTGAGACATGTTTTCAGATTCTTTGGTCTCTCACACATCATTATATCTGATCAGGGATCCCAATTCACTTCTCACATTTGGAGGGCTCTCGCACATTCCTTAGTTATCGATGAATGATATTCAAGTGCCTACCACCTACAGACAGACGGCTAAACAGAACATCTGAATGCTACACTTGAACAGTTCCTGTGGTGTCTTGTTTTTCAACATCAAGATACCTGGTTATGAGTACGAGTTATGGCAGAGTTAGCTTTTAATAACTCCATACATACCTCTTCACCCTTCTTTGCCTTTATGGTAGGCACTCTCCCTTTGCATCCTTTGGTTTCCCAAAACAGTCCTGCTGCCAATGCTTGTGTACGTGACCTGACTAAAATTTGCGATGAAATCACATGTCAGTTGCGTAGGTTGAAGGCTCGTGATAAAGCTTTCGTAGATGTCCACAGAACAACAGCTCCCCTGTATCAAGTGGGTTCAAAGGTATGGTTATCTACAAAAAACCTCTGAATCCCTGGCCGCAGAACACTTCTGCCTCGTTATGTTGGCCCTTACCCAGTTACAGCTATTGTCAATCCTGTTGCCGTACATTTGGCCCTGCCTACCTCCTGGAAGATCCATCCGGTCTTCCATGTTTCTCTTGTTAAGCCCTTCCATCCCTCTACAAGACTGCTATCCCATCCTCGCCCAATCACCATACAGAGTTCGAATGAGTACGAGGTTAATCGTATTCTGGATACAAAGGTCCGTAGGGGTGTCCGCATGTACCTAGTGGACTGGAAGAGTTATGGTCCGGAGGACAGGACGTGGGAACCAACCAAGAATATCCATGCCCCTGGGCTACTTTCACATTTCTGGTCCTTGCAGGGGGTGAAGGCATCTTTGTGGGAGGATGCTGTCAGGCTTGTGACACAGGTCGTGCGCCAGAAGCGGAGTCATATGCGTTCTGTTATCCTTCCTGCAGCGCCAAGTAACACCCATCTCTTTGGCTGGCATACATGTCGTGGGTCTCAAGTACGGTCCTCTCATGCTTCTCCTAATTTCCCTATTCAGAAACAGTCTCTTGCTCGAGGACGTTGTAGGTGGAAGTTGCAAGGGTAACTCTGGCATCCACTGCACGCTCGGTACAATGCGCTCCGCGCAAGGGGCGGAGTCAGGAAAAGTCACATGAGAGCAGGTACTTAGGCTTACAACTCCCATACGCCGCTGCTTCTGATTTTGAAAATCACGACTTTTGTTTCTTGTCCAAATCTTTGCGTTACTTTGTTGCCAGACCCTTTGCTTGCCCTAACGGATTTGCGTTTGTCTCTAACCCTGTATTTTTGACCTTGTGACTCTTGTGAATGAACTTTGGCTCTGCTTACGGATACTCTACACTCTTGCTTATTTTGTCTCTTGTTTCCCGCACGGCCATGACCTGGACTGTCAGAACGGGCCACCCTCTTTCATCACGTTTGGTCTCCTGGATAACCGCACAGCGACGACTCAGACTGCTTACCTGGGCTGATTTGGTAACACTGGAAAACAGAATTTATCAATGTTGTTTTGGGTGCATCACAAGTGTGTCTCTGCCAAACTACTCACCGCGCCTGGACTAGAGACTTCCACAAGTGGCGCACACTGTCGCTAGGTGCCCTCATTCCATCGAGACAGGTGGTACCAGAAACTAGAGACTATTGCCACTAACCGTATTAGGCGTCCACGTGCCGTCGTGTTTAATTTCTGTTTGTTGGAGTACACTTGACGCATCAGGTGAATCACATACTGACCAGCTCCCATACTTCATTTTCCTTTGCATAAACACACAGTAAGTCCCATATCATTGCATCTGGTACTGCATCCTCCTCTCATAAGCCATATAACATTAGTTTGCTCTGTCTTGTAGGTTCTACATTGCTCTGTCTTGTAGGTTCTACATTGAGGAGGTTGGCAGACCGAAATATACAGGTTAGAAAGGACCTCTCTTTGTCTTGATCCATATTGCTTAATCATAGTACAGTCAAGTGACTGTGTTCTTTGTTCCTTTACAGTTTCTGTGTTTCGTGCTGTGTTCCATCTTCCAATTAATTGATTTCTGTGCATGTTTTATCCATTCAGAGGGATACATTGGTAGGAAGAACCCTTTGACTACACTTCGAGTTCAACTACCAGATTTCTGACAGTCAGGATGGTTTTTCCACAGTTCATTATAATGCGATAGGGACCTTACCGCTTTCTTGTCACCAGAACCGTCTTCCACTTTGCAGTACTTCAATTGTCTTCTTCCAGGTCGACTAACCTGCCATGACTAACCACTAACAGTCCCTTTCTTCTTGTACTCACCTGCCAGGATAAAACTCCTATTGCTACTACAAGTACTATGTGGTGAGTCTGCTTCAAGCTTTCCACACTTCAATCCTTAATGATGAAACAGTAAAAACTCAACAACTATTTCAGAAAAAGATCTCAACACATTTACAATGGTTCTCACTTTGATTCATTTGTCCCTGACAATTCAAATTATATTCCTCTCCCCCTTGATATAGGTTACAAGGAGGGCCTCTGTTCTGCCATCCTTGAGTTTCCTTAATTATCTTTCTTTGGCATTGGTAATACTGGTTTCCCTTGATCACTCTTCTTTGACTTTGGCAATACTGGCTTTCCTTAATTTCCCTTCTTTGGCAATATTGGTTATAGTTCTCTTTTACAAATGCTCATTCTAAACCATATTCCTCTTGTTTAAATATTCTTTCCTTTTGACTTTTGCAAAGGTGGTCACAATGTTTCTCAACTTAATTTCTCTTAACATAAGAGTTGTTTCTACTTCGACAATAGTTGAAACAATGTTCCTCAGTTCTGTCTCGTTTAACATAAAAGTTGTGCTTAATTGGCTTCCATTCAATGGTTCGGTATTCAAAACCTTTAGCGGGAGTCAGCTGTCTGTTTTGGAGTGCCCTGGGATTCCCTAACATAGGCAAACTCACCAGCTTTTCCTTGCGCCTCCAATAGACCTGCTATTCCGTCTCCCTTTCTCTGACTCACGTAGACTTCTGACAGCTCTGGTAACGTTTCCTTCGCTCGCGCCTCTTGTAGCTGGAGCTTTCCCTGCTCCTACTGCTCTCTCTCCTCCCTCGGGACAGCCAGCCTCTATGCTGCTTCCTGCTGTGCATACTCTGCATCCTACAGGGCTTCCGACTTCTGCTTCTTCCATGACACGGCATCCCACTTTCAATCTAGTGTCGACTCTGTCTCATTTCCACAGCTGCTCCCACTGCTTCTTACTGGCTTCTCCCACGGCTTCCTTTTAATGGCCCGCACCTCAGGGGGTTTTAAATGTTCAAAAGTCAGGTGTGGGTCATTAGAACAACTAGATTGCACACTATAGTTCTGCAGCTCTGAGCCCCTCTTCCTCATCCCAGTACCTAGAGCATTAGGGGACTTGATGTCTCTAATGTTCTTCCGTTTTACATTGTTTAATTCCCTCTGAATCAATGATTCATAAAATGCATCTTCAGGAGGTTTTAAAGGAATTAATAGGTGACTCTTAATTTTATAATTCAAACCTAATGTGTAATTAGAACTGTCAGAAGTGGTGGTATTTGTTTCCTGATTTCTACATATAAAATTGACATCCACATCTACCATAGGGGTTTTCACAACTAACAACATGTGAAAAAGCGGGAGGAGAACCCTTACTATGACAACAAGCCATTAGGTATTCTGATTTTAGAGAAACCTCACCTTCAGAAGAGGATGAATACTGCGTCCATCCTAACCGAGTCATCCCATTACCTTGGGGGCCTCCTCCTCCCAGTTGATCCACCCAGCTAATACCACCCCCAGGGTTAGGATCAGGTTGCAGCTGCTTTCCCATGGTCACCTGGGAGGAGACTTTAGGCAGGGATTCGGTGAGGACTCTGCAGGATTCATCACAGCACTTTCTGCCATTTACTACTTTCTCTAACCAATCAATACTTCACCTTGTAAACCCGTTCAGTAATTCTCTTCCACACTCTTCTACACCGTCCTTCCTCCATCTGGTCTCTTAGTCCTTCTTCTGCCTCATTGAGCTTACCTGAATAGCCCACAGCTTCATGCCCTCTCTTTTATCCTCCTCCTTCTCGCGCCATTGGCCACCTCTGTCAGCTGCTTTCCCAGGCCAACCGCTGGTTTCCTTTGCTGAGGGACAGGTACCAGACATGATAAAACCGGCATGGATTACCCCTCTAAAGAAGCCCTCTCTACATCCCAATATTGTGACCAACTATAGGCCCATCACCAATGTGTCTTTTTTGCAAACAATTCTAGACCTGGCGACCTAATTGCAGATTCTGTAACACTTAAGGAAGACCAACATCCTGGACATGCGTCAATTGGGATTCCGACAAGCACAAGGTACAGAGATGTCGTTGCTAGATTTGAAGACAGACATACTTCAAGCAATGGACCTGGGTAGCATAGTGCTATTGGATTTGTCAGCGGTATGCGTTCGACCTGGTTGATCATTCGATACTGGTTCAAAGATAGTTACAATCTGCATATTTTTCGCTGTCAGCAGCAGATTGGGTTAAGTCATAATTATCTGATCAGTCTGCCAGGGTTTTCAGTGGCACTGCGGCAGCAGACGTGGTTCAACTGCCTTTTGATGTACCTCAGGGGTCATGTATATCCCCTACCCTTTATAACATTTTTAGTATGCCATTGGTCTAGTTATTGGATGAGAGTGAAATTATTGATACCATCTACGCTGACGATACACAGTGCCTAATCTCGATCTCAGGGTAGGAAAAAGACAATGACGTTCTGAACAGAGTCTATTGCGTTATTCAACTGTGTCAGGGGACCTCTGCCAAAAGGCAATTCCAGTTAAGAAAAAGTTATCCAAATAAGGAGCATACACCAAGCAAGAAGTAACGGAGATTTATTGGACCCACACAACTACGGTTTAGACAGTCCCGTAGAACTGAACTGAATGAAATGAGCTTGCCGCCGCCCACTGCGGCTGTATCTTTTATACATAAACTATAAAATGATCTTAAAACATTTTATTATATTTTTGGGACAGGTCACCAGAGTTGATTGGTGGAACTTTGTCAGGCCCCTATAGTAAGCTATGACATACTTGACCCTCATTGGCTAAAACATTTCTTGGAACAAAATCACATTAACACCCCTCGTGATGTCACAACCCTTTCCACACCACCCCACAATTATGTGATTATGCTGATAGGTCCAAACCATGTGTTGCCCATTGGTTGGCACTGTTCAATATATAACTTGATAAAGTTCTGCATACTGATTGGCCATGACATCTTGAGATAGCTAGAGATGAGACATTCTCACTGAATCCAATGATGTACCGCGCAGACATCCGCAAGGACACCAGAACCTCTTCTCTCTGATTGACTTCCTGTCACATGCCCCACAACCCCTGCCCTGTTGCTCTGGGCACTCAGCTTCTGTCTCATGCCTTACTGCCAAATGTGCCCTGAAAAAACTGTATTACTCCATGGCTGGATTTTAATTACTGTATTTGATTTAGATTTCTATGCCAACTCTCCTGGGACACCCAGCAACCTATCTCAGTGGCGATAAAAGTATCTCCTAAAGCAATTTCGATGAGACTACGCTCTCCTGGGAAACTTCAGTCTTGCAACATTTCTGTGCACTGTTTCTGTTGAAGATTCAGATAATTACCATTGCTGTCACTACGGTCTGTAGCCCTTTATTCTGAGTTGTTTTCAGAAATGTTTTTCCACCATAGGCCTACAAAAGATGGCTTCTCTATTGTTCACGTATTGCTTACCCAGTCCCATAGCCCCCTACTATACTACCCCATAAAACTCTTTACACCCCTACCTCTAAGCCTGCTATGTCCGCACGACACCCGCTACCCTACCCTTAAGCACACTTCACACACTCTTTTCTGTGTCGTTTTCTGTGCTGCGCCAGCACCTGCGTCTTAACAGCTATATCTTTTCTACATGCACCCTGGTCAGCGACGTCACCATTCCCAATGTCACCTAGGACATCACTGTTTACGTCACCACGTCACTTACATAGCTGGTACATGCGCCCCCCTTGACAGCGCTGGGCACAACATTCCCCCTACGATCGATTCATCGATCAACACATATTTTACTAGCAGCTCCTTGCTGTTATCCTTTGGCAGCCATATTCTTGTTACCCTGCGCAGGCTTTCCCCATGTGCCTGGTACTCTTCCAGGGAGCAATCCAATATCAAACAAGCCTTCTTCTTAGCCGAACAATCTATTCAGAATGTATCATAGTTGTCTATATCCAGGGGTGGCATTGTAAAAATCCCGAGGGACAATATTCAGGCATGTCTGTGTTTTTATGTGTCGTACATGTGGTGTCACTTCACTTGCCCCATTAACATCGAGAGTCAACATGTATGTTCCCCCTCCCCTGTTTCAATTATAAATCCTTAGCCCTATTTGAAATGTTAATGTTAATGTTAATGTTAAAGGACATTTGTACCGTGCACTATCACCACCGAAGTGATCCCCTTATCTTAAAAATATTATACAACCACACAGAGACCCAGGCAAACAAGTTATCGAGCCAGTTGTCAGTTGTTGCTGGGCTTGTTTCTTTTATCATAGTCTCATGGAGTGTGTGCAGTTCTTCTATAGACTTGGACAAAGTTCCATTAGCTGCATCATTTGCAGGTATGAAAGTACAGCAGCTGCTGCTGCCAATCGTTTTATACACTCCACCCTCCATAGCTGTTAAAAGATCCAAAACGTACCAGTTCTTGATCGCTACCGATCTCAATGCCCTCAGCTCCTCCCTTGCAGCGTTTAGCCCCTTTTGGTCGAGTTGGCTTGTTGTAGTACTTCATAACACATCGTCTGCAGCCATTTGGAATTGGTCGCTGCTTAGACCCCTGGAATTAGTAATTACCAAATATAATGTAGCTGCCTTGCTGAACAGGAAGAACTCTGATCGAATTGCAGCCAGTCTATCAGATGTTTTTTGGGACCAGTGATAGTTGTCTCTGCAAATTCTGTGCAAGTTCAAGGATAGGGCCATTCGTATGTGTAATCCCCCGTCCTGTGCTCAATGTTTTGTTTTAATTTGATCCTTTATTTAACAATGTAGGATGATCACCAAACAACCTCAGCTCTGAGTGGGGCACCGCGAGAGCGGGGCTATAGAGGGGAACTAGGGAGCAAATATCACCAAAGTCTGGGGGAGCTGGGCATATGCCTGGGTCCCACACATCCACCATAGGTCCATTAACACTGCAGTCTTGTTCCTCAGCGACGGCAGCAACATCTCCCTTTGGCACCCCATGTTCATTCCCAGGTGGGTAGAACCATTGCATCTGAAACATAATAATAGCATGTGTGTGCCTTTATGTGTACAGATTGTTTATTTTCATCTATCCATGTTAGAGCATGGACATGCTTGCTCCAAATTATTGGACAGCTCTTATTCACTTTTTCTATTGCATCTTTTTCGAACCCCACCAATCCTACCACTCTACATTGCAGCATTTTATGTTTTTATCGGGGAAAACTGACCTTTGAATGCACATTGATGTTTTTTTGTGACACTATGGTTTACTATGCCTTGTGGCATTGTGGCACGCTAGTCTGCTGTGAATTGTGAACAATTCCTCTCGCCCCCTTTGTGACATATTCCAATATGATGTGCTTAGTTGCTTCAACATTCACTATTCTCGATAGTATATAATGATCAGTGTACACCTTTTCCCCACCCATCTATCCAGTGAATGACAACTGTACGACCCTAGAACAGACCTCTTGTTGTCATGCCTACGGCACTCATTGAGGTACAATCATGCCCTACTGTTGTATCTGGTAACATCGTTACTCAGGGCAAAACAAAACACATGCACATAGGCACTCAAAACACTAGGTTCCCTCTGTAGACAGTAATATTGGAATGTTCAACTCGGACCACAACCCCCATAAAACCCAGCGATTCTGCTACCGAAATCGCTACGGTGCGGATTGCAGGCTGCCATTGAAACTACGGCTGTGTACAGAAGCTGGAAGCTTGCGGCGTACGCGTCGATCACGTGTGCTGTTATGAGTCATTTAAGATTCCCATTCACACCGCGCCGTTTCTTCGGATTGCTGAAGTACGACAAAAGTTTCCTTGTCATGTTTTGTTTCTCTGGTTTACGGATTACCTGTGTAATGCTTTTTGGATTGCCTGGTTTTTCCCATTCGGCTGTGTTGCCTTGGAGTGACTCTTTTGTCTGTCTCTCGGACTGCCCCCCTGCCTAACTCTGGTCTGCCTCACTGAACTGCTTTGTTTCTTGCCTTTAGTACCACGTTTTGGAACCCGCAAATTGCCGAACTCTGGTCTGCCTCATGGAACTGTCTGGTCTCTTGCTCTTTTGTACCACGCCTTGGAACTCGCAAATCAAATCGGATATTTTCCATCAAACAGCTCACCGTACGCAACAGTGAAACCTTCCATTGTACAACCTTTCTACATTTCCAAGTAAACCCAGCCGGTACAACCTTAGAGTGAAGACTCCTCATTTCTCCGACCTACTACTCTGGACGAGTGCAACCTTACCTCTGCACACGGACTGGATCCCACATGTGCTCTTGGTACCCTAATAGGCGTCCGCATGCTGTCGGTTCAGTCGTTGGGTCTTGAGACTGTCTTCCTGTATTAGGCGTCCTCGTTCCATCGGGTCAGCTCCCTGGGTTGCTCCATCAGCTAAGTATTCCTGAGGATTCCTTTTGGACTACGGTTCTCAATAGCTACTTCCATGGTGAGTGTATTTACAACCCCACACTTACACATTCGCATTCACAACAGTCATATCATTGTATTAATAAGGGGTTCATCTCTTCCTCTTAGATACTGGGTAATTCAGTGTCGGCTATTTGGTTCCCTGGAATTCTTGGTGGAATCTTTCCTATTACTTGTAGAAGGTTGGTTAACTTCCCATAGGGCGCTCATTGTATCTGTTTTTCCATTTGAAAGTCATTGATTGTACCCTCTTGTGTCCTAGGTTGACGGTGTCCACTGCTTCCATTCTTTTGAGGAATACATCGTCTGGGTCTGTATATATTCCAGACGGGGGTTCTATTGCTAAAAAGAATCAGTCGGCTACACTACAGGGTCAACAGTTCGACGGATTCTGACACTTGTTTTACACAAAGCCAAATGCATTAGGCATTACCCCGTCCTAACTGGTATCCCTTGAGGGCGAAAGAGCTTTAGTGTTGCCATGACATGTGGAGGGAGAGAGCACACATAACACTGGCCCGCTTTCGCCCCACCGTCCTCATATGATCATCATCATACCATACATTGCCGGATACAGTGCCATGTGCGCCCCAGATTGCATCTTCAAACCTTTCCAAGTTAAATACTTCACTTTTAGTTTATATTCCTTCATTATCACTTTGACTATGTGCATGCTGCCCCCTTCCAACTATTAACCAAATAAAAAGAGAAAACAAAAACACCATACAACAAAAACACATTTTATACACTTCCACATTTCTTTCTTGTTCTTCTAGTTTCTGAAACTCTCTTGGGCCACTCACTGATCTTCTGTACAGGCAAAATGAGCAAACAAATGTCATAGTGAACTGAACTATACTTCCCATTAGTCAGCACCCCTGTATTCATCTGCATAGGGAGTGCTGGCCTTGTCCCGGCAGACGTCTGTAAGATGAATCCATGGACACCTCTGAGCCATGTGAAGGAATCAGAAAGTAGAAACGGACAACTGAGGAAAGTTTGGGCTACAAATATTTATTAAAATCACAAGAAGGTTGGGAAAAGGCCTAACCTGCCCTACCTAACTGAAACTAAAGGTAGTCTGTCAGGAAGTCCAAAGTAAATGTCTGTCTGTGTCCAAAACCTATACTTGCCCTCACATCTACTTGTTCAAGTGTGTAGGGATGCCAGCGCCAAATGAAAAAGTGTTGTAATTGGCGGAAAGGGAGCAAATGAATACTGTAGTCATTCTTAGGCCTTGAAGTTTCTGAATGATCTAACAAAAAAGTAACTAGCGTACTAGGCCTGACGGTATTTCTCCTAGTGCAAATGCATGAAGTGTAACAGGCGTAACCATATTAGGGAGGGGAGACAAAGGGGGGACAAGACTGAATTTACTAGGCCTAGTAAATTCAGGTCATGCAAGTGTACAGACGGAAGTGCAAGGGAAGGGGGAGGGTGAACAAGTGCGCCCAGTCCAGCAGGGCCCTGGGCTAAGTGCAGAGCGGCTCCCTCTCTCATGGAACGAATGCTGAAAGTGCAGTAGTGCTGAGCATAGTGCAGAGGCCCGGAGGCAAGCACAAAGACTGGCGGGGGAGCCTGGGACCTGTGAGGCTCTGGAGCTGAGCCAGGCGACCAGTCAGTAAAGCTGAAAAGAGTTGGGGGAGTGAAGCTGGAGAGAAAGAGAGAAGAGATTAGCAAGGGAGTGTCTGAGAGAAGAAGGAAGAGAAGAGGAAGGTCTTGAAGAGTTTACGAAAAACTTAAGGAGCTCTGGCTCAAGGCAGAGAGGCAGGGAGGCTATTCCAGAGGGAGGCACCTGCAGCAAATGGAGATCTAACCCCAAATCTCTGCTTGGAAAAACGTGTCACACGCAAAGAGCTGGAGAAGGCTGTGTGGAGGGCTCTAGAAGGAGAGTGTTTAGGAACAGAGCATTGTAGATAATGCGGGCCCCGCCCCAGAAAGCCTTGTGGACTATGCAGAGGGTCTTGAACTTGATCCTAGTAGCCATGGGAAGCCAGTGGAGGTATTCCAGCACCGGAGAGATGCGGTCCCTGGACTTGAGGCCAATGATAAATCTTGCGGTTCTGTTCTGTATGAGCTGTAGCGGACGGAGAGTAGAAGTTGGAAGATTGAGAAAGAGGCTGTTGCAGTAGTCCAGCCTAGAGAGAACCAGGGATCTGGAGATGGTGAGCCTTTGGTGGAAGGTGAGAAAAGGTAGAATACCTCTGATGAGGTGCAGCTGATATTGGGACTTCTTAGAGATGTCTGAGATGTGAGAAGAGAAGGAGAAAGTGGAGTCAAAAAGGAACCCCAGATTTTCTCTATCTTACTGGCATTGAGGCAGAGATTGTTGGCAGCACACCAAGACTGAATTGCGGACAGGCAGAAATGAGTGAGGAGGAGAAAGAGGCCGAGGGTAGCCTGAAGGAGAGCTACGTGTCATCCGCATAACATTTCAAGTTAGAGGTAAAGGTAGAGATCCTATAGGCCAGATGGACAGTATAGACATTGAAGAAACACAGGGATAGGCTAGATCCCTAGGAATGCCACAAGTAATAGAGAAAGTGATAGAGGAGAGAAAGGATGCAAGTTTCACCTGGGAAGGATGGTCCAAGAGAAAGGAGGCAAGCTACGCCAGGGCCAGATCTGTGATGCCCACGGTATCACGGTGATGGGAGATCAAGATGTTGTGGTTAACCGTGTAAAAGGCAGAAGAGAGATCAAGAATAATGAGGAGAGAAGGAGAGTAAGAATCAAAAGTTTAGAGCAGTTTCTGTGCCTCTGGATGCTCTAAACTTAAAGCCAGACTGATGGTCATGGAGACAACCAACAGATTCAATGTGGAGGGTAAACTGAGAGATAACTAATTTCTCTAATGTTCAAACAAAGGTTCAGAGCTTCTTCAACAAGAGGTTCTCCCTTCCACAGGATTCAAGACTGTTCGCTTTCAAACAAAAAGGGGGTTCCCTTCCCCAAGCTTTTCAGTGTATAGGCACGCTACAAATAAAACATCATATCATAACTCAATGTTTCCAAATCAATACAATTCCTCAGGAAACTTCCCAGCTTTTCAGGCTTCTGTGTCTTTACAAAGTTCCAATATCACAAAGTTCAGTTTTTTAAGTTCAAAATACACAAGCGTTCCTTGACATTCAATCACAAACTTATAGATGAGTTAAGTGGATTTCCTTTAGTTGGATGTACTTGGTCTAGGCGCAGTTGTCTGACCACGTGGTCCACCCATTACAGGTCATGGAACTGACACACCTTATTTGCTTCTCTTCCACAGTTACACTGCCACTGCTTCAGCTTATCAGTGGTATTCGACTTATACTCTTGCAGCTTTTTCAATACTGATTTTGCCACCATTCACTTGTTAGAATATCAAATCTTTTCATAGCTTTGCTACTGCTTCAGCTTTCAACTTATACAGTTCCTCTTTTCCTTATGGCTCATGTCAATGCTTGTTTTCCTCAGATTAAACAATTCCTTATATTCTTTATGGTGCTTGCCAGTGCTTGTTTTCTTTAGTTTACACAATCCGGTTCCTTTGTATCAGGGAACTCCATCCACTGCTTTCAATCCAAGTGGCATTCAATCATTGTTACTTTCTTTTGGTTTGGTATTCAAAATTTGAAATCAGTAAAATTAATTAAAGCAACCTCAAATTCCCAGTTTACTCTCCTGCTGGGAATTTGCACCCTGTTCACGGGCTTATTAACACTTTCAAAGTTCACTGCTTTTCTTGCCCTTCCTTGGCCTTGTCAGTTTCATTACAGTTCGGTATTCACAAATCGTTGCATTAATATCTGCTTTCAAGTTATCATAATTATCAATCATCTGTACTTTAAGTTGGACCAGCATTTCGATTGCCTACACTGTCTTTTGCACACTCACAAGTGATCCAACCTGCAAACACCACACGGTTCGCACCACAGCGTCCCAGAGTAATTCATCCTGCTTTGACTCACCGGGTACGCTTTCTCTGTGTGCTGTCCTCTGCTTCAGCAGGCTCTCTGTGGCTGTCGCTGCTCCCGACTCAGTACGCCTCTCTTCCAGGGTTCCCGCCAACTTGGGTTACCGGAGAAGGAGTCCTCCTACTCCAGGAGGTCGGCAGACCAACCCTGCCACCAGAGACCTTCCGAAGGCACCCGCCACAATCCGCTTCTGCTGCAACAACTCACCAGCTCCTTGGCTGCTTGGACACGCGTCTCCCTGCAATTGTTCCACAGGCGATCTTTTTAGCCTCACCTGAGTGGGCCATTTATACCACCTCTTTGCCCTCAGGCGCAGGCAATATTCTTCATTTGCATAACGGTCTTGGTACTCAGCATCCCTCTTCCTCGTCCCAGTACCAGAGCAGTGTTTGTGTCTGTCTGAATTAATAAAGGAAGGGTGTATGTTTCTATGTTGTCTCTTCCTCGTCTCAGTACCATATTGGTTTGAATTAGGAGATGGTTTTCTGGCAAAATAGGGAAGGGATTGGTAATACCCAATAAAAGCCTGGGGGACAATAGATTAGATTCCTTATAAAAGGGAAATGGGCGGGATACCATGTCTCACCCAAGGGTGCCTCATCTGTCTGCCCAGGTGATCCTCTCCCGCATTTCCACCCCCTGGGTCAGGATTCGAAAGTGACAGTCTTTCTATGGCCACCTGAGGGGAAGATATATTGGGAAAATAAGTAAGGACACCCTCAGATTCCTCACATACCCTTCCCCTATGCAGGGTGGATCTGGATGTTTCACAGGGAATCAAGGCAGGAAGTCGACATTTCCTTGATCTTGACCCTTCCTTTGTTCCACTGTGAAAAAGTAGGGTTGCAGATCCAGAAACCACTGCATAACTCATGGATTGGATTATTTCCTTTGGCTAATCCATACCAATGGTTATGGTCAGTGACTAGCCTAAACTTCCTTTCCGACAGATAGTACTTTAAATGTATGATAGCCCATTTTATGGCAAGGGCTTCCAGCTTGATAACAGAATCGTTTTTCTCTCTGGGAAATTGTTTCCTACTTATGTAGAGTATTGAATGTTGCAGGCCGTCATGGTATTGGGAAAGGAGGGCTCCTAATTCCACTAGAGAGGCATCTGTCTGAAGAATGAAATCCTTCGAGAAGTCAGCCCCTTTTAGAATGGGGCTCTGACAGAGGGTCGCATTCAAGGTTGTGTAACATTTCTGATCTTCTTCATTCCACCTGATCTTTTGGGGTTCTGCATTTTTCAATTTGTCAGTGAGTCTAGCTATTTTACTTGAAAAATTGAGGATATATCTACGGTAATAACTAATTAGTCCTAAGAAAGCCCTAAGATCTTTTTTTGTTCTGGGTTTAGGGGTGTATAGCAGACTGAGACAATTTACATTTCTTGGGATTAGCTTTTAATCCTGTGGCTCTTAAGACTCTCATGACTTTGTATAGATGATAGATACGATCCTCTTAGGTCTTGCTATGAATCACAATGTCATCTATGTAGGCCCTATAAAAGTTATATTAAGGTTGCAAGATTTTATCCATCAACCGTTGGTATGTTGCAGGGGGGCCCATGTAGCCCAAATGGCAGGAATTTGAAGTGGAACAGGCCTAGGGGTGTGGCAAAGGTTGTTTTTTTCTTTATCAGGACCGTACAATGGAACCTGCCAATAGCCATTTGTAAGGTCTATGGCAGAGAGATAGACGGCATAACCAAGGCGGTCAATAAGATCTTCAATACGAGGCATTGGGTAAGCATAAAAGGCCGATATTGCATTGACTTTTCTGAAATCAATACAAAATCTCTAGCTTGAATTAGGTTTGGCTACTAATACAATGGGGAAGACCAGGGACTGGTGGATGGCTCAATAATATTAGCTTAAAGCATCTGCTTGACTTCCTGGCTGATGATCGCTTTCCTTGCCTCAGGTAGCCTATAAGGTTAGAGGTGTACCACTTTGCCCTCAGGGGTGCAGATAAAGTGGTAGAATCCTTTCACCCTCCCTGGCTTTTCTTTAAACACATCAAGAAAATGGAGGAGTAGGTCATAAAGATCTTGTTTCTGGTTGTTACTAATATCAGGAGGGATAAGTATCTTTCTATCAGAGTCACCGGATAATAAACATGCCAAAATGGTGGTAGTTGACTGTGGGGTTTTCTTTCCACTCTTTAAGGAGATATATACATGGTATACCTGGGTTTTCAATCGACGGTCAGGTAGGGAAATGTAGTTCCAGGGTCCTGTCTATTCTAGCACCTCACATGGTCCATGGCATTTAGATATTACTTTCTTCTCGGAGGTTGGCAGCAACACTAGTACTTTTTGTCCTACCGAGAGAACATAAGGTGTCCTTTCGATTATATGCTGTTTTCTTTTGGTCTTGAGCTTTGGCCATATGCTTTTCTGCTAAAGATATTACCACAGTCATATGTTCTTTAAACCGGTGTGCGGTTTGCAAAAGTGGGATTGGGGCTTCCTTTCTTTCTTCCCTGGTTTCTCTTAACATGTCCAGGATGCCTCTGGGTTCCCGTCCATGAAGTAATTAAATATGGTAGAATCCTGCAGAAGCCTAGAGGGTCTTCCTAAGAGCAAATAATGCTTAAGGTACCATTTGATCCCAATTCCTTCCATCTTGTTCCACTAACATCTGTAATATTGTCTTCAGTGTCTTATTAAACCTTTCTACAAGGCCATTGGTTTGTAGATAGTTTACTGAATTTCTAAGGGTGGTAATGTGTAATAGTTGTTTCACTTCTCCCATAAACTTGCTCATGAATGTAGAGCCCTGATCCGTTCAGATTTCTTTAGGAATCCCTACTCTCGAGAAGAAGTGGAGTAGGTGTGTCTGGATCTGCTGGGTGGTATTGGCTCTAAGAGGAATGGCTTCTGGATATTGAGTGGCATAGTCTACTATGACCAGAATATACTTATTCCCTGACTTTGATGTTTCCAGGGGACCTACAATATCCATGTCAATTCTGGAAAATGGAAATTCAATTATCGGGAGTGGTTGTAAGGATACCGGGGGTGGCATATGGGCACTGGTCTTTTGGCAGATTGCACAAGACTGCCCAAAAGCCTTAATATCTGCATGAATACCAGGCCAATACAATTTTTGAAAACGTGTGCATGGGTTTTGGTTTGTCCTAAATGACCGCCTGTTAGATGGGAGTGAGCTATCTCCAGGACAACCTGCTTATTGCTTTTAGGTAAGACTAACTATGTTCTAGCCAGGCCCTCAGAGTGGTGTCCCTCTGTACATTAATAAATGATTTAAAAAGAAAAACGGTCCTCCTCTCTCATGGCCTTCTTTCTCTGGAGGGATTTGTAGGAAGGCTGCAGCTAACAGTGGGTCATTCCTTTGGGCAAAGGGTAGGTCGGGAAGAGTTTCTAGTTTTTCCTCTATGACTCTTCAGAGCTCTGATTTTCGTGGGGTGTCAGGTGGTTCGCCAGCTTCCACAAGGCTGTGGGTACCTCGCTCTGTCACCTCTCTCCCGGCCTCTTCTTTTACCCTAGAAAACATTGCTCTCTCGACCACTCCCTGTGCAATTTTGGCCCCTTGATGGATCTGAAAGGGATCTTTCCCATGGTTTTGCAGTAACACTTTTATTGATATTGATATTGATATTTTATTTCTATCGCGCTCATACACAAGTGTTTCAGAGCGCGACAAGGCAAGGGAGGGGAACAGGGGAGAACAAAACAGCGATCTTACTAGGCCCAGTGACAATGGGAACGCGCAAGTGCATGGGAGAGGGGGAGGGGAAAAGCGCATGGAAGGGGGGAGAAGAGGAAAGTGCAAAGCAAAGGAGAAACAGATAAATAACAATAAATAAATAATAAAGACAACAAGCAGTGGTAGTACAGCCAGCAATTAGCAAGTGCTAGGTTTAAGGCAGCAGCCAGGGTAGGTCTGATAACTGCAGGAAGAAAAAGGGGGGGCTGTATGGGTACAGATACAGACCTCAGTGCAAGGGGTGGCCCGGAGGCAGTGCATGAGGGTGGCAGGGTGAGCAGGTACATGGGCCCGGAGGACAGAGGGTGGCCAGGTGCACGGTGCCAAGAGAGAACAGATCAGCAGGGGATAGGGGGAGCAAAGGCAGAAGAAAAGAGGAAGGTCTTGAGATGCTCCCGGAACCGGAGATGGTTCTCCTCAAGTTTTAGAGTGACAGGGAGGCTGTTCCAGAGGGAGGCCCTAGCCAAAGATAGAGATCTACCCCCAGCTCGTTTCTTTGAAAAACAACTGACCCTGAGGGAGTTGGAGAAAGAGGAGCGAAGAGCTCGAGAGGGGAGGAATTTGTGGAGGGATAGCTGAAGGTATTTTGGACCCAGGCCCCAGAAAGCCTTGTGGACATTGCAGCGGGTTTTGAATTTAATCCTTGCATCCACTGGGAGCCAATGGAGAGATTTCAGAGCTGGAGAGATACAATCCCAGGGCTTGAGGCCAAGGATAAGTCTTGCAGTCCTGTTCTGAATTAGTTGCAGACGGCAGAGTGTAGAGGGAGGTAGATTTGTAAAGAGGCTGTTACAATAGTCCAAGCTAGAGAGAACCATAGCTTGCGATACCAGGAGCTTCTGGGGGAAGGAGAGGAAAGGCAGAGTACCTCTGAGGAGTTGCAGTAGGAAATTTGACTTTTTAGAGACCTCTGAGATGTGGGCGGAGAAGGAAAGGGTGGAGTCAAAGATGACCCTGAGGTTCTTAGCCTCACAGGTGGGGGTAGGAGGAGGGCCAAGGGAGGCCAGCCAGAGAGTGAGGGGAAAGGATGGTGAAGGTGTGCCAATGAGGAGGATCTCCATCTTGCTGGCATTCAGACAAAGATCATTGGCGGCTCACCAATCATGAATGGCAGTTAGGCAATCAGAGGTGAGAGAGGGAGAATAGGTGGCAGAGGACAGCCTGAAAATGAGTTGTTGAGTGTCGTCAGCGTAGCACTGGAAATTTGAGCAGAAAGTGGCAATGCATCAGGCGAGAGTTGCCAGGTATTGTTTGAAAAGCCACGGCGAGAGGTTAGACCCATGGAGAACACCACAGATAGAGAGGAAGATAGATGAAAGGACGGACCCAAGTTGGACCTGGGAGGGTCTATCTGAGAGGAAAGAGGTCAGCCAGGCCAGAGCCTGTATCAGTGATACCCAGGTTTTCACAGAGACGGTTGAGCAGGATGGTATGGTTGACCGTGTTGAAGGCAAAAGAGAGATCGAGGAGGATGAGGACAGAGGGAATGTTAGAGTCAAGTTTGGAGAGTAGATCTTCAAAGAAGTTCAGGAGAGCAGTTTCCATGCTTCTGGCAGCTCTGAAGCCCGACTGGTGGTCATGGAGACAGCCAACAGAATTTGAATGAAGGTTAAGCTGAGAGATGGCCAACTTTTCCAGGAGTTTGCCCAGAAAGGGAGCGATGGAAATTGGGCGATAGTTAGCTGGACAAGAAGCATCAGCTGTGGGTTTCTTGAGAAGAGCATGCACAAATGAGTGCTTCAGAGGGGAGGGGAAGGATCCCGAGACAAAGGAGTGGTTGCAAAAATCAGCAAGGGCCGGAGCAAGGGTGTCAATGTGGTCCTTGATGGTTTTAGAGAAACAGGGATTAACCTGTTTTGACAAGGCTTTCATAGATCGGACTTGTTTAGTGACCTCATCAGGGGAGAAAAAAGGATAGGACGAGAAGGATGGTGGGGGTGGCTAACGGAGGGTCAGCAAGCACAGATGGAGAGGGGAGAGGTGGGGTGTGGGTGGAGAGGGTGGACAGGATGTCCTGGGTTTTTTAAACGAAGTGAGAGGCAAGGGCATTGCAAAGAGCCTGGGAGGCAACAGGAGGGGTAGAGACTGCAGCAGGATTGGCCAGCTCCTTTCAGATTTTAAAGAGTTAGACCGAGTTGTTAGATGCCGCAGAGACACAAGCTTGAATGTGGACTCTCTTCTTGGTGAGGACAAAGAGTCGGTATTGCCTTTGTAGCAGGTGACAGGCCAGTTTGTCAGAGGATGAATAGGAAGTCCTCCATTTCCTCTCAGCCGCCCTACACTTACGTTTAAGTGTAGCTAGGTCAGAGTCATACCAGGTATTGCACTTGGCTTTGGACTTCAAACGGATCCTCATGACAGGGGCAAGAGAATCAAGCGTATCAGAAATTGAAGAGTATAGCAGAGACAGGGCTGTGTCAGGATGTGAGACAGCCAAAGGTGGGGGGGGGGAGAATGACATCTTTACGTCTCCCCTGACGTCTGGATCTATAACCCCGGCTAAACACATCCATTCCAAATGTCAATGCTAACCCTGACTTGGTAGCCAATCTGATGTATGTATGTGGTGGTGGAATTAAAACCAGGTCAGTGGCATCTGTCTTCTTTCACCTGGGGGAATGCCTTCTTCCCTACTACTGCAAATTTCAAAGCTGATAGAGCATTATGTGGCTACTTGAAGGTCTGATGCCTTGGGACTTAACATCTCAAACTTTAGAGTTCCCCAACTTGTATCGGTTGAGCCGCAATCCCACCCTGAACCCATTTGTGAAGGCACCAGAAAGTAGAAACATACAACTGAGGAAAGCTTGGGCTACAAACATTTATAAAAACATTTATTAAAATCACAAGAAGGTTTGGAAAAGGTCTAACTTGCCCTATGCTAAGGTGGGATTTCTTCACCCACAACAGGTCATGGAACTGACACACCTTATTTGCTTCTCTTCCACAGTTACACTGCCCCTGCTTCAGCTTAAGAGTGGTATTCCACGTATACTCTTGTAGCTTTTTCAATACTTGTTTTTCCACCATTCACTTGTTAGATTATCAAATCTTCTCATTGCTTTGCCACTGCTTCAGCTTTGAACTTATGCAGTTCCTTTTTTCCTCATGGCGTTTGCCAATGCTCGTTTTCTTCAGATTATACAATTCTTTATATTCGTTATGTTGCTTGCCACTGCTTGTTTTCTTTAGTTTCCACAATTCTCAGCTCCTTTTGTGTCAGGGAACACTATCCACTGCTTTCAATTCAAGTGGCATTCAATCATTGTTGCTTTCTTTTGGTTCGGTATTCAACTTCAAATCAATCACATTAAGTAAAGCAACCTCAAATTCCCAGTTTACTCTCCTGCTGGGAATTTGCACTCTGTTCACGGGTTTATTCACACTTTGAAAGTTCACTGCTTTTCTGGGCTTTCCTTGGCCTCGTCCATTTCATTACAGTTTGGTATTTACAAATCTTTACATTCATTTCGTTCAGCCTTCAAGTTATCATAGTTATCAATCTTATGTACTTTAAGTTTAACCAGCATTCCTATTGCCTACGCTGTCATTTGCTCACTCACGAACGATCCAACCTGCATGTACCACGTAGTTCACACCAAAGCGTCCCGTAGTCATTCAGCTTGCTCTGACTCACTGAGTACACTGTCTTCATGTGCTGTCCTCTGCTTCGTCAGGCTCTCTGTTGCTGTCACTGCTCCCAACTTGGCACGCCTCTCTTCCTGGGTCTCTGCCACCTTGGGTTACCGGAGAAGGAGTTCTCCTGACTCCAGGAGGTCGACAGACCAACCCTGCCACCGGAGACCTTTCCGAAGACACCACAACAATCGCTTCAGCTGCAATGACTCTGCACCTCCTTGGGGCTTCAGACATGCATCTCCCTGTCTTCTCCTCCGGCTTTTCCTTCTGCAAGCGTTACACAGGTGATCTCTTTAGCCTCACCTGAGCGGGCTATTTATACCACTCCTTTGGCCTCGGGTGCAGGCAATATTCTTCAATTGCATAACAGTCTTGGTACCCAAAATCCCCCTTCCTAATCCCAGTACAGAGTTGTGTTTGTTTATTTCTGAGTTAATAAAGGAAGGATGTATGTTTCTATGCTAGCTCTTCCTCGTCTCAGTACAATAATGGTATGCATTGGAAGATGTTTTTGTGGCAAAATGGGGAAAGAATTGGTAATACCCCATACAATCCTGTGGAACAGTTGATTCCTTATAAAAAAAGAAATGGGGGATACTGTGTCTCACCCAAGGGTGCCTCATCCCCCCTCCTCAAGTCTCCTCTGCCCAGGTTATCCTCCCTCGCATATCCACCTCGAGGGTCAGGATCCGAAAGTGACAGCCTTTCCCTGGCCACCTGGAGGGAGGATATATTGGGAAAAGAAGTGCGGATGCACTTGGATTCCGCACAGCCAGCTTCATTGCTCGTGGTGTGCACTGTGTCACCGCATAGTGTCTAGTGAAGCGTGGCTCCTTCCAGGTCCTCAAGTTCTGTATTAGTACTTTGTCATCAGGATATAGAGAGGAAGCTGTGCAGTAAACTCTTCAGTCTCTTGTGTTTGTGAAGTGTCTGGGCTTGGTAGCTGGACGGCAGACATGTCTTGACGGGGTTGTATCTGTCAACATATGCATTTAAGAGATTTGGTGAGCTCTTCAAATACATCTTAAATTCATCCCTCAGGAGCTGCGCCTCACTGTTAGCATTTGAAATTGTGTGTACAGGAGTGTGAGGCGCACTCATTCTCCTGCCTGTGACAATTTTGTGCGGAGTCAAATGGTGATCCGTGCCAGAAGTGCATAGCGCGAACAAAGCGAGAGGCAAACAGTAAAGCCAGTTCTTGCCAAGTATTGCATAAAGTTTGGCAATGCATTCTTTAATCAGACCATTTAAATGCTCAACAGGCCCACTGGCTTGGAGATGATCTGCAGAGCACAGTTTGCACTTTATAGCCAATAAGTATGTTATTTTCTGGCCACCCACTTTGGACCCTCTTCCTGCTCCTACCTGTGAAGCTAGGAACCTTGGGGTCATCTTCAATGCCACCCTCTCCTTCTCTCCTCACATCTTTGACGTCTCTAAAAAGTCAAACTATCAGCTGGACCTCTTCAGAGGTATTCTTCCTTTCCTCACTTTCCCCCAGAAGCTCTCTGTCTCCAGAGCTTTGGTCCTCTCTTGACTGCACTACTGTAACAGCCTCTTTCTAAATCTTCCTGCCTCTACGCTCCAGCCTTTACAACTCACCCAAAACAGGATTGCGAGACTTGTCCTTGGCCTCAAGCCCAGGTTTTGTATCTCTCTAGCTCTGAAATCTCTTCATTGGCTCCCAGTGGTGGCAAGGATCAAGTTCAAGACCCTCTGCATCGTCCACAAGGCTTTCTGGGGCCTAGGACCGCACTACCTCCAACTCTCTCTCCTAAACATATCCTTTCTCGAGCTCTCCGCTCATCCACCTCCAACTCTCTTAGGGTCAGTCACTTTTCCAAGCAGACGGTTGGGGGCAGATCTCTATCTTCGGCTGGGGCCTCCCTCTGGAACAGCCTCCCTGCCGCTCTCAAACTGGAAGCAACTGAAGACCTTCCTTTATGCTTCTGCTTTCTCTCTCTCCCCTGTTGATGTTCTCGTTCTGCTGTGCTAACTGGCTACCTGGCCACCCTCTGAACCTAATGGGGACCAGGCTCCCTCATGACCAGTAGCCCCATGCACTGCCTCCAGGTCTACCACGCACTATGGACTGCATCTGCAACCCTATAATTCCCCTGCCTATTTGCACTTGGAGCCGGCAACCCAAGCGGCGCTCGCTCGAGGTTGCTTATTGCACACTTCACCCCCACCCCCCATGGCACTTCTCCTCTCCATGCACCATGCACTTGCGTGATCTGAATGACACAAGGCTTAGTATGATCGTTTGTTCTGTTCCCCTTTGTCTTCCCCTTCCTTGCCTTGTCGCGCCTAGAAACACCTGTGAACAGGCACGTCATAATTAACTTATATCATTGTTGTTTTCTTCTCTGGCCCCTGTGAGAAACTGTTATGCTCACCTGGTCTCTGCGGAGGCATTGGGGCATAGTTGCAGCCCTCCCTGAACTTGAATCACCCCCTTCAGGCCTCTCCCTCAGTAAAAAAGCTGTGAGCAATGGTACGTGGTAATACTGCTCCTGCGTGGAGATGAGAGTGTGTGAGCGCGCCAATCAGTGATTGTTTTACCTCTCGAACCCTTCACCCCAAAGTACGGTTTCTGTGAGCATATGCCAGACCATAAAGCTCACCTGTGAATTATGGAAGATAAGCTCTCTGTCCTGCTACTTCTGGCAGAGGCGCTTCAAATGGGATCTAGTTTCTTCACTGATCCCTGACAAGGATTAGTCTAGTCCAGCTGCCACTATGCTTCTCCTTATGATTGGTAAATCTTTCTTGAGCTCTTTTGATGCTGTTCGATCTGTTTAATGTCTTCATATGTTGCTCCTATTTATGCCTGCAATGTCTCTCTTCTGTTTTCTTCCCTTAGATGGAAATGTGGCCTCAATGCAGCTGTGAGACGCCAGACGCGGCTAGATGGAAGATGGATGCTACCGCAATGTTCGACAGCAGGTAGTGATGGTTTAAGGAAAAGTATGGTGAAGCGCAACCTTAAACGGACTGTTTTTTCGATGTCTAACCTTGTCGTTCCGGAAAGTGTAAAGATGAATACTTGGTTCGCCAAAGAGATGTACAGGTAAGAACAGCTTCCCCCAGTTGGTAATTATGGTGGCAGGAAGCAGGATGTCCAGGAAGCAGGATCTTCAAAGGTAAGTCTGACCTCAGGAGACGGTGAGCGTTACCCTGCTTGGAAGTGCAGAATAACGCAAAGCGTCTGTCTTGACAATCGGGGAAGCTTATATAGCTGAGATCATGGGCACACCCATTAGGGCCGGCTTACCAGCCACACCCTGCCACTCCTAGAGAGTGATCATGTGCAAAGGCAATCCATTAGCCGCCACACCCAAGAATACACTTGGGGCTGCTTAATGGATGGAATGTTCAAGGTTAATGCATCCTGCTTAATGGATGGAATGTTCAAGGTTAATGCATCTGAAGTGCTATGTCCATAATAAAAGCTTTTTGGTGTTAAATGGATGTTCTTGTTTACTTTTGTTTATGAGCCTGGTGCCAAAGGCGCCCGTACAGTGTCCACCCAGGTCTCCTGTGCATGCGACCTCTGCATGCCTGTGCCCCGGACTTCATGACCATGACAGCACTCCCCCTCAAGGCCCCTCTCATGGGTGTTTCTGCTCCCGGTCCTGGTTTGGTGCGATCATTGTGTTGGAGCTGTCTGATGAAACGTGGAGCATGGACGTGTTCACTGGGTTCCCAAGTTCGGTCTTGAGGTCCGTAACCTTTCCAGTCAATTAGGTAATACAATTTTGATCAAACCACCTTGGAGTCCAGAATGGATTTGACTTCATATTCTGGTTCTCCATCTATTACTTTGGGCTCTGGCGGAGAACTAAGCCGTGTATTGGATTTAATTGGTTTGAGGAGAGAGAGACAAGAAATACGGGGTGAATTTTCATGTGAGATGATAACTCCAATTTCATGGCGACAGGATTGATTATGGACTTTATAGTATAGGGGCCAAGGTATCTTGGGAAAGCTATTGGCCCCTTCAGGGGAATATATGTGGATGCTAACCATACCTTTTCTCCAATCTGGTAGGCAGGAGCTTCCTTCCGATGTCGATCAGCAAACAGTTTTTGTCTTTCTTTAGCCTTGGTCAGATGTTCTGTCGCCTCCTTAATAACCTGAGTGATGGTTTTATGCAGGTTTTTTATGGCTGGCATTTCCAGGGCATCGAGTGGATCAAATACTGATGTCCTCGGATGTCTTCCGTGCCCAGTTCAGAATGGAATTTGCCCCATGCTTGTGTGAACTGAGTTGTTGTAAGCATACTCAGCTATCCAGAGTATATTTTTCCGAGAATCCTCGGACTGTTGCAACATACACCTAAGATATTGCTCTAAAGTGTGGTTGGTTCGTTCAGTTTGCCCATCAGTTTGAGGGTGATGACTTGTGGACAACTGGAGATCGATTTTGGCAATCGTACAACACTTTCTCCCTCCAAAAGGCAGAAACAAATTGAGATCTGCGATCTGATACTAATATTGATGGAAATCCATGCAATCGAACAATTTGCTCTAGGAACACAGAAGCGAAAGTTGACGCATTTGGGAGTCCCTTCAGAGGGATGAAATGGGCCATTTTGGAGAATATATCCACAACGACTAATATGATGTATCCATTGCAGGGTGGAAGATCCATGATGAAGTCCATCGACAGGGTATGCCAAGGTGCTGGCGGTATTGTTAGGGGATGTAGTAAGCCAGTGGGGTTCTGTTTCTGAGCCTTGTGTTGTACACAGACACAGCTGGTTTCAATAAATTGGGCAATGTCTTTTCGCCAGGTTGGCCACCAGTAGTTTTGTTTTACCTTAGCCTGAGTTTTGGCTATTCCTGGGTGTCCTTCCACTAATGAAACGTGGTAATTTGTGATGATTTGCTTTTGCAGTTCTTGGTCTTGGACATATAATCGTCCTTGGAAATACGGTAGATTGTCTTCGATGGTGTACTGGTCACCTTTTAACAGCCATTCCTGTTGTGTTGATTGATCCATCAGGGATTGCAAACTGGTTCTTTGGTCATCCACACACGTGGTGGCAGCTATTCTGGTTTGAATGTTTTCCTCAGGAATTATGGCCACGGGGTTGGATGCTGTAAAAGTCTCTTTTTTCTTCATTCATGCGTGATAGAGCGTCTGCTTTCCCATTGCGTACTCCAGGTCTATAAGTGATAATAAAATTGTATTCTGCGAAAAAGAGAGCCCAACGAAGTTGATGCGAGGATTGTGCTTTGGCAGTTTTCAAGTATTGCAAGTTACAGTGGTCCGTGATGACAGTGACCGTATGTCTCGCCCCAAGAAGGTAATGTCTCCAGGCCTTGAATGCTGCTTTAATCGCCAGTAATTCCTTATCTGTGATTGCATAGTTCAACTCGGGGGCTGAAAATGTGCAGGACCAGAATGCGACCGGGTGTAGTTGTCCTGTTACAGGGTCTCGTTGTGAGAATACTGCTCCCATGGATATTTTTGAAGGATCTGTCTCAACTATGTAAGGTAGGCCTGGTCATGGGTGTCGAAGGACTGGTGCTGTAGTGAATGCTAGTTTCAACTTCTGGAAGGCTTCTTCGGCTTCTGTCGACCAATGGAACTTTAGATTTTTCTTTAACAAGGAGGTAATTGGATGTACAATTTGTGAAAACCCAGGTATAAACCGACGGTAAAAGTTGGCGAATCCGAGCACGCTTTGCACTCCTTTCATGGATGTTGGTGAGGGCTATTGGCGGATTGCATCCACCTTTCGTGTATCCATATGTATGCCTTGCGGTGTGAGCATGAAACCGAGAAACTCGACCTCGGTTACATGGAAAAAACATTTTTTCCAACTTGGCATACAATTGGTGTTGTCGAAGCTTCTCTAAGACTGCCCAGACATGGCCTACATGTTCTTCCATGGAATTGGAGTAGATATGAATGACGTCATTGTAAACAAGAGTGCAAACATCCAGTAGTTCACAGAGTACATCATTCATAAAGAATTGGAACGCCGCTGGGGCATTGCATAGCCCGAAGGGCATGACCTGGTATTCAAAGAGACCGTACTTCATTCAGAAGGCCGTTTTCCACTCGTCTTCCTCTTTTACTCTTATGTCATGATCCCTGCTTCCAAAAGGTCAGGGTTTTCCCAACTCCCTTGGAAGCAGATTCATAACACAGGTTCCGAGTGCCAACCAGTCCCGATTGGGACCTTTTGGACCCAGTCCTGGCGCCAGTGGCACCAGGCTCATAAATATGCCCAGTCCCAGTGCTGGAAGCGCCGGGCTCATAATGCTTGAGTGGATTTACCTGCAGCAGACCATGCTGCTTACTTGCCTGCCAGTTGAGCCTCTGATCCTCTTCTGTTTGGAACTACTTTTCCTGTTGGGTGGGGCAGGAGCCACTCCCTAGGTTCAGAACACTGGAACTCTTCTGGAAAGCAGGAACTCTTTTCTTACCTAGGCGTGGCTGTGGAAGGAGACACCTATGCACTACAGGAGGCTATTTAAACCACACCCGATGGATGAATCTTGCTTTGCGTTATTCTGCATCCTCTGCAGCAGAACGCTCATCGTGTCTTCTGCATCTGATCCTGGGCCTAAGGAAAAAGGCTTACCATCCTGAATCCAGTCTCAGCAACACCTATAAAGACAAGAAAGAACAGGTTAGCATTACGGTCTTCAGTGACAGCTCTTCACTTACCTGGGCCATCGGCTGTCACCAACGCCTCGCGCTGCATTCTGAAAGACAAAGGCTTACCTACTCTTCGTGCGCTCCGGAGGTCTTCACACTGCATTCCGGCATCTGAAAGACAAAAGCTTACCAATTCTTTGCACGCTCCGGAGGCCTTCGGCGCTGCATCCCGCATCTGAAAGACAAAACAAGGTGCGTTTAAAGACATTGGGGAACTTTAATACTCACGTGCCATTACTCCTTTCCACATCTAACCCAGTGGGTATTCCGGCACACTGCAGCCGCTCCGAACTTGTACCTGCAAAATAAAAAGACAGTTAGAGCGCATCGTGAAGCAGGCAACAAGCGCTTACTTACGTGCTTCCAGGCGCTTCTATTCATCACACCGGCTCCATCTTCAACTCACTTCAGCCCGTCATCCGCCATCGCCGGAACCCTGCAAAACAAGAGACATCATTACTAAAGACTTTAAAGACATTAGAATTATTCGAAACTTACCGTTCGTGCAGTAAACGACGGACAGCAGTCCTCTGAAGTCAAGAGGCCTGCTCTCCTTATCCAGTGAAGAAACTGGTTACAGCACCCTGCCCCGAGGCAGATGGAGAGCACGGCGTTCACTTACCTAAGGTGAGAGCGTTAACCTTCGGGGTCCTACAGGAGAAGAGAAAGGGAAGAAGAGGGAGACATTCAATAACCCAGTTCATTAATCCCATATTTTCTATCTGCAGACATCTTACCCTTCGAGTCAAACATACAGTGCACAGAGGTCCAGCCCAAAGAGCCAGCCGTGTGTTACACATCACCTTTGAAGATACGGTATACGCCCAGTCAAGACCGGCGCCTCTACGGGAATCAGGTGAGCGTTACAGAACGCAAAGCCTACCACAAAACACCCGTCCAGGCGCTATGGAAACCTCGGATACCGACCAACTAGCCCAGTTACTTGGGGAACTAAGGGCAGAAGTGCATGCAGCCCGTCAGGAAACGAACGCTCTAAGAAGGGAACTGATTATTTCCAAGGAGCGAACAGATGATCTCGCTAGACAATTGCTACAGTCACAAGCCGGACAGACCCCGTTACCCGCATCTGGGGGAAATCTTCCTTCTACATCCTCTATGAATCCAGTGCAGATAAACCTACCTGGGAATGTACCTCTGGCTCCGTCTGAACGATTTTCTGGTAACCCAAAGAGGTTTGCAGTATTTATCAATCAGTGCCGGTTGCATTTCTTATGCCGGCCAGCAGCCTTTCCAACTGATCAAGCTAAAGTAGCTTTCGTGCTTTCGTACCTTAGTGGCAATGCGGCAGACTGGTCGATCCCTCTAGTAAATCAAGATGATCCGGTCCTCCATGATTTTCAAGCTTTTCAGCTCAGTATGGAAAAACTGTTCGCAAGACATTCACAGGGGCAGGCCTTGGACAATGAGCTTCTTTCGTCTTTCAACAGACTGATAGTGGAAACTCAATGGCCTGAGGACAAAAGGATTACGCTGTTTTATAGAGGTCTACGTGGAGAGCTCAAAGATGTGTTAGCCCAAGTAGTGAATCCCCCACAAGATTGTTCGTACTATATAGACTTAGTCATTCAAATAGATCACAGACTGCAGAACAGGAAGGCCGATCGTTCCAAGTTTGATGCTCGAGTATTTTCCAAACCGCCAACTCCTTCCAAAGGAGTAGACTCCGGGGAACCCATGCAAATAGGGGGTCTGAAAGGTCCTCTAACACAAAAGGAGCGGGAAAGGAGAAAACAGTTGCAATTATGCCTCTATTGCGGAAACGCAGGGCACTTTCTTCGAGACTGTCCGGTGAAACCTGCTAAGAAGGCAGTAGGAGCTGCAGTTACCAAAGTTACAAACTCTGAGCAGAGAAACGACCTCGCCCGACAAGAATAGAGGTCCTCTTGCCGAGTGTGAAAACCAGTTCCGTGACCTCGCATTTCGTGATACCTATGGTCCTCATTAGCCCTGATAATCCGGATCGATTACATGCAATTGAAGCTTACGTCGACAGCGGTGCCATCGGCAATTATGTGGATCATGAAATGGTTTTGAGGATGAATCTAACTCTTTGTCCCATAGCTGTAAAGGACGTCATTACTACGGTGGATGGTACGGAGATAGCCTCCGGGCCAGTAACGCATACCACTCAAGAAGTGACGCTAATAAGTCAAGATGGACACCATGAGAAGATCGTGTTCGATGTGATCAAGGCCCCTCAGTTTCAGATTATTCTAGGAATACCTTGGTTAGAGAAACACAATCCTCTGATCGATTGGCGAGCAAGAACGGTCCAGTTTCCAGAATGTGTCTCTACTTGTCACCCTCCACCTGGTGTTGCACTGGCAGCAATTTCTTCAGAGACTCCCCAGTTACCTCCCGAATACCTAGAATACCAAGATGTTTTCCGGAAGGATCAGGCTAACTCTCTACCTCCTCATAGGTCTTATGACTGCCAGATAGACCTGATACCTGGATCTACTCCTCCTTGTAGTAGAATTTATGCCCTCACCGAGCCTGAGAACCTTCACCTTCGACAATACCTGGATCAATACCTGGCAAATGGGTTTATTCGTCCTTCCAAGTCCCCTGCTTCTTCAGCTTTGTTCTTTGTTCCAAAAAAGGAAGGAGACCTTAGAACTTGTATAGATTATCGCTCCCTGAACCAGATCACCGTTAAGAATAGATATCCGTTACCTTTGATCCCTGAACTCCTGTACCAAGTCAGAAAAGCATGCATATATACAAAGCTGGATCTTAGAGGAGCTTACCACTTGGTACGAGTAAAAGAGGGCGATGAATGGAAGACGGCCTTCCGCACCAAGTATGGGCTATTTGAATATCAGGTCATGCCCTTCGGACTTTGCAATGCCCCGGCCGCCTTTCAATATTTTATGAACGATGTCCTCAGAGAGCTCATAGATGTGTGTGTTGTTGTTTACATTGACGACATCCTCGTTTATTCTTCATCGGAATCTGAACATCGGAAACACGTGAAAATGGTCCTCGAAAGATTGCGTCAACACAAACTTTTCGCTAAGTTGGAAAAATGTGTTTTCAACGTGACTGAAGTTGAATTCTTGGGATTCATATCATCACCTGGCGGAGTGCGTATGGATTCAAAGAAGGTCGATGCAGTTCTCAAATGGCCATCACCATCCTCCGTAAAAGGTGTGCAAAGCATGTTAGGCTTCGCTAACTTTTACCGCAGGTTTATCCCCGAATTCTCTCGAATAGTCCAGCCCATCACTTCCTTGTTAAAGAAAAACAAACGTTTTGAATGGTCTACCGAGGCGGAACAAGCTTTCCAGGATTTGAAGACTAAATTTATCTCTGCACCAATCTTAAAACACCCTTGCCCTGAACTCCCCTACATCGTGGAAACTGATGCTTCAAGCCTTGCCATGGGGGCAGTTCTATCACAAAAGGACCCGGTAACCAATCAGTTGCATCCTGTGGCATTTTGGTCCCGCAAATTCTCACCTCCTGAAATCAATTACACGATTACTGACAAGGAACTTCTGGCTATCAAGTCTGCCTTTAAGGCTTGGCGGCATTATCTGCTGGGGGCCCGACACACCGTTACTGTGATTACGGATCACCGAAACCTGCAATATTTGAAAACCGCAAAAGCCCAATCCTCTAGACAACTCCGTTGGGCATTATTCTTTGCCGAGTTTGACTTCATAATTACCTATCGACCTGGTACAAAAAACGGTAAAGCTGATGCCCTTTCTCGGATGGGAGTGGAAGAACACTTGATCAACCCTAAACCTGTACCAATCATTCCCGAACAAAGAATTCTGGGTGTAATCGCCACACAATCCATAGAGGAAGTTAAGGATAAAGCCAGGCAACTTGTAACTCCAGCAGACATACAGAATTGGCATCTGCAAGGAAAGGACTTTGCAGTAAAGGACAACTTATTGTATTTCCAAGAACGATTATACCTACCCAGCACAGATTTACAGAAATAAGTAATCTCTTGTTATCACGATTCTTTAATGGAAGGACATCCCGGTATAGCCAAGACCTCAGAAAAGATCAAGCGCTACTTCTGGTGGCCGTCTTGGAAAAAAGATATCAGAGACTTTATAATGTCCTGTGGAGTTTGCGCCCAAAACAAGAGTCAAAAGGAAAGACCAGCAGGTCTCTTACGCCCTATTGACATCCCACCTCGCCCTTGGCATGCGCTTTCTATGGACTTCATCACCGATCTACCTCCATGCTCCGGGTACAATACGATTCTAGTAATCGTGGACTTATTCTCCAAGATGGCGCATTTCATTCCGCTCAAAGGCTTGCCAACAGCAGCAACTCTGGCCCGAGAATTTCTCGAAAACATCGTCCGACTGCACGGTTTTCCTTCGGTTCTAATTTCGGATCGAGGTAGTCAATGTATTTCTCATTTTTGGCAAAGTTGCTGTCGGTCGGCTCAAATTGATGTGAGACTATCGACCAGTCACCACCCTCAGACCGACGGACAAACCGAGAGGACCAATCAAACTCTGGAACAGTATTTACGCTGCATGCTGCAACAAACTGAAAAAACTTGGAAAGACATCCTTTGGATAGCCGAATATGCCTACAATAACTCTGTCCATTCGGGAACTGGGAAAACCCCGTTTTTTCTTTTGTACGGCAGTCACCCTCAAACCTCGGAGTTGGATCCCCTCCAAGATCTTGAAACACCAGCAGTAGACTACCTGCATTCTACAATCACCCAAGCCTTTAAGGAAGCTGTTTCTCACCTTCAAAGGGCTAAAGAACAACACAAGAAAGGAGCAGATCAACATCGGAAGGAAGCCCCTCAATATCGAGTAGGGGATCAAGTCTGGTTATCCACCAAATATCTACCTCTAAAAGGGCCACGCACATTCAACCCAAGATACCTTGGTCCCTATTCCATCACTACCATAGTAAACCCAGTAGCGGTCAAGTTGGACTTGCCCCCGCACATGAAGATACATCCGGTCTTCCACGTCTCTCTATTAAAACCCATGCAACCTCAAACCCGACTAACTAAATCTCCAAAACCTACCCTAGTTGATGGGGAACTCGAGTTTGAAGTCAAAAGCATTCTGGACACCAAGATCTCCAAATCTAAACTATTTTACCTAATTGACTGGAAAGGCTACGGCCCCCAAGAGAGATCCTGGGAACCTGCTGAATATGTCCACGCTCCTCGCCTAATCAAAAGATTTCACCGAACATTTCCTGACAAGCCAAAACCCCCGGAGAAGCCCGGTTTGGGAGGGGCCTTGAGGGGGGGTACTGTCATGATCCCTGCTTTCAAAAGGTCAGGGTTTTCCCAACTCCCTTGGAAGCAGATTCATAACACAGGTTCCGAGTGCCAACCAGTCCCAATTGGGACCTTTTGGACCCAGTCCTGGCGCCAGTGGCACCAGGCTCATAAATATGCCCAGTCCCAGCGCTGGAAGCGCCGGGCTCATAATGCTTGGGTGGACTTACCTGCAGCAGACCATGCTGCTTACTTGCCTGCCAGTTGAGCCTCTGATCCTCTTCTGTTTGGAACTACTTTTCCTGTTGGGTGGGGCAGGAGCCACTCCCTAGGTTCAGAACACTGGAACTCTTCTGGAAAGCAGGAACTCTTTTCTTACCTAGGCGTGGCTGTGGAAGGAGACACCTAAGCACTACAGGAGGCTATTTAAAGCACACCCGATGGATGAATCTTGCTTTGCGTTATTCTGCATCCTCTGCAGCAGAACGCTCATCGTGTCTTCTGCATCTGATCCTGGGCCTAAGGAAAAAGGCTTACCATCCTGAATCCAGTCTTCAGCAACACCTATAAAGACAAGAAAGAACAGGTTAGCATTACGGTCTTCAGTGACAGCTCTTCACTTACCTGGGCCATCGGCTGTCACCAACGCCTCGCGCTGCATTCTGAAAGACAAAGGCTTACCTACTCTTCGTGCGCTCCGGAGGTCTTCACACTGCATTCCGGCATCTGAAAGACAAAAGCTTACCAACTCTTCGCACGCTCCGGAGGCCTTCGGCGCTGCATCCCGCATCTGAAAGACAAAACAAGGTGCGTTTAAAGACATTGGGGAACTTTAATACTCACGTGCCATTACTCCTTTCCACATCTAACCCAGTGGGTATTCCGGCACACTGCAGCCGCTCCGAACTTGTACCTGCAAAATAAAAAGACAGTTAGAGCGCATCGTGAAGCAGGCAACAAGCGCTTACTTACGTGCTTCCAGGCGCTTCTATTCATCACACGGGCTCCATCTTCAACTCACTTCAGCCCGTCATCCGCCATCGCCGGAACCCTGCAAAACAAGAGACATCATTACTAAAGACTTTAAAGACATTAGAATTACTCGAAACTTACCGTTCGTGCAGTAAACGACGGACAGCAGTCCTCTGAAGTCAAGAGGCCTGCTCCCCTTATCCAGTGAAGAAACTGGTTACAGCACCCTGCCCCGAGGCAGATGGAGAGCACGGCGTTCACTTACCTAAGGTGAGAGCGTTAACCTTCGGGGTCCTACAGGAGAAGAGAAAGGGAAGAAGAGAGAGACATTCAATAAACCAGTGCATTAATCCCATATTTTCTATCTGCAGACATCTTACCCTTCGAGTCAAACATACAGTGCACAGAGGTCCAGCCCAAAGAGCCAGCCGTGTGTTACACATCACCTTTGAAGATACGGTATACGCCCAGTCAAGACCGGCGCCTCTACGGGAATCAGGTGAGCGTTACATCTTACAAGATTGTATGCTCCTCTTAAATCCAGTTTTGTGTAGATTTGAGCATGTTTCACTTGGTCTAGGAGCTCTGGTATAAGTGGTAAAGGATGGCGAGTTTTTACTGTGATCTGATTGATGGCTCTATAGTCGATGCAAGTTCTTAAATCCCCCCCCTTTTTAGGCACGAAGAATAAGGGTGAGGAGGCAGGTGACTTGGACGGGCGATTGAAACTGTTCGCCAGGTACTGATCCAGGTAAGTTCTAATATGCTGATTTTCCTTTTCCGTCAGAGCGTAAATTCGGCTGCAAGGGATCTGGGCTCCGGGTACAAGATCTATTTGACAATCCTGGGGTCTGTGCGGGGGCAGCACGTTGGCTTGCTCTTTTTTGAAGACATCCTGGTAATCATGGTATTCAAGCGGTAAGGAGCTGATGAGGCCCAACATGATTCCTTTCTTCGGTTTTAGATTGGTGTCATCTTTTTTGTAACATGTGTCGGCACAATCATGAGGAAATGTCAGAACTCATTTTCGCCAGTCGATCCTAGGATTGTGGGTCTCCAGCCAGGGCATTCCCAATATCATTTGGAACTGAGGAACACCAATGAGAGCAAAAGTAATGTCCTCTTGATGTCCGTCCTGACACAGAAGCTTGGATAGCTAAGAACCATACACAGCAGTGACGTTTTCCGATTTCTGCTTCTGTCGGAGAGGAAGGTATATTCGGAGAGCCAAATTTTGGTCAATGTAGTTATCCACAGCTCCACAATCAATATATGCCACCAAGGCATGTATTTTTGATGGTTGCTTGTGATTCACCAAAAGTACTGGAAGGACTAGATGTGAGGTCTGTACGGATTCCTTTTTCATGCTCGACAAGCGGATCCCTACACTTGCCGGGCATTGGCGTTTCCCGAATTCTGTTCTTCTTCTTCATCAGTTTTGTCTGTTGCCCCATACGTTTTCTTGCCTGGTTTTACCGGGCAGTCACAGAGGAAGTAACCTGCTTGTCCACAATATAAGCAAAGCTGTTGTTGTCTTCTTTTTTCCCTTTCTGCTTTGGTAAGGGGACTTTGTAATCCACCAATTTGCATTGGCTCAGACTGTTCATGTGGTTTAATCTGATTCTCACAAGGTTGTATGTAAACTGACCGTCCCTTTGATCTAGCTCGATCCATTTTCCGATTCTGCAACATATGATTGAGTTGCACAGTCAGGTCTATGTAGTCCGCACACCTCTCAGGGTGATTCACCACTTGCGCCAACACATCCTTAAGTTCTCCACGGAACCCTCGCTAAAAGAGTGTAGTCCTCTTCTCTTCTGGCCAGTTGGTCTGGGCTATGAGACGATTGAAGTTTGCAATATAGGTTAATAGATCCTGACTCCCTTGTCTGAGTGACAACAACTCGTTGTCCAAAGCTTGTCCTTGAGTATGACGGGCAAACAATTTCTCCATCTCATGTTGGAAATTCCCAAAGTTCCGGAGTAAAGGGTATCTTGATTTACCAAAGATATAGACCAGTCCACTGCACTACCTCCTAAATACAAACACCACTTTGGCTTGGTCATTAGGAAAGGCTACTGGTCTGCACAAGAAGGCGACATATGTTCATAAATACAGCAAACTTGTTTGGGTCGCCGATAAAGCGTTCGGTAGGGGCTAGAGGCATTGCTCCTGGAAGAACCACCTGAACCGGTGTTGATTATTGTGGTGTGGAAGAATGAGAAGAATGGGTCACTCCAGGCAGTGGAACCTGTCCTGCTTGTGCTTGCAGCATTCGTCAGTTCTTTCTCGAGTTACACTAAGATCCCTCCGTAATGCATTGGATTCCTGTCTTGAAGCATGTACTTCAGCCCGTAATTCCCCTAGTAAGAGGGATAATTGATCTGTTTCTGAAGTTTCCATAACGCTCAGGCAGAGAGTATTAGAGGCTTCGTGTTCTGTTACGCTCACCTGGTCTCTGCGGAGGCTTTGGAGCACAGTTGCAGCCCTCCCTGAACTTGAATCACCCCCTTCAGGCCTCTCCCTCAGTAGAAAAGCTGTGAGCGGTGGTAGGTGGTGATACTGCTCCTCCCTGGAGATAAGAGTGTGTGAGTGCGCCAATCTGTGATTGTTTTACCTCTCGAACCCTTCAACCCAAAGTATGGTTTCTGTGAGCATAAGTCGGCCCATAAAGCTCACCTGTGAATTATGGAAGATAAGCTCTCCATCTTGCTACTTTCTGGCAGGGGCGCATCAAATGGGATCTAGTTGCTTCACTGATCCCTGATAAGGATTAGTCACGTCCAGCTGCGACTATGCTTCTCCTTATGATGGGTAAGTCTTTCTTGAGCTCTTGTGATGCTGTTTGTTCTGTTTAATGTCTTTATATGTTGCTCCTATTTATGCCTGCAATAATGTCTCTCTTCTGTTATCTTCCCTTGGAAATGCGGCCTCAATGCAGCTGTGAAATGCGAGACGCGGCGGGATGGAAGATGGATGCTACCGCAATGTTCGACAGAAGTGATGGTTTAAGGAAAAGAGCTAAGTATGGCGAACCGCAACCTTAAACTGACTGTTTTTTCGATGTCCAGGAAGCAGGATCTTCAAAGGTAAGTCTGACCTCAGGTGGCGGTGAGCGTTACGCTGCTTGCGAGTGCATAATATCAAAAAACATTTGTCTTGAGGATCGGGGCAGCTTATATAGCTGAGATCGTGCAAAGGCAATCCATTAGCAGCCACACCCAAGAATACACTTGGGGCTCGGTCATCAAGGTGGCCAGGACACGGCCATTGCTTTTGGATCCAGTTCCTGGAGGCGGACCAGTACAGGAGGATCACCTGGGTGAGGGGGCACTCAGGGAGTGGGACACCTTGTGGTGAAATGCGGTATCCCCCCTATAATCCCTTTGACCCTTCCTACCATGTAGGATATCTAGGGATTGTAATTCCCCACCCCCTTCTCTTCACAAACACTGCTACACCGAAAGCCCACTTTGGGTGAAAACAGACTAGTACCCGAACAGTGTACCGGACATGTCCCATTACCATGGTCAGGCACAGTCAGGCAATCGCCGTTAGCGACTCGTACCTGATCTCTATTGAACTTCGCCACACGGATAAAAGGGATAAAAGGTGGAGCACGAGAGCACGCGTTGAGCGAGGCAGAGCACACGAAGGAGCAGTTTCTTCCAGGCCTCAGCTGATTCGATGGAGAAAAACGCCAGGTCAAGAAGAGAGAGAAAGGAGGGAGATGCCCTTGAGCTTTTCGACGAGTGATTGTTATACTCTTGAGGATTTGAAAGCAGCATGTGTAAAGCCAGGAAGTGAAGCAAGAGAATCCTTTTCTGTGTGTCCGAGGTAGCCGGGGCCCCCCTGCGTGACTGGCTGAGTCAGGGAGGAACAGCAGCGGCCGTGGTATTGTCTATGGCTCCCAGATCAAAGCCAAAAGCAGAACCTTCAACACAGCCGGTGAGTGGGGAGGAACTGTACGAGGCCGGTCTGTGTTTAAATTAAGGTTACGAGTGGTGAAAATGTATCCTCAGAGAGCGAAAGTTGAAGCGTTTGATGAAAGACGCCAGTAAAATATGGAAAGTTGATAAGTGTGCTGAACATTTTATGAAAGAAACAAAAGATATAAGTTTGCAGAGTGGTCGAGCACCGTGTGGGTGCTCAATCGAAAGTCTCTGGCGAAAGGTGTTTTACAAAGAAACAAAACAGCGAAACTTTGATATTTGAATAGCGCCATTGCAAATCAAAATCCGATACGAGAAAATCGAAGTGGTCATGCGAGGGTCTGAGAAAAATCCTCTGCACAGTCTAAAGTCTTTGATATAAGTCAACTACTCATTAAAGTGAACCCTACCAAGAGCTGAGCCTGGCTGAGGGCGGCCTATTGGGGTTGCAAGTCACAAGTGGGTCTGAGGGAGACCTATTGTGCCTTTGAGTTGTCAAAAAGGGGTGCAAGCCCAATCGAGGGAGACCTGTTGAGACATTGGGGGTCATTCCGAGGTTGGTGCTAAGGGAACAACGATGCTGGTAAAGGAATACCGGCATCGAAAACGGCTACGGGCTATTCTGACCAGCCTAACCGCTATTAACGGCATCGTAAAGTATGATGGAGGTAGTTTAACGCAATCACAAACTATACCACCACAAACAGGTGGAGATGGAAGGTGATGCGAGCAAGATCTTCACACATTGTGGTGGCTATCATCCCGGATCAACCACAGGAATGCTGCATGTCACCATGGGAAAAATCAGCGCAGAATGGCAAAAATTGCAGAGGCTACTGCCAACTCTCACCCTCAGAAAATCCTACACAACACAACAAATCACTAAATTCACAGAAACACAGCAATATGTGTACACTATGCATGAGCTACAATACGGCAGAGCACACCGTGTATCATCTTAAAGATGCAACCCACACCATTATTCCATGGCACAGGACACATAGAGGGCCAAAAAATTGCTTGCATACAACCAGGGACATGTGCATGTGACCAACGATAATCTGCCGGCATGTGTGACTAGTACAGCTGTCCATCATTATTCGCATGACATTTACCTTTGATTGCCTCGCATGCAGGTGATAGTGGCTATCCCTTGAAGCCGTGGCTCCTCACCCCTGTCTGAAACCCACAGAACATGCACGAAGAGGACTACAATTGTTCCCATTCCCGTACCCGTGTGGACATCGAGCAGACCTTTGGCCTGTTGAAGGCATGATTTCACTGCCTCAGCAGGTCAGGTGGGGCACTCCGCTACAGGCATGAGAAGGTGGCCAAGATCATCATGGCATGTGTTAAGCTGCACGATATGTGGATCCGCCGGAACGTGCCCCTGACCCCTGACATTGACTGCTACCACCTGGTGATGATGAAGGGGAGGAAGAAGATGTGGCTGGACATCATCGCGGTGGCGATGCACAGGAGGGCCGTACTGTGCTCAAGTCAGTGATCGCACAATATTTGTGGCTCATATGGCAGCAGAGGGTGACATGATGGTTGGACAGAGGGCACTGGGTGTGGGGGTACAACTACACCATACACTGTAACTGAATAATTGACACATGCGCAATGATGAATGTCCACTCAGGTCTTGTATTAAATGTAACAAAGTAAACGTAAGTGACAAAACCCTCAACCGCCCTCACCCCCCTTCCCCTCCCCCTACAACTCCCCGACACACTCTCACCCCCTACCCCCACAACTCCCCGACACACCCTCACTCCCCTTCCCCTCCCCCCATAACTCCCCCACACAAGTCCCATTGAGTCCCCGAAACCTACATGAGGCTGCCATGACAATTACTAGGCACTCCCTGGCCCAGGGGGCGGCATGTCTTGTCGGCGCTGTGTACGGGCCGACCTGCGGAGCGGGCTTGTTTGCGTGGAACTGCAGGACAACGGTGTGGCCGCCTTTTGTGGTTGTGTGGCGGGATGCCCTGCCTCCATGGCATCCGCGATGCGGCCTAACACCTGCCGGAGGGCCGAGACCTCCTCGCAGAGGTGGCTGGTGTTGTCCGAGAAAGATCTCACCATGGAGACAGTGTTGTCTGTGATGGACCGGCCGAGTCCGGCTAAGTCCGTACGCCACTCCTCTCTGGTCAGCCGGTTGTCCTGGACGAACTCACGCACAAGGGCAGTTAACAGGTCAGCCCGCTGCAGCCCTGCGGGTACACCTGTGGAGGTATTGGGCCCCTGGCTGTCATGCCCAGCCTGCTCAGCCTCCCTAGCCATGAAAACTGGACTGAATTGTCCCTCTGTGTGCTCATGACCAGACTGCTCTTGGGTGGTGGCGTTCCCCGTATCGAACGACGATACTTGGGGGGATGGCAGTTGAATTGGGATATGGACCACATCCAAAAGATCATCCTCCATGGTGCCCCAGATGTCCTCCTGTGTGTCATCCACAGTCAGTGGTGCTGTGGCTGCCACCTCCCCAGCCAAACTTGACTCCTCCGAATGTGGTGCCTCGCATGTGTCATCAGGCTGACCAGTGGGTGGAGGTGGTGGTGGTGGTGCTGTGCCCTCCACGGGCCTTGGTGGCACAGGTGCAATGGGTACCTGGGGTGGCTTGGATGCTGGTACACGGAGCCCCCTGGGTTGTCCCCTCAAGGTTGACGCCCGGTTGCTGTCATCCTAGGACCTCTTCCGGCGTTGGCCTGTCATGGTCAGTGCCTGTGGGGGTGGAAGAGAGGGACGGCATGAGTGATGTTTTGATAGGCATCATACATACAGTGGGACAATTGCTCATCCACACAATTGGGGGTAATAGGCATGTGTGTTTGGAAGAGCACATCATTTGATACATGGGTGGTTATTGCAGGCATATGTCGGCTTCACTCATGTTGGCCAGGAACAGTGCTGTCTGACATGCATACTATTTTGGCCATGCACGGTGTCTGACTCGTGGAATTTCCTACTTTGTGTGGTATGTGTCATGTACGATATTGGCTTGCACTTGGCATCTGCATGTGTCTGTGATGTATCAGCCTATCTTTGCGGGGAGTGTGTGTGTGTGTGTGTGGGCGACCATAGCTTTACTCTTCGAACTGACATCGGGGTTGACTTTCATCCGATTTGGCATAACAGTGTTTACTTTGGACACTTACCTTCATCACCCGATGTTGTGGCCCCACACTCCATCTTGCCTACACCTTCGATGGATTCCATCCCAATCATGCTTGCGCATACGTCCTCCCATGGGGTGAGCTTTATCAGGGAACTGGGACCTCCTCCTGTTCCCATGGCCTGGCTGCGATTGACAGAGAGGATGTTGCACACCCTTAGTCACGGGTCGTCCCAACTCTTGCGACAGTCTTTTACTGTGCATGGTATGTTCCCCACAGCACTCACCTTCTGGGCAGATCTGTTGCTAGAGAAGACTGTGGCAGCATGCTCCTGCAGTGTGTCCAAAGGCATCTGGAGCACATCCTCGTTGAAACGTTCTTTTCTCAAGCGGGCAGCTCCCTTCTTCAGGGCCTTAGGCATTGTGGTCTTGGAGGTGGATGTTTTCAAACAATCAGCAGTGTCCCAAGGGTCCTGTGTGGTGAGGATGGCAATGGATTGTGTTTTTAAAGATGGCCGCCGTGCTCCTTCCCGTTCCTGTGCGATGACGCTACTTCCGGTTCCGCTTATTAGCAGTGACCGTAAATAGCGGTGACCGCTAATTACGGTTACCGCTATTTACGGTCACCGCTAATGACGCATTGAACAATGTCGGCAGTGTTATCTGCGCCATGCTTGATGCCGGTAAGGGCTTTTTGGGAGCCTTTTACGGCATGGCGCAAGATACCTTACCGGCATGGCGTAAAGCTCGTGCCCGCGAAGTCGTAATAGTCCTCTATTAGCGCACTGGTGCCAGCATGGACACACTATTTGCGCCATGCCGGTAAGGGACATTACTTACCTCCAAACTCGGAATGACCCCCATTGTGTAAGAAGAGGGTCCAAACCCAGCTGAGGGAGACCCAAAGTGAATGTTATACCTGAAAACAAAGGACAGTGAATGTTTGAGGAGAGAAAACTTTAAGTGTTGTTTTGATAACCCGTGGCATTCTGCGAGCGAGAGACTTGTGGAGAACGAGAGACTTTATAGCAGAAGGTCCTATTTGATTTTTGAACTGCATCCTGGTGCTCAAAGAAGCCTGACATTGTTTCTTGAACACTCTTTCTCTGGCATACATCATTTTCCCACACCATTTGATTTTAGAAGTAAGTATTGGCAATAGGTTTATTAGTATAGGCCGTTTTATTTCGACAAGACTCCACTAGGACTGTGTTATTTTTAGTTTGATTGTTGTAGCTTGCTCCCATCCTTCGATTTAGGGTGAGATAGGCGTTCATCCAACCCATTGAAGTTCAATAAACACCCTTGAACTGTGATCACTTGTGTCTTCACTGTTTGATACCATGCATTCCTTACATCCTGCCAAACTTTTTTGGTCTTGTGGCAACTTGAAACACAATTTTTTGGTGTAGGTGCTTCATAAATAACCAATAAATAAATTAGTAAAGTAAATGAAGTCTGAACACGCTGGAAATGAAATTAGCAACCATGATAAGTGGCTGCAGATTGCAATAGACCAAAGGTTTAAGTGCCGCAGTTTTAGCCAACATTGAAATAACAGTCAAAGGAATATGTATTGTCAATGTGCATTATGAACATGCACCTGTGGCCTTTGCACATTTACATCTTACTGTGGAAGCCCACGTGTGGAGGATAACCAGGCACGCCTGCATCAATGCAGAAATCGATATGATTGCGGGAATAGATCTACACAGAAGCTACTAAGCCTCTACTGACATCTGCCTCCTTCTTGAAGACTTTGATCTCGACATCCTCGCTCTAACGAGACATGGTTCAAAACCAGCTCTGTCACTGCTTTTGACTCCCTCCTCAATCAGGTCTACAAGATCCTCTCCATGCCTCGGCCCAAACGATCTGGCGGTGGAGTAGCCCTGATCTCCCCTGAGTTGGACCTTACCTCTCTCATACCCACCCAGTGCTATTTATACTTTTGAAAGTCTTGTCTGCAAGCTGGGTGTCTCTCAGACTCTCTCACCCTTGCCACTATGTGTAGATCCCTTGGCCCTGTGTCTTTGTTCCTTTTTGAATAGGATGACTTCACACCCTCTCATCCACAAGGCTGTCTGGGGGCATGGAAACACACTCCCGACAGCTCTCTCTCACAAACTACTCTTCTTCACAATACCTTTGATCCTCTCGCTCCAACGCTTCTCCAAGCAGAGAGCTGTGGCAGATCACTATTGACATATAGGGAAATCAGTGCTTGTGTGCACAATGCCTCGGGTCATCTTTGGAAAAAAGAAAAGTAAATGTAGTGGGAACAGGCGCGTTGATACCATTACAACGGAAGAAAATATTGTCAAATGTGGTTTACTTGAAATATTTCATTGTTTTTCAGTACACTGATCGCCACTAATATTGCTAATTTTTGTGGCAGGTGTTGCCAAAAACGAAACTGACTCGGGCATGCTGTCAACGCTAGATGAAGGGTCCCATTGTTATGTGTCCTTGAATCCACTGCACTAAGAATTTGAACAACCAAATGTGTCGACGATTCACAAAGAAATTGTAATATTCACTATATTGAAAGATTATGCCGGTAAGTAAAGTTTCTATTTCTACAAAAACTGTCTTTCGAAGGGTTGGTCCTCCGTCACATCGGAAGAATGGAATCTCAAAACACAATGTAAGCAAGATTTTAAATAATATTTATGCAAGTGTGGATGGACAGTGTGCTATATGCTACATGATGAACGCTGTGATGGAGGAATGTTTAATTTGATGTAAAGAATAGACATTGTACGTGTTAATTCTAACTTAAATGTATGGCCAACATAAGAATGTACTGTGTATATTCAATTATAAAGTGGGTACTGAAATATGTTTTTGCATTCTCAATTTTACATAGTTATATGATCCTGATGTCTGCCTGTCATGGGTACAACCTACCGGCCGATAGTTTCTTCAACAGTATTTGGACAATAATCAACAACACATCTGTGATAACGATCATCTGGGATGATCGTCAGACAACAATCTGTCCTTTCGGGGTTGCAGTAACAAGGAGCAACATGGAAACATGGAAGTTTACAGGTTCTAGAAATGTGTGGATGTGAAAGTGTTGCATTTATTTACATTTTAAAGCACTAATTTCTCCTCTGTAATCGAGTGCCATGTGCATAGATTACTCATCACTCATGGAAGATAACTTTCTGTTAAGAACGCATCGACTTGGATTAATAGATCGATTATCGTATTCGGGATTAGAAGATCACCATTCACAATTACACCAAAAATGAAAACAATGCGAAGTTTGCTAGCTATGAACTGTGTTAAAAAAAGTAAACCAACATATTGGGCCTCATTACAACTTTGGCGGTAGCCATGCCGCTATTTAGCGGCATGGCTGCCGCCAAAATCGGGTCCGGGTTCACTGAATGGGGAATTACCGGGTCATTCTGAGTTCGGAGGGCCGGGTAATTCCTCCCTCCAGGAACCCGGGCCCGGACCTTCCCCATTCCCATTCGAGCCCCCATAGGGCTCAATGGGAATGGGAGAGGGAGCAAACAACGGGCCGATTACGAGCGGCCCGTTGTTTGCTCACTCTTCCCCTAGCGGGACCCAGTAAGGACGCCTGGTTTGACCAGACGTTACTTGCCGGGTCCCGCGAGGGGAACTTGTAATGAGGCGGAACGGGTTTAACGGGTCTGCCTCCTTTAGCGGAGCCTGTTAACCTGTTTCGCCTCACTTGTAATGAGGCCATTGTGTCAAAATGAAAACTACTTGTTATAATCCTGACTATTTCTGTTTTCTTCAAAAATCAAATGTTTCTGTCAGTTTTGTAAAAAGAAACAAAAGTTTTGCGTTTGTTGTGGATGTGTGTGTTTAAAGTGCCTGGTTCTGCATTAACGTTATGACGTTGGTGATGACTGGGTATCTTTGGCTATGCTGACCACTAACATCATTAAAATAGGAAGAGCTCATCCTGATCGTCTAGTGATGTCAGCTTTAGGAGCGAGTGAACCAAATCAGTGCCACAAGGGCACTTGAATTTAGGGCGATAAAGCAACGAATAAGAATAGCACAAGATGGCGGTAACCGAGCTGTCGTTTTTTTTTGCATGTGTTAAAGTGAGAAATCTCTAGTAAATTGCATTGGACATTTTTTTTAAGAACGACAGATGTATGCTCTGTAATACATGCCCGATACATTGTGCCAATAACATTTCTGACCAAACTACCCCTTTAAGCCAACATGAGAAAGGACATGCAACAACGATCATGTACCTGTAAGAACTACACCTCTCCTGCATGTTGACATCGTCGATATGCAGATGCTGAAAGGGCCCTTCTGGACATGTTAATGTTGATTTCACTGTTTTGAGTGTGTATCCAGCTGTGAACCTCTGGCATATTACATAATTTTTTAAAAACTCAGTTATTTATTCCTGTCATTTTGGTAAGAACCGTTGTTCGTTCATCTTTGCAGCCACATGCTCCTTGCAGACTTTGGCTGGGCAATGTAACTGATCCAGTGCTGTTTTAAGCAGCGACTGGGGATTCACTGTTTTTTCTGTGCTGTTTTGCCTCCACGCCAAATCCATGCATGACCGCCAGCACCTTCTTTTTTTCCACAAATCCTGCTCATGCTGGGGTGCGCCCTCCCCTGTAACTCTATCACTTGAACAATGGGTAATGCATCGAATAGTTCTGTAAGTGTGACATGCTGTCTTTATAGCAATGCCATCAATGGTGCTTGATCCTTTTTAAAGAGCATGAGCAATGTTGTAGGCACCTGAGGCTTCTGCCCTGTCGATATCTTTTGAAATGATATCTTTGCCATTTTTATGGGCTGCACATTTTATTGCTACCATTTCTGCTGGGAGGGGTAATATGTCCAGTAGTCGGAACAGTAGTTCTGCATGTTGCATGGGGGAGCCACCCGGAACCTCCTTGTCTTCCAGAGGGCCATCCCTGATGCAATGTCGATGTGACATAGGCCGAATCTGAGAATATGTTAACTGGATGTCCTTCTGACGTGTCAATGGCCATTATCAGAGCTGTCAAGAGGGGGCGTGGCTAAGGCGCATGGAGTGAAGACGTGCCTCCTCTGAGCTCCTGCCCCAATCCTACTATTGATCCTCCGAAAACACGTCTAGATCCATGCTGAAGTAAAAAAACAACGATTGCCTGTCAACAATAACCGATCCTGCACACTCGGTGCGAAAATCCGACAAGAAACGGAGCCGGCATTTCAAAGTACACAGCCTCCCAACTCAGGCCCCCCCGGAGCCCAAAGATGGCGGCCACAACAGCGAACTGACCCAGTGGAGGAGGAGGGGCAGCGCGGTGAGTCGTGCACCACCGAGAAGCCAGTAATCCACGGCGGCTGCAATAACCCTTCTGTCCGACCTCAGAGCTCCTGTCTCTACCCCTCCCCGCCGCAATGATACAGCATGGTAGAACCAATGACCGACACCAGCAGGGGATGGGCGACGAGTGAAGAGAGGAGGAGCCGGGTGCCCAGGCCTTTAGTGGCCCACCAGGCGGACCGAGAAAAGAAGGAGAAGATGCGACCCGTGCTCCCTGGGGGACCGTACGAGGCCCACCAGGTGCGGACGGGCCCCTGCTGGCCCGCCCGTATGGTCTCACCCCAGCTAGCTGTGGAAGACCAAGCCCCAGGAGTCTGTGTACCGTGTGCGGCAGACCTGGGCGGTGCGCCAAACCAACAACGTGCCACCCCCTAGCAGCAGGGTGCTCTCCGAGCACAGGAATCCCCAGAGAGCCACACTGCTTCCTCGACAACGGAGGAACCTCCGCTACAGATCACTCCGGCAGCCCACGCTTGGTAAAGCGAACAAGGAAGGACAGCAGAGCTGGGAGAACCTGCCCACGTGAATAAACCTCCCAACAGCGATAAAGAAGGTAGGACAAATCTAGGGGAGAAAAGGCCCACATCCTACCACAAACAGTGCCCAAAACCCTGCAGGGGGGCCCAGACCAGTGCACCTGAAGAGGAAAGGAGCTAACCACCAATCCTTGGTCAGAGGAGTGGTCCCAGCACCTAACCACCTCCGCCACTTGAGCACACAAGGTGACCTGGGAGCACCTAAACCTTTCATCATAGCCCAGAGTCCAGTACAGGGGTGCCTACAATCCCTGGCCTTCACGCAAACGAAGCAGCATGGGACGGGGCTGTTCCCAGGCACCCGGACCGCCGGTTCACAACAGCGGCCCCAGGACCACGATCCCTGGAAACATTATACGGCCACCCTGAGGAAGAAGAGATATCTGAGAGAAGGAAGCCACAACGAGACCCACACACAAAGGAACATGATACTACCCTACAACTGTGGAACGTTAGATAGCAATTGTCCCTGGTCACCGGACACCTCTCAGACCCGACCCTACAAACACCAAGTGATCACCTCCTGGCACACACAAGGACTCTCCCTGGAGCTGCCACCCAGGACCCGTGTATAAAGATTGGGACCCCAGTTGGTCCCCGGGTGGCACACGGCGCTGCCCCGACCCGTAGGATGACGGGCTCATCACTGATAGCTATGACGAATTCCAAAGGTAAAGCTAAACACAACATCATGGAGTCATTTACCACAGGCAAGCCCAAAGAACTGAACCAACCAGCCAGCAGCGCATGAAAAGAAAGACAAAGACAACCAGATATTAGAGGTCATCAATGGGCTGCGCTCCTTTATAGACTCCAAAATCGGGGAGGTGAAAGCAGGCATGATGCTTATGCGCCAAGACCTATGCAACTTCACAAACCGCGTGACCGCCACTGAGGCGGCGCAAAAGGAATCAACTGAGACCCTCAAAGACATACAAGGGAGAATCCAAGAACTTGAGAAATGCAATAAGTTCCTGGAGGAGAAGGCTGAGGACGACGAAGGGCGTTCCAGACGCAACAACGTGCGCCTACTCGGAATTCCCGAAGGACTGGAAGGCTCCAACCAACTTTATAGAAACCCTCATTCAGCAAGAAATAGGCGCCAGCCATCTCTCGCAAGGCCTCGCAATGGAGCGAGCACACAGGTCCTTACAGAAGAAACTACCTCCTGGATCCCACCCACGCCCAATAATAGCCAGAATCCTGAACTTTCAAGACAGAGAAGTAATTCTGCGCTTTTCACGTGAGGGGGGGAAATCAAGAGAGACAACACTAGGATCACCATCTACCCGGACTACATGCCACTGGTACAAAGGGCAAGGAACTCCTTTGTCCCAATCAAGGCTAGGCTGCGTTAGCTCAACATCAGGTATATGCTAATGTACCCCTCAAGGCTCAAGATAATATACAAAGGAAGAGCAATTTTCCTGGAATCACCGGCGGCGGCCACCATGTGGCTAGAGCACAATAACATGGCGGATGGTATGGAGGAGACTCCATGACCCACGCACCAGCGCCATAATACAAGACCACCCAACAGCAAACAGACGCACGGATTGAGTCATGGATAGCAAGGAAAAGGGAAAGAACAAAATGGAAAAAAATGGAGGCAGGTGGGAACACCAAACCGACCTAAAGCACCCCCCACGTATGAACTTGCGCCAGCACCCCGCTGATGCATTACACCTGCTCAGGATGACCTGGAAGGGCCCTGACAGAGCGAGAGCACCCGAGCACCGCAGCATCAATGCAACTGCTGGGTGCAGTTGGTCCACTTCGACAAGTTTAGTTTGTTTTATTTTTTGTTTTTGGTTGAAAGGTCTCACAGTTTTCCATGCAATCATCTTACTGAACGAGAGGCACATCACATTGGGCAGGAGGGCCAATCCTATAAATATGGCAGCTGACATCAAGATACTGACATGGAACGTCAGAGGAATGGGCACCTACACGCGCCAAAACAGGATCAAATCCTTCCTGAGAAGAAAGCACATCTCCATCACACTGCTTCAGGAAATGCACCTCATCGCTGAAGTCGACTCCCGGATCCCGGACTGGTGGGGTGGACAGGGCTTCGGAGCAACATACTCTAAGTTCGCCTGAGGAGTCCACACATGGATAAGCGGTACCGTTCCTTTCAAACTCCTGTCCAAGGAGGTTGACCCCGAGGGCAGATACCTCATACTCCATGGAAGCATCGAACAACGTGAAGTATGCCTAGTCAACACGTACCTCCCCAATTGCGGCACCTCAGCATATCTGGCCAAACTGCAATGGAAACTGGCGCCCTACAGAGACTGTTTCTTTATATGGCGAGGGGATTTTAACTGTGTACGGGACCTCACCCTTGACAGATCCACTCCCCCGACGCAGCCAACCAACCAGCCTCCCTCCGCCCTACAGAGAGTCATACAAGAGCTGGACCTGTCGGAAGTATGGAGGGAACTGCATCCTGAAGGTAGGGAATTCTCATACTATTCATCCCCACACGGGGTATATACCCGCATAGACTACCTATTGATAGAAAGCATGCACCTACCTCAAATAGAATCCGCCTCCTATCTGGGCAGAACTATATCTGATCACTCCCCGCTCCTTATGGCATGAAAACCAAAAGGCTCCAGACCACCCATTCCGATGTGGCGGATGCCAACAGATGCACTAACCGACGGCACATTCAAAGAGGAGCTCTGTGATAAAATAATGGAATACATGGACAATAATGTGGGGAGCGTGAGTAGATGGAGCACTATTTGGGAGTCCTTGAAAGTGGTGATACGGGGGGAGGTCATAGCCAGTGCCGGTGGGATCCGAAAGACACTTAGAAAAGAACTGGAGGTCGGTGAAGAGAAGATCAGACAATTGGAGGCCACGGTGTCATGATTCCTGCCCCTCATGTCCCCAGCCCTCCAAGATGTCAGGCTGGAGCCAGGCCAGGATCACCTACATGGCCCTCAAGGGCCTCTCCATCCCTCCAAAGACCCACTTGGAGTCAGACTTGGCACTTGTGGCACCAGACTCCTTCACTCCCATAGGATAATATTGGGGATTGGACTTGTAGTGCATTGATGGGGACAAGATGGATGTCCCCACATTTTCGGTTCCCAGAACTGCATGTGCGGTCTAGTCTTTTGGGTGTGGTTCAGCCCAGAGGCAGCTGGGATACCCAGAGACTATTTAAGCCACTCCCAGGCTGAGAAACATGCTTTGCGTTTTCTGCAGCGTGACACTCACCGTGTTCGGATCGGTCTCCAGTAGGCCTGCATCTTTCTTCTGCGCTCAGCTCCAGCAAGAACAAGAACACCGTTAGGAACAGGCTTACCTTGCAGTGCTTCTGCCCATCAGTCATCGCTCCTTCTGTTCTGCGGGCATCTTCGGCGGTGTCATTCCCATCCTGGCACGCCGCTTCCTAAGGAAAAGGGAAAAGAACAGAAAATTGGAATTAGTAAGCATTCTGCAAATCTTCGCTTATTTTTAAATACTGTACGAGCTTCAAACGCTTACCTGAACCCCAGCCACTCTGTGGGACCTCTGTCTCCGGAACTTCTCGTCCATCTGCAAGTGGGAAAAGACACTCCAGGTTAGCGTGGAAACATCTAGAGGCGCTGCATACCGCGCTTACCCACCGCATTTGTTCTTCATAAATGGCATCCACGCTGAAAACGTCGCGGCACCTAAAAAACACAGAAAAAGAACTCAGTTCAATGCAAATACAAAAGGGGTGCATCGCTCATCGCGCTCTCACTCACCTTCAGCACTACTCATCTCAGCAGCACGCCGCCATCCCCGGACGAAGGCCATCATCTAAGAAAGGAAAGGAACAAAGTTAGAGAACTGTTCAAAAGACTCATTATACTTACCTGTCGGACTCTTGCCAGTGAAGTAACTAGGCAGCAACGAGCCCGCATCAATCAACGCGCCCCTGCGCTGAAGGCAGGATGGAGAGCACACTATCCAAGAAAACAAGGTGAGCTGTGGATCAAAGGGAAGGGTTGGACCCCGGGGAAAAAGGGGTTCAAGCACACAGAGACAATAGGGAGTTAAACTCTACCAATCCTGTGTTTCAGGCCCAGTCTCCAGAGTCGAATAGCCTCCAGGGAAGGGTTTGAGGTCGTAAGAGGTCAGAACAGGCTGAATGACGTCCCCGTGGATACCAGGTGAGGGTTACACACGGCCAATAACTCTAAGGAACTTAAAGAGGAAATGTCAGCAACAAGGAAAGCCTGCCAGGAAGCTTGTGCCAGATTGACCAAATTCGACTACATCGAAAAAACCACCAGGGCCCACTCGGAGGGAGACAAACCGGGTAGGCTACTTTCGTGGTTGTGTAAAAAAGAGAACCCGAAACAGCCAATTCTTGAGATCACAGATTAGACAGGAGCTATACACACCACACAAATAGAGATCAATGAGGCATTCAAACGCTTTTACTCCCATCTGTACAGCCACGATACCATTGTACCCCAAGACGACATACAGGACACGCTAGAAGAAATAGGCCTCCCCACGCTAGGAGAAGCCCAAAGAGACGCTCTAAATCAGGAACTAACAATCGAGGACATACAGGATACGATCAAAACATTGACGACCTGCACAACCCCTGGGAATGACGGGCTACCCCCAGAGTTTTACAAAACATTCGCCACCAAGCTAACTCCAACCTTACATGAGGTCTTCAAGGAAGCCTTCGAGACTGGGGTACTACCGAGCAGCATGAACGAGACCCTAGTGATCCCTATACCCAAACTTGGAAAACCCACAACAGACTGCAGCTCTTACAGGCCAATAGCCATCCTCAACTACGACATAAAAACTCTTACTACCATACTCGCCAACAGACTATCAAAGGTCATTGGGACCCTAGTACCAAGGACAAGAATGGGTTTGTTCCGGGCCGTAGCACAACAGCAAATTTACAAAGATTACAACACATCATAACACAAACAACATGCTCGCAGGAACCCTATGCAGTAGTCTCTTTAGACGCTATTAAAGCGTTCGATTCCATACACTGGGAGTGGCTCCTAGCTACCCTGAAGCATTTCGGCCTGGGCGAACACTTTATTCACTGGATTGAGATCCTATATAAGGCACCAGTGGCCAGAGTTATAACCAAGAGAACAGTGTCGGCACCATGGAACATACAGAGAGGCACTAGGCAAGGATGCCCCCTTTCCCCAATGTTGTACATGCTGGGGCTAGAACCTCTAGCAATATACATAAGGAAACCATTTTTCGACACAGGCATAATAATTGGGGGCCTATACCACGTGATCTCACTATATGTCGATGACGTTCTACTCTACTTAAGAGACCCACAACTCAATATACCCACAATCCAGGAGGTTCTCAAAAACTTTGCACAAGTATCAGGGATATCATTCAATCCAGAGAAGTCTTGCATATTCCCACTGGCGGGACTGGTTGGGACCAAGATAACAGCACTTCCAGATGTCGGGATAGGTTGAGAACCATACACATTCAGATACCTGGGCATCAATATTTGGCACACCCCCAAACAGACACATGGGGCAACACCCTACTGGCAATACTAAGGCTCAAGAAATCTACGAAGTTCTGGTCCAGGCTCCCACTGTCATTCGCCGTCCTGTTTGGCGTTTGTATCCGCGTTGGCGGTTACGCGCTGGAAGGGCGTGCAGAGGTTCCGCTACGTGATTTCTCTGTTACGCACCCTACGGTCTAGTGGTTTTCCAACATGGCGCCGCTGGTAGTATTTCTTTCCTCCTCTCCCAGCGATCGCCGCGTTGCAACCCCCCTTTACTGCGCTAGCTCGCTCCTTTGGGTTTACACGCTAGTTTTCCAGCCTTGACCACCTCGGTCACTTATCTGTACTTTCGGTCCCCCTTCCCCGAACTTCCTCTCTCTCTCTCTTTCTTCCCTCTCCTCGCCTCTTTTCTCAGCTCTACGGTGCGCTGTTCTCCACGCCCGCCTTCTCTGCCTTACCTTTCGGCTGCGCTGTCATTCAGCCGCCCTGGTTCCTGTTGCTCCGGAGCTGTTTTTCTCTGTTGGTACCCTTTCCGGTGGCTCTCTTTCTCTCCGGATCCTTCTTGCTTTGGATGTCCGGCTTCGCCCGCTCCCATCAGATACCTGCCTCAAGAACTCCACTACAACTCCACTACAACTGCTTGCTCCAGATCCTCTCAAACCGCTGCACTCCTCGGAGGGTTTTTTCTGCCTGTCCAGGCTTTTTCCCTTCGTACTGTCTGGTCTCGGGAAGGGGGCCCCAGGTTTGCTATACTTTAGCACTCACTGTGGCTTCCTCTCGAGACAGATACTTTCAACACAAAAAGGAGAAGGACTATCTCTCTCACAGGCAACTGCAACCTGAGGACTTTGAATCAGGTGAGGAGAGTGGGGAGGAACGGGAGTTAGCGGAATCGGCCAAACAGGACAGATTGCAACGCCAAGAGATGTCGGCAGAAGAGCAGATACAAGAATTATGGAAGGCCATTCAGGGAATGTCCCAAGAGTTACAAACTGTTAAGGCAGAGAATGTAGTCTTGAAGCAGATGATTACTGCCCGCGAACCACAATCCCCAGAACTTCCTGTCATGGCTCTTTCGGCAGGGAAGTTCGATGGAACTCCTAAAAAGGTCAAAGAGTTTTTGGAGGCCTGCTTAGTACATTTTACTTTCAGGCCCCGGCTGTTTGCCACCGACCAGACAAGGATCGGGTTCATGATTTCGAACATGACCGGCAATGCCCTGGCATGGGTCGCTCCGCTGGGTACCGGGGCTAATCCCATCTTACACGATTTTGCTGGTTTTCAGAACCTGTTGAAGCAAACCTTTGAGAGACCCGAACTGACTTACACCGCTTGCGAGGACCTGTTGGATATCCGACAAGGGTCACCGGATGTTCTATCGTACATATCAGAATTCAAGAGATTGGCTACGGGTGCTGGGTGGTCTGAACAGGCACAATTTGCCATATTTCGGCGAGGCCTTAAGGAGGAAATTAAGGACGAACTCGCCAGAGCATCCAGGCCACCACCTTTTCCGGATCTACTTTCCGCCGCCTTACAAATTGAATACAGACTGCAGGAACGAAGGTCAGAACGCCGAAAACAGCGAATAACCGTTCATTTTTCCGATTCCACCGTCTCCTCCTCTCCTTCCCATACTTCAGACGAACCCATGCAGATTGGAGCTACTAGAGGACCTCTTTCCGCGGCTGAAAGAAGAAGAAGGAAAGAGAAAGGTCTATGCACCTATTGTGGATCGGATCAACATCTCCTCAAGGAATGTACTGAACTTCCTCAGAAACGTCAGGGAAACGGTTTCCCTCGGCGCCAGTAGGGACCTGGTTCCGAGGGGCTTCTGATTCATCCACCAGTCCCTATGTCTCTCTCTCTATTTCGGCTCCATACATTCCTGAGGATACCAGGCTTATGGTTCTACCTGTTATTATAAAGGTCAACGGCAGAGCAGTCGAGTGTCTCGCACTCCTGGACTGCGGAGCCGCCGGAAACTTTGTCGACATCATCTGGACCAAAAGAATGGGTCTCCGTACCTTGCCTCGCAAAGAAGATCAAAAGGTAGAAGGGGTTGACGGTTCTCCTCTCTCTTCAGGACCCATTACTCACGCCACCGAGGACCTATCGGTTACCATATTTCAACATTCCGAGACTATCCGGTTCGACATCATTCGAGCTGCCCATTTTCCGGTTATTCTTGGCATCACATGGCTCAGAAAACATAACCTTCATGTCAATTGGGCGGACAATCAACTACAATTTTGTTCCCCCTACTGCAAGCTCAACTGTTTTTCTGACGACGGTATTCCTCAGATTGTTACAGGGTCTACCAAACAACTGGCTGGGGTTCATGCTCTACCTCTGTACTGTTCCCCTTACTCGGAGGTGTTCGTCGAAAGAAAGCCAGCGACCTTACCTCCCCATAGGCCAGAAGATTGTAGCATTGATTTAGAACCTAATGCTTTGGTTCCATTCTGTAGGATGTTCTCTTTAACTCAAGCGGAAAGAAAGGTTCTTAAAGATTATCTTGATGCCAATGTTCAGAATGGGCTCATTCAACCCTCCAAGTCTCCTGCCGGAGCTTCTTTGTTCTTTGTCAAGAAGAGGGACTCTACTGACTTGCGCCCATGTATCGATTACCGAGGCCTCAACAAGGTTACCATCCGGGATCGGTATCCCATGCCATTAATACATGAGATCATTGAAGCTGTTCAAGGTGCACGTTGGTTCACCAAATTAGACCTCAGAAATGCCTACCATTTGTTACGCATCGTCAAAGGACATGAATGGAAGACCGCTTTTCGCACTCCTTTCGGTTTATTTGACTACCGAGTAATGCCCTTTGGTTTGGTGAATGCTCCTGCTGTATTTCAACGGTTTATGGATCGGATGTTTTCAGACTTATTGTCTGTCTCCATGATCATATACCTGGACGACATCCTGATATATTCCGGCACTCTAGAGGAACACAAAACCCATGTCCAAAAAGTTCTGGAAAGACTTAAAGACAACCAACTTCTTGTCAAACCAGAGAAGTGTGTTTTTGCTGCTACTTCAGTGCCCTATCTAGGGTATCATCTATCTGAAAGAGGTATCGCCATGGATCCCAGCAAAGTATCAGCTATTCTGGACTGGCCTTCTCCAACTTCGATCAAAGAGGTCCAAAGGTTTCTCGGGCTCTCTAATTTCTATCGCTCATTCATCCTAAACTTCTCTGAAGCAGTTCTCCCTATTACTTCTTTACTCAAGAAGGCCAACAATCCCTTTAGCTGGACTTCCGAAGCAGAACAGAGTTTTCACAATCTCAAGAATCTCTTTTGTACTGCTCCCATTTTGCGCCATCCTGACCAGAATAGACAGTTCATCGTAGAAACTGACGCCTCGGCCATGGCCATTGGAGCTGTTCTGCTACAAGTGTTCGAGGAACGAGAGCACCCCATTTGCTACCTTTCCAAGACGTTGACTCCCAGCCAACTCAACTACTCCGTACTGGAAAAAGAATTGCTGGCTATAAAACAAGCATGTGAGACCTGGCGACATCTATTGATGGGAGCAAGGCAGACTGTTATCATCAGAACGGACCATAAGAATCTCAAGGTCCTTCCGAATATGGAGTGTGTCAACTCCAGGCAGGCTCGCTGGGCATATTTCTTTGCCCAATATGATCTGCAAATTACCTACTTGCCTGGTACCAACAATACTCTTGCGGATGCACTCTCTCGGAAGGGTCCCAAATGTGAGGAGAAAAGACATACCCCAGAGCCGATGTTCCACAGGAATAGGATCTTAACAGTTGCTAAAACCTTTTTGGAAGAGGTTCGCGCTGGTGTTGCTTCGGAAGGCACTGTTCCGCTACTCAGAGGAGAGACTTCCTACACCAACAAGGAGGGTTTGCTATACCTCAACCATCGTTTATACATACCTTCCGGTCCACTACGTCTGAAGATCATAAATTGGTGTCATGATTCACTCACTGCAGGTCATCGTGGGAAGCTAAATACCACAGAATCTATCACTTGTTCTTTTTTTTGGCCGGAACTCAAAAAGGATGTAGAGGACTACATACTCAGTTGCCCGGTTTGTGCCATGACTAAGTCCATTACCGGCAAACCCTTGGGTCTTCTCACCCAACCTGAGGTACCCTCTCGGCCTTGGGGTTTGCTTTCTACAGATTTCATTGTAGAACTTCCTGTTTCCAACTCCTGCTCTTGTATTATGGTTACAGTTGACACTTTGACCAAACTGGCTCATTTTTCCCCATTGCCTGGGCTTCCTACTGCTACCGAGATGGCTGAGGTTTTCGCCCAGGATATCTTCCGTCTTCATGGTCTCCCTGACAAGATCATCTCGGATCGTGGCAGCCAATTCGTTTCGAAGTTTTGGAAGGCTCTTTGTTCTCGCCTTGGTATGGAACGTGCTCTGTCGTCTGGCTTCCACCCTCAGACCAACGGTCAAACTGAGCGCCTTAACGCCACATTGGAACAGTACCTTAGATGCTACAGTAATCGTCTTCAGGACAATTGGGTTTCTTTGCTTCCTACGGCAGAGTTTACTTATAATAACTCATTTCATACAGCCATTGGACTCTCTCCTTTCTTTTGCACCTATGGGGTACACCCAAGATCCCTTCTTCCCTACATTCCGTCGCCCACCAATTCCCCGACGTCTGAAGAGGTAATGCAGTCTATTTCTGATGCACACGTCACTGCCAGAAGGTGTTTGGAGAAGAGTCGTCAATACTACAAAACCCAAGCGGACAAACATCGTAGGCCTTGCCCTGAATGGAAGGAAGGGGACAAGGTCTGGCTGTCCACCAGGTTCTTACCGCGATGGGTTCACCCTTCTAAACTCTCTCCTCGCTTTTTGGGTCCTTTTCCCATTCTTTCCAAAATAAATCCTGTTACCTTTCGACTTAAGCTACCTCCTTACCTCTGCCGCATTCATCCTGTCTTCCATGCCTCCTTCTCAAACCTTTCATTCCGGACGTCCACCAGAGAGCTGTTCCCGACCAGCCTTTTCCTCAGGTGGATTCCTCTAGGGAATATGAAGTCTCTACTTTACGTGACTCCCGCCACTACCTTGTTAGGTTGGAGTATTTGGTGTCCTGGAAGGGTTACCCTAGGTTGGAGGACTCGTGGGAACCGGCTTCCAACATACATGCCCCTCGGTTGTTGGCTCAGTTTCATGCCCGCTTCCCCTTTAAGCCGGGGGTCCTACGCTCTAGGAGGGGGCATACTGTCATTCGCCGTCCTGTTTGGCGTTTGTATCCGCGTTGGCGGTTACGCGCTGGAAGGGCGTGCGGAGGTTCCGCTACGTGATTTCTCTGTTACGCACCCTACGGTCTAGTGGTTTTCCAACATGGCGCTGCTGGTAGTATTTCTTTCCTCCTCTCCCAGCGATCACCGCGTTGCAACCCCACTTTACTGCGCTAACTCGCTCCTTTGGGTTTACACGCTAGTTTTCCAGCCTTGACCACCTCGGTCACTTATTTGTACTTTCGGTCCGCCTTCCCCGAACTTCCTCTCTCTCTCTCTTTCTTCCCTCTCCTCGCCTCTTTTCTCAGCTCTACGGTGCGCTGTTCTCCACGCCCGCCTTCTCTGCCTTACCTTTCGGCTGCGCTGTCATTCAGCCGCCCTGGTTCCTGTTGCTCCGGAGCTGTTTTTCTCTGTTGGTACCCTTTCCGGTGGCTCTCTTTCTCTCCGGATCCTTCTTGCTTTGGATGTCCGGCTTCGCCCGCTCCCATCAGATACCTGCCTCAAGAACTCCACTACAACTCCACTACAACTGCTTGCTCCAGATCCTCTCAAACCGCTGCACTCCTCGGAGGGTTTTTTCTGCCTGTACAGGCTTTTTCCCTTCGTACTGTCTGGTCTCGGGAAGGGGGCCCCAGGTTTGCTATACTTTAGCACTCACTGTGGCTTCCTCTCGAGACAGATACTTTCAACACAAAAAGGAGAAGGACTATCTCTCTCACAGGCAACTGCAACCTGAGGACTTTGAATCAGGTGAGGAGAGTGGGGAGGAACGGGAGTTAGCGGAATCGGCCAAACAGGACACCCACTGTCTATGATGGGCCGCGAGACGATTGTCAAAATGATAGTACTACCACGCTTCTTGTACTTCTTCCAAAACATTCATTACTACATACCGGCCTCCTTCTCCGGCTGCTAGGCACCTTACTGAAGGACCTCGTGTGGGGTGGCACCAGATACAAGCTCTCCCTGGATACACTAATGCTACCTTATAAAGCAGGCAGAGTTGAACTGCCAGATCTAGAGAGATACTTCCTGGCTGCCCAGCTCACTCACGTGGCCAAATGGCTTGCAGATGAAACCACCTCAGAGACTGACATCCTAAGCCAGCTAATAACCCCGGTGTGACTGAAAGAAAGTCTTTGGGTCCGATGGAAACACTCAGTGAAGACCCCCTTGCTTATTCAGCTGGGCCGTAAAGTACGGGACAAAACACTGAAGCTGCAGAAGATCGAGAATCCATACTCCCCAGAAATGCCACTGATCGCCGATGTCTGCCCTAACAGAGGGGAACTGGCGCTCACAATGGGAAAGGCATGGCATTTACACCTGGGGGGATATGCACGACGGAAGCTCCTTCCGAGAATTTGAATCCCTGGAAATAAACGAAGGACTCCCCAAAGGCCAATACCTCTGTTATCGAAAAATCAGAGAAGTGGCAAAACAGAAATGGAGGGAATGACCCGAGGAACCTGAAGCTAATCTGACCCTAACTCTAATGCACATCCTGGGAGACCGTTGGAAACCAACCTCTAGGTTACATGGCCAGCTCACAGATAGACTTAACCCCAAAAGTGACACCCTGCAGTACTCATGGGAAATAGACTTAGGAGTAAGCTTCACTGAACAAGAATGGGAAAGAATCCTACAACACCCCAGAGAAGTATCAAGAAATGCGGGATTCAGACTGATCCAACTAAATGTTCTCCATAGAACATACATGACCCGCAGCAGAATCGCTAAGTTTTGCAGACCCCCTACTCCGCTATGCCCTCGGTGCAACTCAGAGGATGCAGGAATGGCACATATGTTCTGGATTTGCCCAAAGATACAGCACTTCTGGGCCAAAATCGAACAAGCCTGCAAAAGAGCAGGTTTGACCCGTTACAAATAGACATCGAAGGAATGCCTGCTGGGGTCTTATCCAAGGATAAGCAAAATCAGTCACAGCATCAAATTCATGGACATTGCCTGTATTTTGGCCAAAAGAGCTTTCGCTATGACATGGAAAACCCCAACTGGCCCCCGCTATGCCAAGTGGCTTAAGGAACTAGAACACTGGACAGAGGCAGAAACCAGGATATGGGGAGAAGGAATAGCCAAGATGGGGGAAGGCCCGAGCATGACCTACGAAACATGGAAATCTCTGGCATGGGACATGTTCCATCCATCCGACGACAAACCCCCGTGAACATTTGCCTACAACCTACAAGATTAGCACACATGGCTGGTTCAAAACCCCATGATAAACTGATTCGCCCTACCTAAATACTACAACATCCCTCTGCGGCTGATCCCACACCGATTCTACCCCGCCCTTGAACCAGCCCCTGAAGAAGACATGGAACTGTGATGACCTTAATTTGTTTGTTATTTGTTTAAAGTTTAGTTATAGGTTATAGGTGTTTTCTTTCTCCCTTTCTACTCTTTCTCTTTACTGCCGGCATATGGTACTTATATCCCAGCTCATTTTAATGTATATTTGAAATGCCAATAAAAACATTTTAAAATAAATCAGAGCTGCCAACTCAGCCGACTGTGCTGAACAGTTTATTGGCAATCTTATTTGAGCCCACATCAGGAACTCTCCGTCCTTATAACGACCACTGCGCACTTGTATGTTGACAACCTGTGCTTGGATCTATCTTTGATGAGCCTTCACCGTTGAACATTTCTCCTTTTTCTATGGGCTCTCTTGCACTCTAACATCTTCCTCAGCTATGTCCATGTGTGAGGCACACTCCCTTTTCTCTGCTGGCTGTGCTATGAATGTTGCTGGGTTAATAACACAACACCTCAATATCTCAATGGATGGGTTAGACAAAATCATCTCAAGAGAAGTAGTTCCACCTGTGCTGACCCATCCGTGTGAAGCAGGAGAAGTGGTTCTGCTTTATGCAGACTCGCAAGATGGCTACAAACGAGAACAAGGAAAATGAAGTGCACACAAGCACTATAGAAGATCAGGGACCAATGCTTCTCTAAGTTCAACTAAAGACCAACATTTCTCAAATTTGACAAGAAGGAAATAGACTTGCAGTTACCTTGGAACTCTTTTTTAGACAGGCTTAAAGGAACAATGAGAGAAGAGTCTGGACTTTGAAGAAGAAGGAAGAGTATCAGCCATCGTTTATGATACCCATCATTACACTACTATACACATACTTATCTTTTCTTTTTTACTACATATTGCAGACTTGCCCAGCCCTAATACAAAGAGGAAAACATATTATCATGTTTTGGAAGACCCCAAGAATAATTGTATTGCCTGGAGAGTGATAATTGCAGTAATACTCCAGTTTCTGATATAGAAGTGATTAAAAAGGAGATAATACATTTGCATATTAAAGTAAATACAAAATGAAGAGGCTTCAACATTTCACAAGCTCATTGCCATCCAGAAAGTTGATAGGTTTTCATGGAATATTGATGATGATATCAGTTGGTATTATGATTTGTTTTCTTCACTTTATTATTATGGCATTTCGAAATGTGGCAAAAGGTAGTATGGATGTGAAAGATTTTCATGAAACGTCTATCATTGTCCCTGCTAAAGACATAGACAGCCTGTTTTTTAATATAACTAGGAAGTTATTTCGAGTTAAAAGGGATGTTGAGGAGGACCATGAAGATAAAAATACATATTTTGATAATTCGGCTGATTTAAAAAAATAACCTATGGTATCAGCATATGAAGAAAGTGGCAGTGAGAACATCGGATGAAAGCTGCTATGTCTGTTCCTTAATACTGTATGCCATGAATGCAGCAAGAACATTTATTGCCAAAGAGATGGCTACACATGATACAATATGTCTCAGTCATCTAGCAGCGTGTACGACCAGAGGGCGATTCAAAGGAAAATGGGCAACTTCACTATGGCGATCAAGAGTAACATTTCCATATGAAGATACATATATAAAGACCAAAAGGATGGCGAGTGGGGTGGGGTAGACAAGCAAAAAACATATGTATCCAGCCCAGATTGGAGAACGAATAAAAGTTATCGAGATGAAGAGAATGGACTGGTCAGATATGACTGAACGAGCAGGAGAGCCAGGATGCTGGCGGAGACCTCAGCTATTGGTCTACGGGCGTGCTGCAACCAGTACCAGATGGGAAGAAGGACTAGTATTTTGCCCTGCACACTTACTGAAGAAGCAATCAGTAGCAATAGTCCAAATAGTGCTTGACAAATGCCTAGGATCATGGGCCAGGTATTCTAAGTTATTAACATGGGTCGACAATGAAGCAGGACGAGTATCTATAATACCAATGAAAAATGCAACAACATGCTTTAGGAATGAAGGCTCAGTTCTGGTTGGAGAAAATAAAGGATGTAATCAGGCGCTCGAAGTGCCAGGAATTAATGGAGGGACTGCCGTACTGATGGACTGATGTTGGGCCTGTGGATACAGAGCTTATATGCTGTTGCCTATGAATTGGGGAGGAATATGTTCTATAGTCATGGTACATGTTCCAGCATTGGTCATCCTCCAAAGTGACCTTCATATCGATGAATTTCCAAAAATGGATGAGCACATGAGAAAGAAGAGGTCGCTCAACCTCTATCGCAAGGAGAGAAGTAATTATTACTCAGCAAAATCAATAGAGGCCTATGTCAATATTCCAGATGAGCATAAACTGTTCAGTAATAATAATGACATCTATATTCCTGCCAGGACTCCAGACTACAGTAAACGCCAAGTGGCTGCAGATTACCAGATGGGAGTTGTTACAGACAATTAATGCAATATTAAAAAGGATTCAATGCAATTAGAGAAGAATTAAGAGCCATCAAGCTGATGACTCTCCAGAACAGGTATGTCCTGGAATTATTTTTTATTTTTTTTATTTTTATGGCTTATATGGTTTCCACTTGCCAAACCTTTAGCCCATTTGTAATATAAACATACATACAAATCATTAAAACCCAGCAAATAACACAAGATAAATAAATAATTACATTATCCACGACAAATTGCGGGAAGAGAGGCAGAAAGAAGAGAAAGAAAAGATAAAGGAGAAAAAAGAGAAGCAGATAAAGGGTACAATAAATTCATAGAAATCATTTTTAAAAATCATCTTTTCAGTACTACTTGTCAAAAGGAGAATGTCTTCATGGCTCTTGATTACTACAGAGCATCTCTGCAGTTTCTAATTTTGCAGAGATTAATAGCAGAAATGTTGTCAAAGCAATTATGATATTAGGTTTCTCTCCTTCAACCAATATAGTCCACCATAGTTTTTCTGAAGACGCCCTGTGTTTTGCAATGGTCTCTCCCATGATATTAAGTCTTTCTGGTCTCAGGAGCACACAATTCGTAACTAGATGTTTGATTGGAGGAATGGTTAATTGCTCCTTACAAAGGCTGCAAGCAAACGTTGACTCTTGACCATTTAGGTTTGTCTTAGAAAATCTAGGTACACATATGTTTAAACGAAATCACAGATATTGCTGGCAGAGGAACCAGTTAGGAAAGATTTGTAGATATTGTGGAGGATCATTAAGCTTTCTCTCAGCTGCCCAAAACTCATCCGAATTTTTATATTGGAGTATGTCTTCCTGAGAATCGATCCAATCTTTCTGGTAAAGCTTTTTCTTTAAACTGCCTTGGTTTTGGAGCAGTGATTTCTCAGATTCATTCAGATCTTCAATTATTTTCTGGCAGATATAATGATTGACATTGATGCTGGAACAGGTGAGCAGATGCAAAATGAAGCCAGTGCCCGTGAGAATATAAAGAAAGGTTTCCTTGTATCTCCGAGGAGCAAGTTCCACTACCATAAGGATTGGAAAAGATATGGAGGATGTTGGATATTCTCTTCACCATCTGGAGAGTGCTGCGGCATTACCTGCAGTAAAGATGAACATATAAAAAAAATGCAGGCCACCTGAGAGTGGGTGATGACGATTTGGATCCCAAAAAAGAAGCAGGATGAAGAGAGGATGTTGATATATGATGAAGAGGAGATAAAGACCATGGAAGAAGAGAATTTGGTCGAAAAGTTCAAACATAGGGTGGAATGTAGAGGGGCAGGTAGATGCTATCCTTCCAGTTCCTGCCCCCTCACCGCCGTCATATTGGAACAGTCAGAGGAAAGCCATAAATGGGACCCCCTGCATCGTTCCTACACTGCATCGAGTGTTTGAGAGACGTTGTGCACTTAGACAGCCAGACAGAGTGTACCCTTGCACTGAAAGTGTGGAAAGATGTTGCAGCAAAGAATGCTACATGGAAGGATGTCGCCTGCCAAGATGTCAGAATGCATTAGTGAATATTATATGGATGTTAAAGTGCAATCTGACGAGGACAATGTCATAATGAAGATATATGAACCTATGCTAAAATGATATGAACATTTTTAGAAGTAACAACGTAACTAAAGCACTAAGAGTAACATGTACCTAAAGTTAAAGTAATGATGGATCTAGAGTAGATTAAGTAACTTACTGACCAATAACTGTAAATAGGCAGTAACGCAAGGTAGAAAGAAAACATATAGAAGCTTGGTATAGAGGAGTATATATATATATATATATTCCATGTGTATTTGTATCAGTTTACTCTTTCTCCCCGTACGTGATCAAGCGCTCAGTGTAGCGCGAAACGCGTTGTCTGCAGGTTGTGCACCAGGGCGTCCTGCCTCTGTTTGTCTATGTGTTGCTGCTCATTGTACTATATATTATTTTGTACAATCTTTTTCTTTTTTAAACATTAAAAGCATCCGTATTTACAAACACAGTGTTTTTCTGTGTTTATCCGGATGTTGGAGTTTTGCTATTCATGTCTGGCCCGCTGGAGTGCGGTTCGCCATTTCCTCCTTTTTGCTCGAATATATATATATATATAAACATATATATATATATTAATGACGGACATAGTAGAAAAATGGACGCTGGCTCGCGTTGAACATAACCAAGCTATCTCAGAGACAGGCCAAGGCTGTAGGAATCAGGAGACGCAGGAAAACGGCTCTGTGTGCAGAGCTGATGATGCCTCAAGGTTGGCCACGAGTTAACAATGCTCTTTTCAAAAGATAAGCATAGAGCACAAAGGGAGTACATGGATAAGCTCTGAATGTGGGAAATTCTTCAAAGATGGAAAAAGTGAAAACATCTGTGAGAGCCAAACTGTTGCTCAATTAAAAGTTCATATGAGATTGAGTGAGCAAGTCTCCAGAGGCCAAGAGGAGCAACAGCACCCTGCATAATCGAATCAAATAGCAGTAAATGGAAGGCTGAAATTGACAGATTCGTGGTCTCTTCAGATGTGACTCTGAAGTCGAAAACAAAGGCTATTCATTAGAGCCTTAAGCTAAGATAGTGGTGTGCTCACACTCCCTTGAATGTTCCAGTACAGTGAGGAGACAGAAGGTCAAACTACAAATGGAAGACTTTGGCCGATGGCCTACTGATGAGAAATGATGGACTAATTGGGAAAATGGAGAGTAGTTTAATGGGATTCAAACACCTAGGTTTCATTTCATGTACGTCCTGTTAAGGAGCCAAAAGTCCAAGGTTGGGATAGTATGCCAACCAATCAGTGGGATTGGGGGACAATCTAACACACAATGTTGCAGAAACCAATCCACTGTTATTATGTCCACTATAATCAGTACTATACGTATATAGAGGTAGTTCAAGGCATTCCCTACAGAATATTGTAACAGCCTCTGTCTAAATCTGCCTACCTCTACCCTCCATCCTATGCAACTTATCCAGACTGCAAGACTTGTCCTTGGCCTCAAGCCCAGAGATTGTATTTCTCCAGGACTGAAATCTCTGCACTGGCTCCCAGTGGCTGCAAGGATTAAGTTCAAAACCCTCTGCATTGTCCACAAGGCCTTCTGGGGCCTGGGGCCGTAATATCTTCAACTCTCCCTTCCTAAATATCTTCCTTCTCGAGCTCTTTGCTCATCCGCCTCCAACTCACTCAGGGTCAGTCGTTTCTCCAAGCAACGAGTTGGTGGTAGATCTCTCTCTTCTGCAGGGGCCTCCCTCTGGAACAGCCTTCCTGCCTCCCTGAAACATGAGGAGAACCATCTCCAGTTCTGGAAGCACCTCAAAACCTTCCTCTTCGCTTCTGCTTTCTCTCCCTCTCTCCCCTGCTAAATTCCTGACAGAAACTGCACGGGTTCCTGGCCACCCTTTCTGATCTCAGGCCGAGGCCCTGCCAATTTCCCACCTGCACTGCCTTCCTGGCAACCCCTGCACCAGGAGACTGTTTTCTGTATCCCTACAGTCCCCCTACCAGCACTTATGTCTGCACTTACCTTGCACTTGCCACCAGCGGACGTTTTATTTATCTTATTTATTCTATCCTATGAACTGCACTTTCCCCTCTCCCTTCCCCCTCGCACTTTTCCCTTTTCCCCCTTCCCATGCACTTGCGCGATCTGAATGACACTTGGCCTAGTAGGATCGTTGTCTGTGTTCCCTTTGTTGCCCTTCCCTTGCCTCGTCGCACCTTGAAACACTTGTGTATAAGCGCGTTATAAATGCCATATCATATCATATGGTGTAGCCAATGATACACTAATCCTTATATATTCTATAAGTAGATATGTTCTCTTCACCAATCCCTTCCCTTAATAGAATTTGTATTTTGCCATGTAGAATGATGTCATAGATGATGCATATTGGGGTATAAGAACTCCACGCAATCTAGTCTGTTTGTGAGTGTGCATGCATCAGCCCGATGTCTGCCAGTTGACCCTGCTTTATTCAATTGATAATAAAGTAGTACTTTGCCATATTCTTTGAGTCTGTCCAATTATTTGGTCTGAGATCATCATTATTATAATTCCATCTAGCACAAAAGATGCTTCAAGGTGCTAGAGCACAATGGATTTGATAAGTACCTGCAGTAATCGTGAAAAGGGCATTGATTTTTTTAAATCAAGGGATGTGGCAGAGAGTGATTTGTCTGTTGTAGGATTGTGAACGATACTGAAATCTTCCCCTATGAGTACCTCTCCCTCTACGAATTATGCTAATATTGGGTGAAGATGCATCAAATAATCATGCAGATTTTCATTAGGCAAGCATAGGGAAATCACTAACATCAGGTGGCTGAATAGGGTAACCTTTAGTAATAAATGTCTACCTTCGGATCTTTGAAGATTTCCTTTTTTTTATAAAAGGTATCCCCTTGGGGAGTAAGATAGCTACTCCGTTATTTTTGGTCATCTCAGAAGCAAAACTGCATTGGGTAGTTTTGATTGCAATGACTGCACTCACTCTGAGGGATAAGATTGGTCTCTTGCAGCATTATCATGTTGGCCTCTAAAGATAGTAGCCTTTTGATTATTGATTTTCTCTTCACAGGTGAGTTCAGGCCCTGAACATTGAGGGTTAGTATTGTAAAGTTATCAATGTGTTTGAAATTCTGGTGCACATCTGAACTGTGGCATGGTGTCTTTTTCAACGAATTGACTACGTGAAGCTCACATTCTTAATAAACTGAAAATCTTGAAAGTTGTTAATTTCAGTACCAATAGTTTGTTGTACTCCCTCATCGTAATGCTTCACCATTTCCATGTATAAATTACACGGAGAACGGGTAAAGCGCCTACTTTCTACTCTGGCACAAGGCGTGGGGACTCCAGAGCCCATCCCCAGAACAAGCAGAGTCCCCACCTATCATTAAACAAACTAGATTGTTTAGTCACGTATCAATGATATGTATAACAGAACTTATTCTAGATAACTTATTTAGATACATTGAGTGAAGAAAGTGAAGAAAGCACATGTCAAGATACTAGGAAACAGAGATTATTTCACTAGAATTACTTTACACCGCCTACGAAGTGAGGATCATTAACTTGCTCGATTCCATTTAGTTCAACAAATTTGAACTTCAAATAACTAGAAAACAAATTGGGATTCCCGCAGCAAAGGATAACAGTCATTGAGCCTAACAAGTTTATAATTCAGTTCCGCACAGCAAAATGGGAAACCATCAGAATAAGACTGATCACACTAATACAAGCATTATACAATGCATCAGTGCACACCTCCTAGGAAGCGAGCATCATTAACTTGGCCCTGAGGAAGCTCCATGAGCAAGAATGTGTAGGCCTAGTATGAACTCTATTAAATCACAAATAATTAAAAACAACAATTTTGTGTATTAACTCAAATCGGTGAGTCCTTACTAAGACTCTGATAGTGAGCCCACTGGGATTTAAGACTTCGTATGTTTTTCAGAATAGAATGAAGCTGTCAGCATGATGCTGTTTGTGGTATAGTACTGTATTGTGTACGAACAAGATGAAGAAGCGTTGGGGAATTGTAGGGCAAGCTCAAAGAGTTTAAAATAGTTGAGGATGAATTGGAAATTGATGCCAACAGGTTTCTAAGAGTGACCCCATTAGGTCCACCAGAACCCATTTGCAAACATATGTTTGGGCTGGTGCATGAAGGACATCTTGGCATGGCAAAATGTAAGGGGCTGGTTTGAGACTTCCGCAGACCGATCACGGATTTGGATGTTGAGAGTCTGGTAAAAGGACGCAAGAAGCTTATGGAAAGTGTCAAAGTGATTAAGGTTGGACACACCAGTGGAAATACATAAGTTTTCTCCTTTGCTTTGAGAAGACGCGGCTTTGGCTAGCTTGGTTTCATACATGCCCCGTGGTCATGGGCGTAGGAAATGGTGGGGACAGAGGGAACAAATCCCCCCCACATTTGTAAACAGGGGTATATAATGCCATGTATCCCCCCCACAATCAGAAGCGAAGTGAGGGAAAGTGGGGGCTTTATTTTACCAAGTGAAGTGATGAAGCAGCAGGGCAGTGTTAAGTAAAATCAGGGCTGTAATGTAAACAAACATCCAGGCCAGCCTGGGTGGTTCGACCATCGTCCTACTGGCTGCAGCTGGCTGCCTGGTGCACAGCACATCATTATTTTCTACCCGGGGACATGCGCCTGCACGTTTGAGGGACGATGCACACATATAATGTGTAAAGTGGCATCTACAGTCGTCCACACAAGGTGTTGTACAAAGGGATAGGGAGGGTGCATACATGGTGTGTGTGGTGCTCATTTTGTTTATGGTGGGGAATGATGCACACAATGTGAGCAGCAGGGTGGCATGTGCGGTACACCCAAGACACCTGCATTGCTAGAGAAGTAGGTCTGATGCATAATGTCTGTATAGAATTGTAGGTAAGGTGCAGGTACATTGTGGCAGGTATTGTATATATTTGGTGTCTGCTTAAATGTAGGTATATGGCTGGTAAGATAGTTCAGAGGGTTGCACACTTGCTGCTGAAGTCTGTGTGGGATCTGCAGGTCGCAGGCTGGAGTCCCTGCAAAGCCAACTCAGTCTTTCATCCTTCCGAGATGGATCGATGAGTACCAATTTCGATTGATAATAGTAATTGCATATAAATGATCAACATGCAGCTCTTTGGCAAAAGCAATACATAAATTAAAAAATATATAATTTTTGTATTTTGAGTAGGGGTGGGGCATTTGATTTGTGCATCATTGGTAGGTAGGATGCACACATGGCGAGTGTACACATATCAATATGGTGCACTTTGTGTGCGCAGAGTGGTAGTTAGATATTAGGCACATAAGGTATACACAAAGTGGTAGACATGGTTCAGACTTTGATTGCAGAGCAGCTGATGTGCTGCACATAAAGTGTGTAGAGAGCTGGGTATATTGCATTGCACGCTGCTTGTAGAGCAGTCAGTGTGCTGCCCACATAGTGTAGGTACAGACTAGTTGGTGTGGTACACATTGTGTATGGGGAATCGTAGGTATGGTGCACATGATGATTGTTCAGAGAGCTCTATGTCCCAATCAGATAGGATCCGGCAGAGGTGAGCCCTGTTCGCAATAAGGAGTAGGAATCGTGCACGAGGTGTTTGCAGAGCAGTGGGTATAATGCATACATGGTTTGTGCTGTGAAATATGTATGTTCACCTGATGTAGATAGCGCAAAAGATACACCGTGTGTAGAACTGTAGTTGTGGTGCATAAAGGGGGGTGTAAATCAGTTTATATGTTGTACCAGTGTGTGCAGAGTGATACGCTTTATGAACACGTGTGTGAAAAGCAGTTGGTATGGTGCACACGCGTGTTCAGACATTTTGGAATAAGCACGCACAATGTGTGAAGAGTCATAAATAGGGCATGCATATGGTACGTGCAGATTGTATGGTTATGTAGTGCCCACAAGGTGTGTGTCGTTGGAAAAGAATAATGAACAAGTGCCAGAACTAAGTACCAGTGAATTGGGCAACCGTAATACCTATTTTTTGTAGAGCTAGGAAGGCTTCAGCACTCGGCTGGCCTTTCATTAGGTTGGTTTGAATATGGGTTGTTTTCCAAAAAGTTCTTGGCTATGGCGGTTGGGTCTAACTTGGCGACATTTTTCTAATAGTTGTATCCTTATATTCAAAGGCAGTTATGTTGTATACCAAAAGGTCGCGTCTCACTGGGTAATAGGGTTATGCCAAGAAAAACCCAAAAAGGATAAGTGCAGGTAAGGTAAGGTAACCCAGAAGGAGACTGCGCCCAATATTCAATACTGAAATATATTTATTTTCGTACATTTGCAGATTTTTTGCAGACGCGATCAGACGCGGAGACTGAGCCAAGGGATCTAACCCATCAAAATGATACAGGGGCATTATAGAACTCTGAAGGATAATAGCCCTGATTTGAAAAAGGTCTTAAGGCAGACCGAAACACGTGTCATCTTTAAAGGGCACTCTGTACGAAAATAAATATATTTCAGTATTGAATATGGGTTGATTTGCATCTGTAGCAAAGTCCCCAAGGTGGCCCCTGCCCCCCTCCCCCCCAGATTGTAAGTATCTCCTACGCCCCTGCCCGTGGGAAGTTAGCACATGTACTGTGGCTTTAATTGGTTTGTTATCTAGAGATTTTGATAACAGGAGAGGTGTTTCATTACGCACAAATATCTTTTATCATAGGGTGGTAAGAGAAATTAGAACAGACTTAAGTCTTCAGAGAAAAGGGAGTGATCTGGAGGCCAGCAGATATAATGTAGTGAAAGCATTGGTGATCCTCTTCAATGGCTCAGCCACAATAGCAAGCACCAGCAAAGCCAATAGGGGTGGCGTTGCAAACGTAGAGCTTAAGTCTCTTTAGCCATTTTGGGGTAATACAAAAATTGCCACATTTTGTAAGCCAAGCCTATTGGCTTGAAGAAGGATTGGTTTGCATTGTAGTGGCTGCTGCTGGCAGGAGGGGGAGATGCGTAGATGGAGGAGGCGAGGTTGTCATGAGGAGGCGTACAGGTTGGCAGGAGGAGGAGGAATGGGCGTTATCAGGGTGTACCGGGAGAAGAGGAGGCTGCTCTGGGGGTGGGACGGGGCTGGCAGAAGAATGACATGGGAAGGAGGGGGCGGTGTGTGTGTGTGTGCCGTTGGCTGCCAGTTTCCGTAGTGCACCGCAGGAGGCCTCCTCCGCGTCGCTTGGGGCGGGGGGCTCTAGGACCCGGCGCACTCCCGTGCCCCGGCGCTTGTTGACAGCCAGCCCGCCTCCTCCTCCAGCACTGAGGCCGTAGAGCGCTGTGTGCTGCCGCCCGGGGCTGCCCGTCCTCCTCTGCCCGCAGAACGCAGTCCAGGACGGCATGGCTTTCATGGAGAAACCTCCGGCCGGGAAGGTGCTTCTGGACGACACAGTGCCGCTCACAGCGATGATCGAAGCCAGCCAGAACCTCCATTCCCACACGGTAAGGCACCGGCCGGGGAACCGGGCCCGGCGCAGGGAGCCCGGGGAAGGGGATTGCGTGAGACCTGCAGCTCCACAGAGGGAGCCGGGGGCGGGAGGGAGCAGTCTGAGCCAGAGGAAGCCTGAAGAGCGGGGCGACGCAGGACTCCCAGAGATCACACACCCCTGCTCTTCATATATCACACTTTACGCCAGCCTCCACTTTTGCTCCCAGTTTTTCCTATTTAAACACACTGTTTTTCCGTTTATTACATTACTTTACTTGATTTCCCTTATTGTTTGTTTTATTTCGATTGCAGTATCGTTTAATCATTAACATCTGGGGTGTTTTTTATTTCTTTTGTCCCATTGGTCTTATTGATAGTTTCCTCAGCCCCTAGTATTTCCTTATTGCAGTGCGATTTTAGCCATCGCCTTATTCTCTTCTTCTGCTACTTCTGCTCCATTTTCCTCACATTTCTCCATTCCTTGGTTATCCTCCTCTGGATTTCAACTGTTTCTTTATGTGTTTGTGTCTATTTTTATTTCTTACATGTCTCTTACACTCTGAGTGGGCTATTTATTCGTGCCTTGTACCCCTTTCTCTTCTACCCGGTACCTTCTTAGCACTACACTCGCTCTCCCTTTCTATTTCCCAGTCATGAAGCCAGGAGGGCGGGTGAAAGAGCTGTTGCACCCGCTATAGTGGCTTAATTTCGTTCTCCAGTGAATTTCATCATTAACAATATAGGCATGTAATTGTTTGGTTGGTGGCTCCAGGAAACGAAGCAGTGAGAAGGCATATGCCCTCACCAGCCTGAACGTGCGCGTTGGGCTTCCATGTAGAGCCTCTACCAAATTGTGTGCTGATGACATGTGTCTTTTAGAATGATCGTGGAGTGTGAAGATACATATTTCATTGTTTGACGGAATCTTGGTGCAGATACTGTGGACCAGTTACACATGGTTTCTTTTTATTCCATTTGTGCCATAAGTGTTTTTGAATACAGCACTGTATCTATACGTGTTCAGCACTGTTGGACACATGCAACCAGTTACCGGACACAGCTTACAATGTCCCCATCATAGTTCACAGGTTCCCAAAGCCCACCTACCAGCAAACATGTGGAAAACGTGTATTCGGTGGACTGCAATTTGCACCAGAAAGGCCACTATTATAAATATGTGCGTGCGTTTCTCTGTGCCCGGTAGTAGTCAAACATTCTGGTGCATATGTGCAGAATTCTCACGTGCATGTATTTATGTTGCTTGTGATTTGTGGCACTGCATGCTGCAGGGAGGTGAAGTGTTCAGGAATTGCACTGTGTCGAGTATAGTGCCAGTCGATACCAATAACATAGTAAAATGCACATATCTGAGACATTAGATTGGTCATAGAGATCTACACTGTTGGAGATGACACGGGAGAACGTTTTACAGTCTACCGGGTAAAGAGCTGGTGAGGTGGTCCCAGTCACTGATAATCGATAGTAGGCGATCAATAACAAAATTAATTGAACACCAAGTGCAATAGAAAACCCAGCTTCATTTGAATATAAATGGCTAGGTGTGCATGCAAGACAGTATTCCCTCAACAATATAATACAGAACACAAGCTTTTAAATCAAAGTCAAAAATAACGTCATGTTTGGTGACAAGAAAAACATTTTATTCACTTTTCCTATTTGTTAATAAGATAGAACCCCTATACATTATACATGTGTGGACTGCTCCAATTGTATATTCTTTAACTGATGTCTCCTCCTAAATTCGTCCTACTAAAAATTTTACACTTCATTCTAACATTTCATTGGTTGGCACTGTGCTATATTATAAACATATATTAGAGTACGGACTATCCCACCCTTCCACATATAATATTATAGATAGTAACCAACAGCCAGACTGGGGTATGAGTGCCCTTGTCGTTCTGATCAGAAAACAATCAACAAATAATAAAACGAAATATATTCGCCATCAATAACATGAAACAAATATTAAAATAACAGTCATAGAAATTCTAGCACAATTGAGGTGTGAATATGATGTTCACAGTATCAATCAGAAAAACAACACAATAAAGGAGTGTTTAGTAACTACTGTGATTTTAGTGCACTCTGTTGAACAAAAGTGCACTGCAATTGTGACACTTTTTGTGATTTAGAAATTTTACAAAAGCGAGAATCATCGCATTGGTACAACCTTGTATAGAAAACCCTGAGATAAAAACACACTTTAGGGTTCAATAGTTTTCATCCATTGAGTCTCGAAAAGAATTTATCGTATGGACAGTTCTTACGGCTTGGATGGAACTGCAGCAAACTTTTTGACTTTGACAGCAATAGCAAAGACCTGAGTAGTCAGCAGAACGTGGCTATCTGAGGGCGTAACACCGACAGAGTAATGCCTCTCAAAAAAATCGAGAGATCAAAAAACTGATAAAATAACCTGTGTGACAACTTTTACTCCATTGAGCCACAGCTTAAGCAGAACTATTCTTAAACATTGGGATATTCTGTAGACAGACATTTTCCAACCAGAGAAATCTACATTTGCATTTAAGTGAAGTACAAGTTTAAAAGATCGTCTAGTCCATACCTATAAAGAACCCCAGTACAAAAGGAACATACAATCGAATCTCTGGAATTTACCGCCGATGATAGGTCAATTCAAGTGCGGTAAGTACTCGGTTTGTGAACTAACTAAAAATATGAAAGAAATCGATCTATACGGAATTCAATACCTTCACAATTTGCCATACAAAATGGACGATATACGGCATCATATGTCCATCTGGGTTGATATATGGAGGTAAATGTAAAAGAGACATCAGACAGCGGATCTGTAAGCATAGATCATGTATACAAATTCAGGTAGTCGACAAGCCTCTGGTGTCTTACTTTAAGGCCAAAGAACATAAACATACAGATATGTTCTGGTTCGTTATTCAGACATTGAAAAAATAATCTTTGGGGGTGGGATATCGTGATTTGATGCACAAACATTGATTTTCTGTCTAGACTGTAAATAAAGGCCTCAATGTTGCAATTGAATGGTGTCTCTTTTTCAACTGAGTAGTCTCCTGCTTTCATTGAATTGCCCTCCCCTTTTTTGACGATGCAGGCGTCTAGATCTGGGATTCTGATTTATTCCAATTCTGTGATTGCCCACTTGTATAGTCACCCATGTGTGTTGGGGACTATTTGACCATCCTTCGGTATTCTTGGTGACCCCATTTGAGATGATTTCAGTTCCAACTGTAGTCATATTGAGCAGACGTTTTGCTACTACGTCACGTAATTTTATAATGTGGCTTCATGTGTAGTCTTTTATAACAAATTGTGTTTTCACTTGATTTCATGATTAAGAAATACTAGACTTACACAACCTACCTGTCCCACGATCATATTGGAGGAATTACATTTTACACTGGGTCAGGAACTTCCTGTGTTTCTCTGCATTGATTGTCACACGCAAGTCTGCTCCATTTTGCCACTTGGTGGAGTTAATTTGAAATAAGATGCATATTGACGTCCCACAATTAGTTCACGCTGAAGCCTTAGCTGGCGCGCGTTGTTCTGTTGTGGTTCACTGATATGGATGTTATGAATAAAGTTGTTTAAGTGACAGGAAGAAAAAAACATTTCAGCTTTAAAAACATTAGACGCACATGTGCGCATCAATGCCAAACAAGCGGATTTGCAGGAACGTAGCGGTACGGAGCCGCAGATGCGAGCAAGCATGTAAACACCTCTTTTATGTCCCGCCGAAATAATCAAAAATACATCCAAGGGAGCATATTCAGCCATTGAGCCGTTCCTGGAGAGCAAGGCTAGTTGTAATTTCCCACAGCTACCAATAGAAATAAATTAACTTTATAGTTGCATGCTATGTGCTTCTGGAGAAGGTTATCTAGTGTGGTTTTGATTCTCTGTCGGCGCCTCCTTCCTTACTGACCTTGATGCCTGTGCGTCTGTCTGAACATCACGGGGCTTGCCAGGCATAAACTAGATTTCAAACATTGATTAGCAGAATTTGCTAATAAAAATATTCTTGATTAGCACATTTATTTCATTAGCTATTTTGTACTACTATTTTAAATGTCACCAGAAGTTGTGTACGCAAGACCTAACATTAGAAACAATACCCCATTTTTGTGTATCGCTTAAGTAAGAGGTTAGTGGGAGGAGTCGGTAAAATGTAAAAGGTTAGGTGCATGAATGGACACAAATAAATAGATTAGTGGAGAACAGAACAGGGAAGTGTCCTTTATATTGTATGCTTGACCCATCATTTGCTGTGTAAGGAGACTTTTCACAAAGCCAAAAAAGTTCACAATGTTGAAAGAAGGTCACAGACTGAGACCACGTACATAGTATGGTTTTGCAGCAGGCAGACTAATGGTCAACTTCAGGTGTACAAGATGGCACTTGCCTGACATTGATATCAACTGTTTAAAATTTAGCATTAATTACCACTTTTGGGATAAACACAGCCCTCCAGCCCTGTGCATCCATGAAAGCGATATTTATCGCTATTAGCACTCAGAACTGCCATCTGGGGTTTGATACTTGTTTTTTTGTTTTTAAGGGAATCAGGTTTTGCACAATTCATGCTCTCCTTAAAAAAAAAAATTACTCATATATCTGCAATTGGAAATAAGTATTTCCAGACCTTGAGTGTAATCAAGAAGTTGTGCAGGTGAGTGGGCAAGGGGTCGAGGTGTGGCACTCCAGTGGAGACTTGCCTGGAGGCATCACCTCGAAGGACAGGGTGAATGCAGTGTACTGACATGATATGCAGGCAGCTCCTTGCAGATTCCGCTTGCGTGCCCAGCCTCCAGATTGGTTAGCACTCACCCGCAGATGCTTATATAATGCAATCATAATCGTAGAGCAAAGCGAGCTCTGAAGGCTAACTATGGTGTATGGCATTTCCGTAGATGTACAGACTAGATGGACCTATTGATCACTACTAAGTACAAAGTTAGCTTTGTGTATTAATTATGTAAGAGGGAAGAAAGTAACCGACTAAGCAGAGTGGATAGTGTAGCAGGCAGAGAACTAGGTGGAATGCTGTCGTTTTGCGGCCATATCTCTTTCAGGGGAGCTGGTATAAAGCAACAGGGTGAGAAGATAGAATGTCAAGAAGTTTGGGATCTGCTCCTGGTTTGAGCTCCAGTTGCACATATTAATGCAACAGCAGGAAACATAACTAGGTTTGCCATCAAAAGCATTTGGCCATTTGATTGTGTATCTTTTCAGAAGTGGTCACTCGTCAATACGATGCACGTTCCTCAAGAAAACGAAAAATAGTTTACACTATGAGATTTAGATACTCACTTTGGAGACCATGTAGTATTTTACAAAATCAATGCTGTAATTCTGTATTATGTATCAACTTAAATGTTTAGGAAGAAAATTCATGACTGTCTTTTAAAAAAAAGAAATGAAGTTAATACATACTGTTTTTGCCAGACAGGATATAGTTAGTATAATAGCGTCACCCCGTTTACTTCTTGTTTGCAATCATTTTAAAAAGAGAGAACGTTTCTTGCCTAGCACTCCCACGCAGGACTGCAGCAATTTGAATAGTGGAGATGAGATGATTTACTGCTGCACTATCTCCCATTAGTCTCTTTGTACTTGCAGTGAACAGATCAGAGGGTAGGGGTAGCCCAGAGGGCAAAAGAGGAATGAAGGGTGAGCTGTGCTTTAATTGAACAAGATAAGTTAAATAGCTTGCAGTGCTACACAAGTGTCATTTTAATTAGCAAACCTACAGAATTGCATAGCAAATTGCTACATAATGCTGCTTATTGTATGCCTTGCGCTTGGGATTGGGTGTAAATCAGTTTTGATGTCAGGATTCTGTATTTCAGAATAAAGGCATTTCAAAGTTCTGTCTACAAAATGGCGGTACGCTGGTTCATTCTCTGCCGCGTAATGTTCTTCGTGTCACGTGCGTTAAATGCCGCCATGTATTTTTTCCTGCTCATGTATTCTGCAACCTATCCCTACCTACCTCCCATCTCTACACTCCTTGTGTAACCCTATCTGTGTATTCAACAACCTTTCCCTAAACTTGTGATTGCACTCTTCTTCTCGCCCTATTTGTGTAGCGCAATCTATTTGATTCTTTATGGCTGTTGCATTACCTCTAATGTTTAAACTGGTTGTTTACAGATCACTTCTCACCTTGTACCTTTGTTCCCTTCTAGGAACAGGTGGGGACAGGGCCAGACCATGTGCTGGTCTCATCTGCATCATCACTGCCCCCCCACCCACACTGGTCAATTAATTGACCACACACCCATTGTTGTTCTTCCCCTCATATCCACCTTTAAGGATCCACACCTTAAAGACGCCCCTCAGGTTACCTCCCTTTTCCACATACTCTTCTGGACCACATTTCCTGAAACAGCAGTCCCTATCTCTGTCACAGTCCACCCAATGCTGGGTGTAATTTTCAGGATGCGACGGGAGTTTATATTTAGTTCCAGGTGGACCAATTGGTCTTTCTATGATATGCATGCAGTGTGGTTCATCTGTTTGAGTGTGGGCATGTTCCATGTTATCTTTACAGTACTATTGTCAGCATGTCTTTCTCTATTTTCTTTCCCGCTCTTTTACCTTGTGTCAGGATAATTTTCAGGACACAGATGCCAGTAGGTACTAATACTATTATCGCTATTCATATTTTTAATGCATCTCCTAACCAGGTAGGCACTCATGAGAACAAAGAATCCAACCAGTTCTCATCCTCTGTTTCCTGCATCTCCAGCACCATTTTTGTATGTAATTCCTGCAGGTACATTATAGCTTCTGTCGAGCTCCCATTCTGCTCATTGTGTGCTGGTAGAAATGTGCAGCAACTTGGTCCAATCTTTATGAACACGCCCCCCTCCATGGCAGTGAGGAGGTAAAGGACATACCTATTTTGAAGAGTCAATAATCTGACATCGCTTATCTCCTCCTTAATAGCATTAAGCTCCTTTGCAGTGGCATTGATTGTTTGCAGTAACTCTCATCTTGTTATCTGCAACCACTTAGCATTGGCAGCTGTTTGCAAGCCAGGAACAAGGAGGGATGTAAAGAACAGTGATGCTTTGCTGAACAGCCTGTTTTCAGGTGGTATGTCATCCAGTGACTCTGTACTTCTCTTTGAGAAATAATTGTCTCTTATTGTGCACTGTAACGTTAAGGATCTTTTCTCTTTTATTTTTTTTATTGGAGTCATTTTCAATTTGCACCACGTCACTTTGAGACACTGCCAGTGAGCATGTACCACCCCAATTTGCCAGGAGCTGCATATAAGCCCTTGTACCACAGGTCCAATAGTGTTCCATTATTACAGCAGTGCCTATTTTCATTCCTGATAAATCCATGATGCCACAGCCTCCTTCATTCTTTGCTACTTTTACTGTGCCATTGTTTCTGAAGCACAGGGAAGAATTTACCATCTTTATAATGTGTATTGGCCTCTTTTCATCTTCCATCCAAGTCAGCAAGTTGGCAGTATGCGTCAATTCCTCAAAACAAACATTATTGGCATTTCCCAAAATTCCCCTCCATACTCTTATTAGAGCTTCTATACTACATCCCATACTTCAGAGATGTACACATCCCTTACTATGTGCAGCAGTGGCCTATCCCAACAAAAGGTATTTCTTTCCCACATGAATCTGTACACATCGACAATGGATGTTCAATCATTGTCACCTTACCTCTCCGTGCCCCTGACAATGTATACTTCATTACCATTTCTTTTGTCCCTTTTACTTTCGTTTGCTTGATAAAATTATCTTCATACAGGGACTGTGCTTGTGTAACCCATTTTATGTAAGCCCACATCCCCTGAATTTATTCTCTTGTTTTGCGCAATGCAAGGTGAGTTGGGCAATGTGCTGTGTGTGATGGTATTTCTTTGGCCCCAAACACTTTGGAGGTGCTCAATGCATATGGAATGAGAGAGCAGACAAGGCAGTTTTCTTCCGATTTCTCCCTCCCCACCTTGGTCATATATCTGTACCATAGGTTATTAATTCTTTGGTTGTAACCTTCAAAATGTCTTCCCAATAAATGTTCACCATCAATCGCATCTCTCTTAATTCAGGTCATCCTTTCACTTATGTTGGCAGCTATACTAATAATATAATCACAAAGAAACGTGCTGCTAAAGTATATTCAATCCAGAAAAAAACAAAAGGAAAAGACAGCAGTCATTATACTTATAGAGTCCATTTTCTCTGAATATCGTCTTTGATGCACATGTTGGGACAGTAAAGAAAAAGTGCCCTTTGCCCTTGCAAAAAACATCCTTCTGTGGTGCGACGTCACGTGTCGTGTTGATGGTCAGCTCTCACTCTGGCCCTCGTCTGGGGTTTGGTCACCTCTTCTTTTTCTGGCCTCTTTTTGTCCGATACGGGGGCTGTGCCTCTAAATATTTTCACATCACCTTTATGCACCCATGCCTTTTTCCTTGCACTTTTACCGGGGAAGGGATTGCATCCTGGACAGAGTACGGGCCATCAAATCGTGCTGTATGCCACTTGTGGACAAAATTCAGCACATAACCTGAATCCCAGGGAAGAGTTGCAGGTGTGGTAATACAGCATTTACATCTACTCACATCTACAATTCCCTCACTGCTGCCGTTGATTACGTCTTGGGACCCCCCCGCCCCCCTGGAGCACCTGTATCTGTCTAGAAATTAATTTCAAATATTTAGTCATCGCAGTTAAATAATCATGCATTTTATTTCCCAGCACAGTCGCAGAACTCTCTGCGTCCAATCGAGCATGCGTGGGAGGAGCAATTAGGATGTGCATTCTTCTACCCACTAGGTGTGATGTGGTGATTCTAGCCTGGCTGATTGCGTAAGGCAGCAGGGGAAGGCAGCACAACCAATTTTTATTTAAAATGTCTCACAGTTTTGCAATGCATTCAAAAGGCTTTTAAGACGTTTCACAACGCAATTGGCCTGGTAATGATGGGCAGAACAAAGCTTGTGCTTAATGCCAAGCAGGGATGCGTTTTCAGAAAATATTTTAATTTGCGAAGTGTGGTACGTTATCTGACCGTAGCCCTTCGCATACTGCCCATCGGGGAAACCCTCACGTAAAAGGAACCTAGCAGCCAACTTGGTGTCTGCATGGGTACATGGTCCTGCTTCTATCCATTTTGAAAAGAAAGGGGCATTCAACCACAATAATGTTTGATTTCCATTACAACTTTGCAGCATATCGATATAGACTATATGCAAAAGCTGAAATCGGCCTGTATGGCAGAATATTTCTCCTCCCACCATTCTCAAAGTATGTCCAGTGGTATATTTTTGGCATGCTGAACAATTTATGATGAAATTCATGTGTTTTTGCAAATTAGGAAGAAACCATTCTTCAGAAAGGGTTGCTGCAAGACACTCCCTTGTGGTGTGTTGGTTGTGCAGTTGCTCTAACGCTACAAGTAACTCGAGAGGCATTACAGGCTTTCTCGTATTGTCTTATCACCACACCAGGTCAGCGGGGGACAGTGAACACCCTATCTTTACTCACAAATTCTGTTCATCTGGTGGTGCGCGTCCCTGTAGCTCAATTAACAGTGTCAATGGTAATCCATTATAGCTCTCTCTGATCATGTTGTGCTCCATTTTATGTGTAGTGTGTTATTTCGAGAATTTGCTGCCCTTTTTGCTGTGCCTGTGCCAAAGTCTGTGCCATTAGTATGGACTGCACATTTCATCACAGCAGCTGCTGTTGGGTATGCCAGCACATCCCTCAATCGTTCTAATAACGCGGCATGCTGTACTGGAGTGCCATCTGGATGCTGAACCCCCCTTCTTTTCCACTGTGACAGTCCCGAATGTACTGTAGATGTCACGTAGGCAGAATCTGAATATATCCTGACTACATGGTCCTCCTGTTGTTCGAATGCAACTATCATTGCCACTAGCTCTGCTGCCTGCACTGAAAAATGTCATGGTAACCTCGCACTTCGCACTACCTCAAAATTATCACCTTTCCTTTTTACCACCGCTGCACAAGTATGCCTCAATTCCATGCTCTGATCTATCGTCGATGATCTGCTAACGAAGACCACCTCTCCCACTCTAGTGTAATTTTCTTAATTTGGGGGATGTCATCGTATATGTGAACATGGTACATTCATGGACTCGACTCAATCTCCTTCCTCCACTGGTACAGCAATAAATGTTGCATTCTTCACTCTGCAGCACCTAGCATTTTTAATCAATGGTTTGGACAATATAACCTCATATCCAGATGCCCGCTGTGTGGTGAGTGTGGATTTTGGCTTCTCAAGAATGTCAAAAAGGGCAAGTTCCACATACATTGTGACGGAACAGCCCATTGTTATTGTGCAGCACTTTTCTGTTGCAATAGGTGCTGCAGCTGGCGCTTGCTCAGATGGGTAATGTCCTCTCAACACTGGATCTAGAATACCACTGTGATGCTAATCATTTGTGTCCCATTGAAGTCTTTTGTGTGAGGACAGCCATCATCACATACCCATTTGAATGGGACAACAAAAGTACAATTCTTCTCTGTAATCTGGTATTCCCAACACGGGAGCTGTACTTATTGCTTTTTTCAATTCATCAAATGCATGTTCTGTTAAACCATTTATAAAGCGCAAACTCTCACCCCAAGGGGCATCATGGCGCTAAGGCAAAACTATAATGAGACAGACAAAAAAGCTGAAGACCAAAATCAGAATTTAGGCTGCAAAATGCCAAGTTTTCACAGCCCGCCTAAAGCTGAGATGATTCTCAGTGTGATGAAGAGGCGCAGGCAGAGAGTACCACAACCGTGAAGCCGCAACGGAAAAGGAGCAGCCTCCAACCCGATCGCGTCTTAACACGTTGGACCAAAATGCAAGCTGTATTGGCAGACCTGAAGGAGCGTGCCGGCACATACCGGCAACATTTCTCCTACAGGAACTCTGGGCCAACACCATAAAAAGCACAGCGCACAATGCAGAGGCATCTATCCTCTCACCTGTCTACAATATGGTGCTGTTTTCTTTCTGTGCTTCCAGTCCTTCCAATAGGGGCCGAACATGCATGCTATAGTCAAAAACCCAGAAACAGCAGTAATTGCATAGCCCCAAAAACTGCTGCAATTCCTCCACTGTCTCTGGTCGAGGTGCATTACTTATAGCCTCTGCTCTTTGAGGTGTCATCCTTCTCCCCTCTTTTGATATTAACTGGCCTAAATAAATTACATCTTCTTGATAATGCTGCAATTTCTCTTTGTCCACTTTGTATCCCCTTTTCCTCCAACGGATTTAATAACGTCACTGAGTCTATCTTGCACTTTTCTTTTGTGGAGCTACACACTAACAAGTCATCTACACACTGTATAATGGTACTGTGGGTCTGCAAGTTACCCAAGTCTATTTGCAGCACCCTATTAAACACACTAGGGGATTCACAGTACACCTGTGGGAGTCTTGTGTGTTGTACTCTGGTCAATCTATAGATAAGCACTGTCAAATACTGTCTGTCTTCTTTTAAGTGCATAGAAAAGAAAGTGTTTGTCAAATCAGTCACTGTAAAATGTGTGGCATTAGGAGGTATGTTACACAAATTGGTAGCCAGTGTGAGCACAACTGGAAATTCTGTCTTCACAATGTTATTTAAAGGGTGCAGATCCTCTATAAATCTCCAAGACCTATCCTTTTGCTTTTTTCACATGGTACACTGCCGTGTTACATGGGGATTCAGACGGTACTATTATCTCTTGTTTCATAGAGGCCTTCGAATTTCTCTCTAGACATTGGGTAGTGTTTTACTCTGGACAAAATTGCTCCTTTCTTCAATTTTATTTTCACTGTTCCAATCCCTTTCAATAATCCCACATCATAGGGTAGTTAGACCATATTTCACTGGATACTTTTGTCAAGTATTCTTGTAAAAAGGATGGTACCCTTTTACCCAATGATATTATCTGGGGCATTTCCCTGTATTGTACCTGCAACTGGCATGGAATGCAGATGTCGTAAATTACTTCATCTGTGTCATTGTCTGCAAATAAATCATCATCGATCACGCCACTTAGTCACTGTGCTTAGTCAAGTGCTATCACTGTGCGCCAATTAACACCTTCGTCATCCGTCCCATGTAATACTTGTTCTCTCGCACCACTGCTGCTTCTAGCTGTATCATAATAACCTCTCCTTCCCTTTCATCCGTGGGCATCTCCGCCCTGAATAGAAACTCTGCATTGAAGCGCAACAATTGGTCTTTTATCCGTGGTAGCCACCCTAACAACACCCGTACTGCATATAAGAATACTTCTGTGGTCAACTGTGCCCCTCTCAGTTCCCTTTGGCCATAAAATGTATTTATTCATTTGTATTTGCATAATGAATACCTGGTGTAGAACATATTATTCCTACCTCAGTAAATGAAATTGTCGTATTCAGCTTGCTCATCAAATCCCTCCCCAATATGTTCAATGGGAATATAACAATGGGAATATAACAATGGCACAGCCAATGTAAGTTCTCCTACTTTTATGGGCAATGTCTCTGTAAATGGAACCTTTGTTATAGCTCCAGAGATTTCTTGCGTGTCCATCACATTTTCTGACAGTTGAACCCTCCCTTCCTTGACACAAGATCTCTTTGCCCCAGTGTCTGCTAAAAAGGAAAATGTTCTGGCTCCTATTTTCACCCCCACCCGGGGTCCCTCTTCCAGATCAGGAGTTCATGATAGTACTGGACACATCAAGCTGCTGTGTGGGCTGTCCTATTTTGGATACAATGCGCATGTCCGTTTCCGTAAAATGATTCCCTCCCACAACTGTCACTCCCACCTACTCTGGGCACCAGTGTTTGCGGCTGTCTGTTCCTGTCCCACTGTCCAAACTGCTGTGTTTGAATTTGTAATAAGTTTGATGGCTGTTGTGTTTGCGGTTGCTGTATCTGGGATATCGTTATTTGCGGCAGTTGCTGCAATATCTACTGTTGTGGCAGTGGTGTGTATTGCATTACTTGCTGTGCCTGTGACTGATCGTTAACACTTGGGAATGATTGTTGTTTTGTGTATTCCAATGTGCAATTCTCTTGCTGCAATTGTGGTGAGTCATATGCGATGTATGATGGGGGCTATATAGGCCCCCCTCTTGGGGCAGACTGTTGCCATCCCTGGTCCACCACCCCCATGCATCTGCATGCTCGTGAACAATGCTCCATTCTTCAACACTGCCCCCCCATATCCTCTGGAACCACCAAATCGTGGTCTCGTGCCATCAAATCAACCTCCTGATTAGTTCCAAGCCCATACCCTCTTCCTCTCAGCACATACTCCCACCCCGTAGGGTAATAATAACTTTGCCCCTCTTCCTGCAAAATATCCGCTAGTACCTGGCTGTTGACCTTCCTGCCCGTGCTGCTCTGCCCCAACATTCGTAATAATTGATCCCTCTACTGATATCTTTGACAATTTCTTTTTCACCAATTTCGCTTCCTCCCTCTGTCTCTCTTCAATTTTATTCCTTTCCTTTTCCTGTTGACAAAATTTGTTTAATTGTATTTCGGGGCATGGTTTTACCTCAATCCCCAATTTTTTATTTAATTGTTTTTCACGTCTTCCGGGAGACCCTGACATAAGATGTGATGAAGCGCAGGTGCATTTTTGTCGCAGTTAGCTCTCGTCGCCAATCGCCACTTCTCCTTTATTTCCTGTATGGATGCGGCTGGCTCCTCATTTTTGCCCATTTTGGGTGTCATGATCGCGCTCATGTCTCATGTGTCTGGGGGTCTTTGATGGTACAATTCCCAAGCGTCCGTTTGGCAATTGTTAAAGGGTGACCCATCGTATGTGGTCTTTTGCGCTGTTACCTCAGGGTAGCCTGCCTTTTTCCATATGTCTTCTGATTGTTCCCCCAGTATAGAAGCAAATAAACTCTTTATATCCCATATTGCCAATGTCATCCCTGATGTTTGATTTTCTAACTCAGAAATCCACTTTTCTGTTCCTGCTGTGAGCAGTGGTAATTTAGTGATTGAATTGTCTTTATCTGTGGCCATGGTACATACTGATGTAGCACCCGCTCTTTCTGGAGCACAAGTAATTGCATCATCCCTCCCTTTGTACGGATGCCACTTCACCCTTCTTTCCTCTTTAATGTTATCGCTATGTGAGTTGTTTGATGGCCTGGCAAGTTCCTTAATCTGTTTGCATATTTGCTTTCCTTCCTGAATTTACTGGGAGAAGCTGCAGGAGTGATGGAGCCTCGCTCTGTTGTAACTCACTATCCCACAGATCTATTAGTGGATAATCATCTGGTGTTGAGAGTCCACCTACTTGTGGAGCTTGTGTTGCGTCTTCGTCTCCCTCTTCCTGCTCTTCCCAACCTTCTTCCTCTCCCTCACTTTCCTCTATCACTTTATTGCTGACACGAAGACCTTCCCTTAGATACACTTCTCTTTCTATCTCCCCTAATATGTCTCTGCGAACCCTGTCATAAACCTCCTGTGATGAATCCCGCAGAGTCCTCACTGATTTCCCCCCCCCCCCCACATGGCCTGGGAAAGGCAACCACTCCCTGATCCTGACCCTGGAGGTGGTATCATGAGGGAGGATCATGGGGGAGGAGATGAATACTGGGGAAAGTTATGACTCTGACGGGAGGGACGCAGTATTCTTCCCCTTTCTGTCAGGAGGAAACCCTAATTCCAGAGTCTTTGATGGCATATTGTTATGTAACATCTGATGTTTATGGTGATTGTAATTTAAATGCAACTGTTCGACCATGTAACTTAGTATCCGGGGACACCTCCTTGACTCCGAATCCCAGAAAGCCTCAGGTACTGAAACGAGGAAGAGGAGCAAGGATTTAATGTTGAGGAAATATGACCCCAAATGTAACATGCAGTCTAGTAGATCTAAGTAAGCTGAGCGGGACATTTAAATCTGAAAATCACCTGCAGCTGACAGAATGGAGAGAGGAGACAGGCTGCGGTGTGGGATCCGATGTCCAGAGGCAACCTCAAGGAGAAGAGCCGTGGGAAGAGCAGGAACTCCGGTGAAGGCAAAGTGAGCTGTGCGTGGCAGGAACGAGGGAAACGTGGTCCTGCAGAGCTGTGGTTCCATCGGCTAAGAGTTCACATGGCGACACAGGAAAGCTTGCCCGATGGTACGCTGCACAGTGAACCACTGGTGAGTCAACCTAAACAAGTAGGGGGCCCTGGGATGTGCGAATACATTAACAAGCGTTTGGATTTCTTTTTTGAATACTGACTAAATAGAATTTAACAGAAAAGGCAAATATGGTGCACATTCTCCTTATATGAGATGTCAGTTGGGGGGAAACCTGGAACAAGCATTGTTAAGAGCCGAAAAAAGGATGACGGGCAGAACTTGAACAAACCTTCACATATGGGATGTCTGTTTGGGGGAAATTGGTACAAGTAAAAACTAAAGTCAACAAAGTTGCGCTAGTGAAGACGTCCAATTGTGTGATACATAAGAGGAATGTGAATGTTGCAGAGAGACCCGATAAGAGCATCAGGTAGTGAACCTTTTTGGAAAATAGATAAATGGCAAGAAAGTACAACACGGGATCCAGATGAGCCAAAAGGGAGATATTATTGGCAGGAGAGTACACCAGGGAATCTGCATGAGCGAAACAGGAGATATTCTTTGCAGGAGAGTAAACCAGTATATCAAAAGCTTCAGTTGAGAAGTTTTCTGGCAGGAGAGTATACCAGGAAACCCATTTTGAACTGGTGTGTTAAAGAGAAACTTTGTCATATTAAGTTGTTGCTTCAATTGAACATTTTGTCAACCGGAGAATTAGAAGAGGCTAGCCTTTTGCCATACTTTAACCCATATTGCTGAAAAGACATTTGTTTAACCATCCTGAAAAGTAGGAAAGACTTTCCTTTGCTATATTCCAACCAGTGGTGTGGAAAATACATTATGTGTTGCCATCCTGAAATTCGTTTTGCTATCCTGAGGAAAGTATTAGGTGAAAGAAACCTTTGTATTGTTTTTAAGAGATTATTGTTGAGGCTGAATATTTAACAATTTTCCGAAATAATCCAAGGGAAATGAGCCAACCCCTGGACACAAGGATTGTTTTGTTTAAGTTATAGGTTTACGTTTTTGCATATTTTTGATGAATTGAAATTTGAAACATTTACCTTGCACCTTTTGATCGTGCATGTTATTGTGAGGGTCAGATTTGGTTGGAAACCAAGGTCGGCCTGTTTTAGTTTCATAGGAAGGGACATTTGCTTTAGGATGGATAGGGAAAGTTGAGCCTTTATCCAAAACCATTTCTGTTCATAAAATGGATAATGTTGAGAATATTACCACTTTATGTCTGCCTCACATTTCTGACCGTTCACACTCCCTTGTTCTCTCTTCTCTTTCCCTGTCCTCTGTCACCATCATACTAATGCTAGCATTAACCTCCCTCCTTTTCTCATCTATCCTTCTCTCGTCTATCCTTTTGTCTTGCTCTTGCCCTCTTTTCTATGCCTTTACATTGTCATTTTCAGTGTTTGTCCCATATATATATATATATATATATATATATATATATATATATATATATATATATATAGATGTGTCTGCCCATCCATTTGTCTGGTGTAATTGCTTGCTCTTCCTGTCCCCTCCTTGTACTTTGATCCACTCCAATTCTTCTTCTCCAATTATTCCTTTGCTTCTTTTAGTTTTGTTCTATACTGCGCTGCACATCTTTTTCTGCTTGTAATATTAACACATTTCTTGTATCGCCCTGCGTGCCTTGTGCTCCAGTATGATCTTGTTCTTATGGGGGCGAAAATGTATGATTGGTATAGCCTACTTGTAATGGGTATAATCCTGCAAAGTCGAAAACTAAATGCCTTGTTTATTAATGGGAGGCGCAGATGGTTGCACATGCCCATTCGTCGTGTGGGTTATCTGTATACTTTGCCGGCCGTCTCTTTGACCCATTGCATTTGGTATTTGACAATCATCTCCTTATATTGGGGAAGCAACTTGCACAGATGAACAATGGGGTGTCTGCCATTATAACAATGTAGACAAATCAACTTACCATAAAAAATCGAACGCCACCGCTACAACACACCATCATACCTCCTTTCCTTTTGACACCCCTCTCCCTCAGGTTCTTACAATGTTAATACATGTGTCCCATCCAAACCACATCACAATACAACACAAATCCTCCTACAGCACACCAACAATGCACAGTCTCAATCTACTCCATGCTTACCTCCAAAGAAACCTAACATCTATGCTACCAACACACACAAAATATCTCTGCTGGCCTATTCTATACAAAACAATGCCAGCAAATAATTAGAATAAGCGAAAAACCCTATTCAACACAGCTGTCTTCCCTTTTATACGGGCTATCTCCTCTTTATCTCTTTTTCACTGCTGCCCAAAGGAGGCTTGCCCTTACGCCCTACCTCGCAGTCTTCCCCCAACTACTCTCGGAAGAATCTTCTCTTTCTATTTCCAGTACTTTTTTTTTTTTTTTTGTTCCAAATTAAAACATCATCAACTCCCTCCTCCCTGCAGGTATTTTCGTGCACAGGTATAATCACAATCCTAGGATCCCCGAGGTCCGCCAGCGTCGAGTCGCTCTACCTGCCTGCTCAACCATCTGCACCCAGCATGCCTCCTGAGAGACTGGGCTGTACTTTACGAGAAATGGGTTCCGGCCAGCCTCTTAAGTGTGCATTCGAATTGCTGCCTGCAGGCGGACTTCGCTGTCCCAGGGAGATGCTGCAAGGAGTCCTCGACCCTCCACCAGATACTGGGTATCTCAGCAGTGCCACCTAATGGTGAGAGGGTCCCAGTCACTGATAGGTGATAAATAACAAAATTAATTGAGTAACACCAAGTGCAAGAACAAACCCAGCTTTATTGGAATATAAACGGCCGGGACCAAATGCAACACAGTATTCTCTCAACAATATAATACAGAACACAAGCTTTTAAATCAAATACATGTCACAAATGATGTCATGGTTAGTGATAAGAAAACACTTATTCACTTGTCTTATTGGTTGATAAGAGATAACACCTATACATTCGATATGCAAAGACTACTACTATTGGATATTCTTTTAACTGATGGCTCCTCCTAAGTTCGTCCTACTAAAAATCTTACACTTTATTCGAACATTTAATTGTTGGCTCTATGCTACGTTAGCCAATATAGCAGACAGAATTCTAATTGGGTGATAGTTTGCTCATCCGACCTTGGGCATTTTAATGTGATGCCAGGGTGCGTGGTGAGGAAAGGGAGATGAACGGATCACTACGATTCAGTTTGGAGAAATTTCTCCCTTCTCGTTCCCAGGCTTGAGGCCTTATCTGCAAATGTGTTTGTGGCCTTGGCATGTCGTCAGTGTTTGGATGTGCCAAGGGAGTAGCAGGTGTGCTATCGAGTTAGGCCATGGAAATAAATGATCACTGTTCCGATCATGTGGTAATGGACCACTGTTAGAAGCTCTTTTATGTCTATTTATTGAGTTTTCCTGCTATCCTGACCTGTGTATTGTGTGCTGTGCATATTCTTCATTAGGCGGTTGTTTGGCATGGTAGTCATTTGCACCTGGAGATCAAGGCTATATGTGCTTTCTCACTGCTACCAATAGAAACTAATACTTTATAGTTGCATGCTATATGCTTCTGGAGAATGTTATCTAGTGTGGCTTTGAATTCCTGTCGAGGGGCCCCCCTTCCTTACTGACCTTGATGCCTGAGCGTCTGTCTGAACAGTGTGTTGCTTGGGATTGTGTGAAAAGCAGTTTTGATGTCAGGATTCAGTATTTCAGAATAAAGGCCTTTCAAAGTTCTGTCTGCAAAATGGCTGTACTCTGGTGCATTCTCCACCACGTTAATTTTTTCGTGTCTCGTGTGTTGCATGATATTTATATTTACATGCTGACTGCACAAGTTTTGCTCGTGACATCACTAGTGTAAACAAACCTTACAAGTTGACACATTACTTTTGTTACACTGCACAATGCTTATCTGCAAGTACAATTGTCCTTTTGCACTAATGGGCAGAGCACAGTAGCATGTTATCTCAAGAGTTTCTTCGGAAATGCAAATCCCTGTTTGCCATCAGTGTAAAAGGGCACTTGAACTTATTTACAAGTATTGCGCTGTGTAACTAAAGTAATCTGTCAGTGTAATGCCTGTTTACACTAGTTATGTCATGCGCAAAACGTTTGATGTCAACATGTCCATATAAAAATCGTTTTTTCAAGAAGGCACCTCCGGTCAATGCACGTGGGTTGCCAATAAGGCAAACAGTCTCTCTGTAACAAGGATACTGACACTATTTGTATACTCGTGCAACATGGGACAGATATGTCATTTCTATTTGACATAGTCAGTCAGTAATAGTGGTGCCATATACTAACAAATTGCTTTACGTTTCTTTTATAACTAATGAGTATGCAGGCATGTATACCCTCTACCATATTTCTACTGAATGGGCTCTAGGAGGCCTAGCACAATAGTACATAGATTATGTTCTGCAATAGAAATTATGCAGGAACTAGTCTTAAATAAGCATAGACATTTGGATTAAGGGTGAAGTAAACATTTCATGATGCAATGTGCTGTAGCAACATTCTTTTTATTTTCGAGAGTAACGCTGTGTTTGGACTGGGTTCAAAATCAGACCAGTGATTACAAGAATGTAGTTATTATACTACTTCCCATTCAGGCAGCATTTATTTTTCATAAGAACAGACCATCTAAATATTCATATGCTTGAAGTGTAATATCCCTAACAGAATTTTGTGCTGGAAAAAAGGTGAGCATGCTGCGTGTCGCTCCGGTGTGTGGCATTCACCGGAGCACACCTTGAGCAAGAGCAGCTCCATCTGTGAAAGGCATGAGAGAAGGAAACTTGATGGCTGCTGTCAAAAGCAGGGTTTTCGCCGCTGAAAGCAGGAATACCGGCAGCGGGTCCCGAGGATACGCATCAGCAGACTGGTGAGTTGGCCTTGCCTAACTGACCCCGTGGCGCTTCTAACCAGACCGCTGACATTGCATAATGATTGTCAATGCCAAACTAATAACAAGAAAGCTTTTGACTACAGAGATAAGAAATTAAAGCAATTTGGGTGAGTCTCGTTTTGAGATGGAGAGTGAAGACAAGAATCCTTGCAGTTACAATTGTCCAACCCAAGAAGGGACAATATTTAACACGTACTGTAACCATCATTATACATGTCAAGAGGGATCAATACTGAATAAGCATGAAAAGAAACATTGGTTTAAACAAGGTGAACTAGAATATTGTAACCACCATTAACCCAGCCAAAAGGGAACACCATTCAAATGAGCTGACGTTGTACAGAAAGAAAGATTGTTGTTAGGAGATTGTACCAAGTATTGCCTAAGCGAAAAAGAGGCAAGCAAAGGAAATTAAAGTTAGCAGAAGAGAAGCACTCCTTGTGATAATTATCAAGGGAGAGAGAAATAAAATCTGCATTGCCTAGGGCAATTGAACCAGTGTGAAATACATTGTCCATACATGAAACAAATGTTGATGTAATCTTCCCCATTGAGAATTAACTTGTGGGAAGTGTTGAAGCAGCCTCACCACAAGGTACTAATAGTGGTTGTAGGAGTTTTGTACTGGCAGGTGAGTGGACCAGGAATAAGTTGAAGTACCGCAGTGTGGTCAGAGGTTGTGGTTCAATAAAAAAAAGTACTTCAGATGGTGTGCTTTGTTGAATTGTTGTAAAACCATCCTGACCAAATTGTGTTTGTATATAAAGGAGTATTTTTGGTTTATAAAACAGCAATCTGTGGATGTTTTTAACATTGCCTTGACAAGCGGGAAGCAGTAGAATACATACAGTACATCCGATGTTGTGCTTTATTGAACCTTTGTGAAATCATTGTGACAAAACTGTATTATATAAGGAGTCTTTTTAGTGTATCAACTAGCAATTTGCGGACACTTTGAACATTGCCTTGGAGAATGGGAAAACCGATTGGGCAATAAGACAATTGTGTTGTCAAGTGAAAACCCTGTAGGAAGAACAGAACTTTGTGCCAAACTTTGAGAGAAACGTGGCTATTGAAAGAACTTTCTTACTTTTGACTGTTAGTTGGAATTTCCCTGAATTAATCCAGGGGAATGCTTTGTGTTTATGCTTTCTTTATGTGCACTTAAAAATTATGTTGTGAAGTTGGAACAGCAAAATAACCCTTTTTTGAGTTTGTTCTATGTATGAATGGAGGGACAGAAATCTTTGGACATTAGGTCAGTTTTGCTTTGGCTTTTGGGTTTGCTAGGTTAGGGAGAGATAGAGTTGTATCTACTTGTCTGTCTTGCATGTCTGACCCCTCACAGATTGCACTGGTGAAATTTATGATGTCACTTACATTCAAGATGCGTGGGGGAATACTTGTTTCTGACCAAGACTAGCCGATAAGTTAGTATTTACAGTTTGAATCTGCCATTGTGGAATCGCTGGAAGCAATTCTCATTGCATTGGTGTCTACACAGTGGGGAATTTGGGTTAATTTGAAGGCAGGATTAACATTTTGATAATACGAAAGGCAATGCTTATCTCAACAAATCTAAGGAATTTCACTATATATTCACAATTACATTTTAGGAGCCTTTAAGAAAAACTTGCTGTGATGAAATATTTTATTTCCTTTTCTTCTTTTTGTCTACCCCTTCTCTATACCCCCTACCTTCCCCTTCTCTTATCTACTGTTACTTAATTATTTGTGACACACTTGTATGGAATGTCTGTGATACGTTTCTTTGTTTTGTTCATTACTTTAATTAATTGCTACAATTACATAAAATTAGCATGGCTTTGAGAAGGACCTAGAGAAGGTTGAAACACGTGTTGGCAATCGGGCACTTTGGGCATTTGGAAAACTTCCCTAAACTTGCAAGTGCTCTCTACTTCTCGTCCTACTTGTGTAGCGCAATCTATTCTATTCTTTATGGTGGTTGAATTGCCTCTGTTTAAACTGGTTGTTTACAGATCACTTCTCATTTTGTACCTTTGTTCGCTTATAGGAACAGGTGGGGGCAGTGTCAGACCATGTGCTGATCTTATCTGCATCATCACAGGGACTTTTTAGTGCTCAGTAACAGTCACACATTCCGCCTGAGTAGGTTTCCCGTCACACCTTACTTCTCCAGGAAGAATCGCTACAAAACTCAAAGGGATGTGCTGTGGATCAGTGAAGAACGGTGCTGACAGTATTACATGTAGCCCAATGGACTGTGCTGGGCAGGTCCAATACACTTTGCACTACCAATTGGCAATTCCATATAATTCCCTTACCACTCCTAATGGTAGAGTCTGTGTGTTCTCTTGAGGGATCTGTCTCTTTAATACATGTTTCTGTTCCCATAGGACTATATCCTAAATAGGGGAGGACGGAAGGGATAGGTGGGGGAGGTGGGAAGGGATAGGTGGGGCTATGTGTCCCTCCTCTCCAATCCCAGTTACATGCAGCAGTTAAGATTTTGGAAACTGTTCCAGCACTGAAAGGTAGATGGTGTAAATGGAAGTGATGGCTGCTTTGATACATGTGTTCAGGTTGCTGAAAAGGTTTGCACAGCTGCAAAGGCAAGAACGGGGATAGAAGAAGAGTGGGAAGCACACCTTTTTGATACATGTTTTACAGGTCGCTTGCAACTTCACTGTTTTTGTGTCATGGACTCGATTAGTAGTACACAGCTCTGGCCCTCGACCCCACAAACCTATTGTGTTTTCAGGATCACCTCTCTATATGTACATTATTTTTTATTTGGCACCATTAGGTGAAATTTGATGTCATGAATATCAATGTTGGAAATCCTGAAAAAACATAACCTGTTTGTGGTCCTCAAGCTATGGAGGTGTGCACTCGTCCTATGGTTCTGGCTGAGGGTTACCTGCTGGAGCGACTAGTTGTTTACTATGACCATTGCAGTGGCACCTCTCTCGGATCAGTCTTTCATACATTGACAATTTGGGTAAGAAACCATGACTTGGACCTTTTCTGTGTTTGCAGAAACATCCAGGCTCACAGTTTTGTGGGTCGAACTGTGGGGTACATTGACCAGCCCAGTAGAACTTCCCTACCTCACCAAACTACATCTCAGCAGTCCCCAGCAGAATGGTTGCCTTGGCTCTGTTGAGCACTATCGCCTTGCATTAAAAATGCACTTTGCAGTCTCCAAAATGATGGCTGCGCCTTCTTACCAGCCACACATGGGGCAAGATGAAACACAGAACACCTCGAGAATTGCTGCCAGTATTTTCTTCAATTGCACCAAAGAAAAGAATCCAAAGGCAGCACTGCTATGCCGCCAGCTCAAAACCTTTTCACTGAGAAAGAAAATATTCTGCCTTTTAGAATGACTGCGCCTTGATGCTCTGTTTCATCTGTTCAACAGTACACAGTTCTGGTCCCTCCATATTCAGGTTGTGCTCCAGAAAAAAGGGGACATTTCTCATTGAATGACTGTGTCAGGCAAGATCTGTGAAATAAAAAAATTCAAAAAATAAAAAAATAAATTTACTGTGAAACCAGCAGGACAGGTCTGGCTTCAAAGGACTGACTACAGGATCTAACTTCTCCCCCCCCCCCCCCCCCAAGTGTACCAGCATCTGGGGCATATGAATAGGCAAGGGTGAAGCATCTCACACCCTCATCAGGCTCTGTTGCTGTGATCCAGCCAGGTACAATGGACTTCTAGGACACATGGGTGTCATGTTTTAGCACCACCTCCCCTCCACTCAAACTGAGGAGCTTCAAAGACAAATCCATGGCAACACAGGGCCAGAGCCTGACAGTTGGCTGTCGGTTGAAAATAAATACCCTCCGTTGGAAGACCATGCTGTTCTGAATTAATAAACTTTAAGACTTATTTCTGCAACCGGAAAACGCAGTAATACGACAGTTTAACAGTTTAAATGTAATTTTGGTGGCATTAAAGCATGACATTGTGGCTTTCCCTAGCATGTATGAGACGCAAACAGCAGAAAAATGTAATTTATGGTAAAAGTGTACATGGTATAACTTTGAAATTTAATGCAAACATGCTCTGTGATATAGGCACACATAAAAACTGTAACATTTTAAGTGAAATATTTCCCACCAAAAATTGCAAAAGATTATTTATTAGAAGGGCTAAATTATACTGTATAAACTTGGGAGTTGGAATGCCCTGCTCTGTGTGAGGAGGCGACGTACATAGGCTGACATAGGCTGACCTATCTGCTTCTTAGAGGTAGGTCTAGCGTAGGTCTGCCCCCACAGTAAATCCTGTGATGTCACCCGCCTTATAAAAGGTAGAGGCTCATGTAGACAGAGGACACACTCTCTTCTGAATTTTCCAGCTCCTGCGTATCCAGATATTCCATATCCACTCTGCAAGACTACAGATTCCACTGCCAGGCCAGAGCATAGCTGACCCTATCCAGGCAGGACCACTGATCCAGAAAAACCCCACTAACAATCCCAATAACGAGTTGTGAAAGGTGGCTGAATCCTCATTGGGATTATTCAGTACTAAATGCTTGCCCTGCTACCCACGTTATCCAGCTGAGGTGTCCAGCTGTTTTTTGCTAGGAGAGTCAGCTGCTGTGACCAGGGACCAGATATTGCCTTGCTGTCCAGAAACTCGGTCCGCTGTCCAAAATAACCCATTCAAGTGCTTGTTGCGAGTATTTCCTTTCCCCCAACAACCTCAACCTGCATCCCTTGCTCTGTTACATTGTATTAGGTCCAATCCCATAACTGCCTTAGCAGAAATCCTTAAAACTGTCAGAATCCTCTGTGCATCCTGTCCTTGATCTCCAAGTGTTAGCGCCAATCTTTCAACTAATTTCTGTCCTTGTGTAAGTCCTTAGTACTATTTTGATTAAATAAATTAATTCTCCCTAAAAGAGGCACACAGCATGAAGGGGTTACAACTGTAGCCTAACCTTCTTATTCACGGGTGGTGTTTCTTTTTTCTAGCCACTAAAATCTAGTTTACGTGCAGCTTGTCACTTCCTTTCTAAACCGATTTTCTCTGTCGGCTGCTTTTATTTTTAAAACCGAATTTCCTTTCCCTTTGAGAATCTCATCCTGTCAGTTATTTAGAGTCACTCTTTCACTTTCATATTATCCCTGTGATGTGCATCTGTCACTCAGCATAAAAACCGCATTCCAATTTTGTCTATTTCACCCGTTTATCAGACCGTTTTGACATTTAAACCAGTGTAAATTAGCAAAGGCAATTTCTAAGCGTGTGATTTGGCTCCACTGTGTTTTTCACTTTCAAGTTTATTTTCTGAATTGTATGCCCGTTGTTAGGACATTGCTTGTAGTCTGCTAGTGTTCTTGCATCTGTGATAGTCCTATACTCATATTTACCTCATTCATTCGACCGCACATGTAAAACAAATATTTACTAATTCCGAGTGCTGTTTTGTGCAATTGCAAAGGTTTTTAAATCCGATTTTGCCTCCCATTTCGTGGGGGAAGGTTGGATTTCATGTCCGTTTGCTGCCTAGTATACCTGGCTCCTTGCTACCCACGCAAAATTCAGTTAATAGGGGTTTGAGGGAGAATTGCACGGGGAAAGCTTAACTGGGGTGCTATCTACCCAAAAAGCAATCTTGCTCTCAGTCACTTGCGCTTTGTGTATGTTATATTAGAAGGTCATACTTAAGTGCATTCAGGTCAGGCACTGGATAACTCACCCAACAGTGAAACGGGCGGGCACAAGGACGCCAACAGGCCTGGAGCTGACCTTACGGGAAGGGCAGACAACGAAAGGAGTGACTAAACTTTACAGATTACTCTCTAAGGCCCAAGCGGAAGAGGTGCTCCCGTACCAAGAGAGTTGGGACAAAGACTTGGAGGTACCCTTAACAGAGCAAGAATGGAACCAAATCTGGGCGAGAGCACACGGCACCTCCAGATGCACCACAATCAAGTAATCGGCATATAAATTATACCTTAGATGGTACCTGACCCCCCACCGCATCCACAAAATGAACAGGTCCTATTCACCTAACTTTTGGAGGAAATGCGGAGCGAAAGGCGACCTGTACCACATGTGGTGGACGTGCCCCAAAGCAAATGTATTTTGGAAAGAAATATTGGGCCACATCAATGACATTACAGGGGCGGAGTTGCCGATGTCCCCAAAAACGATACTGCTGGGAGTGCCTATAGAGGGAATATACGCAATGACAGGGCCCAGAGCCACTTTAATAACCCATCTGCTATCAGCGGCGAGAATGTCCCTAGCACAGAATTGGAAGGACGAGTCAGGTCTACAGACTGCATGGTATTGGGTTAAGATCTGGAATGTAATGGTTATGGGGAAGATATGCGCCATCAATACACAAGGTCCCTAACAATATGGTCGCCCTTCCATGACCTAGTGAAAGACAGAGAAGCCCATTACTTCAAGCCTCGCCTACTCGGGAACATACACGTTATTTGACTCTTAACTGTGTTATACCCAAGACTCATTTACTCACCGGGAAAACCTTCCAGTTTGTTCTCTACAACCCAAAAGTGTGTGTTCAAATGTTACAGGTTTAAGAGGGTATAAAGGGCGGGGGGGGCGAAGAGGGGATAAAATAGAAAACACTTGGAGGCTAATAGACAAATGTCACCCAGAAGAGTATACAACAGGTGACGTGCAATATTCTACCAGACTATAAAGACTCAACATGGGGTAATGTATTTGTTTCGCTGTTTTGTTGTCGTATGCCTTTTGATTAATAAATAAAGTTGTTTAAAAAAACTTAAGTGCATTCTATCATTTTACAGTGTTATTATCACCCCACTGGTGATTGCTGCCCAATATTACATTTGTGTGATTTCATTTTGATTTTCAAAATAAATAAATATTGTATTACCACCCACCGGCTTGGTTCATGGTCCATTGTGGCTCGGCGCATTTGTAAAAGCGGGTGTGAGACTGGTTGGGTGCCATCTCAACCTGAATCCTTAGTAAAATAAAGTGAAAGTGTTTTAATTGTGCGCTGCAGCCTAGGCCAGTATCAAGAGTCCTGGTCTGGTATGTGTCGCCCGATTAGAATCCTTAACAGAACGCAGTGAAAATGGAATGCAGGTATGTAGTGCATACTATTCAGACCATCAGAGAAAGACTGCTTTAGCACATAACTGCTGAGTCACTACACATGGAACATTGCACAAAGACATGAAAGAAACCTTCTTATGGACACTTCACCGTGACCTGACGAGGCCACATATTGCTTGAACAGGACATAGGAAGGGGCACAGTAAATGTTACTCACCAATGATGGGCAGCTGAACCCAGCACAAACAAACACCCCTGACAGATCACCCAAGTGAACAAAAGAAAAGCAGCACTGCCAGAGCCTATTCAAAGCAGCCCATTGTTTGATGCAAGCCGAGAAGAGTTCAGGGAATAATGCTATTGCGTGTCCTACAAATGGAGTCTGCTGCAAGTTGTATTTCCTTATTTGTTTTTATGCATAGTTGATGCTGTTTCCACACATGGTTACATACAGTGCACCAGTGAGACAGGCTATCAATTAATTAGTTTCTTCTAGAGCACGCTTTCGCCAAAGGCATCATGGCGCTTAAACCTAGGGAACGAGTAGAACAGAGAAACCAGAAGGAAGGGAACGCCCTACGTAAAAAGAAAGGTCTTGAGCTCCTTCCTGAATGATGCGAAGTCCTCATTATTTCTTAAATGTACGGGCAGAGAATTCCATAGCCTGGGCCCAGCCGCGGAGAAGGCTCTTCCACCCAGCCGTTCTCTTTTTTACCTAGGCATACACAAAAGAGAGGTATTTGTGGATCTTAAATTTCGCCTAGGATTATAACTATGAAGTTTCTCTGGAATGGCTAGGTATCCTTTGCCATTTTCGGGCATGATGAATCATGCACATTAACTTGAAGTTGACCCTTGCATCAATATGCAACCAGTGTAATGATTGCCGCGCCCTGATTACTCCTCTTCCAAAAGGGACATGTTTCGCCAGGCGCACTGCTTCGTTTTGCAGCACTTGCAAGCGATGGAGGAGATAAAATGACTGAGCCAAATAGATCACATTGCAATACCTGCTGTCACAATCTGAGCATGAAACTTCTCAGGTACAAGGGGAAGAACTTTCTTTAATTGCTTGAGTTTGGTGAAACCCTGGCCACATACTGCATTCACTTGGGCCTCCAGAGACGAGGACTGCGATATTTTGATGCCTAAGGTTCGCACCGTTTTTACAGGCTCTGGGAGTGGACCCAATGAATCTGGACAGAACACTGAGGTCCAGTCACTAGCTACCTCTGGCGGGCCAATAATCAATATCTCGGTTTTCGCACTGTTGAAATTTAAGCCAGTTTATCTCCATCCATCCCCGGATAGCTTCCAAACAATTTCTAAGGCTTTCCGCAATTTCTGGCTGGTCCGGCTGCAGCCTGAACAAAATGTGGGCGTCGTCCGCATAGGAGAACACCCTAAAGCCAAATAGGCGGATGAGAGCCAATAGAGGATGCATATAAAGGTTAAAAGCTACTGATATATACCAGTTATTGGTGCATAATCCGCAAGGCCTTTGGCTAGACGTTGAAAATTGATAGTAGCCCACATTTTACTAGCCAATGTACAGTACATTTTCACTGCTAACAGAGGACTGTCCCCATTGAAGGAGAATTGCTGTCCATCCCGGGAGCCAGTTGTGTGCAGTATTTTAGATGTACCGCTCGAGATATCCAACTCCATGTGATTGGGTGCATTAAATAACACCCTGATACTCAATATGGTCTTTAAAAAAAAAATAAACATGCCTCAGCCCAAGTTCTTGGTGGTGTTGCAAAAGACCAACATCTAGTGCCAACCGAGAATCACAGGAATGCCTGGCCAGCCTCACAAAGAAGGCCACATTTATTGGCACACTTAGTGCAGGATCTTCAAACCTGGCTATATGGATGAGTGTTCTCCCGATCTGTCCCGATTGACCACTTTTTGGGCGTAGGCTAATTTTTTTCCCCCGTGTGGTGTATGATTTGTGCATATGGTGCAGAAATCTCCAAGCTGATCACATATTTATTTTAAAAGAAAATATTCAGTGTATCTGCTAATGTGCTGGCAGAATCCATAAGCCAGGGAAATGTCTGTTTTCACCTTTCCCAATATTTATTTAGAAGGATTTTTATAATGCACCACATGCAGGAATGCTTCAGTATGCAGGTGGCAAAAAGGAGGCACATGTAGTAGGAGCCACGCAAGGTCACATTGCTGGAACTAAGTACCTTTTCCAATAGAACTTTTAAATCATCATATTTATTTGGTAAAGGCTGCAGCCAATCAATTACTGATGAAGAATCGCTCAGTATTCAAGGCTGGGCAAGTGATATACTGGGTTTTTAGCATTGTGAAACAGTCTGTGAACCTTCGGACATGGGCATGTCTTCATGTTCTGGGTTTATGTTCCTTTATGCGCTGCTAGATGGTGTTTCTTCTTTCAGCACAGAGACGGGCGCAAAAGAGAACTTGGATAAGGCTACATCAAAAGCAGTGATAGAACCTTGAACACAGCATATGAAAGATTGCCACTGCCGGATGCCTGTTAACTAGCTTCATACCAGAAAGGGCCACCAAGACCAGCTTTGCTTTGATCTGGGAGGAAGATTGTCTTGTGGCCCTGAAGGGAATGTGTCTCTATGATCCAGTTTGGTCTATCGTCTGTCTTTCATACCGAAGACCACAAAATATTGCCGATTTAAGATGTCGGGGGTGACTGATTTAGCTACGTACTGAATCGTATCGAGTTGAGCTCATTTAAAATGGCTATACATTTTCAAACCCTGTGTCAGTAGAGTTTGGTGTCAAAAGGCATCTGTTGTGTCTCTGGCTCTCAATAACATGTTTGTGAGACACATCAAGGGAATTCACCTGGTCCTGATTTCCACATACATGCAACAACCCTGAAATCTAAAATCGAATATAAAACGAAGATGACCTAACAACCTGCCTGTTGGGAATTCAAAACTGAATGAATGTAAATTCCTTCCTTTACCCAAACGAAAAGTGTCAAAAGCTGCACACTGTGAATAAGCAAAAGGTTACTTCTCGCTTCAACTGCATTCAACAGGAAAGCTTCAATGCTTTAAGCAATTGGGTTCTTCGTTGACTACTGCAGTGCAATATAATTTGAGCTCATAGTCAATGAAAGAACTAGGCTGCAAAATTGTCCATCAAGGCCAGAAGACTGGAACATAGTTTGATTGCTAGTCGTTCACTGGCTTTTGGTGGGCCAGTAGATCTAGTTTTGAAAACATTTACCTCTTTCCCCAGTAGGGGAAGATGGCGGCCTCCAGCCGTGGGGCGGCTTGGAGCGGGGTATTACCGCTGGTAATTCACCCCGTTCCAAGCCTCCTCATTGGTTAAGTGGCTGCCACACCCCACATCCCCGCCGGGTACGGAAGGGGAAGGAACGTTCTTAACAGCGCTGCAAGGTACTGCAGGTAAGGGATTCCTGGTCGGGTAATGCCTGCACTGCAGCTAATGTCGTGCGTGTTTAGAAAGCATGTGGCGCCTCGCTGGGTACTAATCTGACGTAATGACAGGGTATTCCCAACCTTTGTGCTTGGTGGCCATTAAGTAGAACTTGGCAAAGAGACTTGGCCCACAGAACACCAACATTGGTAACATTTTCATTGCCATCAAGGGTACATTGATGATTGATACATTCCTTCAAGTGCTTTGACCAGAGATGTTTCAGTCCCTCTATTTAGTTTCGGGTTTGGGATATCTTATGCACTTTTTGGAATTATTACTAGTGCAATGTGGCATCACGGTTTCCCTGCTCAGTGCATATTATGGGGTCAGAATGGATTAAAATAATTGCCCCAACAAGTCTGTATAATAACAGGTGTTGGGATGATCATTCCTCCTCCTTTGGCAGAAGACAAATTAGATCCTTTTGCTCTTATGGTAACAATATTTTTGGACATGCGTATTTTTCCTTTCTTCAATAACCTTAACCACTGAGGGTGTTTGCTTGTACTAGAATTGGGTTGGCAAGACTTTCCTAAATCTGTCTGATTCCTGCTAATACCCATTCTTCCTCTGCTGAAAGTAAGAATTCTTGCTTTAGGCATTGGCAGAATTGCAGTGTCGTTAAATTGTAAAAAAAAGGCCATTTGTGGTGGCTTTTCCTCTCCTGATCTCGACACAACGATAACCCTTGACCTGACTTTAGCTGTCTGCTCATCTGTGTGCCTAACCATTTTTTGAAAGGTTACATAATTATTATTATTATTTATTTATTTAATCATTAAGGGCTTACGTATAAAATTGCCACTTTAAGAACTTGATTAATTAAATAAGATGATGACTACGTTTTGGGCATACCTCTTGACAACAGGATCTTTCAAAAAGATCATGTTGGTGTACACAGGTCAATTATATCCCATTAGAACGTCTTTGAGATAGTGGATCGGGTTACATACATATTTTAACATATTTTTTGAGGATTGAAGTGGCTGGTAACAATGATTGAGGATATTGGATGCAAGAGCCAAGCACTCAGAATGTTTTTGCATTTAACATAAGACTATGGGACAAATCATTGAGATGCTTTTTCCCACATTGCTAATGGTTTTCTCCTCCTCTCCCCCTTCCTTTATCGTACCCGCCCACATCGTTAGTAGTTCTTTTCTCGATTACGCTTGTCTCCAACTCACTTCCTTTCCTTGCGCCAAAGTGATCTCTTCTATTTTACATATACAAATTCAGACGTTTCATGTTTCCAGAGAAACGATGAGGCGGCTAGCTATACAGCCCAATTTTTCAAATTGAATGTGCATTTGTTGAAGCTCTTTGTGAGCCCTTTTAAAATTCACTTTGACCACAACCTTGAATCAACCAAATTCAGTGTACTTCTTAAATCTATGGCAGGCCTAGTCACATACATTTATGTTGGAGAATTTGGAATGAGCTGTTGGACTGTGGCCTTCTTTTTGGTAAATCATTGAAAACTCCTGCTTGTTCTTTTAGCAAATTAAGCGTGTGAAACCTCCTTTAAAGGTGAATCATCTAAACCCACCCTACAAATTTCACTCGATTCATTCCCCTCGTCCTTGTTATTTGGCATGAATGAGTGTTGCATATTTCTATCTTTGTGAACGCTTGTAAGACAGTCATAGTTTAAATCACATTTTATATTTGTATGTTGATGCACCTTTTCCTTTGATTTGAATATAATAGTAAGACATTGGATGATATTAAAGTGGAAAATTATATATAAAGTATAATATCCATGCCTAATTTCCCTGTTGAAAATGTAGTTTAGGTTTGTTCATTTTACCGTAACGCACCCTTCATTTCAAACATAGTTCTGTTGTACAAAGTGCCTTACAAATGCTTAATTAATTAAATAAAAAATAAACAAAAAAGAGTGACCACTCATTTTAGAAAATAAAGTTTGAACAATAAACAAGAATAGCAACCATTTTAAAATCACGACGAACAGTTAATTGGATGTGTGGTATCGTGACCACGAATTTAAAACTGGAGCTAGAGGTGTCCCTCCGTCCCTGACTTTGTTCCCCCCGCATCGGTCCAGGCTGCAAACTTGGACAACAGAAACATCACATCTAGTATTTCTATGAGAGACATTTAATTTGTGTTTATTTTTCAATTTATCAATGCCTTCATCAGGACAAACAGAAGATAGCTCCCTGTGATGAAACTGTAATGTATGGCATGAGTAGACCTTTTTGTTCTCGAGTTTCCACTCCTGCAAATAAACAAACAGATGCAATCTTCCATAGGTAACAACCTCAGTCACTCTCAGCAGGTGTTTTCATTCAAACGGTCAGGATTTACATATTTACTTAGGACTCTTAGTAAATGTCCTTGTCAGATGCAGCAAATGCTGTTCTGCATATTGTATTTATGGCAAAAGATTTCCCTTATCGAGGATGAAATCTGAAAATGAAGCATACATGCTTCCTTACTCCATTGTCGTCACTCAGGTATAGTTAATTTTACTACCGTAGGCAGCCAATAGTAATGTCCATAAAGCATGCCAAATCTTGGGGCAGTGTATTGTATTCGGGAATTCCATTGGCAGCCTTCCTCGAAGTTTTCCTTTTGGAGAGGAGTCTGGGTGCAAGTTTTAGACCGTCTTTGACTAGTAAAAGAACAACAACCTAATGTTTGTTACAATAGATATAGCACGGACAAGTGAATGGCTGTGTGGAGCTCAGCTACATTAAAAAGTCCCAGAGCCATTTAAGTCCTCGATATGGATAATGTAAACTAGTATACTTGCTAGGGCAGAGGCATGGATTCTATCCACTATACCTGAGTGACGACAGTGGAGTAAGGATGCATGAAACCCACAACACCTGCCTGGAGAAAAGCAATTAATCTTACTCACTGCAGCAGGTAAGAGAGGCCGTTTGCTTGCAGATTATTCCATGTGAACCTGATCAGGGACTATGTTGCATCACCATATATGACTTGGAAACATCAGGTAAATCAGGATTACTTTTGACAGAGTAAGGACCCATTTTGGAGGACCCAGCAAAATCTTCAGCTCCCGACCTGAGGTTATTCCTGCCGCACTACTGGGGGGGGGGGCTGAGTGAAGGCGGGCTGAGACTAATCAATTCAAAGTGCACATATGGGGAGGCCCTGCAGACGCAGAGTTGTCAAAGGTCTGCCTGTTCCTGAGCACGGCCCTCACTCAGAGGGAAGTGCAGGCTGTAGCAGAAGCAGAAGGCTCATCGCCAAGAGGACTCGAGGACTAGAGCACGCTTCAAGGTACAGAGCCAGACAGTGAGGGCCCTTACTGTGTTGAACATCAGAACTGAGTCTGTGACCAAGACCTCGCAGAAGGTATATTTCAAGCACTACTGTAAAGTGTGGTTTGCAGTGGGTACCCCACTTCTTCCTCCAAATCTTCAAACACCCGACTACATCCTGCATCCTGATTGGATGCTGTATGCAACTAATGGAAAGGCTCAGCCGAACCGGGAGGCGATGCCAGGCCCACTTCTAAGGCCTGTTTGTAAGGGCCCTGTCTTTCCTTGTTTACAGCCGGGGGCCTCTACTGCTGCATTATACAAGATCTACGCCTGCCGCTAGCCGCTATGGTTCCCGACGCCACCTTTACAATCCAGCAGATGTTTACCTGGATCACGTCCTTGGCATCAGGTAAGAGATGCTCCCACACCTCCAACGATAATGCCCACTCGCCAGCATTATCCACCGCCCCGTCCGAGACACGCACCGCCCGCAGGTAGTGCCATTCGTATGTCGCTGTGCGTAACATGGTTACCGCCTCCCACTCCCCTCTCATTCTGCCCTATCACTCCCCCACGCCTGCTGCCCTACCACCACCCGCAAGCTTTCTGCCTCCTTTGCAGTGAGGCTCCACACTCCATCTCATCCGCTCCCACTATTATGATAGAACCCCCTACGGCATACCCCTACCAGCCCGCCAAGTACCGTCCACCTGTATAACAGTATTTGCATTGGCCCCCCTGCCCTGCAGCAAGTCCCCCACTGCCGCAAGCCCTCTACCAACTGTGGTCTCACCCTCATACCACAAACGACCATCCAATAGACTCACCCACCACACAATGATCTCTGGTGCATGTGACACCATGACGCTGACCTCCCAGGCCCGCAATGTTCCCCACTACACTGCACTGCACCTGCCCAGTGCGATGTATACACAGCCGCCAACACCTGTGCCAGCCTATCGGATGCCCCTCTACCCCGCACTGGCTTACGCCAATCCTTCAGACACACACAATGAACTATTTGTTGATCCCAATGCCTGTACTATGCTGCCTGCCTCCATCCTACCTCACGCTGTTGCTATGTCCTCGTGCAAGCCCAATGCTACCTGTACTATAGCCAGAGATACCAATGTATGCAACAAGTTGCCTGCTTCTAATCCATGCAAAGCCAATGTTATTTGTACCATAGTCACAGATACCAATGCATGTAACAAGTCTCCTACTGCTAATCCATGTAAAGCTAATGTTATTTGTACTATAGCCATATATACCAATGTATAGAATAGGCTGCCTGTTACCCCACCACACATGGCGCAGCACTGCCCAGCATCAACCCCCTCTATGTGGATATTGTCATACTGACCCACAGTGTTCCCAATCACCCCCTCTCCACCACACCCTGACCATGCCCTCCTTCTGAGACAGATACCAGCTGCCCTGCCTCCAAACCTCTTCATCCAGCCACCTGCGACACAGCATTCCCCCACTCCGGACCCCTCAGATTTCCTGCCCATCTTGAAATGGATTGGTATACCAGAGCACCAAGCCAACCCTTTTGCTCTAACCAACTTCCTACCAGGCTCCCAAACCATCCACCACCACATACTCACCCAAGCTACTCCGCGCCAACCTGGCACCTGCCATACCTTCTACCTTCTCATGGCCCTCATCAACCAAACCCACCAAATGCGCAGTAATGCTCTCGCCACCCTGCCTGGGCACTACAAGCCTACATTGACTTGGCTCCAGATTGGCTGGACCCCGCAACCCAAACACGCCTCCCTTTGCGCCTCTCCCCACCCTCCACTCATGCCTTCATAGGTATCACCAGACTGCACTGTCTCTGAAACACCACCGCATACGCGTACCCATAGAACCCAAATTTCCAATTCGACCCCCACGACACCACACACCCAGTCAAAACCACTGCCAAACCTCCCACATGGCCCAGCACCCCTACAAAGCTTGAGTCCCTCGCCTGCACCCTTATCAACGCACACTCTATCTGCGCCCATGTACCTGACATTCATGACCTCCTGCTCAACAATAACTTTGACCTACTTGCCGTGACCGAGACCTGGCTGCACAAGGCAGCAGGCCCCTTATTATCCCTTGCGCTACCCACTGACTACTCCATCCTCAGAACTGACAGAGACAGCTCCCCAGGTGGGGGAGTCACTATCATACCTGAAGCCACCCTCCCCATCAGAGCCTACCGCCTCTACCAGGCTACGAACTCCTATTTGCTCAAAATGAACTCCTCCCTCAAACTACCATCATCAACAACCTCCTCCTCCTCCTCTACAGACAACCCAATAACCTTGCCTCCCCAGACGCTGATTTACCTCTGCTCATCGCCCCATCATTGAAGCCCAACATCAAATTTATGCTCCTGGGTGATTTCAACCTAGGGTTCAAAGACCCCTCAGACCTGAAATCTACCACCCTCTCCATCCACAGCTCTCTATGAAATGAACCTCGCCCAAGTGGTCTCTGCCCGACCCATTCCAAAGGTTGCGCTCTCGACTGGATCCTATCCATCAACATCCCCACCCTAGTCACCTCCATTAACCCTGTACCCTGGTCTGACCACTCCATGATCCAATTCTCTATAACCCCCATGTACCCCGCCACCATAAAACCTGTTGACCGCCCACCCATCACTGCTAGACACACCCGTAAACTAACCGTGGAAATACAGGAACCCCCATTGTGCCCTCCCTCGAACCAGGGCTCATCAGCACTAACCCTGAAGTCCTTCTCCATGCCTTCAACGCCGCCCTCCTCAATGCCCTAGACCTTCACGCCCCCCTCAAAACTACATCGCGTAAAAAAGACAATCACCAAAACTGGTTCACTGAAGACCTAACTACGCTCTGTAAATTGAAACGTGCCAAAGAACACCACTGGAGGAAAAAACCAACCCTTCACAACAAGGAGGCATTCTCCAACAAGGCCACCTCATACAAAAAAGCTATTGCCTCTACTAAAGCCAGCATTTACAATACTCGAATCAGTGTAGCCAGCTCCAACACCAGAGAGCTATTTAAGATCCTCAAGGAGCTCGAAACCCCAGCCCCCCTTCTACTAGCTTCCCTAAATATAAAGCCTGGTGTTCCCTTGTACAATCAGCCCTAGCGAACAAAACTCTCAAACTTCATGACAAAACCATTATCAAGAAATCCCTGCTCCCCACTACCAGGGAGGTTACCACTGCAGCCATGAACCCACCCACCCCTACTACCCCCACTTTCATCTTCTCCCCCGCCTCCCCATCCGATGTGATCCCCACCATCCAACGCCTTAAAGCCTCCAACTGCATAGGCGACATCAGCCCAGCAAATCTCCTCATGATGTGCGTAGACTCCCTATTCTCCACCATCGCCAGTTTTATGAATGCCTCCTTTAACACCCGCACTGTTCCCAAAGACATCAAAGAAGCATGGGTCACACCACTCTTGAAAAAAACACCATTGACCCCACCCTTCCTACCAACTACCGCCCTATCACAACAGTGCCCGATCTCCTGAAAATCCGTGACCGCACCGCCTATTCCCAACTCCAAACCCATCCAGAAACCATCAATCTACTTGTCACCCGACAATCCGGCTTCATTCTCAGACAAAGCACTGAATCCGCCCTTCTTGATTTAAAGATCCAACTTAATCACATCTGTGATGCTGGAAACCTTGACATCCTACTTGACCTCTCGGCAGCTTTCGACCTCGTCGACCATGACATCCTTTGCCACCACCTCATCGGCCAGTTCAACCTTTTCTCTGAAGCAGCTGACGGGATAAAGTCCTTCCTGAGCAAACGAACCTCCAGGGCCTTTGCTGGGTCTGAATCAGCTGACCCCATTTCCGTCTCTTTCAGTGTCCCCCATGGATCCTTCCTCTCACCCACACTATACACCATGTATACTAAGCCACTCTTCGACCACCTGGACAACCTAAACATTCCTTACACGAACTTCGCCGATGACATGCAAGTCCTCCTCAAACTCACCGGCAACCACAAACTTGACAGTGATAATATCAACCGAGTTTACAGCATCATCCAAACCTGGATGGCCAACCACCCCTCCTGCCTTAATGATAAGGCAGAGTTGCTCATTATTGGCTCTCCGCATCACTTCAAACACCTTGACCCTGCCTTCACTTCCTTTTGCATCGATGGTAACACCACCACCATGTCAAAACACTGGGGGCCTGATTCATGCATGTGTTTTATAATGTACCAATCCCATAGGAAAACGTTAAATGAATCAGGCCCTGGGTGTCTACCTTGACTCTGAGCTAAACATGCACAAACACGTCAAGGCTGTTGCCTCGTTCGCGGCATATTCCATTAAACTCCTCAACCTATCCAGGAAGTTCCTCACACTAGCCAGAGCCATCAGAGGCAGTAAACCCACCTGCTGCAATGCCATACTCGATGGGACCTCCATTAAAAACCTCAAGAGCCTGCAACTGTTCCAAAACAATTCACTTAGAGCAGTGGGGGGATTGAAATGATCTGATCACATCTCCAAAGTGAGACGCGAAGCTCATTGGTTACCAATCAAGGCGCTCATTGATTTCAAAATCCTCCATCACCCATCGCTGCCTACATAACACTGTCCCCCCCACCTCACCCACCATACCTCTAAAAAGCCTAAGACCCTCCTCCTCTCTAATCACCTCCAATTCACCAGAAAAAGAGCCGGAGCAATAGGCTTCACCACTATCGCCCCCTCCCTCTGGAACACTCTCTCACCCATCATCAGAGAAGATCCTGCCTACCAGGCCTTTCGCAAAGAAATCCAAACACTACTTTTCAACAAATATGTCTAAAGCATGTTCGCCTGTATTGTATTGCCTGTAACAATAACTTGTCATCTCCGGCCATCAAGACACCACATGTCTCATCTGCGTGTTTGGAACGTAATTACTAGCGCCGTGATACTTCCGGATCCTGGGCATTATCAACAAATTAAATAAATGCATGCATCCTTTTCAGATTTCATCCTCGATGAGGGAAATCTTTTGCCATAAATAAAATATTCAGAACCGCATTTGCTGCATGTGAGAGGGACATCTACTAAGAGTCCTAAGTAAGTATGTGAACGCCGACTGTTTGAATGAAATGCCCCTCTTTAGAGTGACGGAAGTTGTTACCTATGGAGGATTACATCTGTTTGTTTATTTGCAGGAGTGGAAACGCGAGAACAAAAAGGTCTACTTGTTCCATACATTACAGTTTCATCACAGGGAGCTATCTTCTGTTTGTCCTGTTGAAGGCCTAGATAAATTGAGGGGTGGTTAAGTTAAAGCTTTCCCCAAAGGAAGCCTAAACTCCCGTTTGGCGATATTGTTCTGTTTTTTAAGTACATAGTGCATTAAGTGAAATAATGCGAGTCTGAGATGGAGCAAATAATATTTGACATTCTTGTTTAGACTTTTGTGTTTGCCGATGTCATTTGGCCAAAATAAAACATCTAAGATGATTATGAACATTGTACGTGGCAGAGTAAAGGCATTCAGGCTGCAAGTCCAGACCCACGTCTTTGTAAGAGATACGTGCTTTTTTTTATTAGAATCATCGTTAGTTATGTTCACAATATATCTGTTACTAGTATTTTGAGTCACTTTTACTAACCCCATCAAAAATTACCTGTGTAGAAAAGTCCACCCAGAGTGAACATGAGACTGTTATTGGTTTATTGGGATATTTTTAACCTACTTTTATATAATAAAAACCTGTATTTTTGTACATTAAAACAGAGTACAGACACATTCCTGCAAGAGGAGAATGCGTTGAATGGATTAAGATTGGGTAAGATTGATGATGATGAAAGGTGAATGGTCAGAGTCACTGTAATCACACGTGTCTCTTATAGGTGTTCTTCTTTTTTCTTTTTTTTTTTTTTCTAGATTTATATCCCGGTAGAGGGAGACACTAGTCCAGCTGCCACCTTTTTGCAGGTCTGAATTGAACAGGCCAGGAACACGCCTGTCCTTGTTTGATATGAATAAAATGTATCAGTCAAATAATTAATCTTTAAATGGCTTGACCCTTGTATTTTTGTTTTTGCAAGCTTGTTATTGGTACGCTAACTACATTTAAGAGTTGGAATGCATTTTATTTGAAAAATAACTGCAGGAAATACAAAGTCATTTGTGTTGACATCTTTGCAGTAATAGTCATTATTTTCAATGCGCCAACGTTAATATTACAAATTGTCTTCTGATTGCGACAATTCTAAAACTGTGCAGCAATTACTGCCACAAAAAAAGAACCCTTTTCTCTCTACCGGAAATCTCAGTTCTCTCTCATTTTATCAGGAAGCTTTATCTCCTTTCTCTTTTAGTGTCTTGAAAGTAGGCCAAGTTCTTAATCTGTGGAGAAAAACATGCGAGTCATTTTTCATTAATCGCAGGAATATCTTGGGAAATGCAACATATGCTGTTCTCTTGCCTGTATCTGGATCATGAGTGATCACCATCAATAAGGATTTTAGAACGGCCCTTAGATTGAGACAGTGTGCATGTATTGTTCTTGTAGATTTATTAATAAAGCCTCCAGGCTATATCAAAGTGCAATGGTAGAAGGCTTTGATTGGGAATTGCAAGTTCATTAGTTGGATAACCCCTTTTGAAGCATGTCGTTTTAGGCATTTTTATAATCCTGTTGTGGAGTAAGATGTGTTTTTGATCAGTCAAAGCACAATGTTTGTGAGGGCTATTTGCAGTGTAGTTATCGTGTTTGTGTCAACGAGTGTTTTTTGTTCTACTGCAGTTTTTTCTTATTCTGTTTGGGTTAATAATACTTCACTTCCGAGCATGCCTTAAATTGAATTCTCGCATTGCTTTTTGATGATGGACTTGGAATCCTGGATATTGTCTCTTATGCTCAATAAGACTTCATTTCCCAGAATGCGTCATATTTGACTCTTTGGTAAGACTTAGATGAAAAGGACTTGTGGATCTTGATAAGACCCGAATTCAATGACTCTTCAAATTGACTTGGATTCAATGACCGTGTCTTTTTAGTATTAATATTTCAATTCCCAGCATGTCAACTTATTCCTTGATGTTTTTTGTTTTTTTTTTTTGGTTTTTTTTTCTATTTCAGTCTCTGCCTTGGGAATCATTTCTTTTTTTAAGCTATTACTTTATTCAATAGAAACACCTCTCACGTTTGCCTTACATTGAGTGTTAATCTTCACCAGACTGGATTTAGAAAATTGTTTCTCATTCCCTACCTTGTCATTTGTGATCAAGTCGCTTTCATATTCGCTCTTTGATGATGGAACTCTTTCCCATCGTGCATCGTCTTTCTTGAACATCTATTATAATCTTGGTTTGAGTATGTATTCCTATTTTCCCAGTTTACTATATTCATTCAGGAATACTCTTGCTGAACTAGGAAACTACTTTTCCGATCATGCTTCAACGGTCTACTTTTAAAAAAAAAAAAATGTTTAGGTTTATACCCAGCCTATGCAATGATTTCCCTCCTTTCCCCCAGCACTTACTTGTGCTCTGTCTGTTTCTGACTGCATGCAGTCGATCTTGCCCTGACTCGTCTCTTTTGCACTCTGGCCAGCTATGTGGGTCCTTCACCTAGTTCACTATTGCATTTCCACTATCCCAGCAGCTTTTTCTTACGTTCATCTTCTCTTCCCTCTTGTTTATTCCTCCTCATGTCTCTGCATCTCTCTCACAGCTTGCTTGTAGTCTTTCCTTTCATTCTCTTGTGGACAACAGCTGAGTTACTGCATTGGCTTCCCTTGTGTTTGCTGGATTTGCTAATACAGACTGGCTCTGCAACCTCGTCAGCCTGTTCCATTCACTGCTTCACTGTTTTACCTCCAGCATTTATTGGTGTTCCGTGGGTCTTGGTTCGTATGTAGTAGGTATCCCTGGATGAAGTCACTTTCCTCCTCCCACCCAGTTTGTCTCAACCCTTACCTATAGACATGCATCCCGCTGGTATTTTGTAGTATTTTTGAAAGTCATGTGGCTTCGGCAGGTCTGCCACGTGCTGACTGGCACCAAAACCAGACCATGCTCCTGCCTTTAATTTCTTCCTTACAGGCCTCAAACAGGGGACAGACTTGGATTTTTTAGTAGTTGCCAGATTCTTTAGGTGGTTGCCTTGGCGAGGGTCTTCCTCACCACTTCGCATAACCTGTATAACTAAGGGATATTGGTATGGAAATACTTTTGCATAATGCAGTGTTTCTCAAGATAACCGGTTCTTCACACCGCCTCTTCCTCGTAGGGATCAATATTCATCCACTTCAAACAACTTCTCTCTCAGAGGAATACGGAAATTAAAAGTTCTGTTACCTCAGTGCTGCATTTCTCCAGTTTAACTGCCAAGATTTCATAACTCCTCTGCCCCATTAACCTGGATTCCTGTGTCGCCACAGGTTAGGTCTTGGTCTCCTTCTTGCCACTCTACACCACTTCCCCTCTTGAGTATTTGCGCTTGGTTATATGCACCTCGTGTCCCAGGTTTCTTCACACTGTGTTTTGGTACTGCATATGTGACCTTTACTCACATCTCTCAGAATCCTCCTTATTGCGAGTTCTCCCCTGCCAAAAACCTCTCCCTCCCCAGCAGTCTACTAACGCAGGAATTGATGCTGAGGCTAGTCTCAGTCCCGCCTCTTCCCCTGGATTCTGTCATGCGAATCTGCATCCCGGTAAGGCTCAGAATTTGTGTCACACGGGGCGCAAGATTTGCACTCGCCATTGGCTAGTGATGATTGACTCTTGTTGAGTTAGAAAAGGTGTGCTGTCTGTATAGAATTATGGTGGCAGTGAGTTTTTATAGCTTGCAGCTTGACATTTTTACTGGTCGCATGTGTTCTTCTTGCCCCTGTATACTGCTTCACCGTTGCAGCAAATTCCATTCTACCTTAGCTCTCCCATAGCACTCACAGTTCTCGTCCTCCTCCAGTGTACGATGACACTGGTTTCTTGTTTCCTGTGGTTCTGGAGGTGAGGTCACATTATGACTTTAGTGGAAAAAAAGTCTGTGCTTAATAGACTTGGAGGGTACTCCATCAAACATTGGAAATAGGTCTGTAGTTGTAATTGGTTGCCCTATTCCTATACATTGCTCTGATGCTACATTTGTGTTGACAATATGTGTTGGGAGCGGAGATGTAGCCTGAGGAAGGATGATTTTCATGCCCAGAGGCATAGCCTACTTTCATTGACGTAGTTTCAGCATGGCTAAAGCTGAGGCGCAGTCTTGAGACTTACACTTAAGCTTAGAGGCAAGATGTTGCACTAATAGAAAATTACTGTCACCTGTCGATTGACTGTCATTTGCAGTCCAAGTGCCACACAACTGCTTTAATGCAAGCTCCTTGTCTTTTCTGACTGTGTTGGTATGTTTTCGTTTTTTTGACCTGTATAAAAAAAAATTATGTTAATCTTTTCGGCTATCCACAACCAAGTAATTTGGATAATATTCTGAATATTTATTTTTGTGTTAGGAGCACGTAAGAACTTGTCCATTAATCTCCCGGTGCTTTTGTACAATGTGGTTGTATGTACACGGCCAAGCTCCATTTCATTTTTTCGTGAAATATACTTGCTCAAAACTCTAGAGCCTACTGTATTGTGCATGCATTGTGCTCGGAATCGGACCCTAAATTGATCGTCCCTAAAAGAAATCCTAAGGCCCATATCTTTATAAGTCTGTGGTAAATGGGCCAAACAATTGAGGAATGGGGCCCCCTTATTGGGTTTCAAGGTGAAGTCAAAGTATTTCTTCAGGTGAAATATTTAATTTGTGAGTGGTTTCTCCTGGCCATCCTTTTCGTTAGTTTTTTTTTTTGTCTGCTGTTGCATTTGTTTTGCGCATATTTTTATTTTAGATAATATTGTTCGCGTTTTTACTTGTTTCAAACACACTGCAGTGAATGTGCATTTGATGTGATAGTTAGGGGGGGGGAAATCCCCATTAGGTTGCCATAAATCCCACCCAGTTGTTGGCTTTCATAGGGAAGTCTCAGTAAAGCTAAATGGGACTTTATCCCTCAGGGGTATGGAGCCAGGAAAACTGCATGTGTACTGCCATAATCCAGTTCTACCACCAGCAAGCCAGGACACACACGCTGTTGCTTCGTGTGGTTTTTGTAATGCAGTTATCTTAGCCTCCCTTTTGTCCACGTTTGGTTTGCTCCACTTCAGGCACCCCCTGCAGTGGACACACTAAATGTTTGGGGTGTGCAGCATTCTCCATGTCAACTGTAGACAGAACTTAGATGGAATCCGTTATGCCATTGTCTTCAGAAATCAAAGTTTGCATCAGCGTGTTCGTTGGTCCACTGTGGAGCTACCAGCCATTTTCTAATGCAATCTATAACCTGCTCCGAAAGAAGTCTGGTTCAAACAGTTTTCCAGCTCTATCATTCTTTAACGTGAGCACCTCGCTTTGAGGGCATGAAAGGGCATGAAACGTAATGAAACCATCTTCAAATATCGACCAGCATGGGGTTCAGAGATATTTTCCTTTACAAATCATGTTTTTAGGCTTTTCTGGCTCTAGACAAAAGATATTGTGTCGTTTTTTATGTAACCAAGTACGCCAAGTTCAGCTCATGCCCGTAGCATTTTCTTTATCACAAGAGTTTTCGTCATAATTTATTTATTGGACATTTGTAAGGCGCCTATACAACAATAGTGTTACAAGGCGCCATTTTATTTTTTTAAAGACTGTGTCTCACTATCTTTCCCAGGATAGTTTGCAGTGAGTTTTGACCTGCTTGGTTTACGCCCCAGCAGACGGAGTACGAGGTCATGGCACTGCTCTTCCTCTACATTCTTTCTTTATTGTGATCTTTTATCTTTCTAACAGGGGTCTACAACAAGTTCTCTAGATGTTCTAGTCTACAATAACCACCTGCCTTAGCCAACATAGTCAATGGGAGTTGTAGTCTGAAATATCTGGAGAGCTGCAGTTTGCAGAGCCCTGCTGTAGAGACAAAAATATGCTTGAAGACTGAAACTATGTATAAAGGTTTTTCGACTGGCTCACTATTCACTCGATGCCAGCCTGGTCTACTTGCGGCTCTGCATGGCACTTTATCCAAGACTAACACCACTTGGGCCATTTTGCTTTGTGTTTGTTTCGTGTATTTGTATTCCCCAACACCTCTTGCTCGAGGTATGCTTGGAGCTCGGACAGAGGACTTAGAAGAAGACCTAACGCTACATCAATGAGACTTTTGCCCGCTTCTGTTGTGAACGCTTGGATAGAGTGCTTAACACCTTTGCTCAAATCTTGCTGTGACTTCCTCACTGTCATCAAGGGCTTGACAATTGTTGGGGACATGTAGCACAACATAATCCTTCTGTAGCATCTCTTGTTTAAGGACCTCCATACAAGCGTCATCAGGCAGCCTTGCAAAAATAGTCTCTCCAGCTCTGAACCCTCTTCCCCACCACCACCACTCTCCGGCAAGCGAAAAGATGTAGCAGTGCGAGACATTATTGTAGCAGCCAACCTACTGAATTGGTTTAGATCGGAGATGATATGATATGATGGGTTATTTATAACGCTCTTAATACCCAGAGGTTTCTAAGCGCGGACCCGGGGATCGAACATGTGGCGCTCCGTGTCGTCTTGCTTACAAGGCGAGCACGTTACCCCTGAGCTATCCTCCCGAGATGCTTCTCTGTAGATTAAAATAATGGAGAATTGGGGAAATTATGGCCGTTGCAGCAGGGTGCAGGCACAGGCTATGTAGCAGAGGTTCACACGTCTAGTGCTGGGCTAGCATTAAGCTTCTTGCTGAGATGGCCTCAGAGCGTTAACCCACTGAATTATTTACTGCTCCGATTCAGAGCATGCAGGTAAGGATAAGTCATCGCTTCTTCTCTGGAATTCGTTTCCTATTTCTGCACTGTAACCAGACTCTGATGATCGAGGCATTGAAAAGGACACTTTGAATATTTGCAGTGTTCGAGTGTGGTCCTCCAAAGGTTAATCCAGGGAATGTCCTTGGTAACCTGGTCCTATTGCAGATTTAAACCACTGTAGTTGTGCTGCTTCACTTCCTTAACCAGGATGCTGCGTGCCCACCCTTAAGCTTTTTTTTTTTTGCAGAGAGCAGGAGGAAGTGGCAGCAAGACAGTAGCCATGTCTTGTGAATGAACTACTGGGTCGGAGTGCTGGTTGGGCAAAATCTTTTGGAAAATTGTAAAGTTTGAAAGGCCCCTCTAAGTTTAAAACTCCCTGCCCCTCTGTGGCAGCGCACCCACCAAAGTAGTGTTCTTTTCCTTGTGACCCATGTATCAAGGCCTCTTGAATGTTAGACCGTTTGAAAAACACAGGCTTTCCAGTGATCTGCGTTTTGAGACTGGCGGCTTTAGAAGATTCTCAGTTACGTAGGCGATGTGCCTAATTCCTCATGTCACTCACTAACATGCTGTGGATATCTAGGTGAAAAAGGAAAAAGGCTTATTTTTAACTATTCCTAAACAAGAGTTCATTGTTAATGGACACGCCTAAAAACGAGATCAATCGTTTTCGGTATTTCTTTCAAAATGTTGCTGCACCTTCCTGTTAATTTGGTTTCTCCCTACTCCTATGTTGTTTTTTATGTTATGGTTAAAACATTTCTGTTCTTTACCATAAATATTATATTGCAAATTTCGGTGTGGCTCAAGTGATGTCTGTTGTATTTTTTAAAAACATGTATTCAACGGTATAGGATTTATTTTACGTTATTGTATTTTTTTAGTGCTCGGCATGGTAGGATTTGCACCATGAAATACATTCGTCCCTAAAATGTAGGCTTCTGTCAACACTGAACCAAACCATTTGCAACATTTACATGCCCAGAGAAGACGTCTCTTCCTTCTGCCCTATGTAATGCTGCTTGCCATTTTGAATCTGGCATGCATTAATCAAATTGTCTGAGCATACTATCGTCTTATTTCAGTTTGGTGCCCTTTTTAAAGATGGAGCAGTGAAGGTCCCTGAGTTGTAATGGGTAACTGGTTTTTAGGGAGCATACGTAGGGATAGAGGGCTTTTATCTTATCTGTATTCATAGAGCACATCGTCGCCCAAGGGCATCATGGGGCTGAAGTTACGTGAAGTTAGTTAGCTGGGAAGAGGATTATCTAAACCAAAGGGTCTTCAGATTATCTAAACCAAAGGGTCTTCAAAAGACAATGAAAGAAGAGGTTGCCCCTGGTAGCACGTAGCAGCTGTGTAAGCGAGATCCTCAGCTTGGCTGCAGCCATTGAGAAGGTCCGCCCACCTACACAAGATCGCTGCACCCTAGATGCTTGGATGGTAAGAGTTCTGAGTCTACAGGGGGCGATTTGGCACATATGGACGGAATTTAAGCAGCAAGTATTCCTCTCCAGTGCCATAGAAAGCCTGATGCACTATGCACATAGATTTAACTCTGGATGACAGGAAGCCAATGCAGTTGTCTCAGAGCAGGAGAGATGTGCATAGAGAAAGGAGTCTGGTTTACCAAACTAGCCGCAGTGTTTTGCAGGAGATGAAGGCAGCGTGTTATATAAAGCGGCTGAGCTAAATAAAGTGAATTGTAGTAGTCGGTTGTGCTAAGCACAAGCAAAGCTACTGCAGGGGCATGCAGCGTAGAGCGTAGGAAGAATAACACCTTACGCAGGACCCTGAGTTGATAGTGCCAAGATTGGCAGACAGAAGTCACTTTTGCCTCAAGAGAGAGAGAGAGAGAAGGAAAAAGACTAAAACCTAGGTCCTACAGCAAAAGCTGGTAGCGACCCAAGAGAAGGAGGCCCGAAAGGGGGAGCTCAGAGGGAGAGAGTGGGGGAGGTGGGCACCACCAAGACCTCTCTATTGTCCCCATTCAACTTCCACCAGTTGTCAGCCATCCAGCAGCCCATGGCCTGCATGCACCCTTGCAGCTGAGATGCTGGACCGGGTTGAGACGGGTCCAGGCGAAAGATTATCTGCGTGTCATCAGTGTACGAGTCGCACCGGAGGCCATGTGAGTGAATGAGCCCAACCAACGGCTGGATGTACATGTTGATTAACGTAGGGGACAAGGCAGATCCCTGAGGAACTCCACAGGACAGAGGAAGCGGGAAGGAGCTGAAAGGGGGGGGGGGGGAGATTTGACCCGCTCCAACAAAAAGGACTTAAACCAGAGCAGCACCTGCCCAGCAATCCCCGTCCAGGCCAGACGATCCAGCAAGATGAGTTGGTTAATAATTTGCTAAACACCATTTGTTTTTTTTTTAACCATATGAAAATCAATCTTTCCTAAATGTTTCCTTTAATAGAAAGTTTGGAAAGCTGAGAATGTAGCTTGCTGCATGTCATTACTATAGCATCAAGCACTGCTTTTTGGTCGGGGCTTGGCCGATTAATGGTCTACTAGCTCAAGCCATTGTGAGCTCGAGCAAAGCAAGGCCCCCCTTGACAGGCTTGAGGCAGTTGTAGACAAAGCTGCCTAAGAAGCGTAGTTCATTTATATGCTGATGACATACACCTTTTTTCTTTCTTTTCCCTCATTCAATGACTCCATTCACCATTGCCTCTTTGCTCGTCTCTTGGCCGTCCAATCTTTGATGGCTTCCCGGTTTCTCTGTTTAAACCCCAATAAAAATCTGAAATGTTATTTTTACCATCTAATTCTTCTGTTTCAACCCCCCTCCCTTATTTATTTATGTCCCCCCCCCCCACTACAGCTTTCTGTGAAGTCTCGAGCTCGAAATCCTGGTTTTCTTTTTGATTCCTCTTTTTCTTTACTGCCACAAATTGCATGTTCGGTTCGATTTGCCGGTTTCATTGTTTCAATAGCAAAAAATCCAGCATTTTACCTTTTTCTTCAACTAAAACTCTTCTTCAAACCATTGTTCTTTCACGTCTGAATTATTGTTGATCCTGATTTGTCAGCCTGCCAAATTATGCTCTGCTTCCTTTATGTTCTATTCTTTGCTCGGCTGTATGTATCCTTTTCTGCCCTCTTTGGTCTATTAGTATCTCCCCTTATTGTGCCCGTCTGCACTGACTCCTGTGAGGAACCTGAAGGTGTCTTCCTGGCTAATCCCCAGAGGTCTGTCATCCAGGTGGCCAGGACACGGCCATTGCTATTGGATCCAGTTCCTGGGGGTGGACTAGTGAGGGAGGATCACCTGGATGGGGGTCCTCAGGGAATGGAAGTGGGACACCAACAGGTGAGATGCGGTATCACCCTTCTTCCAACACTTTTTCCCCATTCTACCACATAGGATGTTCAGAAACACTGCCCCCCCCCCTCCTTTTCTGACACAAATACTTTTGCACAACACAGCGGACAACAGACTAACGCCGTTTACCTGACATGTCCCAATATAAGGGTCAGGCAATTGACCAGAATCTCCCACACCTGACAGCCCTTTCCCTTCCTCACAGGGATAAAAGGTGGAAAACCAGAGCGCGGTACGAGCAGTACAAGCAAGGCAGACCGCACAATGAGCCAGCTATTCAGGCACGGCAGTTCAAGAGAAGTAGAAAGGCAGCAGGAGCGGAGAAACCTTTTTTGTTTTGTTCTTTTTTTCTAAAACATATGAGAACATCGGAAGCCTATCGAGGGCTCTGACATCGCTAAGAAATTTGTATGAGCTGGTCCCGGAATAGGGGGGATCCAGGGGTGAAAAGCCAGCATCCTAAGTGCTGTGAGAAAACAGACTTTCATTTGTTAAAGGAACTTTTATTTTTGAGTACATCAGGTCCTCGAAGGCAAGAGACCTTCAAGAGAAAGAAGACTTGGCCATCAACGGCCCCGATGGCTGAAACCGGAGCTGCCATCTCATGCTGGCAAAGCTCGAGAGTTTGCTGTGCTCCAGGATCCCACCTTGTCCTGTGCTCAAAATGTCGGGAAGGGAGACCCAGGCTACTGCATCCTGACATATTATTTGTGAACACTTTTTCCATTCTCCGGAATACTATCCCTCACTCTTTTATATTAGTGTAAGGATTGGCAGTAGGTTTTTCTTAGTATAGGCCCTTTTATTTTGACACAACGCCACTAGGGCTGCCTTATTTTTCATTTGATGGTCGAAGCTTGCTCCCATCTTAGATTTAGGTTTAGATTAGGCGTTTGTCCAACCTGCGTACAGTTTAATAAACTCCTTGAACTGTGATCACTTGTGTCTGTCTTTACTGTTGTCACCATGAGTTCCTTACACTCCTAATTAGGTAACATTTTGAGTGAACATTTTTATGTATATTTTTTATACCTATCCATGCCTTAGCTACCCCTTATTTATTTTCTTTAATTTCGTTGTACCATCTTTCAAGAAATGTGTTTTCTGCTTCTCCTTTTCAATTGTTGGTTCTGCCCCCCCCCCCTGGTTCCGCTCATTTCAACTTTGAGCTCCTCTTCTCTGGAACTCACTTCCGTTTCAGATCTGTTCCTGCTCTAACCTTTCACAGTTTGAAAAACGTTTGAAACTCCATTTGCTTCACTCGCTCTCCTAATTTCTCCAGGTACCATTATTTTGTGTGGATTCGGGGGTCATACTTCTAAAATTGTACTAGTTTTCCGAAATCTAGTAAAGCGCTTTGGATAAAAGCACTCTATATGTTATGTAAATAGTTCTTAAATAAGCGTGGCTGTACACTAGTGGCACAAGTTATTTTGCTCCGGGTGCTAGATGTGTTTTTCTTTTTCGTTTTTTGTGGGGCAAAAAAGGATGTTTCCTTTCATAGATGGACATGCCTGGTGTGTGTCCTTCCATCAAAGCAAAGATCAGTCTAACCAAAGATGGACCATGGTGACACAAGGAGATAATACTTCCTCACTCTCTATGGTACCCTCTTGATGGAATGAGAGGAAGAGTGCGGGCATGTGTAGGTAAGTGTGGGTGGGGGCAGAGCACATTTCTGGGCTGGTGGTGAGAGCTAGGAGTCGTGAGACCAGCATGCAGGGATGCAGAAATCGGCTGTCCTGGAACTTGGCATTCTACTTGTGGGTCCAGCCCAGTGTTTCAGGATGTTGATTGGCTGGCATCCTTGCCATGGGTTCTAATTGGAGACGTGTGGGTATTTTCTTTGATTCTACTATTTAAAAGTCTCATATGTCCGCTCCAAGCATGAGTGTCAGGACAAATATTCTGCTGTAACGTATAGAAGCCTCATTTATCAACATAATCATTGCCCTGTTACCTGACAATCATCTGTTAAGGAGGCTGAATCCCTCTTTACCAACTGTGAGTAGGCTTTAAGTAACCTGACAAACTATGAGGAGGGTTAAAACAACAATAATAGTTGTTGGTGTTCCAGTCCCATGAGCGAACAGTTAGTGACATTGACTTCACATCAACAGACAGTCCTCTGGTTATTTTGTGAGGGGGGATTAAATCCAAATTAACCAATGATGTGTGTGGCCAGAATCGTTTGGATAAACAATGAATGAAACTCCATTTAGGAATGGAGTTTTGACAGCGTAGCGCACTATGAACTTAGGCGGGCGGTTGGGCTAAAGTACTGTGGGCTTACTGTAGGGTTCACAGTAACTCTATGAACTGATAGTGGCTGGGCGAAAGCTCTGTGGACTGACTATAGGCTTGACAGTAGCTCTATGAACCAACAGGGGCTGGTGCGAAAGCTCTGTGGGCTTGAAAATAGCTCTACGAACTGACAGTGGGTGGGGTAAAACACCTCCGGGTTTACAGCAGGATTGATGAAGCTCTATGAACCATCAGTGGCTTTGGCAAAAGCCCTGTGGGCTGACTGTAGGCTTGACAATAGCTCTATGAACTGACAGTGGGTGGGGTAAAAGCCCTGAGCGCTGACTCTGGGCTTGACGTAAGCTCTATGATTCACAGTGACTGTTGTAAAAACCATGTGTGTTGACTGTGCCCTTGACATAAGTTCCATGAGCCACACGTGGGTGGGGCAAATACCCTGTGGGCTGACTGCAGCTTGTCCTAAACTCAATGAACCGACTGTGGGTGGAATGCAATCTTTGTGAACTGATGGTCGTGTTATGAGGAGGATTGGCATGGCGCTAACGCCTCATGAACAGATTGGGAGAAACGTGAGTGCCAGATAATGACGCAATAACGGACAGCGAGCCTCAGTAACTGACTAGAAGTGGGGCAAAATCCCCATCAATTGATTGAGGCGAAAGCCCCAAGATCAGAATGTGGGTGGTGCCAAGTCCCTAATATTGATCTGGGGGTGTGGTTGCTGATGCACAGAGACTGAATAGTCCGTTTTTACATCCAGCATTTTTTTTTTACCCTGTTGACGGTAATCGTACTGTTTATTGTGAATGATCGGCTCTTACACTGCTTTCACTAAATTCGTGTGCCATGTATCTTTCAGCAAACTACTGCACTCAGCCCATAATTATTGGGACACTGGGCGATGACCCCTCATTTTTCAATCAACCCTCGATGGCAAATCGTTTCATCGTTCCAACGGTTTCTAGACGTGTGTGTCGTTTTCTGAACCTCATTTGCTGTCGTGCAATTGAGCCGCCTTGCTGTGTTGGCGCCGCTTTCGTTGGAAGGGAACTTTTTGTTTTCCAGAGCAGCTCAATACTGCTACTGGCTATGTTTCCAAATGCTGTTGAAAGATATGCTGTTGCGTCATTTCTTCCTGCGCACTGCCACCGCGTTCCTTGGCCAAGGGGCGCAGTTGAGCTCAGAAGACCATGGCTTTACGAGAAATCCGCCAAAGTCTGGGTGGGGAGTCTCACGTACACTTCTGGGTCTAAGCCCATGTGTTTAGTTCTGTGACCAATTCACTGCCCATATGAACGGGCTGGCGATCTATTTCCTCCAGCTACAAGCAACATCATTTGTGCATGCCCCATCCGTTTCAGGCTGTTACAGATTATTTTGTATGGCTATGCTTGCTTCATAGCTCTCTTTGTGTGAGATTGTTGCCATTGAAAGTCTGACTTCAATTTCTTTTGTTGAAAGGTTTTTTTGTTTTCATGGCAGGTTTGCTGCCAATAATTTACAACTAAACTTCTCTTTACAGAAATGAGCTTCTTCATTATCTTTCTCTGCCCCTTTCCTATCTTATTATGTCTCCCCTTTCCTGTACAGTTCTGTGTTTCCTTATCTTCCTTCTTATCCACCAGCTTTATCTCTCCTTGCTCTTCTTTCTGCGTTTTCTTTCTTTCTCTGGTTTGTCCCTGCCCGCTCTAGGAACATGTGTAGTTCTTCTGTTTTTAATTTATTTTTCCACCCCTTCGATTCTCTTATTGTAACCTTTGATACAACTTCAGCTATTAACCTTTTCCTATTGTTTTTCTGCTCTCTACTCTGTTCTGGCTCTCAGCGAGACAATCCACAGATGGTACTATGCTGCCCCCCACCCCCACCCATCCATCGTTTTTTTGTTTTGTTAGAAATTCATCAACCACATTCATCAAATTCATGAAATATATTTCTGCCCCCAAGAATGACAAGTAGAATAACAAGTACACGCGGTCCTGTCTAAAGTACACTGGCTCCCGATACTTAATGTCATCATGTAGCAGCACTCTTATTCCTGTCGCGTTGCAAAAACGGGACACGTCTCTGTTAATTTCTTTTCTAGCTTTATCGAGCTTTCCAAACGCCCCTCCACACAGTTCGTAGCAGCAATTGTGTCTATACTAATTCTGTGCCAGTCCATAATATCTGAATTGGCTCCAGTTCTTTTTTCATTTTTATTATTTCTAGCCTGGTCCATTGTAAATCGTTCTCCCCCAAATGAACGATCAACAAGTCCACTGCCCATCTCTTGTCCCCCAGTTCAAACGGCATGGGCATCAACCGACGCCACCTCAGGCTCCCACCCCAGAGCATACCAGTTCAACCTCGCTGTAGGCGCCGCCTATCTGCTTCCCGCAAGTCCTTGTCACTGCTTGCTTTCCAGCCCATTTTACAATGCAGTGTCCACAAATCCACACTTCTTTCAGCATCATCAGCACTACATGGACGAAAAAAGGACCCGGTCACAACCCACCTTATCCCACTAAATATTCTTTACATCCCTTAGCCGACTTCCACCTACCCAGCAATTTTACATCCTTTTCCTCCAAGCCAGCCCCCTTGGGTCCACCCCAACCCATCTCAAAACCTTTCTCAGTACTGCTAAAACCCGTCCTCCTTTTTGCTCCCTTTCTATTGCCATGGACCGAAAAACAGACCCCCACTCAGCCGTGCTCTCTTTTCTCCCAAAAATATCAATGCCCTCACCCGGCATATGTCCCTGCTGTCAGACCTCCTCATTTCCATAGCCACCCCTCTATTCCTCTAATATGTCTTGCTTCGTTGTACCCTTAATTGTACTACTTTCTCTGTTAATGCCACTTCGTCAACCCTCAAACCCATCCCACCCTTTACCCCCCCCCGCCACTAACTCAGAGACTCTGAATGCCCCCAAAACAGTGCCTTATACATGACCTTCAACAAACAAGCATGGCCTTGAGCAAACAAAATTCCCAAAAAGAACATGCCACCTCCAAAGCTGCCAACACACCCTTAAGGAATCGCACCGAAATAAGCCTGCATTTATCCTTCTCCACTCTCCTCGTCCTACCCTTCCCTTCTAACACCCTCCTTCCCAAAACACTCTGTGTAAAAAGCCACCTCTGCCAACTTAGTGGCGATAGTCACTGGTGACATCAGTATGAAATCCACTACATCATCTCTCTGTTCTATGTCCACCATGGGTCCCACTCCTCGTCTCTCCTTAGCAGGACTTCCCTCCAACTCTTCCCAAGCCAGCGTGTATGATGCTGCAGTTGATGCTACAAAAGACCCTTCCACCCGTTTCATCACTTCTTGATCCTTAAGCTCCAAAGTTCGGGGGCACTTCTGCCAGTCAATTGACTGCTGCTGGCGCCAGCCCACTGAATCTCAACTTCTGTGAACGAGAGTGCATCGGCAATGTCATTAACCGCCCGAACAATAATTTGCCCTGAAAATAAATTTCTGTTTCAAGCAAACCAGCTCCAACCGTTGCAGTAACTCTAGTAGCCAGGCATGTTTGCTAGATTGCTTGTTGATCACAGCCACAATATGTTCGTTATCCACCCTGAAAACCACTCTTTTGTTCTTCCAAAATTGCCCTCACAATTCCAAAGCCACTATAACTGGAAACAAACTCAAAAAATGCTATGCTTCTCTACCAACCATGCTGCCGGCCATACAGCTGCACACCATGTGCATTCCCAGTAAACTCCAAAACCATTTGCCCATACAAAAGTCTCTCCACATCCCAATGTCTCGCCCAGTCATCTAGCCACAATGATATTTCGTGGTAGCCTGATGAAAAGAACCATAATCCTATGATGCAGTCTTTTCGCACCTGCAGTAGGTAATACCAATCTTCTCCAAAGGTAGTCTGGATTCCATTCTCTTCGCATCCATTTCAATGCCCAGTAACATCCGCACCACTGTCGGACCTTCAGTTTTCGCAGACGCAAGCAGAATGCCCAGCTCCTTATCCATTCTTTGACATTCCACCAATAGTTGTTTGCATTCATCTGCATTTACCCCAAACATAAAGAAGTAATTTAGATAATGCACCACTTTCTTTGATCCTGACCATTTAATAAATGCCCATTCCATAAAAGCGCTGAAACACTCGAACAGAGCACATGCTGCTGCACATCCCCTGGGCAATGCTTTGTCCCAATATATGCCATCCTCAAACTGAATACCCAGTAGCTGAAAATCATCTGGGTGCATCGGTAACAGCCGAAATGCTGATGTTATGTTACATTTTGCCATTTGAGAAGTCCCCCTATATTTTTGAATCGCTGCAATGCTGTCTAAGTCACTGTACAGTCGGCTGGCTGATGTAATCCTCAATAGACCACCCTTCCGGCCACAATACCCATTAGTGAAACAATTAGGGGTGTGCCGAATTTCGGCTTTGAGTAAATATTTGGCCGAATTTGGGCTGAAAAATGGCTATTGGGCTTCAGCGGAGTACTTTCTTACATACTAACTCGAAGCAGAAGTCCAGTCCACTTTCTGTGATTAGCTATCTCTCTCTGTGTTTGAGTGAAATTGCTGATCATAGAAAGCAGGGACAGGCTGCCGCAGCCAAATAAGGAATTTCCTTATTGGCTGCTGCAGCCTGCCCCATCCCTGAGGCTAAGGTAAGCCCTCTTCCCACGTCCCCCACCCCTGTTATTAGGGGGTCGCCTGGTTTTGCCCTGTGGGGGTTTCCCATTTGTTAATGCAGCTGCAGGGCTACCAGGGCAAGACCCGGCGACCTCCTCCAGCCCCGCTCCCCGGAAATTGTTGATGGGGTGGGGGGGGGGTCGCTGAGCCTTGGCCTGGCAGTCCCCAGCTCGTTTTAAAAATCAAAATGCTGCCCCAGACACTGCTGACCCCTTTAATTGTGGCTGCGGGGGTCAGGTGGGTCACTGTACCTTGCCCAGACAGACACCCAGCCCGTTAAAAAAATACAGCTGTTGGGGCCTCTGGGGCAATGCCTGGTGATCCAGCAGTTGTTGCTGTGGGCTCGCCGGAACCTTGCCCTGGTGGCCCCCCAGCTCATTTAAAAAATGTTTTTAAAATGCAGGGGCCGGCAGGGCAAGACCTGGTGACCTCTGCAATTGTGGTTGTGGGGTCACCGGGGCTTTTCCTGGCACTCCCTCCTCCCATTTAAAGAAAAATAAGACCTGGCGACCCCTATAATTCTTGCTGAAGGGGGGAGGACTAAGCTTTGCCCTTGAATCCCCCTCCACCCATTTAGAAAACAAAAGCAGCTGCAGGGGCTATCGGAGCAAGACACTGCGCCCCCTGCAATTGTTGCTGAGGAGCAGTAAAAAAACCCATATTGTTTTCAGCTCACGATTAGGCTGTGGCTGAATACTTGGACCAACTATCCAATATTTGGCCATATAGTAAATTCACTATTTCGGTACAGCCCTAGAACCAATCAAGTTTGACAATGGACTGTGGTCAAATGAACCAGCCATTCTTCTTTCCCTCACTTCTTTCTCTAACCTGTCTGCCACCAAAACGTATGTTCTTTTATGGATTTTAAATTCTCTGCCCATCCCCCTTCCTTGGACCCCTATAAGATATCCTAAAGCCATTCTCAAATCCCTCTTCTAGTAATTGTAGCTACTCCTTAAATTAGTTCAAATTAACCACAGTAGACCATTTTCCCAGATCCTCTGTGTAATTCCCAAACCTGATGAGGCCCAGAATAATTGTGTCAACGAACACCTACCTGGGGCTAGCCGTAAAGTGATGCATTTCTGTCGCTGGAAAGGAATTCTTTTAATAGGAACAGTTTCCCTATGGAGTGGGATCCCTTTGAGGTAGTGCTAGTGTCCTCTGTCAGTTGTAACCCAGGAATGGATGAGTCTTCTAAATCCATGGCATTTGCGTGTATTCAAGTTTGGTTGAAATACGAGGAAGGGTCGAAACAGGAGTGTTCAGAAGTTACATTTTTGGCTTTCCTCTTTGAATACAAGAGTGATGAGATATGCAGGCGATCTTTTCTTTTTCTTTGCCTTCTTGTTGGTCCTCAATATTTTCTTTTTTTCAAAGGTTTTATTTTGTGGTTTTCCATAGCAAGAACCCGGTCTAAATGGCCACCTGGGCACTGTGCATGGGAAGTAGGCACAAGTTGGATCAGTTTTAGCAAATCATTATATATAGATACTATTAGCATTTTCCTTTTTCCTTTATTAACTATAGTAACCTTGTCGGCAGAATCCCACAGTACCGACTAGCCTTCCATCACAGCCAACAGCAAATTTCCCCACAAGTCTGCCATCTTTTTCTTTTTTTGCACTGTAGCCTCTCTTCGCACCCTCACCCACCAGTAGGCCTGCACCCCTCTGCCCGCCCTCCATCCACGTAATTTACCTCCCTCTCGCCCTTAACCGCCATTCTGCTTCTCCCTGGGAAACCTGCACCATGGCAATGGAAATATATCCGATTTGCCCAAACTCTCGTCACTATCTTCAATGGAAATTTTAGTTAGCGGTTTAAGGGAAATCTGCAAATATGGTACACGAGAAGCTGATTTCCCTTTTATTTGAAAAAACGGCTATCAGCACCAGACTTTTGCCCTGGGTACCAATAGCTATTTTCAGTCCCGTCACCTCAGGCTAGCGGGCCAATACTGGGTGGCAGAGTGCACCCTAGCAGCCATTGCAGTTGACTGAAGTATTCTCTTGAAAGTTCCCCTTCCCCCTCTACCCCCCCACATCCCACTATGGGGACTTCATGGAGCTCCACCTTCAGGGTTCTAAAAATCAAAATGCTCCCCCTGTTTTTTAGGGTCGGAGTTATACTATCATATCATATCATATTCTATTCATATAGCGCCTTTACACAATGTGTTTCAAAGCGCTTCAAGGCAAGGGAGGGAACAAGGGAAAATAAAATGACATTCTCACAGGCCATGAACAGTAAGGATGTGAAATTAACTATTGTACTTGACCTGACGACATTTCAGATAGTAAAAGTGCTAAGACATAGATAAGAAAGGGAGGGGGGAGAGTGGGAAGGAAATGGAAACAGACAGGCGGCTTCCATGCTAGGGCTTGTGACATTTCTGGTAGAGCCAGAGAAAAACAAAAGGTGAGGAAGAGGGGTGCCGGAAGGGAGGGGAGGAACAAAACAAGCGACTATCGTACTAGGCGTGACGACAATTCAGATAGTGCTGGAGGGGGAGAACAAGTAAGGGGAGAGGGGAGGAGACAGACGAGGCTACTCTATAAGAATTGTTCCTGGACCTAGTATGATAGCAAGTGCATAGAAGAAAGTAAGGGGAGGAGATAGGGAGAGGAGGAAAACGGAGAAAGGGAGAGGAGGAGAGAACAGAGTAAGCAGTCAAAAAAAGCGGAGAAGCAAGAGGGGAGAGCGAATACAATTGCAGAAGTCAGTAGTAACACATAATGTTTCAAGCCAGGACACCAGATGAAGATGGGAACAGCAGGATTCAGGGCCACCGTGAGTACAAGATGCAAAGGAAGTCCAGCATGAGAGTTGAGAAATGGTGACGCACCGTGAATCAATGAAGTCCATAAAAGCCAAATCCAGCATTGGCCACAAGACGGTGATGGTGAAACCAGAATGTATCGGGACAGACTCCTGCAGAAGTAGGTTGGAGGGGACGGGGGAGTAGGGTAGAAGAATCGAGCAAAACAGGCCACACCTGTGTGCGAGAAGGGAGGGGGCACAAGGGAACATCACAGGGGGACCAGAGAGGGTGGGGACAGATGGAGTAAACACATGTTGGTGCATGCTTACCTTCTGTCTGGACCAGGAGGACCCAGGGCTCGATCCCCTGCTCAAACAGGAGTTGCCCTTTTCTTCATCTGCCCTTTGCTTCGGAAGCCCGGGCGAGAGACGCCCTTGATCTAAGAGTTAAGAGCAGGAAGGAAGAGGCAGGGCTATGAAGGTGGGCGGGCTTAGGCCAGGTGACCTAGATCCAGTTGCACCTGCTCCCATAGTAATGATACTCCTAGAATATTTAGGGAAAAAGAACTAACCTTTCCCAAGCGATTGTTCTTTACTCTTCTTACTTTCGATTTTAAAATATTTTAAAATGTGACTGCGCTATGCCCCTTGAGCACAAGTGATAGAATTATGAGTGTCGCTGCAAGTTCCGTTACTATCACTTCAGTGTTGGCTAAAAGTAGAGAAATTAAAAGTTTACAGATCGTTGGAATTCAACTGAATATGAGTGTAGGCCCCATTCAGTATTCTTAAGTCTCTACCCTGTGCGCAGGCAGATCTCAATACAAGGCCGGAGTGAACAGCCCTTGTATCAAGAGATGTCTGAGGTTTGCCCATGTGTTGGGATAAAGATCATTCCAGAGTCTGGGTCCTTCTACACCAAAGATGCCACCATGTTGGAGGCGCTTGAATTATTGTTGGTTGACCAGATATGCATTTGCCAAGCACAGGACTTTGTTTAGGATCTAGTGAGGGGCCAGTTTCTGAATGTTATCCTAGTTTCTCTAGTGCTTGTGCAGTGTCTTCAAAGTAATCCTTGACATTTAAGACTGGTTTTCATGATCTTATTTCCAGAGGCTCAGACACAATCTGTTTGCCTGATTTTGCAATCTTCAAAGCGAGTTAGCAAGTATTTTGGGGAGACCTGGTTTACATTGCATTGATCGCCACATGCTACCACTGTGGCTCCTGTGACTTCCACACAATGGTCCATTTGGATTTGGGTTTTACTGAGTACTTGCTTTTTGCACCTCCACCAAAAACCTTTTTTGTAGATCCATTAGGGCAGATGAAGCTTTTCCTTCATCGAATAATGCATGTATACGCTTCAGTGTCTTAAAAAAGCTGGAGCAGAATTGTCAACTGCCCACATGTCATTAGAATAACTTGTATCCAGTCCTATCATGTTAGGCAACACTACATTGTAAGCTGTGACCTTGTAGTTTCAGATGTCCCTAGTATTGATTGTCCTGCAAGTCAAGCTTACACACTTGTGTTGGCTAAAAACCAGGACTAGATAAATGGGTTTCTGTTGACGTGGGCACATGTACAAGACAAATCATTTACAAATGTAGGAATACTCTGTATCAAACATTTTTGGAGATTGTATGGCGTTGGTCCTTGTCCAATTTATTAAAATGTTTGTGTTGGTGTTTATGTTGCCCTGGCAATTATGACTATGCCAGATTACTAGAAGTGAGTGTTGGTGCCAAAGCTTTCCTAAGCATGACCTTCTTCTGGGTACCAAACACCTTGGGGAATGTTTAGATCTAGGTCGATAAGAGATTTAATGTTCGCGTAAACCAGCATTCAACAGCTCATAATGTCAGAGCCAGGAACCAATAAATACTACCACATTGAAGTTGCACTTAGGCTAGGGAACTTTGTGGCATCCATGAAATGCCCTTTGAAGTCCTAGCAAAGTAGCCGAAACTAGTCATTCCTTCACTAGATCAGTCATCCTGGTTGGTGAGGGCAGAGCTGAATGTTTCAGCATTGTAGGATATGGATTTCGCTATGCTGAACAAGTGTTTCACAACCAACACCACGCTCTAGATTCTTTGGAACAAAACCTCACCTGCAATAAGTCAATATGCACAAACTAAAACAACCGCATTAAAAATGATTAAAATAATGTCAACCACGGTTTATAGTAATGATTTAACAGATTTAACTGCAGCAGTCACCCCATTGTGACATTGTGTTTTAATAAATATGTATTAAATGTTAAGTGGGGGGAGTCTTTTTTTATTTTTATTTTTTTATCGGGCTACAGAGTAGTTTTAAGAGTTAAGTAGGGGTACAATATTAGTTATTTATAAGAACGTCAAGTAGAGAATGGGATAGGGAAGGAGGTACCCTGGTGTGAGGTAACGGGACAGTGTGGCAGGCTGCCTGAGGCCGCCTAGCAAGATGGGACCACCTACAGAAGCCATCCTTCTGGCATCACACTCTATTTAGGTGGTATCAGAGTTTAGGTAGGCGGTATGTTGCATCAGATTCACCCTGAGGGTCCCAGAGACAGCTCCAATGACGGGTGAGCTGACGTAGCAGCTTCCCAGTCAGTCACCCAATCATAGTACCTTCCATCGGTCTGTCCTTAGTGCTGAAACACTGATGACTGGCTGCATAGCTGATAGGTGAGCTGACTGTGCAGGGCTGGAACGTGGTGCTGGTTTCACTGCCGATTGTCGAGCTGGCTTGTGGTGACTGAGGGCTGGTTCCATGGCTGGCTCTGTACTGGTGAAATGGCTGAGTGCATGACTGTATGGGGGCTTGTCCCCATGCAAACAGCTGGGCCTGGACTCTCTTCTTTCTTCAGGGTGGCCTCGTCCACCACATGGGGCCACCGCACAGCCCGTGCTCTTTTGAATGTTCTGGGCGGCTCCCTACGTGAATGAGGTAGGTCCCGTTGGCTGGGGTTTCATCCGTATTCACTGCCGCACCTGGGGCCATCTTGGGGTCAGGCAGCCTCTCCATGATAACAAGGGATGCCGCTACGGATCACTGCTGCGTTCCCCTGCCTTCTCTTCTTCTGGCATGCCCCATCACCAATGCATCGTGTGGACCCTGGATACAGTGGGGCCCACCCGGTCTGGCCCCCGAACAGGCAGACAGCTGGAGAGTCCAATCTGCCCCTTGCATCATGAGCTTGGCCCCTTGTTCAGTCTCTGGGGGGACTTCCCATGCGACACTCAGTGCCATTTCCAGGATTTTGTCCATGGGGGCGGGAGGTGCTCGGGGCAGTGACCTCCCCTCCCCTACCCCATGTAAATCTTTTTTCTTTTTCCTCCTACTGTCTTTTTGTTTGAAATCCTCTTTGGATTATTTTCTCCCCCTCCCAGCCCATTCGTAGGCAGGGGAATTATGCCCTATTGTTGTTTTCTTTCTACTTTCAGCATTCCATCCAGCCCATTGGTGGGCTGGATGGTATGATCCAAACACATACACAACACGTATAAATAAATACATCACACACCGCACATTTATAAAAATTATTTATGTACTGTCTGCGTCTTGTTCCTAGGTGTTCTCTTGGGGGACAAGCATGTAGCCCCTACTAGCCGGGCCCCGTGGGGCCATGGGCTACATGAAACTAGCTACTTGTGAGTTCTAGGGGCTATGAAAACATTAGTGTGCAAAAAAGTGGCACTATATGTGAAGGCATCATGAAACAAGACACAGACAACAGATTCAATGCTCAAAATAAAATACTTGTAACTTAAATGTCAAGATGATGTAAGGCCTAACTTGTTAAGGTGGAATTTCTTTACCTAAAGAAACGAAGGATATTCCAAGTCAGTAAGTTCAACTTAAGTCTGTCTTTGTCCAAAACCTATACTTACCCTCACAACTAAAGCTAAACAATGTGTAGGGATATCAGCACATGTTCTTCCTCTCCCCATGAAGCCGTCTCTGCACCTAGGAAATACTGTGTTTTATTGGCAGTCTCTCGGTTCTTAACCAAACGGTTGGAATCAGAAGTATGCCAGTAATAGCAACATTTTGAAATTAACAACATCCTCAACCATTTTCAGACGGGGTTTATAGCAGACCTGAGCACTGATTTGATGGTTACATCTTTGGTGGAGGATAACATGATGTAGGTGAATGAAGGTCCCTACTGGAGCACTCATTTTATTTGAACTCTCTGCTGCATTAAATGCTTTTGATCACCTCGTCCTCCTGGGTCACCTTAATAGATGTTGCATTACTGAAGTGGCACTATATTGGTTATGAAACCTTTTATCCGCTAGGTATCGGACAATAGTTCTTGATTCCTTTTGAATCCTGTAACTATCAGACGAAGTGCGAATTCCCTCAAGGTTTGGCTCCATCGCTGCTACTTTGTAACCTATATCTTTAACCACTAGCCTCGTTTCTTCATCACAGTCTAAGATCATATACTTCATGCTGATGAAACTCAAATCTTGAGTAGAATAGACAATAAAACCACAATGAATATGTTTATTAGAGGTGAGCGCATGGATGAAAAGAAATTGTCTAATGTTTAATGCTTAGAAGACAGACGTACTGCTCTGTGGTAATCCTAAACAATCATGAACAAATCCTCTTTGGCCAGCAGCATTGGGTCAAGCCCTTGTTCTAGTAACTGCAGCTTGAAATCTTTGAATCCTAGTTGATGACAAGCTCTCATTCACACCTCCAATAAATAAGGTGATACAATCGTGCTTTGTGCAGATGCACCCCTTATGTAGGCTGCCTCATTCATTTTATTTTTATCCATCAGATCACCAAAATAAACACCTACATTTCTTACAAGCTGGATGGTTTCAATTCTGTATGTTAGGGTGGCAAACAAAAGAATTCCCAGAAGAACTCTGTAGAGTCCAAAGGTCGGCCGTCCGTATGATCTTACACATCCCTAGATGTGAACATGTCTTCCCTGGGTCTGATGCAACTACATGGGCTACTAGTGGCAAGTAGAACAGAGTGTAAGGCTCTTTGTATTGCACACAAAGCCTAATATCATTGTGGCACCCACATCTTTAAAGAGAGTTCATCCGATACTGCCCTTCTCACAATCTCAGGCCAGTTACTAGCCTCTGGTTTAAGAGATCTGGGCAAACGATCCTTTTCAACTCTAGCATTTCTTTCTGGAATGGCCTAAATTTGGAGATCTGATACATTGACAACCAACTGAGTTTTTGTAAATGTTTGAAACCGCTAGTTACGCCATGTAATTTTCTAATCCATTTTAAAAAAAAAAACATTTTTATTAGTTTTCACAACAAACTACAAACATTCAACAAACCAGCAATATACTTGATCAGTCTACAACATCTGATGCTTAACATTTAGGCCCATGCAGTTTACTATTAACCCCCCTCCCCCAACTTGAGCCTACTCCACCTCGCATTCCGCTGCTCCTCCGTTTCAAGGCAATCTCCTGCTCCTCAGCTGAGTCATTCGAAGGGATTGTGTCCTCCGACGTATTCCTTATCTTTGATAATACGTTTCCAGCTTGCTGGCCTCGGAAATTTTTTCTGTAGAGGGCGCTGCGTGTCAACGTCCGCCGAGTCGATGTCCCTCGACGGCCACCGTATCGGCGACGACGTCACCGTGCCCATAAATAGCCACGCGCTGCGTCTGTTGCTCAGTTCCGTTTTTCCACGCTTCGTGGGGCCTCGGAACATCGTTGCTCAGTTCAGTCAGGTTAACTATCTATGTCTACTCGAATATACCTTATCGTTCTCGATGGCTTCTTCATCAGAACCGACGACGCCGCGATCCGGCTTCAAGAAATGTCGAGACTGCGGTAAAAAAATGTCAATAACGGATCCACACAGGATCTGCTTATGGTGCTTGGGATCCGAGCACCATTGTTCGGAGTGTGAGGACTGCATGTCCATGACGGCGAAAGCCTTGAAGGAGCGCAAGGGGAAGCTCGAGAGAGGTAAGTCAGCCAAAACCTCCTCGAACGTTTCGTCTGCTGAGTCTAGGCATTCGTCTCCTCCCATTCTAGATCTCGAAGCAGCTCCCACCATTCGTCGAGATCAACACACTCAAAAAAGAGACATCGAAGGTCCCATTCCTCGTCTTCTGTGTCCCCAGAAAGAGTCTCCTGTCCCACCAAACGCAGTTCTCAAGCTGTGTGGGAGGAATTCAGAAAGAAAATGTTAAGCGTCTTCGAGAACGCGGCCTCGACCCCCTCGAAGACAGCTGAGGGTGATACCCCGGGTGAAGAACCCAAAAAATTAAAACTCTGCAAATCGCAGCACCCGGCGAAACATTCCACCCGAGAGCACCATGAGCCATCGGGTAAGAAGGCACCGTCTTCGACGCCGTCGTCGAGGATTCCTTCGACGCACGGATCGGCGCCATCGACGTTGTCGAAGGGTTCCTCGACGCATCGGTCAATCGACTCGACGCCATCGTCGACGCCGATGAAAAAGAGGACCAAGGCCACCCCACAGCCAACAGGGATTTCAAAGGCCTCCGGCATGACGCTGAGACCGTTGTCGATGCCCTCGAGTAGGATCCCGATCCTCTCAAGTTCTTCGAGACCCCTTCCAGTTTTTTCAACGCCGTTTTCGGCGCCTTCAAAACCTGTTACATCGGCATCGACGACATCAACGTTTTCTCGTCCAATAACGACGAGTTTGGCTCCTTCTGCCTTAGAAATGGGTTTTACTCCATTTCAGAGGTCAGAATACCCTGGACTTTCTTCAATTTATGAAGAAGGGGACATTCTGACCAGGAAACATTCAGATTACAGAGGACCACACTGCCTACTGCAGAGGATTTCACCTCTGAGGAAAGAAGGCTGAAGGAACTACAGGAGTCACTACATGAGGCAAGTGAGCTGGACACTTCCCCAGAAGTGGAATTTGTTAAGCCAGACCCAGGGGAACATGCCGAAACACCATATAGAACCCTGATGGCAAGAATAATTGAGTTTATGGGTTGGTCTGCGCCTTCACCTGTTTTCCAACAGGATGACCTAACAGATATATTGGACAAAGGCCCACAGGAGGACCCGGTGGTCCATTTCCATGCAGCCTTACAAAGAAAAATTGCATCTAATTGGGAAACTCCCGGAGTTATCCCTGAAGTCAATAAAAGATTGTCAACCAAGTATAGGGTAGCAGCTGCTGACCCCGAATACCTGTCAAAACACCCGACCCCAGAGAGCCTGGTGGTTCAAGTGGCAACTTCATCTAGCAGTAGGACCGCTTACCCTACTGTCCCACAGGATAGAGATGACAAGAGGTACGACTCTATGGCAAAGAAAGTCTTCTCTGCCTGTAGTATGGCGTTGAAGTCCATCAACGGCACCTGTACGCTCGCCAGGTTCAGTCACACACTATGGGAGTGTGCTTCATCAGCGGCTGACTGCATACCCGAAGGAGAGGAAAAGGAAGCATTCCTTAACATTATTAAAGATGGCAAAGATGCCATGTGCAAATCACTTCAAACTGGCATCGATTCCGCTGACGGTATGAGCAGGGCCATGGCGGCAAGTACAACAATCCGCAGGCATGCGTGGTTGCGAAAGTCGGGCTTTGCCCTTGATGTACAGGCCAGACTTTTGAATATGCCCTTTGACGGCTCTTCATTATTCGGGAAAAAGGCTGATGACAGTCTGGAAAGGTGCAGACTTCTAAAGCAGCAGCAAAATCCTTAGGAGCTGCTATCCGCCAAACTCCTTTTCGCCCCTCAGGAACCTCTGGGAGAGGAAAGTCCTTTCGCTATTATTCCGCATTCAGGAAAGGCAGAGGACAGCCGGCTCAAAGAGGCCAAAGGAGATCCACCCGAGGTGGACGGGTCAAAAGTACTAAGACCGCAGCAGCAGCAGGTGCCTCTTTACCCTCGGCATCTGCATCAGCTGCCCCCAAACCACTCTGAGGCCTTCCCACACAATACACCTGTAGAGGGCAGGTTAACTCACCATCTGACGGAATGGCAGGCTATAACGTCAGATGCTTGGGCATTGGAGACAGTTGCCCAAGGTTACTGCCTACCCTTTCTACACATCCCTCAGTCATCCACCGGGGAACAGCTCTCTAAAACTTCCAGATTCGCTCCTCTTGCAGGAAATTACAGACCTGCTAGAGAAAGGTGCCATAGAACCGGTACCTGTAGTGGACAAGTATAAGAGCTGGTACTTCCCCCTACTTTCTCATACCAAAGAAAGACGAGGACTGAGACCCATCGTGGACTTACGAGAATTGAACAAGTTCCTCAGGAAGGACAAGTTCAAGATGGTAACTCTCTCTCAGATCCTTCAGGCCCTTCAGCTCCAGGACTGGCTGGTATCTCTGGACCTTCAGGATGCTTATTTCCATGTGCCAATCCATCTCAAACACAGAAAATACCTGAGGTTCGCAATTGGCGACTCTCATTATCAATTTCGAGTTCTGCCATTTGGGCTGACCTCCGCCCGAGGGTCTTCACCAAGCTGATGTCGGTAGTGGCGGCGAGTCTAAGGAGGGAAGGGATCCACGTCTACCCCTACCTGGACGATTGGCTGATCAGGGCCGTATCTTCGGAACAGGCCCAGGCCCAGCTAGATTATGTCTGCCTCTTCCTTCACAGACTGGGCTTCTCCCTCAATTTAAAGAAGTCACAGATGATACCATCACAGAGACTCCAGTTCATTGGAGCGGTCCTGGACACTTCCCTGGGAAAAGCCTCGCCACCAGAGGTGAGGGCTCAAGATATTCTACAGATGGTCACCAAGTTTCAAAATGCCCAACGTCTCCATCGGAGTCCAGACTACACATCAACCGAGAGCGATCAGACTAGCGCTGAAAGCTTTGCTGCCATCAGTACAGGGGAGAAATGTCACAAACACGGTGGCCATGCACTACCTCAACAAAAGAGGAGGCGTAGGATCACTGCCACTGTGCAGAGAGGCAATGCAGCTCTGGTTTTGGGCATTTCGGGAAGGAATCTCTCTATCGGCAGTCCACCTAGCCAGAGAGAAGAACTTGACAGCGGACGCTTTGAGCAGGCAGAGCACAGTCTCCCACGAGTGGGAGCTAGCTCAGGAAGTCCTTCAAGAGATCTTCGCCCTTTGGGGAACCCCTCAGGTGGATCTGTTCGCCACAAGCACCAACAGGAAGTGCGATCTGTTCTGTTCAAGGGATTTTCCCCCGAGAGGAGCTCTAGGAGATGCGTTTGTAGTGGACTGGGAGTTTCCACTCCTTTACGCGTTCCCACCAGTCCCTGTTATTCCTCAAATGATCAGGAGGTTGAGAAGATTCCGTAAAACCATGATCCTAATTGCCCCGGATTGGGCCAGGAGAACGTGGTACCCAGACCTTCTAGATATGTCCATCTGTCCTCTAATCCGTCTTCCACTCAAAGAGAATCAGAAGGGAGGTCAGGTTCTCCATCCAGACACCAGAACCCTCAACCTTCACGCTTGGCTTCTGAAAGGTTGAGGTACAAGGATTGGGATCTCCCTGATGACGTCATGGAGGTGTTGCTTTCGGCCAGAAGACCAGCAACAAAGTCTTTATACCGCTGCCGTTGGAACAAATTTTGCAGCTGGTGTAGGGAACAGAATATCAACCCTTTTTCATGTGGTACACCAACAGTGTTATCGTTTCTACTCTACTTGGTAAAACTCAGGCCTTCAAGTGGGCACTGTAAAAGGCTATCTGGCAGTGCTCTCTATCTTCAAGCGCACTGCGGAGGAACCATCGTATTTCAAAATTCCTCTAGTGGTACAATTTCTCAAGGGACTAACTAATGTTTACCCTCCAAAACCATTCCAGGTTCCCTTATGGGACTTAAATTTAGTCTTCAACTTCTTATTGGGCACTCCATTCGAACCACTTCACTCTTGCGCGCTGAGATTTCTCACGCTTAAAACTGTCCTATTGGTAGCACTAACATCTGCTAGGAGGGTGAGTGAGCTACAAGCTCTCTCCTGTAAACCCCCACATACAATCTTCCACAAGGACAAAGTTGTCCTACAGGTGATGCCTAATTTCCTCCCAAAGGTGGTTTCTCAATTTCATATTACTCAGAAAATTACCTTGCCTTCATTCTACCCTCCTCCCCATCCGGGGAAAGAGGAGGAAAGGCTACATAGGCTGGACCCTAGGCGAGCTCTCAACTTTTACATCAGCAGAATGGCTAGGATCAGGCAAGCAGACCAACTGTTTGTAGGATACTCAGGTCACAAGTTGGGACTACCCATAACAAAACAAACCATCTCCAGGTGGATTATTTTGGCCATCCTGGAATGTTAGACTAGCAGGGAAAGAGCCACCCCAAAATCTCAGGGCTCATTCAACCAGGGGTATCGCAGCCTCTTCGGCTCTCCAAAGAGGGGTACCGGTCCAGGACATATGTGCGGTTGCCACATGGTCGTCCGCACATACATTCACAAAATTTTACAATCTGGTTTCCTCCACTGCTCAAGAGACCAGATTTGGCAAGGCCGTATTACATTTGGTCCATCCCTAAAGGAATACATAACACTATCACTCCCACCTCCAATTACATGCCACTGCAATGGGAGTCTATCAAAGATAAGGAATACGTCGGAGGACACAATCCCTTTGAAGAACAAGTTACTTCTTACCTGCTAACGTTCTTTCGACGGGATGTTCCCCAACGTATTCCTTATCGCCCCTCCCAACCATCCCCGCAGTGATAACTTCCCTTGTGGTTGCAGCTTACGCTCCTTCAAGGTCACTAACCAATTCAGGCATGACTTTTCTTATGCTACAAAACGGAACTGAGCAACGGACGCAGCGCGTAGCTATTTATGGGCATGGTGACGTCGGCACCGATACGGTGGCCGTCGAGGGACATCGACTCGGTGGACGTCGACGCGCAGCGCCCTCTACAGAAAAAATTTCCGAGGCCAGCAAGCTGGAAACGTACTATCAAAGATAAGGAATACGTCGAGGAACAACCTGTTGAAAGAACGTTACCAGGTAAGAAGTAACTTGTTCTTCCCGCTGAGGTCCTTCTGGGCGGGCTCATGTAATGTGGCTACCATATGTCTCCAGGCCATCAGGGATTCAGCTTCCTCCCCTTCTCCCCCTTACTCGCTTCCTGCCATACTGCCGTTTCGGCCTCTGTCCATTTCTGCAAGTCCCTCCACCATACTTCTACTTTGGGCCTGTGGCTTGCCTTCCATCCCATGGCAATTCTTCGTTTGGCAAGTATGTATGCCAGATCCTTCAGATTGCTTACATGCTTCCGGTGCCGCGGCCTTGAGAACCCCCCACCATACATGCCCATACTGATTCTACATTTATCTTAATCCCTTTTTCCATTAACCGATGGGCTATCTCTCCCCAGAACTTCTGAATTTCTGCACATGCCCAAAACATGTGTCATTCCTGCATCTACTTCTCCACATTTGGGGCATGTTTGTCGTTCTGCTTTCTCAAATTTAGCAATTTGTTGTGGGGTTAAATATGCTCTATGAGTTACATTCAGCTGTATCTGCTGCAGCCTCGCATTTCTGGACATCTTTTTATGGTACCCTTGGGCTCTTCCCCATAGACTGTCACTCATGGCCTCCCCAACCTCTTCTTCCCAGTCTAACCTTAGTTGGGTCGCTTCTATCCCTATCCTGGACATCAAGAGCTCATAGATTCTAGAAATCTCATGCCGTCCATCTGCCACGTCATACATCATTTCTATGGCTTCGTCGGGTTGTCCCTCTAGTATTATTTCAGACCATGTCTTATTAATTTGCCGTACCATTATGGCATAGGTGATATATTGCCCCACTTGTAAACCCGTTTCCTCCACCAGCACCTCAAATTATTTTATCCTCCCCTCTTGCCATATATCTCCCACTGTTGCAATCCCCACTGATTCCCATCGTCCTCGGATCATTCTCCTCACCTGTTTATCTCCTGTGGTAAATGCCACTAGAGGTATTTGCAGGGAACATGGGGCTGGGTTTTCCATAGCCTGACATGCCTTTCGCCATATCTTCCATCCCAGCTCCAACATCCCCGTGCACCCTCTCAATTCCGACTAGCCTGACATTACTTTTGCCATATCTTCCATCCCAGCTCCAACATCCCTGTGCACCCTCTCAATTCTGACTTGGGGAGCCATATCATCACTTTGAGGAAATATGGGCCACACTCCTGACTCAGCAATCTGGATTCTGATGTAGTGTCCTCGGATAGCCATTTGACCTCATGTTTCAATTGCCTAGCTAGATAATAGGCCTCAAAATTCGGCTGTTTTATACCCCCCCTGTCGTACATGTTCTGCAGTTTCCACAGGGCTATTCTATTCCTAGTACCGTGCCAGAGGAACCCCCTACATATGCTCTGAAGTTTGGCAAAGAAACATTTCGGTATCCTATATGGTATCTTCCCGAAATAATGTAATAGTCTGGGTAATACGACAATTTTCAATAGCGCTCCTCTTCCCATCATGGCCAAGGGTAGTTTAATCCTGAATTTCATGCTATTTTATATACTTGTTACCACTCTCTCTGTGTTGTGCCTATGTTCCTTCTCTACTGTGTGATAGACGTTTACCTCCAAATACCTGAATGTGTCAGTTTCCCATGGTATTTGCAAGACTTGCAATTGCTTATCTGGGACTCCTACGTACCTCCCTAGCGGGAATATACATGATTTCTTGGGGTTAACCGCAATGCCCGATAGTGCCGCAAATCTCGCCATTACTTCCAGTATGTATTGGAGGTTTTCCTCAGGGTATCGCAGGTACAACAGCATATCGCCTGCATATAACGAGATTAGGTGTGGTTCCCCAGTTACGTGGATCCCAATTGTTCCGTATTGTTGTCTTAAGTATATTGCCAGGGGTTCTAGCGGTAGTATGTACAACATTGGCGACCATGGGCATCCCTGCCTGGTGCCCTTGCCAAGTTGCCATTTCTCTGAGATACAAGCCCCCGTCTTAACTCTAGCCAGTGGCGTGCTACACAGAAATCTTACCCATCTAAGGTATCTTGGTCCCATCCCGTAATTGCTCAAGGATGCCATCATCCAGGGCCACCTGACGGAGTCAAGTGATACAATAGCAATCTCACTCGATTCACCTCTCACATGCTCCATAACCCGGTGGAGACGTCTTAAGTTGTCTGATATGCTCCTACCCGGGACATACCCTGTCTGGTCAGGGTGAATTAAGTTACCAATGACCCGCTTCATTCTATTAGCCAGCACTGCGGTAAGTATTTTGCTGTCTTGGGTCAGCATGGACAGTGGTCTATATGATCCACACTCCATGCCTGACTTGTTAGGTTTAGGGAGTGGGACAATAATCGATTCTCTCAGGGATTGTATTAGTGCTCCTATCTCGAACGCCTCGTTCAACACTGCTAGCAGCGAGGAGAGCACTTCCGATTTATACTTTTATAGAACTCCCCTGGGAGTCCATCAGTTCCTGGAGTTTTGCTGGTGGGCAATAGCACCACAAATTCTTCGAATTCTTCCATTGTGATTGGGGCCTCTAGGTCTTCTCTCTCTTCCACACTTATTTTTGCCAAGCCAGTGTCTTCCAGCGTTTCCGCTCTCTGTGCTATCACCCCCCCCCCTCGTCTTTGTACAATCTCTTGTAAAATTCCAGAAACTCTCTATTTACTTCTTCTTGGGTATCCACTATGAGCCCGCTCTCGCCCACTATCGCTCTGATCACTGGTCTGGGCGACTCATTTTTGTATAGCCAGGCCAACGTTTATCCCCTCCCACATGTTGTCTTTCCGTATATTTCTTATAGCTTAAGTCAGACAATCTATCCCAGTGTCCCATGCATTCCTGTTGCAGTTGGCTTATGGTTCCAGCTACCTCATCAGAGTCCCCCCGTCACCCATCACTTTCTCTAGTTTTGTTTCCGCATTTTGTAGATCCTTCAATATCCCTCCTTGCAGCCCTTTGAATTTAGTTATCACCGCCCCCCTTATCACAACCTTGAATGCTTCCCATAAAGTGCCTGCTGAGTCCACACTTCCTGTATTATTCTCAAAATAGTCTATAATTTCATCTCTGAGGTCTTCTCTAAATTCTGTGTCTTGCAATGCCTCTGCTCTTAGTCTCCATGTTGGAATCCTGGCTTTCGGGGTTAAATATTGCCATGTTGGGACCAAAGGCGAGTGGTCCGATCGGACCACTCGCCTTGTATTCCGTGCATGTTATTTCCGCCATCATCTCGTGTGTAGCAAACATGTAGTCTAGCCTTGTAAAAAACTTCTGCGGGGCCGCATAATGCGAGTACTGTCTGTCTGATGGGTGATGTACCCTCCACACATCCTCCAGCCGGAGCTCTGATAGCAGCGTCTTCAGGGCCTTGGCCGCCGGGGCAGGTTTGTCCATTTCATATCTGATCTGTCTACCCTTGGGTCCAACGTACAGTTAAAGTTCCCGCCCCATATCACTGCCCTCCCCAGGTATGAATCAACTTTTTTATATAGGGACCTAATGTATGTCACTGAGTCCTGATTTGGGGCGTATATGTTTATAATACATATCTCTTTGTTCTCTACCAGTCCCCGTATTGCTACCATCCTCCCATCTCCATCTATTTTGATCTGTAATAGTTTGAATGGGACGTGCGGGGCTATCCACCTGATCACCCCTCTTGCGTACGCCGAATACGGCGCACCAATGACTATTCCTTTCCATTTCTTCTGGACCACCTCCTGTTTCTCTTTAGTAAGATGGGTTTCCTGTAACAAGGCAATGTCTATCTTTTTCCTTCTTAGGTACATCATAAACTTGTTTCTTTTCAAATAACTGTTGAGTCCCCTCACATTTGATGTAAATACTCTAAGGTCCCCCATATTTCAGCCTTATCCAGTTCCATTCTGATCACCCTTCCACTCCCACATAAGGCGCAGGTGCACAGGTGTGTACCTTCGTTTCCCATTCTATAAACTATTCTATAACACAAACAACACTTCAACTCCCCAAACTGTCTCCCCACCCCCCCTTCCAATCTCCCCTCTCGACCCTGCCCCAACTGTTGCCCAGCTCCATCCCTGGATCTCAGGCGATCCCGCATTTGGCCCTACCCTGGCAAACCCAGTGCTAGGTGCCCAGCAGGGGGTTGCCGCACTACTGTTCACTCAACTGAACTATCTAGGGGTATGAGTTTGGGTCCTCTGTACCCCCCGAACTACTGCTACATCATCTGCCCGCCTTCGTCTAACTGCACAGGTCTATAGTCCAGTCCCAGTGTCTCAGTTTAGACGGCACCTCAATCTCTGGAGCCTGTGCCTCGTTTCTCCGTTCCATCTCCCTTCTGGTCATCCGTCCCCATAGGACAGTTCTGTGTGTCCAGTCCAGCCATTCCGTCGCCTCCTCAGGGGTCTCAAAAAATATTGCCCGGTTCCGGTGAAACACTTTCAACCTCGCAGGATACATCAGCATGTATTTGAAGCCTGCTTCGCGCAGCCTCTTCTTCACTGTCCTGTAGTTCAGTCGCCGTCTTTGCACATGGAGTGTGTAATCTGGGTACGCTGTGATGGCCGCGGAAGATCTTTGTATCGTGCCATCTTTGCGAAAGTATTCCAAGATCCTCTCCCTGTCACGATAATTCAATATCTTGGCTATGACTGGTCTCGGGGGGACTCCCGGGGGCGGGTCTCCTGGACAGGGCTCTGTGCGCCCTCTACACCACAAATCCTTGCGTGAGTGCTCCCCCCTCAATTTCTTGTAGCAGCATTGTCTCGATATATTCCGTGGGGTTCGTCCCTTCCTCTCCCTCCGGGAGTCCAACAATGTGTATGTTGTTCCGTCGTGCGCGTCCTTCAGCTTCCTCAGCTCTATTTTCCAGATTGCTTACTTGTTGCCGCAGTGCATGGATCTCCGAAGCGTGTGACGCACAGGCAGCCGTGTTCGTTTTCACTTCCTTTTCCAGTGCGCCTGTGCGTTCCGCTATCGATCTTACATCTTGCCTAGTAAGTTAGCGTCCACCTGTACCGCGTCTATTTTGACCTCGAGCGATTCTTTGAGTGTGTTCATTGCCGCCTCCAATTTAGTCTCCCATGTCACTTTCAGGTCTGCAATAGCCTCCAGGATCTGGCGGTCTCTGCGTGTTGGCGATGCGTCCCCTTGAGGATTCCTTTCTTTGTTCCTGGCTCCTTCTGACATTTGTGGAGTTTTTGTAAAGTCCTCCATGGTGGGTTGCTTCCCTTTCGACTTGGGCAGCTTGGATGCCATCTTACTATGCCCTGCGTTGTAGATCGAAGTGATTGGGGCTGTAGTTTCTAATATTTGCTCTCGCTCTCCTGTCTGGCGCTGGAGTCCGTCCGGGGACTGTTCACTGCGTGGGCATAGTGCTTCTCTCGAGGTGCGGGGAGCCCAGGTGTCTCATTTAACCTTTAGATTTCCCCCCCTCTGCACCGGTCAAAGTGGATTGCTTGCTGTGCATGCTCTTATGGAATCCAGGTTCACCTCATCGCCTGTTGACTTGGGGCGGTTTACCTTTTTCCGCTGGTGGAGGAGGTTGTATCCATGTGACCTGGGGTGTAATATGTTATGCTTTCGGCATGTGCTATACCGGTGCCATATTCGCCAGCTGTGCCATGGTGATTCCTGCGTTCCTGTCGTGCTTGCCCCCCTCCCCCCTTTCATTTTTTTTGTATGGGCCTCTGGTTGTGTGTTGTCCGGAGGTTCTACTATGCCAGCTGACAATGGCCTTGCCTGGTTCTATCGTGCAGGCCACATAGGCGCTGTGGTCCACCACATTCGAGATGGCTTTTAGTGGGGTCACCTCCTCCGAACTCCTGTGCCCCAGCGCTGCCTCTTGTGACCCTGAGCGTATTTTAATGGGGCCAGGTTTTGTTTGTATCCCTGTGTATCACCCTCTCACTGTGTTGTTCTGGCCTTACAAGTGGTGCGGACCGCCACATTCGAGGTGACTATTAGAGGGGTCACTTTCTCCAGTTCCTGTGCCCCAGCGCTGCCTCCTGTGCTCTTGAGTGTGTTCTGGTGGGACTGGGGCCGGGTCTTGTCCTCAGCCCGGTATATTCGTCTCTGGCAACACTATTCTGGCCTCACTTGGCCTTCCGGCTGGTCCCGTTCAGGGTCGGGCCGAGTGCGTCCCGCACAACGGCCCCGTGTTGCTTCCAGCCCCCCCAGTCAGTCCTGTCAGCGGTGCAGGGGGCACCAGCGCCACCAACGTGGGCAGTCTCCGCCCCTCTTTCGCTACGCCGCGTGTTATGTGCGACTCCGTATGGGCAGGGCAGACCCGATCTCCAGCGGGGGCCTGCAATCTATGCCGCACCGGCCCCGGTGTGTCCAGCTGGTCTGGGTGATTTTCTTTGCGCCGGTGCCCACAGCCGCAACACCGCGCTGGGGTCTCAATCTGTGTGCACGTGGGGCCGGTCTGCTTCCGGTGCCCGCATGCCTTTTCCTATCACCGTGCAGGGTGATTCGCAGCTGTGCGCATTGCAGCATCGTCCATTCCATTTGCAGGGCAGCGGTCGCTTGTCCCTGCGGCGCTCGGTCTCTGGAGCCCTTTGTTCTACTGGGCAGCCATTTTGTATCCTTGATCTTCGCCGCGGTGTGTTTCTTTCCGCACGGTCAGTTTTGTTCGTGCAACTTTGTATCAGCCTCCAGGCATCTCAGTTTGTGCCGCTTCATTTCCAATCAATTTGCCTGCTTTAATATCTTGTTTCCAGTGCTTTAGGCGGCGGGCATCGGCAGGATGATGGCCGGATCCTCGGGAGCTCCGGAGCTGCCCGTCCTTCTACATGGCTTGTTAGCCATGCCTCCTCCATTTCTAATCCATTGTCTTATTTCTCTTTTTTGATAGTTGCTCATGCTTCCAATTGTGTTGAACCGCTAGCGCCTAGATGGATATATGGCATGACCTAACTCTAGGGAATCTTAGCATTGTAGTCCAGTGGCACAGACATATGTATGGGCATATTCATGAATTCTGTTTCTTTATCTCTTGCGCCCTAGCTCTGAAGGACCTACCGGGCAACAGGGATTCTAATGGGTACAGTCTCCTGCATAGGAATTCTGAGAGTCTTCTGGTGCTCTTTTATCGGCGGTTACTGTACATATCTATTTTAAGGAGAGGGAGCATACCTAATTTTGTGACCTTCAAGTAGCATTTCTGCACAGGTCCTTCTTGTCTTTTTAGCTGCGAGATGTAACTTGTCCCGAAATGCCTTTTTCAAAGTTCTGGTGTTGCGAGCTATGAGCGCTGATAATTGGATACTGACAATACAACTGTGAACCTAATGGTGCCTGCTTCTGAGCAGTATATCGGATTAGTTGCAATTTCTCATTTTAGAGCGGTAGGAAGGCAGAACAGCGATGGCTTTATCTATTTTTCATGTAAGGGTTACGGTTTTGATCTTTGGCAGTTAGCAATGTGATAGAAATGGGCTGACTAGATGAGGATTAGCCAAAGGATCCTTTTGTTACAGTGAGGGGCATCTCCAAGAATCGTCTCCACCAGTAGGCAGATGTGAGTGCTAGAACGTTTACAGGGGTTTAGGACTTTACTAAATGCAATATAGTGGTCCGACCAGAAAGACTTTAGGTGATTAATATAATGATTCCAAGAGAGAAGTGCATCTAATCAAGAGAAGTGCATCTAATCAATGCCCTTCTTCGTGTGTGGGGCTGATTGATAAGCCATACTGGGAAGGTCCTATTGGGCATTTGTGTATCTGTGCACTCCATCCACATGTCATCGATGATGAGAATGTTCTTATTGGTGTTTTGGAGGTTCAACAGTTGGTCTATGAACTCAGTGGCATTGCCAGGTGGATGGTATACTATGATAATTTCCATGGAAGTATTAGCATCCAGAACACATTTAGCTGCAATGGCTTCAAACCAGGTGCATTGTTTATATTTAAGCCGAAAAACATTGGACTCTCTATGAATGCGAGTGCTGCTCGTCCCCCACTTTTTTCTACCGTGTTAAGAGTATTTTGTATCCTGTTGGGACTGTGGTTTGTAGGTTCACTGCGAAATGTAATATTATCCAGCTTTCTGTGTTACTACTATCTATCTCGTTTGATGGTACTGATTAAGTCATGGACACTTGCATTATTCTTAATTAATTTTGCATTTCTTGCACTCATTTTTAGTTTAGATGGCACGAGAGACATTGTTCTTGATTCAGTAACACTCTTACAGATTCTCTGGAAACGGTTTGTTGTTTTCTTAGGTGATCCAGACTTGTTCCCTGGTATTTTAGTATTATTATTGTTGGAGTGGGTTTCAGCTGTTTTGGAAGCTGAAAAAGTCTTGACTCTTCTAGAACTGTCTTCCATCACTTGTGTTTGCTGCAAAGTTGCTTGTAATTTGACCGGGGTATTATGCATTAGCTGTTTCCGGTGTACGGCTCTGGAACAGATCTCGGTCTAAACTTTGAGGTCTTTGGATTGTGTGGTCTTCATTCCTTAGGGGCTATGACAGAACCCTACGAGTCATTTTAATGATGGGGAAAACTTGATAAAAATGCTTAACTTTTGTTTAAGGACAACTGGACATCGTAATGTGCCTTTAGGAAGGGTTTTCATGCTGTGTCGTGGCCGGAGAAGAATAAGATGCCAGATTTTTATGTTATTGTAGGCATCCTCTCCTGGGGTTTCACGGTTGTTACGCAGTATCTGTTTTTTTCTTTTTTAAAGGCAATGAGAAGGAAAAAGAATCAAAGGGCCTGCAGGTACCACCGATGTTACCCCAAATGCAGTAGGTGAAACAGGGAATGGGAATACTGCCAAGCCAAGCAGGACTCATAAGTTAAGCGAAACCAGCCCCAGTACTAATGGTAAAACTATTGGAAATAATCCAGTGAGACAGAGCTGTTTGAATGAGATGAGAAGAAATATGAAAACCATAAAGTGGGAAAGGAATTAAATTGGAGGCTTATCACTTTGAGGAAAAGGGAAGGCCCATCCATATCTCGAAGACAAGAGAAAAACAGACCTGTGAAGCCAGGAAGCCCAAACATATACATGAAACTGCACCCTGGGAATGGGGAAATTGTAATTGGAACCTGAGCTACCATAAAAGAGTGGAGAAGTGTGTAATATAGATTTGGGAACCCTATAATAGAGTGAAAAGGAACCTAGATAGACTTAAGCCGACAAGGAAGAATAAAGACCAGGGAAGTATCAGCCCCCTAAAAGAACTGCAGAACCCGATACAGCGGATGACCAGAAACTATTTGCATATGGTCTACTGACCTTAGTTATAGTAGTGGTAGGGTCAGATAGTTTTGATTTAGACAGAAGATGGCTTTATTTTTGGACATTCATCCTGCCTGACGAGTACCTTAGTTAGTAACATAGTCAGGGAACAGCCCATAGTTATAGGAAGAGGCCTTATTTTACTGTAAATAAACTTCACAGTAAAATAATAATTTGGCATTTATATAGTGGTATGAACCCTCAGGTATCTGAGCGCTGCTTATTATTATCCACGGTGTGTGGTGCTCATTTATCGACCTCGGAAGGATGAAAGGCTGAGTTTGGCCCTGCCGGCATTCGAACCTGCATCAGCAGGCTCTGCTCAGATGTCAAAGCGAGCACTCTACTCGCTGTGCTATCGGACCGGCTAAGAATATGCCTTTACTGCATCCATGTCCTTCTTCTGACCCTCCACAGTGTGCATAGCCGTATCTAGGGCCTTTGATCCTCCAGTGTGCATAGCCGTATCTAGGGCCTTTGCTTTTCCAGTTAAGTAGACTGCTGCACAGTGTGGCTGTCTCTAGCTGGTGTATTAGTCAAGGGATCAACAAGTTTGTCAATGACTTCCTTCCACTTTATTGGCGATTTTAATTTTATTTGAAAGTCTGTTAATTGACATTTTTGGTCATCACATTACATCAGGATTTTAATTGCAGCTCATTCCCCGTAAGCGAAATAGTATTACAATTTAAAGGGTCACAATTGACCTTTTCACAATTGACCGAATATTTTATTATATATATATATATATATATATACATATATATATATATATATATATATGGGATTTGGCATTGGGTGGTGGGTTGTGGGGGGTTTCCCCCCACATATATGGTACAATTGACCTTCACAATTCGGTCAATTGTGAAAAGGTCAATTGTCATTCGAGCAGTTGTAAAACGAACAATTCGTATACAACCAGCAAAACTAATACAAACAGTGATACATAAGTAACTAAGACTTGAATGTACGGTACATTAACAAATACTCTCTTCAGTATGGGGGGGAACATCTAGGCAGGCTGAGGTGCGGTGGAGTCGCTCAGCCAATCCTAATTGTGAGGTGAAACTCCTGTGCGCCGCTACATACATATCAAACACAGTATCTCAAACAGTAATGGTAATGCATTCAGGGAGGTTTATCATCAGAGGGATGATACATTGTTAAGGTGAGCTGCTTCCAAGCTTCCAGGGCGTCTGTGGGGTTATCGTGGAGTTGCACTGCACTAAACCACGCCTTCGCTTCAGCCTCACACCAAAGACGAAAGTCATGGAGCCACAGTGCATGTTGCAGCCCTTTTTTGAGTTTCCAAGCCATGGCTATGCGTCTTTTCGTGAGGACGCATTCCAGGTACATAAACTTAACAAAATGTTTATTTACTAGGCCCAAGATACACACCCAACAACATTCAAGTGGGCTTCAAAGGTACCTAGTGACTCCAGCTGCAGTGCAAGCTCGTTCGATCTTAGCCCAGAACGCTTGCACCTTCACACATTTCCAAAACATATGGATCATGTCAGCAGCCTCTCATTCGCACCATGGGCAAGTCGATGCAGAATTCAGATTAAATCTTCCCACCCTGCAATGGGTCATGTAGGTTCGATGCAACACATTTACTTGGAGCAGTCGAAATTTAGCATTTCGGGAGAACTGTTTGGTAAGAATAAGGGCTATGCCCCACTGCGTGTTAGATATTCCGGACTCAACATCGACCACCCAGCGTGATTTTAATGCGCTGTTTCTAGTGCTAGTCCCCTTTAACAAATACTCATAAAGTCTAGTGACAGGTCTCCAGCCATCATCAAGGCTGTACAGGAGGGCCAGTAATGGATTTACATCTGGTTCAGCAGGCCATGACTCCCACTGATGTTTAGCAATCTTCATCACCCGCATGTTTCTCAAGAACTGACCCCCGGGAAGACCTTCCAACCGGAGCAGGCTGTCCAGCTCTCTGAACTTCCCATCAACATACATATCCCCCCAGTGTATCTACCCAAGGCCTCCCAGGAACGCACAACCTTCAGCTCTTATTGGCGATTTAAATATGTATTGGTGCAGGTTTCGAAATTGAGGGGAGCTGGGAGGTATTTATCTCCTGCTTTTGGCACCGTAGGGCAACTGATGCCAAACAAAGACCTATGTTAATTTCACTGTGTGCATTTGGGCAATCTAAAAATAAATATTAGACCACATCTATACACCAAAAAAGCATAAGGGGTCATAAATGATGGACACAATAATAAAATTGCATCTTATGTGGAAGTTACATTTGTGGAATGATATGTACTAGCCCCTCGTTCCCCAGTGGTAGCTCCTTGTCACTGGTTCATGTTGGATACCCAGGAGCTGCTTTTAGGTCCTGCTTATCCAGTCTTAATTTCTAGCCCGGTTGATGTGGAGTAAGGTCTATGAGATAGGACTTACCATGAGTGTAGTCTGGCTAAGCTTCCAGAAGACAAAGGTGCTACATCTATTCCTATCTATAGGCCAGGCTCCATATGGATCTGGCAGTCACTCACAGTTCCTGGTGGTTTAAAGGGCTCTAGGGCACTTGTCTTTGCTGCTAATGGGCTTTCTTGACCGGTGACTTATAGATCATGATGTTGCGTTGGTCACGCTGCTACCAGGCACAACCACTCTGGTGCCTCCAGGTCATCTGATGCGGGTCAGCTGCCAGACTGTGAAATCATTGCATACCAGGGTACTAGTCTGATCGCGTCTTCACAGTTCCTCTATTCCCATATATATTCTTGGTGCTGGAGTGAGAGTATTTTCTCCGTCCCTGGGGACTGGCTTTGTCCTTCAATTGTAACCGGCTCCACTGCCTCCAAACTTCTCTTTAGCACTTGTTCGTGGTATGAGTTACCCTTCCCTCATCTTCTTTCTCCTTACTCCTCGATTCATCCAAGGTGTCTTTACCCTGATCTGTCCCTACGTTCTTTCTCTTCTCTCCCTCCTTCCTGTCTCTGCTTTTTTCCATGTTGGTTCGTACTCCTTTGCTTTGGTCTTTCTGTATTTCCACTTTGTCCTTTCCCATCTCCCTTCCTCTGGTATTTGTTCTCCTTGGTGCTTCCTCCTTTTTCTTTTGCCTCTTGATTTTCTCCATTCTTTCTATTTTGCCATTCCGACCTTTCCTTCTACGGACCTCCTTTTCCTCCTGCTTGTATTCAGTTTTTTTATCTCTCGTTCCTTTCCCGCCACCCTCCCCCTTCCTGGTGTCGCTCTATGGTACGTGAATGGCACAAAGTCAAATGATATTTGGATATGGTCGGTGTGTCTGGCATATGTGGAAGTATATTTACTACTTATCCGGACATAGCCAAACAGCTGCCTAGATTAATACAAAGGGACAGTCTCCTTTGTATCTTGTTTGCCATTTTGGGTTGGGAGTATTTTTGTTCCCCTATTGTTCTTAGTTGGGAATATTTCCTTATTTTTATGGAGTAAAAATACCTGATAGGCCGCTTATCTGTATGGCTGATGCTAAGCATACATATGACCAAATAAATACAATGTGCACGTATACATCAACTCTCCATCAGTGCATCCATTTAAAAGCTGCATAACACATGGGCATCAAAAACAAGCCACACCTGTTAGTTTTGTCAGTGTTTTTTTCCCTTGATTTTGTTCACTTTTAATTTCTTTGCTTCACATCCTTGAAGCCAATGTGTGTGTGTGTCTACAGTTTAAAAGCCGCATACAGTAAGTCTGTGAATACCGACCCTGAGTCATGAAAAGCCGAGCCTTGCTTACAATGGAGGCGGTGGCTGCTCTGGGTAGTCAGTCCTGCTGAGCTGGCTGTTACAGCACTCCCTCCTCTCTTCTGAGCTGTTGCTATTTCCTGGAGCACTGCTGAGAGCAGAAATCGAAACAGAAAGACAGATGCCGTTTGGGGCTGGGAAGAATATTTAATTAGACAATTAGCAAAAGATTTAATTTTATAAATTCTTGCAGTGCAAAAAAAGGTTTGATGCCGTGCTAGTCCAATTTTAAAATCACATAAAATGCTGGCTTTGATACATTCATTGACTTAAGTATTATGCAGGTGTTGAACAATGCATACGTTTTTGAAGTCGTTCCACCTCTGCATAATACTTAATCAAATAAAAGGTATTTAATGCAAAAAAATCCTTGAAATTCAACGGATGTGGGTAGTTAACTCCGCACATTCTCGTTGCTGTCCCCCATAATGTTGTTTTGTATGTCATTTCCCACATCGGTTTTGTTGTGTTAAATCTGCACAAATTAACTGCACCTTAACTAAGGTTCTTTCGGTGAATTTCAAGGGTTTTGTTATACCATTGTTTTTTTACAGGCCACTAGCCTTCGACCGTGTTCACTGTACATGTTCCCCCAATATGTTTCTTTTGGCCCAGTATGTGGCCACTGCCAAAGACTGTGGCCACTCTACGTGTCTTTCAGACCCACTTGCCAGAGCCTTTGCCATGATCACTGGATCTTTTAAAACGCAAACTTTCTTTCCCGCACACAAGCCATGGCCTTCGCCCATGTCCATTGGCCCTGGCATTCGGCCGTGGCCCCGTTACATGTTGCCCCAACAGCTTTATTCCAGTTTGACTAGCCATGCCCTTTGGCCATTGTCTTTCGCCGTGGTCCCTTGACATGTTGCCCCAATAGGTTTTGTTGGGTCCCACTAGCCATGGCCTTTGGCCATGGCCATTGACCACAGCTTTTGGCCGTGTCCACTTTCCATATTGCCCATTCGGTTCCTTAAAGTAACCCAGTAGCCATAGTCTTTGGCCTTATTGATTGCTCCCCACCTCAATGCTGTTTGGTATTAATCAAATATTTTTAGCTCACTTTAAATAAAATGTTTTCCTATAACAGCAGTTAGTATAACCCTGATAATGGTAATGTACTACAAATAACCCTGGTTATTTATTTGTAAAATAAGTTATTTATGCAATGCACTTTCATTCCCGATCCTGTTTTCTACTATAATTCTGAAAAGATTGGAGCTCTGGACTTGGTCCCCAGCATCCGCTCCCCCCAACTCCCCAGTTTCACATGGCGTCCTCTTCCCCTCATCCCCAACTTTAGCCTGATTCCATTTCATCCTTTTTCCTCCACCAAATGCATTTTTTCCACTTTTCGTTTCCGTCTAACCCTGGTTATTACCGTCTAACCCCGGTTATCACCGTAATAACCCTGGTTGTCTCTCACATCGAGCACAAATAAAAATGGTGGCTTTTTCATTTCTGAAAAGGCTCTTTGCTGCAAAGCACCAGTGAGGTATAGTATAGCTATAATTTTGGGAGTAGGTATTGCTCCCTTCTCTGTCAAATATTTTAACAACAACTGGATGGTATAACCCCAGACCCATCCAGGAAATTGAGTCAACGGTTGGTGACGAAGTTGTTTGGTACCTGGTCCTATTACGTGCAGCGGTTTTTGATGTGCGTTGCACAGAAATGTGGACTTTTTCTTTATGGGGATATGAATGGGAGTAGGCCGAAGACAACTTATTTTTTGCTTTCTTTATAAACTTTTTATTTTGTAACACATCTTTCCCAAAATGTGCAGTCTGAGGTGGCCAGTGACAAGCTTTGTGTTTATAAAATATCAGCCAATACTTCATGCAAGTCGAAAGTTATTTGCAATAAAATGTTCGGGATACTCAAATTTATTGTGTATAATTTTTTAGGCTTGTGGTTCTGCTTATACTCACATGCTTTGCATATGCCGATATCTAGTGGTTGGTGCAGAGTATTGCATGCCTTGTTTTCGAATTTGAAAAAAGGGACGTCGACAGGGCGTCTCTGTAATACTATCACTAGTGTGAAGAGTACTGTATCCATGGTCTTTCATTTGTCGAGGTCCTCAGAATGTTTTTTCCGCCATCCAAGTTGGCGCATTTCGCAGAGTGATTACCTTATAGCTAGCATGATTTTAAGATGTCATTTAATTGTTGCTGCAACTCAACGTGCTTAATCGACTTTCAACAGTTTATCTGGTGAACGACTACAAATCAGTCGATGGTTTACCCTCATCAGCCCTCGGCCTACCCTTTGCTTCGGCCTATACAGGCTTTGGCCAACATCAGGCTTCGGGCCACACACTAGGGAGAGTGTGCATGGATGGACATATTCGTTTTACATTTTATCCCCTTTTCCACCCATTGTCGAGCAGCCTTTTTTATTCATCATGGAAAATACAACATTTAAGTTCTGCTCCAAGTGCAACCGCAGATTCCTGTGGCAGGACACACCTACTATGTGCAATCATTGTCTTCCACAAGACCATTCGAAATCTCAGAGTCCAGTTTACAAACATTTCTGCCCAAAAACCCTTAAAGACCGGCGGACAAAGCACTGGGTGGCCAAGCCATGCAGGATGATGCAGCCTTGTACTATCCCACCGGTGCGGAGGAGTCCCAGGGCGCACAAGGGAGCATCAGCAAATTTAGTGATGCCGAAGACATGATGCAGGAGTCAGAAGACACCAGCGCGTTCGTCCCCAGCTCCGAAGGGAATACACCAAGCACTGCTGTTGAGACAACCCCTGGCGACAAGAACGCACATCCACATAAGCATGGGCATGCACATTAACAAGTTAAACACATTCGTTCCCCCAGCAAGGCCTCGGCGAAACCGCCAAAAGGTTGACCTGTGCAACAAAAGACCACAGTTAACTTTGCAACAAAGCTTTTGACGCATGATCCTGTAGCCCAAAAGCTGCCGATAACAGTGGGTTCCACTCCCGAAATCTTCAAGCATTTGTCTTCGCAGGCGCATGCAGCAAAAGAAAAATCTAAACGGGTGGCAGTTTCACACACACACGCCGAAGCAGCCATCGAAGCAGACAGACATTGTTTTCAAGGTGTCTCAGTACAGTAGGGCTACCTCCCCTTTATCTGAGGCTTTCCACAAAAGGTCCTACATTGACCCAGAAGAAGTTGTATTCCCTTTACAGGAAACACCATCCACAGGTGCATGGACAAAAGGGCGTTTTGCGATCACTATGGGCAAAGTCTGCCCTTTTGTGAACTTCTTAGAAAAACACCAGTATATTTCACAGGGAGCGGGTGAATCCCCATCAAAAGCATGTAGAATAGAACAGGTAAGACCTCAACCAGTAATTAATATTGATGGGGATCAAGATATTTATATTGATAATGATCAGGCTACAAATGATGACTAGGAGGATGATTACACCATCCAAACCCCAGATGTTCAAGAGGCGTCTGTGACGATTTTGCCTGTTGATGATCAGCTCCTTTTTTAAAGAAGGCAGCTGATCACATTAAAACATGAGTCCCACGAATCCGCGATATACACAGATGTTGTCGATTTAACATTCTTGGTGAGACAAAATCAGTTGGCCAGTATATTCCACTATTGCAATCAGTGAAAAAGTGTATCCTACCATCCCTTGACATGCCATCTCTCACAAGGCCATTAAACCTGCATATTGAAAAGTGGTTTAAGCCTGCTCCCTCAGACCCCTTCTTCATTAGGAGCTATTTCAAGCATGTCTCTTGTTATCACCACAACCCGCAAAAGGGCAGGCACTCTCCTTTTGTGATGTCAGAAGCTCCCCCAGATAAAAAGAGCAAAACGATATGTAGTCTAAGCAAAAAGTGTCTAGTTCTCCTGTTTTTCAAGCCAGAATTGCCAATAATACCACTCTAATGGCAAGCTATAATGGGGCCCAATGGGATCTGGTTGAGGAACAATTGGACCAGGTGACGGAACCCCTGAAAACAGATTTATAAATCTGTCCTAGGGTAAACCGGTGGCACATTCTATAATTAAGAATTCTTTAGATTTAGCTGATACTCTGGTTTCAAGCCAGAGACGCAAGCAACATTGATCAATATGGCAATTGAAAATGAGGTTCTATTTGGCAAGACAGTAGACGATGTGCTGGAGGTGGCTAAAATGGAACATGAAATCTTAGAGACCCTTGGTGAAATCCCTAAAAAAATAATTTAAAAAATGTATGCAACGGGCTGCTTTTAATTCACAGCGCACTTTTCATGCATAGGGATTCGCCAAAACATCGCAGTCGGTTTTCACACCAGGTGCATCCTTCTCCTCCTGGTATACAGGCAGTCAAAACCCTCATCTTTTCAGTCCTGCAGTCAGAGACCTTTCCGGAGGGGCCATAGTCGAGGTAGAGGCCAAACCGTTAAAGGCCCGTCCACTTCTGACAAGCACATCCAGGTTCCCTCCCATGTCCCTCCAGTAGGGGGCTCCATTTCATATTACACCCACGCATGGGAGGGAATTGCATACAGACGGGTGGGTGCTGTGTACAGTAGCAGAGGGATACTGCATCAGGTTTTTAGAAATGCTGAGCGATCATCCCTCCAGATCAAGATCAATGTACAAAGAACATCAGTTAATACTGGATGCAGAAATAGAATCACTACTGTGAGAAACCTGAAGGTGTCTCACCTGCTTGTCCCTGGGGATCTGTCATCCAGGTGGCCAGGACTGTCATGATCCCTGCTTCCAAGGGGTCAGGACTTGCCCACATCCTTGGAAGCAGGCCCATAAACTTGATCCTGGGTACCAGCCAGTCCCTATCGGGACCTTTTGGACCTTGTCCTGGCGCCAGTGGCACCAGGCTCATAAAGATGACCGGTCCCGGCGCTGGAAGCGCCGGGCTCATAATGCTTAAGAGTGCTTGGGTGGACCTACCTGCAGCAGACCATGCTGCTTACTTACCAGCTCGATGGTCTTCTGATCCTTCTCTGCCTGGAACTACTTTTCCTGTCTTGGTGGGGCAGGAGCCACTCCCTGGAATCAGAACACAGGAACTCTTTTCTTACCTGGGCGAGGCTGTGGAAGAAGACGCCTAAGCACTACAGAAGGCTATTTAAACCACACCCGATTGATGAAACGTGCTTCGCGTTATTCTGCATCTGCAGCAGGACGCTCACCGTGTCAGCTCCAGTCTTCCTGAGATTCTTCAGCTCCAGTTCCTGTGAAAACGAATTCTTTACTTGCTAGAGATCCGATCCTCAGCTGCACCTGCCAAGACAAAGCAACAGGTTAGCAGAATTCAATTCGAGAGCAGCGCTCTTACTTACCAAATACGGCGGCATCTTCCAAAGCCTTCCGCCGCTTTCTTCGTCTCCCCATCGACATCTGCAAAGAAAAGGACTTGATTAAGCATTGCATTCTTGAATTGCTTACCTGCGCTCCGCACGTTCTGGACTTCAAGAAGCGCTGCATGCCGGCATCTGCAAAACAAAGGGAGACATTTTAAGGCGCATTCTAAACCAACCATAAACTTTCTACTTACGCGCTCGCACGTTCGCCGGCATCCATCTAGCAACGCTCTCTGCATCCACGATCTGCAAGGACAAAAGAGACATTAAGGCGTGCTTTTGAAACAAACAGCAGTCATTTTACTTACGTGCACCGTGCTTCATCTTCTTCGTACATACGTGCTTGCACGATCCTGAGCACTTATTCATCAGCGTCCATTGCACCTAAACCTGCAGGACAAAGAGAGACATTAGAAAGGGTGACAGCAACCGGTCATCTTTCCTACTCACCTGCTCGCCGCATCATTCCTCTACAATTTCAATCTTGACACCCTGAGACTGAGCAAGGGACTAAATTAAGGGTGCTCCAATAACTATCAAGAAACCGCTCGTGCGGTAAACGGCGGTATCTTCCAACATCAACCTCTGCAATCAAGAGGATTGTCAGTGAACCAGTGAAGTAACTGGTACTTGCGCCCCTGCAAAGACGCAGGATGGAGAGCCCGACCTTAATATATCTAAGGTGAGCAAGCCACGCCCTTGGTTCGAAGAGGACTGAGGAAGGAGAAGTTCAGTCAATCCAGTTCCTAAATCCTTGTTCTTCCGTCTGCAGACACCTCACTCTACACGTCCGGTACATCGTGAGAAGGGGACCAGCCCTAGGAGAAGGCCGAGATCTACGAGTCACACTAGAAGACACGGCGACAGCTCAGTCCAGCCCACCGCCTCCGTGGAAATCAGGTGAGCGTTACAAGGACACAGCCATCGCATTGGATCTAGTTCCTGGTGGTGGACTAGTGCGGGAGGATCACCTAGATGAGGGGTCCTTGGGGAGTGGAAGTCGGACACCAGAGCGTGAGACGCGGTATCCCCTTCCCAATAACACCTTTTCCCCATCCTACCAGGTAGGATACCTAGGAAATCAACCCACGCCCCTTCCAGAGACAAACCCTTTCTCAGGGACAGGTCACCGTGAGCGACAACGGACTAACACGAGCCGTATACCTGACATGTCCCAACACAAGGGTCAGGCAGAGTCAGGGAATTACTGATAATTAGACACACCGGACTTCCATTACACTTTCCCACACTGATAAAAAGTGGAGCATGAAAGCACACTCTGAGCAAGGCAAAATACACGAGAAAACGGCAGTACCGAGATGGCAGTTTAATACGAGGAGAAAGACGGCGAGACTAGAGAGGGTTGCAAGGAGGGGATTGCCCTTGGCCTTTTCAGAGGATGGAAACCGCTTTCACAAACCCTCGAGGATAAGAAACATAAGACACAGAGATAAAGCTGAAGAAAGGTGCATTATGTGTAGAAGATACCCAGGTCTTTCCCACATCGACAGTCGAGGCTAGGAGGAGCGGTTTACATCATGGTACTGTCCTTGGCTCCGAAAAGGAAGCCGCTCCGGTGAAGTCGGCACAGCCGGTGAGTCAAGGAGACTGACGGCAGACCGGTCTGTGTACGAACCAAGGTTGCAAGCGGCAACATTGTATGAAGAAACTGGCAAGGAACAAAGTATAAGGCTTACGTGGTGAGAGACACAAATGTAATTGAACATTCAAGGAATACTGGAACTTTTGTAAACCAAGGCAGTTACCGTATACAGAGTGGTCCGGCGCCACATGGGTGCTCATTCGAAAGTCTCTGTACGGTATCCGACAAAGAGTGTCAAAATTGTGAATTGTGAAATTGAAGTGGTCCTGCAACGGGTCAAGCCAAACCCTGTGCACATTCAAAAGTCTTTGATGGCTAATGCAAACTGTAATTGGTCCGAACCTGTCTGAGGTAGACTAATTAGGAAAATGAATCTGAGCCCGGCTGAGGAGGATCCGAGGTGAACGACGAGTCAACAACCTTTGTGAATATTTGGAAAGGATCTTTTTGTTTGTTTGACTCTGGCCATCTGAATTAAGACGCACAACAAGCACAGATCAACTACCTGCTTGGTTTCGTACACCAATGCCAATAGAGACGTAGAGGAGCTGACATACAGAGCAAACAAAATAACTTTCTAAGAAAACTAATTGAACAATTAGGAAGAAACATCTAACCAAATTAACTACGGAATGACTATGGAAGACTAAGGAAAACAGATTGGGTAATCGGAAAAACCTTCAATCTGTATAACTTAGAAAACAGAAGATCCCAGTAAATAGGAAACAAAGTTCTTGTTGAATAACAAATAATTGGAAGTTCAAACCCGACACCACAGCTCTTGTGAGATGACAGTTGAAAAACAAATAAATATATTCCTGTCCTGAAGATGCCCAAAAAGCATCAAACTACGACACCAGAGATGGTTTCTAAAGTTTTTTTGAATCATTCACACAATACTACTGTGTAGATACTCGGACAAGAATTGATTCTCATGTTGGACAGGCAGTGTTAAGACATCTTTTTGCCTCTACCATCTAACAACCCACCTCCTTCTCCCGGTACTGCTCATTGGACTATGCAAAGCATGTGATTCTAAGCAGTTCCACATGCCTCAAAAGACACATATTACATACCTGTAATCGTCTTTCTGATGCTTGTATCTGCTTAGGTTCACATGTGCCCACCCTTCCTCACCTCAATTGGAGTTGAAGGTACATACGTACACCATACTTACACGTATTACTTCTTTCTGTAGCTTACAGTACTCTCATACACACTTCATGTCTCAGGAGGATAGCTCAGGGGTAACGTGCTCGCCTTGGAAGGAAGACAAAATGGAGCAACGCAGGTTTGATCCCCGGGTCCGTGCTTCGAAACCTCTTGGTATTAAGCGTATTATAAATAACCTATCATGCTACCTCATGTCAGAAACAAAACAATCTGAGGACCTTGACGTGTGAAGGACCCTGGATACAGTACACATCACACTAGGCATAGTATTACAGTTACACCCAGTCGACGGCCCTTTTCGAAATTCGAACATAAGGCATGCAATACTCCGCAACAACCACTAAATGTCGACCTATGCAAAGCATGTGAATCTAAGCAGTTTCATAAGAAAGGATTATAGGTGTGTAATATTTGTAATATATGTTCACTGACAAAACGTAGGTAAGGTGCAGTTAAATTGTGCAGATTTAATGCATCAAAACCCTTGAAATTCAGTGGATGTGGGAAGCCATGACTAGCTTAATTCAATGTGCGCCCGTTGATGTCACTTATAATGCAATTTTGAATGTGATTGTGAATCTCTTCTCTTATAATATGTATATGCTCTATGCTCATGGGCGTTGCAATGGGAACACGCCGAGTTAAAGGGGAAGTTCTCTCAGGAATGTTATTGTACCAATGAAGAGTGCATGTATTTTGTAGCATATTTCGATTGATCCTAAAAATAATTCCAATGCATCTTTCCTTAGATTTTGTCACATTTATACATGCAAAACTCACAGGTTGGAAACCGCCATGTTGTGCTAATCCTATCCGTTGATCTATCACCCTACTTTCAAGGGTCCCCGCGGCAGAAAATCTGTGAAGCTAAGCAGGATCGGCATCTGTTGGTTTACGGATGGGAGATGAAGACGTGTACTGGCCTTATGACAAGGGGCATAAGCTTCTAATGATGTCAGCTTTAGGGGTGGGTCTTATGATTTAATGCCGCAGGGGCAATTGAACAGGGTTTGAACAGGAATGGCAAGCAGATGTGATAGCCATAGCATGTGATTTAGAGATTGAACACTTCTCATTACCTTTATGGAAACATTAAGCAGGGTTAAAAATTAGGATTCAATTGGCAGGAGCTAAGACCAGCTCATGGGTGTCAGGAATCCCCCAGTAGACAGGAACTACTGATAGGGCACCAGGAGCGAGTACCCAGCGCACTGCAGATTTACCTTTCTTAGAAACAAACTTTCACTTTTTTCCCATTGTGTATAATCCATTGCATTTAAATGTGTACTAGAATTGTCCTAATGCATCTTTACAAACATTCTGAAAACCACAAAGTTAATGTTACATATGTTTATTTGTATGGCACCAGTTGGCCTGGGGTGGCAAACGTAGCTCCTGGTAGCTGTTTGTGTCAAGATAATAGCCTTTCCTGGGCTAGCAGGAGCTACATAGCTCCCAGCATTTGAGAACCAAAGTGATCTCTCCTGAACTACACTGCATCCATAAATCAATCAAGTGTTACTTCAAAATCTGAGATAAAGGACCTGGTATATAGCGCTGACCATGGGGCCTCAATGTCCTTTGGTGCTTCCTCATATTCAGCCCTGGTTTCTGTCTGTGGAGAAGCTTATTTGCCTGCCTGATGTTCTTTTTAAGAATCATCAGTCATCTAACAACTCCTCTGTAAACCTTGTTCAGAGATTTTTGGTGTGACATGGGCCGACGGTGTTGCACACCCAGATTATATCCCTAACACCTAGGTTTTGAAGTTCCTTTCATTTGCCCTTTATCTGGCTGCTCCCAAGGCCCCCAACCTTTATCCTCCACATCCCTTTTTATTTTTTTGTTTGTGAAATTACTCGGATCAATTTTTCAGTATGGATCAGTTCCTCAACATAATACATTTCTATTTCCCTTCCGATCCCCTCTCAAAGATGAACACTAGGTGGAAAGACAAAGTAAAATGACCTTGACCTATTTCCCTGCCAGTATTCCAGGCACCTTTCCTTCAGAAGAGGTGAGGAGAGCGAGAGGTGGCAAATGTGGCTCAAGATGAGTCTCTCAGAATATCCCTTTTAATCCTGACTTTAAGTTGTTTATTTGCCCTAGGGAGGCAATGAAAGAGGGGATCTTGATAAAAGGAGAAATAGCTAAAGCAATTGAAAACGAAGCACCAATCTCCAAAAGCAGACTGCACTCTTACTGAAACAGACTAACAACTGGTTTTCTATACCTGGTAAATGGGTTGTTTTCCTAGTACAATTGATCTTTATGCTTCATTGTTCTGTTTTTATTCGATAAAGTACACTAATGTGTGGTGGAAGATTGGAACCCTCTTATGAACTACTATGGAATCATGTACAGGCCCCTAGATGCCCTAAATCTATAGAAGCCTGAAAGTCCATGTAGAAAAGGGGAGAGTCTCAAGGCCTGATACTGGATATCCTGGAAGTAAAACAGCCTGCCTGGATGGAGCCCTCCCCAGGTGGGTAACAAGAATAGCCAGATGGGTCACATTTCTTTCTTTCCCCTCCTCAGCTTATTTATTGTAAAACTTCTCTTGGAATGAGGATGCAACAATAGCCTTTCCCAAGTTTCTCTCGGAGGGAAAATATTGTGACTTGCTAGAGGAAAAGTTAAAACCCAATAGCTGCTGGGAATGTTATTGTAATTATTGGCAAACCATGGTAATACATGGGCAGCTGATGGCTATAGTTAGCTAACCAGAGGATTACTCTACATTTGATTTCAAGAATTAGCAAGTGTGACAAATCCAGGGAATTAGTCCCTTATACCCAGTGGGGAGCCACCAACTTTGGGACTAGGGAGGTGAGCCCCCTTTACTTAACACCCCCTAGGTGATCGGGCAAGCAGGATCTCACTGGGGGATATCCCCTAAAGCTGTTGCCACACATCCTTCTAATTCAGAGTCCCAAGTATTTGTTGGATATATAGGAGTTTATTAGGAGCGCAGGGCTGTGAAAAGTCAATCCAGTAGTTACAGATATGTTAAATGTGACGCAGCGTAAGGCTGCGAAAAGTCAATCCAGTAGTTACAGGTAGGTTAAATACGACACAGCGCAGGGCTGTGAAAAGTCAATCCAGTAGTTACAGGTAGGTTAAATACGACACAGCGCAGGGCTGTGAAAAGTCAATCCAGTAGTTACAGGTAGGTTAAATACGACACAGCGCAGGGCTGCGAAAAGTCAATCCAGTGGTTACAAGTAGGTTCAATGCGACACAGCGCAAGGCTGTGAAAATCAACCCAGTAGTTACAGGTAGCTTAAATGCGACACAGCATAAGGCTGTGAAAAGTCAATCCAGTAGTTACAGGTAGGTTAAATGCCACACAGTGCAAGGCTGCGAAAATATCAAATATAGATAGCATGCAATAGCAGCAACTTGCTGTTAGGGATGAGAAATGTGGTAACACCAAGTACAGCAACATGCTGCAGTTGTCAAATTAAGAAGGCTCAGGGTGAAGGCATGTGCCTCAACAAACTGCAAGGATGAACATATGGGACATGATCGAGTTTCTACAATAGTAGCTGGTGGGGCATTATGGCAGACTGGGGGAAGGAAGGGTGTAGGCAGTGGAGCAGCAATTTATGTGTTAGCTCTACACAAGGGGGATATGATTGGCATGAGCATTTAAAGGGCAATGGCGCCAGTGAATGTTACCTTGATGCTGTCGTAAAGTGTGATGGTCTGCGGTGGAGCTGAGCAGACAAATTGTTGTAGGTTGGAAGGCAGGATGATCAAGGATGGTGGCGCCAGCATGCAGGGTCGGCCAGGACAGGCCAAGACAGGTAGTAGCTTTAGGCTGGTGCCGGCTCTACCTACGCCTTCCGGCTCTGGGCCTTCAATTCCATTGAAGGAGTCCCAGGCCAATCGGTATCCATGGTACTGCTGTGTGGAATCAGGACAGGATTTCCATTGATAACCATCTCTTTTGGTTGAGCAATGTCCTAGTGTTCTGGGCCCTTTAAAAGTGACTGCCATGGTTTCTCATCCAGTTCTGTTAACGTCCACCTCTGAAGGACGGCACCAATGGTCTCTCTTCTCCTGTTCCAGAAAGGAAATCAAAACGACTGAGAACCATGAAGAACGGGGGAGACCAAGCCTGGGGGCAAAACATAGAAGCCTGCGTTGGAGCGCAGAAGCATGGACTTTTCCCTTGCAGGAGGACCCTGGAGGCAGGACTATACCAAGAACATGGTGGGTGGAAAAATACCATGCAGCCTGTAGAATCCTGCAGAGTCCAGGGAGTGGGTGAGTCCAAAGAGTGCTGTGCGGCCGCCCCTAGGTAGAAGCGTATTACCGCTGGAGCAGCACGCTGGCATCCAACCGTCCTGACGTCAAAGTCCTGTTGGTTGCGGGCAGGAGGAACCAAGGGAGGAGAAGATGTCGGAGTTGCGCTTCCACAGCAAAAGGAGAAGCCACCTGCCCTGACGAGCACCGCCGGCAGAGAACAGGTACGCAGCATGTCGAAAGACACAGGAGGAAGGTGTGGGGCGACTGCAACCCGAGAATCGCACTTGCTAGGTGGACAGATGGCCCACGAGGGGCTGACCCTGAGAATACTACACGCGGGGGGTGAATGCCTCCCGAGAATCTGGCGGCCTGAGAGGTCGAAAAGCATGCTATAGGCTTATCCGCAGAGTACTTACTGTAAGGAACCCATGGTGGCAACAGTAAAGACAGACACACGTGATCACAGTTCAAGGGTGTTTATTGAACTTTATAATGGGTGAGATAAACACCTAATCTAAACCTAAATGTAAGATGGAAGCAAGCTATGACCATCAAATAATAATAAGGCAGTACCAGTGGTGTCTTGTCAAATAAAAAGTGCAGATACTAAAAAATAAACTATTGCTAATCCTTACCACTACGTTTACAAAAAGAGTGTGGGATAATGTTCATCAGAAAAGAAAGAAGTGTTCACAAAATAAGTCAGGATGGTATGATGGGGTCCCCTTTCCCCACGTTTTTAGAACGGGATAAGGCGGGACTTTGGAACACAGCACACTCCTGGCCCTCGCTAGCATGAGGTTACAGTTCCATTTAACGATAGCAGGTCTTTCAGTGGCCAAGTCTCTTTTCTACAAAGTATCTTGCCTTAGTGGGCCTGCTGCCCAAAAATAACAAACGAACAAAAAGTTCCTTAGGTAATCTTGTACTGTGGGTGATTGTTCTTCGCCCCTTGGATCTCCCTCTGCTGGGCTCGGATCCTTCTTGCAACTTGGGCCTCCCTCCCTCGGGTTCACTACAGCCTTTCACTCTTAATATCAACACAATGTTCTCGGCTATATCAGACTTCACCCTGATTCACAGGCATCCCTCCACCGGGTTCACAATTGCCAATTTCATAGTTCACTTTAGTTTCAACACAATGCAGAATTCACTCTTCTTAGCTTTCCCTTGGGCATCCCTTCAGGTTCACATAGCTATCTTTAACACAGTTCATGCTTTTACTCGCACTCTTCTCAGAAAGCGGGGATTCCCTTCCCCTAGCTTTCTTTCGGCAATGATTCAGAGACTTTCGATTGTACTGGGGATTTGACGTGACCCCTGTAGGACCACTCTGATGCCTCACGCCACCCTCTCCCAGGGCCTTCTGGTACTTGCAGTTTCGAAACAGGTCCCGGTCAGAGTCTTTCGAATAAGCACCCAAGTGGCGCCGGACCCCTCTGCACCTGGACCTTAATTGACTTTCTTTGAAGTTCATAAACACACAAGTTCTTGGGGTGTGGCTTGGAGCTGCCGCCTGTTTTTTGGCTCCTTAAAAGCTCCTGGTGCGTTCCAGACATCGAGCTTTGCTTCGCCGGATTGCTGGCCCGTTAAGTGCTAAGATTTAGATAATCGTAATGAGGAAAGAAAGGAGCGGGCTTCGCCTGTAAATCATCTGACAAATCATCGTGAAAGAGGAGATTTATTGATGTACACCTCAAGGAAGATAGGGGCCGCTCCGGGCTGGAGTTCTGTGTTGATCGAATGAGGGCAGTACCGCTGCATGGAAACATCCACTGAGCCCCAACGTTGTCGCGGCAAGCAACAAATCACACCACAGTAACACAAAGCCCAGCGCTGAAGCCCCAGGGTCCCCTGCAGGGCGGAGAGTCGGAGCCGGAGTGTTCAGTTCCCCCCCGGGGCTCTGGGTATTTGGTGCCCGGCCACTGCTCCATCGGAGCCGAGGGGTCCCGCTGATCTGCCACGCGGTGCCCTGCACTAGCGCGTGGGAAGCCCTAGGTCGGATGTCCGCCCTGCAAACGTGGAGCGCCTGGTGCGGCGTGGCGTGGGTCCATGTGCCCCTCCCCACCGGGGCAGAAGCATCCACGATCCGCGCAGACTGCGCAGTCCGCTCGGTGGACATCGCGGCAGAAGGCGGGACTGGACTGGTGGATTAAGCGTCCCATAGGTGGACCTACAGGGAACTGCACCCGCCGCCTGGCTCTTGGGGGCGTGAGGTGCGCGAGCGAGTCCTCCACCATCATTGTACCCGCGGCACTGCCCTCCCTAGCTGTCTGAGTCGGGAAGCGGGACGCCAAAGGTAGGAGGAGGGAGGCACTGAGGCTACTGACCTGCCCACCCCCAGAGGCCTGGTCCGGGGTGGCAGGACCACAAAGGAGGTGGAGGGAGAGCACCAACACCCATCCGACCCGCCTTGGCCGGAGGCATGGCCCCGCTCCACCTGGGGCCTGGGAGCCAGTGAAGCATAGCTGGCGCTGCATCAATTAGACTAGGGGAACAGCCCCCTGCATCCCAGGAGGGACTACCATGCCCCCTCCAGAGTTTTGAACGGTGGCAAACAAGTTATCTCCCGCCCCAGCGGCCCACAAGGTGAATCTAAAAGCAGTGTGGGACGGGGTAACCTGGATCCAAGCTCACCTGGATCCAAGCTCACCCCCGGCAGATATACATGGCCAGGAAAGGGCACACTGAAGTACAGTAAACTATGGCGAAAAGTGTCAAAACATCTAAACAAATGGACATTGCGACCCTTATGAGTAGCACGTCCCGGAGAAGCTGACGAAAGAAGACCCGTCAGGGGAGCAAAATCCAAGTCCTGGTTCCTGGTCAGAGCCTCCCAACCCAAGCCAATCGCTCACCAAATCGGATTTGAGAGACTTACTCACAGCAATAACTAATGAAATCCAAAAAGGAACAGAAGAGGTAATGCAAAAAAATCATCTAAAGGAAGCGGAGGAATTCATGGGTATCGGAGGAGGAAGCGGGGTATACGAATCGGAAGCTGCTGGTCGAGATCCCCCCGAGAAGCAAGCACTAGCATCCTGGACGAAAGTCGGCAAACAACGCAGAATCCGACGACCACCTCGAAGAAACCCCAAACCAGACTGAACTGCCATAAAGCAACATGAGTGCCTAAAGGTCAGTGCTCCTCTCCCTCCCACCCCCACTCCTGGATCCTTTTACAGTCCAACTACATAACCAATTGGAAGCACTCACCTAGCTGAGGCAGAAGCGGGGGGCTCGGGAGCTGATGGATGCGTGGAGGGGACACTAGAGGGGGGGGGTCCAGGGAATGTCCCAATATCAAGCTGGGAACTGACCAAAAAGGGGCTGCTGTCACTTCCCACACTGTGTTACAAATCTAAGGGGACATCATGTCCTGCCGTTTACAAGTTGGGCCCAGTTGGCCAGATAGCTCGATGTTGAAGCGCTATCAGTTGCCCCATTGGGTAGATGTTCTCACATTTCTGGGGTCAGGGGTAGTACGGTGGGTGGTAGGGAGGGGGAAGACTCTGGCAAAGGGGGAGAGGGTGCGACATGCTGCACTCCCACAGAGGAGGGAAATCAACAATACGCTGACTAACATCAATAATGCAAGACCACACAATCAGTGCAACACCAGGCAGGGAATGAGCATGGAGACTGGCGAAAGAATACCCAAAGGCGAGCCCATTAAAGAACCTCATGGGGTCAGATAACGAAAGGGAACTCAGTATCATTACTTGGAATGTCCAAGGCCGCAACTTCCTGGGGAAACGTAGGTCGTTGGAGAACAAGCTCAATTTACTAGCGGGAGACATAGTCCTACTCCAGGAAACCCATCTGTTACAGGCCGATGAAAAGCCATTTGATTCAAAAGATCATTCTTCACCACATCAGGGGGAAAAAAAGAGGAGTTGCCATCCTGCTGAGTGAGAACGTCCCCTTAACTGGAATCGCAGTGAAGCGGGACACTGGAGGCAGATATCTTCTAGTGAAGGGTCTACTGGTTGAGCAACCTGTCACCCTGGGGGTGATCTATTGCCCAAATAAGGCCCAAGACAAATTCTTAGCGAACCTGCTCCCTACTATCTTAACATTTAAGGAGGGACACCTGCTCATAGCGGAGACTTCAATATGGTCCCTGACCCACTCTTAGATAAAACTTTTGCCCCGTCCAGACTAGATTACACGCAGGCTCTGTCGCTAGCCAAGTTCTTTAGGGAAACCAAGACAGTGGATGCGTGGAGGCTAGCTTACATGAATTCCAGAGATTACATACATACACACACTACTCCCATGCCCATAAGGGATTCTCAAGAATAGACCTCCTGCTAGTAACCAACACAATATACCCCTACCTGGACAAAGCCGAGATTCAAACCTGGACAATCTCGCATCATGCCCTAGTATCTGCAGTTATAGGCATTAAAGGCTCCCCCAGTGAGATATTGGAAATTATATGACGCCGTGCTGTTAGACGAGAGTATCAAAAGGGAAACTGAGGACACTCTTTCCAACCATTTCTTGGCAAACACAGTAGCCAACACTGCCATAGGCATAATTTGGGACGCTATGAAAACTGGCATTAGGGGGTCACTTGTCAGTGCAGGGGCCGAACAACGGAGAGTCTCAAAAATCCTGATAACCAAGCTAGAAGGAATGGTCATGTCACTAGAAAAAGATTTGCAAACCCACTGGTCTAGGAAAGGGCAAAGTGCACTGAAAAAAGCCAAAATAGCACTTGAAATGAACTGGGCTGATAGATCAGCAAAATCTCTGACCCACACAAAACAATTTTGTTACAGTAAAAGCAACAAGGCCAGCCGGATACTAGCGTAGAAGCTTAGAAGGATACACATTAGAAATAACATCTCATGCCTAGTTGGAGAGGATGGCAGTCTCAGATACAAAGAGAGGGACAAAATGGGAATAACAGTGAATCACCACAAGACAGTAATGGTAGGCCCACCCACACCCCTCGATAAGTTAACAAGTTCCTACTAGTGACCATCCCCCACCAATACAGACAGCAACTGGGAAACCTAGAAGACCCTATCACGCTGGACGAGACCAGGTAAGCCATTGAATCACTGAAGTCCACTGCCCCAGGCCCCGACAGGCTTTCATCAAAATTCTATAAAACATATTCAAATATACTAGCCCCACAACTTACCACCCAATTTAACTCCTTTCTTAAAACCGGAACCATTACCAAATCAATGGCGGAATCACTAACCATACTGGTCCATAAACCAGGGAAAGACCCCACGCACCCATCCTCCTACAGACCAATAACATTGATGAACAACGATGGGATGATATTCTCAAAGGTATTAGCGTCCAGACTAAAATCCCATCTGCCTGACATTATAGACAGTGACCAAACTGGATTTATACCTGGGAGGGGAACTCATGACAACATTAGGCGCACCCTGGATCCCATAGAAAGTGCTGGTAGGCTGGGGGAGGAAATGCTGATCATCTCATTAGATGACCACAAGGCATTCGATCTGGTTGACTGGGGTTACATCAAGAACATCCGGTCTCATCAGGGATTCGGCCCAAATTTTATCAAATGGACAATGGCCAACTATCAGTCCCCGACCACACAACTACGGTTTAATGGTGTCAGATCTGAAACCATACACATCTCAAGGGGAACTAGGCAGGGATGCCCCCTATCACCACTGATTTTCGCTCTGTCCATGGAGCCATTTGCAAATAGGGTACGACAAAACAAGGAGGCTCAGGGTGGGGGACCATGAGTACAAGATTGCGCTTTATGCAGATGACGTGCTTGTAACCACAACCAAACCTAGGGCTTCCTTGGATCCTCTATGGGGGAGATTTAGGAATTTGGCAGGGTATACGGGTTCAGGGTAAATTTAGACAAATCCGCAGCCATGGCAATCACTTCTGCAAATACACAAAGGGCAGACCTGGGCCCATCCTTTCCGATCCCCTGGGCAGAATCAGCAATCAAATATCTGGGGGTGCAGATCCCCAGGGATCCCTCGCGCATTTATCAAAACAACTTCCCCCAGCTGTTCACCGAGTTCAAGCGCGACCTAGAGCACTGGAAGGCCCAGGCGATCTCCTGGCTTGGGCGCATAGCCGCAGTAAAGAAGAATTTATTACCCAGATTACTCTAGCACTGCGCAGCTCTCCTGGTCCATGTCCCAGAAAATGAGCTATTCACCCTGCAGAGAAACATAAAAAAATTCATTTGGGATAGCAAGAAGCGCAGCATTCTGCGGGAGGGTTCTTGGGGGTTTCGGAGTCCCAGATGTATCAAGGTACTCCCTGGCGGCTCAACTATCCTACGCATACACTTGGGTCCAACTGGCTGATCACCCATGCTGGAAACAAATAGAGGAAGCCTGGTGCCCAGTCCCTCTTTCCGACCTCCCGCATCTGCCAACCCTAAAAACTCAGGCAAATCAGGTGCCCCTCATAGCAACAACAAACATGACCCAAAAATGGAAAACGGCAGCGTGGAAATTGGGCTACAAAGGCATTTTAGGCCCCTCACACCCTTCTGGAACAACCCAGAATTCACCCCAGGAATTCCCCCACATGGTTTTGCGGCATGGAAAGTGGGGGGTCTGCACAAATTAGGGGATTTTCTAGAGGAAGGCTCGCCTATCACTTTTGAGAAATGCAAAGAAAGGTTCAAGGTAACAGAAGCTGAAAGGTTTCGGCATTCCAAGCTGCAGCATTGGGCTTCGCACAGAGCAATCAGGGAAAAGGGGTCCAGAGACTTCACTGCCTTAGAGACCACCCTCCTGTCAGCAACATTGCGGGGTAGAATCTCCACACTCTACTGCCTACTGGACTGATCAGACCCCACAAAGAAAGAGAAATATATGCTAGACTGGGAGAAGGACCTTGGTCACGAAATAAACATTGAAGATTGGGAGAAAATCTGGTCCAGGCTTCACAAAAGCACCCAGTGCATCTCAAACAGGGAAGGGGGCTACAATGTCACCCCAAACCAACTAAACAAATCTAATCCGGACATCTCCCCAAACTGCTGGAGAGGGTGTGCAGAGAAAGGCACACTATTTCACATGGTTTGGACCTGCCCAAAAACAGTAATGTATTGGAGAGAGGTGGTGGGTCACATCAAGACTATCACCGGTCTAACACTCCGTGGGATCCTGGAATAATACTCCTGGGGGAGACGGGGGGAGGGGCTCTCCAGCTGTCAGGACAAATGGCGCGCCTATGCACACACCTTCTACTGGCAGCAAAAATTGCAATGGCCCGGCTATGGAAACATGGTGGTCAGAATGCTGGGAAATCGTGGTGGCGGAGAAGATCACAGCGATTCGAGCAGGGAATCTGAACACCTTCCTAAACACGTGGGCGCCATTTATGGACTACTCAGAAAGATACCCAGCTCTCACCAGAAGGCCCCCGCTAACTTGATGGCTCCAATGCGATCCGAACCACAGCACCAATGGAGGAGATGGGGAGTAACCAAAAAACTGTGTCCAATGCGAAACCCGGGTGCCCATCTCCCCGCTGCCTCTAGCATATATCCTGTAGAGGTGCAAGTTGCATGTTGTCGTACCTGTTTTATAACTAATTGTGGATCTAAATGCTATGTTGATGTATAACGATGTCAGTGTACACTATTGCCTTTGTTGAAATGTCTAATAAAATGTATTGTTGAAAAACACAAGTTCTTTGTTTCTCAGTTTCTTGCGTTCATACTATGTTGCTGATAGCTAATCGAACTGTGTTGAGCCCAAGGTTGCAATCAGCCTTTCCTGACTCACCGGCTTTGCGGAACCCGTTAGCTTGTCTTTGCCTCTGGAGTCAAGGACGGCGTCACAGGTGCCAGCATGCCTCCCGGCCTGGGTTATTAATACGGGAGGCCCCCGTGCACCGTTGACATTTGCTATTCCACACGTGCCCTGCAAATCCCGGTTGTATATTTTCTCTTTCGGAGAATTCGTGGGTCTGGGTTGTAAAGGGCAAGAGCATCACCCTCCTTGTCGTCCTTTCTGGTCTCGCCGCCTTTCATCTCCTTCTGAACTGCTGTCTTGGAATAGCTGCTTCATCGTGCGGTTGGTCTTGCTTGTAGTGTGCTCTCGTGCTCTGCCTTTTATCCCTGCGGGGAAAGTAAAGGGCCGTCAGGTGTGAGTGGTTATTGTCAATTGCCTGACTCTGCCTGACCGGTGTGTTGGGCCTTGCCAGGTAAATGGCTCTGGTGTTAGTCTGTTGTCTGTTCCTGTGTAAGAAAGTGTTTGTATCGGTAAAAGGGGGGTGGGCTTTTAGGTATCTGACCAGGTAGGATAAGAAAAGGTGTTAAAGGGAAGGGGGTACCGCATCTCACCCGTCGGTGTCCCACTTCCACTCTCTGAAGACCCCTCATACAGGTGATCCTCCCCCACTAGTTCACACCCTGGAACTGAAGCCAATTGCGATGGCCGTGTCCTGGCCACCTGGATGACAGATCCCCGGGGACCAGCTGAGACACCTTCCGGTTTTTCACAGTACCTCAGGAAGAGGTAACGCCATACGTATACAGATGTCCTGAAGGGACAGACAGTCCACGTTGGGCTAAAAGACGGAGAAGCTTGAGTGAACAAGAGACTGAATCAGAAAAAACAGGTCTTGTCCATTCTTTTGTTATCAAGTAAGAGTAGTTATGGAGAACCAGCTACTCCAATGTGTAGATGAACTTTAGGAACTGATAATAACGCTTGTGGTCCCGAGGAAGACTTGAAGGACCCAAAGCCGAATTGTAACAGCAGGCTGGGGGTTTAGAGAAAGTATCAAAGAGAAAATTAGGTGGGGATCAGAAATCGCCTACCAGTAAGAGTGGGGACGTACGTTCTTAGGCTAAGATTATATTGTTTAGTTTATTACTAGTAGGGATAGAGCATATGATAGAATAGGTTTGTTTTCTTTTGAAGTTGGGGAAACCCATCATCGTAACCTTCTGGATAGTTGAACCATGTCTTCTTTTCAATCTCCTGTCTGACTTGTCACACAAGGCAGACATTATTATTATTTTGACTTTGAGTTTCTTATTTTCATGTAGCGTTTGTGACACTGAGCCATTTCAAAAACAGATCAAATTATCCATACAGCAGCTAAACCTATTGACTGTTCCTATGCTTTTGTAATCGACAAAAGGGGGAAATAGACAAGTTCACGTTTTTCGCACACATTTTTCTACTCCAGATTAACTTTATCGTGCACCATTAAAGTGTTACTGTGTTGTAATGTTAACGGTACAGCATCTAAATAGCCTTAACAGTGGGGTGTCGGAGTACATGTGGGCGAAGAGTACTATGAGAAATGAAAAATGAGAGTTTTGACTCGGTGATGGAGCTTTCTGCCCCTAAGTGAGTGATTCAGTCCACACTGGCCATGAAATTAAAACGTGTATTCTTTTTATATTCTATTAAATCTGTGTATTTGGTTAGTTATGGCCTCAAACCTTTGCATCTAATATTTAGAATATTTGGGCCGCTACAAAAGTTTGTGTTCACGTTCCCCATTAGACTTTGCTGTAATTTACACCCAAAGAGAGTAACAACCCAGTTATGGAAGCTGTGCTTACGGGTACCACAGCTGTGCCTGTTTTTGCATTTGTATAAAATGCCAGGGCGGACTGTATGGATCAACACATAAGAATATAGCAGCAATAGAATGGAGAAAGAAAGGAAGGGTTCCAATTCTAGGGCCTGGGCTGGTAGGAACGTAGAATGTGATTTAAGCAACGTAACCTGAGCAGGGGGGGCATTCCCAGGCCAGGTAATTACCTGGGCCAGTTTAGAAGCCATAGCGAAGCGAGGGCTTTAACGATAGCCCGGGGCATTACCTGCCGCAGTAATGCCTCCCTTCGAGGGTTATATTGCTATTAGTATCACGGCACGTTGTACTGGGAAACTAATAGTGTTTTTTTGTTTAAGTTGAGAAACAACGTGTTTCCTATTTCTCAACCTAAAAATAAAACTCAAGAAGATGCCCGCCATGGATCCGGGAGAAGGGAACTACACATAGTCTCTTCTCCATTTCTAAGGTGGCCATTCACTTTTCGGGGACGCGCCGGGAACACTATTGTTCCCAGCGCAGGCAAGGTACATAGCAGTGGCGGCTAAGTGGGGCATGGTGAATGGACTAAACATGTGGAAAAGGGGGCGGGGGGAAGGGGACATGGGGGGCACAGGTCAGCTTTTACCTGAGACATGGCAGTGAAAGATGGTGGCCTCCAGCTCTGAGGAAGCTTGGTGATATGATATGATATGATATGATATGATATGATATGATATGATATGATATGGTATTTGTAACGCGCCTATACACAAGTGTGGTGGGAAAGCACCCGTTCTGAGCCTTCGCAGCGGGTACTAATATTTGAAAGAGGGTGGTTGGAAGGAAAGGAAGAGATGAGGGGCTGATATCGAGGGCTGCTGCTAATGCTTTGACTTAAATAAAGTAACATGAAATCCTTACTGTGTGAGGATGCCTGCTTAATAATACCTGTCCAGTAATGCATTACTATAGGGCAGCATAGATGCTTGTGTTTATAGAAACAGTCTTTTTTGTGTGTATTGCCCATCAGGCTTAGGCGCTTTATGATCTTTGCTGCAACCTTAATACCCCAAGGCATTTGCGTGGTGTTTTGTACTGCGATAACCATGTCAAATTATTACAATTACAGCCAAGATAAAGTGATCGTAAAGAAACGAATCCATCAAGCCTCATAAAAACGTCGGGATCAGGAGGCAGTGTGAGAACAGGCCATTTGCTTAATATCCAGATTTGCAGTTCCTGCCCTGATTTAGTGAGGCCCAGTATTTGCCATGCCTGTTCTCCTCCACATCCCTCATCTTTGACCTTCCCTCATGTGGGTTCTTTCTCTAGACCTTGCAACAAGTGTTTCTGTCCAAATTTGGACTGCTGTTGTTTAGTAGGGTCAGAAGCAGGGGTGCCAACTTCTAGATGTTGCGGGACGTCGGGCCCATGCCCAAGCCTTCATGCACCACCCACAACCCAGGGTACACCGCAGGAAGTGACCTCACAGAGACAGAAAAGGCGAGGTAATTAAAAGGCTTGTGCCCAATGCCCGAGCTCCCACAACACGTGTACTCTTTCACAAATGAAGGCAAGCCAGTGGGTATCCCATGATAACCTGGCTAGACTCTCTGCTTCACTGGCAAGAGGTCACTGGCAAGAGGGGGGAATGGCCTTGGAGGTGCTGAAGTAGCCCTAAAGATGAGGATGGCCACTGCAAAATCCCCAAGCCCATGTCCACTGGGCCAGTGTAGGGATAGCTTACAAATCAATCCACAAGGTATTAACTGCATTGGGTGCAATTACGCCTTCTCTTGTCTCACAAATCTTCTGCTGGCAGGGGTGTTGGTGCTGGCTGCCCATCGACATAGCTCCAGTGAAAGTCTGCGTCTTGCCTTACAACAAAGACATGCTTTCCGGCCACTCGCCTTTTTATTGCGGTCCGGTACAAGGTGAGTAGCTGCGCTTGGAAGGACCATCATGACCTCTGGACCAGAGGCGTCGCTAGTGTGGCTGGTGGGTGGGGGGAGGGGCTGTAGCCCCAGATAGGAGCTCAGTTGCTACAACGGAAAGGCTAGCTAGTCCAGAGTCCCGAAAGGCCCGCCATTGACGCAGCCCCAGATCTTTTCCAGACCTAGCAACACCCCTGCTCTGGACTAAACGTAGTTTGCATCAGTGGTCCTTGGATAAGCAATGCAAGTTCCAGGATCTACCAGCTTAATATTGGAGCCAGGGCTCCGAGGGCATGAGTTGATTAGTTTCTTGAACAAGTTGTCTGATGGGGGGGCCCTGGAACTTAATGCTCCCTCCTCTGAGTTCTACTATTTCGCACTGCCCAACGGTGTACATTTCACCCGCTTGGGTAGTAGTGGAATTCAGATTACCATTTCCCTTAGCTCTATCAAACGGTTGCCAGACATTTCGTCGAAAATAATTCGTCGACAGGACATTTGCTTTTCGACCAAATTACGTCGACCAAATGTCTTTCGACGAAATGACTTTCGACTAAATGTCCGGACACCCTATCAAACACTGATGGTTTTGTAAGGAATGTTATGTGTAAAGTCCTATGTAACATTACTTAATCGTCATGTGGCAGGAAGAGAAAATCACCTTCTTGCCCTCCCTACAAGTGGATGAGGCAGTGGTGCAATTTGACGTGCTGACAAAAGTGTGATTTGCCAAACAGCCTGTGAAGCGGCTGCACATCCCAGAGTGCAGTGCCCTAGAGACTATAGATCCGATTAACAAGGATTGCATTGTAGCAAACTCAACACGCAGCTCCTCTGATTCACAAACGGGACCTGGTTGTGTGCCAGTGCAAGTGCTAGACCGCTGCACATTGGATTCGATTCATAGATGGGAACGCTGGAATATTGTCTTTATTTTCTCACACTCGCCTGCCCCTTTTTTGGTTTCAATTGTATTCTTTCTTTCTGCTCCACTCGAGGACCTTGGGACAATTCCATTTGGAGACTGCTTTTACTACAGTGCCTCTTGCATCTGCCTTAATGGCGAACAGGTTCCATGTGTTAAAATCGCGGCAAAAATGGCAGTTGGCACAAAATATTGCGGCAAAAAGGCTGTGGTTTGGTTTTGCTACTGCAATCCATGTAAAGGAAGCGGGGGACACTCCCGCAACCCCTGGACCCATTATACCATTTAAGGGGAGTGGGGGGGACACTCCTGCAACCCCTGCTCCCCTTAAATGGTATAATGGGGTACACCTTTACCGAGTCAAACCACTGCATTTTAGGGTTTTTTATTTTTTTGTACAGGCGGCATTTTTGCCGTGATTTTATCACTGCATACCGGCGAACAGGAGGTCCAGCAGCTATGCTGTGAGCCACTTGCCTCTCTGTAGACACAAAATCTTTCCATACATTTACTAAGAGCAGGTATTTTATGTGTAGCTTCTCCCTTTTCCTAGTTTATTGATATTTTGACGTCTTCAAAGTATATTTGCCAAAGACATTGATTGATCGCTCACTTGGATTGGCAGTGGGAGGGTTTCTTGATCGGCAGGGCAACATGCTGCCCACAATAGCAGAATGCAAGTAAGCAAACCGAGTGGCAAGTTATTCTTCAACAGATTTGCAGCAGTGGTGTTGCACAGAGAATGCCCATAGCTACGGAAGCTGTGTATGAACATTTCCCTGGCAGCAAATATTTGATGCTTGGAAACCCGAGTTCTCATCAGATTCAGCCCTTGATCTTAAAACGTGTTTCCATCTGTCAAATCACTTTGCATCCCTCGAACATTCGAAATTTGCGTAATATCCATATTTGAACACAAGCTAAATTGTGTGCTGTCTGGTATTGCTGCATATCACTCACTGCCATAGTCCCAATCTCCGCTCTATTCTGGTTTAAATCATCTGCTTCAGCCGTACTCCAACAGTCTTTAGCAAGCAATATCCTCCAGCTACAGCAAATGTTTTCTCTAAAGCAATTTTCAGCTTTACTGCCCCAGAAAACTGCAGATCAGTCTTTGGTTTGTTATATCATTATTTTACTCGCGGGAATATCTTCTCACCTGTTGTTGTTCGCACGCCGCTAGTTATTTCTTCTCTTATTCGGTTTGCTAAGGAGGACAGTGCTAAGAGAGGCACGGCCACCGATGTTGCACAGCAGTTGAGATCCCGTGTATTAGCACCTTCGATCTGGAGGCACGGAATGTGGGCTAGATCTGCTGCGGTAGGACCACCTTAAATTTCCCCTCCTCTGCCACTTCCATCGAGCCACCACATCTGTCTGTTGCCCACGCCACACCTTGCTCCTTGTCAAAGCTGCCGCCTCTGTTCCAACTCCCTTCAGCCACCATATCCACCACCACACTTCCTCCCCCGTCGTCTTTTGCTTCCAGACTTCGTCCCTATGCAGAAAAAGGACCTCCATCCTTTCTTACTTCAGTCGCCGACCGTTTGTTTTCATTTTTTTAAAGTTTTTGTAAGGAGTATTAGACCTGCACAAATCGTGTGGTAGCACCTCAAAGCCGGGCCCTGGTGTGTTAATGGCAATAATGCCCTTCTAGGCAGGCTGTCCTGCCTGGTGATAGGCCAGCAGCCCTGTAATTGGGCACGGCAGGCCATTACCAGGTGGGACAGCCGGCCTGCAGTATCATTATTGCTTAATTATGTTGGGCAAGAAATAACCTTTGTGCAAGCCATTTCTGCTGGAGAAGTGAACTTCTTCCTTTAAGTCTTTTGTTGGTTCACATCTATAAGCATTGCCAGGCAGCAGCAAGACGAATCTAAGACTATCTAACAAGGACAACCTTTTGCAAGAGGTCGTTTCCATTGAAGAATGAGAAAATGGTCTTCCGGTTCTGCATGGCAGGGCTGATTCATGCGAAGAGAAGAATGAGATGGCCCATCTGGTTCTGCATGGTAGGGCAGATTCTAGATTCCTCTGCAGAGAAGAATGAGAAAATACCCAGATCCATGTCAAGTCAACTAATTCACTTGCATCACTACAAAACGACCATTTGCTCACGTGCAACCAAAAATGTACTTGCGTTCGCTACTTTCCAGCATGCTTTGTACGCCTGCTGCACACGTGTTGCACAACTTGTGTTGACCATGTACACAGGTATTTGTCATGAGGTATAGGTTTTCCAAGGCCAGGTGCAACAGTTTATTAGCTTTCCGATTCATTCTCGGTTATGTTATAAATTGCATTATGTGTATGGCATACAGATGACTCTTAGGAAGGAGTGGTGAGGTGCTTGATCATAAAATGGAACCTATGACTGTAAAACCACCTCATGCCTTCTAAGCTCAACAGCAGACTGGAACTTAAACGGTTCACTCTAGCCCTAAACTCAAATAACGGAACCCTTCAATAACCCCAAACTACCTCTCTCTCTGCCAACCAACATACTCTCTATCTACAATCATTGTTATACCATATGCACAGATACAGATCCCCGGGTACTTGGTAGCTTTAGGTCTACTTGGACCATCCCCACCACATTAACCTTGCACAGACCACACATCTTTAGCTCGATCAGTACCCATCACCACTCCATGCACGTCCCAGTGCTGTCATCTAAAGATCTTTGGCTTATCTCTTCTGGTAAAACATATACCCAAGTGTCATCGCCACAAACCACCTAAAACCATGCTGACACAAGGATCTTTGGTACTTCCGGCCTGTATCCATCAACACTTCGGATTTTGCATCTGCCTCACCCTCTTCTGCATCAATGTCCTGGGCCAATCCGCTCCCTTTTCTTGCAGAGCCATGTGCAATAACATAATTAGAGTTGTGCTATACAAGACCCCTTTACATTACACTGACATGAATCTTTTTTTAAAAGGTATTTTTTTAAGAAACCGTGCAGATTTTTTAGGGTTCCTTCACTCTTTAACAGTATCCAAAAACAACTGCAGTGCAACATCGGCCAATCCGCAAATGATTTAAGCATACGTCTTTTATAGAGGCGAATGCATGTCTTCAGAAAATATCTGGCCCTCGGGATTGTACAATGAACGATTGAAATGACTGCTATTTTGCAACTGTAGGGAAAAACACCTGTACTAGGGGCTCAGACCTCACTTGCGTGGCCTGTGAACAACTCCCATTTCTTCACTTGCAAATAATCGCCTGTACGTCCCCTAAGGCCACCTAGCGCGACTGCAGGCAATGCTACATCTTCTTCCATGTCTCAGAATGCACTTCCAGACACTGGGATGCTCTCATTGGTAGTTACTCAGTCTGAACCTCCGAAGGGATATGCTTGTAAGCAGATGTCTAATATTCCCTGTGTTCAACCACAGGCGTTAGTTAACGCAAACACTTCACTGGCGTTTTTTCGATGGGTGTTTTTACGAAAACATTTTGCTGAAAAGTCATCGAATTTCATTTTTTTTTTCATTCGGGGGTTCCCCACCCAAGTCCCCCTCACGCACCTAATTTTGTACTGTACTGTTCCCGACCCCACCCCCGCAACACTCTATCTGCCCCCCCAACAAAATGGCACTTTTAAACACCATCGAAAAAACGACTGTTGATGAAACGACGTCGTAACCAACGGAACAGAGGCCCAGACTTTAGGAGGTTGTAAAAGTAATCAAATACTTTGTCCGTGTAATAGGTATTGCTCTAATAATGTATGGCGAGACATCAAATTTAAAATATCAGGTATTGGAACATGTTACATTTAGACAGAGCAGAATGAACACTCACTCTTAGTTTAATTCTGTGTGTTCATTTAACCTTTTTCCGTCATTCTCTCAAACACCTAAATTCACTCCTCTATAATTTTGTTACTCTCTATTTTGCATGCTCAATCTCACTCCGTTTATGGGACTCTTGCTCACAACATCCCCCTCCCCCACTACTAAGAAACCTTTTTCTTAAGTAGATCTGCCAACTTTCTGGCGAAGCCCTTTTACTTTTTATGTTCTGCAAATGTTTACTACTTCTTTTGCTGGTGGTTTTTCTCCGGATGTTCCCTTCATTTTCATGGGTCATTGTGTCATAATGTCATCTAAACAAGTATCACTGCTGGGAAATTGAAATCCGCCCCTGCTCCGTGAAAACTTGTTCCAGACAGTTCCTATCTAAGGAAGTCGATCTGGCACCAGAATGGTTTTGACACTTGTGCACTGATGGATGTTTTGTTGACTTGCCCTCATCCAGGAGACTGTGCTTAACTCTTCTTTCTCCATATCTTATCTTCTTTTTCGTTCCTTTCTGCCGCTTCGCTCCATATTTATTATTAATTTAAAATGAGTCTGTGCAATGTGTGGCTGCACCACATGTCTCTGTACACCACTAGTGGTCCATATCATGAATGTTTCTTCTGTCTTTAGTAGTCACCAGTGTTCCTACTTTGACTGTACATTACTGGTGGTCTTTTAGTGTCTATATCCCTGCTGTTCATGATGCCACTATTAATGCATCCCCATTGTCCCTCCCTTTTAGACCTCACTAGTACTCCTCTCTCTGTGCACCACTAGTGCTAGTTTTCTCTATGCATCAATAGTGTCCCCTTGGTCTCTGTACACCAACAGTACTCTTTAGTATTGGCCAAACACAGAGAAAGAAGACTTTAGAATAAAGGGGCACTCTGGGTTGAAAGACAGGGGTGCTCGGGCAAAGATTTCTGCAGCAAAATGCCAAAGTCCATGAATATGTTTCAAAAAGTAGAGCCGGGAGGTTTAAAAGTCACTTCGGTCTGTTAAGGTGGAACAGGGGACATGGCTTCTTCAAATACTTTTGGACCTGCTTAGCATTGAGCCAGGATGTTTCTGTATTGACCCTGGAGTCTGGGAACTTTAGGCGCCAAGCCGAGTTTGAGTCAGGAGTGGTGGCGATCAGTTTTGAACGGTGTGGTGCTTGTTAGGTGATGGCTTGCGAGTCAAAGATGCTAGGAATGGCAGGCAATGTCAGACCAACAGAGCTGGAAGATTCGCCGGCCTCTGATGCAGAGAAGAAGAGACTTGCCTTCAGCAGTGAGCAGGTTTGACTGCTTGACATGCTGTCATGGTGCTGCAGCGGCAAAGTCTTAGAACTCAAAGAAGCTGGCAACCAGGCATGCAGTGTTGAATTGGGGTCACTAGAAGACTCTGCAGGTCTCTGATGCAGAGATCGGGGACCTCTGGCACCGATTGAAATCATGAGATGTGGAGGTGGCCAAAAGTGAAGTTTGGGAACAAGTCGGCCTGTTCCCTGGCAGCAACTTGTATGACGTAGAAGGTGCCCAAACTAGCTTGGAGGCCATTTGTAGATGCAGCAAGAGTCAGGGTTCGGATCCTTTGTTCTGTGGTTGCTGTGGCAAGGTGTGCCCTTTCTTCTTCAATTCCCAACCAGGAAAGTTTGTAGAGATCACTTGCAGGGTGCAGCCAGCTCCAATTAGCAGGATCAGGGTACCCATTAGCAGGGTCCGGGTACCATTGTACCAGTTACAGTAGGACTTGTCCAGCCAGCTGGTTGTCCCAATTAGGCTCTTAGATATGGTTGGGCTGAAGAGATGTCCTCTTCCTTGTTCACCTCTGTTGTCACCTCTCTTGCAGAGGTATTTGGAGCAGACTGGACCCTCAACAGAGTTCCAGTGAATCCTCATTGTTTCACAGTACAAAGATGAATCGACTAAGGGAAGTGCTCCCCTCTAAGATAACCAAAATGCTACAGTGAATTGGTCCGGAGTAATCCTGTTGTCAAGGGTCCAGTTGCTTTGTCTGCTGGAGATGGGGAGGAGGGATAGAAAGTTTAGGAACCTAAACAAAAATCAAGATGGTGAGACTCCTCTTTGGTCGGAACCTCTCCTCTGGGATTATTAAAATCCATCCCTGGGTGCTTTTTAACTCAATGCACAATAAATAAATAAATTTCTCTGCCTGCCTGCCTACATCAAAAGGTTTCCAGTAATCCACATCCTGCTGTGAGATGACCATTTTCCTGACTTTTTAAGCACCTGTTTGCAGGGGACCTTCCTTTGAGGTTCCTGTTCCATACCGGAAAGTCTTGACTCTCCTCCAGGGGCTGCAGGTGAAAGAAAAGCTTCCTGGGCAGGGCTCAACATGGTTGCTGTGGGTACACCCAGCCCAGATAGCTGGTGTCAGGCACTAGCCTGAATGAGTCATTGCTCACCAAGCTGTCAATAATATCACATGCAATGTCTGTGGCTAAATATTTGTGTAGTCCGAGTAGCCACTATTCTATTATCGGATGTGGCATACATTTTAGATATTAATAACTACCACCAGGCAGAACTGCCACCAGGCTGTCTGGGTTACACAATTATGATATTGGAACCAGTAGGTTAAAAAGTCAAAATTGCCTTTTGGAACTTTCTGTTCCAGCAGCTGTGCTCAAGAAAACATCGGACATTTGAAGCTGCCGTGCTGTGACTGAGGTTTAGTTGCTGGGGATATCAATAAATAGCCACAGCAGGGTACATGTGTGCATTTTGCTTTTTGGCATGGAGCATTATGAAAGTGTGAGCCGATTACCAGATCTCACTTCTAGAAGCATAATTACCTGCATCATTTTATGAATACAAATAAAAAAAACTCTGTCTATCCCTGCTCCTATTACTTAGTTCTGCTTCGTTACCTTTTTCCCTCTTCTTTTATCATATTCATTGTCCCAGTCCTTGACCTATGTCAGTACTACATCAGCACAGTCCTTCTCTCTAATTCGACTCGTATTACAATCCCCATCCCTTTGGCCCCCTGTGTATCGCTACATCTATCTTTTCGTCTTCACTCTGTGTTCCTCTTTGTCTTACGTTCTCTTGCTTGCTCTCTCTTTCTCTACCTTTCTCTTCCTCACAGAGTAGTGTTGTGTACTTTATTGTGGGAATGGCGCAATAGAAGACTTAAAAAGATGTAATGGTTGTATGGAAATATGGAAAGTTTGTAAACGGGCTGGAGATTGAAAGCATAACATGTGATGCGATGTATGAGAATTTGCTCTTCCATGCCCCCTCATGAGCACATATGGATCTACTTGTGGTAGTTGTAAATGTTACCACTTTGGGCCTTTCTGGGTTCGAGGTGTTAATGGATATTAAGCGTGAAACCTCAAGGCAAGGACTGAGTAGTACACCTGCTTCAGGTGCCCTAGAGTTTTAAGGCATGAATGCTGTTTAGGTATTTCGAATAGGCATATGGAATTCACTTTCAGATCTTCCTTACACCAGTTATAACTAGCATGTGTCCATGAATGTTGATTCCCCCTCTTCATGGGCATGGATGGTAAACTGGCGCTGGGTCTTGGTACAGCAGAATGTTCTAATTTTTCTCCAAACGATAGTTGCAAGCAGTACACACCTTCATACACATGATCTCATTTATCATGTATGTCTGTATCCTATTCCGTAGTGGTACAGTCCTACCTGTTGACCGATTTGTAGGGCTTACTCCATTGTTGAGCATTGTTTATGTTCTGAATAAAGGGAACTTGAAGATGTGTTTTATCATTGGTGATGTTGTGCTAGATGAGACCGAGATCGAACGCATTCTGATGGCCTGGGTAGCAGACTGTGTACACTGCATCCTTTATGCTTCTGCTACTGATTTAAACATGTTAGACCTTTATAATCAGCAAGCAGAGCCAACCTGCCCACTTAATAGTCACATGATGACTGGACCTTCGTCCTGCATGTTTGTTGAGCTGGGCCCATTTCTTGTGGGTGTAACACAAATTCATTACTAGAATTGTAAAATATAATTAACAACTTCCAAAGCCAAAACGTTTGGCTTTGCCAATGCTTGTTCTTTCTATTGATCATCAATGCCTCTTGTATTTCTTGGATTATTTATTCTATTTCACGTATGTTCATTTTGCTCCTTTTTTAAAAAAAAAAATAGCGTTTTTAATAAACACTTTTATTGAAGAACAGAAAAAGGATTCATGACATGCAAGTGGAAAGCTTAGCCTGTGAGATTTATTAGAAATACTGAAAAGTTCATTTTCCGTACTTGGGCATTTTAGTTGTGGAATGAATGAAAGCCTGAATGTTGTTTGCTACGAATACAACCGAATACATGTATTATTATACAATTACATTACATGAAAGAGGGGCATGAGATAAAAGGGGCCAGCACACCCTGGGTGGGTAATAATGGGGACTAAGTGGGTACAGGAGATGTGGAAGCAGGGGGGGGGCTAAGGGAGCTATAGCCCCTGGTCTTTTGGTTGTAGCCCCGGATATAATCTCAGGACCTACAACCAAAAGGTTAGCTAGCCCCCAGTCCCAACAGTTCCGACATTAATGTAGCCCCGGGTTTTTTCCAGACCTAGCAACACCCCTGCGTGGAAGGTAAGGTCCTGCAATACTGAATGAAAGCGCCCTGAACTGCAAGGGCTGCATTACCCCAGCAATCGATCTGTATCTCAGACTAGCCCTCACTCTGTACACCCCATCCAAACCTTGTAATATGAGCATCGCTGCCTACAGCTTCCAGGGTTCGAAATTAAGATTCAGTGAGCAGGAGCAGCCCCAGGGTGTCGGGCATCCCGAATAGGCAGGAGCCACTGCTGGGAAACGAGTACACTGTGCACTGCAAATCCAGTTTCCACATGAGATGCACTCTTGAACCTTTTGTGCATTATGTACGATCCTTTATATTTAAATGTCTCCTAATTCTTCTTTAATTTGCATTCTTAAACACTCAAAGTTACTGCACATATGCATGTTCTTAAGGCACCAGTTGGCCTTGGGAGCCAAAAGTAGTTCCCGGTAGCTGTTGGTTTCAAGGTAACCAGGCTCTCGTAGGGTAGAAGCGGGAGCCTAAATAGCTCCCATCAATTTTGAACCCTGGCTTTAAATGATGCCCTCTCAAGGATTGCAAGGTGAACCAGGTCTGTCAACTTCTATCCCTCACCTTTGGGCCTCTTGAGAGATTTCCTGTGGCGGAGTGTGCCTCCTCTCGATGCCCACGTATTGCCACTGCGACTATCTCTAATGCGCCTGTTGCTTCTGTCTGGTACTATTCTCATTTAATGTTACTCTGTGATTGACTGATAAGTGCTGTTGTTTGCGCCTTCCTCTAGAGGTGATGAAGCCACCTATTTAGCCCCCCTCATTCCATTATATCTTTAATGGCTTTGGATGCATTTAAGGTGTAGACCTCCGAGTAATGACCAGTAGAGATTTCATTTCATGCAGTGCATATTGCAATCCAAAGCGAGGCGGAATGCTCAAGGGTTAAATCATGTACTCTACCTAAGGATGTGTTTGACAAATGTCTGTGTTCTTTTCTTACTAGAGTTCAATTCAATCCTTCATTCGTTCATAGACTGTTATGTCTTTTTCAGGAGTACATCATTCGTGTGCAGAGAGGCATTTCCATGGAAAACAGCTGGCAGGTGAGCGTGCATGCGCAAGGGCAGGTTCTTATGGCGCAGCAGCAGCCAACTCATTGCATGGTTTTGTAAATCTGTGATAGATGTAGAGGGCAAGGGTTCTTGGAATGTGCACACAACATCTAACATGAGGGTACAGTGCAGTGTACCGGGGGTGAGAGGCACACATGTGCTCCGCTTGGGCAAGCTATCATGTTCCTCTGTGCATGAGTGAATGTACAGCCCCAAGCTGCATTCTTAGCACGTGTGTCTCTGCTCACATAATCTACACACGTTGTGCCAATAACAGCCTCTTCCTGTAGTCTAGAAAGCATTTCCCTGCCTTCTGAGTGCAGTAGACCACCGCCCCCCCTCCTATCCCCGCTCCTCTGCCCCCGCTGTCTAGAGAGCTACTGGAGTCCATACAGAAGATGCCATTTCATGTTGCTTTGTATCGAACAACATACTTCCATGCTCCAGCGATAGTACAGATTCCACATGTATATTAAGAGAATTTGGGCCAGATATTCATCTGGTCAAGAATGTAATCAATAGTAATGCATGTTTTGACTGCTTAGTTTCTAGAAGATCTGAGATATGAATGTCCGATTTTACATGCATACAGGCCTGAACCTTGCTAACCCTCTAGTCCCACCAATCACCCACCCTCACCTTTGCTTCTTCCATAAAGAACCCGAACAGCCCCTCCCTAGTCCTCTCACAGCTTTTTCCCAGTTTAGGTTGATACACAAAGAAAGGCCCATTGGTATGGAGTAATTTCCTGTCTCTAATTAGTGACAAAACCTTTTAATATGTCCACCAATTTGAAATGATCATATAGTTGGGATTCTTTTTTCACTAGAGCCTAAAATCAACATAATTCTAAGCCCTTTCTTCTACCTCCTATAATGACTGCAAGAAGTCCCCTTCCCCTCTCAAGCAGCAACTTGACCACTTAAGCTACCTTGAAATGAAGGCCTGAAGACCTGTCTGTCGGCAAATCCTTCATGACCTACGCACTAGAATAAGCGCTGGAGCCAGACGTCCAGTATATATCTAGCCAACTCTTCTGGGTTTCTGCTAATACTTGTACACATTCATCAATGCTTTAGCTGCGCTGCGCTTAACAGCAAACCATCCACAGACATCACAGGACTGCACACAATATTGGAGCAAGATCACACCTCCAGCGCGACCAACCGCTCGAGTACCACATTCCGCCTCGGCCTTGTAGACTGCCTCTCATTCCCAGGCTGCGCCACCGGAGTACGCCATACCCTTCCAGCATGCCTCACACTATCAAAAAACCTACTGCAGTTCCCAGAACATCCTTGTGATCCACCTGTGCAAGGCATAGAACTTGCTCTGCCTTCCATACCTTCACGCTGCTATACTCTCTAGCAATCCATCTCTGCCCTATGACGACCAGCACCTGAGATGAAGGGTCCCTCCCTAATCCTGTTGCCCATGGGGTTTCATGTGCAATGAGCAGTACCTGCTCTGGACAGATTATAATTATAAACTGTGCCTCTGCTGTACTCTATTGGATGACAGTTAAAGGCCTTTAGTTTTAAACATCGTGCATCAGTGAGGCAACTCTGTCTGTTAACCTTTGATCTCAACAGTAACTGCATTGGTAGAGCTGAAGATGCATGGGTGGGCGAGGGACATCATCCCTATGGGTCTTCTTTCAGATCCTGGTCCGCCACCATTTCCACTTGCAAAATAATCTAATATATGCCCCATAAAGAGACTTTGCCCTCCAATTCACCCCAAAGAAAAACTGCCTCCCCCACGTATTCTGCAGGACACACTGAGTACCTTTTTAAAGTGACTGGTGCATTGTGCAACTCATCAGCTGATTGACCAGCTGGGCCCTTGTATTTTGCAGATTGTGAGACGGTACAGCGATTTCGATCTACTAAACATTAACCTACAGGTAAGAGCGTGTTTTTTTTCTTGCTGCAGTAATGTTGTTGAACGCTGCCAAGTAGTATTGCTGCAAGCGATTTGCTTGATGGAGATTAGTGACCCGAACAAGCGAGTTCTGCGAAGATGAAATGAAAGCTATATTTTAGCCCAGGGAAAACGAAACTGTCTTTTAGAGGAATGGTTTAGCAACATGCACTCCCAGACCAGTGGCTGCTTCGTCTTTCTAAAACGATGGCTCTGAAAATAGAATATTGATATTGTTCATATATCTTTATATCTGTCGCGCTAAGTAATATTTTTCATACTTTTTTAAGCTTCCTTTATTGACAAAAAAAAACAACCAAAGGAGCATTCACGGGGGTTGGGGGGGTGGGGGGGGTTGAAATAACCTCATTACAAAGACCCCCTTGTGGGAAGAGTGACCCACTCTTGACATTCCAGCATATTAAAACCACTGCAATTTAATCCTATAGCCTTTGTCCTCCTTCATGAACATCATCTAGGTAAGGTCCCCCAAATTGAGATGAGGTTTAGAGTGAAAAGACATCGGTATTAAACCTGACGAGTCTGCAGACCTAGCCTCATTTTGTATCTATCCGTCCCAAGGAATCAACACATTAGGGTCCCTCCCAGCTGTACTAACTTGAATGGCTATCTTGGGGATGTGTGGCTTTGTGCAAGAAAGCAGACCCAGTTTTAGAAGATTCAACAGTGTTTTACCTTATGATGTGTAGACACCAGATCTGAACAGGAAATGATGCAATAGTAGGAATTACTGCTAAATTGTTTCTGCAGTGTCTTCACTTTGACTTTATTCACATAAGCTGATGCTGTCGAAGTCCTGCCTTTCTGTTTATGGCTCTTTGGTCTGACCCTGCTACTGGTGGCAGGGAGGAGAGACCATATCATAGCTCCGGAATGTGTCCTCGTTTCAGTCTTTATTTGAGTTGCTTAACAAAATTCTAGTCTGCAGTTTCGATTTGTCCATGTTGTGTTTTGGGGTAGGTTGCCCCGTAAATACACATAGTTTTCTCATAGGATGTTCATTGTATGGGGATAGTTTTCAAAGTGCTATACTACTGCCACTTGGAGTGCCTCCTCTGTAGGTGCTCCTGACATGAAGTTGTGCTGTTGTGCCTAAACTAACACTGCCACAAATATTAACGGGTGGTGTGAGTCTTCAAATCGCTACACTAGCACTGATCACAGTTCCTCTACTGCCTTTATTTCTGCTCTCCTTCACAGTTTAATTTGAGACAAGAGTGTCATCCTCTGTCCCTCATTGAGTTAAACATTTGACATAGTGGGGTAATTTTCAGTGGTCCCATATAAGTATCTCGCCTATAGGCTCTCCGCAAGTGCCATCAAACAGTGTTTGACTTTCTTTCTGAAGTGTGTAAGGAAGGCATGGTATGAAAGTAAGACAGACACAAGTGATCACAGTTCAAGGGTGCTTACTGAACTTTATCAAGGGCTTGAAAACACCTATCTAAACCTAAATCTAAGATGGGAGCAAGCTACGACCATCAAATAATAATACAGTCCTAGTGGAGTCTAGTCAAAGAAAAAGGTCCTATACTAAAAACAACTATTGCCAATCCTTACAGTTCTGCTACAATTTTTATTTTTTTAAATGATTATCGGTTTAACACAAACCTTTAAAATATTTACAAAAAAACAACACATCAACTTATCACAGTGCTTTAGGAAGACCCCTCCCATTTTCTCTTCCGAGGGTCGAATCAAAATCCTCATTGCTCGTCAACCAACACTGAATTCAAACGAATTTCAAATATCGTTAGAAAACGAGTCAATGGTAGTATCAATTTCATGTCCGTTCCTTGGAACATATTGGCCCACCAATCGTCGGCACAAAGGGAGGGGTGATTTAGGCTCCAAGGGCCCAGGTGATATGTCCTTTCTGATCGAAGTGCCGTGCAAAATAGCACCAAATGCTTAAGGGTTTCCTTGTCCTCAGTGCATAGTCTACACGTTAGATTGGAGATATTCATACTTTTCCATGACGCCAACCGCTCCTTGGTTTTAAATACGTTTAGGCGCAATGACATAAACACTCTTCGAGCCTGAGGATCTGGAAACAACTCGATGTAACGTTGTGAAGAGTTAAATGTCCGTGTTTTGAGCGGCGCCTCGCTCATCATTTTTGCTGCAGCTCGTTGTGAGCAAGTTTGGTCCCAATCCGCACGCCAGATTTTTAATTTGGCGGCGTTCGGGTCATTATGCAGCATGTCCAGACTGATTCCAAATTCACTCAGAATCTCTTCGCATCTCCTGACCCACAGGGCCACCATGCTGTTATTTGTTGGCGTCAGATCGTAAAAGATGTCAAATTGCGGTATTTGCTCGCGCCGGCGAGTTTTGCGAAACAGACTCACCAGAGTCCAGCATACCCTTGCATGGAGCGAAATGAGCGACAGTTCGTATCTCACACATGATGTCAGGATACCCCTTGGGAGAGACAATACCTTAGACCAGAAACAATTCTCCAGCGATGCCCAAGTGTCCCAAGGCGTTTTAAGCGCCATATAGTAAAACCGGGATTACCTTTTGCTGGTAAAAAGCAAGCACCGGTTTTAATGAAAATTTTCCAAATTTCTTATGCATGATGACAGCTTGACTTGCCAGTTGCTTGCATTTCCTTTTGGTTTCAATGACCCACGGACCGTCGTTGATTGACGAGTTTATTAGCATGCCGAGGTATTTTACGCTCTCGGCTATCTGAATGGTCTCTTGACCCAGGTACCATCTCTGTTTTCTAGATTTTTTACCTCCTTTACTATTCAGATTGGGTAACATCAGAATTTCGCATTTTTTAGTGTTTATCACCAGATGGTTAGTTGCAACATATTGGTCAACCGCGTTCAGCTTCCTCTGAAGGCCGACAGGAGTTAGGCCATCAGGACCAAATCATCGGCGTATAGCAGCCAGCTTAGATGGGACTTTGCTACTTTTGGTGGAAAAGAACTTATTGAATCAATCGCTAAACCTATATCTGATATGAATAAGCTGAATATTGCGGCAGCTAGGGGACAGCCTTGTTTACCTCTTTATAGGTTTTGATTGGTGCTGATAAAGTTCCAGAACTATCCAAACGAATTTGTTTGGAGGTTTCAGAGTGCAGATCTTGGATTGCTGCTAATAAGTCAGCCGGACATCCCCAACTTTGTAGTTTTGACCATAGAAGAGGCCTGTCGATAGTATCAAATGCACATGAAAAGTCAATGAAGGCCAGATAGACCTTTGTATTAGACTTTATAGCCTCCATCTTCATCAGATTCAGAAGTAGCAGGTTTAGTGAGCAGCCCACTTGCTTTACAAATCCCGCTTACCTTTTGTCGACATGATTAGACTCGACTGCCCATGCCACGAGTTTTTGCTGCAATATTGTTGCATAGATTTTCCCCAAAACATCCAATAATGCCACTGGGCGATAGTTTTTTGGGCATGTTCTGTCTCCCCTCTTGAATATGGGGACAATGACAGCAGATTTCCAAGATTTGGGGGTCCTGTGGCACTTACTTATTCTATCAAATAGGGCTACACATATGGATGCCCATAATTCAGGATGTTGTTTGATAGTAAAATTGGTAAGGCCATCAGGGCCCGGTGCTCGTGTGTTTTTTGCGTTCTTGATTATTGATACAATATCCTCTCTTGGAAACGTCAAAGCCCACGGTTTCAAAGATGTTTCCAATGTGACAATTCCTGGTGCCTCTGCCTTGTAGAGAGTTTCAAAGTGGGCTATCCATGCGGATTCCGGGACCATGCAGGACTGCAGAGCCAATTGAGGAGCTTGAAAGTTATTGATGAGCCTCCAGAAGTACCTCAAGTTTTTGTTCCTTAGTGTCGCAAGCATCTGTTCCGCATCGTTTTGCACTAGAGCACATTTATGCATCTTCAACCAGTTCTTATATTTTTGTTTCGCCTTCTTTATTTTCAGTTTTCGAGTAGCAGCATCTAGGGACTTAGTTCTCCTAAGTGCAGCACGCATCCTTTGTTTTTGGATCAGGATCTCGGGATCGAAATGAGTCCGAACCATGTTTGAATTTTTTAGACCGGTCTTTACGGTTTTGAATCGAGTCAATAATTGATCGTATTCCAGATCAGCACTTAATTGACAATACTGGATCATCACCACATTGACTTCACTCTCCTCCAATCTTAAGCGAACTCTATTGGATTCAACCTGGAGTTTATGGGGCCACTTTGGTCTTTGCTTGCCTCCAGATGTTGCAAATTTCATGAGTAACATGTCATGGTCACTGTTTGCTTTTTCACAGATCTTCAGCGAATGTATCCTAGGATGCAAAGCTTCAGACACTAACATGTAGTCTATAATGGATGATGAATCCGCACGATGCCATGTGGGCACAGGTGGAATGTCACCACAGGTGCTTCCGTTCAACATCTGAATGTTACGTAGACCCATTTCGCTTAGCCATGCTTGTGCCAATGAGCCTAGATCTAGATTTTCTTGCTTAAGAAGGTCGTGGTTTAAATCGCCGCAAAGAATTATCTTCGACCAATCTAATGACTCCACCCGAAGATCAATTAATCCTGTTATCTGATCAATAAAATCTATTTTGCCTGCCCGTAGATGGTTCCAATACAAGTTCAGTATTACTATCTTGTCTTGCGTATCTTCATGAACACCGGCTCTTTCAATGGTCGTCTCTTGAATATAGGGAGAATGGTTGACAGAATTTAAGATACGCCAACCCGCTGCTCTTCTCACCATTGTCAGCAACCCTGACATAGGACGTCCATGTTTTGATTTTATAGCCGGATTTATTACAATCTCAAAATCCGAGGATACCGACAGCTCACTTAACCAAGTCTCCTGTAAACACACGATATGTAAGTTGTCCAACCAGCTTGTGTTAAACAGATGTATAAATCCTTGTGTGTTCAAGGAGGCTAAACAGTACTCCATGGGGGCTTCATTATCCTGGCATTATTGGGTATTTTTTTGTGTTTAAGGCCCCTGCTAGCCATTGCCATTCATGATTTCCTGGGATGGAAGTTGCAGTTTGAGTATCCTCTTTGATGATATCATGGGAGAGTTTGCTTCTTTTGATTGTAATTCTTATTTGTGCATTTTGGCCATCACCTGCCACTCTACTATCACTCGTTGATATATGAGTTTTCCTTAACGGACATGATGGTTGAGTGCATTTCTGATCAAAAACTTGCTTCATAGTCGAGTGCTCCTGTGATTGATTCAACGCCGTGTCGCTTATCGGAACCTTTGTTATAAGAACGCTCGGCGATGCTTCCCTTAGATCTTCCGAGTTTCCATTGGAGGTTGGTCGAGACGCATAAGGCACAGTAAATTTGTAAACGTCGAAACCCAATGAAAACAATGCTACGTTTTCCTCCAAAATTGAAGCAGTAAATAAGTTTGTCATTAAATGGAGCACTACTTTGTCATTCGTGCCTTCAACTGGAAACTCCACGATTTTTATGTCTTTTGAAGTTATGGCACGTAAGCTTGGTATAAGGTGAAGTAACTTAAGTACAGTTCCTCGATTCAAGATCAGATTATCAATTGGTTCTAAGCTCTCAATTATCACCTTATGAGGGCAGTTTGTAGTCAAGATTGACTTTGACACACTTTCCTTTGATGTTTGGGGACATCTGTCAGCCACAAGCCCTTTCACCTTACTTCGATTGTTATCCAAAGACTCAACGGCAGTACATCTGTTCAATGCCCCATGGGAATCATTTTCGTTTACTAATTTGTTGCTACGACTTGAGCTCGACCGAAGCCTCCTCAGTGTATCAGCTTGAGAATTGGCTAAGCATTGTTTTCTCTTCTCATCCATTGTGAGGAACACTGGGCTGAATACAGGAGGAGGCAGAGAATTATTGCTATCCCGTACTTCAATAATTTCACAAGATCTTTCATGCGACCCACATTTTGTGGCGGGATTTCTGCAATCGTCCTTATCAATGTGAGGTTGGATTTTTGCAGGTTTATCCAACATTGTTTTGTCCATCAGCTGTGCAGGCTTCTCCTTACATTGAAGAGGTGCCTTACTTTGGTGCTCGCCCATATTGTGTGGCAAGTCAACGCCTCTTGGAGAGGCAGCTTCCGACTCCGCGTATTCAGGTCCAGTAGTTCCATTGCATTGTCGATGGTTGTTGTAATACTCTTAGTTTGTGGCTGTTTAACAGGTATTGAGTTTACACTATTTCCTTGCATTTGTGCTTGGTTTATAGGTGGAACAGAGCCTACGGATGTCTTAACCAAGTCAGTAGGCACTATCTGGACCAATTTAATGTTCCGCAGAAACTTCCGCGCTCCATTTGAAGCATTATTTTTTCTTTGCTTTTTGATTTTTTGATTTCTTTCTGATTATTTTTACAGCAAGTTGCGATTTCGGTGGTATTATCGCAGATTTTTCCGAGGCATGGAGCCCTCCAGAAAAAAATTGGAAAAACATTAGATTGCCGCACTGTGGAGGGAATTACTCTATCTTTTGAAGTCGGTTCCATTTGTATGCTGACTCCTGAGGTTGAAGCCGTTTGAGGGTCATGGCAGGTTTTGTTGGCGGCACATCTGGCCTGCTCAAAGGCTGTGTGGAAGGACAAGTCTGCCACACTTGGTGCAAACGAAATTACCGAAGAGCAGGGACCATTCATCGTCAGAGGCTCTGAGGCATTATTTCTGACGTCTAATGACGCTGCAACACCCTTCGTAAGTGCTATTGAGGACTCTTCTCCTACCAGAGTAATCAATGTTGGGATTGAAGACTGGAGACATTGATGTTCTTTTACAATCGAGGCCTCAGCTTGAATATGCCGGTGTTTTACAGACTTGATGGGTTCTTGATCAGCCTGGGGTCTGGGCTTAACACTAGTTTGCTCCCCATCAAGAATGGCATACTCGGCGGACTTTTGCCGAAGTGACTGATTTGTTTCGTATTTGAATAGGGCAAGTGTCTCTCAGGCAACTTCTGCGAACAGCCTTTTGTCGGATGAATCGCTTTTTCTACTCTCGCTTAGTAAATTAAAGGCTGCATCCAATCTTTTAATGCTCTCGCTCACATAGGAGCGATCACAAGTTTTTTCCAGTTGAATCAATTTGGAGTTCATCATTGCCACAACAGTTGTTAAATCTTTAGTTGCCTCATGTATATTCTCATAGAGTTTCATAAAAGAGGCCAGTGAAATCGACGAGGAAGTCATTAGAAGGGCTTGCAATTCAGTCGAGGACAACACAGCCGGTATTTCAGCTCTTGTAGTTTTTCTGTTGAGCTTCGGCGATCTACCAGAATGGTACTCCTTGTCTCGACGAATTTTGGGGAACGGGCGTTCCATCAATGAAGAGTCCATAGTCATTGTGTGAGGAGTGCGCATTGCAGTATGTTTCGTCGATAACCCCATTTGCCTTCCTGTTTAATATGCCATGTCTCTTTTGGGAGGTCAAATGAATGTCAGAAGTCTCATGCTGCGACTCCTCATTTGGCAAGTGGTCAAATGTCTTTGGCCGTTTGTAGCAAACCTCCGACCAGATATCGGCCGTTGCCCCCAACAATTGGCTATTATTTCGTTTTAAGGCTGTTTTAGCCTTAATGTCCACAGGGAACCTCTGCTCTAATGCTTGCTTATTAGAGCATGCTTTGTTCAAGGGCACTAGGTTCTGTAGAACCTTATTCACAACTCCTAGTGAGTCTCTTCTTGCAGCATTCATGTGGCTCACATTCGACTCAATCAGGTTATCAAGCTTCAAGCTCTGATCAGAACGTTGGCTTCCTGTATTTACAGTACTTTGCTGGTGAATGGAATCATTAGCAATAGCTTCATGAGTTTCACTAGAGGACCCAGTGGCCGATTTAGTCCTGACACACACTGGCGAGCTCGCAGTGAACAGTACGTCTGACTCCTTTGCGATAAGCATAGAGTCCTCGCAAGCCAGGCTAGAGAGAGAACAATCATGTATACAAGACACTGCGGTCTGTAGTCCCACTGGGTTACAGTCTTTCAACAAAGCTGATTCTTTTCTTGCACGGTGATCTCCACCAGGGGGAGCCTCTCCCTCTCCCACTGTACAGGAGCCTTGTTTAACCTTACGCTCAGAGGCACCCCGGCCGTGCTGAGCCGCACTCCTCCTCTCCCTCCCCCCCGTAGTCCGGTCTCTCTGAGACAGCGTCCACGGGATCACCGGCGCCCGCAACCGGCAACGCCGAAGCGGGTGCGCCGCCGCCACACGCTGACAACCCAGCCTCAGCATCAGCTGGAGCCTCGAGGCAAGGCACCAACGAAGAGACGCCGGGCTCGGCACCCATACTAGCCGCGCACAGCGCGTCGCCACCTAGGATGACACAGGACTCCTCAGCAGCGCCAGCAGGCAGGCGAGTTTCGTCCCGCGAATTAGCGGGTTCAGTTGTTACACTTAATACACTAGATGGTTCAAATACTGTGTCGCACAAAGTGTATGTGTGAATATGGAAAGCAGCTTCCAGATCATGGTCCTGTTCATGATTTAGATCAGAATTGCAGTCGCCTATGTCAGAAGAGCATGTGTGATAGCGACTTACTTTCTGCAAGAGTGGAACACGCTGTACATCAGTGTCGTCTATTATGCCGGCACAGTCCCGTCGCCTCTGGGCTCGAGTCCTCAATACAGTCCGCCATTATTTGCCAACTTGCCACTCGCCAAACAGCGTCCTCAGCCCTTTCCGCCTCAGGGCTTCACGCCGCAAGGGTCACAGAGGCGGGCTTAAATAGTCAGCTGACCAGCACTTGTTAAAGGCACACGCACCTCTACCCTTTTCTCTGGGCTTCTCCGGGTTCTATGGAAGTAAATGAAGTAGAGTTGAGTCTGCTTCCTGCTTCCTTCTCCACTCGCCACAGCCAAACAGCGTCCTCAGCCCTTTCCGCCTCAGGGCTTCATGCCGCAAGGGTCACAGAGGCGGCCTTAAATAGTCAGCTGACCAGCACTTGTTAAAGGCACACGCACCTCTACCCTTTTCTCTGGGCTTCTCCGGGTTCTATGGAAGTAAGTAGAGTTGAGTTGAGTCTGCTTCCTTCTCCACTCGCCACAGCCAAACAGCATCCTCAGCCCTTTCCGCCTCAGGGCTTCACGCCGCAAGGGTCACAGAGGCGGCCTTAAATAGTCAGCTGACCAGCACTTGTTAAAGGCACACGCACCTCTACCCTTTTTCTCTGGGCTTCTCCGGGTTCTATGGAAGTAAATGAAGTAGAGTTGAGTTGAGTCTGCCTCCTTCTCCACTCGCCACAGCCAAACCTACAAATAGTGTGGGATAATGTTCGCAAAAAGAAAGAAGTGTTCCCAAAATGATAGTCAGTATGTTTAGGCTGTTGGCCTCCCTTCCCCACTTTTTAGCGTGGGAGAAGGCGGTTCACTAGGCACAAGGCCACAGTTTTTTGTTTTTTTTTGTTTTTGGTAGTAAAAAAAAAATAATTAATTTCTCTCTTACACCTTTACAAAATATTGTCACTACATACATTACATAATTCATAATTCATAGCTTACATTACATAAATTACATTTATCAATTTACAAGATAAAATCAAAATCAAATCACAGTGCACTATTTTATACAAGATGCAGGTATTAGATACATACATACAGTTCAATTCAATGAGAAGTGACTCCGTCCAAGCCTTTTAGGCACTAAATTTAAAATTTTAGAGTACAACCAATACATTACACCTACTAAAATCAAAATGAAGGACCTCTAATTAATAAGCAGTTTTTAAAAATCAATTATGTGATATTAGATGGCATGGCTACCTTCTGTAAGTCCCCCAAACCAGCCTTAGTGTCTTTCCTCGTATGCATTGATTTATATAGGGCCAGTAGAACTTTCTTGATCTTATTGACAAGTCTCACTGTTGCAAGTATGATGGCATTGGACTTTCCCCACATACAACCAACCAAACCAACTGACGCTCATTATTCGAATATGAGACCAAAAAAGGTCCCAAGCAACTAAACCTTTCCAGATCAAAATGTGGGCAATACATGAACAGGTGTTCCAAGGATTTACGTACTCCATTCCTGGAGCAAAACCGGCAGCAATCCCACTGCCACGACTCCTTGTACCCTGACCAGTTTCCAATATGGGCACCAGTATGGATCAGGTCCAATCGAAACCTCATATATGTCCTTCTTGCATGAAGGTCGGGAAAGCACAGAAGATATGGCAAACGGGGCAGGACAGCCTGCCAAAATTTCGCATAAGAGGGAAATGATGAATAACCTGAAATTAAATCAGCATTAAGTGCCCAAGCGTCCCTAAAGAAACGAACTTAAACCTTTTGTGGACAGTCAATGAGATCCTGTTGCGTCATGTTCATAGATTTTAAAATTGACAACATGCGCGACTTGAATTCACGAATAGAGGCAGGATGTTCCTTTGTGAGCATTAGCCCAAAGTCCTCATAAAGAGAATTAGGAGGAGGAGAAGTCATTTTAATAAAAGAATTTAACAAACGCCAATGATGTTTCGCTGCCAAAGGATAGAGTCCCAATTCATGAATCAGAATCTAGTTAGGCAAATAGTCTGGAAGGCCAAGTACTCTTTTCCAGATCTTACCTTGAAGAGCATTTAATAAAGACCCCAGATATACTAGGCAAATATCCAAGGCATAAAGCAAGATGGGCTCCACTTTCATTGTGTAATAGTGGAGAATGGGCAAAAGCGAATATCTGCAGTACCTCCACAAAAATAATCCTCATTTGTGCAGATAGATGGTCTAGCTTAGTCTTCAACACCATGCGCCACCTGCCGACAGACATGCCATTTGACAACTGGTAACCCAAGTATATGATCTCTTCCTTCCTCATAATTGGGTGGGAATTCACAACATACTTGTATCCCATATTTTTCTTTTTAGAAGAAATGATTATAATATGGGATTTGTCTGAATTGATGGTTAGATTATTCTGGTTGCAATATTCATAAAAAATGTTAAGTTTATTTTGCAACCCAAATGGGACCTTGTCAAATAGAATGACGTCGTCGGCAAATGCCAGCCAGTGGAGACGTAGCTTACCTAGATTTACCGCAAAGGTGTTTGTTCCCTCCCATATCTGCTCTTTGTCTGCAAGATACAGATTAAAAAGTATTGCAGCGAGGTTGCAGCCTTGCTTCACGCCAATTCTTGTCGGGATGTTGTCAGACCGCAAACCCGCCGTGTTGATACGCACCCTATAAGAGGTGTTTTGGTGAAGTGCTGCTATAATTGCAACCAACTCGTGGGGGATGCCATAGGACAGCACCTTCTGCCAGAGTCTATTTCGCAGTACACTATCAAATGCTGCTGATAGTTCTAAAGATGCCATATAAACCATGCTAGATGGAGACGCATGTGATGTTGACAGCAAGTGAGCAAGAATTGATGCGTTTAGCTGCGTTCCCATGGCTCTGCGAAAGCCAACCTGCATCTTTGAGAAAATCCTGGCAGTGTCCACATATGATTCCAATTCACACAAAATCAGCCTTGCAAAAATCTTTGCTGAAATATCGATTAAGGCTATTGGCCTAAAATTTGCCGGATCATTTAAGGCTCCCTTTTGTGGATTGGGACTATAATCGACGAGAGCCAGGATAAAGGAATTTTCCCAGATTGGTATATTGAATGATACCAGGGAAGCAAATAGCTGGCCCAAAAGTGCGGATCGTCCTTGTAGACACATGGAGGTAGCCCATCAGGACCCGCCGCCTTTGAGAACTTCAAAGATGCAATTGCCCAGATGATGTCCTTATTTTCCCAAGGGCAAATGGAGGGGAATTCCAACTGGAGTATCGCAGATTCCAGCCTCTTGTGCTTTTCTGGTAGATTGTATTTCGTAAGGAAAAAAGATTTACATTCCGCACCAGAAATGGAAGCCATCATACGGTTGTCGGCCTTGCCCAATGGATTTCTTAAAATTGCCCATTGCGCCCTTGTATTTTTCGTACAAAGCAATTCCACCATTTGTTGGTTTGCAAGGTTGTAGGCATCAAATCGCAAAAGCTACATTTTATGCTTAAAGCGAGCAGTGATTACATTTTTTTTCTCGTTTCATTTTTGCTGCATTCGGCAAAGTACCTCTCACACTCCGCGTTTCTGAGTTTTTTTGTCTTTTTAAGTTAGCCACCTCTTGCCAGTGGGGACGTGGAGTTTTTAGGGAGTTGTTTGCTCGGCCTTCTTTCGAAAGGCACACCAAGTGCATATGAATCATCTTTAGATTTAAGTCGATGATTCTCTCCCTATGCCACGCCGCTAAACACTTGTCGCGAGAGACAACAAGATCTCGATTAACGCGAAACACCATTTGACGACAAATGGAAGGGTTCCATCGAACGGACAAGGTGTGTCTATCACATTCGACCAGAGCTGTAGCTTCCAAGTTTTCATACGCTTCAAGCCTCAAGTGCAAGTAAGTGGTCAACATCCGGTGGTCACTCAAGCCCACATTTGAAATTAGAATGGGTTCAAGAAAGCCTGAGCATGTGGCTGATGCAAAGACATAGTCAATAAGGGATGACGAGGTGCCACGATGCCAGGAAGTTTTAAGAGTCTCAGATGAAAGTTGGATGGGATAAATACCCCATGCTTCCAAGAAGGAAGCCCATCGTTCCCCTCCAAGAAAATTACTGATAAGAATGGCGGTGCCTCCGGAAGGACGTCCCAGACAAGAGCATCGTGCAGGGGCACTTAAGCAAATGTACCCATCTAACACAAGGGCATCTAGCGCCATAGTTTCTTGTAATATTAAAATCTCAGCCCTATAATTGGGGTCTGCCTGACAATGCCATGACTTGAGATTGGTCACACCACAACAATTCCAGGAAGCAATTGTAATCCTGTGGTGTTATGATTCCGTTGAAGGGGGTTTCATTGATGCTGCCACTTTAATCAGTGGCTCAAGCCATGACAAACCACTCAGTGCTTGCGTAAGTGATGCAAGTTGTGTGGTGAGTTGGTTCGCATGTGACTCAAAAGGAGCCACAACAGGACCCAACATTCTCGCAGTTGGAACAGGTATGACAAAGTCCAAAAAATCCCAAGCGGACTCCATGTCCATAAAAAGGCAAGGAGTGAGTCCTAGCAATTCGAAGTCGTCGGTGAAGTCAAGGATCAACTTCGTTATAATCTGTGATTGGACTCTGGACAGTACCCTATAATTATTATGGGATGCAAGCTTTACCCAGTCTAGGTCTTTTCATGATAGATTTCTTAGAGAAGGAACCTGAAAGAAGGAACTCATCAAAAAGGACCTGTTGATCCTAGTGAAACCATTAATGGCCGGGTTACTAGTCCAGCCCAGTATAACCTTCATGTCCTTCGGAGTTTTCAAGAAGGACAAGGCTACTGGCGGTGCCTCGCCTTGGTGGGTGTAGCTCTTGTGCTGACTCTGAGTAAGCAGGCACAGGAGAAGGCAGGCATGAGTGCGACCGCCCGTCTTCAAAAAGAGGGGCGATCGCAACCTCCTCCTGCCACACCTGTGCAGCCCGGTCAGGTGCTACCAATGCCAGGGACTGCTCTACCACTTCTGGAATCACGTGCAACAACTCAGGAGCCAGATTTGGGTTGCTTACCAGCTTTGTTTCAACAGCTGGCCGCATTGCAGCTTTCTTGCTTTCGATCTTAGGAAAGAAGCACTGAAGTTACGGTTGGGACTTGGCAGATAGGGGCCGTAATACGTTAGATCCCAACACCTGCACATTGCCACATTTTATGGCGTTTAACTGCAGGTGTTTCTTGCTCTCCTTGCTCAATTCGCGAAGATCTAGTGCCTGATCGTCTTGGGTAGTCAAGGTATGCAAGTCGTCAATGGTGACAGTGTCAAGCTGCGTGCCCACAGCCTTGGGCACTTTCTTCGCTGATTTCTTCTTGGTGGCCTTTGCAGTGTTTAAGTGTTTTTGGGCTCTCAAGAATGATTTCTTCGCCTTCCGGGAGGGGAAGTACTTTCCTTCTTGTACAATTTGTGTTTCCACTGTCTCACATAATTCTGGCAAACCATTCAGTTCGGAAGAACTCTGGCTGTCAATAATAGCTGTCAGAGCCGAGGGACTGTCAGGTGTAGGCTCCATATAATTGGCAGAGTCACCAGCTCCGCAAGGGTGTGTTGAGTATTCCATGAGCTGGGGCTTCACAACTAGTTTGAACAATGTGTGTTCAAGCTGGAGTAGCCGGTCATGTTGGAGTTTCACTACCTCCAGTAGGTCAACTGCCTCAACTCCAGGCTGAGATGAACCAGCCAAAGTTGCCCCTGTGAGCGCTTGGGAGTAGGATCTTTGTGGCGGGACAGCGTTCCAGAGTACATTATCCGTCTGCAAGCCTTGTGACCGTACAGAGGGCAAGGTATAAGCAGACGGGATTTGCACTGCGACCTTGGCCAGCGTTTTTTCAAATTGTGCAAAGTAAAATGCTTTGGATTGTTCCTCTGCAAAGATGAACCCTTCCAATTTGGCCATTTTTTGTTTGTTTCAAGAAGGCTAAAGACCCTTGCATTTCCCTCATAGAACAGTGTGTAAGCTCATGGCCTTAGTCCAAGAGGTTAAGTATTCGGGATATGACCGGAAAATTACATGGGTCATTTGTAGATCTATCAGCAAGTAAAACTTCTGGGGTAGAGGCAGACCGTGCCTCCTCTTTGTGCACAATAGAGGCAGCCTCATCATATCCCGGATTCAAATCAAAAACACAGGGCAAAGGGTTTGCAGGTGGATTCTCAACCACCCCAAAGCTGTTATAAGAAAAGGGCCCACCACGTTCCTCGCCCCTTAAAGGAGTGGAGATCTGATCCCTATCAAGAATTCTGGGTCTATTAGAGAGTGGCTCTTCAGATAGATGGAAATGGACTTGTTCACGGAAGGGAAAGGACCTCGAAGCTGGTGAAGAGGGGCCCAAGGAGAGACGCACCCGTTTACCCAGTTCAGACATTATTGTCGGGGCTAGCATAGAAGTGTCAGAAACATGGGGAAAGCCTTCACAGTAAAACCTCGGCGTGCAGTTGCTATCATGTACATGCACAACATCCCACGCCTCTACCTCGTCAATCTGGTTGGCATCTTGCACGGAAAAGGTCGGAAGCAGAGCGGCCGGAGGAGAGCTTGTGCTCAGAGGCTCAACACACAGAACTGAATCCGCCATTCTCAGGGCCTCAGGCACTTCTGCTTGATTAGTAACTAACTCCTCTGTGACAGACAAAGATGACATCAAGAGTGGAGCTATATGATGGAGAGTGGCTAAGGTATGAGTACTACTTGGCAAATTAGACCCTCCCAATTTCCCTTTGGTTTTTAGGGTGATATCAAGCTTAGAGTTGCTTCTCAAAACCCGGCTCATAATCTATACCAGCCCCCAATCCCCCTGAAGAAACTCTTACACAATTATCGTGAGCTATATGTAAACAACAACCGTTATTGTAGAGATGTTGTATGAGGGCAAACAGGGGACAGATTGAGCTAATAGGCACCTGACAAAGATATATAGCAAAAAATAGTCAGGCGCCCATTGAAGACAAACCATGTACAAAACACTTCAATTAACAGCACTTCAATTAACAGCACACCTTTGGGATTCCAGTCCCAACACCAAGACTTGCCTCAAAGCGCCACAAGCCCAAGGATCAAAGGCGAAGCGCCCGCAGTCTCCTAGGGCAATAGGGAATGCTCAAAAGGTCAAGCCAAAGGACGGTGTAACTTTCCCCCCAACATCGGGGCCCTACACACCCACTGTGTTTTTAAGTAAGGTTGCAGGCCCAGAGAAGTAAAGCGTTAGGGGAAGCAATAAGGCGGGGCACCTCGCGCCGCGCACCGCGAACAGCAAACAGTACTTGGCAGGTACTTGGTGCGCGGCGGCGCCAGAAAGCGTCTATTTGAAGAGGCTCAAACAACGTCACTCGTCAAAGGGGGCGGAGCCGCCTAGAGCAGGATACGCTTTCAGAAGTAAAAGAAAAAAGAAGTATTTAGGCACTTGGCGGCTGTATCTATTTATTTTTTTTCTTCCCTTTTTTACATATAAAGCCACAACAGTCACACAACTTTAGTAACCCACAACGTGTGAGGCACACAACTTGTGAGGCACACGAATTCAAACAGTCCGAAGTCGGAGGGACAACACAGTGCAAACAATCACCTTGAGGTCAGGCGTGCTGGTGTTACCAGCAAAGACGTCCTCCAAGCGGAAAAGTCCGTGCGTAAGCACCACAGCTGCTCCGGTCCAAAAGCTGTGAAATGGAAAAAACAGCAAATGTCGGTGGCGGGGTGGCAGCAGGCAGCAAACAGTACTTGGCAGGTACAGTTCCTTTTACTGACATTGGGGCCTGATGTGCCAGAAACGACGAAAAAAGTTCCTTTCCAAATATTCGTCTGGTGATTCAGCCTTCAGCCTGGATCCCCCTCAGCCGGGTCAGATCCTATTTTCACAATGAGCTTCCCTCAGTCGTGTTCAGACCAACTTTATTCATAGCCACCCCTCTGTCAGGCTCACACTTGCTACTGCAATATTTTCTCGGGTGAGTTACTGTTCACCAACGGCCCCTTTTCCTACAATAAGTCCCCCTCAGCTGGGCTCAGACCAATTTCAGTTTACAGACAATCGAAGGCTTACGAATGTGCACAGGATTCAACTTAACCCGCTGCAGGACCACTTTGATTTCACAGTTCAATAATTCTTACCCGCTCAGGGGGGGGTACCAAACAGAGACCTTCGAGTGAGCACTTACGTGGCGCCGGACCACTCTGTATCTTGTACCTATTTTGGTTTCATAAAGTTCAATCGTATACAAGTTCTCTTTCTTCATACAATGTTGCCACCTGCGACCTTGAGCATAACACAGTCCGGTCTGCTATCGGTTTCTCCAGCTCACTGCCGGTGCTGAACTCACTGGCGTTGCTTTGCTGTCAGAGTCAAGAACAGTACCATGGTGGCAATCGCTTCTCCCCGCCTTGGCTATCAATGCGAGAGGGCCCGGTGTACCTTTGACACACACTACACTGTTTGTCAGCTGCAATTCCCGATCTTATGTTTCTTTTTCTTAAGGCTTCTTGAAAGCCGCAACCCTTTGTTGAAATGGGCAAGGGTATTTATTTATTTTATTTATTTTAATTGTTATAAAGCGCCAACATGCCCGTAGGCCTCAGGGCGCACATAGAAACTTAACAAGGGTAATTCCCTCCTTGTCGTCCTCTCCGGTCTTGCTGACTTTCTCCTCAGTTTAAACTGCCATCGTGGAATTGCTGTTTCCTTGTGCGTTTAGCCTTGCTCACAGTGTGCTTTCGTGCTCCGCCTTTTGTCTGTGTCGGGAAGTGTGATGGAAATCAGGTGTGTGTATTTATCAGTAATTTCCTGACTGTGCCTGACCCTTGCATTGAGACATATCAGGTATATGGCTCTCCTGTTAGTCCGTTGTCCCTCACGATGATTTGTCTGTGAGAAAATGTTTGTGTCGGAAAAGGGGGGAGGGTTTCAGTTTCTAGGTATCCTACCTGGTAGGATAGGGAAAAGGTGGTACAAGGAAGGGAATAGCGTGTCTCACCCTTCGGTGTCCCACTTTCACTCCCCAAAGACTCCCCATCCAGGTGATCCTCCTGCACTGGTCCACCTCCAGGATCTGGATCCAATAGCGATGGCTTTGCCCATGCCCCCTGGATGACAGATCCCCGGGGCTAGCGTGTGAGACACCATCAGGTTTCTCATAAGTTCCCAGTGGTGTCCTGCTTGTGACTTTGAGTTTAAGGTCTGTAGAAACTAACACTTGTGCCAGCATCTATGGCCCCCTTAAGTGCTTTGAAGGGCAGCAAGGGGTGCTAACCATTAGCTTTCGCAGTGGTGGTGTAAATATTTCTTACAAATGTGCTGTAGCGTCAGGGAGTAGGGTGAATCCTCCAAATAACGATCCGAGGTTTGGGGGCTGGGGATCTGCACCCCCCTCACATGTTAGAACCCACCCATGTTTGCTTTTCCCAAATGCCACTCAGGGGTGTTGACAAAGATCTCGGGCTACACTAATGTCGGCACTCTGGGCTGCCTAGCCTTTTTTTGGTTGTAGCGTTGTTGCCTCTGAGCTTCAATACAGGGCTATAACCAAAAGACCCGGGGCTATAGCCCCTCTGTGCACCCAGCAACGCCTCTGATGCCACTGTAAGGAAACCTGACCGTAGAGAGGGACAAACAAACACAAAAACGCACATGCACGTTCAAAAACAGGCACATTTATAACCGCCCACTTACAGCACATGCAACTCCTCTCAAACATGCACGTATACATAAACTATGCTTATCAGCTCGCACCTGCGCCTCCACTTTGGACTCCTGCTGCCACATGCATTGCTGACTCTGAAGGCCCTCACTGTGCCTCACTCAAAATGAAGGAATGCGACTGGCCAAAGACACTACCATTTAGGTTCAGCTTTATTGCCCAGGTTGCACACAGGCAGGAGCGATGGCGGGCCTGTCTTCTGGGGCCTCATTAGCAGGGCAGTTTCTAGGCAACTTGGTGCCCAGGGTCGAAACACTAGAATGCACCTCCCTGACTGGCACTGGTCACTCCCAAATTACACCTCTGTGTCACGCAACAAAGCCCCCTCAATATCAATAAATCGGTGCTAAACAAAGGAAGCTGGTTTCCTTACATTGTAATTCAAGTACTTTACTGAAGAAATCTAATGTGAAAACACAGCTGTTGCTGCCTAAGTAAATGGTTCTTCTGCCACCTGCTCTTAACGAAGGCATTGTCTGAATGCAGTTTCAAACTGTGGTGTGACCAGCCTGCCGTGGTGTGAGGTCCCACTGGCCCTGTGTTGCAGGCGTTCTGTTCGAACCACCTCACTTATATTTTGCAAGGGGTAACACTAGACTAGCCCCATTAATTATTTTCTGATAGGTTATCATTCCAAAGTGGACAGTCTGGTACATTCCTATTGTATTCTCTCAAAATACCCCTATGAGAGAGCAAAAGGGGACAAATAGCACCATGAGTGTTCCTGTCTGCTTTGCATGAAATCACAGAGCATTTCAGTAATGTAACAATGATTGGAGATCTCTGTTGTTAAACAAGTCTGTGATAAAAGGATTGTATATGTGAATCTCGAAGTTGATAACGGACGCATGTCTTGATGCTCACATCACGATTCACAACACTCACCCTAACATTAAATTGTTTGTTACCATGGACCATACATACTCATTCGAACAGCTTACGTTTTTGGATGCGTGTATAAAATGGCTGCAACATCAGCCACTTTAATGCGGTACAAGGGCTATTTATTTTGATTCTTCTTTCTGGATAATTTTAGATAAGGAGGGGCCGGGTGTCAGTCTGAGCATGTCCAGTTCCCAATACAGAAACATCTTTAGGGAATTATATCTATAGACCAGAACGGATACACACCAAGAAATATCCAATGAAGAGGGAAAATGTACAGAAAGAATTGTACTTCATACAAACGTTAGTATGGCCAGTAATAAACTGATGCAGCGTTTTAAGCAAAGCCAGCTTCTTATTTGTGGTATAGGGCCCGCAGTTCCACAGCCGCTACCTCCTCACTATTCTGCAAGCCTCAGGGGTTATTTCGGCATAAAAGGGCAGGCCCATGATGTAGCTGTCATTAGCATCTCTTATTAGTGCTGGCCTGCAGCTAGTGAAAATCATGGTGTGGCAGTATAGAAAAGGTGTTTAGCCTAGTGGATGTACAATTTTAGGCTACTTGTTTCATTACTTTGTGTTTAAGTGTAGGCACAGTGTGGCACACTCGTTAGAGCTACACACACCAACAATTTCAGTGTGCCAATGTATGGACATGGGACACATCAGACACAAACCGTCAAATGTGCCGTTACATAGAGGAGCAGCACATAGACGACATAACAGACAGGGTGGTGACTTGGGCAGCACACAAATCATTGCTGTACACATATTATTGCATTGATTTGCCACGGACTGCGGTCTGCACAGTGAGCCCTGCTTTCCCAATGCCTTCGCGCCTTGCAACACTTGTGTATAGGCACGTTCTAAATGCCATATCATATCATATCAATCAAGGTGCCCAGACCTGCCTACATTTAAAAAAGAAAAACCTGAGGTCCACGTTACCGGATGCCCTGGCCCCATCCACATGTCTAAAAAGAAAAAGAAAAAGCGAACACAACAGTATGATACCAGAATCAGGGGCAGGATTTGCTCGCTGTGCTTTCTTTCCACCCACACCACTATGTGATTGGCCACTAGCAATGTGTTTGTAGCCAATCACATGAAGGTGTGGGAGGGGTTTCAGACACTGTTGGAAACCCAGAAATTCCAAGCTCTTTCCCGGAGTAGATCCCAGAATCCCAGAGTCCCAGAGTCGCCTGTATAAACCCTGAGGCTAGGCAGGTCTGGTGCCAAAGCACATTGAGGAGCTATGTGGCAGTGGTTGGCTTGTTAAATAAATGAAACGTTTTTTTATGCTCAGAGGATGCATTTATTCCGTGTCCCAAAGTAGCCACTAGACTAGTAAGGCAAGAAAATGTCAATTAACTTTCTCAGGCATGTGTGTAAAAAGAAAAAAATGTTTTGGTGTGTCAAAGACAAGAAAATAAAGAACCTAGTTTAAAACCTTTTCTGTGTGGCATGTCAATTCTCTTGGAAGAATGCATAGATTTGGTCAGCTAACTGATGCTTTGTACTGGCTTTCAGAATAAAAAGGCCCCATGTTCAGTTCTTATCACTGTGGTGTAAACAATGGCTTGTTAAATAAGCCATCACATATAGAGTGCGCCGTTTTAAAGTCTCTGTCAGCACAAAGCTGGAGAGGGTGGGCACGGGTGTGTGGGTCTCTATAGCATCTCAGAGGCTGCGTTTGGAATATGCATTCCTTTATTTGAAACAAAGGAATGCTTAACTATTACCGGCGCAGGATCACAGTCCGTAGTCTGGGTGGGTCCCTTCCTGCATTCTCCACCCCACAGCCCGAAGTGCTTAAGCTCTGCTCCCTGGCAGCTGCCCCCTCCAAGAAATGGGGCTGCTCGCTAGCTGCTTAGTTAAAACAATCTACTCCATATTTTTTATAGGGCTTTCTGCAGGAAAACAAAGTAAATGTACTTGCTTTGGGAAGTGCCTCCGTCCAACAACCTCCTCTTACATCATTGTGTGCAAATGTGCCCTGGGTACAATCAGTATTCCGAGGTGAAAGATGTAAGGGTTGATTCAATTTCACAACTGACACATTTTCATCTAGCAAAAACCAAAGGGAACACTACCCATGGTCCCCCCTTTTTTGTTTTTTTTATAGGAGTGAGTCGGTGAGAAAAGTGGGCATTAGGTCGTCAATGTTAATGGTCTTTAACATTTCCTTACTTAGCAGTTACTTCACATTCTTCGTACCCCTGGCCCCTCCTTTGATCGCTTTATCTATAGAGGGATAGTTATTCCCCCCCCCCACCCCACCCTCCAACGCTATTATGTTGCAACTTAAAGGTTAACAATTAGATTCTGATTATATATGCTATTGGACAGGTCATTTTGAATACTTCCCGTTACTATTCAACATCTGGGCTGGGAGTAGGGGCACAAAGTCCACAGAGAGCACTGATTCCATGTTACTGATTGCGCCTTGGACCACTGGTGTATAGGCGCGTTACAAATCCCATATCATATATTATATCTTGTGTGAGAGAGATCTGGGGAGATGGATATGGGGCCGGTGGACCACTTGGAGGGACCATCTGATGTGTCCCTGGCAATATCTTGGTAGATGACTCCTTGGGAGACATCTCAATAGTGGTGTGAGGGGAAGTTCTGAGGCACCCTGGTATTTCTGGCAGTGGTCAGTATACAGTCACTGGTCCTAAATTAGAGTGGAGGAACTTAAGGAATGCAACAGTAGGTGAGTTTGATTATGATAGAATGACCCTGCTTGATCTTAATATAGTGGCAGAAAGTGCAGCTTATTCACAGCATGCACTTATTCAAAGATACCTTTTTGAAAGTATACATTTCACAGTGCTTGGGATCCAATATATCTTCCTAAAAACAGAGTTTGTTGGAGCACAGCAAAATGCACCAACTTGTATAAAATAACATCTACCGTTTTTATCTCCATCCATTTGTTTTCTTGCGCCCTTTAATACCCCTCTTGACAATCCTGGTTCCAACACTTTAGAGCGGTTCCAGTCAATTGCCTCTAGGGATTACAGTGAACATTTCCGTTTACGTCAATAGCATAAGTGATTGAATGGAAGAGCAATTATTTGGGCATGTGGGCGTTTCAGAGAAGGGGGAGTTATCCGGTGGGGTGGGGAATGCTCTGCAATTTGTTAGGGAGAATATCTGCTGAAGGCGGCAAGAGGGAAGCACCAGAAGACTCAGTAGAATAGTACCATTTTTAGGGACTTCTAAAACGATCTACCATGGGTGTGATGGGGTCAGGGAACTGCCCAATCAAAGAGTTTGGGGACCACTGTCAATTTGGGGCATGACAAATTCTAGTATTTGCCTGAGCCAGTCTTGTGATGGAGTTGGGATGGTCCCATTCTCTGTCCCTTCTACATGTGCCGGGCTGCAACTGTCATGTACCACTTTTTGTCACTCCATACCTGCTAGGCTGCGTTCTGGCTAGTGTTCTTTTCACTTCATGGACTACAGAAACCAGAAGTTCTTGAGGCAGAGGAAAACATGCAGCAATCCAACAGCGAGAGAGCCGGTGGTCAACAACAAAGCCACAGACCGGTATTCACTGTAGACTGGCAACCTGGAAGCTCCAAACCACGTGCGTAAGATTGACTGTTTTAATCGCTGCCAATATTGCCGTGCTCCAATGGACTCATGTTTGAGGAGGACAGGGGTTCAAAGGCACATTAAATCCTCACACCTGTTTGACATGATCCTGGGGAAAGTACAAGGTAGGGATTGGCACCATGACCAATGAGTGTGGCGGAGTACTAAGGGGGATACAGGAAACTAGGCAGTGTCTGTTGATCGGGTGAGGTCAAGAGAGGCGAAGGCAGAATGTGAGACTGTAGGGAGTAAGTGAAGCTGAATGGGAAAGGTGATTGAGAGTGAAATGATGGCGACTGCCAGAGGATTTGTGGAGTTGATTGGAGTTTGAATGTAGTGGAGTGTAGTAGAGTGGAGAGGGAGAGGGGGAGTGGTAGAGTGGGTAGTAGAGAGCGAGGGAGAGTTGATGTAGATGGAGTAACATTGGAGGGATAAATGGAGGAAGAGAGGGAGAGAAAGCGGGGAGTTAGGGAGGAGAGTAAAAGGAAAGGATGCAAGGAGTGCAAGAGCATGATAGATAAATACCAAGTGAGGCGTGGTTGATTGAAAGGCACCACTACTTGAGATCTTTTCTTCTTTCGGTACCCTAGGCTAGGATCCACCTAGATAATTCCAGGAGGGAGCAAGAGAGATGAGGCAATTGCCTTTAGGTCCTCTCTTCCAAGCCAGTTAGATCCTCGATAGTAGGGATTGCCTATCTCTGTTGACCAACATGGGATTAGGGATGCCTGAACTAGGGAGGGAAGAGAGAGAGACCCTGTAGTCGAACATTCTAATCAAAACCCTTAACTGCCTTTGAGAGTTAATGTCTTGAATGAGGTTGGACGAATCCAAGGAGTTTGTCACCTCTACCCACGGTGGAGGGGGTAGGCGGAATGCCCTTTGGGACCAGGGAAATGAGCCCACTACACTTATGGAACAGGGTAAGAAAGATCCCTCTGGTAGTGATTCCCCTTTAGGGGACCAGAATCCCCCTGAGGAACTTAAGTCACCATCCCTTACCCACATACACCAACACCTTTATGGGGTATGTAGGAGCTCGGGTGTTATAATAACACTATGACCCCTTCTCAACCAAACTTTACTCATTCCCTGTGGGAAACAGTAGAAAGGCAAAAAGAACAGCCTCCTAGAGGCACATCTTCTGAAGAACCAGGAGACGGTACCAGCGAAAAGTACGTTGCAGCGTGCACAGGAGGTGTGGCTGGCAAGAGAGGGAGATAACGCCAGATGAGGCATCCGGGGCTGTAGAGTGCATTTAACAAGTGCAACAAGGCCTCTCGGTAACTGGAACTGTCCAAAACACAAGCAAGAGTACAGAACCTCAGAGGGCTGCAGAAAGGCCCTGAGAAGTAACCGCTCATGAGCCCTCTCTCTGAGAGAATGGGAAAAAAGACTCCACAGGCCAACTCAGTACACTTGACGAGTTGCGTATACATCTCAGCAGAGAGAATGTAACGCCTGACAGACTGCCCAACCGTCCCAAGCACCACTGCTCATCTCAAGTAGGTATGCAGTGACTCCAGCGGAATGGGAGGTGGGTGGGATGACAAGACCGAGAGACACAAGCCCTGGAGCCGTGAAGGAACAGAGAAGCACTAGGATGGGGTCTGTGAGGAATCCAATTGAGTCATCACAGATTCCATGGCAGTGACCCCCTCGCTTGTGGCAAGAGAACGTCAGCCGCTACCTGATCCTGACCCTGGGGGCGGTAATATGAGGAAGGATCACACAGGAGAAGACAAGTACTGGGAGAGTGTTCTCCCCCTTTCTCATGAGGAAGACCCCCTAATATCAAGGTTCTTAATGGCCTATTGTCATTCTGGTCAGGCCCCCACCTTTGACCCAAATACCCACATCTCACACATAACACCTTTTTGTTTCTGATGTACCTTTATGTGAAATCTCTTTGAAAAAACATCTGAGAGTTAAAAGTCCAATGACATCCATGGACTCCCACTCCCCTAACCACCCAGATGTTGAGACGAGGTGGAAGATGAGGGAGTTTGTGCAAAGTGACAGGAACTTGAAGTAGAACATGCATACTAGTTGTTTTTCCAAGTCTTCAGTGTGCGGGACATTTAAAGATGGCAACCGCACTATTGAATCGAGCAGTGCAGGACAAGATGTTGCACCCCATGCTGAGGCTCATGAACGTGAGGCACACAAACGGGTGTGATGGAACGGAGAAGGCTACCAGCAAAGAAGGAGAAACGCTGCGTGCGAGCAAGAAGGGCCATGGAGACGCTGGAAGCCACGCAGGAGCTCCTAGATGTTGGGCTGCTTGAAGAGACAATGTTCTCCAGTCCAGGCCGAAAAGAAAGCCAGCACGTGACCGCGGAGTCGCGCAGGACACTGGAAGAACGTCCGCGCACTCCAAAGAGGAAAGCGGGTGAAGGAACCACACTGCAGAGGCGCAAACAGAATCTGAGACGCTGGAAGGAACCAGTGAGTCTGCCCAAAGCAGCTGGCTACCCCAGGGCGTTCCGACAAGCGCACCAACAAATGTTCGAATGATAAGAAAATGCTGATGCAGGTAATACCTGAAGTTTGTTTGAATGCAGATAAAGCAAAGTACAAAGGCAAACACCAATAAAGTACAGATGCATGCGATGCCAGTGTGGGGGGAAAAGTTTGAACAAATGTTACCATATACCGGTATACCAAGAACTTACGGTATATGCTATTGTGGTACAGCCAAATAACTGTAAAACACATAAGTGCTGGCAGGCGAGTACACTAGGCAGCTGAAAATGTATAAAGATTCATGGCAGGGGAGTAAACCAGGTGATCTGAAAAACCATAAGAGAAGTCCTTTCAGGCGAGTACACCAAACAGCTGAAATTGTATAAAGATTCCTAACATGGGAGTATACCAGGTGATCTGCAATGTTACAAGACATACTACAGAAAGTCTGTTACAGAACTTATTGCTTAAATAAGACTTTGTGAGTCCAGTTAATATGCAAAGGAACTGTTAGCTAAAGAGACTTTTTTGCCCTCCAATTTAAGAATCGTGGGGAAGGGGACCAGCCTCTGGATCCAAGAGTCTTTACCTTGGAGAACATTTTTCGTTGGAGTCATTCTTATAATTTTGGTTTTGATCACTTTGTCAACATCAAATTAAAGGCATTTTCTGGCACCCCCTTGTTGTTTTGTTTATAGTGTGAATGTGAGGATAGGACGTTTTGGACACAAGGACGGCTTTTCAGTTACTGACATCCTGACACTGACAGATCCTTAGTTTTTGGTTTCTAGGTAGGGAAGTTCCTCTTTAGAATGGGGCCACAGAGGCATTTTCCCAACCCATTTTTATTGAAGTAATAACCAAAAACATGACAACTTTGTGTCTGGTTTTCATTTCCGACACCTCTCGGTAGAAAGACCAAGATGGGCCCCAGAGTGGGGAGAGTATCGAGAAGTCCGAGTGGGAAGAGAAAAGCAAGCCCCGGTGTGCGGAAAGAACTGTGGAGAGAGACTGAGAAATACCCCCGTGTGGGGATAGAGAAAAAGCAGAGCCCCAGAGCTGGGAAAGAAGGCAGAAACCCCATGGTGGGGAGTGAGAATGATAGGGTTTCAGTGTGGAGAGAAAGGGACTGAAAGGACCCAAGATTGGGAAGAGCAAAACGGAGGAAGGTTAACCTGAAGGCAGACGGACAATTTGCAAGAGAAACGGAGACCTGGCTGGTCCCTGGGACTGCACTCCAGCAGTACACAAACTATATACTTGGGACAGGGAACATAGGTAAGGGCCTATGGAAAAGAGACACCGGGTTGGGGGGGGGGTCAGAAGCCATCCCTTTCATTGGGCAATGCCCAAAAGTATGTCTTGTTTGTTATGTTTTTCCTTTGAGTAGTAGGGCGAAAAATTGGTTAGAATCGGATTCTGGACAGAGGGCTTGATTTACGTTTAGCCATCTTGACACACCGACAAGCACCCCCTTTGTCCTCTTTATTGTAAAGTAGGTGTTAGTATCACAGGTTTGTGGAAGGATTAGATTTTTTTACTGTGAAGAAGATAAAACATATGCCAATCATGCCTCCTTGTCCGTCTCCTGATTTTGACTTGACACAGAGGCCATCTGTGACGTAGGCTACACCAGGAGAATCTGTGGTAGGCCCCGATACACTGCTGTGTAATATTTATGGAGAGACCGTCCAGCAAGAAAGATGCACATCGTTGGGATGCTTTGTTACAGAGGTTTTAAAGCAAGTCTTGTCATAGAATGCTGAAACAGTCTGGCCTTGAAAGAGTTATTGTTATTGTACAGTACCCTCTGTTCTAGCTCTGCACATAATCTCATACTCCCAATTTTGCCTCGAAACAATTGTGTGCCCTCCGAGTCCTTGGCGGGCACTGCAGGAGCCCTGATCTAAGAAGTAATTAAATGGCTCCCTCTTTTAAGCACATTCTGTTGAAATACAATTAACTTCTAAACCTTTTTGTGGGCCCGTGGTAAACGTCTTGCTTATGCAGGCATGCATGGAATGTGGTGCAGCCAGACACTATGAAAGTTAATTAAGCTTTGCAAGAACTTGTTAAATTGTAATAATGTGAGCAAGGCATACTATGTCTGCCGCACAAATAGTCAGTATTAGACAAAGATGTAAATGTTAAAAACTGTAAGTTATTGCATATTAGTTCTCCTGTGTCTCTCCTTCTTAGTTGAGAAAATGTCTGTGTAATATACAATTGTAGATGGGTAGCTAATCTTCGAGACATTTGATGGACAACCAGAGCAAAGCTCGAGTTGTATGTGATGTCACTTGGAAATCTGAGGTGGAATACACTCTGTTCTTGAAAGCTGCCAATTAGTGCTTGGCGATATGGACCAAAAGTCAGATCTCAATATTTTTGGGCTGAATGGCGATATACAACATAGATCTCAATATTGTTTGTGGGTTAAATGCTCAGTTGTAAGCCACCAACTATATGTGAGATGTCACAAACACATTTATTTATAAGTCATTGATCAAAATAAAGTGCAAATACAGGGCTCTTCTTCCTGTATGAGAATACACACAGCTGTTGTTAACGATATTGCCTCATCCTATATCGATTTTGAAAATGTATCGATATTTCTCCAATACTCAATATATCGCCAGGCCTATGTGTGCATGACCCAAACTGCATCCCTTTTACACACTTTACACTTGCCATTATTGACTAGCATTGTAGGGGTGTAGAGTGGTGATTGCTTCCATTGCACCACTTTGTTGTAGCACAAGTGCAGTTTGCCCACAATCCCAAGACTGCACTGTAATTAATTTGTCGAGCCACAATACTGAATGCTATGCTCAACAATTGAGCACTGAAAATACTGTTTGGCAAATAATCACAAGGCTGTTTTGCATTTTATTCCTTCACCTGCATGTATCTGTTCCTGTTCTTTACACACCGTGGGAAACATTACTTCACAATATACTGCCTGACCATGATCACAAGGCTGTACTACCAGGAATCCTACCATCACCTAGTGTGATGTGCCTTCTCCCTTCCTTCCCATATACTCCAACACATAATCTACTCCTGAAAATAGTGTCTCTCTCTACCAGTACTGATTTTCTTCCTTATGAAGCACAAAGGCTAAGTGCTAACGTTTTTTGGCAAGGGCTCAGAGTATGATTTGCCCACGATCACAATGTGGGCCTTGCTGTTGTCAAGAACAGGGGTTGAAATTGCTAGGAGCTGTTTGGCTCCTGCCTGTGGTTGCCTAGAAGAGCCTGGCTAGTTTGGCACCACCAGCAACCAGGAGCTACCTATGACTCTTAAGGCCTGCAGGTGCCATTCAAACACACTATGGGTGGTTAGGGACTGTATATAAAAGTGCTTTTCGACCAATATAGAAAACATTTCAGCATAATGGGTTCTATATATTGGAGAGGAAGTTATAGTTTGGACTTCCTGTTGAAGTTAATAGAAGTTCCGCGTTCCCCTGAGGTCACTCCTGCTTGCTGGGCGATGCCTCATATCTAGGAGCTGGTTTTAGCTCCTGCCCATCAAATCTTCATTTCGATCGTTCAAGAACTACTCTCCCTCAGTGACACTAGCTTATTGCAATGCCTGTCATACTAGGATTTAAATGCAGGGTGGAAATTGCTAGGAGCTGTTTAGTTTCTGTTTGTAGCCTAGGAGAGCTTGATTGATGTGCTTGAAACAAACAGCTACCAGGTGCTACTTTGGCTCCACAGGCCAATTTGTGCCTTGCAAACATGCATAAGTGAAATTAATATGGAGTATTTGAGAATGCTAATAAAGAAGAATTAGAACACATCTGGTATGCTTGATGGGACTTTTTGTTGTAAAAATTAGCTGTGAAATCTGAGGGGTACTGTTCTCATGTTCATTTAAAGTCTGACAACTATAATTCATTGTGAAACTCCAGTGACCCGGAGGGTCATATATGATGCCCTCAAGGGATAAACCAGTCACGTGGTCCATATATTGTGCACAATTGAATTCCATTATTTTGACAAAAGAATCTGTAAATGAAAATGTTTTCCCATAATACAATGCATATTCCTTAAACATGTGGGGATGGACCTCCGATCTCCTTACATAAAATAAGTGAGTGCACGTTTGTCCGTAAAGCAAGTTTATTGTATACAAACGGCCAGGAGGGGCTAGACTACTCCTTACAGACAGAACTAACCCAATTCTCCTCGAACCACATAAAGGTTACAACGTATATACCAATGCCAATCCCACTTCAGCTTGGCAGCCTCCCTTGTCTCCCCTCCCTCCACACCCACACTTTCCTCCCTCCGGCCCATAACACCTGATGAAGTCTGTAAAGTTGTCTGCTCTATGAAGGTCTTATCCAAATAGGTGCACCCCTGCTCTTCTAGAACTGTTAAGGACATCTCCTCTCTCGCCACGGCTCTTGCCGATTTCTGTAACCACTTCCTCACCACTGGTTCTTTCCCTCTTTCCCTCAAGCACTCTCTTGTGCACCCTTTCCTAAAAAAAGCCATCTGCTGACCCCTCCTACCTAGCTAACTGGCACCCTATCTCCACTGCCCCCTTCCTGGGTGAACTCTTGGACAAGTTGGTCCTCCCCCAACTGAACCTTCATACTGAACTCGTTGGTTGCCTCCGTGAACATCAATCTAGATTCCGGGCATACAGAGGCACGGAAACTGCTCTCCTGGTCACCCGTGAAGACATGCTTGCAAATCCTGACTACAACTCTCCTGCTGTTCTCATTCTCCTCGATCTCTCCTCTGCCTTTGACACGGTCAACCATTCTATCCTCATAAAACGGCTTTGCAATATCCTTGGCATCACGGATTTGGCATTGGATTGGCTGACCTCTTTCCTCACTAACCGCCCTTCCCTGCTGCAACTGGGCCCTTTCTCCTGCACCACCTCACTCTCTACCTGCGGCGTCCCCCCGGGTTCTATCCTGTCACCGTGGCTCTTCAATATCTCACCCCTCTTGCTCACCTAATCTCCCCCCTTTTATCCTTACTTCCAGTTTTATGCTGATGAGACACAGCTTTCCTTCAAACTTCCCTCAACTACTTCTTCTCTCTCATCCCTGATTGTCTGACCGCCATCACAGGCATGGTGTGCGGCTAATGATCTCTGTTTTAATGCCAGTAAGACAGAGTTCCTTCTCATTGGGATACCTGTGCCCTGTTTCCCTCCTACCCTCTGGCCATCCTCCTTAGGCCCTCTACCCTCACCATCCTTTGAGGCCAAAAACCATGGGGTCATCTTCGACTTCGCTCTCTCCTTCAATCCTCACTTCTTGGACCTTGCCAAGAAGGGCCACATCCAGCTTCACCTCCTTAGACCATTCTCCATTTCCTCACCTTCCCCCAGAGGCTCAGCATCTCCAGAGTTCTGGACCTCTATAGGCTAGACTACTGCAACAGCCTCTTCTTCAGTCTCCCCATTTCCTCGCTACGCCCCCTTCAAATAATCCAGAATTGGGATGCAAGACTTATCCTTGGCCTCAAGCCCAGAGACCGTATCTTTCCAGCCCTAAATTCTCTCCACTGGCTCCTGGTGGCCGCAGAGATCAAATTCAAGACCCTCTGCATCATCCACAAGGTTTTCTGGAGCCTGGGACCACGCTGTCTCCAACATTCCCTCCCTAAATACTTCCCTGTTAGAACCCCCGCTTGTCTAACTCCAACTCTATGCTTGTCAAACGCTGTAACGCTCACCTGACTCCCACGGAGGCGCTGGCCTGGTTCGCGCTGCTGTGACCTCTTCTAAGGTGATGCGCAGGGTTCGGAAGACGGACTGGACCGGGCCCCCAAATCTGGTTTGTCTGGCTCGGAGAAGTATCCTTCTGTAGGCGAAAATAGGGGCTTAACTGTCTGCGGGGTAATGCAATCAGCCTCCCACTTTCCCCTCTCACCCTCCTCGAAACCCTTCTGTGATTCCTCGTAGCGTCTCACCTTAGGGTCTGGAAGGACGAGCTCTCCATCCTGCTTCTGATGCAGGGGCGCGTTGGTATCCAGTTACTTCACTGGATTTTCGGATTGATGAGAACCAAACTTGCTTGGCTTCAAGGTAAGTTTTTTGATAAGAGGTTCCCCTTGTGTCCATGCATTCATGTACTAATGCTAGTGTCTTTTTCCCCATAGGGGCCGGGGTACGGAATGCCGGGGAACAGGCACCGACCCGAGATGAGAGGTGAAATCCTTGTAGAAATCAGGTAAGTCTTTAATGAGCGTTTTTTGGTAATGTCTTTTCATTCGCTCATTAACGCTGATGTCTCTTTTTTTGCCAGGATGCGGTGCGGACCCAAAATGAAGAGGGAATGAATCAACAGGTAAGTCTTAACATGGAGATTTAGCTTTCCTTATTCCCTTCTCTCTCTCACCTTTTGTTCTGGTCTTTTTCTTCCTAGGCGCTGGGGCATGACTGCGAATCCGGATGATCGCTGCTGAACATGGAGGCGCCCTGTAAAGGTGAGTGGAATGCGGCGCTGCAGCGATCGACGCGATGAGCGTTTAAATAAAAGTCTTCCTTTTCAGGATTGTCGGCGAGATGTCTCCGGGATGCGGATTTAGCAGGTAAGGACTTTTCCTTCTTCTGTTCTCTTCTTCTCTTCCTTTGCAGGTGATCCAGGATGCTGGCAGGCGTGGCAGAAGTCAGGATGCAGGAGCAGACACGGTGAGCGTCCAGCTGCTAGATGCAGAACAACACAAAGCACATGTGGCTGTTCGGGTGGGGTTTAAATAGCCTTGGAAGAAGTTCCAGGTATGTATCCTTCCTCCAATCAGGTATGTATTCTTCCCCGACCACGCCCGGATGGTAAATTAGTCCCACAGGTAAAGTAGTTCCTTTCAGGCCTCAAGGAGGCCGGGATCCTGCAGCATGGTCTGCATCAGTTAAGTACACCCAAGCACTTCCATAATGAGCCTGGCGCCTATGGCGCCAGGACACTGTCCAAAGGGCCCCTATATGGGGTTGCTGGGTCCTTCCTTGGGGACTGGATGTCCGCTTTCGGGGAAGCAGGGCTTGAACCGGCTCCCCGGGTGCAGGCATCATGACAAACGCTTCTCCAAGCAGAGAGCTGGGGGCAGGTCTCTCTCTTCGGCTGGTGCCTCTCTTTGGAACAGCCTACCTACTCCTATCAGACTTGAGCGGGACCGCCTTAAGTTCCGGAAACGTCTCAAAACTCTGCTGTTTCCAGAGAGTTTACAACGGGGCAGTTTGAGTGCTTGCATTGCAGATGAGGACCCATAGTGGTTGAAGGAGTAGAGGGCTTCAAATGTTTTAAGATATTGTTTTTGTAAGGAGTGAAGGGTAAGGCTGTTTGTTGGAGGGGGTTCTTTTGTTCTCATTAATAGGACTTGAACCAGGAACGCAATTTACTTTTAGTAGCAGAGTTTCTGCATGATAGTTCCTCTGGCTTAGTGAGGTAGGTCGGTTGGTTGGTAACAACGTTTTTGCAAATCGTGCAGTATGTCTTAAACAAATTTCAGAGGAAGCTACTAGGTTTACACTAGGTTGGGGGTGACGCAGTCATGCTGATGCTTTCCTTTTATTAGTTTTACCACTGCAAGGCGTTCTACCTGGCGTGGGGTATAGGGAGGTCTCGGACATAGCTGCGAGAATGTCATTACTACCATTTGAACGACTGTTAGAGTTTAATATTTGGTGCAGGTTGTGAGGGAAGCGGAGAAAACTTCTACTGCCCTGGTTCAGAATCCGGTTTCTACTTGGAAACGTGGTGTTGTCAGTGAGGAGATTTGTTTCAAATTGAGATGGGTGTGTGGCATCTAGGCATATGGCAGAGGTTGTGTAGACCACCATTAGCTGGAGCTGTTTCTAGTCTGATTGTCACATGGCGACATTTTAGTGTGATTGGAGCACCCCAGGAGTGTCAGAGGGGGGCAGGAACTGGAGCCCTGACACAGAAGGAAGAAGACTGTGTGATCGGCGCTGCAGCACAAGCATTCAAAGCAACCAGCAAGTTTCTAATGCTTGAGAAACCTGGTGCACGTGGATCTATGTGATTTTACCAAAAACATTTTCAGAGAATGATTTTTTAACTAAACAAAAAATTGAAAAATAACCCACATTTTTAATTGCTTTTATTAGGGGTCTCCCCCCTCCCCCCAATGGCCCTGTTTGACTATGTTTATAACCCCACCACAACACCCTCCCCACCTGTTTTAATCCCTTACCCACCCCCCATATTTTATTTTTTTGTTAAAAAAAATCATTCTCTGAAATGTTTTAGTTAAAATCACTGGATACCAGTGTGCATGTGTGAACTGAAGCGTTTCCTAAATTATCTCTAACAGTGAATTGCTCAATTAAGGAGAAATTAACAACTATATCTGCTAACAATACAACAAAAGGGGAACACTTTGTATCAGAGTGGTCGCGTGTGGCAAGGAACATGTTTTAGAAAGTATCTGAACCCTGAACTATTTAATTAAAGGGCAACAAACAGATACATTGGTTCAATATTAAATAAAAGGGAATATCTTGCATTGGAGTGGTCGCGTGTAGCAAGAAACAAGTTTTCGCAGGTCTGCGCACATTGAACTATAAATTTAAAGTGAAACTAATAATTATTGAACTCCATAGGAAGGGAAAACAAACCCTAAGCAAGAAGTCTAATTATTCAACATCGAATTGACTTTGCAGTTACAAAGAACTAATACTTTGCTACTAAACATAATTAAACAGGGGGAATCTAAAGGAGAGAAACTTTAAATCAATACAAATCATCATACGTTGGAGTGCTAAAGTGAATATAATTATAAACCAATCACTGTATGCTGCAATATAAAAGGAAGTGAAAGGAACAGGCAAACAAAAGATACTGCAGCCCTACTTACAGTGACATTTTCAACATGTGGAAAAGCTACAAAATTATCTGAACTGTACACTTGAAAACAAAATACAACTAAACTATAGAAGACCAGGACATTTTGTGTTTCTTTAGGAATTGTGGCACTTGGAACTTGGGAAAGGGAACCCTGAGTCCTGACTAGAAGCCTTTCATTTCAAGATCCTTTAAATTGTGTGATTTAGAACTTGGGGAAGGGAAACCCGAGTCCTAACTTGGGGGAGGAAACCCAGAGATCCGGACAGACTATTACACTCTAAACCTCAGAAAGGGAATTTTGAGTCTTTTCTTTGTTGAAATGTTTTATACTTAGGGAAGGGATCTGAAAAGGAGCTGTGAGCTGGAAGAAGCTCTGGACTTTGTGTTGAACACCTTTTTTCTTTTTGGTTTCTGACATCTCTACACATTGGGCATCAATGCAAGTCTACCGGTCCGGGCCGCCAGGACTTGCAATGTCCCGGTGACACCGGGAAGTCAGTCGCCGGGAAAATGTTAAGAGTCTGGCAGCAACCCGCTGGAAGCACTGGAAGGGTTACCGTCGGACTCGTAATGAGGCCCATTGTATAGTAATAGTTGTGAGCGCAAGCATAGGTTTTGGACACAGACAGATTCCTAAGTTAAACTCTTTGACTTAGACTTTCTTTAGTTTTATTTACATAGGGAAATCCCACCTTGGTATAGGGCAAGTTAGGCCTTCTTCATGATGCCTTCACACTGTTGAGAGTTCCAATATTATTAGACTGGGACATCTTTATCTAATATCAAAAAGGACACCGTAGACCATGTGAATTGTGACAGGCTCTGTGCTGTACTGGTGCCGGAATCCTGTTTCTAAAGCCAATTGGAGGGCATGGTGGTTTAGGTGAGTTTGGAGTTAGCTTGACGGCGACTGCTACTTATTGTGTTGTTTCAAGTAAGGAGGGCTTGCTGACTGTACAGTAGTTAATGGCCTCATATAAATATTCATTTAAGGAGGTCCAGGATTTGTCAATTTTAGTAGAAGAAAGGAAAATGGTTTATGCGAGAGTCCTATTGTCCATATTGTTATTGTTTACAGTAGGGGTGATGGCTTCCTTTGAGATGGATTTGATAGCCAGTTTACTGGTGGCTTTGTTGGGTGCTATGGTGTTTGCATGATCTTTGAAAGTTGGAGGTTAGTAGCAGTTACATTATGGTATACAGTGATGGAAAATGTAGAATATTTGAGGCCAGGTTCTTAAGCTCCATGGTCCCATGCTTGTGCGTAGTGTCCAGTTTGGTGCCCAGGGTCATCTTGCTCATTGTTCCATCCGTGATGGTCTGCATCAGTATGGCACCTAGAGTTACTTGGATTATCATAGTGCCTGGCCGGGGTTTTTGAAATCGTCATAGTGATTTGCAGTCCTGCATGGCAATGTTGTGCATCAGGATGAGCTAGGGTTTCCAGGGTAGTAAAAGCAGATTGGCTTTCCAGTGTGACAGGTTCATCTTTATGATTTGGGTTCAGGGAGCGTTACCCAGCTTTTGGTGAGGATGTTTTGGGCCCCCTGTGAAGCTTGGATATTAAAAGAGGTTTTGGGATTGAGTTAATTAAAAGATGTCTGTAATGTAGATTGTTCCTTTCTTTTTTTTCCTGTTTAGATGCGAACATCCATTTCATGCTGGCCGCTGCTGTGCAGCCTTCATGCTGATACATGGCTGTATTAGAGTACTTAAGTTGCCCTGGCAGTAAAGATGCCTGTCACAGCTCTTCCTTCTCCATCGTTGCTGCCTTACTGCTAACTTGTTTGTTAGTCTCTGGGTGGCAGTGTGAATTCCATGCATGGTCGTGGGGAGTTTTGTCCCTAGTGGTCCCCCCCAAAGCATTTTAATCTCTGGGGGCACACTACCTTTCTTGTTCTCGATTGGAACTTGTTCCAGGATTGCTCCTTCATACTGTTCAATTTTATAGTATTACATTAAATTCAACTCTTTCTCTATTTTGCAAATCAATCACTCATATATGAAAACACTCCCAGATGATTATCTTTTTAGTAAGTGGTTATATCTTTTTATTTATTTTTTTGGTACATCCATGTCAACATAGTACTTCCTTTTTTCTTGCATACGAAGCATCGTTGTCACCTGATTAGTTGTGGTGTTTTGCTAACTGTCAAGAAATATGCCTAGATCACTTTCAATGCCATCCAGTTTTGATAATTATATTGTACACAACACATTGATCTATTTGATCCATATTAAAATTGTACAATCTTTTTTGGCAAAGTCGGAATTTGCTTTCAGCATATATCTATCTATACATCTTGCATTTGTAGTCTGCTAACTTAATCTACAATGACCATCAAGTGGGATCCCCACATTCAACCTACACTTGCTGAAATCTACTCTCTTAGACCTACCAAATGTAGTGTGAAAGCCGATTTCTCCTCTTTATCGTGGGTTGGTCGGAAACTTGAACATCTTATGCTCTATGGCAGCATCCAGATTATCAGTGCCTTTTGTAGTGGCAGCAATGTTGTAGTGTTTATCCCTACCTTCTTCATGAAGGACATTGTGTACTGAGTCGTTTCTGAATATATCTACCATTCTAGATGAACACCATTATACAACACAGATTCAAATTGACCATTTGGTAGCCTACAACAGATTGAACCATTCACTTTTTCTAACATCACTGATCTATTCGATGGAACTTTTGATCGTGGACCAAGTGGATCTTTTCTCTAGAATTGTAGCCAATTTGGTACAGTTCAGCCACCCAAATCTTTGATGGGAACTTTGCGTCCTGCCTAAAAATCTCTGCATCACCCTTGTGTTTAATATATGTTCATCCCTTGGAACAAATGATATAGCCACACCATCTGTATTTTTAGATGTATACCGACCACACACCGATCCATCTTTAACTGGAAGGTCAAAGACAGTTACATATGCCTCAAACGTGTTACATGTTACTGCATTTGATTAAACAGACGGCCGCCTGGGAAAATCCTGATCACTGAAACAAAAGGTGTACATTACATTGTGTAATCTCAACTCCTACGTTCTCTCCCCACTCAGTATAAACATCATGGTAAGGGACACCCATTCCCAATGGTACAAGATCACCACTCTGCTTCTGATTAAGCACTCTGTGGTACTTGCCAACATTTAGAGTTGGCACTATCTGGGCTCATGAGACATAATTGAAGTGGGCCCTCTCACAAAAACGCATTGACACGCAACAGGTACAAACTAGGGTGTTTGCTCTGTGTCGGAACACAAGGTTTATGTACTTCAATGTCTCCCACAGTAACATTGCATAGTATTTGATTTCCTCTGCTCCACGCATATGATTTTCTTGTGAAAAGGCTTTGTTTAGCTGCTGACACAACTACACTGACAAAAACCTTACTTTGAACCATATCCTGTTAGTCCACCTACTGACTTCAAATGAGATAAAAACAGGGCAGGTGTCCAACACTTTTATAAGGGTAGGGACCACAGAATAGACTTGCAAGTGTATATTTTTCAATTCCTTTATTTGGATCTTGACAGTGAAGGGTTGTCGGGTGGCCTGTGGGATTGGAACCAACTCAAGAAGGAGTTTCTAAGCAAAGTGCGGTGGAAGAAGGTATGAAGCCAGTTCGGTGAAGAGGTCCATTCTAGAAGGATTACTAGTGTCCAGAGTCCAATTCCTAGTCTAATTTCCAATATCCTGGATGCCTGCAAAGGGCAGTGTTCTCGAAGTCACTCCAGTCACAGGGAGTTCTTTAGTGCCCCAGCACATTTCTTTTTGGGTTTTCACCTTTTGCCTTTGCCTTGCTCTTTGTTTTATCCTCTATACATGCGCAGTGTCCTCAAAACTGGTCCCGGGAAAGCCCTGTATTGCACCCTTCTTGCCCTAGGAGTTCATCTTTTGTTTATTCCAGCATGAAGTCTCCCCACTGACCTGGGTAATTCTGGATAGGATTTTCTCGCTATAATTACATCCGTAGGATGGTAACAAAAGACTGGTCTTGCAGATTTCAGGCTGAGAAGGCTGCACTTGCAAGTTCAGTCTTTTGGTACCAGCCCTCTCACCGGTCTCCTTCAGGGGTGGGTTGCTCCCACCTCCCCACACCCTCCTCCCACTGTATGTATTTGCTGCAGGCTCCAGCTGCCTCTGTTTGTAGTCTGCCAGCCCTGAAGCCATCACCCCAACCACAGCACATTGCGTTTCTGTGTGCAACCTTTTTTCGTACTTCTGGGGTCATGGCATACATACCACAAACATTTCTCCCTCTGCCCACGGATGTTCTCCAGGGTTTGCAAGGTTCCTTTACCTGGGCTGGTGACTTTTCAATTGCTACCAGCTTGGCCTACAGTCCCCAACTGACTTTGTTCTCCACGCACTTCATAGGGTCTGGCACCTAAAAAAAGTTGGGTCCAGGTTCTCAGGAGGCTTCCTAGTGTAACCTGTTCCATCAGGCTGGTCTGCACTAGGCTGTAGCATAACTGGTCCAGCCACTCACCCGGTCACATTGCTACTAATTAGCCTTATTGGCTTGGGCAACACAGAAAAGACTCATTTGCTTTTTCAGTCACTAGAAACTCTCTCTCTCATTACCCCCCTCTCTCGATCTCCTGCCCCTCTTTCTCTCTCTATCTCTCTCTCTCGTTCACCCCCTTCTCTCTCCACCCCCCTCTTTCTCTCTCTGCCCCCCCCCCCCCCTCATGCGTATAAATCGGTCTGTGCCTCAGGCCCCGCAGTCTGCGGTTACAAGAAACCGGTTTGCCATGTTGAGATCAGGCAGCACTTTAACGGTGGGTCACAGCAGTGCCGGCCTTAGGGCAGAGCGGGCCAGGTGATCGCCCGCGGCGCCATGCCCTCCAGGGCACCATTAGCCCACCACGCCAGCTCGGGAGAGTCTTTCAAGGTCTCCCTTGAGCTGGCATAGTGGGAGCAGGCACGCCAAGCACCCTTTTGTTATTAAATGCGCCTGCCGTCGCATTTAATAACAATAGTGTGCTGATGCTTCCCATCAGCACCCTACTCAGATGATTACCTCCCCGCTCTGATGTGGGAGCGAGGCCGTTTTCATTAGAATAGGGCGCTCATGCATTTGCATGAGCACCCTATTCCAGTGATTAACTCCCTGCTCAGGCGCTATGGCGGGGAGTTAGAAACAAAATTGGCTATTTTGCATCTGTGGGAATTGAATAACATAATTGAAGGTGTGGATTTAAAGTTGTATTCGGGGCACTAGGGGTTAAAGCCCACTATAGAAGTGGCCGCTCCTCACACTGCTTGTTAGTTTGCAACAATCCTACCTGTACGGTGTTAGTGGATTTCAAACTAGCCTGCGCCCATTCACTCATTGAACTCTTTCCCACAACTGTACGTTTTGTACCTGTTGCCATGGGGCTTGAGCGTGAAATGATATTGAAGGGGGTACGGGGGGTGCACTCAGGGTATGTAGTGGGGTCCGGGATATTGGTCTTCCGTCATCTTCTGTCCACCCTAGTGTTCGACGTGTTGCATTGAGATGCCTTCACGGCGCAGAGCCACACGCAACTTTGCTCCACTCTATCGTGGGCACTCCAGTAGCACCCATTATTTGCCTGCAGTGAGCCCGTCCCTCAGGCTGTTAAAATAGCATAGGGTCCGAGCACCAGCCACGGAGCTCTGTCTGTGACTTTGAGTTTCAGCAATGCCCACTGAGCCTTTAGTCCTTCTTAGGGGTGGTGGGGTTAATAATGAGCACCATTCAGTGGGGTATAAATGGCCATTGGGTAAGCAGCAGTACATAAATACCAGTAGATTGAATAAATAAATGCTTACTATAGCTATCAATATCACTAAAAAATGTGGCGCTCCCCCCCTCCACATGGACATGGGGCGAGCGGGGTGGGGCAAATGTTTTTTTAAATTAATCAGGGTGCTGCTGCCGCTAAGGCCGGACCTGGATCACAAGTATCGTGTCTGATAGCACTCAGGCACAGTAATAGGGAACCTGCTGCAATACGCACGCGCCCTCCCTGAATTAGACGCAGAGACAGCAGAGGTTCTGCAACACCATCTTTACTGAACTCCAACATAACATTAACCCCCCCTTTCTACACAACCCACACCACCGTGCCGCGCCCTCCTACTTCACGTGACCTGTGTCATGTGTCCCTGACGACATCACACACAGCCGGTGTACCTGTAACTGTTTCCCTCGGTTTAGCCCTTTTGCACTCCGCACAAGCACTCCTTGATTTCTTTGCCTGCTGCTGAATCTTTTTTCGACTCCTGTTCGTAATATATGCCAGAGCTTGCGATCAGTGAGCTTTGGTAAATACTTACAACAGAATAAAGTTTCCCAGAAAAATATTCCTAACAAAAAATGGGAAACGTACACACCGGAGGCTGTCCCTGTTTCCACTCGCACATCTACACGGAAATGTTCAGATCGCTGGTAATAGCAGGTCACTGCCATAGCAAGTATCTATATTTTCTTTTTTTTATTTATGTTTTTATTAAGTTTTTTTTAGGAAAACAGTTAATTCAAACGATAACAATACAAGGGAAAGGAATGCGCACATCAATTCATCAGGTCGTCAATCCAAGTTCCCTTCCCAGAAATCCATCCCCATTTAACAAAGCATAACAATACATTCTCAATTCATCAAACTTAGCGAAATCGTAAACAAATTCATTTCTCAACCATCAATTGGAGAACAGTGCAAGAGTAGAAGAAAAAAAAAAGAAAAGATACAAAAACCTTAGTTTTGGAGTCTGTGCAAACCTTAGCAATATCAATTCTGTGCAATAATAAGCAACCTCAAGTCTGTCAGGAATTCATAAAGTGCCTCATTAAGCTCGGCTGAAAAAACAGCTGCTCTCTGTCCGATACATAGTCCAAGAAAGGGTTCCAAATCTGCATGAATTTCGAGAGCTTCCCCTCTAGCATGGCAGTAAGCTTCTCAAGACCCATCAATTCCCACACCTTCACCCACCAGTACGCCACGTGTGGCCCTTCCACTGATTTCCAAAAGTGAGCCCTTTTGATTCGTGCCGCAATAAGTAACTGAGCGATTACGGCTGCTCTGGAGCCCGTCATCGGGAAGGACCCATCCTCAGGCCTTCTCCCAGTACTAGTATACGCAGGTCCATAGGAAGCAGCTTGCCCGTGATGTCCTTGATATTGGAATGGACATCCTACCAATAGGCTTGGATGACCGAGCAGTGCCACCACATGTGCCCCAAATCACCTTGCTCGCCACAACCATGCCAACACGTATCCGGGTACTCTAAATTCATTGCATGCAACCTAGTCGGTGGGAAGTACCAACGAAAGCAGATCTTGACAGCATTCTCTTTTACCAAAGTACACCTAGAGCTTTTGTGGGTTCTGTGCCATATTTGCTGCCACGATTCCTCTGTAATTTCAACCCCCAGTTCCCTTTCCCACGCCATCATGTAAGGAAGCTTCTTGCCCTCTGAGGTATTTTCCAGAAGACTATAGCAAGCAGCTAGCCTATGTGAGCTCTGCCCCTCGAGAACTCTCAGCTCTATGCCGAATGGCGCTCTATTGGCCGCTTGGCGAGTGTCCCTATTAGTCAGCCAATGTCGAAGCTGTATGTATCTAAACCGTTCTACCTCCGACAACCTAAATTTCTCCTTACACTCCTGGAATGTCAGAGGCTCCTGGTCCGCATACAAGTCCCTAAGCCTTAAGGGCCCCTCTGACTTCCAGCCTTGAAATGAACTGGGGTTTAGTCCCGGTGTAAATGCCGGGTTTTGAACCACGGGGGACAACAGACCCAACCCCGGAGCAAACCCCCTTTGCGCAGCTGCTTTGTCCCAACTTCGGAGCGTCGCCAATGTAGTGGGCAACAGTCCTCCCTGATAGCTCCGCGCCTCCTTGGGCAGGAAAGGGAAATACTCCAATGGACAGGGGGCAGCTTCTTGCTCAATTTCCTGCCATTTAGGAGTTTCGGAGGAGCTTCCCCACGCTAGCATAGGTGCAACCTGTGACGCTCTGTAGTAGCACAGGACAAAAGGCAGACCTATGCCCCCGTGCATCGCCTTTCTCGTCAGGAGTCTATATGGGATTCTAGGCTTCTTATTTCCCCACATAAAGCGCCCTATCTCCATCTGCATATCTATGAGGTCCCTCTCCGGAATCTGCATCGGTAAAGAATAGAAGGCATACAGCAGCTTCAGAACAAGAGACATCTTCACTGCGCTCACCCTGCCCAGCCAGGAGACTTCCTGCGAATCCCAACGACAAAGCCACTCTTTGGCTCCTCTCAATAGTGCCGGTATGTTTGCTTTAAATAGACCTGCATAGGTCGGGGTCAGTTTAATCCTCAAATAAGGAATATTCATGGAAGACCAGGGAATGGGAAAGGCCGCCTGTACCTCCGCCAGGCCCTCTGGGGATTCAGTTAACGCCATACCCATCGATTTATTAGCCTTCACCTCAAAGCCGGACATTTTTTCAAATCGGGATAATAAGTTCATCAGGGGAGGGATGGATCTAGGTGCATCGTTTAGGAAACACAGCAGATCATCCGCATATAGCGCTATTTTATGGCATTGTCCTGCGAACTCAAAGCCCATGATCTCCCTACTCAGTCGGACATGCTCTGCCAAGGGTTCTAATGCTAAAGCAAAGACTTGAGGGGACAGGTGGCAACCCTGCCTAGTACCCCTATATAAACGTATTTCTGGGGTCCAATTTGCGTTCACTTTAACTTTAGTGGAGGGGAGCTGATAATTGGAGAGGATCAGCTTAAAAAAACCAGGGCCAAACCCAAACCTCTCCAGCACCAACTGTAGGTAACTCCATGACATACTGTCAAAGGCCCGATGAGCATCCAGCGATAACAGTGACAATTAACCCGGCAGTCTAGGGGCCAAAGCTATTCAATCTATCGCCCGACATATGTTATCGCTTGTCGAACGATTACGTATAAACCCTGTTTGGTCTTTCTCTACTAACATCGGCAGTACCTCTCCCAGGCGCCCTGCTATTACCCTACTCAACAGCTTCGCATCTGTGTTTAGTAAAGTAATAGGTCGATAGAGTCCACTACAACACTGATTTTGAAGCCTGGAAGGAACCCGGCTGAATGTGCATCCTGCCATCGAAGCCGAGACCGACCCGGTTGCCCAGATATCGTTAAAGAGTTTTGTTATGTAGGGGGAGATCACAGCCCTAAATGTCTTATAAAATTCATTTGTGAACCCGTCAGGCCCTGGGGCCTTACCCAAGGGAAGGGATCGAATCGCTGCCTCTACCTCCTCTTTTGTGATTGGCTCCTCTAAAAGCTTGCAAGTTGCTTGAGGCAGCTGTGGCAAGTGCGCATCCCGAATAAACCCTTCAGCCATATGCAGATCCGTTTGGTGGGGGGTGGGGGCGGAGTGTTCCCTAAAATAGTCCTCTACTAAGCAAGTATCTATATTAATGGCTGATCTGTGTTGTGTATTGCCCATTGAACTGTGGGCATATTGCCCCTTTAAAGAAACGAGCCATGACCTTGTCATGACTCGTCTTGATAAAAAGGGGGTCTGCTGGCACGTGAGGGTCTCTGCAGCAGAGCCCCAGGAAGTGGCAACTCTGAGTCTGTGTGTTTCTTTGTGTTGGCACTGTTGTGTGGCCACTGCACATTGTCGCAGCCCCGGCCTGGGTGCCCCCAGAGCCGAGGCTGTTATCAGCTGTGTGCCCCCAACTCCTGTCTCCAGGTCCGGTGATCCGGACTCTGCAGGGTGCCTCCTGCGGTCCGTCGTCTGTGTGCTCGCAGATCTATTGCCTGCCTGGTGATCCTGGCACCCGGGGAGCCTGCCCAGAAGCCAAGGGGCAGGTCGCACATATTGGTGACGAGGTGGTCCGGGACTTTGCACCCTTGTGCGGGTTTGCCGGAAGCCTGCGGCTGCCCAGGAACGGGCATTGGCCACGTGGTGGAGGCGAAGCAGTGTTTGCCTCGTAAGGGAGGAGCGGCGTCGGCCACAACAAAGGAAGTGCGGAGCTGGAACGCTGAGGCCAGCTGGCATCTCCCTGCGGTTCCCGAAAGCAGGAAGGAGCACCAGTGGGTCCTAGCGCGACCGCTTCAAAACAAAGGAATTCGGCGAGAGTCCGCAGAAGGTGGCCAGGGCCTGTAAATACCTGGGCCTGCTGTGGTGCAAATAAATAATACGGAGACCTGCGGCGGGCCGCCCAGCGGTCGCAAAAGAAATAACAAAAGGAGCTGCACTCTCCCGGCCTACCGCAATAGAACGGGTGAGGCCGTGGGGGGGGGTTGGCGTGCCCATCCCCATTCACTGTACGGATGCACGGGGTGGAGCCCCAATGCCGGTTATTCCCCAAAGTTATGTTCTACACACCCTCAGGGAGCAGAAAGTATATAGATAAAGTACAACTCTCTCAGTGAGGACGGCACAGAGGCATAGGAGCAGCACCAACAGCCCTGATTGCCCCCAACAGGAGAAGGCAGCTGAAACGGAATGACAAGTGGGTCCCACAGCTCACTGGGGACACGCCAGGGGCAGCACCAACAGCCCTGATTGCCCCAACAGGAGAAGGCACCTACAGGGGAAGGACACGTGGGTCCCACAAGCCCACTGGGGATAGGCTAGCAGGCGCACACACACACACACACTAAAGAGTCACATGTGTGGAGTTGGGGCCCATTGCCACGCCCAAGCCGAGCAGCGGTGTGAAGAAATGCTCCGCGCCGCATCAAGTGATCACCACAGTCTCATCAAGCCTCAGGGTAGCGGCTCTAAGCGAGTGCTCGTGTTCCCTGGTGGTAAGGATCTTGTGTGACGCTGAGTACCAAGCATGAGGGATGAGAAGAATGATGGGGCGTATCAGCAGAATGACCAGCTTGCGTCCCTGTATACCTTCGATGTGGTAGGAGCACCTTCCAGTCTGGGACCCCGGTGGACGGCGTGAGTGGAGAACCTCGCGCTATATTTTGAGGCGGTCTCGATCAAGGACAGGGATCCGCGCCCAAGCCTCCTGTATTCAGCTGGCCCGACTGTCCAGAGACTGTTTAAGACCTTGTGCCCCAGAGACCAATCATATGAAGCAGCCATTGCAGTACTGAACTAGTACTTTATGCCCATGGTGAACCAGGATTATGAGGTACGCGAGACGAGAGTCAAGGGAGAGCCTTGATGCATTTCATGGTAAGCTTCACAGCATCGCATTGTCCTGTGCTCTGGCCAACTTCGAGGATGACGAGATCAGGTCCTCAGAGAGCCCGGGCTGGCCCTCGGCCGAATCCTAGAACTGGGCCGCATCCAGGAGTTGGCAGAGGTGCATGCCTCAGCGATGAACCTCTCCAGGCAGCAGCTCATATTGGAGGCCCCCATGCAACGAGTGAAGTTGGAGGAGGTTTCAGCCGTGGGCAAATGGCAAGGAGGGAGGCCAACAAGAAAAGGGGAGTGGCTACGGAGAGAGTCAGTTGCCACGCTATGCCCTCAGTGTGGTTGGGGCCTCCCGCACAAGCACGTGTGCCCAGCCAAAGGAGATCCGTCCGGGAGGTACGGAAAAGAGGATCATTTTGCACTCGTGTGCCCAGCCCCAACACCTGCCAGCATGGTCGGGCCAGCGGCAGGGAGTGAGTCAGTCAAATGAGGCTAGGGGGGGTAGACCCCCAAAACAACGACGGTGCAGGTGGCAGAAGACTGCAGGAGGCCTTATGAGTCTGCGGAGGATGAGGAATATGAGAATTTGTTCTTTCTGTCCTGCAGTGGCATAAGTGGCCACGAGTCCTTTCAGCGGAAGCCTGGGTACCGAAGTGTGACCCCCCCAGGGAGGACAGTTTGATCCAGGTATATTTTGATACCAACAGGGGTTACTGGACCTCAAGTGGTGCGCAGACTGGAATGCACCATGGTTGCGGGCCAGCCTAGAGGGACGTTGTGTTGATTTTGTTTTGAAGTGTGTTTTGGTTTTGTTTTAATAAAGGAGGAGTGTCCTGTATTTCCCATTTAACTGTGGGCGTATTGCCCCTTTAAGTAAAGGAGTCATGACCTTCTCACGGCTCGTTTTAATAAAAGGGGCACTTGGCCTTTGACCATGCCTCGCTCAACCCAAGTCTTCCACTGTGGCTTGCATTTTTCCCAGTGGCCAATTGTCCCATAATAGGGACAGACCCTGCACTGCAAAAACGTTTTTAAAGTTATGTATTTTAGGAGGGAGGTCACAGAAGGGTGCAATATGCTTAAACTAAAAGCACAGCATTCTACAACCCTATGATATGCCTGCCTGACCTTGCCAAATGCCATGGGAGCTCCATGGTGCTGCAGTATGCTCCTTTTATAAATATGTTGCAGCACAAAGTCTACAGGAACCTGCAAAAATTGCAGGCCACAATGACAGGGGTTTGTAAAATTGATCCAGTGCCACAAACCAATCATAGTATCCGTCATTCTACTAGACTGCTACTAGACTGCCCCTTAATAAAACTCACAAGACCTGTCCTGGGTCTGGAAACATGAAATGGCTGCTCTGTGGGTTCAGAAATTGTCTCCAAGTCGAGATATCTCTGACAGGATTTTGGCAATTTCTGGGCAAGTTTAATGAGTCAGACCAGATATATGCTACTCTAGCTGGTTTTAATGCTAATCCGTTTAGTATTTTTTGCTTTTGGGGAGAATATCAAGTGAAAGCGCAAACTTTGGTACTGCAGTTTTGTGAAGTGTCATCAAACAGCACCAAAGGTATAAGCATTTCAAATAATGATCTCCTTATGGTGGGGTTCTACTTAATAAGGAAGTGAGACTCTCCTTTGGAAAAGCACTGTCAGAGATGTCTTTAACCTTGGCACCATTCGATGAAACTGCACAGAACTTTCCCAAAAATGTGGGTTTATGTTTTTTGGGAACGTTGTTTGACATTGCGTCAAGGGAAGGCAAAGTTTTATATGTAGTTGTGGGGGAGTGTAGGAGGATCCCAAGTCTTGGTTTTCACATTTAATTTTAGGACAAACTTTGGTCCGACCTGCAGCCCAAGCTGCTGGATGGATTAGCACCAAACATTTGCGAGTATGGGCAAGGGTATGCTTTTGCGCGTTTGTTGGAAATCTATTGGTTTGTTTTCAATCTGGCCAAAAGTGGCTAACATACAAAGATATCTGGGTGCGTATGGAACACTCTGCAGACCCACATGACATTTTTTTAAGGAGTTAGTTGGCCCACAGGTATTTACAAACCGAGCCTGGGGTTGCAGATACAATAAGGAGCTACCGGATAGCTAGTCCAAAGACAGTCAATCCGTTGGTTCGGGAGCAGAATTTTTTGGAAGACTGCTGTTTTGATCCAACCAACATTATCAGGTTCCTGCAGACCCTGTGCCACAAACGTTTCTAAAAATTGCATATTTCAGCTGACTGGGTCGCCTGTCCACTGTAGGCGAGGGGGCGGGGGTGGGAGAGAGGCTCAAATGGAACAAAAGCTTCTTTTTCATGGGGTAGGTGGGTCACTAGTAGACCCGTGGGGAGGGCCTCAGCCATGTCTACAGGCCTAAGCCAGGTCTTGGAACCTGCTTGAAGCCTGCATGCCACCACTGCCCACTGCAGAGCTGCTGGTCTCTGCGGCCATCAATGTGGACAAAGTGATCACTGGCCATTATCTTCTTCTCTAGGTTTGCAGGTGCCTGGCGCATGCTGAAGTGCATACCCTGAGCAAACTGGCCCTGGCCAGTCTGATGGCTTGTGACGACCTGGGCTATTCTTGAAGGCCTTATCCAGCGCAAACTGGGCTTTTTCTGCCATCTTTTTCTCCGTCAGCCATGCCTTGTTCAGGCTATTCTTATCTTGGGCCTAGTTGTGTCTCGCTGCTAAGCCATTTAACGTTTTCTTCATTACAATCAGCCTGGTGACAGAACAGGTGTCTTGTACTCGACCTCCGTGCTTGCCATGGATTGCCTTCCTATGAAATGTCATTACAGCTCTTTATCATTTTACATCTATCCTAGCAGATGGGATTTTAAATTCAATTTCCTTTTGAATGACACTGCAGTAAGGGAATTTCTCTGCATCCTCTTGTTTTCCTTCTCCGCCATAATCAGCTTAAACTTTAAACATCATCTGATTGAAGAAGTCATGTGCCTTATAGCCCATCATTCCTTGCCAACAATATGACTCCTGTAAACAATAGTGAAAGGAATCATCTCGGGGATCGAAATTGAGATTTGATGAGCAGGAGCTAAAACCAGCTTCTGGGTGTTGAGCATCACTCTGTAGGCATGAGTTACTGCAGGGGAACATGTAGCTACCAGAGATACTCCTTTAACTCTGTCAATTTTTGCATGAACCATTGTGTTTAGCTGTGTATTAGATGTGTTCGAATTCTTCTTTATTAACATTCTCAACTACTCAAAGTTAATGTCACATTTACATGTTTCGAACGCACCAGTTGGCCTAGAAGCCAAAGGTAGCTCCTGGTAGCTATTGGTTTCAAGCAAACCAGGCTCTGATATGCTAGAAGCAAGAGCTCTCAGTGCGCCTCAATTCCGAACCCTGCATCTGCTGATTTATAACCGCACTTTCAACATGCACTCTGTATAAGATTTGTCAATCATTATTTTCACTATGGTGTTTACTACTCTGGTGAATGTTACACAATGTCCAATAAAAAGGCTTGCACAACAGACATGACCAAGAAACCCATGTCAGCAAGCTGATCTCGTGGTTCAACAGCCACAGGGCCAATTGCAGTCCAGTGACAGGATGTAAGCATAGATTTCTGTTTCCTCCTTGGTTAATTGAATTTGTTTGCTTTCTTCATTTGACGCTTATACAAAGAGAATTTTAAAATATGTAGTTCTGTCTTTCAGAGTAGGAGATGCCGAATATCACATTTCACTCCTCTTTTGTCTGGTAGTCACAGATTATTTTTCATGTGAACTCCTTTTGCTTGGAGCAGATCCAAACATTCTGTTTTTAAAAACCATGATTTTTTTTTAATCTGCTTAGTTTGGCAACGAATCATTATGGAGCGCAGAGTATTCAGCCCTGGTGTGTGGTGTTTCTAGATCACATTACATGCCTTTAGCTTTGGTGATTTGCTGGTTAGGGCTGACTTTTTAGATATACGTTTTATTGTTTGTCCATCATTGCTTTGGTTTTGCATTAGTTTTTCTAGCCTAGCTAATTTTCGTAATTCTGACTTTTTCAACATCCTAATGGATGGGTATTCTGACCAGTGGGCACAGTTTCATGTGCAGCTTTGCATTATATTCCTGACACTTTGGCCCAGCCTATTGTACACCTCGTGTTTGGTCATCATTCATTTAATTGCGTTACTGTTGTTCAGAAAGGATTCCAACCTCCTCTTTAGTTTCATTTTAATCAGATCCACAGAACATTCTCTTAGGCTGTAGTCTCATTCCCTTCTAAATAGCTCATCTAAGATATTGGTACACCAGTGCTGATACAGGGATGGTACTAGAGTATTTTCCCACAACGCAAGGGCAGGGACTTTTGTGCATCTACAAGCTGAAGCAGAAGAAGAACTCTGACACAAAGACTGATATTGATATTTTATTTGTATCGCGCTCATACACAACATTTCAGAGCACGACAAGGCAAGGGAGGGTAACCAGGGAGAACAAAAAAAACGCAACGATCTTACTAGGCCCAGTGACATTGAGCACGCGCAAGTGCATGGGACAGGGAAAGGGGAGAAGTGCATGGAAGGGGGGAGAAGTGGGAAGTGCTGAGCAAAGGAAAATACAGATAAATAATACATAAATAAATAATAAAAAGCAACAGACCATGGCAAGTGCTGGGATTAAGGCAAGACAGGGTGGGTGGGTCTGGCAAGTGCAGAAAGAAGGGGGGACGCTGTATGGTGACAGATACAGACCTCAGTGCAAGGGATTGCCAGGAGGCAGTGCGGGTGGGTGGCAGGGTGAGCAGGTACCTGGGCCCGGAAGTCAGAGGGTAGGCCAGGTGCACAGTGCCGAGAGAGATGGCATATGAAAACCTATCATTTCATACTCCTAAGAGGTCTTTCCCTGCCTCAACTAAAGATCTGAGTTGACTGTCCGGATGTCTGTTAACATAAGTGTCCACCGTCCTGTGTCAAGAAAACCTTCTGTCCCTTACATTAGAAACTAAAGAATAAAGCAGTATTGTTCTGGTACCAGGAGAATGTCTCTTTTCCTGAGCTTTCGTCAAAGATCCGCACAATGCTTCTTCGGTGGGCCAGTCTCAAAAAGAACCTGAGGAAATGAGTCCCTTCACCCGGCTTGTTGGACCTCCCTCCTGGTCCGACTGGCCAGGAGAATGACTCCTATCTCCTGGTAATTACAAAAGAATCTCTTAAAACCAGGGGAGTGACCCCCTTTCCCTGGTCTGCTGCTTCTTTGGTTTGGCCCACTTGGTTCACTTCCCTGCCAAGTACTGCCACAAGGACGATGACTTGTATCGCTCTCTTGGTTTGCTTCCCAGACCCTGTTTTTTCTTTTTCTTTGGTTTGGCCCACTTGGTTCACTTCCCTGCCAAGTACTAAAACAAGGAAAATGATTGATATCACCCTCTTGGTTTGGGTCCCCGACCCTTGATGCTCTTCCCCTTCTCTTAATGTCCCCTTGGCAGCCTTGCTTGCCAATTACTGACACGAGGGGGATAGCCCTGCTCATTATGTCCATACAGGGCGTTTGCCTCCTGGACCTTCTAGCCGCTACCAGTCCCGGCGCCTCTCCTGTTACCTTGTCTGATCCCCAGATGCATGGCTGGTTCTTCCTGGGGTCCTTCTCATTTATTTATTACATTTTTATGTAGCGCTTTATGCCAAAGCGCTTAACAAGAGGATCAAAAGAATACAATAAGCATTGTAACAACTTGTGAATCAAGTAACAGAAAGCAGTACATGCAGCAATTTACAACATTATATCTGAATGGTGAGGTGCAAGATGAGTGGAGTAGGACTGTAGTGAGAGAGCCAACAGGAAGGAGTTAGGATGGGTGGAAGGATAAAGAGAAAGAGGTAGTGGAAGATGTCAGGGTGGGGATTGGAGGAGGTGGGATTTTAGAGAAGTGCGGAACGACGGGTAGGAGGAGATAGAGTGGATAGAGAGAGGAAGACGCTTCCAATGGAAAGGAGCAATAAGTTGGAAGGAAGGAAAGCGGGATGGAGCACAGGGTGAAGGAAGAGGAGTGAGTAGAAAGAGTTTGGCAGAGCAGAGGCAGCAAGAAGGGGTGTAGAAGGAGAGGAGAGTGGAAAGGTAGGGTGGAGCAAGACCGTATAGGGATTTGAAAACGAGACAGAGTGCGTTGAATTTGAGCTGGGAATGAAAGGGGAGCCAGCCTAACGAGGAGAGAGAGGAGGAGATGGAATAAAAAGGTGAAAGAAGAAAGAGGGAGCGGGTGGCAGAGTGGTATAAAGATTTAAGAGGGGTTAAGTGAGTTGAAGTCAGTCTACTCTGTATGCTGCGCGGACATCTCTGTGCCTTCACCTTGCGGATATCCTGCCCTTGGACTGACTGTATGGATGCTGCCTCTTGCGTCCAGCCTCCCATTACAGTCTGGAGTCCAGTTCTCCTCTTGACTCTGGGGGCGGGCTGCTCTCTGATCTGTCCTGGCCCTCTCTGCATCTCCTCTGGGTTTACCGGTCTCTGATCCTGGTTGGCTGTGTCTCTCTCTTAGGCAGTTCTTCTTTGGTTCTTATGGCGTAGGAGGAACCATGCCTCTGCAGAAGTCTATACTGCTGCAGTTCCTTCTTGATATTGCTGTTCATTGTTCCGGTGTTCAACCTTGTCCCAGTACCTGGATTACCAATGTTCCTGATGTTCTTCTTCATCTCAGTACTTTCCAGAGCATTGAGGTAGTTTGCTGTATAGCAGTACATAGGTCTGCTGTCTTCAAAGAGATTACTGTCGGGTGCAGCCTCACCTCCCTGGCCTCCTGGAAAAGGGCTCCCCCTCAGGAAGAAATGACAACATGTAGTGAATAGTCACAGAGCTTATGCACTCGCTGCATATGTCATGTTCATTTTGTTAAACAGACTAGGACAGATTGACGTTTTGGTCTGGTCCTTTTCTAAACCTCTTTCTCTTCACAGTTTGCTGGGTGTTTGACGAAACAATCACTTGATAAAGGTCTGTAACAAACCCATGTGGAGGCCATAAACTGAACAGAATCCACCTCTGGTGTCTCGAAGCCAGATGGCTTCCTCTGCTCTGAGCTGACTATTGGAATGGTAAAAGTACTTGCTCCAGAAGACGTTGATGCCTAACTGACCCTCCAAAATAACCAGTACCATGATAATGAAACGATAATTCCTGAAGATTTCCTAAAAAACAGAGACACAGTACTACTCTTGATACCAGTCACCTGCATGAGCACAGAGGCCGCAATACAACATACTTTAAGCGTAGCAAATAATTAAATTCTGAGACCCTAGCAGCCACAAGTCTGTCTGGGCAGGGTGTGCTATCCTTAGATGAGGTTGCCCTAAGGCCTGTGACAGCAAAAATACATTGAACTAATTATTCTGGTACCAGATGGCCACTCCATACTTTCAGTACGGCTCCAGGCAGATCTATTGACCTGAAGTATTATCCCTTTGTGGGGCATGCTTTGCAGACCTGGGCAAGCTGGTAATATGGGTCTTGTACCCTGAGCGCCCGGAGGGGCTATTTTTTATTTTTAGCTGTGGCACGCAACAGATTTTAAAAAAGTTTCTCACAAGTACTGTACACAAGTGATTATTGACACTGCTCCTTTCTGAAATGTAGATGCCGGGATATATTTAATGTGCTACCCCCAAAGCCAAAATAACCTTACTTACCCTAGTGCCCTTTTCCATATCCTATCCTTAAATTTTATACCATGAGCAAAGCAGAATATGATCAGCAGGCTTTGCTTCATTTTAACATGCACCATGCATCCGTCCCTCTGACACCACAGACAACTCACTTGTATAATTTTCCAGGCCGGAAATGCAAAGGTTTTTCTCAGAGCAACCAGATTCGATCTAAGGAGAATCCTCATATTTTTGTATTTGCTGATGTGCGTTTCGCCTAATTTTTTGTTGTTGCTGGTCTGGGGTGTTTCTAGGTCTGCAAAGGATCCGGGGCTACGCTAATGCCGTGACTGCCGGAACTCGGGGCTAGCTAGCCCTTTGGTTGTAGCGCCTGAGCTTCTATCCGGTTTCCCCCCCAAAAATGTACAAAATAAAATGTACGTATGGTATAATTGTGCGAAATCTGGCTATACTAAAATTTCATACATCACAAAATGTTGAACAATTATACCATACTATCCCATTATAGCAAGCAGGTTGCAGGGGTGTCGCGCTCCCCTTGTTCGCTATAATGGGATTCGGGGTTACATGAGTGTACCCCGCTTTCGTTAAATCAAAAGCAGGCAGGGGCAAAATAAAGTAAAAAAAGAAAATATGAAAGCACCCTGCAGCGCCATTTCCCATCCACGTAAGTGAAGGGAACTGGCGATGCAGGGAGACCGGGGATTCGGCGGCACACTTCTTTGTGGGCCGCCAAAAGGTAAGTAGGCCAGGTGGGTGCAGCGGCTAAGGGAATGTGGGTAAACTTAATGTGCGTGATTACACCACAGTGTGCTTTTTTAGAATTTGACATTTTCGAATTTATAAATTTGCGCAGCAGTGTAATCGTGGTACATCCCCATCCTGGGCTGCAACTAAAAGACCCGGGGCAATGGCCCCCCCAGACACTCCTTATCGACGCCTCTGTTGCGGGTCTTTAAACTATTTTACTGCAAAAAACTGGGGCCGACCCCCGTTCCCTTCTCCTCACCCCATTCCTAAATATCTAACCCAAATGCCCATATATACATTTGTGGTCAAATGCAGCAAAACAAATTGGCAAAATCCAATTCAGCCAGGGTAATACCGCCAGATTCAGGAAGGGTTCTCACTGAAGAAAATGGCTGTCCTCTTCAGACTGACGTTCATATCATTCTTGCACAACCCAGCGAAGAAATGTTTCATAGAGTAGCTCATGACAAAAAGATGCCTTCAAACTCTGTCAGCTGGAGTGGCCATCCTTTTAATTTCTCCTTTTGCGGCACAGGCTGAAATAAAAATGATGCTGGATGATGTCTCCCTCCGCCACCGCTTAAGAAATGGTTCTGCTTCATGGTGTTTGCATTTTTAATGCTTGAAACCCTTTCCTCTTTCCCAAATCTTCCAGCAGCTCATAATTGAGGCAAAAATCACAGGCGAAAAGTCATTCCAGTCCTCAAAAAAAATTTCTGGCCTAGTTCCGACCTCACAAGAAACAATACAAGCAATTTGCGTTTATGTTAAATGTAAAAGGTATTTGTACCGCGCACCGTCACCAATGGAATTGGTCCCCAGGCGCTCTGGCGGATCTGTAAATGATAAGGTGGGGTGGGGTGGGTTAGTAGTTGAAGAGGGAGTAGGATAGTGAGAGGAGTGGTGTTCTGTTGGCAGCTTCAACTCGGTATACACCAGATGCTGAGCTTTGGTGCAGGTATTGGATCGGTGACAGGACGGGTGTGCTGTTGGTCCGGCTTATGTGTTGTTGCAGTGTTGTGAAGTGCGTGCGGCTTGTTGTGCGGGAGATGATTGTGTGAGTTTTTTGAGTGAGATAAGTATGCAGAGTTTGAGCTTATATTGGTTAGTGGGTTACCTGACCTTTGGCATGCTAGCATTTGCAGTTCTGTCCAAGTGTGGCGCCAGTTGACCCCCACAACTCTATCTGGATGCGGCGTGGGCCAACGTTCAGAACTCTATCCGGGTGTGGGCAAGCCAACATTCACAGTCCCATCCCGATGCGGCGCAAGCTAGCGTCTAGAGATCTGTCCAGGTGTGGGCATGCTATCATTCGCAACCCTATCTGGATGCTACGCAGGCTGGGGTTCACAATTCCAAGTGTGGCACACGCCAACATTCAAGTTTCATCTAGGCGCAGGCTTGCTATCCTTCAATCAATCCCATCTAGATGCGACGCAGGCCAATGTCTACAATTCTATGTGTGGCCTGTGCTAGTCTTCAGGTTTCACATAGGTGCGGGCATGCTAACGTTAGAAGTCCCATCTAGATGCGACGCTGGCTAATATTTCACAAATCTATCTGGGTGTGGGTATGTTGGCATTAAGCTTTCACCTAGGTGCGGGCATGCCAACATTCATGGTCCTATCTAGATGTGATGCAGGCTGATATGAATCCTAATGTCATCATTGTAATATTATCTGTGCAAATGATGGTTCCTCTTCAGTGGCTGTTAAATACACAGTGAAAACATTCAAGGCATTGACATAGGAGTTTGTATTTCAGTAAGCCCCAATCTCATTCCTCTGTAGACTTTTGGAGCACCATACATGTACTCGCATGTCTCATTTCATCATTGAGAGGCTCATTTATTTTTGCATATTGGGAGAGTAAAACCAAAACCTCAAGTCTCAGAACGACAATAAATAACCAGTACTGGATGATCATCTCCAGAATTAGTTTCTTGATCTGTGGTGTAAGGTGTGTTCTATGTGCATACAGTTTCAGATGGAGTAGAATATGCTCTGACTGAGTTTGTGTGTGGCTGGTGCCTAGCAACCAAAACAAGTTGTTTTTGTCAGTATTGAGCTTAAGTCCACTAATTCCGTGCCAACCCTCTCCAGTGCCTTTTAGATGACATTGATACTATTTTGCAGCCTGCCGTTGCAGGGATCAATCTGCATATATTCAGGGTAAGAGTGGCGTGGGAGGTTTGATCCCTAAGCAAATCAAAGACTGGCCTGCAATAACTGGTGGAGGAAAGGTGAAAACGATGAACCCTGGGAGACACAAACACCCTGCATATTTTGTGTGACACAAACCTACCCAGTGTCACTATGCTGTGTATTAGAGAGAAAGCATCACAATCGCTCAAAGGACCCACTGTAGACCTTTGCCACCAAGCCAAGATGCTCAAGTAATGCTTGTCATCCATGAAGTCCTTTGCTTCTGAGACACCCAACGTTACAAGGAAGGAAAGGGCACCCTGTGCACTACAAGAGGTCACCCTTGACGGTAACCAAAGCTATCTCAGTCCTTTCTTTGGTACAGAAATCATGAAAGAAATTAAATCTAGGTCATGTCATTCTCCACAGATTTATGCAGCTGATGGGGTTTTGAAATTGGTGAGTTTTGTTTGCTGTCTATGGTTGGTTAAATGCGAGAAAAGTTTAAGTTTACAGAGTTTTCTTCCATGGGTAGGATTAGAAAGAAAAAGCTGTTTGCAAAGCGTTCTTATATGTTCAGTATGTGTTGCAGGTTGTTTGTGTTTTTTGCTGGTTCTGTATAGGGCTTCCTGTGCCTTGATTTTGAAAGAGAAAAAATATGTTGCCTATTTTGTCACAGAATGATTGTGCATGTTGGGCATTGTTTCAGAGTAGTAGGGTAGCAGAACTGTTACCAGTCTAATTATACTGCGCCCCTAAAGGTAAGGGATGCGCTTATAATCACCTTCACGGGCCCCACACAAGTGCATGAATACGAAATCTCCTACCTGATCTTCACAGGGTAATCGGAAGAAAGGAGCGATTCACCTGGCACTCTTTCTCTGTGCAGTCAAGTTTGCACAGAGTGAAAACACCAGGAAACCCTCGAGGGGAAGAAAACCCTTGCCGATGGAGCTCGCTGGATGAGGAACAGAACGGAACTTGCTTCAGGTGTGTGTCTTTGTGGAGTAGATGTCAGTCACCACTCTGTTGGTTCATAGGTGTTTTCTGTTTCCAGCAGTGGCTACAACGAGAGGGGACAGATTAACCCTAATATGAAGAGAGGAGGAACAGGTAAGTTTATCAAATGGATGTGTATCCTACCCTTGTAATCAGACGGTATAGAGATGAAGAGAGACTGAATCCCAGCTGGAGGTTGGGGGAGGATATCTGTGTAGGAACACAAACACTAATCGGCTAAGGAAGTGTAAAGTAAAGTAAAGACAATTTAATGGAACCTTCCTTTCCTCCTGTACCGTAATCCTGAATGGAGATTGGAGTGAATCACCGGGGGAAATTATCTGTGAATAGATTGTGGTGGTGGTTGGGAGATGTAGTCCGTATAAACGCGAGGCACGGATGGCGCTATGAAGATAGGAGTAAATGAAATGGTAAGTTTGTGCTTATCGAGTCCGTTTCTCGGTGAATGTGAGGACGAAGTATGCCTACTTATGTCCGAAGGGTTTCTTGGCTTGGTAAGTGGTGGAAGGGCGGACTGCTAAGCACCGGGGGAACGCAAGAGTTCCTGAGAGAAGGAAAGAAAGAATAGTAGCAGTGAAATAAGGATTTCCTAAATACTCAGTCTGTGAAATCTCTAGTTGCGATACTCACGAAGCGTGGCTTCTGAAAACAGTAGCAACGCGATGTCTAGGACCGAAAGTACTTTCTCGGGATGAATGGGAGGAGCATGATCTGCTGCCTCCAGAAACACTGCACCGTCAACCTGTGGTACCGCGGCCATCTTAGATTGGGGAATCTGGATTCCCGAGATATGCCGCCAACAGTGCCACAAAGACCATTTCCTAAAGACACCTTGAGTGTTCGTAACAGTATACCCCCTTTTATGCGCGACAAAGCCGGGTTTACCCGGATGGAAGCGATAAAATGAACGCACCAGCTGAGGGGCATGAACAGCCGAAGCAGGCTCCCAAGATCGTTCTGCTGGTGAATAACCCTTCCAATCCACTAAATACTGTAAAACCCCTCTTCTGTAGCGAGAATCTCAGATCCCTGATCCTTCATATTCGGGCCCAGTGTCAGTAAGGACTGGAAGAGGTTTCCTGGTAGTTTGTAAATGAAACTTGTTCCGTACATCTGGTTTTAATTGTGAAACATGGAATGTGGGATGTATGCGCTTCCAGGAGTGTGGAAGCTTCAATTGAAAAGCCACCGGACCCTTTAGGTTAAGAACCCGAAAAGGGCCGAAGTATTTAGGGGACAGCTTGGAGGTGACTAATCTTCTTGGGAGAAATTTGTTCGAAAGCCACACTCAGTCTCCCACTTGTATTGTTGGGGTTGGGGTTCGATGTTTATCAACTTGTTTCTTGCTTTTGAGTTGTGCCTCTATTAAGGCTTCTCTAGCTTCTTTCTGTCCCTTTTGAATTGCATCTACCATACCGTTGATGACCAGAAAGGCCGATGGATAGGATGTTAGTGGTGTGAAGACCAAAGGGTGAAACCCATAGGTACAAAAAAAAGGGCTGAGACAAGTAGCTGAATGTGTGGCATTATTGTATGCGAATTCAGCCAGGGGTAGTAGTCCTTTCCAATTATCCTGTGCAGCTGAAATGTAGCATCTAAGATAGGCTTCCAAAGTTGGATTGAGTTGTTCTGTCTGCCCATTTGTCTGTGGATGGTACCCATATCTTAAAGCTCTGGAGATTCCTAGGATATGGCATATCTGTTTCCAGTATTTCTAGGTGTATTATCGGATATGATGACTTCCGGTAGTCCATGAAGTGAGAATATACGGTCCAAGAACACCCGGGCCATCGTAGCTGCTGATGGAACAGTTGGCAGTGGAATGAATTGAGCCATCTTTGTTAGGGAATCTACTGTGACCATGATAGTATTACATCCTTCTGAGTTTGGGAGATCCACTATAAAATCAGTGGAAATGATCTGCCACTGTTTAGTAGGTATTTGTGTGATGACTTGTTCCCCTAAGGGTGATCGTCTGGGGGTCTTGGTTTGGAGACAGGTAGTGCATGATGCTATATAGTCCCAGATATCCACTCTGATGGTAGGCCACCAGAATTGTCTTTGAATGAAGTCTAGGGTAGGGTACCTGCCAAGCCTTAATGTCCTGCAGAGTGAGAATCATGACAAAGACGTAACACCTCTTGGTGTAAGTCTTTGCAAGGGATGAAGATTCTTTGGTCCTTGAATAGAAGGCTTTGGCTGGGAGTTACATTATATCTTGCAATCAATTCTGGATGCAAGGCTTCCCATTCCTTTGATGCATCTTCAATCTTTTGTAGGAAGTCTCGTACCACTGACACCCACATAGTCTTGGGGAACATAGGTTCTGATCTGTTCTTTCTCTGTGCAGTCAAGTTTGCAAAGAGTGAAAACACCAGGGAAACCCTCGAGGGGAAGAAAACCCTTGCCGATGGAGTTCGCTGGATGAGGAACGGAAAGGAACTTGCTTCAGGTGTGTGTCTTCATGGAGTAGATGCCGTAGTCACCACTCCGTTGCGGGTCCAGAGTTTGGAAGGGCAGACTGCTAAGCACCAGGGGAACGCGAGAGTTCCTGACAGAAGGAAAGAAAGAATAGTAGCAGTGAAATAAGGATTTCCTAAATGCTCATAGTCCGTGAAATCTCTAGATGCGATACTCACGAAGCATGGCTTCTGAAAACCGTAGCAACGGATCCAGGACCGAAAGTACTTTCTCTGGATGAATGGGAGGAGCGTGATCTGCTGCCTCCAGAAACACTGCACCGTCAACCTGTGGTACCGCGGCCATCTTAGATTGGGGAATCTGGATTCCCGAGATAAGCCGCCAACGGCGCCTCAAAGAACATTTCCTAAGGACACCTTGAGTGTTCGTAACAAGAACTCCCCAAATAATTTGGATAGCGCATTTTGACATTAATGAGTACATGATATTCTGCTAGAGGAATGTACCTTCTTGGCAACCAGCACTACTTTCCTTTAATATCTGTGCTGTAATTGAAGATTTTTACTCTCTTTGGTCATATATGTCTGTCCATTTCTTCTTTGTTCTGTCATTTGATCTTTTCAGCGCTGTTAAGCAGGATGTGAGTTGTTTGGCTCTGTTTTGTTTTATTGTTTGGGCGTGTATATTGGTGTGAGTTTATCAAATGTGATAAGCCTCCATCTGTAGGTCTTTGGACGATTTCAGAAAGGGAGAGTGATTTGCGATTTGTGGACGATTTCAGAAAGGGAGAGTGATTTCTATGGGCGTGGTGCAGTCATGTTCAGGTGGGGGGGGTTATAGCCTTAATATGTGTGTCTTTCTACTTAGCATGTTTTTGGAGTGGTGATTTTGAGGAATGCTGTTATTGTGAAAGTGATAGAAGGGTGGTCTCTCTAGAGGAGTGGGCAAGAGAGATCTAATGAAAGAGATCTGCTTGGTCTAGGGTTTGAGCAGACGAGTGTACGGGTGAGTTGATCAGTTGTTTGAGTTGAAAGGATGCAAGGTTAGTGGTTAGGGATGTGATGACTGGTTTATTCAGAAAGCCAAACCAGATGTTGAAATCTGTAGTGTGATGATTTGTGGTTGTCAAGGATGATGTTGGGTGATGTCGTAGAAAGCTCTGCCAGGTTGAGGTTATAGCTAGGTGTTTGGTATTATTAGGAGAAAACTCCCAGGTAGGGAGGAGGCCTAGGAGTTAGCGAACCCAGAACTCATGGAAGGTCTAACTCCTTCCCATCCCAAAAAGAACACAGGCCCAGACAGACAGCAAGTTCAAACCGTACTTTATTACAGTCAAAACCAAAAGGGATCAGAACAAGGAAAGGCTTCCAGATCGTCTCAATGGTTTCTGGCTCGCAAGCCAGTTTTGTAGTGCTACGGCGTCATCATGATATCGAAACCTGGGCCCTTCTCCAGCAAACCTATTGGTCCAAATGATTGGTCACTGAGTGGTAGTTCCCCTACAGGCATTAGTTAACAGGCTTTCCATGTCAGGTGTCGGGCCTGGCCCATCCCAGTATTTGCTGATACTAAACAATGTTGCGGTACGAGGGTCTGATCATTGGTTTGCTCCCATCGCTACCCACCCCTAGGGTCCTGAACAGCGATTGGCTAGAGCGGTTTCCCCCAGGGCTGGGACCCAAGTCGGTTCACAGCTCAGAGTGTACCTTTTCAAGGTAAAAAGAACAACTATGTGTCTGCATTGTAATGTGTGTGCACTACCAATGCCTGTGAGAGTGCTCGTTCTCATCATGCACCACTCGGCTTTTCTTGTAACGACTTTGTTGCAACTCTGACTCGTGAGACCGTCCTTCTTTCCCAGATGCTAGTTTTGGTTCATCATCAGCTTGGCCGGTTACGTATCCAGCGACCATGCTTGGAGCTCTGCAGCTCAAAATTAGTCTGAAATATGAGGATTTATTCACATTTATTGTGCCGGTGTTACTCTAGTTCAGAGAAAGGAATGTCACTCGCTTCTCGGTGGCCTTGGTGGCATGCCATGTCCCACCCGGTTGCTCTCCTGTCCGCACTGAGCTTAGCCCAGCCTTTACTGAGACGGTTGTGGCCTTCTGTATTTTCACTAAGCCATAACATGGCTTCAACATTGTGCTATTCTATAGTATCCATAGGTTAGTTGTTCATGGTTCCGTCAGGTCCGTGAGGTACTCCTGGTGCTCCTGCTGCTCTATAGGTTAATTAGCGTGTAAGCCTCTGCAAGCCTGCTCAGGATCTCTTGCTTCTTGCGGTTTCTGCTTTGCTGCGGTCAAGCTAATGAAAAAATTAAAAACGTGCGGACAGTATGTGTGTATGCGGCATCTAGCTTATAGAGCTGTACGCATGTGTTCTTCGTGTATTTAGGTGCGTGAGTGTGTCCCGACGTGCAGATGGCACGTGTGCTTCATGTTTAACGCTGCTATGTCATGGTATCTCTAACGACGTTGTAGTACAGCTTCTTGCCTCTTTAGTCAAAACTGTCAATGGAGGTATCCTTAGTCGCGTCTCGTGGCTCTTCATCCACCTTGGCCAATGCTTTCACTGCTCCTGTGCTATAGGGTTGACCGAGTGGATGCCTTTTGATGTATTTGTCTATGATGGGGCAGTGGGAATCGATCTGAAATGTCACGATGGATCATGGTTCCTTTTGTTCTTCTTCCGGTTCCTGTGTCTAGTGGGAGGGGAAGCAGGGGTAGATTTTGACATACCCTCTTAAGTCCCCCCTCTGGTCGGCTTGTCAACCACATCATGAAAGAAACGCTCATCTTCTCGCCATATCTTTGTCACTCCTCTGAGGTGTCCATAATAGTTTGCGTGATCATCAAAGGAGCAGTACATGTAACAGCATACTGCTTCGGGGTTGCACAACACATTCTTCCTTGGGTCACGGGGATTGTCCACTTTTGTCCCTTCTGGAAACAGGTTACACATCGCTATTCTCTCCCTTAGTCTGCCTCTTTCTCTCACAGTGTCATCCATCGCTCCTACTATGTTCACATCCATCAGAATGTGCATCCCTATTGCTTCTGCTGTCTTCTTGCACGTTCCAATGCAGACCTTGATCCTACACAGGGATGCTGCCCCTAGTGCCAGTGCTCCAACTGTCACCTTTAGCCCATCTGCCAGCCACAATGGCATCCACGACCACAGATATGCTAGCCAACTCTTGTCCTTCCCTGTTCCATGTGCTTTGTCCTCCATATTTGCATATATTTGTGCAACTGCATCTGAGAGAGTTCTGTTATGTTCATCGTTGGCAGGTATAAATGTGCAACATGAACTCAGTATTTTTGCACAAACTCCTCCTTCCATTGCAGTGAGGAGGCCCAGAACGTACCTGTTCTGGAGTGCCACCAACCTTATTGCTCTGAGCTCCTCCTTTTATCGCATTGAATCCATTCACTGTCGAGTTTATGGCTGCCATATGGCTGCCATCAACTCCCAACGAGTGATTTGCAACCATTTGACATTTGCGTATGTCTGTACTCCCAGTATCAACGATGTGAAGAACATCTGGGTTCTGCTGAACAGTCTGTGTTCTGCTGGTACTTTGTCCAATGCTGTCTCTGATTTGCCTGAGAAGTAATTCCCCCCTCTCTTAACTCTGCTTAGTCCTCTTTGCTAGTCAGTCTGTACTGGAGGGCGGAATGACCTCTGAACGGGCCCATTGAGATCTAGAGCTCGCCCTCCGGGGCCTTAAAACGAGTTAGCTGCACCTTGAGGAGGATGGGGAACTGGACTCTCTTACTCCGACACAATTCAATAAGGACAACTCAATGGTTTGGCAAAGGGAAGTCCGTTTAATGACAAGTATAAAAAACGGGGAAACAAATGGAAATCGGCAGTGTTGCGATCGCCTGTCTCACTTCAACCTCCAAATTCTTCATTCATACAGCAATAGTTATACTCAAAATTCGTCATCATTGACGTTAACACATAAGTTGGTCATGAAATTCTGTTGGTTGGAAAAGGTAACTTAAGGATAGGTGCTATATCTGTATATGGTAACCGAGCATAAGGATTGGATAATTCTTATCGGGTGGGCGTATACGCCCATCCCTCTACATCACTCGTGATAGACCTCACTACAATGTCTTATTGGCTATACTAGCTATAGGACCCAAGATTATTTGGTCCATTGTGATTGGGTGGATTACACCCCTCGACATAAATCTCCACTTTAATTAGCAGCATGCAGAATAGACACTCAGGTGCCTTGTGCCCCAAGATTCACCCTGCCTCCCTTCCATCAATCAGTACTTTAGGGCTATGTGTCATTAAGTTGGCTGAGGATAGCCTTGAAACTGTAGCTTCTTATCAGGAAAGGTTATGGCATCCTCGGGTTCTGGGTGACATCAGACGTTGGTACCTCTTCGCCCTTGGCTGGTCACGTGTCTGTCCACCGTGAATCTGCTTCATTCTCCTTTTCGTGTATTTGTTTCTTCCGTAGCCTCGCCACCTGCCTTGGCCCTCCTTATCTCGACCTTCACTGGCTGGCTGCTATGCTCTGAAGTTTAGATTCTCCAAGGCTGCCGCTCTCCTCCCTTCCTTAGGTTGACTTCGAATTCCCAGGCATTGAGCTGCTTCTTACTGAATTTCGATTCTGCTCGTTCCTTTGGCTTTGGATGGAATATGAATCTTGGCCTTGTTAGCCCTTTGCTGCCTGGGATTAATTCTGCTTTTACAAAATGAAGTCACACTTGTATACTGTGCTTCATTGAGGTAGATATATAATTGGCGCATGCCGCTCTATTCTTCTACTAAGCATTTCAAGCAGTTCTGTTTTCTTTGCTTCGTGCGTTCCAAGCCTATTTACAAGCGTTAGCTGGTTGAAGATTTTCATCTTGCTTCACTGCTACGTTTCCTTACGTCTCTTTATGTATCAACATTGTTTCTTCTTACATGTCCATTACATCGTTATTCTTACTATTTTGCCGTTGTGTGTCATCTTTTGTTTGTCGTTTATGTTCATCTTTACGTCTTTCTGGGCTCTTATGTCATCACCATTTGCCCTCCATTACGACTCTTTGGGTCTCTTCAGGGACAGTTTGTAAGTAGTCTTCATTTTGTGTCAGCTGCTGGTATGGTTGTCTCAGTGGGTACCAAGCTGCCCATGGTTGTCTGGCTTTAGGCACTTCGGCAGGTATTGCATTTCTGATGGGCACTGGGCAGAGGCCTAGAATTGCACTGTGTTGGTTAATTTGTCCCTCATACGTCACATATCTCGGCGAGTATGTCCCAGGTACCTCGAAATGGGGGGCTGGGGTGTAGGCCATGTCTGGGACCTCTTCTACACTCCCCCCCCCCCCACCCCCCTGGTCGGTTCATCAACCACTTCTGCATCCTCCTTTGGGTTTGTCTTATTTGGCCCTTCTGCTTCTCGTTCATCATCTTCTGGGGTTGTACACGATGGTGTGAACGTATGTATCTTTGGTGTCCATATTTTTATCACTCCTTTCAGACTTCCTGCTGTCTTTACATGTTCGTCTTTGTTCCAGGTCATGAGCTGACATTGTGCATTTGGGCTGCAATAGATCCACTTCCCTTCGTACCTTCGTCGTTTTCTGGGATACACAAACTTTGTTCCTTCTGGCGCAAATATTCTAGCCCTCACACAGTCTCTGGGCTTCCATCCTGGTTCTGACATCGACCATGATCTTCATCCCAATGCCTTTCTTCAAAGTTTTCTGGCATTGTGTGATGATTAACTTGATAACACAAAATCCTAGTAGTATCATTACTAGCAGGGCTCCCAGAACACAAAATCCTAGTTGTATCATTACTAGCAGGGCTCCCAGAATTTTGAATATGTCTGCCATCCATTGTGGGACCCATAGAAATAGTGTTCTAAACTCGCTGTTATCATCAACCTCATCGGTTTCATTGATCATCTGGTTCTGCAGGTTTGTCAGCATACTTTTGGCTTCTGTTAAGGTTCCATTTTCTTCATCATGCGAAGGTATAAATGTGCAACATGATTTTCCGATTTTTGTGCAAACACCTCCATCCATCGCAGTGATCATGTCGAGCACATATCTGTTCTTGGACGGTCATCAATCGGATTGCTCTCAATTCTTCTTTGATTGCGTTGAATCTTTTTATGGTGGTGTTGATGGTCTGCAATAACTCCCATCTGGTTATCTGCAACCATTTCGTGTTTACTCCAACTTGGATATGTGGCAAGAGTATTGTTGTGAATACTGATGAGGTGAGGCTAAACAGCCTGTGTTCGTATGGGACAGCATGAAATGCTTCTTCTAATTTGGCAGAAAAGTAATTTTCCCTCTTCATTCAGGATACCAGTTCCGCAGACGACCTCTTCCTTAGGTGACATCTGTCCATAGTCAGGTCACTTTTCGGGATTACTAGTGCAGGAACGTGGACGTTCACTATCGTGCATATGCCTCCCCAGTTTTGCGGCAGCCTTATGTACGCTTTGGATCCACATGCCTAGTAATGGTCCATAATGACTGCGGTTCCCTGAGTCATTCCTGGAGTTTCAAAGATTCGTCCGCAGTTTTGATTCTCTCCCCTCTTCTTCGTGCCATTGTTCCTGAAGCACAATCTTGGGCTTTCCAGTGGCACTATCTGCAGGGGTCCTCTTCTGTCTTCGACCCACGTTCGCAACTTCACCAACTTTGGCCATCGAGGTTTGCACAGTTTTTGTGAGTGTTCTATTGCTTCCTTGCAGGCTCCAAGGACCATCCATGCTCGGCATATTACAATTCCTTCCCATCCGTTTGGGGAAACCACTGTTCCCCAGATCTGCATTTGGCCTCTGTTTTCCCAAATTTGAGCCTCTTCTGCAGTTTTTCCTTGGATGTTTAGTCTCGGGTTTATCTCATCTTGTTCCTGCTCCTTGCGCTTCTGGCTTTGCATACCTGATCACGTGATTCCTGGTATGGGCTCTGTTTCTTGTCTTAATGTCCTGAACATAGACATCTTCATCGGGATATGCTGTTTCTGTTGCCCATATCAGTGAGGCATCTCTTCCCATAAACTGTCCTCTGGTGTTACTCATTGCTATGTGTGACAATGTGCTGTCGGGACATCAATTTCTGCAGCTACGAAGATCTTGGATTTTCCCATGCTGTATGGTAGGAGTGCACAGACGTAGCATTCTCCTTCAGCTTTTCTTCTTCCGACCTATTTCATGTGTTGGTACCAGATGTTGTTTCCTAGATGTGCTGTGCTGTCCAGGTAATCATTCAGTTCATTGTTATCTTCATGCAGGCTTCTCTTGATTCTTAGTGTCTTTCTGTAGTTAGCCATAACTACATCTGTAAATGCGTTGGTGTGACTTTTCCTCGCTAGAGGACTCTCAGGCATGCTTGTCGGTGAAGCAGGTTTCATTGCCTGTATCGCTGTGATAGGAGGTGGTTTTGCCTTTCTCTTCCTCTCCTCTTGTATTCTTTGCCTTTATCCACCATCCGTTTGGCATCGGCCCAACGTAAGGTCGTATCGTGGGCCTGGTGTTTGCCGTTTTTGTTAGAACTGGTATACTTGTCACTCAAGTCTCTGTAGTTTTATTTTTTAGCTCCTCGTGTAGTTTCTTTGCCTTAGCTATAAACGGGAATAAATGATCTATCAGCATTTGTGTCTTTGCAGTAAATTCTCTTGTAGCTGCCTCTGTCTTCTTGAGGGCTTTTGTTATGTCTTCCTTAGTTGGTCTTTCACTTGATTCTTCTTGGTCACTTCCACTATTTTCTGGGACTGATTGTTTGGTAGGCAGTCTCGCACTTTCTGTTGCCATCATTTGGGGTTCTGGAGCCATTGACACTTGCCCTTGTTCGTGTGCATTCAGCGTGTGTGTGTGCGTGTAATGGTCAGTGCTACATTTTCATTCATTTCGCGCTGACCCTGTCTCCAGCTATTCTCTTCATTCATTACCTCGAGTGTGTATGAATCACTGTGAATTATATTCAATTTTAGGTCGTTTACTTTACCATCAGATTTTCTTGGGATTGGAATTACTTTATAGGCTCTAGGTGCTTTTGTGGGACTCATGCATACCTTATCCGGTGGGCGCACTGAAATTGGGACACTTCGTGCACCAATGAAAAATGCAGTTCTGATTGTTAATGACAGAAAAACAATTATAATTACTATGCGTAGGGGGCGTGGCTTGGAGCCGATGGAGGGCAGAAGCTGATCTGCCGGGCTCCGGCCGAGACGCCGCTTCCTGATCCTTTTTCTCCGGTACAAGAGTGGTTGCAGCCAGCGGAAAAGCACGCATCGGCGGGGGAAGTGCTCCCCATTAGGAATTACTCGATTGTTGGTATTTTCGGAGCCCCCGTGAGGAAGAGCGGGCTCCGGATCCCACCCTGCCCTCCGCCGCGCATTGATCCAAGATGGCGCCTCGCACAGCTTCACGCAGCCCCTGAACCAGCGTCCCCTGACGGAGCGCTTTGGGGATCGGCCACAAGGCCGGGGGGGGGCAACCCCTGTCTGAGACTGGTTCGGAATCGACACAGGCCCCCAGGCCCCTGACTCCGCTACCCCTGGGCTGGCCCAATTTACGCAACGCGGACTACAACTAGAACCACGCGGAGGGCATCACATAAAGAGAAACTCGCCACCTCTGAGAAGCAGCACCCCGCCCCCCGGCCATCACCCGAACGACCTGATTCCAGCCGAAGCACTCGGGGGCCCCGAAACTCAAGGTGCGTGAGCCAACATAATACCCTTTGGTGGGCCCCTGACCACCACCGCACCCTTGGGCCGCCCCACTTGGCTCCCCGACTCGGCGATCTACATCCTGCGGCTTCAAGATGGCCACCAAGAACAAGAGCAGGGCCGCCACCATGGACTCCTTTGTCTCGACCAAGGCGAAGACCTCCACCCAGTCCAGACCTAGCCTCTCCGAAATCACTCATCCGAACGAAGGGGAGGTCAACGACAATCGTTCTCAGATATTGGATGCCATTGCCTCACTGAGAACCCACATCGACTCCAAGATTGATGAGTTCAAAATAGACATACAACTCATCCGCCAGGATGCCCGCAACTTGACGGAGAGGGTAACGACCGTCGAGAATTCCACGACGGAGCTGTCCGGGGCCACCACAACCTTGAAGTCCGAAGTCTCCGATCTAAAGAGGAGGGTCGCCTTCCTGGAGGAAAGGGCAGAGGAAGCCGAAGGACGGGCCAGACGGGGGAACATCAGGATCCTGGGTATCCCGGAGGGAACAGAGGGCCTAAACACCACATCCTATGTCGAAACCCTTCTGCTACAAGAGATCGGGGCCGGAAAACTAACCCAAGGCTTTGCGGTCGAAAGGGCACATAGATCCCTCCAGAGACGTCCTCCCCCCGGCTCGCGTCCACGGCCAATAATAGCCAAAATATTGAATTTTCAAGACAGAGAAACCATCCTACGGCACTCCAGGGAAGCAGGTCCCATTGAAAGGGGGGACTCAAAAATTACTATTTACCCCGACTACACCCAGAAAGTGCAGAGGGAAAGGAACTCATTCGTCCCGATCAAGGCAAAGCTTTGCCAACTGGACATTAAATACAGGCTGCTGTACCCCGCGCGCCTGAGAGTTGTTTATAATGGGCGAGCGATATTTCTCGAAAACCCGGAGGCGGCCAATATGTGGCTAGAAGATAATAACCTAGCCGATGGCAAGGATCCTCCTCGGAACGACGATTAAATCCCGAGTCTCCTCGCACCACCAGTAACCGGACCCCAGCAGGTAATCCAAACAACAGTTTAACTTACGGAAGCGGCCCTCGCACGGCCCTGCCGCCTCGCACCAACCCTACCCCCAGCAGAAAATCCAATTGGGCCAGTTCACCGGCCGACCCAGCTCACGCCCGATACCCGGATGGGTTCAGACGGCGCGAGAGCGCCTGAGCACCGCGACAGTGTTGTAGTCGCTGGGCGCACCAGTTTGTGTTATGTTATTAGTTTAGTTGGCTTTGCAGTCTACGAATCATCAATGTTGGTAAAGTACAAGATGGCGGCAGGTTACGACACAAGACTTCATGAACCAGGGGCCCCCCGCCCGCAGAACGCCACCTGTGGTTCGTTGTGCCACCGGGCCAGCGGGCCAGAACTCCAAGACGAATTCAGAACACCAATCCGATGGCGTCGCAACTTGTTGTGATGACATGGAATGTGAGGGGAATGGCTTCATACCTCAGAAGGAACCGCGTGCAGTCCTACCTCAGGAGGAAGAAGGTCTCGATTGCGCTATTACAAGAGACCCACCTTACAGCGGACTCCATGTCTAAGTTAACAGATCGATGGGATGGGACCACGAGGGGGTCTCCTTACTCCAAATATGCGAGAGGCGTACTGATATGGGTGAACCCGAATGTGCCTTTCCAGCTAGAAGGCTGGGATTCTGACAAGGAAGGGAGATATACATCAATGTGGGGCACCATAGAACAAACCCCAGTGTGCTTCATTAACACATACTTTCCGCAGCATGGAATCCCGTCATACTTAAGCACGTTGAGTGCTAGACTGGCACAACACCGAGGCAGGACCTTCGTGTGGGGGGGAGACTTCAACTGCGTCATGGACTTAAGCAAGGACAGATCGCGCCCTCCTCCTCAGCCAAGCAGTCCCGCATCCACCTCCTTGACGGAAACACTCGACCAGCTCAACCTGGTAGACATCTGGAGAGTGCAACATCCAGAGGCCAGAATTTACTCACACTACTCAGCTCCACATGGCGTCCACACAAGGATCGACTACTTGTTTGTTGATAAGGAACAATCTCCACTGGCCACATCCACTGAATATTTGGGGAGATCGATCTCCGACCACTCCCCGCTCGTCATGCATTGGCAGCTGCGTGGACCCAAACCTCCAATTCCCATGTGGAGGATGCCTACAGCAGCGTTGGATGATCCAGAGTTCAGAGAGGACCTTGCTGAGAAGCTAGAGGAATATGTCGAAATCAATAAGGGATCGGTGGCTACCTGGTCCACACTGTGGGAGGCCATGAAGGTGGTTACCAGGGGAGAAATCATTTCAAGAGCGGGCGGAACCCGCAGACAACTACAGTCCTCTCTTGAGGCCCAGGAATTAGAGATCGCAAGACTAGAGTCCGCCCCTGACATTTCCCCAGAGTCCGAGAAGATCCTTAAAACAGCCCGTATAAAATGTCAGGAATCATGGGTCAGACTGGAGAAATTTGACTTCGCAACACATACCGCCAGATCCCACAGCGAGTCTGACAAACCCGGCAGATTGCTTGCCTGGCTCTGCAAGCGGGAACACCCCAAACACCTGCCAACGGAGATAAAGGACGAAAAAGGAGTAACACACAAGACGCAGATGGAGATTAACGAGACTTTTGCTAAGTTCTACTCCAAATTGTATGCCCACGAGTCCCAGGTGCCCGCCGCAGAATTAATCGAAACATTGGAGGAGATAGGCCTCCCTCAAATCTCCAGCGAGCAGAGGGAGGAACTGGACTCGGAAATCACTTCCGAAGATGTGACAGCGGCCATCAGATCGCTCGCTAATGGCAAAGCCCCCGGCAGTGATGGTCTCCCGCCCGAATTCTACAAGACCTACGAACCCATTCTCACCCCCATCCTGCATGAAGTTTATCAAGAAGCCTACACAAACGGCATCCTGCCCAACACCATGAAAGAGACCATAATTATTCCAATGCTCAAGCCGCACAAGTCACCAACCGATTGCGATTCTTATCGACCTTTGGCCATGCTGAATTACGACAGCAAGATCCTCACTTCTATATTAGCCAACAGACTCGCCAGAGTGGTAGGATCCATAATTCACGAAGATCAAAATGGATTCGTCCCAGGACGCAACACCACGGCCAACCTCAGGAGACTACAACACATCATGGCCGAAACCCACGATCGAGAGGAGGACCTGGCGATACTGTCACTTGATGCCATCAAGGCCTTCGACTCTATCTATTGGGAGTGGCTTGTGGAGGTTTTGAGGGGCTTCGGCTTCGGTGCGGGCTTCATCAGATGGATCCAGGTACTTTATAATTCGCCAATGGCAAGGGTTAAAACAGGCAGAATTGTCTCGGGATCCTGGGCAATACAAAGAGGCACGAGACAGGGGTGCCCACTCTCGCCCATGCTGTATATATTGGGCCTAGAACCAATAGCCATATACTTTCGCCAACAGATTTTTGATGCAGGCATTAAGGTGGGCAACGTTTACAACATAATTTCATTATACGCGGATGATGTACTTCTCTACTTGAGGAACCCTGAGCTCAACGCACCCACAACGCTAGAAGTTCTCGACAATTATGCAAAGTACTCAGGGATACGATTCAGCAGACACAAATCAACTGCATTCCCCCTAGCTAGCCTGAGGGGCACTGCAGTAGACAACCTCCCGCCTATCGGAATACAGTGGCAACCTGACAAGTTCCGGTACCTGGGAATCAATGTGGGTCACACCCCGCTACTCACACACGAACATAACACTATAGCAGCAGTCACCGGCCTTCGGCGTTCAATCAAATTTTGGTCCAAACTACCACTGTCAATGGTGGGTAGAGCGGCGATTGCCAAAATGATAATCCTTCCTCGATTCCTGTACTTCTTTGCCAATATTTGCCACTACGTTCGCCCGCCTTTCTTCAAGACACTAGAGGCCATCATCAAGGACTTCTTGTGGGGTCCGCGCAGACACAAGCTCACACTGGCCACGCTGTCTCTCCCACATAAGGAAGGCGGAATAAAACTCCCAGACCTTCACCTTTACTACTTGGCGGCCCAGCTCAGTCACATTACGAAGTGGCTGTCTGATGACACATCGGCCGAACTGGAACTACTCAGGCAGTCTTCCACAAACTTAATCCCCAAAGAAATTCTATGGTTTCCCCCTCGGCTACCTCCCGAAACTCTGCTGATTGTCAAGCTGGGTAGGCAGATATGGGCCAGGGCCTGTCACATAAGGCAAGTGAAACATCCGTACTCACCGGATAACCCCATGTTGGTGGATGTGTGCAAGTCGGAGGCGGAACTTTCCACTCCCAGGAGATGGGAAGAAGCAGGCATATATACATGGGGAGACATGTTCACTGATGGGGAATTCAGGGACTTCGAGTCGTTACAGAACATTGAAGGACTATCCAAGGGCCAGTTCCTCTGGTACCACAGGATCAAACAGATCGCTAAGAAGCAGTGGAACAGCTGGCCGGAAGAGCCCACCCCAGACCCACTGCTACAGGAAATGCACGACCTCTCAGATGGATGGAGACCTGTTTCCAGACTTTACAACAGACTCATAGACAAGCCTAACCCCAAAGGTCAGGCACTGAAGGCGAAATGGGAGGCAGATCTTGAATCACCACTTACTGACAAGGAATGGGAGAGAGCACTGATCTACCCCAAGAAAGTGTCCCGGAATTCCAGATTCGGACAAATACAGCTGAATGTCCTTTACCGGACATACATGACTCCCCACAGGATTGCCTCATTCAACCCGAAAATACCCCCGACGTGCCCATGGTGCGGAAATGACAAGGCAGACATGATCCACATGTTCTGGTCCTGCATCAAAGTGAAATCACTCTGGTTCAAAGCCAAACAATCCTGCGCAGAAGCTGGCATGGTAAGATACGACTGGACGCCCGGAGAGTGCCTACTAGGTATATATCCTAGACCGGGCAAATTTAAACATTTGGTGAAACTAATGGATATCTCATGCATTTTGGTCAAGAGAACAATAGCGATGGCCTGGAAGACTCCAGCGGGCCCCAGCCATGCCCGGTGGCTGAGCGAACTGGCGAGATGGACGATTGCTGAAACCAGGGCCTGGCAAAACGGGATCACAACCAGCGGAGAAGCCACAAGTGGAACCCTGGACTCCTGGAAAGCCCTCCTGAGTGACATGCGCTTCAAGGCAGACTATAAGCCTCCCTGAGGGACTGTAGCGTCCTACAACACCCGATTTTTCATACTGATACAGAGAAGGAATTACCCGAATCTGTTCCCCTCGCTTCCTGTAACATCGGAACTATAATTTTTACTTGCCACCAAACATCTCATAATTAACGCTACATGTAGACTGCTGTTGTTTTGGTTGTTCTCACGTTACTTTTTTTTTTTGTTGTATCGTTTCTTTATTACCACACTTGTAAGTTTGTAATGTTTCTCACTTTTTTGAAAAAACCAATAAAATACTTTACAAAAAAAAAATAATTACTATGCGTATACACATAACTGTGCGATACGACAATTTGCAGCATTTTCTTCCAGGAAAGTGGGGTTGCCCCTCTTTTTGTGGGAGGACCAAGTTACTGTTCTGGGCCCCCATTTCAATCATGAGTCAATTGTCAGTGTTAATTTTTTTCTTCACTTAATCCGTTCTTGTTTCTCAAAATATTTGTATCATAAAAAGTCAAGTGCTTCTCGAGTGTCCCCCTCTTGTGATGGACGATTGTCTCTGGTTATGTGAAATAGTTCTCATACTGGATTATGGAAAAGATTAGACTAACACCTTTGGTACATCACATTCATTATGCATATTCAAAATAGGTAAGTTCCCAATGCGCTCCCCGAATCTGCTTCAGTCCTGAGGACATGCTGGTACCTGTTCAAATGAGGAAAAATGGAAAAAGTGGTATCACTTATATATAAAAATAAAACAAAACAGTGAAGTTCTCTTCTCTGCTCTTCTCAATCTGTCCCACGGCGGAAAGATGAAGAACTGTGTCTCTGTCCCCTCGATCTGTCCCTCGGCGGAAAGATGAGGAACGTTGTTGTGTCTCTGTCTCTTGGATCTGTCCCTTGGCGGAATGGTTTCACTGGAATCTCCGTAGATATTCTCGTTGGAAGTTGGACAGCTCCACTTGGAGCATGATCCCATGGAGGAGTGTTCCCATGTGTGCAACATTAGCTGGATATTTGATGAAGGTGATGACGCCAACCTCGGCAGGTCCCCCCACCATTTCTGGATAGACAGTGGCTATGCGAAATAGGACATTGTGAGCCAGCCGGCTGTCCTCGGGAGACAGGGACATTGTCCTGCTTTGCTGGTTTCTAGATCATAGGCCTTTCTTTTGACGTGAACAGTCTTTACACTTTCCTGCTGCATGGATTGCCACTACGTAGTTGAGCTTAATCCACAGTTGGTTCAAATGTTCAGTGTTACTTGGATCTCTAATGTACGTAAGTGTGTCCGTGGTTCTCCAGACGAGTCCTGGGCACTCCTCTATGATACAAAAGAAAAGCGTGTACGTGAGTTCATCTATGATCACTTGTGGTGGAAGCATTTGTGTCCTTATCACTGTATTCGGGTAATTCTGCGAAGGCTTCCGCGATGAGTCAGTAGCTGCCAGATTACTTCCTTGTTGGCAGGATCTCGAATAAAGTCTGTGACACTGGTGACTCTCCCTACGAGTGACGGATATGATATTACTACTAACTGGAAATAGGTGAGAACATCCCTTATGAGATTTCTGCTGGGAGTCACCATACGTGCTGCAAAACAAAGGCTTGGTGCTGGTTGCTTCAGGTTACTGTGTTAAGTTCTTAACGAAAAGTCCTTGTGTACAGTCTATCAGAGTCTTGTTTCTTCAACAATGCCTAAGTGTGGCTTGGTTCAAAAGTTCGTATTGTCAATGCGTTTTGTGCGTAATTCTCTTCTTCACCCTGCAACTAAGATGCACAGAGTGTCTATTATGACCTTATCCCCTTTTTTGCTTAGAGGAAATGTCGAGTTTAAAGCCACAATTTTCAAACTGAGTTCTTTGTCTTGGCTTTTCTACTCATGCGTCCTTCTTCCTCGTCATGGATCTCGTCTCCACGTGCTGAGGTTCTTCCCCGTTGTCTGTAGTTTCTTCGCGGTGGGGTGCAGCTAGAGAGATCTCACAGATGAAGGGTTTAATGTCATTAAGGAAGATCCATGCTCACCTGCCTTGCAATTTGACTGCTGACGGAGTGCAGTCCTCGATGATGAAAGGGCCTTTGAATCTTGGCTTGTCCCACCTTTTCCTCGTGTGGTTCTTTACCAACACTGCATCACCAGGGAAGATGATTGGCGCACATAGACCTTGAACTGTGTCTGTTTCAGCACCTCCTGCTGTGTCTCGTGTTGTGCTGCACCCTTTTCGTTGTCGCTGTACTTGGTCTGAAACGATAAGAAGGCTTGATGTCATGCAGTTCAGGTATTCTGACAGTTCGGTTCCCAGGAGCTATCGGGTTGACTGGGCATCACATCTAGCTCTATTTTGTGGGGTAAGAGGGGTGTTCATTCTTCTCCCTGGGACTATCTCGTGCGGCGTAAGATGATGGTCGGAGCCTGGTTGGTTCCGAAGTGCATACAATGCCAGTGGTAGACAGTGCAGCCACCCCTTCTTTCAAGTAAGCTTCAACTTGGCTATCCTTCCTTTTATCAAGCCGTTGAGCCTCTCACATATCCCGTTACCTTCAGGATGATACGCCGACGAGAACTTGTGCTTTATACCAAGCAACAAGCTGATCTGCTCGAAGACGGCGTTAACAAAATGAGCCCCATTGTCTGATCTCATCACCTCGCACACCCCCCATCTAGGGAACACGTCTCTCACCAGGAATTTGGCAGCACAGGTTGAGTCTGGGTGTGTACAGGGACCTGCTTCTATCCATCTAGAGAATGGACACACCACTACAATTAAGTACCTGTACCCGTTACACACTTGAATCATGTCGACATAATCGATATGTAAGTGCTGAAAAGGCCCATTTGGCCGGGGGATGACTCCTCTCATTACTCTTAATGTGTGCCCAGCGGTAAATTGTTGGCTGATTATGCAGTTCACCATGAAGATTGCAACATGCTCTGCTAAATTCGGTATAAACCAGTCTTCTGCAAGCGTTGTAGCAAGATTTTCCTTTGTCATATGAAACGGGTAGTGCAGTTGTTCCAATGCTATTTTCAATAGGGCTACCAGCATGACTGGTTTACCAGTACTGACTTGCAACCACAATTCATCAGAGGGGTTTAAAGAACACCCTTGCTGCTTCCACAGGTTCTTTTCGTCCTGTGGTGCCTCCCCTTGTATCTCCATCAGTTGAATCTGCCCCATATTACTATAGGCTTCTGGTGTGGCTCGAGCTACCATCATTCGTTCATGGGTAAGTGCCTCTTCTACTGTTACGCTCACCTGGACCCCACAGGGGTGTCGATCGGACCCGGACAGCTGCGGTCTCCGTCAACGTGATGCGTAGTGCAGAGATGACTGTCTGGACTGGCCCGCCTAGTCTTGTCTGCTGGACCCGAAGAAGTATTTTCCTGCAAGTGGAGACAGGGATTAGCCACCTGTGGGTTTTAGTGATGGCCTCCCAACTGTTCTCGCTCCCCCCACTAATCACCTCCGATATCCCCTTAGTAACCTCACCTTATGTTTGTAAAAGATGAGCTCTCCATCCTGCGTGTCTTGCAGGGGCGCGTAGATACCAGTTACTTCACTGGTTTGAAGGCATTGGGAGAGTTCCGGTAAGCATTGACTCTGAAGTCCCAGGCGGGATTGGTAAGTATCAAGTTCACAGAGTTCAATGTGCCCAATGTTCACTCTTGTCCCCTTCCTTCCTTAAGTTGCAACTGAATTTGTGAGAAGAAGGTCTCGTAGCTGCTGCTGGCATTCAGGTAAGAGTCTGTGTTACCCAACACTGTCCGGTAACTATTGCATGCGTTAACGTGTTGTTTTTCTCCCTCTTTACAGATGCGGCATATGAAGATATGGAGAATAATACCGCCGGTGGTAAATCAGGTAAGTCTATGGTGGTAAGAGGTATTTGTTGATTCCCTTGGCTCACCTTGTTATTCTTGTGCCCCTAGGTGCTGCAGTACGGCGAAGAAATGATGGAGACAGTGCCGAATCGAAAGATGCTGTGAGAACTGGTGAGTATGGCGCCGTGCTGGAACTGGTGAAGCGACGCGTGCAGGACTGATGTACTTTCCAGGTCGGGAGATGAAATGGGTCCGGAAACAGGTGAGGAATTTGAAATACGTTAGTTTTCTACCCTTGTCTTTTTCTTCCTCTTTATTCTAGGAGCTCCGGATTCGAGGCGGGCGTGGCAGAAGACTGGATGCTGGCTGCAGGCACGCGGGCGTGGCAGAAGACTGGATGCTGGCTGCAGGCACGGTGAGAGTCACGCTGCTGGATGCAGAATAACACGAAGCATGTGCTGCTGTTCGGGCGTGGTTTAAATATCCGGTTAAAATATCCTCTAAAGTAGTCCCAGGAAAGAAGTTCCCCAGGACCACACCTGAGTAAAAAATAGTCCCTGTAGTAAAATAGTCCCATCCAGGCCTCACGTTGGCTTGGATTTATTTGCAGCATGGTCTGCATGAGGTAAGTAAAGTCTATGAGCCTGGCGCCTATGGCACCAGGACTGATTTTTATTATGAGCCTGGTGCCTACGGCGCCAGGACTGAACCCAGACAGCCCCTAGCTGGGGCTGCTGGGGTTTTTGTAAATGTCTGTATGCCTGCTCCCGGGGCTGATGGGCTTGATCCGGATGCCCGGGGGTAGGCATCATGACATCTACGTCCATGATCGTTTCACTCTTGGATGCCACACGCTTGGCTTCTGTGTCTGCTGCGTGATTTCCGTGTGACACAAAATCTGTCCCATGAGTATGCCCACTGGGAGCTGCAGTGCTTTTAACAGCCTGTCCAATAAGGCTGCATGCTGCAATGGCGTGCTTCCGCTCGGAGGTAACCCCTCCTTTTTCAACATGCTAAACCTGCATGCACCGTTGACGTCACATAGGCGGAGTCGCTGTACACCGTTACTTCCTGATCTGCGTAATTCTCGATGGCGAGTATCCACTCCAATAGTTCTGCCACCTGTGCTGAATAATGAGATGGTATTCGTGCACTGACAAGTATTTGAAATTCTCCGTTTGCTATGCGTTTCATTATGGCAACGCCTGTGTATCTTTGCCCGTCTTCTTGGTCGATTCTCGAAGAACCGTCAATGAAAAGGATCTCACCACCCGCCAGGGCATTTTCCTTCACCCTGGGGATTTCATCATAGAATTCTTCATAGTTTGCGCAATAATGTATCGGCTCTCCTTCAGTGACTGGCTCAGCTATGAACGTAGCTGGGTTTACAGTTTTACATCGAACTATTTTGATCGATGGATTAGATATAATCACATCATAGGCAGAAACCCTCTGTGATGTCAATGTGCCTTTTGGTTTCTCCAAGATGGCGAATAATGAGTGCTCGACGTATAACGTCATGGAACATCCCATTACAATGGTTGTCGCCTTCTCTATGGCGAACGCTGCGGCAGCTAAGCTTTGTTCGCATGGGAACTGGGCTCTCATTGCTGGGTCCAGATTTCCACTATAATATGCCAGGGGCTTGTACCCCAACGAGGTTTTCTGAGCGGGCACTGCCGTCATAACTCTGCCATCTGTGTGCGAGAACAGGTAGAATTCCTCTGCATAATTAGGAATTCCGAGAACTGGACCCGTGCAAATCGCTCTCTTGAGTTCTGCGAACCCTTTGTCCATTGCCTCATTCCATTCGATCGGTTCCTTTGTTGCTTGGGCCTTCTTTAGGGCCTGGAGTAAAGGCTTGGTATATGAGCTGTAGTCGAAGACCCATGCTCTAACATAATTGCACAATCCTAAGAAGCTCTGCATTTGCTTTATCGTGAGTGGCTTAGCCGTATTCATGATGGCTTCAGCCCTTTCTGGGATCACCTTTTTCCCTTCATGCGAAATGAACTGGGCTATGTACAGCACCTCTTGTTTACAGTATTGTAGCTTTTCCTTGTCAACCTTATATCCTTTCTCAGCCAGTATAGTCAGTAACTGGATAGTATTGCTCTTTAGTGGTGCTGCAGATCAGAATGTCATCCACATACTGCAAAACACTGTCTACTGCAATATTGCTTAGGTCCATTTGCAGGATTCTGTTGAACATGGACAGGGACTCACAATACCCCTGTGGCAATCTCGTGCTCTTCAGGCGCATTTGTCTGAATGTAAATGTAAATGACATCAGATCTTGCGAGTCACGGTGTAACGGGATTGAGAAAAAAGCATTTTTCAAATCAATCACCGTGAAGTATTTCGCCTCGATCTGTATGTTACACAAGATCGTAGATGGATTAGAGACTATAGGGAACTCGACTTCAACAATATTGTTTAATGCTCTTAAATCTTGGATTAAACGCCAAGATCCTCCCTTTGATTTCTTGACGGGATAAATCACCGTATTACAGGGTGATTCTGACATCACTAGGATGCCCTGGTCCATCATGGCGGCAATTGTCTTCGCGATCCCTTCATCCACTTCACTGGACATGGGATATTGTCATGCTCTTGGTAAAATTGCTCCTGGTTTTAGTTTAATTTTCACTTCCCCAGCCCTTTTTAGAAGGCCTACATCATAGGGCCCTGTAGTCCATACTGAGACAGGCACCAAGGCCATATCATCATCAAAGTATAAGGTACGGATCAATGCTAACATCATTCTCTGTGGCACTTCTCGTTTGATCATTTTGACCCAGAATATGAGACTTACTTCCACCCTCGTCTCTTCTAAGTCAGAGTGTTCTTCGAACAGATCGTCATCAGTGACGTCAGTCACTCGATACCCTTCTTCGATGGCGATAATTGCACACCATTGTCTGCCTTCGTCATCAAACCCTTCGACCATTGCTACTTTCCCTCGCACTGCTGCAATGTGTATCATTAAGGGAAACGCTTGTCCCCCTTCTTCAAGCATGGATATTCTTGGTCTGAATAGAAATTCGTCAGGGGTTCTCATGGTCCTATCTGAAAGACCCGGCAATCCCGCCATAAGCACACGTATGCCATATGCGAAGGCTTCTGGTTCTAACGGTATAGCTCTCATGGCTATATGTCCGGAGTATGCCCTAATGATTTCGCACACGTTTGAATAATGCCTTCCTGGAGTGGAGCATACTATGCCCTTCTCCGTGAACAATATAGTCATATTCAACTTTGTCATTATGTCTCGACCCAAAATGTTTACTGGGGTCTGACGTGATTCTAATAAAGGTACATTCATCTCACAATCTCCTACAGGGAACTCTGCTGTGAGCTCCTGTAAAACTCATGAGTATCTATGGCCTAGCCTGACAAGGAAATCTTGCCTTCTCGTATGCACAAGCGTGTTGCACCCTTGTCAACTAATAAGGAATATTCTTTCCCCCCTGTGACGACATTCACCCTTGGTTCCCTGTTAGGGTCTGGTGTCACTGATAGGATAGAGCACATTAGAGTTCCCAGTGAGCTGTCCTATTTCATGTATAAGTTTGGTCCACTGTATACTTGTGTATTTTCTTCATTCCCAGGGTTGCTTTCCCTTCCGGAGTTTGTGCCCTGAGAATTTGCGGTGGTGGCTGTTGGGATTGCCCTTTTGGCAGGTTCCTCATGTTTGAGAGTTGAATCCCTTGTTGCGCACCTTGCTGCAAGCCTGGTGCTTGCTGCTGTACTGTGCGATTTTTTTGTACCACCCTGTTATGGGATAGCAGGTGGATTCACTGTGCCTGCTCCCATTCCTTGTCCATTTTGCCACGTGCCATGGCTTCTGCACGCGCGTGCCACATACCCTGTCATGCCACACAGCCAACATACTGGCGGTTGTCGGGCTATCTGTCCATATGACATATCTGGATTGCCCATCTGCACGTTTTGAAAGCCTCCTTGATTATTCTGGAAACCTCCCTGATTACTCTGCCATCCTCTTCCTCTGAATCCCCTTCCCCTCGGATGAAATCCCACGCTACCTTGGTTATTTTGCAACGGGTTAGTCGCCTGTTGTACGTTCGATTCAGCTGGGCTGGTCAGCATAGCTCCTTCGAGAGCATACTTTGAGAGTTTCTTTTGCACCAGCTTCGCTTCCTCCCCCTTACGAGTTGACTCTTTTTTTCGATTCTTTTCTTGCAACAATCTACAGTAATGTGCAATTGTCAACTGTATTTAGGCCCAAGGTTTAGCCTTTACTCCTACCAATTTCTTGAGCTGTTTTTGCACCGTTTTGGTAACCCTTGGCACAATATATGGTAGAATACAGGGATAGATTTCGTCCAAGATTCATGCGTTTCAAGTACCCACGCGTCTTGGAAATTCTGGATATAAATCAACGGATCTTCTGACTCTTTCATTTTTTGAGTCATTACAGCTCCCATATCGGAAGTGTCTGGGTACAATATTTGTAGCGCTTTCCACACTGCTGCTCTGCAGTTATTAAATGGTGCTCCGTCATGAGTAGTGTTAATTATGGTTATACCAGGGTACCCTGCTCTTTTCCACACATCGTCTACTCTCTCACCAAGTATAGCGATTAGGAGACCCTTCATGACCCCTATAGCCAACGTGACTCCCCCTGTCATTTTTACTAACTCGTATATCCACTTCCCGGCTCCCGATGTCAGCATTGGAAGCCTGTTTTTCAGGTTCTCTCGATCCATGTGTGGCCATGGTATATATTGTGGTCTAATTCCCCCTTTTTCTAGCAGCGGGAATTAGAATGCGCAGTCTTCCTTCTCCTTCCCCATGGCTCTCCTGTCTATCGCTGGAGTACATTTCCGCATCGCTGTCTACCTGGCAATGTCCTCAATCTGTCTACATAGGCAGGTGCTGACAAACCCCTCTGACCGTGGGGTGTTTCTTCATGCCGGCCAGGCTGCGCGGCAGACTCTGATGCCCTAGATGCAAACTCACTGGCGTCTGACCATCGTACCCCTTTGTCCCTCGGGAGCCGCTTCTCGTGCCGTCTCCCTTCTTCATGTGCCTTGTCCTCCGTCTCCCCACCGGAGTCGGCCATTGATTGTTCCGAATTCGCACAACTCCTTGCATCTTCATTGTTTTACTAATTTCTAGCCTGTCCAGGGACAGTCTCCCGCTCCCACTACTTCGGGTGACCTCCTCTGTATCATATAACCGAGTGCTCTCCAAGCGCTACGCTAGTCTTCCCTTTCCCCGTGGGATGTTGGCTCCAACCTCATTTCATCATATATTTTATCGATCGTTTCCCCAATGCTTCTGGTGTCGAAGTCATCTTCAATATTTGCCCCACTCGTGCCCGGTAGTGAGTCGTACGCGGGAAACAATTCTTCGATATCTTCCCATTCTACAACAGGACTGGGTTTTTTAACTTCCCACTCCAAATGTTCAAGATCGCGTGCCCTCTGTCTACGCTTACGTTCTATATCATCGTCAACTTCCTTGCGTCTCCTCACGTCTTCTCTAGTCCTTTCTTCTTCCCTTTTTTCTTTCATTCCTTCATTTATTTACCCTTCTAACTTCCTCATCCTTTCGCCTCTTTATCCTTTTTTCACCTACTCTTTGCTCTTCTTCCAAACTTTGCTGATTCTGTCTGTACTGGTCATAGGCTGCCTTCTGTTTGCAAACAAGCTGTTTTTCTTGCTCTTCGCGATATAGCTGTTCTCGCCTCAGCCTATCTTTCCTTTTTATCCTTTCGTCCTTTATTTCCTTCTCCTTTTCTTTGTCCCTTCTTTGCGTCTCATCAGACCTCTGTCGGTCTCACATCATCACCTCCTTTCTCATCGAGTCTCAATAATATCTGTCCTCCCATCCATTCTTCTTTTGCGAATGCTATCTCATCAGTTCTGTCTTCACTTCCTTTCCACTTCTTTCCTTCTCTCTCCTTATCGATAGGTGCACTAATCTGTGCCTGGGCTTTCCTTTCGTCACCGCGTCTCTCCTTTTCCCTTGGGACTGCGGAGGCAAGATCAATTTTCTGATCCTTCCCCTTGATTTCGTCACTACTGTACGTAGGTGACTCATATGTGGGGTTGCTATACCCCGTGGCTGCCTTAAGCTCTCTGACTTACTTTCCTCAAGCTCTGCCTCAGGCAGGGCTGGTGGCGCGGTAGGCGTCTCACCCCCCTCCGTGCATACGTTTAATATCCAGTCTGCGGGAGGCTCTTCCTCCTTCGAACATTTTCCAAAGTTCTAGAACAGCAAGGCGTTTTTCTAGTTTCTTGCCGGTATATGTGGCATGCAAAAAAGTCATCGTATGTTGTAAGACGGCATTCGATAAGGACCCGTTCTGTGGCCACGGCATAAACATCTTGTGGGCGGTACCCTTAACCCTCAGCACTATATTTGTTAAGTTTGGGTGCATGTTTAGGCAATTGCTTACATACATGGGCGAGTGGTGTAATATCCTCCATGCTTGAATTCTGTTTTCAACAATATTTTCATGTACTTTCAATACTCCCAACAATATGAGCGAGCACCAAATACTGCAAGCGCCAATCCAATCTTTTCCCTCCAAAATTTTATATCATCAATTTATTCAAGAACATCAATCCATGTGCGATTCGCTCTCAGTTACAGAATCGAGTAAAACCCAACTTTGTATCAACCAATCAATGATACACAATTCTTTGCATGTGACATATAAGAGAACATGTACAATAGACACTTGACAGACCAGACAGACACCAGCTGGACACATATATCTCTGCCTTCTAATCAATACCCCGACATGGAGTTTAAACAAACCCCTTTTGTGACGTCTTTAATCGTCACAGTAGCCTATTCGTCTCCTATTATACGGGCTCTGAGTTCACGTTTCTTCTGACCGCTATATTAAAGCACAGGAACAAGGTGAATCCTCTTACTTTTTTATCTCAGGTGTCCTTCCTGGTATCCTCTGTTTTTCTCTCGGGTGCCCCTCCCCGTAACCACTGTTTTCTCTCGGGTATCTATCCCGGTAACCACTGTTTTTCTCTATTATACTCGAGTCATTATCCCCTTATATAAATATACAGTCTTCTCTACTTCTGATTATTTTATTTTCCGCCACCCACCGTTACCTTTTCCCTTACTTGTTCTAATGCCTACAAAACGTTTGCCAAAATATTGAATCTTTTTCGTTCCCTCACCGCTCGCATGGTTCCTCTCTGGATCTTCGGGATCACCTGCCCCTCCGTTACCGTCTCTCCGGTCTTTTCGTCCGATCGGCTGCCTGTAGAAATGAGAAGGGTTATGCTCTGTAAGGCAGGTTCCTTCAGACCCACTGCAGATTTTATGGACTTGCGCTATCATTGTCCACGAGAAGCTTCTCAGTCTACTCAGCCGAGTGGCGAAAGGCTTGTGATATTGCCAAAAACCGAGAGTTACTTCGTGCTGTCGGTCAATAGGTGTGTTGTCACTAGTTAATCAATACTCGATGGTCAAAACCATCCTCGTCGCTTCCAAGTGTACTGGAGGGCGGAGCGACCTCTGAACGGGCCCATTGAGATTCAGAGCTCTCCCTCCGGCACCTTAAAGCGAGATAGCTACACCTTGAGGAGGATGGGGTGCAGGACTCTCTTACTCCGACACAATTCAATAAGGACAACTCAATGGTTTGGCAAAGGGAAGTCTGTTTAATGACAAGTACAAAAAATGGGGAAACAAATGGAAATCGGCAGTGTTGCGATCGCCTGTCTCGCTTCAACCTCCAAATTCTTCATTCAGACAGCAATAGTTGTACTCAAAATTCGTCATCATTGATGTGTAACACTCATAAATTGGTCATGCAATTCTATTGGTTGGAAAAGGTAACTTAAGTATAGGTGCTATATCTGTATATGGTAACAGAGCGTAAGGACTTGTGATAGACGTCGCTACAATTACAACGTCTTATTGGTTATAGTAGCTATAGGACCCAAGATTATTTGGTCCATTGTGATTGGGTGGGTTACACCCCTCGACATAAATCTCCACTTTAATTAGCAGCATGCAGAATAGACACCCAGGTGCCTTGTGCCCCAAGATTCACCCTGTCTCCCTTCCATCAATCAGTACTTTAGGGCTATGTGTCAATTAGTTGGCTGAGGATGGCCTCGAAACTGTAGCTTCTTATCAGGAAAAGTTCTGGCATCCTCGGGTTCTGGGTGACATCAGACGTTGGTACCTCTTCACCCTTGGCTGGTCACGTGTCTGTCCACTGTGAATCTGCTTCATTCTCCTTCTTTTCATGTATTTGTTTCTTCCGTAGCCTCGCCACCTGCCTGGGGCCTCCTTATCTCAACCTTCACTGGCTGGCTGCTATGCTCTGAATTTTCGATTCTCCGAGGCTGCCGCTCTCCTCCCTTCCTTAGGTTGACCTCAAATTCCCAGGCATTGAGCTGCTTCTTACTGAGTTTCGATTCTACTCCTTCCTTTGGCTTTGGATGGAATATGAATCTTGGCCTTGTTAGCCCTTTGCTGCCTAGGCTTAATTCTGCTTTTACAAAATGGAGTCACACTTGTATACTGTGCTTCATTGAGGTAGATATATAATTGGTGCATGCCGCTCTATTCTCCTACTAAGGATTGCAAGCAGTTCTGTTTTCTTAGCTTCATGCGTTCCAAGCCTATTTACAAGCGTTAGCTGCTTGAAGACTTTCATCTTGCTTCACCGCTACATTTCCTTACGTCTCTTTTATGTATCAACATAGTTTCTTCTCACATCGTTATTCTTTGTATTTCACCCTTGTGTGTCATCTTTCGTTCGTCATTTATGTTCATCTGTATGTCTGTCTGGGCTCTTATGTCATCACCATTTGCCCTGCATTAAGACTCTTTGGGTCTCTTCAGGGACAGTTTGTAAGTAGTCTTCATTTCGTGTCAGCTGCTGGTATGGTTGTCTGAGTGGGTACCAAGCTGCCCATGGTTGTCTGGCTTTAGGCACTTCGACAGGTATTGCATTTCTGATGGGCACTGGGCAGAGGCCTAGAATTGCTCTCTGTTGGTTCATTTGTTCCTCATACGTCACATATCTCGGCGAGTATGTCCCAGGTACATTGAAATGGGGGGCTGAGGTGTAGGACATGTCTGGGACTTCCTCTACAAGTCTTTTCTGTTTGAACAGGTGGTGTTCCTTCCAGTGACCTCTTCTTCCGTTTGTTGTTTTCCATCTTTGGAAAATCATTGAGTTTCACATCTTTCTTGGGTACCACTAATCGAGGCATGTTGATGTGCACTAGGGAGCATACCCCTGCCCAATTTGGTGGCAGTTTCTCATATGCTTTAGAGCCGCATGCCCAATAGTAAACAATCAGTACTGCTGTTCCCGTTCCTTTCCCTGGGATAGCCTTGATCGCCTTGCATCCCACGTTTTGACCAACTTCTCATCGCTATTATGCTGGTAGTACAAGGGTGGTGTCTTCAGGGGAATTATTGGCATTGGTCCAGCTTCATTCTCTATCCAGGTCACCAACTTTGCACTCCTGTTACATTTTTCATTTTCTTCTTGCACCTTGCTCACTGGCCAATCGGGTAAGGTCAGCGCCTTGCTTCCCACTACTCCATCTTCCCAGCTGTCGTTGGTGTACATGCGTCCATAGATTAATATCTGCGGCCTCTCCCAGCAGCCGGGCTCTCCCCCCACTTCCTTTACTCTCGTCCAGGGGCACAGCAATTCCTTCAGTGTGATAGTCTTTTGTCTCCCCTTTTTCTGTCCCATCGGTTATATATTGCAATCCCTCAGAGCTGCCAGTAGTTATTCATCATTTATAGTGTTTTGATGTAACTGTCTTCATATGGGAATGTTCCCTTAGACATCCATCTTAAGGTTGCTCTCTTCCCTTGAAATTTGCCTCGTGTCCAGAACATTGCGAGGTACATCAGGCACTGTGCCTTCACTGCAGGTATTTCAGTCGTAATAAACCTTCCCGAAGCATTCATGGCGTAGGGTATTAAGGAGCAGACGTAGCGGCTCTCCCCTGTGGTGTCCCAACCAACTTTGGCCATGTGTTTGTACCACATGTTGTTTGTTAATTGCACTGTGTCTGTGAGATGCATGTCAACTCCCCTCATGTCTGCACCAACACTGTGCATACCTCTCCTTACCTTATCAGCAGTGTCTTCCCTTCCAACTGAAATGGTAGGTCCTCCTGCTTGGGTCAGGGGAGTGTTAGTAGGGGTGCAGCAGTAGCATGCATTGCAAAAAAGAGCTTCCATACAATAATAACCAGCACTCAAGTGGGATTCAGTAAACATCCCAGAGTTAACACACACTTAATTTTTTTCAACATTTTCAATTACGCTGCTCGGTCCCTGCAGCTGATGAGATGCTATTTCCTGCCTGAAAATTGCAAGAAAGGCGTTATTGTGTTAATATTTGTCAGTACCTTCAAGCTCTGCGAACTAGATAATCGATGATGGCAAACGCAAAGATCTCCTCCCAGACTTGGCTTATTAAGGGATCTCTTAAAGTGGGCAGAACCGGGTAGGCACTTCGTTCAAGTTGTGGGTATGCTTGGGCTAGGTATTCTATGAATACGAGAAAGTACACTGCAGGGGATCTGGCTCTGAATCACCTGGGTCTTCTGATCTAGTGTACAAATTGGTTGTAAAAGGTTTCTGGGAGGTAACATCAGGAGTATTCCCTACACAACTCCAATAACATCCGCAACAACCTGCATGTGTGAAAAAAAGAGAGAACAAAACCGTGTCAGCTGTCCTGTGCACAATACTCCAGTTGTTGTTTCCACACCCTGCGTGTGCGAAGAAAAGAACATAAACACAGTGTTTCCGCTGTCGGTGTGTGCGAATACTCCAGTTGCAAATGCACAACTTGCAGGTGCAGAAAAAAAGAGAAAACAATCGGTGTGTATCAGCTATCGATGTTCACAAGGATGTCAGTTGCTACTTCGGCTGCTTGTGATCATCGGACCCTAGGATGGCCAGGCCTTCCTGCTTGGGTGAGATTTGCATGCACTTGTAGTTCATCAAGATTCACAACGTTGGCCCTGTCGACTACTGTTACTCTGTTTCCGGGTGAGCACACTGCTTTGTAGGGCTTGATTTCCTGGATGTGATTCCAAACGTGTTTTCCCTCGAGCCACGCCGCTTTGTCTGTAACAATGTTGACCACGTGCGGGCTGGAGAATCTGGGTGCATTCCACCTGTGCAAGAAATTCTTCAGCCGGACCAGGTCCCCACCTTTACTGAATGTGTTGGTCCAATGTTTTGCTCTTGGTATTCAGAATCTGCAGCTTCGTTGTCTTCAGGCCTAACCCGCATTCTCTGTATCTGGCGAGAGATAAAAGAAGTGCTAGAAACCAGAGAATTGATATACTCGAACATCTCTTGCCCTAACACATCTGCACTACTCTCACAGTCCTTCAATGCTCTAGTGGGAGGAGCCAGAGGAAGATGCATGCGCCGTTCTGTCACCACCTTGGGGGGTGTTAAATGGTGGTCGGACCCTGGCTTGTTGCGCAATTCAAACTGTGCCAAGGGTAGGCAATGTAGCCAGTTCTTTTTGGTGCTCTGCTGAGTTTTGGCAATGCACTCCATCAAGAGGCCATTGAGGCGTTCACACACCCGATTTGCTGGCGGGTGGTACGCACAGGCAAATTTCTGTTTTATTCCTAACTGGGTTGTGATGTGCTGAAACATTTAATTGGCGAAGTGAGGCTCACCAGACCGCAAGACCTCACAGACGCCCCCATCTTGTGAACACTTCCCGGACCAATGTGGTTGCTTTAAGAGCATCAGCATGTGAATAGGGCCCAGCCTCTATCCACCTCGAACGGGCACAAAACCACTATCATGTAGCAGCATCCTTGACAGACTTGTATCATGTCCACATAATCCACATGGAGATGCAAAAATGGACCTTCGGGTCTTGGTATGGCTCCTCTTACAACTCTTAGGGTGTGGCCAGCTGTGAACTGCTGGCACGTCAGGCAGTTAATAATAAAATTGGATACATGTCCATTTAGATTTGGGCAAAACCACGTTTCTCCAATGCGTGCAGCAATAACCTCCTTCTCTGTGTGTGTTGGATAGTGCATTTGTGCCAGTGCTTTTTTCAAGAGGGCTAATGGCATGACCACCTTCACTGTGTTGTTCTTCCACCATAAGGCGTCTTTTGGGAACATGGTTTTACCCATAGTTCCCTCTCTTCCTGTGCTGCAGCTCCCTGCAGTTCCATGATTTGTGTCTCTGGGATTTTGTTGTAGCCTTCTCTAATCGCCATGTTTCTTACTCCCCCAGGTTGTTGGATCTCTCTTTCAGTTCCCACAGGTTCCTGAAAATATGCTGCACATTTTGCCTCATAGTCCGCTGCCTCATTCCCCCCTGGAAATCACGTCTTCCCCTTTTGTATGAGCCTAGCACTTCACCAATGTTAGCTCTCTTGGATATGCAATCACGTCGATCAGTTTGCCTAGCAAGAGCGCATTCTGTACTGGGGTCCCATCCGCCCTTCTGAACCCCCTTCTCAGCCATCGCGCCAATCCTGAATGCACTGTTGATGTGACGCAAGCACTGTCAGAAAAGATCATCACATGCTTCCCTACGCTGTGTTCTAGCGCCGATATGAGGGTCACTAGCTCTGCTGCTTGTGCTGAGTAATGAGATGGTAACATGCACTCACAACCACCTCGCTTGTCCAGTCCTCTTACATCCTCCCTACAGCAGTCCCAGGCCTCCTGACCCCATGAGTCTGATCAATAGTAGATGACCCATCAATATAGAGCATGTCTCCCCCCTCAAGTGCGTCTTCCTCCACCTTGCGTGTCTCACTAAATTGCTCTGTTCTTTGTGCAGTCATGACCCCAGTCTCCTGGTTGGAGGACGTCTGCTAAAAAAGGTGCCTGGATTTACTGTCTTACAGCGCAATATCTTCAGTCCCACATTTGATAGTATGACCTCATACCCTGATGACTTCTGTGTGCTCTTTGGCTTATGCAGTATCGCAAACAGGGCGTGCGCCACGTAAAGGGTGGTAGTGCACCCCATGGTCACTGCTGATGCTCTCTCCACTGCAAAGGCTGCAGCTGCCAAGGATTGTGTAACGCTCACCTGATTCCCGCAGAGGCGCCGGTCTTGACTGGGTGAATGCCGTATCTTCAAAGGTGATGTGTAACACACGGTTGGCTCTTTGGGCTGGACCTCTGTGCACTGTATGTCTGACTCGAAGAGTAAGATGTCTGCAGATAGAAAATATGGGATTAATGAACTGGGGTTATTGGGTGCCTCTCTCCTCTTCCCTTTCTCTTCTCCTGTAGAACCCCAAAGGTTAACGCCCTCACCTTAGGTAAGTGAACGCCGAGCTCTCCATCTGCCTCGGGGCAGGGTGCCGTAACCAGTTTCTTCACTGGATAAGGGTGCAGGCCTCTTGACCTCAGAGGACTGCTGTCCGTCGTTAACTGCACGAACGGTAAGTTCTGGGCACTTCAAATGTCTTAAAAGTCTTTTGTAATGATATCTCTTGTTTTGCAGGGTTCCGGCGATGGCGGATGGCGGGCTGATGAGAGTTGAGGATCGAACCCGCGTGAGGAATAGAAGCGCCTGGAAGCACGTAAGTAAGCGCTTGTAGCCTGCTTCACGATGCGCACTAACTGTCCCTTTTATCTTGCAGGTACAAGTTCGGAGCTTTAGAGAAGCTGAAGGGTGCTGGAATACCCACTGGATTCGGCGTGGGAAGGAGTAATGGCACGTGAGTAATAAAGTTGCCCAATGTCTTTAAACGCACCTTCTTTTGTCTTTCAGATGCGGGATGCAGCGCCGAAGGCCTCCGGAGCGTGCGAAGAGCTGGTAAGCTTTTGTCTTTCAGATGCCGGAATGCAGTGCGAAGACCTCCGGAGCATGCGAAGAGTAGGTAAGCCTTTGTCTTTCAGATGCCGGAATGCAGCGCGAGGCGTTGGTGACAGCCGATGGACCAGGTAAGAGATGCGCTGCCACTGAAGACCGTAGTGCTAACCTGTTCTTTCTTTGTCTTTACAGGTGCTGCTGAAGACTGGATTCCAGGATGGTAAGCCTTTGTTCCCTTAGACCCAGGATCAGAAGCAGAAGACACGATGAGCGTTCTGCTGCAGAGAATGCAGAATAACACAAAGCAAGATTCATCCATCGGGTGTGGTTTAAATAGCCTCCTGTAGTGCTTAGGTGTCTCCTTCCACAGCCACGCCTAGGTAAGAAAAGAGTTCCTGCTTTCCAGAAGAGTTCCAGTGTTCTGAACCTAGGGAGTGGCTCCTGCCCCACCCAACAGGAAAAGTAGTCCCAAACAGAAGAGGATCAGGGGTTCAACTGGCAGGTAAGTAAGCAGCATGGTCTGCTGCAGGTAAGTCCACCCAAGCATTATGAGCCCGGCGCTTCCAGCGCTGGGACCGGGCATCTTTATGAGCCTGGTGCCACTGGCGCCAGGACAGGGTCCAAAAGGTCCCAATTGGGACTGGCTGGCACTCGGAACCGGGGTTATGGGTCTGCTTCCAAGGGAGTCGGGCAAGTCCTGATCTTTTGGAAGCAGAGATCATGACAGCACCCCCCCTCAAGGCCCCTCCCAAACCGGGCTTCTCCGGGGGTTTGGGCTTGTTAGGAAATGTTCGATGAAATCTTTTGATTAGACGAGGCACGTGGACATATTCTGCAGGTTCCCAGGATATTTCTTGGGGACCGTAGCCTTTCCAGTCAATCAGGTAAAATAGTTTAGATTTGGAGATCTTGGAATCCAGGATGCTTTTGACTTCAAACTCGAGTTCTCCATCAACTAGAATAGGTTTTGGAGATGTAGTTAGTCGGGTTTGAGGTTGCACGGGTTTTAATAGAGAGACGTGGAAGACCGGATGTATCTTCATGTGAGGGGGCAAGTCCAACTTGACCGCTACTGGATTTACTATGGTAGTGATGGAATAGGGACCAAGGTATCTTGGGTTGAATGTGCGTGGTCCTTTTAGAGGTAGATATTTGGTGGATAACCAGACTTGATCTCCTACTTGATATCGGGGGGCTTCCTTCCGATGTTGGTCTGCTCCTTTCTTGTATTGTTCTTTAGCCCTTTGAAGGTGAGAAACGGCTTCCTTAAAGGCTTGGGTGATTGTAGAATGCAGGTGGTCTACTGCTGGTGTTCCAAGATCTTGGAGAGGATCCAACTCCGAGGTTCGAGGGTGACTACCGTATAAAAGAAAAAACGGGGTCTTCCCAGTTCCCGAGTGGACAGAGTTATTGTAGGCATATTCGGCTATCCAAAGGATATCTTTCCAAGTTTTTTCAGTTTGTTGCAGCATGCAGCGCAAATACTGTTCCAGAGTTTGATTGGTCCTCTCGGTTTGTCCGTCGGTTTGCGGGTGGTGGCTGGTCGAAAGTCTCACATCAATTTGAGCCGACCGACAGCAAGTTCGCCAAAAATGAGAAATAAATTGACTACCTCGATCCGAAATTAGAACTGAAGGAAAACCGTGCAGTCGGACAATGTTTTCGAGAAATTCTCGGGCCAGATTTGCTGCTGTTGGTAAGCCTTTGAGTGGAATGAAATGCGCCATCTTGGAGAATAGGTCCACGATTACTAGGATCGTATTGTATCCGGAGCATGGAGGTAGATCGGTGATGAAGTCCATAGAAAGCGTATGCCAAGGGCGAGGCGGGATGTCAATAGGGCGTAAGAGGCCGGCTGGTTTTTCCTTTTGACTCTTGTTTTGGGCGCATACTCCACAGGACATTATAAAGTCTCTGATATCTTTTCTCCAAGACGGCCACCAGAAGTAGCGCTTGATCTTTTCCGAGGTCCTGGTCATACCGGGATGTCCTTCCATTAAAGAATCGTGATAACAAGAGATTACCTTTTTCTGTAAATCTGTGCTGGGCAGGTATAACCGTTCTTGGAAATATAATAGGTTGTCCTTCACCATAAAGTCCTTTCCCTGCAGATGCCAATTCTGTATGTCTGCTGGAGTTACCAGTAGCCTGGCTTTATCCTTAACTTCCTCTATGGATTGTGTGGCGATTACACCTAGAATTCTTTGTTCGGGAATGATAGGTACAGGTTTAGGATTGATCAAATGTTCTTCCACTCCCATCCGAGAAAGGGCATCAGCTTTATCGTTTTTTGTACCAGGTCGATAGGTAATTATGAAGTCAAACTCGGCAAAGAATAATGCCCAACGGAGTTGTCTAGAGGATTGGGCTTTTGCGGTTTTCAAATATTGCAGGTTTCGGTGATCCGTAATCACAGTAACGGTGTGTCGGGCCCCCAGCAGATAATGCCGCCAAGCCTTAAAGGCAGACTTGATAGCCAGAAGTTCCTTGTCAGTAATTGTGTAATTGATTTCAGGAGGCGAGAATTTGCGGGACCAAAATGCCACGGGATGCAACTGATTGGTTACCGGGTCCTTTTGTGATAGAACTGCCCCCATGGCAAGGCTTGAAGCATCAGTTTCCACGATGTAGGGGAGTTCGGGGCGAGGGTGTTTTAAGATTGGTGCAGAGATAAATTTAGTCTTCAAATCCTGGAAAGGTTGTTCCGCCTCGGTAGACCATTCAAAACGTTTGTTTTTCTTTAACAAGGCAGTGATGGGCTGGACTATTCAAGAGAATTCGGGGATAAACCTGCGGTAAAAGTTAGCGAAGCCTAACATGCTTTGCACACCTTTTACGGAGGATGGTGATGGCCATTTGAGAACTGCATCGACCTTCTTTGAATCCATACGCACTCCGCCAGGTGATAATATGAATCCCAAGAATTCAACTTCAGTCACGTTGAAAACACATTTTTCCAACTTAGCGAAAAGTTTGTGTTGACGCAATCTTTCGAGGACCATTTTCACGTGTTTCCGATGTTCAGATTCCGATGAAGAATAAACGAGGATGTCGTCAATGTAAACAACAACACACACATCTATGAGCTCTCTGAGGACATCGTTCATAAAATATTGAAAGGCGGCCGGGGCATTGCAAAGTCCGAAGGGCATGACCTGATATTCAAATAGCCCATACTTGGTGCGGAAGGCCGTCTTCCATTCATCGCCCTCATTTACTCGTACCAAGTGGTAAGCTCCTCTAAGATCCAGCTTTGTATATATGCATGCTTTTCTGACTTGGTCCAGGAGTTCAGGGATCAAAGGTAACGGATATCTATTCTTAACGGTGATCTGGTTCAGGGCGCGATAATCTATACAAGTTCTAAGGTCCCCTTCTTTTTTTGGAACGAAGAACAAAGCTGAGGAAGCAGGGGACTTGGAAGGACGAATAAACCCATTCGCTAGGTATTGATCCAGGTATTGTCGGAGGTGAAGATTCTCAGGCTCGGTGAGGGCATAAATTCTACTACAAGGAGGAGTAGATCCAGGTATCAGGTCTATCTGGCAGTCATAAGACCTATGAGGAGGTAGAGAGTTAGCCTGATCCTTTCCGGAAAACATCTTGGAATTCTAGGTATTCAGGAGGTAACTGGGGAGCCTCCGAGGAAATTGCTGCCAGTGCAACACCAGGTCGAGGGTGACAAGTAGAGACACATTCTGGAAACTGAACCGTTCTTGCTCGCCAATCGATCTGAGGATTGTGCCTTTCTAACCAAGGTATTCCTAGAATAATCTGGAACTGAGGGGCCTTGATCACATCGAACACGATCTTCTCATGGTGTCCATCTTGACTTACTAGCGTCACTTCTTGGGTGGTATGCGTTACTGGTCCGGAGGCTATCTCCGTACCATCCACCGTAGTAATGACGTCCTTTACAGCCTTTGGACAAAGAGTCAGATTCATCCTCAAAACCATTTCATGATCCACATAATTGCCGATGGCACCGCTGTCGACGTAAGCTTCAATCGCATGTAATCGATCCGGATGTTCAGGGCTAATGAGGACCATAGGTATCACGAAATGCGAGGTCACTGAACTGGTTTTAACGCTCGGCAAGAGGACCTCTATTCTTGTCGGGCGAGGTCGTTTCCCTGCTCAGAGTTTGTGACCCTGGTAACTGCAGCTCCTACTGCCTTCTTGGCTGGTTTCACCGGACAGTCTCGAAGAAAGTGCCCCGAGTTTCCGCAACAGAGGCATAATTGCAGCTGTTTTCTCCTTTCCCGCTCCTTTTGTGTTAGTGGTCCTTTCAGGCCCCCTATTTGCATGGGTTCCCCGGAGTCTACTCCTTTGGTAGGAGTTGGTGGTTTGGAAAATACTCGAGCATCAAACTTGGAACGATCAGCCTTCCTGTTCTGCAGTCTGTGGTCAATTTGAACGACTAAGTCAATATAGTCCGAACAGTCTTGCGGGGGATTCACTACTTGGGCTAACACATCTTTGAGCTCTCCACGTAGACCTCTATAAAACAGCGTAATCCTTTTGTCCTCAGGCCATCGAGTTTCCACTATCAGTCTGTTGAAAGACGCAATACAAGCCAAAAGGTCTTGATTCTCCAGCATGGGGTCTGGCATGGATTCACATGCTCATGAATATTCCCCGTCGTTAGGCTGGGAATCCTCGGTAAAGAAAAAACCGGTATCAGTTTCGTTTCTGATCTGTCTTTCGTAGTAATAACCAATCACTGGTCTCTGCGTCATACTGACCACAGCCAATGACTGCCCTCTACCTAAGCACCGCCTCTGGCAGCCATCTTCAGATTTTTACCGCACGTTCATGTGTTGGGATCCTCGTGCTATTGCTCTCGAGCGTTAGTGCTAATTTTTTCACGTTTTTTCTCAAAAACTTCGTTTTTTCGGTCAAAAGAGCCTCAAGCTCCACCGACTCTCCATCCGATCAACTGGGACCCGTGTCGGATTCGTCTGCGCCCCTCAAGGGTGAAGATTTCGTCGAGCTACGCTTTTGGAGGACTCCAGAAGCTTCTCAGGCCCGGACATGGCCCAGGAGAAGGGAAGCTCGACGCCCGGAAAGCTGTTCAGGATCTGCCCTGGATGCCAGCTGCAGAACGTCTTTAAGGAGGACGAACACTCCTTTTGTCTCTACTGCTTACATGAGGACAAGACGCACGTGGAGAAGGACTGTGCGTTTTGCGGCAATATGTCGGAGCGGACCATGAAGGACCGCCATCAACGTCTCGCCAACTGGCTGGAAGGGAAGAGCCCGTCAGGCGAGAAGAAGAGGAAGAAATCCGAGCGGTCTTCTAAGACCTTTGAGGATGCCCCGGCGACGAGGGTCCAACACAAGGCCAAGCACCGCGAGTCCGCTGGCACCGGGAGCGCCGAACGGTCGGGCTCTACGGGCACCAGGCAGGGCGCACCCTCCCTGGTACCATCAACCACGAGCCAACGCTCTGGGTCGGGTAAGAGGAAGGGCGAGCACCCGGCGAAGCTCCTGGAGAGGCCCCGGTCGAGCTCGAAGGCCCCATCGGAGGGGGAGCGAGGCAGTGTCCCCCCCCTCAAGGATAAGGCGGTGAGCGCACCTAAGGTGGTGAAGGCCTTAATCCATCCGGCCAAGCCCTCTATCGATACTGTCGCGGCGGCCCTGGCTCAGCCTGTGGAGGCTACACCAGTGGTGGCGACCTCGGGGCTCAGAGTCTCCCTGCCACCTCGGAGGGCGTCCTCTTTTGTGCCCATCGATAGGACCCCCGTGAAATCCCCGGCGGGGAAGAAAAAGGGGGGGCAGGGCGTTGTCGTAGATTCGGCCTCAACCTCAGAGGAAGAGCTGATCGAGGTCTTAAGCCACGGCCTTGGCGTGGTGAAGACTGGCCCGTCGGGATGGATCCTGATGCAGGTGACGACGACATCGTCGAGGGTGCCGACGGGGCCCCTGATCGCCCGTCGGATTCCCCTCTGCCAGCGCCGCAAGACAACTCGGTGGCCATTTTGTTGGCTATACAGTCCTTATGCTCAGAGATAAGGACGAGACTACCGTTGCCGACGGAGGAACCGCTCCCGTCGGGGGACCCTGAACCGGGACCTTCTGGTGTTCCCCCGCCCAAGAAAAGAAGGATTCACCCTCCACCTCCTTTTCAGCCGTCGCGCCCCGTCCAGCCCTCCTCCCCGTCCACCCGAGGGGATGATACGGGGACTGACACGGCAGCGACGGGTACGGACGACGAGGTATACGACGAGGATCTACCGTCGTCACCTCCCACCAGGGCTTCTCCGCCCGACGAGATTGGATCGTTCCACTCCATGATCGCCAGGGCATCCGAGCTTTTCCAACTCTGCCCTGAGGAGAAGAAAAAGGAAGGATTCCTTTATCAACGGCGCGAGGCCAAGAGGAAGACGGTCCTCGCGGTGCCTCTACTGGACGACATTTGGGATGTGGGCCTCGCCCTCCTCAAGAACCCTTCCACGACGCCAGCTAGAAGAGACCGGTACGAGAAGAAGTACCGGGTCCCGGACGCGGCCCCCCTGTGCCTCCGGGCGCAGCCTACCCCGGACTCCGTCGTCTCCGCGGCGGCCAGGAAAAAAGCGGGGGGGTGCGGCCTCCACATCGACTTCCCCACCGGACAGCGAGGGAAAGAAATTGGACGCTATGGGACGCAGGGTCATCTCGTCTGCAGCGACGACGATTAAAGCGGCCAACGCCTTGGCTATCGTGGCCTGCTACGACAGGGAGCTATGGTACAAACTGGCTCCCCTGCTGGACTTCCTACCGGACGACAAGAGGGCGGATGCCCTGGCGATCCTACAGGAGGGTGAGGTGGCGTCGGACCACGCCATCACTATTGCGACGGACATCGCCGACACTGGGTTTCGCCAGTTGGGCAACGGCGTGTGCCTTAGGCGGCGTGGATGGCTCAAGGCTACGGACTTCCGTCAAGACGTACAGACCAGAGTCCTGGACATGCCGTTTGATGGGAACAACCTGTTTGGGAAAACAGTGGACGATTCCCTTCAGGCCATTAAAGCGGACACTGAGACGGCCCGGGCCCTTGGGGTTCTGCAGCAACGACGGACGCCTTTTCGGAGCAGCGGAGGCAAGGGCGCCTCCAAAGGTTCCGGCGGCGGTTTCTCCACCTACCGTCAAGCGGCCCGCTCGTCGTCTCAGGAGGCCTACAGAGGACGAGGCAAGTCTGGCGGACTCCGCCGTCGTCGCCAAGGAGGTCAAGGTGGCAAAGCCTCGTCGAAACAGGATTGAACCGGCCGTGGGGTCGGGCCCCCACCGAAGCACCCCGGTGGGAGGCCGGCTGGCGAGCTTTGTCAGCTTGTGGGAGTCCATCTCCACCGACCGTTGGGTGCTGGACGCCTTAGCCCGGGGCCACGCGCTCGAGTTTCAAAGAAGGTGCCCGCGCGTCCCCCCCGTGGCCAGGAAAGAGCTTCACGTCCTTCAGCTTCTCCTGGAGGTAAAGGCGATGCTCAGGAAGGGCGCCATCGAACTCGTCCCAAAGAGGCTTCGGGGCTCCGGAGTTTACTCGAGATACTTCCTCGTGAAGAAGAAGACGGGAGGATGGCGCCCCATCCTAGACCTGCGACGTCTGAACAAGTTCATCAAGGCGCAGAAGTTCCGGATGGTCACCCTCCAGCACGTCCTGGGGCAGCTGGAGGAAGGAGACTTCCTGTCGTCGTTGGATTTGGAGGATGCCTACTTCCATATTCCCATCCTAAAGGGGCACCGAAAATTCCTCAGGTTTGTGGTCCAAGGGCGTCACTACCAGTTCAAAGCCCTCCCCTTCGGACTACGGTCGGCACCCAGGGTATTCACCAAGTGCCTGGCACCGGTGGCGGCGCAGCTGCGCCGCGAGGGGATCCACGTCTACCCCTGACTGGACGACTGGCTCATCCGAGCCAAGACGAGGGAGCTCGCCGTGGAGCACACGGCAAGGACCGTCCAACTTCTCACGGACCTGGGATTCTCTGTGAACTACGCCAAGTCCCACCTGGTACCCGCGCAAAACGCACTGTTTCTGGGAGCGAAGCTCGACACAGTGTCCCTTCTGGCCTCCCCGTCGGAGGAAAGGACCAGGTCCATCCTGGGCAAGGTACAGCGGATGTTGGTTTCCGACGCGGCCAAGGTGAGGTCCATCAAGTCCCTCCTCGGAATGATGTCTTCTTGCATCTACCTCATTCCCATGTGCAGGCTCCGGATGCGCCCGTTGCAGGAGTTCCTGGACGCGCGCCGGATCCAAACGACGGGCGGCTTCGAGGAGAGGATCACACTCGACGAGTTTCCGCCGAGCGGTCCGGTGGTGGGGCAACCGCGCGCATCTGACGGCGGGCATGGACTTTCAGACCCCAGACCACCAGGAGACAGTGACCACGGATGCCTCCCTGGAAGGGTGGTGAGCGCACACCGAAAATCTGCACGCGAGAGGCCTTTGGCTCCCGACGGAGAAGTCCCTCCATATCAACCTCCTGGAGCTCCGTGCAGTGTTCTGGGCCCTCAGGTCTTTCCTTCCGTCCCTCAAGGGCAAGGTGGTGAGGATCTTCACCGACAACACCACCACCATGTTTTACATCAGGAAACAGGGCGGAACCAGGTCCCCAGCGCTGTCCAAGGAGGCGCAGGACCTGTGGCATTGGGCCGTCGCCCAAAGGAGGTTTCTGGTGCCGTTTCATCTGGCAGGGATAAAGAACACCATCGCCGACTCACTCAGCAGGGAGCTGCGCTCGTGCCACGAGTGGGAACTACGGCAGGATCTAGTGGATCGCCTCTTCCGACGGTGGGGCACACCCCAGATCGACCTGTTCGCGACAGCGACGAACTCCAAGTGCCGGAGGTTCGCCAGCAGGTTTCCCCAGGCGAGGAGCATGGGCGATGCTTTCTCGTCCCCATGGGAGGGCCTGTTCCTTTACGCGTTCCCTCCTTTGCCACTGCTAATCCGGCTCGTCAACCAGCTCAAGAGGTCACGGTGCAGGATGATCCTCGTCGCACCTGCGTGGCCGAGGCAGATATGGTTCCCGGACCTTCTGGACTTGTCAGCGTCCCCGCCAATCAAGCTGCCGGTGGACGCGGATCTACTCTCCAGGGAAGGAGGCGCCATCCTCCACCACGACCCGAAATCGCTGAACTTGCAGGCCTGGCTCCTGCAGCGCTAGAGTTTGGAGGATACGACATACCGGCTGACTGCAGAGAGGTTCTTGCAAAGGCCAGGGCGTCCTCGACTCTTAAATGTTACGGACACAAATGGAAGAGGTTCTCTGTCTGGTGCCACGCACAGAAGATTAACCCTCTACGGATTACGGCTCCCCAAGTACTGCCGTACCTGCTGACGCTGGCCAAAGCTGGACTGGCACACGCGTCCATCAAGATTCATCTTGCTGCGATCTCCCGATACACCAGAACCACGGGCCGGACGTCCTTGTGGTCTCATCGTCTGGTGAAAGAGTTCATGAAGGGACTGTTCAGATCGTTCCCGCCGGTGAAGGCTCCGGCCCCGGCGTGGGAGCTCAACGTGGTGCTGACCAAGCTCATGGGACCTCCGTTCGAGCCTCTGCACTCGGCCCCGTTGAAGTTTCTGTCGTGGAAGACAGCGTTTCTTGTGGCCATCACCTCCGCACGACGGGTGGGAGAGATCCAGGCCCTTTCCTGCAAGGCCCCGTACTTGACTTTTCACGACACGAGGGTAGTGCTCAGGACGCACCCCTCCTTCATGCCCAAGGTACCGTCGGACTTCCATCTCAACGAACCCTTGGTGTTGCCTGTGTTCTTCCCGTCGCCTTCGTCGCCAGCTGAGAGGACTTTGCACTCGCTGGATGTGGCTAGAGCGCTGAAGTTCTACGTGGACCGCACGAAGTGTTTTCGGAAGACGTAACAACTCTTTGTGAACTTTGGACCTGTCAATCAGGGGAAGGCTCTTTCGAAGGCTTCCATTTCCAGATGGCTCTCCGGCTGTATCATGTACTGTCATCGGTTGGCAAACCGACCGCTGCCTGGCCGTCCGAGAGCCCATTCCACCAGAGCGATCGCAGCTACCACGGCGTTCCTTTCTGGTGTGCCCCTGCTGGACATATGCAGGGCTGCTACGTGGAGGTCGACGCACACCTTCACGAAATTCTACTGCGTCGACCGGGATTCCAGGGAGGAGTCCAGGGTCGGCCAAGCAGTGCTGCGCAACCTGTTCGCCTGAGGTGAGCCTGGTGAGGAGGTAAGATGCTTGATGTTGAGTTTGATGTACTGCTTAATGTTGAGCCTTTGCCACCTCCCGTGGTTGTGCATGTGTGTACTGCTATGTATTCTTTATTCATGAGCATGTGAATCCATGCCAGACCCCATGCTGGAGAAGGAACAAGTTACTTACCTGTAACTGTTGTTCTCCGGCATGGGTCTGGCATGGATTCACATGCGAACCCTCCCGCCTACCCCTCTGCGGCTCTTCACTTGGTCATACTGCCACTTCACGTGCTTCCAAATCTGAAGATGGCTGCCAGAGGCGGTGCTTAGGTAGAGGGCAGTCATTGGCTGTGGTCAGTATGACGCAGAGACCAGTGATTGGTTATTACTACGAAAGACAGATCAGAAACGAAACTGATACTGGTTTTTTCTTTACCGAGGATTCCCAGCCTGACGACTGGGAATATTCATGAGCATGTGAATCCATGCCAGACCCATGCCGGAGAACAACAGTTACAGGTAAGTAACTTGTTCCTTACCCTGTCGCAATGAAAGGAGCTCATTGTCCAAGGCCTGCCCCTGTGAATGTCTTGCAAACAGTTTTTCCATACTGAGCTGAAAAGCTTGAAAATCATGGAGAACCGGATCATCTTGATTAACTAGAGGGATCGACCAGTCTGCCGCATTGCCACTAATTTTATTTTCAAATTTCTTTATTGGGATTTGTGTAATAAAACAGTGCCTCACTGGATCATACAGTCGCAGTAGTAATAGTCAGGACTACACAAAATAGGCCATTTGTGAATTAACGATTAAACAGAAATAACAAAACAATAACAATGTTAACAACATGAACAAGTCTCCGTATGGTCGATGATCTAAGCAACAAGGGGGGGTCAAGCAGCAGACGAGCACAGGTTAGGTACCGTGCCAGTGATCCGTTTCAGGTATCGTGTGTCAACAGGGGTCAGTAGCTCAAGGGGGTTTATCGTCATTGGAGGGGTTGAGTAAGGCCCAGGTAAGAGTTTTCCAGGCAGCGAGTCCCAAGCTCGTGTTTTCAGGGGATGTGGTGAGGCCGTTCTCCCAAGCTGAGGTTTCTGCCCCTATCCATCGCTCCAGTTCGTTGTGCCATACCTGATATTGTGGGCCTCCAGGTCGCTTCCAAGCCATAGCAATGGACCTTTTGACCAGAATGCATGCCAGGTCCATGAGCTTGATTGAGTGTTTAAACTTGGCCAGTCTGGGGTATGTTCCAAGAAGGCACTCCTTCGGGGTCCATTCATATCTGGTTATGCCTGCCTCTCTGCATAGGAGTTCCACTCTCGCCCATAGTCGCCGGACCTGGACACATCCCCAGAACATGTGTAAGAGATTTGCTTCATCTCTGCCACACCATGGGCAGTTATGGTGGGGTAGCTTATATATTTTGGCTATTCTGAGTGGTGTCAAGTAAGATCGGTATAACATGTTGAGTTGTATCAGTTTAAATCTAGAATTTCTGGATACCGCATTAGGGAACGCTAGTGCTCTACCCCATTCGGTTTCAGACAGTTCGTGACCCAGGTCCCTCTCCCATTTGGTTTTGAGGTCCTGACTGCGGGGGTTGGGCCTGTCTATTAGGTGACTATATATGCGGGACACAGGCCTCCATCCATCCGCCAAGCTGTATAGGTGTGTTATGAAGGAGTCGGTTTCGGGCTCCTCGGGCCATGTGTCCCATTTAGTCCTAGCCAATTTGCGGATCCTTATGTACCAAAGGAATTTACCAGCCGGGACGCCAACATCTGATTGCAAGGAGGGGAAATCCCGGAAGGTGCCCTCATTGTATAGATCCCCCCAAGTGTATACTCCCAGCCTTTCCCAGTGTCGGATGGAGGCGAGGTCCACCGAGTTCTGGCATAGGTCGGCTAAGAGTGGTATGTCCGGGTTGTAACTGTGTTTCAGGTGGAGAAGGCTCATAACCCTTTGCCATACCTGACGACCCAGGGTAGCTAAGAAAGGAATCCCGTCCATAAGACGTTGAGGGGCCCAAATGAGTTCATTTAACCGGATTGGAGCAATCGGGTGCTGTAAAAGCAGGGTTTCGGGGGTAACATCATCGGCTAGCCATTTAGCCACAAAGCTTAATTGGGCAGCCAGGTAGTAACGTTCCAGGTCAGGGAGCCGAATGCCTCCTTGTTCGTAGGGGAGGGTCAGCGTGGATAATGCAAATTTGTGCCTACTAGTTCCCCACAGGAAGTCTTTAAGTATCCTCCCTAAGAGACGGAAGAAGGGAGTTCTAATGTAGTAGAAAATATTTTGAAACCCATAGAGAAATCTGGGGAGAACAATCATCTTAATGATGGAAGCCCTACCCATCATGGATAGGGGGAGGCGAGCCCAAAACCCAATTGACTTGCGCAAGGGAGGCAGCGCCGCTACCGTGTTGTTGGCATGTATGAGTTCAGGCGTATGATAAATATTGATGCCCAGATAGCGGAACGTGGTGGGGCACCAACCTATGCCTAGTGAGGGGAGGTCATCTATGTGTGTATTCCGGAGGGCGCCCAACGGAAACAGACAAGACTTGTGTCTGCTAAAGTGTATGCCTGATACCTTGGCAAAGTTGCCGAGGACCTCCAACATGGTTGGGACATTCAACAGTGGGTCCCTCACATAAAGGAGGACATCGTCCGCATATAGGGAAATTATGTGATCCACCCCGTCAATCCTTATGCCAGCGTCAAAGAATTGTTTTCTAAAGAAAATGGCAATGGGTTCAAGCCCGATTATATATAGCATGGGGGAGAGCGGGCAGCCCTGCCTTGTGCCCCTTTCTATGTCCCATTCCGTGGAGATGAGCCGACCAGTTTTCACCCGAGCTCGCGGCTTGGTGTAGAGGACTGTGATCCATCGAATGAATCGTTCTCCGAAACCAAACTCCCTAAGTACCGCAATCAGCCATTCCCAGAAAATTGAATCGAACGCTTTGATGGCGTCCAAAGAAAGCAAAGCGTGGGATTTCCCTGTATGAGTGGGATGTGACAGTATGTGTTGTAATCTACGTAGATTGGCAGTGGTGTTACGGCCCGGCACAAAGCCGCTTTGGTCGGGGTGCACCACCTCACCAATCACCTTGGACAGCCGCTTGGCCAGAATGGTTGTGAGGATTTTAACATCATAATTGAGCATAGCGAGAGGGCGATAGGAGTCACAGTCATCTGCAGGCTTACCAGGCTTGAGGAGCGGAACCACCAAGGTCTCACGCATGCTCCCGGGCAGGATGCCCGACTCATAGGCTTCTAGGAACACCTCGTGTAGCAGCGGGGACAGTTCCGGCTCGTAGGTTTTGTAAAATTCGGCAGGTAGCCCATCACTACCCGGAGCCTTGCAGGTGGCCAGGGACTCGATGGCGTCTTTTATGTCATCTATGTTGATTTCAGCATCTAGAGCCTCCTTGCATGGCAACGGGAGTGGGGGCAGTCCAATTTCGTCCAGGGTGTTTGAGATTTCCTCGGAGGGCACCACATCAGTATGGGAGTATAGTCGGGTATAGAACTGCCCGAAGGTGTTATTAATTCCCTGTTGGGACCGTTGTAGCGTGCCATCAACATCTCTTAGGGCTGTGGTCGAGTGCTTAGGGTGTTCTTTCCTGCACAGCCAGGCGAGTAGTCTACCAGGTTTGTCAGCGTGGGCGTGTGTTTTATTGGTTCTGGTAATGTAATCAAATTTGGCAAGTCTGTCCCAGGCTTCCTTGCAGGCGGCCCTGGTACTGGCCAGCTTGTCCTCCTGTGGTTGGGGGTCCAGGGTGTTGGATTCTAGCTGTTCTATTTCAGATTCTAGTAGTTCAAGTTCGGTTCTTAGGTGTTTCCTCATGCCTCCAGCCTTTGCTATGACCTCTCCCCTTACAACCACTTTGAGAGCGTCCCAGACCGTGCTTAGGTGGTCGACACTGTCCTTGTTCTCACAGATGTAGTTCTCTAGAGATTCTCTGAGGCTTTCCCTGAACTCTGAGTCTTTAAGTGCCTCAGTGGGCATCCTCCATGTGGGTATGGGAGAACTGGGTCCAGTGATGTTCCATTCAATTATCAGGGGAGAGTGGTCGGAGATGGTGCGACCCAGGTAGTTAGAAGAGTCAATCTGGGGGAAGCTCTCTTTGCCGGTGAAGAGATAATCGATTCTGGTGTGAAGATTGTGTGGCGAGGAGTAAAAGGAGTAGCCCCGATCCCCGGGGTGTTGTTCCCGCCAGATGTCTACCAGGTCTAGACGATTTAGCATGGTGTTCATGGCGGTGGTAGCGGTTGACGTGCCCGCCAAGGGGGGAGCCGACCTGTCAAGCACAGGGTCGCTGACGCAATTAAAGTCGCCACCCCAAATAAGGAATGCATCTCTATAGGGTGCAATCTTTGTGTATAACATGGTGAGGTGCGCGGGGATGTTGTTGTTGGGGAGGTATGAATTGACAATACATATCTCTGTTTGTTCGATGTGGCCCAAGAGTATAACATACCTTCCATCAGGGTCTATTTCAGCTTTGGTAAGCTGGAAGGGGATGTGGGGACTGATCCAGGTGAATACCCCTCTAGCGAATTTGGAGTATGTGGACCCGAACCCCTGTCCACCCCAATATGATTTGAGTGCCGCCATGGATTCCTTGGTTAAGTGGGTTTCTTGTAATAGGGCCAACTCTATCCTTTTTCTGTGCAGATAGGATTTTATTCTGTTCCGGCGTAGATAAGTACCCAGACCCCTCACATTCCAGGTGGCGACTTTAAGGCGTGTGGGCATGATGGTGGCGAAGGAGCCGGGGCGATGGGCCCGAGGCAGTTTCAACCCTCCACGAGCCAGCTTCATGTGCTGAGCGGCTGCCCCCTGGGTCTGTACACTGCAATCTCCCTGCTGACCTTGATTGTTGCGTTGATGTGTTAATCGGAGACTTGTGAACAAATTTAACTTCCACTCGAACAGGTGGATTGAACAAGAAAGTTAACTGTGTGTTGCCCCCAGCAGCTGTTCTGGGAGGACAACGCTCGGGGGCTTCCGCTACCCATCGGCCTGTCCAGGTCATGTGGTGCGGTTGTGGTGTTGGCCTTGGGCCAGCCATGCTTGGGGTGGGGTGGTTTGTGACGATGTCTGTGGGGTGGTCCGTAGGGCTCCCGTCCTTAAAAGAGCCAATCAATCGTTGCTGTATGAAGATCTATTTGGGTTCAGCCGTTGGGTGTCAAGATGTGATCCTCTCCCTCAGCCAAATTGTTGTGCTCCATCCACATAGTGGCTGCTGCCGGGGTCTCCATGTAGACGGCTTTGCCTTTGTATAGTATTTTGAGGCGCGAGGGATACAGGAGCATGTATTTGAGGGCGAGCTTCCGCAGTTGGGCTTTGACAGGTATGAATGAGTTCCTGGCTCGCTGCACTTGTGGGGTATAGTCGGGATAGATTACGATCTTGGAGCCATCGCGTCTGATCTCGCCTCCGTCCCTCGAGAATTTGAGGATCGTCTCTCTGTCGCGAAAGTTTAAGATCTTGGCGATCATCGGGCGAGGGTGTGATCCCGGAGGGGGTCGCTTTTGTAGGGCGCGGTGGGCTCTCTCGACAGAGAAGCCCTGTGTGAGCTTGCCAGCTCCGATTTCCTGTATTAGTAAGGACTCAATAAATTCTGTGGGGTCGATGCCTTCCATCCCCTCAGGGACGCCGAGGACTCTGATGTTATTGCGGCGAGCCCTCCCCTCTGCTTCCTCTGATCTCCCTTCAAGATGAGCCACTTGTCTCTCAAGTGTGATGACTTTTTGCTTTAAGTCCTTGGCAGTGTCCGTGGTGTCCTGTAGGTTTGTTTCCACCTTATCTATTCTTTCCGCTAGGTTGCGGGCGTCCTGACGGATGAGCTGTATGTCCACCTTGAGTTCATCTATCCTAGTCTCCATGCACGTCTGGAGTGCTGCAATAGCCTGTAGCACTTGGGTGTTGCTGGGGTCGGCAGCGTTTGTTGGGGGTTCTGTCTGTGTGGGGATCTTGTGTTGGCCGGGCTGTTTGGATTTAGCCCCCGAGAACGAGTCCATGATTGATGTACCCCTGTTCTTGTTGCGTGAGGTAGACATTTGTCCTTCCTGGTATTGTGACAGCAGGGATGAGCCACCAAACGGTCCCTAGGCAGTGTAAAAACAATGTGAGCCACACCGAACTGCGCGTTTCAGAGTTCGGTGGTATCCTTTGGTAGCGCCGGTGGGCGCAAGGGGGTGTAGGTAGTTGTGTGGCCCAATGCAGGATATTCCCTCAGCAGGACAACGGGGTGCACAGCGATCCCCTGGCACACCGGGCCGCTATCCCGCAGCCCCACTGGGCCCTGCCGTCCGTGGCTCAGGCGTGTTCTGGCTCTCAAGCGTTGGGTCAGGGTTTACAGTCTTACCGGTGCTTCTGTGCCTGTGCTGTTCGCTCCCCAGCCGCCCGGTTATCTGTTCAGGATGGGAGGAGGAGGGACCTGCGCAGCTCGCCGCGGTGACAGGGGCCTGCTTAGGTCTCCGCCGCCCCAACACGCGGAGCTCCTCGCCGACGGGGTCTCCCACGTGGTGGCCGCTGCCCGTTCGCACTCCGTGTCTCCTCCGCGTCGATCGCGGAGCCGGGAATATGGCTCCGTCCGCTCCCCCGGGCAATGCGGAGGTTCTTTCAGGTGCTTGAGGGCCCCCAGCAGCAGGGTGCAAAGGCGTCCGGTCTTTCCACTCCGAGACAGGGGGGGCGGCGCCCGATGGATTATCTCCCCGCTGCCTCGCTGCCTCGCTGCCAGCTTGGCCCGTCCTCCGTCAAGCCTCGCCGCCGTCCGCCATCTTGTTTCGCCTGGGGGCAGCAGTACGAAGGCTGCGTTTTCAGGAACGCCGGTTCCGATTCCTCTCGTTCCAGCGCCGATCGGGGTCGGAATCGCCTCCCCCTCCTGGGTGTGAGTTTGGCTCTTGGTTGGGTCGGGAATATAGGTCGAGTAAAGGATCTGGGCCAGGATCGGGACGGGAGCTCCACACAGTCACGTCTTTACACCATCAGCGCTGGCCACGCCCCCACCGCATTGCCACTAAGGTACGAAAGCACGAAAGCTACCTTGGCTTGATCAGTTGGAAAGGCTGCTGGCCGGCATAAGAAGTGCAACCGGCACTGATTAATAAATACTGCAAACCTCTTTGGGTCACCAGAAAATCGTTCGGGCGGAGCCAGAGGTACATTCCCAGGTAGGTTGATCTGCACTGGGTTCGTAGAGGATGTTGAAGGAAGATTTGCCCCTGATGCGGGTAACGGAGTTTGTCCGGCTTGTGACTGTAGCAATTGTCTAGCGAGATCGTCTGTTCGCTCCTTGAAAATAGCCAGTTCCCTTCTTAGAGCATTCGTTTCCTGACGGGCTGCATGCACTTCTGCTCTTAGTTCCCCAAGTAACTGGGCTAGCTGGTCGGTATCCGAGGTTTCCATAGCGCCTGGGTGGGAGTTTTGCGGTAGGCTTTGTGTTCTGTAACGCTCACCTGATTCCCGCAGAGGCGCCGGTCTTGACTGGGTGAATGCCGTATCTTCAAAGGTGATGTGTAACACACGGTTGGCTCTTTGGGCTGGACCTCTGTGCACTGTATGTCTGACTCGAAGAGTAAGATGTCTGCAGATAGAAAATATGGGATTAATGAACTGGGGTTATTGGGTGCCTTTCTCCTCTTCCCTTTCTCTTCTCCTGTAGAACCCCAAAGGTTAACGCCCTCACCTTAGGTAAGTGAACGCCGAGCTCTCCATCTGCCTCGGGGCAGGGTGCCGTAACCAGTTTCTTCACTGGATAAGGGTGCAGGCCTCTTGACCTCAGAGGACTGCTGTCCGTCGTTAACTGCACGAACGGTAAGTTCTGGGCACTTCAAATGTCTTAAAAGTCTTTTGTAATGATATCTCTTGTTTTGCAGGGTTCCGGCGATGGCGGATGGCGGGCTGATGAGAGTTGAGGATCGAACCCGCGTGAGGAATAGAAGCGCCTGGAAGCACGTAAGTAAGCGCTTGTAGCCTGCTTCACGATGCGCACTAACTGTCCCTTTTATCTTGCAGGTACAAGTTCGGAGCTTTAGAGAAGCTGAAGGGTGCTGGAATACCCACTGGATTCGGCGTGGGAAGGAGTAATGGCACGTGAGTAATAAATTTGCCCAATGTCTTTAAACGCACCTTCTTTTGTCTTTCAGATGCGGGATGCAGCGCCGAAGGCCTCCGGAGCGTGCGAAGAGCTGGTAAGCTTTTGTCTTTCAGATGCCGGAATGCAGTGCGAAGACCTCCGGAGCATGCGAAGAGTAGGTAAGCCTTTGTCTTTCAGATGCCGGAATGCAGCGCGAGGCGTTGGTGACAGCCGATGGACCAGGTAAGAGATGCGCTGCCACTGAAGACCGTAGTGCTAACCTGTTCTTTCTTTGTCTTTACAGGTGCTGCTGAAGACTGGATTCCAGGATGGTAAGCCTTTGTTCCCTTAGGCCCAGGATCAGAAGCAGAAGACACGATGAGCGTTCTGCTGCAGAGAATGCAGAATAACACAAAGCAAGATTCATCCATCGGGTGTGGTTTAAATAGCCTCCTGTAGTGCTTAGGTGTCTCCTTCCACAGCCACGCCTAGGTAAGAAAAGAGTTCCTGCTTTCCAGAAGAGTTCCAGTGTTCTGAACCTAGGGAGTGGCTCCTGCCCCACCCAACAGGAAAAGTAGTCCCAAACAGAAGAGGATCAGGGGTTCAACTGGCAGGTAAGTAAGCAGCATGGTCTGCTGCAGGTAAGTCCACCCAAGCATTATGAGCCCGGCGCTTCCAGCGCTGGGACTGGGCATCTTTATGAGCCTGGTGCCACTGGCGCCAGGACAGGGTCCAAAAGGTCCCAATTGGGACTGGCTGGCACTCGGAACCGGGGTTATGGGTCTGCTTCCAAGGGAGTCGGGCAAGTCCTGATCTTTTGGAAGCAGAGATCATGACAGATTGTTTGCATGGGTAGTGTCCATCAATGGGTCGAGCTGTCCTCTGTAATAAGTGATTGGCTTATGGCCCATGCTCATTTTCTGTGTCAATACAGCCTAGTGTTTCAATTCCTCAAAGGCTTCGGTCATCTCTATGGTCCATTGCAGGGTCTTTGTTCCCCTTTGGGCCTCTTTTTTAGTGCAGTCAGGAGTGGCCTGGTGTATGTGCTGTAGTTAAAGACCCATGCCCTGCAATAATTACAGAACCCCAGGAACTGTTGCTTTTCCCTCACTGTTTTGGGCTGTGGTGTAGCAATTATCATTGTTGCGCTCTTTGGGGCAATGTGCCTGCTGCCTTTTGGATATCATTTGTCCGATGTAGAGCACCTCCTTCTGACAGTATTGTAGTTTGGCCTTGTCCACCTTGTACCCCTTGTCAGCTAGTACTGTCAGCATGTGTACTGAGTCTTTCCTGCACTAGTCTTCTGTCTCACTCCGAATCAGAATATCATCAACAATACTGTAGGACTGTGCTATCTGTCTCTGTGTTGCTTAGATCCATCTGGATCACTCTGTTGAAGATAGGAGACTCGCAGTACCCCTGTGGCAAACGAGTATGTTTCCACTTCTGTTTGCAGTACATAAAACTGGTAAGATATTGTGAGTCTGGGTGCGAAGGTACTGAGCAAAAGCGTTCTTTAGATCAATGACTGTAAAGCAGGTGGCTTCTGTCGGAATGCTACACAGAATTGTCACTGGATTTGCTGCTACTGGCTACTCTGCATCTACAATGTGGTTAAAGGGTCTCAAGTCTTGTATGAAACGCCACTACCCTCTGTTGGCCTTGCACACAGGGTACACTGTTGTGTTGCATAGCGATTCTGATGGGTACCAGGATGTCTCTCTCAATGAGGGCATTGATTGTCTCATAAATGCCCTCATCTGCTTCCTTTGTTAGGGGATACTGTTTTACTCTAGGCAAAATTGCACATTGTTTCATTTTGATCTTCACTCCCCCTATGCTCTTGATGCACCCTGTGTCATGCGGACTTGTGGTCCATAATGCCATGTCCTCCTCAAAGAATGAGGGCTTCGCCATCACCATTCTCTGCGTTTTCTCTCTGTAATGGATCTGTAGTGAGAATGTTACTCATCTCAAACATAATTTCCAATTCCAGTCTTTCTTCCCCAAAGAGTTCCTCATCTGTCACTGTTGTTAGCCTGCATCCCTCTGCAACTGCGAAGATGGCTCTCCACGTCCTCCCAGTGTCATCTGTTGCATGTACTGCAGTCCAGTCCTCCCTTGCCAACACTGGTTCGATGTCAATGGACACTGTCATTCCCTCTGACTCTTCCAATGGTGTCTCTGGCCTGAACAAGTATTCGTTAGGTACTCGCCACAACTTTCCTGCTACGCCTGGCATCCAGGCAATGGCAATGTCTGTCCCGATTTAAACATCTCGGGCACCCACAATAGGCCTGAACAATCTGCCTTGCATTCATCATGCTTATGCCTGTTTTAGAGCATATTATGCCTTTGTCTGTGAATGAGATTGTGTTACGCTCACCTGGTATCCACAGGGACGCCACCCAGCCGGATTACTCGCTGGTATGCTTCTCAGCTTTGCCCTGATGTGGTCTGCGGGGAAGGTTCTGCCTGAAAATACAGGAGGACTGTGTTCAAGACTGACCGACTGGGGTAAGTATCTTCCCTCCACCCCCCATATGATTTCAGTACCTCTGGTGCCCTCTCCTCACCTTGTGGTAGCGTGCTCTGTCCTGCCTTCTTTGCAGGGGGCCCGTTGTCTTTCTTGGGCGAGTGCGGTCCAGTTACTTCACTGACGCCGGCCCGTTTGATATTGTTCAGGTAGGTCTTATTGCTGTTCTTTAGTTTTGTTGCTATCCTGCATGTCTTTCTTTGTTTAAAATGTCTTTTTTCTCCCTTGGGTATGCGGAGCTTCAGCGCGGCGAACTGGCTTGGTTGAGCCCCGTTGGTAAATGATGCCGCATTAAGAGCGCTATGATGCGGTAAGTAAGCGCTATGTACAGCGTTGCAAAGTCTTGCCTTTGCTAACCTGTGTTTTCCTTCCTTGTAGGTCGCGGTGTTCTTCAGCACGAGTGGAATGTCCGGAGTGGTGCCAGCCGAGGGGCGACCAGCCAGGTAAGCCTTTTGAGCAGTTCGTAATTTGTAAATGTCTCTACTGCTTTCTTTAATGTTGCCTCTATCTTCCTCTTTCAGGTCGTACTGTCCGGGAGGCGAGGAAGCTGTTCTCAGTAGCTGCGAGTGTTTAAAGATGAAGACTGCAGGTAAGATGCTGCTGCTAATGATGTTCCTTTTGTCTCCTTGCAGGTTCTGCTTCTCCGAGGTTCGAGGGAATAGCTGGACACGGTGAGCATCACGTTGCAAGCTGCAAAGTAACGCAAAGCGTGTTGTCTTGCTCGGGTGTGGTTTAAATAGCCCCAACAAAATAGTTCGGGTAAAGTAGTCCCTAGGCTACCACACCGAAAACACTAGACTGCATAACTTGGTTCTTAGGAACCAAGCTATGTGGATGCCTCCATGTTGGCTGACAATACAGTAAAGTAGTTCCCAAGCACATTGTTTTTCATGGTGTATGAGCCTGGCGCCATAGGCGCCAGGACTGGCCCCATGAGGGCTTTTGAAGAGGATGCCAGGCTCTAGAGGCCCGAGTCCTGACTCCACCTGGCCAATGGGTTTGCCAGAGGGGGTTTTGGGCGAGGGTTGTGACAGATTGTCATGTTTAGTCTGCTCACAATGTCACGTCCCAATATGTTCACAGGTGTCTGTCTAGAGTAAAGTAAAGGCAGTGATAAATCCTGATCTCCGATAGATAGGGAGATGTTATCAGTGAAAGGAACCACTTCTCGAGCTCCAGAGAATCCTTGAGTGTTTATGGCATCGCCTGACAATGCAAATGTCCCTTCCCGGATGCATGACCTAGTCGCTCCAGTGTCAACAAGAAAGGAAAAGGTTTTGCCACCTATCGCCACCCTTATGCAAGGTTCCTCCACAGGATTGGGTGTGACTGCCAGACGAAATATCAAATGGCTTCCCATACAAGACAGAATTACCTTCAGAACTCTTATGATCACACATAAATGCCTCTCCAACACGGCCCCCAAATACCTTGCCGATAAATTCTCCAGAAAAATCTCCACCTGACCAACCAGAACTAACTACACTCACTGCCTCAACATCCCCGAGTTTAAGTAACAAAACTCAGGTGGCTCCAGTTTCCCAGTGCTGGCGGCCAAGACATGGAATGCACTGCCCCCCCATTCTAAGAGATGAACCATTCTTTCCGGCGTTCCGATATAAAGTCAAATCATGGCTCTTCTCACTGATCATAATAAATAAACTCTCAGCATGTTTCCCATACTGTATATATTTGACTGCCTTTGATTATTTTTCTTCTAACATGTGTTAACTAAACAGCCAGTCCTGTAAATAAAAATTCTGTATCCATATTTGTATATATGTTAGAACACTGTGTGCTCACACTGTGTATGTAACCTAAATGCCATGACTGGAACAATTGTTGTCCACCAAGTTAAGCGCCTAGATACCTCCGGGTTCAGCGGGCTATATAAGCAAATAAAGTAAACTAGAATGGGACACATCACGTTCGTCTGTGGCCTGTCCTATTGGTGGTACAATGACAGTCCGTTCCCTGTGAAGGGGTTGTTTTCCACCATGGTAACCCCTCCCAGTCTCCTAACTGGTACTGTCACCATTGTGTCCATGGGCTCCGCCATGCCGTTGGTCTTTAGTTGTGCTAATTGTGTGTTCCCCATTGTCCGTGGTGCTTGCACATATTGTGGTAGAGGTGCTGCCATTTGTGGTGCTTCTGGCTGTGTTGGTGGGGGTGCTGGTGCTTGCGTCTCTAATTGTGACATTTGTTGGTGGGTGCCGTGTATCTGTCCCTGCTGCTGTTGCCCCTGAGCATAATAATCCTCCTGACCTCAATAATAATTCTGCGGTCCCTGATCTCCCCAATATTGCTGTGCCCCTCTAAACCAACAAGCCCTCGAAATGTGTCCTAGCTGTCCACAGGTCCTGCACTGAGGTGGCCCCCTCCCGCTCCCCTGGGAAACCCCCCTGAAAATCCCCTAGTCCCTGCTGTACCTGCTGGCTGTATCCCCGGAACCCTCCTTTATTGTGATGTGTTTGTGGTCCAAAACCATGCTCCTTTTGGTAACCTCCCCTCCCTCGAAACCCCGGTTGGAACCCACCTCGCCCCATGTATTCTCCTCCCATGGGTGGGACGTACTGTTGTGGCTGCTGACCCTGCTGCTGTGATGTTAGTGCCTGTGGGGTGTGGCTGGTTATCACTGCCCCTTCCATCGCATAGTTGTAAAATTTATTTTGTACTAGCTTAGCTTCATCTGCTTTCTTCTCTTCTGCCTTTTTGTTTCACCTTCTCCTGCCATAGTCTGCAATGGTGTACTATTGTGAGTTGATTTCTGGCCACCCCTCCACTAATTTCTTCATTCTTTTGCACTGGCTCAGGTAGCCCCTGCAAGATGTGATGATAAGAGATGGCTATTGTTTTCTTCCACGGCTCTCAAGTTTGAAGGCGCCAGAGCTCTTGAATCTCCTGAATATATTGAACAGGGTCCTCATCCTCATACATTTTGCGTGACATAATTGCTCCAATGTCTTACGTGTCTGGGTATTGGCAATGACGACCCATCGTGCTGTGTTCTGAATCGTTACCCCTGGGAGCCCTGCCCTCTTCCATATGTCACCAGCTGCATCAATCCAGTATTGAAACGAATAATCCTTTTACGTCACCCACTGCCAACAGGTGTCCCGCTGTCAGGTTCTCCATCTCATAAATCTATTTCCCAGTTCCCGCACTCAAGGATGGTAACCTGCATTTGACATTCTCCTTTTCCGTATGTTTCCTGGGTACATACTGAGGCCTCATCCCTCCCCTCTCCAATAATGGCATTTGGGAATACGTTGCCCTTTCCTCAGGTTTCTGTTGGTACTGTCTGATTTGTATAGGTTCCTTCTTGTCTTCAATGTCTGTGCATATGTCCACTGGCTCTAGTGTGGGTACTTGTTTGCTTTCGTCATGAGCTCGGGACAATCGCCCTCTGGAATGTGCTAGTGATGTCTCCTCTCTCCTTCGCCCATGGAGATCCCAGTGTCTATTGATATATGTGTTGTGGGCAGTGCACCTGTCGGTCGCTTGCCATGTTCGTTCGTTTTGGGTTGGCCCCTCCTTCTTCCTGTCCATGGGATTGACACTCCCATAATGCTCCTGCCCCCATTCCCGAGGAGTGGGGCCTGCTCCACTCCCCCCTCTCGAAACTGCTGTCCCTATCGTCATTGTCAGACCCCATGTCCATGGTGCTACAAATGTCGTCAGAAAAATTAAATTTCCTTGATGTTGAGTCTATGTTAGTGTTTGAGCTGAGATCAATATCCACCAGGTTATATTTGCTACCTCCTGACAATAACCCCAGGCGTGCAGCGCCACTTCCTTCCTCGCTCCTTCCCTGCGTATTTGTGCTGTCTGGCTCTACTCGACTTCCCACCTCACGTTTATTCTGCTCCCAGTCCATTGCAACTCGCATTTTCACCACGCTTATGGCTCGATCCTCTTCTTCCTTACGCTCTCGTTCTCTCACTAGTCTATCCATTTGCAACTTCCTCTGCTCCCTTTCTGCTAATTCTGCTGACAAGCCACTGCCTCCTCTTGCCAGATCCTTCGCCCTACACCCTTGCACTGATCACCTGCATGTGAATCGCCAGCTGTCTAGCAGCCATTGACCCATTACCAAAAATCGATTCCATCCGCGTGGTGTACACCATAGAAAATGATCTTAAACACTGTACCAGCTTACTTTGTATCCGCATCTAGCCATTGTGCTAGCTTACTTTAAAAAAAGTCCTCCGTGTACATCCTAGCCACATATGCAGCATCTGCTGATTGCCAACCACCAACCAGGCCACACACCACCAATATAATGTTCCTACCAGACATCTATTCAATACTGTTGAGAATTATTCTCCACCTTATTAATTCTTCATGCCTGTCTAGCTCCACCTTGAGCTTGGCCACCATTGGCACCACCCCACCACCACCCATAGAGCCCTACGCCACAACCATGCTGCCCCAATTCTCCCTACCATGTAGCCTCTCCGAAAGAAATACCAGATTACGGTCCAGACTACCTAAACTGTACGAGCCTCGAGCCAGGGACTCGATCCAGTCCAAACTGACTAACCGTTCCACTACCATCAGCACCTGCGCCAACCTTACGTTGGAAAGACCTAAGTCCAGCCCACCAAATATTACGCCCAAACACTAAACCTACAACACAGCCACCATCCCCACCCCCACTAAGACTACTGCCGCACCTATAAAAGGCGCCCTCATTAACGCATGCTCTATAATAGCCCATGCTACTGATATAGCGGACCTCATTCTAGCAGCAGATCTAGATTTCCTAGCCATAACCGAGTCCTGGCTCCACGCAGTTGCAGGACCAGCCCTCTCGTTAGCCATCCCCGACGACTACACCATCCTCCGAGCGGATAGAACTGAATCTAGCTGCGGTGGCCTGGCCGTAATTGCCAAAACACACCTCAACATTAGACTTGACTCCTCGACCCACCTCCCATCATGTGAATCACTCACAGCTAAGCTGCCTACTATTAACTCCCAAACGATATCCATCCACTTACTCTACAGACCTCCCAGACCCTTAGGATCCTTCGAGGAAGACCTTAGCACCATCCTCACCAATAACCTAAAAAACTCCTCCCAGAGCCTTCTCCTAGGGGACTTCAGCCTAGGCTTTAATGACCCCAAAGATCACCAGGCTACCCTCATCAACAATACTCTCTCTGAATTAGGCTTTACCCAAAAAGTATCTGGCCCCACCCATAACAAAGGGAGAACCCTCGACTGGGTAGCAGACTACAACTGTGCATCCTCCATCACTGATAACTCCCCACAACCTTGGTCCGACCACCATCTCCTCTCCTTTACCCCCGAAACCTCGAGCCCCATCACCAACAACGTGCTAGCCTCAGCCATCCCCACAAGAAGTAAGAACAATATCACAGTGGAAAAACTGATCCCTCTCATCCTCCCTACACTTAACCAATTCCCTGCCACTTTCAACCCCCACAACCTTGTTGAAGGCTATAACAAAATCATGCGCACAGCCTTAGACTCCATTGCACCATTAAAACTAAGAAAATGTAAACCGAAAAAGCATCTCAATCATTGGTTCTCTAATCACCTTAAAACTCTTAGATTAGAAAAACGCAAAAAGGAACAAGCCTGGAGACAATCTCCCACAGACCACAACAAAATTCTGCTCAATAAAATAAGGTCCAACTACAAAAAAAGAAATCTTAGCTGCCAAACAAGAGTCTTAAAACCAGAGAATTGCACAATCCAACTCCAGCACCAAAAAGTTGTTTACGATCATTAAAGAACTGGAAACACCTGTGCTAACTCCAGACACTTCCGTGAAGGACAAACAATGGTGCACCAGTGTCCAAAATGCCCTAAACAATGAAGTCACAGGCCTTCAAACTAAAATTAAAAACAAGAAAAATTCCATAGCCAAACCAACCAACCCCACTAACACGACCCCACGTCCCACGCCCCAAAACCCTCTGCCCAACCCCTCTCACTTTAGCTTCTCCAAAGTCTCCACTCTTGAAGTGGAAAAAATCATTCTCAGTCTAAAACCATCCAACTGTCAGGGTGACCTTTGCCCCCAACAAATTATAAAGATGTGGCAAGAGACCTCTCGCCATTCATCACAAGACTCATCAATGCCTCCTTCTCCTCAGGTACCGTCCCCAGCAACCTCAAAGAGTCCTGGGTCCTCCCCCTTCTCAAAAAGATATTAGACAAGACAGCCTACCAACAAATCCAAAAATTCCTTGAAATAAACCATCTCCTCGGTATTCGGCAATCGAGCTTCAAACCCCAAAACGGGACAGAAACAGCCCTCATCGACCTGAAGGCTCAAATTGACACTCTTAGAGACAATGGGAAAACTGCCTTATTGCTCCTCCTAGACCTCTCCACGGCATTTGATCTAGTTCATCACAAAATCTTATGCAATCACCTGGACTCAGCTGCCCACTTTTCCCAAGAAGCCATCGGCTGGATCGAGTCATTCCTCAGCAACAGATCCATGCGTGTCTTCTCCACCACAGCTGCCGCCGACCCCATCCCCATTACGTGCAGAGTCCCCCAGGGCTCATGCGTCTCCCCTACACTGTACAACGTGTTCACGAAGCCCCTGTTTGATGATCTAGATGGTCTAGGTATCACCTACACTAATTATGCCGATGATACCCAGATCCTCATCCCGTTGACGGGAGATTACAACCATGATTTGGCATTGGTGAACAAGGTGTACCTCATCATTCATGGAGAATCAATCATTGATGCTGGTGGGGCTGTAACTGAAGGTTTGACGCGTGACCCGTCAGTCCCCCAGTTCAACTTTCACTCTATCACAGAAAGTGAGCTGTTAAAAATCATAGAGCATATGAAACCGTCACAATGTAGGGGTGATGCTTGCTCTTCCATGATTATAAAAACATGTCCACCGCAGCTTATTAATGCAATCTGTAATTTTATAAATGCCTCTCTTAAAGCAAGTAGTGTACCAAACGAATTAAAAGCAACCATGGTTACCCCCATTCTAAAAAAAACGGGACTGCCAATGGATAATCCGCTAAATTTCCGACCCTTTTCCAACACACCCTTCTTACTTAAGATTTTGGATAGAGTGGCCTACAGTCAACTCGCAGAGCACCTAGACCTTTATTACATCCTCCATCCAAATCAGTGGGGATTCAGGAAGAAATATGGGATGGAAACCTCGTTATTAGAACTGAAATCTAAATTAATGGGGGAAATGGATAGAAGTGGCCTCTCCCTGATAATCTCTCTAGATCAATCGGCGGCCTTTGATTTGGTCGAGCATTCGATCTTAATTCCAAGACTACAAGAGGTGGCTAACCTCTCGGATTCAGCAGCCCGGTGGATCGCCTCTTTCCTGGAGAATAGAACAAGTAGAGTATGCTCGGCCACCGCTGAAGCTAGTCCACTTTCTGTTCTTTATGGGGTCCCACAAGGGGCAAGTTTGTCCCCATGTCTGTATAACCTGTTCATGACCCCATTCTTCTTTGTTACAGGAGGAGGGGGTCGTGTTCTCTAATTATGCAGACGACACTCAATGTGTTATCAAGTTATCAGGACATCACAAAAAGGATGAGGCGGAGGTGAATAGAGTTTTTGCCCTCATTGAAAAATGGATGTTGGATAATTTTCTAGCTCTTAATCGCAGTAAGACTGAGCTGCTAATAGTCGGCAGCTCTAAGGCGATTAGTAAGTTGAGTCAAGAATATAGCTCCTTTAAATTGGGGAAGGACATCATTATTCCCTTATCAAAAACAAAAATTATAGGAGTAACTCGCGACTCGACTTTAAGCATGAAAGTTCATGTCTCATCAGTGGTGGCAGGGGTAGTCTATTATATCAGACTCTTGGCTCATTTGAGGCCAATGATCTCGCAGGAAAGCGCTGAGACCATAGCCAGAGCAATTATAGGTGCTAAATTGGACTATTGTTGTAGCCTCCTGCTGGACATCAACAAAAGAGAGCAGCAAAGATTGCAGGTAGCACAAAATTGGGCGGTCAGAGTTGTTCTTAGACTCCCAAGGCATAGCCATGTAACTGTGGCCAGACGCTCATTACACTTTCTACCTATTGAAGCCAGGATTAATTTTAGAGTACTGGTTATAGTTTTCAAATGCCGGCTACAAGTAATGCCTGAATATTTACAACAGCACATAATTTCAAAGAGTAATGTAAGATCTTTGAGATCTGACTTCACTAATCAAATCATACAGCCAAGATGTAAAACAATGAAGGCGGAAAAGGGAGCATTTATGTTGAAGGCCCCCGCGATGTGGAATAATCTTCCTATCAGCTTGAGGAGTCACTATTCCCTCGCATCTTTCAAGAAGGAACTGAAGACTTTCTTATTTGTTTGATCTACTGTACTCACGGATTTCTCCAATAGACTGCATCATACTACAGGGAATAGTGGAATAATTTACTGAGGATTCTTTGATCCTCACCTCTAAGCCTGTCCTCATTTGTGTTGTATGTCTTTTCGTTGTCTGTGCCTTTATTCCCAAGGGTCAATAGCGCGCATAACAAATGTAATGTGATGTAATCATCCAGGCAACGATGGCATCCCACAGTCTATGCCTGAATGATGACAAGACTGAACTCATCATACTTGGCTCCACCGCAAACCTAACCAAATTGGACCACAACTACACCAGCTTCATAATAGACGGGAACCAGATTAAAGTAGCTAAGGAAGTGAAAACCTTGGGAATATACATTGACTCCTCCCTCTCCTTCCATAAACAGGTTAGCTCCATGGCATCCTCCACGGCCTACACATGTAAGCTTATAAGAGCAGCCAAACCCTTCTTATCCACCCAGAGCTGCATTACATTAGCCAGAGCCCTTGTATTATCAAAATTGGACTATTGTAATTCCCTTTACGTAGGAGCTAGCAAACAGGTTACCAACAAAATACAGACGCTACAAAACGACGCTCTCAGAGCAGCGCTTAGCATCCCCAAGAAAGAACACATCTCTAACATTAGGAGAGCCCATAACTGGCTCAACACTATAGATAAAATCCTGCTCAAAGTAGCCTCACTAACACACAAATGCCTCAACAACGCTGCCCCCGCTACTTAGTCGATAGAATAAGTAAACATACGTCCAACAGACCTACTAGAACCTCCAACGCCAATCTGCTCACAGTTCCCAGGTTCAAACGCACCAAAATGGGTGGCAACAGCTTCCAGGTGAAAGAGCCCAGCATTGGAGCTCCCTACCACCCTCTCTAAGGACACCCCAAACCTACTCACACTTTAGACGCAACTACATACATTGGATAAAGAACAATGACCACTAATTCCATCCTACCCACCTCCGTTACCCAATATGTAAATATGTATACTTGTAAATCTGCAAACCTTTGTCTTTATCGTGACTGCTGTATCCATCTTTGATCCTATTGTAATTATTGTGATGCATTGTAACGTGTAACTAAGCTGTGAATAACCTTGTTGCTCTGCGCCCTCATACCCTCATGTTTGGTGCGCAATACAAATGAATAAACTAAAACTAAACTAAACTTGCATTTCTCTTGTTCTGCTATCTCCCGTCGTGTCTCTGCTTTCTCCATCCTTCTCTCCCGCTTCTCCCTCATTTCACGTTTCAGTCTCTTATGTTCCTTTTAAGTCCTTCTTTATCCTTTCTTCACTCTCCCTTTCTAACTGTTCCCTTTCCTCTTCCCTTCTCCGTTCTCGGTCTTCCCGCTCCAGTTTCTCTTCTCCTCCTTTCTCTGTCGTCCCGTTCTAACCTCACCTACGTCTCCTTCTCCCTTCTTTCCTCCTCCTCCATTATGTCTGTCCAGTCAGAAGTATCCCAATCCCTTTCCAGGTCCTCTATAGCCTTAGTAGCTCCTTTTGCCTCCCCGTGGTCTTCCCTTTCAGCTTCAGGAGTATCTGTGCTGCTAACCATTCTTCTGTACCCATGCCTTCAAATTCTGCCTTTGCGCGCTGCTTCCCCTCCTCACTCGCTCCTGCGCTGCTAGCAGGCTGTCCTGCACCTTTCTGTTTATCCTCTTTAGTGTATAGTGGTGGCTTCTAAGTCGGATTTGAATATTCCTCTGCTGCTCTCAGTTCCCTAATTGGGTACATTCCCTGTTCATTGTCTGTGTCATCAGATACTACTCTTGGAGGGGCAGGGGAAGGTGCAGAGGGATGTTTCCCTTCCTCCTTTACCTTGTGCTGGTTAAGCATCCACGGACGCCTCGGCTCTCCCCCCTCTCCCTCCTGGAATATGCACCACAACTCAAACACCCCCATGCGTTTGGTTAACTTCTTTCCCTTGTACTCTCTAAGTATATCAATAGCGATTGCTGCACGTCTCTGGAGAAACTGCTGCAGGGTGGCCATGGTTTCATGAATTTGCCTTCCATGTTTTTAGACTATTCTATACTACACTTGACAATTTTTTCTTTATAAGGTGGCAATGTTTTACACAAATGCTGAAGGCGGTTACTCCCCTGCTGATTCCCTGATGCATCTTTGGACCCTTTTTACCTGACCTCAAATCGAGGCTTTCGATAATCCGCTATTCGGGAATAAAAGATTAGAATGCAATAATAATACATTCCAATTTGTACGTGCCGCTTCGGCCCTGAACCTTACCAGGCGTGCTCCGCGCACCGCCCCTCCTTCATAATCGCTGCCTCTCTCCGGCACACCACCACAATTCTGCACATGCGCCTCCTGCGCCATTGGTTCACCTCGTCTACCAATCCCAAGTTCACAACGCTAGCTCCTTGCCATCAAACTTCTCTGTCCTATGCACCAACCTGAGGGTGACGTCACCAAACTAAAACCACAACACAAATAGATGGACAATTGTGCACATACAACAATAACCCGTTACTCTAACCCCACAAAACCCCACAGCTGGCTTCCCGCCTCTCCAGGGCAAAGTTTACCAATATTCTCTTGTGATCGAACCGCACCCGTTGCATCGCCTAACGTGTGAAACGCCTCTCTCCAGGAGACTTAGCCAGCCGACTCACCTTCCGCAATCTAGGATAGTTCCAGCTAACCCTCACAGGAATACTGTCATTTATGACCCGAGCTAAAATGCCCAACTCACAGGAATACATTTATTCATAAATTCTCGCCATCCAAGCCCTCAATGACCGAATGTGACCTAGACATAGAAAAGGGTACGTCTACCTCCGCTCCCGTCCCTATCTACAATAATACTAGACGCTATAGCCCACTGCTCAGCAATGCTTCATTAATACTTCAACAATGCCCCCACAGTACCTCTTACCCTCCTTTACACCCACAGTTGCTGTTGGTCTGGACCAATACTTAAGTTATGTGCTGCACTGGTGCGGCTCGGCTGCCGGCTCCCCCGTTAAGGCGCTCACCTTCCTGTCCTGGCTTGCCTAGGCAACTCACCGATTCCAGGCGGGATGATTTCCAAAACAGCTCCCAATGGCCTTTATCCGGTTACGCTTTTCCTGGTGTTCTGGAAATGCATGCGAGGGTCCCACAACCTCTCAGGTTCTGCGGCAAAGGGGTCGGCTTAGTGCCGGACTGGCTCAGCCAACCATCTATCTGCTACCAACTTGTTAGGAGAAAACTCCCAGGTAGGCAGGAGGGCTACTAGGAGTTTGCGAACCCAGAACTCATGGAAGGCTTAACTCCTTCCCATCCCAAAAGGAACGCAGGCCCAGACAGACGGCAAGGTCAAACCATGCTTTATTACAGTCAAAACCAACAGGGATCTGAACAAGGAAAAGCTTCCAGATCGCCTCAATGGTTTCTGGCTCGCACGCCAGTTTTGTAGTGCTATGGCGTCATCATGACATCGCAACCTGGGCCCTTCTCCAGCAAACTTATCGGGCCATGATTGGATGACGAGTGGTAGTTCCCCTATAGCAATCCCTATAGGCATTAATTAACTGGCTCTACCATGTCAGGTGTCGGGCCTGGGCAGTCCCAGTATTTGCTGATACTAAACAATGTTGCAGTGTGAGGGTCTGATTGTTGGTTTGCTCCCATCGCTACCCAACCCTAGGGTCCTGAACAGTGATTGGCTAGAGCTGTTGCCCCCAGGCCTGGGACCCAAGTAGGTTCTCAGCTTAGAGTGTACCTTTTCAAGGTAAAAAGAACAACTATGTGTCTGTATTGTAAAGTTTGTGCACAACCAATGCCTGTGAGAGCGCTCGTTCTCATCATGCAACACTCAGCTTCTCTTGCAACGTCTTTGTTGCAACTCTGTCTGGCTCGTGAGACTTTCCTTCTTTCCCAGCTGCTAGTTTTGGTTCATCATCAGCTCGGCCGTTCTTGTGTCCTGCGACCATGCTTGGAGCTCTGCAGCTCTGAATTAGTCTGAAATATGAGGATTTATTCGCATTTATTGTGCCGGTGTTACTTTAGTTCAGGGAAAGGAATGTCACTTGCTTCTCAGTGGCCTTGGCGGCGTGCCCTGTTCCACACGGTTGCTCTCCTGTCCGCACTGAGCTCAGCTCAGCCTTTACTGAGACAGTTGTGGCCTTCTGTAATTTCGCTAAGCCATAACATGGCTTCTACATTGTGCTATTCTATAGTATCCATAGGTTAGTTGTTCATGGTTCTGACAGATCCCCTAGGTGCTCCTGCCGCTCCATAAGTTAATTTGCATGTAAGCATCTGCAAGCCTGCTCAGGATCTCTTGCTTCTTGCGGTTTCTGCATTGCTGCGGTCAAGCTAATGACAAAATAATAAATGTGTGGACAGTATGCATGTATATTCGGCCTCTAGTTTATAGAGCTCGACGCATGTGTACTTCGTGTATTTGGATGCGTGAGTGCCTCCCAACGTGTGGATGGCACGTGTGCTTCATTTCTAATGCTGCTATGTCATGGTGTCTCTAACAACAAATGTAGTACAGCTTCTTGGCGCTTTAGTTAAGACTGTCAATGGAGGTGTCCTTAGTCGCATCTCTTCAACTTCCTTGGACAACGCTTTCACTACTCTTGTGCTTTAGGGTTGACTGAGTGGATACCTTTCGACTTACTTGTCTATGATGGGGAGAATGGGAATCGGTCTGAAATGGTACGATCGATCATGTTTCTTTTTGTTCTTCTTGCGGTTCATGTGTCTGGTGGGAGGGGAAGCAGGGGTAGATTTGGACCTTCCCTCTTCAGTATATCAGAAGAAAAGATAGATTGATGATATGAGCGATAGAACGTTTTAAGATAAATGATTCACAGTCTGGAGTTGAGAAGTTGAAAAAGATCTTTCTGATTTGTGTTTTACCTATATGACAGTGCAAACCCTTGATCCCAAACCTTTTGAGGCAGATGGGTTGGATTATTTCATAGGGTGTAGGATTGCTCGATTTAGAACTGAGTTGCAGTCTCAAAGCCATGTTTCAAAGACAAATCGCACATCAATGGTACCCATCATGGGGAGAAGGTTTTAAATGTCTGTGTGGGCTGTTTCAGTAGTAAGCAAGTATTCATCAATAGGTATAGAACTCTCTTTTTGGATGAGAGTTTGGCAGGTTGCTCAGATTGCAGGCTTTACGTAATGTTATAAGCTTGAGTTCCGAGCAAGTTGTAGGCTGTTCATGGCCTCTAGCCATTCGTTCCTGCTTCCCTTTTCATCATCCTAATTAACAAAAAAAAGCACTTTTTACCTTGCCCTTTGCTGCCACATGCTTGCCGTTGGTGACCCCTTGCCCTTCAAGCATCCCATTTTAAGGACCATCATTGAAATGGAAGACGTGCTCTTCCTGAAACCCTGCAACTATTTTGTTGGCAACCATCTTATTTGTAATGGTGTTTTGTAATTATAAGTACTTTTAGTGTCCTGTATGTTACACTGGGGGATCATGGTGATAGATGCATAAGGGGCAGGCTGTACCTGCTGCCAGTGGCCTGCAATCCTCATTTACCTATCCTTGCAGCTGCTCATCCTTCTGTCACCTGACCTCAGCCTCAGATTTCCCTCTCAGCAAGGATATTTTCTTAAGTCTTTGGAGCCATGCTTCATAAATTGGAAGTCAGGCTTTGAATGTCTTTTTGTTTAGAATAATGATAATAAAAAATCATACAGGCTATTTGCATTTAATGAGCATCCTGTGGCAGTCTGGCTTCCAAAACTCCCATATTCACTGATGATATTTCAACCATTCCTCCTGAAAGGCATACATGCTTATTTCTTTAAACTAAGGAAGCATCCGCTGTTTTGAACACATACCCATCAACTGGCTTTCCTACATACTTTATGTCCGAGCTACTGTAGGACGCTTCATGAATAGTGTTTTTCCTGATAGAAGATAAGCGTGACCTCCCCGTGTTCAATATATCCCAATGAACATGGACAGAGGATGAACAGGCCATTTTAGAAGTAGGCCTTTCTTACGTCCTCATGTGTAATATCTCCAAAATGAGGATGGAAATTGAATTGCAGCAATTCTTCTGCAAAATCAGGCTTTGAGATTTTTTTGATGGCCATGACATATACTTCTCCGGCAGGCTATACCCCTTTTTGCCCTAAATCTAATTTCACCCCCACCAATAATATGGTTTCCAAGGAAGTTGTAACCTTTGAAGGAATCATTCTTATGGGCTTCGAGAAACTCCACAGAGACAACCTACCCATGAGACACTTTAATTATGGCAAAAGACGCAAGGCGATTCTCCTCTTAACACAATGGTACCCAGATTGTGTTGTGATCAAGGGCGCCGATAAAGGTGGGGTGATTGTTGTCATGGATAGTACGTATGCCATTAACATCATTGAAGGCCGTCCCTTTGATTCGTCCCATGATTTATTGGTCACTCTAGAGGTTGAATCTCTTTATTCCAACATACTGCATGGTGAGACCCCGCGGGTATGTAGGGATGATCTTAACAGCAGAATTCATCCCCACAATGTCCCTAATGACTTTATAAGGCAACTACTGGGAGAGGCACTCGGCAAAAACGGCTTTTGCTTAAAGAGTCCGTTTTACATATAAACAAGAGACGCCCATTGGGGCATCATTTGCCCTAATTTGATGTCCTTGTGTCATGACCACTGTGAGGGGGCACAAGTTGTGCCACAAGCAGGCTCCCATCAGAACCCTGAGGGCCTTAAAACCACTGCAAAAGGGCTCCTGGAGCCAGTCCTGGCGCCTTCGGCACCAGGCTCATATGTAGGAAGGAAGGGCTGTTCAAACTAGGCCCCGTTTATGTACATGGGCCTTTAAATCCAGCATGGAAGCACCCACACAGTCTAGTTCTAAGAACCAAGCCATGCGGTCTAGTGTTTTGGGTGTGGCAGGCCTGGAACTACTTTCCGTGGTACTACTTTACCTGGGCTATATAAACCACACCCTGACTGCAGAAAACGTTTGGTGTTATTCTGCAACCAAAAGCGTGACGCTCACCGTGTCCAGCTCTTGGTCTTCAGCATCTTCCTGTAATCCTGCAAGAACAAGAACAAGATTATTCTGTTTTACCTGAGAAAACACCATCCAGCACTCAGCATCTCAACTGGGCTGCAATCTGTGGAAACCGAGAGAAGAAGAAATATCACTCACCTGTGAGGCCTTCCGGCGAACCGCTACCATAGCTGCTGTTCGAACATTGCGACCTGCAATAACGAGAAAGGGAAAAAACAATATTAGAACGCGCGCTTCCAAAACATCGAATTCCATCAGTCTTACCTGAATTCCATTGCGCTATGCCACGCTTCCATCCGGAGCACCACAGCAACATCTGCAAAGGAAAATAGACCTATTCAGGTTCGCTTTCAATATTAAACAACTGCACAGTGCTGTACTTACCTTGACGGATTCCGGGGGCCTGTTTTTCATCGCGCTCTCATTCACTCGCAGCACCACAGCAGCCTGTGAGGAGAAGAAGAAAACACAGGTTAGCTTTGAAAGACAATAAAGGCGCTGCGCTTCGCGCTTTCTCTTACCTAGAAAACGTGCCTCTCCTTCCGGCACGCCAGCATCAAGACCTTTGCACCTGAAAAGGAGGAGATAAAGACATTAACGAATTCGCACCATAAACAGAACAAAGACTTACAATTAACAAACCTACCTGCCTACCAGCAGATTCGGGGTCACAGCAGGCCTGGGCCCAAGGCAGGTGTACTGCATCAGTGAAGCAACTCGGGCAGCTAGCCAACAAACGTCAAGCGCCCCTGCACAAGAAACGCAGGACGGATAGCTCACCCTACAAATAACTAAGATTCATTATTCAGCACTGGGCAACTACGCATCCAGGGTTCCAGATCTCAGAGCCTTCCAGACGCCCCCGTGGATATCAGGTGAGTGTAACACCTTGTACATGGCTAAAGTTGAAGTGTTATTCATTTTAAACATCACTAATCCATATTTTGTCAGCTATACGCTTCTTTAAAAGACATATTGATGACATCTTACTCATCTGGGACACCAGATTGGCAAACATCAAGGAGTTTCATAACTGGATTAATGGGCTCAATCCTCATCTCAGATTCACATATGGCCAAAAGCACTGTAGGTATCCCTTTTTTAGATCTGGAGATTAAAGAAATAGAGGGTATGCTGGATGTGAGTCTCTATAGAAAACCCACTGACACAATCCTTCATTATCAAAGCTATCATCCTAAGGCTCTCGGAGAAAATTTACACTTTGGTCATTTTCTTCGGATTAGGAGAAATTATACCCTTGTTCAAGATTTCAAAAAGCAAGCTAATATTGCGCATGATAGATTTCTCAATAGAGGCTATCACAGTCATACTCTCGGGCAATAAAAAAAAAGAGCAAGAAACCTGGACCGATCCGCGCTCTTGGAGAAATCAAACACTAAGAAAGAAACTTCACGGATGGTTTGCGTTACTTCGTTCAGTTCTCATAGTAATGACATAAACGCATTTTGAAAAACTGGCATGTTTGACAGTTTAACAATCCCGAAATGGAACCACCTCTTTTTGCATTCAAGATGCAAAAACATCAAACAACATTTGGTCAGTTCTGACGGAATCTAGATTAAACCCTCTACTAATTTGTAATCATACGTGGGATTGCGCCCCACTCTAACCCCCTGTGAAAGGACCTTACCCTTGCAGAGGTTGCACAGCTTGTAATCTTGTAATTTTACATTGGTCAAATTGAACTTTGAAGTCAACCACAGAGAATGGCACTTTAAGTTTCATAGTACTTGCAAAAGTACCAATGTAATGTATGTGATGCAATGTCCTTGCCGCAAGATGTATGTAGGAAAAACCATGAGGCAAATTAGAACCAGAATCACAGAACATCAGTCCAAAATTAGAATCAACACTATGTTGGCTCCCTTAGTTGAACACTTTCTATTGATGTCATAGTGAGGAAGATATGGAATGGTGGGTGGTCGATGAGGTTATTTGAGTGGACAAAAGGAGCACGGAACAGCTTCTAGCATGGAAAGAGCCATTCTCGATATACAAATTGGATAGCTATGAATCTGGACTAAACCAACAGGAGGAGTGGCAGCCGTTGGGTTTGTCGTGACATTTCGGCTCACCTATCTCTTTGGTTGGCTTCTTGGTTATGATACATGCAACCTTTGTACTACATTATGTTGATTTTGGCAGATGGATGCACTGATTTCAATCTGTGTCTTTTGCAACAATATTACCAATTTTATACAACATTGCTCCATTTTGGCAGGAGGATGTATTGACTGGATGATTTTATTTTCATTAATTTCTTGTTGGGTGAAATCATTTTTTTTTTTTTTTATTTGTTTATTTTAAACCAGCACACAGATGACAGCATGATCAGTGACAGACAACAAAGTATAACCATCAATGTAAGACATGAGTCCTTCTCGGAACCCCCTCCCCCTTCACCCTTTCCGAATCAGGGTTTGTTGTGATCCAGTTAGGCATGATCAGGATTTGGCTAATCGCAGTTCAACTGGAGGGCCCTTGCGATGAAGCGCGGTTTGTAGGTTAGTGCCGGGAAGTTCCGGTCATATTCCAGGAATGGTTCCCAAGAGTTCAGGAAGCAGTGTAGAAAGCCAGCTTTGGCTGCAGTGATTTTTCTCAGCTATTAAAATGTCCCAGAGTTTTAGCCACCAAAGGGTTATCAGGGGACCCTCTGCAGATTTCCATGTTCGCACTATTGTGATGTTTGCGGCCAGCAAGTGTTCCGTTATACGAGTAGTCTTTCTGCCGGCCTGTGGGAAGATGCCCGGAATCGGGACTCCCAGGAGGACAGATTCGGGATCTAGGGGAATTGGCACTTGAGTTATGTCTTTTATTGTGGCAATGTATTGGGACCAGAACTCCCTTACTGTCGGACAAGTCCACCACATATGAAAGTAGGAGCCCGGGAGACCACAGCGGCGCCAGCACAGGGGATCCAGTGCCCAGTGAAAGTGGTGCAAGCGAGTCAGGGGATAGTACCATCATAGGAGCAGCTTGTAGGCACATTCTCGGTTGGTGACGCAGAGGGAAGAAGCGTGTGTCCTCGACCAGATGTCCACCCAGGATTGGTCCTGTATGGGGCGCCCTAGGTCCACTTCCCACTGTGACATGTAGGGGGCCCTAGTGGTCAGGGGGTTTCCTTGTAATAGTTTATAGAGAGCAGAGATCTTTCCTTGTGATGGTAAGTCTTTCATGGTAAGTTCGAGGGGGGTGGGGGCGCGCAACGCTGCTGATCGTGTCAGCGGGTGGGAGCACCAGTGTCGGAGTTGTGAGTTTGTAAACCTGCCCGTTTCTGCTAGTTAGAAGGCGCCTTGCATTGCTCGAAGGAGTGCGGCTGGTTTTCCTTCGAAGAGTTGGCCGAGTGCTTCCAGTCCTCCCGCAACCCAGTTCCAAAGGTTTGAGGTGTAGGACCCCTCGAGAAGGCCGGGTTATGAAAGATTGGGGGGGAGGGGCCCAGACCTCTCAGGATTCCCTTACATTTCAGAGCCTAGTCCCAGGCCTTCACTGTGTGTTTGGTGGACGAGAGGGTCCTCTGCCAGGTTCGGCATAGGAAGGAGGGATATATATGGAAGGAAGCGCAGGGGGAGAGGCAGGCAGATTGTTCTAACTCCACCCATTTTGGGCGCCCCAAGGTATTGGTCCAAGCCTGGTGATGGACTGCTATGTGGTATTTCCGGAGGTCAGGAACTCCCACTCCACCCAATCTGTAGCCACCCATCATGGTCCTCGGAGGGATACGCAATTTTCTACCCCTCCAAATAAACCTGAGCATTTGCCTCTGTATGCGTCGCAGTGGCGGCAAGGGGATTGTGATGGGCAAGGACGAACAGGCGTAGAGGAATCGTGGAAGGAGGTTCATTTTGCAAGTGGTGATACAGCCAAGAAGTGAGATCTCCTGCGAGAGCCAGCGGTCAAGGTCTCTCTCCAGCTCTCTGAATAGGGAGGGAAAGTTTACCTGATTGACTTCCCAAGGATGGGCAGGAATCTGGACCCCGAGGTAGGGAATGCACTTTTCACTCCATTGTATCAGGCATAACACTTCCAGGGAGTCCCGTTCCCCCAGGCCCAGCCCAACCCCCAGGGCCACTGACTTCACAAAGTTCATGGTGAAACCTGCTACTCTCCCAAAACTAAATCTCTACGAGGGCTGGAGCCAGGGAGGCGGCAAAGTCTGTAATAGATAACAGGATATCGTCGGCATAGAGTGCTATCTTGTGTTGGGAGGGGCCGACTTAGAGGCCATTAATTCGTGAGTTCAAGTGGATTAGTTGGGCGAGGGGTTCCATGGCCATGGCAAAAAGGAGGGGGGGTGAGGGGGCTTCCCTGTCTAGTTCCGCAGGTCAAGGGAATCTGGTCAGACAGGAGGCCATTAACTCTAAGGAGGGTCTTTGGAGATTGGTAGTTAGCCAGGACCAGCTTTTGGAAGGCCGGACCAAAGTGGAAGGATTCGAGGGAGAGCCGTAGGAACATCCAGTCCACTTTATCAAAAGATTTAGTTGCATCTAGGGCCAGTAGGGCAAGTTGCAGCTGGTCTTGGTGTGCGATGTCTATGAGGTTCAGAGCTCTGAGGATGTTATCTCCAGTCTACCTGTGCAGGATAAACCCAGTCTGATCTGGGTCGATTATGTCGGGGAGGACACTTGCTAGTCGGTTTGCCAAAATCCTTGAGTTTATGTTAGCATCTAAGTTTAAAAGTGAGATGGGCCTGTACGAGTTGTTATTTCTGGGGTCTTTCCTGGGCTTCAGGATGAGGACCGTAATCGATTCCTGCATGGAGGGGGTGATGGATCCCGAATTGGTGAAAGAGTTGAAAAAGGGTATCAAGGGGCTATTAATTGGGGGCGGAGGATTTTGGGAGCCTGGGGCTCTGTGCTTAATTGTCTTGATGGCTGCATCAACTTAATCAGCTGAGATAGGGGTCTCGAGGCTCTCCTTTGCGTTGTCCTTGAGGCGGGGTAGAGCTGCATTTTGCAAATAGATCTGTTGCTCCTCCTGGCTTCTTAGAGATGCCGACATTACAAAAGGTGTGCAACTGCGAAACGTAATTTGTCTCGCTCTGAATACTGGGCTATGCCCTGAGGGTCGCAAAGGCGCAAGATAGAATTTCGTTCTCTTTGCTTTGGCGAGTTTCTCCACTAGCAGTTTATTTGCCTTATTAACTTCGGCATAGTATCCTCTTGTGGTTTTTGTCAGCAGGCGTGCTGTAGCTTCTGCGTAGTGCGCCTCCAACCTTTTCCGGGCGGCCTGTAGCGCCCAATTAGATTTCGGGGACCAGCCTGTACGTTTGTGGGCAGCCTCAGCTTCTTGGACCTCATTCTCCAGGGTTATGCGAGTCTGCTGCCTGCGCTTGTGAAAGGCTGCACCCTGAGCAATTAGTTCTTCTCTCACCACGGCCTTCATGGTATCCCAGGTATTAGCTGGGGACGTGTCTTCGTTCGGGTTTTCTTTAAGTTTGTAATGGATTTCGCTATAGAGTCTCTTACTGCCATGTCATTTATAATAGGGTCATATCGGTTCCATCGGCGTCGTGGGGGGGGGGACACTGTTTGAAGTATTAGATGCCTCTTTGAACTGTATGTATTTTGAAAACCTTTTGTATAATTTTGTAATTCTCTCTCATACATGGTTTTTGGCCATTTGTATATTACATTTCCATAATTCTTTAGCTCCATTACACCCAGATGTGTGTATTCTACTATACTATGTCTTTCTAGGTTCACACAATGCATGCATTTGAGTGGGTGCGAGGGACAGAGCATGACATGGTTTCATCATGCATTTGAGCCTTTCTGGGTTTTTTTATGACCGGATTGCATCAACTTTACCATTACAAACATTACAGTGGATGCAAGGGGCACAATAAGATATTTTTCATTATACATTTGGACTGTTTTTGGTTGATGCACAATGCATTATTAACTACTAGTAGGAGTGCTTTTTTGTTGTTGTTGTACATTCCGTTTATATTGATGGTTCCACGTTCTATTTAGATTTAATTTCTTTAACCATAGCGATTTGGTTCGATTTAGACTGTGTTGTGAAGTGTCACCATTTCTGTGCGTTCCGCTATTGTGTGCATTACAGGACCTTTTTTTTCCGGCTCCTGACAGGGAGACACATTAGCGGTCTAGCTTCTTTGTCTGTGGACCTGAAGTTCCAACACAGTCAGTGCTCTTTTCTGTGTTTCCTATAGCCTCAGGACCTCACTTTCCTACTCCCAAGCGTCAGAAGCACTTGACGGTGGTCACATGATACAAGCTTCCATCGCGCCTGGTTTTGTATGCCGGAACGAAATGCTCATACTCCTACGTCCCGTCCCTATACTTTTGGGACATTCCATTGACGGGACCGGTGCACTTTTTTAAGCATCAAAAAATAACTTTTTTGTCCTTCTTTTATTTCTACACAGGGCCACTGCACGTGACCAAAGCCCCGCCTTCCTGAGCTTCGCCCTTCAGTCCTTTTCTCCACGCGGTCGGGGTTGGAGGAACTTGCATTTTAGGGAATGTTTTGTTCCCTTGTCCTTCATATTCCTGCTCCAGTTCCACAGTCTTCTTTCTTCCGTCTATGCCGTAGCGTCTGGGATTCGTGTCCTGTTCTTCGTGCAAATGTCGTTTCGCGAGGACAGATCCCCATCATCACTGTCTGGAGTGCTTGGGCCCGGACAACCGGTGGGACTCTTGCTTCTATTGCGACTCCCTCTCCGTCCGTACACTCCAGCGTCGGCTTGTTTGGTGGGAGGAGGTGTTCCAACGGATTCCTCCTTCGCATTTATTTCATTTTTGTATTTTATTTGATGGTTATACAGCGCACAAAGCCCAGAGGCACCTAGGCGATTTAGCTTAAGAATTCGGTTACATAATAAGTGCTTGAGATGACAATTTACAAGGGTTACAGGTCAGGCAAACATCAGAATGCATACAGTTTAGAAAAAGCTAATCTTTGTTAAGCTACAACTAAATTACATACTTAAGATATGATAGGTAGTGGCATGTATAATCTAGGAAAAGCTTGTCTTTTCTGACGTGGAGCTTCATCTAAATTGCATACATAAGACATGCTAGGTAGTGAAGTGTACAGTCTAGGAAAACTTGCCTCTTGTTGCGGGAGCTACATCTAGAGTACATAAATAAGACATGTTAAGTGGTGGCATATAAAACATTGGAACACTGGCCACTTGTTGCAGGGATGTACAACTGAATTGCATATATAGGACATGATAGGTAGTGACATATACAATCTAGGAAAGGTAATTAGCCTTGTGTTACGGGGAGCTCTATCTAACTTGCATACATAAGACATGCTAGGTATTGAAGTGTACAGTCTAGGAAAACTCGCCTCTTGTTGCGGGCAGCTACATCTAGAGTACATACATAAAACATGTTAAGTAGTGGCATATACAACTTTGGAATACTCGCCTCTTGTTGCGGGGAGCTACATCTAGATGGCAAGCAATAGGACATGATGGGTAGTGGGATCAACAGTCTAGGAAAACGCCCACTATTTGTAGCAGAGAGCTTCATACTGATCGTGCTATAGCAAAACCTGAGATGGACATATGGTAGGTGCCATGTGAGTATGAGCTAGAAAACTGCTTTGTGGTTAAAGTGGGGTCCAAGACCGGCAAGCTAGGCAAGGAAGGCTACAATATGATCTAGCTGGAAAAGAGACATCTCGTAGTGAAGGGACTATGCAAGAATAGCTGATAGCCGGACCACCAGAGAGCACAGTGAACATCATAGGGCAATATCTGTAGGTTAGAGCAATGGTGAAGGGGGAGCACATGGGTTGAAGATGAGGGACTCTCATAGGTACTAGGCTGAGGCAGTCAGGCTTACTGAGGCATATGGAAAACATAAACAGTATCGCATGTACCACTATAAATGTTAATGTTACGACAGTAACTAGAGGAATAATACACTTCGAATACTTGGAAGCATTGTGACCAGATAGGATTGTAAACCTGATAACTGTGGACAGTTGAAGAGTGCAGCCGTCCAGGATACACTGTGGGTCAGCACATGGGTTTGTATTTACAGCAGTTCAACAAAAAAAAGGAAGCGTCCGGTAAGTTCCTTCCTTTTGAAGGCACCCGGCCAGGGGACTCCTTCCCAGGTTCTTCTGGTTCCGGGAGGGGCCCAAGTGGCTCTGGTACCAGGGCTCTCCCTGAGGTGTCCTAAAAAGGATCTAACCTGGACTCCAGAGTTTGCTCCGAGGTCCCCTTTAAAGGGGCTGCCAGAACCGGATCTTCATTCGGGGTTCCCCATCCTTGCGTGTGTCAGCTGAGGCTGTATCACTACTTTCTCTGCTCCTTCTGCACCTTCTGGCTGACTCAAACCCTGACACAACCCTATCTAACCTTCATCTCTCTATCTCTTACACTCGTGATGTCCTTGCCCCTGTCATGAGAATCAGCTTGAAGCCCAAATCCAAGTGAAACTCTTATTACGACTCCGACCTTGTCACCCTTAAACGCAAGTGCAGAGTGGCTGAGACAAAGTGGAGGGCATCATGTGCACTCCCTGACAAACTGGTCTGCTGCATGCTCCAAAGGCAATACAGACTCTCTGTCCTTATCCAAAAGAGAGCCCACATCAGTCTCTGCAGCATCTAACAAGTCGGCCGAACTCTTCAAAATCTGCAAGGAGCTGACCAATCCTGCTGCAGTCTTTGCCTCTCCTGTTCCCTCCAAGGCCCTCTGCATGGCCTTGGCTTCTCATTTCATCACTAAAACCCAGGACATCGTGTCCACCCTCTCTTCCCCTACCTCCTCCTTCTCCTCTTTCTCAACTCCTGGCGCACCTGTGGCCATCTCTCCTCCTCCTTTCTCTTCCCTTGTTCACCCCAGACAATGTTTCTAGACAAGTCTGATCTATGAAAGTCTTTGTCAAAGCAGGTTCTCCCCTGTTCATCCAGAACCATCAAGGACCACATCGACACCCTTTCTCCAGCCTTGGCTGATTTCTTCAATCACTCCTTTGCCACTGGAACCTTCCCCTCTCCCCTTAAGCCCTCCCTTGTGCACCCCCTTTTAAAGAGGCCCTCTGCTGATCCTTTCTCTCCAGCTAACTATTGCCCGATCTCCATCACGCCTTTCCTGGGCAAACTCTTGGAAAAGCTGGCCATCTCCCAGCTTAATCTTCACACTGAATCTGTTGGTTGTCTCCATGACCAGTAGTCTGGCTTCGGAGCTGCCAGAAGCACGGAAACTGCTCTCCTGAACACCTGCTCTCCAACCTTGATTCTAACCTTCCTTTTGTCCTCATTTTCCTTTATCTTTCTTCCGCTTTTGATATGGTCAACCATTCCATCCTGCTCAGTCGCCTCCGTGATAACCGGTATCACTGATCAGGCCCTGGCCTGGCTGACCTCCTTTCTCACTAACCGACCCTCTCGGGTCAACTTGGGTCTTTCCTCTCTTCCATCTCTCTCTCTGCTTGTGGTGTCCCCCAGGGGTCTAACCTTTCTCCCTGGCTTTTCAAGCACTACCAGGCACCTCTTGCCCACCGCATCGCTACGTTCCTCTCCAACTTTCAGTGTTATGTGGATGACACCCAGCTCTTTTTCACGCTCCCCTCAGCTCCCTCTTCGCCTTCTCTCATACCAAACTGTCTGGCCGCAATTCAGGAATGCTGCGCCGCCAGTCACCTCTGCCTTAATGCCAGTAAGACTGAGATCCTCCTCATCGGAACACCATCTCTCTCTCTTTCTCTTTTCCTCTCTTTCTCTTTTCCTCTCTTTCTCTTTTCCTCTCTTTCTCTTTTCCTCTCTTTCTCTCTTTTCCTCTCTTTCTCTTTTTCTCTTTCTCTCTTTCTCTCTTTCTCTTTTTCTCTTTCTCTCTTTCTCTCTTTCTCTCTTTCTCTCTTTCTCTCTCTCTCTCTCTCTCTCTCTCTCTCTCTCTCTCTCTCTCTCTCTCTCCTCTTCCTGCGAGGCTAAGAACCTTGGGGTCATCTTCGAATCCACCCTCTCCTTCTCTCCTCATATCTCTGACATCTCTAAGAAGTCCAACTATCAGCTCTACCTCCTCAGAGGTATTCTCCCTTTCCTCCCTTTCCCCAGAAGCTCACTGTCTCCAGAGCTCTGGTTGTCTCTAAGCTAGACTACTGCAACAGCCTCTTTCTCAATCTTCCTGCCTCTACTCTCGACCTCTACAACTTATACAGAACAGGGTGCAAGACTTGACCTTGGCTCGAAGCCCAGGGATCGTATCTCTCCAGCTCTGAAATCTTCACTGGCTCCCCATGGTGGCAAGGAACACGTTCAAGACCCCCTGCATCTTCCAAAAGGCTTTCTGGGGCCTGAGACCACACTACCTCCAACTCGCTCTCTTCCTAAACATCTCCCTTCTCGAGCTTTCTGCTCATCCACCTCAAACTCTCTGAGAAGAGAGTTGGTGGCAGATCTCTCTTTGGCTGGGGCCTCACTCCGTAACAGCCTCCCTGCCTATCTCAAACTTGAGCAGAACTATCTCCGGTTCCAGAAGCAACTCGGACCTTCCTTTTTGCTTCTGTTTTTTCACTTCCTCTGCTGTTGTCCTGACTGCTCCAAGTACTGGTCACCTGACTACCCTCTGAACTTGGGCCCAGTCTACTGCATGTCCAGTTGCCCTTCGCACTGCCTCTTGGCTCCCCCAGCACTTGTGGTCTGTATCTGAAAACATACAGTCCCCTCGTTCTGTACTTTTAAGCCACCCGCAGGCTGTGCTTATTGAGTTACCTGCACTTAGCCACCTGCTGGCTGCACTTTGTTACCTGAATGTCTCCCCCCACCCCCACCTCCCTCTGCACTTCGCCCCTTCCTCTTCCCGGGAACGCACAATCTGAATGACAAAAGGCCTAGTAAGATTGTTGTGTTGTCCTCCCTCTGTTTCCCACTCCTTGTCTTTTCGTGCCTAGAAACACTTGTGTACATGCGCGTTATAAATGCCATATCATCTATCGTATCCCACTTCTGCCTGGATTTCCAACACTGGGCCTGGTAACGCTGGCGGTATTACCGCCGGCGGTATTAGCCCTACCGCCAGCGGTATTAGCCCTACCGCCGAACTCCCCGGCGCTAATAGCGCGGATCACGAGTTCGGCGGTAATGTAATTCCCCATTGAGCCCATTCGGGAATGCCCCATTCCCCATTGGGCTCAATGGGGAAAATTTGCGCTCTTACCGCCGGCAGTAAATAGCGCGAATTCTCGGCGGATTTCCCCCCAGTTCAGAGTGAGGGCGAAATCCGGCAAAGTCCTGATTTGGCGGACCCTTAAATCCGGCGGTAATAGCGCGACCGCCGGATTTGAGGGTTACCGCCAAAGTCGTGATCAGGCCCACTGTGTCTTGTTCTTTCTGCCTCTGCTGCTACAGCATGCACTCCAGTAACAGTTCCAGCTCCTGCCTATTGCCTGCACCTGAGGGGGCCTTTTGGTGCCTCCCACGTTCCTTAAAGTGTGGGCAGTTAGGCTTAATTGCCTGACTACTGCTACAGCATGCCTCTTCAGATCTCTTCCTCGTCCCACTACTCATGGGATTATGAGACTTGTAGTCTCCAAAAACAAAGTTAGTTCATTTAAGTGACTGCTTGATTTTAGGGGTAGATTTACTTCCTTCAAAGTCATTTAAAGATCAACCATTAGAATGCATCGTTACAGGGGAAGACAATTTACTTAAGGCAATATTTCTAGATTTCTTTCCATTATACCTTTGGGAGTAAGGAGGGCATTTATCCTGAAATACCTTGAATGGTCCTTCTGTTGGTAAGGCTTGCTCAGATGTTATAGTACTTGTGCCCAGAGCCACATATCTTATATGTGGGTCCAGGGACATTATAGTGACAATAAGCCATTACCTGTTTTGGCAAGCTTGAAAGGTTTTCCCTTTCAAAGGACACATTCCTCCCACATTGAGAGTGAGGTGGGTGAAAATGAGAAAGTGATCACTCCAGGAGAGAGGAGTGGTGAGAGGGTTAGAGAGGGGGAGGTCTGAGTAGATCAGAACATCCAGGGTGTGCCCTGCTGAGTGAGCCAGGCCAGAGGGAAGTATAGAGACAGAGAGAGAGTCACAGAGGTTGCCAAAGAGTCCTGAAGTAGGGCACATAGCATCCAAGTGGATGTTCAGGTCTCCGAGGAGAAGTTGAGAGGTAGAGGCGAGGGGGACAGGAAAGCCCACTCGGAGAGAAAGAGGGCCACCTGGCCAGGCGGCCTGTAGTTGGCAGCCACAGTGACAGAAAGGCCAGGAGAGATGGCCTGCAGACCAGGCATTTAAACAAGAAGTAGTCAAACTCTGAGTTGCAGAGGCTGTGCATCGGAAGGCGTGTAGGAAGGCTGCCTTTCCCCATATGAGCCTGATTGTGGAGATTGCATGCCAGCAGTGTGTTGGAGAACGAGACGAGGAGCTGCTGTCAAGCCGTAGGTCTCGGGAGTGAGAGGGACTCCTTAATCGAGTGGCCACGCTGAAGACGCCTTCAGCGAGGAAGGGTGTGGGTCCCTGTGAAGCCAGAAGCAGCAGAAGTTGAGGCAGAAACCGTGGAAGTTGGGCAACCCGGAGAAAAAGGATTACAGAAGCCCGTGAATCAAAAATTCATTATGATTCCTTGTTCAAGCACTGCTGGCAACAGTATCGAGTCCATTCTTCACTTGCGTATAAGCAGAAGCGAGTTGAAGTTGTTTGTTGAACTTTTAGCAATGGGACAATGAAAAAGTAGGACTCGTGTGTGATTGGTAATTTCTCTTTTCACTGGCGTGAAGAGCAAAACCCTGCAGAAAGCCATTGTTAGGCTCTTTAAACATTGTCAACTTTATGAAGTGGTTGAGTGTGCCTAATTTTGCTTTTCAATGGAAGAGTGACCTTTGCATCTTTATTCACACAAACATGAAATGCTCATAAAAAAGTCAAGTTTTTTAACGTTGTATCTACAATTGAAGAGAGTGCCCACATTGCCCAAGCAAGAGTATTCCCCTATTCAAACTTAAAGGAATGGTTCGGTCAAAAAATGTTATTGTCCCTACGTGTCGGCCATGTGTTTTCAAGCCTAAGTCGCTTGATTTTAGAAACATTTCCTATGGACCTTACCCGAGTTTTCGTCCATTAAACGCACGCGAAAACAGGCACCAGGGCGCTGCCATTTTGTGATAATCCTATCACTTGCCCCATCGCCCTGGCTGACCTGCTTTTGCGGCACTAAATCATATCCCCCGCCCCTGAGCCTGACATTATCAAAACATTCTTATTCCCCGCCTCTCTCCGTGACGTTACTGTGCTGCATAGGCAAACGCGCCCAGTCGTCTTCTACGTGACTTCACACAGAACCCGGAAACCAACACAGATCAACTCACAACACAGCACGCCACAATTCGGAATATGAAACTGTACTTTAAAATCAAACAGCAATACAGTACATTTGGTAAAGTACATTTATTTGACATTAAATATTTAGAGAATATTCAGCAATTGGCATATTAAATCGGAATGGAATTTTTTTTCTTTTCTCTTGATCTGCAAATCCGTAAATGTTTATCGTGAGTCACGCGTTGTTCCTTTATGGTACACAGGGTGTTGGTTTTCGTTAAAAGAAGCACTTTGGACGCACGGTGAACCGCAAGGCTGTTCCATCAACTAGGCACTAGGCCACCGTAAAGGTCGATATGTTGCTTCTAGCCGCTAGTACCGCGTAAGGGCATATGGCTCCTTGGCGATCGTCCCATAAGATGGTCAATGTAGTGCAGTTGTTTACCAGAAGCTGCAGCTGGCGGTTGAAGAAGCCTTTCTGCCGGGGTCTGGAATAGGTGGCAGTGGCAATATGGTAGGATGTACCTGTTTAGAAAACATAAAAATTGAAATTAGTCTCACCAGCCGATCTTTATTACTATTATTAATTTTATTTATTACGGGCGAGCTGAAACTATTTGCTTGCGAGGATAGTGCAATGGAGTATGTTGGGCTCTAAAAGCAATGCGAAAACTAACGAAATAAATCGAGGGAAACACACAAACTAATGTTTTTTTTTACTGTTGAACCACTGAGAAACGACTGTCTACATGCGTGTCGAATGGGCACATGCATGCCCATGTGTCCGGTAGAAAGACGATCCCACAAATGTTGTACTTGCTATTCATTCATTCATTCATTCCGGTATAAAAGCGTCTAAAAAGTTACTTATATTATATTTGCCATTTCCATTGTATCTCTGCGTAATGCAGTCCGTAAATCCCACTGTGTTCGTGCCAACGATTTTTCATATACTGAACTAACATGAAACTCGGTCTAGTTTCAGAATTTTCAGCCTTATCGTCGCTTACGTTATTGCCCACCTCCTTCAAATGAAGTCCTTTCGGCATGGTCCCTGTCTCTCAAGGTCAAAAAACAATAGAACCTTATACTGCCAGTGCAATTCGTGGGCCTCTTCAGCCCGCGAGCATAAAATCAAAGCCGCTGACCTTCACTCTGCATGAGCGTACATTCTTACTTAGCAACATCCCGTGTAAAGCCATCTGTGAGAACTTGAATTTTCGACTCCATGTTTGGACTAGGCCTCAATGTGCAAATGCGAACTGGCTTCTCTCCCATCTGCAATGCCTCGCTTGGCGCGTTATAAGGCCCCCAATTTTGTCCTCGTTGTCCGCGAGCTTTGCAGCCCTAGAGAACCATAACTATGGAGACATTGGGCCTCATTACAAATCAGGCGGTCCGGAAATAACGGTGGTGGTAAACCCGCTGCCACCGTTGTTTCCGGACCGCCTGATCCCGACTCCTGCAGGCGGGAGGTGATGTTCCTGCCAGGTCTGACCTGGCGGGTTTAACATCGCCCGCCTGCAGGCGAACGAGGAAACACTGGCAGCATTACGAGATGCTGCCGGTGTTTCCATGATCCCCATTCCCATTGAGTCCCATAGGACTCAATGGGAATGGGGATTAACACCATTCCGCCTCCGTGATTCCCGGGAAACCGGGGTTGTAATGCCCCGGTAATTCCGGGAATCACGGAGGCGGAATGGTAATACGAGTCTGGCGGTAACCAGGCGGTTTTACCGCCTCGGTTACGGCCGGACTCATAATGAGGCCCATTGACTTTTTGGGGGAAGGTCAGGGAAAGTATAAAGTACCCGAGGAGTTGAGTTGAAAGTGAGATTTATTGTTTATTTGTTTTATTATTTGCAATACGCAAGCCTCCCCTCGGTTAGCAGTGCGCAGCATTTACATGAGATTGCGAAACTTAGTTACAGCAACAAAAATATATACATACACATATTCACAAGATCAGCAATATGAGGTGAATAGAGAGAGAAGTCAAAGATGACACCCATGTTGTTCGCCAGCCAGGATGGTGACAATGATTTATTTAAACCGGGATTTGAACTTCTCAACGAGCTCTGCTTTGGGTGGACATGGCACAAAGGCAATGTTTGGTGGCAATGCATCAGTGCTCTGCACAGAAACGCTCAAAATTCCATATCTGTGCTTCTCTAGTACACGAACAATAAGGCCTTTAACAAAGTCGAACGCCATTTCCTCATATTGTCACGGCTCGCTCCCTTCGCTCCCGTTCCTGCCACTTGGGGGCATGTTTTGGGGTTTATTCCCTACTGGACATTTCCTCCGGACCTTATGCTACAGTGTTCTGATGAATTGGGAGCGCTAAAACCTTATTTTCCAAGTTACTTCCCTTCCGGATTCATTCCAGGTTTTTGGCAGCCAGCATGCTACTTTAATCAAATGACTATGCTTCCCAGAATGCCTGGCTCACTGCTTCACCTCCTCCCTTGCAGGACAAGGCTGGGTGGAGGATAGGCAACACCTGTGGCTGCAGGTGCAGCAGGCGGCACACCTGAGGAGTGTGCTCGTTAAGCAGCTTTAAAAGCCTCAGTTTGCTTCAGTCCAGCGCTGGTTATTGTTGCAGTGTTCCTGTTGTGACTGGTCCCTTGTTCCTTGTTCCTAGCTTTTGTGCCTAGTTCCTAGTTCCTGTTTCTTGTTCCTCTGCCCTGGATTTCGGATTTTTGTACTTAATTGATTTCTGCTTTCTGGATTTCCCTTTCTGTCTTCCTCTGTCTGCAGGCAGCCTTTCTCTGTGCTTTACCCTTTGATGCTGCCCAATTTGCCTGTGTTCTCTGTTTCTTTGTTGCTGTCCTTTGCTACTGAAAAACTTGATGCTTTAGTCTTTCCCTTTATAGATTTAGCTTCCTGCCTTAAGGTTTCCTTTTGTGATATCATTTTCCCTGCTCCTGATCCTTACTTTCTATTGGGATCCATTCCATGTTTTCCATCGCACTTCTGCATTTATTTCCCATTGATTATTAGGTGTGGGTGTTATTGTAACTAGTCCCAGTGTGAATGCCCTTTTGTTTTCCTCACTATTTTATAATCACTATTCCTACTTGCCCCTTGACTAGGGTCTTATGTATTTAGTTTCCTCCACCCATTGCTGTTATAGCTTTCAGGGTCCCTGTTTGATCAACTGGGTTCGTGAGTTTACTGACATTCAAGTGGTCTTTCCGGTCCTCGTGAGTACTGTTTCTAAGTTCCTTATTCAGTATCATCCAGAGTGTCAGCTCACAGATCCTGTCCTTGCTTGCCCTCTACGTGGGCTTAGCGCTGTCAGTATCTATAATAGCATAGTGGGTAAGGAGTTTGCCGACTTTCCTTTCAGTCATAAGGAGGTTCTAAGTGCTTACCCCACATCCCTTTTCATATATTGGTATTATTGTTTCACTCTATTTGTACTCCTGGGTTTTAGTATACACAAGTCTTGGGTATTGTATGCACATATTTAGATTCAAAGTTGTACACTGTGCGATTCCGTGCACATTGCCTTCTTCCTTTCTTAACACATATACTGGTTTTATCCCCTATTTCTTAGTTATTTTTCCAAAGGTCATAGTGCAGCGAGGCATCCCTACATTTCCCGTAGTCCTAGACTGTTCACGGCCCGCATTCTCGTTATGGGCCAAGACCGCTAGTAGAGTCCTGTGTTTCATGCCCTGTAAGCTGAAATGCAATCACTTTGGCCTGTACTTTAGGCACATATTGTGGAACACCTCCAATTCTCCTGTGTGACAGAATTCTGTCAGTCCCCTCAAATCTCTTGATAGAGTTTTATCGAAAACAATCTTCTCAATGGCTTTGTGTGTAGGTGAAGATGCAATCAACCACTTCTTCTTCCGTGCCTCCTCTGTGGACAAAGGGCCATGTTCACATTGGTGGAAATGTTGGTTTTCTGTCCAGCGGTGAACGTTGGTACAGTGGTGCATCAGTGACCGTCATTTTTCAAGTAGGATTTCCACTGACCCTTCACAAGTTTTGGAGCTCCACCAAAGATGGTTGCTGATAGACTGGGACCACTGTGAAATACTTTCAAAACCTTTTTTTTCTTCCCTGCAGCCGAGATTTTCTTATTGATTGATTTAGCAAGATGCCATACGTCAAATTGATGTTTAATATGTGGGAACTGCTCTCTCATTGTCTTGGAAATTGAAACGTGTCTGCCCGTGGCTATGAGGTAGATGTGCATTCCCCTTATATTGGATGATTTTATAAATCCTAGTTTCTCCATGGCCACTGAGGATTTACATTGGGACACCACCACCGAACTAACATTTTTCGTACTATCCATGTCCTGAAAGTGGTAGGTGCAGTACTTGGCAGAAAATCCAGGGCTGTTGCACTGTCCATCACCGGCTAGTCTGAATCATTTCCCTTCGAATGTACTTGCTAGAGACAATTGTTCAATTTTCCAAGCATCACTAATGGCCGGAAACAGATAATCATGTTGGTATTTGTAGTACTGCGTTTTAGAAATGAAATGGAGTCCCACAAACTGAAAGAAAGACTCTAACTTTCTAAAACTGGACCCACTAAAAAGTGAGGCAGCTGCACACAGTAGATTGCCTGCTGGCAGCTTCCCCAGCATCGGTTGTGCAGACCATGAGAACGCATGATTAAATCTACAGGCGGCATGTATTTTGACGTTACTGCCTTGTTTTTGACGTGTCACATGAATCAATGGCTCCCCACATACTTCCCCTCCAACTGAATGCCCACATTTCAGCATACTTATAATATCCATCAAACAACTGTCGAATACTATGTATTTGCCCTCTTTCATTAGACTGTCATCCGGCGTGAAAGTTGTTTCGGACTGTGCCGTTGAGGACATATCAAGAAATTCGAAATAAATATTGCTGATATCAAGTTCTGATGTGTCGTTGGGTGCTGCTGCTGGTTCATTCTCTGTCATTTCAACATCTGTTACTTCAGCATTGATGGGAGAACACAACATTGTCGACAGCTTTTTGGGTGGCATTTTTTTGGCGGGTGTAGATTGTGTGAATTGATCTGCGACTACTTCAGAGCTATCTTCAATACATTCAGTATCATCTTCTTTTGGTGGTGCAGTCGAACTGTAGCAATGGTACAATACAACTTTACTGGATTCTCCGGACACATTCAGTTCATGTTCTGGCCATTGGACATGAGCATCCCGAGCCTCAACACGCCGCGTCTGAATTAATAGTTCCTCCATAGTGTAAATGGTCTGACAAGCAACATCTCTCATTTGCTTCACTGTCTATGTATGGATAGTTCGTACACCCACGGGTAACCAGAGGACAGATTGGAAAAGGGATGTTCATTTTAAACACAATATAAAGTATAGTACAATCGACAGGAAAAAACATAATATAGTCCCCAACACAAAACAATTCCTAAAATGATGAACTGTTTGTAACTAACCTTATTTTTGTTTCTTTTCTTTGCAACTTTCTTGACTCGAACTTCAACATCTGCACGCTGTTGCTCCGATTCGTTTCCGCATGTCTTCCCTTCCTCTTGCGCTGCAACGACTATATTTTCTGGATCCGCATAGACAGCACGGAATGACGCTCCATCGACTCCCTGAAACATAGTACTTTCATTTGTAAGAGGATTCAATTCAACACTACAGCTAAATCAATGCCTAGTCTGGGATACTGAATGGAAACCCTTATTGATATATCTTTATGTCCAGTTCATGAGTTCTAGATGACTACCCCTATATAACACCCCTCTCTTAGAATCCCCCTGACCCCACTGAGCCAAGAAGTAGTTCTGTTTTGCAAGTTTAAAAGGTTTATTTGAGAATTTAAACAATAGATATATATCACACTTTTATAATGAATTAATAATTGAATATCACACTTAATCTGAGCAGTAATCAATAATGGATAGTCTGGCACTAGCACACTTCTTTATAATCAATGATGAGTGGGTATAGGATGGATAAGATAGCAACAATACTTTTATGGTTTCAAATAGATGCAATGTGGAATGAAAATGCAGTACAGAAAATAACTTGATAGGATTTCAGCAAAAGACAATGTAATCACTTTCTTGGACAATTCACCCCCGCTTTATGCAATGTAAGGAGATGAAGAGGAGAGCACACAGTTCTTAGGAATGCAATCAAATAGAATTCAGTTCAATTCCCCCCCCAACAGCTTATACAACAGATAGGAGTTTTGAAACACAGGCAAAATGCTTTGAATATGGTGACAATGAAGTGAGAAATATGCTGAAAATGCTTTTAATTCCCTTCAGGAGGTTCAGGGTGAGTGGTATCTAGTTAATATTAGTTCAGGCTTACTCTAGCAATGATTCAGGGATGGTTCTTAGGAGGCAAACAAAATTTTTAGCAAGGAAAGAAATGACTGCTGATGGTTACATGTGGCTGGATTTTTAACCAAATCGCAAATCGCGGTAAAATTCGCAAGTGCGTGAATCGTGATTGCGGAAAAAGTATAAGGAGTAGGAAGTCGGTAATGGAAAGGTGTTGGAAAGGTAAGATTCTAAGCTTTCAGAGGAAAGTTAAGCCAAGTTCCTAGCCCAAACGGTTCCAGAGATACGGACGATTACATAAAGGTAGTTTTTCGGATTTAAAGTAAACTCAAAATGACAGGTGACAGCTTGCAGCTTCAGAATTGACAAGTGACAGTGGTGCAGCTTTACAAAATAACAAGTGACAACTTCTAGGAGGCAGTTCTGGTTAGATTAAAATAGTTTGGATTAGATTATTTTAATTAAGAGATTGGTTCTGCACAGTTCTGCTAGGTACTCACAATATATTTTTGAAATAGGCCTCGCCACAGATCTGGTCAGGTTTTGGACTGGACTCCGGTTCTGGTCTCGGCACTTCACAGTGATTTGGGTCAGCTCTCTGGTTCTGCTCACAGTGGTCTGGGTCACTCTGGATCTCTGGCCTCTGGTTCTGGATACTGCTCTGCTTTCTCTGGGTACAGCACTGCTTCTGGATCTTTCTGGCGCAGGGTTTCAGGCCAGAATCAACAGCTCAGCCCGGTTGTGAATAGTCTGCAAATGTTTTTTTTTGGGCCTGCTGACAAATACTTTTGCTTGCAGTGGGCCTTCTTGGTTCAAAGTTCTGTAGTCTCTGTTTAGTTTGGAAGTCTAAGTGTAGGATCTCTGGATGTGAAGTCGTCGGTCAGCATGCTCCGCAGCAAATGGAATTGAATGTCTCTACCTGTCCCAGCAGTCTCTTATTATGTGTTTTGAAAATGGGTGTGTGCCTGGGCCTAGCAAAGCCTGCCCCTCTCTTCTTGTCATTGGCCCAATTCTCCCCTCTCCCATGATTGGGGGAAGGAAATGTGAGTCAGAATGATGCTGTAGGTTTTATGGGTCAGAGGATCCTCCCCTGGTCAGTTTGCCCACAAATCTATATTTGATTCAAATACATATTGCACAGATACACAGTTGTTTAAAATTACATGCACCCATCACATATCACATGAGGTATACTCTGTTCTAACTCTGCTCTTCTTGGGGGCTTTCATTCAGAAATGGCAACATTTTGCACTTTTTAACTGGTTTTGCAATATCGGACATTTACCCAAATTTACACACATGTGCGCAAGGAGTATGGACATTAATTGATGAAGTGTCAGATTTTTAACATGCAGACATTTGGAGTGAAACCCTATTTTCCGCTAGCAACCCCCCAGATCATACCACCAGGTCCTAAAACCTCTTAAAATGTGGGCAGAAAAATCACAAGAATTATGGTATCATTTAGATAATTTTGACAAGTCTGCACCATGAGTTATACATCTTTCTTAAAATCATATTCTGGCCAACAGGGGTGTGTCTTCCCAGGTCACATGGTGGAGAAACCAGTCTTTCCACTTTCTTTAAGCTCAGCCTGTCCTCAGAGGGGGCTGCCCCTCCCCGTTTCTGCCAAGAGGAAGCCACTCTTAGGACGCCCCCAATATAACTTCTGCCTGAGTCAAGGAAGGGCTTTGTTCAAAAGAAAGCCATTTACGATCGCCCCCAATAAACCATCTGCCTGGGCCCAGGACAGGCCTTTGTTCAACTCCCTGTAGCTGCTCCACCCCTAATCTAATCAGAGAGGTGACAACTCCTTTTGGCAAGGGGAAGAGTGGCTGAGCAGTTTTTAACTCCTGTGGGGGTACATGTCAGGCAGAATTCAGTTTCATTAAGCCAGGTTTCAGCTAAATGTCACTTTTTGTCCCCCAGTTTAAGTCTATTACGATTTTTACATACACATTAAATAATGACTTCCTTCAAGTCATTTCAGAGTATAGTTTTACATTGTATCCACCTCTTAGCAAGTCTTTCCTTGGTCTGGTTTTGTTTCATTGGTTCAGTTTTACACAAAAGTCTGGTGGTTTTAAAACGCCGGCTTTCTGATAGTGGTGAGTACTGGTAATGCAACCATTTTTGGGATTTAAGAAAATGAATTCCCCACAGTTCTGGGTTGCTTTTGGCAATCAGCATTGCCATTCCCAATGGTTTCAGGCTACTCTGTGGGTAGCCCAATGGTGGTTTTAGGCAGTGCGCTCCTGTGCTCACAACCTAGGCAAAAATGGGTGGCAGCCTATTCTTCATGCATTTCCCTGTGCATTTTCTGGGAAGTTCTGGCCATCATGATGTTTTCCATGCCAGTACTGCACAGTTTTCCTATTCTGGCGTACATGTGGGCTTTTTGGCCATCTTGGATTTTCTAAGCCGACAGCACCAAATGTTGCAGCATGATAACTCAAACATGGGTCAGGACACCCAACAAAGCCCCCCTACGCGACTGCACTTTGAATTTGAGTCGATGGGGAGTCGGGTGCACAGAAGGTTATGACCCACGCACTGGTATGTCCGCATAATCTTCTTCCAATTCTGCAAATGGCACAGTTCAGAATCTTTTCCTCCATCCGGTACTGATCGATCGGTTCTCCTCGCCGGTCCTGATGGGAATATTGGGCGGTACCCCGGGCCCCTTGGGTCTCTGCTCCCGGTCTCCGGATCGTCCTCCTTGGCCAGTCTCCAGGTTTTCTTTCTCCTAGGACGACAAAAGAAAAGCAGCAATACCTATTCATGGACATTTCTCCCCCACCATTGATATAGTGGGGTGGCATATATATTTTAGAACTCAACAGATATGAACATGCACATTTTTTTAAATTAAGCGACAGGAACACATAAACTTGAGAAACACAGAATTTGATAGGCTATATGTAGGATATTTTAGGGTTGGAACTGAATTACTCTGGAGCGGTGCCCTCTGGGATTACAGAGGACTCCTCCAGTTGCTGCAAAGTGTGCCTGGGATGGCAACACTTCAACTGGTTTATGTAGACCCACTTGTCTTCCCCCTCTGCCAAACCGTCTTTGGGGATGCGGATCTTGTAGGCCACAGGGTAGATCTTGTCTATAATCTCAAAGGGTCCCTTCCATGTAGCCAAGAATTTTCGCTGTTTTGCCTGGTTTCTTTGGAAGTTGTATAAATAGACCCGATCCCCCACCTGATATTCCTTTCTGGAAGTTTTCAGGTCATAGTGGGTCTTCATATTCTCGGCTGATCTTTCTAGATTCCGCTGAGCATAGGCAAAAGCATGTTGAAGGTGTTTCCTAAAATTCTCCACATACTCATGAGTAGTGGAGGCATTTATTAAGGTCTGCTCTTGGGTCCTATAGAGCAAATGCTGAGGAAGCACCATCTTGCGTCCAGTCATCAACTCAAATGGTGACATTTTGGTTGCAGATGAAGGGGTAGATCTGATGGCCATTAGGACCAGAGGTAATCGGATATCCCAACTTGGCCCAGAATCTGCCACAAACTTTTTTAAGATGCTCACAATTGTCCGGTTGTAGCGTTCCACTGCTCCAGAAGAAGCTGGCCTGTAAGCAATGTGTAGCTTTCTCTTGACCCCCAGTATCTCCCACATCTTTGTCATCACTTCACTGGTGAAGTGGCTACCTCTGTCTGACTCAATCCTTTGAGGTAGACCAAAACGGGAAAAGATGTGGTTAATCATCAAGGCAGCTGCTGTTTCTGCCTTGCAGTTTGGGGCTGGGAGACATTCCACCCACTTGGTAAACAAGCATGTCACAGTCAACATGTACTTATTTCCTCTAGACGAGCGAATCACAGGGCCTACAAAGTCGATTTGCAAATCTGACCATGGCAGTGTCATCCCCCTTTTTTGGAGAGGCGCACGGTGTGTGAGGGATGATGGCTGAAATTGTGTACACACAAGACACCCCTTCAAGTATTGGTCGAGGTCCTGCCCCATGTGTGGCCAGTATGCAACCTCGCTTAAGATTTCCAGTGTTGTGTGAAACCCCCTATGACCGGCGGTGGCCGCATCATGGGCGTGACTTAACATCAGGCTTCGGAATGAGGTAGGAACCACCCACTGATCATGGCCAGCTTGGGATTTCCTTACCAGCAAACCGTCTTAGATCCGGAACATTTTTGGACATTTCATCAACACTCTTAGGTCCTCTTTCCCAATGTAATCGGTATCCGTCAGGGGAAAGTTCTCAGGGTCCTCAAGGTGTTGGTAAAACTTACCAATAATTGGATCCCCCTTCTGAGCTGTAATCAAATCGGCATCAGGGGTCTCTCGATTAGATCCCCTTGGATGGCCCCGGTTTTGGCCAGCTGATCAGCTAAGTCATTTCCAGTTTTGTCTGGTCCCTCTACTTTGGAATGACCCTTGATCTTCTTCCAGTAGATGGTCATCCCATTCGATGTGACCAGATCATCAATATTTTGGATTAACTTCCCATGTTTCAGGGGTTTGTTATTAGCGCATAACATGCCTCTGGTTTTCCAGTTGACCAGGTGCTCCACGAACCCGTTCCGTACATAATCCGAATCTGTGATTATGACCAGTTCGTGGAGTTGATGCTGGACAGCAATGAGGATGGCCTGATGCACAGCCATCAATTCTGCCACCTGGCTACTTCGGGGACCAATTTTGTGTCCAGCGGAGGGTTCTTTCCCCCCGTCGTTGTCAACATGGTAAGAGCATCCATCCACATAGACAGTGGGCATTCCCTCACACTTGTCTTCTTCAAAGACTTTGTGTGGGGAATTAAGGTATGCCTCCATGTTGTCCTTGATTTTTAGACTTTCGTCCTCGAGACAGTTTTCTCTGGCGCAATCATGCAAGTCAGCCAGACCTTGCGCGAGGGCACTCTTCTTGTTTTGGCCATATCTGACCTCCACAGGAAAGCCTTGCATTGACAGAATCCAGGAAGTAATTCGGGAATTACTCACATTTCCGGCCTGGATTCTGTCACTTTGGAGATATTACAGAGGCTGGTGTGGAGTCTCCACTATGATGTGTTCCCCCTGGATAAACGGGCGGTAATTCTTCAATGCCCACACCGTTGCCAGGAGTGCCTTCTCACAATCGTTGAATTTTTCCTCCACAGAGGATAAAGTTTTGCTCGCATAGGAGATTACTTTATTGACCTTGTCATGCTTTTGGTATAATACTGCCGTCAAGCACGTATTAGAGAACCCCCTCTCCAGGAAGAACTCCTTGTTTCTGACAGGGTAAGCTAGGCAAGGCGCTTGTGAGAGGCTTCTTTTGAGTTGTCTTACCGCCTCGGATTGTTCTGGACCCCATTCCCACTTGACCCCCCCTTCAAGAGATGAATCAGGGGTCTAGTGATCCCTGCGTAGCCTTCAATGAACTTTCTGCTGTAATTAGTCAGTCCAAGGAGGCTCCTTAGTTCCCGCAGTTATGGGGTCTTTCAGTTTCTGAAGTGCTTCCACTTTCTTTTCCTGGGGACAGAGACCCTGAGGAGTAATCTCATGCCCCAAGAAATTAACACGGGTTCTACACCACTGTGCTTTCTGAAAGGAAAGTTTTGCTCCGGCGGCCCTCAACTGGGTCAGAACATAACGGATCTCCGCTATGTGTTCCTCCACAGATGAACTTTTGATGAGGACATCATCTACATAAGCCAGGTTACCCCTTGCACCCAGGTCGGGCATGGCCTTGTGTAGGAAAATGTTGAATTAATTGCCGGAGTTGAGGTATCCGAAGGGAGTCCGGGTCCATGTGTACTGCTGGCCCCCAAAGGTAAAAGCCAGCTTGTATTGGTCCTCCCTACTGACAGGCACAGTCCAGTATCCATTGGTCAGGTCTATTGCAGTTAATACCTGTGACCCCTGGATCTGGGCCAGCCCTTGGTCAATGTAGGGCAGAGGCCATCGAGAAGTATGGACCCGTTTGTTGAGCTCCCTGAGGTCGGCGGAGAGTCTCCACTGGCCGTTTGGCTTCAATATTCCCAGCACCGGATTATTGAAGGTGCTGTGTATTGGACGAATTATTCCCCGGGACTCAAGGTTCTTAATTATTTCAGTAAGGGACTCCATAGATGCGAGATGCAAACGATATTGCTTCACAAACACTGGAGTCATTCCAGGGTCCGTGGGAATTGTTGTGGTGTGGATGTCGGTGCGACCACAGTCATATGAGTCTACCGCAAAGAGATCTTGGAAATCCAAGAAAACTTGTTTCAACTTTTGCTTCTGTTCCAGGGTCACACAGGCATCAGCTAGGTTGACTCTCTCTTCCACCATCTGCCTGAATCCTGGAAAGACTTCTGGTTTGGCTATCTCAGCGGCCTCCTCCAGCTGGGTGGAGAAGTCCCTGGTCAGAGTGCTGATTTGGACTGGAGGCTTCAGGTGGGAAAGGCAGTCCTCATGGACCTGGAAAATCACCTCATCCCTCCGAAAGTCACAAGTCACATCTTCCTTACCATAAGGGCAAGAAGTGTACACCGGGAAGTTCCCCCCATGCCGGGTGAAAATCCTGTCTGGTGTTGTATTGTCCTCACTGTCACTGTCAAAACAGTCCTTGGGGATTGGTCCTAACAGTTAATTTCCTTAATCAATGGAGAAATGTCGGTCATCAACCGCCATTCCAATAATGGTGCCTGCGGCTAGAGTAATACTCTTTAAGTCGCTGTTATCCACCTCTATTGGAATGGTGTCATATTCTATGTTGACTAATGGTTTTGGGTTTACCCCTAACCCTTGCTGTTGGAGAGAAGCGTTTAGATGTATGTAAGCATCAGGGTTTTTCAAATGTTGTCCTCTTTTAACTTTCACTTCCAGGGAGAATTGTCAGGTCCTTTCGGGGATGGTGACTTCCTCTTTAATCAGAATTTCAACTGCATAAGGTAGCAATTGAGCTGAACTAAATGCTTTTTCTGGATCATCAAAGCCCATGGGATTATCCGCTAATCGGGACCAAGCTTTGAAGTTTATTAGGTCCAAACTAATGGCAAAGCGATTGAGAATAAAAGGCGGCGGTGACGTCTCGCACAACCCATCAATTATGGACTATGCTCTTGTTGCCAATGGAGATTTTGAGCATACACCTGCTTGGCAGGAGATGTTTGGAATTAGGTGCTTCCAGGTCCATTTCCCATTTGTCTATCAGTTTGAATGTGGGAATGGCTGGATCTTTTGGGAGTTGGCGGAACATGGCTTCGCTGATGAAGCTCTTACCGTTGTTCACACACACTCGAGCGAGAACAGAGTCCTTCCCATCATTTAACTGAACAGGGATGAACAACTGCTCTCCAATTTGCTGAATATCAGCCAGGCTCTGAGCTGATTTCACATCTTTCTGGACTATAGGAGTGGGAGTTTCTGATTGTGGATTGGTGAAGAATTTCAGAGTGTTTCCTTCCAGTGTGGAATACCACCTTAAACTGGAAGGAAGGTTGATTTTCAGAAATAGAGAGGACCCCCCATCACCAGTCTGTTGTCCTACTGCTATTACTGTCACGTCTGGAGTTTGGTTGTTCTAGAAGTGAAATTCTACTTGATCAGATTTTTGTTCAACCATGTGGCAGGTGCCGTTTAAACTAACATGGTTGACACTCTGTTTTAATTTTATTGGTCGGCTAGTCTGGGTCCAGAGGACCTTGTTTACACAATCTATTAGGGGTGACAACCTTCTTAGGAGGTCATTCCCTAGTAAACAAGGGGTGCCCTCTGGAGTCACTACTATGACCGGGTGTTTCACCTTGTGTCGCCCAATTTTAATGTCCAAGTCTGCAGTCCCCTCGACAGGAATTTCCTTCCCGTCAAAGTTCTGCAGTTGTCCAGGAAGAGAGGTGAGAGGAATATGGTAATTCTCCCCCCTTCCTGCATTTAGTTCCTCAAAGGCCCTTTTGGACAGAAGGGTAGCTTGTGATCCAGTGTCCACCAGTGCCAAAATTGTACCCTGCCCCTGTACTTGTACCGGGGCATAGTATCTTCTCTCCTTCTCCTCAAGGGGGCACAGATAATGCACATTTTTGGACAACTGGTGGGCTAACTTTCTGGTTTTGGACATTGCTAGAATAGAGATTTGGGCAGAATTCTGTGGAGAGTCTTGGGAATCTGAAAGAAAAAGTTGGCAACTGGAGATCAGAGCCATGGTGGGTTCCCCTGGTTCCGGTTCCGGGCCGCCCCCCCCCCTTTTTGGAGGCAGTCACCAGGATGCGTTTGAACCAGGGGATTTTGGTATTGTCGGTTCTGGGATGAGATGATGGGCGGCGGTAGCTCAGTCTCCACATCTCCCCAGTCTGAATTGGCATCCCTTGGGACCCATTTTTCCTTGGGAGGAGTTCCCCCATCCCTGAAGGAGAAGATCCTTTTCCCAGGATCTTCTGAGGATCCCTCTCCCTCAACTTGGAAGACCTGTACCTCCTCCACAAAGTGGGTCTGTTTGGGTCCTTTGTTTCTCCTACCCCCCCTCTGCTCCTTGGGAGGCAGGCTTTCAGGGGCAGGAGATTTTGTTTCCGGTTCCTGGTTTTCCAGGGGCTGTTTACAAGTTGGGAAGGAAGCTTCCTCCAAGGCTTTACACCCCCCTTCCCCTTGTGCCTCCTCCCTGGGAACCGGTGGGTTATCGGGGTGCTGCCCCCGTCATTGTTCTGGAGCACCAGGTCCCGAGTTTGGGGCCTTCTGCGGTGGCATGCTCATCTGAGGGTTCTGTTGAGCCCTCAGTATGTGACCCAGATCTCGTGCCATATTTTGGACCTGGCGCTCAAGTTGTGAAACCCGCTCAGGCTGATACGGGGCTCTATTTTCTCCCCTGGGCTGATCCCGGGAAGGGTAGCTATCCCTTCTCTGGTAGTACCCCTGATTGGGAAGATTTTGGTACCCCTCCACCCTTGGCCTCCCCTCTCCCGGATTAGGTTGTCTGGGCTCAGGGAATTGGGGAAAGAAGGATGGATGATTTTGGGGCTGGAAATTGGGTGGATACCTGGGGAAAAAGTTCTGCCCAGGATTTGGAGAATTTCTGCCCTCCTGTGGGAAGTTGGGAGGGAAGTTCCCTGGGTTAGGTGTTTGGCCGGATCCCCCCCCCCCTTGGGCTGGAGGAGTCCACACATAACCCATGATTGGTCGGTTTCCCTTGTAGCGGGGACTTACATAGTCAAGGGAGCGGGGGACCCCATTTGTGGGACTACCTCCTCGACTCCCTGTCGGTGACTGGCCCGAGGTCCTTATGGGCTGTGAATTATTTGGTGCAGGCAGGTTTTGAGGCCCCCCATCTCCAAATCTAAAACAGGGGCAACCTTTACCTCTGCCACCTTGGCAGCAGCAGGGGTGCTGTTGGTTTTGGGGTTTTTCGGCGCATTATTTTTATTTTCGATAGGCTTCTGCACCTCATAGATCCGGGTAGCCTGTTCAATGACCCAGTCTAAAGATCGTTTCTCATGAAAATCTCTCACGAGCTGGGTCATTATGTATTTGGGTAAGGCATGGAAAAACGTATTGATAAATTCTCTGCTATCCGTGCGCACCCTTCTGGTGGTCTGCGCAAAAGCATGCTTTAATTCTTGCACAAACTCTTGTGGGGCCTGATCCTCCCCACATTGCAAATTGTAGGCTGCCTTGCGAGCCTCTTGAGGATTTCTGTGCACAGAAAAATGTTTCAAGATGGCCGCCCTGTATGTGGACCACCTTGAATGGTTTTGATCCTCCAGCCCCGCAAATAAACTGGAGTATTCTGGTGAGAAGGTCCACTTTACATATTGAATACAGCTTTGGCTGTCCTTCAAACGGAAAGTCTCCATCATTTGCTCATAGAGCTCCAAGTGTTCCCAAACAGAATACTTGGCGTTCTTATGATAAGGCGTGATGACACTCCTTATTGCCTTTATTTGCTTCAATGGGTCCTTAAGCAAGGCCCTTTTTGCCTTATTGGCCTTTTTGGTTCGGGTAAATCTGGTCCATTCATCCTCTGACTCAGAGGCACTGCTCCCAGAGGTTCCTGTCTGCTCTTCCAGGTTTTCCCGGATTCTGTGAGCCTGGGAATGGCTGGCAGAATGTGGGGACCTGGTCTCCTGTGTCCTGCGCCGTTCAGAGGAGTCTTCAGATTCCTCCTTGCTGCCAGGATTTGATGGGTACCCCCCCACTGACCTAACTGGGCAGAAGTTTTCAGGATGCCCTTAATGGGCCTACTCTCCTGGGGTTCCCCACTAAATTGCACCGTGCTTCGGTGCCCAGACCCGGATGCCCGCCCCTCCATTCCTGGGAGGTACTGGCCTATGAGCCCCACACTTCTGGTTGGATAGTAATCTGCCAACCCCGTGGCCCTGGGCTCATGTGCGCGAGGGGACATGGGGGTGGCAGAGTCCAGGGACTGAGAGATATGAAGGCCTCTGGTACTAGGGCTCCTGAGGTTATGCTCAGGAGTCTCCCTCTCCCAGCGAACCTGGTCTCTATCCGCCCCTGCTCCCTGTTGCAATGCAAGAGCCTGCGCTTTCAGTTCCTCAGTTAAGGCCTTACTCGACTCTCAGTCTCTCCTGCATCGCTACCTGTTGCTGGAGCCTATCTTTGTGCAGACAGAGAGCCTCATTTTCTCTCTGTGCCTCCTGATTGGTCCTGGAGTACTGGGCCAGTCTCTGCTGCAAGAGGGTTACCTCCTGAGCTGTGTCCCTATTGGCCTGCTCCTTTCTTGCCAGAGCATCCTCCACCCTCCTGGTGTGCTCTAACAAGTTCTGGTGTTCTTTTTGGAGGTCACCCAGTCCCTGGAGGGCCAGGTGATTTTCTTCCATTTTCCTTTATAATTGGCAGACTTCCTGGCCTAATGTGTCCCTTTCCTGACTAAGAGCCTGCATCTGTGCCGCCAGGTCGTCCCTTTGCCTTTGGAAGGCACCAGCTTTCTGGTGCTCCTGATCAACCTCTGCCTGGGTATCCAGGTCTTTCTGAATCAATGTATTGCTTTCCTCTTTCTCTCTGTCTAATCGAATTTGCAGGGTGGCTACCTGTTCTGTGCATGCCCTGTTGAAGTCCAGTTGTTGCTCCAGCTTTTTCTGGCTCTGCAGAAGGGAGTCCAACCCTTCTTGGTACTCCTTCTGCAAGGCCAGAAATCTGGTATCCTGATCAGCCTTCTCCTGTTGCAGTCTATCCATGTCCTCTTTTATTTTAATAATATACTGCCTACTATCATTTTCTGACTTCTGGCTCCCCTGCAGCCTCTGCTCAGAAGAGACCAGGTCAGATTGGACCTTCTCTAACGCCATCTGTCGCTTATTCGCCAGATCTTGGCTTTCAGTACATTTATCCTGCATGTCTCCCATATATAGGTACAGGTATGCCGCTATCCTGGCAATCTTATTGTGTTCATCTTTGGCTTCAGGAGCCATATATAGTTCACTCAGGGCCACATGTAATGGACCCTGATCTCTCCATATGTCTGACCCTGTTTCAGTGACCTGTTGCGCGATGGCCTGCAACCAGACCGTTTGGTCCTGGTGAGTCCACTCACCTCTCACAAATAGCTTATGTAAGAGGTGCTCCCTCGCTATTTTCATGTCTACCAAGGTCGTCATTCTAGAGATTGATCTCTGTCCTGACTTACAGAAATTAGTATTTTATTTTTGCAAAACAGACCTTTTCCTTAGAGTGTCCCTTTGAAGAGTGCTTTACAGCGTAAAACAGCGAGGTGATCCGACCGGATGTATGTATCCTGTCAGTTAGCACACTGTATTAAGCTGCACAAGTGATGGATCTAACCCAGACGTCCGGCTCGAGCCCCCACTTTGTAAGAGGATTCAATTCAACACTACAGCTAAGTCAATGCCTAGTCTGGGATACTGAATGGAAACCCTTATTGATATATCTTTATGTCCAGTTCATGAGTTCTGGATGTCTACCCCTATATAACACCCCTCTCTTAGAATCCCCTTGACCCCACTGAGCCAAGAAGTAGTTCTGTTTTGCAAGTTTAAAAGGTTTATTTGAGAATTTAAACAACATATATATATCACACTTTTATAATGAATTAATAATTGAATATCACACTTAATCTGAGCAGTAATCAATAATGGATAGTCTGGCACTAGCACACTTCTTTATAATCAATGATGAGTGGGTATAGGATGGATAAGATAGCAACAATACTTTTATGGTTTCAAATAGATGCAATGTGGAATGAAAATGCAGTACAGAAAATAACTTGATAGGATTTCAGCAAAAGACAATGTAATCACTTTCTTGGACAATTCACCCCCTGCTTTATGCAATGTAAGGAGATGAAGAGGAGAGCACACAGTTCTTAGGAATGCAATCAAATAGAATTCAGTTCAATTCCCCCCCCAGCAGCTTATACAACAGATAGGAGTTTTGAAACACAGGCAAAATGCTTTGAATATGGTGACAATGAAGTGAGAAATATGCTGAAAATGCTTTTAATTCCCTTCAGGAGGTTCAGGGTGAGTGGTATCTAGTTAATATTAGTTCAGGCTTACTCTAGCAATGATTCAGGGATGGTTCTTAGGAGGCAAACAAAATTTTTAGCAAGGAAAGAAATGACTGCTGATGGTTACATGTGGCTGGATTTTTAACCAAATCGCAAATCGCGGTAAAATTCGCAAGTGCGTGAATCGTGATTGCAGAAAAAGTATAAGGAGTAGGAAGTCGTTTCTAGGCTTGTTGGAAAGGTAAGATACTAAGCTTTCAGAGGAAAGTTAAACCAAGTTCCTAGCCCAAACGGTTCCAGAGATACGGACGATTAAATAAAGGTAGTTTTTCTCATTTAAAGTAAACTCAAAATGACAGGTGACAGCTTGCAGCTTCAGAATTGACAAGTGACAGTGGTGCAGCTTTACAAAATAACAAGTGACAACTTCTAGGAGGCAGTTCTGGTTAGATTAAAATAGTTTGGATTAGATTATTTGAATTAAGAGATTGGTTCTGCACAGTTCTGCTAGGTACTCACAATATATTTTTGAAATGGGCCTCGCCACAGATCTGGTCAGGTTTTGGACTGGACTCCGGTTCTGGTCTCGGCACTTCACAGTGATCTGGGTCAGCTCTCTGGTTCTGCTCACAGCGGTCTGGGTCACTCTGGATCTCTGGCCTCTGGTTCTGGATACTGCTCTGCTTTCTCTGGGTACAGCACTGCTTCTGGATCTTTCTGGCGCAGGGTTTCAGGCCAAAATCAACAGCTCAGCCCAGTTGTGAATAGTCTGCAAATGTTTTTTTTTGGGCCTGCTGACAAATACTTTTGCTTGCAGTGGGCCTTCTTGGTTCAAAGTTCTGTAGTCTCTGTTTAGCTTGGAAGTCTAAGTGTAGGATCTCTGGATGTGAAGGCGTCGGTCAGCATGCTCCGCAGCAAATGGAATTGAATGTCTCTACCTGTCCCAGCAGTCTCTTTTTATGTGTTTTGAAAATGGGTGTGTGCCTGGGCCTAGCAAAGCCTGCCCCTCTCTACTTGTCATTGGCCCAATTCTCCCCTCTCCCATGATTGGGGGAGGGAAATGTGAGTCAGAGTGATGCTGTAGGTTTTATGGGTCAGAGGATCCTCCCCTGGTCAGTTTGCCCACAAATCTATATTTGATTCAAATACATATTGCACAGATACACAGTTGTTTAAAATTACATGCACCCATCACATATCACATGAGGTATACTCTGTTCAAACTCTGCTCTTCCTGGGGGCTTGCATTCAGAAATGGCAACATTTTGCACTTTTTAACTGGTTTTGCAATATCGGACATTTACCCAAATTTACACACATGTGCGCAAGGAGTATGGACATTAATTGATGAAGTGTCAGATTTTTAACATGCAGACATTTGGAGTGAAACCCTATTTTCCGCTAGCAACCCCCCAGATCATACCACCAGGTCCTAAAACCTCTTAAAATGTGGGCAGAAAAATCATGGTATCATTTAGATAATTTTGACAAGTCCGCACCATGAGTTATACATCTTTCTTAAAATCATATTCTGGACAACAGGGGTGTGTCTTCCCAGGTCACATGGTGGAGAAACCAGTCTATCCACTTTCTTTAAGCGGAGCCTGTCCTCAGAGGGGGCTGCCCCTCCCCGTTTCTGCCAAGAGGAAGCCACTTTTACGACGCCCCCAATATAACTTCTGCCTGAGTCAAGGAAGGGCTTTGTTCAAAAGGAAGCCATTTACGATCCCCCCAATAAACCATCTGCCTGGACCCAGGACAGGCCTTTGTTCAACTCCCTGTAGCTGCTCCACCCCTAATCTAATCAGAGAGGTGACAACTCCTTTTGGCAAGGGGAAGAGTGGCTGACCAGTTTTTAACTCCTGTGGGGGTAGATGTCAGGCAGAATTCAGTTTCATTAAGCCAGGTTTCAGCTAAATGTCACTTTTTGTCACCCAGTTTAAGTCTATTACGATTTTTACATACACATTAAATAATTATTTCCTTCAAGTCATTTCAGAGTATAGTTTTACATTGTATCCACCTCCTAGCAAGGGCTTTCCTTGGTATGGTTTTGTTTCATTTGTTCAGTTTTACACAAAAGTCTGGTAGTTTTAAAACGCCAGCTTTCTGATAGTGGTGAGTACTGGTAATGCAACCATTTTTGGGATTTAAGAAAATGAATTCCCCACAGTTCTGGGTTGCTTTTGGCAATCAGCATTGCCATTCCCAATGGTTTCAGGCTACTGTGTGGGTAGCCCAATGGTGGTTTTAGGCAATGCCCTCCTGTGCTCACAACCTAGGCAAAAATGGGTGGCAGCCTATTCTTCATGCATTTCCCTGTGCATTTTCTGGGAAGTTCTGGCCATCATGATGTTTTCCATGCCAGTACTGCACAGTTTTCCTATTCTGGCGTACATGTGGGCTTTTTGGCCATCTTGGATTTTCTAAGCCCAGAGCACCAAATGTTGCAGCATGATAGCTCAAACGTGGGTCAGGACACCCAACACATTACTATGTATCACAATATTGAAAACATAAAACACACATGTGGACGAACACACATGTACATCTCAATAGCTAAACACGAATTAAACATTCTGTAGAACAATCAAACCACAAGTATTCGAGCTCTGATGATCTAGTTCGATGGAACTGTCCGCATCCATACCTCTGGCTCTGCATGGACTGCCATGAATGGTTGTATTGGAGATGAGGCATCAGCAACTCCCTGAAACACAGTACTTGCATTAGTATGGTTTTCAATATTGGAAACATAACACACACTTGGGGTCGACGGCACAGGTTCATATAAAGTGATAACCACAAATGATTCATTGTCTAAAAGAATAAAGGAATATCTAAATATGATCAGATTTCATCGACTTATTTCTCCGATTTATTTATATCTCCATCATCTAAATGGGATGTTGTTATTGTAGTGGAAGCTCCGTCGTCTCCCTGAAACACAGTACTTGCGTTAATAGGGAAGAAAGTATAGCAAATGGAATCACTTTATATGATGACGCTCGATGGAGCTGTCAGTATCCATACCTCCTGCTGCCGAAGAATATGTAGGGATATTGTAAATGTAGTGCGCACTTCCGAAAGCTGTTGCGCCGATTCGTATACGCAAGGTCCCGCTTCCACTTCCCCTGGAATTACTTGAATGTCAGGCTCCGCATCAAGTGCAGGGGTTGACGCTCCATCAACTGCCTGAAAGATAGTACTTACATTAGTAAGGATTACAATATTGAAAACATAACACACACTTGGGGTCGACCGCACAGGTACATATCAATGGCTAACCACGAATGAAACATTGTGTAGAACAATCATACGACAAGTATTCCAGCTCTGATGATCTAGTTCGATGGATCTGTCAGAATCCATACCTCGTGCTGCTGAAGGACATCTAGGGATGTTGTCAATGTGGTGGAAGCTTCAGCATCTCCCTGAAAGACAGTACTTGCATTACTATGGATAACACTAATCATAACTGAAAACAAACACCAGTGGATGATAACTAAGGTGTATATCAATTGGAAAGCACTAACCAAACATTCGGTAAAATAATTACACGATACAATAAAAATATTACTTGACATGCATAAAACAAGTTTGTAGCAGAATAGCCAAGTAAGATTACCTGATACGCGCTAGAAGTGGTTGATAACTGCGAGCACGTCACGGATGTAGAATGTTCTTGCTTCAGATTCAAGCGATAGTCAAGCAGTTGTAAAGGTAAATTATTGATTGATAATGAAATGCCGATATTAAAAATTGCCATGTAAGGAGACAGAATATTTGAGAGTAATGCTATTGAAAATGCGCAATATAGCGAAGTTCCCTGTGCCCATATATAGATTTCGTTTGTGGGTTATGAAATCGAAAAAGAATATATTGATAAATGTCATTATTCAAAAAGCTATACACTCATATCAATGTCGAAAGTATTACAAGGGACACAACACCTAAAATATCAATGAATCCATTTGACAACCTACACACTACTGCAAGGCCTAAACTAAATCCGGACACTTGACTCACCAGTGGCGGAATGTGGACAAATAGAGTGGGAATAGCGTTCGTGAGCAATTTCCGTGTCGTTCGCCGTCTATTCTTCTTTGTTACCCAAGATGTTGTGTACATGTTCGAGGAAAAGTGCCGGCTGCAGATGCGGTATCGATCACCCCTCTTGTCCTCCAAGACTTGTTGGACTCTACTTTCCAGCTCAGTCGGTGGATATCCGCAATGTCTGACCCATTCTCTTATTCGATCAACAGTTTTCGGGAATACATGCATTGTAGTGCCTTCAGATTTAGCATGGGTCTTCGAAGGACAACCGCTAATCGACCAGGCAGGCATTGTTGAATATTCTGAATAGTAAATATCGACATTATTATACAATCTTGATGAATAAAAATGTGATACAAAAGTAAATGAACCATACAATGTTCAATGCAAGGTTTGTTTTGGTCGCAGGAACTATACCAGTTCATCATGTGCGGCTTAGCATTTGCATAAATTGCAGAAATTTATAAATGATGTGGCTAAACTCTGAACATGTGACTCGTCCCTTGGATGTTCTGTCTTGCACGAGAAGGAAACATGCTTACATTATAGACTGGACCCCTAAAGGATGCAATTCGATAACAATTGACACAGATGAAAATAAATAGATCTATTGATAGCATAACAATGGAAACTCAAGTCAATATCAATGAGACCAATGAACATAGTCCTATTGAGTACTCTACTCGCAAATAGATAGAAATTTAAAAATCAGCGAAATATGACTAGGATACATGGCCTTACCTTGACCAACAAACAGCTGGATTCAGCAAGCCGAGCAGTATGTTGCAAGAGAACAGGTAGATGGCCACAGGTAGCACACTGACGAGTTTGCTCGAAGCGGTCACAGAAGTTCACGGATAACATGACGACGAGCAGATTAGCATAGATCTCAGTGGTTCTCAGGTAGCACTTTCAGGAGTTGACTTGCAAAGCACAAAGAGGTTCTCATGAGACATATCAAGTGGTTTATAAAGTATTACAAACAGGGGTGTGTTTTTGAATGAATGGTGTGTATATGTCGTGGTATTATGTCGTTTGCCACTGGCTGGTCAGCGTGAGAGGGGGTCCTGGCCGGACACACGGAGTCTGAGGAGGTCATGTGAGCGATGGGCCCTTGGCGTGGGATACCTTTTGAAGTGTACATGCTGTTTGGCACCTTGGCCGTTCGCGCCCCTGACAGCCCCCCATGGCAGCGCGCATGCACTGGACTTGTTGTTATGGACTTTGTTTTTGTTGAACTGACCACTTTTTTATACTTTATATAGTTATACTTCGCCTTTGATAGGGGCGGGGGGCGTGCAGACAAGGCACAGGAAGACTGCTGAATGGAGACACACTTGATTCATTTAAAAAATCGAAAACAACCGTTGTTAAAATATGTGGTTTTTAATTTTGTTTCTTTTTTTGATGGCACAAAAATACAAAACTTTACACATTGTACAGGTCAGGTTGCAGCACAGCGAGGGAAAATCCCCTGTACTGACTGCTACTGTACTGTACTGTACTGACTGCACAAGTTTCTCTTATGGCACGAACGGCACAGGTGGGTATTACTCTTCGAACGCGGTGACCAAGCCTCCCGTGAAGCCACCATATAAAGGAACGATAGGCCACCAGCCGGTACCACCTGTGAAAAATGATACAAACTGTTTTTAAATGACCAAGATAAGTTGATTAAACGTTTGTTGTCAATGACAATTCTTGTAACTAATGGCATTCTGCTCAGACAAATGCTATCTAGACACTGCACACTATTGAACGACTTTAATGCGTTACAATGATATGTAGATGCAATTTTGGATATAGGAGACGACCATGAAATAGTAGTGGCATCACAAGCAGATTATACTTACTCGCTACTCAGATTACGAGGACGAACAGTTGCGCGAAGTTCGTGCATAAGCACCATCATTATCCACAACACGGACCGTGTGAGGCAGGCTGCCCTGAAGTCTGGCAGCTCGGTGATGCATTGCGGTCGTGGATCGCCTTCCGAAAAGTAGGCCACGCATCCCGAGTTTTCACAGCATCAGCAGTTCGCCTCCTCGGTCTGCATTAGCTCGCACCGATTGCATGTGCACTAGGTGGAAACACCGTCCATGCGACTAGGTCCAGTGTCTTCATCCGTTGATTCGTCCTGCCAACTGCCGTCCGAAGCCCCATCGTTTTCGCGTGTTTCCCTTTACAGTAGTTCCTCCTCGGTATACTCGGGCTCGTACATGTAGGGCATTATTGTAGCCATTGTGTGGTAAACAAACTAAAATAATTTATAGCGATGGTACAAGTGTTCACACGGGCTACAAGCGGCAAAGGTAGCTGACCATAGCACAGAAACGAGTCTCAGAATACTCAAAGTAACACAGAGAGAGGAATGGAATTGAAAATCTGCAGCTGTGTGTTGTGAAACGGTCTGTTTATAGGCTTTGTGCCGTTTCCATGGTGACACGTCATTAGCTGAAGCGCACTGTTGACACGAGATGTGCTTTGGCGTTGTGAAATGGGCGGTACGCGTCTGCTGATGACAGGCTCAGAGGCGGGGGATATGATTTAGTGCCGCAAAAGCAGGTCAGCCAGGGCGATGGGGCAAGTGATAGGATTATCACAAAATGGCAGCGCCCTGGTGCCTGTTTTCGCGTGCGTTTAATGAGCGAAAACTCGGGTAAGGTCCATAGGAAATTTGTCTAAAATCGAGCGATTTAGGCTTGAAAACACATGGCCGACACGTAGGGACAATAAACATTTTTGACCAAACCATTCCTTTAATTCAGCCTTTCTTAAGCCAGAAAACAATATAATCAAGACTGAGCCCAATAGAAGTTTAACCTTTCCTAAGATACAAGCGTGCAAGCCTTTCCTGAAGCCAAGAGAGTGGCACCTAGACTTCTGGGTAGTTATTTTGGCTAACAGTTGGCAGAGAGATGAAGGCAAAGTTGGGGATGGAAAACTTGCTGCTCATGAATATTATTTGAAGTTAACACAATCTATATTGTCAAAGACTTTAAGCAACAGAAAGAAGTGGATCATACAGGCAAACTTAAGTTGTTGTTGTTGTTGTTGTGGCAGACAGACTAGAGAGGCAAATAGGCAGCCCCTCTTGAAGATATTCAGAGGAAGAGTGCCTTGCATGTCGGAAGGTGTTGAAGTGCCTTAACATAAATCTGGATTACAGTTAGACGTCCATTTAGTCACAAACCTCACTAGCCTTGATTATTGCTAGGGAGACAAATAAGTCTCCCCTACATCATTTGTTTGCCTAATGTCACGTTTATGATGTCATTACGCACATTCATACAATGGCCACTTTGGATTGTGGTTTGCTTCTGGTAGCAGCCGCGATCCGGCCCATACCTTTGCGAGTATCTAATCCTATTGTTAAGCTGCTCAGTATTCTCAATTTGGACATAGAGATTCTAGAAAGTCGCCTTACTTTGTGACTCCAACTAGATCTTGAATCCGAATGAAGAATCACTCCTGGTGAACCAGGCTAACACTGATGATTTATATGCCCATCAATTAGAATCTGGGCACTTTCTAATCCTAGACTATACATGTTTTTTACATGTCTTTTAGATCATTCCACAACATACAGTGCTTAGACTGCAATCTTTAGAAGTTACTGGTCTACTGCAACCATCCCAATGGGTGGTCTCCATTACTAGGTAGGCATCCCTTTACTTCATTAGATCTTTTCAAATTCGTTTTTTAAGTAGCTTGACAGATTAATCACCCCTTAACATTTCCTACCATAGGTGGATCCCCGGATCGTAGAGCAGGTGATCTTTACCTTGAGCGTCCATTCCCCATGAAGAACTGTAGAAGTCATTACTTCAGTGAATTAGATCAAGGTGATGTAACATTGATCCATGCAGATGAAACTAAGTTTGCTGTGTCTTAAATTGATTTCTGAACCCATCAATAGCTTTTCTGAATGAGTGTTTTATTTTGTCATTTACTTATTTGTAGACTTTGGGAGGGTCACAGTCTGAAGTACAACCAGCACCATAAGCAACGAATACCGCTCCTGATGAAGGGATTGATATCCCAAACCGTGTTGAGCTCATCATTATTTTTGTAGAATTGTATTTTGTTATAGTAAGCACGAAGTCTGAATGTGTTGATTTACTCTTGACATTAAAAACTGATTTACGAGCAGTGGAATCCCTAAGTGCTGTTTATATATATTGTATTAAACATAATCAAGATAATATTTAAATCTATTCTAAGTGTTGACTGAGGCTATCCTCAGTAATATTGGCGTGCATTGGGCGGGAGTGTCCTTGAATATTGGACACTACTCTTCTCTCTCATTAACTGATCTTGTCAGAACTAAAACCTGTTTTGAATCACAAAGTACTGACGCTGTGGTGGTATATCTGGTTGTCAGTAGATGCAAACCTTCACTAGTACAAGTGAAGTGGAGTACTATGAGACAAAGGAGAATGTTCCCATAGTAAACTTTAGTAGAAGTGAAGTTGTTCAAGTAGAAGCAGCAGCACTGTGAAGTCATCCTGACAAATAACCCTCTTGTGAATCCTATTCTTGTAACTAGTGACATAATAACTGTTAACCAAGAACTGTGTTTCACTAACAATTATAGAAGTTGCCTTTCTTTTGAACTGTGGCAGGTCTTCTTAGATTACTGGAAGTGGTGACAAAGCATTGTGGCTGGTAATACCATTGGTGCTGTTTTGAGGAAGTGGAAAGTCCATATTTCACGAAGAAGAAAAGATTTGATATTGTTGGAACTTTGGTTAACAATACTTTACATTGACATTGAAATATCAAGAACTGATCTGAGACTATCTTACCTACAGGGATTTCCTTGTTTCTTTTTGTTGAACATTGGAGTTGAATTCTCTTTGAATTCTGGGGAGGGAAACTCTCCCAGGTTATTGAGAGGTTATCTAGAAACTGAGAATGTTGTTGTTATGTGAATTGCCATATATTTCTTCTTTGTATTTAATGTTTAAGTGTGAGGGCCAGACATCCTGTGTTAGTGTTTTCCTTTACTTTTGTTAGGCAGGCAAATTCCTAGGAGAGTAGGGATAGGGAGGCATTTAACATCATTTATACTTTAATAAAATGGCATGTGATGAACAATCCTCAGTTGTCTGCCTTTCATTGCTGACCCCTCACAGTGGTCATTGCATTTTTGCACATTAGGGTGTTAGAACACTGTTTGGGAAACATTGGGCCTCAATCCAAGTCCGGCGGTAACCGAGCCAGAAAAACTGGCAGGTTGTTTCCAGACTTGGAATAAATTACCGCCTCTGTGATATCCGGAATCACCGGGGCATTACAACCCCGGTGAACCGGTAATTCCAGAGACGTAATTCTGTAAATCCCCATTCCCACACCGGTTACGTCTATAACGGAGCCAGTGTTTCCATTTCTGCCTGCAGGCGGGTGGCGTTACTCCCACCAGGTCGGACCTGGCGGGAGTGACACCACTCGCCTGCAGAACTCGTAATCAGCCGGTCCGGAAACAACAGTGGCGGCAGGTTTACCGCCACTGTTGTTTCCGGACCGGCAGGGTCATAATGAGGCCCATTGATTGCAGTTTTTGTACATTGCACTTTATTAACGTGGCGTGTCCGTGTTTACATGTGGAATCAGGTTTTGTGATTAATACCTTCATTCCTCATTGGTTCTCTGTTTCTAGTGTTTTCCTAAGCCACACTGACCAGTCTAGAGCAGGATTCTAATTAAGGCCTACTATTGTAATCCTTAAAGTTATACCTTTTGACGCTCCTGCCCATCCTACTAAAAGCTCCAATCTTTGATTAATTATTTTGCAGATGGTGAAATGTAGTTCGTTCAGGAATTGAGTATTTTCAGCCTGATCATCCACAATTTGGAACAAGCTACTAGAAAATTGTACAATCACTAATACATTTCCATAACAGAGTAAAAACAATGTTATATGTTGGCCTTGTTTTAGTGTGCATTTTAATCATCTGGATTAAGTAATGTAAATGACTTTTTATTTTTGGGGGAATGGCTATTGTTTTGGAGTATTGTTACTATGGGCGTAATTGTTAGGTTTTAATTGTTTGCTGCCTTCGGATAATTAGTATTATGCCCTGTCCTTTTCATCATTTTGTACAATGGTTCGGAACGCGAATGGGAAGGATTTACTCTTTTATAAAAATGTAAATGTAAAAAATAATACTCTTGGGAGGTATTTTTCAACAGACATGACTTGTAAAAATACTTTAATAATTGGCGTTGTTAGCTATATCCAAGTGTGGAAAGGCCCTTAATTTCATTAATTTTGCTTAATTTATTTTGTGTTTATTATACTAATTTGCCACGATGCTGTACAATTAAAAAGGCACACTGAAAAGTGATTTTCAATGCATGCGTTCCCTTCTTCCTGGAAGAGTCCTTGTCATTAGTGTCTGCATTTGCTCAGGTCAGAATGGGCAAACAAACTTGTTTGATAAAATGACCTACTATGATTTTTTTTTCTTTTCTTGTCTTTCACATCTCACTGTTTTTCATGGCGGGATGGATCAATCTTTTTCTGCCATATCAGTAGTATCTTGAACTTTCCGGAGCAGTTTAGCGCAGTTTAACTGGCTACTCCATTTATGTGCTCCAAGTTGCTATCTGAAAACTGATTTGAGTATTGGTTTCAGAACCAATGCTCGTTGTGTCAATGTTGTTATACAAAAATGATTCAATTGAAGCTTCATCTTGTGTTGCATGGTCATCACTAGCTGTCCTTTTTTTGTTTTGTTGTTGTTGTATATTATATTTACTGATTATGAATTGGAGTGCAAACCGGAAAATACATACAACCTAAATTGTCAGTCGCACCCATCCCCACCCCGCCCGCTACCCGCCCATTCGAGATCAGGATAGACAGATGAGGATAGCTTACTGTCAGAAATCAGGTGTTCAACTTCAGTCTTTGCAGGCATAGAGTTAGTATCTAGTCATGCTTCAGGAATAATAACGCGCATTCCCAGTCGCTTTGAAAGGCAGTGTTGTGCTGCTGTAGCGTGTATTTCACCCACTCAAGGGAGATAAGGTCCCATATTTTGCGTATTTAGTCATGTGTCGACGGCAACGGCTCACTCTTCCACTGCTGGGCTATTAGCAACCATGCCGCTCCCAGCAGCAGAGATGGTGCCTTTGCTTCTGCTTTGGTATGTGGATGTTTTGGGGGTTCCGCATACCCAGTAGATGGGACAGTGATTCTGGCAGAGGAGAAATGAACATTTTCTGGAGGATAGCCCATATCGTTTTACAGAACTCCTGAATCTTTGGTCAAGTCCACCAAATGTGTAGCCATTCCCTTCTAACATTGCATCCCTTCCAGCATTTGGTTGATGAGTGGGTGTGCATGTTGTGAAGTCTAACTGGTGTGTAGTGCCACTGTACTAGCATCTTGTGTACCACATTTCCGCAATTTGTATCTCTCTTGCATGCTTGGGGATGTCTCCACAACCATTCCCACTGCTTCCTAGTAATGCCTATGGCCTCCCACCTGGCAGTACTATATGAGTGTTTGCTTTCTGGCGCGCTCTCCAACACTGTCTTGTATAGTAGGTTCCTCAAGCCATCTGGGTGATAAGGAATTCTTCAAAAAGGGTTAAAGCCCTGGAGGTCGCTGTTCTAAGCTCTGCATTTGATACCCAATGTCTCATTTGAAAGTATTGGTGGCGTTCCTTGTCAGAGATTTGCAACACTCTTTTCCAGTCTTCAAAATATCTAATGGTGGCGCTGCTGTATAGATCCCTTAGATTTTTACAACCCCCTTCCTGCCAGTTTGTAAAAGTAAAAGCTGTGCCGTCCAGGCCTGGGGAGAACTGTGGGTTCCTAAATAAGGGAGTAAATGGGGAGGGGAAGGTTGTGATACCATATTTCAAAGTGTGTCCATCTGGTATTGCCCCATAATTTCGCGTACCAAAATGGAGAATTTGAAAATTCAGAAAATGTCAATGCACATTGCAGCGCAATTGTATGTGGGGGGGGGTGGGTTTGGGTAATATATCATTTGAGGGAAGTATTGGGGGTCCTGCGGTGGAGTCTCCCCTGCATATTGTGTTGAAAAGTGCGAAAAGAAAAATAAATCAAGATTTTCAGCTTTAGGATTTTTTGGGCGCTGTGATCACATAGATCTAGTCCATCCGATACCTCTACTACTAGCCGTGTAATTTGACTGCGGTACATGTTTATGGGCCTGTCCGCTTTAGGGAGCCACAATACTTGGTCTAGGAGCCTGCCCAATATCACCTTATCCATTCTAGTCCAAATTTTGGGAAATTCTTCAGTGAGCCATTCCCTGATAACTCTAATTTTAGCCATCTCATAATAAAGTTAAGGCTGATCCTACCCTATTTCTTGGATCCAGTAACACTTTGCAGGTGACCCTAGATCTCCTACCCGTCCAAATGAAAGAGCTTGTTGTGGTCATTTGCTCTTTAAAGGAGGAGTTGGGGGATCGAGATGGGAAGGCCCTGGAAGTGATATAGGGTTTTGGGAAGAATTGTCATCTTGGTAGTTGCAATGCTCTCCAGCCATGAGATTGAAAGCGGGCTCCATCTGAGCAGGCCAGTTTTAATACTTAGTAGCCAGGTAATTCACTTAGTAAAAAAGGTCACAGGGGATCTACTGAGGGTGCTAATGCCATGAGGGGTCCACACAAAGGGTGTACTTGCCATTGCTTCTTGGAGTTTTTGACCATTAAGTTGAGGATTTCAGACTTACTAAGATTGACTTTTAGTCCTGCTACCATCTAAAATTCGTGGAGGGAATTAGGTGTGTCAGATAACGCCAGGAACATGTCATCAGCGATCGCCATGGCCTTGTGTAATTCCCCTCCAAATGGCATTCCCCTGGTGTCAGAAGGGTTCTAGAAATATTGCACTGAGAAGGGCCATCCCTGTTTAGTTCCTCTCCATAGGAAGGATCTTCACAGAGAGGCTTTCATTGATTACGAGACTCTCCGATGGCGTTAGCCTGGATCATTCTTCAATACGTTTTCCCAAAGCCCATTTTCTCTGTTTTCTAAACTAGATGAGAAACACTTCTAATATTGTAAAATGTTTGGTGCCCCTTTACGCAGCCTGTTTGGTCCGTGTTGATCTGGCTCTGCAGAATGGCCACCAGCCTATTTGCTAAGACTTTCGTATACATTTTGGCATTTATATTGATCAACCCAATTGATCGGTAAGAGCCACATTTTGTGTGGTCTTTGTGTGGTTTGGGGATAAGAATGATTTGAATTTCCTCCATGGAGGGAGTTATCCTTCCTGTTGCCCAGAATGAGTAAAACGGATTAGTTAATGGTGGAATCCACTGTTTCCCAAATGTTTTGTTAAATTGCGTAAGGAAGCCGTCCGGGCCCCAGAGATTTATTCTTGGGTGGAGCTTTAATGACTTAGGCCACCTCCTTCTGCTTTATTTCCTCTTCTAAGGATTCCATCATTTGACATGACAATAGCCAGATAGGAGTCCAGGGATTCTCTCAAGGAAAATTTGGTAAAATCTGCAGCTGTATCCTCTGTCCATGTGGTCCTGGTCCCCTGTTAACTTATCACTGCTCTGATCAGTTTGGAGCTTCTCTGTCCCTGTAGAGCCCTAGCAGGTCATCTGTCTGGTGTATTTGCTTTGACGTAGTATGTTTGTTTCATGCCCAATAATGCCTTTTCAGTCAGTTTATTCTTTGTTAGTTCTAACTGTCCAGCCGTACCTCTGTATGCCCTAAGATTCGCTCTGGTGGAGTTCCTCGCCAGGGCCACCTTTAGGTCTCTCAATTTGCTCTCTGGAGTCTCTCCCAGACTCGTTGCTTCTCCCTATATGCTTTCAATGAGATACGTTTCCCCCTTAAAAATGCTGTACATGCTTCCCATGTCATACTGTCAGGAGTTTGCTCTGCCAGAATTCCCTCAACCCGGGTCTTGTCTGCGATGAGATCAGTCGGAAAGTTCGATTTCCACATCCCTATCCTTTTTCGGTTGAGGCGGTGGTCCGCCTGTACGGGGCATGGCTATGTTGCCTATTATGGCATCAGTCGATGTACCCATGAGTGTTTCTGAGACCCATGTGTAGTCTATTCTAGATGAAGTCTGATGTATGCTGGAAAAGAAGGTACAATATCTATTTTGGTCTCTTCTCTCTGCAAACATCCCTTACATATAATCTGCCCATTCCATTTTTAGGCGTTTGGACGTGAACGCCCCACCCCTCACTCTACCTTGGCTCCTGTCTAGGGTTTGGGACCAAGCTACAGTCTCCCATAAGTACTATGTCTCTCAGCTTCACGAGGGTACCTAAGAAAAATCCCTCCAGCCCTATATTTGGAGCGTATATTGTAGTGAGAGGGATGAGCAGTGTGCCTAATTGGCCGCGTAGGAAGAGGAAGCACACGTGTGTCCCCTCACAAACCTTGTCCACTTTAAAGTCTACATTGCCTGTAAGGGTCAAAAGAACCCACCATGTTTTGCTATTTGTGGTGGAAAAAAATATTTAGGCGTACCCCCAGAATCTATATTTGTTTCTGTCCAATGTTCGAAGGTGGGTCTCTTGTAGGGCAACCACTCCCAGTCTATTCCCATGGAAAAAGTGGTCTACTTTCTTCCTCCTTAATTGCAGACCCTACCCCAATCTCCTTGGGTACCCCCCTACCGCGCTAACCTAGAATTCCCCCCACCAACTTAAATAATGAACCAAATCCATCACACCCAACATAAAGGTCAAGGTCCGAGTCCCCATGGGCTCCCAAGCACTCTAAAGCTCAAGAGTTGACCAATTGACCCATATAATGGAACCTGGAGGACAACCTAGAGTCTTAAATAGGATTTCAAAAGGTGTCAATTCCTCTTCCCCACCCGGGCAAATTATCCTAAGTCTGCAGCTGTCATGCACCTCTTATCTTCAATTGCTCCATGAAGGTATGCAAATGTCTGTGTGAAAACCGGCCATCTGAGATGAGTTACTTTCATTCCAAGTTGGCTTTTCTGAGTTCGTATCTCTGGTGCTCGAACAGGGTGTTGTCGTCACTCCCTGTCAGAGTTCCCCCACTGGTTTTGCTGGCCTTTCCTTCAAATGTTTGTGGGCACTGAAGACCACTTCCCAAGGCTTCCTTTTCAGTGCCGTCTTCACGTTTCCTCCTAAGGGTGTGCTCATCTCTTCCTCATTTAGTTGTAGGAAGGCAATGCATTCCCGTAACATTGTTATATGACATTGGGAACCCTCCCAACGGGAACATTTCTCTCTTGGTCAACTCCTTTGTTATCTGGGACAGAGCTTTTAAGTTTTTGTAGCATGGTGAAACCAAGGTCCTGGTACAGGAAGACCTCTGTTGCCACCTTGAGTAGGCCTCTCTGTCTTGTTGCTGCCAGAATGGCCTCCTTCTGTGTGTACGAGACCATAACTGCCAGGACGTCTCTCGGTATGGGACCCGTGTGATGAAGCCTATCGTGTAGAATCGTGTCTGTTGAGATGTCACTCAGTAGTTTGCTGAACAGTTTCTAAAGGCAAGGTTTAAGTTCTTTTATCTCTGACATCTTCCAAAAGATTCCTTAGTCGTATGTTCACCCTTGTCGAACAGTTTTCAAGGTCCTCTCATTGCATTCCTCTCATTGCATTTCTAGACTCTGTGAGGTATTCTACAGATGTTCCAATAGCACTCTGTTGCAACGTCCTCTAGAGCCCTCATTGCAATGCCCTCTAGAGCCCTCTCATTGGTATCGGTCCATTGGCTCGACCAATCACTACTCCGCGGCTGTGCAGAGTTTCATGCCTCTAGTGACCTTTTGCCACAGGGGTCCACTTGGCTCTCGCACATCGTGACAGTCTCCCCTATCGTCCGCACCGGTGCCAGGCCACGGGACCTGCACTTCACTCGTCGATACCTTCTATTCAAGGGTGCATATTGGTGGAGCGCTTCGTTCCCCGGGCGGAGCTCTGTTTCGCATGTTTGCTCTGTTCACGGTGCCATCTCGAATCTCCCTACTTGTTCTCTTAATCATACTGTCTTTTGAGCAATGATTTTGCCACTACCTGTCCTCTTAAGTGGATCTCCTATTCAATGTAGGGTTCTCTATCAACGAGAAGGGTCTGTTACTCAGTTAAGTCAAACAGTTTCTGGGGACCCTAATTCGGACAGAAGACGGGCTTGTCTTCCCCATCCAACAAAAAGGGTGCAAAACATGTTGTTGCAGATCCCTCCTTATGTAGCAAGTCACCTGGTAACCATAGGCAAAGCCTTGTGACTGCTAGGGATGAGGGCGTCCTGCATCCCCCTAGTCCCACACGCTCATCTGCGCATGTGCCCCATGCAGGAGTGACTCTCGAGCCAATGTTGTCAGGCCCGTGTACTGTCAGTGTTCAAAACCCTGAGAGCCTTCCAAGCACATCTACAGGGGAAGACAGTTCTCATCTTTACAGACAGTACCACACCATGTACTACCTGAACAAGCAGGGGGGCACTCACTCTCCAGGGCTATCCAAACTATTCCAGAACATCTAGAAGTGGGCACTCAAACACGACATGTTCCTCCTATCACAACATATTCCAGGGGAACAACATTTTCTGGCAGATGTGCTCAGCAGATACTTCGATCTACCCGTAGAGCATGAGTGGCGCTTGCAAGAGCACATCCTACTCAACATCTTTGCAGAATGGGTTTTTTCAGACATCGACTTGTTTGCGACTCTAGAGAACACCCAATGCCCAGATTATGACTCCATGTACCCACAGAAATGCTCCAAAGGGAGCGGTCGCTGGATTACCTGGTCCGGGAGATTTGCCTACGCCTTTCCCTCCGGTTCTCCTTCACAGCAGGATAGTGCACAAGATGCACCAGGAACCAGTCAAAATGATCCTGGTGGCACCAATGTGGGCTCGGCAGCCAGGGTTCTCTCATCTCATGGGAATGTCAGTCTCCCCACTCAGGAAACTGCCATGCCTGTACAATATGTCACAGGACTGGGGGGAAATACTAAATCCATTCCCCTAAAGAATCAACATAGCAGCCTGGCGCCTGAGGTGATAGTCTGGACACCTCCAACTCCCTAAGAGATATATGGACATACTCGGGGAAGCACGAAAACCCAGCACCAGAAATTGTTACTCCAATAAGTGAAAATGCTTTGTTGTCTGGTGCGTTGCTAAGAATGTCAACCTGATTGACTGCTCCCCTAAAGCTAACAACCTTTATCTAACCCACTTGTTAGATTCAGGACTTGTTTTCAATTCCTTAAAGGTCCACTTGCTCGGTCTGCGAACACCTCATCATCGTGAATGGAGGATAACACAGGGGCAACAGGCTAGTCTTGGAAGCAAGACCATGCAGAGCAACAGAGGTTTGAAACCCGGATCAGCGGTTAGAAACCGAACTCTAGTATGGTATTAGGCGCGTTATAAAAAACAATAAGATAAATAAATCCCAGAGCAATGTTTCATGGTGGAAGATTCCTGTCATTAAGGCTTTCATGGAAGGGGTAAAAAGACTTCACACCCCTATTTCCAACCCAACTCCCGGATGTGACTTGAATGTTGTTCTCACAAGATTAATGGGACCTCCTTTTCAAACCCATGCACAAGGCTAGCCATAAGGCCCTCACCTATAAGACTGCCTCTTGGGTGGCCATCACCTTCATAAGGAGAGTTGGTGAACTGCAGACCTTTTCAGTTTAGGACCCATTTGTGACTATTCACAAAGACAAGGTGGTTTTGGGTATACGCACACGTTTTGCGCATATATTAATCTCGAAGTTCCATGTGTACCAATCAATTTAAGTTCCCATTTTATTTCAAAACCCCACTAAAGAAGCTACCATTTTTCTAGATGTGAGGAGGGCAGTCATATACTACCTTGAAAAACTAAGCCACTGAGAAAGACAAACCAAATCTTTGTCTCTGTGGTAGCTTGTGGAGAAGGGGACACTCTCTAAATCGGCTATTTCCAAATGGATTGTAAATTGCATCACACCTTGTTACTCTCTTGCCAAGAGCGATCTACCCTTCACGCCTAGAGTTCATACTACTCGGCGCACAGGGGCTACCATAGCATTCATTGCAAATGCGCCTCTTGATTCCATTTGCAAAGCAGCAACCTGGAGTTCTGTTCATAATTTCACCCAACACTACTGCTTAGACACACAGTCTAAGTTTGATTCTCAGGTGGTAAGACATCTCTTTGCTACTCTTCCTTTTACACATCCGACCACCATCTTCTGGTACTGATCGCTAGTCTATGCACAGCATGTGACTCTAAGCAGGTTTACAAGCATCACCGTAATCGTATTTCTGATGATTGCATCTGCTTAGATTCACATGCACCCACCCTTCCTTCCCTCTTGGAGTAGAAGTAACATCCTATACCTTCTTTCTTCTGTACTCTCTCACGCATTCTAAGGCTCCCTCACAGCAGAAGAAAAACAAACGTTGGACCTCGAGGCGTGATGGATTTTGGGTACACTACACGTCACGTTGTGCTACGGTCATGCCCATGTTGATGTCCCTTTTCAATTTTTGAAAAAAAGATGCAATACTCTGTGATTACCACTAGATGGCGAACTATATGCACAGCATGTGAATCTGAGTAGATGCAAGGAAGGCATTGCATCAATGTAAGATAGACACAAGTGACCACAGTTCAAGGGTGTTTATTGAACCTTATCAAGGGTGTGATAAACGCCTATCTAAGCCTAAATCTAAGATGAGAGCAAGCTACGGCCATCAAATAATAATGCTGTCCTAGTGGAGTCTTGTTAAAATGAAAAGAGCCTATAATAAAAAATCTATAGCCAATCCTTATGGCTAATTTACAAATAGTGTGGGGACGTGTTCATGAAAAACAAGGAAGTGTTCACAAAATGATCAGGCAGGATGTTCAGGCCGTTGGCCTCCATTCCCCACGTTTTCAGCATGGTACAAGGACATTCACTTGAGCATAGCACACTCTTGGGCTTCTTCAGCATGAGGACACAGTTCTGGTACAAGGATCAGGATCTTCTATGCCCAAGTATCTTGATTCAGAGGGCCTGATGTGTCAACCAAACACAAAGTTCCTTTCCAAATATTATCATATGTTGGTGACTCACGGTTCACCTCGGATCCCCCTCAGCCGGACTCAGATCCCTTTCTCACAATTACTCTCCCTCATGATCAATTATAGTTTGTATACTTTTTCTTCGGGTGACTCACGGTTCACCCTGGATCTCCACTCAGCCAGGCACAGATCCCCTTTTCCCAATTCGTATCACTCCCTCAGCCGGGCTCGGACCACTCGGTATACGGCATCTGCCTTGGTTTACAAAAGTTCAGGTATTACTTGGATACTCACTTACATTTGCGTCGCTCACCACGCACGCCTTGTTTGTTCTTTGCAAATTTCTTCATACAATGTTGCCGCCTGCCACCTTGGTTCTAACACAGACCGGTCTACTATCAGTCTCCCTGACTCACCGGCTGTGCTGACTTTACTGGAGCGGCTTTCTTGTTGGAGCGAAGGATAATACCACGCCAGCAGTCACTCCTCCCCGCCTCGGTTGTTGATGCGGGAGAGCGCCGGGTACCTTGGACACACAGTGCACCTTTCTTTAGCTTTATCTCTGGGTCTTATGTTTTTTATCTTCGAGGATTAATGAAAGTAGCTGTTTCTTTCCTCTGAAAAGGCCAAGGGCAATTCCCTCCTTGCAACCCTCGCGGGTCTCGACGTCTTTCTCCTCATATTAAACTGCCATCTCGGAACTGCAGTTTCCTCATGTGTTTTGCCTTGCTCAGGGTGTGCTTTCATGCTCCGTCTTTTATCCGTGTGGGGAAGTGTGATGGAAGTCAGGTGTGTGTAATTATCCGTAATTGCCTGACCCTTGTGATGGTACATGTCAGGTGTATGGCTCAGGTGTTATTCCGCTGTCGCTCACACTGACCGGTCCATGAGAAATTGTTTGGAAAGGAGGGCGTGGGGGGGTTGAATTCCTAGGCATCCTACCTGGTAGGATGCGGAAAAGGTGTTATTGGGAAGGGAATACCGTTCCTCGCCCTCCGGTGACCCACTTCCACTCCGCATGGACGCCTCATCCAGGTGATCCTCCCGTACTGGTCAACCCCCAGGAACTGGATCCAAAAGCGATGGCCGTGTCCTGGCCACCTGGATGATAGACCCCAGGGATTAGCGTGTGGAACACATTCAGGTTTCTCACTGTAATGTATGTCATATAAGGGATAATTACAGTGTTGCTACTGTAAGAAATACTGCATTGTCTCCATGCTTTGCAGTAACATTTAGGGTAGTGTATCTCAATTTCATAGTGTCAACTATATTTCATTTTGTTGAGGAAGATACATCACATTAACAAGTGGACACATTTGAAGATATACATGATCACAAGGCCAAATGCTTTTGATGACAAAACCGGTTCTGTTACTTGCTGGTTGCATACATCCATGCAGCTGTTTCTCAGCCCATGAGCTGATCCCATACTCCTTGACATACTATCTTTTCACCCTGTTAATTTATACCAGATACCCTGAAAGTAAGATGGCCGCAAACTACAATATTCCACTTAGTTCGCTCAGTTCGCTGCCTGCTACACCATCCACTTTGCTTAGTCTCTTACTTTGATGCTGGACATGCATTGGAGGACAGGGCCTCCATGTCCCTGTCCTGTACTCCTTTATCATGTGTGTTTTGTGTTGTTTTCTGCACAGGAGTCCAGTGGGACACCTGGCAGGGCAGCTCTTCCTCTTTTTTGGTTGTGGTGAACAGAGATTCTTGGGATACTCCTATGGCACCCATGGGTGGGACTACAACCCTGTACCCCTAATGTATGTTTTTGGGCACCTGCGTGTAGCCCACAGAGCAGTGTATGGGCTGGTGTCGGCTCCATGCTGAATTTCACAGGTGCTCAGAGTATCCGCCATTTTGGGATACCTAGGGCCTGCCATAGGAATTAGTGGATCCTGATTGACGGCAAGATGGCCCCTGTGGCCTCTTGGTTTATATTACCTGTTACCTTGTGTTAGGCAGAAACCTGTGCAGTTCCCTCTGGGACCACTGCAAAAGATTTAAGACTACAGGTGTTTGGCAGTAAACCCACTTGGTAGCAGTCTGTACCACACAGATTCACTTGGTAGCTGTGGCTGAGCAGTCAGACTTCCCTCAAGAAGAGTTAGGCAGTATACAGAGTATTCACAATAGGTCAAAAGAACACAGTAGAACAAGTAAACACTGACCAGAGCTTGGTATAAAAGAGATATAATTATTTATTTAAAACCACATCTAGTAAAACACACAGGCACTAATGTTAAGCAGTTAAGAAACACGGTCACTAAAAGATATACACTCCCTTAAAAGAATATTAGACAAGTCTTAAGTAAAGCCCCACTTATTTTCAGACAGCGGTGATCGCTTAACGCAGATGGCACTCTAATAATTTGTTTTAAAAAGGGAGAGAAAAGCAGAGTGTAATTTGAAACAGATCCCAACACTTTCACAAGAACACAACAAGAGAGGAAGGCAAAGTAAAACCGTGAAGTTAGAGTTCAGAAGGCCGGATCCACTTTAAGAGGATCAGAACAAAATGTGTCCAAGGTCACACGGTTGCAGTGCACAAAAGTCTTGAAAAGGTTCAAAAAGAGTTGGACCAAAGAAAGGGACCAGTTAGATGGTCAAGTCAGCCAGCCCAGTCCAGAAGGTTAAGGGATTATTATTACCTTGTAGCAATCTTTAGAAAGGGAGGCCTGGCGGACACGGTACCTTAAAGTGGTGAGAATACTCCAGCGGGGGCAGTTGTTCCTGGCAGCGGATGCAAGTCGGTGCTTCGTCCGGGGAAGAGAGGATATCGTCGGGGAGGAAGACAGGAGTCAGTTGCATTGCCAGGGAAGAAACCAGCCGCGGAGTTCTCAGGTAAAAGGAGCGGTCCTTTTATTCGCGGTCCAGCGGTTAGTGGCTATCCGGTTGCCGGTGTGCTTGGCACGGGCAATTCGACCACAAGACGTCCTGGGATGCGAGGAAAAGAAGGTAAACTGGTTGTGCCCACCAGTCAGGGGAAGAAGCCTCTCCAGCCGGGAGATCTGCTCTGTCGTCAGGAAGTGGTGAGTCGGTTCCGCAGGGCTCCACCGGTGGTGTCGTCGGCTCAGCTTCTCCCTCGTCGGATTCTTGGGTCCTGTGGCGACTTCTGAAGTTCCAGTCCCCAAAGCCCTGCTTTTATGCAGCACACCCCCATTCACTCAGCCTAGCTGTCAATCAAACATGCTAAGTGGTGAGCCGGCCGGCTCACCACCTGGGCCAATCACACAAGAGTGCGACTTGAGTTACCAAGGTAACTTAGTCCAGGGTGCCTAAACCCCCTCCCACACCCTCTGTGGTACCCAGACAGAGTGGCACCACTTTTGGAGGCTTCTGTGGAGAAGCCCGCCAAAACGTGGAACAAAGGGCTCGACTTGGGTTGGAGTCACAGAAGAGAACACAAACGCCATTTTAGAATCGAGTCCTGGCAAAAAATACCAACCAGCGAATTAATATTAATTAAATAAACCGGCGGTATGTTCGAGGCTATGAGAATTAAATAATTAAAGTTGGTAGCCTCGAACGGTGTCCAGTCATAATTTCGAAAACATAATTTCGAAAGTCAAAAAAGTCGAATCAATAATGTTGAAAAAAAAATGTCGAATTGTTTTTTTTTTCGATATTTTTTTTTGGGCTCTAGTTTCTGTGAAAAAAATAGGTAAAAATAAAAAAAGGGGGGGGTTAGGGGGGGAACCCCCCCATTTCGAAAAAAAAACGTCATAAAAAAAAATTCGACATTTTTTTTTTCGACTTTTTGACTTTCGAATATTTTGTATTCGAAATTATGTCTATGAACCGCCTCGAACAATGGGAAAATCCCATAGGGATATATTTGCGGTCGAATATAAAAAGTAGTATCCACTGCCACCAGCCAAAACTCGATCAGGGGGGACGGAGACGTGCCCCCTCGACTAACAGACCCCGGGGCAATCGAATTGCCCCGACCAGTACATCCACAATATGATGGTTTGTACCGGTTTCAGTTAATAATTTGGGACTAGTAAAGCCAATGGTGACTTTACATGCCCATAGTCAGTGCCAGGGTATGGAGTCTATGGTGGGGTGTCACTATGACACCCCTGTGTCACTGCACGGAGGGTGCTGTGTAACACACATAGTAAAAACACATGAGACCCTATGGAGTAAAGGACCCCATAGCCCATAAAACACATTAACAGTCAAAGGAACACCATAAATCATGTCCAAGAGTGGGAGAAAAAAGAGTCTCACTCTTGGCAGGAGAAAAAACAAACTCCAGAAATCCAGCCAAGCTGCTGGGGGACTCACTAGGTTAGGAAATTCAGCCTAAAGAGAGAATTCTCCCTAACGCCTTGTTTTTCCAACGTCCTGGGAAGACCTGACTCTGTCCCTTCCCCTGAATGGCTGTTGGGTGGAAGAACCATATACGGTATTGTGGGGAGACCCCGGCCAGACTCGCTGGATCCTTCCCAGTAACTGTATGTGGTGGGTACACCCTTGGGGTGGGACCTGAGCGAATGGAGTGTGTGACCAATATGCATTCTATTTGATGGGTGTCTGGTTTCTGTGTGTGTGACACAAAGACAGCCCTGCCTGAAACTGACATGAATGCATTGTGGTGTGCTGAAAGGCTGGGTGCTTGCCCCAATCCACATTCCTTGTTACGAGTGTCTGGGTGGAATTGAATGGCCTGAATGTACTGTGAGCCTGATTGGCTGCCTGCCTGCATGAATGCCCTTCTGTCTGATTGGCTGACTGAGCTTGGCTTCGTAGTGTGAATGAGGGACAGATGTGTATATCTGGGGACTTCTCACTTGCCAATTTCTTCAGAAGCTGAAGTTGAAACTTGAAGCTGCTTATCCTTGAAGCCCAGCTCGAAGAAGGTTTGCAGCTGCTTGCCGTCGACGAAATCTGAAAGCTGTCGAGTCTGTCGAGGACTGATCCAATAGAGGACCTGGCTAGGAGACCTCTCCCTGAGCTATGAGGGGACATCATGCAGAAGGAGATCTTCATCGAGGCACCTTGGATGTCAGTCCCGAAAGGCTGTTGACCGGAGACATAGTCTGCCGAGAAACCTTGAAGTAAAGCACAAGGACATTGAGGCCGTCGACATCCATCGCCATCGCCCGGGGTTCAGAGCATCTCTGTGACCGCTGGAAGCCTGTCTAGTCGTGTTGCCCAGAAGCGTGGAACAGGTTGACGCTGTGCTGCTCGACGACCGGAGCCTCAACGCTCCACCTTGCCTAAGAACATTGACCGAAGGGCTCCCTTGCCATCACCGTCGACTGCTTTGGCCCGCCGGAGAAAGTTGAGGTCGTCGATGACCGAGTAAAGTCCTCCTTTGGGTTTCTCGCCACCTCAGGTCCACAAAGAATCCGACGAGTGAAGATCTTAAATCCAGCCATGCTAGAGTCCTGATCGTCGACACTGACACCCGAGTCTTCTTTGCGGCATCAAACTCTACATTGAGGTGCACAGCATGCCTCGTCTTCGCAGGACATCCATGATCGATCGTCGACGAGCTCTGCGAAGGTCGAAGCTGCTGTCTTTTAACTGCAGGATTTTAACTCTTGGAGTCAGGTGCTGCCTGATGCTTGCAGAGAACAAAAAGGAAGTTATGCAGTCCAGGCTATACAAAATGGGCAAATGTCTTTCTTGAATGGGGCGTACAAATGGTGAGAGGGTACATATCAATATACTTGGTTGTGAGGAACTAGCACATCGGTTATTGATTATTTCTTTGTTTCTACTTGTCATGACCACTGTGAGGGGGCAAAAGTTTTGTCACAAGCAGGCTCCCACCGGAACCCTGAGGGCCTTAAAACCACTGCAAAAGGGCTCCTGGCTCATATGTAGGAAGGAAGGGGTGTTCAAACTAGGTCCCATTTATGTACATGGGCCTTTAAATCCAACATGGAAGCACCCACACAATCTAGTTCTAAGAACCAAACCATGCGGTCTAGTGTTTTGGGTGTAGCAGGCCTGGAACTACTTTCCCTGGTACTACTTTACCTGGGCTATATAAACCATACCCTGACTGTAGAACACGCTTCGTGTTATTCTGCAACCAGCAGCGTGACTCTCACCGTGTTCAGCTCCTGAACTTCAGCATCTGCCTGTAATCCTGCAAGAACAAGAACAAGATTATTCTTTCTTACCTGCGAAAACACCATCCAGCACTCAGCATCTCAACTGGGCTGCAATCTGTGGAAACCGAGAGAAGAAGAAACATCACTCACCTGTGAGTACTAGTTTAAGGACTTCCGGCGAACCGCTACCACAGCTGCTGTTCAAACATTGCGACCTGCAATAACGAGAAAGGGAAAAACAATATTAGAACGCGTGCTTCCAAAACATCGAATTCCATTAGTCTTACCTGAATTCCATCGTGCTACGCCACGCTTCCATCCGGAGCACCACAGCATCATCTGCAGAGGAAAAGAGACATATTCAGGTTCGCTTTCAATATTAAACAACCGCACAGCGCTGTACTTAACTTAACGGATTCCGGGGGCCTGTTTTTCATCGCGCTCTCATCCACTCGCAGCACCACAGCAGCCTGTGAGGAGGAGAAGAAGAAGAAAACACAGGTGCCTCTCCATCCGGCATGCCAGCATCAAGACCTTCGCACCGGAAAAGGAGATAAAGACATTAACGAATTTCCACCATAAACAGAACAAAGACTTACAATTAACAAACCTACCTGCGTACCAGCAGATTCGGGGTCACAGCAGGCCTGGGCAAAGGAGGGCATACTGCACCAGTGAAGCAACTCGGTCAGCTCGCCAACAAGCGTCAAGCGCCCCTGCACAAGAAACGCAGGACGGATAGCTCACCCTACAAATAACTAAGATTCATTATTCAGCACTGGGCAACTATGCATCCAGGGTTCCAGATCTCAGAGCCTTCCAGACGCCCCTGGGGATATCAGGTGAGTGTAACACTACTGAACTGTATTTTCACCTTGAGCTCTATCTTCGCTCCGGTGTTCAGTGATCACTTGGCCATACTATTGGTTATAAACCTTTCCCATAACAAATTTAAGCAAGACCCAAAGATGTGCCTAGTAGAACCAGATCTTCACTTATTAACGGTATGGTGGACCCCGATAACTTGCATGCGATTTCTCAGAAGTATTGGATCTGATCCTGAGTACAGACGGGTTATCGTGTATCAGGGGCGCTCATTATTGGAAATAGAAGAACGATTTGATGAACTTATTCAATTCCATCTAAACATTATCAAATCAGCATCCAACAGATGTAAAATTGATCATAATTCTTGCTTAAAAAAGGAAAAAATAATTTGTTTAGACACATACTGCTTCTCAGATATCCTAGAGGAAATTAGAGTTATTAGACAAGTCTATAGAAACAAAACCAAGTATTTAAGGAAAACACTTGTAATTGCCGACAACCAACAAATAATTTACTATCTATTAACTCATGACACCAGACCGGTATGGGCAACATTACGTATGATTACCTCCCAACTTGAAAGATCAATTGAACCGGCTATTTCCGCGGAGACGTGGATTATGTATATACAAAACAAAATACTGTTTGCTGGACAGATTTAACGTGCAAAGCAAAGTGGTGTTGCAAATGAAGAGGTGTGAATCGTCCCCTTGGACAAATGAGGATATAAGGGATGTAATTCATGAAATGAAGAACTCCAAAGCCCCAGGACCTGATGGGTTACCAGCATGTCTATATAAATCAGATGCAGAGCTTTGGGCGGAAATACTGAAAGTGAAGTTTGATAATATCTATAGATGTGGAATCATTCCAATCTCTTGGCAATCTGCTACAATAATACCTATGTATAGAAAAGGTCTCTCTAACTGTCCAGAACATTTTAGACCAATTGCTTTTACTGATGTGTCGTCAAAAATGTTCTCCCTGTTGCTGCTAAAGCAGATTCAATCCTTCATAGATGGAAATGTATTTTCCCACTATCAAGGAGGATTTCGCAAACAAATGGGAGGTTCTCTAAATGCAACCATCCTTAAACATCTACAAGCGCAAACTCATCGTTCTAAAATAGGGCCTGTGTATATGGCAGCCCTAGGTTGAACTGCAGCGTTAGACTGTGTAATCAGAACTGTACTATGGGAGAAAATTATTAGAAGTGGTTTTCCAACAAATTTGGTTGCTATGATTGCGAAACTCCACCAGAATGCTAGCTATAGGATCCGACTTAACTGTGAGGGTGTGCTCACTGGTTCCATAGCTACGGAAATTGGGGTTAAGCAGGGAAGCAGGGCTGCAACATGGCAACAGTCTTATTTAATTTGTATTTGTCAGACTTAGAAGAGGCTTGGAACAACCTAATTACTTAACCTGTAAATCTTGGATCATTAAAGTTAAATTGGATTGCTTTTGCAGATTACTTGCTTTTTTTTGCCAAAACCCCTTTCGGACTCCAGCACAAATTGGACCAATTTGCAGTATCCGCTGCTAATCATACCTTGGAGGTAAACCCTACCAAAACAAATATTGTAATATTTGTAGATGGTAAGCACAAATTGATCAAATTTAGGTGGACACTCAATGGTGTATTAATCGCTTATGCTCCTACTATCCGGTATTTAGGATATATCCTTACTGATGGTTTTTCAATCAAGAGGTGGAAGGAATTGCTGACTTGCAAAGTAAAACCACTCACATCGCAAATGAAAATTATCATGCGTAAATATTGCATGTTCTCGCTCCTTCCCTTAATTGAATTCTATCTTCTTAAAGTAGAACCGACCATTTTATATTGCCTAGACATATGTGGAACTGAGATTGATGGCCAGTTAGACATGCTTCAGGGTTGCCTTTGGAAAGCTGTGTTGGGTCTTGCACTATCCATACCTAATTCCATCATATGCCATGAGCTGGGACTCCTCCCCCTATCAGTAAAAAGAAATTGGCGGCTGCTGATGAATTATACCAAAATAATGAATCCACTGAAACACTCATTATATGAAGATCTTCACCGGATAGCAAAAGAGAATAAAGTCCCATCTATAGGAAAATGGTGTACCAAATTAAATACCATGCTAATCGACACCAATATTACCATAGAGGACTTATGTATTCATCTACCTAGTTGCAAAAACAATGTTCAGGAATATTTCTGGTGTATCCTCTTGGAGAAAGTTGGGATTTATGAGTCGTTTGCAGAATATGGCGCATATTGTCATAAGTGGGGTGATAGACCTATGCATTTAATTCAGTTCCCGTGCCCTATTGCACAAAAAATGTACTTACGTTTTAAAATTAATCAATTACTAACTCTAGAAAAAATCAAACATTGGTACATTTTTGATGGGGTCAACATAACCGGCTCATGTCGATTCACCAACACATGTAATAGCAAAAAATCCTTGAAGCATCTAGTTATGTATTGTTCACACATTGAAATAGAAAGACGTAGGATACTGGGGCCATATCTTGATGATGAGGGATTGCTTACGCAAGTCTCAATTTGGAATCGAGGTATGCGCGAAATTCTAATCGACTTAATTTATGTATTGTCGAACTTATCTATTTAATAGATGAGCAGCTTGGCGCGATGATGACGGAATATGAAACTATTCGACTGACTCAAAAGATAAGTTTGAGTGATATAGGAGAGCTGAGATTACATTTATCATATGATTCGAATGTGTAACAAGGAATTAACATGGTTACTGAAAAAATGAACTGAGGTTATTAGCTGTATATGCTTAGAACTTACGTTAATGATCTGATGTAATAAGGAAGTAACACTGTTATTGAAAAAAGAAACTGATGTTATTAGCTGTAGATGCTTAGAAATTACATCAATTATCTGTATTAATGAATTTAAGAGAAAGCATTTTGAGGGGAAAATTAAAAATGTACTGCATACGGTAATCTAACAAAAAAATGAATTATAATTTGATTTTAAACGGTTATAAAGATTAGAGATGTATAACTCTAATTTTATCTTAATGTAAACAACATTTTATGGAATTGATCTTGGTAGAAGTATATATTTAGAGCAATTGTATGAAATTATGAAAGTGTTAAAAGGAAATTCATGTAAATTGTGTAAAGGTTTTAAATTTTGATAAACCAAAGACAATAAAAAATAAATAAAAAAGAAGCTGCTGTCTCTACAACAGTGTTCACATTTCTTCAAAGGAATCTTAACGCCCCATGACTCCTGTTTTAAAGGGAGACCACTCACGAGGGATCCGTCGACAAACCGTTGAAAAAGCTCTTCTAACTCAGGTTAATTGGGGACGTTGAACATTTTGATCAGGAAACAAGACTATTTTAACATTAATGGTCTGTGTTTGTTAATACTCTTTATTACAGGTTGCCGAGGTGGTGGGATCCTCTCACAGAACTGTGTCTTGGTAGTTGGACAAAGTATTCTGCCATTGTTTAAACTAACTTGTCTTCCTCACTATGTCCTATGCTGATCCACGTTACTGTTTGATTTGTATGCAATTAGCACTGTCAGCAGTTGGTGCATTTTAAAGTAGTCAATAGCTAAGTGTGGTACCACATACACATTGTATATATTTGCCATATTAATTGATGTATATATCTTGAACCTCATTTATATAAAGAACTTTGTTAGCGCATAACATAGTGGGTGGACATTCCTTTGTGGGGGGCTTGGGGACTAAGCTGTACTTAAGAACTAGCCTGCATCACCTCCTGAGAGCTAAGCCTTGGTTGCTCGTCCATTGCTACCCTATAGAGAACATTGGCTGGGGGCGCTCTGTGCTTCTACTCTGTCACATAGAGGGCAGGAGTACAGATACCCCCCTCCAGTCTTTACACTTACCTTCTTTCCTCTTGCATAATGAATACACAAAGCTAAATAGAGGTTTACACAAAGTAGTGATTAATAGTGTTATCCAGACATATACAGATCTTCTGCAATACTATACACTGTATGTAGCCTCCAGAGCGCGCTTTGTTCTGATTGTGATTGCATTATATATTAGTGCCTGTCAGAGAGAGCTGGCCAAACTGTTTTTAGAGACTTTTTATCATATCTAATTATTTATGTCAATTCATGCAGGTGACCTTTCACATTTTACAGACACTCATTGAGGGGTTCACAAATTCTACTCGCCAACTAGTATAGTTCTGTAGATTTTATGATGGGTGAGTACCATTTGCAAGGCATGTTTGAAACCTTTATTCACTAATGTCTTACTTCGCTGCATTGATGCTCATTTTATGTCTTGGGTACAAATACCTTCTGGTGACATTAAAAGTATTAGTACAACACTGCTAATCATATGGGTTTGTTTGCTAATCAAGAACATTTTAATTAGCAAACTCTGCTAATCACTATTTGAAAACTAATGTTTGCCTTGGGGCGGTTGGGTGGCGCATACAAGCGAGTCCAGTGCTCAGAGGAGCAGCCATAAGCTTTCCTGAACGTGGGCTTATTCCAATGATTCCAGCCTGGCGTTCCAGGCCACTAATTGGCTGGCACCTTTGCGCTGGGTGCTAAACTCCCTTTAGTAACCTTTTGGTCTGTGGAATGCTTCAGCCATCTACAGCTTAAAGCCTGAACTGTTTACGTTTTGACTGTTTGATGGCACAGCTACCAATTGCCAACTGTTGCCATGGGTATAGATGGATAGAGGCATGAGGAGATGTATAGGCCTAAGCACTGTGTTCCAAACATTGCATGTTTTGTGTACTTTCTGTATGCAAAGTAGTGTGTTCTAAAAAAGATGTATACAGTATGGCATGTTGGAGCTAACTCGCTGCACTCTTTCAGACCCACCTGGAGATCATGCAAATGGCAGTGGTGCACAGTATAAATCCCAATAATTGACGAGTTTGTTGAAGAGGTTGTGCAGTTGTGGGTGCATACCTTTTTACTTTCCACCTCTGCTTAACATTGACTGGCCAATAGGAAGTGTCTGGTAAATGTCTTTTCAAAGCCTACTGTAACGAATCTTCGGATGTCTTCACTTCTCCCCTAGGTGGAACCCCTCTCCATGAGGCCAGGGAGGTGAGGCTGCTACCCAACAGTCCCCCTGGGGTTGGTACTCGGTGGGTGGATTTCATGAGGAGGGAGGCCCCTCTGGAATTAGTGAAGACAAGAAGAGAACGTGGTATCTTCCCTACCCAGCAGACCATAACCCCCTCACATCTGTTCCCCAATCCTCTATGTGTTTCTGTAAAATAGATAATTCTCCAGAAAACGCTGAGACAAGGAGTGCTGTTTACTCGTGGGAAAAGGAAATCCGCACTCAGACGAGGAAGAGACACTGATTAGTAAAGAGCACTTGTTAGAACCAAAGTGCACGGTCTAGTCTTCCTCATCACCTGATTGAACGGGACTGGTTCAAAAGCAAAAAGGGAAAGCCGAGGGAGAGAGGCTTCCTCCTGGTACAGACTTTGAGTTTGGCAATCTGCGTGCAGACCAAGATTGAAGAAGAGGACGAGACGGTACCCCAGTGAGAGGCATGTCCATGAGAGCTCCGCAGTGGTGGTTTGGAGATGGCAAGAAGGAACAAGTACTTCCCGCCATTCAAGAGCTGGAGGTCGACAGGGACACCGTCCAACTTCTGCAGTGGGCTGCAAAGTTGCTATAAAGCTGTGAGAGGAAAAGCGGCATCAAAACAAGGTTGGGAGAGCCAGAAGCTCTCACACAAAACCAGCGAGTCCACAGCATAGGGTTGGGGCAACGAGGTGCTTGCTAGGAGGCCCGAGGGAATACTGCACAGTTAGGGTTGGGTCTGGGAACCACACCCACAAAGTAGGGGTAAGTCCCTTTATGGCACTACCCATCATATTTGGTATCCGGGACTGCCGCAATTAAGCAAAAGAGAAAGCAATCAGTCTTGCGGGGGTCTGGGACCTGAGAGCAAGAATACATTAACGCGAGAGACAATCCAGTAAAAAGAAGGGGCAACCTGGCAGATTAGTGAACCAGGTGCCCTACGTTCAGTAAAAAAAAAGCCAAGAAAAGCTGAAGAGAGTCATTCCCTCTGGTGTTGGAAACTGATCTGCCAAGAGATGGGGGCATTATCTTGGCCTTGTGTTCTTACTTGAGAATTTGGAACATTGCTCTTCATTTAAGAACTTTTATTGGAACTTTTTTTGAATCTTTTTTTGGAACCAACAGGAAATGGGACCTGGCGAAAGGGAGCCAATCTTTCAGGTCAAGTCTCCCCCTTCGATTTGCTGTAGAACCGTTCTTGTGGATTGAGAAGGCCTGTTTTCTTTATCGTTTAGTTAATAGTTTAAGGGATGGAAATAGGTTTTGGACGTATGACGGTGGACTATTTATTTTAGACAGGACATCCTAACGGACTCCTTAGTTTTAGTTGAGGCAGGAAACCCCTCTTAGAAATAGGGCCAGATAGGGTTTGTTCCTTATTTTTCTTTTGAAATAAAAGTTTATAGCAACCAACATGATGCCACTGTGTCCGAGTCCTGCTCCTACACCCTTACACTATTCTTACCCTTACTTCACACAAAAGAGAGATTGTAAAAAGGTCTGAGCAGGAGAATGCCAAAACAGGTGGGAGCGAACATAGCTAGAACATCTTTTTAGCTTTAAAATATTTTCAGTTTAAGTAAACTAATGCTGTGATTCAGCCTAGATTCTGAGTGTTCATAGGCATTACACAAAAAAAAAACCTTTGTTTGCTTTTTGGGGATAACTTTTGTATTTACATTTATGATGCTGGTTTTTACGAAGGCACTATTTTTCGCATGTCTGTGCAAAATTGGCTAATTGATTGTGACTGTCACAAGGGCTTTGCCTTGGAGGTCAGCGATGAAGAAATATGTATTTCGCAATGAGTGATGAAGCTGCTGCCGAGGAACCCGTTGCATGGAGAAAGATCAAAGAAAGCCTCTCTATGAAGTTATATTTTAGTTCCTTCTGAAGCGAGAGCATATCCTAGGCTCTGACAACCACAGACGTCTTGTACCATGGGCAAGACTGAGATGCACAGGACTGTAGTAGGGGGGGGGGGCTTTCTGGATATGCAGTGTCAAATTCCTCCTAGAGAGCGGGCTTGCATAGAATGATGCGTGCCCGACTGACGCAATGTGCAAAGATGCAAGCCTCTTTCCTGTACCGCAAGCCACGTCATGAAACTTGGCAAGTCTCCGGAAGCAGAAGAAAGTCTGGGCTTTTGACATAGTTTTCTCTGTAGGAAATCCGAGTACCCAGCCGACTTGTTTTTCATCCACTGCAGTGAGTCTTGACTTAATTTTGTACAAAATATGGTAAAATGTGCATTGATCATGTGATCTACATTTAGTTGTATTGTGTTTTTTGGTAAGTATTGCATTGGTTGGAATTTTAAGACGTGGACAGCCAACCAGATTCTTCAGAGAATGCTTAGACACTACCAGTCTTTGACAGGACAGAACTCTTTCAAAACAGTGACGTGGAGCAGAGGACCTCCTGAAGGGAAGGAGGTGAAATGGAAGAGGAAAAGGGGGGGCAACACTCATGTGCAAATACTAATAATGACCTTGCAGTAAGTCAAGATGTTATTGTACCTTATCCACTTTAGACATTCGTGGCTGCATCTCATACACATACGTTTTGTGAGGGCCAATAAGTAGCATTATTAACTGTCTCCACAGTATATGAATACACGCATGCTAATTGGGCTATTCAGAGCAGAGCAGAGCAGCGAATCGGGTTGCTAGAATGCAGTCTTTAACACTAGAGGAACTCAGCTGAAGCTCTCAGCAGACCACTGATTTGTTGATGGTCAAGATGAAGTAGGAGTAGGAAAGAGGGCTGGTTGGAGAAAAGAGGGGTAAGGGAGAAGCATCCAAAGGCGCTGGTGCATACATGTTCTAATTTAGCATTCTAAACAGGCAATGACTCTGCCTATTGGCCATTCCACACATCTATCCGTCGCTGTGGCCATGCCAATGGGCAGCCCTGTTGATAAGTGATGCTGTCTGTAATGTAACATTAGAATCTCGCCTCTTCCATAGTTTATTTGCATTTAACAACTTTACACATTTTTAACATTCCAGTATTCTACAAGGCCCAACACACTTGTGATTAATCGCATGCCATCCGGAAAAAATGCTTGAAGCTGCTCTGTTTTATATCTCAGAAAGGGTTGACGTCTTTGGTGACAGGAAGCTGATCAAATGTCTGACATTTTATTATTTAGATTGTGAATCCTAGATGGTGCAAAAGCGCCAGTTACTCAGAGCCAAACCAGCAGTGTAGAGAGCAGAGAGAAAGAAATGTCATTGGCAGATTGTGCGTTGGCCTGTATGCCCTCATTCTCCACCCACAAAGGCGGCTGGTTTCTAGGAAAAATGTCATGTCACTTCCTGGCACGTGTCGTGCTTTTCTTATTGTCTGGTAGCGCTCTCTTGTCTGATCTGACGTTTTCATGCTTTTTTTTAGTTGAGATATAATTTTAATGTTGAAGTATAGTTTTCTCTTCTGCTGCCTTTGATGGTGTCCTTTTAACTCTGCTGGCACTTACCTAAATTTAACAAATTCAGTATTTGTTACAAATCAAATCTTCTTTACACGAGTAAAAACAGTTGTGTATATATATATATGTATATGTAATGGATGTATGCTTTTTAAAACCCATTACAGTATAAAATATTCATTTTTATGGTGAATGTCGCATGAGGCTAGGGCAGACCGAGTGGCATGTACAGGAGGAACAATGTAAGTTACATGCCAGGATAATCTATTAAAGGCTGGCATGAGTGGGGAGAGTGCGTTACATAGCATGCACATCCTTACAAGCATGTTTTTTGTGGTAACAGATAGATTGTAATACACATGCTTTCCCCACTACTGACTGTCACAAAATGACTTCTTCCTCGCATTAGTACAAGGATGAATAGTGGTAAACCGCCTACCCAGCACTCCCATATCTACAGAGCACAAGTGATCCCAATCATAAAGATGAAACTGGCACGGTTAAGGTCCTTTGCCTTTTGTGGTAACGCGGACCAAGGAAGACTATATTATCAAGAGGGGTGCAAATGTGATCCAGTAGTAACCCAAACTGCCAAGTAGAACAGTCCAAAATAAATTAAATGTCCAATCAAGGTGCTATAAAATCTTAATTAAACACATCATCTGCAATAACTAAATAGAAAAATACTACACAAAACCCGCCCCTGTCGAAGGGACACAGAATATGCAAAGAGGGAAATATGCATGACTCTGGGTAGTTAAATAAGGGAGAAGGCAAATAAAAACCACAGTGTTCTCAAAAAGATTATGTTCGTGTGCGAAAAGGCACTAAAGGTAACCTAGACAGTCTCCAGGGCCCAAAGATGACCCAAGGGGAAGTTATCAGTCAGTAATACCTTTTGCTGTTCTTGGCGGTTGGACAGTCGAATTTGGAGCTACAATGCACTGAGCTGCTGCGATGCAGCTGCAAACTGGTTAGAAAGTGCAGTACAGCGGCTTGAAGATTGGTTGAGTGCCAAAGGCCGCTCCGGAGAGCCCTGTTGGCTCAGTGGGGTCGAATGAGCTTGAATCACAGTTCACAGCAGTTTGATGTGAGCACAAGGATCCTGTCTGCCTGGACTCTCATTTTGCTTTGCTTTACAATCCACGGACTCAACGGTAAGCAGTCCTTGTTCTTAAGCTTCCAACATGTGGGAGGCTAGCACACAACTGCAGGTGTCCTTTAGCGCACAGTGAAGTCCTGGGTACGAGTGTGGCTGGCATAAAGGCAGGTCTTGCTCCATTAGCAGGTTACCGCCAATGTGTCCTGGGGAGGGTTAGTCAGCAGAGTTTGCCTCTGCCTTGGACACCAAGTCTTTACCTCCGGTGGAGCGCCCTGAAAGGTCAGCTCTCCAAACATAGGTCCATTACATTCTTCCTTAAGGGTTTGTCCAAAATGAATCAAAGAAGGTGTGCAAGAATTCCTTTTTATTTTAAAGCAAAAGTCTACACGTGATTGGACTAAAGCTAGCCTGCTTAAGGGGTCTTTCCTTCTTACATCATGCACAAAGTCCTTTGTGTTAAAGGAATTGGAGTGGAGAGAAAGGAAGAATGATAGAAAGAGAAAGAAGATGGTGAAATCTTCCTTCATCTATGCCGAGATCCACCTTTCTACACTAGCTACATCCCTTCCCTTGTCAAAAGGCCCTTTTAGTAGGCTGCACCAAGGTGTGAGGGTAGTCCTTATGAGGTGGGTGTGTCTTTGATTCCTGTTTCCCAGGACAGCTCCTGCTGGACATGAGTATTAAAAGACCTCACAGAGGATCAAAGGAGAGGCCCGGCTATTCAGTCTCCTACCTTGCACAGTGGCAGGTCTAGGCTGTCTGACCAGAATACACACAATCCTAACACAACTGGCCTTGGCCCATTGTGCCAACACATATATGATATCAAACTGATGTTGTATGTGAATTGCTATCCACCATACTTTAAACTCAAGAATGGATTAATGTTTAAAGATCAAACTGCCACCAGAGTAGTAATTCCTCATGACTAAAGTTTGGGAACAGAGGTGCAGACTTTAAATGCAGCCTCTGTGCTGAAGTGATGGGGCTTTCACAGCAGTTCGTAAATGGGCACCAGTGACCCCTGAACCTGCTCTGTGCCACTGAAGAGCATGCAGTGCAGGTCAGGATACTGATTCAGCAGGGCACAGGTGGACTGTGGACACTGATTTTGTCATGGAGCTTATAAAAGGGAGATCTAGTTAGATCATCCTTTCTGAGATGGAATTACATGTATTCTTTTATTTATTTATTTTTTTTTTTAAAAAAAGGGAAGGGCTTCTACACCCTTACCAGATGGCAATTTGTCACATTGACTTTATCCGATTGTCTGAAGTTCTAAACTGCTTGTCATGAAAACTTGTCAGACTGGCATGAAACTTGTGTGATTTGTTTACAAAATGGACTATTTGCTTGTCAAAACAAGCTTTTTGATTTTTCGTTTTCTTACAAATATGCAATGTGCTATAACTATTTTTTTAATTTATTTTTTATTGTGTATAGTCAAAATGTGACTTTTCACAAACAAAAAAAACACATATAAACACATATAACCACACATTTCATATACCAATAATCTACAATTCCATCCGTAAAAATGAAATAAGTAAAAAGTAACCAAAGTACATTTCACAATCCATCAATCGATTTCTTCAACTTAAAAATTCGTTCAAATAAGCTCATACTCAGTCTTAGAGATCTACTAATCGTTTCACTTAATCAAGTCCACAGCATAAGGCAGGGAAACGATAAGCATTCAATTCTTATTCAATAATTCGATCTCTTTTAAGAATCTCAGCACCTCCAGAGACAGAAATGTCTCCTCTCCTCCCCTTCTCAAAGACGTAACCAGAATTAATCAGTTGACATGCAGGGGTTGTTATGAACAAAGTGGGAGAAGTAATTGGATCTCTGAACACTGCTACCAGGACAAACCATCAACAGATGTCTAACATTTTGTTTTAGCCCAAGGTCACACTGATCAAAAATTCCAATGGTTTCAGGACCCTTGTTTCTCATCCTGAGCAAGTCTTTAGTCGCCACCAAATTCAATCTGAATCTCAGAAAATATGTCCATCAGTGGTCGTGCGGAAACCTTACCAAATACCCTGGCAGATGACCCAGACGTTTATCAAGTGGTATACCGTCAAAACATTTTTTGTTTACAAACAAAGCTCTAGTAGCGACCCAGTCATACTCGGCCAACTTTTTAAAAACTTTTATAGGATTGTCAATCAATTCCCTTTGTGATGAATTACAGTTGGTTAATAGTGTCAAAACTTCGTACTTTAGCCCATTTAGGAAAGAATGAGTATTTGATTCCATCTCTCTCTTTACGTCTTTGTATAAAGATTTGTTTCTTTGAACCAGGATTAGTCTGTATAAAGCAATTATTTTCCATTCGGTATGCGAACCTAAGGATTGGATACCCAGTTCATAACGCAGCCTTGACATCGGCAAAGAGGGTGGCAGGTTAAGCACTTTTTTTTCTACAATCCACCCTCAAGTCGAGTCCAATTGATTTTGTCCATCAAAGTTTCCAATTCAATCCCATACATGAGAATTGGGACAACCTTACCACGATAAAATGTAAGCAGCGCAGCAAGAGTGAATTTGCAATATTTATGCATTATTGATTTCATTTGACTTGCCAATTGTCAAATTTTTCCAGGAAGATACAACTACAATCTGAACTAGTGAAACAAGTCTTGGAACTGCATCTGTGTTGATTTACATTTGATTATTTACTCCTTTTCACCTGGAAGTCTTCCGCCGTGCCACCCTGCCAACATTCTTTAATCACTATGAATATATGGTGTGATTGTAGCAGAGTCAGGCGCACTGCAGGTAATAGGTTAGCCAGATTTACTCCATTAGATTTTTGCTTGATTTCCAATCCAACGTATTTGATTGAAATTGTTTTCATTATTTGTTTTGTGAAGCCAGAAGCACATGTCTTCACTTTGTGATCCTGGAGCAGTGGCATCTAAACTGTTGTATTCTGACAATTTGTCTGAGCAAGTGAATATGCACATGAATGCAAGAGTAAGAGGTTTGAGAGTGTAAATTGTGGTGTGAAAAAAGTGGGTGATGGGTGTATTCTTTGGGGGGGATTGGAGAGCATAAAAGCGGAATATTTGAACCAACTGAAATGTGTTTAAAGGAGCACTTGGACGAATCTAGAAGACTTTAAACCAAACTAGATCACATGAAATGGACAAAAGGATATAGTTTGCCTCTAATGTAAAAGTTAGATCTGCAACTCTCTATGTACTAGCCCCTCTTTTCTCAGAGGTAGCTCCTGCTTACTGGGTATTGCTGTATACCTATGAGATACTTTTACCTTCTGCCCAACAAATTCTTATTGCGATCTCTGAGCTTTATGCCACAATAAATCCACCTTACGGTGCCGAGCCTGAGGGGCAGGGATGGAGTCTTTGAGGCTGAAGCCCAACAATGCAAGTACCAGTGAGCCAAACGGTCTTTCCTGAAAAGGCCCTCAGCCCCAAATGGCCACAAATGATCAGTTCTATAATATGGATAAGTGATGGACCCTAAAGATGAGCTTACGGTCCTGAGCCTGCTGGCTGTATCTGGTTTGGGCCCTGCCAGCAACACCATGGGGATTCCTGGGGCATTGTGGAGACTGAGTCTCTTTGGTAGTTGCTGGACTCCCTCCTCTGAATATTACACCCTGCCTTTCAAACCACTTCCCTGTGTTGCCTAGATAGGTTAACAAGTGGCTGAAATGTGAACCCAGAAAACAGCTCAGCTTATTGGATAACCTGGTATATGTACAGCACTGGGTTGGAGGGGACCCAAAACATGCTTGGCCACCATTACAAAGTAGGCTGATCCCTGGGTTTGGTCCCTCATATTGCACTGAATTACTGAGAAGTAAATACTATGTGTTTGGCTAGATTTTCAAATATGCTGGAAATGAGTAAGACATAGGACAGACTTCAGGTCCAAAGTGGGACTGAAACACAAATGAATGTGCTCTAAAATGGGATCCCAGACAACACACCTTTCCCGTAGGCAAGAGTAATGGTAATTTGGAGAGCTGATGTACTTGGAGAATCCTTCCCGAACCCTTTAAAAGCACAGGTGGAATTACATTGGCCCATTCCTTCACGTTTTATACCTCCTCTCTGGGTAAACTACTCAAATCAATTGGCTTTCAATATCGCCTCTTTGTCAATGACGCTCAGATCTTCTTCTCCTCCTTCCCCTCCCTCACCTCTGCTTTCACAAAACGCATGACCAAATGCCTCAAGGCAATCCGGCACTGGATGGCTCTTCGCCACCTGATGCGTAACTCCTCCAAGTCAGATGTCCGATTCCTGCCTGCTTCCAATGCCAACTTCACTGTTCCTTCTCCTCCCTCCTGACGTCCTCACTCCCATCACCATAGTCCACAAATGTCCTCTCTGACAGCAAGTCAGGGAGTCTCTCCCTTAGTCCCGGTGGGGGCAAGTTGAAGGGCACTAAAACCATACTCTTTTTCTCAGCAGTCAGGACTGCTGTTCAAGCCTACTCCTTGTCCTTCCTCTCTATTGCTACCCCTGAATAAAATGATCATCTTTGCTATTTGCACCCTTTACAACCTTCTCAAAACCTTCCACACCTCCACTTAATGACGCCACGCTGTATGGCTTTCCATACAAAAACACTTTCTATAAATTCTGTCGCTTGGTTTGAAATATATCAGTAATCTCGCCCCTTTTTTGAGGACAGGCAAGGTGAAGTTGCAGTGAGGCAATCGTGCAGACTCGGAGAGCCTGACAACCCTGAAGTAGATGGTCAGCGTGGTGGTTGCATGACCTTTGGTGGGTGAATCGTGCGTCCCTAGAACTATGCCCAGACCGCCAACGCTAGCCTACAGCGAAGCCGCGATTGCATGGGAAGTACGAGAAACTGGTGGTTTTCGCGACCTGTAATGAGTGAGCTGTCTGGTCTGAAATGTATGCCCAGACCACCAACAGTAATGGGCCGCAAAGTCAGGTGGGCTGAAGAAAAGCAGAAGTAGTAAGAGAGAGAACGAAATCGCGACTCCTGTCGAAACGGTGAAGAGTAACTCCGAGAGAAGGTAACAGGAACAGTAATAAGTCCGGAGGGGAGCCGGGAAAACTTGAGAAGGTGAAACAGGAACACAAGAGATAAGTAGATAATTTTGTGAGGCAACCCCTAGTCAGTTCAATGAGATTGCAGTGTTGAGGAGTCCAGAAGGATTCAGGGAGCCTCTTCCTCGTCCCAGTGGGAGCATGTGGAAAAGAGCATTGATAAAACATTGAAGAGTCAAGGAGAACTCAGGGAGTTTCTCCCTAGTCCCGGTGGGGGCAAGTTGAAGGCCAGTATTCAAGTGGAAATAGGGAAAACCCACTGGAGAGAACATAAAGGATTGATGAAGAATCTAAAAATAAAATTAAAGTAACTCAAGAAGAGTCTGTTAAAAAACTGGATTTAGACTAGAAGAAGGGAGAAGAAACACTGAAGGGAATTCTAGGGCAATTTTATGAAAAACCTTTATTCGATTCTTTTTACATAAAAAAGTTAATTGGTAATCATACATCATTTTTCAGAAAACACACAATCAATATCAAATGAATGAACCTCCCCCTACTATTAACATCAATACTCAGAACAACACCTAATGTGTCAGGTATACACAACTAAACTCAATTGCATTCAAATTCATTCAAAGTTCATGAAAAAACAAAGGCAACACCTAAAAAGAAGAAGAGATCCCACATAAATGGGATACAATCTTTCATCATGGATTTTCAAATCAAAATCCTGCCTCTTAAAATTGTTCAGGAACTCGGGTAAAAACAAGTCCCCTGTTCGTAACAAATCTTGTTATGACTGGGCAGTTGATTGTTGCTGTGGGTTCTGCAAAATAGATAAATGCGTTTTACTTCCTTCAAAAGATTTCAATATACCTTTTTACCCTTTTAGGGATTTCCAACAAGAGGTAGGTGAAGCCCACAGCTGTCTGTATTTGGTAGAGGGGAAATGAGATTGAGCTTTAAATTCCCCTGCCTTACCCTTAGACTTCGAAGCACTATAATTCAAACAAACTAGAGCATCTGAGACAGAGTTTCAAGATTGCAAGTGCAATTTTAATATACACATATAATGCACTCGAGTGGACTTCAGGTTCAACCACGACCCGTATTTCATGGAGAGTGGGGAAGTGAAGTACCCAAATGGTTCACTGTGTCGCTTTTTATACAAACTGAGTCTGCATCAACATAGTTCATTTGTTATTCATTTGTAGAAGGTAATAACACAAATATGTTTAAACCACACACACACATAAATTCACCCAACCTGTATCTAATCTCAAGTGGGTAAAACAAACTGTATTCAGCAGATGTTCTTGCTATGTCAAGAGTCTTTACTTTGCTTATGGCTCAATCGTATACTTCATCCACCAGTTCACGGTGAGGGACTTATATTTGAGGTCATTAAACATAAACCCGCCTGCCCTTCGTTCCAACAATGGTAATCCTATTTGAGCAAACTTTCAAAGATACCTGTTATGCATTTGATAAGCATGGAAAGGCTGAACACTATGACTCGGTGTGTAATTGACCTCTGCTTAGTGCAGGCAGTCTTTCATAGTATTTAACCAAGAGAATGAAACCGTATTGAAACAGGTTTTCTTCCTCCGCAAAATGAGAGGACCTGCATACATATATTTAAACCTACATTCTACACAGATCCAGTCTTTTCTTGTAATAACACGTTCTTGCAACGACTGACGAAAAAGGCCACAAATACATTTTCAGGGCCTTCAGAGGAGCAGGAGCTCTCTCTACACTGCAGGAGCAGTGTCCCCCTCCATCCTGCCCTATTAGCGCTCACAGGTAAGCCACTGGGCTCTGTTAGCGCTCCCAGCAACTCTTGACTGTACTTTCCTCGAAGTGCGGCAGTATTCGAATCGCTATGCTTGTTGCCCTTAATTTCGTCTCGATCGCCTGAAACCTCAGTGCAGCCGTGAAATTGGCTGTTCAGCCCCACCGAATCGTTTCCACCAGAGCGTCGCCATTGAAACCCATGTGGTGGCTCCAGTCCAACATGGCCGCCCTACAATGCATCTGGTCCATCTGACCTACCAAGACCCCAGCACCAGCCCCGAAGCAGAGGCTAGAAACTCTGCTTAAGCACCATCGTTCCCGAGCTGCTTGTCCTCAATACTGCCCACCAACTCAAGGATACTGCCAGTTATTGGCCTGCTCGATGCCGTCGACTGCCTGTACCAGTCCGGACCACCTGTATGAGGTAACATTCAAAACCTTCCTGCCGCTCTTACACGGAGGCACTACATCTTTGCGTAACACTTCTGCCTGCCCACTACTGCTCATCCGATGCTCAGAGCTGTTGACCTGTGCACTTGAGTATTATCTACCGCCATTGTCCTACCCACCCATGTCTTGCAATTGACCCGCGTATGCTCCCTTAAACCCCCACTCACGAGGTACGTGAACCTCTACTTCACCTAATGTCTACCATACACGCACTATTTTGACCACTTCCGAACCCATACTCCTTTTTCCTGAAGCACCCTGCAATTCGCTCCCGGAATGTGCATTGCCTTAGCTAAAAGGATCCTGCCTACCTTTGTGTATTGCCCAAGCTAAAATCACAGTCAAAGCTGACTCTTCACTGCCTCAACCAAAGTGAACCTGAACATTATTGAATGTGCACTGCTTTAGTTGAATTTGAACCTGCCTACTGCTGACTTTGCACTGCCCCTAGTTAAATTTGAACTTGCCTATTGTGATTTTACACTGCCTTAGTTAAATTCGAACTTGCCTATTGTGATTTTACACTGCCCGAGTTAAATTCGAAGTTGCCTATTGTTGATCTTGCACTGCCCCAGTTAAATTCGAACTTGCCTATTGTGATTTTACACTGCCCGAGTTAAATTCGAACTTGCCTACTACTGATTTTGCACTGCCCGAGTCAAATTCGAACTTGCCTATTGTTTTTGCACTGCCTTAGTTAAATTCGAACCTGCCTACTGCTGATTTTGCACTGCCCGAGTTAAATTCGGACTTGCCCATTGTTGATTCTGCACTGCCTTAGTCACATCGAACCTGCCTACTACTGATTTTGCACTGCCCGAGTCAAATTCGAACTTGCCTATTGTTTTTGCACTGCCTTAGTTAAATTCGAACCTGCCTACTGCTGATTTTGCACTGCCCGAGTTGAATTCAAACTTGCCTATTGTTGATTTTGCACTGCCTAGCATAATCAAATTTGCCTACTGCCACGACGCACCTCCTCCGAGGTGCCTATCCACCATGCTCTTTAGGGCACTCCTCATACTGTCCCAATTTCTGCCTGTTGAAGCAGCAATTATCACCCAGCCACGCATACGTCCAACACGGCCGACACACCTCCAGCCATCAGCCACCTTATCTCTCCCAAGCCTTGTCCCCCGACCCTGCGCATGGTGACCCCCACAATGGACCCTATGACACCCACCATGGGCCTCCAGCACCTCAACACTGACATTAACCATACTTCAATGACCCAGCCCTCTGGCTGAAACACTTCGCTAGTAAACCTACTCCGAATCAACTGTGTTCCTTATCTCTCAGAAACAAAAGATTAGGCACCAGATTCCGCATACGCCCCACCGGTAGTAATTTCCCCAAGCAAACGCAACACACACCACCGTGCTCACCTACTGCACCCACCAATAGCAAATCCCCCTCTACGGAGGTGAAATTGCCGATTATCAAGGGCCCCCTCATCAACGTCAGATCCCTCCCAGCGCACGTGCTAGATATAGCAGACCTTATAACATCTTCAGATCTCGACTTCATTGCTATAGCTGAAACTTGGCTTCATGCGGCATCCGGTCCTTCCTTATCCCTTGCCGTACCACCCTGCTTCGGCATCATGAGATGTAACCGCACCTCTGCCTCCCACACCAGAGCTGGTGGCCTAGCCATCATCCACAAAACTACTCTGGATTTAAGAGTATCGACCAACACCAAACACGAGTCCGCTGAACTACTATCAGTCAAACTCACACTAACACCTAATCAAACAGCCACCCTTCACCTAATCTACAGGCCCCCAGGCCCCGCACCCTCCATCGGCGAAATCTCTACCCTCCTTCTTGACAATGAAAAAACTAACTCACAAATCATTATCCTTGGAGACTTCAACCTAGGACTTGGCGACCCCATAGATCCCATCGCACTAGACTTGGAAAACGCCCTCTCTATCTCTGGCTTCACCCTGCACATCCAAGAGCTCACACACTCCAAAGGCAGGACCCTTGACTGGCTAGCCAGCTCTAATTGCAACATTAATGTCTTGGCCAATACACCATGCTTATGGACAGACCACCACATTATCACTTTTAATATTGAAGCTTCCCCCCGTATCCCGACCTTGATAGCGCCTGCTCTCCTGACCAAAAAGGACATAACCAAGGAGAAACATCTCCCTCTGCTACTCCCTTCGCTTAAAGCTGCCACTGACTCCAGCAATGACCCTACCATCCTAGCTGACATCTATAACTGTAGCATACTCACAGCTATAGACGTTATTGCCCCCATCAAACTGAGGAAGGCCAAACCACGGGCACACCTTAACTTGCGGTTCACACCACAGCTAAGGGTACTCCGTAAAACCAAACACTGTGCAGAAAATCGTTGGAAAAGTCACCCTTCTGATGCGCACAAAGACTGTTTCTTCTTGGCATCGCTCACATACAAAGCAGCCATTATAGAGGCAAAAAAAGAGTTCCTCAATAATCGCATCCTGCAAGCGGACTCCAATTCCAAGGAACTCTTTAAGATCCTAAAAGAGCTTGAAACTCCCGTTAGCCCCCCGACACCTGCATTAAAGATAGCAAATGGTGTACTAACATTCAGGCAGCGTTACTGAACAAATCACACGCTTCAATCTAAAATCCTAGTTAAACAAGACGGTCTGAAACTGGACAATCACCCTCCTACACCAGCTGGGGCCCTCTCCCCTGACTTGCCCAATCTCAAACGGTTTGCCTTCGCTCCGCTTACCATTGCGGAGGTGGAAAACATTATCCTGAGGCTCAAACCTTCCAACTGCCAGGGTGATCTCTGTCCTGCCCCAATCATTAAGGAATCGGCACATGAGCTGGCCCCATTCATCACATCCTTCATTAACGCTTCCTTTAAAACAGGAACTGTCCCTGACAACTTCAAGGACGCTTGGGTGATCCCCTTGCTCAAAAAACCCTCCCTGGACCCGAGAATACCCACCAACTACCGACCCATTACTACTGTCCCGTTCCTGCTAAAAATCCTAGACCGCACAGCATACCTGCAAATCCAAGAGTACTTGGAAGCCAATAAACTACTAGGTCTCAGACAATCTGGCTTCCGCCCCAGACACGGAACTGAGACAGCTTTAATAGACTTAAAAACTCAAATTGAAGTTCTAAAGGACAACGGCAAACTGGCCCTGTTACTCCTACTCGACCTCTCCGCGGCATTCGATTTGGTCAATCACCAAATCTTATGCAAGCATCTGCACTCTGCTGCCCATTTCTCTCCGTCAGCTACAGCCTGGATCAAATCATTCTTGAGCAATAGATGCGGGTCTTTTCTCAATCTGCAGCTGCTGATCCTTCCCCTATCCACTTTGGCGTCCCCCAGGGCTCTTGCGTGTCGCCAACTCTCTGTAATGTCTTTACAAGACCGCTCTTTGATGTACTTGATTATCTGGGTGTCTCCTATACGAATTACGCTGACAACACCCAGATACTCATTCCCATCACTGGAGACTACTTGGCTGACACCAAGGCCCTGAATGCCGTCTACTTAGTTCTTAGTTATTCAAGCCTGGATGGCACAACACCAACTATGCCTCAACGATGACAAGACTGAGCTCCATATCTTGGGCACTACGCAACGCCTTAGTAAACTTGAACCGTCTTACCAATCGTTCATCATCGATGGCAACACTATCCAAGTCTCGAAAGACACAAAAACCTTAGGCGTCTACCTTGACGCCACCTTATCCCTATCCCGACAAACAAATGCAGTCAGATCTGCTTCAGCATTCACCTGCAAACTCATTGCAGCCTGCAGGCCATTTCTGACTATGCCTAACACTGTCACATTGGCCAGAACCCTCATCATAGCCAAAATCGACTATGGTAGCGCCCTCTACCTAGGAACTAGCCAGAGAATCTGAACAAACTGCAAATCTCTCAGAACAACGCCATTAGAGCAGCTCTAAACATCCCGCGAAATCACCACATCTTGGAATCTAGATCCAATCTACACTAGCTACCTGTCAAACAGAGAATCTCACTGAAAGCCTTAGGCCTTACCCACAAATGCCTAGCCAACCAAGCCCCACCCTTATCTCTGCAGCCGACTATCCCGCCAGACGCCCACCCGCCCTCAAAGAACCTCCCAGACCCACTGTCTAATCATACCCAGGTTTAAACTACAAAAAGCGGGTGGATCAAGTTTCCCCGTCCTACCTTTCAAGCTGTGGAATGCTCTCCCCCTCACCATTAGATCAGAAGAATGCTTTAGTGCCTTCAAGTCCAGAACGAAAGCCTGTCTCTTCAATCTGTCCTGAAATTGGACTTTTTATGTGCCTGTAATGTGCCTGTTCTAATCTCTACTTTGGAATTGATGTATATAGCTGTATGTTCTGCATACTTTGCACTGTACCTATAGTTTGAATTTATGACTGCTCGTTATGTAACCTTGTCCAAGTTGCGCCCTGATGCCTCTGGGCCTGAGGGAGCGCGTTATAAATAAAACAAATACAAATACAAAATACAAAATTCTATTTTGATTCATTTGGTTAAATCAACAAATGCAACCCTTTTAAACATTGCAAGAAAACGGGGGTTTGATCGCAAAAAGGGATTGGCTTAGGGCTAAGTAAATGCAAATATTATTATTATATTCTAACAACCCCTCCAACACACACATGAGGTCGCAGCATTCATGTACATGAGAAAATTAGATGGGTCTGTTTATCATTGCAGTCTTGAAGTCTATGTAGTTAGCTATGATTACATAATATGAGAATTTAAAAGTGCACAATAGAGCTAGTGACAACGTAGGGTGGATGGTGGTGCTAAAGACGAGGATCTGGACAGATTATATCTACAACATTTGGTTGATTAGAAAGTGGATTCTCATCGATACTGTGGCGAACCAGAAGCAATACTTAAGTACCAACTGGTCATGATATATACGTGTTTTTTTTAAATAAAAGGAAAAATGCCTAACTGGCCCTGTCACTATGAGGAAAAATCCATGCCTTCAAAATAAAAACGAAGGATGCTTGTCGTAGTCCAAAATGAGTCCCGAGTCCAAAATCCTAAATTCTAACTGGCCCTACCACTTAAGAAAAACCTATATAAAAACAAAAGGAGGCTTACACAACAGCCTCTGCATGGGTTTCAGCCTGCTCTGGCTTGTGGAGGACTTATCTCAGTCTCAAAGTTCTGTTAAGAGTTTCCTCGTGTATAGTTCGTCGATTTAAAATATAAGTATCTTTTATTACGTTCTGGCTTTCCCCCTCTCTGGGGAAAAAGAAGACAATTCCTCTTGCTTTATATCATTTGCTGTTTACCACTGGTTATATCCCTCCAGGATCAATTTCGCTTTTATGTATTTATTTGTTAATATACATATAACCGTACGGCTTTGTAGATACAATTACAAACATTAAAACAATAATTAAAATACATCAAACAACAACAATAAGTGCAACATTTACAATCCATTGGTCATCAACTAATAGTACGGACTTTGATAATGAGCATAGTGAAGCAAATTTCTGTCCATCGATATAATGTTAAAAACATTGGACACTAATTAAAACATCAGATTTGTCAATTGTAAAGGAAGAGATAAAACAATACCAAATGTTTAAAATATCTTTACATTTCCAATAAAATGTGCTCATAAAATAAATACAATTTTGCTCATCTCCAGCCATACATTTCGACCAAATGGATGACCTGTCGGAGCAGTCGAAAATATTATCATAGGCTTTGACAAATCGTTCCCTGATCAGAGACTTGGACAGAGTGTCATTAAATGTTCCAAAGTTTCTAGCTTATTGTCGCCACACAGCCGGCACAAACGATCAGAGCGATGAAGACCAGTTCGCCCACCTTGTATCTCACGGGCCACACTGATTGAATTTAAGAAGCAGATACTATCTGATTATATCGCTGTTAGGATAGGCATTGATAAAGGTGGGCTTACTGTCGCGAGCAGTTAAATAATGAATAAACGGACCACTGTTGGCATTGGTACTTAATCGGACTAGATTGTTTTCATAGCTAAAGGTCGACAGTTTCTGTCTCAACCGAGGAACGTGTACCTGGATACTGACCATCTTTCACAGCCATCTCGCCACTTATCATATAATGTTAAGATGTTATTTATTTATTTATTCAGATTTGTAGAGCGCACGTCAGCCCGGGGGCATCATGGCGCTTGTTACAGACATATCTTAGTTGCATATACACGAGTAATACATAATTTACAGGAGCAGGTGTGACATTTGTACAAATGTACAGTGCAGTATATTTACATAGATTAGCAAGTGTCACATATTATTGTGCAAGGAAGGAGGTCTTAAGTTTCCTACGAAAAATCGGGAGTGAGTTCTCCGCTCTAATGTCTGCAGGTAGAGCGTTCCGGGACTTGGCAGCAATGTAGGGGAAGCTTAGGCCTCCGGCTTTGGCTTTTTTGATGCGTGGGATATGGAGTAAGTTGGTGTATTGCGTCCTGGTGGGACGTAAGGAGGAGGGTTTGGAGATGGTCTCTGATAGGTAGGTCGGGGCGGAAAGAGAGAGGCATTTGTGTTTGAGGGTGACGATTTTGAGTGTGATCCGCTCTTTGACCGGGAGCCATTGGGCTGAGTGTCTGGCCTGGGAGATATGCTCTCTTCTTGGGATGCTAAGAGCGACCCGGAGAGCATTGTTCTGTGTGACTTGTAGTCTGTTTAGGTTTTTTGCCAGTAAGCCTGCTAGGAGGGCATTGCAATAGTCCAGTTTGGCTCCAATACTTGCTCTGGTTATTGAAAGGCAGTTAGGATTTGAGAGGTATGGCTTCATGGCGTTTATAAGTTTGTTGGTATGCTCAGATGAGGAAGTGATTGCGCCGACTTGTCTGGTCATTGATAGTGAGGAGTCTAGGTAAACTCCCAGTGTCTTGACAGCTGCGGATACGGGGAGTTGTCAATGGAGAAGTTGCTGTACAGTTTGTCCAGTTTGTCTAGGGTTCTCTGTTGACCTAGTATCATGATTTCAGTCTTTTCTCCATTAAGGCAGAGGCCATTTACTGCCATCCAAGCGTCTTCGTGGTTTGATCCTGAGAGAGGTAGAAGTACTTGTGTGTTGTCCGCGTAGTTCGTGTACGTGATACCATGTGAGTCGAGTTTGTTAAAGAGAGGCTTTTTGAACAAGTTGTAAAGTGTGGGTGCAGTGCAGGATCCTTGAGCGACCCCGCAATGGATTGTAGTGGGTGTGGCGTTAGCAGTGTCCGAGAAGACTTTCATGGCCCTTTCCTCGAGGAAGGATGTGATCCAGAGGGCTGATTCTTTAGAGAAATTGGCTGAGTGTGTGAGGTGTGAGGTGAGGGTCTTGTGATCAACCAGATCGAATGCGGCTGAGAGATCTAGGAGGAGCAGTAGGGCTGGCTTGCCCTTATCTAACCATGATTTGGGTGATCTGACTCTTCAGATCCACCAGGGCTGTTTCAGTGCCGTGTCCTAGGATGGAGTGGGTTTCCAGAAAGTGTTGGATTTGGCAGTGTGCGGCTTTGTCCAGTAATTTCACGAGGAATGGCACTGTAGTTATCGGTCTGTAGTTGTTGGGTTGTAGGAGGTTGAGGGTAGGTTTTTTTAGGAGGGGGCGGACCTAGGCCTCTTTGAGGCTAGCTGGAATAATGCCTGATTTAAAGGACGCATTGATGAAGGCCGTAAAGAGCGGCACAAAACAGTCTGCACAGTCTTTGATGAGCTTGGGCGGGCATATATTGCCTTTACAAGGGGAGGGTTTGAGATTTTTTAGTAAGTTGATAACTTCTGGTTCAGTGACGTCCCTGAAGGAGAAGTCAGGTATGGTGGGCTTAGACGAGGTGGGTGTGGAGTTGGTAGGCTTGGTTCATGTCTGTTGAGGTAATGCTTTGCAATGGTCTTTGATTTTCTTTTGGAGAAGGTCAATTTTGTGTATCATGGCAGCTTGGATACTAGCGCACAAGGCTTCATCTTTGATTATTTCATCAGGTGTATTGGGGGGGAGATGAGCTCTTTAAAAATGGCAAAGATTTCTTTAGAGTGCGATTTGGCATTAGAGATTTGTGTGTTGAAGGTGGTGGCTTTGGCAGCGGTGATGGCTGTTTTGTATTGGTGGGAGATTAAGATGAATTTGTTTTTGCCACTGATGCAGGGGTTGGTTTGCCAGTTTTTTAGTGCTTCTCTTTTGCAGCAGCGCATTGAGTGCAGTTCTTCAGTGAACCAAGAGTTGGTGTGTAGTGATTTCTTTTCTTTTTTCCATTCGAGTGGTGCTGTTTCATTAATAGCTTTAGTGATGACATCTTTGTAGATGTCTGCTAGGATATTGGGGTCATTAGCAAAAGGGGGTGCTAGGTTGGGGGTGTTGAGGTAAGGGCGAACGTTATCCTCTTTAAGCTTTTTGGAGCTTCTGACTTGTGCAGCGATAGCAGGGGTCAGAGTTTTGTGGTTTTTAGTGATGGGAACAGAGAATTCGATACAGTTGTGGTCGGTCCAGGGCAGTGAGGTGTTAGAGGTGATAGTAGCGAGGCAATTATGGTCCGCGATCCAATCTAGAATGCGGCCTTTGGAGTGAGTTGGACTTTCTACTTTCTGGGTGAAGCCTAAGTCACTAAGTTCCTTGGTGAGGGTGACCGCAGGTTTGTCTTTAGCATCATTGAATCCCAGATTGAGGTCTCCTAGTAGAGGCGTTTTAGTGGAGCTTTTGATATTATTACTTATTACTGAGAATGTGGGTGATGTTTTCCTGAGAGTCTAAGGTGAGGCCCGGGGGACGGTATAGTAAGTGAATATTGATGGTACTGTTGGGTGACATTGTGAGTTTGGCTGATAAGAGGTCAGAGTTGCTGGTCGAGGAGTGACTGACAAGTCGGAGCTGGAGGTTCTCCTTGTAGATGAATGCTACTCCGCCTCCTATTCGTTCAGGGTCTGTCTTGTCTGAGTACGGTGAAGCCTGGTGGTAATGCAAGTGCAATGGCGGGGCCTGATGCTTCATGTAACCATGTTTCTGTGATGGCTAATAGGTCAATGTTGTTGTTGGTTAAGAGGTCATGAATATCTGATGCATGAGCTGGGAGGGAGCGGACATTGAGGAGGGCACATTTGATGTGAGGTGTGTGTAGTTTGTTAGTGGAGGCGTGGGTGTCGGATGTGTCTGATATGTTTTGTGTGGTGACATTGTGGGGTATGGTTTGGTTAGTGGGTGGTTGTTTGTAGGTATGTGGAAGTTCAGTGCGAGGGATGTGTTTGGAAGTGGTGCCTATTTTGCCACAACGATCTAAGCATAAAAATGCTTTGAGGCAGCTAACCATAATCGTATCATTATCAAGCACGCACAATTTTTCAAAGAACACAACTACTCCATATATAAGATCTGACCATATCCCATTTAGATCAAATTAAAGGTAAAGTAATTCAACTGAGACGGCCTACAGTATTCTAAATAACATGCAGAGCATTGTAGCGTCACATTTTTTCAAGTGGTCTCCATAGTTATGGCCCCATACTTGTACAAAATGGGTAAAGTTTTGTAGTGTGAAGTAACACATTTGTTCACAAGGAGGAACCCCCATTCCGCCCAATGAAGGAACTCATTGTCTGATCAGATTTTATGCATTTCACCCTAATTTCCGACCAATGCAGATTCTAGTTCAATGTGTTCTCCATGTGTGTTATTTAGCTTTTTCGTCTTCCCAGAGAACACCATAGCTTTACTCTTTCAAATGTTTACTTTAAGGCCATTAGATGCAGCATACTCACCCAATGCATGAAACATAAGTTGCAACCCTTTTGGTGTGTATTACAGAAGGAGGAGATCGTCCGCGTAGACTAACCAGCTGATTTGTTGGCTTCCAACTTTCACAGGACAATTGTGCAGTTTACTAAATACCTCTTTCAAGTCTGCAAGATAGAGGTTGAAGAGCCACAATGCAACCCTGTTTCACCCCTCTATTTGTAGACATGGAAGAAGACGGTCTACCTTCCCCATCCAACCGAACTTTAATGCTTGTGTCCGTGTGTAACAGCATGAGCATTTTTAGTAGTCCGGGAGGTATGTTCCAGGCAATCAATTTGCACCATAGCCTGTTCAGCGCAAGTCTATAAACCCACAGTAAACCAAGCTCTCTTCTCAACCAGCTGTATTCAGTGTCAGACTCTAGAATTAACATCATGTGATGTGGAGGTTTGTATTCTAAAGGCCGTCTGGTGGGGCCGGGGCTGAGGGGCAGAATAGCATTTTCTTGTATGCAAAATATTCATTTCAACAAGTAAATGTTTAGCGAGTATCATAGCTGGAATGTCCAACGTCGCTAACATTCGATAGGTAGTTGGCTTGTTCCATGGACCCTTCTTGTGAACAGGGAGTATATGGCTTTGTTGCCAGGTATCGGGAAGCACCCGTGAAATTCCAATGTGCACAAATAATAGATACAAGGCATGAGCCCACATTCTAGCAGATAGCTTTAGAAGACTATTACCGATACCATCCGGGCCAGCGGCGCAGGAATTATTCAGGTGCTCAATTATTGTTGCAATATCTAGAATCGTCACCTTGCACACCCATACAGCATCTGGCATGGCTATATTGGAGTCGGCTTTATGTGATGCCCCCAACGTTAATTCAATGTGAGCTGCCCATGCAAGTTCTGCAACACCATTTATCATTGAAGCACTTTTGTCAGCCCCATGAATAGCTTGCCAGATTGCATTGTTATTAATTGTGGTTGCCAACAGAGCAATGTGTTGCCATTTTTCCCTCTCACATCTCGATTTGTGTTCCCTAAGCCAACTATGATACTTCTTTTTTGCCAATTTAATATGGTAAGTAATCTCAAACGGAGTATATAAGCCCAGTGCAGGAAATAATACTTCAGATATTTCAGCACGCAATATCTTTTTTGCAAGAGCAACTCGAGCATCAAAGTTGCTTTTTATAAGGCTTATTACAGTGCTCATGCGTACTTTTATAAACTATCTGTACAATGGTGGTTTCTTTGATGTTGGAGATCAGCATCTTAAAGCAACCTACTATATTAAATGTTGTACGTAGGTCAAGGCCGTCAAATTGCTCAATAAATCGAGGCAAGAGCAGGTAAGAAGCTGTTTGAGCTTCACTAAAACTTGAAGCATTCCGGTGAATACAATTATGCTTGTTGTTTAGATAGATGTCACCATTCAGATCATAAGACCTTATAACTGGGCTATTGCTAGAGCGTTTCAGAAGAACACAAAGGGGGAGATGGTCACTTTCCTCTCGAGGCAAGAGGGCCATGTCCTCCACTAGAGACAACCCTCGCTGATTCACGAATACGTAGTCTATAGTGGGTGCACTGTTACCACCGAGTCTCGTGTGGGCCATCTGGACATCCCCAGCACAATGATCATTAATAGAAATAAACCCGAAAGCCTCAAACAACTTTGTCCTAGTTTTTCCTTGTTGATTGGAAGTGGGCATCTTAACTGGTGCGGATTCGTAGATCTGTGGATAGACCGGAATGGAAAGTACTGTGGGCGCATTGAAATCACCCACAATCCATATTGGAAACAATTGGTGGTAGGATTCCAATATTTGTCTTACTGTTGAGCCGTTGATTTTAGTCGCAGTGCATTTGGGGGGGGGTCATAAATGTTAATCATTATTATTTCTGTCTTTATATAAGGTATTATATACCTTACTTTTACTAATTGAACCATTGTGGAGGAGCCCCTAACTTCACTAATGAACAACGGGTCCCGGACTGATATCAGCAAACCACCCTTTGGACGGCCAATCGGCCCTTTAGTAGCATCCCTCTGCAAGGTGTTGCGGCCATCGTGGTGGGTAGGATCAGTAAGCCAGGTTTCTTGTAGTGCAATAATTGAAAAAACATCCATGTCGGCCAAAAGATCACCGTCATTAAACAGGTGAGAGTGTTCCATGAACACAAAATATTAATGTCATTGTGACATTGTGGAAAAGTGAGTTTTAAATATGGTTGGCAACCATTGCAGTAACCGTCGTCAGCACTCTGTACTACACCAACAAGATTAGCATCAGTGAGGCGTCTCCCGCTACAATTGGGCACTGGGACATACGTTCCCTTGTATGCACAGGCTAATATATTTGAATCAAGAGTGGGTGATTCAATTTCTCAACGTTTTTATGGATCGGTAGAGAGGACTGCTTTTTATTACCAGGTGTATACTTGCCACGAGCAGTATCTGCCACCTGAGTTCTGGTTTAAGTGGGTGGCATCATCGCAATATTGCATGAATAACCAATTCTAAGCAGTTCGGTTTCATACATTAATAGTGGGTGGCATCATCGCAATATTGCATGAATAACCAATTCTAAGCAGTTCGGTTTCATACATTAATAGGTATTCTAGAGTAGCCTCAGATTTAAACCAAATATTAGATATATAGGTTGGTGTATTCTCCATCTGGTCAACTATTTTAATATCCTCAGTTGATATAACTCTCAATGGTACAACAGAGTGCAGAATACTTAAAATAGCTGCACAATTAAGAGGGGGGAGATGTTCCACTGCCGATGCAGGCTGTGTCTGGAGGGCTTTAAATTGTCCACCCACAACAGACCTAGAGAGATTCTCTGATATAGATAGGGGTGCATTATTCTGTACAGGCACACATGTCCGTCAACTTGGCCTGTGTAAGAGGCCCGGGATGACAATCAGAGCTCAATGCTAAGACAGAAATACCATCATTTTGTGGTATGCTAGTGCTCTTTCCGTCGGCAGGAGGTGGCGGTCTTACTACACAAGATGCAGCTACCACTACAGCACTGCAAGATGAGTCAACTGCCTCAATGGCAACTAAGTTGGAGGGTACGACAACAGGTGGTTTAGTTGCAGTAGTATTAGAGGACTTGATAATCTCCTCATCAAAGATGTTACCAAGCATACTTTTATCCGGTACAATACAGGCATTCTTACGCTTCGTAACCTCTTGGCGTACATGAATGCTTGAGACGTAGCTTTCTTTCTGCGTTTAGCAGGAGCTCCTTTAGCTTTTGCTGTTATCTGATCAGTTACTTCAGGATTGGAATTTTATATAGACACACTGTCAGCTGGAGCTAAGATCACCCCTGGGCTCTCATCATTGCCCTTCACGACAAAACCAGTTATATCAGTGTTAGTGCCTTGCTCACGTAGAGCTTTCCTCAAACGGTTAATGCTCTTGTGGACGAGCAGGGATTGTAAATCAAGTTTATTTTCTAACCGCTCACATTTGGCTATCTGTGTAGTCAATAGGCATTCAAAAGCCATAGACCTGTCATACTTTCGTTACTGATATCGTGGAGTACAGTGTACATTATGTCAGATTGTTCAGGAGGATCATGAGGATCAGCAGGCATGAGGGGTAAATCAGAGGGGAGACCTAGTTCCTCCAATTTCAACACAGCCAACCCAGTAGAAGTAACACCCCCCCCCCCCTGTTGAGAACCATTGTCGGAGGGAAAACCCAGACAGGGTACATGTGAGTAATGGGGATCTAAAGTTAGAGAGCAGGGTGAAGATGGAACATCACCTAGGTATTCGACCTCGAGGTTACCAAACTGAGGTCTATGGTGTTACTCTGTCCCTCTATACTTGAACTATGTATCATGGCGATTGTAAGGGTAGTAACAGGAGTGAGCAGACTGGCAGCTACCACAGCACCCCGTCCCTTAAGAGATAATGCCAAACAAGGAAGATCAACATGAGTACCCAGAGACGAATTAACAACATTATTACACAACCTATCATGCACAGGCTCAAGCTCAGACACAATTCCTGTCTGTATCACACTTACTGGCTTAATTGGCACAATGAAAACACTTTCTATAAATTTAGAACCCAGGTAGCTCAGCGAAGCATTCAGATTTGCAACAATGTCACTTACTGCATTAGATTCATCATTTGAGCTGAGAGTGCTCACTTTGGGAAAGTAAGAGGTAAGTTTCCTCACTTTAGTACTAGTAAGGGACTTAGGGATGATTGTAGGCGGACATACTCGGCTACATCGTCGCATGGGCAAAGGCTCTTCAGATAATGATTCAAGGTCGGTCATAGGGTCGCCCATAGGGAACACTAAGAGGGGCAGGAGAGAGCCTGAAGCAGACCACAGAAAGGGAGGAAGGAGAGGGTGCACACATCAGTCACACACTTGGCCTGGAGGGCGAGGGACTCGCGCAGTTGGCTTAACCAGGTATGGCGTTAGACGACAGTTGTACAGCTGCTTTTTTTGTCAGCAGTAAAGAAACTAAGCAAACAGACTGAGTAAATGGACACTTGGGCACCCGAGGGGGAAAAAAGATCAAAGTAAACAGGGCAGAGTTTTTCTACACCTACCTGCAGTGGTGGCAATAAACGCTCATACTGACACTCACTGACTCAAAACTCAACAATAGTGCTCAGCGAGCAGCGAGAGAGTGCTAGAGCAACAAAGTGATGCTACAGCTGGTGCTGGTGCAAGCCAGCGATCTGCAAACATCACTTGCTAAAAGGCAAATGCGTGTGCGTCGGTGCTGATATAGGTGCTTCTGGGTAAAGGGGGTGGAGCCAGGCAATTTCCACTCTAAAAGGCAAACAAATGGAAGAATAACAACGTGTTGTTGATTATGATAAGTATACTTCTTAGTAACTGTATGAGCGGCCATAAAAGTCCAATATGTGGTCCATACCGCGTGGTTTTCGTCCAAACAGCACAGGCAGCACAGGCAGCAAACGGCACTTGCTAAAAGGCGCTTCAGAAAATGTGCTGAGTAGTAAAAATACCTACAGGATTACTTTCTCTTGTATTCTCTTTTATCCCACCTCTTTTGGCACTGGGACTCCCCTAAAGTTCTGCGACTCTGTGGTAGGATTGTGGCCTTCAATTCAAAAACTTTTGTACATTTGTTGGCTTTCCCAGCCTGGATACTGTGAGAAACCGGAAGGTGCCTCACTCGCTAGTCCCCGGTATCTGTCATCCAGGTAGCCAGGACACGGCCATTGCTATTGGATCCAGTTTCGGGGGTGAACCAGTGCGGGAGGGTCACCTGGGTTAAGAGTCTTCGGGGAGTGGAAGTGGGAAACCGAAAGGTGAGACGCGTTACCTTCTTCCTTAGGACACTTTTTCCCCATCTTACCCCATAGGATATCTAGAAACTCAACCCCCCACCCCTGTTTCTTCACACAAACACTTTCTCAGACCGATTACCATGAAAGACAACGGACTAATACCATAGCCGTACACCTGACATGTCCCAACACGAGGGTCCAGCAGAGTCAGGCAATTGCCGATAATTACATACACCGGACTTCCCTTCCCTTTCCCCATAGGGATAAAAGGCTGAGCATGAAAACACACTCTGAGCAAGGCCAAACGCATGAGGACGCAGCTTTTCCAGGACGGCAGTAACAGAGGAGAAAGGCAGTGAGACCTGAAAGGACGACGAGGAGGGAATTGCCCTTGCACTTTTCAACCCAGACCCGCGGAACCTCTGAGAAGGGAAACGTAAGACCGGCAATTGTAGTTGGCAAATGGTGCGAATGTCAGCGGTACATGGGACCCTCCCACAATGATAGTCAGGGCAGGGAGAAGCGGTTGCCATTGTAGTATCGTCCTTGACTTCGGAGGCAGGAGACGCCAACAGAGTTTGGCACAGCTGGTGAGTCGGGAAGAACTGATTAAAAAAAAAAACCACTGGATAATAAAATGGACTGTGTGGGGCTCAAGGTTGCAAAGAGCAACATTATATGAAGAAAGAAGACTAATGGACAAAGGCCCTTTTGTAAGCCGAAATTGGTATCAGAGTTAGAGTAGTCGAGCACCACGTGTGCGCTCATTCGAATGACTGGTGCCTCGCCCCTGAACAAGGAGAATGTTTTGAATTGAGAAATCGAAGTGGTCCTGCAGCAGGTTATGTTAAATCCCGTGCATAGTCGAAAGTCTTCGGTTGTTGTAGAAACTACAGGTACCAAGAGGCCCTAGGGGAGGCCGGCGTGAGGTGTCGGAGTGGTCATACGAGGGTCAAGCCAAACCCATTGTACAGTCGAAGGAGAGATGCCTGCATATTGGGGTGAGCAATAATACACCCGTGAACATTGTGATGGAGTATGAACCCGACTGAGGGATGTCCACAGTGAGTGGTGGGTCTGAGCCCGACTAAGGGAGGCTAACGTTGAGAGAAGGATCAGAGCCTTGTCCCATGCTAAAAACGTGGGGAAGGTGACCCCCGGCCATCCTGACTTATTTTGTAAACACTTCTTTATTTTCTTGTGAACATTATCCCACACTCTTGTAGCATAGCGGTAAGGATTGGCAATAGTTTTTTTTTTATTTTTATTTTAGTATTGGTCCTTTTTATTTGACTAGACTACACTAGGACTGTATTATTATTATTTAATGGTCGTAGCTTGCTCCCATCTTAGATTTAAGTTTAGATTAGGCGTTTGTCTCACCCAATTTACAGTTCAATAAACACCCTTGAACTGTGATCACTTGTCTGTCTTACTTTGATTCCATGCCTTCCTTACAACACAAATCCCACGTCTTCCTTTGACTGACTGGTCCACAGGACTTGTCTCCATATAATTCTCTTACTTTCTGAAAATGAACATGACTTCCCAGTCCTTCATAGATTATATTTGTGTTTCTTTCATTTTCCTTACATGGGGTTGGATACCCGTTCCATGCTTTCAGGCTTTCACGCTCTGCGATTTCTCCAGCCTTGATATGTGTTATTCGTTAACACTTTAATTCCAGATTACCTGGGTCTTGTGCTCATCTGTTTCACAGTGTTTCGTACCGAGAATGGTTCTCCCACAGCTTATCGTCTCCCTATCCGTGTCTGTCACCGCTCGGACTGGCACTTGCCGTGTGGAGGTCAGAGACCTGGGCTCCTTGCTCGTTTCTGGTTTCGACGTCTGTTGCTGGGCGCCCACCCCACCACCGTGCTTGAGTGGTCATGCCACCAGAAAAGACGGTTTGACTCCCATCTCGGCTCCTTTCCGGCTCGGAGCCTCCTGCTTGTTCATCGCACCTGCTGCGTAGCCTCTCACTAGCGGGCATTGCTCCTGCTACGCCACCGATGGCTCTGTCGCTGTGCGTAGCTCTGCCCCTCCATGACGTGTTTCCAGAGGCTTGCCATTGCGTTCCGTTAATTCTCCTCATAGTGGAGGAATCACACACAGCTTCTCCAGTCTCTCTCCATTCACAGTTCTTATTCTGTGCATGTATGTCATCATGATTAGAAAAGGCGTGTCCTTCTTTGTTTAAGGTGCCCACCAGATAAGTCGTCATTACCTGAAGCCAGTAGGGTGGAAGGAGCCTCCTCGTCCCAGTGGATCATGTGGAAAGAGTATTGATACAATGTTGAAGAGTCGAGGAGAGCTCAGGGAGTCTTTCCCTAGTCATAAAGATAAAATTGAAGTAACTCAATGAAAGTCTGTTAAAAAACTGGATGTAGAGGAGCCACCAGAGGGCGCCGAGATGATATGACGCGTCCGTGACTGTCTCCTCCGTGGACTGCGTGTTTAGGGACCTGAGCCCCCCCCAAAACGCCCCAGGAGTGAGCCCTGGACCCTGAGAAGCCCCCTTGAAGGTGCTGTGCTTCGTGGGAGCGCTTTTCCGGCTCTTCTAGGTGCTTTGGAGCCCCTGTTCGACTGGTGTATCGGCTGGAGGGGGAGGGTTCCTGCCTTTTGGTCCGGCCCGGGTCCTTCCCTCCCCGGCCTGTGGGGTTCAGTGACTGCGGGTCCCTGCTGGGGTCCTGTACGTTGGGGGATCACCCCCCACCCGCAGTAGGAGGGCTGAGCGTTCTGGACTTTAGAGGTTGCAGTGTTTGTCAGAGGCTCTGCGTGTCGTGGGCCATTTTGGAGCGCGAAGGATCAGCTACCCGCCGCCCTCTCACTGCGACCGTCCGTGCGCCCTGCTGGCTGTTGGAGCGGCCCCGGCGGGTGGTGAGCCGGCCTCGCGGGGCAGAGTTGGTGCTCCTCGTCGGCGATCAGAACCGGTGGGGGCCGCTTCCCCCCACCCCCGTGTAGGAGGAAGGTGTAGGTCCTGTGCGACGGTTTGCTGGAGGAGAGAGGAGTGGACATTGTGGGGTGGGGGTGCCATGGTCTCCTTTGGGTGTCCTCGACCCCACACTCGGTGATGGACTGGTGAGGGAGCGTGAGCACAGAGAGCCTATCCAGAGCGGGTGGGTGCAGCAGTCGGCTAGCCCCTTATTGACTCCTCTGTCGCTCCTGACTGATGGCTGAGATCGTCTGCAGCAGGGAGGTCTGACCAGCGAAGCGGAGTGCGAACGTGGCTGGTGTTGGCCCCCTGGACAGAAGCTTTGAGTGAGACCGTAGCTGTTGTCGGTCGGGGGAGCGGCACCAGACCTCTTGCGTTCTTCTTGTGGCTGCGGGTTGTGGGCTCCGGAGCGGGCCTGGGTGGACCTGGACAGAAATTCCTGGCCCTGCTTCTGTCGTAGCTCACGCTCCGCGGCGGCTGGTGGAGCGGACCTCTTTTGGTCGGAATTGAGGTTGCCCGGATGGGTGACTGGGTCTCCTCCGCCAGGCCCTGAGAGGACTTGGGGTCTCCACCTGGGGGCAGTGGTTGATCCTGTGTGGATGAAAAAAGTATAGGAGGGCCTTTGCACCCTTTGCCGGTCAGCTGTCCCTCTCGCCTCCCCCCCTTACCCCTGTAAGTCAGTGGTGACGTTTGAGAGTTGGTCCTGGGGGCGAGGGAGGGCTCCCCTCATCTATCTGTGGCTGGCGCTCGTTGGGGGGGGGGTGAGCCTCTCCAGGTAGTGAACCCTCTGCGGAGTGCCCCCTAATCCCCTTGCTTCTGGGTTGACCCCGGCAGCCGTTGGAGGGGGGCCGCTGTGTTGGGTGTCGGGTCCTGGGTCCTGAGTCCCCCCTGGTCATTCGGGAGTCTGGAGCGGGCCCTGTCTCTTGGGGATATCCTCTGTTTCTCCCTTTGGGCTGTGTTAGGAGCGTCCCCGGATGAGCTGGGCTAAGTCTCTACTAAAGTATTGTTATGCTCCTCCGCTAGTCCAGATCTCTCCCGACATGTCGGCCAAGGCGCCGAGCGAGACCTTAGATGCCCAGGAGGTCAATAGAAACATGACTGCCTTGTTGGAGGAAATTTGCGGCTTTCGGGCAGACATTGGTCGCAGACTGGACTCTTTGGACAAAAAGGTGGACTCTGTGGAGGAGCGGGTCCAGGCTTTGGAGGCTAACCAGTCTTCGGTGGACATTTTGGAAACCCAGATGGACATGCGCATTTCGGAACTTGAGCGAAGAGATTCCTCGAAGTACCGGAACGGGAGGGGGAATCTCGGGGGGGATATTCTAAGGATTGTCAACTCAGTGATTCGTAAATTGTTTGACGAGGGTAACATTGACGAACCGACTATCGGCAGAGCTCACAGAGCGGGTACCCCTGGCAGAGGTCCCAGGTCTATATTGGTGAAATTTCATTATTTTTCAGAGAAGTCCAAGATTCTTGACCTGGCCAAGAAAAAGGGGCCCGTTTCTTGGGAGAACTCGGAGGTGACAATCTACCAGGACCTTTCGGCCTTTACCCTTGCTCATTGCCGTCTGTGTGCTCCACTAACTACCTGGCTTCGGTCTAAGGGAGTGGGATATAGATGGGGCCATCCCTTTGCTCTAGCATTTGAGTTAGATGGGTATAAGTACTCCCTGGTTTCCGAAGATGACATTCAGAGAGTTTCTGGTGAGATAATGTGAGCGCTCAAGAAGGGGTCTCCCCAGGGGGTGGACAATGTAGATGTGCCCCAAGTGGGCCAGCAGAGACGCCGAGTACGAGGCCATAGGAACTTTCGTAAGGTGTCCCCAGCCTCGCCAAATGCATCCACGGCGTGAACTTTTTTTTTTTTTTTTAGGCGTGTGGGGTAGAGGGGCCGTGGCGAGGTAGCGTTAATCAGAGCAACTGTTTTGGCCGGGGGGTTGTGTGGCGGGAGTGAGGTAGGGGGTTGAGTCATCTCTTGTGGTACTGTTTCGGGATGACGGGGGGGAGGAGGTGGAGGGATATACTTACTAGTGGTGTTATGGAGTAAGGCGGGGCTCATAACAGGTCAGCTTTGTTAGGTGTCTTTGGTCCTGGAGGCTGACGCTGGTGGCCTGGATCTGGTGGCATTCACAATGTCTCAGGTATTCCAGGTGCTTAGGGGGGAAGGGGGTTGTTGGGGACGGTTCTAAGTTTGGGGTTATATTTGTGGTTTATCTTTCTACCGAGTTGGGACCTGATAAATGTGGAGAGTGCTTCTCCTTTTCGAAGGCGGGTTTATGAGTGTGCCCTGGGGAATTCGGCCTATGAGTTCTTCCAGGGGAGAATTTGGGTGCACACATGTTTCCTTCATGGTTGATTCTATCTAGTGCTGACCCTGGGTTCATTGAATGTACGGGGCTTGAATTCTCCCCATAAGAGATCCCTGGTATTGCGAGAATTTAAGAAGTGGAAACTCCAGGTGTTATTCCTCCAGGAAACCCATTGGGTGAGGGGTAGGTAGATGACCCTCAGAGCTAACAGTGTGCAGGAAGTTTTTCATGCTTCTTTTCGAGCTAAGAAGAGGGGGGTGGCTATAGTGGTGTCACCGAGTGCTCATTTTGTTCCTCTGTCCACCCAAAAGGATCCTGAGGGCTGCTTTGTAATGGTGAAGGGGGAAATTAAGGGTAGTAAGGTGACGTTGGTGTCTGTCTATGCCCAAACGATTCCTAGGATAGATTTTGGGAGGAGACCAAGTCTATAATTCTTGAATTTGTGGAAGGGGCTCTCTTGGTGGGTGGGGACTTCAATATGGTTCTTGATCCCGCTGCTGATAGGAAGGCAGAGTGTCCCTGTTTGGTTACTAGCGGACAAAGGAGGATTTCGGCTTCGTTTCGGAGTACGAATGTGGCCTTGGGTATCTCGGACTCCCATGTTTCTAGGGTGGGATGCTAACCTCTTTTCACCTTCTTTTCTAGACCTCATACTTCCTTCTCTCGTATTGATTATATTTTGGTGGACTATTTGGTGAAGGAGAGGGTCTCCAACTGGGGGTGGAATTGGTCCCTTGGTCGGACCATGATCTGGTGCGGGCTCAGATTGGTCTTCTCCCCGCTCACCCACAGAGTTTCAGATGGACTTGTAACGATCTTCTTTTGCAGGATACGGTCCTATCTCAGGAACTTTTGACTGAGATTAAATCCTTTTTTGAGGTTAACGATAATGGGGAGGTGGGGGTAGCCGGAGTTTGGGAGGCGTTTAAAGCCACGATAAGGGGGGTACTTATTGGCATGGGAGCTCGAAGGAAGCGGGAGTGGGGTAGGGAGGAGAAACTCCTATGTGATAAAATTGAGGCTATTCAGCCAGGGGGCAAGCTTAAAACCCAACTTTGTCCGGGCAAATGGGAGGAGCTCCAGCAGCTTAAAGCTCAATTGGCAGCCCTTATGGTGGGTCAAACTGAAAGAAAATTAGCGTTCCTAAAGCAAAAGTATATGGAGAGGGGAGAGAAAGCAGATGAGATTCTCGCTTGGAGGCTTGGGGAACTTAGGAATGGCAAGAGGGTGCATGTTCTGCGAACTCAGGGGGGAAGTAGATGTACGGAGGACTCTGGTATTGCTGAGCTCTTCCGCCGCTATTATGAGCATCTTTATGCTTCCAAAAGCGGTGGGGAGGTCTCTGAGGTTGATGCGTTCTTGGCTGATCTGCCGATCCCCTGTCTCTCGCCTGAGCAGGCGGGTCTATTGGATGACCCTATCTCGCCCAAGGAAATTGTGGATACAATCAGCTCTCTGAAGGGAGGGACCACGCCGGGGGACGATGGATTCACTGTTTCCTTTTATAAGTCCTTTGGGTCTACCCTTGCTCCCTTTTTGGCTAAGCTGTTTAACTCTGCTCTCGACTCGGGAGCCCTGCCTCAATCGATGTTGTCAGCCCTTATTGTGGTTATCCCTAAGGAGGGGAAAGACCCCTCTCTGTCATTCTTACTGCCCCAACTCGTTACTTTACAACAATGTAAAATAGATTAGCCCAGAATCTCCCCTCCCTAATCCACAGAGACCAGGTGGGCTTTATTTCGGGTAGACAGGGGTCCGACAATATCAGGAAGACCCTGGATCTCATGCACGAAACCTAGGTAGGAGGGCTGGATGCCTATTTGCTTTCTGTCGACTCAGAGAAAGCTTTTGACCGGGTCGAGTGGCCGTACATGGGGAGGATGTTGCAACGAATGGGGTTGGAGAGTAGGTTTTGTCGCTGCCTCGCTGCTCTGTACAATGGGCCTTCAGCAAGGGTGTTGGTGAACGGCACTGTATCCGATCGGCTCTTCCTTTCTCGGGGGGCTAGGCAGGGATGCCCCATATCTCCCTTGTTATATGCTCTTGCAAGGGAACCACTTCCTATAGCGATTAGGCAGCATCTGGGGATTTCGGGGATAAGAGTGGGGGATCTGGAATTCAAGCTTTCTCTATTTGCGGATGACATCTTAGCATACTTAACTAATCTGGACGTCTCCCTCCCAAACCTTCTTTCTTTGATTCGAGCCTTTGGAGTTTTCTCAGGTCTGAAGATTAACCCGTCCAAGTCTTCTTTAATGCCGGTAGGGCAGAATCCCCGGGTTGTTGAGGAGGGGGCTACGGTGGAGGGTACTCGGGTTGTTGAGGAGGGGGCTACAGTGGGAGGGTATCAGGGGGGTGCTCTCAGATATCCTCTATCTCGGAATCCACATCCCGAGAGATCTGAATTCCTTATTTGAAACTAACTATCCTCCAATTCTCTCCAGAATTAGGGCTGATCTTGTTAGGTGGGCTCCCTTGACCCTCTCATGGTTCGGTCGGATGGTATCCGTCAAGATGAATATTCTTCCCCGCCTCCTTTATCTCTTCGCCTCCCTTCCCGTTAGAATCCCAGAGTCGTTTTTTCGGTCTCTTCACTTTCCTATTCACCGGTTTGTATGGAGGGGCAGGAAGTCGAGGATTAGACACAACACTTTGACTCTCCCTAGGTCTTTTGGGGGGGAGGGGGTCGGATTTCCTGATTTCCTCCTGTACTATAAGGCTACCCAGCTTAGAGTCTTACTGGAACACCTGAGGGAAGACTTGCGTACCTATTGGACCTACATAGAGGATAATCACACACACCCTCTGAAGGTAAGGGATTGGTTGTGGGCTCCTGGAGGTGCCCTCCCGCGCCGACTGAGGTCACACCCCACATTGGCAGTATTGTGGGAGTTATGGAGGCCCTCTAGGGAGAATCTAGGGAAAATCTAGCTCTTTCATCGTGGCCTTCCCATCTTTCTTCACTTTGGGGTCCCCCCCCTGGAGCTGGGTAATAGAGGGTTGCGTAATACTCAGAAATGGTCAGATATGGGCCTAGAGAGGGCAGCCCAGTTATTTCGCCAAGGCTCTTTTGTCGACTTTGACTCGGTGGTAGAGGATATGTGGGATTGTCCGATGTCAATCTTCGAGTATCTGTGAGTTAAAGGCATTCTTACCTCTCTCCCCGGTGCGGCTGATCTGGTGCGTCCACTCTCCCTTTTTGAGAAGATGCTAGTAGAGTCTCGATCCCGTAAGGGATCCCTTTCCAGAATTTATGGGGCCCTGATAACGGCCCAGCTTCAGGGTAGACAGGGTTTCAAGCATGTTTGGAGTGAGGAGCTAGGATCAGTGATTGACGATTCCACCTGGTCTAATATTTTTGACACCCTATTCTCTGGTTCTCTGTACACTGCGGCATTGGAGCACAATTTCAAGATTTTGCATATGTGGCATCTCCCTCCGGCAAGGTTGTCAAGGATGTATAAGGGTCTCGCTCCCAAGTGTCTGAAGGAATGTGGCTCTCAGGTTACGCATTTCCTTATGTGGTGGGAGAGTCTACGTGTTCAGGTCTTTTGGTCTGAGCTTCTCAGTTGGATTAAGGACATAATGGGTATCACTGTGGCTAACGGACCCCTGGAGATTTTGTTTGGGGTTACGAGATCAGAGGATGAAGTGGAGGTCCTCCCACGGGCAGTATGGGGGATGTTGAGAGCGGGGAGGTTAGCCCTGGCGCAAAATTGGAAAAGTAGCTGGACCCCATCCAAATCTGAGTGGTTGTCTAAATTGTGGGTAATATTTACATATGAGAAACTGTCTGCGTTGGTCCATGATTCTATGACTTCCTTTCTGCAGGAGTGGTCCCCGGTACTGTTGCATGAGGACTGTGAGTCGCGGAGACTTTGAGGGAATCACATTTGCTATCCCAAACCCCACGTTTGTGGTTCATGGGTCTAGGATTGGGGGCTCCACTTCAGCCTTTTGGTTTCTTCCCACTCTATTGGGTCAGCAAACGTCCGAAGCATGTCTGTTAGGTTATGTTCCCGTCTTTTCGAAGGTGGGTGGTCCTATTCAGATCTCGGTAATTGGGTAGTTGGCGGGGTGGAGGGGGGGTTTATGTTGAATTTTTTGTGGGGGTCGGGGGGAATGTGCTTACCTGCAATGTATGTTTTATTTGGTATCTTGAAAATGTTCAATAAAATTTAATGGTAAAAAAAAAACTGGATGTAGACTAGGAGAAGAGAGCCATTCTCCTAGTCAACTGATGATTTTTGGAACGTTGATTAAGCCGAACTCTGAAAGACTTCTACGCAGGAGAAGAGAGTCGTTACCCTGGTTTTTAATTAGATCTCTTTCCCTGAGTTAATTAGTTTGAGGAAAAGGGAAACGATGAAGCCCGTTAAGCAGAAACTCGTACCATTTGAAAGTTGTCTCCAACAGCAAAGAGGCGTCCCTCCTCAAAGCAGCAACGGTCTAGAAACACTGAGTTTCTGTGTCCCAATGGGAACTTCGGAACCGTGTAAGATAACCTGCGTTTAGTAGTTGGTCTTTCATTCAAGTCAATCTTCATATTTGCCTGTTTTCTCTCGCCATTATTTTGTGTCAACACTGTATCAGCCCAAGAGTCCGCTTCCCCCCCCCACCCCTTTCTTTTCAAAAAAAGGGACGAAACCCTTAAACCCCTTACAAAGGGACTCTAAGAGAAGCAAACAAGGCAAGAGAAAACTGAATTCGAATAAGAGACTTTCAAGTCAAAGTCTAAAACACAAGCTAGGAGAAGGGAGGCATTCTCTTGGCCATAGACATTTTGACACTAGAGAAGGAAGGCATTCCCCTGGGATGTGGTTTTGTTGCTTTTGGATTTTTGTGTTTCAGTGGTAGGGATAGTTTAGAACTTTGGACCAAGACGGTGAATTTTTATTTAGACAGCACAGACTTCCTGACAGACCCGAGCTTTAGTTTGGTTGAGGCAGGGGAAAACCAGCTTTAGAGATAAGAGAAATATAAGAATTTGAAATACCCAATACAAGTTTATAGCAATGACTTTAAGATCCTGATCAAACCTCTCATTCTATGTCACCACAGATCATCCTATACTCGCTTAACCCATCACAATTTACCTCTAGGCCCTGCCTATCCATGATACTTTCATACATAATTGTAAACATGTTAATATATTTAATGTCCCTGCCTGCTGTCATTCATAATTGGTTTTATGTTAATACGTATATTGTCTAAACACCCTACGTATGGCTTTGGCCTGATATTATATTATGTTTTTTTCCCCTGTCGTCCCTGGTCCATGTCCCATTTGTATTTCCCCCTTCCATCACCCAGTGCATTCTCAGCCCATAAAAATGTAATATTGTAAAGGCACCCCAGCCAGGGGTTACCTCTGTTAACCACAATCATATCCCATGCAAAGTAATTTCTTTTTAAAATAGCATCTCTATTGTTCAATCAATAAAAAAAATTCCCCAAGAAAACACAAATGAATTTATTCTAAAATGGACTCCCAGACTAGGCACTTTCCCAATAACAGTAGAAATTAGGATGTGTGTTGTAGGTAACCCTTCACAAACACTTAAAACACACTAGCATATTTACATTAACAAATGTGAAAACACAAATAAATCTGTTCCAAGACTGATTCCTGAATGGGGCAACTTCCACAGCAAGAGATATAATATGTGCCAGAATGTATGGCGTTGAACTGCTGAGGCAGTCTGGACCAGCATTGTGTTATGCAGTCCCGGCAGGGCGCGTTGCATAATCTGGGTCAGAAGTCACCAATCAGCTTGACCGATTCAGTCAATGGGCCTCATTCCGGGTTCGGAGCTAACCATGGAGTAATTAGCTCCATGGTTGCCTCCGAAACCGTCCCAAATCCGGCATGGTGAATGGAGTAATTACCGGTCCATTCCAGGGTTGGAGGGACCGGTAATTCCCCTTTCACCTTTTGCCCTACCCCCTTCCCATTTCTGCCCCATAGGGCTCAATGGGAATGGGGAAGGAGGTAATTACAGCACCGTAAATTATGGTACCGTAATTACCTCCGAAGTACCTTTGCGGGTCCCGTACTTAACTCCTGCTAAAAGCAGGAGGTAAGGATGGACCCGCAAAGGGACCTCGGAATACAGAGGTAAGGGATTACTGGCATCGGCACCCTTACCGGTGCCGGTAATTCCTTACCTCCAACCTCGGAATGACCCCTAATCTAGCTGCATGTAAGAAAGAGGCATGCTGCGTCAGTTTGTATCACATCTTGTTATTCCTGGGCAGATGATTGCTGCTGTGCGTTCTGCAAAATAGAGAAATGGGGTTTTCTTCCTTCAAAAGATTTCAATATACCTTTTACCCTTTTAGGGGTTTCCAACAAGAGGTAGGTGAAGCACACAGCTGTCTGTATTTGGTGGAGGGGGAAATAAGATTGAGGTTTAAATTCTGCCTCACCCCTCCAACACACACACACACATGAGGTTGCAGCATTCATGTACATGAGAAAACTAGATGGAGAAAAATTCCCTGCCTTCAAAATAAAAACTAAGGGTGCTTGTCGTAGTTCAAAATTAGTCCTTTGTCCAAAATCCTGAATACTAACTGGTCATACCACTTTAGAAAAACCTATCTAAAAAGAAAAAGAGGCTTACACAACAGCCTCTGCATGAGCTTCTGCCTGACACGGCTCGTGGAGGACTTATCTCAGTCTCAAAGTTGTGTTAGGATTTTCCTACGCAGCATCCAGTTCTCATGCATAATTCATCAATTTAAAATATAAGTATTTTTATGCAGTTCTGGCTTTCCCACTCTCTGGGGGAATAGAAGACAAATCCTCTTGCTTTATATCATTCGCTATTTACCATTAGTTAAATCCCTCCAGGATTACTTTTGCATGTATTCTCTTTTATCCCACCTCTTTTTGGCACTGGGACTCCCCTAAAGCCCTGTGACTATGGGGTAGGATTGTGGCCTTCAATTCAAACACTTTTGTACATTTGTTGGCTTCCCCAGCCTGCATACAAATCCCACGTCTTCCTTTGACTCAGTGTGCCACAGGACGTATGTCCATATAATTCTTGTACTTTCTGAAACTGAACACAACTTCCCAGGCCTTCATAGATAATGTTTGTGTTTCTTTCATTTTCTTTACATGGGGCAGAATGCCTGTTCCATGCTTTCAGGCTCACAGTGATTTCTCCAGCCTTGATATGTGTTATTCGCAACACTTTAATTCCAGATACCTGGGTCTTGTGCGCATCTGTTTCCTAGTTTTTTGCTCAAGAATGGTTTCGCCACTTTCTGACCCCACAGCTTATCGCCTTCGTGTTCGTCACTGCTTGGACCGGCACTCGCCGCGTGGAGCTCAGAGACCCGGGCTCCTTGCTTGTTTCTGGTTTCGGTTGCTGGGTGCCCACCCAACCACTTGGCTTTAGTGGTCGCGCCACCAGTAAAGATGGTTTGCCTCCCGTCTCATCTCCTTTCCGGCTCGTAGCTTCCTACTTGTTCATCATACCCGCTGCATACCCTCTAGTTAGAGTGCCTTGCTCCTGCTATGCCACCGCTGGCTCTGGGGTTGTGTGTAGCTCCGACCCTCCATGATGTGATTCCAGAGGATCGCCATTGCATGCCGTTGATTCTCCTCCCTGGGGAGGAGTCGCGCACAGCTTCTCCAGTCTCTCTCCATTCACACTCCTTATTCTGTGCATGTATGTCATGATTAGAAAAGGTGTGTCCATCATTTACGGTGGTCACCAGATAAGTCGGCATTACCTGAAGCCAATAGGGTGGAAGGAGGATTGCTGGTATTTGTAGTAAAGAACTGAGAACACTCGGTTCTTTCAAGTTCCCTGTATGCAGACAGTGTAGTCTTTTCATGGAGGTCCTCATTGGACTGTCAGTCCTTGTGCCCTAGAGCGGAGTCACTCCCAGTGAGGTTCCACTTGCCCAGACCCCTAGGGAGGGGCTTGCAGAGAGGGCTCACCTCTCTAGCCTCACAGGGGGTGGCTCCCCTCTGGGAACAAGGGATGAATTGTCCAGATTTGTCACAGTACTGATTTCCTCCAGTGCATGCTCATGTCATTTTCCATTTATGCACAATCAGAGAAACTAGACAAATCTGAACTTAACTGATAGCATTGCCATGAAACAGTATGTAAATGTAATGGACCAACACTGGTCTTGCCCAGATTAAAGGGACAGTGGTTACTGCTGCACTCTAAAACCTAATCACCACCACTGCTGAACAAACCAAATGAATTAGAAGCCCTATGGGTTTGCATTGTATGTTGTGAGATGTTAGTGCTTAAAGTATGTCTTATATTTATGAAAATTAGATATGCGATCATTTTGTGAAATCACAATTCCCTCCTTGAGAACTAAGTAATGCTTATCAATTGCAGAAACATTCATTACTTTAGAGATGGAATTGAGTTAAGAACTCAGGGGTATACCAACTTCATTAAGTCACTCGAGTCTAGGACCCTTTTTTAAAATGTTTACAAGCCATGAATCCGTTTTTTTTAATTTACAATCCTCACACAGGCTTGACCTGCAAGAATTCTATACCTTATATATTATGATTATACTAGGCATATGAAAGCAGTGATGGGGAAGTTGAGGCTTTAACTAACATATGAGAGCCAAAACCCATTTGCCTTTTCAATGATGTTTGAATAGCAGTTTCTTATCCATCTTTCTGAACCTTTGGAACATTTTGCCCATGTCAGCAATAATGTCTCCATAAATTTAGCGTTAAGTGTGGAGACAGGTTAGACTTAGCTGATAATGCCCTGCCAGCCTGAGCCCTGATATCGGTCAGAGTGCCCCCCTACCCTGCTGTCGAGGCACTTGATGGTAAAGGGTTTGTGCCTACAGCGCTAGCATGATGCCCTTTAAATAAAGCTGTGAAACAAGACTGCTGCTGTGTAACAAAGAAAACTATGCATGTCCCTTTTCTATGTTACTGGCTGTCCTCTCGGGTGTACAGAGCAGGGCAGTGCAGTGCAGTGCAGTGCGGGACTGGTGGTTCGATCTGCAGATAAGTAGGGTGAAGGAGGCATGCACTGGGGTGGCCCAGTGCATATAGGGATGTAAGAGACGGGGACCAGAATGCAAGGCCAAAAATGGTGGCTTAAGGGAGGTGCCAGCAGCCCATGGTGGAACGCAGGCTCATACCACCTAATCTAGCCCAAGTTCCAGTCAATTGGATTGCATGCAGGCTGTCTCCAGCCAGGGCCGTCATTTGGGGGTTGCCAGTAGCTCCTGGCTCCTTCTGTGCTACCTCTACACCTGTCTAGGGCAGATACCTGTGTTGCACCTGAAAAAGGCAGTTGTAAATGCAGCTAAATGTGCACCAGCTTTTTCTCCTGCAATCTAGATTTCGTTAGCTGGAGAAATTACAGGGGTGCAGGAAAAAACATGAAACCGCCATCAATAACAGGTTTGTAGTCCATTAGTGAAGAATGCCTGAATGGTTGGGTTCAGAGGCGGGCCTGTCTGTGCAGCTCATACCCAGTACTGTAGCAACAGGAAGGGGGTATGGGGCTAGGTCTAGCTAGCTGGGAATGGGCAAGAGGAGCCTGCAGTACTCAGTGACAGCACAGCATGAATGCAAATCTCATCAGTGTTTCTCGTTGTCTGCTTTGCACATTCAGTGAGCCACTGGGCCTGTGATGACGGGTGTGCCCCAGTAGCTTCTGCCACCAATCCTGCCTGGGCACTGTGTGACCTGAACCAGATCTGCCAGACCTGCATCACAGGCACACTGTAGATAGACGCAAGATAAGATAATTAATTTACATGAAGTTTCCATCTGCCTTTGAAGTAAACCATCTGTTGCTTCCTCAAGCAAATAAAATATATATTCGAGGGGATTGGGTCATCCGACATATTCCATATCTATGACAATAATCACCACAGCTGTGCTGCTTCGGAAAATCTTAAGGCGTCTGCATCCTGCGTCGATGACGTTGATACGCTGTCCTCGAGGACCTCCATCGAGCCGACATCACCGGATGTTATAAGTAGGATGCAGGACGTCCGTTGCTTCCGTTCTGTTTTTTCCGTGAATGTGTTCGCTTCGGAGATCTCGGCGTGCCTCGGTTCTACTGAATCCTGTTCTTTCGGTTCTTCGAACCTGTTTGTGTATTGAAATGATGTCCTCGGCTTCTTCCACCCCGCGGTCGGGTTTTAAGAAGTGTCGGGTGTGCGGGTCAAAGATGTCGTTGACTGACACGCACAACGCTTGCCTCTGGTGCCTCTGGGAGGACCACGATACGGATGACTGTGTCGACTGCCAGTCGCGTACATCGAAGGCCTTGCGGGATCGTAAGAAGAAGCTATCGGTGGGTAAGGTGGCCAAGCCCCGGAAGTCGCGATCTACTGGATTTTCGACGGACGATTCGAGGGGCGACTCTCTGCATCGTTGTCGGGAGCCCGGGGGGGGGGGGTTTCGGTCCAGGAGTCTGTCTCGCCATTCCTCTGCCTCTTCGAGGCACTCACGGAGGCGCCATCACAGGTCGCCTTCCCCGTCCTCATCCGAGGACTCCGTCTGTCGGCAGGTTGCTTGTCCCAACAAGCATTCCACTCCTGAGGAATGGGATTCCTTCCGAAAGGAGATGATGGCGATTTTTCAATCGCAGGGCTCTGGTTCCGTCCGCGCCGCTGAAGGACGCCGACCGTGACCGTGCTAGAGACACCGCTCGTACCCCTTTGGGCTCGAGCGGTCGTCGTGACCACCGGGTGCCTTCGAGGTCCCGGTCGGACAAGGATGGTCGCTCTAGACATGCCAGTTCCAGGTCCTGGTCCTCGACGCCCTCAAGACCGCGTGAGCCTGTGAAGTCTTCGAGGAAGACATCGACGCCTGCGGCGCCGAGGTCGTGGAGGGACTCTCTCGAGGCTCCGCCTCCGAGGAAGTTGTCGGTGCCCAGGCTGTCGAAGGACATGCTCGGGGCTCCGCCCTCGAGGCCTGTGTCGACGCTGTCGAAGTTGTTGGCGCCTCGCTCGACATCGACGCCGATTCCATCAACGCCCTCGACGCCTTTCGAGGCTGCTTTGTCGGAGGTAACCCGTGGCACCGTGGAACCCCCCAGAAAGGCTCTGGCCAAAGCTAAGAATGTCTTTGTCCCTTTTTCTGTGCCTTCTTTCCGACCTCTGGATTTTATTTCTGAGGGGGATGAGGGATCTGAGGAAGGTTTGGTGCCTGAGGAGGTGCCTGACGAGATTTTGTCTGGTCACAGCCAGATTGAAGACCTGCGTCAGTCACTGCACGATGCCAGTGGTCTGGACACCTCTCCGGAGGTGGAGTTCTGTCGGCCCGAGCCTGTCACCCATGCCGAGTCCTCATACCAGTGCCTTATGTCGAGGGTCACGGATTACATGGGGTGGTCTGTGCCACCTGTGGATTTTCTGCAGGATTGTTTTACGGACATCCTCGACCAAGGTCCTCCAACTGACCTGGTACTGCCATTCCATATGGCTTTGCAAAGAAGGGTGGCTGCAGCTTGGACTGCTCCGGAGAGTCTCCCGGCAGTGAGCAAGTCTTTGCCGCGAAAATACCGTCCAGCCAGTAGTGACCCCTGCTACTTGACCACGCACCCCACTCCGGAGAGTTTGGTGGTGCAGGCGGCCATTGCCCCAGCAAAGCAGGCGTTGTACCCTACCATCCCTCCTGATTGGGATGACGAGCCTTTTGATGGCTGGGCGAAGAAAGTGTTTTCTTCAGGGGGTATGGCTTTACAGGCAGCCAACTCCATGTGTGCCTTGTCACGTTTCATGCACACTCTGTGGAACTGTATTTCATTGGCGGCTGACTATATTCCCGAAGGGGAGGAACAGGATGGTTTTCATGCTGTCGTACAGGATGGCAAGGATGCTATGTGTGAGTCCGTTCAGTCGGGTCTGGACATGGCGAATTGTGTCAGCCGGTCCATGGCGGCGAGCACTGTAATACGCAGGTTTGCGTGGTTGTGGAAGTCGGGTTTACTCCTGATGTGCAAGCTCCGGCTCCTCAACATGCCCTTTGATGATGAACATGTTTTTAGCAGCAAGGCTGACGAGAGCCTTGAGAGGTTGCAGACCTCTAAAGCTGCAGCAAAGCCATTGAGCGCTGCAGTTCGCCAACCTCTGCCTTTTCGTCCTAGGGGACAGCAATGGAGGGGAGGTTCCTTTCGATATTACTCATCCTTTAGTAAATCGAGAGGAGCTGCAAGTCAAAGGGGCCACCGTAGGAGTGCCAGAGGTGGAAAACAGGGTACTCGAGGTGCCAAGGCCGCTTGGGCAGTTGCCTCTTTGCCCTCAGGCACTGCTGCAGCAGCTTCAGCTCAGTCATGAGGCCATGTCCCATGGTTCGCCGGTTGGGGGAAGGCTGGCGCAGCATCTTGTAGAGTGGCGTGCCATTACTTCAGATGTGTGGGTTCTGGAGATCATAGCCCACGGCTACTGTCTTCCTTTCCGGCAGAAGCCTCACAACAATCCACCAGGGAATCTCCCTTTGAAGTGTCCGGATCCGCTCCTTGCGCAGGAAATTCAGTCCCTGCTGGAGAAAGGCGCCATAGAACTGGTGCCTGTAGCAGAGAGGAACAAGGATGGTATTCCCCTTATTTTTTGATTTCAGCGAAAGACAGGGGGATTGAGACCCCTCATGGACTTGCGCGGTTTGAACAAGCTCCTCAAGAAGGACAAGTTCAAGATGGTTACTCTTTCTCAAGTCCTCCAGGCCCTTCAACTTCAGGACTGGTTGGTGTCTCTCGACCTCAAGGACGCTTACTTTCATGTGCCGATCCATCCCAAGCACAAGAAGTACCTGAGGTACGCGGTTGGAGACTCACACTTTCAGTTTCGGGTCCTGCCGTTCGGATTGACCTCCGCCCCGAGGGTCTTCACCAAACTCATGGTGGTGGTGGCAGCGTATCTCTGGAAAGGGGGGATTCACGTCTACCCCTACCTGGACGATTGGTTGATCAGGGCGCGCTCTCCCGAGCAAGTCCTGGATCATCTGTCCGTCACCTGCCACTCCCTTCACAAGCTGGGCTTCTCCCTCAACTTAAAGAAGTCCCATTTGATGCCAACCCAGCGGCTCCAGTACATCGGAGCACTGCTCGACACTCCCTGGGGGAGTGTTTTCCTCCCCAGGTGAGGGCTCATCACATTCAGCAGATGGTGTACAAGTTTCAACACGCCCAGAGTCTCCCGGCGTTCGAGTTCTTGAGGTTGCTCGGCCTCTTGGCATCCTGCATTCTTCTGGTGCCAGAGGCCAGGTTGCGGATGAGATCTCTGCAGTGGGCCCTCAAGATGCAGTGGTGGCGGTCCTCCGGCAAGATGTCGGACCCCGTTCAGGTGCCGCCCTTGGTCGCCCAGGACCTTCTGTGGTGGGACGTCGAAGGCAATCTGATGAAGGGGGTTCCGTTTTGGCTACCCTGGCCGGAGGTGACGATCGTGACGGATGCATCCCTCACGGGCTGGGGAGCTCATGCCAACGAGTTGACAGTCAGCAGTCGTTGGTCTCCGTCGGAGTCCAGACTCCATATCAATCTGTTGGAGCTGCGGGCTGTCAGGCTTGCCCTGAAGGCTTTTCTGCCGACTGTGCGAGGAAGGAATGTCCTGATTCTGACGGACAACACAGTGGTTATGCACTACCTCAGCAAAAGGGGGGGGGGGCACGGTCACTTCCTCTGTGTAGGGAGGCGATGCAGCTCTGGTTCTGGGCCATCCAGCAGGAAGTTTCGATCTCTGCAGTTCATCTGGATGGAGACGAAAACGAGACGGCGGACGCTCAGAGCAGGCAGATCGCAGTCTCTCACAAGTGCGAGCTGGCTAAGGAGATTCTCCTGGAGATCTTCGCCCTTTGGGGGACCCCTCAGGTGGATCTCTTCGCCTCCAGTGTCAACCGGAAGTGCGAAAGGTTCTGCTCGCTGGAATTTCCTCCAAAAGGAGCCTTAGGGGACGAGTTCATGGTAGAGTGGTCCTTCCCACTGCTGTACCACTTTCCTCCAGTCCCCGTCATCCCGCAGGTGCTGCAGAGGTTACAGATGATCCTCATTGCTCCGGCTTGGGCTCGGAGGACGTGGTACGCGGACCTTCTCGACTTGTCCATCTGCCCTCCACGTCGTCTTCCCTACCGAGACGACCTGCTCTCACGGGAGGGGGGTCAGGTTCTCCATCCAGAGGTCAGATCCCTCAACCTTCACGCTTGGCTTCTGAAAGGTTGAGGTATAAGGATTGGAACCTCCCTGAAGACGTGATGGAGATGTTGCTTTCGGCCAGACGGTCGGCAACAAAGTCCCTGTACCGTTGCCGTTGGAGAAAGTTCTGCAACTGGTGCAGGGTTAAGAATGTGGATCCTTTTTCATGTGACATTCCTGTAGTTCTGTCTTTTTTGCTTTCGTTGGCCCACAGGGGCCTGCAAGTGGGTACTGTTAAAGGTTACCTGGCGGCACTGTCTATATTTAAGTGCTCGTCCGAGGAGTGTTCTTATTTTAAAATTCCTTTAATTTCTCAGTTTCTCAAAGGACCTACTAATGTGTTTCCGCCGGCACCGTTGGGATTTGAACCTTGTTCTGAAATTCCTTATGGGTGCTCCGTTTGAGCCTTTACATTCTTGTCCTTTGAGGCTGTTATCCCTTAAAACTGTTTTTAGTTGCGGTCACTTCCGCTCGCAGAGTGAGTGAGTTGCAGGCACTTTCAGTTAAGCCACCCTTCACTGTGTTTTATAAGGACAGGGTTGTCCTTAGAGTTCATCCTTCCTTTCTTCCGAAGGTGGTGTCAGAATTTCATTTGAGCCAGAAGGTTATTCTTCCGGAATTTTATCCTCCTCCACATCCTGGTAAGGAAGAGGAGAGGCTCCATAGGTTGGATCCTAGGAGAGCTTTAAGTTTCTACATTTCTCGCATGTCCTGGGTCAGAGTGGACGATCAGCTCTTTATTGGTTACGCTGGAAGGCGTTTGGGACAAGCTGAGACTAAGCAGACTTTGTCTAGATGGATTATTTTGGCAATTTCTGAATGTTACCGCTTGGCGGGTAAGGACCCTCTGGTAGGCTTACGGGCCCATTCTACTAGGGGTATGGCTGCTTCTACTGCCCTGCAGGGGGGTGTTCCTATTCATAACATCTGCGATGCAGCCACTTCGGCTTTGGTCCATACTTTTGTACGTCACTACTCCCTCGATACTATCCATGGGCAGGATCTGGCCTTTGGCAAGGCGGTCCTTTACTCTGCAATTTGATTGGGCATTCTAAATTTCTAAATTCTTTTCCCTCCTCCATACGTTGGTACTGCTTTGGGAGTCTGTCATAGATATGGAATACGTCGGAGGACCCAATCACCTCGAGGAACAAGTTACTCTCTTACCTGGTAACGTTCTTTCGATGACGTCCAATGACGTTTTCCATATCGCTCCCTCCCTACCTGCCCCACTACAGAATTTCTTATGCGATTGCAGCTTACTTTTCTGCAAGGCTTTCTGTGGTCATACTGTCAGTGGTTTGGTGCCACACGTTCTGGGGAAAAAACTACAACTGAGGCTACGGGCGTCGTGCGTCCTACTTATAGCATCCGGTGACGTTGGCTCGACGGAGGCCCTCGAGGACAGCATGTCGACTTCATCGACGCAGGACGCAGACGCCGAAAGATTTTCCGAAGCAGCACAGCTGTGGTGATTACTGTCATAGATATGGAATACGTTGTCGGACCATCCCATCTAAAGAACGTTACCAGGTAAGAGAGTAACTTGTTCTTTAGAAGGATAGCTCAGGGGCGACACAGTTGCTTTAGGAGCCAGAGGATGCAGTGCAACATGGGTTTAGCTCCTGTTCCAGTGCTTAGAAGCTGGAGGAGGCTGGCATTAAGCAAGATATAAAGAACTAAAGAAAATTATAAAATTGGCCTTTTCTAGGGTGATGTCATGGAGATGCTGCTGCTGTTTACATTTTGAAATAAAAAAAAAACTGCAATTACTGTGACCTGCAACACATCCTTCCCTTCTATCTACAGTCTAACAAAAAAACTGGGTTACTTAACAAATAAGCAAAACAGAAAGGTGATGGCTGGAAGTTTTCAAATCATTCATAACCACTGGCACAGCTCTGAGCAACCTTCCAGACCATCGTGTTTCTGGTTGGACTTGTGTTGGTCGGTTGCTGTTTTCAGTCTGTGGCCAGACACTTGGCAGGCACTGGATGGCTGCGCTTTGGGGCTTAGGCCTCTTCGAGATGCTCTGTCTGCTTACAGTTTAGAAGAGAAGAGAAAAGAAAATGGGCGAACCCTCTTTTTTAGGGGGCCTGACTCGAGAGGGTTGAGAAGTATACAGATACGTGGGGGTAGAGTCAAAGGCTTCCCTAGCCCTAAAGTGGGTTTGTTTGTTGAAAATGTTTCGCATTTCTAAGAGGATGCGATTCTCAAACGATAGGATCTCTGGACAAACCATGGAAGAGAGGGGGGTGAAAGTGGATGGTGGTTTAAGGCCTGTTGATTTTGGCAGTTCTTTTTCAGGGCTATCTCTGAAAAAATAGCGTAGTCGGATGGTTCGAAAGAATTTGCGTAATTCAACCTCAGTGGTGAACATGTCAGCGCGAGAACTCGGAATGAATGTTAGGCCTTTACTGAGAACATTGATTTCGTGGGAGGACAAGATGTGGTCGCTGAGATTGAAAATTGGGATCACCATGTTTGTTGTGCGCGTGGGGTCCAATTCCGTGTGCGCATGGGATGCTGGCCTTGGTATCGGGGTCTGCCCCGTTGTCCTCTCCCCTGAAAACTTGAGGATTGTTGGGGATTTGCAGGCCCTGTTGTACTTGAGTCTGAATCGCTGCTATTGGAGCTGTTGGAGAAAGTGACAAATTTGTTCCTTTGTTGTCTCCGTGGGTTTTGTCTATTGTTTGATGCCTGTGAGTTCTGTTGATTGTAAAAGCCTGGGACTAAATAAGGATAAGTTTTTTCCTCTTTATAGTTTTTTATATCATTTTGTAGTTTCCACAATTTTTTGTCGATTGTGAACTTTTGAAATTTCTTTATTTCCTCTTCTATCTTGTCCAGGTGTGTCTTTATCTCTGGTATTACAGATTCGTTTTTGATTTTGTCCTCGAGGATTTTGAGTTCTTCGTTTTGTTTCTTGGTTTCCTCGTCGGCTGTTTCAATTACTAGGATGACCCAGTCTCGGGAGCATTTGTTGCCAACACCGCTAAACTTAGTCATAAATCTGGGGTTGTCTAAAAAAACCCGAGGTATATTCTTCACTTGTAGACCTTCGGGAATAACGCCAGCTTTCAGGTACTCTAGCATGAGTTGGCCATGTGATTCCGTGCGTGTAAGTTTCTTCTTTTTTTGTAATAGGATGTCCAAGTCATTTAGTGCCGGATCTTTCACCGGTGCCGCTGGTGTGGTAGTTACACCGAGTAGCGAAGGGGTGTCTAAAAGTTTTTTATACAGATCATCGGAGAAGCTGACAATATTTACTTTCTCCATTTAATGTCTGTCAAATAAATGTTGCCCAACAACCAAGGGTTGTCCAAAGGGAAGAGAAAAGAAAATGGGCGAACCCTCTTTTTTAGGGGGCCTGACTCGAGAGGGTTGAGAAGTATACAGATACGTGGGGGTAGAGTCAAAGGCTTCCCTAGCCAATAGCGTGACAGGAGGTCGTGATATAAAACAACACATAAAATAGACTGTCACCACTGTATACTAATCCTTCACAATGCAGATTTAATGTATGCATATATGCCAGATTATGGCACAAAAATGTCTTCCTGTTTAATAAATTTATAATGTTTTATTCATCCACGGTGATTCTTTGTTCTGAGTTAGCAGTTATCTAGCTCCTTTTGCAAGGCTATAGCGACCTCCTGTCACGCTATTGGCTAGGGAAGCCTTTGCTTACAGTTTAGCCTGAGTAATGTACAATAGTCCAGGTTGTTGTGTTGGAGGCATGCTTACATTCACAGTCATTTGGTAATATGGGCCTATTCACACTGTTATTAACGCTACATATGGTGATCCATTCTTGTATGAAATGCATATCATATTACAGTAATATCGTAATCCTGAGGAACAATGCTATGTGATGCCACTTCTTGCTTTGTGAAAGGGCTTAAGCCATCACTTCCTGTGATGTCACTTGGGGTGGAGGGGTGCAAATGACATCACTTGATGTGATGTCATCAGAGGTCAAGGGTCTTCTTTTTTTTTAAAACCTTTATTTATTGGCATAAAGGTTAAGACAGGCACAGTTCAAATTACATAGCAATGAGCTGACAACATAACCGTACAATCGGCACCACACCATGGTTAAGTTATACTTCACGAACTGATATCAACTGACATCGCGGAGAGGCGTCAAGAAGCACAAAGAGAAAGCAAAAACCAATAGGCGAAGTTAGATCACCTGTGGCATGTCGGATTGTCCTGGTAGGGGAGATGAGGTCAGTTCCACTTCATCTCTGCCATTTAAATAGCTACAAAATTCCGACCAGACATTTTTGGGGCGAGATGTCGGGGGTAGGGATCCAATGTATTCGCACATTTGTGTCCAGGTAAGGGCCTTCAGCCACATCGTGAAAGCGGGAGGATTGCGGCGCTTCCAGCATTGCAATATGCATCTTTTGGCCACCATAACACTTACATTTACAAATTTTTATATTTTCTTTACATTCTCACCTTCCCAAGCACCAAATAGTATGGCAAGTGGCTCCATAGTCACCGGAGAACCAACTATTTCGGAGAGTGCCTCTGTCACGGCCGTCCAGAACGTGTTGAGGGCGGGGCAAGCCCAGAACATGTGTACGTGGTCTGCCTCACAGGCTTTGCATTTGGGGCACACAGGGGTCGGGGTGCCTGTGAATGACACAACTCTATAGGGTGTGTAATAGAGCCTATTAAGGAGCTTAAATTGTATGCAGCGGAATCTGGCGCTTAGGGAGACCCTTCGTGTGTGTGTACACATTATGGTCCAGAGATCGTCTGTGATTTCCACTCCAAGTTCCCTAGCCCAAGCCTCGCGTGGTTTGAGAGTTGTCCACAGTGTTATTCAGTTGCATTTTGTACAGATTAGAAATTATGCTTTTGGCACCTCTGGAATTTGCTATATATTGTATTTCAGGAGAGTCTGGGGGTTCAATAGGGCATGAGGGCCACATAGTCCGTACTGCAGCTCTAAGCCTATAATACTGCAGCATTTCGAGTGGAGAATTGGAGTGATCAGGGCGCCATGTTTGGGGGGTGATAAAAACACCATCGGGGAAGAGGTCAGCAAGGGCACGGTATCCCAGGTTTTCCCAGTAGCGTATGAGATTTTGGTCATGTGTGGGGGGGAGTCCGGGGAACTGCCACAGGGGAAGCCACTTGTAGTATGGGCGCTGTTCCTGGTCAGAGCCTAGGATGCTCCTCCAGGCCCTAAGCGTAGCGGCCACCGGGTCCGCATGAGCATCTGTTTGGAATGTGCGGTGCAGTAACAGGGACATGATATTAGTTCCACCTCCCGCCAGTTTCTCAAGTTTTACGTGTATGGGCGGATTCTGGAACGTGTACCAAAGGGTGGCATGATGGGCCTGTGCAGCATTCCAGTACAGGCGAAAGTCTGGGGCTGTGAAACCCCCTTTGTCATAGGGCAGCGTCATGTGTTGCCACTTCTTGCGGACTGAGCCTGGATGCCAGAGAAATTGTGCGCACTCCGAGTGGAGCTTCTTGAAGTATTGAATCCCAGGCCAGATCGGCACGTTAGCAAAGACATACAGGAGTTTGGGGACCACCACCATCTTTATTAGATAGAGTCTGCCCGCTAGGGATAGAGGTAGATTACGCCATTTGGAGAACTTGGAGAAGACTAGGTGGGCTGCTGCCTCGTAGTTGTCTGTCAATAGAGAGGCCTTGGCTAGTGATATTTGTACCCCGAGATACCTAACCCCACCCGGGTACCAGCGTAGAGGGTACTCACAAGACGGTCGTTGGGTTGCCACAGTAAGAGGGAAAATTTCGGACTTAGAGTAGTTGATTGTGAAACCTGAGAACGTACCTATCTTGGTGATATCACGGATGATCGGATCCAAATATGTGGAAGGATTTCTGACATACAGGAGCACGTCATCTGCATATAGAGAGATGATCTCTGGTGCATCCATTAATCGTATGCCTTTATTGCAGTGCCGTCCCCTTACATGGTCAGCCATGGGTTCGATAGCGAACGCAAAAAGGAGGGGAGAGAATGGGCATCCCTGACGAGTGCCCCTGTGTAGCGTAAAGGGAGAGGAGGGAACAGAGTTTACAAGAACTCTAGCTCGTGGGTCTGTGTATAACAGTTTTATGTAAGAGGTCATTTTTGGACCCACCCCCATTTTCTCCAGCACGGCCCACAAATATTGCCATGAGACCATATCAAAAGCCTTTTGGGCATCTAGTGTTACCGCCACCGCGTCCGCGCCTGGGTCAATCCTGGACATCACATTAAACAGGCGGCGAATGTTCAGCGCTGTGGATCGACCCGGGATGAAACCGCACTGGTCCTCATGGATCATGTGGGACATGAAAGGGAGAAACCTGTTAGCAATTATCTTAGCAAAGATTTTCGTGTTGGTATTAATAAGGGATAGGGGCCTGTAAGACCCACACTCATCCGGGGGTTTTCCAGGTTTGGGGAGGACAGTTATTAAAGCTTCTCTAAGGGGGGGGGCAATTCAAACGAAGTGATTCGGCTCAGACCCCGTGTAGCACAGGCGCTAGTATAGCCACATGTTCCTGGTAGAACTCGGAAGTGAGCCCATCCGGGCCAGGCGCCTTGTTTTTGGGAAGGTCTGATATCACCTGAACTATCTCCTCCAGGGTAAATGGGGCGTCTGATATTTCCCGGGTGTCTTGGGAGATAAGGGTCATAGGGATGCTCTCAAGGAGGTTGTCTAGGTCTTGGGCAGAGTGTTCTGGTTGGGGACCATACAGATTGGCGTAGAAGCTAGTGAAAGTGTCGAGTATGGACTGATCTGACCAGTGCCTCACTCCACTGCCATCTATGATGTTGTCAATGCGGGTCCCACCAGTCTCAGCACGCACTAGCCTGGCCAGGGTTCTACCCGGTCTGTCCCCCTCCCCATATCTACGGGCCGCAACAGGGCGTGTATAGTATTGTACCTCCCTCATGGCGTGTGACTCAAACTTTTCCAGCTCTGATCTGATCGCAGCTAGGGTCATTGGGGACTGAGTGGTCAGGTAGTCCTGTTCAAGTGCTTTAAGTTTGGTTTCCGAGTTGGTTAAGGCCTGCCTTATAGCTTTCAGGACCCCAGCTTCCCTAGCGATGCACATCCCCCTGATATAAACCTTGAACGCCTCCCACCGAGTCCCTTCGGGTGTGTCGGTTGTATTGTTCTTTTCAAAGAATGTAGTTATATCGGCTAGGATCTCGGCTTTAAAGACAATGTCTGATAGGGCGGTGGACTTGAAGCGCCAGTGGGGTCTTAGCGGCACTGCGTCTCCGAGTTGAATCTGTAGGAGTACAGGGGAATGATCAGATAGCGTGCGTGCAAGGATCGTGACACCTGAGACCTTCCCCACCAGTCTGCCAGAGAGTAGAAACAGATCTATTCTCGAGGAACTGTCATGCACAGTGGAATAGAAAGTATAGTCTCTGTCATGGGGGTGGAGCGTTCTCCATACATCATGTAAATTGAGAGAATCCATATGTAAGAGGAGACGTTTGGTCGCTCGTGGTGTGGGTCTGCGACTGGTCGTCGTCCTATCTAGTAAACTGTCCAGTGTTAGGTTCATGCCCCCCCCCCATATTATGGGGACGTCTATGTATCTCATGAGTATGGCCGTCACTCCGTTGAAGAACTCGGGGGAGTCAATGTTGGGCGCGTATACGTTGACCAATAAGCATTCTTTGTGAGCCAAGGTGCAATGTAGGATCACATATCTGCCTTCTGCGTCAATGTGCGATGAGCGGAGAGTAAAATGGATTGATTTGTGAATGAGAGTCAGGACCCCTCTGAAATATCTGTTAAGACCCCAAGTTTGTGCAATGTTCGACGATAGGTGTTTAAGGGCATGTGTCTCTTGTAGTAGGAGAACCTTAACCCCGTGCCGTTGTGCATAGGCCGCAATCCTACGAGATTTCGTGAAATTTGTCGGGCCACGTACATTCCATGACATCATTTTAATCGCCATGTAGGCAGCCTACGGGACATCCCAAGCAAAGGCACTGCCCTTGATAAACGCCATGAGTGCTGCCATACTGCACAGCTGCCATCGTGTGTAACCCGTCTCAACCCCTGCGCCATTTTGAATATAACCTACCCCAACTTTCCAACCCCCCGCCCTCACCGCCCTGTCCCAACTAGCAGTGTGTGAATACCCACCCCTAGAGTGAACTAGTGGATGCCATCCCCAACTTGGCAATGCATGAAAAAAAGCCCAACCGGGGCGAAGACGCAAACATTTAGATTCTACAGGAATTGCAGTTGCAGTGGGGGCCACCGCTGCCATTCCGCCCACCAGTATTGATACAAATCTTGAATAAACAACATAATCAGAGGCTCGGCTAACATAAATGAGGTTACAGAGCGAGGATGCATGTATTAACGGGCATCAAGACAAACTCATAAGGGGAGGACAGCGGCCAGTTCTAGTTGTTGTCCATCGGGACCTCAGGCGGCTCTGCCAGTGGAATCTGCGCCTCGATGAACTTTACAGCCTCGTCCGGGACCGTGAAGAAATAGAGCTTGTTACGATGGGTGAATTTAAGGCGTGCGGGGAAAAGCATAGCGTATTCAATCTTCCTATCTCGTAGCATTTTCTTCACCCCAGCGAATCTGCGTCTCTCCATTTGCACACCTACTGAAAAATCGGGGAAGATCCTGATTACTTGTGAATCCATCCTTAATTCCCCTTTCTCCCTGGCCAGGCGGAGTATATGATCCCTGTCCTTTTAGCTGAGCAGTTTTGCTATGATAGGTCTGGGGAAGTCCCCGGGCCGCGGCCGAGGTGCCAAGGAGCGGTGAGCTCTTTCGACCGTGAAGAATGGCGAGAGATAGGGGTCATCCAGGAGATCTGAGTTTTTCCACCGCTAGTTCAATGCGCCCTTTGAGTGCAGCTTCGGGAACCCCAATTATGCGAATGTTATTCCTTCGCGACCTCGATTCGAGGTCATTGCATTTAGATTTGACCTGTTTCATGTCTCGGACAAGCTCTGACACTGTATTTTGCAGAACATGCACATTGTCTTCAGTGGTGCCAGTCCTCTGCTCCACTTCGGTAATCCTAGCCCCGTGCTGGTCAAGCTTAGCCCTTAATGACGCCACATTCGCATTAATGTCATCTAGCTTTTCATGAAATGCTGCAGTGTTTTTAGCCATGGATTCCATCATAGTGGCCAAGTCCGGCTGCGGGGGGTCCGGCAGAAGGTCGCCCTCCTCCTGGGTTGTAGCGGACGATGCCTGGTCTCCCTTGGGTGTCGCCCTGGCGAACTTGTCCATAGCCCCGGCTTTGCTAGTGGCACGCGATCTGTTAGACATTATTCTGGGGAAGAGTCAGGGCCAACACGAAGATATAGGTGGTGGAGGAGGCCGGGATCGCACCGCCAGAAAAGGTAGGTGGACAGCGGCGGCGAAATCCCGACTTGGTGTATTCAGGCGACACCGTTCCCCTCTGCAGGTATTAGGAAAACAGCAGCCCCCCCTTTTCTTTAGGCCATCAAGCGGAACATGTACGTGGCGCGGGCGTTCCAGCAAGTGATAGCAAGCAGCCAGCAATCCCTCACAAGAGAAGTCGGCCAAAACAAATCTCACTGTCCAAGACTATCAGGGGGAGGTGGAGCAGGCCTACATGCAGGCAGTGATATTGGGCAAAGGCAGGCAGAGAGGAGGGAGGAGATCTCCCGGGGCAAGGCAGGGCGAGAAATCACAACAAGAGCACCCACCTCTCCCGCTTCGTAGGGTGGCTAATCCGCGTGTCTCCAGGAGGCTCCACTCCATCACAATGTTCACAAGCCGAATGCAGGAGGTAGTTGGTAGTTGCGTCAGGCCAGGAAGATCAGGCCTCACCCCCCAGGCGACCGCGGCAGGTCTTGTGGCGAGTCCGTGAGGCGAACCGGGAAGGGCCCGCCTGTCCAACGGCCCGAGGGCCGACGAGGATGGCAGTCGCGGCCCCGGTGGTCCACCGCGGCAATTCCAGGGCCCACAGGCGGGGAGGCAGCGCGCTCACGCACCCGCACGCAGCCAGTCAGTCCACGACCAGGAACTCCGCGAAGCGTGGCGGCCGCCCGCGGCCGGAGCGACCGTGGCACCAGATCCCGGCCGCAAGCCACAGAATCGGGGAGGGCCCCCGCGGAAAGCAGAGCGCCGCAGGTCGCGGGCAGGCAGCAGCACCAGGGCCCCAGGCACCGCCGAGCCTGCGGGCGGGGGAATGCCCGCAGGTCGAGCGGCCGCAGCAGGCCCAGTCGCCCAATCTCCAGGGTAGAGGCAGCGTTTTCTCCCCAGCTTTCGGCCACAGCAGCGGAAAAGTCCCAGCAACAAAATCGCGGCAGCAACTTGGAGGAATGTTACGGATGAGCGCCGATACAGCGGACAAGCTGGTGGGCGAGGACGGAGCTTCCAGACTAGGCAGCCATCTTCCTTGGCTGCTCAGCAGCGCTCCCCCCCCCCCCCGAGGTCAAGGGTCTTCTGATGTCACTTCCGCTATCTGTGTCATTTTGGTGAAATGACATCCCCGTTTCCAGGTTGCTTATATTCACATTATTGCTGTTCAGCTCCTCGTTCTATCCTAGAGCCCGGTTAGCATTTCACAAACTGCTACCAGGTGGCTCTTTTGACTCCTCTGACAATTGGTGCTGTACAAATAGAATTATGTAACATTAATTCTCCATGTTTTGAAACTTGTATAAACACTTGAGAAGACATTTAAAGCCTGAACAGATGCAATGGACACACCATTATAATTTCCATCCCATGTGGAGATTTTGCAGCACCTTTTGTTACTAGCTTCTCGCTCCCAGGAGGTAGGGTCCTGCTTTGTGGTTAATGCCTGATACCCAGGAGATGATTTCAGCTCCTAATCATCAAAACATTATTTTGAACCTCTGTTTTTATCAAGGCATGTTCTAATTTCTTTTCAATTTTGAAAGCCTTCAGCCCTATTGCCTCCCGCCAATCCATGTCATTGAAATAGGATCAACAGTGCTGATGTCAAACAGGCTAGTAGTGTATTGGGCAGAAGCTATTGGGGGGGGTTTGGGTTTTAAACCTGCCATTCCACAGGGCATTGAACATCTTTATTTAGAACAATTGGCAGAGAGGCCATGATAATGCTCTCTACTACGGATCGTTATTCAGATATTGTGTCAGACGCTTTCTTTGTCTTCCTGATTGAATTAGGGGCATGCGTGCGTGTGTGTGTATCAGTCTTTATTATGAAAACTCATACCTCGCTAAAGAATCTGGGAACACTGTTGCACGCTGGCACTTTACTTTGGTAACAAATAGTAGGGTCTGCCACCAGTGGAAACGGCAGCTATGTCAATCTCACAAAACTAACAGTGACAGGGGAAGGTTTTGAATGGATCTAGGTAAACATTCCCGATGATGATTATTCTGTCTCCCATGCCATTACAGAAGGGAAAAGACATTGGGAAAATCAGGCTTGACCTCTCCCCAAAAGGGGCACTGGACCACAAACCACCCCAGACATGTTTAGGCCTCCTTGGGTGTCATCCATGAGGCCTCTAGACAGAGCAAGTTCATAATGACCCATACCTGGCAATACCCATCTGTGAAAGAAAGCCATCTGGCGAGGGTGTGAAAGCACTGGCACATTTTTTTTATTCAAATAAAATGATGCATGTAATTCTGTTTAGGAAAGTATGGTCTGCTATTCAAGACTCCCCGTTCATAAATTCTTCATTCCAAAATTAAAATGTACACGTGTGCTTTGCCATAACCAGTCTCCTGATATCTATGATATCTGTAGCACCCGCTCTGCAGTGCAACAGAGCAGGTTCAAATGCCATAAGTGCATTCCTGAAAGCTGTTGGGACATAAAGCGCCTGCAGCCAGGGAAGGAATTTCTACTTTTTGCACCTCTAACCTAAATTCTGATAATTGTATGCCTTTGTCAGGTGACGCATGAATCATTAAATACAAGCCATGCTTGGATGTGCCATAGTCACTGTGAAGGACACACAATTATACAGCCAAAGCAAGTAGGTATCACACCAGTAATGGCTCTGGGAGCAGGGCTAGCTATGACAAGACTGATGTATATTTGTGTCTAGGCTGACATACCCCACAGCTGCTATGTGGGAAGAATAGCCAGGAAGCTGCCACGTTGTCCCTCCTGCTGGCAGGGTAGCGCCTTCCCCCAGGGTATAGAAACATCCCTCAGGGTGTCTCTTGGGAGCGTTGCTTCAAAGGCAGCTCTGACATAACAAAGCCAGCATCACACCAGGGTGCTGATGACTGGAGTCCTTGGAAGCCAGCAAGAACGAGGAGAGTTGGAGTACCCAGACAGGAAAGGTATGCCTGTAGAAGTGTTTGACATCTTTGTTCCTTTAGGGCTCTCTTCCTTTTTCCCATCGCCTCCATTTCCCGCAGGACATGGTAGTTCGGGTGTGATGCCATAAGGCAAAGGGCACTTGTTATAACAGCAGATATCGGACCGCTTACAGCAGACTTGCTTTGGACCAACCCCCTGTAGCATGTATGCTCTACAGGAGAGGGGCAGCACTTTTATGCTTTGAGTTCATTCATCACCGGACTTCCACAAGGACACGAGGAAATTGTTTGGACTTCTGTTGGGGATACAATATATCCCAAAGCCCTCTGCCAGAAAAGTGAAAACAGAAGGCTTCCAAGGCAGAGGAGAGCTCTGTCCCCCAACCATTCCCAGGGAACAGTAGGATGACTGCTGGACTAAGATCTCTCCTGGCTGCCCTGGAACCAGGCTCCTGTTCTCTGGAGTTGAAGGATCCCCCGTAGGGGTAAGCCAAGCTCCCTGTAGTGAGAGTGCATAAATAACTAGCCTTGTCCTAGAGCAACTGTGTTGGGACTGCCACCAACAAACCAACCAACAGCGACACCTGGCTCTCCTGCATCTCCGAACAGCATCTTTGCCACTTTGGGCACCTTCAACGCCATCCAACCTGCTGCATTGGAAGAGCAAGAGTCCTCTCAATCCTTGACGCCCACGTGCCTCCGCATCTGAGACCTGCCGAATCATCTAGCATATCCAACACCGCCACCTGGTATGCCACGTCTTCGAATGTTTTCGCCACTGCTTATATGACATCACCTTTTATCCCCTGCAGTCAGTTGCTGCTGCTGAATAGCATTACATCGTTGGACCTAGCACCGCAACTCCTCAACTTTACACCGGCCTGGCACCGAAAGCACCCCGACTCCCGGTTTGATGCTGGAAAAGATACTGTGAAGCGGTCCTGTGCCCCTGGTCCACGTTTTCAGACCATAGTGACAATTGTGTCAAACTTGTGCTTGATTACCACTGCTCATCTACGCAGAGTGTCAATCTACAACAGTCTGCAGCCGCTGTTTTCTTCACGGAGATTGCTTTTTTACTAGTGGTTTTAATTCGTTTAGGGCATTTTATTGTTTGATTGATTAAAAGTCTTTATTATACTAGAGCCTTGATCGCACATTCTTTTATTTCTGAACCATTCTACTTGGGTTGTTTCAGTTGCTACTGTAAACAAGTCACACCCCTCCTGAAGATATAGCCTACCCTTAGACTGCACTACTAGACTGGGTGAAGAAGGGTATATCTTTCAGGCTGTGCTCGTCTCATCTTTATGATTGGGATCAAAGCACCTTTAGTGGTAGTGTGGGGCCGAGTAAGCTGTTTAGCCATTACTCATCCTTGTACTACTGCAGAGCAGTGGTCATTTTGTGACAGCGTCTGACTGTGGGGGGAGGGACAATTTTGGCAAAACTGAAGGGTGATGGGTGAAAGGTTTTAAATGACATTGGTTTAGGTAACTCTCGAGACCAATGAGAGTGCCTTGCAATAGGAGCATGAATATGAAAATGATACCGTTTCACCAGTAATACCATTTGTGATACCTGGCCCAGCGGCTGGGTGCTAAAGGCATTAAAGCACACAGGTGCAGGGACGGACTTCATGGATTTAATTACCGAGGACTCTCGTTAGCAGGCTGTTTACTTTTGAGTTGCAGACTAGATATCCTATTAGTGCGGTCTAATGCTGCATTAATTAAATCATGATGGAGAGGGGATATTTATATTGGGGGTACTTCTAGGTGTTTACAATTTTTGCAGCTAACAAATATAAATCGCAGTGAAAAAGAGTTTTGCCCAGCATCACATAATTTGGCCAAATGGGGAAGTCGAGGTTTGAACCAAAGTTTCCCAGCTCCACAAATTTGCAGTGTGGCAATAGACTTCATCTCCTCCAATCTATAATTTTACATGGAAACAGAATGTTTTCAGCAGGATTAAAAACATTTCGGATTGCAATTTAATAATCAGGCGGAAGTCACTCGCCCCTTGCTAGGAAGGCCAATTCTTATCCTAAACATTACACCATTTCTCATTCTTAGAGTGAATGATTAGCCGCCAATAACTAGTGGTGAGTGCACATATAGGGGTCCGTTTCCGGCTTAGTTTTCTTTGGAGAACTTTAGTACTTTGGTCAAGCTGGCATACAAAGCTCAAAATCTCATAAAGAACTAACCGGCCTAAACATACAACACTTTCATAGAAACAGGTTACTCAAAACCAACACGATTCCCATTGAAAAGAGAAATGAACACAGCCATAACTGCAAAGCTTCAAAAAAGGCAATGCAAGTAGGTGGATTCAAAGCTTAAACATGCATCTGTGTTTTCGAAGGTGCAATGCCAGAAACGAAACGGGGTGTGAATTCATATATATGAGGCTGAAAGACTGGATGCAATTCGAATTATCAACAGATGTGGTAACTGACTTCATTTGGGGGGAAAAAGAAAACCACGAGGCTACTTGTATAAAAGGACTGCTCCCATGTAGTATGGCTGTAGTTACTGTTAATCACGTGCAGCTTTGTTCCACTGAAATGGGCCCAGAGTCTGTTAAAGAGGTTAGACTAGCTTTGCAAGAGGGCCTGGAGAGTAGGAGGGCGGGGGAGGAGAGGTGGTCATCAGCTGGAAAAAATAAGAAAGCAAGCAAGTGAAAGAAGCTGGAAGGAGGCAGCATCACATGCTCCCTGGGTCTGCGTGCCCTAGACAAGTGTCCATCCGGCCCACAGATAAGGCAGTCTTGCCTCTCTCTCCATCGCACGCCCTTCGGATCTATGCAGATTGCTGACTTGCTTCTTCTGCTCAGCCTGTTCCCAATTTGCATTCTCACCAAAATCTGACCTGTTCACTTTTCTGACTTCGTATGTGAAGGTGCCTGCTTTCAATTTGTACACCCTACATTTCTAGCATTGTGGCTTGTTTGATCGGCTTTCACATCCTTCGGGCAGCACATTGGCTAGCCGCCATTCTAGTCTGGAGGCAATCCCCACAGAACTCTCGTGGTGCCTATTACCATGCACCAGCCTTTTCACCCACCCTCCATGTTATGGTGTTTTTTCCAACCTCAACATGGCATCGGTTCAGTGCACTCTGCCTACTGATGCTGCCAGAAACACCTCTGTATAGCAGAGACATTATGACTTATGGTAAGTTGCCTTTTTCTTTTTTTGTGTATGTATTTTTGTTTGTGAACGTCTGTGTCGTCTACTGTGACAAGGTCCGCTGATGACTCCATTAACAGGCCGCCGGGTGGTAAATGGGGATTGGGGTCACCCTGAGGTAGGGGATACTTGGCCTGCAGGAGGTAAAAGTGGGAGATCCCCAGACCACCCTTGCTGCATTCCTGCATGAGCCAGGAGCTAGTCACATATGTTTATCTATGGACTCCCCATTGATATCTATGTTAAGGTGCTGCCCCTTAAGGACCTTGCACGTAGCTCCATTCATCCTTCCCTGAATAATGAGGTTGGCCGTTTCAGCCACCTAAAGTGTATCACCTGGGTTCAAAAATATGGCCTGACACCCTTAAGGGATCCGAGCTGCAGAGCTTGGATATCAAGAAAAATTAGGGACATTGTAAGTATTCAAGGGTACACTCTGATTCACATGAAAATACGAATCTTGATGGCAATTCTGATAGTGTTTCCCCAAAAGTGCTGCCGGAGAAATCAGAAGTTGCAAACTGTGTTTATAGTTCATCAAAGAAGAGAGAGAGAAAAAAAGCCTACTCAGCATTCATACCAGTGTGGTCCACAAGATCATCGCTGATACTGTTGCAACATGAACAATGATAGAGTTCACTTCTAGGGCAGTCCACAAAACTCCTGCAGATATATTCTAGCCCTCCTATTATCTTTCACTGCAAACATCGTGGAGGAGACGAAGGGCCTCATTTATAAGTGTGCCGGTCTGGAAAAAATTGCAGTAATTCTGTCTCTGGCATGTTTTCCAGACCGGCACTCTCCAAGTTTGCCGGTGGGGGCCACAGATCTACCGGCAGGCCTGACCTGCTGGGAGTTCAGGCCCCTACCAGTAAATAAATGCCTGAATCACTGGCACCATTCATAACGTTGCCGGTGAGTCAGGCAATCCCATTCCATGGAGTCCTATGGGACCTCCTGGGAATGGGAACTTAGTCTCTCTGGTGCTCGTAATATCCCGCTTATACCGGGATATTGGGTGGCGGAAAGGGTAAGGCAGGTTTAGCGGTATCCTGCCAGGATTACCAGCGAAATAATGGCAAACCTATAATGAGGGCTAAAATGTCATTTCACCAGCGATTAAAGTTTTGCAGAGCAGAAAGGATTTCCATCTTGCTGCCTCGCTAAGTACACATTCACAAACCAGAGGCAGCTGAAAAGTAACCAACAAACTCGCCACAGCCTCCAGTGGGGAAAGGAGGGCCTCTGACATAATCAGTCACATTGAAATGCAAAATGGCATCTGGCCGTACAATAATCTTCGGCCCAGACCCTCAAAGTACACTTTAACATAGGCACATGAGTCAATCAAAAACCAAGCCAGCCACCACCGAGGTGCAGCAGGTTTTCCTAGGCTGCATCTTAGGCTAGAAGGAACCGCAATATAAATGCAGCTCTGGGTAGTCTCCAGGGGGTGGGGTTATGAGTAGGTGCAGGAGAGAAGTGTTTGGAGGTGAATCAACGGTATTCCTCCCTTCTCCCCGGGGGAGGGCCTCCCCTTTGAGGCTAGGGCGGTGAGCCCACTAAGCAAGACCCTACTTAGGGGTTTGGGAGTGACTCCCCTCTAGGGGACACATACTCCAATTCCTATGAGTAACTCCAAATCCAGAATACATGGTCTGCATATATGGGAATCAAAAGGAGTTCTGTGTTGGATTCAAATAGTCGTGGCATTACTTCAAACTCTTTGGCTTCTGTCAATGCTGAATTCCCTCTGAATCCAACAAAGAGGAATGACACACTATTTCGTTATTGGTAACAAACATAAAGAGACGAGGAACCTTGAATGAAAGAGAGAGAATCCTATGCAGAGGTGAGCCTCTGATGGGAAGGCATCTTGGAGGGGCGGAGCCATGCTAGACCGCAGAGCCAGTGGTAGCATGGAGAGCGAGCTCATTGCTAACAAAGACGCTGGATGGCTGGCGTTCCAAACAGCAACTAAGCTGAAGCCAAACTTGAGGCAGAGGTGGTAGAGAGACCTCGCCTGGTGGCACGACCACATCAGAGCTATGGTGGACCTGGGCCCATTAACCAATGTCGAGACCAGACTGCTACAGAGAGATCAGATCACCGACCTCCGCATGAGAAGTGTGCCGACTGCAAAACAGGGCAGAACAAGGGAAGGGGATGCTCCTGAGAAGGTAACACTGGGAGAGGGGTAAGCGGCTGTGTCCCTGAGTATTGAAGAAACCAAGGGGGTTGCAGGAGCCTGAAAAACTCAAACGCTGAACACAGGCAGATGCCTATCTGAGGCTCCTTGCATTAAGTATATCGGAGGACCAGAGGGCTTTGGGGAGCCCATATAATACTAAGTGGTATTGACATCCGAGGCTGGAGAAGCCAAAAAGGATACGGGAGCCCGAGACGCCAGACTACTGGCACAGGCCTGTACCCAAAAGAAACCCGGCTGAAGTGAGCATATTCCTAAAAGAAAGAGGAGAAACAGAAATGTTTACGGGAGCCCAAAAAACCCTAACATTTGACACGAACGGATACCCAAAAGAGACTCTGTTGAACTAAGCACATAAAAGGGAAAGAGGGCTTTGAGGAGCCCTAGAAATACAAACAATAGAGGAAACGACTGAGACCGTCAAGAACCTGGAGAGTTCCATTGCCCAAACCTTAAACAAGAACAATATAAAATAGAAGATCAAAAATGGTGGAATTGCACTAAGAAAATCCTTTTGCCATGTAAAGAACAGAAGGTATTGGATGTGAGTGAGGATTTACGACTTGCCATGGAAAAACTGCAAAGAGGTGGGAGAACTGTATTGTGAGCTTTGAACATTTGAAAAACCCTTCTTTGAGAGGAAACCCAAGTTGTTAAGCCAGGTAAAACCTGTGTGGAGAGGCTATTGTTCCGTTCTATGTTTGTTATATTTTTCTAAGTGGTAGGGCCAGATAGCAAGTAGATTTTAGACTATATTAACTTAGACATTTGGCTGCCACCCTCGGATTAGCATTTTTAGGTAGGGGAAATACCGTCATAACAATAGTTAATTGGGCGTGTTTCTTTTTATTTACATAAAACCTTTTGAACATGTTAAGTCCTAGTCCGACTCCTTCTTCTGGTACACCACATGTTCTAGAAGCGCATTAAGAAGGTATGCGTTTGGCGGACGAGGTTATGTGGAGGAGCATAGGTACCATCTAAGATGAAGTTCTGTCAGGGAGTGCCTAGAGGGGAGGTTGACAGTGCTGCCAAAGGCAGTCGCTAAGAGGCAGCTTGAGAAACACAGTACCAGTTAAAGGGGGAACTACTTATGTCAAACCTGAGGAGTAGGGTGGCAACCAAGTAGAGCCCCTTCTCCTTATCTCTATTTAATAGACTGGTTCCAGCAGGCCAGACTGGTCCAGGGCAGAAATTAGTGGTGGATGGAGTAATGAACCGTTGCAACATCACCGAGGGATAGGGAGCCTTTCTTAGAGCCCATCCCAGGTGAGGGTGATCCTCTGTCAAACCCTGGGGCAGGAGGGAGGAGGACAACGCCCTGATCTGTGGGGTTCAAATACAGCCCCAGACAAAAAGGAAACTGCATTTGGTTATGTGGGGCCTAAAAAGGCAGAGCATTGAAAACACACACAGATGACTGCCGAACTGAAAGGGCAGCGTTTCATTCTCAACTGCCACATCAAAATGCTGTTTCCAGAGAAATCAAATAAATGGTGCCTACATGCGATTAACAAAGCCCAAAACTAAAGGCATACTTTTGAATACAAGTGACTGAGGCCCCAAAGTGCACTTTTCCCAAAAGAAAGATGCCATGGAGAAATGTGTGCATTCTGCAGGTTAGAACAATGAACACATGCAAAACTAATCTCCATTGTCAGAGTTATGTGATTATATGTTAGGATATAAAAGTGAACATTGAAGGCATGATGCATGATATTAAAAGACCTTGTGTGTAAAAGAAATTGTAATATTTAAAATCACCAATTTCTGTTTAGGAGAATCGGCTTCAGTTTCTCTTCAGAACACTTAAACAGTGACCTTCTTACTATCTTCTATCCATCTAAAACATCTTTTTGAAGCCACAGCAGTGAAGAAGAATGAATTTATGGTGGGTTTTTGGCATCAACTGGGAAAAATAAAGGCTGCCCTTAAAGGGGTGACCTTTCTAAAATACTTGGATTTATAACTCAATTGTGGTCCATCTCCCGAAGCTAAAGACATTTGACAGACACCAGAAGGTGCTTTATGAGTCAGGGGTGGAGTTCTCTTCATCTGGCCAGAGCGATAAAGTCACTTCTACAGGCCTTTGACTTCACCAGAATGATTGATGGATTTATACAAGCCTGGGTCAACAAAATAAACAGATGGTCCTCCATCTAAGTGGAGAAACAGAATGTACTGTTGATTGTAAGTAATTAATGCAATGCCATAGGGTTACAAGAAGAACATACTTTGTTCATTTTCTCATGAAACATAAACCGCACAATAATGGGAAAACTGTCGCGGTTTAGCTTATGAAAAGGCTGATCTATCGATTCAACTCTCATAAAAACGTAACTTTGGGAACAGGCGTTACAACCTCAAATGTCTATTTAGCTCCCCAGAAAACGTCACAAAGCAGTGATTCGGGGATGTGATAGCTTAATGAATTAGTTATAAACGTAACCTTTTCTATACAGATATCTGTTATAAGGGTTGAATAAATCACAGAAAACTCTCATTCGAACCTGCAACGTTGTGCCGAGACTGCACATTTCATTAGTCCTCACATGGGCAGACCGTTTCAGGCATATATTATGCAGAGCTATAAATTAAAAATAGTTGCCATGTTGTACTTTTTAAGTGCAAAATTTAAATGTATAGAAATGTAAATTCGAGTGGGTGGTCTTATCCCTTGCAGAATTTGGGCTTGGTAACTGAATGGGCCAATCAAAGGAAAGAGATTCGGCCTTGGGTAAGGAGATGGGAAATAGTTGTCCAATCCCTATCAATAGCCAGTAAGCTGGCATCTCATAATTTAAGCATTTTTGCAGGAGTGGTGAAAGATTCATAAGGAAACACACAATGGAAACTTAGAAGACTGCCTGAAATCACCTGGGCTGGAACTGCTGATATAATTGCTGGAGAACCAGGGAAGGACTAATCTGGCTAGGATATATGCAAGGAAAGGCAAATAAAGGGATTAATGCTGTAGGCCATTCTTGACTGAACCTGGAGAGGCCTCTAACCCAATCCCGATGCTTCTCCTGAGTACCCAGAAGCCTTGAGGACTTTCCTGAGCACAAATACCCACAGAAATTTTATGTTGGTAAACTTGTCCAACCAAGCCAAGTCTTGTGAGGATCGGTTTGATTTAATGTCTCCCCATTATTGATTGGATGGGCAGTCAAAGTAGACACCTAGCATTTTCATAACAAATAATAATGTCATTAATTCCCCTATAGTCAACTAACACTGGGTGATTAAACTTTCCGGCACTTTGTAACTCCTTCCAAAGACTAGAATGCAGCATTGGCTTACTGCTTCTGGTCTTCTTTATTACTCCATCTCTCTTCCTCGTCTAAGTATATAAAAGGAGGGGGCACATAAGGTGTTTGACTGCCGTAAGGTGGGATTTCATCTATACCACAATAAGCCATGTATGTATGTTGCAGAGGCATGTATATGTCATTGGGAATTGTGACTGCAAGACTATTCTGATCTAGTATTCTTCTGTCCCTCTGGAGTTTGTCTTCCCACTATGTGGTCCTCCCACAGATAGCCACCCCATCTTCAAAGTCACGTAGCTTCTGCCTTTCCCTGGCCATGCACGGGAAGCTTCCCTCCAGAGAATCATTGACAATAGTACCAGATTTGTCTCAAAAGTTACTTATCGAGAAGCCAAGCTAGGAGCCTTTTGCCATTGTTACCCTCCCTATGTAAGTGCTCAGTGTATTCCTATCTTCTATCTTTGTCCGACACAAAGCCTTGCATTTGATCCTCTTTGTTTCCAATTTGGGATTTGTGCTAAATTAAGATTTTGTTATTTTACCTCCTTTTCTCATATAGCAAGTCCTACATTCTGCACTTTTCTGACTTCTGATGTTGTGCACAGGCAGCTTCTCTTTACCATCACCACAGATGCTTCACATTCCATGCTCATGTTTCCTTTTTTGTTTTCCTGCCCTTCCTGATTGGTTCACTAAATGCTAGATCTTGTCTGCTGTACTAGTTTGGTGACTGATTGGACTGTTTACCTTCAAGGAAGTAAAGATATGGGAGCTAGCAAGAAAGTAGGGGAAGCCAGAACGGGAACAGTAGAAAAAAAACAGGGAAATATGGGTGCTTTTCCCATTTTCTGTCCTACTTCTGGCATACACTGCTTCAATGTTTTGCTTTATCCATGTATGGAGTCCTTTGAGCCTGCTGTGGAACTGTCCATTAGTAACTGTTTTTCTGCAAAACTGTAACCAGTTAACATTTTTGTTCCCTTTCCATTTTCTCTTCTGATCCCTCCCTCCCCAGTAAATCCATCCCAAGCATTTCAATATTCATAAGTAGATATTGAATAACTCATTATTTATTTTATTTATTTATTAGTATTTTTAAGGCGCACATCAGCCCTGGGGCATCGTGGCGCTGTTACAGATAAAGACATCAAGCTGGTTACAGTGGAAGGCAAATGGTTACAAGACAATTTTCATTGCAGGATAATGTATACATAAACTGGTATAACAGACACATATTGTTACGGTACGGTTGAGGGCAAGTGAAGGTGAGAGAAGGGAAATAGTTAATTGAATAGTTTAGTTTTGAGAGATTTGCGAAAGGTGTACAGCAAGGGTTCTGCTCTGAGTGAGTTGGGGAGTGCATTCCAGAGCTTAGGTGCTATGTGGGGGGGGTTAGCATGGTGGCTTCTTTTAGGGCGGATGGAAGAATTCTTGGTTATGGTTTCTGATAAGTAGGGGGGTGCTGTGTGATTGATGCATTTGTGTGTGAGGGTGAGTATTTTGAAATTGATTCTTTCCTTGACTGGGAGCCAGTGTGCGAGTCTTCTGGCCTGTGATACATGGTCAAATTTGGGGATGTTTAGTGCAGCGCGGAGAGCATTATTTTGCCCGATTTGGAGCCTGTTTACGTTTTTGGTTGATGTGCCAGCTAGAAGGGCGTTGCAGTAGTCCAATCTGGCTCCTATAGTAGCTCTGGCTATAGAGAGGCAGTTTGGTGCGGTAAGGTAGGTTTTTATGGCATAAATGAGTTTGGTGGTCAGTGCTGATGCGGAGGAGATGGCGCTAACTTGTCTCGTAATGGAGAGTGTGGCGTCTAGGTAGACTCCTAAGGTCTTCACGGCTGAGGAGACAGATATGTTATTAATGTTGATGGTCATGTGTGAGTATTTGGTGCTGAGTTTGGTTAAAGTTTCGCTGGGGGCTAGATCGGTTTTATCGCTGTTTAAGCAAAGACCATTAATAGCCATCCATTTTTGGATAGTGGTATAAATCTTAAGGAGAGCTTCTGTGTCTTGGTCATAATCTCCGGAGAGGGGGAGGGGAACTTGTGTGTCGTCGGCATAGTTTGTGTAGGCTATGCCGAGAGGGTCCAGTAAGTCAAAGAGGGGTTTGGTGAATAGGTTGTAGAGGGTCGGTGCGGTGCATGGCCCTTGTGGAACTCCACAACTGATGGTGACGGGGGGAGCGTTGGCCTGGTCTGAGTACACCTTCATGGCCCTACCCTCTAAGAAGGAGGTGATCCATGTGGTTGCCTTGTGAGAGAAGTGTACTGCGTTGAATAGGTGAGAGGGGAGGATGCTGTGGTCCACTAGATCAAATGCTGCAGAGAGATCGAGCAGTAGAAGGAGAGCAGGTTTGCCTGTGTCCATTATTTTGGTGATTTGATTCTTTAAATCTAAGAGGGCAGTTTCAGTCCCAGGGCCTTTACGGAAGCCAGATTGTCTTCTGCCTAAGATGGTGTTGGTTTCTAGGTAGTGTTGGATTTGGTTATGGGCAGCTTTGTCCAAGATTTTGAGAAGGAAGGGGACGGTGGTGATGGGGCGATAGTTATTGGGGGAGGAGGGATCAAGGGAAGGTTTTTCAGGAGCGGGCGAACCCAGGCTTATTTTAGGCATTGTGGTACAGTTCCAAAGGAGAATGAAGCATTGATGAATGCTGTGATGATAGGCGTGAGTGATTCTGTACACTCTTTGATGATGGTGGGTGGGCAGATATCCCCTTTGCAAGTGGAAGGTTTAATGTTTTTGAGAAGGTTAGAGACTTCCGTCTCTGTGACTTCTCTGAAGGCGAAAAGGGGTGTTTGCGAGTGAGTATTGTGAGTAGGAGGTTGGGGAGGACTGGTGGGGGTATTGAGAGCTTTACGTTGGGAGGCTATTTTGTTTTAACTTTGAGGAGGGCAGTCTGGATGCCTCTGCACCATGCTTCATCCTTGTTGATTTCATCCGGGCTGTAAGCAGGTGTGGGAAATTCATTGAATATAGAGAATATTTCTCTTGATTTGGAGCTGGCTTTAGTGATTCTCTGGTTGTAGAATTCGGATTTAGCTAGGAATATAGCTTTTTTGTAGGTCAATGAGATCTCTTTGAATTTGTTGAGAGAAGATTGGTTAGGCGCTGATTGCCACCTGGATAGGGCTTTTCGTTTCTTGGTGCGAAGGGCAGATAGTTCTTCGGTGAACCAGGAGTTGGAGTGCATAGATTCTTTTTCTTTTTTATCTTCTAGAGGGGTAATTGTTTCAATGGCTTGAGTGAGAGCATTGGTATAGATGTTGGCGCGAGAGGTGGGGACATGGATAAATGGGGGTTTGAGTTCAGGGATATCGAGGAGAGGAGCGAAGTTGGTAGTGAGTTTTTTGGAGCTTCTTACTTTAGCAGGGGGGCATGAGTTAGGGTTGTGTGGGTAGGAGTGGTGGGAATGGAGAATTGTATGAAGTAGTGGTCCGTCCATGCGAGGGCCGAGAAGGAGGTGATGGCAGATGAGCAGTTGTGATCCAGTCAATGGATCGGCCTTTGCTGTGAGTAGGTGTTGTAATTTTGTGTTTGAACCCCATGTGCAAGAGTTCTTTGGCTAGGTGTGCGGCTGCTATGTCCTTAGGGTCAGATAGGCCAAGGTTAATATCTCCTAGAAGGATGGTTTTAGTAGTGCTTTTAAGGTTGTTACCTATGATTTTGGAGAAGTTGCTTTTGGTAGTCTGGGGGTGATCCTGGTGGTCTGTAAGTGATTATGAAGTTTATGGTGCAGTTAGGGGAGAGGGCTAGTTTAGCAGTGAGAAGATCAACGTTGTTGTCCCACTATTGGTTACACATTCTAATGGGGAGGGTATTTTTTTAGAGGAGGGCAACGCCGCCACCTTTAGAGGTTTTGCGTTCCTGTCTAAGGATGGTATACCCTTGGGGGAGGGCAAGGTGGATAGATGGGCTGGATGCTTCATGGAGCCAGGTTTCGGATATGGCTAGTAGGTCTAAATTGTGGGAGGTAATGAGATAATTGATTTCAATAGCATGGGCATGGACAGAACGAGCATTGATGAGTGCGCATCCTAAGTCTAGGTTGACTGGTGATGGAGTATGTGTGTTGGTGTTGGGGGTACGAGAGGAGGTGGGTACGTGTTTGAATGGGGGAGGTTGGAGTGTGGTAGGTGCATAGTGATGGGGGATAGGGTGGTGTGCATGGTCAGAGAGGTGGGTGTGTGCAAGTGATGTGTGGGTGCGAAAGCTAAGTCTGTTGTTCCTAAGGTAGGTGGAGGGTGGTGCGCTGCGGTGGGAGAAGAGGGGCTAGCCTGAGGTGGTGAAGGGGATGTCCAGTCGGATTGGTGGTACGATGGCTGAATGCAGTTTGGAGTGCTGTGGATGATGCAGTGTGCAAGAGGTCAGGTAGTGGTGTAAGGCATGGGTGAGCAGGCGGCATGCTGTAGATAGCCCAGAGGGAGTAGTGAGGAAGATGGAGGAGGGGGAGAGGAGAGGAGTAGGCACTGTGGAGCGGGTACCAGGGGAATGCATTTGTAGAAAACAGATGTTCCTAGAGACTAGAAATCCTAGAGACAGAACTTCTAAGAGACTAGAAATCCACTTTTGTATCCACTGTGCATGCCTGCATTGCTAGTGTGGTAGGGCATGGCGGTGGGGTCAGTTGCTTTTGGGGTTCTTTTTTTCAAAGCGTAGAACCCATTTCTCAGGTCCTACTTGTACGCTGTGCTCATGCAATATAATGCATTAGAATGTTGCAGTTGTATTCATGCGATGCCTTCTGGCCCATTATCCTCCATGTTGATCCTGCGCCCTGCATGCAAGACTCTTGTTCCTATGAACACATCTCCTTTTCCTCCTTTCCATCCTCCTCCATGAGCACCACCCTCCCTTCCAGAAGGGCATCTGGAACTTCCCTGTGTTCTGCTGCCCGTCTCCATGATTCTGGCCAGTCCCACGTTTCCTAGGGTGTCCTTCAATAACGTAGCAGATATTCCCTGTAGGACTGTAAGTTTACAAGTGGACTAGAGCGTACATTTCATATTCCTATCTTGCCATTTATGCTTGATCCCTTAAAATGAGTCCTGCTGATTTTGTACTTCTTCTGTATAGTTTGGGATTAGCAGTACTTTGGAGGCCTATAGTGTTGAGCCTTTTTTCTTGCTACTTGGAGGACAGCATCCCCCTCCTTAAAGTTCAGAAATTGTGTAGAGATGGACACATGTGTTAGGGTGACATTTCTGAGAGGGTAGGTGTGAGGGTGACGTGAGATTCATGATGAAAAGGCTCTCTGGGTTCTTTATATTTTTCGTCAGGGTAGTAGGGTGAGCATCCTTTTGATGTAGGGTTAATTTGCATCCAATTTTGCAAACTTAAGCCTGCCTTGGGACAACCTAACACTAAATGTTATGACTTGTCAAATGTTGCTGGTACTTCTTACATATATGCTTGTAGCACTGCTTTTATTTTCTTCTAAAGTTGGTACTCTTCCTTCTGTGTTGTCATATCATGTTTTACTGAGTCACCCTTTTGGGGGGCACTTCTGATCACACAGATGTGTTTTATTTCCAACTGATTCAGGCCATTCATGGATGTCCACATGCATGTGGACACACCTGTTAGATGAAATACACGAAGCTTAGCACTGCAGCTAACTCTTACCTCCAGTTTTCTTTATCTGCCAACCTCCTCGCCTCACTCATGTGACAAGGTAATTTATCTATTGTGTTGGCTTTTCTTACACATTTTGTCCTTTGCCTAGCCTGTAAGCAATTATTGTGGCAATAAGACCCTCGGCGGTGGGCCAATACCGCCCCAGGTAATGCCCGCGGGGCCGTAGTTACAGGCCCGAGTGCACCAAGGGCCTTAACGAAGCCCCGGGGGCATTACCGTGGGCGGCATTGGCCCGCCGCCAAGGGTCTTATTGCCATTAGTACCCCGGCCCGTTAGACCGGGGTACTAATGGCATTTTTTTCTGTTTAGAAATGCTGTCGCGTTTCAAAACAGAAAAAAAACAAAAAAAGTGAAAAATTATGCCCGCCAAAAAATGGAAAACTTAGTCTGTTTTCCCTTTCCATGGCGGCCATCGGGAGCAGACGCGCTGGGAACAAAAGTGTTTCCCGCACGTTCGCTCCCAAGAAAAGAAGAAAAAAGAAGGTAAGTGGAGTTGGGAGGGGGGAGGGGAAAAAAAAAGAAAAAAGAACTGCGGCTCAGGCAGGGGACGATGGAAGTCTCCAGCCGTGTGGAGGCTTAGAGCGGGGATGGCCCCGCTCCGAGTCTCCACACGCCTGGAGGCTTCCATCGTCCTCCGCCGGGACGAAGGCAGCCTCCAGCCATGGGGAGGCTCGGAGTGGGGATTGCCCCGTTTCGAGCCTCCTCATTGGCTGAGGGGCTGCTATGCCCCTCGCTGGGAACAGAGTACCCGGCATGCACGGCGTACACAGAAATACCGTGTGGTATGGCTCGGACAAGAGCCAATCAACATGTTGGATTCCTGGTGCGCCGCGTGTGCCGGGTACTAATAATTCTTTTGCTTTAATTTGTACTGCAGTCAGGCATACTATCTTGATACAACACGTCCAGTGATGTTGCAGTTTTTGTTAAGGCCCTTGTGACTTTTTTTTAGGTTAAGCAGTTCAGCTCTATTGCTAACCATTCCCATCTGGATGTCTGTTGAGATTGTTGAGTCTTTGTTTTGGCAGTTAGTAAAAAAGCCCAAACCACAACCGTGTTTCAGCTGTCTGTAACGTTTCACGTTTTTCCTGACAGGCCCATGACAATTTCCTGAATGGCAGTTTTTTTGGCACTGAGCTGGCAAATGTCACCTTCTGAGGTTAAAGACATGCAGAACCGAGGTGCCAGTCTGTTGGACTTGAGTGGAATCAAGCTTCAGTGCATGCTCTGACTGAGCTTGGCTCACTCAGGCCAATCTGAGTTCACTCTGTCTGAGGATTCTGCTCTGTGCACTTCTCTATCTTGCCGTGATTAGGGCCCGAACCCTCCAGCATCATAGCTACAAATAGATGAAACATGTGCTCCACTAAGTAAGCAACTTGACTACACAGTTCATATGTCCAAACAGACTTTGCAGCATGGCTAGAGGAACAGGCAAGACCATAAAGGATTCTGATTCTTCATTCTGTGGCTTGGCAACTGTTATCCAGGGCTTTTCTCTTTCACCACTCGTTGCCTGATGCTCTGATACCTGGGCTTGTGTTGCTCCACTGGTTCCAGCTTAAAAATGATGTGGACGTTATGCTGACACCTCGTTTGGTAACTTCTTTCCACTAATTGATTATTTCCTGCTGCCTAAAAGGAAGACTTTATAATACAAACTGGGAGGGTAATTTATTTCCATCGTTCCTCTCCTGTTGCTTTTAAACCTGATGTTATGCTTCAAACCAGGAGGGTAACTCCTTTTCACTCAGCAGCATCTGTTTGTTACCCAGAGAGTATCTTCTGCAGGTTCTAGATTAAGTTGCATTTCTTCTTCATTGCACAGGTCCATTGATATAAATTGTTACTTACTTTTCTTTTAATAATATCCAAAGTTTTAGAAACCTTCTTGTTGATTTGGAATAGACAAAGGAGTGCAGTCAGAGTATAGTGTAATCATCGCTCTTAGTGGCGGCACCGCTCCGTTGCTATTAGGACAGAGCTCAATGAAGACCAGTAGCACAGGGTAGGCGAGGGCAGATTGGTCTGGGTCCCTGGCTCAGTCAACTGTGAGGCATATTGGTTCCCAAAGGTCCAATCCCGAATCTACCGAAGTCACATCCTTGACTGGGGCCAGTAAGCGTAGAAAGTGGTAGCTGTGGGGACTTTGTCCTGGTTGATTCTGCTGCAGAAAGAGAGATGAGCAATGGTCTTGGTCTCAGTTTGGAAGGTAGGAAGTTGTTACCCAAGGAACAAGATGGAGCTTGCCATCAGGAGGTCTCAATTGTGAATCTTCACTGCTTTTTCAGGTATCGCCAAGGCAATGTACAGGCCTACATAATTATTTGCTGTGGAAGTACCCATGGAGATGCTCTGTTGGTCCCTAGTTTCACCTGTAGTTTAACCCAACAGGTTAATTATGCCACCTAGTCCAGGGATACCTCCTCCCCTTTTGTAGGGATGAGAGTTTGGCAGTTTAGTTTACATTACCTGCTTGCCCCCATAGCTTCTCACCCATGCTGTCCCTTTTCTATGCTAGTGCAGGGGGCCACTATGCTGCACAGATTATAGGTGCTTGCATACACACATTACAGGTGCTTCCATACAACCACACCACTGATCGGACACCACTTGGAGCACCTTCGTATCTCTAGCCATTAGGATCCACCTTCATACCTCCAGTCATGAGGATCTTGTTAGTTTAAGTGCCACCTTATGGTTAGATAAAGAAAGGTCTCTTGCCTGTGTATGTTGTTTGTTGGTTGCTCTGTAGTCTTTCTCCTACAACATGGTTGAGATCCTTAATCCACACTCTTGTTTCATCTCAGTAGCATCCGGGAAATTGCTAACACAACAAACACCAGTATTTTTGTTTGTCTTTGTATTTTTTTTTTAAAGAACTGAGATGTCAATTTAGATGAGAAATGACTTGTAATAATGCATGTACAGATAATGGAGGCATTCCCCAGTAGGGATCCTGTACAATAGTACAAAGATGAGAACAAGTGATGAGCCAGTTTGAGCATGTGAATAAAGTGGGGACAGACCATGGAAAAACAAAACAAACGGAAAAATAAAAGGATACATTAACCTAGGGGCAAGTGCTTAAACTAAAGTGTAATACTCGAAACATTACATGGCACTGGTGCGAGTGATAGGGTCAGGTAGTGAGGATGTGGGAATAGGGCAGGGGCAAGCTTCCTCTTTTGCAAGTAAGTCAAGTTAAAACTGAGCTTTGAGGAGTTCCACAGTCGGCCTAACTTTGATTGTGATGGGCAGTGGGTTCCAAAGGAGTGGGACAAGTAGGGCGACAGAGTGGAAATGATAGACGGCACAGAGGCATGGGGCAGTGAGGTTGAGTGCAGAGGAGAGAAGGGAACACGATGGTGAGTAGACAGAGGTACAATCAGACTGGTAATGAAAAGCACGACCATTTAAAGCGTTGTAGAGTAAAAGAAATCATTTAAAAAAAGGAGCGGTTGTGTATGAAGGTCTACCTACCATCATGGTAGGTAGAAGTGGGAGAGGATCTGGCTATGTTTTAGTAAGTGCAGGTAGGGTAGATGAGGACTTTGGGCTTCATTACGAGTTTGACGGTGTGGCCAAAGGCAGTGGTAATGCAGTGGTAACAAAGTTTCTGCCACATTACCGCACCACCGAACTAAGGTGGAGGAAAACCCTCCAGCAGAATGCTGTAGTTAATTACTCCACCTTACCGACAAAAAACAACCAAATCGGTGGAATTGCAGCCGGCGTAGATTCACTGAAATCCCCATCAAGTCATATGGACTCCAATAAATTGGAACTAACACTGCCTACCACCTATCAGTAATTACGCCGGCCCTTTGTCTATAGGGAGGGGTGAAAATCAAGGAAGGGCAAGGAGTGGGCTCGAGCAATATTCGTGTTTGTTGAGCACAAGGGTGGAGATTAGAGTTTTTGTAGAGTGGGGCGTAGGGGGAAAAAGAAATCTGAATGCTTGGAAGGTTAATACGAGCAGCATTGGTAATGATGAATTGCCGCAGAGTTTATTATCAAAGGGGACCTTCAGGTTTGTGAGCCTTGGAAAATGGAGGAAGGTCATCCGTCGACAAGGCGGTAGCAGAGGGAGGGATAGCATTGGAAGCCGGGAGAAAGGTGACTTCAGTTTTTGCTAAGACTAGGGCAGCAAAGAGCCATTCAGTGATTGATTGCATGAGATAGTTGGTCATCCATTCCAAGATGGCTGGGTGAAGAAGGGAAAGGAAAACACGATTTGCATGTTGTCAGAAGGCTGATATTGAAGGGAAAAGGACAAGATAAGTCTACCTATGGCCGAGATGTAGAGGTTCAAGGGCTGAGCCCTTAGGGCCGACAACAGGGAGAGGGGTTGGGTCAGACGTTTGTAAGTTTCAGGAGAATATACATGCATGAACTTCCAGGTAAGAGGTGAACCAGGCGAGATTTGCAGATTTGCAAAACCCAAGGTTTTGGAGCCTGAGGCACAAAGAGGAGTGGTGAACGGTGTCGAACATGGCAGGGAGTTCCAAAAGGTTGGGTAAGAAACTCTTTAAAATGGTATTGGCTCTTGAAGAGATTTGGTTGCTACCTGGACGGCTGGAAGAGCACTATGGCTGTACCAGGTGAAGGAGCACTAACCAAATCCCCCCCAAGCAGCTGCGCCCACTGAAGCAGGTTTGGGAACTCCTGGAAACATGCATTCCAAGGATTAGGGTGCTTCAGTGGATGTCTGGCCAGGTACAGATGACAAACACTTGTAAGAGATTTGTCTAATCTTTGACGATTGATTTGATAATTCCATGGTTGGGAACTTGGCAGTCTGATAGCGAGCGAGCGGAAGAAAGCCCTATTTATCTTTAGCCAGGACAATTGATTATTTCTTTTTTAGTACTTTCCCACAAGAATTGTATCCCAGAAGCAGCTGAAGAGAACCCTATAGCTCTTAAGTGACTTTTAGTTATGATCCTGACCTGGTCTTGTTTGCCTTCTTCTGGATAAATTATTCAGGGAGGGAAATCCTTTATTCAGTCAGGGCTGGACTGGCCCGGTGGGCCTCTGCATCTTGTGTGGTTACCTATTTTATTTCCAAATGTTCTAATCGGAAAGGGGTTGTGCTTGCTCACAATGAGCCATATGGTGCCACTTTGAAAACCATTTCCAGGGTGTGAGGAGCCAGGAATGAGACTTGGACACAAGGGATTCATGGTTTTGGTCAATTCATTTTATTGAAATAAAAGGGGGTAGGGAAATGCCTCTCTGTCCCTGAACTAAAGGTGTTTCCCTACCTAAAACCAAAACTAAGGGTCTGTCGGTGGTAGAATGTCCAAAGTAAAACCGTCCTGTGTCCAAAGTACTATCTGTCCCTCACATTGTAACAAAATAAACTCTATGGTGAAAATAATAATGTCTTTGGCCTTGACTGGTTTATAAATGTTCAAAAAGGAAAATTCATTACTCCAACCCAAAAGTGTCAGAAGGATAGAGTTCCTTGTTCCAGAGGATTGTTTCCTTCCCCTGGATTTCTCTTCCCTCTGTAATATATTCAAAGATAACTGTTCCTTGAGTTTTCTGGATTCACAACACAACTGGTACACAAAACAACTTGGCTATTTGTCTTTTTAGGTTACCTGGTGTATTCTCCTGTCAGGGTTTCACATCTCTTCCTCTGGTTTTAGACAGCCTTTTTATTGTCCTGATGTATCCTTCACAGAGCTCCTTTTGGTGATGTATTTCTTATAATTGCTGTTTGGCTGGAGGCGATCTGAAGGAGGTTGCATGCTGTGGGCCCCGTGGGCTCTCCACCACCATCACCATGCCCATTGCCCGCAGCCTGCATGACTCCCACATCACCCACTTTGGATGCTGCTTCGATGGCTGCCCCTGCCGGGCTTGCAGCACAATGATTACTTTGCTCTCTGCCATCCCAACATGGCCGCCGCCGTTTCCATTCACTTGCAGCTTGCTATCCTGCTTCCGAACTTTCTGTGCTGCTGTAGGCGGATTGGCCACCTAATCCATCTTTTTGCCCAGTCTGAGATATCTGGCAGGCCAACGCTGGCTCCCCACTAAGCCCCCATCAAGGCCTTTGTTGCGGTCTGGACTGTTCCGCTACGGCCAGTATGCCGTGCCGCCTCCCCTCTGCCTCTTTGTTCGCCGCTCCACGTCCATGCCTGATAATAAGGTAAGAGCTGCTGCCACAATCTGAACCCTGGCTGCTCACACATCATCCTGCCTCCTTCCACCTGCATAGCAGCTCCTTTGGCACCCTCGCTGCTTCCTACTTTGGCCACATTGTCTTTTGCCTGCTCTTCCATCTACTACTCAACTGTGCCCTCATCCTCCTTCTTTTGCTTCCTGCCTAAACGTCCTTCAGCATGACCTGAGCCTGGCTGTCCGCCTATTTCATGTGCTTTCCCCTTCTTGTTTAACTGCCCTGATCATGGATTCTCTGCTGCATCATCCTAATCATCTCCACTGTTCTATCTAAATAAAACGTTTGTGTCTCTTTCTGATGTTCTATCTACACCATTCACAGTGACTCTGACTTTGGTGTTTTTTTCACTACTGCAACCTACCGCTCTGCTCAATCATCTTTAATTTCTGCCGCCATGGCCTGACACTGCCACTATATTGTTACCATTGTTTGATGCTGATGCCGTCACCTTCCTTTCACAACTACTTGCCTGCATGCCTGATGTAGTCCCTCCTTCCATGTGCTGTGGCTTTTGCAGGCTACAGTCACTTGTCATACTTACCTGTCTGGTTGTCCTTAATACTTTTTACCTACTTGTTCTGCACTTTTTTTTTTTTTTTTAACTGCCTTGCGTTATTGCACCTCTCAACTTCTTCCCCTCCTCTTGATTCCCTTCCTCCCCCTCTCCATCTTTTATGTTCAGCACTTGCACGTTCTAAATGTTCTCACAACCTAGTTGGAACACTTTTTGTTTGTTTTCTTCTCTTCTACCCCGTCATGCACTTCCTCCCGCTCTCATGCTATAGCCCTTGCACATTTCGAATGTTTCAAGACCTTTTAAGAACGTTTTTGTTTGATCACCTCTTCCTCATCCCCATTCTCCCCCATTGTCTTGATGCGCCTTGAAACACACATTTTGCTGTACTTTGCGCATTTCAAATGACCAATAAATGAATACACTGTTCAATTTGTCTTTGCCTGCTTTCTCACATGCTTTCTCACATGAACACTCTTGCACTTGCTTGCCTGGTATACTCTCCTGCCACGACTTTCTTAAATGAATACACTTATAATGTTGTCCTTGCCTAGTGTGTCTCCCTACCAGGACTTTCTTGAACACACTTGTAATCGCCCGGTATACTATCCTGCCAGGGCGTTCTTAAATGAACTTGCAACGGTCTGGTATACTCTCCTGCCAAGGCTCTCTTCAATGCATACACTTGCAGCTTTACATTGCTTGGTGTACTGTCCTTCCAGGGCTTTTTTCGTGTGGGCTCTGTACACACTTCCAAACGTAATATCTTTGTGTTTGCTTTATCTAATACTGTGTCTGCCTGGAACACTATCCTGCCAGGGCTTTTCTTAAATGTGTATTGCATACACAGTCAGCTGTGGCTTCTATTTTAATCTATCAGCTACAGGTTTGTGCGTACAACAACTAGAGCGCAGCCTGTATTCCGGTCTTTTTCACTGGCCATTACTCGGCTCATCTTCCTCGTCCCAGTATCCTTGTAGTTATGTAAATGGTAGTCCATTCTTTATGCTTTACATACAAAGTCTGGCTAAGTGTTCCTTAAGGGCAAGTGAGCTCTGAATGACTTCCAGGTAGAGTCTGAAAAGGTAATTTTTGTGAGACTTCCTGTGTTCTTCCTGGATGGATGATGGGGGAGGTGTAACAACATGCTATTAAGGCATTGGATATGGATGGAGTATCCTCAGGAGAGGAAGGGAGGGGGATACCGTGCCTAGTCCCATGGTGCCCTGTTACTACCCCATAGGTTGTCTCCCCCCATGTGATCCTCCCTCGTGTAGCCGCCCCCAGGGTCCGGATCAGGTAGCAGCTGCCGTCCACTGGCTACATGGGGAGAGGTCACCGCCGGGAAAGGAGTTATGACACCATCGGATTCATCACATGGGCCTCTTTTGGTTCCCAGTACACCCCTGCTGGGAGGTATTTGGCACCTTGTTTGATCTTGAAAAAATAAAAGCCTTTGATTCTTGAAAATCCGACTCCTCTTGTCAGTATCTAATCAGCACACTTGTGACACTAAATCATTGTGATTTTGCATCTGTGTTGTATTAGTGATTCTGTTTATTTCTTAGAAGACATCTGGTCTCGCAAAGCCATGATCTTCAATACACACACGCCCGTTACGAATATTGACCCAATTATTTATTAAAGATGGTTGTTAGCTGTTATTGGATAGTGTATAGAAAGAAAACACTGCTTTTCTCTAAGTCCTTGGACTTCCCTCCTGCCACTATGGGGCGCTCTCTGGGTTTGTGGTGTCGCCTCTGCCAGTTTATAGGCTTCATCTTCATTCCAGTTTAGCTAAAGACAAAGCAAAAAACACCAATGGGTAGCTTATATGTGGTTTGCAATAGAGCAGAAATCACTAGGTGACAGCAAAGGTACTCTTGATGCAACACAGTCTCTAAACAGTCCTTTCCCGAAAGTGGCTTGTCACTCAGTCTGGGTGTTTAAGTGACCCGCACTTCTTTTTTGATTTCTTTAGGTGAGGATTGCTGATTCTTGTTGTGGTTTTTCTGCATTAAAGAAGACATTTCCTCCTGAGGCTTGGGCTTGAGTGCACTCACACATATGGCAGAGGCAGAAGCAGCAAAAGTTGGAATTGCCAGGCCAAACCCCAGAGCTTCCACCAGACTCAGGACCACTCGTGGCTGGGTTATGCATTTGTGCGCCTTGGTTGGGGGACCTAGCTTTGTTCGCTTACATACCTCCTTGTTAGGCAAGATTGTATGCAGTACCCTTTGGGTGCACTACACTACACCAATCCTGACCACCTGGTAATAGTAACCCAGCCTTTGGTATAAGTCTGTACTACACAGGTTGGTATTGTGGTCGAGTAGCCAGGCTCATCTCAAGAGGGGTCAATGTGAGCTGTAGGGGAGTTAAACAGAGATTCACAGTGACAAGTATTCAAATATACTCTTACACACAAGGTTTCTTGAGTAAACAATTATTAATGTATTTATCAGTCAGTTAGAATATGTCCTCTTCAGAAGGGAGCAATATAAAGCAACACACAAATACACTCCTCTTAGTTGTCTAAATCAGCAAATACCCATTTGGGATGGCATACAGGCACTACCTACACCGTTAGGTGACTTCAATAGTTAGGGTGCTGTTGACATTAATATATCACTGTTGCGTTTAGAATATTCTTAAGAGGGGTGTCAAAAAAAAGAGAGTTGGAAAGCCGGGGACAATACAGAGAACCACACAGCCTTCTATGCCGAAGCCGACATGAAAGAATGCATTCGACATTTTCGAAATGCAAAGCCATCTGCTTTGGCATAGAAGGCTGCATGGTTCTCAGCTTCAGTATTAAAATAATGCTTACCCGTCATATAAACAAATTAATGTGACCTGAATATAATGCGATTTGTGAAATCTTGTAAAATAATGCTTTCCCGTAATCAAAAAAAAGAATGTGCAATGAATATAATGCGACTCATGACACCTACCTCCCTCCAACGAACCATGCTTTCGTTTAACTACGAAATTATTGTCCTGAAACAAACAGGTGTCTTCACAAGAGTCGCGATAGATATTGCACGTTATTTATCCTAAACAGATGTTTCTAACTATCACAAACATGCATAGGATCCCATTGAAAAATAACATTAGCAATCTCCACATAAACGAGGTCAAGTTAACACATTAATATGCTGCATGCGATCATGTAATTCATACCAACTGCCTTCTAGGACCGAATGCGCGGCAGCCAAAACTGTAGTCCGGCAACTACTCTGCTGCGCCACCTACTTAACACTTTTTTCCTGATAAAACGACAATCCCAGTTGGGGACCGTCGCAAAATAGATTCTCCTCGTGGCCTGCTCGGCTTGACCAATTGCGCATGTTAACATCATTTACACAGAAAATACTGATGGCCCTTTATTTTGGGGACCATCACCGCCCTCTTGATCTTGCCCGTACGTATGCCTCACAAACCCCACACCAGGCCATGAAAAAGTAACATGCCGACTGTCCCTAACCCGGGAACCACCACACACAATGCAATCTTACTTCTTAATGCGGCGAGTCAGCTTGCCGGCACCACTAACCTGGAGACACGGCACAATAAAACGAAAACAAGGGGGGGGTTTATGGAAAAGCAGGAGACCAGGTGATGGATTCTGCAAACCAGCAACACAGTGATGAACGAGGAAAATCCGCTAAATTCCAGAATCCAGGAGGGCGTGGGACAACGGCGGGAAAGCAAGAGGAAGATTCCTGGGCCAGACCCACTCATATACATTGTCCCCCACCGGATGAAGGTAAGATTACCCTGCGTTGCAACACCCCCTCCCTTTGCACGCCTGGAAGTCCAACTGTGAGCTGAGGCCCCTGCGGAAGCCTCTAATGGCGCCTCTCCTGCAGGACCATGCCAGCGCCTCCAGGAGAAGACGGGTAGTCCAAGGCAGAGGCAAGCTCTGCCCCATAACCATCTCCAGGGCACATTGTGGGTGAACTCCTGTGGGAGGAAGACCCGCACACTGCCGCTTAGGACCTCACTGTACTGAAGGACCCCAGAAGGTGTGTCCCAGCCCTCCCCAGTGTTGGAAGCTGAGGAAAAGGACTGCTCTTGCCCACGAGAGCCAAGACAGCCAGGTTTCCTGCTCTTTCGCCATCGCAAGATGTGATTTGAGCTCATTCGACACTGTTTCCTCCGGAGCTGTGTTTGGCACTCACAGATTTTCGAGCCACAGTTCTGCCTCTTTGAACCAGTCTGCTGCCACACTGTACCAGCTGAAGTACATGGTTGCCTTAACACAAACAGAAAAGCACTGCTGCACCTGCATTGCTCGAACAGCAGTTTGAACCACCTGTCTCCTCATCGCTCCTCCAGTCGACGATCAAACCGACCCTGTTGCTACCTTCAAACTACATCCTTCAAGCCCCTGCATCAAAACTACTCACTTGCGCATCCCGTCCTCAACCTGTCCACCGTCGAACTGTGCCCGGTGAGATCCTCGATCCACATTGCTTTGAACCACAGGCGATATCTGCTTGACGTTGCACTACCATGACTGCCGCATTTCAAATCGAACCAGCAAACAGTGTGGATAAGCCTGGTTTGCCATCAACCATAGTGCCATCTAGACACTGCAACGGTATGGCCTGATAACTCCTCTGCAACGCCATACATTTTGTGCCCTAGAGCCTGACTAGGACACTTTAATCCCTTTTACACTTTAAGAACATATCCTTTACAAGAAAGTTGTGTGGTTTTTTTTTTTTTTGTTTTTTTGTTTTTTTTTTGCCTTGTCTCCCTCGGTCTCATTACTCAGAGTGCACATGTAAAAACAGTGCATTCGTACTCTCTTAAAGTACAAAACTCAACGATAGGTAATACTATTTGGGTGTAAGGGGGTTTAGTTTAGTTTATTTATTTGTATAGCGCAGCCAAATCCTGGGGTAACTGGGTGCATTAGACTTGAGGAAAAGCATAAGTTACAGAAGGTTGCACAACAAAGAAAGATACAATACAATAAATAGTATAAGGGACCAGCTGACAGGCAGGTCCATATCAGTAGAGGCAGCAAAAACTACAATAGGAACAGGTTACAAATAGGTCCCCAGCTATGGATAACAGAGACTTAACAGAGGGCAAGTAATGGGCTATTGCTGAGTAGAGAGCAGCTCCTTCACCTTGGCTCTGAACGACCAGAACGAGGCGTCAGCTCTGATTGACACGGGAAGTGCGTTCCAACATTTTGCTGCAAACAGATGGAAGCTTGCTCCCCCAGCTGTTTTCAGGTTAAACTTCGGGATGTTAAGTTGGTGTATATATGGAGACTTTGTCGGTCTGGAGGTGCTTTGTCTGGTGAATTTATCTGATAAGTAGCATGGGGCTATTAGAGAGAGGCATTTGTGTGTGGTGACTAGTGACCGTAATTTGATTCTATCGCGGATGGGTAGCCAATGTAATGCAAAATAAGAGGTGATGGCTGAAATGTTTTGAATTAATCGCAACCTTTTGGCATTGTTCAGGGAAACCCTCCAACCATCGTTATTCGCCTGCCAAGCCATTACAAAAGGGAAAAGACCATATGCAAACCAGGGTTGGTCCCACCCCAAAGCAATCCAGCCCGAACTGCTTGGTCACATCCCTTCTGCACGAAAACACTAGCATCCCCAAACATGGTTCAGCTTTGTTGGGCCTCATCAGTGAGGAGTAGTTGGGGTCTCTAGGCCCAGCAGGCACGGGATCCACATCTGGGCATACCCAGAGGTTAGGATTTATTCCAAACCTTCCAGCCTTGACCTCTTTTGTTTTGTGTAAGGGGGTAATCCCTGTCCTGACACGTAAACAGGCCAACAGTGTAACATGGTAGGTTTCCAGCTCAGTGGAAACTCCCGTCCCCTGCACGCCTTTGTCCTGTGTATACAGGCAATACTTAAGTATATTCAGATTATATATCTCAATTTTTAACAAATAACTGTCATTTATTTGTGTAAAGCACCAACAGTGTCCACTCCAAGTGCTTTAGACTTGTAAAAATACCTGTAACTACTCAATGTTCACTAGTTAATTCCACAGCGAAAGGTCCTGAAAAGACTAAAGATGGTGAAAAAGAAAACTAGAGACTGGATCTTGCAAAAGGTAATATCTCCAGTGTGGCATCTTGCTATTTTGCATATTCTGTGCTCTTTCTACAGGTGTGGGCTTTTTGTAGTGTTTTCTAGTTAGTTAATATTATAAATGGTATGTTTGATTAAAGTATATATTTGCATAGAACCTTGATTGGACATTCCTTTATTTTGGACTGCTATACCTTGCAATGTGGATTGCTACTGTTTCACCTTCACACCCCTCGAGAGTGTAGTCTTCCCTCGACCCATGTTACCATAAAGGGTGAAGGAGGTACATCTTTTAACTATGTCTGCTTTTCCTATGATTGGATTGGTTGCAGTTTTTTTAGTAGTATGAGGGCTGAGGGGCTGCTTTAGTCTCTGCTTATCCTTGTACTCCTGCTGGGCAGAAGCCAGTTCCTCACAGTACCTCCATGCTGACTACTCCCAAATGTATATCCAGAACCCACACATTAGAAGAAACCACCCCAGTCATATCGAAGCCTAGTCGCCAGGAGGCAGCCACAGAAGCATGTTAGGCTTGTCTGCCTCACGCTAGCTTCTTAGAGCACGAAATTGCCATAGAGGGTGTGGGGGGGGGGTGCCTGATTGTTGAATGCAGTGGACATATAGTTGACCTAGTAATATGTGGCTTCAGCTTCCCCCTTGCAAATGCTTTCATGGAATATAGTAACGGGGGTACGTAGACCTTGCTAGTACCGTATTGTGTGCTACTCAACATTTCACGCGCAAAGGACTTTAGATTATTGTGTTTTCTTCTAAAAGGGGGAAGTGCCTGGAAGCATTAAAGAGGTGGCAGTGGGTTGAGCGAGAAATTTATAACATATGAACAGTGATAATGCGCTTTTTAGTGAGGGCCCGGGACGTTAATTTTCAATTCGCATGCCAGAATGTCGTCTGTTAGCTTGCAGCCAGCTCTTGCGACACGATTTCTTCACTGTTCTCCTCCATTGGGCGCGATAGCCAGGATAAACAGGGAAGTAAAAACAACTACAGCCAGTGGTTGCCAGAGATGCACTAGGCGCGGTGCCATTTGAAACCATCTGCTTACTTCCTGGTGCGCCGCCTGTTGCATCAACAAAGCTTGGCTTGGAGAATTACTTGCGTTTGAACGAATGATACGCGCCACCTGGAAAGATTTTATCCTAACTGACCTTCAGCCCGAGTTCTACAGAAGTACACAATTGTGCGAAGGCTCTTTTTTTATGTTTTAACGCACTGTGATTCTTTGCAAACGGCGACTCCTCCCTTTCTCTTGAAAAGAAGTCCCTTTTATGTACATCATCAGGGGCAGATGTCTCGTAATGTGCGGTTTTGGGGTCGCCTGCGCTTAGTGTCTTTTTTCAATGATGTGATACAGCATGTTCGCCTCATGAACAAAGTGTGTACAGTTAATTCCAGTCACGTGTAGCCCGTGGCTCAAAAGGGGCCGTGCTAGTATGGGCCACATGCGTGTCCACTAAGGGACAGTACCTAGAAATAAGATGCAGACAACCAGGTTGATACATATACTTAATGTGTCTGTGTGTGTTTAAAATGGACTAGCCAATGCAGCTCACCATGGTGCTGGATGGAATGTTGAGATAAAAAAAAGTAAATAATAAAGGAGCAGAACTCCCCTGCCAAAGAATGGGCTGGGCATGGGAGAAAAGAATCCAAAGAGGGTTTAAAAGATTGAAGGTAAGGAGGAACAGAAGGGGTGAAGAAAGAAGAAGAGGGGAGAACAAAACATAGGCGCATCTGAAGTGTCCCCCTCGGGCACAAAGACATCAAGGCCCCCAGGCCGTGAGTGGGGAGCCCCCCAGTGTGATAACTGTGGCGCTGGACTGTGTGGCAGGAGCAGTCAGCCTGACACAGGGGTTGGGGCCGGAAGTTGGCCACTGTGGACGGGCCCAGTCAAGTAAAGGGCACAGGCAGCGTGTGCGCGGGCATGCCGAAGCTGAAAATGAACAGCTCAGTCTGGGCCACGTGAGGGGAAGCCCGAACCAGGCTGTCTGGCCGTGCCCCAGTTGGCCCTCCTCGTGGCTTGTGAGGCAGGCTCTTCTAAAAGTCCTCCCGGGCCGCAAAGAGCAGTAAGTGAAGGGAAGGTCCTTGAAGAGCAGGACGCTGGAAGTCCTGGGCTGCTGAGACGGGCAGCATGGGTGAAGACTGGCGCTCCAGCACACCGGCCGGAGCTCCCCAAGAACCACGGTCTGTCCCTTGTGTCTCCATGATGCAATGCAGAAAGGGCGGGGCCGCGAGACAAGAGGCCATGCAGGCGCAGCAGTTAATGTCGGCATCCCCATTGCCAAGAGGGCACCGCCTGACTTTAAATTGGTGCCCAGGATGGGGGTGTTGGTGACAGCTTCCCGCATGCCAATGAGGATGCTGCCTGAAACAACCAAAGCGCCCAGAGCGCAGTGGTGACTCATACGACCCTCGCGCTCATAGGGGCACAGAAGATCACAAAGGGGCCTCGGGAGTGTCGATGAGTGCAGGTGGTCCCCCAGCCTGAGTGTCACAAGGCTTCATGTCACGGCGGTGACGAGAGGGTGAGCCCCCAAGCTCGCAGGGGGCCACCCAAGACCTTTGAAAAGCCTGGGCCACGCAAGAGTGTAGTTGGCCCACGGTGGTGGGCAGTCCATCCAGAAGAAAGAACCGGAGTGGAGCGAGGCTCCATAGTCACCAGAGACATGCCCTAGCCACCAGAGATGGCGCTAAAAGATGAACTAAAAGGGGGTGATTGACTGCAGTAGTTAACCCATTGTGAAATAATGTGTTTAAATCTGTTACATAGTATGTGTGGTTTGTCATTGTTAGTGTTCATTTATATTGATTTGTATATATAGTCCCTGGTACATACAATGTTAAGTAGTGTAGAATATACTTATGAGTTGTAGACTAAATGTTATGTAGTGTAAATATTTATAAATAGTAAAACTGTTAAGTAGGGGGAGTGTAGAGTTGGGAAAAGTATTAGGGGAATGTTAGTGGGGGTAGAATGTGAAGCATGTAAATGGGAGTAGAGGGGCAGTACACTAGCGTGAGGTAGGGAGGTGATTTGGCAGCCTGCCTGACGCTGCCTAGGGAGATGCGACTACCCAAAGAGGCCATTCCCTGTCCTTGCACTCCATGTGGGTGGTAACAGGAGTTGGGGAATAGGTCTGTTGCGTCTGACCCACCCTACCGGTCCTAGAGAGTCGTCCAAGGACGGGTGAGGTGACTCATCCCTATTTAGATGGGGAATCACGTCAGGAGGAAGTTTATGAAGGGGCTTGGGATCCCAATAAAATCAACGTTGGTGTCTGTGCCATTAATAAGGTAAGAACTGTGGGTGTTGCCCATCTCCTGTTAACAGCAATTTTATTTTACAGGTTCAGTGCCACTCCCTATCCAGCTGCCCTGGGTGTTGGGTGCAGGTGTCCATGGGGACTGTCCCTTGTTTGGGACTGAGGGAGGTGTACACCCTTACCTGGACCAGGGCCAGGAATCCAGGGCTACACATGACTCACAGCCATAAACTTGAAGGCCTTTGTCCTGCGAGTCAGATTGCCTTAATGTTGGTCCTTGTAAAAGAAATGTAGATAATGACTCCCTCTCACGATACTGAGTGGCGGTTTATATTCGATCAAATACCCGAAGGTGAGTTAATATCCATAGTTCATCTTTATTTACTAACCCAGAAGCAAAGAAAACGCACCCCTTTAAAAAAAAGTTGACTAGTTGAGAATGTCTGATGGAGCCCCTTAATGAGCTAGAAGGTTATGGCGCAAGAGAAACCAATCTTAACAGGCCCCAGCAAATAAAACACACTACAACCTGGGTGGGAGTGAGCCAGCCAGCCAATCAGGTGGCTAGGACTGTGGGCTTGAACCGCTGCTTCACGCACATGTTCCAGGCTGCCTGACAGCCGCCATCTTCCATCCACCCCGTCCTGTTTAATTTTGATTTGTTTTACTTCCCTCCTCCCACTTACCTTATTTCAGCTTAGGTGGCCCTCGCCACTGCAGCCTCACCTTCCTCCCAGCGTCCCATGGCTGCCATGGAAAGGCAACCCGGGGTGCTAATGGGGTTATCTATCCATTCCACGGGCAACACGGGGGGTAGCGGCCCTGGGCCCTTGTTAATGGCCCTCGCTGGGCCACAGGCTGTTACCCCCTGATGTTGCTCTTGGAACGGGTACATAACGCCACAGTAATCGGCCTTTTTCACCTTTTTTCACAGCACTTGAACAATGTATGCACCACACCCAAATCGGACCAGGAAGATAACATCTAGGACCAAAAGGGGTATCCAAAAGCCTTTTCCATCCTACCACTTTTCTGCGGCAACATTGCAGTCCACCTAGAAACAGACCCACATGCAGCACCCGTGTACTTCAAATTGCATACATCAACACAACAGCAAAACTGTCTTACATTTTCTCGCTCTCCCGACTAACTGAAATAACCCTGTCTCTTTCAGATACGACAGAGTGACTGGAGCCTACGCAAATGACAGTGGTGGACAGCATACATCCCAACAATCTATATGATAAGCCATTGCTAACTCTGGAAAAACACAGAATGGGTGGCTGGGAAAATGCTGTCCACTGTCTTTAACGGAATCTCAACCCCACCTCCCACGCTTCAGGAAACTAAGATTAGCCATTCTTCGTCAAGACTGAAGGTTTCTTATTATGCAAGTTTAAAGCATTAATTCAAAAATACAAGCATGATGGGGGACCCCTCGTGAAACATATTTGAAACACAACTGTCAGTAGACAATATTGATACTTTTGTTCTACAAATGCTCTGATACGATATGATATATTTTATTTGTATCGCGCTTATACACAAGTGTTTCAGAGCGTGACAAGGCAAGGGAGGGGAACAGGGGAGAACAAAAAATGATCTTACTAGGCCCAGTGACATTGAGAACGTGCAAGTGCATGGGAAAGGGAAAGCAGAAAAGTGCATGGAAAGGGGAGAGTGGAAAGTGTGGAGCAGAAGAGAACAGATAAATAATAAATAAATACAAATAAATAGATCATGGAGGCAGTGAACAGTGGTAGTGCAGCCAGCAAGTGGCAAGTGCTGCGTTACCGGCAGCAGAACTGAGTAAGTCTGATAGGTGCAGAAAAAGAAGTAAATGGGGGGGCTGTATGTGTACAGATACAGTCCCCAAGTGCAAGGGGTGGCCAGGAGGCAGTGCAGGAGGGTGGTAGGGTAAGCAGGTACCTGGGCCCAGATGAACAGAGGGTGGCCAGGTGCACAGTGCCAAGAGAGCAGATCAGCAGTGGAGAGGGGGAGAAAAGGCAGAAGCAAAGAGGAAGGTCTTGAGGTTCTTCTGGAGCCGGAGGTGGTTCTCCTCAATTTTTAAAGTGGCAGGGAGGCTGTTCCAGAGTGAGGCCCGAGCTGAAGACAGAGCTCTACCACCAGCTTGTTTCTTTGAAAAATGACTGAGCTTGAGGGAGTTAGAGGAAGAGGAGCGAAGAGCTCAAAAGGGAAGGTATTTGCGGAGGGATAGCTGAAGGTATTTTGGAACTTGGCCCCAGAAAGCTGGTATCAGGTAATAATATCGCCACATATATGGTCGCCGTAAATAATATCGCTGGGAAAATGTCATGGCGATATTATTTGGGTGACCATATATGTGGCGACAGGGGCAAAAAAAACCCCAAAATTAACAAAAATAATGAAAAAAAATGTTGGGGTTGCGGGCGTGTCCCCCGCATGTTCCGTGCAATAATGTCGCCACAAAAAACGCCCATTTTTCGGCGATATTTTTCCGTGGCGAGATTTTTGTGGCAACATTATTACATGGAACCAGAAAGCCTTGTGGACAATGCAGAGGGTTTTGAATTTAATCCTTGCATCCACTAGGAGCCAATGGAGAGATTTCAGAGCTGGAGAAATACGATCCCAGGACTTGAGGCCAAGGACAAGTCTCGCAGTCCTGTTCTGAATTAGTTGCAGAGGGCGGAGAGTAGAGGCAGGTAGATTAAGAAATAGGCTGTTACAATAGTCCAACCTAGCGAGAACCAGAGCTTGGGAGACGGTGAGCATCTGGGGGAAGGGGAGGAAAGGCAGAGTACCTCTAAGGAGATGCAGTAGGAAGTTTGACTTTTTGGGCAATTCTTCTCTTTGAAGGAAATTGACAAAAGGATCTGACTCCAATTCCTCCTTTCCTCAAATGTATGTTTAATTGAAGAGAGTGGGATATACAGGCTTCTGCAGGAAATGGAGTAACATTAAACCGGGTAATAAGTGCCTGGCATGAAGTGCAATATAATAAGAGCACAGAATGTATGGAGATTGGATGTATAGGGCTGAAACAGTTGTATATGTACACTAGTAACAGTGTGGAAATAAAACAATCCATCTAACTAATGATAGAAAGGTACATCTATCTGGCAAAAGGAATAATCCAACCTTTTTAAACATCCAGTGGAGAGAACACTCTATTCTGTTGTTATTGCAAGGCACTGGTATATGATGAAATTCACCAACTTTGACGTTGACCAAGTAACGTAAAGAGATTAAACGTTTGGGAAAGTATGTCCTTATGTAATAAAAACTCCACTCAAGTAGAAAAATTGATATTGATTGGGGTTGGAAGGGGTGGTGGAGTTCCCTGTGTCCAGATGATACTCAACGAAACCCCTTTAACAAAATGTGATGGTTGAAAAACGTTTCTTTGGTTAGGAAGCTGCCCTAATTTCAGAGGGAACAAAGAGCTTTTGTTACCTACCCTACATACCTAACTGGACCTTGTGGTCTTTCAAGCAATTGCCAACCCATCGGCGCTTGGAGGGCTAATAACAGTACTGAGCATGGGTCAGGCACGCTATATAAATAAAATAAACAAATAAAATCATCCCCCCTGCACTGTGAGAGTTAGCAGGTGTAGGCTGAAACGACGGGCGTCGGGGCTGAACTGAAAGCCCCAAAAGCATGGGATGCACTTTGAACTATGTGGGGAATGTTGCTTGAGGATGAGGGGAATTAATTAGTAATGGACTGAAAACGCCAGGGGAGTGGGCATTCCACGTGAGGACCAAAACAAATTACGAGATTCATGTTTTTTGTAGCATTGTGGATAAAGTGAAGCTCTTGGAAGGAGTAATCTGGGAAACAACTTTCCAAATGCTTAATAAATCGCATGAATACCGTACTTAATGAGTGAGCTGCTAAGTCGGCTTGCCCACCGAATATAAGAGATGCCATGCCACTTTGTTGAAGTGGCTGCATCTCAGAAGAAACTGTCACGAACTGAAGTAGTCTCAACATGACCAAAACCAGAAATGGTCTCATAAAGCTTTAAAATGGGATGGTTTTCGTCAAGTCCAAAAGTCTGATTCTTTAGTTTGCAAATCACAGTCCGGGTTCCTCTCTCGGGGAAGTTGATCAATTCAGTGACTCGCAGTCCTGGGGGTTTTATGTGTTTCCCGGACTTCTTGTCTGCCGGTTCTGTAGATTCTGGTTGTCTGCTTCTTGTTCTCGATGCAGGTAGGTGCCCCTTTCCACAGGTCTCTGGCAAAGGTGTGCCGGCCCGCTGGCCAATAGAAGCAGTTTAGGTTAATCAATGCCCTCCCTCCCCCCACATTTCCCTGAGTTTAAACGAGATGTTGGTAAGCTTAATTGGGCTAGAAGCTTAATTTCGGGATTCCTAGTATCCCTGATTTAGAATCCTGGCTCTGGTCCCACAAACCCTTCCTCTCTCTTCTGGGTTTCAGTGGTTTCGTACCTAAGGGGGTACCTCTCTTGAACCCCCTTTCTCAACACTTTCTCTCCTCCTATATACTTTCTTGATGCTTACCAAGCGCGGAGTCCTCATCCAGTTGCCACTCTTAACAATGTAACTCAAAGGAGCTGAAGCCATGAACAATGGAGACAATGGAGACAATGGAGACAATGGAGGGCAGAGGTCTCTGAGCCTGCAAAATGATTGTCTTGGCCTAATCTATGCCACGGACAGGCTGTTCCATACAATTCCGTGGACACCAATGGTGCTGATTACACAGCCTTTTATGCACTGTTGTGATTGGTTGCTCTGGAGCCATGATCCCAGCTCACGAAGGTGCTCTGTTTCGGGTCCACTTTCAAAGCTCTTTAATGTTAGTTGAAAACATTCAAAAAGTAATTTTTCAATTGCTTCTGTATGCGTAGATAAAGTTAGATTATGTGTAATAAGCAACTTCCGGTCTTGAGATCTGGTACAAGCTGTTCCTATTGCAAAGGATAAAGCTGCACTCGTTGCAAAGCTTCACTCGTTTTAGGAGCAGGGACGTCATTTCACCAAAATGCCAGGGGTAGCGTATGTGACATCACATTCCCCACCCCGGGTGACAACACAGGAAGTGATGTCATTTGACCCTACCCCCACGTGGCATCCTAATGCATTATCCCTCAGCACACTAAGAAAAATATGGTCACAATATCAATGTAATATACCACACATTTAATACAAGAATAGATCATCATATGGAGCTGTGTGTCAAGGCCTATATTATCACGAAAGTGTATGATCCCAAAAGATAACCCCCCCCCCCCTTATGTGGATCCGCCCTGTTATTTCAACATGACTACAGAGCAAAATAACATTCTGGGGTACAGGGGCGGATATGCGGGTGTACAGATAAGGGAAAGCCAGGATATAAGGGGGGCAAGGGAGGAGAATATTTCACCAGAGAACACGTGTTCTTATACAGTTGCTCTTCCTTCACTGTTCTGATCATAAAACTTAAAATGTAGTTTCTTACCAGATTGACCCCATTTTCTTCTGATTCAAAAAGTTACCTTCAGGATGACTTCTCAGTAAGACGTGTTGCGGTTGTTTCATGGACTCATTATTCCTGCACAAAACAGACAGACATCTCCGATATTCATTCCCCTTCAGAACCTACAGCTACGTTTAAAATGGTTTCATTAGTGCATTGGGAAATACTGCTACCTGATCATCCTCCTGTATCTATTCAAAGTGCTTAGGAACAAAACATTTCAAGTTCTTGTACATTACTAGTATCATGTTCTCACACTTTCAACTAAGTATAATTTTGTTGTTTCATGTACACTTCCAACCATACAAGTTTTGCAGAATTTTAGTGTGTTACAAAACCTGATTACCAACATTGAGCACCTGTTATTCCACGTATGGGGCTTATGCATTACCATTCAAGTGCTGCATCTTTACCCAAAATCTGAAAAGGGGAGTGCTTGCACTCCGGTTTTCCGATTAAAAGCATTCCATCCAGACCCAGCGAGCTCACCAAAAATCTCAGAGCGGCTGCCGCTGACTGACTGTACTGGGTGTTAGGCCCAGCCAATCACATCACTAGTGCGCACATACCTACCTATTAGAGGACCATGCAGCGTGCCCGCTCCAGTTTTTCCGATTAAAAGCATACATGTTCGGCTATTGCCGACTTTACTCTGTGGACAACAGGTATCCCCCATCTGCAAGAGGACCCCCTGGCCCCCATGTGCTGATGGCAGGGATCCGCTATCCCACAGTGGCTGGGGGTCATATTGGGAACAGGCACAGCGCCACCTGATATCATTGGGCACACAAGTCTGGGGTTAGGCGCCTGTGCACTTCACCCCTCCAGTGAATGCTGTGGCCCTGAGCTGCTCAGCACTGGCCCTCTTGACTGCAGCAAAAGAAATTCTGCTACAAGATTCGGCTCTGTGTGCACCCAACCTACTCGCACACTTTACTTTTTCTTTCTTTCACCTATAAATCAGGGAAAAGCGCAAACGCAGCCCCCCACTACCAGAAACAAATGCATGTGCAATGGATGAGCCTCACCCTGGGAGATCTGCCTTTCTGATCACAGATTCTCCCCTGACAGGTAGGTATGAGTTGCAAGCGGAAGGGCAGGGGTTGGGCTCGCTAAGCGAGGGTGAGAAGGCAGGACCTGCCCCAGCCCTCCCGGAAGTCCTGAGCATCTGCAGAGCTGCCTGTCCTAAATGTAGGGGGAAGCTTCGGCAGGCAGAGCAGAGCAGAAGACGCACATTGTAGCACAGTTCCTTTCTCCCATCAGGCCCTGATCAGCCTAAGATTTGCATACATTCGTGCCTGGCCGCCAGCCAGCAGGCCCAGTCGGATAGCAGGAGGGCCCGAGCAGGCCTGTTGCAGTCTTCCCACTGGCCTGTCAGCCCCAGACGGGCCAGGTGGATGTTATAATTCCACCTGGCGCCAGTCCCCGTGCTCGATCCACCCGTAAATTCTTCGACTAGTTACAGGCAGTAGCTAATATTCCCTAATATCATCTATCACTCTCCTGAGCAGCTCCTCTCTCCAGTCAGTGCTGCAGGCCGTGGGTGCGGTCAGGTGCAGGCCTGCACTAGGTCAGCTCACAGACTAAACTCATGCTCCTCCTGCCTGCAAACAAAATGGAGTGAGACCGGAGCCAGCCCAACGGCGCAAACGTGCCGTGCATGTTACTTGGCCACGCCCCTTGCTCCTGATTGGAGGATTGGATAGGGGTAGCAGCCAATTGGTCAGGGGTAGCAAGCCAATAGCCAGCGGTAGCATTTGCTGCCCCTGGCTGCCCCTAAATGACGTCCATGCGCAGGAAGATGGTGGCAAAGCCTTAGGGCCTCATTACGACTCTGGCGCTAATGGGTTAACGGCGCCATAAAAGGCTGTGGCGCCGTTAACCCATTAGCGCCTGATTACGAGGTCCCTTTGCGGGACCCGACCTTAACGGCTGGTCTACACCAGCCCTTTAAATTAAGGACCCGCAAAGGGACCTTGGTGCTAAGTACGGTACCGCAATTTGCGGTACCGTACTTAGCGCCTTCCCCAACCCCATTCCCATAGAGCCCTAGTGGGCGAAAATGGAAATGGGGAAGGGCCATGGTTCAATGGGGAATTACCGCCCGCCAACCTTGGAATGGGGTGGTAATTCCCCAATGAACCATGGCGAACCCGTTGCTATTAGCACCATGGTTGGTGCCGGTGTTGTAATGAGGGCAGGTGTTGTAATGATGGTGCCCATCAAAGGAAGTTTGATCGCATATGCCCGGCATTAATCACACCTCACTAGCTACGGGTACAGATCTAAGAAGCAGTTATAATTATATTTCCATGTGTTGTTAATTTAAAAGCCCTCCTCAAAGGTCACTCTGAAAGATTGCAGTATAATGTGGCTTGGATTGTGGCGATCTATGTGAAGGGAACCATAGAGGAATTCTAATTTTACCTTTTCTCTCGATTGTCCTCTTTCCCCAACCCTATATGCCTCAATCCCTCAATTAAAATGTTTTGTTGAAAGGGACTAAATTCTAAGGAAGTCCTTAATTGGAGGGTTTATTGTTTGAGGAAGTGAGTGGTACAGTGTTGCACTTATGGTGACTGCAAGTCTATTTACCGTCTGTCCCACCATTTACCGTATGTCCCACCACTGTTTACTTAATAAACTGAATTCTCAGAAAACAACTTCAAGCCCTGCTGCATCGCCTACAAAGCATGGATGGTGTATACACCAGAATTTAATGGTCTCTGACAGTAATTACAACCCTGGAAGCCAATCCCTTGCCAGCTTGGAAATAAAAAAACAGCAAAAGGAAAAAAAAAGCACACTTTTTTTTAGCATACACCCCAAGCAGATTGTGGCGTAGCCTCTGCCTCCAAACCTCCCTCGTTCTATGTGCTTTTCTCATTTGCATGTGAAATGAGGACTTCACTTTATAAATTCCCCGAGTAAAATAATCCTAAAATTTGGGCAGACTCGAAACCGGATCTAATGACGCATAAGGGCAATTTACTTTTCTTACATAAACTAAGGGTTTTGGGTGATTTACTTTGTAAGTATTGGTGGCTCACAAATGATGTGTCAAATAGACTTAGTGGCTGATTGCAAGATTGACGCTAGTCAAAAAACACCTGATAATTGCCATTGCTGGGTGTTTTTCCACTCTGACAAATTGAGTTTCATTTTACGAACACATTTTTCCAGCTGGTTTTGTGTGGCTGATTTTACTGCCACAAAGCACCAGTATGGCAAGCAGTAATTACCGGGTGCAGTGTTACTGCTTGTGGAATTACCCACCCCTATTGAAGTCCAAAATGGGGAATAACGGTATAGTCCGCATGACTTGTAATTATGTGGACCTACCCGGCCAACTGCTATTTGCTGTATGTGGTAATAATAAACGAGTTTGGTGGTATTACCAGGTTGGTATACCTCTTAACACATAGTAAGGCCCTTAGAGAATCTATTGGCTGGCAATGACACAATCTACTTCTTTGCAAAGATATATACGTCAGAATGCCCCCCTAGACGGTCACGCCAGAAAAAAGACAACCCACTAGGGAAAAAGGGCCAATACACCTCTTTCAAGGAGAACAAGGTTTATTTCCACAAAAATAGATGTGCCAACAAAGAACTCTGCTTCCACGAAACATTCTGGCAGAATCTGCACAAGCAGAACCATACGAGGGTACAGTTTGGCATCTGTGGTGTCCTTACATACAGTAAAAACCTGCGTGGCTGCCTGCTCCATACGGGATGCCAGGCCATTGGTCCCAGGCCTGTCCATATTCCTTCATGTGGGCGATGTTTCATCAATCAGGGGCGAAACTGACTAATTGGCACATATTCAAATAACTAAACCATACATCTTTATGTAACAAGCACCTGGTATGAGCAGACCGGGACCCAGGAGGAAAGCTGGGGTCACACTAACTCACACACTTCACTCGCTCCCAGGCAGGCCGGCACCTCTCCAAGGTCTCCCACCCTTGCTTTGGGCTATAATTTAATCTCGCCCTGCACCTGGCAGCCCAAATCACGTGACCCAGAAGTGAAGGCAAGGGAACCTTGCTTTCTGATCTTCCTTGATCGATTAGTGGTTTGACGGAGTTATGGTCAATGGTCTGGGGCTGGCTGGTAGCTTGGAATTTAGGGGTCTTTAGGCTAGAACATTTAGGTGCTATAATTTACAATTGGGGCTGGTGCGGGTCGGAGGCTTGTGCCTTCCTTCTTGTGGGATTATGTTTTGTAGACACGTGCAGCCCTTCTCCTGTGACATATATAAGGAAGGCATGGTATCAACAGTAAGACAGACACACGTGACCACATTTCAAGGGTGTTTATTGAACTTCAAAAAGGTTGAGAAACGCCTATCTAATCCTAAATCTAAAGATGGGAGCAAGCTACGACCATCAAATAATAATGCAGTCCTAGTGGTGTCTTGTCAGAATAAAGGGGCCTATACTAATAAACCTATTGCCAATCCTTACCTCTGAATACAAATAGAGCGGGAAACAATGCTATGTAAAAGAAAGAAGTTTTGAAGAAATGATAAATCAGGATATGCAGGCCGTTGGCCTCCCTTCCCTACGTTTTCAGCACAAGACAAGGCGATGCACTCAAGCTTGGCACAGTCTCTGACTTCTCTAGGACAAGGGTGCAGTTCAAACATTAGCATCAGGGCCTTCCGTGCCCAAATCTCTTTGCCTTTCAAAGTCTCTTCTTTCAGAGGGCCTGATGCGACAAACAAACAATGTTCTTTTCCTCTCAGGATTTCACACACACTCAATTTCTCTGGTGATTCACTATTCACCTCGGATCCCCCTCAGCTGGGCTCAGACCCTCTGTAACGCAATGCTCGTAGGATTTTCATGTATCCAATCTCTCAGGTGATTCACGGTTCACCCCAGATCCACCCTGCACCGGGCTCATATCCGTTTCAACACAATGTTCAATCAGTCTTCCTCTGCCGGGCTTGGACAAATTTTCCAATTTACTTTAACACAACCCTGCTTTATCCAAAAGCTCTCAGCTGACCTCCATCGTTCGGACACGGTCCAACTTTATCTACCTTATCATCAATTTTCTTTTCTCTATTACCATCAAAGACTTTCGATTGTGCACAGGATTTTGCTTGACCCGTTGCAGGACCATTTCGATTCACCATCCTTTGTCACTCTTTCGTTTTTCCCACCTCATTTGCATACCTTACAGAGACCTTCGAATGAGCACACACGCGGTGCCGGACCACTCTGTCTAAGGCATCGTATCTTGGTTCAAAGTTCAATCACTCATCCGTTGTCCAATTTTACTTGCGTTGGTTATCACATGCGCTTCATACACTGTTCGCTTCAGTGTTCACCATACAGTGTTACTGGCTGTGGGTGATTTTCACTGGTGCTGCTTTCTTGTAGGAACCAAGGACAGTACCACAGCAGCCGGTGATTCTCCCTGCTTTGATTATCAACGCAGGAGAGTCCCCCCGACACAAAATGCAGGATTCTTCAGCCTGGTTTCCTGGTCTTTCTATTCTCAAGGTTTCGTGAAAGTAACGGTTCCTCATCAAAGAGGTCACCTAGGTAGCTGACCATATTAATATGTACAAAATTGATCTCTGCACAATTACTGAATTGTGGCTGGACAATGCTTCAGGTCTTGCTTTGTCACTTGTATTACCTATAGGATACAATATATTGAGGGCTGACCAACTGAATGGGAAGGGCGGGGGAGTGCCTCTGATTTATGATACATCCCTACAGATCCAGAGGGTAGAGAATACTATGGTAGCAGACTGTGAAGTACTATGGGCAAAGTTGGAAATGAACCCCAAAGCGACATTGAACATCTTTCTCATTTACAGACCTCCCCACAGTATGCCTGATTTCCTGCTTAACTGAAGTGGCTTGATATCACCTATTCTCAAACCAGAATCAAGGCTCCTCACCCTGGGAGACTTTAATCTCGGTTTTGTGGATGAGTCAGGCTCTCAAGCCCTATTAGTGAAAACCGTATTGCTCGATGTGGGTTTTTCTCAACATGTTAAGTTACCTACCCATGACAAAGGAAGGATACTGGACTGGGTACTCACTCAGAATCTCACTTTCGAAAGATCTAGGTAGTGAGCCCTGGCCCTGGTCCGATCACTACCTTTTGGAATGCAGTCTATCGATACCCATTCATCACACGAGTAGACCAGAAAAGGGCTGGGTGTCCTATAGAAATCTTTGTAAGCTGGCATCTGCTGCCATGGCTCCTTTTTACTCCTACGTCCCGTCCGCTTTCCTCCATACTTGTGGAACATCTCTCCGTTCTGTGGGACGGGACCGGAGCACTTTGTAAAAAGCAGCCACATTTTTTTCAAAAATGTGTCCCTCCTCTCTTTCCTGCGCGGGGCCCGGCACGCGGCCGTAACCCCGCCCACCTTGGCTCCGCCCCGCGCATCGCCCATGAGTCCTTTTCTCTGCACGATCGGGGCGGGATGCACTTGCATCCTTGGAAGATTTTCTTCCCTGTTTTCCTCTCTGGCTCTCGCTAGCGTTCGTTTACTAGTCTGTCTATGTCTTTTAAACTAGATTTTCCAGACTGTTCATCGTGTCACGGATCCCCATCCTCTTTGTTTTAGTGTGTTTGGGTCGGGAACACCGTTGGGACTCCTGTTTTTACTGTGACTCCCTTTCGTTCCGGGCACTTCAACGTCGGTTGGAGCGGTGGGAGGAGGTGTTCCGACGAACTCCTTCTTCTCATTTCCAGGCTTCATCGACGAGAAGAAGAAACGTCCGGTAAATTCTTCACTTTTCAGAGCACCCCGACCGGGGGATACCTTCCCAGGTTCCTCTCGGGCCGGGAGGGGCGTTGATCGCTCTGTTACCGGGGTTCGCCCTGAGGTGCCTGTCGGGCCTAATAATTCTACCAGAGTTTTCTCCGAGGGTCTCCGTAAGGGGCCTGTTTACACCCGAGTACACTCTGAGGCCCCTCCTGTGGGGGCTGTTTGTAGGCCCAGTTCTACTGAGTCGTGGGGTATCGGTGCTTGCTCTGAGGCCTCTCTTTCGGCTTCCCTCGAAGACAAAACCGGGGTGCGCCCCGAGGCCTTGGCTGGGCTTGTGGTTACCGAACGGATGTTCGAGGCCCGTGCCGATAAGGCTTTTACCGGGCCTAGGTCCGAGGTCCCTCGTGCAGAGGCTAAGGCTACCAAAAGTTCTGAGGGGCCGGGCAAGGCCCTGTCGGTGAAAGCGGTTGCTCACCGTTCCCGCTCTTGTGGTGACACCGGATCTGTTGATGGGGCAAAGAAGAAAGGTTCTTCTTTTACCGGCAGTGCCAAGGCCCTTCCTTCGAAGGCTCAGTTGGCAGTTGGTATGTCGCAGAAACATTCCAGGCCTCATAGTACCGGTTCTGCCGAGGTTCCTTACGTTAAAGCTGAAATTAAGACCCCTGACCCATCGACGGGGACTCCTGCCTCACTTCCTCACGTGCCACAGTTCCGCTCAGATGAGGACAAAATGGTGGCCGTTCCCGCCACGACCACGGCGGCCATTTTAGGTACTACCTCTACAACTACGCCATCGGCCCCTGGTGTAGGGTTCGGTCCTTTGGGTGAACCTAAGGTCCCTTGTGCGCATCCTTACCGGCCGGTTTATGATTGGAACGCCCGGATGCCTCTTCCGCACAATGTTTTGTTGCCCGCGGGGGCGGCTCCCTTGATTTATCTGGATACGTCGGTGGAGGGGCCGGTGTGGCACCCTTCTCCGTTACGTCCCTGGATTTGTCCACCTCATGAGAGGCCTCCTCAGGTTCCGAAACAATCTCCTGAGGACGCCTTTTTCGGTAAATTTCAAGCGCTTATGCGCACCGACCCCATGAGGGAATATTTCAAAGGGCTTTTCAAGGAGATACGTCCACCTCCGCCTCCACCTGTTCCTCTGGTGGTTCCGCCGGCGCCTCCCTTGCCCGTGGTGCCTCCCCCTGCTCTTCCGCCTTTGCCACCATTGTCCCCAGTGGACAAGGCAGTGCCTGACACCGCTCAGCAGGATCCTGACCTGTCAGATGACCCTCAAGGCGATCAGGACAACGGAGACCTTCCCCGCTCTATCAGAGCTTTCCATGACCAGGTGCTGGACATGATGGGTTTTTTAGATGTTCCGGTGCCCGAGGCATCCGCTCCGCAGGAGGGCGTGCTTTCTGGGGCGTTAACCTGGTCTCCCTTGGAGCGTACCGGCCTGTTTCTGCAGAAGGACGTTCTGGCCGAGGTCCGAAGAGTTTGTGAAAAGCCACAGTCAGGACTTTTTGTCAATAAAATTGACGCGAGGTACAGGCTGTATTCTTCAGAAGAAGTGGTCTTGTCGTCTTGTCCGCCTCCCTCCTCCACAGTGGTGGCTGCAGCTACGTTGCAATCCAGACCTGCAGCATCCTCTTCCGCGACGGCTACTCAGGTCTTGGGAAAGGAGGACAAGCTCCTGGACTCCCTAGGGAGGAAAATCTTTGCCAATTCGGCCTTGCAGCTCAGGCAGTCCAATGCAGAATTGATTTTGGCGGGAGCTAGCATGCGGATGTGGAAAGGTCTGTCGGAGTTTGAGGAGCACATTCCGGTCGAGAAGTTGGAAGATTTCAGAGGTGGCCTTTCCGATGCCAGGGTCTTGGCCCAGGATCTCCTGGAGGCTGCGGCTCATCACGTAGACACCTCGGCTCGGGGCCTGATGCTTGGGGTTGATACCTCGCGGCAAGCGTGGCTGCATGCCACTAAGTTTTCGAAGGAAGTGCAAGACAAGGTACTGGACCTTCCATTCAATGGTAAGGAGCTTTTTCACTCTTCTACTGATGTAGAGCTCACCAAAACCAAGGATAGCACTCAGATGGCTAAATCTTTGTTCTGGTTAAAGCTCCTTTCAAATCCCAGAGACCGTTGTCGCAAAGTCGACCTTCCTCTGGTTTTAGGGGCTTCCTCGACCGCAAATCTTGCAGAGTGGATACTCCTGCGGGGAATAACTGCCGTAGACAACAGTGTGCGCGGTTTTTCTCCGGCTCCTCAGCTTCCTCATCAGGTTCAGGTGGCACCGCCACCGATAAGCCTGCCAAATGAGGGTTTTCTGCGCTGGCACGAGACCCCGGTGGGAGGACGCATTGCGTCTCATTGAGAGGCGTGGCAGACCATCACAGAAGACAGATGGGTCTTGTCAGTCGCTCGAGCGGGCTTCAGCTTGCCTTTACCCCCTACCCTACCCCTCAACCCTCCTTTTCAGCTGTCGGGCTCACCCTCCCTCAAGGCCGAGGTTCAGAAACTTCTGCACCTCAGAGCTGTGGAACCCGTTCCCCTTGGGGAGCGAGGGGAGGGCTTTTACTCCCGGCTGTTTACGGTGTCCAAACCCAACCAGGCTGGTCTGCGCACCATCCTAGACCTTTCCCAGTTCAATCTTTTCCTACCCCAAGAGAATTTAAAGATGATCACGCCCAGCCAGATTCGCTCCTCTTTGCAGATGGGCGATTGGCTCAGCGTGGTGGATCTTCAGGATGCGTACATGCATATCCTGATTTGGAATCCACATAGCCGATACCTCCGCTTCTCTTTGGGAGAGGAGCACTTCCAGTTTCGGGTGCTTCCTTTTGGCCTCAGCTCGGCGCCGTGTGTCTTCACGAAGATGATGTCGGTGATTGCGGCCTATCTTCGTCTCCAGGGTATCCATGCGTATCACTATTTGGACGACTGGCTCTTACGCAGCCCTTGTCCGTTGGCAGCAGCGGGCAACCTCCAGTCTCTCCTTCAGCTCCTGTTCCATCTTGGGCTGTTGGTGAACTGGCAGAAATCCTCCATGACGTTCTCACAGGACCTGACTTTCCTGGGTTTTCGTTGGAACACGATTGACTGCCGAGTGTATCTGTGTCAGATCAGATGTTTGCGCAGTCAGATGTTTGCGCAGTCGGAGAGCATGTCGGCCTGGTGGTTACATAGGCTTCTGGGCCTCATGGCCTCGTGTGTACTGGCTCTTCCTCTTGCTCTTCTCAAAATGAGACGGACCCAGATGGCTCTTCGGAGTTCCTGGCGTCAGGCTGTGGACCTGGATTCCAAGCGGATAATGATTCCGGATTCCATGAGAGTGGACCTGGACTGGTGGTCATCTCTCAGCAACCTGTGAGTGGGCACATGGTTTCAGGAACCAGCCCCTATGGTGACGATCACGACGGACTCCTCCTTTTTGGGCTGGGGTGCGACGTTAGATCTTCTTCAGGTCTCGGACTTCTGGTCGCCTCAGGACAAGCTCCTGCACATAAATCATTTGGAGCTTCTGGCGATCTTTCTAGTGCTCAAGGCGTTCAGACCGCTCATTGTTAACAAGGTGGTCCGCATAAGAACGGACAATATGGTATCAATGTATTACATAAACAAGCAAGGGGGAACGAAGTCTCCCCCTCTCGTGGACCTGTCTATCCAGATTTGGGAGTGGGCCGTGCTTCATGGGGTCTGGCTGCTTGCAGTGCACATCCCGGGTCAGCTGAATGTCACAGCGGATGCCCTCAGCCGGCGGACAGTGGTCATCTACGAGTGGGAGTTGAAGGCGGAGATCCTCTCATGGATTTTCTCGCGTTGGGGCACACCGGAGGTGGACCTCTTCGCCACAGCGGTAAACAAGAAGCTTCCTCAGTACGACTCCAGAGGGGGGCTGGGAGCCTCCTCTCTGGGGGATGCTCTCGAGATTACATGGCACAACATGAGAGCTTACGCCTTCCCGCCTCTGCCCCTAGTTCATCGAGCAATTTGGAAGTTGAAGAACTCTGTGAACTGTTCTCTTCTACTGATAGCCCCGTGGTGGCCGGCCAGGTTTTGGTTCTCAGAACTTCAACACCTGTCGGTGTGTCCGCCGATCAGGTTACCAGTAACTCCCGATCTTCTTCACCAAGGGGAACAACAGATGTGGCACCCCTCCCCACAATCGCTCAACTTGGCGTCATGGTGCCTGAGTTCAAGTCTTTAGAGCATTTGATTTTGTCTGCGGATAACATGCGCATTATCCAGGCAGCCAGGAAACCCTCGACCAGATCTCAATACAAGAGTAAATGGCTCAGGTTCTGTCATTGGTGTTTGGAGAAAGAGTTGGATCCGAGGGTGGCAACGATTGACACAGTGCTGTCCTTCGTATCCTCCCTAGCAGAGTCAGGGGTTCATGTTCTGTCTTGCAGGACTTATCTCTCAGCGGTTTCCGCTTACCTTTCTACAGACCTGTGTTCTTATTCTCTAACTAACCCGGTGGTGAAGAGACACTTTGCTGGCTTGACACGCCTCTACCCTCCGGTTTGTAGTCCGCACCCGCCTTGGGACCTAAATGTAGTCCTGACGGCGCTGTGCCACGAACCCTTTGAGCCAATGGCTACGGTTGACCTCAAGTACGTGTCCTGGAAAGTGTCCTTTCTGGTCGCTGTTACGTCAGCGAGGAGAGTGAGTGAGTGAGCTCCAGGCATTGTCGGTGGAGCATCCTTTCTTGGTCTTTCACAAGGACAAGGTAGTCCTTCGGACAAACCCGGCTTTCCTACCGAAGGTAGTGACCGAATTCCATCTGAATCAGTCAATCTCCCTTCTGGTCTTATTTCTGAACCCTGCCTCGGAGTCTGAAAGGGTTCTACACTGTCTGAACGTCTGAAGAGCTCTTAAGTTCTACCTGGACAGGACTTCCGAGCTTCTGAGTTCTTCTCAACTTTTTGTGACCTTCGGTAACCCTCAGGGCAGGCCGGCATCTAAGGCATCTATTTCCAGATGGATTGCCGCCTGTATCACAGAGTCTTTCACCGTCCAAAAGCTGAAACCTCCTAAAGGTATCCATGCACACCTGGTGGGGGCAAGGCAGCTGCGGTTGCTTTTCAGAAATATGTTCCCTGGGAGTCCATCGCTAAAGCAGCTACTTGGGCCTCCCCATCTGCTTTCTGTAAGCATTACTGCCTCGATATGAGCTCTAGAGCTGGCGCTCAGTTTGGTCAGGCTGTGCTAAAGAACCTGTTTCAGTAAGGGGTATTTCCATCCACCCATAGTTCCTGTAAGGAGTGCTTGGGAATCTCCCACAAGTATGGAGGAAAGGGGACGGGACGTAGGAGTATTACCAGGTTACTCACCATAGTGACCACCTTACTCCTAGTCCATAGTCCCCTTTCCTCCATACTTGTGGGACTTCTCTCCGTCCTGTGGGACGGGACCGGAGCACTTTGTAAAAAGCATCCGCTTGCCTTTACCCCCTACCCTACCCCTCAACCCTCCTTTTCAGCTGTCGGGCTCACCCTCCCTCAAGGCCGAGGTTCAGAAACTTCTGCACCTCAGAGCTGTGGAACCCGTTCCCCTTGGGGAGCGAGGGGAGGGCTTTTACTCCCGGCTGTTTACGGTGTCCAAACCCAACCAGGCTGGTCTGCGCACCATCCTAGACCTTTCCCATAGTGACCACCTTACTCCTAGTCCATAGTCCCCTTTCCTCCATACGCCCGCCCGCCGTCCCCTCTAATAAGGTTTCTCTCTTGTTGCTAATGGGTCTTGGACCCTGCGATAGAAAATGACTGATGGGCGATGCGCGGGGCGGCGCCAAGGTGGGCGGGGTTACGGCCGCGTGCCGGGCCCCGCGCATGAAAGAGAGGAGGGACACATTTTTGAAAAAAATTTGGATGCTTTTTACAAAGTGCTCCGGTCCCGTCCCACAGGACGGAGAGAAGTCCCACAAGTATGGAGGAAAGGGGACTATGGACTAGGAGTAAGGTGGTCACTACGGTGAGTAACCTGATAAGTTTCACCCATGATTAACAATTTACCTAATCTGATTACATCTGATGAGTTGGCTGTAGCTTATTCCAACACTCTTGAGAAAGCCGTCAATAGTTTGGGCCCGGTGAAATCACATTTTTTTAAAAACCCAGCCTAATAAAAAATGGTATTCGACTGATATTCATATTCTTGAGGTGGAAGAGGCTATAGCCGACCTGGGGCAAGGGAAGGCACCGGGTTCCGAAGGGATTCCGATTGATATGTTCAAGGAAGAACCATCCATTTTGGCTCCTCTATTAACGCGTGTATTTGATGATGTAGCAAGGACGGGAGATGTTCCCCAATCATGGCGGGAGGCAATCATTATACCCCTCTACAAGAAGGGTGATAACAATAACCCAGGGAACTACAGACCAATCTCACTTTTAGACTCAGTGGGAAAGGTCTATGCAAAGGTGTTGCTGTCCCACCTGCAGAGTTGAGCTTTAGAGGGTAGCCATATAAACCATCACCACGCTGGCTTCCAGTCAGATATTGGGACAGTGGACCAATACTTTGGATTGTATGCAGTTCTGTCCAAATATATCTCCCTACAAAATAATAGGATTTGCGCTGTTTTCATTGATCTGCTTAAAGCATATGACTGCGTCTCCCGAAGTAAGCTGTGGCCAACGCTGAGGAGCAAGGGCATTCCAGGTCCACTGCTGTTTAGCATTCAATCATTGTATGCTAACAATGGTGCTTCTGTACGGTGGGGGCTGGGAGGTGAGACTACCGAAAACCTTATGGTGGAGACTAAAAGTCCAACAGGGGTGTGTGCTGGTCCCCATTCTCTTCTGTTTATACATACATGGAATAATTGAAGGTGTCCGGTCAAAGCTTTGATTCAAAAGGGTCGAATGACAAAAGGATCGAGTCAATTCGACTGAAAACAAAAGGATCTAATTTTTTTTTAAAATGTATATTTTTTTTGCTTTAGTATAGGTAAATAAGTGTTTTTACACAAAAAAAAAATGTGACCCTTTTTTTCGGTCGAATTGACTCGACCCTTTTGTCATTCGACCCTTTTGAGTCGAAACTTTGACCTATAACCATAATTGAATTGTTAATCAGTGGACTTGACCCGCACAAATTGGGATCTGATGTGTTGCCAGCTCTCTTTTATACAAATGATGAAATATTGCTATCCACCACGCCTATGGGTCTGAGATGTAATTTGGAAATCTTCATTAAAAAGTGCAAGGAGCTGTCAATGAAGCTGAATATAGCAAAGACCAAGGTGATGGTGTTTGGATGTAAGCAGAGCAAGACAATTAATATGAGGATTTTAATTGAGGAGTGTGTTTTTAGACCTGGTACATTTTTATGATTATTTAGGGGTCAGGTTTTCGGATGATCTCATTGGTTGCACATTGCACTTAGCCTGTGATTACTCTGGAAAAGGACAGTAACAGTGTATGCTGTTTTTATAGCACGCTTGGGAGTGGTGCAATTTCCCCAGCTTTAAAACTCTATTAAGCACAGGGATGGACATCCACCCTTTATTGAGCAGAGTTGTGGGGATACTATGAGTGTTCACAGATTGAGGTGGTGGACAACCATTTCCTTAGGTCTCTACTTATGCAACCAAAGGGAGACCCAATGACCTGTTTGCGACGGGAATGCGACCTCATGCCCGTGTGTGAAGCAGGGGCCAGTCGGCCGATATTGTTCTGGATAGACTATGGTGCACACCTGAACTTGTAAAATATAGGGGTACGATTATCAACCTAAAGAATGTACCTGGGTTCAGGCATATCCGCAAATGGCTTGTGAATTTAGAGTTGCCAGCATTTGGTCAAGCCCAGAGGGGTTATGCTATGGTTTAAAGAAGACGGTCAAAACAAAGTGCTGGAATGTTATAATCCGAAATATGTGCTGTTTTAAAAACTGAAGTGCTGTTTTTATTGCTGAAACCAACAGAGGGCTTCGAGCCCTATCCAGAACGAGTGGCCAATGGGTATGCACAAGCCCTGTGTTTTCAGCTCCGTACTAACACTCTTAAGGTGGCCAATCTCACTGCAAAATGGTCCTGTACCCTTGATACATAATGCAAAACCTGCAGCAACCCGATGGAGTTGCCAAAACACTTCCTTTTGCTTTGCCCTGGTTATCAGGACCATAGGAGGCGTTATTTGGTCCCCCTTTTCAGATTGAAGGGAGCTTTGCACACAGAAGCTGCTGTTGATTATTCTAAACATACCACCAATTTGAATGAGGTTTATTAAATTGCTAAATTTCTTCAGAGGGTATGGTTAAGGGGAATGAGAGCTATGTTATGAGGTTGAGGTTGTGCTGCTCCTTTTTATCTGTCATTATAGTTTAAATATTCTTATTTTTAGTCTATTGATAACATGTAATACTGATTGATATGTGCTTTTATGAATTGTGCCATACAGTTTTGCAACTTGTAACTGTATTGATGCTTTTATGGTTTTTAATGCTGATTAAAACTTGTTGAAACATATTCTTAAAATACATAAGATCAAAGCCCTGAAACAATGGAAAAAACGTATTCCACTGAAGATAAAAACATCTACTATGCTGCAGCTAAAGCACACAAAAAGCAATAGTTGATGCTAAAAGGTGTTTTTATGATCAAAGAATTGCCATAGCAACCTCCAATTCCAGGGAGCTATTTAGAATCCTTAAAGAACTAGAGGGTCCATGTCCACCCCACCTCGTAGATTACTAAAGATTCTACATGGTGTCTATCCATCCAAAACGCCATGCCAGACAAGCTACATAATATTAAAAAAGCTATTGTTGCCAAAAGGGAGACGAGAAAGACTGCTTTTGTGGATCAAGCATCCTCAAATACCGATGATATATGTCCCAAATTTGAGTTTTATCCTATCAGCGAACAATAATTAGCTGAAATCCTGATGAAATGAAAACCTACGAATTGTAAAGGGGACATTTGCCCGGCCCTTACGGTCAAGTTATGTGCCCCGCAACTGGTTGCTCTGATCACCAAATTCATAAATGCTTCTTTTAGGGAAAACTCTGTCCCCGTGAACATTAAACAAGTTTGGGTCTCTCCACTAATTAACAAACCTTCCTTGGACGCTAGTGTGGCAGATAATTATCAGCCCATCACAAATGTCCCCTTCCTCTTGAAAATACTTGACAAGGCGGCACAGCTACAAATTGAGGAGTTCCTGTTCCGTTGTGACATTTTGGGACAGAAACATTCTGGGTTTCGACGTGCTGACAGCCCAGGCTACCCTTCTTCACTTGAAAACAAACTTATTTAGCATTCTTTGGAAGGGCAATACTGCTTTGCTGGTGCTACTGGATCTGTCCGCAGCATTTGATCTGGTTGATCACTCCATATTTGCAGACAGACTATGTGGCACAGCAAATTTTTCCACCTCAGCTGCAGACTGGGTAAAATGATATCTATCAGACCATAAGGCTAGTTTTTTTTCAGGAGTCTATGGCAGAGGAGTTCTTGGTCTCATGTGGTGTGGCACAAGGCTCATGTGTGTCGCTGACACTATTTAACATCTTTATACTCCCATCATTTGATCAATTAGATGCAGCTGGCATAATATATGCAAATTATGCTGATGAGTCACAGTGCCTTGTTCCACTCTCCAAGGACCACTCCATGGACTCCGTTACCCTCAGTCTTACTTACAGTCTGATCCCAACCTGGATGTGAGTTAATAAGCTTGCACTTAATTACTCAAAAACTGAGCTCATGGTTGTGGGGAGTACTCCACAACTACGCAAGCTGAGCCCGAAATATCAGCAGTTTAATATCACAGGCTGTACCATCAAGACCCAGTCCAAGGCCAAAACTCGGAGTTATCCTGGATCGATGAAAGCACAGCTTAATAGCCTGGTGTCCAGTACGTCATATCAGCTGAAATTGCTGGCCCAGCTTCGTCCCTTTTTGAATACTCCCAACTGTGCTACCGTTGCACTGGCCATCATAGGGTCAAGCTAGACTATTGTGCCAGTCTTTTGCTGGGCATTGCCACGGGGAGCTCTCCCAGCTCCAGGTCATCCAGAATAATGCTGTGCGCAATGTGGAAGGGTCGTATAGAACTGATCATGTCTCCTCAGCTAGAGGAGCCCTACATTGGCTCCCAGTGAGGAGCAGGATATTGTTCCGTGTACATTGTATCACGCATCAATGCCTTTACGGCAAACTGCATTTCTTGGCTACCAGCTTGCAGAACACTGCAATCTAATAATACCTCTCTACTGGTAACCCCACGGACCAAACTCTCTTGCGTGGCACAGGGATCCTACTCACATGCAGCTCCCAAGCTCTGGAATGCTTCATCTCTCGATCTGAGAGCTTGGACATTGTTCTCCATCTTCAAACAGGGGTTTCTCTGCTTCCCTGACTAGCTAAATGCATCTGATTTCTGTTGATTCTTGTTTGTCTGTCCAGCGCCTCTATGCCTCCGGGCTTTGTTTTTGTGCTATATGAATACAATGATTAAAAATAGATAAATGACTCCCCTGGGATGCTTGTAACGCTTCAATAAGTGCTATAAGCTCTGCAGCTTGCGCCAAAAAGGGCATCAGTAGCCTTTTCTGCAGTAGTGTTTCATATTCCCCATCCTCCAAGCGGACCACCGCCTCACCAGTGTGTCTCAATCCCGTGTCATGATCAATTGTAGCTGACCCGTCAACGATGAGTACACCCCCCACCCGCCCTCGAGAAGTCTGTTGTGTGCCTTTGGAATGTCATCTTCTTCTCCCTCAAATGTCAGTCGTGGTTTGCTAAGACCTCATCAAAGCACATTTCTGTCAGGAAAGTCACGGGTTTACTGTCTTGCACCGAGCAATATAAATGTTTGCACTCGTTAGAATGACCCCGTAGGCCGTTGCTCATTGCGTGGTTAGGGTGGATTTTAAACACTCTAGGAAATGCATGCTCGACGTACAATGTTACGGGGCACCCAATGACAATAGTAGAACTTTTTTCAAATGCAGCAGCAGCAGCAGCAAGTGCCTGCTCATACACAAACTGGCCCTGCATTACAGAATCTAACATACAGCTGTAGTTGGCCAGTGGCTTGTGGCCTATGGTGCTCTTTTGTGTCCTAACTGCAGCCATTAGTGGCCCATTGGAGTGAGAAAATAAGTAAAATTCCTGCGTGTAATCTGGGGTTGTTAGCGCTGGCGCTGTCGATATAACTTCCTTGAGGACATTGAAATTTGTAAGCATTTCCTCTGTCCACACAGTTCTTTTGTCCCCCTTCTACGCTTCCTTGAGGGCTTTCATGAGGGGCCTAGTGTATGCTGTATAATGAAGTATCCATGCCATGCAATACTTGCAGAGACCCAGAAATGACTGCGTTTCCTTCACTGTCTTGGGCTGTGGGGTGGCGCACACAGAGGCCACAAGATCAGGGATAATTCTCTTGCCTTTCACAGAGATCAACTGACTCAAGTAGAGCACCTCCTGGAGGCAATACTGTAATTTGGCTTTATATTCTTTGTACACCTTGCGGGCCAAAAGCTTCAAGAGTGTGATCAGATCTTGTCTGCACTGGTGCTCGCTGATGCTGCACACTAGTAAATCAACAACGTATTGAATAATGGTACTAGGAACCTGAATGGTACCTAAGTCAGCATGTAGTACCTTGTTGAAAATACTGGGGTACTCACAGTACCCCTTAGGTAATCTTGTGCGTTCAAAACGCATTCCCCCATGTGTGAATGCGGTGATGTATTGTGAGTCGGGGTGCAGGGGAACAGAAAAGAAGGCGTTTTTGAGATCCACTAAAATAAAATGGATAGCCTCTTTAGGGATGTTTCAAAGTATTGTTGCATGGTTTGGAGCTACTGGAAATTCTGTCTGTACAATGTCATTAAGGGGGCGCAAATCCTGGGTCATCCTCCAACTCCCCCGTTTTGCTTTCTTTATTAGATAGATCGCTGTGTTGCATGGGGAGGTGAATGGTACAATTATCCCTTGGTTTAGTAGGACAATGATAGTGTCTCCTATACCCTCCTCAGCCGCTCTTGATAAAGGGTATTGTTTCACTCGGGGCAGCACAGGGCCTTGCTTCCGTGTTATTTGTACTGGGGTCACTCCTTGCAGGAGCACTACGTCATGTGCATTTGTCGCCCATAGTCTTTCAGGGACCTGCTCTAAGTCTGTCTCAGTGAAAGGGGGTAGTGCCACAAGAGCCATCAAGGGGCATTGTACTTTTCGATATTGCACCATAATCTCACAAGGTATGGAAATTGGTCTGTCCTCAAACAAATCTGCGTCAGTAACCCTTTTAATAGGCACTGTTGGGTCAATGCATAACACTGTGCACCATTTGCACCCTTCTGAATCTGTCTGACAACAATTCTCTTCGCTGACACTACGAGGTGCTGCAGATCCAAAAACAGTATTGTTACTGCCATTAATTCAGGGGTTACCACAGGCCGGAAAAGGAAGTCTGATGGCACTTGCCAGCAAGCCCTACTAATTTGGGCCACAGCCCAAGAAGCACAGTTATGCCGCACACAAACATGTCCGGGTCCACAGGAATTCCGCGAACTATGGTCCTCTCCACTACCCCAATGCGTGGATGATAATCATAGCTCTTATGAAACACATGCCTGTGGTGGCACACACTACCCCACTGTCTGTGAAGGAAATAGTCATGCTCAAATTGCTTAGCAGGTCCCGCCCAAGCAGTTTTATGAGGGAACTCTCCGAATACAACAAAGGTGCATGCACCACTTTTCCTCCTATTTTAATGTCAAGTTCTTTTGTATAGGTAATCGTGGCCCCAGAGAAGCCCTGTGTGTCAAGAGTTTCATCTGATAGTGGGGAGCCTTCCTCGCTTCATGGTTTAATGGCACCTGTGTCAACCATGAAGATGAATTGCTTGTTACCTATCTCAGCGCCCACCAAGTGTTCGTCGCCCGGGTGCACTGTCATGGACGGGTCTGGGCATGCAAGAGTTATCTGTGGGATGTCGTAATCAGGCTATCCGTTAGTACCTGGGAACATGAAAGGGTTTGTCCCCATCACACTCACTCTTTGGCACTGCGTTGGCTGTTGGCATATTTCTCCTGTCCATTGTATTCTGTTGGGCCATTGGTGGCTGCAGCAGCTGTGGGTTACGCCCTTTTGTGCCAGGTGGTCGAGGTGGCAGGTGGGTATAAGCCTGATGTATTTCATAGGGAATGAAAGTCGCCCTCTGTGTTGGTACCTGTGGGTCGGGTTGGGGCGGTGGGTGGTAGTTGTTACTATATGCTTTGTAACCCGCTCCTGCATTCTCTTGCAAAATGGCCCCACTTTCTACAGCTCCAACATTGCAAAGGACTCATGCCTGCTCCCTGAGGTCCCATACTGCTGAATTCCACCTCTTCCACCTCTGAACCCGGCCCTCCCATGCTGCTGACCTCTTTGCTGCCACTGCTGGTAGGGGTACTGAGGCCCACTTCCCCACTGTCCTTGTTCTCCTCCTCATCAAAATGCTGCTATTCTCACCTCTGGGGGTGCAGATGCTTGCTTTGCCACTTCTGTGTGCATGTTTGGTGCCGCCCATTCTACTGCTATTTTTTACTATCTTTTTCTGTACTAGTTTCAATTCCTCAGCCTGCAGCCTTTGTGCTGCTTCCTTCTCATGCTCTTTTATCCTCTTAAGCTTCAATGCCCACTATTTTGTCGAGCGCCATCTGCATTTCCTTCGGTAAACCCCTTTTAATTACAAAATAAAAAAGAGGATCTGATCTGTCCCACTGGTCCCCCGTCTCCGCCCGCCACATCTCCTAAACCTTAATAATGTATTGCGCGGGTCTTCATCGTCCCCCATAGTGAACTGCATATCTGGAGTGTTTGGGTACATTTGCCGCAGCGCATCCCACACCTGTGCCCTGATATAACTGAAGGGCTGCCATCATGTGCGTAATCATCCAATTCCAAACTCCTGGTTACCCTGCTTTCTCCCACGCCTCTGCTGCTTGAATCCTGACAGTTGTGACTAGTAAACTCTTCTTATCCCCCACTGCCAAGGGAATCCCTGCCGTCTGCTTTTCAAATACGTAAATTCATTTCCCGGCCTCGGAATTAAGAGGCGGGAGCAATTTAGTCAAATTGTTCTTATCCATTTGCACTCAAGGCATGTAATGTGTTCTCCCTAGACCTCTGTGTAACCATGGCACTTCCATTTTTCCTTGCTAATGCCACTCGGGCATCCATATTACTTAATCTCGGATCTCACAAACTGTTCACCCGTGGCGTGACCTCTGGTGCCTGCTGCTCATCCCCTTCATCATAGTCCTCTTCACCAACTGTGTCCCATTCATCATCCTGCAGCTCTGTCGTTGCCTCTGTCGGACCTTACTGTCCTGTACCCTGTACTTTCCGCTCCCCCCTCACCACCTCCTTCCTTCTTAATGTGCACATCTTTTATTGCTGTGCTATCTAGCCCAAAACAAAATGTCTCCTGCTCTTTATTCGTCCAATTCACTCCCCTTCTTTCCCCCTCCCTCTTGAGATGCTCTCAATCGACCCAGTTCTACTCAAGTTGCTTCCAACGCTTCTTCTAGTACCCTCTGAACCCTACTGTCTTGGGGTGGGATAGCACTTCATGTGGGTTTATAGGGTGGTGGGACAAATGTCAGGTTTGTGTATCCCATGGCTGGGCAAGTGGTGAGTGTATAAAGCCCTGTGTATGGGGTGCAGCCCCATTCCCCTGTACTGCCACTACCACGTTATCTAGGGCAGCCCCCTTCAATATCACGCCCGTACCAGGATCCTCCACATCCTCTATCATCTTCCATAAATCCAATATCTCTTTTCTTTTTTGCAGTTGTTTACCCTTATATTTAGCGGTTAGGAATGCACACGTGATCTAATATCCCTCTATTGTGGCTGCCCTGCTCTGGCCAGGAGCAAGGCACCCCAGCCCCCCCTTGTGTCTCCACCACCCACTGTTTGTGATATTTTCTGATCTTGTCCCTGTACAGTGATAATGCACTATATACTCCAAAGGCGTAAAATGTATCATGCTCAATATCCAGAACTTTATAATTATGCGCTATGCACAGTTTTTGACACCCCGGGCACTACCGGTCCATCGTCCCCACCTCCCCGTGGCCCCCTTTTGAACACGTCCTCTTCCCCTCTTTCTACACGCGCACACACACTACCACACTCCACGCTCTAATAACAATTCATCAGCACAGGCCCTCGTCTGGCCTCTGCCTCTTATACAATAAACGTGATACACTAAAACAACAAACTAAAATAACAAGCCAAAATAACAACCACTACTTCCTCAGAGACTGCTAATTATATGGGGCTCCTAATTTTGTTCTTTATCTCCTTGTTACAAAGTACATGGCACCATCATCTTCATTCACTATGAAAGGGTCCCTACACTCCTGTTTTGTTCTTGCATTACCAAAAAATAATAGTAATAATAAAATGAATCTTGCCACATGGCCTTTACACGCTCCTCATACACTCACACACACACAACATTCCCTCACACCATACCCCTCGTTGTTATCACTCGCAAGATGTGTACTCATGTCTGCGCGTTCACCCGAGATCCTGTGTCACAGGGTCCCAATAACGGCCTGCACTCTCCCAGGAGCCACGGCCCGCTCCAAAGAGCAGACAGGAATTCTGTGAAAATGGCACGCTTGGGGACTGGTCGCTGTAGGTGGGCGCTCCCACTTTAGAGAAGCGGCCTGGAAGCATCCGTCGCTGCATGGGGTCGCTGGGATAACGTCACGGTCACCAAATGTAGGAATGCCCCCCTAGACGATCAAACCAGAAAATATACAACCCACTAGGGAAAAAGGTCCAATACACCTCTTGCAATGTTTATTTCCACAAAAATAGATGCGCCAACAAGAACTCTGCTGCCTTGGAACGTTCTTCCCGAATCTGCACGAGCAGAACTTTATGGGGGTACAGGTCATCATCAGTGACGTCATTACATACAGTAAAAACCTGTGTGGCTGGTTGGTGAGACCCTATACATGGGCGGCCTGCTCCATAGGTGATGTCAGGCCATTGGTCCCAGCCCTGTTCGTCCATCTTCCTTCATGTGCGCAATGTTTCATCTGCCATCAGGGGAAAGCTGAGGTAATTGGCACGTATTCTCAAACTAAACAATACATCTTTATCTATGTAATGTAACACCTGGTATGAGCAGACAGGGGCCCAGGGGGAAAGCTGAAGTCACACTAACTCACACACTGTACTCGCTCCAAGGCAGGCTGGCACCTCTCCAAGGTCTCCCAACCTTTGCTTTGGGCTATAATTTCATCCCTCCCTCCAACTTGCAGCACAAATCACATAACCCAGAAGTGAAGGCAAGGGAACCTTGCTTTCTGATCTTCCTTGATCTATCGGGGGTCTAACAGTTTTAAGATCAGTGGTTTGGGGCTGGCTGGTACCTTGGAATTCAGAGGTCTTTAGGCTAGGACATTTGGGTGCTATAACTTACAGTTGGGACTGGTGGGGATCGGAGGCTCTGGCTCTCCTTCTTGTGGGATTGTGTTTTGTATAGACGCGCAGCCCTCCTCCTGTGGCCTTGCAGGGCACATTCTTCCTAGGGCGCGAAAGCTGGCAACATTTTAGGACATTGGAGGGTTTTGTGGGACTGTGCAGCTCTGGCCTTTCTCATCGATGTGTGGGATACAACCTATTCTCTTGCTCATGATCACGGCCTAGGCCTGGTGTGCTGAAGCCGCGCTACGTTTACACTTTTTGACACAATATGGCTACTAATATCTAAGTTGGCTAATACTCTTGCATATGTGTTGTGCCTACAAAGCGTGCAATGATGTAATCGTACAGAAGCCTTAAGGATATCCTCTCCCCTCTGGTCTTTTACAGTGCCGGCGGTCTTTGCCTTACCCTAAAGCGCCTGGGGTGCGGAAAGAGCGTGTCCATGTCCCAACATAGAACAGTAAATGGTAACAGCCTGGTGACTTGGGCCTTCTAGCAATGTTCTATTCTTTGAACCAATGTTTTCCTCATGATCGGTCATTATTTGTCGCTTGTTGTTCCTTACTGCCTTGATAATGTCCTGTAGGACGCGTCCTATCAGCATGTTTAATGTGTCTTTTATTTCTAGGAAGGTATTCAGTATTTGATCTTAAAATGGTTTCCTCCCTAAATGTGACCTTGCCACGTCCAAAATTTCATGTTCATTTGTTTTCGCAGCTTTTGCTAAATGGAAAGATCTCTGTAGGGCCCTGTTTTTGGAGTTCATTCTTTTCTTTCTTTGTCACCTGCACTGTGCATGATTCAACCACCTGCACCTATACATATTGAATTACCCATTTCTAGTCTACATACCACTCTAGTCTGTAAATATATTTGAATATTTTGAAAGACATAGTGCACCACTGGCATTGTTGGCATCTTACTGAGTGCTGCCCTACCAATCGTCGCTAGTGAAAGTTTGATTCAGAGATCCAATACATTTTGAAGTGCAAGTTAAGTACTTTGAGTGGTGTGGGTGAAGATTTTTGATACATCAGAATTCCTAAATGTTTAATATTTAAATGTTGAGGATCGTGGTAGATTGGAAAGCTGGTGAAGATCGGTATTGTTTGATCTTCACTGTATGAAGAGATTTGATTTTCCTCATTTTATTGTTATCTGAGGAGATTTCATGCCATTTTAAATGTGTTCAACATTAGTCGGATACATTCTGCAGAGTTGTTTGTAAACAGCAGGATGACTGCTGCATATGAGATTATGTAAATTGTCCCTTTAATTCATTTTCCTTTTAAATGGAAGCCTTTTCTCATAAAGCGTGCCAGAGATTTAGTTGCCAGGGCGAATAATATTGGAAACGTGTTTCACCCTTGTTTTTCACATGTTTCCATTGCTAAGATATTTTGACTCTAGCCGTCGGTCTACAGTACAGCAGGCACATCCAGTCCAAGATTCCTTGCCAACGGTATATTCATTGTGAGCCACAAAAAGAAAGGTTTTGTCTCTGATGTCTTCCATGATGTATAATGTTCATGTTGCATTCAATAATGTGATTCTCCCTGTTTTGAAACTGGTTTGGTTATTGTGCATCAGATTAGTGATTTCTCTTTGGGTTGTGAATAGTTTTGCTAAGGACCCTATGGCTGGGTCAAGCATAGATGGAATCTTGCCGGTCTCGGTACTATTGCTGTTACCTCTTGCATTGTTTTGTGTGTTTCAGCAGCTTTGGCGAAGCATCTCTCTGTTGATCAACTAGAATTCCACTGCCTTTTCGTTAATTTTATTTATTTATCTGTTTGTAATGCGCCGACAGCCCGCAGGCATCAGGGCACAGATAAAAACACATTAGACATGACAAAAAGAGACAAGGCAGTTTATCCTAGGAGAAAGCAGGTGCTAGGCACTTAATTCACTTAAAAAGTACGGTTTTCAGTGATTTCCTGAAGGATTTTGCATCAGATGTTAGACTAATTTTTGGTGGCAATGTGTTCCAAAAAAGAAGCCGCTTTTGCAGGGAACGATCTTCTTAGGCCATTTGTGCGTTTGATACTAAATCGCTGTACTTGAACTTGTTTGGAGGAGCGAAGGGTCCTGGAAGCAATATGGGGAGGGACCAGAGGTTTGAGGTACTTGGGGGCTGTGCAAAAGAGGCAGCGATGGACTATAGTGCCTATTTTGAAAAGTATGCGCTCCTGTATCGACAATCAATGGAGGTGTCTTCTGTGGTCTGAAATGTGGGTTTGTCTAAAGACATTTTTGACAATTAGTACAGCATCTTTTGAATGATCTGAAACTTAGTGAGGCTCCACTTAATAAGGAGTTACAGTAGAGGAGTCTGGTCAATACAGTTGCTCGAGCGATATTGGCGCAGTTCCTCTCTGGAATGTAGATATAGATGTTTCTGAGAAGGCGTAGGTGGTAATTGCAGGTTTGACGTACATAATGTATGGGGGCATCTGATTTAGGGAGGCTTCCAATAATATTCCCAGTGGTTTAACCTTCTGTTGGACTTGGATTTCATTGTTGCTTATTTGTAAACATTTGTAGTCTGCACTAAGTTTGCTCCGGGCTTGCCGTGAGCCGAAGATCAGGAGCTCAGCTTTGCTGCCATTTAGACATATCCAGTTTTCGGACATCCAATTTGATTTGACCGTAGATGTTGGTTGAGGTGGTTGAGTCTTTGGAATGGTCGCCACTAATTTCACTGACTAGTTGGGTGGCGTCTGCAAAATCTTTGTAACAAATGCACCTAGTTTGTCTAAGAGTGTGCAAAGTGATCCAATAAAGAGATTGAAAAGTACAGGCAAGAGGCATGCACCCTGCGGCACCCCACATGTGATGGGCGCTGATTGAGAGAAGACAGATACCCACTGAATTCTTGACTCTCAATTTGAGAGACAAGACCGGAACCTGCCAACAGCCTCTTCCGAGCATTTGCCAATATCGCTCAGAGTGTGTAGAAGACATTCATGATCTATCAGATCGAACGCTCTGGAAAAATACAACAGGATCAGCATCCCAGCTTTCCCTTCATCCATGATTTTTAGCAAATGCGACTGGAGGTCCACAAGGTCCATCTCAATGCTAAAGGATGGACGGAAACCCGATTGTCGGTTATGGAGGACGTTATTACTTTTCCACATTTGCTTGGAGCTGTGTGGCAAATCTTAAGTAGAAATTGACAATTTGTAATTGGTCTTAGGTTATTTGCTTCTTTTGGGTCTATATTGGGCTTTTTAGGGAGGGGGCTAACTTTGACTTTCTTAATTGAGTTGGGTACTTGGCTGTCCTTAAAGGAGGCATTTACAAATCGAGTCAAGAATGTGGCGAATAGATCTTTGTTTTAAAATCAATTTGGGTGGGAGTATGTTATCTGGACATGAAGTGGGGTGCATAGAGGATAACATTCCGAGGCACGTCTGGGACAGAAATTTGAGTGAAAGAGAAGCCAGGGTGTTTGTGTGTCCTGGGTTTAGGAGTTATTTTGTCCTTCGATATGGGGGCAATGCTCTGTGCATTTCTTATTTCTTGCATTGGAGACTTTAGCTTCGAAAGCAGCTTGGACAATAGAGCAATCTTGGCTTGTGAGCTGGGTGATGGGTTGAGCTACCTTTGGGTTTTCTAGTTGTTTCAAGATTTCGAAGAGTTTTCCAGTGCAGTTGGAGGATTGTTGAATGAGGAAGTTAAAAATGTTCTTTTTGGTCTCCACTATTGGTGATTTGTATAGTTTGTCTGCCTCCTTCCAGGTTGATCTTGTTTCATTGGATTGGTGTTTTAGCCATTGTGATTTAAGAGTGTTTTTGTCTTTTCAGGACTTCAAGCTCTGCAGTGAAACAGTTTTGGTGTCCAGGGTTGTCCTTTACAATTTGGATTTAAGAGGTGCCGTTTTGTCCAGCATTTGGATGAATATGCTGGAGAAAGATGACACTATGCAGTCAGCCAAGTCTTTGGGTAGCGTATTGGTCATAATGGTGTCTAGGCAGATTCGGAGATCTTGAGGGAGCACCTTTTTGACATTTCGACTGATGACTGTTTTGTTTTGGTTATTGGTTTTGGGGAGGGGAATCTATAAGTTGGATGGTGAGGTTGATGACTTAGTGGTCTGACCATATACACGGAATGGTCTGGTTAATATTGACGTTGAGATTTCTAGCCACTATCCAATCCAGTATGTTATTTTTATTTGTGGTAGGTTCATTGTTCTGAACCACATAGTCCATATTTAGGGCAGTTTCCAGTTCAATCGCCTCTTTGTCCTGTTTGTTTCCTCTCCAATGGTTCAGATCCTCCAGGAAGAGGGTAGCAGTATTTGAGCTGGAAAGGCTGTTTAGGATTTTTAAGATTTCTTCATTGAAGTTCGGCATTGAAGTGGGTGGTCTGTAAATTAGAACTAGAGCGCGGTTGGTACAGAAGGAGAACCTGATGGGACTGCCAGTTTGATCATAGGGCCGCTAGTGTCCAAAATACAGGTTTCTGTGAGGCACATAATGTCAAGGTTGTTGTCCACTATAAGACCATGAAGATCTCAAGCATGTTTATTTAAGGATCTTGTGTTCAGAAGGGCAATTTGTTAATGTGGTATCCTTGTTTTGACGGGGAGAATTCTTTCTTCCTGTGGTTTCCTCTGAGTTGGCAGTGTGGGGAGTGAGTAATTCCTTGCTCCTTACACTTATGGAAGGGGGGCTGTGGGTGTTTGGGTCCGACGCCATTCATTTCTCTTTGATGCCGAACCTTTTGTTGGCACTATTGTGGAGACTTTGGGTTTGTGGCTAGGAAGCCTAGAATACCCAGAGGAGACAGTGATACGCCTTGGAGACTTGTTGCTTTAACATAATGGTTCAAAGATACTGGGCGCTATTTAGTAATAGGGGCCGATGAGCTTTCAGGGGAAGAGGTCGTATTGTGGGTGCATAGCGAGTTGTACTCCCTTGATGCCCCGGAAAGGGCATCCAGTTTTGTCAGTTTGAGTTTATTTATAAGAGCTAATCAGTTAGCTCTCTGCACAGCGAGCGATAGCGATTCCATGGGAGGATGGCCCATCTTACCCTAGGTTAATCTATGTAACCTCCTTTTCCCATGAATTTCAAGGCCAAGACATCGCATTTTTGGTTATTTTGTATTCTGAAATGTTTGTTAGTTTATTTTTGAGGTGTTTGAAAATGTATAGTATGCTCTGAGTCAGGTCATTGTGTCCGAGTGTGTATGGATTGGTAATCCACTATAATGCTCTACACATGTCTGCTTGAATATAAGCTATGCTGCTGTCAGATCTTTAAAGAGGTAGCTGCTCCTCCACATACTTCTTTACCCTCTGCCTCCTCAACTAACCTCACTCTGGACCTCTGGAATGCTCAGTCCCTCTGCAACAGATCTCCGTTTTCTCACCAACCATTTTGACTCCCTTCAACCTAAAGTTTCTTGATGATGAGCAACACTAAACCCCCCCCCCCCTTTCTCCCCCCCCCATGACCATTCCATGGTGGTGGGGGTAATCCATCTTTAGAAAGAAAGGATGTCCTTCTGCAGAGGGAGTGGGTGTTCCATAGGCCCAGAGTAAGGTCAGTTGAGGAGGTTGACTTTACCCATACTTCCAACCTCCTTCCTCCCATCTCTAAAATAGAATAAGGTGCTGCTGTTTGCCTAATGAACAGCAAATGCACATCATCAACCACCACTCTGACTTGACTCCATCTTCTTCATTTCAACGCATATCAGACCAACTTCCCACCTTGTCTACCATCCTTCTTCTGTACCACCCACCTGCACCCTCAATACTTTATTCTCTGATCAAGAGCTCCTATTTAAAACTCTCCCAGGCAATGTTGCTACCATAATAGTGGATGGTCTCAGTATGCTATGTAGCTACAGTAGCTATCAAATGACTCCCTGATCAACATACATAACCATTCCACTCACAACCAAGACAATGCCCATGACCCCATTTTCCTATCTTCCAATGTAAACTCCTTTGTTCAACTATCTTCCTCCGACTACTCACTTATCCACTTCACCAACTATGTTGACCCACACTCCCACTCCATGTCCCCTGCCTTCTTCTTTGATTACCAGAAGGAAATTCAAACCTGAATCACCCAACAGCAGAAGACAACAGTAGCAGAAGACAACCATACACCTACACGGTTGGCGGACATGTACTCTCCTAATAGTCACACTGTCTGAACTATCCATGACAATCCAAGACATGTTTTCCCCCTTCTCCCTCTTTGCTAACGACTTTGTGTCTTCTCCTCCAAGATAACAAATAAGGGACTGTCACGCTCACCTGGTCTCCACAGGGGCATAGCACGTGGCTGCACGAATGATGTCTGCGCTGGCATGATACTGCGCAGTGGATGATGCTGCTGTGACTTCTCCCTTGTTATCACCCTCACGAGGCATTTGTCTGCAAGATCGAAATAAGATATGAGCCACTGAGTGGGTTGAATTGGACCCATCTCCTCCACCACCTGATACCCTACTCCTCTTGATCTCACCTTAGAATTTTGTAAGGTAGACTCTCCATCCTGCAATATAGCAGGGGCGCGTTTAATACAGTCTTTCCCAGGATCGAGTTACTTCACTGATCCGATGAGTGCTTGCCGAGTCATGGAGAGCTGGGTAAAACAGGTAGGTCTCTATGCCAATAACTGCTTGGTATAGGTGTTTAATGTCTTAATTTTGCCTCAACCCCTTTTGATCTGTGTCCTTGTCTTTTCTTTCAGGCGCAGCCTCAAATGGATTTCAAATGGAGATTCAAGTATTTTTAAGATGCGGAGCAGATTTCCTTCAGGTGAGTTGAAGCACAAGAGTGAGGCGCTGTAAGTATAAACTACTGGTTTCCATTCCGTGCGCGACTAACCTGTTGTTTGTTCTTCTTTTTGCAGAAGCGGCGCGGCGTCGGAATGAAGAATGGAAGAACCGCTCCGAAGATGCTCCAGAAGAATGCTGAACCCGAGTGCGTCTTGCGGCCTGAACGAATACCTTCCCCTCAACTGATGCAGAGGCCCGGGAGCGGCTGAAGAAGCAACCGAAGGAAGTATGCTGCAGGTAAGACTTTGCTGTTGTACTGACTTTGTTTTCTCTTGCCTTTCTCCTTCTAGGCACCGATCGATGAAATTCTGAACGGGCGTGGCAGTAGAAGTTCGAGGACAGGACAGACACGGTGAGTGTTACGCTGCAGGAGTGCAGAATAAAGCGAAGCATGTTCTGCCTGCAGGGCGTGGCTTAAATAGCCTTGCAAGTAGTTCCAGGTAAAGTAGTCCCTTAACCACACCCTGTTCTTCATGTAAAATAGTCCCTCAACCACACCCAGAGAAAGCTGAAAGGCTCAAGAGAAAGCTGAAAGGCTCAGCCTCACTAGTCTGAGCAAGCAGTTTCACGTGCTTCATCCCATCTTATGAGCCTGGCGCCACCGGCGCCAAGACTGAGTCCAAGAGGCTCTGGGACACTCCCTTGGGGCTTGAGAAGTCCTTATGGGAGTCGATGACAGGGGGGGGGGGCATCAGGTCCAGGGGGTTCTTAGCGCAACCATGACAGGGACACCCTATCCTCTCATCTCTCCCACTCTCTCCCTCCTTCTCTTCATATCTTTACAAGCCCACCCTTTCCTCACTATCACACTTCCCACACTTAACTCCCATCTACCCATGGGACACTCAGCCAGCCCATCTTCAGCTCCCATTGACCCCTTTGCAACACAACTACTTAAAGAGCTTGGAGTTGTCACCTACTCTTATCTCTCCTTCTCTTCAGTCTATCTCTCTTCTCTGCCTTCTGTGAAATAGCCACACTTATTTCCAAACTGAAGAGCCGCACAGCTGACCCTATTCATCTCTTTCTGCAGGCTTCTCTCTCCTGCCCAAGACCTCTAAATCTTTCAGACAGTTGTCTTTAATTGCATTTTGAATACCTTGAAGTTGACACTTTGCAGTCCCCTCCAATCAGGCTTTCAGAGTAAATACACCACTGAAACTGCTGTCGCCCACGTCTCCAGCTTTTATATTCACCGCCCATTACTATCGCCTCTCCTCTATCCTTACTCTACTTGATCTCTGTAGAACCTTTGACATAGTGGCTTCTCCCTCATACAAACCCTCTGGTCCATTGCCCTCCAGTACCCTTTTCGCAACTGTGTGACTCCTTTTCCTCTTCATGGAACTCCATCCCCCCCCCCCCTCCTCTTCCAGTGGGTGTCCCTCAAGAATCTCTTCTCAGCCCACTCCTCTTCACCCTCTACATCTCTTCCCTGGGTAAACTAATCTAATATTTGCCAATGTCATTCCAAAGGGTGGTTTGAAACTGTTTTTTCTAATTCTACAAGTGCCTAATAAGTAACCAACCAATAAATAAATAAAGTTCTACTCCATCTCATTCCTTCATGCTATCTCAGAGTGCATCCCCAATTGTCTCACAGCTATCCAGCACTCTGTGGCTCTTTACTGCCTAATGCGAAACTCCTCCAAGACGAAAGTAATCTTCCTTCCTCCAATGCCAGCCCCATCCCCCCCAATCTCACATCTTGGGAACATCTTTGACAATAATTAATTTTGACCACAGCCAATGCCACTAGGATCAACCTGCTCAACCCAAGAAAGAGCGGCCCCTTCCTCAAACATCAGGTAAAACTCTGATTGCTACCTTTATTCTCAGCAAACTGCACTATTGATTGAGCATACTGTTCGGCCTCTCTCCTTTACTCCTCTTTCCTAAACAAAGAGCTCCTTTGCAACACATGCACCCTTTACAACCTACCTAGGCCTTCTGCCACCACTACTTTCTTACAAAATGCTGCATGACTCTACATGCAAAATTGCTCTTTTCAAATGTCCTATCCTGATCCCCAGATCTTTTACTGGTCTTGCCCCACCCCAAATGGCTTGCTGACTCTATCTCTCCCCACTCTCCCTCTCCTTCTCTGTAGTGATCCTCCCTTCGAAACCTTTCTGTCACTGGCTCCTCCTGTGCTTTCTCATGCTTTCTCTACTTCTCTCTTATTGCTCCCCTCCCCTGGAATGCTCTTCAATCAGCCATTCAAGCCAGCCCATCAGTGAAACTGTTCATACCTGACTCAAAGTCCACTTACAAGCAGGCAACAAGGTTTCTCTGAACCACCCTCTATGCCTCTCCAAAATGGACATTTAGCCTACCCCTCATGACACTGTCAGTAATTGTAAATATGTGCATTTGTATATTGTTCCAGGGTAGATTTTAGCACTAGACCCTTCGTGTAAATCTTAATTATGCCTGTACCCTTGTCTCTGTCCCTGGGTGGTGTCTCATTTAATCACCCCCGCCCTATCTAATCAACCAGGTATTTATTTATTAATGTATTCAATTGTATAGCGCCCCTAACCATGAAGGCATCTGGGTGCATTACTTGATTTACATTACATTATGTTGACAATACATTTCTAGACATTACATTTCGTTACAATACACAAGGTTGTTTCTAGTCATTTCATAAAACAAACATTAATCGTGTAAAGAGAAGTTCAATTTACGTAAGTGAATCAAAGCATAGCAGGTAGTAGTACGACATTTATCGCTCCTGAACGAAGAGCCAGGTTTTCACCTTTTTTCGGAACGTCCAAAAGGAGGGTAAGACTAGGGTTGAGAGTAAGGGGCATGGTATGCCAGAGTTTGGCGGCTAGTACCTAGAAGCTATTACCACCTGCTTTCTGTAGTTTAAATCTAGGAATCTTTAGCAAGTGCATTTGAGTTGCACGTGTAGGTCTATTAGTTTGATTATTTTTTTGGGTGAATTTGCTCGCCAAGTATTTAGGCGCTGTATTGGATAGGCATTTGTATGTCATTGCTAACGTTTTGAAAGCAATTCTGTCTTGGATTGGGAGCCAATGGACAGCTCACCTGGCAGGCGTGATGTGGTTAGTTCTCAGTATGTTGAGAGCCCGCTCTTAGTGCATTATTTTGAAGAACGTGTAGTTTTTTTTACAAATGTGATGCAACTGTCTGCTGAGAGGAATGGTCTGCAGGCGTAGATTAGCTTTGATGTATAAGGTGCTGCAGATGCTGTGGCATTAACTTGTCTCTTCAAGGTAAGGGCTGAGTCCAGGTAGATCCCTAGCGTTTTCACTTCATTGGCCACTTTAATAGTACTGTTGTCAATATTAAAAGATGTGTATTGATTCTCAAGTTTGTTTTGAGATCCGATAAGGAGTAACTCGGTTTTGTCGTCTTTAAGATATAAACCATGTATAGCCATGCAGGCTTGTATGGTATAGTATATTTCATTAAGTAGTTTCAAGTCAGTGTCGTAGGAACCTGTGATAGGGATAAGGATTTGGGTGTCATCTGCATAATTAGTGTAGGAGACACCCAATTCATCCATGTGTTCGAAGAACGCCTTGGTAAATTTGTTATACTCCACAGGATACTGGGACTGGTTCTGCAGATGCAGTCGGGGCAAATGCCCTTATTGTCCTATTAGATAAGAATTATTCTATCCATAGAACTGCATTGGGGGAGAAGTGGGCTATCGTAGTGAAATGTTTACAGAGGACTTTATGGTTGACCAGGTCAAAGGCCGCAGATAGGTTGAGTAGTAGGAGTAGCGCTAGATTGCCGTTATCTTTTAACTCATCCATTTGGATTTTTAAGTCTATCGGTGCAGATTCAGTACCATGGCCTGGTCTGAAGCCTGATTGGCGAAGGAAGACCCAGGAGGTTGTTCGATTCTAAGTGACTTTGAATTTGCAAGTACTCTGTTCTGTCAAAAATTTAGAGTAGAAACGGTACTGTGGTTATTTGCTGTTTTTTAGGTTCGTTGGGACCTTACTGTTTTCAAAGGAAGCGTTAATTAAAGACGTAATGAAAGGAGCAAGGTCCTCTACAGCGTCTTTGCCTGTAGCTGGGCAGATGTCGCCTTAACATCTCGATGGTTTGAGGCTGGAGATTCAGGGGCAAACTCAAACTGTGAGAAGGCTTTAGCGGATTGTCACTGGACTCTTAAGGATTGTGGATCATGTGACAGGCTAAGTATTGTTCCCTCTATTTTTGATTGAAGTACTGTAATTTTATCCAGCAAGGCTTGCTGGATGTTAGTGCACCAGGTAGAGTCTTTGGTGCAGAATTCTTGCTGGGGCACTGGGGATTCTAATTCTCAGAGGATAGTGAACAGTTCTTTTGGTCCAGAATTGCCTTGAGCAATTTTTCATTTTAAATTGTGCTTTTAGTTTGGATGATGGCAGTTTTATATTAGTTTGAAGCTGTAGTGAAGATATCTTTATGGTGTTTTTTTTTCTTCAAATTTCCTTCTGCAGTTCTTTTAGTACTACGCAAGGTTTTAAGGTTGGTAGTGTATCAATTGCTTAAGTGTGCCCGTGGTTTAGCTTTATGCATTTTCAGCAGGGCTATTATGTCTCTGGCCTGACTCAATGTATCATTGTAGAGCTCTACAAATGATGAGGGGTCCTTCTTGGCATAGTTAGAGTGGTTGGTGATCAGGTATAATAGAGGCAGTAATCTTTCAGTGGTAATATTGCGTTTGTTTCTCGTAAGTGCTGGTGGTGTTGGGTTCAGGCACAAATCTAGGCTTGGTATGTCCTGGATGGAAAAGGAGATAACATGGTGGTCTGACCAAGTGCAGGGTGTATGAGACATAATTTTGCTATCACAGTTAATGTCTACTAAACAGTACAGTATTCTACCTTTACTGTGTGTAGGGGTAGTTATCCTGTGCGTGAAACCTAGTTCTGATAAAGTATTAGCAAAAGTAGAGGCATTGCTTCTGTCTTCTGTTAGTGTATTCTATGAAAGTCATTCCTGGTCAAAATTCTATCTGCATTATTCAATAAGCCAATCCAACCCAATAAATCCATGATAGTGTAAGGGATCAAAACTAAGATGCTCAGTGGCATGTTTGTTGTTTGCTACAGACATTAGTTTCCCAAAACAATAAAAGGCTTGGGGGAAATCCTATCCATCACAAACCTAAGAGGGGTTTCCTGCCTCAACAAAACGAAGGAACGTCTGCGTCTGGATGTTAAGCAAGAGTGTCCTCCGTCCCGTTTCCAAAAACCCTAATCTGACCCTTACACTCTAAACTTAATATAATGTTCACAAGGGAATTTATATAGATATGTATTTGTATTTTTAGTACAGAAAATATAAAGTTTAAGGTGTAGCAAAGAAAGAAAGAAAGTTATACCAGGAAAAGGGATCCTCCCTTCCCCTATGTTTCTTCTTAGCCTTCTGTCTCTATCTGGTGCCTCTGGATAAACTCCACAAAGTTTCACTATTCAACAAAAGTGGGGCTCCTTACCAGTGTTTCTCTTCCCTTTTTAAATCTTCGCTTTGCAAGTTCAACGAGAGCGACTTCTCTCTTGAACTTTTCGATCTTTCTTTAGGCCATCATGCTTTTAAGGAAAAATTCCTCTTTTTTCCTTGTATTCCTTCAACCTTAAATTTTTACTTTAAGTTTTAACAATCTTAAATGATCATAATCTTTCTATGAGCTTCCTTTACACATATGGTGCTCTTTACTTCACAATTTCAATGGGATTGGCCTTCCCTTGCATCTCCTTTTTAAATAGACAATTCCTATTAATTATTCCAGTTCGTCACACTCTGTATTTTCCACTTGCTTTCTCGGGTTATTGCTCTACCCAACTCCACTGATTGCTCCCAACTACTTTATTTGTTATGCACAAAACAATGTTTTCTATATATTGGGTCACCAACCCTTTATCATTACAGTTCGTCTCTGCTTTCACTTCTTCCTTCAGATATGGGGTCCTCAACCCTTTTCCAGCACTTTTCGCACTAGCACCAATTCCTGCTTTGAAATGTTGGTTCACCGACCCTTTTCTAATATTGCTTACATCTGCATCAGCTTCTTCAATGGTATTACTTAACATGACACAGCATTCACCTACAGGCGCTCTGGTAACCCGTTTGCTTTCTCTGGGCTTTCCTGACGACTTCACTGTTTCTCCTGTCTTCCTTTCTCAGTCTTCTCTGGTTCCATGACTCGGCGTGCATCCCGTGAGCCGGTAAGCTTTTGGTTTTCCCTCCTCTTCTGCGCACACCTCCCGCTTCTTCCGGCCCTCAAGCAGTAAGCTTCCTTTGGTTCACCTCTCCTTCCCGCCGTTCGTGTCAGCCTCAGCGCTGCTTCTGACAGTTTTGCTTGTCCTCAGCGTTCTGACCGGCACCAGAGTAAGTCACTGACTGAGCCAGCCGCTGCCACTCTCTTCATTCTGGTGTGTGCTCTCTCTGGTGTGTCAACTTTAAACTTCCCGGCACAGTGTAACTACTTCCAAAGACTAGAACGCAGCATTGGCTTACCGCTTCTGGTCATCTTCATTACTCCATCCCTCTTCCTCATCTTAGTACTGAAAAGGAGGGGGCACATAATGTGTTTGACTGCCGTAAGGTGGGATTTCATCTATACCACAATAAGCCATGTATGTATGTTGCAGAGGCATATATATGTCATCGGGAATTGTGACTGCAAGACTATTCTGATCTAGTATTCTTCTGTTCCTCTGGAGTTCGTCTTCCCCTACTTGGTCCTCCCACAGATAGCCACCCCCATGGTCGGGTGGCTTCTGCCTTTCCCTGGCCATGAACGGGAAGCTTCCCTCCAGAGAATCAGTGACCATAGTGCCAGATTTGCCACAATAGTTACTTATCGAGAAGCAAAGCTAGGAGCCTACTGCCATTGTTACCCTCCCTATGTAAGCGCTCAGTGTATTCCTATCTTCTATCTTTGTCCGACACAAAGCCTTGCATTTGATCCTCTTTGTTTCCAAATTAGGATTTGTGCTAAATTAAGATTTTGTTATTTTACCTCCTTTTCTCATATAGCAAGTCCTACATTCTGCGCTTTTCTGAATTCCGATGATGTGCACAGGCAGCTTCTCCTTACCATCACCACAAATGCTTCACATTGCATGCTCAGGTTTCCTTTTTTGTTTTCATTTTTTGTTTTCCTTCCCTTCCTGATTGGTTCACTAAATGCTAGATCTTGTCTGCGGTACTCGTTTGGTGACCGATTGGGCTGTTTACCTTCAAGGATGTAATCATATGGGAGCTAGCAAGAGAGCAGGGGAAGCCAGAATGGGAACATTTCAAAACAGGGCACTTTTCCCATTTTCTGTCCTACTTATGACATACACTGCTTCAGTGTTTTGCTGTATCCAACTATGGAGTCCTTTGAGCCTGCTGTTAAACAGTCTATTAGTAAATGTTTTGGCAAAATTGTAACCAGTTTACATTTTTGTTCCCTTTTCATTTTCGCTTCTGACGCCTCCTTCCCCAGGATTTCCATCCCCAGCACTTCAATATTCATAAGTAAGTTTTGAATAACTCATGTGTATGCTCTTTCAAGAGATGTGGGATATATTGACCCACTCAACAGTATTTTTCCACATCACCAAGCTGCATTTGCGCAGGTACAGCAAAATAGCTGCGCTGGCTCCTGTGAGCGCCATGGCCTCAAAACTGCGTTTTGCAGCAACAAAAAAAAATGGCTGCACCGTCCTGCCAAGCACACATCAGGCAGGATGGAACCAGGGAACACACTGAGAGAGCGTGCCAGTGTGTTCTGACATATACAAAAAGAAGAAAGTGAAAAAGCAGTGTCGCTTTGCTGCAAACCCCAAAATCCCAGTTGAAAAGGACGCTTTTTCACCTTTAAAACATGCTGCTTTGACGCTAATTCCATCTTTTCTTTCTGAAACCACCGTGATCAATAAGGCACTGCCATGCCCACGATATCTCATTGTGCTTCAGCAAAACCAGGCATGATTCCTGAATGACGGGCCCTGTCAAAACAACTCTATGAAAAATCAACAAGAAACTTCACTTTCTGCCGTGCACAGGAAATGCTTTATTTTGTGCTACAAAGTGTCAAAGGAATGAACCCTGCAAAAGAAATCATAGCTCTGTGCACATGTCAATTCCAGGAGACCTTTACCTTGTACAGACTGTTGTGTACAAGAAACTAACTATGGCTGCAAGACAATATTGGGAAGTCAGATGGCAAAATCGAATTTGAAAGGAAATGCTAGCAGTTTTCACCACATGTGTAAAATGGACTTTGCAAATCAAAGAAAAATAAATGGCTGCTTTAAAGGAAAAGTAATATGTTGAATTAAATCTTGTCGGTGCCTAGCAATGAGAAGAGGTTGGCTGCTGGGAAACACATATGGGCTATTTTTATTCCACAGGCTTGTTTTTTTCATTCAGGACCAAATAAAAGAAAATAAAGGTTTTAAACTGACTTGGCTAGATTTTGCAAGCTTCCAAAATAAGTTATTCTAGTTGGCAGAGCTAAGGCTTCCCCCAAGGAAGGGAGCCACCATAAACTTCCAGGACACAAAAGTGATCATTGCTAGGTTGGAAAACTGTGACTGACCAGGACAAAGAAACTTAACATACTAATCAGACTTCAGTCTGGGCAGGGGCCTCTTTCAGTAGAAATTCTAGGACATCAACGTGTAAAGTGGATAAAGGGCAATAAACCTTCAATCAAGCTGGAAAAACCCATCCTCCCTTTGGGGGAAGTGACAGTTGGTGGTACCTGAAAAAGAAATAAAATGGTCCAGGACAAAGGACTGCCATTTGCTTCCAAAGACTATTTTATAAATAAACTTTAAAGACTTTTATCTCTGCAGCAAGACTTTGTAAAAACATAAAAATCTTGCAGTTTAAAAGTGATTTTGTGTTTTATAATTTGAGATATTGTAGAAGTCACTGACACCTTGGGAATAGAAATGGCAAAGTATTGGGCATTGTAAGAAAATTATCAATGATGACAATGCAAATTTGTATACTTACATCCCTTATGATAAACCACACATGTGTATAAAGTTATGGAATTTTAGGCTGAATGTTTCATACTCAAAATTACCAAAATGTATCAGAGGGGCGAAACAATGTCTCACAGAGTTCAGAGTTGGAGTGGAATGGTCTGCATAAAATATGTAACCTGCTCATGTCATTGGGTAATACGCCACAACTGTACAAATGTGTAAATTCTGTTATGACAGAATTTTGGCAAAGAGATCTGTGGGAATTCTTTTTACCTCATAAAAGTATAACCCCTAAACTGAGTCACAACCTAGGGGAGGCAGCCAACATTGATTGCCCAATCCAGTTGGTAGAGGCGTGTTTAGCAGACCCTACCCAGCCATATACTTCGATGATGTCACTATGTATTATAAATAAGAGTCCCTGACAAGACTCTGGACACTCTTCCTGAAGTTCCTGTGCTGCGTTCTTGTTCCATTCATCATCCAGATTCTAGACCCCAACTACAGGGCCAAAGCATTGCTGACCCTACTCCAGGGCCCATTGCAAAACCCAAGCAGTGCTGATCCTATTCACAGCAAGGCCTCAAATATGAAAACCCACTAATCTCCCATTAAAAAGGGGAAAGTTGTGGTACCTTTTGCATCCTGAACCAGCCTGGCTTGCTGCCCACTAACTGCATGCCCGCTGCCATCCTGCTTTCCTGCAATCATACCATCCAGCTGACCTTTAGTATCCAGTGACCAGAATTTCCAGTCCAGAAGTGCCATCCAGTGACCAGATTGGCCCAGCTGTTTGCCAGGCGTGCCGCCATGTAGTGACCAGACCCTATTGATTGTCCAAAAATCACAAAACTAAAAGTGGACTGCGAGTATAAATCACCACCCCATAGAAATCCATAGTATATCTTGTTTTGCCTTTGTCCTTATCCCACTCTCTAAGCCATCCTATCCTGATAATCTGTAAAACTGTCAGAATTATCCGTGCAACCCTGCCCTTGATTTCTAGTGCTAGCGCCATCTGTCTTTTCAATTTTGTCTTGTGTAATCCTATGCCATTAGTCATACTTCGCTGGGGTGATAGGGTTGAACTCGCGAATCAACCTTGGATCTTGCTGTGTCCATCGTTGGTGGCCTAGCCTGAATACTGTAGTGTAGAGTAAAACTGTTCTTGTCACAACTTATTTCCTTTCCTATATCACAGTTTCATTTTACTCAAAGCACACCTTTTTATATCTTTCATAACTCATCCAATTTACCAGCTAGAGACTTACTTTCACTTCCATATTATCCCTGTGTTATACCTCTATCCCCCAGCTCAAAAACTCTGCACTCCAAATCAGTGCATTTCACCTGTTTTTAGTAAAAAGCGTTTGGGCAATTTAAAACTGGAATTGAAAAATGCAACATTTACATGTGTCATTTTGCTGCAGTCTGTTTTAAACTTTCCACTCATTTTCGAACTGTATGCTTTTGGTAATCCATTCATTGTGATTGTTAGTGTCTTTGCATTGTTGCTTTAGTAAGGAATTATATTTGCTTCAAGATTTTTAACACACATTCATTATTTATTTGTCCATTTCCGAGTATCATTTCATAACATTGCAAGGGGTTTAAAATCCATTTTTCTCTTATTTGGGGAGGGAAGGTCGGATTTGGATTCCGTCTCCTGTTTCTTATTCCTGATTACCTGCTGCTTCTGTTTATCCACTCAGAATGGATTATTTGCGGGTTGAGGGAACATTGCAGGGGGAAATCCTAACTTGGGTGCTATCTTTCCTAAACCAAAAAGTGCTCCTATTACGCTGTGCTGTGTTTCTGTTCCCATAGAGGGTTAAACCCAGTGCATTGCTCACATTCTCAATGTAATTATCACCCCATTGGTGATTGCTGCCCCATATTAAAGTGTATGATTTCTTTTGAATTTTAAAATAAATAAATAAATATTGCATTTTACCAACCAGCCTGATTCATGGTCCATTGTGACCCGGGGTATTTGAAAAGGGGGTGTGATATGAGTGGTGTACCATCCCAAAATTGAATCTGCATCAAATAAGGACAAAGGCATCTCAATTGTGCGCTACATACTAGGCCGAGACCAAGGTGTGTGTGTCGCTTGATTGAAATCCTTAACAGAGACTAGAAATCCACTTTTGGATCCACTGTGCACGCCTCCATTGCTAGTCTGGTAGGGCATGGCGGTGGAGTAAGTTGCTTTTGGGGTTCTTTTTTTCCAAGCCTAGACCCCATTTCCCAGGTCCTAATTGTATGCTGTCCTCATGCAATATAATGCATTATAATGTTGCAGTTGTGTTCATGCGATTCCTTCTGGCCCATTGTCTTGCACGTTGATCCCTCACCCTGCATGCAAGACTCTTGTTTCTATGAACACATCTTCCTTTTCCTCCCTTCCATCCTCCTCCATGAGCACCACCCTCAATTCCAGAAAGGCATCTGGAATTTCCCTGTGTGCTGCTGCCCGTCTCCACGATTCTGCCCTGTCTCGCGTTTTCTAATGAGTCCTTCAATAACGTAGACGATACTCCCTGTAGGACCGTAAGTTTACAAGTGGACTAGAGCTTACATTTCATATTCATATCTTGACATTTATGCTTGATCCCTTAAAATGAGTTCTGCTGATTTTGTACTTCTTCTGTGTAGTTTGGGATTAGCAGTACTTTGGAGGCCTCATATAGTGTTGAGCCTTTTTTCTTGCTACTTAGAGGACAGCATCCTTAAAGTTCAGAAATTGTGCAGAGATGGTCACATGTGTTTAGGGTGACATTTCTGAGTGGGTAGGTGTGAGGTTGACGTGGGATTCATGGTGGAAAGGCTCTCTGAGTTCATTATATTTTTCGTCGGGGTAGTAGGTTGATCATCCGTTTGATGTAGGGTTAATTTCTATCCAGTTTTGCAAATTTAAGCCTGCCTTGGGACAACTTAGCACTAAATGTTACGACTTGTCATATGTTTATGATACTTCTTACATCTATAATTGTTGCCCTGCTTTTTATTTTTTTTCTAAAGTTAGTACTCTTACTTCTGTGTTGTCATCCCATGCGTTACTGAGTTACCCTTTTGGGGGGCACTTCTGATCACAAAGATGTGTTTATGTGCAACTGATTCAGGCCATTCATGCATGTCCACATGCGTGTGGACACACCTGTTAGATGAAATACACAAAGAAGCTTAGCAGTGCAGCTAACCTCTGTACCTCCATTTTTATTTATCTGCCAACCTCCTCGCCTCACTCATGTGCCAAGGTAATGTATCTAATGTGTTGGCTTTTCTTACACATTTTGTGCTTTGCCTAGCCTTTGGGCCATTATTAATTCTTTTGCTTTAATGTGTGCTGCAGTCGAGCATACTGTCCAGTGATGTTGCAGTTTTTGTTAAGGCCCTTGTTTTTTTTTTTTTTAGGTTAAGCCTTTAAGCTCATATTGTTAACCATTCCCATCTGGATGTCTGTCGAGATTGTGTAGTCTTTGTTTTGGCAGTTAGTCAAAAGGCCTAAACCCCAGCCGTGTTTCAGCTCTCTATAACGTTTCACGTTTTTTCTGACAGGCCCATGACATTTTCCTGAATGGCAGTTTTTTTGGCACTGAGCTGGCAAAAGTGCATGCTCTGCTTTGACTGAACTTGGCTCATTCAGGCCAATCTGAGTTCACTCTGTCTGAGGATTCTGCTCTGCGCACTTCTCTATCTTGCCGTGATAAGGGCCCGAACCCTCCAGCATCATTGCTACAAATAGATGAAACATGTTGTGCTCCATTAAATAAGCAACTTGTCTCCACAGTTCATATGTCCAAACAGACTCCGCAGCATGCCTAGAGGCACAGGCAAGACTATAAAGGATTCTGATTCTTCATTCTGTAGCTTGGCAACTGTTTTCCAGGACTTTTCTCTTTCACCACTTGTTACCTGCTGCTCTGATACATGGGCTTGTGTTGCTCCACTGGTTCCAGCTTAAATATGATGTGGACGTTCTGCTGCCACCTCGTTTGGTAACTTCTTTCCACTAATTGATTCTTTCCTGCTGCCTAAAATGAGGAATTTATACTACAAACTAGGAGGGTAACTTATTTCCACCGTTCCTCTCCTATTGCTTTTAAACCGGATGTTCTGCTTCAAACCAGGAGGGTAACTCCTTTTCACTCAGCGTCATCTGCTTGTTACCGATATGTTCGGCAGGTTCTAGATTAAGTTGTATTTCTTCTTTATTGCACAGGTCCACTGATGCAAATTGTTTCTTACTTTTCTTTTAATAATGCTTTCCTAAATATCCAAAGAGTTTGAAACCTTCTTGTTGCTTTGATTTAGACAAAGGAGTGCAGTCAAAGTAGTATAGTGTAACCATTGCTCCTAGTGGCAGCACCACTCTGTTGCTATTAGGACAGTGCTCAATGAAGACCAGTAGTACAGGGCAGGTGAGGGCAGATTGGTCTGGGTCCCTGGCTCAGTCAACTGTGAGGCTTATTGGTTCCCAAAGGTCCACTCCCGAACCTGCTGCAGTCACATCCTTGACTGGGGCTGGTAAGCGAAGAAAGTGGTAGCTGTGGAGACTTTGTCCTGGCTGATCCTGCTGTGGCAAAGAGATGAGCAATGGTTCTGGTCTCGGTTTGGAAGGTAGGATGTTATTATCCAAGGAGCAAGACAGAGCTTGCCATCAGGAGGTCTCAACTGTGAATTTTCTTCACTGCTTTTTCAGGTATCGCCAAGGCAATGGAACCGGCCTCCATAATAATTTCCTGTGGAAGTACCCATGGCGATGCCCTGTTGCTCCCTAGTTTCACCTGTATCTTAACCCAACAGGTTAATTATGCCACCTAGTCCAGGGATACCTCCTCCCCTTTTGTCGGGATGAGAGTTTGGCAGTTTAGTTTTCATTATCGCCTTGCCCCCACGGCTTCTCACCCACTCTGTCCCTTTTCTATGCTGGTGCAGGAGGCCACTATGCTGCACAGATTACAGATGCTTCCATAAAATCACACCACTGATCGGATACCACTCTGAGCACCTTTTTATCTCTAGCCATGGGGATCCACCTTCGTACCTCCAGCCTGTTAGTTTAAGTGCCACCTTATGGTTAGCTAAAGAAAGGTCTCTTGCCTGTGTATGCTCTTTGTTGTGGCTCTGTAGTCTGTCTCCCACAACATGGTTGAGATCCTTAATCCAAGCACCTGTTTTATCTCAATGGTATCCAGGAAAATACTAACACAGCAGACACCAGTATTTGTGTTTGTCTTTGTATTTCTTTAAAGAACTGATATGTCAATTTAGATAAGAAATGACTTGTAATAACGCATGTACAGATGATGAGGCATTCCCCAGCAGGGTTCCTGTACAATACCACAAAGATGAGAACAAGTGATGAGCCAGTTTGAGGGTGTGAATAAAGTGGGGACAGACCATGGAAAAACAAAACAAACGGAAAAATAAAATAACAAATAGGTGACTGACAAAGGATACATTAACCTAGGGGCAAGGGTTTAAACTAAAGTGTAATACTCAAAGAATTACATGGCACTGGTGCAAGTGATAGGGTCAGGTAGTGAGGATGTGGGAATAGGGCAGGGGCAAGCTTCCTCTTTTGCAAGTAAGTCAAGTTAAAACTGAGCTTTGAAGAGTTCCACAGTCAACCTAACTTTGATTGTGACGGACAGTGGGTTCCAAAGGAGTGGGGCAAGTAGGGAAACAGAGTGGAAACGAGAGGAGGGATGGAGGGTGGGGCAATGAGGTTGAATGCAGAGGAGACAAGAGAATACAATGGTGAGTAGACAGAGGTGCAATCCGACCAGTAATGAAAAGCAAGACCATTGATAGCGTTGTACAGTAAAAGAAATAATTAGAAAAAGGGAGCGGTTGTGTATGAAGATCCATCCAGCATGGTGATGGTAGGTAGAAGTGGCGAGAATCTGGCTAGGTTGTACTAAGTGTAGGTAGGGAAGTTGAGGACTTGTGGGCTTCATTAGGAGTTTGACGGAGTGGCCAAAAACAGTGGTAATGCAGTGGTAACAGAGTTACCACTGCATTACCACATCACCAAACTGGGGGTTTGGAGGTAAGGTGGAGGAAAACCTCCAGCAGAATGCTGTAGTTAATTACTCTACCTTACTGCCAAAAAACAGCCAAATCGGTGGAATTGCAGCCGGCGTAGATTCCACTGAAATCCCCATTGAGTCATTTGGACGCCAATAAATGGGAACGAACACTGCCTACCACCACTTGTAATCCGGCGGTAATTCCACCGGACCAAGTGGCAGCACCGTTAAATCTGTTTGGTGGTATTTCCAACAGTTTTACTGCCGAAATACCACCATACTTGTAATGAGGCCCTTTGTCTATAGGGAGGAATGAAAATCGAGGAAGGCCAAGGAGTGGGCACTAGCAATATTCGTGTTTGCTGAGCACAAGGGTGGATATTAGAGTTTTGGTAGAGTGGGGGAGTACGAAAAACACAATTTCTGAATGTTTGGAAGGTTAATACGAGCAGCATTGGTAATGATGAATTGCTCCAGACAGAGGTTATTATCAAAGGGGACCTTCAGGTTTAGGAGCCTTGGAAAAGGTACAAAGGTCATCTGGCGACAAGGCGATAGCAGACGAGAGGGCATAGCGTTGGAAGCCGGGAGAAAGGTGACTTCAGTTTTTGTCGAGACTAGGGCAGGAAAGAGCCATTCAGTGATTGATTTCATGGGACAGTTGGTAATCCATTCGAAGATGGCTGGGTGAAGAAGGGAAAGGAGAACACGGTGTGTATGTTGTCAGAAGGCTGATATTGAAGGCAAAAGGACAAGATATGTTTACCTAGGGTAGATGGTGAAGAGCAGAAGTCCAAGGACTGAGCCTTTGGGGATGCCGACAGGGAGAGGGGTTGGGTCAGAGGTTTGTATGTTTCGGGAGAATATAAAAGCATGAACTTCAGGTAAGAGGCGATCCAGGCGGAGAGCATATTTGCAAAACCCAAGGTTTTGGAGACTGAGGAGCAAAGAGGAGTGGTGAACGGTGTCGAAAATGGCAGGGAGTTCCAAAGGTTTGGGTAAAGAAGAGAGTTTGCACAGAGAATGTTTGAGACACGTATGAGTGCATTCTCAGTAAAGTGCTTACTACAAAGGTGACATTGGAATGGATCTCCAAGGCCATTTTCCTGACTTGCTTAGTGTTCCCACGCTCAAGGATCATTGAATAATGCGGAAGGAGGAACAATGGGCGATAGGTCTCCCAGGCGTTTGTGTCAGCTGTTGGGTTTCTTCAAAGGAGGTATGACAGTTGCAGATATGAAGGAGGCATGAAAGAGTCCAGCATGGAGAAAGACGTTAAAGAGCTACGAGAGATAAAGGCAGGCGATTGAGACTAAGGGCCTGATTTACCAAACTGTTTTTCAATGGGAACGTCCTATTGGAAATTGCTTTGTAAATCAGGCCCTCACTCTTAGACCATTTAAGAAGTAAATGGGTTGATAGGACCACAAGATAGGTTGGCACTGCAAATTATGGGTGCTAATTTGGTAGGAGGAATGGGAGAAGTAGTTGAGAGTAGAAGGGGTAACGGTAGAGGTAGTGGACAGGAGGAGGATGGGGGAGGAAGAGGAGGGCTGTGAGTGTCACATTCTTTACAGGAAATGTGTCCTATGCACCATCCATGACCCGGAGCAGTGAAACTATGCTGTCACATAATTTAGTGTTGTTTTGCCTATCATTGATTGAACTTGGAATCATATGAGGCATTCATTTCAATCTGGTGACACTAAACCATTCCTTTTCTAGAGAAGTAAGGAGGACGCAAAAGAAGGAAGAATGTAGCCCACATATGAGATCACTTCAATAGACATGAAATCCTCACCTGTGTCTTTTCAAGAGTGGAAGTAGAATACCACAGATGGCAGCACACCTTGTCTTCACAAGCTGCACATCCACAGCCTTGATGCCGTTCCACCCTCCAGTGAACTCAGGAAATGTTGATTCCCCAAATACTGAGCATAGCTTGTTGTAGCTCTTAAACAAGATTAATCGGGTAAACATTCAAACAATCAATATTTACAGGAGGAAGGGGCAACAATGGAGAGTTGCAAGGGCTTGCCACGCAACATTTGAGAAAAGCATCTTGTGCATTGGATTACGAGACAGAGGCAAGCACACCATAGTGCACCATACTCCTACGTCCCGTCCCATTTCCTCCATACTTATGGGACATCTCTCCGTCCTGTGGGACGGGACCGGAGCACTTTGTAAAAAGCATCCACATTTTTTCCAAAAATGTGTCCTTCCTCTCTTTCCTGCGCGGGGCCCGGCGCGCAGCCGTAACCCCACCCACCTTGGCTCCGCCCCGCACATTGCCCATCAGTCCTTTTCTAAACTTGTTTGGGACTGGACGCACTTGCGTCCTCGGAAGATTTCCTTCCCTTTTTTCCTCTCTGGCTCTCGCTAGCGATCGTGTACTAGTCTGTCTATGTCGTTCAAACTAGACTTTCCAGATTGTTTATCGTGTCACCGTCGCTTCGCGAGGGCGGATCCCCATCCTCTTTGTTTAGAGTGTTTGGGTCCGGATCACTGTTGGGACTCCTGTTTTTACTGCGACTCCCTTTCGGTCCGGGCACTTCAACGTCGGTTGGAGCGGTGGGAGGAGGTGTTCCGACGAACTCCTCCTTCGCATTTTCAGGCGTTCATCGACGAAAAGAAAAAACGCCGGATAAGTTATTTACTTTTCAGAGCACTCCGGCCGGGGGATCCCTTTCCAGGTTCCTCTCTGGCCGGGAGGAGCGTTGGACGCTCTGTCACCGGGGATCGCCCTTAGGTGCCCGTTGGGCCTATTAATTGTACCAGAGTTTTCTCCGAGGGTCTCCGTAAGGGGCCTGTGGATACCGGAGCACTCTCCGAGGCACATCCTGTGGGGGCTGTTTGTAGACCCAGTTCTACTGAGTCGTGGGATACCGGAGCTCGCTCTGAGGCCTCTCTATCGGCTTCCCTCAAAAATAAGACCGGGGTGTGCCCCAAGGCCTTGGTGGGGCTTGGTGTCACCGAACGGATGTTCGAGGCCCGCACGGATAAGGCTGTTACCGGAGGCTAAAGTTACCAACATTTCTGAGAGGCCTCACAAGGCCTTATAGGTGAAGGCTGTTTCTCACTGTTCCCGCTCTTGCGGCGACACCAGATCTGTTGAGGGGGCAAAGAAGGAAAGTTCTTCTTTTACCGGCAGTGCCGAGGTCCTTCCTGGGAAGGCTAATTTGGTGGTTGGTATGTCGCAGAAACATTCCAGGCCTCATAGTACCTGCTCTGCCGAGGTTCCTTATGTTAAGGCTAAAGTTAAGACCACTGTTCCATCGACGGGGACCCCTGCCTCACTTCCTCACGCGCCGCAGTTCCCCTCAGGCGATGACAAAATGGCGCCCGTTCCCGCCACGACCGCGGCGGCCATTTTGGGTGCTACTCCTACAACTACGCCATCGGCCTCAGGTGTAGGGCTTGGATCCTTGGGTGAACATAGAGTTCCTTGTGCGCATCCTTATTGGCCAGTTTACGATTGTGCGGAAGGGGCATCCGGGCGTTCGAATGTTTTGTTGCCTGCGGGGTCGGCACCTTTGATTTATGTGGATACGTCGGTGGGGGGCCGGTGTGGAAACCTTCCCCGTTACATCCCTGGAATTGTCCTCCTCATGAGAGGCCTCCTCAGGTTCCAAAGCAGTCCCCGGAGGACACCTTTTTCGGTAAATTTCAAACGCTCATGCGTACCGACCCCATGACGGAGTATTTCAAAGTGCTTTTTAGGGAGATATGTCCGCCCGCGCCTCTGGCTCCACCCGTTCCTCCGGTGGTTCCGCCGGCGTCCTCCCTTGTCTACGGTGCCTTCCTCGACTCTTTCGCCTTTGCCCTCCTTGTCCCCCGTGGACAAGGCAGCACCTGACACGTCTCAGCAGGATCCTGACCTGTCGGATGACACGCAAGGCGATCAGGACAACGAGGACCTGCCCCGCTCTATTACAGCTTTTCATGACCGGGTACTGGACATGATGTGCTTCTTAGATGTTCTGGTGCCCGAGGCACCCGCTCTGCAGGAGGGCGTGCTTTCTGGGGCATTTACCCTGTCTCCTTTGGAGCGTACCGGCCTGTTCTTGCAGAAGGACATTTTGGCCGAGGTCCGCAGGGTCTCGGAAAAGCCACACTCTGGACTTTTCGTCAATAAGAAAATTGACGCGGGATACAGGCTGCATTCTTTGGAAGAGGTGGCCCTCTCATCTTGTCCGCCCCCCTCCTCCACAGTGGTGGCTGCGGCTACTTTGCAGTCCAGGTGACGGCTACTCAGGTCTGGGAAAGGAGGACAAGCTCCTTGACTCCCTTGGGAGAAACATCTTTGCCAACTCGGCCTTGCAGCTCAGGCAGGCCAATGCCGAACTGGTGTTAGCGGGGGCTAATATATGGATGTGGAAAGGTCTGTCAGAGTTTGAGGAATTCATCCCAGTCGAGAAGCTGGAAGACTTTAAGGGGGGATTATCCGATGCCAGGGTCTTGGCCCAGGATCTCCTGGAGGCTGCGGCTCATCACGTAGACACCTCGGCTTGGGGCCTTATGCTGGGGGTTGATACCTCACGGCAGGTGTGGCTGCATGCCACTAAATTCTCGAAAGAAGTGCAGGACAAGGAGTTGGGCCTTCCTTTTGATGGTAAGGAGCTCTTTCATTCTACAACAGATGTAGAGCTCACCAAGATGAAGGATAGCACTCAGACAGCTAAATCCTTGTCGGTCCTTGTTAAGACCCCTTTCAAAGCCCAGAGACCGTTGTCGCAAAGCTGACCTTCCTCTGGCTTTAGGGGCTTCCTCGACCGGAAATCTCGCAGAGTGGATACCCCTTTGGGGAATAACTGCCGTAAGCAACAACGGACTCGGTTTTTCTCCTGCTCCTCAGCCTCCTCCTCAGGTTCAGGTGGCAACGCGACCGAAAAACCTACAAAATGAGGGTTCTCCGCGCTCGCACAAGACCCCGGTGGGAGGACACATTGCGTCTCATTGGGAGGCGTGGCAGACCATCACCGAAGACAGATGGGTCTTGTCAGTCGCTCGGGCGGGCTTCCGCTTACCCTACCCCTACCCCACCCTTCAACCCTCCCTTTCAGCTGCCGGGCTCGCCCTCCCTCAAAACCGAGGTTCAGAAACTGCTGGACCTCAGAGCTGTGGAACCCGTTTCCCTCGGCTGTTTACTGTGCCCAAACCCAACCAGGCTTGCCTGCGCACCATCCTAGACCTTTCCCAGTTCAATCTTTTCCTACCCCAAGAGAATTCAAGATAATCACGCCCAGCCAGATACGGTCCTCGCAGATGGGCGATTGGCTCAGTGTGGTGGATCTTCAGGTTCCGTATATGCATATTCTGATTTGGAATCCACACAGGAGATATCTCTGTTTTTCTTTGGGAGAGGAGCACTTCCAGGTTCGAGCGCTTCCTTTTGGCCTCAGCTCGGCGCCGCGTGTCTTCACGAAGATGATGTCGGTGATTGCGGCCATCTTCGTCTGCAGGGTATGAAAGCAGCGGGCAATCTTCAGTCTCTCTCCTTCAGCTTCTGTTCCATCTTGGGCTGTCAGTGAACTGGCGGAAATCTTACATGACGGTCTCGCAGGACTTGATTTTCCTGGGTTTTCGCTGGAACACGATCGACTGCAGAGTGTACCTGACCGGGGACAGGATGGCGGATCTGTTAGCCACGTGTCAGATGTTTGTGCAGTCGGAGAGCATGTCGGCCTGGTAGTTCCAGAGGCTTCTGGGCCTCATGGCCTTGTGCGTGTTGGCTCTTCCTCTTGCTCGTCTCAAGATGAGGCTGACCCAGATGGCTCTTTGGAGTTCTTGGCATCAGGATGTGGACCCGGATTCCAAGCTGATAATGATTCCGGCTTCCATGAGAGTGGACCTGGAATGGTGGTCCTCTCTCAGCAACCTGTCGGTGGGTGCAGGGTTTCAGGACCCAGCCCCAACAGTGACGATCACGACGGACTCCTCTCTCCTGGGGTGGGGTGCGACGTTAGATCCTCTTCAGGTCTCGGATCTCTGCTCCCCTCAGGACAAGCTCTTCCACATAAATCATTTAGAGCTTCTGGCGATCTTCCTAGCGCTCAGGGCGTTCAGACCGATCATAGCCAACAAGGTGGTCGCATACGCACGGACAATGTGGTGTCGATGTATTACATCAACAAGCAAGGGGGAACCAAGTCTTCTCCCCGCCTCGTGGACCTGTACATCCAGATTTGGGAGTGGGCTGTGCTTCATGGTGTTTGGCTGCTTGCAGTGCCCATCCCAGGCCAGCTGAATGTCACAGCGGATGCCCTCAGCCGGCAGACAGTGGTCAGCTACGAGTGGGAGTTAAAGGCAGAGGTCCTCTCATGGATTTTCTTGTGTTGGGGCACACCGGAGGTGGACCTCTTCGCTACAGCGGCAAACAAGAAGCTTCCTCAGTATGCCTCCAGAGTGGGGCTGGGAGCCTCTTCTCTGGGGGATGCGCTCGAGATTCCATGGCACAACATGAGCTTATGCCTTCCCGCCTCTGCCTCTGGTCCATCGAGCAATTTGGAAGCTGAAGAACTCGGTGAACTGTTCCCTTCTACTCATACCCCCGTGGTGGCCGGCCAGGTTTTGGTTCTCAGAACTTCAACACTTGTCGATGTATCCGCCGATCAGGTTACCAGTGACCCCTGATCTTCTTCATCAGGGGGAACAGCGGATGTGGCACCCCTCCCCACAATCGCTCAGTTTGGCGGCATGGTGCCTGAGTTCAAGTCTTTAGAACATCTTAACTTGTCTGCGGATAACATGCGTATTATCCAGGCAGCCAGGAAACCCTCGACTAGATCCCAATATAGAAGTAAATGGCTCAGGTTCTGTCATTGGTGTTTGGAAAAACAATTGGACCCAAGGGGGGGCTACGATTGACACAGTGCTGTCCTTTGCATCCTTCCTAGCAGAGTCGGGTGTTCACGTTCTGTCATGCAGAACTTGCCTTTCAGCGGTCTCCGCTTATCTTTCTACGGACCAATGTTCTTACTCGCTGTGTAATCCAGTGGTTCAGAGGCATTTTGCAGGCTTGACACGTCTTTACCCTCCAATTCCTAGTCCGCACCCGCCGTGGGATCTAAATGTAGTCCTGACAGCGTTGTGCCATAAGCCTTTTGAACCAATGGCCATGGTGGACCTCAAGTACCTATCCTGGAAAGTGTCCTTTTTGGTCGCCGTTACGTCAGCAAGGCTGGTGAGTGAGCTCCAGGCCTTGTCGGTGGAGCATCCCTTTTTGGTCTTTCACAAAGATAAGGTAGTCCTAGAGACAAATCCTGCTTTCCTGCCGAAGGTCGTAACTGAATTCCATCTGAATCAGTCGATCTCCCTGACGGTCTTTTTTCCAAACCCTACCTCGGAGGCAGAAAGGGTTCTGCATTGTCTCGATATCAGAAGGGCTCTTAAGTTCTATCTGGACAGAACTTCCGAGCTTAGGAGTTCTTCTCAAATGTTTGTGACTTTTGGTAACCCTCAGGGTAAGCAGGCGTCTAAGGCGACTATTTCTCGGTGGATCGCCGCCTGCATTACGGAGTCTTTCACCGTCCAAGGGCTGAAACCTCCTAAGGGTATTCACGCACACCTGGTGCGGGGCAAGGCAGCCGTGCTTGCTTTTCAGAAAAATGTCCCCTGGGAGTCCATCGCTAGGGCAGCTACTTGGGCCTCTCCGTCTGCTTTTTGTAAGCATTATTGTCTTGACATGAGCTCAAGAGCTGATGCTCCGTTTGGTCAGGCTGTGCTGAAGAACATTTTTCAGTAAGGAGTATTTCCATCCACCCGTAGTTCCTGTTAGGAGTGCTTGGGAATCTCCCATAAGTATGGAGGAAAGGGGATGGGACGTAGGAGTATTACCAGGTTACTCACCGTAGTGACCACCTTACTCCAAGTCCATAGTCCCCTTTGCTCCATATGCCCTCTAATAAGAGTCCTCTGTTATTGCTTATAGGTCTCTGACCTGGCGATAGAAAAGGACTGATGGGCGATGCGCGGGGCGGAGCCAAGGTGGGCGGGGTTATGGCCTTGCGCCGGGCCCGCGCAGGAAGGAGAGGAAGGACACATTTTTGGAACAATTTTGGATGCTTTTTACAAAGTGCTCCGTTCCCGTACCACAGGACAGAGAGATGTCCCATAAGTATGGAGGAAAGGGGACTATGGACTAAGAGTAAGGTGGTCACTATTGTGAGTAACCTGGTAATTCTCAGTACCACGTTTACAGTTGTCTGGCATGCACAGGAAAACAAACTATAGTTACTGAATAAGTAAACACTGAAAATGCGTTCACGGTGAAGGAAACTAATCCGAGGAAATCAGTATCAAGAATCGTTATGAAGATATAAAAAAATGAGGTGTCATGGCACTGAAGAAATAAAGTAAGCTGGTTCATAAATAAAAATAAATATTAAATAAAGGGGGAATATAAAAACTAGGCAACCAACTTGCCATGAATACTTAAAGGATGTGACCAGCTGAATGCAACACTTTAAACCACCTCCATAATTCTTCCAGAACTTGGGAAGACCCTTAATACCATGGCGCTGTTGGTAAGCTGAGTTTGTTGCCTATTTGGAAGCCATTGTTTGTTTGAGGTTGTGCGTAAGCAGAAGTAAATCCATATTCAGAGGGACGAGAAGTTTGTAGACAACTTTCACCAGTGTTTGTATTTGTATTTATTGTGTTTATATAGCGCTTTACATTATAACCGAATACATAGAACATTATAACAGACGAAGCAATTTACAATCATGAATCAAATCAACAAAACAGTAAGTAGAGCAATTAAACTGTGAAGGAAGGGGTGAGGAAGCGAAGAAGGAGGAAAACAGAAGTGGGGGGTAAGAGGAAGGGGGAGGGTAGAGGATCCTAGGAAAGATTCGAGGGAGGGAGAGAGAATGAGAGGAGGGGAAGGTTTCATGGCAGGGAATGGAGAAGGAGAGATTTCAGGGAAGTGCGGAAGGAGGAAAAGGTAGGTATAGAGCGGATTGAGAGAGGTAAGGAGTTCCAGTGCAGGGGGGCTAGGAGCTGAAAGGAGCGGAAATGGGAGGCAGCACACGGGGAAGGAGGGACAGTGAGAAGGAAGTGGTCAGCTGAACGAAGGGAGCGGGAAGGAGTGTAGAAAGAGAGGAGAGATGAGGGGGAGCACGAACATGGAGAGATTTAAAGACTAGACAGAGGAAATGAAATTGAAGTTGGGAGTGAAAGGGAAGCCAGCCAAGGAAGAAAAGCGTAGAAGAAATTGAGTCTTGGGAGGCAAGGAGACAGAGGGTACGGACGGCTGAGTGGTATAGATTTGAGGGGGGCAAGATGAGAAACAGGTAGTCCAAAGAGTAAAGAGGAGCAGTAGAAGAGGCGAGAGAAGATAAGGGAGGAGATTAAAAGTTTAGTAGCATGGAAGGTGAGAGAGGAGCAGACATTGTGTTGGAAGCACAAGAATGGTAAGGTTTAAATGTGTACGAAGAAGTGATTTGCGAGAGTAGAGAAGCAATACAAAAGGAACTACGGTCATTCTAGAGCCGTACCCATTTTACACAAGAGAGCAGTTGCCCAAAGACTCAATAGACTAATATCTAGCTGCCCTGAGAGGAATAGCAGCACGTTGCAATTTTGGACAATGTCTGAATGAAGTCCTCCGAGGTCCGCTGATGGTAACAATCAAATACATGAGCGGTAATGAATCTAGCAATATCGTCACTGATTCTCTGGAGGGAAGCTTCTCTTACGTGGCCAGGTAAAGGCAGAAGCTACCTGACTCTGACCCTGGGGTTGGCTTGGCTATCTGTGGGAGGACCACGTAGGGGAGGACAAACTCCAGAGAGGCAGGCAAAGACTGGATCAATAAAATCGTGCAGTTACAATTCTTAATGACACCCATGGGCCCGTGTAACATGCCTGCATTGCTTATTGTGACATGGACAAAGAATTCTCAGGTTTCCTTAGCCAACAAACTTATTTGCACCCACCCCCATTTTTTGGTATAGAGACGAGGAAGGGGGACGGAGCAATGAAGATGACCAAAACCGGTAAGCCAATGGCTCATTCTAGCATTTGGAAAATGCTAACCAATGCTGCAAAGTTTAAAACTGACACAGCTGAAAGGAATAGGGAGAGAGAGGCAGAGGCTGCTGCTGAAGCCAGCTGGTTCCGACACTGTTTGGGACACCGGAGGTGAGTAGACTGTGGAAGGCAGTGCAGAGGTGGACGAGAACGGTGTGCAGGTAGACCACACAAAGAGAAGTTTGCTGTTTTATTGCTACAGGCAGCTGGAAGCGCCAGAAGCAGAGGCAGGCAAAGAGGGAGCCAAACGGCCAATAGGACACACTCCCAGTCAGCAGACCGAAAGGGATGAAGACGGAAAGACGCGAGGAATGCCAAAGCCAGCCGGTAAGCCCAGGGAGAGTTGGTTACCGGGGTGCTTAACGGCATATACTGCATATCATTGACAATGGGAGAGAGCTTGATTAAAATAATTGGAAGAATTGATAAGAATACGAAGAGTGTTGTGTAAGGGTCGGTGACCCAATACTGGAAAAGCATTATGTCTTTCATGAAAGAAATAGTGAATGGAGAACAGAAAGGCCCTGGCAGGATAGTGAACCAGGCAAACAGTGAATCTGGGACTCCCACCCGGGAGAAGATATTCGATATAAAAAGCCCTGGCAGGACAGTAAACCTGGCACTGTGTGCGTTCGGGACCCGCACTCTAGAAACAAAGTTGTGATATCCTGGCAGGAGAGTAAACCAGGAGTGAGAAGAGAAGTAAACCTGAAATTGGGGAACAGTGATAATGGATACAAAAGGGAAGAATCGTACCCCTTCTAAGGATCAGTAAGAATAGTTGCAGTACCCTGGCAGGAGAGTACACCATGTGTAGAAAGTGGAAGTGGAACAGTACATGGAAAAGGGAAGAACCATACCCCTTTAAACCTAATTGAGATACAAAGTGAGATGAATATTCAAAGATACTGTGTATTTAAAGGCGCCTGGAGGGAGGGCTCATCCCCCTGGAGTAAACTTGAACTGTGATGAAGTGACATTTAAAATAGCAGAAGGAATCTAGGGGAAGGGAGGACCCCTTTCTTTTTTTTTGGCACTTTAGAACTTCGTTTGGAATTCTGAAAGAATGCTACAACTGCATAGCTTTTAGACATCCCCCTTTTCACATGATTTTGAGTTTAGCGTGTAAGGGTCCGTTTAGGGTGTTTGGACACGGGATAAGGACGCTCTTTGGTTAAACATCCTGACACAGCCTGGTTAGTTCTAGCACGGAAGTGGAAACAAAAGTCACCCTCTTTGACCACTGAGTGGCTAAATAAGATCTGGGGATTTTAGCGATGGAATGGGTGACCTATGGAATACAAAGGGAGAGGCAAACATTTTGGAAGGACTGGGGCACGATACTGGACTACCTTCGGAGAGACTACATGCAACAATGGTGCCCCCAAAATTTGAAAATATTGGACATAATGTAGGCGCTAAACCACAAATGGAAATAACGTATGCAAGGTCTTGTGGGTCTCAGAATCCGGCATTGGGAGGGGGAAGGAGGTGGGGGGGAAGGAGGTAGGGGAAAGGAAAGGAGAGGCAATGGGAGGGGGGATTGATATTATCTTATGTTTATGTTGAAAATGCCAATAAAAACAAAGTTAAAAAAAATAAACATCCTGACACAGAAGTTCCTTCGTTTTGTTGAGGCAGGGAAACCCCTCTTAGGATTATGGATAGATAGGAATTTTCCAAACCTTTTTATTATTTTGTGATAAATAAGTCTATAACCTACACTAACCTGTCACTGTGTCTCAGTCTTACTTTTGATCCCTTACATAAGTGGGATCCAACTCAGTTGATACAAACTGGAGGACCCTCAAATTTGGAAAACTGAATTAGCGGGCTACTAGTCCAACTGTAGCAACCATATAATCTATTGGCTTTGATTAAGTTTGGCATTCGAGAAGAAACCCGGTAGCCAGGAGATTACTTCCTACAGACCTAGTCTTGATACCCCCTAAAGGAACCTATATAAGGTTGACCTCTAAATCAGGGCTAGCATGGAGACATGGCTTAGATGTTTTGCCAGTGCTAGTACACCCCGACTATAAGGGTGATGTAAAGATACTTTATTTAAAAGAAAAATGTAATTTATAATTTTCATTCATAAAAATGTATGCTTCCAATACCTATGACTATTATACATAACTTCAAGGATAAAACTATTAAAATACACATTAATATATTAAGTAATAGAAACTACCATAAAATCGTCATAATAACCTTAAGCAAACAGTCTTATCATATTAGTGGCAATTAAATGTTACATCTATTGGAAATGTAATAAATTGACACACACAATACCAACAAGAAAAATCCATTACAACACACAATATATAAAAAATGATCATTAATTTAAAAGAAATCACTCATATAAATTATTGAAATGGCTCCATAATGGGAGATATATAAGTCTTCACAATCTTTATTTAATAGTAGTACTTTCTCATATTTTGATAATATCTGCATCTCCGCTATCCAGTCTAACATTTATACCAAGCCTCTCTTTGACATCCTGGGCTCCCTTGACATCGCCTACACTAAGTTTGCTGATGATATGCAAATTCTCATCCCCATCACTGGGAACTACTCCTATCACCATCTACAAGATCTATTCCATCATCTAAAGCTGGATGACCCCTCACAACCTTTGACTGAACGATGATAAAACTGAACTTCTAATTGTGGGCTCACCTTTTCACCTCTGCACGCTCTCCCGATCCTACTCCACTATCTCCATTGATGGCACTACCATCCCTGTTCTCAAACAAGTGAAAAGTCTGTGGGTGTAGCTGGACGCTGAGCTCAACATGGCCAAGCAAATCCAATACCCTGTCTTCCTCGACTGCGTACACTGCAAAACTCATTTCCCTAAGCAGACATTTCCTTACAACAACAAATTGCCTTACACTTGCAAGAGCAATTATCATCAGCAAACTTGACTATTGCAACGTCCTCCTTATGGGCACCTCGGCAACCAAATTGGCAAAGCTACAACCTTTCCAGAACAAATCTCTGAGCTGCCCTGTGTCTGCACCGGTCCAATCACATATCTGCTTCCAGGTGTGAAGCCCACTGGCTCCCTATAAAAGCTTGCATTGTGTTTAAGACCCTGTCTCTTGCACAAAGATGCATCTGTAACGTTGCTCCCTCTTACCCCAACAAGAGCCTCTCTATGAAACACCAGCTGGCAGCATTGTGCTGATCACACCTAGATACAAAAAGGCCAGAGCGGGAGGAGTAGGTTTTGCCGTCATTGCCACTGCACTTTGGAACTCGCTACCCTCACACATCTGAGACAAATCATCCTATACCACCGTCAAGAACAAATGTGATTAATGACTGTACTATTTCATCTACATGTTTTATACTTTTTCCCTTCTTGCCTATTTCATCTGGCTGTCTTTGCTTGTCTAACTGTTTATTGGTACAAACACTGTGATACCCTTGGGTCTGGGCGTTCTATGAATGTTATAAATATATACCCTGTAGCTCATCTTCTTGACCACTTTTCTTTTGATGTTTGGCCTTCTGCGGCAGCCATCCCCCGGGCATTAACCTGTATTCTGCCGACCATACTGTGCTAGTAGAGGCATTCAGTCCTATTTGTTACTCATCCCAAAGGTGGTAGCCTACCTCTGCCCTAATTTGCTACTATTTCTAGTTTTGTAAATGCTGCATGGGCTCTGCTCTGCCAGCCCCCTTGCTGGAACCCTCCAGACTGCCTGAACCCTAAGCTGCCAGCCTACCATGACCACCCATGGCAGCCTGCCTGAGCCATCCTTTCCCCAACATCGTGGGCACTTTTTTTTCAAAACTTCTTTTTATTATTATTTTCGTGTAATAATAAATTAAAGCAAATTGACATGAAACATACAACTTTCGGCGAGTTATAGTGACCAGAAGAACATTGAGGCTTCATTTCGCCGGACTGGTAACGTGGAATAACTAAAGACAAACAGAAAGCGGTGGGAGGGGAAAGGGAGGGGAGGAACAGGGAACATCAGTTTACACAGAGAGCTTTATCAGGAGTCACTTTCTGGCTGCAGAGTCTTCGGTATCTTAGGGTGGGGGGGCCGTCTCTGTGGAGAAATAAAGAATAATTCTTACAAAAGAACATGAGTAATTTGACTGGGGTCACCTTGTTGCCAGGAAGGAGGGAGCCTTGTCTGTGTTGAGTCCCAGCTTATCTTTGGGGAAGCTTGTGTCGATGAGGACTCTATTGGGAGTTGTCAGTCCAGCTTATCCATCCATCGCAGGGTAGGAGGCTGTCTTGCCACCCCCGGGAACTGCTTCGTGTAGTCCAGGAAAGGGGCCCAGACTTGGTGAAATTTGCTTCTGTTGTCGAAGCGGTTGGCCGTGATTTTTTTCTGCTGCAACGATCTCCCAACATTTGGTCCACCACATTGGAATTGAGGGGCCCTCGGGATGTTTCCAAAGTCTGGCGATTGATATTTTTGCAGCCGTTTACTGGTCTGTTTTTTGCCACCTCTTTTTATGCCAGCCTGCCTGGCCCCTCGGCTGTTAGACCGCCTATTCCGTTCCCTGTGGTTCTTTATTGGGAATTTACATAACTGTTAGTCCGATATAAATGTTGAATTACATACCATAAAAGAATGTAGTGACTACATTGTTCCTGTCTGCGGTGTATTCATCACAGGAAGGATAATCCCTGCCTTGCTTTTGGTACATGCATCTAGTGGGCACGGTGGCCCCTAACCAGTACCACTAATTGCGCATGGTCTTGCCTGCCACAGCCCTTTAATGCTCTAACTGCCCTTAGTGCTTCATTTGGCATTCCAGGGGGGTCAGAAAAATTTTGTTTAGGGATTTCAGTTTACGGAGTAACTGGATTGAAGTAGTTAATGTGTGCATATTTCAGATTAAGCAGGAGTGTAGTTTTGCTTTTACTGATCAGCAAACCTAGTTAAGAATGTCTGAGCAGTACAATTTTACGTGTGTGGATTCAGGATCGATGCAACACGCTGGGTTGATAGTGCTTGCATTGAGGATAAGTGTGCTTGTATAAGGAAGTACCATAAGAGTGTTTATTGATATCGTGTTTCCCAAGAAAACTCCCTTCCTTTCCACTTTTACTCCCTCAGTTAGCCTGAAATCCCTCCCCCTCTCATACCTCCTCCCTCACCTGCTTGCGACTTTTATTTGTGTCCTGCCTATCCTGTTAACTGTATATGGACCCCACCAGAACGTAAACTCTGCACTTGCCACTTGCGAGTGATAATTGACTCTTGGTGGCTATGAAATTGTGTGCTCTGAGCATGTGGAGAACCGACCAGAGCGACTGACTTTTTATGCCTGGCTAGTAGCTTGCAACTTGAAAATGTTACTTTGCAAATAAAGCTTAGGTTTTGGGGGGGGTCGTTCTCACACAGCAACTGTGGTTTGGTTCAGGTCGCGACAACCAATCCTGAGAGTGGTCAGGTGAGCACTTATCTGAAAATCAACATTGTGTATTATGATGCAAATGAAGGCAGTGCTTTTGTCCTGTTCTTGAGATTGATCTGTACAACCTTTTTACTTCAGTAAGGACTGAAGGTTTTGGTGCAAAATGTTTTGCAAGGGTTAAGAACTGCCTCAACAGAACATTACCAATGAAGGAGGCCTCATCGAGCAAAGCCTGCAAAGTCATATCTTCATTGGACCGCTCCTGCATCAGTGACTGCTCTGATGGAAAATGCCCACAAAAGTACCAAAACATAAGCAGCCAGTTAGCTGTCTCAAGGGTCAGTGTGTTCTTCTCTTTACTCAATTAGAGCAAGCTACCTCCAGGGTTATTTTCATCTGTCAATCCATTGTGATCGAGAGAAACCACCAAGCCACACAAGGTTTGAGATCGCCAAACTACGCCTGGACCTACCAATCCTCCATTTTGATGTCTTAAGTGCGAAGCCAACTATGCATAGAGTGCCAACCTCTGCCCCGTGGTGGAATTCCCCTTCAAACCTGTCACTGTCCAATAGGCCTCTCCTGTTAAATACTGTATTTGAAACGTAAACGTTTTTAAGCACTGTTCAACTGCTTGTAGTTTAAGGGCTTTCTGTTGTAAACCTTTATTCTATTGTCCTAACAGGAAATCGCAATCTGATCTCGATCCCTGTTTTATTATTGCTTATGTTTGATGCCTCGATTTCATTTCTTTGGGCTTTCCACACTTTACCTCTAGAGCTGTTTTCAATGGAGTTGGTTTACTGCACCATCACATCACCTCTTGCAAGGGTTAATTGTTGCTCTTTGCCAAGTTGCGAATCGGTGAGCAGAGGATACCTTAAGCTGCTTCCCGTTTGTCCGCATACCTCAGTCGTGTTGCTTTTGGAGCTTTGAAATCGAACGTTTAGCCGTCATTCTCTTCCACCTCTTACCAGCCAATAACTTGCACAAACTTGACTTTTGCCTTGGGCCTTGCTTCAAAACTCTACCTTCAGCATTACCCTCAATCTTTTCCTGATCTCTGCCATCTGCCTTTTCTCAATCCGTATATTATACAGCCTTTCCCTGTTTTCTGCCTACAGCCTTGACCCGATTCTCGATTTACAGCCTTGCCCTTGGGCTCCGACCTAATCATTGCCTTAGTTCTCCACCTTCAGCCTTGCCTCAAATCAATCCCTTCTTTCAGCCGTTCACCTGCTCTCTACCTCCAAACTTGCCTTTGATCTCGTCTTGAGCCTCCTCCCCTGAGCTCCCTCTGTGCTCTTGATCTCTACCTTGGGCCCTGCACTTTATTGCTTGACTCTGATTGCCTTCAGCATCGACTTACTGGCGATTGCCATCTTCAACCATTATACTCACCTTTAGCCATGACTCCAATTGCTTTCCGATTCCCATGCACTGCCTTGCTTCATATTGCTGCATTCGGCCTTGCTTCTGATGGCCATTGTATTTCTAATTCTTCATAATTGCCCTTGATTGCCACCAGACAGCTGGCCACAATGAGTTCTGTTCATAATGGGATAACTGGGCCTGGTGTAATTTGACCATCTGGTGCTGGCTTCAATGGATTCTGACCTTTTAAGTATTAACTTGACATTATAAAAAATAAAGGCATACGCTGGGTAAAATGGCAACAGTATACAGACTGAATAATAATCACTGGTTTCACATAGGTCTCGCAAATTGCTGTTATATGTGAGCCACTCTATTCCATCAACCTCCTGAGGTCAGATTCGTGTGGTGCGACTCCCTTGTGACATTTTATCGGTCCTCTGAATCTGAAAAGGAAGAACATCTTGTGGAGTGAATATGCAGTGAAGTTTTAGCCATCTTTCAGATGCGTCATCATTTGTCATGGATGTGCCTTATAAAGTATTGCGTAAATGCAACGTCAGCAGTCCTTCGGCAGTATAATGTTCACACTGGGACTACATCACAAATGTAAGAAATTAGGCTGTGTAATTTCACACTGCGTACCTTATACCTAAGTGCGACTTTTAATTATGACTGGACACACCAGGTACAACATATCCTTGGCATACCCACGTGAGATACTTACTGCATGGCAAATGGTTGGATTTAGAATAAATTGAATGTGTGACCGTGTCTGCTTGATTCACAAAGCTTTGCACTAGTGCAAATCAGTGAATGGCCTGAACATCTGAGATTTGCTCCTTCTGGCTTATTCAAAAATCCTAAAACTGTAGCAAATCTGGAGCTCTAAAATGCTCATTTATAAATGCGATTCACAAAGATTTGCCCAAGGGCATCTCCGTGATGTTCCAGGTAGTTCTGAATCTGCGTGAACCGTAGACTGAGAATCGGGAATGAGGTAGCAGAGCAAAACTGAAATGCTTCAGGGCAGATCTGTGGAATTGGGGCCAAGGGGCCAAGTGTACATAGCACAGGGATTGTGTAAAAATATGCATGTGTAGGATTATGAAAAGAAATGTCGAATTGGAAAGTATTAACTTTAGATTTATTTTGTGTCCTCACTTCTCCACATGCTCTGAATTGTATAACTCGTGTGTTTTCCTGCACGCACTATAGCGCTTGCACCTAGATCACTGATGTGAAAGTTGTCAGTTGGCATACATGTGGGAAATGCATTTCGAAATGTTGTTGGTAATACCTATGGATGTTCTGAATATGTGGGTGCTCACCTGTATTTACACTGTTATTGGGAATACCTATGGATGTTCTGAATATGTGGGTGCTCACCTGTATTTACACTGTTACTGGGAATACCTATGGATGTTCTGAATATGTGGGTGCTCACCTGTATTTACACTGTTACTGGGAATACCTATGGATGTTCTGAATATGTGGGTGCTCACCTGTATTTACACTGTTACTGGGAATACCTATGGATGTTCTGAATATGTGGGTGCTCCACTGTATTTACACTGTTTTCTCCTTGCCCTCCCTTACGAACGCTCACTTATGCAGATCTGTAAGGAAGTTAAAGAGTGTATACTTTACACACTTGTACGTACGTTGTTGCACTTGCGCACATGGGATTCTCCTTTATAAATCTTTTGTCATTTGGGCATGCTTCTTTTTCTACTTTTGGCATGCAGGCTGGTCCAACTAATCGTATTGCGCATTACACCCACTGAATATCTCTCATGGAACCTCTGTTGGCGTAACAATAATGAACTAACTGGGTGTTTAAACCTGCCAGGTGTTTCGTACCCACATGTACATGTCAGGTCTGCATTGAAGAACTGCTAAGTTGCTCCTTAACTTTACTTTTACTTTCCTCCCTATAACGAAGGCCCCTGAATGAGATTGACCTGGAAAATTAAATAATTTTTTTTATATTTGTTTTTTAGATCTCCGGTTTAACTCTACCTCTTCCTCCGAAAAAACTCCTTGGAAATATGGATCGGGAATTCATAGCCGAGAGACAAAAAGGACTCCAGAGCTATCTGAATGTGATCACTACACACCACATATTGTGTAACTATGAGCTGGTGAAGAAGTTCTTGGATCCAAACAGCTACTCTGCGAACTACACTGGTGAGTCGAGATGCTTCTGTCCTGAGATTACCATAGCTACAGACCTGCCTTTTATCTGGTTTCTCTCTCAATGCTTGGCCTCAGGTAGTCATAGGTAGTACTTCCTAAAACAGGCTTGTGGGCATTACCACCAAAATTCCGAATGCTTCCTGCAAGCCTGTTTAGTAGTCAAATAAAATGCTGTTTTGTTTCACATACTTAAAAGCAATCTGGCCAGTCTTAAAACACAACATGTTTCCGGTAAAACCATTTTACATGTGCTGTAAAGTTATAAAAACAAACTAAATAAAAGTCTTGCTACAATATTAGTACATTACAAAGCAGGCATATACAATGGAAAAAGTGCATCTACTTTACAAGTGTTATCACTTAATTCTATGTCAAATTATGTAATTTCAAAATAAGAAAAAATCTGTTGTCAACACGGCTGAACTCTTCAAAATCTGCAGAGAACTTGCCAACCCGTCCGCAGTATCATCTGCCCCTACTCCTTCCCAGGCCCTTTGCAATGCACTCGCCTCTCACTTCATTTCCAAAAAAGCCTTGTCACGCACTCTTCCAACCCAAATCCCCCACCCCCGTGACCCCTCCCCTACCATTCACCACCCTCCTTCCTCCTTCTCTGTCGCTCCGGTCTCCCCTGAAGAAGTCATCAAAGTTAACTCCATGGAAGGTCTCTTGCAAACAGGTTTCCCCATCCTCTTCCAGAATCATCAAGGACAACAATTCCTCTCTTGCCCCTGCTCTTGCTGATCTCTGCAACCACTCCTTTACTACTGGTTCTTTTCCATCCTCTCACAAGCGGTCCCTTGTGCAACCCTCCTTAAAAAAAACCTCTGCAGGCCCTTCCTGCCCAGTCAACTACAGGCCCATTCCCATCACCCCCTTCCTGGGGAAATCGCTCGAGATGCTGGCCCTCTCTCAACTCGGCTCCCATACCGAACTTGGTGGTGGTCTACATGACCACCAGTCTGGATTCTGAGCATCCAGTGGCATGAAAACTGCTCTTCTGAACACCTGTGAACTGGTAGAATCCCTTGACTCCAAATCCCCTTCTCTCATCATCCTCCTTGTTCTCTCTTCTGCATTTGACCCAGTCAACCATTCCATCCTCATAAAAGGCTCCATGATAACCTTGGTATCTCAGAGCGGGCACTGGACTGTCTTACCTCCTTCCTAACTGACGGTTCCACCAAAATCATTCTAGGCCCTTTCTCCTCGCCTACTTCCTTCTCAACCTGTGGCGTCCGCCAGGGCTCCATTCTTTCACCCTGGCTCTTTAAAATATACCTTTCTCTACTGGCACTGGCCTTCTCCCCCAACTTCCAGTGCTACGCTGATGACACACAACTCTTCTTCAAACTTCCTACTGATGCCCTTGCACCTTCCTTCATCCCAGACTGCCGCTCTGCCTGGTGCACTGTTAATGACCTCTGCTTCAATGCCAGAAAATAGAGATTCTCCCCATTGTGTCCTCTGCACCTTGCGTCTTCCCTTGACTGTCTGCCCTTCCTCCATGGGATCCCTCTACCCCCTCTTCTGGAGCCATGAATCCTGGAGTCAACTTCGATTCCTCCCTTTCCTTCATCCCTCATATTCAGGACATTGTCAAGAAGTCTCACTTTCTGCTCTTCCTTCTCAAAGGAATTCTACCCTTCCTCACCTTCCCCCAGAGACTCAATGTTACCCGTGCTCTGGTTCTCTCCAGGCTAGACTATTGCAATAGCCTCCTCCTTAATCTTCCTACGTCCACTCTGCGACTCCTCCAGCTAACGCAGAATAGGGCAGCAAGCCTTATCCTTGGCCTAAAGCCCATGGACCGTATCTCTCCTGCCCTACAAAGCCTTCACTGGCTCCCGGTCTCAGCACATATTAAATTCAAATCCCTCTGTATCATCCACAAGGTTATCTGGGGCTGGGGACCACTCTATCTTCAACGTTTCTGACTAAATACTCTCCTACTAGACTCCTGCGTTCCTCTGGCACTAAATCGCTGCGTGTGAAGCAGTTTGCTAAACAGAGAGCTGACGGTCGATCACTTTCCCTCGGCGGGCTCCCTTCTGTGGAATAGCCTCCCTCTCCCTCTGCGTCTTGAGCAGGGCCTCCTTAAGTTCCAAAAAAGCCTCAAGACCTTTCTCTTTACTTACCCCCTCCTTCTCCTCCTCTCTTACAGTAGCCTGACTGATGTGCAGGGCCCCTTCCCCCACATCTCTCATTCCAGCTGCTGTCGATTTACTGCACTTACTTAGGCTCACCCTCCCCTTGGGAGGTTGCACTTACGTTCTTCTCTTATTAGTAATTCACGCCAAGCACTTCCCCATGAGCACCATAGCACCTATCCATTACCCCATCCACACTGCACTTGCACGTTCTGAACACTCACAAGGCATAGTAGGTTAGTCTCGCCTCCCTGTTATTTTCATTATTTGTTTGTACTATTAATCCAATCATTTATCTTGTTGGTCATTGTCTGCCTTCCCATTTCCCCACCCTGTTGCCCTGTGGGCGCTTTGAAACAGTTGTTGATAATTGTATAAGCGCCTAACAAATGACCAATAAATAAATTATATTAAACTAGAAAATCCACTTATTTTAGCATCTCACATATAGAATGGCAATGTTGAGGATTTGTAAAATTCTAAGGAGCATTGTGAACACTATACAACGCTGTCACCAATTTACAAATGTGAAAATACTGTAGTGGTGTGCATCTTAAAAGAAATAGTGTAGACCTGTATGAGTAAAGCCATTACACAGTTTGGTGACCTCACTACGTCATCATGCTCAGTGCCAACATGATGCTAGAAACTACACCCCTGAGTAAAAAGATGCCTGCATAAATACATAAGAATACTACTATACTAATTAATTAAATTGCTATATCGAACTGCATCATAATATAAAATATTTGTTATTAAAATCTGAAATGCAAAACAATGAACAGCAAAAACTAAGGTTTGCATGCTAAAATCTGTATATCAGGTTAAATGTCATTTTATAGTAGACCTTAAACTTAAATAATTAAGTGACTAAAATAATGTATATATTCATTCAAGCCATGTGGGGTCAACAATTTAAAATGAAAATCCAAAATGCTTCACTTATTAGTTTGAGCTTTTAGGTGGCGCTAAAACCTCCACCTATAAGCCACAACGGTTGCATTGGAGTGTAGCCATGAAGGAGATGGAATGTGAGGAGGAGCACACAGCTTGCGGGTTTTTGGTTATTTACCCACCCGTTCTCTTCCCATGGTCATGCCACTTCCTATGGCTATCGACCCACTATCTGCCCCTCCATGCCCAAAGCATATCCCTCCTGATCTAGCTTTATGAAGCAGTAAGATCAAACTGTGATTTAAATGCTTGCTGGTGTTGTTTCAAAACGGTCTTTGGAGATGTAATGATTTAACTGCAGCTATAAATGCTGTGGCACACCAGGAGGAGGACTCGGACAGCAATGGGTCATGGTAAAGATAGGCTTAGACTTATTCAAATAGAAGCAAAAATGCATAACTGGCCCTATTGATTGAGGGAAATTCCCTGCCTTCCAAACAGAGAGTAAAGGTGCTTGTCGTAGTCTGAATTCCTAGTTACTGACTGGCCCTACCACTGTAGAAAACCTAACTAAAAAGAAAAGGAGGCTTGCCCAACAGCCTCGGAATGGGCTTCTGCCTGGCCCCGCTCGTAGAGGACTTATCAGTCTCCAAGTTCTGTTATCATGGCTCTAAGCAGTGTCCACTTTTTGTGTGGGTTAAAATTTTAAATGTCTTTTTGACGGTTCTCATTTTTTCCATCTCTGGGAAAATACAGATTCTTGCTCCTTTATTTTGTTCGCGGTTTAGCACTGGTTGAAGCTTTCCAGGATCATTTCAGCTTTTACCAATAGTAAAATCCCTCCAGGATTACTTTGTATGTACTTTTCTTTATCCCACCTATGTGGCAATGGGACTTCACAAAGTCCTGTGGCTCTTGCTTAGGATTATTGGCTCTCACTCCAATTATCTTCATACACTTGTTGGCATCCCTATCCTTCCTACAAAGCACACATCTTCCTTTCACTCCCTGATGCCCAGGACATGGCCATATCCTTCTCTCACTTTCTGATGTTCTAAACAACTTCCCCACCTTTCATTGACAGTGTTCGTATTTCTTTCACTCCCTTTGCATTCGGTCTCATGCCTGTTCCACTCTTTCAGGCGTTCATTATCACACCCACTTCCTCAGCCTTGATATGCAATATTTGCATTTCTCTCATTCCAGATAACCTGGATCTGGTGCTCATTCGGGTTTTCCATTGTTTCGTACCGGGAACGGCTTTGGCAGTATATGACCCCACCGCTTATCACCTTCGCTGGCGTCCTCACGGTGGGAGTGTTCGCCTCCCTGTTCATGCTCACCTCGGTAGTACCAGCACTTGCTGTGTGGAGCTCAGGGACTCAGGCTTTATACTGGTCTCGGCGTCGGTTTGTTGAGAGGCAGATGAATAGGTCATTCATCGGGTCTGCCCCTCCCACGCCTCATTTTGTAAAAATTAGAGGGCTATGCCATTTATGGCGCCAGACCCTCCCCACCCTCTATATACTGTAAGTACGAGAAACGCTATTCACTAAAACAACACTACCGACCATATCCTGGAACAATAGAAGAAGAGCTAAATCTACAAGCTCAAGAAGAAATGAACATGCTGTAACTGAAGATGACAAAATCAAGTGACTTAACTGTCAAACTGACACACGCTGATACAATAGACATGAAGCAAATATGCACTCACTATGAAGACGCGCAGACACTAGGTCAAAAGTACATTTAGAGATGAAGAATGTTACCTGCGCCCAATATTTATTTATTTGATACATTTATATACAGGTGGAACAATGCTCTTTTGAAAACAAAAGAATGTACAATAGATAAGAAATCAGATTTGACAGGAAGCAGTGAGCGTCTTACAATGGGATGAGTTTCAGTGCCATTCTGACCAGGTTGTGGAGGGGAGTAAATGGAAAATTCACTGGAGACAATACATAAGTGGACATATATAAATTAGGGACAACCAATATTGCACATTTTTAAATGCAGGTAGGCGGTACGGCCAGCTGTGCTTGTGATGTGACCATGATGGGTAAAGTGCTAGAATGGAGGCAGAGGAAGTGAGAGACAGAGGCAGGTTGAAGGCGAGGAAAACATTTTAGCTAGCAGGCAGATGAGAGTTAGGTTAAGGGAATAACTTGTAGACGAGGAGGTAGGCTTTTAGTTTGGTTTTGAACAAATCAGTGTGGATTGTTTCTCGGATGTCCGGGGGAAGAGAATTCCATGGAAGTGGAGCAAGAAGAGAGAAAAAGCGGAAGTGAGAGGAAACACGGGGGGGGGGCAAGGACAAGTGTAATCGAGGAGGTAGAGCATAGATTACGAGAAGGCTTATAGAGTTGGATAGATACAGTGGTGCCTTACCATGGATAGATTTGTGAACCCGGTGAAGAAATTTAAATCGGGCCCTGTTTTACATCATCTGCCATCCAGCCTGGTGACGCTACGAGGAAGTAGGTGTGAAGCGAGGGAGTTCAAAGTGTCCTGGTAGCGAAGTTAATAAACTTGTTGAGAGGACAGAAAGCATAGTTGGGGAGACCTAAGAGGATGCTGACACAGTAATCCAGTTTAAGAGAATACAAGAGTGGTTAAGAAATGCTTGGCAGTGTTCAAAAGGAAGGAAGTGCCTGATTTTACTAATATTTAGGAGGTTGAGGTGAGCTGCTGTTTCAGTTTTGGAGATGAAAGTAGAGAAGGTGTGTGAAGTGTCATAGATGACGCAGAGGTTTCTAGCTGAAGAAGAGTAGGGGAGACTGTCAGATGGGAACTAGATAGGCAGAGGAAGAGACGAGAGACCTTTTGGCAGGGAAGAAGAGTACCTCCATTTTGGTAGAGTTTAACATTGGAGAGTGCAAAGCCATCCAATATTTAATGGCAGAGACAGTTGGAAATGTTGATAGAGAGCTCAGAGGAGAGTTCAGGTAAAGAGAAGAAGATTTGGGTGTCGTCCGCGAGTTGGTAAGAGATCCCAAAGGGGGAGATTAGTACCCCAACAGTTACAGAAGTAAGTTGAGAGGTGTTTTTGTTCTAGGAGATAGAGAATAGGTGAGGTGCAAGGTAGGATTAAATAAAGGCAAGGGCTTGATCGCGAATCCCAAGAAGAAAGTATTAAGGAGAGGAGTGATTGACCGTGTCAAAGGCTGCAGATAGGTCAAGGAGAATTAGGATAGAGGATAGGTTTGGGTGCTTAGCAGAGGTGATGAAGGTGTACACATTCATGAGAGCAGGTTGCGTGGAGTGACAGGAGTGGAAACCTGCTTGTAGGGTGTCTCAAAGGTTGTGGATGTCTAGGAAATTGGTAAGTCGGTTAAACACAACCCTTTTGAGCACTTTAGAGTAGTGCAGTAGGAGAGACAAGGGTGAAAGTTAGCCGGTAGGTTCGGATCAGCCCCTTGCTTTTTTAGGAGAGGGATGACCATTGCTTTTTTGAAAACAGAGGGAAAGCAAGAGGAGTCGAAGGACAGGTTGAAGAGTTCAGCGAGGTGAGAGGCCACTATTTGGGCAATAGGCTTGACCAGCTGAGGACCAAGAGGGTCTGATGGGGCACAAGAGGGGTTAGCCTTCATCGATAGCGATAGCACTTCGTCAGTATTAGTGTGACTTAAGTGGGAGATGGAGGCAGAGGATGATGGTTTAGTAGCTGGAGTGTAAAATGTAGTAGGAGGGAGTGTGAGGAAAAACACGAGAGTCTCTAAATTTAGAAATTATTTCAGCAAACTATTCAGTTAGGTCATTAGCTATTAGAGTGGAGTTGATAATCATAGCCTTAGGTGGAATGAGGAGTGAGTTTAGGGTGCCCTGTAGCTGTTGAGGATGAGTAACATAGCATAATTAATGTATATGCTGAAACGCAAGACGAACGATACACATAAATAGCTTGCTAAGCGTAGAAATGCAACAGTAATGAGTGGCCATCTTGAATCAAATGGATGGCGAAGCCACGTTAGAGTGAATGGGAAGCGTTGAAGAATCATTGAAGCTGCAGGAAGAATCAACTTGCTGAAAGTTGCTAAAATGCAGACCTGTGTAGGCCAGACAGTAGCTGCACAGCCCCCTCCAAGGTTACTGCTAAAAGGGAGGTTTGAATGGTTCCGAAGAGAACAGAAGACAAGAATTCCCTAGCGTTAGGCATATTCCTCTTAGATTAGGTAAACGAATAAACAGCCTTTCAATGCCAGGTGCTTATTCATTAGAAGCTTAACACTACATGGGAATCAGCTCCCCCATGTCTCCAGTGGCCGAGGAGAGTAATAGCGCCAGTATTAATATGAGCTAAAATCCTAATTAAAGCCAAGTAGAATAATTCAAAACATGGTCTCCTCAGACGTGACTTATAATTGCAGAACAGTGTCCATTCATTAAACTTTAGACAGCTAGACACATGCCTTGACTGCCCACAGGTTCCCAGAACAAGAAACGCCGGACAATGCCAAGTACAAAAGCTAGATGCCCTGGCTCGAAGTCTAGGAAATAAGGGATGGTGTATTACTCAATTCGAAGAGGCAGCTCCTTGATGTCACTCCCCCTACCACTATTTCTGTTCATGTGCTGATGACCTGCCAAGTTTCCAAGGTTGGTAAGACCAAAGCCTACCAATCACAGCTCTCAAAATGATGCCTCCATGTAACTGTTGCATTAGCCAATTCCCTGTTGCTAAGATGTCTTTCTTGTATCAATTTAGGGGTGGTCCAAGGTGGGGCCATCAGTTATATACAATGAAAAGACTAACCCTAAGATATGTAGAAAATCCCCCTAACTAATCTCTCCGTCCCGTAGGTTTTTGTAACCAAGATTGCAGTTTGACGTCAGTTGTGACTTATTTTTGGTATATAATCTACTGTTTTGTATTAGATCATTGGAAGAGCTTTGGAGACGTATGCAATTATGTCTGTCCCTGTTTTATATTGATTGTTAATAAAACAGGTCTTTGCTATTTACCTTGACTTTTTTCATCATTGGGTGCATGATTTCCCGGCCTGTCTTTTCCCCTGGCACTGGGACTTTCCAGGGCTCTTTTACAGGTTGCTGGGCGTCCGGCCCACCACTGAGCTTTAGTGGTCACGCCACCAGAAAATACTCTTTGCTTCCCATCATTTTTTTCCTGACTGGAGCCTCTTGCTTGGTCAGCGACCTGCTTCGTAGCCTCCACCTAGCGGGCCTCGCTTACGCTACACCACCGCTGACTCCAAATAGCTCTGTCATTGCAGGACATGTGCACAGAGGCTTGACTATGCGTACTGTGAATTCTCCTCCCTCCATTGGGGAGTCGTGCACTGCTTCCTTGATCTCGCTCCAGTCACATTTCTTATTCTGTTTCCGTCTTCCTTTATGGCAGCCTTCAGATAACAGTCAGCATTACTTGAAGTCAACGTAGTCGAAAGAGGATTGCAGGTATTTGTAGATGGAATCTGAGAACACACAGTTCTTTCCACTATTGTAGGTGGAAAATGTATTCCATTCAATGACATCCCACTTGCCCAGACCCCTAGGGAGTGTCTTGCAGGGCGAGCTCTCCTCCCTAGCCTCTTAGGGGGTGGCTCCCATATGGAGAGGGTAGGCTAATTGTCCAGATCTGTCAAAATGCACTAATGGTGTAATAAAGATGTCTCAACAAGTGTGCCTTCAGCCAATTGGTTCATAAGCAGTATGTGTGCTCTTGCACTGAATTCCTGGCAAAACAGTTTTGGCGTATTACAGCTAAGGAGGAGAAACAGAGGAAGGACAAAAAACTACTATCTTACTAGGCCTAGTGACATTGAGATCACGCAAGTGCAGGTGAGCGGGAAGGGGAGAAGTGCCAGGGGAAGGGGGTGAGAGGGTGGACACTTGCAGGACAAAAAAATCAACACAGGTTGTGAAGCCAACAGGTGGCAAGTGCGGGTGTTATAAGTGCAAACAGGTGTCTAATTAATAAGTGCAGGAAAGGGGACTGCAGGGTTACAGATACAGGCCACAAGTTCTGGGGTTGCCAGAAGGCAGTGCGGGTTTGCAGCTGGACGCTAAGGGACCAGTGCTGAATTCAGAGGGTAGCCAGGTGACCAGTGCATGTATCAGGCAGGAGATCAGCAGGGGAGAGAAGGAGAGAAGGCAGAAGCAAAGAGGAAGGTCTTGAGGTGCTTCCAGAACTGGAGATGGTTCTGCTCAAGTTTCAGAGAGGCTGGGAGACTGTTCCAGAGGGAGGCAACAGCCAAAGAAAGAGATCTGCCCCCAACTCGTTGCTTGGAGAAGCGACTGACTCTCAAGGAGTTGGAAGTGGAGGAGCGAAGAGCTTGAGTAGGAAGATATTTCCGTAGAGAGAGTTGGTGTTGCAGACCCAGACTCCAGAAAGCCTTTTTGACAATGCAAAGGGTCTTGAACTTGATCCTTGCCGCCACCGGGAGCCAATGGAGAGATTACAGAGCTGGAGAGATACGATCCCTGGACTTTAGGCAAAGGACAAATCTCGCAGTCCTGTTCTGGGTGAGTTATAGAGGATGGAGAATGGAGGCAAGTCGATTTAGAAAGAGGCTGTTGCAGTAGTCCAGCCTAGAGGGAACCAGAGCTCTGGAGACAGTGAGCCTCTGGGGGAAAGTGAGGAAAGTAAGAATACCTCTGAAGAGGTGCAGCTGGTAGATAGACTTCTTAGAATGCATAGATAGGTATAGATATGCTTTTGCCGGGCATTGCTATTATATGTGCAGGTGCTCATTATGGTAGTTTCTGGCAAATGCTTATCCCATGCTCCACAAAAACCAAAAATGTTAGCCTTGTCAGTGCTTCTTTAACTAGACTCTTTCTCGTGAATGTGGCTGTATTTATTTCAGGCCAAATAATCTCAACTGAATTTTGCTATGGTAAATTAGTACAAACATATTTTCTACATTGGATTGCTGTAATCCTTTCTTTAATTTTTGATATGTTTGAGCCATACATTAACTGCACATGAGCATTTGAGACCATAAACCACAGAATTGCTAAAACGATCCAGGATCAGGTTCCTGGGGATGGACCAGTGCCTTTTCTTCAGCCTACCATGTAGGATTTTCCAAAACACTGCCCCCCCGCCTTTCCGACACAAACACGTTCGAACAAAACGTAAGACAACGGACTAACACGAGAGCTGTTGACCTTACATGTCCCAATACAAGGGTCAGGCAAAGTCAGGCAATTAGCCAGAATCACACACACCGGATGGGCATTTGCCTTTCCCACAGGGATAAAAGGTGGAGCACAAGAGCACAGGACGAGCAAGGTAGACAGCACGATGTGAGAGCTAACTCGGCACAGCAGTTCAAGAGGAGGAGAAAGACGATGCAAGTCGAGATGATACCAAGGGGAGGAGTGACCTTGCCCTTATTGACAGAGACCTGTGAAGCCTCAAGAGAAGGAATTGTAAGACTACGAACAATAGCCAGCATATGTTGCAGCAGATGTGAGCAGTGCCCAGGCGCAACTTCCACTGACAGCCAAGCCGGGGAGAGACTTTTGGCCAAATGATACCGGCTTTGACTCTACAGAGAAGAAAGCAAAGCAGTTCATCACAGCCATTGAGTCGAGGGGAGAGCAGATAAAGAAACTGAACTGTGTTGAGCGAAAGTAGCAGGCAGCTAATTGAACTTTGGATAAACAAAGAACTGTTGATAAGAGAAAAGGGGAAAGCCAGCATAGCAGAATCAAACCCAACGTGGGTGTTCACTCGAGAAACGCTAGGCGATTAACCCGCTATTGAATTACAGTTACCAGAAGGTATTTGAAGAAAGGCAAGAAGGTGGGTCAGAGTGGTCACACGGGGGTATTCTAAAATCCTCCATACAGTCGAAAGTCTTTGACCGACGGATGATTGTGAAGCAAAGGGAAATGAATCCCGCATGGTGAAAAGACATGAAGACTTGTGAGGTTAAGAGTCTAAAGTTCCATGAACAGTCTGTTGACAGGAATGAACCCGATGGAGGGATGTCCATAGTTAACTGTTTTGTAAAAGTTGACCAGAGTGAACCCAAAGGAGGGAAGCTGGCAATTGAAAAGGGGTCCGAACCCGAAGTAGGGAGATCCAGGGGTGGAAAGTCACCACCCAAAGTTCATTGTGAAAGGAACTGTTTAATTGAGTTGTCGAATATGACGGTGAGGGGTCTGCACCCGGAAGAGCGGGAACCAGGGGCGAAGCCGTCACCCAAAGCCATACATTGAACAGAACTTTGTGTTTGTTGAAAATATCGGGCCCTCGAACGGAAGAAACTTTTTATTATTGAAAAGAGACTTAACCATCGAAAAACCTGATAGCTGGAACTAAACTGTCGGCTTGTGCTGGGAACGCTCGAGTGTGTGTTGTGCTCAGGAAACCCATCTTGTCCTGTGAGGGAGACCCCTGGCAATCACATCCTAACTTATTATTTGTGAACAATTCTTTCTTTATTGAAACCACTATCCCACACTCTTTCTATAATTAGTTGTAAGGATTTGGCAGTAGGTTTTTGTTAGTATAGGACTCTTTATTTTGATAAGCCGCCACGAGGATTGCTCTTTTTTTCATTTCATGGTCGATGCTTGCACCCATCTGAGATTTCAGTTTAGGTTAGGTGTTTTTTCAACCTGCATATTGTTTAAATAAACGCCCTTGAATCGTGATCACTTGTGTCTCTTTACTGCATTTTGGGTGGCCAATAACACCTAGTATGGCCCTAACCAACGTGATTCCAGTGCAGTGCTTCGCTGAAAGCTCGTGACCATCACCAGGTTGCCAGGCTTTACCCAATGTCCTTCTCGCACATTTTTGTCTGGATAGAATGCAATTGTTCAGTCAACTGTTTTCAATTATCAACAAGCAGTGGGTGCTCAATGTCCTTCAATGATCGTGGTCTAGGAACACCCCAAGCATTAGCTGGTCTGTCCATAACATTTTCATAAGGGGATAGCCCTGATTTGGACGCATCTGTAGTCCTTATTGAGAGTAATGCTAAAAGTAAAGCATCTGGCCATTTAAGTACTGTGTGACCACATATTTGAGCTAATTTGTTCTTTAAAATTCCATTGTGGTGCTCAATTAACCCCACACTTTGAGGATCGTTAGCTGTGTGAAATTTCTTTTTGCTCTGCAATCCATTACACACATTTCGTATTACTTCTGCAATAAAGTGGGGGCCATTATCATACCAAATCATTCTGGGTAATCCAAACCTGGGAAAATACTCTTTCAACATAACATTCACAGTGGAGATCGTGGCATTATCGGAAAAGCCGCTACCCATTTTCTAAAGGTGTAGATTACTACTAGCACATATTTCAAATTATTACTTTCTAATTCAATAAAGTCAAAATGCAACAGTTCCTGCGGAGACTGTAGTCCCTCAAGCTACATTATGGCTTAGGCATATTACAGAGTCCCTAACCACATTCTCAGCTGTTGCGGTAATCAATGAATTACACCAAACATTTTCCAATTGTTTACAAATAGCTTCAGCATGTATGTGGGTACGTCCGTGGGTCATACGCACAACCAGCGGTACATAGGCATTAGGTAACATCCATTGTTTTTAGACCTTTTGACCCAACACCCCTCTTCATCCTGTAAAGCAAATCTGTCTTCCAACCCCCTTATTTCCTCTTCAGTGGCCATTTCTTGTATCTCTTTAATGCTAACAGACGTTTCCTCCATACATCCTAAATCCTAAGTCCTTCTAATATGCTCAGCATTATACATCCCAAGGTACAATCTAACACTGTTTGCTTAGCTATTGGGTCAGCAAAATCATTCTCTTTATGAATTTCAGTCACTATTTTCTGATGGGCAGCACATTTAACTATTTCTAGTTTCTTTGGTAGTGTTAGAGATGCCAGCAATCATGATATTGAGGAACCATGCTGTATATTAAGCTCCATGTGACGTCAAAAATCCCCTTCCGCCTCATTTTCCGAAAAGATGTGCTACTCCAAAGGCGTACTGACGGTCAGTAAAAATATTTACAGAAAGGTTTTCGGATAATTCACAAGCACAAGTCAAAGGTATGATTTCTGCTGCTTGTGCTGAATTAAAGGGTATTAGTTTAGTTTCTGCTATAGTTTTTAAAGTAGTAACGACATAAACTGTGGTTGTAGTTCCATCAGGCATTTTAAAACATGACCTGTCACAATATAATTCTCCTTCTGCCTGCGGAAGGGGGTATCTCGCGAATCAGTTTGGCCCTTGGTGTCTTCTTCAGTTGCAAAGATACAATTATGTTCGGCTTCCTCATTGTCCCTGGTACCCTGATTTGGTATAGGTAATAGTTAAGCTGGGTTGAGTGTGTTGTAGCGCTTAATTTTGATAAGCGGTGTAACCAATATCAAGTCATGTCTGGTAAATCGGGCCATAGTCCTATATTGGGCCTGAGTCCTATTTAAAAGGACATCGACCAAGTGAGGTACCATCGCGGTTAAAGAGTGACCTAAAACCATACCTTCACATTGTTTTACGAATAAAGCTGCAGCTGCAGCTCCTACTGCGTGCAAACATTTAGGCAAAGCACATACAGTAGGGTCTAACGTGAAGGAAAAATAGTGCACGGTCTATTCCTTCCTCCATGTTCCTGTGTCAAAACAGCCAAAGCACATTCATCAACTTCATGCAAAAACAAAACAAATTCCTTGTTGTGATCTAAAGTCCCTAAAACGGGAGCAGAACAAAGCGCTGTGCGCAACAAACAAATGCCTCTTGATGTTCAACAGTCCATTGCACTGGATCCTGTACATGTGTAGGCCCTGATTCACAGAACGTTTTCCAATGTGGTTTTGCCATTATAAAACGCTTCTGTGAATTAGGCCCATAGTCATAAGTTGTATTAAAGATTTGACAATAAGCAAGAAATTAGGTATCCATTGCCTACAATAGGAGGCAGCGCTTATAAGCGCTCTAACTTGTTTTTGCGTTTTTGGTTGTGGTATTTTAGAAATTACTTGTATTCTATCATGTGTTAGTTCCCTACCCTCCTTATAAAGGATGTAAGGATGTACCCAAGATATGCTACCTCCTGTCTACAAAACTGAAATTTCTTCAAAGATGCTTTATGACCATGGCAGGCTACATATGACAATAACAATATAGTTGCATGCTTAAAGAGTTCCTCCGTGGGAGTTGCTATAAGCAAAAAATCAATATATTGAATCAATGTAACAGATTCAGGCAATTTCAAGGAATCCAACTGTTTACCTAAGTGCCCTACTGTATATACTTGGACTTTCTGCATAACCTTGTGGTATTATAGTGAAAGTATACACTCTCCCAACAAGGGAGAAAGCAAATTAAAATCTGCTCTCTGGATGTAATGTTATACTAAAAAACGCATTTTTAAGTCAATTACTGAAAAATATTCTACAAATGGCAGTATCATGGTAAGAATGGTAGTAATGTCATGGACTATTGAAAACTGAGGTACTACAATCTTATTAATCGCTCTTTAATCAATAACAAGACAATATGTTAGACCTTTGTCCCCTTTTTTAAAAACGGGTAAAATGGGACTATTGCGCACACTTCCTGTTATTTCCTCTACAATCCCTTGTCTTAGTCTCAGACAATTGTTTCAAGGGCTGAATAACCTTCATGGGATACCTTGTACTGAGGAATACGTGGATACATTGTTCCCTGTCGTATTTGTATTCTTACTGGGGCAATATCTATAAGACCAACGTCATTATCCGATACTGCCCATAAGGTATCAGGGATGTTATCAAACTTGGGTAGCAAAGGTTTTGCTAAAAACTGATTAATTTTCGACTGACTTACTGTAGACAGGGTTTTAGTCTGCCAAGCACTCTGATTGCATTATAAGAACGCAAATTTCAGGTAACAATTGTCAGACGAATTTATCTACGAATTATTGTTTCCCTGCTTGCGTAGTCATTTCCTGTCCTGAAAAATTAATAAATACTTGCTAAAACTTATTAAAATATTCTGTTACCCCTTCAGTTTTATTCTGGACATATGCAGCCAGCTTATCCCAATTAATCTTTTTTCCCCGGTACCGCCCTTTTGGGTTGTGCAACTATCATAGTGGGACGATTAAGTACTGCTGGAGAGCGCCTTTCACCAGCTGTTCTGTTAGCGTACAGCTGAAAAAGTGCACCCCATGTTCTCCCCAAAATTGCAGGGTCAGTGATATTTCTAATTGGTGTCCAAATATCTGAAATTACTGAAATTATTCTCAGTAAAATTACTGAGAATAGAGTTTCCAAATCCCTACTGGTGAAGACAGAGGTATTTAAAATGCCCTGTAATTCTATATAAAATCCTGTAGGATTTTTCCTAATGTCAGGAATTGTTTGTTTTAATGCATTCAATTCTTGCCTAGAAAAGGGTACATTATCAAATTAGGTATCATATTTAGCGGGCTGCATAATTTGTCCCCCTTGATAATCAATGACAGGGCTTCATTGAGCATCAAGCGTAGGCACCTCTCGCATAGGGAGGTGACAACTAGGTAGTTTTCATAATTTTAAAAGTGCCGTTAAGTGGGTAGTTGCTCTGGGATACTCATTATGGTTGCATTAACTATTGTAAGTTTCAAGTGTTGCAACTCCGCAGAATTCTCTAACTCGCCTTCCTCGTTCTGTTGCATAATTGCATCCAACATTACTTCCATAGCATGCATCTGAGGGACATACTGACAAAAAGTACTGCAAATGACTGAAAGAGGGGTCAAAGTGATGGCCTGTCTAAGAGCAGTAGGTGTTATTAACTGTAATTCTTCATCTGACACACAAGATTCTTTACATGCTGTAACGATAACAGGTTGTTGGGCATATCTAGAAGTATTAGTTTCGGTTTTTAATTCCAATCAGGCTTTCTTCAGTCCCTTCATTTCATCAAATATCTCCCAAAGTCCTTTAACATGTGAAAAGGCATCCTTCTTCGTATGACAAGAGAAGGCAGCTAAATTCGAATCTTGTAATTCCCTAGGAACTGCTGAAGGGAATTTTTGTTCCCACTGGATTCCAATATCATCACCAAACATTCTAACAAAATCAGTCGCTCAGGACCTTGGGTTTCAAGTACTTCCTCAACCGCGTTCTGTCAGACTCCCCTCGATACCAACCGAATAGCTTCCTACCTCAATGTCCTGTGTTGGGTAGGTATTAAAGAGGCTTGTATATTTCTAATAAAAGATTCTAATTTATGTGCCTTTTCTTCAGTGAACGGGCCATGTATATATTCACTGGGAGCATCTAGGCTGGCATCTGATGCGTCATCTTCTATTGAGGGGGGCACATTTTGGGGATTAGGAAGAGTGGGAGGAGGTTTCTCCAGCATGGGGTCTGGCATGGATTCACATGCTCATGAATATTCCCCGTCGTCAGGCTGGGAATCCTCGGTAAAGAAAAAATCAGTATCAGTTTCGTTTCTGATCTGTCTTTCGTAGTAGTAACCAATCACTGATCTCTGCTTCATAAGGACTACAGCCAATGACTGACCTCTACCTAAGCCCCGCCTCTGGCAGCCATCTTCAGATTTTTACCGCACGTTCAAGTGTTGGGATCCTTGTGCTATTGCTCTCGAGCGTTAGTGCTATTTTTCACGTTTTTTCTCAGAAAAATTTCTCTTTTTTCGGTCAAAAGAGCCTCAAGCTCCACCGTTTCTTCATCCGATCAACGGGGACCCGTGTCGGATTCGTCTACGCCCCTCAAGGGTGAAGATTTCGTCGAGCCGCGCTTTTGGAGGACTCCAAAAGTTTCTCAGGCCCATCTCGAACATGGCCCAGGAGAAGGGAAGCTCGACGCCCGGAAAGCTGTTCAGGGTCTGCCCTGGATGCCAGCTTCAGAATGTCTTTAAGGAGGACAAACACTCCCTTTGCCTTTACTGCCTACATGAGGACAAGACGCACGTGGAGAAGGACTGTGCGTTTTGCGGCAATATGTTGGAGCGGACCATGAAGGACCGCCATCAACGTCTCGCCAACTGGCTGGAAGGAAAGAGCCCGTCAGGCGAGAAGAAGAAGAAGTCCGAGCGGTCTTCTAAGACCTTTGAGGGCGCCCCGGCGACGGGGGTCCAACAGAAGGCCAAGCACCACGAGTCCGCTGGCACCGGGAGCGCCGAACGGTCGGGCTCTACAGGCGCCAGACAGGGCGCATCCTCTCCGGCGCCATCAACCACGAGCCAACGCTCTGGCTCGGGTAAGAGGAAGGCCGGGCACCCGGCGAAACTCCTGGAGAGACCCCGGTCGTGCCCTAAGGCCCCATCGGAGGGGGAGCGAGGTGGTGACCCTCCCCCCAAGGAGAAGGCGGTGAGCGCACCTAAGGTGGTGAAAGCCTTGATCCATCCGGCCAAGGCCTCTATCGAGACAGTCGCGGCGGCCCTGGCTCAGCCTGTGGAGGCTACACCAGTGGTGGCGACCCCGGGGCCCAGAATCTCCCTGCCACCGCGGATGGAGTCCTCTTTCATGCCCATCGATAGGACCCCCGTGAAACCTCCAACGGAGAAGAAAAATGGGGGGCAGGAGGTCGTCGTGGACTCGGCCTCAACCTCTGAGGAGGAGCTGATCGAAGTCTTAGGCCATGGCTCTGGCGTGGAAGAAGGCCATCCTGTCGGGAGGGACCCCGACGTGGAAGACGACGAGGGCGTCGAGGAAGCCGACGGGGCTCCTGATCGCCCGTCGGATCTCCCTCAACCAGTGCCGCAAGACAACTCGGCGGCCATTTTGTTGGCTATACAGTCCTTATGCTCGGAGATAAGGACGAGACTGCCGTTACCACCAACGGAGGAACCGCTCCCGACGGGGGACCCGGAGCCAGGCCCTTCTGGGAGCCCTCCCCCTAAGAGAAGGAGGATTCATCCTCCACCTCCTTTTCAGCCATCGCGCCCTGTTCAGCCCTCCTCCCCGTCCACGACATGTGGGGATGATACGGGGACTGACACGGCCGCGACGGGTACAGACGACGAGGTTTAGGAGAGGATCTCCCGTCGTCACCTCCCACCCGGGCTTCCCCGCCCGACGAGATTGGATCGTTTCACTCCATGATCGCCAGGGCATCCGAGCTTTTCCAGCTCTGCCCGGAAGAGAAGAAGAAGGAAGGTTTCCTTTATCAACGGCGCGAGACCAAGAGGAAGACGGTCCTCGCTATACCTCTACTAGACGATATTTGGGATGAGGGCCTCGCCCTCCTCAAGAACCCATCCACGACGCCGGCTACAAGGGATCGGTACGAGAAGAAGTACCGGGTCCCGGACGCAGCCCCCTTGTGCCTTCGGGCACAGCCGACCCCGGACTCGGTCGTCTCCGCGGCGGCCAGGAAGAAAGCGGGGGGGGGGGCGCGGCCTCTACATCAACCTCCCCGCCGGACGGCGAGGGAAAGAAATTAGACACGATGGGACGCAGAGTCATCTCGTCGGCAGCGACGACGATTAAGGCGGCCAACGCCTTGGCTATCGTAGCCCGCTACGACAGGGAGTTGTGGTACAAACTGGCCCCCCTGCTGGACTTCCTACCAGACGACAAGAGGGCGGAAGCCCTAGAGATCTTGCAGGAAGGAGAGGTGGCGTCGGACCACGCCATTACGATTGTGACAGACATCGCTGACACTGGATTTTGCCAGTTGGGCAACGGCGTGTGCCTTAGGCGGCGTGGATGGCTCAAGGCTACTGACTTCTGTCAGGACGTGCAAACCAGAGTCTTGGACATGCCGTTCGACGGAAACAACCTGTTTGGGAAAACAGTGGACGATTCCCTTCAAGCCATCAAGGCGGACACGGAGACGGCCCGGGCTCTTGGGGTTCTCCAGCAACGGCGGCCGCCCTTTCGGAGCAGCAGAGGCAAACAGGGTGCCTCCAAAGGTTCCAGCGGCGGATTTTCCACCTACCGTCAAGCGGCCCGTTCGTCGTCACAGGAAGCTTACAGGGGACGAGGCAAGTCAGGCGGACCCCGCCGTCGTCGCCAAGGAGGACAAGGCGGCAAAGCCTCGTTGAAGCAGGACTGAAGCGGCCGTGGGGTCGGGCCCCCACCGAAGCACCCCGGTGGGAGGCCCTCTGGCGAGCTTCGTCAGCGTGTGGGAGTCCATCTCCACCGACTGTTGGGTGCTGGACGCTCTAGCTCAGGGTCACGCGCTCGAGTTTCTAAAGAGGTGCCCGCGCGTCCCCCCTGTGGCCAGGAAAGAACATCACGTCCCTCAACTTCTCTTGGAGGTAAAGGCGATGCCCAAGAAGGGCGCCATCGAGCTCGTCCCAAAGAGGCTTCGGGGTTCCGGAGTTTACTCAAGATACTTCCTCGTGAAGAAGAAGACGGGAGGATGGCGTCCCATCCTGGACCTACGACGACTGAACAAATTCATCAGGGCACAGAAGTTCCGGATGGTCACCCTCCAACACGTCCTGGGTCAACTGGAGGAGGGCGATTTCCTGTCGTCGTTGGATTTGGAGGATGCCTACTTCCATATTCCCATCCTAAAGGGACACCGAAAGTTTCTCAGGTTCGTGGTCCAAGGGCGTCACTACCAGTTCAGAGCCCTTCCCTTCGGATTGAGGTCGGCACCCAGGGTGTTCACCAAGTGCCTCGCACCGGTGGCGGCGCAGCTGCGCCGAGAGGGGATCCACGTCTACCCCTACCTGGACGACTGGCTCATCCGAGCAAAGACGAAGGAGCTCGCCGTGGAGCACACAGCAAGGACCGTCCAACTACTCACGGAACTGGGATTCTCCATAAACTATGCCAAGTCCCACCTGGTGCCCGCGCAAGACGCTCTGTTTCTGGGAGCGAAGCTCGACACAGTGTCGCTTCTGGCCTCTCCGTCGGAGGAAAGGATGAGGGCCATCTTGGGCAAGGTGCAGCGGATGCTGGTTGCGGACGCGGTCAGGGTGAGGTCCATCAAGTCCCTCCTCGGAATGATGTCTTCTTGCATTTATCTCATCCGCCTGTGCAGGCTCCGGATGCGCCCGTTGCAGGAGTTCCTGGACGACGGGCAGCTTCGAGGAGAGGATCACACTTGACGAGAGTTTCTGACGAGCGATCCGGTGGTGGGGCACCCGCGCGCATCTGACGGCAGGCATGGACTTCCAGACCCCCGGCCACCAGGAGACAGTGACCACGGATGCCTCCCTGGAAGGGTGGGGAGCGCACACCGAAAATCTGCACGCGAGAGGCCTTTGGCTTCCGACGGAGAAGTCCCTCCATATCAACGTCCTGGAGCTCCGTGCAGTGTTTTGGGCCCTCAGGTCCTTTCTTCCGTCCCTCAAGTGCAAGGTGGTGAGGATCTTCACCGACAACACCACCACCATGTTCTACATCAGGAAGCGGGGCGGTACCAGATCCCCAGCCCTGTCCAAGGAGGCGCAGGATCTGTGGCATTGGGCCGTCGCCCAAGGGATGTTTCTGGTGCCGTTTCATCTGGCAGGGATAAAAAACTACATCGCCGACTCGCTCAGCAGAGAGCTGCGCTCGTGCCACGAGTGGGAACTACGACAGGATCTACTGGACCGCCTCTTCCGACGGTGGGGCGCACCCCAGATCGATCTGTTCGTGACGGCGACGAACTCCAAGTGCCGGAGGTTCGCCAGCAGGTTTCCCCAGCCGAGGAGCATGGGCGATGCTTTCTCATTCCCCTGGGAGGGCCTGTTTCTATACGCGTTCCCTCCATTGCCATTGCTGATCCGGCTCATCAACCAGCTCAAGAGGTCACGGTGCAGGATGATCCTCGTCGCACCTGCGTGGCCGAGGCAGATATGGTTCCCGGACATTCTGGACTTGTCAGCGTCCCCGTCAATCAAGCTGCCAGTGGACGCGGATCTTCTCTCCAGGGAAGGAGGCGCCATCCTCCATCACGACCCGAAGTCGCTGAACTTGCAGGCCTGGCTCCTGCAGCGTTAGAGTTTGGATGATACGACATACCGGCTGACTGCAGAGAGGTTCTTGCAAAGGCCAGGGCATACTCAACTCTTAAATGCTATGGACACAAATGGAAGAGGTTCTCTGTCTGGTGCCACGCACAGAAGATTAACGCTCTGCGAATTACGGCTCCCCAGGTACTGCCGTACCTTCTGACGCTGGCCAAGGCTGGACTGGCGCACGCGTCCATCAAGATTCATCTTGCTGCGATCTCCCGATACACCAGAAACACGGGGCGGACGTCTTTGTGGTCTCATCGTCTGGTGAAAGAATTCATGAAGGGACTGTTCAGATCGTTCCCGCCGGTGAATGCTCCGGCCCCGGCGTGGGAGCTCAACGTGGTGCTGACCAAGCTCATGGGACCTCCGTTCGAGCCTCTGCACTCGGCTCCATTGAAGTTCTTGTCGTGGAAAACAGCGTTTCTTGTGGCCATCACCTCCGCATGAAGAGTGGGAGAGATCCAGGCCCTTTCCTGCAAACCCCCGTACTTGACTTTTCACGACACGAGGGTAGTGCTCAGGACGCATCCCTCCTTCATGCCCAAGGTGCCGTCGGACTTCCACCTCAACGAACCCTTGGTGTTGCCTGTTTTCTTCCCGTCGCCTTCGTCGCCGGCCGAAAGGACTTTGCACTCGCTGGATGTGGCTAGAGCGTTGAAGTTTTACGTGGACCGCACGAAGTGTTTTCGGAAGACGTCACAACTTTTTGTGAACTTTGGACCTGTCAATCAGGGGAAGGCTCTCTCAAAGGCCTCCATTTCCAGATGGCTCTCAGGCTGTATCATATACTGTCATCGGTTGGCGAACCGACTGCTGCCTGGCCGTCCGAGAGCCCATTCCACCAGAGCGATCGCAGCTACCACGGCGTTCCTATCTGGTGTGCCCTTGCTGGACATCTGCAGGGCTGCTACGTGGAGGTCGACGCACACCTTCACGAAATTCTACTGCGTCGATTGGGATTCCAGGGAGGAGTCCAGGGACGGCCAAGCAGTGCTGCGCAATCTGTTCGCCTAAGGTGAGCCTGGTGAGGAGGTAAGAATTGCTTAATGTTGAGTTTGATGTAATGCTTAATGTTGAGCCTTTGCCACCTCCCGTGGTTGTGCATGTGTGTACTGCTATGTATTCTTTATTCATGAGCATGTGAATCCATGCCAGACCCCATGCTGGAGAAGGAACAAGTTACTTACCTGTAACTGTTGTTCTCCAGCATGGGTCTGGCATGGATTCACATGCGAACCCTCCCGCCTACCCCTCTGCGGCTCTTCACTTGGTCATACTGCCACTTCACGTGCTACCAAATCTGAAGATGGCTGCCAGAGGCGGGGCTTAGGTAGAGGGCAGTCATTGGCTGTGGTCAGTATGACGCAGAGATCAGTGATTGGTTACTACTACGAAAGACAGATCAGAAACGAAACTGATACTGATTTTTTCTTTACCGAGGATTCCCAGCCTGACGACGGGGAATATTCATGAGCATGTGAATCCATGCCAGACCCATGCTGGAGAACAACAGTTACAGGTAAGTAACTTGTTCCTTAGGGCCTGGGAGCCCTACTACTAATGGGCTCTGTGGTTGACCATGAGGAGGAGGAGAAGGAAGAGGAGGAGGAGGAGGAGGAGGAGGAGGCGCAGAAGGCGCAGAAGGAAGGAGATGTTGGCGAGGGTTATTACGGTTCTGTTCTATTACAGGAACTTGGGTAGTATTAGGTATAAAGGGCTAAATTCCTGTTCTCTGTAGCTGACAATATGTCTATTTCTCTATTATTTTGTTGGTTTTCTGCTGATCATGAACTAAAGCTTAATCAGCCTGTGACATATGTCTTAGAGCAAATTTCTGTTCAAGTTTGATCTTCTGCGTGGCTTCCTTGTGCCAATAGTGGATAACATCAAAGGCAGAGGGTCTAGCCTTATTTTTTAATAATAGAGATTTTAAATGCTGAATTATGGATACATCAAAAGAGACATTCTCTGGCCATCGAAAGTTAGACAAATCTTTAGTCTGTTTGTGCCATGAACTGTTAAATACAATCGCCCCTAACCTGTATTTGACATACATCTCGAATGCCGGGGTACCTTCTGGGGGTGCAATCTGACCAAATTCAAAGTCCTTCTCAGAGCGAACGCAACTGTGTCCGGACCAACATTTATGAAGTTTACTGGGACCTGGCATCCTAAAACTTGCTAATTTTTCCTGGCAAAAGACGGTATTTGCAAATATCTTCGGTTTAACCCCACCAAACAAGTCTTACCTGCCAAACAGCTAGATTTACTGACAAAGTACTGTCTCAGTTGGTCTGGGCAAAATATTGCATGCAATTAGAGGGGCCGCAGCTGGGAGAGGGTGTTTATGAAGAGAAGTCTGCTGAGGGAAGCTTGTGTCTGCTGTGAGTATTCAACTCTCTCTGATGGCAGGGATCCCCGAAACCAAGCAGTCATTCAACTGGTTCCTCTCAGTCACGTCTAGGCAAGGTGCCCTCATCCTCGATGGGACTGCACGTTGGGCGACATTTTGAGACTTCTAAGCACTATAATTCAAACAAAGTAGAGTATCTGAGACAGAGTTTCAAAATTGCAAGGTAAGATTTATTTTGCGCATATCATACACTCGAGCTAACTTCAGGTTCAACCACGACAACTATTTCATGGAGAGTGGACAAGTGAAGTGCCTGAATAGTACACGGCATCTCCTTTTATACAAAAAATGAAGCCTGCATCAGCATAGGTCATTTGTTATTCATTTGCCAGAGATAACACAAATCTGTTCAGACTACATACTCAATAATGCACTAATCCCCAGAAGGCAGAACAAATTGCATAATCGACAGATGTAATTGTTATGTCAAAAGTCTTCACTTTGCTTATGGCTTTAATTACAAACTCTTATGGCTTTAATTACAAACTCTTTCTGCCAGTTCACGAACATTGACTTGTGTTTGATGCCTTAAACACAGAATCCACTTTCCCTCCGTTCTAACAATGGTCACTCTATTTGCACAACCTTAAAAGATACCTTTTGTGCGTTGTACAAAGTGAAAGGGCTGAACACTATGACTCCGTGTGTACCAACCTCTGCTTATTGTAGCCAGTCTTTACATAACATTCAGTTAAGAGAATAGAGCCATATTGGAATAGCCTTTACTTCTTTGCGGAATCGGAGGACCTGTCCTTAATGTTATGTAACCTAGGTTTATCAGTCAAAGCCAGGCGACTGACCCAGCCTTTTCTTGTAATGACTGACAGAGGAAGCCATGAACACGTTTTTGTTTTTAACTCAATGACTGACAAATGCGACCCCATTTTAAATATTACTAAAAGAACAGGATGTTGATCGCAAAAAGGGATTAGAGGGGCTAAGAAAGTTGCATATTATTATTATATTCTAACATCAATACCTTGCTAACTTCTGTGTACCATGCACAAACCGATGGCCTGGTAGAAAGATTCCATAAGACCATAAAACTAATTTTACAGAAATTAGTAGACAAAGACGGGAAGGACTGGGACCGGAAGATCCCATGGGCATTATTTGCTGTAAGGAAACCCACCAAGCTTCCACAGGTTTCTCTCCCTTTGAATTGCTCTACGGAAGAGAACCCAGAGATGTCTTGGACGTGCTCTGAGAAACTTGGGAAGAACGATAGGAGGCCCCCATTCCAATTTCACAAACGGCCAATCGAAATGCGAGAACACATGAAAATGGTCCGAGACTTGGTTTGTACTCATATGGGGAAGGCTCAAAGTCAACAAAAGGCAGCTTATGATAAAAAAGTAGATTTAAGATAATTCTCCATAAGACAGAAAGTACTGGTCCTCTTGCCCACCTCAGAAAACAAACTTTTCTCCTACTGGCACAGACATTATGAGATAATAGAATGTACGGGAACCTGTATGTACAAAATAGCCCAACCAGACAGAAAGCAGAAAGTCCACTTACACCATATAAACCTCTTGAAAGAATGGAAGGAGAACCTGTCAGCCACCCATGCCAAAGTACTACTAGCATGTCTAGTTCCTGAGGACATAGACAACTTTGACTTAATTCCTTCCGTTGTTGTCAGTCCAACAGCAAGAAGTTCTAAAAGATGTAATGATCTAATTTCCTGATGTATTCTCAGAGAAACCAGGAAGAGTAAGAGGTACATACCACTATATCAGAGCACCTATAGGTAAAGTGGTTTATCTAAAGCCATAATAACTACCAGAAGCCCGTAAACAGATAGTGATCGAGGAAGTCAACTAAATGTTGAAAGCCAATATCATTGAGCCCTCCTCAAGTATATGGTCCTCTCCTATCGTGTTAATCACTAAACCGGACCGTTCCTGGAGATTCTGCATAGATTTCCGTCAAGTCAATACCATCTCAGACTTCGATGTCTATCTTATGCCATGCACCGATTATCTAATTGATCAACTCGGAACAGCCACCTATTTATTCACCCTAAATTTAACCAAAGGGTACTAGCAGGTTCCCATATATGGACCAGATAAGGAAGAAACTGTGTTCTCAACGCCTTTAGGATTAGTTTAAAGTCCTCCCCTTCAGCCTACACAGTGCACCGGCCACTTTCCAACGCCTCATGGATAGGATCGTACAGCCCTACTCCAATTTCTGTGGAGCCTATATTGACAATATCATCATTTAAAGTAAAACTTGGGAGGACCATCTCTTCCACCTTTATACCATCATGAAAGTCCTCAGAAACGCTGGCCTAACTGCTAATCCAGCTAAGCGCAGCTTGGCCCCATCAGCCACAAAATATCTTTGCTTCTTCATAGGGAACGGGAGAGTACAATTACCAACACAAAAAGGTAAAAGCCAACTTAGATACGCCAACTCCTAAAACCAAAAGAGACCTTAGAGCTTTCCTCAGATTAATTGGGTATTATCGTAGGTTTATCCCCAACTTTTCAGACGAAACAGCTCGGCTGACTGATAAACTTGCCGAACCCCAGAAAATTCATCGGAATGAAGAAGACAAGATATGCTATAACATCCGGAAACAAACTGTGTCATAACCCAATCCTGAAGGTAGTCTACTTCTCAAAGGAGTTTGTGTTACAGACGGATGCCTCCCTTACAGGGTTGGGAGCCGTCCTGTCCCAAATTTGCAATGGAGCAGGACTCCCCATACTATACACCAGTAGCAAGTTATTCCCATGTGAAAAAACTACCCTAGTAGAACTAGAGGTCCTACCCATCAAATGAGCTATTATCCATTTCAGGTACTACCTATTAGGACGCAAGTTCAGTTGTCACCGACCACTTACCCCTAGTTTGGATTAGCCAATGTAAAGATCCCAACCCTTGGGTCATGAAATGGTTTCTAGACCTACAACCTTATTGTTTCATGGTGGAACACCGAAAAGGAAAAGACCAGGGAAATGTGGATTTTCTTTCCCAGTTCCTTGTGAAACAAATGTGGCTACATCGCATGGAGGAAACCCGAAGGTGTCTTCCTGTCTAGTCCCCGGGGATCTGTCATCCAGGTGGCCAGGACACGGCCCATCACTTTTGGATCCAGTCCCTGGTGGTGGACCAGTGCGGGAGGATCGTCTGGGTGGCGGGTCCTTGGGGAGTGGGACACCGACGGGTGAGATGCGGAATCCCCCCTTCTTTAAGTGTCCTATCAACGTCCTTTTTGGGTGCTTTAGCCATCACCAATAGGACGCAGGGTATAAATAGACCCGCCCCCATCGGCTTCCCTTCAGATTTCAACCGTCTCCAAAGTGTTGGGATCACCTTGTGCTCGTTATGGTTTCTGCATGAGCTTGTGCGATTGGATTTTGCGATGTCTTCAGGAATGAAGAAGTCTCTGTTCCGGGCCTGTGCGACTTGCGGGCTGAAGGTGTATGAGGAGGGACGGGCATATGGACTACCTCTATTGCCTTAACCCCCATCATTCGGCCGATTCTTGCGAGATCTGTAAAGGGTTTTCGCAGAAGACGCTTAAGGACCGCAATCGGCGGTTGGTGTGTTGGCTGAATAAGGGTACCTACCCTGCCTCGGAGGTAGGGTTGGTTTGTAGCCTGGCGTCTGAAAGGCCTGTTCAAGCGGTGGATCATTGATGGGCGGCGTTGGCTGAGCCCCCGGCTAAGAAGTCTCGGCCTGCCCCAGGGGCGGAGGTCGGGAAGAGTGGTTGCTCCTCATCAAGTAAACACCTGTCGAAGGGGGCGTCTTCATCCAAGCATGGTCTGTCAGACCGTTCCCGAGGGTCTGGAGTTAGGCCCGAGAAGTCGGCATCGCAGGTGAAGGCCAAGAAGGACTTGTCGAAACGCTCCTCTTCAGGGGACCATCACAGGTCGTCCCCTAGCAGGAAGTCGTCTAAACACCGGTCCAGTGGGGCCAGGTAGGCGGGATCGCTTGGAAAATCTACACCGCAGGTTGTGGTTCCAACTACGTCAGCGTCGACGGGGGTCCAGTCGCTGACGGTTTCTCTGCAGCTTTGATGGCGTCGTCGACAGTTTTGTCAACGGCTCCGGCGACGACGGAGGATAAAGGCTGATGTTCTCGTCATTGAGGATGGATACAGACAGCTTGCTACCGACGAGTGAGGTGTGGCTGTCTGCTGCTTTTGACTCGCTTCTGCCTGACGCTCTTCTACATCAAGAGACTGCTGCTTTGTTGGTGTCATCGGAGGTGGAAGACGAACAGGAGCCGGTATTGGTTCCGTTAGCCCTGGGCTGTGTGTTGGTCCATCGACGTCGATGGGTGTGGGGGCTGGTCCGTCCAGTTACCCGCTGGTGAATCCGTAGGTGATGTTGTCGCTCCAGGTCCTGTCCACACTGCAATCTTTGTTGGACCAGCTGGATTCCAGGTTACCTCCTCTGAATGTTGCTCCGGTGGGGCCTGTCGTCGACGCTGCAGGTGTTCCTCTGCGTTCGACGGCTGCGGCTGAGTTGCCGGCGCGTCTGCCGGTGAGTGAAGATCATCCACGTTCCCATCCTGAAGCGGGTGAGCTGCTGGCCTCTGAGTCAGATGGTGTGCCTAGGGAGACCATGTCTACTGGCTCTTTGTCGCCGTCGAGGGATCTGGCATGGGATTCGGATGTTGAGGTGGACTTGCCTCGTAGTCCAGTACAACCGTCACCTCCTGATGATGTTGGGGCTTTCCACGCAATGATGGCGAAGGCATGTGTGGAATTTGGGTTTGCTCCTGAGGAGGAGCGGAAGGAGTGCTTCCTGTTTGACCACATGGACAAGAGACGGAAAGCTGTGTTCTCTGTACCTATCCTGGACCACGTGTGGTAGGAGGGCCTGCGCACCATGCAACATCCCTTCTCAGAACCGGCTGTCAAAGGAAGGCTGGAGAAGAAGTTTAAGGTCTCAGACTCTACACCAAAGTGCTTAGTGTTGCAGCCCACGAGTCGGTGGTGTCGGCAGCGGCTAACTGTAAAGCCAGGAGTCAGCACAAATGTGTTACCCTTCCCGACAGTGACGCCAGGAGACAGGATGCCTTCGGGAAAAATGTTTTGACTGTTGGGTGACGACAGAGAAAGCGGCCAGTTTGTTGGCGATCATGGCTCGCTGTGATCGTGAGATGTGGCATTGGCTAGTGCCTCTGTTGGAACATCTGCCTGAGGAACACAGTAAAGCGCCCATGCTGTTGGTCATCCAATCATAGTATTAACATTGCCGTGGACTTGGCGGAGTCTGGTTTTAAACAGACAAACAACGGCGTTGTGCTGCATTGACAGGCCTGGCTTAAGTGCACAGAATTTCGCGCCCGGAGGTGCATTATAAGGTTCTAGACATGCCCTGTGAGAGGGAGCAGTTGTTTGATGAGAAAATTGATGAGGCCCTCAAGGGTATGAAGGAGGACTCTGAGACTGCTAAATCTTTGGGAGCTTTGCAGAGTGGGTGCTCTTTTCGCCCCTTTCGTCCCTTCCGTGGGGCGTCGGGAAATGCCCAGTTTACTTCCTCCAGAGACCGGGGGGTACGGTCGGTCTGGTTACTCCTCCCAGGGGTATAGGAGGTTGGCGCAGTCGACGCGGAAGATTGAAGACTTTCAGGCCTCCCGGAAAAGAGGGGTGCAGGCCTCTTCCTCCAAGGGGAGACAAGCTAAGCCACAGCAATGACTGTCATCAGGGAACTCTGCTGGGGGGCAGGGTAGCACTGTACGTGGAAGAGTGGTGCAAGATTACGTCAGACCATTGGACACGGTGCTTCTGGGCCACTCTCTGGAGTTCAAGTTCTCCCCGGTTCCCATTCCTCCAGGGTATACCGTGCAACCTCACCTTCACATCCTACGGCTACAAAAAGGGGCTATAGAATTGATTCTGGTGGCCGAGAAAGGCCAAGGGGTTTATTCCCGTTACTTTGTGGTGAAGAAACCCAACATCAAGTGGCGACGCTTCAGGAAGTCATTCAGTCTGTACAGCTGGGCGAGTTTCTGGCCTCGTTGGATTTACAGGATGCATATTTACACATTCCTATGCGTTGATGGCACCGCAAGTTTCTGCAGTTTGCCATAGGAGAAGATCATTACCAGTTCAGAGTGCTCCCGTTTGGTTTAAAGTCGTCTCCCAGGACGTTTGCAAAATGTTTGGCGCCGTGGCTCTGACAGGAAGGTCATCACGTCTACCCATACCTAGACGACTGGCTGGTACGCGTTTCGTCACCGGGGGAGACGCAGGGAAGTCTCGGCGCTACCATGCAGCTGTTGCAATGGCTAGGCTTCGCCGTGAACTTCCTATCGCCTTCCAAGGACTTGGTGTTGCTAGGGGCAAAGTTTCAGACTCAGCTAGGTCTTGTGAAGCCCTCGGGTGAGAGGGTTCTGAAGCTCTGGCAAAGAGCGGCAGAGTGGAAGATCAGTACAAGGGTGTCGGTCCGGACCTACATGTCACTGCTGGGGGCCATGGCATCCTGCATTCCGCTGGTGAAAAAATGTTGTCTCTTCATGAGGCCGATGCAGGAGTTCATTGCCGACCGGTGGGCTCAAAGTTGCGGATCGTGGTCTGACAAGGTGGTGATAGACGACGGTCTGGTGAAAGCTCTTCAATGGTGGCAGTGCTAGGCCAATCTGGTTCGGGGCATGCCGTTGCTGGAACCGGAGTTCCACTTTACAATTGTGACAGATGCCTCTCAGACAGGATGGGAGGTGCATCTCAAGGGCTCGCAGGTCCATGGCCTGTGGTCTCTAGTGGAGTCGCGGTTCCACATCAATGTGCTCGAGTTGAGAGCGGTACATTGGGCCCTGAAATCGTTTCTGCCGCGCATATGCAGTTCGGTGGTGAGGTGTTGATGGACAATACCACCACAATGTTTTATCTCAGGAAACAGGAGGGCACGCATTCCAGGGTGCTGTCGAAAGAAGCACAAGAACTGTGGCATTGGGCTCTGTTGCATGACATTGACATTGTGGCGTTTATCTGCCGGGAGTGTTGAATGTGCAAGCTGACCCGCTCAGCAGGGAGGTAGGTCAGCTCCACGAATGGCAGCTGAAGGAGCAACAGGTGTCCATGATCTTCCAGAAGTGGGGACGTCCTCAGTTGGAACTCTGCGCAACGAGGGAGAACAAACAGTGCAAGGAGTTTGCCAGCAGGTGGGCTCACCCCGCGTCTCTAGGGGATGCGTTCTTGTTCCCGTGGACAGACCGGTTCCCTTCTGCATTTCCTCCGTTTCCGCTCATTCGACGGACCCTCCAGTGGATTCGGAGATACCCATGCCGTGTGATTCTGGTGGCTCTGTTCTGGGCCAGGCAGCCATGGTTTTCGGATCTCCTTCATCTGTCCGTCGCAGAGCCGATTCGGTTGGAAGTGACGCCGGGCCTTCTGTCTCAGGACAAGGGTGCCGTCTGGCACCACGATCCAGGATCTCTCAGCCTGGCGGCTTGGCTACTGACTTCTCAGAGTTTGGGCTGCTAAAGCTTTCTGGTGACTGTCGGCACATTTTGGAGGCTCTGTCCACGGATGCCTCCTATGCGTGTAAATGGAAAAGCTTTTGTATGTGGTGTAAGGGCCAGCCTGGGATGGACCCTTTGAACATTTTACCAGAGCAGGTTTCTCCCCTACTTGTTGCAGTTGGCGGAAAAGGGTCGGCGTTCTCCTCCATAAAGGTACACTTGGCAGCAATTTCTAGATTTACTTGGAACCGGCATGCAGCGCCTCTGTTTAGTGATTGTCTCATCAAGCATTTCTTGAAGGGGTTGTTCCTTACGTTTCCTCCAGTCAAGAAGTTTCCACCGGTGTGGAGCCTTAATGTGGTCTGTCAGGTCTGATGAGACCGCCGTTTGAACCAATGTCGTCAACGCCTTTACAGTTTTTGTCTTGGAAGGTGGCTTTTCTGGTGGCCATTACTTCGGCCAGAAGGATGCTGAGTTGCAAGCTTTGGTTGTGGACCCTCCATGCTTGCGGTTCTTCAAGGACCAGGTGGTGTTGGCTACTAATCTGCACTTTATCCCAAAAGTGCTAACCACATTTCATAAACTCTCTTCTAATGTGTTGCCCTCGTTCTTTGCTTCAGCCTCCACGCCTGCAGAGCGGGCTTTGCATTCGCTGTATGTCAAGAGTGCATTGAAGTTTTATTTGAATCAGACTTTCTAAACAGCTGTTTGTGGCTTATGGACAGTCCGTCAAGGGACGGGCAATCTCCAAACAAGGACTTTCTCGTTGGGTGTCATCTGCGATCTCATTCTGCCACTCTAAAGCTGAGAAGCCTTTGGAGAAGAATCCGAGAGCACACTCGACGAGGTCTACGGCTTAGTCGGCGGCATTATGGTTGGGGATTCCGCTGGTGGACATTTGCCAGGTAGCCTCCTGGGCAGTGCTGCATACCTTTACTCGGCATTACTGTCTGGAGCAGCAGCATGGTGAGGATCTACATGTGGGACGGGCGGTCCTGCAATGCCTGTTTCATTAAGGTAAGCCCCGCAGCTTCGGGATATGTGTTTGAACTTGATCACTGGATGGGTTTCTTTGTCTCATGTATGTGATTCTATTCCTATATTGGTTTGCATTTACACTCCACCATGCATGATGGGTACTGCTATGTAATCTATTCACAGCATGTGAATCCATGAAAGATCCAATGCTGGAGAAGGGAGTAATTTCTTACCTGTAACTCCATTTCTCCAGCGTTGGTATCTTTCATGGATTCACATGCACCCGCCGGCCGCCCCTGCATGCAAACCTGGTTCGGGTTGCCTGTACTTTGGAGGTTAAAATCTGAAGGGAAGCCGCAGGGGCGGGGCTATTTATACCCTACGTCCTGTTGGTAGTGGCTAAAGCACCCAAAAAGGACGTTGATAGGACACTGAAATGTCAATGTTTTCCATAGGAAAACGCTAAGTTAAAATGACTGATGTTCCCAGCCTGACAGGAATATACACAGCATGTGAATCCATGAAAGATACCAACGCCAGAGAAATGGAGTTACAGGTAAGAAAGTACTCCCTTCTTCAGGGGCTTTAATTCATAGTTTTCTTAATATTCTTAATTTTCATGTGTCAAATTGCACGTCGCTTTTCAGATCTTTAAAAAAAAGGGAGAATATACTTAATTAGTGAAATAAGCCATAGTGAACTATGCTCTGTATATATATAAAAAAATCAAGCTCTATCATGATTTTTCTGTAATTTTCACCTGGAGATAGTCTGGTTAAAACAGTCCATGTTGTGCGTATTATACCCTACGAGATGCTAGGACTTCCTTATGGATCTGGAAATTCAGCAGTCCGTTGTGATTAAAATATATTTTGTCAAATAATATTTTCTACTACTGTCTATTGTTCTTTCCTATACTTAAAATCAATGTTATCACCACATTTGAGGACGCCCAATCCATCAGTTGTGACTTCCTATTCTTGCCACATGAAGCAAACTTCTCTCATATGGTTGACCAATTCTGAAAGAGGAATCATTTGAAACCATATCTAGTCCATACAATTGGTACTGCCACGATATGTAGCAAATTGAGAACATCTATTGTATTATGGTATGTGCAGTTTTAGTACATTCGGAGAGTCTTACCCTATCATGGGACATTAGTCGTCAATTTGGATTGCCCGTAACTGGAGTGGAACGGTTATACACCTAGTTGCTTCTTCTTGCCTGTTGGTTAAACAAAACACCCTCGTTGTTCTAGGTCCACATTCTCTCCATCTCTTCAATGCTCACCATTCAAGTTGGAATGGATAATTCCTATCTTGTTAACCTCGCCTCTGCATTTCATGTTATCCATTTTGCTTCCCACGCAGTTCGAAAGTGAATCGTGGCTTGTTTCAAAATACCCATTATTTAACTTGTGACATCATCACATAGCTACGTGATGATGTTGTGTGTATAAACAGGCACGGAATGCTTGTAGTGTTTCTATAATGTAAATAAACTCAAATCTCCATATTTCCCATCATAGAAATTGATTAATGCAGCAAGACGGTTTCTCTATACCTGCTGAGTTGTAACCATTGGTATGTTGGATTCACAGTAAAATCCATTGACCAATGTGTCCACATAATGAGTGTACGTTGTGTCCTGTTTCTGAAACCATGTCCTTAAATATCTACCCACTTATAAGTATTAGGATAATGACTTCTCCAGGTGTGACATTAATGATAATATCACGCTTCCATTCTATTATTTTTGATCCCAAAACCATTTTTTCATAGTTTTAACATTTCCCTTCCACTCTATGCATACAGATGTCCAGCCCATTGCCGTAGTGTTCTCCCCTATTAATCCATAACATTTACACATGTGAACATGACAGCCAGTCAGTTGCATTTTCTACTATTGTGTACTCCCTCAGATGTCACATTTCTGAAGGATGTATGTATTAACTTCTGTTATCTTACACATCATGCACACCAGATTAATTAATCATTATCCTCATGTTGTAAGGCTTTGCATGTTATTCCCCTAAAAAATGTTTTATACATGATTTACTTACATCTGATAAGCTTACAAATGCAGCTTAGTGTGATGTGTACATTTCACACTGTAATCAAACGGGTCCTTGCTTCCCACTTATTAAATGGTGCACCATATCTAATGAAGTGCTACTATGTAAACAAGTCACAAGAAGGCCCCCAGATAGAAGTCTTCATTCATCCCTCTGGGGGTTAGGCTGTTGAGTTTCTCTATCCAGACTTACACCTTATCTAATTTCTTCCCAAATGTCCTCCCCTTTATGATTTCTGTGCCTCTTCCAATGTGATCGCTTTAGGTTGGGCAGCTGCATGTCTTTTTTCCGTAAAGTGTCTAGCTACACGGGAACACATATTTTTGTTTTTTATATTACTTTTATGCTCATTCCATCTCTCTTTAGCTTTTCTTGTGGTCTGTCCTACATATTCACAGGTTGCAAAGTCCTTAAGTTAGATCTTCGCGCCACTATGAGGGTGTCTTACTGTGCTGCTCCTCATGATGTTATTGCAATTATTATAATTTAGGCTTGGGAATGTGCCAGTCTTTTTCTTTCGAAGTGTCAGCTGTTGTTCGGTTCTGGGTTCCTGTGCTCTCACAAATTGGTCCCTGAAATTACGCCCTCTTTTATATGCAATGATTGGGGGTTTGGGAAACCAATGTCTGCAGCTGGGGATCCAATTGGATAAGTCTCCAGTTTTTCATAATGAGCCCTATTATATGGTAACTTTGACTGGAGTACCTCGGGGCATACAAGAATGGTGTTTCTTTTGTCTTGATCTTAGGTGTGAGAAGGTCCTCTTGCCTCAAATTACTTGCTTTCATTTTAGCTGTGTCAACTACTTCCTCTGGGTACCACCTCTTGATATATCTCTGTCTCATTTTGGCATCCTCTGTTACTAATGTTTCTTCCTCTGACACTATGCGTTTTATTCTAAGAAATGTACTCTACGGAAGAGTGTTTCTTCTATGCAAGGGAAGGTGGCTAAGGTAACGTAAAGAATTGTTAATGTTCGTTGGTTTATGAAAAATATTTGTAGATAGGTTACCTTCTTTTAGTTCTAACTCTAAATCCAAAAAATGCTATTTGGGCAAGCCTACTTCTGTGGTAAATTGAATACGTTCATGTATACTATTCCGATTTCTAGGAACTCTCCTATTTCTGTGAGATCCCCCTCCCAAATGATGAAAATATTGTCTATGTATTGTTTCCACGTCCTCCATTTCAATGATCAATGTGGATGATTTAATACATGCTTTGACTCTAGATTAAACATCAATAGGTTCTCATAGGCTGGTGCCATGGATGGCCCCATGCTGGTGCACGCCGCCTGGAGGTAGAACTGTGTTTAATACCAGAGGAAATTGTTGCAAAGTCTGATTTTTGTTAGCTCAATTGTGAAGATTTTATTTGGTCTACAATTCTCTTCTCGTAGTAATGCCCACTACAATGCCTCAAGTCCATCTTGATGGGGAATCAATGTGTACAAACTCTTGTTGCAGGTCCTCTATTTCCTTCAGAATTTTGAGAAAGTGTGTGGTGTCCCTGTGGTATATTGCACTTTGATGTACTATTGGTCTGAGAATTCTGTCTACGTAAACAGCTAGGGGATCAAAAATACTTTCGGTACCTGCTACAATTGGTCTAAGTGGTGGATTTCTCACATCCTTGTGTATCTCAGGAAAGCTGTAAAATACTGGTGTGATAGGATGGTTTTTATTTCAGGAATCCCAAAGTGTTAGTACTAATCCATTCATTCTCCAATGCCTTCCTGAGTGTCATGTATTACCATAGCAATTGAATTTGTTGGATCCTGGTCAATTTTAACATATACGTACTTATGTCGTTTAATAGGCTCAAAAATTGTGAATCATAAAACTTGTGTCCATTGTAACTATTGCCCCGCCTTTATCTGCTGGCTTCAGAATGAATGTGTGGTCATCAGCTAGATCTTTTATTAGTTGGCTTTGATGTCTCCTAATGTCCTGTCTTGTGATCTTATTGAAGTCTACTCTGCCTAAATCATTAAGCATCTGTTTTTCAAAAAGCTTTGTGGCCATGTTACTAAATTGTGGGTTAAATGCGCTCTTGGGCCTCATTTTAAAATAGCCACATTTTTCTGATGGTTCCTCTAGTGGTGATTTCAGGTCAAAAAAGAACTTTAGCCTCATTTTCTATATTATTCTAAATAGACTGATTTCTTTTCTTCTAGTAAATTTGAATTCTGTGTTGGAGTAAAGGACAACTCCAAACTCACAACATCAGTTTGGTTTTTTGTGAAGTTTTTCGAAAACATATTTACCACTAGCTGTTCTGCTTGTTCCGTGACCTTGGGTTTCTTGTGGCCTTTTCTTATCGCTTTTGTTTCTAAAAAAGAGACTGGAAGGGTATGCAAGTTTGAGGCCCGTTGTGATTAATGATGCTAGGGTAATGGCATTGCAGGTGTCTGATTTCTTCTTTCTTATTCCCCACTAGCTGGTGAGTGATTCCTGAGATCACTTTCTTCCTATCCAGGAGCTTTTGGTTGTGGTCTGGTATTTGGAGGTGGCCTGGTGTACTGATAATGCTCCTGCCAAGTATAGACTATATTTTGAGAGTAGTCTAGTGTATCCTTCCTAATCTTTCTCACTTTTCTTTGCTCAATGTCTGTCTTGTACCCTTCTAGTGCATTGTTTATGTTCGCTAATATTGTTTGCAATTCTTCTCCACATTTAAATGCTGCTGGTTGTTCCGTTAGTTCTTTCATTTCCGTGTCTATATGTAATACAGATTTGGAGAGTTCCGCATTAGTTAACATGATTAAATCAAGTGAGCATTTATTCAGAATATACTCCCACCTCTTAACAAAATCGAGACTGTTCTTGCAAAGTGTGGGTCGAAAATACACTCGGGCCTCTCTGGGTTCTCTGTGCCCTGTAATATTGTGCAAGTGTGGTTGCGTGCAATTTCTGAGATATTTCTCTCCTAATTAATTTCTCTAATTGAAATATCAAGCAATCGGGATTAGTTGCTGTCATTATGCTTCTATATCTTTAATTAATCCAAGAATACAAGTAGCTTCATTCTCATCGAACACAGGTATATCCGCGTGGTTTTCTGTGATAGTGTTGATTTTAGAAAAACGGTATATCACCTATAGTGATCTGATGGGTGCTACCTTGTATTGTGTGTCACATCCTCTTTCAAGGGGAAACTTTACAATGCCTAATCCCAGTGACTAGGAGCACACCTTAGTGTTAAATCAAAAGTAATTTTCTTCAGACTAGTCGTAGGATGTATGGGAGAAAAACAACCCTGACACTGGGTTGTGTTACTAAATAGACCAAAAACAGGTGTCAGCCAGCTTGCCAAAGAATGGCCTGACTACATTACCAGCATTCAATCGGTTTGCAACAAGAACCTTATTGTTGGGCACTCCAGCACCTGGCTGAACGTTCCAGACATTAAATCCCCTTCCCTTTTTGTGCACACTTGTGACACTCGCTTCATTCACATCTGGCTTTCCACACTCACGTGGGTAGGAATACCCTCAATACCTTTCTCTCTATTTAACTGTCATCACAAACATCTGCACTACTGCCCTTCCATGGACTAACCACTTCCAGCTCACTTTTTACTTGGTCAATCCTGCCTCTTCTTTAGATGCTGAATTCCTCAATTTAAGGCTGATGAAGAATATGTCTACTGCTGCTTTTGCTTCTGCCTTCGTTCCTCTTAGCAGAAACCCTTATGCCACTGCTTCTTCTCCTACCTCTGTACCCCCATACCTGGCTCACCAACATCTTAAATGAGCTCTCCAACATGCTTGTCATCATGGCTCCCTCCTCCGTCCGAAATGTAACAGCTGGAATCACACAGACCTTGCCTTCGTGAAGAGAAAAAATAAAGTCCTAGAACATCACTAGCGTACATCAAAGAGCAAGGAAAATAGCCTGCGATGAGTGTCACATAATGCTCTACTACTGTGCAATCAAATGCAAGAAAAAGTCCTTTCTGCGCAAGCGCATCAACCTGGTTATCAACAGGTCTGCAGCAGTCTTCAATATGTGTAGGTAGATGTGTTCTCAAACTGAATGCTATTCCAAGTCCAATGCTTCCCAAGCTATGGCAGATATCTGGCCATGATCAGAGTAGCTCAATCTGATTCATGCCAAAATTGCAAGCCAAGTTAAATTCTCCTCTAGGGATCCACCAGTAAAGAACGTCAGACCCTAGCCCCCCCCTCCTCTTCTTTAAACAGTTCGCCCTGTTGAAAATTATAAATATGGTGCAGGTTTGTCATCTAAACAGGTCTTGCCTTGCCCTGCTTGCACTACAAATTACCATATTACTATCCTGGCACCTTTGATAGCCACTCTGTGATTTAGCTCTTTCATTGCTTGCGTTTCTCTTCAATAGCTAAAATGACCTCTGCGCAGGAACCCTCCAGCTGCTCTAGCTATCCCAGCAAACTACAGACCCGTTGCAATCACACCACCAATAGGCAAAATCCTAGAGAAGGTGGTCGTTACTCCACTCTTGGACTTCAGTGAGTCCAATGATTTGCTCCGCAACCATCAATCTGAGTTTGGCAAAGGAAGAACAGTCTACTCCCTCTCTTCTTGAGTGATGTGCTTCTTCAGTCTTTAGCGAGCAGTTTTCCTATCATTTTCATTCTACTGGACCTGCTTGCTGCCTTTTGACACTGTCAAACTTTCCCCCCTGCTTGGCCACTTGGAAAATTCCTTTGGCATTAAAGACGGTGCTTTGGTTGGATATCGTCTGTCTTTACTAGAGGAATCCAGTTTAAGTCGCCCCTCCCTTCTTCTTTGAGTCTAAAATGTCTAACTGTGGTGTCCCCATGGCTCTTCCACAATGTCTACAATGCTAACCAGGGCTCATCGCACCCTTTTTTTGGATCTTCTAAACCTATTCTGATGACCCGCAGATCACATTCACGCTGGGAGGTAACCCTTCCATAGTTTCAAGCTAAATCACATGTTGCCTCTCCCACGTACAAGGCTGGATGTTTGACCCCAGCCTATGCGTTAATGTGGCCCAAACTTAAATCATTTACATGGTCTCTTCTGCCCCTCCTTCTCTGCCTTTTTTCTGGCCCTATTCTATTGGCACATCTCCTAGTATGATCCCTGAAATCAGCAACCTGGGGTTTGTCTTTAACTGCTAAATCTGCTTTGCTTGCAAGTCGATGGACTATTGCAACACTCTTTACGTTGGCCAGAGGCAAGTCATGCTAATCAATAATGCCAGACATGTCTTTGGGTGGAGACCTAGAGACCACCTTACTTACGCATGTCTTGAAATCGCTTCACTGTCTCCTGATGGGTGCCCAGATCTTCTACATAGCCCTCTGCCTGCATTATTGCTCAGGACTTTGGGGGCATGAGCCCCGAGTACTTTCAGCGCAAACTTTCCAAGCACTGATCTTGCAGGCTTTTAAGATCGGTCTCTTCCAATTGGCAGCAGGATTCTTGGCATCACTCGACCTAGTTTCTAGAATGATTTGCCTGCTTCTATCAGAGTGGAAGAAAACCGCCTACATTTCAGAAAAGGCCTCGATACAATCCTCTTGAAAAAGTCCTCTAGTACCTTGCCTCCTGATAGCACCAACCCACCCTCGAGGCGTACCCCATGCTTCTTGGCACTATTCCTCGGTTGGGACCTTAGCACTTAGCACTTGTGTTGTATTATATTGCCTCTGCACTTGCCTAGCACCTCATTTGTTCCCTTTCCTCTGCACTTCTCCGCCCTGCACTTAGCTGATCTGAATTCTCCAAGGCTGCTAATCAGTTGTGGCTTTCTCCTTTTCGACTTGGAGCACTGGTGCCACAGCTGGTGCAATATAAATGATCAATCAGTTAATAAATAGACAATATGGTTTAAATCATCTCCTAAGTGTCATTTACAGAATAACAACGTGTCTGATATTGATTTGAATCCAACCTAAGCATCTTTTCATAATCTGGTCCAGATGAATTAGTTCGTTTTTGTAATATCATTTCCCTAGCTTGTCTTTCATTTGGAAGCCCTTTGGCTTCTGACGTAGTCTTGTGTTCATCTTGTGTTCATAATGCATATCGCTCTCAAACCTGTTATTTTACATTCCTGTGGTTCGGCTGTATTGTCATAACACATGCTGGTACTGATGCACTTTTCATTGTTTGCTTGCTGTTCAAATGTTGTTCTTTAACGGTTTCTCAAAGCCCTCCAGCGCATATTTAATCAAGCACCATTTAACGTTCATTATTTTGAAAGTAAACAAAATAAGGCTCAACCCATGGAAACCTTTTTGATGTCGTTGCAGAGATTGCCTTGCAACAGGTTTCGATGTTCTTCCGGTCGGAACCGAAGTGGGAAGTTGTGGAACCACTGAAAGAGATGGGTAAGGACCTTCATTTTGTGTTTGTAAGGGCAGGGGAATCAAGACTATTTCAGGTGTTTTTATTGCGGGGCTCAAAATTCAACTTGCCACCAGTCATTGGCTAGCAATAATTGACTCTTTCTGATTTAGTAGCTTGAGGGGTTGCAGGGGTAGTTGCAGTGAAGGGGTTGTGGACAGAATTTAAGGAAAGTTTTTTTTTTCTTTTCATGGGCAAGTTTATTCGATTTTAAAATAGAAATCTAGGTAGTTTGTTTTATACTGTGGCGTAAAACACCAGTTCCAAAGGCTGGAACAGGTGGTAACGGCCCGGCGGCCCCAGTTAAAGGCCTGAGAGAAGCGTGGGCTTTTCGTTGTCACCTGTTCCAGCCCTTGGAGCGGGAGCTCAACGCCATTAGCACTCATCTCATGGGCGGGGACGGGGCTAATTGAAAGTATTTTCATTCTGTGAATGGGTTGCCTCCCGGAGTCCCAGTCACGGAACAAAAATACTGCTAAAAAATGGCCGCCATAAGGAGCCCCCCTTCCCTTTCCATGGCGGCCTCATGCAGAAGAAAGGGAAGAAGGAAGCAGCATCGGCAGCGAGTGCCGCTGCAGTGAGGTAAGTGGGGAGGAGGGATCATTTAAAAAGGGGACCGGGTAGGGGGGAAGATGGCAGCCAGGAGAACTGGCCCTCAGGTGACTTGGAACGTTGGCTGAGATCGCCAGTTTCAGCCCACATTCAAAGCCACCGGACTGGCTTCCCCAACCAGGGTGCTAATGTTAATTTTGTAATCAATATTTTCCTAGACAACCTAAATCCAGGGGGAGGCAGCATGACACTTATAAAAACAGCATCCATCAATTTAAGTGTGGTATATATGCATGGAGAAAACTCTCTGGAGACTTCCGTGAAATGGCCTTTTATAAATGCGATATAGCTTACTCCTCTCTCGGATTGGGTAAAAAGCAACATAGAAATTGTTTAATTTATTTTGTGTAATGTTTCAAATTTAACCAGACCGAGATCTACATCATTTATTTAATTTTTTTATTACAGCATTTCTTTAAAAATGAGAAAAAAAGGTTTTTGGGGGCAAATGTACTCCAGCTGAAAGACATACGCTTGTTAAACTATGGGGAAAGGAGACCTCTTCAGTATTTTACGCTATACTTTTATAAAAAACATAGGGCAAGATGTAGAACATGAGAAAAAGAGATGCCACGAAAACAACTATTAAACGTTTACAAAAAGGCCCATGCTTACATATGGATGATAACATTCATAATTATTTATTGTTGGCATTTCACTGGCATTAACTGTTGTCCATATCGGTTGTGTGGACATGCTCTGCCTTGTTGCCGTCTTAACTTTTCATGAGAGGAATCATAGAGCTGCTACTCAGGTTGCATGGTAATAGTCTGTAAGTCTTCTCTCCTTATCGTTCTCCATATTTAAATCGGCAGGATGCGGCAAAATTATGCCAAGGAAACAAATGCTTCATGTTTTTCTATGACTATTATTCTTAACTGCAATTTAGTATTGAAGATCTGTATACAATAGAAAACCTTCTTCAGATTTCGAAGAACCCTCAATGTTTTTACAAAAGACTGTTACACCTCCCGTCCTTAGTCATTGCATGTCCTAGCACTAAGGGTTGGTCTGCTTATGGTGGTTAGGTGTTCGACGTACTGCTGATGACTTTTCATTCTGCTGCTGGTTTCCTTCATGTATATTTTGCTTCTACAGGTTGGAGGATACGTAAAAAGTATTTTCTCATGAAGTGGAAGACCCAGTCGAAGGAGCGTCTAGTGTTGAGCTGGGTATGTTTGCAAATGTTGTTTGAAATGCATTTATTTTTCTAAGTTCATATGAGCTCTCCTGTATATATTTGTAGTCAAATTGCCTGCATCAAACAGTTTTAGTGCTTGCTTTAACATCTTTCTTTAGATAAGCGGAACGATCATATTATTACTGGGAGTTGACCTAATCGAAGCAGGAATTCATTTAGGATCCCACCTCAATTGCTTCACGTTTCACCAGGACCGCATGCAAGGGAGCAGTTTCATTCATTTGGTGTCTTTATGCACACTGGAAAAGTGGGAGTTGCTCCAATTTCGATTTGATTTCTTAAACAATAGTTGGGGAAAAACATAATATTTAGATTGTCTCCCCATTACATTCTAGGCTATTAATTTCTAGTGCTGGCAATTTCTTAGTACAACTAACAATTGACCCCCTGTTTCTCGGGGACACAAATGTAAAGCTGCTATCACCTGCGATATAATGTAAGCAGGGGCAGCTAATTAGCTTGCCCATACATTTTCTGTATCTCTATAATTGTACTGTACTTTCAGAGGATACATTTCGTACAGACACAAGACAAAATATGTATTTTGACCACTTTGAAGAGTTCTAAACCATCCATAAGTGAAACTCTGTATTGTTTCTGAAAGGGAGGCCTGCTAATCAGACTTCCTTTCTTAATGCTCCATGCCAGGAATGTAGTGCACACATCTATGTTTGCTGTCACCATCTTCTGACATTCCCAGCACCAGCCCCGCAGTGGAGGCAGACAGGTTAAAAAGTCACACGTGCATTCCTGAACAGTTGCTGGAACACAACATTCCACCAAGCAGAGGTGGAAAAATAATCTTCTACACCTCTGGTTCAAAACATCATGATTGTGTACCCCGGTGGCTAATTAATATATAACTATAAGCCATGCCCAGTTATTAGTTTGTGGCTACTGAGGTTACACAATTATCCAGCCAGAAGCATTTAGATGTCCTATTAATGTCAGTTTGGTGAGGTAATTCAATCATGATGAGGCTGTGTAAGCATTAACTGTCTGGCTTGGGTGTACCCACAATATCCTGGTGGGATCCTGTCAGGAAGCTGCATCTTTGATTTCACCTGAGGAAGGTACATCTTCGTCCAGGGCATAGGAAGCCTCAAAGATAGTTCTGACATGTCAATGTCTCTCTCAACCCAATGTGCTGATTACAGAGTCCTTTTGAAATAGGCAGAAAGGTGCTTAGCTGGAGTAGCCCGGAGATGGGTTTTGCCATCTTGGAATTTTGTTAAGGCTCCCTGAACTTACCACCTCTTCCCACTTCCTTCAGACAAGACACTCTGTATAACCTCAGAAGGCAAAGGACACTTTTTACAGCAGCCAGGATTGGATGCTTGACCCAGAGTTGCTCTGGACCAATCTGTCGTAGCATTTTGCCTATACCAGGGTAGGGAGACCGTCTGCTTATTTCAGGGGTCTGCAATCTTTGGCTCTCCAGATGTTTTGGACTGCAACTCCCATCATCCCTAACCATAGATCAATGGTAAAAGATCATGTGAATTGTAGTCGACAGCATCTGGAGAGCCCAAGGTAGCAGACCCCTGGTTTAGTTGAGTAGTCTTTTTGACTTCGAGAGATGGCTTTACCTCGAACTATGTTGGACAAACAGTCTATTAGAACGGCCTCTGCATGGAGGTGAAGAAGAAACACTCCAAAGAAGAGGAAAGCTCTTTTCTCTACCCATCGGAAGGACACATTTGGGGGTGAAATAGCCGTGTGGACATGGCCTACTGCAACTTAGGCAATGATAACCAGGGCCCTGCCACTGGAGGTGACAGAACCACTGCAGGTTCCAGCTACAAAACTTCCTTGTTTTAAAGGGTGTAAGAGTGGACTCATCTTGCCACTAGAGGCACTGGACTGGGTCTCCAAGCAACCGCCTTTGGCCCTTGTTCCCACTTCGATCCGCTTATGAGCTACACAGACCCGGACAAAACCTACCTGTCCAAAGCTGCTTCATGCCATGTAACATGGTTAATTGGACTGCACTGCATGTTGGACCCATTTTTGTAATGGTTTGGCAGGTGAATAACGATGGTCTGGAGAGTTGCCCAGAGAAATGCCAGAGGTTAAGATTATTTCTAAACCTTAGTCATCACCTTGTTTGTTTTGCTGTGGACCCAGTAGACAAGCTTCAACCAGACACAGAACCACCACCCTAGAGAGCACCTAGAAGCCTAGTTTAAAACTGTTGAGCCACCAAGAACGAGAACTAAAGGTATTTGAAGTGTCATGTCACTATTCCGTGCCTAAAAGGGCCCTATTGACTTGTAAAATGCTGCTCTGTTTTAAAAGCCCTCTTCATTTAACTTGAACAATTACTACTGAGATTCCTGACTCTCTGCCCTCTGCCGCCAAACCGATAGTGCACCTTTATTCCAAAGACTGAATTCTGTCTTTTCCTTGATAAAAGTGCGTTATTCGTGTTTTTATTAGATGTCTGTAAGTTTTGTCTTTTCATAGAAACTTAGACTTTTTTTTGTTGCACTGCTATACTATTGTTTGGGTTGCTATCATGCCAGTTAACACCCCACCTGAAAACTGTAGCCTGCCCTTGGCCCCCATTACCAAAGGATTGGAAGGAGGGGATACCTGTCGGGCAGTGCTTGTTCCACCCGTTTGATTCATTGAGATCACTGCTAGTTTAGTAGTAGCGTTGGGCTGAGTTGGTGCTTTAGCCAATACTCATGCCTTTACTCCAGCAGTACAGTAGTCATTTTGTCACATATTAACATATTTCAAATAACTGATCAAACCCTTGCAATGCATTAATTCCTTACATGCACCTGACGATCTCCCACGCACATGTGAGTTTCAAAAAGGGAATGGTGGGATCAATTGGGAACCAAGAGAGGATAAACGCAGGGCAAACTAACCCACGTCTATCAGAACTCATGAGAAATCAAAGGTCCAGCTTCCATTATGCCCAACAAACAGTGTAGAATGCCCAAGCCTAATAGATAAGCCCAATCACTACTTTACCTATCAGTCCTGCCAGTTCCTTTGGGTGATGCTCTGTCCGAATTCCACTTTCTTCTCGAGAAAGCATCGGCAGCTCCTTGCTGCAGCTATATGCGGCTTTGGAAGTCTCATGTTCCCCACCTCCAGCTGGCAACACGCGGCTCAGGTAGTTTCTGGGGCTCTGGTCCTCTCATGATCCGCTCTGGTCGCAGCACCTCTCTCACCCCTGGCAACACAGTGTCATCTCTGTCAGCCCTGCTCCAGACTTCTCCTCGCCACGCAGCTGCCACCTTCTCACCAGGCAGGTTCCCCCTTTTCCTCTCTCGGTCTACCATTTTATGCACCTGTGGCCTGTCAATTGGTCGCAGGTGCAAATCCTTTGCCTGACCACAATTATAGCAATTAACTGGACACACCTGACCTTCCATAGTCCTCTTCTATGTCTCAGTAGCATAGTGGTGAAACTGACTAGAAGTGTGCATTACTCCTAGTTGCCTTTTCCTCATCCCAGTTGTAAAGGTATGTGAATATGGGAAAGTGGGTGTGTGTGGGGAAGGGAAAAGGACTTACAATAGGTCGGGGGAGGGTAGGACTCATCAACAGGGAAAGGGGGATACCATGTCTCGCCTGCAGACATCCTCTCCCCACTCCCCTAGGACCCTCCACCCAGGTGATCCTCCCTTGCATCTCCACCTCCAGGGTCAGGATCCATGAACAATGGCCTTTCCCTGGCCACCTGAGAAGAGGATTCTATGGTAGTTGATGGGAGGATGCCCTCAGATTCCTCACATACTGTCTGTCACGTGTTCCCCTGGCTGCTTGTGCTGCCTGTACCACGTACCTACTGGATCCTGGAGGCTGTATCCCTGCTGGTGAGGGTGGGCGCAGCTTCATCTGCGGTCCGTGGGAGGCATTCAGGGACAGGAGGCACCGGCAGAGTATTCCTTTGTGATGCAGCATTCGCCCGGGATGCTTCCGGGATCGGAGCCCCGATGTGCTGATGTCACAACGTGGCGTTATGCCTTGGGGTCAGCTGATCAGTGGCAGTGTCCAATTCCCATGGAAACGCTGATGCCGGAACTCACGTTCCGAGCTATAAATCGCAGACTACGCTCAGCACTGTGCATTTTAACGCACCCGGGGGCGTGGCCTGATGTCCACGGAGTGAGGACGCGAGTTCCCTGAGCTCCGTCTGGGCCGCAGCAGTCAGATCCTTTTCTAGGTGATTCAGCCTACAGACACCGCATCCGAGGAGATCCACCGGCGGCCGAAGCGGGAGACCTTGTCTTCCACCCAACCCCGACGAAAATCGGGACCTGAGAAGCTTCTACCGCGACCCGGCGCTGGCTCCCCCTTCTTCCCGGGCGAGGCACACAAGATGGCGGCCGCCTAGCGCTGATAACCCAGCGGCTCGCACTGGATCCGGGAGCCAGCGACTCGCTGACACGAGCAGTCCCACCCTGCAGTCGAGTGCACCCCGGCTCGGGCCTCTCGAGGGCACCGTTAGGACCCGGTGCAGCAGCCAAGAAAGGCCAGAAGGAAGATCGCTACGCGGCCGATAGACACGGGGGAGAGGGTGGCGACGGCATCAAAGAGGCAAGATGGCTGCCGCGAGGAACAAAGCCAAGCACGCTACTCTGGACCCCTTTGTAACATCCAAGCCTGCTGCTCAATCCACACCGAAGACCTCACCAGCACAAGATGCCCCTGGGGATGAGACCAGACATAATCAAGTGCTTGAGGCGATCGCGGCCCTGAGGACATTCATCGATACGAAAATCGGGGAGGTTAAGACGGACATACAACTTATCAGGCAAGATGCCCGCAACTTAACGGAGCGCGTCACCATAGTCGAATCCTCCCAGAAGGACATCTCAGATGAGACGACGTCTCTACAGAAAGAGGTAGCGGACCTCAAACGGAAAGTGCACTTCTTGGAGGCGAGATCCGAAGAAGCAGAGGGTCGGGCCAGACGGAACAATATCAGGATCCTGGGCGTACCGGAGGGGTCGGAGACCATGGATCCGACGGCTTATGTGAAATCCCTGATACAGTAGGAAGTAGGGGTGTCGAAACTCTCGCAGGGATTCGCCATTGAAAGAGCTCATAGATCCCTCCAGAAGCGCCCCCCGCCTGGATCCTACCCCCGCCCCATCATTGCCAAGGTCCTCAATTTCCGCGACCGAGAGGTGATCCTGAAATTCTCGAGGGAAGGAGGTATAATCGAGCGGGGTGACTCGAAGATTACCATTTACCCCGACTATACCCAATCGGTGCAGAGAGCAAGGAATTCCTTCGTCCCCATCAAGGCCCAGCTGAGGACACTGAACATTAAATACATGCTGCTCTATCCATCACGACTAAAAGTAATCCACAATGGGCGGGCAATATTCTTGGAATCACCAGAAGCGGCCACTATGTGGATGGAACATAATAACCTTGCTGAGGCTCCCAAAGAAACCATGCTAGAGGAACGCACTTAGCACGCCCAAAAAGCTGACCGCATACTAACGCGGCTGGAGCACCCATTTCTTTATTATACTCCAAACCGAACCGAGGCTATACCAATACTGAAGCAAAACTACCACATCAGAACGCTAAATGACTGCGGGCTCACTCGACCTCCCGCCCATGGACACAGACCACGGACCCACCATTGACCAGTGCAGACCTCTTTCCTGCACACAACCACTCGCGCCAGAGACCTGGACTAGGTCGGACGGCGCGAGGGCCCCCGAGCACTCCACCCCGGTGGCTGAAGCTGGGTGCATTAGTTTTAGTTACTTGTTTCAAGTTGTTATTGTTATGACTGTCCCAACCCGGATGAATAAAGATTTCCTGGGCCTGGGTGGGCTTACCCACCCCACACAAATGGCTCATCACCCATCCTACAATACGGCTCATGCAACATTGGGAGAAGGGGTGGTACACCCCTCATCGAGGAACCCACTTATGCAATGGCAGCAAGACTCAAGCTAATTACATGGAACGTTAGAGGGATGGGAACATACATAAGAAGAAACCGGATCTTTTCTTATCTAAAGAGGAAAAAAATATCATTGGCCCTCCTGCAAGAAACACATCTCACCCTGGAGGCCACAGACAAAATCCTGAAATACTGGGGAGGCCAGGGCAGCGGCGCATCCTTCTCAAAGTACGCAAGAGGAGTCTATACATGGGTGAGCCCGGACACACCATTTCAACAAATGGGAACGGAGCTGGATAAAGAGGGCAGGTATGTCATAGTGTGGGGCATGCTTGAGAACACTCCCCTGTGTATAGTAAACTTGTATTTTCCCCAGCACAACATACCCTCACACATCAAGGACCTATGCGCTAAATTGCTGCACTACCGAGAGTATACGTTCATATGGGGGGGGACTTCAACTCTATTATGAACCCGGAACTGGACAGATCGACAGCTCCACGCATGCCCCATAGCGCCTCTCCTGGGGCCCTCCTCAGGATGGTGGCAGACCTACACCTGACGGACATTTGGAGAGACCTCCACCCCTCGGATAGATCATATTCATTCTACTCGGCTCCCCATAGCCTCCACACGAGACTGGACTACTTTTTCATCGCCAACGAACTAACCCCGCAAGTTGAATTGGCAGAATACATGGGCAGAACAATATCTGATCACTCCCCCTTGTTGTTGCAGCTCTCCCTCAAGGGCCCCCGCCCCCCCATCCCGACGTGGCGCATGCCATCAGATGCCTTGACCGACCCAGCATTCAAGGAAACCCTAAGAGAAAAGCTGGAAGAATACTTAGCGATAAACGAGGGTTCGGTCGAGAAGTGGAGCACGCTTTGGGAGGCGCTGAAAGTAGTGACAAGGGGGGAGATAATCGCCGAGGCGGGCGGGATCAGGCGACAACTGAGGAGAGAACTGGAGGTTGTGGAGGAGAGAATAAAGCGACTTGAAAATGGCGCCCCACCAACCACCGAAAGGGAGGCTGAACTGAAACTGATCAGAGAGGATTGCAGGGAGGCATGGGAAAGACTCTCGAAGTTTGACTTCTCTGTGCGCACCTCGAAGGCCCACAGGGAAGCTGACAAACCGGGCAGAATACTTGCATGGCTATGCAGGAAAGAGCACCCGAGACAGGCCCTCAAGGAGATCAAAGATACGAATGAAAAGACCTACAGAACACGACAAGAGATCAATGATACCTTCACGGAATTCTACAATGACCTATACACTCATGAGACGAAGGTCCCCATAGCAGATATAAAGGATACGCTGGCTGAGGTGGGATTGCCTAGGCTGAGCCAGGAACAACAGGACAAACTTGGGGAGCCTATCACGGTGGAGGACATCACAGATGCAATCAGATCCCTCTCCACAGGCAAGGCTCCTGGCACAGATGGCCTCATCCCAGAATTCTACAAGGCCTACGAGGGGATCATCTCTCCTATACTACACGCAGTATATACGGAGGCATATGAGTCGGGCACTCTCCCTAACACTATGAGAGAAACCCTCATCGTCCCGATGCTCAAACCAGGCAAACCAGCCGATAGATGTGACTCATATCGCCCACTGGGTCTCCCTCTCACTGTGCTTAGAGAGGCATCAGCTTCACCTCACTGATGATCCCCAACAAGGGTGAAACACGTGTATGGGGTTGCTGATGGTACTCTCGTTCAGATTGGAATTGCCATTGTATTTCGGTGCTGGACTGCCCCTGGGCAGGACAAAGACTGATATGCAAATGGATATTACCCATCTGTGAAAGGCACAGTGAGTAAAAGCAGTGGCTGCGAACTCTCAAGTGGTTAATAACCACTGAACAGGTTATCATGTCTGTTCTTGCGAGAAAGGGGCGCCCGCTACCTTTGTAAAAACATATCGCCCACTGGCACTCCTAAACTACGACGGCAAGATATTGACGACCATATTGGCCAAAAGGCTCTCGAGGGTGATCGGTTCCCTGGTACATGAGGACCAGAATGGCTTCGTTCCGGGGCGTAACACCTCCGCCAACCTCAGGAGGCTCCAACATATCATTTCACAGACGTCCGAAAGCGAGGAAGATCTAGCAGTACTCTCACTGGATGCCATAAAAGCCTTTGACTCTATTTACTGGGAGTGGCTGATCGAAACCCTGAGGGAGTTCGGACTTGGCGAACACTTCATCCGCTGGATAGAGGTCCTGTACAGCGACCCATTGGCAAGAGTTAAAACGGGTGTCATGATATCGAGGGCCTGGCCCATCCAGAGGGGTACCAGACAGGGATGCCCACTGTCTCCAATGCTGTACATTCTAGGCCTGGAGCCGGTGGCAATATACTTTAGGAAGCAGTTCTTTGACGCTGGCATTAACATTGGAGGATCAGACAACATCATCTCGTTATATGCCGACGACGTCCTCCTATACCTGCGCGACCCCTTGGAGAATGCCCCGATTGTATTGGATGTTCTGGACAACTTTGCAAGATACTCGGGGATAAGATTTAGCAGGCAGAAGTCTTGCGCGTTCCCACTAGCAAGACTGAAAAATAAACCTGAGGAGGAGCTTCCTGAGATCGGGATCCGTTGGCAGGTGGACACTTTTCGATACCTAGGCCTCAACATCACACATTCACCAATATCCACCCACAAAGCCAACACGGAGGCCGCAATGGGCGGAGTGCGGAGATCCATACAGTTCTGGTCAAAGCTCCCGCTCTCCATGATGGGGAGGGCGGCGATAGCTAAAATGATAATCCTCCCCAGGTTCCTCTACTATTTCACCAACGTGGTGTATTACATTCCCCCACCCTTCTTCAGGACACTCGACTCTCTGATCAGGGACTTCCTCTGGGGACGAGCCCGGCACCGACTCACACTGAATACCCTCACACTCCCTTACGCAGAGGGCGGCATTCAGCTCCCCGACTTCCAGAGATACTTTCTGGCGGCTCAGTCGACACACCTGGCAAAATGGCTCTCAGATGAACCTTCAGCTGAGCTAGAACTTCTATCCCACTCCTCTTCACCGCTGTATCCCAAGGAGCTACTCTGGAACCCTCGACTTGGACCCCCCAACCCACCCACTATACTAGAGGTTTGAAGGCGGGTATGGAACAAGGTGAGATCCATGGCGGGCCTGCAACGCTCTTATACACCCGACACCCCCATGATGACGGATGTCTGCAAAACCTCCACCGACCTGGCAACTATGAGGAGATGGGAGAACCATGGTCTCTACACATGGGGGGGACATGTTTCATGATGGCCTCTTCAGGGACTTCGAGTCGCTTCGAGAAGGAGAGGGACTGCCACTGGGCCATTTCCTCTGGTACCAAAGGGTGAGACATGTGGCCAGAAAGAACTGGGTCGCATGGCCTGAGGAACCAGAAACTCACCCCCTCCTGAGAGAAATGTACGACGTTGGTGACGGATGGAGACCGACGTCCAGGTTGTACACTCAATTGAACAATCGACCCAATCCAAAGAGCGCCCGGCTGAAGGTAAAATGGGAGGCAGACCTCCGGACTGAAATCACAGAGGCCGAATGGGCGAGAGCCCTGATATATCCAAAGGAGGTATCCAGAAACGCCAGGTTCAGACTGATCCAACTGAACGTACTCTACAGAACGTATATGACCCCTCACCGGATATCCACGTTCAACAACAAAGCAGACTCAAGGTGCCCCTGGTGCTCCTCAGACCTGGCGGACATGATTCACATGTTTTGGACCTGTTCCAAATCTCAGAAACTCTGGCAGGCCGCTGAACGGACCTGCAGGAATGCTGGCCTAGAAACTTACGAGTGGACACCCAAGGAGTGCCTACTGGGCACCTACCCGAGACTTGGTAAAATCAAACACTTGACGAAGCTTATGGATATGGCCTGCCTCCTAGTTAAGAGAACAATTGCCATGGCCTGGAAGGCCCCAGCGGGCCCCAGGTATGACCCCTGGATCAGGGAAATGGAAAGATGGACTACGGCTGAGACTGTAGCCTGGGAGGAGGGAAACAGATGTGGCGGCGACGATGTGAGCAATGTGCTGGAGGCCTGGAAAGCCCTCCTTAGAGACATGGTCTTTGCAACGAGCTACAAACCTCCTTGAACCCATCCCCCTTGCATCCTAGAAAGCAACAGACACTACGGATTAGCCCACCACACCCAAGGGCTCCACCCACCAACTGTACTGAGGGAGAAAAGCTGATACCCGCCTCCGGACCCACACCCCGAACCTGGCGACATTGATTAAGAAACCACACCGAGAGTTGGGACAGTCACTGTTACTGTTATTGTTATTTCTTTTCTCTTCTTTTCCCTTTCTTCCTTAGTTTGTTTTGCTCTTTATTAATAGTTTTGTTGTTGGTTATAAGCTGATCATCATATCACATTTACGCCAGTTATTGCATTTTAAATGTAACTGCTTTCAGAATCTTACTCTTGTACAAGCTTATTCACAAATGCCAATAAAGACATTTAAAAATAAAAAATTAACGCACCCACGGTCTGGTCCGTGTTCTTTACCTCACGTAGTTGTTTCTCGTATTTCACTCAGTTTCTGGACTGCTCCTTGCTTGTTTCTTTCTGCCTTCCTTGTTCTGCCTGCTGTTTCCTTGCCTGAACCCTGTTCCTGCCTTGGGCCCTCTGCTCCACTGGTCCTGTTCCTTCTCTTCCTTGTCCTCTTGCTTTACCATCCATTGTCAGAGAGTGGCTACTCTGATATTTTCTTGGGACCAACATCTCCTTTCCGGCTCAGTAGCACCCTTGTGGTTCTACTGGTCTACACCACATTAAATCGATGGGAGGAGAATCTAGCCCGTGGTGTGGGGGAATCCGTCCCCAACCGAGCCCTAGTACTGAAATCCGCTTGGGACGGAAGGGGGCCGAGTCTCCTGCCTGCACTGACCCTGGATCATTGTGGACGACTCAGGAATCGGTGCCTCCAAGAAGAAAGGAGGAAGGCCGTTCACTACAAGTACCCGGTAAGTCACATCCTAGTGACCAAGCCCTTGACACATACCATTTCTCTATGCGGGCTGGACCTGGGGGTGTCGCATCGAAATCGGGAAAGGAAGTCGACATTGCCCTGATCTCGACCCTTCCTGTGTTCGACTGTGAAACAGTAGAGTTGGAGGTCCAGAAACCACTGCATGACTCTTGGGTTGAACTCCTTCCGCTGACTTATCCACACTAACGGAGTGGTCTGTGATCAATCAATATTTACGTCCCAGCGAATAGTACTTGAGATGGAGTACAGCCCATTTAATAAGCAGTGCCTCCAGCTCGATGACTGAGTTATTCTTTTCCCTAGGAAATAGCTTCCGACTAATATACAATATGGGATGCTCTAGTCCGTTATGATTTTGTGAAAGGGTGGGCCCTAAACCCATTAAGGAAGCTTCAGCTTGGAGAATACATTCCTTAGAAAAGTCTGCTACTTTCAAAATGGGGCTCTGACAAAGGGTGGTAACCGATCTCATCATCTTCATCCCAGCTGATCTTTTGGGGCTTTGTATTTTTCAGTTTGTCAGTAAGTCATGACGTCTTACTAGAAAAATTGGGATAAACCAGCAGTAGTAGCCGATCAACCCAAAAAGGCTGTCAGGTCTTTCTTGGTTTTCGGTGTGGGGGTATCCAGGAGAGCTGTAACTTTTTCAGGCTGCGGTTGAACAGAACCATTACCCACAAAGAACTCTAGATATTTGACTGCCGATCAGCTACTTTGGATTGTCAGGGGTTTGCTGTTAGGCCTGCTTTTCTAAGTATCCTCATGACAATAAGAAGGTGGTACAAATGATCTTCCAAAGTTGTATGTATTACAATATCGCCTATATAGGACCTCAAATTCAGATAGGATTGTAAGATTATGCACATTCATCTTTGAAATGTTGCGGGTGCTCCATGCAGACTGAATGGTAATACTTTGAAATGAAACAAACCTATACGAGTAGCAAAGGCAGTTTTCTCTTCGTCAGGTTCATGTAAAGGAATCTGCCAATAAACATTCTAAAGATCTATATTGGAAAGATAGACCGCATTACCCAGCCGGTCGATGAGATCAATACGTGGTATTGGTTAAGCGTCAAAGGCAGAGATGGCATTTACCTTTCTAAAATCGATGCAGAATCTCCAACTACCATCTGGTTTTGCCACAAACACAATAGAGGAGGACAAGGGGTGAGTAGATGGTTCGATGATGCAGCCTCCAACATATGCTTTACTTACTGAACAGTGGTTTCACTTCGGGACTATATGGTTTCAAATGTTCCACTTTGCCTTCTGGAGTGTGAATATGATGAGAAAGATCTTTCACCCTTCCTGGCTCTTCTTTAAATACACCGGTGAATTGTCTAATGAGATCATATAGGTCTTGCTTCTGGTTGTTACTGAGTTCTGGAGCGACTAAGGCAGTATTATCCGAATACTCTGGTAACAAACAGGACATAATGGTGGCATTGGGCTCTGAAGGATTTTCCTTCCATTGCTTTAGACGATTTATGTGGTAGACTTGTGTTTTTAAGCAGCTATCAGGTTGGGAGATCTTATAGTTACATGGCCCCATTTGTTCTAGCACCTCATGTGGTCCATGCCAAATGGATATTAGCTTGTTCTCTGAAGTGGGTAACAAGACAAATACCTTTTGGCCTATGGAAAATGATCTTAAAGAATCCTTTTTATCATAGGAAGTTTTCTGTTGTTATTATGCCTTGGCCATATGGGTCTGTACTAAAGATCTAACTGCCGTCATGTGTTCTTTAAGCCTATTGGCAGTTTGGGAGATTAGTATTGGAGCTTCATCTCTTTCCTCCCAGGTTTCTTTCAGCATATGCAGGAAGTTTCCGGGATCTCGCCCATAAAGTAATTCGAAAGTGGAGAATCCTGTAGAGGCCTGATGTGTTTTCCTAAGTGAAAATAAAGCCCATGGAATCGTCTGATTCCAATTTCTGGCCTCTTCTTCCACTAACATCCATAGGATGGATCTGAAGGTCTTATTAAATCTTTCTACTAGGCCATCTGTCTGTGGGTGGTACACTGAGGTCCTTACGCTGCAATAACTGTTTCACTTCCCCCATGAGCTTGCTCATGAATGTAGAGCCTTGATATGTTAATATTTCCTTTGGAAACCCTACTCTGGGAAAAGAAAGGGAGCAGGTGTTTCAAAATTTGCTGAGTGGTATTTTCTCTCAGGGGAAAGGCCTCCGGGTATTGTGTTGCATAATCTACGATTACTAAAATATACTTGTTCACCAATTTCGATGTCTCCAAGGGCCCCACAATATCCATACCTATTCTTGAGAATGGAATTTCAATGATCGGCAATGGATTTAAGGGAACAGGCGATGGCATATAAGTACTAGTCTTTTAGCAAATCTCACAAGCCTGAACAAAGGTTTTAATGTTGGCATGTATTCCTGGCCAGTAGAACTTAGTAGTGATTTGGGCTTGTGTCTTTGCCAGTCCTAAATGGCCTCCCAACAAATACAAGTGAGCTATTTCTAGGACCACTTGCTTATGACTTTTGGGGACTAACAGTTGGGTTCTTGCTACCCCTTCTATTGTGGTGCCTTCCTGGTGCATAAGGCCATGACCTAAAAAGAACAAAAGGCCTTTTTTTCCCATGGCCCTCTTGTTCAGATGTAACCTGTAAAAAGGCTAGGTCGAGAAGGGTTTCAGTGTCTTCCTCTCTGACTTTTCTAGGCTCAGGTTCTAAAGGGGCATCGGGCGTTTCATACGTCTCCCCCCAGCCTACAGTACCTCTATCAGTTCTCTTCTTCCCGGTTTCCTCCTTAATCCTAGGGAACATGGCCCTTTCAAGCACCCCTTGAAAAATAAAATCCCCTTGATGGATATGGAAGGGATCTTTTCCGTGATTCTGTAACAATACCTTAACATCCCCTTAAAAGTCTGGGCCTATAACTCCAGCTAGCACATCAATTCAGAACCTTCATGCTAGTCCAGAGTTGGGAGCCAACATAACATAGGTTTCAGGGGGTGTAATTAGAATCATATCAGTGGGTATCAATCGTCTTTCACCTGGGGGAATAACACATCCCTACTGCTACAAATATCAAACCCCTTTGTGGCCACTGAGGGGTGCGACGCTCTAGTACTTAGCTGTTCAAATCTGAGGGTTCCCCAACCTGTATCAGTTCAGCCGTATACCATTTCTGACACCATTTGTGAAGGCATCATGAAGCAAGACACAGACATCAGATACACTTTTCTTATGAAAAAGACTTTATTGGTCTTTATTTGTCAGAATGGGTTAATGACTAACTTGCCCTAAGCGAAGGTTGGATTTCCCTAAATAAACTAAAAATAGTCTGTGTCATTAAGTTCAATTCAGAAGTCTGTCTGCGTCCAAAACCTATACTTGCACTCACAACTAAAGCTACACAATGTGTATGGATGTCAGCACTAAAAGAAAGTGTTCAAAGTAAAGTTCGGAGCTTCTTCCAGCTCTGGCTTGTTTTCAGCTTTACCTTTCCCAAGTTCAACAATAGTTCCAAAAAAAAAAAGCTGCGCTGCTGCCCAAGCAGGCAGCTCCTCCACTAGAACTGTTGTGAGCCTCTTGGCTTGTAAGAATGCTGTCGGTTTAACTTTGCAATCCTCTAGGCTCATATGGCTCAAACAAAGGCTTTCTTTTACTCCAGTCATTGTCATGCAGCATAGCCTTTGTATTGTGGTTTTCTTTCTCCAGTAGGGCTACTCAGTCTAGGCGCAGTTGTCGGACCACACAGTTCACCGGTTGCAGGTCACGCTACCGATAACCCTTGGCACTTTGTGATGCTCTTGGTTCACCTTGGCCAACACAAGGTTTCCCCCTGGACCTGTGCCAGTAATTCACCTTCATTGTAGCTTTCACAAAGGCAGTCTCTTGGCTTTACCACAACTTGCATTCAAGTCACTCTGTACTTGGCTTTTCTTAATGTCCATCCAGTTTCATCAACTTGTATTTCATTCTTGCTTTTCTGCTTAACTCAATAGTGCTTATTATGAGTTTTCACTTTGTTCATCAAATGCTTCTGAACGGATTTTCCCAGTTTCATAACTGTACATCATTCGCTTTTCAATTGTGCGACTTTTACATCTAATTTCCATATCTTTCTCTTCAATTCGGTATTCAGTAAACATTGTGGCATTTCAAAAAGTGCTTTGCAATTTGATTGGTATTCACTATTCTTCCCTTAGGGTTCCAAACACCACTCTTAGGTATTTTAGTTGAATTTCTACTTGAAAATGCCATTATCATATCATATTAAATGTCCAATTCCCGCTCCTGGAGCGCCCTGGTACGAGTGTTCCCTCTCTCACACTCACGGTACTCGGCTGCTCCTCCGGATGTCTCTGCAGTCTTCTCTGACTTCCACTTTCTTCCCGAGTAAGCGTCAGGACCTTCAGCGAGCATCGCTCGCTACTGGGAAACCGTGCTGCAGCTGTCCGTGGCGTTTGGAAGTCTTGTATTCCCCTGCTCCAACTGGGAAAATGCGTCTCCGGTAGTTGCTGGGGCTCTCGTCCTCTCGTGGGTCGCAGCATCTCTCTCACCCCCTGACAACACACAGTGTCCTCTCTGCTGGCCTTGCTCCAGCCTGCTCCTTCCCTTGCACCTGCCACCTTCTTACCAGGCAGGTTCCCCCGTCTCTCTCGGTCTACCATTTTATGCACCTGTGGCCAGTGTAAGAAACCAGAAGGTGTCTCTCCCTCAGGTGGCCAGGGCACGGCCATCGCCTTTGGATCCAGACCCTGGGGGGGAGACCAGTGTGGGAGGATCACCTGAGTGAGGGGTCTTCGGGGAGTGGGACACCTGAGGGCGAGACGTGGTATAGCTCTCTTACCTGCAACACCTTTAACCCATCCTACCTAGTAGGATATATGGAAACTCTACCCCCACCCCTTTTCCTGCATGAAAACTTTCACACCAACAGCCCGCTCTGGGAGAAAACAGACTCGCACCCGAGCTGTGTACCTGACATGTCCCACTACTACGGTCAGGCATGGTCAGGCAATTAGTAGTAACCATTCACACCTGACTTCCTTTAAACTTATCCACACTGATAAAAGGAGGCGCATGAGAGCACACTCTGAACGAGGCAAAGCACACGAAGCAACAGCATTATCGAGACGGCAGATGAACGAGGGACGATAGACAGCAAACCACAAAGGGCGCACAAGGAGGGAGATACCCTTAACCTTTCAGGTGGAAAGCTGGTACTTTCAAGACACCTTCGGATTTCAGAGCATAAGGCCAGGAATCCAGATGGAGAATCCTGTATTGTGTGTCAGAGAGACCCGGGGCCTTCCTGCATGGCTGATCGAGTAGGAGAGAAGCAGCAGCCTCTGTGGTACCGTCCTTGGCTCCAAGTTCAAAGAAAGATCAACACAGCCAGTGAGTTGGGGAAACCGATGCAAGACCTGTCTGTGTTAAAGTCAAGGTTACAAGCGGCAACATTGTAGACAAAGTATAAAGATTGCTGAACGCGTGTGATGAAAGACGCGAGGACAGCCTAACGGCTCATAGATGTTTGAACTGTAGCAAAGAAGATACAATATTCATGACAGAGTGGCCTGGCACTGCGAGTGTGCTCAATCGAAGGTCAGATCTTCAGCAAAGAAGTGCCAGAAACTAAAGTAAAATATAAAGGATAAGAATTGGTGTGAATCGAAATGGTCCTGCGAGGGTTTAAGCAAAACCCATTGCACATTCAAAAGTCTTCGTTTTTTTATTCAAAGTGGTCTGAGCCTGAATGATGGGGATCTGTGGTCCAAGCCCGAACGAGGGAGACCAATTGCGAACCTGTGACTGTGAAAATCTTAAATAAGACAGGAACTTTGGTGTTTGATTGTTACGTCAGGCCCTCTGCAATAAGAGACTGTCATTGGGAGAGAAGGTTTGGCAGAAGGCGCTCATATCTATGCTTGGGGAAGGGAAGCCAACTGCTCAACTATCCTGACACGTTATTTCTTGAACACTTTTCTTTTGCCTACATTGTTGTCCCACACATGTTTTATCTAGAAGTAAATCTAGAAGTAAGGATTGGCAATAGGTTTATTGGTAAAGGTCCTTCGAATGGATTGTGTCCTCCCACATATTCCTCCTCTTTGACATTTAATATCCAGCTTCAACTGCTTCAGAATTTTAGCTTTTGCCTGAGGGCGCTGTGCCTCGATGCAGTCGACTCAATGTCCCTCGAGGTCCTCCGTCATCCAAGCCATAAATAGCATGCGCAGCGCCTATTGACTTCAGTTCTGTTTTTCTGAGTAAGCTTACACTTCGAGAACTATGGCGCACTTCAGTATTTTACCGCAAAAAATATGAAAATGTCTTTGTCTTTGACACAGACTACCCCGAAGACCAGGTTTAATAAGTGTTAAGACTGCGATGCCAAGATGCCACAGACTGATCCAAATCGAGAATGCGTGTGGTGTCTCGGTGTGTAGCACAAGACCTTGGCCTGTACAAAATGTCAATTGATGACTGGAAAAGCTCTGAAAGAGCAAAAGTGGAAATAAGCGGTAGGTGGAGTCCCTCAGAAATCCCCATCGACTACCCCATCGAAGAAACCTTCTGACGATGCGAGAGGCGACTTTCCTCGAATAAAGAAGGCAAAAAGGTCCATGTCAAGGAGTGGCTCCCACCACTCTTCGTTGTCGTCAAGAAAGTCGAAGAAGAGGCATCATAAGTCCTCTACTTCGACGTCCTCGTCCGACTCCTTTCCTGAGAGATCTATATCCTGTCCGAATGGGAAGCATTCAGGCAAGAAATGCTTAAAATATTTGAGAGCCAAAATCCCTCGACAAGCCATGCTCCTACCACGCCTTCTAAAGCTGTTAAGGAAAAGGCTTGAGCCAAATCCTGCACGCCCATGAGCCCAGGACACAGGCCAGATCCACATCGAGAGCAGTTGTGGCGTTGACATGACGAGAAATCATTGATGGATCCTTCGAATCATAAGTCCAAAGACAAGTTGAGGTCGTCGATGCCGGCTGCGTCATCAAAGCCAGCGGGCCCATCAACACCAGTGACGCCATCAACGCCATTGAAGCCTTCGGTGCCATCGAAGTCGAAAACATCTTCCTTGAAGACATCGATGACTCCTCGAACATCGGGTTTGAAATTTTCAAAACCTTTAATGCCATTACCAGAAAAAAAGCTTCACTCCTTTACCAAGAAAGCATTTCTTGAAGTCTCTGACCTCTAATTATAAGGACAATGAGTCATCTGATAATGATGGGTCCTTTGGTTTTGCAGTTTGGCACACCAAATGTCCTGGATAGTTTAATTTCAAAGGAGTCTAGACTGAAAGATCTATATGAGAATTTGCAGACAGCCAGTAGAGTGGACCTTTCATTACTTTGGATGCTTGGGCATTAGAAACCATAGCCCAAGGTTACTGCCTTCCCTTTATTCCGAGACCTCAGAACCATCCACCGGGGAGCCATTCTTTGAAGGTTCCAGATCCGCGCCTTGTGCAGGAAATTTTGACCCTGCTAGAGAAAGGTGCTTTAGAGCGGGTACCTGTAGCAGAGAGGACAAATATTTCCTGATTCCCCAAGAATCATGGAGGACTGAGACACTTGACCAAGTTCCTCAGGAAGGACAAGTCAAGATGGTCACACTTTCTCAGATCTTTCAGGCCCTCCAGCTCCAGGATTGGATGGTGTCATTGGACTTTCAGGATGCTTATTTTCATGTGCCAATCCATCTCGAGCACCGAAGGTACCTGAGGTTCGCAGTTGGCGGTTCTCATTATCATACATACGAAAAAGGTAGCAGGTGCCCCTCTCTGCAAAGAACATGGCATGATAACCTGTTCTGTAGTTTTATCCCAATTTCCGAGTCCGCAGCCATCGCTTTTTGCTGACTGTACTTTTCACAAAGGAGCTATATACATTTGCATATCAGTCTTTGTCCCGCACACAAGGGTTGTCCAGCACCGAAATGCCAGGCAAACGTCCTTTGAACAAGAGTACCACACAGCAACCCCACACACGTGTTTCAGCCTTGTTGGGCCTCATCAGTGAGGTGGATCTCTGCCTATCTGATCGCAGTGAGCAAGGGGTCCACATCTGGGGTTCCCCCAGGTAACTTAGGGTGACCAACCCCAAGTTACTTGCAAAAATCAAAAAAGGTAGCAGGCACCCCTCTCTGGAAAGAACATGGCATGATAACCTGTTCTGTCGTTTTTTCCCACTTTGAGATTCCACGGCAATCGGTTCTCATTATCAGTTTTGAGCCTGCCATTCGAGCTGACCTCCGCCCGAGGGTTTTCACCAAACTGATGACGGTGGTGGCAGCGAGTCTCAGGAGAAGGGCGATTTGCGTCTACTGCTACCTGGACGATTAGCTAATCAGGGCGCATTCTCCTGAACAAGTCCTGTATCATCTCAACGTCACCTGCCACTCTCTTCACAGACTGGGCTTCCCCCTCAATTACAAGAGGTCCCATGTGACATCATCCCAAAAGCTCCAGCTCATCAGAGCTGTACTGGATACATCCTTGGGAAAGAGCTTGTCACGCGAGGTGAGGGCTCAAGACATTCTGCAGATGGTCCCCAGGTGTCAGAGTTCCCAGCATCTGCCGGCCTTCGACTTTTTGAGGTTGCTCGGCCTCATAGCATCCTTCATTTTTCTGGTGCCAGAGGCACGCCTGAGAATGAGATCCCTTCAATGAGCTCTCAGGACACAGTGGTCTCAATTCTCGGGCAACATGTCAAACCTATTTCAGGTTCCAAGCAGGGTCTCGCAGGATCTTCTGTGGTGGGCCTGCGAGGACAATATTCTGAAGGGAGAACCTTTTTGGCAACCATGGCCAGAGATTACAGTAGTGATGGACGCCACACTCACAGAGTGGGGAGCCACGCCAACGATCTGACAAAAGGCGGCCGTTGGTCTCCATCGGAGTCCAAACTACGCATCAATCTTTTGGAGCTGAGGTCAATCAGATTAGCGCTAAAGGCCTTTCTGCTCTCTGTAAGGGGAATGAAAGTCCTGATAACAACGGACAACACAGTGCCCATGTGCTACCTCAACAAGAGAGGAGGTGTAGGGCCACTACCACTGTGCAGAGATGCAATGCAGCTCTGGTACTGGGAAATTCAAGAAGAAATCTCCCTATCGGCAGATCAACTAGCCGGAGAGTATAACACGGCGGCGGACGCTTTGAGCAGGCAGCGCACAGTCTTCCCGCGAGCGGGAACTAGCTCAGGAAGTCCTTCAAGAGATCTTCACCCTTTGTTGAACCCCTCAAGTGGATCTGTTCATGACCAGTGTGAACCGGAAGTTTATTTTATTTTAATTCTTTTATTGTAGTTTTTTAGTTTTATACACAAAACTTTTATTACATCCAATTACATTAACATCATTCATCATCTCATACGTTAACCAAGGAAAGAAAAAGGAAAAGAGTTTGTGAAAAAAGGAAAAACTAGAAGGAAAGAATCGTCATTCGAACCAATATGTAAGTATACAAATTAGATCCACGATGCTGATTTTCAAAAGGCAATCGTTATTCAAGTGTCTATCTTCTTGTTTCACTTTTATGGTCGCTACCAACTCTTATTATACTGTCAATTTGAAGATTTTATCCATGTAGTCGACCACTGCACATGAAAGTATGATGTTATTGCCCATTAACAGATACGACCACCACTCTTCCATATTATTGTTTTTTGGAGCAAACCGTCCCAATAGATTGGATCTCACTGTTGCGGTTGCCCCACATTCGATCAACAGATGTTTTGTTGATTCTGGATGTTGCTTACGGTAGCGACAACAGTCATCTTTTATATTTTTGTCGCGTCTTAACCACAGCATCTCTTTTGTCTTGAGTTTAGTTTTAATCTTAAAAACTGATCTCTATGGTGTCTTGATGGGCATCTTACTAGATATTTTGGTTGTTTATTCAGGCTAATTCCACTAGTGCCGAGATAAGAGCAGATTGCAGGTCTCTTCTTTTTTCTAAATTGACAATCCAGCTCCATTTTTCCAGTTTCTTTTTTGCCAGTTGAGGGCAAGCAATTAGCAGTTCTTTTTTTTTTTATATCAGCTGCAGCAAGTACTTGTTCCATTTTCATCTTCCATTCCTCTAGAAGACCTGTATGAGATTTTTCTCTTACATCTGAGAGGATCTGGTACGGTGGAGCCGGCTCAACCAGACACATTTTCCTCAGGGTTGCTAAGGATTTCCATAGCACTGTATTATACAGTGAATTTATAGCAAGTTCGTGTCGTAGTAAAATTATTGAAACATATTGAGGGAGTCTCAGGACCTTTCGCCAGAAGTTACCTCCATATCTTCTGGTCAAGGTTCCATCCTGCCTCTGCACCAAATATTACTGTGTGTATTACTTTTTGTAAATAGAAAGTGAGTAATGGTTGCATTGAAAATTTCCCATAGTCTCTATGTAATTTTGCGCCTTGGAGAGCAAGTGTTGTCATACGATCTGTCAAGTTTTGATGCCATGACTGTTCGCAGATTGAGGTATTAAAAACCATAAGAATTTTTTTGACAATGTTTTGCAGAAAATTTCATCTACGTGCCATTGAAACTTGCAGTTTGACCCTGCTTGTGAGCCAATTGCCATTATTTTTGTTTTTGATGTATTCATTTCAAGTTCGTTTTGGTATAGGTAATCATGCAACCTGTTTAGCAGTCGCTGAAGACCTATCTGGGTGCAATCCAATAGTACAAGGTCATAGGCATAGGTTATGCAGCTCACAGGCTGGTTATTTGTGGAGGAAAACTCAGGGCTTGGTCCAGAGCTGCAGGTAGATCAGCTATAAATAGTTTAAACAGCTGTGCTGCCAATGGGCACCCCAGCATTACACCTTTCCCAGTTATTTGTATTTGTATTTTATTTATTTGTATAGCGCGCTAGGCCCGAGGGCAACCAGGCGCATATCTTAAGGCACAGGGTACAAAAAATGGCATTGATACAGTTACAGGCAAAGATTAAATTCACAGATGCATATCTTAAGGCACAACGGTACAAATTCTCAAGCAAAAGTGCCAGTAGTACGTGAGTAGTGGAGCAGGTGGCTTAGGCTGGTAGTAAGTGAGGTGTAGAAGATAGTGTTACTCACCGAACCGGAAGGAGTACTTGATTCCAACCTGGATCGAGACGTGAGGCGAGCCGTGGAAGTCTTCAGAAAACCCAGGTCCCCTGATTTCAAAAGAATCAGGCTTCCTCTTAGAGAGGGGCTCTTTTTCACGACGTACCACTCTATTATGTAAAACAAGACAGAGTAGTCTATAATGCAAAAGAGCGGAATTGAGCGCACCACCAAGCAATGCTGCAAAAAATACAAAAACTGTTTTGAGTATAACGCCAACCAGGTGTGAAGGGTATACAATTATTGAACACAATAGAATCACTGGTACCTGAGGTAGTGGAAATGAAGGCCTTGAGAGGATCAGTTCAGAAGAATGTTAAGAGTTCCAAATGAGGGATGACAACGAAAGGATAAAATAAAAAATGGGAAGGTTAGTATAGGTAGGACAACCCGAACGGCACGAGGGACGCACTAGGACCGGGTTTTTGCAAAACTGGAAAGCGTTCGTACTGCACTTTAGTGGAAAATACACATAATCTTCACAGGATGTAACAGTCAAATAAGTAGGTGAGGTAGAAGTAAATCCTTAATTTAGGCAGGGCTGGAAATATGACTAAACTGATAGAAGACTTAATTCGGCTGGAAGCAAAGCTCTTGCTGTAAGAAGAAAATAGAAGACTGGAATTCCGTTCTCAGCGGGGAATGATGTGCTGAAAACCCGGCAGAAGAACAGGCTGAGCGGGGAGCTCAACAGGAGCTCGGCAGTGTAAGGAGACTGCGAGCGGATTCAAAACCAAGGCAATAGATACCGAAGGACAAATCCAGGAAGCAAAACAGGAGACGGAAGCCAAGGTCTGGTAACGGTAGATCAAATACAAAGCAGGATACTCGGAGGGTGATCCGAATGGAATAAGCCGTCTGAAGGCTACGAAAAGGAACGCCGTAACGATCAATTAGCAGCAACGAAGCTCCCGCGGCTGACTGCTTTTAAGGAACAAGGAGGCGTGGCTGCCGTGAAAGCGAGGCACGTCTGATCAGGTGACTAGGAGATCTACGTGACCCAAACAGTTTCCAAGGCAACTTGTAACGCTGCCAGAGCGAATTCCCCGATTGCGAGATACTCCGTGGAAACGATCTTTTCGGTAATGTCCTTTGTTGCTGCGGTATTGAAAAGCGAGGCGGACGGGAGGGTTCTGATGGATAGTGGCAAGGAGTTCCAGATTTGGATGCGAGGACTGGGAAGCTGACGCCTCCGGCAGTCTGCAGGTTGTATTTCGGTATAGTAAGCGATTGTGCTTGGGCAGATCTTAGTGTCCGTGAGGGGATGTATTGAGAGAAGCGGGAAGTTAAGTAGGTAGGGCCCTGGTTGTTGACACATTTGTGAGTGAGAGTGAGTGATTTGAGCGAAATTCTTTGGACGACAGAGAGCCAATGGTAGCTCTTCCTGGTGTCAGAGATGTGCGCCGACCTAGGAATAGAGAGGGCTGCTCTGATAGCATTGTTTTGGGCGATCTTAAGTTTGTTGAGGTTGCGTTGGTTAGTACCTTGATAAAGTGCGTTGCAGTAATCAAGTTTAGACATAACCAACGTCCTGGCGAGAGTAATGCAGTTCTGGGTAGAGAGGAATGGGCGGCAGGCTGTAATCAACTTACAAGTGTAGGCTGAGGCAGCGGCGACTGCGTTCGTTTGTCGGTTAAGGGACAGTGTGGAATCAAGGTAGATACCCAAAGTTTTGGTCTCTTTAGCCACTTTGATGGAGTTGCCATCAATGTTGAAGGTGCTGAAGGACGGGTCAAGCTTGCTAAGTCTTTGTTGGCTGCCAAGGATGAGGAGCTCTGTCTTGTCATCATTGAGACAGAGCTTGTGATGTGCCATCCATGCTTGGACGACTTGGTATACGTTGTTCAAAGCTTTGGCGTCTGCGATGTAGTCACCAGTGAAGGGTATGAGTATCTGGGTGTCATCCGCGTAGTTGGTGTAGGTAACACCCAGATAGTCAAGCACATCGAACAAAGGTTCGGTGAAAACATTGTAGAGCGTAGGAGATACGCACGATCCTTGAGGAACTATGCATGTCACCGGAGATGGGTCAGCAGAAGCAGTGGGTGAGAATACTCTCATGAGTCTATTGTCCAGGAAGGATCTGATCCAGTTAGTGGCATTTTCCAAAAAGTGGCCAGCAGATTTCAAGTGTTGGTATAGGATTTAGTGATTGACCAGATCGAAGGCCGCAGAGAGGTCCAAGAGTAGTAGTAGGGCTAGTTTGCCATTACCTCCATTTGAGTTTTCAGATCTAATAAGGCTGTTTCTGTCCCATTCCTGGGTCTGAATCCAGATTGTCTTGTGCCAAGTAAGTTATTAGTCTCCAAATACTTCTGTATCTAGAGGTAGGCCACTCTATCTAAGATTTTTAGGGGGAACGGGACTGTGGTGATTGGTCTGAAATTAGTAGGTATGGACAGATCAAGTGTAGGCTTTTTCTGCAGTGGGATGACCCAGGCGTCCTTAAAGTTGTTGGGCACAATTCCGGAATGAAATGAGGGATTGATGAGGTGGTAATGAAGGGAGTAAGGTCGTGGGCAGATTCCTTAATGATAGGGGCAGGAGTCCCCTTGGCAGTTGGAAGGTTTAAGGTTGCTGATCATTTTTTCAACCTCAGTGATAGTAAGAGGAGTGATGCTAAATGGGGGCTGGGTGAAAGTGGTAGGTGTTTTAGGTGCCATAGGTTTGGAGAGGAGAGAGTTTTGTTTGGCATTGATTTTGGCTTGTAAAGTGGTTATTTTGGAGAGGAGAGCATTTTGGATGCTATTGCATCAAGAGCTGTCTTTGTTACAAGTATCTGGTATAGGCAAAGGGGATTCTAATTCTTTGAGAATTTTGAAAAGCTCCTTCGTGTTGGATTCAGCTTGCGAGATGCGCAGGTTATACGTTTCTTTTTTTGCCTGTATAATCGCTTCCTTGTGGTTAAAGGATGCAATGAAGAGGTTGTCTTTGTTAGAAGCACAAGGGAGACTTTTCCAAAGTGATTCCGCCTTGTGTTTTTCTTTACGCAGAGCTTGAAGATGTCGCGTGAACCACGAGTTCAGGTGAGCTTGTTGTTTAGCTTTCCTGAGTTTGAGCAGGGCTATAGTGTCAATAGCTTTGAGCAGTGTTCGGTTGAAAGTGTCCACCAAGACCGTAGGGTCGTTATAACATGTGGCCCAGTTGTTCAGAGTGGGTAGGGTAAGCGGGAGTAGCTTGTCCCTGGTGATGTCCTTTTTATTCCTGGTGGGGATAGAGGGGGCTATTGTAGGTTTGGTACTAGGAATGGTGGCTGGTAGTTGGAAGATAATGACGTGGTGGTCGGACCAAGCACCGGCTGAGTTGGAACTTATCGTAGTATTACAATTTCAGTCTACGATCCAGTCAAGCATTCTCCCTTTGTTGTGTGTAGGTTCGAGGTTACGTTGTTGGAAGCCTAGGTTTGACACAAAGCTTGCAACTTCAGTGGCCATTAGATCCTTGGGGTCAGACAGTCCAAGATTAAGCCCCCATAGCAGCAACACTTGTGAATTAGGCTTAGTATTGTTGGATAGGATAGTCATTATATCTTCTGCAAAGGAGGAGAGGGGACCGGGTGGTCTGTAGATGAGGTGAAGTGACGCTGTATTGGTAGGTGAGAGTGAAAGTTTCACTGATGGTGATTCAGCTGAGCAGCAATTAATGTTGGGGATCGGTCTCATGTCGATATTATCCCTATGTATGAAGGCAACACCGCCACCTTTGGACAAATTAGATAGGCGGTCATTTCTAAGGATAGAGTAAAGATAGAGTTCTTATCTCGTTCGATAGTTCTCCTTCATTGTTCACACGAACGTGAATGGAGGTGTCAATATGTAGGGCACACACAGGAGCCAACAGATCCGCAGGACAGTCCCATTGAGAAAGCTTCTGCCACAGCAAATCTTGATTAATACTGTCGAAGGCTTGTCTCATATCGACAAATGCCAGGAATAGTTGTTTATGTCCTTTCATCGCTTCTAGTTTCAGTATGTTTAATAGCAAGAGGTTCACCTCGGTCCCCACACCTTTTGTGAACCCAGTTTGCAGGACATTGCAAATCTTTGCAGTAGCTGCCCAATGTGCCAACTTTTGTTGTACAAATCAAACAAAAACCTTTCCAATCGTATCCAGAAGGGCAATCGGGCGATAGTTAGACGGCTCCGCCCGACTGCCCTTCTTGAAGATCGGAACAATTACGGCCTTCAACCAGGAGCCCAGGTCGACTTTACGGGTGGCGATCTTTTTAAACAAAGCTTCGATAAACACCGTCCAGCCCTCCTTATTTTGTTTTAGCATCATATTGTTGACGGGAGCCGGACCAGGAGCCCGCAGTTTTTCAGATGCTTGATGGCATCATAGATGTCCTCTGTGCTGTTTCTTGTACATTCCAAGCCTTGTTGCAGATGGTTAGGTTGGCAGATTCCAGTCTCGTTGGTTTCTTATATACTATCCCAAAATAGGATTCCCATTCAGCAGCTGACATTTGATTTGCAATGCTAGAATTACATTTTGAATTCGTCTTGTTGAATATTGCCCAGACTTCTCTTGACTTAAGTTTCACAATGAAATCCAACATATGCTCGCCTCTTTCTTGATCTCGAATGATAGTATTTGATTTTTGTCAATTTCGAAATTGTTGGTGAAGATTTTTTATCGCTTTTTCCATTTCATCTTTCAGGGTGTTTTTAAAAAAATAATCTGTCCCTGCGAAGTTTTCTTTTGGCAAGCTGCACCACTCTACTGTAGGTGTGTTTATGCTTATGTCCTTCAACTCTTGATCGTGTAATGTTCACCACATATTGTAGTAGCAGAGGTGCATAATTGATATCGTCATTTTTTTGTTCGTCGAAAAGTTTATTATTTAGTTCTTGTATTTGATAATCTTGGATTCGTAATCTGTTGCCTGCCGAGTTACTGTAACAGGGGCATCATAGACCTGAAATTTAACAGTTTTCCTCATAAGCCAAGAGTGTTGCAGCACATTATGATCGCTTTTGTTCTCATAAAGCACCTGAAGCTCTACTATTTTTTGGATAAATTATTTGAGGCCCAGATGTAATCCAAGATTTTTCAATTTTGTTCTTTGATCCAAGTGAAGTTTTGTGGAACATCACCTTTGAAGTTACCATTTAGCATTGAACAGTCTCGGCATTGCAGAGCAGAATTCCATCTTTGTCCTCGAGGAGGAAGATCGTTCCACGTCATTGGGATGTTAATGTTCAGCTTCTTATTTTCCCAAACCAAGAATAGTTCAGGTTGCCACACACTATTATCAATAGGTTTGAGTACCTTTCAGAATTTCATGTGCTGCCGATGCGTTTGATTTCAGAGGAGCAGGAATCCTGAATTTGGGGATCTGTCCCAGTTATTACCCATCGGACAACACTCATATGGACTGTACCATTTCAATATCGGCCCTGATTTGATAAAGGCTCAGGCGAGTCAAAACACGTGTTATCACTAAGTAGAGGGCTACAATTTTTTCAACGTTTTGATTATGCAATAAAACAATCGATTACTTTTCCACTGGCGCTGAGTCCTGGAGTCACCTTCTTTCTTACCTTTCAGAATATTCATCAATCATGGTAGTGACTGAGTTGATAAACTGTTCTGCGATGATCATTGTAGGGTTCCAATAGCAATTTAACAACAACAAATGGCAGCGCTCGTCAGTGTTGGCTTCCCTTGACTCCAATATAGTTCCTTGCAGAAACAGGTTCGGGTTTTTTGACTCAAGGACTAACAACCAGTTGTTCATTTTTATCATTGTTAGTAGCCCCGAATATGGCAGACCCAACAGATTTTTCCTTGCAGGATTTAAGTACATGGAGTAGCCATCTTTCGTTGATGTCTCCCTGAGCCATGTCTCTTGTAGACAGATTGCAAAATTATTTTCTAGACTCACTGCAAATTCGTTGAATAAATGCCGAAAGACTCTTGTGTTCCATGAAATTAACACACATGGTTCTTCGGCTACCGTATTTCATGGTTATTGTCTTTGAAAGCCATAGTCCTCTCCAGTGTTTCTGTCCCGGGCATTTGATCTTTGAGTTTTTATTGGATTTGGGAGCTGACAAGTCATCATACTTCTGAGCGATTCCTGCTGTTCTCCGTTAGTTTCTGACTCTAGATTGTTCTCTTCAGAGGTTAGATCAAGTGGTTCTATAGAAATCTCAAACCCAAAGAACAGTAATTCATCGGTGGCTTCAAGGATCGTTTTCTTAACTGCTTGAGATTTTATATGCAGTAAGACTTGATCAGAACGCTTCTCAGTTGTGTATTCCACAATCTTGATGTCCTCGGATTCAACAGTCCGTAAAGTCGGAATGCACTTGAATAATCTCATGACGTTTCTGCGGTTTAGATTTACTTCCTTGTCATCAGTATGTATATTTTGCAGACGCAATTTTCTGTGGTTTATTGAACAACATCACTTTGTTTGTCGTGACCTGATCACTGGAGAAGGATTGTTTCTTCCGTTGGCTCATAGTAAGCTTTGGATTCAGTTTAGTTTGCTCGTTTATCTTCAAGGGCTCGTTCAGTCGTGATTCTTCAGCACATGATTTAAGGGCAAAACCCAGTGTTTTTTTTTAGTTGACTATTATTCGAGATTGTTTTAATGGATGACTTCGACTCACGGCTTGCTGACCTGCCTCAGGGGCGGCATCTTCGCTATTTGTGTCATCTTAAATCGAATATGTCGATAGGTCGCACAGGTCTACCGAATTTGAGGTAGAAATTGAGTTGTCATCCTCAGACTCGTCTCGCTGAAGTTTGCTCGAGGTAATATTACCAACTTTCAGCAATGTTTCGCTTTTAGACTTTTCGTCGGTTGCAGATTCACCTTTGCTTGTTAAAGGCTTAGAAAAGAGGCCAGGTCTAGGTGGAGTAGACAAATTTCGTATAAACTTTCTCATGTTTGTACATTGTCTCTTTGCTGGGTTATTTTTTTGTTTTGCTTTCTACAGCTCCCGGGAACCGCTGCATTTGTTCACCATATCTTCACGTGTTTGTTTTTTTTTGCTGAAAAAATGCCAAAAGATTGTTGTTTCTTTTCCATGGTAACTCTTTTTTTTTTTAAAGGGTCCTGAAAACGTATTGATGTTTTTATCATTGTTTGTCACAGAGTCCCCATTTGCTGTTTCATTATCAATCGCGTTGTGTGTACTTGATTTTTGATCATTTACTCGTGAAGATTTATGATCATTCACTAAGTGAGGTTGACTATCATAGACATCAGTCACTATTTCTTCCTGTTCAACTGTAGTTCTAATAGGAACAGGTGTTTGGGATAACAGTGTTCCATTGTTCTTTTCCAATGCTTTACTGTGATCTTTAGATTGTTTTTTTGATAAATCTGAATCATTCGTGTTTACTCTTAGAATTGTTTTTTTGAAGCAAAGCAGACCTTTTATCACACATTTGAGCTGGTAGTCACGCTCAATATGTCTCATCCATTTGACAGTTTCCAATAGGCCTTCAGTGAGGTCGTTATTGGATGCTTGATCTCTAGCAGCCAGCTCACTAAGTCTCTGTTGCCAACGCAAGGTTAGCTCAGCTTCACATTCCAATTGGGTTTGAAGAAATCCAGTGAAGCTTTCCATTTTCGTTATTTTACTAGTAAGATTCTGTAACATGATTGCCAGATCTCTGGAGGCCTCGTTCAACGACTCATACAGTTTGAAAAAGGGTATGAGTGCTAATGATGTTGCAGCCAGGACATTGTTGTGAATTTGAATGGAGGCCGCGGTGGATAGATGTGTCTTGTGGCTGGAGTCGAACAATTTGCCCATTCTACTTGTAGACACATTTTCTTTGTTATGACGTCTTCCCGAGTTCCGTTTGTCTGGTTGTGTTCTTTGTACAGGAGCTCCAACTTGTACACGCTTCAATTTTTCAAATGATGTGGAGCTTTTTTCTCCTTATAGTAGTATTTGACTCTGAGGGCACAGCGTCAATTTGCCATTATAATTTTCAGCTGAATCTGAGAGATTGGATAAATGTTTTTCACTAGTCCGTGAAAGATTAGAGAAGCTTGCACATAGTTTTTCCTTGACCATCAGGTAATCGGCGTTCAAGCGGTCCACCAATCTTACTTCACGGGCTGCAACATCGAGATTTACATCTTCCTCAAGGGAAAGTATGGATTCCCTTAGTTCCAAACCTGTCATTAACGCGTCTTCCGCCTGACTTATGTGAACCGGAAGTGCGAACTGTACTGCTCCAGGGAATTTCCCCAAGAGGAGCTCCAGGAGACGCGTTTTTTGGTCGACTGGGAGTTTCCAACCCTGTACGCGTTTCTTCAGCCCCCGTTATTCCTCACTTGATCAGGAGGTTGAGAAAGTTCGGGAAACACATGATCCTAATTGCGCCAGATTAGGTCAAGAGGACGTGGTACCCGGACCTTCTGGACATGTCCATCTGCCCTCCAATATGTCTTCCACAAGGAGTTATTACCAATTTAGAGGAGCTGGTAGGGAACGAACCCAAGGAGGCACTAAGAAACAAAGTGCTAGCATGGCTATGCCAGCGGACTGGACTCTGATTTATCAGAATCTCTGACATTAAATTCTTCGGAGGATTGACAAGTGGTGCTCTCAGATCAGAATAACCGAGACTGTGTGCTTTTGGGGTGTGGTTGAAGCAGTCTTCCACTCTTTATGAGCATCTGCAAAGATCCTCCTAATGGCTCATCCAATTTGAACCTGGTAGTTGACTTAGTGCAACCATTATACCCTTTTCTGGTGTGTTTGTTTTTCTTGTTTTAAGTTTGTTAGCGCTCTGAGGCCTTTGGGTGTGTGGCACTTTATAAATATTGGAATAAATAAGTAGGCAGAAAGAGCTAATAAAATCAAAGAAAATTACTTTGCCATGCTACATAGCACGTAAGGACTAAAATGTACTACATAGTAAAACCATATCCATACATATAGCTACAATATAAATGAAGAATATATCAAAACTCTCAGAAGACTATTTTCATTATTATAAAGAAAACAAGTCAAATATCACATGGTAAGCCATGTATTCCCTATACTTATTCGAAGGTCTATATAGACTAAAGAAATCTTGTTCCGTATCATGCATGTAAACCATGTTTCTCAAGTTTTCTCATCTAATGTATTAAAACTCTACATTTAGCCAAGAGTAAAGAAAGACACGTTAATGTAGTATTCATTCAGCATTTCAATAAACAATCCTAGAATGTGTCCTGTTGGTGAGTGAGCGATAGCAGTACCCATTATAGTGCACAATTTACTGACCACGGCTTGACAGAAAACAGAATTGACCAGCGGACATTTTCATGCAGTGACAAATTGGCTTCTGCCCTGCAGGAGTACAAGGATGTTTAGACTCAGCCCTCACACTTCTACAAACCAAATGTGAACTCAATCATAACGGCAAAATAGGCACAGTTAAGATATATACCTCCTTCGCCTTCTGTGGAACGTGAGTCAGGGGATGTGATTGTGAACCAGTAGCAACCCAAACAGCATAGTAGAACAGTTCAAAATATAGGAATGTCCAAACAAGGTTCTATAAAAATATACACTGTTTAATTAAACACACCATGTGCCCGAACAACTAAATAGAGAAACAATCCAGAAAACACACCCCTGAGGAAAGAACATAGAATAAGCAAAAATAGCAAGATACAGCACTCAGGTAATGAATTGGAGGTGATGGGCAGATAATAACTAGTGTTTGGAAAAAGGATATGTTCTGGTGCAAAGATTTATTAAGGGTGACTTAACCAGTCTCTATGGCCCAAAGATGTACCAACAGGGCTGTTGGCTGGCAATAAAATCTTTCTGCGGTTCGACTGCTACAAATTTGGCTTTTTGATGCTGTGCGAGCCGAATGAGCTACGTTCGGGTGTGGAGGATCATGTAACCCTGAAGCGGGGCGCAGGCACGAAGCTGGTTTGAAACAGTAGCTCAGAGCAGTTCATGCAGCGTTTGATCGATGCAGCTCGGATGGCTCACTGGGATCAGTTTGAAGATCACGTCCGGTTTGAATCGTGGTAACTGCTGGTTAGGGTCAGCTTGTGACACTTCAGCGGTTTCGAGAAGCGGTCCAGTGATGGTTTGAAGCTTTGATCCTGATGATCTGAGGGACAGTATGATGCAGAGCAACTTGATGTTGAGCCAGTTTGAGTCATTTGGAAACCACTGGCTCGCATCAATGCATGACAGGATGCTTCCAGTAGCTCAAGACGAGGTCTGGTGATAAGCGGTTCCTCCAAGCCGTACACGTGACAGGCTTTGTTTGGGACATGTCATTGAACTAAACCTCACTGTGTTTCGAGAGATGCTCAAAGTGCGGATCGTGAAGACCACCAGGGTCTGTTTGACAGTCAGTTTGGAAAAGATGCTCGTGACTGGATGCACAGTTTGAGTTGGGCTATTCAGTGGAGTGTTCGAGGGTCCAGTCCGACTGTTGATGAAAATTGTCAATGAAGATCCTTGTGGTTCGAACCGTGCAGGTGCAGCAATGGATTATTGTTTGAGCTGAGGTAACGCCGCATTCAGTGGTCACTGTGCAGTGGCTAACTGGTTCAAGCTTGAAACACGGTTCAAATCGGTTCGCCGGCAAAAACCCAGGGATCTTTGTTTCGACCTCCGGTTGCTGTGAGTCCCAATCCCGGCACTCAAGGATAACATGTAGCCCCTGTTCTCTGGCTTCCAAACACAGGGATGCTGGCACACAACCGCAGTAGTCCCTCACTATGGTGCGGTCCAGGGTACCGTTGTGACTGGGAGAGAGACGGGTCTTGCTTCAACAGCAGGTCACATCCAATGTGCCCTGGGGATGGTTAGGGAGCAGAGCTTGCCTCTGCCTTGAACACTCAGTCTTCCCTCTGTCACAGGGCCTTGGAAATATTAGCTCTCCCAACAGAGTTCCATAAACATTCTTCCTTAGGTGTTTGTTCCAAGGTGAATCAATGAAGGAATGGGAGAATCCTTCTTTTAAAGGCAACAGTGTACAGTTGATTGGACAAAAGCAAGCCTGCTTTATGGGTCCAATACCTACTCTTGAAGCAAGTCGACTTTGCCTTCTGACATCACACCTAAAGTGCTTTGTGTTAAAGGAAGTGGAAGCGACAGGAAGGAAGAGGGCTAAAGCAAGAACATAAGAGGGTGGAACTTTCCTCCAGCTGGTCTGAGCACCCTCTGTCTACACTAACTCGGCCCTCTTCCCTTGTCAATAGCATCAAAGACTATTTTGGTATGCAGCACCCAGCTGTGAGGCTAGTCCTTTTGTGAAGGGTGTGTCCTTTGATTCATATTCCCAGGACAGCCTCCTGTGGAGTTGGTGTCTCACTGGAGAGGGTTTTACCTGCTCTCACAAAGGACGAAAGAGAGGCAACACCCAAGGCTACAATATTTCTGGGAGCAGCACAGACAGCCTGGCTAGGAGGTGAGGGGTGGGTACACATAATCCAACCACAGCGGAGTTGGGCTCACAGGGCTGGCACATGTGTGGTACCAATTTGATGTGGCTGTAATAATTATGAGAAATACCATCCACCATACCTTAACTCAGGAATGGCTTACATTTAAAGTTTAAAATACCACCAGGTTAGTAAACTTATAATTATGGGGTTTGAAAACAGAGGTGCATATCTTAAATGCAACCCCTGTGCTGCAGAGACGTGGCTGTCACTGCAGCTGTCCAATGGGCAACGGTGTGTTTTGAACCTGCTCTTTGCCACTGTCAAGGAGGCGCTGCAGATCAGACTACTGAGACAGCAAGGCACAGGTGTACACTATGATTTTGGTTTGGAGTTTATGAAAGGGGAATCTAATTAGCAGATTACTCTTTCTGAAATTGAATGATCTGCATCATTTAATTAATTTAATAAAATAAAAAAACAGGGCTTCTACACTTTCGCCTGGCGGCAATCCATCACACAAGACACGTGAATAAAGTCAGCAGGCTCGGCACCACAAAGTGTGCATCTTTGTGGTCTGTCCCTATCCATAGCATGTAGCCCAACAAGAGTTTAATAGAACCTGTGAATGTATTTGTAATTAATTATTCACGATGCTTACATCAACATTTTATTTACTCAGTTTTGTTATCCAGGGCTGCCATTTCATGTTTTGTTTGTCTACACATCCTAGATATCAAAGCCGCGCTAGACACTGTATTAGTAAGGTGCACAATTGTGCAAGTTAGAGGAGGTTTAAAGAAGTCATACATGTAGCTTTTAATGTGTCTTTATTTCATAATATTTATTTTATTTTTTTCCTTTATAAAGCGCACAAGCAGCCTAGGGGCATAATATAGCAATAGTATTTGCGTATAGAGTCTATGAAAATAACTTTCCAAAGGTTGGAAACCCGTCATTGTCCATTGTATATTCCTACATTTCTATACTTTTCTAGTACCATATTCTACGCATACCATTGTCCACAGTAAAGGTGGCGTTAGGCGAGTGCCAGGTGGCAGCGAATATCTAAGTTGCCTATTGTTGGATGAGGCTGTGACATTGTGCAAGTAAGATCAGAGATTTCTTCCCTCTCGCCCTAATGCCACCAAGGTGTGTATAGCCTTTTACTCCCTCTAATGTGGTGTGCTCCATACACGATAGTTTATGGGAAGGAAGGTGGGCCTGGAGCAAGACATTGCTCTGGTTCAGAGTATGGAGTGAAGGGCCTTCCCAGTCACCTGCAAGAGAGGTCGGGTATAAGAAGCTAGAGCCCTCCGAATGAAGAGAAGCAGTCAGATGGGATGACCGAGAGCAGGGGAAGAAATTGCAGATGGATTATGAGGAGAGTTTTTGCCGGTGGGTGGCACTGGACCTTCATTCCAACAGTGTAACTAGTCTTAGCTTAATGAGATTAATGTGAGGGTCTCTGGGAAGTCTCACATTCATCCAAGGGACTTGTGGACATCTAAAAAAAAAAGCCTGCATTTCTGTTGCCAAGCCAAGAAACTAGTGAGAGTCTCTTAGAATGGCGGCATTCACCCTCACAATGTCCAGGGAGCTTCTGTCAAAGAGTTCTCTGCTGGCACAGTGTAGAGCCTGGGAAGTCTCGGTGAAAAGGTTCTTGCATTCTGATAAATCAATACAGAGAAGCCTCTGAGAAACTGTCAATATTATTGGAAAATAGGCATTGATGAGAACACTCGCCTAGACTTGCAATCCAGAGAATATATGCAGACGTGGAGGGCAGGCCTCCCAGACTGCTAGTTCTGGTAAGGAGTACAAGAATTGAGGGCATGCCTCTCCGTGATTAGAACTGAGCAGCCTGTTGGTCCCATTTTTCCCCAATTAAATAAAGAAAAGTAACCCTTTTTCTGCTTTACGAGTGTTGTCTGTCGAGCTGTATGGCCACACACACACACCAGTAAAATGCCAAACCTAATCGGATAAATCATTGCATAAAATGAAACCCAAAACAAGGGTCTGCCAACACTACTCCCACCAGAAAATTCAATCAAGGTCCTTCGAAAAGCTTAAGACCACAAACAGTCTTTTGTTAAAGACTTTGGGCCTATTACACGGTAGGCGGTAGGGATTTAACGTTACCGGTAATGGAATACCGGTAATGTTAAATCCCCATGCTAATTACGACCCGGCTCATCGCTATTAGCGGCACCGCTAAGTACGGTGCCACTAATAGCGGCCAGTCCACGGGCGCGCGACCCCCCCATCCTGTAAATAACGCCATGCCGCTAATAGCACACCATCACAAGGTGAGCGGACATGCCAATAGCGACATGGTAAAGCCCCCAAAACCCCTTACCGGCATGGCGTTAAAACCGCCATCGCGAACCACTCGTTAAAATAACTGTGCAGTGTTACCACCTGCCACAGGTGGCCACAATCAGCACAGGTGGAGGCAATGGAGACTGTTGCTGCTCAAAAGGAGCACACCACACCCCTTCCCACACCCCGTCCCACACCAAGATGGTTCCAATACAAGCAGCATTACATGGCCTGGAGGACCTGATAGCAGCGCAGCTGCAACAACAACAGGCAGCACAGAGGAGACGGAGGAGGAGGACAAGACAGGCACAGCAAGCACCACCACGGCACCTAATCATACCACAGAGGCACCCACCAATTCCCAGGATCAGAGCCAGTCCATTTAACCTAACACCTGAGCAGATAAACACCCTGTACCGTCTGGACTGGGATACCATCACCCACATCGTGGACATGATACACCACGACATTGTGAGCCTCATGGACATCAGAACTGCCATCCCCCCCCTCTACTGAAGGTGGGGACTGTGCTCCACTTCCTGGCCACAGGCACCTACCAGCATACAGTGGGGCAGATGCATGGCATCTCCCAACCAGTATTCTCACGCACACTGAACCAGGTACTCAATGCCCTCCTGAAGCATGCACCCGAACACATATACATGCCACGGACTGCCCAGGAGATTGCAAAAACCAAAGTCGGTTTCTAATCACTGGCAGGCATCCCAAGTTGCATCGGGGCCATCGACTGTACTCATGTGGAATTGGTCGTCCCACATCACAATGAAGTAGTGTACTGAAACAGGAAGCAATTCCACTCCATCAATGTCCAAATGGTATGTGACGCCAACAAGATAATCGCACATTGCTGTGCCCGATTTCCCAGATCTACCCATGATTCCATGGTCCTGCGGAACTCAACTATCCCACGCTACATGGCGCGACAAACGGGACAGCGTTTGTGGCTACTTGGTGAGTAGCAGGCCAAGCACATGGCAGTGTGCTTGGGGGGGGGAGAGATAGATACTCCAACTGGGCGTGCGTGGGGGGGAAAGATAGATACTCCAACTGGGTGTAGCCTGTAGTCCATCGTCCACATGCACATACAGATGTAAGCCAATGAAATGAACAGGCCACACTTGAGGTGAACAGTAACAGGACCCCATTGCTTCCCCCATATAGGGTACGCCGGCTATCCCCTGAAGAGGTGGCTCCTCACACCTCTACGGAACCCACAGAACAGGCGCGAAGAGGAATACAATCGTGCACATACCCGTACCCGCATCGTGATCGAGCAGACTTTTGGCCTATTGAAGTCATGGTTTAGGTGCATTAGCAGGTCTGGTGGCGCTCTCCTGTATGGCCATGAGAAGGTGGCCAAGATCACCATGGCATGTGTCATGCTGCACAATATGTGTATCAGACGGAATGTGCCACTGCCCCTGACGTTGAAATAGAATCACCTGATAAGGATGATGATGGTGATGAGGATGGAGGTGAAGGGGATGCAGGTCATGCAAGAGGGGATGGCCAGGAGGGACGTGCTGTGATGCAGCATCTGATCAACCAAATATTCTGAGTAACAAGTTCTCGTACTGTCACCTGGATATGGCTAGTGGTGCACTGGTGTCGGTTTGCTCACAATGGACCCTGGCGTCAATAAATTAAACATACACAATGAAGAAGTCCAGGCCTGTGTTTTGCTCTAACACCAGTGTATTAATGAACTCAAACAGGAAAATGTGCATGTACCCAAACATCCCACCACCCTACCCCTCACCCCCCACAACTGTCCCATCACACCCTACCCCCCACCCCCCACAACTGTCCCTCATGTGTCTTCCACAATTTTTGCATCCAGGCATGCACGCGGAAGCATGGATATTCACTCCCTATTGGTCATTGCCTAATCCAGCATTTGGAGGCTGCCGGGAGGAGCGCCTGGTGGTACGTGCGGAGTGTCGGAGTGGGCTTGTCTGCCGCGAACTGGTGGACAAAGAAGTGGCAGACTGTCCTGGTGCTGGTGGGAATTGACGGTCCATTGCATCCACAATGCGTGTGAGGACCTCACGAACTCTGATGAGCTCCCCACAAAGCCTGTCTGTGCAGGTCTCCATACTCTCCCTGGAGTGCCTGGATGTCTCCCCAATCTCCGCCCTGAGACGGGCAGCCTCCGCCACATGCTGACCAACCAGCACAGTGAGACCCTGTTGCTGCTGGATGATGCTGGCCAGGTCAAGGGCAGTGTCGGCCTCTGGTGGTGTGGCTGCTGTTCATTGTGATGCTGGCAGGTGTACAGATGGAGGCACCGGGGGGCTACTGAAGGATCCCATGGCCTCGTCACCAGTGATGTTGGAGCCAGGTGTGTGATGGTTCGGGGGTTCCAGGTGGGCTTGGGGTGTACATGCCCAGCTCGAATTCAGTTGGGTCCTCCACATCAGTTAATGGTGCGGTGGCTGCCGCCTCTCCTGCCGAACTAGCTGAGCTGAGGGTGGTCCCTCGGTGGCTGTGATTGGTGGTGGTGAGTGAACCTCCTGAGGTGGGGCAGTTGGGTTTGGTGTGGCCTTGGCAGTGGTGCTCGAACGATGTTTGGAACTCTGCAAATGGAGCCTTGTGCCTTTTCCCCTTGATGTCGTGGGGGTGTCCTCGGTGGGCTGTGGCCTTTTCTTCTTCTGCACAGGGGGTGCCTGGGATGCATCCTCACTGTCTGTGACCCTGTCGGGGACAAGAAGGGGGGTGGCATTGGTTAGGGTTCGATGTACTTAATGCAGGATACATCATCAATGCAGTTGTGGGCATTTGCAATTCATTGTGAAGGGTGCAGGTGATGTGCCAGTTCAGTGTCTCATCCATGCAGTGTTGTGTGTGGCACTTGGCTCTGTTGATGTGTGTGTGTGTGTTTGGGTCTGGCACTGACATGGGCAGGGTGGGATGCATGTGTGGATGTTTGGCCATCCATGAGGTGAGCCTGGGCTGACATTTGTGGGGACCTGTAGGTACACATTGCATGCTTTCATCAGTACACTTACCTCCATCCGACGTGTCTGCCACGCCATGCTCCATCCTCCCTCGATACATTCGACTCCGATCAGGTTGGCGGATGTCTGCTCCCATTCCTTTAGCTTGATTGGCGACCCAGATCCGCCAGCGGTGGCAGTGTTATGATTCTCTGCCAGGATCATTCTGACCAGGAGTCTCGGGTCATCCCATCTTTTCCTGTACTCACGTACATTGCGGGTGCTGGTGCCCACGGCACTTACTTTCATTGCCACTTCGGCCCAGATAGTCTTTTTCTTAAGGAGAGTCTCCCGTCGCATGTCGTTAGCGAAGACCACTGCAGCATTGTCTGCTAAGGTTTGGGTCAGCATGAGTAACTCCTCATTAGAAAACTTTTCTTTCCGTTGGCGGTCAGTTGTTTTTTTCAGTGCCTTGGGCATGGTAAGGGTATTCCAGTAAATCTCAGACAGCAAAGTACCACAAACAGGTCCAGGGGGCAGAGGATAGCAATGGATTGTGTTTTTAAAGATGGCCGCGTGCTCTTTCCCGTTCCTGTGCGATGACGCTATTTCCTGTTCCGCAATTTAACGGTCACCGCTAACAGCGGTGACCGCTATTTGCACGCAGCGTGAGGGCGGAGGTACTATCTGCACTTTCGTCGAGGGCGGTAAGTGACTTTTTGGGGTCTTTAGCGGCATGGCGGTTGGGTCATTGCCGGCATGGCGCTATGCTCCTGTCCGCGTACTCGTAATGGTGCGCTATTAGCGCCCTCTTGCGAGGGCGGACACGTTAAGAGCGCCATGCCGGTAATTGTGGATTTTTACCGCACAACGTGTGATGAGGCCATTTATCTGGGTGGAAGCTCAATGAATGAGTGATCAATGGATGATGCACTGGCAGGAGTGTGTCAGTGCACAGCCTTATTTATGTGCAAGACACGCAATTTTAAACTGAATTCTCGGCCTTAGAGGACCCCCAGGAAGTTGCTTCACTGTGGGGAAGGTGGGGCTACATTTAAAACATGGCTTATGGGGAGTGAGCATGGCAAGAAGGAGGCCAAAATAGCAAAGTGCTACGTGCCCGTACATGATAACTAGAGAGAACTGATATCCGAAAATGAGATCAAGAAATATTTTTTTATAGAGATTTTCGAACAGAATACTCTAACACAATGCCAAGAATATTTGACTTCATTTTAAAGTCCAGGAGTGGCCTGTGCTAAAAGAAGACTCGGGTTTTGAGGTGTTAAATTTTAGATAGTGGTAGTAATGCACTTCTTGCCCAGAAGCAAATCTTCACACACAATATCATTTTTCGGTGGCACGTGCGCGCTATAGTTGTGTGTCATCTGCATGTTGATGCTTGGGGATGCACAGGCTGGCCACCAGATATCCCACAAGTTCCATCCATACACGGGTTGAACAGCATGGGGGAAAGGATCAACAATTGAGATATCCCAATTAAAACCGATTGTCCAGGAATCATTGCAAACACTCGAAGCCCTTACACCCATCTGATGTTGTATGTAGCTGAACATGTGTGAGTGAGGATTATTTTTCTGTGTGGGTTTCTGCGTGTTTGAATGTGTCTGTGTGGTACGCGCTTTAGTGGAACAGAATGAAACAGTAGCAACAGAATCTAGCATACTATAGATGATTCCGGGCCCTATAACAGAGAGTGCCCTGGCAACTTGATCAAATGTCTGGCTGGGCATGTGCCCGAGTGTTTTAAAGCATGGATGGTCCTTTTCACACGTGTCCTGGTGCTAGAAAGACTATTTTGTCAGCAGCAGCAACAACTGTAGCATACAGAGGCTTTCAGCCAATGGGTCGTCTCCAGACGAGTATTTTCTGGTTTACAATAGCCACCATCATGTGATGGTAGGACCTGGCTATATGATGGCAATAACTTGCATAGAAAGGACGTGCACCTGGGCATTTGATGCCAACACCGGGCTAGGAGTATCTAAACGTAGTGCACCATTCACCCTTTTACAACACTAGAACTATTCATCCATTCAGTCCTACGACCATACGCCTAGAATCCACACAGCCATATCCCATATCACACTGTCATCCACTGTATTGCTACACCAGTCCACACACTACACCCAACAGACACTGTGGTAGCTAGGCTGATCGGTTTTCAACTTGACTATTGGGCCTGCTCATTTCCCCCCATCAGTCATGTACTGTAGCTTTCAACGTCCGCATATACGTTTTGCGTTTAATCCATGATCTACGTATTTAATGTAATTATCTGGTGAGTGGTTTGCGTTCATGCAAGTAATCGTTTATTTGGAATGTGTTGGACGTGCGAAGTCTACTAAAACAAGGCAAGTCTCTTTTACATTCCTCGGAGGCTCGGATGTGTCTTCAGCCATCTTTACATCAAGATATATCAAAAGTCGCGAGCTTGTGGCCGATCGCTTTCCAGCAGCAGCCCAACGGTAACAGCTGACATTGAGAATAGCGTTGCGCCTGATTTCCTATGTGTAAATGGACAGTCTGTTTTGCATGGGCTTGGGGGGGGGGGGGGATAAAGCACCCAACCCCCCCCCCCTTTCCCCCACTTTGACGCAGCAGGCATCGCCCAGCCCGGGGCTCAGCCCACTAGAACCTGCCCCATTTCTCACCCTGGATAGCAGTGTATTTACTTAAGCAGAGGCACTGCTCTCCGAGGTGAGAAAACAGGCATTGAAGTGAAGGTAGAGGCGCGTGTTAATGAGCGCACAGGTTAAATGGTATGGGTGCTCCTGTGATTGACAGATCAGCTGTGTGGGTGCTTGACTGGTGGGTGAATGTGCCTGTATCTCTGTGTGTATGCACGCTGGGACCTGGGGGGGGGGGGGTAGCATTGGAGCATGAACATTTTTTGACAAGAGCATGGCATGTTTTACTGACGTTTTTGGGCAAAGGAAAGCCAACTTGAGTGTTTTTTTGTGATGGTGCAGTTGGAGAGGGGTTGGGGGAAATACTACAGTGGGGCTGGCATGGCTGGGTCTTAATGTGTCATGGGATGTTGTTCTCGCATTAAGGGCAAAGCCAATATGAGTGTTCTTACATGGGGAGGGTATGCTTCCTTGTTTTGACTTGACTTTTTATTTTACTGGTGTTAAGGTCAAAAGCAACATTAATATTCTTACATGGGGGAATATTACATGATGAGTGCAACATGAGTGTTCTTATATGTGGGTATTTGTGCAATGACATGTTATTTATATAGTGCTTTCGCTAAAGCGCTGTACAGCGAACATATTTACATAAAATATACCACCAGTCGAAGTTTGCACTAATTTAATGAGCTTTATTTATTTATTTATTGCATTTATTGACAACGCCCAAACCCGTAAGTATCACGACACTGGTACAACTTGGTGAGCAGGGAAAGTACAGTACAGAGTAAGAGAGAGGTAACAAAGTGCAATAGCAACATAATAGTACAAGGTCCGTAGAGGAGGGTAGAGATCAGGGAGGTCAATTTGAAGTATGAAAGGCTGAGTTAGCCTTGACAGAATTTGAACCTCTGAATCACACACGGATTACAGCAGGATGTGCTCAGCCTGCTGAGCTATCTTACCGGCTAGCAAGAAAGAGCATGTTTTCTTACAGTGGCATTGCAGTTTATTACTGGTGTTTAGGCCAAAGGCAACAAAAGGATTCTTACATTGGGGTGGGGGCATTTGAGCAACCTGCAAGGCAATGTTTTTTTCTTTTTTTTACTGTGGCATGACATTTTTTACTGCCGTTAGGGAGAAAATGCAACATGATGAGTTGTTATATGGGGAGTGGGGGATTTGTGTAGCCAGCCACAATGTTTTCTTACTGTGGCATGGCTTTTTCTCACTGGCATTAAGGCAAAGCCAATAGGAGTATGTTGTTACATGGGGATACTAGCATGTATTGGCAGAGCCAGCATAAACATGCTGTGCTATAGTATCCTTACTGGCATTATGAACAAAGCAAACCTGAGTATTTTCCTATATGGGAATACTGGCATATATAGGTGCACCAGAATGGACATGTGTGAGCACCATCGATATGAAAATGCTTTTTTATACTTGCAGAGTACTGGCATATAGTGGGTAAAGGAATTATGAAAATGTGATTGAAAATGCTCCTGTGCATTGTTGGTGGTTTGTCACCTAATGGACATTTTATGATTGAAAATGCTCCTGTGCATTGTTGGTGGTTTGTCACCTAATGGACATTTTATGCCTTACCCTACAAAACAGTTTGTGAACTCTGTGGCTTTTTACCTAATTTATCACAGAAAGTGTACTGAAAAATGCACTATTTTAACCCATCATTTAAAAACTTTTCCTAAAGGGACATACCCCCCCCCTCCCCCGATTGGTTCGCACTCCCTCACTACTCTGTCGCTCCTGTGCATTTGGCTGGGGGCAGAACAAGTGCCCTTCCTTGTGCAGGCTCTCCTTAGTGTGGGCCCTACTACTTTAGCTCCAGGCCGCACTTGTTACAGAATCATGGGTATGCCTCTGGTGAGTTGGGGTGAAAGATGGATCTAGTGGGCCAAAGGAAGGCGTAATATCGACTCAGCCTCCTGGGCTTGGGGAGGGGGCGGTAGGACGGGGGAATCAGTAGCGCAATAGGTTTGATGTCCCACCTCGCTAACAGTTTTCAGAACTGCCATCCAGCCCCCCCCCCCCCCCCCAAAAATGTTGAGGCTGGCTCCACCCCTGCTGTTCTGGATGGCGATTTGCGTTGTTTGCAGGTTTATTTTGGGTTTGTTGATTCAGTGAGCTGCAACAAGTGTGTAATCTTGCTCTCTCTCCACAGGCTGACCTCGGCCCTGACAAATACTTGTCAGACAAAGACTTCCAGTGCGCAGTGAAGCTCCTTCCTTCCTGCTCGGTGAGTTTGCCTCCAGTGGCGTGTGAACTGTGCTCGCCTAACACTGATCCAGTCTCGCCTAAACTGCCCAGTGTGACCCGATTTTGTAGTGTATGTTTTAAGAAGTTCGTGTGTTTGCTATATGATCAGTAGAGACTAGAAGCAGATCCTGAAAGCGAATGGGTGCCTTGGGCATTGAGTGATGCTGTGAGCTAAACCTCAACGCGTTGCATCGGCATTGGCGTGGCTGTAAACCAGTGCACGTGTTTATTTATTTTGTTTTGGTTATATATTAAGTGCACTATTAGCTGCTGGGTGTGACGTTGCACTCCCCTTTGGGCTAGAATGATGTCTCTTCTTTCTGCGACCGCTTCGAATGTCTGGCCTCGAATGTCTGCGCGTCTCCTGTGGCCGCGACTGTTGTGTGAGATGATCTGGAGCGCGCATGAGCACTCAGGAAATATAACGACGTTGTTATTGCTTGCCAAGGATCAGTTATATTTCATATCTGCGTTGCAATCGACTGCAACACTCCCCTGGACGCCCTGTGACGAGTTGTCACAAGGAACCTCAACGTGTTGTACAATTTCCAGGATTAAAAGACTTCAATAATGGCGTGGGGCTGGCTATAGTACGGGATGTGTCCCGCGAGAGGTGCGAATCGGGAGGGGTGCGGGGGGTGATTGGAAGGGGAACCTGCTTAAAGCTGCATGCTGTGGGGGAAAATCACAAACCAATAGTGGCCATTTAAATGCCCTTTCTTTCATTGTGTTTTCGTCAGTCTTGATAGTGGTGTGGGGTGTAGTGGAGAAAAGGATGGACCAGTGCTGCCTCAGGTCTGCCAGCGCCTTGTGCGAGATTTGTGCACCTCCCCGGCCCCTTTCCACAAATGAAAACAGCAGGGGGATCAGTTATGTGGTTCAGCTGATACTAGAACAAGTATCAGCCGAACAACAGAACAGAGCCGCCTGATGTTCTTGTAAAGTGTGGTTAAGGGTGCCTTGCCTCCAGCTCAGTGTCATGTAAACAGCGCCTATTAAAGAGTCTTTAATAGGTTCTGTTTACATGACACTGAGTTGGAGGCAAGACGCCCTTTACTGCTGTGCCGTGGTGGCGCCCTTGTGCTGCCGCAGCCTCTGAGCGCACATTGAGCTGGCGCTGGAAAGGACCCAGGTATGGGGTTTGAATTGGGGGGTGACCGAGTATGAGGTTGGTGGGGGGAGCTGTAGAAGAAGGGGCGGGTTAGGGTGGAACATGCTTACACAACTTTGTGTTTTTATTCTTCCCTGGCCGATCTGGAAACGAACGCAGATGTAGGAAAAATGTATGCACTAGCAAACAAACACTCACCAGATTCTACCTTCACATGCAAACATTTCCAATGCTCACCAATTGTTTTAGGTCACCGACCTCCAAGAAACTGGTGTTGTTGCGTTCTGCTGAGTGTCCCATTTTTCATTTCCCCTATATAAATGCAGGTCTGCAAGTCCCAGAGTGCACAGTAGCTTGGATGACTGTTTGTCACCTGACCTACAGCTGCCTCCATGTTCTTCAATCTTCCTGCCTTTAAATCTCCCACCATGCTGATTGGTCACAAAAAGACTAGACCGCTCGTGGCTGGTTTGGGAGATCTGTATTACTCCTGGTTGCCTCGTCTTGGCTGGTTTGGGAGATCTGTATTACTCCTGGTTGCCTCGTCCCAGTATCTAACTGGTGTTTGTTATGTGTATGTTTCAATAAAGAGAGAATGGGTTCTTAGTTGGCCTTTTCCTCGTCCCCAGGGGTGTTGCTAGGGGGGGCTATGGGGGCTATAGCCCCTGGTCTTTTGGTTGTAGCCCCGGATAGAATTTCAGGAGCTACAGCCAAGACTAGCTAGCCCCCAGTCCCAACAGTTCTGACATCAGTGTAGCCCCAGGTCTTTTCCAGACCTAGCAACTCCCCTGCTCGTCCCAGTATATAACTGGTGTGTTTTAGGGAATGATTTGCAGGAAAAGTAGGGAAGGGATTGACAACAGCATATAAAGGCTTGGGGGATATTGGATTCATGGTGAAATGGAAATGAGGGATACCATGTCTCACCTAAGGGTGCCTCATCCCCACTCCCGAAGTCTCCTCCACCCAGATGATCCTCCCTCACGTATCCATCCCCAGGGTTAGGGTTCGATAGAGAGAGCTTTTCCCTAACCACCTAGGAGGAGGATATATTGGTGAAAGAAGTGAGGATGCCCTCGGATTTCTCCCACAGCCATACCTGTTTGTCCATACAGGTCCTTATTATCAGATTTCCATTAATTAGTGTGATAGAATGTACAAGTGGTGTTTAAATGTAGTTAGATGTTGTTTATATATTCCCCTCCATTTAATTTTTTACGTCTCATCTGTTTGCCTGTCTTCTTTTTTTCCTTTCTTGATAATTGTGACAAATTAGGCAAAAATCCATTGATAACATATTCTGTAGTCTACTATGGACAGGGTTTTATGAATTAATTTAAGAAAATCTGCTAAGATTAGTGAGGAGACTGTACAGTTTGCCATCCCTGTGGTTATATTTGCCTATGGTATCTCTCACAAATGATTTGTTGTAATAATTATGTCGTAATATTTGTTAATCCCACATGTACTTTGGCTGTATAGTAATATTAAATTGAGAGATTAGAACTCTGTGTTTCTAAAACATTAAGATATTTCATAGATGTGTGTTTCTGCATATTGAACATCGAAAAACCATGTACATTTATCTTTCTCTTTTGAGAGTGATCTTATTATAAAATGGCTGCCGTGTTTGAGCACTTGTAGCCAATCATTTAGACCCATATCACATTGTTGAAAACAGGGTCTCAGGAAGTGAGTTCTTAGAAATGTCTAGAGCTGTTCCAGACATGTTTGCATTAGCCTGAAATTGTATTTGAGGTTATGCTATTTATTTGAAGAACAAGAATGTCCATTTGGAACAGAATGCACTTGAATAACCTCTTTCCAAGTGGCAAGCTGGTAGGGTGGCAAGCTTTCCAGGTGGCAGGGGCATTCCCCGTAGTGGTGCCTGTACAATAACACAGAGATGAGGTAGTGTTGAGCCAGGTTGAGGGTGTGAAAGTGGGATATAGACCAGGGGCTGACCAAAAAAAAATTAAGGGGGGCAAACTAAAGGGGACCACTGTACAAATACACAAAATTATATTATTACGTGGCACTGCAGGGAGTGGTGGGGTCAGGTATGGAGGAGAGGGCGGGGGAGCGCAGTGAGTTCCCTATTTGGCCATTAAGAGAAGTTTATTCAGAGTATTTTAAGAGATCTCAGTGGGGCAGGCTTTGATTGTGATGGTCAGTGCGTTCCAATGAGGCGGGAAGAGCAGGGAGGAAGAACAGAAGTGAGAGGAGGCACAAAGGGGCATCGGATACTGAGGTTAAGTGCAGAGGGAGAGCAAAGGGAACAATATGACAAGTAGTCTGCGATGGTCAGGTGGGTTTTGAGGCACAAGACCATTGATAGCTTTGTAGACTAGCAGAAAGAACTTGAAAGGGAAATGGTTGTTGTGAGAAACCAGAAGGTGTCTTACCCGCTAGTCCCCGGGGGTCTGTCATCCAGTTGACCAGGACACGGTCATCCCTTTTGGATCCAGTTCCTGGGGGTGGACCAGTGTGGGAGGATCACATGGGTGAGGGGTCTTCAGGGAGTGGGAGTGGGACACTGGATGGCGAGACACAGTGTCCCCTTCCCTGTAATACCTTTACCCCATCCTACCAGGTAGGATACTTAGGAACTCAATCCCCCTACCCTTTCCCAACATGAACACTTTCTCACAAGCAGCTCGCTATGAGAGAAAACAGACTAACACCCGAGCCGCATAGCTGACATGTCCCAATACAATGGTCAGGCAATTACTGACCATTACACACACATTACTTCATTACACTTCCCCACACAGATAAAAGGCAGAGCATGAGAGCACATTCTGAGCGAGGCAAAGCACACGAGGAAGCAGCAGTTCTAAGATGGCAGGCAAGGCAAAAGACAGCAAAACCGAAGGGGATCGCCAGGAGGGAAGTGCCCCTGACCTTTTCGACAAGGAACCGTTATGTTTTCTATTCTCGAAGGTTCATGAAAGCAAGACCAGGAAATAAGGCTGGGGAATCCTGCATTGTGTGTCGGAGATACCCGGGGCTCTCTCTCGTCGATAGTCAAGTTGGCGAGAAATGCTTGCCGCCGTGGCACTGGCCTTGGCTCCTACTACAAAGCATCGCCAGTGAAGTCAGCACAGCCGTTGAGTTGGGGAGACTGATAACAAACCGGTCTGTGTTGAAGCCAAGGATTCAAGCAGCAACATTGTATGGTGAACGCTGAAGCAAACATTGTATGAAGCGTATGTGATAATCAACGCAAGTAAAATTGAACAACAGATGAATGATTGAACTTTGAAGCCAAGATACACACTACCTAAATAAGAGTGGTCTGGCACTGCATGCTCATTCGAAAGTCTCTGTAAGATATCCAACTGAAAGAGTGACAAAGAATTGTGAATGGAAGGGGTCCTGCAACGGGTCAAGCAAAATCCTGTGGACAATCGAAAGTCTTCGATGTTAATAGCATAAAGAAAGCTGATGACAAAGTAAATGAAGTTGGTCCGAGCCTGGCGGAGGGAGATCAGCTGAGAGCTTTTGGTTAAAGTAAGTTTGTTTTAAAAGGTTAAATTGGAATTGGTCCGAGCCCGGCGGAGGAAGACTAACTGAACATTGTGTTAAAGGGGATCTGAGCCCAGGTGAGGGGGGGGATCTGGGTGAGCCATGAATTCCCCGAGAAACTGGATACATGAATATCCTAAGAGCATTGGGAGCTGAATAGTGAATTGCTTCAGAAATGTAGTACTTGTGAAATCCTAAGAGGAAAAGAACGTAATGTTTGTTGCATCAGGTCCTCTGAAGCAAGAGACTTTTGTTAGGGAGAATTTTCTCGTATAAGGCTAATTTCCCAAACCTAGTGAGTCCCCCAGCAGCTTTGCTGGATTTTTGGGGTTTGTTTTTTTCTCCTGCTAAGATTGAGACTCTTTTACTCCCACTCTTAGGCATGATTTGCGGTATGTCTCTGACTGTTTGTGTGCTTTTTGGCTATGAGGTCTTTTACTCCATAGGGTATCATCTGTTTTTTGTGTATGTGTTACACAGCACCCTCAGTGCAGTAACACAGGGGTGTCATAGTGACCCCCAAACATAGACTCCATACCCTGGGACTGACTACTGTCTCCCAGGGCATGTAAAGTCACCATTGACTTTACTAGTCTTAAATTGTGAACAAAACCAGTACAAACCATCATATTGTGGAAGTACTGGAAGGGGTTAATTATATTGCCCCTGGGTCTGTTTTCAAGGGGGCACTATCCAGTCCCCCCTTGTCGAGTTTCTGGCTGGTGGCAGTGGTTACCATGCGAAATATTCCACAGGAATATTCTCTATGGGATTTTCCCACTGATTTTAAACCAACCACTTTTTGGTGCAATGTTAAGGATACCGCAGGTTTATTTATTTAATATTAATTCCCCGGTTGGGTCTTTTTGCCAGAACTCTGTTCCAAAATGGCATTTGTGTTGGTCTCTGTAACTCTGACCAAGGTCGAGCCCTTTGTTCCACTATTTTGGCAGGCTTCTCCATAGAAGCCCTCCAAGTGGTGCCACTCTGTCTGGGTTTCACAGGAGGGGTGGAGGGGGGAATAGGCACCCTGGATGGCGTTGCCTCGGCAACCCAAGTCGCACTCTACTCTGATTGGCCCAGTGGTGAGCCGCCCGGCTCACCACTTAGCATGTGTGATTGACAGCTAGGCTGATGAATGGGGGTTTTGCTGAATAAAAGCAGGGCCTTTGGGACTGGAACTTCAGAAGTTGTCACAGGACCTAAGAATCCGAAGAGGGAAGAAGCTGAGCCACCTGCAACCGACGACACCACCGGTGAAGCCCTGCTGCAACAAATGATCCTCTTTTCCAACAAGAGAAGATCTTCTGCTGGAGAGTCTTCTTCCTTTGAGCTGGTAGGACCAACCAGTTCGCTCTTTTTCGCTTCCAAAAACGTCACTTGGTCGAATCGCCCGTGCCAAGCACCCCGGCGGCCGGATAGCCAAGCTCACCACTTTTGACTGCAAATAAAAGGACCACACCTTTTAATCTGGAACTCTGTGGCTGGTTTCATCCCTGTGCAGTGCAATGACTCCAAGTCTCCTCTTCGACTAGATCCTCTCTTTCCCTGGTCGGAACGACGAACTGCAACCACTGCCAGGAACAACTGCCCCTGCTGGAGCTTCCTTTCTCTTTAAGGTACTGTGTCCTGCCTGGCCTCCCTTTCTACAGATTGCTAAAGGTGACCCATAAATCCTTGGCTTCTATACTGGGAGGGCTCCAGACCTCTAACTATATCTTTTGAACCACCCCAACTGGTTTCTTGAACATTGTTGCAAAGACTTTTAGTGCAACTTAAACTGTGTGATCTTGGGCACATTTTGCCTGGCTCCCTTTAAAGTGGGCCTGGCCTATGAACTTTGGCTCTACAGTGTAAACTGCCTTTATTAACTTGCTCTAAACTTCTAAAAAGTGTTGGGAACTGTTTTATTCTATGCTCTGCCTTTTCTGTCCCTTTTTAACCTAACTATTGGAGTGCCATCTAGGCTAAGCGCTCACATCTGTTTTAACAAATAGTAGTGCTTTAACCCTGACTTGTCTGATAGTTATCAAGGGAGGTGTGTATACTTTACCTGACTGTGTTTAACTTACTTTTCATTGAGAGTGTTAGTGTATTGCTTGAAGTGTGTTGTAAATAAAGAACTATACTTTTTATACAAAGCTCTGGTCAGTGTTTGTTTGCCCTACTGTGTTTTAGCCCTATTGTGTATACTCTACATACTGCCCTACTCTTCTTGAGAGAAGTCTGTCTGCTCAGCCACAGCTACCAGGTAAATCTGGGTGGTGCAGACTGCTACCAATTGGGTTTACTGCTTACTCCTGTAGTCTTAATCTTTTTGCAGTGTTCCCCAAGGGAACTGCACAGGATTCTGCCTAACACTGGTGGCAGCGGTGGGCTTTGTATTGAGTATACATTTTAGAGTGCTTCTAACTACTTTAGTGCAACTAACCACAAAGCTTAGCACTGAAAAAGTTAATTTTTAACAAGTCAAACTATGGAAAGTTACAGCCAGGAATCCTTGTCTGCCAAAACTGCTGATTACTTAAGAGTTCTTTGTAGACATAATGATCTTCCTGTTAAAGGCAAGAACATTGAACTTATTTAAAGATTGTTAGAAAACCAAAGTCTGGGTAGTGGTTCAGAGGAACCTACCTCCCCAGCAAATGTACCCAACAGTCATGAGGATGATATGAACCAAAGTATTGCTAGTATTGTTGTGGAGTCAGAAGAGGAAGGTGAAACTAATATAACTGTTCCCCCTGGCCCTCTACCTGCTCTACCTCCTCAAGCTGTGTCTACTGGACATGTGTCAGGTCCCGCATTAAGCCCTACATTCATTGAACTAGAAAAAATGAGACTTGAATTAGAGTTCAAAAGAATTAGTGCCCAATCTGAACAAAAGCACCAAGAACTAAGGCTCAGAGAAATGGAGCTCAAGCATGAGCTAGAGATGAAGAAATTGTCTGTTGAAAATATTTCTCTCCCCGGATCCTCTAGGAGCTCCAGTCCCAAAAGACCCTGGATGCCTAAAGAGATTGTGGGTATGTATGAACCTAAGTTGGATGTGTTAGATTGGTTGGCTATGTTTGAATATAATCATGGGCTCCAGGACATCACAGGGATTCAGTTGCTCCCTTGGTTGTTCTCTAGGCTCCCCTCTGTTGCATCTGATGTGGTAATGGAGTTGGGGGAAGTGGATAGGATGGACTATGAATGTGTGAAGCTAGCTTTAATAGCTAGATTTGGGAAGACCCCTCCCCAGTACCTTAAGAGGTTTAGGACCCTCAAAAAGAATGATGGTACCCCTTGGGCTACCTGGGTGAATTAAAGTTTGAAGAATTTAGAGGGATGGATTAAGGGTTACAGAGTGGAATGAGAAATCTTGTGATGTTGGAGTCAATTTATGATGCCTGCTCTCCTGAGCTCAGACAGCACTTAGCTGATTCTAAGGAAATAGATCATAGAAAGCTAGCTAAGGCTGCTGACTTGTTGTTTGCCAACAGGGCTACTCACAAGGATTCAGGGGTCACTCAGAAAAAGGATGAGGGAAAGTAGCCACCAAAAGTGAATCCAGAGAATTCTAATACCTCCCATACCAAAGAGGGCCACAGACCACAAAATAACCAGGGTAAGCCACCAGGGAAACCCCATCAGGCTAGTGTACCCTCTGGTCACAAACCAGAAGGAGGTCAGAACAAGCCACCATTCCAGAGAGCATTTGGAACATGCTATCTCTGTGGGGCAACTGACCACATCAAAGGAGATCCCAGATGTAAGGGTAAACCTGCAGGGATCAGTTCAGTCTCCTTAGCCTTCACTCTTGTGGAGGAAGTACACGTGGCTAGTGCTCACTTTGAAGTCTTTGCTGAAGAACCCTTGGGTCTTCAAGCAACTGTATTCTTAGAGCCTATGGGTCTGGTTAGCAGCCAGAATAGGGAAATCTATGACTCCCTACCAGCCAACTCTAAAATATATTATATGGACAGTGTTCTTTTCAATGGCCAGGATACTCCTGCCAGGAGAGACACTGGGGCTAGCAGAACAGTAGTGGAAGAAAGCCTTTTCAAACCTGAGGATGTGGCTAAGGCACCCTAAGGTCCCACTAGAAATTCTGGAGGCCCTGTCCAGATGGTTCCTATTCGACCAGCCCTCATTCAGTGTAATAACATGACAGCGACAATTCCTGTCAGTATTCAGACTGAGGTGCCTGGGAGAGTCCTGTTGGGGAATGATCTAAAAACTCTAGGAGTAGTATCCAGTACCCCCAGGCCTCCCAGTATGGTGACACGGAACCTAACCAAATTGGCTAGAGAGGCCACCTTCAGGGACCACCCTAAGCCAGTGGGAACCTCTACTGAGAACCCCACTACAATCCCTGGTGTTGGTAAATTGACCTCTAACCCAGGCACATTTCAGGCTAAAATGTTAGGGAAATGGGAGCCCGAACCAAGCTCCATCATTATTCCCCCAGTGTTAGAGTCTCTGACTCCCCCTGCTTCTGAGGAAGAGGAGGATAGACCAACTGGACCCCTACCTAGGCCTAAGAGAACTGGTAATTCTCACTGCTGGTGGAAAACCAGAAAGGAAAAGTCTAAGGCCAAAAACCTTCAGACGGTTGGACCTTCTACTGAAGACTCCAACTCAAATCCTAGTATTGGGAGTGAAGCTCCTAAAGTAAGTGAGGTAAGATCTAAGAGGAATGGGAAGCAGGTACATTGCCTAACCCCAACCCCTCCAACCAAGAGGCCTGAGATCCAACCTGCTCCCAACAGAGAGGTGGTGAGGAACCTTGGAGGCCCCTCTAGATCTAAGGGAATCCTTTATAAAGACCCTTTGAAAAAGCCTAACACGGGTTCAGAAGTTGTACCAACTTCTGAGGGACTGGTCAACCAGATCCCCTATAGATTTAACAAGGAAGGTGTTCCTCACAGGGTTTGTAGGTCATATAGCTTACAAAGGAAAACCTTTGATTTATCCATTGAACACAGGTCAGGGTGTCACCACCAAAATGCTGATGGTCTCTCTAGGATGTTTATAACCGACTAGAGTTATGAGATTCATCCAGGAGTGGATTCAATCCTCCTATCCCTTAGTCTGGGGGATAGGGGGAGTGTTAGGGAGGATTCTCGTATAAGGCTAATTTCCCAAACCTAGTGAGTCCCCATGCACCCTCAGTGCATTAACACAGGGGTGTCATAGTGACCCCCAAACATAGACCCCATACCCTGGGACTGACTACTGTGTCCCAGGGCATGTAAAGTCACCATTGACTTTACTAGTCTTAAATTGTGAACAGAACCAGTACAAACCATCATATTGTGGAAGCACTGGAAGGGGTTAATTATATTGCCCCTGGGTCTGTTTTCAAGGGGGCACTATCAAGTCCCCCCTTGTCGAGTTTCTGGCTGGTGGCAGTGGTTACCCCGCAAAATATTCCACAGGAATATGCTCTATGGGATTTTCCCATTGATTTTAAACGCACCACTTTTTGGTGCAATGTTAAGGATACCGCTGGTTTATTTATTTAATATTAATTCCCCGGTTGGGTCTTTTTGCCAGAACTCGGTTCCAAAATGGTGTTTATGTCCGTCTCTGTAACTCTGAAATGGTCGAGCCCTTTGTTCCACTAATTTGGCAGGCTTCTCCACAGAAGCCCTCAAGTGGTGCCTCTCTGTCTGGGTTTCACAGGAGGGGTGGAGGGGGGAATAGGCACCCTGGATGGCATTGCCTCGGCAACCCAAGTCGCACTCTACTCTGATTGGCCCAGTGGTGAGCCTCCCGGCTCAACACTTAGCATGTGTGATTGACAGCTAGGCTGATGAATGGGGGTTTTGCTGCATAAAAGCAGGGCCTTTGGGACTGGAACTTCAGAAGTCACCACAGGACCTAAGAATCTGAAGAGGGAAGAAGCTGAGCCACCTGCAACCGACGACACCACCGGTGAAGCCCTGCTGCAACAAACTAACCACTTTTCCAACAACAAGAGAAGATCTTCTGCTGGAGAGTCTTCTCCCTTTGAGCTGGTAGGACCAACCAGTTAGCCCTTTTTTGCTTCCAAAAACGTCACTTGGTCGAATCGCCCGTGCCAAGCACCCCGGCGGCCGGATAGCCAAGCTCACCACTTTTGATCGCGAATAAAAGGACCGCACCTTTTAATCGGGAACTCCGCGGCTGGTTTCATCCCTGTGCAGTGCAACAACTCCAAGTTTCCTCCTCAACGAGATCCTCTCTTTCCCTGGTCGGAACGATGAACTGCAACCACTGCCAGGAACAACTGCCCCCGCTGGAGCTTCTTTTCTCTTTAAGGTACTGTGTCCTGCCTGGCCTCCCTTTCTATAGATTGCTAAAGGTGACCCTTAAATCCTTGGCTTCTATACTGGTTTGGCTCCAGACCTCTAACTATCTCTTTTGAACCACCCCAACCTCTTTCTTAAACAATTTCGCAAAGACTTTTAATGCAACCTAAACTGTGTGATCTTGGGCACATTTTGCCTGGCTCCCTTTAAAGTGGGCCTGGCCTATGAACTTTGGCTCTACAGTGTAAACTGCCTTTAGTCACTTGCTCTAAACTTCTAAAAAGTGATGGGAACTGTTTTATTCTATGCTCTGCCTTTTGTCTCCCTTTTTAACCTAACTATTGGAGTGCCATCTAGGCTAAGCGCTCACATCTGTCTTAACAAATAGTAGTGCTTTAACCCTGACTTGTCTGATAGTTATCAAGGGAGGTGTGTATACTTTACCTGACTGTGTTTAACCTACTTTTCATTGAGAGTGCTAGTGTATTGCTTGAAGTGTGTTGTAAATAAATAACTCTATACTTTTTATACAAAGCTCTGGTTAGTGTTTGTTTTCCCTACTGTGTTTAGCCCTATTTTGTATACTTTACATACTGCCCTACTCTTCTTGAGAGAAGTCTGACTGCTCAGCCACAGCTACCAGGTAAATCTGAGTGGTGCAGACTGCTACCAATTGGATTTACTGCTTACTCCTGTAGTCTTAAACTTTTTGCAGTGTTCCCCAAGGGAACTGCACAGGATTCTGCATAACAACTTTGAGAGGCAAAGGGACTTGGACACGGAAGGTCCTGATACTAATGATTGAACTGTACCCTCGTGCTAGAGAAGCCAGAGAAGGTGCTAAACTCAAGTGTACTGCCTTGTTCCGTCCTGAAAATGTCGGGAAGGGAGCCTAATGGCCTGAACATCATGACATATCATTTTGTGGACACTTCTTTCTTTTTCTTAACACTGTTTCCCACACTATTTGTATTTAGAGGTAAGGATTGGCAATCGGTTTATTAGTATAGGCCCTTTTATTTTGACAAGACACCACTAGGACTCCGTTATTTTTTTAACATTTTAAAAAGAAATGTAGTGTGCATTTAGTCATAAAAAGAAGAGAATTACTTTTTACACTTTGCATCATATTTTTGAAGAATAGAAAAATTCACAATAATAAAATAATTGCACAAAAAGACAGAATCATGTACAATTAACCAATGCAAATTGATAAAATGGATCTAAGAAACAATCCTCATTATCGAGAGTTTGAGAATGGATAGAAATGAAAATTGATCAAAATAAATTAAAAAGCAACCACATAACTCAAGATAGAGAGACAAGCTCAGGACACAACATCAACATTTCAAAGCAATTGTCATAAATGAATCTTATTGAAATTCAAATCCTTTAGAAGTTTTAACAGTGCAATTGACAGTGCAATTTCTTTTACAGCAGATGATCTTCGCCAAAAATCTTGTGTGGTAATGCGTGAGATGTCATGCACAAAATGTGCAAAGTGTTTTTGCCTCAATGCTAGGGTGGAGGAACAGGCTATTAATAAATGTTGACAAATCTTGTATGAGTCCTTCTCCACATAGATTACACGTTCCAGCGGAAGAGTCTAGTTTGTTCCATATATGGTTCGTCTCATTGGCCTTTATTAGGTTTAGACTAAAGCGTAACAACTCTTGTCGCCCAGGTGGATTCGGAAATCGGCTAATATATGGGAGAACATATTAACGAGGCTTTTCACAAATGGGAAATGCTTGAGTACTTTTTAAGTTGGTTAGAGATGATCTGGTTTTAATCCAGTCGTGCCTCATCAATAATTGCTTATCTTTGCTAGGATTCTCTATCAGAATGTGTTGTTTACAATCACATTGTGCAAGCATAGTTTTCTGCGTCTTCACAGAAAGCAAATGGGAAGGAAATGGAACCTCTGTTGGTAAGATCATGAAGGTCTAAACAAATCGACTGATCCAAGGGGACAAGAATTGATCTATAAACTGATAACACTTTCCAACAATAGTGAGATTGTAGTGAGTGTAGACCAGGTTTATATCTTAGACTACAGACAGGCAGCGACTGGGAAAGAGTTAGAGTTTGCTTCCAATCGCGCTTCTAGGCAGTCGCAATAACCTTTGTGTGCTCAAGGAGTACATTCCATACGAGAGAGATGGAATCATTTTACTCTTGTATAAATTTATTAATGGCATCAGTGAGAAACGACAGGACTGCGTTATTATTATTATTTGATGGTCGTATCTTGCTCCCATCTGTAGATTTAGGATTAGATGGGCGTTTTTCGAACCCTTTTGAAGTTCAATAAACAGACGTGAACCATGGTCACTTGTGGCTGTCTTACTGTTGATGCCATGCCTTCTTTACATTGTGCATTGAGGGACAACCAGCTTGGTGTTAGCAGGTAGCAGTGCAGAGTGCGGGTATTGAAGTTGAGGACTTTCTCTAGAGGGAGGGAAGGAGTAGACCGGAAGACTGAAGAGGGTGTGAGCAATAGTCTAGTTTGCTAAGCACACGGAAGTAATGTTCATAAAGTGCTGAGTGAGAAATTAAGTTTCTGAATTTTGAGACGGTTATATGAGCAGCAGAAATAGTGGTATTGATGAAGTGTTGCAGTCAGAAGAGGATCTGAAGGTTGAGAGTACTGGATTACAGAGCACAATTGTCAGGTGGGAAGGAGATGAAAGAGGGTATGGTTGGACTGGCATTAGAAGCAGTAAGAAAGATGAGTTCTGTTTTTGAAGAGGTGAACATATGGCAGTGGACAGCCGTCTAGTGAGAGATTGTAATGAGACAGTTGGTCATCCGTTCTAAGATGGCTGGGGTGAAGGAAGGGGGAAAATGATTTGACTGTCGTCAGCAAAGAGATGATGGTGAAAGCCAAAGGATGAGAAGTTTTATATCAGAGGTTCAAGGACTGATCCTTAGGGGGGTGAGGGGTAAACTGACAAAGAGACGGTGGTGTCAAAGACTTGTGAGTTCCAGGAGATTCTTAAGGATTTTAAAGGAGAAACCTTTTAGGCGGGAGACAATCCAGTCCAGAGCAAATTTGCAAAACCCAAGGTTCATCAGTGAGGAGGTGGGAATGGTCGACAGTGATGAAAGTTGCAAAGCGGTCCAAAAGGATGATTACACAAGAGTTTGGAGTTGTGAGCATCAGAGAAATTTGGAGACATGTAGGAGTGTTTACTACATAAGTCGGATCTACGTTTATCTAAAAGACCATTATCGTCAAGATACTTGAGGTCCTTGAGTAGATGGTCGAGGGTAGGGGGTGACGTGGAGGACAGAAGGATGGTGGTGGAAGGAGTTAGAGGAAGGCAGTGAGAGTTAAGAATTCTAGAGGAAAAGTAGTGCGCAAAGTCATTAGCAGAAAGGGTGGACACAATAGGTATTGGCTTGGTAGGTGTGAGCTAAGATTGGAGGGTAGATGAACGTTTGCGGGTGTTATTGCGAAGGGAGATTAGGTTAGTGAAGTAGGAGGATTTGGCATAGTCCAGTACAGAGGTGAGGGCATAAAGGGAATTTTTGTAGGCTAAGAGCAGGGTGGAGTCTGTGACTTGTGCCAATTTTTTAGGTTACGACACATGTTTGTTTTGAAGGTCTGGATCTCAGGTGATCCAGGGGTGAGGACTGGGACTTGAAGGTGTGAATGAACGTGCAGAATAGTATTGGTCAAAGGGTGTCATAAGTTGGTGGAAGAGGCACGAATGGGAGAGGAGTGTCCACATCATCAAGGTACTGGGCAAGAGAGTCCTGCAGGAATTTCCTATGGGGTTGAAGATGAGAGGAAGTGTAGAGGGTGGAGGGACTGAGGTATTGAAGTGAATAATGGTGTGATCAGACAGAGGTCAATGGAGAGGAGGTCAGAGGAGGAGAGCAAAATACAGAAAAAGATAAGGTAATGAGTTCCCACCGGATTAGGTAGTATTGTTGTGGAGGAAGTAGAGCGAGTGGTGTGATAGGATGGGGTTTAAGTTCAGTAAGTGTGGCTGCGGAGGCCTTGGGAAAGTTAACATCCTCCAGCACGACAATGGAGATCTCTGTGGGAAATGAGTTGAGAAGGTCCAGGTCGGGGGAAGGAATGGTGAGGACCAGGCAGTCGATAAGAAAGCCAGAACAGTGAGAGATGTAGGACGGAGGAGACAAATAGTGGCATATTCAAAAAAAGAAATGGGTATGTCCAAGGGAGGCAGAGGGCAGTAGGGATAGCCGTATTGAGTAGGAACCCCACTCCACCACCAACAGGTGGGAGAAGGAAGCAGTCTGTCTGGAGGGCCGCTAATGTAGCAGAGTCATAAGGGGTATTCAGCTGTCTGTGATATGAGTCATTTATTACACGCCTGTACACAAGTGTTTGTAGGCGCGACAAGACAATGGAGGGTGGACAAAACAAACGATCTTACTAGGCCTTGTGTCATTCAGATCGTATAAGTGCGATAACACAAAGTGCAGGCGGGGGAATGAGTAAGTGCAGTCAGGGAAGCGCAGCTCTATGTAAGTGAGAGGAGGCGGGGGTTGCAGTTACAGCCCCGAAGTGTGTGCTAGGCCCGGAGGCAGTGCAGAGGCGACTGGTCATGGAGGAGCCTTGTAACCAGTGAGACTCTGAGGGTAGCCAGGCAACCGGTCAGTGCAGCAGACAGGTAGGTCAGGAGGCGAGAGGGAGAACGCAGAGGTGAAAAGGAAGGTCTTGAGCTGCTCCCGGAACTTTAGGTGGTCTGGCTCAAGTTTGAGAGGGGCAGGAAAGCCATTCCAGAGGGAGGCACCTGCAGAGAATGGAGATAAACCCCCATTCTCTGCCTGGAGAAGCACCTGACCCACAGAGAGTTTGAGGTGCCTGAGCGAAGTGTTTGAGAAGGAATGTGTTTTGGATGAGAGAGTTAGATGTTGCACAGGTCCTGGTCACAGAAGGCCTTGTGGGCAATGAAGAAGGTCTTGAACCTGATCCTTGCAGCCACTGGGAGCAAGTGGATAGATTTCAGGGCTGCTGGAGAGATAATGTCCCTGGGCTTAAGGCCAAGGAAAAGTCTTTCAGTCTTGTTCTGGATTAGCAGCGGCGGGCAGAGAGAGGAAGGCAGATTGAGAAAGAGGCTGTTGCAGCAGTCCAACCAAGAGAGAACCCACGCTTTGGAGACAGTGAGCTTCTGGGGGAAAGTGAGAAAAGGAAGAATACCTCTGAGGAGGTGCAGTTGGTAGTGGGCCTTCTTGGACAGGTCTGTGATGTGAGGAGAGAAGGAGAAAGTGGAGTCGAAGATGACACCAAGGTCTTTTGCCTCACAGAAAGGCGAAGGAGGAGGGCCCAGGGAGGCCGGCTAGAGTGGGAGAGGGAAAGCGGAGGCAGAGGTCTGAGCAGGATCACAGTTTTAGTGGCATTAAGTCACAGTTCATTGGAGGTGCACCTGTCCTGAATAACGGATAGACAGTCAAGAATGTGCGAGAGAGGAGAGGAGGCTGAGGGGAGCCTGAAAGAGAGCTGAGTGTCATCCGCATAACACCGAAAGTTAGAGGAGACGGTAGAGATCAGGTGGGCCAAAGGGGCCAAGTAGACATTGAAGAACCAGGGTGAGAGGATGGAGCACTGGGAAACACCAGATGTGGAGAGAAAGGACCCGAGTTGGACCTGGGAGGGTCGCTGCAGGAGGAAGGTCAACCACTGCAGGGCCTGATCCTTGAGGCCCAGGTTCTCACAGAGCTGATTTATCAGGATGGCGAGATTGACTCTGTCAAAAGCAGAGGAAAGGTCAAGGAGGATGAGGACAGAAGGACGGCTTTTATCGAGATTAGTTAGCAGATCTTCACAGGTGTTCAGGAGAGCAGTTTCCATCCCTCTGGCTGCTCTGAAGCCAGACCGATGGTCTTGGAGACAACCAACATATTCAGTGTGTTCGAGTAAGCTGGGAGATGGCTATCTTTTCCAGGAGTTTGCCCAGGAAAGGACTGTTAGATATCGGGCGATAGTTTGCAGACATGTATGATCGGCAGATGGCTTTTTAAGGAGGGGTGCACAAGGTAGTGCTTGAGGAGAGAGGGGAAAGTTCCAGTGGCAAAAGAGTGATTGCAGAAATTAGCAATTTTTGGAGAGAGGTTGTCAATGTGGTCCTTGATGGCTCTGGAGGAGCAGGGGAGCACCTGTTTGGATGACACTTTCATAGACTGGACTTGTCTGGAAACATTGTCAGGTGTAGTTGGAAAGAAAGAGGAGAAAGCAGGAGGAGAGGGAGAGATGGTCAGAAAGGGGGCCAAGAGAGGAAGAGGAAGAGGAGAGTGAGGACAGGATGCCTTGAGTTGTTTTATTTTTAACATTTGCAGATGACAACCTCAACTTGAGAATGAAGAAGGTAAACCCAGCAACTCCCCCTCACCCCTCCGATCCAGATTGAGCCGCTGATCAATGTTCAGCCTATTTCCAAGATGCGCAGGGTATGCGGACATAGACCCTTTCTGAAGTCCTCATTCAGAAATGACTTAACTTACTCCCAGTCAATTGCAAATTTCACTTGTGCACCCTGTAGTGTATATGACATCGAATATAATGCCGTAAAGTGCCAAATTGTCAAGAACCATTCGTGCCCGTGGGTGGGTCCATCGCCTTCCACTTCTGCGCTATGACCAACAGAGCAGAGAGAGACAAGATCATGTATGCTTTTCTGGTGGATCTTGCCCAACGGTTCCAGTCGGGTACGTGTAAGCATAATATCCCCTCCCCAGGACCTCGCTGAGTGTTAGTTCAGAATATCCTATGCATATGCTGATCAATTTGTGTCCAGTAGGTTTGCAGTTTACTACACCTGTGTCAAATATGCAGCCAGTCCCCCCTGGCCCTGCATTCCCTCCAACATTTCCCTGTCGAGTTGGGGTAGATCTTTTTCAATTTCGACAGAGTTTAGTGCCACTGCGTCATTAGCTTGTATCAGAATTCCCTTATCTGAATCACTTGGGTGGTTTTTGGGATGTTCTGCCATAATTCCTTCCACCTGTCCTCTGGGATCGTTTCCCTGAGTGACTCTTCTCAGGCCTTCAGGTAATTGGGGCGTCTGATGGTATTAGAGTGGTTCGCACTTACGTAAAGCTTGTATATGTTGGAAATGAGGCATTTGTCCCCAGGGTCCGTCGTGAGAAACTTGTCAAAGGGGGTTAGGGATCTAGTTACCCCGCCCTTATCTTGGGGTGCATTAACCAGTGCCATAGTTGGAGGTATTGCATTCTGTCTGATTCTGCTAAGCCCAGTTCCTCCTTGCAATGATTGAAGGACTTTAAGTCTATTCTAGCATAGACTCCTTCCTTCCATTTCCTAAATCCACCCTCTGGGAGACCTGGTGTGAATTCTGGATTTCCCCATAGCGGTGTACAGGGAGAGGGGAAGGTGGTGAACTGTTTTTCCCTTGCTAACCAGTCCCAGTATTGCTCCACTAATGTGGTGATGTCGGATTTTTGCATATTGGGCGGCCGGTGATCTTTATGTAACCAGAGGACCTCCCCGAGTGGGGCACCCACCACTGCCTGATCCATCTGTCGCCAGATCTTCCCTGAATCTTTTGCGAGGCAATCTTTAAGGATTCTTATTTGGGCGGCTTTGTAGTATGCCCGGAGATCTGGTAGGCCTAGCCCTCCTTTCTTGGTCGATAATTGTAGTGTTTTCATTGCCACCCATGGGGGTTTCTTGTTCCATATGTATGCGCTAATGTACTTGTATACAACACGGAAAAATGATTCTGGCACCTCGACTGGGAGGGCTTGGAATAGATCTAGTAACTTGGGGAGGACTGACATTTTAACAGCATTGATTCTGCCTAACCAGGAGGTAGATGACGGTCCGCAGGTGTGGAGTTGGTTTTTTTAATTGGTCGAGTTGCGGGGGATAGTTAGCGTTGTAGAGGCCCTTGATCGATGGTGTAATCTGGATTCCCAATACTCTTAAGCTTGATTGCAGATCCACCTAAACTGGGAGGATTCTTGGGCTTGTGTTAACTTGTCTCCCCACAGAGTCAGGTTCAGTATTTCTGACTTGGCCAGATTCACTTTCAGCCCTGCTTCTTTCCCAAACCTCTGTATATCTTCGATCACCGCGGGCAGCAATGTACCTGGCGTCCCTAGGGTGAGTAGCACATCTTCGGTGTGCGCTGATACCTTGTATTCCACCCCCCGAATGTTATACCCCTGATATCTTTGTTTAGTCCTATGATGGCTAAGAAAGGTTCCAAATACAGTGCAAATAAGAGAGGGGACAAGGGGCACTCCTGTTTGGTACCTCTAGATAGGTTTATCTGAGATGAAAGTTCCCCATTTACTAGGATGCGGGCCGACGGGTTACTGTAGTTGGCTCTGACCATGGCCAAGAATTTTGTCCCCACGCCCTATTTCCGCATGGTGTTGAGCATGAAAGGACCACACCATCTGGTCAAATGCTTTTTCAGCATCTAAAGACAGTAGGACTGCAGTGGTTCCCTTTTTCTGCATTTTTTCCAGAATGGGCCAGACCCTTCGGATGTTGACATGCGTCTGTCGTTGCCTGATAAACCTGGATTGGTCGGGGTGGATGAGTTGCGGCAGGAGACCCTCTAGTCTGTTGGTTAGAACTCTAGTGTATATTTTAGCATCTATATTTATCGGTGCTATTGGTCTGTACGAGTCACATTATTTAAGGTCTTTGTTTGGCTTGGGGAATAGGAGAATGTTTGCTTCCTCCATCGTGGGTGTCAATTTCCCTGAAGCGCCGAAGGTTTTGAAAAGCGTTGCCAGTTTGGGGGCTAGGATGTGCTGATAGGTTATATAAAACCCTGGGCTGTAACCGTCTGGGCTGGGCGCTCTTCCTGAAGGGAGGTGTTTAATCGCCCATAGGACATCCTCCTGAGAGATGTCCGCCTCTAGGGTCTCGCTATCAGCGCTTGGATTTGGGGGAGAGAGATCGATCTGAGGTAGTCCAGTTGGTTTCCTTATCCGGACCGTCAAATCCTTATAGATTCTCGTAATAGGTGGCAAATTGTGTCGCTATATCGGGGGTAGTGTGAAGTTTCTCGCCCTGTGGGGAAGTGATCCCTGTGATCGTATGGGCGGCGGTCTTCTGTTTCAGTTGTCTGGCCAGCAGCCGGTCCACCTTATTGGCGTGCACATAGTACTTGTGTTTGAGAGCGAAAAGGACCCCATTCTGCTTTTTTTGTTTGGCGCATGTTCAGTTGCCCCCTAATATGCTGGAGTTCCTTGTGTAAAGCTCTAGTAGGATTATGTGTCATCCTCTCCATAATATCCTGCAGATCTTTTTCCAACTGGGTCTCCACCGTGCGCTTCTGGTTTTGCCAGCGAGCGCACAAGGCAAGGAGTTCCACTCTGAGTGTAGCCTTGAAGGCATCCTAGATTGTAGCTTCTGCCACCCCTGTGTTCTCATTAAAGTCAAAGAATTCCCTAATCTTAGTTTCTACATCCGCGCGTATAGCCACATCAGACAGGGTGACTCTAGGGAATGTCCATCGCCATAGCCCGTGCCAGGGTGATGCGCTTTTTATTGATACTAATATTGTTGCATGATCTGATAGGGTAATGGGAAGTGTGTGTATGCTGTGGGTCCGGCCGACCAGAGTAGTGGATCCCCAGATGTAATCGATTCTGGAGAAGTTTTGGTGGACGTGGGAGTAATACATGAACCCTGGGTCGGTCCCCTTCAGTGCTACCCACAGATCTGAGAGTGGAAGGTGTTCCATCTTCCTCAGAAGGACCGGTGTTGGAGGTGCTTGTGGGCGGTGGGGGGGAGTTGCTTCTATCCCTTTGGGGGGGTCCCATGCTTGATTAAAATCCCCTGCCAGTATGAGCTCCCCCTGTGCGAGGCCCTTGAGGTCTGCCAGTGCCGCCCTGAGGAACCCGTTCTGCCTGGTATTTGGGGCATAGACCGACGCCAGTGTGAGTGTGGAGTTGTCTGCTGTCAGAATGATAAATGCTTATCTTCCCCTTCCTTGTCTGTTTTTGTTGCTACGATTTGGGCTGAAAGGCCCTTTCTGATTCCCACTAGCACCCCCTTGGTTTTGGACTCTGTGTTCGCCTGGGCGATAATACAAACCACTCCCCCCCCCCCAACCCCCCCAAGCTCAAGGCATTTAGCATCCGCTTTCTTAATATGTGTTTCCTGCATTGTGATGATCTCTGGTTTGTGATGAGCTAGAAATCTTTCTACTTTTCTTCTCTTTACCGGGGTGTTTAGCCCCCGTATGTTCATCGAGAGGAGTTTGATCAGCCTTGCGGCTGAGTTTTTATGCGAGCATGGTAGTCTCCCTGGATCGGTGCACCCTTGGGCTCTGCCCCAACTTGAGCCTCACCCGCGCCCCCACACTCCCCAGCAGTACCCAACTGCCCCTAACCCCCTCATTATCTCCCCACAATCCCCCCTGCTCTGTGGCGGGTCTGTATGCCTATGCTGGACCCCCTCATCATGAGCGGGGACAAGACCCACCTGAATTCCCCACCTTCCTGCGGACTATCCGATACCCCTGTCGATATCCAAGAGAGCGGCTTGTTTCCCCCTGTCCCCCTCCCTCCAAGTAGATATTAGTAAGCCCTTGCTCAATCCTCGCGGCGGTGCAGTGTCTTAATTTGCTTGCGATTGACGTTTTTACCCCGGGGTATCTTCCTGGGCGCTTGTGATGTCTGAGCCCTTCAAGGGGGGGAGGGCTGTTGCAGCCCCTTGAGACTTGTGTCCATTCCCAAGGTCTTGGCCGCCGAGGTCGATTGGCTGACCTCTCCCTGTCCGTCGAGATTTGCTCCTCCTCCATGTTTGACTGTAACCCCTCCTTCAGCGAGGTGACTCTGTTGTTTGCCCTCCAATTGGAAGAGCAATACCAAGGGGAATGTCCATAGATATCTTATTTGTTTTTCTTGTAACACCCTGAGCATTGGTTCAATTTCTTTCCTTTTTAGGAGGTTGACATGGGCCACGTCCTGATCTAGATGTAACTCCATTCCATTATAGCTAACTGGTTCCGCTGTCCTGGCCGCTCTGAGGATCACCTCCTTCTGCTGGAATCTGGCCAGTGCAGCCACTACGTCCCGCGGTCTGGCCTCCGGATCTTGACGCTTAGGGCCTATTCTGTGCACCCTATCAATTGGTATGTCCCCGGCATGGCCGCTTTCCAGGAGGGTCGCGACTATTTGGGTGATCGTATTTCTCAGGTCTTTGTCCGAGACTGTCTCTGGCAGATTCCTGATTCGGATATTTGACCTGTGGGACCGATTCTCCAGGTCCTCACACTGTTGCTCAATGTTGTGGGTAACTCTCGCCAGTTCCTCCAATGCTATGTCCATTTTCTGCGTATCCTCCACCACCTCTTGCAGGGCCCTCCGTCGTGTCAGTGCAATCCCCTAGCTCTGTCACGTCCCGCCTATGTTCTGTGATGGATTGTTTCATTTCTCCCATGAAGGATGACAATTGAGCTTGAAACGCAAGAGTCATTTTATTTGAGATTTCTTGAAAACAGGCCTCAGATCCTTTTTCGTGGCTGCATTCAAGGAAGGACCCTCTTGCTGAGATTGCTCATTGTGGGTCGGTGGGGGGTCCTCTTTGTCGACCTCTTTGGACCGGCATCATTGCAGCGGGCCCTCTCTGGTGGTATTTAGTGGGGGCTTCTTGTGTCCTCCCAACTTACCTCTGCTTCCTGACATTGTGGATGGCTATTCTCACTTCCCAGAGTATAGCCCTCAAAGCGAGCCCTGTCGTGCACCCACTCCCCGCAGTTTTGGGCCAGAGCATTGTCGGGTGTCCTGTCCGTTTATAAATTGTCCGCTGCTTGTCCCCCCACCTCCCCGTGGACCCACCTCGTTGTTGGCTGCTGCAAGGGGGTATGGCGTTGGGGACCTGGTCCTGGGGAGAATTCCACATGGTAGGGCTCCTGCCCTGCTGCGCCCTGGAGATGTGATGATGTCCTGAATCATCTGAAATGGTCCTTCCACTGGGGGCAGTGCCAAGCTGATCGAGGACTTTGTATTTGCCGATTTATTAGTGGTAAATACTGCATTGCCCGTGATATTTGTACTTACCCATACAATCTTCATCATACTACTGAAACCCACAGGGCCTCCCATGAAACGTATAAAATGTCGGTGTCGTTCAAATTCCCTGCGCATCGTAGGCAACCCATAATATTGAATATCTGTAACCCATCCCGTCTCTTGGAAATCTAACAACATTCCCAGTCTCAACACCGTGACCTTTTCAATCTTTAATGCATTCCGCAGTGTACATTTCAATTGGGGATTTCGTAATACTAACAGTATCACTTACCCTTGAATCTTCCTGTCATGATACACAATGCTCCAGCTAGTGTGCAACAGGGTGGGCTGCCACGGGAAGTTCACTCGTCCAGAAGTCAGAGAGGAAAAAACATTTGCACGATCGAGCCTCAGTCACGAGGGCAGTGGGCACGTATGGTGCTAATGCACAGGTGCCACCTGAGGACCTGAGCATGGCACAGTGTGCCACGCGCACACCCGAGTCCAACCCAAAACTCACAGTGCCTGCTCAGTAGCAGGCCCTGCTCTGCTGCTACTGACAGTGCAGCTGAAAGTGCTGCCCACCTCATGAGAGAGAGAATACATTATAATAAATATTATACAAAAAATCATGCATTTGCCGCTCTAACATTTTCACATTATAGGCAAGCGCCTAACCTTGCCTAGTGGTAGCACCAGCCCTTCCTGAAACGAATGCTAGCCCAGAACTACATTACACTTCCTAAAACCTGCTCATTTTGATAACTGTGTTCATTCTTAGGACTCAGTGTGGTGGTATTTTACTCAAGTCTCAGACTTTCATTGTTTCTTCTTTATCAGTATTGAAGTCTCCATTGCAAGAACGATATTCTCAATAGGGTGTGTTGTTTGTAAGAAATCCTATGGTTCAACCATGACCCCCTTGAGCACAGAACACTTAAGAATATCCCCCCTGCTTGCTTGATCTTTTGTATTTGTATTTGTTTTATTTGTATAGCGCATCCGGGCCCTTAGGCATCTGGGTGCATAAAGACATTATATTGGTTAGATACATTACAAAAAATAAACATTTCTTGATGGTACATACATAAGAAGGAATGCAATTTACATATAGGTTTATACAGTTATATAGTTACAATTTACAAGAATGCGATATACAAATAGTTTTATACAGTTGTACAGTTGCATAGTTTACAGCAGTGGCATACATGTGTTATTGAAATATGACATACAGCAGGGAAATTATGGGTGAGCGGCAGCTAAGTCCTGCTCATAGAGCCATTTCTTGACTTTATGCTTGAAAGAGTGGAAGGAAGGCTCAACTCTCAGTGTAGTAGGGAGGGTGTTCCATAATTTGGCTGCCAGGACTGGGAAGCTGGCACCCCCTGCTTTTGCAGCTTAAGTTTGGGTATGCGCAGAGAATGGACTTGGGTAGATCTCAGAGGTCATGTAGATGTGTGAGCCAAGAAGCATTCAGGGGCGCAGTTCGCTTGGCACTTATGTCAGACTGAGTGTTTTCAGAGCTATTCTTTGGTCGACAGGGAGCCAAAGGAGCTTCCGTCTGGTGTCAGATATGTGAGATTTCCTGGGAATGTTAAGGGCAGCCCTAATGGCGTTGTTTTGAGTTACCTGTAGTTTATTGATATTCCTGAGGCTAGTACCAAGGTAAAGAGCATTGCAGTAGTCTATTTTAGACGTTATGAGGGTTTTGTCGAGGGTGATACAATTAGTGGTAGAGAGAAAAAGTCTGCATGTTGTTTGAAGTTTGCATGTATAAGCTCCTGCTAAGGCCACAGCATTGGTTTGTCTGTTGAGAGATAAGGTGGAATCAAGATAAATACCAGGGGTGTTATTATCATTGGACACATTTATGGTATTCCCATCAATACTGAATGCCTTAAAGGCTGGGTCCAATTTGTTCAGCATGAAGCGGGAGCCTAGAATAAGTAGCTCTGTTTTTTCGTCGTTCAAACAAAGCCCATGGTTAGCTATCCAGGCCTGGATAATCGCACAGACCTTGTTGAGCGCGTTTAAGTCAGATACATGGTCACCAGTGATAGGGATGAGTATCTGGGTGTCATCCGCATAATTAGTGTAGGTGAAACCCAGATAGTCAAGGATATCAAAGAGTGGCTTAGTAAATACATTTTAAAGGGTAGGGGAAATGCAAGACCCTTGCGGAACCCCACATAGAACTGGTAATGTTTCTGCTGAAGCAGTGAGTGAGAAAACCCTCTTGGTTCTGTTTGCCATGAAGGATTTAATCCAGGAGGTGGCTTCCTTTGAAAAATGGGCACCAGTTTTGAGGTGGTGGAAAAGGATTTGATGGTCCACCAAATCAAAAGCTGCTGATAAATCGAGCAAGAGTAGTAGGGCCAGTTTGCCCTCATCTTTTAAATCCTCGATTTGTGTTTTAGAAGTCGATAAGGGCAGTTTCTGTCCCGTGTCTAGGTCGGAAGCCTGATTGGCGGAGACCCAAGAGATTGCTAGCTTCTAAGTAGGCCTGTATTTGAAGATATGCTGCGCGGTCCAGAATTTTAAGTAAAAAGGGCACAGTGATGATGGGTCTGTAATTAGCAAGGTTGTTAGGGACGGTAGGGTAGGTTTTCTGATTAGAGGGATGACCCAGGCGTCCTTAAGGTTGTCAGGGACCGACCCTGATTTGAAGGAAGCATTAGTAAATGAGGTAATGAAGGGAGCTAGTTCGTGGGCGGCCTCTTTAATGATTGGTGCCGGGCACGCATCACCTTGGCAGTTGGAGGGTTTAATATTTCTGATTATATTTTCCACTTCCCAAGTGGAAAGTGGGGAGAAATTGAAAGGTTTGATCGTGTGTTTATGAGCGGTGAGATGGTTGGTGAAGGGGTTGCAGGGTGGTCGGTCGGAAGGCTGCATTTTTTGGTGTTGATTTTAGTTTGCAAGGTGGAGATTTTCTCGAAGCGCTTTTTGTTTTTTTTTAAGAACTTTATTTTTGATTTGCATGTCACAGTACACTCAGCATGTCTCACAATAACATCAATTAGGATCACAACACACAAAGGACAACCCAACTTCCCTCCGCAACTTTTACATCAAGTACATGTTTTTACATATTCACAAAGATTGACGTCACATTAGGTGTGTCACATGGCACAGAGTAGCATCCACACTTTCATTATCAGAGTTATCATCATCCATGGAAGTTTCGTCTAAGTATGCCGTGAACTGGGCCCCAATGTCTTTTGGTTTACATGGAGCAGGTATCATACCCACGTAATTTTCTCACATTCATTGACATAGGTAAGGGTTGTTAGGAACTGTTCTGCTGTTGGAGCCTGGCCGCTTTTCCATTTCTGCAGGATGCATTTCGAGGAGATTGGGACCTCCGACGTATTCCATATCTATGACAGGTAATGTCCACAGCTGTGCTGCTTCGGAAAATCTTTGGCGTCTGCGTCCTTTGTCGATGTCGTTGATGCGCCGTCCCCGAGGACCTCCTCCGACGGCCGACGTCACCCGATGTGATAAGTAGGACGCACAACGCTCATAGCCTCAGTTCCGTTTTTTCCGCGAACGTGTTCGCTTCCTGAATCTCGGTACGCCTTGACTCGTTGGAGTTTGCTGTTTTCTATTCTCGGTTCGTTGAACCTGTTTGGTTGGTTGTGAAGACCTGTTCGTGGCGATGTCTTTCTCATCTTCGACCCCGCGTCCGGGCTTAAAGAACTGCGGGGACTGTGGGTCCAAGATGTCGGTCACGGACTTGTACGACGCCTGCCTCTGGTGCCTCGGGGAGGCCCACGATACGGACGACTGTCGACTGCCAGTTGCTCACTGCAAAGGTCTTGCGGGAACGCAAGAAGAAGCTGTCGGTAGGCCGGGTGTCTAAGCCCCGGAAGTCGAGGTCTGCAGGGCTTTCGACTGATGACTCGGGTGACTCTCCGCATCATCGTCGGAAGTCCGGTGGGTATCCTTCCAGGAGTCGGTCTCGCCACTCCTCTGCCTCTTCTAGGCATTCCAGGAAGTGCCGGCATAGGTCGCCGTCCTCTTCCGAGGACTCCGCCCGTCGGCGGGTGGCTTATCCTTCCATGCAAGCGACACCGGAGGAATGGGCTTCCTTCGGGAAGCAGATGCTAGTGATTCTGGAATAGCAGGGCACCGGTCCGTCCGCGCCTCCGAGTGGGGTCGGTACCGGTCGAGAGACACCGCCCGTACGCCTTCGGGCTCGGGTGGTCAGCACGGCTCGCGGGAGAGGTCCCGCTCGGACAAGGGTAGCCGTTCTCGCCATGCCCGTTCCAGGTCCCGGTCCTCGACGTGCTCGAGACCGCGTGATCCTGTGCCATCTTCGAAGAAGACGTCGACACCTGTGGTGCCGAGGTCGTCGACGATTTCTCTCGAGGCTCTGCCTCCGAGGGGGTCTTCGATGCCGTCGGCACCCAGGTTGTCGAGAGACACGCCCGGAGCTCCGGCTTCGAGGACTGTCGATGCCGCCGATGCTGGCGGCGCTGCAGCTGTCGTCGACGCCGATTCGCTCGACGTTGACGCCTTTTCTGTCGACGCCGGCGCCTTTCGAGGCGGTGGTGTCGGAGGGGCCCCGTGGCACGGGGTTTGCCCCTAGAAAGGCTATGGCTAAGGTCCGGCACTGCTTTGGTCCGCAGAGGTCTTCCTCTCCCCGCCTGGAGTACATTTCAGAGGGTGAGGAAGGCTCTGATGGCGGCCTGGTTCCGGTTACGGTTCCAGATGACCTTATCTCGGGCCATAGCCAGTTTGATGGCCTGAGGCAGTCGCTGCATGATGCCAGTGGACTGGACACCTCTCCGGAGGTGGAGTTTTGTCGGCCGGACCCTGGCACTCATGCCGATTCTTCATATCGGCGCATTATGTCTCGGGTTACCGAGTACTTGGGTTGGTCAGCTCCCCCAGGGGAGTTCGTTCAGGATGATCTCACGGACATCCTTGATCTCTGTCCACCCACTGACCCGGTTTTGCCTTTTCATATGGCTCTGCAGAGAAGGGTGGCGGCGGCTTGGACTGCTCCGGAGAGTCTCCCGGCAGTGGGCAAGGCTTTGTCGCGAAAATACCGTCCAACTAGTAGCGACCCCTTCTACTTGTCTAGGCACCCCACCCCGGAGAGTTTGGTGGTGCAGGCGGCTACGGCCCCGGCAAAGCAGGCATCGTATCCTACCATCCCTCCGGATAGGGACGGCAAACGTTTTGACGGCTGGGCGAAGAAAGTGTTTTCTTCGGGGGGTATGGCGCTTCAGGCGGCCAACTCCATATGTGCCTTGTCTCGTTTCACACACACTCTGTGGAACTGTGTTGCTTTAGCGACTGATCATATTCCCAAAGGGGACGAACTGGATGGTTCCCTTGCTATGGTTCAGGATGGCAAGGATGCTATTTGTGAGGCCGTTCAGTCGGGTTTGGACTTGGCGGATTGTGTCAGCCGGTCCATGGCGGTGAGCACCGTAATGCGCAGGTTTGTGTGGTTGCGGAAGTCTGGGTTCGCTCCTGATGTGCAGTCCCGGCTCCTCTACAGGGGGAGGTTCCTTTCGCTATTACTCGTCCTTCAGTAAAGCGAGAGGAGCTAGCAGTCAAAGAGGCCATCGTAAGAGTGCCAGAGGTGGAAACAAAGGTACTTGAGGTGCCAAGGCCGCTCGGGCAGTTGCCTCTTTGCCCTCAGGCAACGCCGCAGCCGCTACCACTCAGTCATGAGGCCAGGTCCCATGGTTCGCCGGTTGGGGGATGGCTGGCGCAGCATCTTGTAGAGTGGCAAGCCATTACTTCGGATGTGTGGGTTCTGGAGATCATAACCCCACGGCTACTGTCTTCCTTTTCAGCAGAGGCCTCACGACAATCCACCAGGGAACCTCTCTTTGAAGAGTCCGGATCCGCTCCTTGCGCAGGAAATTCAAGCCCTGCTGGAGAAAGGCGCCATAGAACTGATGCCTGTAGCAGAGAGGAACAAGGGATGGTATTCCCCTTATTTTTTGATTTCAAAGAAAGACGGGGGATTGAGACCCATCATGGACTTGCGCGGTTTGATCAAACTCCTCATGAAGGACAAGTTCAAGATGTTGACTCTTTCTCAAGTCCTCCAGGCCCTTCAACTTCAGGACTGGTTGGTGTCTCTCGACCTCAAGGATGCTTACTTCCAAGTGCCGATCCATCCCAAGCACAAGAAGTACCTGAGGTTCGCGGTTGGCGACTCGCACTTTCAGTTTCGGGTCCTGCCATTTGGATTGACCTCCGCCCCGAGGGCTTTCACCAAGCTCATGGTGGTGATGGCAGAGCATCTCAGGAAAGGGGGGATTCACGTCTACCCCTACCTGGACGATTGGTTGATCAGGGGGAGCTCTCCCGAGCAAGTCCTGGATCATCTGTCCGTCACCTGCCACTCCCTTCACAGGCTGGGCTTCTCCCTCAATTTAAAGAAGTCCCATTTGACACCAACGCAGCGGCTCCAGTACATCGGAGCAGTGCTCGACACGTCCCTGGGGCAGTGTTTTCCTCCTCAGGTGAGGGTTCTTCACATTCAGCAGATGGTGCACAAGTTTCAGTTTGTCCAGAATCTCCCTGCGTCCGAGTTCTTGAGACTGCTCGGCCTCATGACATACTGCATTCTTCTGGTGCCGGAGGCTCGTCTGCGGATGAGATCTTTGCAGTGGGCACTCAAGCTCCAGTGGTCTGTCCTCCGGCAGGCTGTCAGACCCTGTTCAGGTGCCGCCCTCGGTAGCCCGGGACCTTCTGTGGTTGGCCGTCGAGGGCAATCTGATGAAGGGGGCCCCTTTTTGGCTGCCCTGGCCGGAGGTGACGATCGTGACGGACGCATCCCTCACGGGATGGGGAGCTCATGCCAACGAGTTGACAGTCAGCGGTCGTTGGTCTCCGTCGGAGTCCAGACTCCATATCAATCTGTTGGAGCTGAGGGCCGTCAGGCTAGCCCTGAAGGCTTTTCTGCCAACTGTGCGCGGGAAGAGTGTCCTGATTCTGACGGACAACACGGTGGCCATGCACTACCTCAACAAAAAGGGGGGGGGCAGGGTCACTTCCGCTGTGCAGGGAGGCGATGCAGCTCGAGTTCTGGGCCATCCAGCAGGAAGTTTCGATCTCGGCGGTTCATCTGGCCGGAGACGACAACGAGACGGCGGACGCTCTGAGCAGGCAGAGCACGATCTCTCACGAGTGGAAGCTGGCTCGGGAGATTCTCCTGGAGATCTTCGCCCTTTGGGGGACCCCTCAAGTGGATCTCTTCGCCTCCAGTGTCAACCGGAAGTGTGAAAGGTTTTGCTCGCAGGAATTTCCTCCAAAAGGAGGCTTAGGAGACGCGTTCGTGGTGGAGTGGTCATTCCCACTGCTGTATGCGTTTCCTCCAGTCCCCGTCATCCCGCAAGTGCTGCGGAGGTTACGGAGGTTCGGTTCCCGGATGATCCTCATTGCTCCGGCGTGGGCCCGGAGGACGTGGTACCCGGACCTTCTAGACTTGTCCATCTGCCCTCCATGTCGTCTTCCCTACCGAGACGATCTGCTCTCACGGGAGGGGGGTCAGGTTCTCCATCCAGAGGTCAGATCCCTCAATCTTCACGCTTGGCTTCTGAAAGGTTGAGGTATAAGGATTGGGACCTCCCTGAAGCCGTGATGGAGGTGTTGCTCTCGGCCAGGCGGCTGGCAACAAAGTCTCTGTATCATTGCCGTTGGAGAAAGTTCTGCGACTGGTGCAGAGTTCAGAAGGTGGATCCTTTTGAATGCGACATTCCCATGGTTTTGTCTTTTTTGCTTTCTTTGCCCCACAGGGGCTTGCAAGTGGGGACCATTAAAGGTTACCTGGCGGCGCTGTCCATATTTAAGCGCTCGTCTGAGGAGTGTTCCTATTTTAAGATTCCTTTAATTTCGCAGTTTTTGAAAGGGCTCACTAATGTGTTCCCTCCGTCACCTTTTTTGGTGCCAGGTTGGGATTTGAACCTTGTTCTTAAGTTTCTTATGCGTGCTCCGTTTGAGCCTTTACATTCTTGCCCTTTGAGGCTGTTGACTCTGAAAACTGTGTTTTTGGTTGTGGTTACGTCCGCTTGCAGAGTGAGTGAGTTACAGGCACTTTCAGTTAAGCCACCCTTCACTGTGTTTCACAAGGACAGGGTTGTCCTTAGAGTTCGTCCTTCTTTTCTTCCGAAGGTGGTTTCGGATTTTCATTTGAGCCAGAAGGTTGTTCTTCCGGCGTTCTATCCTCCTCCACATCCCGGTAAGGAAGAGGAGAGGCTCCATAGGCTTGATCCTCGGAGAGCATTGAGCTTTTATATTTCGCGCCTGTCCCGGGTCAGAGTGGACGATTAACTTTTCATTGGTTACGCTGGAAAGCGTTTGGGACAAGCTGCGACGAAACAGACTGTCTCGTTGGATTATTTTGGCTATCTCCGAGTGTTACCGCTTGGCGGGTAAGGACCCTTCCGGCTGGCTTGTGGGCCCATTCTACCAGAGGAGTGGCTGCGTCTACTGCCCTGCAGAGGGGAGTTCCTATTCGTCACATCTGTGATGCAGCCACCTGGGCTTCAGTACATACTTTTGTACGTCACTACTCTCTCGATTCCATCAGAGGGCAAGATCTGGCCTTTGGCAAGGCAGTTCTCTATTCCGCAATTTGATTGGGCATGCTAAATTTGTATTCTAAATTCTTTCCCACCTCCTTCCTTGGTACTGCTTTGGGAGTCTGTCATAGATATGGAATACGTCGGAGGACCCAATCCCCTCGAAGAACAAGTTACTTTCTTACCTAGTAACGTTCTTTCGATGGGATGGTCCGACGACCTATTTCATATCGCTCCCTCCCTGCCTTCCCCGATGCAGAATTTCTTTTGCGATTGCAGCTTGCGTTCCGCAAGGCCTTGTGTGTCTGACTGGCCGAGAACTGGTGGCACACGTTCTGGGAAAAAACTATAATTGAGGCTATGGGCGTCGTGCGTCCTACTTATCACATCGGGTGACGTCGGCCGTCGGGGAGGTCCTCGGAGACGGCGCATCAACGTCATCGACGCAGGACGCATACGCCAAAGATTTTCCGAAGCAGCACAGCTGTGGACATTACCTGTCATAGATATGGAATATGTCGTCGGACCATCCCATCGAAAGAACGTTACCAGGTAAGAAAGTAATTTGTTCTTCTTTGCTACTGCGCAGGCGACGTTAAACAGTCTCCTAGTTTTTTCCGGGACCTTACCAATGTCGCCAAAAAGGTATTTAGGTGGACTAATCTGTGCAGGAATTTGAGTTATGTCCTCAAGGATATTGGCCACTGCAAGCCAGAAGCGCGCTATCTGCGGACATGCCCAATACATATGAAACGAATCCGCACCAGGGGCATGGCATTTCGGGCAGTTATCGGGGATGGTTCTGTCGAACTTTGCCATTTTGTCCCGGGTAAAATGTAACCTATTCAAAACCTCAAATTGTATTAATCTTAGGCCAGCATTAAGTGAGGTCTTTTTAGATAGGAGACCGTATCTAGACCACTGCCCTGCATGAATAGCAGTGTTCATGTCTTTTTCCCAAGATGCCTTGATGGTATTTGTGGATTTCGTAGGCGTTTGCACAATATTGTATAATTTGGACACCCCGGTGCCCGCCTCGAATACAATGACTGATAGCATGCATGTTCGGGAGGTTCATCTGGGAATGTTTGCCACCTAGCCCTGAACGTAGCTTTCATACAGTGATATTGTACGGTGGCTAGTTGGCTGTTCCCCACTGAGTTTGCAAAGTCTTCCGGAGTAACAAATTTACCGTTAGGGAACATAGATTTCATCGTGAGTACATAGTCAGGCAGCCAGGTTTTCTGGATGCCAGCATCGTATGTCGGTTGGATGCCTGGTAAATTCCATAGAGGGGCCTGGGAATCATAAGGGCAGACTATATTGAGACGTTTGCTTATTGCAGCCCAAGCTGCCACTGTACAGGAAGCTGGATCAAACTTGCAATCATCCCTATGTGCCTTTGTGAATATAATGGTTCTCAAGTCCGTTGGGCTGACCGAATGGCGGCTAATAGGTATGTGTGGCGTTTTGTCCAACGGGTCCTGCCAGAACTTTGCGTAATGAGCCTGTGCCACATAATAGTATAGCTCAAAAAATCCGGGGCGGCGAAGCCACCCATGTCATAGGGTTCGACCAATTTATTCCATTTCTATCTATTTGCGCCACCATTCCACACAAAGGTGGTGGCTATGGAACGCAGATTATCAAAGAGCTTGCCGGGCCATATAGGCACGTTACAGAATATGTATAGGAGCTTAGGGAGTACTGTCATCTTAAGGACTGCTATCTGGCCGGCAAGGGATATTGGTAGTTTGGACCAAGTTTGGAGTTTAGGGTAAATGGTTTGTAACGTGGATTCATAGTTATCTATGTACAGAGAGGTCTTAACCAGGATTCCTAGGTACCGAATGTGATCGGGGGCCCATGACAAACCCTGGGTGTTTGTAGGGCAAGTAGTAGCTTGTGTCAGAGGGAAGATCTCGGATTTAGCCATGTTGATCTTATAGCCTGAGTGTGTTGTGAATTCGGCGATCACCTCCAAAATGGGGGAAAGGTTCTTTTCCGGTTCCCTTATGTATAATAGTGCATCGTCGGCATACAATGAGATGGCTTGATATGCACCAGCCATTTTTATACCCCTGAGGTCTTGTTCAGCTCTAACTGCAGCTGCTACCGGTTCAATAGTGAGGGTGAAAAGGATGGGTGAAAAGGGGCATCCCTGCCTCGTTCCCCTACATAGAGTGAATCGGTTGGACAGGGTACGATTGGTAAGAACTCTGGCCTTGGGAGAGGCATAAAGGAGTTTGACACAACCTATCAGGTAAGGGCCGAATCCGAATTTGTGAAGAACCTCAAACATGTATAGCCATGATACCGAATCGAACGCCTTTTCGGTGTCCAATGAAATGGCAACCACTTGTGCCTCAGGCTTGATCTGCACTAGAATACTAAACAGTCGGCGCAAGTTCAGGGCAGTAGATCTAGTAGGAATAAAACCACATTGGTCAGGATGAATTAAGGTGGTCATTTTGGGAAGAAGCCTAGTGGCCAGTACCTTCGCGTAAATCTTAGCATCTGTGCTGATCAGGGACAAAGGACGGTAAGAGGATCGTTCATGTGCCGGGCGTCTGGGCTTCAAAAGTACCGTAATGACCGCCTCTGACATGGACTCGGGGAGCGAACCAGCGCTCATAGCCTCTTCCCAAACGAGGGCCAGTATTGGCGCAAGTATTGGAGAGCAGGTCTTATATAGGTCAGCATTGAGGCCGTCCGAGCCTGGAGTTTTACCCGATGCTAGTGCTTTAATCGCCTCAGCAATTTCCTCGCACGTCATAGGTTGTTCAAGGGACCAGTTGTCCTCTAATGTTAGACTAGGGAGGGAGATCTTATTCAGGTACGACTTCACATCATCCCGTGTACATCTGTCATGGTTAGCGTAAAGATCAACGTAATAGTCAGTGAACTCAGAGTTTATTTCATCCTCCCCCATGTACAGCAACTCCCTCGTCAGTAAGAATGCTTGAAATAGGGGTGTGATTGTGGTCATTATGAAGTATACGGGCCAGGTGATGACCAGCCCTATTGTCCTCCCCGTATCTGAGTGCTCTAGCCAGGGTGGCCATGTATTGTTGTTCTTTGGTGGCCAGTTCGTTAAAAGTCTGAAGGTGCAAGTTGATGTCCGCCAGGGTGCATTTATCATGAGTGTTACTATAGGCAGATTCGAGCAGTTGGAGGATCGATTCTGTATTGCCCTAGTCAGTTCTGATGGCTCTGAGGAGGCCAGACGTCTTGGACATGAGATTGCCCCGTACCCATACCTTAAATGTTTCCCAGATGGAAGGCCAGCTGCTCACAGAACCCCTGTTCAGATGGAAACTTCCGTCTCCGTATATAGAGCCTCTATCACGTTCGGGTCTTTCAAAATGTTGGGGGGCATTCTCCACCGCTGTGCAGAGCGGCCGATGTCGGGAAGCCGTAAAACTAGAGTGACGGGAGAGTGGTCCGAGAGTGTGCGTGCAAGGATATTGCAGCATTCGATGGAGTTAATAAGGGAGGAAGAGATGAGCCAATAGTCTATTCTAGATTCAGAATCATGGACGGAGGAATAAAGGGTGTATTTTCTTTCTATGGGATGAGTTCCTCTCCATGCATCTGACAAATCAAGGTCTTCCTGGGCTTGGTGTATAATGTTGGCTGCCTTAGTGAGGGCTCTAGGCTTGTCTGAGGACCTATCTAGTGCAATATCAAGGATAGTATTAAAGTCCCCTCCCCACAGAACCCAGGCCTCAGTCGTAGGGCCTATCTCTGCCAGGAGGTGTGTATAAAATTCCGGGTCATCCAGGTTTGGGCCGTATGTATTAACCCAGATAAATTTCCTCCCAGCCACAGTGCCCCAGACCACCACATATCTACCCTGTGGGTCAATTGTGCTATTCTCGGTGGAGAATCCCAATGAAGGGTGTATTAGTGTGATGACGCCTCTATTTTGGGAGGAGTATTCCGTGTAATGCCTATTGCTCCCCCACTGCCAAAGAATACTTTTGTTGGTGGATTTTAACGCATGAGTTTCTTGGAGCATAGCGATGTGTGGGTGATGTCTATTAATATAAGCGCCTACCTTGCTGGCCTTCGCTCTGTTATTTAACCCCCGGATATTCCAGGTGAGCAACTTTAGTTTGAGCCCCCTGGGTGTACTAGTGTTTTGCCCCATTTCTGTGCGTCATGCAAGAAGTTGGGGTAGTAGGTTGTCACATAATGGAGGACAGCTAGTGAAACTGTGAGTGCAATTGATTAAATCAACTACGCAACATGTCTGGTGCCCAACAGGGGCTTCCCGCAGCATTACCATAATGTCCGAACAGTGGAACAATCCCCTGTAACCCCCACCCACACTATCGTGCCCAACTTGATGATGAACCCCAGAACTAACTTATGAATGTTCCCAAAGAAGGGGACGAGTGCAGCAACACCGCGTCAAATTCGGGCGCATCTCATCCGGCTTGTTCTAAGACGGGGGGGGCAGAGGCCGTCCCCCTATTCTGTCCTGTTTCCAGTATTTTCAAGTACCAGCATGGGCCAGCCGCGCCTGAGGCTAGGGCCATTAAGTAGGAGGACAGATCATACAGGTTGTTGCAAATCGTTCTGATCGAGCTCCCGTCTCCCGGGCGGGAGGGGTATCGAGGCTTCCATGTAGGCCAAGGCAGTTGCAGGGGATTCGAAAAAATGAGCTCTTCCACCGTGTTGTATGCAAAGTTTCGCCGGGAAAAGAAGGGCGTAAGGAACCTGTCTCAGTCGTAGTTGACGCTTGACTGTGTCGTAGGATCGTCTCTGAGTCTGGACCCCTGCGGAGAAGTCCGGGTAGATAAGGATGTTGTCGGTACCGAACCTCAGAGGTCCCTTCTCCCTTGCCAGTTTGAGGATGGCGTCCCTGTCAGCAGTTATAGTTCAGCAGTTTAGCAATCACTGTGCACGGAGGTGCACCCGGTCTGGGCGGCGGAGCGAGGGAGCGATGTGCCCGCTCAACGAGGAACTGGGACAAGAGGGCCTCCTCCCCAAGGAGAGATTTCAGAAGATCTTCGATTCGAGTTTCTATAGGGCCCTTACAGAAGTTCTCCGAAAGGCCGACTATGCGGATGTTCCGTCTGGAACGAGATTCCAAATCGTCGCACTTGTCACAGAGTTTATTTATTTCCCCTCTAAGTAGTGCAATGTCCTGGGTGTTTTGTCTAGTGGAATCTTCATTTGTGCCAATTCTAGTTTGTTTCTGTGATTCTGGCACTTTCCTTGTCCAGACGAGTTTTTAGTGAACCTATCGTGGAAACAATGTCATCAAGTTTGACGTTTATGGCGAGGAACCCATTTTGAACAGTTGTCAGTAGGTGGTCAAATTTCGTGTCCTCTGCATTGAGGGGTGAAGCAGGAGGATGAGGACTCGGGCTTTCAGGAGAGGCTTGTGAGCTTGTAAAGGAGTCCATAGGGCCCATTTTCATAGTTTTGCCCGCGTTCTTTCCGGGCATGGTGGAGATGTAGAAGGGATCGGCAAGGGCCCCGATGGCACGAGAGGACCGTGCTGGAAGGTATGTAGGAATACAGCTTAGGAAGGCACGAGTCCTACAGTGAGACCAATATGCTGGAAACCTCGTCTGATTCAAGGTGACGTGCCTCGTGGAACATACAAACAAATGATCATTTGAGCTGGCAAGTGCAGAGTGCGCGAGTGGATGGTGGGTGCCCCGGGCCAATTGAAAGTAGACAAAGGGTGACTCAGAGTACGTTCAATCCGGATCTGAGAGCCTCACACTGAATGTGTTGTGTCCTCCAACGTGTATAGGGGCGTCAGTGGAGCCCTTAGCTCTGCGCCGGTTCGAGTTGTGGTACGGAGGCCTGCAGGGATCAGGATAACAGCTGTGCCGGGGGCGACAGAGAGAGATGGAGGATAGCAAAGTGGGCCCCCTGATGGGGAAAGGGCGTCCGCGTATCGCCGCCACTCAACACATGGCCGGGGGCACAGGGCACCACAGAGTAGCACCAGACCCACACAACACCCACCTCCGAGAGGAAGAGCAGGAACGTTTGCTCCGGGCCGTCGGGCCGCCACCTAGGATGTGCGCTGGGGAGCCGTGAGGGTTCATCGATTCCCGTGTGTACACGCCCGCCAAAGGTGCGGGCCAGAGAAGGATCCAGATGCCGGCAGCTGAATTCCGGGGAGGGCTGGTGCGACGCAGCTCCAGGGATGTGAAGTAAGGAGCTTGGGAGGGAGACCTCGCCGCAGGTGTTTCCTTCAGCCGGAGACCTGCTACGAGGAATTATGTGCCGGTTAGAGCACCAGCACCACAGGATGAGCGGCGTAGCGTGTCGCGGCCAGGGTCCACCAGTGTCGCTCCGCCCACCGCGAGGCCCGATGTAGCAGGGAGCCGCGGCGCTCTCATGGATTCCTGTGGAGCCGCGAAGCGGCTCGGGTCTGCGGCCTCAGGGCCCACCAGGTTACTTAGGCATAACAGGTCCAATTTCAACCGGGATTTCGCCTGTAGATGCAGGACTGTTCACGGAAGCGGCGCTGGCAGTTTTCACAGCACAAAGCAGATTCGAAACAGGAGATAGTTAAGTCAGGATTTATGTCTGAGAGGAGCTACTCATTTAAGCGGCCATCTTGCCATGCAACAGCACCCCCTTTGCTCGAAGTGCTTTTTGGATGTTGGAGCACCATGTGGTATCGGTAATGCAATTGTCGATCGGGGCTATCGGAGATTCAAGTTCTTTGAGGATCTTGAAGAGCTCTTTGGTGTTGGATTCAGCCTGAGAGATGCGCTTATTATATATATATATCTTTTTTTAGCTAGGAATATAGCATCTTTGTATACAATTGATGCCGTAGTTAAGGTGTTTTTGTTCGTTTCTGTTGGGTGGCCTTTCCAATGTGCCTCTGCGTTTCTCTTGGCTTTGCGTAAATCTCTTAGTTGAGGAGTAAACCAAGAGTTGAGGTGAGCGCGAGGTTTAGCTTTCCTCCATTTGAGTGGGGCTATAGAATTTAATGCCTTCAGTATGGTTTGGTTGTAAGTGTCTACTAAGACTGTAGGGTCAGAGTAGGTCAAGGAAGTGTTGTTAAGAAGCGGAAGGATTAAGGGGAGACGTTTCTCCTTGGAAATGTCCTTATTTCTGGTGTGGATAGAGGGTGCAGGATTTGATTTGAGACTGTGAGGGTTAGATTTGATAGTGAAAGTCATTTTGTGATGATCCGACCAAGTACAAGGTGTGACAGACAAAATATGCTGGTTTCCTGAGCAACTAGTAATTGTTTTCAGGGCTTCCCAGTGTGCATTGAATGCAGAGTTAAGCACATACACAAACTCACTTATTTTCTAAAATAACCTGCTTTAACTTCGTATGGTGAGGCCAAAAAACACACTTCTGATGTGGTGCTGATAATAAATTGCCTTGATTAGGTCCACTCCAGGTTGGGATTGGTCCCTCGGCCTTTCGGTCAGTGGCGGGCCAAAATCGTCCCTGTGGAGTGGGTCCGGTTTCTGGCCATGCCTGGGAAGAAAAAAAACATGAATATATATTTTTTTGCTTTTTCAAAAAGCCTTTCATCCTACTTTTTTGAGGCAAGGGGTGGGCCACTTTTTTGAGGGGAGGGGTGGGCCACTTTCTTTTGGGTGACTGGGCCTATTTCTTGTCCCAGTCCGACCCTGGTCCACTCTCACAAGGGAGCGGCTGTTAAAATGCTTGAGACCTAGTCCAATGGAACAGAAGATTGGTACAGATGCCTCAGTCCCATCAAGATTTAGAAATATCTTAATGCCTCTTAATCTTGGGATGCAGGTGTGTGAGAACCAGCTGATGGAGAGAATCAATGGAGAGGAAAGGAGCAGAGGATAATCCATGATCACCATGGAAACCCTCTTAGTGTGTCCGCTTTCTTAGTGAGCAGAACATAGTCGCACATCTACCCTCTAGGAGTAGAATAACCAACATGCATCTACCCTATAGTGAGTAGAACAAAAAAATGCACATCCCTCCAGTAGTGTGTAGAACAAAAAAACATCTATCGCCTAGAGAGTAGAAGAAAACCCAACACTTCCTAGCTAAGCATTGATCTGGTTGTGCAAGGCATTCAAAAGTTGCATTTGTTGACCTTCTCCATGGGGTCAACAGCGCTTCAGTTCAAGTTTTGGGAGGAGAAGTCTTTATATTCAAAGCTCAAGAATGGCAAGTCTTTCGATAACTTTGCAAATCAGTATACTTCCATGCAAAAGATAGGTAGCCTGAGAAGACAACAGAAGATTGTAAGCAGCAATTGCATGTATAAAATGCCCAATCTGGCCACGAAGGAGCTGAGCGGGGGCTACTGACTTCTATAAATATAAATACCACCAGCCGGTTTAAGCTTCTCAACTGCAAGTTCCATTTTAAGCACTTTGTGCAGCCTCTGAAAGTGTTTTTACTTTTGGGTGCCTGTATTTTTTGAAGCTTTTGTGGCTTTGTCTGTACTTAAAAATTCCCCAAATGGCTTAACTGGAGCACTGTTCCATATCACTGATGACTTTTCCTGTGAATTGAGGAAGAAAGTTCTGTTGGCGCACATGGAATAGCTACTTTCAATAACAAGTCCGAGATGAGATTCAGTGCCATAAAACCTTTGAAAAACAGCTTTGGATTTTACCAGAAGCGCGACATTATTATTTCAGAAGTTGCTGGTGCATTAATTATTTTTCTTGGCTTGGATTACTTCTTCGCTTGTAGACGTGGAATGGCCTTGAACTATATGTAAACTTAGTGCAGCCGTTTCTTGACAAGTGGGCCTGGGAGTGAATCTTACATCTGGACTCCTGTTGGACTGCAATACAACCCCCCTGACCCACGTGGTGTCGATCTCCGAGTGAGCAGTGCACAATCCGGTAATGAGCCGTCTCACCTTGAACCGCGTATTCTGATTTTAGGATTCACGGCTTTGATGTTCCCAAACAGCACAGGAACCGCTATCGACGAGGCCTGAGTAATGTGCATCCCGCCCTACTTGCTCCCCTCGCCCGCGCTCGAAACAACTGTCTGTGGCCGTGTTCCAAAGGCCGGCTGTGCGCCGACTGCACCTCGACCCTCCAGGAAAGCAGGCGCTGCACAAACGGGCATGCATGTGGCGCATTCTTATTTGAAACACCTGGTTGCACGGAATGATTAAACAAAGGCCAACCTACACTTTAGTCACGCGACTTTCCCAGTTTCATAAAATACACATGTTGAAAGCAATGGGCCTTTTAGTCGTTTTCAGATTGGAGCGAGTTCAGTGAAAACGGGCCCAGGTGGGAACATGTTCTGGAATAGTTTACAGGAGAGGCAGAAGTTGGAACAGCTAAAAGCAATAATTGTGACCCAGATTTCAGACGTTTGTACCGCCCTAGGTTAGGTTAGTGTCGGAACGTGTTCATACACGTATCCTTAGTAGCAGGCATCACTCATCTTGGTTGGCGGATGATCTGCTAATTAGCTGTTTCATATCTGCTTGTCTGGTGCAAAACTCTTCCTTCTAGAGTTGCGTGTGCACTTAGGGGTTGTCACGCGATGGGCGGGAGATGAGCTTCTTGTGGGGGAAGAGGAGGCTTACTGGCACAAGGGGCTGGGTTTTACTAAGGATGCCTTCACCTCTCGGCTGTTAGAGGAACGCAAAGCCTCTGCCTACAGTGTCTGGTCAGACCTACTTTAATGCAGGCTTCTCAAAGGAGGGCATGCTGAGCAGTTGCCTCCCCTCCACCATGCCTGCAGGGATGGAGGCGTGCACGAGCAGTGCTCCCTGGTCAGCAGCATTGTGCTGTGGCTGTCCCACCCCCCCAACCCTCTCCCATCCATTGGGCCATACACTTAGGTCAAGGTAGCATGCTCTGCATGCACACCCACTTTTGTGTAGCAAGGGGCGATCTGTGCCTCATAATAGGCGAACCTGAGTAAAATAGTAATGCGGAGCTCCTGCAATGCCCGCAAGCTATCGAGAGGGTGAGAATTATCAGCCCCAGTAACTACCAGACTCTGCAAAGCAATCATTGACAGAATCAATAGTTTTGGTGTTGATAGTTAATTGCATTATGCATTTATATGCATGAAGGCACTAAATAATTGGTCCCCACATGGCCGGGATGATAGAATGGCTTAAGTAGATAGCAAGTAATTGCATAAATTACTGTTTCCTGGCGCGTTCAGCCCTGTCAGAAGTCAGTGTTCTTCAGGCTGGGGTCTTCTGAGGAGCTTCTTAGAATCTTTCACATGGATAAAGTAGTTCTATACAAGTACTCTCTCCCATCGAAGTGGAATCCAACGTTTATCTTAATCAGGAAATCGGTCTGCCGACTGTGTTCCTTGAACGGTCTTCTGAGTCTGATAGGAAACGTTACACCCCTGATCTGCATAGCACCTCAGAAGAAAGCTCACTGTATCTGGAATTGCAACTTTTGGTAAGTTTGGTGGTCCTAATGTATAGTGATGGGCTAGCAAGGCATCCGTTTGCAGACGGTTCATTACTTGTATATAGGGTACTATACCACCAGAGGATACCTTATCCCTACAGCGCTAAGTGCTCATTCTTTAAGAACGAAGCAGCCTCAGTGGCCTTTTAATGCCCCATACCTCTTGACACAATGTTCAAGGCATTCCGACGGTGTACCCCTCACACGCTCTGCAGGCTCTTATTACAGGGCTGATGAACAGTTTGTACAGGCACTTCGTAGAAACCTGTTTGAATGACACTTTTCCCTTGTTGAATTCATGTGTATGCTTCCTCAACCCTCTCACTGTTAGTACTTGAGCATCTGCCATTGGTATGGGGCAAGGTATTGTAGATTTGGAGTAAAAATAAGTTACTCACTGTAGTGCCCACAACACTCCTAGTACATAGTACTCATTTCCCTATATCTCCGTCCCTCCTTTTCCACAAGAGGAAGTGTAACGCTTAACTGCAGTTTAAGAAAAAGACAGAGATGGGATGCCGATGGGCAAGTGAGGGGTTGGACCTGTGGCATAGCTGATTCACACATTCATATGCTTTGGCTTTCTTTAAGTAAGTTTTAAGTGGTGCTTAGCACGCTCAGGATCCAGGACGCAGGCCAATGTATGCCATGAGTATGGGAGAAAGAGAGTAGCAATTATTGCATATTTTTTAAAGGGAATCCATGTTCTGCGCCATTGTGTTGAGCGCCAGTGGCTAACTCCCCAGTATCTATAGCTCCTATCGCACTCACCGGACTTCCCCAAATCAGTTTCCCACTTCTTGCTCAGGTGCTTCAGTGGCTTGAGTGAGGATGCTGCTATGTCTTTCCCAGTATGGGGTCGCTATGGACGTTACATGTATGTGTGTGCATCTAAAATATTCACTTCCCAAATGGAATGTGTCCGATCATCTAAGTGTCCTCCTATTTGGGCCAGTAGGAGGTGTCCTAGTTGACGGAATGTCATGCCAAAGGCCTCTTCAATGTCTGCTAATTGCGTATATAAAATCGGATGGTTAATCTCTGCAGTCTTTCATCGTTTACCCAAGAAAGCAGATAAAGGTCGTGGTGTAATCCAGGTGTTGCAAAATAAGGGCAGAATTTAAGGCTAGCTTTAGTTTCAGAGAAACTCTTTGACCCCAAAAACTGTACATATCGTTCTTTGTTTGTAGGGTCATTGCAATCCCCCATGGAAATGAAGAGAGATTTACTGTTAGTATAAATGAGCAAATCCCAAAATGCATTGTTCACCGATTCACAAAATGTGCTAATTTCGACACAAATTGTGAAAAAGACCAGGTGAAAAAGGCCAATCGCGACCAGGTGCTTAAAAGAATTGCTACTTGCAACGTACTGGGTAGGAGGTTGTGTACTTCACAAACTCCCACACTCCGTGCGCACAATGGGTGTTCCTGGGGGAGTGGCAAGGGCCTGGAAATTCCATTAAGGAACTCCCACTGTCAAGTGTTATAACCGGATTCACACAAAAGTTACTTACTCCTGTAGTTACCTTCCCCTGCCCCAACCTGAAAAATTAACGAGAGCAAATGTAACCCTTTTTAAAGGAAAAGAAATCATGAAAGTGGGTTACTTAAGTTTGACCACACATATTGTTCAGTGGGTTTTCTTAATTTTCTTTCACCTCACGCTTTTATTTTTTACCTCCAGGGATTTGTTTTTTTTGTGTGTGAATCCCGTCCATTTTTGGGTAACATGTGGTAGGCAAATTCTGTGTGTAATCTGCTTTTCTTTGTGAAGCACCATGCATGTGCACTTTGTGGGTGGTTGCAGGCGCAATGTCTGTCTACCGTTCTTTGCACCCGCAAATAGATTTTTTAATGATTTGTGGCCAAGCAAGCACGGTCTTTACCTTAGACCTAAAAATCGTTATAGTAATACTGCAGAAACAACATTGTCTCAGAAGGTGATTTTTTTTTTAACTTTGCATCTAACCATTTGCTAAAAGCAACCGAGTATGAGGCATTACTTATGCATTGGAGTTTTGGGAGTATTGGGAGTTGACACATAGAGTGCCTTAAACCTAACATCCACATAATATTCAAATGATAACTTTGCGTCCATTATATATAACTCAGTATACTTTAATTGTCATGTATAGGTTCCCGAATTCACCTTTACACACATGATTAATGATATGTTTTGATGGAACCAGTTTGACTGGAAAGTGAAAAGTAGCTCCTGGTAGCAATTGGTACGGAGCTAAGCAGGCTCTACTATGCTACAAGCAGAAGAAGCTAAATAGTTATTTTGGTCCCTGCACTGCTCATGCAACCATCTCAAAATGGCTGTGCCATGCCATGGTGGCCCTTCATATTTGTGAAGATTTTATAATCACATTTCACCCCCTCTGAAGGTTATCACTACATATTATCCCCACCAAAAATATCCCCGTAATATGGTCGTCTGGAACGGCCATAGGTGATATTTTTTAGGGGTGATAATTTTGGGGGTTTTTGGGAGCGGAGGTGTCCCCCGCTCCTTTAAAAATAATGTGGAGTTTTCGGGGGTGTCCTCCGCAGGTTCCATGCCTTAATATTGCAGCAAAAAATATGGCAATATTTTTGTATGCCGATATTTTTGCAGGGATTTTAACACATGAACCCTCTAAAGGCCCTCCCAAGGATTGTGAACTATTAGCCTATGGAGAAGGTACTACACAATGCACCCCAGGATCCTTTCCATTGTTTTCCTGCCCGACCACCTATCTAGAATACAGAAGTTGGCCACCCAAAATATGCCCGTGACCTACCCACAAAAGAGTTTAGTAGATCTCTTTTTCTGACAACTAAGAATCAAAGGGGGTTTCCTAAAGTTTAAGAAAGGCTTGAAGCCTCCTCTATTTCTCTTTGTGTACAACCAAGCATTACTTTGACTCCACCCACTGGTTCTTTATTCTCTTTTTAGCTTTCACCGTCCCCCATATATATTGTGACATCTACTTGGCAGGCATTAGAAGCAGCCTTCAGACCTTCTAACATTGTGGTTTTTGTGTGAATACCATCACATATAGACATTTATACCTAATTTTACAAACCCGAAGGTAGGTTTGAATGATGACCAAGGTCTCATCTGCACATCCAATGGGCTTGTGTAATCTTTTGCCCCTCACCTCTAAAACGGAATGGCAGGCTGCACTTCTTATCTTCCCCAAAAATAAATGTATCCTACTTTAATTTAAAATTTGAATTTTTGTTTCAAATTCTGTTTTACACTTGTCTGCTTTTCCAACCATGGTTTATGCCCCCACAAAAATGTAATGGATGCAACAATTCGCCAATCATCGCAAAGGGATAATTATGATTAAGAGTAAAATGTAATCTATGATGCTCAGTACATTGACCAACTGCTGAATTGACCATCTCAACCAATTGCTTTCAGTGTACTGACTTGAAACCACTTGCGACTTTCCAGTGAATGCTTATATTGTCCCTATAAAATATGTGCAGCATGAATCCGTTCAGTGCAGCAGTCCTAGGATCTCCCAGATGGCATTGTTTCCATGCTTCTTTGAATTAGAGGTGTCATTAAAGATCTTTATATTCATCTGTAACCTGCCCATCTGCAACTCCTAAAACTGTTTCCAGTTCTCTCGGAATACTTTGAGCAATAGACTGTTTTCCTGCAACCATTAAAGTTGCATCTTAATATCTTGATATTGCCAATCTCACTCCCATCAAACATTGATGCACTGTAAAATGTGATGCATTTTACTTTTTTTCTTTTTTAACATAAATTCATTTTACTCAGGGATCCAGACCAAAATGTACCCAACAATTAAAACTGTAGAAGCATATCTCCAATCCATTGTCTAAGCTACCATCAAAAATAATGCCAGTGTCACTTAAACCTTGTAAGGAATAATCTACAAATGTTCCTTCTGCTAGACTCATGGTATCAAGAGAATGTTTTACTCTGGCTGCTTGACAATCCAATGTGGTTGCTGCTGCCCCCCAAGGGGGACAATTTTCTGTTTGTAATATCTCACCGCATAAACTCAGTTTCACACTCTGTTATAAGCGCCTGAATGCTCTTGCCAAACACACAACAGTAGCACTAAATTATTGCAATATTTAATGGGATTTTTTTAAAGTTTAAAAATAAGACATGTTATCCAAATAACAACATATTACTTAATCCTTGTGACAATGTGGTTTTGACGAATTGGATTCTGCGCCACAGTAGTACAAGGATGAGTATGGATAAAATGGCCCACTTAGCCCTCACACTTCTAAAAACCAAAACACAATTTAATCATAAAGGTAAAACAGGGTCATTTAAGAGATGTACCTCCTTTGCCTTTTGTGGTAAAATGGGCCGAAGGAAGGCTATGATCTAAAGAGGGTGTGAAGGTGAACCAATAGTGATCCAAAAAACACAGTAACACAGCCCAAAATAAAGGGAATGTCCTATCAAGGTTCTATAGCAATATGTTAACTTTAATCATACACACTCTCTGCAATAGAACCAGTTGAAAATACTGTGCCAACACCCAACTCGATGGAAGAAGATATGACATATGGAGGAATGTAGCAGTTTTAGCATATTTCTAGGGGTTATAGATATGTTACTAGCCACAAAAAGGATATGCCACTGTTAAAAACATGTGTGATCGTAACCTAACTAATCTCTAGACTCTGAGGGAGCAGTTTGGGGGGGGTTCATGCGAAGAATCCTGTGGATCCCTCACTAAAACACTGCCTAAATCCTCCTCCTAGGTGGCCAGGGGAGGGCAGACGCTTCCTGATCCCAACCCTGGGGGTGGTGTACTGCTGGAGGATCACCTGGGTGGAGACAGGGCACAGGGTAGTGAGGAGATTCTGTGGGATGAGACACAGTATTTTTCCTCTGAAGGGGATATTCTTACCACTATGCCAGAAGAGGTTATGACCTATTGTCATTGTAATGTCTCTCAACCTGTTACAACTAATGTGGTAAATGTAAGGAAGGCATGGTATCTAACAGTGAAAACAGACCCAAATGGTTGGCAAATGCACAAAAGTCTCTTCCCAGGAGGACTTCTTCGGGAAGTCCAGGAATAATGGCGGATGACACCAACCGTGATTCTCCCCCGATGTTAATGTACACAGGTACCTTGGGGCAGATTTCATTATCCCTGTGTACACATGTGACTCTGACTAGACTTGCATTTTCTAGGTCTGCTATTGTCACTAAATCAGCTCTTATGGCGGTCTGTTTGCTACCTGAATTAATTAATGCTTTTACTGGCCTTCCATTGACTAGGGCCTTTTCATAGGTAAAGTCAGTTGAAGACTGGCATAGACATATGCTGAAGGTTTCGAGATCAGCTTCTGTTTCTTCCCACTCGTCCCCTCTGAGGCACCCTATTTCCATTGGCTCTTTTAGATTTGTAGGGCAATGTCGAGCCATATGGCCAGTTCCTGTACATGAGAAACAAATAGGGGGTGATGGTTTGGAAACAGTATGAGGGTTTGTAATCCTTCCGTTCTTCACTTCTGTGTACAGAGTGAAATTGTTTTGCTGCATCTGAATGATTTTGGGCAGTGTCAGTGGCCATGACTAGGGTAGGTTGGTTTAGCTGTAATACCACTTTCTGTAAAAAGGGAGGTAGAGAATTGGTGAATTGCTCCAAAATTATCATTTTGACCAATTCTTCAAATGGTTTTTGTATGTTTCTATTTGTTTATGATTTGTGTTGTGCTCCGAACCCTGAGGTAACTGGCGCTAGAAAACTTGGGTGTTACAACATGCAAAAGATAGAATAAAACAGAATCGACAATTATGAAAACCTGTGGTTACAGATGAGTCTGAAGGCAAACATATACAGATCAGCGCAAGCGAGTTAGGCAGACAAAGGCTGGAAGACCCGTGATAGAGGATAAGATCCTCAGAGGATAGGCTTATTGCTAAGCCAATTTTTTATTCCGGATTTGAAGGTTAAAATTATGGTTCTTGTCTAAAGGAGAGGGATATGGAGTTCCAACTGCTTGGGCTGGGAAACTAGCTCCACCCGCACTTGTTGGGTTGAACCTGGGTACTGAGAGGCAATGGGAGAGTGCAATCTGGTAGGTCGAGCGGGTTGGTGCTTACTGAATTTGTCTGACAAATATTTGGGAGCTGTGTTTGTGAGTGATTGCCAGAGTGCGCAGAGTAATTCTGTCGCAAACTGACAGCTAGTTGGTCTCCCGTCGGATAGTCGAGATGCGGCTGGATCTAGGAAAGATTCAGTGCTGCTCTCATTGAGTTATTTTGTAGAACCTGTAGCCTATTTAGTTTAGATTCAGAGGATACTAGGAAGAGTGTGTTCCAGGGGTTGTGGAGGAAATACCAGAGGGTGAGATATGGTATCCCCCCCCCCCTTCTCTGATACACACCTACCCAACAGCCCCTCAGCCTTCATAGGGTATTAATCATCACAAGAGGACAATTCCCCATTGTACCATTTTAAAAAAAACAAACTTTTATTTATTTAGCTTGGCAGCACAAACATAGGTGAGCAACATACAAGGCAAATACAATACATTAGAGGTACAGGTAATACAGGTATATACAGAGTATACAGAGTCCGTTTACGGGTTGGTTGTACACTTGGGAGGTGCATGCAGAGTGGGTGCGGGATTGGGGAGACAGCAGTTCAGGCAGGGGAGTTGGGGTGGGAGGGGGTGGGAGCTGGAGATGCAGTATCTGACGCAGTGTCCATTGCGGACATATAAAATAGAAACTTGAGCCACATTTCTCTGGGTCTTGAGTGAGTGGGCTGCAGTAGGGACCAGGATTCTTCGGTGTCTGAAGCCCAAGTGACTGCCCTGATCCACTGTGCATGAGTAGGTGGTGTGGGGCAAAGCCAGCAGAGTAGAATGGACCGTACTGCGAGTAACATGCAGAGGCCGGCCAGTTTTTTGGAGTCTCGACGGAGTTCGGGGAAGTCATGGAAGAGGCATCTCATTGGAGTTGGGGCGATAGGGTGCCCGAGAATAGTTGACATGGTAGAGCATACCGAGCTCTAGAACTGGATAAGGCGGGGACAGGACCAGATCATGTGAATGTAGTCAGCAGTATCATAGCCACATCTGGGGCATCTTGGGGAGTGGTCATCAAGCATGCGATGAAGTCTGCTCGGGGTATAGTGATACCTATGAAGTACCTTAAACTGGATTAGTTTGAAGCGAGAGTTAAAGGATACCCTGTGTATGCGTGCGCACATATGTGCCCAGTGTTCGTCGGTCATTTCCAGCCCGAGGTCATTTTCCCATGCGTGTTTGTTTGGTCAATGCAGGGGTGGGTCTGATTTGAACCATCGTGTAGAGTCTGGATACGTTACCCCTTGTGGGCATGATGGGGGAGGTTAGTTCCGCAATTACGGGGTCATCTGATGGCATCACCGGAAACATAGGATATTTGTGTTTAAGGGTTTTCCGAAGAGCTGAGTACTGAAGCCACTGGGAGGTCTGGCCACTCGATGAAGTTGCCCTGTTCAAAGATGTCTCGGATCAGCTCATATCCTGCCTCGGCCCAATGGGGCACTAGGAGTGGTGGAACATGTGGGACCCCCGGTAGGAAGTTCCAGAGTGGGAGGTCGCCGTGGAATGGGTGGGCGGTGCCGAGTAATTTCCATGCTTTTGTTAGGGCCAGGGACATACAGGCCACCGGGTCAAGCGAGTCCGGAGCTGGCGGGATGGGTTGAACAACTAAGGAACGAATGTCCCGGTCGCTAACCGCAAGTTTCTCAAGCCTGACGTGTGCAGGGGAGGTCTAATGAGTTGAACCAGTGTGATGTGAATTAGTCTTGTGCTACCAGTCAGTACTTGAGGAAGTCAGGAGCACCGAAGCCACCACCCTCCATTAGGGTGGACAAAGTCCCAAGTTTAAGGCGGACCGCACCTGAGTGCCACAGAAAGGTGTTAATCGTGCGTGACAGTGTTCAAAAGAACTCTTCACCTGGCCATAAGGGAATGTTGGTGAACCTGTGCAGGAGTTGGGGCAGTACTATCATCTTCAGTATCCCTATTCTGTCAGCAAGGGAGATGGGCAGTTTACTCCAGCCCAGTGTCCTAGTTGCAAGATACGTAAGATAGTTTTGATAGTTTTCTTCGAAGGTCAGTTCGAAATGGCGGGCTATTTCTATGCCAAGATAGGTGAATTTTGACTGAGCCCAAGCGAACAACAGGGTATCAGGAAGAGGAGGAGTGCAGTCCGTAAGCGGAAAGAGGGTGGATTTAGCGCAATTCACTTTAAGCCCCAAGATGTGTCCGAAGCTGATAACGTCGTCCAATTTCAGAGCCAAATTGATGGAGGGGGAGCGGATGAAGAGAAGCGCATCGTTAGCATATAGAGACACTATATCAGAATGGCCCGCAGTACGTAGGCTTCTATGTGCGTGGGATTGGCGTAGCATGTCAGCGAATGGTTCCATCGCTATGGCGAAGGTCAGGGGAGAGAATGGGCAGCCTTGCTTCGTCCCCCTGGCAATCTGGAAGAGGGGAGAGCATCGGTGCAGACCCTGGCTACCGGGTTGGAGTATAGTAGTCTAACCCAGGAGAGGAAGGAGGGACCGAATTAGCATTTTTCAAGGACCCGCCTGAGGTACTTCCACGAGACAGAGTCGAACGCTTTTTGCATGTTGAGTGTAGCGGCTACTGCATGAACATTAGAGTTTATTCTGCTAATTATGTTAAACAGCTCAATTAGGTGGAGCGCCCTGGAATGAAGCCTGCTTGATCAGGATGAATAATGTGCGGCATGCAAGGAGCCAGGCGTAGAGCTAATAGTTTGGCATCGATTTTGGCATCGCAGTTGATGAGCCAAAGTGGGCGGTATGAGCCACATTGTGTGGGGGGTTTACCGGGCTTGGGTAAGACGGTTATTGTGGCTTCGTGAAGAGAGGGGGGAAATTTGCCTGACTCCAATGATTATTCCCAGAGGGCTATTAGGCGGGGAAGTAGGAGCAATTTATAGCGTTTGTAAAATTCAATTGGGATGCCATCTGAGCCTGGGGACTTCCCTGAGGAAAGTGAGTCTATGGCGTCTGAGAATTCCTCAGGGGTAAATGGAGAGTCAAGAGCTCCAATGGTCTCAGGGGAGAGCACCGAGAGGAGGAGGGCATCAAGGTAGGAGTCTATCTCCGATGTCAGGGCCCTGTCCGTATTGGTATATAGGGATTCATGAAAGGAAAGGAATTCGGAGTTGATATCTTGCGATGAGGTGGCTAGGGAGCCATCGGGTCTTAACACCCCAGGAATATGTGAGGCCCCAAGCTTGCGACAGATAATCCTAGCCAAAAAGTGGCCAGGGCTTTCACCCTCACCATATTTCCTAGCGAGGCCGGGTCTGTCCAAGAATTTTAGTTTGCGGTCTGCCAGAGAACGAAACGTGTCAAGCTCCGCTCGTATGGATGCCAGGGTTTCAGGGATTTGGCGTAAGGAGCATTGGGCTTCCAGGGTCAATAGTTTGGACTCACTTTTGGCTATATCCTTTGGATTTTTTCAAGGTTACCGTTTCCTTGGACAGCGCTATGCCCCTAATGTAAACTTTAAAAGATTCCCAGAGGGTGGCCTGTGACGACACCGAGTCAGTATTTATTTCAAAGAACTCTTCGATGGCCATCTCCAATTCGGAGCTAAATACAGGGTCAAGGAGAGAGTGAGTTTTCATTCTCCAGTGCCTAGCCCGATCGCGGTCAAGGCCCCAGCAAAGGGTAATAGTCACCGGGGAGTGGTCAGAGAGGGTTCTGGGGAGGATCATTAGTTGCGTCACGTTTTTTATCAGCACATCAGGGACTAGCCATCTGTCAATTCGGGAGTAGGAGTCATGTACCGAGGAGTAGAAGGAGTAGGAGCGGGAATCGGGATAGAGGAGTCTCCATGCGTGGACCACTGCAAGTAGAGGGGGAGAGGACAATGTGGTATAGGCTGCTTTGGTAAGTTGACGGGGTCTGGAGCCGGATCTATCAAGGACTACATCAAAAATCGTATTAAAGTCCCCCCCGCCCCCATAGAATTGGTATTAAGGGAAAATTATCAAGGAGGGATGTTTTATGTAAATAAAATTCTGGATCGTCAATGTTAGGACTGTAAACGTTCAATAGAACCACCTCCCTGTTCTGAAGGGTGGCATGGAGTAGCACATATCTGCCCTGGGGGCCGATTTGCGAGGATATAAGGTCGAACTTGAGGCTCTTGTGAATTAGGGTCATGACCCCCCGACTTTGGGTTGAATAATTGGTGAAGTATCTTTGGGGTCCCCAGGTTTTGGCGAATTTTTCACAGTATTCAGTACAAGCGTGTGTCTCCTGCAGGAATAGGATTCTGACCCTGTGTCGTTCAGACTGCAATTGGAGTTGCCTAATTTTCTTGTAGTTACCCAGACCCCGCACATTCCAACTCATAAAAGTTAGATTATCTTCGGTTAACAGTGTTACAATGTTCGCTTAGGATCAATGTTTGTCGGAGCGGCGGCCCCGGTGACTGATGGATTGGTCTGGCAGTCCTGTAGTAACATCGGTCCAATGTTATCTCATGCTCAGCCCATGCTGCAGCCGCCAAGCCTTTTATAACATAACACCCAACGGAACCCACCCATATCCCTCCCCCAAACAGAGGAATGATAATCCCATATCCCATTAACCAAATCCAAACCAGTGGCATCAACGCCCGGGGGCCTGTGGACCGGCCTGGTGGCGATGCTCCGAACCGTGGGACAATTTAAGGATAAACATGGTGCCTGCCAGTAATGTCATGTGTAACTTAGGTAGAATATTGTGCACATGGGTATGGCACGTTCATACAATGGTGAACCAATTTGTCCTTGGTAAGAGTAGAAGTCTCGTAGGTTACTGACACAGGGTGGTAGCTGGTTTTGGTAAACTCACGAAAGGATGACATAACAGTCATAAACATGTGGTAGCGAGAGGCTTAGCCAGGGAAGCGTTCGTCAATGAACCTGGAGGCCTCCTCTGGTATTGTGGAAAAAACACCTGGTTAGAGTGTTCGATTCGTAGATTAGCAGGGTACAGCATGGAGTATTTGACCCCATGGTCTCTCAATCTCTTCTTTACCGCCACAAAGGTCTTGCGTTCCCGTTGACCAGCCACTGAAAAGTCGGGGTATTAGGTGTATTCTGGCCCCCCCAACAGCAGTTCGCCCTTAGTTCTTGCAGCTCTGAGGAGGGCGTCGCGATCTCGAAAGTTCAGGACCCTGGCTATGATGGGGCATGGAGGCACACCAGGTTTAGGTTTAGCTGTTAGGGCTCGGTGGGCCTTCTCTATCGCGAGCTGCGGGGAGAGTTTTGGGGAATCATGGAGTGCCAGCAGTGTACGCTCGATGTAGTCCTCCATCGGCTCATTGACGCCGTCCTCAGGGACACCGATAATGCGAAGGTTATTTCGCCTCGATCGGGACTCGAGGTCCTCATCCTTCTTCTCGACCTCAAGGACTCGGCTGGAGAGTGAAGAGACCTCCGCACGGAGGGGACCCAGGTTATCCTTGATGGCGCTCACCCTCGTCTCAATCTCTGCCACTCGGCCGTCTGTCCTCTCGATGTGGGCCTTGATGGAGGATATGGTGCCATTCATGTCGTCAAGTTTGGAGTGGAGTAGAGTGTAGTGAAACCCTCGCAGATGAATTCCATCATGCTCTGGGAGTCAGGAGGGTCAGACGGTGTTGGGTTAGTCGGGACCTGCTCTGGTGCCTCCTTGGTCGATCTCGACGGCGTCTTGGCGAACATATTGATGGAGCACTGTTTTTCCCTGTTCCCTTAGTCATAGCTCCGAATGGAGGCTTGATTGAGGCGAAAGGGAGACTTAAGGTGACCAAAAGGAGTGCAGGAAGGCAGCCCAATGGGACTCAGAAATTAGTAGACTAGTGCTTTGTGCGCTGGCAAAGAGGTGGCTACCAAGGGCTCCAGGAGAATGCGGTAGCAGCCTCTCTGTAGGATCGGGGATAGCCGGGTATAGCAGAAGGTTGAGTTTACGTGGCTCAGCAAGGGCCGTGGCTTGTGTGGTATGCCCAGAGCGGGGGGGAACAGGGGGTCGAGGACAAGGGCTCTGGGGCCCACACGCCCACCCTTGCACAGTCCCAGTAGTCCAGAATGCAGGACATATTTAATAGGGCCCTGAAGCGCAATGGCTGGCGGTATTCCAGGGCCCCAACGCGTGTGAGACTCCTGGCGCAGATATCATAGGCTGAGGGACCGGTAAGACGCCCCGAGTCCACCACCTGGATGGCCACCACCCGAGGAACCAGCAGAAAAGCTGTTTGGGGAGAGAACAGGGATGCCATCCCCACTATTTCGTTGGGCTGCGGGTGTCTGGGTTCTGGATGCTAAATATGGGCGGGGGGGGCCAGGAATCACAAGCGGTCGCCTCAGGAGTATATGAAATGTTCCAGGTAAGAGCCACAAGTGCTGCGGCGGCAGATGGCTGATACGGGGAGGCATCAGGATATGGAGTCTAGTAACGCCAAAGCCTGGCCGCGCTGAAGCGTGCACGCCCCCTGACACAGTACACTCACAGCATTATTTGGTGTTCTGGGGTCTCGCGCCCCCCCAGGAATGCTTCGAAGACCCAGAAATGACAGAGGTGGTGAGTAAGAGTGGGGGGGAGAACGGTCCCGCAGGTTCACTGTATCCGCCAGATGTGAAGGTGACTCATGGACGAGCCTCGAGCCCAGGTTCCAGGGGGCCCGGATCCAGAGCAGGGCCCAGATCGTGGAAAGCCACCCAGGACGGGCGGCGGAGCAGTCCGTTGCTCACACAGGATGGGTCGCCAGGCCCCGGAGCCACCGTCAGTGTGGTTGCTTAGCGGGTACCCCCCCCCCAGGGTATTGTGGTTCGATGTTGTGCCTCTGTCCCCGTGCGCTTTTTAAGCCTCTAGTAGTGCTTCCTCTGCATGTCCCTAAAATGTCTATGCAGGCTTGCGGTGGTTAATAGGGGTGAATAAAATAATTATCCCTCTCGTACCTTTTTGGCTGCCGGGCACAGTAAGCTTCTATCTTCTGCTGTCAGAGGAGCGCAGCACCAGGATTCCGTTGGTGCACTGCGTCACAACCCCGGGCGTTGAAGTCTTGCTGGGAGGTTGAGGCGGGGGAGGCAGTCCACCACGTATCGGCCCCCTTGCCTCCTGCCGTGGGTATTAGTGCGGGGGGGGGGTCAGCCCACCTCTGCGGTGAGGCTCGTTTCATTCCCTCAAGCGGCTGCCGGGCCGGCCCGCGGGGAACACGTCCTGCGGATGCGGGAAGCGCCATGTCTCACCCACAGACCGGGCACCGACACTCGTGTTCCTCCCTTCGGGGGTCCTGCTCCCCGGATGTGTGGGTGCAGCTGTAGGTCCTCCGACGGGTCCTCTCGATGCTAGCAGGGTGATTCCACGGATCTGGACGGGCCTCTCCCTCCTCGCAGCACGGTCCGTTGATTTTGGCGCGTAGGATCTCGGCGTTGGCGGGTGGCAGCGGGAACATAAGCTATCAATCTATAGCTTCCCTGTACCGTTTCTGTTCAAGGTTCGAACCAGGTGGTCCCTAGGTCAGCTGGTAAAGAAACAGATCAGTTGGGTCCACCATTATCGCACCAGTACAGGATTAACAGACAAGGAATCCGCCGGTCACGGAGCTCTCAGATCATGCGGCCATCTTGCTCGGCACACAACAGCACCCCCCCCCCCCATTGTACCATTTAAGTACTGAGACAAAGAAGAGGGAGCTAGGTGTTATACAGGCTGCCTATGGGAAACACCTTTATGTTACCTGGGAAGAAGATGCAAGCACAGGCACACCTGTACTCTAAATACATATGTCCCACCCATAAGGTCAGGCAGAGTCAGGCACTTGAAGCTGACTTCAGTCACCTGAAATCTATTAACCCTGGCTGGGAGTATAAAAACAGCACCTCAAACAACAAGGTGAGCGAGTCGGGAGGAGAGTGAGAGCGCCAGAGCCAGCCAGGACCGGCAGCAGGAGAACAGGATGCCGAGACACTGGAGGTCTGCAGGTTGAAGCAGAGGAGAAAGGTGTGGCGAGGGAGCTGTGTCTCCATAGAGCTAGGAGGGTCCGTGAGAGGGAGCTGGAAGGCGGCTGCTCCCTTACGAAGAAAACAGAAAGAATGCTGGTTCTCCTGGGCCAGCAAGGCAGCCCAGGAGTGTGAGGGGCAGGTGGTGAGGCCCTGACCTCAGAACAAAGAATTGTTAAAGCTGAACACAACCAGTGAGTCTGAATGCAAAGGAAATCCCAGTTTCTAAAAGCGCGAGTGAATACAAAGTTGCCAAGCAAGTGCTTATAAAGAAAGACACGCCCATTGAAGTATGAACTCTAATCGTGAAATGTCCAAGAGGGGAAAAAGTACAACAATGAGGAGATATTAAGTAAGAGCAGTCGAGTGTATAATTACATGTTCTCAGAAGCCTCTGTATGAATGGAAGGAGCTGCCTAAAGGGAAGAGAAGCTGTGCGCGAACTGAAAACCAAGCGAGATAGAGAGCATACAAAGGGGAGCCACGCAAAGAGGGAAAAGTGAGCAAAATCCCCAAGAAGGGATACAAGATAAGTGAAGTGGAAAAAAAGTGTTTGAAAAATCTGGGCCAAAGCAAAATTAGTTGAACTGCTCAAGAGGGGGCCAAGCTAAGCCCCGGAAAGTGAAAGAAGTTGAACTGTGCAAGAGGGGGTGAAGGTGAACTCCGGGCCCCGGATTGCGCGACCTGTGATGGGTGGAATGTGCAGGCTGACAACTGCACCACAAGACCCAGGGAGACCCCATCAGATGAAATACTTGTGTGACAAATGGAGGGAGAGTTTTGTGACGTATGGGGAAGGGAATCCCTAAGAAGTTTAGTTGAACCGTTATAAGTTGTACTTTAAGTTTAATGATTTTCAAGGAAGGAGGAATACTTTGGAAGTGGAAAGGTGAACTTTTGTGAAACCAAGTAGAACCAAATGCGCTGTTGAGTCCGGGAAAGGGTACCCAGACAAGCCCTTATACCTTGTGAAAACATATTCTGAACGTTTTGAACTCAGTAGAACTTTGGTGAACCCAAGTGTCTTGAACTTGGGGAAGGGAGCTGTGGAACAGCTCTAGTGCTATCCTGTCTTACTTTTTAAAACTATTGCGTTAATCCAGTTGCTTGCACATTATGTGGGATGTATTGACCCACTTTTGCTCTGCGATGCTGCATCACTCTGTTATGATGGTGCTAGAAACAGTAAAATGGCTGCAACACCCTTGTGCGTGCCAAAACCCCTCAACATTGTGCTTTTCAACGCACAAAAAGATGGCTGCCCAATCTGCCACTCGTGTTGTTGGTGGTGGAACAGAGCCCTCACTAATGAAATGTGTCACTGGGCTCCACCACAATTGAAAGGGGAATGCAGAAGGAAAAAAGCAGTGCTTTGCTAAAGGAAATTCCCAAGATTGCTTGAAATCACTTTTTCCTTGTTGCTGAAACTTCAGAATGCCGGTACAGAACACCTTCATATATTCATAATTCTTGCTGGTTACTAAAATTCACTTAGGTTAAGAAACCATTGTGAAGTTACAAGGTCCTGAAAAGCTGAGAGCATAAAGAGATTTCCACAGCAAAAGTGGCCTGCCTGTGGATCTGTCAAAAATCTCTGTGCAGGAGAAGGCTGCTGGGATGACAGCTGTCAGGGGCCTGCCTGATTAAACTTTAACATGTATAAACTGAAAGTCAAATGTTTGCAATCTAAGAGGCCTGTTACTGATAGTAACCCATATTGTAATTGTTTTTATCCCATGGTTTAAAATCTTGAATGAGAATTCTAGCTGTTATTTGATAACGTTTGTATTGCGCTAAGGAAAAGGCCACATAATTTAACAATTGATTTAAACCTGGCTGAAGCTGCAGAACTTGAATAACAGGTTTTTCTCACAGAAGGAAGGTCTTTCCCCCCCAGCAGGAAATAACGGAGAAGTGTTAATTGCAGGGTAGGAAAGAACCTGGTCTACAGAGGCAAAAGGAACAATGACTAGCTGCAGAGCAGGAAATTCGAAGTGTGAAAACAGTCGTAAATGGCCTCTGCAAGGAGCAAACATGGGGGATGGCTCCTGGGCTTCCAGGGAGAGAACAAGGGGTGGAGCCAAACAACCATTTTTTGCTTAACATGGACAAAGAACATATTTTAAAAAAGACTGATAACTGACTATTTAAAATTGTGAAAAATATGAAAATAACAGTTGTTAATGTAATTTCTGGTTGCATGGGTGAAGAGGCGGCAGAACTGTGTGACATGTTCTGGACAGCAATGGCAAGAAATGTGGTTTTACAAAAAATGTATTTCCGCTAGAATTGTGAAACTTTATACACTTATTCCCATGTTAAACACGCACATGTGTAGACATTTGCTTAAAATTTGGACATTGTGTTCCTAGGGAAAAGGGCAAAATTATGTGAAAAGCGGAGACAAGATCCCACAGCTACAGGGTTTTGAGGAATAGCTGCTATGTAAAATATGTAATCTGTATATATGATTCTTATAGAGGATGCACAGGTGGAAATATGTATTTTGCCAAAAGTAGATTTTGTGTTCTAGGGGCTAGGGGTGGATTCTCAGCCTCATAAAATTGCACCATAAAGATGACACTCTGTTTCTCTCCCCTTAGCAAGGCAGAGTGTAGATTCTGACCTAGTCACCATTCAAAGGGGCAAGTTTAGGCTAAACCGGCCCACACCCGCCCTTTATGATGTCATTTCATAGCATAAATAGAGACATCTCACCACACATCAAGACACAGATTCACTCACTATCCTGATTCTGGTGGAGCACCCTGCTGCTGAACTCTACACCTTCCTTGCTCCAGAAACCAGAAACTTGGCAAAGAAAAAAAGGCCCACTGCATAGCTGAACCATTTTCAGCTAGGCCTCAAATTCCAGAACAGAACCCCACAAGCCTTAGGGAAAGCATCATAATACAGCCGGGCTGTGCTGTTACTGCTTGCCTGCTGAAAATAAATATACTCAGAACCAAGAAGGGCAGATCCTATCCAGTCCTGTGCCGTGCTATGACCAGAGCGCCTTGTTGACCCTGTCCAGTCCTGTGCCGTGCTGTGACCAGAGTGCCTTGCCGACACTGCCCAGTCCGATGTGCCAAGCTGTCTTTCCTAAACCAGATCCCAATCCCTGACCAGAACTGAAGGTCCCATTTAAAAACATATCCAGTGAGTATAAGTAGGAAGAATTGTGTCACTAGCATATGTACTTTGCATAGTCCTAGCCCTATTTTAGACCCATCCTATCTTGCATTCAGAACCTGTATTGTTAGGAGTATCTTTGCATTGTCTGAAACCTCTTTCCAACCCATCCTATCTTTCCTCCAGAACTAGTATTGTTAAAACTATCTTTGCGCTGCTCTTTTCTCATCTAAAGAAGGCAAGTTTCCTTAGCAGGCAGTCACCCTGATCAAGTGACTGTGTTCCTGTGCGGTATTCGTTTTGTTCATAGTCATCCTCTAGCGTAAGCAACCCATTTGTCATTTTAAAAGTGCATTCCTGTTTTCCATTCTTGCGCCTATCTCGAAAAAACGACCTTTACTAAAACGTCTGTAACTCCCTCAGTTTTTGTGATGGAAACAAAATTTCAACTTCTGCTTGTAGCTAACATTCATATCTATCCATCGCACCTAAAAACCCATTATCGCGACTATCGCGCAGTGAAAAGTTTCCTGCACATTTTATTGTTTTGGGAAATTTGTACACGTGTAAAACAGCTTTTAATTGCTTCTGACTTGAATTTTAAGATTTCAAATGTTTTCTTGGGATTAAATCATTGCTTGTGTTTGTGTGCAACTGTGCAAAGCGGCTCCTATAAGAATTTATAACAATTTCAGCAATTTTTACCATATTTGGTGTTTTTGCCCAGTCCATTCTAAAGATAATCTGAAAAGCCATTCTTACAGCTTGACAGTCAATTCCGTTTTCTCTTGTGTTTGCTGGGGGGAAGTGGGATTGATATTCTATTTGAATTCAGCCATTCCTGAATACCTGCTCTCTTCCCCTATATCTTTACATTACCTATTGGGGGTTGAGGGGTGTGCAGGGGGAACCTATAACCACAGTGCTATCTGATTTGAACCCACATAAAAGTATTATTTTCTGTGCTGAATTGTTTTGCTCACTACTTACTCCTCGTGTATTAAAGAGATTATTCAGTGTTACCTCACCCCATTGGTGATTATTGTATACTGATTAAAACATATTCTGATTAAGTTTTAAATACATAAATAAATATTTACCTTTGCAAACCAGCCTGATTCCTGGTTCAGTGTGGGGGGGGGGGGGTTCCAGGAGAAGGGCGTGATAGGAGTGGTATATCGTTCAGAATAAAGAACTTATAGACAATAAATAAGGATTTCAGTTGTGCACTACTTGCTAGGCGTGGACTTGGGTGTGTGCCGGATTGAAATCACTTACAGCTTGGGGGCTCGTCGCGAGATCCTGAATTAGACATACCACTTGTGACAGTCTAACACAGCGTGCTAACTGACAGGGTACATACACCTTTTTGGGCTACCATACTGTGCTACACTGTAAAAACACCCTTCAATAGAAATACTCAAAGGAGTTAGGCCTGTTTTGCAAAAGTAAAGTAACCCTGAGATAAGGCAGAATGAAATTAATATTTCCGGAATGGTGACCCTAGTGGAAATCAATACTGCAAGGGAACACCTACTGCACACATTGTTTGTCAGGGGTGAATGGGTAGAGCAGGATGAGCAAGTCTGGCTGCAGGAAATCAAATAAGTCACTGCCACAGAATTAGATACATGGCAGGACCAGAGTTCATTCTACCAGGCACTTAGTGAATTGTATATGGCCCCAAAAGTAAAATAAGAGCAATGTAAAATTACCAAAGTAGCGGCTTACCTGTACCTCTACATTGGAGTAAAACAGGAAAAATATGTCAAAAGCCTAGATCTGGCAAAGAGGCAAGTACAATCCCTAGAGAAAACTCAAACAGATCTGGACTCTGCAGAGCAAAGGCTACAAAAGAGCCAAGAATCAGAGAAAGAAACCAGACTGTACCTGACAAAAGTAAAGGAAGATCTGGACCTCCTGCAGCAAGAGAAGGCAGAGCAAGATACCAAATTACTAACACTGCAAAAAGAGTGTCAAGAAAGGTTGGATTCTCTACAACAGAGCCAACAAAAGCTGGAGCAGCAATTAAATTATAATAGAGCCTGCGCAGGGCAGATGGTTGCCCTAGAAAATCAGATTGATGAACTAAAGGAGGAAAATAACAAATTAGTAGTGAAGGATCTCCACACTCAGCATAACCTCAGGAATCCCTTCAATTCCATGGACTCTGCCAACCCCATGTCCACTGGCTCATATGAACCAAGGGCCACGGGGATGGTAGATGGTTGCCCCCATTTTAGATCTGGAAATGGGGGGGCCTAAAAACCTTCCCGCGCAGAATCCGACCAACCCCAGACCCAGAAGGCCCTTGAGCCAATCCCAAACAGGGAGTCAGGGAGGTAACCCCACAAATGGGACCCCTAACTCGCCTGACTACATCAGCCCACGCTACAAGGGCAACAGACCAATCCTGGGCTATGTGTGGACTCCCCCAGGCCAAGGGGGGGGGGTCCAACCAGACGGCTGGAAACCCAGGAAACTTCCCTCCTCACTTTCCCCAGGAAGGCAGTAATCCCCCAAATGCCGGACCAAATTCCTTTCCCCGTTACCCGCCAAACTTCAACCCCCAAAACAACCCTTCTTTCTTTCCCCACTTTCCTGAGCCCAGACAGCCCAATCTGGGAGAGGGGAGGCCAAGGGTGGAGGGATACCCAAACTATCCTAACCAGGGGTATTATGCGAGAAGGGATAGTTCCCCTTCCCAGTATCAACCCAGGGTAGACCAGAGGACCCCGCACCAGCCAGAGCGAGTGTCCCAAATGGAGTGCCAGGTCCAGAACATGGCACAGGATCTGGGTCGCATGCTGAGGGCTCAACAGAACCCTCAGATGAGCATGACGGCTCAGAACTCCTCAAATCCAGGGTCTGGTGCTCCTTGACAATGACGGGTGAAGAACCCCAACAACCCACCGGTTCCGAGGGAGGAGGCACAGGGGGAGAGGGGGTGTAAAGCCTTAGAGGAAGCTCCCTTCCCCACTTGTGTAAAGCCCCTGGAAACCAAGGAACCAGAACCAGAATCCCCTGCCCCCGAAAGTCTGCAACCCAAGGAACAGAGGGTGGGTAGTAGAAATAAAGAGCCTAAAAAGGCCCATTTTGAGGAGGAGGTGCAAATCATCCAGTTTGAAGGAGAGGGGTCCTCAGAGGATTCTGGGAAAATGATCTTCTCCTTCAGGGATGGGGGAACTCCTCCCAAAGAAAAATGGGTCCCAACAGATCCCAATCCAGACTGGGTAGATGTGGGTACCGAGTTAAAACCGCCCATCATCAAACCCCAGAATGACCAGCACGAGAATCCCCTTGTTCAAACCTATTCGTGACTGCCTCCAAAAAGGGGGGAGAGGGCAGCCCAGAATCAGAATCAAGGGAGCCCCAAACTTCCCCCATATCTAGCGGTCACCTTTTTCTTACAGATTCCCAAGATCCCAAACAGAATCCTGCCCAAATCACCTCTCTGTCAGTATCCAAAGCAAAGAAATTGACCCACCAATTAGCCAAAAATGTGCCTCATCTTTGTCCCCTTGAGGAAAAGGAGGGAAGATTTTATGCCCCAGTCCAAATACAGGGGCAATGTACAATTCTGGCACTGGTGGACACTGGATCCCAAGCTACCCTTCTGTCAAAAAGGGCCTTTGATCAACTGAATTCGGGAAGGGGGGAAAAAAACCAAATTCCTCTCACCCCTCTTCCTGGACAACTTCAGAACTTCGACAGGAAGGAAATTCCCATCCAGGGGACTGCGGATTTGGACATTAAAATTGGGCTACACAAGGCGAAGCACTCGGTCATAGTTGTGACTCCAGAGGGCACACCTTGTTTACTAGGGAATGACATCCTGTGTAGATTGTCTCCCCTCATAGATTGTGTAAACAAGGTCCTCTGGACCCAGACTAACCGACCAATAAAATTAAAACAGAGTGTCAATCATGTTAGTTTTTGCCACATGGTTGAACAAAAACCTGACCAAATTGAATTTCATTTCCAGAATAATCAAAACCTAGACATGACAGTAATCGCAGTAGGACAACATACTGGTGATGGGGAGTCCTCTCTATTTCTGAAAATCAACCTTCCTTCCAGTCTAAGGTGGCATTCCACACTGGAAGGAAACAGTCTGAAATTTGATACAAATTCACAATCAGAAAATCCCATTCCTATAGTCCAAAAAGATGAGAAATCAGCTCAAAGCTTGGCTGAAATTCAGAAAATTGGAGAGCAGTTGTTCCTCCCTATTCAGTTAAATGAAGGGAAGGACTCTGCGCCCGAGTATGTGTGAACAACAGTAAGAGCTTCATCAGCAAAGCCCTGTTCCGCAAACACCCAAAAAATCCAGCCATTCCCACATTTAAATTGGTAGACCAATGGGAAATGGACCTGGAAACACCCAATTCCAAACATCTCCTGCCTAGCAGGTGTTTGCTCAAAATCTCCAAAGGCCACAAGAGCTTAGTCCATAATTGTTGGGTTGTGTGAGATGTTCCTGCGGCATTCTATTCAGGCAGTGACATTCTCAATAACTTTGCCATTAGTTTGGACCTAATAAACTTCAAAGCTTGGTCCCGATTAGCGGGTAATCCCATGGACTTTGATGACCCAGAGAAAGCATTTCGGTCAGCTGCCATATGCAGTTGAAATTCAGATTGGATGGGATGTCCCCATACCAGAACAGACCCGACAATTCTCACTGGAAGTAAAAATTAAGAGGACAGAAACAGAAAAATCCTGACGCCCATGTCCATCTCAATGCTCATTTCCAACAGCAGGGGTACTGTCATGATCTCTGCTTCCAAAAGGTCAGGGTTTTCCCAACTCCCTTGGAAGCAGATCCATAACCCAGGTTCCGAGTGCCAACCAGTCCCAATTGGGACCTTTTGGACCCAGTCGTGGCGCCAGTGGCACCAGGCTCATAAATATGCCCAGTCCCAGCGCTGGAAGCGCCGGGCTCATAATGCTTGGGTGGACTTACCTGCAGCAGACCATGCTGCTTACTTGCCTGCCAGTTGAGCCTCTGATCCTCTTCTGTTTGGAACTACTTTTCCTGTTGGGTGGGGCAGGAGCCACTCCCTAGATTCAGAACACTGGAACTCTTCTGGAAAGCAGGAACTCTTTTCTTACCTAGGCGTGGCTGTGGAAGGAGACACCTAAGCACTACAGGAGGCTATTTAAACCACACCCGATGGATGAATCTTGCTTTGCGTTATTCTGCATCCTCTGCAGCAGAACGCTCATCGTGTCTTCTGCATCTGATCCTGGGCCTAAGGAAAAAGGCTTACCATCCTGAATCCAGTCTTCAGCAACACCTATAAAGACAAGAAAGAACAGGTTAGTATTACGGTCTTCAGTGACAGCTCTTCACTTACCTGGTCCATCGGCTGGCACCAACGCCTCGCGCTGCATTCCGGCATCTGAAAGACAAAGGCTTACCTACTCTTCGTGCGCTCCGGAGGTCTTCACACTGCATTCCGGCATCTGAAAGACAAAAGCTTACCAACTCTTCGCACGCTCCGGAGGCCTTTGGCGCTGCATCCCGCATCTGAAAGACAAAACAAGGGGCGTTTAAAGACATTGGGGAACTTTAATACTCACGTGCCATTACTCCTTTCCACATCTAACCCAGTGGGTATTCCGGCACCCTGCAGCCTCTCCGAACTTGTACCTGCAAAATAAAAAGACAGTTAGAGCGCATCGTGAAGCAGGCAACAAGCGCTTACTTACGTGCTTCCAGGCGCTTCTATTCATCACACGGGCTCCATCTTCAACTCACTTCAGCCCGTCATCCGCCATTGCCGGAACCCTGCAAAACAAGAAACATCATTACTAAAGACTTTAAAGACATTAGAATTACTCGAAACTTACCGTTCGTGCAGTAAACGACGGACAGCAGTCCTCTGAAGTCAAGAGGCCTGCTCCCCTTATCCAGTGAAGAAACAGGTTACAGCACCCTGCCCCGAGGCAGATGGAGAGCACAGCGTTCACTTACCTAAGGTGAGAGCGTTAACCTTTGGGGTTCTACAGGAGAAGAGAAAGGGAAGAAGAGAGAGACATTCAATAACCCAGTTCCTTAATCCCATATTTTCTATCTGCAGACATCTTACCCTTCGAGTCAGACATACAGTGCACAGTGGTCCAGCCCAAAGAGCCAGCCGTGTGTTACACATCACCTTTGAAGATACGGTATACGCCCAGTCAAGACCGGCGCCTCTACGGGAATCAGGTGAGCGTTACAGGTTGGGGGTAAACGCAACACCACCAGTCAATATAGAACACAACACCATTTCAGAGGTGGATAACAGTGACTTAAAGAGTATCACTCTGGGAGCAGGCACCATCATTAGAACGGCGGTTGATGACCGACATTTTTCCATAGATTTAGGTAACGAACTGTTAGGACCAATCCCCAAGGACTGTTTTGACAGTGATGGCGATGATGACACAACACCAGACAGGAACTTCACCGGCACGGAGGGGAATTACCTGGTGTACTTTTCCTGCCCTTATGGTAAGGAAGATGTAACTTGTGACTTCAGGAGGGATGAGGTGATCTTTCAAGTCCCCAAGGACTGCCTTCCCCACCTGAAGCCATTAGTCGAAGTCAATACCCTGACCAGGGACTTCTCCACCCAGCTGGAGGAGGCCGCTGAGATTGCCAAACCAGAAGTCTTTCCAGGCTTCAGGCAGATGTTTGAAGAGAGAGACAACCTAGTTGATGCCTGTGAGACTCTGGAGCAAAAGCAAAAATTGAAACAAGTTTTCTTAGATTTTCAAGATCTCTTTGCGCTGGACTTGTCCCCGATACATGTTTGGCGTGTTGTAACGAGATCCATCTAATTAGTGTGTGACAAGTAAGAGGTAACCAGGGAAAAAAGGGGACAAATAAAAGGCTTCTAAGTAAGCAGAAACGGTATATGTGTCCCCTCTACGAAAATACCCTTTTAAGAGTATTTTTGTTATAGTTACTTACTAAAAGCAGAATATATGAGTGGGAAAGGAGGAGAAAGGGTCCGCCGATGGGGGCAAACCGACTCAGTATGCGTATAGCACGGACTACCGCAGACTGGCGCTGACGTGCCCGTCAGGATAAGAAATAGAAACCAGAGGACTACAATCCCGCTGGGGATTGTAGTTCTCTGACTGGTTACAGCGCGTGAAGTATATTAAAAGGAGTTAACACTGCGAAATAGATAAAATCAAAGTCAGAAGTTGTTGCACTATCTAACCTAGCAATTTACAGCCCTTTACTTTGATTAAAACAAATGTTAGCAAATCTTAAAATTTCATTTTTCAGACCACAACAATACTAAAATGATACTAAAAGAAATCAAGCTAAATTGTCTAAAATCTGCAGCATACAGATAAAAAATTGCTTCCAAAACTATTCCTGAGACATTGAGTAGTAGAGCATCAAATCCGACTGTGGCCACAACAGGATCCATCAAATACGATATCTGTTTTAGTAGGGAAACATTCATTCCTCTAGGGGAAAGAGGGCTAGCCCACCGATCTAGTCTTGATACCCCCTTTGGGTGTTACCTCAGACTTGCACCTAAGTCAGGACTTGACTGGAATTTGGACTAGACATCCTGGCTGGGGTTATCGATCCAGACTTTAGAGGAGATGTAAAGGTTCTAATACAGAACCACGGGGAGAAAACATTTAAAATCCAACCCGGGGACAAAAACACACAAGGGTTTCTGGATAGAGCAATGATCCCCATTCTGATGGAAGAATCTGATAAAGGGGAGACAGTAAGGGGTGACTTAGGTTTCAGAGAAGCTGCTGATGAAAGGCTTAATCCACCATTTCCTTCAAATGCTAGAGAAGAAGAACCGGACACCCTGCCTGATCTAGCCTTTGCACAAAGGAATGGCCCATTGCTGGCAGAGGCCCTGTTACACATAATACCTGAACCAGAAGGAAGGGAAAAAGAGGGTCCTTTCTTTTTCTTGAAACAGGGACTATTGTACAGGGGGGTGGGGAGATCACAGGAGATGGTATAGTAAAGACCCATCTAGTAGATCCCCGGAGCCACAAACAAGTTGTACTTGAAATTGCCCATTCACATCTCACCGGGAGCAATCTAGGGCAAACAAAAACACAGGGCCACATAAGTAACATGTTTTACTGGCCAGGGATACATGCAGACATTAAAAACTTTGTACAGGCTTATGACATTTATCAACGGACCAGCACACATATACCGCAGCTGCCCGCTCCATTACATCCGTTACCCATCATCAAAATCCCCGTTCCCAGGATTGGAATGGATAATGTAATTTCTCTTGAAGCTTCCAAGCTAGGCAACAAGTATGTGGTAGTGATTGTAGACTATGCCAGCAGATACTGAATTGTGTTCTGTAATAAGTTCACAGTCTCTCTTTGTAACCTGGTGTAACGCTCAGATTTGCTCTGAAGCCGCCTTCTTCCGAAATAACACCACACAGCAAATATTAAAACATTTGCTGCCCTTTTTCACACGGGTAGGGTTTCCAAGAGAAATCTTGATCGACCAAGGCACCAATTTTATAAGCAAACTTATGGGGGAACTAAAAGAAAATTAGTAGATGACGATGGGACGAATTGGGACTTTATAATCCCCTGGGCTCTCTTTGCCGTTCGAAAACACCTCATGCCTCTGCTGGGTTTTCCCCTTTCAAACTAGTATAAGGGCGAGAACTCTGCGATGTCTTAGACATGCTTAGGGACACCTGTGAGGAGAGCGAAGATGCCCCAATTCCACTCTCAAAAACAGCCACAAGACTCAAAAAACACATGGCAACTGTTAGGACTCTGGTACAAACACATATTGAAAAAGCCCAACAGCAACAGAAACTTTCTTATAACAAAAAAGTATCTTTAAGGACCTTCTCTGTTGGTCAAAAGGTTTTGATACTTTTACCAACCTCTGACAATAAGTTTGTTTCTAAATGGCATGGACCTTATACAGTGGTGGAACAGACGGGTCCTTGTAACTATAAAATATCTCAACCGGACCTTTTGAAAGAATGGGGGGAGAACCCCTCAGAATCGAATGCTGCCATATTATCTTGCTTGGTACCAGAAGAAATTGATAACACCACTCTAATCCCTTCAGAGCTCACAAATAATCAAAAACAAGACCTTGGTGACATTAAAAATCAATTCCCCAATGTGTTCCGTGCAGAACCGGCAAGAGTTATAGGCAAATATCATATTTGTACCCCGGGAGACAAGGTAGTACACTTAAGACCCTACCGCCTACCTGAGGCCTGTAAAGAAATTGTAATTTAGGAAGTGAAACTAATGCTCAAAGGTAATATCATTGTGCCTCCATCCAGTGCCTAGTCCTCTCCCATTGTATTACTGACTAAACCTGATCAAAGCTGGTGATATTGTGTAGGCTTTAGGGAGGTAAATGCCATCTCTGCCTTCAATGCATACCCCATGCCGCGTGTAGATGACCTTATAGACAAACTGGGTAATGCCGTTTATTTGTCCACCCTAAATCTTACAAAAGGATACTGGCAGGTTCCCCTAGATGGACCAGACAAGGAGAAAGCTGCTTTTGCCAGTCCCAAAGGACTGTTCCATTTTAAAGTCTTCCCCTTTGGCTTACATGGTGCTCCAGCATCTATCCAAAGATTAATGGTTTGAATTTGACAGCCTTATTCGGAATTTTGCGGAGCATACATTGATGGCATTTTAAAACAAAGTAAGACTTGGGAAGATCACTTTTTTATGAGGGCCCTACGGAAGGCTGGACTAACAGCCAATTCCAAAAAGTGTAAACTGGCCCAATCAATCGTAAAATATCTAAGCTTCTTTGTGGGTAATGGTAGCTTCCACCCTCAACAAGAAGTAAAAGCTGTCAGAGACTAAAAAGGATTGAAGATCTTTCCTGGGTTTAATAGTTTAATACCGTTGCTTTATTCCCAACTTCTCTGGTAAGACCTCCCGCCTGATAGATAAGTTGAGAAATGCAGAACCCCAGAAGATTAAATGGAGTGAAGGGGATGAAATTGGTTTCAGCAGCTTGAAGCAGGCTTTATGCCAGAGCCCCATCTTAAAAGTGGCAGATTTCTCAAATAATTAATTCTCCAAACCAATGCCTCCCTGACAGGACTAGGTGCAGTCTTATCACAGAATCATGACGGGCTAGAACCTCCAATATTGTATATTTGTAGGAAATTGTTCCCAAGGGACAAAAGTTATTCGGTCTGGAATTAGAGGCATTAGCCGTCAAGTGGGCCATCCTGGACCTCAAATATTACCTGGTGGGTAGATGGTTCAGATTGATTGCAGGTAATTCTCCTTTAGTTTGGATTTCTAAAAGAAAAGAGTCAAACCCACGAGTCGTGCGATGGTTTTTGGACCTACAGCCGTACTGCTTCTCAGTAGAACATCAAAATAGCCAGGAACACAGCAATGTAGACTTCTTTTCGAGGTTCCCCAGTGAAGCAGCCCAGTCCACATCGCATAGGGGAAGGGTATGTGAAAAACCTAAGGGTTTTTCCGATCCTACTCCTCGGGGGTTCTCTTCACAGTTGGCCAAGGGAGGGCCATTGGTTTCGGATCCTGACCCTGGGGGTGGACTAGTGAGGGAGGATGTCTTGGGTAGGGGGTACGCAGGGATTGGGAAGGAAATACCTAAGGGTGAGATATGGTATCCCCCTTCTCTGATACCCACCTACCCAATACCCCTTCAGCATTCATAGGGTATTATACATCACAAGATGCCCATTCCCTATTGTACGATTTTAAGTACTGAGACGAAGAAGAGGGAGCTAGCAGCTATACAGGCTTCCTGTGGGAAACACCATTATGGTACTGGGAAGAAGATGCAAGCAGAGGCACACGTATACTCTCAATACATATGTTCCACTAACAAGGTCAAGCAGGGCTAGGCACTTGAAGCTGACTACAATCATCTGAAATCTATTAACCCTGGCTGGGAATATAAAAACAGCAACCTCAAACAAGTGAGCGAGTCAGGAGGAGAGTGAGCGCTGTAAGGAACTCATGGTGGCAACGGAAAAGACAGACACAAGTGATCACAGTTCAAGGGTGTTTATTAAACTGTTTGAATGGTGAGAAAAACACCTAATCTAAACCTAAAGCTAAGATGGGAGCAAGCTACAACCATCAAGTAATAAGGCAGTCCTAGTGACGTTGTGTCAAATAAAAAGGGCCTATACTAAAAAAACTATTGCCAATTCTTAGCACTAAGTTACAAAAAGAGTGTGGGATAATGTTCACCAGAAAAGAAAGTAGTGTTCACAAAATAGGTCTGGATGGTTTGGCTGTGTCTCGCCATCCCCACGTTTGAAGCATGGGACAAGGTGAAACTTCTGAGCACAGCACACTCCCGGACCTCTCCAGCATGAGGTTAACTATTCTGTTCAACAATACCAGGACTTTCAGGGGCCAAGTCTCTTTTCTATAAAGTCTCTTGCCTTAGAAGGTCTGCTGGACCAAAATAACAAACAAACAAAAGTTCCTTCGGTGATCTTGCACCTTTGGGTGATTGCTTTTCGCCCCTTGGATCTCCCTTCGCCAGGGTCGGATCCTTCTTGTAACGTGGGCCTCCCTCCGTCGGGTTCACTATGGCCTTTCACTCTAAATATCAACACAATATTCTCGGGTGCATCATGCTTCAGCCTGATTTCGCATGCATCCCTCAACTGGGTTCACATTTGCCAATTTCACAGTTCACTTTGTTTTATCACGATGCAGGTTTTACTTCTTTTAGCTTTGCCCTTGACACCCCTCTGCCGGGTTCACACTTGCCTTGATTCACGATTTTCTCAGAAAGTGAGGGGGTTCCCTTCCCCTAGCTTTCTCTCAGCTACGGGTCAGAGACTTTCGATTGTACAAGGGATTTGACGTGACCCTTGTAGGACTACTCTTGACACTTCAATCCGCCCTCTCTTAGGGCCTTCTGGTATTTGTAGTTTCAATACAACCAAAGGGGCCAGTCAGAGTCCTCTGAATGAGCACTCCTGCGGCACCTGACCACTCTGCAGCTATTTCTTCTTTGGGCTTTCCAAAAGTTCAAATGCACACAAGTTCTTTGTTCATAAGTTTCTTGCCTTCACAAAATGTTGCCAATTGCAACCTTGGGCTCAACACAGTTTGGTTTGCTGTCAGCTTTCTCCGACTCAACAGCTGTGCCGAACCAGTTGTCTTGTCTTGCCTGTGGAGTCAAGGACGGTACCACGGTAGCCAGCATGCGTCCCCGCATGTGTTATTAATGCGGGAGGCCCTGTGTACCGTATCTACCACACCAACACGTCAGGTGTACTCCCCGGTCTTGTGATTCCTGTCAGCTGTACTCCCTGGTCTTGTGATTCCCTTTCCGGTGGCTTCGCAGGTCTGAGTTCAAAAGGACGAGAGCCATTCCCTCCTCGTCCTTTCAGGGTTTGCCGCTTTTCTCCTCCGCTTGATCTGCCGGTCCGGAATAGCTGTCTCCTCGTGTGTTCGGCCTTGCTCGTAGTGTGCTCTCGTGCTACGCCTTTTATCACTGTGGGGAAGGTAAAGGGCCGTCAGGTGTGTATGATGTTGTCAATTGCCTGGCTGTGCCTGACCCTTGTGTTGGGACATGTCAGGTAAATGGCTCTGGTGTTAGTCCGTTGTCTGTCACGGTGTAAGAAAGTCTTTGTGTCGGAAAAGGGGGGGGGTCGAGCTTCTAAATATCCTATGGAGTAGGATGGGGTAAAGGTGTTATAGGGAAGGGGGTACCACGTTTCACCCGTCTGTGTCCCACTTCCACTCCCCGAAGACCCCTTATCCAGGTGATCCTCCCCCACTGGTCCAGCCCCAGGAACTCGATCCAATAGTGATGTCCGTGTCCTGGCCATCTGATGACAGATCTACGGGGACTAACGGATGAGACACCTTCAAGTTTCTCACAGCGCACTAGAGGCAGCCAGGACCGACAGCAGGAGAACAGGACCGAGACACTGGAGGTCTGCTGGTTGAAGCAGAGGAGCAGGTGTGGCGAGGGAGCTGTGTCTCCAAGGAGCCATGAGTGTTTGTGAGAGGCAGCTGGAAGGCATGCTGCTCCCTTATGAAGCACACAAAAAGAATTGCTTGTTCCCCTGGGCCAGCGAGACAGCCCGTTAGTGTCTGAGGGTCAGGTGTTGAGACCCTGACCTCAGAACGAAGAATTGTTAAAGCTGCACACAACCGGTGAGTCTGAATGCAAAGGAAAGCCTGGTTTGTGAAAGCTCGAGTGAATACAAAGTTGCCAAGCAAGTGCGTATAAAGAAAGAAGCGCCCGTTGCAGTATGAACTGTAATCGTGAAATGTACAAGAGGGAGAAAGCACAACAATGAGGAGATACTAAGTAACAGAGTGGTCGCTTGTGTAATTACACATTCTCGAAAGCCTCTGTATGAATGGAAGTAGCTGCCAAAAGGGATGGGGAGCTGTGCGTGAACTGAAAACCGAACAAAACAGAGAGCATAAAAAGGGGAATCGCACAAAGAGGGAAAAGTGAGCAAAATCCCCAAGAAAGGATACAAGATGAAAAGTGAAGTTGAAAAAAAGTGTCAGAAAAATCTGGAACATAGTAAAATAAGTTGAACTGTGCAAGAGGTGGAGAAGCTAAACCCTGGGCCCCTGGGTGCGCGACCTATGATGGATGGACCCTGCGGTCTGACAACTGCGCCATGGCCCGGGGAGACCCCACCAGATGACATACTTGTGTGGCAAAAGGAGAGTTTTGTGAAGTATGGGGAAGGGAACCCCTAAGAGGTTAAGTTGAACCGTTGTAAGCTGATTTGTCAAGGAAAGAGGAATACTTTGGAAGTGTAAAGGCAAACTTTTGTGAAACCAAGTGGAACCAAATGGGCTGTTGAGTCTGAGAAAGGGTACCCAGAGAAGCCGTTATACCTTTTGAAAACGTATTGTGAAGGTTTTGAACTCAGCAGAACTTTGGTGAAGCCAAGTGTCTTGAACCTGGGGAAGGGAGCTGTGGAAGGGCTCCAGTGCCATCCTGTCTTACTTTTTTAACACTGTTGAGTTAATCCAGTTCCTTGCACATTATTATATAGAAGCGAGAGCAAGCAAAGGTTTGACACAGACAGCCTTTTTGTTTTTGACTAATGAACTTAGACTTTCCTTAGTTTACTTTCTGGTAGAGATTACTCCCACCTTAGAGTTAGGGCAAGTTAGGCATTATATCATCATGACCATTGAGAATAAAGGTTTTCAAACTGAGTTTCACTTGTCTGTGTCATCTCTTCATACCATGCCTGTCGCACAGACTTCTGCCATCCTCCACAATGCCCTCTGGTGAGGTTAGTAATGCCACAGACACTGGGAGTAGGCATTGCTGTTAGTGGCATGTCTGGACTTTTTACTGGGGTAGACCAAGTGGGGCACTGACTTATGCAGGGGTGGCATGAAGAACGAGCACACACACACACAATGATCATAGTTTAGGATAATGGGGTAGCCAATCAGATCCCAGGGTTAGCACGTGCCACCCCGAGCAACTCCCTGGACACACCACTGATTGCCAGAGACCAGCATGGTACTCTTGTATCTCTGCTACACTCCTTAGTATGGATTACTGTGCACAGACAAACTGTGGGTAAGTAAGGCTTTGTGTTGACTGCCTCGTTCTTTTATATTTCCACAGGAAGTAGAGGTTTTGTACACGTTTCCAATATATTGTTGAACCACAGGTGATGGACGCATTGTGAACATTGGTCAGACGAAGTGCATTGGAATCTTTTGTCTTACCGTGTTGATGAGTTGTTAGTGTGACATACCCTTGCGAGGTGATCACGTTTGCATGTCCCTTTCTTCTGTCGCCTTTTCGTACGTTTGCAAATGATCAGCAACAGTGATAACGGAGACAGGATACCAGTTGTCTCTGGGACTTGTGTGGCGAGGTTGGGGGCGATTCTGGTAGAGGGTACTTTTTTCTGTGTTTTAAATATGGAGGATGGCCAATTAAAAGACAATTCATTGGCTGTTGTGGTTAATGTGGCATCTAGCAAAAAGAATGAAGCTTTCGCAAACTGACTGAAAATGGCCAGTTCATTCATTTTTATACAGAAAAGGAAAGAAGATAAGCTGCACGTCATTGTTTTTCTTGTTTTTGTTATTTTCTTAAGTAGTAGTTTGTGATTATACCATTGCATTTGTTATATAACTGAAGTATGATGTACTATTGGTTACAGTTTCTGTTCTTTGAGTATTAGCAAGTTATGCATATGTGTTCAAAGTCTGTGAATAATACCTTTGTGGTCATGAAGTCTCTTGTTGTCCTTCCACAGCATCCGTACATTTACCCAATAACCTTTGCGACAGCCAGTGAATCATCTGCACTAGTAATCCGAATGTTCAGTGAGAAAGGAACTTTGAAGGACCTCATCTACAAGGTAGTGTTTCCCAGATCGGAGTTGCCTCCAGGAGTACTGCATCACTTTAAGTATCTGTATCTTTAGGTCCAGCTTTGGCTTGGCTGCTTTGCACTCAATGGATTGCATTGTGCTACAGGTCATGCAGCTTCGCGAGAGCAAGGCTGTGCTTGTCAACTTGCTGACTAGTATGATCCATTTTTCCAGATATCCACAGTCCTTCTATATGGAATATGTTTACATATATTAAATATCATTAGAAATTATGTGCATGTTCGTTGGCCAGTTTTAAACCCTGGCTAAATTGTATTATTAGATAGGATGATGAGCCCAGACCAAAGGGAGAGCACTGAGGCTTAATAAGAAAAGGACATCTTAACAAGTAAGCACATAAACTCGAAGGTTGTCTCAAATCGGACAGTAATACCTTTGATGTCAACGTTCTAATGGCAGGAACCAGGCCAATTTCATCAGCAGAGGTGTAAAATTGTATTCAGGGTGCAGAAATGCATGGGAAGAGGAGATACCCAGGGTTGGGAAAATGGACAGAAGTAAATATACCCATAGGTGACCATGTGCTATAGTGGGCACAAATAAGGCCCATGCTGTGGAGGTGGAAAGAAGATTCACAGTGAGGTCAGTTCTGCGGGTTCTGGGAATTCTGATTCCTCCCTTCCACCACCCATCCTCTGCTCCAAAAGTATTGACGTGGCATGTCTTTAAAAAAAGTAAGTGGAAATGAAATTTAGACAAATGATGCACTTATATGAAATATAACATCACTATTTTCTGTCAATTGTTTCATGTAGAAGTGTGTTGTTGTTTTAAAAAATCTAGGTCACACCATATATCTTGACATTTTGTCTTCTTCACATGGCGACAAACACATTTTTTTTAACAATCATTTAAAAACTCTGTGGTTACCACTTTGCTGTTCACTAGGTTGGCCATGGGCAGGGCAGAGCGTCTGTGTGTGACCGGGGCACTAAAAGCATTTTTTTCTGTCCCAAAAACCACAGAAAAAAAATGACCAAGAAAATGCCCGCTGGCAAAGGGAAAACGGGAGTCCGTTTTCCCTTTCCATGGCAGCCATCGGGAGCGTCCGCTCCCGAACAAAAAAAAAGAAGCAGAAGGTAAGTAGGGTTGGGAGGGCGGGAGGCAGGGGAAGGTTGGAAAAAAAAATACGTACATGCGTCCCTGCTAGGGGACAATGCAAGCCTCCAGCCGTGTGTCTCCACACTGCTGGAGCCTGCAATCATTCCCCAGCGGGGACGCAGCAACACAAAGGTAAGTGGGGCGGGGAGGGCGGGAGGAGAGAAAAAACAAATTAAAAAAAAAGCTTACCAGAGTCCCCGGCGGGGGTGAAGGCATCCTCTCAGCCATGGGGAGGCTCAGAGCGGGGATGGCCCCACTTCGAGCCTCCTCATTGGCTGAGGGGCGGCCACGCCCCCCCGCCGGGGACAAAGGCCGTGGAATCCCGCAGAGGGATTCCCGGCCTGGTAATGACTCGGCGAGGGCCAATCAGAATGGCTCTTGCATTCAGATTGCACCCTCGCCGGGTACTAAAATGGCAGAATAACATATTTGCGCATGTTTGTAATGGGAACAAAAATGTATTTACATATGTACACATTTACCTGATACAACACACCTCCTTCCCTTTATTTAATGATATGCATAAGGACATTTCCTCATTGTGCTTCACTCATTCCACATGTTGCCACCCTCTCCTTACTCCATTTCTCACCATTGCTCAAAAGTAGCGTATTTCGTATTTCCCAAATCTCTCACCGCCTTTAAAGGGCTGGAATACCTCATATATCCTTTCTGCACCCTCCTTCCACTCGTCACCTTCACCCCTTCATCCTCTCGCATCAAACACTCCCTTTTCAGAATTCTTTTCATCATACCTCCTTTTAGATTTTATTTGGTCACGTATCACCCTCTCTTTCCCCATCCATCCTGGCTTCAACCCGGTATTAGGTAATCTCCTTCTCAATGCCTCAAAAGTTGAAACTCCCGTGACCTGATGGGGTGCAATCCTGTATTGCATGACCCTCTCAATCGAAGCCTGTGACCAAAATTCCACCTGTCGCTACAGCAATTCCTATTGCTTCCATCAAAGTCCAGTGGAATCTCTCCACAATTGCTTTTCCTTTGGGATGATATAGCGTTGTTGTGGTATGCACCACTCCATTCTCTTTTTAAAATTCTTCCATTTCTCTACCCACAAATTGTGGACCATTATCTGATACCAATTTCCTGGAAAAGCCCTCCCCCCAAATATTCCTTCCAAAAAACTCACAACCTTGCGCACACTTATGTCCTTTACCACGCACACATTGGCCCATTTGGACAATAAATCCATAACTACTATTTTGTGGTCCTCTTGCTGATATCGGACCTAGAGTATCTACAGCAACCACATCCCAGACAGGATTGGGTGCTTCAATCACAGTCATTGGTGGCGTCTTGACCACCAAAATCTTTTGGTCATTATTTTTACACCCTCACATTCTTTAAAAACATTCTTCACCTCCCCATCCAAACTCGGGCCACCAAAAATCTTACCGAATCAATCCCTTGGTCTTATACACACCCAAATGTCCTTCATGCGCTATGCCAAGTACCACTCCCCACATTCCTTCTGGTACCATCATTCTATATCCTCGGGTCAAAATCCCTTTCTCAACACTCAACTCATTTTTTACTCTTCTACATTCTTTTAATTCTCCAGCATTGGATCTTTCATGGATTCACATGCTTAGAATATTCCCCGTCGTCAGACTGGGAACCCTCGGTACACATATATATAGTCATTTCCAATAGGAAAACTTTTGCCCTATCCCCGTCTGCGTCCTCTACGGGGCCGCCCACGTACGCCCCGTTGGACGTGATGGTATATAAGCCCCGCCCCCGCGGGTCCCTTCAGATTTCAACCGTCTCCAAAGATAGTGGGATCTCCTCGTGTATTTTCTTCAAATACTTATCGATTGTTTCTAACTCCTGCGAGTTTGTCTGTTTGGTCCGCTTCTAACTCCTACGAGTTTTTGTTAGTTGGTCTGGCAATAATGTCGGGTAAGCCTCTTTTCCGCCCGTGTGCCACGTGCGGTCTAAAGAAGGTTTATGAAGGGGATGGCCATCTTGACTGCATCTACTGCCTTCACCCCCACCACTCGGCGGACCGATGTGATATCTGCAAGGGGTTTTCCCAAAAAACCCTGAAGGACCGGAATCGGCGACTGGTCTCGTGGCTGAACGACGGCGCTGGAGCGTACCCTCAGTCGGAGGTAGGATCGGTGCGCAGTATCGCCTCAGCGAAAACATCAGAAGCCTCCCGACGCTCACATCCGTCAGAACCTCCGGCCAAAAAATCACGACCTACGGAGAAGGACGTGCCTCGAAGTCATTCCTCTAAGGCCTCATCGAAAGAATCGACGAAGAAATCATCTTCCTCTTCTTCTTCGTCGAAGAAAGATAAGGACAGGCCAAAATCCTCCTCGAGCGATCAGAAAAGATCAGCTACGAGTAGAGAGGCGGATAAACACAGGGAGAGCTCCGCGAAGGCGGGACCGCCTAAGCCACCTGCAGGCCCTCCGTCGACGACGGCGACGATCCAAGTGCCCACTCCGTCACAGTCCCCCGCCTTTCAAACGGGCTCATCGTCGACGACGATTCCCTCGTCGACGGAGTTCCAGGCCTGGAGGCCAGAAGCGTTCGACATGGGGCTACCCGACACACTGCTACAAGAACAGGCAGTTTCGATCGCCTCCAAAGAAGACGACGGCTTCAGAATAGTGAGCCCGGAAGACCTGGGGCTACGGCCCAGATTTCCTTCTGGTGCAACCTGCTCTCAAGTTTTCACCCAGCCTCCAAACGCCCAGGCTACTCTCTCCATGGAGGTACTTTCCTCCTTACACTCGCTCTTGAAGTCCCTGGACGAAAGGCTCCCACCTGTTCCGACGACTCCCCTCGTCGACGAGCCCGGACCTTCACACCGCCCGACTAGATCGGTCGTGGTCCCAACTGCTCCAACAGTCCAGGAAGAAGGTGAGCTCTCGGACTCCCTCTCTGAACAGGGGTCAGCTTCTGATATCTCCCTCTCGCCGTCGAGAGACCCGTCATGGGTTTCGGATGTGGAGGTGGATCCTCCGAAAAGTCCCATTCACCCATCTCCACCGGATGACATAGGGGCCTTCCATTCCATGATGGAAAAGGCCTGCAAGGAGTTCGGTTTGACCCAACAAGAAGAAAAGAAGGACTGCTTCCTCTTTGACCACATGGGCAAGAATAGGCGTTCCGTTTTTTCGATACCGATACTGGACCACGTATGGAAAGAGGGCGTCCAAACCATGCGGCATCCATTCTCGGAACCTGCGGTCAAAGGCCGCGTAGAGAAAAAATTTAAAGTTCCAGATTCGACGCCAAAATGCCTCTCTGCGCAACCCACGCCTGACTCGGTGGTATCGGCGGCGGCGACGAGAAAGGCAAAGGCCCAGCATAAGTGCTCTACCCCGCCGGACTCCGAAGCTAGACGCCAAGACGCTTTCGGTAAGAAGATCCTGTCAGTGGGAGCGTCAACAGTGAAAGCAGCGAACTCCCTGGCAATCATGGCCAGGTATGACAGGGAGATGTGGCACAGACTGGCACCCATTTTGGACCACCTCCCAGAAGAACACAGAAAATCAGCTATGTCCCTGGTTCGTGAAGGAGAAGAAGCCTCGAACCATGCTATCAATATAGCGGTGGACCTGGCAGACTCGGGGTTCAAACAAATTAACAACGGAGTGGTTCTACGACGCCAGGCCTGGCTCAAGTGCACCAACTTTAGACCCGAGGTGCAATATAAGGTCGTCGACATGCCTTTCGAAGGTGACCACCTGTTTGGCGAAAAGGTGGATGAGGCCTTGAAAGGAATGAAGGAGGACTCTGAGACGGCGCGCTCGCTGGGCTCTCTCCAAAGCGGTAAGCCCTTTCGTTCCTTTCGCCCCTTTAGAGGAGCTACGGGAAACGCACGATTTGCGGGATCCAGGGATAGAGCATTCGGGAGGTCTTCATATCCGTCCCAAGGCTATAGACGCGCCTCACAGTCCTCGACCCGACGCAGAAATTTCCAGGCCTCTAAGAGACGTCCCACTTACTCGTCGTCGACGGGAAAACAAAAAGATCAACAATGACGTTCTAGGAGGGAGAGTGTCAAGTTGCGTCGAGGAATGGGAGTCAATTACGACAGATCGGTGGGTTCTGGACACGGTGAGACTGGGACATTCCCTAAGATTCAAATCCAGACCTCCAAGACGTCCACCGATACGCCTGTCTCAACCACACCTAAGCGTCTTGCGTCGAGAGGTTGCGCTCATGCTAAAAAAAGGCGCCATCGAGTTAGTCCCTGCTTCACAGAGAGGCTTAGGGGTTTACTCACGCTGCTTCGTAGTAAAGAAACCAAACGGGAAGTGGCGCCCCATCCTCGACCTACGGGACCTCAACAAAACCCTGCTGAGTCAAAAGTTCAAGATGCTTACTCTACAGGAGGTAATCAGATCGGTCCAAAAGAACGATTTCCTGGCGTCTCTGGACCTCCAAGATGCGTATTTTCACATTCCGGTGCGCACTCACCACAGGAGGTTCCTGAGGTTCCTAGTCGGCCAAACACACTACCAATTTACTGTGCTCCCTTTCGGCCTGAAGTCCTCCCCAAGAACCTTTACAAAGTGCCTAGCACCCGTAGCAGCCTGGCTGCGGAAGGAAGGGCATCACGTTTACCCGTACCTCGACGACTGGCTCGTGAGGGGATCCTCCCCAGCGTCGACCAACGACAGCCTATTGACCACCTTGCGACTGCTACAGCGTCTGGGATTTGCAGTGAACTACGAAAAGTCTTCACTAAAGCCCTCGAAGAGCTTGAAGTTCCTAGGTGCTCAATTCGACACCCACACGGGACTAGTGAAACCATCCCTGGAAAGGTTGTTGAAGATCAAACACCTGACAAGCCAACTTCGTTTACAGAGAAGGTTGTCAGTAAGAAAATATGCGGCTCTCCTCGGCTCCATGGCATCGTGCATCCACCTAGTCGCGAACTGCCGGTTGTTCATGAGACCTCTACAGGAGTTCCTATCAGACAGATGGAAGCAGGCCACAGGCCGCTGGTCGGACAAGATAATAGTCGACGACGAACGAGTTATCAAAGCCATCCGATGGTGGAAAGTGGCGCGCAACCTGGACAGAGGGGTCCCCCTGCAGGAGCCGGAATTTCAGAACACCATCATTACAGACGCCTCTCTGTCGGGCTGGGGAGCACACATGTCACGTCACCAAACCCAAGGCAGGTGGTCGTCGACCGAATCTCGCCTACATATCAACGTCCTGGAGCTAAGGGCGGTGAGATGGGCCCTGAAATCTTTCCTCCCACACATCAAGGGGTCAAAAGTAAGAGTGCTCACGGACAATACGACAGCTATGTTCTACCTGATAAAACAGGGTGGCACCAGATCCAGGACCCTCTCGAAGGAAGCTCAAAAGATCTGGCATTGGGCTTTAAAACACCACATCTCCCTAGTGGCATACCACCTACCGGGAGCGAAGAACTTACAGGCGGATTCCCTGAGCAGGACTATGTCACAAATACACGAGTGGGAGCTGGACTCCACTCAACTCGGGGAAATCTTCGAAAGATGGGGGACCCCGTCGATCGATCTCTTCGCCACGGAAAGAAACCGAAAATGTGCTCAGTTCGCGAGCAGATGGCCCCAAACAGGCTCCCTGGGGGAAGCGTTCTCGTTTCCGTGGACAGGCAAGTTCCTCTACGCCTTCCCTCCATTTCCCCTCATACGGAGGACGATCCAGGGGATCCACAGGTACAATTGCCGGGTCATCCTAGTGGCCCCGCGCTGGCCGAGGCAACCATGGTTCTCAGACCTCCTTCATCTGTCGCTGGATCAGCCGATACCATTCAGGAAAGTACCGAACCTCCTGTCCAGGGACGAGGGGACCGTGTGGCACCACAATCCGGACAGCCTGAACTTAACTGCATGGCTCCTGACTTCTCGGAGTTCGGGAACCTAAAAGTCTCGACTGATTGCCGAAGGATTCTGCAGGCGGCCAGAGCCCCGTCCACTAACAAATCATATGTAAGCAAATGGAAAAGGTTCTGTATATGGTGTCAAACACAACAAAATATACAACCTTTGGAAGTAACTCCGGAGCAAATACTCCCGTATCTTCTTCATCTTGCGGAGAGCGGACTGTCATCATCGTCAATCAAAGTACACCTGGCGGCTGTTTCGAGATTTACCAGAAGAAGACAGTCCCCTCCACTATTCAGTGACAGGCTAGTGAAGGGTCTGTTTAGAACCTTCCCTCCGGAAAAACGGTTCCCACCGTCGTGGAGTCTGAACACGGTTCTAGCTGCCTTAATGAAGCCTCCCTTTGAGCCAATGTCCTCTTCATCTCTACAATTTCTATCTTGGAAACTCGCGTTCCTAGTTGCCATCACTTCGGCTAGAAGAATGTCGGAACTACAGGCACTGGTTATAGACCCTCCATATCTGAGGTTCTTTAAGGACAAAGTTATTTTATCAACTAACCCTTCATTCATCCCAAAAGTACCGTCGGTCTATCATAAGCACTCGACCCTGGTACTCCCTACTTTCTTTGCATCTCCTTCGTCGACGGCGGAGAAGGCTCTTCACACTCTGGACGTCAAAAGGGCGCTAAAATTTTACCTGCAAAAAACGCAAGATATCAGAGCCACCAGACAGCTATTCGTCGCCTACGGCCCCTCGGCTAGGGGTAAGGCTATCTCCAAACAAGGTCTGGCTCGCTGGGTCTCCTCGGCGATTACCCTGTGTCATTCCAAGGCCGGGAGACCTCTACTACATCGTCCCAGAGCCCATTCCACGAGATCGACATCTTCCTCCGTGGCTCTATGGGCAGGAATTCCGCTGACGGACATCTGCCAGGCGGCGGCATGGTCTGTTCCGCACACGTTTACGCGCCACTACTGCCTGGAAAAGCAGCACGCGGATGAGGTACAAATGGGAAGGGCAGTGCTTCGCCACCTTTTTCAATGAGGTAAGCCAAAGTTTCAAGAAGAATGCTGCCTATTATTATTTGGCCTCAGCTGGTTTTTCAGAGTGTATACATGAATGTGCATAGTTTATTGACCTAAACATAAGTGGTTGGGTAGATATGTGCGCAAGGGGTGCATACTGAGTCATATGACATAGCATTGTATGGCGGAAATCCGTTTCGTATCAGTATAATAAGTTGTTGCTTACATACATGGTGTAAACGGTAGTGTTTGGGGGTGTCTCTACGAATGTAAGTTACATTGCACTCTCACCTCCTTCTTGATGTTACTGCTTTACAATCTATTCTAAGCATGTGAATCCATGAAAGATCCAATGCTGGAGAAGGGAGTAGTTTCTTACCTGTAACTCCATTTCTCCAGCATTGGTATCTTTCATGGATTCACATGCGCCCTCCGGCCTCCCGGACTGCAATGTGGAAGATTGGTATGTAAGCAAGTTTTCCCCCCGTTATCTTGGAGGGGTCGAAATCTGAAGGGACCCGCGGGGGCGGGGCTTATATACCATCACGTCCAACGGGGCGTACGTGGGCGGCCCCGTAGAGGACGCAGACGGGGATAGGGCAAAAGTTTTCCTATTGGAAATGACTATATATATGTGTACCGAGGGTTCCCAGTCTGACGACGGGGAATATTCTAAGCATGTGAATCCATGAAAGATACCAATGCTGGAGAAATGGAGTTACAGGTAAGAAACTACTCCCTTCTTCTTCAGTGTCTTCATTTGGCCACCCCTCCTGCATATACTTTACAACCGCAGTATACACTTTGTCCCTCTCACACTGCTCTCTCCATTCCTTTTCGTCCGCCACTCCGCAATTTGTGAACACTTCTCCATCCCCCTCATACCCTTTCCATTCCTCATCGTCTACTGCATTTTGTGATAAAGCATCTGCAATCACATTAAGTTCACCCTTCATGTGTTTCACTTCAATATCCAGACCCTGTAACCCACTGATCCATCAACAAATTCTCCTAGAGATGCCATCAAAACCTTTTATTTCGAAAACACCCATGAGGGGTTTATGATCCGTAACCAGTACAAATGGTATCCCCCATAAAAACTGTTTAAATGTTTCCACTCCCCACATACAAGCCAAGGCCTCCTGTTCTATGACGGAAGATCTCTGCTCTGCATCCTTCAATAATAAGCACACACCCCAAACCATTCTCACTGGCATCTGTAAACAATTTCACATCCCAATCCTCTTTAAATCCTTTTAAGATGGGTGCCTGCATCTCTCAGATTCAGTCTGATCCTTGTTATCTCCACCAACCCCCTCCTCACCTGAAGTCTTTATGGCTGAGGTACCGTCTGAATCAGAGTCCCAGGATTCATCCGTTGGTATCTCCTTTCTTCTCTGTCTCCAAAAGTCGCTGGGCTTCTTGTGCGTCCTTACCCCTGGTTTGGTGCGATGGGTATGGGCTCCACTAGAGGCCACTTTGCCTGAGATGCAATTTGCCTGGCAGTGGGGACCGCAGGGAGCCCACCCCAGACCAAGGAAAAAGCCTTGCCGAAAAAACCCTGGTAGGTTGTGATATCTTGCTGGGACTACTGATCCCAGAATGCACTGAGAAACTGAAGGAGTAGGCAAAGTACACAATAACTCCAAATAAATACTCAAGAGAGCAGCAGCAGGATGCAGGGAGTCCGGAGGGGCTAGGTTGCAGAAGAGTAGCAGGTACCTCGCAAGAACTGCGAGCAAGGGAAGAGGGAGTTTCCAAGAAGGTAAGCAGTAGACAGCATACAGAGGAACAGCCGTCCGAGAACGGCAGAAACGGAAAGGGGAAGCCGTTCGGAAAGCGGCCAGGAGAAAACAAGGAAAATTACACGTGAGCGCTGGGAAACACTTTCCAAAGTACTGGAAGTTGCAACGCGAGTGCGTTAGCAACTTCCGGGAATATAAAGTCAAAAGACTAGAATGCGCACAGCGAGTCCAGGGAAGGAGTCCTTCTTCTACCTCCTTTTCAGTCTCCATCTTAGGTATAGTCTCCACGGCAGGCGAGTTGTGACAGCACCAAGCAACTTCTTACATCTTCAAACTCCTACACATTCCTCACACCAAATATATTTTGCTCCTTTCTTCACCAGCATTCTCATTGCTTTTGATCTTTCTGCCAGGGTTTTTAACAAATTTACCATAATACTCCGTTTTTTCTTCTTTTTAAAAGATTTTTTAAAGTACTTGTAGGGATTTATTAATTCCATCAGATTCTCATCAAGTTACATAGTAAGCAGCCCCAACCTGCCAGTTCATCAGTCTTCCTTCTTCCTTCAAGTCATAACATCTCTCTCCAACAACAGTACCCCACTGTTCCATTCCACAATGGAATGTGTTATACTGTACACCCCATGGGCTACAAACATCCATGGATAAAATGGCAGAATAACATATTTAAACATGGTTGTAATGAGAGAATAATATATTTACATATCTACACATTTACTTGATACAACACATATCACTTTCATCTGGGTCTTCACCTCATGCCAGAATGTTTTAAAACCCGGGCACTTCCACCAGATATGGGTCCAATCTCAGCTCCCTGTACATCCTCGCCAACACTCAGCTGAGACAGTGGGGTACATTGCGCAAAGTCTTGCTGTTGTGTAATGACATTGCAACATTGTCTTGTACCACATTTCCCTAAGTTGGATGGATCGTTTCAGTGTAGGTATGTTGCCCCAGAGATGCTCCCACTGTTCCCTTTTTACACTACCCAGCGAGTTCTCCCACCTCTTCATGTGCCGCCACTGCACTGGGGGCGAGCCTTCAATGAGGAATTTATAGAGGGATGAGACAAGTTTCCGGGACCCCAATTGTGTTGTAATTCATTTCTCAAAAGGGGTTAGTTGCCGGCTAGCTGCTGCGTTAATATGTGAGTCAGACAACCAATTCCTCTACTGGTAATAGCCTACCCTTTCACCCTTGCCGACCCCTACATGCTGTTTACAAGCCTCCAATGACATAATGTCCTTTCCCTTGCACAGTTTCAGACACCATGCCACCCGCCATGCCCTAAACAAACCCTTTTCCATCACTGATGTAAATTGTGGGTTATGAAATAAGGGTGTAAACGGGGCTGCATTAGTGGATACGGTCCCCTTTGTCAGCAAGGAGTCCCAGATGTCCGCCACTAGCCCCACAATTTTATTTATATGCACATTTGGTGGTCTATGTAATTTCCCCAGCCACAGTATTCCCTATAAAGGAGTTCCCGCCTCCGACCTGTCCTGCCGTGTCCATATTATCTGGGTGTCCCCCAAGAACCATTCCCTCACTACCCAAAGTTGTGCCACTTCGTAATAGTTACGAAAATGCAGGAGCCCTAGTCCTCCCTGGTTCCTTGGTGCCATTAAAATAGTCATAGCGATGCAGGGCGTAGGGGGGTTGTTCTGCCATAGATAGACCAAGATTATTTTGTTCAGGGAACTAAATAAGGATTTAGGCAGTGGAATGGAAAGAGCCTGAAAACAGTATAAGATCTGTGGGAGCACGATCATCTTCACCACCGTCAACCTCTCTAGCCATGAGACTGTGAAGTGACACCATCTATGCAGTTCGGCTTTAATGTTCTGTAGCAGTTGAGGGCAGTTTGCCCCATATAATTGTCCCAGAGTCTTGGTGATGCTGACCCCTAAGTAGGAAATCCCATCATGCGCCAGTTTCAATTGGGTATGGGCCCTGATCCGTTCCAGTTGATCAGGGTGAACTGATAGATTTAGAATTTCGGGATTGTTGCATGTTAATTTTTAACCCTGCTTCTTCTCAAACTCCTCCAATTCCCCTATGAATCCCAAGAGTGATTGTTTCGGGTCTACTATTGCCAGCATCATATCATTAGCAAACGCCATAATTGAAAGGTCCTCTACACCCATACTGATCCCTTTGACCCAGTCTGTGGTCCGGAGTTTAATTAATAACAATTCTAAATAAAGGGTGTTTAATAGCAGGGATAGCGAGCATTCCTGTTTTGTGCCTCGCCTAATTTCAATACATTTTGAAAGGATGCCATTAATTGAAAGACATATGGCAGGGGTATGATAATTTGCACGGACTATCTGGAGAAATCCCGTCCCAAACCCCATACACTCCAATATGAGGAAAAGAAAGGACGATTAAATGCTTTTTCCATATCCAGTAATACCAGCAGGGCCGGCGGTTTTGTTATTGAAGTTTTCTCTATCAAAGAAAATAACAATCTACAAGCCAAAGAGACTCATCAGGTCAGGCAACGAAATCCGCCTGGAAGAAAAAAACCATACCTTAAAAAAAATTGGAGGCACCTCCTTCTACCACTTAACCGCGAAAACCTGGAACAACATCCCAAAAGAAATAAGAAACACCAAAGATCACCTAAAATTCTGAAAATTACTAAAAACCTGGCTCTTTAACACCACGGACTCAATCTGAAAAACTGAAACAGAAATGAAAAAAGAATGACTAAACCGGAAAGGGCATTGACAAGCTCCCAGAACTGACTGAGAAGCACCCACGGCACCTGGACGGGTGACGCCGGGTAGAGTGGAAAACAGGCGACACCCATGGAGACGGAGTCAACAACCCCAGCCAATCCCATTGAACATCTTCGCTCGCCCCTTAGTTGCTACTAGGTACCACAGTGTTGTGGAATTGTCAGGATATTGCCAATCACCACATTAACTGAGCTGTGAACACTGGCAGTGCACTGGCCATATAAGTGGGAAGGGAGGACAGGTGGGATTGTGAGGGAGGCTGGTGGATGTGGGAGCGAGATGTGAAAGGGACCTTGAATGCCAGACGGGCCCAGATCAGGACAGAGGCGCAGGGTGCCGCCGCACCCCATCGAGAGAGATTACGCAAGCCCAACATGTCAATTCAGGATAGAAATGCAAACTAACCAATTCCACTAACAATTTCCCCCTCTGCATACACCTCTCAAACTCCAAACCAAACACAACCACAAACTTACAGCACAACAAACTTCACTACACCGCAACAACAAAACAAAAAAACACACATAGACCCGCACAACAGTACACGACTACTACTGGCTTTAAACACCCCAGGCCCAGCCAACGGAACCACCGGGCTGAGGCCGCCAACAGCACATCACTGCTTTCTGGCACTTTTCCAGCTTCCTCCCATTAACTCACCCTCCCTTCCTCTTTCAGAGCTGCCAGAGTGCCAGGGGACCACTCCGATGGTGATAGTGCGCGATACAAATGTCCTTTAACATTAACAAATGACAGACATGTTGTCATGCGTCTGTCTCCCTGATATGAATCCGGACTGGTCGGCCCAATAAACCTCGGTAATAGTGCTGTTCGCTAATATTTTAGTGTAGATCTTCGAGCCAAGATTTATTAATGCTATTGGTCTGTATGACCCGAGAAGCGTCAAGTCCTTGTTTGGTTTTGGAAACACCACAAATTTGCTTCATTCATTGTCATAGTAATCTACTCCTTTGACCGGAAAGTGTTATATAGCTTAGTGAGCCACAGGACTAGGTTCACCTGAAATATTTTATAAAAGCTTGCCAGGTAGTCGCCCATGCCAGGGGCCTTTATTTAGGGGCAGAGACTTGATAGCCTCCAAAACCTCCCTTTTTTGGATCTCCCTTTCTAAACTCGAGATTTTGGGTAGCAGGATTGTACTTAAGTATGCTTCCTGCCTATCCCCATATGGGCCATCTGTGGAGTATAACTTAGAGTAGTAGTCCTCAAAGATCGCTAAAATTGTGTAATTGCCCATAGCTATGCTCCCGTCACCGGCTGTCATTTTTTGAACCATGTGGGCTAGGGATTTGCTTCAGTTGCCTTGCCAGCATACGGTCTGCTTTGTTTGCCCCTATATAATGCAGTTGTTTTGTATACAGCAGGGCTTCCTCCGCTCGTTTTGTGCAGAGTAAATCTAGCTGCCCATGGGTATGTTTTAGCACTCTTTGCAGAGCTGTAATGGGGCCTGTTTCTAGTTTCTGCATGTTTTCAGCTATCTGATTCTTGAAATCATTTTTGTAATTGCATTCTTTCCTTCTCTCTTGTGGCTTTCATAACTATCAACTCTCCCCTCAGTACTGCCTTAAATGCCTCCCATGCAAGTAGCGCGCGCGGCGCCTGTTGGCCTCAGTTCCGTTTTTCCGCAGTATGTGTTGCTTCAGAGACTCGGCGTGCCTCGAGTAGTTCTGTGACGCAGTAAATACTGAAGAGATATTCGCTATGTCCTCGTCATCGACGACTACGACCGTGCGATTGAGATCTAAAAAGTGTAAATCCTGCGGTTTGAAAATGTCCATCACGGACCCTCACCGGTAATGTCTGTGGTGTCTCGGGGAAGGCCACGACATGGAGGCCTACTGCAGGTAGGTCGTAAACCCGACCGAAAAACCTCTAGCGACGAGTTGAGAGGTCCCATGAGGAGAAATCTACTTGACGCGAAAGGCATTGGTCTAGGTCCCGAAGCGATTCTCATCGCTCTTTGTTGAAAAAGTCCAAGAAAAAATGCCACTGGTCCCCTTCCACCTCGTCCTCGGACGAATCCCCAAAAAGGATGAAATGCCCCACAAAACATTCTTCCGAAAAGTGGGAAGCATTCAGGTTGAGAATGATGGAGGTGTTTGAAAAAGCTAAGCCTCGGTCCACGCCTTCTTCGGAATTCCATCCGGGAACGTTGTCGTTCCGACACTCGTGCGCCCTCGAGCTCGGGTGATCGAAGGAGGAAGGATCAGGAACCTTCCAGGACGCAGAGCGAAAAAGACCGCTCGCCGTCTGAAACCCGACGCACCTCAAAGGGCAAGTCTTCGAAGAGCACCTCAACACCCTCGAAGCCAGCTGCGTCGACCACTATTTCATTGGCGCCATCGATGCCTTTGTCGACGTCGACCCCGAAGCCCTCGGCGCCAAATGTTCCAAAGGCTTTAGTTCAGCCAACTCAGCCTGAAGCTGTAAAAATAACAGCAAGGGAGAAGGCTACAAAGGCTGTAATGCCTTCAGGTTCCACTGATACACCTCTTCCAGAAAAGTTTTTTTTTTTTTAAATAATAGTTTATTGCATTTAAACAACACAGCAACAACATAAATATTAATCAGACATTCGTTGGAAAAGGAAAAAACAAGGCAATATCGACAGCGGCAAGAGCACTGCAGGGCCAAGGGGCTATGAAACGGTTGCGGGACAAAGAAAAGCAGGTAACCCAGGTTGTCCCCTACGTCCTTGCGTCAGGGGAGGGTGAGGGGGGGAGAGGGAGGAAGGGGGGGAATGGGAGAGGGTGGGTTTCAGTGAGTATCGAGCCATTTACCCCATATTTTCTCAAATTTACGGGGACATCCCGGTGCGTTATAGATCCGGCGCTCTAAAGCAGTGCATCTGTCCAGTTCATTGCTCCATCGGTTCGGGCACAGTGGGTCTGCAGAGCCCCAGTTGGCCGCTATGAGTCTTTTACCCGCACCCAGCGCAACCGCCAAAAACATTTTTTCATAATTCATCAAGTCCACTTCTCCCCAGATGCCCAGGAGTGACATTTTAGGATCCCTAGGAATTGGCGTCGCCAGGACCGTGGAGATCGTGTTAATACAGACCCCCCAGAAGACTTGTAACACCTGAAAATCCTAGATCATATGGTAGAAGGTAGCCGTCTCGGTTTTAAATCTGATGCATATCTCATCCTCGGATCCCCCCCCCCTCATCTGGCAATGTCAGTGCGCGAATAATAGGAGCGGTGGAGAATTCTCAGTTGTATTAGTCTGAGCTTGGTTTCTATCCCAATTTCTCTAGGGGACATTAAAGCATCTATCCAATCTTCAGGTTCCAGTTCGCCCAAATCCCTTTCCCACCTTTCTTTGAGCCTATCTAGTTGTGCCGCTCCAAAGGAGTTGAGGGCCTGATACAGGTGACCTTGGAGGGGATTCGTTGCGGGAGGACATTGGTCTCGATGGGAGAGCATGGGGGTATAGTTGTTGTGTCAGGGAACTGGGTGCGGATGGCATGGGTCAGCTGCGCGTGTCGAAACTGGTCCATGGGTGCCAAGCCAAATTGCTCTTGCATGATTTCAAAGTTTAGGAGGCGATTCTCCCCACCCCCCGGATCATGTGTGCTAATGTAATTATCCCTTTCGCGCCCCAGTGTGCAAAAGAGCCCATCTTCACTATTTCCGCGAGGTGCGCGTTCTGCCATATGGGTTGGGATAATATTGGTCTCCCCTTCCAGCCAACCAGTTTGTGTGCGTCCCGCCAGGCATGGCGGATATGGTGCGTTATTTTTGGTAGCTTCGGGAGTTGGTTGTTGGTGGCGTACAGGATTTGTAGTGGGGGTATTGGAGACATGGTCTCCATTTCAATACGGATATGCGGTAGTGTGGGGTCTGCGTGTAACCAATCGTTTACCACCCCGATCTGTGTCGCCAGATAATATGTGCGTATGCAGGGTAGGCCGATGCCTCCCTCCCATACCGATCTTTGGAGCGTTTGAAGGGCTATTCTGGGTTGTTTCTCCCCCCATAGCAGTGTGCGAAGATTCTTATCAATGAGTGAGAATGTTTCTCGGGGGATAGTGAGTGGGCATTTTGAAGAACATACAGGAGTCTGGGGAGGGTCATCATTTTGAATAGCGCGACCCTACCTATTAGGGGTAGGAGGAGTGATTGCCAGTGGGAGACATCTCTATGAAACCGCTCAATTACAGGCTGAAGGTTGAGTTGGAGGAACCCTTCTAGTGTCGGGTCGAGCCGTATGCCCAGGTATTTAAATTCTCTGATACAGACATGATATGGACAGGTCTCTGGGATCGCAGACTCGCCACCCTGGATCGGGAAGTAAATGGTTTTGCCCTCATTCACCTTTTGGCCCATAAAGTTTTGGTATTCCCTGAGGATAAGGGAGACAGTCGGGCATGAGGCCCTCGGGTTGCTAAGGTACACAAGGAGGTCATCCGCATAGAGCGAGAGTCGGTCCTCACCGATGGCAAGGAGGAAGAGGAGTGGGGATAATGGGCACTCCTGCCTAGTACCTCGGCCTAGAAGGAATGGTTTGGAGGACCTACCGTTTACCCTGACCATGGCTTCTGGGGATGCATAGTGGAGTTTGACCCATGATATGAACGTTTGCCCGAGGTTCATTCGGGCCATGATTGCCCATAAGGCGTCCCATCCCACAGATTCAAATGCCTTCTCAAAGTCCACTGCCAGGAGGGCCAGTGGAGCCGGTATTTCTGTGGGTCTGCTCAGGGCGATTTGGATTCTGCGTAAGTTAATGCGAGTGGATTTGTTGGGCATGAATCCACATTGGTCTGGGTGGACAAGGGTCTCAATCACCTTCAATAGTCTATTAGCAAGTGTTCTGGCAAGGACCTTGGCTTCTCGGTTGATCAGGGAAATGGGATGGTAGGAGGCACATTCCTCTGGGGGCTTTCCCGCTTTATGTATGACAACTATGCATGCCTTTCTGAGGTCTGGGGGAAGTGCCCCTTGTTCTTTACTGCATAGGAACATGTGGTGCATATGGGTTGATAGTGTGCCACCGAGGCATTTCCAAGTCTCGGTGGGGAAACCGTTGGGGCCCAGAGTTTTCCCGGGTTGAAGCTGTGCGAGCGCCTCTTGTATTTCAGTCTCCGTAATTTCAGCTTTCAGGAGGTCTGATTGGTGTTGTGCGAGTTTCGGGATCTCAATCCGGTCCAGGTAGAGAGAGGGCTCAAGTCGAGGGCTTCCGGGAGGCAGAGTTTCTTGTAGTAAGCTTCAAATGCTTCCACTATGTCGGAGTCTTCAGTCAGCAATGTTCCCTCCGGAGATTTGATAGCCCGCACATGTCCTCTGCTTTGCTCCCGTTTCTCCAACCAGTCCAGGGTTTTATTTGCTTTATCACCTCGTTCGTAAATTTGGCTCCGGATTAGCTGATGGGCGGTTTGTGCATTGTCCAGAGCTGTATTACTGAGGGCATCTTGTGCCGTGATCAGGGCCTCCTTTGCTTCTTGAGGGTTGTGCGCCGGGATTTGCTGTTCACATTCCAGGACTTGTGCTTCTGCTTCCCTGACCTTTTGGGCATGCCGTTTTCGGTGGGCGGAAACCGCCGAGATAGCTTCTCCACGGAGGACCGTCTTATATGCCTCCCAGATCGAGATCGGGCATTCCACTGAGCCTTTGTTTATTTCGAAGTATTCAGCCGTCTTTTTTTTTTTCTCAACTCTTCCGCAATTTCAGGGAGCCACAAGTGGTATGTGCTCAAGCGCCAGTTGCGATCCAGGCGTTGGGAGGGATTCTTCATGGTTATGAGGAGCGGAGAGTGGTCCGAAATTCCCCTTGCGAGGAATTCAGCAGACAGCAGTCTGTGGTTTGTGTTATGAGAATGATTTGTGCACGCCGGAAAAAAAGGAGAAGCCAGCCTCGTCACCATCGATTGAGCGCCATGTGTCTGTTAGCCCCAGTGCCTCGGCGAACGTGGCAAGCGGTGTCAGGACGGGCTGGTCTCCTGTAAGATCTATCGACTGTGACATCCATCACTTTGTTGAAATTTCCTTCTATCACCCACAGGTTGGCCTCTTCTTCCAGGAGCAGGTTCCGCAGTTCGGTCAACAGTTCTCTCGTAAGCGTGGGGGGGGGGGGCGTAGATTGCGACGAGGCCCCATTTCTCACCCCAGATGTCAGCGAGCAGCAACACATAGCGGCCCAGAGGATCAGTTCTGACTTTTTGGACCTGCAGAGGGACTCGCGTGGTAGGTATGCGGGTAATTGGATCTTTTGAAGAAGTTGGTGTTCGTGCCGATCAGATGTGTTTCATTAAGGAGAGCTATGTCGGGTGAATACCGGTTGAGATACTGGAGCACCAATTTTCGTTTCACGCTGGAGCCGAGGCTGTTAACGTTCCAGGACAGTAAGGATAGTGTGTTGGTGTTTATTCTATCTGCGTGAGTTACTTAATGGGGTATCTGGAAGGAGCAATGGTAGTCCCTTGTGTTTCCAAGGTGCGCAGAGGTATTCACCAGAGGGAGACGTCTGGGGGTTGCCCTGTGGTTGAGTGGCTGATGACTGGGTAGCTCAGATGTGACTGGCCCTGCCCTTAGACAGTGCTTGATTCTCCTGCCAGCATGTGCCAGTGTGCTGCCTTCTTATCCAGCGACTCTGATTACTTACCCCCTTAAAACTCCCCCCAACTGGGAGCACCTGTCGCCCAAACATCAAACTTATAACTTAGGAAACTTCCTCGGGATGACCCGGGCTAAAGTAGTAACTTCTACGGGGTCACCCGTACTGCGGTCGGAACTGCGCAGCCTGTAGGGCGGCGACCACTAGCGTGGAGTTTCCGTAATGTTACATTGCAGATCAAGATCTATGTTGCCCAGACCTCATCCATTCTCTGTGATATTTTTAGCAGGGTGCTGTGGCGACTCGGCTTCCGGGTGCACCGGAGTTAAGGGTGGCGAGCGCTGTTCGTGCCTGGGCTTCCGTGCGGACGATCTGGAGGCTGAGCGTTGGGCCGCAGGCCCATTGAGCATCTGTGTTTCGAGCCATTCTCATGCCTCTTTGGGATTGTGAAATAAGTGGGTCGTGCCCTCATGATGGACCTTAAGCAACGCCGAGAAGAAGAGAGCATATTTGATAGACAGGGATTGGAGTTTCTTCTTGACTGAGTCAAACAACTGGCAAGCCTTTTGAACCTCCTTAGTATAATCCAGGTAGAACCCCACTCTGTATCCGTTGTACATGATTGGGCCAGAAGCCCATGCCATCTGCAGGATAGCGTCTCGATCCCGATAATTGAGGAGGTGTGCAATTATTGTTCTGGGCGAGGCTTGTTCCGCTTCGCCGACTCTGGACGATAAGTTGCGGAGATCTTGGCGCAGAAGGGATACTTCTGTGGAGACTCCGCCAATTTTGAGTTCCAGCAATGTTCTCGAGTCCCCAATGGCTTTCATTAGGTCGCTCAGGGTGAGCTGAGGGTCCTGAGTCTCTTCCCTGATTTCCGTTTCCACCAGGGTGTGTATCTCCAGGCCAGGGGGAGGGGTGTGCCTCCACTGTGTAAAGGTCCATCTTGCTTTGTAGGGTTTGCCTCTTAGCCTGGTCTTTGCCCATGGTGGAGTCGGTGGTTCGCGTGAGGCGTTAAGACTGGCTGAATCATGCTGATAACCCCCCAGGGCGTTATCTTGGAGTCCGAGTTGGGGTGGGCTTGTCATACGTCTATCTGCCGCAGTTCTGTTCCTGTTCCGGGGCGCCAGCGGGATTATCTTGGCCACTGGGGGCGAGTCCTTTGCTTCGGTTGGCCTGCTGTGTCGGTTGGGGGGGGGTCGTGGGCACTCTGGGGGGCATCCACAGGTACACCTCCGCAAGGGCCGTGCACGCAGCCTTGACTCTGTTCTTTTCATAAGTAGCGTGTAGAGGGCAGCAGCCTCTGGCGTTGGTCACCAGCAACCTGCTGTGCGCGCAACCTTATAAAATAGTGTCTCTCCTGTGTGTGTTGGTTGTGGAGTGGCAGCGAGTTCTCCCACCGTTGATGGTCCCCAGGATCCCAGGTCTGGGCTGGCCCGGTGAGGTTTTGGGGTTTTGCCCCAATGCGTAATTTCACCCAGAGTTTTTTCTTCTTCCCTATGGAGTATTTGTACAGTACTTTATGTTTGCAGGATTATGGTCAGTTCAACCGGACCCCGTCCCTTCAGCGGCCGTGTTTCACAGATTCTGCCCCGATGCCTGGGCCCCTGACCGATTGTGCAGTGTGGGGGGGGGGAAGCTGCAGGCGCTGTCACAGGTTCAGGGGGCTTATATTGTTGGGGCAGAAAAAGAGAGAAGGGTGTGCCGCCTTCCCAGTGCAGGTCACTGTCCAATTGTTTGCAGGGTTGGGGGGAGGTTGCACATACCTTGTTGGTGCCGTTGGGGGAGCGCAGCGCTGTGCTGCCTCCGGTCTTCCCTTTTTCCCCCGCCGCGTCTCACCCCCAGGTGCTGCAGTCTTGCTGAGGGGGGGGAGTTGCGGAGGGGCTCCTGTACCGCAGTGCGTGTCTCGTCCCAGTCTATGGTGTCGGGTCGGGCAGCGCAGAATGGGCGCCCCGTGTTGTTGGCGTCCAGCCGCTCAGCGCCTTGTAGATGCCTGGCCGCCGCGTGGACGAGGCGATCCTCTGCCAGGGGACCGGGTCGCGGCAGCCACAGGCGCGGGACGTCAGCTGAAGCCGTACCCACGATTCGGGTCCTCGTCTGGCCACCAGCATGGAGGAGGGGGGGGGATGTCTCCCGGCAGTGGTCCGTTGGCGTTGGTGTGGTGTCGCCGTCTATGGTCCCAGGTTCGCCCGCTCCACTGGGCCTCGAAGGCCACGGCAGCCCGAGGGGGAGGGGCGGAGCAGCTGCTCACGTCCGCCTAGCAATGGCGGTGAGTCTCGCGCTGGCGGACTCCGGGACGTTACTCGTGTTCATGGGTCCGATTATGCCACAGCTTGTAGGAGTTGTTGCCTGAGTAGGTCCGCTGCCTCGATGCTGTCCGAGGTCGGGTGTATTTTCAAAAAAACTGAGGTTTTTCAGGATATTTTGCCGCAGCCGCCGGGAGCCGATGCGATTAGCTCCTCATGCGCGGCTTGCGCATGCGCAGTGCCCCCAGAAAAGGTTTTTAAACCTCTTCCAAGGAAAGAATTTTTCAAATCCTTGACTTCAATATTTGAAGAACAGGAGAGATCTGATGAGGAGAATGTTCCTTTTGGACTGGAATATGGTACCCCAAATGTCCCAGAATGCCTGATTTCTGAGGAAAGTAGGATGAGGGACCTGGTGGAAATCTTACATAATGCAAGTGGCATTGATACTTCGTCTGAAACTGATTTTGGCAGGCCAGAACCAGGGGAACTTGCCAGTCACTCATACCGTCAACTAATGACAAAGGTGGTTGATTATTTAGGATGGGCTAGACCACCAACTCATGTCATCCAGGATGATCTGACCGATATATTGGATCATGGTCCCAACGAAGATCTGATTTTACCCTTCCATTTAGCCTTGCAAAATAGGGTGGCCAAAAATTGTGAGACTCCGGATTCTATTCCTCCGGTGAATAAATCCCTTGCTTCAAAATACCACCCTTCCAGTAGCGACCCCGGCTATCTGTCTAAACACCCCACTCCCGAGAGTCTGGTAGTCCAGGCAGCCACAGCTTCAAATAAGGTGGCGTACCCTTTTATTCCTCCGGATAGGGACGACAAGCGTGTGGATGGTTGGGCACGCAAGGTATTTTCAGCTGGGAGTATGGCGTTAAAATCAGCCAACTCCACATGTGCCTTGGCAACATTTTCGTACACTCTGTGGGAGTGCATTGCAATGGCGGCGGAGCACATACCAGAAGGGGATGAAAGGGAAGGATTCCTAACCATTGTTAAGATGGAAAGGAGGCCATGCAGGAATCCCTTTAGTCTGGATTGGACACTGCAGATAGTGTGAGCAGGTCCATGGGCACTAGCACAGTAATGCAGAGATTTGCGGGTATACGGAAGTCGGGTTTCGCACCAGATGTGCAAAACCGTCTTCTGAACATGCCCTTTGACGGGTCTCACCTTTTTGGCAACAAGGCTGACAAGAGCCTTGAGAGGTTGTAGACCTCAAAAGCAGCTGCCAAGTCTTTAGGAGCTGCTATTAGATAACCTCAGCCTTTTCATGCGTTAGGACAATCTTGGAGGGGACGATCCCATCGTTACTACTCCTCATATGGAAAGGTGAGAGGAATGGCCAGTCAAAGGGGCCAGAGAAGGGCCACTCGCGGTGGACGAGGAAAACGTGCAAAGCCAGCTCCAGCTGCAGACTCTTTGCCATCAGCGGCCACAGCAACCGCCACAATACCAGTTTGAGGACTTGCATCACAAGACACCTTTGGGAGGCAGGCTGTCGCAGCATCTGCAAGAATGGCGAGCCATTACTTCAGATGTTTGGGCTCTAGAAATAATAGCCCAAGGTTACTGCCTTCCTTTTCTAACGTAACCTCAAAGCAATCCACCAGGGAGACACCCTTTGACGTTTTCAGACCCGCTCCTACAGCCGGAAGTTCTAACCCTGCTGGAGAAAGGTGCTATAGAGCCAATAACTGTAGCGGAGAGGAACAAGGGATGGTACTCCCCTTACTTTTTGATCCCCAAAAAGGACGGAGGACTGAGACCCATCTTGGACTTTAGAGACTTGAACAAGCTCCTTAGGAAGGACAAGTTCAAGATGGTGACTCCTTCTCAGATCCTTCTGGCCCTGCAACTTCAGGATTGGTTGGTGTCATTGGACCTCCAGGATGCTTATTTTCATGTGCCAATTCATCTCATAGCACAGAAAATACCTGAGGTTCGTAGTTGGCGACTCACACTTTCAGTTTCGAGGCCTGCCATTCAGATTGACCTCCGCCCCGAGGGTCTTCACCAAGTTAATGATAGTGGTGGCAGCGCACCTCAGGAGAGGGGGGAATCCACGTCTACCCCTACCTGGACGATTGGTTGATCAGGGCACGTTCTGCCGAACAAGCACTGGATCATCTGAAAGTCACCTGCCACTTCCTCCACAGACTGGGCTTCTCCCTCAATTTCAAGAAGTCACAAATGACACCTTCCCAACAGCTCCAGTACATAGGGGCTGTATTTATTTTTAAATGTTTTTATTGGCATTTTGTATTGACAGAGAGCAGTTGAACATGGATGCATACCAACATCCGGAGTGTCATGAAATTGCCTAATAAACAGAGCAAAACAATAACAGGAAACAAACAATAACTTGACCGTCCCGCCTCCCACCACCATGCGGGTACTTGCTGGCCCCACTTCGGCCCCGCTCCAGACACCATCTAGTTGTCCCTTAGAGTCACAGTGTCCGGGTGGTTGTGGGTGTAGTTTTTGAATATTGTTTCGTGTCAACAGTCCATGACAAGGGATGCGCTCAAGGGGGCTTGAGTCCGTCGAAAAGATCATATCTCTCAGGAGCGCCTTCCAGGATTCCAGTGTTGCACTCACATCTTCGCCTCCCCGGTTGTTCCCCTCCTCCCAGGCTTTGGTTTCAGCACTGGTCCATCTCTCCATTTCCCTGATCCAAGGTTCATATCTGGGGCCTCCAGGAGATTTCCAGGCCATTGCTATTGTTCTCTTCGTTAGGATGCACGCCATGTCCATTAATTTCACTATGTGCTTAATTTTACTCCGTCTGGGATATGTGCCCAGGAGGCACTCCTTAGGCGTCCACTCATACCTTTCCAATCCAGCCCCCCTGCAAGTCCTTTCGACAGCGACCCAGAGTTTCTTGGTTTTGGGACAGGTCCAAAACATGTGGATTAGGTCTGCATGCTCGCTGGTGCACCACGGGCACACTGGTAGGGTTTTTTCACTGAATGTGGCTACCCTGTGTGGGGTCATGTAAGTCCTGTAGCGGACATTCAGCTGGATGAGCCTGAACCTGGCGTTACGGGACACTTATGATATGGCATTTGTAACGCGCCTATACACAAGGGTTTCAAGTGTTTCAAGGCGCGAATGTACCCTTTGGGTACATCAGGGCCCTGTCCCACTCATTCTCTGTGATGTTAGTCTCCAGGTCTGCCTCCCACCTTTCTTTCAGGAGCTCACTCCTCGGGTTGCGTCTGTCATTTAGTTGGGTGTACAGTCTCGACGTGGGTTTCCAGCCATCGTTTAAGTTGTGCATCTCCTGCACAAGGGGGTGGGTTTCCGGTTCCTCAGGCCATGTGCTCCAGGTCTTCTTAGCAACATGCTTCACCCTTTGGTACCATAAAAATTGACCAGCAGCAAGCCCTTCTTTCATCTGTAGTGAGTCAAAGTCCCTGAAACTTCCATCCTCGAACATGTCCTCCCACGTGTAGAGGCCGGAATTCTCCCATTTCCTCATTGCAGGTAAATCGGTGGGTGTCTTGCAGACACCAGCGAGCAAGGGGATTTCGGGCATGTATGGTTGGCTCGGGCCGAGCGATGAGCATACCTTGTTCCAGACTTGTCTCCCCAGCCTCACCAGCATGGGCGAATCGGAAGGCCCGACTTGTGAGTTCCATATTACTTCTTTGGGATGCATTGGTGCTATCAGTTGGCGAAGGAGGTCTGTCTCAGCTGTTGGTTCGTCGGACAACCACTTAACAACGTGTGTCAATTGTGCTGCGAGGTAGTATTTCTGTAATTCGGGCAGCTGGATTCCACCCTCTTTGTATGGAAGGGTGAGGGTGTGCAGCGAAAGTCTGTGTCTGGCCGGGCCCCACAGGAAGTCTCTAAGGAGGGATACCAATTTTCTGAAGAAGGGGGGAGGTATATAGTACGTTATGTTGGTAAAATAATACAAGAATCTTAGTAGTATTATCATTTTAGTGATAGCCGCTCTGCCCATCACAGAGAGTGGAAGTCGGGACCAAAATTTGGTGGATTTGCGCACCCCTCGCATTGCTGTCTCCGTGTTGCTTTCTTGTGTGGAAGCAGGCGTGTGCGTAATGGTGAGTCCAAGATAGCGGAACGCTTCCGTCTGCCACTGAATCCCAATATCGGGTAGCTCTTCTGTTTCCTTCCCTCTAAGCCCGGCCAGAGGGAAGGAGCATGATTTCTGCCTGCTGAACTTTATCCCGGAGTATTTCGCAAAGTTGTCGAGGATGTCTAATGCTGTTGGTGCATTCATTCGGGGGTTGCGCAGATACAAGAGGACATCGTCTGCGTACAGCGAGATAATGTTAGCCGTCTCACCAGTCTGCGTACAGCGAGATAATGTTAGCCGTCTCACCCGTTCTGATCCCTGCGTCGAAAAGCTGCTTCCTGAAGTAGATCGCTACTGGTTCCAGGCCAAGGACGTACAACATTGGCGACAGTGGGCATCCCTGCCTTGTTCCTCTTCGGATATCCCAGGATTTTGACACCACGCCCCCTGTCTTTACCCTTGCCACTGGGGTGTTGTAGAGCACCTTGATCCACCGGATGAAATGCTCGCTGAGTCCGAACTCCCTCAGAGTCTCAATCAGCCATTCCCAAAATATTGAGTCAAACGCCTTTATGGCGTCCAGTTAAAGCACCGCCAGATCTTCCTTGCTCCCTGCGGTTTGAGCCATAACGTGCTGGAGCCTTCTCAGATTGGCTGTGGTGTTACGTCCCGGGACAAAGCCGTTTTGGTCCTCGTGTATTATAGACCCCATCACCCTAGTGATGGGGTCTATAACGGGGACTTTATGGCCTGTGTTCCCCAGGAAGACAGGCGTAGAGGGCCATCTCAGCACATACAGGCACCATCAAAAGCACTAAAATACATGATTGATACGCTGGCAATGCACGATGTCTGGAGGGAAGCCAGAGCAGGGCGAAGTGATTCAGAATTACTCACCCTATTACACAGAATGAAAGTTCTTGGACTCAGGAAGGCAATGATACACACTTGGAACATTAGTTAGAATATAAGTGGCCCTTTACAGGCCTTTATTTATACTCCATAAACATACATAAAACAATACAGTAAATGCAACTTGATAAACATAGATAGATATAGACTTAGAACAAATACATCACTGTTAGTGAAGCTGTAGAGAACCCATTCATTTCGACCACGGCAACACCACCTAGTCCCAAGACATGGTAGGCAGAGAGATCACACCAACTAACAGGGTCTTGAGCGGAGTGTCCTCCCTCTCAGCGAGACTTTTCCTACCCGGGATTCAAACTACCTTGGTGAATTCTACCTCTCTTCTTATGGGGTCAAAGTCCCCCCCCCTCCATAGGTTACTGACTGCCCCCAGCCTGAGTGACAGACGGCAAGCATTGGAGGTACTCTTAGAGTGGAAAAATCCAGACTGTGGAATAAACCAGCTTGTCTCTCATGCTCTCGTTCCCAGCACCCCTTACTAGCGCACTTGCACATCTCTGCCTCCCTTCTTGGCTCATCCTTGAAAGAGCAATGCAAAACTATCTTACACAGTGAGCTCATCTACTTCACACAGAAATATTGCAAATGCTGCAAAATACATTCCTGCCTTCTAACTGAGCTTGTGGCAAACGTAGACATTCATTGCGGTTTGGAAGTGAATGTCCAAAATGGCTGTGCACCGGCGCCATGTTTTACCTCATTTTCGCTCACACACTGCACTCGCATTAGGAGCGTAGAAGGCGGCTAATGTGTATAAATGGGAGCCAAATATGAATTTCCCTGCTGGGTCCAGCTGAAAGTCCCAGACTTGTATATCCAGTCCATTGCTATGAGCACCGACGCCGTATTATCCATAGCATTAGTTTGGTGGACTGTGGAATATCCCTGAATCCTAAGCCTTGCTTTGTCACTTTTACTTAAGTGGGCTGCTTGATACATCACTATGTCCGGTTTCTCTGCTCTCAAGTACACCAAGTTTTTATTTTTTTACTGTATGTTATATGTGAGAAATAGTAATGGTCAATATTATAAAACATCGCCCCCCCGCCCACCCCTAGCCAGGCTGCCTACTTCCCTGGCCCCTTACTCTCTGCCCCTGCATTCTTCTTGCTTGTCTTTGCATTAGGAAACAGTAATACAGCGATCGATCCCTTTGGCACAGTTCATACCATCTCTTTTCCCCCTGCCTTGCCTAGAGACTGACTTCCACTTTCAAAGTTTCTTGCCCGCTCGAGCAAAGTTCTTGGTCTGTTCGCAATTCTCCCCAGCATCCTCCTGCAGCTGGAGAATCTACATCCCTTCATCACATATCGTGATCCAGTGCTCGCGGTCTTCCAACGTAAAAAGAAGCCCGAAAGGAAATGTTCATTAGTATTTGACGTTTTTCTGGGCCAGAAATCTCACCACCTGACCTATTGCTCTTCTTTTTTGCAATGTGCTTTGGAACAAATCCTGATGTAGCTGTACATTCTTTCTATTGATTCTCATAGGGCCTGATGTGCACACTGCTTTCAATATCTGCTTCTTTTGGGTGTAGGATGTGACTGCCGCCAGAACGTCTCTTGGTCGAGCCCCCAGTTCATTCCTGTGTGGGCCCATTTGGTGGATTCTGTCTAATCTGACCGTCTCTTCTTGTTCTCTACCCAGTAGGTCAGCAAACCATTGTTGCACCGTTTCCTTGAGATCCTTGTCCTCAATGGACTCTGCCAGGTTCTTAATACGGATGTTCGATCTCCTGAACCTATTCTCTAAGTCCTGCATTGTAATTCCAGGTTATGGGAGATACAAGAGATGCTTTCCAGAATTTCATCACTTCTTTTCGTGCCGTCCGCCAACTACTGGTGGGCCCTTTCTGCAGTGTCTTTCCTCTCCCCAAGCTTTGCCACATCCACCGTCAGCTCTTGTATGGACTATTTCAAATTATGTCTTCAGCCTTGTGAATTGGGATTGAAAGGTTGCCATGAATAGAGCCTGAAAATCCTTAAAGCATTGCTGCAAGTCCTCTTTATGAACTGCCATGCTGAGATCCTCCTGGTTGTTCTGCTGTGTTGCGTCGTGGCCTTCCACAACCTCCACTAGTCTGTAGCTGCCTCTCTGGGCCCAAAAGCTTTGCGATGCTGCATTGCAGGCGTTTTTGGAGAGGCTTTTGCTCTGACCCCAGCTGCTTTAGCAACTCTGTGCCCTCAACTAACTACCTTGCAGGTGCTGTCCTCCTCTCTCCAACCCAAGGCTTTGTACATTGTAGGAGGGAGAGGCCTGCACTGTACTATGGATCTTGCGATCAGGCAATTATCCACTTAATAAGTCCTGCTCCCTGTCGGATAGTGGGGTGTGCTGCACTGATTGTCGGGCCCGTATTATATCCTCCACCTCACCAGTGGGTGTCTTATTGGCCTCCCAGGGTCCCGCCTCACTTGTCTGCAACTGCTACCTTCGCGGCATCAGCTCTCTGTCAAGCGTGGTAAGTGTGCACCGATGACCGCCGTCTCCTCTCCGGTGACGATCCCTGTTATGGGCCGTGCCCCAGCCTATCGGTATATCTGCAATGGGGAGTGTGCCCCCTGCGTTGCACTCACGCCCTGCGGTAGCCCGGGGTTGCTGCTGCAACTCTGCTGCAGCTCGGCTTGACAGTGTATCACCCCCGGTGTGGGCTGTAAGCGGCCCCAGCTCTTCCACTCCTCTCCCGGTCAGTCTTTGCCCTGGGCGGATCTACCGTCAGATGTGGGGCACACCGAACGTTTCCTCAGCGTTCAATAGCATTTTCTTTAATGTACTGCAAATGTTGTGGCCCGGTGGGGGACAGAGTTCCGCTGCACACGTCTGTCCCTGCCGGCCGTCATCTTGGAATCTTTAGTACCATTTATGTTGCTTAGATAATATAGAATAGAGAAAACCACTTTAGCCCAATTGATATTATCTAAAAATGTTTTATTTACTATGTTTGCTATACAACATAAAAAGAAATGTAAACAGATTTATTTTTGTTATCCAGCAAACTGCAAAAAGCAGTCTGATTAAGTTTTGCTCTTGTGCAAACATTTTTAGATTATACAGACTGACAAAACCAGCTTGTTACATTCAGTATAAACCCTTTACTCAATTTTTAGCACTGGTGCAAATGTTAGAAACTCTGGCCCCTGATGTTTTAGACGCTAGCCATTGGCAGAATTGCTGCTACCCTCCCGGAGAGCCCGACTTCTGTAAGCCAGGGACAGAGGAGCAGTGAGGATCAAAAACGCACTTCATTCAGCATACATTTCTTGTCACGTGGGGTTGTTGAGAAGTGCAAGAAGGATATTATTCTTGAGCGGTTATGTTCAAGTAGGCACAGGTTAAGTGCAAGGCCATTGAGCTAAAATGGAGCAAAACGGATTGAGAGAAATGTAAGTGAGACAGAAGTTTCTCTCAAGGGGAACCTTATGTTGTTGGTAATAAACTGAATAGATGTGTAAACATTATGGCTCTGTTTTACCACTTTATCGGGTGGGAAACCAACGGAAATATATTGAGTAAGGGAACACAGTATTAAAAAAAAAGCATATGACAGGACTGAGTGGTATATGGGTTACACAGCAGTGTCTAGTATTGTTAAGACAGGTGTTCGGTGTTCAAAGGTACATGTAGAGATGGGCAGTCATTCTCCCCTTTTCTGTTTTAGTACACCTTTGAGAATGCGTAACCGCTGGGGGAAACTGTAGCTTGGAAAATTTATTTAGGGAATAAAATGCAGTTGACCAAACATTTCTCTCGCCAATGCTCGCTATACTTAGACCTAATGATATGATATATGATATGGCATTTGTAACGCGCCTATACACAAGTGTTTCAAGGCGCGACGAGGCAGGGAGGGGGGAACAAGGGGAAGACAGACAACGATCCTACTAGGCCAGGTATCATTCGGACCGCGCAAGTGCAGGGGTAGGGGAAGGGAAAAGTGCAAGGGGAAGGGGAAGTGCAGTACAAGTAAGTAGAATAAAAATAAATAAATAGGGCCAGCTGGTGGCAAGTGAAAGGTAAGTGCAGACAAGTGCTGGGAAGGGGGGGCTGTAGGGATACAGAGACAGTCCCGCAGTGCAGGGGATTCCAGGGAGGCAGTGCAAGTGGAGAGTGGCTGGGCCCAGGACCGAGGTCGGTGAGAGTGGCCCAGTTGCAGATTCAGTGCAATTTCAGTGTAGAATTTAGCAGGGGAGAGGGACAGAGAAAGCAGAAGCAAAGAGGAAGGTTTTGAGGTGCTTCCGGAACCGGAGATGGTTCTCCTCAAGTTTCAGGGAGGCAGGAAGGCTGTTCCAGAGGGAGGCCCCTGCCGCGGAGAGAGATCTACCCCCAGCTCGTTGCTTTGAGAAGCGGCTGACCCTGAGGGTTTTGGAGACGGATGAGCGAAGGGCTCGGGAAGGAAGATATTTAATGCCATTGCTACTTTGTGGACCCTGTCTCCAGATCAGAAAACACCTCAATGTTACTTGTTTTCTGTTGTAAACAAATCTAGAAGTCACATACTTTAACGGTGGTGGAATTGATGGTAAACAGCCTAGCTGGCAGAATATATCACATGTCCATTTAAGTACACTGACAGTTATTTAAAAGACCAGGTTATCAAGAAGAAATACCTACTTTTTCTTTTCTTTAAATGTGTAGTGTTTTGCTAGTTCTCATTTCTAGCTAGGAGATCATTTAAGTAAGGCCACATATATGCAGTTCGAACTATAAAATAAAGAACACTTCTCAGCAGCGTTGGGTAGGTATTTACGTTTTCAGCTGCAACTACTTAGTAATACGGTAGCGCTATATTTAAGGTAGTAATATGGTTATCAAATATCACTATGTTATTTGTTTTGATAAAGGAGAGGTCGCATAGAATATGGGACAGAAACCACATCTTAGTGACTTAAAGTATAAGTAATGATTTGAAATATGTAGATTAGTTCATCAAAAAGTAGGTTTAGTTTGCGGTGGAATTAGAGTAGTTTTGTTCATATCACAACTAAGGTGCAGAAGATTTTATGGGGACAAAAGAAATGTCAGCCTACAAATGTCTTTGATAAATGGGTGCACTGGGATGTGTGAGGTGAGTGCGGCGGTCCTTACGGGCACAAGGCCGCCGTGAGTATGAACATGGTTCTGCCGGGCGGTGGCAGTGATTGCTGTTGCCCATGTCCCCCACGCATGGTGAAGGCAGCAGTGGTACCGCACATGCGGCATAGGGCACCACCATGAATCGTGCAGCCCCTGGAGGTGAACCCCTGGAGCAGCATGGAGGGGAAGCTCATCCTAGAGATCAACACCAACCACAAGATACTGTGCATGTCCAGTAAGAACTACATTGCATTGGGATTGGATATCGATTTTTATGTATTTATATGTGTGCTCATTGCCACAGGGCTTGGTTTGCGCTTTACAAATAAAGAAAATACAAACACAAATATATGTGTGTATTGCTGTTACAATGAAGTATAATGATGTATGAAAGCATTTTGTTTAAAGTTGTTTTAAAGTAGTTTTCAGATTAATTAAATGAAGCGCAACTCTTTTCACTTGTTTAGTTCTGTACCACAGGGAATATCACCACAAGACCGTTTCTAAATCTGGAAGAATGTGGGGGAACGCCTTAAGACAACCGAGGTGCGGCATTGGTCAAATTAAAGAAGATGCAGTGTTCCTCTTTTGTGGTTTGTGTGTGGCTTCCTGCCTGTATTTGGCAATGCAGAGATGATTGAGGGTGGTCAGCTTCGCTAGTCAATGAAGGATGTGGTCTCTGTCATCATGGAATTCGTTAACCATTGGTCCTTCATTGGTAACTGAAGTCTGGGTGCATTGGTGTTGAAATTGGGGGGGGGGGGTGTGTGTGTGTGTGTGTGTGTGTGTTTTTAAGAGGAAATGTGGCTATTAATAAGGCACACAGTTACCTAAAGTTAACGATCTCTGTATTTTTAGGCCACTCAGTAGCTGATAGAAAATTGGCACATAATGCTTAGTACACACTATTTCCACCTAAACATTAACAAAGTGTTCATGTGAATCCGCGCTTACTCATAACCACATGTCACTATATTGTAATGGCAAAAAATGGGTACCAGCGTGCGTGAAGCATTTGTGCTCGGGACTCCCAATGCATTTCAGTCTTTTCACTTTTTCTGATAACCTGTACCTCCTTACCATAATGCCTCAGTTTCTCTGTGCTATTAAAACATTTGTTTTCTTAATTAAGGTGTGTTAGGGAGAATTCTCTCTCTAGGCTGAATTTCCTAACCTAGTGAGTCCCCCAGCAGCTTTGCTGGATTTCTAGAGTTTGTGTTTTTTCTCCCACTCTTGGACATGATTTATGGTGTTCCTTTGACTGTTAATGTGTTTTATGGGCTATGGGGTCCTTTACTCCATAGGGTCTCATGTGTTTTTACTATGTGTGTTACACAGCACCCTCCGTGCAGTGACACAGGGGTGTCATAGTGACACCCCACCATAGACTCCATACCCTGGGACTGACTACTGTCTCCCAGGGCATGTAAAGACACCCTTGGCTTTACTAGTCCCAAATTATTAACAGAAACCAGTACAAACCATCATATTGTGGACGCACTGGTCGGGGCATTTCGATTGCCCCGGGGTCTTTTAGTCGAGGGGGCACGTCTCCGTCCCCCCTGATCAAGTTTTGGCTGGTGGCAGTGGATACTACTTTTTTTATTCGACCGCGAATATATCCCTATGGGATTTTCCCATTGTTCGAGGCTACCAACTTTAATTATTTAATTCTCATAGCCTCGAACATACCGCCGGTTTATTTAATTAATATTAATTCGCCGGTGGGTATTTTTTGCCAGGACTCAATTCTAAAATGGCGTTTGTGTTCTCTTCTGTGACTCCAACCCAAGTCGAGCCCTTTGTTCCACGTTTTGGCGGGCTTCTCCACAGAAGCCTCCAAAAGGGGTGCCACTCTGTCTGGGTACCACAGGTGGTGTGGGAGGGGGTTTAGGCACCCTGGACTGAGTTACCTTGGTAACTCAAGTCACACTCTTGTGTGATTGGCCCAAGTGGTGAGCCGGCTGGCTCACTACTTAGCATGTTTGATTGACAGCTAGGCTGAGTGAATGGGGGTGTGCTGCATAAAAGCAGGACTTTGGGGACTGGAACTTCAGAAGTCGCCACAGGACCTAAGAATCCGACGAGGGAGAAGCTGAGCCGACCTACCACGACGACACCACCGGTGGAGCCCTACGGAACCGACTCACCACTTCCCGACGACAGAGAAGATCTCCCGACTGGAGAGGCTTCTTCCCCTGACTGGTGGGCACAACCAGTTTACCTTCTTCTCTTCGCATCCCAGGCCGTCTTGTGGTCGAATTGCCCGTGCCAAGCACCCCCGCAACCGGATAGCCACTTACCCCTGGACCGCGAATAAAAGGACCGCTCCTTTTACCTGAGTCCTCCGCGGCTGGTTTCTTCCCTGGCAGTGCAACAGACTCCTGTCTTCCTCCCCGGCGAGATCCTCTCTTCCCCCGGACGAAGCACCGACTTGCACCCGCTGCCAGGAACAACTGCCCCCGCTGGAGTAGTCTAACCACTTTTGTCCGCCAGGCCTCCCTTTCTAAAGATTGCTACAAGGTAATAATAATCCCTTAACCTTCTGCACTGGGTTGGCCACCTTGACCTTCTAACGGGTCCCTTTCTTTTGGTCCAACTCTTTTTTTTAACCTTTGCAAGACTCTTGTGCACTTCTACCGTGTGACCTTGGACACATTTCGTTCTGATCCTCTTAAAGTGCATCCGGCCTTCTGAACTCTAACATCACGGTTTTACTTGCCTCCCTCTCTTGTTTTGTTCTTATGAAAGGGTTGGGATCTGTTTCATATTATACTCTGCTTTTCTCTCACTTTTAAAACGAATTATTAGAGTGCCATCTGCGTTAAGCACTCACCGCTGTCTGAAAATAAGTGGGGCTTTACTTAAGACTTGTCTAAAATTCTTCAAAGGGAGTGTATATCTTTTAGTGACCATGTTTTTGAATTGCTTACTATTAGTGCCTGTGTGTTTTCCTAGATGTGGTTTTAAATAAATAATTATATCTCTTGTACACCAAGCTCTGGTCAGTATTTACTTGTTCTACTGTGCTCTTCTGACCTATTGTGAATACTCTGTATACTGCCTAACTCTTCTTGAGGGAAGTCTGACTGCTCAGCCACAGCTACCAAGTGAATCTGTGTGGTACAGACTGCTACCAAGTGGGTTTACTGCCAAACACCTGTAGTCTTAAATCTTTTGCAGTGGTCCCAGAGGGAACTGCACAGGTTTCTGCCTAACAAGGTGGCAGATGAAAGGCAGTCTGTGGCTGGTAACATTTTTAGCCTACAACATACTAGAATACTCAAATTTGTCATAGTTTTGGATGTCCTTGGGTATTCATATAAGTACAATTTCATAAGTATAACAGTCACTGTTTTATTTAACTTTCTTCCCGATACCTGATTTTATAGTTTCCTGTCTAGAGTTTATGTAATGAAGAGAAGAATAGAATTCGGAGAAAAGGGGATATTCGCTCCTTTTTATCTCATCTATTCTCCCCTAAATAATAATTATTTCACAGTGTCCACTGTGCCCAGGAGTTTATACCCCATCCTTTGATGAATTTACAAACCTTGTTGTTGCCTGCAAACCGGTAACACACCACCCCGATTTTAACCTCTACTTTTGTAGACACTTCATTGTGCAAGCAATTGACCCCCTCTTTACCAGAGATAAACGCACTCTGTATCCTCACAAACTCTCAGGTCCAATCACTGCCCTGGGCATATTCTCACCACATATGGTTCTAGATAAACGCCTTCATTCCATGGTCTAAACTCTCACTTCAATCATTCAAATGTAAAATGTTGAGTTTTGTGGTGTACTTGATTCTTTATTGTTAGGCAGAAACCTGTGCAGTTCCCTTGGGGAACACTGCAAAAGATTTAAGACTACAGGTATAGCAGTAAACCCACTTGGTAGCAGTCCGCACCACCCAGATTTACCTGGTAGCTGTGGCTGAGCAGTCAGACTTCCCTCAAGAAGAGTTAGGCAGTATGCAAAGTATACACAATATGTACCCAGACACAATAGCACAAGCAAACACTGACCAGAGCTTGGTTTCAAAAGTATATAGTTATTTATTTTCAAGAACACATAAGCTGAAAACACTCTAGCAAAGTATAGTAAAAACACTTCAAACACAGTTATAATGAAAGCAGTTTCAACCCTTACTCCTCTCTAGACAACTCTAAGTTAACACCACATAATTAAAACAGAGGTGAGCGCTTAACGTTAGATGACACTCTAGTAGGTTCAAGAAAGGGATAAAAAGAAACAGCTATGGGTTAAACACACCACTCTAAGGTCCAGAACACTTGCAATAGGCTAAAAGAAGCACAAAGTCACAGGTGAACAAAAGTCACTAGGCAGGGCCCACTCTTAGAGTAGCCGGAGCGAAAATGTGCCCAAGATCACACTGTTATTCGGGATTCAAAGTCTCGCAAAGAGTTAAAAAGAGTTTAGAGTGGTTTAGAAAGTTTAGCCAGGGTGTCCCAGGCACTCCCAGGGTCGAAAGCCGGGGGCTAAATCTACCCCGTACAGTCGGTAGCAAGGGAAGCCAGGCGGAACACGGTACCTTAAGCGGAAAGGATCCTCCAGCGGTGGCAGTTGTTCCAGGCAGTGGCAGCAAGGCTCGACGTCGGTCAGGGGAGAAGAAGTTCTCGCTGAAGAGCAGAAGAAGAAGGTCGTTGCACTGCCCGGGAAGGAACCAGCCGCGGAGTCCTCCGGTTAAAGGGTTGTACCGACTTTCGTGGTTGGGGTAAAAGTGGTGGGGTTCCGGTTGCCGGGGTGCTTGGCACTGGCAAGGCGGCCACGAGATACCTCGAGAAGCGAAAAGAAGGTGAAAACTGGTTGTCCCCACCAGTCAAGGGAAGGAGCCACTCCGTTAAGAGTTCTCCTCGGTCGTCGGGAAAAGTGGTGAGACGGGTCAGCAGGGCTCCACCGGGTGGTGTCGTCGAAGCAGGTCGGCTCAGCTCTTCCCTCGTCGGATTCTTGGTCCTGTGGCGACTTCTGAAGTTCCAGTCCCCAAAGCCCTGCTTTTATGCAGCAAACCCCCATTCACCCAGCCTAGCTGTCACTCAAACATGCTAAGTGGTGAGCCGGCCGGCTCACCACTTGGGCCAATCAGGACGGAGTGCGACTTGAGTTACCAAGGTAACTCAGTCCAGGGTGCCTAAATCCCCCTCCACTCCTCCTAAGTACCCCAGACAGAGTGGCACCACTTTGGAGGGCTTCTGTGGAGAAGCCCGCCAAAAGTGGAACAAAGGGCTCCACTTTGGGTCAGAGTTACAGAGGCGAACACCAACGCCATTTTAGAATCAAGTTTTGGCAAAAAGTCCCAACCGGAGTTATAAAAATAAATATATAAACCGGCGGTATGTTTAAGGCTACCGTAAATAAATAATTAAATGTGTTAGCCTAAAACAATGGGAAATCCCATAGGAAAATATTCGCGGTCGAATATAAAACGTAGTTTCCACTGCCACCAGCCAAAACTCGATCAGGGGGGACGGAGACGTGCCCCCTCGACTAACAGACCCTGGGGCAATCGAATTGCCCCAGCCAGTACGTCCACAATATGATGGTTTGTACTGGTTCTGTTCAGGATTCAAGACTAGCAAAGTCTTTGGTGACTTTACATGCCCTGGGAGACAGTAGTCAGTCCCAGGGTATGGAGTCTATGTTGGGGAGTCCCTAGGACACCCCTGGGTCACGGCACAGAGGGTGCTGTGTAACCCACATCACAAAAATACATGAGGCCCTATGGAGTAAAAGACCCCATAGCCCATTCAACACAAGGTTTAACCAAGAAAACACACTTCAACATGCCCAAGAGTGAGGGTAAAAGAGTCTCACTCTTGGCAGGAGAAAAAAAGAAACCCCAGAAATCCAGCAAAGCTGCTGGGGGACTCACTAGGTAGGGAAATTCAGCCTAAACAGAGAATTCTCCCTAACATTTATACCAACCCCTCGCCCTGAATTCCTCTGAGCACAACCCGGGCTCGATTATAAGAGTTTCTCTTGCACGACATGGTCTCTGATCTTGCACCCTTCAACCAATGCCCCTCATATATGCCATTTGGGTTGTCTTTAATCTCTCTCTTTAGGATTGATTGGCTGGTTTACATTTTTCATTGAATTCCACTGTGATTTTGATGTCTTCTTTGGTAGTGGTGATTGTAATTCTTGTCCAGTTTCCTTTTCTGTACACAGAGCCTTGGATTTTCCGTTTCCTCTGAGTTATTACAGATATTGTAGGTTAGGGTCAGGTGCATATAGAATCCTGTGGGTATTGCATAGTCGCTGAACCCAAATAGCTGGGTGGCTGTTTGTTAGTAGCCTTTACCCATTTCTTTTACAGCTAAGGGCAGTGTCTGGCTTCAATTTGATATCCCTCTCCTCACCTGTCTATTCCCTTGACCAAGCTTTCATGGGATTATAATTGAGGGACAGGTGTCTGGGACTGTCCCATAGTTCACAGTAGCCAGCTCAATCTTGGTAGAGTTCTACAATATTCTGATGGGGGTTCTAGAACGTTCCTCTGCATGTTGGTATACACTTAGTTGGTAATGCTGTTGATTACTCGAGGGAATCCTTTTTGGTGCCAGGAGATGGGTGGATTGAAAAATGCTCCCGATACTGGCTTGAAACGTGACAATCAGAATGAAATGTATTTTCTGATCAAGATCCAGTTGTTGGTAGTTTAGGAGCTTCAATTTTTCTTCCTGATTCATATAGGTCTTAGGCCCTGCAATGAGTAGAAGGGAACCTTTTCATAGATTCACATACTTGAATATTCCCTGTCGTCAGGAAAAAGCAATACTGTTTGCCTATTATGCCTGTATAGGCACTCGCATATGTAGTCCCTCCACCCCATTTTGGTCCCTTTTGACCCTAGCCAATGCAGTGGCAGGGCTTAAGCTCCATTCTAGGCAGCCATCTTTAGATTTTCCACCACAGTCTAGTGACTAGGGAATCCTCCACACCCCACCTGAGTTTTGTCTTATTATTCAGTCTTTTCAAATATTTTTCAAACCATTTTGTTATTAATGGATAGTTTTTTGTGCCCTACACACTTTGTGTTTTGCTGGCCAGGAATCTTTTGTCTTCATCTGGAAATCGTAGAGTGAAGTTCCTGCATCTGGCCCCTCATGGCCACAAAGACTCTAGCTAATGTTGCCCTTACACATTTGTCAAATCCTCACACAGAACACTCTTCTGGACCGTCACAGGCGACTCCTTCATCTGGGGAGTAAGTGCCATTCGTCTGAGGGTGAACAGTCTGTTAAAACAGCTCCTGTCATGTCCCTCAGGACCCCTGAGAGGCTAGCTTCTAAGAGAAGAGCTTCATCAGTAGGGAGGAGAACCGTTAGGACCTGTAAGAAGCAAACTTTAAAGAGAAGAGCTTCATCAGTGGGAAGGAACACAGCACCACCTGCAAAATGAAGAAAAAGGGTAAGAAGGCATTGAGGACATCTGAGAGAAACCTGAAGGTGTCTTACTCACTAGTCCCCACAGGTTCTGTCATCCAGGTGGCCAGGACATGGCCATCGCTATTGGATTTAGTTCCTGGGGGTGGACCGGTGCAGGAGGATCACCTGGATGAGGGCTCTTCGGGGAGTGGAAGTGGGACACCGAAAGGTGAGAAGCGGTATCCCTTTCCTCATGACACCTTTTTCCCATCCTGCCCAGTAGGATACTTAGAAACTCTACCTCCACCCCCCCTTTTTGAACACGAACCCTTTCTCACACCGTGAGCGACAACAGACTAATACCAGAGCCATTTACCCGACATGTCCCAACACAAGGATCAGGCAGAGTCAGGCAATTGCCGACAACTACCGATAGCTACACACGCTTGACTGCCCTTTCTCTTCCCCATAGGGATAAAAGGCAGAGCATGAGAGCACACTCTGAGCAAGGCCAAACGCACAAAGGAAACGGCTATTCCAGGACGGCAATTCAAATGGAAGAGAAAGGCGGCGAGACCTGAAAGGACGTCAAGGAGGGAGTTGCCCTTGCCCTTTTCAACCCAGACCCATGAAGCCTCTGACAAAGGGAACCTAAGACCGGGAGTCGCAACTGGCGAATGGTGTGATGGATGTCAGCGGTACATGGAACCCTCCCGCACTGATAGCCAGGGCGGGGAGATGCAGTTGCCATTGTGGCACTGTCCTCGACTTCAGCGGCAAAAGAAAGGCCAACCAGTTCAGCACAGCCGGTCAGTCGGAAGAATCTGATAGTGGACCAGACTGTGTTAAGCTCAAGAAGGCAGTTACAACATTAAGAAGATTAAAAAACAGAGGTCTTTTTGTGAACGAACTTGGTACCAGAGATTGAGTGGTCAGCTCATTTGAAGGTCTCTAGCTGGTACCCCTCTCCTGAACAAAGAGATTGTAGAATTACAAAAGTACTGAAACTACAAGTACCAAGAGGCCATAGTGAAGGCCGGCGGTAGGTGTCAAGGTGGTCATACAAGGGTCAAGCCAAACCCCTTGTAAAATCCAAAGTCCTTGATGCGTTTCAGAAGTTTGGACAGTTGTGAAATTGTGAACCCGACTGAGGGAATTGTAAAACAGGCTTTTGCGCCCGGCTTGGGGGAACGCTGTGCAAACTGAACTCTGATTTTGTGAAGCCCGCACTTTCCATAGGTCAACAGTGACCCAGCGAGATGTGATCGCCCTTTGGAAGTCTCCGTTTAAAATTGGCAAGTGCTTTGGAAGGTCTGAGCCCGGATGAGGGGGACCAAACTAAAATCTTGATGGTTGTTTAAAAAGACATTGAGACATTTGAATAACAAATGAAGAGATTGTGATTGAAAGGCGGTAGTGAACCCGACTGAGGGACATCAAGAGAAAAGCTAAGGTGAGTGAGTCCTGCATTGTGAAGAAGCTAAGTGAGCTACATTGTGACAAGTATGATCCCAACTGAGGGATGTCTACAGTGAGTGGTTGGTCTGAGCCTGACTGAGGGAGACTGACGACTTAGAGAAGGATCGGAGCTTGGCTGAGGCAGATCCAAGGGTGAAGGGTAATCAACCGACGTGAAGATTAGCAGAAGGAACATTTGTTTTGTTGTTTTTGGCATATCAAGCTCTCTGAAGCAAGAGACTTTGCATGAGAAGAGACTTGGGCACAGAAGGCCCTGATATAGAGAAGTCTTGCCTTGTCCTGTGTTAAAAAACATGGGAAATGGAGACCCCTGACATAACATCCAGACTTATCATTTTGTGAACACTTCTTTCTTTTCTTGTGAACATTATGCCACACTCTTTTGTATCATAGCGGTAAGGATTGGCAATAGAGTGTCTTAGTAAAGACCCTGTTTAGTTGACTAGACTCCACTGGGACGGCATTATTATTATTTGATGGTCGTAGCTTTCTCCCATCTTAGATTTAGGTTTAGATAATGCATTTATCTCACCCATTTTACAGTTTAATAAACACCTTTGAACTGTGTCCATCTTACTTTGATACCATGCCTTCCTTACATATCCTAAAACCCACTCTCTGTTTGGAAAACATCAGATGTGGGAGCTAAGACCCTCCCCCCTCCCCGCACCTCTCATCGACCAGGATATCGTATCAAGCATCGTCCATGAACAATTCGTCCATGAGGTTCTCTACAATGGCCATGTCAGCATCCATGGGCTGATCATTGCAGCTAAATTGCTGTTGATGAGTGCCTCATCTACGAGGGATCAACAGTCTTCATCTGCAGAGTCGTCTTTGTCGACAGGAGGAGTCCCTGTCCAAGGCTAACTCGCCACCTATGGAAAATACCTCGTCTACGACTACCTCTCGGAGCCCTCGTCCACAGTCATCGATTTGAGAAGTTCAGTTATCTGTTTACCCAGATAGGAGACCACGTCCACAAGAGCCCTTGTCCAGGACGGTTAACGGTTAACCAGCTGTATATGAAAAACCCTTCCTCCACAGCTATTTCTTAAGGCCCTCACCCCCACAATTATTTCCTTGTCCATGAAGGAATCCTCGTCCACGACTAAACAATTGAGGAGGAATACATTGACGGGACGAAAACCAATCTCTGATGGATGTTCATCCATGACTACTGCGCCATTCATGAGGAAAACAGTAGTAAATCCTAGACCTCCCCGTCCACGCAGTGCAGTGATGAGCGGAGCTCAGTGTTAAACACACCTTGCCATTGCCACAGTTCTCTGTGGCTAATGTTAACCTGACCCCCTTCTAGAAATGGTTCAACTTCCAGACATAATTTTACAAGAGAAATTCTCTGACATAGGAGAAGACAGGCAACAGTCTGTGCCCAAGGAGCACAGCCCTCCATGGTACTTGCCCTCGGCAGATACTCAACCCTCGTTGATAAAGCAACCAGGAGTCACAGACACATCTCCCAACCTCGGAGACAGATGGGCACTTCACTGCAACAAAGGCAAGCGAGTGTCCCTCTCTGCCACAGTCCATAAGGGCACCTTTTATTTCTGTCCCTGACCTACTGACTAGATCCAGGGTGGAACATGCAGTCGGACGAACCTGAAGCTGGCTGGAATCTCCCAAGGCTCACCTCAACAAGATACTGAGAAATGGGAGGATTACATCATTAAGAATCAAGAGAGGCGTGACTCCCCTGGAATTTCTTCACTGCCAGACCACATTTCTTCCTTCCATTGCAACAATAATGTTGGATCACCAAGTATCTTGTGCAGAAAAGATGTTTCTAGACACCATAGGGGAAGCTGGCCAATCCATTTTCCACCCCCTCTCCCTCCACTTCGGCTAGGCAGAGAAAGAAATGCAAGGCCCCATAAAACCTGACTTGGACATCGCTGTGGCCGTCAGGAAGAAACACGTGAACCCTGCATCACTACGCCCGCCTAACAAGGAAGGCAGGAAACTCCAAGCTGTATGCAGGAAAGTTTTAGCTCCCACATCCTTCTCGATTAGGACAGTGTCCTTGCCATTGAACTGAGATATGACGGGAAATTGTTGCATAAGAGGTCCAGGTTCATAAAGCACCTTCCGGCCGAACATCAGACGAAGTAAGGGCCATCATTACAGATGAAAAAGTAACATTTCACCACATCATTCATTCGGCGTTGGAGCCTGCAGAGTCTGGGTCAGGCAGTTGGCTCATGGAGTGGTCCTCCGGGGACAATCATGCATGAAGGTGACCAACTTCAGACCTGAAGTGCAGGTGCAGATCGTCTGTCATTCGAAGGCCAACAAATCCCTTTGGCAAAGAGGTTAACGATCACCTGAAGGGTATTAAATCGGACACCTATGCAGACAGAGCCATTAGTCCAGTGAGAGACAGCGACAAAGAAAGGCGTACCTTCATAATGGATCAGGGAAATTTTGTTCCAAAAACAAGCCACACAAAAAGCTAGGTCAACAAACTGACCTCCCAAAAGATACCAGCCGACCTTCAGATACACGACGTAGAGAGGCAGGCATGGAAGGGCCCAGTCATCCAAACAAAATGGATGGGAAGCAACACCCCTGCCATATCGCACCATGGTAGGAGGGCGGATCAGGCCAGACAAGTAGGTGCTATAAATAATAAACAAAGGACACATCATTGAGTTCCTCACATGGCCACTAGCCCTACCTCCATGTAAACGCAATACTGTCCACATAGCCCAGCGCAAGCTGAGGCGGACAAATTGCTATGACAGGCCAGTATAAAGGCCGTTCTTCATAATCAAGGAGGGAAGGGATTCGAGTCATGCCTTGGTAAAGAAAAAGGACAGACAGCGGCACCCGCTCCTAGACCTGGCATTTTCATCATATAGGTAAAGCACATACGGTTCAAAAGGAACGCACCCCAACAGGGCCTCCTTTGGCTCCAGAAGTACTATCTTCTAGCTACAATCCACCTAGAGTAGGTTTATTTTTCACATACCCATTCTTCTAACCTTCTAGTTCTATCTAGGGTTTACAGTAGGGGGACAAGCATTATCAGTTCCGGGTGCTTTCGCCTTTGGTCAGTACTGAGGTTATTCAACAAATGTCTCGCCCCGGTAGCAGCGCAACCAACAAGAGCAGGTGTATAAGTCTTTCCATACCAAAACAATTGGCTCATCAAAGCAAACTCGGTACAGACAACTGGAGTGGGACATCAGAGGAAAGCAACCATCACACATCTAGTTTTGCTCTAAAAGTCTGTAGTTATGTTGGCATAGAACACCCTCCAAGTCAGACCTTCATCCAAGAAATAACTGCTTTCCCAGCTGTTCAATGGGTTCTTTAAAACATGCACGAGCACGGTACGTCACTACAAGTCCCTGCTGGCCAGCTTGTCATCTTATATATTGCTGGTTCGTACTTGCAGGTTAAGAATGGGACCAATCCCGGAAGAACTCAACTGACAATGGAATGAATCATCGGGCTGGCGGGAAGACTTTGTGCACCGTTCACATCCTTTCTGCAGAGCTCTACACTGGTAGTGGGTGGACAAACAACCTACAGCAAGTTATGCCTTTTCTCAGGGCCCCACTTCCACGCTTCTTCCCAAGATGGATGCGTCCCAGCCAGGATGGGGGCGGAGTTCATCTCGGACACTTGCAGACCAAGGGCACATGGTCCACACAAGAGTCGTAATTGCACACAAATATCCTCGAATTAGGAACCTTTCGATGGGTGCTGAAACCCTTTCATCCAGTTCTCATAGGGCAGGTGGTCACCGTACAGATGGACAACAGAACCTCTATGCATGACTCCAACAAGCAAGAAGGCAACGGATCCACACTGTGGCCTGCAGAAACACAGCAACATTTTGGCAGGTGAGCAGAGCAGGGACTTTCTCCACGTCCTACAAATGGGAACTCGTATTGTTCGAGATCCAATGAATTTTCAAAGGATAGGGTCGCCCCCACATCGATCTCGTTGCCACCAGGCACACCAGCGAATGCCCTTGCTTCGTATCCAGGTCCCAGAAGAGGACTCATTGGGGCATGCCTTCTCGCTAGAATGGGCAAGTGAGTCCCCAGATGCCTTCCTGACTATAACCTGGTTAGCTAGGGTACTGAGGTGAATAAGAAACCAACCCTGCAGGGTGACTTTAATAACACAATCGTGGGCACGGCAAGTCTGGTAGCCAATTCTCCTACACTTGGCGAGCTCCAAACAAATCCTTATCAGAGCGCACCAAGCGCTAATATTGCAACAGAGTGAGCAAATCGTTTGCCACACCCTGTGTTGTTCTCTCCGGGCTTGGTTGTTGAACTACAAAGACAAATCCAACCTAACGTTGCCAGACAGATATTAGGATATTAGTCAAGCATCCAGGGAGCCCCCATGTGCACCACATGGAATGAAAGGAAAACCGTTTACTTTTACTTTTTTAAATTATTTTTATCGTATTTGGTTTACAAAACCTTTTGCAAAAATTGAAAACAGTACTATGCATATTAAAAATAACAGAACCCCAGAGATAATAAAAGGAAAAGGAAAAAGAAATGAAACAAAAAACACACAGATTTCTAAAGCAGCAGTTTTCCAATTACCCTAAAAAGAATTACAATTAAAACAAAATAGGAGGAAAGAAACAAAAACTTTCAGACAAAAAATAATTTCCATTCACTAAAAAGGGTCTTTCTATTCCTCCATTTTATTCAGTCCTTTCTTGTTACATGTTAAACCAAGAGGATAAATCTAGACACTCCAATTAGCTTTTTTACACAAGCTTCTACTCCGACTGTTTAAAAGGTAATATCACAGCTTTCTAGCATTCGAACCACCGCTATTGTTTTCCTTGTGAGTATCCAGAAATCATCCTATCCCAAAACATTTCTGGTATATAGTGTGGGGACTCTGACCCAAACTTTTCGAAGCCGGTGAGCCTAGCATGCAACATTCCTTCGCAGTCCAATAATAAATGTCTATTAGACTGTTCCTCTGGATTTTTGCAGATCTTACACAATTGGATTGCCAGGTCTCCAGCCCTCTTTTTTGCGTGAACTTCGCCAGTATGTATTAGGTTCAGCCGTAGTCTCAAGAATTTGTTCCTAATCCTCCAGTCTGGGAATTTGATCAAGTATTTGTTTATATGCCCCAGTTTTGTATCCACTTTCTGCAATAGATTGGGATTCGTCGCAGACCGAATTTCATCAATAGTATTAATACAGTCCATCTCATCCCATCGTTTTTTTGCTTTTACTGGATTCTCAACTAAGGTTTTAATGTTGATATCCATCTTGCCCATCCATTCTTTTACCTGACAATCTAGATCTATTAACATTTTGGTTCCATGTGTTAATATCCCCGCAAAAATATTGCCATACAAAAATATCAACATATTTTTGAGGCGATATTAAGGCATGGCACCTGTGGGGGACACCCCCACAGCCCCTGCATTATTGCAACCACCGCTCTCAAAAACCCCAAAAATTATCGCCCCCAACAATATTGCCTATGGCCGTTCCAGACGACCATATATCCGGCGATATATTTTTGGTGGGGATAATATGTAGTGATACCAACATTTTTGATTTGTTGTGTTCCATGTGAGCCTTTATGTGTGGGTATAATGATCCTTCTTGGGCTAATATTATGAGTCGAAACAGGGAGACTAGTGTCCATCCTGCTTGAGCTTTCAAAGATCTTAGACCCAGTTCAAACCTGATGTTTGGAACAGGTAGACACATTGGTAGTCCAAGGAAATTCTTCCACAACAAACCCTCCCATCTTTGCCAGTTGCTATTCCAATGAAGGGGTTTACCTTCTACACCATAAAGTATAATTGGGATTACTTTGGCCTGGTAAAATTTAAAAGTGGGAGAAGCGAGAACCTACAATATCTCATCAATATTTTTTTCATCCGTGCCGATAATTGTTTTATTTTCATGAGAATATCTTATTCAACCTTACATGCGGCCAGAGATGCATAGATTTTATACCCTAAGTAAATTAACTATTCCACCCTGGGGATTTGTTGACCTCCCATCACCAAATGTGGAAATGCAACCTTTTTGTTTCTGTGTTTGAAGACCATTATTTTCGATTTCGTAGGATTTATCAACAAACCATTTTCCTCTGCATATCTGTGTAATTTACTCAAGAGGCGTTGCAACCCGATCGCAGTCTTATCAAGTAAGACGACATTGTCCGCATGGGCGAGCCAGTGGATTTTAATGCCATTTAGCAAGAAACTCTCCCATATCGGATAAATAAAAATGTAAGAAAAGAGGTGCTCCCAGGCAACCATGCCAAACACACCATTCTACCCCCACTGGTTCAGAGAGATGACCCTCTTCATCCGTACGGACTCTAACTGGTGTATTCCTGTGGAGTTCAAAAAGCATACCAAGAATTCTTTCGGGTATGCCCTTATTAACCAGAGTCTGCCCCTGGCCACCTGGTCAAAGGCTTTGGAGAAGTCCACCCATGCCCCATACAGCTCTTGCTCCCCTTTTCCTGTATTGGCAGTCATGAGATTTATTACCAGACCATTTAGAGCTGTGGACAGACCCCCTCTTAAAGCCTGTTTGACATTTTGACAGAATTCTCGCTGTCTTTTCCCAACTTTCCATCTCTCCCAGCAGAACACTCATGAAGATTTTGCTTTCTATGTCCAGGAGGGCGATTGGGCGGTAGTTAGTCACCAAGGTCCGATCGCCCCCCCTTAAACAATGGAATAATAATTGCAGATTTCATGACATTGGGAATTCTTGTTTTACCAGGATCTCCCTGAACAGCCAGTTCAGCAATCGTGCCCATAATGATGGGTCGTTTCTTAACACCAGAAATGTCAACTAAAACGGTTTACAACTTGTGGTGGGACACAGTAGCTCGACCCATAGTCGGCCACATTAAGTGAATTGCTGCCCGACCTGATTTACTTGGCTACAGTGGTCCGGCTGGAGGATTCTGTCAAGGTTCACCTCTCGGACATCACACCTTACTCCGGAGTTGCATCCTCTGCCTCCAAGCCTGCATTTGAAATCTTGAGGGGGACGGGGGGGTTGCCAGCAACATTCCCACCAGTGCCAGATCTAATTCCAAGTTTGAGTCTCAACACAGTTTTCACAACATCAGCAGCTCCTCCTTACGAGCACATCCACAAATGCAATTGTTTTTCCTCTCTGATAAGGTCGCTGTCTTAGTGGCCATGAAGGACACATGCAGGGCATTCTCCATATGTTCGCCAAGTACGCTATAGATATAAAACGCTGAAAGGGAGGCAACTTATTCTTTTATTTATGTTATGCTTGTTAGTTGCTTATACATTAAGTAAAACACTGTTTCAAAGCTCGTCCAGGGCAAAGGGAGGGAACACGGGAGTGAAACACATTACAAAACACAATATTCAAGAAAAGTGTGATGAAAAAGCAAAAACCTACTATGCCTTCTGAGTATTCAGAACATGCAAGTACAGCATGGAAGAGGGCGGAGGGGATAAGTGCTGGGGAGTCCGAGCTCATGGGTGAGCCACAGATGAAGTGCTAGGATTGTTGCGTGCTACACAGCCTGGAGCCGCGTTAGGTGTAAGTGCGAATCTCCAGGGCGGAGGGTGTGCCAGTGCAAGTGGTGTAGGTTGACAGGTGCTGGGCCGATTTGGTGTGGGAGGTCTGGTGCCGTGAGGATGCATAAGGGCCCCGGACACCATCACAGCAACTGTGGGATTAGCAGAGGAGAGAAGAAGGGGAAGGAGGAGGTGAAGTTGAAAGTCTTGATCTTACGGAATTAAGAAAGTTCCGCTCAAGGGACAGAGGGAGGGGAAGGCTGTTTCATATGAAGGAGCCAGCTGAGGAAAGCGAACGATCACTGTTTAGCAAAGCACTTACACACAAAGAGTTGGTGCCAGAGGAACGTAGTGGTCTAGAGGGAGAGTATTTAGTAAGATAAAGTTGAAGATGAGTGTTGTCCCCGGGCCCAGACAGCCTTGTGGGTGATGCAGCGGGATTTGAATTTAATCTGTGCAGCAACTGGGAGCCAGTGGAGACTTATTAGGGCAGGAGAGATTCAGCCCCTGGGCTTAAGGCCAAGGATCAGTCCTGCTGCCCTATTCTGGATTAGCTGGAGGAATCGCAAAGTGGAAGATGGTAGATTCAGGAGGAGGCTATTGCAATAGTCAAGCCTATAGAGAACCAGGGCTCGAGTAACATTGAGCCTCTGGTGGAAAGTGTGAAAAGGGAGAATTACTTTGTGCAGGAAGAGCTGAAAGTGGGACTAATTGGCAATTTCCCGAGTGTGGGGGAGGAAGGAGAGAGAGGAGTCGAAGAAGACTCTAAGGTTTCTGGCTTCAGAAGAAGGACCTGGGGGAGAGCCAAGTTGTAAGGAGGGAGTAAAGGGAAGAAAAATGGAGCAGGGGTTCCAATGCGAAGGATCTCCGTTTTACAAGTGTTGAGACAGAGATCATTGGAGGTGCATCTGGAGTGGATGGCAGATAGGCAGTCAGAGATGATGGAGGGTGCAAGAAAGGACGGCAGGAATTTTGAAAAAGGGCGCTGTGCTGTCTGTGCAACACTGGAAGTTGGAGGAGAAGGAGGAAATGAGTCGTGCAAGCCGAGCAAGGTAGATGTTAAAGAGCCAAGGGGAGAGGATGGAATCCTGGGGGACAACACAGGTGGTCAGGGTAGTAGGAGAGGAGAAGGTGCCCAGGATGACTTGGAAAGAGCAGTCAGTAAGGAAGGATGCCAGCCAGTCGAGTGCCCGTTGAGAGATACACAGGGTATTTTGGAGCCTTTGTATGAGGAAGGAATGGTTGACTGTGTCAAAGACAGAGGAGAGATTGAGAAGTAGGAGGACAGCTGGGGAGTTGGAATCCAGAGGTGCAAGCAGTTATTCACAGGTGTTCAGAAGAGCTGTTTCTGTGTTTCTGGATGCTCGGAATCCAGATTGATGGTCGTGGAGACCACCAACATTCTTGGTGTATGAGTTGAGTTGGGGCAAGAAAACTTGAACTGAGGCTACGGGCGCTGTGTGTGCTACTTATAACATCCGGTGATGTCACCCTCGACGGAGGCCTTCGAGGGACATCGACCTGACTCTATCGACACAGGGCACCCTCTGCCGAAAACATTTCAGAAGCAGCACAGCTGTGGACGTTACATGTCAAAGATGAGGAATATGTTGGAGGAACATCCAGTCGAAAGAACGTTACCAGTTGGTAAGTAACTTGTTCTTTTCCAGCATTGGTATGTTTGATAGATTCACATGCGCCCGCCCGTCTCCCCTTCTTAGGCAGGCAGTCATCATTATAGCAGTCACAATCAGGAATCAAAATCTGAAGATGTCTGCCTGGGGTGGAGCTTAAGCCCTGCTACCTCATTGGTTACGGTCAAAAGGGACCAAAATGAGGCAGAGGGACTACATATGAGTGCCTGTACAGGCATAATGGACAAACAGTATTGCTTTTTCCTAGGGGGAAAAAATGTATATATTTATTTATTTTTTAAATTATTGAGGATTCCCAATCTGACGACGGGGAACATTCAAACATGTGAATCTATGAAAGATACTAATCCTGGAGAAATAACTTACAGGTAAGTAACTAAGACCTCCTCCACGGTTTGTCTGGATCTGTGACAGCATGTGCGATGTGGTGTTAGGGTAGCAAGTGATCATTTTGATGCATTTGATTCCTAGAAATATTTTTGTATGGAAACAACATTACATGGATAAACAATGTTATATTATGTTACTGGTATTTAAAGTGCACTATAATCGACTACAGCTTTGCTGATTGGTCAACTACTGGACTTGTTGTTTCCCTGTGTCAAGTGGAATCGGTTCCAGGTTTATAGAGGATGGGCCTCATTACAACTCACCCTGTATGGAAACAACGGTGGTGGTAAACCCGCCACCACCGTTGTTTCCATACCAGGTGATCACGACTCCTGCAGGCAGAGGCGTCAATCCTGCCAGGTCTGACCTTGCGGGTTTAACACTGCCCGCCTGCAGGTGGACGAGGAAACACCGGCACCATCACAAGATGGTGCCGGTGTTTCCATGATCCCCATTCCCATTGAGTCCCATGGGACTCAATGGGAATGGGGATTTACACCATTCAGCCTCCGGAATTCCCGGGCACTGGGGTCGTAATGCCCCAGTAATTCCGGGAATCTCGGAGGCGGAATGGTAATACGAGTCCGGCGGTAACCAGGCAGTTTTACCGCCTCAGTTACCGCCGGACTCGTAATGAGCCCCGATATCTAGTTCCTAAAAGAGTGAGCCTTTCCTTTTCAGGTAAGTAATGTGCACGGTGTACACTAATTTGCAGCAGTATTTCTTTTTGTTCTTATTTTTTTACACAAAACTGTTCTTTTTGGTTGTAAAAATAATTTAGAGTGATTAGATGCAATGCATTCATTCGAAATTAAGAGATATTATTACATGGACATGCTATTCTTTTATTAGGCAAAACCAAAGGACCCATTCCTTAAGAAGTACTGCAATCCCAAGAAAATCCAGGGGCTTGAACTTCATCAAATTAAAACATTTGGGCGCCACATACTTGAGGTAAAACCATGCTTTATTGTATATGTATTTAATGTATATTGTTTCAATTTATATGTAAAAGCTAGAAGGTTTCTCATTGCTTGCCTGTCCACATGAAACTTAACTGTTCACGCTCCTCGCTGAATATTCATTTTGCCTTAGATGGTCGCTTCAAGAACATTTATGTTTACTGTAATCCTATTTGTCACCGGTAAGTACAAGAACTGATAAATGTTTGTGTCAGACAAACAGAGGGAAATGGATGGCTTAATCAGCTAAAACAGAACAGTTTAACATGGTGTCAGAGAGCCTTACGAGTCTTGGTATCCAGTTGCACTCTGACCATAGGTAATGCTGATCGCGGTCATTGCTATCTAGCTGCTTGTTCAGGGAACTACTAGGATTTACTGTAGACCTGTCACCACATGAAATAGTTGTGTTTTTCTTAAAGTTGCATTTCCCTTAGAGAATTATTACTCTCACCTACATCAAATATCGCTGGACGAATTTTACACCTTACTTGGATTAGTAGTTGGCTTTAGGTCAACTCGCAGTTGTTCCTTTATCTGGTGACAATCTGTCCTGCATCCTTTAAACAAAAACAAAAAAGGACAGATATATTTATGTATATTTGAACCGTTGTGTCCAATGACCCAAATCTGAATCCAACAATGCAATTGGCTGATGCAGTTCAGAACATCTTTGTTAGGTGGCTCCAGAAAGCTTGTAAAACGTTTGGTGCCACCCCTTGTGACTTGCTGTGACTTTATGGAGAGCCTGGGCATGTCCCAGAAAGGTAGGATGTACCCTGTTTAGTAAGAATGTAGAGGAATATTGGCCCACAGGGTCCACAGTCCATGCCCAACAGGCAACGCAGGAAGAGGCACACAGTGTGTGCTGTTTATTGTCACAGGTCAAGTCCAGTGGGCACTGCAGGCAAGGTTATTGTGCCTGGGGCACAGCCACAGACCATACTTATACTGGGCCTACCTGATATCCGTGCTAATGCCCTTGGGCTACTTGCAGGGCATGGCCGCTGGCAATGCCCTGTGGGTAGTACAGCCAGCAGTAGTGCACTCAGGTGCACTACTTACAGGAGGGCATAAGGCACACTAACTGCAGGCCATGCCCTGTGGGTAGTGCCGGAACAGATGGAAGTAGTGCCTGAGCAGGTGCAGTTGGCATTGGATAGCTACCTTAACTGGAAACGTTTAATGTTTTTGGGTATTTTCATTGTAACCTTAGCATTACTGAATCTTTTTCAGTGAGTTTCAATGTTTTTTTTTCATAGTCTTTAGTTCTGTGCGTTATGTGAACTTTAACTTAACTAATGTTTGTGTTACGCTCACCTGGTCTCTGCGGAGGCGTTGGGGCACGGTTGCAGCCCTCCCTGAACTTGAATCACCCCCTTCAGGCTTCTCCCTCAGTAGAAAAGCTGTGAGCAGTGGTACGTGGTGATACTTCTCCTACGTGGAGATAAGAGTGTGTGAGTGCACCAATCTGTGATTGTTATACCTCTCGAACCCTTCGCCCCAAAGTACGGTTTCTGTGAGCATACGCCGGCCCATAAAGCTCACCTGTGAATTATGGAAGATAAGCTCCCTATCCTGCTACTTCTGGCAGGGGCACGTCGAATGGGATCTAGTTCCTTCACTGATCCCTGATAAGGATTAGTCCAGTCCAGCTGCGACGATGCTTCTCCTTATGATTGGTAAGTCTTTCTTGAGCTCTTGTGATGCTGTTCGTTGTGTTTAATGTCTTTATATGTTCTCCTATTTAGGCCTGCGATAATGTCTCTCTTCTGTTTTCTTCCCTTAGATGGAAATGCGGCCTCAATGCAGCTGTGAGACGCAAGATGCGGATGGATGGAAGATGGATGCTACCGCAATGTTCGACAGCAGGTAGGTGATGGTTTAAAGAAAGCGCGAAGTATGGCAAAGAACAACGGACTGTTTTTCCGATGTCTGACCTTGTCTTCTGTTTTTCCTTGCAAGCGCTGCTGTCGACAATGGAGCGTGGCGTGCTGCGGTGACAAGATGAAGATTTCGGCGTTCCGGAAAGTATAAAGATTAATACTTGGTTTGCCAAAGAGATGTACAAGTAAGAACAGCTTCCCGCAGTTGGTAAGTATGCTGGCAGAAAGGCCAGGAAGCAGGATCTTCAAAGGTAAATCTGACCTCAGGTGACGGCGAGCGTTACGCTGCTTGCAAGTGCAGAATGATGCGGCTTGCAAGTGCAGAATAATGCGAAGGGTCTGTCTTGAGAATCGGGGTAGCTTATATAGCTGAGATCGTGGGCACGCCCATTAGAGCCGGCTTACCTGCCACACCCTGCCACTCCGAGAGAGTGAGCATGTGCAAAGGCAATCCATTAGCAGCCACACCCAAGAATACACTTGGGGCTGCTTAATGGATGGAATGTTCAAGGTTAATGCATCTGAAGTGCTATGTCCATAATAAAAGCTTTTTGGTGTTAAATGGATGAAAGGCGCCAGGACAGTGTCCACCCAGGCCTCCTGTACATGCGACCCCTGCATGCCTGTGACCCTGACTTCATGACCATGACATTTTGTTAGATTAATACATTTTTGTAGCATGTGAATTTGTTCACTATTACAAATAGTTCCTTGTATGACATGTATGTACATCCCACAATGCTCTGCCAAGTCAACACCATCTTCAGATATTTTTTTCTGCCATCGCTTTGGTCATATAGGGGGATTGTGGAAAAGAACAACATTGAAAAGACATGTCTTTGGAATATAACATCGAGACCGGCTTCAACACCTTTCTACGTCTTTGGACTGTGCAGATTATATATAATGAATGTGTAGTAGGGTCTATGAACAAAACTCATTTTATGTTTTTAACAAGTTACAACCACAGGTTCCCATCAATAGGCAAACAAAGTACATGCACCTGGTGTCCCCTGTGGGACCACAAAAAAGTCAAGTGTAAAGCCTTCACATTGAAGGCAAGAAACGAAGGACTGTGTACGCCATGAAGGCTGACAAGACTCATGCTTTCAGCGTCTGTGAAGACCGCAGTGAGATGTAGAAAATACAAGCCGAAATGGCATCTGAGCCATAGGCTGAGAACCAACAAGAGACACTAAAGTTACAAAACCGTTCAATGAAAGCATGGCAAGCATAGCTATAGTAAGAGTGGTAAATTAGCACTTAAAGGAATAGTACTAAATAGCACCACATGACAAGGAGGAAAAAAGGAGAAGTGGAGGCAACAACTGATGGTGTGGAGGAAATGAGAAACAAAAGTAAGGAGCAGTTGGAGGAGAGGAAAATTAGAAGACCGGGGGAAGGATTGAAAAAGATGGAGAAAACGAGGAGGTTGAAGTACAGAGGTGGCAGAATATGGGAATATGTCCAAACAAAACAATGGTCAAAATGGTTCCATCCCAGCTAGAATTGGGTCTCTCTTCCCCCATGGGCCTATCGCCTCCACAATGTCTCTTCTGCTGATTGCATGTTCCTAGGGCTTTCTGGCCTCTGGATTAATTGTCCCAGTTGTGTAGTTCAAGAGGAGTTAGACAACCCTTACTGGTGTTGCTGGCTTCAGTGTACCAAACCCTTCTTCAGTGGGTGGTCTCCTTGCAAGGATGAGGATCCCTGAATATTCTTCCGTTGGCTAAATTATTCAGGCTTCCAGTTTCCCAAACCTCAAAGACTAACTCGATACTGAAGTCCATCCCATAGGCAAGTAAGTCAGTCCAGGTGTTGGTGATGGAGGTCAGGAGTGTCTGTGTGGAATCCATTTAGGACAGCCCATCGGCTGTTGTTCCTGTCACCTCTCCTGAGGTAATCTCCTTGACCCATTCTCTTTCCTCGCCTGCCCTCTGGTACTGACGAAGGCTGACCGGGACCACCAAAACCTCCCTGCTCTCGCTATCCAAGAGATTGCTCTCAGCCTTTGATTGCACCCCTTCTTTGCTAGCTGATGTTCTGACCTCAGTCTAGCGGTCTCCCTTCCGTTAATCATGTTACCTTTCTCTCTTCTTGGGTTCCCTACCTCGCCTGGGATATTACTATTACCTACTGTTCTTTATTGTACACTTCAACTCTTTCATATGACCTTTACTACCATCTCCAACTCAGGATGTTGCTCCCTCCGTATCACTCTCCCCCCTGATGTCACCTTCTCTGTGTCACTCCCAGCCCCTCATGTTATCACTTCCTCCTTTCACAGGGTTTTAACAACCTCCTCTTACACTCTGGTTCTCACTATTACTACCTTCTCTTGCAGCCACATTCCCTCTGATGTGATCTCCTGACACCGTTTATCTCTCACTACCTCCTCCCGATTTTACAACTCCTCCTTTACTCTCTTAACTCACCACCCCTGCCACATCTCCACTCTCTTCATCCCTCCAGCCTTGGTTTCCTTCACTATTTTTGATTCTCCACCCTTCTACATACCCAGGCTTCCTACATATGCGACCCACACCAATTGACTGGGTTTGTGTGCTTTTCTACTGTGTTCTCTCCCCTTAGGGGTTAGGGTTTGCATCCGTGGTTTGTAATTTGGTGAGTGCTGGGATTGTTTGTTGTCCCAAAATGCAACCTGGGCTGCTTTGGGCTCAAGTTGCTGGAAAAAGCTTATAGCTGGCCTGTCTGATATTTGCAAGTTAGTTCCTCCACTCCCTGGTTCTGCATGTGCTGAACTGAGGTCTCCTGTTCTTCCAGCATTAAATTGCCAATTATATGCTCGGAACACATTATGTACGTTTCTGACTCTTGGTTTACATCCTAGGAGTATGCATGTGTTGAAATTGCAACTTTGTTTCCCCAACCTGACAAAATTATGCATGGTCACATTCTGGACTTGCATCATTGTATCCACAGACTTTGAACTCTGTGGAAAAAAATGAAGCCCTTGCAAAATTATGACAATGGCTACAACCTGACCCAGACAGTGCTGGTAGTAGTCAAAACTGATAAAGCGGTTAGTACGAGGTTTGGTTTTCCTATGTGCCCATACCTCTCTAATCACTACGGAGAGTGTCGGGGTCCTTCATCACAATCAGGCACAATTGAACCTGACAGTGTGCCTCCCGTGTTCCAAGAATTTGGATTATTATAGTTGTCTCAAGAATGTATTCTTGACCAGGGATGCATAACTTGTCAACGACCTATGAGAAGAAATGGTGGAGCATCTGCAGATGGTTCTGAAAAATATATTTTTATCCTTTCTGCATCCTCCCCTCTGGAATCCTCGGCACAGCGGGTAATCTGAACTGGTTCCCAGCTCTATCCAAGAGCATTTGGCAACAATTTGATGTTCTCCAGCATTGGATCTTTCATTGATTCACATGCTGTGAATATTCCTTCGCCAGACTGAGAATCCTCGGCAACAGAGCAGTTTATATTTAAACTGAAAAACTTCAGTCTCTTTAGTGCTCTAGTATAGTCATTTTTGGGTCATGCTGCCCACAGCCAGTAGCAAGAGCTCCTTAAGCACCACCCCGGAGGTCATCGTCAGATTATTTTACCGCAAGTTTCGTGTTGGGAAAATCTCTACAAATAATGTGCTGTTTTCTTCTATTAACTGCAATATTTTCCAGCTTTGATGACAAGTCAAGGATTCTCGGCTCCAATGACACCTAGTTGTTATTTCGTAAACCTGTCAGCGGCTTCCCCGTGAGCAGATTCTCGTCCTAGTTTACTCTCCGAAGTTGAAGCCTACAGATATGACTGAAGCCAGGTGAAAGAGTCTATTCAGGGCCTGCGCCTGATAAGGCCTGAAGAACGTGTTCCTGGAGGATCTCCACGACAACTGCCTCTACTGCCACCATCCAAAGCATGTCATCCAGGACTACGAGATCTGCCAATCGTTTTCTAACAAAACGCTTCAAGACTGCTACCCGATGTTGGTGGTGTGGCTCGACGGCGTCAGGGGAACCTCTGACTCGACCTCGGTATGAAGTCATGCCTCACTTAGGCAGGGCAGAACAGCTTAGAGAATCACCTCTAGCAAGAGGTCTAAGTCGAATGCGTCCCGAAGCAGGAAGAAGAATCATGCGATATCACCCTCAAGAGTTTTCTTCTGAGACAACGAGTGCGCCCTCAAAGGCGACAGAACAATCTTTGAGACCGTCCATGTCTTCGACTCTGGTCAGGCCTCCTTTTTTGTCTTCAAAGAGTAAACTACTGACTACTTCACCGTCAGTACAAGCACCAAGAGCATCGTCCACGTCATCGTCTATGTCTTTGAAGGGCTCCCCGTCAACGACCATGAAGACCTCGTTGATAAGCACTACCAAACAGCCCGTCGCAACTCTCAACATCGTCGACTGTCCTGTTGACGATCTCTATCACAACACAGTCTGCTACTCCACCGTCGGCATCGCAACCATCTGCATTAACTGCACTACTCAGGCCTGTCCATCCTCTTCCACTGGCTCTTGGGATCACCCCAGAGAGCGCTTGTTTGTCTGTGGACATCCAAAAATGCACCCCTCAACTGGTTACCAAGCCAGCTGATCTTTTCCGATAAAGAGGTCACTTTGGAGCAGATCCCATCCAGCCCCAAGATGGACATGCCTCTTCCTAGAGTAACCACATCAGTCAATTCCACAACCAGGTTTGGTGCGCCCATCAACATCTAGTAACGTCTCATTGGACATCCAAGCCACTCTAAAATCTCTGGTAACGGAGCTTCATCACAGGTTGCCGTACCCTGCAGTGCTACAGATACGTCAGCCAGGCTTGAGTGGGACAGCTGCTACCCCTTGCCCAACCAGGGAATGTCACCTTCAGAAGCCACTTCAGCAGGCTGATACTGAGTCGGAGGAGGATGCTCCAGGTGACCATGTCTCTGTCCACACCACAGACACAGAGACAGATGAATTTGATGACATCGTCCCGGTGGAAGGGGAACCGGACAAAATATTCCCTGCCTGACGTAATTGTCTTTTTTCATGCCTTGATGTCTAGGGCGCCAAAAATGTTTGGTTTGACCTCTGAGGAGCAAAAGAAAGTAAGATTACTCTGCCAAAGGAGAGAACAACACAGGAAATCTGTCATGGCAATACTCCTTGGACGACATCTGGGAAGAAGGTCTGTTAACCATGACCAACCCCTCATCTGCACCTCCAAAAAAAAGCGCTACGACAAGAAATAGAGTACCATATACAACACCCACATGCTTTAGGACACAACCAACTTCAGACTCTGTGGCGTCAGCAGCAACCCGCAAACGCTCTAGCAGCCCTTTCTCTTCCTGCTGAAGTTCCCCCTGACCAGAAAGGAAAGCACCTAGATGCCTTTAAGAAAAGGATCATCACAACAGCTGCCATTCCCATCAAGGCAGCCAATGCATGGCTATCTTGTCCAGATACAGCCAGGAGCTCTGGTTTAAAATGGGTCCCATCATCAAATTCCTACAGAGCGATAAAAGAAAGAGGTGTTTGCACTCCTTCGTAAAGGGGAAGCAGCATCGGACCACTTGATCTGCCTTGGTGGACATAGACCACAGCGGTTTTAGACAACTGTGGAATGATGCGTCCATCAATATCAGAGGTACTCTGCCTTTCCTCTCCTTCCCCCAGAAGCTCATGGTATCCCAAGCTCTGGTTCTCTCTAGGTTGGACTATTGTAATAGCCTCTTTCTAAATGTACCTGCCTCTATACTCCGCCCTCTGCAACTAATCCAGAACAGGACTGCAAGACTTGTCCTTTGCCTCAAGCCCTGGGATCAGATCTCTCCAGCTCTGAAATCTCTCTACTGGCTCCCAGTGGACGCAAGGATTAAATTCGAAACCCCTGCATTGTCCACAAGGCTTTCTGGGGCCTGGGCCCAAAATACCTTAAGCTATCCCTCCGCAAATACCTCCCCTCTCGAGCTCTTCGCTCCTCTACCTTTAACTCCCTCAGGGTCAGTCGTTTTTCAAAGAAACAAGCTGGGGGTAGATCTATGTCTTCGGCTGGGGCTTCCCTCTGGAACAGCCTCTCTGCCACTCTAAAACTTGAGGAGAACCATCTCTGGTTCCGGAAGCACCTCAAAACCTTAATCTTTTCTTCTGCCTTCGCTTGCCCTCTCCCCGGCTGATCTGTTCTCTCTTGGCACTGTGCACCCGGCCACCCTCTGTCCTCCGGGCCCAGGTACCTGCTCACCCTGCCACCCTCCCACACTGCCTCTGGGCCACCCCTTGCACTGGGGTCTGTATCTGTACCCATATAGCCCCCACCTTTTTCTTCCTGGACTTATCAGACCTACCCTGTCTGCTGCCTTAAACCTAGCACTTGCAAATTGCTGACTGCACTACCACTGTTAGTTGCCTTTATTATTTATTTATTGTTATTTATCTCTTTCTCCTTTGCTTCGCACTTTCCACTTCTCCCCCGTTCCATGCACTTTTCCCCTCCCCCTCTCCCATGCACTTGCGTGTTCTCAATGTCACTGGACCTAGTAAGATCGCTGTTTTGTTCCCTCCTTTGCCTTTTAGCGCTCTGAAACACTTGAGTACGAGCGCGATAGAAATAAAATATCAATATCAATGGCGCTGTGCTTCGCAGCCGAGGCTCGCTCAAGGCTACCAATTTCCGGCCAGAGGTAAAGATGAAGGTGGTTGACATGACTGTTCTAGAGCATTGATCTGTTTGGTAAGAAGATCGATGAAACACTACCGATCATCAAGGCAGACACGGATATGGCACGCTCCCAGGGCACATAACAGCAAAGGTACCAGCCCTTATGCTCGGAGAAGTCTTGCTTTTCAAGAACTACACGCGAGTACCAGCCCTCCTATCACTCGCCTTCTTACAAGGACCCATCGTACCCTGCATCAGCCCCCTGCAGAAGTAAGTCCCACTCTTACAGGAGAAACAAATGCTGATGCAGCTCTGCGCAGACCGGGGACCAACTGGCTAAACGGCCCTGACCTGTCCCGGGCCACGCCCTCCCACTTTCGCACCCCCGGTGGGAGGAAGACTGACACATTGGAATGACATCACCACTGACGATTGGGTGCTACCCCTCCAGCATGGCCATACGCTGAAGTTCAGCAAGCGACCACCGACCGTTCCTCCGGCGCAGAAGGCAGAGAAACACAATCCTATGCTTCAACATGAGGTACAATCTCTCATGTCAAAGGGAGCCATAGAGAAAGTACCAGCCACACAATGTGGAGAAAGTGCCTACTCCAGATACTTCCTGGTAAGAATGAAATCAGGGGGTTGGAGGCCCATACTAGACCTACTAGTACTAAACAAGATTTTAAAGTCCCAGACCTTCAGGATGGTTACGCTGCAGCAGGGCCTATCCCAACCTCAGCAAAGCGATTTCCTAGCATCCTTAGACTTTGAGGATGCCTATTTTCACATCCCTATTCACTAAGAACACAACCATTACCTGTGCTTTTCCACTAACCGTTCAAAGCTGTACCCTTCGGGCTGCGGTCAGCTGCACAAGTTTTTACCAGTTGCTTAACCCCAGTTGGGTCGCATCTGCGCCGGTCGGGCACTCATGTCTACCCCTACTTAGACGACTAATTGGTGAGGGCAGCATCGTACACCACAGCGGCGCACCACACTGCACAGACCATTCAGTGCATGGTATCATTCGAGTTCTCAATAAACGGTATTGCACGGAAATATTGGTTAAAAAAAAAAATAATGGTGTAAATGATCGGCTTTCGGCTTTACCAAAATTATGTACAGTTGAAAATGCTGAACATTTCAACCATTCGTTTTTCATTATGGCGAACAAGGGAAGTGGGATTTGTGGGGTTGTCCCCGCACTCTTGTTCGCTATAATGCAATCGGGTGTGGCGGGGGTGGCCCCCTCATCCAAATCATCAAAGGTTTTTCTTTTTAAAATAGAAAGAAAAGGACCCTACAGTGCTGTTTCCCATCCACAGAAGCGAAGGGAACTTGCCCTGCATGTACTCGGCGGCACACAGCAAAGTGTGCCGCCAAAGGTCAATTAAGGGGGTGGGGTGAGTGGTGTCTGGAAAGGCCATATAGCTGTGGGGTGCTTATTTGAATACGAACATTTAGAATTTGACATTTTCGTCTTCGATATGTTTGTGTTCGAAATAATCACGTGCATCCCAACAAACTATCAGAAATCCTGTCTGACCCATCTCAACAATCTCAATACTTGAGAGCCCAGCAACATTCTTTCTTGTACAACCCCCTCACTCAGAAGACAGGGTTCAAGCTCTCCTCAACAAGGTGCAGCGACTTTCCACAAAACCTACTGCCTCTGTCCACAACTACAAGTCCGTGCTGGTCATGATGTCCTTTTGCTTCCCAGTGCTACAACACTGCAGGCTCCGCATGCAGGCCCTGCAGGAGTTCCTCAATGCACTTTGGAAGCAGATTTCAGGCTTTTTGGAAGACAGGATCACACTTACGTGATAATTCAGAAAGGCACTACGTTGTCAGTTCGATCTCATCTGATTCAGGTCACCCCCTTTCGGCTACCTCGTTACCAAGTCACGACAGACTCTTCGCTGGAAGGCTGGGGTGCACATTCAGGGGACCTACATGCCAGGGGTCTCTGTACAGAGGAGGAAAAAGCTCTACATATCAATCTTCTAGAGCTGCTTGCTGTCTTTTGGACGCTGAAGTCATTCGTCCCGTGAGTCAACGGCTAAGTGGTGCAGATCTTTATGGCCAACACCCACAATGTTTTATGTACGCACGCATGGTGGCACTGGATCAGTCTCTGTCGGCAGAAGCACAGACTCTGCGGCACTGGGCACTGAAACATCACATGCTGTTCATTCCCGTTCACCTTTCAGGGGTTCAGAACACCATGGCAGATTCCCTCAGCAGGGAACACCACTCCTGTCATGAATGGGAGATGCAAAATGCTCAGCTCGACCAGATTTGCCACCTATGAGAATAAGAGGTGCCAGACTTTCGCCAGCAGGTTCCTGCATCTGTAGAGTTTGAGGGATGCTTTCACAGTCCCCTGTGATCCCCTCAATACCATTGGTGGTGCAGGTGTTGTGTGCTCAGACAACATCAGTGCAGACTTATCTTAGTGGCCCGTGCCTGGCCGAGACGGTTCTGGTACTCCAACCTCCTCGCCCTCTCTGCTGCAGCCCTGAGGAAACTTCAACCTCAGTACAATCTGCTTTCCAGGATCGAATGGGCAATTCTCCATCACAACCCGGCCCCTCTCAACCTGACGGCCTGGTTTCTATGCTCCTAGAATTTGGCTCTATCCTGCTACCAGAAACTGCAGAGAGATTCTGGCACAAGCCCGCCCCTCATCTACGCTTGCCTCTTACAAGAGTATATGGACGCAATTTACTATTTGGTGTAGACCAGAGTCTGGACCACTTTGCCATTCAGCCAAAGGACATGCTACCTTATCCGTGGTCTCTAGCGCAAGTATGTTTGGCAAATTTCTCTATCAATGTGCACCTTGCATCGATATCATGTTATACCTGTTCTTCTTCCACACCTTCTCTTTGGTCTAACGGACCTGTCAAGGAGTTCCTGAAAGGCCTCTTTCTTACTTTTCCACCTACCAGACGCCCAGCACCAGCTTTGGAGCTGAATGTAGTCCTGCCCAGACCTTTGAGACCTCTAGTTGAGCCAAAGCAAAAGGCTGCTCTCAAATTTCTCTTGGAAAACGGCTTTCCTAGTTGCCATTACATCGGCACGATGGGTAGGCGAGATCCAGGTATTTTCCTGCAAGGCACCCTACCTGAAATCCCACAAGTCCAAGGTGATTCCAACCCATCCTTCGACATTCATCTCAACCTTGTTCTGTGATCTACTTATACCCCTTCAACCTTGCTCCCCAGGACCGATCTTAGGATGATTGATTGCAGGTGTGCATAGTCTGGATCATACATTTGTAATTGGTCCTAGTCCTTTAGTGGCGACTTCAGGCAGACCATGTTTCTGTCTGTGTAGCCTTTCTCTCTTCAGACCAAGGCTTCTTACTGGCTGTCTGTCATTTTGGATTTTCCAAGTTTGCGTAACTCCAGAGTGAGCGTCTTGCTGTGGGGTGGTTCCTGCGTTCTTGTTGGCAGCTTCCTGAAATTCTGTCATTGAAATTGACATTTTCAAGGGGACATATTGACTGTGACAAGACCCTGCCAAGCTCATTGGGTAGACCAGGAGATTCTCCTCCATGCATCACGTAGTGGGTGACCACTTCCAGCCTCCTTAGTCACCCCAGCCACTCGATTAAGGCAAGGCACTCCATCACAGAGCACATTCAACTAGAGTGTTCACTTGCACTAGGACTTGGTTAATGGAGGTCTTGCTGGAGGAAATTTGCAGATCGACCACTTGGAAGGTGCCCCAAAACTAATAAAACAGAGTTGGGCAGGTACGCGAGCCAACAAAGAAGGGTTGTTGAAGACACTGTTTTGATGAAGTTGAACCTCATTTACTTTCCTTCTCTGTATTGAAACCGAATGATGTCGAATACTGCCAGTTAATTTATTCGAAGTATGTAAATCTATGATCCACATGCAATGGTGGACAAGATAAATCTATAGCTGACTATTTTTAGATCTTTCATAGATTCACTTGTAACTGAGATGCGCTTGCATCAGCTAGGCACTCTGGTGTGTTACCAGAATCCGAAGATAACTTCCAGGGAAGGAGCTTGAGCTCTACACACTTCATTGGCTGCAAGGAAAAGAACACGGAAAACAAATAGAATTGGACTAAAGCTTTCTAGCCTTTCCACAGGGCATATTTAAAGCATGTGAATGTTTAAAAGCTTCCACCTCTGATGAACTGTCGTTACATGCAAGTAACTTTAAAATTATGTTCGCTTTCATTTACGATTTACTTTCTTCAAAAATGGAAGTCACAAAGTGCTGCAAAATAATTCTAATGGAGTTATGAATCGTCTTAATGTGCATGGTATGCATAGTCCGCTATCTAGTGTTTGGTTGGGAACGTATCCAGTCTGCACCAACCTAGTCAGGCCTGAATGTGTCTCGTTTCCTCTTCAGATCGTTATTTCGTTTATTAACTATCTCGCCTCTGCTGGCGCCATTCATGTAGCTTCACTGCCCTCTACTGGTCACTGGCGTCCACATGTAACAATTTGTTAATATTACAATATGAATAAAACAAGGTGTTTTGGGGGAAATAAAGAGTTTAATTAAAGGCAGTTGTGGGAGCGTAACCTAGATTGTTTTTTTATTGTTTCACATTTATATCTTGGCTGAGACGTTTTTTATGTTAACATACTAGTGTCGAGATTTGGGGGTTGGGTTTTTGGTAAAATTATTAGAGGTCGAGATTTTGGTAGGAGATCATATCCAGATTACTTTTAGAACAGACGATTTAAAAGACATAGATCGGATGAATTACTGCAAAGTAAAAGCAATGTATTGGCAGGGGCTTGTGTACATTCTATTCTATTTTTATCCTATGCGCATGGGTACTCACAATGCCCTCCAACTCAACACGGTTGGATTGTTTGGTCATAGAGTGGAGGAGCGCAGAAAAACACATTGCTGGTGAAGGATTATTTCGATACAGACAATACAATTTGGTTATAAGATATGGGGTAGGAACACGTCACAGAAAATTACAGTCTTGAGTCCTCAGTCGACTGTCCACATGAGAAAATTCCTTTAAATGTCTGCCCAGCTTGCAACACAAAGTTCTCATTGCTCGACAGCTAAACGGTCTGTAACCATTTTATACCCAGAGACATTGTGGAAGAAATGTGTAAGGCTTGCCAAAAGTCTGAACCAAAAACTTTAAAAACCACGTTGGGCTGCAGGGCTGTTTATTCGAAGGAAGCCCCCAAAAAAAGATAAATCAGTTGCAGGGGTAGAAGAAATCGAGAATGAGTCAAAGGAGCAGTGAGTGGTAACTGCGTCCCAAGACCCTAAAGGAAAGCCGTGTTTAGCGGTGGGCGGCCTACAGAATGTCGCAGGCCGAGAGTAGTTCCCCCGCCGAGCGTGACGAAGGGCTTAATGACGACCAGGGTTCCAATTCAGAGGCCATTGACGTCACAGCAGAGCGCTCTTGTCCGCCCCTGGCCCCAAAAGGCATGACGTGAGTCCTGCTATGGGGACTGTACATCCCGGGGTCAAGGACGCACATTTTTCACACACTAAAGCCACAACCCCCGTTCTGTCTTCGATGAAACAGTCAAAGCGTTAAATAGCGCCAACGGGTACACCAGATAGTTAGGTAGTGCCCGCCGATCCTCATGATCGGCAGCCCTCCTTGCAACCACAGGTGCGGCATGCGTCAGGGCAGTCTAAATCAAAGGGCGCTACCACCAATGTTCAAGTTACATCGAGACGCATCAGAAGAAGGTGCTGGTGCCGCACAAAGCCGCCCAAAAACCGGCCAAAAACAACCGCGCAACCCTGGGCCAAGTCCAAAAATGTTCCTGTGACACCAAGTATTACCGAAAGCATCACTAAGATCGTTTCGGCAGCAAATCAAGGAGAACGGTCGAAGGATTCGTCGAAACCTAAGGATAGACCTAAGGACACGTCAAAACCTAGAGATAGCCCCAAGGACTCGTCGAAACATAAAGATAGGCCTAAGGACGTGTTGGAAGACACACCACAACCACCGGAACCTAGAAAAAGTTTTTCAGCGAGCCCTGTGTCTCTCTTTCTTCTCGATGTTCTAGAGAAGATCAGCTAGAAGAGCCTTTTCCACCCCTAGAATCCTCTGGTTCCTCATTATGGACCAGGGGGAAGTTTGAGGGGTGTGGAATTCTCAGAGAAGTTCACACCCAAAAGGCCTCAAGAGGAGAGCCTTTTTAATCATTTGGCAACATTTCAAAAGACCTTTGATTCCTCTCAGGAGGAAGAGACATATGACCTCACTGAAGATAGGATCCCTATAGACCAATTCATTCAAGATGAATAGCCTTTTAGGGACCCTGTGGGTGATCCCATTGATTCCACATAGGGTTGGGAAGACTACCACGATCGGCCAGTCGACCTTCAGACTTGGGTATTACCTACTCCACCACCGGAACCTGCCGCTTGTGCATGGATTCCCCCCTACCACGCCTGCTCGACAGGCCTCCCCAGTTGACGACCAGATGGCGTTTAACGCTATCGTAAGTATGGCAGCAGAACATTTCCAGATTGCTACTCGGGAAGCTGTACCAGAGGCTGATTTTGTCGAGGACATCTTAAAAGAAAAGCCACCTGCCAGCCATGTTATTCCATTGCTGAATTCAATCAAAACACGCTTGGCTCCTTCATTGTTGACACCCGCCCTAACAAGGGCTGTCAATCCTAGAGTCGAAAAACTGTTTCGCCCTTCCCCTTCTTATCCCCTCTACATCAGGGGACATGCTACTCCAGATTCCCTGGTGGTAACTACAACCAGGAAGAGGGCGGGAGTCGCCCTGTCAACAGGTGAAGCGCCCCCTGACAAGGAGTGCAAAAGGTTGTACGCACTGGGGAAAAGTCCCAACTGCTGTGGCATTTTCCACTCGCATAGCTAACACCACCACTTTGTTGGCTAGCTATTCAGACGTACAATGGAACATGCTACAAGAGGGCGTTCAAGAAGTCCCTGAACCATTGCAGGCTCGCCTGCTTTCCATTGTAGCTGAGTGCAAGCAGGTTAATCACAGTATTCTCAAAAATACTTTGGATGCTGCAGAAACAGCTGGCAGGACCTTAGCACAAGGTACCCTCCTAAAGAGGCATGCCTGGTTATGAAACTCTGGTTTCAAACCTGAAACCCAAGCTTCATTGATAAACCGGTAGAGGAGACCAACTTATTTGGGAAAGCTGTTGATGAGGCACTTGAAACAGCTAAGGAGGAACACGACACCCTCACGATCCTGGATCAAATCTCCCAGAGGCCTTCCCAAAGAAGAGGGGGCGGTACTCGACTTTCCTTTTGTGGCAAGTCTTGCTCCCCTCACAACCAATATGACTCTGGAAATAACTGGTCCTTGCCTCAGGGAACCAGCTACGCCACCCCGTATACCCCAAGAGGTCAACAACGTGGAAAAGGAAGGGGACGGAATTCCACCCTTAGAAGCTAATCAGCGTCAGGTCAGAAATGACCAGCAGTTCCGGGTCCCCTCCCATGCCTCCTCGGTCGGGGGCCGGCTAACATTTCTTCAAGCATGGGAGGGGATAACAGACCAGTGGGTACTGAAGACTGTCGCCCAGGGGTACTGCATAGAATTCTGCCGAACCCCCCAATTCAGACTTCCACGATCAAGACCTGTGTATCCTGCTGCAAGAGGTTGAGATTCTGCAGGAAAAGGGCGCCATAGAAGTCGTACTTCTATAGGTAAACAGGTATTTATTCAGTGTACTTCCTCGTACCCAACAAAGTATCTCACCATGCGCCCTGTTCTAGATTTGCCCCAGTGAACTAATTTGTCAAACCTCAAAAGTTTTGTATGGTTACTCTGCAGGAAGTAATTCCCCTGCTCACACATGGAGACTACATGTCAACATTGGACATGAAAGATGCATACTTTCATATTTTAATGTTGCCAGCGCACAGAAAATACCTCAGATTCATGATAGAAGACAAACACTATCGGGTAAAAGAACTACACTTCGGCATTGCCTCATCATCGAGGGTATGTACAAAATTACTGGCAGTAGCTGTTCTCCAGCATGGGGTCTGGCATGGATTCACATGCTCATGAATATTCCCCGTCGTCAGGCTGGGAATCCTCGGTAAAGAAAAAACCAGTATCAGTTTTGTTTCTGATGTCTTTCGTAGTAATAACCAATCACTGGTCTCTGCGTCATACTGACCACAGCCAATGACTGCCCTCTACCTAAGCACCGCCTCTTGCAGCCATCTTCAGATTTTTACCGCACGTTCATTTGTTGGGATCCTCGTGCTATTGCTCTCGAGCGTTAGTGCTATTTTTTCACGTTTTTTTCTCAAAACTCTCTGTGAATTTTGGACCTGTCAACCAGGGGAAGGCTCTCTCGAAGGCTTCCATTTCCAGATGGCTCTCCGGCTGTATCATGTACTGTCATCGGTTGGCAAACCGACCGCTGCCTGGCCGTCCGAGAGCCCATTCCACCAGAGCGATCGCAGCCACCACGGCGTTCCTTTCTGGTGTGCCCCTGCTGGACATATGCAGGGCTGCTACGTGGAGGTCGACGCACACCTTCACGAAATTCTACTGCGTCGATCGGGATTCCAGGGAGGAGTCCAGGGTCGGCCAAGCAGTGCTGCGCAACCTGTTCGCCTGAGGTGAGCCTGGTGAGGAGGTAAGATGCTTAATGTTGGGTTTGATGTAATGCTTAATGTTGAGCCTTTGCCACCTCCCGTGGTTGTGCATGTGTGTACTGCTATGTATTCTTTATTCATGAGCATGTGAATCCATGCCAGATCCCATGCTGGAGAAGGAACAAGTTACTTACCTGTAACTGTTGTTCTCCAGCATGGGTCTGGCATGGATTCACATGCGAACCCTCCCGCCTACCCCTCTGCGGCTCGTCACTTGGTCATACCGCCACTTCACGTGCTTCCAAATCTGAAGATGGCTGCCAGAGGCGGTGCTTAGGTAGAGGGCAGTCATTGGCTGTGGTCAGTATGACGCAGAGACCAGTGATTGGTTATTACTATGAAAGACAGATCAGAAACGAAACTGATACTGGTTTTTTCTTTACCGAGGATTCCCAGCCTGACGACAGGGAATATTCATGAGCATGTGAATCCATGCCAGACCCATGCTGGAGAACAACAGTTACAGATAAGTAACTTGTTCCTTACGCTCATCTGATATCCCCGGGGGCGTCCGGAAGGCTCTGAGATCTGGAACCCTGGATGCATAGTTGCCCAGTGCTGAATAATGAATCTGCAATTACAGAAGGGAGGATTTGTGATAACTGTCTCTAATGGGTGAATCTCCCACCTCCCTCTGACCGATTCCCTTCCCACTGGGTTCTTTTCTCACCTTAGTTATTTGTAGGGTGAGCTATCCGGCCTGCGTTTCTTGTGCAGGGGTGCTTGACGTTTGTTGGCGAGCTGACCGAGTTGCTTCACTGGCGTAGTACGCCTTCCTTGGGCCCAGGCCTGCTCTGACCCCGAATCTGCTGGTTGGCAGGTAGGTTTGTTAATTGTAAGTCTTTGTTCTGTTTATGGTAGAAATTCGTCAACCTCTTTATCTCCTTTTTTTCGGGTGGGAAGGCCTCGATGCTGGCGTGCCGGATGGAGAGGCACGTTTCTAGTTAAGAGAAAGCGCGAAGCGCAGAGCCTTTATTGTCTTTTAAAGCTAACCTGTGTTTTCTTCTTCTTCTCCTCACAGGCCGCTGTGGTGCTGCGAGTGGATGAGAGCGCGATGAAAAACAGGCCCCGGAATCGGTTAAGGTAGTACAGCGCTGTGCGGTTGGGTGACAGTGCGCTCTACACATTCTGTGAACATAACAACATGAGTACCAGCAGCAACCCGAGACACGTGTTTCAGCCTTGTTGGGCCTCATCAATGAGGTGAAGCTCTGCCTCTCTGATCACAGCGAGCAAGGGGTCCACGTTAGATTACCCTAGGTAAATTAGGGTGACCAACCCTAAGTTCCTTAAACATAGAAAAAGAGGTACAGACACCCTAGTGAGCTAAAATGTGACTGCAGACTCTCGAGTGGGTATCTTCCCAAACAGGTCATTTAGTCATGTTCATTCTCGCAGAGGGGCACCCATGACTATTTTTTGATTGTTTAATGGACTTGGGTTTAGTCACCCTAAGTTTCCTATGGTCACCCTTGCTCACTGTGCTCAGAGAGGCACAGCTTTACCTCACTGATGAGGCCCAACAAGGCTGAAACACGTGTCCCGGGTTGCTGTTGGTACTCATGTTATGTTCACAGAATGTGTAGAGCGCACTGTCACCCAAGGGTATCATGGCGCTAGGATGAGTAAAGGTAGTGCAGAGGAAATAAATTAGAACAGGAGGGTTTTCAAAAGACGTCTGGATTTCAAATGGTTAACAGTGCATCTTATAGACAGAGGCAGCGTATTCTGCAATTTTGCTGCTGCTACTGAGTAAGCATGATCTCCGATCCTAATGTGACCGGAAGAAGGATCAGTAAGCAGACAAGCCGAGCTGGAGCGAAGAGCATGAGTTGGATATGATATGATAGCGCGGACCAGGGGATTGAACTTGTGTTGCTCCGCGTCGCCTTGCTTCCAAGGTGAGCGCGTTGCCCCTTTGCTATCCTCCGGAGACTAATTTAGGGTAATTCCTTTCCTGCTATACACACTAGAGACAATGTTCACATTATTCTCAACCCCATGGAATACCTCATCTCTTCTGGATACATTTAACAACCTTGCCAAAGAATTAGTTGATGCCCACGTACCTATAACGTCTGGTCTCACCAAGTCAAAGCGTCTACACCCAGATACACACCCAAGTTCGCCGAAAACAAATGCTCCACTATATCCCTTGAAAAGTGGTGGTGCAGCCTAGAGGGTCCTTCATCCCTCAAATCCCTGCTTACCCAACTCTGGCACTTGATCTCTGAAGCTTACTACACTTCAACCTTTGAGGCATCCACTAACCGGAGCAAAGCCTTATTCAATGTAGTCAAGCTCTGCTCCAAGCCCACATCTGTCCCTGGGGTGTCAGCTTCACAAGAGAAATCCAATGGAATAAATAGCGTCTTCATTAACACAATTGATAAAATCAGAGGTCAGATAAATGCCTCAAAACCAGACATAGCCCTGATAGCCACCACCACCCTCCCTCCTTCTATTCTAAGGATATCCCAGACACAGTTGTTTCATTGAAACCCACTACTTGCACTGACAACTTACTCCCAGCTTCCTCATTAAACAACTCACTGGCCTAGCATTTGATGCACTCCTCGTTATTGTGAACGCCTCACTCAATGAAGGTGCGTTCCCAGACATTTTGAAGACGGGTCTCGTACGACCCCTTGCTTGACCCAGAGGACCTAGCTAACTAAAGACCCATTACGAGCATCGGGAAACCTACTGAGAACCACATTCATCAGGAAGCTTATCGAGAAGTAGTTGCGATCCAACTACTTGCCAAAATTGACTAGCATGACCTCCTCCATGGTTACTAGTCTGGCTTGCACCCCAAATGCAGCACTCGGACAGCAACCATCCAAGTGGTCGAATCAGAATCACCAACACTGGGGACTTGTGTCTCCTAGTCCTCTTAGACTTCTCAGCTTCCTTCAACACAGTTGATCACCAAATGCTCCTCTCCCTCCTTCCCTATAGGATGGGCTTTTCTTGTACAGTCCTAAAATGGTTTGCATCCTACTTATCCGGTAGGCACCAGGTCGTACAAATGGGCTCATTCAGATCCAACTGACTCCATCATGTGTGGGGTCCTCCACAGTTTCATTCTCTCCTCAATCATCTTAAACATATACATGGAACCCTTGGGAACTCTCCAAAATAACCCCAACATAGTCATCCATCATTATGCTCATGACACTCAGCTGTACCTTAAGGTCAGTGGCTTCCAGGACATTGCTTGTCTTTGAATGCCTGGGTACTATCCAAACATGGATGTCAAGCGCTTACCTTAATTTGAAACTGACCAAGACCGAATTTGTCATCATTGGCCCTCGGCCCCCACCAAACAGCCACTCATGCAACAATGGCTGAATGACATTCACCCAAAAAAGGCACAAACTGCATGGCTACAGACCCACACACAACAAAATCAAACCCTTCATTGCCACAAATTAATTCCATATGGTGGTCCAAGTCCTCGTTATCTCACATCGAGTGGGAAATGCTTCCAGCTGCACACCAGCTCCCTTCAAAGCAGCACACCACACTGCAACTGGCCTCATTACAGGTGCCCGCAAATTCGACCATATCACTCCAACACTTCACACGCTCTCCCACCCGCTAGAATCGGATTCAAAACTGCATGTATCACCTACAAAGATGTCTGAAACAGTATACCAACGTACTCTTGGCAGCTAAACTCCTCACCTCTAGAGGCACTCACACCTCACGTTGCAAAACTATCAAAAGGTGAGAGTCAAAGCTAGCCCGCAAATAGAAGACTCACAAGCAGTATTTCTGCCACTCCCTGACCATCTGGAACTCAATACCAGTAGAGGTTCGAAAATGCCCATACCGGCCTCCGCTTCTGCAAAACACACAAAATGTGGCTCTTTGAACAATTCCTGCCAGACTAATAAAATTCCTGTTCCACTGCTCTGACGTTAGGTTTGCTCTGAAAGCAATAATATAAATAAATACAAATAAATACTCAGTGTAGAAATGTGTATACTATTTGATGTGTTTGCAGTGTTTTTTAAAGTACAGCACTTACATTATTCTCTAAGACACACAGTTTGCACACCTTACTTCATGATTATGTACAGGCAGAAAGGGCATCTACTTGAGGAGCGTTGTGGATACCCGCGCATGTAGAATAGGAATGATAGTCTATGCATATCATGTGATTTTAAACTAATACAAGCACCAGAAAGACTATTACTGGTAAACAACTTTTTTTGTAATAAAATAATTACTGTAAGTAGAAGCTACTTGGAAGACTAGGTAACATTATTTTTTTATTATACGAATGGCACGTCACTAGTTGTTACGCCCATGGAACCCCAAAAAGCAATTTTCTGTCTGCATTATGTTTAATGGCTTGCATGCATTTTTAAAGAGTACAGAAGCCTCTTTGTATGGAGGCTGGACAAACTGTTCACTCATCAGTAGGATATCACCTTTTCTAACTATGTGCCAAAAGATGCAAACTGTTACACTTCTCTATTGCTATTTGTCTGCAGTACAAGTGCACCGCTCCTACTCACTTAGGGAGAGATGCCCGCAAAATCCTGACCATAAATTGTGGAACTCTCTTGGTAGACCCACAAGATTTCTTCCCTCCGTTAGCATTCTTTTAAGAATGAGGTTTGTGCAGAGGAAAGCATACATCTTTTCAGAAACATTTGTCCTAGTTTTAAAGGAAGACTAAATTGACTCATTGTCTTGATTGAGCTCTAGCTTCGTTGTACGGGACTTCTAAGAAAATCAGGTTGCTAAACCCTGTGCTTTATACTTGAACACAGACTGTCATTTGATCTTTGCTGGGGTTTCAGCACTATGTCTCGAAGGTTGCAGGTTCCCTTTGTAGTCCAAATACATATTGGCAGAATCTCATTCACTGTGTGCTAAAGGAGAGGACTTGGAGTTTGAGTAATGCACTTGAGTGGCTGCTCTCTTCTGTTGCTGGGGGAGAAGTAACAGTACAACCTTTATGACGAGATTCCCAGGGTGTTTCCCTGCCTTTCTAGACTGATGGGAAATTTGACCCCGTTAAATTGCAATAATTCGTAGCACTGTTAAGCAATGTGACGAATCTCAGGAATTTGTCCCTTGTCCCCAAGTACCTAAAGGAGAGCCCCTCCCTGTGAGGCTAGGAAGGTGAACCCGCTCTACAACACCTGTCACGCTCACCTGATATCCCCGGGGGCGTCTGGAAGGCTCTGACATCTGGAACCCTGGATGCGTAGTTGCCAGTGCTAAATAATGAATCTGCAATTACAGAAGGGAGGATTTGTGATAACTGTCTCTAATGGGTGAATCTCCCACCTCCCTCTGACCAGTGCCCTTCCCACTGGGTTCTTTTCTCACCTTAGTTATGTGTAGGGTGAGCTATACGTCCTGCTGTTTCTTGTGCAGGGGCGCTTGACGTTTGTTGGCAAGTTGCCTGAAGTTGCTTCACTGGAGTAGTATGCCTTCCTTGGGCCCAGGCCTACTGTGACCGCGAATCTGCTGGTAGGCAGGTAGGTTTGTTAATTGTAAGTCTTTGTTCTGTTTATGGTGGGAATTCGTTAATGGCTTTATCTCCTTCTTTTCAGGTGCGAAGGTCTTGATGCTGGCGTGCCGGATGGAGAGGCACGTTTCTAGGTAAGAGAAAGCGCGAAGCGCAGCGCCTTTATTGTCTTTTAAAGCTAACCTGTGTTTTCTTCTTCTTCTCCTCACAGGCCGCTGTGGTGCTGCGAGTGGATGAGAGCGTGGTGAAAAACAGGCCCCCGGAATCCGTTAAGGTAAGTACAGCGCTGTGCGGTTGTTTAATATTGAATGCGAACCTGAATGTCTTTTTCCTTTGCAGATGTTGCTGTGTGCGCCGGATGGAAGTGCAGCGTAGCGCGATGGAATTCAGGCAAGGCTGATAGAATTCGATGTTTTTGGAAGCTTGCGCGTTCTAAAATTGTTTTTTTTCTTTTCTTGTTATTGCAGGTCGCGATGTTCGAGCAGCAGCTGGGGTAGCGGTTTGCCGGAAGTCCTTAAGCTGGTACTCACAGGTGAGTGATGTTTCTTCTTCTCTTGCTTTCTAAAGATTGCAGCCCGGTTGAGATGCTGAGTGCTGGATGGTGCTTTCTTAGGTAAGGCTGAATAATCTTTTTCTTGTTCTTGCAGGACTACAGGAAGATCCTGAAGACCAGGAGCTGGACACAGTGAGCATCACGCTGCTGGTTGCAGAATAACACGAAGCGTGTTGTGCACTCAGGGTGTGGTTTATATAGCCCAGGTAAAGTAGTACCCTTGAAAGTAGTTCCAGGCCTGCCACACCCAAAACACTAGACCGCATGGCTTGGTTCTTAGAACTAGACTGTGTGGGTGCTTCCATGTTGGATTTAAAGTCCCATGTAAATAAATGGGACCTAGTTTGAACAGCCCTTCCTTCCTACATATGAGCCTGGTGCCAAAGGCGCCAGGACTGGCTCCAGGAGCCCTTTTGCAGTGGTTTTAAGGCCCTCAGGGTTCTGTTGTGAGCCTGCATGAACAAAAGAACAATGTGTGTTAATCTCATCAGCAAAGGAGAGAAACCACCTGACGCAGAGAAAGACGTACCCTGGGGAAGGCCCACAGCGACCTCATATACGAGAGGGGAGGAGCCTGGCTGGGAGACAAATGGGTTTGAGCTCTGATGCAAAGAAAAAGACAGACGTGTAGTGTTCCATAAAGGAGAAGATACAAGGAACTGAGTTAGACGAGCTGCATCATAATATCGGGAGAATGAAGGAAAGAGTCTGCGTGGCATCCGACAGCACTGAGAGAGAGATGGAAAGTGATGGCGTGACCACAACGAGCAAGTGGTGGACTGCGGATCCCTAAACCATGCCGATACCACTACAAAACGGACGCAGAACCAAACAGTATTGAAGATACCATCTGGCCATCTAGAACAACGACAGAAAAAAAGAAACAGCCCAAAGCAAATAAAAAGCCCATAGACATTATCCCTACAGTCATCAGGTAATGGGGAAAACAGGAGCTCCAGGAAGGGGAGTAAGAATCATTACGGGGCCAATCATACTCGTCCCAGTGAAGTCTAATAGACTGTAACTTTAAAGCCCAGAGGAGTGAAAGGGGATCATTACGGGACCAATCAACTTCATCGCAGTGAAGTTAAAAAAAACGTAAGACTAAAACCCATAAGAGCTATTGATGAGATTCGTTCTAGGAACAATCCTACTCGTCCCAGTAGAGATAAGGAGATCAGAATACTGAAGCAGAAAGAAGTAGATGAGAATCATTGTTGGAATACTATTGGTCGTATCAAACAATGGCAACAAGGAATATCTCTCAGTGGGGTGAACCAAGAAGAGAAACCCATAAGGATAGAGAACATTTATCAAAGAGAAAAGAAGCTGAAACAAGTTAATATATTGAAAGGGTTGCAGGAACTGATCAAAAGACTCCCCAGAGACTATCTGAAGATCAAGTATTGAATGACGTTTGTGGAGTCCTTCTCCTGTCCTTAGTTTTTATCTTAGTGGTAGGGTCAGTTGAGGTTAGTTTGGACTGTGGACAGTTTCTGTTAAAACAACCATTGACCCGCACAGTAGCTAGTTTTGTTACGTAGGGATGTTTTATATGGAGAGGTAGCTATTTCTTTTACTTTGGTCAATAAAGAAGAGCAACATAACTTATCAGAGTCTGTGTCCTTCTTCTAACCCGCCCCAGCAACCTGCATCGCTGATGGCACTCCAAGGACATCATAGTAGCAATTTCAGCATGAAGAGCAGTAGATTGCTACCACGATAACATGCAGGAAATTCAGGAGAACCAACTTCACATTATAATTTCTCCCTTCATCTGTCTATCATTACCTTCCTGATATCCCCTGCCTGCCCTAGTGTGCCTAGAACGATCAAATCTCTTTCAAGGCACCCGTATCTCAACCTCCCTTCCTACCCAAGAAAACCACCTTCCTGACAAAACCTATCACACTACCTAGGCAGCTATAAACCCATCATGCTGTATAAAAAAGTTCTGTTGTTTTAAATTACATTTTTGGGTATATCATCACCGTGAAAAGCGCTCTGCACAGGACGTCCATAAACCGTCCTCCTGGGCCTGCTTGTCATGTTCACCCTGGGGAATTTCCTGTACACTCGGACTCTCTCACAGATTACAATTACTCTCGTTTATTTGTATTGCCATGTAGGGACATCTGTTCCTTAGACTTTGGACCAAAATGTACCATGCTTTTATCACTCAAACTCATTTGTATATTGTGAGGGAGGCATGGTATCACAAGTATGACACTGACACAAGAGGTACAAGTTTCAAAACCTTTATTCAATTCTTGGGGCTTTGAAAAAACCCTACTTTGCCCTATAGCTATGATGGCAGTAGTCTCTACCATCAAATAATAAGGAACAGACAGTCCTCGTCAGTCTATGTCAAATCAAAATGGCCTATACTACCAAAACCTAATGCCTGCCTTTCTCTTGTATAAAAAGTGTGCAAAGGGGAATGTGTATGCAAAGGAAAGACAGCGTTATAACATAAAAGATCAATGTGGCCGAGTCAGCTCTCCTGCCCACGTTGGACAGCACGGAGTAAGGCGGGCGCCCGTTAGCAGGATGGCATACTCTGTTCAAGTTATCCAAAAGAAAAGTCTGTTCAAAACGTGGGTCAAGGCCCGCTCAGCTTTCCACATTAAATTCACTTATTTCAGTTTCCAAAAGTTCTTTCACAGTTCAACAAAGGTTCACATAGGTCTCCCTCTGTCGGGCTCGGATCTTTCAACACAGAAAGTACCTGATTCAATGTCACATAGGTCTCCCTCAGTCGGTCTAGGGCCTTGCAATCCGCTTTATCCACATTCGTTAGGGGTTCCCTTGCCCTATCTTATTTCATATTCCAGCCAGATCTCCCTCGGTCAGGCTCAGACCTTTCACGGGTGTCGAAGACTTTTGAATGTGCAAGGATTTTTCCATAGACCTCCGCATGACCACTCCGACATTTACTTTATCCCTCCCTTCTGGTCTTTTCTCTCAAAGAAATCACCCTTTTAGCGTCCCCTTTTGACTGGGTTAAACTTCACCATTGCACATTTCAAAGTTTGTTCACTTTGTCGGTTGTTAACAAGACATTACACATTTCACAAAGACTTTCTAGTGGACTATTTTCTTTCGCCGGGCCACTCCGCTACTCTGTATCACTGGTTTAACAGTAATCAGGATCTTTAAAGTTCACCGCTGATTTGCTTTCTTTCGCGTCTCACCAAACATGCGCAACCTTCAATTGCAAGATACACTGTTAAGGCTGCAATCTTTCCTTGCCACAAACAGGCCTTTCATGTCTTTCATTGATTCACCATTTGTGTGCATTTCTTTCTTTTCTCTGCAGCTTTGATTCACGAGTCAAGGTTGATACCGCAGGTTTTTCCTCGCCTCCCCAACTCTGCTGTTCACCTGGGAGGGTCGCTGGCATCCTTGAAACACAAAGCAGGTTTCTTCTTGTCTGGGATTTGGCTTTCTCTGCGTGTCCTTCACGGTTTTCCAGGACGGCAATCTCCTGCAGGGATCTTCGGGGTCTCTCTATCCCTCGCTCGAGTCCCTCGATCGGTCGTCCTGCCCCAGTAGGTTCGCCTTCACCCCAGAAGATCTGCTCCTTCTCGTGTCTCACCTTGCTCAGAGTGTGTTTTTCTGTTACGCCTTTTATCCGTATGGGGGGAGCTAATGGGTATCAGATGAATGTGATTGGGGTCAAGTGTCTGACTTAGCCTGACCTGATTAACGGGACATGTCCAATGAGATATGTAAGGGCTAGCCTCCTTACTCTCCATCGTCCTCTTCATCTGCCCAGTGTTTGTGCAGTAAGGGGGGGTCGGACGTTGGAGAATCCTAAATAATAGGATGGTTATGGGCACAGGAAAGGGGGGAAGACCACGTCTCGCCATTGGTTCTCTCACCCCCACTCCCTGAAGATCCCTCACCCAGGTGATCCTCCCCTGCTCGTCAAACTCCAGGGCCTGGATACAAAGGCGATGGCTGTGCCCTGGCCACCTGAGAGAGAGATCCCTGGGGACTAGCAAGTCAGACACCCTTTGGTTTCTCACAATATGGAAGAGCCATTTCTTTATTAATTAAAGTAGGTTTTCATTTACAAGTTTCATAAGGTATTGTAAACTAAGCCATGCTTTGTTTTAATGGCGATCTTTTGATAGGAATATTTTAATACAATGTTTATTTCTATGCAGTCTCTCATGCAGGTGAGGGTTGGCCAGGTAGGGCAGCTCACAGAGCCGGTTCCTGCAAAGCTGCAGTCACTAAGCACAAGACATTTGTGTCAATGACATGGCCACAATAATGCTTAAAAATCACATCTATTTGTTGAGAATGACACCGAAGACATGGCCCCGGAAACAGTATGGGTTGCCTTTAAGGCTGTCCTGCGAGGACATTTGATAGCCATTAAAGTGGAAAGGGATAGGCAAAGGTGCTTGTGGGAGGAGGAATTCGAAAATAAATCACAAAGTATACAGAGGGAGATGGCAAATGGCCCCACTAGGAAACTGCAAAGGGCGATGAAACACACACAAGGCCAAATGGAAACGCTCCATACGCGAAAATGCATTGTTATTTACAAAACAACACTATTATGTGAAAGCCAATAAAGCTGATCAGCTGCTTGCCAGACAATTAAAAGATAGAACCTGGCCCCGTGCAATCTTGAAACCAAAAATGAAAGAAGGGAGATATGAGACCACCACTCAGGAAATTATGGACATTTTTAAATACTTCTACACTGCACTATGCACTTCCGATAATCCTAAAGGAATAAGGCAATAGGAATATTTGAAGACGGTTCCCCTATGATACATTTCACAAGAAGACAATTAAAAGCTGGAGGGGGAAATTCAGGAGGGAGAGGTGATAAGTGATCCAATAGTTATCCCAAACAATGCTCCAGGACCAGATGGCTACCCCGTTTATTTTTATTAACAATATTGAGCTACCCTGACGCCATTCCTCTCAAAGCTTTTCAATTCTTTTAGAACAAAGGGCATGATCACAAATTCATTGAATGAAGCTAAATTGGTAGTATTCCCTAAGGTAGCCAAAGACTTGACGTCCCCAGGTTCATATAGACCAATAACATTAATTAATACAGACGCTAACATATATACTAAAGTCTTGGCGAACCGTCTAATGGAGGTATTACCAAAACTATTGTTAGGCAGAGATTATGGTAAAAAGAGGCTTAATTCCCTTGGCGAATTTTGTTGAAGGTGTTTCTATTGTAGTTGTCAGCATGATTGGACACCTTTATTGTGACAGTTTACAATATTGTATGACTAACTGTATTCGCCATTAGTGTCCTTGTCTGTGCACCAGCTGTGTGTTGATTTTTAGGGTGATTGCTATTACAACAATAATCACAATGATCCAATCATCTTTGTTTGCTCTTGCTCTTTTTATTTTTACTCTCACAGTTTATTTTCTGTCTTTTTTTACTCACACACCTTGTTTCTCTCTGCACGTTTCACCATGGTTTTGTTACCATGGTTCATAAGGAGAGAATCCTATTAGTTGATTTATGTTCTTCTTGCACAGACAATGACACCAATAGAGAATACAGTTAGTATTACCAAACCTAATAGGCCCTTATCAATCAGGGTTCATCTTGCAGAGACAAACGCATGATAATATCCATAGAGTTTGCCACCTGTTGGAAAAAACAGCTATAAAACACGAAAAGGCATTCAATAGTGGTATGGTCCTTTTTATTCCAGACCATGGAATGCATGGGGATGGGAGTGTGGTTTCTTCAAATGTTGCGTGCAATTTACCACTCTCTGCAAATTAGATTAGTAATAAACTGAGCTCTCTCTTGCAATATTGCTATAAAACGGGGAACTAAACAAGGATGCCCCCTGTCCCTTTATTGTATGCCATCTATTTAGAATCTTTGTTGGCTTGGCTTCGGTACTCAGATCAGGTCAGAGGCATAGCAATGGCAGGTGAGGAACACAAAACAATGGCGTTCGCAGACAACATGCTTATATCGTTGGCAGAGCCAGAAACATCTTTACCCTCATTGATGGCGGAACTGGACGGTTTTGGTGCAGTGTCTGGGTTGAAAATAAATAGATCCAAATCGAATATTCTGAACATGTCGGTGATCCCTGAGATGTTGGAATGCCTGCGATCCTCAACCCAGCTGTCCCTAGCAGAGAACAGTATTACATACCTAGGGGTAGTACTAACAAAAATGCCAGAACAATTGTATGGGGCAAACTATCCACAATTACCAGGGTGAAACGGACCCTCAAAGGTGGAACCCTCTTGCGACATCTTGGTTAGGGAGATTGATGGGTAGTTAAAGTGGTGCTTCTGCCAAGAATATTATATTATTTTCAAGCACTCCCACTCCAAGTACCTAAATCCTTCCTAAGCTCACTTACTAAACTTACAACGGCATACATATGGCAAAACAAACCGCCCAGAGTAACAATGACTACCCTCATGGCTCTGAGGCATCGGGGGAGGGAGGGCCTGGGTTTCCCACACTTCCATAGATACTACAAAACTGCACAAGTTCGGGTCATAAAGGAATGATTCATGGGGGTAGATTGTGAGATATGAGCACGGCAGGATAGGGAGGTTGCTGGCGCATCCCTCTCAGGCCTCCTTTAGCTAGATCGGAATCATAGACCCCCTAATGTAAAGTTTAGTAACATTTTGGGTCTGGTAGTCGCGGTCTGGGATTTAAAGAAGGGGTACTGTCTAATCCCCATCCCCGTTGCCCCTGTTATTTTGGAATCCAGAGGCCCCCCCCCCCCCGGCTTGGAACCTGGAGCTTTCAGAGCCTGGAGGGAGGCAGGGTGTTTGAAAATACGAAATATAGAGATATATTTCAGGGCCAGAATCTCAGCACTTTCGAGGACTGAAAAAAGGATTTTGAGGTCTGGGAGGAAGACCGATTGCGCTATAGCCAACTAAGGCACTGGCTAATGAGCCCAAAGATTAAAACCGCTACGTGACAATTGACACCTTGTGAACAATATATCGCGACCCACACTGGCTCGAGAAAGTTATTCTCAAGCCTATACAAATTACTAAACAATGGCATGACATTAGTACAATGGAACTATATTAAAAAATGGGAGGCCACATTGGGCTGCACCGTACCAAGAGAACAATGGGAACGTGTATAGGGAATAATTCCTGAACATACTCTCTCCATCCAAGCGAGGGAAATGTGGTAGAAAATGATGTTTCAATGGCATTATAATCCCGAGCAAGTTAATTTAATGTACTTGACTATATCCGATTTATGTTGGAGGGGCTGTAAACTGTTGGAGACACATATGGTGGTATTGCCCAGTCATCAGACCGTACTGGGATGAGGTGCCAGGAACAAATCGGTGAGATATTCCCTGTCACTGGGGCAGTAGAAACAGGGTTGTGGCTTTGCAAGTTATGGCACCCGAAACAGAATTAATTTTCAAAGAGACAGAAATGCATTTCATGGCTCTCATCATAGCTTGCGTGGTTACTAGTGGCACAAAAGTGGAAACAAAGACATGTGCCAACAAACCTAGACTGGCTGCAGAAAGTATGTAACTTTTATCTCAGTGGAATGGGCAACCCATTTCGTCCAAAGGGACCAAGCCTCTTTTAAGCAGAACTGGGCTGAAACATGTCTGGGGATGCTTGTGGTCTCGTGCAGAAGGGATGTGACCTAACAGTTCGGGCTGGACTGCCCCTTTTGGGGTAGGACCAAGCCTGATTTGCATATGGTTTTTCCCCTTCTGTAATGGCTTGGCAGGCTGAAAAACGATGGTCTAGAGGGTTCGCAGAGCTTTGCCCGTGGTTATGATTAATTCAAAACCTTCCAGCCATCACCTTTCTGTTTTGCTAAAGTTACCTGATATACACACCTGAGCGACCACCAGCACTGCCTTTCTATTGGAGCTGGATGGTCACCTCCAGGAGAGCTGCACCGTACCACATAATCAGATCTTCCTGCAAGGGACGTTTTGCTTTCCACACCAGAACCTTTGTTGCATAATCAGACACTGTGTCAGCAGCTGATGACCTTTTGCTTTTCTAAACTATCGCCAAACTTTGAGAGGTTGCAGTTCTTTTCCTTTAGCCATGAACCCTTTGGCCATTACCTTTAAACTCCTGCATTGATTTCTATGGGAGAGGTGTATTCCCTTTAGAACAATTAAGACTTTGAGACTAACTGTTAAGGAAGTTTTTCTAAGCTTTATTTCTAGGACCCAGATATGTCAACATACTTGGTTTAGATGGTGAAGTATCTTGATGCTCCAATTGATAGTTGGCTAATAGAAAATAGGGAGAGAAAGGCCATCTATTTTTAAAAATGTATTCTTTAAAGAAAAGGTATGCAGTAAACATAACCCGAATATGCAAGTTAGTAATCAATTTATAGAAATGGAAATCTTTTCAGAAACCTGATCCAATTAATACACAGTGTCCATTGGTCGAGCAAAATCTGGCAGAACCTTTTGTTAGACAATAAAGGTCATTTTAGAGAAAAATAATTCATGGACGCAGCAGAGGTTTTCTTTCTCTTTAGAAAAGAGCGCAAACCTCGCTGGTTGAGCTGTGCTCAATGTGTGACTGTTAAATAAGTGTAGGATCTGTACCAAGAGCTCTTAAAGCCAGAGGTGTGCTGCAAGAAAACCCAGAAGAGAACAAAAGAACTAACCTGAAGTACATCTACTGAGAGCGAAACATCACCACGCCCACATTAAGACTGAATCATCACGCTCTGATGCCATCAGCCTTAGGGGAATCGGAATACCCCAACAAAGACATATATCCATCATTGAAAGAAGTTTAAAACCAGCACAGACTGTGAGATTGCAGAGATGGTTACCTGAAGCCAGAGATGCTGCGGTACAACACCAGCTGAACTGGGTCAGCAACAGAAGGCCCACTGCATAAATAATGGCATGCCTCAAAGGGTTTAAAGAGTGGCAAAGCATCAGCATCAGCTTTTTGGAAGTTCAAGATGCTGGTGTTGCACTTCATTCACCATTCTCTGGCGAGTCCTTCATCCTTGTGTTTCAGGAACGAATCCAGGTCCTTGGTTAAGAACTGGTGCAAAGTGTCAGCTTTCATCACTAACCCAGAGGCTTGCAGTGACCCTATCCTCCAGTCATACATTAATACTGCAAACAGACTTAACTTTCGTAGGCATTTGTACGGACAAATTCGTATGATTTGGATTCCAGAGGACTTACAGAAATCCATCCACTCGAGACCTTTCCAAGCTCAGTCAGGAATTACGCCATCACACAAACACAGAGAGCAACCAAGTACAGTTGTCAGGTTATTTAAACACATTAGAGCAACCTTATTAGCGCTCTTTGCAGGAGCAAAAAAGACTGTCTGATGAAATGGCCACACATGGTGTAGACAAGATGTAAGGTTTCACTATCAGCAACCGGAAGCTGGCCATAATGTCTGGGCAAGGTAACATGCCTGTGGAAAGTAAGGGGCACCATTGCCGTAGCCACACCTTGTGTTAGGGGTTCCCAAGGAGGAACAGAAATTGATTCCCATCAGCAGTGAGACCTGGATGGGCCTCACTGGGGTAAAATGATCTGGAGCATGAGAAAAACCATCACTGGGGGATATCAAAGATGACATAAAGGGGCCTGTATACCTGACCCTAACACTAGCTTGGCCAACCCTGGTGTTGACCCAGAACTCACTGATAATTTGCCAGGGTCACACCTTAAAATCACAGACTATCCATTTTACAAAGGTTCCTTTATTTCCACATTTACCGTTTCTTGCACAGCACAAATGTAGGCATATTTTAAGTAATGTCCTGGGCGGTCATTGTCTTACTATATGTTATAAAGTGTTTGCTATAGCTTTAACCAACATAGTCTCCTGAGAGTGCTGCTTTGGCTGTTCTGCCACCTCTACCTCTAGGAGAGTCAGGTCGATTTCAGGCTAATCCTCTTGACTAGTTGTGGATGGATTCCCCTCACACCCTGAAAACAGGGCTTGAGAGCAAATCCTCCTAACAGCTATTCTTTTCCCTGAAATCCAGATTTCCTTTTTTGACAAATGACCAAGGAGATTTTACAGTGGGCACACAAGTGTGATGAAAGTTAGGTTCTTTTTTTTATCACTGTGGGTTGTACACCTATGTAGTCCTATCTAAGTGAAGGGTTGTTAAACCAGCACCTCGATGTATACCCTCTAATCTCATTATTTGGTGTTTGTTTTGTTAATTTAACATAGGGATGTTGGCTGCTTTAAGTGTTCTGTAAAGATATAAGGTTTCTGTTAGATTCATACTTTATATTATCTTAATTAATGTTTTTATTTGTATATTTAGGTACTGAAGTTCTTACATGAAAAGGGATTTCCTTATGGCCACCTTCATGCCTCCAATGTGATGCTGGAAGGGGACACGTGCAGGCTGTTGGACTTGGAGAATTCTTTGCTTGGCCTGCCATCCTTTTATCGCTCCTACTTCTCTCAATTCAGGAAAATCAATGTAAGTTTGTGTGTAACACTTGTTGATGCTTTCGCTCAGACACCAGAAAACTTGTTGCGAACAGATGATTTTATTTTTTATGCTGTGGCTGCAGATGACATTGTATTGTATTCTAGTTACGTATGGCAAGTTGTGTATTCTAGTTCAGTGTAATTTCTTTTGACTAAAAGGGGATTTAGTCAATTCAATTGAATGTTTTTAGTCAGAAAAGTGCATCCATAAAGCATACACAGCTAAAATAAATTAATTCAATCAAATATACTATTAAATAGGGTACACAACTATAATCAATTAAATATGGTCAAATATACAATTAGATGACAATGATAAAACTGTAAAATAGAATTTAGTCTTGCCATACTCAACATTAATTCCATCAATTTGTATACAATATGATTGGACAAAATGCCTCATAAATAGTCCTGAATAGTTATTTACTCTGTGAGAATGGGCCTTTAATCACCTTACCCTAAACAGGCCCACCACTTAAGAAGTGAGTACACGGTTGTACGTAAAGCAATTGTGCAATTATCCGCGGAGCAGTTAGATGGTACGGTAGGACCAAACTAACCCAAGTCTCAACAAACCACATCATTTGACATCTGTTATACATTTTTTTGCAATAGTTAACACTCCCAGATACTTTATTACAATTCACCCCCAACATGTGATTGGACAAAACCCTCTTCAAAGAAATCCCATCGTTCTCCAATTCCCATGTTTTCATTGGTAGCCCTTCTCTTCACTACCATCTTCAGCTCATGTGTAAAACACACCTCTTCTTTAGGATTCGTTTGTAGTGGGTCATGGCATTTAATTAGTAAAAAATTGTTATGCAAACATAATTCATAATACTAGCAATAACTGGCCTAAGCTCTTCTAACCTTGATGTTTAATTGCACATAGTGTGCGTTAATAAGTGATATGAGGAATGCTGGGTAAATAATTTCTCTTTGAGTTAGTGATGGTATCTCGTTCCCCAGGTCATTAGTTTCATTGGAAAATTTGAATCTAAATAACAGCCACTGTACCGCGCATAGAATATCTGAGAATACAATCGCAACTCCTGATTTCTCATTAGTTAGCCTTGGGCATTGACTCACCCTGTGTTTTACTGCTAGCCAAAACAAATAGTGAAACTCCTTCTGTCAAGCTCTCATTCATCAGGATTTTGCTTCTGCTGTCTGCAATATTTATCAAACCACAAAACTCATGGGCAGTTTCTTCAGCTGAGCTTACCGCAAAAGTTGTGAAGTTACGTATTCGCCCATCCCCTGGCTTCTGAAACCTCACCGAACCAGTTCATCAGTCAAAGTTTACTTTGTGAACAGCCCCGACTACTGTGTTTTTGATTAATTTATGAAAAGGAAACTATATTGAGATTCATGAATTCCCCATGTAAAAAGACCACTATATTGAGATTCATGAATTCTCCATGTATCCATATCAATGTGTATGTATGTTTTTACATTTGATGGGTTTAACATTTTCTTTCTGCGCTTATGCAAGCTAATATGTATCAATTCTTGACAAATAGTAACACTAAAGTAACCCATCCAATCCATAATAAACTACACTCAATCCATATAAAATTGCAACATTGCGCCTAGTTCGCTGTCACCCCCATACAGCACGCACAACATGAACCCCTTGTAATCATGGGGGGACCTTCCTGGCTACCCCATCCCTGTGAATCTAATAGAATCTATTCAGACATTATTTGAAGGGGGCGTGGCTAGGTGTCCATTCTGTGAGGACCTGGGTGAGAACGATCAGAGTTGCGCTGAAAGGTTCCTCCTAGGGTCCGCCCTGGACATACACACAGTATGATAAGGAATGGATACAGGAAATAGACTGCTTTATCCTATGTGCTTATACCGATCTCCTACTTCAAGTGTGGTCCCCCAATCTAGATAAAGGCTGGTGTGTAGGCAAGCTTGTGGAAGCACACACTGTGGTAACGAGGGACTTGACTTTATGATCTGGTTTACCACCGTGGTGCGGCCCCACAAATAAATGTGTGGGGTATAAGCAGCGTCGCTACAGTAGCCAGCACTGGAGCTGCACCCTGGGATGCTCAGCGAGTCCGCCACATTGGAGACATCGCTGCTTTGTGGGAGAGCCAATACTGGAGGTGCACAGTGAGGAACACACAACAAATGTTTGAAGTCCCTTATGAACCCTGAGGTGGCTGAGAGGCATACACAGGAGAAACCTGGTAACTCAGCAGTTGTTGGAATGGTTAGTGCAACTAGCAATCGGAAGGACTGGTCCAACTAAACCACACAGCTGACTTGGAATGGAGTCCCATGCCCCTTTTGAGGTGTCAAGTCTGATAGTTTTATGCATATTGTAGAAAAAGGACACACTGCCTGAAGGAAAGGCGTGCGAAAGAGGAGCATGGCCAGCATATAGGCCCTGGCCATTGCATACAGGTGAGATTAATTACTGGGCCCCGGCCACTGCAGCGCAGAGAGGCGCGGATGTCTTCAATAACATAAAGCGGCCCTAGAAAGAGGCTGCATGTGAACAAAAAAAGTTATACAAACGCTCCCAGCAGAGGCTAGCCGAACACAATAACACAAGGCTCAGGCTGGAGCCATCTGATACAATCTAGCACAATCTAGCCCTACCTGCTCAAGAGGTATTGCTTTGAGGTGGTACAAGGTGCTTGGCATGTCCAGACACCTGCAGCATAGCAGTAGTCCAGTGCATTGATTGGGGAAATTGCCTATGGTAGGTGAGTTGGGGTGGCACACATCCAGGGGAACGTGCAGGCGGGGGAAGGAGACATAGGCACGAGGTGACCAGACAGTGGAGCGGGCTCGCCTTTAGCGTAAGCATAATAAGTAAATGATTGAGTCACAACATCCATATGACGAGGGCCCACCAATGAGTGAGCCACCTGGAAGAGACGTCCACAGTGGACAGACTCGAAACACCCGGGGAGGTGGGAGTAGTGGCTTCCTGAGCTAATATTTGTCCCTGAACGGTCGGCATACGACACACACCAAACCAGCAACCGACCAGCAGAAAGCCTGTACGTATAGGGTGGACCCAGTGGACCAGGCCAATCACAAAAGGGAACAGTTATGGCATCCAAGGCCCAGAAAGGTAAAACCCAGCAGCCCACACTGGACACCTTTACCAAGTCTACGAATCTAGCAGAGAACGATGCCTCAGGTACCTCGCCCCCACAAGAAGAACTGACGCACAAGAAAGTAGACCGGCAGGTACTGGAAGCCATCGTAGCATTGAAGATTGCACTGGAGTCCAAAATGGACGCCATTACCCTGGATATATACCTCTTATGGCAGGATGTTCGGTCGCTTGCAGAACGCACCGGGGTGCTTGAGAAAGAAGTTGCGGCGCAGGCCACCAGTTTTAAAGATACCTCCAGGGACGTCAAAATCCTAAAACAACAAGTTTAGAACTTGGAAGAGTTGAGGATGCAGAAGGGCGAGCTAGACGTAATAATGTATGCATAATCGCACTCCCAGAAGGTGACGAAGGCATCACTCCCGCTAATTTTATTGAAAATATGCTGCTTCAGGAAATTGGCCCAGGCAACCTTACTCAGGGCTTCACGGTGGAGAGGGCACATAGATCTTTGACAAGAACACTGCTGCGGGTGGCCCACCGCGACCAATAATAGCCTGCATTCTGAATTGTAAAGTCGGGGAAAAAATCCAGGAATACTTCCAAAAGGGAGGCACGATAAGGAAAGAGTCTGCGACTATCACGGCATATCCAGATTACACTCTGCAGGTGCAACGCCAAAAAATGAACTTTACGTCAGTCGAGAGGAGAGTACGTGAAGGAAACTTCAAGTACATGCTACTATACCCGGCAAAGTTGAAAGTGATACAAAGTGGCAGGAGTGTCGTCTTCGATAATCCTAAATTAGAAGTAGTAATGCCTGAGCAAGAGGTACTGAGCTGGGCAACAGTTGGGGGGAGGAGGGGAGTTGGGGTTGTTAAAGGGAAGTTAGCCTATAGAACCACACACATGTATATTATGCACACCAGACTGTCAAGACAAGCTAGATCACTAACCTGGGATGGGGGACCTTAGAATAGTTTTTTGGAATGTTAGAGGGCTTAATACCGTTAAAATAGGGTCATGCAATTTTTAAGACGCCAAAAAATAGATATTGCACTCCTCCAAGAAATGTACTTAACTATGGACAGACAAGCAACATTGGCAAGGAAATGGAAGGGGTGGACCCTGGGCTCGTCATACTCTGCATTTGCAAGAGGAGTTCGGATATGGGTGGCGCCTTCAGTCCCGTTAAAAGTTCTGAAGACCTCTAGGGATGCAGAGGGCAGAAGCCTATGGTGCAAGGCATGGTAGAAAGGAGGGAGCCTTGTATTGTTAACACGTACGGACCTAACCAAGAAACGGCGTACTGCTTTAGGTCATTGTACCCGCACCTGGCCTGATATAGAGATGGCAGGCTAATATGGGGTGGAGACTTTACTTGCACCCTAAACCCCAAATTGGATAGATCAGATGACAAGTTGGCGTACTCTGCCCCGGCAGCCAAAGTCTTGAATACAATGCTACGAGCATTTACGATGTCAGATGTATGGAGAGCCTTACACCCACAAGCTGGTGGATATTCACATTACACCGCCCCAAAAGACTTATACACCAGATTAGATTATTTCTTTACTGGGGAGGAGACGCTGGGAAAGTTTACAATGGTGGAATATAAAAACCCCAGAGAGCATGAGAAGTGCATCCCTTAAAGACAGAATATTCAGGGAACGCTTAAGGGAGGGGGTCAAAAACTATTTCAGGAATAACACGGGACGTGTACGTTCCTTCCGCGGGTCCATTGTGAGAAGTATTCAAAGTGGTGATTAGAGGGACTGCGATAGCTACGGCCAGAGGTAGGCAAGTGACAATAGAGAGGGATTTGGGCAGACTGGAGACCAAACTAGAGGCCTTGGGCAACACAGAGTATACAACCATGGAGCGGGCCCGGGATAAAGTAAGACTGTAGCAGGAATGTTTGGAGCACTGGGTTACACTAGGCAATTTAAATTGTAGTAAATAGATAGAAAAGCAACATGTAAAAGGAGATCAGCCGGGATGGCTGTTGGCCTGGCTTCATAAGAGTGAATGTATGAGGGACTTGATACAGGAAGTTAAAGGGAGTAATGCAATGTCTACGACGCAGGAAGGTATAAATACATGTTCTCACGATTACTGTAGAGAGCTATATGCAGAAACATCGACAACGCAGCAAGAAGAGATTGACGAAGCGATGGAGTAAATAGAGCTCCCCAAACTAGAGGCAGAGGCAGTGTGCAGGTTAAAAGCACCTATAACGGTGGAGGAACTGGAATTCACCATACGGGGGTTGCCGACTGGCAATGCTACTGGAGCCGACGGATTACCCGGTGAATTCTACAAAGAATTCATGACAGATGTGGTACCTCCAATGTTGCAAATGCTAAATGAAGAGTTGGAGACCGGCATATTGCCAGCATCGGTACGGGAATCTATAATTGTTCCATTGCTGAAGCCCAACAAGCCTGAGGATGACTGTAGCTCTTACAGGCCCTTATCGTTCCTTAACCAGGATGGGAAGATACTCACGGCCCTATTGGCCAATAGGCTCAAGCTGGAAATATCCAAACTTATCCACCCAGACCAGTCCGGATATGTTCCAAATAGAAATATCAAATGTAATATCAGTAGGTTTCACCATATCATAGACTACACTCAGGATAGTACAAATCAATATGTGGCTACTTCACTAGATGAAGCTAAAGCATTCGTTTTGGTCAGATGGCCATGGCTGCTAGCAGCGTCGAAGGGCTGTGGCATGGGACCAACATACATCAAGTGGGCAAGTCTACTTTACAGTAGTCCGATTTGCTAGATTTAAGACAGGCGGGTGCATCTCCGATCAATGGCAGCTGAGTAAAGAGACCAGGCAGGGCTGTCCGTGGTCTCCTATGCTATTTAAACTAACCTTGGAGCCGCCAGTGATATACCTCCGGAAGGAATAATGAGATGCTGGCATAACTATACACAGTAATAATCATCTGCTCTCCCTGTATGCCAGTGATAGGCTCCTGCACTTTCACCATCCTGAGGTTATTCTCCAGTATATTCTGTACTGAGCTGGGCAACTGTTGGGGGGAGAGGAGGAGTTGGGATTGTTAAAAGGAAGTTATCCTGTATGTCACCCAAACAGATTTCTAAATTTAGCGGTGCGACTGAACAGTTTTGTCCGAAATGCGGAACGATTGATGTAGATCCACTACACATGTTTTGGGCGTGTGCAGTGATTAGGCAATTTTTTGGAATGGATAGCTCTGGCCCTGTTCGCTAAAGGTATGATATTAGACGTGGGTACCCCAACGGCTTACATGTTGGGTATTTTTGCACGCCCAAAATAGGCGGGACACATTAGTAAACTTAAAGACCCAGCTACATACTGACGAAACGTAGGATAGTTATGGGATGGAAAGCGTGCAGGGGACCTGAGATGTGTCGATGGTGGGGGGACCTCCAGAAATGATCGAGAGCCGAAACCGCAGTATGGCAAGAAGCAGCACGTGGGGGCCAAGATGAACAAAGTGTATTCCTAGATTACTGGAAGCAATTGGTACATGACTTTTCGGTATCTTCGCATGGTGTAGCCCGGGATGTGGGAGTCTCCCCTGAGACGTAAGAAGTTTATGCCAATGTATAGTTTGTGACAGACGATTGAATATGTTATACTACAGTGTGTGTGTGATTGGCTGGGGTTGCGGGGTGGAGTTGGGGAGAAATGTAGACAGACACTATTTGTTATTGATCATTTATTGAAGTCTGTAAGTTGCACTGTTGTTAATAAACCAATACAAATTATTTAAAAAATATATATATGTATTTGAAACCCAAGTGATCATGTTTCCCCTGCAAGCAGCAAATATATCAAAAAAGCTGGTCTTAGTTGTTTGAAACTCCTTTTAAAAAAGAAAGTCAGAAAAAGTCTAGTGATAGTCCTTGTTAATCATATTATATTTTGGACAGAGAAACTAAATGAGTTAATGTTTCAATTGCTACTAGAGCTTGAAAAACCATATCTGTTCCTTGTGTGTAGGATTGAACCTTAAGTGTTCTATCAAAAAGTGCTTAATGTATTGTGTGACACCAATCTAAATATGGATCTAATACAGTGGGGTTTGAATTTCAGTGCATGGGCAAGCTTGAAGGGCTTGCGCAATTCTAGCTCTGCACACCGTCTTTCACAAGGTTGAAGTAATGAGTTTTAGCCACAATGTAGGCACGTTTAAGCATTAATAGATAATCTATCCTTTTTTTACATGAGCTACCCAGATCATTTTTAGCAGCCTTTTACTAGCCATCACATCTTTTAGAATATCTCTTGAAAGAACTTTGTGAGTGTTAGCCCTCATCGACAGTCATACAAACTTGGGAACAGATGCAAGTGAGTCTTTTAGATAAGCTGTTCCCCACTCAAAATAAGTTGTGATTAGCGGAGTGCTTATTCTCCATCGTCTGTAAATGTCCTGAGAATTCTTGGCTCCAGATATCTGTATCATAAAGGGCAATTAAATAGGTCTTGGCCTTATATGTTCTTAGTACAATTTCAAATGGCTGGATCTTTGGATTGTAGGGACATTTCTAATATTCCTGCCACTGCTTATGTTGTTGAGGTTGCTGTCATGATGCCCGCTCCCGGGGAGCCGGTTCAAGCCCTGCGTCCCCGAAAGCGGACATCCAGTCCCCAAGGAAGGACCCAGCAACCCCATAAAGGGGCCCTTTGGACAGTGGCTCATAAAAGACATCAGTCCTGGCGCCATAGGCGCCAGGCTCATTATGGGAGTACTTGGGTGTACTTACCTGATGCAGACCATGTTGCAGGATCCCGGCCTCCTTGAGGCCTGAAAGGAACTACTTTACCTGTGGGACTAATTTACCATCCGGGCGTGGTCTGGGAAGGATACATACCTGATTGGAGGAAGGATACATACCTGGAACTTCTTCCAAGGCTATTTAAACCCCACCGAACAGCCACACGTGCTTCGCGTTGTTCTGCATCTAGCAGCTGTACGCTCACCGTGTCTGCTCCTGCATCCTGACTTCTGCCACGCCTGCCAGCATCCTGGATCACCTGCAAAGGAAGAGAAGAAGAGAACAGAAGAAGGAAAAGTCCTTACCTGCTAAATCCGCATCCCGGAGACATCTTGCCGACAATCCTGAAAAGGAAGACTTATTTAAAAGCTCATCGCGTCGATCGCTGCAGCGCCGCATTCCACTCACCTTTACAGGGCGCCTCCATGTTCAGCAGCGATCATCCGGATTCGCAGTCACGCCCCAGCTCCTGGGGAGAAAAACACCAGAACAAAAGGTGAGAGAGAGAAGGGAATAAGGAAAGCTAAATCTCCATGTTAAGACTTACCTGTTGGTTGATTCATTCCCTCTTCATTTCGGGTCCGCGCCGCATCCTGGCATTTCCGGACCCCGGCCCCTAAGGGGAAAAAAAGACATCAGCGTTAATGAGCGAATGAAAAGACATTACCAAAAAACGCTCATTAAAGACTTACCGGATTTCTACAAGGATTTCACCTCTCATCTCGGGTCGGTGCCTGTTCCCCGGCATTCTGTACCCGGGCCCCTATGGGGAAAAAGACACTAGCATTAGTACATTAATGCATGGACACAAGGGGAACCTCTTATCAAAAAACTTACCTGGAAGCCAAGCAAGTTTGGTTCTCACCAATCCGAAAATCCAGTGAAGTAACTGGATACCAACGCGCCCCTGCATCAGAAGCAGGATGGAGAGCTCGTCCTTCCAGATCCTAAGGTGATACGCTACGAGGAATCACAGAAGGGTTTCGAGGAGGGTGAGAGGGGAAAGTGGGAGGCCGATTGCATTACCCCGCAGACAGTTAATCCCCTATTTTCGCCTACAGAAGGATACTTCTCGAGCCAGACAAGCCAGATTTGGGGGCCCGGTCCAGTCCGTCTTCCGAACCCTGCGCATCACCTTAGAAGAGGTCACAGCAGCACGAACCAGGCCAGCGCCTCCGTGGGAGTCAGGTGAGCGTTACAGTTGCCTGTTTTGTAGATGAGGTCCACATCTGAGATTCTGTGCAGTCCATATTCCTAAACAGTTAAAGAATAAGGTTTTTAGCATCTGTTGCCTTAAATAAAAAAGTGCCATCTATTCTTATAAGTCTTATAAGAAATTAAGTCTTAGACGCATTCATTTTCAGATGCCTGTCAGTCATAAAGAACGAGTGCCCATCTATTAGAAAATCTAAGGTTTGCGTGTCCTGGATAGCAATACTACATCATCCATGTATGATAAAAGTGGGAAGCTATGCTTCCCAATCGGTGGCATGTATAGAGTTGATTCTTGTAGACACCATTGGAGACAATTTTTATATACATTAAAAAGAATAGCAACTAGGACACAATTTTGCCGTAGTCTTCCGTTGGTTAAAAAAGGTGATGTGCAGTACCAGTTTCCATCATGTCTAATGACCACTGTAAGGGTACAAAAGTATGAGTGACACAATCGTGGAATAGTTGTTGGCAAATACTTTTATTAGATGAAAATAAAGAAGGAAAACCCATAACTATCCCTTATACTAAGAAGGGTTTCCCTGCCTCAACTAAAAATAATATGGAATCTGTCAGGATGTCCAAAGTAAAGAGTCCACCGTCCTGTGTCAAAATCATAATTCCTTCCCTTTCTCTTTGAACTAAACTAATCAACTGAGGCGTTTCCGCGGCTCCATGTTGAAACTGTGGTCTGATGGGATGTCTGGCTTCCTCAGGTTTTAGTGCCGTTTGTGAACAACTGAAAGTTCCAGGTTAAGCAGGTTTTTTCAAAACACAGTTCACAAGAAATGTTCCTTTTTTATCACAATTGTCCTCACTGTGATTTCTTTGGCATATAAGCTTCTTCAGCTCTTTGACCAGGGGAATCACCCCCCACCCCGCCCCCAGTTTGTGGTATTAGGGGGGATGGCTGCCTCCCCTAATCTTTCCAGCTTTCTGGTTTCTCTTCTCTGTAGGGGGAATGTCTCCCTTCCCCGGCCTTCCTCAGGCTTCTGAAATAATATAATACTTGCTGGGGGATGTCTCCATTCCCCTGGCTTTTCTCTGGCTTCTTGACATTTTATGATTCCAGTGGGGAGTTGGATCTTTCCCTGGTTTCCTTTATCTTTCGTTATGCACAGCCCGCCTGGCTTTTTACTCTGCCAGGTACTGTGACTATGAAGAGCTACTGAGGATCTTTCTACCATGGGAGCAGTTACAATACCATGAGATTCGCCACACCACCTTAGTGTGAGAATGTAGTTTTATCAATCATTTTAAAAAGCTACATGGCATCTCTAGCCCTCTTAAATTTACCCAAAATCTTTCCTGTTTTACTAAATTAAAGACCATGAAAAGGTCCATAATGGCCATATACATCATCTCTTAAGAAGAGCTGATCCACCACACTGAATATGTTAGTTGTCTCCATGACCACCGGTCTGGCTTCAGAGCAGCCAGAGGCACGGAAACTGCACTCCTGAACATCAGTGAAGACTTGCTCTCAAATCTCGATTCCAACTCTCCTTTTGTTCTCATTCTTCTTGACCTTTCCTTTGATACAGTCAATCATGCTCCCCCTTATAAATCTCTGGCTCCGTGATACCATTGGCATTACAGACTTGGGCACTGGACTGGTTGGCCCCCTTCCACTCTGACCGACCTTCTCAGGTTCAAATGGGCCCTTTTCTCTTACCCCATCACACTCTCCATATGCAGCGTCCCTCAGGACTCTGTCGTTTTGCTGTTGCTTTTCAACATCTACCTAGCCCCTGTAGCCCATTTGATCTCCGCCTTCTCTCCTAACTTCCAGATGTATGCGGACGACACGCAGCTCTCCTTCAAGCTTCCCTCCACTTCCTTCTCTCATTCCTGACTCTGTGACTGCTAATCAGGCATGGTGCAGTGCTAACGATATCTGCCTAAATGACAGTAAGACTGAGATCCTTCGCACTGAGATCCCTGCTCCCTCCTTCCCTCCTACTCTCTGGCCACCCTCCATGGGCCCCCTCCTATCACCCTCTTGTAAGGCAAAAAACCTTGGTGTCATCTTCGACTCCTACCTCTCCGTCTCTCCTCGTAGCTCAGACTTTGCCAGGAAGGCCCACTTTCAGCTGCACCTCCTCAGAGACAGTCTGCCTTTCCTCACCTTCCACCAGAAACTTATTGTCTCCAGAGCTCTGGTCCTCTCTAGTCTGGACTACTGCAACAGCCTCTTCCTCAATCTGTCTAAATCCTCCCTTCGCCCCCTTCAACTAATCCAGAATAGTACTGCAAGACTTTTCCTTGGCCTCAAGCCCAGGGACCGAATCTCTCCAGCCCTAAGATCTCTTCACTGGCTCACAGTTGTTGCGAGGATCAAGATCAAGACCCTCTGCATCATCCACAAGGATTTCTGGGTCTGGGGACCCCTCTACCTCCAACTCTCTCTGCCTAAATCCCTCCCTGCTTGACCCCTTCGGTCTTCTAGCTCCAACTCTCTGCAAATCAGATGCTTTTCTAAGCAGAGAGTTGGGGGTAGATTCCTCTCTTCCGCAGGAGACTCCCTCTGGAATGACCTCCCTGCCTCTCTCAGGCTTCAGCCAGATCTCCTGAACTTCCCGAAGCTTCTCAAGGCTCTCCTTTGCTCTTCTTCCTTCCTTCTACCCCTCCCCTGCTAATGTCCCGCTCTGCCACTTTTGGCTGGCTGCCTGGTTCCTTCATAATCTTACTGGGTCCCAGGCCCTCCTCGCCCTGTCTACCCAGCACTTCGTTCTCCCCTGAAACACACCCATCAAACCTTCAGGGTCCCTTCCCCTGTACTAGCCTGTCGGGGCCTACACCCCTACTGAGCCCGATCCATCCCCATCCTCGCACTTAAGCATGTGGACCCTCATTCCCTGCACTCCCTGCCTCGCCTGGCACATGTCCACCTGGCCTCCCCGTAGCACTCGCTTAGCTCAGGGGCTCCCCCCCGTCCTCCTTTCCCACTTCCCAGCACTTGCGTGTTCTCCACTCTTCCCTTCCCATCTAAGCATTAACGCATTCCACTCTGACCAGCAATTCCCCCACCCCCTCTCACCCCTGCACTTCTTGTTACTGCACTTGCATGATCCTAATGACACAAGGCCTCGTGGGACCGTTTTTTGTTCTTCATCCCGGTTGCCCCTCCCCTCTTTTTGTCTTGTGGCGACTTTGAACACTGTTTGGTGTTTAAGCACATAATAAATACCCAATAAATAAAATCGAGTTGGCAGGCAAAACGAGATAGTTGAACACTTGATTGGAATTCCAAAGTACTCCCAAAAGCCCAGCTGTGTTTCTGAGATTATCATCATATAGCTTCATTAGTAGGAGTATTGTAGTAGAAATGCTTTTACAAATTTGACAATACAAAGAATACCATACAATACAAAAATAGAAATATACAAATACAGATAAGTGATAATAAATAACTCTTTACAGTTAATACAGGGGTTCACAGGACGGAAAAATTATGCAACTAAAATAGAATAACATTCACAAAAAACATGAATATTAAATATTCTATAAAATACCATACTGGACTATTATCCTAGAAGTCAAAATGGCATGCCACAAAAGTGGTAAAGCTAAAATGTCACATAACTAAAACTCACTGTAATTCTCATAAATAATGTTGATTCTGATATTCACCACTACGGATAAACTAAAGCAAGGAGATGCATGTGTAGGATGGTGAGAACTTTAATCTAAGTGATTGCAAGGCAATATAGCCCTCAGTCACCACAATTGGCCTTCCAAATCAGTCAATGCCCCCAGAAAGGCACTGATGCGTAGGGTGAGGTCTTCTTTGAAGCTTCTATGATCTCCTGGTTGACAAACCTTGCATTTAGGACAGAATAATGCACTCAAAGTAAGGTTAAAGATAAATCCAGAGTAAATCAAACTGTCAACAAGATCCAAGCAGTTGCAAGAACTGCAGTTATAGAAATTTGGGATCAAAGAATGGCTTGGGGAGGGAACTACTTACAAGGAAAACCAGAGAGTGAGAGAAGTCAGTTGGGGCCTGTTTCAACGATGCGCACTGCAATTCACCAGTGTTAGGCCATTGTTGTACTTTTTGTATCTCATTATTTCATACTGCGGGGAAACAGAGCAGGTCTTGAGTTAACACGAGCATCAGATGCAACTAGGCAGGATCCCTGGTGCCCCCTTCACCCCCTTTACAGGAAGTACCACTGCTTGTAGTGTAGTGCCACAAGCAACCACAAAGTCAGTACAGAGGTAATCGCAAAGTAATTAAAGTAATGGCATTATTTACCTCTACCTCTCCAGGGTGCTGCCTGCAAAGCCACTGCAATGCTGGTACAGGGCACCCTCCTTTCAGCTCCTTTTAATCAAGGGGCCTAAATCCCAAAGCTCAGAACGCAAAAACATCAGAATGGCCCTCTTTCTGTTCAGATCAGCACCAGGTGAAATATAGATCACAATATTCTTGACAGTCTAAATGATCTAAAAAATGAAGTTGCTTTTTTCCATCTGCACCACTCATAAAAGTGGCACAACCGTGACAGGAAGGAAGAGGAAACCTAGAGGAATGAGCAGAGCTCGGCGGCAGCCAGAAGCACGGCCCTGCCCCAACTTCCACTGACTCCTGCCATGTGTGCTTATGTGCTGGCGGCAATGTGGTTAACCAACCTCCTCCTTCTGGGACAGGATTGCAGATTGTGGGTCCTAGTCCTTGCCTGCCCCTATCTGCTGCTTGTGGTGAAATGCCAGGGCAAAGTCCTTAGCCAGCTACTTCCTCCTGGTATGAGATTGGGAACTGTGGCTTCTGGTGCTCACCTTCTTCCAACTACTGCACACTCCTGCTGCAAATGTAGTCAACCTTTTTAAATTGTAGTTAATATTTGGAGAAGTAATGTCTATATTTACTAGCATTGACAAAGTCAGCAATGCAGGGATTGCTAAAGAGAGCTACTTTGTACAGGCCTTTTCCCATGTAATACACTGGAACCTGTATTGCTGAAGAAGCGCCACTACTACCAGAAAGCATTGCAGCATTCATGCGCTCTTCTGTCCCCACCTGACTTCCCTGGCCAAGGGCCTTTCAGTGCGTCAAGTCTGTGTGCTGCAATCTATACATCTATACTTGTTTCTTCTGTGTGGTACTAGTGCTCCACCAATGAGTCAAAACGAATGGTGGTATTCAAGAGTCACATGTGACCGAAGACTATGTTCTGGGATGAATCCCTAGGTGTCACTTCTCCCTGGGAGGGGAGGCCCTTCCCATGGGGACACGAACGTGAGGGTGCTACCTGATAGTCCCCCTGGAGGTGGTACTCAGTGGGAGGATCCCATGGGAGGGGAACCCCCCCACGGGACAATGGAAGACTATCAAGGGAGAACACAGTATGTCAACCACCATGTCTCCATACCTTGGTCACCCAATGACACGGATATGGCCCAAGCATCCCCACTTTCTGTCTCCTCATTTTTCTGTTAGTTACTTCATGCATAGTAGCCCAGTCTATCAGATAGATAACACTGTGATGAAGAAGAGTGAGGAAAGAGGGAGAGTAGATGGATCCAGAAGTACTGACTCGAAGAAGCGCAGGGCAATGAAGAGCCTTATGCGGAACCAAGACATAAACATTCTAGCTATCCATGATTTGAAAGACTGCTTAACATAAAAACCGATGAAGGACTCTCCTTGGGGATAGTCATGCCCCACACGAGCATTGTGGTGGGGAGCAAAGCCGTGCAGGGAGAACGCGTTGCCGACACGGACGTCGAGAGAAGGAAGTCAGCGTCTGACAGGGCTGAGCCAAGCTAGAACTCGCCTGAAGGCCAGGAAACACAATGTCTGGTGGCAGGAAGGAAGCCATCTGAGTGGCCCAGGCGAGACCTGACATTCAGCGAGAAACCAGCTTGGTGAAGCCACCGAGAGCAGACCACAAGGGCCCAGGAGAAGCCAGTGTTGCTTGCCGTAGTTCCCGTGGACCGGGTCCCTCGTGGACCAAGTTAGATGGTACGCAGAGGGGGACCGCAAAGGCACTGGGAAACCCTAGAGACTGCGGTCAGGAGGAAGTGCAGAACCAGCTTCCTCGTCCAAGTGGGACCAAACAAAGAACGAAACATACTGGATGAGAGACCAGCCCAAAGAAACCAGAAGAGATAAGGGTCTGTTACCCGAATGTTGAGAGGTTTGGAGAGTTACACATACAAGATAATGCTTTACAGGATAGTGAACTGGTCCTGTGTAAAGGACATTATAAACCTTAAGAGGGAGTCTCGGACCCGAAGGTTAAGAGGTTTGTAGAAAGATACGTAAACCTGACGAGGGGACCTGGGACCCAAAGGATAAGAGGTCTGAAGAGTTGTACATGCAAGACAATTCCTGGCAGAATAGTGAACCGGCCCTGAGTAAGAGACATTTTAAACTTGAGAAAGAGGTCTTGGGCCCACATAAGCAGAAGTTCTCTTCTGACCAATAGGGGTTAGAGATATCCTTTGTGAAAAGTCGAGAGAAGACCAGAGTAGGAAAGATATATCCTCTGGTAAAATTCCAGATGATATTGCGACTGTTGAAAGGGAACCTGGAAGAGGCTTGTGGAACACAGAATTTTTCCCCACCTTTGCGGAACTATAAAGAGTTGCCTGGACAGGCCTAGGGAAGGTTAGACCTCCCCTCCCCCATCTATGTGAACTATTTACAAAGGCCTAGTGATGGGCAGGGGAAGGAGGATATTCCCCCCATCATTTACGAACTGCCTAAAACCACCCAGAAGGAGGGAGCCACCCTTCTGGATTAGGGCGAAACCTGTTCTATATTTTCCTATGAAGTTTAAGGGACGGAAATAGGTTTGGGACATAGGACTTGGACTATTTACTTTTGACGGAAGTTCTGACATCCGTCAAAGTAATCTGAGGCAGGAAAACACCTCTTAGTTATTGGAACAGGTAGGGTTCTTCCTTCTTTTCTGTTAAATAAAAGTTTATGCCAACAAGCATGCCACCTTTGTGTTCCACGTCTACTTCTGGACCCTTACAGTTGCCTCACTAAGTGGTGCTAAAACTGCACCCATATGCCATAACTCAAGGTGGAGTTTAGGACCAAAATCCAGTGGTGTGCGAAAACACCACCTAAGCATAGAACTTGGTAACTTAAGGACACATAAAGACATTTTAGTTCATACAGTACACACACACACACACACTACCCATATGATCCAGTAATAACAATACCCTTCAACCAAAACTGAAGAGGGCATAGCCTAGGTTGAAAAAAACAGACCCTTTTTCGCTGCCTGTAATTCATAAGGGCTGATTTCTGTGTATACCGTTGTGACATACCAAGGCATGCAAACCCTAAAACGTATTGGACATGTGATTAATCCTGCTGATTTCTCACTAAGACCCTACCTAAAGCCTCCTCCCAGGTGACCCGAGAAGGGCAGATGCTTTCTGATACTGACCTTGGGGGAGGTGTTCTGTGGGAGGATCACCTGGGAGGAGAAAGGTCCCAGGGGAATTATAGGACTCCGCTGGCTGAGACTCTGTATACCTTCTTCCAGAGAAGATATGTTAATGATACCAAACTTTGTAATGACTTGTTGCCAGAGAGCTTTTTACTTCCCCAATTGAACATCTTAATGTGAGTGAAAACATTTATTTATTTTATGTATTTTTGCATTTTTAAAGCGCTCACACAGCCCACGGGCATCGAGACGCTGTTACAGGAATTGTTTGTTTTAGTTGTGTAGTTGTTTTTTGTCTTAGTTGCATATTTATAACGTAATTAAATATCCAGAGGTTTCTAAGCGCGGACCCGGGGATCGAACCTGTGTTGCTTCGTGTCGACTTGCTTCCAAGGCAAGCACGTTGCCGCTGAGCTATCCTCCCATCGACCCTTAGGCATTGGAAGAAATGAAAACCCTTTTAAAAGCAGGGAGGCTCATAATATTAAATGTTCCCCTACACCCCAAAGGAATAGTGAGGAAAAGTCTGAAAGCAATACCAATTTCTACTTAAAAAATCCTTATTCCTCTGTAAAGTCAAGCTTGTTAAATTATCCTTGTGATATTCCTTTAAGGAATATAATTAGGAAAATAAATGAGCATGAAAGCAACATTCCCCTTAGAAAAACTGATTTGTGCATTATGGACTTCAAGTCCCATAATCCCCAAGGTACTGGGCCGAAGAAGAGGGCCGCAGAGGAACAAAACCTCAAAATGCGGGTTGTTAAGGAAAATGACCCACATCTGAGGGAGACAGTCTAAAAAGGCACCCTCAGGTGCAAGCCATGAGAAAGGAGGAGAAGGAGCAGTGCAGTAGTCGAAGGTGGAAGAGTTGTGAACTCTCCACGTTGCAGCAGAGACTGGAGGAGAAGGAAGACGCTGGGACCACTGCTGAGTGCCAAGCAGTAGCCGGTCATGGGTCGTCCCCTCCAGAAGCCTGAATTGCAGAGGTCGCTCAGAAAGAAGCGTCAGAGAGGGAAGTTTGCCCACTGGGGAGCTGAATTGCAGAGGCTGCGCAGCGGGAAGCAAAAGGTTGCAGCGCTTCCCCCATGGTAAGGCTGTCTCTGGTGGCAGGCGAGCACTGGAGGGCCTTTGAAGTGGAAGAAGCTCTGTGTGAGCGGCGTGGGCAGCTTCAGACTCAACGTTGCAGATTGCCGGACCACGAGAAGCCGCTGAGGAGGGGGGCCTGGGAGCAGCGAGGTAAAAGGATGAACACTCTACATCTATACCCAGTGAGTTCACTAGGCAATTGTGTCCCTGGAGCACTCTGTAACCACTCATGTGCTCAGAACCGGTACTTGAATAATAAAACGCAATCGTGTAGAGGGAAAACACTGAAAGAATAGCAATTGTGAATATCGAATTGACAAAATTCTTTCTCAACTCTCATGCTGGACTTCCTTTGCATCTTGTACTCATGGTGGCCCTGAATCATGCTGTTCCATCTTCATCTTGTATCCTGGCTTGCAACATTACGTGCTACTACTGACTTCTGCAATTGTATTCGCTCCCCTCTCTTCCTTCTCCACTGCTTACTCTGTTCTCTCCTCCCCTCCCCTCTCCCTTTTCCCATCTCCTCCCCTCCTCCCCTTACTTTCTTCTATGCACTTACTCTATCGGAATTGTCCCTGGACCTACTATGATGGCAACCTCGTCTGTCGCTCCCTTATCCCCTTACTGTTGCCCCCCCTCTCCCTCCCGTACTGAAACGTTGTCCGGCCTAGTACGATAGTCACTTGTTTTGTTCCTCCCCTCCCTTTCTACACTCCTCTCCCTCACCTTTTGTTTTCCTCCGGCTCTACCAGAAATGTCGTCAGGCCTAGTACGGTAGTAGCCTGTCTGTTTCCATTTCCTTCCCACTTTCCCCCTCCCTTCCTTATCTATGTTGCACTATCTGAAATGTCGTCAGGCCGAGTACGATAGTTAATTTCACATCCTTACTGTTCATGGCCTGTAAGAATCTTGTATTTTCCCTTGTTCCTTTCCTTGCCTTGAAGCGCTTTGAAGCACATTGTGTATAGGCGCTATATAAATAAACTATCATATCATAGGGAAAAAGTCAACATGTCTGCACAGCACACAGCAAAAACAGCTAGACGGAATTGGACCAGGTGTGAAACAACTTAGGCAAAAAAGCGTTGACTCAATTTCCAGTAGGGTTCTGCAGTTATTCTGTCCAGTAGTTATTAAAATATTTGATGGCCCAAAATGATAGCTACATGTTTCCCATGGTGCTTTGCAGCAGATGCCTTTCAGAAATTAAAATCCGCCTTTTTTTTTTTGTGCGATGGGAGCGAGACCCGGGTTTATAACTGATATAAATGAAAAGTGCAAAAAAAGCCATTTGGAGCAGGAAATAGGATGAAATGGCACCAGGCTAGAAGATGGGGATGGGAAAACAGGACACCATTTGAAATTGGGGAGTTGGTGGCTGGGGGGATCCGGGGTGGTTGGGGACAAAGTTCAGAGATCAAACGTTTTAGCATAACTAGGGTTATACTGGGGCTAACTGGGCTTATAGTAGAAAACAGAATCTGGAATGAAAGTGCATTGCATGAAACGAGGACTGATGGTGGGGGGGGAAATTGGAGAGGGCTATGGAGGGGTAAGAGGAGTGGGGCACTTGGTGAGTGCCTTGGAGGGGGTGTTTTGGATTTTGCTTGCTTTTTACAGATAACCGGGGTTATTTGTAGTGTATCACTAATATAACCGCAGTAAAAAAAAAGTGAGATAAAAAAAAAAGTGAAATTTTAGAGCTACAGTGAGGTTGGGGGAATGGGTGTGGAGAAGAATATGGCTATGAATGGTGCAATATGGAAACTGGACACGGTTTCAAAACACTACATATACAACAAGGGTTTGGTTGCGTTAAATCTGCATAGTTTAACTTCAACTTAACTGAGGTTTTTTTCAGTGAATATATAATTAATTAATTCAATTACTAAAGTTCCTTTTTCTCTTTTTCCTCCAGACTTTAGAGAGTGTTGATGTATATTGTTTTGGTCATTTACTGTATGAAATGACTTACGGGAGACCTCCGGATTCTGTTCCTTTGGACAGCTTCCCTCCAGCACCATCGCTCTCTGTTTGTGAGTATACCACCTCTTTGCCTATTATAAAATTATACTGACACGCAGGCAATGTCTAGTTTTATTTATGATAGGTTGCAAATGAATTTTCTTCCAAGGAGAATCGTACAACCTATATTGTTTTTCAAAGGGACATTTGCTGGTGTGCGATTGATTTCTCTACGCTAAACTGCATGCAAGTGTGTTGAGCACTAATTTGTACCTGTTTTCAACCTTAATAATTCACAAATATCTATGCATAATTTCCATTCAAAATGCACACTGAAATGTTTGTGAACTGGAAAAAATGTGTCCTGCTCAGATGCAGCAGAAAGTTTCCAGGGGCAACCTGCTTATTAGCAAGATGGCCCATGAAAGCATGCATCTGGTAGGGCTTACTTATGTACCGCTTTACAAGTGCGATGAGTAATAGAATTGTCACAAGGTTATAAAGGGGCAAGCAAATTAAAACCATAGTAGCCAAAAGGGCAGAGTACGTCAATTAAAGGTTATATAGGTTGTTATTGGTTTGTCATGCTTTAAAAGATGACGAAGTTATTTACTTTTTCATTTAGCATAAAAAATCAAAATCATTGCCAATGTATTCCCCTGTGATTATGTATTGTCAGATCGCACCAAGCAGGTATACGATACACACCAATGTTATGCGTTATGTCAGAAGTTTTATTGGTTAAATGAAAAGAAAAGGCGGCAATAGTGGGTGTGTCTCAGTGTTCCAGTATAAAGGAAATACCTAAATGGTGTTTTGTTGGGCAAAGGCCATTGTTCTGGTTTTTTCACTGCTTTTCCAGAGTCTCTATGAGAAAAGAATTATAGGATACTCCCAAAACAAAGGGCTGCTGTCTCTTAATCCATTTGTGATGCAAACCAAGGAAAAAGTGTTATACATTTGTGACAAATCCAGGGTATTGATCCCTTCTCCCCAGAGAGGTGAGCCAGCTATGCAAGACCCTCCTTAGGGGTATGGGCAAGTGATATTTCACAAGGAGGATTCCTGATGTTTATTAGCATCTTTGTTGGACCCTCTTGTTTGCTTATATGGGAGTAAAGGAAGTTGTTAATTTGATGAAACTTTGACTTTGCCTGATCCAAATATTGGAACCCCCCTTGATTGTTAAGTCTTGTTACCAGCAGAACTGTGTCTCCCTTGCAAAAATCCTTATAAGAGACCCTTCAATTCTCATCTGGAGAGAGAGGAGAGCAGCTGACGTAGAGACAATCAGTTGGGGTGGAGATCTGCAGAGTTGACAGCGCTGCTACTGTGCAGAACTAACGCAGTCTGGAGGCGCATCACAGAGCTTAGGTGGTGGGCGAGCAGTCTGAGGAAGGCCGTCGAGCCCAGGTGTGCTGACCAAACAAGGCTCTCCTCTCTTGTCTTGGGAGATGCTGACCGAGGAAGGAGAAGTGATGCTAGCAAACCCACAAAAAGGTTGCCGTCAGAGGAAACCCAAGAAGGAGAAACCGGTAAGTCCATGAAAAAAAGTTGCTGCCAGAGCAAAACAGAGAAAGCACTGGTTAGCCCACAAGAAGGTCACTGACAGAAAGAATCAGAGACAGCATCAGCAAGGACACGAGAAGGCTGGTGCCCGTATAAGCCAGAGAACACAATACTGGCAAGTAACTAAGAAGTCTGCCCCGAAACCAGAACACCAGAAAGTGATCCGATGCAAGGGTGTTCGCCACAACCACTGTAGCCACAAACCTACCTGGAGCGAGTATCAAAGAGCATCAGGTGCGTGGTTTGGGCACAATAAAGGGAGGTGGGTTTGAGCTCCATAACAAACACTGAGAAGTACAAGACCCTGTGAAATACAAGGGAGGCAAAGTTTGAGAATGCTAGTCACCGAACCAATAAAAGATAGTGAGCTACAGAATCTGGGTCAGGCTCTCGTAAGCGGGACTAATGTCCGGCAGAGGGACTTCCAGGACCACCACCACCACCACCCCCCCGCAACCCTCCCCTATTGTTTTTTTTTCATAATGTAAGTAACCTTGGGTCTCACCCTAAGTTAATAGGGGAATCCAGATGTGGACCCCTTACTCACTATTCTTAGTGAGGCACAGCTCCACCCTACTGATGAGGTCCAACCAGACCGAAACACGTGTCTGCTGTTGGTACTCTTGTTCAGAGTAGAATTGCCTAGCATTTCGGTGCTGGACTGCCCCAGGGCTCCTCTGTGAAAGATAGTGAGCTAAAGGATCTGGGTAAGGCTCTCGTAACTGGGACTAATGTCCGGCAGAGGGACTCCCAGGCACTCCTCTTATGTTTTTTGAATAATTTAAGTATTTTTGGCTCTCACCTTAAATCACTTGGGGAATCCAGACGTGGAGCCCTTGCTCACTATTCTTAGAGAGGCACAGCTCCACCCTACTGATGAGGTCCAACCAGACTGAAACATGTGCCTGGGGTTGCTGTTGGTACTCTTGTTCAGAGGAGAAGTGCCTAGCATTTCGGTGCTGGACTGCCCCAGGCTAGGACAAAGAGTGATATGTTTTGGATATTTCTCCTCTGTGAAAGATGGTGAGCTAAAGAATCTGGGTAAGGCTCTCGTAACCAGGACTAATATCCGGCAGAGGAACTCCCAGGATCCACCCTTGTGTTTTTTGCCAACCCAAGAAGAATGAAGGCAAACAAATAGACAAGGCAGAGATTAAACCTGAGGCAATACCTGAGCAAGGTGTAAATGAAGGGGTTAAAGGTCCCAGTAAAGTTGTAAAGCCACCAAGCCAAGATACAGATAATGATGTAGGCCAGGAGGTCCCAGAGAGGAAGTTAAACATAGCACAAACACGGACTACAACCCTGAAAAGAGGTGTAGTTGCCCTAGAAAGGGAGTATCCTAACTATTTGGAAGGGAATGAGAAAAGTAACCTTTTTTCTACTTCAGTGAAACTTTGAAGTTTATGGAGGACTGAAAGGGAAATCAGTTCATTTGAAAAAGCTGGAGAAAAGAATCCTATTGTCATGAACTGCAGCAAACCTGAGCAACCTTTGTTTAAAGGCCAACTGCAGAGAACTGTTTGGAATGTTTATTTTGAAATAGTTGCAGTTGGTGACCAGGTGCAAGTGGATCTAGGCCACGTGGCCTAAGACCATCCACCTGTCAATCCTTGCTAAACTGTTGGTGCCTTTCTGTTTTGCCACCCTTTTTACCTTCTAGAGCAGCCCTCTACCCTCTTTTCCTTTGCAGTTGGTGGGCAGGTGTAAGTGGATCTAAGCAACATGGCCTAAGCCCCACCCACCTTCTTAGCCCTGCCTCTTCCTTTCTGCTTTTAACTCTTAGATCAAGGGTGTCTCTCGCCTGTGCATCCAATGTGAAGGGCAGATGAAGAAAAGGGCAATTCCTGTTTGGAACTGTTCAGACCAGAAGGACCCAGGACCTGAAGCCCTGCTCAGACAACAGCTAAGCACACACCAACATGTGCTTTCTCCCTCTGTCCCCACAGACCATCCCCACCATCACCAGACGACATCAACAACATTGCCCCTCCTAGACTCCACAGTGCAGCAACCTAACCCACATCAGCCTCAAGCCCACGGCACCCCCTTACCATCCATAACGCGGAAGTTGATGCTTGCCAACGTCCACTCGGCTATCCCCTCATGCAGCAGACCTTGCTGACCTCATCACTACACACAACCTTGAAGCCATCTTCATCACCAAGACCTGGCTAACACCCACCTCCAAGCACATCCTAGACGTCCTTGTCCCCGGCGGCTACAGCATTCAACACAGAGACTGGTGAACAAGACGGGCAGAAGCCTCGCAGTCCTCCACAAGCCCTTGTGGTCCAGCACTAGACTTGACGTCAACAACATTGGCTCCTTCGAAGTCCTTTCCTGCCGCCTCCTGCTGTCCCCGACAGACAGTCACCTTCCATCTCATCTACAGACCGCCCAAACCAAACACCACCTTCATCGAAGACTTCACCAACCTGGTCACCACCATGGCCCTCATGCATGCCAGCAGCATCTTCCTAGTTGACTTCAACTTCCCAGGCAACAAGGCCACCATACTGATGAAGGAAGCTCTCCTGAGCCTTCATGACAACCTCAGCCTCATACAGCACACGAAAGACACAGCGCACGAGAAAGGTAACATCCTCGACCTAATCATCACTGTACTGCCTTCCCTCCACTACAGCTCTCCTCTCCTGCTTGACTGGTCTGAACGCCTGGGTGTGCCTTTCAACATCTACCACCCCAGTCAAGTACTCCCAGCAGAAACCCATCGGACAAACCTTCAGGTTCTTCAAGAACTTCCTGGTGGAAGACCTCACCAACCTCCATCTCACTTGGACCAAACACATCTTAAGTATTGCAATACGTCAGACACCAGATGAGCAATCTTGCAGAAGCATTTTGTTACAGCCCAGCCATTTATGTGCTCATCAGACAATTGTGCACTCAATAGAAACCCTGAGCACACAGACAAATACATATTTATGTCGTATTGTTTAAGCTGTGGTGGACACTTTATGCTACTACCAGCCTTGGAACAGTGTCATGCCAGTGCTGGTCCAGTAAAGCTCATCATGTTGGTTTATGCACTGCACTCAAGAAATTGCTGTCATTTAAGCACAATTTGATGCCATTTAATTGCAATATCATTTCAAACATGTTCCTTGACCGTATTGCCCCAGTTGAGTAAATCTGTTAATGTTCAAATCAAATCAAGTTGGCCAGTTTAGGGAGGGTCTATGTATATGAGTCATTCATGCCTCGTTCTGGGATCTTCTTTTCCATCCTGTATACAGTTAAGTCTGTCCGGAGAGCGGTACAAATGTTCAAATCAAATCAGCACACTTTCATGCTTCTCACATTTGCAGCTACAAAATCATGAAGCCAATTTTAACGATGCCATACCTGTTTTGCCGCAGTTATGCACATTTTCTGCCTGCTTTCCACTTTATGATGAGTTCTCAACAGTGTTATCTGTGACGAACCAGAAGTACAACTTGGATCAGTGGACATGGTTCAAAGTAGGTTTATTTAAATAAAAAGAAAATGCGTAACTTGCCCTACTGTAAAGAGGGGATTCCCTTCCTATGAAACTCATACGAAGGTGCTTGTCCAAATGTCAGTATAACCAAAAAACTGTCCTTCGTCTTAACATGTGTCACTATCTGACCCTACCACTAAATGCAACAAACTGCTTTCACCCTGGGGGATTGTCAACCTCCTAGCTGACCCCCTCGTCTTCAGTCTCTTAACATCAGTTCTTTCCAAGACACACCGTGGCCTGGGTTACGGCAATCGTTCTCAAAAAGCAAATCCAGGTTTTAATCATTTCCTCTGCTATACAAAAAGGTACAAAGTCACTCAGTTTTTGATTACTTAATTCACCCAAGCTTTAATTGCTTCTATCCAGAGGGGTGTCTGAATTATCCTCCTCCAACAATGTCTTATCTTGAACCCCACCTCGCTCCCTCTAGATTTCCCACTCTGGGGTATTGTGGGAATTCTACTTTTGCAATTCACTATTCTCAATATCATTAGTTCTTGTGTCCCTCGGCACCCCTCGACTTGAGGTCGGCTCTGCATGGACTCTCTATCTCCTTTTTCTCCTCTTGCTTCTCTACTAGATATTGCATCCCATTCTCCATCACACTGTACAACTTACTCATTTAGGCCCTTGCTGGGGCAACACAATATACAATTAGCTAACATAACAATTCAATGCAACATTCATGCTATCGATTGAAAGGTTGCTTAAAGAACAGCATGACCATTTGTCTGCTAACAACCCTGAAGACTGGTCATGGTTGGCTTTTGCTGTAACCATTCACAACATTCCTAAATCAATGAAAGAGAAGCAATGTCTTTAGTACACATTCCTTAACAGTGATATTTTGAAATTGCCGAGGCTACAAGAGGTTTGGCTCATGGAAAAACCTGAATTAAACCGGTACATGATTTCATGATAACAGCAAAAAAAGAAATCAAGGGCTGCCCATACCGTGGTCTCTTGACAACTATTCAAAACAAAATTGAAATATCTTTTTCACAATGGCTACATTCAACTGCCGACATACAAACTATCAAAATAAGTTGGGACAAAACTATATTCCCCAATACAGATAAAACTTGATTTTTAACATCTATTGAATCCTGCAAAGACTAATGAAAATTCCCTTTTTAAACACACATCAAAAATATTTTCCAACTACTTTCTGTGCCATTCTTCTGATAACATCTGGCGATGTGAACTGTATTTGTTTCCCAGTTGGAGATACCGGCGATAGTGGACATTTTCTGTACAGGTTACAATCTTGCACAAGGGGAAAACACTAATAACTTGACAAGCTGAATAGCTGGTGTATCTATCATATGAACAGAAATGTGAGTGGTGCTATGCCCCTCACAATACATGGGCTAACAAGAAGTCCGGCTCTATTATTGACTATTATTTTGTATCTTCAACCTTGTGTGTGTGTGTGTGTGTGTGTGTGTGTGTGTGTGTGTGTGTGTGTGTGAGAGAGAGAGAGAGAGAGATATGCAAAGTTGCTATCTATTAATTGGCAGTCAAGTACTATACAAATTGAGAGTAAAATGTTCACCTCTTGTACACAATGATAATTTTCGCTGTAATTCTTTTTGTAAAAGCGCTTTTTAATGTCTTGTATGTTGTATAGTAATGTTTACATATTATCTGTATAGTTGTGCAAGGTTTGGTACAACCGTAACACACAAATAAATAAGATTGCGTCCCTTTCTCCTGTTGGGACCTGCCAATCTGTCTCTTTTGTTCGTCTATATTCTTATCTTGCTTTGTATGACTTGGGACTCTCTGTTGCTACTTTACTCTGCTAACCGCCCACTTGCTTTCTTCCTTAGCATCCCACGCCCCTGTTTTCTCACAACGCTTCCACCACGGAGGGGTCAATGATGCTTGTGTCGGCAGTATTGGTCTCCACCTGCCGTTCGGTAGCTTTTTGTTGTGGCAGCCTTCTTGGGGCCTCGCCAGCACTCATGGCTTTCTTGCTCTGTGTCAGTCTCCTCCTACGGGTGAGGGCTTCAGAGCTTTTATAGTTATTTCAAGCGTTAACCAGCTTCTGATGATATGTCAGGAGGAGGGTTCAGTCAGTCACACAGTAAGGCTTTCTCACTTTTACAATATCTGCAGTCCCCTTATAGGCTGAAAGTGCAGTTTTGATAGGGTTTCTCACCCTACCGAGAGTCATTGTCCCCACCAAAAGGGAAGTCACTCCCCTGCCCCAACCACTACGGAGGGCCTTGTGGAGTGGGCTCACCCCTATAGCCTCAATGAGGGTGGCTCCCCTTGGGGTGAAGGTACAAATACCCTGGTTTCGTCACATATCCCAGCAAGGCCTCATTTGTGCACATTGTCATGCTGGTTTATACATTTACCCAATAAATCATGGTGTTAATGTCTTTTATGTTGCATAGTAATATTTACTGTGCCACATGCCATTTTAAATTTCCAGCAGATCAGTGTCCTATGCTACACACACATACACGCATACATACACACATGCAAGCTCACATATGCATATATAGCAAAACATGTGTGACAGTGTACCAGCAAGTTGAAAATTGGGAGGGTGGATCCCTTCCATCCATAGTAAACCAGTGGTTGCTCAACAGGTCACTGGTACTCTGGAATATGCAATTTTTCTCTTTTCCTCAGTAGTGAATGTCCCCATGCATCAAAGGTAATGCAAGGATGAACCCTATGGCCTGGCCAGAAGGGACACCACTTCGCGCACTGCTGTTTCTATGGCATACATTTTTGTTTGCAATTTTCAGTTTGCGTTATTGAGACATATCAGGCATTCATTGTTTCAATCCAGTTTGAAATAAATAAGGCAATGTTCATAGAGATATGAGCATATACTGATTGTTTGGATCCACTAATTTAAGCTGCAGTGGCATTTGGAGATTTCCGAATAAAATAACACTCCGAAAGTATTTCATCTTATGAGCTTACATGCTTTTTCTATAACAAAAGAGACATTCTTCGAATATACACCATTTTGAAAGTGATGTCCATTTGTTTTTTCTAGTGGCTGTGCTGGAATCAATACTGTCCATTGAAGCTAGTAAAACTGGCATGCCAACAGTCTCCAAGCTCTTGCAGACACCGTAAGTCACATTTTCCTGTATATGTTCCTCCAAATGACAGCAGTAACTATTCCATGCATAATGCCTTGACGAGTACTCCATTTCTCGAGGCTTAAGCAGCTGTTCTAGTTTCAAATATTTCAGTACTTGAAAGAATAGTTTTCATTGTCTTTATTTGAATTTTATTTTGTATTTATTTGTTGTAATGTTACAGCACAAGCTTGCTTTTCACAACATTTGTTTAAAAGAGAGTTAATTTAGCAATGAATTAAAACAATTCAACTTAAGTCAGTCTTACATTGCTCAATAACAAAATTCCTAGTTTACCTTCTTAAAAATTATTCATAACCAAGACATACAAGTCATTTTATTAGTCTTGTAGTGTGACCGGGCATATTCCCTTGGCCGACCTTTTTCTCTATCTGATTCAAGTCTGATTATGTATTGTCACCTAAATTATCCTTAGCTTGCTCTAGTTCAGACAGAGCTACTTCTCATCCATGTATTATTGCTGGCATATAGTGCAGTGACAAATGCATCAGAATCATGCACCAAATGACCCATGAGTCTTCACCGCTTTTTATCTAATGTGGAACATTTTGTGAGTAAGTGCTTTAGAGTTTCAGCTGTGTCTTCCTCTTGGTAGCTTCTTTCATTCCTCGGGATGTTCAAACGAGGGCCGGATACTACCAGACAAAGTAATACATTAAATCTGGCATACATAAAGTCTCCTCATTCTGACATCCGGAAACTTGAGTAGGTACGGTTGGGGCGAGCCAGGGATATAAGCTTGCTCTATGCTCTTGTGTACAGTCGCCCTTAAAAAGATCAATGTTAAATCAAAAGTCCCATTCAAAGGCCTTTAAGCGTAATGTGGCAACTAGTTTGTGGAATTCTAAAGTCCAGTTGATGGGCCATTCAATGGTCTTTGTAAAAGACAGGCAGGCGTCTCGAAGCACCTTTCATTTGTTATCCCCATCTCTTGGCCTAATAGTAAATTTGTTGATTTTGAGCCAGAAGATTATCTTTCTAATACTAAGCATAGTTGTTAATGAAGTTCTTCCCAGCTCTATTGTGCATGCTGGTAAACAGTTGGGAAATCCAAGAATACGACGAAATGTCACCCCCTCCAGTTTATTTAGCCACTTTAGGCTTTTCATATTACAGGTTTCCAGGACGTATAAAATCGTGGGAACTATACTCTGTATACAGTGATCAAACCATAAATACTATATCCATTATTTGTCCGAACAAACCTCATGATGGATCCAAGTTTCCTGTTTGTTTTTAATTCAATATCGACTTTAAATTGACTCTCTGATGCTTTACTTGTTATTTTGGAAGCCAAATATGTATAAGTCTGCACTGTTTCTATTGTCTTATTGTCCACATACAGACCATCCTTTAGCGGGCGCTGCTTGGTTCCAAAGTACTTAGTTTGAATTTTCTTATAGCTCAAACTAAAGTTGCTGTCCTCCGAATAGCTTAAAGCATTCATTGCCCTGAGGAGGCCGAACCTAGTTTGATCTATAATAACTGTCATCCACGTAGGTTAACAAACATAGATGTTCTCCACCCAATTTGGGGGGGAAATTTGAAGTATTAGATAGGATGACAAGCAGGGGCTATAACACGCACCCCTGCTTTAGACTCCCATTTACTGTTATTAATTCAGTACGTTGACCAGCGCCATCTAGCCAGACTCTTACTGAAGTATCAGAATGCAGTTGCAAAGCAGATTGAGTACCCCTTTATATATATCCTTATTTCCCAGTTTCCACGCAGAGCTGTAGTTGATAAATACTGCATATAATGCTCCCAACACTAAGATATTATTGGTGGTCGAGGAATATCTTTGGAATCCCAAATAGGGCATTAGTAGTATATTTGCTTCTTTGACCCACTTTTGGAGAGCTCCGAGTATTTTTGTGGCGAAGACCTTGCTGGTCACATCCAGTATCTTCCTCGTGATCACAGATGTCAAAGTGATACAAAGGGTTCTTATACTGCTGTTCTTGCAAGGTATAATATGTTTCCTTGACATACGTTACCCGCTTATCTTTAGTGACGTTATAAATTATGGGTGCACTTTATTTTACAATCTCACTATTTACTAGTGCCCAAAATGTTTTTGTATCTTTGGATGCTAGTATCTTTAGTATGCGTTGACATTTTTTATTACTGACTGACATCTGATGTCTCTTGAGCCAGTTTTTTAACCTATTTTTTTTAATTTTATTTCTGCATGACCTTCCGCAGGATATATTCCCAGCACTCTAGGTATATTGCGTATGCATCTTTGGAGCTGGCACTTTATCTGCAATCTAGCTATCATAGGTTTCATGGACTACTTTAGGTTTCCCACCCGGGCAGTCCTTTTCCCATTTGTTCAAAAACATTATTATCCATCCATCATATTCTACTTGTGTTCGAGGTCTCAGAGAATGTTCTCTTTTACAGCATTCTCTCAGATTCAAATTCAAGGTCCTGATGTTTTATCTGTACCAATAAAGGCAATTACCTTGCCTACTTACAATTTGTGAGCTTTTCATGCAGAGACTCGGGCTCTCTTTCATGATGTCAATTTTCAGATTTATGACATCATGATCACTGTTATGAGTGTTGTGCAGCTTAATAGATATATAAATATATAGTCCAAAATGGTTCCCCATATGCCAAGTGGGGAAACCCGCTGCTCACCCATTGACCATCACCATTTCCACAGCCATATGTTGCAGTAAAATGTGCCCTTCCTTGTCACCTATATTTACTTGGAACTTGGCATCCGGTATTTGCTCTCGCAATTGTTTGTAATACTATTATCATAGGGGAAGGAGCAATGAACATGGAAGTCACCGCCTAAGATCACCAACATGGCGGTCTTCATGTTTATGTATGACGATCTTTCCTCTAGGTGTGTACCTCGAGGTGGTTTATAAACATTAATTACCAAAGCTTTTTTGCCTTTGTTTATTTGTGCAACCACAAGGACAATGTTAGGAGTGTTGTTAGGCATTCTGATTTGAGTATAGTTAAGTGTTCCTAATTCTTGAGATAAGACCCCACTTCTGGTGTCCTGTTGACCCTTTCCTGGCAGCATTTATCACTGGACTATAGCCATCCAGCTGGAATTTCTTTCTCAGCCATGTTTCCTACAAACAAAAAATATCCATGTTGTGAAACAGCTAGGAAGTAGAGGATCATGCTAGATGGCCAAAGTCTCTTGTGTTCCAGGTGGCCATTAGAATAGGTTTTTTTAATTCAATCTAGGAACCAGGCCTTTTCTGGTTAAGAATGGTGGGTGGCCAAGACCAATCAGTACACTTGTGTAGATTGTGCCCAAGTGGTATTTCTGGTTCTTCTCTTGTCTTCCTGTCTCTGTACTGGGTATTCTTAGTTCTGTATGACTGTATGTTCTCGCAAAGGTCCACTGACCCCATGGTTAAGTCATACCCATCTTAAAAAAAGTCTCCTTTGAGGTCAATATGAACCACGCCACTTGTGTTGATTGGCAGTGGATTCCTCCTCTGTTTCAACACTTTTGTCGAGCTTTGAGGGGGGCCATAGATGGGATTTCATCATGTGTTTCACACACTAAATACGGTAAGTACACATCTTGCATCTCATCTTGCTCTGGTGATGGTAATTTACAAGCCAATCCTAGACTCACTTCCATTAACATTGATTTGGGACCGTTTGTAACTTGGGGAGCTTTTTTTTTCTGGATAAGCCAGGTTATTCCTTCTCTTTTGGCCTCTGTATTTTTGACCTCCTATTCCCCTTTTCAAGCCTGAGGGGAGAAGGGGCAGATGTATTTTCCGCAATAACTGTTAAGAGACAGTCTAGTTGTTCAGCATCTGCTTGATGTTTTAACTGTTTGTTTGCCTGTCTTTTGTTTCTTGTTTAAACAAGCCTTCTTTTTCTGTGGTCTCACTGAATTCGTGGGGCTTTCTGCTAATGTCTGAGGAGATGCTATTGGTTGAGGTAGAACTATAACCTCTAGGCAGAACTGATCGTTATGTGTGGACAAATAAGCCACACTTAAGTTAACGTCCCTCAATCCATTATCTTTAGGGCTGGTGGCTTCCGGAGGGAGTTTGTGCATATCCCATGCTATCTGAGCCTGCTTAGAAGTAGATCCTTCTTGTTTAGGCATTGACAAGGTATCCACAATTTATTTTTTGAGCAGGCCTATGCTGGCTCATATCATATATTGGTTTCTGTATACTCTGGTACACCACCGATAACCTATGTAGTTCAGCAAGTAGTGAAACATTATGTTTAAAACAGTGGCATTCACCCGCTTCATCTTATATAGCAGAAGATATTTGCGAGCTGGGTAAGACAGGAGAGTTTTGAGGGGGCCTGCAGCTTAAGTTGCTGAAAGACAATTGTGTATTACCGGGTGCCATGTCCAGACAGTTTGTGGGGGTGGGGGGTTTAGTTTCTTGTTCATCATTCTTGCTGCTGCCATTATGAAGACTGAGGCATAGATCCAATAATTAATTGTTATCAGTTATTGGATCGCTTGAGGAATTTGTGTGACCCTCTTTCTGTTCCGCTTCAGCTCCTTCCCCTCTTTTTGCTTCTGCTATTACAAAAAAAGATGTTCTTTTCATTTTTGAGCTGCGAGTTAAATGGGTACTATCACTGCGCCTCCTTCTCTTCAGGGGGGAAATTTCCTTCGTACGACTGTGTAGATTGTAAGCCATAAGGGCCAGATCTTCCCCACTCACAATCTACAGTAATAAGTATGTAAGCTTTATCGGTCTCTTACCAGTGTATGCAGCAATTCCTTGGCAGCATGTTGCAGCAGTCGGAGAAGGATGAAGTTAAGTTTGGGCGAAATCAGTACAAGAAATAGATGCCACACAGTGCAGTCTTCAGCTCTCAGCCCACAGACTGCCGACAAACACTTTTCCACATTTCACATGCAAACGCGAGTTATATCACATTACGTTACGTTACGTTACACAGAAGCACCTTCTTCCTGTGCTCAGCAACTCTTGCATCAATTAAATAGTATTGTATGCAGTCTGCCCTACACTGCCGACTAACACTTTTACACACTTTGCACGGGCTTTGTGTGTGAAAGCTGGTATTATCACATTCGCAGAAGCCCCTCCTTTGTGTGTCCACTCAGCAATGCTCACATCAATTAAATAGCAATCCATGCAGTCTGGTCTCCACTGCTGACAGACACTTTTCCACACTTTGTCTTTATTGCTTTGGTCACTTATCTACAGAGGCTTCCTAGCTTGAAAAACCCCCAAGAGGTAGAAGAATGTCTCTTATTAACTGTATTTCAGAACAAGGATATTAGGAAATCAACATGAGAGAAAGATTTCTCAGCAAACGTTCTGCCTTTTGGCAAAATGACTTCTGCTCTGAAAGCACAAAGGGGTGAGTAGTGGCTAAAACGCCTACTGAGCTTTACACAAACACAGCAAGGATCCCATTAATAAAGGTGAAACAGGCACAGCTCCTTCATCTCTTTTGGCATCGCGGGCAGGCTATGTTCTTCGGGAGGGGTGTGAGCTGGCACAGATGCAACCCATACAATACTAGCACAGGTAACACAATGAAAGAATATCCAATCAAGGATCTACAAAAATAGGATCTTTAAATGCATTCAACTAATAAAAACACTACTGGCCCACCCCTGTACGGGTAAACACAGCAACAGTGGACTTTCTAAAGGGCCACCCTGGGTTTGTAGACAATGGTGCTCCGGCAATATTTTAGAAGCAAAATGTCATTCATAAAGAGGTCTTTAAAAAGGTAGATAAGGTGGGCTTAAAAGTCGCAAAGGTCCTTTAACTCTGTATAGGAGGATTGGTCCCCTTCAAATACCTTATTTTCCTGTCTCTCAGGCCCAACAGTATTGAGCCAGAGCTTTTGGCATTAAACAGGGCGTCTAAGGGAAACTCCTAAGGGTATGAGTCTTCCGGGGTGAGGGGCAGAGTGGGGGGGGGGAGTTCTCTGATCAACAAAACAACTTAGACTTGGCTTTGCCTGGTGTACTCCCTTACCAGGACTTTCTCATGTGGCTTCTTTACTCATTTGAAAACTTGAATTTGCCTGGTATACTCTCCTGCAAGGGCTTTTCTCATGTGATTGACTTTACACACTTGCAAACATTAATTTTCCCATGTGAAAAACCTGAAGGTGTGTCACGACTCAGTCCCCAGGGATCCCTTATTTAGGTGGCAAGGGAAGGGCCACCGCTGTTGGATCCAGACCCTGGGGGTGCACAAGTGAGGAAGGATCACCTGGGTAGGGGTCCTCAGGAAGTGGGGAGGAGACACCGGAATGTGAGGCATGGTCCCCCATATTCCTGCTACCTTTATGGGATACTACAACTCCCAGAACTCTACTCGTTTCCTTATCAGCCCAAGTACTGAGATGAGGATGAGGAAGAGGAAGGCTGAGTCTAGGAAGATAACCACTAGTAACATGCACTGGCCTTGTCCCACTAATAAGGTCAGACAAGATCAGGCACTCAATCACAATCACACACACCTGAAACACATGGACCACTATCCAAACTAAAAGGTGGAGCACAGAAAGACACGGAGAGTGAGACTGGCCCAGTGGGAAGGCAAGCTGGATGGCGAGACAGAGGCCAGCTAAGAGAGAGTTGCAGAGAACCAGGCAAGGGAGAACGGGATGCCGAGACGCTGACAGGCTGCGAGTTGAAGCAGGAGAGAGCATGGCGAGGGAGCGTGGTTTCCAAGAAGCCGTAGAGTTCAGAGAAGGGAGCTGAGGGGCCGGCTAATCCCTTTCCTCCATGCGCCAGCAAACTGCTTGTTTCCTCCCCTGGGCCGTGAGGCTGCCAGGGAGTGTCTGAGGGGCTGGTGGGCAAGACCCTGACCTCGACGAGCAGAACACAGGACGTGCGAAAGCAATCACAGCCGGTGAGTTCAAAGAAAGGGAAAGCCCAGTTTGTGATACACATGATTGTGGGAAGCTACAGTGTTACATGCAAGGCTACATGTTGAGGGATAAAGACATTGAATTGAAAGCTTGAATGTATATAGCCGGCGAGGGAGCCGATGAGAAACATAGTAACAGGGCAGTGCCATTTGAGAAGGCACATTGTTAAACGCTTCTTAAAAGATAACAGATCAGTGAATAATGAAAGCAAAATGTGTTGAAAGCAATTGAAGGAAAGGGCACGAGGGAAGGAGAGTGTGCAGATATCCCGAAAGGCTAATGTGAAAGTGAATTGATATTTTTGTGAAACGAGGAGCAAGTTGCAGTGGACCCGTCGTAATGAACCAGATGCTTTTGTGAAATAAGGAGCACAGTGGCTGAAATCCTTGTTCTGTAAAACCAAGTACAAGAGGCACGGAAATTGAGAAATCAACCCTGTTGTCAGAGTGGTCACGCATAGGGGTGAGAATACTAGGCAGTTGCAAAAGTCTCTGACAGATTAAGAAAGTGAAGTACAAAGGTTGGGGAAGGGAGTTCTTCCCGAGCTCTATGAAGCAGAGTCATTTGTGTGGAAAGTGTTTCAGCCATGTTTAAGTGTTTGAAGGAAATGAACTAAGAAGGAACTTTGCGAATACCTGTTTGTTTGAGAATTGTGAAGCCAGGTGAGGGAAGCCCGAAAGAATCCTTTGAAGAGAACGGTGATGCATGTTGAACAGACTTTGGAATAAGCGAGGGAAGCCAAACAGATTAATGGGAAATCTTTGAACTGTGCATATTACCCACCTTGAAGGAACTTAGTAAGAACCCCAGTGAACTGAACTTTGGGAAGGGAGTTCTAAGCCACTTTCATTGCCATTCTGACATTCTTTTGATACACTCTTTATTTTCATACATTTTTCCCACACTTAGGTTTTTTTTTTTAAACAATTTTTATTATTTTAAACAAACAACACTCCAAACATTACAAACATTTAGAACATTCGTGATCAATATTAAAGACATTACTTTATAAAATGCTCTCTTCTGTCCTCCCCCCTCCATCCCCAATAACTCGAGCCATCATATCCGCGCCATCCACTTGAGCATCTTCAGGTGTCTCGATTATCATCACCTCATCAAAGTCTTCTGTTTCGTATTCGGCCTGGTGACGGTTTACCATCGAAGTCACCAATTGCCTCCAGGCTATCAGGGGACCCACCTCCTTCTCCCCACCTCTAGTGACAGCTTCATACCAGGCCGCGGTTTCTGCTTCAGCCCATTTCAGGAGGTCTGCCCACCACACCTCTGCTCTAGGCCAGTGGGCCGCCTTCCAGCCCATTGCGATTCTGCCCTTGGCCAAGATATAGGCCAAGTCCTTCATCTTGCTAATATGCTTTAGATTACGTGGCCTAGGGAAGCTCCCAAGCATACATGCCCAAGCAGACCCCACGTCAAGCACCACCCCACTGCTGGCCATTCGTGTTTTCAGTTCTACCCAGAATCTTTTCACTTCCGGGCAAGCCCAGAACATATGCAGCAGCCCAGCCTCCTCCTCCCCGCACCTGGGGCATTTTTGTATAGCTGAGCCCCCAAACCTGGCTATTCTGCCGGGGGTCAAGTATGCTCTGTGGGTGACATATAGTTGGATCTGCTGGAGTCTCGCATTCCGGGACACCTTCTTGTGGTACCTTTGGGCTCTTCCCCATTGTCCATCCGTCATGGGTTCCACCACCTCCTCCTCCCAGTCCTGCCTCATTTGAAGCAGCTCCTTCCCCGCCTTCGTGCTCAGTAGCTCATATATCCGAGATATTTCATGGTCACCCTCCGAGACATTGTACATCATTTCGATGGTGGCGTCAGGTTCTTCTGCAAGTAGATCCTGGAGTAAGTAATATATTGGCCTTTATGCACCCGGTCTCTTCCATTATTCTCTGAAATTCTAATGCCTCCCCCTCCTGCCATATATCTCCGAGGGTGGCCAGGCCCACCGGTTCCCATTATCTGCGGACCTCTTTAATCAATTGTGAATCTCCCCCACATAACACCACCAACGGGACCTGCTGAGAGAGCGGGTCCGGGTCACCCACATTTCGCCATGCTCTATGCCAGACCTCCCAGCCCAGCACCAGCAGTCTCCCCATCTCCGACACTTTCGTTTTGTGCAGCCACACTGTCTCTTTTAGGAAGTATGGGGCAGAATCACACTGCAAAAGCCTGGCTTCCACTGATTTGTCTTCAGACAACCACCTGGCTACATTAGTAGCTGACCCGCCAAGTAATACAATTCAGAGTTCGGCAGGTTTATACCCCCCTTGTCACACGGGTTTTGTAATTTCCAGAGTGCCACCCTGTTCCTAGAATTATGCCATATGAAGCCCCGGCACAGGCCCTGAAGTCTGACAAACGTTTGGGTATTAAGTATGGGACATTTACAAAAAAGTTTAGCAGTCTGGGCAAAACCACCATCTTAAGCAAAGCTGATCTTCCCATCATGGCGAGGTGCAATCTGGACCAAAATATCATGCTATTTTTGATACCTTCGACAGCTTTCTCCGTGTTGTATTTGTGCTCTACCTCTATCTTGTGGTATATGTTTATGCCTTGGTATCGAAACATCTCGGTCTGCCAAGGTATCTGCAGAATGGGCAGTCTTTCTAGTGGAATACCCTTGTATCTCCCCAAGGGGAACACGCTGGACTTCCTCGTTCCATCACCTCCAACACATATTGCAGGTTCTCTTCTGGGAAACGCAGGTAGAGAAGCATGTCATCGGCATACAGTGATATCAAGTGTGTGCTTCCTGCCGTACGAATCCCCACCTCGCCATATTGTTGCCTAAGGCAAATTGCCAACGGCTCCAACGCAAGGATATATAACATGGGCGACCAGGGGCATCCCTGTCTGGTCCCCCTGCTGAGTCGCCATTTATCTGAGATAATGGTGCCGGTTTTGATCCTTGCAATCAGGGAGCTGTATAACATCTTGACCCATCTAATGTACCCCGGCCCTATCCCGTACCCTTTCAAGGTCGCCATCAACCATGGCCACCTCACTGAGTCGAAGGCTTTGACCGCGTCCAGCCACACAATGGCCAACTCACCCGGATCTGCCTCTGTTTGATCAATATGATGTAGCCTCCTGTGATTGTCCGTGATGTTTCTGCCGGGGACATAGCCTGTTTGGTCCGGGTGTATCAATCTGCCAATTACTCGCTTAAGCCTGTTGGCAAGCACCGCTGTGAGTATTTTGCTACCTTGATTGAGCATCAATAGGGGCCCGTAGGACCCACAGTCCTCGTTCGGCTTGCCCGGTTTCAAGAGCGGGATGATCACCGCTTCTCGAAGGGATTCTGGCAACTCCCCCGGTTTGTAAGCCTCCATGCACATGGCCAGCAGCGGCTGGAGTGACTCCTGCTTGTACGTTTTATAGAATTCGCTGGGTAACCCATCCGACCCAGGCGCTTTACACGTGGTCAGGTGCTGGATCACTGTCTCCAGTTCGTCTGAGGTGATTGGGGCCTCTAAGTCTGCTTGTTCCAAGACGTCTAAGGTGGGCAGCCCTATATCCTCTAGTGTTTCCAGCATTTCTTGACCCATGTCTCCACCTGTGTCCTCATAAAAGCGTTTATAATATCTGAGGAACTCTTCGTTTACACCTTCCTGGGTATTGCAGATCTGGCCTTCCGCGTCCCTGACTACTCTAATCACCGGTCGGGGTGTTTCATTTTTGTACAACCAGGCCAGCAATCTGCCCGGCTTGTCTCCTCCCGCATGTTGTCTTTCTACATATTTCTTGTAATTCAGCTTCCATAGTCTATCCCAGAGCTTGCTGCTAGCCTTTTGCAACTCCCTCATCTTTGCACCTTCTTCCCGGGTGCCCCCCCCCCCCTCGCATCAAGTCCTCTAATTCTCTCTCCGTTTCCTGCAACTCTCTTTATATACCCCCTTGGAGCCCCTTGGATTTTGATATGGCTACCCCCCGCACCACCATCTTGAATGCCTCCCATACTGTTCCCATTGATTGCACGCTGCCGGTATTAATATCAAAATATTCCGTGATAGCCTCCCTTAGGTCTTCTCTGAATCCTGGGTCCATCAGGGCCACAGCTCTGAGCCTCCACGTCGGGATAGGCGCCCTGGGGGGATGGTGCCGCCACTCCAAGACCAAAGTTGAATGGTCCGAGAGCACCCTGGCTTTATATTCTGCGCCCAACATTTCTCCTGCTATCTCAGCGGCAGCAAACACGTAATATAGCCTGGTATGCAAGTCATGCGGCGCTGCGTAATGCGAGTATTGCCTATCCATTGGGTGCAACCGTCTCCACACATCCTCCAGTTTGAGGTCAGTCAACAGTGCCCCCAACGATTTGGCTGCTGGAGTTGGATTTCCTAGCTTACTGTCTGACCTATCTATCTCAGGGTTTAGGGTGCAATTAAAATCGCCTCCCCACAATATTGCGCAGCCTAACAGGGGGCTAATTTTACTATATAGAGACCTAAAGTAAGCTGCACTATCATGGTTAGGGACATATACATTTATAATGTTCACTTCTTGATTCTCCAGGAGTCCCTCCGCCACCACCATTCTGCCGTCTGGGTCTGTCGTCGACCGGAGCAGCTGAAACGGCACATGCGGTGCCACCCATATGAATACCCCTCTTGCATATGCTGAGTATGTGGATCCCGTGACACTACCCTTCCATTTTCTCCTAACCACCTCCAGTTTCTCTTTGGTGAGGTGGGTTTCCTGTAATAAAGTTATGTCAATCCTCAACCTCTTCAAATACATCATTACTTTATTATGTTTTAGGTAACTATTGAGGCCCCGCACGTTCCAAGTCACAACTCTAAGGTTACCCGACGCCATTGATTTGGTGACCTGTCTCTCCTCTCTGATTCCCGTGTCATTCCGGAGTCTAGCTCATTTCCTTCCCAACCCCAACAACTTCCCCTTCCCTCCGTTCCCCAATCACACCCCACTGCACACAACTCTCTCCCTCCCCCCTCCCTGCCCAGCCCCAACAAATGCCCAGCTCCATCCCTGGATCTCAGGCCCACCCGCATCTGGTCCCTCCTCGGAACACCGAGGGCTAGGTCTCTGCAGGGTGTCACCGGACTACCAGTGACCTAACTAAGCTTAATGCTATAGGGGTTCAAGGGTTGTCTACCGGGAGCTCCCGCTTATATGATTAGGATTATTAAGTTTAAACGGATCTTGCAAGCAAGTACTTCCCAGACAGCACATTCCCTGTAAGCCATTATCCAATGCTATATTCTAGTCCCAGTGTCTCGCGCTATGTCACCCTGGGTGCCTCGGCCACATGTCACTTATCATTTTCAGCTCCCGCCTGGATACCCGATTCTTGGTGGCAGCTCTGCATATCCAGCCACCCCATGGCATCCTCTGGGGTTTCAGAAAACAAAGTTTTGTTCTTATGGAACACCTTGAGCTTGGCCGGGTAGAGCAGCATATACCTGGCCCGTTTCCCGCAATCTTCTTTTCACCACTCCGAAGTTCATTCTGCTGCGCTGCACCTGCAAGGTGTAGTCTGGGTACGTGGTTATTTTCGCTGGTCCCCTTTCGATCGTTCCTCCGGAAGAATTTGAGTATTTTTTCTCGATCCCGATAATTCATGATCTACCCGATCAATGTACTGGGAGGGGTCCCAGGAGGCGGCTTCCTCGTCAGAGCCCTGTGTGCCCTTTCGGCAGCAAATCCCTGAGTCAATGCCCCTCCAGTTATTTCCTGCAGCAACATAGTTTATACGTATTCCGTGGGATTGGGCCCTTCAGTTCCTTCTGGCAATCCAATGATGCGGATCTTACGTCTGGCGCGCCCTTCTGCTTCTTCCGCTCTGCTCTCTAGGTTGCCCACCCGCTGCACAAGGGCATGAAGTTCCAATTTGTGGGCGGCGCAATCCGCCGTGTTCGGGGCCATCTCCTTTTCCAAGTCCCCGGTGCGCTCCGCCAGTGTTCTCACGTCTTGTCTAAGTAGGTTTACCTCTTCCTGGTCCGCCCCGACCTTAACGTCCAGTGCCACCTTCAGTTTGTTCATGGCCAGCCCCAGTTTAGTCTCCAAGGCAACTTTCAGGTCCACAATCGCAGCTAGCACCTCCTGGATTGTGCCCGGAGCCTCTGCAGTCCCGGTGGTAGGTTTGTCTTTACGTCTGGCCCCTTCTGCCCCTGGCGATGTCTTCGCATAGTCATCTAGCGTGGGCTGCTTTCTTCTCGGTCTTACAGTTTTGTTAGACATTGTGCTGCACCAACTAAGTGTGTGCCAGCACTGCAACTTCTCGTTTGAAGGCCTGCGTAATGTCTGGCTGTTCCTGGCATTTGGGGCCCACCTTGGCTGTGTTGGGGGTATGTGCCGACTGCCCGCTCTGCTCCTGGAATGGGCTATGTCCTCCCACATACCAGGTCTAGCTCGGTGTTATTCCACAGGCTTGCGCTGTGATTCTCCCAGTCACTGGTGGTTGGGTGTGTTCGCTGGTTCCACACACTTCTGCACCGGGACCCGACAGGGCCTCCCGGCTATTTGACCTACAGTGATGTCTTTAACACCTTCTCCGGACCCGTACCGGCACAGGCTACCTTCTGTGTACCCTCTGGAGTTCTGCATATATCCCGGAGTGAGCTGCTTTGTTCTGCCTCATTATAGGTAACGGGGTCCATCAGTGCCAGGACCTTGTACCGGCGGCTCATTGGCCTCTCTCCTTCACCTGGCTAGTTGCATGGGGGCCCTAGTTCCATGTAAATGTCTCTGCCCCCAGTGTCACCTCCTTCGGTCTCCAGGCCCAGGCGCTCAGATTTCCCTTTTCTCTGACCTATGTTAGCAAGCTGCAACTGCTCAGCTGCCTTGGATGTCGCACTGTATAAGGGGTCTGTGCACGCACTCATTCCAGGGCTGGATGTGCTTCTACTTGTTTCTGATAGATGCCGCCGAGGAGCCCAGCTGGGCACAACCCTCGGGGCACTCTGACCCTCCGATTAAGCCCCCAGCGTTCGAAGAGGCCCCCACCGCAGACCTCCCTATGCTCCTCTCTGGTGCACCAGGTCGCAGCACAGCCAGTTAGACCACCTCCAGGTGCCAGCCGTGTTTAGACCTCTCTGCGGCTGTCCCGAGCTGGTTTTGACACTGCCCACCCGGCGATCCGGGTCTCCACAGGGGCCGGCACTTCTTGCTTCATCCGGTCTCCCCAAGCTCCAATACCGCGGGGGCCTCTGCTCCGCCGGGCACTGTGGGATCCAACTTCGAAACTCGGAGAGCACAGCACCAGCTGTCTTGCCACACTGTGTTCAGCTGCGGCGACGCTGCCATGTACCTTTGGGTCTGTCTCCCTACTTGTGATACCATACCTGCCTCACACCTGGTATATTCTCCTGTCAGGGCTATCCTCATGTGATTCACTGTACACACTTGCAAACTTGACTATGCCTTGCATTCACTTTATCATTTATTTTGATAACGTTTCCGGCGCGCCCAGTTTCCCTTCTCGGGACTCACCAGCTTTCCTTGGTGTTCTTCAGCTCTTCCACAGTAAACGGGTTACAGCATTCCAGGGTCCCTCTTCCCTTTCACAGGCTTGTTGACTTTGCTCAGCTGCTCCCACGTCCCTCATGGCTCCCGTCTTGCTGTGGAGCCTTTCTCATTGTTTGGTACTGCTGCTTGGCTCCCATGGCCATCAAGGAGACTTCCCTCTTCTTCCTGTCACAGCTCTGACATGGCAAACCTGCATCTGCAGTCTTCCTTCCTAAACCATCCCCCTGAGCAGACTGGCTCCACGGTCTGCTTTGCCACTTGGTCTGCATCAAGAGGACGAAGCTTTCCCAGGCAGCGTCTCAGCTCTCTATGCCGGTTGGGATATTTAAATGTCCCAGCACCTATCACAGGTTTTCAAACACTAGAGTGTGTGATGTGCTTCTCAGACTCATTGATCTTCATTACTACGTTCAGTCTCCTCATCCCAGTATTTCTATGCATGTGGGATTGATATGCAGTTCTTGGAAGCTTACTCATGGAGTATTGAAAAATGCCTTTTATAGATTTGGTGGAGGTTTGCAGAGAACAATAAGCCATAAGGGCTTGAGATATGGAGGGGGCTTCCCTAAAAGGGAAAGTGGGGGTATATGCTCTCATCTGATTATGCCGTGTCATCCACTTGAGGGTTGCCTCTCCCCAGGATATCACAGGGGCAACATACTGGTCTTGGAAGCAAGGCCAGGCATAGCAACGGAGATTTGAACCCCGGATCCTCGCTTAGAAACCTAACCCGGGTATTAAGTGTAATTAAAAAACTATTAAAAAAATGTAGCCCCCCCCATATAGCTGCCCCTAGGGTCAGCATCTGGTAGTGGCTGCCGCCCCCTGGCCACATGGGGAGAGGCTACCTCTGTAAATGGAGTCTTGACAGCGTCAGATTCATCACAGTACACCCGGGCCAAATGGCTAATACACACCAAGCCACCTCACCAAGCTGACAATGACACCCAAATGTTTGTTGGAATGAGCCACCTCACCAAGCTGACAATAATTTTACTTCCAAATGCTTGTTGGTTTGTAATTGTATGATCCCAATAGCCATCATGTCATACAAGATATGGTTGATATTATTAATCCACTGCCACCACGCTGACTAGGGGCACACAATTTTAAAATTTTGAATTTGTGGAGATTGCAGTTAATAAGCCACATGTGCCTTTTGCAGCTTTGGGTTCCAGCAGATGAGTTCAGGAATGTGCATCTGACCTTTGAACCTTCCCCATAACTATTTCAGGGCAGTTGCTGGGTGATGTCATTGGACCGTATGTGGCTCGCCATCGTTTTTGGAGCATTTATGAAAGAGAGTTTGATTCTTTTTTTTATTGTGTTTGGTTGAAGTTTTGAATGAACACAATCAACCTTTACAATATGACAACTAAACAGCAAGAATTACAAACATAATAACAAAGTTAATGCAAGTTAATAAAAAAGCTTTAGTATGACACTTCAGTTAATTTTCATTAATTTCAATCACAAATTTTAAAAACACGAAGTAATTCCTATCCCTTTTAACATCACATTATTTCCAACCTTAGAACATAATTCAATCCTCAGTTTTAAGACCACACAATAATTGCTATCCATTTTAACGTCACATTATTTCCAACCTTAAAACTGATGATAAAGCCCCAGACTGCCATTGCAATTTTTTAATTTTGTAGGCTTACTAACATTTGTCCCAGTTTGTACATCGTTATCAACTTTACTAGTGCAATACACAAACTGGCCCAAGTGCAGCATTCCAAAGAATAGGAAACCAGGGCAGTGTAGGAACATATTATTCCATGTCTCAACTTCTGATTGTGTACCACAGTGCCTACAGTAAGAGGCTTCCTTTAAATCCATAATGGGCCATAATATTCCTGGTCAGCATGATGTTAAACCTAAAGCCCATCAATTTACCTCTCACAAGCCTATTGGGACATCGCAGAAGATATGTGGCTATTGTGCCTCATTGGTTGTGCTCCTTTTGCAAGTGGACTAGAGAGGTGTACTTATGCAGCTTCTCAATTGTGACAATCCAGTCCGCTTGACATATGAAACGCTTGACATGACCGGGCCTGACCAACAGGTCTTCTTCATTCAGGCCTAAACCCCTTAATAGGTCCTGACAAAATGTGACAAACTGCATTATCGTCTCATTCTGAGCTTGAGTGATTAAGGTTTGCATGTCCCCATACAGCAACAGGGCTTTCGGTTTACAAAATTTGGCAAATATATATAGCAACTTCCAATTCACTCTGTCTTGCAGCAACAGGCCCAGTTTGTATCTGATGAGCCTAGCAGGGATACAATTAGGTAATTTCAATGTCGCCTCCACAGAGGACCTTCAAACACCTCTACTTACTCCCAGATCCGCGGCTGCAAGGCTTCGATTCCGTATAGTAATTTGGGCACCTATTCTGCCTCATAGAACTTCACAGCTGAACTGGAAGAGAACTTCCCAAACTTGTTATTAACCTTCACCAATAAGAAGAGCAGTGGCCTTGCTCTTACAGCACTCCCACAAACAATACTTCGTCGGCATACTGAGTTCTGGAACACCTAAATAAATCAGGTTATCCACTTGTTTTATTGGCGCTTCATTTACTTTTAATTGCACTGCGTTTGTCGGTCAATTCTAAGATTTTAGTTTTCCTTGGATTTATTTCAAGACCGTTTTTGCTTGCATATTGTGCGAAGGCCTTTAACCCCCAATCGAGTCCCAGCCATGTACAGTCGAACAATAGATAGTTGTCTGCATAAGACAACCAAGTTTAGGGGGAACAAAGGCCACCGGTCTGAGGTATTCTTCGATGTCTGCCATAAACAGTTTAAAAGGGCAGGGCGCCAATACACACCCCTACCTCAGGCCCAATTTATTATCGATTTTCCTAATTGGGGACCCATTCATATTTAGTTTTGAATATTGGATGAGTCATGGAGCTTTGAGAATATTCAGTATTCCATCCGATTGACCCCATGCCGCCAACTTGACCTATGGGCTTCCCCTGTCCACTCAGTCAAAAGCAGACATGAGATCAACAGACGGCACATAGATCGACTCATGTTTTTTTGCTCCAGGCCAGGTCCTGGAAACAATGCAACAGGAAGATATTTAAAGCTGTCCCATGCGTCTGATTTTTCCGGATCATGCATTTCTCCAACATGGGATCTGGCATGGATTCATATGTTCATGAATATTCCCTGTCGTCAGGCTGGGAATCCTCGGTAAAAGAAAAAACAGTTTCACTTTCACGTACAAACTTACAAATCTCAGACTTTCCCCTTTCTATGCCTCTCACCACTCCTCTCTCCTGGAGTGATCACTTTCTCCTTTCCTCCCAGCTCACCCTCTCTACCCCTCAGGCCAAGGCAACTCCATCACTGCCACCCATCTTCTCGGTCATCCGACCCATGAAGCGCGTGTCAGTTGAGGCTTTCGCCACCACTTTCTCAACCCCGACACCCTCCTCTTTGGCGGACCTACACCCTGACACAGCCCTTTCCATGCTCGACACGGTTATATCTGACACTCTCGATGTTCTTGCCCCCATCATGAGGATCCGCCTGGAGCCTAAAGCCAAGTCCAAATCCTGATATGACTCGGACCTAGTCACCCTTAAAGAGGGAGAGGAAATGGCGTGCTTCATGTACATCCTCTGACAAACTGTCCTGCCGCCTTCTCCAAAGGCAATACCGGTTCTCTGTCCGCGCTAAGAAGAGAGCTCACATTCAAGCCCGCTTCTCTGCGGCATCCAACAACTTGGCTGAACGCTTTAAAATCTGCAAGGTACTGGCCAATCCTGCCGCAGTCTCTACCTCTCCTGTCCCTTCCCAGGCCCTCTGCATGGCACTGGCTTCTCAGTTCATCTCTAAAACTGAGGACACCCTGTCCTCTCTCTCTTCCTCTCCCCTTCCTCCCACTACGCCGTGGTCATCCTCTGGCCCTTCTTTTGGCCTACTCTCCTCCCTCCTTATCAGCCTTTCCCATGTTCTCCCCAGACAAGGTTTCTAGACAAGTCTGATCTATGAAAGTCTCGTCAAAAGAGGTTCTTCCCTGTTCCTCCAAAACCATCAAGGACACATCGACTCCCTGGCTCCTGCCCTGGCCGACTTCTGCAACCACTCTTTCGCCACTGGAGTCTTCCCTTCCCCCCTGAAGCACTCCCTTGTGCACCTTCTTCTTAAGAAACCCTCTGCTGACCCATCCTGCATGGATCCCGGCCAACTACCGCCCAATCTCCATCACTCCTTTCCTGGGTAATCTCTTGGAAAAGCTGGCCATCTCCCAGCTTAATCTTCACACTGAATCTGTTGGTTGTCTCTATGATCATCAGTCTGGTTTCAGAGTAGCTGCCAGAAGCACGGAAACTGCTCTCCTGAACATCCGTGAAGACCTGCTCTCCAACCTTGATTCCAACACCCCACACCCCCTGTGTCCTTATCTTACTTGATCTCTCTTCTGCCTTCGACAAGGTCAAACATGCCATCCTGCTCCACCGTCTCCATGATAACCTGAGGATCACCGGTCAGGCCCTGTCGTGGCTGACTTCTTTTCTCTCTGATCGACGCTCCCAGGTTCAACTTGGGTCTTTCCTCGCCTCTATCTCTATCTCTATCTGTCATGTTCCCCAGGGGTCTAACCTCTCTCCCTGGCTGTTCAACCAATACCTGGCACTTCTTGCGGATGACAATCAGCTCATTATCAGGCTACCCTCAGCCATCCCTTCTCCCTCTCTCATCTGACTGTCTGTCCGCCATCCAGGAGTGTTGTGCCGCCAATGATCTCTGCCTTAATGCCAGTAAGACCGAGATTCTCCACATCGGCACACCCTACTTTCCTGTCACTCTCTGGCCGGCCTCTCTTGGCCCTCTTCCTGCTCCCCCATGTGAGGCAAAAAACCTTGGGGTTATTTCGACTCCACACTCTCCTTCTCTCCTCACATCTCTGACGTCTCTAAGAAATCACACTACCAGCTGCACCTTCTCAGAGGTATTCTTCTTTCCTCTCCTTCCTCCAGAAGCTCACTGTGTCCAGAGCTCTGGTACTCTCTAAGCTGGACTATTGCAACAGCCTCTTTCTAAATCTGCCTGCTTCTACTCCCCGCCCTCTGCAACTCATCCAGAACAGGACTGCGAGACTTGTCCTTGGCCTCAAGCCCAGGGATCGTATCCCTCCAGGACTGAAATCTCTGCACTGGCTGCGAGGATTACGTTAAAAACCCTCTACATTGTCCACAAGGCCTTCTTGGGCCTGGGGCCTCAATACCTTCAACTCTCTCTTCCTAAATATCTCTGTTCTCGAGCTCTTTGCTCATCCGCCTCCAACTCCCTCAGGATCATTCGCTTCTCCAAGCAACGAGTTGGTGGTAGATCTTTCTTCGGCTGGGGCCTCCCTCTGGAACAGCCTCCCTGCCCCCCTGAAACTTGAGGAGAACCATCTCTGATCTCTGATTCCGGAAGCACCTCAAAACCTTTCTCTTTGCTTCTGCTTTTTCTCCTCCTCTCCCCTGCTGATTTCTTGGCTGAAACTGCACTTGTTACTTCGCCACCCTCTGAACTCGTGCCCAGGTCCCCTCCACCGCCAGTCGCACACCTGCACTGCCTTCCTAGAACCGGCTGCACTTGGGGACTGTTTTCTGTATCACTACAGCCTCACTACTAACACTTGACACCTGATGCCTGCACTTACCCTTGCCACATGCTGACCGCACTTTACTTATTGTTATTTATTCTATTATCCCATGTACTGCATTGTCCCCTCCCCTTTTTCCCCCCGCACTTTCCCCCTTCCCTTGCGCAATCTGAATGACACCTGGCCTAGTAGGCTCGTTGTCTGTATTCCATCTGTTCCCCCTCCCTTGCCTCGTCACGCCTTGAAACACTTGTGTATAGGCTCGTTATGAATGCCTTTATCATATTATATCATTTCTCCTTTAAACCAATCACTGTCCTCTGGATCATATTGCCCCCATCCAATGACAGTCTTCTCCCTAAGCCCCTCCTCTGGGAACCATCTTTAGATTTTTACTGCACATGTTTTGCGAGTCCGAGTTGGCTCTGCAAGCTACTTCTAGGTGTTTTCGATTGAAAAATGTTCTATTTTTGTTTCGAAAGAGCCTATGTGCTCTCTTCTCCATCTGCCGACAGCGGGGGATCATCAAAGATTCCAGAAGGCCATTGGGCCTACTTTGTGCCCTCCGACCATGACAGAGGAGGAGGAGGGAAGGTCCATCTTCAAGCCCTGAACCAAGCGCAGGCTACAGAATGTGTTTGTTGAAGACAAGTACCTGCAATGCCTTTACTGCCTGCATCCAGCCCATAAGGACAAGGAGGGACAGGCACAGTAGACTGGCAGTGTGGCTTAACGTTAAGGCCTCTGCCCCGTGGCCTTAGCAGGGTCATGCCTCAACCAGGACCGGCTGGTCCGAGGAGTGGTCTTCTAAGTCCTTTGAGGGTGCCTCATCTGTGGGAGCCCAATACGAAGCCAAGAACCGCAAGTCTTGAGTCCACTGGGTTCACCGCGGAAGCAGATCCCAAGGTGGACAATGTGCGATCGACATCACTCTCCGCCTCCATTGCCAGCCGGCAATCGAACTCCTCCTCGAAAAGCAAATCATCTCACCTGGCTAAACTGCGTGACAAGTCTGAGAAGCCTTGGATGGAGAAGGCTAAACAGCCCAATCAGCCCCAATTGGCACAGGTTGGGCATTTGTCGACAATAGAGTTGGTCGTAGCTGCTATGATGACTGCTAAGGGAGCTGGCCCTGTGAAGGTAGCCCCCGCAGCAAAGAAGGTATCCCTGCTCCACGGCGCAGCACCGCTGCAGTAACTTTGGGAAAGACTGCTGGCACGCTAGAAAGGGGGGAAACGGGCTCAGGCCCCAGTTCAAGCCACACAGGAGGCCCCGAACAGCGCTCCCAGGCCCTGGCCAAGCCATGGAGGTCGCGTCCACGGACGACGAGGACCAGGAGTCCTTGCCCAGCGCTCTCCAAAGAAGCGCTTGACTTGTGGCGCTGGGCTGTCGGACAAGAGATGTTCCTCGTCCCTCTTCACGTAGCGGGAGTCAAGAACACCATTGCAGACTCCCTCGGCAGGGAATTGCGCTCCTACCACAAGTGGGATCTTCGGCAGGACCAGGTGGACCGGATCTTCGCCAAGTTGGGCAGGCCCCAGATCGATCTGATTGCGACGGGGGCAAACTCCAAATATCAGAGGTTTGCCAGCAGACTCCACCAACCGAGGAGCCTTGGGAGCTGGAGGGGGCGAGGGGTGAGTGCGCGTTCTCCTTCCCATGGGAAGGGCTTTTTCTGTATGCGTTTCCTCCATTGCCTCTCCTGCTATGAGTTATCAACACACTCAAACAGTGCCAATACAGGATGATATATTCGTCGCCCAGGCATGGCCGAGGCAGATTTGGTATCGAGATCTTCTTAGCATGTCAGCGGCACCTCCGGTAAAGCTGCCAGTAGTCACGAATCTTCTCACCAGAGAAGGTGGTGCAATCCTGCATCACGAACCAAAGATCGCTGAACCTGAGGGTTTGCCTCCTGCAGCCCTAGAGTTTGGAGAATATGAGTTGCCTGCAAAATGCAAGGAGGTCCTCGCCTATGCTTCGTCGACTTTGAAGTGCTATGGTCACAAGTGGAAGCGTTTCACTACGTGGTGCCATTTTCCGAAGATTACTCCTCTGAGGGTCAGGGCCCCGCAGATTCTTCCGTACTTGCTATCCTTGGTCAAGACCAGATTGGCGGTATATCTGGCGGCCATCTCTCCAGGGTATAAATGGGATATATAGGGATCCTGGAACAATATTACCTTATGATTTATCAAAACCTTCCCCAGTGCCTCATTGTCATATAACTTCGAGTTTCAACAGACTCATTTTACATTCAGTTGCATAGGTTGGTCGTCCATGGATGTCCCCTTTCCCTTTATGCACAGTGTTCTTGATACCCATGACCATTCGTTATCCTTAAATTAACAGATTGAACAACATTCCAGGGTACTACTTCCTCCCCCCCTATCCACCACCCCCTTGTAAAGCACGGGAAGCCCATCACTACCATGAGCCATCCCCCTTCAAAAAGTTAATACCTGACATCATAGAGCTGTGTGGCATTACATCATAGCCCAACTGGCACATAATCAGGGATTTCTGCATAATTACATCAAACACAATTTGGGATCTTATATCCAATGTAACTAGATCCACTCTCCCATCCTCTATAAAGTCGACTATTGTTATATCTTTAGTAGAAATTGATCGTAGATTTGGGATCTCTGAAAAAGGAGTAGTACGTTCTTTCTATTCATCTCCAACGGGTGGGGTTCTTTCATTATAGATTCCAGTTTTATTCTATTTTCACATCCAGGATTCCCCAGTTAGTGAGTTCTCTCTGTTCCATGGGCCTACCATTTGCTTCTGTGGGGTGGGTTGCTCAACCCACTGCTTATCACATCCTGTGTCCGTGGCTCAGGCACCCCTCAACACACTGAAGGTTTGTTTCATTGCACTCTCCTCTGATCCCTGCTTCACTCAACCTCTGTTGCCTATGTTACTTGGATCCTACACTTGCTGCATACTACCTATTTTACTTATATGGCTTATGTGGCTTGGGTCTGCCCCTGCTGCACATCACTTGTGTTACTTATATGGCGTGGATCACTTTTCTCCCATTGACTCCTCCCCTCACCCTCCTTGATGGAAAACACCCTACTCACATAGTTGGGATTGTGAGTGAATTCCCCCTTATTCAATTGCCCCCCATGAGAATCGATTCCCACCCTTGAGATGTTTTTGGGGGACACAGTGTCCAATCCTTGAGAGCATCTAGCGCTGGGCCTTGAGTCACCAAGGTCTGTTATACAGGATCCACCATGCAGGGCACGATTGCGCCATCCATATTGCTAACACATGGCACCTCAAGGTGTCCTTAATAAGAGTCTTGATCCATTGCTGTTGTTCCTTGTGTTGATTCATCAGAATGGTGGCCATTACATTACTGATTGGACAAGAGTATAGTGTGCGGACTTGCATGTATTTCATGCCCATGGAAATAGGACATCTTATAGCTTGGAATGGGTTGAAGGAGGCATGGTCGAATGATGTCAATATGGTTATTTCCGAAAATGACTGGATATATATACTAAGGGTGAGTATGAATTTGGGGAAAAATATGAACTTGCGTCTAATCAGACAGAAAATTATTGGAAGAATATACTGGACACCAGTTAAGATGTTGACATTGAAACTGAGATTAGACGAGATATGCTGGAGTTGTGGTACTGATAGAGGTACCCTTATACATCTATTATGGGACTGTCCGAGAGTACAAGTCTTTTGGAAGGATGTAGTTGATAGAATTGATTTCATTTTTGGAATCAGTTTGCAAAGATCTGCGGCGAACATAATCTTGCTTTTACATGAGGATAGATGTGTGAACACTAGAAAACACAATTTCTGGATTGACGGGGACGTCATGGTAGCGATTAAGCTAATCCTTAGGATTTGGAAGACTAGGAAAAAACCTAATATTGAAGATTGGTTGGTGGAATTCCAGATTCTATCAAAGTATGATAAGGTCTCAATGAAGAATAAGGGTAAAGAGGAAGACTACTTAAGGTTATGGGGATCGTTGGAAGCCCTTTAAGATTGATACAGTAGTGAGACTGTGAGAGGTGGGTGTGATAGATGTGAGAAAATTTAAGTTTACTCCCAACCCCCCTTTATTTTGCTTTTTTTTCTTCTTTCCCTTATTTGTTCATGTTGTCTTTTGTGATGTTTAGTGTGGATTAGTGAGTACCTTTGTTAATGCTTTATTATTTTATGTTTCACATAGAGTGGTTATGTTAATGAAGTATATGATGTGAGATGTTCGGAAACTTTGGTTATTGAATGCTTATTGCAATATTTTATTGGATCTATATGACGTTGTTATGTATTGCTGAAAATCTAATAAAGAGATTTAAAAAAAAAAGAATGGTGGCCAAGTCGCTCTGGAGTTGCTTCCCCAGTTTGTCCACCATGTTACTGGTGTCTTCTGGCCGATGTCTAACGACATCGGCGTACACTCGTTTTTTCGATTCGTCCCTTCACACATGAACCTAGACACTGACTGCATGATTATTTTTATTTTGCTTTCCTCCAAAGGTATGATCAAATTGTGGAACCCACAGTTAACGTTTTTGTGGCGACACTTGAATCATCGATGTTCGTCCATTTGTGTGATTCAGATTTATGGGCAGGTTACAAGCTGTCGAGGGGGGAGATGTTACCAGACGCAACAGATTTCTGAGGAATTTTCGCGAGCCCTTAACATTGGCTCTTCTTGTTTTCTGATTTCTGGACTTTTTTTACTCCCATTTATTTCTCGCTGTAGATCGCTGTGGATTCTTCTGATAAATGCTTTCTTGCCCATTCAAATTGGGTGCAGATATTGGTTGCATTGGAGGTGATTTAAGAAAAATGACTGCCTGGTCTATTTGGGCCTGGTCCAAGACAGCCAGTTCAAACATTGCCAGTGGAATATCCTTTTCTCCACCGCCTTTGCTTCCCCATCTTGCCTCCTCACACTGTCCTGTGCGGCCACCATCCATAAAAGGAGCGTGTACACAGGGAACATCCTGATTGGGAACCCTGTTCTTCTTTCCTGGGTTCTTTATACTGTTGTTTGAAGCACGCACAGAGTTTCTCCGCTCCTATCAGAGAGTATAATTACATGTTACTGATTCTAGGATCACTTTGTGCAATTTCACTTACATTTTGATATAGGCTCACAAAAGATGTGAGCACATAGTTGATTGCATGTAGCACTGTGCCATCCACCTCTTTATTGGTATTGTCATCCCCAACCCCATCTAGCCAATTTACTGTCATCCACACTGTATACTTTATTTTCCCTCCGTCTCCTGCTGGAGCATTTAGCATTCTTATCCTCAAAATGTTCTTCATATGACTCTTCCAGCGAAGCAGGAGTATCTGGTGAGGTCTCGTCAAACTGGTGTTATTTTCCATTACGTACATGGCTCCATCACTCAATGGGTGACTCACATTTAAGTCCAGATGCAGTAGCTTTGTATCCAAAATGGAAGGTCTCTTCTTATCCTTGATCTTTCCATTTGGCTTAATTAACAGGATCCCCACCTTTTTCGAGGAAAGGATGTGATCTTCGCCCTCTTAACCCCTTAACTCCATTCTGCAGCAATCCCATCTACTTCTGCCGATGCTGCCCCCTCCTCTTGCAGCTGTCCACTGTGCTCCCTGTTCATCTATGGGGTGCCATGTTAGTGGGAAAGGAAGTTGGGGACGCTGGCAGTGAAAGGGCATGGGCCAATACAAGCTGTGCCGCCAAACGTTGTATACTCATCGGGGTCAACACTTTGACCATCATTCTCCAGGTGTGCATGTACAATTGCAATGCTTGCTCCCTTATACATACTCTGTAAATTGTACATCAAACACAAACACTTAAAAGCAGTTTGTTGTGCTCACTGTGATGCTAGCTCTGCCTTGAACTCCGCCTTGAGCTCTGTCAGGCTTGCTTCGCTCAATAAACCACCCCTGCAGCTGCAATTGTGCTGCCTGCTTCAGAAACACGCCGGAGGATTATGAAGTGCGAGCAAGCTTCGCGCATTTTCTCAACGTCCTGGGCGAAAGGCCTTGAGCAGCTTTCTGCACACCCAAACACACAGCTCGCACTCCGCGCCTGTCCAGGGCTTTTAAATTAGCACATGCCTTCTGCTGACTGACTGGAAAAGCAGACTTCCAAGTCTCCAATGTTCTCCAAAGTGGATCGGGGATTCTCCTCCACCAGCAACACTAAACACACAGCCTGCACAGCGACAGAGTTTGATTAGCAAAGCTTGCTTTTAGAAACAGAATTACCTGCTTCGTTTTATTGCTCAAAATCAAAAAGGCTGAGGCTTTTAAACCTTGGACAACAGGAGGAAGCAGCAGAGGACTTTGCATGGGGTTTTCCACTCCCCCTGCCTCCGCCCCTGCCTCCCATGTCAAGAAACAGTGGTCAAGATCAGGTAACACAGCTTGCCTGTGGGGGCCATCTGGCTCTTCTTCAGGACCCCTGGAAGTGTCTTTTCAACAACCCGTGGATCCTATCCATTGTCTCCACAGGCTTCAGTCTTCCTCTTCCTTTTCCTCTACCATCCTCTCATCCTCTTCATCAGATTGGGTCCCCGGCTCTTTTACGGGAGGTTCTTTTGGTCTTGGAGATGCAGGCGATAGAACCGCTCCATCAGTCAGTCAGGGGCTCTGAGTTCTATTCCAGGATTTATACAGTACCCAAGAAAAACCAGGCTGGCCTGAGGGTTGTCCTGGACCTGTTATTTCTAAATCTATCCTTACTAATGGAACGCTTCAAGAAGATGAATCCCGCGAACATTGCAAAGTCTCTGTGCGCAGGGGACAGGATGTGTTCTCTGGGCCTCAAGGATGCGTATATACATGTACCTGCGGTTCACGATTATGTCATACCATTTTCAGTACAAGGTTCTGGCTTTCGATGTTAAACTCAGCCCTGCGTGTTTTCACAAATTTGTTGAATGCAGTGGCCGGTCTTCTCCACTTGGAAAGCCATCATCTATACCCTCATTTGGATGACTGGCTGGTGAGGGCCGGGTCATCCGAAGGGGTGGTGCACTCCTGCCAAAGAGTGGCAGATATCCTTCACCAGCTGGGTTTCTCCCTCAACCAGAGAAAGTGACAGTTGTGCCCCTCTCAGGATCTGGTCTTCCTAGGGGTGCACTGGAGCATGGCCGTTCAGCGTGTATTCCCTACGCCCGAGAGGCTCCTCTCCCTCTGCAAGGCGGTAGGTCTGTTTCTGGCCAACTCTGCCACCTCGACACAATGGTTCCAGCACATTTTGGGCCTGATGGCCACCTGCGTGCTCACTGTGCAGCTCGCTCGCCTCAAAATGAGTCACCTCCAGCTCCACCTGGCAGCCATTTGGGATCAGGAGCGGGTTCTCAGTTGGACAGGATCCCAATACCGCTGCTCCGCTTGCCCGATCTTTGCTGGTGGATGATGTATGGCAATGTTTCAGTGGGAGGCCCCTTCTCCAGGCAGGAGCCTACCCTGGTGGTGACGACAGACTCCACTGTTGGGCTGGTGGCTACTCTGGAGGGCTACGTGATTCATGGCGCATAGTCCAGAGTGGAAGCCCTCCTGCCTACCATTCTTCTCAATCTTAGGGCAGTGGGCGTAGCCCTCAAGGCGTTTCTGCCCCTCATTAGGGGCAAGTCCGTTCTGGTCAGGATGGACAACTCTACTACAATGTTTTACCTGAACAAGCAGGTCACCCATTCCCCTCTGTCTGGAGGCAATATCGATCTTGGAATGGGCCCTGACAGAGGGGGTCTGGATCTCCTCATTCCACCTTCCGGGGGACAGCAATGCAGAAGCGGATCAGGTGACTTGCTCTGGGCTCAAAACCAACAAGTGGGAGTTCCACATCGATTCCTTGTTGTCCCTGTTCTAGCGGTGGGGGTTCGCAGATCTGGACTTGTTTGCATGCCCCAGAATTCCAAGTGCCCCTAGTTTGCTTCATGGGCAGGATATGGTCGGGGGTCGCTGGGAGATGCCTTCCAGATCTGTTGGCACGGCTGCAGGTTTTATGCGTTCCCACCCACCCCCCTGCTCCATCGTACACTCTGCAAGTTCTGGGCTTCAGTCGGCTGCAGGCTCATCCTGATTGTCCCCCACTGGTCTTCGAGACCCCTGGTTTTCAGATCTGCTACATTTGTGCTCCCAGGGTCCCGTCCACCTTCCGATCACCAGCAAAAGCTTCCTGACACAGTAGGACGGGACAGTGGAACATCCGGACCCGGCGGGGCTGGACCTGGTGGCCTGGTTCCTGACAAGCTGAGGCTTCAGCATGCTCAATTTTCGGATGACAACTGGGACATCATTCAGCAGGCCAGGATATAAGAGCAAATCGACGAGATTCTGCCATTGGTTTTGTGACAAGGGGTTGGATCCTGTCAGTTGTCCTCTGAATGGAGTACTGGCTTTTTCAGCACACCTGGCTCGTTCTGGAGTTCAGGTGGATGCTTGCTGCACTTATTTGCCGGCCATAGGGGCTTACACGAATTCCACAGAGAATGTATTTTCGGCTGCCAACCCAGTGATTAAAGCCTACCTCAAAGGGGTCTCTAGACTTTTTCCTCCGGTGCATAGGCCGCAGCCGGTCTGGAATCTCAATGTCGTGTAGCGCAAACCTTTCAAACCAATGGCCTCTGTGGACATCCGCTTGGTAACACTAAAGACCGGTTTACTGGTGGCTCTCACCTCCACGTGCAGTGTCAGTGAGTTGCAGACGTTTTCTTTGTGTGAGCCCTTCACCACGTTTCACAACAACAAGGTCATCTTGCACACTCACCCAAACTTCTTGTCCAAGGTGGTCTCTCCTTTTCATCTGAATCAAGAGATCTGCCTGCCTGTGTTCTTCCCAAACCCTCAGTCGGAGGCAGAAAGGGCCCTACATTAATTGGACCTCAAAAGTGTCCTCAAGCTTTACTTCTCTCTGCCAAAATCATTCAGGAAGTCCAAGGCTTTGTCACTTTTTGGGGCCTCTTCGCCCGGCTCTCGGGCATCCAAGGCTTCTGTCACCCGGTGAATGGTTCAGGCCATCTCGGGCAAACAAGTTCCTGAGGGGGTTCATGCCCATGCGGTCAGAACTTAGGCCATGGCCGACATGCTTCCTGGGATGTCATCAGTAGTACGGCTACTTGGGCCACTCCCTCAGCCTTCTGTTGGCACTACTCCCTGAATACCAGCTCCAGGCGCGATGTTGTATTCGGTCAGGCGGTTCTGAAGAACCTTTTTGCTTCTTCCTACATATAAGGCAGGTTGTCACGGCTCCACCCTATGGTCTTGTTCGGTGGAATCAACCACACGGATGGAGGAAAGGGGGCGGGACGTATGAGTAATTAAAGTTACTCCCTGTAGTGACTAGAGTATTAATAGTCCATAGTCCCCTTCCCTCCATATGTCCCACTCACCTTCCCTCGCTAGTTTACCAAGTGCTAATATGTACTAAGCTTAGCCAGGTATCTAAATGTCTGATGTGTTCAAAGGGGACTGAGGCGGGGCGCCGGAGGGCAGAGGCTTTGGCGGGGCAGACCAACGCCTGAGGCCGCACGCTGTACTAAATTTAAAGGAGAAGCTCACTTTCTCGCTACTAAAGGTTCTGGTACCGTCTCCATATTTGGGGACACCCCACAAGGATGGATGAAAGGGGGCTATGGACCATGTGTACTATAGTCACTACAGTGAGTAACTTGAATATTTCTTACTGGTTAATATGAAGGTCATCTTCACTTGAGTGGACCCAGAAGTTGTTTCCTAACAATGTTATGAGGAGGTAGCATGCTCATAATGAGTAATCCATCTGATCCATTTGGAAGCACCTGGTCTTTAACAAAATTTAGTAGGATAACTGGTTATCATAAAACATATATTGAATTTGGTGTGGTTAAATGATTGCATTACAATTTGACATCAAATTGGGATGAGCGGTTATCTCCTGCTGATTTCATCGCCTGCTAATACTTGAGATGATCCAACAGGACCATCCGCTTTGACGCAATGGACTCTAAATGATCGACACAAGCAGGAAATTAATATTTTGATCAACTATATGATTTTAGTCTAATCAAGTCCAGTCATTTCAACACCTGTAAGGTGAATTTTATTAGAACAGTAACTGTTTCAAAACAATTATTTTCAACTGTGGAGCTATTGTTTAGAGAAGGATAGTCCCAGATAAATGAGGGATCATATGTAGTGCTTAACTTCTAAAACAAAAGTGCCATGGCCCTCCATTTGTCTTATCTGACCATCTGGAGCGGTGTACTGTCCCGCTGGCAAGCGATCCCAAAGAGTGTTTTGGTGTTTTTTTGTTTGGGATCTTGCAAAATTCTGACATGTTAAAATCTTTATATAACAGATAAAGCAGTTGAAAATATTAAATAAAACTGCATTTCAAACTATCTTTCGCCAAATCAATTGATCAGAATGGAATATTAAGGACTAGTGACAATTCAGTGCCCTACTCCTTATATAATACAAGTATGTTCTGTTAGGGCAAACGCACGTTTGTTCCCATGAAAGCATTACCTCAAATTACATTTTGGCATTGTGTAGCTTTTGAATGTGTTGGCATAATTGTTTCAGGTGTCCATTCAACTTCCCTGGGGAGCCTTTAGGCGAGTGAGCATAGCAAGCAAGCAAGCTTTCTGCAATTTGAGACAATTGGACCAAATGCTGCATTTTAAGGCTTTTTTTCTTAACTATATTAAACAGCTGTAGAATGGAGACCCCTTTAAATGCGACCGCAGGTAACAGTTCATAGTTTTAAATGTGTTCCAGTAGCCTGAAATCATACTTTTCCACAGGAGGAAAAATTGTAATTGCTTTACCCATCAGAAGCATTCTGCTTTGAATGAGAAGTGGCTGCTTTGCAAGGCACAGAAGTCTGTACAATAGTACCAGAGGTTTGTGTGTTCTGCCCCTGTTTTAAAGTAAGTCCCATGGCTGAACACAAAATATTATCTGCTCATATGGTATGTGACGCCCTGTTAAGAGAAGAAAAGAGACTGCGTATGATTTGTAATCTCTGCAAGCCTCTACAAGTAAGCTGACTCTAGAAACCACGCAAGTTGAGAAAGATATTGCTAATTGAAGAATTGGCTTTGAGAATCCCATATCACAATATAAGTTGTGAGAAACCTGAAGGTGTGTCTCCCTTACTAGTAACCGGGATCTGTCATCCAGGTAGCCAGGACACGGCCATCGCTATTGGATCCCGTTCCTGGGGGTGGACCAGTGCAGAAGGATCACCTGGATGGGGGGTCCTCAGGGAGAGGAAATGGGACACCGACGGGTGAGATGCGGCATCCCTCTTATAACACCTTTTCCCCATCCTACCCCGTAGAATACTCAGACACTCTACTCCTCTTCCCCCCTTTTCTGACATGAACACTTTCGCACACCACGAAAGACGACGGACAAACACTTTACCTGACATGTCCCACAAGCAGTATCAGGCAAAGTCAGGCAATTGACCAGAATCACACACACCTGATGGCCCTTTCCTTTACCCACAGGGATAAAAGGTGGAGCACGAGAGCACAATACGAGCAACGTCAGTACAAGAGCAGGCGAAAGACGGCGTGAATCGAGAGGGTGACAGGGAGGGAAGAAACCTTGCCCTTTCCAAGTCAGACCCGTGAAACCTCATCGGAAGGAAACGTAAGACCGCGAACAATAGGCAGCGTGTGTTGCAGCAGATGTCAATGGTACACAGGGCCCTCCTCTGCTGATAACCAAGCCGGGAAGAGACACTTGCCACTGTGCTACCGGCCTTGACTACAGAGACTAGAAAGGCCAAGCTGTTCATCGCAGCTGGTGAGTCGAGGGGAGAACCGATAAGAAACTGAACTGTGTTGAACGAAAGTAGCAAGCAGCTAATTGAAGCAAGTACAAAGAACTGTTCATACAAAAGGGGAAAACCAGCTATAGAGGAGTCGGGCACCACATGGGTGCTCACTTGGGAAACTCTGGACGATTACCCTATTGTTGAAACTCCCGATACCAGAATGCCTTGAGAAAAGGCGAAAGGGGTCAACGTGGTCATACAGGGGTCTAGTAAAATTCTCTGTACAGTTGGAAATCTTTGACTAGCAGATGATTGTGAAGCTAAGGGAAGTGAATCCTGCATCGTAAGAACTGTTCAAGAAACTGTGTGATTGAGAAAGTTTGCAACGGTGAACCTGACCGAGGGATGCTGATAAAGAGGTGGCAAAGTCAAAAGTCCCAATCAATAGTGTGTTGACAAGAGTGAACCTGGCAGAGGGATGTCCACAGTGAACTGTTTAAAAAGAATTTGAGATTCTGTTGAAGTTAAGTTTGGGGCTTACACTGTCCAGTTGAGGGGATAGTGAGGTTGGGGAGGGGATACCATTGGGCCTGTTGCCCACGAGTTGGGATACATATGGCACAGCGTTGTAGAATGGTTGAGTCGGAATATGTGATTGTGCAGAGCGATTCACATCAAGAACAAGATCTCAGCAGTATAAATATGGGCATTAGAATATCAATAAGACAGTGCTACATCCAAATGTGCTTAATCCATTGGGGATCAGACATCGACCCAGATGGCAACGAAGGGACAAGGAATTAAATTACTCACCTGGAACATCAGGGGACTAGCCCACCCAATTAAGGCTAGAAAGGTATTAGCATATGCAAAGCGACATAAGGTGGACATTCTCCTCCTGCAAGAAACTCGCGTCACAAAAAAGATTACTGACACATTTGCGTGAAACTGGGATCTCTGAAGGTGGCCACGAACTACTCTACGATGGCTAGGGGAGTACTCACTATTGTTTACAAACGCCTACATTTTCAGATGACCAATTCCCTCATAGACGAAGAAGGGCGGTACGTGATCCTATGGGGGCAACTGAATAATCAGGAGGTTATTATTGTCAATACCTATGGCCCTAATTTAGATACTCCAGCATTTTACCTGCAGATAGTGGAGCTCCTGTCCCCCGTGGGCACTGCAACAGTGATGTGGAGAGGAGATCTGAATCTAATACTTGATCTGGGTCTTGAACGCTCTACGGGACAATGCAAGCACCATACTAAAGCGACACTGACTCTGAAACAGGCGATGGCCACTTTACCGCTGGTGGATACTTGGCGTGAAGTGCACCCACTAGGGAGAGAGACTTTATGTTCTATTGCGGAGCTCATAGCTCCAGTTCGAGGATTGATTATTGGCTATGCTCACCGGGGTTGATTGCTGAAGTGGAGCATTGTGAAATCCTTCCCAGAACATTGTCAGACCATTCTACGGTCCTCTTATGGCTGACACCAAGGAAGAGACTCACTCTATTAGAACCTGGCGTTTGCCCCCTAATATGCTGAAAGATGACTCAGTTGTAGAACCTCTCTGAATTGAAATCGAAGAATTCTTTCTCGGTAACAAAGGGTCGGTACAATCCTTGCAATCGGTCTGGGAGGCGTTCAAGGTGTGGCTAAGAGGCCAGATGATGGGAACATCCTATGGGATCCTCAGGGATATAAGAAAGGAACTCACCCAAGCTGAGAGAGAACTCGGCAATCTCAAGGTCCTGCAGCCCGTCAATGTAGGGAGAGAACACCACCTCAAAATTTAAGCTAATCTGGACATATTTAAAGCACTAGCCAATAGAGAATTGCATTTCATCTCACAACCTATCTGGGCACGATGATATGGAGAAGGGACCTATTGTATGTTCAAGAGACTGAGGAACAATATGTTCAATCCGTGTCTGCGGTGTGCAGACCTAAGGATATTTGGGCCCCACTACGGGACTACCTATCAACCACTCGAGAAAGTGAAGACGAGACCATCTCCTGAGCTCTCCAATGTTCTGCCCGATGAGCCTGCCTGTAGAACTCTTAGTGTAACTATAAAGCGCCATGCACGGGTCCCTGTGAAACTTGATGATGATGAACCCTTATTTGCACGAATATTGCTTATCAAAATTACTGTGCTTGTTATGTAACTTAGTTTGGGTGGCAGGGGGGACAAGTTCTTGGGGAATTAATACTTTATATTGGGAAGTGTAATGTTTCATAACCAATCTTATCTAGGGCAGGCACTGAAAGATCGTTGAGGGGGTCTTTAAGAAGTCAATATTCAATGAACGATGGACACATTCAAGCCCGACCCACACACGTATATTATGATCTCTGTTGTATAATCTCTGTACACACTTGCTCTTTCTTTTTGCACTTACTGTTATTTTGGCTTAAAATTTCAATAAAAAGATGTTAAAAAAATAAATAAAAAGAATTTGAGATTCATGAATGTCACAGATGAGTTTGTGTTAAAAGGCTGTAGTGAACCCGACGGAGGGAAGGCAAGCATTCAAAAGGGGTCTGAGCCCGGAAGAGTGGGATTCAGGGGTGAGAAGCCATTGCCCCACCGACAAGTGAATGCAACGGAGAAATCTTTTGAATACAAGCCAGGGTGAACCCGACAGAGGGAGGCTGATATTCGATAGGGGTCATAGCCCGGAAGAGGTGACCCAGGGCTGAAGAAATATCATCTCAAGTACAATCAGGAAGGAACTTTTGTTTATTATTTTGATCCCATCAAAGCCTCGGAAGCATGGAACTTACCTACCGAAGGTCCTGATATTGCAAAGAACTTTTTTGGTGGATCTGAGCCCAGAAGAGGGGGATCCAGGGGTGAGAAGGCTTTGCCCAGTGTACAAACAGAAAGGTACTTTTGTTTTTTATTTTGGAATACATGAGCTCCTCGGAGGCAAGCGAAAAGAGACTTAGACCAAAGGCTGTGATAGCTGAGAGTGGAACTGTTGGCTCGTGCTGGGAAAGCTCAAGCGTCTGCTGTGCTCAAGAGTCCTGCCTTGTCCCGTGCTCAAAACGTGGGGAAGAGAGAACCCAACTACCGCATCCTGACTTATTATTTGTGTACACTTCTTTCTTACGAACCTTATCCCACACTCTTTGTTTGTATTTAGCGTAAGTATAGGTTTTTCTTAGTATAGGCCTGTTTATTTTGACAAGACGGCACTAGAACTGCCTTATTATTTGATGGTTGTAGCTTGCTCCCATCTTAGATTAAGGTTTAGATTCGTTGTTTTTCCAACCTGCATATACAGTTTAATAAACAACCTTGAACTGTGATCACTTGTGTCTGTCTTTACTGTTGCCACCATGAATTCCTTACGGAGTGCAATAGTAATTTTGTGAATTGATACTGCTATCCACTTTTCTTTGTGTGCAGTTTTTCAGGCAACATCTTTTATGTTAAACTTCTGAATTATTCCATCCATTAGCCAATAGTCCCCTAGATGTATAAACGCAATTGGAGATTAGGAGCATATGCGTTGGGATTATCTCTTGGTTGGCATCTTTGGCAAAAAACTTAAATAAAAAAATGGATGCAAAAGATGCTCCGGTGGGAAATCGAGTTAGCAGCGTCCATGGCTCAGCAGGATTTGTTATTGTGTTGGGTTCATACGACAGACCCTTATAATTCCACACTGGAAATCGGAGAACCGAGATGATTGCTTGCTAATTGGTAAGGCATATTGCATGCAAAGAGATATTATTGAACGAGCTGGATATGTGTCAACATATCTGGATTTCTGAAAGCATGTGGAGGCACATCTTCTTTCGTTAATATTATTCACCTTGAATATCATTTTGTAAACCTAATATCTGTGAATGGATTTCTTAATTTGTTTTGAAGAAGACACCAAAAATAGAAAAGGAAAAAAACAAAGAACAATGCATGTGATGGTTCCATACTACATCCCAAAAGGCCCTATGAAAAGAGAAGAGCAGGCAGTACTACACTCTGATTAAGAAGGTTGATCTTGCCTATGACACTTCAGTCATCCACTTTTATTTTTATTATAATTGGTATATATTGAGTGCAGACCTATATTCAGGAAGCAACAGTGTTTTTACAATTGCCAGAGGAAGTATATGGTGAGGGAAGCAGAGAAACCAGGGAGCTGGGAGCTAACTGGGAAGGAGACTGAAGAGGGCAGGTAGTTTGGTAGCAAGGGATCTTCAAGCAATTTGGGGAGGAAAGCTGAATACCCTGTCTCATGTAGGGCGGAGAGTGGAATGTGTGTGAACCTAGGTATTAGGGAGGAGCCATGTGACAGTGGCTCCTGAATCAGGGTACTGGGTTCTACAGCATCAACAGTAACAATTCTATTCGACTGTGCTGCATAGAGCATATGGCCATATGCACGTACCTTATATGTAGGGATATGCACATGGAGTGGGACAGCGGAGAGAAGTGTGAGATTAGACAGAATGGCAGGGGGAAGAAGAGATGTGTTTGTGCCTTCACACTGTACAGGTGTGCATAATTCACACTTCTAGTTCCTTCAAGTGTTACATGCATCCTAATGTCTTGCAACATTCCACTGCAGATCTGTGAGAAATTATGTTCAGCATTCTGGAATTTAATGTACTTATTTTCTTGATTGCACAGCACCACTAGGTTTAGCTCATATGGTATGTTATGTTACTTGGCATTTATATAGCACCCTATATATCATTGATGTGATCTCAAAGCGCTGGTAGGTTAAATGCCCTCGGGAACCGCAGTTCTGGTCAGCAGAGAGACAGTGTCGTAGGGTGAGTGGGTGCACCAGTTATGTGTGCAGCTGATGTACACATCTTAAGAATTATTGTCCCAAAGTTATTGTTGAACAGTGACATATCATTTCACATCAGACTGTCTTTGAACTGATGGAATTCCCCTAGATTGACTTGCAGGCTCCCACAGTATTGCCGCTCATCTCGCCGAAAGGATATTATTTCTCCAAATCTAAATAGGTATGGCTACAATTGGAGGAAAGATGGTCCTATGGGATGAATAAAGTGTATGTAAATCCAGGAATAAGAAGAGTAGAGAATGCAGCCTCTCCAAACCTTCTGGGAGTAATAAGCATGTCTTTGGAGAGGTGAAACACTTTTTCAGGGACACACAATAGTGGGAGTCAGCATTGAGAATGTACTTTTGTGTTAATCGTGTTAAATTTTTTCACTGAAGCACTTTAATACTCCAAGTCTCCAAACTCTGCAGGTAACTCCACTGTCCATATCTCCAGAGCCTAACAGCTGGCCAATGGCACTTTAAGGTAGCAGCGGCCGTAAGGAGCTTGTTGACATGTTAAAACACACTTTTCTTGGAAATATTGCATATGTGCAGCATGTTTTTTCCATTAAAAAATAAAACGTTAGCAGTTGGGACCAAGAGAAAAGAGCAGAGCAAAAGTAACATGTAGGTAATTGGGGATGGAGGATTGGAAGGGATGCATTGCGGTACGGGACGTTGTAGGGAATGGATGAGACCCCACACCTCTACATATTACAGGACCTTTTACAGGGAATCAGAAATGATCCTGTGATACTATGGCTGTGTTTTCGAGACGTTTACATAAAAGGCAGCATTTTTTAGCTGTTATTTTCTGAGTCACTTTGACTTATGTGTACGCACGCATTCCAGAGCACCATTTACAGGTTACCAAAGAGCGCGTAGCCCCACATAGCCTTGCTATGTATTTGTAGCAAGTACATGGGTACGTACACTGGAAGAGTGGAGGAGTAGGAAAAAAGAACAATGCGTTCTAGGTGCTAGTGAAACGAATTCACTAGTGCAAGCATCAACAAAACAAGGTGCTGGAGGAACAATGGGAATGGGATTAAAGGGCATAGAACACACATGAAAATGTTCAAAGTCTGCATGAAATGTTGACCCCGCTGTGCTGTGGCAACAGTGCCTAGATATGAAGAAAAGCAGCAAGTGAGGTTTTCGGCCTTGTCCGGATACTCTAGATAACCCCCCCAGCAGGTGAAAGAATCCCAATGGAACCAAACTAATGAAAGTAAAATGGTCAGGTTACTATTGATGTATAGTATAGTAATGAAATAAAACTCAATATGTACTATGTTGATCTAATGCTTATAAAAGGTTGGTGTATCGGATACAGTTGTGTTCTCCTTTTTAACCTCACACCTTTTTAAGGATATAGGTGCCATGTGTACATTTTCAGTGTGATTAATATTAAAAAAGGACTATTACTTTTTTTAACATCCACAATGGATGTAATATGAACATTTGGATAAATGTTTGTAATAAGTCTTTCAGTAGTGTGAGATTCAGAGAACTCCTTTCCTGAGGCTTCAGTAGAAACTCCTCTAGCCAATTGGTTCTGCAGCAGAGTGCATTAAAATTGCCATCACTCATGCATCACTGGAAAGGATTCATCGCGCAGCACTGACCAAGCTCAACACGATGGGCACCAACCACATTAAGATCCAGGGCCAGGATGTAGGTCCCCAGTGAGAGCTGCAATAGCCACACCTTCCCGTACCGGAAGGAGATGATTCAGTATGTCATGGTGCCTACCATAGCCAAACAACCAGTAGGCATTAATGGGTTCTCCTGCACATAAAAGTCAATTCCATCAAAATCAAGGTGAAATATGCCATAGACAAATGCAACGAGATACATTTATTTATGTACTAGGGCCTTCTAAAAAAGGTGATTTGCAAACTGCAGGCAACACAGAATGATTTGTGGCCTTTTGATGCCCATTACGTTTCTGATTGATTTTAAGATTCTCTGTAACACTCGGATAGTTCTCTCAAGCACTGGCCCCTAGTTTTAGGTGAGATGATTCTAAAAAATACTCCCCTCTAAGGCTGTTACATTCCACTTCAGCAAACTCGCTTACCCCCTCCTTAAAATCTGACTAAATAGCATGGTCAGGAAAGGTCTTGGAAAGGCGAGATACTTTTTCTGGAACTCAGTTGGGTCAGATTTAAGATTTTAACCTAGTTGACTGAAGATCAGGCACATTTTTAAAACTCTTCAACATGGCTTCCCCCCTGGGATTGACCTAAAAATCAGTTCTCATGGGCACTCTACAGTTTCACCTAACCTGTTTAGCATTATAAAACACTACTGCTGCACTTTGAAATGTGTGCGTTGGATACCCTGAGATGCATTTGTGATTTATTCTGTTGGCATATTTTTGAATTATTTTCATTCTCTCTTCTTTTCTAGGCTTTTCAGTGATGTTCTTCTTTCAAATTCTGAGAAGCCGCAGTTCAAGGTAGAGTATATATTATAACCAATTTCTGTAGTGAAAGGGGTTGCTTGTCAAAGGAAAGCCGGGCCCGGAGCGGGCACCTGTCCCAACATGTACAACTGTGCAGTAAGGCAGACAGTCAGACATTCAAGAGCTAAGTACAATCAACTATTTGATGATAATCATTGCAAAGATGCAAATATGCTATTTCCTGTCCTGACACTTGTTGGGGCATGATTTGCATGTGTCGGTCATGATTCTTTAGGTTTAAATACTCTCTTCTGGCAACCTCTGCTTGAAAGTGAAAGGTTTGAAGAATATAACCCTCTGTGTGACGAATCCAGGGAATCTGTCCCTTCTCCCCAAGGGGGAGGCACCCCCTTTGGCACTTGGAAGGGGAACCTGCTCCACTTAACACCCCCTAGGGGACGGGGCAAGCAGGATTTCAGTGGGGGTGACCCTCCCACCCACTTAAGAGACAAAGAATTCCTGGGTAAAGCTGTTTCAATACCTCCCTTTAAGTCTGTTTCCCAAATATTTGTTGGATATATGGGGGTTGAGCTGTAACATTATGTGCATGGCCCTTTAAAGGTGACTGGCTTGCTTTCTGACCTAGTTCTGTTAATACCCATCTTTGAAAAAAGAGACCAATGGTGTCTCCCCTCCCACCCCAAAAACCAAGTTAAAAGGCCAGAACCCATTCAGAATAAGTCCAGCCTGAAGGTAAAAAACGGTTGCTGAGTAGTCAGAGTGGAGTGAATTGATTTTTGGCTGGGGAGCCTTCAATGAGTATCTGTTTTCTCATTGTTAAGGCAGAGACTGTTAATTGCCATCCAGTTTTGGATTATTGCGTAGATTTGATTGATCATAGTTGTATACTGGTCATAGTTACCAGTGATGGGGATGAGGATCTGGGTGTCCTCGGCAAAATTAGTGTAGATGACACCCATGGCAACTAGAGCTGCAAGCTTAGTGTACGCATTGTATAACGTAGGTGAAAAGCAGGATCCTTGCGGGACTCCATGTGGTACTGGGAGGGGGTCTGCGGCCTCTTTGCAGATGGAGACACAGGATGTTCGATAGGCAAAAGAAGGATTTGACCCAAGCGGTGGCTTCCTGTGAGAACTGGAAATCCTTAGCTAGTGTAGCACATAGTTTGTCATGATTGACTCTGTCGAATGCAGCGGACAAATCTAACAGCAGAAGAATGCATAGTCTGCCGGCGTCTCTTATGGAGTCAATCTGGATTTTAAGATCCAGAAGTGCCGTTTCGGTGATGTGATTAGGACGAAAACCAGATTGTCGAGCTCCTAGTAGGTGGTTTTGTTCAAGGTGAGATTGAATTTGAGAATAGGCTATTTTATTGATTATTTTAAGCAGAAGGGGAGAGTAGTTATGGGATGACAGTTAGTGGGGATTGTCGCATCCAAGGATGTTTTTTTTTAGGAGCGGGGTAACCCAAACTTCCTTGATGCTGGTAGGGACTGTGTTTGTACTGAAAGAGGCATTAACACATTTGGTGATGATGGGTGAGAGTGTGGGGGGCCCACAATTTGACTAGATGTGCTGGAAAGCTGTCTCCTTTACAGTTGAAGGGTTTTAATTTGGAGATGGTGTCTAGCACTTGGTCTTGGCTTACTGGGGTGAATTTGAATTGGGTATTGGTATTATCGCTGTTTCTATCAATGGTAGGTGGGGGGTGTTTTTTGTTCGCCAATAGTATATTATAGGTGCCGATTTTAGTTTGAAGTACTTCGATTTTAGAGGCTAGAGCATTCTTTATGATTGTACACCATGCTTTACTCGAGTTAATCTACTTGGAGGGTGGGATGGGGTTTTCCAGCTCTCTGAGTATTGTGAAGAGCTTTATGAGCTATGATTGCTGCTTTGTAAGTTTGGTTTTCTTTTAAGAATGCCTTGGTAGTGTTTGTGGTACAGATTTATTATGGATATGTTACATGGACCTTTTGTTGTGCCTGAATGTTAAGAGTTCATCATTGAACCAGAAATGTGAGCGTTTGTCTGGGCAACGCGTTTTGGTTGTAAGTGGGGCTAGGGAATCAATGGTAGTTGTTAGGGCTTTGTTGTAGATTGTCTACAAGACAGCTGGGGTTGTCGCTCGGGAGGGTGTTCGAGGAGAGGGCGTCCTCCAGAATAGGGGTGAGGCTATCTGCTGTCAGTTTTCGGATGTTTCTTGTCTCAACCGTATCCATTTTACTAGGTGTGAGGTGGAGTTTCGCGTAGTTGGAGAGAGTGAAACTAATAAGATAGTGGTCTGTCCAGTTAACTGGTTCAATGGAGTCTATGGAGATAGAAGTATTTAGCGTGAGTATCCAATCTAATACTCTGCCCTTTATGTTGAGAAGGGGCATCGACTAACTGATCGAAGTTCATATCTGTGAGCCAGGCCTGGAAGGCATTAGCTTTGTGGTCTTGTTTGTCATTGAAAGCTAAGTTAATATCGCCAAGGATTATGAACTTGGTATTGGGTTTGAGGTGGGGGTAAGGAGAAGTGGGATATCTGATTCAGGGTGGGTGTTATTATTGGGTGCTCTGTAGATGACCAAAATATTAAAAGGAGTTTTCGGGTTTGTTGTGAGTTGAACAAAGAGTAATTCGTAACCTTCTATAGAGTCAAGTGGGCAGGATCGGAGTTGCAAGTTGGTTGTGCTATTATAGCCACTCCAACTCCCTGTGCATTGCGTTTATCGGTCCTTGTAATATTGTATCCTGGTGGTATGGCCAGTGCTAGTAGAGGGCCTGTGGCTTGGTGTACCCAGGTTTCAGTTACAACTAATAGATCCAATTGTTGGTCTAGGAAAAGGTCATGGGTCACAATGGCATGGGCTCCAAGTGATCGTACATTTAGTAGTGCACCTTTGATGCTATGAGGAGGCTGTGGGATGGAGTGAGGGGGGACTGTGGGCTTAGACTGTGGGATCATGGGCAGCGTGCATCGTTCAAGTGAAGAATTGTGGTGCACTGTTGATTTGTAAGGTTGGGGTATGGGGATAGCCTGGATTGTTTCTTTTTTGGATGGGCTAGGTGGTCATTGCTTTGGCATTTGTGTGTAACAGGAGGCTTTTAGGGTGAGAATGGTAGTGTTGTAGTGAGAGGTGCGTGATCGCAGTCTATTTAGCCTGGCGGTTCCCTGAATGGGGCACAAAGTAATGGGTGAGGCTGATGCAGGTCTGGAACTTGGTGTTGTGTGCTGGTCCTCAGAGTTGTTGGGGGTGGTGTAACCGTCTGAATTTGGCGATGTCTTACTAGGAGCGTTTCAAGTCAGCACAGACTTGTTGCTTCTATTCGCACCCTGAGTGCTACTCTGGGCCAGAGTGACTTGAAATGGGGAGGTTTTGGGCAGGAATGGAGTGGGGCGGGGGATAGGATGGTGACGATGACATCCCAGTCTGGCGAGACCGGTGACCATTGGGATGAATGTGCCTTGTGAACATTGTAGTGCGTTATCTATAAATCTGAATGGGCTCCTATTGGCAAAGCTTGGTGGGTCCATCACTAAATGAGTTACTGTAGTGATAGCGGTGTACAGTTTACGTTAATACAATACAGTTGGTGGCACGTTAAACAGGCAAACAGTCTGTGTAATGGGAGCAGTGCGAATATTGGTACAGTGTAAGTAAAACACATTGGTGCGATACAAGCTTGCCAGAGTATTCTTGGTACAGGGTATAAGTGTCTAGGTGCAATAACTAGGCATGATAGGTATTGGCTTAATCACACGTGGCGCTCATCATATTCTAAAGAAGTGCAATGTAGGGTGAAGCATTAAAGTACAAGCATGACACAAGGACTGTCCTGCATTCAGCATTAGTGCAGAGGTCAAATACTTTCCAAAACAGTGGTTAGTGCATTGTGCCTATAAGGCCAAGGTAGCAAGATAGGTGCTCATGTTCTCGAGGCAGCGGGCATCTTCACTGTACAACGGTGGTGTGCGCAACATGTGCATATGTGGATGAGCGTAGCAACATGATTCTATTGGAAGGTAGGAGGGTGTACACTTCAAATTGCGGGGGTAGCGTACAGCGGTTCCTCATATGGCTCTCGTTTGGGGCTTGCTACTGTACTGCTAAGAGTTCAGAGTAGCTAGTTTTCTATGGGGGATAGGAAGCTGCCCAAGTCGGGAGTACAGATTGTTAGATCAGAGCCGAAGGAGGCCACACTACGGTTTCTTGGGATACTTTGGTGGGCAGATGGAGATAGCGTTGTGGTGTGCGACAATCCCAGATCTGCAGATTGTTAATAAGCAATGGAGCGGCAGTCCAAGTTGGGATGGGGCAAAGTACGGGCACTGCACATGCCAGTGCAGTAAGTGCAGCAGTAAAAAACTTGCAAAGGGGTGGTGGTGTAGGTTGTAGACAAGATGATTATGGCATAGTTGAGACAAAAGTGGGCAAAAGTACAAGGACAGTACCTTATAGCTGATGAGTTCTCTGTTTCTCCCGGCTCCGACAGGCTCGGGACAGGCACCTTAGTTAGGTGCCTTTGTTCAGAGGCCGGCGTTCGCCATCTGATTGGTTCTTGATCTATGCTGAGGACAATCCTGGTGCAGGCTACGATGATCAGGCCTGAGGGTGGAGAGGGTGTGCTTTACAAATGCATGGAGGCCCTCTTAGAAGGGTGGTTTTTCGGAAAATCTTATCTGGCAATGTGCAAGCAACATAAGAAAACAACGTTGCCTTGTGAAATCAGATTTTTAGATGGAGTGGAATAAGGAAGCCGATGCTACTAGGGAAAAGCACTGTCCGCCTCACTTGAATAGTATGATCAGCTGGGCACGCTGATTATTCAGAGTAGCTTACCTTCGGAGAGGTATATTTCTGAGGCTTGTGGAATCTGCTTAGATCACATGCTGTGCATAGGCCCGCATCTAGTGGAAGCTGCGGAGTATTACAGTTTGTTTTTCGAAATTCGAAAAGGGGCGTCGAACTAGGGCGTGCCAGTGTGACGTCCCATGTACCCATGATCCCTCACGCGTGTAGGACCCTCAGATAGTTTTTTTCCACCATACTAGTCAGATGCATGTTGCAGAGTTCCCTTGCCAATTATACCTAAATATTGTTAAAAACTTTCCCCGTTATCTTCCATCCTACGCCGAAGATCGATGTCAGCAAAGATCGAGGGAACCAACTGTCGAAAACTACACGACGGACCTTGGGCCTTGGAAGGCCTGTGGCCTCGGTCCGGACCTTGGGCCTTGGAAGGCCTGTGGCCTCGGTCCGGGCCTTGAAAGGCCTCTGGCCTCAGCCCTCTACAAGCATGGAGAGTGGGGGGTGGTCATAACTTTCCCACATTTATTTCCTACATATACACAGCCCGCTGCCATATTTACACATATGGAGAGTACTCCTTTCAAATTCTGCCCTAAGTGTAACAGGAAGTTTCCCTGGGTAGATGAGCACAATACGTGCAATCTGTGTCTCCCAAGATACCATCCTGAGGCTATGTGTCGAGCTTGTAAGCTCTTCAAGCCAAAGACACTTAAGGACCGCTCAACGAAGCGCTGGGCCCACTACGCCAGGCAGCTAGAGGCCATGGACGTCAAAGGGTCATTCAGCGATGGCAGCAACGCCGCCGTATCGGACAGCGAGGGCAGAGGGGTGACTTCAGACACCCAGGCGCAAGCCCCCGACCACAGAGGACTGGCCAGCGGCCCAGTTATGGGGACAACACCCGGCGGCAGAAGCGCAACCCACACCACTTCCTCTAAACACATCAGCCCCAGCCGTGACTCGACGCACGTGTCGAGCGATCGGCAACGGAAGGCACCAAGAGAGCAGTCCAACGATTCTGTGTCCTCTGGGCGTTCCCGTTCGCCACATAACAAAGACCAACCGCCTGCGGTTGGAAAAGGTGCCGTACTCCCAATACTTCCAGAGGTTCCATCGTCAGAAGACGATTCCGACCTCTATGCTCCCAAGTCAAAGCGTGTACGTCTACTGCCGAGATTCGGCGCCCTCCTTCTACTACCTCCGGACCTCGACGCGATGCGTCAAAACCCTCGGAAACCCCTAAAACCTCCGGAAAACATTCCCCACGGGAAGGGGGATAAACAACACAAGAAACCTTCAGAACACCATAAGGAAAGACAGAAGGCTCCTAAGGTGATAGAGAAACGCAAGGTCCCCGACACTACTCCTAAGAGTACAATTGTCGCTCCCACTCCTCATGATATGGGCATGAATGAGGAACCAGAACAGGAGAGGTTTATTCCCATTTCCAAGGAATGGAACTCGACTGACATTGATAGGGTGATGAGAAGGATGTCTTTTTGCAGACTTCTATGAGAAAGACCCAAACTATTTCCATAGCTATGCCAACACACCAGCTACCTCTTCCCCTCTGGGGTCCAAGGAGTCTCAACCCCCTATTAAGAGGCTACGCTCTGAGGCTCCGGCGCAGGGATTGGTTTCAGACCCTTTGCTAATTGAACCTTACCTTCCAGAGTAATATGGAGAGGAGACAGAAACACATATGCTGGAAGACCAGACAGGGGTTTCTTATTATGGGGATGACGAGGACCAGGAAGAGGAACAGGAGGATGAGACAGAAGCCTACAGTCTTGACTCCCCAATTCCTAGGGACCCCCGGTGAATGACTCACCAATTGATTATCAGCCACTCCTCAATGAGGTGCTAGCTAAAGCAGCAGCTCATTTTCAAATAAACATACAAGGTGTCCAAGAAGATAGGGATTTCGCAGAAGAAATCCTAGGGGACAAGAGAGCCATTACCCAGGCTATCCCAATATTAAAATAAATCCAGCGTAGAATTGATCCCTTGCTGGTAACCCCAAACCTTACTCGTGAGGTGAATCCACGAGTGGAAAAAGTATTCCGGGCCGCACCCTCCGATCCCATGTACATAAGGGGTCAATTAAAACCTGACTCCCTGGTAGTAACAACCACCAGAAAGAGGGCAGGTACACCATTAGCTTCTCCAGAAGCTCCCCCCGATAGGGAGAGCAAAAAAAATATGCTCTGGGTGGGAAAGTTGCCTCCACGCCAGCCTATCGGGCACGTATTGCTAACAGTACCATTCTTTTAGCAAGCTATAACTGCCATCAATGGGAAGAAGTAGCTGCTCTAGTAGCCTCTGCACCTGAACAACTAAAAGGCCATTTGGCCCAAATTGCAGCAGACGGAAGGTCTGTATCTGGATGCATCCTCAAGACAAATTTTGATGCAGCAGATAATGCTGGCAGATTGATAGCTGAAGGCACAGTAATAAAGAGGCACGCTTGGCTAAGGCAGTCGGGGTTCAAACCTGAGACCCAAACCACACTTATAGACATGCCAGTAGAGCCGAACGTTCTATTCGGCAGGGCAGTGGAAGAGGCACTAAAGACAGCTAAAGATGAGTATGAGACCCTAAAATCTCTTGGCCAACTCACAAATAAACCCCCAGGTCAGAGGGGAAATAATAGTTTTCGTCACTTTCGCGGGCAAAGCTCCCAGAGGGGTTCCAACTACTACCAAAATCAAGGAACCTCATGGGGCAACAATTAGTTCCAAACATCACAGGGATTCACCAGAATGCCAGCGCAGGGGCCGCACTAGGGGTAGAGGCAGCCCCGCCAGAGGTGGTACGCCACCTAGTAAACAGTGACGTTCTGCTTCGGGTCCCCTCCCATGCATCCCCTGTATAGGGGCGCATTTCCACCTTCACCCACGCTTGGGAGGCTATAACTTTGGACAGATGGGTGCTGTCCGCAGGATACTGTATGGAAATATTAGTGTGCCCCCATGACCATCCTCCAAGACAGAAGGTACACTCGTTGGAGCACCAGAAAATCCTTCTTGAGGAGATTGCCACTCTACTTGCAAAGGACGCCATAGAACTCGTTCCGGGCAACCAGGTAAACAGGGATATTAATTCAACCTACTTTCTTGTGCCAAAAGAAGATCTAACATTGCGCCAGGTATTAGATTTACGCCCTGCAAACAAGTATGTCAAGCCACAATAATTCTGCATGACTACACTCCAAGAGGTAATCCCCCTACTATCGACCTCCTCTTCCAATTGGGCTTCTCAATCAACAGGAAATGCTACCTCATGTCAGAAAAAATACAATCTGAGGGTCCTACACACGTGAGGGATCATGGGTACATGGGACGTCACACTAGGGATAGTATTACTGGCACGCCCTAGTTCGACGCCTCTTTTCGAACTGTAATACTCTGCAGCTTCCACTAGATGTCGGCCTATGCACATCATATGAATCTAAGCAGATACAAGCATCAGAAATACGATTACAGTGAGTAATGTATCATATATATATATATATATATATATATATATATCAGAAAGGGGAAGTAATTGCTTTCTCTCCCAGAAGGGATGGCACACAATAGAATCCAGTCGAACTCCAGCAGATGGCTCCTTTTTAAAGATTCACCAAACACGGCTGTAAAGTCCTTAAAGTGTCCAGTATATTCAGGATGATTAAAATAAAAAACATGGTACAACGCATTTCACATCATCCTTGCTGCTTGATCACGTACAAATAAGTGCATTAGAGAATTCAAACATATATACAGACAGTCAGTCTCTATGGTAGCTTCAGCATATTGTCCTTTTTTGCTTTTGGTCCACTGAATTCACAGTGCATTAGCTTGAAAGGCTTCTTGAAGGATGTGGCCATTTTGGAGTGCAGTTGAGCCAACACATATTCACTAGAATTCAACTATGATGCTCATCTTGCAACTCATGCCTTTCACTTATATTGAATGAATATTTCATGACATAAATGCACAGTGCTTACATCTTTGCGTTGGTCTCAAGCTGTGCGTTATGTCAGGGAAAGAGTATTATGTATCAACATTTTAATAAAGTGCATAGTGCATCCTTTTACGTTGTAAACAATCAGATCTTACAAATAAGATAGATATTTGGTTTTGATTCCAAAGACATTCCAATTCTGAACAATATCTAAAGTGCAACATGCTTATTGTAAACATTCAATTAATATATATAAAAACACATACACCTTCAAGGTTGTAGCACTACAATAACTTTGAGGAATGCATGTAAACAGGATCCAAGCACTCAAGACCTTGCTACTTTTGGTTACAAATAGTTTTTATTCAATATGAAAGTGCATCACAACAACAAACAGGGTGAACATCAGTTGTATATTCACCCACATGACAACCAAGTCATTAAAAACGCTCACCAATCTTCCGCTCGTTCTCTCTAGCTTCCTCAGGCAGTTTGTATCCATTTTTGCGGATGACACCATAGTGTTAAGAGCCAGCCTGAGCGGCATGCTCCTCCCCCCTAAAGCCTGTGCACATTGCCATCACATGATCTTCTAATTGTATGCTATTGCACGAAAATAATGCCACCATTTTAAAGTGGCTAAGTCCTAATAGACATAAGGTTTAATAATCCAATATGCACCCAATGGTGCTTGTTGGTAATGTCAGCGGGATAATCGGGGCTGAGCACATCCGCCCTCCTAGCTTCTGTTACAAATTTTAAAATAAAGTTAATTTAGTTGTTTAAGTGTGCCAGTGGGCAATGGTATTTATTGGTGTATAATGGTATAACAGCACAAGGTCAAACGCCCCAAGGGGCAGTGTTTAAATAAGCTCTTCAGACAAACAGCGGTATGCAATCTATTCTCTATATGTGACTGCATGTAATATAGGCAAAGTTTAATTCAAATGCAATACCGAACTTGGCCACAAGATGGCTACTTCGTATTGCCAAGACTCTTATCATTTCCAATAGCATACAGCCACATTTTCTGTTTCAAATTAATCGAAATGCTTTAGATTTTTATAAAAGCAAACTCGATAACAACAGCAGCATTTCCAGTTTGTCATTGTAATGCTGATAGATTGTCAAATTACGTTACATAAAGTGCAAATGCATGTTCATATCTCCTTTGTTCACATAGAACGGCCAATGCCTGTACTCCATTAGGCAACAGACATTGTTCTACAGTGCAAGTGCATTATCGGTATTAGGAACTCAACAGCATTCACAATAAGCAAGTGTGACACTAATAGATTATAAAAATGTGTTACAATAAATGCATATGCATGTTCATATCTCCTTTGTTCACATAGGGCGGCCAATGCCTATCCACCATTTTACTACACACCTATCTCTAAAGTGCAAGTACATATTAGTATTGAGATAGAATTCCTCAAGTCATACCGCTTATTCAGAACTATATCAAATAATGACTACCACAGACTTTTAAAGTGCATACACAAAATGTTATCGACATATGAAAATGTACACTCTGGCATACAATTCAATATTGTTAGTCTTAAACAGCAAACTATTACTGTAAGAATACAAACATCTCTGAGTCAATTTTTAGAGCCTGAGGTCTCAAAGTGTTAAATTTGTATATTGGGGGGGATGGGGCGGGGGTCAGATACCAGCCACCAGGGGCGGGGGTCAGATACCAGCCACCAGAAGCCAAGTATTGTGGGAACAAACTTGCCTAGGCTAACCTTTTGTTATTTAGCAGTTAGCAGTAGGCATACAGCATAAGATAGAATAGGTTAGGATGGAGACTTTGTGAGATGAGCACCAGTTTATTGTTTACTTTGAAGTTGGGGAAATCCATAATTGTAGCTATCGGGATACTTGAGGTCTTCTTTTCTTTAATAATATCTGTTGAACTCCGTCTTCTTGTCCATCTCCTATGTCTGACTTGCCACAAGTGATGTCAGAAATGGCTTTCGAACAACCTGATACAAGGTTGGGACCCATGTTAGTTCAGTGCCAAAATACTTTGAAAAGCCACTCCTCAGTCTATTGGCTAGGATTTCTTTAGCACCCAGGAAATTTAAATACCAAGCAGAGAAAGACTGCTGATATGATATGATAGGTTATTTATAACGCGCTTAATACCTGTGTTGCTCAGTGTCCTCTTGCTTCCACAGCGAGCATGTTGTCCCTGAGCTATCCCCCCCCCCCCAAGGCAGCTATCTTACATTGGTGGCCAGGTTTGGTCTAGCTTGCAGTATTCTCTTGATGCAGCCCCAGGGGTCATCATCCCAGACTATCGAGGGGAGGTTCAAGTAGAGCTCCACAATTCATGGGTCCAGAGTTACATTGTATAGGAAATGCAATCCTTGAAATATCCCTGACCCCAGCTGTACAGGAGGTAGTCCATCAGTCCCAAACATCTCAAGGCTCTCTAGTGCTTGGGGAAGCTGATAAAAATCTAAGCCTCCCCCTTTTCACAAATGAGGGAGATAATATTTTACTGATCTAGCCTTTGTCCAAAGGAATTATCAAAATCTGGCAGAGGCCTCGAAAGAGCTATTCCAGAAGATCAGGCAGTCAATCAAAATGTACCCTTCTTATAGAAGGGGACACGAGAGATTTTAGCAGGAAAACTCAACTGGTAGTTCCTTGAACCCATAGGAGGGTAGTTGTGGAGTTGGTACATTCACACTTAATGGCTGGTCACCATGGGGTATCCAAAATCCAAGATCATGTACTCAATAAGTTTCACTAGCAAGGCGTCTTTGCCGACGTTTAAGCCTTATGTAGCCAACTGTGAGATATCCCAAAATACTTCAGCTTCCCAGAACGCCTTTATGACCCATGCCCGTTATTGAGGTGTCTTTCCCAAGAATAGCAATGGATATAGTGGGACCCTCGAACCATCTAAGTTGGGTAACAAATGTATACTTGCTATTGTGGACTATGCTACTAGTTATCCAGAGGAAGTCACAATCTTCTTATTGTTTCCTATCCCTGGTAGGCTTTCCTCACTGATTAGGGCACAACATTTATGTTTCCTCTCATTCAGGGGTTGGAGGAGGTACTAAACATACAAACCTTAAGGACCTCTGTTTACCACCCTCAGACCGATGGTCTGGTAGAACCTTTTAACCAGACCCTGAAACGTATTCTACGCAAACTGGTTGGAGCAGATGGACGCAACTGGAACTAATTATATTATGGGCCATTTTTGCTTTGAGGAAAACTCCTCAAGCCTCATTGGGATATTTCCATACCTAAGCTGCTCATGAGTTACAATATCATATGAAAGCCGTCAGGGAAATTATGAATCAATGCCTCTCCAGGGCACAGGAACACCAGAAGCACCACAAGCAGGCGGTGGCAAGCTTTTTCTCTGTGACAAATTGTCCATTTACCCACCTCTGAGAATAACAGTGTCAACATGGTACGGCCCGTACAAGATACTTTTGGCAAAAGGACTCATCAATTACCTAGTTTCCCAACCTGAGAGGTGACCGAAAAACCCAGATATACTATATCTACCTTCTAAAGAGCTCGAAGGCAGACCCGGTTAAGAAGACTACCGCCACTATGGTGACTTAGTGGACAGCCTGAATCTGATCCCAGAGAATCTAACTCTTACCATCCAAAAACGGGATCTTCAAGTTCTGCTAAACCACTTCCCTGAGATTTATTCTGAAGAGCAAAGGAGGGTTAGAAACTTCTTCCATTATATCCGCATACCTCATGGACCTATGGTAAACCTTAAATCCTACTGCATCCCTTAAGTGCGCCGAAAGATAATTTAAGAAGAAATTACCAACCTACTAAAGCTAGGAGTAATCGAACCCTCTGATAGCCCCTGGTCTTCCCCAATTGTACTCGTTGCCAAGACTGTTGGCTCATGGTGGTTTTGCATTGACTTTCAGAGACTGAATGCCATCCCAGTCTTCTACAACTATGCAATGCATAGGAGAGACAAGTTATTTAAAAGACTGGGAAATGGCAAATGCATCTCGACACTTGAATTCACCAAGGGCTATTGGCAAGGCCACCTAAGCCCCTCTGACAAAGAGAAAACCTCCTTCTCCACGTCTCCGGGGGTTGTTTCAGTTTACTCTCTTGCCTTTTCGCCTACATGGTGCCCCAGCAACCTTTCAAAGGTTAATGGATAAGGTATTAAGACCCTACTCTGCCTTTGGTAGGGGCTTATCTTGAAGACATTGTGATTCATAGCAATAGTTTGGAGGAACTTCTATACCATCTCTATGAAATCGCAAGGGCCTTGCACAAGTTAGGGCTTCACGCCCAACCAAAAAAGTGTCATGTAGCAAAACATGCTGTAAAATATCTAGGCTATTTTATGGACAATGGTCTTATCCAACCTCAGGCTGAAAAAGTAAAGGCAATGGCATGGTCTCCTCCCCATAAATAAACTCGATCTCAGGGCCTTTCTGGGGATAGCTGGGTCTTGTAAAAGGTTCACCCCTAACCTTTCAACCTGTGTCGATCTCACAGAAAATCTCAAACTCCCATCCGAATAAGCTTATCTGGACTAGCCACAATGAAAAAGGTTTCGATGGACTGATGCTGTGCTCCAAATCCGTTTCCCTTTGAACCTCAGAATCCAGGAATATGGGGTGGGGTGTAACAAGGTTCTTCACTTTTCAATGTCTGTATGAGACGACAGGCTCTCCAATTAAACCTTCTTAATACCATTCCAGATATAATACAATGGCACTCAAATTCTTATCGGCCTAGTTCACAAGATTCATTTAAAGGACCTACCCTGCTGTACGTGAGTAAGATCCATGACTAAGGTTTACCACAAGGTATGTTTTTATGCAAGCAAATAAGAGATTTTGATATGATATAAGGCTGACCCAAAGATCTCTCCTTCACATGGCTAGATCCATGTGCATCCCACCTGTGAACTCTGCAACTGGACATCTTTGACAAAGATCCATCCTTCTTTTCCACAGGTGGATGCTGGCACGAACACACACTTCCCCTTTCACAGGCTCATTCAGCTCTCTATTTGAGTCCCACTACAGTTTGGACATTGCCAGGGCTTTGGTACTCCACTAGGTGGATTACTGTGAAATTGTCTGCTTTGACCTACAAAGGTCTAATCTGAAGTAACTTCTTCAGGTGCTGAATATCGCAGCCACCTGGTGCTAGGTCTCAAAAAGTAAGGCCACATCACACCAGTGCTGAAGTCCCTCCTTTGGCTTCGAATTGAGCATAGAGTTACATTTAAAACACTTAGTTTGAGCCACTAAACCAGTGGAACATCGGATCTGAATAGGTGTTTACCATGTTGTCAAGATACACACCCACCACATCACTTAGATTAGCCGGTACTAGGGAATTATGGTTACCATTGATGAATAAAAGCTGACTTGGAACCAAGATCTTTTCACACACCATTCTGTGTGTCATGCAAACATCTAAAGAGGAGCTTGAAATCTGCTGAAAACCACCTGAAAGGAAAAACACTTTAAATCTTCTTATTCCAGAGATTCTTTTCCTTTTGTCAGCAAAGCATTGATTTTTAACCCATGGACCCAATGTTTTCTTAATGAGACTATGAATTTGCATCCTGATATTAATAATTTTCAAAGGCCTTCCCCTGCCTTTACTACTCTGCACAATGCTTCGCCAGTGTCTTACTGTGATTTGGCCTCTCATTTGTATGTTAATGGGAGAAGCACTTTATCAATGTTTGCACTATGCAATTCGTTAATGGAAATAAAATGGGCAATAATTCATCTGGTAGCCCCGATTATTACTCAATTAATGTTGTTTTTTCTGCAGATTTCCCATAGTTAGGTTATGATTTTAAATGTAAATTTGAGGCTGGGCCTAGAAAAATGAAGGACGAATGGCTAGCCATATAAAAAGAAGCAAACTTCTCCACCCCAGAAATAGATATGCTAGCAAAAATAATTGCGATGGCATTGAATACAAACACCTTCAAATAAGGATATTTATTGTTAGGAGGAGGAAGACTTGGATGACGCCTGTTGACCTTTTAAAGAAGATGGTGATCAGTGGGTGGCCATATTGTGGAATATTAAAGGATTTAGATCATTCACTCATAACTCTTTAGGTCAGTCACACTTATTTGAGGCTGGCTTATTTGTTTTGCAGGAAACATGGATGCAGCATGACTTTGTTCTGGATGGTAATCACATTGTACAAAAATATGTATTTGTATTTATTACATTTTATAGAGCCTTTAAGCCAAAGCTCTTTACATACAACAACATGAATAAATTAGAAGCAATAAAATACAAGTCATGAGTCAAATAACCAAGAACAGTGTGCAGAACAATTTACCGAGATCATAAGATTAAAAAACTTGGGAAGGGGAGACGCAGGGAAGGAAGTAATTGAGAGCTGTCAGGATGGAGATTGAAGAAGGTGGGATTTTAAGGAGGTCCGGAAAGGAGAGCGTGAGGAGATGAGCGGTAAAGAGTTCCAGTGTAGAGGGGCAAGGAGCTGGAAGGATCGGAAGCAGGAAGGGGCACAATGTGCGGGTGGGACAATGAGTAGGAGGTGGTCGGCAGAACAGAGGGGGCGAGAGGGAAAGTAGAAAGAGAGGAGGGAGGAAAGGTAGGGAGGGGCAAGATCATGAAGATATTTAAATACAAGACAGAGAAAGTTGAATTTGAGTTGTGAGTGAAAGGAAAGCCAACCAAGTGAGGAGAGCGAAGAGGAGATCATGAGGAGAGAGTGCGGATTGCAGAATGGTAGAGGGATTTGAGGGGGGGCAAGATGAGAGGCAGGGCGGCCAAAGAGGAGAGCTGAACAGTAGAAGAGACGAAAGAAGATAAGGGAAGAAATTAAGAGTTTGGTAGTGTGGAAGGTGAGGGAGGATCGGATTTTGCGAATGTTGTAGCGATGGAAGCGGCAAGCACGGGAGGTAAGAGAGATATTGAGAGCAAAGGAGAGGTTAAAGTTTAAGTGGAGGCCGAGATTGTGGGCAGAGGCAGAGAAGGGGAGATGAGTAGGGGGGGAAGAGGATGGAAGGAGGGGGGAAGGGAGGAGGAAGTGGGTTGGCGGGAAGGAATAAAACTTCAGTTTTGTCAGTGTTTAGGGTGAGAAAGTGGAAGTACATCCAGGTTTTGATAGCAGTGAGACAGGAAGAGAGTTTGAGGTGGATGTTGGGAGTGAAGGAAGAGAAGGAAAGGAAGAGCTGGGTGTTATCAGTGTAGAAGTGGTGAGAGATACTAAAGGAGGAGATGATTGGGGCTAGAAAGGAGGTGTAAAGGGAGAATAGGAAAGGGCAAAGCACAGAACCTTGGGGAACACTAAAGTCAAGGGAATGGGTTGGGGAGGAGCGGCTGCCTCAATAGATGGCAAAGGAGGGATTGGAGAGGTAGGAGGAAAACCAGTTGAGGACGGAGTCTTTGAGACCAAAGGAGGAAAGGGTGTCGAGGAGTAAGGGGTGATCGACAGTATCAAAGGCAGCACAGAGGTCAATGAGAATGAGAACGAAAGAGTGTTTGGAGTAGCGAGCAGGAAGGAGGGAACAGAGATGAGAGCAGTTTCAGTGCATTGTTTGGGGCAAAATCCGTATTGTGTAGGAGGAAGGAGACAGAGGTTGGAGACAAATGCAGAGAGTTGGGAGTAGACCAGGCATTCAAGGAGCTTAGAGAGGAAAGGTAAAAGAGAGATGGGACGAAAGTTGGAAGCTCGGAGGGGGTTAGCCAAGGGTTTTTTCAAGATGGGGATGATAGTAGCATGTTTGAAGGCTGATGAAAAGGTAGCGGTAATGAGACGGATGTTGAAGAAAGAGGTGAGGTAAGGTATCAGAAGAGAATAGATTTTGGGAATCAGAGGGGTAGGTAGAGGATCAGAGGGGCGGCGGTAAGGTGAGTTTTGGACAGGCAAAGGGATACAGAGTCAGAGACAGAGGAGAAATTGGACATGCAGGAGGATGGGGGAGATTAAGAGAGGGAACGCAGAATGTTTTGGCGTAAGGTGAGTATTTTAGAGGAGAAGAGGTTGGTGAAGTCAGAGGTGTAGAGTGGTCAGGGGTCGGAGGGGAGGGGAGACGAGTTAGGGTTCGGAAGATTTGTTGTGGGTGAAAAGATTGAGAGTGAAGAAGGTTAGAGAAGTAGGATTGTTTGGCTGAGCTGATGGAGTCATAAATATGCTAACCGTAACTTGAGGGGTAGGCCTTATCGTGGGCTTATGATTGGTGCTAAAAAATGAATTAACATTAATGGAATATAAAACATCTCATGAAAGTCTTTACATTTTAACAGCAACAATTATTCTCTCAACAGAGCAAGGCGAACAACTGGTACTCATTCTCAATGTGCATAACCCTCAGGGCAATGATCAAACTTGACGGATTATTGAGGGAATCCTAAATGAATGGCTACTTGAAAGTACAAGCGGCCGGTTATGGGCGACTTAAACTTCCAAAGATTCTGCGCAATGGAAAGAAGAGAACTTTCTGGGCTCCCTTTAATTAACAACCAATTTGAAGTAATGGCAATTGATTATACCAGTGAAGAGTATATTGAAACGTATGATCTATGGTCTAATTTTATTAACACCCATTGTTTAGTCCAATTACACAATGTGAATGAGTCTGGCCGTTCTACCATTTATACCTGGACAAACGGTTTTGTATCCTCATGGATTGATTATCTCTTAATGCCACGTGTAGTATTTAAATATATTAAGGATTTCCAGCTAATTCCAATGGTGGCTAGTGACCACGTTATAATGAGATTTGTGATACAAAAATAGAGAAAAGGGGACACTAGGTGGGACTTATAATGCCAGTTTTTCTGGAAACAGAATTAATTGAACGGAACAGAATATGGATATGCTTAAAACGTCCCTAGGCACCTTTTCTTTGTAAGCTCTTCGGTCAGACAATTCGATCTGGAAGATTATGTGCCGATCTTGGGTATGGCTGCTGAATATATTGGAGTACATCAAAACCAATATTCTTCCAAGTTCTTGGGTAATGAAAGATTGTTCGACATCATTATTGCCCAAAAAACAAAAAAAACTAAAAAAGGATAAACAGCGTGTTGCTGTATTGGATTTAGAACATTCTCAGAAAGAAGATAGCATAAACAAACTTAAACCTATATGCAAAAATGGTGTTGCTGTATAAAGCCTCTATATCCACTAGACAATGGCATCTTATGTTTAATTCCTTGCGAAATAGAGATTCCCGTAGATTCTTTGAATATGTATAAATCTTATTCAGAGTCTACCATAGATAAAAAAAGAAATTAATCTGTTAGCAGAGGCTTCATGCATTATACATATACGCAGCATATTTACCACGGATATAGATATGATGATATGATAGTGTATTTATATAACGCCTATACAAAATGTGTTTCAAAGTGCTTCAAGGCAAGGGAGGGAACAAGGGAAAATACAATGACATTCTTACAGGCCATGAACTGTAAGGATGTGAAATTAACTATCACACTAGGCCTGACGACATTTCAGATAGTGCAAGAGCTAAGACATAGATAAGGAAGGGAGGGGGAGAGTGGGAAGGAAATGGAAACAGACAGGTGACTACCGTACTAGGCCTGACGACATTTCAGATAGTGCCGTAGCAGGGGAACAGGGGGGAAATAAGTAAGGGGATGGGGGAGGAGACAGACAAGGTTGCTATCATACTAGATCCAGGGGCGATTCTGATAGATTAAGTGCATAGAAGAAAGTAAGGGGAGGAGGGGAGGAGATGGAAAAAGGGAGAAAGGAAGAGGAGGAGAGAACAGAGAGTTAGCAGTCAAAAGAGTGGAGAAGCAAGAGGGGAGAGCGAATACAATTGCAGAAGTCAGTAGTAACACATAATGTTGCAAGCTTGGATACATGATGAAGATGGGAATAGCATGATTCAGGGCCACCATGAGAAAGGGTGACTCACCATGAATCACTGAAGTCCAGAAACGTTAAATCCAGCATTGGCCACAATACTGTGATGGTGAAACCAGAATGTATCAAGACAGACTCCTGCAGAAGTAGGCCGGAGGGGCGGTGGGGGGGTCAGGTTAGAAGAATCAAGCAAAACAGGCAAAACCTGTGTGCGAGAAGGGGGGGGCACAAATCTATTCTGGTTCCTCGTGTTAGCACCTATCATCATGACTTTTTTTTGTGATTGATGACAAGACCATTCGCTGACGAATATGAGGAAGAGTGCGAGCGATACTTCAATGCACAGGTAAAAGATATTTTGCTGTTCACGATAGAAGACCTGGAGTGTATTATAGGCAAGATTAATCCGTCTAGGAAACGGAATAGATTTGTATGGAAGATAAAGGTGAGTCCATAGAAGCTGGCTATTCTTATGTGTATTTGGGTATCATTGTATCTGATACACTGAAACCCTCTGAACTAGAAAGAACTATTAGAGGGAAGGTAGAAAAAAAAGTTAATACTGCTAGAAACTTCACCAAATTTAAAGGTGGCTATTCAGTCGAAGGCTTGCTGAGAATATATAAAGCAAGCTTTGTCCCAAGCACACTTTATACACTTGAGATTTTTACCAATAAAGAGACAAAATTATTAAAATCTCTAGAAGATAAAATATGGTGCACAACTCTGGGACTACCTAATTCAACTCAGGTAGAAGCAATACATTGTGAAATGGGCATAACTTCTTTATGCACTCAGAAAATAATTTCCAGTGGCGTTTTTTAAATACAGAAAAATATAACAATAAGAAGAAGAAACAGATAATCCTAGCCCAATTTTTGGTAATTTCACTAAATTGCTGAATCCGGTGTGTGTGTCTGGTGTCTTGGAAGAGTCGTTGAAAGATGTTACTTCTTTTTTGAAGATATTGGTTATGTATCAGAGGATAACATTAATTTTGCACTAGTGGATAAAGGGATCAAAAAGAAAGCAAAGATATGGGCCAGAGATAATAATTTAACAAAACTGGATATGAATCCCAAATATCAAACAAAGATTTCCTGTGAATGCCCCTTTTTGCTATGTAGAGAAGTTGTACAATGGGAAAGTGAGAAGATTGATCATGCAGTTTACGACTAGCTCTACTGCCAAATATGTGTAGACTGGGCACCTGGAAAAAAATCCCTTATCAGCAGCGCTTATGACGTATATCTGTAACGTGGAAATAGAAACTCCTAGCCATTTGTTGACTGGTTGTGACAACTTGACAGAATTCTATATAAAAGGTTACCACAACCTTTGTGTGAAATTAGACAACTTCATACTGGCCAATTTGGGCGCTTTTATATTCAGCCAATACTTTTATTTTGAATTTTATGATGCATTATATCTGGATCGAAATTCTCGAATTATGGAACAGCAATCTTTTCATATGGGAAATTGTCATTTTGCTATTAAGGCTTTATTGTAAGTAAATGGATCACTGTCTTGATGTATGTATACTATGATAAATGTGATGATGATTTTTAGGATTTTCGAATACATTTTGAAATATGTAATGTAATGTTTTTGATTGATTTTGTAACAGTATACAAGGACCCAATGGTGAATTTTCAGCACAATTACTGCGCGATAATCCCGCTGGCGGTAATTGTGCCGTAAATGGGAATTTTTCCTGCGTGTTTACCACCAGCTCTCAGCTGGGGGTAAACACTCCAGACTCGAGATTGTGCGGACCCTTAAATGCGGCGGTAACACAGTTATCGCTGCATTTAAGGGCTACCGCCCAACTCGTGAACAAGCCCATAATGTTAAAAGCTTTCTTTAAACATAAAACACTTTAACAAAAAAATTGTAAATAAGTGTTCTTATGTAGCAAGACTGCCATTTTGGTGCAGCCAGTTTGGACATGTTTTCAATGGTAATGCCAACTGCAGTGTGTTCTTATGTGGGGATACTGCCCTATATTGGCAGAACAAATATGGACATGTTTTTCTATTGTATCATTACTGGTATTTTGCATAAAGCAAACAGGAGTATGTTCTTATATGGGAATACTAGGATATAATGGTGCAGTCAGCATGGAAATATATGGGCACAGAAAGTGCGAAAATATTTTATACAGGCACATATTGTGGGCAAATGCATCATGAAGGTGTGTTGGAGAAATGCTCCTGTGCACTATTGTTGACTTGCATCTATTCTTTTTTCATTAGTTACCATACAAAACCATTTGCAAACTGTTAATCTATTTACGCAATTTTTCTAAAAGGTGTGCTCAAAAATGCACCATTTGAATCTATTATTTTAAAAAAATGTCTCGGGTTGGGGGGGGGAGGCTCAGAAATGAAAGCCGGACACAATTGTCATGTTTTCAAACAAAGACATTTATTAAATAAAAATGGTTTGGGAAAATGCCTCTCTGGCCCTATTCTAAAGAAGAACTTCCCTACCTAGAAACTAAAACTTAGTCTGTCTTCGTCAGGATGTCAGTAACTGAAAAGCCGTCCTTGTGTCCAAAGCGTTCTATCCTGACACTCTAACTATAAACAAAAGAACAAGGGTGCAGGGACATGTCTTTAACTTGAGGTTGGCAAAAAGTGTTCAAAAATCAAAAGTATAAGAATAAATCCAACAAAAATGTTCTCAAAGGTAAAGATCCTTGGATACAGAGGGTGGTTCCCTTACCATGGGTTCTTAAACAGGACGGCAAACATGTCTCTTTAGGTAACAGTTCCTTTGTGTCTTCACTGGACTCACAAAGTTCTTGTTTAAGCAATACGTTCTGCAGCAATCTTTCTGTAGTATTTCTTGTACCTTTTTAGATCTCCTAGTATACTCCCCTGCCAGGAATCATTATACAATTTCAGCTTCCTGGTGTAAACAATTCTTTGTTTATACCACAATTGCATATAACGTGAGGTGCTTGGTATATCGGTCTATGGTAACATTTGCTCAATCTTTTCCCCCCCACACTGGCATCTCATGCATCTGTACTTGATTGGGGTTTGCCTTTGCCTTGACTGCATTCAAACAAACTTCGGGTATTTTCTACATCAGAATTTTCATATCATTCAAACATTTGTTGGCGTGCTTGTCAGAATGCCCCGGGGTACCCAGCTGCTTTGGGCAGACTCGCTGGTTCCTTCCAGCGTCTGATTCTGCTTGCGCTCTGTGCAGTGTTTGTTCCTTCAACCGCTTTCCACTTTGGAGTGTGCAGATGTTCTTCCAGCGTCCTGCGTGGCCACATGGTCGCACTCCGGCTCTCCTTTCCGGCCCGGACTGGAGAAAGCTGTTTCTTCCAGCAGCCAAACCTCCTGGAGCTCCTGCACAGCTCCCACCATCTCCACAACTCTTCCTGCTCGTACGTACCGTTTCTCCTCCAGTCCCGGCGGCCTTCTCCATTCATCACACCTGTCTGTGTGCCTCACTTTTGTGAGCCCTAGTATGGGGTTCAACATCTTCTCGTGCACTGCTTGCTTCAATAGTGCGGTTGCCATCTTTCAATTTCCCACGCACTTAGGACCCCGGAAAGCAACTAGCCTGCACATTGTATTTCACGCTCCTGTCAGTTTGCACAAACTCCCTCATCCGTCTCCTTGTTTCAGTACCTGAGTGATTATGGGAATTGGGGTCCATGGGTGGCATTGGACTTTTAACACTCAGATGGTTTTCCTCAGACATTTCATATAAAGGCACATCAGAAACAAAAGGTGTTGGGTGTTGGCGGTCAAAGGTGGGGGCCTGACCAGAATGGCAATAGGCCTTTAAGAACTCTGGTATTAGAGGGTCTTCCTCATGGGAAAGGTGGGAATACTGCATCTTGTCCAATAAAGTTAAAACATCTCCACGGTAGGTGTCTGCTCCCATGTGAATCTCCCTCATATAACCGCCGATCAGGTAGCGGCTGCCGTCCCCGGGCCACATGTGAGGAGGTCACCACTGGGGAATCAGTGATGACTCCATTGGATTCATCACACCCCCTTGATTGGTTTGGCCTCCCTCGGTCTCTATGGCATATCTGGGGCAAATATTTACTACCCTCCACTGCTTTAGACAGCCTTAACCAAAGGCCCCCATTCTGGTGTACTACGTCCATGCTAGAGCGTAGTTGATGACCACAATGGAACTGTTAAGTTATTCCTCAAGCTTTGCTTGCTTCTCTAATAACCTGACCAGTAAAATGGGTACATCAGTCGCTGTCTATACTGAGTGGCAATCCAAACCAAAGTATAAACTCTGCTAACAACTTTTTAGCCACTCTGACAGCATCTGCTTTTCTACGTGGGTATGCCTAACCCAGAAAATAAGTGAACAAGAACCAAACAGTAGACCAATTTCATGCAGGCGATGAGCTGTATAAAGTCTGTCTGCATGTGCAAAAATGTACCTTCCGGTACAGGATGTGTAGACATCCTTGTGGGTAACGGATAACGCACTCCCAACATTAGACATATAACACCCCAAGTAACGTTGAGTCCAGGACTGGGGCTTGATCCTGGAGGATTGCCAGACTGGAAAGGGAGGCAATTGGTGACGATGGAACTGCAACAAAAACAAGAAATTCATTAGGAGCCAGGGACACATTTAAGGTTGCTGAGCAAGCTGCGCCATCTGCTAATGCATTTCCTTGGGCTGCAAATGACTATGAGGGATCAAGCCCCTTACATTTTACAGTAGCTACATCTGCGGGAAGTAACAATGCATTCAATAAAGCTGATACATAGGTTTCCATTTAATATTGGGGTGCCCGTGGAAGTTAAATTTCCACCTTGCTGCTGGGAGAACGGTGTAGGAGTTTCTATGTATCCCATTGGAAGCCCAGTGAACGTATATCGATTTATGGGTAAATGCAAACAGGTACTGGCTGTCAGGATGTATGGATTTGGAGAAAAATGCTGAACTAAAATCAACAGCAGTGAAGTACTTGGCTGAGTAGCAAATACATGACAAAATGGCAGCCAGGTTGAGTACATTAATCTCGCACAAATCCTGAATGTAACAATACTTCTTTACCTGGCTTCTTAATAGGCAAAATCGAGTATTGCAGGTACTGCGGGCTGGTACAATAATGCCCTGTTGGAGAAGAGATTATATACAGGGCGAATACCTTCTTCAACCTGTCGGGGAAATAGGATACTTAGGTAAACATGGCAGTGGTTAGCAGGATTTTAGAGTAATTTTGACTCTCTCACCTTTAATCCTATAACCAGTGTCATTTGCATGTGTTGATCAATAAATTGACTGGGACTGGGCCCAACAGTTCCTGACACAAACAGAAGTGTTGACCCAGTCTCCAGGGTTTAAAACAGTAATTTCCTGTAATACTGCCAGCACCTCCTGCTTTAGTTGAGCAGGAATATCAACGTACACACCATCAGAGGAACAGTAAATTGAGCAATTTAGCTTAGACAATTAATCTAATCCAAACAAATTCACAGGAGAACAGGGACTCGGCAAGAATACATGTGTGTCAAAAGTTGGACCTATCATGACCATGAGTGGGGCAGACACAGGATGAGGTATTTGAGTACCCCCTATACGTACAGCGTTAACTACTTCATCAGAATGCATCGTTCTTGAAAACTCAGAAGCTTTTAATGTGGAGTGTGATGCTCCAGTGTCAACCAAACATGAAATCATTTGACCCTCAATAGCACAATCAACAAATGGGGCAGTATAATCGATCGATGTAAGTGGTGCAACAAGCTCAGAAACCCCTTGGCAATCCAAACCATCGGTCTTAACTGGTGATGGTAGAAGCTGAGACCTTGTCATTCCACTTGGTTGACTGCCTCATACTGAGGCCGATGTGGACATTCCCCTTTCTAGTGTCCAAGGTCTTTACAATAGTTGCACTGATTGCTGTACGTATTTGTATAATACCTCTCCACAGTTTGCCCTGGTTCATATGACTAGGGTGCTCCTCTCCCTCTCCCTCTTCCCTGTCCTCGCCCACCTGGCATGGGGTGAAACTCTCCTCTTCCCTGGGGAGGTTGTAAACTCTGTATCTGCAACGCCAGAAAGTTGGCTTCAGTAGTTTCGTTTTGTTTAACCTTTTTCATGGAAGTGCTGTGCAGCTAATAAAACCCTTTCCTTCCCATCCTTCCTTCAGATACCTTTTGTTGCAAACCCATAACAAACTGTGTATGTCGATTCCCTAGGTTTCGTCACTTATCCCCTGAGGAAAGGCCCTTCTCATGAGGCTAGGGAGATGAGCCTGCTACCCAATATTCCAACTAGGGGTGGTTTAATGCAGGAGGACCTCATGGGGAGGGACTCCTCTCCTGGGGGTAAGGATTACCACCTGGGCAAAAGTCAGCACAACACCCCAAGTTAACCCTCTCCAGCCCATTACCACCTTTCCACCAACCCCCTCTTGATTTTTATTTTAAAAATGTATTTATTGGCATTTGTGGTTATATGCATTGTACATCTTCATTGGTCAGGTCCTTAACTCAGGTTGACTGACTTACTTGCAGTTAACATGCCATTATATTCAAAAACGGCCAACAACATTTATACAACAAAATAACATTAACTGTCTCCTTATGGGGGATAGCTGGAGGTTAGTCTGTCCCTGGAGGGGGGTGGGCGGTCGACCCGGCTTTGGGGGGTCATCGGGAATCTTTCCTGAGATGGCCTGGTTGACGGGGGGCCGTATTCCGGTATTTGTCCATTCTAGTGGGTCAATAGGGTATTCGGGTTCATTGTTCAAGGGGGTTAATCATCGGAGGATCGAAGTATTTTAGACAGTGTCTTTCCATGCCTCCAGTGCCATGCTTGATTCTTCAGTAGATCTGGCTATGCTGTCTTCCCAGGCTCTGGTTTCAGCGTTTGCCCACCTTTCCAGTTCGATGCGCCAAGCTTTACAACTCGGACCCGCAGGTTTTTTCCATGCCATGGCGATGGTCCTTTTGGCTGTTATACATAACAGGTCCATCAATTTCACAGCGTGTTTAAGTTTAGCTAGCCTGGGGTAACTGCCTAGGAGGCATTCTGCTGGGGTCCATTTGTATCTTGTAACTTCAGCTGCTTCGCAGGTCTGCTTTACCTTTGCCCAGAGAGTTTGTGTCTTAACGCAGTTCCATAGCATATGGATCAGATCTGCTCCTTCCGTCCCGCACCAGTTACATTGTGCTTGATTGGTCTTATTAAACTTTGCTATTTTACTTGGGGTCAGGTAGGTGCGGTACAGCACATTGATTTGTATTAATCGGAATCTCTGGTTCCTTGACACCTCCTTCGGAAACGACAATGCCCTGAGCCATTCGCTGTCAGACATTTCCTGTCCCATGTCCGTTTGCCAACGGATCCTCATTGCTTCGCTTCGAGGGTTGGGGATGTTGCGCAAAATACTGTATATCTGTGATACCACCTTCCCACCATCGTTCAGGTTGTACATCACTGTCAAGAAGGGATCAGCCTCCGGTTTTTCAGGCCAGGTGGCCCATCTCGATCGGGCTATGTTCCGGAGCTTTTGGTACCACAGGAATTGTCCGGCGTGGATATCTTCCTTCTCCCGTATTTCAGTAAATTCTCTAAATGTGCCGTCCATGTAAAGGTCGCCCCAAGTGTATAGCCCCTTCCTTTCCCACGATCTGATGTTGTTCAGGCTAACGTCTGTTTCGTTCAGGCCAGACAATATCGGCACTTCTTGGAAGTATGGTTGTTTCAGATGCTGGATCATCATGGCTCGGTGCCATATTTTCTTACCCAGGTCTGCCAGGAATGGTGGTCTGCACATAAGGTTTTTAGGGGCCCAGATCAGTTCTTTCAGCCGAAGCGGCTTTATCAGCTCTTGCAGCAGGGGGGACTCGGAAGTGACATCGTCTGCTAGCCATTTGGATACATGGCTCAGTTGGGCCGCCAGGTAGTATTTTTCTAAACTTGGTAGTTGAATTCCGCCCTGCTCGTACGGCAGGACCAGCGTGGATAAGGCCACCCGATGTCTGCCATTTCCCCACAGGAATTCCTTGATTATTGCGTCAAGGAGTTGGAAGAAGGGTTTTGTGATGTAGAAGTGCACATTTTGAAATCCGTATAGGAATCTGGGGAGAATGATCATTTTAGCTATTGAGGCCCTTCCTAGTATAGACAATGGGAGCTTTGCCCAGAATTTTATGGATTTCCGAAGTATGGGTACCGCAGCCTTCGTATTGTGCTCATGCATCAGCTCCGGGGTGTGCATTACCAGGATCCCAAGGTAACGGAAAGCCGTCGTCCGCCACTCGACGCCCACCTTGGGAAGTTCATCGGTGCTTCTGTTTTTCAATCCCGCTAGTGGGAACAAGCAGGATTTGGTTTTGCTGAATTTAATGCCAGAGTATTTGGCATAATTGTCAAGAACATCCAATATTGTCGGGACATTCTTATGGGGGTTATTTACGTATATCAGGACATCGTCGGCATATATTGAGATGATGTGGTCTATTCCTGCCAGTCTAATCCCTGCATCGTAGAACTGCTTTCTAAGATAAATTGCTATGGGTTCCAATCCCAGGACGTAAAGCATGGGAGAGAGTGGGCAGCCCTGCCTAGTGCCCCTTTGGATGTCCCAGGCTTCCGACACGTATTTCCCGGATTTAAGCCTAGCCCTCGGATTGTTATATAGGATCTTAACCCATTTGATGAACCTTTGGCCAATTCCAAATCCCTCCAAAACCGCTATAAGCCACTCCCAGTATATGGAGTCAAACGCCTTAATGGCATCCAGAGATAGTAGTGCTAGTTGTTCATCACATGTGTTGGTTTGGGCTATGATATGTTGAAGCCTTCGCAAGTTCAGGGACGTGCTTCGGCCTGGTATGAAGCCATTCTGGTCTATGTGTATGACGTCTCCAATCACTTTAGAGAGTCGGTTTGCTAGGATCGTCGTCAATATTTTAACGTCATAATTTAGCATAGCGAGCGGTCGGTAGGAGTCGCATTTATCGGGAGGTTTATCAGGCTTGAGCATTGGTATCACCAGGGTTTCTCTCATGCTGTCTGGTAGGATGCCTTCTTCGTAGGCTTCTAAAGCGACCCGGTGTAGTAGGGGGGTCAGGGAAGGTTCAAATGCTTTATAGAACTCGGGGGGGGGGGGGGGGGGAGCCCATCGGTCCCTGGGGTTTTAAATGTGGCCAGGGAGCGAATGGCTTCTGTTATGTCCTCTTGTGTGATGTCAGAGTCTAGGGTGTCGGATCGTGTTGGCGATAGTCTGGGTAGCCCTATTTCTTCTAAGGTGTCCAATATTTGTTCTTGCAGGACTTTTTCTGTATGTGAGTATAGTCTGGCATAGTAAGCTTTAAAGGCATCATTGATGCCCTGTTGGGTTCTATGCTCTACACCATGTTCATCCTGTAGTATCGTGGTTATGTGTTTAGGGTGCTCTCTTTTACAAAGCCAGGTTAGTAACCGGCCAGGTTTGTCAGCTTCTGAGTGTGTTCTGTTTGTTCTGCTTATGAAATCAAATCTGGCTAATCTGTCCCATGCCCCTGAGCAGTCCTCCCTAAGAGTTCTAAGGTTATTTTCCCTCCCGGGGGTATTCACTGGGGTGGATTCAAGTTTTAATATCTCGCATTCTTTCTGTTCAAGTGCGGTCTTTAAGGTTCTCCTGATTCCTCCGGCTTTCGCTATAACTTCCCCTCTCGTGACTACTTTAAGGGCGTCCCATAATGTGCTGGCATGTTCGACACTACCTGAGTTTTCCGTTATGTAGTTCTCTATGACTTCATGTAGTTCCTCCCTGAAGGCTGGATCTATTAAGGCCTCGGCGGGCATTCTCCACATGGGGATGGGTGGTCTGGGGCTGTTGTATTGCCAGTCTAGCAGAAGAGGGGAGTGATCGGAGATAGTCCTCCCTAGGTATTGCGTATCTCTTACTTGGGGTAGGTGTTCTTTGCTTATGAAGAAGTAATCGAGCCTGGTGTGGAGTTTGTGAGGTGATGAGTAGTATGAGTAGGCCCTTTCGGCTGGGTGTAATTCCCTCCACGTGTCGGTCAGATCTAGTTCCTTTAATAAGGTGACTAGGGATAGAGTGGCTGCGGGGGGACCCTTCTGTGGGGACCAGGATCTGTCCAGTTCTGAGTCATGGACACAGTTAAAGTCGCCTCCCCACAAAAAGAAGCCCTCCCTGTACTGCACCATCTTGGAACCTAATGTTTTCAGGTGGTTGGGGATGTTGTTATTGGGGAAGTGTGAGTTAACTATGCAGATCTCTCTGTGCTCGAGGGTGCCCCATATTATGAGGTATCTGCCCTCTGGGTCCGTTTCCGTTTTATGCAGGTGGATTGGTGTCCGTGGGTTGATCCAAGTGTAGACCCCTCTGGCGTATTTAGAGTAGGGTGCTCCAAAGCCCTGTCCCCCCCAGTGCTCATTAAGCTTAGCGTTTGTTTCCGTGTTGCAGTGTGTCTCTTGTATCAGGGCTATGTCTACTTTTTTCCTGCGTAGGTAGGATTTGATTCTGTTCCTACGAAGGTAAGTGCCCAGGCCCCTCACGTTCCAGGTTAGTATCCTAATGTGCGTTGCCATCTAGGTTATGTTGAAGACACGGGAGGGTCTTGCTTCTCCCTGAAATGTTTGCAATCTCGTCTAGGGCCTCAAGGTCATCGCTTGCTCGTGGGTTCCCGCCCCTCTCAGCCGCCGTCCCAGCCCACCGGCCCTCCAGTTGTGCTTTTTCATTTGGAGACCTACCAACTATTTCAACTACCATTCCGGGGAATGGATTAACACTACAAATCAACAAGAAGAAACTGCCCCCAGCAGTTGTTTCAAACTCACAACGCTCGGGGGCTCCCAAGCCTTCCATACCTCTCCAGGTTGACTACACCTTGTCGGTTGGGGGGGTTCAGCAGCTGTCTTGTGAGTGGGGCTCCTGTTTCCTGCCCAATCTTGTTGTTTCCTTGATGCGGGTTTGGATTCAATCTTTGCGTTCGGTTTCATTTGCAATGGACTCTTGCGGGATCATCATTTGCTGCTTTTCGCCTGCTCCTCAGTGTCTTCCGCTAGGTTATTGTGTTCGAGCCATAGGTTTGCTGCGATTGGGGTCTCCAAGAAGATCGCCTTCCCTTTGTGTATTATTTTAAGTCTTGCTGGGTACAGCAACATGTATTTAAGATTCAGTTTGCGTAGTCTGGCCTTTATAGGTACGAAGGAATTTCTTGCCCGCTGCACCACCGGCGTGTAGTCAGGGTACATGACTATTAATGCATCATTTCTTTTGATCTCTCCCCCTTCTCTGGAGAACCTCAGTATAGTCTCTCGGTCCCTGAAATTCAGGATTTTTGCAATCATAGGTCTCGGGTAGGACCCTGGGGGTGGCCGTTTCTGGAGAGATCTGTGGGCACGTTCCACAGAGAACCCCTGGGTGAGGTTGCCTGCCCCAATTTCCTGTAGCAACAGCGATTCTATGAATTCTGTGGGGTCTGAGCCCTCCATGCCCTCTGGGATTCCCAAGATTCGAACGTTGTTCCGTCGGGCCCGGCCTTCTGCTTCCTCGGATCTTGCTTCTAGTCTTGCCACCGTTGTTTCTAGCTTTGACTTTCGCTTGTAGCCCCTGCGTCGCCTCTGAGGTCTCACGTGTGGTGACTTCTGTGGCGGTGACTCTTTCAGCTAGGTTTCGGGCATCTTGCCTTATTAATTGGAGGTCTGATATTTCCCCCCTCATGTCCTCCACCGTTGTTCTCAGTGCTGCGATTGCCTGAAGGATCTGTGAGTCACGGGGGTCCGCCGCCGGTGGTGGTGCCTCGGCCGTGTTGTTCTCTGCGTGTGGTATCTGCTGTTTTGGTTTGGAAGTGGTAAATGAGTCCATCGTTATATTTTTTGATCTGCCTTTGGGAGGAGACATTACACCGCCTGATGGTTCTGGTTTCGCCAGTGCCAGTTTTTGGTTAGTAGCCCCAATGAGTTGTAAGGATCTCTCCTCCGTGGATCGTTTCAGAGCTGGGTCACACCTTAGTTTGGTGTTCGTGCTCTCCCCCGTTGGCCGTAAGGGGTGGTTAGGTGGATCCGCGGTCCTGCTACAACCGCGTCACCGTCCGCCCGTGGCGCCCTCCCGGCGCGATCCACAGCGGATTGTCCGTGGCCTCACAGTTCGAGTAGCTGGGTGGACGATAGCCCTCCCCGGGAGTTGGTGGTGTGGGGCAGGTCCGAGGTGCGACCTCTGTTGTGTCCCCGTCTTCTTGGGTCTCCCCCCCCAACGCTATCCGCAATGCATTGGGTGTTGCCGCACAGTGCAATTGGTGGGCGATGGCCCCCGCCGGTGGGTGATGGTGTGGGGCCGTGTGCCCGCTCGTAAGGGTAGGCACTTACTGCTGGTATGCTGGTCGGGGATGCGGTTGCCTTTCCCAATCCGGGCCTTGTCCCGGGCTGGGGGATCCGTGGGTTTCCGGCTGGGGCCCTCACCGATACCCAGATGCGTCGCTTCTGTGTGTGCTCGGGCCGGCGGGGACAGGGATCGGAGGCGCAGGATCCCTGAGGGTCCTACCGCCCGCCGCCTCTTTCCGCTCGCCGTGGGATTCTCCGCTTTCTCCCTCCGCGGGGCGGTGCAGCAGGGGCCCGACGGTCGTTTGCTTCCTGCGCTCGGTGGAGGAGTGTGGTTGTGGCCGCAGTCCGCCCTTCGATCCTACGCTCCCGACAGGCCGTAGCGTTGTGGGTCCCTCGGTCAGGCCGCCATCTTGGACGTCATGGGGGGGAGTCTCAGGGCGCTTCGTTTTCGACGTTGCCCGCGCCGATTTTCTCCGGTATTTTCGTCGATGCCCCAGAAGTGGTTCGTCTATGGCTCAGCTGAGTTTCAGCATCAGAGCTGCATTATTTCAGCCGCGATAGTTCGCGTTTCAGGATCATGGGCAGGAGCTTCGTGGAGATCAGTCTTCACTTCATGCGTGCTGGCCACGTCCCCCCACCAAACCCCCCTTGATAACACTTCTATTCTGTATTGGAAAATTATATCAGTTACTCCTACTGAGATGAATAAGATTGCTAACAATACAGATAGTATGACTAACTCAAGTACTGGCATGAAAAAGATCATCCAAAGCATGAAGATTACTAGCAAGGGCAGCACTGAGATGAAGTGGCCCCCAGGAGCCATGCATGGCACAGAGAAGATAGAGGAATGGTATGGACTTCCATGGGGGAGTCGTCCTGAGAAACACATAAAAACTAACAAAGGACTATGAGAAGGGGGAACCGGATACCAGCACGAATGACAGTGCGGCCCGGTAATATCAAGAGACACAGAGGATGTGGTGGGCAAGCCTAGAGCAATCTGCTCCCAAAAGGCAATAGGCCGAAGACTGGAGTCCTTTGCCAGTACTGTGCAGCAGGTCAAGGACGTGACTGGAGTTTGGAAGATGGTGGTGTGACCTCTGGGAGGTTGGCCAAGTGGTCCAGTAACGGCGTCTGCACCTTGACTGAAGAGACCAGTAAAAGCCAGAGACGCCCGTTCAGCACGGCGAGAAGATGCAAGCACCCAGGAAGAATCGTCCAAGAGTCCCGTCACCAACAAAGGTTAATGGCAAGTCATAGGGACTGGTAGGGGCTTGGAGGTGCGGGACAGAGATAAACTACATGGGAATAACAATAAGAACTAGCTTCTTCGTGGCAATACTTGGGAAGAGAGTCAACCAAGAGGGCCACGTGAGAAGGGAAGAGAATCAAGGGTCTGGGACACGAACCAAGGTGAAGTCTATATTAATACAAGTCCTCTTCCTCGTGGTTGTACTTGGCAGCAAAGAGAACCAAATGGGCCTGACCGTGAACGAACAGAGTCTGGGACCAAAATAAGTATGAGGTGAATATTGGAGGGAGGAGCCCTTCCAACAGTGGTAAAGAAAATACCAAAGACGGGCTAAGAAGTACCTGATACTGTTGTGAAAGTTACCTAAGAAGACAGGGGAAGGGAGTCATTCCTCCTGGCCGCATCTGGAACTGTGTGTAAACCAAGACCAGGGGAATGGAGTAATTCCTCCTGGTACTGATTCGATAGCTGGAACTGTGTGTAAACCAAGATGAGGGGAAGGAAGTAAATCCCCCCCCCAACCCACCAGTATCGATTGGAGTGCTGAAGAGACTTTCCTTTAAGATACAAGGCGAAGGGAGTCATTCTCCTGGTGAGAGAACTTTTGGTTAAGACTCTTTAATTGTAGTGTAAGGGACAGAAGTAAGGTTTTGACTCGGGACAGTGGTTTTTCAGTTTACAGACATTCTGACAGATCCTTTACTCTTCAGTGTGAGGCAGGGAAACCATTCTTAGAGTTAGGTATAGCTAGGTTTTTGAAGTCAATCAAAAAGCTTTATTAACCATTTGACACCTCCTGGTCACTTGCTTTCTTCTGCACCCTTACATGAGCCACCACAGCTTCAGGTGCGATAATGGCTATTAATGGCTACGTCAGCAATCCCAGAATATTGTTCAAAGCATTGTTTCAAACGCTTGAGATATTCCGCAGGATTTTCTCCATTGCCTTGCACGCATTTATTGTAAGCCAATCAGTCTTTCGAGGACACATTTCGGTGATAGTTTGTCGCAGTCTATCAGTAAACGTTTTCAAATCCCTAGAGGTATCGGGTTCTTCAACCGGACAATTGGTGCGCACTTTAAGCAAGGTAAATGTATCTGTGGTCAGCACTGCTCGCAACGATTGCTTAAATAAACATAAGTGGGATGATGGCAATCTATTATGACCTGTAGTTCTGCCTGGAACTTAATCTCCTATCTTTGGAAAGTTCTGAACAATATTGAACAAATTAGTAGCATGTACAGTAACTGGGGTAGCTCCTCCTCCTGGGAGTTAAGCAGGAATGGACCAGTACTGGTATTGGCTGTCAAATTCGGTAACATGCCTGAGTAAGGGGAGAAAAGTTTGGAGATCTGAGCTCATATTTCAGGGGAGAACGGGCCAACCAAAGGGTGTATTGGGGTCGACTGATGATAAGTTGGTAATTGGGCCTAGTCTGGGCTAGCCGGTTGTTGGTCGGGTTTAACATTTAAAATGGCAGGGTTACAAGTGTCCCAGCAAAAGATTACAGCAAACTAGCCTGAATTCCATGTAGTCACAGAAACGGAACCGTAATGCACCATAGATACTGTTATTCAAGAGAGTTCACAACATTTACATCTTGCGAGTAATAATGACAAATCGAGCATTGAGTTAATGATTACAAATCATAAAATTGTATATTCAAACATAGGAATGGCAGAGTTGAAGGGAAGATCGATGGGCTCTCTTCAGAAGTGTCTCTACTTCGTCAGGATCTCCGTGTCAATATATCGCCTGAAAATTGTCGCCAGGGAGGCGAATTTCTTTTCCTGACCCCTAAAATACTTTCCCCAAATATTCTAGGAGGGGTGTAATTTAGGATTATAAACCCCAATCCTAGAATATTTGGGTTAAGTGTTAGATTCTATTGAGGTTGGATATTTGGGGAAATGTCACCCCCCGGCGGCATTTTCCTTTACGAGATGTTCACTGGATACCATTTATTCTCCAAAGTAGGAGAGACCAAAAAATGCATCTCTGACTCAGAAGATGTTATAAAGACACTGTAGAACCAGCTATCACTGGTCACAAAGCGACTTGGGACGCTGGAGAGTATGGACAGCCATGCCGAGGACAGTGCCGGCCGATCAAGGCGCAATAATATCTGTATGCTGGGGCTTCCTGAGAAGGAGGAGGGAGCATGCATGGAGCTCTGCCTGGAGCAATGCATGACAGATTTGATGGCCCCAGGTAACATTTCCAACATCTTGTCCATAGAACTGGCCCACTGAGTCCCTGCAGGCCGAGCAATACCTGGTCCCCTTCCACACACGGTAGTAGCCATATTTTTGAAGTACTGTGATTGTGATACCTTACTACAAATGGCACAGGCCTCTAGCCCGATCACCTACAATGGGTTCAGGATTGATTTCTTCCCAGATAACACGAAAGAGGTGCAAAGGTTCAAGCAATCCTTTGATTCTGTTAAGAACAAGCTTCACTCACATTTCATCAAATTTGCTCTGTTTTTCCTGGAACAACAAGTGTACTATCGGGGGACCACGCATCTTTTCAACAACCCACGTGAGGCCTGGGACTAGTTTGAGGTACATGTCGCTGCAGTTCTCACCTTTAAAACCATGCAGTGGTGACAGACAATTGGCACGCAAACAAGTGTTCTCTCGGAGGCTGCAGGAATCCCTGTCCCACAACTACCTGACAGCGGCAGAGACTCGCAAACAGCAGCAGGCATGAAGTTGTGGCTCCTGCGACACTCGCTCCTGGTATGAGGTTGTGCCGTTTAACTGTAATTCCAATTCCAGAACTTGGTGCTCTGCAGGATCTCATACCTTGGGCCTCCTCTGGTTCTGCATCCCCACCGCAATTAAATACATTCTAGTGACTTAAGTATGTTAACCACAAGGTTTGGGTGACATGTGCTTCAAGTTGGGTTGAAGTGCAGGGTGGGGGAGCGTGGGGATTGTTGTTCTATCTATTGTTATATGATTTGGGCATTCCCATGGTTTTTGCTCGGGGTGCATTGGTTGACTCCTATCCGACGACGAAGGGGCTGAACTTGATATCTGCGGTACATCTCTTGTTATATATGTATGGTGGCGGTGGGAGCTGGTAAGTCCATTTCTTTCCTGACTTGGAATGTGAACATGCTGAGATTCAGTATTAAAAGACGGCTTGTATTGCAATTTCTCAATAGACACATACCCAACGTAGCCTTACTTATTGAAACACACCTGGCCGGGTCCGAAAGCTGGTTCTTCAGGCACACAATTTACCAAACCGTAGCGTACGGTGCCTTCTCATTGGGAGCGAGAGGCACCCTAATTCTGATACACAAAAGACTTCCCCTCACACTTCTATCATTGAAACAAGACCCTTACAGGGATACTTTGTGTTCGTAAAGAGGGAGCTTTGGGGGTGGGGGATTTGGGGTATTATATCGGTGTATGCCGCTTTCGGCTCTCCTGAATAATCGGGCTGACACTTGGGTCCTTGGTGGTGACTTTAAGGATGTGATGTATCCTTTTATGAACCGGACCCACCTAATGGGTAGAAATCCCATTGTTCCAACGAGATTGCATACGTTTTCAGCCACAATTGGGTTGGTGGATGCCTGGAGAACACTGCATAGTCTAGATAGAGGCTTCTCATTCTTTCCAGGAGCGCACAACTCCATGTTCAGGCTCAACTATTTTCTCATCTCACACAGTGAACTGCACAAGCTCACATATGCGAGGTTTCTGGCCATGGTTATATCCGATCACTCTCCACTTTTAATGGAACTAAAAACTGGCAAAGGTCAACCCAGATCACCCTGGCACCTCAACTGCTATTACCTAGGCTTCCCACAATTTTCAGAAGGCATAACTGCCTAGATAAATGAATATTTTACCACAAATGAAGGGTCTGTAGACAGCCCTGTGACTCTATGGGAGTGTCACAAAACGGTACTTTGGTGTGAGATGATCGCTCTTGTCTAGGTGCAAAAGAAGGTACATGCATAGGCGATCCATGAGGCCGTAGACCATGCGATCATGACGAAGAGGACTTTCTCGCATCAGGATCCTTAGAAGCTCAGGAGGACATTCTGAGAGTACAAGAGAAGCTAAGGAACACCACCCTAAATAATGCTGAACAAGCTCACTGGGTGAGGTGTAGTGTGGTTTATGAAGCGGGTGACAGAGCGGGGAAGCTTCTGGCATGAATGGAAAAGAGGAATGAGGGTCATAGACATGTGAGGGAGGTAGTTGACATGGGATGGAATAGGGTCACTGAGGAGGCCGGGATTGCTGAGGCATTTGATGCTTACAACGAGGCATTTTATCGTCTACGCCAAAGTACGAGCCTCACATCAGGGCACCACTTCCCAGACAATATTACTCTACCGCAGTTAACAAACCAGCAGGTGTCCGTGCTGGAAAATTACATTTTTGCAGAGGAGATCACTGCGACTGTCTCCCGCCTTCAGGGAAAACCCCAGTGCCAAATGGCTTCCTGATGGAGGTCTGGAAGAAACTCTGATTCCACGATTACCAACATGCATAATATGTTCAAACAATCTAGGGATGCAGGGCTTCTCCCCCTTGATCTCAGAAAGGCCTGTATAGTGGTCATCCCTGAATCGGGCAAACCACTGGAATCCTGCACCTCTTACAGGCCTATCTCCTTAATAAAGAGAGATTAAAATACTGGCAAGGGTTCCCGCTGGCCGCTTGATCGGAGTGATCACTTCCCTGGCTCACCGGAACAATGAACATCCGTAGAGTATGCATAGCAATCTCTCGGGCAACTACACTGGTTGAACAGCTTGCTCTGCTCTCAGTAGACTTTGAAAAAGCCTTTGCTTCAGTTGAATGTTTTTTTTTGTGGGAGGTCATGTCAGCGATGGGGTTTGGAACTAATTACATGAGTTGGACTTGCTTTCTCTATTCTTTTGTTGCAGAAGTAAGGGTTAATGGTGTATCTTCTAGGACCTTCCGCCTACAGAGGGGAATGAGGCAGGGATGTCCCTTCTCCTCCCTACTCTTTACACTTGTTATCAACCCCCTTGCAATTCGGTTTAGGACAGATCTGACTTGGTCCAAGGAGGAGGATAGGGTTGCGCTTTAAGCGGATTACCTTTTGCTATACATGGGGTGGGGGGCTACAGGAAGCCTGTCTGCAGATCTCGCACACTCTACAGGAATATCAAATGATTAGTGGCCTTAGGGTGAACTGGCAAAAGTCTATTTTCTTTCCTCTTTAGAGTGAGGATGGAGCCAGAACTGCCCTTATCAGGTGTCACTCACTGGCTTTAAGTACCTGGGTATACAAGTGGGATCTGACCGTAGTGACTTCATACACGCAAACCTCCACCACATAATGGATAGATTTGTCCAAGATCGAGTCCACTGTAAATCCCTCCCACTGTCACTGCTTAGGAAAGCGGCCCTATTCAATATGATAACCTTACCCAGATGTTTGTTCATATTACAAAATGCCCCACTCCAAATTCCCAGAGTGGAATTTGATAAATTCTCATCTTGACGGATAACAATGAAGACCCTATTTTATATTGGTGCACAATTCATGGTGTGATAGGAGGAAATGTGAATAGCTGGAGAACATTGGAGACTGTGTATAAAATCCCAACTTCCAGGCTTGGTTAAATTGTGTGATTACTTTCACCCAAATGGACCAGTTTTCCTAACGGCTAAAGATAGACTACTGAGAAGTGATTCATTTCAGTTTGCAATATAAAAGACCCTAAACCCTTTTTCGCTAAATTCACCATTGTCACAGCCAAGATCACCGCAATTCTGCACGCCCTAAATCCACTTATCAACCCCATCACCTTTACTCCCAGGCCACTTTTACAATGTTTGCCTATGGTGCCCTTAATCTTCATATGCTAGTGATGTTGAACCATGGTAGTCCCAGTAGCACAATTATATGGGAAAAAATGGCTACACTTGCCATTTGATGGCAGCATCAAGGCACGAGAGCCTGTACCCTTTATTTGATGACTATAAGCTGGCACTGCCCAATATATGAGACTACATTTAGCGTATTATGGAAGCAGCTAGGCAAGTGAAGCTGTATTTAGCATTTGATGACTATAACTGGCATGGAAGGTTTTAACTGACATAGCATGATATTACCCTGTACTAGCATATGAAGACAGCTCCGCTGGTGGATGATTGCTCGCCTAGCTGTGCACTTGGCATATTTTGACAGCACTCATGGCATATCCCGATAGCAGCATAATTAAAATATAGCTGCCAACCAAAATACCCTTTTATCTGCTTTAGATATATCTGCTGTTATTAATTGTGCACACATTTTAGGCTCTCTTACTTTTGTCACATCACTTCCTGTAGGGTCATCAGGTGTGGGTGGGGTGGTCAAGGTTCATCTGTTGCCCCTTCCAGCCAAGTCATCAGGTGTAAGATGTCATTTTCACTACCCCTTGTATTTTGGTAAATTGACGTCCAAAATGCCATGAACCCGATGTTCAAGTTATAAGGGCGAAACTGGTGGTGGTGACTGCGGCGTGCAGGTTATGGCATGCCGTCCTTCAGCACCTCGTATTGGCTATGTGCACCATGGCGGTTACATTAGCAGTACATTTTAATCAACAGTGAGGCCCAAAATGCCACATGAATGCAATCTGTTCATAAAAGTTTGCTCTTTGTAATCCATGGCGCAATGTCCTGGATGTGTGAAAAATGAGAACAGACTGACTCTTTTTTTCTAGTCTAATTTCTTCCATTGCTGACACTATAATTTCAGCAATTACACAACAGGATCTGTCAAGCTTAACAAATATTGAAGTTAAACAGAAAATAAAAATTCTTGAGGTTTAGGTGGAATTAGAAAGACTAAATCTTAGAATTAAATAAGCTTCTGGTCCTTGCTGTAGGTTGAAACGACCAGCCCCATACACCAGAGGAGGTGTTCTTATTGTGGGTTAATGCCCAACACCAAGATATTGACGCAGGTATAGCAGAGGGTAATAATATGGGCAAGGACATTATCCTAGGTAATAAGGCTATTAGCACTTTGTGGTAAACTAAAACAAAACTGTGTATTTAATGTTGGTTGTTAGGCTGCTGCTGAAGTAAAATTGTGTGCAGGGAGTTCAATGATAGAGATTATTGACCGTCAATAACGTCTTACGATCGCTGACAGGTTCCAAACCGCCAATCAGTATTATCAGCCAGCTCCCAAGTTAAGCGCCTGAGGCAAATCATTGGGTGCTTAACGAGGGTGAAAGAGCGAGAAATGTCCTTCCAGCCTAGCCAAAGTGTCACAGTGATATTGGCAAATACTGGCCACATGGCCAAAAAATTGAGAGGATAAAAAGAAATCCAAGTAAGAGCCATTAAATGTGTCCAAAGTAAAGCAGCACTAACCTGTGCTCTGGCTGTCTGCCACTGATTGCAATGGTGGGAAGCTGGTAATGTGGGTGGCTGAATAGCGGAGAATGAGAAAGGCCGGATACCAGTGGACTACGGAGGTGGGTGAAATAGAAGGCCGTGTCTGGAAGAAAGAGAAAAGGCAAGGGGTGGCAGAGCATACACCAGGCACTGGAGTAGGTGTTAAAAGCCAGGAGGAAAGCACAGGAAAAGAAGAACCAAGTTTATGGTGCAGACGAGGACTAGGCAAGGACAGGGAGATTAATTGGGACAAAGACGAAATGGCAGTGTGAGATTGGGGAGCAGAGGATTGATCAGGCAGCCATGACAAGTGAGGAAAATTGCAGAGGAGAATGCACAGGGGCCGGGTACACCCAACAGTGGCTGAGCGAGGGTAGACAGGCACATGAGGGGAGAGATGAGCAAGAAAACAGGAGGCAGCAAAGGGCACTGGTGTCGTCACACAGGGGGAGAGGAACATTAATTGTGGAGGAGGAGAGGGCCCTATATTGGAGGTTAAGCCCTGCTCCTGCCCAGTGGTTGCCAGGGATGGACTGGCCTATAGGGAACGCTGGAGATTTCACTGCTAGACCTTTGTACCCTGGGCCTCTTTTGTGTGGTAACCTGTAACCTGTATATCTTCCAGTTAATTTTTTTGCCTGGAATGTTATATACAACACCAATTGATGAGTTTATTTATATATTTTTTAGGACCCACCCAGACACTACACTTTGAATATATTTTGAAACATGAGCACATCCAGTCCTGAAGATGGATTAATGTAATCCGAAACACGTTGACACCCAACACCACCTAGGAGTGCTTATTCTATGTTGAAAACTTGAAAAGATTGATGTGGGAGGTTCTAAAAGTTATCATCATCAATGATGTAATTGTGATACAACCTGTAACACCCATTGGATTGACCTTATTTTGGTTTGCACGATCTTTTACAGCTCAAACTGTACCATTGTTGTTTTTTGAATCACTGTCTTGTGACCATTTTTTACTATTCTTTACTGTTTACACACTGCGGAAATTAACAGTGCAACGCACAGAGCCTTTTAAATATAAACATTTGAAGTCTGGTTGTTTTCCTTTCTCTACTCTAGCAGACAGACAGAAATATTGAAAGAAGTGGATACTTGAATGATTATAAGATTTTGTTAAATTGTGGAGTCTTCTTTCTCGCACTAGTTGAGCTAACTGACCTGGGATACTTTCCCGTTAGGAGTGCAGCATTGGGCACTGGGCAGCAACGTCCAGGGTGTGTTTTGAACCTGTTTTATTTCCACATGTTCTCATTGGAAAAGGGTTGGGCTTGCTGAAAATGTGTAATATGGGGCCACTTTGAAAATTATTTCCAGGGCATCATTTGGTTCCCAGCATTCCGAACATGCAAGTTTAGAAAGAGAGAAGGGACGAGAGAGCGGGGGTGTTAAGTGCTTGGAGTTCCGTGAAGTGCTAGGGAGTGAGTTGCAAGCGGCTGTTAAGTGCCTGGCAAAGATCACATGGTAAGAGTGGTCAACTGCCAATACAATAAGTGCAGGCCTGTGAGACAGCACAGGCCAGTGGTCACCCAAAGGCAAGTGCTGGGAGTGGACTGAAGCTGAAGGCGATTGGGGAGAGGGCCAGGATGCAGAAGGCCACATAAGGGCCCTGGTCACCAATCTCAGCAACTCTGGGGTTTCGCAAGGGAGGGAGAGGTGAAAAAGAAAGTCTTGAAATCCGGCTAAAGACGGAGAGGAAAGGGGAGGCTGTTCCAGGGGAGGGAGCTGGTCGAGGAAAGAGATTGACCGCCATCTCGCTGTTTGGAGAAGCGCTTGGCACGCAGAGAGTTGGCGCCGGAGGAGCGTAGACATCTGGAGGGAGAGTATTTGCTGAGAGCCTGTTGTAGATAGTGTGGTCCCTGGCCCCAGACAGCCTTATGGGTGATTCACAGGGATTTGAATTGGATCCTTGCAGCAACCGGGAGCCAGTGGAGAGATTTTAGGGCTGGAGAGGTGTGGTTTGTGGGCTTGAGGCCAAAGAGAAGTTTCACAGCTCATTGGATCTTATCCACATACCAACGGAGCAGGGCTCTTCGTCATCAGCATTCGGGCTCTTGCGTGCATGTTCACAAACCAGGAAGTGCTCTTTGCTTCCTTTTCGGGCTACGCAGGAGCTGTAACACTGGAAGGAAACATCAGGACCAGGGCAGAAGGTACTTTAATTTAAATGTGTATGCTTGTGTTTTAAAAATGTTCTCGGGGAGGTGGGGAGGAAGCCCCCCCACGCCCCAACACCTCTTGATTGGTTCAGGCTCCCTTGCTATGCTCCAACACACTGCCATTTTTTGGGGAAATATTTACACCCCTCCAATTTAGTACACAATTTTACCAACACCAGTGCTGTAATGCATGGTAATAAGCAGTATAGAAAGCAAACTATATTGGTTATATTTTCTTTCCATGGCCTGTACACACCACCTTTGGATGATGCTTCAGAGCAAAGTATTGTAAAGAGAACATTAATGTATTGCCCTGGTGACAAAGCATTGTTGACAGTGGGTATTGAAGTATTTTTTGGCAGTACTGTGGTGGTGTGTGGAGGATGCAAATTGAAAGGTTTTTCTTTAAATGTGAAGTTATCCTATAATGCTGGTGGCCTCCCAGTCTGCTCATACTGCTATTTTGTAAAGTGCAAAGGGTTGGAGGCTGAATTCTCTTATGATATCCTAGGTTATTTATAATGCGCTTAATACCCAGAGTTTCTAAGAGCGGACCCGGGGATCGAACCTGTGGTGCTCCGTGTCGTCTTGCTTCCAAGGCGAACACATTGCCCCTGAGCTAACCTCCAGAGACACTTAGAAGATCCAGAGGCCAAGCTTCCTCATGTAGTCATTAATGTGGGCAGATCACTTGTCAGCCACATCTGCACATCTCTTTTTCACCTGTAGGACAGCTAGGTCTGTTAGGTTATTGCTGCTGGGGCTGTAGGGATGATTTTGTTCTCACACTATTGATAACATGTTGAACCCCAGGGGATGATTTTTGTTTTCACACAGAAACGAGCTGGGGGTAGATCTGTCTTCGGCTGGGGCCTCCCTCTGGAACAGCCTCCCTGCCACTCTAAAACATGAGGAGAACCATCTCCGGTTCCGGAAGCTCTTCAAGACCTTCCTCTTTGCTTCCGCTTTCGCTCTCCCTCTCCCCTGCTGAACTGCTCTCTTGGCACCATGCACCTGGCCACCCTCTGTCCCCTGGGCCCAGGTACCTGCTCACCCTGCCACTCTCCTGCACTGTCTCTTGGCCACTCCTTGCACTGGGGACTGTATCTGTACCCATATAGTTCCCCACACCCCCATTTTTTTCTTTTTTTCTGCACTTATCAGACTTACCCAGTCTGCTGCCTTAAACACGACACTTTCTGCCTGCACTACAACTGTTTATGGCCTCTATTATCTATTTATTTATTATTTATTATTATTTATATGTTCTTCCCTGCTCCACACTTTCCACTCTCCCCCTTCCATGCACCTTTCCCCATCCCCATGCACTTGGGTGTTCTCTATGGCACTGGGCCTAGTAAGATTGTTTTGTTCTTCCCTGTTCCCCTCCATTGCATTCATTATCGCGCTCTGAAACACTTGTGTACGAGCGCGATATAAATAAATTATCATATCATATTGATAACATGTTGAAGCCCAGGGGCAAATCAGTTTTTCTTCTGGCTTGGTTATACTAGGGGGGTACAATTTACCACATACCCCCGCCCGGCAACTCCACAAAAACAATCCGGCCCCCTGTAGATAGCTTGCAATGTACATTCGGCCCTCCAGCAAAAACATATGGTTTAAAAAAAAACATGCAATTAACATCGTACCCATTGCCTTTTTTAGCTGACATACCACTCCTGGAAACTGCTTCTTGGTAACCCATACATTACATACATTTACCAAACAATAGTGTGTAAATAGATGGTTTAGACATTCTTATTTGGGTCATATACTTTTCTAAACAGTTGTTTGCAATCACTTCTTCAGTGTACAATATTGTGCAGAAAACAACCTTTAAAATATCTGAACAGTATGTCAATCTAGAACAGCTGCATGTTGCAAAACATAAATATGTACTAACCGGTCACAACAATGTTGCATTTTGACAGAGGTCATAGATTAAAATGTGACCAACCCAACCTCTTCAGGAAAAGGCTTGTTAAAGAGATAACACATGAATGGTCTGGTGTAAAGAATAATACAAAATGGTGTCCCAGGGACAGCCCATTGTGGAATTGTCAACATAAGACTAGGTATAATTTACTAGGCCCCAGGACAACATCCACAATAAAATTTTTGACTAATTGAGATGCAGTTTCCAAACCCAGGAACTTTGATGCTGAGTTATGTAAGTAATATGAATCTACAATCAGTGCTGTAAAACTAGTCTTACAGGTAAGCCACATAATACTTTTTTTCTGTACGTTTTTACTATTTCCTGGATCCTTATGCTTGCATTCTTCAGATGAGTTGCCATGCACTCTTGTCAGTGAGCAGGTTCTGTAAGTGGTCAATGCTGCTGCAGAATAGGGACCATTTCAGCTCACTGTATCATATGAATCATACCAAAAGGAGAAATGACAAACCACAGCCTCTCAAGGATAGCTTCATATACAGCTCTTGTCAAGAGAGAGTAGTCAAGCTGTCGACTAAGCCACAGTCTCCGTCTTGATACACAAATGGGAATCCTTGAAGGCTCACCACTGCCATAAGAGTGCAATGAGATAAATCCACTTTATGGAGAATTATGTCAGAAATTAGTCTGGCAGTACCGAAGACTCAAGGTGGTGTGTTAGGCATTTGACATCATTTAATCGTTGAATCCTTGATGCCTCACTGTTAATGGAATCAGTTATGGGTTTTGCTCATATATTTCGTCCCATGCACCCCTCACTGGGGTTTCATGAGCTCCATTACAGTGATTAGCATCTCTGGCATGTTGGTTTGCATTGTATTTTTCCCAAACAAACAGTGTATACTGTCCTTTAGCTAGCATTGGACATTCACTGGCTTTGTGTCCCTCCTGCAAACAGAAACTATCAACATATTGCATTTGAATTAAACATAAAATAGTAAGTACCTCAAATGAGTGCAAGGAAAGTAGTTTGACATGAAAAGCCTGTTGTGGTACAGTCTGTGTTTTGGATGTCTGTCTAATTTTTTATTTTTCCCTCGAATGTCAGATTCCCACAAAGTTGAAAGAGGCCTTGAAAACAGCCAAAGAATGCATAGAAAAGCGACTAGTCGAAGAACAGAAACTGGTAACTAATATATTCATTAATCTTTATTTTTTAATTTAAAAACACACACAGTTTGGCAGTTATGAAGTTTTACAAGCAGGTAAAATGGTAATATTGCCTTATAGATCGAAAGAAGGGTCATTAGCATAAGATAAATGACCCACCCCAAAGTTCTGGTCTGAGGGAAAGGCAAAAACCATCATTTGGGCAAGGCGGATTACCTATACTGGTCTATAAGGTGAATAGCAAATAGTGGCAATTGTAATATCATTTTTGGAGTTGTGGTGGTGAATACTGTTGAATTGTAAGTAAAGTAAAAAGTGACAGTATGATGTGGTTTTATCGTCTAATATTTAAATAACAGAAGGTGGGAAAATGTGGCAGGAGCTGCTTAGTGGCTTGCTACCTGCTGCCATTGGGGTCTTCTGGTTCTGGGGGATTGACTTTGGAAGGGCGAGGACATTTTGAGTGGAGTTGGTTAAGTACATTCTCTTGTTTCCTTGTATGTTTCTGAAGTCAGAATGCAATCAATAGCCGTAGTTCTTTACTGCATTCTGGTTGGTTGAGAGGAGGTCAGTAATGTGCTAGTACTAGTTATTAAATTGGAACGTTTGTGATACATCATTGTGAGAAAACCAGGAGGGGGCATTAACCAATGTCATCAGGCCCTCACCATTGGCTTGGGGTACAGAGTTGTGATGGGAGAGGTTACATGCATGGGTGTTTATGGGGAACGAGGCATCAAAACATGGTACAGGTCGGGCGAAAGTAAGACATTGCAGAGAACAATTCACAGAAAGAACGTGGGTTAGGCTGTTGATCGAGGGGGCAAAGAAAGAGTCATGGGGAAACGGGCCAGAGACCATGTGCATGAGGTGGTTTGTTAAGAGGCTTGTGGCAGGTAAGAGATGTAGATTTCGATGGATGAGACAGGCAAAGACAAATGTACTGCAGTAGGCCTCCTCGCATGCAACTGTTCAAAGTTGGCAGCCCTTTGGGTATAGTGGAGACAGTGTAATATGGTATTCTACTATGTCTTCTCCCTGCGCGCTTCCTTAAGACCTAGAGCATGGATTACCACATTACGATGCCCTTATTCTTGACTGCACGGCTGCTGAACCTGAATGCGGCAGTACTGCATGGAGGTGAGGAGTAGTTGGTGTTCCTCTGTAATAATGAGATTGTAGCCAAATCCTCTAAGGGAGAGTTTTAAGCTGTAATGTCATGGTGAGGTCCTTTCCCTTTTGCATCCTGGGCCTGGCTGCAACACAGCAGTGAAGATGTGAGGTTCGGTTTCCTCCATGATATATTGGCTCATCATTGACATTGGTTTGTAATAGGATTGGTTAAAGGGATTGCATTTCCTGGACCGAGCATCTGGAAATAAACGATACATTGAGACGTCAGTGACCTTGTTTTAACTTTTCATTGTCTTTGCAAGCTTCACCAGCACAGAAGACTGACGCGAGCCCAGTCGCACCACGGATCAGAAGAGGAGAAGAAGAAAAGAAAGATCCTGGCACGCAAGGTAAACGCTTCTTCGCCCTTCACTATACAGGCTTATACAAATATACATTCTTAACCTAATAACCAGGACAAACTGTAACAGCAGCACTTAAATAAGGTGATGCTCTGACTACGAAATCATAGGCACCAAGATTAAGTGGGTATGAATGGATAAGCCTTAATGTTACATCACATTTCATTACATGGATATCACTATTCACGCTACTATTTGTGTTCTGGAGTTACAATCTCTAGACAATGAAATAAGACCTGCGTGGCATTCAACTTTATTGGAAGCTGTGTGAAAGAGATTATCCTTCTTTGGCTGCTTCAAGTAAAAGCTTTGCTGTGTATTATGCTGAGGCCTTGCCAATTCGGAATTGTTTGCACAATAAATTACAAGAAACTGGAGCTTAATTTATGTTTCTCTTAAAAGAATATGTACACAATACATTTCTAGCTAGCTTCATTTTTTTCTAGCCAGGGGAGTTTGACATACAGTGTCTCCAAGACCAAAAGTCAAAAGCTGCAGTTCTGCAGCCTTATTGCTGCAATTGTTCACTCTGATCCAGCCGCTTCACAGTTTTATTTTCATTTACAAATGTGCAACCAGCCAACCTTAATCTTTCCAAGGGTGAGATTACACCATGTAGCCAGTTTTCTCCACCCTACCCTCTCCTCCCACAATGTGAGTATCCGGGAATAGCATGCTATCACGAGCCCCTTGATTTGTGGAAGCCTTTATGGTACTTAATACAGTGTGTATATGTGTGTGTGTGTGTGTGTGTGTGTGTGTGTGTCAGTGACACAGACACACATATTGCTCTTTTATGGCAAGGTCTGACACACACACTTTTCATTTATGGCAAGGTCTGTCCAATGTGCCATCTTGCCCTCCTAACATGCTGTTTCACCCTCCCAAAATTGAGTATTCCTACCCCCTTAAAATCCTAGGGAGAACATCTTTGTTGTTTCTGGGTCAGTGTGCATGCTAAATATGAATATGGCTCGGCCTGCATGGGTTTTCCAGGAACTGGGTAGGCCTATACTAGATAACACCAGTATAATCCTCCAACACTAAGCCCAACTCACAGATCATAATACTAGGACATTTCAACCTAAGTCTCAATGACATCAACGACAACAACGCCCTAACCTTGGCCAATACCCTCACAGGCCTGGGTTTTACACATCGCATTACCCTCCCTACCCACAGCAAAGGTAGAACTTTAGATTGGCTTGCTGACATGAATTGCGATACCAAAATGATCTCTAATGAAAAATGTGCCTGGACTGACCATCACGCTATCTCCTTCACCCCACCTGTCAAGCCTCAAGTTACTCTGAAGACCATAGCCCCACCCTATTTGACCAGAAACAATTGCAGTATAACCGTGGATAGCCTTCTACCTCTACTCCATCTTATCAGTACCTTCACAAATGTCACACCCTCTAGTTTGGACCCCATAGCGCTGGTTGATCTCTATAACAATACTATTAAAATATCCATAGACAAAATTGCACCTTTGAAAATGCACAAAAGCCAAAACTGAACTCCTGGTTTACCCTCAAAGCCCCACACAATGAGAAAAGAAGTGCAGAAACCCTTTGGAAGACCAACCCATCGGAGACTAATTAGGAAAATCTGACTCATCTCTAAACAATTCAGGAATTAAATATTCCTAACCAAAAAAAAACACCTACAATGACAGGATCAACAAAGCTAGTTCTAACACCAGAGAACTGTTCACCATTCCAAAAGAAATAGTCACCCACTCCCCAATCAGAAACCTGCATCAAGGACAAAACTTGGTGCCTCAATATCCCAACCACTTTAGCTAACAAAATCTCACTTCAAAATAAAATTGAAAACAAAAAACACAACATAGCCAAGGGCTTATCTGTTCCTAATACTCGCTCAACTCCTGAGAAATTCTGCAACCGTTTCAAATTCGCCCCTGTCTACATCAAAGAAGTAACATAAATGATATCCTCTCTTAAACCTTCAAGATGCCAAGGAGACCCCTAAAAAGCTCCTATTATCAAAGAGGCCGTCGGAGATCTAGTTCCCTTCATCACCTCCTTCATGAATTCCTCCTTTGACTCCTGCTCTGTTCCCACCAACTTAAAAAAAATGTGTGGGTCCTCCCACTTCTAAAAATAAAAAACACCTAAATCCCAACTTACCTACCAATTACAGACCCATAACCACTGTCCTCTTCTTCCTTAAAACACTGGATAGAGCTTCCTACCTCCAGATACAGGCTTACCTAGAAACTAACCATCTCCTTGGTCTGCAACAATCTGGTTTCAGAGCGAAACACAGAACAGAATCGGCCTTAATTGACATAAAAAATCAAATGGACAACTTTAAAGACAATGGGAAACTAGCTCTCCTCCTCCTTCTAGATCTCTCGGCCGCCTTCGGCCTAGTTGATCACAATGTTCTGTGTAACCATCTTTCCTCCGCTGCACACTTCTCCAAGGAAGCCACGGCCTGGATACAGTAATTCCTGGATAAACTCACTATTAGAGTCTTTTCACCTAATGCTGCAGTCAAACCCTACCCGCCACCTGCGGAGTTCCTCAAGGGTCCTGTGTCTCGCCTACCTTATATAATATACTCACCAATCCCCTGTTCAATGATCTCAACAGCCTGGGTGTCATCTACACTAACTATGCAGATGACACTCAGATACTCATACCCATCACGGGCGATTACGAAACACTCTACCTTCCTCAATAAAATCTATCTGATTATCCAGTCATGGATGGCCACCCATGACCTCTACCTGAATGATGAGAAGACAGAGTTTCTCCTCGTCGGCTCTTCAGTAAAACTAACCAACCTAAGTAATCAGTTCAATTCCTTCAACATCGATGGCAACAATATCAAAGTTTCCAGTGAGGTAAAAACCCTGGGCTTCTACCTCGACTCTGCTCTGAATCTAAAAAGACAGGTCTATGCCACTTCCTCTGCCACAGCTTACACTTGTAAGCTAATTAACGCTTGTAGACCTTTCCTATCCACATCCAGCTGCACCACTCTGGCCAGAGCTCTAATTTTATCAAAATTAGACTACTGCAACACCCTATATCTAGGCTCCAGTAAATACAACTTAACCAAACTCCAAACCCTACAGAATAATGCCTTAAGATCAGTGTACAATATTCCCAGAACTCAGCACATCTCAGCTGTCAGACGCAGTACTAAGTGGCTGGCAGTCACAGATAGAATTAATTCAAATCTCTAACCCTCACGCATAAATGTTTAGCCAACTCCACCCCTAAATATCTAGTTGAAAATTTAACAAAAAAACTTCAGATCGCCCCTTGAGAATCATACACTCACACTGCCTGAATGTACCTAGATATAAACTCCAGAAAGCAGGTGGAAGTAGCTTTCCAGTGATGGCCTCTAAACTCTGGAACTCACTACCTATTAACATCCAAGCAGAACCCTCCTACTTTAGTTTTAGAAAGAGCACGAAATCCTGGCTCCTTTCCCGTGATGGATAAATATGTTCTCGGCTCACGATCCTTGTATTTATCTGTATGTGACACCTGCTATTATGTGTAAATATTTGTGATTGCCCTATTACTGTCTGTAAGCAATTTCTGTATGTAATTTCTGCAACATTGTAACGAGCCCAGATACATGCAGGTTTGGAGTGCTATATAAATAAACAAACAAGCAAATAATTGAGACCCCTCAATTAAGGGTGAATCCATGTCCTGAGACTTTGCCCATGAAGAAGCCTGCAAAACCTTGAATTCTGACACCCTACCGCTCATTGTATGGAAGAGGGTTAGCTTGGAGTCTGAACACTGTGATGGAGGAAAATGAAATGCCGTGCCCTCATTGGTTGAGCAGACGGGTGACTCCTCGCTTCTCCTGGAGACGGCTGAGGAGGTAGGGCATGGAACCGTGCACAGCAATACCTCAGCTCCCCACATAACCAGCCCAGTCAGCCTCCCAGTTCTGCAAAGAGAGAAGGAAAGATTAATACATCCACAGATATCTGGACAGAGGAATTTCCACCCCACAAAATTATGTACTCCCAAGGACATAGGGAGTGCGAGTTGAAGAGGCACAAAACTCCTAGCAAAAGTCAGTTAACTGAAGAAATACTAAGAGGAAAAAAACAGCAAACTTCAGAAGAAAGATTCACTTAGTTTGGAAATAAAGTGTATTCTCCAGCATGGGATTCACATGCTCATGCATATTCCCTGTCGTCAGGCTGGGAATCCTCGGTAAAAGAAAACAGTTTCACTTCCACTTAAAAACTGTATTTCTCCTCTAAACCAATCACTGTCCTCTGGGTCATACTGCCCCCATCCAGTGACAGTCCTCTCCCTAAGCCCCTACTCTGGCAGCCATCTTCAGATTTTTACTGCACTCTTCAGTGTTGGAGTCCTTGAGTTTGCTCTCCAAAATATTTGTATGTTTTTTCGTGTTTTTGACGGAAAACATTCTATTTTTGTTTCAAAGAATCTCATGTGCTTTTTTTTTTTTTCATCCGTCGACAGCGGGACCCTTTGTCGGTGAAGTTCTGTTCCATCTCAAGGGAGAAGATTGTTGAAGATTCTACAAGGCCTTTGGACCTACTTCGCGCCCACCACCATGACGGAGAAGGAGGGGGGAAGGGTCCCTCTTTGGGCCCTGCACCAAATGCGGGCTATGGAACTGGTTTGTGAAGGACAAGCACCTGCAATGCTTCTTCTCCAAGAAGGTAACGAAGAACAGGCGTAGTAGGCCGTGTTCAGAGCAGGGTCATGCCTCATCCAGGACTTGCCGGTTAGAGGAGCGGGCTTCTAAATCCTTTGATGGTGCCTCATCTGGGGAGGCCCAAGATAAGGCCAAGAGCCGCAAGTCTGAGTCCAACGGGATCACCACTGAAGCGGGTCCGAAGGTGGACAGGGTGCAATCAACATCACCTTCCGCCTCGATTGCCAGCCGACAGTCAAGCTCCTCTTCAAAGAAGAAGTCATCTACCCCGGCTAAACTAGGTGAGAAATCCGAGAAGCCGTGGACGGAGGAGAAGGGCGAACAGCCAAAGCAGGCTAAACCAGCATAGTCTAAGACCTCGTCTGCGACTCTGTTGATGACAGCTACTGCCACGACACCTAAGGGCACTGATTATGCAAGGGTTGCCCCCACGGCTCAGATGATATCCCTACCTCCAAGGTGAGACACTGGTCTCCGCACCCAAGTGCCTGAGGTCGCAGCCATTTCCGGATTCGGTTGTATCGGCGGCAGCGAGGAAACAGTCGGCCAACCGGTCCTCGTCGTCTTCGGTCCCTCTGGGCAGCAAAGGGAAAAGGATTGGCACCATGGGAAAGAAGGTGATTTACACTGCGGCGTCCACTATCATGGCGGCCAACACACTGGCAAACCTTGCCAGGTACGAAAGGGAGTTGTGATACAAGATGGAATAGATTCTGGAGTTCCACCCTGATAAGAAGATGGAGGCAATAGCTCTCTTCTAGGAAGGCCAACTGGCGTCTGATCATGCCACCACAGTGCCATTGGACGTCGCCAACACAGGTTTCCGGCAAATGGGGGACGGTATCTGCCTTTGTCGCAAAGGTGCTGGACATGCCCTTCTATGGAGAGAATCTGTATGGGAAGGTAGTCGACGAGTCCCTCCAGGCCACCAAAGCGGATACGGAGATAGTCCCTTTCCTGGTCACTCTCAAGCAGCACTGCTCTTCTTTTCGTTCCTCCAGAGGAAAGTCGAGCAGGTCTTCCAAAGGTTTCTCCACATCGTACCGAAAGCCTTCCAGATTGACAACGCAGGAAGCTTACAGAGGCCATACCCAAGCCTACGGTAGCAGAGGGCAGCGTCATCATCGCCCACAGGGCAGGACGTCTGTGCTGAAGCAAGCCTGAACCGACCGGGATGTCGGGCCCCTACTTGTGCACTCCGGTGGGAGGCCGGTTGACGAGGTTAGTCAGTAAGTGGAGAAAGATCACCACCGACAGATGGGTGCTGGACGCCCTCTCCAAGGACACACCCTGGAGTTTCAACACAGCTGTCTGCGTATACCTCCGGTTACCTATAGGAGCAGCACCTGCCTCAGCTCCTGGAAGAGGTACGGGCCATGCTGTGAAAAGGGGCGATAGAACTAGTTCCCGAATGGCTCCAGGGCTCCAGAGTCTATTCCAGATACTTTCTGGTCAGAAAGAAGACATGGGGCTGGAGGCCCATCCTAGAGCTATGACATATGAACAAATACCTACATTCCCAAAAGTTCAGGATGGTCCCGTTGCAACATGTGCTCGGCCAACTGGAAAAAGGAGAGTTCTTGACGTCATTGGACCTGGAGGACGCCTACTTCCACATCCCCATTTACAAGAAACATCAGACATTTTCTGGTGCAGGGACAGCACTACCAGTTCAAGGCTCTACCTTTCGGCTTGAAGTCGGCTGCAGAGTGTTCAGGAAATGCTTGGCACCAGTGGCAGCCCATCTATGTCTACAGGGCATACACATATACCCTTACATGGACGACTGGCGGATTTGCGCCAGCTCGCAGGACCTGGCCGACGGACACACAGAGGAAACCGTCCAGCTACAAACGGATCTGGGATTCTCCGTCAACTATCCAAAGTCCTGCTTAACGCCATCACAGAACCCGCTGTTCCTAGCCACCAGACTCGATAGTGTCTTGCCTGGCTTCGCCCTTGGAGGAGAGGATAGCAGCCATTCAAGGGAAGGTGCAACGGCTGTCGTCGACGAAGACGGCCACAGTGCGGGCCATCAAGTCATTGCTTGGCATGATGCCGTCCTGCATCTACCTCGTCCAGCTCTGCAGGTTGCAAATGCAACCCTTTCAGGAATTCCTGGATGCCCGCTGGATACAGGTGTCCGGAAGATTCACAGACAAGATCTCACTCAATGATGAGTTCTGTCGGGCGATAGGATGGTGGGGCGTCTGCTCCAACATCGCCGAGGGCATGGGATTTCAAAGCCCGCCATACCAGGAGACGGTCACCGCGGACGCCTCAGGGATGGGGAGCGCACACCGGATGTCTGTACTCAGAGGGATGTCTGTACTCAGAGGCCTGTGGCTGCTGCAGGAGAAGGATCTTCATATCAACATCCTGGAGCTATGGGCAGTGTTCTGGGCCCTCAAGTCGTTCCTGCCGTCTCTGAAAGGCAAGGTGGTGAGGATCTTTACGGACAACACCACCACCATTATCTACATCAGGAAGCAGAAAGGCTCTCGATCCCTGGCGCTCTGCAAAGAAGTGCAGGACTGGTTGCGCTGGGCCGTCGGACACTTGCAGGACGTCGCTCGTGCCCTGAATCTGTACGTGACACGCACAGAGTTTTCCGAAGACCTCACAACTGTTTGTTAACTTTGGTCCTGTTAACAATGGGAAGGCCTTGTCCATTTCAAGGTGGCTCTCCGGCTGCATCACACACTGTCCTCGGTTGGCGAACGGACTGCTGCCCGGCACTCCAAGAGCCCACTCCACCAGAGCGATCGATGTGACGACGGCGTTCCTGTCTGGTGTGTCCCTGCTGAACCATCTGCAGGGCTGCTACGTGAGGACAGTGATTGGTTTAGAGGAGAAATCGTTTTTAAGTGGAAGTGAGACTGTTTTTTTCTTTTACTGAGGATTCACAGCCTGACGACTGGAAATATTCATGAGCATGTGAATCCATACCAGACCCATGCTGGAGAACAATAGTCACAGGTAAGTAACTTAAACCTTATTAGTTTTATTTGATTCGTGATGCCATCAGTGGCAGCCATCCATCTCACAGAGCAGCGTCCAGCCACCTGGGAAATGTCTGCATCTGAAGAAACCAAAAACCAGGATTGTTCAGTCACTTTATACCTGGATGATGGGGCCGGGGAAGATAAATGTTTTGTGAAACTAAAGGAGATGGCACAGTTGCCTGTTTTCTGGTCAAGACACTGTAATAAATGTTACAAAGAAGGCGGACAAAGTGGAATGGTATCCCTAAAACAACATTACTATTGTTGGAACACTAGGAAGACTTTGAAGAGCTCACGAAGAGAACATCAAATCTATCTGTTGGTTTGGCGCCGGAACCTAGAGTTCCCCCGCTCACCCAGTAGACTTGCAAGTATACTTTGCTCATACTGATCAGAGCATCCTCATAAAGACTGTGAGATGGAATTGCCATCACAATCCTGTCAATCTTTCTGCAGATAATATCTGGAAACAGTGTGAAAGGAAAAGTACACTATAATGATTATAAGCCCATACATTACCAGCCTTTTCCAGTTGGAATTAGGTCTTCCCTGTTGCCAGTTGCATAATGGCATAGTCATTATCAAACTGCCTAATAGAATGTCACTGTGAGCCCTCTTGTTAACAATGCATTAGTTTATAGACCTGCATTTTTCTCTTTTGTACAACCCTTCCGATTAAGCTGAATTACCTTTACAGCTTTCTCTGTTATTTTTTTTTAAATATTATTGCTCTAATTGATTAACAGAACAAAACAATGTATGACTGGCAAGGTTACATTAAATAAAGCAAGAGCTCATTCTGCGTAAAATGCCCCTTTTAAAGTGCATACGGTGCCCACTATTCTAAAAACAACATCCTACGCATTTTGTTGATACTTCATGAACATGGAAATGTGAAGGCATCTTAAAAATCCAGTAATACAAAGACCATTATATTCTAGTCCTATTGATAACCCATTCAGTGTGCATAGTGTCGTAGAAATCCATGGATTCACCTTGCCCAGAGCACCAGCATCCACAAATTAAGAGAGATTGAAATCCACATTAAGGTGCTGGGGTGCAGTTAGCAGCAGATAGTGTTGAATTTGAAAATTAGTTGTCTTTCAGGAAAGTATTTGCTTCTTAGCAGACCACGTCCTTCAGAAATAACCTTGTACAATCACTATCACAAAACTTTTAGTTGAAACTAGGATAAATATTATTTTACAGGCCTTTACCTCCCTCTATATGTGTAAGTAATTTCAAGTCTAGTTTCTCTTAGATATGCATGCATTTCTCCATGAAAAATTCAACCCTGTTGGCAATGATAACAATGTGAGACAACATGAGTATATATATATATATATATATATTTCTGAGGCTTGTGGAATCTGCTTAGATCACATGCTGTGCATAGGCCGACATCTAGTGGAAGCTGCGGAGTATTACAGTTTGTTTTTCGAAAGTCGAAAATGGGCGTCGACACAGGCGTGCCAGTAATACTATCCCTAGTGTGACGTCCACTGTACCCAAGATCCCTCACGCGTGTAGGATCCTCAGATTGTTTTTTTCCGCCATACTGGTCGGAAGCATCTTGCGGAGTTCCCTGGCCTTAGCCATACTTTTGCTGTTATTATAATTTTAATTCTTATTCATTCCCTTCCCCACCCCAACGTCGACCCTCAACCTCGACGACGGCTGGAGAAGTCATCGACCGTCGACTGCTGCACGACGGATCTGGGCCTCGGTAGGCCGCTGGCCTCGGCCCGGGCCTAGTAGGCCGCTGGCCTCGGCCCTTACAAGTAGGGAGAGTGGGGGGTGGTACATACTCTTCACTCTTGATATATAGTTACATTTATATATATTCCTACACTTAGCAGCCCGCTGCCTTAAGGTGCGTATGGAGGGTACCCCTTTTCAATTCTGCCCCAAGTGCAATCGCAAATACCCTTGGGTCGACAGGCACGCCACGTGCAATCTCTGCTTGCCGAGGGATCACCCCGAAGCGAACTGCAGAGCGTGTAGTAGGTTTAAACCTAAGACACTTAAGGACCGTTCGACAAAGCGTTGGGCCCACCACGCCAGGCAGGAGGCCATGGCAGCGGAGGGCGCCTTCAGCGATGGCAGCGACGCCGTACTTTCGGACGGCGAGGGCATTACGGCGTCGAAAGACAGCCGACGAGCGCAGGTCCCCGACCTCGGAAGGTCGTCCGGCAGGGCGGCTATGGGGAAGACCCCCGGCGACGCAAGCGCTACACACCTAACACACACTAAACACACTAAGACCAACCGGACCTCGACGACGTCGACTTCCCGGAAAGAGGCACAAAAAGAACGGTCCGACTCGGTGTCCTCTGGGCGCTCTCGATCGAGATCGCCTCACGACGCAAGGCAATCATCCACTCTTGCCAAGAGTGCCTCGCTACACACACTAACGGAAGTTCGATCGTCGGGAGACGAAGACGACTTCCACCCCCAGGCCGCGCTCCAAGATACCGAGACCGCGGTTAACACCAGTGAGGCCCCACGCCCGAAGCACACAGATACCTTTCCAGACCCTCGACGCCAGGCGTCGAAAGTCGCTGGGGCCCCCAAGGGACAGGGAAAACATTTTTCCACGCACGGAGAAGGGGGGAAACAGCGGAAAGCACAGCCTTCCACCCCTGTAAAGCCTAAGCAGACAAGCAAACACAAGTCTACCCTTGAAAATAAATCACCTGCTAAATTAATACCCTGTTCCAGGGAATGGTCCAGTGAAGACATAGACAGGGTTATGTCTAGGATGTCTTCCTTGGCTGATTTTTATGATAAGAACCCAGAACACTTTCTTTCATATAACCCTCAAGGGGCCACACCCTCAGGCTCCTCCGATCCTATCCCGCTAAGTAAAAAGCCCCGGGTCGAAAGACCTGAACCCTTCGAGGTTCAGCCTTACTCCACTCCATATTCTACTCCACTCCCCAGTTATCAGGGACAAGTTTTCCCTGAAGAGGACCAGGAGTTTGCAATTATGGAAGAACAAACCGGGACAGATTACTATGCAGAGGATGAGGACCTGGAGGAGGGAGAAGATGAGCAGGAAATTTACAGAGTAGATTCCCCAGTACAAAGCGAAGCCCCAGTTACTGACTCTCCAGTTGATAACCAGCCCCTCCTTAACGAGGTTCTCGCTCGAGCAGCGGAACACTTCCACATCGACACCCACGGTGTACAGGAGGAAAGGGACTTCGCGGAGGAGTTTGTAGGAGAGAGAAGACCGGTCGCTCAGACCATCCCTATCCTCAAATCCATCCAACGAAGAATAGATCCTTCCCTGGTGAATCCTAACCTCACCAGAGCTGTCAACCCCAGAATTGAAAAGATTTTCCGGGCAGCCCAGTCTGACCCTCTGTATATAAAGGGACATCTTAAACCAGATTCCCTAGTGGTGACCAACACTAGAAAGAGGGCTGGCACGCCCTTATCTTCATCAGAAGCTCCTCCCGATAAGGAGAGCAAAAAACTTTACGGGTTTGGCAGAAAGGTAGCCTCAACGTCCGCCTACCAAGCAAGGATTGCGAATTCCACCACCCTGTTGGCTAGTTACAATTGCCATCAATGGGAAGAAGTCGCGGCGCTCATTGCCTCTGCTCCAGAACCGTTAAAGGGCCAGCTGGCTCGGATCTCGGCAGAGGGGAGAGCCGTGTCTGGTTGCATTTTAAAAGCAACTTTCGACGCCGCTGACAACGCAGGGAGATTGATAGCAGAAGGTACTGTTATCAAGAGACATGCGTGGTTACGGCAGTCGGGATTCAAGACAGAAACCCAGGCTTCTTTAATAGACAAGCCAGTGGAACCCGACCTATTGTTTGGGAAAGCGGTCGAAGACGCACTTAAAAATGCCAAAGATGAATATGAGACTCTCAAATCCCTTGGCCAGCTTACCAACAAACCCCCTAACCAGAGGGGGAACAATAATTTTCGTCGCCCACGCGGCCAAAATTCACAAAGAGGCAACTATGCCCAGGGACAAGGTACACAATGGAATAACAACCAGCAGTCTACCCAGAGTTACGGCAGGGGTAACAAGAGAGGTCGTGGAAGAGGCAGAGGCAGCCCCAACAAGGGCGGTGGCACGCCTCCACCAAAACAGTGACGCTCAGTTCAGGGTCCCTTGCCACGCAACCCCAGTAGGGGGACGCATTTCCACCTTCACCCAGGCTTGGGAAGGGATCACCTCAGACAGATGGGTGCTGTCAACAGTATCCGCAGGATATTGTATAGAACTACTGCAGCGTCCCCGGAATCATCCTCCACGACAAAGAGTGCACTCCCTAGAGCATCAAAGGATCCTTCTCGAGGAGATCGCCATTCTGCTAGAAAAGGACGCGATAGAACTCGTCCCAGGACACCAGGTAAACAAGGGTATCTATTCAACTTACTTCCTTGTGCCAAAGAAAGATTTGACAATGCGCCCAGTATTGGACTTACGGCCTGCCAACAAATATGTCAAGCCCCAAAAATTCCGTATGACCACGCTACAAGAGGTAATCCCCCTCCTAAAAAAGGGGGATTACATGGCAACCTTGGATATGAAAGATGCTTATTTTCATATTTCCATGCTCCCAGCGCACAAAAAGTACTTGCGCTTCAAGGTGGACAGTCGCCACTACCAATTCAAGGTACTGCCCTTCGGGATAGCTTCAGCACCAAGGGTATTCACCAAGGTACTGGCGGTGGCGGCTGCACACCTACGCAGGGAAGCAATCCCGGTGTACCCTTATCTGGACGACTGGCTCATAACGGGGGAAACCCCAGGAATTTGCAGGTCAAACATTCAGAGGACTATCGACCTCCTCCACGAATTAGGCTTCTCCATCAACGAGAAAAAGTCAAGTCTGGTGCCAAGCACCTCAAAACAGTTTCTAGGAGCTATCCTAGATACTCAGAAAGGATTGACCTTCCCTTCGGAAGAGAGAATTCGGAATATACTTCTGCAAATTCCGCATTATCAGTCAGGTCAACAGATAACAGTACGCAAAGCTATGCGGTTACTGGGCATGATGGCGTCATGCATTTACCTGGTCCCCCACGCGCGTCTGCGCATGCGTCCCATGCAGGAATGGTTGGCGAAACAGTGGTCTCAGGCAAGTGGTCATTGGGACGATCTAGTGGTCGTTTCGCCAACACTCGTACAGAGCCTACACTGGTGGACAAGAGAGAATCTCGCAAAGGGGAAACCCTTTTACGATCCCGAAGTACAAGCCGTGGTGACTACAGATGCATGCCTGACTGGGTGGGGAGCTCACCATCTCCACCACACAGCTCAGGGTCTCTGGTCTCACTCAGTAGCCAAGAACCACATCAATCTGCTAGAGCTTCTGGCAGTATTCCGAGCGCTAAGGGCGTTCGAGCCCCATCTACTGAACTTGTCGGTGCAGATCAGGACGGACAGCACGACAGCCATGTTCTATCTGAACAAGCAAGGGGGGACTCGTTCGCCAAATCTGTCCAAGCTTGCCCAGAAAATATGGATATGGGCACTCAGACGGAACATCTTCCTGTCATCGCAACATGTTCCAGGGGAGCTCAATTCCCTAGCGGATGCTCTAAGCAGAAACTCCCTCCCAGAAGAACACGAATGGGTCCTTCACAGAGACGTAGTAGAAGATCTCTTCTCTCAGTGGGGTTTCCCCACTATAGACCTATTCGCCACAAGCGAAAACAAACAATGCCCAGGATTTGCATCCAGGTTCCCCCAGCCGGACTCCCAAGGGAATGCCCTGTGGATGAACTGGTCAGGGATGTTTGCGTACGCTTTTCCACCAACTCCTCTCATCAGGAAGGTGGTGTACAAGATGAACAAGGAATCTATGACGCTCATCCTAGTTGCTCCCATGTGGGCGAGACAACCATGGTTTCCACACCTACGCAGGATGGCGGTGTGCGAACCCATCAGACTCCCAGCCTGGTACAACCTACTGTCCCAGCAACAGGGTCAAACAGTGCATCAGGAACCCAACTCTATGAACCTAGCAGCATGGCTCCTGAAGTCATAGAGTTTGGACATCTCAAATTACCACAGAGGTGTATGGACATTCTAAAGGAGTCCAGGAAACCAAATACAAGGCACTGTTACTTTGATAAGTGGAAAAGATTCGTTATCTGGTGCCAGAATAAACAAATCAACCCGGTTGATTGCACTCCTTCCAACGTTGTGACATACATGCTCCACCTGCTGGATGCAGGGTTGGTTTTTAACTCGCTGAAAGTACACCTGGCAGCCCTCTCGGCTTACACCACATCCCATAACAAGGTCTCGTGGTGGAAAGTACCAGTGGTTAAAGCCTTCATGGAAGGAGTAAAGAGACTTCACCCTCCTATTTCGAACCCACCGCCAGGATGGGACCTCAACGTGGTGCTAGCTAAGCTCATGGGACCCCCATTCGAACCCATGCATAAAAGTAGTCTCAAACACCTGACTTATAAAACGGCCTTCTTAGTAGCCATTACCTCCATAAGAAGGGTCAGTGAAATTCAGGCTCTGTCAGTGCAGGATCCTTTCTTTACTATCCACAAGGACAAACTGGTTTTACGCACACACCCTAGGTTCTCACCTAAATTCATATCCAAGTTCCATGTAAACCAGTCCATCGAGCTTCCGGCTTTCTTCCAGAACCCGCAAAGCTCGGCTGAGGTGAAACTACACACCCTAGATGTGCGTAGGGCGGTCCTATACTATGTAAATAAAACCAGACCGCTAAGGAAAACAGATCAACTGTTTGTCTCCGTAGCTACAGGCAGAGAGGGGGATCGCGTCTCTAAGGGCGCTATCTCGAAGTGGATTATCAACTGTATACAGCTGTGTTACTCTCTTTCTGACAAGACTCTGCCTTTTACGCCAAGGGCCCACTCTACTAGAGGCATTGGTGCCACTCTGGCTTTCATTGCAAATGTTCCCCTCGACACCATTTGCAAAGCGGCTACTTGGAGCTCTATTCACACTTTTACTCAGCATTACTGCATTGACACTCATTCCAAGACAGATACACAAGTGGGACAAGCGGTTCTAAGACACCTGTTTGCTCATGACCCTTCTCACATCCCACCTCCTTCTTCTGGTACTGCTCGCTAATCTATGCACAGCATGTGATCTAAGCAGATTCCACAAGCCTCAGAAGGGATACATTACTCACCGTAATCGTATTTCTGATGCTTGTATCTGCTTAGATTCACATGCGACCCACCCTTCCTCCCCTCCGAGAGAAGGCGCATGATTGCTTGTAGTCTTACCTTTTCTGTCTATCTGCTTGGATTATCTGTACTCACGCTACTCCTCATGCTTCCTCATGTCAGAAAAAATACAATCTGAGGATCCTACACGCGTGAGGGATCTTGGGTACAGTGGACGTCACACTAGGGATAGTATTACTGGCACGCCTGTGTCGACGCCCATTTTCGACTTTCGAAAAACAAACTGTAATACTCCGCAGCTTCCACTAGATGTCGGCCTATGCACAGCATGTGAATCTAAGCAGATACAAGCATCAGAAATACGATTACGGTGAGTAATGTATCCCATATATATATATCTTTCATTTTAAGAATGAAAGCCACACTTAGAGGGTTTTGTATTTGTATTGCCTAATTATAACATTCACATTTTCTTGTCTCCCTGGTTTTAAAAGACTCTTATTTATTTTCTGATCATTGGAAAATGTTGCAGAACTATGCTATGGTGGATATGCTCAAATAAGTCTTCCTAAAGTAAACCATTAATAATTGCTCAAGTGCACACACATGGCTAATAATCCATATGTATCTAATAAGAGCATATTTCCAATCAGTGCACATTTTTATAATAAGCCCTCAGTATCAAAAATCCAACAGTGTTATTTAATTGTGCATTATCTACCATCTTGTGTCACACTGTTTACTGTAAGAGTGTAGAAGGAGGAGACCGACACACAGGTGGCATATTTGTTGGCATATACTTTTATTTTCAATAAAGTAAAGAGAAAACCTATCCCTCCATAACTCTAAAAGGGGTTTTCCTGCCTCAAATAAGGAACTGAGCAATGTCCAAGTAAATGTCGAAATAAATGAAGAAGTCACTGTTGTGTGTCAAAATGCCTATTTCTATCCCTTACCCTATTAAGTAAACTAAAGAAATACTGGGCCTTCTTGCTCCAGAAGAATGACTCCCTTCTACTGGACACTGGGTTATAGTTCCAGTTGGCAGGTCGGGACTGCTCCTGTGAGAATGGCTGCCTTCTCCAAGCCTCACTTCTTTTCCAAGATATAAAACAAAGTTCCAGCTTGAGGTGTTGTCAAATTCTCAGTTGAAACTCAAATGTTCCAACTCAAACATCATTCATTATTGCCCATAGTTCCTCACTATTGGGTTCCTAAGAATGTCTCCCTTCTCCAGGTATCTTGTTCTCAATACTTTTGCTGTGCCAGAGGAATGACTCCCTTACTCAGGCTTTCTTCTACTTGGTGTCACGATACACAGCAGCAGGGGGTATGCCTTCTTTCCCATAACCTCCCTTGGTTTCACAGTACACAACGCCCAGGGGTATGGCTTTCTTTCCCTGGTCTCTCTCAGGGTTTTGTAACACTTCACAGATGTTTGGGAAATGACTCCCTTCCCCAGGCTGTTAGGAAGAATTCTCTGTAAATGCTAATTTCCCAGACCTAGTGAGTCCTCCAGCAGCTTTACTGGATTTTTGGAGTTTATTTTTTTCTCCCACTCTTAGGCATGATTTGAGAATGTCCTTTGACTTTGTAATGTGTTTTATGGGCTATGGGCTCTTTTACTCCATAGGGTTTCATGTGTTTTTGTACCTAATGTGTATACTCTATATACTGCCTAACTATTCTTGAGAGAAGTCTGACTGCTCAGCCACAGCTACCTGGTAAATCTGGGTGGTACAGACTGCTACCAATTGGGTTTACTGCCAACACCTGTAGTCTTAAGCCCTTTGCAGTGGTCCCTAAGAGAACTGCACAGGTTTCCGCCTAACACTGGTGGCAGCGGTGGGATTGACATTGTTGGTCCCCTTGATCCTCCAACCTCCTCAGGCAACCGGTTTATCCTTATTGTAGTAGACCATGGTACTAGATACCCTGAGGCAATTCTTATGAGGACTGTTACAGCTCAGGCTGTGGCTAAGGCCCTCCTTAGTATTTTTACCAGGGTTGGGTTTCCTAAGGAAGTAATCTCTGACAGGGGTTCAAATGTAATCTCTGACAGGGGTTCAAATTTTATGTCCCACTACATGAAAGCCATGTGGAAAACCTGTGGAGTTACTTAAAAGTTCTCAACCGCATACCACCCTCAGACAAAGAGGTTGGTAGAAAGGTTCAACAGAACCATGAAGAACATGATAGGTGCTTTGGAAGATCCCCTTTAAAGAAAGTGGGACCTTCTACTGCCATGCCTTCTCTTTGCTTATAGAGAAGTCCCTCCGGAGGGAGTAGGTTATTCTCCCATTGAACCTCTTTATGGCCATTCAGTCAGAGGTCCATTGGCCCCGATTAAGGAGGGGTTGGAGAGTGCTCCTTCCCCCAAGCCATCTCGGAGTGACTGACTATGTGATAGGTCTCCGGAGGAGAATGTCACACATGATGGCAGAAGCTAGTGATAACCTGTAAGCTGGGCAAGCTTTGGTCAAGCATTGGCATGATCAAAAGGCTAACATGGTTGAGTTCATTCAAGACCAGCTAGTTCTAGTTATGATCCCAACAAGGCAGAGGGCCTTGCAAGATAAATGGATAGGACCCTTCAAGGTTGTGGCTAAACTTGGAGAGGTGAACTATCTGGTTGACTTGGGCAATCCCAAGGAGGCTCCCAGAGTCTTCCACACCAACAGACTAAAGGCGTATGTCTCCAGGCCTGAAGTAGGAGCCTTGCTTCTAGCTTCAACAGAAGAGGAAGAAGAGAGTGAAGTTCTCCCTGATCTCCTCAGAGGCTTACCCTTGGATGAAAAGATTGAAGGAGTAAGTCTCTCTTCAAATATGACACCTGAGCAACAAGAGGAGTGCAACTCTGTTAAATCAGTTTGCCTCCCTGTTCTCACTTTCACCAGGCGTGACCCCTTGGGGCCAGCATGAGATACTCACTGGTGACTGCCTGCCAGTCAAAAGCAGAGGATACAGAATGTCAGAAAATGTGAGATCCCACATTAAAGGGGAGGTCAGCAAGATGCTTGACCTCGGGGTAATAGAGCCCTCTACTTGTCCATGGTCTAGCCCAGTTGTGTTAGTACCAAAGGCAGGATCCAAAGAATTGAGATTCTGTGTGGATTATAGAGCTCTGAATGCAGTCACCAAGACTGATGCCCACCATTTGCCTAGAACAGATGAGTTGGTGGATAGACTTGGTGCAGCCAAGTTCCTCAGCACATTTGATCTAACGTCAGGCTATTGGCAAATAGCCCTGACAGACCATGCCGAGGAGAAAACTGCATTTCCTACCCCAGTTGGCTTATACCAATTTAGGGTTATGCCTTTTGGACTGAAAAATGCACCTGCAACATTCCAAAGGATGGTAAATCAGGTTCTGGCTGGGATGGAGGACTTCTGCATGGCATACTTGGATGACATTGCAGTGTTCAGCCACTCCTGGGAAGAGCATGTTAACCACCTAGGACATGTTTTGCAGGCTCTTGGGAAGGCCAACCTGACCATAAAAGCAAGCAAATGGCAGACTGGACAGAACAAGGTGGTCTACCTTCTGCATGAGGTAGGAGGTGGAGAAATAAGGCCTTTGCTCAGTAAGATTGAAGCTGTGCAAAATTGGACAACACCTACTACTCAAACCCAGGTGAGAGCCTTCCTAGGCCTCACTGGGTATTACAGGAATGTCATTGAGAACTATGGGACCATAGCTTCTTCACTGAATGTAATCTCCTCTCCAAAATTCCCAAAAAAGGTCAGATGGAATGAAGAGTGCAATCGGGCCATTGAAAACCTGAAGAAAGCTCTTTGCCAAGCACCAGTACTGAGAGCTCCTGACTACCACCAAACTTTCATTGTGCAGACAGATGCTTTGAATGTAGGTATAGGTGCAGTCCTTAGCCAACTGGATGAGAAAGGTAGGGAGCACCCCATTTGCTTCATCAGCAGAAAGTTGAAGGATCCTGAGACAAGGTGGGCAACAATCGAAAGAGAATGTTTTGCTATTGTGTGGGCACTGAAGAAGTTTAGGCCATACTTGTATGGTTCTACTTTTGTCATTCAGACTGACCACCAACCCTTGAGATGGTTGATGCAAATGAAGGGGGAAAACCCAAAACTATTGAGATGGTCAATCTGCCTTCAAGGGTATGATTTCACCATTGAGCACAGGTCAGGGTGTCACCACCAAAATGCTGATGGTCTCTCTAGGATGTATGTCATCGACTAGAGGTATGAGATTCATCCAGGAGTGGATTAAATCCTCCTGTCCCTTAGTCTGGGGGTGAGGGGGGGAGTGTTAGGGAGAATTCTCTGTAAAGGCTAATTTCCCAAACCTAGTGAGTCCCCCAGCAGCTTTGCTGGATTTCTGGGGTTTATTTTTTTCTTCCACTCTTAGGCATGATTTGAGAATGTCCTTTGACTTTGTAATGTGTTTTATGGGCTATGGGGTCTTTTACTCCATAGGGTTTCATGTGTTTTTGGTATGTGTGTTACACACCACCCTCAGTGCAGTAACACACGGGTGTCATAGTGACCCCCAAACATAGACTCCATACCCTGGGACTGACTACTGTCTCCCAGGGCATGTAAAGTCAACATTGACTTTACTAGTCTTAAATTGTGTACAGAACCAGTACAAACCATCATATTGTGGAAGTACTGATAGGGGTGATTAGATTGCCCCTGGGTCTCTTTTTGGAGGGGGCACTGTGCAGTCCCCCCTCGTCGAGTTTCTGGCTGGTGGCAGTGGTAACCGCGCAAAATATTCCACAGGAATATTTCCTATGGGATTTTCCCATTCATTTTAAATGCACCACTTTTTTTGGTGCAATGTTAAAGATACCGCTGGGTTATTTATTTAATATTTATTCCCCGGTTGGGTCTTTTTGCCAGGACTCGGTTTTAAAATGGCGTTTGTGTTCGCCTCTGTAACTCCAACCCAAGTCGAGCCCTTTGTTCCACTTTTGGCGGGCTTCTGCACAGAAGCCTCCAAAAGTGGTGCCACTCTGTCTGGGTCTACAGGATGTGTGGGAGCGGGGAATAGGCACCCTGGACTGAGTTGCCTCGGCAACTCAAGTCGCACTCTTGTGTGATTGGCCTGAGTGACAGCTAGGACTAGTGAATGGGGGTTTTATGCATAAAAGCAGGGCTTTGGGGATTGGAACTTGAGAAGTCGCCACAGGACCTAAAGAATCCGAAGAGGGAGAAGCTGAGCCGACCTGCAACGACGACACCACCGGTGGAGCCCTGCTGAACCGACTTCTCGACGACAGAGAAGATCTTCATCCTGGAGAGTCTTCTTCCTTTGAACTGGTGGGGTTAACCAGTTCGCCCTCTTTTCGTCTTCCTGGATCGTCTCGTGGTCGAATCGCCCGTGCCAAGCACCCCGGCGGCCGGATAGCCACGCTTCACCACTACCGCGAATATAAGGGTAGTACCTTTTAACCGGGAAACTCTGCGGCTGGTTTCTTCCCTGGCAGTGTAACGACCTCCAGCTTTCCTCCACGTCGAGATCTTCTCTTTCCCTGGACGAAGCACCGACTTGCACCCGCTGCCAGGAACAACTGCCCCCGCTGGAGCTTTCTCACCATTTCAGGTACTTTGTCGCACCTGGTCTCCCTTGCAACAGACTGTTCAAGGTGTCCCGTAAATCCTTGACTCTCTATCCTGGGGTGACCTGGGACCTGTTAACTAACTTTTTTGAACTAATCCAACTCCTTTTGAACTATCTGCAAAGACTTTTAAAGTGTACTTCAACTGTGTGATCTTGGGCACATTCCGCCTTGCTCTCTCCAAGAGTGGGCCTATGAACTTTCTTTCTCTACAGTAGACTCTGCCTTTCCTGACTTGCTGTGGTTCTTTTAAAAGTGTTGGTATTGTGTGCTTTTCTAATTCTGCTTTTTCCCTCCCTTTTTAAATAATTATTGGAGCACCATCTTGGTTAAGCGCTCACCTCTGTATTTGATAATAACAGGTGTTCTTGTCCTAAGACTTGTCGAATAATTAATCGGGAGGTGTATATATTTCTAATGACTGTGTTGGAACTTGCTTGACATATTAGTGCCAGTGTATTTTTACAAGTGTGTTTTAAAATAAATAATTATATCCTATTATACCAAAGCTCTGGTCAGTGTTTGCTTGTGCTACTGTATTTGTGTTCCTAATGTTAATACTCTATATACTGCCTAACTCTTCTTGAGAGAAGTCGGACTGCTCAGCCACAGCTACCAGGTAAATCTGGGTGGTACAGACTGATACCAATTGGGTTTACTGCCAACACCTGTAGTCATAAGCGTTTTGCAGTGGTCCCTAAGGGAACTGCACAGGTTTCTGCCTAACACAGCCTCTTTCACAATGCCAAGGGAATGCTCCTGTCCCGTGGCCTTCATCAGGCATTTCACAATGTTCACAATGCTGGAGAAATGACTCCCTTCCCCTGGCCTTTCTCAGGCTTTTTGCTTCCTGTGAGCCTCTTCAGTGACTCAGGTCGGTGGACCTGGTATACTCCCCTGCCAGGTACTGTCCCAAAGTCAATGCACCATGAAGCACTCCTCCTCTTTCACTTGAGGGTCCTCGACCCAGTCTCTTTCACTTTGTATCTTTCTTAATATACGCGGTTCACTAATAGTACTTTGTCTTTGACTTTTACAGTACTTTTCTTTACCAAATCTTTCTTATGCTTACATATGGGCTCCCAGACCCACTCACAATGGCTTCTTTTATCCCCTCTAAACACCTGGGCAGCCACTGTACCTTGAATGGGAACTTGCTGTCCACTGAATTGGTGCCGGTCTTCCCAGAGACTTTGAACTGCTTTATTTTCAGTCTTCTTGCTGTTTCCTTTGGCACTGCAGCACTGCTCTGAAGCCTGTCTGCACGTCGCTGCTCAACCGCGGTGGTCAGTGTGTTCTCGCGCCACAGCTTTCTTCTCCCTCTTCTGCTCTGTCTGCCTCTGCACGTTAGACCCCATTCGGCTCCACAGCTCTGTTCTGCAGCCTGTCGGTGTGTCTTTGCTGGACCGTGTGGTTCAGAGTATTCTCACACCACAGACATCTTCTATTCTCGGTCTGCCTCTGAATGGGGAACCTATTAGGGATGCTGTCTCCTCTTCCAGGAAATCCAGGTCAGTAGTCTTGTCTTCTCTCTTCACGGGACGAGCGATTTGCTCGCAGTGACAACTGTCAGTCCTTTCTCCATCTTTAAACAACTGAGCCTCTGAAAGCTAGAATGTTCAATCCACTTCTGATTATGATGATTCATGCTGGCTCTGCGCCTCATCCTCATCATCGGTGTATTACAATGAGTATTCACTGGAGTCAACCCTACTCTTCTTCATCACAGTATATTGCAGAGGGTATTCACTGGAGTCAACCCTACTCTTCCTCCTCAGTCATGGGGTTTTCACTGATCTTGCAAACATACATAGGAGAGGCTACCTGATTAGAGGAAGGTAAGGAAGGTGTGTGAGTGTTGGGGATACCATGTTCTCCCCAGGTCACCACTAGTCCCATGAGGGGATTCCCTCCCCATGAGATCCACGCGCTGAGTACCACCCCTAGGGGGACTAACAGATAGTGGCCTCACCTCTCTGGCCGCATGGAAAGGGGCTCCCCCTAGTGGTGAAGTGATGACATCTGGGGAATTCATGACAGTACCTAGACTGGTCTCCATCCAGCTGCTCTTTTGTGAAGATTGCGCACGGGTCAGGGAGCAGGTGTAATTGAAAGCCTTGCTGATGGTACGTGAAAAGTGGGATAGAAAAATGGGGACCCAACAGATGTCTGCATCCCACTTTTCACATCAGCTCTGCAAAGCTGTCTACGGTTTAGCCAGATCCTCGTCTCACAATTGTGAGATGCACTTGCCTCCCTCACCCATTTCCCTGCGGGTTATATTTATGGCATGCTCTAGCAGCCGTTTGTGAAAACAACTCAATGAATTTAGCATCTTAGCCACAACCCTGGCATAGTATAGGAAATGCATTTTACTAGCTGGGTTCACTGACCTCCTGATACTTGAGGTACTCCTCATCTTTACAAAGCGGGCCAACAGTGCCAATTTGTATTTCTTTACACACCCTTTTACCGCCTAGGAACGGCAGTCCTAGGTCCTTTGACCAGTGCTAGCCCTGTCTCAAGATGCATCTGCCTATGCCCTTTCGTCCACCCCATTTCTTCCCCAATCGTCTTAATTGTGATCATTATCAACAGCAGTTTATCGCCTATTCCTGCACAGACCAATGCAATCTCCTTAAGTGTTCTAGAATTTAGTGTTTGTTTAATAATAGTGGTAAGCTGTTCGCCAGGTTTAGTTTTACTGATTATGATGTTGTGCACTGTTCTCTTTACCTGTTTAGAACTATCATTTTTACTCTTTTAATAAATATGTGCTTTACATAATGCTCTCCGAAGTAAAAGAATTAATAAATGACTGGCTGTCAAGCCCTATTATAAGCCACTGTGTGAATCTGATTCTTACTTGTGTTTTTATTGAAGAAATCAAAGCGCACAGCTGCAGAGAACAGCGAAGATCAGTCTACTAAACACAACAACTCAAATAATTCAGGTAACTACCACAGGCATAGTCTACTTCTTCATGCCTTATTTGTTCTCGAGTGCCCTTGAAAGGTTTGTGTGAATGTTTAGCTGTTGCATTGTTTTGGTGCTGTGGCCTTGGGCTGTTTCATTGCTAGATAAAAGAAATGGATGTAAGGAGACGAGCCATGCAGGAGCAGCGTGCACACATTCCAAACAGGAATTAAAGCAGGGTGTTTTCTACATTCGTACAGTAGGAGGGCTGTATAAGTGGACAGAGAAGGGGTGCAAAGGAGTTTGGTAGGTACACCAGTGAATAAAAAAAGAGGCTTCATGCTCAAGCAGCAGACCCATAGAATTTCACCACTGAGGGCATCGGTAGCACCATGTAAGGAGAAAATGCGTAAAGGTGAGTGGACCAAGGAACCAGCGAGGAATGGCAGATGAAACATAGACAGGGGAGCCAAATGTTAGGCAAAATTGAGACCAATGGGGTAAGGAGTCCGCTTAACAAGCAGGGCAAATGTTATGGACCAGCAGTGTGAGTGCAGGCCCTATTATTATAAAGCTGGATTCAAGTCTATTCTTCTATGTGTTAATTCCAGAGTCAGTGATATACTGTTTGGGATAAAGAAAGGTTTAACCACGAAGATGGATAGGTAGATGTGTTTATAGTTGGTAGAATGATAAGATTATCCAGCATGGGGTCTTGTATGGATTCACATGCTCATGAATATTCCCTGTCGTCAGGCTGCAAATCCTTGGTAAAAGAAAAAACAGTTTCACTTTCACTTACAAACTTTATTTCTCCTTTAAACCAACCACTGTCCACTGGGTCATTCTGCTCCATCTAATGACATTCCTCTCCCTAAGTCCCTCCTCTGGCAGCCATCTTCAAATATTTACCGGACACTTCAGTGTTTGGAGTCCTCGAGTTTGCTCTCAGAGTATTTGTAGGTTTTTTTCGTGGTTTTCGATGGAAAAAAGTTATATTTTTGTGCCTAAGGAGCCGTGTGCTCTCTTCTCCATCTACCGACAGCGGGAAACCGTTGTCGATGAAGTTCCTCGCTCCTCAATGGCGAAGACCGTCAAAGATTCTAGAAGGCCATCAGGCCTACTTCACGCCGTACGACCATGACGGAGGAGAAGGAGGGAAGGGCCCTCTTTTTAAATTTTTTAATTTTTATTTATTTCATTTAGTTAATACAAACTTTTTCAAAAGATTTGTGATCCCTCCATACACATCCTACAAAGGCAGAGAGGTCGAGAGCAATCATGCGAAACACAGTTTACAGAAGTCTCGTCACTCATGAAAAGGAGAAACTTCACACATAAGCGCACACTATCTTCCTGGCAATTTCATGTCGGTTATCAGACTGCCAGGATTTCTTCAAGTCAGTGTCTGTTTAGTTGGTTTCACAGTTGCGTATTCAACGTCTCTGCCTCTCTATTAGTTCCAGTTCTTAAGTCTGTCTTTCTCAGTCTTGAACTGCTAGCATGGTTTCCAGTTTATGCAGAAAGTTTGACAAGCCGAAGACCTTTTTCTCTTGGGTTCTTAAATTTCAACCATAGCTCTTCTCCAGATAGAGTGGAGTATTGATTAACTACTTGCCCGAAATGCAGGATTCTGAAGTCTTTCAGACCGGCGCGCTACAGCATGAGATGTTTTAAGGTTTCGAGGTGGTTAATGCAGAATCGACAATCCCGATTATCGCCTCCTGTTTTTGAAATCTCAGCGCCAGACTTGTTCTTGTATCAAACAGGTTGAGTCTGAATTTCAAGAACATCCTTTGATGTCTTGCGTTAGCTGTTTTCATCACGTATTGCAGCTGCTTTTTTTGATTTTTCCCTTCGCTTGCGGCGTCTTTCATCAACTTGTGGCGATTTCTGTCGTCTACCGTTGCACACCAATCTTGTACCCATAACTTGTTTTTCACATAGTTCGGGTTAGTTTTTAAGGTTTCCAAGTCAGCGCCTATCTCAGCTAGATGATTTTTGCATGCACTTGCCCATTTTATCAATAGGGATTCCTGATTTCCCTTCATTGCGTCTCGTAATATGACAAATTGAGGGGTGCAGTCGTCAATGATTATTTTCCTGTAGACAGACAGCATGTTCCACATCACACGCGCGTTCATAGATATTAGATTTAGTTCATACCGTAGACACGCACTAGATATACCTTTTTGTAGATGTAGAACACACCTCCAATATTGGTTTTCCAGTTGGCCCCATAGATTCGAGGTTACTCCTAAGGCGCATTCTGCTCCGTAAATTAGTGTGGGCACTGTTTTTTGGTTGTAATGGGCCAGCACAGGCAGCAAGGAGAATTTTCCATATTTTATATTTATGGTCATTCTTTGACATGCTAGTTGTTTGCATTTTTGTTTGGCGTTCTCGGCCCATGGGGCATCATTTATGTTGCTATTAATCCACATTCCGTGGTATTTGGCCTTTTTTACACAACTCAGGTTTACATTATTTAATTTCCAAGTCGGCTTGTTTGTTTTAGCTTGTTTTTTGGTTCATGTAAGGTCTTGAAAATTATTACTTTGGATTTTGCAGGATTAATTCTCAATTTGTTTTTTTGCACGTATCCTTCTAGGGCTTTTAGCTTTCTTGTCAGCCCAATTGGTGTTAAATCGAACAGTGCAATATCATCTGCATATAACAACCAATTTACGCACATTCCATTAATTCTAGGTGGATGAGAGTTTACTGCTCCTATGGAGTCTGCAATGTCAGACAGGAACAGGCCGAACAGAGTGGCTGCCAACGGGCATCCCTGTTTTACACCCTGGTTTGTTTTAATTGGTTCACTGAGAGTCCCACCGGTATCCAGTCTGATCTTAATTTCTGTGTCCGTGTGTAGTTCTTTAATAGGGTCTAGCAAGTTTTCTGGGCAGTTCCATTTCTTCATTTTGTCCCAGGGCATTTCACGGTCAATGGTGTCAAATGCGCGGGACAGATCGACAAACGCAATATAGATCTTTTTGTTTCGTCTTATAGCTTCCATTTTTAGGAAATGTATGATTGCCAGATTTAGGCCATACCTGACACGCTTAACAAATCCCGGTTGCCTCGGGTCGTATCGTTTTGATTCTTGAATCCATTTTAGCAGTTTACCCTGGAGCTGCGTGGCAAAAATGTTCCCCACCACATGTAGGAGCGCTATTGGGCGGTAGTTTCTTGGATCGGTGCGTTTGCTTTTTTTAAAAATCGGCACAACGATAGCGCTCCGCCAGGTGGTAGGAATCTTTCTCTCCTGCAGGATCGAAATGAATAAAGTGCGGCAGAAGTCTGTCCATAATACTGGATTTTGTTTTAGGAGTTCGTTTCTTAGCCTGTCGGGTCCTGGGGCTCTCGACGTGCTTAGTCTTATGATGTGTCTGTATGTGTCTTCTCTGTCAATTTTGATTGACCACTCACTTCTCAAGTCTGATGGTTTGCTGGGTGTTGTGTTTTTATTGTAGAATGTGTCCGAATAGTATTCCACACAGGCCTTCTCAGACGCCATGTTTTTTGTAACTTCCCCCATGTGGTGTTGCTATGTTACTCAAGTAAGCCCAGAATGCATTGGTTTATCTTTTGGCTATTGTTTCAATCATTACTTCTGCATCTCTTTGCAGCATTACGTGTTTATGACTGATCAACCAATTTTTGTAAGTTTGTTTGTTGTCTTTTCTCACTTTCCCAGTTAGCATGCGTTTTTTTAAGCTTCCTTATTTCTTTGGTCAGCTCTTTCTTCCTAGAGGCAATCTGGAAGTCCCATGCATGTGTTTTTACAAAGTCCGGCCTTGACCTCGCAGTTTGTTTTTCTCTATATGTCTCTAAGAGAGTTGTGTATTCAATTTTCTCATCGACTAACCTTTCTTCCATCGATTTTTACCAAAGATTTTACTTTATTTTGGTTAAGCAGTAGTCGATTACGGCCTGGTGCAACAACTAGATTTTTACACGAGTTTGCTGCTTTCTTCTTTGCTCGCTGTGCATTCAAGTACATTTTTAGCATGCAATTATCGCTTGATTCCATTTTAATGATGTTTAAGCATGCAACCTCCTGTTTCATTTTTTCAGTCACAAACATGTAGTCGATGGTGGATTGTTGTTGGTTTCTTTGCCAGGTAAAGTGCGCTGGAATGTCACCAATAGTTTCTCCATTCAGCATCTTTAGATTCCATGCTTTCATTTCGTGTAGCCACATTGTGGCCGCTGGATCGCTGATGTTCTTCCCATATGTGTGGTAATTTCTGATTTTATCGGGCAAGGGCCCTCTTCAAGCCCTGCACCAAATGTGGGCTACGGAACGCGTTTGTGGAGGACAAGCACCTGCAATGCCTCTGCTGCCTGCACCCGGACCACAAGGAGGCGGAGTGTGAAATTTGCCTCGGTTTCTCTAAGAAGACGAGGGACAGGCACAGTAAAATGGCGTGGTGGCTCAATGCCAAGGCTTCTGCCCCGTGTGACAAGCAGGGACATGTCTCACCCAGGACCGGCCGGTCCGAGGAGCGGTCTTCGAAGTCCTATGAGGGCCCCCTCATCCACGGGGGCCCAAGATAATGCCAAGAACCGCAAGTCTGAATACACCGGGTTCACCGCGGAAGTGGGTCCCAAGGTGGATAGGGCGTGATCGACATCACCATCCGGCTCCATTGCCAGCTGGCAATCAAGCTCCTCCTCGAAGAGGAAGTCATCTAACCTGGCTAAACTTCCTGAGAAATCCGAGAAACCGTGGACGGAGGAGAAGGCGGCTGAGCAGCCCCCATTGGCTCAGGCTAAGACCTTGTCGACGATGGAATTGGAGACTGCTGCAGCTAAGGGCGCTGATGCTGCGAAAGTGGCCCCCGCAGCTTAGAAAGTGTCCCTACCCCCAAGGCGTGACACTGCTGCAGTGACTGTGGCAAAGTCTGCTGGCACACCGGAATGGGGAAACCGGTTCAGGCCCTGGTTCAAGACCGTCAGCGGGAAAAAAAAGAGGGGACGAGGAGGCCCCGAAACAGTCCACACAGGCTGTCGCCCAAGTCATGAAGGTCTCGTCCACAGTAGACGAGGACCAGGAGTCCTTGCACACGGTCCACAAGGACCTGGAAGAGGAAGAGGGCGACGATGGCGCAGGGCCTAGTTTTCCTGTTCTGCCATCTCAGCTAAGGGACATTTCTTTGGCTATTTTGTCGACTCTGCATACCTTGGTGTCAGAGATCCAGTTGAGGATACCTCTGCCTCGGGTACATGTGGTTCTCTAGGTCCCAGATCAGCCTCCAACAAAGAAGAGGAAGCGTCATCCGGCACCCCCGTAACAGCCTCCGCCACCTTGTTGGGTTCCTTCTCCCCCAGCAGATCCAGACACATGACTGGGACAGATAATACGGCCACGACGATGGAGGATGACGACTGGGATATCGTTGCAGTGGATGGCGAATCCCCACATTTGGATGCTCCACATAGGGTGTCTCTGCCGGATGAAGTGGGATCATTCCAATCCATGATCTCAAGAGCCTCCAAGCTATTGCAGCTAGTACCCGAGGAAACTAAGAAGAAGGGCTTCTTATACCAGAGGCTCAAGGCCAAGAGGAAGATGGTCATGTCGGTGCCCCTTTAGGATGACGTTTGGGAAGAGGGCCTGGCCCTCAAAAAGAATCCTTGTACGGTCCCAGCCAAAAGGGATAAGCTGAAAAAGAAGTATCGGGTTCCAGACTCCGCACCCATCGCCGGATACGGTGGTATCGGCAGCCGCGAGGAAACGTTCCGCCAACCCATCCTTGCTGTCTCCGGTCACCTCCAGACATCAAGGGGAAGAGGATGGACGCCATGGGAAGGAAGGAAGGTAGGTGATTTACACTGCGGTGTCCACTATCAAGGCGACCTTTGCACTGGCGATCCTAGCCAAGTACGACAGAGCAGTGGTACAATCTAGGTCCGATTTTGGAGTTCCTCCCCGACGATAAAAAGATGGAGACGATCGCTATCTTCCAGGAAGGGGTGGTAGCGTCTGAGCACGCCATCACAGTGGTGTTGGACGTTGCCGTCACGGGTTTTCGGCAAATGGGGAACGGTGTCTGCCCTAGTCGCCAAGGCTGGATTAAGGCCACGAATTTCCGCCAGGAGGTCCAAGCAAAGGTACTGGATATGCCCTTTGACAGAGTTAACCTATATGGGAAGGTCGTCGACGAGTTCCTCCAGGCCATCAAGGCGGATATGGAGACGGCCCATTCCCTGGGCACCCTCAAGCAGCATGGCTCTTCTTTTCGCTCCTCCATAGGAAAGTCGAGCAGGACTTCCAAAGGTTTCTCCTCATCGTACCGTCAGCCTTCCAGATCCACGACTCAGGAAACCTACAGAGGCCGTTCCCAGGCTCAGGGTAGCGGAGGACAGCGTCGCCCTCAGGGCAGGACACCAGTGCCGAAGCAAGCCTGGACTGACCAGGAAGTCAGGCCCTCACCCGTGCACCCCTCTGGGAGGCCGGCTGGACGCTCTCGCACAAGGACATACCCTGGAGTTTTAGCACAGGTGTCTATTACCAATACTTTCTGGTCAGAAAGAACAATGGGGCTGGAGGCCCAGTATAGACCTACAATGATTTATGAGATAATGAGGGCTTGGACCTCACTACGGAATTCATTGGGGGAATGAAGGGTTTGATTTTGCAGAGTGTATGGGTCTGTAGCCATTTGGTTTGTGCCTTTTTGGCTCTTTGTTTTCGAAAGAAAGGCTTCTGTCAATAATGAAGCCCAGGGATTTGCTTGCTGAGGGGTGAATTCTTTCAGGCAGATGTCATCCAGCCATTGAAGCATGGAGTGCTTTTGTTTTTTGGTGGGGGGACAAATTAGGACAAATTCGGTCTTGGTCAGCTAACGGTTCAGTTTAAGGTTAGAGTTTGACATCCGTGGTTGGATAGTAGCCAGGCATTCGCTGAGGTGAGTAATGTTATGGGGGCCACTGACCTTAAGGTACAGCAGAGTGTCATCAGCGTACTGATGGATGGCTATGTTTGGGTCATTTAGGAGGGTTCCCAACGGTTTCATGTATAGATTGAAGATGATTGAGGGAGAGAATGGAACCCTTGGGGGGACTCTGCACGTGGCTAGGAGTCGTTTGGATCTCAATGAGCCCATCTGTACGCCCTGGTGCCTGCCGGATAAGTAGACCGGGTTTGTCGAAGGCAGCTGAGTGGTCTAAAAGGACTAAGAGAGACAAATCTTCAGTGTCCGTGATTCTGAGCAGCACGTCCACCACTTGGATGGTTGTCGTCTCAGTGCTGCATTTGGAGCGGAAGCCAGACTGGCAATTGTGGAGGTCAACCTGGTCAGTTTTGGCAAGTAGTTGGGGCGCAACTGCTTTTGCGATAAGCTTCCCGATGTGCGCGAGGCTCGTGATGGGTCGGTAGTTGGCTTAATCCTCTGGGTCAAGCAAGGGTTTTTTGAGAAGGGGTTGTATGAGGCCCATCTTCAACATGTATGGGAACGCACCTTCAATGAGGGAGGCGTTCACAATAACAAGGAATGTGTTTAGTGTTGGGCCAGTGAGTAGTTTAATAAGTGAGGCTGGGAGGAAGTCATCTGTGTAAGTAGTGAGTGTGTGCGCAGCCATCAATTTCAGAGGTAGTTCTCCAGCATTGAATTTTCATAGATCTATATGCTGTTGAATATTCCCAGTCATAAGGCTGGGAATCCTTGGTACATAAATAAAGCAGTTGCAATTTTGAATGCAAGAATACATGACTGTAAACCACCTCTGATCCAAGAATGCTGCGCCTTCATTGGAAACCTCTGCCTCCAGCCTGTGATCTCGGCAGGGGTTTTCTTTAGAAACTTAACCCAGAAGCAAACAGTCTATTTTGACTCTGCAAACAAAGGCAACGTTAAACTTTGTGTTGAATTTTCAATAAGCAGGTTGAAATGCTCTAAAGTTCTATCGAAATCTCATTTGGATTGTATATAATCTGCATATTGCCATCATATGATTGAAAGATGAATGGAAAAGTAGAAATGATGTCAGCAAGTGATTGGAGATTAAAGTGCCACGGTGAGAGTGAATCCTTGTGGATATATGCAGCTGAGCATGGTGGGTCAGGCCAGGAGAAGAGCCGAATTGTAGCTACTTTTCTGATGTTTGTTAATCTGCTTAGAATCACATGCTGTGCATAGGTCCGACATCCAGTGGTCACTGCGGAGTATTGCATTTTGTTTTTCGTAGTCGAAAAGGGGACGTCGACAAGGCGTGTCTGTAACACTATCCCTATAGTGACGTGCGTTGTACCCACAATCCCTCACGCGTCGAGGTCCCTCAGATTGTTTTTTTCCGCCCAGTTTCTGGTCGCCTTTCGCGGAGCTCCTAGAGAGACATTGCTATACTTACCACGGACCTCGGTCCTTTTGTCATAACTTAATATACTGGTAACGATCCCTCCCCCTCGACGTTAGCTGTGAAGCTGTTTCTCCGCCGAACTATTTTCGACGGAGAGGAAGAGCGGAGGAGATCCTTCGGCGCTGCCGAACACGTGGCCTGGCCTCGACGGCCAACTTACAGTAGGGAGAGTGGGGGTTAGAACTTTGTCTCTTCTCTTTGAGAATGTCTTTCTTTCTCCCTTTTCTTTCCCTTGGGGTTGTTATCGCCAGCTATTATTGCCTCAGCTATGGAGAGGACACCATTTAAGTTTTGCCCACGCTGCAGGGGCAAATATACTTGGAAAGATAAGCACAAGCTCTGTAATCGTTGCTTACCCCTTGATCACATAGAGAACAGCTGCGCAGCCTGCAAGCTCTTAAAACCCAGGACTCTTAAAGAACGTAGGGTTAAGAGGTGGGCAGACTACGCGATGTCGAAGTCAGTTTCCTCACCCGCTGCCGCTGTTACTGAAAGTGACGAGGAGTGCGATAACTCGACGTCCGTTACGGAAGTCATGAACCCCCAGAAGGAGCGCTCACGCTCCTCGTCGTCCGTCCCCGGCCCCGACGGGCTCGGCTCACGCCCTGCTTATGGGGATGAACACCCCGGCGACAAGGACGCACACAAACCCCATAAGGCTAAACACACTACCCACGGCTCTTCTTCGTCGAGAACGAAGGATCCATCAGCGCCGAAGGGGACGCAGGGCACTCCGGCGTCTACCGCAGACCGTAAAGGTCACAAGCCCCACCCGCAAACGCAGCAGCGACCAGCGATTGGGCTTCCATCTAACACGGGCGCTACCCCAAAAACATCCGACGCAACGCTCCATAGAGCGACCGTCGAGGTACAACGCGCAACGCACACAACGTCGACACCAAAGCCCTCGACGGACAAAATCGTGGCCGAGAGCCTAGCGAGAATTGTCGCCGAAGACGAACGTACGCGGACGACGAAACAAACGTCGAATACCGCGTCGAAAAGACACAAAAGTAGCCAGGAACTGCCCCCTTCTCCAAAGGACGCTTCCGAACTACCTGAAGGCTTTTCAGAAGGAGACGGGACCCTCTCGTCGACGCTGTGGGAGCGTTCGAAACAATTCGAAGGCGAAAACACTAATTTTCCCCCTCTAGATTATTCAGGGGTACCCCATGAGACCCTTGAAAGACTCCATTCTTGCATGGAGAAAATGGAAAGGTTTCTAGGAAACCAAGACCCACCCACTCACAAAAGACAAAGAGAATGGCCACAGGATGACCCTAGAGTCAAGATTCCTAGGCTGGTTGACCTCACTGAGGAGGAGCAATACCTCCAAGAAGATGAGGAGTGTTTGGGTGGAGAAGAAGAGGTAGAACTTGAAGAAGAGGGCTTCGAAGAAGATCCTTACACCACTCCTACAGGGTTTGAAGAGGATACAGCTACCTCGCAGCCCTGGCATTCACCGTCAGTGCAGCCTTGGCAATCCCCATCAGTACATTCAGACCCTGATGCCTTTCTCCCTTCTCCTCTCAAGGATTCACACGGTAACTCCTCTCCCATAGATGACCAACCTTCCCTCAATGCACTATTGCGCAAGGCAGCAGCGCATTTTGAGATTGATACAGGGGAAACTCTTCCAGACATCGACTTTGTAGAAAAAGTCATCAAAGAAAAAGCCCCTGTTAGCCAATCTATTCCTCTCCTGGCTTCTATTAAAAGAAGAATTTCTCCTTCCCTTACTAACCCAGCTCTAGTAAGAGGGGTCAACCCTAGAATAGAAAAGCTCTTCAGCCCTTCATCCTCTGACCCTTTATACATCAGAGGACACTCTATTCCAGACTCCCTTGTGGTTACCAACACAAGAAAAAGAGCAGGGGTGCCACTATCCACTAGTGAAGCACCTCCAGACAAAGAAGGCAAAAAACTCTACGCACTGGGGAAGAGAATCACGACCTCCGCCGCCTTCTCCACTAGAATTGCTAATAACAACTCTCTTTTAGCTAGCTACGCAGATGCACAGTGGAACAAGCTGCGCAGCGAAGCAGAGGAAGCACCTGAACCTCTGCGTTCTCGCCTGCTAGCTATAATATCAGAGGGCACACTGGTAAACCAGGGCATCGTTAAAAACTCCCTAGATGCAGCTGAGACGGCTGGCCGCTCCCTAGTTCAGGGAATACTTCTCAAGCGCCACGTTTGGCTACGCAATTCAGGTTTTAAGCCCGAAACCCAAGCCTCCCTCATAAATAAACCCATTGAACAGACGCATCTGTTTGGGAAAGCAGTAGATGAGGCCCTAGAACATGCTAAAAAAGAGTTTGATACCATCAAAACTCTTGATCAAATTTCTAGGCCCCCTAACAGGCGAGGCTATGGTAATAAACGCTCCTTTCGTGGCCAAAGACAGCAGCAGAACCAACAGCAACAATATTACTCTGGCTCCAACTGGCCCACCAACCAGAGTAACACCCAGTTTAGTCAAAGAGGCCAACGCCGTGGCAAAGGAAGAGGTCGTGGCTCCAGCCCCAGAGGTTCCACGCCCAATACCAGCAAATGACCCGAAAATTCGGGTCCCCTCCCATGCATCACCGGTCGGGGGCCGGCTAACATCGTTCCTTTCAGCATGGGAGGGAATCACGTCAGACCGTTGGGTATTATCCACCATAGCCCACGGATACTGCATCGAGTTCAACGGTTCCCCGAAGTACAAACCCCCACGGAACCGGCGCATGACACCGCAACACCTCTCCATTCTTCTTCAAGAAGTGGAAGAACTACTAAAGAAAGAAGCTATAGAGCCCGTCCCCCTATCACAGGTAACAGAAGGTATTTATTCAGTGTACTTCCTTGTACCCAAAAAGGACTTAACCATGCGCCCTGTATTAGATCTGCGCCCAGCGAACATATTTGTCAAACCCCAAAAGTTTCGTATGGTGACCTTACAGGAGGTAATCCCACTGTTATCACAAGGGGATTACATGACAACACTGGACATGAAAGATGCATACTTTCATATTTTAATGTTGCCATCGCACAGAAAATACCTCAGGTTCAAAATAGAGGACAAACACTACCAGTTCAGAGTACTACCCTTCGGGATAGCATCTGCACCAAGGGTATTCACGAAAGTACTGGCAGTGGCAGCGGCCCACCTGCGCAGATTATCCATCCCGGTATACCCTTACCTCGACGACTGGCTCATAACAGGGGATTCTTACGAAACATGCTTCTCCAATACCCAAAAGACCGTAGACCTTTTGTCCCAACTGGGCTTCTCCATCAACGAAAAGAAGTCCAGCTTAGACCCCAGCCAAACCAAACAATTCCTAGGGGCTCTAATTCGAACAAGGGACGGCCTCGTATTCCCCTCCAACGAGAGGGTCCAAAACATGCTGTTTCAAATTCCCCATTATGTAGCAGGCCGAGAGGTGACGGTACGCAAAGCAATGCGCTTGCTAGGGATGATGGCGTCATGTATTTATTTGGTACCTCACGCGCGCCTGCGCATGCGCCCAATGCAAGAGTGGCTCTACAGCCAGTGGTGTCAGGCCAGCGGACAATGGGACGATCTAGTGGTGGTCTCGCAGGCCTTGGTTCTCTCGCTACGGTGGTGGACAAAAGAAAACCTGTTATTAGGGAAAACTTTTGCCACACCCGCAGTGGAAGCCACTCTAACCACAGACGCATCCCTTACAGGATGGGGGGCTCACCTATCCCATCAAACGGCACACGGAGTGTGGACTCCGAGTTTAGCATCCAAGCATATAAACCTGCTGGAACTACTAGCGGTGTTCAAAGCACTGAAAGCCTTTCAGGAACACTTACAAGGAAAGACAGTGATGGTCCTCACAGACAGCACCACAGCCATGTACTACCTCAACAAGCAAGGGGGCACTCACTCTCCAGGACTGTCCAAGCTGTCCCAGAATATATGGAAGTGGGCTCTCAAACACAACATGTTCCTACTAGCACAACATGTACCAGGGGAACTCAATCTGCTAGCAGACAAACTCAGCAGAGACTTCCCCCTGCCCGAAGAGTACGAATGGCAATTGCACGAAGACATCGTCTTAGACATCTTCACGCAATGGGGATTCCCGGAAATAGACCTGTTCGCAACCCTGGAGAACTCACAATGCCAAAGTTACGCCTCCAGGTACCCCCAGAACCAGTCCAAGGGGAACGGTCTGTTGATTCAATGGTCAGGGAAATTTGTTTACGCCTTTCCCCCGACTCCCCTTCTCAACAAAGTAGTGCACAAGATGCACCAGGAGCAGGTTACCATGATACTAGTGGCCCCAATGTGGGCACGGCAACCTTGGTTCGCTCACTTGATGGAGATGTCCCTATCTCCTCCAGTGAAACTTCCCTGCCCGTACAACATGCTGTCACAAGACAAGGGCAGGACACTGCATCCATGCCCTCAGACCATGAACTTAGCAGCCTGGCTCCTGAGATCATAGAATTTGGACATTTACAACTCCCACAGAGATGTATGGACATCCTCAGGGAAGCCAGAAAACCTAATACTCGACACTGCTATTCTAGCAAATGGAAAAGATTCGTTATCTGGTGTAGAGGTACTAGCATCAACCCAGTTGACTGCTCTCCTACTGACATTATTCTATACTTGACCCATTTACTGGATTCAGGTTTAGTATTCAATTCCATTAAAGTCCACCTAGCGGCACTTTCTGCATACACCACTTCCCAACTTAAAGTGTCGTGGTGGAAGATACCAGTTATCAAAGCCTTCATGGAGGGGGTAAAAAGGATACACCCTCCGATAGCTAACCCAGCTCCCGGATGGGACTTAAATGTGGTACTTTCCAGACTCATGGGCCCTCCCTTCGAACCCATGCACAAGGCAACTCTTAAAGATATCACCCTTAAGACTGCTTTCCTAATAGCTATCACCTCCATTAGGAGAGTAAGTGAACTACAGGCTCTTTCTGTACTAGACCCCTTTGTAACAGTTCACAAAAATAAAGTGGTTCTACGCACACACCCAAGGTTTGCACCTAAATTCATCTCGAAATTTCATGTAAACCAAACTATAGAACTACCAACGTTCTTTCAAAACCCTTCCAGCTCGGGAGAAAAAAGTCTGCATACACTAGATGTACGCAGAGCTGTCATGTTCTACATGGAAAGAACCAGACCACTGAGAAAGACTAATCAGTTCTTTGTCTCGGTGGCAGCAGGAAGAGAAGGAGATGCGGTCTCAAAATCCACTATATCTAGATGGATTGTTCAATGCATCACTCTCTGTTACACTCTTGCTAAGAGAGAACTACCCTTCAAGCCAAGAGCACATTCCACTCGAGGCACTGGGGCTTCCATAGCATTCATTGCAAATGTTCCCCTTGAGTCCATCTGCAAAGCGGCTACCTGGAGTTCTGTGCACACCTTTACAAAACACTACTGTCTAGATGCACACTCTAGATCTGACTCCCAGGTGGGACAGGCAGTATTAAGACATCTTTTCTCTACTGTTCCTTCTCATAACCCACCGCCAACTCCGGGTACTGCTCGCTAGTCTATGCACAGCATGTGATTCTAAGCAGATTAACAAACATCAGAAGACAATGCATTACTTACCGTAAAAGCATTTCTGATGGTTGTATCTGCTTAGATTCACATGCGCCCACCCTTCCTCCCCGCTCGGATGGAAGGAACATAGACTTCCTTTATATCTCTCTTTTCTGTACTCACTCACGTCTATAAGGCTCCCTCAGGGCAGAAAAATACAAACAGAGGGACCTCGACGCGTGAGGGATTGTGGGTACAACGCACGTCACTATAGGGATAGTGTTACAGACACGCCTTGTCGACGTCCCCTTTTCGACTACGAAAAACAAAATGCAATACTCCGCAGTGACCACTGGATGTCGGACCTATGCACAGCATGTGAATCTAAGCAGATACAACCATCAGAAATGCTTTTACGGTAAGTAATGCATTGTCATCAGACCGGATGGAAATTATCTAGATGTGTGCGCAGCCTTCAATTTCAGAGGTAGTTTTCCAGCATTTGATTTTCATAGATTTGTATGATGTTGAATATTCCGTAAATGGGTAGCAAATCCTTGGTACATGAACAAAGCAGTTCCAATTTTGAACACAACAAGGCTTCAGTCAATGTTCTATTAGACTCTTTTTAGGGCATTTAATCTTTAGCCCTTACGCACCCTCACCTGGAGATCATTTTCAAATTCTTTACTGCCCGTTCATAGTTGGGCGTCCTCGCCATAGTCCTCACTTCATCAAGATCCATCTTATTTTTAAGCATAAGACACGTTTTCTCATATTGTTGTGTTTTGAGAATGTTGAACTCTGTAAGAACTCTGAAAGAGATTCGGGGGCACAAATACACTGGGTGTTTCCTCAGTGTTAAGAGTTTTCTGAGGTGCTGGTCCCTGTCATCTCACCATGACTGATCCCAAACCAAAAACGGAACCTTTTTTAAAATGTCCTCCACTGGGAAACGTTAACCACATCCAAGTGGAGGACAAGCAGAAGGAATGCTTAGAATGCTTGTATCAACGGTCAGCCTTTCGTTAACAAGACTTAAGGGACAGGCATAGAAGACTGGTTGCATGACTGCATTAAGCCATAGTAGCTTTGGATTCTGCTTCATTGAGGAGCTCTACTTTAGTGCTCCCTAGCAGACCGTTAAAGTAGATTACCTCAGCAATAAGAGAAAAACTCCACAAAGTGTCCACTAGGGATGAGAGAGCGAGAAATGAGGACTTCACCTCTGCTCAAAATGGCTTCCTAAGCACTCCTTGCATGAACAACCTGCCTCTTTATCCTCATTAGGTCAAGATCCACACATGTCGTCAAAGGTGATCCATGAAGGATGTGTCCACAAAGACTTCAACAGCCGCGGCACTGTCCACAAGTCCAATGGCTTAACAGGCATCTATAACATGGTTCCCAAACAAAACCTTGCTGACGCCACAGTCCACGACACTGTTAACTGCCTAGTCTCAGAGTGCTACACCATCAAAAGCTTCAACGTCAGCCCTGTCGAACACTGAGATAACCAGGCTCGTAGACTACCTCGAGGGCTTAACCACTGATGGCAGAACCTCCAAACCATACACCACTGACATCTAGAGGAAGCTTGGACCAGGGCCTACACCAGTCCCATAGGAGACTAAAACAAGGCATCCTGGCACTATATAGGCTGAATTTCCTTTCTCACCATTTTAGAGCCCTCGGACATCCCTCCAAACGACATTCTGGACCACAAGAAATGCTCTGGCTTTGAGGGCCCAGAGGGCATCTTCTCTGAAAAGGATGAGGAGAATTTAGAAAAAGGAAGACCAGCGTCAAGTCTGTACACCTTGCCAGCCTACTGAATACAATGTCATAATCAATGAAGCCGCCATTTCCACCAAGACCATCTCTGCAGATCAATGCACACCACCTATGCTTGTATATCTGAAGCCCCTTGAAAGGTTTTGGTAACCAAGCTGCAGGCGGGGGTGCGTACATCCCACTGAGGCCTAATCCTCACCCGGAATTGCCACCATAATCCAATCCTTGGGATCCAATGTTGCAACATAGCAGGGAGTGTCTGGCCGGAGAATAGCTTGGAAGACAACACCCTATTGATGTACCATACAACACTGATTCCAAGGGTAGTGCACACTATGATACAGAATTGTGGTATAAATTCGGGCCGTGTTTCAATTCCTGCCAGAGGAGAAGGCTGCTTTGACACTGGTGTGGGAGGGTGAAGCAAAGTCCAACCACAATATACCGGTCGCTGTGCATCTCGCTGAAACAAGGTTATAGGCAAATGGGGAATAGAGCAGTTGTTCCATCTCAGTGCTGGTTGAAGGCTACACATTTTAGGCTCAATGTTCAGGCAAAAGTAGTTTATATGTGCTCGGACTTGGAAGATTTGTTTGATTATTGTTAGCAATGAAGATTGACATAGTTACAGTGCGGTTGCTGGGTACATTTCAACAGAGTTGCCGCTGCCAGTCCTTTCACTCGAGAAACTGTTTGACCCCTCTTCACCCTTTTGCTTGCATATGTATAGAGAAGTCTCCTACACAAATGGCAAATTTTTACGAGCTAAGGTCTCATTCATATACTGCCAGCAACAGGCGGGCACGGTACAAGCCCATGGCCAGTCAAGCAAACCAGCTTGACCCCTATAACCAGCCGCCCCCACACTTCAGCACCCTAGTGGGGACAAGGGGGGCTGTTACTATTCATAGATCAATGGAGCGGAATAACAGTGTACCAATAGGTGCTTTCTAGGGCACCACACAGTCACACTCTGGAATTCCTAAAGAGGGCACCACATTCTTCTCCTGCTAGCAAGGTGGATAATCATTTATATTTACTACCAAGGGTCCATCCTGAACCTCAGATTCCTCAACAGGTTCCTCAGATCTCAGACATTCCTGGTTATCACTTTGCAAACAATCCTGTGTAAAATATGCGTTAGAGACTTCCTCTCGCCTTTGGACATGGGAGATGCCTACTTTTACATCTCAGTGCATCCAAGGCACTGCCAATATATTTGCTTTGTGGTCGCAGGTCAGCATTAGCAAGTCATTTTGCTCCTGTTTTGCCAATAATGAAACAAAGCAAACGGGACACAAAGGGCACGGAAGAGTCCTCAACATCCTTGGGATTCTCCATCAATGACAAGAAAACATGAAGGATGTTTTCTCTGGTGGCAGCATTGGATATGACCCTCTTGAATGTGAGACCCTCAGAAGAGTGAATTCAGAATATCGTGGACCAAAATGCAGTTCTTAAAATCAAAGACAGTAACCTCAGGCCAGATATTGAAATCTCTTTGGCATGCTGTCAGTGTTCATCCCCTTGGTCCAGAACGTCAGACTTTACATGGACCGTTACAAGCGTTTCTGGACAATCTCGGGGCACCAGAACAACAAGATTCAGCTATCAAGCGTGTTTCACAAAGGTCTCCTATGGTGGCAGAACAAGAGCAATCTCAGAAGAGGCATGCCTTTGACAGATACTCTTCACAAAGTGACAGTGGCAAGTGGCAACTGATGCGTCCGTGGAGGGCACACACAGGGGACCTCGATACCTGAGATTTCTGGTCGGCAGAGAAGAAAAAGCTGCATATAAATGTGTTTTCACCTCAGAGCTGTGCTTTGGAATGCTGAAGTCTTGCCTGCCCCAACTGAAGGGAAAGCTGTAAAAAGTGTACATAATACTAGAAAGTTTTACATCCAGAAACAAGTGAAAGTAAGAGCTATTACTGGCTCGCTCTCACCTGCCAGGCATTGGCAACTCTGTAACAGACTTCCTAAGCAGGAAAATGCTTTCCTTCCATTATTCATAATTGTATCAGGGTTTGTTTGTTTGTTTGTTTGTTTGATAAAGCTCACCAAACCCTCAGGTAGCTGGGCGCAACATTACAAGTATACTTAAAGCTTAGTTGCAGAGTAATTACGTACATACAAGAACATACAGAGAAATACAAGGAATTACTGTAAAATAGATAGCAAGGGACTGGTAGTCCTTTGTAGAAATTGCATAGTTAGTCGACTGGTGCAGTAGTAGTAGATACATTGAAAGCGTAGAAGCCAGACAGGCATTAGGTAGCAAATACGGTCGTGGTCTGGGCTAAGGAGTCAATTGCAGCAAGTTAAGAGTCACTGGAGCATATCCAGGTGAGGACTTTCCGTCTAAATCTGGAGTAAGGTTGGTCTGTTCTGAGCTCTAGTGGGAGTGCGTTCCAAGATTGCGCAGCTATAACCGGGAAGCTGGATCCGCCTGCTGTAGTACGTTTAAATCTAGGGATCTCTAGGTGGACATAATTTTCTGAGCCTAGTGTGAGGTGTCAGAAATGAGAGACGGACACAAAGTTGTAGTTTTCTCAACTTTTGACATAATTATTCGAATAAAAAGAGGATGGAATAAACACCTATCTGTCCATATCCTAACCAGAAGGTTCCTACCTATCAAACTAAAAGCTAAAGAAAGACGAACTGTTTCCAAATGTATCTGCCGCTCACACTTATACATACAATCAAAACGCATATGGTAACTATGTCTGTTTAACCAAACTTTACAAAAGTTAAATTTCGCACAAAGCAATCCTTGTGACCAGGATTTGATTCCCTTACTCTGGATCAATTTAGGAAGACGTTTGAAATAGTTCTGTTTCAACAATGTTGTATTCAGTTAAAAAATAAATGTCTTTCATCCAACACTTCTTTCAAATGGGTAAAGAAAATGTCTCTTTACAAAACACCTGTTCAAAACCAAAGCACCTTGTTCTTCCATAAAATAGTCTTTCCACGTTGCAAAAATGACTACAACTATCCTTTCCATTGAATACCTTTGTAAGGACAGAACAGCAAATGTCTCTTGTTACACAATAGTTTGTGAGGAGAATAAGGTCATGATAAAGTAAAATTCTTCTTTCCTCGGTAATCTTTATAGCAACAAGGTTTTCTCCTTGAAAGAAACTGTTCTTTTCCTGGTTTACTCACCTGACAGGAGTGGGTTTTAGTTTCATACGCACCTCTTTTTATAACCGAGTTCTCTTCTTGAAAACAACTGTTCCTTTCCTGGTTCGCTCACAGGTTTCAACTTTATACACAGCCTTCTTTTGTAACAAGTTTTTCTACTTACGCACCTGCCAGGAATGTGTTTCCACTTCATACAACTTACTTCTCTCCTGGTTTACGTGCCTGCTAGGAGTGGGTTTCATCTTCATACACAACCCTTTTAATAACAACAAAGTTCTCTTCTTGAAAACAGCTGTCCCTTTCCAGGTTCACTCGCCTGCCAGGAAGGGTTTTCAACTTCATACACAACTATCAATGGTTTCCCTGCTTGTAGCAATGTTTGTTCCAGGTTTCTCCCCACCAACATCTCAAATGAGGAGAACTGTACAGTGATTGCCTGTTTGTTTGCATCTGGCAATGTGGGTTCAACGTTTCCCCAAACGGATATCCCATGTGAGAATTGCACCGTTTTTGCCCTTCTATCTCTTCTGTATAGGCTCTAGGCTAGTGGCAATGTGGGTTCCAGGTTTCCCCAAACTGATGTCCCATGTGAGGAGAATTGTACCCTTTTTGGCCTTCTTTTCTGCTTTGCCGTAATTCACAATTGTCTATTAATTGTAATTCTCCTACGGAGTAGCCCGGGGTTACCTCTCTCTCTAGGTTGACTCACTGGATTGTTTTGGTGTCTCTCTGTTGTCTCTCAGTGCAGTGGGTGTGGTCCCGATGCAGGTAGGACCTTGGTGCACTGCCAGACCCTCTCTGGTCTGCCAGTCCCTTTGACAGCTCTCCTGCAGCTGCCGTTGCTCATGTGGCACTTTCCGGGGGCTCACCAAGCTCCACCCTGCCTTTGGGTACTTTGGTCTGCCAGAGCGATCCTCTGTCACTCAGGAGCAGTTTCCACTCTCAGCTGGGCTTCTTGCTCCACCTCGGCTTTCTTCCCTGCTTTCACTTCCCGCTGCATAAACTCTGCAGCACCCCGCAACTTCTCTGACTGCAGCCTCTGCCGTGGCCTTCACTTCTGCTTCTGCTGGTCCGGCTGCCCTCTTCAACTGCATCTGGTTTTTCTATTAAAATGTCCTGCTCAGCTGATTGGAATAGAAAGAACTAGACTGCTCTGGTTGACATTACTATTGATCCTCATTAACTCTTCATCTCCTCTTCCTTGTCCCAGTACCATAGGCATTCTCGGCATTGAAGTCCATAATGTTTTTAGGTTTCCCAAAGTTATTTTGTTTCAACTGATGGTTAGATGAAACAGAAGATGTCATATCAACATTATGTACGATAACATTAAGTTTAAAATATTTACCCAAAACAGAACCAATACCACTTGTGATCATATATTCCCAAAGTGAAAAACCTATTCTGTTTAGTTGGTTTCTCATATATTATCTTTTTGGCTTCAACATGGGTAGGTTTTGCATAGTGGTAGCATGCCATTAGGTATTTGGGGATTATAGGATTTTCATCCTCACAAAAGGACGAATACGGTGTCCCTTCTAACGGAGTCACCATTTCTCCCTGACACCCAGCTCCTCCCATGTGATCCACATAATTCCACCCCCAGGGTGAGGATCAGGTAGCGGCTGCCTTCCCCCGGCCACTTGGGAGGAGACTTCTGGCTGGAATCAGTGATGACTCCGCAGGAGTCATCACACTAGGGACAACCGAAAATATAACTATTCACCACCAGAGAGAACTCTGTCACCAGCAGTTTTCCTTAACCAGGCAGGTGCATTCACAATTCCATTGGACAAAAAATTCCTCTATTCATTCCATTCCAAGGGTCCAGCATGCTGCATGGTGGCAATCGTGCACACTGATTATGATTTCAACAGCTTGTTAGAGACAGTATTGGTTCTCAGATCTACTAAGACTCTCTAGAATGCAGTCAATTTTGCTTCAACTGACCTACAACCTGTTATTCTGCAAAGGAGGCCAAAGGTTTTTTATCATGACCCTTCATCCTTTAATCTCATAGCACAGCACATGAATCCTTGGAATTTGAACACATAGCCTTGCCTTAGGATTGCAGTGATATACAAGCAATGGCAAGTGCCCCGTCCACCATCAGGTGCTATAATTAAAGTTGGTATTCTCAGTTGAAAGGGATTCTCGAAACTTAATTAGCGAAAATCCAAACAGTTCCTTTGTGGTGCTTGCAGCGTTGTAGTTTCTCGTGGAGAGGGAGCTGTCTCAAGCTGGGTTGACTGAATCCTGGCGATCCTGACCTCATTATAGAGGTTACCAAGTTTGTCATGGTTCTGGCCTCCTCTGCTCATCACCTCCCTAAGATAAGCTCCCTCCTCGCCGCTTCACCTCCCGCCTCTGTCACTGTAAGACCCACTGGGCCCTCTTGATCCCCCTGACACTGACTGGGCATCTGTCTTTCCCTAAAGCCTTCTACTTTACAGCTTTCCCATTCTCCCACTGCCATCTTCTGAAATCTTTTAAATGGGTCTGTTTTCCGCTTTTTCCACTTTCCAACCTTCTCGTCCTCTCACTCAATGTCCTTTCACTTCTTGCTTGTTATCTCATCAGTTCCTGCTCAAACTAATTATCTTTCTCTTAAAGTTCTTCTGTTTCTTTACCACTCTGTCTGTTCCTGCTTCCTTGTCCTCCTTCATTGTCCTCCTCTTGATCTCTTCTTCACTCATCCTCAAACTCCTTCTCACTATACTGGATCTCTTGGATTGATTTCAGGCTTTAGCCAATATTTCTCCTCAGCAGCTTCCTCTGTGTATTTTCCAACAACCTACCTAGTGCTCTCCTCCTCCACTTCCATGGCCTCCTTCTATTCCCTCCTTGTGACTCTTCTTCACCACGTAGATCACTCAGTTTGCTGCTCCTTTAAACTCCTCCATACTCTCCTGTATCCCAGCTTCAACCACCTGGTCTATCAAATCTTCCTCCATAACGCCTCCAGTCTCATCTTCAAGCTATTCCCCAAACTCCTCCTAAACTTGCAAACCTCCTGACCTTCTCCTTGATTCTGCCAATCTCCTCCTTAAATTCCCCCATCTACTCCTTAAATTCTTCCACCTTCTCCCACAATTCTCCGACCTCCACCATCTCACTCTCAACGCTCCTCACCAGGGCAGTGTCCCCCTATGGCGTTCCAGTTCCTCCCCTCTCCTTCTCCAGGCACCTTCTAGCTCCTTCCAAACTCCTTCTTCGAGCTCTCTCCAAATTTCTTCCTGCTCCTGCCTTTGTCATCCTACCCCCAGCTCCCACACTGAGCGACTGGGAGTCTGGGATTATATGGGGCCTTGGTCCCTCCTTCCAGCCTCTCGATGAAGTAAGAGTACTTGGGTGTGCTGACTTGTTATAGAAGGCTTGGGGTATGTAGTTCAATGGGCCTAGGCGAGTCCTCAGTGACTGCGGGGCCACAGTCCTATGAAGTATGTCTGCCGTCTTTAAGTTCATATCTTCCTCTTTTGGTTGATAGTACAATGGGTGGCTGTTAGGTCCCTCCCCTGATGGTGGTTCCAGTTGTGCAGGGAGGTTTGGGGCTGCTCCCCTATTGCCCAAACTACTGGCCTATTTCACATTACATATTTAACATGGTTTCTGGGAGTTGACCATGCCACTGCTGCTGTCTGTGCTGGACCAGTGCTCCTCAATTCCCTTAATGGGTTCCGCCTACTTGTCCTATTGGTTCTTCTTGGGCACTGGGCGGGTTGGAATTATCCCTAGGCTCAATAAAGATAGATCCTACTTCTAGGGAAGCCCTTAAAGGGCCAATGTCAAGCCTGGATGCCCTGTGACTTGGCAGGCAAAGAACAATGGCCTGGAGGGTTGCCCAGAGCAATGCTAGAGGTTAAAATGAATACTAAAGCTTCCCGCCATCACCTCTTTTTTGTTGCGACTGTCCCCTGGCATGATCACCAGGAGGGGGGTCACAGGCCCAAAATGAGGGTAAATGACGCTGCAAGTAAATATTTTACTTAAAGAGCTCCTTGGGCTTGCAGACCAAGCACCAACCTTTGCAGTACACAGTAAAGTTGGGATCTAGCTTTGGAACAAAGATAAACTAAACATTGAACCAATTCAGTTGTGTTCAAGGTTATGAACCAATAAGAAACCGACTTGGACCCACCTTATTCTAACCCATGATATGTCTTCTGAAGGTAATTATCTACTTCGTCCCTGTCTGTCTTGCATATTTTTTTTTTAGATCAAATCAATGTTTACCATTTTGTGAATTCAAGTGATTTAAATGGTTTGGTATTTGCTTTTATTAAAGAAAAATTGATCAAGCACTTGATCATGGAAAGGGAGCTTAGAGAGCGTATGAATTCGTCTTACTGACGACATGACATTTTGGATTCTAGTGTCTTGTCAAAGTATTTGACCTGGACAAAATATAAACATGAGCGGACCCTCATCATTAGAGCAAGGTTTAAAATGATCACTTTGATCAGTTACTGCCAAGTGGTCAATTGCTTACTTTGCACTGCCCCTGGGGAGGATTTAATACACTTCATGTTGTTCTCTCTGGTCAACCGATTTGACTGAATACAATTGTCTACTTATTTTGAAATGTGGGCTTTATTCAGTTAAGACTAGCATTATCCCATTTGTTAATGGTTGACACACTGGTGGTTGCGTGGAAATTGACATATTTAGGGCCACATTGAGGATGAGAAATAGCCTACTGAAGGGAATGTAGTAGTCTACAAACAGGGTGCTCTTTTATCTTGTGCATCCTTGGTATGTTAAATGATATATTTCATGTTTATGTAGATTGTAGTTCGCGTTCTTTAATAACTATGTGCATATTGTGATTGGCATATGTGAGAGTTCAGAGGACTCTGACACTATAGTGGCATCTTTGTGGTCATACACTTTTATTATATGAAAAACGGCTGGAAAAATGCTAAGAGGTGTTTCCCTACCTCTGAGAAAACGAATTAAACTGTCATAATCTCCAAATTATGAAGTCTGTCCCTGTTGTGTCTCAAAAAGCCTACATCTGTCCCTAAAACTAATAACATTAACTGCACAAGGATGATCTTTTTCAAAAGTAAAAATGTTTCTTCTGGTTCCAAGCAACAGAAAAGTTCCCAGTCTCTTGGGCAAAAAAAGTGGCAGAGTTAAAGAAATGTTAAAAACTGTAGGATTCCAATGTTAGTGTCTTGGCCCTTTCCCCTAGGATCCTACTTATAGCGTTTCTCTGTATAAGGCCACTCAGGCTTGAACTCAGTTCCACAAATGTCAATAGGCAGTTCACAAGAACATCCTCCTTATTATGTTTCTCCTCCTAATCCTATATATACTGCTTGGTACACTCTCCTGCCAAGCAGTTATCCTTTCATGAAACTTCTTATTTGGGTGCGGTCCCAGACTCGCAACATTCAATTTGACTTGGTATACTGTTTTGCCAAGCCTTCGTCCTCTCATGGACTGTCCCTCTTTGGGCACAAGTCCCAGACTCGTAATGTTCAGTTACTTGGTTTACTCTCCTGCCAAGTAAATGGTCCAACATATGCTTTGTCTCTTTGGGTGCAGGTCTCAGACTTGCAATATTCAACTGGTTCTGTTTCAGATTCTCAAATGGGTGCGAGTCCCCGACTCGCAAAGTTCAGATTGGCTTCTTTTGACTTCAAATTAGTGCGTGTCCCAGACTTGCACTCATTCCCAGGGTCCCAGACCCCCTTTCTATGGCCTTCACCCCTTTGTTCCCCCAGACCTCCTGTACCACTTGGATTACCCACTTACCTGTTTGCTTCCAACCGGAAGGTACCAGCGGTTCCCAAATGGCGATAGCTTCTCTGGAGGCTCTGGTCACATTTGTGGAATTGTTGCAGCCGGCCGCAGCTTCCCGGACGTCTGCTTCTTCTCAGCGGTGCGTCCTTTATGCTGGGCGCTTCACTGAAACTCGGGAGGAATGGAGGCTCCTGACTGCAACGATGCAAGCAGTCCTGGTCTCTGAGACCTTGCTTGCGTTCTCTTCTCCCTCCGGTCTCGGCTTTTCTCCAGCTAGCTCATAACTTGCTGGCCGCAACTCTGCTTGCCAGTTTCCTCCTCCTTGGAAGATTGTCTCTCTCGTATGTCAGCTGTCTGATATTTAAACTCCTGCGTTGGGAAAGAGAGTTGCTTTGCGCCAGTCACATTAATTCCTAAATCAGAACGCTTATCCTGGTTTTCGGCAATGATCCTTGAACACCTGATCTTCTTCTTCATCTCAGTCCTTGAGAAGCTAGAATGCATATTCTGTCTTCATAATGATCCTGGGATTCCTGACCCTCTTCTTCTTCGTATCAGTACATGCCATAAAGTCAGATCTAATAGACTTTGCATCTTCTAGGATTTGACTAACCTGACTAGAACAGATATTAGTTTGGTTGAAAGAAGGGAGGGGAGTATTGAACACTGGAGAGGAGTTTAAGCGATAGTACTGCAGGGGCATACCGCGTTCTCTGAAGATAGTCATCCCTAATTCCATAAGGCGGTTCCTCCCCCATGTGCACCATTCGCAGGGGGAGTGTTCTGTGGATGCACTTCCCTGGCCCCATGGGGAAAAGTTCCACCTTAAGGGAGAAGGAACAACCTCCTCAAATTCGTCACACATGATTTGAAAATGTTTTTTTCTACTTCCATCTTGGATATTTATTTTTGTTTTGTTTTTTTAGGAGTACTTTTTAGTTGAGAATGAATTGTACTGCTTATTGTATGTATCTGCACTTTGATGGATAACGTTCTCTGAATAAAATTTTTGATGAGGATGAGTCTAATAAAACGCTAAGGTGAGCGCAGGTTTCTTCTGTTTACAATTGTAACTTTTTTGTTAATGTACCAATGATTCCCAGCATGGTAGGGAATATTCAACAGCATGCACCTCTATGAACGATGCCAATGCTGGTGAACCCTAGTTACAGGTAAGTAACATTTTCCTTTTTAGGTGACTGAGAGTTGACTGGTAACAAGAGGTTCAGGTGCATCAGTGTTGCAGGACTGTTCTTGTTTTAGAGACTAATTAATTGAATCTTTTATGTATAGGAGAGCCTATTCAGGGCCTGACAATTCTCTCTTACATGATCACCAATGTCGTGGAGGTGAATTTTGAAGGATGTTTCCAATAAAAGCCTTATTAGTCATTAGACGCTAGTTTACCGGGATGGTACGATAGGCTATAGCCTTTTTATTTTATTTATTTTTTAGTCTAGGTGTAATGCAGGTCTATTTCAGAGTAATAGGGAAATGCCAGAAGATAAGGGTCTGCTGACCAGCATGGTAAGTACAGGAGCCAGGATCAAAATATATTCATTAATGGTCTTAACAGAGCACAGGACTCCTTGCTTGGAGGAAGCTTTCATATTTTAGAACAGCACAGATAAAATCAGTTAGTGAGACAGGATCAAAGGAATGGGAGGTGATAGGAGAGTACATGCCTGAGCTTGGGGACCTTGCATCTGGCAGACATGTGATGGCATGTTGAATACCCCTGGTTTTCTACAAAAGATGTGTCAAAGGCAACCTGTGCAGGGGCGGCTGTGGGGACGTATTGTATAGGGGATTTCAGTCTTCTGCTGTTCTGCTCTAGATCCTCGGCAGAAGTGTTATTAGACTTAGTGATGCAGTCAGAAAGAAATCTTTGTCTTGGAGAATGACGGCACAGTACCAGGCGGTGCACACATGGTTGTTTATCTTCTGGATTCTGGGCCTTACACTGCTCAACCACTCTTATTTTTCCTTTCAAGAGTGCCAGTTCAGTATCAAACCAAACATTGGTTTTGGTGGGTAGTTCATATTGTGCTGTCTTGTTACGGGTGTGTATATTTTATGCAACTTTCAAATCATAGCCTGTAAAATTGGTTCTCTCTAGTTAAGTCACCTCGTCTATTGTGAAATGAAGTTTTGCACTAGTATACAGTCATACAATTATGCCTTTTACTCTTCTACTGAAGAACCCTAGTCCTTCTACCTGCCTTACTGCTGTAGGTATGTGCTGTGAAACATCTTCCTACGCTGCTAGCAGCACTAGCAGATAGTTGGCACCAGAGCAGCTAATCCTGAATGAATTGATACTTTGAAACATTCTTTGGAGTATTGGAACCTTTTCAATCTCATTGAGGCACTATTCATATAGCTCCAAAATTGCATGGAATTAACCCTGCTTCCTAGCTCTTTTTGGGTGAAGATATGGCCGAAAGCTTTTGAGTGATTTAGAGGCTAACTATGGTCCAATAGTGAAAGACCTTTTCAAGATGCATTGTTAAATAAAGCCAGTGAACACCATAAGTGTTCACCGATCATTGAATTTTAGATGCTTGTGCCTAGATATAGATAGTTCTACTACCCCCAGTTACAAAATACATTTTAGACCCAATGGCAACTTATCCATCTTGTGTTCCTCGATGGCAAATGGCTCGTAGAAAAATGTTATACTGCAGAACTGACTGTGCAATTAAGTTTGTTAAAGTAATCGCAACCCTTTACCTAAACACATATTTCATCACTTTATCAATTCTTAAATATTTTACTGGAATGCTGATTTTATTTTCTGAAATAGGATTGGCATTTCAAGAGTATTCACTGCAGTACCCTTGCTAAAGAAAGTATTTTCTTTATTGCACTTGATGTGAAATCTACCCGGCAGGCACATCAAGTGCAAACACTATGGTTAGCAAGCTGGCCAGTAGGGCAGGCCCCTCCACACCTAACTTTACATATGATGATTTCCCCTGGAGCCTTTAGACTACAGCCTGAGCAGGGTAAGGAAAACAGGCAGGAAACAGGGGGGTCACACAGGGGGACAAGGGCAGGGTCCCATTCTTGCACAAGGTTCCCAAATCCGTTTGAAACCAGGGTAGCCCTCATAAACAAATGTACCCACTGGTTCTGTGCTGTGCATGGTTGCATATCCGTAATTCGCAAGGCCATCTTTAGCTGCACCAGGTTGCATCATCAGGGGGAACGTGTTTTTGATTTGATACGGATTGAATTTAAGGAGCCGAGAGTGGGCAATCGCTTATTGGTCGTTGATAAAAGATGCAACCCCCCGCCTACCAGTATGATTGAAATTAGAGCCCACCCCTGCCTAATGCTGATTACTCTTCTGTAGCTAGATCACCATGCCATGTGCTCTCTGAAGCCAACACAGTGCCAATGGGAAAAAGGATTCTGGGCAATTCCACCCTGTCCAAGTCATTTTTGATGATACATGCTCACATAGCCGCAACTCTGTTATGTTTAGTTTAGTTTATTATTTATAATGCGCACCAGACCCTGGGGCATCAGGGCGCAGGAGATAAGAATATGTTCAGCTTAGTTACAGGGTACAAGGTACATGGTATGCAGCGATAATACAGGGAGATCAAAAGTGTAGCAATATATACAGATATATACAATGTAGGTTAGGTGATCTAGTACACGTGGCAAGGTAACAGCGTGCCAGTGTGCGAGGTAGTCATAGGGAGTGTATATACAAGAAATCTGGACATGATACAATTTACAATTATGTACAGTTGTGAACTCTGTACATCCATGATGTAATACAGGCACATAGTAAGCGATTCAAGTAGCAGAGTGGTGGGCGCCAGAAGGCGTCAAGGGAGAGATGAGGGTCAGCGTGGTTAGATATCTTTTGCTCTGAGCCAGTTGGTTAGATTCTGTCTGAATTTAGAGAAGGGCTGAGGTTGTCTAATTTCAGAGGGTAGGGAGTTCCACAATTGTGCAGCCTTAACTGGGATACTATGTCCTCCTATAGTGGAGAGTCTGAAACGCGGAACTTGAAGGCAATTTGTATTGGCTGTTCTTGTTGATCTGGACAAAGTTTTTTTACATAGTCTGTCCGTGAGCAGTGGTCGAAGTGGACGGGAGCGGTCGGCAGCGGTGCTCCTCTACTTCTTTTATTGAAGTTTTACCGTTCCTATACTTTTATTTTAAAAAGAAACCGTTCCGGAATGGTTTTGTTTTAAAATAAAAGTGTAGAAAGCAGTTGAAACTTGCACTTTCAGTGCAGTGCACTGAACAGTCCCTTAAACTGCAGGTGCATGCATTTGGGGGTTTATATTGTGCATGGGGGGGTGTGGTGATGGGCTTTGCAGGGTGCGGTGCACACCAGTAGGGAACATAGCTCTGCTACTTCTTTTCATACACTTCGACCACTGTCCGTAAGGTACGTTGGTGCATTATTGTTGAGGCACTTATGAGTGAGGGATGCAACCTTAAATTGGATTTTGTCAAGGGTGGATAGCCATTTGTATTCTCTTCTTAAGGAGGATATATGCTCATTTCTGTTAATCTTAAGAGCTGCTCTCAAGGCATTGTTCTGGAGAACCTGAATTTTATGGATAGTATGTTTGTTCGCTCCAATGTATAGTCCATTACAGTAGTCCAATTTGGAGAGTATGAGGGCTCTGGCGAGCTTAATGCCGCTATCTGTGGAAAGGAATTGTTTGCTAGCTCTGATGAGTTTGCATGTGTATCCAGTAACAGAGGCTAATGAGTTGATTTAGCCTCTTCTAGGTCCTTTGTGCCTAGAAGAGGACGGAGTGTGTTGGCGTTTTTACGCTCCCGTCTAGGTCTTGTGCACCTTTAGATAGTACCCAGTAGGTCACCTTATTATTTGAGCACCAACGATGAAATTTTATAACTTTATATTTCAAGAGGCCCGTAACTGGGAACTGTGTATCTGCTAAGTACTAAGGCTGTCGCAATTGGTTTAATTGTAATGTGGGTGGAATGTATATTTAATTAATTTTAATTGTTTTGTTTTTTTGTATGTGTTATGATGTACTTTACTGATGATATTTTCCTTTTTTCGCAGTACATGTTGCCCGTGAATATCTCATTTTCTCCCAAGAAAACACTAAAGAATTATGGATTGAAAGATTTGATTAGTCAGAATTCCTTTAGTGCAACCTTGCAATTGCAGAAACTACCAACAACATGCAGATTGGTTTTGACCCTTGCTGTAAAGCAGCGGTCTTCAAACTTATTGGGCCTGGGCCCTCACTGATCAAACTTTGGGCAGGCCGGACCCCCCAAAATACCAAATGTCCATTTCCAAATGGCTATGAACATGCTTGCGCCACACCCCTGGGCTCACCCACCTGCTCCCATCAGTCTCTGGGCTCCCCCCCACCCTGCTCCCACCACTGTCCTAGGACTCCCCGACCCCGCTCCCACCACTGTCCCTGGGCTCTCCCACTCCCAGCACAGTCCCTAGGCTCCCCCCACACAGCTCCCAGCACAGTCCCTGGGATTCCCCTACCCCACTCCCTGCATAGTCCCAGTTCTCCGCCACCCCGGTCCCACCACAGTCCCAGTGCTCCCCATGTTCCTCTCACCCCACTCCCTACATAGTCCTTTGGCTCCCTCTACCCCACTCTCTGCATAATCCCAGGGCCCTCCGGCTACAAAGACAATCCCAGACCCCCTCCAGCTGCTCCATAAATAATCCCAGGGTGCCCCCCACCATCTCCAAAAATAAACCCAGAAAGTCTTCCACCCCCCTACCACCGCCCCTGACAAGAGCTCCATAAATAATCCCAGGGCTTCCACACCTGCTTAAAAATCAATTCCAGGCCCACCCACCCACTCCGTAAATAATCCCAGGACTCCCCCACCTGCTCAAAAAAATTCCAGGCCCACCCCCTCATTAAATTATCCCAGGGATCCCTACTTACCAAGCATGTCCCGTTCTGTCCCGTTCCTCCGATTGGATTCAAACACCCTGACAGCATGCTTTCTGGAAAGGGACCGAGAGCGTGCTTCCAGGATGTTTATTTTCTGGGTCAGCCTCGCCCACCGACCCTAAGCCTGGCCCCTGTCACACTGAGCATGTGCGGTGGGGGCCATGTTGGGATGGGATATGCACAGTAGTGCATAACCCATTCCATGCCAGCTTTTTCTTTTGTCTATTGTTTTGTGTTTAATTTCAGACTAAGGACCCGTGTCCCATCCCCCAGGCATCAGGCCATCCTCCTCCAGGCGGTGCGCCTCCCATTTTGAAGACCTATGCTGTAAAGGGTGCAGTACAAAAGCAACTACGAGACTGTATCCCCTCACATAGAGGAACTAGCAACAGTAGTCCTGTTTCAGTGTAGTTCGGTCTAATCAGTCAAATTATGATCAACTAAAAAAAAAAATTGCCTAGAAATTCCAAACACTTCCATCACATTTTTGCTGTCTCAATTTCGCTCCTGTCACTGTTAGTTCTTTATTCTACACTGACACTATGGGCAGTCAATAGAAGGTGACATTTCAGGTGGCATGTTTATAATATGTCAGGCTTTCATTCCTTAAGTAACATACAGCTTTTCTCTTCAGCAGGCTCAGGGGCAAGCTCACCTCTGACATCCCCATCTTCTCCTACTCCTCCCTCCACTGCAGGTAAGTGCCAAAATGATCATACTACGCCTTGTTTTGTTTCGGATTGGACTTATGTCACCCCTATAATCGTTTGTTCCCCCAAAGAATGTTTTTACGGAAAACTGCATCAATTATGTAATTGTTGTCTTGCTGTAGTTTGCCTGCAACAGTTCGTCTTCTGAGAACAAATCTTTTGTGAATAGCAGATGTGAATCCTTGTGAAGCTCTAGCACCTAAACAGTACACCCACATAAAGTTAGATATTTACTCCCGCTTTAGAAGAATGACACCACTTTGCAAAATTCAAGCATTCTCCACATTGCCTATTGCTATTGGGCATATGATGGTAGTAGCAATCATCTCCTGCTGACCCAAATCCTGCACCCGTCCAATTGCATGTCCCTAAATCCTCCCCTTAAGCTCCCAATTCTGCAAATTTCCCCTCAGGACCCACATCCCATATCCCTTCCCCACAATCCAAATTCTGCTTCCCTTTCTCGTGACCCACATCCAACATCCCTCCATTGTGACACAAATCATACATCTCTGTAAATAAATACTGGCTCAGTGACTGGCTGGCAAATTACTTGTTGAGCCTATTGTCTCTCTGGTAGCCAAATGCACAATCGTGAACAGTCATTGGCGCATATGTAAATAAGGAAGTATAAAGCATTGATGCAGTGCATGGCATGCCTTTTCTGTGTTGTCTTTCCTTTTACTTTCCTCTGTGGCTGATCTAACCTTGGCCTGGATGCATATCTTTCAAACTGCACACAGTAACCCTAATGCCAACATTTCCGAACCTCGAGAGCTGCTGCATAGTGCTTTATGTTGGAGTAATCATTGAGGTTTACTAATCTTGTTCCTCCACAATGCGGCCAGAGGGTACAGACAAAGTTGGAGTGATAAAAGAGGCGGTAGAGGAAGGGGGAAAGTAAGGGGTAGTATTGTCGGGGATCGGGGGAATTTATTGGGTTAACTGGATAAAGGTTTAGGTTTGGGGCTCGTGAATTTGTGTTCATAGATATTAGTTTTCATATTGTCCTTTGAGCTTTGTACAGAGATGTATTTTCATATTGAAATCCGATGATCACTTTAGAGTGCAGATGGCTGAAGAGAAAGAAGTAAAAAGGGAAGACTGGGTTAAGGATGAAGTATGAAGTGCAAAAGTGAGATACAGTATTGAAACACAAGAGAAAAGAACAAAATTGTCATAATGTCACAAATGTGATGGAAAAGAGAGTTCCATTGGGTGGGAGCTTGGACTGCCGCCTTGCTAATGTTTAGAGCACTTGGCATTGTGAGAAGGGCAGGGCCCAGTGGTCTAAAGGGTCTTGCAGGAAGGTAGTTCTAGATGGTATTTATCTCTGTAAGAGATGCCTCAGTCATGAATAGCCTAGTGGGAAAGGCAGAGGGTTTTGAATTTGATTAATGAAGAGACATGGGGCCTCATTCCGAGGTTGGCTGTAACCTGTTGGTGCCACCGGCAGGTTGCCGCCGACCTGGAAACACTGAATCTGCCGCCTGACTTCCCGTTGCCACCGGGACATTACAAGCCCCGGCGCGGGAAGTCAGGCGGCTGATTCGGTAACTCGCCATTCCTGTGGAGTCCCATAGGAGTGGAGAGACGGAAGCACCGGCACTGTTGCTAACCGTGCCCGTGCTTCTGCGAAAGGTCTGCCTGCTGGGGTCATTGCGCCTGGCAGGTCCGATCCTTCCAGGCACAACGGCTCCTGCAGGCTGTCTCACAGTGTGGCGGTCTGGAAACAAGGGCGCCAGGAGGGTTACTGGTACCCTTGTTTCCAGACCGCCACACTTGGAATGAGGCCCATGTAGTCAGTAAGGTTAAGCAAGTACTGGTGCGGTTTAGTCATGGAAATTTAGGTTATTGGCTAGCCACACTGATTTATTTTGGGTGGTTTTAATTTTGAGGATGGAGGTTTGTGGAAATTTGACATAAGCTGTATGGAGCTTTGTTACAAACCAGCTTCAGCAGGAAATTGTGTGATTTGAGTAGATGAATTATCTGGTTAAATAATATGAATGAATCGTCAAAAAGTACATTGATAAATTGGGTACCATTAAATGGGTACTAATAACACTTGGCATACCAAGTGCTTGGAAGCAGGAAGAATCCCAGATAAAGTGCTATTTAAGAACACAGAATACTATATTGGTTTGTGTTGATGGTATTCGTGGCTCTGGGTGTCATCTGCATACACCTGGAATTCCAGATTGACAAACCTGAAGTTTCTCACCAGAGACCACATGCTGGTATTAACAAGAAGTCAGAAGGTCCTAGCGGGAACCCACAGACGGGGCGGAATGAAAAGGCCAGGTTTAACTTGCTGAGCTATGCCAGTTAAACCGGTCATGGAGACGATAGCGGAGAATCATGCGGTGGACGGTATTAAATGCTGATCAATCCAAGAGGATGATTAGATGGGTTGGATGATGTCACATTTCTCAAGGATGCATTATTTGATGTTCAGCAAGGTAAATTCTAATCCACAAGAGGGTTTGCAAGAAGATTGGAAGGGATTGAAGTGGTTCTTGCTCGTAAAACAATTTTGGAGTTGCTTAATAGGCTATTTCTACAAAACTTTGCTGATGTACATTTACAATATGGTGGTATTTAGGGTGTATTAAGTGATGTGTTCTGGCAGAGCAGGGTCACTCTGCCATACTTCAGTTGGTGGCAGGGGAGGAGAGAGTAGAATAACCCTCTTGAAATGTCGTGCTGGCAAAGATAGTCAGACCAGGTATTAAGATGTCAGCAAATAGGATGGAGGTGGAAACACATAAGACTTGAGGGCTCCAGAGTGGCCTGTGGTTTGTCATTTAAGATGACAGGAAAGGTCAAAACTTGGTGAACTGAACTAGGATATACAGGAGGTGTGAAAGAGGGAGTCAGTTCATATCAGGCAGGGTAGAGAGTTCAGATTTGTGTGTGGATCTTTGTGGCAAAAACATCCTGTAGTTAATGTAGCGGTTCTTTGAAAGTGTTGAATGGCATTAGGTTTTTTGTGAGCAGGAGAGATCTTGAAAAGAGGGGCTGTATTATTGTCCAAATTAGCTATGGAATTAGAGAAGGCATTTTCCATCCGAAAAAACACGGCACATTTGATCTCAGTCATGGATGTGGCAGGTTTTTATCAGCAACGGAGGCAGTCGTTCTCTATTTATGCTCTAATCATGAACATTGGGCGTAATTACAGGTTTGGCTGTGCGGGATAAGTGCCAGTAATTCTGTTACTGCCACTTTTTCCCGCACTGCCAAACTACAGGTTTGCCAGTGGGGGTCACTGATTTAAATCGGGGGCCCCCACCGGTAAAAACGTGCTAGTATTACCGGCACTGTTAACACCGGTGCCGGTAATCCTGGTATTCCCCTCCATATGAACTCCATGGAATGGGAAAGACTTCCGTTACTGCCACCTGTAATAACTCATAATACTGGATTATCAGGCGCCGGGAACGGTAAATCAGTTTGCCGGAATTAAGGGCAGGAATTACAGGCGGGATACCAGCAAACATATAGCAGCCTCCATTCTCTTCTTTGATAGTGAACTGGTAAAAAAAGTTCACTAACTCCTATTTGTATTTACAAATCTTTCTACATTTTCAGAATGGAATTTATTTAGCATGCAACTCAGGATGTCATTTTTCTTGTCTCAGGAGGTTTCCTAACGATGCTTTGAGAAATTTGCAAAATTTGCCAAAATGTATTGACAGGCTTCTGTTTCTCTCACAGTGAATTTCAAATACATGGACACTTGGACGGCTACTCTCCAAATGCAGCATCATGCCTCTTTCCCAATGTCTTTTATATTCTTTGCTACTTTACCGGCATTTCCCAACTTGCAGCGTCACAGCTCCCTCGCTTGTATTTCTTTTTATGTATTTTTTACTGTTTTTATTAAATTTAAAAACATAAAAGAAACAAACAACACATTTCCCATACAGACAGCAACACCACCCCCACCTCCCCACCTCCCGACCCCATCCTCAAGTAAAATTACAACCAAGGAGAAAAGAAAACGGAGTTTCTCTGGACTCATCAAGTAGATTAATGATCAGACCTCACAGAAGCACCACTACTATTTGACAGTAAATATGCAACAAATTATTTCGGTCTCGAGGCTGGTTGCACTATAGTTCCATAATCCATCTCAGTTTCATAACAATACAATATTTCAGACTTCTACTGTTCATATGCAGGAGTACGTCCCCGACCCCATACCATAGCCACTCTCCTCTTGGCCAATAGTAGCAACAGGCCCAGTAACTACTCAACATGCTTAGGCAGCTTGAGCGTGTAACCCAGCAAAGCTACCGTAGAAGACAGGGCCACACTCACGCCCGCAATGCCTTCAATCATTTCAAACATTTGTTCCCAGAAAGACTGGATTTGGGGACAATCCCAAGCCAGATGCAAAAATGTTGCTGGGGAAACATTACATCACTTGCACGGGTCTGGTGCCTTGGGGAAGAATCTGTGGATATCCATTGTGGTGAGATAGTACCGGTGTAGACATTTGAAGTGTATTAACTTGAATTGCACCTTACGCGTCTGCATACAACAATATCCCCATATTTCATCCGAAAAAGGGGGCATGCAGGGAGACCTCCCACTTATCTATAGCCCACTACTTAACTTAGTTGATCATGGCAGCATACAGCTTGGATATCAAGTTGGACCCTGTCCCAAGCTGATCATCCCATGTAGGACAGGTGCAATATGGGGCTCCTGTGGGAAGTCAGCTATTCCTTTTTCACTCCGACCCACAACCTAAAGTACACAGCAATATCTAATGCTGATACCATTGCTCTTTCAATTTACACATGCGCACTCTCTGGCACCAAATCATACCAATGCGGCTGAAAGGATGCCTGTGCTGCTGTCCAGTAGGCTTCTAAATCGGTAAGGGCGAGCCCTCTCCAGGGGCTCCACCAACTATTCTCAATGAACTCTGGCTTGCTTTCCCTGCCATATGAAATTTTTCATAACTGATTTCAGTGATTTTCAGTTTTTTTGCAGGGGCTAATATGGGTACATTAAGGACTATATGAATGAATCTGGGCAATATTACCATCTTTATTACAGATATTTGTCCAAAGAGGGACAGAGGCAGGCTCATCCACCTGTGAAGAAGTATCGGTGTGCGCCAGCTTTTCCCCTTACTTTTTCTGGTAAAACACCTCGGGCAACCTAGCCACCATCACCCAGAGGTAATGAGTATTCTTGAGGTGCCATAGAAAGTCAAACTCCTCCCTCGCTTGTAATCCTTCTTGATCCATCTTGGGTTTTCCTTTGCACTTCTGACAGGGACTACATCTCGGACACTGATCTTTTCTGAAGTTATAAGTCAGGTCTTTTCAGCTCTCATGTGTGTTCTTCTGAGTTCAGGGGTCTGGTCCCCAGAGTCTTTTAGTCCTTTAGCAATGCTGTCTCCTGGACTCTGTTTTCTTCCACCGCTGGCTCTAGGCTTTAGAACTCGCAAACAATATGGGTTCTATGATGCATTTCTCCACCTGGTCCCTGCCCAACAACATGAGTGTCTACTTCTTGCATCACTTCTTCTTCTCTGTTCCAAGATTCTATCTAAATCGCCTGCGACTCACCTCTTCCAGGTAACCACAGCTATATTGTATGACACTTTCCATTCTCATACCTCTGCAGACTTCAACCAATTATTCAGGAATACCATGCGCAGTTCTCACTGAGCTAATTGGTTTACTGGACCCTGGGTCCCTGTATTCCACAACATTCTCAGTAACTAATCTCTGATCTTATGAGCCAAGTGGATGCAGTTGTAAAAGCTATGACTGCAATACTGGATTTCATTTCTAGTTTTCTCTGGAGCTTTCAGTTCCAAAGTGAGTGCACTCTGTTCCCCAGGCATATTATAGGTACAGCTCTGTTTCTATCCCCACCAGCATGTGTTGTGTGTTTTGGAAGCCTTAAACCTCTTCCTCTTTGCATACACTAGATAGTTTGGCCTTCATGGTGGCAGCCCCTTTGAATGTTTTGGTAAGGGACTGGTTATGTCCAACCCTTAATCGGACAAATGTCATGGGACCACCCAAATTAGCAGCACTAATTGAAAGAAACCACTGAAGACACAATACACACCTTGCTAAAGAGGTTCTGCAATTCGTAGCATGCCACACAGGCATTGGTGGGTTGTACATAGCAACATGTCTATATGTGGGAGAAACAGGCTACAACATTTATACTGGCTTTGAAGTTCACATGGCCAAGGATTTATAGCAGGCAGGTTTGGTAGTGTTTATATCTTAGAGGGAATACATAAAAAGAAATCAAGCAGACAACAACAAAGTTGCAAGTCTGAGGACAAAATAGGGGCGTGGAATGTAATCGAATGGAGTGGAGTATGAGGTGAAAGTTATTATTGCCTTCCTTGCACCCTTTCACTGGAACTCCCTTCCCCCTGATATCAAAGATATTCTACCCCTATCCATGCTTTCAAAACTTAATTTCAAATCTATAGACTTCACCTTTAAATCTCAATACCCTCCGGCACTTCATAATCCTACTGTAAGGCCCCAACTCCCTGGAATTACTGTAAATATCTGTATATACCTCACGATAGGTATGTTGTTTGTCAGGTTTGTCCGTACGATATGCCCCTTTAGCATTCCCCCTTCAACAGCTTACTCATGTATCACTTCTTCCTTCGCTTAAGCCCCTGAATTCCTCTGGAGATTTAAAGCAGTAATAAGGCTATTTAACACACACCGCTTGATCCTGCCCGTACGATAATGGCATAAAGACGCTGAGATCTCAGAGTAGCGTTGCCACCCACAATACCTTGTTAGACCAAGAGTATTGGAGCAGCAAACTGACAAAGAAAACAGTCCTCCTTCTCCCCATCTCTAAAGTGCTATCCCTACCTAAACAAATATCAACTTGTGTGCTCATTTGCAGGATGTTTGTCTAAATGAAAAGTGTCTGTCCAAAAACCTACTATAACGCTACCACTAGTTTATAAAAGGCTTCAGCATCCCAAATGAAAGTAATACCAGGAGAATGACTCCCTTCTCCTGGCCCACCTCGCACCACAGAGCTCCAAGGACCGATCGTGGATGTCCCTGCTACCAGGGATCAGCATGATCTGCAGCTTTGTATTCCCAGGTTTGAACTTCCCGGGCGAGGCTTCACGCTGGCTGCTCTCCCTATTTGTCAGTCCTTCCTCCCTCTTTTTTGCCTGTAGCTGGATCCTCCACAGCGTAACATTGGATTCCTTCTTTACTGTTGTTGTTGTAATCTTCATGCCTCCTTGGGGTCAACTCTTCTTAGTGATATAGTCAGGCAACCTGTTATTAATTTGCAGGTTTCTTTGGTTCTTCTTCGTCTGTTATATTAATTGATAAATCAAAGACTGAAGACACATTACCAAAGCAAACAGTAGTATTGTCGGGGATTTCTGACAGGGACTTGGTCTCGAGGGAAAAGGGTTTTGGGAGTTGCTTCACGGAACGGGAGTCCTTATCTCCAGGAAGGGAGTCTCTCCTTGTGAGGTCCCACTTCCTACCAGCCGTAGCGTGACTGTTGGGTAGTGGTCTCACCTCTATAGCTTCACACGGAAGGGCTCCCCCATGGGAGAAGTGACAAGATCATGTGAATCATCACAATAGACTAAAAGTATGTAGCATGAGATTACTCAAATCATCCTGAAACAGAGGGAGAAGGGCTTTCTGGTTCTTTGCATTGCAACCACCTGGCCGAATAAGAACCCGGAAAACTAACTACAAGAACCTTTGCAGGAGAAGTGGCTGCAAAAGACACTGTCTTCATAGCCCATTGACCTGAGGAGGACTAATTCAAACCACGCTTGTGGCATTGCTACAGAGCTGAGATAAAGGAGACCAAGCTTTATCCAAATGCATTAGGCTCAGCAAACAGCTCATGGCTAGCGCACTGACTGGTACATCACAGTAAATCTATAAGAGACTTGGAACACAAGACACCACAGGCGATCTGGAAAATCGCACAATGGCAAAAGGGGCAATAATAGTCCTATAATTTCCTTCTTAAGTGAACAATCCCAAAAAGCAGCAATGTACTAGCATTGGTGGCAAAAGTGAATCCCGAAGAACAGCTTACTGTGCCAGCAACTAAGGAATTTAAGGATCGATTGCGGCATTGGTTAAAATAGTGGATGAGTCTGAACAGCGAGTGGAGGTGGTGGAAAACACTGCTTATAAGCAGGGCTTTGAGACCTCAGGAATGGATAACAGATTTGACGTTTTGGAAGCACTGCGGGGCATACAAACGCAGATGTAGTACGCCAGCATGATACACTTTGTGCAAGACCACTTCATATTCATTCTGAACCTACCAGTTACAACTACGATGGAATTTGACAGAACTAATTTGGTTTGAGAGCAGGTAATGTCTGCAGCCAAGACCTTGCTCCTTCTGCACAAGTGAAAAGTAATGCTTTTCCCCTAAGGATGCAATGGCTCGGAGATAGAGGTGAAATATAGCTAGAGCTTCCCCTGATAGAGGTGAAATATAGCTAGAGCTTCCCCTGTACTTAGCTCTTTACATATGAGGGAAAATTGTGTTTGGTAGCAACAATGAGAGGCAGAACAATTCCTAAGCCGTAACACTATGATTCTTCTATGGCTATGTCAACAGAAGACCTCAAGTATTTAGGGACTAAACCGCACATAAGAAATCGGTCTTAAGTGGAACCTGGCAAGAAACGTGCTTGGTCATGAGGGAAAAGCCTCTGCGTGGAAACTTGCGACCTGAAAAAGGAAACCTAAAATCCTTTGTGATAAATGGTGATGAGAGAGGGCTTGCCAACATTTTTCAACTGAACGAGAAGTCCCTTTGCTTGTCAGATACAGGTTGTTAGTGACGAGACCTCATAGGTAGATTTGTTTCTAGTAGTTGTTTTAAAGACAATTTTTGGGAATAGTGGGAATTCTCCGCTCGAGTCACAATGTTGATGACTCGAGACTTAAGGATGAAAAATTGGGGGAGCAAGGGGAGGAGTAGTGTGGAGGAGAGAATTATAAAGTTGGAGGAAATGTGGGATATGTGATTGGAGATCACCAGGTTGAAGATAAGGAAGGTAAGGAATATGTATTTCTTTTGTATTTAGAGCCCGACTTAAGGTACTTGATCCCATAACCCCATGGATGAACTCTATATTGTCTCAATGAATGCCCTGGGTCTCAACTCGCCAATCAAAATGAGATCAATAGTGCAGAGAATGGCGAACATTGAGGCGTCCATAGTCATGCTCCTGGCGACGCAACCTTCATGACTCCAATAGCAGGTACATGTTATAGAAAGAGAAACTATATGGTTATTTGTTACATTATTGTCGATATATGCCCCTAAAGATAGACAGAACAAATATATACGTTGCTATTTTTCTATAGTTCTGGCGTTCATTGATGGTGATGGGCAGGATTTTTTAATATGGTTCCTAACCCTAATGTAGATAAGACACTTATTTATTATTTCACCAAACAACCGCTGATTTTAAGAATGCAATGGTGTGCACCAGAGTGTGGTGTGGAGCTGGAGTGAATAGAGTTATGGCAATTTCTATACTCTGACTAGAGGGTTTATACTCATTACTCACTTGTAAATGTAGGGTTTTCTCAAAATTGATGTTCTATTGGTAGCAACGCCGTCCCTCATTCCATGCATTTCTGAAGTTACATAGAGCCTAGTTTCCTTTCACTTTATGCCCCATTGTTGCAGACCCTCACTGTGATGCATATTTCTCCCCAGTAAAAACCCTCATGGGGGTTATATGACCCGATGTTGCTGGACCTTGTTTTTTGGGACAGATTAACCCACACCATTGATCATTATCTCTTAGATAATCCAATTTCCGAAGTTGTGACTTAGACCATTACGGACGGTATCAAGGCAGTTATTAGGAGAGAACCGGTTATCTGTTCAGCAGCCCATATAGGAGCATGTGGGGTACTCAAAATAACCTTAGAAAAAGAGGCTCAACAAAATGAACTAGAACATAAACAGAACAAATATGTGAAGCTTTGTGGGATCTTAAGATCGCAAAATCTAAGCTGAAAACCCACCTAGATGATAAAACTGCTCAGGCTATCCAGGGGACAAAGCAATATTCCTATGCTCACAGAAATTAAGTTAATAAACTAACGTTTGTTTGTTTTGTTTATTTATAATGCGCACCAGACCCGATGGTATCAGGGCGCAGAGGTACAAGAAGGCTTTAAGCTTAGGTTACAACAAGGCATAAAAGTACAAGTCGGTATATACAGTTACATATAGTTACAAAATCCAAGAATAGTCAGTGCATAGATAAAATGAAGTGGTGAAGTTACATAGAATATAGGAGAAGAGAATGTACAAACAGGATACAATTATATACAATACAAGTATACGCAGGGTAAATACAATACAGGGGTTATTGCCAAGCGGGCAATGCATGATGGGAAAAGGACTCTCTCTGGTTGGATTACAATGCCGGCTAGTAAGGTGACATTACTGGTCGGTATCTTTGAACCATTTGATGAGATTCTGTCTAAAGTTGATAATCGCCTACAAATTAAGAGTGGCCAAATCTAGGAATAGCATTTTAGCTTGGTGGACGAGAGCGGAAGAATACATTCTAATGAAGGGGAAAGGAATTACCAATTATTTTAAGACACCAAAGACCAATATATATATATATATATATATATATATATATTTCTGAGACTTGTGGAATCTGCTTAGATCACATGCTGTGCATAGGCGGACATCTAGTGGAAGCTGCAGAGTATTACAGTTTGTTTTTTGAAACTCGGAAATGGGCGTCGACACAGGGCGTGCCAGTAATACTTTCCCTAGTGTGACGTCCACTGTACCCATGATCCCTCACGCTTGTAGGTCCCTCAGATTGTTTTTTTCCGCCATACTTGCCGGAAGCATTGCACTGAGTTCCCTGGCTTTAAGCCATTTTGCCAAAAATCATTATTAATTTCCCTGTTCTTTCACTCCCACGGCCCTGCAAGTAGGGAGAGTTGGGGGTGGAAACATGCTCTACACTCTTTATTTTCCTACACACACTAGCCCACTGCCATAAGGTGACCTATGGAGAGTACTCCATTTAAATTTTGCCCCAAGTGCAACCGCAAGTACCCTTGGGTTGACAAACACGCCACCTGTAATCACTGTTTGCCGAGGGACCACCCCGAAGCTAACTGCAGAGCGTGTAGGCTTTTTAAAGCAAAACCACTCAAGGACCGCTCCACTAAACGTTGGGCCCACCACGCCAGGCAGCTCGAGGCCATGGAAGCAGTGGGTGCCTTCAGTGATGGCAGCGACGCTGCCCTTTCGGACGGCGAGGGCACAGTGGTGTCGAAAGACACCCAAGCGCTAGTCCCCGACTTAGGAGGATTGTCCAGCAGGGCAGTTATGGGGAAAACACCCGGCGACACAAGCGCTACCCAATCTTCTTCTACACCTAAGAGCACTAAGGCCAACCGATACTCGACACGCATGCCGACTTCACGGAAGAAAGAGGCACAAAGAGAGCGGTCCACTGAATCGGTGTCCTCTGGGCATTCCAGGTCGAGATCGCCGCACGGCACTGTCCACAGTTGCCAAGAGTGCCTCGCTCCCTAAAGTAACGGAGTTACGTTCGTCAGAAGACGAATCGGACCTCCATCCCCAAGCCGAACACCCAAAGTCGGCTCTGGCAGCCCATTCGGCGCCTGCCTCCGAGTCCCGACGTGCGCACTCAAAAGAGAGAGAGAGTACCCCTGAATCTCGACGCCAGGTGTCGAAAGATTCAGATAAGGCCAAACCGTCAGGGAAACACTCTTCCAATCACGGGAAAGGGGACAAACAGCAGAAAAAGTCTACACATTCAACTTCTGCATCCCAGGTACACAAGGACAAACACAGGTCGTCAGATAAGGGCAAATCTAAGACCCCTGGCCCTGTCACTACACCCAGGCTCATCCCTCCCACTCCTTACGATATGGGATTAGAAGATGAACCTCAACAGGAGGTTGTCATCCCCAGTTTCAGAGAATGGAACACTGAGGACATAGACAGGGTGATGAGGAGAATGTCTTCCTTAACTCATTTTTATGAAAAAAATCCACAGCATTTTCTTAGCTATACCCCTGACAATGCTACTCCTTCAGGATCCAAGGACCCTCAGCCTCCTAATAAGAGATCTCGGCTTGATACTCCAGCTCAGTGACTGTCTTCAGACCCTTACTATATTCAGCCTTACCAACAGTATGAGGATGACCCAGACGTACCGGTGCTGGACGACTAAACTGGGGTCGAGTATTATGGAGATGACGAGGGCCAGGATGATGAGGAGGAAGAAGACAATGCGGAAGTCTACAATATGGACTCCCCGGTTAGCAAGGAACAACAGGTTACTGACTCACCTATAGATAACCAGCCCTTTCTAAATCAGGTCTTGGCTAAAGCTGCAGAGCACTTCCACATAGATACTCAGGGGGCCCAGGAAGAGAGGGACTTTGCAGAGGAGCCTTTGGGGGACAAAAGACCCATTGCTCAAGCCATTCCTATTCTCAAATCAATCCAACGTAGAATTGATCCTTCTCTTCTCACTCCTGATCTCACCAAAGCTGTGAACCCAAGAATTGAGAGGATGTTCAGGGCCGCCCAGACAGACCCTCTTTACATACGGGGTCAACTGAAGCCCGACTCCTTGGTAATCACAAACACCAGAAAAAGAGCGGGGACTCCTCTATCATCATCTGTGGCTCCCCCAGACAAGGAGAGCAAAAGAATTTATGGGTTAGGAAGGAAAGTAGCCTCCACTTCCGCTTACCAGGCAAGGATCGCCAACACCACCACTCTGCTGGCACGCTATAATTGCCACCATTGGGAGCAGGTAGCTGCTCTCATTGACTCCGCATCAGAACCACGAAAGGGTCAGTTGGCCCAGATCGCGTCGGAGGGTAGAGCCGTGTCCGGTTGCCTTCTGAAGACAACCTTTGACGCCGCAGATAATGCAGGCCGGCTGATAGCAGAGAGCACTGTCATTAAAAGGCACGCTTGGCTAAGACAGTCAGGGTTTAAACCCGAGACCCAGGCAACCCTTATTGACATGCTGGTGGAACCGAATGTCTTGTTTGGCAAAGCGGTAGAGGACGCACTGAAAACTGTCTAAGACGAGTATGGTACTCTAAAGTCCCTGGGACAATTGACGAATAAGACCACTAATCAAAGAGGGAATAGTAATTTTCGTCAATCATGCGGCCAAAATTCCCACAGGGGCTCCAATTATGCACAGGGACAGGGCACATCATGGGGTGGCAACCAGCAGACTACCCAAAGTTATGGCAGAGGTAACAAAAGGGGCTGTGGTAGAGGTAGAGGCAGCCCCGGCAGAGGCGGTACGCCTCCCGCAAAGCAGTGACGTTCCACTCAGGGTCCCTTCCCACGCATCCCCAGTAGGGGGCACATTTCCAACTTCACCCAAGCATGCGAAGGGATCACATCGGACAGATGGGTGCTATCCACAGTGTCCCCAGGATACTGCATCGAACTGCTACAGCGCCCCCGCAACCACCCCCCACGACAGAAGATACATTCACTGGACCACCAGAGGATCCTCCTCGAGGAAATCGTCAATCTTCTCGCAAAGGACGCGATAGAACCCGTCCCGGGCAAACAGGCAAACAAGGGTATCTATTCAACTTACTTCCTTGTGCCAAAAAAAGATTTAACAATGCGCCCAGTATTATACTTACGCCCTGCAAACAAGTATGTCAAGGCCCAAAAATTTTGCATGACTTACTCTCCAAGAAGTAATCCCCCTCCTAAAAAGGGGGGATTACATGGCAACATTGGACATGAAAGATGCCTATTTTCATATTTCCATGTTCCCAGCGCACAGAATATTTGTGCGCTTCAAGGTGGACAGTCAGCACTACCAGTTCAAGGTGCTGCCCTTCGGTATAGCCTTGGCTCCAAGGGTATTCACCAAGGTACTGGTGGTGGCAGCGGCAGCACACCTATGCAGGGAAGCAATCCCAGTCTACCCTTACCTGGACGACTGGCTCATCACGGGGGAGACTGCAGTAATTTGCAGATCAAACATTTAAAGAACGATCAACCTCCTCTTCGAAATGGGTTTCTCTATCAACGAGAAAAATTCAAGCCTGGTGCCAAGCACCTCCAAGCAGTTCCTAGGAGCTGTACTAAACACTCAAGAGGGGTTGGCCTTTCCATCAGAGGAAAGAATTTGGAATCTAAAACTGCAAATTCCTCTATATCAGCACGGTCGCCAGATACGGGTGCGCAAAGCGATGCGTTTGCTAGGCATGATGGCGTCTTGTATTTACCTGGTCCCCTACGCGCGCCTGTGCATGCGCCCCATGCAAGAATGGTTGGCGAAACAGTGGTATCAGGCAAGTGGTCAGTGGGACGATCTAGTGGTCGTTTCGCCAACACTTGTACAAAGTCTTCACTGGTGGACAAGAGAGAACCTGTCAAAGGGGAAACCCTTTTACGATCCGGAGGTACAAGCTGTAGTCACTACAGACGCATCCCTGTCAGGGTGGGGAGCACACCTTCTCCACCACACAGCTCAAGGTCTCTGGTCTCACACAGTGGCGAAGAATCATATCAAACTGCTAGAACTCCTGGTAGTCTTCAGAGCGCTTCAGGCGTTCAAACCCCACTTGTTGAACCTGTCAGTACAGATCCTAACAGACAGTACGACAGCAATGTTTTACATAAACAAACAGGGAGGGACTCGTTCGCCAAATCTATCCAGGCTTGCCCAGAAAATTTGGACATGGGCACTCAGACGGAACATTTACCTGTCATCTCAACATGTTCCAGGGGATCTCAATTCACTAGCAGACGCTTTAAGCAGAGATCACATCCCAGAAGAACACGAATGGTGTCTACACAGAGAAGTCGTAGAAGACATCTTCTCACAGTGGGGTTTCCCCACTATAGACCTATTCGCCACAAGCGAAAACAGGCAATGACCAGGATTCACATCCAGGTTCCCTCAGCCAGACTCCAAGGGGAACGCCCTGTGGATGAACTGGTCAGGGATCTTTGCCTACACTTTTCCACCAACCCCTCTCATGAGGAAGGTGGTCAACAAGATGCACAGGGAATCGATGATGCTCATCCTAGTTGCTCCCAGGTGGGCGAGGCAACCGTAGTTCCCACACCTACATAAACTAGCAGTGTGCAAACCCATCAGACTCCCATGCTGGCACAACCTACTATCCCAACACCAAGGTCAAACAGTGCATCCCCAACCCAGCTTAATGAACCTGGCAGCATGGCTCCTGAAGTCATAGAGTTTGGCCATCTCAACTTACCACAGAGGTACATGGACATCCTAAAGGAATCTAGGAAACCAAGCACGAGGCACTGTTATTTTGATAAATGGAAGAGATTCTTTACCTGGTGCGAGAATAAGCAAATCAACCCGGTTGATTGCACTCCTTCCAATATTGTCACCTACATGCTCCACCTGCTGGATGCAGGGTTGGTATTTAACTCACTCAAGGCACACCTGGCGGTGCTGTCAGCCTACACCACCTCCCATAACAAGGTTTCGTGGTGGAAAGTACCAGTGGTTAAAGCCTTCATGGATGGGGGAAAGAGACTCCACCCTCCAATTTCTAACCCACCACCAGGATGGGACCTTAATGTGGTGCTTGCTAAACTCATGGGCCCACCCTTTGAACCCATGCATAAAGCCTGTCTCAAACACCTGACCTACAAAACTGCCTTCTTAGTAGCCATTACATCCATAAGAAGGGTCAGTGAAATTCAGGCTCTGTCAGTGCAGGATCCTTTCTTTACTGTTCATAAGGATAAACTGGTTCTACGAACACACCCTAGGTTCTCACCTAAGTTCATTTCAAAATTCCACGTTAACCAGTCCATTGAGCTTCCGGCCTTCTTCCAAGAACCCAAAAGCTCTGCTGAGGTGAAACTACACACTCTAGATGTGCGAAGAGCGGTCCTCTACTATGTAGACCAGACCAACTGTTTGTCTCTGTAGCTACAGGCAGAGAGGGAGATTGCGTCTCTAAAGGTGCCATCTCGAAGTGGATAGTCAATTGTATCCAGCTATGTTACTCCCTTTTCACATCCCACCTCCTTCTTCTAACACTGCTCGCTAATCTATGCACAGCATGTGATCTAAGCAGATACCACAAGCCTCAGATGGGATACATTACTCACCGCAATCGTATTTCTGATGCTTGTATCTGCTTAGATTCACATGCGCCCGCCCTTCCTCCCCTCTGAGAGTAGGGGCATGGATGCTTGTAGTGTTATCTATCTATCTGCTTGGTAATCTGTAGTCGTGCTACTCCTCATGCTACCTCATGTCAGAAAAAATGCAATCTGAGGGTCCTACACGCGTGAGGGATCATGGGTACAGTGGAAGTCACACTAGGGGATAGTATTACTGGCACGCCCTGTGTCGACGGCCATTTTTGAGTTTCGAAAAACAAATGGTAATACTCTGCAGCTTCCACTAGATGTCGGCCTATGCACAGCATGTGAATCTAAGCAGATATAGCAATGAAGCCCCAAATATTCAATGCTGAAAAGTCAGAATTGAGTGCCCTATTAAGGAGGAAGAGTTTGGAAAAGCAGTCGAAATATTTTCAAAATAGTAAGTCCCCGTTGTCATGTAGATTTTTGCCCTTATTTTAAAATACGTTTCAATCTCTGCTGCTTCATCCCAATACGGCATTATTTAATGCCTTCTTGGAAACAGGATTGTTCTACCAGTCTCTGGCTAAATCAACCCCTATCTTAGTACTAAAATGGGACAAAGACCCTACTGATTGCAATTAATATAGACCAATTACATTATTAACTGTGGATGCAAAGATGTATTCCATTGTATTGCCGCCAGATTGATGCAAGTCCTCACCTCATTAATTGACCTTGATCAGACAGGATTCATCACAGGTAGAAGTGCATGTGATGGTATTAGGCGAATTATAGACTTGGTGGAGCTCTGCCAATGACAGACAGGAAATGGGAATTATCATGTAAGAAACAAACAAATCATGCGACTTGGAGGACCAGTCCTACATACACACTGCTTTAAAAAGCTTTACCTTTTGGCGTGAGATTTTCATCCTATGTACAATCGAATTTCCAATACCTGACCACTCAAATTTAGCTGAATTAGAAATTAACAGACAAAATCAATATATTCAGTGGTACTCTCCAGCAATGCTTGATGCCCCCCAACCCTCTATATTCGCTATGACTATGGAGCCTTCGGCAAGCTGAAAAGGGGGAAATTACAACATTGTGAAAAGAAACTATTGCACACATGTGGAAATCCTGAACAAAAACACAAATATTCTGGAAAGAAATCTTAGCTCAAAAAAGCAAATCTGTAGAACTGCAGATTACCTTTTGCTACTTGTCCTTGGCGATACAGAGGGGTGGGGTTTAGATGTCGGCTTATGCACAGCATGTGAATCTAAGCAGATACAAGCATCAGAAATACGATTACGGTGAGTAATGTATCCCATATATATATATATGTATATTTCAAAAGAAGGAGGAAAAGGCAAACCGCACTCCCGCAGGCACATAAACTAGTGTCAAGTTCAAAAATGGTCGGACAAAACACACCGGACACAGTAGAAAAATTACTGATGTCTTTAATGTTTTACAAAATTTTAAAAGTTGCATCGTGCAAAAACAAATGCACAACACATGAGTAGAACATAGAAACAGCAGGACACAACGTGTTTTGCGCTATACTGAGCACTTGATCACGTGAGGGGGAGTGGGTTTGGCAAAAGTAAATACACTTCAGAGATGCAGTCCCTTGACTGTGTCGATGGCAACAACTGTTAAGACAACATGAGGAAACAAAGGCGGCCATATTGGAAGGGAGTAAAGATACAGGCAAAGTCAGAGAAATGAAAGCACAGTGCATTAACAAATTCTCTGCAAGTTATCTGCAAGTTGAAAGTGGCCCTAACCACAATGTGAGACACTATATGGAACGTAATAGTCCCAATATAAAGTCAAATCCTCATAAAAATAAAATTATTGATATGTGGGACATGATAAATATAAATGCACAGTGCATTATATTACAGTGTAATGACCACAGGGCAGACCACCATAATATAGTGAACTAAAATAGTCACACTCAGAATAACAATATACCTGTATTAAAACTAGAATTGCAAGGATAACACCACGGCCAGATCTGTCAAATAGCATTCAAACAAACATATGCGTCCTAAGTGATCCATGGACACCCTGTTAAGAGAAAATGATTAACGTCAGTGGTAAAGTTATGTCACATGGAAATCACTAGCATATATAGGCAATAATACCGAGGCCCAAACATACAAAATAAAGCCTGCAAATGTACAAGCAACCTCATGAGGTCAGTAATCAAGTCATGTGTTCCCATCACTCAAGTAAAATTACAATAAAAACAGGCCAGCCGAGTTTAAATGCAAAAATAGATCAAAGATAGGGCTGGACCAACAATGTTAAAAATGTCAGTATGGCAGTGCAAAAAGGCAAGGTATTATGTGCAAAAAGCAAGAGTAGCATCAAAACCATGGAATGTCTGTTGTACAGTGCAACAAAGCATAGCGAACAGCAAGACAACAATGTGTCTAGCCAACTTCAAAATTGAAGATTTCTTAAAGTGCAAGTGCATCAACATGGTTGACTGTGCAAAATGCAAGAAATAGCAGCTATTCCATCAAAGTGCAAGTGCATAAGGAGTAATAACAGACCATGATGTAAAAAGCACGCAAAGCCAGAAGCTAGATAAGCAGCATGACAAATTAAAGCCAAGAAGTAAATGATACCGAGGAGAGAAAGGAAAAACATAGATATATAAAAAGACTGCATGCAAACCACCAAGATAAACTAAACATGGTGGATAAAGCACTCCCCCTATAATGCAAAATAAACAGCTAAAACAGGCAGGTAAAGAAAAGTGAAAATTGTACAAAATGTGAAAAAGGTTAATAAATCAATACCTGCATGAGACCAACAAAAGTGCAACAGGAAATATAAAGTTAAGGAAGAATCCTACTGGGGAAGCAAAAAAAACCCCAGCAAAGGAAAATAAGGCAAAATAGCAGGAGAGACAATAAAGTAACTAAGGAAAATAATTAAGTGCACAGAAAAGTATAAAGCTCCTCGTCTACATTGTGACCCCTGGGATATTTAGTGTCAAGATCTAAAATAAATCTGGTTTCGAGTTGTCTCAGCTTCAAAATACGATCACCACCCCTTGGATGAGGAGGTACATGTGCCACAGCAAAAAACGTTAACATTTTCACATCATTGTTATGTTCAGATTTAAAATGTTTTGCCATGGGGTATGTCGGATCAGAATTCTTAATGGCTCTCAGATGTTGCAGAATTCTGAGTTTCAATTTGCATGTAGTACTGCCAACATACCAACGCAGACAGGGGCAAGAGAGTACATAAACAACAAAAGTGGTATCACAATTGATGGAATGACGTATCATTTGCTGTGTTTGTGTAATAGGATGCACAAAGGATTTCTTAGCAATGGCATGTGCACAAGCGTTGCACTTCATGCATTTAGTAAATCCTGTGTATGAAGCTGGAAGCCAGGTGTTAGAACACTGAATCTTGCCCCCGGGAGGCAAAAAGCTGGACACATGTTTGTCCCTTAAAGAAGGTACACGTTTATACGTCAAGGTAGGTCGGTTGCCCAAGATGGGCTTCAAGTCATTATCCAGAGTAAGGACATGCCAATGCTTTTCCACAATTTTTCGAATATCATTGGAAGCAGTATCAAATGTAATGATGAGCCTAGGATCATCATTCATGACAGTTTTAGGACTGGTATCGTACAATAATGTATCACTGGACATTCCACATGCTCGAAGATATGCCATTTCAATCGTTCTTTTTTGATAGCCCTGTTTCAAAAAATCCATGGCTGTCAGTGCACAGTGAAAATCAAAGCAGGCAATATTGGAACAATTACGGAGATAACGAATAAATTTGCCATAAGGGATGGATTTTTTGCAAGGTGTAGGATGGCAACTGTTCGCATGGAGTGGTAGACCAGTATTAGTTGGTTTCTTATGTAATGCTGTGCTAATGCCCGAATCATCCATCATTACAGTCACATCCAAGTAAACCATCTTTGAGCGACTATGGCATTCAGTGAAACTTAGATTGACCTGATTATTGTTAATGCTTTTAACAAATGACAGCCAGTCACTTTCGGTACCCTTCCAAATGATAAACACGTCATCTATATACCGCCACCAAGAAATAATCTGTGTCGGAAAGCTGGATAGTAATATGTCAGACAGGAAAGTAGCCTCCCACCACCCCATTGTGAGATAAGCATAGGATGTTGCAAAAGTACTGCCCATCGCAGACCCCCTTACTTGGCGATAGAAGCATCCTTCAAAAAGAAACACATTTTTGTGTAAACAGAATGAAAGCATGTCCAAAATCATAGAAGTGTGTCCAAAGTAGTTTAAAGAGCGGGTGTCCAAGAAATATTGGCATGCAGAAATACCAATAGTGTGGCTAATGGATGTATACAAAGAGACTACATCTAAAGTGGCCAAAAGCAAACCCTCCTCCAAAGGTGTATTAGTAACGTGTTGTAAAAAGTCCTTCGTATCCCTCAGGTAGGAAGGTAACACTGTGACAAATTGGACCAGTGTTTCATCAATAAATGGGGCTAGATGTTCCAATAATGAGCCACATAGAGTGACAATAGGCCTGCCTGGGGGATTAATAAGGCTTTTATGCGTTTTGGGGAGGAAGTAAATGGTAGGTATGGTATAACATGTAGGAATAAGAAATTTAACCAAATCATCCTCCAATAAATCTTCATTCATCCACTTTGTACATAGAGCAATCAGATATGTCCTGATTTCTTCAGAAGGATCCTTCAACAATTTGGTACAGCATTGGCAGTCATGCAATTGTCGATTGGCCTCCATGACATATTTCGTTCTGTCCTGGATGACAACATTAAAGCCTTTGTCAGCTGGTTTGATGACAATATTAGATAACAGCTGAAGTTCATTCATAGCTTGACGTTGGGCAATTGTAAGATTCTGTTTGAGAATGCCAGCCTTTAGACGAAGTTTTCTAAGGTCATCAATGCATAGATCATGGAAAGCCTCGATACAGCCTCCGACTTGTCTGTTGTTGGTTTTTGGCCCCAGAGCGCGTTGATCTGCCCTGTATGTATATATATGTGAAGATTGCAATGTGTGGGGGAGTTGAACATCCATATGCCTTGCTGAGCAAAACTACAGATAACTGGGTATCTGTAGGAGGGGCTATGTAAGCTGTAATGCTGCATGTTTTTCAAATGCTTCCTACCATCTCTGCCTGAGGAAGTGGAGACATTCCACGAAAGCTCGCAAATATGCAAAATAAATCACTGTTAGCCTATTAGCAGTCAGCAAATCACAGCACTGATGATGGAAGGACTACCAACATTTCTAAATATTTGGTTGAATCTGTTAGATTATTGTGAGAATCACTGGCAGTCCATTTTCAAGCCAATACTGTTACATAACTATTCCCTGAGATGGCAGAAAAGATGACAACTGGGAATTTATATTGTTTGTAAAGCTACATGATGAAATGTAGAAAATGCCTGTATTAATCTGTGTTTTTATACCGCCTGATATGTTTATATGGTGCCTGAGCAGCACTACTGTATGGTCATATTTGCGTCATTGTCTATAATTGGTTATATACACACATATAGTTTACATGCCTTTGTGTTCCCACTATCCCATGGATAGTCATACTTGATTGATTGGGCAATTGGCTAGTAGCTTGCAATTTGAATTTTGGATTCATATATCTAAATTGGTTTGGTTAAATAACTTCCAAGTCTTCCTCGAATAAGCAAAAGCAACCTGTCACATGGGTCACTCTCATTAGTGCTCATCCGAGGAGTATAGCTAGTCCAGGTAGAAGCTGGGCACAGACTACACATGAAAACAAATCACTCAGAAGCATAAGGTGATGCATAAACTATGCAACAGCAGAAGAGGAATTACAGCTAGTTTCTTATTTTAAAGGTGACAGTTGCCGCATACAGCAGAGTGAGAGCAAGCACTGCCAAAAGGCTGCCGATTTAGGAGATTAAGAGAGCCTTTTGCAATCAATCTCATCCTGCCTTAAAGTAGAGGGAACAAGTGGATGCTGACCACCAACACAGTACCCTAGCACATCGAATCTACACACCGAAGAAGTTAGAAATATAGTGCGAGACGCGGTCACTCCAGTTCCGAGTTAGAGGATAAATACCCTCAGGATTTCGCTTTGAGATGTGCTGAAACTGAAAATACCACATCTTCCACTCCTTTGCCCGCTGGACAGGAGATGGTGTGGCTCAAGCCAATATATGCACGAGAAAAATTGTTGTTTGTCCTGAAGAAGGTTGCCATACATAGAGAGCACTATTGATGATGCTCGTGGAGAGCAACTGAAACACGTGTCGACGTGAGAATCTGTGGGAACTACACAACACAGACTTTTTGTTACCCCAAATTGAGGGGGAGTTCTTTATGAATTTCGAATGTTATATGATGCAACAGATTTACGACTGTTTTCTTATGCATAGACCATTCTTTTGAGGAAATTAGTGTGATAGTTTGCTGAAGAAAGTGTGAATGTGAATGAGTGAAAATGAATGAGCCACAATGTTTTATTAAAACTGTGTTTAATAATTGTTTTAGACTTGTTTTTGAATAAAATAAAAATCTTGGAATCATAAACCAAGTTGCAAAAACTTTTGCGTATCCCACCATCCCTTTTTTTGTCTGCTAGTCCCACCCCCCTGTTGCTTCTTGATTCAATGACCTGTAGGACCAGAGACGTTAATACAGGTAACCCTCTTTTTTTGCATTATTTTAAAGGTGACCAGCATCCCAGGTTGGAGGTATCCGTCAGACCATAACCCTGTTTTTCTCACTCACATACCTATATGTGTATTCTGGCAAAATCATAAAGCAATGGATTAGTAAAGTATTATCTTTACCGAGTCAAAACATTACAGGAATTAAAACATCTCAGAAAACGCTAAGAATAAAGTTGTAGGTCTGCCCTAATTTGTTTTATCAACTGTACACCTTTTAAGAATGTAAGCTCATTGACTCCCACATTTATAATATTAATTCAGTGCCCTTACTTGCCCATATACCTACTGGAAATAAGAACCAACGTATCGAAACACGTACCACCACAGTGTCCATGCCACAAAATGTGTGAGAAACAGGTCTTCCGAATGTAGCGCTATCCAGATTGATTCATGTTTTCTGCTCTACCTATTCATCAACATACTCCATCACCTATATCAATAACCAAAGTTACTTTTATGGAGTTGTTATCCTCGTATAAAGATGAGTCAGGGGCTTTGAAAGGTTCTGTTTAGTAATCCTGATAAAGTAGTGTTTACACTTCCCGTGGGTATGTCTGTGTATCTTTGGGCCTGATTATGAGTGTGCCAGTACCGGTAAAACATGCAATATCAGCGAATACGAAATGATTCACCACACATTACAATTAAGAGTCTGTAACCGCATGCGATAACACATCTGCAAAGTTTACAGAAAGATTTAATGTGGTGTGGTGACCTTGCCTTCCTGCGCCTGCACGATACCGGAGAGTGGGCAGTACTGTATGCAGTATTTCCTGCACAATTCCGACTACGATTACCGAGAGAAATGAAACACCACAAGAAATTACTTGCATGAAAAACAGGGTGGAAATGAGGGGACGCTGTGGGTAAATCAGTCACAGTTGCAGACATTCAATCTTCCCAATGCAAAGACTTTCACAAACCACTCCTAGGAACAACAGCAACATGCAGCCCAGTGGAGCACTGCCAATATACATGTGGGTTCTGCTGCTGGTATTTGATGCCCAGAGGAATGCAAAAATCATGCAGCGGATGGGCCAACAAAGACTGAGGAATGGCGGAAGCCGAGTATGCCCAGCATCAGAATACACCTATGGGCACTAACAGAAACTCAAATCCTGACAACTTCTCGGTTGGACAGGGCTACCAAAATACATGTATATAACTCTTTCAGCGTGACCTCGACATCCAAATTGGCATCCAAACTGCCACCCCCCTCTCTACTGAGGTTTGTTGCGATACTCCATTTTCTTGCTTCAAGCTGCTGTCCGCACACTATTGGCTTAGTGCATGGCATAGACCCGCTTATAGCTTCACTAATTGTGGCGCAGGTGTTCGCTGCTCTACAGCATCATGCAACAGCACACATTTCCCTTCCAACACTCCAAGAGGCCATGCAAGGACACTTCTATGATGTTGCCAGTTTCCAAATCTAGTTGGTGCTTTGGACTGCACACATATGCCATTTGTGCCCCCTCATGTGTCAGAGCAAGAATACAGGAAGCTGCAGGATACCCAGAATGTGCAAATGTCATGTGACGCTGACATGACCATTACATACTGCTCCTGGCTCTACACGCGACATGTTGGTACTGTGGCACAGTACCCTCCCAGTGCACATGGCCACATGCTCCATTGACCTTGTCATAGACCCAGTCATCCATACACGAACCCCCAATATCTCACTGGTCATCACAAAAGCATACATGCATTGACTAATGTCTCGCCCACATCCTTACAGGTGAGGCCAGCTATCAACTACTGAACCCATGAACGCTCCCATAGGCCTGCAGAGCCATGGTACAACATGCATGAACATGCAGGGTTCGACATTGAGGGGAGCTGGGAGCTATTTAGCTCCTGCATCTAGCATAGTAGAGCCTGGTTACCTTGAAACCATTCCAAGCATGCAAATATGACATTAACTTGGAGTGTTTGAGAATGTTAATAAAGAAGAATTAGAACACACCCAATACACATTTAAACACAAAAATGGATGCATCATTGCAGCCCTCAAATTGAAGGAACATCTCTGGTAGCTCCTGATTCCCCTGCGCTAGCTCCTGTCTACAGGGTGATGGCTGACACCCACAAGCTGGTTTTAGCCCCTACTTATTGACTCTCAATTTCGAACCCTGAGCATGCAGAATCATAGGGAAGTCTTTTGGACTACTGAAAGTCAGGTTCTGTTGCCTACAGAAGACTGGGGAGCACTGATGTATGCCCCCAACAAGGATGGCCATGTTGTTATAGCATTTTTGATGCTTCACAATCTGTGCCTACAACATAATGTACCAGTGCTCCAAAAGGCCATCATTCCAAAAAACAGTGACAACGATGATGATGAAGAAGCCCCTGCCAAATGCCCAGCATGGGGGGGTGTGGGAAGGCCAGATCGCACGCCAGGGTTTAGTTGCTTAATATGTCTCAGCTTATGCGTGCAGTAGGCAGCATGGATCATAATGGGCCAGAATTGTGTAGAAATTCTGCAGTATCTGACAGTTTGAATAAATATACATTGATGTCCGCATATGCAACCTTATTCGACCCATAATGAAAGTGTAAAAAATTATGCAAAATCCGTATTTCTCAAGTGATATAACAACCTATATTCATCAAAACATCAAGCCATGTGTGCACTTCCACTGTTCTTTCTCCCTTCACCCTTCCCCAATGCACTTCCACAGCTCCCTCCCTTTGCCCCTCACCAATGAACTTCCACTGCTCTCCCTTCACCCCTTCCCAACACACCCCTTAACCCCCCTCCCCACTCCTCAACACACCCTTAAACCTCCCTCCTCCCGACCCTGAATATCCCCCCCAAAGCCACCCACAATCTCCACCCATTAGTCTGGCCTCTCCCCAACATACCTCTCAAGCCCCCTGCCCAGCACCTCCCTCAATCTCACCACCCAACACTCCCTTCAGCCTTTCCAGCAGTGGCGAACAATGAGCACCGTCCCTATTTGCGCCGGGTTTCTTTTTCCCTTTCCCACGGTGCTTCGGGACTGGTCGTATGATATCGTGGTAAACCTACAGGGTAGGCTGCAGAGGGCAGATTCATCCATAGGGCCTGATCACGAGTTGGGCAGTATCCCGGCTGGGATACTGCCCAACTATATTAGCGTTAACGCCCACCCGTCCGGCGGTGTTGCCGCCGGATCAAAGGTTGGGCGCTAGCTGTAAGTCCCCATTGGGTCCATTGGACCCAATAGGGAATTTTCGGCGCAATTACCACGTGGTAAAACCGCAGGCGGTAATTGCACCAAAAATTGTCATTTTCTCGGCGGTTTACCCCGATCTCTGAGCTGGAGGTAAACACACCAGACTCGCAATAGGGCCAGCCCTTAAATGCATCGGTAACACCATTACTGCCGCATTTAAAAACTCCTGGAATGGGCAGACAGGGGAAAAGGGGGGTGCTTTTTAGAGAGCTACACTTTAGGTAACGGAGTGGGGGAAAATGGTGCACTCCCTTCCAAAAACGTACACCTGTTAATGAGTAATGTGGTAATTTCATTGTGCGTAATGTGAAAATGCAAATACTCACGTTATTGCCTGAATGATGTTTAGTAGTATTAACTGGATAGAACCTTGCTAACACTGTCTTGTATTGTGCATACTTGACTGCCTTGAAACTCGAATAACGACCTGTGTCCTCTTTTTCTCTCAACGCTGTCTTCAATGTAGAGCATGCATCATTTTGAACGTGACTCTTCGGTAAAGTAACCCAACACTGATTTTTCTGTGTTTAAAGATGCTCTGTTTCTGATTCAGAATGCCAGATACCAAGACTGTGCAAATGTTATTAAAAGTGACGTCGCTCCCTGAAGATCAGAACCTGTTCATGTTGAAATAAAAGGAAATGCAGCATCTTTAAAAAGAATTTTTAAAAAAACTACCACTACCATCACTTGTTTGTCTCCCATTCGTCGAGTAATCATTGCCTTCAAAGCCCCACTAGCTATAGATTGACTACTACATGTGTTGCTGCCACATACATGTGCCCTTAACTGGTATTCCATTGTAGTATGTCCGTATAAATGGGTCTAACACCTACCATTAAAAATGAAAGAAACGACAGTCGTAAAGCGATTTGGGATGTAAGTCGGCAACCTTCTCAGCTACAGTTGAGGTGGGCATGATCACTCATTATGACATGTTTTGATTAGTGCAGCAATCATGGCGCAGACAATATGTTCTTAGTCTGAATTCAATTACTTACAGTGGTCCAGTGTTATAAGTTTCCATAAGAAGTTGAGATTAAAAATGACTGTGGTAAAGCAAATGTTATTTTATGTTCGGATATTTCTCATTTATATAAATTGGGAGGGCATATATAACTGCTCTAAACAGACTAGTGAAACAAAACAATGTTAAATCTATGTAATTACCATGACAGATGTGTATTCCCATTGTGTGTGTTGAGGAACATCTACTCTTGTAACTCTCACCCTTCCAACATTCCATACTCCAGCCTCGCGTTCATTTGTCCAGCTCAGAGTGTTTGTTGCACAAACTCTTCCTTGCTTGGCTTGATCCAGCCTGCATCAGCTCAGCTTAGTATTGCTTGCTCCTTGCAGCATTTTACATCGCTTCTCTATCCAGCCCATATTGTTTCATGCGTTTGGTAAGTAAGCCACCCATTTGCCATTGTATAGCTTTAGTTACATGGTAGCATCATCATCATCTCTGACTTTATGGTCTCAAGCCTCCCTCGATTTGTTCTAAACTTTTTGTACAAATATTGTACTCATTCCATTCTTGCCTCGCATATCGTATTTGGCAGGGCTGTTCAAATATTCAGGCATCTTCCTCAATTTTACTGAAGTAATCATTGTACATTAACAATACTTTTTTTATTTTATTATTTTGGCACTACTTGTTCATTGCTCTTTAAATCCATTTAATAATGTATTGAAAGTGTAAAGTGTCCCCTCCCTCCACAAAGTATGAAAAATGTTTGTCTTCACACTCTTACTTTTGCTCCATGGAGGAAGCGCTTTTTTAATCAAGTATGAGAACAAAATGATTGATGTAGAAAGTGTATGTGGGTGCAGCCCTTTTATTAGGCATTTGTGTTCTGTACTTCACTAGCTTTGACCTGCAGTATATTCTGTTTTATCTCAATCCTTGTCACATTATGGTCATTTAAAACCTTTATTTTTGCAGGCAAAATCTTCTGTCTGAAAGGTAATGGTTAATCAACGATCTCAACATTTCAGACATCGCCTTGCTTAATCTGAACATATTAATTGAGTATTCCATTACACACTTACTTTCGAAACAATACAGCATCCCAGCACAGAGTTATATTACTTAGAGTTTCAAATATATATTATTTTGTACAGAAAAGTTAAAAATTAGTTGCAACATTTTATTTCTGAGGATGATTTTTAAGAAATTGAGGTTTGAAAAAAATTGAAGTATAACAAATGACAATGCTTTTTTACCTTGAATTTGTCTAATTGTGGAGTGAAACTCTTCTTACCTTGTTTTTATGATATTTTGTACTAGATTTTTACTTTTTGATGCCTCATAGCTTCGAGTCAGGTATTGGAGAGATTCTGTTGTAAACCCATTTGAAACAGAGCCTCCTCTCGTATTTCTATTGTGCAATAGTTGCATCAGATAACCCCAAGTAGGTTGGATACATAATTCAAAACACTGCGGCAACATCACAAATTCCTTCAATCAGTAACAAAGCGCACATTACATTTGAGCTCTTAATACAAAGTCATAAAGCTTCTGAATTGCTACATCTGAACAAACAATTAAGAGGTAAAAATACCCTCATCTTGGAAAGAACAAGGGACTCCCAATGAAATACACCTCTTCACTCCATCATTCTTTAATTAAACCACTGCAAAGGTTTGTATATGTGTACAGCAGAAACCCAACAGCATCTTAATATAATGCCCTGGCCAGCCAATACCTCTGAAACACATCATATATGGAAAACCAAGAAGCTTCAAAATGTTTGCACATTTGGAGAGTACTTGTTTTATTTATCACCAAACATGTATTCTAAGCCAATTGATCACTTTGTATGAGTAGTAATACAGTTTTAAATTCAATAATATTTACTTTTATGAAAGATGCTTTTCTTATCGTTTGGGAGTTGTACATGATTTGGAATTAAAGCAAGAAATTTAGAAACATTGCTAATTGTCACATGATGCCTCTTCTCCTTGCTTACGTCCCCCTTTTCCCAGGGGTTCTCCATACTATTCCATAACAGATCTATATTCCAAGGTGCCAGAGTAAACTTAATTTACAAATCTTGCCTCTACATTTTCCAGCTGGAACTTGCCCGCAGCCCAAACATGAGTGAGCTGTTAAGGCTACTACCCGTATTTAACCCCTCTGTCGTGTATAGGTTTTATGACTTGCTACCTACCACTAGGCACGTCCAATAAACTCATGCCGGGCCTCTCCCCAATCCTCTGACCTATTTCATATGGAAACCTAAGCTTCTGGCAATGGGTTATTCATATTTGGAGAGTTCCTAGACCTGTACAACACCCATAGCACATGCAGAGCCACGTGCTCGTCGACACAATCTTCCTTTAAGGATTCGCCTCCTCACTGATCATGCCCCGAGGTGACTGGTCCAACCATAATCAGTTGCTTCTCTCCATCTACTGTTGCCTGTCTCTACCAACCAACACACTTGGTTTTTCAGTAAAACAAAAACATGAGATCTGACTAATTTAAACTGCTCATCACGCAGGCCCACCTACACGATCTCAATGAGAGCATGTTATCCACCAAAATCCTGAACACCATTCAGAAACCATCAGCCATACTGTGCACATCTATGCACTGCCAGATCACTTTTAAGGAACTTGTACATTGACTCCTTCAAACCTTTCTAAAGACCTGCTATAAACTTACAGTATGTTCCATTTGCCACAATGCCATACTGTATTATAGCAAAACAACTTTTAGTAGTTCCTAGAGGTCATCAACCAACACATAATGTTTCAAAACAATCCATGCTTATGATTTTTGTATTTCAGTAACATCTGATTTAATCAGATTTCTGCCCCATGAAAATAATATTCGCTTCTAGGGTTTTATATGGAAAATGTTGGTAAAGGTCCACTAGATAGCAGCTCTGTCCTTGCTACACATGGATTCCTGTATTCAACTGAAAATAATTGAAAGCAAGGTTAGCACTACCATCTAGGCAACCGTTTCAGACATTTCTGTACCTGAAGATGATGCATACTGAAATAGGTCTGATGATATATTGCCTTAAATATTTATTTTATAGACGTTGTATTTTTAGAGAAATGTGGAAGTTAAATATTGGATGCCCGATGCTACATGGCTGAAAACATCAGTTAGCCACTTGTCAGAGAAGATTAAATTGGACTACTTCATCAAGTGGTGCCTTGTTTTCCATTAGTCCATCCACGTTCTAATGGCGAGAATTACCTAGGAAAGGTCACTTCTGTCACTTCTATTCCATAACCAGTTCACCACGTTTTTTGTTATAAAAATGTTTTCTCTTAACCCACCCCATTTCAGGCAATTAAAGCCCATAAAGTCCTTGTTTGATTCTTTGTAATTTGTGTGTGTGTGTGTTGTTTTCTTTTTACATTATACATTTAGGACTACAAGTTTTCTTTTTGTGATTGTAAGGAATTATACATAATGTACATGCAGTAATAAAAGATACATTTTTGTTTATAGTGTTTCTACTTTTCCCAGGGTAGGAAAAACATAAACACTGAAACCAGAGACCTCTACCCATGCTTCATCATACCGCTTCCTGTTTTACTGAAATGGCAGAGTAAATAAGATCAGGCTTAAATCTCACCTACAACCCAGCCCTCCAATGTGACCCAAGGGAATGCAAGGCAAAACCACATCCCCAGGAGTTAACCTTCCAGAAAATTCAGGAGACCAATATCTGCCTATGCCTGAATGTTCTGATACAGGCTTAAGAAACAAGCTACCCCCACCAAGCAGCCTTAAAGGCAACTCATGCAGACATGACTCTGACCTCATTAAATAATAACTCTCAGCCGCAATCCTTTACACACTAAAACACTGGTCCAGCGCCCCCCTGCTAAGTTATAAGAAAATCCAGAGACCCATGTTATTGCATCCCTATCATGGCACTCCCCTGTCATACATGCATACTTAAAAATGATTTCACCCCTCAGCATCAATACCACATTAAAATCTATTGTCTTTTGACTTCCATCAATCAGGAATTTGCTCTCTCCTTAACTGCTCATCAGAACTGGTCACAGCATGGCATGACCCAAATGACTGCCGTTGCAGGTGATCGTTCTAAGCTCACCCTGCCTGACCGCTCTGCCACATTCAATAAAATGGATCATGGTCTACTGCTACAATAACTGCAATTGGTCATTAATGTGATTGACCAAGCACTCAACTAGCTCTCTTTCCTTTCCTAAATGGCATAAATCAAACAGTCCATTTCACAGTAGCCCAAGAATCTTTTTCCCTTGCTTATTAGAGATGCCGACCCACGTATGGGACCCCCTCATAGCCCACAAATATCCTCTTTCACTCCTATAGGAGTGTTTTATGGCAAATCATGGACGACACCCTATTTCAAGAACTCTAAATCAGATCACTGAAACTAAGCTCGACCCTCAATGTCTAGGATGTAGCAGGTGCTAGCTAATGATGATTTGGCAGGATCCTACTTTTCAATTTGAATCAGTGTTATCCAAGCAACTACAGTGGCGACAGTGCAAGATGTCCTTTTAAAACTGCATCGATTGGACTTTGGGAGTGGTCATTCTTGCTCTCCCTCTTTGGTTCAATAAACAACAAATGACGAAATGTCCATTGGTGAACGAGAGCCCCTCTGCATGGTCACCTGTTTATCGCAATAATGCGCTCCAATATTTTTAAATTCAGTTGGCATCATCACACTCTGCTGTTACTCTGTATGATGAGTACTCAAATTGGCTCAACCAGTTCAAAATGGCTGTCATCAGTAGTTATTGGTAATTTGGTCTGCTGTTTTTTCCTGGGTACCCTTTGGAGGGGTGGGTCTGGCTGAACATTTAGTGAGGGAGTAAGAGGCATGTAATATGAATCTCACCCCTATCAAACCTATTCCTGAAGCAGCACCTTTTGCAGCGACACAGTGCTGCATAGATATCTCTTACCACATGCCTTTCTGCCTGAACTTAACATAACTATGGCTGAGGTATAGATGCCCTGGATAAATGCAATGCCTTTAACACAGATCATGACAGTACAACACTCGCATATACCTGTGTATCTCTGGTAAGGAGGACCAAGATGTCATTATCTGAAAAGGCCTGGAATCCATCAAATCCTGACTGAGTTTCAGTTGCCTAAAACTTAACGCAGACAAGGCACATAACTACTTATCAAAAAACAGGATTTGTTATGCCAGTCTGTTTCCTATTTCAAGCCAAAGTGCCCATTCAAAGGTGAGAAACATTGGTGTACTGTGGGCCTTAGATATAAGCCTGAAAACCCAGATCGAATAGTTTGCAAGATAATTCCTCCACCAACTCAAAGTACTCAAATATTCATTTTTATTTACTTGATTTATTGGTGATTTGTGAAGCGCCATCTGCAACAAGTCAACTTATAATTAACAGGCGCAGGCAAACATTCCGATCATATTCAATAAAGACCAACACAATACCTTTCATTACCGAGGACTATCAACCCAGGATATTTGGTGCCCTCATTAACACTAAGGGAGTGCGCTCTGTGCACGTCTTCCTGAATATCGGATAGAACTACTCCATGATGATTACTCTTCTGTCAAGGAGTCCAACACATGATGCAACAGTGTTTTATTGGCATGACCAGACAAAACAAGTACTGCCCAAGCTGAAATAAATCCTTTCTGTCAACATGTTTTCAGTGATATTTATACACAGAGGGATAGTGTCTGATTAGACTGTATTGTGCACTTTTAGATGAGGGATAACAGTGCAGTTCAAAGCCTACTAAATCTATATGTTACCCACGAAGCTGCCGACCATACAATCCTGATTGACATATTCCACCATCTTATGGATTTGGGGAATGGTGCCCTCAGTTAGATTGGCTCCTTCCTCTCGGACCGATCCACTCATTTCAAAATAGAACATTTCCTTTCAACCAAGACTCCTGTCAAGTGTGGAGTTCCAGAAGCATCTTGAGACCACCCACCAGCCACCCTCCTCCACCACATCTCAGGCACAATTGGATCTCTCAGAACACCCACTCAGATGTTCTTAAGAGCTGTCATTTATTCACAATGCAGCAACATTCTATCAGCATTCAACACAAGGTACGGCGAATTAAAGCATTAGCCCCTGATTATTGTGATGGGATCAAACTGCCCAAGCTTAAACCAGGCAATTGCAACTAGTTCTGAACAGACTCGCTAGAATCATATAGTGTCTCAAAGAGCATGAGCACATTACTCCGGCATAGAGATGACTGCACTGGCTGTCAATCAACTAATCCAAGGCTCTCCAACGCTCACATGGGGTACGGGGAATTAAAGGGCCATACTATTTGAATAACATGCAACCACCCCAATACTAGCCGAAGAGACACCTGAGATCCAGACTGTCCCAAAGGCTTCAGCCGACAGTTGCAAACAAAGAAAGAACAGGGAATAAGCTCACGTCAGGCTGAGGGTCCAGCCTGTTAGAGAACCTACCTTGAGAACTCCAACAACTTGAATGACACAGAATTGTTAAATGATCACTGAAGTCTGACCTCCAGTTTATATGCCTGATAACTGCCTTCCCTGCATCCTGACCCTGTTCTCTACGCTTAACCAACAGCTGACTATTGGTTAATCGTTGTGCACCCGTTCTGGTTTTAGCACCTGGAATGTGATTTTTTTTCACTGTGAGCCCCTTTCGTTCCCTCTTTGAAGTGACTTGTTCTTTGCATGTAGAGCATTACAACTTAAAATAAACTTGGAGATTAACAAGCCCCTCCGTGTTCAGGCCACAGTTAAATTCACAATTATCTACCTCATGTACAAAAGGGTTGCAGCTCAGCCCAGTGGTACACAACTCTGGTGCTCAAGCCTATAACCCTATTGGCTTTTCTTTCAGGTTAACCACTTAATATGTAAAGGCATTCCCATTTAGATCAATTGAATGCAAAGTTACATCATGAATATTCATGATCCAATACACCTAATTTATGTGCGCCCCTCAAGTGCCAGTTGTACATTCCTGACTAAGCTCTACCCACCTTTAAAAGAAAAGTCACAGGTGCCAAGCCACACTTCCTTTGCCCCTCCAACGACTATCCCGGACAACACCTCACTCAAACTGTAAAACAGGGGAAACAGACACTTCTCCACTATGGGATCGTGCCTATGAAGCCAATTCTTTCATTGTCTAAAACCCATACAAGCACTTACGCACACCAGCTTTCATTCCAATAGGGCTGAACTGGGAACGAAAAATGGCCCCGGAATTTTTATCAAAGTTTCCCCTTATTAACATAGACTGGTAGCTTTGTAGCAAATTCTTTACTTCATCCCACTCAAAAGAGGCACCGGGAAATATCTCCAGAGTTCCCTATAGGCCAGTCCACCGCTAAACCCTCAAAGCTAGCTAACCACCTGAGTCATCCATCAGTAACTATCCCTGTAACATTTGCCATCCTTAGTAGCATTGTTTCTCCTGATATTTCAGCATTGTAACTTGACTCCGCCTTCTGCTGCTTGTCAAGCACCCAGAGTCGATTCAATTTGCTGTTTTCGCAAAGACTAAATAAAGACAAAAGGAATGCATTTAGATGGTTGTTCATAATTCTGAATGTACTGTAAATACAATCGGGTACAGTTCCACTAGCCTTCTTGTGCTGAATCCAAAGCTTTGCGCATGCTTAAGAAGAAGCTTCTCTGTGCTTAGCCTTCATGTTACATGTCTTCATCCTCACCTTTACATGGCCTCTTCACTCCATCTACATTTGTGAATTTCAGATGCCTGGATGCCAATAGTTATCTTAACTGTTGAATTGATTGGGATTTTTTTCTGCTCTATAGAGAACTTTGAGTAATGCAGTTACACATTACAATTACATACAGCAGATTATAGATTATAGGCACAATTGATAACTGTCCTATTTCTGACTCCCATTTTTGGAGTTTTGGAGTCTTAAGTGCACAGATGTTGTCATTTCCCCAAACCCCCTATGTTTGCATTTGGTCAAATTGCGGAACAACAACTATTAGATGGCGAATGCAGAGCGAATGCAGAGCCGGATAATTCAAAGTGGTCCGCAACTCCTACTACAGATGTTTATACTTGTATATATAGTTTCTAATTCACCACCTATGAGCAGTCACAAAAGCGCTGTCTACACTAAGCAACTTTAGGGGACTTTTTTCTTCTTTGACAATACCATCTATCTCTCGCTTTACACACTCTATATTATTTCCCCACATAATGCCACCTTAGAGCCAAAATTAATAATGCCACGCAAAATGTGAGCCGTTACTAGGAGGTAAGGCAAAAGTCTTGTTTGTGAGAAATATGCACCCCTTTTGTTTGTCACGGAAGAAGTGCAGGTTGCACCATTTGCCACCTTCAACACTTAAAACACAAAGCTGCACTTCATGGCTCCGACACGCAAAGGACCAGACACATCATGCAATCGTATCTATAATTGTGTGATTGCCTTAAGGTTATCATTTTAGTTGGTATTACTTCTTTTATAAGTGCAATGATTTAAAATTGTCTTTCACAAACTCTGGGAGAAAATGATTATCCACAACTGAATAGGGTGCAGTGGTCAAAGTGCATGAAAAGAAGTAATGGAACTATGTTCCCTGCTTGCCTGCCCCGCTCCCTACAAAACCCATTTGACACGTCCCCTCGCACGCACAATACAAACCCCCCAAACAAACGTGCCTGCTGTTAAGGGAACATTCTGCGCAGTGCACTGAAAGTGAAAGTTTCCACTTCTATCTACACTTTTATTTTAAAAATGAAACCATTCCGGAACGGTTTCTTTTAAAAATAAAAGTATAGGAACCGTAAAACATGATTAAAAAAAGAAAGTAGAGGAGCACCACTTCCAACCACTCCTGCCGACTTCCACCACTGATGGGATGTGTACAATCATATGGCAGATCTCGCAATTGAACAATGTTGACTACTGTTTTAAACCAACACACCATATGTTTCAAAGCATGATTTTTTGTTTCATCGTGTTTTGTCCAACATCTTTTGAAGAATGACAGTGGGACAAAATAAATGGATCAAAAACCATACTTGGGCATGTTGTTTGTGTTGTGTATGGCTTACATAGGACGCCATTCACACATTAACATGTTTCTGAAGTATGAAATGATGCCATTGGAATGGGAACATAGGCATTCTATTCCAGTAAGTAACATCACTACAGAGGGCTGCAACATTTTCTTTGCCTCCCGTGTATTCCTTAGTGTGCAGGGTGACGGATGGTGACAGCAGAGGTGGGTTAGATGGCAGTCTTCCAGGCATGAGGTAGGGATGCTGAGGGGGCCACTCACAACATTAGATTGCCACCAGCTCCCCTTTGGAAACAGTGCATGCCTTTTTCTTCTGGTCTTGATCAGAGCACTGGAGAAAGGATCTGCAAGGCATATCAATAACAAATGCATTGTTCTTAAAAGGTATTCTAAACAGAGGTTTTCAGGCTGCAAGGTCCATTTCATACAAGCAAGCTAGAGAGCCAGGCAAGAAATAGTTTGGAGGTGAATGAAAGTGAATACTTTTAGTTAGGCAGGATAGAATAATGCAATGACGTGTAGCATGACTCTTCTGCTATTGTAATGCTTCCACTCAAGGATTTGCTTGTGAACCTCTTGCCCCTGTATTTGGAAATGCCAGTATCCCTCTCACAAGATGAGGACGTGGGCGGGTGGAGGGCAATAGTTGTTTTGGTTAATGCCAAGGGTAGAATAGAAGCAGAGGATGCAATTCTTTTATATCCAAATAAGTTCATATACTGTTTTCCAAAGCCTTTTTTTGCGTCAAGTACTGATTGTTGTTTTTAATTTAACAGGAACGCCGACAATTCCAGTTCCACCTCCGCTTCCACCTTCAGCACCAGCCATCCCTTCAAACATGGACATGCCAGCACACCCCACCCTGCCGTCTCTGAATGGGACAGACCGGGGCGCCTTGCTTAGCTCAATTCAGAATTTCAAAAAAGGTGCTTTGAAGAAAGCTGATGGTCACAACACACCCAGCATTAGCGGCAGCTGAATGTTCGCATCTAGACTTAAGGTTTAAGTGGGCCTACGCAAAGGCCTTCCTCGGTTCAATAATCACACAGCCCAGGCACATTCAATTGTACTGTTAATTGCTATCTAGGGCCTCCTTTAATTCCCATGCATTACGTTTTCATTCTGATAAATGCTCATTCCTTTTTAATGATAAAAGAATGGTGCTCAACCATAATCTTGGGATGAGACCCATTCAGTTCATCGTAGAGTAGAACTTTAACATGATTCACTATCATAATTATATAAAATTGTCATTCGAATAACCCAAGTCATTGTTTCAGTATTTAGTTGTATTTCTAGAATTGACTAAAGTTTGAGATAAATAAGACAATTTGGCATTTTAAAGGTATGACCTTTTTTGGGAGGTAGACGGTTCTGGAGCGGATGGGTTATTTCCTAAATGCAAAGCTCTTTACATGTGCATAGTACATAGTTAATCTCCTTGATGAATCAATGAAACAGAAAATGTATATTGGAGACAGTTTTTATTGAGTCAACATCACTTGAGTTATGAGCTCAGTACAGAAGAAATCTTTGCCAAAAGATTTTTCAAAGCATTTCAGAATGATAGGGATCCCACAGCACTAAATGAATGTAACTCATTGCTTAACCATGTGCAGCCATCTCTTTGCTATAATATTACTGAGTGAGTGAGGGTGGAATGGATGGCAAAAGGATGAATGTAAAAAGTACATTTACCACCATAAAAGGTCTTAGTTGGTATCTGATGGCTGTCACAGGCAAGTTAAGAAATGATTAGTATCTATCAATATAGACAAACTTGAAAGTGAAAAGAGCTGAATCAGCCTTTTTGCTAAAGAAATGCAGAACATGCTGTTTTTTAATGTTGTAAATGTACTGGAAATGTCCTTTGCTCTACAATGTGCTTAAAAATGTTAACCAAATTGCACTTTAGAGGATTGTAGATAGTCAATTTTTTAATTCAATTTTACATCAACCAGTGTGTTTGTTACTATGCAGAGAATGTCATTGTGTATAAATATTCATGTAACCTGTGATATACAGTATATATAAAATATATATATATTATTCATTCATATTTTTATTAAAATAATGAGCCCGATTATTGATTTTGTGATGTGCTTACTTGGCTCCCTAGCTGAATGCCCTATTTGGAGAAATACTGCTGATTGTACGGTTTGGGATGCACTTCATTTTGAGTTAAACTATTGCACAAATTCTCTGAACTGTATTGGAGCACCGTGATGAAATGCATGCACATTTTCCTCATGCCTGTCCAAATTTTAATTCTCAAAAGTGTACCCTAACACCTATCATGTATTCTCTTCCCAGGATTCACAGCACATTACAAGATCACCCTGGGAAGTTCATTCTCTCCCAGTGCGAGAACATGTTTGAGCCGATATTCAGACTTTTTTTCTTAAAGCAGTTAATGACCACAAATATACATCACAATAATAAAACCAATTTCATCTACAAGTTGTAGACATACAGTGGCATGGTATCACTGTCATAGGTACCCTGAGCATCACTAGTCTTTACGTGGATATTCAACAAACAGAGGGCCCTACTGCAGTTTGGCAAGCACTCCATCATGTGTTCCTCATTACCCTACTATCTTGCATGCCGCCAGAATAATTATTTCTGATAGGATAGACTTTCTAACCAACAACTGAGGCCAACTTCTATGAGTAAGAAATGGAATGGCAGCATAAAGAAAACGTTTACACTTGATAAATGAAAAATTGGTATGGCTACGTGGTTGTTACATAGATGATTTTGTCGTTACATGGCAATCCAACATCACTGATGTGACCCTCCTTTTAGAAAGATTGAATGGAATACATTCATATTCGATATAGTCCCACAAAAGGTAATTTTGTATATAGCCACTTATGCTCCAGTGTTCTCCTTGTATACCAAACAATCGGACTATAATTTCTTGTTGTTGAACTTGTTAAGATGGCCTGGAAAGTCCCAACTTACACAGAGGTTCTGGAGGCAGGTCAAATCAGACTCAATAACGGAAATAGACAAAGTGCAAAGCAAAACCCAGCTTTATTTTCCTCCAAAGTAGAGCAGGGACAGCATACAAGCATGAAATTCTTGGCGCTCTCGCCGGTTACATTAAAAAACAATGGTTTATAAATTCAACATTTGTCATAATTGACATCATACTGTAATTTTAATTACCAACACCTATGAGGAACGGGGATTGGATATTAGTGGTGATTACATATACATTCTATAGGGGTTACAATTCTAATTGGGTAATGCTTGTCTGATAGCTCCTCCTGCGACCACCTCGAAATTGATAAAGGTAAACAAGACATCATCTCTGCAATATGTAATTGGCTGGCACCTTCATGGGCAGCATAACATACTAACCACCAACCTTGGATAACTCACAGGTCATCAAGACATGAGCCAGTCAGTAATAGGGGTAGAGAGGTTCACGGACTGCTTTCCTTTCAGTGAAAGAAGATACCATCCCTCATTTCTAGGCCATGAGCCAGGGTGATCTTTGGATTTGGCCTTGTCTGGGGATACGTGTAAGGAGAAAGGCAGGTGTCCTATCTGTGTTCATGGCAAATGAATTGACTGTGTTCTCCAATTATGGGTTACGTGTAATGGGACCGTGTTTGAAATCATTTCACCTTTCATTTATTGGGACTTTAGCTAACATTGATGCAAGTGTTATGTTTTCTCTTGCAACTAGGGACACTTGAGTTATTCTTGATGGAGTGTTTTGGCTAATAGTTGCCCTGCACCTGACTTGCAAAGGCTGGTTGTACTCTTATAAAACTGTAATTAATCTTGGAGTATCTGTCATGATCCCAGTCAGTGGACATAGTCCTCATTCAGGCTAGGCAGGGAACATTATATAAACCAGCAGGTCAAAGGTGGGTGTTAGCCTGGCATACATGGCATTTACATCATTCTCAGCATACACTGCCATAGACTTTCCTGATGTTTAATAGTAATTCTATACACTTAACATGACCGCCTCAAGATCCATTCACAAGTTGCAGCACATTCTATTCATATCGTAGAGGGAGCTACTTAAGCCATGCCTCCGCTGGAACGTGCACTTCGCATCTGCTCCGCTGACAGCGGGTAACGCTACCGGAATTTCTCCTCAAAGAACCTGTAAAAGGAGATAATAGAGACATTAGCTTTACAGCAAACTACAGAGTCCAATAGTTAATAGAAAAGACTTACCTGTCCAAGGTTATCTCTGAAGCAAATATCTTCAGTCAGAAGTTTTACTCACAGCCGCAGCATCTTCAGTCAGCAGTCCTCGCTCGTAGTCGCAGCATCTTCTGTCAGAAGTTTCACTCACTGCCACAGCATCTTCTGAAGGTATTTTTCCTCAGCTTTCCGAAAACCTACAGACAAAAAAGAGGTATTTAATTAACAATAAACAAATTTAGACTAATTCTTAAAAGTAAAGACATTTTTGACAAGAAGCAATAGAGTACCTCAGTTACCCAAGTTATCATTGTTTCTTCATCGCAATGCACCCCTGTAGAAAAGCAGGATGGAGCAGAGAGTTCCACAAAACATAAACACAGGTGAGAAGGGAGGGATTAAAGGAGTACACATCTTGCGCAGTAGTATTTTAGTTAATAGATGTTATAGTGTTGTATTGTTGTTATTGTCGTTTAAACAAAGAGAATCCAAAAAGTATCAAAAACCAAGTCCACAGGCTGAGAAGGCATTACGCTCCTGAGGAGTCCAGGTAAGCGTTGCAGTATCCGTCTGCATCCTGGGAATTGCTATATTGTGCTTTAACTGCAACGTTCTGACCCTCTCTTAATTCGTGGTAGGTAACCTTGGCTGTGGTCGTCAGCTCCTGCCTGAGCTCTGCACAAGCCTGTATTTCTGTGGTTTCAGAATTTTGAGTTCTCGTCAAGCCTTGAGGTGTTCATTTAATTATAAGCATGTTGTGGCTTCCATTTTGCAAAATATGGCTTGCCATTTCTGTTGTGTTTCTGTTAGTGAGCTATATTTGCATATCGTTTATGTTCCATTCAGCTTATACATTGCTTATGTTAGTGTTCTTCATGTCTTATGGATTTTATGTCAATATTCTTCATGTGTAAATAATACATATATTACGTAATGTACACGTTCTGCATGTTGAGTGTACGTTTGCTTTGTGTGGAATGCATGCACCTGTATTGTCACAAAGTTAGCGTTATTAGTCTTGCCCATCACCTGCTGTACCTTTAAGGGCGGTACGGTTGCCACAGTGAGTAGCGTTTCTCACCTGTGCGATATTGGGCCGCAGCAGAAGTTTTGGGTGACATATTTATCTGCCTCTCAACAAACTCTCCTGTGCCGCCCTGGAAAATGAAGTTGTCCATATGCTCAATGTGTGAATTAGAAGAATAATTACAGATGGTACTTAAATTTTATGTTGGGCTCTGCTGATGAAAGATCAATCCAGGGATACAGTGGCAACACTGTCAGTGAAGCAATAGAAAATGCTTTACTTTTAAGACAAATCAATAAACAAATATATAATGTATTGTGCACTCACTTATTGATTATTGAGTACAAAGATTACTAACCGCATTAACGGCCCCGCAGCACTGGAAGCGACTTGGGCCCAACTCCATCAGGCCAGAGAAGAGGTGAGGAATCCCCCAGGAAGAACCCTACTCCCTCTGGTGTAACGGAGCCAGGAGAGTCCAGTAGCCCACTACCCCGTCACCCAGGGCCTGGGAAAAGGCAGAGGAGAGCGAGGGGCCAGTACCCTATGGACGACACAGCGCAGATACCTGCAGCAACCTAAAGGGTCCAACCCTCCCAGAGGCCTTAGCCACATTGGACTACCCCAGCGGCAGCGGCTCCACGCGCAGTAAACAGACTGCGCAGGCACTCAAATAGACCTTATAAACCGGCCGGTGCAGGCACATAGAAGACCCTCAGGGCCCCAGGTATACCCTCTGCAAAAAAGGTCTACAGGGCGAAGGAGCGGGGCGCCCTCTCCATTGGACAAACACCCGGGAAACATGGGCAAAGACAAGGTCAAACGACAGACCCTCCAAAGTAAAATGGACCTGTACACAGTGGGCGCAACACAAGGACCCTCCTCCCAGACCCCAGCGGGGGATGAAGCGATGACCGATGACCCCACTATCTCACTGATGGATGTCATGAAGGCCATCAGAGAGTCGCGATCATCGCTGGAGGGGAAAATAGGTGGCCTAACAACAGAGCTCTTGTTCCTACGCCAAGACCTCCATAATGTATCTGCGAGGGTGGGAGAGACAGAGGAGAGGATCTCCAGTACGGAGGACACAGTGAAGCAGATGGAAAAGCACCTGGCCACTATTACCCAAAAGGTGTCCCAACTAGAAAATAGGACTGAGGACAGTGAGGGCCGAGCAAGACGCAATAATATCCGGATCCTCTGGATTCCGGAAAAGGAGGAAGGACCCAGTGCCAAACTTTTCCTGGAAGACTGGCCGGCCGAGGTGTTCGCCCCGAAGACATTTTCCAAATTCTTTTCCATTGAGCGTGCGCACAGAGTCCCATCGGGACGTCCGATACCAGGAGCACCGCCGCAAACACTTATTGTGAAACTCATGAACTTTAGCGGCAGAGACGCCATTCTCCAGATGGCTCGAGCAACCGGCCCGATTACTTATAATGGTCACCGAGTTGGCTTTTATCCTGACTACACCAGGGAAGTACAGAGGGCCAGATAGTCCTTCAACTCGGTTAAAAAAAAGTTATACTCGCTATCTATAAAATATGCACTCTTCTTCCCAGCGCTACTGACGGTACACCACAATGGCGTCACCCACCTGTTCTACTCGCCAAAAGAAGCCTGGGATTGGCTAGAGACCCAAATCCTGAATGAACCAAGACAGCAACGCTCCCCAAGCGGACCCCTCACCATTGCAACTCGATACACTGGATTAAAACTTACTTAGGCCCCCATGAGAAGGTGAGAAAGGTGCTGAGAATGGATGAGGATGTACGGCTGAGATACGGACAGTGACACACTGCTTGGGACTCCAGAGGGTAACGACCCTGCGGCTGCCGAGGAAAGGCAGCAAGGTTCACGAGCAGACGAAGTGAGCACTTCATAATATCAACGATGTCCCGGTTTGAAGTTTCGCGCCTAGTTGGCGTCCAGTTCGGGCTACAGGTACTCCTGGTTGGGGGGGGGGGGGGAGTACAGGGTGGGATCCGGATATCACAGACATGACTGGAAGTGGCGAGGCCACAGATCTGTCCAGGAGGGGGGGTGCACACGTTATTAGTTATTGATTTGGTTTGAAGCATACGGTCACAAAGGCTCGGCCCTCATGGCATCGGCAGCGGCTCCTGGGCTGCTTTGCTTAAATGTCCACATGGTCACAGATCGCAGGTGTGGGTCACACAGCACAGGGATCGCCACACCGTGCTCCTGACACTACGAGCCAAACAACTACTGGGGGATCCACAGGGTAACGCTCACCGATAGTCACATGAGGGGCGGTTCCAACAAACACAAGGCAAACATCATTCCCGATACTGATGGCACATGAGGGCCAGTTAACATTCCTCACGTGGAATGTCAACGGGTTGGGCTCCAGCATTAAGCGAAGACTAGTCCTTCAATACTTGAATAGGCATACGCCAGACATAGTTCTCCTTACAGAGACGCATCTGGTGGGCACCGAATGCAAGTTCTTCTGCAGATCCAACTTTGCAATCGCTTTCCACGCTTGCTTCTCAAGTGTGTCCCAGGGTACGCTGATCCTGGTACATAAGAGAGTCCCATTTCATCTGGGTTGGGTTCAGGCAGACCCAAGAGGCCGATTTGTGCTGGTGATCGGGGATATACAGGGCAACTCCTGGGGCATAGTGGCCGCATACGCACCCCCAGCGCACACACAAGACCTAGTGACAGATCTTCAGACACTACTGCTAGACACGGAAGCAGACCACTGGGTGCTGGGAGGGGATTTCAATGAGGTGATGGATGTGGTTCGGGACAGAACAAACGTGGGCTCCAGAAACCCCGACCACTCAACCAAATTAAACTCATTCGCCAGAGCACTGGGCTGGGTGGACGTCTGGCGGGCACTGCACCCCACGGACACCAGCTTCTCCTTTCTCTCAGGGGCGCACAAATCTGTATCGTGCATTGACTACTTCTTTGTCCCACGCAACATGACAAACAGACTCCAAACGGCCACACATCTGGCCCGTGGCATCTCTGACCACTCCCCATTGATTATGTCTATCAAACATGGCCCCAAGAGGCACAAGTCTGCCTGGCGTCCCAATTCATACTACATTGTGGAGGGACTCGCCCAAAAGACGGACGAATACTTCTCCCTGAACGAGGGGTCGGTCGAAAGCCCTGTCACACTCTGGGAGGGATATAAAGTGGTACTCCGAGGCGAGGCAATCTCTCTGGTGGCGGCCCGACAGGTGACTCACAACCGAGAAATAACAGAGGCAGAGAACAACATTGCCAGGATCGAAGAAGAGTACCTCGCGATGGGGACAGCGGCCGCAAAAGAGGCATTAGTGACGGCCCAAGAGGCACTACGGAATCTGGCCCTAGACAATGCCAGAACGGCCCACTGGGTCATGCGTAGCCAGATCTACGAAACAGGGGACAAGGCATGTCGAACACTGGCCTGGTTAGAGAGGTGGGAAAGTAACAAAGGGTTTGTACGCGCTATACAAGGACCCACAGGGGAACTACTCTCCGAGGATGCTGAGATAGCTGAGTCGTTCGCGGCATTCTATGAGCAGCTCTACTCCCCCCCCCCCTTCTCCCCCCCACCGCCACTACTGAATCCGGCAGACACAAACTTCCTGGACTCAGTCATACTTCCCAGGCTCTCCGAGCAACAGATCGGTAGGCTTGAGGAGGAAATCACGGAGGAGGAGGTGGCAGATGCCCTGACCCAACTCCAAACCGGTAAAGCGCCGGGCCCCAATGGCTTCCCGGTGGAAGCCTGGAAAAGGCCAGGAGAACTGATCATTGGCCACATGCACCGCATGCTGGTCCACTCCCGCGATGTTGGCCGGCTCCCCCGTGACCTCTGACAAGCAGCCATAGTGGTGATCCCGAAACCCGGGAAGCCGCCAGATCTTTTCGCCTCGTACAGACCAATCTCCCTTATTAATGGGGAGGCTAAGGTTCTCGCCCATGTCCTCGCCAACCGACTTCTGGGGGGCATCCACTCCCTGGTCCACCCAGACCAATGCAGCTTTATGCCATCAAAGTCCACTCGGATGAACCTCCGGAGGGTGCAGTTCGCCATAGACCAAGCCGCTAAAATACACGACCCACTCACACTTTTGGCGATAGATTTTGAAAAACCTTTCGACTCAGTGGTATGGTCTGCCCTCTGGGCCATTATGGATAGGATGGGATATGGTACCAACTGTATGGCATGAGTTAAACTGCTGTACAAGTCTCCTGAAGCCTCCATGAGGGTCAACGGGACTTCCTCCAGGACCTTCCGGCTCGGACGGGGCACCAGGCAGGGCTGTCCCTTTTCCCCCTTGCTGTTCATACTGGCCATAGAACCGCTGGCGATCTGGTTATGATCATCAACGGAGTGGTCTGGCTTCGTGTGGCGGGGAGGACCGGGTCTCACTCTATGCAGACGATCGGATGGTCTACTTGAGCAACCCCAAGTCCTCATGTCCGGCGGTAACGAACATCCTTAACCAGTATCAGTCCTTCTGCAGCCTAAAAGTAAATACCCAAAAAACGGTTATCTTCCCTCTTCAGGGCAGTGACAATGCAATTCCCTGGCAATGCCCCTATTCGGTCTCTATCCAGAACTTCACGTACCTAGGTATCACTATCAGTCATACCCCCGCAGAGTTTATCCCCCTAAACCTGCAACCGGTGATCGACAGATTTATTACAGACGTTACCCACTGGTGAGCCCTCCCACTGACTTTGTTGGGACGGGCGTCTCTGTTCAAAATGCTCTCTCTCCCACGCTTACTCTACGTTCTCCAGAATGCCCCCTTACACATCCCTCGCACAACCTTCAGGGTCATTGAGACAGCCCTCCGAGGACTCATCTGGAGCGGGAAACAACCCCACATAGCACTGACAACCCTACAGCGATCAGTTTGGGAAGGAGGTATCGGGCTCCCATGCCTCCGAGCGTATTATTGCGCCGCCCAACTGGGGGTGGTGAATGACTGGCTACACAGGGACCCAGGGCTCCCACACATAGGAGGGGAGATTAAAAGTTGAGGGACGATCACACCCCTCTGGGTGCTTTATGGGCCCGAAGGGGACATTACCGGCCTGTCTGAGATGTCGAGGCAGATTCGCAAGGTCTGGGCAGAAGCCACCCGACACACGGGTTGGGAAGGGAAACCTACGCTGGACCAACCTCTCTGGAATAATGCACACATCCCGGAAACCCTCAGAATGGGTCATTTTGTAAGGTGGGAGGAAATGGGGATACAAAACCTGGCAGACGTGGTACAAGAGGGGCACATAGCAACATTCACTGCTACACAAGCTAAGTTCATGCTACCCCCGACCGAAAGATTCAGACATATGCAACTCACGCACGCCATCCAGACCCAATTCCCAACACCAGCAGATGTTCCCAAATGCTCCCCCCTGGAGGCAAACATGCTCCATACTGGGATACCGGCCACAGCAACACCAGGTATCGCTGCGTTCGGACACAAGAACTCACTGGACTCTGAGAAAAATGGTAACGGGTAATGGGCACGCTAGAAACTGAGGAATGGGTGGAGGCCCTGATATCCCCTCGGGAGATTGGGATAGCCTCCAGGCTCTGCTTAATACAACTCAAGTTACTTCATCAAGCATACTACTCCAGGACCTCTATGGTGAAGTGGGGGCTGGTGGAGGATGGGGTCTGCTTACGAAGCCGTCGGACAGAGGGTACCTTTTTCCATATGCTCTGGGATTGAGCTGTCGTTCAGGACATTTGGACCCAATGCACTTGCAGGATAGGTACGGCCCTGGGATCTCCGGTCCCACTGGATCCTAAGACGGTGATACTGGGCATCTGGGGAGAGGTAGACTATAATAAATATGAGAAGACCTTCATTTTAGTAGCCCTGGGACTGGGGAAAAGACTCATCGCCTCCACATGGGGCTCCTCGGATAAACTTTGCATTAATAGATGGGCTAATGAAATGGACCGATGTGCATCATTGGAGAAAAGGATATACACTGCCAGAGGTTGCCCCCGGAAAATACTCTAAGGTGTGGGGGAAATGGCCTGAGCTTGCGTGATCCCAGAGACCAAAGGGGGTATAGGACAATGGGGATACAGAGGCTGTGGGCCGCCTCCCCCACGGGTGTTTTCCCCCCCAAACCACCCCAGTGTACGCACGGTAGCAGCAAAGATGTGGTGACCCCTCTCCCCCTTTTTCTCTTGCCGACGAATACAGCTTACCATTGACCAGCTAATTGTGACCTGTTTATGTTATGTGTTATATGTTAATAAAAAGACCTATTAAGAAAAAAAACAGAAATTGGTTGTGAATCATTTAGTAAATATGTTAAGTCGAGCAGACCCTTTGGACATCCATTAAGAACAATTATCAACACATAAATAAGTTACTTTTCCCTGCTTCTTTAGTGGAAATATTTCAAAGGGAAATGCAATTAATAATCCCATGTCTGTCGAACCTATTGTTTTGAAACACTTTATTACTAGTTTGAGGAATCTCGTAATATACTGTTTTAAATCTACTAGATCCAATCTATGTTGGGCAAACCTTTAGAAAACTGAAGGAAAGCGTGATTGACCATTTTATTTATTTATTATTTTGTTTAATCAAAAATGAGATTTTTACAAAAAACTAATTGAATTATTCACAGCACTTGCCTCTAGTTCTTCGGTGTGTGAAGAGTCTGTAGTATGTGCAAGAGCTATTTCATAGGGAACATTTTGCTCATAATATGTTCAAGAATTTTAGCCGTTGCAATTAGCCAACTCATTCTATCACCCCCAGTCTGTGCCACCATGTCTCTTCATTCAGGAGCAAGTTGCTCCCAATCAAGTTGTTTAAATATTGATGTCTGATCTGATAGCTTCCTGGGCATGTTACCAGTAGATGTCGTATGGTTTCTTTATTATGGTCCGGCGTATCTTGACAATATCAGCAATTAGGTGTCTGGGATATAAGAATTTCATTTGATTCAAGGAGGCTGAGCCTGGCTCTTAAGATTAGATCACAGGCTGCTTTATTTGCAATTTCTTGATTGATCATTTTGTATATCTGATTACTGTCTGACATTCTACATTTCCTGTATGGCATCAGAGAGTTGCATCTTACTGTGCATTGGAGCGATAGAAGGCTGAGATCTCGCCTGATGGCTACTCTTGATGTCGAATTGGGGAGACCTAACACTGATCTCCAGAAGGTGGCCTCTAATTTAGGCCAAATTTCGCCTCGAATTGTCGGCATTGCCTCGACCCCATATTTCACTGAGGGAACCACCTTCATTTTGTAGAATTTGATGATCGGAATCAGGGAGTATCGGCCAAATTGTTTGTCGATAACTTTTGCCTGGACCGCCAGCTTTTTGATTTTCCTTGTAAAGTTAGTTCATTGAATTTTCACGATGGAGCTATCCAGAGTGACTCCCAGGTATTTCAAACTCTCTATTTGTGCTTCTGCCATGTACCATTTGTTTTTAACTGGTTTTCTGATGGCTTTTTGCAAGATCACGACTTTTGTTTTTCCTTTGTTGATCTCTAGATGATTCTCTCTTGTGTATTGGAGGAGGTTATTCAATTGTCGCTGTAAGCCGATGGGTGTGTGGTCGAGTAATATGAGATCATCTGCATACAGGAGCCGCAAAACCTTGGCTCCTCCAATTTTCGGTGGGAATGCTCGAACTGCTTCTTCTGTGTTCTGAAAATCGCCTATATAGGCCAGAAAGAGTGTCGATGCTAAGGGGCACCCTTGCTTTATTCCTCTTGTTATAGAAATCTCTGAAGATAGGTCCCCCTGTTGATTTAATAGTACTCTAATTGATGTTTGGGAGTGTAGGGCTTGTATTGGTGCCAGAATTTCTTTTGGGCAATTCCAGTCCAGGAGTTTCTCCCAAAGGTGATATTTATCACCCGATCAAACGCCTGTGTGAAGTCGATAAATACAACAAAGAGACGCGGGCCATGTTGTAGTGCTTTGCTCTTCAGGACACTAAGTAAAAGAATGTTAACTGCAGTCCCCGCGTTTTTTTAAAATCCTGCTAATTGATGATCGTTGCATTTAGCCAATGTTGCCCAGGTTTGAAATGTTTTCATTAGTAGAGACCCAAACACTATTCCAATTGCATCAAGTAGCGCTAATGTGCCAAAGTTTTGAGGGTCACTCTTGTTTCCCTTTTTTATAAATAGGGAATACTATCGCCGAAGTCCAAGATGGCGGGATCGTCTTCGTCTCTGCACATCTTCAAAAGATTATTCTGATTAGCGCTGACCATTCTGTGGGATGAGTTTTTAGGTCAAAGTTTGTGATTCCGTCGGGCCTCAGGCCCTGGAGTTTTAAAGTTTTTTTATTACATCTTCTATGTCTTCCCTGTTTCTGAGATTAATCCAATGGGTGTTGTTGTGGTATGTGTCTTCTTGCTGTTCGTTGAGAGGAGATTGAAACACAGTTTTGAAATGTGTTTCCCAAGTGTGTTGCCCAATGTTGTTTGGTATTAAGGCTGCCATTGGCGTATTGATAGATCTCAACAGGGACCAAAATTGGTGTATAGACATAAATTCGAAATCAAAAATTTCGAAAGTCAAAAAGTCGAAAAAAAAATGTCGAAAAAAATAATGTCGAATTTATTTTTTATGACGTTTTTTTTTCGAAATGGGGGGGTTCCCCCCTCAACCCCCTTCTTTTTTTTTTTTTTTTTTTACCTTTTTTTTTAATATAAACTAGAGCCCAAACAAAAATATCGAAAAAAAAAATAATTCGACATTTTTTTTTTCGACATTTTTGATTTGACTTTTTTGACATTCGAAATTTTTTTTTCGATATTATGACTGGACACCACCAAAATTCTCTCGGATTGTGGATACTTAAGGTTTTAGCGATGGATTTCGAGTCCTGTTGGTCGAGCTTCAACCATGAAATCTAACCGATGCCTTATAGTCTTTTGAGGCTTTGTTCATTTTAATATTTGCCTGTATTGTGGGCAGCTTGCCTGCCATTCTCTTGCTTTTTCTGTATTCCCGTCTTTTTTTTTTAACAAGCTCTCTGCCGTTGAGTGTTTTCTCAGTATGTGAGAATGCTTCTTGTTTGCGGGCTGGTGTTTATAGGACATGAGAAGTGGTTGGTAGTCAACTTGTTTCACTTGCTCTGTCCGATCGAGAGTCTTGTATTTTTTAGTCAGTTCTTTGATGGCATTAGCTGTTAGTTTAATTCGAGAACCTTGTATGTTGGTCTCAATTTGCATGTTCATCCTTTCATTTTTCCTACAGGGAATATTCCATGACATTTACAGCAGATTGTGGTCACTGGCAAATGTTCGCAGTACCTCGAAAGAAGTTGTCAGTTGCAGCAATGGTTTGGAAACGAAGATGTTGGTGGCTCGAGAGTCAGCACATTCCTATGACGGTGGTCTGTTTTGTTGCATGAACACAGTGCCTAAGTTAAATTCTTCTCTTGACTGTGTCATGTCTGACCGAGCTTTTCCTCAGCATTCAGCCGGTGATGTTTTGGATTTGGCCTGTTTTGAGTTGCCCGTTCGACAAATGGTGTTTAAATTGCCACATATGAGAAAGTAGGGCGCCATGAGCGTTGCCATTGTCTTATCGATCATTTGCTCTCACATTGTGATGTATTTAGCAGGTTGGATGGCTGCCGGGTTCCAATAGGTGTTTACAATGAGCACTGTGTTTGGGTTATTTGTTATACTCAAATGATTCTTATGATCCCTTATTGCAGTGACTGCTAGCCCGGATGAATTGGCAATCAAGATTTTGTCCATAGACAGTCCGCAACCATTTCGACATGCTGTTACGATTCCTGAGGAAGGGTGGCCTAATTGCCCTTTGGAAGTGTGTGCAATTGCAATTTCATAACCCTCTAAGGTCTCTGTCTGGGACAGCCATGTCTCCTGCAGACATATGATGTCGTAAGCCCACAAATTTACATCACCTGGAACTGTTAGGTGCAGGTATCCTCCTGTGTTCCACCAGCACAGTTTTAGGTTATGATAACTTACTTCCTCTCGACGTTCCGTAGGATGATTGTAGTCTTCGTTCTCAAGTTGCTATTTGTTGAGGTGTGAAGAAAGTGCTTTCGGTAACCACGACCAAATGCCTTGTTTATGCTCGAGTTTGTTTGCTGGTGGCATTTGGGTCTGATTATTCTGGACTGATTGTGTGATGGTTCTGGTAGTCATCCGGGCATTTTCATTTATTCTCATCGAGATGTCTTTACTATTACATTGCTTATTTTCATGTGTCTCTGAATTTCCCCTTTTTGGTTGCAAGTCTTTTAGAAGTGCTGGTTTTTCTTATTGATTTAATTTCTTTGACTGTCCTGCGCCTACCTGACCTTTCGTTAGTTTCCAATTCCTTAGGAAGCATTTTATTCATTGTATTTGTTGAAGCTTCTGCTTGTGGGTCGTATCACCGTGCTCTTTTGGACTGTGTAAGTGTTCGCTGTTGTGTCGACTAGGTAGCCCTGCACTGTGTGACGTTGATCCTTGCGAAGTTGTCGCAATTATTTCATATCCCATTTTTTGGATTTCACTTGTTTCATTAAACAGGAGTTTTTGTACTGTTGATGAAGCGATATACAGATGTGCTAAGGCTCTTTGATGGTAATGACTTGGTTCATCGATTAAGAGGTCATCTGATTTGATCGAACAGATTTTCAGAATGTGATGAACAATCGCTAGTACAGTTCTTCTGTTCAAGGTTATATCATCCTTGTTGCTGGGTGTCTGCTCCATTTTGAATATCCATCTTGCGTCTTTTGCTCTTGTGGTCTTTGGGTTGTAAATCTCAGTTGTGTATCTGTAGTGAATTTTTGAAGTTTCTTTGGACCTGTTGTCTTTCGGAGAACTTGATGTGTTTTTCAGATGTCGGATTAAAGATTCTTTTTCCTTTGTGTGTTTCTTCGGAGTCACGCTTTTGTTAGGTGAGCACAGAGTATCTTATTGGCCTTTGTTTGTTTCCGTTTGTTATTTCGTTCTTATCAATTTTCATGTTTTGGAGATTCCAATTGGCTGTTTGTGTTCGGCTTTTGCATCTCTCCTCCAAAGTCAGAAACCGACTTTCAGTACTGTCCTTGAGGACTCTCTGTCCGAGTTTTGGTTGGTCGACACGTATTTCCGACTGAAGTAATCCAGTAAAGCGTGCATGATTTGATGTTATTTCTTCTATTAAGTGAATGTCACCAACTAATTGAGGAATCAAAGTTGTTTCATCTGTTGAATGTTCACGTATGTTCATCAACAATTCATTGTTAAGGAACTCTTCCACTGTCTTTGGTGAATCTGGCCTTTTGTTTTCATCTGGTGCAGAGCTTATTTGATGATGGTACTCAAGATCTGAGTTTCCCTTGCTGTGTGGAGGTCCGTTTTTCTGAAGCTTATTTGTCGTCTTCTGAGTATTGGGAACAGTCACCAGATTTTGTGGATGAGATGTCAAGGAATGTGTTACTGTCCTGACGTTTCCAAAAGTGACGACTGGTCTTGACATGGGTTTGTCAAAAATTGAATATGCCAGGTGTGACTCTTCGTTTGAGGCTATATCAGCTGCGAATCCGGTTGTCTGTTTTTCGGCAGATGTTATTTTTGACGTCAGCTGGCTTGCTAAGGTGTCTGTGTTTTTTAAGTTTTTGTCTCTTTATTCGCATGCTGAAATGTAGCCCTCTAGGAAGATCATTTTGGAAAGCATCATAGCTTGGATGGTCGTGTGATCCTTCAATGTATCATTGATCGATTCATAGAACTTGCAAAATGGTGCAAGCGCTATTGTGACTGCAGACATGATGGTTAACATGTCAGGTTTCTTGGATGGCGTCTCCGTAGACACTGATGGAGGCTCTTTTTATGGGAGTTAACATCATTGTACTTGTAGAGTGATCTTTGTGAGCTGTGGCATTGGAGAAGGACTCTAGAGAGCTTCTACGATGCAGACTTAATTCCGGGCAGTGTGTAGGATCGCGCATGGGAATTGCCACGGATTTACCACCAGCGTGGAAAAGTCTGCATTCTGGTGGTTAATTAAATCTGGATGAAGCCGAAGGTCGCATTCCTTCTAAGAAGATGAATTCAGGAACTTTTGTTGAGTTGTCAGGATCTGTTTCCAGTTGAGCCTTAGGCGTTTCGTTCTGCAACAATTGGCTATCATTGTCCAGTGAAGTTGTATGCTGCCTTCCGGCTTTGCCCACGTGAGTCGGAGCTTGCGGTGACGTTTGATCCTCAATTGATTGTATTGTTCTATTATGCCTGACCTTCTCTGTATGGCTTTGGTGCTTTGGTGCGCGCCTTTCGCAGTAATCGTGGTTTGTTGAGAAGGGCATTGGTTGGCCATCAAAGGCATGGGATTCATCCCTGTCGGTAGCACCAGAATGTCTGTTGTATCTTTCATAGATCTGGGTGTACTACATTTTTGAGGAAGACCTGTGGTCTTTTTCTCAACTATGGTCTTTCCAGTAACATTTTCAGGAGGTGCTAGAGTCTTTCCTATTGGGGCGTCCAACCTTCTTTGTTTAGCACATGGGAAGTTTTCTTTGACCGCAGCCAGCATCTTTGCCTCAGATAGTTCTTAGAATTTTTTCTGCCTAGCAGATATGTGGGAGTGGAAAAACTCTGTCAGAATACGCAGAGTAGTTGGTTTTGCTGATCCCGTTTTCCTTGCACTGTCAACTGCTCCACGTTTGCCTTTTGAGGCAATGACTGATTTATCAGCAGTACCCTTCAGTTGTCCATTAATATTTGTTGATTTTTGCTTTTATTTTGTTTTTTTTAAAATGTCTTTGTTATTTTGTCTCATATGTTTTTTAGGTTTGGGATTAGTTCTGTTGGTTCTGCTGTGACTATTGAGTCCAAATGTCCTGATTCTGGGAAATGCTGCTCCTGCTGATACCACCCTTCTGGGTCTGCGTGGATCTGGGCTTTTGTTTGTAACCGTGCCGACTGTGATGAAGGCTGTAAGTTCACTCCTTCATCAAACGGTGGCCACGCCGTCTGTAGCGAAGGCTGTAAATTCACTCCTTCGTCAAACGGTGGCATGCTGTGTCCGGCCACATGACCGCCAACCGGTCCGGTACAACGCGACCGCAATAGGTCGCAGTACCATGGAGCCACTCTGCAGATGGACCGCCTGGTATCCCTGCTGCCTCCACGACTCCCTGCGGCTCCAACTCGCAGTGAGCCGAGCTCCTGCCATGCTCCATGCCTCCCTCCCCGAGTCCAACGCTGCATGTGGTGGTCCCTTGTCACCCTCCCTCCGGAGGCAGCGTAGAAGCAGCCGGAGCGGCGCGGACCGGGGAGATGCAATCCTCCTCTCGAGGACTCAGTGAGATCGCCGAAGTCCGTGATGCCTGCACGCCGAGGTCCACCACTTCCATAGGAGCCGGTAAGAGGAGTTGCATGACTTCGGAGCATTTGAGCACTTCTTTGGAGTTGTGCTTGACAGCGACATCTTTTCTCGCATGTCTCCTTCCGTAATACATCCATCTTGTGTGTGGTTCACAAAATCTTTGGTTTTAGTTTTAACCTTGTGGGTTTCTGTTGTGCTTCTGAAGACTGGATTTTCTCGCAATCTGGGCGCAGGCGTGAGCTCCGCAGTCAGCGCCCTTCGTCTTCATCTGGGGTTACACAGGTGGCGGCAGTCCTTGCAGCCCTTCCAGCCATGACTGCCACTCGCCGCCTCTTTGCGTCTGCTCCACGGTGGCTGGTGGTTTTTATGTAATGCTCCGCCTCTCAGCTCGACTCAAGTCAGGAAGGAAAGAGTAGACAGACCGCTTAGCAGGGAGACACTGCCAGACGGCCACTCGCCGCCACTCTGCCATTTGATTGACCATTTAAATAGACACTCAACTAGAAGTATGAAATCAAGTGTCTAACAACATTTTCTATAAAGGAAACATAGTACGAGCCATCTACAAGTGAGAAGTCTGGAACATGTACCAAAACATCAAAGATGATATGGCCGTATTTTACAATAAAATTAGGTTTTTTGGAAACATTTTTGGATTCATTGAATATTCAGTATTTCTATGAACATGAATCACGTTTTCACCCTTTTAAAATTTAATTTGGTTTAACTGGAAAATCATCATATAGCACAGTATCAATTTTGAATGTGTATTTTACATTGAATTGTATTCGCTGGTTTTAATTCCTAACAATTAACATGGTCCATAATTGTTAGGTAAGATTTTCATAGTAGTGATAAATCTTCCTGGCCTGTGTCAACCCCAGAACGTTTTGCTTTTACTGGTGGATTCATTTTCCTTATACGTCTGTGAGTGGGAACCTTTTCCCACACTCACGGAATCTTTAACTTTTTTATAGGTGTCATTTTTAAGACTCTCCATGGTGTCTCTTGCACCATGGAGAGTCTTAAAAACTCTTTGGCAACTGGGTTTTACTTTCCCTGGTCTGTTTTAGACAAGACACAAAATGAGTCTTAGGTTTACACATGCCTTTAAGTGGCTGATAGCTCTTGTAAAAAGTGTATAGGTTGTACTTACCTTGAGTATAATGGTGTTATTGTAAAATAAGCTTAGTCTGTGAACTGAAAAGCAACGGTAATTGAATATTGCACCCCAAGGTCCAACTCCCCTAGTAGGACTCTGTTATCCTGAATCAGAGTCATAGGTTTATACTGTTCCTAAAATCTGTGTTTCACTAGATCAGAAAAGTGTATTTTCCAGTTGATATTACTATATGATTTCTTGCTGAGCGTCACGGTACAACTGATAGGGTCTACTACCCTGGTATTACTGAAAGTAATCTAAAAGTAACTATTGCTTTTGCCTTCACTGTTAGGTGTTCAAAATAAGCATAGTGTTTTGTTTTCCCTTAATGTGTTTATATGATCTGTGATAGTACTTATTTCCCCCATGATTTAGCTGGGCCTAATTGTATTTAAATAAACCATTCATTTTTTACAATACTTAGTGTACCAGTATTTCCTTGGACCATGCGTTTTACAATTTCATTGTACGGATTCTATAGCCCTCTCTCCCTCCTAAGATAAGCCTGGCTGCTCGGTCTACGCTACCATGAACTCCGGTGGTACAGCCTTATACTAAGAGTGGTGTCTTGTACTTGCTCAGTTGAATGGCTTTACTAAGCCCTTAGTTGGAAAAACTTTCCTAACAATAATATTTACTAGGGGGCATTCCGGAATAATGTAATGCTTGCATCAAATAATTATGCTTTCCATTTAAGAAATAACATCTAAAAACATCTGTTATACTAATGTTATCATTTTTTTAATACAAATGCAGGATTCCTTCAGCATTTCTTTACAAATGTAAATGCTAATTGAAAACATTGATAGGGTTTTTCTTCCGTTCTCATGAAATCAATATCCTGCTAGAATCCTAGCTGTAAACCTATTGGTTGAACTGACATACACTACATGTACAGTTCCAGATCTATAAGACACATTGTATCTATTTTTGGAACAGTTAACGCGCCCAGTGTACCGTTCATGATATACACGGTGGGCACAGTGTTCATTTGTTACCAACGGCTATGCAGACACCTCTTTTGAAAATTCACATTATGAACAAGTGAATAAAAACAGGGAATTAACTGATTTTTTCTAACTATTTAAAATCATTGGGAAACCCTGTTTATAAAACCAAGCAGGCAGGCAGAGCTTTGAACAAATAGTAGCTTACATCTCTCTATGTTTTACCCCACCCAGGGGGATAGTGTCAATGCACCACCAAATTATTCAGTGCTACTCCCTTTCCTGTTAGAACAACATTCAAATTATCCAAAGGGGTTTTGAAGTGAAAAGGAGAAGATGCCTTGCACAAGTTATTCAGTGTAGAACAGTTTTATTCATAGGATAGTTTAATTTACATCATTATTTCTATCATTTGTTAAATTAATTGTTTTTGCCGTTTGTGTGTTTTATTTCATAACGTTTCCTAAATAGACTCTTCAGTCTTTACATTTTTAGTTTATCATTTCTGACAAGTTTTATATTGTCTTCCAGATGCTAAATTAGTAGTTAGTTCAACATATTTTGTCCATCCTTTCTACAATATATTTTTCTCTCCTATTCGAGCAAGTTACTTCATACCACCCTTCGCTGTGGATGGTGATAACATACCAAGTGTATTTATATAGTGCACCTTCAGCCCCAGAAGTGTACCAAGGCACTGATAAAATATGTTTACTGTTACCCTTACTCAATGATATTCATTTTATTGACCTTGAATGATGAGACTGAATGGATATATGGGAATGTAAATCTGTGACTAAGATGCCAAACACAGATTCCTTTAGTGGAATCGTTAGTCTACTGAGCCACAATCTAATCCAGGTTCTCCTTATCTGGTGTCTGGCTTTGACTATCAAATTATAGATCAAACTATTTTGTTAATTATTAAGCATGCTGTTTATTGCTTCGGTACCAAAGCAAGCAGCCTTCTAAGTCAACTAAATCTGGCAATGAAAATGTCTGTAGTACGTCTGAATGATTGTTCAATATTTGTGTACATCTTCACGCTGTGCGAGTGCATGCGTTCTGTTTCCCAAATAATTCTTCCATGAAAAGTATTTATTCTCCATGTTCGGAATTTAAACATTTTCTCTGCAATGCATTAGTCTGTGGGGTATCAGGTATTAATATCGCCACATATATGGTCGCCGTAAATAATATCGCCGCGAAAATGTCGTGGCAATATTATTTGGGCGACCATATATGTGGCGATAGGGGCAAAAAAAATATGTAAAAATAAAAAATGTGGGGGTTGCGGGGGTGTCCCCTGCATGTTCCATGCAATAATGTCGCCACAAAAAATGACAATTTTTCGGCGATATTTTTGTATGGTGATATTTTTATGGCGACATTATTACATGGAACCGTCTGTGGTGCATACACTTGATTCTAATGGATACATTCCTCACACAGATTCCTTTATCTTACGAAATTTACCTTGGATGCGGTCTTCTTCGAAAAGCTTTTCTTCAGCCACCAGGTGGAGTCATGTGGCGCTAGGCTGGCTCCATCACAATTGCTTGGCTTAGTTAGGTTCTCACTACATGTAAGCAGGGCCAACAGTGGTATTTACCTCTCAACCTTTTTGAATTGTTCACTGTTCATAAGCAGAGATGTGTTTTTTGTCAGCTTGTCCCAAACGACGATCATGGCTGGTTTGCAATGTCATTGAACGGTGTCAATTATCAATCCACATTTGTGTTTTTTGCTTAACCAAAGATCACAACACTGAAGTGCAGGTTATGTAAATCAATGCATCCCGAGTCACTGGGGGAACACAGGGCTCTACTTTTGTTTGCCTTCTCCAAAACTCTGGAGAAATCTACTCCCAAGACATCTAAAAAGACTTTCTGCACCAGAGACACCGGTGTTGGAATGTCATGCTCATTCCTCGAGAGAAGACATCATAGAAACACTTCAGTCACTTGAGAAAAGGACACAGAAGATAGTCATGACCTTGCAAGAACCAGCATTTCCTACTACTTTCAGCTGTATGAATGGGAGGCCTTTAAGACGGCTGTGTTTATAGTTTTTGAATGTTCCTCCAATTCTAGGATGCTTAAATCCTGCTCCTGCACATGTAAGGGTTTAGGCTAGGTGCAAGATGTTCTGACATCGGTGCCCTTGGTGCCGATGTAGTTACCTTCCTCCTTGGCTCTGACATCTTTGTTTCTGGTGTATTTGGGCGCTATCAACGTCCTTGACTCTGGTTCTCTCAACTTCAGCATCATTGGTGCCATTTCCCTCGGCTCAGGTGTCAGTGGCACTCATGGGGCCATTGAGGATTTCAACACAGAGGCCCATGATGTCTTTCCACAGGGCTCTATTTGGTGAGGAATAATTTCCCTACAGGAGTCAGAATAGAGAGTCAGTTTGAAAAATTGGGAAGACATCATTTCTACCAATGAAGATGGGGCAGTTGACAATTTCCTTTTCAAACTGATGTGAGCAGAGATGGGACCACCTGAGGAGAACCAATTTGACACTCATGCAAAGGTGTCCCACTTGCAGCTGCAGAGGGAACTAATAAAAGCTAGCAGTCTGAATACTTCTCCAGATCAGATTCTGAAATGGGAAGGTCTCCCATTACAAATGTGTGCCCTACCTTGACTCTTTTGGAACTGTAATATCTAGGGTGATCAACACTCTATGAATAGCTTGTCACTCAAAGAAGGGCAAGATCCAGCCACTGACAGACAGCTTTGATCGAAAGAGTGGAGACTTTATAGGTAAATTGGTGCTTATGCGGAACAGACAGGCTTCAGTTCCGTCTGTGGACATTAACTTAACCCAAGAACACAGGATGGATCCTGTAGACCTTATGTTCTTTTCCCCTCATTCAACACCTGTTAGTACAGGCAGCTACAGCAGGAACAAGCCACACAGTGTTACCACAACACCAACCTGCATTTGGCCCCTGAAAGGGGGTCAAAGAAGTAAGATGTCTCTGGATGCAAAGTTTTTCCGGCAGCGAGTTTGGCATAGCATATGTTCAGTGTGTCATGTAAAATAGCGTGATGTTCTCAACCCTGTTGGAAGTCGGCAGAATTGACAGGAACGTACCTTACCCCTGAAAGGTAGGGCTCTTCCATATTATCCAGGCTGGTAAGGAGACTGTGAGGCAATTCTTCCCTACTCGTTTGACAACTACCAAGTGTGTATGTGACTCCATGGCAACGGGAGCTGTGGTGCATCATGAATCATGGACTCAGGTGACCTATTTCTCCCCCCCGACATGCATTCCAGACGTTTTGATATGCCTTTTAATGAATCTGAGTTGTTTAGTACAACAGCTGATGGAAGCCTTGAAAAATTCAGGGCTTAGCATTAAACAGTGAAATTCCTTGGATTCACTGCTCTGTCCGCTTTCTTTTATGCCTCCTTTCTCTAAAGGTACAGACCTTAAACTTTTTTGTCCAGAGACCGTGGGTATTCACAGTAATGACAACCTCGGCAAAAACAAGGGAAGCTATTATACTGTTCTTCAATGGACAGAAGTACCCTGAAATTCAAAACCCCTCTGTCTGAGCCATCCAGCAGAGTGGTTTCAAAACCGCTTTGCCTTTTCCTCCAATAAGTGCGAGTCTCCTATAGGGGTAGGATGCGACACTTCAAGACGGCTTGGCAGGAAACTACAATAGACAAATGGGGCCTACAGATCATGGGCCAAGGATACTGCCAGCCCTTTAACTCAAAATCCACCCATATAAGCCTACTTAAATACATCACTCTGTTCCTGCTGAACTTAACGGTGGGGCTTGTCCAGAGGTGGAATTCAGAAAAGTATGGTATTCATGTTACTCCTTGGTTCCAAGAATGGTAGTCTCAGACCCATTTTTCATTATTTTTGAGATGCAGTTTCTATGCATCTTTTTGGTTGATATATGCAATTCCAGAGACACTGGGCCTCATTACAGAAATGCCGGTAAGACATCTGATTTTCCGGCATGCCGGTGCCACCATGAGCGGCAACCTGTGATGCCGGAATCTCCGGATGATTACTTGTTGTCATGCACGTGCATTCCGGCATGGCAAAAACAGTGGGACCGGCATGCCAGAAACACCCCCAAAACCCCCCAAAAATGCAAACACTGTCGTTCTCTGTGCCGGTGACTCAGAATCTGGCAACACCGCCCCGGAGCCACCGGTAACAGCAGTCCCACAAATCCTGTGACTGGAAACAAAGTGATCGCTGGAACAGGAAATCACCACCACTCCTGACCATAGAAACTCCACTTTGACCATGACATCAAGAGACCCGAAAGCCCAAGCCTCGCTTCAGTGAGGCAGAGTTGAACATGTTATCGGACACCATTGTCCAGCATGCTGCAGTGCTCTTCTCAAACGACCAGCGCAGGCAGGCCCAGCTGGGCAAGAAGAGCATCAGGGAGGAGGTTTCCCAGAAAGATTGCAGTCGGCACAACCCTCTGCACAGTGTGAGACTGCCACAAGAGGTGGGATGGCATGCAATTGAGGGTGCGCAACCTCCTCTCGGCCTAGCGCAGACACAGCATGGCCACAGGTGGTGGGAGCGCATCCCCAATAAGCCTGCTGCCCTGGGAGGTGACGCACAGCAGTGTGCTTCACCTCGAGGCCATCGAAGGGGTTGGTGCTGCGTAGGCCAGAGCCGGTACACCTGAAGAGGCTATTGTGTACACATAACCCTGATGTAATGTCAACCTCCCTGTCCACCTTGCACCCACTACTGTACCAACATATGACATGAATGTCAAGTGCATCGTCCAGGACACCAAAAAATCACTGCATGTTCCCCACTAGCAACCAGCAACATGGGTGCATACACCCTACATACACCCTCCCCCAAAACATGACATACCACTTATACACCTAGAAGACAGCGCAGGCACCGTGTACTGCCAGCAGTGCATGCGTCTGCTTCCACACAGACACACATCACCCTGCCACAGCTTAATGCATGGGTTGCCCGCTGTGCTGCCCTGGCACAATGTCACATCAGTGCTAAGCCCCATCTCCACCCACAAATGACCAGTGTCACACACAAAGGCAACATGTGACTCCCTAGTCCCAGCCAGCCCCATCCATGAGCATAAATGCCCACCTATCCCTGTAAGTGCTACAGGCAGCACGCACATGGCGACCCCATCCATGCCACACCCCTCCCCAACCCAAAATCCCACTGCGCGAAGGTCACACCCCTAACACCGTACCCAGCAATTGTCAGTACACCACGACATTATCTCCGGCACACCACTCTACCATGTACGGACATCACACATCCACCCGCACAGTACGCATTACACAAGCATGTGTGCACCATGCCATGTACCCCGCTATGTCCCTGACACAGCACAGGCACAAACAAGATAATGCATGTATCTGCCTCATCAATCCACACTGTTCACTGACAATCTGCCTTTCTGACTCCCTCATGCACATCATCGGATAATGAAGAGGCACATCCAAGCACCTCAAGGGACACCAGCCGGCGACGCCGCAGGACCCAACGGACCACCACCACAGTCTCAATAGGCACAACTGCCACTGCCACCCCAGCTGCACCCGTTGAGCCAGCACCGGTCGCGCAAGGTGCACCCATCCAGGCAGTACCAGCTGCACCCATCTAGGCAGCATCGAGAGTACCAGCTGCACCCACCGATCCAGGTAGCAGCGGTCGCACCAGCTGCACCCATCCAGGCAGCCCCAGCCGCTGCAGTACCATCGCAGCACCATCGCAGCCACATGTACATGCATCCAGTGCAGAGGACATAGCAGACGGGGGAGTGGACACAGGGGAGACCAAAGCACCGATGAGCCATTGCTATTCAGCCCCATGGCCCCAATGAACCCACAACGCCCACCCTTCCCCAGTGTGAGTGAAATGGATGCCAGACTCAGGCGAATGGAGCAATGCCAGGATGCCTTGACTGCCCTGGTGCAGCAGCACCTCCAGGAGGCGCAGTTGATACGTGAGAGGTTCCAGGCTAGTGGGTGTCGAAATGCCTGTGCACTTGGCCGTTGTACGAGAGCCATAGTACAGATGTCCAGGAGGGTACTAGAGGGCAAAAGTGTGATGTCATCAATAGCTGAGACAATGGCTATGTTCCTTCAGGCATTCCTTGATCGACGGCCCATGGAACTCCCCCATGCACCATCCACCAGTTCAACGCCTGCTAGTTCCATGCACAGCAGCCCAAGGCAGCATTCAATGCGGATGTCCAGCTCGGCACACATTCACATGCCTGACCCGAAAAGGGGGCGTAAATAGGCCCAGGACACACATGTGCCCTGTCTATGACTTGTGCAAGTACTCCTTGCAGAACATGACAGGAGTTGTGTAGAGATAGTTGGGAAGGGGGGAGTGGGGAGGGATAGTTTGTGAGGGGGAGTGGAGAGGGATAATGATGTGTTATCTACATAGCGCCTTAATCCAAAGCGCTTTATAGAGTACATATTTACATACAATGTCACCCAATCGCAATTGGTACTCATTGGGGGGGATAGTTGGGGAGGCAGAGGGGGGCCAGGGAGGGATAGTTGGGGAGTGGGAATGGGAAGGTATAGTTGGGGAGGGGGAGTAGGGAGGGATAGTTTTGACAGTTATTGTTTTTCCACATTTGTAAATTTCATTAAACGCATTACAGTTGGTGTTGCATTGAAATCATGACTGGACATAGCTTTTTTGTTGTCAGTGAGTTATTTATTTACTGTGCAGTGCCCAGTGCGTTAGCGGGCCTGTGCCACGTGCGTGTGTGAAGTGCTCAAAAATAGAGGTAAATCAGTTAATTGCGTGCAAAATGGCCATCCATGCCATCCGTGCGATGTGCCAATGGCAGTTCAACATGACTGTCATCCTCCTCCGCCTCTGGTGGGTGCATGTCCACATTGAGGGGGAAGTGCGATGTTGCGTCTGATACACATGTTGTGCAACATGGCACAGGGCAGGACTATTTTGCCCACCTTCACATGGCTGTACATAAGTGCCACCCCCGATCTGCTCAGGCAGCGGAACCTTGACTCCAACAGGCCAAATGCCTGCTCTATTGTACAATGAGTACAGATATGAGCACAGTTGTATCCCTGCTTGTGCTGGTTCAGTGGGTGCCTCACGGGGGTCGTCAGCTATGGCATCAGGGGATATCCAGCATCACCTGCACAGGAGCAACAGAAAGGGTAGAAGGTCATTGTTGTGCCATTTCATGTTGGTACAGTATATATAGTGTTCACTAAGCAATGCAAAATTACACATGCTAATTGCTGGTTACGTAGCATATGTCATAGTCGTGCATGTTAACATGGTCATTGTCAGTGTAAATGGTTGTCCATCCATACATTGTATGGACCATTTTGCGTAGGATCACGGTCATATTTGTGATTTATGTCTGCAGTCATGAACGTCAATGTAATGACACGTTCTAAATGCAATTGTGGCTTGTCCGGGTGTAAGCGTGCTGGTGCCATCACCAGGTGGCAATGTTTCTCGGCCTGCAAAATAGTATTCGGCCTGATCCAGCCAGTGTTCCTGACACGGCAAACCCTGCCGGTGGACGCAGACCTGGTAGGCAGGTCTGACAAAGGTAAGGACGTTAATCTGAGTTAAAATGAGAGTTAATATATTATTGGTATTCAGTACATGCCTGAAGGCATACTTGCATTCTGATGTACATGGCGTGTTACGTGGGAGTGGTTGAACAGCACCAAAGATTATGGCAAAATGATGGATGTGTATATATTCACAGCAATACCATACGAGGAATTGAATCGATGCGGAAGGCGATGACAGCCTAATGATTGCCAACAAGCCATACGCCTTGGCAATATGCGTGGTGGGTGTGTGGCTTGCTGTCACTTTTCCCTGGCCCAGTCAGACCCACCTTGACCTCTGACCTTTTCACTTCAACACACACAAATGAGAGTGGTGTGTGTTCTTATTGTGTTTCAATTATGTAGTCCTATGATGAGCATATCACGCATTCATAGATATGTCTTGCTTAATTTTTTCGTTTCAGGTAACATGCATATGTATATGTGCACTTGAAACAGGCAGGGGACCTGGCTACCTGGTATGCGGAACGCTAGTGGTATGGAGGTGGGGTGTTGTGATGGTTTATAATGATTAGTATGTGCAGCAGATGGTGTGGGTTGTGCTGGGTTTTGGGACATTGGTGTTTTGCATTCTGGTACATGTAGTGCTTTTGATGTTGCAGTACAGATTTGATGATGATATGCATGCGCATGTCCTGTTTGGACAATTGACACTCGCTGGTAAAGGCCTTCAACTCAGGCATGATATTTCTGTGGTGGACGTTGCATTGCACACATGCACTGCTGATAGGTGTTGTACATCCCACCATTCAACAGTGCACATGCTTTGGTAGATACTCACCCAACAGCCAGGTGCGCTTTCCGCTGTGACGTGCCATGTACCCTGGCAGCGTGGAGTTCTGCAACACCATGGAGTTGTGGTTTGAACCAGGGAATCTGGCACCATCTGCACATTGAGTGAGTGGTAGAGTTTTCGGTTCCTGTACACTGCCTCAGCGGCATGCCTGGCCACCAGTTCCACATGTCCAATGCACCTATCACATTGGGCATGCCTGTAAGGGCATGGAATGCAATTATTGTGGCATTGACCTGGTCAGCTGTTCTGGGGAAGGCCTGTGATCTGCCACGTACCGCAGGAGTGCATCAATGATCTGAAACAGGACACGCGAGAAACAGGGTTGTGATAGCCCATGCAGTTCACCCACAGTGTGTTGGTAGGTGTCCGTGGCTAGGAAGTGTAGCACAAACACTACCTGAGCAAGGGGATGGGGGGGGGCTGTACTGATCTGTACGCAGCTGACCAGATCATCATGGATCATGTCCACTATGGATGTAATGGTCTCCCTGTCTAGCCGGTACAGGGTGTGGTTCTGGCTCAGGTTGAAGGGGGTGGCCCTTTTGCGTGAGATAGGTGGCGCCTGTGGGCTGCAACCTGCTGGACATTGTTGCTTTGTAGGGCCATGATGGCCCTCCTTCGCTCCCAGCGCCTCCGCCGCATCGTCTGGCTCCCCTCCAGCTCCAGTACTGCTACTGCTAGCATGGTAGTGTTGGGTGGGGTGTGGAAGTGGTCCTTTTGTGCTTTTGCCGTGCTCGTTGGGGCCACCTGTGCTGGTTTTGGCCACTTGTGGGCTGTTTCTGCACACCTGACTCTAGTTAACGCTTGGCCCGTGATGCTTGTATTTCCGGCGCAGGATTCACAGTGCTACCGGCATGTCCATGCATGTGTTTCCATGTATGTGGTACTCAGAATGTGCACATACTAACGCTATGCCGGTGTCTCAGGCACGTTTGCCACAGTTTCTGGTGATGTTGCCGGATACGGTAGGTCACTTGTGATGATGGTGTTAGCAGCATTGCAACTCAGAGTATGCCGGACCGGAAAAAGGTGCTGGTACAGAGCGACCGGCACTGCTATTTCCGGACCGGCATACTTGTAATGAGGCCCACTGTGTTGTTTACCACTATTTCTCCAGCATTTGCTCTTCCATAAATTCACAAGCTTGAATATTCCCTGTTGTCAGATTGTGAATCCTCTGTAATTTAAAATATATATTAAAAAAAAAGCAATGCAGATTGCCCATTGTGCATGAAATAATACGGTTATATCACGAGAGATACAGTGTAAAGCTGAGGACTATTTGTTGGCGGTAGAGGTTGATTATTTAAATGAAGGTGGTCTATGTAGATTCCTATTGATTAACCTCTACAACCCCCCTAGTGCTGTGATAAGAGAACCTTTACAAGAAGCAATTCAGGACCTATTGTCTTCTTGGTCACTAAGGCCTGGTAATATTGCGGTAGTGGTTATGGGGGATTTTAATTGCCATATGACAGGCGACCTCCTTGTATCTCCTAATCCCGACCTCAGTACAAGATGCCTGATGACCCATGGAAGAAGGGAGGGTGAGGGGTTAGGCTGGCTGCAACTGTTCGACTCATGGGATCTCACCATGATTAATGGTCGCACACTGGGAGATCGGCCGGGGAAACACACCTGGACTAATGGTACATCGTTCAGTACCCTGGACTACATATTTGTGCCCCGAGATGCAGTCCAGAGTTGCTGATATGAGTTAACTCCCAATAAACGGAGCGACCATGCGTTGCTTCTCTGTTCACTTTGCCTCCCCTCACCCTCCACCTTACATTCTAATATTAGCAGTATTCAAACCAATTGCTCCGGCACTAGAATAGTTTGTCCAGAGAAGAACATAAGAGCGGCCTCTGAAGCGCTTAAATCCTTTATGGGGTCTTCCTCACTTCGATCTCATGACAGTAAATGACATAGAAGACGGGATTCGGGGATTCTCTGGCCTACATGCCACCATAAAAATTAGGCACATGTTAAAGTCTAGGGGCAGAAATCTCCCTTATAACAAGCTAATACGGGAGGCCAAGATTCGGGGTTTCAAGAACATGAACTTAGTGGGAGCCGACTAGTATGAGAAAGTTAGAAAAGCGAAATACAGATATAGAGCCTGCAGTAAGAGCATAAAAATGGCAGAGAGGAACAACAGACATCAAAGACTCGTACAAACTATCTGTACCAGAAATTCTCGTAGCATATGGTCACTCCTAAACGAGAATAGAGAGAAGGTTAATGGACCATTAGCCAACCCTGTTGGCGAAGAAGTACGGATAAAATTTCTATTAGGTTGTAACTCGGGAGAGGCGGAGGCTCCTAGTATATCTCAAGTGAAGGCTCCCTTCCCCCCGCCGTTTGATGTTTCAGCGGAGGCCATTCACAACAAAATAGTCACCCTTAAGGCCTCTAGAGCCCCCGGACCGAATGGGCTGGCCAATGCAGTAATTAAGAACTACTCTGCATTTTGGGCACACCTCTTCTCTATCCTCTTTAAAAAGATCTTAGCTCAGGGGACTATTCCCCGCTCCTGGCAAGCGGCTTTTCTCATCCATGTGTTCAAAAAAGGTAGCCACATAGACCCTAACAACTACAGGCTCCTCTCTATGCTGGACATCACTGGCAAACTCTTTGCTGCGTTACTGCTTAGTGAGCTGCAGAAGTGGGTGGAACAGACCAACATACTTGGCAGATTCCAATGTGGTTTCCGGTGAGATTTTTCCACCTCTCACAATCTTTGGGTGATGGACATGCTTCGCACGTGGGCACTTAGCAAGGGGCAGCCCCCGCTTTAGGCTCTTTATATTGACTTCAAGGCTGCCTTTGATTCTATCCCTAGAGCAAGGCTATGGATCAAGCTGGAAACAATGGGTTGCCCGCCTGGTCTTTTATACTATCTAAGGCAGTTGCACCATAATACCTCTGCGTGCCTCAGATTAAACCAGGAAGGCAGTATGACTAGACAGGTGATCCAGAACAGCGGGGTAAAGCAGGGATGCGTAACTGCACCCCTCATTTACATTCTTTATGTATATGATAGCCCTGCAGCACTTGCCGAGGCCAACAACTGCCCTCCAAAAATCAGTAAGGCACCTTGCACTGTCCTAGCAAACGCTGACAATCTGGTTGTATTTGATAATACCATAGCTGGACCTGGGTGCTCTGCGGTCACCTTATGGGATTATGCTAGGTACAATGGCTTGACTATAAACCTAGATAAGATAAAGGTACTTAGATTTACTAGGAAAAGAGCATCCCGAGTCAACTTGTGGGTACATAACCACCATATACTTTATGATCCATCCTATCGGTATCTTGGAGTGGATATTGAGCCATTGGGCGATTATTCCTTGTGCCGGCAAGGACGTATAACCAGGGCTATGCAAGTAATAGCATTAATATCATTGTTCACAAACAAGCAGGGCGGCTTTACCTTGTGGGGGACTAGACACCTATACATCCAAGTGTTTGCGCCCATGATTACCTACAGCCTTGAGTCTCTTCTCTCTTTCGATCATGCCTGGCTGCAAGTAATGGAGGGCAAATTCTGGCGCCAGATACTGGGATTACCTCTGAGTGTCCCAATGGCCCGGATTAGGCTTGCATTGGGCCTTCCCTCACTCAAAGCATTAGTACTCAAAAGGAGGGCAGGATTCTATCTTAAAATGAAGGACAGCCCTTCTAATCCGTTATTGACTGTGATCCATCAAGAAGTGAGCAAAAAAACATACCACTTCCCCCCCTCCTGAAAGACATGACCAAATTTCTCATGGATATAGGCTGGACGCACATAGGCGAGATTGTCTCTAAGGATGTGCTAAAAGCGCTCAGCAAAAAGGTGGACCTATGGGACTGGTTAGAGAATTTCTCACATCTGAGTAGCTTAAAGACCTTTCATTTCGTAAAATATAGACTCTATAATTTTATGCAACCACAAGCATACCTGTATCTCTGCCCCACCAAAAGGCTCAGACGTTTCATTATTTTTTTCCTTTTGGAACAATTACCCACCCTTTATAATGTAGGAGCCAGGGAAAAGATTCCTGCCAGTGAGCGAGTTTTTCGTTTATGCAAATCCCCTGCATGTCTGGAAACAGCCAAGCACTTGTTGACTGAGTGTTCGACTCTGGGGAGTTCTATCACTAAATATCTTGGGGAATTTGTACACGATCCTCTAACCATCTGTGAAACCTCATTCTGGCTTTATTGCACTAACACCTGCAACATGCATTTGTTTATTGCATTGTATAATGTGTGGCAGCTGATTGAAAAAACACCTGGGCTCCTTGATCTGAATCATCACATTATGATGGGTTAAAGATTGCTTGTGACACTCTGGTCAGGCAGGGGTTTCACACCTATTGTACCTATATTCCGACTCTGAGGCAGGGTGTCTGTTGGTGAGAGGTCTAATGCGTGCATATATGGCTAAGACTGTGCTGATGTGAAGGCAAAGTCTATAAATTACACACAACTGTTTATATTTGAGTATCTTGTTTTCCGTAGGTTGTAAATATTTTAAAGAAATTTTGTATTACCATATATTTTCATTGGTCTATGATATTTGTTGATTTGTTTCTTTTAATGAGTTAATATTAATGTATGTAACTTGTATTATGTGTAAAGTTTGAATTTATTTTCAATCTGTATCAAATTAAAGAATTATTAAAGGGCACATGTTCGCCACAGCTCTCTCGGCTCCACATCAATGCTGTAGAACTCGGAGCTATCCGTCAGATGCCAAAATCATTCCAGCCAATATTGGCTGGCAAGGTAGTCACATTACAGAGATACAATATGACCTCCATGGATTACACCAACAAGCAGGGAGGCATGAAGTCAGCAAATCTCTCTGCGGGGGTGCAGAAGCTGTGGACATGGTCCCTCAAGCACAAGGGTGCAATAAGGGCAGAACATCTGCCAGAGAAAGACAATGTCCTAGCGGACAAGCTGAGCAGAGATTACTCATCACACAGGTTGGACAACAAAATAGTACATCAGATCTTCCACAGATGGAGACAATCAGGGACAGATATATGTGCAGCGAACAGCAATGCAAAATGTCCTTGCTTCACCTCCGGGTACCTGGAAAAACAGTCGCTGGGGGACACATTCTCCTTGACCTGGACGGGACCCCTAGTAGAGTCCAACCCCCCCTCCCTCTCTTCCTCCCCTGTCTATACCCCAAACTCTATTTAACCGTACAACTAATTTTAACCACGGGAAACACAAAAATCGCATGGTTGCCGTGTTGTATGGGTGAAGAAGGTTTCGATGGACCCTATTTGGAGAGCAGCCATTTCCCAAGTCCTCCAGTTATAAGGTGTAGACGGGTAGTCCAAGGCAGAGGTAAGCTCTGTCCCCTAACCATCCCAGGGCACATTGGGGCAAACCTGCTTCTGGAGAAAGCCCTGCCTCTCTGCCTGCCACATTGGTACCCATGCTGAAGGACCCCTGCATTTGTGTGCTAGACTCCCAGGTGTTTGGGAGAACAAAGACTACTTTTGCCCAGGAAGCCTTGGAGTGAGACTCAAAGCTCATGAGAGCCAAGACAGAATTCCTGCTGTTTAGCCATCAAACAGCTGCAAGACATGATTCAAGGTCATTGAACATCGTTTCGAACCAACAGGACCATCTGGAACTTCTTTTGATGCTCACCAACATTCGTACCGCAGTTCTGCTCATTGGAATGAGTTCACCTCACCGTGCCAGCTGAAGAGAGTTGTTGCCTAGGCTCAAACCAAGAAGCATTGCTGCACTTGTATCACTCAACTCGCTGTTTGAATCCCTTCTCTTTTTGTCTACACTCCAGGCAACGGACAAGCCGACCCTGGTGTTCTCTCTGGACCACATCCTTCAAGCCTCCACATCGAACCAACTCGCCAGCGAACCCAGTCACCAGCTCGACCGGTGGACCGCATCTGGTGACCTCCACGATCCGCATTGCTTGAGTAACACTTTGAACCATGATAGGAAAGCAGGATGAACTTTCGGTGGGTTCGACTGTAGCGGCTCTGGAGATAACAAACAAGGTGGGTGTTGGATCGATTCACTTTCAGGGTAAATAACTCCTTTGCGTGTGGATCTATGCGCTAAGAATGGCGGCAGAACGCACAAAGAGTTATGATGACAAATACGTTTTAGAACTATTGGCACAATCAACCCTCTTTTCTGATGAAGGAGAAGGATCACTTGTCACGAATTTAAGCAACTGGGATGAGCTATTGTAACTCAAGAAAAGACTGATACGCACGGAATTGCATGGCTCGATTATGATCGAGTATTTACGATCAGGTACTCTGCCCCAGGGATTAGTAGTTCGTAACGAGCCACACTTGTTCCTGGATAATAAAGATTTTATTATCCAATGAGTTACATTGCTAACAAGTGTGGAGGTGACTAGACGATCCTCATCATAGATACAGCTCGGGAAATGACAATTAAAATATACGGCGATCTAGAAAAGATGGAGGAAGAAATCAAATAATTAGTGCCTTTAGAAACTTTCAAAAAACGTTTAGATGAAATCATCCAAGAGATTACCAAGTTCAAAGGTTTTTGTACTCAAGATCGGATTAGCAGGATGAAGAAAGATCTACTCCAATTCTCACATAAAAATGCTCTCCGCTATACGAAGGAAGGGTACGATCCTTTTGCGAGTCATCAACAACAAGGTCTGCAAAACCATGGTAGACATGTGAGCTTTGGAAACACTTCTTTCAGTTCAAACAGCTCAAATGGCGGGAACTCCTCTAATCAAAAAGGTTATAGAGGCCCTCGTCAACGTGGCAGGAACCAAGGTCGACAAGGGAGGACGGCACGCAATAGAAGGAATTATAATGCGGGTAACCAGGGTTTCACAAGTGGAGGCCCGCAACAACAGCAACCACAACCTTTTTTTAGATCCACGCCAGACTCCAGACATTTGGGATGAACCGAGACAGCTACGCAGCAGCCGACCCTATTAGTGAATCTTTCTTCATATCTACCAAGTGCAGAAGAGATTAAATTGATCAATAGAGGTTTCGGTTTCGTCCCTACTGTCAATTATGACAAATTCCAAACACACACAGAGATAGAGCAGCTACTGCGTAAAATTCATTTGCGACAATATTTTGTTTATCAGAAGTTCGATGTGGAGAAAAACGAAAGTGGTTTCCGCAATAAATCTTCCTTCAATCCACCTACGAGCAGTTATACCCCTGAAGCGGTGGTCTTTGCTAAGAGAATGTGGCATGATTTACACACACTAGAGCACCAGGGTTTTAAGACACCCTTTTCAGAATATTTCAAGGTTAGAAAAAGTAGCTCTCAAAAGCCTCGCTACAAACACCAACATCATTCTGCGGAAAGCAGACAAGGGCGGGGCCATTGACATGCTCAATCGACAGGATTATATAACCGAATGTCAACGTCAATTGCAAGACAGACAGTTTTACCAGCCGATAGAGGTCGACCCGACTAAGAGACTCACAGCTTTAATTAATCTGAAAGTTGAGAAAGCCTGTGCTAGAGGGTAGATTTGCCCACAAGAAAGTGAATACCTTAGGGTTAGGAATCCCACCATACCTATGTTTTACATCTTGCCCAAAATTCACAAGACTTTGGTTAATGCACTAGGTCATCCGATTGTGTCCGGTACCGGTGCGATTCTCGAGCCATTATCAAAATTTGCTGATAGGTATCTGAAGCCTTATGTACATACTATGTATTCCTATGTACAGGATACTACAGAAATTATTAACATTATGGAAGAGATGCAATTTGACCCGAATGCACAGTTACTTGTTAGTTTAGATATAGAGTCACTCTATACCTGCATCCCACAACAGGAAAAGTTACAGGTGTTGGAAGAGGTGCTCCTCACCAAAAGGACGGAAGGGAACACACCAAATAGTTTCATCTTGTGGTGTGCAGAAATGTCACTTACTGAGAACTATTTTATTTTCACCAAATCCATGGCACATCAATGGGCTCTTCGGTAGCCCCCTCGGCAGCGAATTTGTTTGTCGAAAGCTTTGAACGCAAGGTCATCTATAATTCCACTAACCCTTACTTTGATAAGTTAGGGTTATGGCGTCGCTATATGGACAACATTCTAATAGTTTGGGATGGCACCACTGAAGAGTTCAAATGATTCATGTTATGGATCAATTGTCAAAACCCGTACTTGAAATTTACCTCCACAGAACAACCTTGAGATCAATTTTCTGGATATCACAATTTGGGTGGACACCAGCCGTAACATTCTACAGTATTTTAACGGGAGGAGAGTGCCCTCTCGACCTTCCATTATGTGCATTCAAGAGAGGCCCCAATTTGAAAGATCTAATGACAAAAAATGACATTTCAAAACCGGCTAAACAAATGAGCATTACAGAAGCATGGGGGCTCCTGAAAGCGTTAGGCCATGCACCATGTGGCCAATGCGTTAATTGCCATCAGACCAGTAGGACTACTCAGGTCGATTTAGGTTTGGATCTACCTTGGGCCCAAATGACTTTTAGCAATTGCAACACGAATAATGTTGTGTATGCGATATGGTGCCAATGTGGTAAGCTGTACATTGGAATGACCAAGAGAAAAATCAAGATTTGCATCTCTGAGCATAAGAGCTGTATTAAAAATAAGGTTATTACAGCACCCTTGGTCAGCCATTTTTTGATAATGGATCATGTACCAAATGACATCAAATGGACAGTTCTATTCCATATTCCATTGGGAAATGAAGTTGACATTTCTAAAAGACTACAGAAAAAGGAGCAATGGTTCATTTTTTTGTGTAACACAGCTGTCACAGGCCTTAATGAAACCGTGGATTGGAATTGGGCATCCTAATATGTCAACTGTGTTTCTACTAGCCACAGTGGCAGAGAGCCTGGCAGCGTGCGGGGACGTTCTGTCCTGAGACGTAGAGTCGATGCCTTTAAGATAACATTGGTCTAAGAATTGTAGTGCACGTTTACAATTGGTTTAATGATTTGTGCACCCATGGAGTGTCATATTATTTTAACTTACTTTTACGTTGAATAGCCCTGTGCTAATGCAAGATGAATTTAATACTTGCATAAGTAATGTTTTAAGGCAGGCGGACATAGTGGTCAACGTCGCTGGTTTTATAACGTTTACTGCCCCCATTATCCTGACTGAGCGCCTTTTGCATGCAAATTAGTTAGTGGTAATTGCAGGCATGTGTGCGTTCTGCACGCTGTATTTAAAGAGGAAGGCAAAATGCCCCTCCCAACACCAGATGATGGAGTTGACGCGTAGTCGCACACAGGAGATGCAACACTGAACGCTAATTAAACAGAAAGTAAGTGTGAGGGGAACTCGCCGGGGAACGTGCATTTTTTGAAACTGCTGCATGTCATTATTCTTACAAACTGCAGCGAATACAGCATCAATGTGCTGTTTAAATGCTGTTAATTAATGGTGTGGGCAGTCTGAATATTTCAGTGTGAGACACACGGAACGTAACGGTGCATTGTTTTCTTTGCAGCTGTGTACGGAAGGGCAAACGAGCGGCTTCACATGGGCGGGGATGCCAGGCGGTCTACCAGCAGGGGCTGTCCCGGCCGTAAAATAAAGTGGACTTAGTCGACTACCACTTTTTGGAGTGAAGTTTCCATTTGACATGTAAGTGCCTCTTTTTCTTAAGAATTTCCCATGCCCCGCGTTTAACAACATGGACAACATTGATGCACTATGAGCAGGTTGTAAATACAACTGTGGCAATTTTTAGAGCAAGTGAAAGGAGTATTTTCAAGAAAATGATAAAGAAATGTCACAGCAAATAGGCACATGGACTATATTAGTCTAATGTGGTTGTGGCTTCTAGCTCCATGTTAAGTAGGATAGGCGAATGGATATTAGCCACCTACTAAAGTGGCAAACTAAATTTTTAAAATGCTTCTTTTCGTGGTTACCATTAAAATTGTTAATAGAAGAGGGACATTTTAGAAGAAAATGCTTTATTAAGGAACCAAGAACAGTGAACACAGCATTTTAAGTTGTTTGTTTTTTCCAGAGTTGCAGTCAGCTGACGGTGCCGTTGCACTTGGTGTTTGACTGTATTGGTGGGTCGTCTGACTTAGGAGATGAGCCTATGATTCCGTGGACAGTGTAAACTATTGAAGTTACACAGTAGGAGATTGGGCACTCTAATTGTGTGATTATATGTGATTAAATAACAGCATTACTTATAGCTGTTTTTTATGCTGCCCCCCATAGGGCTAGAGAGGAACATTTCCACACAAAGGTTGAGAAGACCAAGAGAATCTGGTCGTCGAATTTTCCCTGAAGAAGTTCTTTTATTTGTCGTATATTGTCATAAGAATGAAACATGTCGGGTATTGCGGTTGCTTTATTAGTAGGCAATCTTGTGTAAAGTTTAATTTAGCGAATGAGAACCTTTTATTGAAAAGGATTTGTTAAATAAGGGCACAAACCGGCTGAAGGGAGCAGTCCAGAATCTAGGAGCTCTCTGTTTTGTGTATTCGACAGGATTCTACATAACTTTGTATGGTGGAGAGAGTGTGGTTTAACATTGGTATGTAAGGTATGCGAGTGGAAAGTAAGCACATTTGCACTTTGAGAGTGTTTTGTAGCATGTTTTGAGTTTTAGGTAACTGTTTATATTAAATGTTTTTTATTAATATGAAATGTTCACATAGATTGTTTAATACATTTTTAAGAGAAATGTATTATCTTAAAGTCATGTGCTATAATATGCTAATTTTTTAGTGTTTCAGTGTATTTTTGAATGACAAACACAGGTATTGTGAGTGTATAGTGTTCCTTTTCTTGCCTTTGGGGCACAGCATAAAGGCAACGGGATTCCTTAGTCTGGAAGTTTACACAAGCCCTTGTTAGGGGGGGACGAATCCTGGGGCCATTAAATAATTTTCCCCTCAATCTTTTGATTGTATATGTGTGTACACTTCGAACCACAGCATCCTTCTGTTCAACCCTGCCTCAACATCTGTTTGCCGATGGGCAACCACTACTGCCACATTTCAAACCAAATCAAAATGCACTGAGAAGCCTGATTTTCCATAGTCGAACCGCCAAGTCAGTACAAAGGTATTCTTGCCTGATAACTGTCCCCTAGTACATTTTGGGTCCTAGGACATATCCTTTTTGAACATTGTGGTTTTTATTGCCTTTTGTCTACAGGTCTCATTAACCAGAGTGCTGCATCTTGCTATCATCAATGACAGGGGGAATTGCCCTTGTGGCAAGACTCCCTTCTCATTAGGCAGGTTAACACCACAATCGAAGAGAATGTAGATCTTCTCTCGTCCAAGCTGCCCCCTACACCTATCTGCACTATCTCTATCCACCATATCTACTGCTCTGCAGGCCCCATACTAAGTTTTGAAGAGAACCTCCTACACGTCTTGGGAGATAGCATCAAAGCCTCTTCCAAAAACATTCTCATGGGAGACCTAAACCCGGCCCCCGAGACCTCCAAGCCTCCTCACTCGCTAATGCCCTTGAAACCCTAGGCTTCAGACACTGCATCAACATCCCCACCCACTCAAAGGGCTGCACACTGGACTGGATTGCCGACTTTAACTGCCAGGTATTAATTAAGTCCAACACCCCTTGCCCATGGTCTGGCCACCATATTATTGACTTCTCCATCCCAAACCCTAGGAAACCCAAACTTACTGCCGCACCACTACCACCCGCACGTAGCTCACGGAAGCTTACGAAAGAAAGCATCCTGCCTTGACTGGAAACATCCAGCCTTAAGCCTCCTTTCTCCAATAACCCCAACTTACTAGCAGACGTATACGTCTCTACCTTATTGATAGTTAACACCATTGCACCCCTAGCTCCTCGCAAAGCCAAACCTGTCAAACACTCCAATTCATGAAACCTTCAAACACTCCAATTCATGGTTTATCCCTGACCTCTTAGAACTGCGTAATAAGAAACGCCAGGCAGAATTAATATGGCATAAAACCTTCAGACACCTTGAGAGGGGAATTCACTAAAATCTCTAAGCTCTACAAGCTGGCTATCATCTCAGCTAAATCTAATTCCTTCAATGCCAGAATCGCAAATGCTAAGTCAGATATCAGAGAGATCTTTACCATCTTTAGGGAACTTGAGACTCCCGCCGGCTCTCCCCTACCATTACCAAGGATGAAGCCTGGTGCACAAGTATCTGAATGGCAATGCTTAATAAAATCGACACACTGAACAAAAAGAAATCCTTGGCAGTCAAGTCAACTGCCACACACACTCCTGCGCATCTGCCTCCCCACCTACCCACACTGCCCCAACTTTGTTTTCCCAATTTCACTTTAAAGAGATCTCAGAGACAGAGGTCCTAGCCATCATCAAATGTTTAAAACCGTCTAGATGCAAGGGAGATAAATGCCCTGCCACCATTATCAAGGACTGCGTGGAAATCCTAGCCCCTCTCATCACTGCATTCATAAACACTTCTTTCACAACAAGCAGTGCCTGTCAGCCTTAAGGAAGCCTGGGTACTCCCCACCCCCCTCCACAAATAATCTACCTTAGACCTACCAATTACCAGCCCATCACAACTGTCCCCTTCTTACTAAAAATCCTAGATCATGCAGCCTATCTGCAAGTCCAGCACTTCCTAATAGCTAACCACGTCCTAGGAATTCAGCAGTCCAGTTTCGTCCCAGTCCATGGCATGGAATCTGCCATGGTAGACTTAAAAACAACAGTTGGACGAGCTCAGGGGCAGGAAAAAGCTAGCACTTCCCCTCCTGGATCTGTCCACTGCATTCGACCTGGTGGACCACAACATCTTGTGCCACCACCGCACTACATCAGCCAACTTCTCCACCTTGGCTACTGCCTGGATCGCCTCCTTTTTTGAAGGAAGAGTCATGAGGGTATTTGCAGAGAACGCCAACGCCTCACCATCCCTATTCAATGGGGTGCACCGCAATGCTCATGCATGTCCCCGACGCTCTACAACATATTCACCAAGCCCCTTTTTGACATCTTGGGCTCCATCGGCATAGCCTACACTAACTACGCTGATGACACCCACATTTTACTCCCACTCACAGCAAACTACGTGGACGACTCCAACACCTTTAACGGCACCTACTCCACAATTCAGTCTTGGATGGCGGCAAACCACCTGTGCCTAAATGGGGACAAGACTGAAATCCTGCTAGCCGGACCTCCAACAGTTCTGAAAAAATTGCAACAAACAATACTCAGCCTTCCATATTGACAACATCCTGGTCCCTGTTTTGTTTCCTGTAAATGGCCCTAGGGGTGTACCTCGATGCCACCTTCTCCATGTTCCGCCAAGTGAACGCTGTTGCCTCATCAGCAGCTTACACACCAAACTATTAAATGCTGCAAGACATTTCCTCTCCAAAGACAGCTGCCTAACAATCGCCTGAGCAGTTATCAGCTCTAGGCTAGACTACTCTTAACATCCTCTTTGCAGGCACCTCATCCAGAAACCTGCAGAAACTACAAATCATACAAAATAATGCCCTTCGAGCAGCGTGGAACATTCCAAAGAAATAATACATCTCAGCAGCCAGAAGTGAGGCTCACTGGCTGCCCATCCGAGAACGGATCATTTTCAAAACCCTATCACCCACAAGTGCCTCTCCAACACAGACCCCCTACCTTTCCCAGCAAATCACCAAAGATCAATCCACAAGACCTACCAGGACACCCTATGCTCACCGCCTTGTCTTACCGAAAGTTAGACGAGCCAAAGCTGGAGGCTCCAGCTTCCCCTACATCGCAGTTAAACATTGGAATTCCCTCCCACCCAAAATGAGAGCGGGACAATCATATTGGTTATTCTGAAAAGCACAAAAAACAGTTGTTTGACTAGACAGACCTATGCTCCTCCTTCTCTCCTGTTTTCTCCCCCCACCTGTATCCACTCCAAATGTACAATATACCCTCCACTGGTGTCTACCTCAAATGTATAACTTACCAACTTGAATTCAAATATCTTGTATCTGTAACAGCATCTACCCAAAATGTATAACTTACCTACTGAATGTAAATATCTTGAATCTGTCACAGCACTTCGATGCCCCTAGGTTTTTATCCGCTTTATAAGTGAAATAAATTAAATAAATATTGCATATTCTGTGTTCTTTCCACAGGGGTCTGGTTTTTGTAATGTTTTCTATTGTTATTGCATATGGAGTATTTAATTAAAATGTGTCTGTATGTATACACATCTACTTTCCTTGGATCCTCTGCGCAAGTGACCAGGGAAAGGCCATTGATTTTGGATCCCGCCCCTGGGGGTGGAGAAGCGAGTCAGGATCCACCTGGGTAGAGGATCCTTGGGGATTGGGAATGAGATGATCTCAGGGGAGACGCAGTATTCAGCATTTCCCTTCCAGGAGCAGTCCTCTATTCAGTTATGGAATATTGTTACCCAGGTCCCATTGGCCTTCAAATTAATCGAAGATATCACTAGTCCAGTCACGCCAAAAAAAGGGTGAAAGGGATTACGGGTAAGATGGATGAGACATGATATCCCTCTTTTCATATTGACAACCGACTTAACCCCTCCCCGACCTTTATGGGTTATTGCAAGTCCACTCCCCCTCATTTCTCCTCTTGTGACACTTGACAGTACTGAGATGAGGAAGAGGCAACTGAGAGTAATGAACACTATACACTTTCCCAACTTTGGTACTAGGACGAAGAAGATGCCTGCAATGTGTTGTGCAGGCCAGGCATGTTCCCTTAATCAAGGTCAGGCAAGTCTAATTGAGAAACACTATCCGAGGAGAGGCGAGCAGCTGGGGAAAAGTGCTATGGCTTGGCCCGTTCTATGCAGCACGCTGAGACGCTGAGGACTGCATAGAGAGGAGCTGTATGGAAGCATGGTGTGGGAGCTTGTGCTCTGTGGAGCGGGCTGAGTGTTGAGAAGGGAGCCATGAGGAGAGGCTTTCCCTTGTGTTCAAGGTGCTTGTTCCCCTGTGTTAAGTGGTCGACACAGGAGTGCCTGAGGGGCAGTAGTTGGACCCCTGACATCAAATGCGGAAGCTGTTAATGCGACCACTGAGTTTCTGACAAATGACAAATCTGGTGCGCAAGCGTTTCAACATTTCTTTTGTAGAATACTTTGTATGGGAGTGGTCACGTGTTTAAGGAAAGTCTCAGAGTGATGGTCATTACATTTAAAGCAAACCAAATGAATATTAAACAGCGGGTTGAATTGAAAGCGAGTCACGAGTACAAACTGTGTCTATTGAATACCGAGCTGAATAAAAACCTTTACAAATAAGCCTGAGTTATTACATATTTCTTCAGAAGTGAACAGAACTTTCAATTCAAGTAAAACCACTATATGCTGAATTCTAAAAGGAGTGGCACTTTGAAGAATAAGCTACACCATAGATATACTGAAGTTTGATTTCAATGTAACTTTATCATTGAACCAAAGAGAGGCATATTGAATACCAAATTGTGTGAAAACTATTAACAGTAGAAATATACACGGAAAGCAGAATTAACTGGAATACTGAAGTTTAATCCAATACAGTCAAGATTTTCACATCAGAACCAACTATAAAAAGAAGGTGCAAGTGTGACAGAGAATCCTAAGAAGACCAAGATATTTTTTTGATGATAAAACTAAGTCTTAGGCAAGGGAATCCCGTGTCTTGAAACATTTATTGACTGGAGTACGCAGTCTCAATGTCCTTTTGTGTTCGAACTGTGCTACTTGGAACTTGGGAAAGGGAACCCCGAGTATTGGGTAAAACTGTGTCACCTTGAACCTATGAAAGGTAATTTTGAGACTTTTGTTGGAACTGTTTTATACTTGGTGAAGGGAGCTGAAAGGAAGATGTGAGCTGGAAGAAGCTCGGAATGTTATATTGAACACTGTTTCTTTTGGTTGCTAACATCTTTATGCATTGTATAGATTAATTGTGAGGGCAAGTATAGGTTTTGGATACAGACAGAATTTTAAATTGTACTCTGACTCAGACTTTCTTTAGTTTTATTTAGGTAGGGAAACCTAACTTGGCAAAGGGCAAATTAGGCCTTAGCCACGGTAGTGGCCATGTAGTTATAGTTAAGTTGCTGTTTCCATAGGAAGAGCACTTTTTGGCCGTCTTATAACTTCGCTCCCCGTGGACGAATCCTTCCCAAACTTTGCAAAAATGTATATGGCCCACTCTGAATTATTTTGCAAAGTTTGGTGAGGTTTGGTCCAGGGGGGGCAAAGTTATAGGGGGGGTCCCAAAACTTTTTTTTTTCCCATAGACATAATGGGAAAAAACTTTGTTCACGCCTACAGCCCAAACCGCTGGACAGATTTACACCAAATTTCCAGCAGGAGCGGCGGCTTGGTCCCGAAAGCGTGCTTTTTTTATTTGGTGTAAATCTGTCCAGTAGTTTAAAAAAAAAAAAAAGTAAGTGAAAAAATTAGTGATATCTGTGTCCGCTTCGCGGACACACTTCCCTGTTCACTCCGCGGACAGGACGGGGATTGGGCAAGCGACTTGCGTGATGTCCGCGGACATATGACGTGCTCCCCCATTGGCTGTAGTAAAGCGTGCAGTGCGTCTTATTTTCAGAGACGCCCGCCATCTTAGTTTATTGTTCGTATATTGGCATCTGTGGCAAGCTCTGTGGTGACGTCAGACTTCACAAGTGATTATCACAATGGAACATGAGAAAATCCCGATGTGATAAGATCAGAGGACAGTGGGGCCTTCAATGGGGCTGTGTGAGGCTCATGTGGATTACACTTCCTGAACGTCCCAGGCTGCTGCAGACTTGCAGGAGACTCGGTACACAGTGGCCTCCGGAGGACCGAGGAGCGGATATCCCGGTCCCCCCACCCCCGCTCATTACCCGTGTCTCCCTCCTGTACCCCTCTACCCCCCGCGCATTACCCGTGTCTCCCTCCTGTACTCCCCCACCCCTGCTCATGCCCGTGTCTCCCTCGTGTTCCCCCCACCCCCTGCTTATTACCCGTGTCTCCCTCGTGTTCCCCCCACCCCCTGCTCATGCCCTGTGTCTCCCTCGTGTTGCCCCCCACCCCCCGGTCATGCCCTGTGTCTCCCTGCTGTTGCCCTCCACCCCCGGGCATGCCCCGTGTCTCCCTGCTCTTGCCCCCACCCCCTGCTCATGCCCCGTGTCTCTCTCCTGTTACCCCCCACCCCGGTCATGCCCCGTGTCTCCCTGCTGTTGCCCCCACCCCCACTCATGCCCTGTGTATCTCTCCTGTTATCCCCACTCCCCTCTCATGCCCCGTGTCTCTCTCCTGTTACCCCCCACCCCTCTCTCATGCCCCGTGTCTCTCTCCTGTTGCCCCCACCCCCCGGTCATGCCCTGTGTCTCCCTTCTGTTGCCCCCCACCCCCCGGTCATGCACTGTCTCCCTGCTGTTGCCCCCACCCCCGCTCATGCCCCGTGTCTCTCTCCTGTTACCCCCACCCCCCTCTCATGCCCTGTGTCTCCCTCGTGTTCCCCCCACCCCCGCTCTTGCCCCGTGTCTCCCTGCTGTTGCCCCCCACCCCCCGGTCATGCCCCGTGTCTCCCTGCTGTTGCTCCCCACCCCCCGCTCATGCCCTGTGTCTCTCTCCTGTTACCCCGACCCCCTCTCATGCCCCGTGTCTCCCTGTTGCTCCCCACCCCCCGCTCATGCCCTGTGTCTCTCTCCTGTTGCCCCCCAACTCCCACTCATGCCCCGTGTCTCCCTGTTGCCCCCCACCCCCCGCTCATGCCCCATGTCTCTCTCCTGTACCCTCCACCCACCCTCAAGCCCCGTGTCTCCCTGCTGTTGCCCCCCACCCCCGCTCATGCCCTGTCTCTCTCCTGTTACCCCCCACCCCCTCTCATGCCCTGTGTCTCTCTCCTGTTACCCTCACCCCCTCTCATGCCCCGTGTCTCTCTCCTGTTGCCCCCTACCCCCGCTCATGCCCCGTGTCTCCCTGCTGTTTCCCCCCACCCCCTGCTCATTCCCTGTGTTTCTCTCCTGTTGCCCCCCACTCCCCGGTCATGCCCCGTGTCTCCCTTCTGTTGCCCCCCACCCCCGGTCATGCCCCGTGTCTCTCTGCTGTTGCCCCCACCCCCGCTCATGCCCCCTGTCTCCCTGCTGTTGCCCCCCCACCCCCTGCTAATGCCCTGTGTCTCTCTCCTGTTACCCCCCACCCCCTCTCATGCCCCGTGTCTCTTCTGTTACCCCCACGCCCCCTCTCATGCCCCATGTCTCTATCTCGTTTTCCCCCGCCCCCCGCTCATGCCCCGTGTCTCCCTGCTGTTGCCCCCGCTCATGCCCCGTGTCTCTCTTCTGTTGCCCCCACCCCCCGCTCATGCCCCGTGTCTCCCTCCTGTTAAAGGTCCCCCACCCCCGGTCATTCCCCGTGTCTCCCTGCTGTTGCCCCCCACCCCCTGGTCATGCCCCGTGTCTCCCTGCTGTTGCCCCCCACCCCCCGCTCATGGCCCGTGTCTCTCTCCTGTTGCCCCCCACCCCACGCTCATGCCCCGTGTCTCTCTCCTGTTGCCCCCCACCCCCTGGTCATGCCCCGTGTCTCCCTGCTGTTACCCCCCACCCCGTGGTCATGCCCCGTGTCTCCCTGCTGTTGCCCCGACCCCCGGTCATGCCCCGTGTCTCCCTGCTGTTGCCCCCAACCCCTGCTCATGCCCCGTGTCTCTCTCCTGTTACCCCGCACCCCCCTCTCATGCCCCGTGTCTCTCTCCTGTTGCCCACCACTCCCTGCTCATGCCCCGTGTCTCCCTGCTGTTGCCCCCACCCCCCTCTCATGCCCCGTGTCTCCCTCGTGTTCCCCCCACCCCCCGCTCACGCCCTGTGTCTCCCTGGTGTTGCCCCACCACCCCCCCTCTCATGCCCCGTGTCTCTCTCCTGTTGCTCCCACCCCCGATCATGCCCCATGTCTCCCTGCTGTTGCCCCCTACCCCGGTCATGCCCCGTGTCTCTCTCCTGTTACCCCCCACCCCCCGGTCATGCCCCGTGTCTCCCTGCTGTTGCAACCCACCCCCGGTCATGCCCTGTGTCTCTCTCCTGTTACCCTCCACCCCCTTCTCATGCCCCGTGTCTCTCTCCTGTTGCCCCCCATCCCCGGCTCATGCCCCTTGTCTCCCTCTTGTTCCCCCACCCCCCACTCATGCCCTGTGTCTCCCTGCTGTTGCCCCCCACCCCCGCTCATGCCCCGTGTCTCTCTCCTGTTACCCCCCACCCCCGCTCATGCCCCGTGTCTCCCTGCTGTTACCCCCCACCCCCCTCTCATGCGCCGTGTCTCTCTCTTGTTGCCCCCCACCTCCGGTCATGCCCCATGTCTCCCTGCTGTTACCCCCCACCCCACGCTCATGCCCCGTGTCTCCCTCGTGTTCCCCCCACCCCCCGCTCATGCCCCGTGTCTCTCTCCTGTTGCCCCCCAACTCCCACTCATGCCCCGTGTCTCCCTGTTGCCCCCCACCCCCCGCTCATGCCCCATGTCTCTCTCCTGTACCCTCCACCCACCCTCAAGCCCCGTGTCTCCCTGCTGTTGCCCCCCACCCCCGCTCATGCCCTGTCTCTCTCCTGTTACCCCCCCACCCCCTCTCATGCCCTGTGTCTCTCTCTCCTGTTACCCTCACCCTCTCTCATGCCCCGTGTCTCTCTCCTGTTGCCCCCTACCCCCGCTCATGCCCCGTGTCTCCCTGCTGTTTCCCCCCACCCCCTGCTCATTCCCTGTGTTTCTCTCCTGTTGCCCCCCACTCCCCGGTCATGCCCCGTGTCTCCCTTCTGTTGCCCCCCACCCCCGGTCATGCCCCGTGTCTCTCTGCTGTTGCCCCCACCCCCGCTCATGCCCCCTGTCTCCCTGCTGTTGCCCCCCACCCCCTGCTAATGCCCTGTCACTCTCCTGTTACCCCCCACCCCCTCTCATGCCCCGTGTCTCTTCTGTTACCCCCACGCACCCTCTCATGCCCCATGTCTCTATCTCGTTTTCCCCCGCCCCCCGCTCATGCCCCGTGTCTCCCTGCTGTTGCCCCCGCTCATGCCCCATGTCTCCCTGCTGTTGCCCCCCACCCCCGCTCATGCCCTGTGTCTCTCTCCTGTTACCCCCACCCCCTCTCATGTGCCGTGTCTCTCTCCTGTTACCTCCCACCCCCCTCTCATGCCCCGTGTCTCTCTCCTGTTACCCCCCAACCCCCGCTCATGCCCCATGTCTCCCTCGTGTTCCCCCCACCCCCCGCTCATGCCCTGTGTCTGTGTCTCCCTGCTGTTACCCCCCACCCTCCGCTCATGCCCTGTGTCTCTCTCCTGTTACCCCCACCCCCGCTCATGCCCCGTGTCTCCCACGTGTTTCCCCCACCCCAGCTCATGCCCCCTGTCTCTCTCCTGTTACCCCCACCCCTCTCTCATGCCCCGTGTCTCTCTCCTGTTGCCCCCCACCCCTCTCTCATGCCCCGTGTCTCTCTCCTGTTGCCCCCCACCCCCCGGTCATGCCCTGTGTCTCCCTTCTGTTGCCCCCCACACCCGGTCATGCACCGTGTCTCCCTCCTGTTGCCCCCCACCCCCCGCTCTTGCCCCGTGTCTCCCTGCTGTTGCTCCCCACCCCCCGCTCATGCCCTGTGTCTCTCTCCTGTTACCCCCGACCCCCTCTCATGCCCCGTGTCTCCCTGGTGTTGCCCCCACCCCTTCTCATGCCCCGTGTCTCTCTCCTGTTGCCCCCACCCCCTCTCATGCCCACGTGTCTCTCTCCTGTTGCCCCCCACCCCACGGTCATGCCCCGTGTCTCCCTGCTGTTGCCCCCCACCCCGCTCATGCCCCGTGTCTCTCTCCTGTTACCCCCCACCCCGGTCATGCCCCGTGTCTCCCTGCTGTTGCCACGACCCCCCGGTCATGCCCTGTGCCTCTCTCCTGTTACCCCCCACCCCCTTCTCATGCCCCGTGTTTCCCTGCTGTTACCCCCCACCCCCTGCTCATGCCCCGTGTCTCTCTCCTGTTACTCCCACCCCGCTCATGCCCCGTGTCTCTCTCCTGTTACTCCCACCCCGCTCATGCCCCGTGTCTCTCTCCTGTTACCCCCCACCCCCCTCTCATGCGCCGTGTCTCTCTCCTATTGCCCCCCACTCCCCGCTCATGCCCTGTGTCTCCCTGCTGTTAACCCCCACCCCCGCTCATGCCCCGTGTCTCTCTCCTGTTAACCCCCACCCCCGCTCATGCCCCGTGTCGCTCTCCTGTTACCCCCACCCCCTCTCATGCCCTGTGTCTCCCTCGTGTTCCCCCCACCCCCCGCTCATGCCCCGTGTCTCACTCCTATTACCCCCACCCCCTCTCATGCCCCGTGTCTCTCTCCTGTTGCCCCCACATCCTGATCATGCCCCATGTCTCCCTGCTGTTTCCCCCCACCCCCTGCTCATGCCCCGTGTCTCTCTCCTGTTACCCCCACCCCCCTCTCATGCCCCGTGTCTCTCTCCTGTTGCCGCCCACCCCCCGGTCATGCCCCGTGTCTCTCTGCTGTTGCCCCCCACCCCCCGCTCATGCCCTGTGTCTCTCTCCTGTTCCCCCCAGCCCCTCTCATGCCCCGTGTCTCCCTTGTGTTCCCCCCACCCCCCGCTCATGCCCTGTGTCTCCCTGATGTTGCCCCCCACCCCCCGCTCATGCCCGTGTCTCTCTCATGTTGCCCCCCACCCCCGCTCATGACCTGTGTCTCTCTCCTGTTGCCCCCCACCCCCCGGTCATGCCCCGTGTCTCCCTCTTGCACCCCACCCCCCGGTCATGCCCCGTGTCACCCTCCTGTTGCCCCCCACCCCTGCACATGCCCGTGTCTCTCTTCTGTTACCCCCACCCCCTCTCATGCCCCGTGTCTCCCTCATTTCCTGCCGCCCCACTCATGCCCCGTGTCTCCCTGCTATTGCCCCCCACCCCCGCTCATGCCCCATCTCTCTCTCCTGTTACGCCCCACCCCCCTCTCATGCCCCGTGTCTCTCTCCTGTTACCCCCCACCCCCTCTCATGCCCCGTGTCTCTCTCCTGTTGCACCCACTCCCTGGTCATGCCCCGTGTCCCCCTTCGGTTGCCCCCACCCCACCCGGTCATGCCCCGTGTCTCCCTGCTGTTGCCCCCCTAACCCCCGCTCATGCCCCATGTCTCTCTCCTGTTACCCCCCACCCTCCTCTCATGCCCTGTGTCTCCCTCGTGTTCCCCCACCCCACGCTCATGCCCCGTGTCTCCCTGCTGTTGCCCCCACCCCCTGCTCATGCCCTATGTCTCTCTCATGTTGTCCCTCACCCCGCTCATGCCCCGTGTCTCTCTCCTGTTACCCCCACCCCCCTCTCATGCCCCCCGTGTCTCTCTCCTGTTGCCCCCCACCCCCAGTCATGCCTGTGTCTCTCTCCTGTTGCCCCCCACCCCCCGGTCATGCCCCGTGTCTCCCTCCTGTTGCCCCCCACCCATGCCCCGTGTCTCTCTTCTGTTACCCCCCACCCCCTCTCATGCCCCGTGTCTCCCTCGTGTTCCCCCCACCCCCTGCTCATGCCCCGGGTCTCCCTGCTGTTGCCCCCCACCCCCGCTCATGCCCCGTGTCTCCCTCCTGTTACCCCCCAACCCCCGCTCATGCCCCGTGTCTCTCTCCTGTTACCCCACACACCTCTCATGCCCCGTGTCTCGCTCCTGGTCCCCCCTACCCATGCCCTGTTGTGTTCTCTTTATACACCCCGCCTTCCCTTTCCATGGTGTCCATCTTGGTAAAAGATTTTCCTTCCTACACTGGGACGCCACAGGCGTTCTGGTTTGGGAAGACAAATTTTTTTTTTACCTCCCCGGGTTCCCACTTTGAGAATCTAGGATGCTAGTGGTCTTCATCCATTGAAAAGGACGTTATGGTTACGTTGCATTAATAAAAAACTATGAAATTCAATTAAAGAAATGTGTTAAAGGGACGTTATGGTTAAGTTGAACTAATAAAATCTATGAAATTCAGTGAAAAAACGTTGGTAAAGGGACGTTATGTTTAGGTTGCGCTACTAAAAACCTATGAAATTCAGTGAAAAAACTTTGTTAAAGGGACGTTATGGTTCCAAGTAAAACTGAAAAACCCTTGAAATTCGCCAGTTATGGTAAGCTAAGCAACCATAACTCGCGCCACCACCGTGCACTGCGAAGCCTAACACCCAGGACATCAAAGATGACGTCACAAATGTCATTGATGACATCACTGATGATATCACATGTCTGACGCCCCCTTTTTTCCTTTCCTGACATATCTAGGCCACATGATTTTCTTCAGTAAGAGTCAGGAACTAAAAATTGTAAATGTACTATATTTGTAGACTTATCCTTCAAGTATGTTCTTACAATAATTCACTTATGGTCCAGTCATATCATATGAAACGTATACATAGGGGTAGACACAACCTTGAAAGACAGCAATCCTTTTTGTGCATTAAAATTAGCAGTAGAGTTATCAGCACTTTGATAGTTTTGATGTTTTTTTATTACTGTACTTTCCCTGTATATGCTCATATTTTTAACGTCTCTTTAACAAAGTTTTTTCACTGAATATATATATATATATATATATATATATATATATATATATATATATATATATATATATAAAAAACAGAAAAGGGTGTGATGGGCGCACTCAGGTCCCAGCTAGGTGTACCTTTCCACAGTCCAGTTGATGTTCTCCTCCTAGCATGCTTTCTTGCCTCTTGCAATCATCAGGGAGGCAGTCTGTTCAGGTGTTTGTTCAGGTGTTGATGGTTACTACCAATGATGGCCTCAGGGAATTCTGGTTGCTTTAGTCATTCAAGTAGCCAGGAAACAACTCACCCCCCAATTATAAAGTGTAAAACCCCAGTTGGGGGTAGGAGGGAAAACCAACAGTGTGGCTCTCCTGAGTAGGGGCATGTCTCACCCCGGTGCCGCCGCCTCTGGAGCCCGGGACTCACAAAGAACATTTGACAGAAAAGGGTGTGAGGGGCGCACTCTGGGACTCAGCTAGGTGTTCTATGTACTTAGAACATATCTTACCTGAAATAGTAAGTTTACTTAATTTTACTCATATATTTATAAACTTTCTGTATTAGATAAAACAAAATATATTATCTTTTTTTTTTCTCACAGAAATGTCTAGTACTCTGGAATGGCTAGAGGAGCATTTCCCACATGAGGAAATGTCACAACATAGTGAAACTAATGGTAAACACTTTACAATATAAACCATTTAGTTATTATTATTTCATGTATATTTAACATATATATATATTTTTATACAGAGCACACCAAAATAGAAAATACCTCTGAAGAAGCTGTTATGGAAAACACACTTGACAGCATAAAAGAAAAAAATTGATTTATTGTTGACCAATTTTAATAATTTGAAAACTTTTGTTGAAGATCATTTTAAAACAAAAACCTTGTACCATTGTCCCACATGTTCCTGTCCCCCTCACCATATCCCAGTCAATTATCCCCAAACCCTTTCCATGTCCCAAAACGTTTTGATGAGACTTCCATCCCTTCTTCATCTGATACCAATCATGTTGAAACCCCTAATTCTCCTATTTTTGTTTCCGTTTCTGCCTCACCTTCTGTCATAAATTATTAATATATATTAAATAAAGTTACATTTTTGTATTGTGTTGTACTTAGTTTCTGTTCTTTTTTAAAAACCAATGTAGATGTCCGCGGGCAGGGCTGGTGTTCTATAATGTTTGGAAATAAACAAAAATGGGGGTGTCCTGGAGAACACTATACCTGTCCTTGGTGTTCGCTAGCAAGTTAAAACTGTTCTAAGAACACAATTGGTGTTCTGATATGTTCGTAATTAAACAAAATGGAGGTGTCCTAAAGAAAACTATACCTGTCCGTATTGTTCGCTAGCAAGTTGAATCTGTTCTAAAAACACAATTGCTGTCCTGAAATGTTCGTAAATAAACGAAAATGGAGATGTCCTGAAAAACACTGTACCTGTCCGTGGTGTTCGCTAGCAAGTTAAAACTGTTCTAAGAAAACAATTGGTGTTCTGATATGTTCGTAAATAAACGAAAATGGAGGTGTCCTAAAGAACACTATACCTGTCCGTACTGTTCGCTAGCAAGTTGAATCTGTCCTAAGAACACAAGCAGTGTCCTGAAATATTCGTTTGCCATGTGACACACTCTTAATTACTTCAGGACCCGAGCAGTGTCCGTAGAACATCAACGCGCATGCACATACCAATGTCTGTTCTGTGGACGCTGTCCGTATTGTTCTGTGGCAAGTTGAATGTGTTCTAAGAACTCCCGTGGTGTCCTAAAATGTTCGCAAATAAAAAATGGGGGTGTGTTCTAAGAACACACGCGTTGTCCTGAAATGTTCGTAGGAGGTGTTCTGAAGACGCTGTCCGTATTGTTCATTGTCAAGTTGAAAATGTTCTAAGAACACTGATGATGTCCGCGGACATTAAAAGTTTCCATAGGCCATAGTTGAAATGTTTCACTCTATGGGTGTGATATGCTGCGGTGGTTGTGGCCAGGGCATAGAGTGTTGGGTGCATGACCATTTGGTCATGCACCCAACACTCTATGACCTGGTCACAACCACCGCAGCATATCACACTTATGGGAAAGTCATGGACATGTTTCCTAATTCTCAAGTAATATTTTCACGGATTGCGCAGAGACAAATGTGGCTTCGTTCTTCTTCATGTGGTCCACAATGGAAAAAGCAAGGCGCAATGTTAATAAGGCTGTTTGTGCATCTCTAAGAGATTTTGGCATGTCCTCTTTTCACAATTAAAATATTATGTTTCGTAGTACATACAATTTTCGCAGAGATGGAGTCCATCTTACTTATGCTGGCAATCAGATTTTTCTGAGAAATTTACAAAATGCATTGCAACCTTTTTTAGAAATACAGCCTCCATTTTGAAGTAGGCATTAAGTATTTATAATTTTGACATACAAACACCTCCCAAAGGCTCTTTTCAGAGCCACCACTTCCTCCCAGAGAAAAATGCAATGGTTACAATAGGGTAGCACCCCAATTTTTTTATGTTTGAGAACTGTCCGCAGACTTTCAAGAAATACAAAGGGCCCTGCTTTATTTATCTTCACTTCTATTTTTTTAACTGTGAAAGGCGGCTCTGAAAAGAGCCTTATTTTTTTGATTTTTGTTCTTTTACAGCTGAGAGAGGAAGATGTAGAGTGGGTTTACTTGGGTAGTGAGTAGGTCTTCTCGTGCTCTGAAACAATAGTCTCAAAAGCACTCCGAAGTCGCTCCCCCCTGCAGAGTACTGTGTCACAGTACATACATACAACTGTGACCCTCGAAAGGTAAGGGTCATCCGTATTCTGTGTGGCCTGCGAGGCAGCTGGAGGAAGACGCTGTCCCACAGAGGTGGTCCTTGTGGTGACAGGATCAGAAACAGAGGATGAAGTAGAGGAAATCAACCTACTACGTTCTTCGCAAGGTACAACCTTGCGAATAGCCCCAGAGTGAAATGACCTCAGGTGTCGCTTCATGGTCATGGTCCCAAAGCTGTACGAACCGTGCTTCCATTGCAGGTGACACGGTTCGCACGAGCCTTAGGACCATTCCCATGAATGGTAAACAACCACCACACCCAAGACTCACGCCTAGTGCGGGTAGTAGGGATTTCCTCTACCTCATTCTCATCCTCTGCATCCTCACTCCTGTTCCCCTCTTCAGGCCCTTGGGAAGGTGGTGGTGGTGGAGGGGGTGGGGGTGGTGCAGAGGCAGATACAGGTGGCAGCAGTGGAGCCATGGTTGCCATAAGGTTCTTGATTGAAATCTCCAAGTGGCAGCAAAAATCGCAGTGCTCTGAAGAATAGTCAGAAACACAATGAGAATAAGCTCTAGGGCGTGGTCTTTTATAGGGGGGCTTGTACACGGTCCGCGGACATGCGCGCTGTCCGCGGACAGATTGAACACAGAAAAAGTTTCAAAAAGTATGTAGAAACTCATGATTAGTATGTGGGACTTGTGCTATGGTGAGTTTTTATGGAAAAATATTATGGATTACTTGAAAATGTACTTTTTAATTGTTCAGGGACACAAACAGTGTCCGCATTCAGAACACACGATCAGCGTGGGCGTGGTCACATGATCCCTTTGCGAACATGTCCACGAAGGAAGCACCTGTTCGCAGGACACCAAATGCACGGACATTGGTTTGCGCATGCGCATTGATGTTCTACGGACACTGTTCGGGTCCTGAAGTAATTAAAAGTGCGTCACACGGCGAACGAGCATTTCAGAACAGCAATTGTGTTCTTAGAACAGATTCAACTTGCTAGCGAACAGTACGGACAGGTAGAGTGTTCTTTAGGACACCTCCATTTTCTTTTATTTATGAACATTTCAGGACACCAATTGTGTTCTTATAACAGTTTTAACTTGCCATTGAACAATACGGACAGCGTCTTCAGGACACCCCGTGCGAACATTTCAGGACAACTCGAGAGTTCTTAGAACACTTTCAACTCGACAACGAACAATACAGACAGCGTCCTCAGGACACCCCCTACGAACATTTCAGGACAACACCTGTGTTCTTAGAACACACCCCCATTTTGTTTATTTGCCAACATTTCAGGACACCTCGAGTGTTCTTAGAACACATTCAACTTGCCACATACCAATACGGACAGCGTCCCCAGAACAGACATTGCGTTGCGCATGCGCGTTGATGTTCTACGGACACTGTTCGGGTCCTGAAATAATTAAATGTGCGTCACACGGCAAACAAACATTTCAGGACACTGCTTGTGTTCTTAGAACACATTCAACTTGATAGCGAACAGTACGGACAGGTAGAGAGTTCTTTAGGACACCTCTATTTTCGTTTATTTACGAACATTTCAGGACAGCAATTGTTCTTAGAACAGTTTCAGCTTGCTTGCGAACAAAACGGACACATATTGAGTCCTCAGAACACCCCCATTCACTTTATTTAGAACATTTCAGAACACCCGTGATGTCCGCAGACAAATCGAACACAAAAAAGCATCTACCGCATAAAAAAGCACAACATTTAACCTATCTCATACCCCCCCATCCTCCCCAAACACTTCTACACACCAACACACTCTACTAAATACACATTTTCAACAAACATTCGCCGCGCTGTCTGCGAATCCAAGATGGCGGGCGCTACCGAAAATCTCACGCGCTTCACGCTTCACACCGCCCAATCGGCGAACACGCCGCATGTCCGCGGACATGACGTAGGCCGCTCGGCCAATCAGGACACCCTCCGCGGAGCGAACAGGGAAGTCCGTCCGCAGACCGAACACAGATATCACTAATTTTTTTTACCTACTTTTTGGTCATTTTAGCATGCTTTTGTAAATTTTGTGAAAATCCGTCCAGTAGTTTTTTTAAAAAGACCAAAAAATAGGTCACGAAAAATGAGTGATATCTATGTCCAATCCGCGGACACATTTCCCTATTCGCTCCGCGGACAGTGTCCTGATTGGCTAATCGGCTTACGCCATGTCCACGGACATGTGACGTGTTCGCTGATTGGATGGTGAAGAGCGTTGAGTGCGTCAGATTTTTTAGAAACGCCTGCCATCTTGTATCCGCGGACATCCACGGACAGTGCAGTGACACATGGTGGAGAACTACAATTTTGGCAATTGTGTTGGTGTGTAAGAGCGTTTGGGGAGGGTAGGGGAGTAACAGATGGGTCAAATACTGTATTTATTTAGGTGGCAGGCAACCCTGTTGTGTTTGTCTTATCCGCGGACAGCCACGCTGTCCGGGTTGTCCGTAATTGGGCAATTGGGGGTGTCCTAAGGACACTATTCCTGTCCGTGCTGTCCGCAGATACGTTGAAACTGTTCTAAGAACAGGCGCGCTGTCCGGGGTGTCCGTAAGCAATCAAAATGGAGGTGTCCTAAGGACACCTCCCAAGAGGACCCAAGAGTCTTGGGTGCATGGCCTAAGACCGTAGGCCATAGGCCATGGACCCAAGACTGTAGGCCGTGGCCACAACCACCGCAGCATATCACACCCATAGAATTGAATATGTATGAAATATTTGCAAATCTACAGTTTATGTACTGTTTGATTTGTATAGTTTGTATGTGAAGTTTTGGGTACATCATGCCATTAATATTGCAGAGTTTGGTAACAAGCACTGCAGTATAACATATCCATAGAAGTAAACATTTTTCATTGTGGTGTACGGTTACATGTTTGTTAATGGCTGTGTTATGGAGCTGCATTTATGAGTTGTACTTATCATAATATACTTACTGTTTGGTTTGGTAACTGGAGCACATATATTCTTTGTCAATTTCTGTGATAAAAGAAAAGATCATGTTAGTGTCGGTAGTTTGGGAGGATTTATAACATTGAATAATAGACATCTTTGATTAATTTCGACCCTCATATTTAGTAGATTACAAACCAGTGTACTGTGCAATTTGCTCAGTTTGTGTGTGTGTTGTTAAATCATTGAGTCTGTGGGAAAAAAAATCCATGTTGGATTAAAAAAAAACTTTATTTTTTCTTTTGGTACAGTACATTTATTTTTGTGTTTTCAGTGTTTACTTGTTGTTTCTGGCTAATGTTGGCTTGTTGCAGATTGTTAGATACTTGTTGAATTGTAACTGATTATACTTTTTATTTATATGCTCAAGTTGTTAATCTATCTGTTGGGTTGTTGCAAAATCTTGGGGCAGTTAGATACCTGTTGGCGTATTCTAACTGTTTATTTCTTCTTATAATTTAGTGGTATTGATTTATCTGTTTGGTTGTTGCAGAATCTTGGGGCAGTTAGATACCCGTTGGCGTATTCTAACTGTTTATAATTTTTAATTGAAGTTTTATTAATGTTTATGCACAGATTAGTTATTAGTGGTATTGATTTATTTGTTTGGTTGTTGAAAAATTTTGGAGCAGTTAGATACCTGTTGGCGTATTTTAACTTTTTATAGTTCTCTAATTGAAGTTTTGTTAATGTTTAAGTACAGATTAGTTATACAATTTTGCTTTTAAAAAGATTAAATAAATGTTCATAAGATTTGCTGGTAATCTCGAACTTTAGAATAATGGTACGATCATTATATTCAAACCATCCACAATTCTTTTTATATATGCAGTGTAGTGACCTGCATTGGTTGTGGCTCCTGCGTGGTAGACTTTACCTATTGTTGTGAATGTTTTCTTACCAAGAGATACTTGACCATCTGTGAATCCAGTCAGCTTGAAGTTGATTTTGGTGCCATCTGCATTGTAACGTAGAAGCGTTAATATTACGTATTTACTATGTGTTTGTATTAGAAAGGTGGAGCGATTATCTGAATTGCAGGTAGTGCATCATCTGCCATGGTTTGCATTTTGTGCAAGTTGCTGAAATGAACGGATTCACAGTTAGGTATAGATACATACACAAAACGTTCATTAGGGATTTGTTCATATTGCATATTGTTGCACAGAGTGCATGTATGCTCCCACATTTATGAAATCTGGAAGATTTCATTTATAGGCATGTTTTTGTTTTCCAGTACTCGCAGCAAGTACATTAGAAATTCTTATGGATCTTCTTGTGGGTTTATAGTGAATTTCACCATTCCAGTACAGTAGTCCAATTCTTGTCTTATTCCATGAACACTATATGTGTTGTCAGGATTGTTAGTTGCATTTCTTTGAAGGACTAACATTTGCGAACACATTTGGTCTGTACTGTGAAAGTAAATGTCAATAATTGGTGGCAATTGAAATGGAATATTGATTGCTACATTTGCACAGCAATTTACACCAGTTATATTTGAAAATTTGAATGGACCAGATAGTTCTGTGTCCATGTCATTTTATGGAGTGTGTTGCTTCTTTGAAGAACTACCTGAGTTACTTTGAGTAATAGATTCTTCTTTGGTTGTACTAATTGATGTAGCATTAGTTTCTTTTACTATCTTTGGAGGATTTGCAGGGACATCCTGTTGCATTTCTGTTTGAACTAGTTTTCTTTTACAACGTTTTGCTTTTTGTGGAACAGGATTTGTTTTTAGATGGGGGTGTATGGCGAACATAGTCTATTGTATTCTAAAATGCAAGGAATATCGGCGTTTACATTACTTGCATCAAAGTTGATTAGAAATAGACTGTCAAGTGTACGTAAGTGTGATAGTGCTACGTAGCTCATGCCTTCTTTAAAGACTGTGTTCCCAATATCTATCAATGCTTTATCTAAGGTAAGACCTTGTGATTTATGAATGGTGACTGCGTATGCTAGAGAAAATTGTTCTCTGCGTACATACATGTCTTTGAAAAGAAGGAATCGAGCAGTTGAGTGCCCGATCCTTTTTACTTATGAAAGTTTGTCAAAGAAAATATTGACTAACTGAATGTTGTCACCTGGGTATGTTTCAAAGCCAACAACTTTACCCAGTGCTCCATTAACTAGTCCTTGCTCCACGTCACGGTTACGTTTAAGCATTACTCTACAGTTTAAAGATAATTTTAATATTTTCTCCAAACCAGCTGTGTTGGAGATTGAATTTTCTAAGGTATTTAGTCTTGCTGTGGCTTGTTGACACATGGGTAGTGTCATACCATGTACGTCCAGTTTGTCTGTTGCAGAACTTTCAATTATTGGTTGCATTTCTTTTTTCAACCTTGTTTCACTTACAAAACAAATAGTTTTTCTCTTTATTTAGATAATTTAACTATAATGGAACGATAGTATTTAATTCATTTGACATCTATGAACCATCAATTGATGGATTTTATAAAGAGTGCAGGGGACGGGAGGGCTCCTACCTTTGGATCCTCGTTTCTTTCTCTACTTACACGTAACAGTGATCTGTGCCAGGATCACGTTTCCTCCCCCGCACCTAAAAAGAATATCTAAATTACCACACATATAGTAAGTCTAGTTTACAATTTGAACACTTGGTAGTGCACCTACTTATCCCCCCTTTTTCATTGAATTTGGAACAGCTTGCAAGAGTTGGCATCAAGGACATACAATTGACATTGTTGTGTGCTAATTGTTCCATGACATCAGCAGCACATGAGTTATGGCCATAAAGTGAATGGCTGTACCAGGTTTTTAATATTGCTTGTGCTTCTTGAGATAGTACACCAACTCTAATACTTTTTAAAATGTTGGCGTAGGTGAGGTCTGCAGACTGGCACATGTTTTCTGTTAATTCTCTGAATTGTAAATGTTGCCAAAGGTTGACAGTTTTACGGCATAGTTTGTGTCCTAAGGTTTTAAAAATAGGTTCACCTTTCACTGGTGTCAAGTGAAGAAGGTCTCCGAAAACAATAATGTTTTTTTTCCTCCAAAGAGCTCTTCGTAATTTGTTTTAAGTACTTCTTGTAATCTGAGGTGAATCAAAGCCAACATTAGGTTGGAGACCATGCTCACTTCATCAATTAGTAGCATTTTCATTTGTTTTAACACTCTGCGTAGTTCCATTGCAGCTTCTATAGAAAGTTTGTAATATTCTAATTTGTTTTGGTGTTCTGCTGGAAAGAGTAGTAATCGGTGTAAAGTGACACCGCCTATGTTGTAGGCAGCTAAACCTGTGGGGGCAGTTACAACAGCTGACAGTTTGGTGTTTAATTGTTGAAGGAACTTGCTGATGATTTTTATTAAGAGTGTTTTGCCTGAACCAGCTTCACCACTGACATATAGTAGTATGTTTGTAATGTTGGCAGGTACATTCTTTATTTTCATGTTGTACACCATGTGCAATTTCTTTTGTTATTTCCTGAAAAATGCTACGCTGCTCATTGTTCAGTTTTGATTGTAGTACAGTTAAGTCTTCTGTATCTTCTTCATAGTGACACATGGTGTTTTCTACTTCTGTCATAGCTAATTCTGCCTCATTTGCTATTAGTGGCTGTCCCAGTGGTTCTTGGCTTCCTGTTACAGAAGGTTGACTACTGTCGGGAGTGTCCTTATCTAGTTGGGCCTGGAGTTCTTTTTCGTGTTCATTGTGCAGCATTGTTTTGTACTGTGCAAAGTTTACATCGGTTATAGTGCTTTCATTTGCTTTGAAAGCGTCTTCATAGGAGTCATAGTTATCTAGTGTCTCTTCTTCTTTTCTCCATGGTTTAAAGAGTTGTAGCAGGGACATGTAATATAGTTCTTTATGTTGAGGAGTTTTTAATGACAATTTAATATGATTAATTAAGGTAAGTTTTACTAAGCTGCCTTCACAATTTGTCACTCTGTATCTACCCTTTTTTCCATCGGGTTTTATATTATTTTTGTATGTGAAGTTTTGGCTATGTGGTATAGACACATGGTTTCCAAAGTGGTACTTCTGTTTGGGTAGTATGTCTAGCAAATTGTTTTTCAAAATGTCTTGGCTGTTGGGATCCTTTTTGGCTATTGTTTCTATGTCATTGTATGATTTGAACTATTTTTCTAGATTTAGCAGGACCAAGACTTAGCCATACTGTATTTTCAGATTTTCCATACAAAGCAGTACCGGTTAAATGATCTGCAGCTTCATAGGAGCCACATTCTCTATGGGAGAGCATTTTTATGCCCAAGCTGTACAATTACTGAGACAGTGTTTTGTCTGATGATGGGTCATTCCAGAGGTCTTGAAGCTCTGTTTTTTCTGCTTTTGTTAAGTAGGCTGTAACATATTGTGCAACTGCAGTGGAATTGGCTGCAATGTACTGCACATCTATGCTTGCATTCCATAATAGGGCAATGATTGCATTGTAATCATTGATATATTTTGCATCTTCTGTTCTTTTTATGTAATATATGTTTTTAGGTGATTTACCTTTAACACTATGTCTAACTGAAGACATGAAGTTGTTCACTTCACCTGTTTCTGTAACCGGTCTAGGGACACCAAAGCCCCATTTGGTGTAGTATTTCCCTTTGTTATTGTATTTGCAACAACAATATTTGCCACATTTGTGTCTTTGAAATTGTACAATTTGTGCATGAAGATCACTATTTGTTGCTTCTGATGGAATTTCACAAGTGAAATATTTTTCGATAAACTGTAAAACAGTGGCATCACTGTCTTGGCCAAATTTAGGAGTATCTTTAATCCATAAAAGCATGTGGATATGTGGTGCTCCTCTGGCTTGGTATTCTTTTCTACAAAAGAAGTGTTGCACTTCTCCGAGGGGAGGAACAGTTTTATTACAAATAAAGTGTAGCATAGCAATGAAGTGATGATGGAAATATCTTGAAACATTAACAGGATCTAGAGAGCAAAATTCTCCAGGCGTTAGTATATCTGTTTGTTTTGTTTTTGTTTGATATGCGTAGGAAATCATGTAAATCTTCCCATGCATATTTTGCACAACTTAATGTAACAAACCAAGTGGGTGGGCCAAGGTTTCTTATCATACAACGTACATCTCCGTGATGTCAGAACCAGTACTCTTTAGTACCACGCATGCTTGCTAACAGATTTGTAATGCTTGATTGTAAAACCTCATCTTTTTCTTGCACTTTTTGTAGTAATTGCGTAGCTGACATATTTTGAAAGTGGGTTCCTGATTTTAATGTGTGCAACTCTGTAACATAGAGTTGCTAGTTCACCTTCAAAGAGTAGGTGGAATATGTATTCCACATTTTGTCTAAATCTGGGATCTTCAGAATATATTTGTAACAATCGGTATTCTGATGCTGTTATCTGAATAGGTCTATCTTCGTACCTTACTCCTTTGCCAGTAGGAAAGAGTAGAGGAAAAGCATATGCTTCTATACTTTTTTCCCATATGCTGATTGGTGATCCTTTGGTTTGTCGCATTTGGTAAGTTTCTAGTGCATCATCTATGGTGTCATTAGAGTGTAATGGATGAATTGTATATTGGTCTAAAATATTGGATACTGTAGCAGGATCTAGAAGGTCATATTGACCAGTTTCTGGGGACTCTTGAATTATTTCAGTTGTTTCCCTTAAGTTTTCTTCAATATTTATTTTTTTGTAGTACTCATTATTGTCTTTTAGATATTGCAAGCCTTGTCTAACTTTATGTAAGTCTACAAGTTGTTGCCAATTTTTTTTGTCTTTTGTAGGTACACCATTTACTAAGACAATTAAAGATTGCTCTATTGGACGTTGCACTCCCAGAGTGTGCACATTTTCTTTTAGATCTAATGGTAAATAAACTACTTTGACACAAATGCCTTTCACCAATTCAGAGGGAGGTAATTTTTCTGTTTTTGGTTGAAGGCATATTATTGCTTGAAATGGGTGCACTGTTTGAATTATGTTGCTCTCATATACATTGAGTTGTTGCAGGGGTTTTGGTAGTGGGAATAATTCCAAATGATTTGTGATAGCACGTGAAGGAGTTTGATTGTTGTCAAGTTTTGTAGTGCAATAACTGCAAAGTATTAAGGGGTCAGTTATTTCGTATTTGTTTTCTGCTATAAGGTAGAGAGCTAATTCAAACCATTTTGAGTCTTCATTGTTTTCTATTTTGTATGTTACGTCTATAGTTTTTGTGTTACTTTTATGAAAAGTTCTGTGGCAACACACACACATGGTTTGGTACTTCAGCGTATGTACTTTTAAATTTTAGTATTTCTTTTTTGTATGTGTGTAGTAGAAGATTGCCATCCGTACAATTGTTGCTAGTCTGTTGTACAGCTACTGTATTTTGTAAGTGGCTTTCACTTCCAAAATATTTTTTCTGGATATGCTCTATTTGTTCCAGTAGGTGTTTGGCTGTACCATGTAGACGATTGTTATTTAAATTGGCTATTGCCAAAGCCGGACTTTTAGCATAGAACAGTTTATAGACTAGATTTCCTATAGTTGAATGATGTGTTGATATCATTTTGATATGATGGAAGGTGCTTTTGCAAATAGGTCCTGAAATGCAGGCCAATGAATGTCCTTGTAGTCCTGTGTATTTGCGCACTGGACAGGTATCCATATTTTGCAGCCGTTTCATTTTGATTTTGTCTTTGCCTTTTACATATTGATTAAGGAACTGTCGTAAAGATTTGAAAGAATTTTTGGCAATGTCACACATTGACGTGCATGGCCATTTGTATACTAGACGTTCTGTTTCAGTCGAATGATTGTTGGATTATTTTGGATTATGGTATTATTACGTTTTTCATAACCTCGTCCACTGCTATGTATGGCAATTGTGTTTGTTTGATTTTGTTTGTATGCTTCTTCATTAAAATATGGTTCTGTGCTCGTGGTGTGACTCCATTGACCTCCACAGATATTTAAGAAGTTATTTTTGTTGACATTCTGTTTATTGAGAAGTCTTTTTTGTAATTTAGTAGTTAGTTTTGTTAGTGGTTTCATTCTGTTTAACAATAAAATAAATAACTTTCTTTTGAGAAGGATTACCCTGTCTATCAAAGCTTCAAAGATTAATATTCCACGCTAGGTTTTAAGGGTTGTGCATGATTTGTCTCCTGTTTTTATAAGATTCTGAAGGACTCTGTGGCAGAACATTTTTGCTAAAATACTTTTTTGGTTACTTGCCATTATATCAAGATTTATAGTAGCAGTTTTAGCAGTAGTGGTAGCTGCATTCTTGTTAATCATTTTCTGTTTTCTTCTACATTTTGATAGAGGAGGCAAAGTTTCTGTACTGGAAGATTGTTTTGTTTTTCTAAATGCCTGTATTAGCTGTTTTGTTTGAACTTTTTGTACAAACTCTGCTAGAGATGGATGCTTACTTTGGACACTTTTATTTTCATTTGCTCTATTTCTGTGTTGCTTTCTACGGACTTGCTTTCTGGTAGGCATTCTGTGGGGTCTGTTGAAACAAAAAACAAAGGTATGGGTTGGGCTGTTGTGCAATGTATACGGGCTGTATGCATGAGTGTCTGAGTATGATGGTAAAGATGTATGTGGTGGTGTGTAATTGTGCATTGGGCAGCTACAATTGGGAAGGCTATTCTTCTATTTGTGTGTTACTATACTGCGGTTCAGATGACAGTAGAAAGTGAGCTAGTGGTGAGGAGAAGCACTAATAGTAAATCTAATGGTATAAAATTAAAACAGTTCATTGTTTTGTAATACTAACATTCTAGGGGTTGAGTTATGTTATTTGTGTTCTGAAAAACAAGGATTTGTGTGTCATTCTGCCTGCTAATCCCTATTTAATAAATGGTGATTTGTGAGCAGAATGGTGCACAAATCTTTGTTTTTTTGGTGCACAAATTACATGAATCAACCGCACAACAAAACAGTAAGTTATAGCAATTAAACTGAAGGGGAGAAGGAGAGTAGTGCAGTAGAACTGAGAGGGAGGGGTGGGAAAGAGGAGGAGGAGGAGGAGGGAAACAGATGGGGTGAAGGGTGAGATTGGGGAAGGAGGAGGGAAATTATCAAGGAGATAAGGCAAGGGGGGAGAGGTTCCATGGCGGGAAATGTAGAAGGAGAGATTTGAGGGAAGTGTGGAATGAGGAAAAGATAGAAATAGAGCAGAGCCAGAGAGGTAAGGAGTTCCAGTGGAAGGGGGCTAGGAGATGGAAGGAGCGGAAACGGGATGTGGCACAAGGGGAAGGAGGAACAGTGTGGTCAGCAGAGCGAAGGGAGTGGGAGGGAGTGTAGAAAGAGAGGAGGGAGGAGAGATAAGGGGGAGCAAGACTATGGAGATATTTAAAGACTAGGCAGAGAAATTAAGGTCGTATTGTACTCTTTTATTTTTTGTGGAATGAGCAGGTTTCTTTGGAGTTGTTGTTTGTAGTTCAGATGCTGCTGTTTTCCAGGAGAGTGGTCTTCACTGCAATTGTAAAAGAAAGAAGTTAGTAATTTTGTGTGTTTATAGCACTGATGTTAATTGAGATGTTGATTTTTTATGTTTTTGTAGTAGTATTATTGTTTGATATCTGAACATAGTGTATGCATACAGTTTCATTTGACTATGTGCAGCATTTATATTTTATTTACAATATTTTGGTTCAACATGCTTTGCAAATGAGTAGAATATTAACTGTATGAAACTCACTTTGTTTTTTAAAGCTGTGTTCTAGAATGTTAGGAGAAAGAAGAAATAATGATATGTTTATTTAGCAATTTGTATAGGGTAAATGGCAGAAACTGTATAGAAAAGTATGGAATGTATGCATTTGTGAAGGTGTGGGTAATAAAGCACAAGGATGTGATTTACAGGTAGTGGTTTTATTTCAATGATAGTGTCTGTGTGCGAGTTTATGAAGACGCATGACCTTTTACTAGCTGTGTGCAATTTTATAATACACTACTAAGTGTTTTTCCACAATTATATTGTTATTTCTCCCATCTTCTAATATATATTTTTTTAGATAGGCGTGTGTGTAAAAAAAACAAAATTATATAGCAGACAGGTTTGGAAGTGACAGTTGATTATAGCAGATGGGAAAAATGACAGTAAGTTCATTTTAAAGGTTATACAGGTTAAGTTGCAGTTACTCTGTTTATATGCATTTATAAGTGTTGTACATGTACTGTGCAGAAAATATGTAGTTTGTATTCCTGCATGTGGATATGCATGCAGCTGCAAGTAGAAATCTTGGACACTTGTAGAGTAGTTTTTGTAGTAGGTGCTTTCCAATGATGAGACTTGTACTCAGAGTGATCAACAGTATATTTGAAGTGCTGAACTCCGATGATGGAGTTAGATGTAGAGGTCTTGGATGTGATTGGTGGATGGTTGTGTGACTGGTTAGCTGTATCCAATGAGGGAATGGCACAGAGAGTGAAGTGAAATGGTAGAAGGGCTGTCCAAGTTACAATAAGTCCACGAACATGGCGGTAGTGTCCTGGGTGTTAGTCTGAGCAGTGCACAGTGGTGGCGCGAGTTATGGTTGCTTAACTTACCATACCTGGTGAATTTCAGGGGTTTTTCGGTTTTACTTGGAACCATAACGACCCTTTAGCCAAGTTTTTTTACTGACTGTCATAGGTTTTTAGTAGCGCAACTTGACCATAACGTCCCTTTAACAAAGTTTTTTTTACTGAATGTCATAGGTTTTTAGTAGCATAACTTAACCATAATATCCCTGACTTTATATACATTTAACATAGGACATACTGAACCCCCAGCTAGTGAGTTTGATATCCGCGGACTCTTCGTATGCCCGCGGACAGACGCGAACAACAGCAACAGTACCCAAAAACTCAGGGGGTATCTTAAATTGTTATATTATGCCATATGAACACTGCAAAAGTTCACAAACCAGCACACAAACACATTATATGTAGTAATAAATAAGAAGTGTAACCTATATTTGTAACACATCAACCATTCATTTAAATATCATATGTACTAAATGGAATATACCAAAAGAAGAAATATGGGCTTCCAACATAATTACCTCACAGAAACTGCAGAGCTACAAACCAGTAAGAACACAACTTACCAGAAGCTAGTAAGTAAACTTCATTTTTCTTAAATAGTTCTATAAATATATTTACATACAATAAAAGTGATATAATATTCTTTTCTCACAGAAATGTCCAGTACTTTGGAGTGGCTTGAGGAGAATTTCCCACGTGAGGAAATGTCTGAAGATAGTGAGCCTAATGGTAGACACTTCTCTATATAAGCCAATTAAAAAGCATTACTTTATATACACTTAACATATATATCTTTTTTTTTTCTACAGACCATACAAACATTGAAAATATTACACAAAAAGATATATTGGATAAGACTCTCCAGCGCATGGAAGAAGAAATGGACGTGCTCATGGCAAATTTCAACAATTTGAAAAACTTTGTGGAGGATCACATAAAAGAAAAAATTAGATACCATTGTCCCACATGTACCTGTCCCCCCCCTCCATATCCCAGTTAATTATCCCCCAAACCATCTCCACGAAGAAAAACTTTTTGATGAGACTTCCATCCCTTCACCTCCTCCTATCAATCCTCTTGAAACCCCCAATTCTCCTGTGTTTGTCTCAGTTTCTGCTTCCCCTTCTCTTTCATAAATTTTCCATCTATATATAATAAAGCAAAATTATTATATGTGTCCTAATTCAGTTCTTTTTTCTGTTTTTTTTTAAAAAGGCAGTTGAGGTGTCCACGGACAGCGCGGTTGTCCGGGATGTCCGTAATCAAACGAAAATGGGGGTGTCCTAAGGACACTATACCTGTCCGTACTGTTCGCAGGCAAGTTGAAACTGTTCTAAGAACACACAAGGTGTCCTAAGGACACTATACCTGTCCATACTGCCTAAAGAACATCTACGCACATGCGCACCACACCCGTAAGTTCTCCAAACAAGGCTCCTGTCCGTTACTGTTCACGTCGCTTCTGTCGCACTTTTAATTAATTTCAACCTGACCACACAGGCGGTAGCAGCCACTCTGGACATGCAGAAGGCATTTGACTCGGTCTCGTGGAAATACCTCTGGCGAGTTCTCGAGAAATGTAAGTTTGGCCCTAACTTCCGAACCTTCGTTAAGCTGCTCTATACCGCCCCCTCGGCCAGAGTTCGCACAGAGGATAGGTGCTCCATCCCCTTCCAGATATCAAGAGGGACACGACAGGGATGCCCGTTCTCCCTGCTAATCTTCGCCATAGCCATTGAACCCTTCGCTGACATGATTTGCCAGTCACACTCTCATAGGGGATTGCGCACAGCGGGTCAATCCGATATAGTTTCCCTGTGCGCTGATGACGCTCTCCTTTACATCCGCTCCCCGGAAACCAACCTCGCCCCTATCCTGGCATATGTTGCCCGATTCGGAGACATATCTGGGCTGAAAGTAAACTGCTCCAAATTTATATTATTCCCACTTACTGACTCCACACAACCCCCTTTGGATTTATGGGGATTCACCTGGTCTCAATCTAGCATCACATACCTGGGGGTGGTAGTTTCTTGACACACGGTGAAACTGCGCGAGGACAATTACCAGAACTATCTGACAAACCTGGCCACAAAAACTTCCAGCTGGACTAGGCTCCCCATTTCACTAGCAGGTAGGATTGGCATACTTAAAATGGTAGTATTACCTCAACTCCTTTATTGTTTCACCTACCTGCCGATATGGCCAGGGGACGCACTCTTCAAATCACTACGCCATATAAGTAACACCTTCCTTTGGCATTCAGGTGCAGTCCGCCTCAAACTGTCTACGCTGACCACCCCCAAGGAATTAGGCGGGTTTAACGCCCCAGATTTCACTAGATACTTGGTGGTAGCCCAATCCTAATTTGCATCTCATTGGTTTAACACCACTGACCCCCCTGCATGTTCGGTTGGAGAAACTAACGGTTTCTGACCGGGTGATTGGCTCCCTTATCCTTAAACCTATACCTCCTGACCCCAACTCCGCGGACCCCGTGGCTAGCACATCCTTAGCATTAGCCAAACTCTGGGCAATGGTCAACACACCTCACCCATTCCACGGGGACCTGCCACTGTGGAACTTCTTCCCTGATGTCCCACCTATCCCACAATCTATCGTATCTGACACTCCGCGATACCTATGAGCAGGACAATTTCATTGAGTGGTCTCCCACTCAACTGAACTCCCTCTTTCCCTCAAGCGTCGGCCCTCAGCGTGGCTACAATACTCCTCGCTCCGGAGGAATCTCAAATCCAGATACCCTGATTTCCCCACGCTACCGCCTGACGAACCCATAGTTGCGGAACTCTGCTCCTCTTCATTCTTCAAAGGAAAGGTGTCAAGTCTCTACTCCTTATTGCAGGCTAGAGCAGTCCCCGCCTTTACCAAGTTGAAATGCAGCTGGGAGGAGGATCTTGGGGTCGAGATCAACGGTGAGAGATGGTCCCGAATGTGTGCTCGCACCCACGACGTGTCTTATAACCCTAAATTTAAGTTAATACAATTTAAGGTGCTGCACAGGTATCATCATACACCAAAGAGACTACATCACATGTTCTGTGACTTTCCTCCCAATTGCCCCAGGTGTGGTACTGATCAAGCATCTTACATCCAAATGCTTTGGCACTGCCCTCACCTGACCCAATTCTGGACTGACATCTGCTCCACCTTATCAGACATACTGGAGCACACTATTGTCCCCACCCCACTACATTGTCTCTTCTATGACCTCCCCCAGTTGGGGCGCAACTCTAAGAAACTGGCGGGTCTTTGTATGTTGCTAGCAGTACGCTGCATATTGATGTGTTAGCTCCGCCCTAAGGCACCTACCTACACACAGTGGCTCAGGACAATTACATGGGCACATGACACGGAAGAGGCCTGGAGCGCAATGCAATGGGTTCAGGGCCTGTGTGTGACTGGCTATTACTCCAGCCGGCGGAGAGGAAGTGGGGAAGCAAGTGGTCTGTCATGGGCTGCCTTATTGGTCTTTTGAGTAACTTTTCTGTGGCCATTGTTGGAGGAGGAGCATCACAGGAGTCTGTGCCTGCAACAACCTTAAAATACCACTTGCTGCGCGGAGCGCGCGCAGAGAGGAAGTGGGGAAGCAAATGGTCTGTCGTGGTCCGTTGGGGGACAGAAAAGGAGAAGGTACTTTATTATGTGTGTTGGTTTGCTGTGAGGAAATATGGTCCGCTAATTTACACACTACTCTTCACAACAGTCACTATGACTTTGAAGTAACTTACCAAACCAGTCACATATAAATTTGAGTGACAGTTATATTGCTATATTGGTGGTGACGTGAGCAGCTGCAAGTCAGGTGGTCGGAAGAGTTGTTCACAGTGGAGAACTGTACCCTGAAAAACTGAAATCTGCGGGAGACGGCAGAGCAGCGCCGCCTTGATTCAGTGCAGCTGATATTGTGCCCGAAGGGCGGAGGTTGCGGCGAGCCAAGCCGAGCTCAGACCTCAGTGGGAGACTGCAGAGCTGCATCTCTTTGATCCCACTGGTTAGGTTTTGCTTTTGAAGAGCCGTGAGCGACTGTGTGCCGAGTGTCTGAACCCAGTGGGAGACTGCGGAGCTGCGTCTCTTTGATCCCGCTAAGTAGGTTTTTTGTTTTGAAAAGCTGTGAGCGGTTGCATGCCGCGTGTCTGAATACAGTGGAAGTCTGTGGAGCTGCCTCGTCAGATCCCGGTTAGCGGGTTAGCTTTTGTTCAGGCGACCCGCAAGTGTTTTGTGAGTTCTATTGCCAGATCCCCAAAAGTCTGTGTTGCAAGCAAAATAAATAAATAAACTAAAAGGGGAAAACCCCCGAATTCAATTGCCAGCTACTGGGCAGCAGACAAGCCCTGGAGTTAGGGACTGTGAATTGGGGGCAGTCAACTGTGCAGGGGCAGCCTGTGGGCCAGATTCTATAAGTGACCTCATTGCCAGTTAATACAAACTTCCCGAGCATTCGAAGTGTAGCGTAAAGTGTGAGCTCATAATTTCGAATTGTTAAATATCTGATGGAAATAGCAGTTGTGTATAAACATCCATCACAAGTTCACGTGCCACCCTGTTGTGTGTATACTTGTGAGCACAAAGCAAACTCTAACGCATTTGCACTTTAAGAAGTGGGAAGATTGAACGCACAGCCTTTTAAATCATTGCTGTTATATATCCCCCCATGGAATCTGCTTTGAGGAATGGTAAGCAAATTCGCGACTCCATAAAGAAGATGGCAGATAGTAAAATGCCCCAGAAAAATTATGATTCCAGGCATTCCCTTGGGACTGGTCAAAAGTCCTTACTATCTTTATCTGTCCAAGAAGAGGTGTGCGCTGCTCCTAAAGAAAACTTACCTTCTGCCCCGCCCATTCCCCAAAATTATGGCACCAGAGGTAATGGAAGAGTTTAAACCAACACAAAGAAATGCACCCTTCAGCTTAAAGGCTGCTAATGATTCTGCTGTGAAATTTAAAGTGACAGCATCAGGGATTGTAAATGATCATTTGAATTCCAATGAAGGTCCATACGATATTTAATTTGCACCCCCGTCAGACACCTCCATGATCGCTCCGGGGGTAATTGCGGCAATTGAACTGCGAATTAGTCTTTCACTTGGCCCTCCACCCCCCCTTCTGCTGCGAGTGTATTTCGTGAACAGGTGCTGCACCAGTTTCTTTGCCTTCCTTGTCCAATTTATATGCCAACTGCACCAAGCCTAATTTATTCTTTGGGGCCAATAAGCTTGCTAGTTCTCCTGTAAGGGAATTATTCCCTCGAAAGAATGTACACTTGCAGGCTGAGGATAGTCTCCAATTATCTTCTAAGCATATCGCTGGAGACACTCCCCCAGATCCAAATATACCTCATTCCCCGGTGTCCTCGATACCTCAAGAGGGCGACTCTGTGCATGCTATGGAACATGAGCTTTATACATTTCCTGTACTCTCTAGGATTTTAAACCTTTTGGACAAAGGACACAAATATACCCATCACTTGTTGAAGAACATGAGGGAGAGTCTGACCCAAGGGTATATTTTGGCTCAAGAAGCATGTCACAAATATCATTTAACTTGCCCTGAGCGTGCTGCAGCTATTGTAAGTAAGAACTTGTCTGCAGCTTCTCCTCTTCCTACCTCGTTTGCTTCTATATTCTCTGCAAACCCCTGTGTTGGAGAAGTAACCTCTGTGTCTCCCTCTATTGATTTGGTTTCTTTTGCCAAATTGCAACATGACAGACTGTTACAGGTGGAACACATTTTATTTAATGCTAAGTTAGTTCCTCCGGCATTTTTTCAAAATGATCTTGGAGATCTTGCCTTAAAGATGGACGGTGAATCACCTGACAGTCCTTCGGCTCTTACTGATATTTTGGACAAAGCTAAGACAGGGTCTGTTCCATCTTTTGAGCCTCCTGTAGTAACATCTATAACCTCAAACATATATCATACTTCAAGAAGAACTAAAAAAGCCTTCCAGAAAGCTAGTAAAAGAAAACTTAAAGCAAAAAACAACAAAACACCACCTTCTACAAATGGCTCATCCATTTCTCAGGTTCCATCTGCTAGCTCAGAGAAAGTGTGTGCTAAACCAACTGAAGAACAACTCCTAAACTTGAGTCAATTCAATGAAGAAAGTAAAAAAGCACTACAAATTAAACCAATTCAAAAGGCAACACCTGACGTACTCTGCAATGAAGTAAATCTTTCACATCTTACTAAACCCATGTTGATGACGGGAGATGAAGTAAGAAAGCCTGTTGTGCCTTCGGTAACTTTTTCCAATCTGAGTCAAGTCGGACCCTTAAATATGGTGCAAGCAAATATGAACACATATTTTCCAACTGCTAAAAACAAAACAAAAAAGGTTTGTCTGCAACTACTGCACCTCCAATTTCAAACACTTTAGGGCCAATTCCCTCTGCCCCTATTGTTGTTCAGGCTTTGATTCACTCCCCATCTTCGCTCGCAATTACAGATGAATCGAGCGGTCAAGTTATACCTAAGCCCAGTGTACCCTCACTAGAATTTAATAACGATGCACTTGCATGTGCTGATATCCCATGTCGCGAACCTCTTAAAGGTCCTCAGGCCTTACTTGTTCTGGAACGAAAACCAGAAAAAGACTTGAAGTTGGATGCACCTACTGTTCCTACATTTCCTTTGGCGGTATATAATGAACCACTACTACCATTTCAAGAAATTCCCTCCGAAATGCAAACCACAATTGGGTGGATTAGTAAAGCCCAGGTCAATGGTGCCACAAGTGTTAATCGCACCTTCCTAATGAATACTCTGTATAAAATTCCCTCCCTGCGCAATCTTGTAACGCAAGACGTGGAATGGATCAAACATGCAAACAATAATAACAGCATGTTATGCAAAGTCCAAACTGCAATTATTGCAAAATTACTGTGGGAGTTTAAATCAGATCTGCTAGTTTTGGGGCTTGAATTACGTGCATTCCCTTCGATTGACAAAGCTATAGACTTTTTAGAGTTCATTCCTCCTACAACATCATCCCATCAAAAGGAAACTGTGCCATACCCTGTCTCTCTGAATGATAACGCCCTGATTTTGGCACAATTAGATTCTATAACTACTGCACTAAATGGTTTATTGGGTATAATACCTCTTACAAAATCTTCCTTGCTGCCTTCGTAATGTAAAGAATTAATAATTTGTTCATGGAATTGTTGTGGGCTGAAGAACTTAAATTCATGGTTTTCTACCAGGGGCCAACAGCCAATACCATCAATACTACTTATTCAGGAAAAGATGTCCACCAAGGATATTCACTTTGATGGCTTTACCTCATTCTATAACCCGGCCATCAAGAACAATCAAGGTCGACCCTCAGGAGGGACAGCCATTTTGCTTAACAATAATCTACGGTTCTCTGTAAACCATACTTTTAATGCTTCATTCTTTATTCTGATCGATCTGAATATCTCTATTTTCTTATTTCACTTTAATGGAATCCTGCTGCTTTGTCCATTGAATCTGCTATTAATATTTTAAATAACACTCTCATTGAACTAAACTTAAATAATCCTCAAGCAGAAATTCTTTTGGGAGGGGATTTTAATTCTTTCCTTTATGCTACTACTAATTCAGATATGTCTTCTATCATGTCTAGTCATTTTAAACACTCCTCTTTCAATGGTAGAAGATGGTCCCGATTTTTCTCCGATTGGGACTTATTTGCAATGTTCCCGACCTCTTTGGAAAATTACTTCACGTGGAAGAGAGGAGTCTCTAAATCAACTATTGACTTCATTGTGAACTCAAAAAATCTGTCGGGCTTACTTTTCCCTATTGTCTCCCTTCCTGTTACCTTTGGTGATCACGCTATGATATTCATCACTACAACCTCGATTACAGTTGAACATTTCCAGAATTTACCGACTTTAGCTCTAGTCCAAACTGATAGAACTTTACTATCAATTCACTGGAATGCTTCAACTTGTAGACGTTTAACATTCCTGGTGAATCGGGATCTTTAGTCAGAATGCAACCGGCATAGTTATCCCTCTGAAAAAATTATTTCATGGAACCTTAACATGATTCAAGTCCATCTTAAATCCTCGATTCCACATTCCAAAACTAGTTTGTCTACAAGTGCGGCACGCTCTTCTTTCTCTGTCTTGCAAGCTAAATTAAAGAGACAAAATAATTTAGAAGTAAGGCGTCTAAAGGAAGGGGGTTTTCCTCTGGAGGTGTGGAATACGGTGCTGCAAAAAAATCTCTATTACAGAAGTATAAAAATGAAACAAAGAATTTGCTTTTAAATTACGCTTGAGCTAAACCAAAAAATGATTAGTCTCATTTGTAATTACAATATTAGAGACATTTGGTGAATGTTACGCTCTGTAAATGGGATAGCTCATGATTTATTATATTCGTTGATCGATGGTACTACTTGGCACACATTTTTTTTTAATCTAAATACTCTCTTCCGTCTAGGTTCTCTCACTTTGACATCACAAATTATTGCTTATGATCCCTTCCGTCTGCCCTTGGACTATTGCTGATATTGTCTTTGCTATCAACAAACTTAAGCCATCCAAATGTGCGGGGCCAGATGGTCTTCCACCATGTGTGATTAAAGATGATCCGCAATTCTGGGCAATCATCTTCTCAAGGATCTATCAAATTATTTTTAAAACTAAGTCTTTACTTGTCTCATGAGTCACTTCTATTATTATACCACTTCACAAAAAGGGCCCTCTGAATGATCCATTGAACTTTCGCCCTATCATGCTCATTGACGTTGCAGCTAAAGTGTTTGGGTTGTTGATATTTGGCGAGGTGGAAACTTTTATAACCAAAAATTCTATACTCAACAAAGCCCAAATAGGGTTCCGCAAATCTATGAGTACACAACTTAATGCAACGGTTTTGGCACATTTAACCGCTGCAGCTCAGTCTTCTACTCATGGGACCATCTTTATTGCCTCATTAGATCTTTCTTCTGCCTTTGATTGTGTAATCAGAGGCAGACTTTGACAAAAGATGATGGAATATAAGTTCCCTCCATATCTGGTCACACTCATTTCCTTACTCCATCATAATACAAACTTTAAAGTGAGAATTTATAAAGAGGGATACCTGACTGAAGCAATCCCGACCTTTATTAGAGTTAAACAGGGATGTAACCTGGCGCCGGTATTTTTTAATCGTTATCTGTAAGATATTGGGCGTATTTGGAATCCTAATAAATCTTTTGCAGTACGAATAGGCAACTTACATCTTTCATGGCTCGCATACGCTGATGATGTACTTCCCTTAGATCGCACTCATGCAGGGCTTCAGAATAAACTCAAGTGCTTTTCTCAATATTGCAAGATAAATAATTTCACTGTAAACTCAACGAAATCTAATATCATAATCTTATCTTCGAACAAAAAAAAATTGCGGAAATTTCAATGGACGATTGACTCAATTGAAGTCCATCTTGTCAATCGCCGAACTTATTTAGGTTATAATCTTGTAAATAATTCGTCATCGATATTCTGGCAGAAAGCGCTTGCTGAAAAAGTAACCCCCTTGATTGGACAAATGAAAATAATTCTTCGGAAATTTTGTAAATTCTCATTGATCCCCCTCTATGAATACTACTTGAAAAAGGTGGAAGCCATTATACTACACGAGCTGGACCTTTGTCTCGTAGATTTCAATGTTTTCTTAAACAAATTGCAAGCGAGGATTTGGAAGTCAACGTTGGGTCTGCCAAATTACCTACCTAATTCCATATTAAGACATGAATTAGGACTAAACTCTTTAGCATCACGTTACAATTGGAGACTCTTAAATATTTATATTAAAATGCATTTTCCACCTTTGAATTCCATCTATGAGGACTTCTCTATGATCCTTACAATATCTCAACCAAGGTCCAATGAATTCTTTCAGAAACGTATTTTCAAGTTACTGTCCCAGATTAATATTTTGCCTGAAGAATTACAATGGAAATGGCGCCTTGCTAGACAAAGAATTTTCTTAAATGATTGGGCAGCGACGTCAGACCTAATCTCGAGTTATTCCTCATTTTCTGAATATGCCAGCTTTATGCATAAGCAATATCCTCGCTTGCAATACTTATCCCTTTGCCCTTGTGCAGCGTCCTGCAAACTCTATATGCAATTTCGTCTTGATCTTTTTTTATACTAAATCCAGAACAAAGTACTGGTTGTCACAATTAAACTCATATGACACCCTCACTTGTTGATTCTGTAATAATGAATAGGCAGAAGAAACTTTAAAACATCTTTTGCTTTTTTGTACGTACTTTGAATCAGAGCGATTAAACATTATGAAAGGTTTTCATCATGCTAACACGATTACAGGACAGAATCTTGTGTGGGCTAGTTGCATGTGGGGTAAGTTGTAACTCCATTATTTTTGCAACTGTACGTTTCCATAAAATCATTGAGTCTGCTCTTACTGTATAAAGTCCCAAGAAAAGGTTATTGGTTATAGAATTTAACCATACTTGTTATTAGTTGAAAAGGGGTCATAAAATTGCATAAGGGACCTGTTGGAGAAACAAAAAGGATTTGTGTGTTGCCATCAGAAATGTCATGCTGATTTTTATCTGTGCTGTATGTTTTACACATTTTATATATTGGTAAGCGATTAAGTTTTTTTTTAATTTAATTTTCTCGTATTGCCATTTTAAATTTACTTCAAATAAGCAGTTTTTCTTTTCTCTTAAGTCATTGTATTTTGATGTTAACATTATGTAACTAATTTGTAAGAAAAACAAAGTTTTCTTCTTTTTTGTAAAGGTGCGTAAGCACTAAAATCAAAATAAATAAAAAATAAAAAACAATAAAAAAATTGCTTCAGCCAGTAGCCAATCATGCAGTGTGACACATCGCTATGCACATTAGCGACCACCACACCCAAGCACATGCTAAGGACTCAGATTTAGAGGAAGCCGGAAGCTCTGTGAGTGTGAGCAGGACTAGGCACCAGGTACGGACAAGGACGGGGCCATTACAACTGCCTGGCTCAGCCCAAGGAGACTGTCTCTGGACACAGAATTTGTGCGTGTGGGCCAGCATGCTGAGCCAGTAAGCAAAGTAAGTAATTAAGTAAAAAAATAATATTGAAGGGGCCGATGGGCCCGCGGTGGGTGGGACAGAAGTCAGAACACCGAACGTGAAGTGTGTTTGTACTGTGGTTGGTGAACATGGATGTCGTTTAGGGCTAGCAAGTGCTGCCCATGGCTATTGGCTTGCTACCCCTGACCAATCGGCTGCTAACCCAATCCAATCCTCCAATCAGGAGCAAGAGGCCAAGTAACACGCACGGCACGTTCACGCTGTTGGGCTGGCTCCAGGCTCCCTCCATTTTGTTTGCAGGCAGGAGGAGCACAAGTTGTGTCGTGTCTATGAGCTGACTGAGTGCAGGCCTGCACCTGACTCCGCCCGCGTCCCTGAGTGGAGAGAGGAGCTGCTCAGGTGAGTGATCGATGATATTAGGGAATGTTAGCTACTGCCTGCAACTAGTCGAAGAATTTACGGGCGGGTCTGGCGCGGGGACCGGCACCAAGCAGAATTATAATGTCCACCTGGCCTCCCGCGGCACCGGGCCTACCTGCAAATTGAATTTGAGACAGTGCTTAGTATGCACTCTTCGTGGGTGCCTGTGGTGGGCTGGTGGCCGCTCTTGTTAAGCAGAGCGACCTGTCGGCTGATGAGGGTCATGGGCACATCTGGGGACGACAGGCCAGTGGGCAGACTGTAACAGGATTTCTCAGGCCCTCCTGCTATCCGACTGGGCCTGTTGGCTGCTGGCCAGGCCCGAATGTATGTAAATCTCAGGCCGAGCAGGAACTGATAAGAGAAAGGAACTGCTAAAATGTGCCTCTTCTGCTCGGCTCTGCCGGCTGAAGCTTCCCCCTAAACGTGGGACAGGCAGTTCTGCAGATGCTCGGGCTTCCAGGCGGGCTGGGTCAGGGCCTGCCTTCTGACGCTTGCTTAGCGGGGCATCCAGAACAGGCCCAACCCCTGCCCTTCCGCTTGCAACTCATACTTACTTGGCAGGGGAGAATCTGTGATCAGAAAGGCAGATCTACCAGGGTGTGGCTCATCCATTGCACATCGAATTTGTTGAATGCTGCAATGTTCCCAAATGCGGGATACTCAACTGCATTATTTCTGGTAGTGGGGGACTGTGTTCACACTTTTCCCCGATTTATTGGTGAAAGAAAGAAAAACGTAAAGTGTGCGGGTAGGTTGGTTGCACACAGAGCCAGGTCTTGTAGCAGAATTTCTTTTGCTGCAGTCAAGAGGGCCAGTGGTGAGCAGCTCGGGTCCTCTCCATAGCTCCGATTCATTGGTGAAAGAAAAAGTAAAGTGTGTGAGTCGTTTGGTTGCACACAGAGCCCCTGGAGCCCCTGGTCTTGTAGCAGAATTTCTTTTGCTGCAGTCAAGCGGGCCAGCACTGAGCAGCTCAGGTCCACAGCATTCACTGGAGGGGTGAAGTGCACAGGTGCCTAACCCCAGACTTGTGCGCCCCATGATATCAGGTGATGCTGTGCCTGTTCCCAATATGACCCACAGCTGTAGGTTCTGAAGGGGATGAATATCGGAGATGTCTGGCTGTTTTGTGCAGGAATAATGAGTCTATAATACAACTGCAACACGTCTTACTGAGAGGTAATCCTGAAGGTAACTTTTCGAATCAGAAGAAAATGGGGTCAATCTGGTAAGAAACTACATTTTAAGTTTTTATGATCAGAACAGTGAAGGAATTGCAACTGTATGAGAACATGTGTTCTCTGGTGAAATATTCTCCCTCTCTCCCCTTTTATCCTGCCTTTCTCTTATCCCTAGACCCGCCTATCCGCCCCTGTCTCCCCAGAATGTGATTTCTCTCTGTAATCATGTTGAAATAACAGGGTGGATCCACATAAAGAGGGGATTTATCATTTGGGTTCATACACATCCGTGATAATATGGGCCTTGTCACACTGCTACATATGATGATCCATTCTTGTATTAAATGTCTGTCATATTACATTAATATTATAACCATATATTTCTTAGTGTGCTGAGGGATAATGCCTTAGGATGCCACTTCCAGTGAATGCTCGTGGGGAGGGGGGTTCAACTGACATCATTTCCTGATATGTCATTCAGGGGAGGGGTCAACTGACATCACTTCCTGTGATGTCACTTCGGGGAGAGGGCATGTGAGGTCACGTCCGCTACCCCTGGCATTTTGATGAAATGACGTCCCTGTTGGTGAACTGTCACCAGCCAGAGTCAGTGAGACAGGAGGGAGGAATGTGAAAGGGAAAGATGGGGAAGGCTATTAGGCATGTTGCATCGACTTGTGTAATTCCTCACTCTGAACCAGCCAACAGAAATATTGTGTGAGCGACTAGGAAGGAAAGCAATGCAGGGACATGGCATGTTATCAGTAGAGATGTTCACCATGAAAGAGTTTGCTGCTACGCTTTGGCACTGCAAAGTCTATCAGTAGCATCGGATTTAGTTAATTATGTGATGTGGAAAGAACAATGAAGTTTTGCAAACAAGGGCTTGCCATTTGTTCAGAGCTTGTGTGCATCATGGAAAGGCAGCTGGGACTGATGCGATTTCCTGTAAATGTTTGACGATTCAGGGAGAGTGTGGCTTGATGCTTGAGGTGGTCTGATAAGAGCATGGTTTGTTGTTGCTGTGAGAGAGGACGCAGGGTTTCCCAAGCCTGTGCGGTTTAAAACCCACCAAGACCAATTGTGCCTCCCAGTGTGCACATCGGGCACAGTCGGTCTGGCCATGGAGCAGGCCGGGGCCCACTTTGTAGGTTTGGAGGCCCTGTGTGTCATCATTACTTCGTTCATCACACACTGCAGTGCATTAAGGGACAATGTACCCGGCTACCAGTAGCCTATTAAGAAGTTTGATTCGTGGGCAGACGGAAGAAATCTCCACGGGCCAGATACATGTATTATGCTGCCCTCTAAACGGCCATTTGTCAAAGAAGGATGAATACCCTATGAACAGTCAGACTCACACACGGTCGCTCTTTTCCCACTTCACTGAGATGCCAGGGTTCCAGGCCTTCTGCCTTAGCCTTACAATCCACCGTAATCTGAAATTACATTCCAAGACTGTTTCCCACAGAATGCTTAGTTTTTGAAATGACTGCACACAAGCGGATACATGAAGGTCACTGTGACACAGAGCCATTTGGTTGGCACAGTTACAAAGCAAATTAATTTTTTCCAAAAAGGTGTAAATTTGAATAGTAAAACATAACACAACGTAAAAAACTTAGCGGCAGCGTTTTGCAAAAGGCGGATTTTTGGAATTTTAAGACTGACATTTTCTGCTGGATGATGCGGGTAGGACTTAAAGATTTTGCCCACCATTAATAGTGCCAAAAGAAATTGCCATGGCACCTCATAGCGCTATTAAAGTTTTACACCGGCATTCTTAGCTGCATCCATGTTGGTAGGTTCAGCAACAGGTGAGCATGAACTACTTTAATATCTAAGCACACATTACTGTATAATTTCTGCAAAGACGTAAAAACACCCAATTTTCCGTGAGGCTGACCAGCTGGCTTTGCAACCCACGCCAATAAGCAATGGATTTATTTCACATGCTCCCAGGGGCAAGGTGCAGCTGGCAAAATGCCCCAATTAATGGAAAATATACATGTCTTAACCCCAAATGTGCTCTTTCAAAAATCTTAGACCTTCCTTCTACCATAAACCTTCACTTCAACTTGTAAACATTGAGCAACTGCATCTATCGATTGTGACGTGCAGCATGTGATTAGGATAATCTTTATCCAGTCTTGCCTCTTTACCCTCCAGTGCTTTGCATGCTGGCACTTGGAAAATGGGCCAGGCAAAAGCGAGTTGAAAAACAAACCATGGCAGTGTTTTTCATGTTTATTACAGACTCTCTGGGGCTTTTGTTCTGAATCTTATGTGTGCCATCTACCAGAGCCGGTGGTTGTTTGTCAGCATTTAGTGGTATAGTCCATTTCAGCTAACATGTCACATTCATACATGGCATACCACCGCTCTGGGGTAGAATGGTTCTGCCATCCACATGTGTGGGTCAAGCACAGCAGCGTACTTCCAAGGGTTAGAGCAAATTGTGGCATCCTCCACGCCTGGCAATAGTTTTTTCATAAACCGAATGATAGATAATACTTTTTGTAGGGCTGTGGAGGAGTGCCGGGTTTACAACATGTTAGCATTTACGCTCGTAAAATCTTCCTCATTATATATATGTTTGTATGCTATAAACACATGCTCCCAACTTTTTCTTGCTTCAGGAATGTGGTTGTTGGTCAGCCTTTGAACGAACGTGGTGTCTTCTCACTTCTTCCACCTCGTCCCCACCCCCACAATCCCCAAGCAATCACTGCTTTGCTCTTAACACCTCCAAGTGGGATGCTTCTCCCTGTGGTGCATTAGGAAACACCACATGATATTTAAAACACTATGGAGAATATACTGACATACATGGTGGCATGTTAACTGCACCTTCCTGCAGCACCCTTGGTAGTATATAGAATACACAGATGGCATATTTGTCTGAACATTCTGACCCTGAGTTACACTGGATGGAGATACAATTGTCTAACTTGCAGTTCCCCCTTGTGCGTTCTTGTATAGCCATAGGGGCTAGCATGGAACTTAATGCAATTAACCACTTCAGGGTGCCCAAATGTATCCAGTGACTCGCACGATAATCTGGGTGGCGGGTCCGCTCAGCTGGCACAATTGCAATGTTTTAGAGGGTCAAGGACTGCAGATTTGCAAACTGAGGAAATAATAAACCTATTTAGCTAGAAACCCCACGATCTCACGAAGATAAGTGTTCATTGAAGAAACACACGAGATGTAAAATCTTATACGTGTTTTGAGAGATCTTGAGTGCCGTATGTAGAGCACCCGATGAAAAGAAAGCACATGTACAGATATGTGCATGGCATAGCAGGTGTTCTGGCATCTGTGAAAACACCCCCTGCCGATATTGCAGACCATATGTAAATTTTGCCCACTTACAAAGGATCAATGTCAGTTTACATATATTTTTTTTAATCTTACTATCCCTTTGGTTAAAGTATATTTCTGCTCCCCATTTCTCTTTCGCAGAAGGATAACGCAACAAATACTCTCAGTGGAAATGCCAAAGGTGGCAGTGAGCATACTGCCGGCAGGACTAATATTATATAGACCTACATCTACTTCCGGTCTCCGCCTCAGTGAACTGTTCTGCACTCAAGACTGCAATCCTATTTACTTGCATTTCTTTTTTTTTTTCTTTTTTAACTACCACTCAATCTATAAACTCAGTTAAAATGGCTGCTAGTAAAGCCAATCAAAAAAATGTATCTACTGCAAAAGAATCTACCACTTCATCAACAAATCTTAAAAGACCTAAAAGTGACTCACCTACTCCGCTTGGTATTTCTGACCCCGCCATAGAAGCCATCCTTGCTGAAATTAGAGCACTTCAACCTTTTATTGAGACTACACATCTTAAACTACAGCAATTAGATGCCAGATGGATGGGATTTGATAAGAGAATGGAGGAAGTAGAAAAGAGAGGGGGGGTTATAAAATATTCATCCCCTGAGTTGTACAGCTAGAAGAGTCCATACAGAGCTTCAAAAGCACAACGAAGACTCAGAAAATCATAGTAGGCACAACAATCTGCAAATTTATGGCCTTTCTGAAGGCCCTGACCCTATTGCTTTTCTACAAAAATGTCTACCAGCCATACTATATCTATCCCCGGAAACAGCACTCAACATACAGCGTGCTCATAGAATTGGTCAACCTACACTCTCCACCACTTCTTGACCTTCACCCAGAACACTCATATTTTACCTCTTGGAATACTCTCAGCTTCGGCTCATTATATCTACAGCCAAGGAACGTAACTCCATCATCTGGCACGGAAACAAGTTATTAATTTCTCAAGATGTGGCTAGAAGCATAGCCCAACGCAGGAAGGTTTTCCTATCCTTTTGTCCTGCCTTGAAGTAGCTCAATATCTGATACGGGCTGTATCAACCATGTTCTTTTAAAGTAACACATGAAGGTTGAACAGCCGTGTTTGATGATCCAGCTGACCTAAGGATCTTCATTCAATCAATTAAAAATGATGGCATGGACACTTCCTCACCTGCAAGTGCCTCAACCTCGTCCATTACAGGAGAACTTGATCTCATTACTTGATTTTGCTTTTTCCTTTTCCTACTTACTTAATGCAATCATTTCCCAATTATTATAATATGGTTAGGTGGGCGCTGTTGCAGCGTCCTTCTTCCACTGTGGTCGTTCTATTTCCTTTTGACGACCCAGTAGGTGTTCCCTATCCCTGTTACATTTTTCTTTCCCCTTTCATCCTCTCATGTCCTGTTTGATCTCTACAGCCATTCTTGTTTCCTTGCATATATACTTTCACTCTGCGATCAAACTCACTGCCCCCTTCCCTGATCCCCGATGTACTATCCCTTTGTGTCATTGTTTGGGTATATACGATTCAAATTGCATTTCTAAGGCTCTGATCTAATATTATACTATAGTTGAAAGATGTATGTCTATCATTATTTATATGATTAAATGATCTTTAAGTGTATTACATGGAACATTAAAGGATGTAAGACTCCCATTAAAAGATGTAAAATTATCTCTCTAAATAAGTTTAAGCCATCGGTTGCATGTATACAAGGAACGCATTTATCTATTAAAGAGACATTGAAACTGAAGTCCCTTTGGGTTAAGGAGGTTATTTCCAGTCATGCTGTAGCCAAAATAAATGGATTTGCCATATTAATAAGTAAAAACAATCCTTTAAAATTCTAGACCAAGATGCTGACACTAATGGAGGATGGCTTTGGGTAAAACTTTTAATTGATTCTACACATGTTTCTATCTTAAACATTTATGGTCCCACTCTGCCAGATCCCATCTTTTGGATCTCTATTAAACAAATGATATTCAAAAATAACTTTACCAACTTGATTATATGTGGTGATGTTAATCAGGTCCTTGATCCATTTCTTGATAGAAAATCCAGCTGTAAGGGGGCGCTGTTGCGCACATCTAAGATGGCCGCCTAGTCCCAGAGCGCTGCCTCGTATTAATCCTATTCAGAAACTATCCTCCTTCAGGACCGCCCACGGATCGAGAAAAACGCAGCGATCAGCGGCAAATAACTGCGGGCGGCTGCTGTGCAATTTTGGGGCTGCTACGGCGGACCATTCTGAGGTTCTGCCGTCTGGGAGATCCCGTGGTCTGGGGCTGAGACGCGGGCCGCCTACGAGATCCGGGCCATCACTCCTTGGAGCCGCTGGGGGAGGGGCCGGGCCGAGCTGAGAGGCCTGCGCTCTGACTTGTCCCCGGGGAGGAGGTGGAGCGCTGCTGCCTCTGAACTGCCGGAGCACCGAGATCCTGAAGGACACGGCTGGGCACCGGGGTCATCGGCCCGTGTGCGGAGACACCTCATCGGCGGTGACTCGCGGTTTGCGTTCTGGGGCACGGCGGCTGTGGGAGATCCTTTGTCGGCCGTTGAGGTCGAGGTGGGCCTTGTACCGCGGAATGCGCAGCGCGGCTCGACCTTCGGTCTTGCTGTGTGACCACCTTCGGCGGCCCTCACGAACCGGGGGTCGCCATCCACTAGTCGATCGACGCCGCGGGAGGTATCCAGTTTCTCCTTGGGCCCTGTCCATCGCGTATCTGGCAGTAGGGAGGACGAGCTAGATCAGGAGGGATAACACGCACAGAAGGTGAGTACCACTTAAGGGGTCAGCTAAGGAAACAACACTTTTGCTATATACGGCCCCCCTTGGGCAGTGACTTTTCACCCCTTTGAACACTGGCATATCCTGCTCATTTCTTGACGGCACCTGACACCGTTCAACCTCCTTGACCATTCTATGTGCGCTGGTGTTGCCATCCATGAGCGCTCCGTGACCAGGTGCGAGCCCAGTATAAGCCCTATATAGAGTTCCAACAAACAAATTGTTACAAGAATACTGGAGGGCGTGGGGGGACGCAGGCCACTCGACTCGGCATATGGGCCGCCACAAGCAGAAAGGGGCACGCTCCAAGAAAACGGGCCCAATGGACTCCTTTACCAGTTCCCAGCCCGGGGAGTCCTCAGCACCTCCGTCACAGCAAACGGATAGTCAACCAGACTTACCGATGGATGAAAGGGTAGACCGGCTAATGGCAATGGTTCAGAACGGCTTCCTGGCGGTGAACACTAAATTGGACGACATTGGGGCAACAATTAGCTCCTTGACGGCGAGGGTAGACAAAGAAGGCACGTGTATCACTGAGGCCGAGAGCAGGATTGGTGTCAATGAAGACTTGATATTGCAACATGGCCGCGATATAGCCCAACTGAAGGGCGACTTCCGGAAAACCCTCGACAAGTGCGAAGACCTTGAATCCCGTTCCAGGAGGAACAACATTCGCCTGGTTGAGGTGGCTAAAACATTTGGTAGGGGATCCATGGAACGCCAGGTGTAAGCTCTTTTGAAAGATCTCCTAGGTCCGGACTCCTTCTCAGACCACTTCCTTGTAGAGCGTGCTCATCGTACCTCAGCACCCCCGCATAGACCTGGCCCACCGCCCCGCACAATAATTGCCTGTCTCCTCAATTATAGGGATAGAGACGCTATCTTGCGAATTTCCAGGGAGAAGGGCACCCTGCATTACGAAAACAATAGGATACATATATACCCGGATTTCTCCACTAATGTCCAGTCATTGAGAAGATCTTACGAACCTGTTAAGAGGCAGCTGAGGCTCCGCCAGGTCCCATACTCACTCGTCTACCCAGCGAAAATGAGGATCCAGCATGGGGGCCGGGCTCATTTCTTTGAAATTCCTGCTGAAGCCATGCTGTACGTCGAGGCCTCCATCCCTCTGCCGGCTCGGGATCGAGCCAGGAACCAGAATCTACCGCCTCACGATGCAGTAGAACCCGATGACCCCGCTGGTTGACTCCATACCGTGCTCTCTGCACAGACACATAGCTTTAAATTGAGGGCGATAGGGCGGCCCTGATTGCTATTACTTGTTGAAGTAGAGCCGTGTATGCCTTCTGGGACGGCGGCCACATGAGTGCAGTTCATACCCCCAGGAGTGCTTCCAGGTTATGGCTCAAGGGATACATCATCTTGTTGGGGTTGATGATGCAGGTGAGGGTTGGGGGTTGAGTTGGGTTATGGCTCTGCCAGGTGATTGGCCGGGCTTGTTGGGGGAGTTAATGTTCCAAGTTGTTATAATGTTAAAATCAGAGAGCAAGATTGCAACACGACGTCCATACCTCTTGCGACAGGGGCAGGGCTATGGACAGATGTGTATACTAAGATACAACTATGACACAGGCCAATAGGGGCTCGAGTATTAAACTCTTCTCCTGGAATATTCGGGGGTTAAATAACCTGATTAAAGCGAGGAAGATTGCAGCATATATTACTCGTCACAACCCTGACATCCTTTTTTTACAAGAGACACATGCACTTGGGCCGGTCAGCACTAAATTTCTGCCAAAGTGGGGTCCGCATAGGTACTGCACAGAATATTCAGCACAATCCAGAGTTGTGTTGACTCTTATACACCCCAAGCTATGTTTTAAATATCACTCAGCAACATAGACCCGCTTGGCAGATATGCACTGGTGTGGGGGGAATTATTGGGGGTCCAAACAATCCTGATTAATACATATGGACCAAATTTGGATGACCCTCAGTTTTATTGTACAATATTGGATATGCTTTCTGCATCTGGGGAGACACAAATGCTTTGGGGTGGTGACTTGAACATGATACTTGATCAATTGCTAGACCGGTCCTCTACCACACCTAGACCCCCTCTAGAGCCGCACTGGTGGTTAAACAATTAATGGCACAAATGGGCATGATAGACACATGGCGTGCATTACATCCAAACGAGAGGCAATATACTTTCTACTCGTCGGTGCACGATTCCCATTCGCGCATCGACTACTGGATTATTAGCCAGTCCCTAGTCGGAGCGGTCTCTAGCTGTGATATACACCCCCGAACCCTCTCTGACCATTCACCGGTGACGCTCGACATCAACCTTTATAATGTCTCCCCCCCGGCGAGGAGATGGAGAATGCCCCCTGCAATCCTGAGAGACCCCAATATCTGTGAATCGCTACATACAGAGATTTCAGAATTTCTAGAAATAAGTGAGGGCTCGGTCACCACCTATGCTACTCTTTGGGATTCATTTAAGGCCTGGGTCTGGGGAACTATCCTGGGTAAATCCACTGGTATGTTGAAATTCGACGCGAAGGGAACTTGGCATAACTGAGGCTAAAATAGACTTGTTACAAACTGAATACAGCGTCACACAAGATAAGGAAACCCTATTGCAAATTCATACCACTCTTGCAGAGTTCCACAAGCTAGCCCATAGAGAAGTCCTTTACATGGCCTCACCGGCCAAAGCCCGACGTTATGGAGAGAGTAATAAGGCCGGAAAATTCCTGGCCAATATGCTCAAAACCGATAGGCAACATAACCCGATCCCGAGTATACAAACTCCGGCCGGGGTAATGGTTAATAGAGACCAAGACATCAACTCCGCTTTTACTGAGTTCTACTCCTCTCTCTACTCCAACCATGATAAAAAGAACAAAGAGGACACGGTCCTTTATCTAGACAATCTGGACCTTCCTACATTCACTCCTGAGACTTGCAGTGTCTTAGACAGACCAATTACTGTGGAGGAGATTATAGAAGCCATTAAATCATTATCGTGTGGCCGTTCCCCTGGTTCTGATGGCTTGCCTGCGGAATTATATAAAGAATTCTGTAGCAAACTAGCCCCACTACTGTTAAAAGTGTGGGAAGAGGCAATGAGCCTCGGGGTCCTCCCGGAATCGATGCGTGAAGCAATCATTACTGTCCTGCTGAAGCCCCAGAAGCCGGCACACGACATGGCATCCTATAGACCCTTGTCCTTGATCAACACTGATGCAAACATTTCGCAAAGGTACTGGCCACTAGACTCTTGCCATACATGTCGATCCTTGTCCACCCCGACCAGGCGGGCTTCATACCGGCCCGATCCACGGCCCTTAATCTGAGACGCCTATTCAACGTAATGGCACAGATAGATCCAGATGCCAAGGCAGTCGTCGCACTAGATGCCGAGAAGGCTTTCGATTCCGTCTCCTGATCATACCTCTTCTTGGTGCTGGAAAGGTTTGGTCTCGGCCAGTACTATGTTAACTGCGTATGGCTACTATATACACAGCTGACCGCTAAGGTCTTAACCAACACTACTCTCTCCCCATCATTCCGCCTACATAGGGGAACCAGACAGGGATGTCGCTTTTCACCCATACTTTTCGCACTTACCATTGAACCTATGTCGGAATTCATACGTCAGATCCACTCACACAGAGGGCTTAGAATGACCGGCCCCCCGCAGATCATATCGTTATATGCAGACGACACCCTGCTGTATGTTTGGGACCCAATAGAAAATGTACAACACATTATGTTAGACATAGATGAGTTTTCAGAATACTCCGGATACAGATTGCATGTACCAAAATCTGAAATATTTCCCCTTACCAACGGTACGGGAGACCTAACTGAAATAGAAGGGTTCAGGCCCGCTCCTTCTAAGGTACGGTACCTGGGGGTCATGGTTGCCAAAGACAAACAATTGTTATATATGCATAATCATGGGGAATTGTTGTCAACCCTTTCGACCAAATTCCAGCTATGGGCGAACCTTCCACTATCCCTCTATGGTGGAGTTGCGTTACTTAAGATGGTGGTCCTCCCCAAACTCCTTTATTACTTCAATAATATCCCAATTTGGCCCGGTAGGCCCTTTTTCTCGAAACTCAAATCACTCGCCTCCTCGTTTATCTGAAACGGGAAGACAGCCAGGATGAGCTGGGATTAGATGGTTGAACCTTTTGCTCAGGGTGGGATTGTTGCACCAGACTGTGAATTATATTATTTATGTACACAGGCTCAATTTGCGAAACACTAGTTCGACCCTGGGGACACGGCCCCACATATATCAATTGAAAGGCACTTGGTCCGCACGAACGACAAACGACCGGTCCTCCTTATCCCTAGATACGGAGACATCTGCCCATTTGATCTGGTATACACGACCGCTCGTGCGTGGGCCAGAATCTATAAGAGAATAGGGCTGGAGACCCCGTATGACCCGGAAGCTCCCCTCTGGAACTTCTCTAGTATCTCCCCTATGTTTGATCGGGCCCTCCAGCAATCCTGGGATCCTGATAGGCTTTTCACATTGCGGGACATGTTCCCTGATGGTGAGTTCTGTAACATCGCAGATTTTATTGGAGCGGTGGGAGGGGGACAGATTAAACGCCTTCAGTACTACCGAATGAGGGCTGCATTCTCGGTAAAATGGCCAACATTTCCGCTAGAGCCCCAGGCACATGAATGCATCAGGGCAATGGTGTCTACAAACAGCCATGGCAAGGGGGTCTCCATGCTGTATTCTTTAGTGCAAACCCACACCCCTTCACATAATACAATGAGAGTGGTTTGGGAACGTGATGTGGGCACCCAGATAGACGAGGTCCGTTGGGCCCGCAGCTGCCAACTAACTCGATCCGTCTCTATGAATTCTGGGCTCCGACTAATTCAGTTTAAAGTCTTAAATCAACTTCATTATTCCCCTGCCAGGCTGGCTAAATTTGTTGACAATTGCACAGGTGTTTGCCCCAAGTGCGACGCCCCGATGCGGGGCCCTATCATATGTATTGGGCGTGCCCAGTGATAATGGTGTTTTGGGGAGAGGTCGCAGAGCTTCTTGAGAATATTACGTCGATTCCGACGACTATGTCCCCTTTGAAATATTTACTGGGCGACATTGGCAAGGTGAAGGAAACCACGAGACGATTGTTTAATATTTCATGCATTGTTGCCAAACGCTGTATTCTGAAATGTTGGGAGTCTTCTGTTGCCCCTACTAGGGCAACTTTCCTAAAGGACCTATGTATGGTGAATGATGATGAGGAACTCTGTGTTATCGGTCCCGTCATCGTGTCGCCCCAAGGACATTTGGACGTTGCTGCGCCTCTACCTGTGTGATATGGCCTCAGACTCTGATGTAACGCCTATACCTTCACCCTGATGTGTATTGTGTACTATTTTTATATCGGCTTCCTTTTCACCCAATGCTCTGTTATCTTGGAATGATGTAAGAATTCTGTACTACGTTTTGATACATTTATATACCATGATGTTGTATTCCTGCTCTCTTAATAAAAACATGTTTAAAAAAAGAAAAAAAGAAAATCCAGCTGTATGTTTAAAACAAACAAAACCCACAAGTCCTTTGTGAGTTCACGCCCCTTTAAGTACCTCCTTTTGTCTTTCATATGTGAATAAAACCCCTAGCCGCTGAAAACATAATAATTTCCTTCTACAGGACCCACAGTTCACTCAATCCGTACATTCATTTACTCAGCAATACTTTGTAAACAATCAAGACTGCGATACTTCAGTTGCAGATATTTAGGATGTGCTTAAAGCAGCTTTAAGAGGTCACATCATGGCCTTCTCGGGTAAAAAAAGAAATTGCGCAAAAAAACTTAGACAATCTCTATTCCCAACTTACTCAAGCTGAGCTACGCTACTAGCAAGACTCTAGCTTGACCAACCTCAGTCAGGTCTTAGCGTTACAATTCCAAATCAATAAGGAAATCACAGATCTTGCTGCTGGGACCATACTTAAATACAAAACAAAAATGTATCAAACGTCAAATAAAGCTGGTAAAGCGCTAGCCTCTTTTGAAAACAAAAAAGGAACAGTTCTATATTTCCCATTGTTGGGGAGAATTCTCATAAATGGCTGATTTCCCTTACCTAAAGAGTCCCCCAGCAGCTTTGCTGGATTTCTAGGATTTATTACTTTCACCTGGTAAGAGTGTGAGCCTTTTTCCCACTCTTACATGCGTTTTGCTGTTTGTGTTTTTCACTTTTTGTGTGATCTTGGTCACTGGAGCCTCACCTACTCCATGTGCACCACTTTTTGTGTGTGTTACACAGCACCTTCAGTGCAGTGACCTAGGGTTATCTTTGAGACTTCCCACTGAAGGACTTGCACTTTTCTGGGGCTGACTACTGTCCTCCAGAAACAGGTAAAGTTGCCATTAACTTTATAGAGTCACTTTAAACCACAGACCCAGTACACTCCATTTTACATGGAGTATTGGAAAGGGTTAATTCTTATCCCTTTTTGTCTCTGCCTCTTGGAGCCTTGTTTCGCTCCCTTAACATTAAGACTTGGCTGGTGGCAGTGGTAACTACCCTAACTTTCCTATCGCGATTATGTTATATAAACGTGGTATTGTTCCAGGCTATTATATTAGTCTCGAACATAAAACCGCTTAAACAAATACATTTTATTTTGGTTCCGGCTGGGTTTATTCACCAGTTCTTTTTGTTAAAGTCTTTATCGTGTTTTTCTCTGCACGCCAAACCGGGGGAGATTCCTTTGTTCGCTGTCTTTTTTCAGGCTTCTGCACAGAAGCCCTCCTTAAGGCGCCTGATAGTCTAGGTAGGCAGGATGTGAGGGAGGGATCTTCAGACCCCTGCCATGGGTTCCCTTGGTAACCCAAGTCACACTCTTGTCTGTTTGGCTAAGGGAACTGGCCTTGCCAGGCCAGCCACCCTGCTGAGTGATTGACAGCCAGGCTGTATGAATGGGGGTAAACTGCATAAAAAGCAGGTCTCTGGGACTGAAAGAGTAGAGTCGCCACTGGAACGAAAGAACCCACAAGGAACTGGAAGAAGAGGACCCCTAGCATGACTGAACTGCCCAGTGAAGCCCTGATGTAGGTCCTAATCTCTGAATCCGATGACAGAGAAGATCCTCCAAAAAACTTCTTCCCTTGAGCTGGTGGGACCAACTAGTTCGCCCAAACTACAAGCCAGGACCCCTCCTCTGGTCGAATTCGCTGTACAGAGCTACAGTGGGCCGGATAGCCAGGAAGGTCGTACACTGCTTGGGTTTTAAGGAGCGCACCTTTTATTTGTTGTTTTGCTCTGCTGCTGGTTTCTTCCCTGGGAGGCGCAGGACCCTCCAGTCTTCCTACTTCGCGTCAGTCCAACAGTCGCTTCAGAAACCGTGAGCCTGCATGAACCAACAGGAACGTCCGCCTCAGCTACAGCTCCCTCTCCATTTTAAGGTACTGTGCAAATCCGGTTGTCCGTTTCGGTCAGCCGCGGTGAAAGTGTTTGAAATCTTTCTCCAATCCGAGGGCTTGTCCTTCTCTTCTCTTTGAACTAACTTTTCTGCCAACCAATCTCGTTCGGAATCTGTGCCATGAACTTTACCGCGAACTACCTTGAACTGTGTGATCTTGAGCAAAAGACTTTTGTCCTATTGACTTTGGCCCCAAGACTTTTCTATCTGATCTCCTCACTGAAGTCTCTCTTCTTCAATTGCCATGAGTACTTACCTGTTGGTTTTGCCTAATTTCTAATAACTTTGTCTTTCCCTCCCTTATAAATTGCTGGAGTGCCATTTTGCTCCCACCCATTTTGTGAGCTTAACTTGTCTAGGATTAAAGGGAAGTGGTGTGGTGTATTTATGATTGTGATTTTTAACTTGCTTAGAATAGTGAAATGTTATACAACTGTTGAGTAAATAAATATTTATTCTTTTACTTGGAAACCTTGAGTCAGTGTTTGCCTGAACCATAGTAATTGCTGCCCCTTTGTGTAACTCGTTGTACTGCTCACTTACTCTTGAGATAAGTCTGGCTGCTCCGCTACTGCTACCACTATAACTGTGTAGTACAGGCTTGTACTAAAGGTGAAATTGTACTGTCATTTGTAGTCCTAATTGTGTATAGTGTTCCCAAAGGGTACTGCATAAAATTCATCCTAACACCCATATTAAGGACACTTCTGGAATCTCACATCATCGTTCTGAAGATATACTTGATTGCTTTAAAAAGTTCTATGCTGATCTATATACTCCTGAAAATCCTATCCCTAATAAAAATGTTGTGTTGTTTCTTAATAATATTAGTCGAACATCATACCCTCAAATTGATCTTTCCTATCTAGATAATGACATTACATCTTCGGAGATCATTAAGGCAATTAACGGTTTGGGCAAAGGGAAAACACCAGGTCCCGATGGATTATCCACCAAATTCTATGTTAGCCTATCTAAATTCCTTACCCCAAAACTTAAAACACTATTCTACTATTGTATATTTCAGAAATCATCATCTGGCTCATTCTCAGAAGCCTTACTCATCATATTCCCTAAACCAGACAAGGACCCTACAATTCCTAGTAATTATCGGCCCATTTCCCTCATCAACATTGAAAGTTAAATCTTTGCAAAGATACTAGCCAACAGAATTGAATACTCACTCCCTGCTCTATTTAAATCAGACCAAACTGGCTATATGAAAAGATGCAACATCTCCTCAAATGCTAGGCTGCTACTTAGTGCCATTCATTTAGCTGGTAAACATAAAAAAGATAAACAATGTTACGCAACCATTGCATTGGATGCGGAAAAAGCATTTGACTGTGTAAATTGGGACTTTATGTTTCAAGCCCTACACTGGCATGGGTTTGGTGATAAGTTTATCTCCCTGGTCCAACTTCTCTACTCATCTCCTAAATCCTCTATCTATCTTAATGGCCAAACTTCCTCCTCCTTTCCTCTACTCAGAGGTACTCGTCATGGTTGTCCCTTTTCACCTATATTATACATTCTCTCACATGAACCATTATTGGAACTAATAAGATCTAGTAAAAATATCCCGGGTATCCCTGCGGGTGCTTCATGTACTAAAATAGCAGCATATACTGATGACATCCTTATTCTTATTAAGAATCCCAAACTTCACCTCCCTACTCTACTTAATGCATTATCTCAGTTTGGTCAAATATCAGGATATAAACTAGAGCCAAATCAGAAATAATTCCCTTAAACTCCTATTGCCATAAACATGATATTGATACCTTCAGCCTTAAATGGTGTAATGTCTCTATTAAATACTTCGACATTCGTTTTGCCCCCACAATCCAAGACACCGTCAAACTCAACACTAAGATCTTGTTAGATACTCTTAAAGACCTAACATCCAGATGGTCCCCCTCTATCTCTCCTGGTGGGGACGTTTAGATACAGTCAAAATGATGCTTTCCCCTATTGTATTATATTATCCGCAGCTCCTTTCTGTTCCCCTTTCTCTTTCCTTCTTCAAATCTATCTATTCTATTTTACTGAACTTTCTATGGGGCGTAGGAAAAAGTAAGAGGATTGCCTTAACCAAACTGAAAACACCTTATGAAATGGGTGGGGTCAGATTTCCAGATTTCAAATTGCAAATCACTCTGCATTTCCCCTGAAACAACCCCGCCATTTGTTTTGGGGATCTTGAAATCTCTGATACATGGTATACTTTGGAAAAACATACAGCTTATCCTTATAAAGTCACTGACCTCATTTACATATTTAAACATACATCCATGACTATTGCGGGTCCCATTAAGGCCTCTGTCTCGGCGCTGCAAGCCTTTCTCTTCCCTCTTACCAAAACTCCCAATAATTGCCTCTCTCCTTTACTATGGCATAACAAGAATACTGTGATTAATAATAGGCCTTGAATCGTCAATCATGGATAAAAAAAGGAATTAGATTTATTCAACAAATTATTCATGGTCCTTCCATTCTCTCCTTTCAACAATTATCATCTCAATTAGCCATCCCCAAAGCAGACTTCCATTATTATAACAAGTTAGTTAACTCCTGCCTAGATGCACTTACTCACTTCTCTAATGGGGTTCTTTCTCCAGACGCTTTCAGACTACTACAGTTTACCATGATCAATGATGTAAGAGGCTCAAAGTTTTATAATATGGTCGCCTTAACTTCTGAAGTTTGTTCTATTCGTCTTAAATGGGAAAATGACTTAGGTTGCACGTTTGACTATCATATTTGGTCCCTTCTGTTCTCTAAAATCAAAAATATATCTGTCTCAGCAAATATTACATAACATTATTTTTTCTTTATTCATAGAGCATTTATTACTCCTGTAAAACTAGCAAAATCTAAACATAATTTTGATGCTAAATGCTGGTCATGTAGTTTGTCTCCTGCCTCATATGTTCTTTGAATGCCCATTTACTTTCAGGTTTTGGCAAGATATTTGGAAGTTCATCAAACTTATTTTCTCTGTCAATATTCCGTTATCCTTTTTTAATATCTTTTTAGGAAGTTTAGCCATAACAACAAACATTTCTCATGATTCTGCCAAACTTTATGATTTATTCATTAGTACAGCTTTGAAATGTATTGCAGCTAATTGGAAAGACTTCCGATCTCTTTCTGCCAGAGGATGATGGATCTCTGTCACATTCATAGAATGGAATTATGTATGGCTAATAATCTGAATTCAATTCCTAAATACAATGCTAAATGGATTTTCTAATAATTTCACTCATACGCTTGTTATATTTCGCTATTAAAGTTGCAATATCACTCTGATTATATATCATATTATACCCACCTTCCCCTTCCCCCCATTTGTTTCCGGTATGTTCTTGGTTTGTCTCCCAGTCTGCGTCCCCATTTTTTAACTAGTACCTTTGCAGACTTCTTGTAACAATTTTCTCTTATAATAATTTGTTCCTATAAATCATCATTTATGTACAATAACTCAATTGTTTAATGAATATTTATTGTATAATTAAGTTTACTTGTTGAAATTGTAGACTTCTGTTAACCATGAGTTTTAAGTTCAAGTTGACGTCTGTACTTTATGAATACTTGTACCACCATTATTATATCAAACAATAAAAACTATCAAATTAAAAAAAGAAATGCATCTTTCTTCCCTTCCAGTTTGTGATGGGCAGTGTCGTGCCAGACATAACCTATATTGTGCCACTGGCCACCATGCGCTCCGCCACCGCCCATCCCCCTGGTAACGTGCCTCTGCTGATCATTACGCATTAACCCTCCATAAGTAGCATTTTCTGTAAAGTCGTGAATTGACATGATTGACGGAGGATGGTTTAAGGACCACTTTTTTTAAGGCGTGGAGCGGGACACTTTTTTTTAGGTGCCCGGGCCTATTTCTTGTCCCAGTCCAACTCTGCTCACAGGCTGTACCCCTCCCGTAATCCATCTCCCTTTTAAATTTTAATTTGTGTCAATACTACTTATGGCTTTATAAGGTGTTACTAAAGCAAGATATACGAGTCAAATGTAAATGTGCTTTATGCCACAAAGTTTGCATTCAATTACTAGTACAGCACACAGTGAAAATTAAAATGGTTTCCTGGTGCTGTCAATGCTACCTGGTTTTGGAGGATTCGAAGGATTGAGGACTCTGTGCTGAAATGAGCATGTTTCTGGTCTCTAAAAACGTGTAACAGGGTCTGATTGTGCATTGAAGGGAATTTGTCAGATCTCATCCCGTTTCCCCGCTTTTTTCACACATTGCGGATCTGGGAACATTGGGCTGAAGGGAGGAGTGTACTTTATCTGAAGCTTTTCTCCTATTCTGCCACTGCTTATGGTTGCCGAATTTGAGAATAGCAGCAGTCAGTGGTGCTGGAAGGAACAATTTTATGATTGGGGTGCTGGCGTTGTGACCTTTATGAAAATCGGCCAGTATCAGTTTTACTAAAAGCAGAGGTGATGTGAACAATCCTGGCGCTGCTGAACCTGTGAGGCTTTCAAATGAACCAAACCCTCTGGTGGAAGGATGGCTGGGAGTCGGTTCAACTTCAGACATTTCTGAAACATGGGGTCTAAAGGTTCATATTTAAGGAAACCCTCCAAAACATATGGATAACGTGTGATATGGATGGGAGGGGATTGCCATTTTAAGAGACCAGGTCCTGTACTGAAATTGTCCCTTAGTGCTGATAGATCATAAGAAACAGATTCAAAACCAGCTCAAGGTTTTACTGGGCAAAGCAAGTGCTGACCACTTTGAGGAAGTAGTTTACGATGGGAATTATTTGACTATATATATCTGAATTCACTGAAAGATCGACATTTGCTACACTATCTGGGTTCTTTCCTCCTTTGCAGCTTAAAACTCATATATTCCCATTGGAAACATTCTTGCATAGAAAGTGCCGTATTCCTAACCACCTCAACCACCAAACCACAGTTTAAAGGAATTCCCAATATACATATTGTGCCATAAACAATACTATCCACCAGTAACACTGTTGAGTTTTGTTCAGTGTTAAAAAAAAAACCAGCATAAAAAATATTGCACCAGGCGAAATATTGCAATCAGAAATCAAATATCGTTTAATGTAGATATTGCCCCACAGCAGTACTACACAACAGTAAAAGGCCCTTGAGAATACTGTGCCAGGGATCAGTGCCCTTCTGACTACTGTGGCTGCCCATTTCTGCAGAATCCTGTGCCATGGAACTTGGCCTCGGAATATTGTGGAGTACAATAATGCATTAATCATTCGTATCAGCTGAAGTAGAACTTGCACATTAATGACAACAATTAATCCTCATTACCTGTAAACATCTAGAAAGCCTCCCACAGAGCTCTGCTGATGTCTCCCAGACATACTAACTCAGATCGCTGCGTAATAATTCCTCCGATTGACTCAGTGTTCTGCATTTGACAACAGACCCGCTCAGTCAAAGCTCTGCTCCTGATAATAAACAGGCCGAGTCAGACTTCTGACATTGATAATTAAAGCAATACATCATAGTTTGCAGGACTGGCTGCTTTATATGTCTGATCAAAAGCTAATACTGTAAAGCACATGGCTAAGAGCTCATTCATGTGGAGTGACATCTGTAATTCTGCTTCATTCGTACTGGCCTGTGCGAGAAACCTAATGGTATTCTCCTGTTTACACCCCCTTTTTACCAATCACCATACCCAGTTCCCCCCATCTCAGAGAGTTTGCATACTCCTTTATATTTTCTGACTGAGAACTACCTGTCCCACAATGCCTCAGATGCCGATAAAGCAGAGAAATGGAAGGAAAGGAGTCAGGCTTGAGATTCGAGATTCACCCCTTTGACCTACTCAAGCCAGAACCCTCTCCTCTTTAGTCGGGGGTAACTTACCTTCATACCTCATATCCCCCTGCCCAATCACTGGGGCGAAGAAGAGCAATCGAAGAGGAAGGAAGATTTATTTTCCATAGGGATCAACAGGGAACAGCTTCCTATGGAAAACAGCCATGTTGTCACCTTAACGAAGTCCGGCAATTCATTTCAATCATTCACAGCTAACTTCACTTAACCAATATGCAAAGTATAAAAGGTGTGGTTCTAAACAGCACAATGAGTGAGCTGGGAACGTATTTCACACTGAGGAGACTGCAAGGCAGAGAGGACTGCTGAACAAGAAGCGAGTAGAAGCACAGCGTGCCAGGTTGCCGACCCACTGAGCGAGAAAGGCTGCAGTACGGCAAGGGAGCTGTGTCTATCGAGTGCTGGAACAAGGCAAAGAACTTGCTACAGACATTGTGTGAACAAGTGCTGGTTCACCTGGGGTAAAGAGAGCCCAGGCGTCGGAGGGGCTGTGAGAGTGAGCCCTGACCCCAAGGCTGAAGGAAGTAAATTGTTGCAGTGCGGCAGCCAGTGCGTGTCCAAAGCTCAGAGGAGCCTGGTGTGCGTGTGCGTGAGGATTAAGTAAACACAGCGAAAGAAACCTTTTGGTACATATATGTGAAGTACATTGCCACCATGGAAAGGGCATGTGACAGCAACATTGCTGAAAGCCAAGTAAGAGAAAGAACAATATAAGAAGGGTGCAGAAGCAGTGCATTCTGGAACTGGAAGTTTAAAGTTTGTGAATATAAAGAGAAAGAGGCAAGTACAAAGCCTTATGGGGCTTGTGGCCCAAAAGTGAAAAGTGAAACTAAAAATATCAGAGACAAAAGCCACAGCCAGGATATCGGAGGGGTCCTGCATAAGGCTGGGTAAAAGATTCTGTATATTTTTCGAAAGGCTGATATTAGGAAGTAAGAAGGACATAAAGGAACATTTTTGAACTGTGAAATCAAAGGTCAGAGCCCGATCGAGGGAGGCCAGTTGAGAACACCGTGTTAAAGTGGGTCTGAGCGCAGCAGAGGGAGAACCAGGGTGAAGAGTGAATCACCCGAGAAATTGTGCATGTGAAAATCCTGAGAAAAAAGGAATTTTAATGTTTGTTTGTCGCATCAGGACCTCTGGAATAAGAGACTTTGAATGGAAGAGACTTTGGCACAGAGGGCCCTGATGGTTTTGAGGTTTTGAACTGCACCCTCATGCTAGAGAAACCAGAGAGTTTGCTAAGCTGAGTGTGCCGCCTTGTCCCGTGCTGAAAACATGGGGGAGGGACGCCAACAGCTTGCACATCTGACATATCATTTCTTTAACACTTTCCGTTTGCATAACATTGTTTCCCACGCTATTTGTATTTAGAAGTAAGGATTGGCAATAGGTTTATTTGTATAGGCCCTTTTAGTTTGACAAGCCTCTACTAGGACTGCATTATTATTATTTGATGGTCGTAGCCTGCTCCCATCTTTAGATTTAGGATTAGATAGACCTTTTTCCAATCCATTTCAAAGTTCAATAAACACCCTCGAACTGTGATCAGCGTGTCCGTCTTTATTGTTTGATACCATGCCTTACTTACACCTGTCATACTGAATGTCTGTCGGAGGCACAGGCATGGCAAACAGAACAATATTTTAACTTTCTAAACAAAGTTGTAGACTTGTCCATTTGTGGCTGGTTTATTTTTATGTCTCAAAAAATGATATTTTTGTAGAGAGTGAGAAAAAATAATGAAATGTATTTGTGTAAGTAATTGTAACTGTGAATGGGCCAGCGCTGTTGAAACTGCATCAGGCCTGCCAGTTCATGTATGGGGTGTGAACCAGTGGCGTCGCCAGGAATCAAATTTAGGAGGGGCACAGAGGGGGCCAAAGAAAAAAGCAGGGGGGCACAGACAAAAGTAGGGGGAGAACATGGTCACTACTCGTCTTAGGTAGGGGGCGACAAGGGGGGCACAGGGTTTAACAGGGGGGCAACCCCCCCATGCCCCCTCTAGCAACGCCACTGGTGTGAACTATGGTAGATTAGATGTTTAGACATTCTCGGGGCTTCGCACCACAGTAAATAAAAATTCCCGCGTTCCTTCATTTGTTTTTCTATAAACAAAACAATGCATCATCCCATCTTACTCTGTATTTTGAGAATATCGACATGTGATATTTAAAGAACTGTCGTGGAGGGAATGTTAATCATAGGGTGAAAACGATATAGCTCTTCTTCTGAGCTTTAATGATAAGAAAAAGAGATTAACTGATTTGTGAATATTTTTGAAAGTCTGGTGAAGGGTGGGAGGTGTCAGTTTATAGGTCAGCCATAGGAGAGCTTGTTAAATGCGCTTTGCGTTCACCATACAAGCGTGCACAATACCTTCAGCAAGAGAAGGTAATTTAGACTCCCTGCTCATATCAATCTGTGGTCTCCCGTCTGAGCATGAAACGTAAGCATGGTACTATACTACTGAAGTAAAGCATCCTTACTGGGAAGCCCAGGTACTTTTTAATTTAAAGAATAGCTGCCATTTTGGATGTGTTGGTACTGTCCATTTTAACTATAGCAACAGTGCGAGTGTCTCATTTCAAGTATAGCGGCAGCCACTCTGCTAAAATGGGTCAGTGCAGTCCTAGTAACCAATGGTCCTGCATATACTACAATACTGTCTGTCTTAGAATCTCTAGCATTCCCACAGAGATGAGTGAGCACTACAGGTCTGTTACCATTTCTAAAAACAAAGGCCAACCTTTTGGGCTTTTGTGTAGGCATGGGAAAGGCATTAGTGGTATTAACTGGACATTGATGGCAGAAGGTGGAAAATGGTGGGAGTACCTGGACAGCGCCAGGCAAATGCCTAATACTTACACACAAGCCAAAAATGTTGGCTTTACCAATGCTTGTTTGTAACAAGACTTCAGTGAAGGACACGCATAGTGCTTATAAATCGACTAGCTGAAAGCAGACCTGGTTAAGACATTTTTATTACACCAGAAGCACGTTTACGTCTCCAAATAAGTCATTAACGCTCAGAAGACTGCTTTGAACAAAAACAGGCAGGCACTTCCAATGCAAAGTTTGATGGTACGGCTTGATTAAAGCGAGCTGAAAGAGTTCCGATAAGGTGGTTTTTGGGTGGGGAGGGGCAGGAACTGGGTGGGAATGGCCCTGGGGTTAGCATGGCCATGGGCAGCCAGTGGATGTGCAAGTAACCAAACAAAGCCTACAAGCTGTGTGTCCCTCATATGTATCTGTACTCGAATGCAATATTTTGGGGGGGCACACGTGTCACCTAACAGCTCAAACTAATGCAATGCATTCCTATTAAATGTATGAGGGACCTGATGAGAAGTTCTCTGCTTACATATAAAAATATAACAGCTCTTCAAAACGTACTGTTTGTCATACAAAAAGTATAAGAAGTGCAGGTGTTACTCCATTAAGCCTATTGTCATTTCAGCACTTTGAAGAGCATGTGAGATGCTGCTGAAACGCTATAAAACCCCCATACAAACTAAAGCACATTCCCAAATCAAATATATGAGCACTGCATAAGAGTCACTACTGTCCCATTAAAACATATACCAGGCAATCTGAAAAAGTGTTAGAACTGTCACAGGTGGAGAATTGAATCTTGGTGCTAAATGGGAGGCTATCTCATCTAAGCTAGGATGCGCCCTCTGACCTGCACAATAACTGTTCACCTCCAGCTAGTACATTAATGAAGCAAGCTATATCAACAGTACTGACATTTCGGACATGCTGAGCTATTATTAGAATAAGCGCGAACCTGTGTTGCTCCACGTTGGCAAGGCGAGCATGTTGCCCCCGAGCTATCCTCCCGGGCTATATTTCTGCTAGACTTGAATGGCTGTGGTAGTGCAACTCAGAAGGACAGCATACTTGATTTATGACTGGTTCAGCCAGGGCAGCTGAATATACTATTCCATTTGGAAATATGATAAAAAGTTATGATAAATAAGGTTTACAAACTGGTCCATGACTGATGAATGGGAAAGGGGGTTTAAAGAAAGGTAGCAGATTAAGAGCAGCATGGTTTAAAATCCCTTCCACAATGAAACCACCCCACACTGGTCATAAATGTGCATTATATTTGCTCGAGAGGGTAAGAAGGGGGATCAGACATTGGGCCTCATCACGACTTGGGCGGTAACCCTTAAAATCGGCGGTAGCACTCATAGCGCCGATTTTAAGGGTCCGTCGGATCACGACTCCTAATACCGCCGGCGGATTAACAGCCGGCGCAAGGACAGCCGGCTGTACAAGCGCCGGCCATAACAGCGCCAGGAACCCTTAGCGCTAAAACATCATCGATCAGGAGTCCGGCATAAGCACTATTAGCGCCATGAAAGCGGCGGATAATCCGCTGAAAATACCTCCAGCAAAAAGCTGGAGGTAACAGTACACAGGCCACAGCAATGAGGGCCCAGGTGTAAGCAATGCAATCCAGAGGCCTACAAAGGACCCACCCATGAACAACACCCCCTCCCCAACACCATGCTGCCATTTGGAACCGGGAGCCTTGATGTCGACTACTACCTGCTGCGCCTGGAGCTACAGAGGCCAGTCAACCAGGCCAGGGCCCTGGGAGTGCAGGGGGCAGTGGGGATGAGGAGAAGGAGGAGGAGAGCAGCAGCAGCAGCAAGGCTCCCAGCCATCCCCAGGGTCAGGCCAACACCCTGGGCCCTAACTGATGGTCAGTTGGTGACAGAATATCCGCTGGACAGGGCAACCAACACCCAGTTGCTGGACAGAATCCGGGGGACATATGCAGCCGCATATCCAGCAGCACGGCAGTACCTCCCCTAGTGAATCTCGTGTCTGTGCTACTATCACTTGGGACTGGCAGCGACCACCATACCGTTGCCATGATGCATGGAATGGTCCAGTCCACATTCAGTGCCATGCTGGTACCGGTGCCTGATGCACTGTTGAATCATGTGAACGAACACATTGCATTGCCAGCCACACAAGCACAGGTGCACCAGCTGAAGGGTCAATCCCATGCCATTGCCCAAGTACCGAATGTAATAGAAGCCCTGGACTGCACACATGTGGCACTTGTACCACCCCAGGCACATGAGGCTGCCTACAGAAACTGGAAACAGTACCATTCCCTCAATGTGCAGGTGACATGTGGCCCTGACCTCAACTTCAGCCACTGCTGTGCTCGCTACCCAGGATCCACCCACAACTCCATGCTCCTACGCAACAGTGCCCTGCCAGCATACATGGAAAGGCACCAAGGGCAAAACACATGTCTACTGGGTGAGTACAAGTGTATACCACAAAGCACGTCAATCCACAACTGATGTTGCCTGACACCAAATCCATCATTCCCAAAAGTCAGTAGCATCACAGCCGCATACACATACAAGCAGAAAGCACGATGAACCTTGGACATGTCCAACACAGCAGAACACACCCATGCAGGATGTAAGTCATGTAGCGGCACCGTGACATATGGAATACCCACCACAATAAAGCCTCCAGTGTGAGTAGCACCATGTTTCCCAACACTGACACACTCCAGACATCCCACCCTGGCCACCCGACAGCAAAGAAACACCAAACCATCACCTGGCACATCCAGGAATGCTCCACACATAAGTAGGCCGAGTGATGACAATGCACATCCCACAAACACTGTCCCCAAAATGGCCATGGGAATGCATTGAGAACAGTACAGAATAGTGAAGAGCAGCAAATGCAACTGTAGGCCAATGGATTAGCAATGACACATGAGGCAGCCACTTCTGTCAAGCAGAAGTAGATGGAAGGGCCCCCTCATCCTGCGACATGTGAATGAGTACTGTTACATTTTGAAACATAGCCGTACCAAGTGGAGACTACCCCATTGATTCAATCATGCCCATAGGACAGCGCACTCCACAATGTCATAGGCCAAATGAGAAATATGGCAAAATCACACTGATGACAGGGCTCTGTACACCCACTGGACTTACCTTGTCCCCATACCGGCTTTCTCTCCCCTACAGATGAATCTGGATATCCCCAGTACGTGTGGCTCATTACCCCTGTGCATCACCCACACACGGCTGCGTAGCGGGCATACAACCTTGGCCATGCCCGTACACGGATCTGCGTGGAGAGGGCATTTGGACTTTTGAAGGCACGCTCCCGGTGCTTCGACCGCACAGGAGGTGCTATGATGTATGCTCCAGAAGAAGTCGTGAAATTTCACTGACATGTGCCATGCTGCACAACATCTGCTGTTGCAGATATGTGCCACTGCCCCCTGATGCTCATGTGCAGCCACCTGAGGATGGCAGTGAGGACGATGAAGGTCCAGAAGGTGTAGCACATGCACAAAGGGTGGTCCTGAGGGAAGGGAGGTTGGCCAGGTAGGGATTGATTGATGGATTCTTTTCAAAATGGGTAATAGGTAAATCCAGAATATGTCACTTCTACATTGAATTGCATTTGTAACAATCACCACTGTCCATGCATTGTGATTATTTTAACGTGATTTATTTTTCCCCTCAAACAATCCCCCCTCCCTCCAGTGAACACCCAACAATCCCCCCTGCCCCCAGTGAACACCCAACAATCCCCCCTCCCCCAGTGAACACCCAACAATCCCCACTCCCCCCAGTGAACACCCAAAACTGTGCTGTTGCCTAATCAGGCCAACACCAATGATGCCATGCACCCCTATGATGGGCGCGGGCGCTTCCCTCTCCCAGGACCCTCCGGTGTGTGTGCCCTCAGGTGGCGCAAGGACCAGCGCCTTGGAGATGGGTCCAGTGAACCCTCTGTTGGTGTTGTTGAGGTCGAGGGCACGGAAGCACTGCCCATCATGTGTTGGCGCATGAGGGCATTGGCCTCACGTTGTTGCTCTGCTAGGGCAGACAAAGCCTCCGTTAATTCACAGACCCTCTGGCCAAAGCCTGTGAGGGCAGTGGTGCATTGTTGCACGACATGGCGCGTGCGTGCATTGTCCCGGGCAATGTACTTGCAACCATGCCGGTTTGAGTTGCTCACAGCCTTGATATGGCGGCTCTGGACTTTGGCCATTGCTCCAACACGGGCCTGTTTGGCTTCAATTATGTCCAGGCGGCCCATTACTGCTGCCCCAGTGACAAGGCCCTCTCCTGGCGCGTCAGGTGGTGGACCGCAAATTGTGCGCTGTTGGGGGGGGGGGGGGGCTGCATGGTGACATGTCACCAGACTGGGCTGCTTGGCTCGCAACGATGGCCCTCAGGGCTCCCATATGATGGGGCGTCGACATCGGGCTGGGGTGTGCTGCAGCGGGGCACAGCCACATGCCGACTCTCTGCCTGCTGTCTGCCAGTGCTTGGCCTTCCATGGACTGTGGATGCCCCTTCCCCATCACTCCTGCTGTGGGTGTGTGCTGCGGTGGCATGATGCCCACGTGAAGGTGTCACTCCCACATCTGGCCTCTCTCCCTCTGCATCGGGGCTATGGATGTAGGGTTCCGGTGAGCTGCCGGTAGACTCCCTGCGTCCATGAGGCTGCCGCTGCTGTCTGGCGGGGCTGAGTTGGGGTGAAGAGAGTGTTCCACTGTGTTCCTCGGGGGTGGGGGTGCTGCTGGAGGCATGGTGTCGTGGGCGCATTGCTGGTGTGGCATCATCATCAACAGCCTCTTGCGATCGACTTGTGCCTGTGGGGTACATAGGGGGTGGTTTGAGTACAATGCTACATACATTTGTGTGATGCAGGTCATGCCAACAAGTGTGAATGAAGACAGTGACAATGACGCATTCAACTTGCATTCTGTTCAGTCAACATGTGGGGCTTGTTGTGTATGTGCATGGAGGGACAGCATGGCTAAGCGTGGTTGGGGTGGACTGTGCTCAGGCTTTTGTGGTTGTGTTGATGCACAGTACCACTCTACGTAGCTGTCCTATGGCTATGGGAGTCTATCCCCTGCCCCTGTCATTCATGCACTGCACGTACAGGGTCGTCTAGGCAGCACTGACGTTCTAGGGATGTGGCCCTCACTTACGGGTGTATGCAGTGCCTCAGACACATGTCTTCACTCTCATTCAGATGCATGTATTCGGGGATGGGACTCACCTGCCGTTGGATCAATGCCAGTCCCTGCCTCCGCTCCACCGATGCCCTCAATGGTCCCAACATCAATGAGGCCCGTCAGTTTCTCCTCCCATGGTGTGAGGTCGGGGGGGGGGGTGGTGGGCCTCCTCCTGTGGCCCTGCTTGCACTCCTGGGACAGGATGCCTCTCACCCGAACGTCATTGAGACGCTTGCGGCAGTCTTCACCATCCCGGGGCATGCGGCCAACTGCACTGACCCTTTCTACCACACTTTTCCATATTTGCCCTCTGCGCATTGCGCTTGTTTTGCGCTGCTGCAGCTCGTGGTGGTGAGTCAGTGCCTCATCCACAAGGACCTGAAGTTCTTGGCCGCTAAACTTAGGTTTTCTGACCCTATCCATGGCAGACTTGCCCCTGGTGCGCTCCTGACTCATTACTGCCTTTGGATGGAGTGGATGGCTTCCAGTGCCTGAGATATCCGACGGATTGTGATTTCCAAAATGGCCACCGCTTTATTTCCCGTTCCGGCGGTGACGCATTTCCCGCACGCTCATAGCGCGCGCTATGAGCACGACCTGGCGGTAGCGCACGGTGCACCGGATTTAAGGGTTCGCGCTAATAGCGCTTACGCCTTGGACCGTGGCACGTGCACGATTAGTCGTGATCTGGCGGATTATCTGCCGGGTGCCTTGGCGTTAGCGCTATTTAGGTCCGGCGGATAATCCGCCACATTTACCGCCCAAGTCGTGATGAGGCCCATTATGTCCATTCAGTCCTTATTCACCTTGTTAAGACTGATAACAAGTGCTGGTGCTGCGTCATCAAAAGTAGAGACCACTGAGAAGAACAGACAGTACTCTCCCATTAAAAGTACTGAAGAACTGCTAGGAAATAATGGCACTCCTACGTGAATGTATAGACTTGGCGATTACAAGATGGCCGTCGAGGAGTGAAGCTGCACTCTCCCGAGCTCTGTATCTGCCTACCTAAAGGTGGCAACTAAGAATGCTCGAAAGCTGAATTAAAAGGATCGAAACATTCCCTTGGAAGGTGGAAACTCTTCCACATGCAATCAGCCAACGAAACTACCCCTTGGGGACACCCAAGATTGAGGGCCGAGACCGCCGGGTAGAGGAGACTTCCGACTTCACAAGGACCCGCCGTCTTAAGGAATGATTCCCTGAAGTGGCAAAGAAGCAGAGCAGAGCCCGGTCGAGAGCTGAAGGGATGCTCTCCCATCCCCCCACCCTCCCAGCTCGAGAAGAAGAACTGACCTGGTCCAAGAAATCTCTGCCGGATGCATCGGAGTAGAAGCAGGCAAGCGGGCCACCTACCCACGGGTAGCGTAAGGTAAGGAGCATAACCTGGGGAGGGAGAAGGGGTGAGGCGGAGAAGACGGGGGAAGGTCGGAGCCAGCTCAATACACCCAGGATAGCGGGACCGGGCAGAGTGGCGTGGCTCTGGAGAAGAGGATATTCAGGGCAGTGGGAGCAGCGAATCGAAGATAGGGATTACCAAGAAGGAATTTGAGGCTGCAGAGCTGCAGAAAAAGGGAAAAGAGTGGACACCCACCTGGGAAGAGAAGGAGATCCTGGGGGCACCTAGAGCCCTGCATGCATAGGTGTCACAAGCTGCGCTGGCTGCCCCAAGGACTTATTACAAGGGTAATCAGTAGGCAGGCAATCTTTCACCAGCCACCCTCTTCATCCAGGCCAACAACGGGTGTAACAGGCCCTGACCAGTAAACTCCGCAGGCAGTTGGACACCGCCAAAAAGACCCAGAAAAATCCACCAAGACATAAGAACAGAGACATAGACCTAAAAGAGACAGGTGGCAGCGGAGGCGAAACTGAATATCCCAGTAGGGGCACACCAAAAGTAAAGGCACTCCCCCAACAGAAGCTGGATCACTGGTTTGGAAAGATAGCAAGCGTGCCATAAGACACAGTGAGAACATAGCAAAACGAGACCCCCGCACAGGAAGGGGAGAGTTAGGAGGACTCACCAGGAGAGATTTCCACCTACACACCCCAAATTGGGTCTGGAGAGTCACATGAAAACGCAGAATATTTAAATGAAAGATCCAGGGAGCATCTCCCTGCATGAGAACTGAATGATGGGCACAGCTGCCACCCTACATCCTGGACCCCAAAAGTTATAGAAAGCCTGTATAAAGCTGCAACAAATATTCAGAAGCCAAGACCTAAAGGGAAGCATCCCTCACTACCACAGGGAGCCACTATGGGAACAAAAAGTGCCCCATTGGAAAAATACTGGCATCAGAACATAGAAGAAGAGCCCCAGAAAGAGACACAAACTCAACAGCAGGGAGCGGAAGACCAAAGGGAGAATAGAAACATGGCCTTCAGTATAGAGGATCTGCAAGAATGCCTCAGGGGCATGGAAGACAGGATGACAAGTTCCAGGAACAAATGGCAAAACTAAAGGAGAATTTGAAAAGCTCCCTAAAAGAAATTACAGAAGAGATCAACACCCTGGGCAACAGGGTAGACGTTACAGAACAGAGCCTATCTGAAGTAAGCAGCGAGGTCCTTCAGAATTCATAGCTGCTGGAACAAATTACGGTGCAATATAGAATCTGGAAATTCAAGCAGAAGAGCTTGAGAACCGCTCGAAATGATCGAACATAAGAATCAAAGGACTGGCATAGACAAACGGAGACGCTGAGCTGAAACTACTGGTTCAACAATGTTTTGCCACACTTACGACAGGAGGCACCCCGGAGGACATTTGCATAGATCGCATCCACAGGGTGGGTCCCAGAAGATCAGGGCCGGGAGACAGACCAAGGGATGTGTTGAGAGCCCTAGCCTCCTTTGAAGAAAAATACAAAATCCTTTGTGCTGCCAGGGGCCAGACATCTATCTCAATAAATGGCTCACAAGTCCTCCTCTTTCAGGACTTAGCGGCAACAACTCTGCAGAAAAGAACAGCAATGGGCCCATTGACGAAAGCTCTCACCGGGAAAAGAATCCCTTACAAATGCACATTTCCTTTCGCCCTATTATTCCCTTGGGATGGAAAACAACAAAGGGTTACCACATGCTTCGAAGACCCCTCGATTTTAGGCATGGAAGATGGAGAGTCGGACGCCGGCGGGAATAGGCGAGGTCGACAACGACAGAGGAATAGACCATGGGAGTGGTCCATCGCTGAAGACAAAAGGGGAGACAAACTGAGAGGTCCTTCCCCGAAACAGAGAAGGGATGAAGATAGATAAGGAGAACAAAGTAGGGGAGCAAAAGAAAAATAAGGATTCCTCACAGGAAGAGTCTTTGGGTGAACTAAACAGGAAGTCGTGAAAGCAGGAAGGGAAGGAATGAAACAGAAGTACTTAGCAGGCAGCATGAGCAGAGTGGGGTTAATGTGTGGGAACCACTTGGAATCCACAGTAGGATGGTAACCTAGAGTTCTAGAGAGAACGTGGGCCGGTTCTCAAATCTTTTGGGACATATCCTATGATACCACGCCTAGACCGGGAGGGAAGTGGGAGGGTACGAGGGGGGAGAAAGGTAGGATCTGGGGGGAGGCGTAGTGGGGAAGTGGACAAAGGGATCGCAGTGTCAGAAACTAGGAAGACAATAGGTGAAGGAGACACAAGGGGAGCAAATAGTGGAGCGGCAGTAGCAAGAGTACTAATGAATATTCTCCCCTAATAGCTAGAAGGAAGTCTAACAGCGGCGCACAGGGTCTACAATGGGAAAAATGGAAGGAGGGACAGGAAGACTGGCTCCCAAAATGCACAAGCCATGGTAGGGAGTAGGCCACTGAATATACTCTCACATAACATACAGGGCCTGAACACCCCCAGAAAGCAGAAGAAAGTAGAAGCACAAATCAGAAAAGGGGCAGCGAACATAATTCTCCTGCAAGAGACACATATCAAAAAGAGCGACGGTACTAGAATACGCATACTTTTATTATTTATTTATTTGTTTAGTTTAGAAGAAACTTTACAAAATTACACTAAAATCACAATACAATAAAAAAACACAGTATATCAAAAACACAGTATAACAAACACTGTAAATCAAATCCAAGTCAAATCAAGTCAGATAAAATCCATTATGACAATAAAACAGTAAAAGACTAAAACAAGTACAATCTATCATACAATAATAAAACCGAGCATTTACCAGCAATTTACCAGCAATTACCAACCATTTCGTTCAGACAACCCATTAGTGCACTTTACACTATCTAAACGTTTTTTAATAGTTAACCACAAATAATACATAGCGATATGGACTTTTTGGCTGTCCGTGGTGAGACAATAAGCCCAAAAATGATCACCCTTTATGTATTCCAAATTGTGAACAAATGGTCCAAGCCACTTCATATATTCTAGGCCCAATGTCCTACATTCAGTGAAAATACACATGCAGTAACTGACATATATATATATATATATCTATCAAGCAAATGCCAAAAATAAAACAGTGGGAGTCCTGGTAGGGTTTAGAAAGGTGCTGGGAGTGACAGTAAACTCCCTGGGCGATCCCAACAGTAGATACCTATTCCTTCAAATTGGCCTGGAGGATAAAGCACTGACGATAGGCCCCCTTTATGCTCCCAACATGGGACAGGAATGTTTCATACATCAGGCTCTGGGCAAACTGGAAAAGTTTGTAGTAGGAGAAGTTATCATGACAGGGGACTTCAATCTACCATAGGACCCGGACAAAGACAGGAGTTACATAGGGCCCAACAAGGGAAACAGCCCATCTAATACCCCAAGAAGGAAATTCACTGACTTAGCACTAAGAGACCTATGGAGAGCAAAAAAAGGGGAAGAGGCAGGATACACATTGTAAGTGACTTCAATCCAACTAAGTCAATGCTTAGGATGGGATGCCCAATGGAAGCCCTTATTTATATATTTTTATGTCAAAAGTTCTTAAATCTGGATAATGAACCCTTATATAACGCCCCTCTCTTTGAATCCCCCTGACCTCACTGAGCCAAGAAGTAGGTTTGTTTTGCAAATTAAAAAGGTTTATTTGAAGAATTAAACAATATATATATATCACACTTTTATGAACAAAATAATATATGAATAGCACACTTATGAATATGGACGGTAATCAACAATGGGTAATATTACAAAAATGACACACTTTAATCGGAAAGGAGTCGGAAGAGGAAGGATAAAGATACGGTAGCAGAGAATACTTTTATGGTTCAAGGAAATGCAAGATGGGAAAGAATGCAGCACAGAAATAAACTTGATATGAATTCAATCAGGAGATAATATAATCACTTTTTCCCCTGTGACTACTCACTCCCCCCACTATGCAGTATAAAGAGATGGGAAGGAGGGTACACAGGTTTCAAGAATACAATCAAGAATGCAGTTCAATTCCAGTTCCCCCCAGCAAGCTTAGAGAGACACAGGAATGATTTTGAACATAGGACAAAATGCTTTTGAATATAATTGCAAAGGATGGGAAAATATACTAAAATGCTTTTAAGTCACTAAGGGATATTCAGAATAAGTGATAGTTACTTTAAATTGGTTCAGGTCAACACTAGCAATGATTCATGAGTGATTATCAGATTGAAACGAAATTCAGCAATTGAGAACAAGGAGCAGCTATTTTGACAGAAAATGAAATTGAGCTAAATTGCAATTCTCTGCACTTTTTCCGCGTGCGTAAATCACGATTACGGAACAACTATAAGGAATTAGGATCTTAGCTTTAAAAGGACAGTTACATTTCAAAAGATTTTGTGAAGGTAGATTTTCAGAAATAAAGTCAAGATTTCAGAATGACAGATGCGCCTTAGAGATTTACCAACAACAGGATGGACACAAAATTCTATAATGCAGTTCTGGATAGGTTGAAATGAATGGAAGAGGATTACTTTAAACTAATGATTGGTTCTGTACAATTCTAGACTAGATACTCACTCCTAGTTTTGGAATGGAATGGAAATGGGCCTCGTCACCAATCTGGTCAGGTTTGGACTTCACTCGCCACCGGACGGTCTCAGGCACTGGTTCTGCTCACAGCACGGCTTCTGGTCGGGGTCTGACGGGTTCTGGATACAGCGCTGCTTTCTTGGTCTGGACCTCAGTCCTAGCACAGGGTTCTTGGCTAGAATAGAAAAGCTCAGCACGGCTGTTGAATGTGTGAATCAAGTTGCTAGATTCTACAGGCCTCCAGTCCTCTACAGACATCTTAGGCCTTCCAAATTTTGTCCTAAATTCATGGGTCCTTTTCGGGTGATTTCGGCGATAGGAGCAGCAGCTTTCAAGCTGAAACTACCCAAGACATGGGCACGGATACATCCGGTCTTCCATGTTTCTCAGCTGAAACCAGACATTCAAAGTGTTTTTCATCCTGTGGTTTCTTCTCGTCCACCTCCAGTTATGCTCCATACCAATGCAGAGTACGAAGTCTCGGAGTTATGTGATTCACGTATTCACCGTGGTAAATTACAGTACTTAGTGGATTGGAAGGGTTACACACCTTCAGATCGTACTTGGGAATCTGAATTCAGTATCCATGCTCCATGACTAATCAGACAATTTCACAAGAGACACCCCGGTAAACCAGGGGGTAGTGACTTGAAGAGGGGGCATACTGTTACAGCTGTCCTGTTGGATCCCACTGCTTCCCGTTTCCGGGTACCAATACCCCCTTTTCAGCTCGGAATCGGGACTCTCAACATGGAGGAGCCCGAGACTGTGAGCAGCGCACTAGTTGTTCTCGCTCCCCGTACCGCGCGGTTAGCTCCGCCCCCGACTTCCAGAATGAAATATCCGGCAGCTGGAGCTTCGGTCCTACGCATTGCTTCTCTGCGCACCGTAAGTTCGCTACCTTTCTGACTTGCAAATTGATCTACTACTGCTACGCTGAGTTTCCGCTCTTCATTACCATCAATCCTTTCTCTCTCCTTTCCCCTTCTTTGATTCGTAGTAATTTCGATTACTTTCTTTGCCCTGCGGATCAACAGGAAGACACCTCCCAGTATTCGCAGCTGCTCCTACCGGTAGTGTTTTCGCTTTCTAGCAAGTTTTTGGGTTTGTGACTCTCACGGGATTTCCTCCCTCTTCATCTTGTTTTCCTTTTACGCCCACTTAGGAATCAGCCTTAGACCTTCTATTCAGCCTTCTGTTCCTTCAAGTTCAAGCCCCTTATTCTGCTCTTCACTATTCCTCTCTGGGGCTAACTCCGTTGGGTAAGATCCCAATTCTTACAGCATTCTATTCACATTTGTGTCTTGAACTTTGGACATATTCTAATCTGTTATATTTTGCATTAGGCACCTTGTCTGCATTTCCCATCAGATTGAAATACAGAAGCCTAGAAGAGAATAGACCTGTCAGGGTAAGCTTCTTTTCTAAATCCTCTACCATACAACTGATTTGGGATTCCGTATCCCTACTTACCTGAACCTCTACTCTGTTTCACTCAGAATCCTTCCTGACAAGATTCCAGACCACATTCAAAATAGCGTGATCCTCCACCAGCCGCTGCAGGAATCCACGCTCCCCAGCAGCACATCAGTGTTTTTTCCCTTCGGGGTTTCCCCTTGAGACTCCACTCCAACCTAGCCTTTTGGCTGGGGTTGAGAGGGGTTTTCAGGTAATTCCCTCCTGCTTCTATCCCGAGAGGGCTGACCTTCGCGAAGGTAGGTGTCATTTACAATTGCTGAGAGATAATTTGCTTTCAAGTGCTTATTATTATAAGGTTATTACACCTGCTGAGAAGAGTTCAGCTTTTGGGTTAGGCCTCCGCTTCAGGTTCTAGAGCTTGGTTCTAGAGTCTGGTCTCTGGATCTATCTGGAGTCTGGATATTTTCTCGATCTGGTCCGTCAGAGTGCTGTGCAGGAATCAGTTGAAGTGGAAAAATGAGTGTGTCCTCGCCTGTCCAAAGCAGTCTCTTTTTATGTGTTTTCAAAGTGGGTGGGAAGGCTGATTCTACATGCCCAACCCCCTAAGGATTTGATAGGTTAGAGGACTTGCTGTCCCCTGACTGGAGAACGGATTAGCGTGCCAGAATGAGTCAGAGTGATGCTGTGTTTATGACTTAGATGTAATCCCTCCCCTCTGCTTTCTCATAGAAAATCAATTTTTCCCAAAACACATATTTCACAGATACACAAGTTGTTCATAGTACATATAGACGTCACAGATTAATAAAGGCCGGTCTCTGTTCAAGTCCCTTGTTGAGCTTGGGTTCAGAAATGACAACTTATTCGCGCTTTTGGTGGGTTTGCCAAGATTGGTTCCACACCAAATTTTACACAGACATACACACCCTCTCTAAGCATATTACTGTAAGTTCTTATGTTGCTAGCAACAACACTGCATCTACAATATTAATAATTACGGGGTTTGGTCTCAGAACATCACGCGGCGTCCAGCTTAGTCTTGAACTGTGAGTGCATTTTTCATTTTAAGAATCTCCAAGTTGTACATTTTTGTCAGCATGGAACACTTTGTAAATTGCAATTTTATAAAACATATATTTGCTCTCAATTGAATTCACATCTCAGTCTGGTCTGCCCCTAGAAGCTTGGTGAGACAGATGGTCACATGGCCTGTTTCTCCCAGAGCAGTTGTTGTGGACAGTTACACCCAAATCAGCACATTCCATTCAGCTGAAAGAATCCATTGTTTCTTTTTCCTGCCAGCAGAGCCCCAGTCCAGGGTGCCACTCCCCAGTTCCCTTTCACACCAACTTGTCAATCTCTTGGCTTGGGGCAGAAGGAAGCTTCTTTTGTTCAGGGGGGAGGTGTGGAATCTGTCTGATCCCAGTGTGGGAACACTTTTCAACTCTGCCACCAATGTTACAATTTGTCTTTTCTTACAATATAACCCACATTTTTAATACAAACATTAAACAATTGCTTCCTTCAAGACATTTTAGAATATAGTTTTACATTATCTCTACCCCTTAGGCTTCTGATAGCCAGTATTTCTTTGGCATAGTTTGGGTTCAGTTGTTCAGTTTTTACAAGGAATTGTTTTAAAACGCCGGTTTTCTGGTAGAGGTGAGCAGCGGTACTACACCCATTTTTGACAGCTGTCTTTACATCAATATCTTTCAAAAAGGGGATTTTACTTAATAGCATATGATTCTTGCTGACATTGTATTGATGTGGATTTGTGCGGTAGAGTCAGATGGAACACCCAACAAGAAGGTTGGATCTTTTTGGTGATTTGTGAGCCATAATTTTAGCACATTTTGACAATCAAGAAAATGAATTCCCAAACTGCTCTGGGTTGCTTTTGGCAATCACTATTGCTATTTACATGTGGTTTCAGGCTACTGTATGTGTAGCCCAGTGGTGGTTTTAGGCAGTGACCTCCTGTGCTCACTAATATAAGCAAAAGTGGGTGGCAGCCTATTTTTCTGGTTTTTACTGTGCATTTTTGCATGGTTTTGAGCGATCCACATGCTTTCCAGTGGCCATTCTGATGTTTCTGCTGCCAGCAATGCACGGTACTGTTGTAGGGCTTGGATGCGTGGGTTAAAACATCCCACAAGCCCCCCTCTTGCGATGGTGTTGATTTTCCATCAATGGAACACGCAAGACTGGGATGTTAGCCTCATCTTCTTCTGATTCCAAAATGGCAAAGTTCAGCATCTTTTCCTCCATCAGGGGTGGATCGATCGGTTCTCCTCGACAGTCCTGATGGGAGTATTGAGCGATACCCCAGCCCCTTGGATCTTTGCTCCCGGTCCCCAGGTCGTCCTCTTTGGTCAGTCTCCATGGTTTATCTCTCCTAGGATGACAAAGCAAAGCGTCAGAAACATATTCATAGACATTTCCCCACCACTATTAATGTAGCGGGCGGGCATATACATTTTCTAAATCAGGAGAAATTTGCATTCTTATTAATATATTTTATAACCTATATGTGGAATATTTTAGGGTTGGTCTTTTATTGATCTGGAGCGGCCTCCTCTGGGATTCCAGATGACTGCTCCAGTTGCTGCAGAGTGTGCCTGGGATGGCAACACTTTAGCTGATTAATATAGACCCCCCTCTGCCAAACTGCCTTTGGGGATGCAGATCTTGTAGGCGACTGGTGAGATCTTGTCTACAATTTCAAAATGTCCCTTCCAGTTAGGCAGAAATTTCCACTGTTTGGCCTGGTTCATTTGGAAATTGTACAAGTAAACCCGGTCTCCTACATTGTATTCTTTCCTGGTAGTCTTTAAGTCATAGTGGGTCTTCATGCTATCGGCTGATCTTTCTAGATTTCGCTGGGCATAGGCAAAAGCATGTTGAAGATGTTTTCTTAAATTTTCAACATTCTCATGAGTTGTTGAGGCATTGATCAATGTCTGCTCTTGGGTCCTGTAAAGCAGATGCTGGGGAAGCACCATCCTGCGTCCAGTCATCAACTCAAACAGTGACATTTTAGTTGCAGATGAAGGGGTAGATTTGATGGCCATTAGGACAAGAGGTAATCGGATATCCCAGCTTGGCCCAGAATCTGCCACAAACTTTTTTAAGATGCTCACAATGGTTTTGTTGTAGCGTTCTACTGCACCAGAAGAGGCTGGCCGGTAAGCAATATGTAGCTTCCTTTTAACCCCCAGTATCTCCCACATGTTTGTCTTTACTTCGCTGGTGAAATGGCTACCTCTGTCTGACTCAATCCTTTGGGGCAGTCCAAAACACGAAAATATGTGGTTGATCATCAGGGCAGCTGCTGTTTCTGCTTTGCAGTTTGGGGCCGGCAGACATTCCACCCATTTAGTAAATAAGCATGTCACCGTCAACATGTACTTATTCCCCCTAGAGGAGCGAATCACGGGCCCTATAAAGTCGACTTGTAAATCTGACCATGGCAGTGTCATCCCCCTCTTTTGGAGAGGCGCACGGTGTGTGAGGGATGTTGGCTGAAATTGTGCACACACGAGACACTCCTTCAAGTATTGGTCGAGGTCCTGCCCCATGTGTGGCCAGTATGCAACCTCTCTTAAGATTTCCAGTGTTGTGTGAAACCCCCTATGACCGCTGTGGCCGGATCATGGGCGTGACTTAACATCAGGCTTCGGACTGAGGTAGGAACCACCCACTGATCATGGCCAGCGTGGGATTTCCTTACCAACAACCCGTCTTGGATCCGGAACATCTTTGGACATTTCATCAACACTCTTAGGTCCTCTTTCCCAATGTAATCGGTATCCGTCAGGGGAACATTCTCAGGGTCCTCAATGTGTTGGTAAAACTTACCAATTATTGGATCCCCCTTCTGAGCTGTAATCAAATCAGCATCAGGGGTCTCCTTACTCCATTGTGCAGTTGAAAGATCATTGTGAGCATTTGTCTGGGACCTAGTGATAGCAGTGACCTGGATTTCCCCCAACAGGGACTCTATTTCGATTAGATCCCCTTGGATGGCCCTGGTTTTGGCCAGCTGATCAGCTAAGTCATTTCCAGTTGTGTCTGGTCCCTCTACTTTGGAATGACCCTTGATCTTTTTCCAGTAGATGGTCATCCCATTCGAGGTGACCAGATCATCAATATTTTGGATTAACTTCCCATGTTTCAAGGGCTTGTTATTAGCAGATAGCATGCCTCTGGTTTTCCAATTAACCAGGTGCTCCACGAACCCGTTCCGTACATAATCCAAATCTGTGATTATGACCAGTTCGTGGAGTTGATGTTGGATAGCAGTGAGGATGGCTTGATGCACAGCCATCAACTCTGCCACTTGACTACTTCGGGGACCAATCTTGTACCCAGCCGAGGGTTCTGGGGACTCATTCGCCCATGCATTCCCTACGCCGGCCACAAGTTCTTTTTCCCCATTGTTGTCAACATGGTAAGAGCATCCATCCACATAGACAGTGGGCATTCCATCACACTTGTCTTCTTCAAAGACTTTGTGTGGGGAATTAAGGTATGCCTCCATGTTGTCCTTGATTTTTAGACTTTCGTCCTCGAGACAGTTTTCTCTGGCACAAACATGCAAGTCAGCCAGACCTTGCGCGAGGGGACTCTTCTTGTTTTGGCCATATCTGACCTCCACAGGAAAGCCTTGCATTGACAAAATCCAGGAAGTAATTCGGGTATTACTCACATTTCCGGCCCGGATTCTGTCACCTTGGAGATATTGCAGAGGCTGGTGTGGAGACTCCATTATGATGTGTTCCCCCTGGATAAACGGGCGGTAATTCTTCGATGCCCACACCGTTGCCAGGAGTGCCTTCTCACAATCGTTGAATTGTTCCTCCACAGAGGATAAAGTTTTACTCGCATAGGAGATTCCTTTATTGACCTGGTCATGCTTTTGATATAATACTGCAGTCAAGCATGTATTGGAGAACCCTGTCGCCAAGACAAACTCCTTGTTTCTGACAGGGTAAGCTAGGCAAAGTGCTTGTGAGATGCTTCTTTTGAGCTGTCTTACTGCCTCAGATTGTTCTGGACCCCATTCCCACTTGACCCCACTTCAAGAGATGAATCAGCGGTCTGGTGATCTCTGCGTAGCCCTCAATGAACTTCCTGTTGTAATTAGTCAGTCCAAGGAGGCTCCTTAGTTCCTGCAGAGTTGTGGGGTCTTTCAGTTTCTGAAGTGCTTCCACTTTTTTTCCTGGGGACAGAGACCCTGAGGAGTAATCTCATGGCCCAAGAAATTAACATGGGTTCTACACCACTGTGCTTTCGGAAAGGAAAGTTTTGCTCCGGCGGCCCTCAACTGGGTCAGAACATAACAGATCTCCGCTATATGTTCCTCCACAGTTGGGCTTTTGATGAGGACATCATCTACATAAACCAGGTTGCCCCTTTCACCCAGGTCGGGCATGGCCTTATGCAGAAAAATGTTGAACTCATTACCAGAGTTGAGGTATCCGAAGGGAGTCTGGGTCCATGTGTACTGCTGGCCCCCAAAGGTAAAAGCCAGCTTGTATTGGTCCTCCCTACTGACGGGCACAGTCCAGTATCCATTGGTCAGGGCTATTGTAGTGAATACCTGTGACCCCTGGATCTGGGCCAGCCCTTGGTCAATGTAGGGAAGAGGCCATCGGGAAGTATGGACCCGTTTGTTGTATCCCTAAGGACGACGCAGAGTCTCCACTGGCCGTTTGGCTTCAATATCCCCAGCACCGGATTATTGAAGGTGCTGTGGACTGGACGGATTATCCCCCGGGACTCAAGGTTCTTAATTATTTCAGTAAGGGACTCTATTGATGCGAGAGGCAAGTGATATTGCTTCACAAACACTGGAGTCATGCCAGGGTCAGTGGGAATTGTTGTTGTGTGGATGTCGGTGCGACCACAGTCATATGAGTCCACCGCAAAGAGATCTTGAAAATCTAAGAAAACTTGTTTCAACTTTTGCTTCTGCTCCAGAGTCACATAAGCATCAGCTAGGTTGATTCTCTCTTCAACCATCTGCCTGAAGCCTGGAAAGACTTCTGGTTTCGCTATCTCAGCGGCCTCCTCCAGCTGGGTGGAAAGTCCCTGGTCAGAATGCTGATTTGGACTGGTGGCTTCAGGTGGGAAAGGCAGCCCTCATGGACCTGGAAAATCACCTCATACCTCCTGAAGTCACAAGTCACATCTTCTTTACCAAAAGGGCAGGAGGTGTACACCAGGAAGTTCCCCCCATGCCGGGTAAAGATCCTGTCTGGTGTTATATTGTCATCACGGTCACTGTCAAAACAGTCCTTGGGGATTGGTCCTAACAGTTCATTTCCTAAATCAATGGAAAAATGTTAGCCATCAACCGCCATTCCAATAATGGTGCCTGCGGCTAGAGTGATACTCTTTGAGTCACTGTTATCCACCTCTATTGGAATGGTGTCATGTTCTATATTGACTAATGGTGTTCGGTTTACCCCCAATCCTTGCTGTTGGAGAGAAGCATTTAGATGAATATAAGCATCAGGGTTTTTCAAGTTTTGTCCTCTTAACTTTCACTTCCAGGGAGAATTGTCGGGTCCTTTCTGGGATGGTGACTTCCTCTCCAATCTGAATTTCCACTGCATAAGGTAGCAATTGAGCTGACCTAAATGCTTTCTCTTGGTCATCAAAGCCCATGGGATTATCCGCTAATCGGGACCAAGCCTTGAAGTTTATTAGGTCCAAACTAATGGCAAAGCGATTGAGAATGTCACTGCCTAAGTAAAAGGCGGCAGTGACGTCTCGCACGACCCAACAATTATGGTCTATGCTCTTGTTGCCAATGGAGATTTTGAACATACACCTGCTTGGCAGGAGATGTTTGGAATTGGGTGTTTCCAGATCCATTTCTCATGTGTCTATGATTTTGAATGTGGGAATGGCTGGATCTTTTGGGAGTTGGCGGAACATGGCTTCGCTGATGAAGCTCTTACCGTTGTTCACACACACTCGGGCGAGAACAGAGTCCTTCCCATCATTTAACTGAACAGGGATGAACAACTGCTCTGCAATTTGCTGAATATCAGCCAGGCTCTGAGCTGATTTCACATCTTTCTGGACTATAGGAGTGGGAATGTCTGATTGTGGATTGGTAAAGAATTTCAGAGTGTTTCCTTCCAGTGTGGAATGCCACCTTAAACTGGAAGGAAGGTTGATTTTCAGAAATAGAGAGGACCCCCCATCACCAGTTTGTTGTCCTACTGCTATTACTGTCACGTCTGGAATTTGGTTGTTCTGGAAGTGAAACTCTACTTGGTCAGATTTTTGTTCAACCATGTGGCATGTGCCGTTTAAACTAACACTCTGTTTCAATTTTATTGGTCGGCTAGTCTGGGTCCAGAGGACCTTGTTTACACAATCTATTAGGGGTGACAACCTTCTCAGGAGGTCATTCCCTAGTAAACAAGGGGTGCCCTCTGGAGTCACTACTATGACTGGGTGTTTCACCTTATGTCGCCCAATTTTAATGTCCAAATCTGCAGTCCCCTCGACGGGAATCTCCTTCCCGTCAAAGTTCTGAAGTTGTCCAGGAAGAGAGGTGTTAGGAATTTGGTATTTCTCCCCCCTTCCTGAATTTTGTTAATCAAAGGCCTTTCTGGACAGACGGGTAGCTTGGGATCCAGTGTCCACCAGTGCCAAAATTGTCCCCTGCCCCTGTACTTGTACCGGGGCATTGTCTCTTCCCTTCTTCTCCGCAAGGGGGTACAGATCATGCACATTTTTGGACAACTGGTGGGCTAATTTTCTGGTTTTGGACATGGAGAGAGAAGAGATTTGGGCAGAATTCTGTGGAGTCTTGGGAATCTGAAAGAAAAAGTTGACAACTGGAGATAGGAGTTTTGAGTTCCCCTGGTTCCGGTTCTGGGCCGCCCCCCCCCCCTTTTTGGAGGCAGTCACCAGGATGGGTTTGAACCAGGGGATTTTCATGTTGTTGATTCTGGGGTAGGATGATGGGCGGCGCTAGCTCAGTCCCCACATCTACCCAGTCTGGATTTGAATCCCTTGGGACCCATTTTTCTTTGGGAGGAGTTCCCCCATCTCTGAAGCAGAAGATCCTTTTCCCAGGATCCTCTGAGGATCCCTCTCCCTCAAATTGGAAGATCTGTATCTCCTCCACAAAATGGGTTTGTTTGGGTCCTTTGTTTCTCCTAACCCCCCTCTGCTCCTTGGGTGGCAGACTTTCAGGGGTAGGAGATTTTGTTTCCGGTTCCTGGGTTTCCAGGGGCTGTTTACAAGTGGGGAAGGAAGCTTCCTCCAAGGCTTTACACCCTCCGTTCCCCTTGTGCCTCCTCCCTGAGAACCGGTGGGTTGTCGGGGTGCTGCCCTGTCATTGTTCTGGAGCACCAGGTCCAGAGTTTGGGGCTTTCTGTGCCGGTATGCTCATCTGAGGGTTCTGCTGAGCCCTCCGCATGCGACCCAGATCCTGTGCCATATTTTGGACCTGGCACTCTAACTGTGAAACCCGCTCAGGCTGATACGGGGTTCTGTTTTCTCCCCTGGGCTGATCCCGGGAAGGGTAGCTATCCCTTCTCTGGTAGTACCCTTGGTTGGGAAGATTTGGGTACCCCTCCACCCTTGGCCTCCCCTCTCCCGGATTAGGTGGTCTGGGCTCAGGGAAGTGGGGAAAGAAGGATGGATAATTTTGGGATTGGAAGTTGGGTGGATACCTGGGGAAAAAGTTCTGCCCAGGGTTTGGTGAATTTCTGCCCTCCTGGGGGAAGTTAGGAGGGAGGTTCCCTGTGTTAGGTGCTTGGTTGGATCCCCCCCTTGGGCTGGAGGGATCCACACATAACCCAGGATGGGTCGGTTTCCCTTGTAGCGGGGACTTACATAGTCAGGGGAGTGAGGGACCCCATTTGTGGGGCTACCTCCTTGGCTCCCTGTCTGTGACTGGCCCGAGGGCCTTCTGGGCTTGGAATTATTCTGTGCAGGCAAGTTTTTAGGCCCCCCCATTTCCAAATCCAAAATGGGGGCAACCTTTACCTCTGCCACCTTAGCAACAGCAGGGGTGCTGGTTGGTTTGGGGTTTTTCTGAGCATTATTTTTATTTTCCATGGGCTTCTGCACCTCATAGATTCGGGTGGCCTGTTCAATGACCCAGTCTAGTGACCTTTTCTCGTAAAAATCTCTCACTAGCTGGGTCATGATGTATTTGGGTAAGGGATGGAAAAATGTATTTACAAATTCTTTACTGTTCGTGCGCACCCTTTTGGTAGTCTGCGCAAAGGCACGCTTCAACTCCTGCACAAATTCTTGTGGGGCCTGATCCTCCCCACATTGCAAATCGTAGGCTGCCTTGCGAGCCTCTTGGGGATTTCTATGAACAGAAAAGTGCTTTAATATGGCCGCCCTATATGTGGACCATCTTGCATGATTTTGGTCCTCCAGCCCCGCAAAGAAACTGGAGTGTTCTGGGGAGAAGGTCCATTTTACATACTGAATGCAGCTACTGCTGTCTTTCAAATGGAAAGTCTCCATCATTTGCTCAAAGAGCTCCAAGTGTTCCCAAACAGAATACTTGGAGTTCTTATGATAAGGAGTGATGACGCTCGTTATTGCTTTGATCTGTTTTAAGGGGTCCTTAAGCAAGGCCCTTTTTGCCTTATTGGCCTTCTTGGTTCGGGTAACCCTGGTCCATTCATCCTCTGACTCAGAAGCACTGCTCCCAGAGGTGCCCGTCTGATCTTCCAGGTTTTCCCGATTCTGCGAGCCTGGGAATGGCTGGCAGAATGTGGGACCTAGTCTCTTGTGTCCTGGGACGCTCAGAGAAGTCTTCATATTCCTCCTTGCTGCCCGGATTTGATGGGTACCCCCCACTGACCTAACTGGGCAGAGGTTTTCAGGATGCCCTTAGTGGGCCTACTCTCCCAGGGTTCCCCACTAAATTGCACTGTACTTGGGTGCCCATACCCGGATCCCCGCCCATCCCTTCCTGGGAGGCACTGGCCTATGAGCCCCATACTTCTGACTGGATAGTAATCTGCCATCCCTGTGGCCCTGGGCTCATGTGCACCAGGGGACATGGGGGTGGCAGAGTCCAGGGACTGGGAGAGATGGAGGCCTCTGGTACTATGGCTTCTGAGGTTATGCTCGGGTGTTTCCCTTTCCCAGCGAACCTCATCTCTATCAGCCCCTGCTCCCTGTTGCCCTGCCAGAGCCTATGCTTTCAGTTCCTCAATCAAGGCCTTACTAGACTCTATCAGTCTCTCCTACATGGATATCTGTTGCTGGAGCCTATCATTGTGCTGACAGAGAGCCTCATTTTCCCTCTGTGCTTCCTGGTTGGTCCTGGAGTACTGGGTCAGTCTTTGCTGCAGGAGGGTTACCTCCTGGGTACCATCCCTACTGGCCTGCTCCTTTATTGCCAGAGCATCTTCCACCCTACTGGTGTGCTCTAACAAGTTCTGATGCTCTTTTTGGAGGTCACCCAGTCCCTGGAGGGCCAGGTGATTTTCTTCCATTTTCCTTTTTAAGTGGCAGACTTCCTGGCCTAAGGTGTCCCTTTCCAGAGTAAGAGCCTGCCTCTGTGACGCCAGGTCGTCCCTCTGCCTTTGAAGAGCACCGGCTTTCTGACGCTCTTCCTCAAATTCTGCCTGGGTGTCCAGGTCTTTCAGAAATAATTTGTTGCTCTCTGCCTTCTCCCTATCTAGGTGGCTTTGCAGGGTGACTACCTGCTCTGCGCATACCCTGTTGAAGTCCAGTTGTTGCTCCAGCTTTTTCAGGCTCTTCAGTAAGGAGTCCAAACCTTCTTGATACTCCTTCTGCAAGGCCAGAATTCTGATATCCTGGTCTGCCCTTTCCTGTTGCAGGATACCCATATCCTCTTTTATTTTAATTATATACTGCCTACTATCATTTTCTGACTCCTGGCTCCTCTGCAGCCTCTGCTCAGAAGAGTCCAGATCAGATTGGGCCTTCTCTAATGCCAACAGTTGCCTACTTGCCAGATCTTGGCCTTCAGCACATCTGTCCTGCATGGTTCCCATATATAAATATATATATATGCCGCTATCCTGACAATCTTGCTGTGCTCATCTTTGGCCTTAGGGGCCATATATAGTTCACTCAGGGCCGCATGTAAGGGACCCTGATCTCTCTAGGTATCTAACCCAGTTGCAGTGACCTGTTGTGTGATTGCCTGCAACCACACAATCTGATCCTGCTCAGTCCACTAATCCAGAAGTCCCGCAACGAGCCCCCAATCTGTAAGTGACTTCAATCCAGCAATCCAACTAAGTCAATGCTTAGGATGGGATGCCCAATGGAAGCCCTTATTTATATATTTTTATGTCAAAAGTTCTTAAATCTGGATAATGAACCCTTATATAACGCCCCTCTCTTTGAATCCCCCTGACCTCCCTGAGCCAAGAAGTAGGTTTGTTTTGCAAATTAAAAAGGTTTATTTGAAGAATTAAACAATATATATATATATCACACTTTTATGAACAAAATAATATCTGAATAGCACACTTATGAATATGGACGGTAATCAACAATGGGTAATATTACAAAAATGACACACTCTTTAATCGGAAATGAGTCGGAAGAGGAAGGATAAGGTAGCAGAGAATACTTTTATGGTTCAAGGAAATGCAAGATGGGAAAGAATGCAGAACAGAAATAAACTTGATATGAATTCAATCAGAAGATAATATAAACACTTTTTCCCCTGTGACTACTCACTCCCCCCACTATGCAGTATGAAGAGATGGGAAGGAGGGTACACAGGTTTAAAGAATACAATCAAGAACGCAGTTCAATTCCACTTCCCCCCCAGCAAGTTTAGAGAGACACAGGAATGATTTTAAAACGTAGGTCAAAATGCTTTTGAATGTAATTGCAAAGGATGGGAAAATATACTAAAATGCTTTTAATTCACTAAGGGATATTCAGAATAAGTGATAGTTACTTAGATTGGTTCAGGTCAACACTAGCAATGATTCATGAGTGATTATCAGATTGAAACGAAATTCAGCAATTGAGAACAAGGAGCAGCTATTTTGACAGAAAATGAAATTGAGCAACATTTTGATTAGGGAACAACATATGGGATTGGAATTCGTTTGTTGGAAAGCTTAGGATCCTAGCTTTAAAAGGACAGTTACATTTCGCTTATAGGACGTGCGGTTCAAAAGATATGGACGTTTCTGTGAAGGTAGATTTTCAGTAATAAAGTCAAGATTTCAGAATGACAGATGCGCCTTAGACATTTACCAACAACAGGATGGACACAAAATTCTATAATGCAGTTCTGGATAGGTTGAAATGAATGGAAGAGGATTACTTTAAACTAAGAGATTGGTTCTGTACAGTTCGAGACTAGATACTCACTCCTAGTTTTGGAATGGAAATGGGCCTCCTCACCGATCGCCACCGGACGGTCTCAGGCACTGGTTCTGCTCACAGCACGGCCTCTGGTCGGGGTCTGATGGGTTCTCGATACAGCGCTGCTTTCTGGGTCTGGACCTCAGTCCTAGCACAGGGTTCTTGGCTAGAATAGAACAGCTCAGCCCGGCTGTTGAATGTGAGAATCAAGTTGCTAGATTCTACAGGCTTGCTGAGAAGAGTTCAGCTTTTGGGTTAGGCCTCCGCTTCAGGTTCTAGAGCTTGGTTCTAGAGTCTGGTCTCTGGATCTATCTGGAGTATGGAGTCTGGATATTGTCTGGATCTGGTCCGGCAGAGTGCTGCTTAGGAATTAGTTGAAGTGGAAAAATTAGTGTGTCCTCACCTGTCCTAAGCAGTCTCTTTTTATGTGTTTTCAAAGTGGGTGGGAAGGCTGATTCTACATGCCCAACCCCCTAAGGATTTGATAGGTTAAAGGACTTGCTGTCCCCTGACTGGAGAATGGATTAGCGTGTCAGAATGAGTCACAGTGATGCTGTGTTTATGGTTTAGCTGTAATCCCTCCCCTCTGCTTTCTCATAGAAAATCAATTTTTCCCAAAACACATATTTCCCAGATACACAAGTTGTTCACAGTACATATACACCTCACAGATTAATTAAGGCCGGTCTCTGTTCAAGTCCCTTGTTCCTACAAGCTTGGGTTCAGAAATTACAACTTATTTGTGCTTTTGGTGGGTTTGCCAAGATTGGTTCTGCACCAAATTTTACACAGACATACACACCCTCTCTAAGCATATTACTGTAAGTTCTTATGTTCCTAGCAGCAACACTGCAGCTACAATATTAATAATTACGGTGTTTGGTCTCAGAACATCACACAGCGTCCAGCTTAGTCTTGAACTGTGAGTGCATTTTCATTTTAAGAATCTCCAAGTTGTACATTTTTGTCAGCCTGGAACACTTTGTAAATTGCAATTTTATAAAACATATATTTGCTCTCAATTGAATTCACATCTCAGTCTGGTCCGCCCCTAGAAGCTTGGTGAGTCAGATGGTCACATGGCCTGTTTCTCCCAGAGCAGTTGTTGTGGACAGTTACACCCAAATCAGCATATTCTATTCAGCTGAAAGAATCCATTGTCTCGTTTTCCTGCCAGCAGAGCCCCAGTCCAGGGTGCCACTCCCCAGTTTCTTTTCACACCAACTTGTCAATCTCTTGGCTTGGGGCAGAAGGAAGCTTCTTTTGTTCAGGGGGGAGGTGTGGAATCTGTCTGATCCTAGTGTGGGAACACTTTTTAACTCTGCCACCAATGTTACAATTTGTCTTTTCTTACAATATAACCCACATTTTTAATACATACATTAAACAATTGCTTCCTTCAAGTCATTTCAGAATTTAGTTTTACATTGTCTCTACCCCTTAGGCTTCTGATAGCCAGTATTTCTTTGGCATAGTTTGGGTTCAGTTGTTCAGTTTTTACAAGGAATTGTTTTAAAACGCCGGCTTTCTGGTAGAGGTGAGCAACGGTACTACACCCATTTTTGACAGCTGTCTTTACATCAATATCTTTCAAAAAGGGGATTTTACTTGATAGCATATGATTCTTGCTGACATTGTATTGATGTGGATTCTTGCAGTAGAGTCATGTGGAACACCCAACAAGAAGGTTGGATCTTTTTGGTGATTTGTGAGCCATGATTTTAGCACATTTTGACAATCAAGAAAATGAATTCCCAAACTGCTCTGGGTTGCTTTTGGCAATCAGTATTGCTATTTCCAAGTGGTTTCAGGCTACTGTGTGTGTAGCCCAATGGTGGTTTTAGACAGTGACCTCCTGTGCTCAATAATATAGGCAAAAGTGGGTGCCAGCCTATTTTTCTGATTTTTACTGCGCATTTTTGGATGGTTTTGAGCGATCAGCATGCTTTCCAGTGGCCATTCTGATGTTTCTGCTGCCAGCAATGCACAGTACTGTTGTAGGGCGTGGATGCGCGTGTTAAAACATCCAACAACATGCTTTTCAGACATGCATCATACCTTCTACAGAATAGATTATATTTGGGAAACTCCAGGGATACTCTGGATAGTAGCAGAAATAAGGATAAACCCAATCTCCTTATCGGACCATGCCCCACTATGGGCGCAACTAAAATATATGACGTTGCAGAGACAGGTATGGTCCTGGAAGATGCAGAGAGAAATATTATATGACACTGTAGTGTGGGATATATTGAAGGAAATTAGACGTAATTTCCTTCAACATATACATTAGACGTGCTATGGGACACCAATAAGGCATTCATTAGAGGAGAAATAATCTCCCTCAGTGCACAAAGGGGAAAAGAGAAGGAAAGGATAGAAAACGACATGGAGGAAGAATTAAAAGAGGCGCAGAGGGTATTAGCAGAAAAGAAAAATAAGCAAAACAATAGCAGGGTTAAAGATTGTATGAGACAACTGGATCTATTACGAACAAGCAGGGCGGAGAGAGCATTGCTGAATCTGAAACAAAGGTACTATAAAAAGGCAAACAAAGCAGAAAGAATGCTAGCGAGATTACTTAAGCAACAGACGAGTACAAATAATATAGATAGTATCAAACTAGCGGACAGCATAACGGTCACAGATACTGGAGACATTATAGACCCTTCTCAACATTTTGTACCAAACTATACTCCACGGTGAGACCACACCAACAAATCATACAGGAATTTCTAGACAGGGTCCCGCTACCTAAGGTTTCCCAAGTAGATAGTGATATCCTTGAAAAAGAGATAACCGAAGTCGAGGTGGCAAGGATTATCAAATCCCTCCCTAGTAATAAAGTGCCCGGCCCGGATGGATTCCCTGCACTTATCTATAAAACATTAAGCAAGGATCTGGTACCATTTCTAAGGCTAGTCAACTCCTTTCATCATATGGGGTGCATTACACGCTCTGTCTGAAGTGAGAGTCATGCTTTTCGGGAAACTGAATAAAGAATTAACGAACTGCGGTTCATATCGACCCATACCACTACTTAACATAGATGCTAAAATATATACCGTGATCCTGGCAGATAGAATAAAGAATGTCCTGCTGACAATTATAGGTGAGGACCAATCAGGTTTCATTGCTGGAAGGCAAACATGGGATAATATAAAAAAGGTCACCCATCTGATTGAGAAAGCAGAACTCAAACAGATCCTGGCAGTACTAATATCATTGGATGCCGAGAAGGCTTTCGATAGGGTGGAACGGCCATACCTATTCCAAGTAATAAAATATTTGGTGTTCGGGCCCAGTTATATTCAAATGGTGGAAGCTAATTACAAAGACCCGTCTTAGACCCTCCATCAATGCACAAACTTCAAATACAATATGACCAGAGCGGGGTACGAGGCAGGGTTGCCCCCTCACCCCAGTTGTATGCTATCTTTCTGGATACCTAATGAGCCTTAATTAGGGATTCCATTCGCCAGCGAGAATCATAAGACAGCAGCATATGCTGATGACATGCTGATGATGTTGGTGGAACCCGAAAAGCCAATCCCAGCCCCAGCTAAAGTATTAGTCGAACAAGAGATAATTTCGGGACTTAAAATAACTATGACCAAGTCAGAACTGATGGAGATGGGCATACCGAGAGAACAATCGGAGGCCATATGCAGGAGCGCCCCTTTCAAGGTAGCTGTAGGGAGTATCTCCTATTTAGGGGTTGCACTGACTTGTAAGTTATCCTTCATGTATGAAGTCAACTACCCAGAGCTAATAAAGAAGACTAAGGAGGACTTCTTGAAATGGACCCCGCTCAGAATCTGGTGGCTGGGACGCATAACGATGGTCAAGATGGTGTCGCTCCCTAGATTGTTGTATACATTTCAGGCCCTCCCGATAGCTGTCCCACAGTAATTCTTGAAAGAGATAAATAGGATGGTTTCAAAGTTTATTTGGCAGAACAAATGCCCAAGGGTGGCCTTGGATCTGCTAATGACACAGAAGCAGAGAGGAGGACTAGGGTTGCCCAACATGATTAGATATTATGAAGCTGCTCAATTGATAGTGGTGCGAGAATGGCTCACAGAAAACAGGGAAAAGGTATGGGCCAGGATGGACAGAGCAGCCACGAGGTGCCCTCTAGCGGGATTACTCTGGCTACCTGGGAAGGATAGGCCCGCAAGCGCTAGATGCAGTATGATCTTATGCACCACGTGCAATATTTGGGATAAATGGTTAAAAAAGGGACATCTTTCAACTTGCCCTTCCCCCGTCACCCCTCTGTTTGAGAATCCAAGCTTCACTCTGAGGATAGAAAAGGGCAAATTTGGGCAATGGCGGAGACATGGGTGCACGAAGGTAGGATACATGGTGTGGGAAGGGGAGATAGCAACATTTGAAGACTGCAAAATCCAACTGGGAGTCACAGAAGCCCAAAGATACAAAGACATACAATCAAGACATTGGTTAAGGCAACCGAAGAGTCAAAACGCAGCTACACGACCGTTGACAGAATTTCAAAAATATATAACCACACATTCAGGAGATAAACACATAACCTTGAATATCTACGCAATTCTTCAGGGCTGCTCACCGAGAGAGAAATGGCCATATCAGGTAGCATGGGAAGGCACGACCAGATCATAGGTGCCACAGGAACGGTGGGAAGACGTATGGAGGAACATCCCAAAGTTAACACGGTCCATACAATTAAGGTAAGCCTGGTATACTATGATGATACAATGGCATTACACACCCAGCAAACTTCAGAAAAAGTATACTACAACTTCCCAGGAGTGCTGGAGGGGCTGTAAGGGAATAGGGGATTGGAGACACATCTGGTGGGATTACCCTAAAATAAGGGAATTTTCGCTCAAATAAAGATCATCATGCCAGAACTGCAAGAACTTTCCAAAGAAATAAATGTATGCGGAATACGGGACACAGAATGGTATTCAATCTCAAAACCCCAAAAGAGAGTTATGATGACTCAATTGATCACTGCTTGGCTAGTGATAGCAAAGAACTGAAAGAAAAAAGACCAACCCAGAAGATAGAATGGACGCGCAAAATATGGGAAGTAGTAGTTATGGAGTCGATCACCTATCGTTTACAAGGAAATGCAGATACATTCAGGACAGATTGGGGAGAGCTACTGGAATATCTACAAAGGGACTTTATGCTACAATGGTGGCCAGAAAATCACTAAATTTAGGGTGATTTATGGTGATTCCCTGGACACTGCGCGCTGGAACTGGATAACCGAGCGGAAGAAGATAGTCTAAAGGGAAATAAATAAATAAAGGCCAGCCCTAGTGAGAAACTGTGGAACCAAGGGAGGCAGTTTAGAATGGGGTGAGGGGAAGGGGAGGTAATGGGTGCAAATGTTGCAGAAATACTAATAAAAATATATTTTTAAAAAATGTATAGACTTGGCATTTTGACAAACATGAGGTCGATTTCCATCTTATCCACCTTATCATGTGTGTTAGAGAGCTTCACAGCTAAAACATCATATTCTATCTGCATAGCTTTCAGCTGCTTCACATCCCACCCAGTCACAGACCTGGGCACAGGATTGTGACAAAGTCAACATCGCATCCAGTCCCCAGTTGACCGATGAGTAGGACTGACAGGACCAGCCCTGAATTATTTCCAAGTTCCCTAAGAGAGCAAATAATTGGGAACTACCAGCACCCAAAAAAACAGGACATTCAGGACTGCATCTCCCAAGATGCATCAGGCTTAAAAATCCAAAACCCAGTATAGATTCCATAATGTCTTTCAGGGATTCAGGAAAGGATATGCTACGGGGAACATGTCTTTCAGGGATTCAGGAAAGCATATGCTATGGGGAACACTGGCACAGCCAGAGAGACTCCTTTGTCAACAGCTAAGGATCCTTGAAGGAAAAAGAGGAACTCAGCACATACCACTCCTCCAAGCAGCAGTACCTGTGACGAACTGATTTTTGAAAGAACATTTCTCACAGGTGGGAATTTACTAAAGGTATTCCTGTCCCTACTGATGGCCTTTTAACACTAGAAATCCAGAATGTATGTGCAGGGGAACAGCTAGGAGGCAAGGCAGGAGCAGATCAGCAAACACAAGACCCTGCATGGAAAAAACAGAAAAGAATCCAAAATGGCGACAAGTCTTTTTTTTTGTTTAAACCTTTATTTAAGCAGGCAGGTTGACAGGTTGGACCAGGTCGCGTGACCCCAAGATAAACAATAGACATACATGTATTTTGGGTACAGATAACATACATAACTTACATTACAACTGATTCTGAGTCAAGCCCTTGCTGAGGTTGTATCGAGATAGGACCTGAGAGGTTCCCATATGTCCCTCGGTCAGCTCACGACCGGCACAGTCATGGCATACCCTTCATCTTTTTCATTTACAAATGTCAGTTCTCTTAACCATTCAGTGGATGTGGGTGCATTTTTGGATTTCCACTTAAATAATATTCACTTCTTTGCCACAATACACGATACATTGAAGAGTTTGTTTTAATGTGGAAACTTTCCCAATCACCCAGCAGATATTTCTGTGGGATTAACGTGGATGGAACTCCAACCATGACATTCAGTGCCGTCACTACATCCTGCCAAAAACGTGCCACCACTGGACAAGCCCAAAACATACGATACGAATCTGCACCCCTTTGTCCACATTGCATGCATTCATCTGGAAAGAAGCGTGCTACACTAGCCGGGGTTTAATGCAACTGATTCAAAACTATACATTGAATAAGCCCCAATCTTGAATTTAACGCAACTTCCCTCATCAGAAGGCAGCACCTACACCACTTCATGTCATCAATACTCCTCGCTACCCCCCCCCAAGACTTTCTCCCAGTTAGACTTAACTGTAATTCTGGTGGGCTGAGCCTGCTGCACCACCTTTTATAATCGTGCAACCTGACCCCTCTGTCTTTTACTTGAAGTCACTTACCCAATACATTCACATGTTTCCGGCTCCTTTGGGAATGACAGCCATCTGCGGCATGCTGCTGTTCTGAGACGGAAGTACTTTAACAACCTGATCGGACTCGCTCCAATCTTTTCTTTAAATTCATCTTATGTTACAAACCTGCCCCCTGGAAATAGGTCGCCTAGCACCATCTCTTTGCCCGTGTTCTAGGCCTTTTGCATGTCTGCGTCGTATGTGGGGGGGAGGGAGGGGCAATTCCAGAGTGCAATTGTTCTATTATATGGGACCGCTATTTCTAAGCACTTGAACAGCCAAGTCCATGCCCCTACTGTCGTGCGTATTGGGTCGTATGCGCACAAGTCTTTGTATTGATCATCCAAGATAACTGCCTTGAGGTCTGTCGGGGCAGCCACGTAAAATTTAATTTCTATATGTATCGGTTTGGGTGTTATTGCATACCAGTAGCTTGCATACTGTGCTTGGGCCACCAAGTAGTACAATTTGAAATTCGGGACGGCTAGGCCACCCCTTTCGTATGGTTCTGTGAGTTTCTCCCACCTCCTTCGTGGCACCTTACCGCCCCATACAAAATGCACTTCCATGGATCAGAGTTTTGCAAAGAACTTTTTGCCCGGCCATATTGGTATATTTGTAAAATAATACAGGAGCTTAGGCATCACTACCATTCTTAAGAGGGATACTCTGCCGTACAGTGACCTCTGGGATTTCCCCCAGAGTTCAGGCTTCACGACCAGCATGTTAATATATTCCTCATGATTCCGTTCGTATAATGCCTGTCAGGTACGAGCTTCCTTCAGTCCCAGATATTTAAGATTTGTTGGGGCCCATTTGAGACCCATGTGATCATTCGGCATTACAGTATGTCCGTCAGTGAAAATAGTTCCGATTTGGTAGCATTAATTTTGTAGCCGGAATTGATGGAAAATGTGTCCACTTCTGCCATGATCGATCCCAAGTGTGTCTCTAGGTTCCTTATAATAACCTGGTGCGGCCCCGCTATGTGTATGCCCCTGTGGGCGTGCTGTTCACTGGTCTGTTGTGCCAGTGGCTCTACTGTAAGTGTAACTAATAGTGGTGAGAAAGGACATCCCTGTCTTGTCCTCCTTTCAAGTGTGAATGATTCAGAAAGATCCGCCATTGGTTCTTATTCTGGCTGTTGAGTTGGTGTAGAGGAGTCTAACACACTTAATATAATATTCGCCGAACCCAAATCCTCTAAGTACTGCAAACAAATAAGTCCAGGACACGGCATCAGACGCTTTCTCTGCGTCAAGCGATGCTGCCGCTGCTTGAGCATGTTGATTAATCTGGGCTAGTATGGCAAAAAGGCGTCTCAGGTTCAGGGCCGTAGATCTGGTCGGGATAAAGCCAGACTGGTCTGGGTGTATGAGGTGAGTCATGTATGATAATGTTCTGTTTGCTAGTACTTTAGCATATATTTTGACATCACAATTAATTACAGACAGTGGTCTGTAGGAAGCGACCTAGTTCGTTGGCTGATCTAGGGGAAGAACTCGGGAGAGAAGAAGGAAGAGGTAACAGGAAGCCCCAGGACAACTGAGATGACCCATGCATCCATGAACTTCGCCGCCAAGCCTGGCTGTGCAGAGCCAGCCTGCCCCCAACTGGGGTGCCGTGGAACTGAAAAGAACTGTCATTGAAACCTCTGGTAAGAGGCTGATCAGTTGGAAGGCAACGGGGAAAGAAAAAACAAAAAAAACACTTATTTGAGGCTTTGTGGTGTTTTTGACAGTGCTGACTGGGAGATACGTCAGGCTGCCTGACTTTGCTGTCCTGGGACCCGCGGAAACCGCCAAAAGATATTGACCCTTGTCTGTGCGAGACTGTGCCTGTGAGAAATGCTTTGCGCTGCTGGCTTGGTACAAATCGTCAGTGACTTGGCAGTCTGAGAGCTTGCTCTTCCTCTTGTCCAGCTCTTCATCAGTTGTGGAGTGGAAAGGTTCACCCCCTTCAAAGGGAAGGTCCAGGATTCCATCCTGGACATCTGGGAACTTGGTAACCTTTAGCCAGGACGTGTGCCTTGTGTCCGCTGCGAGACAGATCGTTCTGTTAGCCGTGTCGATGTGGCCTACCGTGGCCTCCATAATATCCTGTGCCACAATTTTCACCTCAGCTAGGCCTGCTTTGAATGAGGCTTGCTTCTCCTTAGGGATGTCAGGTAGGTAAGTATGCAATTTCCCTCCACAGGCGCTGATAAGCCAAAGTCTGGATGGCGTCTTCGTTGGCCTGCCTGAGGTGTAGACCAGCATTAGTGTAGACCTTGTTGCCGAATTATTCAAGAGTCTTTTCTTCCTTGTTCAAGAGGGCTGCCATGGCAGTACTAGATGAGGAGGCCTGGGGCTTGGCCTGCATGGATGCTGCAGCGATAACAGATGACAAGAGGTTGCGGGTGGGTCAAGAGTAGCATGTTGTCCCCCTCGGCTCGTCTGAATTTAGCATCCAGATTTTTGTTAACTGGTTGCGTGCCGTGTGGCTTGAGCCACCCTTCTTGGCCAAGGCATGCACATCCTTCTGTAGTATGATGCCAGACCTTGCCTACGCCCTGATGCTTAGGACCTCTGCCAGAACTCCTGCCTTCAGGTATTCCAACAGGCCAGCAATCCTGCCATGGAAGGCTTTTGCCGAGGAAGGTGTGACCTGCTCCTCCTCGTCTGTGTCCTGCTGGTCATCTGCCCCAGGACGGGTGACACCAGCATCCTTTAGATGTGCTTCCGGTGTGGGGGTTTGCACCTGCACCAGGGCTACTGGAGCCTCTGGAACGGGCTGCTGCAGAGGTGGAGCTGGAGGCAGGAGCATAGGCTGTACTGTGGTGGGCTGCACGGGCGAAGCCGGAGGCAACATGTCCTTTATAATGCCCTAGAGGAGGGAGACCACATGAGACATGAATTTGTCAAAAAACCTGTTCTCACTGGCTGGCAGAGTGCGATTCTGCATCAGAGGTGGTGCTGGTGGTGGTGGTTAATACGCCTGCTGCCTCCCCAGCCTTTGTCCGTACATGAGGTCACTGGACCTGGAGCTCGAGATTTTGGGGTATGACATGGTCCAGGTGACTGGCGTCATTGGTACCCAGTCTGCCCTTGGAGTAAAGCTTCTCCTCTGTCAAGCGCCTGGTTGACGGGCCTCTATGCCTGCCTGTGTAGGTTCCCGCCTTTGAGGATCGGAAGTGACAGCCATCTTGTCTTGTGTTGCTGCCATTTTGTCTGTGTCTTAAGCATGCAGACCTGTAGCCGGTGTGTTCCCGGGCTCTGCCTGAAAGCATTTCTGCACCGGCTCTGCTCCACCCTGCACCTCAGGTGTACACCCGGTAGTCTGTGCGCCCTCGGCCTTCTGGTAGTGCTGGCCATGTGTATAGGTGCCCCCTCAAGTAAGGACCCGGTATCAGGGCAAGGCCCCTCGGGAGAGTCCCAACAGTGGAAGAGATCATAGGCCCTCGGCTGTGGAACCGGTAGGGCGCTTGGAACCCTCGGCTGTGAGGCCGGTAGCTGTGTGAGCCTCGGTGCTCCCTGAGCCGGTGCGAGGGCCGGTTGACCTCTCCCACCAGAGAGATTCCCCGGGAAGGAGTCACCTCTGTGGGGTGCTATGGAAAATAAGGCATCTACCTTCTTTGTCTTCCTCCAGACGTAGTCCTTGATGTTTTGTGGAGTAGTCTTGTAGAACAGCTCTCTCCAAAGTGCGGGCCAGTGTTTAAGCGGCCTGGGCGTGAGAGCGTTGCACACGGAACACCAGTCCCATCTGTGGTCTTCACCAAGACACCAGAGACAGAGTGCGTGCAGGTCTGCTGTGGGGAAGGAACCGCTGCATGATGGGCACCTGTTAAGTCCTGTCGAAGCAGACATGCACCGGGGACAAACTAGGGCACCAGTGGACAGTCTTCCCAAATCTGTAAAAGAAAGGATGCCGGGGAAAGCGTGTGGAATTACGAGGCTTGAGGCCTCACCCAGAAGTGCTGGTGGTAGCGGTCCATTCCAGTTGATGAAGAAAAGGGGACTGAGGTGTGGCGCCGGTGGATGGGGTTAAGGGAGCCGCACGTGGCACTACATTTAAAGGGGAAATGTCTTTCTGTTGGAAAAGAGGTTCCGTTCATGTCCCTCACAAGGGACATCCCTACACAGGATGGAGGAAAGGGGACGGTACATAGGAATACCTAGGCATATCTCACACTCTACCTCCTTATAGTTCGGGTGTCTTGTCCTCCACAAACACATTACATAGCCCGCATTTGGTGCAGGGCTTGAAGAGGGACCTTCCCTCTTTCTCCTTTGTCATGGTGGGAGGGCACAAAACAGGCCCAAGATGGCCTTCAAGAATCTTTGATGATCTTTGCCGTTGAGGGGCACGGAACTTCACTGCCAATGGATCCCCGCTATCGGCAGATGAATAAAAGAGCATACAGGCTTTTGAAAGAACAAAATGGATCTTTTTCTGTGGAAAAGACATACAAATATTTCAGAGAGCAACTTGAGGACTACACTGAAGAGTGCTGTAAAAGTCAGAAGATGGCTGCCAGAGAAGGGGCTTAGGGAGAGGACTGTCATTGGATGGGGCAGTATGACCCAGAGGACAGTGATTGGTTTAGAGGAGAAGAACAAATTACTTACCCCATGTAACCTTCTTTCGACTGGATGTTCCTGCCACGTATTCCTCATCTTTGATATCTCCAATGTCCAGCTTCAGCTGCTTCGGGGGAAAAATGTCAGCAGAGGGCGCTGTGCCTCGATGCAGTCGGCTAGATGTCCCTCGAGGGCCTCCGTCTCAAGGATGATGTCATCATAGGCATATATAGCACATGCAGCGCCCGTTGGCTTCAGTTGTGTTTTTTCATGTCATTCTCAAGTAGAACTACCTGCATCAACACAGGTTTGACCGTGCTATGCTCTGAAGGAGCGAAAGCTGTAATAGTATGGGAAATTCTACTGAGGGGTAGGCTGGGTGGGCTTTGAGGAATACGTGGGAGGAACATCCAGTCGAAAGAACGTTCCCAGGGGTAAGAAATCTGTTCTTCTCATGGATTGTGTCCTCCCATGTATTCCTCATCTTTGATAGACTCCCAAAGCAGTGTTTGTTTTGGTGGAGGGAGTAAACATTTTGCCATCAATGGTTTCCATCAACAGAATGGAGGACAGTTTTTCCAAATCTTCCATCCCGACTGAGGGTAGAATCAAGGCAGTAATGCTTACTGAAAGTGTGTATTGTAGACCACGTACTTACCTCAAAAATGTTTTAATAGGAACACTTCTTTGCAGAGCAGAGGAAGTATGGACTCTCAGGCCTTCTGGAGGATCCTTGCGTGCCAGCCTGTAGTATTCTGAAATAGCTAGAATAATCCATCTGGATATGGTCTGCTTTGTTATAACCTGACCCAGTCTATGAGGCGTATAACCTATGAATAGTTGGTCATCCAGATGAAGTTTTGACAACCTTGAAATGTAGGGGCTCAGAACCCTTCGTGGATCGAGCCTGTACAACCTCTCCTCCTCATTGCATTTCTTGCCTGAATGCTTCCCATTCGGCAGGAGTGGAGGCCTTAGTGGGACAGGATATAGCTCTTAGGAGAGGAGTCGGACGAGGACAATAAGTAGGTGATTTATGGTGCCTCTTCAACAAGGAGTGGTGGAAGCTACTCCTTCACCTGGACCTTTTTTGCCTTCTTTCTTTGAGGAGAGTCGCCTCTCGCTTTGTCAGAAGGTTTCTTCGATGGGCTAGTTGATGGGGATTTCTTTGGGAATCTACCTGCCGCCAATTTCCCCTTACGCTCCTTCAGAGCTTTTTAGAGTCATCGATTGACACTTTGAACAGGCTGAGGTCTTGTGCTCCACATCGAGACACCACAAGCATACTCAATGTGGATCGGTCAGCAACATCTTGGCATCGCAGTCTTGACACTTTTTAAACCCAGTGTCCGGGATAGTCAGTGTCGAAGACTAAAACATTTTTGGATATTTCTCGAGGAAATACTGAAGCTCGCCATAGTTCTCGATGCATAAGCTTACTCGGAAAAACGGAACTGAAGCCAACGGGCACTATGCGTGCTATATATGCCTTCCATGACATCGTCCTCGAGACGGAGGCCCTCAAGGGACATCAAGTCGAATGTAGCAACGCACAGCGCCATCTGCCGAAAAAAACAATTCCAAAGCAGCTGAAACTGGATATTAGAGATATCAAAGATGAGGAATTGCATGGGAGCACACAATCCATTCGAAATACAGTTTTAAAGTGAAAGTGAAACTGTCTTTTCTTTTACAGAGGATTATCAGCCGGACGGGAATATTCATGAGCATATGCATCCATATCAGACCCCATGGTGGAGATCTTGAAGTGCCGCCGGGGGCCAGAGAAAGGCATATGGAACTACAAACTAAAAATAAGGAGAGGGAAGAAAAAGAGAAAAGGAGCACAAAGATCACAGCACGCAAGCTCTGTCCTATACAGTGTCAGGTAAAGGATTGGGTTGGCTGGGGCGGTGCCTGTGTGGACGAGGCTACATGCATAATCAATCAACTCCTAGGAATGTTTTTGCTATGCGCCAAAATACCCTTCTCTCCCTGCAAGTGGGAACTCCCACAAGCATGGAGGAAGTTGGGATGATAGATAAGAATATGTTACGTTACTGGAATTTATAACACACTACACTGCCATTCACATTGTCTCCAGGCACTCCTGCAAGATCAAAGTTTCTCAGAATTGAGGTGATTGTATTGAAAATATTTTGTGACAAATAAGTTGGACTAGCACATGTGTTGCGGTCAGCATCTTTATTTGTACGTTTTGATAACAGTCAGTTTTATCGCTAAAACCAGAGAAGTTCAGTTTGCCATATAAAATCATTAGTTCTACAGCTAATGAGCAAGCTATTGAAGTCCTGTAAAAACAGAGATGTACTCAAATACATAATTTGACAGTCAATGTTATTACATCTGAACTACACTGGACGTACTCCTTGAGAGAAACTTAAGTTACCAGGACTAACTCTGACTTCGTATAGGCATACTCCTGAGACGAGTAGGTTAGGGGAACATTTACTACCTGTAATTTATTTGCGAATCACACAGTATCTGTCCAGCTCAGAATTACTTCTGGCAACTTCTTTGTAAAATCGGTCCCATCACGATCCCACAGATGGGGCAATTAATTAAATTATCATAAGCATCAAAGATTCTCAAGAGTTTTACACCTCAACAGTTAACATGTGCCCTAGGATTTTCCTTTAACTAACAAAAAATCATAAATCACATGTTTCCAAGTGTTGTCTCAATACATAAGAAACATACTTGAAGGGCGGGTATCTTAGATCTTCTTTACCCTGAATACTGACTTTAAATTCTTTATTAGCATGTTTCAGTAAAATACTTTTCACAATTACAATTCATATCTATTAAATATAGTCTACCAACTAGCTCGAGGCAGTTATCAATGCCAACGCAGGTTCCCACAGATTTTTCACAGCAATAATCATAGGAATTGTGTTGCTGAACAAGCATCTGCACCAGATAACAGGAGTTTTCAATGTTTGAACGTTATGTACAAAGGAACCAATACATTCATAGCGTTTCTTATCCAATCTAGGGCATTGGGTAAGAAGAAGCTTACGCGTTCCGAATGTATTACCATTATAGACTGTATATTGTAATGTATACTGTCTGTTAAATGCTTGTCATGGAGATTCATTTCAGACCATCATTAAACACAATATACTCGGCATCTGGAATGAAATAACTGCAAGCTCAAAAAAGTAAATGTAGAAAAATGTAAAATATTGAAAAAAAAAATTATTCTTAGCGTGCTCCGAAATCAAACAAGCTATAGCTTTCTAGTTCCCAGCACATTATCCTAAAATGGTTTTCAAAGTAAAACACAGCTGATGAACAAGATGGAGCAGTCGTCCACCTTTCCGCTGTGCTGGTTGTGACTTCATAGAAATTACTCAGAGAACAGCATGTAGGAAATGCCACAAAAAAGAATGTTGTTGGTTTTTAATATAATACTTCTAACACAGTATGTTTCCAATCGTATAGTCTTTTTTATCATACTGCAATTTGTGATTATACTGACCCTTGCCCCCAGTACTGAATAATTTGAATATTTGTATTGTTTTTTATGGATAAAAAACCTATAATAGAAACTATTTTTTTCGTATTGCACGTACTCATTGATTCATTCGTCATTTTGCATTTGCACATTTAAGATATGCTGTTGCCAGTGAGCACGATATGTAATGTGCTGTGACAAAGATAAGCTAATCGAGCCGATATGGATTTATCCAAGCTCACAGCAATTTTTCAGAATCAGGGTCTCTGGCACAGTACAAATGTTAACTGATTGCATGGGTTTCTAGAAAAAATGCCTTTCCATACAAAAGAAAGGGGACCGCTCATTTCAGGTGTGTCGCTGCCTTCAAGACCACCATTCGTGAAAGAAGCTATGTCTATTCCAGAAACATGCGTTATATACCTAGCAAAGGTTTCTCAGAGGCATTATCCTAGTGTGTTCAGTTTCATTTTCAAATTTATAAGTGGCATGCACAAACGAGCCAGGTTCTCATGGAGACTTGTCTGAAATGTGGCGTGGCCTGGCCGGCGCAGTAATTAAGAAGCAACATTTACCGGGCCTGAATGCCGCCTGTTGGGCCATGACCCTTTTTGGCCACACCTCCTGGAAGAGCCCCGGCTCAATTTTGCGAAAGCTGCGTGGCTTAAAAGGCGGCATTCATGTATTTATTTATTTATTCGCATTTGTTTAGCGCACAGGCAGCCCAGCGGGCATTGTGGTGCTTGTTACAGATATGAAAATGACTTGTTATACATACAGTGAAGTCATTACTTAGTTGCAAGAGAAGAGTAGTAGATACAGGAGAGGAGGAGAAAGAGTAGACAACACGAAGGAAGAGGAATTAGTTAAACAAGGTGGTTTTCAGTTTTTTTCGGAAGGCAGTGAGAAAGGTTTCTGCTCTGAGCATGCTAGGTAGTGCGTTCCAAAGCTTAGGGGCAATGTAGGGGAAGCTTATTCCACCTGCTCTAGCTCGTTTGATGCGTGGGACCCTAAGTTGGTTGGTGTGGCATTGCCTTGTTGGTCTGGTGGAGTGAGATCTGGCTAGCGTATCAGACGGGTATGAGGGTGCAGACAGGTTGACACATTTATGTGCGGTGGTAAGTATTTTGAATGTAATACGCTCTTTGACAGGTAGCCAGTGTGCTGCCTTTCTGGCTTGCACAATGTGGTCCCTTTTTGGTATATTGAGAGCTGCTCTTAGTGCATTATTCTGTGTTGTTTGGAGTTTATTGAGATTGGAGTTGGAGGTGCCAGCCAAAAGCGCATTACAATAATCTAGTTTGGCTCCAATGGTGGCTCTGGCAATAGACACGCAGTTATCTTTGGTTAGGAAAGGTTTGATGGCATTAATGAGCTTAGTGCTCAGGGCGGAGACAGAAACAATGGAGTTGACTTGCTTGTCCATGGAGAGTGAGGCGTCAATGTGGACTCCTAGTGTTTTAACAGAAGGTAGAACTGGGATGACACAATTGTCTATGCAGAAGTTGGTGTACAGTGGGTCGAGGCTCGTGAGAGTGGATTTTTGACCAAGGATGAGAATTTCTGTCTCATCTCCGTTAAGACATAGGCCGTTCGTGGCCATCCACGCTTGGATGGTGGCGTATATATTCTGGAGGGTGGCTGCTTTGTCAGGTGTATTGACCCACGTTTGAGTCATTAAGCTGCAACATCTGGTGCTGAGGTCTTAGAAAATCCAAGATGGCCAAAAAGCCCACATGTGCGCCAGAATCCAGGAGAACCGCACAGTTTGTGCGCACACCAAAATGGTCGCCTAACCTTCCACACACCAGTGCGAGCGTGATGGGCCAGGGGTGCCATCAGTGGAATGTGTGCCAAAGGAAAAACAGCAGTGCCCGTTAGCTTAAAAAGCCCTTTGAAATCACCTTGGTTTCTCTGAATGCAAGCTCAAAATGCCTATTTTCAAACATTGCAGGATATTCAAAAATCTCACTGAACACCAGCAGACATTTGGCAGAATGAAGTTTTGTGTGCATACAACATCTGGAAAGAAAAAGAGCCCAAATCAATTTTCATAACAAAACTGGCTGAGCTGTGGAGGTCAGCAGCTTAAGTTAAACTGAACTGAAAACCACTAAAATCGAAATGTTTAAATTAAATGAGGGAGGGACCTACTGTTGAGTGTCACATAGTTTGTAACTGTTGAAATGTCATAGTTTTGAACTTAGAATCAGCATTCTAGCTGCATGTGTAAAAATTGTCAGTTTGATTTGAATGTAGAAAACTGGGAACAAAAAGTGACATTTAGCTGAAACCTGGCTTAATGAAACTGGATTCTGCCTGACAACTACCCCCGACAGGAGTTGAAACTGGATCAACAGCTGTGTTCCCAGGCCTGGCTGCATTCTGCTGCCCTCACAAAAAGGAGGTGACACCACTCTGATTGAATTACCTGGGGACTGCAGGAAACTGAACAATGGACTCAGGCAAATGTTATATTGGGGGGGGGGGGGCGTAAAGTGGCTTCCTCTTGGGAGAAGTGGGAGGAGAAGTGCCTGTGAGAGCCAGCTGAGCGTGGGGGAAGTGGATAAACCAGTTCTTCCACCATGTGATGTGGGAAGCCACACCCCTTTTTGACCAGGTCATAAGTTAAAAAGATAGATAACTCATAGTGCGGACTGGTCAAAATTATATAAGTAATATCAATATTCTTGTGATTTTTCTGTGCACGTTTTAAGAGGCGTTAGGACCCTGTGGTGTATTCTGGGGGGTTGCTAGCGTAAAATAGGGTCTCACTCCAAATGTCTGCATGTTAAAAATCTGACACTTCATCAATTAATGTCCATACTCCTTGCGCACATGTGTGTAATTTTTGGTAAATGTCCGATATTGGTAAACCAGTCAAAAAGCGCAAAATGTTGTCATTTTTTAATGCAAACCCCCAGGAAGATCAGAGGCGGACAAGCATGGACCATAAGGAATATATAATGTGTACATGTAATTTCAACAAATTGTGTATCTGGGAAATATGTATTTGAATCAAATATAGATTTGTGGGCAAATTGACCAGGGTAGGATCCTCTGACCCATAAACAGACCTCATCATGATGACAATCTATTTCCTTCCCCCAATCATGGGAGAGGGGAGAATTGGGCCAATGACAAGTAGAGAGGGGCAGGCTCAGTTATTCCACGCACACACCCACTTCCAAAACACATAAAAAGAGACTGCTGGGACAGGTAGAGACATTCAATTCCATTTTCTGCAAGACGCTCTGCCGGGAGACTCCAGACTTCACATCCATCAATCTCCAAAGACCAGAACTTTACTTCAGAACTTAAAGCAAGGGCCTAAACTCACAAACTGAGAACTCTTCTCAGCAGGCCTCAGAATCCTTAAAATCATCTGCAAACTATTCCACAGCCGGGCGAGCTGTTTGAATTCTGTGCCAAGAACTTTTGCCGGAACCGCAGACCAGACCCAGACCGCTGTGAGCAGAACCAGAGATCCGGATCGCTGTGAGCAGAACCGGTGCCTGATTGACCCGCTGAGCAGAGAGAACCGCCACTGGACGTGTTGACCAGATCCGTGACGAGGCCTATTTCAAATTTATATTGTGAGTACCTAGCAGAACTGTGCAGAACCAATCTCTTAGTTAAAATGATCTAATTCAAGCTATTTTAACCTAAGTAGAACTGCCTCCTAGAATGCGTGTTATCTGTCATTCTAAAGCTGCAAACTGTCACCTGCCATTTTGAGTTTTACTTTAAATCCGAAAATCTACCTTTATTAAATCGTCGGTATCTCTCATTTTAAAGCTGGGATTCTAGGCTTTCCAACGAACCTAGAACCAACTTCCTACTCCCTATACCTTTTCCGCAATCGCGATTTACGCACTCGCGAAATTTACCGCGATTTGCGATTTTGGCTCAATTTCTCCACTTATCAAAATAGCAGCTCCATTCTTTCCTTTGTTAAAAATCCGTTTGAAACCTGGTAATAACTCATAGAGCATTGCTAAAGTGAGCCTGAACTAATACCAACAAGCATCTCTCACTCACCCTGAATCTCTAGAGGGAATTAAAATCAGTTAGCACATTTTCCCATCCATTGCCATCACATTTAAAAGCATTTTGGGCCTGTGTTTCAAACTTCTGCCTGTTTCCTCTAAGCTTGCTGGGGGGGAACGGAATTCCGTATTGTATTTGATTGTATTCCCGAAGACTGTGTGTGTTACTTCCATTTCCTTGCATTGCATATAGTGGGGGGGGGGGTGAATTGCCACCAGGGGAAAAGTGATTACATTGTCTTTTGTTGAAGCCATATCAAGTTATTTTCTGTACTGCATTTCATTCATCATTGTGTTTCCTTGAACCATATAAAGCATTCTTTCCCACCTTATTCTTCTTTTCCTAGTCATAAGTTACCTCTTGCTGATTACTGCTCATATTCACAAGTGTAATATCCATTATCAATTTATTTATAAAAGTGTGATATATATATATATTGTTTACATTTTCAAATAAACCTTTTAATTTGCAAACCAAAACCTACTTCTTGGCTCAGTGGGGTCAGGGGGATTCTAAGAGGGGGGTGTTATACAAGGGTTGTCATCCAGAGTACTGAACTGGACATAAAAATACATCAATAAGGGTTTTCCTCAGCATCCCAGACTAGGCATTGACTTAGCTGTAGTGTTGATTGAATATCGCTTACAAAGTGGGGGCTCGTAGCCAGAGATTCTGGGTTAGATCGATCACTTGTGCAGATTAATACAGTGTGCTAACTGACAGGAGACATACATCCGGTCGGATCACCACGCTGCGTTACGCTGTAAAGCACTCCTCAAAGGAACGCTCTAAGGAAATGGTCTGTTTTGCAAAAATAAAATACAAACTTCTGTAAGTCAGGAAGGAACTCAAATTCCAGAATGACGACACTGGTAGACATCAAAATAGCCAGAGAGCACTTCTTACATAAGCTATTTGTGAGAGGTGAGTGGACTCATCAGGACCAAACGGTCTGGTTGCAGCCAATCGCGCAACAGGTCACTGAAACAGGGTCAGATATGTGGAGAGATCAGGGTCCCCTATATGTGGCCCTGAGCGAACTATATATGGCCCCTAAAGCCAAAGATGAACATAATAAGATTGCCAGGATAGCAGCATATTTGTACCTATATATGGGAGCCATGCAGGACAAATGTGCTGAAGGCCAAGAGCTGGCAAATAGGCAACAGATGGCGTTAGAGAAGGCCCAATCTGATCTTGACTCTTCTGAGCAGAGGCTGCTCAGGAGCCAGGAGTCAGAAAAGGACAACAGACAGTACATCACTAAAATAAAGGAGGATATGGATGTGCTGAAACAGGAAAAGGCTGACCAGGATACCAGATTTCTGGCCTTGCAGAAGGAGTACCAAGAAGGTTTGGACTCCCTACTGCAGAGCCAGAAAAATCTGGAGCAACAGTTAGACTTAAATAGGACATGTGCTGAGCAGGTAGTCACCCTGCAAAGCCACCTAGATAGGGAGAAGGCAGAGAGCAATAAACTGATTTTGAAAGACCTGGATACCCAGGCAGAGTTTGATCAGGAGCGCCAGAAAGCTGGTGTCTTCCAAAGGCAAAGGGACGACCTGGCGGCACAGATGCAGGCTCTTAGTCAGGAAAGGGATACCTTAGGCCAGGAAGTCTGCCACTTAAAAAGGAAAATGGAAGAAAATCACCTGGCCCTCCAGGGACTGGGTGACCTCCAAAAAGAACACCAGAACTTGTTAGAGCACACCAGGAGGGTGGAGGATGCTCTGGTAAGAAAGGAGCAGGCCAATAGGGACACAGCTCAGTAGGTAACCCTCCTGCAGCAAAGACTGGCCCAGTACTCCAGGACCAATCAGGAGGCACAGAGAGAGAATGAGGCTCTCTGCCAGCACAATGATAGGCTCCAGCAACAGGTAGCGAAGCAGGAGAGACTGATAGTCTAGTAAAGCCTTAACTGAGGAACTGAAAGCGCAGGCTCTTTTATTGCAACATTAAGCAGGGGCGGATAGAGATGAGGTTCGCTGGGAAAGAGAAACTCTTGAGCCTAACCTCAGGAGCCCTAGTACCAGAGGCCTTCATCTCTCCCAGTCCCTGGACTCTGCCACCCCCATGTCCCCTCGCGCACATGAGCCCAAGGCCACGGGGATGGCAGATTACTATCCAGCTAGAAGTATGGGGCTCATAGGCCAGTACCTCCCAGGAATGGATGGGCGGGCATCCGGGTATGGGCACCCAAGCACAGTGCAATTTAGTGGGGAACCCCAGGAGAGTAGGCCCATTAAGGGCATCCTGAAAACCTCTGCCCAGTTAGGTCAGTGGGGGGGGTACCCATCAAATCCTGGCAGCAAGGAGGGATCTGAAGACTCCTCTGAGCATTACAGGACACGGGAGACCAGGTCCCCACATTCTGCCAGCCATTCCCAGGCTCGCAGAATCCGGGAAAACCTGGAAGATCAGACGGGCACCTCTCGGAGCAGTGCTTCTGAGTCAGAGGATGAATGGACCAGGGTTACCCGAACCAAAAAGGCCGATAAGGCAAAAAGGGCCTTGCTTAAGGACCCATTGAAACAAATAAAGGCAATAAGGAGTGTCATCACACCTTATCATAAGAACGCCAAGTATTCTGTTTGAGAACACTTGGAGCTCTATGAGCAAATGATGGAGACTTTCCATTTGAAGGACAGCAGTAGCTGCATCCAGTATGTCAAATGGACCTTCTCACCAGAATACTCCAGTTTCTTTGCAGGGCTGGAGGATCAAAACCATTCAAGGTGGTCCACATACAGGGCGGCCATCTTGAAACATTTTTCTGTGCACAGAAATCCTCAAGAGGCTCGCACGGCAGCCTACAATTTGCAATGTGAGGAGGATCAGGCCCCACAAGAGTTTGTGCAAGAATTAAAGCGTGCTTTTGCGCAGACCACCAGAAGGGTGCACACGGATAGTAGAGAATTTATCAATACGTTTTTCCATGCATTACCCAAATACATAATGACCCAGCTCGTGAGAGATTTTCATGAGAAAAGATCTTTAGACTGGGTCATTGAACAGGCTACCCGGATCTATGAGGTGCAGAAGCCCATCGAAAATAAAAATAATGTGCAGAAAAACCCCAAAACCAACAGCACCCCCTGCTGCTGCTAAGGTGGCAGAGGTAAAGGTTGCCCCCCTTTTAGATTTGGAGATGGGGGGGGCCTAAAAACCTGCCTGCACCAAATAACTCTAACACCAGGAGGCCCTTGGGCCAGTCACAGACAGGGAGTCAAGGAGGTAGTCCCACAAATGGGGTCCCTGGCTCCCCTGATTATGTAAGTCCCCGCTACAAGGGAAACCGACCCATCCTGGGTTATGTGTGGACTCCTCCAGCCCAAGGGGGGAGGATCCGGCCAAGCACCTAACCCAGGGAATTTCCCTCCTAACTTCCCCCAGGAGGGCAGAAATTCACCAAACCCTGGGCAGAATTTTTTCCTCAGGTATCCACCCAACTTTCAGCCCCAAAATCATCCATCCTTCTTTCCCCAATTCCCTGAGCCCAGATAACCTAATCCGGGAGAGGGGAGGCCAAGGGTGGAGGGGTACCCAAATCTTCCCTACCAGGGGTACTACCAGAGAAGGGATAGCTACCCTTCCCGGGATCAGCCCAGGGGAGAAAACAGAACCCAGTATCAACCTGAGCGGGTTTCCCAACTTGAGCGCCAGGTCCAGAATATGGCACGGTATCTGGGTCACATATTGAGGGTTCAACAGAACCCTCAGATGAGCATGCCATCGCAGAATGCCCCAAACTCTGGACCTGGTGCTCCAGAACAATGACGGGGGCAGCACCCCGATAACCCACCTGTTCCCAGGGAGGAGGCACAAGGAGAAGGGGGTGTAAAGCCTTGGAGGAAGCTTCCTTCCCAACTTGTAAACAGCCCCTGGAAAACCAGAACCGGAAACAAAATCTCCTGCCCCTGAAAGTCTGCCACCGAAGGAGCAGAGGGGGGGTAGGAGAAACAAAGGACCCAAACAGACCCACTTTGTGGAGGAGGTACAGGTCTTCCAATTTGAGGGAGAGGGATCCCAAGAGGATCCTGGGGAAAGGATCTTCTCCTTCAGAGATGGGGGAACTCCTCCCAAGGAAAATGGGTCCCAAGGGATGCCAATTCAGACTGGGGAGATGTGGAGACTGAGCTACCGCCACCCATCATCTCATCCCAGAACCGACAATACCACAATCCCATGGGTCAAACCCATCCTGATGACTGCCTCCAAAAAGGGGGGGGGTGGCCCAGAACCCGAAACCATTTCCAGTTGCCAACTTTTTCTTTCAGATTCCCCATGCTCTCCACAGAATTCTGCCCAAATCTCTTCTCTTGCAATGTCCACAACCAGAATATTGGCCCACCAGTTGTCCATAAATGTGCATTATCTGTGCCCCCTTGAGGAGAAGGAGGGAAGATACTATGCCCCGGTACAAGTACAGGGGCAGGGTACAATTTTGGCACTGGTGGACACTGGATCCCAAGCTACCCTTCTGTCCAAAAGGGCCTTTGATGAACTAAATGCAGGAAGGGGGGAGAATTACCATATTCCTCTCACCTCTCTTCCTGGACAATTGCAGAACTTTGACGGGAAGGAAATTCCCATCGAAGGGACTGCAGACTTGGACATTAAAATTGGACGACACAAGGTGAAACACCCGGTCATAGTAGTGACTCCAGAGGGCACCCCTTGTTTACTAGGGAACGACCTCCTGAGAAGGTTGTCACCCCTAATAGATTGTGTAAACAAGGTCCTCTGGACCCAGACTAGCCGACCAATAAAATTAAAACAGAGTGTCATCCATGTTAGTTTAAACGGCACCTGCCACATGGTTGAACAAAAATCAGACCAAGTAGAATTTCACTTCCAGAATAACCAAATTCCAGACGTGACAGTAATAGCAGTAGGACAACAGACTGGTGATGGGGGGTCCTCTCTATTTCTGAAAATCAACCTTCCTTCCAGTTTTACGTGGTATTCCACACTGGAAGGAAACACTTTGAAATTCTTTACCAATCCACAATCAGACACTCCCACTCCTATAGTCCAGAAAGATGTGAAATCAGCTCAGAGCCTGGCTGATATTCAGCAAATTGGAGATCAGTTGTTCATCCCTGTTCAGTTAAATGATGGAAAGGACTCTGTTCTCGCTCGAGTGTGTGTGAACAACGGTAAGAGCTTCATCAGCGAAGCCATGTTCCGCCAACTGCCAAAAGATCCAGCCATTCCCACATTCAAACTGATAGACAAATGGGAAATGGATCTGGAAACACCCAATTCCAAACATCTCCTGCCAAGCAGGTGTATGCTCAAAATCTCCATTGGCAACAAGAGCATAGTCCATAATTGTTGGGTCGTGCGAGACGTCACTGCCGCCTTTTACTTAGGCAGTGACATTCTCAATCGCTTTGCCATTAGTTTGGACCTAATAAACTTCAAAGCTTGGTCCCGATTAGCGGATAATCCCATGGGCTCTGATGATCCAGAAAAAGCATTTAGGTCAGCTCAATTGCTACCTTCTGCAGTTGAAATTCAGCTTAAAGAGGAAGTCACTATCCCGGAAAGGACCTGGCAATTCTCCCTGGAAGTTAAAGTTAAAAGAGGACAAAAATTGAAAAACCCTGATGCTTACATACATCTAAATGCTTCTCTCCAACAGCAAGGGTTGGGGGTAAACCCAACTCCATTAGTCAACATAGAACATGACACCATTCCAATAGAGGTGGATATGGAATGGTTGATGGCCGACATTTTTCCATTGATTTAGGAAATTAACTGTTAGGACCAATCCCCAAGGACTGTTTTGACAGTGACAGTGAGGACAATACAACACCAGACAGGATTTGCATCCGGCATGGGTACACTTCCTGGTGTACACTTCTTGCCCTTATGGTAAGGAAGATGTGACTTGTGACTTCAGGAGGGATGAGGTGATTTTCCAGGTCCATGAGGGCTGCCTTTCCCACCTGAAGCCTCCAATCCAAATCAGCACTCTGACCAGGGACTTCTCCACCCAGCTGGAGGAGGCCGCTGAGATAGCCAAACCAGAAGTCTTTCCAGGCTTCAGGCAGATGGTGGAAGAGAGAGTCAACCTAGCTGATGCCTGCGTGACTCTGGAACAGAAGCAAAAGTTGAAACAAGTTTTCTTGGATTTCCAAGATCTCTTTGCGGTAGACTCATATGACTGTGGTCGCACCGACATCCACACCACAACAATTCCCACGGACCCTGGAATGACTGTGTGTTTGTGAAGCAATATCGTTTGCCTCTCGCATCCATGGAGTCCCTTACTGAAATAATTAAGAACCTTGCGTCCCGGGGAATAATCCGTCCAGTACACAGCACCTTCAATAATCCGGTGCTGGGAATATTGAAGCCAAACGGCCAGTGGAGACTCTATGCCGACCTTAGGGAGCTCAACAACCGGGTCCATACTTCCCGATGGCCTCTGCCCTACATTGACCAAGGGCTGGCCCAGATCCAGGGGTCACAGGTATTCACTGCAATAGACCTGACCAATGGATACTGGACCGTGCCTGTCAGTAGGGAGGACCAATACAAACTGGCTTTTACCTTTGGGGGCCAGCAGTACACATGGACCCGGACTCCCTTCGGATACCTCAACTCCGGCAATGAATTCAACATTTTCCTACATAAGGCTATGCCCGACCTGGGTGCGAGGGGTAACCTGGTTTATGTAGATGATGTCCTCATCAAAAGTTCATCTGTGGAGGAACACATAGCGGAGATCCGTTATGTTCTGACGCAGTTGAGGGCCGCCAGAGCAAAACTTTCCATTCAGAAAGCATAGTGGTGTAGAACCCTTGTTAATTTCTTGGGGCATGAGATTACTCCTCAGGGTCTCTGTCCCCAAGAAAAGAAAGTGGAAGCACTCCAGAAACTGAAAGACCCCACCACTCTGCGGGAACTAAGGAGCCTCCTTGGACTGACTAATTACAGCAGAAAGTTCATTGAAGGCTACGCAGAGATCACTAGACTCCTGATTCATCTCTTGAAGGGGGGTGTCAAGTGGGAATGGGGTCCAGAACAATCCGAGGCAGTAAGACAACTCAAAAGAAGCCTCTCACAAGCGCCTTGCCTAGCTTACCCTGTCAGAAACAAGGAGTTCTTCCTGGAGACGGGGTTCTCTAATACGTGCTTGACGGCACTATTTTACCAAAAGCATGACAAGGTCAATAAAGTAATCTCCTATGCGAGCAAAACTTTATCCTCTGTGGAGGAAAAATTCAACGATTGTGAGAAGGCACTCCTGGCAACGGTGTGGGCATTGAAGAATTACCGCCCGTTTATCCAGGGGGAACACATCATAGTGGAGACTCCACACCAGCCTCTGCAATATCTCCAAAGTGACAGAATCCGGGCTGGAAATGTGAGTAATTCCCGAATTACTTCCTGGATTCTGTCAATGCAAGGCTTTCCTGTAGAGGTCAGATATGGCCAAAACAAGAAGAGTCCCCTCGCGCAAGGTCTGGCTGACTTGCATGATTGTGCCAGATAAAACTGTCTCGAGGACGAAAGTCTAAAAATCAAGGACAACATGGAGGCATACCTTAATTCCCCACACAAAGTCTTTGAAGAAGACAATTGTGAGGGAATGCCCACTGTCTATCTGGATGGATGCTCGTACCATGTTGACAACAACGGGGAGAAAGAACTGGTGGCCGGCGTAGGGAATGCATGGGTGAAGGAGTTTCCAGAACCCTCCGCTGGATACAAAATTGGTCCCCGAAGTAGTCAGGTGGCAGAATTGATGGCTGTGCATCAGGCCATCCTCACTGCTGTCCAACATCAACTCCACGAACTGGTCATAATCACAGATTCGGATTATTTACGGAACGGTTTCGTGGAGCACCTGGTTAACTGGAAACCCAGAGGCATGTTATGTGCTAATAACAAACCCCTGGAACATGGGAAGTTAATCCAAAATATTGATGATCTGGTCACATCGAATGGGATGACCATCTACTGGAAAAAGATCAAGGGTCATTCCAAAGTAGAGGGACCAGACAAAACTGGAAATGACTTAGCTGATCAGCTGGCCAAAACCGGGGCCATCCAAGGGGATCTAATCGAAATAGAGTCCCTGTTGGGGGAAATCCAGGTCACTGCTATCACTAGGTCCCAGACAAATGCTCACAATGATCTTTCAACTGCACAATGGAGTAAGGAGACCCCTGATGCTGATTTGATTACAGCTCAGAAGGGGGATCCAATAATTGGTAAGTTTTACCAACACATTGAGGACCCTGAGAACTTTCCCCTGACGGATACCGATTACATTGGGAAAGAGGACCTAAGAGTGTTGATGAAATGTCCAAAGATGTTCCGGATCCAAGACGGGCTGTTGGTAAGGAAATCCCAAGCTGGCCATGATCAGTGGGTGGTTCCTACCTCATTCCGAAGCCTGATGTTAAGTCACGCCCATGATGCGGCCACAGCCGGTCATAGGGGGTTACACACAACACTGGAAATCTTAGGAGAGGTTGCATACTGGCCACACATGGGGCAGGACCTCGACCAATACTTGAAGGGGTGTCTTGTGTGTGCACAATTTCAGCCATCATCCCTCACACACTGTGCGCCTCTCCAAAAGAGGGGGATGACACTGCCCTGGTCAGATTTGCAAATCGACTTTGTAGGCCTTGTAATTCGCTCATCTAGAGGAAACAAGTACATGTTGACCGTTACATGCTTGTTTACCAAGTGGGTGGAATGTCTCCCGGCCCCAAACTGCAAGGCAGAAACAGCAGCTGCCCTGATGATTAACCACATCTTCTCTCGGTTTGGTCTACCTCAAAGGATTGAGTCAGACAGGGGTAGCCACTTCACCAGTGAAGTAATGACAAAGATGTGGGAAATACTGGGGGTGAAAAGGAAGCTACACATTGCTTACAGGCCAGCTTCTTCTGGTGCAGTAGAACGCTACAACCGGACAATTGTGAGCATATTAAAAAAGTGTGTGGCAGATTCTGGGCCAAGTTGGGATATCCGACTACCTCTGGTCCTAATGGCCATCAGATCTACCCCTTCATCTGCAACCAAAATGTCACCATTTGAGTTGATGACGGGGTGCAAGATGGTGCTTCCCCAGCATTTGCTCTACAGGACCCAAGAGCAGACACTGATAAATGCCTCCACAACTCATGAGTATGTGGAGAATTTAAGGAAACACCTTCAACATGCTTTTGCCTATGCCCAGCGGAATCTAGAAAGATCAGCCGAGAGCATGAAGACCCACTATGATTTGAAAACTACCCGAAAGGAATATAAGGTGGGTGATCGGGTCTATCTATACAATTTCCAAAGGAACCAGGCCAAACAGCGAAAATTCTTGCCTACATGGAAGGGACCGTTTGAAATTATAGACAAGATCTCCCCTGTTGCCTATAAGATCTGCATCCCCAAAGGCAGTTTGGAAGAGAGGGAAGATAAGTGGGTCCATATAAATCAGCTTAAGTGTTGCCATCCCAGGCACACTCTGCAACAACTGGAGGAGTCCTCTGCAATACCAGAGGGGACCGCCCCAGAGTAATTCAATTCCAACCCTAAAATATCCCACATATAGTCTCTAAAATATTATGATTTGAAAAAAAAAAATGTCTTATGATTGTATCTTGTTTGTTTTGACTATAAAATGTATATGCCCCCCCACTATATCAATGGTGGGGAAGAAATGTCTACGAATAGGTATTGCCGCTTTCCTTTGTCGTCCTAGGAGAAAGAAAACCTGGAGACTGGCCAAGGAGGACGATCCGGCGACCGGGGGCAAAGATCCGAGGGGCCCGGGGTACCGCCCAATATTCCCATCAGGACCGGCGAGGAGAACCGATTGATCCAACCGGATGGAGGAAAAGATGCTGAACTGTGCCATTTGCGGAATTGGAAGAAGATGATGCAGACATACCAGTGCGTGGGTGAAAACATTCTTCGCACCCGACTCCCCCTCGACTCAAATTCAAAGTGCAGTCAGGTGGGGGGGCTTTGTCAGGTGTATTGACCCACGTTTGAGTCATTAAGCTGCAACATTTGGTGCTGTGGGCTTAGAAAATCCAAGATGGCCAAAATGCCCACATGTGCGCCAGAATCCAGGAGAACCGCGCAGTTTGTGCGCACACCAAAATGGTCGCCTAATCTTCCACCCACCAGTGCGAGCGTGATGGGCCAGGGGTGCCAAGAGTGGAATGTGTGCCAAAGGAAAAACAGCAGTGCCCGTTAGCTTAAAAAACCCTTTGAAATCACCTTGGTTTCTCTGAATGCAACCTCAAAATGCCTATTTTCAAACATTGCAGGATATTCAAAAATCTCACTGAACACCAGCAGACATTTGGCAGAATGAAGTTTTGTGTGCATACAAAATCTGGAAAAACTGAACTGAAAACCACTAAAATCGAAATTTTTAAATTAAATGAGGGACCTACTGTTGAGTGTCACATAGTTTGTAACTGTTGAAATGTCATAGTTTTGAACTTAGAATCAGCATTCTAGCTGCATGTGTAAAAATTGTCAGTTTGATTTGAATGTAGAAAACTGGGAACAAAAAGTCACATTTAGCTGAAACCTGGCTTAATGAAACTGGATTCTGCCTGACAACTACCCCCGACAGGAGTTGAAACTGGATCAACAGCTGTGTTCCCAGGCCTGGCTGCATTCTGCTGCCCCCACAAAAAGGAGGTGACACCTCTCTGATTGAATTACCTGGGGACTGCAGGAAACTGAACAATGGACTCAGGAAAATGTTATATTGGGGGGGGGGCCGTAAAGTGTCTTCCTCTCGGGAGAAGTGGGAGGAGAAGTGCCTGTGAGAGCCAGCTGAGCGTGGGGGAAGTGGATAAACCAGTTCTTCCACCATGTGATGTGGGAAGCCACACCCCTTTTTGACCAGGGCATACGTTAAAAAGATAGATAACTCATAGTGCGGACTGGTCAAAATTATATAAGTAATATCATTATTCTTGTGATTTTTCTGTGCACGTTTTAAGAGGCGTTAGGACCCTGTGGTGTATTCTGGGGGGTTGCTAGCGTAAAATAGGGTCTCACTCCAAATGTCTGCATGTTAAAAATCTGACACTTCATCAATTAATGTCCATACTCCTTGCGCACATGTGTGTAATTTTTGGTAAATGTCCGATATTGGTAAACCAGTCAAAAAGCGCAAAATGTTGTCATTTTTTAATGCAAGCCACCAGGAAGATCAGAGGCGGATAAGCATGGACCATAAGGAATATATAATGTGTACATGTAATTTCAACAAATTGTGTATCTGGGAAATATGTATTTGAATCAAATATAGATTTGTGGGCAAATTGACCAGGGGCGGATCCTCTGACCCATAAAAAGACCTCATCATGATGACAATCCATTTCCTTCCCCCAATCATGGGAGAGGGGAGAATTGGGCCAATGACAAGTAGAGAGGGGCAGGCTCAGTTATGCCACGCACACACCCACTTCCAAAACACATAAAAAGAGACTGCTGGGACAGGTAGAGACATTCAATTCCATTTTCTGCGGGACGCTCTGCCGGGAGACTCCAGACTTCACATCCATCAATCTCCAAAGACCAGAACTTTACTTCAGAACTTAAAGCAAGGGCCTAAACTCACAAACTGAGAACTCTTCTCAGCAGGCCTCAGAATCCTTAAAATCATCTGCAAACTATTCCACAGCCGGGCGAGCTGTTTGAATTCTGTGCCAAGAACTTTTGCCGGAACCGCAGACCAGACCCAGACCGCTGTGAGCAGAACCAGAGATCCGGATCGCTGTGAGCAGAACCGGTGCCTGATTGACCCGCCGAGCAGAGAGAACCGCCACTGGACGTGTTGACCAGATCCGTGACGAGGCCTATTTCAAATTTATATTGTGAGTACCTAGCAGAACTGTGCAGAACCAATCTCTTAGTTAAAATGATCTAATTCAAGCTATTTTAACCTAAGTAGAACTGCCTCCTAGAATGCGTGTCATCTGTCATTCTAAAGCTGCAAACTGTCACCTGCCATTTTGAGTTTTACTTTAAATCCGAAAATCTACCTTTATTAAATCGTCGGTATCTCTCATTTTAAAGCTGGGATTCTAGGCTTTCCAACGAACCTAGAACCAACTTCCTACTCCCTATACCTTTTCCGCAATCGCGATTTACGCACTCGCGAAATTTACCGCGATTTGCGATTTTGGCTCAATTTCTCCACTTATCAAAATAGCAGCTCCATTCTTTCCTTTGTTAAAAATCCGTTTGAAACCTGGTAATAACTCATAGAGAATTGCTAAAGTGAGCCTGAACTAATACCAACAAGCATCTCTCACTCACCCTGAATCTCTAGAGGGAATTAAAATCAGTTAGCACATTTTCCCATCCATTGCCATCACATTTAAAAGCATTTTGGGCCTGTGTTTCAAACTTCTGCCTGTTTCCTCTAAGCTTGCTGGGGGTGGGGGGAACTGAATTCCGTATTGTATTTGATTGTATTCCCGAAGACTGTGTGTGTTACTTCCATCTCCTTGCATTGCATATAGGGGGGGGGGGGGGGCGAATTGCCACCGGGGGAAAAGTGATTACATTGTCTTTTGTTGAAGCCATATCAGGTTATTTTCTGTACTGCATTTCATTCATCATTGCGTTTCCTTGAACCATATAAAGCATTCTTTCCCACCTTATTCTTCTGTTTCTATTCATAAGTTACCTCTGGCTGATTACTGCTCATATTCACAAGTTTAATATCCATTATCAATTTATTTATAGAAGTGTGATATATATAAATATATATATATATATACATATATATATATATGTATATATATATATATATTGTTTATATTTCCCAAATAAACCTTTTAAATTTGCAAAACAGACCTACTTCTTGGCTCAGTGGGGTCAGGGGGATTCTAAGAGGGGGGTGTTATACAAGAGTTGTCCTCCAGAGTACATGAACTGGACCTAAAAATATATCAATAAGGGTTTCCCTCAGCATCCCAGACCAGGCATTGTCTTAGCTGTAGTGTTGAAGTGAAGCCGCTTAACAGTACTGAGGATCTTTCAAGGTCACTCTACCAGGGGTCATTGGGATGCAGTTGGGACAACAAGAAGAGAAGTGCCTGCAATACAAATGCTATGTGATAATTATCTATATGTAAGAAGCCAACCCCTTCCCCCAAGTGATTCTCCCTTTTAAAACACATTTGGACATTCTGTGGCTCTCTTCGCTATACCAGTGCAGCGTCCTGGAGATCCTTTATATAAGGACCATATCTTTCTTTTGTAGTGGGGATAGAAGTATGTTGACCACATACAACAGTTTAGAAAGAACATTTTCATAGTACCTATATTCCCCCTTAGTTTGAGTTTCAATTGTGTCCACCTTCCGGTGTCAGACTTCATCTTATCCATTTGTTCCTTATATTGTACTATCCAAGCTTCCCTTGTATTTTGATGGAGCGTCAATCCCTGTTATGTTATCTTGCCTTTTGCCAAACAAATAGCCCATCTGGAAAATATTGCGCTATGACAAGTTCATGTTATTGGGAGGATAAATGTTTTTAAGAAGTTAAACTTGAAATATGAGTGTGCCTCAATTATTTCAAGAAGAGTAACCCAATTCTCATATGTGACCCAGGGCTTGACGAGGGGAGAAGCATGCCAACTGCATGAAGGAGGACCTTTGACTCTGAGATGCCAATGAGCCCCAAGTCCAGAATGTTCTATGTCCTTAGTGATTCACTCATTCAACCCTTTTCGCACAGACATTCTTGTTAAATATGAAGATCTGTGGTCCTTCTTATGTTCCCAAAATGCTGTTTGAATGTTTGGAAAACAGCCAAGAAAATTCATGTGAGCTCTTTTGCCCATTCCCCTTTCTCTAAGCGTATTGTGAAAGAGCACAATTGGAATGTACGAGACTGTCCATCGTCAAATGATAATGTGAAAGAGTAGAATTGGAATGGAATAATAATCTTCTATAAAAAAAAAGTAGATGGTAATTCTAGGTAGTATTATTATTTTAATAATAATAATAATAATAATAATATCTAGAATGCCATATACATTATTTTGGACATAACATTGTCATTCCACTCCAATTCTAGGCTTTCACATTATTATTGTAATACAAATTATTATTGCTATTATTATTAATAATAATGATAATAATATATTAATAGTTAGTATATTATTATTGATAAAATGTGCTCAGTAAGACAAGTGTAACATTATTATTATGAATGCAATATATACTGAAAGTCATCATTAGAAACGAACAATGTAGAATTTCCAAAAAATCTCTTTTTAACCGCTTTTATAATTAAATAATTGTTTTTGTCGAAAACACTTCTTTTGACGAGAATACATACTTTTTGTCCTTCCTGCTTAGCAAGAGTTGCAATCATATTAAAACCATTTATCTGTTTCTTCTCTGAGCATTGATTGTGTATGCCGACAGCTGGCCGACTGCTAGTGCTGCCAAATCTGTGCATTTCGTACAGTAGGCACAAACACTTTTAAGTAAAAAACAGTTGAAACTAGCAAATATCATTACACATCCTGCAGCCTGGTCCTCTGGTCCCCTGGAAGGTCTGGCAGAATCCTAGAAACTCCAGTACCAATCTAGATCCAATCCACATTCCCTTCACCTTCCCTGTATGGACAGTGCACCCTCGGTTTGATTGCAACTTCCTACAGTGAACATGCACTGCCAATGGGGGTCATTACGACCCCGCCGGTAGCCATGCTGTTAAAAACGGCACGGCTGTCACTGGAGTTGTGTTTTTTTCTGGCGCCTGGCAATGGAATAACAGCCCCGGCGGTCCCTGGAACCAGGCGTCGGAAAATGTCATTGCCCATTCCCACTGAGTCCCATAGGACTCAATGGAAATGGGGAGGACGGATGCACCGGCACTGTGTGCAACAGTGCCGGTGCATCCGTCAAAGTCTGCGGGCAGGTGCCGTTCCGCCCACCAGGTCAGTCCTGGCGGGTGGGACGGTACCTGCCTGCAGAACTCAGTGTGCCGGTCCGGTAACAACTGTTACCGCGACTGGCACACTCATAATGAGGCCCAATGTCTCCAAATACCAAGTTCGTCCTTATCTCAGCAGAAGCCTCTGTCACTCTGTCTCTGTCACTCTGATCTAATTCTCCTAATCATACAAAAACAAGCTGCCTCCTCCAAGATACCTATTTTTATTTTCTCTGGACATGCTGCTGTCAACAAGGGTTGTGGTGGCACTAGCAAATGTTCACTTGATAATGCTACTCTCACCTACATATAGAGAGACAGAGAGAGAGAGAGAGAGAGAGAGAGAGAAAAAAAAAAAAGAAAGAAAAAAAATCAGAGACAGGGAGAGAGCTCTTGAAAGGTGTACCCAGTTCATCTGGTTTAGAAAGTTGAAGGACTAATACAACCCAGCTAAATTTATAACATATGGAATTGGAGGCTAAAAAAAGATGTAAGCAGTGGTAGCTTAGATCACTGAGCTATTTCTCAGATTGTTTTGATTGTCAGCAAATAACCAGTACAGTTACCTCATGAAAATACTTCTAAAAAGTCAGAACTCTCACATAAGCAGAGATAACCTAGTATACAGCTGAGCATGCAACATTGTCTGCAGATTTTTGCCGAACACAAATAACATTTGTAATGCACATTTCCAACAGGTGGTGCACTGCTAACAAACCAACCATTTGTGTGCAACACCAATCTTGTATCCTTTCATTGGACTGCATGATGGCTACACGTTTCATAGATACTAGCACCACTAAGTGGGCCCAAAAAAAGGAGTGCAGGCTTGCCACAATCTTGCATCCTTCTATGATGGAAATGGTATGAACTTGACATTTCATCATGCAAGTTTGTTATATCGAAGACCGCTGCAGTCTTCCACACTGCATTTGGCTCAAAATGGCATTGTGTCCCTTGTCTAATATGTGAATAAAGTGACCATATGTCATTGTTTCTCAATTCTACCTACTGGCTCCCCTATTTCCTTGAATGTAAACGCCAGGTTATTTGCCTTCTACACAATCCACTCAAGGATCTATCTCACCCTTTACAACCCCCCCAAAAGACCAACCTCTCAAACTGCTTAATATCCTCTACCTACCTTAGCCCAAAAGAAACACTCCCCCAGGAGACACATTATCCACTTGTTTTCCTAATACCCAAGTCACCAATCCTCCTTGGGGTGCAATATCATGCTCCTTACATTAACTCCCAGTGCATCATGTCCAGTGTGCATTATGTACTTTAAGAAAACAATTCGTAATCACAGAGGTATTTTCTGAATGTACAACAAAATGGGTGTAGTGCACAATATATACAATCACCTAACAGCTCTGTCCTGTGTGCAGGTAACTGGCTTGAAGAAGTGACTCATTGAGACAATGGGCCTCATTAGAATTTTGGCAGTAGCCTTGGCGGTAAAACTGGCAGGCTGCTGCCAAACTTCCAAAAATTTCTGTTGCCCGCAAATGGGCAATTACAGGGTCATTACTGCCCCGCCGGAACGGAATGCTCCTCATTCCCATTTGAGCCCCATAGGGCTCAATGGGGAGGTCGGATGCACCGGAACCATTAGAAACGGTGCTGGTGCATCCGACATGCGGTGCTCGCGGGGGCAGGTCAGACCTGGTGGGTAGAAATGCACCCGCGAGCACAACTCGTAGTTTGCCGGTCCGGGAACTACGGTACCTGCAAGCTTACCGTAGTTCCCAAACCGGCAAACTTATAATGAGGCCCAATGTTTCCAAAATATGTCCTGACTAGCAAAAGACAACATACTGCAGCCCAAATGAACATAGTAAAGGCAGAAAAGGAGAAAATAAAAATAGGTTGAGATGGGGAGCAAGGGCAGAAGTGGAGGTGGGAGCATCGCATAGTATATAGCACTGCGCAAGCACACAGCTTAGACAATCAATAGCACTAGCAGTAACAAAACATGTGGACCATCACAAATGGATCCACTACCTAGTGTTACTCATGTTCCATAGAGAGTTCATTAGCGTTCTGCCAAAAAGACTCGGAAACATCCAGAAGGACTCTTCTGCAATGTTCTAGAGTCAACTCTACCCCACAGGCCAAGCTACTTCCATCACTGCCACCCACCTTCTCGATCATCCGACCCATGAAGCGCGTGTCAGTTGAGGCTTTCACCGCCACTTTCTCCCCCCTCTCCCGCTTTGGCAGTCTCTCACCTTGACACAGCCCTCTCTACGCTCCACTCTGCTATATCTGATACTCTTGATATCCTTGCCCGTGTCATGAGGATCCGCCTGAAGCCCAAAGCCAAGTGAAACTCCTGGTACGACTCAGACCTCGTCACCCTTAGACACAAGTGCAGGGTGGCCGAGAGGAAATGGCGTGCTTCTTGTACATCCTCTGACAAACTGGCCTGCTGCCTGCTCCAAAGGCAATACTGGCTCTCTGTCCTCACCAAGAAGAGAGCTCATATCCAAGCCTACGTCTCTGCGGCATCTAACAACTGGCTTACTCTGCAAGGAATTGGCCAATCCTGCCACAGTCTCTACCTCTCCTGTCCCTTCTCAGGCTCTCTGCACGGCACTGGCTTCTCACTTCATCTCTAAAACTCGGGACATCCTGTTCTCACTCTCCTCTTCTCCCCTCCCTCTCTATACCCCCTGCTCTTCCTCTGGTTCCTCTGCAGCCACCTCTCCTCCCTCCTTCTCTACCTTTCCCCTGTTCTCCTCAGACAAGGTTTCTAGACAAGTCTGATCTATGAAAGTCTCATCAAAACAGGTTCACCCCTGTTCCTCCAAAACCATTATGGACCACATTGACACCCTTGCTCCTGCCCTGGCTGACTTCTGCAACCAGTCCTTTGCCACTGGAGTCTTCCCATCCCCCCATGAAGCACTCCCTTATGCACCCTCTTCTTAAGAAACCCTCTGCTGATCCCTCCTGCCCGGCTAACTATCGCCCAATCTCCATCACTCCCTTCCTGGGCAAACTCCTGTTGAAACTGGCCATCTCCCAGCTTAATCTCCACACTGAACCTGTTGGTTGGCTTCATGACCATCAGTCTGGCTTCAGAGCTGCCAGAAGCACGGAAACTGCTCTCCTGAACATCTGTGAAGACCTGCTCTCCAACTTTGATTCCAACACCCCCTGTGTCCTCATCCTCCTTGATCTCTCTTCTGCCTTTGACACTGTCAACCATGCCATCCTGCTAAATTGTCTCTATGATAACCTAGGTATCACCGGTCAGGCCCTGGCATGGCTGACTTCCTTCCTCTCCGACCGACCCTCCCAGGTCCAATTTGGATCCTTCCTCTCTGCTATCTTCTTCTCTACATGTGGTGTCCCCCAGCGGTCTAACCTCTCTCCCTGGCTGTTCAACCAATACCTGGCACTCCTTGCCCTCCGTATTGTCGCTCTCTTCCCCAACATTCAGTGCTATGTGGATGACACTCAGTTTATTTTCAGGCTACATTCGGCCACCTCTTCTTTATCCCTCATCTCTGACTGTCTGTCTACTATCCAGGAGTTGTGTGCCGCCAATGAGCTCTGCCTTAATGCCAGTAAGACTGAGATTCTCCTCACCGGCACAACCCCTCCCTCCTTTCCTATAGCTCTCTGGCCGGCCTCTCATGGCCCTCTTCCTGCTCCGACCTGCAAGGCTAAAGACCTCGGGGTCATCTTCGACTCCACACTCTCCTTCTCGCCTCACATCTCTGACGTCTCTAAGAAGTCACACTACCAGCTGCACCTTCTCAGAGGTATTCTTCCTTTCCTCTCCTTCCTTCAGAAGCTCACTGTCTCCAGAGCTCTTGTTCTCTTTAGGCTGGACTATTGCAACAGCCTCTTTCTAAATCTGCCTGCTTCTACTCTACGCTCGCTGCAACTCATCCAGAATAGGACTGTAAGACTTGTCCGTGGCCTCAAGCCCAGGGATTCTATCTCTCCAGGACTGAAATATATGCACTGGCTCCCAGTAGGTACGAGTATTAAGTTCAAAAGCCTCTGCATCATCCACAAGGCCTTCTGGGGCCTGGGCCTCAATACCTTTAACTCTCTCTTTTTAAACAACTTTTCTCCCAAGCTCTTAGCTTATCCGCCACCAACTCCCTCAGGATCAGTCGCTTCTTCAAAGCAACGAGTCAGTGGTAGATCTCTCTCTTCAGATGTGGCCTCCCTCTGGAACAGCCTACCTTTCTCCCTGAAACTAGAGAACATCTCCAGGTTGGGCACTTGAGTATGAATAATTCAATAATCAATTTATAATTGACAGGAGGATTGTCAGATAACTCCAACACAAAAATAAAACTTCGACACGGTATCAAGTAGGGGAAATTAACATATTCTCCCACTATGCTCTTTTTTCTTGTTGAAGTGCTCGCAGCGTTTATGAGTCTGATGGGACTCTCTCTGACAACACGAGATCAGTGCACGCATTCCGACGATAGGTAAGCCCTATCTGGAGACAGATATATTCTAAATCTAACCAGCAAGTGAAATATAAACTAATCTCTAGATTTTTTCTGTTATTCTTTTCCTGTTCTACCAATGATGTTTCCCTCCCTTCCCTTCCTCTCCCACGATGATCGCTCACACTACGACTTTTTCTCATGTCCCGGCACCACATTTGGGCGCCATGATGGTATGTTTTATGTTTTTATGTTTTGATGGATTTACACATGTTTTCTCGAAATCATAATGTTGTGGAAACAAACTGGTGATATATTTTGTTTTGTGTTTTTAACAAAAATGCTGATCTGTTCGGGTCATGTGCTGGATAATATGATTGATATGCATTTGGTCTTTTGGGAACCCCTGGGAATCTGTTTTATCTATACATCACACAAATTCACTTTAATTTTATTGTAATTCTGTTATCTTGTATGTAGTATATCAAGTCTTAATGCCCAGATTTGAAAAAGGCACACTTAGGGTACCGAAACACGTGTCATCCTCCTTATGGGCTATCAATAAATATAAGATGAATCAAGAAAAACTGGTTTTGGTTGATACCTGAACTTCACTGTGGCGCAGTAACAGATGGGCGCAGAAACCCTTTTTCACTTTTTGCAAACGGAGCGGGGGAACTCTGTCTCCGTTCTCTTCTCCCACCGTTGCGACATTGTAACACTTTTATGCTGCATTAAGTCGCGAAGGTCCAAGAGTGACTGCACAAAAAGTTCCCCGAGCTTCATTAACGCAGTCTTTAGTTCACATTTACAGGCAACATGATGGATATTTTCAGTTCAGGATTTTTTCAGGGCTGGAGGTGAGAATCAGGCTACCATTCCTCGTGCCGCTCAACAGCGCCCCCGGCGACGAGTCTTTTAAAGACTTGCCTCCTCTGGCTTGGAATGGGAAGCTAATTAACCAATCAATTCAAAAGTTTCCTTTAGTCCATGTGAGGACAATGAACACTTTAAACTGAAGCCTAGATCTGCAGACAGAGTCTCTGGGCTGTGGTCTGAATAGAAGAGTTTATTGAGATATCTGGAGGGCACCAGAACAGAGAACCCATCAAACCCAGAAGAGAGGTTTGCTCCAGTTAGGGGAAGAAGGGCCCATTGAACCCCAGACAAGGGAGCCATGTGCGCCCAGAAGAGGAGTGTTCTATAGTGAAGGATGAAAGAAAGGGAGGGTGACTTTGATCCCTATTAGAGGGGATGTGTAAATGAAGGAGAGAGCCCCTTGACCCTGAAAGAGTAAGTAATAGTGTGAAGAGCCCCAATAAGAAGAGGGCTTTTTGGACACTTCAAAAAGGCAGGACGCCCTAAAATCCCAAGATCGGATGTGAAGCCTTGTGGTGCCCAGAAGAAGGAATTGGGCTCTAGAAATTAGTAAGCAGGAGACCTTCCTGTCTGGAACTTTCTGTATGCCTTTTTATGCCATCCTTCAGATAGACTCCTGCTTTCAAGTTCTACTTTTTGAAAGAATTTTATTTTACAGCCACCCTAAAACCTTTTCCATTCAATAATCTTATATTTAACTTCATTCTGGTGTCAGCAATAGTGTGTTCCCTCTGCCTTGCTACAGGATGCAGACAGTTTTGCTTTATTTATGGGTCAACTCACTTATTGTTGCCAGGTTGGGATATAACTACCTAGTGTCACTCCTTCGTCTCTCAGCGGCTTTTTATGCAATAGACATAACACCTTGCTATCCCGTCTCTTGGAAGTCACAGGTGAACCTTCAATGGCAGACCCTTTTTCTGTTTTGGTTCCTTCCAGCAAAATAGATGGTCAGTGGTCAATCCTGGAGGATTCTAGTCTTCCTAGTCCAGGATAATGTTTTGAGTTTCACAGGATAAACTGACACTGCTCACCAGAAGCCTCTGTCATGCTAACAATAATGTACTATTCTGGCATTTGTCAATTAAAGACCCATTTGGGGTTCACACTCTCTTACAATGGATCATGCTGCCCACTAAACAGAGATCAGCCATTTGATTTGAAGGGAAGCCTTCAACTATACATTTTCAGAACTTGAATTCTGATTTCAACTGTTACCCTATTCTCAAGTTCTCATTTTTGCCAATGGCACTTATCTCATGAGTTGTAAGGTGACTGGTGTCTTTAGATTGTCCAATCTGTATTGAGCATGCCTTCTAAATGTAGTCATGCACACTTTTTCAGAAGTTAGTTGGTATCTAGTAAAAGGTGATGATGGTTCCAGTCACAGACCAGCCGTGATCCACTTAGTATGAAAGCTCAGAATGCTTTCATACATATGCACATGTTCCAATTACTCTAGGTATCTTACATGAAGGGCCATCCTCATATTCCTTAGCTTAGAAGCCGAACTGACACTCTAAGAACAGTCCCTAAGCCATTCACCAACATTTTCCTGAGCTGGCAATCCTATACACGCACCAACATTCTACCTGCACTTGTGGATGGCCCGTAGGAAAAGCAAAAACATCCAACCCACTCTACAAGATCTCTCTTCCTTACACATTAAATCAAAACCAAAATAACTCATACTCAAACAGATTGAAACACACACAAGGATCCAAGGTAACAGGAGAAATCACTCAGACCTACACAATGAGAAAACTCACCAAAAGCTTGGGGTACTACTGGGAGGGTGAAAGGTTACAACACTGCACAGAAGTCAGCCATGCTGTCCTATACAGCCTAAGCCACCAACAACACAAACAACCCACAGAGTGGTGTTGCACCTGCCCTTCTGGCGCAATGGAGGGCAAGCCAACCTAAGTAGGACTCCTCTCAGAAATCAAGTACAGTACAAACTAGTACAACCACACCACTGAGAATTTAAAAAAAGTGCACCCCAGGGAAACAGGAACAGCTATCCCTGGGTCACACACGCCACATAACATGGCACTTCTGCCACCAGGAACCTAGAAGTCCCCCGGTTTCTCAAATTGTCAGCTGTACCTGGGAACTCAGGTTACTCCCACCACTGCAGGCAAACAGACATGCGTCAGTACCAGCATGCAAACCCAAATCACCCTCCATCCAACAGCCAAGTTTACGTAACCCCAGCATGCATTGGGACATGCACCCTTGCCACAACTTACCTTCAATACCCTTGCATATGACATATATCACATGCACCATGCCACTAGACCTGGTGCACCACCCATGCAATAGGATGCTAATGGGCATAAGGTATCTCCTAAATGCGGTATAAAATCCCAGAATATCCAACAATAGACATTAAGAGTCTAGAGATATCTGACCTGCAGGTGTACACATGTCCTGACCTGCTTAAAGCTATACCGTGGGGTATATACAAGAACCTACAGTTACAAAAGCATTACTGTTCCTAAACCTATGGATGCTTAGAAGGCCACAAAGCCAAAAGTGAAACCTAGTCAATCCGCTTGACGATGGCTTAAGACAGCTAGAAGGAAAAATGATTTGACATGTTAGCATCCACTCTAACCACTAACTCCACTACACAAAACCCATGAAACAATATTCCAAGAACCAGAACATAGGGCTCCAACAATATGCCACAGCAAACAACAAACACGCCAATCCTGCATACCTAGTGTTGGGGGTTGGTATGTGCCCCCTCGCAATGCCCGTGAATCCCCCACCTCCCGTTACAGACTCAGGCATCAGACGTCCGTCAGGTTCAGGCTCGCCGGTTGCACTGTTGCGGCTGGGCACGCCCCCTTTATTTATAGGGCACGTGGCAGAGTGTAATGTCACTCCGCCGTGTGCTACATCCCTTAAAGGGGCAGCACCACATCTAGGTACCTAACCTAAAGACCACATTGTGAGCCCTATTCGGAATGGCCCACTGACCTGTTCTTGGGTGGATGGCCCCCAGGAGAGTCTCAACCAGATGTGGACCCCTAGCTCACTGTTCTTAGAGAGGCACAGCTCCACCTCACTGATGAGGCCCGACTAGGCCAAAACACGCATCTGGGGTTGCTATTGGTACTCTTATTCGGAGAATTGCCTAGCATTCCGGTGCTGGACTGCCCCTGTGCAGGACAAAGACTGATATGCAGGGATATTTTTCCTCTGTGAAGAGACAGTGAGCTAAAGCCTTGGTTGAGACGCTCCCGGGGGCCATCCACCCAAGAACAGGTCAATGGGCCATGTTTGTGCCGGTAGAGGGACTCCCAGGACCCCCCTTGTTTTGCATGTTTTGAAAGACTTTCATTTGAAAGTCTACATTTTGTTCGTGAACTTTTGGTCAACCTGAATTCAACCAGTTGTTTTTGTTATTGTGGGTCCTCCCCACCATGCCCACCTCTCCCTAGTCCACACCCTCAGCTCCCAGCACACACACCACTATCCGACATGCACATATGCATAAATATGTGTATAAAATTGGACAATTCGAACAAAAGTGCACAAACAAAATGCAAACTTTAAAATGAAAAACATGCATTAGGATCACAACCTTATTGAAATATTGCAGCGGTTACAGCAAGGTATCCTAGGATATTGCTGATTTTCCTGTGCACATAAACACTACATGCATATCATCTCTGCCTTGGTCACTGAGGTAACAATAGGTGACACTAAAAGTGACTACATGGGCCTCCTCCTGTCGGAAAATGCCCCACTACTTTGCACATTTTGGGTATGAAAATGTAAACTCCCTCCCCCACAATGGACATTGACCTTAATTTACTAAAGGGTGAGGTATTTAGAAGCTTGCGTGAAGCGAGGGTGTTAACATTAGCTCTGGAACATGCCCCCCCCCTGCATTGTGTTGCTCTAAGCGGCAAGCTGGGGCAAATCTGGAGCCCAGTGCAGTTTTGAAGGTGGTGTTTAAGCGATGCAGGTTGTATCGTCCTCTAGGATCAGTACGAGGTAGAGTTGGGCTGTAAACTCTGGGTAGGGTTGGCAAATGACACTCCTGTGGTTCGAGTCGATGGTTGGCGATGGTTCCAAGTGGTGATCCTGATGCTCTGTTGTGCAGTTCGATAAATTGGCAGTTCAAGGTCGAGCCAGGTTGAGTGGTTTGTGTGACAGCTGGTTCGAGTTGGCAAGTGACACTACAGCAGTTCGAGTCGTGACGTTGCTAAAAATATAACCGAGTTTAATAACATCAACTGGAATCCCTCTATACACTCTTTGGAGCCCAATGCGCCTAATGCGGTCACCCTATTATGCACATCGTTGGCCAATACTCCCACCTGTGAGAAAGCCACTCTCTGCACCATGCCAGCAACCTCCCGCACTACCACAGAAGTAGCAGCCATAACTCTTGCCAAAGCCCCTGCCTCTCTCAAACACCAGATCTTTACTACCCCAGAACATACTCCCAAAAAGGTATCCCCCTATGATGTCACTAAAGCGGAGTCCATCGCCCACCTCAGTGCAGCCCTTACGAATGCTAGATCCCTCCTGGCCCACGCTCTGAACATACCCAACCTCATCACTTCCAATAACCTAGACCTCTTAGCAATCATAGAAACATGGTTGCAATGAGCCGCTGGCCTGCTACAACCTCCCTCACCATCCATTTAGTTTATAGACCTCCTGGCCCCTTGCTTTCCCCTCCGAGGAAAACATTGCACAAGTCTTCTATACCAACATCAAGCCCTCTTCCAAAATGATCCTTTTAGGAGAAATAAATCTAGGTCTTAACGACCCCTCTGATCCCCAGGCACTAGCTCTCGCTAACACTATTGAAGCCCAAGTTCCACTGATTACAAAGGCTGAACGCTAGATTGGCTAGCAGATCTCAACTGCAACACCAGTATACTAGGCAACATTCCCTTCCCATGGTCAGACCATAATGTCATCTCATTCTCCAATAACGATATAATACAATCAGATATCCAGACTCTGCCAGCCTTGCCCTTCCTTTCAAGAAACTCACACGTCACTCCAGATAACCTACTCCCCTTGCTACAACCTCTAACTGCCTACGCATCTACCAATGCTGACCCACCAACGATGGTCACAATATACAATCAAACGCTCCTAGAACCCATTAACAAAGTAGCACCTCTGGACAACCATAAACCCAAACCAATAGCCCACCTAAACCCCTGGCACGCCCCAAGTCTCAAAGCCCTATGCTCCTCAAAAGAACTGCAGAGAATGCCTGAAAACAATTACCTTCAGAGGAGACTAAACATCATTTCAATGCCCTTTCCAATAACTACAAACAAGTCATTCTCCAAGCTAAAAGCAACACATACAATGAGAGGAGCATAAAAGCAAACTCAATCACCAGAGAGCTTTTTGCCATACTACATGAACGCGTAATGCTAGCACCCTTGCAACACAAATGTACAAAAGACCTCCCCTGGTGCAGGAATATCCAAAACGACCTTCTCGGCATAATCTCACTACTCCAAACCAAAAATCGCGGCAAAGAAAACCAAACTCGTGTCAGCCAACCAGCCACTAGACCAGCAACCCGCGCCCCCCACTGCCACTCCTTGGTTTGAATTCACACCAGTCATGACCATTGAAACCACAAAAACTATCAAAGGCTTGAAACCCAGTAGATGTCAAGGAGACATATGACCAGCCTCTCTTATAAAAGACTGTGCTGAAGAGCTTGCCCCCTTCGTCACAGCGTTGATTAATAACTCTCTCAACGTGTAATGTATAAGAGGACAAAAAGGAAGCCTGGGTGCTCCCACTCCTTAAAAAGCCCACTCTAGATGCCAACGCTCCCACCAACTACCGCCCCATCACAACAGTACCGTTCCTCCTCAAAATACTGGATAGAGTGGCGTACCTGCAAATATGAAAATACCTGGAAACTCACAATCTTCTTGGCCTACGCCAATCAAGATTCCGCCCAGCCATGGAACGGAAACTGCCCTTCTGCACCTAAACATTCAAATGGATGAAATTAAAGACAAAGGCAACATAGCCATCCTCCTCTTACTCAACCTCCCAGCAGCCTTTGACTTGGTAAATCATAAAATACTCTGCCAACACCTTGCCTTATCTTCCCACTTTTCGACCAAAGCCATAACATGGATAGAGTCCTTCTTATCCAACCACACATTGAGTTTTCTCCTCCACCGATGCAGGACTCCCATACCCCAGTCACCTGTAGAGTGCTTCAAGCCTCATGTGTTTCACCAACACTCTACATCTTCACTAAGCCACTTTTTGACCTCTTCGACAAATTGGATGTCACTTACACCAACTACTAGATGACGCCCAAATCCTCCTACCCATCACTGGCAACTATGACACAGATTCCATCATACTGAGCAAAATTTACCAAACCATTCAGGCCTGGATAGCACAACACAAGCTCTGCCTAAATGATGAGGAAACGGAATTGCTCCTTATTGGCGCACATTCTCAGTTAAACAAACTCTCAGACTCCTACGAAGCCTTCACTATCGACAGTAACATCATCACTGTGGCCAAAGAGGTTAAAATCCTGGGAGTATACCTAGACTCCTCACTCTCCCCAACGAGATGGGTAAATGCAATTGCATTGTCTGCAGCATACATCGCGGAACTGATCAATGCCTGCAAACACCTCCTGACCACTGACAACAGCATCACACTTGCCAGAGCCCTCCCACTGTCCAGGATTAACTACTGTAAGTCGCTCTTTGCAGGCTCCAACTCACGCAATATAAACATACTAACAAATCATCCAGTATAATGGTATAAGAGTAGAACTCAACATCCCTAAAAAGACCACATCTCAGCTAGATGAAGCATCCACTGGCTCCCTGTCTGAGAACGCATCATGTTCAAAACTCTATCCCTGACCCAGAAAAGTTTTATCGAATAATGCCCCAAGTTATCTATCTAGACAAATTGCTAAGGCCCATTCCAACAGAACCACATGTTTTGCCGACCTGCACCTTCTCGCCCTCTTTTGACACAAACATCAAGAAGCTGGAGGTAGCAGTTTCCCTGTGATCACGGCCAAACAATGGAATGCCCTTCCCCTAGACCTAACATCAGATCCATCTTTCTGGTCCTTCCGCAAAGGGCTCAAAACATGGCTTTTCTCCCAAGAGATCTAGAGAAACTGAAACTGTACAAGTCTTTCTCTCTGCACCTGGCAACCTGTCTCAACGAATGTCCATGCTAAATACCACATATGCTATAACTAACTTTAGTGCTTATGCTAATGCTTACTACTTATCTTATTACTAATTATGTCTGTAACCAACTTCACTTTAGGTATGTAACCATTGGAACATACAAGCTTATGTAATCAAGCGCCCAGATACACCCGGGTTTGGTGTGCTTTACACAAGTCAATAATAAGAGCTCAGCAGGTGACAGGCTCTGTGAGGCATGATGCTGCGCCAAGCTTGTTAAAGATGCCAGCCCACTGGTTCGAAGAATTTGTCTGAGTGCTAAAGGCAGCACCCGTGGGTCATGTGGTATGAAATGCAGTGAACCTGGTTCAAAAGTGATTTCACTGGTCCCATGCGATGAAAACAGGGGTCCTGGTTGTCTTGGTTCCTAGGATGCTATGTGTCCCAATTCAGGGGCTCAACGATAGGTTTACTCCTTGTTCTTGGGCTCCCAAACACGGGGGAGGCTGGCACACAACTGCAGGGGTCCTTCAACACAGTGAGGTCATGGGTACTGTTGTAGTTGGCAGAGGCAGGTCTTGTCCCAACAGCAGTTCACCCCACTGGTCCATGTGGATGGTAAGGGGGACAGAACTTCCCTCTACCTTGGACACTCTGTCCTCACCTCACTGGTGGAGCACTTTGGAAAGATCAACTCTCTCTCAACTGAGGTTTCTTACGTATTTGTCCAAAAGCAAATTCTCACAGGTGATTGGACGAAAGCTAGCCTGCTTTAGGGTTACAATCCCTGTTCTTCAAGCAAGTGGCCTTTTCCTTCTGACATTGCACCCAAAGTGCTTTTTGCTAAAGTAAGTGGAGGGAACAGGAAGGATGGAAGCAGAGCGAAACAAGATGGTGGAACCTTCCTCCAGCTGTAAATAGCTTAGTCTGTCTACTCTATCCCCAAACCATTCTCTTGTCAGTAGAACTAAAGGCCTTTAGATGGTCAGCACCAAGGTGTGAGGCTATTCCTGTTGTGAATGGGCATGCCCTTTGATTCCTGTTCCCAGGACAGCTTCCTGTGGAGTGTGTAAGTGATTTCAATCCGGCACACCCCCAAGTCAACGCCTAGAAAAAGGATTTCACAACTGAAATCCTTATTTATTGTTGTCCAAAAGTTATTTTATTCGGAACGATGTACCACTCATCTCACGCCCCTCTCCTGGAACCCCCCCTCCCCCCGGTCACACTGAACCAGGAATCAGGCTGGTTTGCAAAGTTAAAATATTTATTTATGTAGTTACAATTCAATCACACTATGTTTTAATGGGTACACAATGATCACCAATGGGGTGATGTAACACTAAATAATCTCTTTAATACACAAGGAGTAATAGTGAGCAAACAATTCAGCACAGAAATAATAATTTTGTGTGTGTGTGTTCAGATCAAATACCACCAGTGTGGTTACTAGTTCCCCCTTCACACCCCTTAACCCCCCAACAGGCAAGGTAAAGAGATAAGAGGAGAGAGCAGGTATTCCAGAATGGCAGAATTCAAACAAAATATCATTCCCAATGTCCCCCCACAGCAACACAAGAGAAAAACAGAATTGATTGGCAAGCGGTCAGAATGGTTTTAAAGTTATCTTGAGAATGGATTGGGTAAAAACACTAAATATGGTTTAAGTAGCTGAAATTGTTTAAATTCTTATGGGAGCCGCTTTGGATAGTTGCACACAAACACTAGCAATGGTTTGATACTAAAGAACAATGTGAAATCTTAAAATTAAGGTGGGAAGCAATCAAAAGCTGTTTTACACGTGTCAGAATTTCCCTAAAATGAAATTTGCAGCAAACCTTGCAGCGCGCGATAATCACGATTACGGGAGAACCATATGGATTTGAGATGCGGTTTTAGATGCAAATTAAAACTGTGGATGTTAGCTACAAGCAGAAGTTCTAGCACGAAAATTGAGGAAGTTATGGACGTTTTAGTGGAGGTCGTTTTTCGAGACAGGCGCAAGAATGGGAAACAGGAATGCACTTTTAAAATACAAATGGGATTTCTTACACAAGATTATGACTATAGAAAAAGGGAATGTCACACATGAATCTCCACAGTTCCTGGCCAGAGAACCCACGTGGTGGATACTCAATTTCTTTCTGGGATTCACTTTAGTAACTCACAGCACTAAGGACCTATGATTTTAGAATACAAATAAGAGAAACTCAGCGCAAGAAAAGTTTGGACAATTCAAAAATTCTCCTTACAATATCAGGTTCTGAAGACAAGATAGGATGGGTTTACGATAGGGATGGACTATGGACAGTACATATGCTACTGACACAGTTCTATCTATGGATACTCACTAGATATGTTTTTACATAGAACCGTCAGGATTCTTGTCTGTCAAGATTTCTGGTCACGGAAGAGAATCTGGTTCTGGGATAGACAGCTGGGCACACCAGATTGGACTGGGTTGGTTCACAGCACAGCACAGGACTGGATCGGATGTGCAATGGCTCTGGTCACAGCACGGCACAGGACTGGATTGGATCGTTTGGTTCTGATGATAATTCTTTTAGCAGGCAAGCAGTACAACGCAGCGCGGCTGCATGTTTGAAGTGCCCCTTAGGTTTCTGGGGTTGGTTCTGGAAATTTAAGGCCTAGCTGAAAATTGCTCAGCTATGCAATGGGCCTTTCTGCTTTGCCAAGTTTCTGGAGCAAGTAAGATGGATGATTCTGCAGGAGGGTGCTCTGCCAGCATTCGGATAGTGGGTGAATCTGTCTGGGTTTTTCTGCCCTCTGCTGTCTCTATTTATGCTTATGATAAAGGGGTGTGTGGGCTGGTTTAGCCTAAGCTCGCCCCTTTGACAGAGATTGGTCAAGGTCTCCTCTCTTCCTTGATAGGAGGAGAAAAGCAGGGTGTCACCTTTATGGTGTGGGTTTATGAGGCTTAGAATCAACCCCTATCTCCTTACACACAAAATCTACTTTTGGTACAATACATATTTCCACATGTGCAACATCTATAACAATCCTATATACAGATTACATATTTTGTGTAGCAGCTACTCCTCCAAGCCCTGTCACTGTGGGATCTTGTGTCTGCTTTTCATAGAATTGTGCCCTTTTCATCCGGAACATAATGTCCAATTTAGGAGCAAATTTCTACAAATGTGCGCGTTGAACATGGGTATAGGTGTATAAAGTTTCATACTTCTATCAGAAATACATTTTGGGTAATAGCACATTTTCCGCCGTTTCTTCCCAAAACATGTCACAGAGTTCTGGCGCCCTTTCACCCGTGCACCCAGCAATTACATTAACAATGCTGTTATTTCTATATTTTGCACAATATTACATAGTAAATTATCAGTCTTTTTAAAATGTGCCATTTGTCCCTGTTAAGCAACAAATGGTTGTTTAGCTCCACCCCTTTGGTCTCTCCCTTGGACCCAGGAGCATCTCTTCCTTGTTTGTTCCTTGGCAGAGGCCATTTACGACCCTTCACGTCTCGCATTTCCATTAGCTGGAGGATGTCCATTGTTTTCTTCCCCACTGCAGACCAATTTCTGCCCCCACCCTATAATCATCACTTAGGTGTGATTTCCTGGTGGAGAGGACTGGAGGGAGAGGCCTTGCCTCTGTGAGGAAAGCTGTTATTCCAGTTTGGGTGGCTTTTAGCCAGGCTTAAATTTAAATGTTAATTATGTTGCATTTTTCCTTAGCTTAAAAACAAACTTGTGATTTCAACTAGCAGCTAAAAAATTCATTTTAGATTCTAAACCATGGGCTCAAACAATTACGTCATAGGTTACTCTCAGTACATACCACTTAGATTACAAACATTGGATTTCAGTTTATATATGTTTTAAAGTTTATCATGCAGGCTTCTGAAGGCTGTCATTCAGGCGGCCGAGGGTACTGTGCCCAGATTTTGACAGATTCCACAGGTAGGCAACTTTTGCTGTGGGTGTGTTTTTTATATTTTCAGCTTTTCAAGACATTGTGAATTCACAATGATGTCTTACACTAAGTGAATTGTAGCACCCAGCAAGAATTCTGGATGTTTGAGGGTGTTTTGTACCGGCATTCTGCAGTTTCAGCAACAAAGAAAAAGGATTTAAAGCAAGATTTTTGGATTTCCTTTAGCAGAGCACTGCTTTTCCCTCTGTACACCATTTTCACTTGTTGTGAAGCCCAGTGACACATTTCAGGAGTGAGATCTCTGTTCTACCACTGACAACATGCGTGGTAGATTGGGCATCCATCCTTTTGTGCTTTGCAACATGCAATTTTCAGAGGTTTTGGCGCATGCAAGGGTATTGTGGCCTTTTTGATGCTTCTGGCACCATCAGAACACCGTGATGCCGCATGGCAGAGCAAAAGTGAGTTGAATCATCCCACAGAGCCCCCCCCTCATGACTTGAATTTGACCACCCGTCAAGGGGAAGTCGGGAGATTGGGATGTTCTTTCTTTGGTCCAGATGGAGAAAGTCGTCTTCTTCTCCCATCAGTGCTGGATCGACATGTTCTCCTCACCGGTTCTGGATGGGAGAATGGAGTGATACTCCGGGCCCCTTGGGTACTTAGAATCCTTGGTTTCAGTGCTATGAGACAGAACAGAGCATGGATATGGAATTTTCCCCACTACTATTCATGTAGTGGGGCAGATGCATACTGTAATTCCTAATGATTTTAACAGATTTAATGGTTCTAACAGTTGGAATTTTCTAGGGGGCCGGTGTAACGCTCACCTGATTCCCACGGAGGCGCAGGTCTGGCTTCGAGTGCTGATGCTTCTTCAATGGTGAAGCGCAGGACTCTGAAGATGGACAGGAAGGGCCCTCTACTCTGGCTTCTCCGGCTCGCAGGAATATCCCCCTGTGCGTGAAAAGGGAGTATTACTTACTGACTGAGTTATGCTCAAGCCTCCCACTTTCTTCCAACCCTCCACGATACCCTTCCACGATTCCCCGTGAAGTCTCACCTTAGGGTCTGAAAGGACAAGCTCTCCATCCTGCTTCTGACGCGGGGGCGCGTTGAACCCAGTTACTTCACTGGATTGAGGTTGGATGGGAGTTCAGGTAAGCTTGATTATACTGGTAAGGCGCTGTAAAAGTTCTGTTGCAAGTTCAAAAGTTCAAGCTTTAAATAATAATGTTCATTGTCTTTTTTCAGGTGATGAATGAAGATTCCTTTGGAGACTTCTTGCAACAAAGCGCTGATGTTGATGTCTTTTCCCCGTAGGGGCCGGGGTTCGGAATGCCAGAAATATGGCGCCGACCCGAAGTGAAACGTGCAGTTCCAGCAAAGATCTGGTAAGTCCTAGATGAGCGCTCGGGTGATGTTTTTGCATTCGCTCATCTAATGTCTTTGTCTTTTTTCCCCATAGGGGCCGGGGTCCTGCTTGGAAGCAGCAAGACCCGAAATGAAATGGGAATGACCCAACAGGTAAGTCTTAGACGGAAACTGGGCTTTTCCTATTCCCTTCCTTCTCTCACCTCTTATTCTTGTCTTTCTATCTAGGCTCTGGGAAGTGGCTGTGTATCCGGATGATCGCTGCTGAAGATGGAGGAACCCAGGAAAGGTGGGTGAAATGCAGCGCTGCAGCGTTCGTAACGAAATGCTTTTAAAGATGATGTCTTCCCTTTCAGGATCGTCGGTGATGTCTCCGTGGTGCAGATTAGCTGGTAGGTCTCTTGTCTCCCTTTTCAGGTGACCCAGGATGCTGACAGGCATGGCTGAAGTCCAGATGCAGGAGCTGACATGGTGAGCGTCCAGCTGCGAGGAGCAGAACAACGCGAAGCGTGAGTTGCTGATCGGGTGTGGTTTAAATAGCTTTGGAAGAAGTTCCAAGTGTGTATCCTTCCTCCGATCAGGTATGTATCCTTCCCCGACCACACCCGGGTGGAAAGTAGTCCCACAGGTAAAGTAGTTCCTATTCAGGCCTCAAGAGGGCCTGGATGTGGCAGCATGGTCTGCATCAGGTAAGTGCACATTAAAACACTTGAACCCATGTCTAGCTTTATGAGCCTGGCGCCTAAGGCGCCAGGACAGAGGTCCAAAGGGCCCCAGCTTGGGCCCGCTGGCACTCCCCTGGGGGAAATGATGCCTGCCTCTGGGGTTGCTGGGTCGGACCTGGCTCCTTGGAGGTAGGCATCATGACAGCCGGAATGTCCCCCTGTGGGTTTCCGGTTGGCTCCTCTATTTGCCGCAAAGTATGCCTGGGATGGCAAATCCTCAGCTGGTTGATGTGGACCCACTTGTCTTCCCCTTCTGCCAAACTGCCCTTGGGGATGCAGAATTTGTAGGCGACTGGTGAGATTCTGTCTACAATTTCAAAAGGACCCTGCCAAGTAGGGAGGAATTTGCGCTGTTTGACTTGGTTCCTTTGGAAATTGTACAAATAGACCCGGTCTCCTACTTGGTATTCTTTTTTAGTTGTCTTAAGGTCATAGTGGGTCTTCATACTGTCTGCAGATCTTTCTAGATTCCACTGAGCATAGGCAAAAGCATGTTGAAGGTGTTTTCTCAGATTCTCAACATACTCATGAGTTGTGGAGGCATTTATCAAGGTCTGCTCTTGGGTTCTGTAGAGCAGATGCCGGGGAAGCACCATCCTTCATCCAGTCATCAGCTCAAACTGAGACATTTTTGTTGCAGAAGAAGGGGTAGATCTGAAGGCCATCAGGACAAGAGGTAATCGAATGTCCCAACTTGGCCCAGAATCTGCCACAAACTTTTTTAATATGCTCACAATAGTCTTGTTGTATCTCTCAACTCCACCACTAGAGGCTTGCCGGTAGGTAATGTGTAATTTCCTTTTGACCCCAAGTATCTCCCACATCTTTGTCATCACTTCGCTAGCGAAGTGGCTACCTCGGTCTGACTCAATCCTTTGGGGTAGTCCAAAACGTGAGAAGATGTGATTGATCATCAGGGCAGCTGCTGTTTCTGCCTTGCAATTTGGGGCTGGGAGACATTCCACCCATTTAGTGAACAAGCATGTCACGGTCAACATGTACTTGTTCCCCCTAGAGGAGCGAATCACAGGCCCGATGAAATCGACTTGTAAATCATACCAAGGCAGTGTCATTTTTGGTGGGGAGCATGGTGTTTGAGTGATGTTGGCTGAAATTGTGCATACACAAGACACCCCTTCAAGTATTGGTCAAGGTCCTGCCCCATGTGCGGCCAGTATGCAACCTCTTGCAAGATTTCAAGTGTCGTATGAAACCCCAATAACCGGCTGTGGCCGCACCAGGGGCGTGATTTAGCATCAGGCTTTGGAATGAGGTGGGGACCACCCACTGGTCATGGCCAGCTATGGATCTCCTCACCAGCAAACCGTCTTGGATCGGGAACATTTGTGGACATTTCATCAACACTCTGAGGTCCTCTTTCCCTATGTAATCGGTATCCATCATGGGAAAGTTCTCAGGGTCCTCAATGTGTTGATAAAACTTACCAATTATTGGATCCCCCTTTTGAGCCGTAATCAAATCAGCATCTGGGGTCTCCTTACTCCATTGTGCAGTTGAGAGTTAATTATTAGCACTTATATGGGACCTAGCGATAGAAGTGACCTGGATTTCCCCCAACAGGGACTCGATCTCAAGTAGATACCCTTGGATGGCTCTGGTTTTGGCCAGATGATCAGCTAGGTAATTTGCAGTTTTGTCTGGTCCCTCTTTTTTAGGATGACCCTTGATCTTTTTCCAGTAGATGGTCATCCCATTCGAGGTGACCAGATCATTGATATTTTGTAATTTTCCATGTTTCAATGGTTTATTATTAGCACATAGCATGCCTCTGGTTTTCCAGTTAACCAGGTGCTCCACGAACCCGTTCGTACATAATCTGAATCGGTGATTATGACCAGTTCATGGAGTTGGTGTTGGACAGCAGTGAGGATGGCTTGATGCACAGCCATCAGCTCTGCCACTTGACTACTTCGGGGACTGATTTTGTACCCAGGGGAGGGTTCTGGGCATCATTCACCCATGCATTCCCTACGCCGGCCACAAGTTCCTTTTCCCCGTTGTTGTCAACATGGTAGGAGCACTCATCCACATAGACAGTGGGCATTACCTCACACTGGTCTTCTTCATAGACTTTGTGTGGGGAATTAAGGTATGTCTCCATGTTGTCCTTGATTTTAAGACTTTCGTCCTCGAGACAGTTTTCTCTGGCACAATCATGCAAGTCAGCCAGACCTTGTGCGAGGGGACTCTTCTTTTATTGGCCATATCTGACCTCCACAGGAAAGCCTTGCATTGACAGAATCCAGGAAATAATTTGGGAATTACTCACATTTCTGGCCAGAATTCTGTCACTCTGAAGATATTGCAAAGGTTGGTGTGGAGTCTCCACTATGATGTGTTCCCCCTAGATAAACGGGTGGTAATTCTTCAATGCCCACACCGTTGACAGGAAGGCCTTCTCACAACCGTTGAATTTTTCCTCCATCGAGGATAAAGTCTTACTCGCATAGGAGATTACTTTATTGACCTTGTCATGCTTTTGATATAATACTGCAGTCAAGCATGTATTTGAGAACCCTGTCTCCAAGAAGAACTCCTTGTTTTTGACAGGGTAAGCTAGGCAAGGCGCTTGTGAGAGGCTTCTTTTGAGTTGTCTTACTGCCTTGGCTTGTTCTGGACCCCACTCCCACTTGACCCCCCCCCTTCAAAAGATGGATTTGGGTCTTGTGATCTCTGCGTAGTCCTCATTGAACTTTCTGCTGTAATTAGTTAGCCCAAGGAGGCTCTTTAGTTCTCGCAGAGTTGTGGGGTCTTTTAATTTCTGGAGTGCTTCCACTTTCTTTTCCTAGGGACCGAGACCCTGAGGAGTTATCTCATGCCCCAAGAAATTGACACGGGTTCTGCACCACTGTGCCTTTTGAAAGGAGAGTTTTGCTCCGGCAGCCCTCAACTGTGTCAGGACATAACAGATCTCCGCTATGTGTTCCTACACAGTTAAGCTTTTGACTAGAACATCGTCTAAATTGCCCAGGTTAGTCGGGCATGGCCTTGTGTAGAAAGATGTTAAATTCATTGCTGGAGTTGATGTATGCGAAAGGGAGTCTGGGTCCAAGTGTACTGCTGCCCCCCGAAGGTAAAGTTCAGCTTGTATTGGTCCTCCCTACTGACAGGTACAGTCCAGTACCCATTGGTCAGGTCAATTGCAGTGAATACCTTTGACCCCTCGATCTGGGCCAGCCCTTGGTTAATTTAGGGAAGAGGCCATCGGGAAGTATGGACCCGTTTGTTGAGCTCCCTTAGGTCAGCACAGAGTGTCCACTGGCTGTTTGGTTTAAAAATCCCCAGCACCGGATTATTGAAGGTGCTGTGAACTGGATGAATTATCCCACGGGACTCAAGGTTCTTAATTATTTCAGTAAGGGACTCCATTGATGTGAGAGGCAAGCGATATTGCCTCACAAACACTGGAGCCATGCCAGGGTCCATGGGAATTGTTGTTGCGTGGATGTCGGTGCGACCACAGTCATATGAGTCCACCGCAAAGAGATCTTGAAAATCTAAGAAAACTTGTTTCAATTTTTGCTTTTGCTCCAGAGTCTCACAGGCATCAGCTAGGTTGACTCTCTCTTCAACCATCTGCCTGAAGCCTGGAAAGACTTCAGGTTTGGCTATCTCGGTGGCCTCCTCCAGCTGGGTGGAGAACTCCCTGGTCAGAGTACTGATTTGGACTGGTGGCTTCAGGTGGGGAAGGCAGTCGTCGTGGACTTGAAAGATCACCTCATCCCTCCTGGAGTCACAGGTCACATCTTCCTTATCATAAGGGCAGGAAGAGTACACCAGGAGATTCCCCCATGTCGGGTGAAGATCCTGTCTGGTGTTGTGCCATCATCGCTATCACTGTCAAAACAGTCCTTGGGGATTGGTCCTAACAGTTTATTACCTAAATCTATGGAAAAATGACAGTCATCAACCGCCATTCCAATAATGGTGCCTGCGCCCAGAGTGATACTCTTTAGGTCATTGTTATCCACCTCTATTGGAATGGTGTTGTGCTCTATGTTGACTAGTGGTGTTGGGTTTACCCCCAACCCTTGCTGTTGGAAATGAGCACTAAGATGGACATAGGCGTCAGGGTTGTTCAATTTCTGTCCTCTTTCAATTTTTACTTCCAGTGAGAATTGTCGGGCCCGTTCTGGGATGGCGAATTCCTCTCCAATCTAGATTTCAACTGCATATGGCAGCAGTTGAGCTGACTGAAATGCTTTCTCTGGGTCATTAAAGTGCATGGGATTACCCGCTAATCGGTACCAGGCTTTGAAGTTTATTATGTCCAAACTAATGGCAAAGTGATTGAGAATGTCACTGCCTAAATAAAATGGAGCTGGGACATCTCGCACGACCCCACAATTATGGACTATGCTCTTGTTGCCTATGGAAATTTTGAGCATACACCTGCTAGGCAGGAGATGTTTGGAATTGGGTGTTTCCAGGTCCATTTCCCATTTGTCTAACAGTTTATATGTGGGAATGGCTGGATCTTTTGGGAGTTTGCGGAACATGGCCTCGCTGATGAAGCTCTTACTGTTGTTCACACACACTCGGGCGAGAACAGAGTCCTTCCCCTCATTTAACAATCGGGATGAACAACTGCTCGCCAATTTTCTGAAAATCAGCAAAGCTTTGAGCTGATTTCTCATCCTTTTGGACTAAAGGAATGGGATTATCTGATTGTGAATTTGTGCAGAATTTCAGAGTGTTTCCTTTCAGAGTGGAATGCCACCTTAAACTGGAAGGAAGGTTGATTTTCAGAAATAGAGAGGACTCGCCAACACCAGTTTGTTGTCCTACTGCAATTACTGTCTGTTCCGACTTGCTTCTTCTTGGCGCAGGGGCAGCACAAATGCATCACAAACACCTCCCTCCCCGTTAAGTCTTGGCACTTGGAGGTGGTTAGCACAGGCCACCTTGACCCTTTGGGGAAAGAGGGTTAGGGTCCGTTGGATGGATAGGTAGGGGTGATTAGGGAGACCGGGAAGAGGGTGAGGTAGAAGTTGTGGCTAGGATTGGGGAAGATCAGGTTCACATGCTCCTCAGCTCCAGCTCCTGAAGCCGGAATTCTCCGCCCTCACACTCCAGCACTCACTTACTTTCACCCTATATGCCAGAAAGGAAGCGGGCCTTTGTACTGGAGCCATAAACCAGTTTTGTGCACCTTTTATATTCAGTCCTGTAAACACAACCCCCATATTACATCATGTAGGAAACAACACCTCCATTACGCAGGAAATAGTGAGTAAACGCAACCCCCACATTACATCGTGTAGGAAACAACACCTGCATTACTTCATGCAGGAAAGAGTAAACTTTTACACTACAGTACGTGCCCCTTCCACAAGTAAACTATAAATGCCCTTAGCTTCGGTGCTGCTGGATAAGTCTTCTGGCCTTTTCGTGTTGTTTGGCCACTACGGCATTCACAACCTCATTAGCACTGCAAAAGCGAGGAAAATGTCAGTACTGGAGCGCGTACACATGCGGTACACTGTCTAGGGTGAGTTCTTCCGTTTTGGCTACTCCGCTTAACGGATTCACAGTTAGGATGCATGCAAATTACACGCTTCGTATTGGAACACAATCGCGTGTTAATGGGTGTGTCTCATGCTGGGTTAATGGAGCGCTATGTGTTTCCTAATCGCTTTGTTTGCGGTTCCTGAAAGCCTTGAAGTTCAAAACGTAGTTTCGTTCAAGTTGCACCTTCGGTTATGAAATGCGACTGGAGCGCGCATTATGGAAAATGTACTTATCTTGCTAGTCATGCGGGGCCTGGGGTGAGTTTGCAGGCGGCGGTTGTGCCCCACTTGGCTTGCTGACAGGAGCTCTGGATTTGCACATCCTTCCTCTCTGCTGGCCGGAATTGCAAGCGTGGGTTTCGGGCGCGGTCCGCGCATCTGCGTTTGCGCGGGCGTGGCTGTCTTTACCCCAGCAGGCCTGTGCTACGCACGGCCTGCTCGGAATTGTAGTACTCGGGCTGTTCTTTGTCCCTGAACCAAGAATCTATAAAAGGGATGAAGAACACGCCTGGGGACTGTGTGGGAAGGACCTGCACTTAGATAGGGTGCCTACCACCCCTTCAGTACCCCCACCAGCCCTAGCCCTGACAGTACTCCCCCTCCCACCTGCAGGCCCAGGCTTAGATGGGTTTTTTAGATGGTATCGGCGGAGGAGCCGAGGAGCATGGATGTTTTCTGCGGGCTCCCAGGACCTGTCCTCTGGGCCATACCCTTTCCAGTCTACTAGGTAATACAGTTTTCTTTGCCTAAGAGGTGAATCAAGGATGTTTTGGACTTCAAACTCGGGATGCCGTCAATCAAAATGGGAGGAGGCTTTTTGGTTCTGGAAGAGGCAGGGGCTGGCTTGAGAAAAGTGATGTGAAATACCAGGTGAACTTTCATGTGCGTAGGTAAGGTCAATTTCACAGCCACTGGATCCATTAATGCCTGTATTGGGAATGGGCCTATAAAACGGGGCATGAATTTCGGGATCCTTGTAGGCGGAGGTGTCTTGTAGAAAGCCACACCTTGTCCCCAACTTGGTAATGCGGATCTGGTCGCCTTTTTTATCAGCTTGATACTTGTAAGCACTTTTAGCTGCCTCTAAATTGTCCTGAACTGATCGCCATATTTCTTCTAGATGTTTCTTCTTCTCTGCTGCTGCCGGTACCTCTGGTATGCTTCCTGGGAGAACTGGCTGAAAACGGGGATGATACCCGTAATTGCTGTAGAAGGGTGTCATTTTGGTTGATGTATGGACTGCGTTATTATATGCTAGTTCAGCAAGCCAAATGACGTCAGCCCAACTTTGTTCTTTCCCCAGCGTAAGGCACCTGAGGTATTTCTCGAGGGTTTGATTCAGTCTCTCCATTTGCCCGTCGGCTTCCGGATGGTAACTGGTGGAGAGTTGATGTCCATACCCATTGATTTACAGAATGCTTGCCAAAACCTTGACGTGAACTGTGGTCCTCGATCGGAAATGACATTGTAAGGCAATCCATGTAAATGGATAACATGCTGCAGGAACAAGTCTGCCAGTGTACTAGCCGATGGCGTCCCAATGCAAGGTATAAAATGAGCCATTTTAGTAAGGTAATCTACCGCAACGAAAATAGTAGTAAACCCCCGACTCAGAGGTAGTTCCACTATTAAGTCAATTGACACAGAGTGCCATGGAGTAGGTGGTGTTGGTAAGGGCTGTAAAGACCCCAGTGGCCTTTGATGATCAGATTTATTTCAGAGGCATATCTCGCACTTGGTAGTATACAACTGTACATCTTTATGCAGAGTTGGCCACCAGAAGTGACGTTTGACTAACTCGATGGTCTTTACCTTCCCGGGATGACCGACGAAGGAGAGTCATGACACCATTTGATGGCTTGTTGGCGAAGGGATGTTGTGGGCAAGTGCAAGGCTGATTTGTAAAAGGGTAATTCATCCTTTATGGTCTGGTCCTTATTCTGGTGTACCCATTGGACCAATTGTTGTGCCGACATTGCTTTTCTTATGTTGTCGAAGACAGCATCCACTGCCACACATCAATGACACGGCTGGGGTCTACCATGGGCTTGGGCTCTTCCACTCCTACTGCAGATTGGTCGGGGTCTGGCTCCGGATACCTTGACAGTATGTCTGCTTTTCTGTTTTCAGCACCTGGGCGATAAGTTACAACAAAATCATATTCTGAGAACTGCGTTGCCCATCTTAACTGCCTGGGACTGAGAGCTTTCGCCGACTTTAAGACTGTAGATTCCGATGACAACGCAGTCTTTATAGCCAATAGTTATTTGTCTGCTATGGCGTAATTCTGTTCTGCAGGTAATAGCATTTGGGAATAATAGGCGACTGGATGTAACTGTCCGTTTTACCTTCTTTGAGAAAGAACGGCCCCCACAGCATAACTTGAGGCTGTCATGGTGCCTACACCCGGGCATCCAGACCAAGTCCATCAACAGCCGAAGCAGGCATCATGTTACCTGGAGCAAACCCAGCAACCCCTGTTAGGGGCTATCTGGGTACAGTCCTGGTGCCTATGGCGCCAGGCTCATATGGGACATCAGTCCTGGCGCCATAGTCGCCAGGCTCATATATTAAAACTTATCTGATGCAGACCATGCTGCAAGGGATCCAAGCATCCAAGCCCATGTGAGGCTTGAAGGGACTATTTTATCTTAGGAACTATTTTGTTACTCGGGTGTGATTGTGGAGGAATACTTACCTGGGACTACTTTGAAGGCTATTTAAACCACGCCCGAAGAGCAGCACATGCTTCGCGTTATTCTGCATCCAGCAGCGTAACCCTCACCGTGTCTGCAGTCAGCATCCAGCATCCTGCCACGCCCACCTCGAGTCCAGAGCGCCTAGAAAGAAGGGAAAGAAGAAGAAAGGTTAGAACAAGAACTTTACTGGATTTCTTACCTGATTTCGGATTCAGCGCATCTTCGAACCAGAAACAGACTTCATTTTAAACGCGTTGCATCGCCAGCAGCAGCGCCGCGCCATACTCACCGTTCCTCGCAGCATCTCTACGATCCGGTGCTGTCTCCATCACCAGGTTGCCGCATTCCAGCACCTAAGGGGGACAAGAAAACAACAAGGTGAGCCAAGGGAACAAACAAGGACAATCTCTTGCCACCATATGCTTACCTGATTTTACCGCAAGAGGTATTATCCACCACCATGCCAAATCTTCCTATGCTGCACCTGCAAGAAAAGACAAAGCAGCGAGTTAAACCTTGGGATCATTTACCGGACAGTGTTACAAAACACAGACTCTTACCTGAACGCTTTCAGCTGCTACAAGACGATCATCTTTTGGGTCTAAGCTGCAAAAGAAACAAGGAATTGGACAAGAGTGATTATTCAGACATTTTGAACTCTTTAGAACTATATACTTACGGCCTTTAGCCCGGAGGTTTGGAGCCAAGATTTGTCCAGAACTCTTCCAATACCCTCAAGCCAGTGAAGTAACTGGCCATCAACGCGCCCCTGCATTCTTCGCAGGATGGAGAGCTCATCATACAAAACTATAAGGTGAGCTTTGTGAAAGGGAATGTCAGAAGTGATAAGTGGGGACGCAGTGAGGTGTTACCACTCAAATCCACAGGTGGCTAATTCCCTTTCCCCGTCTTTAGGACACTACTTCTACGGGTCAAGCAGACGAAATTTAGGTGGGCCAGTCCAGTCAGTCATCTGTGCACTACGCATCACGTTGGTGGAGACCGTGGCTGTCCAGTTCCGCTCGACACCCCTGTGGGAGCCAGGTGAGCGTAACAGAACGCGAAGCCTTCCTACAAATTGTCACTCGGGTGTCATGGAGACCTCAGAAACTGACCAACTGGCCCAATTATTAGGGGAATTTAGGGCTGAAGTACATGCCGCTCGCCAATAAACTAATACACTCAGGAGAGAGTTGATTGTTTCGAAGGAACGCACTGATGACCTTGCTTTATAAATTATTGCAAAACCAAGCGGGGCAAACACCCCTATCGGGACTCGGGGAGGGGGGGGGGGGGATTTCAAACCCTGTTTCGCAAAGCAGCCCTGTGCAAGTGATTTTACCAGGCAATATTCCTTTAGCCCCTGCAGAACGCTTTGCGGGGGACCCGAAAAGATTCGCCGTTTTCATGGACAAATGCCGTTTGCACTTTTTATGCAGACCTGGAGCCTTTCCAAACGATCAAGCCAAAGTAGCCTTCGTATTATCCTATTTTAGCGGCAGTGTAGCGGATTGGTCAATCCCAGTAGTCAATCAGGAAGACCCTATTCTTCGGGATTTTCAGGGTTTCCAAATGATCATGGAAAGACTATTTGCCCGGCACTCTCAAGGACAGGCCCTGGATAAAAAACTTTTGTCCCTATGACCGGGTAACCAAGACCTTCTAACCTACATAGCAACCTTTAATATGTTGGTGGTGGAAACTGGATGGCCCGAGGAAAAACAGGTTACGTTAAGGAGAACTCAAAGATGTTCTGGCTCAAGTTGGGGGGGTATGGCCAAGCAGCCATGGAGTAGGCTGCGATTCCTTGGAGCTCCGTGATCCGACTTATTCATTCGAAGCAAAACGCATGTGTTGACGGCTGATTCCTGTGACAAAAGATACTGTATCTGGGTGAATACCTCAGGCAGCAGATGAGCGTATCGGCGAGAGAAAGTGGACACAGCAAATTGAATTAGGCCACTTTGAGTCCTGATCCGAGAGCAGCGCAATGGATACTAATGTGGCGGCTTGCCAACACAAAGGGACCCCCGGCGGCACTTGAAATCGGGTGCCAGGCAGCCAGTGAACAGACTGCAGGCGTGCAGCACGGATGGAACAGTGAGTGGCCGACTACCGGAGGGAAGCCCACGAATAGCCCGAGAAGATGTATACAGCGTTGGGCCACTGGATCATGGGATGGGCAGTACGTCCTTGGTGCTCCCACTAGACCAGGACGATGTATACACGAAACATACAAGAAGGACAGCGTTCACACAATAAGGTGGAAGCGTCAAGCACGTAGGGATTACATCCCGAAGCCGCACCGAGGAGTGGATGAGCAAATACGGACACAATAAGTGGCGCCGAGATATGTACGGCCGAAACAAAACGGCGACCGATCCTGAACAAAGGATTACACTGGTGATCCGGGAAGCGGCCTCGTAAGGGTTGGGACGCAGCGAATGGGTATATGCATCTTGTAGGTACCATCGGCCTTTGCAAGGTTGCATCATGTCGGTGAAAAGTCTGAGAACCAAGACCAGACAACCCACAATGGAGGACCCTCACAACATCGGAGCGGAGTGCGTCCACGACTACTGCCGAAGAAGCCCCAGAAGGAGTTAAGCACCAAATCCTGGAGGCTATATCGGAGCTGAGCACCAAGTGGGGCGCAGCAATGAGGGACTTACGGACAGCCCTGGAGGGCAAAATCGACACGGTTGGGACTGAACTTGCCCTGTTACGGCAAGATGTCCGGGGACTGGCAGAGAGAACAAGTGGGCTGGAGGGTGCAGTAAAGACCAATACTGATGTCAGCACAACTACTGCAAAGGAAGTTCATGTGCTCAAACAGCAGGTTGCTAGCCTCGAAAATTGGTGGAAGAAGCGGAGGGAAGAGCGAGGAGAAATAACATATGGGTGGTCGGCCTGCCGGAGGGGAAGGAGGGTCAAGACCCTACAAACTACGTTAAAAACATGATCCTGCAAGAAATAGGAGCAGATAAGCTTTCGCAGGGATTCACGGTGGAGCGGGCGCACCGGGCTTGATGAGGAAACCGCGATCTGGGGCTCTGCCGCGACCTATCATAGCGAGGATCTTGAACTATAGAGATAGGGAGAAGATCCTGGAATATTTTTGTAAAGGTGGGACAATACAGAGAGCATAAGGGAGGTGGGAAGTTTGGGGTGTACATAGTTTTGGGGGGTTTAAGTTTGAACATGAGCCTACATGGAAGAGTTGGAGGGTTGTATCTGCAAAGCATGACCGGGAGGGTTCGGTTGGAAATGAGGGAGAATGATATCAAAGCACTATGGGAGATCTCAGGATAGTGACGTGGAATGTCAGGGGACTTAACAGTTATATGAAGAGGAATAAGATCATGCTGTATTTGAAAAGGCAAAAGATAGATGTTGCATTGTTACAGGAGACGCATTTGACGCGGGAGAAGCTGGAGCTAGTTGGGAAAAAATAGAAAGGGATTGTGGTGGGTTTGACGTACTCTGCTTACGCTAGGGGAGTGCTTGTCTGGGTGGCACCTCATGTCCCGTTTCAGCTACTGCAGGAAATGGTGGAAACTGACGGGAGGATGGTTATATTGGGAGGGATGTTGGAGAATAAAGAGGTATGCATTGTGAATACGTATGCTCCTAACCATAACACGGCGGCATACTTCAGGACTCTATGCACCAGTCTTAGTATGTGTGTGGGAAGCGTGGTTATTTGGGGCGGGGATTTCAATTGTGTAATGAACCCCAAGGTGGATAGATCTGACAGCAGGATTGATAGGCCCACCCCAGCGGCCAAAGCATTGCAGGTGTTACTAGATGATTTCGGCTTGGTATATGTATGGAGAGCAAAACATCCCAATGATAGGCAATATTCGTATTATTCTGCCCCGCAGCAGCTACACACGAGATTGGACTATGTCTTTGCCACGCCGGATGTGGTGGCAGAGAGCACTCAAATAGAACACAAGGCGAGGGTCCTCTCAGATCACTCGCCCCTGATTCTTGGGTGGCAATACTGCCCCCCGAGGGCGCGGATCCCGACGTGGCGCCTCCAAGCGGAGGCACTCAAAGATCCGGTCTTTCATGAGGACATAAGAGATGAGATCATTAACTATTTTGAAACGGATACTGGTAGTGTTGACTCGGCGGGTACACTATGGGAAGCTTTTAAGGTGGTGATGCGGGGGGCAGCCGTAGCTAAGTCAAAGGGCCTGCAAGGTGGGGTTCTGGCTGACCTACAAAGAGTTGAAGATGAACTAGAAAGAACATTAGGAAGTGACAGGGTGGACACTGAGCTAGTACTTAAACTACAACAGCAATGCGCGGAACATTGGGAAAGGCTCTGTAACCTCAATTATAAAAAGATGTAGAAAGACAGCACGCGGGAGGAGAAAAAACGGGTAGCCTTTTAGCATGGCTGTACAAGAGTGAGACCCCTAGACCCCCGATTAGGACAATAACTAGAGAAGATGGCGATGTAGTAGACACTCAAGAAGGAGTCAACAAGGAATTTGCGGATTATTATAGGGTGTTATACGAGGACAAGGAGGGAAGTAGTCAAGAGGAGATAACCGAAACACTAGAAGATATAGGATTACCTAAGGTAAGTGATGAGGAGAGAAAAGAGCTTGATGCACCAATTACCCTGGAGGAGTTGAAGGAGATTGTGAAGCAGTTGCCCACCAGTAAGACCCCAGGAGCAGACGGGTTCCCTAGCGAATTTTACAAAGTATATAGAGAAGAAGTACTACCCCCAATGCTAGACATGCTTAATGAAGCGTTTGAGATGGGAAGGTTGCCGGAGTCACTCAGAGAAGCGATCATAATACCGCTTCCTAAACCCAACAAACCGGGGTATAGTTGTAGCTCCTACAGGCCTTTATCGATGCTGAACCAGGACAGCAAGATACTGACGGCTGTCCTGGCAAACAGATTGCGGAAAGTAATTAGTAAATTAATCCACCCGGATCAAACGGGCTATGTTCCGAACAGGAATCTAACCCATAATCATAGGTGACTCCACCGTGTGATCGATTGGGCGGATAGAAATGCAGGCGAAATGGCGATTGTATCCCTAGACACAGTAAAATCTTTTGACTCCGTTAAGTGGCCATGGCTGCTGGCGGCCCTCGGAGGTTACGGAGTAGGGCCGGGGTATATCAGATGGGCGAAAATGCTATGCAGTGAGCCGTTAGCCAGAGTTCGAACGGGATCAGTGATATCCGAGAGATGGCAGCTTAGTAGAGGTACCAGGCAGGGGTGCCCCTGGTCCCCGATGCTTTACATTCTAGCCCTGGAGCCCCTAGCGATATACCTCAGGCAACAGTACGATATGATAGGTATTAAGGTTGGGGGGGAGCGGCATCTAATATCCTTATATGCGGATGATTTATTACTGTACCTGAAATACCCGGAAGAGAATCTTCAATATATCCTTGAAGTGATGGAGAAATACATGGGGTTGTCCGGCATTGCGGTAAACCCTCAAAAATCCAGTATATTACCCCTAGGTAGCTATAAGGGTACCTGGAAGGAAAGGTTGCCGGTGTTACAGATACCATGGGTGCCTGGTTCTTTCTGTTACCTTGGCATAGATGTGTATCACACCGCAGAAGAGGATCATAAGCACAACACCGTGGTAGCTGTTGAGAAAATCCAGAAATGCATGAAGTTTTGGGAGAAGTTGCCCCTAGCCATGATGGGACGGGGGGCAATGCTTAAGATGGTGGTCCTACCTAGGCTTTTTCATTATTTTAATAATATCCCACATATGATACCCAAGAAGTTCTTCACTGAATTGAATAGTATATGCAGGGACTTCCTATGGCATGGTACCCGGAATAGAGTAGCGCTGTGGAAGTTGCAGAAGTTCTACGCTGCCCAATTTTGAGGTCTACTATATAGCAAGTCAATTACAATATGTGGCCAATTGGCTCTCCGACGAAGTGACCCCTAAACATAGGTTGTTTGGGCGGGTTTGCACCCCTTTTTACTTAAGGGAAATTATATGGTTGCCTGAGACAGATATAAAGGAGCGCCCTAAAATGATGATGATGGGGTGGAAAATGTGGCGTCGAGCGTGTCGCATGATGGAGGACCCATTCCCGTGCCCCCCGCAAGTACCGCTGGTCGCATTAGCGGGAGGAGTCGAGCAGCTGAGGGTGATTATCAGAACCTACTGGCAATCGGTGGGGCTGGTAACGTTGGGGGACATCTGGCAAGACGGGACCATTAGACATTTCGAAGAACTTGGGGAGGAGGTGGGATTACACACTGACCAATATGTTACATACCATAGGATGGTTCAGAAAATTCATAAAACGTGGCCTGAAACAGTGTTGGAGGAGGAACCAGATGCTACTGTGGGGGTAATCTACAACATATCGGAAGGGGGGCATGAGATATCTAGATTGTATGAGATGGTGATGACCAAGGTGGGGAAGGAATTGACACATCTGAGACTTGATTGGGAGGAGGAGGTGGGGGCCCCAATGGGAGATGGGATGTGGGAACGCGCCCTGGGATATCACAAAAAAGTGTCAAGAAACGCTAGACTTAAACAAATACAGTTGTACATAACGCATAGAGCATACATAACCCCTCTGAGGATATCTAAGTTCCGGAACGCTGGGCGACAGGCGTGCCCTAAGTGCGACATGGGAAATGCTAACATGACACACATGTTTTGGTCATGCCCAGTAATCGAAAGTTTCTGGGGCGAAGTGGCACAAAAATTAGCGACAAAATGGGTCACGCTTGTCATAGATATGGCCTGGGCCTGCTTGCTGAGAGGGTTCCCCAGACCACAGAAACTTAAACATGTTGAGAAACTGAGAAACTTGGCATATGTGCTAGCAAAACGGAGGATCGCCATGGGATGAAAGAAATGCTACAAGCCACGGGTGGAGGTATGGTGGAAGGAGTTACAGGAATGGGCGGAGGCTGAAAAGGTAGTATGGCAGGAGGCGAGCAGCATGAGTGGGGAGGAAGAAGTGGGTACCTTGATGGCATGGAAATTATTAATAGCGGAACTGTTCAGATCTATATCGGACCCGACGGAATCCGAAGATAGTGAGACCCGGCCACATGTAGCAGATGCTGAATGCGTAGTACAAATAGGCTGATGATGGAGGGTGGAACTTGGGAAGCAGTGGCAAAATGGAAATACAAATGGTGTCTAATGGAATTGTTGTAAATTACACTGCGTGTTGGATTTGTTTTTATTGTTGTTTGGTTTGAATAAAATTAATAAAATATTTTTTTTTTAAATGTTTTGGCTCAAGTTGTGAACCCACCTCAAGACTGCTGAATATATAGATTTAGTGGTTCAGTTAGATCAAAGACTTCAGACTCGAAAGGCTGATCGAGCCAAGTTCGAGAACCTGGTGGTGGTTAAACCCAACGCTACCCCCAAAGGAACAGATGCCTCCGAACCCATGCAAATCGGAGGAGTTAAAGGACCCTTGACACAGAAAGAAAGAGAAAAGAGGCGGCAAATGCAATTATGTCTATACTGTGGAACTTTGGGACATTTTCTATGGGATTGCCCTGTAAAACCACCCAAGAAGGTGGTAGGAGCTGCTGATAAAAGCCATATGGAGCCTGACTCGGGAAACGACCACGCCCGACAAGCGTAGAGGTCCACTTGCTGAGCTTGAAGGATACTCAGACCTCACATTTCATCATACCAATGGTCCTTATAGATCCAAGGCAGCCATCACGTTTGCATGCAGTTAGGGCATACATTGATAGCGGGGCCATAGGAAACTATGTGGACCACGAATTGGCTTCTAGGATGAATCTACCTCTATGCAGAAAGACCACTTCGGATGTCATCACCACAGTCGATGGAACTGAAATTGCCTCTGGGCCTGTAACTCATTCCACCGCGGAGATGACATAATTGGGTCAGGATGGGCATCGAGAGACTATTGTGTTTGATTTAATCAAAGCCCTGCAGTTCCAAATAATACTGGGGATACCTTGTTTGGAAACACATAATCCTTGTATTGATTGGCGAGAGAAGAGAATAACCTTCCCGGATTGTGCACATACTTGTTACCCAATAAAAACCTTGAACAAGGACCTGGCCACAGTCGCTACTCCAGTTGTGTAGTTACTGCACGAATATCAAGAATTCCAGGATGTTTTCCAAAAAGAACAGGCAAACACCTTACCACCTCACAGATCATACGATTGTCAAATTGATCTCATACCTGGTGCACAACCTCCATGTAGTAGGATCTACGCACTTACAGAACCTGAGAACCTTCACCTACGACAATAATTGGACCAATGCCTTGCCAATGCCTTCATTCGTCCATCCAAGTCCCCTGCATCTTCAGCTTTGTTCTTCGTGTCAAAAAATGATGGTGACCTCAGAACGTGCATAGACTACCACGCCTTAAATCAGATCACGGTTAAGAACCGATACCCATTGCCTCTGATCCCAGAATTACTAGACCAAATAAAGGACGCTTGCATCTACACTAAATTAGATCTCAGAGGGGCATACCATCTAGTACGTGTTAAGAAAGGCGACGAGTGGAAGACTGCTTTTCGCACTAAGTACGGGTTATTCGAATACCAGGTGATGCCCTTCGGGTTGTGCAATGCACCAGCAGCCTTCCAGTATTTTAAGAACGATGTTCTTCGTGAACTCATTGACGTCTGCGTTGTCCTATACATAGACGATATTCTAGTGTACTCCTCTTCAGAAACAGACCATGTGAAGCATGTTCGTGCAGTCCTTGAGAAAGTACGCCAGCACAAGTTATAAGCAAAATTGGAAAAATGCGTTTTCATACTACAGAAGTTGAATTTCTTGGATTTATCCTGACTCCAAAAGGAGTTTGAATGGACTCGAAAGGTGGACGCAATTCTCAAATGGCCATCACCCAGTTCAGTTAAAGGAGTACAAAGCATGCTCGGATTTGCTAATTTCTATCGCAGATTCATTCCGGATTTCTTGGACGTTGTACACCCTATCACAGCGCTCTTGCAAAAAAAACAAACGCTTCTTGTGGACTGAAGAAGCTGAGAATGCCTTCCAAGAATTGAAAGCGAAATTCACGTCTGCACCTGTATGAAAGCATCCGCGTTTTGAACTCCCATACATAGTTGAAACCGACGCATCCAGTTTAGCCATGGGAGCTGTCCTGTCCCAGAAGGATACTGAAACTGGTCAACTTCACCCAGTTGCATTTTGGTCCAGAAAGTTCTCGGCACCCGAGTTAAACTATGCGGTTACCGATAAGGAGCTATTAGCTATCGAATCCGCCTTCAAGGCTTGGCGGCATTATCTTCTCGGTGCCAGGCATACCATTACTGTAATCACCGATCACCGGAACCTGCTGTATTTAAAGACAGCCAAAGCCCAGTCTTCACGCCAACTTCGATGGGCATTGTTCTTTGCCGAGTTTGATTTCTTGATCACTTGTCGACCAGGCTGTAAAAATGGCAAGGCAGATGCCTTATCCCGAATAGGAATGGAAGAAGCATATGCGAACCCGGAGCCGGTGCCTATAATTTCTGAACAAAGAATTCTTGGCATAACTACTTTACAAACACTAGAAGATATTCAGGTAAAGATCCAACAACTCTTCGATCCAACAGCCCTGCAGGGCTGGGCAAAGAAAGGCTCAGACTACTCTGTCATCAATGACCTACCTTATTATCAAGGGCGTCTATTTCTACCACATAAGGAACTACAAGAACTAGTCATCTCCAATTATCATGACACCCTGATGGAAGGGCACCCAGGTATCGAAAAAACTGAAGCTAAAATTAAGAGACAATTCTGGTGGCCCACCTGGCGAAAAGACGTAAAGTCATTTGTAATGTCCTGTGGCATTTGCGTCCAAAACAAAAGTCAGAAGAAAAAACCGGCTGGCCTTTTACAACCCTTGGATATTCCACCTACACCATGGCACACCTTATCGTTAGACTTTATTACAGACCTACCTCCATGTAATGGATTTAACACCATTCTCGTTATTGTGGAACTTTTTTCCAAAATGGCCCACTTTATTCCTTTAAAGGGATTACCTTTTGCTTCAATTCTGGCCAAGAAATTTCTCGAAAACATTGTTTGAATACACAGATTTCCCTCTGTATTGGTCTCTGACCGACGTAGTCAATTCATTTCACATTTTTGGAAGAAATGTCAATTGGCGCAAATCGACGTGAGGTTATCGACCAGTCACCATCCCCAGACCGATGGTAAAACAGAGCGGACCAACCAGACTCTTGAACAGTACCTGCGTTGTATGTTACACCAGACTGAAAGTAATTGGAAGGACATTCTATGGATTTCCGAATATGCATAGAATAACTCTGTACATTCTGGAACTGGACAAAGCCCCTTTTATACCATATACGGGCACCACCCTCGAACCTCAGAACTTGACTTGCCTCAACACTTAAAAATGCCCGCAGTGAACCATCTGCACGCTACTATTACACAAGCCTTTAAGGAAACAACTGAACATTTGAAACATGCGAAAGAAAAGTACAAGAAAATTGCTGATCAGCATCGAAGTGATGCTCCACAATACCAAAATGGGGATCAAGTTTGGTTGGCCACAAAACACATAGCTCTAAAGGGAAAGTGAACTTTTAACCCTAGATATTTGGGACCTTACCTTATTAAGGCCATTATCAACCCGGTGGCCGTCAAATTACCTGCTAGTATGCGAATTCACCCCGTCTTCCATGTGTCACTTCTGAAGCCAGTACAACCTGGGACAAGACTAACCAAGCCACCTAACCCTGTCCTTATAGACGGGGAACCCGAATTTGAAGTGAAAAGCATTCTGGACTCCAAAATGGTTAAGTCAAGACTTTTTTATTTAATCGATTGGAAAGGTTACGGACCACAAGACCAGTCATGACCACGTTCATGCACCTAGGTTGGTGAGAAGATTCTACCGGAATTTCCCAGACAAACCAAGGCCAAGGGGAGGAACGACTTTAGGAGGGGCCTTGGGGGGGGGGAGTGCTGTCATGATGCCTACCCCCGGGCATCCAGACCAAGTCCATCAACCCCGGAAGCAGGCATCATGTTACCTGGAGCAAACCCAGCAACCCCTGTTAGGGGCTATTTGGGTACATTCCTGGCGCCTATGGCGCCAGGCTCATATGGGACATCAGTCCTGGTGCCATAGGCGCCAGGCTCATATGTTAAAACTTACCTGATGCAGACCATGCTGCAAGGGATCCAAGCCCATGTGAGGCTTGAAGGGACTATTTTATCTTAAGAACTATTTTGTTACTCGGGTGTGGTTGTGGAGGAATACTTACCTGGGACTACTTTGAAGGCTATTTAAACCACACCCGAAGAGCAGCACATGCTTCGTGTTATTCTGTATCCAGCAGCGTAACGCTCACCGTGTCTGCAGTCAGCATCCATCATCCTGCCACACCCGCCGCGAGTCCAGAGCGCCTAAAAAGAAGGGAAAGAAGAAGAAAGGTTAGAACAAGAACTTTACTGGATTTCTTACCTGATTTCGGATTCAGCGCATCTTCGAACCAGAAACAGACTTCATTTTAAACGCGTTGCATCGCAAGGAGCAGCGCCGCGCCATACTCACCGTTCCTCGCAGCATCTCTACGATCCGGTGCTGTCTCCATCACCAGGTTGCCGCATTCCAGCACCTAAGGGAGACAAGAAAACACCAAGGTAAGCCAAGGGAACAAACAAAGACAATCTCTTGCCACAATATGCTTACCTGATTTTACCGCAGGAGGTATTATCCACTAGCACGCCAAATCTTCCTACGCTGCACCTGCAAGAAAAGAGAAAGCAGCAAGTTAAACCTTGGCATCATTTACCGGACAGTGTTACAAAACACAGACTCTTACCTGAACGCTTTCAGCTGCCACAAGACGATCATCTTTTGGGACTAAGCTGCAAAAGAAACAAGGAATTGGTCAAGAGTGATTATTTGGACATTTTGAACTCTTTAGAACTATATACTTACGGCCTTTTGCCCGGAGGTTTGGCGCCAAGATTTGTCCAGAACTCTTCCAATACCCTCAAGCCAGTGAAGTAACTGGCCATCAACGCGCCCCTGCATTCTTCGCAGGATGGAGAGCTCATCATACAAAACTATAAGGTGAGCTTTGTGAAAGGGAATGTCAGAAGTGATAAGTGGGGACGCAGTGAGGTGTTACTACTCAAATCCACAGTTGGCTAATTCCCTTTCTCCGTCTTTAGGAGACTACTTCTACGGGTCAAGCAGACGAAGCTAGGTGGGCCAGTCCAGTCAGTCATCTGTGCACTACGCATCACGTTGGTGAAGACCGTGGCTGTCCAGTTCCGCTCGACACCCCTGTGGGAGCCAGGTGAGCGTAACAGAGGCATCCGTCTCACCAATATATGGTCTGGTTGGGTCGGGATGAAGTAGCACCAGAGCAGTGACAAATGCCCTTTTTAGAGCCTGCAAGCCTGCCTCTGCAGCCTCGTCCCAAGAAAAAAGTACCCCCTTCTGTAACAGTCTAGTCATAGGCTGCACTTTTTTAGAAAATCTGTCTATGAAGCGTCGATAAAAATTGGCGAAGCCGAGAATGGATTGGATATCCTTCACAGACCTTGGCGAAGGCCAATCTAAAATGGACTGTACCTTCTTCTTTTCCATGGTGACTCCTTGAGGCGACAAAATGAACCCAAGAAATTCTACTGTAGACTGATGGAACTCACATTTCTCGATTTTGGCGTACAGGTGGTGTTCTCCTAGCCTTTGTAGGATTGCCCGGACGTGTTTTTAGTGGTCCTCCAGATTCTGGGAGTAAATGAAGATGTCATCGATGTAGAACACCGTGAACACGTCTAGGTACCCGTGGAGTACTTCGTCAAGGAAGTGCTGAAACGCTGCTGGGACGGTGAAAAGCCCGAACGGCATGACCTGATATTCGTACAGACCAAACTTGGTCCGGAATGCCGTTTTCCACTCGTCCCCGGTGCGTACTCTCACCAGATGGTAGGCCCCTCGAAGGTCCAGCTTCGTATATATTGTTGACCCCCGCACCTGGTCCAACAACACTGGGATCAAAGGCAGGGGATAATGATTTTTGATGGTTATTTTGTTAATCGCCCTGTCGTCAATACACGTTCTCAGGTCCCCTGACTTTTTGGGAACGAAGAACAAAGGGGAGGAAACTGGGGACGTGGAGTGCCGAACGAAGCCGTTTGCCAGGTTTGTTTCTATGTAGTCTTTCAGATACCTGTTCTCCGCTTCAGTGAGAGCGTATATTCGACTGCAGGGAAGCATTGCACCTGTTTCCAGATCAATCCGGCAGTCAAATGGTTGGTGCGGGTGTAGGGTTTCTGCTGCGGCTTTGCTGAAAACATCCTGATATTCTTTATACTCATTGGGCAATTCCATGAGTGCATTTCCTCCCACATAATGTGAAATAGACTGCGATACGGACACTAAACAGTGTTTTTGACAAAAGGTGGAGCCAAATGTAATTGAACCAGCGTTCCAGCCCACCGTCGGATTGTGGAGTTTCAGCCAGGTCAATCCCAGGATGAACCCGAATTGAGGGACTGCTATCACATCGAAGCCGATGATTTCCTGTTGTGTGCTACCAATCTTCAAATGTAACGGTTCAGTTTGCTGAGTCACTGGTCCAGAGATTAATGGCGATCCGTCCACGGACTTCACTTCGTCAGGAAGTGCCTTAGAACTCAACAGAAGTCCCAACTTTAGGGCCAACTGAGTGTCCACGAAATGATCTGTGGCGCAAGAATCCACCATTAGAGTGACTGGTACCTGTTTTTCCTGCCAACGTAAATAACCGGTTACAGTAATGTGAGCTGCTACAGTAGTATGCACATTTGCCAATATCTGTGGGGTGTCTTCAGCTACGCTCGCTCCTGCCACCCTCAAGGGCGAGCTTTCTCGTTTCCCGAAGGCCCTCCTTTGGTCGGCTTATTTGGACATTCTCACACAAAGTGCCCTGCTTTTACACAATAAAGACACAATTTGTCTCTTCGGCCTCTTGACCTTCTCCTCCTTGGTCAGAGGTCCACGAACTGTACCAATTTGCATGCGTTCCTCAGTCCCTTTCTCCGCCACTCTGGTTGACTTTTGTTGATCCAGTCTTACGATTGGCTTGTTTTCCCATCTTCGCTTGTCCTGCCGCCGTTCGCTCTGCCTTTGGTCCAGCCTGAGGGCTAGATCTATCATTGTGGAACAATCTTCATGTTGGGGGTCTACTTGGGCCACAAGATCTTTTAAGTCCTCCCTCAAACCTTGATAGAACAAGGCCATTCTTTTTTCTTGTGGCCAGTCCGTTTCCATGGCCAGCTGGTTGAATGCTGTTACATAGGAAATCAGATCTCTACTTCCCTGCTTTAGTGTTAACAGTTCTCTGTCTTTGAGTAAGGTTGCCGCCCCTCTATTGAAAATCTTGCCGAATTCCTCAAGAAAAGTGTCTCAGCTATATAGCAGGGCATCGTCTTTGCGGACTAATGGTGTGGCCCATGATGCTGCATCCCCACTGAGGTATGAGATCACAAATGCAGTGCCGGCCTGTGCAGTACGTAACACAGCCGTCTTGGTTAAGAAATGCAACTGGCATTGCATAATAATTTGGTTGAAGTTCTAGGGGTCACCATGGTATCTCTCGGGTGCTGCTAAGGGTAACGGAGGCTCAGTGGCTACCTGTACCTGAACCGGGATTGGAGGAGGTGGCCTAGGCAATGGGGTTGCTTGGGCTTGATTTTGGATCGTAAAGGTATGAACCTGACCCTTCAAGGTCTGGTAGTCCTGCCGGGTTGCTGCCAATTCAGCTTTTAGCTCTTGGAGAAGGGTCACAACGTCTGCCATGGTTGTGCTGCCTGGGCGCCCGATAAATACTTGGGCTTGCAATTCTGTCACGACTTGCTTCTTCTTGGCGCAGAGGCAGCACAAACGCAGCACAAACACCTCCCTCCCTGTTAGGTCTTGGCACCTGGAGGTGGTTAATACAGGCCACCTTGACCCTTGAGGGAAAGAGGGTTAGGGTCTGTTGGATGGATAGGTAGGGGTGATTAGGAAGACCGGGAAGAGGGTGAGGTAGAAGTTGTGGATAGGATTGGGGAAGATCAGGTTCACATGCTCCTCAGCTCCAGCTCCTGAATCCGGAATTCTCCGCCCTCCCGCTCATGCACTCACTTACTTTCACACTATATGCCAGAAAGGAAGCAGGCCTTTGTACTGGAGCCCTAAACCAGTTTTGAGCACCTTTTGCATTCAGTCCTGTAAACACAACCCCCACATTACATCATGCAGGAAATAACACCTGCATTACGCAGGAAAGAGTGAGTAAACACAACCCACACATTACATCATGTAGGAAACAACACCTGCATTACTTCATGCAGGAAAGAGTAAACTTTTACACTACAGTACGTCCCCCTTTCACAAGTAAACTATAAATGCACTTTGCTTCGGTGCTGCTGGATAAGTCTTCTGGCCTTTTCGGTTTGTTTGGCCACTACGGCATTCACAACCTCATTAACACTGCAAAAGCAAGGAAAATGTCAGTACTGCAGCGCATACAAATGCGGTACACTGTCTAGGGTGAGTTCTTACGTTTTGGCTACTCCACTTAATGGATTCACAGTTTCCGATGCATGCAAATTACACACTTCGTATTGGAACACAATCGCGTGTTGATGGGTGTGTCTCATGCTGGATTAATGGAGCGCCATGCGTTTCCTAATCGCTTCGTTTGCGGTTCCTGAAAGCCTTGAAGTTCAAAACGTAGTTTCATTCAAGTTGCACCTTCGGTTACGAAATGCGACTGGAGCGCGCACTATGGAAGATTTACTTATCTTGTTAGTCACGTGGGGCCTGGGGTGAGTTTGCAGGCGGTGGGCATGCCCGCGTAGGCTTGCCGACAGGAGCTCTGGATTTGCACGTCCTTCCTCTCTGCTGGCCGGAATTGCAAGCGTGGGTTTCGGGCACAGTCCGCGTTGGCGCGGGCGTGGCTGTCTTCGCCCCAGCAGGCCTATGCTGCGCACGGCCTGCTGGGAATTGTAGTACTCGGGCTGTTCTTCATCCCTGAGCCAAGAATCTATAAAAGGGATGAAGAACACGCCTGGAGTACTGTGTGGAAAGTGACCTGCACTTAAATAGGGCGCCTATCACCCCATCAGTATCCCCACCAGCCCTAGCCCTGACACTGTCAGGTCTGGGATTTGATTATTCTGGAAGTGAAATTCAATGTCATGTTTTTGTTCAACCATGTGGCATGTGCCATTTAAACTAACATGGTTGACTCACTGTTTCAATTTTATTGGTCGGTTAGTCTGGGTCCAGAGGACCTTGTTTACACAATCTATGAGGGGAGACAACCTACGCAGGTTGTCATTTCCTAGTAAACATGGTGTGCACTCTGCAGTCACAACTATGACCGGGTGCTTCACCTTGTGTCGCCCAATTTTAATGTCCACATCCGCAGTCCCCTCGGTGGGAATTTCCTTCCCGTCAAAGGTCTGAAGTTGTCCAGGAAGAGGGGTGAGAGGAATTTTGTATTTCTCCCCCCTTCCCGAATTCAGTTGATGAAAGGCCCTGTTTGACAGAAGGGTAGCTTGGGATTCAGTTTTCACCAATGCCAAAATTGTACATTGCCCCTGTATTTGGACTGGGCCATAAAATCTTCCCTCCTTTTCCTCAAGGAGGCAAAGATAATGCACATTTTTGGCCAACTGGTGGGTTAATTTCTTGGTTTTGGATACTGACAGAGAGGTGATTTGGGCTGGGTTTTGTTTGGGATCTTGGGAACCTGTAAGAAAAAGGTAACAGCTAGATATGGGGGATGTTATGGGTTTCCTTGGTTCTGATTCTCGGCTGCCCCCCCCCCTTTTTGGAGACAGTCACCAGGATGGGTTTGAACCAGGGGATTTTCGTGCAGGTCATTCTGGGGTTTGATGATGGACGGTTTTAACTCAGTCCCTACATCTACCCAGTCTGGATTTGGATCCTTTGGGACCCATTTTTCTTTGGGAGGAATTCCCCCATCCCGGAAGGAGAAGATCCTTTTCCCAGAATCCTCTGAAGACACTCCTTCGAATTGGAAGATTTGTACCTCCTCCTCAAAATGGGTCTTTTTAGGCTCTTTATTTCTCCTACCCCCCCCTCTGTTCCTTGGATTGCAGACTTTCGGGGGGCAGGAGATTTTGGTTCTGGTTCCTGGGTTTCCAGGGGCTTTCCACAAGTGGGGAAGGAAGCTTCCTCCAAGGCTTTACACCCACCTTCCCCTTGTGCCTTCTCCCTGGGAACCGGTGGGTTGTTGGGGTTCTTCCCCCGTCATTGTTCTGGAGCACCAGATCCTGGATTGGGGGAGTTCTGAGCCGCCATGCTCATCTGAGTGTTCTGTTGAGCCCTCAGCATGCGACCCATATCCTGTGCCATGTTCTGGACCTGGCGCTCCAGTTGGGACTCCCGCTCTGGCTGGTACGTTGTCCTTAGATCTACCCTGGGTTGATCCCAGGAAGGGTAACTAGCCCTTCTCGCAAAATACTCCTGGTTGGGAAAGTTTGGGTATCCCTCCACCCTTGGCCTCCCCTCTTCCGGATTCGGCTGTCTGGGCACAGGAAAGTGGGGAAAGAAGGATGGGTTGTTTTGGGGGTTGAAGTTTGGCGGGTATCGGGGAAATACATTTTGTCTGGTATTTGGGGGATTACTGCCCTCCTGGGGAAAGTGAGGAGGGAAGTTCCCTAGGTTTCCTGCTGTCTGGTTGGATTACCCCCCGCCTCCCCTTGGCTGGAGGAGTCCACACATAGCCCACAATGGGTCTATTTCCCTTGTAGCGTGGGCTGATGTAGTCAGGGGAGTTAGGGGTCCCATTTGTGGGGTTACCTCCCTGGCTCCCTGTTTGGGATTGGCCCGAGGGCCTTCTCGGTTTCGAGTTGGTTGGATTCTGTGCAGGAAGGTTCTTAGGCCCCCCCCATCTCCAGATCTAAACTGGGGGCAACCTTCACTTCCGCTACCTTAGCAACAGCAGGGGTGTTGGTTGTTTTGGGGGTTTTGCTACTATTTATATTTTCCAACGGCTTCTGTACTTCATAGATGCGCGTTGCTTGTTCAATGACCCAGTCCAGTGATCTTTTCTCATGAAAGTCCCTCACTAGCAGGGTCATAATATACTTAGGGAGAGCATGAAAGAAGGTGTTCACAAATTCCTTACTGTCAGTACGCACCCTTTTAGTGGTCTGCGCAAAGGCGCGTTTCAATTCCTGAACAAATTCTTGTGGGGCCTGGTCTTCCCCACATTGTAAGTTGTAGGCTGCCTTGCGAGCATCTTAAGGGGTCCCATGAATGGAAAATTGTTTCAGGATGGCCGCCCTATAGGTGGACCATCTGGAATGGTTCTGATCCTCCAGCCCCGCAAAGAAGCTGGAGTACTCAGGAGAAAATGTCCACTTTACATACTGAATACAGCTTTGGCTGTCCTTCAGATGGAAAGTCTCCATCATCTGTTCAAATAATTCAAGGTGCTCCGGAACCGAATATTTAGCATTTTTGTGGTAGGGCATGGTGACGCTCCTAATAGCTTTTATTTGTTTCAGGGGATCCTTGAGTAAAGCCCTCTTGACTTTGTTGGCCTTTTTAGTCCCTGTCACCCTGGTCCACTCATCCTCTGACTCAGAGGCACTGCTACCAGAGGTGGCTGTCTGGTCTTCTAGTCTCTCTTGGGTTTTGCGAGCTTGGGAATGGCTGGCAGAATGTGGGGGCCTAGTTTCTAGGGACCTGTGGCGCTCAGAAGAGTCTTCTGACTCTTCCTTGCTCCCAGGATTGTCTGATTACACGCCCCCACCCCGCCCCCACTGTCCTGGCTGAGAAGAGGTTTTTAGTATGCTCTTGGTGGACCTATTCTCATGGAATTCCCCACCAAATTTTACAATCTGATCTCTGGGTAAGTTGTATTTCTGAGGATCCATTTCTCTGATTCTCCCCTCACTGGAGTCTCCCTGATCAGAGAAGATGGCCCTAGCACTTGGGAACCTGTAAATAGATGCCCGGCCATCCATTTCTGGGAGGCGCTGACCTATTAGCCCCATATTCCCCATTTGGTTGAAATCTACCATCCCAGTGGACCTTGGTTCATGTGAGCCAGTGGACATGGGGTTGGCAGAGACCATGGAATTTAAGAGATTACAGTCTCTGGTGCCAGGTTCCTGAGGTTATGCTCAGGGGTTTCCCTCTCCCATCTGACCTCATCTCTCTCAGCCCCTACTCCCTGATGGCATGCAAGAATCTGACCCTTTTGTTCTTCTGTTAAGGCCTTACTGGTCTCTATTAGTTGTCCCTGCATGGCTATTTGTCTATGGAGCCTGTCATTTTTCTCATAGAGAGCCTCATTGTCTCTCTGTGCTTCCTGTCTGATTTGGGAGTATTTGGCCAATTATTGCTGCAGGAGGCTCACCTCCTGAGTTCTGCCCTTACTGGCCTGGTCATTCATTGCCAGAGCATCTTCCACCCTCCTGGTGTGCTCTAGCAGCTTTTCATAGTCCATTTTGAGTTCACCCAGTCCCTGAAGGGCCAGGTGATTTTCTTCCACCTTGGTGTTTACATGGCTGACTTCCTGGCCTAATGCATCCTTTTCCTGAATTAGAGTACCCCTCTGTGCAGCCAGGTCGTCCCTCTGTTTTTGAATGCACCAGCTTTCTGTTGCTCTTCATCAAACTCTGTTTGGGATTCAAGGTCTTTAAGAATTAATTTATTATTTTCTTCTTTTAATTGGTCTATCTGGTCTTGTAAGACGACCATCTGTTCTGTGCAAACTCTATTAAAAGTTAATTGTTGCACCAGTTTTTGTTGGCTCTGTAGTAGAGAGTCTAACCTTTCTTGACACTCTTTTTGCAGTGTCAGTAATTTGGTGTCTTGCTCTACACTTTCTTGCTGCAGGAGATCCAGATCTTCTTTTACTTTTGTCCAAATCAGTTTGGGGTATCTCTAGGGATTGTATTTGCCTTTTTGCCAGGCCTAGGTTTTTGGCATATTTTCCTTGTATTACTCCAACGTGGAGGTATAGGTACGCTGCTATTTTGGCAGTTTTACATTGCTCTTCTTTTACCCTTGGGGCCATATACAGTTCACTAAGTGCCTGGTGAAATGGACTCTGATCCGGCCATATATCTAATTCTGTGGCAGTGGCTTGTTGTTTGATTTCCTGCAGCCAAACATTATCATCCTGCTCAGTCCATTCACCCCTGACAAACAATTTGTGCAGTAGGTGTTCTTTTGCCATATTAATTTCCATTGGGGTTGCCATTCCGGAAATATTAATTTCCTTCTGACTTATCTCAGGGTTACTTTACCTTTGCAAAACAGGCCAAACTCCTTTGAGTATTTCTATTGAAGGGTGTTTTTACAGTGTAGCACAGTGTGGTAGCCCAACAAGGTGTTTTTACCCCGTCAGTTAGCACGCTGTGTTAGACTGTCACAAGTGGTATGTCTAATTCAGGATCTCGTGACTAGCCTCCAATCTGTAAGTGATTTCAATCTGGCACACACCCAAGTCAATGCCTAGCGTGTAATGCGCAACTGAAAACCTTTATTTATTGTTGTCCAAAAGTTCTTTTATTCTGAACGATGTACCACTCATATCACGCCCCTCTCCTGGGACCCCCCGGTCACACTGAACCAGGAATCAGGCTGGTTTGCAAAGTTAAAATATTTATTTATGTAGTTACCATTCAATCACACTATGTTTTAATGGGTACACAATGATCACCAATGGGGTGATGTAACACTAATCTCTTTAATACACAAGGAGTAATAGTGAGCAAACAATTCAGCACAGAAATAATATTTGTGTGTGTGTGTTCAGATCAAATACCAGTGTGGTTACTAGTTCCCCGTTCACACCCCTCTACCCCCCCAACAGGCAAGGTAAAGAGATAAGAGGAGAGAGCAGGTATTCCGGAATGGCAGAATTTAAACAAAATATCCATCCCAATTTCCCGCCCAGCGATAAAAGAGAAAAAAAGAATTGATTGGCGAGCAGTCAGAATGGTTTTAAAGTTATCTTGAGAATGGATTGGGTAAAAACACTAAATATGGTTTAAATAGATGAAATTATTTAAAATCTTATGGGAGCCGCTTTGGAAAGTTGCACACAAACACTAGCAATGATTTGATGCAAAGGAACAATGTGAAATCTTAAAATTAAGGTCTGAAGCAATCAAAAGCTGTTTTACATGTGTCGGAATTTCCCTAAAATGAAATTTACAGCAAACTTTTCAGCGCACAAGAATCACGATTACGGGAGAACCGTATGGATATGGGATGCGGTTTTAGATGCAAATTAAAGCTGCGGATGTTAGCTACAAGCAGAAGTTCTAGCACGAAAATTGAGGAAGTTATGGACGTTTTAGTGGAGGTCGTTTTTCGAGACAGGCGCAAGAATGGGAAACAGGAATGCACTTTTAATATACAAATGGGATTTCTTACACTAGATTATGACTATAGAAAAAGAGAATTCCACACATGAATCTCCACAGTTCCTGGCCAGGGACCCCTTCACGTGGTAGATACTCAATTTCTTTCTGGGATTCACTTTAGTAACTCACAAGACTAAGGACTGATGATTTTAGAATACAAATAAGAGAAACTCGGCGCAAGAAAAGTTCAGACAATTCAAACATACTCCTAACAATATCAGGTTCTGAAGACAAGATAGGATGGGTTTAAGATAGGGATTGACTATGGACAGTACATATGCTACTGACACAGTTCTATCTATGGATACTCACTAGATATGTTTTTAAACGGAACCGTCAGGATTCTGGTCCATCAAGATTTCTGGTGAGGGAAGGGAATCTGATTCTGGGATAGACAGCTGGTCAGACCGGATTGGACTGGGTCTGTGCACAGCACAGCATAGAACTGGATCAGATCTGCAATGGCTCTGGTCACAGCACAGCACAGGACTGGATTGGATCTTTTGGTTCTGATGATAATTCTTTTAGCAGGCAAGCACTACAGCACAGCCCGGCTGTGTGTTTGATGTTCCCCTTAGATTTCTGGGGTTGCTTCTGGAAATGTAAGGCCTAGCTGAAAATGGTTCAGCTATGCAATGGGCCTTTCTGCTTTGCCAAGTTTCTGGAGTCTGGAGCAAGTAAGATGGATAATTCTGCAGCAGGATGCTCCGCCAGCATTCGGATAGTGGGTGAATCTGTCTGGGTTTTTCTGCCCTCTGCTGTCTCTATTTATGTTTATGATGAAGGGGTGTGTGGGCTGGTTTAGGTTAAGCTCGCCCCTTTGACAGGGATTGGTCAAGGTCTCCTGTCTTCCTTGATAGGAGGAGAAAAACAGGGTGTCACCTTTATGGTGTGGGTTTATGAGGCTTAGAATCCACCCCTTTCTCCTTGAACACACAGTCTACTTTTGGTACAATACATATTTCCACATGTGCAACCTCTATAACAATCCTATATACAGATTACATATTTTGTGTAGCAGATACTCCTCCAAGCCCCGTCACTGTGGGATCTTGTGTCTGCTTTTCACAGACTTTTGCCCTTTTCATCCGGAACACAATGTCCAATTTAGGAGCACATTTCTACAAATGTGCGCGTTGAACATGGGCATACGTGTATGAAGTTTCATACTTCTATCAGAAATACATTTTGGGTAGTATCACATATTCCGCCGTTTCTTCCCAGAACATGTCACAGAGTTCTGGTGCCTTTTCACCCCTGCATTCAGAAGTTACATTAACAATGCTGTTATTTCTATATTTTGCACAATTTTACATAGTAAATTATCAGTCTTTTTAAAATGTGTTGTTTGTCCTTATTAAGCAACAAATGGTTGTTTAGCTCCACCCCTTTGGTTTCTCCCTGGGACCAGGAGCATCTCCTCCCTGTTTGATCCTTGGCAGAGGCCATTTACAACCCTTCACGCCTCGCATTTCCTTTAGCTGGAGGATGTCCATTGTCTTCTTCCCCACTGCAGACCAATTTCTGCCCCCACCCTATAATCATCACTTAGGTGTGATTTCCTAGTGGAGAGGACTGGAGGGAGAGGCCTTGCCTCTGTGAGGAAAGCTGTTATTCCAGTTTGGGTGGCTTTTAGCCAGGCTTAAATTTAAATGTTAATTCTGTTGCATTTTTCCTTAGCTTAAAAACAAACTTGTGATTTCAACTAGCAGCTAGAACACTCATTTCGGATTCTAAACCATGGGCTCAAACAATTACAACATAGGTTACTCTCATAACAGGCCACTTAGATTGCAAACATTTGATTTCAGTTTATATATATGTTTTAAAGTTTATCATGCAGGCTTCTGACAGCTGTCATACAGGCGGCCGAGGGTACTGTGCCCAGATTTTGACAGATTCCACAGGCAGGCAACTTTTGCTGTGGATGTTTCTTTGATACTTTCAGCTTTTCAGGACATTGTGAGTTCACAATGATTTCTTATACTAAGTGAATTGTAGCCCCCAGCAAGAATTCTTGATGTTTGAGTGTGTTTTGTACCAGCATTCTACAGTTTCAGCAACAAAGAAAAAGGATTTAAAGCAAGATTTTTGGATTTCCTTTAGCAGAGCACTTCGTTTCTCTCTGTACTCCATTTTCACTTGTTGTGAAGCCCAGGGACATGTTTCAGGAGTGAGATCTCTGTTCTACCACTGACAACATGCGTGGTAGATTGGGCATCCATCCTTTTGTGCTTTGCAACGCGCGATTTTCAGAGGTTTTGGCACGCACAAGGGTTTTGCGGCCATTTTGATGTTTCTGGCACCATCAGAACACAGTGATGCTGCATGGCAGAGCAAAAGTGTGTTGAATCATCCCACAAGTGGCATCGCTCTGGGGAGGGCGTTGCCTGCCTTCACAAAGTAACAAAGAGAGACAATCCCCAAAGCTACAGTCCTGCTAGCAGTAGCAAGAACAGCTATGTCTGGGAAGAATACACAATTATTTTACAGCTGTGCTGACACATGTGCAATATCAAATGCTGGGGCTGTAATATTGAGAAATACTATAATTCAGGTATGGATCACATTTAAAGATGTATCTGCCACAAGGCCAGTAAACACAATTATAGGATTTTGTTACAGGGGTGCATGTCTTAAATGCAGCACCCGTGCTGCAGAAACTTGGCTGTCACTGCAGCTGTCAAATGAGCACTTGTGTCCTCCGAACCTGCTCTGTGCTACTGGTAGAGTAGGTGCTGCAGATCAGGATAGCACTGCAGTGGAGCACATGTACACACTATACGGTTAGCAAGGAGCTTTTGAAAAGGGAATCTGATCAGCAGATTTCCCTTTCAGAGATGAAATTGCCCATATCATTGTATTGATTAATACAAATTCTTGCCAGATTACAATTTTTCACAGTGACCGACTAGTGTCTGCTTCTTCGGTAGTGTATGTGCATATGGGAGGCAGAAGGGGTGGTTAGAGGTGCGTGTCTTTCCCAATTCCACTCACAGCGCTCTACCTAAACCCCTCTGGAGGAGTGCACCGGGGAGGGCAATGGCATCTCTGGGTGGAGCACATCATGGGTTTTACCCATGACTGGTTTTAATTAAAGTAGTGATGGGTTGTTCCTGTGGCACAGAACGAATACTACTGAAATGTGTTTATTCCATGATGCGACAGGGTGGGAGCCCGGTCATGTTACACATTCTACAATTTAGGAATCAATATGAACCTATTTTTCTCTAGTGCTACTCTACTTGGCCTGGTGGTAAAGGGTCTGCCAGCAGGTTAGGACAAAAGTAACCTGGGCTACATGCTTCTTGACCCATCATACTCTAGAGCGTGATGGCTCCAACTGCTGATTCCTGTCAGATCTGACAGCCAACCTCCAAGAGGTCTTAACCCTCTCTTTGAGGGGTAGAAAACTCTTCACTGCTTGGAGTTCCATCACAAGTCTATGTTCTGCAGGATATGTGTAGGTACCAAAGTCTATTTCTTCCAGTTGATAGATTAACTCAAGGTGGCCAGAATGAACTAGCCATCCAGGTGGGGATGGGAGTTTCCCCTCCTGCAGTAAGGAAGTTGTCATCCCCAACATCACTTTTGTATATGTCATCCGCCGTCACGGCCATAGCCGAAATTGGCGGATACTTCCGCGTTGGAGCTGGAGACACAGAGGTAGGGTGTTTTAGTCCCTTCTCTGTGTTCTTGCTTCCCGCCTCAGTTACGTGACGCAGCGCCGCTGGGAGTATTTAACTCCCAGCCTCCTGGTAGACGCTACGTTGCATCCCACTTTGGATGCTTCCTGTTTCTGAGTTTCCTCGCTGCCATCCTCTGCCGTCTGCTCTTCGGATTGCCAGAGGGTTTCCCTGTCCTCCTGTGTTCCTGTTTTCCTCGGAACGCTACTCCTCGCTCCCTTTCCTGCCGCTGCTCTGAGCGGTACGCTGCTGTGCTTTATTCTGTTCCGGCTACATTTCCCTCTCTCTCCCTCTCTCTCTCTCTCTCTCTCTCTTTGACTTTCGGGAATTTCCCGTACTCTCTTTCTGCTGGGCTCCTCTGAGCTGTGCTTGCTGCATTCCTTCTTCCTCTTCCTGGATCCAGTGCCATATCTTCGAACTACCTCAAGGAACTTCCGACTTCCCGGACACTGCTACTCCTTGGCTTTGACTTCTTCAACAGCTATACCTCTGCTGCACACCTCGCACCTTTGCTCTCATCAGCGATTGTCCTGTCATCTGGTTCGGAAGGGTCAACACAACACCACAGGGTTTTTTTCCCTTTTGGGTTTTTCCCTGATTTCTGGCTTGTTTCTGGAAAGGGAGTCACGGGACAGCTGTTTAAACAGCAGTCACTGTGGCTTCCCTCCGTGACAAGCACATCCATCTTAAGAAGGGGAGAGACTACCTCGCACGAAGACGCCTACAAGAGACCAACAACTCGGACAGCTCAGGTGAGGAGAGTGTGCTTACAGGGGAGAAAGAGATTGCATTGCACCATTCATCACAGATTGCAACGCCAAAAGCTCTAAAGATGTCTGAGGAGGATCAGGTTCAAGAGTTGTGGAAAGCTTTTCAAGCAATGCCTCAGGAGCTACAAGGAGTAAAGACTGAGAATGCTCTGCTTAAACAGATGGTATCAGCTAGAGAACCTGTCCCCCCGGAATTAACACCCATGGCGCTGTCCTCTGGGAAATTCGATGGATCTCCTAAAAAGGTGAAGGAGTTTCTGGAAGCATGTATGGTTTATTTCACCTTTAGGCCTCGTACCTTCGCTACAGATCAAGCCCGGGTGGGTTTCCTAATTTCATATTTGACAGGAAACGCACTGTCCTGGGCTACACCATTGGTGACCAGTGGAGACGCCATTTTGCAGGATTTCCCAGAGTTTCAGAATCTACTGAAGCAGATTTTTGAACAGTCAGAGCTGTCCTTCACCGCCTGCAAAGATTTACTGGATGTCAAACAAGGCTCTGTAGATGTATTGTCTTACATCTCCTCCTTCAAGACCTTGGCAGCCGGTGCAGGGTGGCCTGAAACAGCACAATATGCCATTTTCAGGAGAGGATTGAAGGAAGAAATCAAAGATGAGTTGGTCAGGTCTCCTCGTTCACCCACTTTTTCAGACCTGCTAGCGGCTGCTCTTCAAATAGAGTATCGTCTCCAGGAAAGAAGGGCGGAACGTCGCAAACAAAGAAGCCCTGGCTATACTTCAGAACCCTCTGCACACTCACTCCCTGGGCGCTCTACTGCTACCTCTTCCGAAGAACCAATGCAGATCGGCGCCACCAGAGCACCTCTATCCGCTGCTGAAAGATGTCGCAGAAGAGGGAAAGGATTATGCGCCTACTGCGGTTCCGACCAACACCTTCTCAAGGACTGCACAGAACTGCCAAACAAGAGATCGGGAAACGAATACCCTCGGCGTCAGTAGGGACAAGCGACCGGGGGTCTCCCAACATTTCTCATCCTCCCTATGTCTCTCTTTCAGTTTCCTCTTCCGAGTCTAAAGAGGACTCCAGACTCATGGTGATTCCTGTACATCTTGACCTAGAGAGCAGACAAGTTAAGACCCTAGCCCTACTGGATTTTGGAGCGGCGGGTAACTTCGTTGACACCCTGTGGGCAGACAGGGTGGGTCTCCGCCGGATGCCACGGAAAGAAGGTCAGAAGGTTGAAGGAGTGGATGGATCACCATTGTCTTCTGGTCCTATTACCCATACCACAGAGGAACTTTCTTTGACGATAAACCAACACTTAGAAGTCTTATGTTTTGACATCATCCGGGCCGCCCATTTTACCATTATATTGGGCCTCACATGGCTCCGTAGACATAATCCACTGATAAACTGGTCCGAGAATCAGCTGAGTTTCAATTCCCCGTATTGCACTACCAACTGTTTTCTGTTGGAGGTCGGGAAGATCTACAGCCGGTTAAGATTTTTTCCAACAATCAGGTGGGAGACCATGCATTACCCAGTTTTTGCTCAGGGTTTTCCAAGGTGTTTCGGGAGTGCCTTCATGCCAAATTGCCGCCTCATCGGCCAGAGCACTGTACCATCGACCTGGAACCTAATGCCCTGGTTCCGTTTGGTTGGATGTTCTCTCTCACTCAGACGGAGAAACAGGTTCTTCGGAAATACTTAGATACCAATTTGGAGAATGGCCTAATACAACCATCAAAGTCCCCTGCAGGAGCTCCTTTATTTTTCATTAAGAAAAGAGACTCCACTGATCTTAGACCCTGTATAGACTACCAGGGCCTAAATAAGGTTACCATTTGTGACAGGTATCCAATGCCCCTTATCACTGACATCATTGAGGCTGTACAAGGGGCTAGAGTATTTACCAAGCTTGATCTTCGAAACGCATACCATCTGCTACGGATTGCCCAAGGAGACGAATGGAAAACAGCATTCTGTACCCCTCTGGGCTTGTTTGAATATAAGGTAATGCGGTTCGGATTGGTGAACGCCCCAGAGGTATTCCAGAGATTTATGGACAGAATGTTTTCCCACATGCTTTCAATATCAGTTATCATTTATCTGGATGATATCTTGATTTTTTCCCTTAACATGAAGGATCACATCGATCAAGTCAAGCAAGTTCTGGATCGCCTGAAGAAGAACAATCTACCGGTCAAGGCAGAAAAATGCAGATTCGCCGTACCTTCGGTGCAATATTTGGGACATGTTCTTTCTGAAGAAGGGATCGCCATGGACCCAGACAAGGTACACGCCATTCTCGACTGGTCGGCCCCTACTTCTGTCCGGGAGGTGCAGCGGTTCTTGGGACTTTCGAATTATCACAGGAGATTAATTCCGAACTTTTCAGAAGTGGTGTATCCCATTACCCGATTGCTTAAGAAGGAGGCCTACCTGTTGTCCTGGTCCGTTGAGGCGGAGGAGAGCTTCTGTCATCTGAAAAGTCTTTTCTGCTCAGCCCCGATTCTGCAGCATCCGGATCAGACACTACCATTTATTCTGGAGACGGACGCATCCGCCATTCCTGTTGGGGCCGTGTTACTTCAGACCATTCAGGAAGTAGAACACCCAGTCGCCTACCTATCTAAAACTCTCTTTCCCAGCCAACTCAATTATTCAGTTCTTGAAAAGGAGTTACTGGCGATGAAATTGGCTTGTGAAGAATGGCGGCACCTCCTCATGGGTGCCCGCCACCAGTTCCTCATCCGCACAGATCACAAGAATCTGAAAGCCTTACAGGAGGTGGAATGTTCAAACTCCAGACAGGCAAGATGGGCCTACCTGTTTTCACAGTAAGATTTCCGGATTACATACATCCCGGGGTCGCTTAATCGACTAGCTGATGCTTTGTCTCGCAAGGACTCCCACACTGAAACAGTATCTGTTAAGACCGAGCCCATGTTCCACGTAAACCAGATCCTAGCAATGGTGGGTTCTTTTCTTCAAGAGGTGAAGGCCGCTGTCACGCAATAATTGCCTCAATTCTCCTTCTTTTCCGATTCCCCCTTTCAAGTAAATGATGGATGGATGTTTTATAAGAAGAAGTGGCTTATCCCAGAAGGCCCGCTACGCAGGAAGATCCTGAGATGGTATCCTGACTCACGTATGGTGGGACACCGAAGCAGAGACGGCACCCTAGAACTCATCTCGAGGTCGTTTCTCTGGCCTAACATAAAAAGGAGGTGTTTGAATACGCAAGATCTTGTCCAATTTGTGCCAGGACTAAGTATGCCTCGGGCAAACCTCTAGGACTCCTCACTCAGGTGGAGAAGCCGACTCGCCCGTGGGGACTCATCTCCACGGACTTCATAGTGGATCTCCCGGAATCCGAATCATGTACTTGCATCATGGTGACGGTGGATGCTTTTTCCAAGTTGGCACATTTCTCCCCCCTTCTGAGACTCCCTACCGCAACCATGATGGCGGAGACCTTTGCCCGAGACATTTTCAAATGACATGGTCTCCCTGACAAGATAATTTCCGATCGGGGAAGTCAGTACATTTCTAAATTCTGGACAGCCTTGTGTACCCGATTGGGGATAGAAAGAGCCCTTTCTTCCGGTTTCCATCCGCAATCCAACGGCCAAACCGAGCGACTCAACGCCACTCTAGAACAATATCTGAGATGTTTCATTTCCCAGCATCAAGACAATTGGGTCTCTCTACTTCCCACGGCAGAGTTCTCTTATAATAATTCCAAGCACTCCGCCACAGGCCTTTCTCCATTTTTTTGTACTTGCGGAGTCCACCCCCGATTTCTAATACCAGAGGTGCTCTGATTTTCCAACTCACCAGCCGCTGAAGAGGTTTTGAGAAATATCCAGGAGGCTCAGACCAGCGCTTTGCAAGGTTTGGAGGATAGCAGACGAAGGAATAAGGTTGGAGCCGACAGGCACCGTAGAGAATGCCCTTCCTAGAGGACGGGAGACAAGGTGTGGTTGTCTACAAAATACCTTCCCCGATGGACAAGACTTTCCAAACTGTCTCCACACTTCTTAGTTCCTTTTCCCATTCTCTCCAGGGTCAATTCTGCGGCTTATCGTCTCCAACTCACCCCTTCTCTTAAGCGCATTCACCCTGTTTTTCATTCCTCTCTCCTCACACCCTACTATCCAGATCCCCACCACCGGTCTCTCTCCCGGCAAATTCCTGTGTCTACATCCACCCAGGAGGAGTATGAAGTTTCTGCTGTTAGAGATTCTAGGTTTTACCGTGGTCGGTTGGAATGCCTCCTGTCATGGAAGGGTTACCCGGAGTCGGAGGACTCCTGGGAACCAGCTTCCCAGGTACATGCCTCTCGGTTGCTTGCCAGATTCCACCGCTTGCACCTGGGGAAGCCGGGGTGGTTGCAGTCTAGGGAGGGGCATACTGTCATCCGCCGTCACGGCCATAGCCGAAATTGGCGGGTACTTCCACGTTGGAGCTGGAGACTCAGAGGTAGGGTGTTTTAGTCCCTTCTCTGTGTTCTTGCTTCCAGCCTCAGTTACGTGACGCAGCAACGCTGGGAGTATTTAACTCCCCGCCTCCTGGTAGACGCTGCGTTGCAACCCACTTTGGATGCTTCCTGTTTCTGGGTTTCCTCGCTCCGATCCTCTGCCGTCCGCTCTTCGGATTGCCAGAGGGTTTCCATGTCCTCCTGTGTTCCTGTTTTCCTCGGAACGCTACTCCTCACTTCCATTCCTGCTGCTGCTCCGAGCGGTACGCTGCTATGCTTTATTCTGTTCCGGCTACATTTCCCTCTCTCTCTCTCTCTCTCTCTCTCTCTCTCTCTCTCTCTCTCTCTCTCTCTGTCTCTCTTTGACTTTCGGGAATTTCCTGCTGGGCTCCTCTGAGCTGTGCTTGCTGCAATCCTTCTTCCTCTTTCTCTTTCTGGATCCAGTGCCATATCTTCGAACTACCTCAAGGAACATCCGACTTCCCGGACACTGCTACTCCTTGGCTTTGACTTCTTGAACAGCTATACCTCTGCTGCACGCCTCGCACCATTGCTCTCATCAGCGATTGTCCTGTCATCTGGATCGGAAGGGTCAACACAACACCACAGGGTTTTTTCCCTTTTGGGTTTTTCCCTGATTTCTGGCTTGGTTCCAGAAAGGGATTCATGGGACAGCTGTTTAAACAGCAGTCACTGTGGCTTCCCTCCGTGACAAGCACATCCATCTTAAGAAGGGGAGAGACTACCTCGCACGACGACGCCTACAAGAGACCGACAACTCAGACAGCTCAGGTGAGGAGAGTGTGCTTACAGTGAAGAAAGAGATTCAATTGCACCATTCATCATAGTATATTCGGGGTCCCCATATGAGGTCAAATGGAAGTACTTTGAAATGGAAGTAACCACTCTGTGTTGCAAATTGCAGGTACTTGTGGCCTCAATAGGGTGGTGCATGTATGATCTTTGAAATCAATGTCAGGAAGCCAGTCCCCATCAACCGAAACCTTCACAATCAAAGCGAGCATGATTTAATTAGGGAAGATGTGAAACTATGAGAGGTCCAAGGTTGTGCATAAAGCTGCATTTACTTTCTTCATGATCACAAAGAATCGAATTTAGAACCCTGCCTGAATTTCCACAGGGGGACCCACACTATTTGCTCCAGTTCGAGGTTTCTGGAAAACCCCAAACTGGTTTGAAGTTCCATTTTATTGGGTAATTGGGCGGGGGAAGAAGACTGAAGTTGGGACCCATTACCAAGAGGACCCAAGAGTTTGAGATTGTGTCCTCCAAACCTTCAAGAACAAAACCCACTGAGCATCCTCAAAATATCTATGCTCCTTGTGCAGGAAGCCATCCATTATTTGATTTTTTGAGGCCGTTGAAGAGGATAGCAATCATCTTTTCATGGTTTGTTTTTTGCATGGTTGAGTGGCTGAAGAATGTCCTTTATTTTTTTTACTGTGCAAAGTTTTAGTTTATTACAAACTTTCTTATACACATATCATTGTTCCCTTATTACATTTTTACTCAAAAATGATCTTCCATCAACTTTCATTCATTTCCTTCTTTAAAAATCATTGGAAAAATCATAAACTTTCACTTGATAACAGCCATTAAAACGAATTTGAAATTAAAAAAATGAATTAGAATAACTCACAAGAATTTTAATCTCTACCAATTGATTGATCTGCCACACCATAACAACACCACCTAACCAAACCCGACCACCAAGGGATTCCATGTTCAAGAAAGAATTATCTAGCAAAAGATAATCTAAGTAATTTATTACAGCACAGGTCAATTTAAAGTTAGACCTGACTAGCACAGATAACCACCACTCCTTCATATTTCCATTTCTAGGGGCAAATTTTCGCAAAAACAGGCTTTGTTTGCTCTTCAGAGTGAAACATTCCATTAACCAAGTGATTTAAGGATTTGGTCGAAATATTACAAAACTGGCACTTATTGTCTGTGATTGATTTTATCTTTTCTTCTAAGTAGCAATTCCTATGTGGGAAGCAGGTTCAATCGAAGCCTCAAAAATGTATCACGATGGTAACGAGAAGGAAATTTTTTCAAGTCATTTGCGATTCCTTTGACACCACTTTCCAACCCACGTAGATCTATACGGGTTACAAGTTTGGCTCTGTAGTGATACACGAAATTGCAACCTTGCCAATCAGGGCTTTAGATGACAGCAGTAGCCGCTGAAAGCCAATAGTGTATTCAAAGTATGTGCTAAAAATGCTGACAGTAGTCTGTTGTAGCACTTCCATTATGCAGTAGTGAGCTACAAGGAATATGCAGGCCTAGTATGAAATAGGTCACATTATGCATTGTTGATAGACAGGCAGGGAGAGGGCCCCTAGCTCTGTAGCTAATAGGTATTTTTGGAGTGTTTGGAACATCATGGCACCTATATAGCGCTTAGATAGCCAGTCTTAAGCGCTATAAACACTAAGCTATGAGTGCATGCCTTTTAGAGCTTGCAGATGGGGTTAATACATCGCTGCTTCCATCTGAATATTCTGCCTTTCTAACTGTAGCCCTGCATGGCTTTGTAAACAAATCCTGTTCCCCTGAGAAGGCCTGGTACGGCCTTGCCCACACGCTGATAAGGACATTCCAGTGCTTTCGCGGAGAGGGCTCCAAGGGAGGGGTAGGAGCGAGCAGGGAGCATCTCAGAGAGAGTTGGGTTTTTTCCATGAGCAAGCCCATATTTTGCACAGGGAAAGTTCTGGAACTGTGCGTCATGGTGACTGACAGCACGAGATTATAAAATATCCATGCTCCCATGACTGAGGGGGAGATCGTCCTGTGGACTTGATTCGTGCAGAAACAAGTGCCCGGAATTGGCTCTGACGGCGTCCTGCAGCATTGTTTCTCTGAGCGGGGCTTGTTTAGAGCTAGCTTATGAGAGCCCAGGGTCTCCCAGTGCTGATTAAAGGGACGTAAGACTGTGTTTCTCTATGCTTCTCTATATTTCTCTATGTTTATCTAAGTTCCATGTTTCACTATATTTTGCATTTCTCTAAGTTTCATGCTTTGTAATATTCTCTAACTTGAATCCCAAATGTATATGAAATTCACTGCTTAGAATAAATATGCTAAAACTTTGAAAGTGTCATTTGTCACTAGCATGAGATCACTGCTCAGCACAATAGAACCTGTATTTTGGGCTAAATTGGGTATTTTTTGCTCTCAAAGGGCTGGCCCCGAGGAAGATTTTGCCCAGATCACGACAGGCTCTTAGAGTGTTAATCCAGTCATATTCTAGGAGCTTTTTATTAACTAAACATGGATTTCCTTGGAGAGTCACAATGTTTTTACCAATTTCATCCAGATAAGCAAAAATTCTTTCCGACCACTCTCCTAGCAGATCTTGATAGTGTATCAGCCGGTGTGTTTAGAATTTGGTAAGATATCGCTGAGGAGCTCAAGGACATTTTCCTCATCAGGGATAATGATTACCACAATACTGTTACAAATAAGGACTGCAGCCACAATTCAAACCGTATCACAGCAACTGATGTGCTATTTGGAAGGCGAAGAACCTTACGCCAGAAACTTCCTTCTAGTGCATCCCATAGCCTCTTATCAATATTAAAGCCAGCCTTGCTTCCAAAAATTATAATTGCAGCAACCTTTTGATGACAGAACGTTATTACTGGGATTAACGTACATTTCCCGTAGGTTGAATGCAATTTAGCAGCTTGCAACTTTAAGATTTTCATTTTCAAGTCTTCCGTCCACAATACAACTGTCTATGCATTCTAGTTTTTTACATGCCATGAACCATTTGAATTTTTTAATTCTTTTCCCAGCATTCAAATCAAAACGGACAATTTTGGTTTTTATTATGTTTATTTCTAAGTTTTTAGATATTCGTCTACGGTATTTAACAACCGTTGCAGCCCTATTTGGGTGGAATAAATGAGGAGCAAATCATCTGCGTAAGTTACCCAATTTATGTGATGGACGTTGATCTCCGCTGGGAATGATGTATTCTCAGTTAGAGCTGGTAAGTCTGCAATGCATAGTTTAAAGAGCAGAGCTGCCAATGGGCAACCCTGCTTAACACGGTGTTCAGTTATAATTATTTCCGTGAGTTCTCCATCACTGCTTAGTCTTACTTGTATTGAAGTCCTCGAGTGCAGTTGCTTAATTGCTTGTAATAGATCTAACGGCCAATCCCAATTTAGTAATTTTTCCCAAAGGGTGTGTCTATGCTGTCGAATGCCTGACGTAAATCAACGAACGCCAGAAACAGATGTTTCCCACCCTTTATTGCTTCAAGTTCCAAAAGGCTGAGCAGTGTCAGATTCAATTCCACACCCACTCTCTTAGAGAACCCTGTTTGTCTCGGATCTATGATTTCTTTGTCAGCTGCCCATTTAGCCAACCTCTTTTGAAGAAATGTCGCAAAGATTTTGCCGATGACATCCAACAAGGCAATCGGACGGTAGTTGGCTCGATCTGCACGTTCTCTCTTTTTGAAGATCGGCACAACTACCGCTGATTGCCAAGTTGCCGGCAATTTCCTCGTCTTGGAGATGAGCTTGAAGAGGACTGAAATAAATTTGGCCCATTGCACTTTATTTCTCTTTAACCATTATATTTGTCAGGCCATCAGGGACAGCCACACCCGAATTCTTTAATTTCCCAATGTCCTTTATTTGGGGTCTTGCAAGCTTTGATTGGAAACCTCTAGAAGGCCTGGGAAGATATTCACCATTGTTAAAGGAGATTTAACATTGTATCTGTATATTAATCAAACCACTTGGTGCCACCAAAGAGAGAGCTCTCACATAGTCTTGCACCTCTGGTAAAAGCATTACGCTCTTTAGCCATTAACCCCCTCGTGATACCCGGGCTACGTACATGCCTTGTGCTGCTGTGTTCATGTGGCCTAGTGCTTTTTCCAAAATAAAATATCATATGCTGTCCATTTGGCTTTGTTGGTGTCCATTAAGAACTGTTCCTTTTTGTCAGCCAGTAAAACTTCTGCGAGCTCGGATCTTTTTTTATAGTGTTTAAAAGAAAAAATGGTATTCTCAATAACTCATTTTAAATGCTATGTACTATTCAAATCAAAGTTTGTGCCCATCCACTCGGGGATGGAAACTATTGAGGCCAGGAGCATCTGCAGGGAGGTGCCATGGAGGGGTGTGGCCATGCATTTGCCCTTCAACAATGCTTTGTTTTTTTTTAATCTACGCTCCTTTGCATCATCCCACAGTAACATCCCAACAGTATAGACATCCCCTGTAAGTATGAAGAAAAGGGGATGGGGTATGGGTGTACCCGTATACTAAACCCCTCCACCCCCTTTCTCCTGGGATGGGTTCATATTCAGCAGACTGCATTACCTGTGCAGGAAAGGAACCCTGCGAAATGAGCCACAAGCAAGCCATCAACCAGGAGCACCAGTTTAAAATGTATTGCTGTCCTATTTGTGTAAACATAACTAATGCAGTTTTTTTTAATGTTTTTTTTTAATTGTTTTAGCTGAAACAAGTCAACTTTACAATTTTTTGTACAATTCTTTCAAAACTCATGGCAAAGAAGGAGAGAGAAAAAAAGTAAAACCAAAAGAAAATTACAAATAAAGGAGAACATTAAAATAAAAATATAAAATAATCCAGATATAGTGAATTACATATAACTAATGCAGTGCCTCAATAAACAGAACTCTTTTGGCATCCTGCAATTATATATGGACAGTAAAAACAGGGAAGCAATATTTTCTCCCACTATCTAGCAATTGCCATATACTCTAGGACAAGGGTTTGTTTATATAAGTCTAATGGTAATAGAATATCTTTGGAAGGCTGATTAGGTAAAGAAAAAAATAACAGTCGACCCCAACAATATTTTTTCCACCACTGTGATCAAATACAGTACATATCATCGAGTTCTAAAAAACATGGTTTTAAATTAACAGAAAAAGCCACCACAGACACCTCTTTGTTTATCAGCGACGCTGGACGTACAAAACCTTTGGTGGTGATGCTGTTGCTTATTATTTTTTTTTTTTAAATGTATTAATGTGTTATATAGTTCACAAGGAACTTTTCACATAATACACACATTAAAACATCAGAATAAAAAGAAACATGTTAAAACACTTTAACATCAACTTAACCTTTGCATTACACACCATTCCATCTTAACTTCACATTACATGCATAATAAAAACAAGTGTAACTACCAATTCATTACGATAGCTTAATGATAAACTTCCCCCAGGTTAGCATCAAAGGGTCTAATCCTTATTTAACATTCCTAACGGTAGCTCAAAGACAGCTTTTATGAAAGGTATAGCAGCCAACGACCATTTAAAAGATTTGTCCATAAAAATGCGTTGCCATCCTCTTCCTGGGGTTGCCTCCGGAAAATCCTTTAAAAGATGAGAAAAATGAATCTGGCGTTGAATGCTCAATTCAGGGCAATTAACGTCAGATGTTGTATAGTTTCTATCATATTTTCCATTTTACAGAATCTACAACACCTTAAGTTGTGGCATACGCCGCCTCGTGCACCCACAATTTCATTAGTAGGAAATAAATTCAGGCAAAAGTGCAAACACTGGCCGTGCCAGTATTCCCCCGGGCATTTCCTGAGATAATATGGCAATGTTTTGAAGGATCTAACAGTATCCCCATGAATAAATGGTACTTCCTAACATAATCAATAGTATCAATCCAGTCAGTCTCCCAGATTCTCTTTTATACTTTCAATGGATTTGTTAGTTAATACTCCACCAAGGAATCAATGGCACTTAATATATCAACGCACTGTCAGTGCCATTCTACCAGGGAGGCCAGGGAGTTGCTCTCTAACCCACACTTTAGCAGCATGCAGCATGATCCCTCTTCCACCAGGTAAATCTTTTGTAAGAAGTTTACATTTTTCCACTTAACCAGAGCTTACAAAGATACTAAATCCAATTTGTACCTTAAAAATGGGGCTGAAACATTGGTTGGTAACTTTATCCAAAACACTCCTTCGAGCTTGCCCCATTGCCCTTTAAGAGAGAATAGTGTTGTCTTGGCACCATACGTCACCACAGAAACCACCTTTAAAAAATCGCTTACCGGAATTATTGAGAAATGCCCAAATTGCTTGTTTACGAAATCTGCCTGTGCAGATAATGCATTTATCTTTTGTTTATTTACAGCGAACCGCCAGGTTCTGTTTTCTTTTGGGAAGATTGAAAAACCCAAGTATACAAAATAGTCCACTCTCTCTAAGGGTTTCCCACCAATGGACCACTTCAATTGTCATCCTGCCTTTCTTGGGCCTTCTTGGATAATAAGGATTTTGGAACACCAATTGTTAGGTTATTATTTTTTGTGTTCCAAAGCGTTTAACTGATGCTGCAATCCGATTGGCGTATGGTCCATTAAAATCAGGTTGTCAGAATACAATAAGTAGTTAATGATTGTGGCATTTATTTTTGTGGTGAAAAAATTCAATATCCAAAAAGGCTTTGCCCTAATCAGACAAGACAATAATAAATCTGATCGGGCCAGTAAACAGCCTTGCTTCAGGCCTCTTGCCAATTTGATCGGAGCAGAAAATCTGCCTTCTATATCCAATCGAACAGACATTGAGGTGTCCATGTGTAGTGCTACCAGGATCGTCAGTAAAGCAAGAGGACAACCCAACTTCTCCCGTTTGTCCCATAACTTTTTCCTCTGGACAGTGTCAAAAGCCATTGTGAAGTCTATAAAGGTGACATAAAGCTGTTTGTTATTTTTAATTGCCCCCTTCTTTAACAGTTCCAACACAAAACCAAAACCAAAACCATCCATCTCTGTCCCTACCTCTCGACAGAACCCCATTTGAAATAAATCCATCCTTCCATTCCTTTTTGCCCAGGTTTGCAGGTCTCTTGGTACTAGATCGTCCTATACTTGGAAGTGCTTAGGCGAAAACCCTTTTTGAATATTGGGACTACAATTGCTGTTACCCAAGACACTGGCATGGCTTTCTCCCTAAGTATTGTCCTAAACATAATGTCAAGGACAACTACCCAAATTTCCGGATTGTTTTTGCGGATGGTCATCGCCAGGCCATCTGTTCCTGGTGCCATAGATGTTTTACTCCTGGAAATTAGGGGGAACAGATCTTCAGAGTCCCATGTAATCTTTCCGTGTCCCCAAGCTACTCCTGCTCAATGTCATTGTCTGATTTATAGATCTCGGTGAAATGGACCTTGCACATTTCTTCATATATCGGGTTAATTTATGACCCTTTTTGTACCTTGTTGTTATCTTTAATAATTCCAGAAGTCATGCAAGTTGTTACTTGCCATGACCTCGAGAATTTTACGACCGTCCCTGAGTCATCTGGTGACAGTAATGTCATATCTTCTTGGCAGATCCCATTAAGTGAGAGCCATAACACTCTTTGTAAGCAAGATAACCCTATCAAATGTGTGCCTATGCATCGTTTTGCCCAGTTTCCTTTTTGGCAGGCGCTTGTAAATCTGCTCCCAAGTTCCTCAAACACCTTTTCCATCAAACCCTTGCTCAAAATAGCTGTACAATTCCCCAGAGTCCAAAATTCTGTTGAAAACCACCATCTTGTGCTCATTCCAACTTATTTTGTTTCCCCTTACATTTAAGTCTAGGATGAAAGCATAGCCTCTCGAGTTCTGCTTACTTGAGGTTACTGCCCATACGATTCTAAGCGGCAGACGGTCGCTCGCCGAGATTTCCTCCATGGTTAGCAACTCTATCTCATAGTAAATATCCTCTGAAACATAGACATAATCCAAGTCCTCGAGAACATAATCCCATACAAACTAATTCTTGAAAACTTAACGATCTTTGCGCCTCTACTCACCAAAATGGGGAACGCCTCCTTTCGGGAGGGCTGTATCCTAAGACATTAAAACAGTCACAATCACCACTCTAGCTAAAAAACCTGAACTAGATCAAAGAGATGCAAGCAATTTGAGACCTATCACTCAGTGAGGTCGCCACCAAACAACTCCAGGCTTATGTAGAAGCCAACACGATTCTACATAACTAACAGTCAGGTTTCCTTGCTGCACACAGCACCAAGACCGCTATGATCGAACTTCAGTCTCACATGAGGAGTATTGTTGAAGATGGTAACGTGGACTTACTTATTTTGCTTGACCTTAGCACAGCCTTTGACTTGCTGGACCATAAACAACTTAAGCAAGCATTTATGAAGGGAGCTAATAGAAGCAATAGATTGGCTAACATCCTTCCTCACAAATAGGAAATCTAAGGTCCATTCGGGGACAATTTCTCCTATGAAGAAATAATGAACTGTGGGGTTCTTCAGGGCGGTGAGCCTATCGCCACTCCTCTTCAACTTATACAACAGGTACCTCTGTCTGATCCTTGAAAAAATAATCAGTGTATTTTTTACAAATTACGCCAATGATATGCAGCTGCTCATCAAGCTGCGTGGCGATTACACTCAAAACAGCTCTAAGGTTAGTAAAATATACAAAACCCCGGACACTTGGATGACTAATAATTGGTTATGTCGAAACGCTAAGAAAACAGAACTGATGATCTTCGGGATCAACCAAGCCAGAGCTAAACTAAGCCAACAATAAGAGTCCCTGCAGATAAACAACAACCAAATTAAAATCGTAAATAAAGTCAAGACATTAGGGATCCATATGGAGGCCTCTTTAAGTGCTGAGGCTCATGTCTTGCAGCTAAATAAAAACTGCTCTTACTATCTAAGATTGCTACACAAAATTCGACCCTTCCTGAATGAGGAGAACTGCGCCACAGTACCAGAGCAATTATTCTATCAAAACTTGACTATGGAAATGCGCTTTTGTTGGGGGCAAACAAGGGTCAGATTGCTAATTGCTAAAAAAAAATCCAAAATCAAGCCGTAAGAATCATAAACGGGAAAAATGAAATCTGACCATATCAGCGAGGATAGGAGAAATCTCCATTGGCTAACGATGGAGGACAGAATAAAATTTAAAACACTAACTCTGACCCATCCCTGTGTTTATTGCACAGCCCCCGCATACCTCAAAGCTAAACTGACCATGTACGTACCAAGGCGGACCCTTAGATCCCAAGTATTTATATTTAATGTTTTATAGAGCGCCTTAATCCGAAGTGCTTTACAGTTAACACCAAGAATACATAAACATGGAACAGTAGAAGCAATAACAGTAAAAAAGAATCAAACCAGAAAATTGGCATGTAGAACAATTTGCATGAGAAAAGGGGAAGGAAGAGAACAAAGGTAAGGGTACTAGAGGGAGGGAGAGAAGGGTGAGAGGGGGAAGGAAGTCAGGGAGGGGAATGAAGGAGGAGTGATTTCAAAGAGGAACGGAAGGAGGAATAGGTGAGGGAGGAGCGGACAGTAAAAGGTAAGTAGTTCCAGTGTAAGGGGGCAAGGAGCTGAAAAGAGCGGAAACAAGAGGAGGCACAAGGGCTTGGGGGGACCGAGAGTAAGAAAAGATCAGCAGAATGAAGAGAGCGAGAAGGGGTGTAGAATGAGAGAAGAGAGGAGAGGTAAGGAGGAGCAAGGTCGTGAAGAGATTTAAAGACAAGACAAAGGAAGTGAAATTTAAGCTGGGAGTGGAAAGGAAGCCAACCTAAGTGAGAAAGGGAATTGGAAATGGAGACGTGAGGGGAGAGAAGACAGAGGGTGCGGATGACAGAGTGGTAGAGGGATTTGACGGGGGCAAGATGGGAGGCGGGGAGACCTAAGAAGAGAGAAGAACAATAAAAGAGGCGAGAAAAAATGAGGGAGGATATTAAGAGTTTAGTAGCATGAAAGGTGAGAGAGGGACAGATTTTACGGATGTTAAAAAGATGGTAGCGACATGCGCGAGAGGTGAGGGAGATATGATGAGTAAAGGAGAGGGAAGAGTCAAAGTGAATGCAAAGATTACGAGCATGGTTGGAAATAGGAAGATTAGAAGGGGGAAATAGAATAGAAGGAGAGGGAGGAGGAAGTGTGTTAGAAGGAAAGAATAAGGCTCCAGTCTTATCAGTGTTAAGAGAGAGATAGTGAGATGACATCCAGTTTTTAATGGCAGTAAGACAGGAAGAGAGATTGAGGTGTGGATTAGAGGTGAAGGAAGAGAAGGAGAGGAACAGTTGGGTGTCATCAGCGTAGAAATGGTGAGAAATCCCAAAGGAGGAGATGATAGAAGCAAGGAGTGAGGTGTAAAGCGAGAATAAGAAGGGTCCAAGAACAGAGCCTTGTGGAACGCCGTGCTCAAGAGGGAAGGTAGTAGAGGTTTGTCCACCCCAAGAAACAGCAAAAGAACGGTAGGAGAGGTAAGAGGAGAATTGGGGCAACTAGAAACCACCAGATACAAGAAATCAAATGGTCTTGGCTCTACTTTTCACGCAATAGCAGCCACCACATGGAACAAGCTCCCCTCATCCTTTAGGCTTGAGACATCTTACAGCGCATTCCAAAAGAAAAATAAGACCTACCTGTTTCAATAAAAGACTACTGACCAATTCTAGCCCCTCCCTCTGACTGAAACCTTTATGCTATCTGTCTTCTTGTAGAGTGTACGTTCAAAGTCCAATGTGTCCATGTTTTTGGCGCCCAGATGACTGAGGGCTTTGACGCGGTAAAAATAAATAAATAAAATAAATAAAGATGTTTCTTTGGGCAACCCTCTCCCAGGTGTGGTGTAGAGCTTCATCCTCCTTAATATTCCCGTTAAGGAGTAGTAAACCCCATTCCTCCATGAGTTCTCCCCAGGCCCGCCCCCTTCCCCGACTTAGCTTTTCGGGCCCAGAGGCACCTTTTCCAACTGGCCAATCCAAGCACCTGTGGTTTAGATATCCACATATTACAGTAGATTTTAGGCCCCTACCAACCCAACTACACAAGATCTATTCTACCTATTCCAAGAGGTCTTTTGCGTAGTTTTCACATTATTGCAATAATTTTATTAACAGAGTGTCAGTTCTACTTGGGAAGCTTACTTTATTCCATATAAGCTTGATTCCCTATACATATGGATTTGGATTGGCAAAACTCTCCACCTCCACCCTGACCTTATTTGACACACCTGTCAGCAGTCCTGCCGCAGGGGACCCCCATCACCTCTAATGGTTGGTGTAAGGACAGCAGTGTACCCATCAATGGCAGGTGCCTCGGTCAACCAGCATTCTTGTAGACTAAACAAGTCAGTGTCTAAGAGGTCCATGCTGCCTGTCAAACAAGCGTGAGGATCCCCTACAGTTCCAAGATGTCAAAGCAACATGTGTACACACACCACGCATCAGACCTCCTTCATACTGGACCACCTGGCCTCGCATTTAAGGTCGTCGCCACCCATAATCAATCTTCTTTCCTCATCGGCAGCTCCAACCATCTGCCCGCACCGAAATTCCCTGCCATTAGAACCCGCCCCCAATGATCTTATTGTTCATTTTACATTTTCCAATGCTGATGCAGCATTCATAGGCTCTGTCCAGTGCACCCTAGCTGCCTTTGGTGGACCCCCACTACTGATTGGCAGTTTATAGAAGTTGTAGCCCCAGGCTCTGATCACATCCGCTTCTACCAACACCTGATTGAGCACCATACTGGATGCAAAATGGAGTATCAGCTTGTCCATACTGAATCGATTCCAGAATTCCACCTGGCTAATATCCCTTGAGGATAAATCAGCCAGGACCTGTGCTTTCCACAGGATAGCCAACACCTTGGATCAATTTAGAATGACCTTCTCCTGATCCAGAGGCAGTTTCTTCAAGACCACTTTGTTGGTCATCTTCCCCTAGTTATTTTCACCACATTGGATGAATCTCCCCTTACAGCTAGTCTTCATTGCTCTAAAGTCATGAACGGGGCTGCACTGCGATATCCCTATCATGCTCCTTGCAAAGGCCCCCTATTTGTTCAGGGTCTACCCTCTTTCCCAGGGTCACTGGGCTCTCTGGTGGTGCCCCCACAAATTGCATCGATCCAGCCCTCTAAAAATCCTCGGGAGGTGCCAGCAACTGTCTTTTCATCCCCACAGTTTCCCACAGTTTCCCACTCCCTCCCATTATCTGAGTCACACCCCACGTCAAAGGAGTTAACAATTTGGACATGCGGCTCCATGGGGGGAACCATCAACTCCTCAATGCAGTCATCCCCCTTCCTCTCTTGTAAAGTGATGATATAGGGACGTGCCCGCATTGTTCTACAGCCAACCGCCCTCACCCTATTTTTCGGGGCCAGAGGCATAGATAGGTTCTGAATAAACTACATCACCCTCTTTGGGCCATTTCTCTTCAGCCCTCTTTTTGTTTTTCAGTTTCTGGCCCATTATGTTACGAGGTAATAGCCCCTGTCTTTTTTCCCTTTACCCCGGTTAAAAATCTCAAACTTATCAGTCACTATGGCCCTCTCCCCCGTACTTAACTGGTCAGGCTCAATCTTGTTTACCAAATCTTCAGCAACCTGAAGGATGGCTGCGGTCACCTGATAGGAAGGGGGTGACCCCTCCTCACATTCTCTAGTTGACACACCCTCCCTGACATTCTCTAGTTGACACACCCTCCTCATAACACATGGCCGTGTTTGCGACTTCCTCCACCTCACATGAAGACGTTGACATAACACTTAGAAGCGAGGCACAAACCACAGATGTTTGCTGCATTTCCGCCTCCCCCTTGTTTATGGGCACACGGGCCTCTGAACCTATAATATAGCCTTCAATATGTGTTATTTTCGCAATCATGGAGGCGTGCACTTTCTCTTGGGTTGCCACCACATGCACTAAGTCCCTTTGATCATTATTCATTGTTGATAGCAAGTTCCAGTGCCCTTGCAACTGATCCTAGGGTAAGAAACAATTTCCTCTGGTTAGTTTCAGTAGTTTGTATGTGACACTGAACACTTGTATTCAAAGGCTGATTACAGGACTTTAGGTGCATCAGTGGATCACCACCCGACAACCCATTAGGGCCATGCAATTCCTTGGGTTTACCACTCGGGGGGGCGGTCTAGCCATGAAATGCCACCTCACATTTTGAGCAGCCACCTCCTCTGACCTGGGTGACTTTAGTCCATTCACCCTCGATGTCAACCCTTTAGGGAATGCATAGCTACAGCTCTGTGTGTTACCCTTAAAAGGGAAAGGTAAGGGAACTGATCTCCCCGTTTGGATCTCCATGGGGGGGGGGGTGATACCGCTACTAATTCACCCTCCTGGAGCTGGTTACTATTTAGTTGGTCACCCATCTTCCCTCCCCCAACCTCTCAGTATCATTACCCCTATCTCTCTTTGTTAAATCTCCCCTCGTGCTAAAACATTTTGGAGTTGAGGAATATATGATGGAGCTTAAAGTCCGCTCCTACCCCTCTCTTATTTGGCCTATATGTTCTTTCCCCTGCTGGTCTCCGGTAGGGAGAATTCTCATTGATGTGCTAATTCCCTTCAACCTTAGAGACCCCCAGCACTTTTGCTGGACTTAATACTTTTTAATGTTAACCTTGGAGTGAGTGAGACCTTTTTCTCACTCTCCCATGTGTTTTTACCTGATTTGGATTTAGTGTTGTTCACTGTTTTTGGAGTCTGACAAACTCCATAGGCACCTGCTCTTTGTATGGTGACACACAGCACCTTCAGGCCAGTGTCACTGAGAAATCCTTTAGATTTCTCATAAGGTTTAACTACCTTTTCTTGTGTGAACTACTGTTCCAAAGAATGTTAAGTGAAATTGACTTTACTTTCCTTTTCTCTTTGTAGGTCCAGCAAACACCATATTATGTGGAGTGCTGGGGGGTTAACAAGTAGACCCTTACCCTACTATCTCTAGTAACATTTTTAAAGACTACTTTAAATGGCTGATAGCAGTGGTTTCTTTTTCCCTACCATTGTGCTTTTAAACCACAGGCTGAACCCTCAGCTGCAGTACAGTACCTGTGATGTTCGCCTGCCGGCACGGCAGGCGTGGCAGATGCGGAGCAAGGCCCTCGCGCAGGGATCGTGCTGGGGTCGCAGTGCGCGGGGGCGGCGCAGCAAGTAAACACACGACTACGTTCGTAGATGCATAAATCCGGACTGGCGTTAAGACGCCAGTTCCGGTGATACCTTTATTTCTACTTCCTGCTGTCGTGTGTCACGTGACCCTGCGTCTTGGGACACGTGACACCACATTCCTCCCCAACTTGGAGGCAAAACTCCCACGGTTAACATAACATTTTATATTGAGTCTTACTTCTGAATAGGTGAATGTCTCTGTCTCTGCTGCCGTCTTCTTTGGCATATTTCGTCTACTACAAACCCTTGAAGGCGGGAAGATGGTCTGGGCTTTTCTCTCAGACTGTATCGGGTGCTTCTTTCTCGTGGCGCGTTTTCCGTGGCGGCCTCCACTTCACCATTTGCTTCTTCCGGCGCTTCTGTGGTCTGCTGTGGCGTGGGTGTTTGGGGTGAGTGCATTACTCCTCCCCTCTGGGGTGACCGTTGCTCTTCCCACATTTCTTGTGGCACTTTCCTGAAGTGGGAGACGTTTCTGGTTACCGTCTCCTTTCCGCGGGTTGCCGTAATCATGCTGTGGTTGGTGGTCGTGACGGTCCATGGGCGTGCTTCGAAATTGAGGGACATTTTCTTCGGTGGTGCCCGGTTCCTGACGAGGACCGTGTCACCCGGGTTTATTTCTCTGTGGTGTGCTCGTCGAGCAATGCTTTCTCGCTCGTTGTGTCTTTCCCGTCTTGCTTCTATCTCGATGATGTCTGGGTCTGGCGCTGTCCAGTCTGGGTGTATCGGTAGCTCTGCCTGGATGGGAACTCCAAACATGAGGGCCGCCGGACTGACCCCTGTGGCTGAGTGTGGGGTTTGTCGGTGTGTCCTCAGAAATCGGTATACAGCCTTCAACCAGGGGTGTCCTTGTTCCTTGGCGATCCTGATGATCTTGTTCAGTGATCCCATGAAGCGTTCTGCGTCACCGTTTGCCTGTGGCCATCTTGGGGTGATGCGTTGATGTTTAACGTTGACCTCTTTGAAAAATTCCCTTAGTTCTTGACTGGCAAACAATGGGCCATTGTCACTTTTCATTTTCTTGGGAATGCCATGTGTGGCGAATATTTTCTCCAATGTGAGGATGGTGGTTTCTGCGTTTGTCGAGGCAACATGTTCTACTTCCGGGTATCTGCTAAACTCATCTATTACTACTAGCAGGTATCCTTCTCCAGCGATGGTGCAGTGGTCCATACTGACGGCCTCCCATCGTTTTTGGCTTCGGGGGGCGCAGCTGATTGGTTCGGGGTTTGCTGGTCTCCGTGATGCTTGGCATGCTGTGCAGGATTCTACGAGTTCAGTAATTCTCTGGTGCATGTTTGGCATCCACATTCGGGACTTTATGTAGGCGGTCGACTTGACAATCCCTTGGTGTCCACTGTGGGCCAGCTTGAGCGCCCTGTTCTCGAGGGATTCCGGTAATATGATCCTGTGTCCTTTCAGTATTACTCCTTCAGGGGCTACAGATAGTTCATGTCTGATGCCGAATAGGGCCCTGAGTTTGGCTTGGGCAGTGGTTGTTCGGTGGGACATTGACATGAGGTAAGTTTTCCAGTTACCTGACTGTATGGCTGCGGCCGTATGTTTTAGGACTGTGTCATCTGCTGTTTCTTGCACTACTTCCTGCAGTGTCAAGGCTCGTGGTCGGGCGCACGCTACCACGTGACAGACGTGTTCGTCCGTTTCTGTTGCGTGGTGTTGTTCTTTGTCAGTGGCTGGCCGCGGATGGCGGGACAGGTAGTCCGCCGGGTTATCCGATCCTGGGCGGTATTCTACTTCAATGTTGTAGGGTTGCAGCTGCAACATCCACTTTTCAATACGGGCGGGAGGATGTGGGGCGGAGCCTCGGAATATCGGGACAAGGGGCTTGTGATCGGTGAAAACTTTCGCGTAATACAGTTCAGGTTTGGTGAGGGCCCTGCTGGCAAACGCGATTGGAAATATCGTGCCGTCTTTATCTGTTTGGGTCAGCACGGCTCCTAGGCCAGCTGGGCTGGCGTCGACAAGAAGTTCGGTCTGTCGGTCTACGTTGAAGAACGCCATGGTGGTGGAGGCAGACAGGGAGTCTTTTATTTGTTGAAAGGCCAGTTGGTGAACCTCCGTCCACTCCCACTTTTGGTCTTTCTTGGTTAGCTCCCTGAGTGGGCTGGCAATGCTTGCAAGATCAGGGATGAACCGTGCACAGTAGGTGGCCATGCCCATAAAGCTTCTCACTTCCGAGGCTGATTGTGGTGGTTCAAATTCTTTTATGTCTTGTACCTTCGATGGGTCTGGGGACACTCCTGCTGCACTGAATATGTATCCGAAAAAACAGAGTTCCTTTTTGTTGAATTCGCATTTGTCTGCGTTGAGGGTCAGTCCGGCATCCTCGAGTCTCTTTAGGACTGCTGCTAAGCGTTGGTGGTGGTCGTCTTTGTTCGATGCATATACAAGGATGTCGTCACTGATGTTGGTGGTTCCCTCGAGGCCCGTGATGACTTTCCGGATCTCATGCTGAAATACTTCCGCCGCCGAGGATATCCCGAAGTTGAGTCTCTTGTATCGCATCAGGCCAAGATGGGACGAAAATGTTGTGATGTATCTGGATTCTTTTGATAGTTTTAGCTGATGATAGCCGGACCGGAGGTCGAGCTTGCTGAAGATCGTCGCTCCCGTGAGGTCTACAATGAGCTCGTCGATGGTGGGAGTGACATGGCGCTCCCGGCCAATAGCTATGTTGGGGAGCCGCATGTCGATACATATCCTTACCGCGCCTGGTTGTTTTGGTTTCTGGGCTACTACCATCGGCGAAACCCACGGGGTTGGTCCAGACGTCTTCTCGATGATTCCTGCGTTTTCGAGCTTGAGTAGTTCCTTTTCTACGGCCTCTCTCAGGTGGAATGGGATTCGCCTGTGCCGTACTGCTTTGGGTTCGATGGAGGGGTCTATGTGTAGCTTGACCGTTCTCCCTTTTAGGCGCCCGATGCCTTGGAATAGCTTTTTGTGCCGCCCTAAGAGGTCGTGTAGTTCATCGTGTTGCGCACTGAATGCGAAGTGTATCAGCTCCAGCTTTTCGGCTGTTTTGCAGCTTAGGAGGGTTTCGGACCCGGCGTCTACCACGTATATTCGGGCTCGGCAGCTGGCGTTACTGTGAGCGAAGTTGGATTTGAACGATCCTCGCACAGGCAGGGGTTTCTTTGATCCATAGGCGTATAGCCTGACTTTCCTCTTGAGGAGCTCTGGTCTGGGGTTGAGACTGTTGAATGCGGTCACTGGCATGACGTTTACTGTGGCACCGGTGTCAATGATTACTTTCAGTGGGTCTCCATTGGAGAGGATGGTGCATGTTGGTCTCCTCTTCTGTCGTGACTTCCGTGGGTCCACTGCTGATATTAGGTGCACTCGGTGTATTCGCCTCTTCCCCTTCTTTCTCCTTTCTTTTCCTTGCCTTTCAGGGGACGAGTCGCTGTTACTCTCGTCGCTTTCGCTCGTGGTTTGGGATCTTTGTGGTTCGTCGACTGCCCTAGCTTTCCCTCTCCGCGTTGGTTGGCGGGGTTCCTTGGGCACGAATCTCCTCCGTGGTTCTTGTGATGGCCGCGGGTCTGCGTATCGGTCGTTTTTGTTCGGTGGATTTAGGCAGACTGCGGCGTAGTGGTTCAGGCGGTTGCATTTTCTGCATGTTGACCCCCATGCCGGGCAGGAATCTCCTTTATGCCATGGACCTCCGCACCACTTGCACGATTGGTCGCGCCTTTGTGGTGGTTGCATTCTCGGGTTCTGTTTCGGGCGGGTGCCCTGGTGTCGGGAGATGGCTGCTACGTCTTCTGTCGGTCCCGGGTTGTCTAGCGGTAGCCTCTGAATGGCTGCTTCCATTACTGCTACCTGGTCCTCAGTTTGTTCGCGGAGTCGTGCCATCTCGAGGATGCGTGATAGCCGTACATTCTTCTCCGATAGTATCGCCCTCCTCAGCTTCTCAGATGAGATGCCATTGATGATTTGGAGGCGGATGGCGAACTCCTCGTCTGGAAATTCGCAGCCTACAGCCATTTCGCGAAGGCGAGCGTGGAACTTGTCCACTGTCTCTTTTTCTCGTTGTCTCGTCATGCAAAAGTGAAACCGCTCGTAGTCGGGGTTGAGGTCCGGTTTAAACATATTGGAAAGGGCGGCTTTAGCTGCAGCGTAGTTGGCATCGCTACCTCTGTTTGGCGTGGCGTTGAATAGGCGCAGGGCGGCAGATCCTATGTTGAGGAGGAGAAAGGTGCGCATTTTTTTGGGCGCAGTAATGTCTCTCGCATCAAGATGCATCTCGAACTGTTGTAGCCATATTTCCCATCTGATGGCCGCTCCGTTGGTGAACGGGTCGAAAGGTGGCATGAACGCGGTTAGCGAGGGGTCAGTGCGTTCCTCGGTGAGGCTCCTCCTCGACGTGGACCTGGCGCTGGTCTCTGATGGGCTGAACGTCGGGTCGGACATGTTGCGTTGTGCAGTGTTGCGGCGCTGTGTTGCAGCTTACCGTGTGGTGGTAGTTGGGCCTGGTGAGCGTGCGGCGCGTGGTCCCACGTGCGGCGTCTTGGCAGGGTAGGCTGTGTGTGGCCTGCGTGGATTGCTTCTCACTTGTCGTGGGGCGGCGATTACTGCTGGATGCGGCTGCCAGGGTTGAGGAGGCTGCTCCCTGGGGTGTTGTTTAATATGATTTATATATATTTTTTTTTTCTTGTTGGGGCCCTGGGGTACTGGGGCCACTCTTCGCCGCCGCTGGAGGGTGACTCCGATGGTGGGCGGGGCCGGCGTCGCTGTCTTGCCGGCTCCGCGATAGTGTAAACGCGGGTCCGTGGGTGCGATGACTCCCGTTGTTGTCGGGGCTCGCAACCCACTTACCGCCTCGTCGCCAGTGTGATGTTCGCCTGCCGGCACGGCAGGCGTGGCAGATGCGGAGCAAGGCCCTCGTGCAGGGATCGTGCTGGGGTCGCAGTGCGCGGGGGCGGCGCAGCAAGTAAACACACGACTACGTTCGTAGATGCATAAATCCGGACTGGCGTTAAGACGCCAGTTCCGGTGATACCTTTATTTCTACTTCCTGCTGTCGTGTGTCACGTGACCCTGCGTCTCGGGACACGTGACACCACAGTACCCATGGGTGACCATTTTGCCAAAATGTTTCTTGTCTTTTTTCTCTTTTTTCTGTTTGTGAGATCTTTCTTGGGTTTTACTCTGTGCGCTGAGATAGATTTGAGCCCTTTGTTTGGCTTGCCTTTGGCGGGCTTCAGCCCTGAAGCCTGCCCCTGACTCCAGTGTGTTCGGAGGACAGGATCTGAGGGAGGGTCCTGAAACTCCACTGTCCTTTGTCTCTAGAAATGCCTGAATGCAACTAGTCCTGATTGGCTGCACAGCCCCACCCTGTGTGATTGACCGCCTTGGCTGTGCATGAATGGGAAAAACCTGCTTAAAAGGCGAGGGTTTTGGTACTACAGGCAAAGTCGACCACTGGGAGAAACACCCCACAAAGAAACCATGAACGAAGTTTGCTGCAACCTCCTGAACATCTGAATTGCCCGAGGGAAGCCCTGCTGCTGTGTTGAACTGCTTTTTCACCGCGACAGAGAAGCTCCGTACGGAACAACTTCTTCCCTTGGGTTAGTGGTACAAACTAACGCCGAGACGAAGTCCACTGGACCAGCATCCCCAAATTGCTGTGCCTCTCCGTTGCTTCGGAGGCCCATGCCAGGGGTCGAGTGTCTGTAGTCGAGTGAAACGTCTGCAGTGGTAACAAATCAGACTAGAAGCTCCAGAAGCAGGACCTCCAGATCCAGAGTCCCCTCAGCAGAGTGCAGGACCGAAGGAGTGAAGGAAGTCCAACCAGTATCCACGATCCGCATCAGTGCACTTTGCTAAGTGCTGAAACCGCAAAGTGCAGCTGAACCGAAAAGAGCCCGTAGCTGCTGAGGACCTCCCAAGTACCACCACAGAAGCCCTCCAGATATCCTCCCTCTTGTCCCCATGACTGAGGCTCAGGAACAAGGATCTGCACCGCTGTAGCAAGTCAGAAACCAGCTGGACCACTCTTCTAACCAGAGGTACTGTTTAGGCTTGGTGTACTTACCTCACTGTCTGTAGCCGCACTTTTCTCACTTGGTAATTGCATTGGCATACCTACTTTTCAAGTTGATTCCAACTCCCTTCTCACAAGCTTAACAGCTTGTGACCCCTACAAGTGATTTTATTGAACCTCTCTAACTTTGTACAAAACATAGATCTATGAAGTGCGTCAGATCCATAGACTGTGTGCCAAATGACTTTGGCTGTCCTGGCTCCCTGAAGACTCTTCGAGTCCATTGACTTTGATACTGTTTGTCCCTCATAGGTAGTAGCTTGTTGTATACAGTTACTACTGAGAAAGGCTTATCTAGATTTGATTGGAAGATTTATTTGTCCTCACATTTACTGAGCAACTGTTATAACCTTTTTACTTTCCTAATCCTTTCCTTTCTACAACCTCAGAATCTGCAACGTTTACTAGTGAGCTATAAAATGCCATTACTGTCAGGGGCGTAGGAAACACATAAAATCGGGGGGGACAGGGGATATCTTGGGGACTTTGCTTTATTTATTTATTTATTGTGTTTTAGTCAAAGAACTCGACTTTTCGCAAAATTAGAATTAAAATAGCAGTACGTATTAAATTACAAATATCACTGTATAAAACAAGAGAAAAAAAGAAAAGAAAACAGAAGAAAATTAAAGGATGCAGCAGCAAAGAACATGTCTTTGTATGTTGCATTTCTGGATTTTTCATCTGACTATGAGCTCATGGTAAGAGAGAGGAAATAACAATTACTTCCAGTGGGCCACAGCTTGGACACCAGCTTGTTAAGAGGCAGATCACCAGTAAGTGGACTCCTGCCAAATAAAGGAGTTGCAGCCTTTTCTACCAACTGCAAGTTGCTACTTTTTTGTGTGGGGCAAGGAGACATGTGTGTCTCTTGGAATGGAAGGATGGGGGTTTCAAAGAAAGAGGGAATCTTGTTTGTACATCTGAGTAAGCCCTGTTATGGGAGTAGAGGGACCAGGTGTGTGATGTTACTGCTATGACTGTCCCCAGGGAGTCAGAGGGGGGGGACAGCAAACAAGGACAATGTGCGATTGCAAGCCCACCCACTTATAAGCACTCCCCAGGTCCGCGGCCTGATGTGTCGGACCCGGGGATGCCTACTAGGTGGGGTGTATGTGGACCCAGGGGGGTGGCCAGAGGGGCAGCCCGCTACGTGGGTTTTTGACACTTTTTCCTCGGGGTGGGCACAATTCACTCTGCAGAGAAAGTTGCACATGCTGGGCAACATTCTCCCACTTTAACAATGTCACCCAAAGAGCGAAATTGGCCATTTGGAATACCTCTTTTGATTTATTATTGCACAATCCACACTGATGGGTTCAAGCACCTGCTTAACGCGAGATGGCAATTAAGGGCATTTGCCAACGCACTCAAGAAGCACAGGACACCCTCTTACCAGCGACATGCCACGCTCACTCATTCTGATCACGAATTGCCATTTATCTGGGGTCATGTTAAATGTATTTATTTATTTATTACATGTGTAGCATCACGCAAAACCCCCAAACATCAAGGCGCAAAGTAAACTGCATGCAGTGGACCACTTCCATTGGCACACGTTTTTACTTTTCTGCCACAAAATGGAAGATTTTAGCGTAAAAGGCAGGTGAAATCACATTGCTTTTCCACTTTGGAAAGCGATTGCTGGCGCAATTGACAATGGCTTCCTCTGGACTCCGCCGGCTTTTACCAGGTTTCATTTCATAGCAGATCCCAGAGGAATCCCTTTCCTTATTTCCAGCATGAGAATCCATGCTGGCAGTAAGGCCGCATTTGTCTGGTGGAGTGGGAAATACAGGGGGTCCCGGTGTGTCCACTCGGCTCCCGAACTCCACACTGAAAATGCACGAAAATCTGGCCAATTAGAAAAAATGACAGTAATCGTGTTTTCCACCACTTTTTCTGAACCAATTGACCTGGAAAATGCTGTGTTGCATCGGAAGCTGAATGCATTTACTCTGCCTATTATCCCACCGGAAGATTAAACCAGGTGCTGAACACAGGTGTTACATATTCCTGTGCACAATCGGCATTTGGAGCATTAACTAACTGTGCTACCTTACAAATGATATCTCCTCTGGGGCTTTACTGTCTTAACCCCTTAGCTGCCATGGGCATTCCCCCCAGTGCGAAGGCCTTTTTTGGTGATTTTGGTATGTCGCCATTCAATCCCTTGTAACGTCTTTGTTACATGAGATTTCTCAGCCAAAGTTGGCCCCTTTTTTCCCACATGTAGGCGGTCATAACGCCACCCAGGAATCCTTGTTTGCTGTAGGGGGGGGTGAGAGAAAATGACCCAGAAGGAGAACATTTGGATTTTTTTCTTCAGAAAATGCCAATAAAATGTTCTACAAAGAAGCCTGTGGTGTTTACCTTGTAAGAGCTAGGAACAAATGGTTTTCTGTGCTGGATTTGACATTTGCCAGGCTTTCAAGAACAGATTGAGTGGAAACCAAAATAACATATTTTGATATGCTGATCAGCCATTTTGTGAGAGGTAGGCGATTTTGGCGTTTTTTGTCATGTGTTGTTAGCCGCATGTTTCAGTGGGTGACCAGAGTGAAATGTCTGAAAATTGTTTTTTTCCACCAAATTTCAGAGACACTTCCCTCTGCCACCCACCGAAACACGCCACCTTCACACATTCCCACAGGTGTCCCGACGAAAACGGTACCTCACATGTGTGGATGCACCTACCTCGGCGAAAAGGGAAAAGGCTAACCCACTGATAACCCCAAGCCTTTCGGCAAAGCAGATTTTGCTCATGTGGACAACCTACAGGTTTGGGACTAGGGTGTCGAAGCCACCAAGGAAAACAGAGAACCCCATGCATTTCCGAAAACAAGAGACCCTTGTGCCCTTTCCACTAAAAACATCCATGGTGGTTTAGTGACCCCCACACCCACCCAAAACAAGTTATCATTTTTTTGTTTTTGTTTTGTCTCTTTCCTAGGGGCAGATTGTGCTAGCAAACTGCCCCCAGGGAGGGCTACATGTGATGCCCCCCATCCATTTGGAGTGGGAGGAGAGGACCACCCCCCCTTTCCACTAAAAATATCCATGGTGCATCAGTGGCCCCCCACACCCACCCAAAACAAGTTATAATTTGTTTTATTTTTGTTTTGCCCCTTTCCTAGGGGCAGATGGGCACATGTGTGTGGCCATCTGCTAAGGGAGGCAACGGGGGGGGACATAGTGCCCCAGGCTTGGGGGTGGCTCTGCCAATATTTTGTAACGCTCACCTGGCTCCCACGGAGGCTCTGGTCTGGGTTGCTGTGGCCTCTTCAAGCGTGATGCGCAGAATTCGGACCACCGATTGAACAGGACCCCCAAATCTTGCTTGTCTGGCCCGTAGGAATATCCTTCTGCAGATGAGAAAGGGGATTAACTGTCTGCTGAATAGTGTGCTTGCTCCCCCTATCCCCCTTCGTTCTTCTCTGATTCCTCCAAAACCCCCGGTTTAAGCTCACCTCATGGTTTGGAAGGATGAATTCTCCATCCTGCTTCTGGGGCAGGGGCGCGCGTTCGTCCAGTTACTGCACTGGTTTTCAGAATGGCGCTGGCACATCCCCTTGACTTTTCTGAGCGATACGCCGTAAGTATGAAGATGCAAAAGTTCAAGGGTGAGCCTCCTTTTAAGTTGTCTTTTCTGTCCTTTATTTCAGGTGCAGAACAAAGGCGATGCGTTGAGGGGTTAAATTGCCGGTGGTAAAATCAGGTGAGTTAGTGATGAGGGCGACCCCTCTAAATGTCTTCATAATTCCCCAGTAATGTCTTTTGTCCTTTCCCCATAGGGGCCGGGGTGCGGTACCTGCCAAAGATGCGGCGCCGACCCCAGATGTGGAATGGTTCACCAAGAAAAGCCGGTAAGTAATATGGCTGAAAATTCGGCTTTCCTCTTGTGTTCCCTTGCTCACCTTTTGTCTCTTCTTCTCTCCCCTAGGTGCAGAGATGTGGCGACCGGTGCTGAGAGCCGCGATGGAGCCGGGCGGCGTCTCGGGAACAGGTGAGTGAAGCGCGGCGCTGCAGCGAGCAACGCGGTGCTTTTAAATGGAAGTCTTCCTTCAGGAATGCTTGCGTGAAGATTCCGGTTGCAGGTAAGAAGGTTGAATAAGTTCTTGGTTTTCACCTTTCTCTTCTTTTATTCCCTTACAGGTGTTTCAGGTTTGAGGCGGGCGTGGCTGGAGTCCAGGTGCAGGAGTAGACACAGTGAGCGTTCAGCTGCTGGGGTGCAGAACAACGCGAAGCACGTGTGGCTGTCCGGGCGTGGCTTAAATAGCTTTGGAAGAAGTTACAGGTGAGTATTCTTCCACAGCCCCACCCAAGTAACAAAATAGTTCCTTCAGAAAAATAGTCCCTCCTAAGTCTCTTTTGGCGTGGTTCTTCATACAGCATGGTCTGCATCAGGTGAGTGTGCAGCATGATCTGCTTCAGGGAAGTGCACCAAACACTTCCCCTTATGAGCCTGGCGCCTATGGCGCCAGGACTGATGCCCAACATGAGCCTGGCGCCAACGGCGCCAGGACAGAGTCCAAAGAGCCCCTATAAAGGGCCGCTGGGCTTTTACCCGGGGGCATGATGCCTGCTCCCGGGGGTGCTGGGCCTGGCCTGGTGCTCCGGGGGTAGGCATCATCACATATTTGCAGTGGCCTCCCCCAACTCCAAATGGATGGGGGCATTTCATCTACCCCTTCATAGGGGCAGAAATCTGCCCCTAGGGAAGGCTACATAAGGTGCCCCCATCCACTTAGGGTGGAGGGAGAGGGTCACCCCCTTTCAAACACAAAACATCCTGGTAGTCTAGTGGGGACTCCCCACCCAAAACAAGTTATAATATATATATTTTTGTTTTGCCCTTCCCTAGGGGCAGATGGGCACATGTGTATGGCCATCTGCCCCCAGGGGGGTCAAAACATACTGCCCCAGGCTTGGGGGGGTGGCTCTACCAATATTTGCAGTGGCCTCTCCCCCCACCCCAAATGGATGGAGGGCATCTCATGTACCCCTTCCTAGGGGCAGAAAGCTGCCCCCAGGAAGGGCTACATAAGGTGCCCCCCATCCACTTAGGATAGGGGGGAGGGCCACCCCCCTTGCAAAAATCCTTGGTGGCTAGTGGTCCCACCCGCACCCACCCCACCCAAAACTACATTTAATAATTATATATATTTTGTGTTTGCCCCCCTTTCCTGGGGGCAGATGATCACCCATCTGCCCACAGGATATTGCCCCCATTCTTTGGGGGCCACGGGGGAGAGGGCAGCTTACATAGTAAGCAGCCCCCTCCCCCCACTTCAAAAACAGATCCCTGCACGACACACCAAACACATATTCTGGGGGGATAAATGACATTACAGCCCCCCACTTACAATTGTGGGGGGGATTTGTCCCCCCTACCACCACCCCATGTCCTACGCCCATGATTACTGTCCTTGTGATTGAAGTCACCTCAGGGTGTAGGAATTGTGTAAGAAGCATATCCAAAGATTATCCACCAACTTGTTTTGATTCTGAAAAGTAATTTTAAAGCCTATTTACATTGTTACAACAAATTGCCTTCATAAAGAATGCTTATTTAAAAATTGATGTTAATTAAATATATAACTAGTTATAACTGAAACCTAGAGTGCAAGTGTTACTTGCATTTACGGATTTTATTTGTACAGCTCTAGAGCTCATATTTACCCCTCTTGAGATAACTCACTCAAACTACTGTGTAGTACAGACCTATACCAAAAGGTGGGTTGCCTAAAACCAAGCAGATAAGTGTTGTGTAGTCTCACACAGTGTGACTACCAATTCTTACCCAACAGTCTCCCATAGCTTGTTCTTTTGGAGACACATTAGGGAGGCTTCTACCTCACAGGGCGGGTTCCCCAAACCCCCCGCCATAGTGAAGCCAGAACTCCTACCCTTCCCCGCAACCAGAAAAAGATAATTCCCTGAAGGCTAACAGCTCCAGGTCTGTAATTTCTTCCTGGGGGAGATTAGGCCCCAGTGTCCTGTCACACCCCAATACTGCCACAACCTGGGCACCCAATAACACTGAATTCTGCACCATTTGCCCCATACTTTGACCCATCTACCCCCCATCTCAGTGGACCCAGGGTTAACCTGTGTCTGATGGTCGACCCTAGGGGGATCGGAGTAGAGGCACGTGGCACATTCAAAGTCTTGTCCCCATTATCAGATCGAAGGCGGCAAGCTTTCCTCCTAGTTTCAAAGAATGCCTCTTTAGAAGCATGTGGCGACCGAACCAAAGTTTTTGCGCAATGACCTTGTGCCACCGGTGTTAAAAATCCTTTTTCCAGAGGCCACCAGTGGGCGCGTGAATGCACACTGCCTAACAAACCACCTCCAGTTCCCAAGGGTCGAAAAGCAGATTGAGACCCTGCCTGGAACCCCCCCCTCCGACAGTGCACCAGGACCCTAGTGGTCCCTGAAACAGCACGCCACACGCCGGTCCAACAACAGAGTGAATCAACCAAGTAGAAGAGGAGATACCAGCACTTGAACGGCCAGCAGGAAAGGGAAAGTAAACCCACCGCCAAGGAGCTGAGCACAGAAGGCTCGGACCACAGCAGGAATGACGGGCAGAACAGAGAGGTGAGGAGGCCCTCGGGAGTAGGGTCAGACTGCTTGTGGGGTCATACGACCTCCCCACGCAGAAATGCCCCAGTCAACGAGAAGCTGGGGGAGAGACTGGGGGAAGGAGGAGGAACACAAGCAGCGGGCACAAAAAGCCAGTGGGGGCCCAGGCTGTGAAAAACTGTAAAGAGCAGTGGGTCAAGGAAAGGGACCCATCGAAAACCACGGGGGACCGCTGAAGGAGTCAGCCCCCCAACTGAAACTGGGTGTGTGCTCCTCTCCTATGGTGCACCAAGTGACTGTGTGGGACTAAAACCAGGAGTGGGCCCGCAGGTGGGAGCAATCAAGACCCTGCAAGAGGGAAGGAGCTGGAGGAAGACCACTGTAGAGGAGGTACCAAGTAAAGCCTGCACTCCAACCATCCATTTTGAAGTACCAGGAATGTTTACAATGAGATATGTAACATATGATGAGCAAATAAACCAGAAGAGAGCCACAGTGGGGCTCTGTCCAGTACCTATCAGAAGAACAGCACCTATTGAAATACTAGTACCAAGGAAACCATGAACAGTAAGGTCTCCATTGAGGAAGCCATATCAACCAATGAAACGAAATGAAGATCATCTAAATACAGTCCCTGAACAAACCAAAAAGGTCTTAATTGAAGACGAATGGTGACATCACAAGAACCTGGACTGACTCACATATAGAAGATATAACGACCTGAGAATGATAGAGACTAAATGCCATGAATAAAGAATATCGTGAACCTAAAGTGAAAGGACAATGTCAGACGTAAGAAGCTTAAGCCATGAGCATGGTGAAGATATTCAGCCAAGTTTACACATGTACATATGCTTGGAACCGCAAGACAGCTAAGAAAATCATGCGGCTTGCTATGCTTAGTAGAAAAAGTGCGGCAAGCGCCACTATACATAATCTACCTCAAAGAAGTACATTATATAAGTATATTTCCACTTTGCACAAGAAGCTGAATCAACCAAAAGGTTACTAAAATGAGAAGAGTTTCATATTTGGCAAAATCAAGACTACAGCGGCAGAAACGAAACTCAGCAGAGGCAAATCGTGCCTGGAGAACCAAGGTTGTATCTGTCAAGATGGACAAACAGCGGCTACAATTAATTGAAGCAAAGAACAGAAGATACTGCTCTGAAGGGTCAAGATAAGAAGCCGAAGGCAGGCAGTGGGTGAAACGAAAGTCAAATACACAAATTGTACCAAGAAGAGGCAAATTCACGGTGTCTGAACCACGTGACCAGCCGAGCGAGCAGAAGTAAACCTCTCACACCTACGCATGGAGCCTTATCGTACCCATCCTCCTTAACTTTCTCAGACCCAAGAGGCAGACTCAAGGCCATACTACAAGGCAGTAATTGACACACAGCCACTAAGGTGATGAATGGCTGTAATATAAATTGATGAAAACCTGGGGTACAGACTTACTCCCTGCACCTGGCCTCATTATTTTGCGTGCTGCTAAGGGAAGTGGAAAAATATGGGTGGGGTTGGTGCCAACCTAATCACAAGGGACCAAGTAAACTAGGTTCCTTTAGTCAATAGAACCAATGAGACGTCATACTCTTAGTGACGTCTACATTAGCTAGTTTGAAGCTAGAGCTTAAATGCCCCACCTGACAGTGTTTACCTTATCCCCTTACTCCGTTACCATATACAGATATAGTACCTATAGTAAAGTTACCTTTCCTGAACCAATAGAATTGCATGCCAACTTTTAAGCGTTACATGTAAATGATGAGTTTTCAGTATAAATGTTATGATTTTTATGAAGTTCGTTGGAGTTGAAGCAAGAAGGAAGATCACGCCACTGCTGATATTCATAAACTCCCTGTTTTTTGTACTTGTCATTAAACGGACTCCCTTTGCCAAACCGTCGAGTCGTCATTATTGATTTGGTATTGGAGTATTTAATCTGCACCCCCATCCATCTCATGGGTGCTGCTATCTTGTCTTTAAGTGCTTCTGGGCAAATCCCGACTCTATGGGCCGGTTGAGGGTCCCGGAGCACACTTCGTAGCAGAGATTGATGGTTATCGATTATCGATTAGAATAATACACCCATTGACCGTCAACATAAAGTAACTCTAGGTCCTCGGTAATACCACGAGTCCTTTGCCATCCGGCTGAGTAGACCATGAAACTCCCCGTAGACAGTGGTAGAATAAAAATAAAATCCGCAGAACTAGGTCTGAAGAGACCTGTGTTACCTACATAACCCCTTCCCACTTCTACGGGCAGCTGAACGACCGGAGAAGGCGGTGACTAAGGCGGTGATCCGAGCATCCAGAGAGGAAACATGGGAACAGTGAGTGAAAAAGACTAAATTCTTTGGCAAAAAGTACCTTAGTAAGGGAAAAGGTAACGGAAGGAGGCGGGAAAACAAAATCTAGTCAGAGGTAGAATAGAATGTGTATATATATATATATATATATGTCCATATGACTGTTTCTTCTGCAGTCCGTTGAAAAGCACTCCCCCATTCAATTAGTCTTACTTCAGGAAGCCAGTATCAGAAAAATGTCTATTTTAATTTATAAAGTGCATAGTGCCGTAAAGTGCATTTCCAGATATTCCTATGTCCATACTTTAAAGTGCATAGTGCTAGCAGCCAAACTACAGTACATAATACATAAAAGGTATCCTAACCTTTGATAGACCATATGGAAGGAAATACATAATGCATACATTTCCACTATGTTAGCTTACAACCTTTCTTCCTTAACTCATTTTTACGACAGAAAGTGTTATATAAGTTTGAAGAAAATCGGGGATCAATTCCCTTTTCACATGAGACACAATTATATAGTGGTTGGTGAATAATACATTATAACTGCCCAATATATGCACCATTTACACAAAATATCAAAATATTACTTTTATATACATGATAATAAAAACCTGCACCAGTGGGTTTAAAAGTAGGGGGTCTACAATTAGAAATCTGGATGGCAATTTTTAGTTTACTTGTTAATAAAAACAAGGAAAAGGGAAGTTTGTTTCCACACTTCTTCATCACTGCCTAATCTCACCACTCACATGTATAATTCACCAAAAATAGTTAAAAATCACCATAAGTGTAGTACTATAAAAAGGAACCCCCAAACCGGGGTCCTATTATCACCAACATAAGCACCATGTTATTTACCCTCACGAAGACTTGAAAAGCTCTAACCGAAATAAACCGTAAAAAAGCTGGCCTTGAAGGACCAGGGAAAGTACAAAAATCAGTATTTCTACATATAGTATTTGTGTAATTCCTTAAACTCCCAGACAAAGAGGGGAGAGAAAAATATAAACAGAAAAAAACCCAATGAGGAAAGGAAAAAACACACAGAAAAAGAAGATCATAATAGAAACATTGTTAACACACGGATTATTTAGAAATGTTAACACAAAAAGGTATACATCTCTTCGTCTATATTGTGCCCCTTTGGGTACTTGCTCTCAAAATCCAAGATGCAACATGTCTCTTTCTGGTGGAGTTTCTTCTCTCTGTCTCCGCCTCTTGGATTTTGTTAAATTTTGTAAATGCCAAAAAATTGGAAACCCTCCAAATTACATTGATGACAGTCATAAAAATGCTTGGCCATTGGATAATTAGGATCCTGATGTAAAATGGCCCTCACATGTTGCTGAATTCTTATTTTCAGTTTACATTTGGTGCTGCCTATACACCATTTCTGGCATGCACATGACAGTACATACACCACGTATTAAGTCTCATGTGTGATTTTATCTAAAATCGTGATTGAATCGCCTAAAATCGCATCTATGTAATTCGAATAGTTCTTGGCATATTTACAGATGTTGCATCTTGTACATTTACAAAAGCCCGGCTTCTGTTTCGTCAGCCATGTTTCCTGTCCAGGCATTGTATCTTGTGCAGAAAGCTTTGAACCAGAGTATCTTTGAGAGAACAGTTGCGTCTCAGACTGATTTCTGGATAAGTTCTCAGAATGGGTGCAAGGTCTTTCTCTGCTCGTAAAATCTTCCAGTGCCTGTGTAATATATGTTTGATTTCGGATGTCTCTTTATTGTAGGTTAGAATTAGTCTTGTTGCATCATTGTCATTTGTGGACTTATTTGGCAGGCGAGATCCTATCAAAAGACAGGATCTTTCTTTTTTTCTTGCTTTAATGTATGCTTTTGCAATGACTTTCTTTGGGTAACATTGATTCAGAAATCCCTTCGCTGCAATTTTACTGTCAGAATCATAGGCCTTCAGTGTTGAGCAATTCCTCCTGATTCTTATGAACTAGCCATACGGAATGCATATCAGATTTTTTGAGTGGCTGCTGGTTGCATGCAAAGGTGTATTAGTGCCAGTTGGTTTTCTGTGTAGTTCCGTAGTCAATGTCTGATCCACAATTCTAAGATTCAGATCTAGAAAAGTTTAAAAAGTTCTACTGTGTGTTTCTGTGAATCTCAGATTGTGATCATTGTCATTCAAGAGCTTTACAAACATTATCCATGCTTTTTCCGACCCTTTCCATATTATAAAAAGGTCATCAATGTAACTAAGCCACAATACTATGTTTTCAGTTGCTGTATGATTTTATTTATTTATTGTAATGTGATACAGTTTTAAAGAAATTAAATACTTAATAATTAATACATCAGTACATCAAATGTCAATCAATTTATTGGACTTTCCTGTATGATTTTGTTCTGACCAGACATCCGATGCCTCCCATGCTCCCATGGTTAGATTAGCGTAGGGTGGGGCAAAAGTTGTGCCCATCGCCGTGCCTTGCACTTGTCTAAAATATTAATTATTAAAGATGAAAGCATTATTCGTCAGACACAAATCGATCATCTCAAGAATCATTTTAGTGTGTTGCAAAAAGTTTCACATGCCTTCTTCCCATATTCATGCCCTATGGATGTGTACAGGGAAAAGACATCCATGATAGCCATGATGTAGTTAGTTTGCCAGGGTGTATTCTCAATGTGTATTAAGAAATCCATTGTGTCTTTTATGTAAGATGGGAGTGAAGACACGAAGGGAAAAAGTTGTTTCATCTATATATTTAGACATATTTTCAAGGGCTGAGCCCATTGAGAATACTATTGGTCTGCCTGCAGGTTTCTTGACATCCTTGTGAATGTTAGGAAGAAAGTATATTGTATGAGTACCAGAATTTGTCGTTTTCAGGAACTTGCAGTTATCTTCAGTTAAAATGCCTCTCTCTTCCCAAATTGCAAGGAAATCCCTCACTTTGTTTTCTAGGGTTTTGATTGGATTACCCACGACTTTCTCATAGCATTTTTTGTCGTTCAATTGTTTATAAGCTCCTTTGATGTAGTCTTCTCTATTCATGAGAAAAATATTTCGACCCTTACCCGAGGGCTTAATTATAAGATTGCTGAGGGTCTGTAATTCTTTTACTGCCGTTCTTTCCATAACTTATATGTTATCTTTATATCTGGGTTTATTTTTCTTTCGATACTCCTTAAGGTCCTCGATGACCAGTGTTTGGAAGGCTTTAATATTATTACCTAGATTACTGACAGGATTAAATTTGGACTTGGATTTAAGTTTGCTTTTAATTGTCCAATCAGTTCTGATATCGTAATCTCCAAGATCCATTGCACTCGTCACATTTGCTTCGTCCAGATGTGCTTCTTTCTCTAGATCAGCTAAGTCTATTAGTGCTTCTAGATCCTTGATGGTTATTTCTGTTTTTCCACCTTCTTTTGGTATGCGCCTATTGATGCATTCGGTGGTTGCAAAAAACTATTTTAGGCGTAGCTTACGTACAAAGTGGTCAAAGCCAATTCGGGTTTGGACATAGTTAAAATGTGCGGTTGGGCAAAAATTCAAACCGAGGTTCAAAACCTTTTCTTGATGATGGGTAAGAATATGGTTGGATAGATTGATGATTCTAAGACCTTCATCCTTGGGCATATCATCTACTTCCCAGAGCGCAGCAATCTATCCGGGATATTGCTTGTCGCATTGGTTGCCCCTTTGGCCCCTCCTCGTTTTGCCCGGGCCGCTCTTCTTTTTCCCCAACCTTGACTTCCTCCTCTTGATTGTTTTTGTTTTTTGAGATTCTGGCGCAAAAGTCTCATTTCGTCTAAAAAATGTAGACGTATGGCTGGTTCATCGTTTTCACTTATTGTGGCATTTGACTCAGATGCTGAGGACTCCAGGTTACTTTCTTTTCCACTTTATTCCTCAATCGTTGTTGCTTTTTTGGTAGAGTTCCAGCCCAGATGATCAAGCCTCCGGGCAAAAGTATAGACACTTCCCCTCTCGTAGTCTTCTTTGTCACGCAAAAATCTGCTCTGTTTGCGTTGCTTTATTTCCTCCTCATATCCCAACAGATTTTTCTCAGTGTTTTTCTTCCCTTCTTCACTTTCAGGTACTTCAGTCAGTTTCTTTTCAACTTCTTTAATTTTATCCAGTATTTTCTTCCGGTCGGCTCCTGCATATTTGATTAGAAGTCGGAGAAAGGTATTGGAGCATACGTCTGTAGCTTCGCTCCATTCATTGAGCATTTCAGGGGTCTGGCTCCTCGAATGAAGGAATAGTTGATATTCTCAGACCCATTGGGATTCTCCCTACTTCAATGTAATTCTTCAGGGAGGGTTCCTCCCACCATTTGCTCACTTCTTTCTTCTGAAGCTTTTCCAGCTCCTTGAGAAGTCCAATCTCACTGTCAACCTCTGTTGTTCTAGTAATGCTTTGAGCCGACTTACTCGGTTTTAATGTTTCATTAAATAGGGTAATAGCTTGTGCTTTCCTTGCTGCTTCTTTATTGGCCAGGGAGATAGCCATACATGCGCAAAGAGATACACACGGTTTCCTTATATGCCTATAATATATGGGCATATACTTACAAAGTATAATAGCTTTGCGTGTTTGTTATTGAATGGGGAAGGAAATAGTGACTCAAAGGGTGACTAAAAGTAGTAAAAGAGGATACCGGGGAGGACACCTGAGAAGAGAGGGAATACCGGGGTTGGGGGGGACACCTGAGAAGAGAGAGGATTTTCCTTATTGCTACGATTTAATATAGCAGCTAGAAGAAACTTGTACTCAGAGTCCTGAATGAAGAGGAACAGATAGGTCACCACGGTAGTTAAAGACTCCTATGAAAGGGATACGTTTAAACTCCATGTCGGGGTAATATTAGAGGCAGAGGTATATGTGACCAAAAAGGCAAAAAGTTAGACAAACGCCTAGCTAGTCTAGAGTTGTTGAAAATGTACCAACAGGATAAAGAGGAAAAGCCGCCAGTAGATTGGATACATAACGTATGTACAGAGGGGGGTGTGACGCCCTTGGTGCCACCCGCCCCATCTAAAATGAAAACTGAAGACAGTAAGGACGAAGGGTTATACCCGTTAAGAGAAATTAAAGCAGCCACAGGGTATAGCAACCCAGCATATGAGTCACCTACGCAAAGCGGTGATGAAAATCTAGACAAAAATAGAGATAGAGATATCACCTCCCAAGTCCCAAGGGACAAGGAGAGACGTGAGAACAAGAGGAAAGACCAGACACAAGCCAGTACATCTCTCGACACGGAGAGGGAAGGCAAAAGATGGAAAGGGAATGAGGATAGAACTGATGAGATGGCACTCACACAGAACGAATGGATAGGAGGTCAGATTTTATTGAAACTCAATGGTAAAGGCATTGATGACGCGAAACAAAAACAGAAGCTAGATGATGTACAGAGAAGGGAGAAGGAGAAAGAAAAAGGATTGAGAGACTAAAGAGTAAGGAAGAAAGATAGACAGAGACGAGAACAGTTATATCGTGAAGAGCAAGAAAGGCAACACGATCGTAACCAGAGAGTAGCCAATGATCAAGACAGTCAGGAGCAGCGAAGGATAGAGGAAGAACAGAGGATATGAGAGAAAAGAATAAAGAGACGAAGGGATGAGGAAATCCGACGGACAAACAAACATAGGGACGCAAAGAAAGAGTAAGAAGAGAGGATCAGAGAAGAAACAAGGAAGCGCAGAGAGTTCGATGACGATGTAGAACGCAAGTGGAGACAGAGCACGTGATCTCGAATATTGCCAGGTAGACAGCAATGCAGGAATATTACTCCTGCAATAGACAAAAGAACAATGAGAGAAGAGGGAGATGGCTATACGTCCCAATTTCCATTGCTCGAGAAATGTGGAGCAGGACCACAGTATATTCCATGGCCACACATGGATCAGGAAAACCTGAAAAATAAGGTTCCAATGCTGACACCGGGAGCCGGAAAATGGATACAGGAGTAAGAAAAAATGACGAGAGGGAACACATTAGCTATAGGGGATATCAAAGGTCTCTTAACCCCCATACTTGGTGATAGAGCAGACGATGTGTGCACACGGGCAGGTTACCCTGGTGTGACCACAGTTAATACCACACATGACGGAGCACCATTTAACAATTGCAGAGCAGCGGTGTGGAAAGCATTATGATCGCTGTATCCAGATACTTCTGATATGGGAGCTATAATGAGTCGGAAAATGAAGGAGTCGGAAGACCCGTTGATTTACATACAGAATTTCCAAGACACGTGGGTTCTCGAGACTCTGGAATCTTGGGGGAAATCTATACCTGTGTTCTACCATATATTATGCCTAGGGCTGCCAGAGCCGGTACAGAAAAAGCTCAAGAAATTGGTGGGAATCGAGTCCAAACCGTGGTTGGAAATACAGCTGACCATCGCACAATATTGCAGGCTGCTGCAAGAAAAGAATTGCAAAAAGGAAGCTGCACAAAATTAGTGCAGAAGTAATTGTCAAAATATGCGCTTGAAGGAGCAATGATAACTAGCACAGACAGACCGAACTTGCAACAAGCCAATAATCCTGTTAAGGGACTCCAATCAAGCACTCCCACTAAGTCAGTGCCTTGTCTGGGATTGCTCAAGGGAAGCCCTTATTTATATATTTTTATAGCAAGTTATACGCTGGATGATAAACCCTTGTATAACACCCCTCTCAATGAATCCCCCTGATCTCACTGACCAAGAAGTAGGTTTGTTTTGCAATTTAAAAGGTTTATTGAGAAAGTAAACAAGATATATATATCACACTTTTATGAATACATTAATAATGGCTAGCACACTTATGAATATAATGTTGATCAACAATAGACAATCTAACACTAGCACACTTCTTTACAATCAATGAGGAGTTAGTATAGGAAGGATAAGGTAGCAGAAAATAATTTTATGGTTTCAAGGAAAAGCAATTAGGGAAAAATGCAGCACAGAAATAAACTTGATATGATTTCAACAAAAGATAAAATGATCACTTTTTCTTTGACAATTCCCTCCCCCCCTATGCAAGGTAAGGAGATGGAAGGAGAACACACAATTCTCAGGAATACAAAATGCAATATAAATTTCCAGTTCCCCCCAGCGAGCTTAGAGGAAAACAGGTATGATTTTAAAGCAGGCAAGATCCTTTTAAATGTGGTGGCAATGAAGTGAAAAATATGCTGAAAATGCTGTTAATTCCCTCTAGAGGTTCAGGGTGAGTGAGAGATACTTTAAATCAGTTCAGGTCAGCCCTACCAATGATTCAGGGATGGTTATCAGGTTGAAAACGGGATTCAGTAATGGAAGCAAAAGATATTTTTATACGTGGTTGAAATGATGCAAACTGTCAATTCGCGGCACTTTTTCCCCAAGTGCGTCGATCACGATTACGGAGGAACTATAAGGAGTAGCAAGTCGGTATCATACGGACGATTATATGAAGGTAGTTTTTCAGAAATGAAATAATGATTCAAAATGGCAAAATTACACTTTAACAGGTTTAAAATCGGAAAAGGGACACACGATTCTATGATGCAGTTCTGGACAGGTTAAAATGGTTTGGATCAGATTATTTTAGGCTAAGAGATTGGTTCTGGCACAGTTCTAGCTGAGTACTCACACTCTAAAGTTGAAATAGGCCGTCAAGGTCTGATCAGGTTTAGACTGGACTCCTGGCGGGTGGTTCTGAAGTCATAGCTCTCTGGGTCAGCTCTGCTCTGCACTTCACAGCGGTCTGGTCTAGGTCTCTCTGGTTCTGGTCTCTCTGGATACAGCACTGCTTTCTGGGTCTGCTACCGGTTCTGGCAAAAGTTCTTAGCAAAGAATCCAACAGCTCGCCCGGCTGTAGAATAGTTTGGTCGGATTGCTGGATTCTGAAGGCCTGCTGAGAAGAGTGCTCAGCTTGTGGGTCAGGCCTTTGCTTTAAGTTCTGTAGTCTATCTGGAGTCTAAGTTGTGGATGTTCCTTCTAGATGTTGTGTGGTACGGCAAAATGCTCCGCAAGAAAATGGAAAATTAATGTCTTGCCTGTCCAAACAGTCCCTTTTTATGTGTTCTGCAAGTGGGTGTGTGCGTGGGCATAACTAAGCCTGCCCCTCACAACTTATCATTGGCCAAGCTCTCCTCTCTCCCTTGATTGGGGGAAGGAAATGGAGTGACATCGTGATGAGGTAGTTTATGGGTCAGAGAATCCACCCCTGGTCAATTTGCACACAAATCTATTCTTGATCCAAATACATATTTATCTATGTACCATTTCTCTAATATTATATGTCCAGTTAACATATTTTCTGTAGCACCAAACCATCCGATCCCTTTCTTTGTACGATGTCGTGTCCACTTATGACAGAATTTTGCCCTTTTCATCAAGACACAACCTCTAAACTTTTCCAGAATTTACACAAATATGCACAAGGAATATGGGCATCAGATGGTAAAGTATCAGATTTTTAACATACAGACATTCGGAGTAATACCTTATTTTCCGCTACTACCCACCAGAATATACCACAGAGTTTGCACAGAAAGATCACAAGAATAATGATATTAATTATATAATTTTGACGAGTCTGTACTATGAATTATCCATCTTTTTAAAATTATGCTCTGGCCCAGAGGGGTGTGGTTTCCCAAAGCACATGGTGGAATTTCTGATTTGTCCACTTCCTCCAACTCAAGTTGCTCACAGAGGCACTGCCCCTGCCAGTTTCTCTCAAGAGGAAGCCATTTACGACCCCCCCTAATTTAACATTTGCCTGAGCCAAGGAAGGCTAATTGTTCTGTTTCCCTGCTCCCAGGTGCTCCTCCCCTGATTCAATCAGGGAGGTGTCATCTCCTTTTGGTTCTGTTGTATCTCTCCACTGCACCAGAAGAAGCTGGCCGGTAAGCAATATGTAGCTTCCTTTTAACCCCCAGTATCTCCCACATCTTAGTCATTACTTCGCTGGTAAAATGGCTATCTCTGTCTGACTCAATCCTTTGAGGTAGACCAAACTGAGAGAAGATGTGGTTTATCATCAAGGCAGCTGCAGTTTCTGCCTTGCAGTTTGGGGATGGGAGACATTCCACCTATTTGGTAAATAAGCATGTCACAGTGAACATGTACTTATTCCCCCTCGAGGAGCGAATCACAGGGTCTATGAAGTCGATTTGTAAATCTGACCATGGCAGTGTCATCCCCCTCTTTTGGAGAGGCGCACGGTGTGTGAGGGATGTTGGCTGAAATTGTGCACACACAAGACACCCCTTCGAGTATTGGTCGAGGTCCTGCCCCATGTGTGGCCAGTATGCAACCTCTCTTAAGATCTCAAGTGTTGTATGAAACCCCCTATGACTGGCAGTGGCCGCATCATTGGCGTGACTTAACATCAGGCTTCGGAATGACATAGAGACCACCCACTGATCATGGCCAGCTTGGGATTTCCTTACCAACAAACCGTCTTAGATTCAGAACATTTTTGGACATTTAATCAACACTCTAAGGTCCTCTTTCCCAATGTAGTCGGTATCCGTCAGGGGAAAGTTTTCAGGGTCCTCAATGTGTTGGTAAAACTTACCAATTATTGGATCCCCCTTCTGAGCCGTAATCAAATCAGCATCTGGGGTCTCCTTACTCCATTGTGCAGTTGAAAGATCATTGTGAGCATTTGTCTGGGACCTAGTGATAGCAGTGACCTGGATTTCCCCCAACAGGGACTCAATCTCTATTAGATCCCCTTGGATGGCCCCGGTTTTGGCCAGCTGATCAGCTAAGTCATTTCCAGTTTTGCCTGGTCCCTCTACTTTGGAATGACCCTTGATCTTTTTCCAGTAGATGGTCATCCCATTCGAGGTGACCAGATCATCAATGTTTTGGATTAACTTCCCATGTTTCAAGGGTTTGTAATTAGCACATAACATGCCTCTGGTTTTCCAAATAACCAGGTGCTCCACGAACCCATTCCGTATATAATCTGAATCTGTGATTATGACCAGTTCGTGGAGTTGATGTTGGACAGCAGTGAGGATGGCTTGATGCACAGCTATCAATTCTGCCACCTGACTACTTCGGGGACCAATTTTGTACCCAGCGGAGGGTTCTGGGGACTCATTCACCCATGCATTCCCTACGCCGGCCAGCAGTTCTTTCTCCCCATTGTTGTCAACATGGTAAGAGCATCCATCCACATAGACAGTGGGCATTCCCTCACACTTGTCTTCTTCAAATACTTTGTGCCAGAGAAAACTGTCTCGAGGACGAAAGTCTGAAAATCAAGGACAACATGGAGGCATACCTTAATTCCCCACACAATCATGCAAGTCAGCCAGACCTTGCGCGAGGGGACTCTTCTTGTTTTGGCCATATCTGACCTGCACAGGAAAGCCTTGCATTGACAGAATCCAGGAAGTAATTTGGGAATTACTCACATTTCCGGCTCGGATTCTGTCACTTTGGAGATATTGCAGAGGCTGGTGTGGAGTCTCCACTATGATGTGTTCCCCGGGCGGTAATTCTTCAATGCCCACACCGTTGCCAGGAGTGCCTTCTGACAATCGTTGAATTTTTCCTCCACAGAGGATACATTTTTGCTCACATAAGAGATTACTTTATTGACCTTATCATGCTTTTGGTATAATACTGCCGTCAAGCATATATTAGAGAACCCTGTCTCCAGGAAAAACTCCTTGTTTCTGACAGGGTAAGGTAGGCAGGGTGCTTGTGAGAGGCTTCTTTGGAGCTGTCTTACTATCTCGGCTTGTTCTGACCCCATTCCCACTTGACCCCCCCCTTCAAGAGATGAATCAGGGGTCTGGTGATCTCTGCGTAGCCCTCAATGAACTTTCTACTGTAATTAGTCAGTCCAAGGAGGCTCCTTAGTTCCCGCAGAGTTGTGGGGTCTTTCAGTTTCTGAAGTGCTTCCACTTTCATTTCCTGGGGACAGAGACCCTGAGGAGTAATCTCATGCCCCAAGAAATTAACACGGGTTCTACACCACTGTGCTTTCTGAAAGGAAAGTTTTGCTCCGGCAGCCCTCAACTGTGTCAGAACATAACAGATCTCCGCTATATGTTCCTCCACAGATGAACTTTTGATGAGGACATCATCTACATAAGCCAAGTTACCCCTTGGACCCAGGTCAGGCATGGCCTTGTGTAGGAAAATGTTGAACTCATTGCCGGAGTTGAGGTATCCGAAGGGAGTCCGGGTCCATGTGTAGTGTTGGCCCCCAAAGGTAAAAGCCAGTTTGTATTGGTCCTCCCTACTGACAGGCACGGTCCAGTATCCATTGGTCAGGCCTATTGCAGTGAATACCTGTCACCCCTGAATCTGGGCCAGCCCTTGGTCAATGTAGGGCAGAGGCCATCGGGAAGTATGGACCCGTTTGTTGAGCTCCCTAAGGTCGGCGCAGAGTCTCCACTGGCCGTTTGGATTCAATATTCCCAGCACTGGATTATTGAAGGTGCTGTGGACTGGACGGATTATTCCCCGGGACTCAAGGTTCTTAATTATTTCAGTAAGGGGCTCCATGGATAAGAGAGGCAAGAGATATTGCTTCACAAACACTGGAGTCATGCCAGGGTCTGTGGGAATTGTTGTTGTGTGGTTGTTGGTACGACCACAGTCATATGAGTCTATCGCAAAGAGATCTTAGAAATCCAAGAAAACTTGTTTCAACTTTTACTTCTGTTCCAGAGTCACGCAGGCATCAGATAGGTTTACTCTCTCTTTCACCATCTGCTTGAAGCCTGGAAAGACTTCTGGTTTTGGTGGAAGGGCAGCCCTCATGGACCTGGAAAATCACCTCATCCCCCCTGAAGTCACAAGTCACATCTTCCTTACCATAAGGGCAGGAAGTGTACACCAGGAAGTTTCCCCCATGCCGGGTAAAGATCCTGTCTGGTGTTGTATTGTCATCACTGTCACTGTCAAAACAGTCCTTGGGGATTGGTCCTAACAGTTAATTTCCTAAATCAATGGAGAAATGTCGGTCATCAACTGCCATTCCAATAATGGTGCCCGCGGCTAGAGTAATACTCTTTAAGTCGCTGTTATCCACCTCTATTGGAATGGTATCATGTTCTATGTTGACTAATGGTGTTGGGTTTACCCCCAACCCTTGCTGTTGGAGAGAAGCATTTAGATGAATATAAGCATCTAAATGCTTTTTCTGGATCATCAAAGCACATGGGATTATCCGCTAATCGGGACCAAGCTTTGAAGTTTATTAGGTCCAAACTAATGGCAAAGCGATTGAGAATGTCACTGCCTAGGTAAAAGGCGGCAGTGACTTCTTGCACGACCCAACAATTATGGACTATGCTCTTGTTGCCAATGGCGATTTTGAGCATACACCTGCTTAGCAGGAGATGTTTCGAATTAGGTGCTTCCAGGTCCATTTCCCATTTGTCTATCAGTTTGAATGCGGGAATGGCTGAATCTTTTGGGAGTTGGCGGAACATGGCTTCGCTGATGAGGCTCTTACCGTTGTTCACACACACTCGGACGAGAACAGAGTCCTTCCCATCATTTAACTGAACAGGGATGAACAACTGCTCTCCAATTTGCTGAATATCAGCCAGGCTCTGAGCTGATTTCACATCTTTGTGGACTATCGGAGTGGGAATGTCTGATTGTGGATTAGTAAAGAATTTCAGAGTGTTTCCTTCCAGTGTGGAATACCACCTAAAACTGGAAGGAAGGTTGATTTTCAGAAATAGAGAGGACCCCCCCATCACCAGTCTGTTGTCCCACTGCTATTACTGTCACGTTTGGAATTTGGTTATTCTGGAAGTGAAATTCTACTTGGTCAGATTTTTGTTCAACCATGTGTCAGGTGCCGTTTAAGCTAACATAGTTGACACTCTGCTTTAATTTTATTGGTCGTTTGGTCTGGGTCCAGAGGACCTTGTTTACACAATCTATTAGGGGTGACAACCTTCTCAGGAGGTCATTCCCCAGTAAACAAGGGGTGCCCTCTGGAGTCACTACTATGACTGGGTGTTTCACCTTGTGTTGCCCAATTTTGATATCCAAATCTGCAGTCCCCTCGATGGGAATTTCCTTCCCGTCAAAGTTCTGGAGTTGTCCAGGAAGAGAGGTGAGAGGAATATGGTAATTCTCCCCCTTCCTGCATTTAGTTCATCAAAGGCCCTTTTGGACAGAATGTAGCTTGGGATCTAGTGTCCACCAGTGCCAAAATTGTACCGTGCCCCTGTACTTGTACCGGGGCATAGTATCTTTCCCTCCTTCTCCTCAATGGGGCACAGATAATGCACATTTTTGGACAACTGGTGGGCTCATTTTCTGGTTTTGGACATTGAGAGAGAATCTGGGCAAAATTCTGTGGAGAGTCTCGGGAATCTGAAAGAAAAAGTTGGCAACTGGATATGGTTTTGGGTTCCCCTGGTTCCGGTTCTGGGACGCCCCCCCCTTTTTGGAGGCTTTCACCAGGATGGGTTTGAACCAGGGGTTTTCGGTATTGTTGGTTCTGGGATAGAATGATGGGCGGCGACAGCTCAATCCCCACATCTACCCAGTCTGGATTGGAATCCCTTGGGACCCATTTTTCCTTGAGAGGAGTTCCCCCATCTCTGAAGGAGAAGATCCTTTCCCAGGATCCTCTGAGGATCCCTCTCCCTCAAATTGGAAGGCCTGTACCTCCTCCACAAAATGGGTCTGTTTGGGTCCTTTGTTTCTCCTACCTCCTCTCTGCTCCTTGGGTGGCAGACTTCCAGGGGTAGGAGATTTTGTTTCCGGTTCCTGGTTTTCCAGGGGCTGTTTACAAGTGGGGAAGGAAGCTTCCTCCAAGGCTTTACACCCCCCCATCCCCTTGTGCCTCCTCCCGGGGAACCGGTGGGTTATCGGGGTGCTGCCCCTGGAGCACCAGGCCCAGAGTTTGGGGCATTCTGCATCGGCATGCTCATCTGAGGGTTCTGTTGAGCCCTCAGCATGTGACCCAGATCCCGTGCCATTATTTGGACCTGGCGTTCTAACTGGGAAACCCGCTCAGGCTGATACAGGGTTCTGTTTTCTCCCCTGGGCTGATCCCGGGAAGGGTAGCTATCCCTTTTCTGATAGTACCCCGAGTTGGGAAGATTTGGGTACCCCTCCACCCTTGGCCTCCCCTCTCCCGGATTAGGTTGTCTGGGCTCAGGGAATTGGGGAAAGAAGGATGGATGATTTTGGGGCTGGAAGTTGGGTGGATACCTGGGGAAAAAGTTCTGCCCAGGGTTTGGGGAATTTCTGTGGGAAGTTAGGAGGGCAGTTCCCTGGGTTAGGTGCTTGGCTGGATCCCTGCCTTGGACTGGAGGAGTCCACACATAACCCAGGTCCCAGGTCGGTTTCCCTTGTAACAGGGACTTACATAATCAGGGGAGTGAGGGACCCCATTTGTGGGACTACCTCCTTGACTCCCTGTCTGTGACTGGCCCGAGGGCCTTCTGGGCTTAGAATTATTTGGTGCAGGCAGGTTTTTAGGCCCCCCATCTTCAAATCTAAAACGGGGGCAACCTTTACCTCTGCCACCTTGGCAGCAGCAGGGGTGCTGGTCGGTTTGGGGTTTTTGGGCTGATTCTTATTTTCCACCGGTTTCTGCACCTCATAGATGCGGGTGGCTTGCTCAATGACCCAGTCTAAAGATCTTTTCTCGTGAAAATCTCTCACGAGCTGGGTCATTATGTATTTGGGCAAGGCATGGAAGAAAGTGTTGACAAATTCTTTGCTGTCCGTGCGCACCCTTCTGGTGGTCTGCGCAAAGGCATGCTTCAATTCCTGCACAAATTCTTGTGGGGCCTGATCCTCCCCACATTGCAAATTGTAGGCTGCCTTGCGAGCCTCTTGGGGATTTCTATGAACAGAAAAATGCTTCAAGATGGCTGCCCTGTAGATGGACCATCTTGAATGATTTTGGTCCTCCAGCCCCGCAAAGAAACTGGAGTATTCTGGGGAGAATGTCCATTTTACATACTGAATGCAGCTACTGCTGTCTTTCAAATGGAAAGTCTCCATCATTTGCTCATAAAGCTCCAAGTGTTCCCAAATAGAATACTTGGCGCTCTTGTGATAAGGGGTGATGACACTCCTTATTGCCTTGATCTGCTTTAAGGGGTCCTTAAGCAAGGCTCTTTTTTGCCTTATTGGCCTTTTTGGTTCGGGTAACCCTGGTCCACTCATCCTCTGACTCAGAGGAACTGCTCCCAGAGGTGCCCGTCTGATCTTCCAGGTTTTCCCGGATTCTGCGAGCCTGGGAATGGCTGGCAGAATGTGGGGACCTAGTCTCCTGTGTCCTGGGCCTCTCAGAGGAGTCTTCAGATCCCTCCTTGCTGCCAGGATTTGATGGGTACCCCCCCACTGACCTAACTGGGCAGAGGTTTTCAGGATTCCCTTAGTGGCCCACTCTCCTGGGGTTCCCCACTAAATTGCACTGTACTTAGGTGCCCATACCCGGATGCCCACCCATCCATTCCTGGGTGGTACTGGCCTACGAGCCCCATACTTTTGGCTGGATAGTAATCTGCCCTCCCTGTGGCCCTGTGCTCATGTGCGCCAGGGGACATGGGGGTGGCAGAGTCCAAGGACTGGGAGAGATGAAGGCCTCTGATACTAGGGCTCCTGAGGTTATGCTCAGGTGTTTCCCTTTCCCAGCGAACTTCATCTCTGTCAGCCCCTGCTCCCTGTTGCAATGCAAGAGCCTGCGCTTTCAGTTCCTCAGTTAAGGCCTTACTAGACTCTATCCGTCTCTCCTGCATGGCTACCTGTTGCTGGAGCCTATCATTGTGCTGACAGAGAGCCTCATTTTCTCTCTGCGCTTCCTGGTTGGTCTTGGAATACTGGGCCAGTCTTTGCTGCAGGAGGGTTACCTCCTGAGTCCCATCCCTACTGGCCGGTTCCTTTCTTGCCAGAGCATCTTCCACCCTCCAGGTGTGCTTTAACAAGTTCTGATGCTCTTTTTGGAGGTCACTGAGTCCCTGGAGGGCAAAGTGATTTTCTTCAATTTTTTCTTTTAATTGGCAGACTTCCTGGCCTAAGGTGTCCCTTTCCTGACTATGAGCCTGCATCTGTGCCGCCAGGTCGTCCCTCTGCCTTTGAAAGGCACCAGCTTTCTGGCGTTCTTGATCAAACTCTGCCTGGGCATCCAGGTCTTTCAAAATCAGTTTATTGCTCTCTGTTTTCTCCCTATATAGGTGGTTTTGCAGGGTGACTACCTGCTCTGCGCATGCCCTATTGAAGTCCAGTTGTTGCTCCAGCTTTTTCTGGCTCTGCAGTAGGGCGTCCAAACCTTCTTGGTACTCCTTCTGCAAGGCCAGAAATCTGTTATCCTGGTCAGACTTTTCCTGTTGCAGGATATCCATATCCTCCTTTATTTTAATAATATACTGCCTACTATCATTTTCTGACTCCTGGCACCTCTGCAGCCTCTGCTCAGAAGAGACCAGGTCAGATTGGGCCTTCTCTAATGCCATCAGTTGCCTATTTGCCAGATCTTGGCCTTCAGCACATTTGTCCTGTATGGCTCCCATATATAAGTATAAATATGCCGCTACCCTGGCAATCTTGTTGTGCTCATCCTTGGCCTTAGGGGCCATATATAGTTCACTCAGGGCCACATGTAAGGGACCCTGATCTCTCCATATATCTGACCCTGTTTCAATGATCTGGGGTGCGATGGCCTGCAACCAGACCGCCTGGTCCTGTTGAGCCCACTCACCTCTCACAAATAGCTTATGTAAGAGGTGTTCTCTGGCTATTTTGATATCTACCAAGGTCTTCATTCTTGAAATTGATTTCCTTCCTGATTTACAGAAGTTTGTATTTTATTTTGCAAAACAGACCGTTTCATTAGAGCGTTCCTTTGAGGGGTGTTTTTACAGTGTAACACGGCGTGGTGATCCAACAGAATTTATATATCCTGTCAGTTAGCACACTGTATTAATCTGCACAAGTATTAGGTCTAATCCAGACTCCCCGGTTCGAGCCCCCAATCTGTTAAGTGACTCCAATCAAGCACTCCCACTAAGTCAGTGCATTGTCTGGGATTGCTCAAGGGAAGCCCTTATTTATATATTTTTATAGCAAGTTATACCCTGGATGATAAACCCTTGTATAACACCCCTCTCTATGAATCCCCCTGATCTCACTGAGCCAAGAAGTAGGTTTGTTTTGCAATTTAAAAGGTTTATTGAGAAAGTAAACAAGATATAGATATCAAACTTTTATAAATAAATTAATAATTGATAGCACACTTATGAATATAATGTTGATCAACAATAATCTGACACTAGCACACTTCTTTACAATCAATGAGGAGTTAGTATAGGAAGGATAAGGTAGCAGAAAATACTTTTATGGTTTCAAGGAAAAGCAATGAGGGGAAAATGCAGCACAGAAATAAACTTGATATGATTTCAACAAAAGATAATATGATCACTTTTTCTTTGACAATTCCCTCCCCCCCTATGCAAGGTAAGGAGATGGAAGGAGAACACACAATTCTCAGGAATACAAAATGCAATACAAATTTCCAGTTCCCCCCAGCGAGATTAGAGGAAAACAGGTATGATTTTAAAGCAGGCAAGATCCTTTTAAATGTGGTGGCAACGAAGTGAAAAATATGCTGAAAATGCTTTTAATTCCCTCTGGAGGTTCAGAGTGAGTGAGAGATACTTTAAATCAGTTCAGGTCAGCCCTACCAATGATTCATGGATGGTTATCAGGTTGAAAACGGGATTCAGTAATGGAAGCAAAAGACAGATATTTTTACACGTGGTTGAAATGAAGCAAACTGTCAATTTGCGGCACTTTTTCCCGAGTGCGCGATTACGGAGGAACTATAAGTCGGTTTTAGGCGTGTTGGAAAACTCAGAATCTTAGCTTTAAGATGAAAGTTAAACCACGTTCCTAGCACCTACGATTTCAAAGATACAGACGATTTTATGAAGGTAGTTTTTCAGAAATTAAATAATGATTCAAAATGGCAAAATGACACTTTTACAGGTTTAAAATCGGGGAAGGGACACACGATTCTATGATGCAGTTCTGGACAGGTTAAAATGGTTTGGATCAGATTATTTTGGACTAAATGATTGGTTCTGGCATAGTTCTAGCTGAGTACTCACACTCTAAAGTTGAAATAGGCAGTCAAGGTCTGATCAGGTTTAGACTGGAATCATGGTGGGTGGTTCTGAAGTCACAGGTCTCTGGGTCAGCTCTGCTACGCACTTCACAGCGGTCTGGTCTGGGTCTCTCTGGTTCTGGTCTCTCTGGATACAGCACTGCTTTCTGGGTCTGCTACGGTTCTGGCAAAAGTTCTTGGCAAAGATTCCATCAGCTCGCCCGGCTGTAGAATAGTTTGGTCGGATTGCTGGATTCTGAAGGCCTGCTGAGAAGAGTTCTCAGCTTGTGGGTCAGGCCTTTGCTTTAAGTTCTGTAGTCTATCTGGAGTCTAAGTTCTGGATGTTCCTTCTAGATGTTGTGTGGTCCGGCAAAATGCTCCGCAAGAAAATGGAAAATGAATGTCTTGCCTGTCCAAGCAGTCTCTTTTTATGTGTTCTGCAAGTGGGTGTGTGCGTGGGCATAACTAAGCCTACCCCTCACAACTTATCATTGGCCAAGCTCTCCTCTCTCCCTTGATTGGGGGAAGGAAATGGAGTGTCATTGTGATGAGGTAGTTTATGGGTCAGAGGATCCACCCCTGGTCAATTTTCACACAAATCTATTCTTGATCCAAATACATATTTATCTATGTACCATTTTTCTAATATTATATGTCCAGTTAACATATTTTCTGTAGCACCAAACCATCCGATCCCTGTCTTTGTAAGATGTCGTGTCCACTTATGACAGAATTCTGCCCTTTTCATCAAGAACACAACCTCTAAACTTTTCCAGAATTTACACAAATATGCACAAGGAATGTGGGCATCAGATGATAAAGTGTCAAATTTTTAACATACAGACATTCGGAGTAATACCTTATTTTCCGCTACTACCCCCCAGAACATACCACAGAGTCCTAACACCTCTTAAAATGTGCACAGAAAAATCACAAGAATAATGATATTAATTATATAATTTTGACGAGTCCGTACTATGAATTATCCATCTTTTTAAAATTATGCTCTGGCCCAGAGGGGTGTGGTTTCCCAAAGCACATGGTGGAATTTCTGATTTGTCCACTTCCTCCAACTCAAGCTGCTCACAGAGGCACTGCCCCTCCCAGTTTCTCTCAAGAGGAAGCCATTTACGAACCCCCCTGATTTAACATTTGCCTGAGCCAAGGAAGTGTCATGATCTCTGCTTCCAAAAGGTCAGGGTTTTCCCAACTCCCTTGGAAGCAGATCCATAACCCAGGTTCCGAGTGCCAACCAGTCCCAATTGGGACCTTTTGGACCCAGTCCTGGCGCCAGTGGCACCAGGCTCATAAATATGCCCAGTCCCAGCGCTGGAAGCGCCGGGCTCATAATGCTTGGGTGGACTTACCTGCAGCAGACCATGCTGCTTACTTGCCTGCCAGTTGAGCCTCTGATCCTCTTCTGTTTGGAACTACTTTTCCTGTTGGGTGGGGCAGGAGCAACTCCCTAGATTCAGAACACTGGAACTCTTCTGGAAAGCAGGAACTCTTTTCTTACCTAGGCGTGGCTGTGGAAGGAGACACCTAAGCACTACAGGAGGCTATTTAAACCACACCCGATGGATGAATCTTGCTTTGCGTTATTCTGCATCCTCTGCAGCAGAACGCTCATCGTGTCTTCTGCATCTGATCCTGGGCCTAAGGAAAAAGGCTTACCATCCTGAATCCAGTCTTCAGCAACACCTATAAAGACAAGAAAGAACAGGTTAGCATTACGGTCTTCAGTGACAGCTCTTCACTTACCTGGTCCATCGGCTGTCACCAACGCCTCGCGCTGCATTCCGGCATCTGAAAGACAAAGGCTTACCTACTCTTCGTGTGCTCCGGAGGTCTTCACACTGCATTCCGGCATCTGAAAGACAAAAGCTTACCAACTCTTCGCACGCTCCGGAGGCCTTCGGCGCTGCATCCCGCATCTGAAAGACAAAACAAGGTGCATTTAAAGACATTGGGGAACTGTAATACTCACGTGCCATTACTCCTTTCCACATCTAACCCAGTGGGTATTCCGGCACCCTGCAGCTGCTCCGAACTTGTACCTGCAAAATAAAAAGACAGTTAGAGCGCATCGTGAAGCAGGCAACAAGCGCTTACCTACGTGCTTCCAGGCGCTTCTATTCATCACACGGGCTCCATCTTCAACTCACTTCAGCCCGTCATCCGCCATCGCCAGAACCCTGTAAAACAAGAAACATCATTACTAAAGACTTTAAAGACATTAGAATTACTCGAAACTTACCGTTCGTGCAGTAAACGACGGACAGCAGTCCTCTGAAGTCAAGAGGCCTGCTCCCCTTATCCAGTGAAGAAACTGGTTACAGCACCCTGCCCCGAGGCAGATGGAGAGCACGGCGTTCACTTACCTAAGGTGAGAGCGTTAACCTTTGGGGTTCTACAGGAGAAGAGAAAGGGAAGAAGAGAGAGACATTCAATAACCCAGTTCCTTAATCCCATATTTTCTATCTGCAGACATCTTACCCTTCGAGTCAGACATACAGTGCACAGAGGTCCAGCCCAAAGAGCCAGCCGTGTGTTACACATCACCTTTGAAGATACGGTATACGCCCAGTCAAGACCGGCGCCTCTACGGGAATCAGGTGAGCGTTACAGGAAGGCTCATTGTTCTGTTTCCCTGCTCCCAAGTGCTCCTCCCCTGATTCAATCAGGGAGGTGTCCTCTCCTTTTGGTGGGAACAGCAGAAGGCAGCCAGGCCTGCGAATGCAGTGGCTGAGCAAGTTTAAACTCCTGTCGGGGGTAGTTGCCGGGCAGAATTCAATCTCTTCAAGCCAGGCTTCAGCCAAATGTCACTTTTGTTCCCGTTTTCTACATCCAAGTCAAACTTACAATTTTTACACATGCAGCTAGAATGCTGATTCTAAGTTCAAAACTATGACATTTAACAGTTGCAAACTATGTGACACTCAACAGTAGGTCACTCATTTATTTTAAACATTTAGATTTTAGTGGCTTTCAGTCCAATTTAACTTAAGCTGCTGACATCCACAGCTCAGCCAGTTTCATTATGAACATTATTTTAGGCTCTTTCTTTTCCCAGATTTTGTATGCACACAAGACTTCATTCTGCCAAATGTCTGCTGGTGTTCAGTGAGATTTCTGAATATCTTGCAATGTTTGAAATAGGCATTTTGAGCTTGCATTCAGAGAAACAAAGGTGATTTCAAAGTGTTTTTGAGCTAATAGGCATTGCTGTTTTTCCTTTGGCACACATTCCACTCATGGCACTCCTGGCCCATCACGCTCGCACTGGTGGGTGGCAGGTTAGGTGACCATTTTGGTGCGCGCAAAAACTGCATGGTTTTCCTGGATTCTGGCGCAATGTGGGCTTTTCGGCCATCTTGGATTGTCTAAGCCCACAGCACCAAATGTTGCAGCATAATAGCTCGAACGTGGGTCAATACACCCGACAATCCACAGCAGAATAATCAGGGCAATACAGGGTTTTACCCCAGGGGAAGATGATTTAGAGAGAGAGGATGGCAGAGTAATCAGGGAGGTTTGCAGAGTAATCAAGGAGGTTTTCAAAACATGCAAAATGACACTCAAGATATGTCAAATGGGCAAATGATCAGACCACCGCCAGTATGTTGGTTGTGTGGGAGGACAGGGAATCTAGCACGCACATGCAGAAGTCAAGGCATGATGCAAAATGGCCAAGGAGCAGGTATGGTGAATCCACCTGTGTTTTTACAGCAGGAGGAAATGGAGTTGCACAGAATCACATGGTGCAACTGCAAACGCCAGGAGCACAGCAAGGCTTGCAATCTCAGAATTCAATGAGCTTTCCACAAGGACAGTCTCAATAGTCACCGAGGCAACTGTCACAGACAGTAAGTACAGGACAGGCCATGAATCCTGGAATGAGGAGTAACACTGGTGATGGGGGAAGTTCATTCACAGAAGGTGGGGCAAAATTATATATGGACTAGGACAGCTCATTGGGAACCCTTATGTGTTCTATCCTATCAGTGACACCATACCCTCACCCGAGACAAAGGTGGATGTCGTTGTAGGGGATAAAGAATATTCCTTCCTAGTTGACACGGGTGCAACACGTTCGTGTATACATGAAGGCAAGTTTTCTTTGTCTGATGACGCTATAAATACTCAGAGTTTCACAGGAGCTACAAATCGTGTTCCTTTTACAAACGCACTTCCAGTGTCTATAGGAGAATGTGAAATGAATGTACCTTTGTTATGTTCGCGACAGAGCCCAGTAAACATCTTAGGTCGAGATCTAATGACGAAGTTAAACATGACAATCTCGTTCACGGAGGATAGCATAGTATGCTCCACTCCAGGAATGCAGTATCTGAACGTATGCAAAATGATTAGAGCATACACAGGACACACAGCTATGAGGGCTGTACCACTAGAGTCAGAAATATTCACGTATGGAGTACGTGTGCTAATGGCAGGGCTGCCAGGCCTTGCAGACAAAACCATGAGGACTCCAGATGAATTTCTCTTTAGGCCAAGGATACCTATGCACGAGGAAAAGGGACAAGTATTTCCCTTGATGATACTCACAGCTGCAATACGTGGGAAAATGGCTTTGATTGATGGTTGTGATGATGAAGTCCGACAATGGTGCACAGTAATCGCCATTGAAGAAGGATACAGATTGACTGACGTCACTGATGACGATCTGTTTGATGAGCAAGCAGATGAGGGAGAAACAGCAGTTGAGGTGAACTTCACCTTTTGGGTGAGAATGATCAAAAGAGAAGTGCCTCAGATAATGATGCTGGCACAGAACCGTCCTTAATATTTAGAGGAAGACATGGTCCAGGTGCCTGTCTCAGTGTGGACCACAGGCCCCTATGACGTAGGCTTACTGAAAGGGGTTGGAGAAGTGAAAATTAAACTGAAGCCAGGAGCAATTTTACCAAAACCACAACAATATCCCATGTCCAGGAAGGCAGATGAAGGAATTTTTAAGACAATTTCGGCTATGATGGAGCAGGGCATCTGAGTGATGTCGGAGTCGTCATGCAATTCTGCAGTTTACCCTGTCAAGAAATCAAAGGGGAGGGTCTTGGAGGCTAATTCTAGTTCGGAGGCCGATAAATGATATTGTTGAAGCTGAGTTCCCTTTAGTCCCGAACCCGGCTACAATCCTATGTAATATACCTGTTGAGGCAAAATATTTCACAGTGATTGACTTGAAAAATTCATTTTTCTCAATCCCATTGCACAAAGACGCACAAGATCCGACATCATTTACGTTCAGACAGATGCATCTGCAAAGCAGAAGGCTACCCCAGGGGTACTGTGAGTCACCTTCTATTTTTAACTGAGTCTTGCAGATGGACCTAAGCAATATTGCATTAGAGAGTGTTGTCCTACAATATGTGGATGACATCTTAATTTGCAGCATGACAGAGGAGCAATGTAGACACGATTCTGTTCAGCTACTGACTGTCAACTTTATATCCTTTCTCAGCCAATATAAAGAGAAGTTACAATACTGTCAACAAGAAGCGCTATACATAGGTTAGCTAATCTCACATGAGGGGAAAAGAGTTACCCCAGAAAGAGCTGAAGCAATACTGAACACAGCCAAGCCCCACACAGTAAAGCAGATGCAGAGTTTCTTAGGCCTTTGCAATTAAGACAGAGCATGGGTTTTTGACTACAGCTCATACACCAAACCGTTCCTCCAAGCCCTAAAGAAGGCACAAGTGACAAAGGAAAAGATTGAATGGTCTGAGACCATGGAGGAAGGATTTGCTGAATTCAAAAGAGCCATTTGCACGGCACCAGTTTTAGGGATTCCCAATTATGCAGAGGAATTCTACCTGTTCTCACACGAACGGCAGCGTTATGACGGCAGTGCTCACACAGAGAACCACATTGGGGTACAAGCCCCTGGCATACTATAGTGCATTGACCCATTGATGAGGGGCCATTTCCTGTGTGAACAAGGTTTAGCTGCCGCAGCGTTCGCCATTGAGAAGGCTACTACCATTGTAATGGGATGCTCAATGACGTTGTATGTCGAGCACTCGCTATTTGCTATTCTAGAGAAACAGAAGGACACACTGACATCTCAGAGAGCTTCTGCCTATGAAGTGATCATATCAAATCCATCGATTAAAATAGTCCGATACAAAATAGAGAGCCCAGCTATGTTCATAGCTGAGCCAGTCACTGAAGGAGAGCCAATACATGACTGTGCGAATTATGAAGAATTCTATGATGAGATTCCCAGAGTGAAAGAAAATGCATCGGCAGCAGGAGAAATCGGTTCTTCGAGAATCGATCAAAATGATGGGCAAAGATATACACGTGTCGCTGTGATGAAGCACACTGCAAATGGAGAATTTCGAGTACTTCTTAGTGCATGAATACCATCTCATTACTCAGCGCAAGCTACAGAATTATTAGCGCGCTGGAAAAGGAGGGGCTACCTCTGCGCGGACGTCACACCAGTGCAGAAAGCAGCCTTATTGGACAGCTTGATTCAGGCACTACAGCTCCCAGTGGGCATGGCGGTCGTGAAATGAGCTGCCCACACGAAAGGGACAGATTTGATCTCACGAGGAAATCAAGCAGCAGACACGGAAGCCAAACGTATGGCATCCAAGAGCAAGACAATTATGGATGTGGAAGTCACTAACATAAATGAGAAAATGATCATCGCATGGAGTGAACCTGAAAGTTACAATAGTATGGGACAGGCACAGTTTATGGAACTCCAAGGGGATGCACCACAGGAGGAGAAGAACTTATGGAAACGGCAAGGGTGTTCTTTAAACCCCCCCCGAAAGCTTGTGGTGACAAGACAGAACTGGTAAACCAGTAATGCCTATAGCCCTGTTAAAAATAGCGCTGGAGCAGCTACACGATCCAGCACACAGGACAAAAGAGAATCTTGCGGCAATGCTCGCGGAAGACTGGTTCATACCGAACTTAGCAGAGCATGTTGCATTTTTTTTGGTGAATTGTATAATTTGCCAACAGTTCACAGCTGGGCATACACTAAAAGTAATTAGAGGAGTTACCCCAAGGCCCAATGGGCCTTTTCAGCACTTGCATACCAATTACATCGATATGATTCAAGTATGTAACGGGTACAGGTATTTAGTTGTTGTGGTGTGCCCATTCTCTAGATGGAAAGAAGCAGGTCCATGAACACACCCAGACTCTACCTGTGTGGTCAAATTCCTAGTGAGAGAGGTATTCCCCAGGTGGGCGATATGCAAAGTCATGGGATCAGATAACGGGACTCACTTTGTAAATGAAGGTTTTGAGCAGATTAGCTTGTTGTTTGGTATAAAGCACAATTTCTCATTGGCGTATCATTCGAAAGGTAACGGAATGTGTGAGAAGCTCAACAGATTATTAAAGGAAAGGATAGCCAAGTTGAAGCTTACTCTAAGAAAGGGATGGTTGCACTGCCTTCCTTTGGCACTATATGCACTCCGGAATCAACCCAGTTCCGATCATCATCTTACGCCGCACCAGGGATGGTGCATGGAACTGCAGTAATAATGGATCATTATTGGGCATGTGGATCAAATCCCTACATCAGACTGCCGAAAAACTAGGGAGGTATATGCACACTAGTGAATGTCCACGTTCCAGCATTGGTGATCCCGAAGAGTGACCTGAGCATTGACAGTTTCCCAAAAGCAGATGCTCACCTGAGGAATAAGAGATCTGTGGAACTGCTGAATAGAATGAAGAGAGAAAATTACTTTTCTGCCAAATCAGAAGAAGCTTTTCATGCAATCCCATATGAACATAGGCTGTTCAGCCTCACCTCTTCAGTGTTCACGACAATCTTCATGCCAAGATTCCAAGTTGGAGCAAACACTAAATGGTTGCGAGCACCCTGAAACCTTTGGGTGAGAGTTGCACTATACAAGAAAAAATTCAGTTAGTTAGATAACCAGATGGGAGTTACTGCAGACCATCAACACAACCATAAAAGTATTCACTGCCATAAAGGAAGAGTTAAGGACAGTTTGATTGATGACTCTCCAGAACAGATATGTTCTTGACATGATCACAGCTATGGATGGAGGAGTTTGTGCGAACATCGGAGAATCATGTTGCACATTCATACCCTCTCACGACGAAGAAATTTGAAACTTAACAGAAGCCATAGGTATGCTTGCTGATGAAGCTACAGAACCAGATGATTGATGAAGTTGATGATGACAGCTGGTTTGGATCACTATTCTCGTGGGTTCTGCAATGAATGGCAGATGCATTCAAGTTCCTAGGAGCCCTGTTAGTGTTGATATTGCTAGTAGTCTGTGTTATCAAGATAATATTATCTCTGTGCCAGAAAACTGCAAAAAAAGCCATTTGGATGAAGATCATGAATGATGTCAAGCCAGGTTGGAAGCCCAAAGACTTGACTGACGAAGAAATAAGAGACTTTGTGAAGGCCAGCATTCACGCAACAGAAGGAACAAGGTTTCAATATCCCAAGAAGCATAGAAATTATGTGGGAAGATGGGTTTACTGCAGCCCAAATGGACAGTGTCAACTAATGACGAGGAACAAAGATGAACACATAAGAACAACAGGAAGTCTAAAAGGAGTCATAAAAATATGGCCCCCAAAGAGACATTTCTTTAGACCATCATGTGTAGACCCAGAAGATGAAGAGAGAATGGACGCAAACAATGAAGCAAAAGAGAAACAAAGAACTGAAGAAAGAAGGGAAAGTGGTCGATGAATCGCCCAGAAGGGGGAGTGTAGAGGAGGTCCCAAGTATAGCCTGCATTCCAACCGTCCATTTTGAAGTACCAGGAACGTTCACACCGAGATATGTGATGTATGATGAGCAAATAAACCAGCAGAGAGCCGCAGTGGGGCTCTGTCCAGTACCTATCAGAAGAACAGCACCTATTGAAGTACCAGTACCAAGGAAACCGAAGCCATATTAACCAATGAAACGAAATGAAGATAGTCTAAATACAGTCCCTGAAGAAAGCAAAAAGGTCTTAATGGAAGACGAATGGGGACATCACAAGAACCTGGACTGACTCACATATAGACGAAATGACGACCTGAGAATGATAAAAAGAGACGAAACGCCATGAATAAAGGATATCGTGAACCTAAAGTGAAAGGACAATGTCAGACATAAGAAGCTTAAGCCATGAGCATGGTGAAGATATTCAACCAAGTTTACTGAGGTACATATGCTTGGAACCGCGAGAGAGCTAAGAAAATTGTGCAGCTTGCTATGCTTAGTAGAAAGATAGTGCAGAAGGCGCCACTATACATAATCTACCTCAAAGAAGTACATTATATAAGTATATTTCCACTTTGCACAAGAAGCAGAATCAACCAAATGTTACTAAAAGGCCACACGAGAAGAGTTTCATATTTGGCGAAATCAAGACTACAGCGGTAGAAACGAAACTCATCAGAGGCAAATCGTGCCTGGAGAACCAAGGTTGTATCTGTCAAGATGGACGAACAGTGGCTACAATTAATTGAAGCAAAGAATAGAATATACTGCTCTGAAGGGTCAAGATAAGAAGCCGAAGGCAGGTGGTGGGTGAAACGAAAGTCAAATACACAAATTGTACGAAGAAGAGGCAAATTCAGAGTGCCTGAACCACGTGACCAGCCGAGCGAGCCAGAAGTAAGCCTCTCACACCTACGCATGGAGCCTCATCGTACCCATCCTCCTTAACTTTATCAGACCAAGAGGCAGACTCAAGGCCAAACTACAAGGCAGTAATTGACACACGGCCACTAAGGTGATGAATGGCTGTAAGATAAATTGAAGGAAAGCTGGGGTACAGACTTGCTCCCTGCACCTGGCCTCATTATTCTGTGTGCTGCTAAGCAAAGTGGAAAAATACGGGTGGGTTTGGTGCCAACCCAATCACAAGGGACCAAGTAATCTGTAGTCCTATTGTTAGTAGAACCAATGAGACGTTGTACTCTTAGTGATGTTTACAGTAGCTAGCTTGAAGGTAGGGCTTAGATGCCCCACCTGACAGTGTTTACCCAATCCCCTTACACCGTTACTATATCCAGATATATTACCTATAGTAAAGTTACCTTTCCTGAACCAATAGAAGTGTATGCCAACTTTTAAGCTTTACACGTCAATGATGACGAGTTTTCAGTAAAAAAATGTATGATTTTTATGAAGTTCATTGGAGAGTTGAAGAGAGAAGGAAGATCGCACCACTGCTGATATTCACAAGCTCCCTGGTTTTTGTACTTGTCAATAAGCAGACTCCCTTTGCCAAACCGTCGAGTTTTCATTATTGATTTGGTGTTGGAGTATTTAATCTGCACCCCATCCATCTCACGGGTGCTGCTATCTTGTCTTTAAGTGCTTCTGGGCAAATCCCGACTCTATGGGCCAGTTGGGGGTCCTGGAGCACACCACCAAACACCCCGGGGAAGGGGCAGGGCACACAAAGAGGCAAACAAGTAAGGGCCCGTAGGGGGGGGTCAACCGAGCACAGGTAGGTCGATGGAGGAGGTGTGAATATCAGGAAGGGAAGGAAGAGAGTGGGCTCACCCCACGGTGCCTCCCCTATTGAAAAACCACTGGAGGTCAGACACAAAACAACCACAAAAGAGCAGTGAATAGGTGTGGGACCCCAGGACTTCTCCTAGGCAGGCACACAACCCAGGACAAGGTTCGGAGGAGAAAAGAGAGAGAGAGTGTGCCAACGGACTCCGGCAGAGGGTGGTGGAACAGGAGGAAGACCCGGACTGGTCAAGAGGACACCAGACCTTCCCGGGCAGCCCCAGGGGGCAAGTCTATAGGAACCACAAGGGTAAAGAGGTCTGAGGCTGTGACCCACACTGATACTGGAGGAATTGGCCAGGTGACAAAAGACAAGCAGAAAATGTTCCCAAGGGAGTGGAGTATAGGGGGGGTGCGAAACACAGAGGAGAGACCATCTTTCAACATAGGAGGCCGCCAGTGAAACTGATAAGAGCAGAAACGGAATCCAGACGAGAAGACCCCACCCATCCATGGACTGGAAGGCGAAGTTGGGACATTTTGAATACCAGAGGTTGGAGAGGAACATGGCAGGCCCCACCATGTCAGAGGCAGGAGATGACACCATGTCCACCAAGAGAGACATTGTCTCACTCCTGTTGGAGATAAGTGGGATGTGGGCTGACATGGGAGGTTACGTGGATAGGATAAATGTCAGGATTGACAAAATGGATGAGAGATTCCATCCAAGCAGTTGAGAACAATCAGACCTCCCTCGAAACAATGGAGACGCAAATAGACATGAGGTTGGCAGAGTTGGAGAGAAGGGAAGGAGAGGTGACCCTGAGGATGGACGATTTAGAGAATCATGAGAGGAGGAATAACTTAAGATTTCTTGGAATCACAGAGAAGGAGGGAGAATTGGAAAGGGATCTAAGGAGAACCATCCATGAGACAGTTAAAGTCCTATTTAAAGATGGAAATATAGACGAGCCTAAAATCAACAAGGTGCACAGAGCAGGAACGTCAGGGAGGGGGCCACAATCTGTGCTTGCACGCTTCCATAACTATCTGAACAAACAAAAAATCCTGGAAAAAGCAATGGGGGAGAGCTCAGTGGCCCTGGGTAATGTAAAACAGTTCAATCTACCAGGATTTTTCATCACTAACTAACGCTGACGAACATAAGCCAATGTACCCCCGCCCCCTCATGAAATGACTTACCGAGAAAGGAGTGAGATACAGATGGGGCTTCCCCTTTTCTATATCGTTTGAAATCGATGGGTACAACTACAAATTGGTGACAGAGGACAATATTCAGAGGGTCATGGGAGAACTGATGGGAGGGGAAGCACCAATGATGGAAGGAGAGGAGAAAAGCCCAGATGACAGGTGATGGCGCATAAAGAGGCCAAACCGGCGGAAAGTCCCAGGCTCGAGAAAATTCATGAAACTCAACACTCCTCCAGCTGGGCCGTCTTGAACTTGAGGATAAAGGCTAGATGACTGGAATTGGGAGTTGGTATACCTGAAGGGGGGGAGATTGTTTTTTTCAATTTTGTTGGGTGTGTTGAACAATTTTGTGCTGGAAAAGGGCTCAAGTACATGAGCTTAATTAAACATGCCCGGGTAGGAGGAGGACCACTGGTGATATAATCCCGTTGGAGGTTATGAATCTGAGTGGGGTTGGATGTCAAGGGTGATGGGGTGTGGGAAGGGGGAGTTAAAGGGGTTGTTGTTTGTAACATATGGGGTGTGGTGTTTCAAGTGGCTAGGTGCACAGCATGGACCCAGGCCATAGCGGCTCATCCATGGACCTGTCGCAAGGGAGGTGGAAGTTATGTGGTGCTCCAGAGACGGGGCTATGTCTGGTTCAGATAAAACGTTTATCACCTTTCTCAACGTCTGGGGCCTCAACTCTCTGAGTAAGCGATCTATGATGCTCTGGGAATTTAAGAGGGCCCTACTTGATTGGGTGTGCCTCCAAGAGACACATTGACAAAAGGGTGGTGAGCTTCAACTGCTGTCCCGGGAGGTGGGGGAAGTGATAATGGCCTCCGATATGAAAAAAAGGCGAGGGGTCGCTGTCCTGATATCATCCCGACCGGGCTTCCTAGTGGAATCGGTACTGGCTTACCTAAACTGAAGGTGTGTGTTAGTCAAAGGTCATCTGCATGGGGCATGGCTTGCGCTGGGCTCCGTGTATGCCCCAAATGTAGGCTAGTGTGAATTCTGGGTGGGGGTCAGGGACAGGTTAATAGGGTTTGTGGAATGGCAAATGGTGGTTGGGGGAGATCAATGAGCACACAGAGTAAAGGACACGTACAAATCACTCCGTCATGTGTAGATATCTTAAAAATACATATACATTTATTTCAAGGGCTTTGAGATTCAACACACAAATCAAATCACAGTAATACTATTAAGCCAACGCAATCTGGTCTAAATACATATATACAAGACCATTGGGGTTTAAAGGGTTAATGCACGAAAGGGGTCCACAACCTAAAAGGGGAAGGAAACAGGCAGTGCAAATAGTCTTTAGTCCCTTCTGCATCCAACACACTCCTAACTAAGAGGCAGTACAATCCCTAGGAAGAGTGGAGCCTAATGCTCAAATGTACATGCAATACACACAGTAGTTCAAATGGGTAAAACGGGGTCTCTTCAAGGGTCTGTAGCAACTCAGGGAGGTTGGTGAGGCGATGAAGAATAGGCTCCCACTATTCGAGGAGGGTCTCCACTTGAGGGCAGAGTAGATTCCAAGAGTTGGGAATAGTTTGCTAGTTCGCACTAGAAGTGGAAAGAAGAAGAGGCCCCCAGGGACCACTGATTTATTTTAAAATATTTTTATTGGCATTTTGTAATCATACATAACATAGCAATTGGTCCCCCCTCTTGATGTACAATGCCGTTCTCACATTTGCAATACATATTGAGTTAACATTATTAACCAGTAACGAACATTAACTGTCTTCATGCACTTTATAGTTGTGGCTTTATTTGTTGTCTTGGAATAGATTGGTGGCCTGTCTGTGTCCATTCTTGGTGTGGTTACAAGGGCGATTAGGTTTATCGTTATCTATCCGCTGTGTGACACCTGCATATTTCCCCGTTCGCCTCTTCACGGAAGCATGTCGTCAGACGGGAGGAACATGTCTCTTACTATTGCCTTCCATGCCTCAAATTTGATATTGGTGTCTCCCTCTCCCCTGGCAGCTCCCATGCCCCATGCTTCTGTCTCTGCTGCTGTCCATCGTTCCATTTCCCTCTTCCATCGCGCATATTGTGGGCCTCTTTTTGATTTCCATGACATTGCTATCTCTCTTTTTGCCAGTATACATGCCATGTCCATTACCCTCACTGGTATTACCCAAATTGTTCGAACACAATTGTTCGAATGATCCAATTGATCGAAAGATCGCAGATTTGTAACAATTGACCTTTACAATTCGGTCAATTGTGCAAAGGTCAATTGTGATTCGAACAATTGTAGTTCGAACAATTCGTATAAATCCCCCTCACTATATGTTTGATCTTGCTTAGTCTGGGGTACATGGCTAAGAGGCATTCTTTCGGGGTCCAAACATACTTTTTGATTCCACCTTTCTTGCATGTCTGTTCAATGTTTGTCCAGAGGGTACTCATTTTCTGACATCCCCAGAACATGTGCATTAGGTCAGCTTCATCACATGTGCACCATGGGCATTACGCTTCTGTCTGCCTCCGAAAGCTTGCTACTTTTTTGGGGGTCATGTACGTTCTATATAGGACGTTTGTTTGTATTAGTCTGAATCTGGCATTCCTGGACACTTCTTTCGGGTGTCTCAGTGCTGTTTCCCACTAATTATCAGTGATGCTTTCGCCAGTGTCCATTTCCCATTTGATTTTTAGTGTGGTGCTGCGGGGGTTGGGCCTGTCGTTTAATTGAGCATAGAGCCTTGACACTGGCCTCCACCTGTCACTCAGATTGACATTTCCTTCACTAGGGGGTTTGTTGTTGGCTCAGCTGGCCAATCTCCCCACTTTGGTTTGGCCTTGTGTTTGAGCTTCTGGTACCACAAGAATTGTCCCGCTGGCAACCCCTCTTTCTCATGCAGCGAATCCAATTCCTTGAATTCCCCTTCCTCGTACATGTCTGCCCAGGTGTATATGCCCATTCTTTCCCACTGTCTAATGGTGTTGAGGTTGGTTAATGTTCTCCAGATGCGTAATGGCTTTCGCTCTTCCCTATATTTGTCTGCCAAGTCTAGCCAGCACCGGTGCACTGAGGGTATGGTCTCGTGATATCCACAGTATTTCTTCCCAGGGACCACTCATGCGTAAAAATGGATGGAGGCGCTAGGGGCTACCGGTTAGGGTTGCGATTACTCACCGACCCCCGGTGCACCCCAGACCAAACTTCAGCAGTCGAGTCCACTTCGTGCTGCAATTTTGCGGCTTTGCAGCTTTCAACGACGAAGATACAGCGATGATTCCCAAATGGAACAGTGGCAATTTCTCAGCTCCTGGTGGATGGATCAGCCAGTTTTGCTGCAGCAGGCTCCAGTGGCAAGAGGGGAGCAAATGCAATGCACCTGCAAAGTAAGTCACCACGGCTGGGCGACATGTTAACCGCGTATACGCCGGTTCTGGCACACTTGTCTCATTTCAGACCTGGGAACGCTAAGTATATGAAATTTGGTGTGAGGATGCCCTAAACAGAGAGCTAGCGATATACCAAGTTTCGGGGGCCTCCTCAAAACAGCGGCAGAATCAGGGAAAAGAGTCTGCGTAAGATGGTCAGCACACTGGTTGGCCCAGGGACACTTCCGAGAAGGCTTACTTGCACGGTTTGATGAAGGTGCCGAGAATAGTTGGTCCCACTATTCCAATGGGTCGAAGCGTCTTCTCAGACCTTTTAGGACGACCAGATGCAGAGGAGTCCCATGGGAAGACAGCCGGCTCAGGGTGCCAAACCTTCCAGTGGGTCACCAGCGGATCCTCGACTCGGCTTCTTAGTTTCAGGATACTTGGATCCCATCCTTCGTTCAGTGATAGCTCCAGAGATCGACATGGTATGGGTGTTTGGGGCCGTCTCTAATCCAGAATCTCCTTTGTGCCAAAACGAAGAGGACCCAATGGGAGATCTGCTCACATACAGGCATACCATACGTGGGCCAATCACGGACCATGGTGGGCCCGGGCATTCACAGCACTCCAGACTCTCTGGCATCCAGGATGTGTATTGGAACCAGACGTTCCAGCCCATATCCTGGAGGCGCACACACAAAGGCATGCAGAAGCCTGCGAAAGCTTGGCGTTTCGTGGGAGAATGCATGGCCAAATAAGGACTGACCCGGGTCGGCTCGACCTGGGGAAGGTGAAGGGGCAAGATGGCCAAAGGACAGGACAAAGAACCTCGTGTCATGGCCATTTTGGAGCCAGGCCACCTATTTGTCCCAAAAGCAGTAATCGCAGTTTACCTGGCAGGAAAAGGGTTAAAAATATACGAAATAAGGTGCCACCAGCCCTGTATGAGGAACTTCTGCTCTTCTCCTAAAAAATCCTTCGAGAGAATCTAGGGCCTTTGGAAATGACTAATAGACCCAAGTGTACTGTTCTGGAAGGAACATTGTACAATTGTTACATGTTGCAGAAAAGTTGCAACATTGGAAAAGACTAAGGGAAACAAAGTCTCCCAGTACTAACTGTCTTAAGGGCATGTCCGTTTCCCCATTAAAAGTGATCGAAAAGCCCAGAGGAGTGCAGCAGAAAGTCGGGCTCCTCTGGTAAAGTCAGACTATGGTATTTAAAGGATAGTTCCGGGACTTTTTTTTTATTGTCCCTACGGTTCGGCCATGTGTTTTTAAGCATAAATCGGTAGATCGTAGAAAACTTTCCTATGGACCTTAACCGACTTTTCGTTCATTAACGCACTCGTAATCAGCCGCCATTTTGTGATAATCCTATCATTTCCCCCCATCGACCTGGCTCACCTGCGTTTGCGGCACTAAATCATATCCCCCGCCCCTGAAACAGACTTTATCAAAACATTCATATTCCCCGCCTCTATCCGTGACGTGACTGTGCTGCGTAGGCAAACGCGCCCAGGCGTCTTCTACGCGACTCCACACAGAACCCGGAAACCAACACAGATCAGCTCACAACACAGCGCGCCACAATTCGGAATATGAAACTGTACTTTTAAATCAAACCGCAAGATTGTAAATTTGGTAAAGTACATTTATTTGACATCAAATGTTTAGAGAATATTCAGCGATTTGCATTTTTCTTTGCTCTCGATCCAAAATAGTTCGTCTTGAGGCAAGCGATGTTCGTGTGCAGTACGCAGGGTGTTGGTTTACGATAAAATAAGCTCTTCGGTCGCACTGATAATCGCATGGCTGTTCCAACAACGAGGCACTAGGCCAGCACAACGGTATGTATGTTGCATCTAGCCATTAGTATCGCGTAAGGGCATACTTGTACTTGCCGATCGTCCCATAAAATGGTCAGGGTGGTAACGTTGTTCACGCGGAGAAGCAACTGGCGGTTGTAAAAGCCATCCGCCGGTGTCTGGTACTCGTGACACTGACAATAATGAAGGATGTACCTGTTTTAAAAACATAAAAAATGAAATTAGTCTCACCATCAGATCTTTATTAAAATTATTCATTTTATATATTAGGTCGGGAAATTATTTCATAGCTAGGACAGTGCAACTGGGTATTATACGTCATTTCCAGTAACCCACCCCCTCTCCTCCGCCTTTTCCAGAGCCGTCTGAGCGCCAGTGGACCACTTCGTCACTGATATGATATAATATGGCATTTGCAACGCGCCTATACACAAGTGTTTCAAGGCGTGGCGAGGCAGGGGGGGAGGGGAACAAGGAGAAGACAGACAACGATCCTACTAGGCCAGGTGTCATTCAGATCGCGCAAGTGCAGGGGTAGGGGGAAGGTAAAAGTGCAAGGGGACGGGGAGGGGGGAAGTGGAGTACAAGGTAAGTAGCATAAAATAATAAATACATATGGCCAGCTGGTGGCGAGTGCAAGGTAAGTGCAGAACAAGTGCTGGGAAGGGGGGGGCTGTAGGATACTGAGACAGTCCCCCAGTGCAGGGGTTGACAGGGAGGCAGTGCAGGTGGAGAGTGGAAGGGCCCAGGACCGAGGTCGCAGACAGTGGACCAGTTGTAGCAGGGGAGAGGGAGAGGGAAAGCAGAAGCAAAGAGGAAGGTTTTGAGGTGCTTCCGTAAAAGGAGATGGTTCTCCTCAAGATAGTGCGCGGTACAAAACAATATGCCACATAGAACGAACAAGTACAACTTAACCCGTCTTTAAAGCTTCTGTATAGTAATTAAATTGCGGTATAAACTCATCTAAAGAGTTACTTACATTATATTTGCATTTTCCATTGTGTCTGTGCGTAGGGCAGCCCCGAAATACCACTCCTTCTATGCCGACGTTATTTCTTCTAATGAACGAACATTAAATGGCTTTCGTTTCTGAAATTATATTCATTATCGTTTACGTTATTGCACCACACCCCCAAAAAGAAGTCTTTCGGGATGGTCCCGGCCTGTCAAGGTCAAATAACAATAGAACCTTATACTGAGTCGTGGGCCATTCCGGCACCCGAGCAAAAAATCAAAGCAGCTGACCTTCACTTTGAACGAGCACACATTCCTAGTTTGCTACATTCAGTGTAAGGCCATCTCACAGGACTTGAAATTTACACTCCATCTTTGCATTTTGTCTGCGTGCATTTGCAGCCCCAGAGAACCATAAATACGGAGACATTCTATATTTTTTGAAAAATGATTTATATTACTGTTTGGTTTAATTTAATGCGCAAATGAACAAGGTTGGATAGACACATTGCATGTACACTGAGCAATCACTTTTATTTACACAATACATAGCTACACATATTCAATGGGCCTGCGACATGAGGACACTCCAGAGCAAAGTCACAGGTGACACCCGGGTGGTTCGCACAACTGCACGGTGAAGGGAGGGGCAAGGGTGGAGAGACACATTGCATGTACACTGAGCAATCACTTTTATTTACACATTACATAGATACACACATTCAATGGGTCTGCAACATGAGGAGACTCGAGAGAACAGACAAATTACAATCATTTAAACCGTGATGTGTATTTCTCAATGATCTCTGCTTTAGGTGGACATGGAACAGAGGCAATGTTGGGTGGCAATGCAGTTGTCCCCTGCACAGGTTCGTTCACAACTCCATGTATGTGCCTATCTAGGACATCAACAATAAGTCTCTCAATAAACTCATATTGCATATCCTCAAACACTGGTTTGATCACCCATTGTTTACTTCTTTTAGTGAAGGCCTTATTGTAGCGAAGCGTCCCTAAAGTTCCGGTTGTCCTACTTTGTTGACGGCCAACATTATGGTTATGTGCCAAGACCGCTAGAAGAGTCCGATTTATCATGCCCTCCATGCCAAAATGCAATCGTTTTGGCCTGTACTTTAGGCACATATTGTGGAACACCTCCAAATCTCCTGTGTGGCAGAATTCCGTGAGTCCCCTCAAATCTCTTGTTATAGTTTTATCAAATACAATCTTTTCAATGGCTTTGTGAGTGGGTGATGAAGGAATCAACCACTTCTTCCGTGCCTCCTCTGTGGACAAATGGCCATGTTCACAATTGTGGAAATGTTGGTTTGTGGTCCAGCGGTGAACGTTGCTACAGTGTAGCATTACTGACCGCCATTTTTCCAGTAGAATTTCCAACGACCCTCCACATGTTTTTGAGCTCCACCAAAGATGGTTGCTGATTGACTTGGACCACTGTGAAATACCTTGCATATCTTTTTTTTTACCTGCAGCCGACATTTTTTTATTGATTGTTTTTGCAAGATGCCATACGTCAAATTGGTGATTTATATTTTTGTACTCTTCTCTCATTGTCTTGGCAATTGAAACGTGTCTGTCCGTGGCTATCAGGTCGATCACCATTCCCCGCGATTGTAGTTCTTGCAATGATGCTACAAAGCCAACTTTCTCCATGGCCACTGAGGATGTACTTTGTGACACCTGCACGACCCCCGAACTCACAATTTTCTTACTTTCCATGTCCTGAAAGTGGTAGGTGCAGTACTTGGCTGAAAATCCTGGGCTGTCGCACTGTCCATCACCGGCTACCCTGAACCGTTTGCCCGCGAATGTACTATCAATAGACATTTTTTCCATTCTCCAAGCTTTGCTAATAGCTGGAAAAAGATAATCGATTTGGTATTTGTAGAACTGAGTTTTCGCAATGAAATGGATTCCCACAAACTGAAAGAAATACTCTAACTTTTTAAAACTTGAACAACTAAAAAGTGCGGCCGCTGCACAAAGTAGATTGCCTGCTGGCAGTTGCCCCAGCATGGGTTGTGCAGACCATGAGAAAGGATGATATTTTGTACAGGTGGCATGTATTTTAATGTTAGTGCCTCGAATTGCACGAGTCACATTAATCAATGGCTCCCCACATACTTCCCCACCAACCGAATGCCCACATTTCATCCTAATAATAATATCAATCAAACAACTATCGAATACAATGAATTTGGCCTCTTTCCTTATACTGTCACTCTGCATCCCAGATGGTTCGGCCTGTAACGTTGAGGACATGTCACTCACATGAAAGGTAGAATCGCTGATATCGTCTTCCGCTATGTTCAGTGATATTGATGGTGTTTCATTGTCGTCCACTTCATTCTCTTCCATTGCAACATCTGTTCCTTCTCCGGCGATGGGTGAATAAAACAATTTCTTCAACTTTCTCGCGGTCTTAGTTTTTGCGGGTGTGGATTCTGTGAATTGATCTCCGACTGCATCCGAACTACCAGGAGGACATTCACTATCAATGGCTGGTGGTGGTATAGCTCCGTTGTCAATCACTTCATATTCTTCCCATTGGCACGATGCATCTCCAGTCTCAAGTCCCTGCCACAAGGTTTGACAAGCAACATCTCTCGTTCGCTTCACTGTCTGTGTAGATCTAGTTTGTACACCCACTCGCAACTAGAGGACAGATTGGAAAAGGGATGTTCAGTTTAAACACAACTTACAGTATTGAACTATTAACAGTGAAAAACAACATAATATAGTGACCAGGACACTAACCTTCTTTTGCTTTCTTTTCTTTGAAACTTTCTTGCCTCGAACTTCAACATCAGGACGCTGTTGCTCCGACTCGTGTGTGCATGTCTCCACTTCCTCTTGCGCTGCAACGACTATATTTTCATGATAAGCACATCCATCACGCACTGACGCTCCATCGACTCCCTGAAACATAGAACTTTCATTATAATGTATAATAATATTGAAAACACAAAATGTACTTGGAGACCAATACCCACGTACATCTCAATAGCAAAACACGAATGAACGCATTGTGTAGAACATTCAAACGACAATTATTCACGCATTGTTGATCTAGTTAGATGGAACTGTCAAGATCCATACCTCGGGCTCCGCATAGACTTCCATTGATGATATTATTGAAGATGACGCTTCAGCAACTCCCTGAAACACGGTAATTGCATTAGTATGGTTTTCTATTTTGTTAAAAAGAACATAAACTTTGTGCAGGCGTCAACGGCTCATCTAAATAGACCTGCACAAATGATCAGTTGTCTAAAATAAGTAATGGATATCTAAATATGATTCGATTTGCTCGATCGTTGGAAGTGTCACCACCCAGAGATCTGCATCAACTACTAGGGGTGATGTTCTTGTAGAAGAAGCTCCGTCATCTCCCTGAAACATAGTACTTGCGTTAATAAAGAAGGAAGTATAGCGGATGTAATCACGTCATATGATCTCGCTTGATCGAACTGTCAGTATCCATACCTCGAAATGCATAAGAACATCAAGGGACGCTGTAACTGCGGTGCACACTTCTGCAAGCTGTTGCGCCGACCCGTAACTGCATGCTCCCCCTTCTTCTTGGACTAATGCTCCATCGACTCCCTGAAACATAGGACTTTCATTAGTAATGAACACAATATTGAAAAAAGAAGACACATAGGAGGGCGACGACAGAAGGACATATCAATGGCTAAAAACGAAAGAAACATTGTGTGTAACAATCACGCTACAAGAATGCAAGATCTGATGATCTCCATCGATGGAACTGTCCTGAAACGTACCTCGAGCATCTGAGTGACATCAACGGTTGTCGTCAATGCGTTGGACTCCTCAGCATCTCCCTGAAAGACAGTACTTGCATTATTTTGGATAACAATAATTATAACTGAAAACAAAGACTAGAGGACGAGTACTAGGGTGTACCATTAGGTAAAATAATTACACGATAAACTAAAACTATTGATTTACAAGCCTAAAACAAGTCAGTGGCAGAATAGCTAAGTAAGATTACCCGATATGCGCTTGAAGTGGCTGATGACTGCAATAACGACACGGATGGAGAATCTTCCGCCTTCATATTGAGTGGATACATAAATGGGGAAATTATTGTTAGCTAATGCTACACACTACCGCAAGGCCGAGAGCTAAATCTGTAAACTTGACTCACCAGTGGAGGGATGTGGACGAATAGAGTGGGAATAGCGGTTGAGAACAATTTTCGCTTCGCTCGCGGTGTGTTCTTCTTTATTAGCAATGATGTGGAGTACATGTCTGAGCTAAAGTGCCTGCTGCAGATGCGGTATCGATCACCCCTCTTGTCCGCAAAGACTTCTAGGACTCTACTTTCAAGCTCAGACGGTGGATATCCGCAATATCGGACCCATTCTCTTATCTGATCTATTGTCTTAGGGAAAACATGCATTATAGTACCTTCAGATTTTTTATGGGTCTTCGAAGGGCAACCGCCAATGGAACAGGCAGGCATTGTGGAAAGTTCTGAAAAGTAAAGATCAACAATTCTCTATGAATACCAATGTGTTAAAAAATTAAATGACACATAAAAGGTTCAATGCAAGGTTCGTTTTGGTTCTTGGAACTATACACGTTATTCACATGCGGATAAGTATTTGAACAACTTTAAAAAAATAGAAAAATAATTTGACTAAACTCAGAACATGTGACTAGTTCCTTGCATGTACTGTCTTGAACGAAAAGAAAACATGGATGCAATTTGATGACTACTAGCAAATAGATATAAATTAAAAAATTGGACGCAAAATGATTATGGTACATGGCCTTACCTTGACGAACAAACAGTTCGATGCAGGGATCAGAGTAGTTTCTTGTCGTAGAACAGGGAGCAGTTCACAAGTTGCAAACTGACGAGTTTGCTCAAAGTGGTCACGGAAGTTCACAGAGACGAAGAGCAGATAACCAGCACCTTCACGGGTTGACTAGCAAAGCGCAAAGAAGTTCTCATTAGAAATATGAAGTGGGTTATAAAGAATTCGAAACAGGGGTGTGTTTGTGAATGAATGACGTGAATATGTTGTGGCATTATGCGGTTTGCAGGGGGGCGTCCAGCGTGAGGGGGGATGCTTGGTAGGAGACACGGGGTCTGGAGGTAGACATGGGAACAACAACCCATGCTCTATAGACCACTTTGAAGTGTACATGGTCTTTGGCACCTCTTGGCCTTTATCGCTCCCTGACAGCTCCACTTGCCAGCGCAAGTACCCCGGTGCGAACTGCCTTTGATAGGGCGGGGGGTGGATTGGGGCGGTGGTCGTGCAGACAAGACTCGTTTGCCGCAGGGCCTCACCAAGGAGAGGCCATCTAACTGCATGTAAGAGGCAGGCTGCAGGATCTAGTACATGGAAGGCAGGGGGGGTGAGTTTATAAATACCTCACCCTCCCAGGAGAATATATGGGTGCAGTTCACCCTGGAGACCCTGGATGCCTAGGCAGTTAGTCAGCAGCAGGCTGGCCTGTGGTGGCAAGGCGGCACGGGCCAGAGGGGGTCATCTCTGTACCCGGTGCCCAAAAGGATGATTTATTATGATCAACCATATTGATTATTTACCTATAACCATGTTTTGTATCAATAAAATCCAACGGCCTTTTATTGCCAACGCTTGAACAAAGTGGTGTGGTAAGTATTTTTGGGGGAGGAGGCAAGGCCGGGAGGCTTGATGCCAACCCGCAAAATAACATATGTATGTCTGCTGCATATGGGTTCAACGGTTATGTGGATTGAAGGTGGGCGGCCAGCGTGAGGGAGATTGCTGGCCGGAGACATGTGGTGTGACAAGACAAGGCACAGGAAGACTATTCAATGGAGACACACTAGATTCATTTAAAAAATCAAAACAACCATTGTTAAAATATATGTTGGGTTTTATTTTAGATCTTAATTTCAATTGAACATAAATAATAAACATTACACATTGTAAAGTTCCGGTTGCAGCACATCCAGGGAAAATCCGCGGTATTGTCCACTGTCGCTGGGGAAATGTTGTCTAATGGCAAGTACCGCACAGGCAGGTATTACTCTCCGAACGCGGTGTCCGAGCCTCCCGTGAAGCCACCAAGTGAAGCAACGATAGGCCACCAGCCTGTACCACCTGTGAAAAAAAAAAGATGCAAACTGTATTAAAATGACAAAACTTTCTTATCAATGTCGATTCAGGTAAAAAATGTCATTCTGCTTTGAAAAAAATTCTATCTAGAAAATGCACAATATGGAACCAATTTGCATGCGTTCGAATGATATGTAGATGTAATTTTATATGTGGGAGACGACCATGAAATAGTAGTGGCATCACTGACATCACAACCAGAGTATACTTACTCGTTACTCGGATTACGCGGACGAACAGTGCCGCGAACTTCATGCATAAGCACCATCATCATCCTCAACACGGTCCGTGAGAGGCAGGCTTCCCTGAACTCTGGCAGCTCGGTGATGCATTGCGGACTTGGCTCGCCTTCCGAAATGTAGGCCAAGCACCCGGAATTTTCACGGCAGCAGCAGTTCTCCTCCTCAGTTGGCATTAGCTCGCACCAATTGCACGTGCACCAGGTGGAGACGCTGTCCATGCGACATGGTCCAGGCTCTTCATCCGTTGACTGGTCCTCCCAACTGCCGTCCGAATCCCCATCGTTTTCGCGTGCTTGCCTTTCCAGTAGTTCCTCCTCGGTGTACTCGGGCTCGTACATATACGGCATTATTGTAGCCATTGTGTGGTAAAGAAAGTAAAATAATTTACAGAGATGGTACAGGTGTTCACAAGGCCTAGAAGCGGCGAAGGTAGCTGACCAGAGCACAGAAACGAGTCACAGAATACTCAAAGTAACACAGAGAGAGCAATGGAATCGAAAATCTGCTGCTGTGTGTTGTGAAACGGTGTGTTTATACTTATTGAGGAAAGTGGCGTCCTGCCATTCCCATGGCGACACGTCATTAGCTGAGGCGCAGCGATTGTTGACACGAAACGTGCTTTGGCGTTGGGAAATGGGCGGTACGTGTCTGCTGATGTCAGGCTCAGGGGCGGGGGATTTGATTTAGTGCCGCAAACGCAGGTGAGCCAGGTCGATGGGGGGAAATGATAGGATTATCACAAAATGGCGGCTGATTTCGAGTGCGTTAATGGACGAAAAGTCGGGTAAGGTCCATAGGAAAGTTTTCCACGATCTACCGATTTATGCTTAAAAACACATGGCCGAACCGTAGGGACAATAAAAAAAAAGTCCCGGAACTATCCTTTAACATCAGCAAAATGTTGGGGGGTACACAACTGGAGGGAAAACTATACATAAATGGGAATCTTTCCTGACACTCGCCCCTCCCAGACCAAGGACAGGGGGAATTAATCCACCAATGGATGAGTCTCATGTTCCGGTCGGTTAAACCTTCTGGACAACCCATCAGCATTGCTATGTTGGACACCTGGCCTATTCTCAATAGTGAAGTCAAAACCTTGCAGATTTATGGACCACCTGAGCAACTTTGGATTCTCCCCCTTCATGTTCATTAGCCACTTTCTAAGGGCTTATAGTCAGTTTGCACAGTGAAGTGAGTCCCATAGAGGTAGGGCCTCAGCTTCCTTAGGGCCCACACAACAGAGAAACATTCTTTTTCTACTGTGGACCATCTGAGCTCTCTGTCCTTAAGCTGGCGACTAATGATGCCAATAGGGTGTTCCTTACCCTTCTCATCTACTTGTGATAGTACAGCTCCTAGCCCACTGTCAGATGCATCTGTCTGCACAATAAAAGGTCTTTGGTAATCAGGGGCCCTTAGACTAGGGGCCTGGCACAAGGAGTCTTTTAAGCCATTGAAGGCCTCCCCACACTCTTCAGACCAAGTTACCTTCTTGGGTTTCTTAGGAGTGGTGAGAGCAGTCAGAGGGGCAGCTATGGTGCCATAGTCTGCCATGAAATACCTGTAGTACCCAGTGGGTCCTAAAAAGGCTCTCACTTGTGTTGGAGTAGTGGGGGTAGGCCAGTCATGTACTGCTTGTACTTAACTGGGTAGAGGATGTATCCTCCCTCCACCTACTTCATGTCCAAGGTAGACCACTGAGCCCTGTCCAATCTAGCACTTACTGGCCTTTATGATCAAGTGGGCCTTCTGAAGAGCCTGCAGCATAATCCTAAGGTGTTTCACATGGTCTTCCCAGGTGGCACTGAAAACTGCCATATCATCCAGATTTGCAAGACAGAATTCATCCAACGCATTCAGCACATGATTCACAAGCCTCTGGAAAGTGGCAGGGGCATTCTTCAACCCAAAAGGCATCACCCTGAGCTGGTAATGACCCTATGGTGTTGAGAAAGCGGTCTTCTCCTTGGCATGTTCTGCAAGAGCTATTTGCCAATAGCCTGCAGTGAGGTCAAATGTGCAGAGGTATTTGGAGGCACGAACGTATCCACCAGCTCATCTGTTCTAGGCAAGCGGTGTGCATCTGTCTTGATGACAGCATTCAGAGCCCTGTAATCCACACAGAACCTCAACTCAGAGCCTTCGGAACCAAAACCACAGGGCTGGACCAAGGACCACTAGAGGGTTCAAACACCGCAAGATCCAACATTTTGTTGACCTCTGTCTTAATGCAAGACCTTAATTTGTCTGACATCCCGTATCCCCTACTTTTGGTAGGTACACTGTCTCCTGTGTCAATGTCATGTTTGCACCAAGGTGTCAAACCAGGAGACTGTGAGAGCAAGGGGGAAAATTGCCTCAGCAAACTTTTCACCTCTGCTTGTTGATCAGCGGTCAGGTGAGGGGCCACTTGGACACCCTCAATGGAGCTGTCTGAAGAACTGCCTGGAACGGGTCAGGGAGAGGTTATGACTCCTATTCCTCAACATCTGAAGCCAGCAGCAGCACAGCAATTTCAACTCTTGGGATGAAAGCCCTCAGCCTATTTACATGGAACACTTTTGGAGCCTGACCAGCCCTTCCAATGTCCACTAAATAGTTGACCTCACCCAGTGACTCCACCACTGTGTAAGGGCTGACCATTTGTCCTGTAAAGCTCTAGGACTTATAGGATTCATGATCAGGACTTGCTGACCAGGTGTGAAATTGATGAAGGAAGCCTTGTGGTCATACAAATGTGTCACCAGTGCTTGCCCTGCCATCAGTTTCTCACTAGCCAGACCCATCAGGAGTACCATCCTTTTTCTGAGCCCTAGCACATAGTCTACTACATTGGTAGTAATGGGCATCTCCCATCCCTCCTTAACTATGGCCAAGGGTTCCCTTACAGGGTGACCAAACAGAATCTCTAAAGGGCTGAACCCAACACCCTCCTGTGGTACCTCTCTGTAGGGAAACAGTAAGCATGGTAACAGAAGATCCCATTTTCTTCTTTGGGGTTCTTCCAGAGCCCCAATCATGTTTTTTAAGGTTCTGTTAAACCTTTCAAGTAGACCATTAGTTTGTGGCGATATGCGGATAAAAACCTATAGATGACACGACATTCCTTCCACATGGCCTGCATATACTTTGAAAAAGTTGCTGCCCCTATCAGACACAACTTCTTTAGGGTAGAAATCCCTAGTAAATATGCCAAGTAAAGCTTTTGCAACTGACTTGGCAGTCACAGTCTTCAATGGAATGGCCTCAGGATATCTGGTAGCATGGTCGACCAGAACCAGGATACTCCTATTGCCTGAGGATGTTTGGGGGTCAAGGGGACCAACAATGTCTATCCCTACCCTCTCAAATGGTACCCCCACAACTGGGAGTGGTACCAGTGGAGCTTGGATTGTTGAGCCACTCTTACCAGATAACTGGCAGGTGGCACAACTCCTGCAGTGACTTTCTACTTGCACCACCATCTTGGGCCAGTAGAAATGCATGGATAACCTTTTTCTTGGTTCTCTTGATACCAAGGTGACCAGCCAGGGGCACTTCATGTGCCAGCTGCAGGAGGAAGGGTCTTACAGACAGGGGAATCACCAACCTCCTATCGTCTCCTTCTGTAGACTCTGTAGGCTCACTGTAGAGGAGCCCACCTTCCCAATAAATCCTATGCTTCCCAGGAGGTTCACCCTCAAGCTGGGAGTAGGCCTGTCTCCTTAGGCCTTCCAAAGCGGGGCACTCATGTTGGCCCTTACTGAATTCATCCCCGTCAGGACCACCTTCTATTAACAAGTCTTTTAGTTCAGAATGGTCATTTGGATCAAATACGTCAGGTCCAGGTATTTGACTAACTACCTCCGCCTCAGTGGTGGGTGAGTCAGGGGGAATGTTTTCTTTCCCTCTTTTGTCTTTGACTCCTTTAGCCTTAGGATTCCCCTTTGGCTTGGGCACTGCAGTGGTCCTGGCCAGTGCTGCCCTTGTTTGAGACCTTGTGCAGGGTATTTCTGATGGATCTTCCACAAGCCCTAATGCTCTGGTGATCATTTCCCAGAAAGACCTTTCCTGGGACATCTCTCTGAATGCTCACTGGAATCCTGACTACTGTACCATTTAAGGTAAGATTTACATGTATAACTGGGAACTGGAGAGGTGGGCCGTGTGCATTGTACACTTGTTACATGTTGCAGAAAAGTTGCAACATTGGAAAGGACTAAGGGAACAAAGTCTCCCAGTACTGACTGTCTTAAGAGCATGTCAGTTTCGCCATACAAAGTGAGCGAAAAGGCCAGAGGAGTGCAGCAGAAGGCTGGGCTCCTCTGGTAAAGTCAGACTATGGTGTTTAACATCAGCAAAAAGTTGGGGGGTACACAACAGGAGGGAAAATGACACATAAATGGGAATCTTTCCTAACAAGAGTTACAATGGAGATGGGGAGGGCAGCAGGTCCTGGGGGGAGCTGAAGGTGCAATGACTCCCTGCTGAAGGATAAGGAATTGCAACAGGAACTTCTCACAGGTATCAAGGAGTACTTCCTCTTTAACGATACGGGAGAGGTGGGGATCCAATCGGTTTTGGAGGGCTTCAAGGCAACCATCTGGGGAGTACTGATAAGGACAGGCTCAAGGAAGAAAAAAGAGAGGAGGGTGAAGGAGACCTTGCTCCACCACAAAATAAGGCAAATACAGCTGGGGGGCACCCAGGGAAAATACATATCCCCTGCTGAAGCAAAGGAGATCAGGGGGTACAAAATACAATTGAAGGCCATTCTGTCTCAGGACACGGACAAATAGCTCCTATTTCTCAAACAGAAATATCAGGAGAAAGGGAACAGAGCAAATAAGTGTAACGCTCACCTGATTCCCGTAGAGGCGCCGGTCTTGACTGGGCGTATACCGTATCTGCAAAGGTGATGTGTAACACACGGCTGGCTCTTTGGGCTGGACCTCTGTGCACTGTATGTCTGACTTGAAGGGTAAGATGTCTGCAGATAGAAAATATGGGATTAAGGAACTGGGTTATTGAATGTCTCTTCTTCCCTTTCTCTTCTCCTGTAGAACCCCAAAGGTTAACGCTCTCACCTTAGGTAAGTGAACGCCGTGCTCTCCATCTGCCTCGGGGCAGGGTGCTGTAACCAGTTTCTTCACTGGATAAGGGGAGCAGGCCTCTTGACTTCAGAGGACTGCTGTCCGTCGTTTACTGCACGAACGGTAAGTTTCGAGTAATTCTAATGTCTTTAAAGTCTTTAGTAATGATGTTTCTTGTTTTGCAGGGTTCCGGCGATGGCGGATGACGGGCTGAAGTGAGTTGAAGATGGAGCCCGTGTGATGAACAGAAGCGCCTGGAAGCACGTAAGTAAGCGCTTGTTGCCTGCTTCACGATGCGCTCTAACTGTCTTTTTATTTTGCAGGTACAAGTTCGGAGCGGCTGCAGGGTGCCGGAATACCCACTGGGTTAGATGTGGAAAGGAGTAATGGCACGTGAGTATTAAAGTTCCCCAATGTCTTTAAACGCACCTTGTTTTGTCTTTCAGATGTGGGATGCAGCGCCGAAGGCCTCCGGAGCGTGCGAAGAGTTGGTAAGCTTTTGTCTTTCAGATGCCGGAATGCAGTGTGAAGACCTCCGGAGCGCACGAAGAGTAGGTAAGCCTTTGTCTTTCAGATGCCGGAATGCAGCGCGAGGCGTTGGTGACAGCCGATGGACCAGGTAAGTGAAGAGCTGTCACTGAAGACCGTAATGCTAACCTGTTCTTTCTTGTCTATATAGGTGTTGCTGAAGACTGGATTCAGGATGGTAAGCCTTTTTCCTTAGGCCCAGGATCAGATGCAGAAGACACGATGAACGTTCTGCTGCAGAGGATGCAGAATAATGCAAAGCAAGATTCATCCATCGGGTGTGTTTTAAATAGCCTCCTGTAGTGCTTAGGTGTCTCCTTCCACAGCCACGCCTAGGTAAGAAAAGAGTTCCTGCTTTCCAGAAGAGTTCCAGTGTTCTGAATCTAGGGAGTGGCTCCTGCCCCACCCAACAGGAAAAGTAGTTCCAAACAGAAGAGGATCAGAGGCTCAACTGGCAGGCAAGTAAGCAGCATGGTCTGCTGCAGGTAAGTCCACCCAAGCATTATGAGCCCGGCGCTTCCAGCGCTGGGACTGAGCATATTTATGAGCCTGGTGCCACTGGCGCCAGGACTGGGTCCAAAAGGTCCCAATTGGGACTGGTTGGCACTCGGAACCATGGGAGCCATAAAGACTGAGGAGGGAGGGTTGGTCTATGACAACAGGAACATTGGGACTTCATTTGCAAGATATTATGACAACCTCTATACAACGGAATGGGAAGGGGAAGAGACACAGGCACAGATAGACACATATTTGGGGACCTTCCCACATCTGAGGCTCCCCAAGGAAATAATTACAAAGCTCTAGTGCCCCATAACAGTAGAGGAGGTCCATAAAGGCGATGAAGTCAGGTTCAGCACCGGGGTAGGATGGCTTTTCAATGAAGTTCTATAACCTATTTAGGTCCCTATTGGCCCCATAGCTGATGAGGGTGTTCAACGCATGCCTGCAAGGGGAGGCCTTGCACCCCACGATGCTGCTCACAATGATCGTAGTGATTCCCACGGAGGGGAAGGACCACACCAAGTGCTCCTCTTATCGGCCCAGCTCTCTCGTGAATGGGGATGTAAAGATCTTGGTGAAAATCTTGGGAATGTGGTTGGAGGGGGGACTACCACTTTTAGTTCACAGAGATCAAGTGGGATTCATAACAGGGAGGCAAGGGTCAGACATCAGGAAAACTATGAACCTGATCCACGGTGCCCAAATGAAGGGGCAGGAAGCCTGCCTGGTGCTTCTGGATTCAGACAACGCCTTTGACAGAGTCGAATGGCCCTTCATGATGAAGGTCCTGAAGAGGATGGGGGTAGGGACACATTTCCCGAGAGGGGTGGAGGAGCACTAGAATAAGCACAGGGCCAGGGTCTGGGTCAATGAGAGCCTTGCAGAGATTTGCATTTTAACAAGAGGTACAAGACATCGAATGCAACCTCCCGCTCTTTGTAGACGATATACTGGCATACCTTACTAGCATACAACACTCCCTCCCGGTACTCATGACTCAGATATCAGAGTATGGTCGTCCCTCTGGACTCGAGATCAATGTAGGGAAATCATGTGTGATGCTTGTACTGGAAAAGAGCCCACTCCTTGACTCAAAAAGAAGTTACCAAGGCATGAGAGTCGAACAAAAGAGCATACAATATCTGGGAATTCAGGTGACTAGAGAGCCAAAGGAAAAAGAGACAGCCAACTATGACCCCTTCCCGGGCATACCTGATGGCTGACCTGAAGAGATGGGACCCCCTCATATTGACCTGGTATAAAGATGAACCTGCTCCCCAGGTTGCTATATCTGTTCACAGCCATCCTGAGACAACTCCCAGAGAAGTTCTTCCTAGAATTGACAGGAGAGCTCTGCAGATTTATCTGGAAAAACAAGACACCTAGGGTAAAAATGGCAACCCGGACACTATCCAAGGGAAAAGGGGGGATTTGGGTTCCCTGAAATCTGCCTCTGCTTAAAGGCGGCCCAACTCAGTGATGCTTGAACATATGCGGGAGAACCAGAGAACATATTGGACCTACCTGGAGGACCTAGTGGCCCACCCCCTGAGGGTGAGGGGCTACATTTGGTCCCCAATCAGGTCCATCCCTAGAACGGCTAAAGGGCTGCCCTACTGTGTTTTTTTGGGGGGGGGGGGGGAATATGGCATGAAACCAAGGGCACCTCCGGATACACTATATGGCCCTCCCCTATGTGCTCCGAATGGCGGCCCCCATTTGAGTTTGGCTTCCAGTGGCTAGCCTTCTCACAGACATGGTTGGATAGGGGCCTCGAAAGGGCTGGACAACTATTTAGGGATGGGAGTCTTCCAGGAATTAGAAGCAGTGCGAGAAGTGCTGGGAAGAGACTCACTCTGTGTGTTGGAGTATCTCTGCTTAAAGGGTATAATAACAGACGCGAAGTGGGAAAGATCAGTGGCAGGAGATTTAACCAAAGTGGAGAAGGTAATAGATGTATCCATCACGAGTAAGGGTATGCTATCCAATTTGTATAAAGCCATGAATGAGACAGGCCTTCAGGGGAGACAAACTTTCCAAAGATACTGGGTGAACCTGGTCGGGGAGGAGATTTGTGATGAGGACTGCGCTCAAATTTACAAAATCGCCTTTCAGGTTGGCCTATTCACCTTAATGATGGAACACAACTTTAAAATGTTGATGGGCTGGCACGGGGACCCCCTGAGGCTGTCTACGATGTTCTCGGGGGCATCCTCCATGTGCTCCAGGGGCTGTGGGTTTCCAGGGGTCCCTAGCTGACATGTGGCGGTGGTGTCCCAAAGTGCAATTGTTCTGGAAGGAGGTGTTTGATGGAAGAGGTCACGGGAATACAATTGGGCTTCAACCCACTGCAGATCCTCCTGGGGCTACCACATAAAGACAGGGAAGAACACAGGCTCCCCAAAATGTGGGAAGCAATGTTGAGGGCAGGGGGACTGGCCATGGCCCAGTGCTGGAAGAGTGACACGCTTACATCGAGATAAGTCTGGGAGGGGAAAGTACACAATAAGATAATGGACAGATTGACTGTGGCAATGAATGTTGGGATGGAAGAGTTTCAAGTAGAGTGGTGTGCCCTGATGCTCAAATAGGGGCTGGCCTGAAGGACCCCGGGGAGTAGAACAAGCAGACGAGAGATTATCAAATCCATAAGGAGTGGAGAGAGACACAGGAGGGAGCCAACAAAAGTAAAAAGAGGACATAATGAGGATCAAACCTCCTGAGACATTGGTTAAGGGAAACGTCACCACTGGACTAGTTGGTTGGTGAGGGGGCTTCGGGGAGGGGAGTGGAGGGAGGGGGCAGCTCGAGGGTAGAATTAGCAACATGTTATGCCCATCTGCCTCTAGGGAGAGGAAAACAATATATATTTTAAAAAAAATTATAAATACAGGTGGGGGGTGGGCCCCACTAGACCACCATGTATTTATATTTATGAAAGGGGGTGGGCCTCTCCCCCCCCACCTTAGTGGACGGGGGGAACCTCATGAAGCCCTCCCTGGGGGCAGAATTCAGCCCCTAGGAAGGGGCATCTGCCCCCAGGGAGGGCTACAAGAGGTGCCCCCATTCATTTGGGGTGGGGGGAGAGGGCCACCAGAAAAGCCCCCCAAAGCGTGTGTGATTTCCTAACTGGAAGAGTCGGGGGAATGTAGTGGAGCATTGTTTTTCTCAAAATTCACAGAAGCCATTGCCTTACCGGGCAAACCATGTCCACCACATACCTTTTTTTCTGTCATTTTCCCTCAAACTATGGATTTTTCCCTACATAGTTGTTGCCTGACCCGCGCAAATCACCCCTTCCTAAAATTGGAATTTTGTCTACTTTTCAGAAATGTATGCCTTTCTGTCCTCCCTTTTAGCTTTCCTACCCTTTTCTTCCATTCCGTCCATGCATGTCCTATGGGGGGAAAAAAAGGCCAAAATCGCCTACCTCTCACAAAATGGTTGGTAAGCATATAAAAATATGTTTTTTTTGGTTTCCAGTCAGCCGGTTCTTGAAAGCCTGGAAAATGGGGAATTCGGCACAGCAAACCATTTGTTCCTAGCACTTACAAGGAAAAGAACCACAGGATTCTTTGTACATAATTTTATTGTCATTTCCTGAAACAAAAATAAATGTTTTCCCTTTTTGGTTATTTTCTTTCACCCCCCCCCTACAGGAACTAGAATTTCATGGTGGCATAACGACCGCCTACATGTGAGGGGAAAAAAGGGGCCAAATTTGGCTGAGATAGCTCATGTAACAAAAAAGTTACAAGGTATTGAATGGCGACATACCGAAATCACCAAAAAAGGCCTTGGCACTGGGGGGGGAGGCAGAGAGAGATAAGGGGTTAATATATCCGTTTTCTTATGGAAAATTTCAACACTTTAAGTTTCCCATCAATGTCCTTTTTGGGAACTTTAGGTTGCACCAATAGGACCTCCCGAATATGTAGCCTCGCTCCCGCGGCTTCCCTTCAGATTTTAACCTCACCAAAATGGAGGAACTCAAAGTATGTTTGCCTGAAGGGGAAGGCCCATGTGAATCCATGAAAGATACCAATGCTGGAGAAATGGAGTTGCAGGTAAGAAACTACTCCCTTCTTCAGCATTGGATTTTTCATGGATTCAAATGCTGTGAAGAAAATGGAGGTACATAACAGGCAAACAAGACCTATGCACAAGGCAATCCAGCTCCAACAAAAGACAAGCATACATTTACAGTTATGAAGGTCAAAAACAATAGCAAAAACCAAACCCCGGAGGCTGCGTGGCCTACCTTATTGGAACAGGCGCTGGAGGACCGCACGCCCCACCTGAACATCTTCTGTTGTTGCTGACCCAGACAGTAGTGTCTGTTTAAGGTGTCTGACACCGCCCGAGTTGTTGCTTGGCAAATGGCCCTGAGCGGTATGCCTGCCTACAGAGCCACTGACGATGCCGTAGACCTCGTAGAATGGGCCCTTGGAGTAGACTGTAACGGCTTGCCAGCCTTGTCGAGGCAAAAGGAAATCATAGATGATATCCAACAGCAAAGTCCCTGCTTCGAAATAGGCTTCCCCTTGTTGGTGTAGCCAAAAGTCACAAACAGCTGCCTCGACGTCCTGAAGGACTGAATCCTGTCCAGATTAAACTTCAACACCCTATTGACGTCCAAGGAATGTAGCGCCCTCTCTGCCAGAGTAGAAGCCTTCGGCAAAAAATGTGGGCAAGGCCAACGTAGCTTTTTTATGAAATGCTGATGGCCTCTTCGGAATAAAGTGAGGATTAGTATATAGGAGAACCTTGTCCCTCATGAAACGCAGTTACGGCGGGTCGATAACCAGAGCCTGCAGTTCGGAGACCCGCCTGGTGTATGTGATGGGCACCAAAAAAAAAGCCACCTTCCACGTGAGAAACTTCACCGCTGACGTGGCCATTGGTTCAAATGGCGGTTTCATGAGTGCTGAGAGAACCAAATTGTGACTCCAGACCAGAGAAAACATATTTTTTGGGGTAAATGTCCTGAAGAGGAATGAACCTGGCGATGGCAGCCAAATGGACCTTGATCGATGACAATACCGAACACCTTTTTTGCCAACAGCAAAAGATAGGGCAGTAGCTGCGACAGCTAAACCTGCAACGGCTGCACGCCCGGCTGCTGTGAGCACCAGGCACAGAACAGTTTCCACTTTCGGCAGTAAGACAAGTTGGTAGATGGTGCCTGTGCAGCAGCCAAGATGCGGCGACAGTCCTGTGAAATCTCCACCTGCCAAAATTCAGAGTGGTCAGGAGCCGCGCTGCAGGTTGAGAGAGCCGGGATCGTGATGTCACGCTTTACCTTTGTCCTGTGACAGAAGATCCAACTCCAATCCCAGATGCAGAGGGTCATCCACTGTGAGGTGGAGAAGATCCGAGAACCACGTCTGCCGGGGCCAGAATGGGGCAACCAGGATCACCCTGCATGGAACCTTGTGTACCATCTGGATAGTTTTCCGGATCAGTGGAAACGGAGGGAACGCGTATGCGAACAGGCCCATCCAAGGAAAGGAGAATGTGTCCCCCCTCGAGTCTGGATGAGCCACCCTTCGGGCAAAGAGACTCCACTGTTTGTTTTCTTGGCTGGCAAACAAATCCAGCAGGGGAGCCCCCCACTTCTCGAATATCCTCACCACCTGGTATTCCTTCAGTCACCATTCCTGCATTTGCTCTGAATCTCTGCTGAGAGCGTCTGCTTGCGCATTCTGAACCCCTGGCAAATGGTAGGCCACCTGATGAATCTTGTGCGCAATGGCCCAGTGCCAGATCTCTTGAGCTTCCGTGGGTAGGGGCTGGGAATGCATGCCCCCTGTTTGCGAAGATAAAATATAGATGTGATGTTTGTAAAAAACGCAGACCACCGAGCCTTGAATGTGGGGCAAAAACGATTTCAGCACCCTCTGCACAACCCTCAGCTCCAGAAAGTTGATGTGCAACATCGACTCCTTGCTGGTCCATAGGCCTTGAACATGAAACTGGTCGAAGTGAGCCCCCCCCCACCAACCCACCTGGGACACGTCTGTTATGACGGTATACTGAAAGTCAAGCTCCAACAGGGGCATTCCCCTCACAATGTTTCTGGAGCACGTCCACCACTGCAGGGCGTCTACCAGCGCCCGGGAAATGAGAAGTTTGTTGGACCAAGACCCGAGAACCTGTGACTATCGGGAAGTGAGAAACTCCTGCACCGGCTGCATGAAAGCCAACAATTTGGGACGAGAGGGATGCAGGACGCCATGGAACAGAGAAGAGACAAACCTTTGGACCGTGATCGAAGACCCTGGCACCAAGGAACCTGCCATGGAGGCCAGCCTGTCGATCCTTTACACACACAGCTTCACTAGATTGTGCTGTGTCTGAAATGGAGCCCACAGAAAAACCAAGTCCATGGAGGGCGTCAGACAGGACTTTGCGAAGTTGACTGCAAAGCCCAGCCGCTGCAACAAGGTTATAGCTGCCCATAGGGATTCCGCGGCCTGCTGACTCGTCACCCCCTGACCAACCAGTAGTCCAGGTGAAGATAGACATGGTGCCCTGTCCTGCGCAGGTAGGCTGCCACCAGAGCCAGACACTGGTGAATGTCATGGGAGCCGACTTGAGACCAAAGGGGAGAACCCGAAACTGGTAATGTTCATCACCAACCACAAAGCGAAGACACTTGCAATGTTTGGGGTGCATTGGGATGTAGAAGTACGTATCCTCCAGATCCAAGGATGCCAGAAACTTCCCAGGCTGCGCCGCCCAGATAATGTCCTGCAACGTGACCATCCTGAACTTTTGGTGTTTCACATTTCTGTTCAGTGGCCGCAGGTCCAGAATGGGGCGCCACTTTCCATTGGATTTCTTGCTGACCAAATACCGGGAGTAGATTCCTTGGCCCCTTTCCAACTTCGGAACCCTTTTCTATAGCCCCTTTCTCTAACATCAGGAGCACCTCCTGCCGCAAGACTTGCGGCTGCGAACCCGCCACCGGTGGAATAGGGAGTGGAGCACGCTGAAACTCCGAGTGGCTGTATTAGACTGCATCCAGCACCCACCGGTCCGTCGTAATGAAATGCCACTCGTTGAAATGTTGTGCTATCCTCTCTCCAAGCTGGCTGCCCTTGTGGCAGTCATTGTTGGGGCTTGGACTGGCGGCCCCTACCAGAGGCGGAGGTGGAAACTCTTTTCCATTCACCTCGATAGTCCTTGGCTCGCTAAGTGGACTGGAAAGATTGCTGAAGGCCTTGTGAGGAATAGCTGGAGCAACTGTAGCCCTTGTCGCGAGATCCTGCAAACCTCGCATTCCCAGATGCTCCCCAAAATAAAACAAAGGGGCGAAACTAACACCGAACTTGCAGCCCTGCCAGAGACCTTGCTGTGTCCGGATCCTCCTTCATATTCTTCAGAGCTTTGTACCACATCTCCCTGTCTTAGCCAGCCATAATGGCCAACAAGTTGGCCGCCTTGACCGTCGTCGCCCCCACCATCGGCACCTTCTTGCCAAAAGCATCTTGCTTACGCCCTCATTGTCCAGGGGGTGGGGGTCGCACACCTATGGTGGCTACGCGCCTTCTGACTGGCCGCTGGGGACACCACCGACTCCGGCGTGGGTTGCGACTTGAGGCACTTCAGCGTGGACTTCAGTGCTTTAAACTTTTTCTCCAGGCGGCCCTTGACTGCAGGTTCGGTGAAAGGATGGCGCCTTCCTGCCACACGTGGTCCAATATGGGGATAGAGAAAACCGCTTCTTTCTTTCTCTTCCTCATATGATTGAATAGAAAACAGTCTTTTCTCTCCTCCTCTGGAGTAAGGGCAAACTCCTGGCACGCCTTGGCCATCATAGTGTGAAAAGCGCAAGGGCTGCGCATGACTACTCTGGGGGGGGGGGGTGTCCACCTCTGAGTCCATATCCCACGTATCCACCCTCCTGGGTGACGGCAACACCATCGAGAGCGTATTGTTACGCTCACCTGGTATCCACAGGGACGCCACCCAGCCGGGTTACACACTGGTATGCTTCTCAGCTTTGCCCTGATGTGGTCTGCGGGGACGGTTCTGCCTGAAAATACAGGAGGACTGTGTTCAAGACTGACCGACTGGGGTAAGTATCCTCCCTCCACCCCCGTATGCTTTCAGTACCTCTGGCGCCCTCTCCTCACCTTGTGGTAGAATTAGGCATGCTCTCCGTCCTGCCCTCTTTGCAGGGGCGCGTTGTCTTTCATGGGCGAGTGCGGTCTAGTTACTTCACTGACACCAGCCCGTTTGATATTGTTCAGGTAGGTCTTATTGCTGTTCTTCAGTTTTGTTGCTATCCTGCATGTCTTTCTTTGTTTAAAATGTCTCTTTTTTCTCCCTTAGATATGCAGAGCTTCAGTGCGGCGAACTGGCTTGGTTGAGACCCGCTGGTAAATGATGGCGCATTAAGAGTGCTATGATGCGGTAAGTAAGCGCTATGCGCTGCGCTGCGAAGTCTTGCCTTTGCTAACCTGTGTTTTCCTTCCTTGTAGGTCGCAGTGTTCTTCAGAGCGAGTGGAATGTCCGGAGTGGTGCCAGCCAAGAGGCGACCAGCCAGGTATGCCTTTTGAGCAGTTCGTAATTTGTAAATGTCTCTACTGCTTTCTTTAATGTTGCCTCTATCTTCCTCTTTCAGGTCGTTCTGTCCGGGGGGCGTGCAGATTCGAGGAAGCTGTTCTCAGTAGCTGCAAGTGTTTAAAGATGAAGACTGTAGGTAAGATGCTGCTGCTAATGATGTTCCTTTTGTCTCCTTGCACATTCTGCTTCTCCGACGTTCGAGGGAATAGCTGGACACGGTGAGCGGCACGTTGCAAGCTGCAAAGTAACGTGAAGCGTGTTGTCTTGCTCGGGTGTGGTTTAAATAGCCCCAACGAAATAGTCCAGGTAAAGTAGTCCCTAGGCTACCACACCCAAAACACTAGACCACATAGCTTGGTTCGTAGGAACCAAGCTATGTGGATGCCTCCATGTTTGCCGACAATACAATAAAGTAGTTCCCAATCACATTGTTTTTCATGGTGTATGACCCCGGCGCCATAGGCGACAGGACTGGCCCCATGAGGGCTTTTGAAGAGTATGCCAGGCTCTAGAGGCCCGAGTCCTAACTCCACCTGGCCAATGGGTTTGCAAGAGGGGGTTTTGGGCGAGGGTCGTGACAGCACTCCCCCCTAAGGCCCCTCCAATGGTGTTCCTTCTGTCTGGCCCAGGTTTGGTTGGGAAGTTCCGATGGAATTTCCTGATTGGACGTGGTGCATGGATATTCTCACTGGGCTCCCAGGATCTATCTTGTGGTCCAAATCCTTTCCAATCGACGAGATGATATAGCTTGGTCCTAGAGTATTTAGAGTCCAAGATATCTTTGACTTCGAATTCTGGTTCTCCGTCAACAAGTATGGGCTTAGGTGGTGTCCCAATCTGTGTGCCGGGTTGCATTGGTTTCAGGAGGGACACATGGAATACTGGGTGGATGTGTAGATTAGGTGAAAATCCAGTTTTACAGCTGCTGGGTTGATAATTGCCTTAATGGTATAGGGTACTAAGAATCTGGGATGAAAGGTCCGGGTTCCCTTGATGGGTACAAATTTAGCAGCTAACCAAACTTTTTCTCCTACTTGATAATCAGGGGCCTTTTTCTGGTGTTGGTCGTCGAATCTCTTTTGTTTTTCTTTGGCATGAATAAGGTGTTCCTTTGCCCTTTTGAAAGCCTGAGTAATGGTTGTGTGTAGAGTCTTTACCGCTGGCATTTCCAAGCTGGCTGGAAGGTCTAGTTTAGAGGTACGTGGATGTCTGTCACAAAGGGTATAGAAGGGCATTTGTCCTGTGCTTGAATGCAAAGAATTGTTATATGCATATTCGGCTATCCATAGTAGGTCTTCCCAATTCCTTTGTTCGTGGTGCAGCATGCACCGTAAATATTGCTAGAGTGTCTGATTGGTTCTCTCGGTTTGGCCGTCCGTTTGGGGATGGTCACTGGTAGATAGCCGAACGTCGATCTGCGCCATTGCACAATATTTTTTCCAGAAGTTTGAAACAAACCGGCTGCCTCGATCAGAGACCAGAACGGAAGGGAAACCATGTAGCTTAACCAGGCCCTCCAGGAACACTTTTGCTAAAGTGGCTGCTTCTGGGAGGCCTTTGAGAGGAATAAAATGGGCCATCTTCGAGAATAAATCCACAACTACAAGGATGGTGTTGAACCCTTGGCTTGGAGGTAGATCAGTGATGAAGTCAAGGGAAAGAGTGTGCCATGGAACTGGAGGAATGTCCAATGGTTGTAGGAGGCCAGATGGTTTTTGTTTCTGTGATTTATTATGTGCGCAGACACCGCAGGACTGAATATACTGAATGATGTCCTTACGCCAGGTAGGCCACCAAAAGTTCTCTTTCACCTTAGCTAGGGTTTTTGCGATCCCAGGATTCCCTTCGATCAGTGAATCGTGATAGTTTGAAATAATATGCGGTTGTAATTCCTTCTTGGGTACATATAGGCGATCCCTAAAAAAGGGTAGATAGTCCTTGATGGTATATTGTTCTCCTTGAGTTTGCCATGCGAGGTAGGCATCAGGATTCATTGTCCGTTGAATTTCTTTTCATAGTTCTGCTTGTGTTAAGGCTGTCGTGATACCCAAGAGTCTTCAGGTATAATAGGTACTGGGTCTGGAGTTGTATATACTATTTCATCTATGCCCATGCGAGATAAGGCATCCGCCTTTCCGTTTCTGACTCCTGGTCGAAATGTGATTACATAATCATATTCGGAGAAGAAAAGGGCCCACTGTAATTGGCGCGAGGACTGGGCCTTGGCTGTTTTGAGATATTGCAGGTTTCGGTGGTCTGTAATGACTGTAATGGTGTGTCTGGCCCCCAGAAGATAGTGCCTCCAAGCTTTAAAGGCGGATTTGATAGCCAGGGGTTCCTTGTCTGTGATGGCATAATTAATCTCTGGAGGTGAGAACTTTTTCGACCAGAAGGCCACAGGATGTACCAGCTTGCTGGTTTTCCAGGTCTCTCTGTGAAAGGACAGCACCAATTGCGAGACTGGACGCATCAGTTTCAGCGACATAAGGGAGGTCTGGACGAGGATGTCGCTGGATTGGAGCAGAGGTAAACTCTTGTTTAAGTTCCTGAAAGGCTTCTTCTGCTTCTTCGGTCCAAGCAAACCTTTTATGGTTTTTTCGTAATAGTACTGTGATTGGGTGCACAACCTGAGAGAAGTCTGGGATGAACCGGCAGTAGAAGTCGCAAAGCCTAGCATGCTTTGTACCCCTTTCAGAGACGTCGGTGAAGGCCATTTCAGAATGGCATCTACCTTGTGCACGTCCATTCTGATGCCTCCTGGAGTAAGGATAAAACCAAGAAATTCCACTTCGGTGACGTGAAAAAAGCATTTTTCAAGCTTTGCAAACAAGCGATGTTGAAGGAGCTTGGTGAGGACTAAACGAACGTGCCTGACATGATCTTGTTCCAAGGCCGAGTATACTAAGATGTCGTCTATGTACAGTAAGGCGCACACATCAATTAACTCCCTTAAGACGTCATTCATGAAATATTGGAATGCCGCAGGAGTGTTGCATAACCCGAAGGGCATGACTTGATATTCAAACAAGCCGTACTTAGTACGGAAGGCGGTTTTCCATTCATCTCCTTTTTTGACTCGCACATGGTGGTACGCTCCTCGAAGGTCCAATTTGGTATAAATCTGGGCATCTTTAACTTGGTCTAGCATCTCAGGGATAAGTGGCAAGGGGTAGCGGTTCTTCATGGTGATCTGGTTCAATGCGCGGTAGTCAATATAGATTCTCAAGTCTCCTTCCTTTTTCAGTACGAAAAACAAAGGATTGGCTGCGGGGGACCTCGAAGGACGGATAAATCTGTTTGCAAGGTACTGGTCTAAATAGGATTTCAAATGAAGGTTTTCTGGTTCTGTGAGAGCGTAGATCCTGCCGCAAGGGATTTGTGCACCAGGAACAAGGTCGATCTGACAGTCATAGGGCCTGTGCGGCGGCAATGTATTGGCTTGGTCCTTTCGGAAAACATCCTGGAAATCATGGTATTCACTTGGCAAGGTATTGGTTGCTCCCTGGGTTGATACTGTCGCTCCGGGAGTCATGGGGATACAGACGTCGGGTTTCTCCTCTTGGTAATAGCAGGCAGGGGAGCAGTTACCGGGGAAGGTTAATTTCCGTGCCCGCCAGTCTATCAAAGGGTTGTGAGCAACCAACCATGGCATCCCTAGTATTAGCCTGAACTGAGGTGCCTTGATGAGATTGAATGAAATAGACTCCCAATGTCTGTCCTGGCACAGCAATGTTACCCTGGCGGTGCACTGGGTTACTGGTCCGGAAGCGATTTCTGTCCCATCCACGGTGGTTACCTTGTCCATAGTTGGCTTAGAACACAAAGGAAGCCCCATCTCTGCTGCCAGTTCTTGATCAATATAATTTCCAACAGCTCCGCTATCGATGTATGCTTCAACGGCAAGCATTCTTGACGACTGTTGGTGGTTAATTAAGATCACTGGTATTGCAAAGTGAGAGGTCAGCAGCTCTTTCTTCTCACTCGACAAACTGACCTCTACGTTTGTCGAGCTTGGTAGTTTTCCGATTCCTTAGCTTCAACCTTCTCTGTGGCCCGACCTTTCTTCTTGGGGGTTTTACTGGACAGTCCTTCAGGAAATGTCCTGGTTTCCCACAATACAAAGCTGTTGCTGTCTTCTTTTGTCCCGCTCTTGTTTTGTTAATGGAGGCCGTATCCCTCCAATCTGCATGAGTTCTACAGCATTTTCAGGTACACTGAGTGTGTTTTCCCTTGGTCGAACATACACAGTCATAGGGGCCGTTTTAGACCGGTCTGCCTTTCGGTGGATCAACCACCTGGGCTAAGACGTCCTTTAATTCGCCTCGTAAGCCTCGATGGAATAACGTGGTTCTTTTGTTTTCTGGCCATCTAGCTTCGGCAACCAGTCTGTTGAAGGTAGCAATGTACGTAAACAAGTCCTGAGTCCCCTGTCGGAGGGACAAGAGTTCCTTGTCTACTGTTTGTTCCTGGGTATGGTGAGCAAAACGTTTTTTCCATTTCCCTCTGGAACCCCCCAAAGTCATGTAATAGAGAATCGTCATGGGTTACCAACGGCACCGACCAATCTGCTGCACTACCACTCAGGTATGATAAAACAAAAGCTACCTGAGCTTGGCCGTTTGGAAATGCTCCAGGCCTACAAAGAAAATGAAGGCGGCACTGATTGAGGAATGCCGCATACTTCCGTGGGTCACCTAAGAACCTTTCTGGTGGTGCCAGGGGCACTGTTCCAGGCAATGTAATCTGTACCGGAGTGGGTGGTATGGCAGGGTTTTGCATCGTTGGATTGCTTCCAGGTAGAGGCGTCTTTCCTGCCTGTCATTGCAAGTATTGCCCGCTAATCTCTTCAGTGCGTTCTTTGGTCACGATTAGGTCTCTCCGGAGGGCATTAGTCTCTTGTCGGGCAGAATGAACCTCAGCACGAAGCTCTCCTAGTAATTGGGCCAATTGGTCCATTTCTGATGTCTCCATGGCGCCCAGGTGGATTTGTTATGGTAGGCTTTGTGTTCTGTTACGCTCACCTGGTATCCACAGGGACGCCACCCAGCCGGGTTACTCGCTGGTATGCTTCTCAGCTTTGCCCTGATGTGGTCTGCGGGAAGGTTCTGCCTGAAAATACAGGAGGACTGTGTTAAAGACTGACCGACTGGGGTAAGTATCCTCCCTCCACCCCCGTATGATTTCAGTCCCTCTGGCACCCTCTCCTCACCTTTTGGTAGAATTAGGCGTGCTCTCCGTCCTGCCTACTTTGCAGGGGCGCATTGTCTTTCATGGGCGAGTGCGGTCTAGTTACTTCACTGACGCCAGCCCGTTTGATATTGTTCAGGTAGGTCTTATTGCTGTTCTTCAGTTTTGTTGCTATCCTGCATGCCTTTCTTTGTTTAAAATGTCTCTTTTTTTCTCCCTTAGGTATGCAGAGCTTCAGCGCGGCGAACTAGCTTGGTTGAGCCCCGCTGGTAAATGATGGCGCATTAAGAGCACTATGATGCGGTAAGTAAGCGCTTTGCGCAGTGCTGCGAAGTCTTGCCTTTGCTAACCTGTGTTTTCCTTCCTTGTAGGTCGCGGTGTTCTTCAGCGTGAGTGGAATGTTCGGAGTGGTGCCAGCCGAGAGGCGACCAGCCATGTAAGCCTTTTGAGCAGTTCGTAATTTGTAAATGTCTCTACTGCTTTCTTTAATGTTGCCTTGATCTTCCTCTTTCAGGTCGTTCTGTCCGGGTGGCGTGCAGATTCGAGGAAGCTGTTCTCAGTAGCTGCAAGTGTTTAAAGATGAAGACTGCAGGTAAGATGCTGCTGCTAATGATGTTCCTTTTTTTCTCCTGGCAGGTTCTGCTTCTCCGAGGTAATAGCTGGACACGGTGAGCGTCACGTTGCAAGCTGCAAAGTAACGTGAAGCGTGTTGTCTTGCTCGGGTGTGGTTTAAATACCCCCAACAAAATAGTCCAGGTAAAGTAGTCCCTAGGCTACCACACGCAAAACACTAGACCGCATAGCTTGGTTCTTAGGAACCAAGCTATGTGGATGCCTCCATGTTGGCTGACAATACAATAAAGTAATTCCCAAGCACATTGTTTTTCATGGTGTATGAGCCTGGCGCTTAAGGCGCCAGGACTGGCCCCATGAGGGCTTTTGAAGAGGATGCCAGCCTCTAGAGGCCCGAGTCCTGACTCCACCTGGCCAATGGGTTTGCCAGATGGGGTTTTGGGCGAGGGTCGTGACACGTATCTGGAGGGATGCTCTCGGGGGTCAGACTCCACCAGCTCCCCATCTTCTGGATCTTGACTCTGGGGGGGGTTGCATCTAGGCGATGTAACAGGCGGCAGAACCTGTAGCAACTTCCTTGGCCGGTCTTTGTGAGGGACACCCGTCTCAGCCAGTTGGCAGGGAAGGGCTGGTACCTCCTGTCCCAAGGGCTCCACCGGGGTGTGGGGCACCGGAAGCCGTGCATCCAACTGACCGAGGAGGGACTGCAGCATAGACAGTACCTGCATGGAAAGTAGGGAGTGCGAGTTTTCCAACGGTTACTGCGGCGGAACCGCCCCAAGGCCACCCGACGTAGATGGAACCACCGCCTGCAGGCCCAACACTGAAGGGTCCAGGAACCGCTGACACTCCTCCCCCGGACTCTAGGACAAATCATAGGTTTCGGGATCCTGCTGGAGAATCTCCATCGGGAGCAAAGGACCAAAGCGGCACCAAACTGCCACGACATGTCCCTAGGCAGCAACTGACCACTCTCTCGGCCCCCAGTGGAACCGCAGAACTCAGGAGGTCCCACACTCAATGAAACCACCGACGTCCGTTGTCAAAGTTGTGGTTCCCAACAAGGCCATTGCCCTGACAATCGTCAAGGTGGTTGCAGGGATCAGTGGCTTCAACACTGTTGTCGACAGAGGCACCACCGTTAATGCACTTGTCTGCAGCATTGAGACACCCACTGGGGTGGGCGGGACTTCGCCAGTGAAGATGACCCATTGGAAGCGTAGCGGGAATGGCGTTTAGAAGATTCCTTCTCTGAGAATGTCTCAGGCCATGGCACCAGTGTGCCCGAAACAGGGCCACTCGACCCCGAGTCTGCGGCACCACTCTGACCACCAATGCTCTTTCTGCACCGGGGCATGGTGTCTTGGGCGCCTGCTCCGCTGACTGCACCCATTGGCGTGGAGCAGATCTCTCCGCCGCAGTCTTGCCATTGCGTGCCGAACCAAACTCTGATCCCGGATAGGCCCCTTAGTTCAACCAGCAAACAAGTTGCCTATTACAGTCTGAGCATCTTCTGGGAGAACCCCTGGCAAGCCTTGCAGTTCTCTGCCGAGTGGGTGGGGTGCAGGCAATACAAACAGTCCGCATTTGATGTCATCAATGACATTTGTGATGTCATCTTTGATGTCATGGGTGTTAGTCCTTGCAGTGCACAGTGGTAGTGCGAGTTATGATTGCTTAGCTCAGCATAACTTGCAAACTTCTGGGGATTTTCGGTTTTACCTGTAACGTCCCTGTAACAATGTATTTCCAGTGAATTTCATGGGTTTTTACTAGTGCAACTTAACCATAACTTCCATTTAGCAACGTTTTTTCACTGCATTTCATATGTTTTTACCAGGATACCCTGAGTTTGTAAAGATGTACTGTAGAACATACTGAACCTTCTGGCACCATGTTAAAGCACACAGCAGTCGCCGACTATGTGTCTGGTTGCGGACTTCGGGTGGCATCCAACCTGCTCAGAAAGGCAGGGGCTCCCTTACGTAGTGGTACCATTCATCAAACACAAGGAACATATACAAACAGCACCATGTGCAAGGGAAAATAGAGGAGGTCTGCAAACTGTGTACTTATGAAACAAACAGCACAAAGACATATGAAGTACACCATAACGGAATGCACCAACAAGAGAAGTCACATCTGCCTTCAACAATCCTACAGCACTGCTACTTTACATGGTAACAAAGAACGAACGGGCAGAGTAAGGACTGGAAAGTACTAAGACAAGAACGTCATTACAAATTAGTAAGCACACTGAAGTTTGTCTGATAATTGCACAGGTGGTGCAGTATACAACAGTTGAGAAGCAGAACGTTTATTTTTTTATGCAGCAATGGCAAGCACCTTAGAGTGGCTGGAAGAAAATGTCCCTCACGACCCAATGACTTACGATAGTAACCCCATTGGTAAGCACCACAGTCTGAAACGTAAAATATGTATTATCTATTGCTTCATGTACACCTAACAGATTTCTTTTTCTCTTTAAGAGAACACATTGGAAAGGAAAGCACTGCAGCACAAGCGGCACCCTTTTGACAACAGCATATGGGCAAAGGAAAGGAAAGCAACTCTGTAAATAGCAAACTGAACAGCCTAGTAGGCAAAATTGAATAATTGGTGAACAATTTTGCCACCTTAAAAGATGACGTGCAAGGACATATTATGGTCAAAATAAAATACCACTACCTGACCTGCATGTGTACCCCTTCCCTATTTCACAGCCCGCCATCCCCTCAAAATCTGTGTGCTTAGAGACGTTACGCTGCTACCTCAATCCCTTCCTCCCCTCACGACCAACTTGTGCAAATCCCCAATTCCCCACAATAAGTACTAACTTCTGCTACCCCCTCCCTTTCCTAATGTCATGTATGAAGGGGTGGAAGTAAACATTGATATGTAAGTTGTTGCTGAGTGTACATGTGGCTTTTACTTTTGTTTTAAAATGCAGTTATGACTCAGCGGCGCACAGTACTGGTGGGAATTACCGCAATTAAGGAAAAGGCAGGTGTCCTACTGACACCGCACCTGCTCCGCCTACCCGCAATCACAATGGAGTTATCTGTATCAAAGTACCGCGAGGACTGCGCCCCAGTAAAGCAGCAATAGCCCTTCTTCCCTTCCCACTATCTTCTTTCCAGCACCCCCTCATTCGGTACTGATAAGTAGTCACACACGCATCCACCAATCACAGTAAAGAGCTCTCCATGTAACACTATCAGTTCTAAACAACATTCCGCTGTGTAGACACCATATCCAGAAATGTTATTGTGCAATTCCTTAGCCTCCACAGTCTCATTTCCATGCCCACCATCCTCAAAAGCCCTGGATGTGGCCATTGTGCTGTGTGAGGATGAGGGGGAATAAATTGCAACAAGGGTAGCAGATTTTGTCTTCAGTGGTGGCTCTGAAAAGAGCCTTTTTTTTTTAGGTGCTTCTAGAGAAACACCTTTATTTTTTTTAGGGTTTTCTGTTTTCGTGTCATATTCTTAGAATAAACTTTTCAACGACTCCTGTATATGGGCAAACAAAAGAGCATCACCAATGCTGGACAAAGAAATGCCATTTGCATGGAAACACAATGCATTTCAAGAATAAATGTGGTCATGGTTTCAGAAGAACATCCCACAAGCAGACAAACAAATCCCACATGCTTCTATTGATGAGACCCCTTCCAGCCTCTGGCTGGGCACAGCATGCATATGATAGTCCCATACTCTTCTTGGTGTTATGGCAGAGAAAATCACCTGGGCAGTGGGAGAAAGCCTCTTCACTGCCTTCATCAACCTCTTCAGTTGATGGAACACATGTTAACGAGTCATGTAACCCAAATGCATGCCGCCATAATGCACAACCACAACATGCGCTGTAGCAAAACTGGCCACTTGTCTGCAAAGGTCAAGCATAACACCGAAACAGAAAGCGCACCACAATGTGTCTACTCCTTCCAAACTGAAATTGCCATCAACGTGCCTTTCCTGGGCATACTTGTGCAGATCTACCACAAAGGCATCACCCAAAATCAATACAATGCGTTTCTCCATGTCAGCACTCACTACGAAGAGTAATGAAAAATAATATTACTGGCCCTTCCTGTGAGCCACACCCTCAGTACCTGATTGGATAATCCCCACAGTCCCATTTCCGCTGGCCCGCATGGTGAGAAGCGCAGACTGTGGCACGTGCGTTTCCCAAACTACCGCGAGGGCCGCGCCCTATTAGAGCAAGACCAGTCCTCCTTCCATTTCCATTATTTTTTATCTAACACTAGCTCATTGGGTACTGTTAAATAGTCACAAACGCATCCACCAATCACATCGAAGACATCAGCATGTAATACGGTCAGTTCTGTACAACACTTCATATGTACCGTTAGACATTCAGAGTGCAAGTGGCGTGTGATTGGAAAGCACCTCCAGTAGAAAGTTCTGTAAAACTATCCAAGATTTCTGCATCCACATGGTCACCCATCACCACAAAGTACAGGTAAAAATATTTTCTGTACACTATTTTAACAACTCTGTTATATGTGCCTCTGAGCAGGCTGTCTGCCAGTGAACATCCACAAGGTACTTACAAAACATACTGTTCTTTCTCCCATCACCTACCATCTAGTGCCACTGCAATGGAATATGCTTTCAACGTTTTCATTTACCCATATTAGCCATTCTAATATCCAAACAGTAACTGTCTTTCCTTCCGACAATGCTACAAATTTTGTTCCGCTCTTACCCATCTCCTACAAAATTCGTAAAATTATCGCACAAAAGCAGTATTCAATGTTTCTTAGCAACGTGCATCAAGTACATAGAGTGCATGCACACAAACAGGATGCCTTCTCCTTACCTTACACACTTCAACCACAGCTTTCTGCAGTTCTCTGTACAAATAGACCTTCTGCCACAGTTTTTGCATACACACCACAACCAGAAACCTTACTGAGCAATGCGTTAGCCTCCACAGTCCCACTTCCATGCCTGCCAGCCTCAAAAAGGGCCAGATGTGGCACGCGTAATCCTGAAACTACTGCGGAATTCGCAGAGTTATCGTGCTTTGAAGGGGAGGGGGGAAAATAAATTTGAAGTAGGGTAGGGGATTGGGTCTGTAGCGGTGGCTCTGAAAAAAAACACAAAATATATTTATATATATCTTTTATGTGATTGCAAATAACCTTTCCTTTCTCTTTACATATGTTTCTCCTCCTTACATTTTTACCGAATTCTGCCATTTCTAGGGAACCACTGCATATTTTGCGACCTCATGATCTCATAGTGAGTGGAAAACATCCCAGCAGTGCGCATAAATTCACACATGCTTCTCTTTATAAGACACCTTCCGAGATCTGGCTGGGGACAAATTACACCAGCATGGTCCCATACTCCTCATGGTGTTATGCATGAGAAAACGACCTTGGCAATGGGAAAAATCTGAATCACTGCATTCAGCAACTTCTTCAGGTGGCGGAGCAGACATCCACATGACATGTAACCCAAATATAGACTTCCATAATGCACCACGACAACATTAACAGTAGCCACAGAGGATACATATCTGCAAAGGCAAACCATCCTGCGGAAACTGCACTCAAAGACTGCTCCACAAAGCATCCACTCCTTCCAACCCGAAATTAGTAGCAATGCCTCTTTGCACGGCACACCTGTGCAGATGTTGCAAAAAGGTATTACCATCAATTAGCATTGTGCGTCTCTCCATCTCTACCAACCTCACTACACAGAGTATTGGGGAAAAAATAGAACCGCCCCTTCCTGTCAACCACACCCTGAACACCTGATTGGATAATCCCCACAGTTCCATTTACATGCTCAGAATGGCAGGATGTGGCATGTGCACTTTCCCAGCTACAGCGAGGGCCGCACCCCACTAAAGCTGGGACAGTACTTCTTCCCTTTCCACTGTTCTTTTACCAGCACTCCCTCATTGAGTACTGTGAAATATTCACCCACACATACACCAATGACAGCCAAAACCCAACATTATAATTTCTGCAAAGCACTCCATATTTACTGTTACACACTTCGAGTGCCCGTTTAGTGTGCTCCCAAAGCACCTCCAGTAAAAAGTTCTGCAAAATAATCCACGATTTCAGCATCCAAAATCATCCAGAGCGGCACCCATCATGACTTTGGGCATGCACACAAGAGTCTAGGCCTTGACCACACCCACCACAACATAATGGAGCCATGCATACAAATATGTGGCCAGATTCAACAATCCACAAACATAACATAACCAGCGGCACTTCTACCCAACCCCCGCATCATAACACAGCAATGCATAGAAACATGTAACAGTTAGCAGAATCCATAAACATACCACAGCCTCCGGCACCCCTACCAGTCACCAAGTAATGTGTCACTGTGAACCAAACCACAAACTCTTCACAACATTGGCCTTACTCCCACTAATCTGCACAAAGCAGAGTATCTAAGCACATAGAAGATCCACTTCAACCCTACCCTCTTTTATACTGACAGTATTCCAACACTGCACCCAGTGGCCACACTGCAGGAATTGTCACTGCACCATCTACAGCCATACACCGAAAACTGTAGGATGTTCTAACAATGACCACGCCCATGTAACCAACAATGTACGCAGGTCAGCTCACTTCTTGTACTCTATCAAGTCTCCACAACCATTCTTTACAGGTCACCACCCTCTGATGCAGAGTCCAAACTGCATTGCTGCGGTGGGTGTGGTCAAGGCCTTGGCTCTTGGGTGCATGGCCTACGGCCTTTGGCCATGCACCCAAGAGTCTAGGCCTTGGACACACCCACTTCAACATAATACAATCAGGCATGGCAACATGTGACCAAGTACCAGATTCCACAAACGCACCACAGCCACTGGCACACCTAACCCAAATCTCTGGACCATGATACAGCTATACATGGAAACAGTTAGCAGAATCTACAAACATAACACAGCCTCCGGCACCCCTACCCACTTTTATTCACATACTATGTTGTTACTGCCAACCGACCCAAAATATTGTTCACAACAGTGGCCCTGCTCCAAACACTCTATTCAGTGCACAAAACCAATACTTCACAGTGCAGTACAGTAGTCGGCACTCCACACAATGGACACTACCCAAACCTATAAAATATGCAGTTCAACCCTATCCACTTCTAGGCAGACACTATTAGAACACTTCACCCAGTTGACACAGTAAAGTATCCAAGCACATATAAGATGCACTTGAACCGTACCCTCTTCTATACTGACAATATTCCAACACTGCACCCAGTGGGCACATTGCAGGACTTGGCACTGCACCATCTCCAGCCATAGACCGAAAACTGTAGGATGTTCTAACAATGACCACATCCGTGGAACCAACAATATCCGCATGTCAGCTCACCTCTGGTGTTCCCATCGAACCAACAATGTATGCAATGCTGACAAACCACACACACAAGGCAACAATGTCAAACCTACTTGCAACCAGGGCCCATAGTTGTCAGTGCAAGGCCTCCAGCCATGCATGGAAGGGGATACAGGCTTACCACATGCAACACAGCATAGCACAGGCTATGTTACAATGTTTATGTCAAGTGCAATGCACTCCCCTTCTGCAATTGAGCTGCCACCAGTCATCACGGTAAGAGGTCACGGCACAAGCGACTGTGCCGTAACGAAGGCTGCCTGCATTCCCCACACATGGTATTCGCCTGTGGAGGGACCTGTTATATATGGGTTGCCAGTGTCATGGGAATGTTATGTTAGTTGCTATGGTTCTGGTGTGCATTTCTAGTTTGTTGTCATTGGTCACTTTAAGACTGATGTCACAATGTGCTGTTTAGGAACCTTGACCTTGTTATGCTTTGTAAGTGATCAGTTGGAGTTATGATGCTATGCTAGCTGGGGGTCTCTCTTATGTATCCTGCATGTCCCTATTAAATATCCTTGGAAGTACTCATTACCTACTGTGCGTGGCCTTATTACTTAACATTGGCGACGAAGGTGGGATGTAGGACGCAGTGAGGAGGAGTTGAATATTGAGACCCCCAGCAGGGAGAGACCATGGCGCCCACCAGTTCCCATTTGAACGCCCCACGCATCAGTAATCCATGGCTCTCCACCAGGCGCAGCATCGGGAAGGATTTCGGTGGCCGGAGAGCTGCAGGGACGTTCCTCTCACAGGCATCTAGATGAGGATTGCCGGCGCCGAGAAAAGGAAGGGAGCAGTACTTGCGCGAATTGCCAGCTGGTGGTGGAAGGACCTCCTGGCGGTCCGTGCCCTGCAAACGTAGGACGTGCGGATCGTTCCCCAAACCAGCAACTCAGTGAGGATTGCCAGCGGTGAGAAAAGAAGGGGAGCAGTTCCTGTGCGAACTGCCAAGCGGGGGTGGAAGGACCATCCGGTCCGTGCCCTGCAAACGTGGGACAAGCGGACCAGGAAGCGAATCAAAAAAACAAAAACAAAATGCAGCGGCTGAGCGTAAGCCTGTTTGCTGTGTTATGCTGTGCCGTGGAAGGAACCCGACGTCCCTCTCCGCATTGAAGCAGGATGCATACGTGCTCTGCCCATGTGACACACGCGGCCCGTGTCAGGCCAATTGCCGTATTATCCGCAAGAGGAGGAAGAGAAAATCTGCGAGGGGTCACGTGTGTTGTCTACAGGAAGGATCACGTTATTACGCGTGATTCGCTCAGCACTGGATTGAAGGGAAGGCTTGTCTGACCTGTTTATTCTGCCCAGGGCCCATCCAGGAAGGCGGACTGGAGCGCGTGTTCATTCTGGAGAGCAGCGACTGGGCTGCTGAGTTGTGTTCTTTGGTGGAGCTGTAAGACATAATAATTTTGGGTTGCCCAAATAAGGAGGTACACGATTCTGCATTCTGAATGTAACAGTGGGCAGTACATTTTCCCGTTTGATACTCACGCATTTTAATATTTGGGATATTGTCAATCTTAAGTTTATTGTGTGCTGCCTAGTAGCCATGGCTCTGTCAGGTGTCCCAGGATCACAGATGTTCTTACTTACTCCAGACCAGCCTAGAATTAAGTGGGGTCCATGGAAAAGGGGATTCTTACATTATGTCAAGGCAACTTGTGGCAATGGAATGTCTACAGAGAGAAAGGTGTCCATGTTAATGCACTTTTTGGGATATGAGGGCCAGAGGATTTATGAAACATTGCCTGATGTTGGGGAATTGGATGCGGAAGGGGGTGGAAATGACTTTGATGCGGCTTTGCTGAAATTGGATAAACATTTTGAGTAAAGAATTAGCACTCTTTTGGAGCGTTACCATTTTGGGATGAGGTTTCAGCATGATGGGGAGACTGTGGAAGACTACATCACAGCGCTGAGACATTTGTCATTAAACTGTAAATTTGGTTGGGGTTTGGATGAACACATAAGGGATCAATTTATGTTACATTGCTCAAATGACAAGATTCGGGAGGAGGTATGGCTAAAGGATGACCCTAACTTAGATGAGGTCATATCTATTGCTAAAAAGGTTGAGCATACCATGCAATGTGTGGAAAAGCTGGGTACCAGAGATACAAAGTCCTCGCAGGCCATTGAAGTGTTAAAGATTGGTGAAAGTAGAAAGGGGGGAACTAAGGATAAAAAGAAGCCGAAAAACATAAATGTGAGGGGGAATGATGTTGTCCAAGGGAAAAGTACTGGATGTCAGGGTCAGATGGGTGGTAAGAATGCCCAAAAAGAGGCTACCCAGAGAGATGATCGTTTGTGTTTTAGGTGTGGCAGTGCACGTCATTTGTCAACGTCCCCGATATGTCCTGGGAGGCGGGCGAAGTGCTGTCTATGTAAGAAATGGGGACATTTCGAAAATTGCTGCAAGAATTACCAGATAGGTGGAGGGAGAACCACCATGTTTGTTGAGGAATGCGATGTGGGATCATCTGGAGAGGGTGAAGAATCTGAGTGTGAGGTTGTCACAGTAAATATGGTCAAATGTTTGGAGAGTGATGAGTATGAGCACCCTGCTGCTTGGATCAAAGTGAATGGTCATCAAGTAAAAATATTAGCTGACTTGTGCTCGAAGATAACTTTGATGTCCAAAGCTACCTATGAAAATGTAGTACAAGGGCGGTTGGAGGATTTAATTCCTTCTGATAAGGATCCAGGAGATTATAATGGGGAAGAATAGAGGTGCTGGGATGTTGTATGGCCCATTTTTCCTTTAAGGGGAGGACAACCTATGGTAAGATATATGTCGCAAAGAAGGGAGAAACGTTACTTAGCTGGAGGGAACAAAGAGGATTGGGCATCAGACTAGATCCGAATACTGAGGAACAAGTTCTAAATATTGGTAACGTGATGGAAAACGGTGAGGTGGGAGATGACATTAATGATTTGATAGTAAGATACCCAAAGGTTTTCAATAATGATATAGGATGTCTCAGGGGCATAGTGCACAGGATTACTCTGAAGGATGGCAGTAGGCCAGTTTGCGCAAAGCACAGACCTTTACCCATGAATATGCGTGATGCTGTGAAAGGGGAACTTAGGAAGCTAGAAAAAGCTGGTATTATTGAACCAGCCAAAGCTGTAGAGTGGATATCCCCTGTGGTAGTAGTAAGAAAAACCAGTGGAGAACTAAGAGTTTGCATAGATTTGAGGGAAGTCAATAAATGTGTCATAGCAGATCGCCACCCACTTCCCAACATGGGTGAGCTACTGAGTAGGATTGGTAATTCTAAGTTCTTTGCAAAATTGGGCATGGCAAGTGCATATCATCAGATTCCTTTGGATGATGAATCACGCAAACTCACTGCTTTCATAACATACGAAGGAATCTATCAATTTCACTGTATGCCTTTTGGGTTAATGTCTGCTTCATCAGTTTTTCAAAAAGTCATGGACAAGTTGTTGAGAGGGGTGAGTGATTTTTGGTGCTTTCAAGATGATGTGCTGGTGTGTGGGAAAAGTGAGGAAGCGTTGAAACAAAAGGTAGAGACTGTTTTAAAGATATTCAAAGACCAAGGAATTACATTAGGAGGAGAAAAATGTGTTTTCTGCACCCGCTCAGTGGAGTATTTAGGTCACGAAATATCAGAGGAGGGTCTTAACCCAAAGAGAGATTTGGTGGATGGCATTAAAAGGATGCAAGTTCCAAGGAACAAGGCTGAATTAAGGTCATTTTTAGGCACCATATAATTCTATCATCGTTTTGTAGAGAACTATGCTAATAAAATAACTTTGAGAGCTTTGTTGAAGAAGGGTGTCGAATTTGACTGGGATAGTGAATGTCAGAAGGAATTTGATGAAATAAAATTGAGTGTTGACATGGCGAAACCATTAGCTATGTATGATACAAAGAAAAGAACCATTCTTTCTGTGGATGCTAGTGAAAAGGGGATTGGCGTAGTAATGTCGCAAGGAAGTGGTGATGGCACGGAGGAAGTAGTGTTACATGCTTCACGGATGTTCAAAGGGGCTGAGTTGAACTATTCCGTTTTAGAGAAAGAGGCTTTAGCATGTCACTGGGGAATTGAGAAACTTAAGAATTTTGTGTGGGGTCAGGAATTTACTCTTAGAACTGATCACAAACCATTGAAGGCAATTTTTGAAAGCAAAGGACTAGTTGCGTGCTGGGTAACTAGGTTACAATGTCTTAAATTCAATATTGAGGTATTCCTGGTAAAAATAACGTACAGGCAGATTATGCTTCAAGGTTAAGAGTTAAAAGTAACAATGGAGAAGATGACAAATATGTGGATAGTAGCAATATGGTATTTGCCACCACAGAAGGTGTAATACAGAAGGAGGAGTGGATTGAAGCTTTACAATTTGATGTGGGATGGAAGCGCATTACTGGTTTTGTCAAGGATGGATGGCCGGAGAAGAGATTATTATTGGGAGAGGAAAGACCGCTATGGGAGGTGAGATGGGAACTGTCAGTGAGAGATGGGTTGTTAGATCGTTGGGACAAGTTGGTTGTTCCTTGTAGTTTGAGGATGAGATTAGTAGACATTGCTCACAAGGGTCATGTGGGCATTTTCAAAACCAAAGAAGTTATAAAGGCGGATTATTGGTGGCCTGCATGTGATCGAGAAATTGAGAAAAGGGTTGGTGAATGTGCAGTTTGCATAAAATCAGGAAAGAATATCTCATCTATGGTTCAACCAGTGAGGAAAACGGCGGCACCGGAGGGTGTTAGGCCCTAACACATCAATAGCAAGATCCTGCCAGTCGATATGGGTAAAGGACGAGGAAGATTCATTATTGTTCTGATAGACATGTTCTCTAGGTGGTCGGAGTTCAAAGTCTTGAGGGATGTTATGGGTCAATCTGTTGTGGAGTTTCTAGAGAATATTTTTGAGAGAGAGGGACTGCCAAAGTGTATCCTTTCTGACAATGGTCCACAATTTATCAGTCGAGTGTTTCAAGAATGTTTGTTTAAATGTGGAATAAGGCATAAGAAAACGGCATTATATTATCCACAAGGAAATGGTATGGTTGAGAGAATGAACTGATGCATAGTGGAGGGAATTAGAGGAGCTAATGCATGTGGTAGTGATAGTAAAGTTGCAGTCAAAGAGCGTTTGTATGCATTGCGGATGGCTCCCAATGTTGAAACAGAGTTAGTCCTTTTGAACTGATGAGGGGGCGAAAGGGGAACACCATTTTATCACCTGCGTGGCTTGGTAGGGCGAGGGAAACTGATAAGGTGGTGGAGGAGGTGAGGATGAGAATGGAAGAACGGAAGGAGAAATGGGTCAGGAAAATGAATGAAAAAACTCCTATGAGGAAGGCAACTGAAGTTGGAGTGCGTGATTGGATTAGAATAAGGAAACCTGTGATCAATAAAAAGGGAGATCTTCTATACTTTGATCCTGTTAGAGTTGTCCAAGTGTTCAAGGGAGCTGTAAGGATTGAAAGCGGCCAAATCTGGAATGTATCAAGGGTTGCTAAGATAAGGAAATAGACACTGTGTATGTTCGCTAGTACTATGACGGCTGTTGGGATTTTGTAATGCATGTAAGTACCCATTTATCTATATCTATTTATTGTTTATTTTATTTTTTTTGTTAAATAAGCGAGGGGGGGGGGTGTTATATATGGGTTGCCAGTGGCATGGGAATGTTATGTTAGTTGCTATGGTTCTGGTATGCATTTTTAGTTTGTTGTCATTGGTCACTTTAAGACTGATGTCACAATGTGCTGTTTAGGAACCTTGACCTTGTTATGCTTTGTGAGTGATCAGTTGGAGTATGATGCTATGCTGGCTGGGGGTCTCTCTTATGTATCCTGCATGTCCCTATTAAATATACTTGGAAGTACTCATTACCTACCGTGTGTGGCCTCATTACTTAACAGGACCCACACATTTCTGCAGTACGCACAGATACTGCAGGCACACCACCATCTTCTTCCACCTAATGACATATCTCAGATGAACCACTTCTCACTCCCCCACCCTTTTCCATCCCTTCTTCCCACGACCACATGGCGTAAAGTATGTTTGCCAGGCCCTTTTGGCACTGCACTGTCCTCTGATACACCATGGCGGCGTTTCCCAAAAATGTTGATGCACAGCACGCTTCCCTCCAGCCAACCACCGGCCGCGTCCAATGTTCACCCACATCACAGCGTACTGCATGCCAATGAGACTTTTGTCCACGGAGTGAACAGGGAAATGGGTCCGCGGAGCGGAGCCAGATATCACACATTTTTTTGAGATGTACATTTTAGTTCTTTGCAACAAAAGTACTCGTCGGATTTCCACCAAACACACAAAAGCACGCTTTCGGAACCAAGCTCCCGTTCCTGGTGCAAATTTGGTTAGAATCCATCCAGCCATTCGGCTGGTAGTTCAGTCTATGGAAAAAAAAAATGTTGGGACACCTCCTATAATTTTGCCCCCCCCCCCCACTAAACCTCACCCAACTTTGGGACCCATATACTTTTCTGGCAAAGTTTTGGCCAAATTCGTCCACAGGGAGCAAAGTTATAAGCCGCCTAAAAAGTGGTTTTCCCATGGCTTTAGCAACTTAACCATAAGTACACGGCCGCTTCCATGGGCCGGGTTATCTATAACAAAAATATTGTTAAAGGGACATTATGGTTAAGTTGCGCTACTAAAAACTGTTGTGATGTGCTTGTCTCTGCATGTGAAAGCTGGTGATGTCATGTTGGAGTGTTGCCTTGTGAATGTCGGAATGTTTACCCAAGGATTCCACACCCAGCCAGTTACAGCTACCCAGCCTGGGTGATGGGAGCCAGTGTTATGTCCCGTCCACTTATGTATATAACTTCATGTAACTGTGATTTAAGTACTTGTAATAAACATATAAGTAATCCCAAGAAGCCTGGAAGTCACTTTACAACATTGGCGACGAGGTGGTCTTAAAAAGAAACTGAAGAAAGTGGAAGAAGCCTGCTGCTGGGGGTGCAGGAAAAAGTTGGAAAAGAAGGACAACACTGCCCCAAAACACAAGTAAGACCCATCACCCAGGGCACCAAAAGGGAGGAAGGAAGCCCTATATAGGAAGGATAAGCTGCCCATAAAATGGAGGGAGAGCTGGGTCCTGGGGCTGAAGAGAGGAGCAGGGCCTTGAAGGGAAGCTCAAGAAGGGAGCTAGGCCTTTAAGATTCAGAAATCTGTGTGAAGAAGTGAAGCCTGTTAAAGTAAAACCAGAAGTTTTGTCTGTTAAGTGAAGATAAAAGGAAGCTTAAAATGACACCTGGTCCCTTAAACTGAAGAAGGAATCCTACCCCATTACTTTAAGAAACCTGTAGATTAAACAAAGCTCGTAGTGAAGATGACTCCCATGAGAGAGGGAGGAGCTAAGGAGCTGCGGGCAAGAGAAGACTGCTGATGCCATGACCAGCACCAACTCTTTGTGGTAGGAAGGTGTTCCTGGTGTATGGCGTGCTGGGTGAAGCTGTCGCCGGTCAGAGGTTACATTGCACGTGTGAAGTACTGAGGGGTGAAGAAGAAAGCTCTGCAGTGATGTTTCCATTCCCCAGTCAAGCAGCGCAGGGATGTGATGCCGTTTACCCTCATATGAAACCAAAAGTAAGCTTTGGGGAAACTATGAAGCCCAGTAAGCTTCCTCCCATGTACGAGTGTAAGTCTGCTTTGAGTTCATAAGTGGGACTTGGAGAAGGATGTGAGACTGCGGACAGTGAGCTGAGGGGTTCCCCAATGAGCCACTACCATGTTAGGGAAGATTTTGAAGTGACAGTCTGGAGTGAGCAGCGAGTACTGGCTCTGCATGTCCCAAGCGCAATGTGAACTAAAGGTTAGACCCAGGCAGCGCTAGTCTGGTAGCGTATGCTCAGGAAAAGGGATGCAGGGAAAACTGCCTGCGTGCCACTTTGTTTTCAAGGATCAAAAGCAGATCGTGTTTTGGAAGCAGTGAACTGTTTTAAAATATTGAAGTTGAAGGGTGACATATGCTGGGTCGAGGTACGTGGTATGAGTGACGTTTGGCTTATGAAGATCAGCATTGCCCCGAGGCAGAAGTGTGACTGGTGACATCACAGCTGGTTTAAGGGAGTCGGCGATGCAATAGAACTCCAGATTCAAGCATTATGTTCATATTAGAATGCACTCACCATACCAGATTCCAGCCGGTAGCCGAAGCCATTAACCAAGGCAGGATGAAGAATAAAATAAACGATGTTATGAGGAAAGAACCCTGCAACGTGCATTGCCGTGCACAGGAAGAGGAGAGCTGAAGGCATTGGGCCGTAAGATGAGTGAATAAGCCTAAGTGCGTTGTGGGGTGAGAGGAGAGACTCCCTTACGAATCATCTTCACAGTGTGCCTACGATTTTATGGGTATTATCCGGCTGAGAGATGTAGAGCACTGCTGAGCACGTCGGTGAGTCGGAAAATCAGACAGGAATAAGAGCGCAGTGGGAAATCCGAATTCCACTGTAGGATTTGCCAAGGATGTCATTATTGTTGTCATGAATGTAGTTCCTGGTAAAGGGAATGCAGCAAATTTGAGTTATGGTTCATCAAGGTGCTACGACTGCAGAGGAGGCACAAGGACCGCATTTGAAGTAATGGCTGCAGTGTATCATTTTATGTTTAAGTGATTATGATGGTCACGAATCTGGTCTGGTCACGAACGTTGGACATTCAGGAGCAGCAATGTGTATCCTTTAACTGTTTCTGCATTAAGTTTGTGTTACCAACCTAGTTTTGTAACAGATTAAGGATTGACAAGCATGGGAGGTGCACGAGAAGTTTGTGTGTGGATATATGCGTGCAGGAATTGAGGTTCAGATCTAAAATGTATTGGATTTAACACATTTGAGGAATTTTAGTTTCAAAAGGACTCATTTGGACATTCTGAACATGCACAATATGCGTACGCATTAAGTTTGTGGTACCAACAGATTTTTGTAACAGGTTAAGGATTGACAAGCATGGGAGGTGCATGAGAAGTTTTTGTGTGGATATATGCGTGCAGGAAGTGAGGTTAAAAGTTAAATTTATTAGATTTAACACATTTGAGGAATTTCAGGTTCAAAAGGACTCATTTGGACATTCTGAACATGCACAATATGCGTACGCCTTAAGTTTGTGGTACCAACAGATTTTTGTAACAGGTTAAGGATTGACAAGCATGGGAGGTGCATGAGAAGTTTTTGTGTGGATATATGCGTGCAGGAAGTGAGGTTAAAAGTTAAATTTATTAGATTTAACACATTTGAGGAATTTCAGGTTCAAAAGGACTCATTTGGACATTCTGAACATGCACAATATGCCTAGATGTGTGCAAGTCAGTAGCAGGGTGTGAGAGAGGTTAGAGCAACCATTGAGGGATTGCATGGTAGGCTGCAGCCAACAGACATGTAGGAATAAATGCGCATATTTCTTGGTTACGCCATAAGGGCTGTGTACGCAAATGTCACTATGAAGTTGAGTTGTTAGGCAGTGTAGACACAAGTGTATGGGTGGGTGAGTGCCACAGAGGTGCAAGAACATAGTGTATCAGAGTGATTGTGGGCGAGTGCCACAAAGATGCATGGTGGTACATAAACTGGCCATGGATTTTAGGAAATGTAATTATATAGTTTGCTATTGCTTTAATGGTGAGAAAAGAAGTATATATATTGTGCAACATGAATTATTAGGATTTTAATTTTTGCAAAATGGTAATGCAAAATGTTGTTTTATGTGACTCATGTATGAAATGGGTGCACATGGGTAAAACATGTGTTTTGCTAAGAGTCAAAGAGGTCGAGTGTTGGGTAGCACCCAGAATATGTATTGTATGTGGGTGAAAGTGCCACACGGGTTTGGAGGTAGCGACTCCAGTGCATATGTAAGTATGAGTGTGGTTGAGTGAAACCACAGCTGTATGGGTGGTAGCGCCGCCATTACACTATAAAAATGTGGTGAGTGTGCCACAGCGGTCTGGACGTTAGTACATCCTGTTGTGCAGGGTAAAGGTGGAGAGCCTGCGTGACCATTTGGGTATGTTAGAGGTGTGTGTGTTTAGGAATACCACAGGAGTTGCGGAATACCACAGGTGTTGCTGGGAGGTAGCGCCTCCAAGCATACTCTACTTCCCTTTCAAGCATACCAGTGAGAATGTATGTGAGTTGGGAGGCAGCATTTCCAAGCATAACAGTGAGGATTTATGTGAGTTTTCATCACTCCATAATAAGATGCATTCATGTTCCCTCATTGTTCCAGTGTGGCTTTATGTGTGTAGATTAGGAGATTAATGCGGAGTACCATTCTCCATTAAAAGGCAGATTTTTGAGAGATGCGAGGTTTGGTATGTTATGAAATAGTGTAATGGGTGAAGTGAGATGAGAGCGAGTCAGAGAAGATGTGAAATGGGGCAGCACCCAAAGTGTGTGTAGCCTGTGGATGTGCTACAATGAAGTGAGGAGGTAGCGCCTCCGTGACTATAGTGGAGGTAGCACTTCCGCGAGTACAGTGGAGGTAGCGCCTCCCACATGAGGAGCATGAAAGTATTTTTGGAGGTAACGCCTCCGCCAGAGTAATTGGAGGTAGCACCTCTGCCAGAGTAATAGGAGGTAGCGCCTTTGCCAGAGTAGTTGGAGGTAGCGCCTCCGCCAGTGTGATTGGAGGTAGTGCCTCCGCCAGAGTATTTGGAGGTAGTGCCTCCGCCAGTGTAATTGGAGGTGGTGCCTCCGCCAGTGTAATCGGAGGTTGTGCCTCCGCCAGTGTAATTGGAGGTAGCGCCTCCGCCAGTGTAATAGGAGGTAGCGCCTCCACCAGAGTAGCTGGAGGTAGCACCTCCGCCAGTGTGATTGGAGGTAGCGTCTCCGCCAGAGTATTTGGAGGGAGTGCCTCCGCCTGTATCATTGGAGGTGGCGCCTCCGCCTGAGTATTTGGAGGTAGCGCCTCCACCAGTGTGATTAGAGGTAGCGCCTCTGCCAGTGTATTTTATTTCGAGGTAGTGCCTCCGCCAGTGTAATTGGAAGTAGCGCCTCCGCCAGAGTATTTGAGGGTAGGGCCGGCCAGAGTATGTGTAGGTAGCGCTTCTGCTTGTGTCATTTGGTAGTGTCCTGCCAGAGTATTTGGAGGTAGCGCCTCTGCCTGAGTAATTGGAGGTAGCGCCTCCACCAGAGTATGTGTAGGTAGCGCTTCTGCTTGTGTCATTTGGTAGCGCCCCGCCAGAGCCCCAGTGTAGTTGGAGGTAGCACCTCCACCTGAGTAATTGGGGGTAGGGCCCCGCCAGAGTATGTGTAGGTAGCGCTTCTGCTTGTGTCATTTGGTAGCACCCTGCCAGTGTATTTGGAGGTAGCGCCTCTGCCTGAGTAATTGGAGGTAGCGCCTCTGCAAGAGTATTTTGAGGTAGCGTGTAGCGAACCTGCTAGAGTATTTGGAGGTAGCATATCCACCAGTGCGATTGGAGATATCACCCCAGATGCTTGAAGGTGTAGGTGGGTGTGTAGGGTTAGTGGCCTACAGCAGTAGGGAGAGTGTCCCTAAGAATTGATATTCCCCATGCTGGTGATGGATGTGGAAAGGAGGGGAATATGCTGTGGTGTGCTTGTCCGTGTGTGTTGACGTTTGAGAAGAAGGGAGATATGTTGTGTCTATTTGATGTATCTGTGTGGGTCAGTAAAGGAAGGAGATGTGTTATATCGTGCCTGAGTGTGTTTGTAATGTTTATCAGTAAAGCAAGGAGATGTGTTGTGATGTGCTTGTCTCTGCATGTGAAAGCTGGTGATGTCATGTTGGAGTGTTGCCTTGTGAATGTCGGAATGTTTACCCAAGGATTCCACTCCCAGCCAGTTACAGCTACCCAGCCTGGGTGATTGGAGCCAGTGTTATGTCCTGTCCACTTATGTATATAACTTCATGCAACTGTGACTTAAGTACTTGTGATAAACATAAGTAATCCCAAGAAGCCTGGAAGTCACTTTACAACAAAAACCAATCACCTTTACTGAAAAAACTATGCTAAAGGAACATTCTGGTTACAGTGCCCTACTAAAAACCTATGCAATTCACGGACAAAAAATGTTGTTGAAGGGATGTTATGGTTGCGTGGGGCATCCTCTATATGCTGGTAACACCGCCCCTGTCACCAGCACTGCGGATTCAACGGTAGACTACTGCATTTCAAGTACTCCTGCCGACTACGTGGGTGGCCTGGCTGTATGTAGCCCACTGGTAAACAAGCAACAGCAACCTGCAGTGTAACGTGATTGTGTTAAATGACGCATTAATTTGATTGATGTGTTGCTTGCCTTTCCATGACCCGTGAAAGAGACACACCATCTCTGCACTGAGCACTGTAATGGAAAGTGCCAAGAGGTCACCTGCAGGTCGTATAGTTGAAGAAAACATGCAACTACAGGTGGGACAGTTTGTAGTGAGTCTGCAAAATGGCAAAGCTGGTGCGGCTTGGTCACGCACATATAAGTGCATGTAAAGGCAAGTAAGCAAACAGCAGAATGTTCAGAGCGCAAACAATGTCAGTGGTGGTTAGAAAGTAATGTAGCTGCATGGGTCGCACTGAATACAGGTCTTCCTGCTCCACGAAATGAAGTTGTGTTTCGTGTTTTTGTAAACATTCTTGTATTCCAGAATATATGCATCTCCATGAATGCTACTCCTAAGGCTAATGGCATAGCGTGAAGTGTTTGTACTGCATGTGACAAATGAAATGGAAGCACAAGGGACCAGTGGGCAGTCTACCGCCCTTGCAACAATGAAGTAGGGTAATTTCATGTACAGCATTTTCCACATCGGCTGCAGCTAACAACAGGGGCACTCCTGTAGGGCAGCTGAGCTCTAAAACATCCTTGCAGACCATAGGCCACGCTACAGACCTTTACCCGATGAAGGGCATTGTATTGTACATGTACTGTAATGCACTACTCTACAGAGGGAAGGGTACGTCCGGGAGCATGACAATGACTGGCGCCTATGTAGGTGAGGGTCACCCAATAATTCCGTCGCTGTGCATGTCTCCTATGGTATCCAGGCAGGTGCTGCCCCTTCCGTACCAGGCCTTTCCTGCCGTTCCTTCTGTAGCGTGTGTTAGAAGCCCAAAATAAATGGAAATTAACTGGGAAAGGAAAAAAGGGAAATAAAGAAAGCACCTTTCAGAGATGAACAATGGAATTGCCAATGAACTGAGGCAGGGCGGGATGCGTGGCACTGTGCAAAACGCTGTAGTTGAATCGGTTGGAAAGGGGTTCGCTGCAGAAAGAGGTTTCTTTACGTGTTGCAGAGAGTTTTGAAGAGTTTCAGTGCGCAACACTTACTACAAAAATTCTTCCACTACTTTCAAGAAGGGCACCAATGCAATTTTGATGGGGTGTGCAGAAATCAGGATGGGAGGCATAATAAGATGAACGTTATTGCTGGGGAAAACTGTTTGTGCTGTGAAACGTCTATTCTTATGGCACATGTCGTAGAAAGGCACAAATAACCTTCTTCACAATGTACTGTGCGTTCTCCATTTGCAGACCAAATTAAAATTGACGCAGCCACATCAATGTCTGCACAATGTGATAGAAAGTTATGGAAGAGATCGGAAACAGACGCATGACCTGGGCAAGTGCCTCTATCTGAAACGGCACTGAAACCCGTGTAACATGCTGTCCAATTATTCCTCCACAATGAACAACAATGTCGCCATGATTGCACACCACCAAAGTGTCACACAGACAAACCAAAATCAGTTACTTTATTGTAGGTACTCCATAGCACTACACATCCACATGATGGATTCCAAAATGAGCAGCCACTGCAGTGTTTGCCATTCACTTTCAATCAATGTATTTAAAAAAACTCTCCCAAAACCCACACGCTTTGGCTCGTGAAACACAGACATAACCGCACGCTCTGAATTTCTGTCGATAAATAACTGTGTACCAGTCTGTGCGTACACACCACACCCACAAACCTTATTGACCAATCCTGTAGCCTCTACAGGCCCATTTCTATGGCCGTCATGTACAAACGCGGTGTATCATTCTCACAGGAGAACATTCCGGCAGCACTCAAGAAGTCACACGTGCTTCTGTTGATCAGACCCCTTCCAACCTCTGGCTGGCTGCAGGAATCATTGGAATAGTCGCACACTATTCTCTGTGGTAAACATGAGAAAAACACCTTGGCAGTGGGAAAAATGCGCTGCACTGCTTTCATCATCTTCTTCAGTTGACAGTACACACAGGAACAAGGCATGGAACCCAAAAAGAAGGCTCCAAAGTGCACAACCACAATATGTACAGTTGCAGAAGTGGCCATGTGTCGATATTCTACATGCACTCCGCTGAAACAGCCACTTTGACACTGCACCACAAAGCCTTCACTCCCTCCAAACCGAAATTGCCACAAAAGCCTTCTGGTAGGGCATACACGAACAGATCTCCCGCAAAGGCATCACCCACAACGAAAACTGTGTGCCTTGCCATGTTTGCCAGCCGCACTACACAAAGTAATGAAAAAAATGATTGCCGCCCTTTTCTGTGACGGACACCCTGAGCACCTACTTGGACATTTCCCACAGTCCCATTTCCATTGGCCACCATGGTGAGAAGTGCAGAATGTGGCACGTGCCTTTCCCCACATATCGCGAGGGCCTCACCCTAGTGAAGCAGGAGGAGTCCTTTTCCCTGCTGGTGTGCTTGCCTCTGACGCACAACCTGAGCACCTGATTGGTCAAAGGCCATAGTCCCATTTCCATTGGCCAGCATGGTGAGAAACGCAGAATGTGGCACGTACGCTTCCCCCAAGAACCGGGGGGCCACGCCCCAGTTAGCCAGGACAACTCCTTTTTCCCTTTCCACTCCAGCCATGCATGCAAGGCGCTAGGACCTCCCCACAGTAAACACCATAGTACAGGCTATGGTTAAATGCTCATGTCATGTGCACTGCACTCCCCATCTGCAATTGTGCCTGCCAGCTTTCACCCTGGTCACATATTTGCACCCATGGCTGCATAACATTGCGTTGGGTGTCCTGAACGGTATGTAGGAGCCTGTGTACGTTAGCCATAGTATACATGTGTGCTGCTGAGCACGGCCTTTCATGCTGCAATATCTTACAGCTCTCCCAAAAGCAAGGGGATTATAAGGCCAAACCATAGGAAGTGCACATGGTGACATGTGGCTCCCTATTATGCAACAGGGGCAATGATGTGCACCATATGCTAATGTACGCATAGCAGCTCACTTCTGCTGCTCTACCAAGTCTACAATGTCCTCCACAACCATTGCGTACGAATCACCAACCTGACATGCATTCAGACTGACAAGTGCATGACTGCATTGCATTGTGGTGGCTGTGATGAAGGCCATGCACCCAACAGTCTAGGCCTTGCCTACACCCACCACAACATAAAGCCATGCATGCATGTGTCACAATTCAGAAAGGCAACATAGGCACCAGCACTTCTACCCAACCTCTGCACCCTAAAGCAGGAATGCAAGCACACATGCTCCACTTACCATAATGCACAAACATACCACAGGGTTTGGCGCCACTACCCACTTCCATTCAGAAAACATTTTAATAATGCCAACCAAACAACATTGGTCCTGCTCTCCACATTGTACTGCGTGCATACAATCAGTACTGCATAGTCCACTGCAACACTTACTAATCTGCGCAATGCACACTACGCAAGCACGTGCAAGAACCAGATGCAACGAAACCTCTTCCATATTTACACTGTTCCATTAGTGCACCCAGTGGACACAGTACACGACTGGTCACTGCAGCATCACCACACATACACCGAAAACTGTACAATGTTCTACCAATCACCACACCCACGCAACCAACAATGTGTGCAATGCAGCCAATCCACACACACAAACCAACAACGTGGCATCGACTTTCAACCAGTGAACATACCTTTTCTACCAGTGGACATACTTTTCTGTGCAAGGGCTACAGCCATGCATCAAAGGGTCTATGGACCTACCACACACAGCACACCATAGTACACCTTATCTGCAAATGTGCATGTCTTGTGGAATGCACTCCGCTTCTGCAAATGTGCCTGCCACAACTCATCACAGAAAGACATCGCTGCTGCAGCTGGCATGCCATAACAAAGGCTGTCTGCAATGACCACACGAGATTGCTGCCTGTTGAGGTAACCGCGAAATGGCATAGTATGCACAGATACCGCTGGCACACCACCGTCTTCTTCTAATGAGATGCATCACCTGCAGCACTTCTCACTCCCCCACCCTTTCCATCCCTTCTTCCCACCACCAGATGCTGTAAACTATGTTTTCCAGGCCCTTTCGCTGCCCACTGCCCTATGAAACAACATGCGTTTTCTTCTAATCTTCTTTCGGCATTTGTGAAAACTATTCACACACAACACGTCACCGTACACTGCAGTGCAATCACATTTTTGACCGTGCAGTGAACAGGGGAAAAGGGACACCAGAGCGGAGGCAGATACGACTGCTTTTAGTGGTTACATACAAGAGGCCCAGCCATGAACACAATGCATTAGGGGCTTGGCGCACACACAACATAACACTGTCCTCTGATACACCATGGCGGCATTTCCCAAAAACTTTGACGCACAGCATGCTTCCCTTCAGCCAACCACCGGCCGTGTCCAATGTTCGCCCACATCACAGCGTACTGCAGGCCAATGAGACTGGTCTACGGAGCGGACAGGTAAATGGGTCCACAAAGTGGACCCAGATATCACATTTTTTGAGACATACATTTCTGTTCTTTGCAACAAAAGTACTGGTCGGTTTTCTACCAAACACACAAAAGCACGATTTCTGACCCAAGGCCCTGCTCCTGCTTCAAATTTGGTGAAAATACATCCAGCGGTAGAGCCTTTAGCCATGCGCAAAGGTTTTCCACATTCAATATATGGAAAAAAAAAACTAATTGTGGGAGCCCCCCGTAACTTTGTCCCCCTGCACCAAACCTCACCCAACTTGGCGAAAAAATTCAGAGCAGGCAGTTTAGCTTTTTTGCAAAGCTTGGTGAAAATTCCTCCAGTTGGAGCGAAGTTATAAGCTGCGGAAAAAGTGCTCTTCCTATGAGTTTAGCAACTTAACCATAACTACACGCCCGCTACCGCGGGCCGTGTAATAGATATATATTTATTATATATTCAGTTTTAATGTTATATATTTTTGTATACCTAGCACATTAGTATTGATATTAATTTTATAAAAAGTTTTTCTTTTCGTTTTTCATATTACTGGTTTATGAAAAGTTAGAGAGAGAGCACTGTGTCCTGGATACTTAGGCAATAGGTATTTTCCTTTAATACATGATCCCATAAACTGTTCCGGGTAGTAGGAAATACTGGCTAGTCTCAGCCATGTCCTGGGATCCGTTTTTGATATTATAGCAAATTGGATACCACAGTATTCACACAAGGGCACCAAATAGCAACACAGTATGATCAGAAGAAATCATCCAACAGCATTAGCCTCCTAGGACTGCTGGATGGGGGTTTCAATTGCATTTATAGCAATTCCCAAACCACCCTCACATCACTTCTTTACCTCCGACTAGCATAGGGAGGCGTCAAAACCGCCACACACCAGACTGCATACTACTCGGTCATCCTGCTACACAACTGTTCTGCAGGCTCATTCAATGTAATGAAGTGCGTTAGCGACTCGGCTGCAATAACAGACACCGCCACCAACCCTGGGCATCAAGTCAGAGAGGGCTTAACCAACTAGGTGCCAAGTCCCCATCACAGTGTATTGGACACTTATACGATAATGACACCTCTGTCCAAGCGTGTAGCGCGCAGTTATCCATTATTGTGGCCAGGCTCTGCGGTAGTGCAAATGTACAGTTAATTCTTGATGGCCAACAATGTTCGACCTTTGTGCACCAAATGAAATGAGAGTGGAGCACGCTGGGTATGAGGCATGCAAAATACGTGGGTCACTGGGAGAACCGTGTTGCTTGGTGGTAGGTCAGGTACAACTGTCCTCACTACTAATTACAGTACACCACAGATGGGGACAGAGAAACTCTTTGTTTTCATATTACGAGTGGGAAGCAGAACGCCAGAGCTGTGGTGTCACAGCAACCAGAGAAGCCAGGCGGACAAAATGCTAAAAACAGGTGGTGGCTAGACGGCAACATGGTTGAGGACCCGTGGTGGACCCAGGGTCCAGCAAACTTTACTGATACCATAGCATTTGAGCAGCAGCAAGGTGCCGGTATCGTATACCCGCACCAGAGAGCTGAAAAAGGACGAGAAACCAGAGAGGAGACGCCACAAGAAAGCAGATGCAGACAAGGGAAAGGCAGCGGCGACCAAAGCCAAACAAGACTGATTCCGAGGAACATGGCTCCAGAAGACTTACTCCACCAGAGAGGAAGGCAACGCGGAGTACGGGAGTCACGGGTGGCTTCTAAGAGAGGATCATTATATCACATAGCCTCCTCGTCTCAGTACTAACATTGAAATAAAGTTACACTTTCAACCCAGCTTGACACAATCAGATAAAATAACCAAACAAGTTAATGGGAACTTGAATCAAAAGACAAAGCGATTGAAATTCCCTGGAAGATGGGGAAAAGTATGGGAAGCGTATCTTAATTGGGACGATAAGAGTGAGCACACAGTGAAAACTTAAGCAGTAAAACTGAGAAGCCAATAAGAATAATACCAGGGAGCAGGTCAGAAAGAGGGCCACAGATATCAGGTAGGAGAGACCTAAGTGACTTGTGCAACAATAATATTCCAAGAGGGGTAGTCACCCCAAGCTACAGGGGAATAATTGAATACACTGAGCAATCCTGCCAAGAGGGGATATGCATTAAGAAAGCAAGAAAGAAAAGGCTTAGAGAGAAGACTATCCAGAAGCTCTATTGAAGAAATACAGAGACTAATTAAAGAAGTCACGAAAGGTTATTTAAAAATCCCATACCGAGTCATGGACAGATACTAAAAGTATCCAGGGAGAAGGGAGTCATTCTCCTGATTTAAGTTAATTCTCATAGTGGTAGGGTCAGTTAGGTTAATTTGGACAGTGGACTTTAGCATTTGAACTTTCATGACTGACGGAAGAGCATTAGCAGTTATAGTAGGCAGGGACTACGCACGCTGATAGGGAAAGTTAGGGCTTACATTATTTAATGAACCATCCTGAAAAATTGCCTTTCTTCTGACCTGCCACATAGTGCACCCCAATGCCGAAGGATGACGGAGGACAATCTGTGCAGCATCGTGTGTCAGATGACCAGTGCATTCTGCTACAGTACAGTGATGCTGTGTACTTCAAACCAGTTTATAGAAGGCCTAAAAGAGTGGTGAAATTGGGTAACATACTGTGTGTGCTGTTGGAGGATGGGAAAGGTGGAGTAAAGTGAGAATTGATGATGTACATAGAGTGTTTATCTCTGCTGTCCGTTACTATTTTCACCACACTGTATTATTATTATTATCTTTATTGTTTTGGTTTATATAAACCTTTACAATTGTACAAAAAAAAGAAATAAAATTACAAATATTATCAACATTTCCTTAATTCACATGTTAACATCTACATAAAATGAATAAAACCAGAGGAAATGGACTCTCCTAAAAGTGAAAAACATTAGCAAAAATTCTTGAAATTAAAAGAATTACTTAACATTGTTATACACTGGCCATTATCCCAATAATAATGAATTCATGCAAATCTACTAGTACGATGAACAGTTCATTTCAGCGGAACCTTAGGACATCAAAAACCTAATTTGGGATGTTTGTACATCAACCATCAAAAAACTATCCCCTTCTAGCAGAAAGATCTAGCTCTTTGTCAATCAACCATACTACAAAACGGTAGCCCTCTTGTGAGTCATTCTAGTGCACAGATATTATACAAAAATGTAAGCACTTTGAATTTCAGAGCAATGGAGTTTTCCATGTAACATTTCGTTCCATAGTTTATCCCGATCTACATTAGATGTATCAAGTACAAATTTTGAGAAACATTCAATTCTTTGTAATGTTAGCTCAGGACAGACCAATAGTAGATGGAATAAGGTCTCCTTTTCATCTGTACAATTACAAAATCTACAGCCTACCTTCCCTAACATATTTAAGCCCCGACTTGTCAAAACTTCATTCGAATTCAGCACATTGAACCTAAAACACATCATTCTGTTCCTGAATAGCCTAGAGGGATATTTTGCTATATAGTTTTCTGGTTTCGGGAACCATTTCCAGAATGAAATTAATCGAGAATATAACTTTGAATTCAATTTTCCAGCCAATCATAAACTTTAACAGTTTATTTAACTTTGCCAAAATTTCTTACAAGGGTCATATTTGACAGGCCCACTTTCATCAGAATTAATTCACAGTCCCTTATAAGCGAAGACATAAAGTTACCCTCTTCCACCACATTCAGATGCCAATATATTGAGTCTTTATCTGCAATCATGCATTTTCTAAGCAAAGCTAATTTTTTTTATGTGCATGGTGCAGGAAATGGAAGTTAGGCCTAATTCGTATCTGATCATTTAAAAAAGAATACATTTTGGTAAAAAATATAGAAATTTGCACCAAATTAAGGCTTCAAGTTTTCTCAAAAAAGGCACAACTGAAACGGGTAAAAACTCCAGGCCATAAGTTAGATTTGGTAAAATCTTTAGTCTATAGAATTGAATGCACGGAACCAACGTGAATTTACCAATTTTTCTTTCTATAGATATCATCCGATTCGTGATTTTTCTTGCTTTCGTTACAAGATTATTTTTCCAAATTACATTAGAGAGGGAGTTATACACTGTGTAACCCAAGAATTTCAAGGCCGATTGACTCCTGATCTTAATACCACCACAATTCCAAAACGAGAAAGCAGCCGACACCTTTTGGCTTCCGCCATGAATGATGACCGTTTTCATTGGATTGATTTTTAACTTTCTCTCGTCAATGAATGCCCCAAAGTCAGTGATTAGTCTTTGTAGGCCTATCTTAGAACCATCCAGCAATAAGAAGTCATCTGCATAAGCTATCCATCTAATTGTGATTGCGCCAAACTTTATGCCTGCCAGACCACTCGTGTTTAGCTTTTGCCCAGCTTCTGCAACGTACAAGTTGAAAAGGGTGGCTGCTAACCTGCATCCTTGTTTTAAGCCATTAGCAGTGATGATCTTATTAGATAACAACCCTTCATTATTCAACCTCACTCGCATGGCAGTATTAGATTATAGGTGTATAATTACATTCAGCAGATCTTTGTCTATGCCTAAAGATACTAAAGTTTTCCATAGAGTGGGTCTATCAACTAAGTCTAACGCTGCGGTTAAGTCCATAGAAGCTACATATAGGTGTTTAATGGGTTTTAATTTTATTGAGCTCATTATTTGATGCAGGAGAAGACCACCTGCATCAGTTCCGATATGTCTTCTGAAGCCTATCTGTCTAAAATCTAGGATGGAATTATCATCCATCCATGTAGTGAGTTTCTCCAGAACCATGGCAGCAAAGATCTTAGATTCAACATTCAGAAGGGTAATCGGTCTATAGTTTTTTGTGTTCATCCTATCCCCTTTCTTATATAATAGGAACACGTATGACATTTTCCATGAAGGTGGTATTTCTTTTTTCAAACATATATCACTAAATAGCAGATGTAGAAGTTTAGACCAGATGATAGAATGACTTTTCAGAGTTAAAAAGGATAAATGGTTCGGGCCAGGAGTGGAAGTAGATTTTGATTTGTTAATGTATTTTAAGATATTAACTTGTGTGATATTAAAAGACCATCTTTCCTGTTCAGCAATCGATGGTATCCACAGCTCTAAAGGCTTTTCGTAGAGCTGGCTGAAGTGTTCAGTCCAAATTTTGGCATCAATGGGATTGGCTTGGATTTGATGCTGTGCTACTTGTAGATTTATGATGGACCAATACTCCCGCGAATTGGAGTCGCTCATGGCTTTGAGCATCCTCTCTCCATCATTTTGGGCCATATGTGACTTGATAAATTTGTGCCAATTCTTATATCCCCGTTTGATTATTTTCAACTTGATGTTTCGCTCTAAAACAGGGCTATCCCCATTCTTTAAATCCCAAATGGATTTCCTCATGGCTGCTTTCTTTATTTTAACCGCTTGACTGAATGTGAGTGTGGACTCTACTATCCCTTGTATTAACTCCTTTATAGGATTTGCTTCTTACTAAGGTGGTGTCTAAGTATTCATCAAATAGTAAGTAGCAATTTTAAAATCATAGGTAGAATCTTCAAAACCTTGAGACAAAAGACTATTAAATTGCCGAACTTTGTGTCTGGACCACTTCACACATTTGCCATGGTTGGTGGCTTCTATTTGTATTGAAAAATGGGGGGGCGGTCAGTTGTTTTTTCTCCCAGGGTAGCGCTAGGCAGAGCATAGCGTGGTCACTGTTCACAGAATGGATTACTTCTGGAGTGTTACAATTCATCATATAATGTGCACTCATAAATATATATCTAAAGTAGCACTTTTGCCTCGTGCATACCAGGTGGGCTTAAGTTTAATGTTTGCAGCAGGTTCCAGCTCTTACAGTAGTCCAGCCATAGCATACCTCCATTTGTTTTATCAGAACTATTAGACATGGCAATTCTATTCCGTATCTTATCCTCATTAGAGGGATTGCAGTCCGCATTTAGATCTCCTGCTATGATAAGCGAACCTACAGGGTGGATATCAAGCCAGTTATTAAATATAGCATCAAGCGCTTCAAAAAATACTTCAACTGTGCATTATTCAAATTGCAAGTATTCCAATAGATATTACACAACAAAATATGCTTTATAGAATCATTGGGGAGTAGATGAAATGCAATTATTGAGCACCCCAACACAGTTCTGCTCTGTTCCAAAACGATATTCTCGTCTAGTCTGTAAGCTAATACCAGACCTCCGCTTGGTCTCCCACAGGGGCCCTGTAGGGCAGGTAAGTCTAGGAGAGGTTATTAAGAGAGGTATTAAGAGAGGTTAAGGACCGGCACAATTGGTATTGGCCGATGGGTTAGTGATTTTGTGAAAAGGGGCTTTAGTTGCACCTGGATGAATGCTAATCCAATACTGGGCATAGTGTCCACAACATCTACAGAAGTTCTTTGTTTTGGGGCAAGATGTGATTTTTGTTCTGGCAGGAAAAAAAAATATGCGTTACATAGTGGAAAATATATCAATACTATTTTCTGAATAGGTTTATACAAAGAGATTGCGATAACCTAATAAATGTATGGCTACTGTATTTAAGGTGTGCAGTTTCTCTGAAAAGCCTCCTGGAACTGCACATTAGGCTTACATTTGCTTTATCTTTTGCTTCTTTTGAGACATGGGAATTGATTGAAGCCCCACCTTCACTACCCAGGGCTACGGCCACATTCAGCGGCTGCTTTTTCAGTGGGCAGAGATCATGAGGAGGTTCAGAATTCTGAGAGGTCTAGTGCGCACAATACAGGGAGGCCTGTAAGCACCCTACTGCTGCACATAGTAGAAGAGCATCATGTGACAGGATGTCCAATAACCACACAACAGATGCTTAGTTTGAACATTATTGGAAAAATAGATCTTTGCGAGTCAATGTCAGTCTAGTCTTGGTCACTGCCGCTTTCCTCAACTTTGTAGTGGGCTCCCTCCTCCCTAGCACAGGCTCCCAAACCCTTCTCTAGTATTTGCCAATTATCTCTGGGCTATAGGATTTGCCAACTATTTACGGGTTATCCCTACGGTCTAGTTCATGCCCTCAAACTAGGGAGGTCTAAAGACTATTCTACAACTCTCTCCCTCAGGTACTTCTTAGGCACCTAATAGGATAGCTGGGTTGGTCTGTCGCTCCGATCTGGATTAAGGGCTCTTCTTCTCCCCTCTTGTCAGTCTGCACTCTTCCCTCTCCCCTTTCCTTTTCTCTCTACACCTGGCCTTACTGCCCTCTCCCGCTTCTCATATCTCTACCCACCATCTGATCTCTCCCAACACTTATACTCCCCATCCTGGTCTTGTACTTATCTAAGATCCGCCTGTTTACTCACCAACTCCCTTCTGGTCTTCCCCCTCTCCAAACCCCTCCTGCTTAACACTACAACTCCTGCCTCGCACCTGTTTTTCTCTCTCTCCCTCTCTCTCTAAAATGCCCCTTCATCTACTTTTAACTCTTACCCCATTGCTACTCTCAGCTTAAAAATCAGTCTCACCCCCCCACACACACAGAACTCCCCCACCCCCCAATTTGTACCACCCTTTCAGACTCCACCTTACCATCACAATCTATCTCTACTCTCAGATATCTCTTCCACCTGGTACACTCTGATCACTGATCTCTTGGGCCGCCTCCTCTGCTCCTGGCACGTGAATGCCATTTATCCCGTAGGTAGTCTGCTTAGTTAGATAGCCATGTTCCCCCTGTCTTAACTCTCCCCTGGTCTCCGATTGGACATTATGGTCAGCTGACTCTTGGGGACAATCTCGGTCCACGCCCCTTTCTCCAGACTATTGCATTCCACATGGTCCTGCTTCTCTTGGCCTGGTTTGGGCCAGTTCCTCTAGTCTTTTAAAGTGTGTTTTATTTTAAGAACCGGGGGAATATTTTCCTCCCTGTGCCTCGTGTTGCTGACCCAGTTACAGACCCTCTTACTTCTGCTGTATTCGGGATCCCTGCTGTACCATGCATGGAACCCAGAGTTGTTGTGGGGCTCCTTTCTATGTTCTTTAAGTTGGAAAACTGGTCTGGGATGTTGCACCCAGGATCATTCTGTGAGATGTATTATTTGTTGTGTTGCCCTTTCTTCTGGAGAGTGCAAGGGCTGGATTTCTGGGTTTATTTGTGGATTCTCAAGCTGCTCCGATCTAAATAGCTCATTGGAATGTTTTAAAATGACAGAAAGAGACCTGCTCAGGAAAGAGGTCAACAGATATTGAGAAAGGAACAGTGGTGCCAATAGCCCTGATTAGCTTTAGGCATTCTGGGGCTCTAGGCACGAAAGTCTCTCTCAACCCCACTCCACCTTTGAGACTCTATCCTAACCACCTCCTCCCTTCAACAGACCGCAGCTCACCTGTTCCTACCGCAGTTCCTCCACTCGTTTCACACCAATCCCCACACCGAGGACGCCCACCATGTCCCCTTTGGGACACATGTCTTTAACCCCCTTATCAGGTCAGCCCCTGAAGGCCCCATGCCCCCACCGACCCCAATACAGGACTCCGTGGAAGAAGAGTTTGGTCATGGGTTCCCAGTCTTCCTACTGAAAACAATTTCAGATGAGGATAAGCACGCGTTTAGTGAGAAGTGCAACCACTACCCAGGCGATACGGCGTGGGTAGTGTTGAAACATTTGGTGATCTCTGGGCAGTATCAACAGTGGTAAAAAAAACAGGTCAACTTTGGCAGCACTGATAAGCCTAAGCAGCCTGTTCAGAGGAGGACCATCATTTGCAGCTGTGCAAGTATTGAATCAACAAATTATCGCACATGGAAAGGAAAATTCATCCCTGGTCCCCACTCCTCCTAAAGTCCCCCAATCCAGCTACTCCAGAGCAGCCATGGCTTGTCCCTGGTGACACACGTATTGAATAACATCCCAGTCTTCCTTGCCTTTACACCTAGTCCCTCACACAAACTAGCACCCCCCACTCATTATCAGCCTCACACCTCCCCCACATTGCACAGAACCACCCCTACCACCGAACCAATTGGCAGCACCTCTAGTGAGTCCTTGCCCTCTCCATGGTAAACAGCCCGGTAGGAAAACCGTTAGGGTGAACCCCAGATAAAATAGTTTTTTAATGACTGAATATTAGTATCACAGATCTATGTTACTGTACGCTTGCTGCTGCAATAACACTACTCCATGTTTGTGCTTGTTGTTCCCACATTCAGCTCAGGAACGACAGGGGGGTAGTGGAGGTAGACCTTGATGTGGTCTATAGTTGGCAGACAGGTGTCAGTACCTTCAACCAAAACTTAGTGATCCCGTCAATCAGTTTGGCCTCATTTGTGGCTTATGGACAGGTTTCCGGTACGTCACGAGTTGGATAAATGCAACAGTATCGACCATTACTACTGTAATACACCACAACAAAATAAATAAAAGTAAAATCAGCAGGTGACTTACAAAAAGGTACTATTAACCTCGGTGTAATTGCACAAGTGCTTCAAACTGAAGGGGTACTGTACAAATATTCAAACTTACATATGCACTGTGTTAATAGCGCAAAACCCACAAGGGGAGCATACTAGTATCTGGGAGTGGCTACACATCCTAACATACTCACTTTGTCCCACAGTGTACTTTCCTATATACTGAATGGAGATAAAGGGATGGGACCATTACCCTAGGTTGTTTGCATAACACAGTATACTTGTCCAGAAAACACATGCATCTCCCGTCACTGATGCAAAAGGGTACTTTAACCTTGTTGCGGGAAAGCTCTACAAACCATGATAGACTGTCACCCCTAGTGGATATAGAAAGCGTAGCGTATCACAGTAGCTTCACGCACCACACCGTGGAGAGGTGCACACATTGTCAACCCTGGCCTATCGGCGATAGGAAAGAAAAGGTTAAGGGCTAGTCGGCAACAAAATGTCTTGTTGAGGGTCAATGTGACCACGAAACATTGGCCAAAATGAGAAAATTGACCAACTTTAGAACCATATTTTCACACTACTAAGCAGAAAAATGGTCTGTCATAGCAACAATCTACTGCTGCATATGGAAGCAAACATGAATCCCCATACCTTCTCAAGGTATGCTGTCAAACCCACCAAGCAGTATATTTAAGGGTACAGCGATGGAATATTTTCCATCACAATACAAAAGCCTAGATTCCTGCAAAACATGCTCTACACTGTCATACAATACTATGTTCAGGTAGTACTGCATCCAAGAGAAGTACCTCAGTAGCATTGCTATTACAGCATGGTTATAATGGGCAGACACTAGAAGAGTGTTGAATCTGTAAGAGGAAGGGATAGAGGACTGGTGTGGTGACTTTTTGTAAGAAGAAATCCTTTGTAACAAGAATATTGATGTGTGGGAAATATGTGGAGGGCATTCAAGGACTGTATAAAGAAAGGATGGAATATTAGATCTTGCACAAAGGGAAAGATCAATATAATCACTGTTGCAGTGTCACTTCTTTTGGAAGATCATGCTTTGACTGCTCACGTGACCTCGGACCCCAAAGCTGCCATCTTTGAATGTTCTTTCCACCTCTGAAAGGGGCTTCTACAGTGCAGAGAGCAATATAGAGCTCATTGCAACAGCACCAAAAGACGCTAATTTCATCTTCGAGAGGTTGCCTGGCTTCCCCACCAGCTCTTGCTGCTAATCGGAGAGACACATCCTCCATCCAGTCTGCTCCCCTCAGCCCCCTGCACGACCATCAAGCGACAACCAGGGCTCTGTAGCTGTAGGTCCCACCTCCAGCCCCTTTACCTCTTCGCCTTTGAGCTAAGACTTTGCTGTGTCTTGCTACTTGCTTGTGAGTACCAATTACATATATGACCAGCCCTACCCCCCCTCACCGTGCACTGCTCTTACTATCTATTCCTTTCTCTACTTCTTTCTGCTCAAAAATATTTAAACTCTTCCTATCCCCATATTCTTTTCCTCAACACTACAGCTCTTCTCCCTCACCAACTCTGTATTCACAAAACTCCAACCCTAACTTTCATCACACTTCCTCTTATCGCAGCTGCCCACAGCACCTCTACTTCAGACTCAACTTCAGTATGCTGCTACATCACACTCTTTATATTGCTCTTTGCAATGCACAATCTGTCTGTAACAAGACTTCCTTCTTTCCCATTCTTCCTCTTAACCCCATTAACCTTACAGAAACCTAGATTTCTTACCTCCGACTCTGCAACCCTTGCTGCCCTTCACGACACTTCTTGCACCTTTACCCACTCTCCGCGACCAACTGGTTGGGGGCGGGAGGGGTGGTGTAGGACTGTTTGCATCTTCCAAACTTACCATCTCTGCTATTTCCCCATCTTTCTAATACACTATCTCCACAATCACTGCTCCCTATTGGCATTCTTATTATCTCTCTATTGGCCACTTGGTCCAGCTGGTCAATTTATTGACCAGCTCACCCAACTAATCAACTCCCCTCCTCACCATAATCACCTCATTGTCACTGGTGACTTTAACCTCCCCAATTTCCACTTCTCTATCCACTGACTTTAGCTCTTTTCTCCTGAACCTCTCTTCCATCTACCCATTCAACTAGTAGCTCCCTAGACCTTATTCACTTCTCAACTCCCTAGACCTTATTCACTTCTCAACTCTCTACCTCCATTGCTCCTTCTCCCTGTGATCATTCCATTGTCTTTGGCACAATCTCCACTGCTACGTCCACCCCACTGGCTCCATCTACCACTTCCATTACCAACTGCATGTTTCCCTCTTCAAATTCCCCATCTACACCACTCTCAACACATCTTCACTAACGCTGCTCTTAATGCTCCCTTCTCCCCTCACTTCATTCACTCCTAAACCCTTCCCAGCCTTGGATTACCCCTACGTTTAAACCCAGAAAACTTGGAAAATCCTTTGCACTTGGCAAAGACTCTTCAGATCTGACTCTCCCTGACTGCTCTTCAAAACTGCTACTTTGTCAAGAGTGACTTCGCTCTCTCATCTCCATCTTCACAACCTAGCCACCTCCAAAAATATCTCAACTCAATTCTCTCACCTCCTAACCCCCTTGTCCATCTCCTCTAATCTTTCTGCTAACGATATAGCTCGCTTTGCTTAAAATAAATGTGCAACATTCAAAATAGCAACAAATTACCTTTGATACCACCCACCGGATCCCCTTTGTCCACCACCTCTACCCTCCTCTCCTGCGACAGTCTTCCTTTGCCTCTACTAACCATGAGTTTATTGACCTTCTCAGGGCTAACCCTTCATGTGCTCTCATCGACCCTCTATCCCCACACATCATGAAACTCATAGCTCCCATTGTTGCTCTATATCTAACTTACTTCATCTTACAAGTTGGCCACAATCATCCCTAACCTTAGGAAACATGGCCTAGATCCCAGTGTCCTGCCCACTTTCATCCTGTCTCTTCTACCACACTATTCCAAAATCCTAGAGCATGTAGTTTTCAACTGACCCAGAGTTTGTTGACGCACAACTCTCCAGGATCCGTTTCAAATCGTGTTTCCGACCTCTGCACTCTACCGAGTCAGCACCCCTAAATGTCAGCAACTACATAGCTTCTACTCGTCATGCCAACTGTTAATCTATTCTTATCGACCTCTCTGCTGCCTTCGATACCGTCAACCATTCCAACCTTCTCGCAAACACTCAATCTTCTAAGGCCCTAGTCTGGTTTGCTTCACATTTCACCCCCCGTCCGCCCCGACACTTCCAGGTGTCCAGGGACAGCCTTACCTCCCCACTCACTCCCCTTAATATTGGTGTTCCTAAAAGGGCCAGTCCTAGGCCCACTTCTCTTTATTATCTATACCTCTGCTCTTGGTACCTTGATCTTCTATGGCTTCCACCATCACCTCTTCACTGATAACACTCAGATCTTCCTCCCCTTTCCCTCCTTATCTGACGAACTACAGTAACACATTTCTGTCTCTCCACCATACATTTCTGTATTGCATCTCGCTCACTCATGCTCAACTCCACTAAGACAGATTCTCTACTTCCCACCCACACAGGCCATCTATTTCTCCTCCCCTTTGTCTACTCTTCTCTCCCCACTACCTTCCCTGCACCGATTGCAACCTTGGTGTCATTGTCGACCCATCTCAACTTCTTTCTTCATCTCCAAATTTGCCACTGCAGCCTGACTTGATCTCCTCAACATCAGAAAAATAAGACATCTTCCCTTCAACAGTGCCAACATCCAATCTCCTCTTTGACACAGTAAGATTGAGAGAGAAGTAGGCTGCTCTATGGCCTTCCCAACTATGCTTTTTCACCTTTAGACAGTCTTCAACTTTGCTGTGCGTACTCTTCAACCTTCCCCGTTTAACCTCCACCTCCCCAGCCCATCGCCAAGTATAAACTCATCATTGTCAGAAATACACACATACCTGCCCCATCTCACCCATCAGTCCATCGCATTCCCCCTCACTGCCTACGATTATCCTCTGCTCACTTCTTTGCCACTGCTCTTGCCCCTGAAACTCCATCTCCTCTTCCTCGCCGCACTACTCCCGCTCGCTCCATTCAAATACAACCTCCTAGCTCTCCTTTTCAAAGAACCACTTGCATAGCACGTTATGCCACCACATGTCCCAGTTCTCCTCTCTTCCCAACCCACCCCACAGCACGTATCCCTCACCCCTTCCTCCTAAAACATAGCACTTCCTTCACCACCCCGTTCCTATATCATGCTGTACTGTCTTTGTCCCTGGTTCAAATTTCTAACCCCTGCTGTATCATCTCGTCATATATCCACATCCTCTCACCCATTGTTGAGGACACTGGTCTTCCACTCTGTAAATGAGTGTGAAAGTTCTGTAAGCAGTTGTGCCAACAATTGATTTCCCCTATAATTTTCATTAAATAAATGATAGACAATCTTATATGCACATGCAGGAATGAAGATCAAAAACACACAGTACACTAGAACATCCCAAATAATCAGAACTAGCACGCAAAATGCTCTACCAGCTAACTGTCCTCTTTTATAGTGATAGCATACTAGAGCCCACTTGTGGATCCTGCTGGTCTCCTCTGTTTAATGTGTCTATGTCTACCATTACAGAATTCAAGTCTCAAACTACGTTCTAGATGTGTTCATATAACACAAAGTCCATGTCAGAAACATGTAGAGATCAAGGTCAAACTACATCCTCAGGCATGGGAAGCTTTCTCTGACCCAATACTGGATACAATCCGTTTACTTGAACAGGTTGAAAAATAAAATTAAATGGCCCCCATCCTAAGAGATACGCCGGACCATGTAATAAAGCCAGGTAACTAGGCTTTCGGTTCGCGAAAGATCAGAGCTGCACAAACAACATCCACACAGAGAATGTTACTCATCAACCGATATATGGTTATAAAAGTGCTTCCTGGCTGAAGGATTGAAACCTTCTGTATTCAAGCACCCCAAAATACCAAATTCAGAAACTTTAAAACCAAATGCTTGAACATAAAAATAGAACTATCAAATAGCCCTGCATTGGAAGATCTCATTAGTTGCCAGCAAATCAACGGAGACATCTATATGTCTATGCACTCTACACAATGCACTTTTAGGGCAGAGGCCCAAACTAGATGTGTGAAACTGGACCACAATGGAAGATAACAGGGGGAGCCAAGAACCACACTATGCAATGAGGTGGACTTCACTTAGATTATCACAAAATAGATCATATTAGCACTCTCGGCTGGTGCGGCAGCCAATCCGGTTGCTCCAAACCTGGCTGAATCTACAGATCCAAGCCTGGGTTCTGAGCTACCCAGAGTGGTCGCCGCATCCGGCACTGCTCTTTTCCTTCCTCCCCTACCTCACTCATCCAAATCCTGCCCCCCTCCACAACCCCATCCCCTCTAAACTCAAAACTGCTTATCTTAAGAGCTCCGTCGCCTGGGCTGCACAACCTGGTTTGGAGGCTATGGAAATGGAAGCGGAGCTCCGAGTGGAGCCCCACCTGCTGTTTCCATATCAACCCTGCCCGACACTCCCCGGCCACTGCTGCAAATGAAGCAGCGTACGCTCAGGCCTATAACTTTAGCCCCAGGACATTACCGGCCAGCGAAGCATACAGAATGGGTTTTTATTGCTATAAACAAAGATACAGTTAAAGTAGAAGGCCAAGAAGTATCCGGAAGACTATCCCAATGCTACAGGTGCAAAGGGGTTACAGATCGGTCAAGGATGTACACCCGGAAGAAACCAAGGATACCTGCAAATAAATTAAAGTAATTGGGACAACAACTCTGCCAAGAACATTTAATGCAGAAAAGGAAGACTGTAGATAGGTTCAAAAACCGATCTCTGGGGCACAGAACTCTTAGCTCAGGAGAGATCTGCCTCCTTAAACCGAAATAGGTGACTGGAAAGAGTTGTATCTTAAGGATAAAAGACATTGGCAGACCTAGATATAAACTGTTCAAATTTTCCAGCCATCGTTGTGTTAGAGACCCTACAGGAGGAAAAGATATGGTTTTCCAAGGGCTTTCAAATAAGAGGCATCTAAACAACTTCATCAGAGATGGCCTAGAAGTTGATGTCTCCCTGTAAAAACGTTACATCACCATGGTTCCTAAGCTTGGATCTCGTTTCGACTCACAGCAGCATGAAAACGATTGGATATGTTATAAGATAAACGATGGGAGTGGCAAAATGCAAACATGACAGTGAGGGAGGATTCGCAATTCTCTCCCATTGTACCCATGTATGCAGGATCCCAATGAACTCAATGGTGCAAAGCCAGAGAGACGGGAATCAAAGTATTTGAGAAGATACTTACATGACTGGTGTGCCAAACATGAAATCAATACTGTGGCCGATGTTATCAAGTCACACAAGTGGGAACCTCAGAAGGCGTCCATATCAGCATTAATACATTTGAAATAAAAAAAAGACATGGTAGATGGAGGTACCAAGATCCCTTAGAGAGAGTTTGCTTCTCTAGCTTGATGAGAAAATCGTCAGTGTAAATGAGGATATCAAATAAAGGAAGGGTGGTAGAAAATGTGCACTCTCGACCATTGCTCTGTCAAAGCAACGTCAATGTCTATTTAGACCTGGGCCTGTTTATAGAAACGTCTGCCTCTACTGTTGCTCACCGATTATCAACAATCCTTACTTTGTCGGAATGATCATTTATATGCAAGATGGACTCAGCATTGGAGATTAAAACTCCCAGATGAAGCTTAGTCTCCAGCAAATAACAGTCATGGATTTTCTGTCGAAAGATGAAAGGTTCAGTAGAGTGGATTGAGAACTAGTCGCCTACATAGGTTTTGTTTAGATGAGAACAGGTCGAGAAGCAGAACATTTAGACAGATGCAGGATCCCTTTGTTAGTACAGAATGGTCAATGTACTTTGAAGGGTTGAAGACAATCGTGCCTCCAGTAATGGGCAATGTATTTTGATGTATTTAATGTTGTAGAAATGTAAAGGTTAATAATTATTATTAGACAATGCCTTGCGTGACAAGGACAGTGGCTGAACTTGTGAAGAGAGGATGAGGACCCCGGTCAGCCGGGAGTTGGAAGGCATATCAGAGTGGTAGCTGTTAAGAGTTTTACTAAAGTCCACCTGTGGTAGGGCTTTAGAAGACTCACTCTTAGGAGTACAAGGCTCCAACTCTTAGGTTTGGCCTGAACTACCCAAAAGGTTTAGTAGCTATGTAGAAATAGCTCACAGATAAAATACAGTATATATTTTCTGTTGTAATACTCATTTCAATAGTAGACCTTTAGATGAATAACAGGTAAGTAGTAGGAGTAGCTTCAAGTTAGCAAATCATATAATCAACATTTACTGGAACGAACAATACTGGTAAGTAAATAGCTTTGTGTAGGACTTAACCTGAGAAGTCCAATCCTATCTGGGGAATGAGTCTCAAAAGTCAGAAGGGGACATTGGGGCACCAGTGAGCTTCAGAACAAAGGACGGCATATGCTGTGTGGCGAATCCCAGTAGATTGTCATTACTTTTGATGGGGGAGACCCTTCCCATAAGGCCAGGGATTTGAGGCCACTCCCCGATATTCCCCCTGGGGTGGTACTCAGAGGGTAAGGTCTCATGGGGAGGGAGAGTACCCCATTGTGAGTAGTGACCAACTTGGGGAAAACACATTACCCTTCCGCGTCCCACTTTCCCTCTTAATCTGTACCTCTCCGCATTGACAGTGGTTCCCATGTGTTGTTTTAATATATCCCAGTTGACAATCACAGATGAGGAACAGCCCGCAAGGAATGATGATCACCAACGCGAGTGACAGCAAGTGTTCTAGCTTTTGTGAGGAGCCAATTGGTTTATGCACGTTCAAAAGCAGAGAGGCCACAGGAGAATGGCATCTTTGTCCTGGGTATGGCACAGACCACGAGAATCGGCAGGTATGCAGAGACCAGCCAGAAGCAGAGGATCAGCATGTTCCCCAAACGAAACCACGCTCGGGAGAGGCTCAATGATCGTGGAGCAGAAAGGAGAAGGAAGCCACTGGTTGCAGAGTCATGAGAGTGCAGGGGAACAGATGCAGAGTAGCAGAGAGAAGACCAGTGAGTACGCCGACAGGCCCAAGATGATGCTGCAGGTCCTGGGAGACATGTGAACAACCCGAGAAGGGCTGCACAGACCCTAAAGGTAACAGGATGGCTGGTCCCAAGGTTGGGGATACCCATAAGGGCTAGAAGGCAAGGGGCAAAACACAAGCAACACTAAAGGGGGAGAAAAACATGTGGAAGTGGTCGGGGATCAATTTTTTTGAAAAGACTGATTAAGTACCAGCATCCACAGTCCTCGACAGGAGACTAAACCAAGGGTGTGGATTACAAAGAAAAAGAACAGAAACCATACAACCAAAGGGGGTCTCGGGCCCATACTGGGGGGGGGAACAAGACCCGGGGCATCACAGGGACTATCAGCTTTGTGGAAGCAAGAGAGTATCACAGACCTTGGCAGGAGAGTGAACCAGGGCTGTGGTTGTGAGAAGGAGAAAGCTGTAACCATAATAACCGAAGTGGGTCTGGGACCCACAAGGGGGACAAATACCCCAAGCTGCAAATTCGAACACCACCAATACAAAGGACACTCCAAGACCTTGGCAGGGAAGTAAACCAAGGCAGTTGGTGAAAGAAGTGCCCTACTTGGCAGGAGAGTACACCAAGGAAGCCGTGTTAAGCAAGGGACACGAGTCCCCTCCAAACAAAACAGACTAAATGAGGCAGACACAGCGGAAAGACCATGGGGAGAGGAATCCAAGCCCTTGGGTCTTTTTTGGAACTTTTTGCTAGTTGCCATATACTTGAAGATTCTGGGGAAAGGGAGACAACGACAACTCCCCCCGCCATCTCCCCAAAGTCTTGTTGGACGTTTGTTTGAGATTCTGCACCATTTGAACTTTTGTGTTTTGGCTGACAAACTTTACTTTGGACATTCTGACACAGATGGACTCATTTAGTTTGTTTTCTTGAGACAGGGAACCCCCTGTTAGTTTGGGCTAGTTAGGATTTCTCAAAACCCACGCACCTCCCACAACTTTACTTATGATAAACGTCTTTGCTCATCAACATGCCACCCTTGTGTCCGACAGCTGTGAGGGTCAAGGAGTAAGAGACATAGTTGGAAGTTCACAGAAAATGCTTTTTCATAGCAGGTAAGTAATGGAATTAGATTCAAGGGATTCAGGGGGGCTATGTAGGCCACCTGAAAAAGATTTCAACCCCTAGGATAGATGTCCCGATGCCTGGGAGAACCCTATTGGGTCATCCACCCAAATGTGGCTCAAGAAGCTCAGGACGAGCAAAGAGCAACTGCCCAGGCAAGCACCCGGGAGTGAGGCAGTACCTTCTTCGGTGAAGAAGAGACGTCACTGGTGGGTCCCCAAAGGTAAGACCGCAGCTTAAGTTTGGGTCACTGGCCTTGGCGGTTCGAGGAAGAACTTTTGGCGGGAGCAGCCGGTCAGACTCAGTCACAGGGATGCCCAGCAGACGATCTTCATGGCACCAGCAGCGAGAGTTGTCACCCGGCACACTTTTTTCCTTCACTCGGTCCACGACTCAGTTGAGGGGACTTCTACGGTTGGCATGGAGTCTCTGTAGGCCCAGACAGATGCCCACAAGTTTGCAGCCGGAACCGCGCTTACGAGACAAAGCACTGCAGCAGTGCCAGAGGTCCCAGAGTATTCAGACATTGCAGGCCTGGAAGGTTGCAGCTCGTCACAGGATTACTCAAACTGTAGCTGGTCTTGAGATCGATTATGCCCACTAGGCCAAGGGAGGAAGTTGTCCGGTCTTGATGTTCCCCGTTGCACAGAAGAGAGGGCTGGAGCTGCAGTGGTCACTCAGTCTGCTCTGGCGGTCACTAAAGGTTGCTACAAATGTCATCCTTCGGAATGGATCTTCCAGTGGTCGACTCTGGCTTCTGCATTAACACCCACGTCTTATTTACGGAACCCAGCCAATCAGCATGCATGCTACATTCAACCTTTGTGTGGTGGCTGTCCTAAAGGGACAGCCAGCACCTAGTCCGAACTGGTTCCAAGCAGCAGACATACTGGAGGACAAAGACCTGAGGAGTTTCGGGTGTCCTCCCAGCTTCCTGTCCTTCCAGACACAATGGTGCCTTTGGGCAGGCTTCCCCATGGGAACCTGTCAAAGACTAAAAAGTAAGCAGGACCCCCAGACACCCCCCACCCCTTTGCCCCCAACCAGGTCGGCAGAAGGCTCAAGAATGGACAAATCATTGTGGGTTGGTGAAAAAAGATCACCAACATTTTAGGTCAATGGTGACCCATGTGTCCCTTAATGCAGCTGTGAATACAGCCTGCTAAATAAGTTTCACAAATTCGGTAGAAAATCATCCACTGCCACCAGCCACTCGGATAACTTGTCACTGTAACTAGAAAGTTACAGGTTAAATAAGAAAAGTGATACCATGTGTCCCTTCAGCACTTCACATAAGGTGGGATGCGCTGATCTCACAAAAGAAAAGCATAGATAGGATAAAAAAGTATCCCCGATCCTAGTAACATCACCTTAGAACAGGAAAATAAAATAAAACCAAAGAGGGAAGCTCAAGGAGCTTCAAGCAACACTGCACAGAAAGTGTTGTGTGCTGCAATAGTAAAATACAGATGCCACAAAAAGATGGAGGAAAGCAGACTCCATCAAGAATAACCAAAAAGGGGTCCCAGAGTCACATAATTCGAAAGAATGAGAGGACAAAAAACAGTCCAACAAAGTGCTGGGGGACTGACCAAGTGGGACGAATTACACACAAGATGGAAATTCTACCTCACAGTAACCAAAGGCATACCTACCTCAGAAGGAAGGTGGTCGTTGGGAGGGCTCCAGTTCCTGTCCCCTTCCTAACTGCCGATCTGTGCTTGGGCAGTACCACTATTCATCACCCCATATTAGCCTCACGTGATGGTGACCAAGTCTTTTCCATTTCTTGTAAATAATTACAAACCAAGATGCACAGCGGTAAAGAAGCAAACCCGCAGCAAGACCGGGGACAGCCGCAAGCTCAAATGTCAGCAAAAAAGCAAACCGGCAGACTTTCCACACTAATCCAGTCTCACCAATGCAAGCCTGCAGATGGGTCCATACAGCATTTATTTCTAAGTGATGCTCACGCACAAACCGAGGCAGACACACTTAATGCGCCAATTGCACAACACTTCTACCTATGCAGCTCTCATAACCAAGCCACATCAGAAATTCAATAGCCATGACAGGGATACAGAGCCTGCCCCCCTGCTATCCCAGCATGGTAAATTCACCAGCAGAAATAAAAAATTGGAACTGTTGCGACTGCGGGCCACAATGACTGATCAGTGGGCTGCAAGAGAACAGGGTGGGGCCAGGCAAGATTGGCCAGGGGAACCAGATGAGGAGGACCACTGGGGGCAGAAGGAGAATAGAAGGAAGGATAGAAAACAGGAATTTGTGGGTGGTTCAGTTGAGGTCAGAGGAGGAGGTGGCAGATCAAGAGAGCAACAGGAGGAAGGACAGTGAAAAGGAGTGGAGAGGACATTTGCAGAGGAGATGTATTGGTTGGTGAGATAAAGTGGTACTGTATGATTGTACATGAAATGTGGTGTGAGAGGAGCAACGAGGAGTAACAAAAGAGTGGGGAGTGAGCGACAGGTAAAGGGGTGAAAGCAGGGTGTGAGAAGATGGGGGAAGGGTGGTAGGGTGGAGAGGGAATAATAGTGGAGAGGAAAGTAGTTGGAGGGTGGATAGACGTGTGGGGAGAGTAGTAGGTTGGTTGAGGTAGATAGTAGAGAGTAACATCTAAGAAATAGAAGTTTAAGGGAGATAGAGGAGAGACGGTTGGTAGAGTAATGTGGAGGAGAGTAGAGCAACAGAGACACACAAGAAGAGGAACGTCAGAGCTTAGAAAGAGAAGGCAGGCTCTGGCCAGAGTTTCTGGAAGGCACCACCAGGATTTCTAGAACTAACCAGTGGCACAGAGTAGGTCACACCTACGAGATCACTGAGAAAGTTACATAGATAAAGCATTTTACATTTAAGCCATCACCACCAGAACAGACAGAGCATAGGCAGTAGGGGTCAATAATCGTTGGAAACTAACCTGGGGAGTGGAGACACCTGGGTTAGGCAGGGACTTGCTATCTCTAGACGACGTACAGAGGGGCAGCATTTAGAGCCGCTTCCAAATGGTCAATAACAACCCTTGAACTGTCCTTGTGAGTTGGTATATTATTGAGGCAATCAAAGTGGAATTTTATGGAGACGTTATCTAATAATCAAGATTGGTTCAAGAGATTCTGAAATAGCCATTTGATTTCTATAGTAGGCAAAGCTAGAAAAGCTTAATGTTGCTGTGGTTGGACTAAGTCATCTTCGAAGAGAATTGGTTGGTTCATGGGATTGGTAGAGTAAATAATTGTGTATCAGTTTAATGGATCCATTCGAAGAAGTTGAAGATTTGACTCGTTTACTTTAAGCTAAAGCAGGATATTGATGGGACTGAACCACAAGGCTTTAATACAGCAGTAAACTATACAAAGCGGGTATGGTCCAGAAAGTAGTCACTGAAAATCAGAATCACCACATCCAATTACAGCATGCTTTTATGAAAAGGTTTATTACCAATTTGTAACATAGTCCAGCACGGTAAAGTTATATTGTTTAGTTGATTTGAAATTGTATTAAGACAAGACACAGGATACATTTCAGGTTTGACAAGTCGTCAAACTCTGCTTAATCGTACAGCATAAATAAATGGTTTGTAACATTACTTCCAATTTTATTACTTGTGGGTGGGAATACAGAAAGGAGTTCTTGTAAACGTACACAGAAGGCTCAACTATGCATGTGCAGAAGTAGGTTTTCCTTTAAAACATCCAGAGTACTGCAGAGTTCCAATGAGACAATGTTCAGTGATAAAAGCAAGATTAGCCTTCATATTATATTCCAAATCGTTCTGATCATTTTCATGCCTTGTGTTGACAAACCCTGCAAGTAACAATCAACTAAATAATGTTCAGTGCTTTTGTCACTGAAAATCAGATGTCTTTAGCTTGCAGTATACTACGGTCTTCTAGAATCTTGCTATGTGACATAGGAACACCTGCACTTTTAACTCGCACACCTGGGTTACACACCCTGCAAGTGACATTCTGTCAACTAAATCATGTTCAGTGTTTTCTTCACTGAAAATATGATATCTTTAACTTGTGGTATGCAGTTGTCTTCTAGAATCTTGGCATATGGCATTGGAACATCTGCACCTGTAACTCGCACAACCGGGGCATCCAAAAAGTTGAACGCTGGTCCTAATAGAAAGTAAACCAAATGGCATGTGTTAAACTTTTGTGAAAGGAGCTGTAATTTAAGTGAAAAAGGAGCAAGAACAGTATGAACTTGGTTGGAGTAGAAAGCAATGAGGTGGGGAGAAATACAGAAGCACAGTACACTACCATATCACACTTAATCCATGCTAGAACCAAAGTCACTATATACATGTAGATACTGCAATACAGCAACAGGGCAAATATCATGATGATGCAGATTTTCATGGCCCAATGTTACCATCATCTTTTTTCAATGACTAAACTTGTTTACCAATCAAAATCTACAGTTACTAAGTGCAGCAACACATCTTTACAGTGACAGGCATTTGAAATCAAATGTGAAACAGCATAAAGTAGCAAAAACACATGACAAAAACAAGATGCTACTTGTAAATGGGGATAACGTATGCAGCAGAACACAACACAGAAATATGGTTTTAACAAGTTTGTTAGGCCGACATCTAGTGGTAGCCGCGGGCTATTACATTATTGTTTTTGAAACTCGAAAAAGGGACGTCAACAGGGCAGGCCAGCAATACCATCTCTAGTGTGACATTCACTGTACCCATGGTCCGTCATGCGTTGAAGTCCCTCAGATTGTTTTGTTTCCGACATGAGGTAGCATGTAACGCGAGTATAGGTCTAATAAAGCAGATCATATTAGATGAGATAGAAAACATCTATGAACCTTCTACTACACAGGGGAGGAAGGGTGGAAGGGTGTGAATCCAAGCAAATACAAGCATCAGAAATATGATGAATAGTGTATTCCTTCTGATACTTGTGGATCTGCTTAGATCACACACTACGCATAGATTAGCTTTATAATGTGTCAATACAGTAGTGCTGAGTAAAAGTATGTATAGAGCTCCATGTAGCTGCTTTGGCCTTTATTGCAAACGTCCCACTGGATGCCATTTGCAAAGTAGCTCCTGTACCCCTGGTAGAGTGAGCTCTTGCCGTGAAAGGCAGAGTTTTGTTTGATAAAGCGTAGCAGAGCTGTATGCATTTCATTAGCCATCTGGAGATGGTGTTTTTTGAAACATTATGCCCTCCTGGCCAAGTACAATGGAGACAAACAGTCGTCTGTTTTTCATAGCAGTTTTGTCTTGTTAAAGAACCGCCCTCCTAACGTGTATAGAGGTTTTTCTCAGCTGAGCTTGAAGGGTTTTGAAAGAAAGCAGGTAGTTCAATGGACTGGTTGACATGGAAGTTAGATATGAACTTAAGTGAAAACACTAGGGTGTATTCTTGGTACCAAATTGCCTTTGTGGATAAAGAAAGGGTCTTGCACGAACAAAGCTTGTAGTTCACAGACTCTTCTTATGGAGGCGATAGCCAGCAGAAAAGCTGTTTTATATCTGTTCGGTGTTCAAGGCTGGATTTGTGCATAGGCCCAGGAGCAGAATACTAGACCGGAGTCTAGTAAGTGGAGCATGCAATGAAGAATGTGCGATGTAGTACATTCGATCAGGTTTACATTTTTTGACTGGCACCATATTACAAATCTTTTCCGTTTGTTAAAATAAATATGTCTGGTGTGGTTTACGTGCCTCCTTGAGGATTTCCATACACATTTTTCGGGTAGTTTTAAATGGCCAAACTATGACTTCAAGAGCCAAGCTGCCAAGTTCATGGATTGAGGATGAGGGTGTAACGTTGCCCCCCCCCCCACCGTGCTGGGTGTTGGGTGTTGGGCAAGAATTGATGCAGTATCCCTGTGGTAGACTACACCAGTCTTGTCCTCTTGTATTAGTTAATCCACCTATTGGTATAGGCAGGGATGTCATTTAGGGATCGCCAGGGGTCGGAACTGCAACCCAAAAGGTCTCCCTTGCTACCCCAAGAAATAAAAATGTAACAAAAAAGGTGTCTTTTTTTAATGCAAGCTCCTTGGCTGTTCCCAGTGCCATGTGGCTCTTAGCTTCTGGAGTGACTGGCTGTCGTGTTCAAGCTTCTTTAAAAAAAAAAAAAATTAAAAAAATTAAAAAAGAAGAAAAGCGGTTCCACAAGTCTAACACTTTCAGCATTGACCCTAAATAAGAAAGAATAGGAATGCCAAATAATGTGTCTTCCCGGAATTCTAAACATTAATTGCTAAACTCATTAAATATTTATTTCCGGCACACTTCAGGAGGCGAGTCAGTGATTTAGTCTGTCCTTAAACACCTCAACTCAGCCTTTCATCCTTCTGAGGTCAATAAATGAGTACCAACACAGGTTGGGTGATAGTGTATGTATATTTTTTCTAAGCTTTAATAACACACCATTATCATTTGGCCATGGACTTCTGCTTGCATTGACAGTAATTAGGTAATATGGGCCTATACACACTGATCTTAATACATATGGTAATCCATTCTTGTATGAAAGGTTTATCACATAGGGATATCAGAACCATATTTTTCATAGTGTACTTAGGAACAATGCTATGTGATGCCCGTTTCGTTAAGGGGTGAAAGGTTGTGTTCCATCACTTTCCACAATATCACTTCAGGGTGGGGTCACATGACATCAGGTCCGGTGATGTCAGAGGTCAAGTGTCGTGTGATGCCGCTTCCGCTACCCCTGGCATTTTGGTGAAATGACATCCCTGGCTATAGGTCTGTACTACACAAGTTGGTAGTGTGACTGAGTAGTCAGACTAGCTCACAAGGAGTAAATGTGAGCTGTAGACCTGTAGCATCGAAATCCACAAAGTATCCAAACACTTATACTCAAGGTTTTCTAGTAAAATAATTATGCATTTTCCTGTCAGTTTTAAATTAGCATTCTTTAAAAAAAGGGCAACGTGCAACAATAAAAATACACTTCTAAACACTTTTTGAGAATCAAGGTAAAGCAAGTGGATACTCCTTAGAGATGCTTCATACACACTTCCTACACACTGAGGTGACTTAAATTACTAGGACAGTATTGTCATTTATTTCACTTTTGTACTTTGTAAAATTCTGAGGTTGTGGAAAGGAAAGGTTTAAGGAAGGAAAAAGGTTGAACAGGTTCCTCAAAGTATGTGAGCACTTTTTTTTTTTATTGAATTTAGCTGAAAAACTCAACTTTTATCAAATACAAAACTTAATTCATTATATCTACATTTCAACGCACAAATGAAAAAGGTCAAAAACAGGATAAACACATATTAAAAAAGAGGAGACCATGTCCAAACTTTGAATGATAGCATGATATAAAAACACCAATACATAAAAAAATAGAATAAAATAAGTAAAATAGAAGTGGACTAACACACTTGATTAACGCTGGAGACCTATACCCACGTAGAGTAATACAAAGAAGTCACTGAGCATGAGAGTGTTTTTTAGGATGTGCTTTTTTTTTTTTTAAATTTACATTTAAATCAGTATTCAATTTTAAAGCATTCAAAAAGTTATATGTGGCAATGCGGATACTAGTGATTCTTGTAGCTAAAATAGTAGCCCATCTATGTTCTTCTACCATCCAACCAAAAAGGGTCAGATGTTTCCAGAAACACTTAGCTCTAAGGTCTATTAAAGCTGGACATTCTACTATTAGATGTTCTAATGTTTCTTTGATGTTTTTATTTGTACAGAATCTACAAAAGTTCAGTTCCTTCTCAATTTGTCGCCTCCTTAGCAACACATCTCTCGTAGGAAACAGATTAAAGCGGAGACGTAAAATGCAGGATCGTATTTGCGGCGTTGGAGACCTGAATAAATAGCTTTCTAGTTCTCCCAACTTTTTATTAGAAAAAGCACTGATGTTGAAGTCCTTATATCTAAGGCAGAGATTTTGGGTCTCAATCCAATCCCTCTTATGGATTTTATCTTTTGCCTTGATTGGATTTGTTATAAGGAGCTCTAAGCTTATGTCAGCATTAGCCAATATTCGAAAAATGTGTTTTGTCCAAGTAGTCACAAATTTGTGAGACGATGTTAACATATATTTGGACAAAATGATTAGATTATCCGTGTGTGTGTGTACCAAACATTTGCGAAACACGGCACATAATCGCCACTCATATTCCGCCAACAATGACGTGAGGCCTAACTCGTGTCTCACCCACGGGCCTGGAACGCATGAAGGTAAACGTAACACGGCTCTCCAGAATTTAAATTCTAATGTTACTAGGAAAGCAGTTTTAATTATGTTCAACGTTTCCAGACCATACAATAGTTTGGGCAGCACTTTTTGTCTCCAGAAAACAATTACACAATTTATTGAGAACTTACCATATTTGTATAGTAGAATTCTGGACTGAGAAATTGCTGACACCAATTTATTCTCAAGATCTCTCATCTGGGAATCCATTTGTGTGGCTCCATCTACCAAGATACCCAAATATAGGTAGTTCACAACCACCTCTACACCGATACCCTTGATCATCCAGTTCATTCTAGTTCTTTTGGTCACTCTGGGTGCGTAATACACAATTTGTGTTTTCTTCATGTTTATAATCAACTCATTATCATCCAAATATGAACCCAAAGCGGTCAACAGCCGTTGTAGACCTATCAGTGTTTTAGAGATTAAAACTAAGTCGTCATCATACCATAAGGCCCTTAAAGCAGAGCCGTTCAACTTTGGTGAATCGGATGGAACCTGATTAATGGTGTGCATCACATCATGTATAAAAAAGTTGAAAAGGGCCGACGCAAGAATACAACCTTGCTTTAAGCCTCTGAAGGTATTGATAGCAGCTGACAACAAGCCTAACACCGATAGCCTCACCTTGATGGATGTCAAGGAATGTAGATCAAAAATGATATCGCACAAAGTAGCAGGACAACTTGCAGCTTGAAGTTTTTCAAAGAGCTTAACCCGAGACACAGAGTCGAAGGCTGAACTGAGATCAACAAATGCAAAATAAATGGGTTGATTAGTGGTTTGAGCTTGCGTCTTCAAGGCATTCAATATTAGTAAATTTACCGCCGTACCCAAGCCCGCAACAAAACCTGTCTGGCTCGGATCACGTTGATTGAAAGCTAACGTCCATTTCACAAAGTCTCTCAAGACTAGCCGAGAGAAAAATTTTCCCGGGGCGTCAAGAAGAGTAATGGGACGATAACTAGATGGAGAGCCTCTATCTCCCTTTTTAAAAATGGGCACAATCAGAGAAGTTTTCCAAGAAGTTGGAACTTCCCTGATGAATAAGATTTTTTGAAAGATGTTATTCAAAATGGCGGCCCATCTAGATGGATTATGCTTGAACATGGCATTACTCAAGCCATCTGGGCCCACTGCTCTAGAAGAGGAAGATTTTCTAATAAGATCTTCAACTATATCCTCAGAGCACTCTAAATGCCATGAATCTGAGCACTGTTCCACATAATTGTGTCCATCAAATTTGGCATCTGCATAAAGCTTTGTGAAATGAGCCAACCAGGCAACTTCAGTCACCCCACTCAGTTGGTCATTGGTTTGAGTAGGATTTGTCGTTTTATTCAACAGAGCCCATATTTGTCCAGAATTTTTGTTCTGGATGGTTTGCATAAACGACTCGCTATCGGACTGGAAGAGCGTTGCCTTCCTCGCCCTCATCCAGTTACGGTAGCGGCATTTAATTCGACTCCGAGTTGCTCTGCGCTCTTTCAATGGTAATCTGAGACAGGCCTTCAGCTCTCGCCTATAACAAGCTCTGGTTTGTTGGACAACCGGATCAAAAGTATGCCTATGCGGGTGCTTTAGATTTCTATCAATGTGAATGTTTTTCATAGTAGATAACACCTCCACATATGAGTCCATCCCGTTGCCCAAACACTCTCTCGTGCCCTTCTCAAAATCATCAAGCGCCTTCCTAGACCATCTAAAGCGGGTTTTTTTAACATTGGTATCAAGAGAGTGTCGATACCAGTGTTGTTTTTGCTCTGGCTCATTACGATTCTCCTGCCATACTACAGTTAATGGCAGATGGTCACTTTCTTTTTGCTCAACAATCTTCAAATCCAAAATTTTTGAGAACAATGCTTTTGTAACAAAGAGGTAATCAATGGTGGATTTAGATGTTCCTCTTTCCCACGTATGGTGAGGCGGAATATCTCCGGAAAATGCTCCATTTACCATGAACAGATTATGGTCTAGTGTGAATTTTAACCACCGTTCCTGAGCAACAGAGATCTTTTTTACAGAAAAACAATCAAGGTTCAAATCCCCTACCACAATTGTAGCAATCACATTTTGATCTAGTGCGACCTTTTCTAGGATAGTTACTAAATCTCTATAAAATAGATCATCAGAAATACCCATAGGGTTACGATACACATTAATTAAAGCAAAGGTAGTGTTAGAGTCAGAGATCTTAACCAGTTGAGTGAAGTTATTGGGCTCAGCCCATCTGTTCACACGCAGACCTTTACTTGTCTTGACAGCCACCATGAGGCCGGATGTCGGTCTTCCCTTATTTCCCCCCACGGCTGGCAAAAGGACAATATCATGATCATCCCATAGGGGCAGTTTTAAGAGCCAGGTTTCCTGGAGGGCCACAATATCAAACTGATTTAGAAGAAGGTTTGAGGACCATTGAAGATGAGTATGTCCCCTTGTGTTCCAGCTAACCAGAGACAGGGGGTTATTACTAAGTTCTATTAATGGTTATGTCCTCGTATGCGTCACGTCTACTTGACGCGCTGACTCAATTGGTCCACAGTAAGAACAAGAACAGATGGCCAAGCATTTTTCAACTTCACTCACTGCCAGGCCTTTACGTTCGTCCATTAGACGTTCAGGGTCTTGAGCTATCAAGAAGCCCATCTTGAACAAATCCATTTTGGCCTTCCAAATCGAATTCAAAACCAAACCTGACTTAATCGACAAACGGACAATCGACAGATTCTGATCACATACAAATTCCACTTGATCAATATCATTTGACGACACATCTTGCAAATCATGCACATCCCCAAAGATATTAAGAACACTGGTTCTGCATAAATCGTACCTTTCATAGGGCTCATCTCTACATTTCATAATCAAAGAATGACAATTTGCAAAAGTGTTTTTGTGTTGCCAAAACCCTGATTTTTTGAACTGATTTTCTTGAAAACGTACTGATTTCTGTGTAGCCTGCATCTCAATTTTATCATTCGAGTCTGAGACTACATGTGAACCTTGCCCGACAGCCAGACGGTTATTAGTGCTAACAGACATCGTTGCTCTCGTGCAATTCACTTGTTCAGCTTGCAAGCTATCTTTTTTTGTATGTATTACATCATATTTGGCTTTTACTAGGGCTCTAGATTCCATGCCATTGCACTCATCATGCTTTCTCATAGTTGCCACTGGTTCACTTATAGTAGCCTGTAAAATTCTTGAATTTAGATAAGCGTCGACCGCTGCTCTAATTGAGGCCATTTGCTCCTGAGTATGTGATTCTTCGGCAATTTTATGCTGAAGAAGTTGTTGATCATGAGAATTTATTTGTGATAGAGATTGCGTTTGGTTGTTCAGCGCAGAGGACCTCGCTTGTACCACTTTCCTAACTGGCACTACCGGAATCATATCAATTAAGTCAACGATTTCGTTAAGCGGGGCATAGCTCACATTATTTTTGTGGGGACTATAAGGGACGTCATTCCTAGTTTCTCCTTTATTATTCCCAACCCGAGTCTCCGTTGATTTGGAGAGTGGGCAATTCAAATCTTGTGTCGGTTCTACAATAGGAGTAGTGTCAGCAGTTAAAATAGGTTGAGTTAGTACTTCACTCACAACATCCCTTGAAGCAGCTGTCATCATTGTTTTAATATTCGTTTTTATTTTGGGAGCACCTCTTTTCGTGCGAGCTAAAAGAGTGGTTTTGTGATGGACATTCTCCATGCGAGAGCTTGATCTACTATCACGGGATTTTTTTCTCTTTACACTTCGATCTAAACTGATCCAGGAATCATTTATATTAATAGCCTCTGAGGGCAGATGTTCTATCGGATATATTACATGTTCAAATAGTGGTACAGCTGAAACAAACTTCTTGTTTGGAGCAGGTCGTTATTTTTTGTAGTATTTCATGTTGGCTACCACTATTTTTAGTTAATGCCATGTCTAATGACATAGTGGAAGTCCATTCCAATATCTGCTGTATTTGTTTAGCCTGAGACATGATTTTTACATCCAAGCCTTCAAAAAGTTTAAACAAGCTAGTCATCGTTGTATTGACAGCAGCTAGTGTAATTTCAATAAGCGCAAGATTCTCTGTCCGATCCTCATGATGGCTTAGTTGAATGCGACGACGAGGTGTTGGATATATAAAGGAGTCAGATATGGCCTTATGAGGAATATCCGCAATTTCTTCAAAGCCATCATGTTGATAGGAATTTCCATGTATCGTGCTAATTTTACTGGAACTAGCATGAATGGAGATATTGGATATATCCATACTTAATTCATTACTTTCATTTACCGGCGAAAGTGATATGTTTTTAGTACCTTGCTTACTCGGTGTGTGAATCACGGTTAACAAGGTATTATCAGATATGCTTAAAATCGTTCCATTAGTATTAGAGGTAGGAGGCGTAATTTGGGGTGGAACTGAAGATAAAGGTGTTTTTTCATTCAGGTTGATATGGTGAGCACTAATTGCCACCCCATCTATCTCACGAATGGTTGTTCGAGTAGATATGACCTGACTTGCTAAAGCAGAAAGGGTTACCATTTTTGAAATGTGATTGTTCTCGAAGCATTGGGCTTTAGCTGGAGAGACCTCGGGCAAAACGATTGTCTTGTCAATGGGTAATATTTTTGTTTTGCAATGCCCATCCTGAGAAATGCATGCTTTCCGTTTAGCACAAAACGCTCGAATGTCTCTATTTGGAAATGGAATGCGTGGAGCCGGTGTTAAAACTATTGATTTTTTCGATAGACGGGTTTGCGGAGTCACTTTCTTGCCCGCTGGTGTGTTTATTAGGCTAATTGTTTCCGGCATATTTGTTTTTAAGGTATAGGTATATGAACTCATACGGGGACAGAGATGTCCAAAAAGAAGGAAATAAGGCCCCGTTCACTCCTAAATACCCTCTCCACCCCTGACCACACCTCACCCTTAATGAAGTAGCAGTGAGATCAGGTGTCAGAAGGATCACTCAAGCCTCAGCAAAATCCGCACACAGATATAAAACAAGCAAATTAAATTAAACTACGAGTTATAAAAGGCCAACACGTACCCTCTACGTTGAAAACACAAACAAACTGCGAAGAAAATAACTCCCCACGCCTCCCGCCGCAAAGCGGGTCAAGCGGTACTTCAGCAAGGTACTTCTTGCTAGGTGTGCGCGCGCTGGTGCACGAGCACTTTCAATATATAACAAAGTCCAGCCCCTTTGGTGGGCAAGTCCGAGTGAGTGCAGCAGGGAGTTCTATAAACAAACAAGTGTGAGCACTTTTAAATCTCCCAATCAAGTATAGATACAAACCTTTCCCAGCAATACTAGTTAACAATCAATGTATCACCTATGAGGGAATGTAAGAATCAAAGCCAGTGGACTAGAAGAGTCTGCAGGGAGCCAGGACAGCCAAAGTCAATTTGGAGCAAAGTCTATGGAGCTGAGGCACTTCTGAGATAGCAAAAAGTCTTGCAAAGTTAAGAGTTTGTTGTAGAAAAATCACTATTGGGCCATAAGTTGTTAGGCTTGTGAAAGTTAGAGCTGAAATCAACTCTAGGAAAGCAGCTACAGACAAAGAGGCAAGTACCCCTTAGTTAGAACAGTACCTTAGGTTAGAAGAAGAGGATCCAGCTGGTTGCAGATCCTGTATTCCTGGACCTCAGTCGTAGAGACAAGAAGGACGATGTCTGGAGGACTGCTGCGGCAGCAATTTGGAGGTCGTCTGCAGCTACGGGCTCTTTTCAGATCAGCAGCACTTTGTGGATCTTGAAAAACGGTTGGGCTTCCTTCACTCTGTTGAGATGACTCAAGCTCCGATTGTCCTGCTTCTGGAGGGTCCGTAGGAGACTCCAGAAGCTTCTGGCCGGATTGCAGACGTTGCACTCGACTACGGATTTCTCGACCCCTGGCACTCAGTTTTTTGCAGCAGCGAAGTAGTACAGCCAATCAGGGAAGATGGTCCAGTGGAGTTTGTCTCTGGGTTAGTTGGTCCCACTAACCCAAGGGAAGAAGTGGTCCCTTCTGGAGCTTCTCTTGTCGATTAGAAAAGGGAGTTTCAGCACAGCAGCAGGGTTTCACCAGACAATTCAAAGGTCCAGGAGTATGCAGCAAGCTTCGTTCACGGTTTCTTCGTTGGTTGTTTCTCCCAGTGGTCGACTCTGGCTCTAGTCCCAGAACTCATGCCTTTTAAGCAGGTTCCTCCCATTCATGCACAGCCTAGGCTGTAATCACACAGCAGGGTGGCTGTCCTTAAAGGACAGCCAGCCAGGACTGGTTGCATTCATGCATTCCTAGAGACAAAGGACAGGGGAGGTTTGGGAACCTCCCTCACATCCTGCCTTTCCACATTCACTGGAGCCAGAGGCGGGTTTCAGGACTGAAGCCCGCCAAAGGCAAAACAAACAAAGAGCTCAAACCTGGCTTGGTGCGCAGAGTAAAACCCAAAAAAGACCTCACAAACAGAAAACGGTGAAAAAAAAAAAAAAAGACCATGACGATTTTGACAAACTGTTCACCCATGGGTGCTGTACTGCAGCTGAGGATTCAGCCTGTGGTAGAAAAGCACAACGGTAGGAAAATTAAACCACTGCCACCAGCCATTTAAAGTAGTGAGGGTTAAGATAAAAAATGTTAAATGAGTATGTAGGATAAGGGGCTACTGGGTAACCCCCCCAGCACTCCACATAAAATTGTGTGTGCTGGACCTACAAAGCGAGAAGTTAAGTAGAGTCAATTTCACTTTACTATTTTGTGGAATATTACTTCACACAAGACAAGGTATTTAAACCTTATGAGAAGTCTAAATACAAAAAGTAGAGGTTTGTCAAACTCCAAAAACAGAGGGAACATACAATCCAAATCAGGTCGAACCACATGCACGAGTGAGCAAAAGGTCTCTCACTCCAGGGTTAAAATGAAAAAATTGTGAGACTACTAGGGGACGCGAGAGAAGATGGCCGCATAGATAAGTAGCTGCCGCTCCCTCCGGCAAAAAGCTGATGAAATAGAGCAGATCTACCAGACAAACGTGAGCCCAAGCACACGCGTGAGGAAGGGAAATAGAGCAGAATCAGTGGAGCCGAGAAGAAAAGGGAGAAAACGGGAAGAAGGGGAGCACCAGACACGGCAGAGTCTGTGGGACCCGCCTGGACGGAAAGCAGAGGTGCGGCCTGTGATACAAAGCCGACTGTGCGGCTTGCCTCAGATCCATTGTGTGGAAGGACAACGGAGCTCCGACCCTGGTGCGCAGAGGATCACTGGATGAAGCAGAAAGCACAGCTACGGCCCCTAGGAGAACGGGGCGAGCGGATACAAGAGCGGACACGATACGCAGGACCCCAGTTTGATACACAGGAGGGCTACTTGGGGAGCCGGACTGCGAGAAGGGCGCAAGGAAGTGCAGTGAACGGACTGGAGGCAGCCACACAGAATCAGAGGCAACGTGGGAGGAGAAGCCGGGCCACAAGACAGGAGCAAACAGCCCCTGGGGCAGAGAGAGAGCCCCGCAGCAGAGCAGCCGATGTGGTCGCTGAGAGAGGCGCCCAGAACATGGACATATCAGCCGCCAGAGAATCAGGTATGCCCGGTCCCTCCCAGAGACCAGAGGAAAACGCCAGTGAGGGCAATCCACTAAATAAGACCCCGGGGAACGAGGAGCCTGAGGGAGGCTAACGACAGACTTCAGGGCATCCCAGCCCGTTGGAAAAGCGGGCAACTCCTGCAAAGGGGTACCACATGGACATTGAGGGAATACACACTCCCCAGGGCACAGCCCAACCCGGGAGGCACGGCAAACATACAGGCCACACAGAGCGTGGGTAGACACAGCAACCTTGCAACGGGGGGCAGGCCCCCCCCCACAGAGGAGACTAATGGCATAAAGGAGCCACGGCCGCTGTGACAGCCAGAGGCCCACAGGGGCACAATATCAGTGAGGCAGAAGCCCTGCAGGGATGTCAATTAGCCACCGGCACGGCAGGACAGGAGGATCCCTCCAGTGGGGAAGCTAACCCCACAAAGACAGCAGCATAAGGTGGATAGATACGGAGGGAGGAACCGGGAACCCTTCATCAAAGCTCCCCGCACCTGAACTAGCCACTCCGCCAACAAGTGCAAAGAGGTAGTGTGTGCTCAGTAAGGCAACCGAGTAACACACGGTGGAAAGGGACCCCCAGACCCAAGTGAAGAGAAGCCTGCAAAGAGGTGCACGGCATGAACAGGAAGCGTGTAATAAGGAGACAGAGAACATTGGGACACTGAATTGGAAAGGCACAGTAACAACTCTGTCAATAGCGATCCCGCCGAACATACGGGGTGCTGAAGCAGCGAAGGGGGGAAAAGCCGGGTCCTGAAAAAGGGAAGGTACCCGACACCCGCAGAGTAACACACGGGAGAGACAGAGGCCCGGACAAGGGCCACCACAGATTGGGACTGAGTGCAGAGAGTACACCCACTGCACAGCCTGAGGGAGCACAGAAAAACTCTGGCAAGTGAGGTGTTGAAAAGTGGGGATAACAGAACACTGGTGAAGCGGGATGTGCCAGCATTGAAGCGGGACGGAGGAAGATTAGCACGGCTGGAAAAGAGTGGAGGGGAACGCATCAGGGTTGTTGTAGTGCACCCAAAAGGTACTGCATACAATCTTGCCTAACACTGCCCCTGCCAGACAAACTGGAGCCAGAGGTGGTTTCACTTATGAATTCCAAAGACAAAAACAAACAAAGGGACCAAACCTGGTTTGGCGCAGAGAGTAAATCTCAAGGAGGACCTTCCCAACAAGAAATTGTGAACAAAGAAGAACGGGGCATTTTGACAAAATGGGCACCCATGGGTGCCTTATTGCAGCTGTGATTGCAGCCCGCGGTAAAAACACACAATGGTAGTAAAAAAGTAAACCACTGCCACCAGCCATTAATTGTAGAAAGGGTAACATAAAAATGTTACATGAAAAACTAGACAAAGGGGATACCATGTAACCCCTCCAGCACCCTAATGTAAGATAGTGTGTGCTTGGTCTAGAAAGTTGCAAAATGTAAGTAAAGTCAATTTCACTTCACTGCTCTTGGAAACAGTAGTTTCACCAAGAGAAGGTATTTAAACCTTTGGAAAATCTAAGAGACTTCCATGTGCCACTGCACTGAAGGTGCTGTGTGTCACAATGTAAAGATGATGCCTATGGAGTTTGTCAGACTCCAAAGTCAAAGGAAACAGAGTCCAAATCACAGAAAAATACGAGAGAGTGGCGAAAAGGTCTCACTCCCTCCAGGTTAGAAATGAAAAGTCCTAAAGTCGAGCAAAAGAGCTGGGGGTCTCCAAGGTCGAAGGGAATTAGCACATTTCTGAGAATTCTCCCCAACGCCCCTTTTAGCAGCATGGCCCGTACTTTCTCCAAGAGCTGAGGGACGTGCTGTTCCCGACAGGAAATTCCAGGGTATGACCTTGGGCAAGAGCGTCCAGCACCCATCTGTCAGTGGTGATCTTCTCTGCTGACGAACCTAGTCAGCCGATGTAAGGGAGAATTCTCATTTCTGTGCTAATTCCCTTCAATCTTGGAGACACCCTGGAATTTCCTCTCATGTGTTTTGAACCAATTTGAATTAGGAGATTCCTCTGTTTTTGGAGTATGACAAACTCCATAGGCATCTACTTTTTGTATGGTGACACACAGCACCTTAATTGCAGTGTCACAGAGACATCTTTAGATTTCTCATTAAGGTTTAAATACATTTTCTTGTGTGAACTACTGTTCCCAAGAATAGTAAAATGAAATTGACTTTACTTACCTTTTCTCTTTGTAGGTCCAGCACACCCCATTTTATGTGGACTGCTGGGGGGGCGGGGGGTTACCCAGTATCTCTTTATCCTACATTATCTTGTAACATTTTTAGGTTACCATCACTACTCTAAATGGCTGGTGGCAGTAGTGCTGTTTACTAAGTGCTGAAACCGCAAAGTGCTGCTGAACCAAAAAGAGCCTGTAGCTGCATTCAACCTCCCAACTACCGCTGCAGGGGCCCTCCAGATGTCCTCTCTCTTGGCCCCACGACTGAGGCTCAGGAACAAGGGGTTGCACCGCTGTAACAGGACAGAATACAGCTGGACCACTTCTTCAAACAAGAGGGACTGTTTAGACTTGGGGTACTTGCCTCATTGTCTTTTTAGCTGTGCTTTTCTCAGTTGGGTATTGCACTGGCTTACCTTTGGAGTTGATTCCAACTTTCTTCGACAGGCTTAACAGCTTGTGACCCTACAAGTGATTTTTTTTTTAACAAACTAACTTTGTGCAAGACTTTGATCCTAAAAAGTGCCTCAGCTACATATACTGTTTCAAATTGACTTTGGCTTTCCTGGCTCCCTGCAGACTCTTTTAGCCCATTGACTTTGATATTGTTTGTCCCACATAGGTGGTAACTGGTTTGAGACGGTTATTGCTGGGAAAGGCTTGTCTAGATCTCAATGGAAGATTCAAAGTGTCCTCACATATACTGAGAACCTGTTGAACCTTTTCTTCCCTTAAACCTTTCCTCTCTGCAACCTCAGAATCTGCCAAGTATACCCGTGTAATATATAAATGCCAACTATTGTCCTTGTGATTGAAGTCACCTCAGGGTGTAGGAATTGTGTAAGGAGCATATCCAAAGATTATCCACCATCTTGTGCCGATTCTGAAAAAGTATATTTACATTGTTATATGAATTGCCTTTTGTTAGGAAGAATTCTAATACATGTGCTAATTCCTCTCTACCTCCAGCTCTTTTGCTAAACTTTGGGACTTTGAACTTTTTAAATCAATGCGTTTTGCTTCTGTTTTCTCTTTTGGTTGTGGAGTTTTAAACAACTCCCTATGCATCAGCTTTTCATTTTGGGTCACACAGCACCTTCAGTGCAGTGGCACAGGAAAGCCTTTGAGGCTTTCCCAAGGTTTACATACCTTCTCTTGGATAAACTACTGTTTCCCAGAGTAAGTAAAGTGAAATTAACTTTGCTAGTCTTTTTTAAATTCCTAGACCCAGTGCCCGCCATCTTACAATAGAGTGCTGGAGGGGTTACTTAGTATCCCCTGTGTCCATATACTCATGTAGCAGTCGAATGCTACCCTTTCCTCTCAAAATGGCTGGTGGCAGTGGTTTTACAACAAACTACCATGACTTTTCCCGACAGCGAAACACCCGTAGCGTTAAATCACAGGAGCCATGTTTTCAAGATGGCGCCTGAGCCCCCTTTATTTATTTAAAGCAGGTCCCGGTCTTCTTTTTCCACCATTTCTTTGTGGAAAGGTCCTTCTAGAGTTTGTCTCTGCGCGCCAAACCAGGTTTGGTTCCTTTGTTCATTCGCCTTTGGCGGGCTTCAGGACTGAAGACCGGCTCTGGCGCCTGAGAGTCTGGGGTGGGCAGGAAGTGAGGGAGGTGCCCGAAGCTCCCTGTGCTTAGTCTCCTAGGAGACCCAAATTCACTCTGTGCCGATTGGCTAGCTGACTGTCCGGCAAGGACAGCCAGCCTGCTGGGCGAGTGACAGCTAGACTGGAATGAATGGGAGAGAACTGAATAAAAGACGAGTCTCTTGGCTTGGAAGGCAGAGTCGACCACTGGAAAGAAAGAACCGAAGACAAGCTTGAAGAGGACGGCTGCTGCAACTCCTGGACCGTTGGTTTGCCTGGTAAAGCCCTGCTGCAGGTCTGAATCGCTAAGTTCATCTAGAAAGATAAGCCCTGCAAGGACGACTTCTTCCTTTGAGTTGGTGGGACGAATCAACTCAACAGTAAGCCACCTGGACACCTATCTCGGAGCTGGTTGCATTTTTCTCAGAGTGCTACAGGAAACCGTATAACCAGGGAAAGGGACACCAGATTGGGTGTGTTACTTACAGCCACCGAAATTGAAGTTTGCCAGTTGCGAGCTGTTGACTGTTCAAGTGCAGTGCAGGAGTCTCCAGACGTCCTCCCTCTTGTCCCAACGACCGAGGCCCAGGAACAGCAAGAGCTGCAGGAACTGCCAGGAACAGAAGTCATCCGCTGCCTCTTTCTTCATTGTAAGGTACTGTAAAACAAGACCGAGTACTTACCTCTCACGGTGAAACTGCTTGGAACTTTTGTAACTCACATGCCTAATCAGCTTGTGATCCAACATACGATTCTTTTTTCTACAAACTACTTCTAAGAACTTGTGCAGAGACTTTTCCGTTTAACTACCAGAACTGCTTTTTCCCATCAAGACTTTAGCCCATTGACTTTGGCCTGGCCTATTGAATTGACTCGACTCTTCTGGTGAACTCAAAATAATCTCACTGTCTAAGAATAATTGTAACCTTTTATGTTCTAATAACCTTTGCCTTTTACTTTGAAAAGTATTCTGAATGCCAACAGTAAGATATTCATGTCCCCAGTACCGTTTGCCACTAAAGTCATCTGTGGTTGTAGGTTGTGTCTGTGAGCCATCCCAAAAGGGTCTTATCCGATTCAGAAATTTAGTACAGTACTGAAGTATATTTGTGTGTTTTTAAATGATTGCCTCCTTCTATTGAATGTTTTATAACTGACAGATAAATACATTAATAAGTATTTATCAAAGAAACCTTGAGTGTAAGAGTTTATTTGAACACGTGCGATTGTAGACTTCTGTGTAACAACATTACTGCTCACATTTCCCCTCTTGAGATGAGCCTAGCTGCTCAACAAACCGTACAGACTTAAACCAAAGGTTGGTTTGCTTACACCTATAGTCATAGTTGCGTGTAGTGTTCCCAAAGAGTACTGCATACAAACTTTGCCTAACACCACCTTACCAGCAGACTATGGTACCACTGCTAGTAGCTTGAACTGCTCTGGTATTCTCCATGCTCCTGGACCTTCAGCAATGTTGTCAAGTTTCATTGAGAATCCTGCCAGACATGGATCCCACAATGAGAAGATACGCTGCACTATTCTTAAGCAGCACTTAGGGTTCATTCAAGAGGTCTCTGAAAGGGGACCATCCGTCGCATGAGACACCACAGCATTCGATGGTCAGTAGAATAATTTCTCTTTCTTTACAGCCAACCCTCTCAGTCCCTACAGAGTGCAGCAAAGGAGGATGAAGCATGTGCAATTGTGCAAGGGTGCTCAAGGGAGAGAGACTGGCACAAGTCAACAGAGCTCAGGGCTGCTGTTTCAGTGGCATGATATTGTGGGATCCTAGGTAGCGAAGCACGCTTCTAAAAATGCAAGTGGGTCTACTCCCTAAAACAAATAGACTTTTTATCATAGCATAGTTTGTTACATTATCTTAAGTTAATTGCCTTCAAAGAACACTGCTAAACAGAACAAATTTTCTTACCAAAAGCCTACAAACATAACATGGATAAAAAGATTAGGAGAATTTCAAATGTTTAATCTTGTAGTACTGACACGCCTGAAGACAAGAAAACCATATATGTAACAAATATAAAACAAAAACAGATATACCTTCCATGATCCTGGCACATATCTCAGCTCCTACGCCAAACTGTGGCCATCCCCCTTCTACCGTCACTAGATGATTGGTCTTCTTCACACTGGCTTCTATAGTGTCGATGTCCATGGGTCTTATTGTCCGAAGGTTTATTACCTTTAAAATACAGAATTGTGTTATGAAATGAACGTTTGACACTACAGGTTTTTGCTAAAGATCATGACACAACAATGTATAACAGCGTTTATTGGATTGATGAGATTTCCCTTTTATTTCGACAAGTTGGGAGCAGATTTCAAAAATGTTTAACTCCTATGAGGACTACTATATATGTGGGGGCCTTTTTTGGACCCGTCGTCTACAGTCTAATGCAGGCCACATCTGTAAACGAAGTTCTTGGCTATTGGCGAATGTGGTTAAGGAAGCTGTGAACCTTTCATTTGGGATCCAGGTTGTTTTAACACAAAATAGCACATGGAAATAGTTATTGACCTCCTCTTAGCTTATCTTTAGAGTGCAGTCAATAACTACTGGTAATGACTGCATTCTGAACTGACTTGGCAGGCAAGAATTTGTTTCATTAAAGACGATTCCTCACTGGGAGGACATTTTTTGCTGCAACATGCTATTTAACACACAAAAGAAAGAAAACATTGGGAAATGCTTTCACTTTCTCATTTGGCTGCGTTTGCCGAGGGCGTTACTCTACTGCAACCCCTTTGCAGGCGTGGCCCCAGCGACCCACTTTGCAGCAAAGTGACTTAATTATTTGGGGCCCCGATCGGGACCACGCCACCAGATCCCCTTGCTCCTTCCCTCTCCACTCCGCCCAGCTCCCGCCATCCCTCCTTTCGATTGGTGCATGCACAAGGACGTGCCTCTGAAGTGGATGACCTAGGGCAACCTTGCCCGAGTAGTCATTGGCTAAGGGCAAGAGGCAAAGGGCAGCTACCCTCTCGGGAGCTCCCATCCCCAGTTTGCTCCTGTTCGCACTGGACACCCGACGCAGACACCTACAGTGTCAGAAAAGTGTGGTGTGGTCAGGGAGTACAGCCATTACTGTACTCCAGTAAAACCCTACTACTCTTACTACCTAATGCCACATACCTATTTGCATCGAGCTAAAATGTTTAAACTGGCCATATCATAAAAGGAGGGCCCTAGCCCACATAGTAAATCCTCCCACCCTCCAACAGCCAGCCTTCCACGTGTTGCCTCTACTGCCCACAACCTCACCTCAGCCCAGCATTCGGCACTTCTCCCGGAATCCACACCCTCCTCCTCCCTCACCTTTCTCACTCCCGCCTTCACAGTGCAACATTTTTCACCACCACTGGCTACCCACCCCCAACATTGGCACACAATCTAGCCTCCACTGTCACCATCGAAAAGGCGGTCCCCAAGCGCGACCACTAGCCAATCCACTGCCCATGCTCTGCATCATAGGCACGGTTCAGCTTTGAGTCTAGGTGCTTTCCCAAGCTTTCTTCACAATGAGTTTACCTCTGCATTTTAGGCCCGGTTCACCTTCTGAATCTAGGCGTTTTCTTCATGCATTGCTCACATTGCGATTGACCTACGCACCTTTGAATTTGGGTGCTTTAGAAAACAATGGTCATACTTGGATGATTTCTGCATTTTAGGATCCATTCACCTTCCAATTCTAAGTTTTCCTAAAATATTTTCACATTGCAATTGCCTTTGCATTTTAGGCCCCATTTCACATTTTCAAAGCTGGGTGCGCCTTAAGGCCATATTCATATTTGGATAATTTCTGCATTTTTAGGCCCCGTTCACCTTCTAAATCTAGGTGCTCTTTCAAGCATTGCTCACTTTGCGATTGCCCTGTGCACCTTTGCATCTGGGTGCTGTAGCAAACTATAGTCATATTTGGATAATCTCTGCATTTTAGCCCCCGCGCACCTTCTAAACCTAGGTGTTTTTCAAAAATTGTTCACATTGCGACCGTCTCTGCATTTTAGGCCCTGTTCACCTTTTAAATCTAGAGGTTCCTTCAAGCATAATTCACTTTGTAACCATCTGTGTTTTAGGCCCCATTTCACCTTTTGAATCTGGATTCTCTTCAAAGCAGTAGTCCTATTTGTATTGTTTCTCAATTTTTGACCAGGTGCTCTCTCAAGCAGTATTCATACTTATATTGTCTCTGCAGATTAGGCCCTGTGCACCTTTTGAATCTGGATGCTGTCTCAAGCATCATTCATATTGGAATTGTTCTACATGTTAAGCCCTGCACACCTTTAACTAAGTACTCTTTCTAGCATTGTTCATATTAGAAGTGCTCCCACTTTTCTGGCCCTGTGCACCTTCTCAATCACATAGGTCAATCTCCCTCCCCACCTAACCCCTCCCCCCCTTTCAGCTCTGAACCATTTCCTCCACCATGCCAAACTACAAGGCCAGAGGAGCACTCTGGAGTATCAGAAACCAGAAGAACCCTCCTCCACCCCCTCCCCCCCCAGCCCCGCCCCACAGATGCCCCCCCCAATCTCTCACTCTCCTACTCTCTGATCGTCCTTCCCCACACCTCCATCCATCCATCCATCCATCCATCCTTCAGCAATATCCCAACCATGTCCAACCACTCTTCCTCTCCCTTGGTAACTCCATATGAAAATTCCCTTAGCCCCTCCCTCCATCTTACCCCCTTCCCACCCTTACTCCCCCCACACCCCACAAGCTTCAAGAGCATCCACACTCTGCCTTCCTGCTCCATTTCACCCTCTCTCTCTTACCCCTCCCTCTCCATTACTTCCCGCAGCATCTCCTTCCATAAGCCCCCCAGGACACTGCCCTCTCTTGCATCCTCATCTAAGACCGATCGGTCACCAGAAACAAACATGATTTTTGACCTTTTCAGACAAAAACCCAATCATCTTCATCACCAAAATCTGGTTCTCCAACGACTTCCTCCCCACTGTACAGGCGCCCTCCTCTCCCCACCACCCAGGCTATTCCCAGATCTCTCACAAAAGGAGCCAGCACAGCAAATAGAATAGCCATCCTCCACAAACGTCGCCTCACACATAGAAACAACCCTGCAACAACTGTGAAGCCCCGCTAGTCAAAGTCCAACTGTCACCCACATTCACCCTCAGCTTCTTCCTCCTTTACACAACCCCAGGCTATAACAGAACTCGCAGACTGGGTGACTCTGTAGCGGCCACCATGAGCCCTACTCCTACCTACGCTTCTAGGTGATCTAAACATCTGAGTCAACACCCCCCCCCCCCCCAACCCCATGACCCATCATTTCATGGACAGCTTGGAAGCCCTCAGTATCACCCAACTCATATCAGACCCCACACACATTGCTGGTCACACCCTAGATGTGTTCAGCTCGTCCAACCTGATCTCATCCCCCCTCACCCACCCCCTTATCTGAACTGATGACCCTGCTACCCACCTGACTCCCACCCCCTACCCCCAGTCGACGCCTCCAGGATCCCGCTCTGGAAGAAGGGAACCATCTCCCTAAATGTATCCTCCTGCCTACTCTCCTCCATTCCCAATCAACCCCTCCAAGGAGGTGCCCAGACTATTTTGACCAATGGCTCGTCGATGCTCTAACGCCCACTAGACCCCTTCCACCGCACAGTTCCTTCCCTCAGGTGGTCTCTCTCAAATCCTACCTGAACGCCATTGGCGAACAAACCCTTCCACCCAAAATAAAGCCACTCATGCTAGGGAGTCAAGAGCCGACATTACAGATCAGAAAAGCAAAAACATGCCTTCTACAGCTCCTGCATCGCCAATGCAACCAACCCCTGCAAAGAACACCACAGGATTATCATGGAGTTCAAAATCCCTCTGCTCTTCCTCTCCATCCCCCCAGCAATGCGAGACACCCTTTTTGACCACCATGTGATATAGCCATTAAAAAGGAACCTTGCCACCAAAGCTAAACTAGCACCCTCTTCCCAGTCGCTCCTGACCGCCCCCTGCCTCACACTCTTGCCCCCGATATGCACCCTCTTCACTTCTGTGCCATCTCCCACCCAGAGTTCTTAAGGCTTCTCTCTAATAGCCACCCCCCAGGACCCCAATGAGACCCTTGCCATCGGTCCGCCTCAAAACATTCTCTCCTCCACCTGCACAGGCACACTTGCGAAAACTATGACTCAACCACTCATTAACAGCTGGGATCTTCCCAGCAGCATACAAAACCTCCCACGTCAAACCACCATTAAAAAAGCCCTCTCAAGACCCCCCACTCCAATTACTGCCCCAGCTCTGCTTCTTCACAGAATCCCACAGCCTTCTTGACCCTTCCCAGTCTGCTTTCAGACCCCTCCATGGAACTGAATCCACCCTTGTCTCAATCTGGGACAATCTGAAAAGAACAGCAGACTGAGGGCTGCGCTGCACTCCTCCTCCTTGACCTCTCGGCAGTATTCGACATGATCAGCCACTCCATCCTCACGAACAAATCTTCTTTCTCCATCCAGTCTTACCCCCCCCCTCCAACCCCCCCACCTGACTTCCCCATAGTCTCTCAGGGAGCCTCACTCTACTCTTTAACCTCTACTTTTCGCCACTCATCAGACTCATCCGCTCCCAAAACCTCACATATTACACAAACACTCAGATCATCCTCAAGATTCCCAACTCCCAGTCGGTTTATAGTGAAAAAACCGAATCACAAAATCTCGAAAACAAAAATATCGAATCCAAAATCTCGAAAACAAAAATCTCGAATTTTTTTTTAATACGTTTTTATTTCGAAATGGGGGGGGTTCCCCCCAACCCCCCTTTTTTCTTTTTTTTTTTACCCTTTTTTTATGCTTACCTGAACCCACAAATACATATAAATAAATAAATAAATAATTCGAGATTTTTTTTTCTTCGAGATTTTGGTTTCGGTTTTTTGACCGACTACCCTCCCAGTCTTCACCCCACCCAGATTTGGTAGCTTGTCACAGACATTGACCAATTGATGATGATGATGATGATGATCCTCCTTGGCGGCCTTTCTTAGGAGCTAGGCCACTGCATTACCAAAAAACATAGGTTTCACCTTTAGCTTGAGCATGACCCTCTCCTGTCACATCAATGTAGTCTCCAGATCATGTACCTTCCACCTCTGCATTCTCAAGCAGATGTTTCAATTTCTCTCCTACCCCCATAGAGAGTCTCTGCAATCATGGCATTCATCCTCTTGTGCCTAGACTACGAACTTCCTCTATCTAGGCGCACCTGCATATGAACTCCGATAGCTCTAACGGATCCAAAACTCTGCAACAAGGCTCCTCGATCGCTACCCAAGAGAACACATCTCCCCTCCTCTCTTAGGAAGAATTCTCATTTCTGAGCCAATTCCCCTTACAGACCCCCCCCAGCTCTTTTGCAGGACTTAATTTTTAACTCTGGAGTGACCGAGTCCTTTTCTCACTCTTATGTATTTTGATCTGATTTGGATGTGTTTCCTGACAAACTCCATAGGCATCTACTTTTTGTATGGTGACACAGAGCACCTTAATATTTCTCTTGACGTTTAAATATTTTTTCTTGTGAGAACTACTGTCCCCAAGACTAGCAAAGTGAAACTGACTTTACTTACCTTTTCTCTTTGTAGGTCCAGCACACCCCACCTTATGTGGAGTGTTGGGGGGTTACTTAGTAGCCCCTTTTCCTACTTACTCATGTAAATGTAACAATTTTTATGTTAACCTCACTATTTTAAATGGCTGGTGGCAGTGGTTTAATTTTCCAACCATTGTGCTTTTCTACCGCAGGCCAAATACTGCAGTATAGCACCCATGGGTGACCATTGTGTCAACATGGCCGCGTCTCCCCCCCCCCTCGCCATTTCTTGTTTGTGAGGCCCTTCTTGGGTTTTACTCTGCGCTCCAAACCACGTTTGACCCCCCCCCCCCTTTGTTCGTTTTGCCTTTGGCGGGCTTCAGTACTGAAACCAGCCTCTGGCTCCAGTGTGTCTGCAAGGACAGGAAGTGAGGGAGGTGCCCCGAAACTCCGTCCTTTGTCTCCAGGGAACCCCAAATGCACCCAGTCCCGATTGGCAGGCTGTCCTTCACCCTGCTGAAGGAGTGACAGCTAGACTGTGCATGAATGGGAGAAACCTGCTTAAAAGGCGAGGGTTCTTGGACTGAAGACAGAGTCGACCCCTATGAAGAACACCCTGACGAAACCGTGAATGAAGCTTGCTGCATCCTCCTGGACCTTCGAATTGCCCGGTGACGCCTTGCTACTGTGCTGAAACTCCTTTTTCTGATCGACAAGAGAAGATTCAGAAAGGACAACTTCTTCCCTTGGGTTAGTGGGACCAACTATCCCCGAGATTAACTTTGCTGGAAGACCTTCCCCAGCTGGCTGTACTGCTTTGCTGCTGCAGGAGCCAGGGGTCGAGAATTCCATAGTCTAGTGCAATGTCTGTAAGCCGGCCAAAAGCTCCAGAGGTCTACTTGAGGACTGTCCAGAAGCAGGACAACCCAAGCTAGAGTTGAGTCACCTCACCAGAGTGCAGGACTCAAGGAGTGAAGGAAGCCCAACTGGTGTCCAAGATCCGCGGTGGTGCGGTTTATTGAGCACTGAAACCGTGAAGTGTCGCTGATCCAAAAGGAACCCGTCGTTGCCACGGACCTTCCAATTGCTGTGCAGGAGTCCTCCAGACGTCCTCCCTCTTGTCCCCACAACCGAGGACCAGGAACACAGAATCAGCATCACTGCAACCAGTCAGAAGCCAACTGGACCACTAGTCTTCTAACCTAAGGTACTGTTCGGACTTGGGGTACTTACCTCTTTGTCTGTAGCTTTGCTCTTTTCCGTTGAGACTTGCAGTGGCTTATTTTCTACTGTCGATTTCGGCTCTACCCTTCAACAGCTTGTCACCCTACAACAAACACTCTAATTTTGTGCAAGACTTTTGCTATCTAAGAAGTGCCTCAGCTCCATAAACTGTGCTTCCATTCACCATGGCTGTCCTGGCTCCCTGCAGACTCTTAAGTGATACATTGTTTTTAAACTAATACTGTTGGGAAAGGGTTTTATCTAGACTTCATTGCTCTGAGAAGTGTATTTGATTGCTATATATATTGCCCTTTTAAAAAGAATGCTTATTTAAAAACTACTGTTATATAAATAATTATTTTAACTACAAAATATTGAGCATAAGTGTTACTTGGCTACTTGTATTGGTGTATTTCATTGCTACAGCTCACATTTACCCCTGTTAAGTTAAGCCTGGCTGCTCAGTAACACTACCAACTTGTGTAGTACAGGCATATACCAAATATGTGAGCCGCGCAGAAGATGGCAGATCGACCGCCAACATTCTCATCGCAGCGGTCCCTATCAGAACTAGCATCTGCAGGAGTGATCAGTCCATATTGGTCTCTCCCGGAACATTTACCACATTAATTGCTCTGCCTTCTGTTAGAAATCCATCTAAACAACATGCTCCCAATAGGAATGGCCGCCTCACAGAAGTTGAATTCTCCTACCCTCCTCAGTGTACATAGACACTAAGATGCCTTAAGCCACTGTGCTTCCCCGGATCCGACTACATAGGATACTTCACTCACAAGAATATTTCGTCCCGATGAAGGCCTACACCACCACAGCTTACCAAGCTTAGCTTTAAAATGGCCGAAAAACTGTTGTGTTGACTTATTGTTTATGTTGTTGTCCAACTCTGGATTGTTCTCGCACAACTGTGCTGATTACCCGACTACTACCTCACTAAGTTCTCTAGTTTCCTTCCCAAGGAACCTGTAGAGAATGTATAAGCAAAAGAAGTTGGTATTTCAAATATTTGTCATTTGATTTGTTTAACTCAGGTACTACACCATGTATGTTTTAATGTTGAATATCAAGTGTATCTTGACACTTACTGCACACAAATGAAATCCAAACTGCAGTATACAGACTTTTTCATAAATCTGTGTCCACCGGGTCATGTTGTGACACACCCAGGATTCAGTATCTCTATTTCAGCAGTTAGACCTCCATGACTTTGCTCAATTGTGTCATTTACCTAATACCAAGAGGAAATGGGTTGTGTAGTCTCCTACAGGGTTACTATATCAATTCTTGCCTAACAACCGCAATCATGGTACGTCACTGGCAGCCCATCTGCCAGTGGGCCTCTTTCAAAGCCATGTTCATTATCCACCGGGCCAGCCAAAAGAAAAGGCCCTGAATTCTTACAAAACAAATTTCCACGCTACCACCCCACCCGAATCCTCAGGCACACCTCCTGGTAGGTGCTGCACCGTGGCCATAACTTGGTGGTGTGTCATTATCCCATTATAACGACATCTCTCTGTCGATAAGACTAGATTAGTCTCCGTCTTCACATATTTTCCCATGAACTAATGCAAATGACACCTGGGACTAACGGCAGCAAAGCTACAAAAGGTTTCCTGCACAGACAGCAAAGCAATTCATATTCTCCAGATGGCCCTGTCAAATGCGTTTTCATTGCTTAGTTACCATTTACTTAATATAAGCAAGCACACAAGTAGGAAAATGTATCAGTACACTATGGGGAATGGAAGGCATTGAAACATCCAATTCAATCACAATCTTATGTTTGCACATCCCAACAATTCCTATTTGAACAATTTACTCTGAGCGCTTTAGCCTCCTCAGAACATCAATCATCTAATTCTGTGATCTTGCAAAAAGGCACTATTATATTAAGGCACACCAACGGATACTTTTCAAAAACATAGTCACTCTGGAAAAGGGGCATTTTGTTTAAGATGGTCTACTGTCTTTCTCGTATTTATGTTGATCCAACCCATGAGTTTCGTAGAAAGGAAACAAATACTTTCAAGAATTCAATAAAATGAACATTCATGTAAAGAACGTGGAACGGGTGCTTCAATACCCCTACAAGGGAGGCCGACTGCCAGTGATGGCCAGGGACGCAATAAAAACTCCAAGAGGCTTTGAGAAAAATAGGCCATTCTCTAACCTAAACAAATTTGATGGTTGAAGTGACTTATAGAAATGATAGATTGCTTCCATGAAGAGACAGTCTGACTTGGTTATCCTAAACTGATGCACGATTGATGTATTAGTTTTTAGGAAGGAGGTTCTGTGCTAAATTCAAACATAGGCTTTTAGAACACCTTCATATAGGTTATCAGATGTGTACCAGAAAGAAACATCACTCACTTCTCTTTAAAACACACTGATGGCAACATTTTAACATACCTCACATTCAACGCCCTCTTTAGCTAGAACTGTAGCTGCTTCCAAGCAATGTCCAACAGATCTGGAATGTGAAACCAGGGTGGTGTGGGTTCCTAAAAGGAGCAATCAGTTCAGGGATATAATTGCTTCGTAGTAATACATTACAACTATGGTGTCAAAGATATTAGAGTAGATTCAAACTCTGACAAAAATCGAGAGAACGCAAGCATCTAGAACCTGGTGAAGAAACAGATTGACTTAAGGTTAAAACCTAACATGTTTTAACATCAATCTTCCACCCCAAATGGAATAAACCATAGTATATTAGATATGAATGTACATCAAAGTAGTAACTGGCTGACAAAAATCAAGATATGCATTTCCCTATGTAATAGAGTTAGAAGCAGAGTAGTTCTTACCTTGCCTTTCCACTTTTGCTTTCCCAATGGGAATGACAAAGTCCTTAGATAAAACTTCTTCGGATACTTCAAAAGGGACGCCATACATCAGTTCATTTTCCAACATCACAACTAACAGAATGAGAAATTAGAAGGAAAATAAATCCATGAAATATTTACATTAAAGGTTAGAATTAAGCAAATTCAAAAGGGTTAGTTGTAACCATTTAAAGAGCATAGAACAACGTTTCTCAATCAAAAGAATCACACTGAAGGAAGTTGAATTTTACAAAATATTCTCATAACGCCATCCCCAACAAATAGACTAAAAGAAATCCACCCAGTATGGATGGAGATCAGTGATTTAAATACCCTCTACCTATGACCGGGAGTCTGCAAACTGCAGCTCACCAGACCTGTTGGACTGTGTCTCCCATGAAGCATCATCATAAAGTATGCTATGTGATAAATCCTACGGAGTCACTGATCCCCAGCCTAAATTTTCCTCCCATGTGGCCTGGGAAAGGGAGTTGCTACCTGATCCTAACCCTGGGAGAGGTATGAGGGAGGATCACATGGGAGGAGGTGGCTGTCGTGGAGAAGTGGTGACACCCTTGGGAGAAACCCGGCATTCTTCTTTCTGTGAAGAGGAAGATCCTATAATCCCCAAATACCTTATGGCATGCTGTCACTGTCCAAGTCCCTCCCTTGTTGTTAAAACCCAAATAACATATGAAAGACCCAATAAATAGAATAAGCTTTACACTTCAGAAATACATGGGTCACATTTAACATCCCTTAATTATAATGGTTCTGTTCTGGGGAGTGCTGAACACAATAGCGCTACAAAAGGTTCACTTAACTCCCGTTTCTGGCAAACTCCATTCCAACAAGCATCTGAAACAATATAGCTTTGGAAAGCTTAAAACCAATATGGAATTCAACTCCCATAATACCTAGGTACTCGGACGAAGGGGAGGAGAGTCAATGTGCAATAGGAACCACCTTAAGCCAAAGATGCAGACTAGTTCAAAGAATCATCAGCTGTGCGCGGATTTAAAAATGGTGCGTCCTGCTATGCACCGTGCTGTAGTAGGTTAGGAGGTGGTCACAGCCTGGATGAGGGAGAAGCAGCAGAATACCACAGAGGACAAGAAGCGGGAGACGAGCTGAAGGAGGACGGCGCCCACAGGCATCAGCCTGGAGGTGTTGCGTACCGGTGAAGAAGGGCTCTGAGGAAAGTCGGCTGCTGCAGGACTGGGCAAGACAGTCTTGCAGAATGGCTACAGTTCCATTGGCAGAGGCGTTAATAGAGAGGAGAGGCTCTGTGTGAGTGGAGAAACCGCCCCTCAACCGTTCTTAGTTATCGAGACACGTTAAGCCGGTGAGTCGAACAAAAGGAGTAGGGGGCCCCTGGACATGTTATAATGTTAAAGGAACTTCGGGAGGCAATTTGAGTACCAACCAAGTAGAACAGAAGGCTAAAAAGGGTACAACTCTCCTCACATTAGACGTCTGGGGAAACCTGGAACTCACATTGCCATAATCAAAGAACTGGGCAAAGAGTGCAATTCCCCTCATACCATATGTCATTGTGGAGACAGCTGGAACAAATATTGCCACAAGCAGATTGACATTAACAGTTGTGCGAATTATAAACTATTCCTGGCAGTCGAGTAAACCAGCAAACAAGCAGTTGTAGGAAGTAGAAACTACTCCTGGCAGGTGTGAAGAATCCTATGTATCCCTCACTGAACCCCTGCCTAAAGTCTCTTCCCAGGTAGCCAGGGAAAGGCAGACGCTTCCTGTTCTTGACCTTGGGGGGTGGTGTTCTGCAGATTGTTCACCGGGAGGAGAAAAGGCTCAGGGAGGCGAGACACATCCATGGGATAAGACGCAATATTTGCCTTCTCTTGAAGGAGCCATTTTTCCACTTGCACAATATATAATGGCTTGTTGCCACAATAACCTATCTGTTTCATAGGTTAACCATCTTAGTGTGAGTGGAATTAGTCAAACTCTGTAGGAATACAATATGTTTATGTATAGAATATATACAATAGATGGGCATCTTTCTCAAACTCAGGAAACTCGGACAGTTAAACATTCCTAACTTCCAAAAGGTGTAATGGAAGGATGTTTAACAGCATTTCATCTAAAGACCTAAATTCCTCTTTTCCAAAAAGTCTAAAGGTTAACCCTTGTGCTATTCCCTTAGAAAAAGTTAGAAATGCTAACTTTGTCGCCATGGACGAAGAGGGATGTACAGGGCCGGAACTGTAGGAGTGGTCAGCAGTGGAGTAACTTTGCTGAAAATGTTGGGGGATGCTGGGGGGCATGACAGCTGAAGAAAAGGTGCCCCAGGCAAATGAATGGAGACAAAAATGGTGTGCCATGAAAGTTGGGGGGACAAACACCCCTGTCCCCCCCTAACATTACACCCATGGTGGTCAGCCAATTACCCTGGATGACCCACACCTGAGGGAGACTCCGAGGCTTAAATGGCCCCCTCAGCTGCAGGTCGAGGAGAAGGAGGCACAAGGAGAAGGACGTCTGGCGGGCTCCTGTGGCAGCACTAGAGAGGGACTCGGCAGCAATGGATTTGTGATTCAGCAGCGCCAAACAGTGAAAAGCTCCAGTTAGGATTTCCTTGCCTGAGCTTGGTGAGGGGACTCTGGATGCCGATTTCTTGCTTCTGTATGGTCGGCTGGATGCCCATGAAGAACCGGAGGATTCGGACTTTGGAAGACCATGCACTCACAAGTGGTCAAGGTAGCCCGGGTATTGGGCTTCTGCAGCCCTGGAAAGTGACAGCAAGTCGGGAGTTGCGCCAAAATAGTGTTTGTCTCGAGGCTAGTTCGTCCCACCAGCCAAAAAGGGAGGTAGTCCTCTTTTACAGCCGTACATTACAACTTGTTTCACTCAGGCGCACATACAGACAAAGTATAGGGAAGTTTCAGGACCACCCCTCACTTCCTGCCTTTTCAGACACACTGGAGCCTGGGCGGGCTTCAGGGCTGAAGCCCACCAAAGGCATGCTACACAAAGGACTCAAACAAAAAAAGCCCAGAAGAAACTAACTAACAAGGAATGGCAAAAAGAGAAGACCGGGGCCATTTTGAGAAAATGGCCACCCTTGGGTGCAGCACTGCAGCCGAGGTATCAGCCTGCAGATACATTTCACTAGGTAGTAAAAAAGAAACCACTGCCACCAGCCATTCAAGTGAGTTAGTGTAACAAAATGTTACACGAGGAATGGGTTAAAGGAATGATTATGCAATCCCCCAGCATTCCACATGGTGTGTACTGGACCCATAAAGTAAAGGTAGGTAAGACAAGGGTCATGGGTCATCTCACTATTCTTGGGAACAGTAGTTCATTTAAGAAAATATAGTTCAACATTAAGAGAAGTCCAAGGGACTTCTCAGTGACACTGTAAAACAAGGTTCTGTTCATCACAATGCAAAAGCAGATGCCGTTGGCTTTTACCAGACACCATTAAACCGTAAGGAGCATTGAAAATCATCGTCAGGAAAACACATGAGTGAGTGAGAAAAATGTCCCACTCACTCAGGAGTAAAAGGTTAAAAGTCCGGAGTCCAGGAAAAGAGCAGTGGGTCGCTAAGGTTAACGGGAATAGGCACAGAAATGAAAATTCTCCCCAACACTAATAGAAAACATATGTTCAGTTGTGATATTTGCAGAATAATTGTGAAAGCTGGTTGGAGAAAAGTTACAATTCTTTCTGGAGCAAAAATGGTGGTAAACCATCCGGACTAAGAGGTTTGTTGATACTGCAAATGTGAAAGTGAGAGACTTTAAGACGTGTTATTGAAGCAACAGAGCACAAGAACTTAAGAACTGTATTGGAACGTTGTGTCAAACCGGATTTCCTTGTTTCATTTGCACTATGGGGAACCCCCTTATTTAGATCTGGGGAAGGGAAGACTGCCAGGTCATGACAAGGGACATACATTTCCATTTTTACTTTGTTTGTTGTAGAGTGTGAGGGTTAGAGATCCCTTTGTTAGAGTGTTTCCTTTAGTTTATCTCAGGCAGGGAAATCCTCTACAGGTTAGGAATATTGAGATTATCCAACCTGTTTATTAAAATGGCTAAAGTTGAAAACTCTTTACAATGTTTTCCACCTCAAACTTCTGACCCCCTCACAGAGGTGAGTAAACCAGGAAAGGAGCATTTGTGAGAAGTTGAAACCATTCCTGGCAAGAGTAAACCAGGAAAGAAACAGCTGTGTAAAGGAGAACACATAGTTGTGTAAAGGAGAACACGTAGTCGTTATAAACAGGGTTGTGGAAAGAAAAAGTGGACTTTATCATCCTGACAAACTATTGTACAACAAGACACATTTGTTTTGCCATTCTGATAAAAGTATTCTATGAGGAAAACACTTACTCTGACCTCCTAAGAAAAACCTTTTATGAAAGGAACACTTCTAGTAACATCTTGAGAAAGATATTCTCTGGAAAGACTGTTACAATCCTACGTAATCCTTCTGACATCTTGAGAAGATTACTTAATGAAATAAAAAGTTGCTTTGATTTTGAACAAGCTTTCTATGGAAGACATATTTTGGCAGCTTGAGTGACGTGATGGATGAACAACCTTTTTCATTGAACTGAAAGTAATATTGTTGTAACAGACCTTTCTCAAAAGTCTTCCTGAATAGATTCAGGTGAAAGGGAGCCAAACCCTGGACACAAGGATTGCTTTGTTGGAGTCCTATTTTTGTTGAACTGGCAACAGATATTTACCCTACACATTTTGGATGTATATGTTAAGTGTGAGGGTCCAATATATTTGGACACAAGGTCAATTTTCTTTAACTTTATTTTGATAGGTAGGAACATTCTTGTTAGGATAGGGACAGATAGCCCTGTCTACCCCCCCTTTTATTTGTAATAAATCTGACAAATGTTGAGATAATTAAAACTTTGTGCCCGCCTCTCATTTCTAACCCCTCACAGCTAGTAATAGTAACTATTGGAGTTTTAGTCCAAAACACATTGCGTTGCATTCCCCCCCTGCCCCTTTGAACTAGGTCTATTACTATAGAAATATTGGTTTTCTGTGCTCATTCCCCATCTCAATTGGGCAGCTATGCTACATTGCAACATGTTCTTACCTACAGCAGGAGCATCTGAAAGTGGGTGGATCATGAAACCCAGTTACAAGAAAGTGCATGCAACTGTTCTGTTGCAGCAAGCCAATTGATTTACTGGTTGCTCATGGCCATTTCGGGAACTGAATGATTTCCCTTTTCTAATATTAATCGAAATGGGTACAGATGATAGAATACAAACACTATGAAATATACTAGAGTGTTGTTTAAACAATGCAGATTGCTGCCAATGTCAAATGCATTGTTCAAATATTGCAGGGAGTGAGGTGGTATGAATAAAAAAAGCCGTTGACTGGTTTGAAAAGTTCTTTATGTTCAGATCCAGGATATGGCATGAGCTCACTGCAACATTACTGATATGATCAAGGAGCTATATTCCAACCCAAAGGCATGCTCTTCCACCAGGCTCAGAGGAGTGACCCTGGCCAAGCGACCAGCTCCAGCTTTTCCCACCAAACAGGGAGTACCTTAAGGGCTTGACCTTGTCCCTCCTAACAGTGTTTTTCTACCAGAGGAGCGTCACCGGTCAAATAACCATTTCAACTCCTCCAGCTTATAAACCACTCAGGAACAACCTGCTCTTCCTTATATCTAGCAGTCCTGATATTTTTCCATTTTCAGCTGAGGACAAGGACATCACTTGTTTGTGCCTGGACAGAACCAAGGGCCAGAACCCTGGTTTATTTTTATTTTTTTCACATCATAGAGACACTACAATAGGTCTTATACAGACCTACATTGCCAGAGGCCTGGGCCCACCAAAACTCAGAAACGCTGCTCCTCAAATCATCAGATCACTCATCGTCTCCGCAAACCCAAACTTCTTTTGTGCAGCCTGATGCTTATCAACACTAACTCAGCAGGCCTTTGTGTCACGGAAAACCTAATTTCCACAAGTGCTTGATGCCATCGACATCACCTAAAACATAAGTCTCTACCAAGTCTTTGACTTCCTCCTCCCACCCAGGTAAAGCATCCAACATGCTGAACACACAAAGGGGGTGTGGCAATCGTCACCTTCCACCATCATACAAACAGGCTCTCACTTTCCAATCTATTGCACACCTCACAGGTGTGGGTAATCATTTCAATTATCTGATATCGTCACAATCAACCACACTCTTCATTGGGGATCTCAACTTGCCAGGCACCAAGCCACCAAAGACCCCAAGTATGGTCTTGATCAGCCCAAGGCACACAGAAATAAAACCATGTGTTCTGCACTCGCCCCACCCCATCACATGAGGGGAAGCTTACCCAACCTAGCAGTCTCTGGGTCACCCCTGGTAAAATGCTGCAACCATATCCTGGTGGACTGGGCAGACCATGCTGCCCTACCCATCTTCCTTACATATCTAACTTCTCAATGAAAAGGGGAAGCAGACTATGTTTTCCTGCCACTCCTTTCAAAACATCCACTAGGAAGCACTAGACCACAGTCCTGCAGTACTAGCCAGCCCAACCGAAGCACTCCAACCTCAATGCTTTATTGACAATCTTCGACCAAACCATGAAGGAACTGGTGGACTCCTCAAATGTTAACATACCAGGGTTTAACCTAAGGGCCCCTGAATGGACTGACAAACACTATCCAAACACCTGATTAACAAGTATGAGGACCTCCTCACATTAAAAGGCAATACACAGTCATCACAAGGCACTACTCTCTGAAGCTAATCCTGCGTATGTCGTCACACTTTTGGCTGCTGCTAACAGGAGTAACGCCTTCTTTGTGGCAGTTGAACATAGACCATCACCATTGTCCAATCCCAGCATCTTCACTTCCTCACCAAAAGATAGATAAAATCAAAACATTGATGCGTCAAAAATCAGTGCCGCAAACTCAAGCCATCCCCAGCTACCACCATCCCCTCAACAGAGCCCCCGACACACCCACAAGAAAGTAACACTTGCGTCACTAAAGCCCACCTCCTACAGGGATGCTATTGCTCCCTTATAAAACAGATCTCAGAATCTGTCCTGACCGCCGCCCAGTCCAAATAGTGAATGCTTAGTTTAATACGAGCATCTTCAGAAACATGTTAAAAACCATGAATAATTGGCCTATCCCTTAATAGAAAACCCCACTATAGAGCCAGACCATCTCGCTAACTACAGGACAGTCACTAGCCTGTGTTCATTGATAATATCATTGAGAAAGCAGTTGCCAAACTTCACAATTAGATTAACAAACCTGTCCTGCTCCAGGACCATCAACCTGGAATTAGACCTAGACTCAAGGTCCTAATGCTCTCCAAATCATATCAAAATGGGACTCCTGAGTTTTTATAACAAGCTGGTGCCGAATGCCAACATCCCTGTGCCATGTGTAGAGTTTGCCCCAATGGCTAAATCATTGGGTTTTACTCTTGACTCTACACGGTCTCTCATTTCACACATTAATTTGTTGACCAAATCTGCCAATTTCCATGTTTTCTTTGACACACAGCAACCTTATTTTACCCATTAAATGCATTCTTTGGTGTGATCCAAGAAATTATTTTGGAAAGTCAATTGTGGTTGGTGTTCCACAAAATATGGCTCTACTTAATTATTCATACGGCTGCCTGACTAGTTTCTGGGGCTAGAAAGTTTGATCACATAATTAACCTCTTGCACGTTGTGTATAAGGCGATTTAGTGATTTAGTCAGTCGTCTATTATTTGGTTGAAAAAAAGAAAAAAAAAAAATTATGTAGTCCTTCATAGTTGTGAAACTCTTCTTCTGGAACTTTCCATTTTTAAACGCAAATCTTTATGAAAAAATCATTTTATGGTGCGGCAGTGCATCACTGGAATTTACTGGCATCAAATTTGTGCAAAACTCCGGATTACTTGAAACTGAGGGGAGCATGGCTAGATCTGTTTAAGTGACCTTTACCAGCTGCTGTTTTCGGTTATACTCTAGTTTTATATTTTATGATATGAGACCATACTTTTCTATTCTATTTTCATGACTGGTTTCGAATTGTATTATGTTTATTCTCTTTTAATCTATCAATTGGATCAATATACCTGTTATTGTGTACAGCGCTCAGACGTATTTGTGCCTTGTTCACACTGTATAAAAACCTAAAATCTAGTTTTTAGGGCTTACAAATCTCATTCAGACCGCCCTTTGCACTGATGGTACCCTGCACGCTTCAGGATCAAGTTTCTTTACACAAGCTCTAGAGACCCTTTCACTGTGAAATGGTCTCTAAAATCATGAAAGGAGTTGACCAGTGAGTGGTTTGTGAAGTATGTTTCAAGGGCCTGGTAGGTCTTTCCAATGCACATTTGCCCTTTTATCATTGATTGCCTTCAGTCATGCCATGAAAGGTTGCAGTTTACTTAAACTCCACTCTCTTCGTGCGTCATTGAAATAAATGGGGGGAAAAACATATGGAGGAGCGTGGGGGGCAGGTCACAAAACAAGTGAGTTATTTTTTTTCTATAGGGAAGCCAAGCAATATTTATTAGGAGGCCCACAATAAACCTCATCTTAGAACTCACACCAGACCATGCAATCGCAATTACCTGGATTATCATCTCGGATTGCTGCTTTCAGTAACCCTCTGGCGTCCTCCGTATTCCATGGACTGACCACCTTCAGTCCTGGGCAATGCCCATACCAGGCGGCAAAGCATTGTGAATGCTGGGCCCCCACACCGGCCGATGCACCATTAGGACCCCTGAAGACTATGGGGACCGAAACTCTCCCTGAAGACATGTAGTATGTTTTGGCAGCAGAGTTGATCACCTGATCAATGGCTTGCATTGAGAAATTGAAGGTCATGAACTCGCAAATGGGTCTTAACCCGGCCTGAGTGAAGAGAGGGGAAAAAAGAAATTGACATTCTGCAAAAGAAAGCAGAGCTTTGGTAGCACCCTGTTGCAGCAAAGACACTATGTAACCCTACTTGCACAAATAAGCAATTGTACCAATATTTCACAATTGCAGTAACAGCATGCCAATGTTTCAAGAATTATACGTACAAGTTTGCCCGTGATGTTGCCACACTCGACAATTGGTATTGACCTGTGCCATGTGTGCATGGCAAAAATTGTTAGTTTCCATAAAGAGCCTCACAGCGACAAGTATGAAGCAGCACAACAGAGCATATCTTTTGCTCCCACATGTTACATTACACAACTCCCATAAGGCACTGCATTCACCTTCACCAGGATGCTAGATAGGCAGATCTTGATACAAAGTTGCACCTGTTGTAGGAGGGTGGTATACACATGGCAACATGTCAAGGTTTTTGCTGCAGAAAAAAATGTGTCCAGAGGAGCTTAGTTTATAAACAAAGTATCAAAAAGAATTTTTATTAAACTTGATACGGAAAGTGGAGTGAAAGTGGTGTTCACTGGTGTTCCAGAGTCTGGTCGGTGAAAGGAGCTGCACGCCGAAGATTAGAAGAATTGAAAAATGGTGCAAGAAAAATTACTGGCTGGGGAGCAGGTGAAGGTGGCGCTGGAGTCTCGAACGAGAAATCAGGTGAGAATGCGATTTAACTTGTCGCCCCCGCAGGCCCCCCCCTGCTGGAAACAAACTAAGACAGTTGCGCCTGCTGTTCGTGGCTCGTGAGCGGCCTCTCGCCGGAGAGAGCGAGTGTCAGAGATCTCCGTGAGAGGGGCAGCCTGAGCTGCCTGCTGGCTAGGATGTTTTTGGAGATACTGAAAAGCCTGAGGAGCTGAGCATGCTAGATCTGGTAATGACAGAGCTCATGCAAGAACTGCCGCTGAAAGTAGGGGAAAACACATCATTGTATAACAGCGACCTGGAGGGGTAGGGAGGTTCATGTGAGCAACTCTGGAACTTCATTGGAAGCAGCCCCTGAGCTGGAACATATAGATATAGAACCGGGGTTACCGGTGATTATACCCCAAGGAAAATGGAGCACCCAGACTATGGACGCACAGGCAGACGGAAAGAGCTTGTCCCCCTCAGTTCGAACATTGCCAGGCACTATAAATTGAGGTGGGGAGTCAAGCACTGGAAGAGGGAGCAGGGGGGGGGGGGGTTACTCACAGTCTAACATCCAAGAGCCTTGCTCAAACTCCATTTAAAGAAAATCGGAATGGAAACCAGAAAGACAGCTTGGGTTAGGGGGGGTGGGGGGAGGTTGTGAAGCTGCATCAAAGGTAAATGAAGAATTGGATGACGATGCTATGGTAGAGGTGGACATGAGCCTGCTCAGGGGTAACCATGAGGACTCTCCTATCCGTGATCTTGCTTACACAGAGATCACGGTGGGAAGATCTGATGGGGAAGGAAGAATGAATGGGAAAGTAGCCAAACTTGCCCAAAACCCCAATAGTGCTACAGAAGGAGAAAACCAACGACTCTAAAAAGGATCAAAAATGGTCAAAAGATTCTGCAAAAGAAAATAAATATGCATGGGATATACCGACAACGGTAGCCAACACTAGGCCTTGGACCTCAGTGCTAAATATCAGTGACACGGGAAACTTGGATGGGAAGACATAAATGAGATGGCGGAGGTGGTAGTGGACAAGGAGAGGGATTTTAATACAAATCACAATCCCTTTTCTACAGGACACCCTAGTGTGGGCAAAGGAAAAACAGGAATCAGCAGATGGAAAATGGAAGAAAGTGGAGTGGCCAAGCCCCACTCAGACAGCGATAGGTTTGATGGATTACCCACAGGTCCCACTGATGAACTAAGCAAAGAAACAAAATCTGTGGAGAAATAAAAAAATATATATATATATATATAATAATAGAGCAAGCACCCAACGGGAAACACATCAAATTCAATGCTGGCTGAAAAACTAATGCAGGACATATCGGCACTAACGGGAAAAATAGCCAGAGAAAACGGCAAAGCCTATCATTTATAACAGGAAAAAAAAGCAGCTTTGGATAGTAAAAAGCTTGCATCGTCACCGAGGAAAGGGGTGAAAACAAGGGAGGGGCGGCGCCAGCAAACTTTCAACAGTCCTTGCCCTCCAAGAGAAGGACAAAAAAAGTCTATCAAGAATGGCCTGTATGCTAGACCCGGAAGTGATGTTGGAGAAAGGCTCCAGGAAACAAAGCCAGGGATAAGTGGGGAAGAATGAAGTATACAGGGAAGGTATGATAACCAACGAACAATGCATTGAATGTGCCCAAACTCACAGCATGGTTATGGCAGCCCTAGCAATAACGCTAAACCCATTCCTACAACATTTAACGAAAATATTAGTACCTCACTCCAGGATCTGCAAGTGGGAAATACAAAGGCTGCTCAAAACTGGCAAGATGTAGAGATCATCATGAAAAAACTTGAACAGCGGGTGGACAGGGAAGCCGAACTTACGATTTCATGGCAAAATCGCCTATGTGATCTGGCGAGAAGAGAAACAAACAAGGATATTCTAATTGAGGCAGTCCTAGAGGACTGCAAATGGATGAGAGAACTGCATACTAGTGTGGAATTGCGCCAAATCCCTATGGCAGGGCGAGATAATATTATGAAAATAGATCATCACCACAAGAAAGGGAAATCAGTTATAATGGAAGATGACCATGCGATGACTTCTGAAAAGAGTGAACAAAGTGCCGCCCAAAAGGACCGACTGATAAGGAGCCGATATAAAAAAAATAAAAAAATATCTAAGGATACCCTGAACCAAACCAATTTTATGATTTTCCAAGGTATAAAAGGATTGTCAATTGTATTAATTGGTATGTTCTTAATGGTTAGTTGTCCTGCAATGTATTTAAGATTTTAAGTGCGGATTAAGTCATGATTAACTCATCTTCACAAATGTATCAAGCTAAAAGAATCAGCTAGGATCCAGATAAAAAACAGATTGGAAGGGGAATTCTATGGAAGTCAATGGAAGGAAGGTGCAAAAAGAACAATTTTCTAAAACACAATAGCAACAAGATATGGCTAATTGCTACCAATCACTCCACAGTCAAGTAGTTTGTTTTCCCAACAGCCAACCCGATTGTGCCACCTAACATGAGTATTTCACTCACCAATGGAAACCAGCACAACCAAGTTTGACAATGTCTGCAGGTTTGTACTCCCCTTAACACACCTTTCAGTTGCAATAAATAAATGATGCTTAGGTAAAGCAAAATAATTAGTTAAGATAGCTTGAATAGTTCCTAGAAACACTTCTCTAATGAGGACACAAACTTGTTGACTACAAACATAATTACTTTAAGAGAGGTTCAACAGTATGGCATAATACCTTGCGCTCAATTGCAGATTTAGTGAGATCACCAGTTTCCTGTCCGTGAACGCAATACAAATAAAGTGTTAATTTGGTGCGGGAACGAAGAACTGGGATAGACATTATCTTTCTCTACCTTATTTACATATTTGCACTGGTCAGTCACGCACATAATTGCGTATTAATTACAGCATATAAGCCATCACTATAAACCTCCCTCTGCCCACACTTTGCTTCCTGAGCGGAACACTTACGAGTCATTTCAAACACCATCTTTAATCCATGTGAAAAAGCTGCACCAGTACATTAAGGAGATCTGGAAAAAACAGTTGCTCTGTGGTGGGTTTAGAACCAGTGATTATAAAGTATGAAGCTCTGTGCCCTCGAAAATACTATGATAGCAGCATGAACATCAGGGATGTCAATTGGCCAGCAACATCTTTACATGCGATTTACGGCAACCTCTCAGGCAGCTGCCTGCCCAGGATTCACAAAATCTTTGATTCTAATGACAATCCACATAATCTCCACAACAGCTCAACACCTTCTCGCCAGGAGTGCCTTTTCTTCTGAGGAATGGAATATAATAAGCATGTATTTCATTGGAGGACCAGTGCTTCATTGCAGTTCTATTCCAAGAGCAGGAGTTAAGCTCCTGACACGATTAAGACTTGTGGAACTGGCACATTACCTTTCAATGTCAAAAAGAAATAAAAATGTCTTGCCTCAACATTTTATACAAACGGTCAACCAACAGGACACTGATGAAAACACAGACGGATTCAGAATCACCGACAGTAGGGGGGAGGGAAGGGTTACACTTTAATGCATAACAACTGTACTCTAACGTTTCCCCTAAAAATAACGTTTAGAAGTGTCTGACATTTCAGAATTTCAATGAAAGGAGCAAGATCAAAGCTGACTGTTGACATCAGTTCTAGAGATTGTTATTCCTCAAGAAATGCAACATTTACAAACGAATTGATTTATGTAAAACTGTAAACTTTATGTATAAGCAGGGAGTAAGTGTTTATAAAAATGGAACATTACATACCATAGCTGCACCCACAGCAATTCCTGTGAAGCCCATCTAACAAAAGAAAAATTATACATTGTTAAGAGATATACATTTACGAAGGATAAAGGAAATCTAATACTCCGTCTGAAAGTATACCTCAGATATTGGAGTGTCCATTACTCTCTTGTCTCCGTACTTTTTCCACAGCCCTCTGCTAATCTATGGTTTGTAAAAGAAACGTTATAGTTGGTGAACAAGTCAGGATAATCTCCTCAAACCCATGGGAGACAATTCCTACCTTATATGCACCATCATACTGGGCCACTTCCTCGCCCAGCATAAAAACCCGCTCATCTCGTTCCAGTTCTTCGTCTATGGCTTGGTTTAAGGCATCGCGTACTGTCACCTATTGGAAAAGAAAACAGTTGCAAGTGGGCATTCTTCCAAATTGAAATATCAGATCAATGTCCAATTACAAAACGGAATACGAATTAGTGAAATATGAATGCTCAAAGAGGACACTAGTCTTCTTTCAGTCTCAGTCTGATTTGTCTGCTAACTCGGCAGTCTAGCTTTGCAAGTAAAAAAAAGTCAGCAGCTCCAAAGGGTGCATGAATTAAACCTTCTCTATGACTACCGTCCTTAAAGAGCAAGCACTTGTAAAATAAGCTTTTGTGGCAAATCAAAATGTATATTAGACATCAGAAGATCATATCAAAATACTGCAAACATTTCAAAGCCCAAAATGCTGAAATTCGAGAGCCACATTTTACCACATATATTTGTTTGAGGGGAATGTGTAGGTGTCCTCAACCCCCCACATATATGCATGGGCGGAAAAAGAAAAAAAGAAAATCAGTGTTTTGGGCTTCAATTTTTTTTCCCGCAGTATTCAGAGATCCAACATCAGTAAGGCAAGGCAATACGATAAAGGTTGGCATGTCAAAACACACAAGTTATTTGAAGGGCAGTTTCCTAGATTCACTGATGACATAACTAAGTACATTACAACAGTAACTGGCATGAAGCATGGCCTTCAGACATGGTCAGTGTGCATGGCGAAATCCACACATGATGGGTACTTAGTCATGGCCTTCAGTTATGGACAGTGGTCACAACTTCACCCATGTGCACTGAATATTTTAAAACACTAACAGGCTACCACAGCGTTGGGCTGGCTCCGCGCTCACTCCATTTTGTTTTCAGGCAGGAACACGCCGAGTCGTGTTTGTGAGCTGACTGAGTGCAGGCATGCACCCAACCCCGCCTGCGGTGCTCAATGGAGAGAGGAGCTGCTCAGGTGAGTGATCGATGAGATTAGGGAATATGAGCTACTGCTTGCAGCTAGTCGAACAATTTGCGGGCAGGCCGGGAGCGGGGACTGGCGTCGGGCGGAATTAAGAATATTCAACCGACCCGCCGCGGTGCCCGACATGCCTGCAAATTGAATTTGAGACAGTGCTTGGTGTGCACCGTTTGTGTGTGGCTGTGGTGGGCTGGTGGCCGCTCTTGTTAAGCGGAGTGACCCGTTAGCTGAGGAGGGTCAAGGGGCCGTCTTCAACAGGCCTACTTGGGCCCCCCTGTTGTCCGACTGGGCCTGCTGGCTGGCAGCCAGGCCTGAATGCATGCAAATCTCGGGCCGAGCAGGGCCTGATGCGAGAAAGGAACTGTTCTACAATGTGCCTCTTCTGCTAGCGCTGCCTGCTGAAGCTTCCCCCTACATGTGGGACAGGCAGCTCTGCAGACGCTCAGGGCTTCCGGAAGGGCTGGGTCAGGGCCTGCCTTCTCAGGGCATCCAGAACAGGCCCATCCCCTCCCCTACCCTTCCGATTGCAACTCATACTTCTCTGGCAGGGGAGAATCTGCGATCAGAAAGGCAGATCTCCCAGGGTGAGGCTCATCCATTCCACATCGGATCTGCTGACCCTTGCAATGTCCCCAAATGCGGGATATGCATTATTTCTGGTAGTAGGGGACTGTGTTCATGCTTTCCTCTGAGCAACAGTAAAGCGTGCAAGTAGGTTGGTTGCACACAGAGCCCCGGGTCTTGTAGAATGTATTTTGCTGCAGTCAAGAGGGCAAGCGCTGAGCAGCTCAGGTCCATAGTATTCACTGGAGGGGTGAAGTGCACAGGCGCCCAAGCCCAGAATTGTGCGCCCCATGATATCAAGTGGCGCTGTGTCTGTTCCCAATATGTCCCCCAGCTGTAGGCTCTGAAGGAGAGGACTACCTTAGATGTCTGGCTGTTTTGTGCAGGAATAATGAGCAGGGCCGGATTGGAACAAGAAATAGGCCAAGGCACCTAAAAATAATTTAAAGTGCCCGCTACGCGCCTCAAAAAGGTGGTCCTCAAACCATCATCCGCGAATCATGTCAATTCACGACTTTACAGAAAATGCAATTTATGGAGGATTAATGCATAATGATCAGCAGAGGCACGTTACCAGGGGGATGGGCAACACAGATTTTATGTGCTTTGTTGGAGTTAAGGCAACACAGAGGCCAGGTCTGGTGTTTACTTCCATCACTAAGTGCATGTATTACAATATGGTAGCATGCATCTAAACTTGGCTGCAAGAAGGAGGTTACCACCCTCATCAGTGAGGGGTGCACTATTGCTATCAGGATTCAGTCTGTTTCAAACAGAGGCATCACAGCCTGGCAAACAGAGTCCCCTCCCACCATGCAGGAATATTCAACCGCTCACACTGACACAGTATGCTCCTTTTAGGAAGCAGCACAAGGTGTCCCCAGTGCCATCAGTAATAAGCAGACAGTTATTTACAGCTGGTAAACAGTGAGCTAATTAAAGGCAGGAACGCCACACACCATCACAATCCTGTAGGAATTTCCATTTCTGCATAGACGCTTGCAGCCAACAGTTTGGGCTTTTGTTACTAGGCATGGGAAAGGCATTTGCCAGACACAACCGTAGTTGTAAGTGGCAATAAATAGTAGAAGCTGCAAAATGGTGTATCTGGGCATATATTAGCAGTGTCTGGCAAATGCCTAATACTTTGCCAATACTTGTTTTTAACAGGACTTCAATGAAGTACACGCATAGTGCTTATAAAATCAAGTGGCTGAAGGCAGACCTGGTTAAGACATTTCTTATTATAGTACCGCGTTTACAACTCCAATCAAGTTATTAACTCTCAGAATACTACATTGAAAAACACTGACAGGATCTTAGAGCATAAACCTTGATTGTAAGGCTTGAAAAAGCTAGTGCAATGTGATCCCAGGAGGTTGTGTTTTGGGTGGGTTGGGGCAGGAAGTGATTGGGATTAGTTGTGAGGATTAACGTGGCTGTTAGGGAGAATTCTCAGAAATGTGCCAATTCCCTACACCTTAGAGACCCCCAGCAACTTTGCTGGATTTTGAGGACTTCTTTTTTTTTAAGAAAGAGAGTGAGAAAGACAGAGAAAGAAAGAGAGAGAGAAAGAGCCACTTTCCCCCCACTCGCTCTTTTTCCCCCCACTCGCTCATGTATTTTAATGCGATTTTTTAACACCGTTTCTTTTGGTTGTGGGGTCTGACAAACTCCATAAGCATCATCGTTTACATTGTGCCACCCAGCACCTTCAGTGCAGTGACATAGGAAGTCTTCCAGATTTCCCAAAGGTTTAAATACCTTCTCTGGGATAAACTACTGTTTCCCAAAGCAGTAAAGTGAAATTGACTAGAACTTCCATTTAGGCCCAGCACACACTATCTTACAATAGAGTGCTGGAGGGGTTACTTAGTATCCCCTTTGTCTAGCTTCTCATTTAACAAATGTACGTTACCCTTTCCTCGATGAATGGCTGGTGGCAGTGGTTTACTTTTAACTACTGTGGTGTGCATTTACCACGGGTTGCGTTTGCAGCTGCAGTAAAGCACCCAAGGGTGCCATTTTGGTCAAAATGACCCCAGTCGAAGGCCGTGGCTAACTGCCGAACGATGGAGACGTAAACCTCCATTGCGCCTGTGCCGCCAGCCGAATCCTGCAGCCATCCTGCACATCTATCCACCCCAGATGGCTTAAAATTCTCCTACAGCTGTATGACTATATGCAGCATCGATCTCCGACGAAAACCGGAGCGGAGGTGCTGTAAGATCCTGTAGAGTTGTAGATTTGGGGCCGCGGCCTCTGCGCAGGGCAGCGCTCCCACGATGGCCGCCATGAGACCGATGTAAGCAGTGGACGGAGAGATCGAGACGCGGCAGCGGAAAGTGAGCCACAGTGAGGTATACATAGGCCTGCCCTGGTGTCTGGGGACCGCCTGTGGCAGCGAGACACCGATCCTCCTGGTCCCTTTAAACACGAGGGACGGGCCCCCTGTGCGAACCAGCGCACGTGTTGTGGTACCAGCGCTCCCGCCCCCGAAGCGAAACTGCACGACCAACTGCGCCCTGGCTGCTCTGCGAGGTGAGGGGTGTTACGGCGCTGATCCGACTTCTGCGACAGAGGGGACACATTTGTGCGCCGCTTACCCACCCCCGGCGGCGTCCTTCACACACTGAGACGCGTCGAGGCCTGCCCATCGGGTCGCCCAATACACCGACTGCAACGGCACGGGCGCTCCGCATTGCGTTGAGCACCTACGGAGTCATCCACGTCCTGCAGCCACCGACACCTGCTGCTCCGCTCCGGTAAGGTGAGGGACGCGGCATCAGGCGGGGGCTCGAGCTTCAAGACACTGTCGACCTCCCGACTTCCCCCTTTTTTGCTCGTTGGAACGTCCCTGCTGAAACCCTGGGGTTCCCCCTGGATCTACGAAGCGAACAGGGGCCCGGGACTAGAAGAACCCACTGCCTGACTAACATCCTTGCCCCGACCCTGCCCCTCCCAGTGAAAGGAACCGCGACACAACAGACCCGGGTGGGTCCCAGTGACTGGTAGGCGCACTGATCACAAAGTGTCCTTGGGCCATCAATATCACAACTGGCGCAGTTCCCTGGGTGTTCCGCCCGCGCGGCGACATTCCTGGCCCAGCAGCACTACTAGCCTTTTGCCTCGCCGCTGTCCCCTCTCGCGCCAGATACCCAGCAATGGGGGGGGGAAGGATAAACCCAGGAAGACCTCTACGCAGAACAGAATTGAACAATACGCTACCACGCCAGTGACTCGCTCCCCGAAGAGGTCGCAAATATCTGAGTTAGACTGCGTGGAAGAGGATATCTCCCTCAGAGATATAATGAGTGCCATTGCCAGCTCCAGAACTTCAATGGGAAAAAAAGATGGACAGTATCAGTGCGGACGTGTCCCTACTAAGACATGATCTGCAAAAACTGACCTCATGCATTGGGGAGGCGGAGGCACGAATTTCGGAAACCGAAGGCAGCCTACGAGGGATAAACCGCGACGTGTCCGGCATGATGGCACGCATCAAGCTCCTGGAGGCTAGAGTGGACGATAGCGAAGGTAGATCCAGGCGAATCAATGTTCGCATACTTGGCCTTCCCGAGAAGGCGCAGGGGGATTGTATGGAACTGTTCCTCGAGGAATGGCTTGTGGACACATAAGACGCGCAATCCTTCTCGAAATTTTTCTCCATCGAGCGGGCCCATCGCATTCCAACTGGCAGGGTTGTCCCGGGAGCACCGCCGCGCACAGTTATTGCAAGATTTCTAAACTATAGAGATAGGGATACGGTGCTGCGGTTGGCGAGATCGAAAGGGACAATCATGTATAATGGATCAAAAATCGCCTTCTTCCCTGACTTTACCAAGGAGGTGCAAAAGGCACGCCAATTATTCGATCCGCTCAAGAGGCGCCTCCACTCACTGGGTGTCAAATACGGACTGATCTTTCCGGCCCAGCTCAAGATTTACCACAAGGGGACATCGGTGCATTTTACGGATCCCAAGGAAGCGTGGAGTTGGGCCGAGAGGCACATAGATGGAGACTGGGTCCCTGGTGGGGGGGGTGGGGTGGGGAGGAGGGTGGAGAAGAGAACGCAATAGACAACATCGTGAGCACCCGCCCGACATGGATTTGCAACAGCAACAACAAATTGAGAATCAGCACCAGGAAAATGCATAAGGAGCTAAACAGCCAGTGAAGATGCCTGAAACAAGCACAAGTAACGCAATGGAGCTCACGCTCCATAATGGAAACCGAACATAAGGCATATCTAGGCTGGCGGCCGACCCAACAGCCGCCCCCTGATCAAGGCAACAAATCAAAAGTTAAAGTTTTAATTGGTTGAATGTTTATATTGGGTCGACAGATGCTTCAGTTGGGGGTGGAGTATGGGGTGGGGGAGTTGAGGATGATTTTTTCTGTTTTCAATGTTTAGCATCCAAGGGCAATGTAAAGACTGGTAGGGGGTGTTTGTACTTCCGCTCTCTATATGGTAGAGGAGAGGCACAGGAGACCCCAGCCAAGATTCTCTATAAGATAGAAATGGACGAGCAATCAAGGCCTAGCTTCTCAGGAGGTGATGCGGGCTGGTTCTTAAGTAGAGTGTAGTCCCCGAACCCCCACAAAGGAATGTCCACACACTGTATTACTGAAAACAGTCTTTATATAATATTCAAGGGTATGTACACGATCACAATAACGCACTTTGTACTCGGAAGTCAATAATGATAAATATATACAATTCTAAAGTGGTACCACCAATCTTGTCAAATATTAAAGTGCATCAACTGTACGGTTAAAATGTCACACAGATTAATAACGAGGAAACCAGCAATAGAGATGGGCAGGAACGTAAAATGGTTGAAACAATAGGCAGAAGGCTGACCCCTACCGCTAGGCACAGTTCTGTGTGGAGATCTCCCCCCCCCCCCCACCTGGGCAACCTGTAAATCAAGATATCGCACAAGCCCAGTCCATATGTTCAATAGTCTCACTTCTTCCTATTAAGTTTTTACCCCCCCCAATGTACCTGGTGGAGTAGAGTTCTCCGACGATGCGTTGACGATCCTTCTTGAGTGCCTCACTTTCAGGCAGGAGCCACGGATCGTCGAGAGGTGTCGGGGAACTTGGCCTTCGGTGTCGGGGAATCGACGGCCCTTCTTGAGTGCCCTCCCTTTAAAGCAGGAGTCACGGGTCGTTGAACGTCCGACGGTGAACTACGGCAGGAAAGTGGCAGCTTCGTTCCTAGCGGTGCGCGTCGACGACAGAGCGTTGGCGTCCTGCAAGGAAGAGGCGTGCGGGGCACCTCGGTGACGAAAGTTCTGGACCGCAAAGAGATGATGAAGAACTGTGGCCCAGCGTGGGCGTCGAGTCGTCGGCATCTCTGTGGTCTTTAGGTGGCGGGAAACCCACCGGTGGATGCTCCTCTGCGCGTCGACAGTCAGGCCTTCTCCAGCGGGAGACAAGCGGGTGACGATGCAGACGAGAGCGTCTGATGATCAATTGAAGTTCTTAGGCAAACGGGAGCGCGGCGGCTCCGGTCGGCGACGGCGGTCGTCGACAGTGGCGGACAACAGTCCGAGTGCTTCTCCTTGGAGTTCCGCCTCCGCAGCAGTCCTCGTATCAGGTCGGCAGCCTGTCGAAGGTCTGTCTACCAGGGAGCGTTGGCAAAGATCAGCTGTGCATAATGGTCCCTCATAGCTCGGGAAGAGGGCGCCTTACCAGGTCCTCTCTGGGTCAGTCCTTAGAAACACAGCAGCCTTCAGATTGCGAGGGAGAGCCACAGCACTCCTCCTCGTCCAGCGGGGGTTTCAAGGTCAAGCGTCAGTTACTCCAGTTACTCGTCGTAGTGGACTTCAGCTTCTGAACACGATTCATAGCAGTGAGAGGTCCCCAGATATACTGTTGATCTCCCATTCATTCCGCTGGGTCACACTCAAGCATCCAATCACGACTATGGGCATTCAAGCAGGCAGGCAGGCAGCCAGCCAGCCAATCAGGCACACGAGGTATTCAGGCCATTCACTTCTCTCCAGACACTCACAACAAGTTATGTGTATTGGGACAAGTACTGAGCCATTCAACACGCCAAGCTGCATTCATACCGGTTTCGGGCAGGTTTCGGGCAGGGGTGTCTCAGTCATTGTGTCAACCACCAGATACTAGACACCCACAACACAGAATGCATATTCGTCACACACTCTATTCACCCAGGTCCCACCCACAGGAGGTACCCACAACATACATCACCGGGAAGGCTCCAGCTAGTCTGGCTGGGCCTTCACAACACCACCATATATGACATTTCCACCCAACAGCCAGTCAAGGGGAAGGGACAGAGTCAGGGCTTCCCAGGACTTTGGGAAAACAAGGTAATGGGTAATAGAAAGCAAGAGGCCACAAGGGCCATCTTGTTTTCCATCAGGAATCAACTGATCCCAATGGCAGGGCCGGGGTATCCCAAAATGGAGGATACTCCGTACACCTGTCAAACTCAGCATGGAGCTGCCACCAGCCCCTACCCTGCTCTGCGGGCCACCCACAGGTGCCCAAAAACATACACTAGGGGCACAGGGTTGTACCCCCACCCATGGGTGCCATAATGGTATCCCACGGGTCCCTTCACCAAACCAAAAGAAAGAGCTGCAGCCGAAAACATGACAGAACACACGATAAAAAGCAGTAAAGGACAAGGATACGGAGGCCCTGTCCCTCCGATGCATTTCCAGCATCACAGGCAAGATGAGTACGCTGTATAGATCAAACGCGGTACAACTGCCGCGTATACAATCGAGGAAACACATGCGCAAATCTACGCCACAAACAACCAATGGCACCTGAGACTAATTCACCCCAGAGAAGGCTCAAACTCCTGTCATGGAACGTGAATGGGCTGGGATCCAGCATCAAAAGAAGACTGGTACTGCAACACCTAAATAGACACTCCCCGGATATAGTCTTTCTGTCCGAAACACACCTTGCAGGAAATGTGTACAAATTCTTCCAAAGATCAAACTACCGCACAGCAGTGCACGCTGGCTTCTCCGTGGGTGCGAGAGGGGTGCTCATACTGATCCACTGTTCTGACTTGAGTGTCGTGTAGACCGATGAGACCTCCGTCCCCAAGTGACGCACAGGGGAACTAATAGAAACCCGCTGTGCGACCTTTGAGGCCACAGGTGAGCGATGACTTCCCAGATCCACGGAACCTCTGGAACACCGATGCTGCTGTCAGAAAGGAACGAGGTTAAGTACCAGGCAATCACAGTACAATCAAGTAAACCAAAGGATCTAAAAGGTCTTACCTATCTGATGTCAGGGAAACCCAGGAAACCTAGTAGAGGTTCGAGACTCAGATGATGAGGCGGTCCCAGAGTAGTAGTGCGTGGATGTAGGATCAACCACCTGTGGGAGAGAAGGCGTGACTTGAATCCCCAGAAGGGAAATGGAGTATGAGTTCAACAAGATGCCAAGGGATGTTCCAAAGAGAAGTCAAGATACAGTCCAAAGTCCGGCAACAGGTAAACAGTTCCAAGCCAAGGTACAAAAAGGGGTATCCGAGGAAGAGTTCCGTGATCAATGGTAACAGTGGAGCAATGCGTAACGCCAAACAGGGTCTGAAGACAGCTGAGAAGCAATGAGTGTTCTGTCTCTCAGACCTTTACACTTAGTGTCTCTGGGTCATGTGACGTCTCACAAGGTCACGTGAGGAACGCCACACTGGATCACGTGATCGGCGTGAAGACATAACGCCGCCCCTTCTGCTATACGTTCTCCAAGGCAATTGCCAATGCAGAAAGGGCTGCAGTCGAGCCCGTACACCAAAGCTGGTACGGAGTTTTCGGTCCTTTGGTTTCACCGAATCACTTGAGCCTCGAACCGTGGGAGGAGATGTGGGGGGAATGTGTGCAGTGTTCTGATGTGTAGTGGACTGGTGTGCAGAGGATCGTCTAACATCCACAAAAGACTTCCACTTGTGATCACGCACATGCTACAAGATAGAGGAGGCCGCTATGTACACATCCAAGCAACGCTAGCCAAACCCTGGCACTCATGGCAGTGTACCCGCCACTTCTCCTTAATGACCTGCTAACCGAAATTACCCCCATCCTGGCAGCAAACCCCGCAGACACATGGGTGTTAGGAGGGGACTTCAATGAAGTCATGAACAATATCCTCGATCGCACGCACTTGAGAGCCAGGAATCCCGCCACCATCACCAAATTGGCTTCCTTCGCGTCAGCACTGGGCCTGTGTGACGCGTGGAGAGACCTGCATGCTGAGGTTCGACAGTACTCTTTACATTCTGGGGCACACGCCTCGATGTCCAGAATAGACCATTTCTTCTTACCATGCCAAAATATTCATAAAGTATCCAGCGCATCCTTCCTCCCACGGGGGATCTCTGACCACTCCCCACTGGTACTAGAACTGGAAACGGCAAGACCACGACCGCCCCCCTTGTGGAGGCTGAACACCTACTACTTGGGGGTCCCGGACCGTCAGGAAAGGATGGAGGCAGCTACTTCCGACTATTTGGAGTTGAGTTGAATGCAGGCTCGGTTGACAATCCCAACACACTATGGGAAGCGTACAAAACAGTCTTACGCGGTGAAATCATCTCATGGACCTCAGCAAAAACGAAGAAGGTACAACGCGAGAGAATCACTGAAGCCGAAAGCGAAGTCACGTCCAAGGAATTAGATCACATTGCCAATGACACCCCGGATACAAACGGAGCCCTTATAATGGCACAGCAGAAGCTCCACAATTTAGCCTTGGACTGTGCCAAAAAGGCACACATTGCCATGAAAGCACGGCTGTACGAGACGGGAGAAAAGGCAGGCAAAATGCTTGCGTGGCTGGAGAAGCGCGAAGGACAACAGAAGGTGCAGTGCATCAGAACCTTGAATACAGAGCTCGTCTACTCCGATGCCGAGATTGCAGAGCGCTTTGTAGAATTCTACGAGGACCTTTACAAACCCCCCCACCAACGCTGCAGTCAGCACCATACTGAACGACTATGACCTCCCAACACTTACCACAGAACAAGCTACCACTCTAGACAACAAAATTACGGCTGACGAAATATCAACAGCCATTGCCCAACACCAAACAGGCAAGACCCCCAACGTCCCAATGGGTTCCCACTTGACATCTGGAAAAAGCTGAACCATCTAGATATACCCACGCACTTGCTCAACATGTTTGAACACTCCCTGGCAAAAGGCGAACTCCCACCAGACCTCCGTAAAGCCACCATCGTAGTGATCCCCAAAAAGGGCAAACCCCCGGAGTAATGCACCTCCTACCAACCCATATCCCTAATCAACAGTGAAGCCAAAATACTAGCCAACAGGCTGCAATTGGTTATTATGTCACTGATCCATCCTGACCAATTCGGCTTCATGCCTCAAAGGTCCACGAGAATAAACATTCGCAGGCTGCACCTGGCGCTAGAGAGAGCACCTGCTTTGCAACAATCACTTGCATTGTTGGCCAAAGATTTCAAAAAAGCATTCGATTCAGTTTACTGGGAGGGCTTATGGGCAATAATGCGCAAGATGCAATTTGGGGAACCGTTCATAAAATGGGTGCAACTCATCTACAACAATCCAACGGCGGAGGTCAGAGTAAATGGGTGGCCCTCACGTAATATCCGATTAGGGAAAGGAACCAGACAAGGTTGCCCGCTCTCGGCAATGGTGTTTGCACTGATAATGGAAACACTGGCAGTCCTTCTCCGGGACACCGCCACGTTGACTGGCTTCAGATGGGGGCCGAACTGGGAAGATAGGATATCCCTCTATGCAGATGACCTCTTAGTATATCTGGGCAACCAAGCGACCTCCTGCCCCGTGGTCACGCAATTACTGACTAGATATGGAATCTTCAGTGGACTCAGAGTAAACTGGTCCAAATCTGTGCTGTTTCTGGTAAAAGGGGTAGACTGAATACCAGCACCGGGCTTCCCATATCAAGTAGAAACCACTCAGTTCCGTTACCTAGGCATTCTAATCACCAATGGGCTGGATAGCTATGTAAAACAAAACCTGCATCCACTAGTAAGATATACGAGCAAGATGCAGCCCGCTGGCAAGCACTGCCACTGACATTGCTAGGCAGGGCGGCGCTATTTAAGATGCTGGCCCTACCCCGGTGGTTCTTATACATCCTTCAAAACGCCCCTCTCCATGTCCCCACCGAAGAGTTCCGTAGAATAGATGGAACAACACGTAAACTCCTTTGGGGTGGGAAACACCCGAGGATTGCCCTCAAAACTCTCCAACGCTCAGTCTGGGAGAGGGGAATAGACTTCCAAACACCCAGATCTACTACTGGGCGACACAGATGGCGACAGTCGATGATATATTGCACAAAGACCCGTCCATTCCCCATATAAAAGCTGAATTAGCTGCACGACACGACATGTCCCCGATTGAAAGGCTCTACTGTAAACAGACTCGCCCTCCTGAACACACGATAGTGGCGCATACAGCCCTGGTGTGGAAGGAAGTACACAAACACTTAGGATGGGACAACAAAGTTACCCCAGTCCAACCCATCTGGAACAATGCTCACCTCAAGCCTCAGCAATCTCCTGAAATGGCCCAACTGGGCAACAGCCGGCATACTAACCATTCAGCAGGTATTCGTGAACGATCAGTTGATACAGTTCCCCGAGCTCGTGGCAACATATGGTCTCCCAGACACTGAACACTTCCACTATGGACAATTACAACATGCCCTCACCATACATAGGGCCCAAATGGCGGACATGCCGGAATGTACGCCTATGGAAAGGAATATAGACAGCGTGAACAACAAGGTCACGTCTACTATGTACAACGCTATTTGCCACAAAAGAGCTGCTGAACCTGAAGATGAAATGGGAATGCGACGTGGGCCCAATATTACCCGAGGACTGGATCCCGACTCTGATGTATCCTAGAGACTCTGCCATCTCCGCAAGAATCAGACTCGTTCAATTGAAGATTCTTCATAGGATATATTATCCCCGAGTGGCTTTGTATAACTGGGGCAAAACGACCGACCCCAAATGCCTACGTTGCAAACAGGAAGAAGGGGCCTTCTATCATACCCTCCGTCAATGTACACGTATACACTACTTCTGGCATAAGTGTAGCGAAAGACTCACTAAAGTAATGTCCGGTCCGATCCCAACAGACCCTAAACTCCTCTTTTTGGGCATTGAAGATGCAGTAGACATGTCTCGCTTTGAAAAGCTTCTTCTCTCGTCAGCAACAGGAATTGCCAAAAGGAACATTGCGCAATTGTGTGGCTCGGAAGTTACCCCGAAATATGACCAATGGATGTCAGATGTGGACGCCATCATCCTAATGGAACGCCGAGTCTATCAAGCTAGAGGCTGTCCGGGCAAAGCAGATAGAATCTGGGGTAAATGGGAACAGATATAACTCAGATCCAGAATGGACAACAAGCTTTGTTGCGCAATTCTGCTAAGGCCACGAACGATGACGTCACTCTTTGAGGCTGCCTGAGAACGACTAATACGTAAACGGCCATTTGCTGACCTGTTTGTACCTATTTCTCACAACTGTGTCTCCACATCCGCTTATACTCCGATCATATCAGATTGTACTACTCTGCCCTTTGTATGCAGTTGTATGTAGTTTTATGGTTGTTTTGTATGTTTTTGTATTATCGCAAAAATTGCAATAAAATGTGCTCTTAAAAAAAAAAAAGAAATTATTAAAAAGAAATTGCCCCAGTCTTCTTTTTTCGCAATTTCTTTGTGGAAAGGTCCTTCTTGAGATTTACTCTGCGGGCCAAACCCAGTTTGGTCCCTTTGTTCGCTTCGCCTTTGGCGGGATTCACAAGTGAAGCCCGCCTCTAGCTCCAAGGTGTCTGGGGTGGGCAGGAAGTGAGGGAGGTGCCCGAAACTCCCTGTGCTTAGTCTCCTAGGAGACCCAAATGCACTCTGTAGCGATTGCCCGTCTGACTGTCCGGCAAGGAGAGCCACACTGCTAGGCTGGAATGAATGGGAGAGAACTGAATAAAAGACTTTTGGCTTGGAAGGCAGAGTCAACCACTGGACAAAGGAAGAACTTGAAGAGGATGCCTGCTGCAACTCCTCGACCGCTGATTTGCCCAGTGAAGTCCTGCTGATGTGCTGAAACTCCAAACTCTTATCTACAGAGAAGCCCCAGCAAGAACAACTTCTCCCCTGGAGTTGGTGGGACCAATCAACTCCAAAGTAAGCCACCTGGACATTCTCTCGGAGCTGGTTGACTTTCCACAGAGTTGCTGCTGGAAACCAAAACACAAGGGCGAGGAACACCAGATTGTGTGCGTTGCTTTTAAGCTGGCCAAGACCTTCAGGAAGATCCTCCGGACTCCCGGGAAGCAGGACTGACCGGGCCTGAACCCCCTCAACAGAGTGCGGGACCGCAGAAGCAAAGAAAGCCCATTGCGACAGCCAGGAACCGCAGTGTTGCTATTTGCGATAGACACGACGGGGTGAAACACTTGCCGGTTGCGAGCGGTGACCATCCCCACAACTGAGATCTGCAGAGCTCCTCAGGAACCGAAGTCATCTGCTGCACTTTTTCTTCAATACAAAAAGGTACTGCAAAAGTCTGAGAGAACTTACCCATTGCTGTAGAGTTGCTTGCATCATCTACTACTCACAAGTCTAACGGCCTGTGGCCCTACATGGATTCTTCTCTTTCTTCAAAGACTTTTAAAAACATTGTGCAAAGACTTTTCTTACCTGCAAAGAAGTGCTTCAGCTCATATAGACTTTTGCCCATTGAGTTTGGCTTAACCTGTTTCACTGAATGACTTATTGGGGGATCTGAAAGTAATTACCTGCTTAAAGATTTGTGGTCTCTTGTATGTTCTAATAAACTTTTCCTTTGACTTACTCCTAAATGCAACAGTGATGCAACAAATACACTTCAAAAATACACACTTAGTTTTCTAAATCAGCAAATACCCCTTTGGGATGGCCCACAGACACAACCTACACCCTAGGGTGACTTCAATAGCTGGGGTGCTGGGGACATTAATATATCACTGTTGCATTTAGAATATACGTGTGGAGTGTCGAAGAAAAGAGGTTTCAGAATAAGACAAGTATTCACACAATTATTCTTAACCAGGTATGTACATTCAAAAAGACAACAATGCAAAGCCAGTTAACCATTTCCTGGAAGGAAGGCAAAACATAAGCAGAGAAGAGTCATTCTGGGAGCCAGGCCAGCCAATGTTAAGTTAGCAAAGGTCAAGGTTAATTGAAGCACTTCTTGCAGGGAAGTAAAAATCTTGCACAATGTTTAAGAAATCTATGTAGCAAAAGTAGAATCAAAAATGTAGGGTCACAGGCTATGTAGCAAAGGTAGAATCAAAATGTAGGGTCACAAGCTGTAGGCCTGTGAGTAGCAGAAGATGCAAGCAACTTTACAAGAGCAACCGAGACAAGTCTCAACTGAGATCAAGCAAGGTGGCACAACAAGAGGTAAGTTCTCTTAGGCTGTACAGTAGCAGGTTGAAGAAAAGTGCAGCAGATGGCTTCTGTTCCTGCGCAGCTCTGCTTATCCTGGTTTTCCTGTGCCTCAGTCGTGGGGACAAGAGGGAGGACTTCTGGGGACTCCTGCAGTGTAATGGGATGGTCACCGACCGCAACCGGCGATCTTCAAACAAATGGCACTTTGGCGTTTCAGCTCCTCGCGTCTACAGCAAATAGCAACACGGTGGTTCCTGGCTGTCGAGATGGGCTTTCCTTGCACCTGGGGTCCAGCACTCTGTTGAGGTGGCTAAAACTCGGTCAGTCCTGCTTCCTGGGAGTCTGGATGATCTGCCTGGAGCTCTTGGGCAGCTTAAAAGCAACACACACGATCTGGTGTTCCTCTCCCTGGCTATTCAGTTCCAGCAGCAACTGTGGTGAAAATTAAACCAGCTTCGAGAGGGTGTCCAGGTGGCTTACTTTGGAGTTGATTGGTCCCACCAACTCAAAAGGGAGAAGTCGTCCTTGCAGGACTTCTCTTTCGATACGAATTGGGAGCTTCAGCACAGCAGCAGGGCTTCAACAGGCAAACCAACGGTCCAGAGTTGCAGCAGGCGTCTCTTCCAAGTTCTTCTTCGAATTCCTTAGTCCAGTGGTCGACTGTCTTCCAAGCCAAAAAGCCTCGCCTTTTATGCAGGTTTCTCCCATTCATTTCAGCCCAGCTGTCAGTCACCCAGCAGGGTGGCTGTCCTTGCCGGACAGCCATCCGGCCAATCACCTAAGAAGGCATTCTTGTCTCCTAGGAGACTAAGCACAGGGTGTTCCGGCACCTCCATCGCTTCCTGCTCCCGCCAGACACCCTGGTGCCAGAGGCAGGCTTCACTTGTGAATCCTGCCAAAGACAAAAAACGAACAAAGGGACCAAACATGGTTAGGCATAAAGAGTAAATCTTAAGAAGGAGCTTTCCACAAAAAAATTGTAAAAAAAGAAGACTGGGCCGTTGTGACAAATGGCACCCATGGGTGCTTTACTGCGGCTGCGAACGCAGCCTGCGGTAAAAACACACACAACAGTAGTAAAAAGAAAAACCACTGCCACCAGCCATTCATCGTGGAAAGGGTAACATAAAAATGTTACATGAGAAGCTAGACAAAGAATACTAACTACACCCCCCCACCCTATTGTAAGAAGAGTGTGTGCTGGGTCTAGAAAGTTACAAGTGCAAGTTAAGTTAATTTCACTTTACTGCTCTTGGAAACAGTAGTTTATCCAAGAGAAGGTATTTAAATATTTGGGAAATCTGAAAGACTTCCCTGTGTCACTGCACTGAAGGTGCTTTGAGACACAATGTAAACGACTATGCCTATGGAGTTTGTCAGACTCCACAACCAAATGAAACAGTGTTCAAAATGACAGTAAAATACGAGAGAGTGGGAAAAAGGGTCCGACTCTCTCCGGGTTAAAAATGAAAGTCCTCAAAATCCAGCAAAGTTGCTGGGGGTCTCTATGGTAGAGAGGAATAAGCACATTTCTGAGCCACCTCAACAGAGTACTGGACCCCAAAAGCAAGGGGAGCCCACAAAGTGTCCAAGAACCACGGTGGTGCTATTTGCCAGTAGCTGAAACTGAAAAGTGCCCCTGTATGGAGTAACCCCATTGCCGCCGCCGACCTTCGAACTGCCGTGCAGGGATCCTACAGTCGTCCTCCCTCTTGTCCCCACGACTGAGGCCCAGGAACACAGGAACTGCAGGACTGCAACCAGAATAGAAGCCAGCTGGATCCTTTTCTTCAGACCTAAGCTAAAGTCTAACTGGGGGTACTTACCTCTTGTTGTTTGTAGCTTGCTTGCTCTCACTGGCAACTTGCATTAGCTGCCCTTTGCAGAGTTGCTTGCATCTTTGCTTTCTCAAAAGCCTCCCAGCTCGTGGTCCTACAGTAATTCTTTTCTACAAACTCTCTATAACATTGTGCAAGACTTTCGTGCTATCCACCAGCTCCCCCAGACTTTGTTCAATTGACATTGGCTGTGCTGGCTCCCTGCAGACTCTTCTGACTCTGCTGTCGCTCAAAAAGTCATACATAAATTACTTTTATAGCTGTGAAAGGGTTAACCTATACTTCATTGGGGGATTGTAAAGTGCTCACCTGTTCAGATAACTGTTAACCTTTGTTTCTTTCCCTAACCATTTCCTTTTTCCACAACCTCAATATTGCATTTAAGTGTAAAAGTGATATATTAATGTCCACAGTGTCGTAGCTATCGAAGTCACCTCAGGGAGTAGGAAATGTGTATGTATGTGTGCGTGTGTGACATCTCAAAAGTGTGTGCGTCTACTTACTTAACTGAAACTGAAGGAGTGTATCGTAGAATATTGCCCTTTCTAAAGAGGGCTTACTTCAAAACTGACTGTTAAATTAATACATTATTTTAATAAGAAGCCTCGAGTATAAGTGTTATTTGAATACTTTCATTTTAGGCAGTTACACTAAATTATGCTGATGTGCCCATTTCTCCAATAAAATATGAAAGAAAAAATTCCAACAACCTCTTTTTGGTTCACACAGTGTTTTATCATAGGGTGTCCTTTTGTTTGTGTTTGAATACTTGTCGTCACTGTGAATCTCTATGTTGCACCTCTACAGCTCACATTGACCCCTCTTGAGATAGGTCTGGCTGCTCAGTCACTCTACCAACTTGTGTAGTTCAGCCCTATACCAAAGGTTGGGTTCCCTATTGCCAAGAGGACAAGGCTGGTGTAGTCTCAGACAGGGTTACTGCATACAATCTTGCCTAACATTCTTCAAAAGGAGCATACTGTCTCCATGCGAGTGTGAGCAGTTGAATATTCCTGCATGGTGGGGGTGCTGTATTTGCCAGGCTGTGATGCCCGTTTGAAACAGACTGGATCCGGATGGCAATAGTGCACCCCTCACAGAGGAGGGTGGCAACCTCCTTCTTGCAGCCAAAGTTGAGTTGCGTGCTACCAAAGTTATTCTATTGTAATGCATGCACTTAGTGATGAAGTAAACATCAGAACTGGCCTCTGTGTTGCCTTAACTCGAACAAAGCAAATATCATCTCAGAAATGCATCTTTCTTCCCTTCCAGTTTGTGCTGGGAAGTGTCGTGCCAGACTTAACATATATTGTGTCGCTGCCCAGTGTCCTCCTCCACAGTCCATCCCCCTAGTTACATGCCTCTGCTGATCATTACGCATTAACTCTCCATAAGTAGCATTTTATGTAAATCGTGAATTGACATGATTCACGGGTGATGGCTTGAGGCGTGGAGCGTGCCAATATATATATATATATTTTTTTTTTTAAGTGCCCAGGCCCATTTTCGGGTCCAAGTGCGACCATGGCTTGAATCGACATGTGTCATGACTCTGCAAAAAAAAAAAAAGCAGACACTCTTCCATATAATTTGTTGGAAAACACTTCTATTTGTTTATGCTATTCGGCATTGGTTATTTAATGTCACCTCAACGGGAAAACGATTGCTCATTTTCTTCCACTCCGAGAGTTGCATAAGAGTGCCCAATCTGGCAGGGTTATTGGAGAGTCCTGCGGGTTGGGCTGCCCTTCAGGTATTGGCAGATCCTGAGTCCACCATTATGTTTACAATATATATATATATATATCTTTTTTAAAGAGACATCTTCGCACACAGAGTACTCAAGAACCCTACAATTCATTTAAGACCAATCTGAGCGGTTGTGCTCTTCCTACAGGATGTGGTTCAGACCAATCATTGCAGGTCGTACTCCGTAAGGGGCATGTTTTTGGCCAGACGATTATAACCGCAAATTTAAGTTTCATTGGAAGGTCTTCCCTCCCAATTTATTAGAAGATGTTATGACCAGAATTACCACAATGACGATTGCACTCTCTCCCACAGTTACATACAAAAACGTATGCTGCTTGCCATTTAGAAGATGCTCGTCCAGTTGTTTATTTTCTTTGCATAACGTAATTCTTGGTTTATAGCATGAGAAAAACTACAAGACTGGTTGAGTATTTCTCAAAAAACAGCTCGTCCCAAGGGTGCAAATGTGTTTCAATAACATTTTAAGTTTCCTTGAGTTGGAAACTGCAGTTAGTAATTTGCAACTTGTCATTGCCCATTTCATGTAGTTCTCCAGTTAAGATTTTGAAGTGTGAGCATTTTGTGCCCTATATTTTTGTTCCCAGGAGTATTCTCTATGCAAGAAAAATTAAGCTGTAAAACAGATATATTTTTGCAATACATATTTCTTTGCAGCTAGTTATCTATGGACATTAAAAGATATTAGTTTACTTCTTGAGATTGGGCAGTTTTCTCCTCTGGCACTACATGCACTCCTAGTCCAAACATATCCGTGGAGCTGTGTGGGTGAAAGCATGCGACAAGATGTGTCCGTTTCCTATTTTTTGATGGTAGTATTTTTACTCCCCATTTGACTTTATTGGGAGTATTTGCCTCGGGTAGGGAGTAAAAGTGGCCGATACACCCACTATGTGAATGGTTGCTTTCATGTTATTGAGATTAGCCAAACCCTAATCAATCAAATGCTGCTGAACTCAGATTAGTAGTCTAACTTGCTTGCATGCAAACACATGAAATCAACGGTTTGAACAATCGCGAGTAGTGTGTTTAGATCTATAGTACAGTTCATATAAAATCAAGAATTTCAACTTTACAGGTTAATAAATGGTGCTCCATTCATTAATGTAGTAATGCTATATCTTTTTGTGCAAAAATGTTACCCATTTGAGTTTTAATTGTCCATATTGTCTAATGGCATCATGACACTACAAGTAATAGGGCCTTTTGCTACATGTCGGGCCCTGCAGGGCTGCATACATTGGTATGCATTTAACAGAATACGGTATTAATGTGAGACGGTACATGTATAAATATATATAAAAAACAGAAAGCGTATGATACGTTTCCAGACAAAGTCAGCATACCGGGTGAGGTTTTTTGGTCCCAGCATTATTGCCACTGCTCGACAATGTAGAAGATGCATTTCTTCTGCCTAGGACACAGTTTCATTGTCATACGTTCGTTTATATGCACTGTCAAAGTGTCCTTGGGTCGCATTTCTTGCTATGGCCTCCTCCAGAAAGACCTATTTCTTCATAGATTGTGCAGGCTGCAGTAGGTAGGTAAGATTACTGAATATTATACTGCGCACTGTTGCCATTTAAATGGCGCCAAGGTATGCCATGAGTCTCCCCAAAGTGTTGGGGAGTATTCTGTAGTGAGCAGATGTATCAGACCAGGAAGCATGCAAAGAACGAGTGAAGGTATTTTAAAGAGGTAGGAACTAGCCTGAAAAAAATGACTGCAAAGCTGGAGACGACATACGCTTGCACACTTCACTCATGGAGGGCAGAAATGGCCCTTGGACCCACGTGGGAGGCAAAGTTGGGCACCAAGAGCCACGATGAGAGAAGATCTGGACACAATCACTAATACAATGAAAGCCAAAGGGGGGCAGAACCGAAGCAGAGAAATATGTTTTACAGTGTCAAGACTGGTATGAATGCGTGTTGCAAAATGCTCTTATTTATCGCTTATTGCCTGAGAAGCTATTGTAGTATTTATTCCCCATTATCTTGCAAAACAAATACAATGTGGGATTGTTTCTTACTCCCTGGTGGAGCTCAACTCATTAGAAGAATACATAAGACTAAAGCTACTTCTCGGATGACCCATTCCCAGCCTCTATTGTCAAAGAACACGTCCAAGTTTGGCTTCCTTACTTTTTACAACTGATACATCATTCTCTTAGGACTGGTTGTTTTCCGGGCACCCTGAAACATGGCACGTTTCTCCTTCATTGAATAAAACTTGACCTGAATATACATTGCTTGTCCAACTATAGATCAGCTACATCGCTGCCATTTTTGGGTATGTTTTGGAGAAGGTTGTAACCATCCAATTGAATGATTGGATATTCAAACAGAATCTTCTTGCACCATTTCAGTATGATTTTAGATCAGACTGTAGCACAGAAACGGTTACTTTGCATATTTTAGATGATAACTACCGGATATTGGATGATGGAGGTTCTTGTTTGTTGGTGCGAATACATTTGTCGGCAGCATTCAACACAATCGAACACGAGATCTTGATCCAGAGGTTATCTTGCTGAATTGGGACTGGAGGCCTTGTGTTCCTTCCTGTTGAACCGAAAACAAACTGCTGTGATGGGGACTTCACATTTTGAATATTTTTTTGTTCCCCATGGTCTCACTCTGGGAGCAATTCCATTAATAGTGTGATGACATGGATTTATTTTTGAACCTCAACTGAATATTATTTGCAACAAGTATGTAATTGCTTTTAGAGATTTAATCTTGGATGTCTTTGCAATTTTTTTAACCTAAAAACGAGAATTCCTTTTATTTGTTAACTCTTCTAATAAAATGTTATTTACAAACTGGTTTATTAATTCTAGAATTGTTGGGTCCTCTGCTGAACTTACCATTTCTGCCAAATGGTAGGTCTTTTTATATGTATGATTAAATGCCCTTTACCGCTCAAAAATATTGTGTTGGCAAAATCCTCAAATGTTCTACTTTTTGCTCTAAGAGATGTGAAAAATTAGGATTCAGCTGATAATTATATGACCTCAATTCAATAATTGGTTTTGTCAAGAACCGATTATGGCAACTCGATTTTAATTGAAATTCTACAAACATCCTTGGCACCTTAGAAACTGCACTTCATGTTCCTAGAGCTGGGTACAGGTGATTTTGCACCCAGGACAACAGCACATCTCACATATTTTGGCTTGGACTGCATGATTTTATTGCAGGTCATAATTGGGCAATTGGTTTCTCTAGATTTTTCCCGAACGCGGCCCCATTCCTGCACTGGATATTAAAACCAAGTTTACGGTTCTGGTCCACAATTTCACCATCATTGTTATCAAGTTATAAGCCTTATGGGACCAAACTAAGTCTGCAAGTCCAAAATGCATTGCTTTATAGATGTAAACATGCCCCATTGCATTGGAGATGCGTTTTGCCATGCTATGACTTGCAGCCCTGAAAACATTTTTTAAAAGGTAAATATATATATAGGATTACAAGTCTCAGAAAATAGTTTGTAAAATAATATTCCATAACTGGAAAAGGTATGCAACAGCGACAACGCGCTCTCAAATTTCCCTACTCCTGAGTGCACTGAAGGTTACCGGCAGCCGGGTCTAGTATTATGGGGAACAAGGAATGCCTACTGCTGTTGACTGTTACTTTAAAAGACGGGCAGCCGGGTAAAGCGCAGCCTTGGAAACCTGTGCTTCCACTTCATTGACAGAGGCACTGTCTATATGACATATAAACCCCTATGCGAGTGCACCCATTCGCCTACAGTGAGCAACATTAAAAAACCAGAGAGAGAGTTGGATTGGCTTATTTTCGCCCGGTGACTGACGATGTAGTAAATGATGCGAGCAATCATATATTACAGAATGACACAGATTGGATCACTGCATCATAGAAAGGAGCGGGGGCATGCATATTCGCTCTCTACCTGAACGGCCCGGGGTCCGGTCGCGTGGAAACCTCTCCGCACCAGTGCACACAGCGGATCCTGGGGGGAAACACAAGAGACAGTTTATAGTCAGCTGTGGGCCCGCGGGAATGCTGGGTGCAGCGGCGGCTGCTGTTGCGGGATTTTGATCCACCGCTCACCTTTCCAGCTGAGAGAAACTTCTTGACGGCCGCCATCTTCACTGTGTGCCCTCTATCCTTGCTGCGCCCTTCTCACAGTCACCGCCGGCACAGAGCAGCAGCCCGTACTCCCTGTCAAAAGGTCACGCCTCCCAATCCGGCGACAAATGGAAACCAGAGGACGAATCAGGCTTCGAGCGTAGGCGTAACCACGTCTGGATCAGCGGCCATCCCGGGGTCAGGCAAACTGCCACTCCCACTGCACTGGATCGTTATGACTGGGTCTAACGGGAACAGAAATCACGCCAGTAAAAATGTCTGTCGTGCACATGCGCAGTATTTGCAGAGGAACCAAAATCCAATGTAGTGTTGAATTTACTGTAACACCGACGAGTTCCCCCTAGGCCTGGTCTGTAGTTTGCTCTTCGGCTGCGCGACCAAGGTGGGTGGCTGCACATTAACTCTCACGCCTAGAAGACCCTGATCTGAAACGGCCCAAGCAGGGGACCGCAGTGCACGGTCGTGACGTTTGTCACTCAGCAAGCGGCCCGATTTCCGGGTGAGTGGCAAGTGGCAACGGGGAAATATTTGCTTGGAAGACCTAGGCTGTTAGAGCAAGAAAGTCAATGTGGAGACTACCAGTTCATGTCATATCGGAGCCCGGTGGTGCCTAGGCGGTCTGCGCTTTTAACAGCAACAGAGAGCACGGCGTAAACCCCGTGCGCCGGCGCTGCTTGCATTCATTCCCACTGGTGTTCCTACCAGGGCTTATTCTGCAACCAGAGCCCTCACTTTCAGAAGACGCAGGAAACCTGATAGGTGCTAACGCTTTTTATGCAAAAAAGACGTACAGGGTAGAAGAGATGAACAATGTTTTCTGAGGAGAGCAATTGCCATTTGCATCCATGGGTGGAGCCAGCCTCTAAATATTTACTTAACATTTGTATTGCGCGCCAAGCCCCAAGGCATCAGGGTGCTGGTTATACGGATAGCACTTGGAGCGAGTGGTTACAGAGATACTCAATTAAAACAATACGGTTACATAGATACAGAGGTGTAGAGAGAGATGGAGAGATGCATACAGAGATAGTGGTACATGGGGACTATATGTGTAGGCAGAGGCAAGGGGGTGGTACAGGAGTAGCAGAGAACGGTACGTGAGGGCGGAAGCTAGTGTCTAGGTCTCATTCAGCTATGGTGTCCTGAGAAAATAGGATGGTTTTGAGCTGCTTGCAGAAGACCCCTTATGAGGGTTTTGCTCTGTTTGTGTGAGAGATTGTTCCACTGTTCTGCAGTGAGGTTGGTGAAGCTGGCACCTCCAGCTCTTAGCAGGGGCATCCCATCGCTGCGCCTCCCCAAACACCAGTATGTTTGCCACTTTCACACACCCACCCACCCAACGCCCCCTACCAGACCTATTTACATAAAGTCAAGGAGTTATCTTACAGGTGATCCGTTTCTCCACCACACCGCAGGATCTTCTACGTCGGGTGTGGCTTCTTAAGAACACCGCCCCACCGTCGGGGTCCTGAGGACCCTTCCGGTTGAGCCCGTTCCTCCCTACAGATTACCCTCTGTACCTATGGCCATTTCTTGTTTACCTTTTTCCGTACACATTCCCCAGACACTTTTTTCAGTGCCTCTTAGTCACAGTACACGTTGTCTTCTACACTTTGCTTCCTTTTCATTTTTCGTACCTTCTTTTCTTTAATTCCTGTTCCCTTGTTCTACCTGTCTACCCTTCTAATTCTAGCGCTGAGTGTTCCCTACTATCTACTATTTCCTTGTTCGGTATGCTACTATTCTACTTCATTTCTCTGTTGTTTATTCTCCATTTTAGCCATCATCAATGATCTTGCTCTAACCCGTCCACCCTTCGTTGCAGAGTCTCTTCCTCCCACTTTGGTTTTGTTCCATTTTCCCCGGTCCCCTTGCCTCCATTTTCTGTTCTATCTATTCCCCAAGTTGCCTAGTCTCATCCCCCCCATCCCCTGCCTTGAAGTTCTTCCCCCAAACCACTTAATCCTTCCCTGCCCGAGCCCTTCCCATCTCTGCTTGCTCTTCCCTTTCCCCTAGGTACTTTCCCTTCCTTATTTTCTATCGTTATCCATTCTCCTACTTGTTTCTTTCCCAAACCTTACTGTGACACCTTCTTCTTATTCCCCTGACTTCCCTTCTTTCCCTTTTCATTTTCTTCATCCTCCCTTCCACCCCCCCACACTCCCATGTTTGGGGTTGGAATGACTTCCAAGCACCCTAACCCCTCCCCCTTTACCCGTGGCCTTCCCTGAGTCTAGTACTCCTGGGCGCCGTTGATTCTAAGCTAATGGCTGCGCAGCCCCCTACGGGGTCTGCCAGTGCTTTCAAGCGGATCTCCCCGTGACTTCGCCAAGGCCCTCTGCTGGTTGCCGGCAGCAGAGAGTACCCCCCAGATAACAGGTCGTAGCTCACTCAGGGACCAGGAACTACCCCATTAACCCCATTCAGCCTGCTCAAACACTCGCATTTGCAAGCAACCCCTTGTTCCCGTTGGGGGTGGGGCGATTAACCCCCCCACCACCAAGTAAGAGTTCCCTGCATCATCCTCCCCTCTTCACTGCCCCTTGCACTGAATGACCTTTGCCCCTTTGTGCCTTCATACGCATCCCAAACTTTTCGATGCTGCCTTCCATTCCATGGTCATTAGCGCCGCCCCTACCTCAGACAAATGAGTCTTATCGTCCCGAAAATACCCTGGTACTTGCAATGTGATCAGTGGGTGTCGGATCCATCCCATTCCCTTGATTTTTAAATATGCCTCCATCCTGCAGTTCAACTTCCCTCTTGTGGTTTCTATCGCCCTGTGGCACAATGCCCCTCTCCATTCTTGTCTGGTAATTATTTCGGACCAAATTAGCTCTGTGCCCTGGAACTCCCTCCCTACTTGCGTGAAGGTGCATTGCACCTTCCCCCCCCCCCTTGATACCAGGTTGTTACCCCCCATGTGCAGTACTAAGACGTCATGTGGGTCGTGCTGCCGCAAAGCCCGCTCCATTGTTCCCCATAGTTGGTCCCAACGCAATCCTCGTTTTGCGATCCAGTAAATTTGAGTATGCTGGAAACCCATGTTGCCATCCCTACTCGCCTTCCTCGCTCTCTGCTGCTCTGGCCACAAACGAATGGCCCACGACCCATACCGAAGTGACAGCTGTGATGAGATGAATGCCAATTACCCCTCATGCAACTAAGATTTGATGCCCCACCTCCTCCCTGCACCCGTGATCGCTCGTCCCCTCTCCCCCCAGCCCCCAACGCCCCTTCAAACCCTTGACCCATGTGGCCCGTCCTCCTACCTGATGTAAAGCTTAAATTTGTCTGAATCCCATCTACCTATCCTTTTGATCAGGTCATCCCCCAGTCCTTCCCTCTGTGCTGTTGTGGCCACCCATCCCGAATGAATCTGGGGAATACAATGCTGGGTCAACACCTGCTTTTACCAATGTTGTGGTTAAAACCTTTTCAAAATTGGAACTGCGTGAGAGGCGATCCATCCTCACGCGTGAACAGGTACGCAGACCCTCCTCCCCTTGCCCCCAAGAATGCCGACATGGCCACTACTGGGAAAAAGGCATCTTGGCCTAATTTCCGCAACACCAGTTTTGGATAACCAACGTGCAGTGCTCCCTCCTTTATGGGCACATCATTGATCAGTAAAGCCCTTTGGTCTCGACAGGCCTTTGCTCTGGCCACCAGCTCACTGATCTGTAATGCCCCAAAGAACGCCAAAGCAAATCATGCTTTGAACATTGGGTGTTTGTACCAGGAGTATCACACCGCTCCCAATGCTAACATGATCTTTTTCAGAAGGTTGAAGTGAATGGGCCTTCTGTCGTCGCTGGTCGGAGGTGCCCCCCTGTCCCTGTCCCACCCTTTCTGGACTGCCCTTAATGGAAACCCTTTGGTCGGGTCCGTCCTCCCTGCCAGTTGGCTGTGAAATGCTATTGCACTCAGATGTGCCGCAACCCAGGACTTCGCTTTCTCTGCGATCCCTGGCCCATAGCACAACATGTTGCACCTTCCCTTCCCACCTGTCCAACCCAGTGTCTTTGGTGACATTAAAAAGGTGCTGAAATTGCAGTTGTATCTGTCTCTTGTGCGTCCGGCCAAAGCCCTTGCCGCTAACTGCCTCATGCCTTCTCCGAGCTCACTAAGCGCCATAGTTGATCGTGTCATGATTGCCTGTGCCTCTGGGTGAACCTTCCGAAAACGAAACGTGCCATCAGTCTCCCCTGCACCATTCCCTCTCCAGGTTTGCCCCAAACCCCACCCGCCCTGCGGCATCAGTAAAAAGCTGTAGTTGTGAGCACGCGACCCAGGGTGTCTGCCACAAGCAAACCCTGTTGTAGTCCTCCAAAAAATCAAGCTATACCCGCAGGTCCTCCTACATACCTATGGTCAGCCGCACCCTGTGCCACCCTTTTGTCGCTCCGCCTGTTGCGGCTGCCAAGCGTCTAGCAAATACCCTCCCTGCCGGGAAGACCCTACCTGCAACGTTCAGCCTGCCCACTAGCGACTGGTTTTCACCGTTGTTCTACCGCATGTCCGCGCTGTATTGATGCAATGCATTCTACGATCTTATCTTTTGTCAGGCGGCAGATCCCTAGTATTGTGTCAATCTCAATGCCCAGGTATGTCAACCTTGTGCATTTTGTTCCGCTGCTAGAGGTGCCCCCAGTTCATCTGTCAATCTTTAGAATTTGTTGAGCAGTGTACTGCACATGTCTGTCCCTTGCTTCCCGACAAATAAAAAGTTGTCAAAGTAATGCCTTTTGCCCCCCCCCTACTCTCCATCTCATTCAAATCCCACTCTAAAAAGGAGCTAAACGCCTCAAAATATGCACATGATATACTGCACCCCATCGGCATGCATTTATCAACATAGATTTCCCCCCCTGAACTGAAAACCCAATAAGTGATAACTCTCTGGGTGCACAGGCAGTAGCCTGAATGCCGCCTCGACATCCACTTTTGCCAATAATGCCCCCTTTCTGGCCAGGCTGATTGCCTGATGAAATGATACATAAGAAACTGAGCATTCAGCCTCCGCCAACCAGTCGTTTACTGACTATCCTTTGGGATGCGACAGGTTGTGGATGAGGCAGAATTTCCCCTTTTCCTTCTTGGGGATTACCCCCAGTGGTGATATTATTAAATCCTTCAATGGCGATGTCTGGTAAGGGCCTGCCACATGCCCAAAGCCAACTACTTATTCATTTTTTCCGTTATGAGCTCGGGCCACTCCCTTGTGGACCATAGGTTGTCTGCTGTTCTTGCTCCATGGGGACCTTTATATGGTGTGCAGAAACCCATCATGAAGCCCCCCACCAGAAGGTCCATCTCTTGCAGTAGGGGGTACCTCATGGCCTGGCTCCTCTGTACACCGTGCCCGTTGACCTCTGCAGCCTGCTTGTCTCTGGCACCCTTCAGTGTCGGCACAAGTCAGGTGCCTTGCCAATCTCGGACTCTCTCATTCTTCCAATCTCGATTCACCTGTGTTCTTTTTTTATCAGTTTGAGATAGTAACAAACATCAATATAGAGTCAATGAGATGCATTATAACAATTCAGATGGTAGTTTTCCCAAGAGGGGAAACATGGGCTAGTTTCATTCCTCCTTCTGAAGTCACACATCTTAAAGCCACAGTCTACACCTAACCCTATGCAAGGTTACTAAACGCATAAATAAATGAAAGGAAAAGAAATAACACAAAACATGTGTTCTTTTTAAATGTCCCGGTCTTTCTCTGCAGTTTCCAAAGACTAGAACGAGGCGTTGGCTTGCAGCGGCTATTCATCCTCATTACTGCATCCATCTTCCTCGTCTCAGTACCATAAAGGGCCGGGGGGGGGGGGACTGGAGGTAAATGAAGGTCTGGGCTAGAAAATCCTGGAATTTCAGTATCTATATTACAGTAAGCCATGTAGAAATGTCGTAAAGGCACATAGTTGTCACTAAAAGTTATAACTGAAGGGTTGTCTTGATTGTCTTTTCCTATCTCCCTGGAGCTTGTCCTCTCCCACGTGGTCCTCCCGCAAACAGCCATCTCCAGGGTCAGAGTCAGGTAGTTTCCGTCTTTCCCTGGCCACGTAAGAGTCTTCCTTGCAGGGAATCAGTGACAAGGATGTCAGATTCGTCACAATGTATAGAATTTACGGGGCAAATGACTTTTCTATGGCTGGAACTTTAATTTGTTCCACTGGCTTAAGTGGTGAAACCAGGCTGTGAGCCCAAACAGTGATTTAAGCACTGGGCCACACATCTTCCCATCGATAATTAATATAATGACTATGTATTTTTTGGGTTTGAAAATATTAAATACTATTTTAATAGCGATGCATTTAAAAGTACACAAATGGCATACAGCATAATTTAAAAATACATCAATTGTTTAAGAGTCATGTTGAGCTAAAATAGCATTATAGTTTTTTTCACCCATCCTGACTAGGACCTAGTAAATGCCTGGAAAAGCGTGTGCGTTTTTAAACTGTTTTCACACTGAAAGTGGGTTTTAAAATTACATTTCATTTTTTTTGACTGATAAAACCAATGGAATGTCATGTGCCAGTCTTTCTATGACCCAGCGGAAGTAGAAAGCCCCCACCGGCACCATAGAAGGTAACAATCCCCTCTTTAATGGTGCCTTAGTTCAATTGAACTTTACAAAATATCTAGCTATTTAAAAGTTAAACCTTTGTGTTATGTGTTTTTAATCCCACAGATGCTATGAGACAGACGCTGAATATAACTATAATCCAATAATAACTAGGTTATGTCGTAATAACCTTTCTCTCCTGATGAATGTTCTACACCCTCGTTTTCAGAACAGAAACATGTCGAGACTATTCTCTGGACTAAAAACAGAGACCATAATCTAAGATACATTTATTCTAATAGAACTTGGTACACTACGATTTGCTCTATAAGTACCAAATATGTATGTTTTTTCTGTAAACTTGTTTTAATGTGCTATCCAAGCCTGTTAAGTATTCCCTATCTTATATTGGATGTTAAGTTTTGTATTGTGGACCAAAAATGTAATTACATGTTTTAAACCTTACAATTATTCAAATTGATTTTTATCTTTTAACTACGACTGGTCCCCCCCCTACTTGTTTCATAGAGTCGTTTTTAAACTCTAGCTTCTGTACATTAGCTTTGTCTCCCTAAAATACATTGAGTCTTTCTATCACACCACATTAATTTATTTATTTATTCACATTTGTAGAACGCACAGCAGCCCGTGGTTATGCGTCCTCTCATTTATTACCTCCCCTTCACACCTGTTAAAGGACAATAGTTTCTCCCCAGGCACCCCTATGTCTGAACCATAAACCTCAACTCTCACTTATTGTTATGCTTTGTTGATAGATAGCGAAACTTTATAGGAACCTGCTATACTTCCCTGCGCTTTGACCTTTCACAGGAGAATGTGTGAATGCTGAGCTGGTACAAGGTAATAAGGGACGTTGGCAACTTTGAATACCAGTACTCTCCTCAAGCTCGCAGAAGTACTGGCCCCATTATGGCCAAAAATAAGAAGTGCAAGTACTGAGGTCAGTTTGAACCGGTCCTTTTTAAAGCACTGGCCATAGCAGAATGCAGTGGACCTGGACTAAAGGATGGGAAGGTGGCGTCGAAAGGGCCACCTATCCAAATAAGCACTAGGTCATGAGGGCCCTGCAAACATGGGTAACCCAGCATTGTCTCAGGTGGTCTTGTCTGCATACTGTAATCAAACTCCCTCTAAATCCATTTCTAAATAAACTGCCCTCTGTAAATAAAGTGGTTTCTCACAGTATAGAAGCAGTTCAATCAGTGAATAAAGTACCTTCCTTCTGTAAATAAAGGACCCAGGGGCTGCATGCTAAATAGCTATTCAACCTCCCTGCCTGCCAGTCCTTTGATAATCTAAGGCTATTAACCCTCTTTCTTGATTTCTTTCTGTAGTATTTTGCCATTCGGAAGCTGGTTGGGAGAATTTTCAGTTTCTGTGCTAACTAACCTTCGAGACCCTCGGCTCTTTTGCTAGAATCTGGGGTCTTTTTGATTTTTAACCTCTTGAGTGAGAGTACTTTTTCCACTTATGTGTTTTTCATTTACTTGGATTTTTAACTGTTGAACCCGTGCCATGGCACCCCCACCCCGTGCCAATGCCTTTTTTGGTGATATCGGTAGGTTGCCTTTCAATGCCTTGTAACTTTTTTGTTAAATGAGACCATCTCGGGTAAATTTGGCCCCTTTTTTCCCCACATGTAGGCGGTCGTAACGCCACCCAGGAATCCTAATTTTCTGTAGGGGGATGAGAGAAAATAACCAAAAAGGGGGAACATTTTGGTTTTTTTTAAAAAATGGCAATAAAAGGATGCACAAAGAAGCCAGTGGCTCTTTCCTTGTAAGAGCTAGGAACAAATGGTTTGCTGTGCTGAATTGCCCAATTTCCTGGCTTTCAAGAACAGGTTGAGTGGAAACGAAAATAAATTATTTTGATGTGGTTATCAACCGTTTTGTGAGAGGTAGGCAATTTTGAAAATTTGTGCCAATTGCACATGCGTGGACAGAATGGAGGAAAAGGGTAGGAAAGCCGAATTAGAGGACAGAAAGGCATACATTTCTGAAAAGTAGACAAAATTCCAAGTTTAGGAAGGGGTAATTTGCGCAGGTCAGGCAACAGGTTGGGGAAAATTCTATAGCTTGGGGGAAAAAAAGGTATGTGGTGGACATGGTTGGCTTGGTACGGCAATGGCTTCTATGAATTTTGAGAAAAATAATGCTCTGCTACATTCCCCCGACTCTTGCAGTTAGGAAATTACACATTTTTTGTAGTGTTTCACAAAACAAGCAATACCACAAGCCAAACACTGAGCCATGGTACACAGGAGTGTTATGCTTACGGCCTGAACAGACATACTTGGCATGTGTAAATCAGGAAAACCACTGTGGTGAGGAACTGCAAGCATACATTTTTTTGAAAGAGCACAGGCAGACCTTTTCAAGGGTAGGTGACTTGTGCAGGTTACACAAGTGTATGGTGCCTAAAGAAGCGACTAAATGTAGGGCACATTTGGGAAATGAAAGGGTTGTGTGGCAAAGGGCACCAGCAAATGGGTCGAAACATTATGAAAACCACACAAACACAACAAATGTCATACCTTCCCGCGTTCCCACCGTGTCCCGATGAAAACGTTACCCCGCATGTGTGGGTGCACCTACCTGTGCGCCAAAGGAAAAGCCTAAAACACGGCTCACCCCAAGTCTTTTCAGACAGCTGAATTTCACGATTTTTTCAGAAGGGCACACCATACAGATATGGGCCTACGGTGTCCAAGCCACCAAGGAAAACACGAAACCCCAGGCATTTCCGAAAAGAGGACCCCCATGGGAATCCGCAGAGGTCTGACTTGCGCGAAGCGGCCCAGATTTTATTACCCAAAACCCCTGACAAAGTGAACATTGTGTTTTTCCCCAACAAATATCACACTTTGTCACGGATTGTGGTTAATAAAAACTGGGGAAATTTGCGCAAGACAGACCTCTGCGGATTCCCACGGGTGTCCTCTTTTCGGAAATGCATGGGGTTCCTTGTTTTCCTTGGTGGCTTGGACACCCTAGGCCCATATCTGTATGGTGTGCGCTTCAGAAAAAATCCTGAAATTCAGCTGTTGGAAAAGACTTGGGGTTGGCCGTGTTTTAGGCTTTCCCCATGGTGCGCAGGTAGGTGCACCCTCACAAGTGAGGTACCGCTTTCATCGGGACACGTGTGGGGACGCGGGAAGGTAGGCCATGTGTTGTTGGCTGCGTGTTTTTTGTGGGTGGCCAGAGCGAAATGTCTGAGAATTGTCTCTATTTCCAGCGACATTTCCCTCTGTCCACTCACCGAAACACGCCGCCAACAACAGATGTCAGAACTTCCTGCGTTCCCAAAGGTGTCCCGACGAAAATGGTACCTCACATATGTGGGTGCACCTACCGGGGCGCAAAAGGGAAACCACTGGTAACCCCAAGCCTTTCTTTCGGCACAGCACGTTTCGTTCATGTGGGTAACCTACAGATTTGGGTCTAGGGTGTCGAAGCCAGCAAGGAAAACGGGGAACCTCATGCATTTCCCAAAAGAGGACACCGAACGTTCAGTGCTATGCGGATGACACCCAGCTAATTTTCAGGCTACCCTCGGCCTCCTCCCCCACGTCCCTCATCTCGCACTGTCTATCTGCTATCCAGGAGTGGTGTGTCACCAATTACCTCTGCCTTAATGCCAGCAAAACTGAGAGTCTCCTCATCAGCACACCCGCTCCCTCCTTCCCTGTAGCTGTCTGGCTGGCCTCTCTTTGCCCTCATCCTGCCCCCACCTTTGAAGCTAAAAACCTCGGGGTCATCTTCGACTCCTCATTCTCCTTCTGACGTCTCTAAGAAGTCGCACTACCAACTGCACCTCCTCAGAGGTATTCTTCCTTTCCTCTTCTTCCCCCAGAAGCTCACTGTCTCCAGAGCTCTGGTTCTCTCTAGGCTGGACTATTGCAACAGCCTCTTTCTAAATCTGCCTGCTTCTACTCTCCGACCCTCTGCAACTTATCCAGAACAGGACTGTAAGACTTGTCCTTGGCCTCAAGCCCAGGGATCGTATCTCCCCAGGACTGAAATCTCTGCACTGGCTCCCAGTGGCTGTGAGGATTAAGTTCAAAACCCTCTGCATCGTCCACAAGGCCTTCTGGGGCCTGGGGCCTCAATACCTTCAACTCTCTCTTCCTAAATATCTTCCTTCTCAAGCTCTCTGCTCATCCACCTCCAACTCCCTTAGGGCCAGTCGCTTCCACAAGCAATGAGTTGGTGGTAGATCTTTCTTCGGCTGGGGCCTCCCTCTGGAACAGCCTCCCTGCCTCCCTCAAACTCGAGGAGAACCATCTCTGGTTCTGAAAGCACCTCAAAACCTTTCTCTTTGCTTCTGTCTTTTCTCCTCCTCTGCTCTGCTGACCTCCTGGCTGTTACCGGAACTGCACTGGCGACCTGGACACCCTCTGAACTCGGGCCCAGGCCCCTCCCCGCCAGTGTCACACACCTGCACTGCTCACCTGTCATCCCCGCACTAGGGGACTGATTCTGTATCCCTACAGTCCCCCTACCAGTCATTGACACCTGATGTATGCACTTACCATTAAACTTGCCACTTGTTGGACGTACTTATTGTTATCTTTCTCATGTACAGCACTGTCCCTGCCCCCTCCCATGCACTTGCGCTATCTGAATGATCTGAATGACACCTGACCTAGTAGGATCGTTGTCCGTCCTCCCTTGGTTCCCCTCCCTTGCCTCGTTGCGCCTTGAAACAGAATAGGCGCGTTGTAAATGTCATATCATATCAGATCTGACTTGCGCAAATCTCCCCAGAATGTATTACCCACAAGCCCCGCCAAAGACCCACATAGGGGAAGGGTGCCCGAGGCCAGGGACATTACCGCCGACTTTGCTGGGGCTCTGGCTGGCCTGCGTTACAGCTTCTCCCCACCAGGGAGTCACGGCAGTTTGCCAATACCTCCCGAAGGGAAAAGCTGTAACGCAGCCCAGCCACAACTCCAAGACGGGTGGAGGTGATGTCCCCGGCCTTGGACATCCATGTACCATGTGGGTGTACCATCCCCTAAGCACAGCGGCAGCTCCAGGGAGCCCCGGCAGGTGACATCTGCAACATAGCACAGCCAGAGGTGCAGCCTGGGCTTGCAGATGGACAACCCACATGGGAGACATCCGCTCCCAGGGAAAAAACAATGTTCTGCTGGCATGGGGGGCAATTTGTGGCCTGCCCCTGCAATTGTGTCCCAGCCCACCAAAATATCTGCCCAGACGGTCCATTCCCACCCGGACCACCGACAATCCAGCCCCATTCTCACCCACCCCACTGACAGTGGGCCCTACCCATAGAATAATAAAAAAACAGTACTTGCATAACATTGCAGCTGCTCGCGTAGAAAAAGCTGTAAACAAAACAAAAAACATTTGTTACCTACGGTCACCCCAGCAAAAACAAATCTACACTCATACTTTCCAATCATGCCACCCCTGGTCGTCTACTGAACCTCACCCCCAATGAAAACACATTTGCCCCTTCCTAGGGGCAGAAATCTGCCCCTAGGGAGGAGGGCTGCATGAGGTGCCCCCCCACACTCCATTTGGGGTTGGTGGAGAGGCGCACCCCAAACCTTCAGACAGGCCCCCAATGGATGGGGCAGTAGGGTTTGGGCACCATGGGGGCAGATTGGCACACCAATGTGCCCATCTGCGCCAAGGAAAGTTTGGTAAACAAAGAAAAAAACTCAAAATGGCAGACTGCACTTTAGGGGGGGTTTAGGGGCATCCGAAACCACCAGGGAATTTTGTAATGTGAAGGGGGGTGAACCATCGTCGTTGGAAAGGGGAGTCTCCCCTTTCCAACGACACCTGCCTTGATCTCCGGCTTGAAATACAGCCAGAGATCAAGGTAGAGCAAGGTGGAGACTCATCTTGTGTTTTCACTTCGGCAGCCAAAAAAGGGCTGCCGCAGTGAAAACGCTTTCACTTTCATGTTGGCGTGCATTACGCACGCTGATGTGAAACTGAAGGTAATCCAGCCCCCGGGCAGTGAGGAGGGACCTCCCCCTCACATAACCCAGGGGTTGGATTACTGGTGTGAGCGATCCCTTTTCTCAGCTGCAGTCATTTTTCCAAAATGGCTTCTGTCTTCTTTTTTTGCTATTTCCTATTTGTTAGTTCCGTCTGGGCTTTTACTCTGTTGTTTAAACTAGGTTTGAGTCCGTTGTTTGTTTTGCCTTTGGCAGGCTTCAGCGTGTTTGGGAAGGGAGCCCGAAACTTCTCTGACCTTCATTTGTAGGCATGCCTGGCCGAAACTAGTTCCAACTGGGCACGTGGCTGTTCTAGAGGATGCCCCCTGTTTGGTTGACAGCTTTAGGGCTGTGAATGAATGGTATTTTGCATAAAAGGTGAGGCTTTTGGGACTCCAGGCAGAGTCGATCACTGGAACATCATATCCGATGAAGAGAAACGCCAGCAGCACCTTCCTGGACTGCAGAAGCAACTGTGCTGACCCTGTTTTCGTTTTGAAAAGGAAGATCCATTCAAGACAACTTCCTCCCTTGGGCTGGTGGGACCAACTATCCCTGAGACCTGCTTCATTTTGGCTCATCCCCCGACTTGCTGCCACTTTCCTAGGCTGCAGAATCCCAATGCCCGGGGACCCCTGAACATCATTGATTGCATCGTCTTGCAGAGAACGAATCCGGCCAAAACTTCGTGGGCACCTCTAAGGACCCCCAGAAGCAGGAATTCTTCATCAAGAGTCCCCTCATCAGAGTCCAGGACCAAAGGGCTGACAACCCCAACCGGAGCTATTCGTTTCTCATTGGCATTGAGAAAAAGACGCCAAAACCACAAAGAGCCGCTGAATCGTGTGGAATCCTTTGCTGCCTAGTCCCTTTCCAGAGTGCTGACACAGAAGTCCCCCAGGCGTCTTCCCTTTTGTCAAAACGACGCATCTGCATCACTGCCTCCAGGAAGGCATGCAGCTAGAACTACTACTTCAATTCTAAGATACAGTGGGGCTTTGGGTATAACTACCTTTTGCTATTTGTAGTGCCTTCAAATCGCCTCTGCAGGCCTTCCAGCTTGTGCTCCATCAAGTGGGCTCCCCTTGAACTCCTGTGATTTTTCAAAGAACTCCTGACTGTTTGATAACATTTTTCCAAGAAAACCTGCATCAGAACTGGAACTGTCACATTGACTTTGGCTCTCCTGTTTTCCTGAAGGCTCTTCTTCTGAACCCTATTGCCTTTGGCAGTGCTTGTTCGCTTACAGGTTTTTAGTTGTTGACACTGTTGTTGCTGTGATAAGACTGCCTACATCCCTCTGGGAGAAACTAACTATTTAACCAGTTGAAAGTGTGTTCTGCTTTAACTTTAACCATTTCCCCTCCTCAACCCAATTTTGTAATGGTGAACAAAAATAAGTGCTGTTTGCTGGAACATGTTTAGCATAGAAACAAGGTAGTCCTAACAAAAGGGGGGCACTGATAATGGCAATGTACAGGGTGAAGCCCTAACGGGCTAGTGTTTAACACAAAAAGAGGGCAACACACACCTGTGTATGGTTTTCAAAAGAGCAGTGTATGATCCCTTGATCAGAGATGAACATTGGAGCACAGTGACTGTGGAAATACAGCGTGGACCTGGAGGACAGAAGGATAGATTGAAACAGCTTTCTGTCCCTATCTCCAACCTAGTGTGGAGACTTTCCTTAGGTAGCGCTGATGCACCGCTTACAAAAAAGAGGATAGGAGAAGATGGTAAAGAGAAATCATTTTTGAAGTATCGTAACAAGTTAAGAATTGTTATACCTCTGTATATCCCAAGTCACTGCTGTCGTGCTGGTTAGGTATGGGCGAAGAAGTGTTTAAAAAGAGTACAAACAACTAGGGTTGAAACACATAAGGACAAAAAGTCGACCACCTACTTTGGGTCAAATATTTTTAATATCCCGTAGATAGGTCGAACCGTCCTAGGGTAGCTCTGATCTAAAAATTCAAAAGCTTGAGAGAAGTCCTAAAAATAGGCAATCTAGTACTCAGGACAGTCCTCTTAAAAAGCAAACGAACAAACAAGCAGGTTGGTGGTTAACAATGTTCAATCACCAATTTCATCCACAGTGTGAATACTTTACCCTGCTTCTTATCGCCATCGCAGGGAAGTTCGAGAAGAGAACCTATGGACACACAAAAATATAATTCATAGTCACTTATCAGTCACTGCCACAGGCTCAAAGTGCTCAGAGACAACAGTATAGGTTATTGTGTCTCTCTACAGTTCAACGGAATTGAGAACTAACCATTCGTCACACATAAAATCTTTAATCAGACAGGTTAGCATTTGCATCAGGAAAAAACGTTCCTATGCACAGCTACCAATCAGTCCGAGAGTCTTGCAACTAGTCAATTCTCTTAACTAAAAGTGAAGAGTAATCTCAATAGGACAACATTCAGTAAAAAACAAGGACAATCATATACTGACCTTGCAGCTGTCATGGTCAGCTGTATTCCTAAGGTTTTCAAGGTTTTTTAGCAGGTAAAGGCTGGTGTCCTTGTGTGTCAACAACACAGTATCACAAAACAGGTTCTCACGAAATAGGTTGCTTCTACAAGAAACAAGGGGAGGAAGAACAAGGGGGGGGGGGGCGTTACCAACAGCGTAGTTCAAAAGTGGTTTAAAAATGGTACACCCACCCCCCCCCCTTTTTTTTCCCCTTTTTTTTTGGTGTGTAGTACACCCCCTTGCCCTCTGTTTTCTCTCATTGTGGCTATCTATGCCCCACCGATGGATTTGGAAGAGGTTACAAACTGTGGGTATCATGTTTGGGCCGTTTGTCAACTAACTCCTCAGCTTTTATATTTCAAGAAAGGCAAAGTTGAAACGGCACAACCAACTTTTCATTGGTTATACAAGACACAAACTAGGTCAGTCAGTTACCAAACAAACTCTATCCAGATGGATCATACTAGCTATTTCAGAGTGCTACAGGCTAGCTGGGAAAGATCCCTCAGAAGTCTTAAGGGCTCCTTCCAGTAGGGGTATGGCAACTTCCTCTGCCCTTCAGGGGAGATCCGATAAACGACATTTGCGAGGCAGCTACCTGGTCCACTATCCACACGTTCACAAAACATTATTGTTTAAAAACCTCTAACAAGGAGGGAAGATTTGGATAAGCAGTTTCTATGCTCCATTCTTGACAAACATTAACTTTCAAATTTCTACTCCCTCCTTAAAAAGAACTTAATGCTGGTTTGGGACTCTATCATAAGATGAGGAATACGTTGAAGGACATAATCCATTCTAAGAACAAGTTACTTACCCGTGGTAACATTCTTTCGACTGGATGTTCCTCTGACGTATTACTCCTCGCCCTCCCAGCCTAACCCACTGTAGAATTATTGAGCTTTGGACTTTACGCAGCAAAGCCGGTTCCCCCATGGATCCCTGTCCCCCAGACCTACACAAATCAATCCTCGCGCAAGGAGCACCCATGGAACACTACAGAACCCTTTTCAACCAATCACTATTAATAGTTAAAGTACAGCAATCATTCAAATCGTCATACATCAAGCTGCTCCTCAAGTCACAGCAGGCAACGTGCAAGACCTCGACAACTACAGACCCATCTCAAACATTCCCTATCCAGCGAAACTTCTCAAAACCTACGCATCTAGAACAATACAAGATTACATAGAAGAACACCTTCTGCTGGACCAGGCACAAGCAGGCTTCAGACCGATGAGAGGAACAGGAAGAGAAACAGCACTGCTCTCAATCTGGGATGACGTGAAGAGTAATGCAGACTCAGACACAAGCGCAGCTCTAATACTTCTGGATCTCTCAGCAGCATTCGACACGGTCAACCATGACATGCTCATCAGGAGATTGGAAGAAATGGGAATCACGGAATAGCCTTACACTGGATTAAATCTTTCCTAACAGAAAAGAAACCGTCTGGATCTAACCCTTCTAATCCGCCCCAAGGGAATCCACCTGTGGAGTACCACAAGGACCCTCCCTATCTCCACTGCTTTTCAACATATACTTGGCTCCACTAATCAAGCTAATCCATTAAAAGACATGGTATCTCACATGCTAGAACACACTGATCATCTACAAAGTACAAAACATACCTGAAGAACACAAACCTGCAAGAATGCCTACAAGAACTCTACGGCTGTATCAACCTCGAACTCAACCCTGGCAAAGCAGAAATAATGGTTATATCCAAACAGCCACTACATCCTATGACCAGCATAACTAGGAACAGCACCGACACCATCAACCACAGTAAAGAACCTTGGAGTCCTGATGGACAACAAACTAACGCTTGAGCCACAAGTAAATGCTCTAATGAAGAAATGCTTCTTCCTCCTGCATACCGTAAAAAGGTTCCTTCCGTTCCTCTCCTTCACCCCAAAAATACTCGCCTTCATCGCACTCGTTATGTCCAGAGTAGACTACGGCAACAGTCTATACCAAGGAATGCCAGACCGCCTATTCCAGGCTGCCAACTTCAAAAACTATAGGCAGGCCAAAATGCAGCAGGCAATTGGGTTGCCAGCTCTCAAAAGGGGGCTCTCTATCAGGGGCGCTCGAGAGCCCAAAGTAGCATGGTGGCTCCATGCCTGATTCTTATATTCTATTGAAATCCTGATGTTCCTGGGTGACTACAAGACTCAAAATCTGGGGCACCTGCATCGTACCGGCAGCCCAACGATCTTGGTGAATCTCAGCTGGATTGTTGAGAGCGATCCCCGGCAATTGCAGCGGCGGTGGTGTGCTGGCATGAGGCCTGCCAACCTAGTCAAGAAGATATCGTGGTGGCGGGAAGGGAGGACTAGTCCGGCGTGTGAGGAGACTGGGGTGCACAGACCATTCTGCGCACTGGTGGCCAGGCCGGCACCAGCAGAGGGAGGAGGAGATCCGGGCAGGAGCTGTTAGCCGCACAAGTGAGGATTCATCTGGCAGCAGATATCCGAGCCCAGGGAGTACAGAGACCCGGCCCGTGCCACGGTGAGTGAGCCGGCAGCAGAGGAAGATGGAAGGGAGCACTCGGCAGGCACGCCGCTTGTTGTTTAGGCAGAGTGGGCATAAGTGCGGGCCAGCCCGTACCATACAGTGTGGACTGTGGGGGAGGTCCTTTGAGGTCTAGAGAAGCAAGCACTGCTGCGGAGATCACCCGCCGGCGGCCTGTAGAGGGACAGTGGGTCGTGGCCCGGCAGCAAACATAGCAGGCTGATGCAGGAAAGCAGGGACACAAATCTCAGGTGAGCCAGCAACGCCAGTGAGTTGGGGAAAGCTCACTGTAAAGATGGCTCACACACACTTTCCAGTGAACTAATGTGTGTTGATTTCGCAAGTTACATATGATATGATAGATTATTATAATTATTAACACTCTTAATACCCAGAGGTTTTTAAGCGTGGACCCGGGGATCGAACCTGTGGTGTTCCATGTCGTCTTGCTTCCAAGGCAAGCACGTTGCCCGTGAGCTATCCTCCCGAGATGCGTAGTAGTAAAAAGACCCCCAACACATCCACTCCAAGTAAGATCACCAACCGTCGTAATCTGGAACATAACATTCTATCCTATGCTGGGACAATCCATATTCCATCCCGATGTTCCACATTCTAGATGAAAATACATTGCAACACATCTCCCTCCCTTGCCCGTCACATTTATACCGTTACAAAGGTAACTATATACAATGAACAGTCCCTCCTCCACCTATACCGGAGGGAATAACATCTCAATTTCTGTCAATTATAGCATTATAGAAAAAGTCATATGTAGCGTGCTATACCACTTATTGCATTGACTTGACTTTTGCCACCCTAGCCATGTTCCACACTTGACCTCCCTGCACCCTCACTGCACCGCTCAACACCTGCGTCACCTGAACTGGTTTAGGATATAACACATCCCCCACACTTTTCTTGATGCGTATCCCATAACCCACTGTAACTTCCAACATTTTTCTCCCCAACTTCTCATTCATCTTTCTTACCCAGTCATCTTTCTTCTTAACCATCCTTTCCATCACTTCTTCCACAGCACAGTCATATTTGCGTGCCCTTTCTAACCAAGGTGGAGAGACTTTGGCACTCTATTTCCTCCCCCTCATTAGTTCAAAAGGACTCATACCCGTACTTGTATGAGGAGCCAACCATAAAGCATACAACCTATCCCATTCCTGTCCCTCCACACGCTCCTGCCATCCGTACAGCCCCCATTACACATAGCTTAACCCTTTCTACCATCCCATTAGTTTGCGGCTGATACAACGCAGTCTTGCTATGTTTTACACCACACAGCTTGGAAATATCCACCAACAATTTTTCTCCCATTATCGGTGAAAACCGAGATGGGCAAACCTTCCCTCTAAAATATGCACTGCAAAAATTCCACCATGCTATGAGCCGATATTTATTTCGCACAACCCTCAGGATCATAAAGCCACAGCCTTCTACTCCGCTCTACAAGATATGCAGTTGGCAAAAATTATTGATGAACCCACCCATACCAAAGGTAGAATCCTGGATTGGATTTTAACCCTGAACACTGAAGTATCCCTAGAAAATATCAGTAACACCTATTGGTCAGATTGCTTCCTAATCCGCTTTAATGTCTCGACCGGCAAACCTCAAGAAGTGACATCTTCCCCTCCCACCATTCCAGTACTAGTAAGAAATTCACGTGAACTCAGGCAGGATAAACTTATTACTAGAAGCTCAACCCAAGACTTCCATTCTCTCCGGTTGCTGGAAATTGCTACAGCTGTCTTTTCGGTTTCAGCTCAAGATCTGCACCCATCTTGGGCCAGTAAACTTACAATAAGAGTCTCTCTTTGGTCTTCTTGGAACTCAAGTGACCAGCCAGAGGGATCTCATGTGCTAGTTCTAAAAAACTTGGTCCTGGGGTACTACCAGTCTCCTGAAGTCCCCTGAAGTAGACTGAGTAGGCCCACTGTAAAGGAGCCCATCCTCCCAGTAGAGTCTATGCTTTTCTTGCTCTTGTCCATCCAGCTGGGAATCTGTCTGCTTACACAGACCTTCTAGAGAGGGACACGCATTATCCTCTGCTGAAATCTGCCCTAGTGGGTCCACCTTCTGCAAATAGTCTGCAGCTCAGGATGGTCTCCAGGATCAAGATCTTCCAAGCAGGGAAGGATTCCTCCCAGTTCTGTTTCACCAGTAGCTGGTTCATCAGGAGTCTGTTAACCACCAACCCCGCCTCAGCTGGAAGTGACTTGGGACTTTCCTCTTGGGAAAGTCCCTTTCTTCAGAACAGGTTTGGGCTGGGGCCCTTTTCCTTTCCTAAGACTCTCTCCTTGGTCTCCTTCTTCTTGTGAGAAGTGGAAGGTTGGCCTGTCTGTTGCTCAGAGATATTAGATTGCTCCTCAATCTCAGATTGAGAGTCACTTAAGGTTGCCTGGCCAATCTTGTCAGCTCCTGTTGCTTTTTACTGGAAGGCCTTGGGGTCCTGGAGCCCACTCCTAAAGTTTTCAAATCATTGCCCAGCAAGACTCTCCCAAACACTTCAGATTGCACACTAACAGGAATTCTTACGGTTATATTGCACGGAATGAGAGCTGGCAAAATAGGGACCATTTGGATAGGGCCTCCAGCAAGCTTTGTGGGCACTCTGGGTGCCCTAGCTAGGTTTGAAAAAGCTTTAATCAACCACCGTGATGCTGGCCACAGTGTCTCTAATGGCAGGAGTAATATTCTTTAGTGTTGTCAGGGATTGTATTATAAACCTCAATATTCTGTTCCCACAGACCCAAGGAAACTAAAGAAATACTAGCTTTAACTTCAATGGGTTCTTCAGCTAGTAGGTGAAAGTGAGAACCTGTCATTGGAGCTTCCTCCTCTGGGATGAAGGCTAAGGAGACAGATTGGACCCAATCTAGCCTACAGCGTGGGCAAAACTTTAAAGGTGTCCTCTCCATAGCTGAGGCAATAATAACTGGTGATAACAACCCCAAGGGAAATATAGGGGAGAAAGAAAGACATTCTTAAAGAGAAGATAAAAGTTCGAACCCCCACTCTCCCTACTGTATGTTGGCCGGCGAGGCCAGGCCACGTGTTCGGCAGCACCGAAGGATCTCCTCCGTCGAAAACTTGCTCGGCGGAGAAACAGCTTCACAGCTAACGTCGAGGCGAGGGATCTTTAACAATATAATAAGTATAATTAAGGACCAAGGTCCGTAGTAAGTATTTGCAATGTCTCTCTAGGAGCTCCGTGTAAGGCGACCAGAAGCTGGGCGGAAAAATACAAACAGAGGGACCTCGACGCGTGAGGGATTGTGGGTACAACGCACGTCACTATAGGGATAGTGTTACAGACACGCCTTGTCGACGTCCCCTTTTTCGACTACGAAAAACAAAATGCAATACTCCGCAGTGACCACTGGATGTCGGACAGCATGTGAATCTAAGCAGATACAACCATCAGAAATGCTTTTACGGTAAGTAATGCATTGTCATATCTGAGGACCATCAGACTGAGAAGACCCTGAAAAGGAAGCGGATTCAAGGGACATTTTCTTAATCTCATATTCATGTTGCATTTACCTTTCTCTGTGCCGCATTCTTTCAAGAGATTGATAATCTGGGTTTACATTGTGACCCAGCAGGGTTATGGTGTGAGGTAACTGAGGTACAGGGGAAAGCTGTAGATGGTGTGTTGGCAGACGCTTGTGAACCCCCTCCACTTTCTGATCCATTAGACAGGTTAGAACTAAACCTTCATCCTCAGAATTCTCTTCCATATCAATGTTGGGAGTAGGGGTTACAGGCCTACTCCCAAGACTTTGGCAATTTGACCTTTGAATTAAATCATGTTTTCTTCCCTTACAACTCTGGCACCTTTTATTTACACAATTATTCTAGTTGTTCTACTGTAAGTGAGATAAGGGCATGTTCATTAAAATTACCATTTCCCTTTGGTACAAGTTACTTTTCTTTAGTACAGCTAGCCTTGTGGATGGATTTCTTGGACACCAGTATTGCCAATAGTCAATGTAATCCAGTCTACACCAATCCCACTGCCTGCCACCAGTGTTGGGTATGTTTTTCTAAAGTTCAACTGGGGTGGGATTTCACAAGACTTATCTTTTGGTATTAGGGACCCAACTCTTAATATAGGCCTGTACTGCACAATTCGGTTGATTGGTTGAGCAGCCAGGCCTATTTTAGGAGGGAGTTATGTGAGCTGCAGAGCAGTAAAAAGAAATCGGTACATATAGACCCAAGAAAACACTTACTCAGTTATATTGCAATATATATATATATATCTATCTATATATCTATATCACACAAGCAAATCTAAAATGCAACGACTAACAATAACAATGCATTAGAAATGGAGTCAAATTTTAGAAGGAACAATAGTGCAGGTGAGTAACTTTTCAAATACTTTTCATAACTTTTCATATCCAGCACACAGAGTGACATCAGTTAGGTCAGTAAAAGCACTTGTACGCATCACCTTTGCAAAATTGAGTATGGAGGCAAGTAAAGGTTAGATGGAACACAGCTAGCAACTGTTAATAACAAGTACGCTCTCCCAAGGGAATTGGGCAGTCTGTTTCCTAACAATAAAAGTGTTCACAATTAGTCTATGGAGGAACCAGCATTGCCAAAGCCAGTAGGATCAAGAAGGATGGACCTTTGGGAAAGCCAAAGTCAAATGGACAGCACCAGTTCTAAAGGAAATCTTCAGAGGAAAGTTAGTTTATAAGTCAGTTATTCTTGAAGAAAACGCAGGAGCTCAAGAGGAGCCTTCCCGATAGCACACAGCTGTAAGACCTGTACAGTGGAGTTGAGATCAACTGAAAGTGAAGAAAACGGCACACCCAAAGCAGGGAAGCACTGAAAATGGTCCAAGGTAAGTACAACCCAAGCCCCACAGCACCTTGAAAGTGAAGAAGAAATTGTAGTTGGCTTCCTTCTAGGTGCAACGTTGCAGACCCCGATTCCTGCTCCTTGGTCATGGTGACGAAAGGGAGGACCTTTGGTGGGCTTCTACGGAAGCACTCTTTAGAAGGCGTCGGCAGCAATGGATTCAGCTTACTTCAGCGGCTTTGTAGCTTTTGGCGCTTTTCTCTCAGTGCCAAGAAGAAACGAATATCGCTGGTTGAATTCTCTCTGCTTACTCGTTCTGGTGAGGTGACTTTTGTTGAAGAACTTCTGTCTCTGGAGGTCCACACGGATGCCTGCAAAGATTCTGCCAGGTTTCGTTCTTCGAAGACGATGCACTCGGTAATGGTCCAGATACCCCGGGTTCTGCAGCCCAGGAAAGTCGCAGGACGTCGGTGGATAGTCCAAAATGAAGATGTTCTTGAGGCTAGTTGATCCCCCAGCCTAAGGGAGGAAGTCATCCATGGTGTGTCTTCCTGTCGATTTTGAAAACTGGTTCAGCACAGCCGCAGGGCTTCACTGGTGCCTCTGCGGCCCTCAAAGGTGCTACTGACGCGTCTGCTTGTCATCTGCTTTGGATTCCTTGTTCCAGTGATCGACTCTGTCTGTAGTCCCAAAATCCTTGTCTTATATGCTGTAACCCATTCATTCACACTTGGAGCTGTCAGTCACTTGGGGAGTAGATGTCTTGCAGGACAGCCAGCCGCCCAGTTAGAACTGGTTTCAGACAGGCATACCTGCAGACAAAGGATAGTGAAGTTTCAGGCTCCTCCCTCGCTTCCTGCCTTCCCAGACACACTGGAGCCTGGGCGGGTCAAAAGGTAGTAAACACAAATTCGCTGTCACCAGCCATTTAAGTTTAGTCAGTGTAACTAAAAGTGATATGAGTTGCAATGTAACCCCAACCCCCCTCCCCCACCCACGCACCCTAGATAAGAGGGTGTGTGCTGGATCCACACAAAAAAAATGGAAGTAAGATCCAAGTTATCTTACTATTCTTGGGGATGCCTGTATTAAACTTAATGGACTTTACCAGACTCCATAAAACAATAAGAATTACAAAATCCCAGTCAGAGAAAAAGAATGAGTGAGCTAGATTAAAATCAATATAGCGGGTAGATTAAAATCAAAATAGTTTGTAGTCCAGCAAAAGTGCTGGGGGTCTCTCTGGTTAAAGGGAATTATCATAGAAACTGAAAAATTCTCACTAACAGGACCCGTCGAGGCTGCCCCTTCTCACCGCTCCTGTTCGTGCTGGCAATTGAGCCACTGGCCGCAGGGCTAAGGGAACGACACCTTGAGAGGGGCATCCAGTTTTATACACACAGAGTTCTACTTTCTCTGTATGCAGGCTGACGATATAGCCTTATTTGTGAAAAACCTGGTAGAGCTACTTAATCCCATAGTGAGGCAGATAGTCCAGTTTGGGGAACTATTAATTTTGACAAATCCGTGATCTTCCCATTAAAGAGTGGTGTAGTGCCCTTTGGGGGCGACTATGGGTTATGCTGGAAACAGGTTCACACTAGGTACCTTTGGGTGGAGATATCGCGAGATCCGGAGGTCTTGTTCAAAGAGAACTACCAGAGGGCAGAAGACAAGTTATAGCATCAACTAGACTGGTGGATGGGCATTCTTCTGTCGCTAATGGAGAGGGTTGTGGTGTTAAGATGGAGGTACTACCTACATTTCTATATCTATTCCAGAACCTTCCAATCATCCTCCCCAAACACTTTTTTTTTTTAAGAAGCTGCAGGGTATCATGCTAGGGTTTTTGTGGGCAAGAAGGGTCCCGAGGTTGAGTTGTGGGGCCACACACACACAATACCATTTGGGTGGGGGGTCTGGCGCTCTCAGACTTTGAGTACTATTTTTGGGCAGCACAGACCCACTTAACACTCCTTTTGGTATGAGGAGACGCAACCGCAGGCCCCATGTACTAGTTGAGAGATCACTGGCAGCGCCACACCTACTCCGGGCAGGGGTCCTTGCACAGGGCAGGCAGCGGGGGGTGGTGAGAGGCGCTGTTACCTCCTTCTATGTAAATAAATTCCTGATCCTGGAAGAATTCAAGGGGCACGGGGCCTAACCTCTCTGAATGTTTTTCTATACTTAGGATCCGGAATGAGTTACGCCCCTTAAACCACCCCCCTGCCCCACGCCCGCCCCCCACACGTTTAATCAGCAGCCTCCTACTTTCCCATTACTGCGCGAGGTGGTGACGGGGCGGGGGGAATGTATCTCCCAGATCTACAAGAAAATGCAGGCCTCTTTGCCTGCGGGGGGCAGAAAACCTAGAAACGGACCGACACCTAACACTCTGGTTCTTCCGAACTGCACACACCAACACTGCAGTAAAGCTATTTTGCCTTTTCCCTCTCTCCCCACTAACCTAACCTACTACCCTCTCTTTGGGGGCCGTTAGAGAGCCTGGAGAACATGCAAATGTCAGTGATGGGTGGTATAAAACCAGTAATAACACAAATCAATTCTAAGAATCCTTATTCAAGGATTGATTTCTGCCCATTTCACAATTAGGCTATTTTGTGCTCTGGATTACCTCCTCAGTCTGGTCTTCCCTTCATTGTACACATTCTAAAGATTTCTTTAATATTTTTGCGTCCCTAATACTAGGTCAATTGCAGACTTTACATTTTCAAAATGTGGTTCACTTAAAATACATTACTGCCCTGGGCTTAAAGCTAATTGGCAAATGTATCCTATTGTTCGCTGGCTTCTCTCGAGGTCCCATATTGATTTCTTCACTGCTGAGCATTCCCTCTTTCTATCGGCATTCATTTGTGCAGTGCAGACTAGGTCATTCATTCCTGCTTGTACCTCGCATCTTGAATGCATTTCTCTCACATCCTGTTAAATCTTAATTCGATTGAAACAAAAACTTGGTTTCTGATTCTTTTGATAACCTTTTAAACAAATACCTACTGCTTTTCTGTATTTTATTTTCATTACAAACCAGAACAAATTATTTGTAGACTGAAATCATGAAACAAATTTAAATGTAAGAGTGAGAAGATTTGGAATAACTGTTCAGAGAGAGGCCCCTTGTTGCAAGTCTTGTCAGTTTTGCGATGTATGTAAACCATTTAATTGCTTCGCTAAGGTCCCCCCCCCTCCTTGTTTGTGCTGTAGGTTTATAATAGTTTGCTTTGTCTTTTGTAGGTGAAGTGGGGTGTATGCATACATCAGTTTGAGGTATTTTACTCTTATCGTAAATCAAGCATTGGAGCAAATGGATAATGGAGACTGGGGGCATCTGGTAAGCAATGTTGAACTAACGACTTGGCGATTAGAAATTAAGAGATGGCTTGTACAAATGCTAGTAATTAGGACAGTGTGTATGAATATAAAATAAACAGCTACATGGTGTGTATCCATATTCATAAATCTGCCTTTGTAAGTGGTTTTGTGTGTTGGACTACCAGCCATAGTGGCAACAAAGTCAAGCTGCCTTGGCTTTACTGCCTGAAAACTGACCCATGAATCTTAGACTGGGTAGTGCACAGCTTTGTGTTCAGTTGATAAGTACTAATATTTAATTTAAAGTAACGTAAATACAGAGGTATTTCATCAAATATAATAATATAGCATGAATTAGGACAGTTTATTATGCATTATATTTTAAGAAGTACTGTACAGCTTGAAACGCAGTAGAAGTACTCCATTTACACATGCTTGCCTGCAATAGGGTTTACCTGAGGGGTTCAAAGAAAAATGGTCGGTCTGTTCCAGAAGCAACCCTGTCAACAGATGAATTGCTACAAGGGACAGACGAGGGAGGACTGCAATGACCAGGGATAACTGCGTAAGAAGAAAAACCTGAACTGTGGGGGATGGGTGGCGGGAGAACACTGTGATGACAGCAGCTTCCAAGGCTCTTGAGAGCAGGATTAGGCTACACGGATAGCTGGATATTTGTCTGCAGAGGCAAATACAGACCAAGGCAGGTCAGCTGGAGTCTAGGAACTGAAGCAACAGCCAGGGCAATTACTCAAAAAATAGCCCAAAACATGAGGACAGTCTAAGTGGAAAGGAACATCAAGGAACTGGGAGAAGTGAGGAAACAGGTGGTCGCGAACCGGAGCATGGCAACCACTTTGAAGCAACTAGGCACCTTAGGTGTTCCATGTCTGTGGGCACATGGAAACCTGCTTCCTCCCCAAGCCCTCCTCAGCCAGGATGTTGGTGACGAAACAAGCACAGCAAGTGAGGAGCGTTTACGTGGGAAGCCGGTTCCCAAGTCTTATTGCAGGCAGTCGGCATGATCAGGCCTGGATCGCCAGCCAAAAATGCCATCCAGCAAGTTGCAGTGTGGACATTGCAGGTATCTGATGTGGAATATTTAATCGTACTGACTTTTGCAATATAAGTTCTTTATTGTACCACCGCAGTTGTAGGCCACAAGGATACAGTTTCTGTGACCCACTCGTCTGTGAGCTCTTCATAAAGAAAGCAGAATTAGGCTGATGCCCAAGCAGGCAGATTTCCCTGGTTAAAAGTACACCTCCACCTCAGAGCTGTTTAAAAGCCGCCCCCCCTCCCAACAGACCACCTTCCCCAACATTATTCAGCTCCAGACAGTGCAATTACTGCATGCAAACATTTCAGAAGGTTACTCCACCAATGGGTCGAGTAGCATGAAAATGGTACTGGACCCTTCCAAAAAGTACGAGAGTATGTTAGTGGTTAAGCGGGTCTTGCCAGGTCAGCTGTTTTACAGTATGACCATGCGAGAGGGATAACGCCACAACAAAATCTGTAGAAATGACTTCCCATGGTCGAAGTGGTAGGGTAGGTCTGGTTGTTGTAAGATACCTGCAGGCGGAGGTTTACCTTCATTACAGATGGTACGAATTGTAAACTAATTGTAGGATGCAAGACACAGCGACAATAAAGATTAGAGTATACAGCTACCCCTCCCTCTTTTGTGCAGGTCTGATCATCTCTCTCATAATACAGGATAGATGCTGGGAATAATACTGCACTGAGCAATGTATATTTTTCTAAAAATCCTTAATTTGTTAAACAGTTTCTCGTGTAAATCAAAAAACAGAATACAGTCAAACATAGATGCACTTAAAGTGTGTGGGGTTAGTCAAAGTGTGTTCATTTCATCAGTGATACACATTTAGATAGTTATTACATAGTAGGTCTAACAGGCTATGCTTCTGGAATAAACGCACACAAACGTTTGACGTATGTTATACACAGAATGTTCTTCCAACGCGTTAACCTGCGGGGTGTATAAGGAATAGCTCTATTGGCCGCTATGGGATGTAGTCTATGGAATATTGTCGACACTACATGTTTCAACCCTTCCTAAGGTGCTTCGCACATCCAAGCGATCGCCTATTTTGAGAAAATGGGGGGCCTTCATCAGGACAGAAAAAATAATTTGTTTAGGGAACTGATTCGGTTGTCTAACCCTTCTCGCTTGTAGATATCTGTAATGGCACAAAACAAACAAATAGAAAAAAGCGAGGGACGTTGCTATAAAAAGTGGGTGCACTTACTTATGTGAGACCCGACATGGGGAGACTGCTGACCTTAGGACCAGGACAAACAGTCCTCTGTGAGTAATACCCTTATTTCAAATTGACACCTGTAACAGAAAGCATTTTGTCTTAGTGCATGATCACACAAGCACTTTTGTTGTGCAATCAGAGCCATTTCTTATTAGTTTAATTAATAACCTTAGGCCACTATTTATCGGCTGAAGGTGGGTGCGGTGAGTTGGGTTCATTAGGCGTCCTCTTACCTTCTGAAATTCTTTGGATATACTGTAGAGGAAGAAACATAATTTACCACTACTGAGCTATTGTATCTGACCTGTATTATGAGAGAGATTACCAGACTTGCACAAAAGAGGGAGGGGTAGCTGTATACTCTAATCTTTATTGTTGCTATTGAAATACCCCATATCGAGTATCAGCCACCTGAAAACAAAAAATTAGGCTTCGCCCTTTATATTCATGAAGGATGCAAGACAAAGCCAACAAAAGTGATGTCTGATTAGTTCTCTGGTTGCATTAACTCCACAATGGCCTGCCACTGGGGAACCACATTATAACGAGTGTATCTGTTGTCAGTTTTTCATAGGGACAAAAGATGCCCTTCTCTGAAGTATAAACCACACTTCTTTTCGAGGTCCCAAGAACAGTTCCTTGGGCTGAAGATAGTATATGCTTTCTTGACCAATTGCAGAAGGAAGAAACGAAAAAATACACATTTTCTCCTTGAAAAGGAGACATGGGGAAACGGGATGTTGGTTTTGGGGAGTTTTCAAGGCATCCGGGGCTCGATCCTCTCACCCTGGTTTTTCAACCTCTACAGTGACTGCAACGATCAAGTTCAAGACCCTTTGCATTGTCCACAAGAAATTCTGGGCACGCACTAAATCCAACGCTCTCTTCGACCTTCCTCCTCGAGCCCTTCGCTCAGCTATCTCCAGCTCTCTAAGGGTTCGACTCTTCTCCAGGCAGAGAGTGGGGGGGGGTGTAGAGTTCTCTCCTCTGCAGGTTCCTCCCTCGGGAATGGGCTCCCTGCCCCTCTCAAACTTGAGCCGAACCACCTGAAGTTCCGGAAGCAGCTCAAAACTTTCCTCTTCTCCTCTGCTTTCTCTCCCTCCCCTGTTGACCTACCTGTCTGCTGTACTGACTGGTGGCTTAGCTACCCTCAGTCTCACTGGGTACCAGGCTCTTTGTTGAACAGTCACCCTTGCACTGCCTCCGGACCTACCACGCACTTGGGGGCTGTATCCTTAACGCTAAAGTCCCTTGTTCTCCAGGCACTGCCCAGAGCCGATCTGCACTTATTGAGAGCATTGCTGCCCTGTTTTTCCCTCCCCTCTCCCTTGCAATCCCCCCCACACTTTCTCCATGCACTTCTTGCAGTTACACGATCTGAATGACACAAGGCCTAGTAAGACCGTTTGTCTTGTCCTCCCTCTATCTTCCCTCCCTTGTCTTTATATGCCTAGAAACACTAATGCTAATTGTTACAAGACCTATAAACTGCTGTGGTCAGCATGGAATTCCACTGGGAAATGGGCACCTAAAAGGAGAGGACTCCATTGCATGCTGTTGTTTTGTAGGGCCAAAAGTTGCTTTTCGAGTACTGATTAGTTCTGTTCACTTAAGTCAGTGTTTGAGTTATATGCCACTGGATGTTCGTGATACTCCCAAAGCCGTATTTGGATTTATATTTCGCTTTAACAAAGAATTGAAACAGTACAATAAACAATAAAATGCAGAGTTGGCAGCATCAGTCAATGGTTCAGGAGGAATAGAGGGGAGACAGGTAAGCCTTTAGACGAGTGTTAAAGATGTGAATAGTAGAGGAAGAAATAATATCCAGGGGGAGAGAGTTCCAGTGAAGTGGGGCAAGAAAAGAGGGAGAGCGAAACCGAGAGGAAGCGCAGGGTGGTTTAGGGACAAAAGCTGAAAGGTGGACTGGGAACAAAGAGTGTGAGTGGGGGAATAGAAGGAGACTAATGATGCCAGGTAGGAAGGAGTAAGACGGTGAACCCATTTGAAAACCATAGAAAGGAAGGGATACTGAAGACAAGATAGAAATTGATAGATGCGAAGAGGAGATTGAGGTCTGGGGAGAGAGACCGAAGAGACGACGAATGGCAGATTTTTAAATAGACCTAAGAGAGGTGATACGATAAGCAGGGAGACCAATCAGGAGGGAGGAAGACTAGTCGATACATGAAAAAATGGAAGTAGAGATGAGCAGTTTGGTCACTTGAGAAAATAGGAAGGGACTAACAGGGTTGAGACTCGAGAGAAGAAAGTGTCAGTTAGAGCCAATGAAGGAAATATAAGAAGAAATGGAGGGAGAGGAGTCCAATACAAAGCCAAGATTCTGATCGGAAGAGGAAAAAATGGAGGGGTGGGTTGAGGATGGAAAGGAAGAGGGAGAAGGTGGAGGGAAAAGCCAAAGTTTTCGTTTTAGATGGGCTAAGGTGAAGGAAATGGGAGCGCATTCAAGATTGAATGGAAGGGAGACGGGCAGAGACTTGAGAATGCAAAGTGTCAGAGAACTCGAAAAAAGAAAAGATTTGGGATCATTGGCATCAAAGTGACTTGAGAGATTGAAAGAAGAGATAAGTGAAGAAAGAGGGATGATGTAAAGTGAAAATAAAAGTGGACCAATGTTAGGAAAGATATTCGGTTTATAGCACCTTTCCCTCCATTTTTATGGACCCCCAAACCTTTTGCTTTCATTTTTTAATCTGACATGCTCTTTTTGCAGTAAAGTTAAAGCTCCTGCTTCACTACACTGGCTTTTGCTAATTTGTCATGGGGAAACTGACTTGTCCTTCAGGCTGCCAGTACTGTGAATCATTGTTTCCCTTAGTCTTGTTTATCACTTTTGGTAACTTTCTATCATTGTACAATGCATCTTACAATGCATTAAAATGGGGGAACATATTCTTTTTTGTTTTTTACCTTAGACAAACACTCAGAGGATTTATGGTTATTTTAGGTGTGCCTAAGGCACAAGCTGGTGGCAGCAGTTACTTTTTTCTATTTATTGGTGTATTTTTACTTTACCCGTACTGCGATTGCCACGTTTCGCTACCTACTCTGGCCAGTGTCCAAAAAGGGCTGTGCCACAAGGTTTTTCATTTGTCCCATGGTCATCTTGTCACTAACCCTTCTTCCTGACCTGTGAGGACAGGATAATCCTTCCAATGCCCAGGCGGGTTGAGGCTTTTTTTGCGGGCTACAGCAGGGCAATGTGTGTTTGCTGCCAGAAACTGCATTGGGACTGTCTGGTCCCAATCCACAATCTGGTTTCAGTGTGTCTGGATGGTATGCATGAGCTGTGCCACCAGTGGTCCTGATTGGACCACTGCTGGGGGTGTGTGTGGGCCAGAGTTTTGATTGGCTAGTAGCAGTTTCGGCCCTTACCTGCTTTTTTGAATGAGAATAAAACCCCTGCATCAATTCCTAAGAGATCCTGGAAGAAACCTGAAGAAGCTAAGTATCCTGTCCAGACGTGCAAGGAGAATGTGGACCCATTGGGAGAAGCCCTGGCGACCAAATTCTACAGCTTGTAGGTGATCTTTAGCCCTGTGAAGGAGCTGTGTCCCATGGAGTGGATAATCCATTCTCGATGTGCTCGGAGTCCTGCGAAGAAGAGCCCACGCAAGTGCCCCTGGATCACCAAGTGGCTGTCCAGCTCAGAGTTTGGGCTACCGTGCTGCAAACGTTGCTGTTTATTGTTGAGGCCCGGAACATTGGGGATCGACAGCTTGTGCTATAGGACTCCTCTATGCCAAATTACATGGTGCCAGCATCAAGGCGACCGGAGACGAGAGGTGAAGTCTGACCATGGCAGGTGTGTCCACCTGCGTCGCTGTGCATCAGTGGGCGTCATCCAAAACGGCTTTCCTGCATCCAGTCCTGTGTTGTTAGGGGCCCTGCGTCGAGTTCATTTGCGTTCTCCAACCTGAAGACCTTACATCAGCATTTGTCACTAACCGGAGAAGTGCCAGGGAAGTGCCTGAACCTGCAACCCCTGGGCATCAAGGACCGTAGATGAAGGTGGGAAAAGCGACCTTGGACCCTCTTGTGTAGACCTGCCAAATCCTAAGAAGAATCGGAGTATAAGGGGTGAGTTGGAACAGTACTTTCCTGAACCCCTATAACCACTTTAGAAGTTTGGTAACTTTTAGATGCTTTTATAACAGTATGGCTTTGACAATGCTTTCTTGTGTAAGCATTGTGAAAGTGTGGGGACACTTTTATTAGCTAGAATAACTTGTCCACTACCCCTTGGAACTCTTTGTTGGACCCCAGAAGCCCTACACTAATTGTTTTCCATCTAACAAAACTGTGTCCAACTTTGGTGAACCTTTGGGTACAAGGCCCCATACATCTTAAGGTTTGACTTCTAAAGTTAGTATTGTATCTCTGTGGACCTGTAGTGCTTTATACTAATACGTATCTTCCTGGGCAGGGGTTTGTTGTGTATTTGCCCAACTCCATTGATTGTATCCATGTATATTTTATTTAGTCTTGTGTAATATAACATGCTAGTATTCATTTGTCATAGTGTTATATGGCCAGAAATATAACTGATTGCCCAAGTATGTTCTTTGCCCTTTCACTGTGGGTACTCGTTGAGGACCTCTTACAGGCTCACCACCTCTTGTGTCTTAACCTTGACCACTCACCTTGCTACCTTGAACTGGTTTGGCTACAGCTCCCAGAGTTGTCCCTGTCACTAAACTAGGTTGGCCTTCTATACATCTGTCCACCAGGCCAGAGTGTAGAAAAATCAGTCTTAACAACCAAGAACAGAGTGTTGAGGGACACTGTATAGAAGTGGGAAAGAAGGAGATTTGGCCAGCCCTGGAGACAAAGTAGAGATACGATTTAAACCACATGAGAGCGGAACCACGGATACCCAAGGAAGAACAAAATGAAGGTAAAGTAGGATGATCCACAGTGTCAAACACAGCAGAACGATCATTATGATAGAGGAGAGCTTATTGTGGTGGGCAGAAAGAAGAGTCAGAGACATGCAAGAGGCCTGTTTTGGTGGAATGTGCAGGCCGAAAGCCAGATTGACGTTGGGGAAGAAGATAGTGGAGATGACGATAAGAGGAAAGTTGATAATAGACAAATCACTCTGAGCTTAGACAAAAAGGGAAAAAGAGAGATGGGGGGAATGAGCAGGACCGGAGGGTTCAAGAGAAGGGCTTTTTTCACAATGGGGATGATGGTAGCATGTTCAAAGGAGACAGTGAAGACAAAAGAGGAAGGAGATGGATAGACCAAAGGGATTGGATGTGAGGGAAGAGGGTCGGATGGAGATCCTGTAGGATGGGCACAGGAAAGACAACAGTCTGTGAGCAGGGAGAAGACTGAGAAAAAGGGGAAAAACAGGGAAGTGGGGGAGAGGAAGCAAAAGGAGGTGACAATGCTGTGGAAGCAAAGGAGGCTTGAAGATCGGAGACAGTGGATGTGAAATACTCAGCCAGGTTGACTGCATAGAGAGAAGGGTCCGGGGATGCGCCGAAAGAAGTTGAGAGATGACGTGGATGAAAGAAGTAAATATTGTGGAAGTAAAGTATTGTTTTTCGGCTGTCGGGAGGAGGGAATCGTAAGATGAGTGTCGAGAAGAAAGCAATTCCTGATCACGAGAGGATTGAGCCTGATCCATCAGGTTTCAGAATTAATGGCTTTGTCCTATCTGGCTGACACACCGTCCCAAGTTTGAGAAAGGTGTTCTCTGTTTTTGTTCTCCAAGAGAAGGTCTGCATTTTGCTAGGAGTTTGGTAATGGGAGCAGTCTTCTCGGAGCACTGGGGTATGAATTTGTGGTACACATTGTCCAGCCCAAAAAAACGCTGCATCTCCTTCACAGTGGTGGTTGAGGTAAAATGGTAATGGTAATGGTAAAATGGTGAGCTGGTCAAATATGTATTTTTCCGGTTTAGGTAATAGGCAATGTTGCTGAAGTCACAGTAGGACTTCCAGGACCTGATGATGGTGTCATTCAATTGAGGTTAAGAAAAGCAGAATCTCGTCAAGATATAAAATAATGGGTTGCTTCAGAAGGTCCGAGAAGATTTCATCCATAAATTGCTGAAATACTGCTGTGGTGTTGGCAGAGCCAAAGGGCATAACCTTATAGCCATAGTTCACGTAGAGTGTGCAAAAGTAGGTCTTTCACTTATTACCAGGCTTAATGCAGCTCACATGGTAGGCACCTTGCAGGTACAATTTTAAAAAAATCGCTGCACTACTCCTATAGCTTCCAGGATGTCCAAGATCAAGGGGAGTGGGAATTTATCTTTCATCATAACCTGCTTTAATCTTCTGTATTTCAAACATCAGTGTGGCTCTGTCGAATTTAGGTACGAAAACAAAAAACTGTTCGACTCCTCCCTCAGCTCCCCCTCCTCTTCCGCCTCAGTAAGCTTGGATTCTTGAATCTGCTCTTTTTTGAAATTGGGATATAGATATTCCTTTAGAACAACTTTCTCGACTGCTGAAGGTTCTACGTACTCCCAAAGGTGGAGCCACTGAATCTGGATAAGGCCCATGGAGCAATTCATGGAGTGATGTGGAGTTAGTTCTTTGTCCTGAGATTCCTGAAACACCTACATATCCATGGTATCTCGGGGGTAGCCTTTGAGAGGTTGCTTTGGTCATGGAGCACTTCGCCCTTCTCCACCTTGGTGTTCTCACAGCAGCTAAACCTTGTCCGAGGAATGGGCATATTGTGACCAGCCAGGGTGTTCTTGAACTGTGGGTAGAAAAAAGATTAGAAAAAATGACAAACTGGTTGGGGATGATGAGGTGAGCAAGAGGGAAAGCCATAATATAAAGTGTAAAAGTTTGCCGAGGACTGGACTCTGGTATTCAGACCGTGCACAACACCAGTGATTTATTCTTTCTACCAATTGGTACAACATACATCTCGCTTTACAAGCTAACCACAACAGGAATAACCATCAGGGCGCTTTGCTGCCAATGTGCCTTTACCGCATGCAGCACCTATATCTGATTTCACAGGTTTAAGACGCCAACACCAATTGTTGGTCTGGCCTTGAGAAAGACCTAGGTATAGGTCGCAACACGTGTCGGCAGACAGGCTTGAGATCTTTGTAAAGAAACAGAATACAAGATTTTATCCAAACCCTTTATTTGCTTCAGCCAGCTTACTTTGAGCAGCAATATTGCTCAAAAAATGGGTGCTGTCTCTAATTTCTACACAAGCAGCACATCAAAATAGTGGAACTCTAGTTCTCATTCTGTACTCGCGTGAGTAGGCTTGTGGAGCCTACTAGTTCCACTTTGGTGCAGCAGCGGTTGGTACCAGTTTTAGAATATTGTGCTTTCTAACGAATCAGCCCTTGCGCTCCAGACACCTGGCATTCCTCAAATCCACTGTTGCCCATAATATAAAGTATGTTCATAAGGGAAAGGCAAGACAAGAGGGTGGAGGGATATGGGTGTATATTGTGTATTGAAAGTTAGCATGTCCACTCCTAGACGGAACTATGAAAGTTAGCATGTCCACTCTAGAACTGTGAAAGTTAGCATGCCCACCCCTAGACGGAATTGGGAAAGTTAGCATGCCCACTCCTAGACGGAATTGGGAAAGTTAGCATGCCCACTCCTAGACGGAACTGCGAAAGTTAGCATGTCCACTCTTAGATGGAATTGTGAAAGTTAGCATGTGAAAGTTGCATTTAGAAAGTGTGCCCTACAGCCTGTCCGTCAAGCTTAGAAATGTGCCCAATAGCCTCTCTGGTAAATTGAATTTAGATGTGTGCCCAAGATCCTCTGTGAAAGATGCATTTAGAAGTGAGCCCAATAGCCACTCTGGAAAGCTGCATTTAGAAATGTACCCAATAGACACTCTGGAATGCTCCATTAGAAGTGTGCCCAATAACCTCGCTGTGAATTTAGTAGTGTTCCCAATAACCACTCTGTGAAAGTTGCTTTCAGAAGTGTGCCCAACAACCCCTCTGTGAATTTAGAGGTGTACCCATTGGCCGCAATGAGAGTTACATCTAGAGGTGTGCCCAATAGCCTCTCTGGTAAATTGAATTTTGAAAGTTCCTAATAGCCTCGCTGGAAAACTGAATTCAGAAGTATCCCCAATAGCCTCGCAGGAAAATGAAGTTAATAGTGCGCCCAGTAGCCTCTCAGTGGAAAATTGAATTTAGATATGGGCCCAATATCCTCTGTGAAAGCGGCATTTAGAAATGTGCCCATTAGCCACGCTGTGAAAGCTGCATTTAGAAGTGCTACCAATAGCATCTGTGAAAATTGATTATAGAAGTGCATCCAATAAACACCCTGGAAAGTCTCAAGTAGAAGTTTGCCCAATAGCCTCTCTGGAAAATTGAACTTAGAAATGTAGCCCAGTAGACGCTCTGTGAAAATTTGCATTTAGAAGTGTACCCAATAGCCTCCGCGAATGTTACACTTAGAAGTGTGCCTAATAGCCTCGCTGATAAACTGAATTTAGAAATGTTCCCAATAGCCTCTGTATGGAAAATTGTACTTAGAAGTTCGCCCGGTAGCCTCTCTGGGAAAGTGATTTTAGAAGTTTGCACATTGAAAGAGCATATAACCATTCTTACCACACCCCACGCTTACTCTCTCCTTTACATCACCACTCAACTAGAACACAGAGATACTATGACACCATTCGGTATAACTGTTCCCATACGAACATCCACCGCTTACTCCACATCATTCTATGTAAACACTGCTGGTCTCACACCCCCAGCCAGGCGTTTTCCTCAGGCCTAACGCAGCCACATCCGTTCCGGATAAATCCTGCCAGAACGAACACATTCTCCTGATCTCTCAACCACCACACCTACCAATATTTAAGAATCAGCTATTACATGTGTACCGCACGAGCTGCACACATATCCGGTGCACACACGCACCTTTTGACTCTCCCTACTCTCCCTACTCTCTCTACTGATCTGAACTTCGGTTCCCAAGGGCGTTCAACCTACCAGCGCCTTCAGACCATACCAATGGTATATAAGGCGCTATATAAGTGCAAAATAACAATAACAATAACAATGCAAGAACTAGACGAGTTTGTACTTCGTGTTGTATGTGTGGTCTTCAAAGAGACCTTGGGCCTCATAATGGGCCTGGCGGTAACCCTGCTTGTGTTGCCGGCAGGTTGCCGTCGAACCCGTAAAGATTTACTGGTGCCGGGCTTCATTAAGAGTCATTATTTCATCCCCACTACCCCCCAACTTGTCTCGGGTCTTGGTCCCCCCACCCCCTTACTAGCACACATCCCTTTTAGGACTTTTCATCCTCACTGGAGCACACCCCTCTTCTAGGGTTCAAGGGAATCTTCTCACCCTCACTGGAGAATAACCCTCTTCTTGGCATCAAGTGGCTGTACTCCCTGCTCACTCGAGCACACCCTTTTCTGGGCTCAAGGAGTTCCCCCTTCTCTGGTGCTCACCAAGTTTCTCAACACAATCCTCTCCTCGGCTCCTAGCTCATAGACTGTCTGTGAATCTTGGCATCGGTTTTAAAGCCCTCAATGTCCTCCCTTTAGCTGAGGCAATCCAGGGATGGGAAGTCTTTAAAAGGCTCGCTGCCATTTTAGATTTATTTCAGTTGGTGCAGGAGCTGGTGTTTGTTGCTCTGCTACTGACTTGCCTCCTGGCTGTTCCCCTGCTCAGACATTCTTTTTGTGGGTTTCTGGTATTTAAAAGGCCATAACCATCTGGACTAGCCAAAAAGGGAGGAGTTGGGGTTTTATACCAGGCATCACTGGGGTTGCAAATCGCACAAATCCACAGAAACCCAGACGGAAGATACCTTGCAATAAACTGAACCATGCCATCATGGCCAGTAGCGTTGTGCTCCGCTTACACGCCTAACATCAAACAAATGACATTTTGCTGGGAGCTTTTGGTATTTCTTGAAAAATGATGGGGGACAGGGGCTCTGATCTGTGGAGGGTACTTTAACATGGTGACAGACCCGGCTTTGGACTGGGTGTCATATAGGGAAGGAGCTGTTACGCCCCCAGGAGAGAGGGTCTTTCTGACAGCTTATGCAGGAAAAATGATGGTGGACACGTGGTGATCCCATCACCCGCAAACAAGAGCATATACGTTTTATTCCCCCCTCCGCCAGACATTCACCCGTAAAGATTATTCAAACATTGAAAAAGCGAGTAAGGATCTCAACTGTGCGCTTGTGCCCACATAAAAGTCTGGTAAAACGGACCAACCTGCAATGCACAGTTCACAAAAAGGTGTACTCGCTAACACCTAATATTTAGAACAACAGTTTGAGGTTGTGACATGCTTTGCGCTCTTCCCTTTGTTCCATTAGTTGACTTTGGCTGAATAAACTGATCATTTCAGTGGATGTTCTTTATTGAATTTCAGCGTCAGCCGACACGTGCTTTGACTGACTATAGCGTCGTTTTCAAGGCTGACAATATCATACATTTAAATTAATATTGATAATAAGATACATATAGAAAACATAACCGTAATCATATATATAGAATCGAAGTAATGGAAAATTCACGTACCCAATTGGCAGTTGATTTCAAAATTTCAAAAGGTAGTGAGGAGGGAGAATAAGAGAGTAGAGAGATGCAGTCAAATATTCTCAATCCAAAGTTGGAAATTAAGTACAAACATGATTAGACATAAGTTGTCACTATTGGTTAGAAATTACTGCCTGATTTAAATGCATTCGAGCCACGTGCTTAAATGAGAATCCCAAATTATTGTCTCATCTATTAAAGTATAAGAGTATCTCCTCTGTGTATATGATCATGCACATCACTTTTACTTTAAACCCATATTAGCACCCAAAATCTGTGATGGGAGATAATTGTAAGTGTACTTATGTGCACAAAGATTGTTCAATATTAGTATTATGTCATGTGCCACCTCGTGATTCTATGCGTGACAATGCAAGCTCATAGGGCTAAAATTAAAAATTGATATCACCTATCTTCTTATGTTGTTTAGTTATAAATCATCTCAACTTGAGAAAACACTGTAAGGGTTGTGCCCTGTAAATAGCTATAGTATGCAAAAAAAAATTATAATGTGGATTGAAAAAATCGGCACAGGTGAGAATTGCCTGATGCAAAGTATAAATTAGTTCAAGAAAAAATGCCTTGCCTAATCAAATGTTAGGTGACCAAGTAAATTGTATTCTTGTGTATAACAGAATGTATCTGACAGTTACTTGGATCCTCTATGAACAATGAGTAGTGAACTTCTCTGGAGCATGCGCAATATGATGATCGCATTTATAATACGCATGTGCAAGCGAGTAGTGGCTCAACATGGGGCATGCGCGACCCTAGCGTCCATACGGACCAATCACATTGTTTGAATTCTCGACTAGTGTGGTTAAGAATGAGCGGATCGTATGCCCGCATTTCTTGATACTCATGGCCACACAGGGATTAAACCCATATAATAAGGTAAGTGCATTTATTGGTGTTGTCCTGTAGACTATTATAATTGATAACATTTATTGAAAAATTCAATTCAGACTAGTAAGAGTAGTGTTTCTGTGTCCACAGTGTTTCTTTTTTTTGTGCCTCCAATAGATTGACAAAGCAGGCAGCTTAACGATATAACGGCAAGGATCCAAGTAACTGTCAGATACATTCTGTTATACACAAGAATACAATTTACTTGGTCACCTGACATTTGATTAGGTAAGGCATTTTTTCTTGAACTAATTTATACTTTGCATCAGGCAATGCTCACCTGTGCCGATTTTATTTCAATCCACATTACACATTTTTTTGCATACTATAGCTATTTACAGGGCACAACCCTTACAGCGTTTTCTCAAGTTGAGATGATTTATAACTAAACAACATAAGAAGATAGGTGAGATCAATTTTTAATTTTAGCCCTATGAGCTTGCATTGTCACGCATAGAATCACGAGGTGGCACATTGCATAATACTAATATTGATCCGTCTTTGTGCACATAAGTACACTTACAATTATCTCCCATCACAGATTTTGGGTGCTAATATGGGTTTAAAGTAAAAGTGATGTGCATGACTGTATACACAGAGGAGATACTCTTATACTTTAATAGATGAGACAATAATTTGGGATTCTCATTTAAGCACGTGGCTCGAATGCATTTAAATCGGGCAGTAATTTCTAACCAATAGTGACAACTTATGTCTAATCATGTTTGTACTTAATTTCCAATTTTGGATTGAGAATATCTTACTGCATCTCTCTACTCTTATTCTCCCTCCTCACTACCTTTTGAAATTTTGAAATCAACTGCCAATTGGGTACGTGAATTTTCCATTACTTTGATTCTATATGTATGATTACGGTTATGTTTTTCTATATGTATCTTATCAATATTGATTTAAATGTATGATATTGTCAACCTTGAAAACGACGCTATAGTCGAAACACGTGTCGGCTGATGCTGCAATTCAATAAAGAACATTCACTGAAATTATAATATCAGTTTATTCAGCCAACGATCAACTAATGGAACAAAGGGAAGAGCGCAAAGCATGTCGCAACACCCGTATAGATGATATTTTCCTACAGGCAGCCTTCGAACACAACATTGAAAGGGCAGCCATTGAAGTAGTGGGCTGGTCAGACCACGATATGACCACAATTGATCTCGACCTAGTGTAACGACAGACAAAAGGTGGATCTGTAAAGACACACTTTTTAAAGACCGAGTTTTTAGGGAATCACTTGACACTGAAATTAGGGACTTCTTTAAGTGGAACGACATAGGCGATCCCCCTCGAGCGACAGTGTGGGAAGCAGCAAAAGCCATGACAAGAGGACTTATAATAGTGCAGGGGACATTTATGAAAATAACCAGACTCCTGCCAAGAGGCAGACCTGGCAGGTGGGGTTGGGGACTCTGTTGAAACTTTTGCAGTTATAAAAGAGCTCAGTCGAGAACTGAAGCAAGTGTGGAGTGGGAAAGTGTTAACTCACCTCCGGTTTGTCAAACAGAAATATTATGAAAGAGGAGACAAGGCCTACACCCTATTAGCTGCTAGACTAAGAGGGCAGAGAGCTGAGAGTGGTATATAAAATCAAAAACTTGGAGGGGGCAACTCTGAACAATCCCACTGAAATCACGGCTTGTTTCGCCCACTTCTACTGACAATTGTATATTTCAGACTGTGTAAAAGCATAGACAAATTCTTAGGAACTTCAGCGTTCAAACCACTGCAAAGCCTAGATATACAACAGCAGAAATATGTGCAGCCATTTTGAAATTAAAGACCGGATCAGCGCCAGGACAAGATGGCCTCGCCCCAGCTTTTTATAAGACTTTTAGCGGTGCAATAGCGCCCTTCTTAACCATTCTGTTTAAAGACATAATGGAAACGGGTCAGGCCCCAGCGTCCTTTATGGAATCTAGAATTATCTTTCTTCCCCAAAGAAGGAAGAGATAAACTAGAGTGTGGCTCCTACAGGCCAATCGCCCTGTTAACCGTTGATACCAAAATCTATGCCAGCATCCTCGCAAACAGGTTGAGCAAGGTGCTCCCGAGGCTTATAGATAACGACCAGGTTGCGTACGTGAAAGGGCGACAGGGTGCGGACAATATCCACAAAACTTTAGACCCAATAGTGTTGATTAACCCTTGAGACGCAAGACCCACCCTAATCTCGGTGGACGCAGAAAAAGCTTTTCATAGGTTTGAGTGGCCAATTATGCTCCAAGTCTTGAGGAAGGCAAACCTGATGGCACGCTGGATTACAGGGGCAAAGGCGCTATACCGCAACCTGAGCGCAAAGGTGGTTAAAGGGGTGGCATCCCCCACCTCGTTTTGCCTTGAGTTGGGGGACCAGGCAGGACTGCCCTTTATCACCTCTGATCTTTGTGCTGGTGATGGACCCTTTGGCCCAAACCATCAGGTAGGATGCCTCAATTAATGGGATTATTAAATTTGGGAAGGAATATAATCTAGCACTGTTTGCTGACAATGTCCTTATTTATTTGACGCACCCATCCCGGTTCATCCCAGCACTTTTAGCAGCAATGGAAGAATATGAAACCCACTCAGGTTTCCGTGTCAATCGAAATACAACAGTAATTCCACCGTTAAATATCAACGGCTCCCCCTCAGACCATCTGTGAAACACCTGGGTTCTGAAGCAAGCCCACGATCTAATCCAATACCTAGGGGTGACCATCACGAAACAGTTAAGAAACCTATACCAGGCCAATTATGCTCCATTCTGGACAGCTATTTAAAGGAACATCCAAAAATTGTCTAAATTAAAACTCTGATGGGCAGGAATGAACGTGCTTTCGCGGCTCCTCTTTCTATTCCAGTCTCTCCCGGTAGCACTTCCAGACAACTTCCATGTGGAAATCAAGCAATCTCTACTAACCTTTTTATAGGAAGGGAAGCGGCCTGAATAGCTTACAAAACCATGATGCTTCTAAAAAACAAGGGGGGCTGGCGTACCCAGACATCTGATTATTATGGAGCAGCCCAATTCAGTGTATTAGACCACTTGAGGGAATCCGAAAACAAACAGTGGGTACATCTAGAAAATGGGTACCTCGCACCGGTAACGTTATGAGAATGGCAGTGTTGTGGGTCCTCTGGAGAAGAAACCAGATGTGAGCGGTGTCGCCACATGGCCCTCCCCTCTAAGTTGCATCTGAGTGCCTCCAATTAGAGATCTTATAACGGACCCAATTCGCGTCCAAACGCAATTTGAACAGGACTTGGTCAGGGTGGGGCAAATGTGGAGGGAAGGGATATTCTTGACCAAGGACGTTAGGAAGCGCCCAACAAGGCCAACAGATCCAGCCCCTGCTATACCTGCAACTAAAGAGTGTACTCCACCTAGGGACAGCGAACAATCCACCTCAAAGACATCTTACACCATTTGAAAGCATACTTGAGACGCACATGGGCTCCAAGGAGTTAGTTACAAAACTTTATAATGCCCTATTGGAGAGGGGACGCCTATCAACACCACATATGCAAGCTGAGTGGGAAAAGGATTTGGGATGGGATGGGAAGGGAATCTGGAGGGATGGGCCGCAGTATATAGAGCTGTCTGGAAATCCACTATCTTGGTCCAATATAATGCACAACAGCAGGTTGCTCATGCAATGGCACCTCACTCCCCAGAAGTTGGCGAAAATGTACCCCAGAATCAGCCCTTAATGTTGGCAGGGATGCTCACAAATCGGCAATTATTGGCATCAATGGTGGGACTGCCCCAGTGTTCAAATTTATTAGACAGAAATCTTGGGCTGGATTCACGACATAGAGGACATTGGGAGGGCAGCGACGCCTCTCCTGGTATCGTTTGGGGGTGAAATCATCAAAGAACAATATTTAGTCTTACCTCATCTGCCCAGAAATTTGCTTCTAGCAGCTCGAGTGTGTTTGACCATACGATGGAAAGGTGGCACGCTTCCGACAAAGGAGTGGCTGCGTAAGGCCAAGGAGATGTACGATAGGGAAAGCCTCACTGCAGCACTAATGGAATCACACTCGCACATAGATACATTTAGGCTCCCCTTTCTGGATTATTGGGAATGGTATAAACAAGCGCCCTAATGCCCCAGATGACGAAGCCTTTCACGCCCATGGAGTTGGTCTTATTGCTCGCTAAACTGGGCACTCTGCTGGGAGAATCCTGAACAATGTTGCATGTCAAATGTCAACATGCCATGCGCTGATTGTTTGATGCTATTCTTGAAGTGTGTTGGGGAGGTGGAAAAAGGGAGGATGGAGGTGGGACTGAAAATCTGATCAATCATTTGCACTGTTTGGAAATCTGTTTGCAATCTTATTCTTTGCATTTGTTGGTCTTCAATAACCTTTTATTTAAAAAAAAAAAGTCCATAACAAAGGACATGAAATCCTGTAGTAATTTTCACCAATGTAATAATCTTTTTTCCTTTGGGAATGGGGAAGGCAGTAATTCTCTCCCTAAATTCTGTAGCTACAGAGGAGGGAGAAAATGTCCCGTCCTAAGCACTGCTGCTTCCCAATAGTGTACCTTTTCATGAATCCCAAGAAGACACTCCGGGTTTTGGATTTCTTATCCCGATGCCTCTTGGGAGATGCAGTTCTGAATAACCTGTGTCTTTGTGACGTTGCAGTTCCTAACTAGTTGCTCTCTCAGGGGATTTCGGTATTGGGTCAAGGCTGATCTGCCTAAAATCCTGGGTCTTATTTAGAGGGACTCTCTGGTAGGTTCTTTGGGGATAATCCTGCACGGCTATTCTGCAAGGATGCCCCCCACCCTTTGGGCAATAACTCTTCGCCCTGTACCGGATAACATTCAAGATGTTTAAGTATTCGGGTTGGGGCAAGGCAGACAGTGGGCTAGAGGTAATGTTGGTACTGTGACTTTGCCTCAATAGCATACAACGTAAGTAACGTATACAGAAAAAAACATATAGATGTGCAGTCCTCAAGAAGGTAAAAATGAAACTCTGGCATGGGGACTCGCAACAGTTTTGTGTGAAGAGAAATCTAGACTGCTTTCCCTGGTACTATGCAGTTATTTTCCTTGCTATGTTTGAGAGGAAACTGTTGCACAGCAGGTTTTGTCCATTTTACAAATGCCACATCTTCTCTGGAGACCCTCATTGTATCAGTCAAAAGATTACATTTTGTACTTGTTCCTCTCTTATATTATCTAACCACAAAGGGTTCTAACGGGTTCGATAAATGCTGTGGCCTTTGTGTCCATTCATGTCTTGTGTTATTGGAAGTGGCTATTTCAATGGTGCAAGTACCTGGCGTGTATGTTGTACAGAGGAAACGCATCTAAAGCCAGTACTGGGTACTGGGGTTCACACTTTAAACAATGAGGGTTGACATTTGGTTAATTATTTGAGGGAACATGTACCACATCCTATTGGTCATTCCCACCTACACCATTTATCTGAAATAATGTTTCAGAATGAGTGGTAAATATTGTTTAGAATAGTAACATGATCTGGTTCATGGGCATTCTCTGTCTTCGTTTTAGTGGAAAGGTTTGCATTCCCAAACAAATTGGGACCAGAAACATTTGGGCCTCTACTCTGCGAGGACACCAGGAATAAAGGCAGGATGTGTCCTGGCTTAAAGGAATGGTTATACACCACACTTGTTCCGAGGGAACCATCAGTACAACCACTCCATACCATTAGCGATCTATTAGAAGTATGGTATGCACGTATCACTTCAACCCACCCTGGCTCACCACTACCATTCTGTGGTAATGGTCAGTCACACAATACTGATTGCTATGGCGGCCAAACCTGAACAAGCTCTTTGTGTTGACGCCTGTGACCCCTGACCCACACCCCCCCACCCCCAACCCCACCCCCACCCCCCTCCCCCCCGGAGAATAAGGTACTAACAGGTGCTGTATGTTTCCTTCGAAAAACAGTTTCATCAGTCCCCCACACTGCTTCTCTTTCACCTACTCTTTGCCCAGTTATCTGCTCTACCTTCACCCACTATGCCCGCTACTCTCAACACACCCTGTGCTTCACTTTTTGCGCACATCACCCACTTGTGTAAACACTTACTCTGTGCCATCGCCCAACATATGCCTCATAACCCATTGGTAAAGACACAGCTATTGTATGTAGGTTCTATGGATGCATGGATGTATCGGCATTTGTCATTCTAGCTTTAAAGCAACGTTGAATCCTTGAATATGCAGAAGCGTGGCAAGGTTGATTGTTTCAGATATATGTCAGTATAAGCCCATCAACTTGCTTAACCGGTCATTAATGGGACATTTCTACTTGTAAAAATACTTGACATCTCACAGTTCCCACACGACAACTGCACCTCAGCAACCAGCTAGCATTAGCACTCATTTAACTGTGAAAGTCACATACGAAAGGCCTTATTGGTTGGGGAAAGTGCAAGTATATTTCTCCCTGCCCCACCCCCAATGACTGGGGCGACCTGTAAAAAAAACAACAAAAATGATGAAGTAAAAAAAAAAATGGCATAGTTGGTTGACAAAAAGACATGTTTTTGGTGAACAGGTTCTGTTTTTGTTTTACTGTATTTTACTGGTATGCCTTAATCATATTGAAGACTGTAAAGATCAAAGACAACTTGCCTATTTTATGTGCTGATATCACAAATTGCAATTCACTAATTTTGATTGTTGGTTTCAGATGGCAGATCCAGTCACGCTTAATGTTGGTGGACATTTGTATACTACTTCTCTCTCGACTTTGAAGCGATACCCAGATTCAATGCTGGGAGCCATGTTCAGGGGAGACTTTCCTACAGCCAGGGACTCTCAAGGGAACTACTTTATTGATCGCGATGGACCCCTCTTCCGACACGTTCTAAACTTTCTAAGGACTTCAGAACTAACCTTACCTCTCGATTTTAAGGAATTCGATTTGCTTAGAAAAGAAGCTGATTTTTATCAGGTTGAACCTCTGATACAGTATCTCAATGACCCAAAACCATTGTATCCTGTGGATACATTTGAAGAAGTTGTGGAGTTGTCAAGCACTCGGAAATTGTCAAAGTACTCTAATCCAGTGGCAGTGATTATAACGCAGCTCACTATTACTACTAAAGTGCACTCGTTATTAGAGGGTATTGCAAACCATTTTACAAAGTGGAATAAGCATATGATGGACACTAGAGACTGTCAGGTTTCTTTTACGTTTGGTCCATGCGATTACCACCAAGAAGTTGCACTCCGAGTGCATTTGATGGAATACATCACAAAGCAAGGATTTGCTATCAGAAACACGCGAGTGCACCATATGAGCGAGAGAGCCAATGAGAACACAGTGGAACACAACTGGACTTTCTGTAGATTGGCCCGAAAGACGGACGACTGAGTCTCATGTAATGCTTCAAACCATCGTTTCAGGACCGATCGTTTTTCCAAAAAAACGTTGATGGAAGAGATGATTGACGGCTTCAGATGTGGACTGTTTTAAACTATTTATTAACTGCTATTAAGAGTTTGGATCATAAATGTAGGACCTCTGTTTACTTAGCACAAGTATGCATGTGCCTGGTTAAACTATTTGGAGCCATGCCTGTACAAATTAATTATGTACGTCTACCAAATCCTATTTGTATTGTGAAGTCCATTTTGAAAAAGCGTCCATTTGGGAGCTTAATGAGCGGAGAATAATATGCAATCGTTGATAATAAAAAGCGAGCACTAATATCTACATTTAAAAATTAAGAACCAGTATTCTAATGGAAGAAAAGAATTGCCATTTTGTGTACCTAAACCAGGAATCTTTTACTGGCCTTTCTGGAGGCTTTTGAATGGTTAGGCTAATGGTTATTTCTGTGCATCAAAATCAAATGCAGACTATTACCATAGCCATGGAAATGTTGAGCTAGACATGCTTCCTATTCTGAAAACATTCCAGTGATAAAAACAAGACATTATCATGAATTGTGTTCCTGCCAGTATGTTTATTCCAGGAATTGTGTTCAGCTAAACGCAGCAGAGAAAGATGGCATGCATGTTTCTTTGTTTGTGGTGTACTGTGCAGTCAGCCACATGTTATCGCGAATGGGTGAAATATGTGCAACTAGATGAGTCATTGCATGTTGTAGGAGCTCTCTGTTGATGATCCGCTTTGAATTGGCCTATTTTAATAGCTATTGGAGTGTGCATTCTGATAGAAGTCTTGGAGTATACGATGAATGATTTGGGTGCTCTAGACTATCTAACTCTTCACTCCAATGTATTTTAAAACGCCCCATAGTCAGGTTGAGGATTTTCAAAAGAAGTAACTCAAACCTCTATTATCCAGAAAATCTGAGCGACTGTGCATAGTTCCTAAGAGCATGTGCTTGGGAGCCAGAGCTTACTTGGCTTGAAAAACCAAAAGGTAAGCTGAATCTAGCGCTACCTGTAACATCTCAACCTGCATAGTTAACGTTTTTCTTTGCAGTGGTTCCGTAAAAACAGAACTTCCATTCTATTGATGACTCCCCTCACCCCACCACATTCTGCACTAGTTCCAGAACAAACAAAAGTTAAACTCGTTCCTGCCATCCACCTTAACTGGCCCAACATGCAGACCTAAACAGTGTTTCACTTGAACAGAAATGACAGTTCTAAGAACTGTTCGTACAGTGCCCACACTGAACAGTCTTTATAAATGTCATTACCCAAGTGTGTGTGTGTGTGTGTGTGTGTGTGTGTGTGTGTGTATATATATATATATCTATACTCGATATCAATGCAAAAACTTTAGTTAAAGTGCAGTTAGGGTGACTAAAAACCCTTGACATTTGCATTGGGAAACTCAGGACTGGCTTAACTCTGCGCCTTCCCGTTGATCTTCCCTATAATACTATACCCCACAAAATGCCATTTTGAATGGCATTGTGAATGCCTTTTGTAACGAGAACTTGCTGAGTTAAGCTGGTGACGAGTTTCCCAATGTGCTTCATTTCAAGGGTTTTGTTGCACTACGTTTACTGCATTCAAATTAATTTCATTGCATTCCAACGTCTTTGAACTGTTACTGAGAGGATTATATTTTCCCTGGAGCTTTGTGGAAGTCCGTCTACTGTCTTTCATCTTTTGCTGATGTCTGGCCTTAAAAGGACATCCACACATGGAACGCGCTGTGTGATTTCGTGTTCTTATGCTTCCGCTGTTTCCTCTGTGCCAGTTGAGGACCCTAAGCCAGAATTCACAAGTGTGAGCCGGCTCGCCTTTTGCCTCCCCCCTGAGCGCATTACTCTGTTCAGCATATTACCCAGTCCTGCAGGTACAGCATTTCTAAGCTGTTTTCAATCAAACTACTGTGTATTCAGAGTTAATTGCTTTGTTTTTGATTTTAAATTTTTCTCTCATTTATGGCTAATTGTCATTCCTGATCCAGCTATCATCCTGATAAATTCTTCTGGGGCAGAGACGGGAGTGTGGTTGCTTTTTCCCATAGCCCGTCATTTTGTTTGGAGCCTTGGTGTGGTGGCTGACTCTGCTTGTACACCATTGCCTGTTTGCCTTACTACTGCACACTAGGACTGGGCGGGCGTTTACAAGTGTGGAACCATCTGATCTTGATTTAACATGCCATATCAAATTAAACCACAAAACCCCTGTTATAACCTAAGAAGGGGGGGGGGGCGCAGACATAATGTTACCACACAGCCACCAACTAATAGACAGGATAAGGGTAAGAAAGGTGGGAATGCGGTAAGCATACGACGGAGAGGAACTATAACTGCATTTTTTTCAAAGTGAGCAACTTGCTACCAAGCCCTTGGTTGCCCCGGAAATGACGGAATATCCCTCACAGAAGGAGTGTACATTTCAAGATTTGCTTAACTTTGAAGAGATTGATAACACATCTCTATTGCATCTGTCTATTCAGCAAATTATGGTTGCTGCAACAGAGAACATTTCACAATCAAGGAAGGATCCCATGGTTGTAAGTGCCCAGGTCATCAGAATGGAGGGCAGTGCAGAGCCTAAGATGACCTCTGCCCTTCTTTCGGCCTCCCCGAACCTGGCCATGGATTCCGACGGGGCAGTACAAGGTGAAGACTCAATTCTTCAGGAAACCTATTCTAATAATGAGGCAGTCTTTGCGGAACTATAGTCATTTAGGGGGCCTTGTCACAAGGGTGATACATAACCTGAATACATGAACGTGTATTAGCAGAAGTCACCATGCCCTCTGATGACAAGCACAACAAGACACTGTTAATTGTGTAACCCACCTGGGGCCGCACATGGAGAGTAGCTGCAAGAAGACCTGCATGAACCTTTTGTGAATTGGGAAGATGGGCATGGTGAGAAATGCATCATAATAGGAGGTGACTTTAATTGCCACTGTGCTGATGGCACAGGTACACTGGTGAAGGGCAAATTACCGGATTATTGGATTTTATTAGTATAATGTTCTAAAGTTATATTATATTGTATGTGAAAAGTCAGATTTTATGTTATTTTTGATTATAACAGATTAATTAAAAAAAAGAAAAGAAAAAGACAAATTACTCCCTAAAAGCATAAAGAAGCAAAGCCGTATTGACAGCAAGGGGTCATGTTGGCTGAGATTTTGTTATAGTTGGGAACTTGAAATGCTGAATGGCCGCACTAAAAGTGATACTCCTGTGGGGTTTACTTGGAGGAAAAGAAATGCTAGTGCTACTCTTGATTATGTCTTTGAAAACTGCAAAGTGGCATGGAGGGTGTTAGATCTCTGTCAGTGTCAACTCATGGAGTGATCATGAGGCACTAATTCTTAAACTTAGGGTGCCCTCCATATGGGTAACAGTAAAGCCCCCTGGGGATTTGGTGACTACCCATTCAGCTAGCAGGATTAAATAGTCAGAGAAAAACATTAGAGCTAAGCTGCCCACTTTTCCCATGAATCCCTCAGATCTTCAGGCTTTCCAAGACATGGACATGGACGATATCGACAGATGGATCCTGTCCTATTCTGGGTTATATTCCTCAATGCAACCGCCCCTTATAATCAGAGAGCACAAGCCTTACATTACTTATGCTAAAACAATCGGAGACGCCAAACGAAAGCTCTGGGGGAATCTGCGCAGAGCAAAGTCGGCTGCCTCTTCTCGGGGTTTTTATTTACAGGAGATAAAGCAGTTAAAAAACTCCAATCAAAACTGGTTTAAATGGTGGTGCAGATCTAATAAAGGCCCTCTATGGCAACACATGGTGGTCACCCTTTGCAGCAGAGATTCTCGCAGGACTTTGTCCATTTTGGGTGAAGCTAAGGGGTGTAAGGAACGGGCTATGATTAACCACATAAATGAGCATAAGTGGGTGGCATTTCTAACACTGCATATTCTTCCTCCTTTGCATCTCGGTCCCCTCACATAGATATCAAACCCCTTGAATCGCCTTTGTGGTCTTGAGACATAACCTCCAATTTTGGTCTTCCTTACTCAACATCTTATTTGATAAGGTTCTCGCAGAGGGTAATATCGCCGCCACTTGGCAAACAGCCATTCTTATTCCTGTACTAAAAAAAGGAACCCTCCTGACCCCGGTAACTATCGTTTACTTTCGATGCTAGATTGTACCTCGAAGCTCTTTGCTTCATTCCTATTAAAGGAATTACAAAAGTGGGCAGAACGGAAAAGCATCCTGGATAGATACCAGTGTATATTCCGTCCTGATTACTCCACGACCCATAACTTGTGGCTTATGGATTCCCTGGTCACACAAGCACACAGCCTAAATAACCCACGCTTATACGCAGTATTTGAGTTCAAAGCTGCTTTTGATACAGTTAGGAGTGAACTGCTCTGGCATGAATTGGATCTTTTGGGCTGCCCACTGGGGATATTATACTATCTAAGTTATTTCATAGGAATAACAGTGTGCTCAAGACTTGATATCAGGCGTTCCATGACCACATCTGTCGCTCAAAAAGGGATGTGTCAGGGCCCCCCCTCTTGTACAACCTTTGTCTCAGACCTCCCCCTGTTTCTGACCCAAACCAGAGGGTCCTGCAACACTAACCCCCTCCCCCCAAAATTGATAATACACATTTTACGGTCCTGGCTTAGGTAGACGATCTGGTGCTACTTGACCACACTTTCAGTGGCATACAACGCATCACCAATGCTCTTTGGGTATATGTGGACAAAATGGTCTTCTAGTCAATAGGGAAAGGACTCAGATCATGTTGTTCTCCGCTAAACAAATAGCTAGACCTAAGTTATTTGTTTGGGATATCGAAATTGCATATACCTCGCTGTACAAATAATTGGGAATTTATTTGATGTTGGACCAAGCTTTAAAACCTATATTGATGTACACACTAGGAAGGCAACACAGTTGACATCACTAATAGTGCAATTTCGCAAAAGAAGGGGTGGATATACGATGGTGGGTATAAAACAGTTTTATTTACATTGCCTGGCCCCTGCTGTCATCTATGGTTTGGAGAGTCTTGTTGATCTAGATTTAAAATGGCTCCAGCTGGTTGAAGGCAGATTCTGGAGGAAACTATTGGGATTGCCAAATTGTGTACCTATGGCTATATTAAGACTCTAGTTTGGTATCAAGTCTCAAGAGCCATTATGTACATCAAAATGTTGAATGGGCCATCTAATCCTCGCCTACAAAGTCTAGGCAATCTTAAGCGGAAATTAGTTATGAAGTCTAGTTTTAGTAAGAATATGAACACTCCATTTAAAAACATAGGATGGACACCCATTTGGGGGGGATGACTTATCTAATCTCCAGTGTATATTTGAAAAACCTCTAGACTTGTGGGACTGTAATGAAAACTTTGCACACTTGAGTTTATTAAAAAGTTATACTTTTGTGCCCAATGTGCTATACAAATTTAAGAAGGTGCAGCCGTATCTAGATCTATGTCCTTCAATTCAACTGAGGAGATTTGTCCTTCTTTTGTGGATTAACTGCCCCCCTCTTTTGAATGTTCTGGGTCCTTCACTCTCCATTCCGGAACAGGAACACTTCTGCTGTATTTGCTTGAACAAAGCACATGCTGAGACGGCCAAGCATGTCTGACAGAATGTGGTAGTCTGGGTACGGTCCGTATGGGCCACTTCAGTAAATTTGTATACCAAGGAGACACCATAAAGGACAACCTTTTCTGGAAGAAATGTCTCAACAACTTGAATAGGGGACTGTATATGGCCCTGTTCAGAATCTTGAAAGTGGTGGATAAGCTTCTAATTGTGGCACAAGAGAAAAGGGCACATGAACATACTTGTGCCCCTGCCTTAATATAAGATGGATATTTAATGATTGATTATACCACATCGATCTAAATCCACTATAAAGTTACATTATGAATTTATCATATTATTTATTTGTCACACTTTATCTCCCTTTGCAGTCTCACTATCTTGGTATACTGTGTTTTTATTTTATTGATATCTAGATCTATATTCTTTTCTTTTTTATTTTTATTTTTTTTATCCGATTTATTTTTTCAGAAAAAGGCAATCTGAAAAATGTATCGAACAGTTTAGCGCTTCTTCTTTATCTTTATCATTCTCTTTATCTTTCTTTATCTTTGTTTCCTTCTGTCGTTCTTCCTTTGTCTCTATTTTTCGCCTCAGATTTACGGACCCTGGCTGTGCACCCCTGTTCCAAGTGTTCGTGCGCCGGGTTGTTTGATAGTTTGTTGGTTGTTTGTTCGTTTGTCCTTGGGACCGAGGCCTCCCTATCATCTGCGCCCGAATCTTCTACAACCCTTGGAGTCACTGTTGCCAGGCTTTCTCTTAGCTGCTTAAAAGTTGCCTCGATTAGGTTTGCCATGACCATCGACCACCTTGTGGATTCTCCCGAAATCAGTCTATTCCATAACTCTATTTCTTCGAATATCCATGGATTTTCTGCCAGAGGAAGTAGGTACGTATTTCTGTTCTGTTTGTTATTTTCACAGGTAAGTATCGGGTGCTTTAAGGTTTCTTTTGTATCTGGTTTGTTACATAATCGACAGGTTGCCTCCTCTGAGGTCGATCTAATCGAAAGTATTTCTTTTGTAGGTAGCAAGTTTAATCTTGCTTTTATGAGCAGGTTTCGTTTCCTTTTTTCTGGGAATTTTTTGCAATATTTGATTGGCGATTTTACTTTATTGAAAGTTGGGGGGAGGTGGGTGAGGAGTTTATTTTTTGTTGCGAGATCTAGCGTTCTGATCCAGTCCATCATGACTACTTTTTTCTTTATTCTGTCAGGATTTTCTTTTAGTTCTTATTCTGAGCATGCAATTTCTTGTAATTTTGCTCTTCTTTTTTCCTTCCATACTTCCAAGGCTGCACATTTGGCTAAATCCATCTCCTCTTTGATCATGGCGTTGGCTGGGGAGCACTCCTCCAGGATGATTTTCCTGAAAAAGTTCATTGCTGCTTGGTCTACCATGGATTCTAGTGATACCAAGCCCAACTCCCTTCTTATCGCAGCCATTGAGGTAGAATTTGGGACTCCCAAAACTGATTTCCATATTAGGCCTTCCAGTTTTGTCCAGATGTTTGTTGGCATAGAGAGTGATACTTCCATTCCATAGGTCAGAGCGGGGATTACTTTTCCTTTATAGAAGTTGATTGCAGGTATCAGGGAGAATTTTCCAAACTTCTTATCGACCATTCGGGTCTGTGATGCTAGCCGCTTTGCTTTCTCCCATAGAGTCCTCTGCATTGTTTGAGCTGTTTTTGTGCTGTCCAGGTCGACTCCTAAGTATTTAATCGATTCAAATGTTTCTAGCTTTTCTATTTCCAGGTAGAATGTTTGTTTGTTTTTCGAACTCTGTGTTTTTTCTAAAATCAACACTTTTGTTTTGTTCTTATTAATGATCAGGCGGTTTTGGTTGATATACTTCGCCAGGTTGTCTAGTTTCCGCTGGAGATCTATTTTTGTTTGGTCTATCAAGATAATATCGTCGGCGTATAATAATCTTGGTACCGTGGTGTTGCCTATTTTTGGTGGGAAACACCTGATTTCTTTTTCAGCGTGCTGGAAATCGCTCAGAAAAGAAATGAAAAGGGTTGGGGGTAGGGGGCAACCCTGTTTGACCCCACGTGTTATCTTGGTTTCTTCTGACAGTATTCCTTCCTGACTGAGTTTGATTCTGACAGTGTTGTCTGTGTGCAGCGCTTTTATCGGTTCCAGGACTGGCGGTGGACAGTTCCAGCTCTTGAGTTTTGCCCACAGAAGGTTTCTGTCTATTTTGTCAAAAGCCTTAGATAGATCGATAAAAGCCAAATAGAGCTTTGGGGCCCCTTCTTTTATCTTGGCCGTTAGGATGTTGATGATCGTAATGTTTGTTCCAGTGAATCAAAGCCCACTTGTAGGTTGTCTTTGAAATTGGCGTTCTTTTCCCAGAGCCTGAAGCTGTCTAGCAAGAGTGATGCGCATATTTTCCCGATGACATCTAAAAGGGCGATTGGTCTATAGTTCGCCGGGTCTTCGCGGGCACCCTTTTTCTAGATCGGAACTATGACCGATTTGAGCCACGATTCTGGGATTTTCTTTGTATGTTCGCACTCTTCAAAAATTTTGCTTATTGCCTCTGACCATTGTGCGGGAAATTGTTTTAGCATTACATTGCTGAGCCCGTCCGGTCCCGGGGCTCTGGAGGCTTTTAGCTTCATGATCTTTGCTTTTATATCTACCTGACTTGTTACATTTGTCCAGATTGTGCAGGTGTTTTCTGGTACGAGCGGTGTTGACTTTTCAGCCTCTTCGAATTCTGATGAGATATGGGTTATCCATTTCTCCTCAGATACTGCATTACACAGAGGTGCAGAATTCGCAATGGTCGATTTGTTCAGAAGGGACCAAAAGGCTCTTGAATTTTTTTACTCCAAAGTTTTCATCATCGCCTCTGCATCTATCTGGAATTGAAGTGCCTTATGTTGTTTTAGCCAGTTTGCGTATTTCTTCCTCTCTTTATGCCAAAGTTTCCAGTCTGACTCAGCGTTTGATTTTTTGGCTCTTCTCCTTAGAGTACGGCTCAGTTTTCTTTGGTTCACCAGTTCGTTGTTGAAAGCATGTTGATGGTTGGAGACCTGGTTGGATTTTCCCCTTTGTTTTCTGTAGAGTACTAGGAAAGGTAAGTAGTCCGGTCTTTCTTTTATATCTTCTTTTCTGTTTGACTTAAGTTTGTTTCCCCATGCAAGCCTAAATTTCTTTGTCCTTTTCTGTGAGCTTTAGTCTGGTGCTCTTGTTATTGGTTTCTGTTTCTAGAGGGTATCTTGGTTTTGTTATTTTCGTACCTTTCCACGAGCAGGTGACCAAATTTTGATCGCTGTTGCTGGTTTTTTCAACTCTAAAACTCATCATCGAGTCGATCATGCCTGCTGACATGCACATATGGTCTATTGAGGCTTTTGACTCTCCACTTTCCCACGTCGGAATATTGGTTTGGGCATAGCGTTGCAATGTTTTGGATGTCTCTTCCCGAAATCAGTTCGTTCCACGCTTTCCCTCGGTTTTGAGAGTGGTCTGAACGTTTTGGAGTTGTACTGTTTGTCTCGCTGCAATTTGCGTTTAGGTCACCGCATATGATGATGTTGATGTCCTCGAATGTTTCATATAACTGATCTATCGTGCTCCCCATATTTAGACAGAAGGTTTCGGTTGACATCCTCTGGGGATTCCAATAGCAATCAATGATGGCGAGTTGTTTTTTTTGCACTTTCCTCTTTGTTTGTTGTTTTCGGCGGGCCAAGTGGTCAGCGATACCAGCATCTCATATGCTTCCTTCCATTTCTTTGGCTCGTCCATGCCCCGGCCTGTTTTGACCGCTGTCAAAAGGCCCGCTGAGGGCCTTCCCAGGAGGCCTTTGACCGCCGGAGAAATCTGAACCGTGAAACCATCAAGTGTTGGTTTGGCTAATAGCCAGGTTTCTTGTAGGCATATTATATCATAACGACCCAAATTTGCGCCGCTTGTCTGTGTAAGATGGTTATGTCCTCGAGTGTTCCATGATCCCAGGCTGTAAATCTCGTTAGCGGGCCGACCCTGTTTTCCTACCGGGCTCTTGCTGTTTTGGAGGACTGGCCCTTTTCGTTGCTATTTGGTGTTGTTTTTATTTATCGTTGAGCGTAACCAGTTCCATGGCCCTTGTAGTTTGCGCGCTGGCGGCGTTGATTCTCTCTGTTTCCTTACTTCTGGGTGTTCTGCCGCGTCTTTATTCTCTTGTAGGTCCTGATGATTCTGGCTATTTTATTTTATATGTTTTTTCTGGTTTGGATTTTGTTTTTGTATGTTGAATAGTGTCTGCTGATTTCCTTCATTTTTCGTTTTCTGGTTATTTATGTCTGTTAGCAGGAAGCCCATCTCTTTCGGTTCTTGATAGCAGAAAAAAAATAGGATTAAAAGCCTATCTGCTTCAATGTGTATATATGCTTTAGGTCTGTCTTGCCTATGGTAAGGTTCGACTAATTTGATGTCTTTCGTCGTCAGATGTCTCAACTCCTTTGCGTTGTTTATTATCTGAAGTATCTTTGGACGGTTTAACGGTGCTCTCTCCTTCGCTGCATTGCATCGTTCCAGCTTGAATAGGCCATACCATTTGGTTTTTGCCGGGACTTCGTCGGCCTGATCTGCCGATTTCTTTTTTATTATGTCTTTCTCTGCTTTTCCCTCTCTTGCCCCTTCACCAGGTGCTTGGTATTGCTCCTTCGCCATTTTGTAACGCTTGTCCCCTTCCGTGTCTTTTGTGTGGTTCTGTGGGTCAGGAATCTGTATTTTCGTTTGTGTGTTTTCCGAATCTATTTTCTCTCCTTTTCTTGGGTCAAAGCCTTCAGATTCCTCTTTTTTGTTTTCCACGCTTGCCACTTCTGTTAGTTTAAAACCCATTTTCTCCATTTCTTCAAAGGCTGTACCGTCAAGTTTTTCCACTGCTTAGCTTTTGACATGTAGATATGCTTTAGCTAACTTTTTTCTGTGATAGGGTTCCACCCGCTTTATATCCTCTGTTACCATGTTCCTCAGAGATTTCGTATTCTTCATCAAATACATTATGGTCGGACGGTTTAGGATCAGGTGCTTTTTTCCCTCTTCTTTTTGCTCCAGTTTGAAAAGGCGTGTTTTGTTCTTATTATGTTGAATCTGGGAGGTCGCCTTGCTTCTCCATTTCGTCCTTGGTTTTTCTTGGGAACTCCCTTGAACTGGTCTTGGTTCTCTCGGCGATGTCGCTTTTAACTGTTCTTTCGTTTCTGCTCTATTTGATCTAACTTGATCAGTCGCATGTGTTATTTTGTAACGGTTTGTTCTATTTGGTGGTGATTTTCCCGTGTTTAGGGGGGAATTGTCCTCTTCTGAGCTAATTGAGATGTTCTCATGTTGAGATATATTCATTAGGGCGTTATCTAGCAGGAAGTCTTCTATTGTTCGTGGTGAGTTTATGGTAATCTGGTCCAGTTTCTGTGTTTCTTTCTGCTGTACTGTTTGTTCTTTGCTAGTGTGTCTAAGGTGAAAGACTTCCTCTCTGACTCTGCCCTTGGTTTGTAGGCACTGCCGGCCTTTTTTCTTCCCTTTTTTCTCCCACCGGCTGTGATCTTGTTGCCTCTTCTCCCGACCTCCTTTGGTCGACTATGCGTCCTTCTAGGTTGACGATCTTTTTTTCCAGTTCTTCGATTTTCTTAGTCATAAGATGTTTTACGCCTTTTTCCTGGTCTTCGATTGCCGTTATGTAACTTTCCACGTGTGTGATCTTTGCAATTGTATTCATCAGAACCGCTGTGTTGTCTCTGATGTCGTCTTTCATTGCCTCTTAAAGCTTGCAGAACGGATCTAGAACCACTGTCATTGCCGACATGATTGCTATCATGTCAGGTTTGTCATTTGTGGTAGCTTTTTGCATACCTACAGCGATGTCGCTTAGGCGGCGGTCTTTTGGCGTAAAGGGGCTGTTCTCCGTCCTTTTTTGTAGGATCTCGTGGTCATAGTTTCCCCACTCAGTGGATCTGTTTTGGTCTTGTTCAACTCGGTTTTGTTTCTTTGTCGGCTTTTGTTTTTCGCCTGCCCGGCTCGGTTGTAAGGCCTCTGTTTCCCTAGTTGTTTCTGAGGGGTTTGTTGGAGACGTTGGTAGATGCGGTGAGGTCCCTGCGTGTCGTTGTTCTATTGGGCCTGTTTGCCCGTTTACTGATTGCTCGGTTGTAGGGCTCTTTGGTGTCGTTGTCCTGTTTCCTGCTTGCGCTTGCCCTATTGGTTTGTCTTACCCTGGCGTAATTTGAATTGGTAGGCTTGGCGATTTGTCATTGATCGAGGTTTCACCCGCGCTTCCCCTTGCGGTCGAGGGTACACTAGCTTGTAGGTGATTGTACGTCCAGATTGATTCTGTATGTTTCTGTTCGGAGCTCTTTGTTTGTTCAAGAGTTAGTTCCAACATTTCGGCGTCGGAAACTTCTAGTTCAGCGGTTAACTTTCTTTTGTATTGTTTAGTGAAGAAAGACTGCAGTGGGCGTGAGAAGAGCGGATTTGGTAAGTTTTCCTTTTGTTTTTCTACTTCTTTTAATGATCTTTACAATTTCGTGCTCGTTTGGGGGGAGTTTCTGTTCATCCCCTATGGTTTCTGGACCTTTTTTTGCTTCTTTCCTTGTTGGTATGGTTCTTTTTCTCAGCTGTTTTTTGTTTAGTTTTCTGCGCTTTGTTTGTGTGGTTTTTCGAGCTACTACTTGGAGTTTTCCCCCAGGGTTTCGTGTCGGAACTGATTTGTTTTTCTCCTGCCTCTCTGTGGCGATTTCTTCCGCCTCGCTTTGCGAGACTGCGCAGTTATTTGTTGGTTTTGGTGTCTGCGTTTTTGCCGTTTTCGGGGGGGTCGTTTTTGTAATGGGCTCTTGGTTTTCCAGTGTTATAGGTAGCCTGGGGTCGCCTATGTCCAGGGCATGGCATTGTGCTATTAAGTGTCCCTTTCTGGACTGGTCTGTGCCCGTTGGTCTCGGCGCCTGGTCGTTGCCTTTTTCGTTTAGCTTCTCCGTGGGCCCTAAATCCTCAGGACTCTGCGTACTTGGCTTTTTACTGGGTTTTGCTCCATTTTCTTGTATAGTGATTGTCCCGGGCGTTACCTCTTGAGAGTCCTGTTCGACACTGGTTTCTGTGATGGTTTTTGCCGGTTCCGGACCTTCCCGGTCCATGGCTAGGAGGTCGCCCGCCCCGCCAGCGCTCTGGCCAGCCTCGAGCGTGGGCAGTCCTCCGACCGCTCCCCCGCTCGGGGCACTCACCTTTAGGGCGGTACACCGATCTCTGCTGGCTATGGGCGGGCTGCCTCGAAACTCTGTGAACGTGTCGTCGGCGGGCCTCGCCTCTATGGCTCCCCTAGGCGACTGAGGCCGGGTTCGGGAGCTAGGAGGTGCTTGCTCCCTCTCCCCGGGTAATTTTGCTGGGTCCGAGGGGAGGGTGTTGTCCATCTGGGCCGCGCTGGTTTCGGTAAGGTTTGCTTTGTTTGGGCCTGTATCAGCCCCTGTGTTGCGGGGTGGGATTACTCCCGGCTTCATACTGCTTTGCTGCGTTTTGTCTTTCACAGCCACATTCATCTCCTGTACTTTCTCCTCCGTACGTAGGCGTTCAGGATCGACGAGCAGCTTCTCCTCAATGCCTGTTTTTGTTACTTTGTTACCTCTTCTGGTGATTGTGTTAATGATGGTGTTAGTGGGGGGCATATTTGAGGCTCTGCCAGGTTTCTTCCCCGGTCGGACCTCCGGTTCCATGCCGGTCCGGCTCCGGGTCTGCAGCGGACTGCTGCAGACTGCTCCACTAACTCGGCTCCCGAACTCCGCTCCGCGGGTTTGTTCGGGTTGATAAAGATCTGCTTCCACAAAAGGACGTCGAAAAGTAGCGACTGCTGCAGACTGCTCCACTAACTCGGCTCCCGAACTCCGCTCCCCGCTCCGCGGGTTTGTTCGGGTTGATAAAGATCTGCTTCCGCAAAAGGACGTCGAAAGGCTTCTTTTCTTTTATATTGTTATCTTTACTTCTAATCCAAGAGTTTTATTTCATTGATTGTAATGATCTTGATTTTTGATCTAGATTTTTGACATTAACTGTTTGGATATAGGGATTTTATGAGTGTAATCTGAAGAGGAAATTAATTTTGTGTATTTATACACCCTGATTCATGAAATGATTTGCGCGTAAAACGCAGAATTGCGCGCCATTCTGCCTGAAAATCCCTGTTTGAGGTATGGAGATTTTCGGGCAGAATGGCGCGCAATTCTGCGTTTTACGCGCAAATAATTCCATGAATCGTTGTTATTGTATATGTGTAAAGTTTTATACTAAAACTAGATCACATTAAATTATACCATAGTTTTATATTTTTTCGGTGCCACTGCCTTTGGCCGTGCCCACTGTATACTTTAAATTAGTAACGGGCCACTAGCCATGGCCTTCCGCTGTGCCCACTGTTTATTTGAAAACACTAATGAGCCACAAGCCATGGACAGTGGTCACGACCTTTGGCTGTACCCTCTGTATATTTTAAATTGGTACCTTTTTGTTTTACACTACCAGGCCGTCGGCTGTTTAAAATGCCCAGTGTTTTATTTTTTTATTTTTGGACCCCGACCTTAATGAATCTGTAAACATTTATTTTTTTATGTAACTTTTCTCCCTTAACTGCGGCTACCATAGCTATGTGTAGTCCTGTGCTAGCTGCAATTATCAGGAAAAACAGCAAAACAAAAAAGGTTCGCCTGGACTCCACTCACAGCAAGTGCCCCTCTCCTAATAGCAGGATCCCACCCTCACAAACTCATATTGGCCTACCCATTCCCATCCAATGCCCCCTCAAACACTTGTTTTGTGTGATGCACTTTCAGTTTTCTCTGATAGCCAAGGCTATTGCTCTGCAACATGAACGTTTTTCTGTAGCCACGAATATTCAAACTCGGTCCCTAGCCCACCTCCAACTCCCAAATTTCACACAGTGGACTCATTCCCCCACCCAACCACCACCCCTTCTTCCCTTATGCCATTTCACTGCTTTTCATTTTCCAATATTCACGGTTATAGCCATGACTATCTCGCATCAGGGAAAAAAAAAAATGTCCGCTTTTAAATTTCTGAAAAACCTCTCTACCGCAATGCGTCATGGGGATATCACTATTTTTTTGGAAGAAGGGCCACCTCCTTCTCCATCAAATATTTTTTTAAACTACCGGACATAAGAACCCCCAAAATTATCGCGAGTGACCTTTTTTAACTATGGGAAAAAGAATGGGGAGTAGGCCGAAAGTGCTGTTTTGTTGGTTTTCTTAATACCCTTTGTATTTCTAACAAATCTTTCCCAAATTATTCAGTCTGGGGATGGCCTGCACGATCAAAAGTGTCTGCAAAATTTCAGCCAAATCCGTTGCACAGTACGAAATAGAAATTCTTTTTTCGATTTTTCATGGAACTCACAACTCACCTTATATATTGTTTATCGGCCTAATACGTCTGAAAGCCTGAATCAACCCTGCAACAGTTCAGACCTTTGACTTGTCAAACTATGATAGCGCACACCTCTGGATGAGTTTTCTTAGTAATGTCACACTGTAGCACCGTCCTATTTTCTTTCTGCTTTGTGTACATTACCACCATCCCTAGTGCACTCTCTAAGATTTCTTATTTCGTTTTTAACTCAAGATGGTGCTTTTGCTTTTTCCAAAAGATGCCAAAACTATTTCTCTAGGAGAGAAACGTGTGTGGGATGCAATGGACAATTCACCTTTTATTTTGTGTGCACCCCCACGGCATTCCTAAAGCCCTTGTAACTCATAATAAAGCACTAGCCTTTTCACAAGCATTATTAAAATACCTGCTTGTATTCATTAGAGGCTTTGTATGCAGAGTTTCATCCGCTCCCGCCATTCTAACATGTGGGTAACAAGAGAAAGGCCCCCCCAGAGCAGGTACCTCCAGGGAGCGAGTTGCTGGGCTTCAGTCACCTGCAGCTGGCGTTCCTGTCCAGAGAGCGCTCTGAGGTTGGAAGTCCTGACGGTTGGTGAACAGTGCCTTCATCATGCTCTTCTCCGTCTAGGTTGTTGGGAGTGGTAGGGGATGAGCAGGCATCCCATTCTCTACCACATGTCATGCCGGGACAAAGCCTGGCAATAATGGCTGCAAGGGCATCACTGCTCTTCTCCAAACCCAGAGTCTGGAAAATAGTTTTGAGTACCTCTGCTTTTGATGGCAATGTTTGCCAGTGATGTAAAGTAAAGCAGTCTTGTATAGCACCCTTCTCCCAAAACATGTTGCCCTCACAGCACATGGCTCTGTAAGGAACGTGGGAAAGTGGGCAGTGTTGGTTGGATAGTGCAAAAGGCAGGAGTGGAAAAGCTGTGGTGTTGAGCGTATCTGCGAAGCGTATATTACCTTTGTGCAAGTATGGCTTCTACTATGCACTGCAGTGAGCTGGCTATGTGGGTGGCCCTAGGGTTGGGAGACTAGCCATGGATGCAATTGAACTGGAGTGTTGATAGGACGAGGACAGGGTAGGAGTCTATTTGTTAAGTGTGTTTGATCTTGTGAGTCGTCTGCTAAAATCTTACACCACACCAAATCTCCCATCAGAGTGTGACCAGTGAGGGAGGAGTAGGTGGGAAAGAGAAGTGGATAAGTGCTCCCTGACTGCTTCCGGTGTAGTTGTAGCATCCTTGCTTTTGTTTCTGAGATAGTGGTCGGATGCAGGGTGTCAAGTAAGAGGCAATGAGCATCTAAGTGAGGTACCCCTTGATTGAGATTGTTTCTTTACACCAATAGTACAGCAGACTACTTTCCTTCTTAGAGAATTATGATGTTTGGCAGTTAAGTGGCTAGACGCTTTATGACCTGAGACCTATTGAAGCTAGTGTTTCCAAATGGGTTAGTCTAGGTTCAGGAAGTTTTGCTGGTTTTAAAGGCTTGCGAAAAAACGCTTCCCCCTGAAATGTGAAAGCAGATTTAGCCATTCACCCAAGTCTCACACAGCACAGCGCCACCCATTTGCCATCACGTGGTTTTCACCTCCAGTTCAGAGCCAGATGGGTAATGCATGCTGTGCTTGCAAATTAGCTGAACTGTCAAGCCTTTGCTCCAGATAATACTGTCTATTGGGCAGTGCTATTTTATACAAAGCATTATCCAACCCAAGACGGCTTTTAAGGATTCAGACACAGCATACATATTCCACCCTTTTTTTTATAAAATAGCACTGCTCTGTAGCCAAAAACAGTAGTCCACATCTATGACAGGTAATGACCACAGCTGTGCTGCTTCGGAAACTTTTTGGCAGAGGGCGTCCTGCGTTGATCCGTTGTTCCTCGAGGGCCTCCGTCAAGGGTTGACTTCACCGGATGTTATATATAGGACGCACAGCGCCCGTAGCCTCAGTTCCATCTTTTCTGCAGCGTGTTTGCTTCAGAATCTCGGCCCGCTCGATTCTTCTGTGCGAATATGTCTTCGCCTTCTTCTGCTACCCCAAAGTCGGGCTTTAAAAAGTGTCGGGACTGCGGGTCGAAGATGTCCATCACGGACCCGCACAACATCTGCCTTTGGTGCCTCGGTGAAAGCCACTCCACCAACGACTGCGAGGAGTGTCAGTCCCTGACGTTTAAGGCCTTGCGGGAATGGAAGAAGAAATTGAAGGTAGGTAGGGTGTCTAAGCCCCACAAGTCGAAGTTCGCTGGGCATTCGACCGATGACTCGAGGGGCGACTCTCCGTGTCGGTGAAAGTCCAGGGGGTCTCGGTCTAGGAGTGGTTCCTGCCATTCCTCTGCCTCGTTGAGGCATTCTAGGAAGCGCAGTCGCCTTCCCCGTCTTTGTCGGAGGACGACTCCGCTAGACGGTTGACTTGTCCCACCAAGGCTTCGTCGCCGGCCAAATGGGATTAATTCTGCTGGCAGATGTTGGCGATTCGAATTGGAAGAAACAGTTCCAACTGCGCCTTCGAAAGAAGGCAGAAAGGAATGGGCTCAGTCCACCACTTGCACACCTTTGAGCTCGGGCGGTCGGCGCGATCATCGGGAGCCGTCAAGGTCCCACTCGGACAAGGGAGATCGCCATAGCTGTGCCAGATTCCGGTCCTCCACGCCATCGAGACCGTCGGAACCTGTGAAACCTTCGAGGAAGGCGTCGACGCCATCAGCGCCGTGTCCGTCGAGGGTCACTCTCAGGGCTCTGGCCTCAAAGAGGTTGTCGGCACCTCGGTGGACGTCGACACCGAATCCCTCGGTGCCCTCAACGCCGTTTGTGGAGGATTTGCCAGAGGTGCCCCGGAGGGCTGTGGAACCTCCAAGGAAGGCTCTCAGTAAATCTGTGAGGCCTGTTTTTGAGCACTACTCTGGGAGGAGGAACAGATTGGATTTGTTCCAACCTTTTGGATTATATTTCGGAGGTGGAGGAAGGGTCTGAGGAGGAGATGGCTGCGCCTCCTGATGTTCCTGATGACCTTGTGTCTGGGCACAGTCAGTTGGAGGAACTCGGTCAGTCCCTGCATGATGCCAGTGGTCTTGATACCTCTCCGGAGGTGGAGTTTGGCAGGCCTGAGCCGGGGACGCATGCCAAATCCTCTTATAGGCGTCTCATGTTGAGGGTGACTGAATATTTGGGGTGGTCTGCTCCACCTGTTGATTTTGATCAGGATGATCTGATGGACATCCTGGACCAAGGTCCACCCACTGATCCGGTGTTGCCATTTCACATGGCTTTGCAAAGAAGGGTGGCGGCGGCTTGGACTGCTCCGGAGAGTCTCCCGGCAGTGAATAAGTTGCTTCTGAAAAAATACCGCCCAGCCAGTAGTGACCCCTGATACTTGTCGACGCACCCTACTCCAGAGAGTTTGGTGGTGCAGGCGGCTACGGCCCCCACAAATCAGGGATGCATACCCTACCCTACCATCCCTCCTGATAGGGACGATAAGCGCTTTGATGGTTGGGTGAAGAAGGTATTTTCATCTGGGGGTATGTCTTTGAAGACAGCCAACTTCGTTTGTGCCTTGGCGAGATTCACTCACACTCTGTGGAATTGTGCATCTTTGGCGGCTGAGCATATTCCCGAAGGGGAGGAACGGGATGGTTTTCTAGCCCTCATGCAGGACAGCAAGGATGCCATGTGTGAAGCCGTTCAGTCAGGTTTGGACACGGCAGACTGTGTCAGTTGCTCCATGGCTGCGAGCACCGTGATACGTAGGTTTGCGTGGTTGCGGAAGTCGGGGTTTGCTCCTGATGTGCAATCTCGGCTTCTCAACATGCCCTTTGATGGTGTCCATCTGTTTGGCAGCAAGGCTGACGAGAGCCTTGAGAGGTTGCAGACCTCCAAAGCTGCAGCGAAGTCTTTGAGCCCTGCAGTACGTCAACCTCTGCCGTTTCGTCCTAGGGGACAGCAATGGAAGGGAGATTCCTTTCGGTACTACTCTTCCTTTGGTAGATCGAGAGGAGCTGCCACTGTAGGAGTGTACCAGAGGTGGAAAGCAAGTTACTCGAGGTGCCAAAGCCACTTGGGCAGTTGCCTCTTTGCCCTCGGGCACTGCCGCAGCCGCGTGCGCTCAGTCATGAGGCCTTGTCCCACGGTTTGCCAGTTGAGGGCAGACTTGCGCAGCATCTTGGAGAATGGCGTGCCATTACTTCAGATTTGTGGGTTCTGGAGATCATAACCCACGGCTATTGTCTTCCCTTCCGGCAGAGGCCTCACGACAATCCACCGGGGAAGCTCTCTTTGAAGCGTCCAGATCCGCTCCTTTCACAGGAAATACTATCCCTGCTGCAGAAAGGCGCCATAGAACTGGTACCTGTAGCGGAAAGGAACAAGTGATGGTATTCCCCTTATTTTTTGATCCCGAAAAAAGACTGGGGATTGAGACCCATCATGGACTTGCGTGGGTTGAACAAGCTCCTCAGGAAGGACAAGTTCAAGATGGTAACTCTTTCTCAAGTCCTCAAGGTCCTTCAACTTCAGGATTAGTTGGTGTCTCTCGACCTCAAGGATGCTTACTTTCATGTGCCTATTCATCCCAAGCACAGGAAGTACCTGAGGATCGCGGTTGGCAACTCGCATTCTCAGTTTCGGGTCCTGCCGTTTGGATTGACCCCTGCCCCGAGGGTCTTCACCAAGCTGATGGTGGTGGTGGCAGCGTATCTCGGGAAAGGGGGGGGATTCACGTCTACCCCTACCTGGACGATTGGTTGATCAGGGTGCACTCTGCAGATGGTGGACAAGTTTGAACGTGCCCAGAGTCTCCCGGCATTCGATTTCTTGAGGTTGCTCAGCCTCATGGCATCCTGCATTTTCCTGGTGCCAGAGGCCAGGCTGCAGATGAGATCTCTGCAGTGGGCTCTCAAGATGCAGTGGTCGCAGTTCTCCGGCAGGATGTCGGATCCCGTTCAGATTCCGCCCTCGGTCGCACAGGCTCTTCTGTGGTGGGCCGTCGAAGGCAATCTGATGAAGGGAGCTCCATTTTGGCAACCTTGGCCAGAGGTGACGATCGCGATGGACACATCCCTCATGGGTTGGGGAGCTCATGCCAACGAGTTGGCAGCCAGCGGCCGTTGGTTTCCGTCGGAGTCCAGACTCCACATCAATCTGTTAGAGCTGCGTCGGGCTAACCCTGAAGGCTTTTCTGCCGTCTGTGCGGGGGAAGAATGTCCTGATTATGACAGACAATACAGTGGCCATGCACCACCTCAACAAAAAAGGGGGGCAGGGTCACTCCTGTTGTACAGGCAGGCGATGCAGCTCTGGTTCTGGGCCATCCAGCAGGAGATTTCGATCTCGGCAGTTTATCTGGACAGAGACAAAAACGCGGCGGCTGACGCTCTGAGTAGGCAGAGCATGTGTCATGATTCCTGCCCCTCATGTCCCCAGCCCTCCAAGATGTCAGGCTGGAGCCAGGCCACGATCACTTACATGGCCCTCAAGGGCCTCTCCATCCCTCCAAAGACCCACTTGGAGTCTGACTTGGCGCTTGTGGCACCAGACTCACTCCCATAGGATAACATTGGGGATTGGACTTGTAGTGCATTGATGGGGACAAGATGGATGCCCCCCACATATTTCGATTCCCAGAACTGCATGTGCGGTCTAGTCTTTTGGGTGTGGTTCAGCCCAGAGGCACCTGGGATACCCAGAGACTATTTAAGCCGCACATGCTTTGCATTTTCTGCACCTGCAGCATGACACTCGCCGTGTTCGGATCGGTCTCCAGAAGGCCTGCATCTTTCTTCTGCGCCCAGCTCCTGCAAGAACAAGGACACAGTTAGGAACAGCCTTACCTTGCGGCGCTTCTGCCCATCATTCATCGCACCTTCTGTTCTGAGGGCATCTTCGGCGGTGTCATTCCCATCCCGGCACACCGCTTCCTAAGGAAAAGAGAAAAGAACAGAAAAAAGGCATTAGTTAGCATTCTGCAAATCTTCGCTTATTTTTAAATACTGTACGAGCTTCAAACGCTTACCTGAATCCCAGCCGCTCTGGGGGGAACTCTGTCTCCGGAATTTCTCATCCATCTGCAAGAGGAAAAAGACACTCCAGGTTAGCGTGGAAACATCTAGAGGCGCTGCATACCGCGCTTACCCACTGCATTTGTTCTTCATAACCGGCATCTGCGCTGAAAATGTCGCGGCACCTAAAAGACACAGAAAAATAACTCTGTTCAATGCAAATACGAAAGGGGTGCATCGCACATTGTGCTCTCACTCACCTTCAGCGCTACTCATCTCAGCAGCACGCCGCCATCCCCAGACGCCGGCCATCATCTAAGGAAGGAAAAGAACGAAGTTAGAGAACTGTTCAAAAGACTTATTATACTTACCTGGTCGACTCTTGCCAGTGAAGTAACTAGGCAGCAACGAGCCCGCATCAATCAACGCGCCCCTGCGCTGAAAGTAGGACGGAGAGCACACTATCCAAGAAAACAAGGTGAGCTGTGGATCAAAGGGAAGGGTTGGACCCCGGGGAAGAAGGGGTTCAAGCACAGAGAGACAATGGGGAGTTTAAACTCTACCAATCCTGTGTTTCAGGCCCAGTCTCCAGTCAAATAGCCTCCAGGGAAGGGTTCGAGGTCGTAAGAGGTCAGAACAGGCTGAGTTACGTCTCCGTGGATACCAGGTGAGCGTTACTGCACAGTCTCTCACGTGTGGGAGCTGGCTCCGGAAGTTCTGTTGGAGATCTTCACCCTTTGGGGAACCCCACAAGTGGATCTCTTCGCCACCAGTGTCAACCGAAAGTGCAGAAGATTCTGCTTGCAGGAGTTTCCTCCAAGAGAAGCCTCAGGGGCTGCGTTGGTAGTGGAGTGCTCCTTCCTACTGCTGTATGCGTTTCCTCCAGCCCCCTGCCATTCCGCAGGTGTTGCGGAAGTTCGGTTCCCGGATGAACCTCATTGCTCTGGCATGGGCAAGGAGAGCGTGGTTCCCCGACCTTCTAGAAATGTCCATCTGCACTCCTAGCCGTCTTCCCTATCGAGACGATCTGCTCTCACGGGAGGGGGGTTGGGTTCTCCATCCAGAGGTCAAGTGTCTCAGCATTCATGCTTGGTATCTGAAAGGTTGAGGTACAAGGATTGGGACCTCCCCGAAGTTGTGATGGAGGTGTTGCTTTCGGCCAGAAGGCCCGCAACAAAATCCCTGTACCGTTGCCGTTTGAGAAAATTCTGTGACTGGTGCAGGGTACAGAATGTGGATCCTTTCTAATGTTCCATTCCTTTGGTTTTGTCTTTTTTGCTTTCTTTAGCCCACAGGGGCCTGCAAGTGGGTACCATTAAGGGTTACCTGGCGGCGCTGTCCATATTTAAGCACTCATCTGAGGAATGTTCTTATTTTAGGATCCCTTTGATTTCTCAGTTTCTAAAAGGGCTAACTAATGTGTTTCCACCGTCACCTTTCCAGGTGCCGGGATGGAATTTGAATTTGGTTTTAAAGTTCCTAATGGGAGCTCCGTTTGAGCCTTACATTCTTGTCCGTTGCGACTGTTGTCCTTTAAAACTGTATTTTTGGTTGCGGTTACTTCCGCACGGAGTGAGTGAGTTGCAGGCACTCTCCGCCAAGCCACCCTTTAATGTGTTCCATAAGGAAAGTGTTGCGGGTGCGGCCTTCTTTTCTTCCGAAGGTTGTGTCAGAATACCATTTGAGCCAGAAGGTGATCCTTCCGTCATTTTATCCTCTTCCACATCCTGGTAAGGAAGAGGAGAGGCTCCGTAGGTTAGAAATTCAAAGACCTTCTAGGATCCATCTCTCATGGATGTCCCGGGTCAGAGTGGACGATCAGCTCTTTGTTGGTTATGCTGGAAGGCGCTTAGGTCAGGTTGTTTCCAAACAGATTTTGTCTAGATGGATCATTTTGATGAGTGTTACTGGTTGGCGGGAAAGAACCCTCCAGTAGGCTTACAGGCTCACTCTACTAGGGGTGTGGCTGCCTCCACTGCTCTACAGAGGGGTGTTCCGATTCGCAATATTTGACAAGCAGCCACATGGGCCTCTTATCCATACTTTTGTGAGACACTATTCCTTGGAATCCCTCCATGGGCAGGATTTGGCCTTTGGTAAGGCAGTCCTTCATCCAGCAATTTGATCGGGCATTCTAAAATTATAAATTGTAAATTCTTTTCCGACCTCCATACGTTGGTACTGCTTTGGGAGGCTGTCCTAGATGTGGAATACGTCGGAGGACACAATCCCCTCGAAGAACAAGTTACTTACCTAACTTTCTTTCGATAGGATGTTCCTCTGACGTATTCCACATCGAACCCTCCTAGCCTGCCCCGCTACTAAATTTCTTATGTGATTGCAGCTTCCGTTTCAGCAAGGCTTTCTGCAATCATACTGATGGGAGATTGGTGCCACACGTTCTGGGAAAAAACTACAACTGAGGCTACGAGCGCCGTGCGTCCCATATATAACATCTGGTGACGTCGAACCTCAACGGAGGCCCTCGAGGAACAACGTATCAACGTCATCGACGCAGGACGCCCTCTGCCGAAAATGTTCCGAAGCAGCACAGCTGTGGTCATTACCTGTCAAAGATGTGGAATACGTTGGAGGAACATCCCATCGAAAGAACGTTACCAGATAAGGTAAGTAACTTGTTCATCTGTATTAAAGGCTTCATAGTTGAGCTAATTTACATATAGTTTTAATAGTTGCTGCATATAGTGTGAATATTTGGGCATATAATGGTAACACCTGACATATGACAATCCTAATAACTAGCAAATGTTATTGGGGAATGCAATGATATAACCATGCAGCACTGGAAACAATTTTGCTATGCAAAAGCATAATTATTGCTCTTGCTTTTGCGTGTTTCCTTGCCAGAGGTGGACCTTGGGCCATTACTGGTGCAAAACATATCACCCATTAATCTAACAGGGAGACCACCAGGAAAGGTATAGAGGCAAGGTTTATTTCCTTACAGCTGTGATTAAAAGGTTCTGGTAAGCAATTGGCCTGAGCTCTGAAACCTCTGGGATTTTATACAGTTTTACACAATGCACCTCATACAGGTAAGTGAGCATGCTAAATGTAGTTTGTTACGTTAACAATGGATTTCGTAACGATGCTTCCTGGGGGCAAGCTTGATGTTATGCTGCTCGGCCCACTGTTCAGGAGCTTTTCATTAATCCAACTTGTGCAAAATTGTGTACTCTGCATTGATGTAACTGGCTTTCCAGTTCTCAGGCAGGGGAGCCTGCCTCCATTATCTAATGTGGAGCATGCAGGTAGGAGTTCCTGTTCTTCGGGCGGTGGCTTAATTCATCCTCACGAAGCCTTATGACCGTTCAAATGCTTGTCAACCAATCCCTATTTGTCCCAGGCATGGCTGAGGCTTCAATGTCACTTTCACAATGTCACCGTCCGAGGATCATGTACGTCCATAGGCCTAAATTGAAATGCTTCCACACTGGCCGCCAATTCCGTCCTGCTGCCTTAAACGTTTGGAAGCATTTCATGGGTTTTTTTTTATTCATTCTGGTATTTTGATTGGATTCACATAATCTTCGCAAATGTCTGGTCAAATACATTGGTGAGTCTATTAATATTGCTGACTCTCCTTTCAAGATATCCATTCCATTTTTCCCAAAATCTCTTTTCCTTTAACTGCTTGGTTTCCCTTCTATGTGCAAGAATATGCCAAATATTGTGTATCCACATGAGCCAAAATGTCTTCCCAGGCGTACAAGTCTAGCTCCCAAATCAGGCCCCTTCTGTTCGCCTGACTAGCCCATTTCAGCAGTCCTGTCTTGTCTGCCAACGTTTGATGTGTGCCCGAGACGAGGCTATTCATTACTATAACCTTTCATCAGGGGGCAATCTCTGCATTTCCCTAGCCTTTTTGCGTGAAAATGCCTTAAGTTGGAAATAGTGTATACTTCCCTCTTATCCCACACCAAAATCCCATTTACCCTCAGTGAAAGGTTTAGTTTGCCCACTCGCAGACAGGTCCCCTAAATTGGAGCCACCTTCTTGTCACCAGTTGCAGGACTGAACCCCATCTGGGGCTTGGTAAACGTCAGGATTGGGTAATAGGGGGGGTCTTGCTGCAGCAGAATTGGTCGAGGGAGAATTCATTGAATTTTTAAAAACTATTTTTGCCACAGATGTATTGGGGGCTGGGGGGGGGGGTTTAGGTTGTCGGGTTTGAAAGGGGTGGGGGTGTGGAGGGTCTCCCCCATATATATTTTTGCGGCAAAATAAAAAAAATCAAATAAATTGACATAATCTCCCTCGACAAATGTTTTTCATAAAACCACATAGAACCCAGGATTGTACTATGGTTGCACATGGGGAACATAGGTTCCAATATTGGGCTGTTGATTTTGGGCCTGTTCTGTTTTCTAGTATAGCTAACTCGCTGTGTGTGCAGGCAATGACCTGCTCAATGGGGACCACGTACCTATCTGTCACCACCATAGTCTAGTCACTCGACTGAGTGGCTCTGAAATATTGAACAATAGGATAAAGCAACAACCGACCTCCTTGTTCTTGGGCACCATTCAACGTTTCTATTTGTTTTTGGTCTCTTCCCATTGCAAATAAAGTTAAATATGTTACTTTATAGGACACCGTTCAGAACCTAAATCGGGATGGCCTGGCAGAATATTCATGATAGCCATTGCTATTCTGCCCATCCATGATACAAATGCAGAGTCTGCAAGCTTACAGTTTGTTCGTCCTGTCCCAGTTTAATGCCTTGCTGCCAGTGCCTACCCAAGGGTTCTATCGTGAGGGCAAATAATTACGAGAGACAGTGGGCTTCTGGCCAGGCCTGGCTAAGTATTACATTATGAGCTGTAGTACGATCACCAGTAATTTGGTGTACATTTTGGTGTCCGAATCAATGAGTTTGACATTAAGAGGAACAGTGTTGGCATTCTTGCCTGGCTTCAGAAATGCTAGAATGTAAGTTTGTTTTCTTTATTCAGTTATAGAATGATGTTATCAAAAGGTAATTATTTGATGTAGGTGTGAAGCTGTATAAAACCACAAAGACCTGTGCTCTGTCCCACCTATTTCGGCTGCTAATAAATCCTGCTGTTCTGTATGCAACTTTAAGTGGGGCAGATGAGACGAACTAATCTAATATTTTGTTAGCATATAGGCTAGAAAATGACACCCAAAATACATTCCTCTAGTTCCTAATTCCTTACAACGGCACGCACACATATATATTATATATATAACCTTTGCTTTGTATAAAGATGGGCATATGTGCTAGAAATCTATTGGCTATATTGCCTTTTGCCTTTGGGCATCAAAGCACAGATTCAGCTTTAGTAGTAGTTGGGGTTTTCATATGACCTTTAAATCGTTTGAAACTTGTTTTTCTAGTACATCAGCATCCCATCCCAGAGTTAAATTAAGTGGGTGTCACATTTCTAAGTGTTTTAAGGTCCAGATTAGATCCAATTTATTTACCTCTAGACACACTGCCATGACTACATCCCAAAAAATGAGAATTAGTGGGCCATATCGCCTTACAGTAAAGGTGACAACATTAAGCTACTGTTTGAGGTGCATGTTCGACACAGTAACGTCAATGTTCCCACTTTAACTGTGACAACAGGTTATATCTGTGCGGATGTAGTAATTTCTACTGCTGATCAATGGAAGTATACATAAAAAAGTATAGTTAATTGTCATCTACAGACCATCCATGCCCAACATTTCCTTCATTGGAGACCTCACGGACTTGGTCAGCACCATGCCTCTCGCATGCCAACATCTTCCTCAGCAAGCAAGTCCATGAGGGAAGCTCTTCACTGTCCGCTTGGCACTCTGAAACTCACCCAGCCCACAAAAGACCCAACACACAGGAAAGGTAATATCCTCCTCATCACCACCAGCCAGTGCTCCTATTGCTCTTGACTGTACTGACCGCCTACAGTCCCTTTTGACATTAGTCACACCTCACCAGTCAAGCACACCCATCAAACATGGCTTTAAATCATTCAAGAGCTTCCCGGTGGAAGCTCTCACAGAAGACCTTGCCAACCTCTAACTCGCATGGGTTGATGAGCAGACGCACCAGGGCCATGACGCGCAACCAACATCAACCGCCGTGCCCTGGTAAAACTACACACCCTCACGCCTAAACCTTCCACCATTGGTACACTCAAGAACTCAACCTCAACAAAAGAACCATCAGAAAACAAGAAAAGACTTGGTGCCAATACTGCAGCCTGTCTGACCTCTCCATGCTCAAACTCTGCTCTGTGCTACACTCAGGCGACGATCACTGCAAAGGAAAACCACTACCAGAACAATATAGCCAAGGCCAACAACAAAAGAAGAGAATTCTTCAAAGCCATAAAGCATTGCAACATCCCTATGCCCAACCCACTGTTGCTGCACTCATTGAAAAATCCACGCCAAACATCAGCATGATCCGCCAACACATAGACCCCACTGTCACAACTGACAGCACACCACACATCCCACAAAACCACCACTGCCTGGGTGATATATATATATATATGTACATAGGTGTTGCAAACCTGTTAGTCATGGGTGCAGTCATAGGTGCTCAGATATACTTTGTATATAGGAATTGTCAGTCAGCCTGACAACACTGAGTTCTAAAATGGGTTCTGCAGTGGAGCCCGGGGGATAGAGAGTTGACCTAGAGGAGTTGGAGAGATGGAAGAGTAAGTTGGGGCTGCTGCATGTTTCATTCTGAAAGACAACGATATGTAATGTACAATAAAAAGGCTTTAACCTCACCAACTTGCTTGCTTAATACTAGGCAACTTTCAAAACGCTCACTATGGAAGAGCTAACTGCCACCCTAGAATCCCTTTAATACTATATTGTATGTGGACGCATCCACCTTGCCTCCATACTCGAGAAACTTCCCAACGAAGCACTACATACTTGCCTAGCAATCAACAACTCCCTCACGCAAGGCACCTTCCCCTGGACCCTAAAGACCAGGCACATTCTCCTGTTTCTCAAGTAGCCAACACTGGACCCAGACACCCTTAACAACTACCACCCAATCACCCATCTTCTTTCCTAGGTAAGATCCTTGTGAAAGCAGTAGTCCTGCAACTCCTCAAACACATTTATTGTATTGCATTATTACATTTGTAAGGCACACCTAAACCTCGGGCATCTGGGCTCAACAATTTTATGATTATGGTTACAGAAACAACAATTCAAGAGATTGGTTGCAGGTTTGACTTAAGACAGTTACAGTGGTTACAGGAAATGCAGATCATATATGAGGCATGCTTAAAGAATATGGTTACAGGATAAACCTAGTAGCCCTAAGGTAGCTAGTTACAACAGTTTTAGGATTATGATTGCAGATTCAGTGTGCTTAAAAGATTTGTTACAGATTTGGCAAATTTAAGAATATGGTTACAGGTAATGCAGATCATAAAGAGGCATACTTAAGTATATGGTTACAGGATAGCGTAGCAAATGTGGGTTTAGGCTTAGTGTTACCACATTGTGTCACCTTAAGAGTAGGGTTTCAGGTCTTGTGGTGACTTAAGCGGGGTGTAGGTCCTGGTGCAGACAGGCAGGCAGGTGAGTGCTGGTCATACTAGGTTACTTGCAGCAGGGAGGGTGTAACTTGGTGTCTTGCGTAAAGAACCAGGATTTTTTAACGAAATGAGTAGGGCAGGGTCCAGTTTTATCTCCAATGGCAGGGCATTACAGTAATTGGCTGCCATTACAGGGAAACTTGACCCCCTGCTCTGTCTTTTCTATCTGGGCATGCTTATTTGCCCAAGGTAGGAAGTGCAAGTGGGTCTGGAAGATTGGTTCCTAGTTATCATGCTGGATAGGTAGCGTGGCGCAGTATTGGAGAGGCATTTGTGTGTCGGCGTGAGTATTTTAAATTTGATCCGGTCCTTCACTGGTAGCCAGTGAATATTTCTTCTGGTGGAGGAGATATGTTCTGATTTGGGGATGTTTAATGCTGCTCTTATGGCATTATTCTGCACTATTTGGAGTTTTTGGATGAACAGCCTGCAAAGATGGCGTTGCAGTAGTCCACTCTGGAGAGGATAAGTGCTCTTGCCAGGGTGATCCGGTTTTCTACGGTAAGGTCTACAGGCCATAGGGGCGTGGCTACGAGAGCCATGTAGGAGGACGCGTTCCAGCAGAGCTCCCGAGATCCTGAACAGATCCGGGCAAATCAGTGCAGTACGACTGCTTATTGAAAACCGACGACATGCATGCCAGCGTGTGAAGGTGCTACCGAAGTACTGTGAACTTTTGGAGGTCATAGTAGCTACGACGACTGAGATCGGAGAAGAAAAGTCGAGAGACGCTGAGAACAAAGGGCGACTCAAAATGGCCGACATAGACTTGAGACGGGATTGAAAAGAGTCGCGGGAAGACCTAACCAGGTCAGCGCGCAATGCGCCCACTCATCATTCGGTAGACCTGCACATCCTCAGAACCATGTCCAGTAAGGCAGTGCGACCTAAGGCGAAACAACCCACGCTGGATGACTTCACCAAAACGTCCCCGGGCTCGGACGCCACCAAGAATAAGGATGCACCGGCCGTAGGTAGCGCGACGACTTCGAGCTCTAACCAAGAAATCCTAGCAGCGATTGCGGACCTGAGAGCGGCCTGGGAGTCGAAATTAGAACAGGCTGTCTCTGAATTAAAAACGGCATTGGACCTCAAAGTTGGGGAGGTCCAGGAAGACGTCAATCTACTGAGACAAGACGTTAGGGTTCTGGCAGAGCGCACAGAGTCCCTAGAAAAAGAAGTCGGCCCGAATACGGCGGACTGTGCCACCCACAAGACAAAACTGCACGCCCTAATCCAAAGGGTGGGCAACCTGGAAAGTAGAGCGGAGGAGGCGGAAGGACGGGCCCGTCGCAACAATATCCGCATTGTGGGCCTACCGGAGGGGACGGAGGGCCGTGACCCTACTGACTTCGTTGAGACCATGTTGCTGCAAGAGATATCCGGAGGGGCCTTATCCCAAGGCTTCGCAGTGGAGAGAGCACATAGAGCCCTAACGAGGAGGCCGCCTCCTGGAAACCCGCCTAGACCCATCATTGCCAAAATTCTTAACTACCGTGATCGGGAAAGAATATTAGAACATTTTCGAAAAGGAGGCACAATCAAGAGAGGAGAAGCAAACATCACGGCGTATCCGGATTACACCCTAGCTGTGCAGCGGAGCCGCATGAACTTTGGAACTGTGAAACGGAGGCTGAGGGAGGCAGGTTACAAATATATGTTGCTTTACCCTGCAAAACTGAAGGTCATACAGGCGCATAAGACTTTATTTTTCGAGACCCCAGAGGACGCCATGGAGTGGCTCGACGCACAAGGGTGCCCTCAAGAATCGGCGGACCGGCCCCAGAAGGACTCGGAGGAGCTACGGAAGACGTAAAATGGCGTCGCAAGATGGCGCGACACATGGACCCTAAGACTTGATTATAGTCGGTTCGGAACCTTCGGTATGGAAGGTCAGTTGGTTGTACTGTTTGCCACAAACATTGAGATTATTATTGAACGGGAGCCCCATGGAGCGATACTCTCTCCCCACAATAGCTTAGGTTAGGTGGCCATTAGGGCGACCTCACCCTGCTGGGCTCCGTGTACGGACTGGTGTTTGCGGAGCCAGATGTGGGGGTGCCTGAGCTCTTTTGTTGAAGCTGGGCAACAGTTGGGGTGTGTGGTGTTGGGGGGAGGGTGGGTGAGGGAGGGGAAAGGGGGTTGGAGTTTAGTTGTGTGTGCGGTTAGTTTGGGAATGAGCTTATTTGCGGAGTGGCCGCAGTGGGACGCTTTCTGTGTCATGAGAACTGTTGGAGGTTCCCGTAAGGGGGGTGGGAAGACACATAGCTGCCATGGGTGACCTCAAGATTGCCACCTGGAACGTCCGAGGCCTCAATAATTACTTGAAAAGAAATAAAGTCATGTTGTATCTTAAACGACAGAAGATCGACATTGCCCTGCTACAAGAAACGCACCTGGCCCAACATAAACTAGACCTTGTAAAGAAAAAATGGGGGGGTACAGTGGTGGGCTCCCCGTACTCGGCCTATGCCAGAGGTGTGCTGATCTGGGTGGCCCCGCATGTCCCACTCAGAATTGTACGAGAGGAGGTAGACACGGAGGGTAGGCTGGTAATACTGAGGGTACTGATTGAGAACAGAGGACTGAGTATTATTAATACATATGCCCCCAATCAGAATACTGCTGTATATTTCAGGACTCTATGTACACGCCTGGGCCCGTGCGCAGGGGAACCGATCATCTGGGGGGGGGATTTTAACTGTGTTCTTGACCCCAAGATAGATAGGTCCGACAGGAAAGTAGACGGGCCCACCCCAGCGGCCAGGGCTCTACGGGTACTATTAGACGACTATGGACTAGAGGATGTCTGGAGATTGAAACACCCCACGGCCTTGCAGTACTCTCATTATTCGGCCCCTCAACAGTTGCACACGAGACTAGATTACTTCTTTGCTACGCCAGAAGTGACGATAACAACTACACAGGTTGAATACAGAGCGAGGGTCCTGTCGGACCATTCGCCCTTGGTGATGGCCTGGCAATATGGCCGCCCTAGAGGGCGGATTCCAACATGGCGCCTCCGGGCGGAGGCGCTCAGAGACCCGGCCTTCAGAGAAGATATTAGAGAGACGATTACAAGGTATTTTGAGGAGAACACAGGCAGTGTGGATTCGGCTGGTACACTTTGGGAGGCCTTCAAGGTGGTAGTGAGGGGCGATGCTATTTCTAAATCAAAGGGCCTTCAGGGGGGGGTTTTAGCTGAGCTGGGGAAAGTGGAGAAAGAATTGGAGCGTGAATGTACCAGAGGGGGAGGGGACACAGACCTAGTACTCGAATTACAACAACGATGCTCAGAGCTTTGGGAGCGGCTTTGTGACCTCAATTACAGGAAATACGTGGAGAGGCAACATGCAGGAGGTGACAAAACTGGTCGCCTACTGGCATGGCTTTACAAGAGGGAAACCCCCAGGGCCCCGGTCATGATGATAGAAAGGGAAGACGGAGAGGAGGCTCACACTCAGGAAGAGGTTAACGCTGCTTTCTTAGATTATTATAAAGCGCTATATGAGGACAAAGGGGAAGACAATCTGGATAAAATCAGGGACGCACTGGAAGATATAGAACTGCCCAGGATTAGTGCAGAGGAAAGGGAGGAGTTAGATGGCCCCATTACGCTAGATGAACTGGAAGAGGTGGTGAAACGGCTGCCTACTTGCAAGACCCCGGGCACTGATGGACTCCCGAGTGAGTTCTACAAAACGTATAGCGCAGAGATACTCCCCCCTATGCTTGAGATGTACAACGAATCATTCGAGGGAGGCCGATTGCCAGACACGCTCAGAGAAGCGCTGATCGTACCACTGCCCAAGCCTAACAAGCCGAGACAACACTGTGGATCGTACAGACCGCTGTCGATGTTAAACCAAGACAGTAAGATTCTGACAGCGGTCTTGGCGGATAGGCTGCGCAAGGTCATCGGCAGGCTGATACACTCGGATCAGACAGGTTATGTCCCTGGCAGGAATATAACTCATAATCATAGGCGGCTCCACCGAGTGATAGAAGAAGGGAACAGAAGAGATGAGGAAATGGCAGTGATCTCCCTAGACGCAGTTAAGGCGTTTGATTCGGTGAGGTGGCCATGGCTGTTTGCGGTCCTGAGGGAATATGGGTTTGGGCCAGGCTATATCAGATGGGCGAGACTACTGTATAGCCAGCCTACGGCTAGGGTGCGTACGGGATCAGTGATATCCGACAAGTGGCACCTAAGTAGGGGTACTAGGCAGGGATGTCCTTGGTCCCCGATGTTATACATATTGGCCTTGGAACCCTTAGCGGTATATCTTAGACAGCAATATGACCTGGTGGGCATCGAGGTGGGAGGAAAGAGCCATTTGATATCCTTATATGCCGATGACCTGCTGCTGTACCTAAAGTATCCTGAAGAGAACCTCCAGTATGTTTTGGAGGTCATGCAGAAGTATGCCGAATTGTCCGGCATAGCGGTTAATCCTGACAAGTCGAGCATGTTCCCTCTAGGGTACTATTCGAGGGTCCCCACGGAACGCTTACCGGTATTGCCCGTGCCTTGGGCAGCCGAGTCCTTCCGATACCTCGGAATAGACATATATCACACTGTGAGAAACGAACATCTGCACAACACCGAGGTTGCTGTGGATAAAATCCGTGCGTCTATGCGATTTTGGGAAAAACTGCCGCTAGCGATGATAGGGCGAGGGGCGTTGATTAAAATGGTTGTCTTGCCTAGACTGCTGCATTTCTTCAACAACATACCATACTTAATAGCTAGGAAGTTCTTTACCAAACTCGACAGTATGTGCAGGGACTTCCTATGGCACGGCACTCGCAACCGAGTGGCGCTGTGGAAGCTACAAAACTTCTACGATAAAGGAGGAATTAAATTACCACATTTTGAGGCCTATTATGTAGCGAGCCAATTGCAATATGTTACACAGTGGCTCTCTGATGAGGAATCTCCCGAGTCCAGATTGGTTGGGACAGATTGCACCTCGTTTTATTTGAAGGAGATCATCTGGGTCCCTAGACAAGACTTAAACCTTTGCCCTGGTATGCTGTTACTTGGGTGGAAAATGTGGCGTAGAGCATGCCGGTTACTGGAAAGCCCGGATCCGTGTTCGCCGCAGGTGCCACTGGTTGCCTTGACTGCGGGGGATGGTCAACTTAGAAAATTGATCAGAATGTACTGGGAACCGGTTGGGTTGGCCACGTTAGGAGATATATGGCAAGATGGGGCCATCAAGGATTTTGCAGACTTAGAAGAAGAAGCTGGGTTACATGGGGGCCAATATGTTACATACTTCAGGTTGGTACAGATTATCCGAAAATCTTGGCCTGAGACGGTGTTAGCGGAGGATCCGGATGCCCTGATTGACACAATATATGACATATCAGAGGGCGGACACGAGATCTCCAGATTGTACGAGGTGGTGATGTCCCGAGTGGGAAAGGACTTGACAGACTTGAGACTAGAATGGGAAATGGAGGTGGGGGTTCAGATGACGGATGGGATGTGGGAACGGGCTCTGGGATATCATAAAAAAGTGTCCAGGAATGCTAGATTACAGCAAATCCAACTATATATCACACACAGAGCGTATTTGACCCCCAAGAGAATAGCTAAGTTTGCTAACTCGGGCAGGCAAGCATGCCCGAAGTGTAACGAGGAGAACGCGGACATGACGCATATGTTCTGGTCCTGCCCAGTAATTGAAGTCTTCTGGGGAGAAGTGTCACAGAAGTTGGCTGACAAAGGGGTCCCGATAAGCATTGACACGACCTGGGCTTGCCTTCTAGGGGGGTTCTCCAGACCAAAGAACACCAGACATCTGGGGAAACTGAGAGACCTAGCGTATATACTCGCTAAGAGGAGGATAGCTATGAACTGGAAGCAATGCTACAAACCTAGGATAGAGATGTGGTGGAGGGATCTCCAAAAATGGGCGGAGGCTGAAACCATGGTCTGGCAAGAGGCATGCAGTAAATGCGGGGAGGAGGATGTGGGCAACCTAGTAGCCTGGAGGTCATTAATCACTGGTCTGTTTGGGGTACGAGGAGAACCTACTGCCTCGGAGGAGGAAGTCACCCGGCCACACCAGGTCGATACGGAACTACCCTGTGGATGAGCTCTTGGGGGGGGAGGGGGGAGTGTAGTGTTGTGCTTTGTTAAGTGTTTTATTGGTTTATTGTGTATAATGTCACAAGTTTGTTTATACTGTTTTCACTTAAAATAAAAATAAAAATATTTAAAAAAAAAAAAGGTCTACAGGCCATAATTGGTTGGGTGTGTAGGCAGATGCTGATGTGATAGCATTGACTTGCCATGTGAGAGTGAGTGAAGAATCGAGATAGACTCCTAAGGTCTTAACTTCTTTGGCAGTGGGGATGATGTTTCCATCTATGTTAAAGGATTGGTACAATCAGTGCTTTAAGTGGGGTAAGAAAGTGAGGGGGGGCCCTCGTTTGGGGGCGTGGCATCCACTGTGGGCGTGGCCTAAAAGTGCACAAATCATAGTAGGGTGCGCAAACAAATAGATAAATGTAGTAGAGCATTTATATATTTGTATGCGTACTAGTATGGTTTGTGTTTTTTTGAAGCCTTCTTTTATAAACATAGCAATGTTACATATTTCTATGTTTATAAAAGGTGGCTTGAAAGTGTACAAACCATAGTAAATTACGCACACTTGTGTGCTTACCTTACTATGGTTTGTGTACTTTTCAAGCCACCTTTTATAAACATAGACATTTGTAACATATTTCTATGTTCATAAAAGACGGCTTGAAACGTACAAGCCATCTTTTATAAAGCGTTGAGGACGGACAAAACCCAAGGTGGTTTTGTCCGTCCACAAAGCTTTATAAAAAATGCCTTGAATTGTGTACGTTTCAAGCCGTCTGTTATAAACGTAGAAATATTTCTACGTTTATAAAAGATGGCTTGAAATGTACACATTTCAAGGCATCTTTTATAAAGATTTGCCAAAGGAGACAGGCACCTCGGGCTCAGTGATCGCTGCTCTGAGCAGAGATCACAGAGCCCGAGGCGTCTTTCACCCTCTGGGAACCCCCGGGCTCTGTGATATAATCTACATATTAGATCATGGAGCCTGCAGGTTCACAGAGGCCGAGGGTCAGTGACCTGGCGAGGGCAAACAAAGGAGCTGTAACTTCCCTGATGACCCCTCAGATGGGGGGTCATCAGGGAAGTTACAGTGACTGACAGAAGTGCCAGCCAGCCTCAGCGACGCTGTGGCTGGCTGGCACTTCTGTCCACTTGCCTAACGTTACACTGGCGGGCACATCTCCCGTCGCGGCTGCGGCCGTGACGGGATAATGCGTCCTGCCATGGCGTGGTGGGACGGGGGGCCCCGGCAGGGCCCCGGCTCAGCCCCACTTTTTGGAGACTGGCGGGGCCCGGCCCCGGCAGGCCCCGGCCCACTTAAAGCACTGGGTACAATGGTGAGATATTTTTGATTTTAGCTTGGATTGTGTGGTAGATTGCATTTAGGGCATTCGTGTCGGTGAAGTAGTCTCCTGTGATTGGGTTACGTATTTGGGAATCATCCGCATAGTTTGTATATGTGGCACCCAAATAGTCCAGTTTATCGAAGAGCGGCTTCGTAAAAGCGTTGTACATAGTGGGTGAAACACATGATCCTTGGGGGGAACTCCACAAGTGACTGGCATGGGGCTAGCAGCTGATGCGGAGAAGACTCTCATTGTTCTGTTAATGAGGAATGATGTAATCTATGCTAGGGCATTGTTGGAAAAGTGGGCATCGCTGGCTAGGTGACGGCATAAGATATTGAGATTTACCAGGTCAAATGCCACCAAGATGTCTAGAATGAGGAGGTTGGCTAGGTCACTTTATCTCTGATCAGATCCATTTGTGCTTTGAGGTCAACAAGGGCCGTTTCTGTGCCATGACCCGGGCGGAAGCCTGATTGTGGAAGGCCCAGTAGATTGTGTTTCTCTAGGTATTTTGGAATCTGCACATAAGCTACCCAGTCCAAGATTTTTAATTTAAAATGGTACCGTCATGATGGGCCGGTAATTAGTAGGTACATTGGGGTCCAGGGAAGGTTTTTTCAAAAGAGGCATTACACAGGCTTCCTTGAGGTTGTCTGGTACTTTATTAAAGACAAAAGAGTTGTTTGAGAGAGGTGATGAATGGTGCCAGGTTGTCTGCGCAGTCTTTGATTAGGGTTGCAGGGCAAATGTCACCTTGGCAGCGTGTAGGTTTGAGACCTTTGGTGATTTTAGTAGTTTCTTCTATGGTAATACTGGAAAGCTCAAACTTTGAGAAGGGTTTGGGTGTAGTAAGTAGGCTGCTGAGGTGAGTTAAGTTTCAATTCTTTTTTTTGTTCATTTTGAGCTGGAGGGTTGTGATTTTGTCCATAAGGGCCTTCTGTATATCCTTGCACCAAGCTTGGTCTTTGATACAGAGGTCTGGCATTTGCAAGGGGGTTTATAGTTCTCTTAGGACGGAGAAGAGCTCTTTTGAGTTGGCATTTTCAATATGTAGGTTGTATGCATTGCTTTTGGCTTGATGGGTAGCTTTTTTGTAGTCAGACGCTATGGAGGTGACTTGCTCCTTGTGGTTGAAGGGTTTTTTCTCCAGTTATTTTCTGCGTTTCTCTTTTTGCTGCGTAAATCTTTGAGTTTGGTGGTGAACCACTGATTGAGATGTGCTTTTGGTTTGCAGTTTCCCAGAGGGGCCATCGCGTCTAATGCCAATTTTATAGCTTGATTATAGGTAGAGACCATGGAGGAAGGGTCGGCTGACTTTTCAGTGTATGCAGTGAGCTATGGGATCAGCAGGAGAATGCTATCTGGCGTGATGTTGCGGGCCTGGGTGGCCTGAGCCATCTTCATTGGAAGAATAGTCTCCGGGCTAGTGCTGATTGAGAATAGTATGGTGTTATGGTCTGACCAAGGGGTGTTATTGGAGTTGTCTGTAGAGCAGTTGTGGTCGGTGAGCCAGTCAAGTGTGCAACCTTTGGCGTGGGTAGGGTCAGAGGATCGTAGGGTGAATCTGTGTGATTCAATGGTTTTCGCTACAGTGGAGGATTGAGTGTCAGCACTGTCTTGGAGGCCTAAGTTGAAGTCTCCAAGGATTACTACTCTGGATGGATGTTTCGTGTCCGTAGTTAGAAGGGTGGCTATGTCCCCGTCAAAGGAGGAGATAGGACTTGGGGGTCTATAGATGAGATGTAGGTGGAGTAAGGTGGTTGCAGAGATAGTAATTTTAGTGGACAGAAGTTCTCCTGATGTAAATGGGATGTTTGTAATTTCTCTGATGTTCAGATTTAATTTAGAAAGGAAGGCTACGCCTCCCTCTTTTGCATTGATGCCAACAACATGTTTCAGTCTAACCAATCTGGCTTCAGACCCATATGTAGCACGGAATCTGCTACAGTCGAGTTGATGACTATGCCCTTTAGTTTTTCGACAATGGCCATCCTTGCTTCCTGGTTCTCCTCGACCTCTGCAGCATTTGATGCAGTAGACCACCATACACTCACCTACAGTCTACATAAATGAATGCAGATCAGCAAGACTGTCCTCTGCTAGTTGAAATCCTACTTTGCTAACCACCACCAATTTATCCAAATGGATTCCGCCAGGTCACAAAACTACCCATCACCTGTGCAAGTATTCATCCCTCTTTATCTCATCCTTTACATGAAACCGCTCTGAATTCTACTAGCCCTGCACAACATACACAACCACCAATATTCAGATGACACACAGGCCTATCTCAAGGTACATTTTACAGAAGACATCCACAGCTTCGCCTTGATCCAGTACCGGATATCAAATGCTTACCTGAAACTCCAACCCTCAAGACCAAATTCCTACTACTCACCAACAACACTGAACACCCTGACATCCAGACCTGGCTTTCTGTTACGAACCTTGAGGGCTTCACATCCTGGTGGACTACTTGCGCAACGTCCTATTGGTACTACATTGACCGACACCTCTCCTTCAAGGAGCACATGGCAAGTAAGACACGAACTTCATTGTACTAACTTTCCCATCGGGGGAAAATCAAGTCTTTCATACCTGCAAACCAATTCCGATCTGCTGTCCAAGCCTTGGTCCTCTGCTACCTCGATGGTGGCAATGCTATCCCGGTGGGCCTTCCAGTGATCACCCTGGCAACCCTGGGATGTGTCCTGCATGCGGTTGCACAACTGTTCAAGGGACTCTGTAAATTTGACCACATCACTCCGACCCATCATCGTTCTTGCGATATCTACAATGCCATGTACAGAAATGCTGACCTTCTTAGCAAGGTAGCTTGTGGACTGGTGGAGTACAATCCACTAGAAGTTAAGACCTGCACAGACCTGAACTCTCCCAGTGCAGGAAGGAAAGAACCAGAAGAGAGGCCTTTGTTGGGCAAGATTGTATGCAGTACCCTTTGAGTGCACTACAATAACCTTGACCTCCTGGCAATAGGAATCCCACCTTTGGTAGAAGTCTGTACTACACAGGATGGTAGTGTGGCTGAGCAGCCAGGCTCATCTCAAGAGGGGTCAATGTGAGCTGTAGGGGAGGTACACAGAGATTCACAGTGACAAGTATTCAAATAAACACTTACACATAAGGTTTCTTGAATAAACAATTATTAATTTATCAGTCAGAGTAAGCCTTCTTCAGAAGGGATTAATATAAAAGTTACACTCAAATATACTTCAAAACACACACTCCTAATATTCTGAAATCAGTGAAGACCCTTTTGGGACGGCCCACAGTCACAACCTACACCCTCAGGTGACTTCAATAGCTAGGGTGCTGGGGACATTAATATCTTACTGTTGCATTTAGAATACTTTTAAAAATTGGTTAAAGGAAAAGGTTATTAGAACAAACGAGATCACAAATATTCTTAAGCAGAAAATACCTTTAAATCCACTAAGCAGAGTCATTCAGTTATAACAGGTTAAGCCAAAGTCAATGGGCAAAAGTCTTATATGGGCTGAAGCACTTCTGGTAGGTAAGTAGGAAATGTATTAGTACAATGTTTTAGAAGTCTTTGAAGAAAAGAAGAATCAATGTAGGGCCACAGGCTGTTTAGGCTTGTGAGTAGTAGAAGATGCAAGCAACTCTACAACAAGAGGTAAGTTCTCTCAGACTTTACAGTACCTTTGTATTGAAGAAAAAGTGGAGCAGCTGACTTCTGTTCCTGCGCAGCTCTGTAGATCTCACTGTTCCTGGGCCTCAGTCATGGGGACAAGAGGGAGGACTTCTGGGGACTCCTGCACTGCAATGGGATGGTCACCGATCGCAACCGGCAATCTTTCAAACAAGTGGAACTTTGGTGTTTCAGCTCCTCGCGACTACTGCAAATAGCAACACAGCGGTTTCTGGCTGTCGAGATGGACTTAACTTGCTTCTGGGATCTCGCGCTCTGTTGAGGGGACTCAGGCTCGGTCAGTCCTGCTTCCTGGGAGTCTGGAGGATGTTCCTGGAGCTCTTGGCCATCTTAAAAGCAACGCACACAATCTGGTGTGCCTCTCCCTGGCTATTCAGTTCCCAGCAGCAACTCTGTGGGAATGCAACCAGCTATGAGAGAATGTCCAGGTGGCTTACTTTGGAGTTGATTGGTCCCACCAACTCAAGGGGAGAAGTCGTCCTTGCAGGGGCTTCTCTGTCGATACAAATTTGGAGTTTCAGCACAGCAGCAGGGCTTCACCGGGCAAACCAATGGTCCAGGAGTTGCAGCAGGCGTCCTCTTCAAGTTCTTCTTCGGTTCCTTCGTCCAGTGGTCGACTCTGCCTTCCCCGCCTTGCCTTTTATTGAGTTCTCACATTCATTCCAGCCTAGCTGTCAGTCACCCAGCAGGGTGGCTGTCCTTGCCCGACAGTTTGCTGGCCAATCACTACAGAGTGCATTTGGGTCTCATAGGAGACTAAGCACAGGGAGTTTTGGGCACCTCCCTCACTTCCTGCCCACCCCAGACACCGTGGAGCCAGAGGCGGGTTTCACTCGTGGATCCCGCCAAAGGCAAAGCGAACAAAGAGACCAAACCTGGTTTGGCGCGCAGAGTAAATCTCAAGTAGGATCTTTCCACAAAGAAATGGTGAAAAAAGAAGACTGGGGCCATTTTGACAAAAATGGCACCCTTGGGTGCTTTACTGCAGCCGCGAACGCTGCCCGCGGTAAATGCACATCACGTTAGTTAAAATTAAAACACTGGCACCAGCCATTCAGTGAGGGAAGGGTAACATAAAAATGTTACATGAGAAGTTAGACAAAGGGGATACTGAGTAACCCCTCCAGCACCCTATTGTAAGATAGTGTGTGCTGGGTCTAGAAAGTTACAAATGTAAGCATAGTCCATTTTACATTACTTCTCTGGGAAAAAGTAGTTTATCCCAGAGATGGTATTTAAACCTTTTGGAAATCTGGAAGACTTCCCTGTGTCACTGCACTGAAGGTGCTGTGTGACACAATGTAAAATATGATGCCTATGGAGTTTGTCAGACTCCACAACCAAAAGAAACAGTGTTCAAAAATCACATTAAAATACATGAGAGAGTGGGGAAAAAGGGTCTCACTCTCCCCAGGTTAAAAAAATCAAGTCCTCAAAATCCAGCAAAGTTGCTAGGGGTATCTAAGGTGGAGGGAATTAACACATGTCTGAGAATTCTCCCTAATAGCCTTCACTGTGGACGTCCCCACATTCTGGAACCTTCCCATCAACACAAGACGCTCCCCTTCACGTCTACATTTCAGGAAGACACTCAATACCTTCTTCAAGGAAGGGCTCCTCCCCAACACCTAGAATAAGAAAACCATCTAACCTAAGATTGGGCGATCTGCTCCCCCTGTTTCTTCCCATGGTTACTTGCAGATCCCTTGCTGCCAAATTGCCTGCCCTCCTCTTCCTCAACTCAGTCATATATCTGCTTTCGGCAATATGTGGTTTCCCCTTGTCATGATGCCTACCCCGGGGACCCAGACAAAGTCCAGCAACCCCGGAAACAGGCATCAAGTTATACTAAGCAAGCCCAACAACCCCTGCTAGGGGCTATTTGGGTGCAGTCAGGCTCATATGGAGAGTCAGTCCTGGCGCCATAGGCGCCAGTCTCATAGATTAAAACTTACCTGATGCAGACCATGCTGCAAGAGCTCCAAGCCAAAGGAGGCTTGGAAGGGACTACTTTACCTACGGACTATTTTTTACTCGGGTGGGGCTGGGGAGGAATACTTACCTGGGAATACTTTGGGGGCTATTTAAACCACACCTGAAGAGCAGCACACGCTTCGCGTTATTCTGCATCCAGCAGCGTAACGCTCACCGTGCCTGCAAGTCTGCATCCAGTCTTCTGCCACGCCCGCCTCGAGTCCGGAGCTCCTAGAAAAAGGGAGCAAGAAGGAGAAAAGGTTAGAACAAGAGCAATACCTTTGATCCTTACCTGAATTCCCGATCCATCGTGCCTTCGAGCTGGAAGAAAGAAGTTATTTTATGCACGTCGCCTCGCCTGCAGCAGCGCCGCGCTGAACTCACCGGCCTTCGCAGCCTCTTCACATTCCACTGCATCCTTCTACTGCACTCCGGCACCTAAGGGGAAGACAAGAACAGCAAGGTGAGCCAAGGGAATACACAGAGGCAATATTAGTTACCCCCCATAGACTTACCTGATTTTACCACCGGGGGTACTATTCCTCTTCACGGGTCGGCGCAACTTCCACTGCATCATCGCCGAACCCCGGCCCCTAAGGGGAAACACCACTGCATCCTCGCCGAACCCTGGCCCCTAAGGGGAAACAAAAGGACAGAAAGGTGAAACGAAGGGACAAACAAGGGGAAACCTCCTCACCACAAAAGACTTACCTGATTTAACTGATTTTACCGCATGAGGCATTATTCCCCGAGACTTCATACTTTCTCTTAGCGCCTGAATAAGGGAGAAAGCAACAGGTTACATATTGACATTATTTTATCGAACTGTGTTGGATAATACAAATCCTTCCCTGAATATTACCGGTTGCCACAAGGAACTCTTCACTAGGGTCAAGCTGCAACCTGCAAGGAATCGGACAAGAGTGAAAGTCAGACATTTGAACTCTTACGAACTACATACTTACGGCGTCTTGCCGGGAATCTCAGAGTCAATATTGTTCTGGAACTCACCAATTCCTTCGAGCCAGTGAAGCAACTGGTTATCTACGCGCCCCTGCGCTCAATGCAGGATGGAGAGCTCATCTTTCCAAACCATCAGGTGAGACTATAAGAGGGGACACCAAAGGTGATCAGTGGGGAGAACAGTGGGAGTGGGGGGGGGGTTAACCCTCAACTCCACGGGTGGTTAATTCCCTTTCTCCATTTGCAGAAGAATATTCCTACGGGCCAAGCAAACGAAGCTAGGTGGGCCAGTCCAGTCCGTCATCTCGGCACTACGCGTCACATTGGTGGAGACCGCAGCTGTCCAGTTCAGATCGACGCCCCTGTGGGAGCCAAGTGAGCGTAACACCCCTATGACTCTAAAGCATTTTGTTGCTTCCTGAAGCTAGGTCTGTGATCAATAAATACCATAATAAATGGCTTTAAACCAGAAGCTAACACCCCAACAACAATTTCTTGCTTGAGCCAAAGAGGTGAAGAAGCAAGGGTTGGGAGAGTGGATAAAGATGGTAGATACAGCCTTCCTAAGTACCAAGAGATTCATTAAAAATGTGCTTGACTTCATGGGGTCAACATTGCGCAGTACACATTTTTCTTTTTATTTAGACCCAGAATTAAACGGATCTACAGATAAAGGGTCACCCAATAAAGAGGGTAAGAGACTCAATTATACTCTGGTCAGGGAGACTATGGGCCTCATTACGAGTCCGGTGATAGCCGTGCTGGAAACGCCGGACCCAGAATGAATTTCCGCCTCTGGACTTGCTGGATTTACCAAGGCATTACAGCCCCGGTGATCTGGTAATTCCGGAGGCAGAATAACGTTACTCCCCATTCCCATGGTGTCCCAGTGGACTCCATGGGGATGGGGACCATGGAAACTCCGGCACCCTACTTACCGGTGCCGGTGTTTCCATTTCCGTCTGCAGGTGGGTGTTGTTACTCCCGCCACGTCAGACCTGGGGCGAATGACACCACCAGCCTGCAGAACTCTTAATCCGCCGGTCCTGAAACAATAGTGGCGACAGGTTTACCACCACCGTTGTTTCTGTACCGGCAGGGTCATAATGAGGCCCTATATCTCTTTTCTACAGATGGTCTATGTGGATTCCTTTTTGAGTATGCTAATGGCTCCATAAGATACGCATGTAGAGATCCAGACAATTATGGTTTTGGATTGTGACCTGGAGTTGCATTTCACGCATAAGCAGAGGATATCACCTTGTTGTAAATTTAGCACCTTATTTTCAAAGAAGCCACTGGTTAATGCTCAAATTAAAACCAAACATTTTATTTTGCCCATAATTTGAACTCTGATTCTTTGCTAACAATTGGGATGCCTTTTTAATGATTCATTAGAGGTACAATTATTACATCTAAATTGAATGCTCCCATGAGATGGGAAAAATCTAAAGCTGGGGTGGGGGAAATGAAGCAACTACTGGCTGCAGAACAGCACATAGGAAATTGAATTTGAGCATGGTGCTGGCCCAGTTAGCACTTTTCTTTGCACCGGGAAGGGACACACACTGTTTTGAATGCAGCAGAAACACTACTAGAAAACCCTGATGGCGTTCGTGGACATGCTAAGGGCTCGGCAGTCTTGAAGTTGAGTTTCCGAGATGCTGCATCTGGATGGCGCCCCTCCTTATCGAGAGTTGGAATGCGCGAAATTCCTCAAGCTTTTCTGCCGGTCACTTTTTATTCATCTGATGTTGTAACCCTTGAGAGCATAGAGTTCAATTTTGATGCCGTCATCTTCTGGTTTTTGATCCAAACATGTACGAAAATGTTTTGACTGTTCTTGGGCTGGTAAGAATGTTCTTAGTCCCGATGCTTTCATATTCTACAAGACCTTCTGGGCCACCCTTCTCCCCAATTTGGCTTCACTCTTTAATAATAACTTGTTATATGCATGGCACTTTTGTCAAAGCTATTCCAATAGATCATTGTTTTTTTGTTGCAATTGTTATTTCCTATCCCAAATTCATGTAATCAATCTTGAAAGGATGAAAGGCTGAGTCAGCTTTGCCAGTGCTTCATTGACTAAGCTATCTGGCTTTTCTTAGGAAAGTTGCACCGATCTTTGGAAACTAGAGATGGTGCTCCTCATAGAGTATCTGTACCATGGTTTTTGGAGCCCTTGGAAACCAAGATTGGGCTGAATTTGACTATTTCGTGAAATCAATGTGGGGATAGGAGGAAATACACTGCAACCAAACCTACCGTTTCATAGAGTTAAACAACACACCAATCCATGCAGCAAACAACCATAAATCAGCCAAAACCCTTGCACCATAAACTGCCTGGAATTAGGACATAAAACCGCAAATCTAAACGAAGAACCATAACACTGATTAGAATCTAGTGGTTTGGGGGGAAAATGTTAAAATTGTTCCCAATTTCAGGAACCCAGCAGTCCTTCCTGAACACTGAATAGCTTTCAACTTCTAGATCCACCCAATGCAGTACTATAAACATTAACAGTGTTACTCCATGTTCGAATCCACTCAGCACTCAAAAAATCCAACTCTTCCATTGTGTCTTAAGTGTATATATATATATTCACTCACTACAAAAAAAACTTTAAGGGGACGTTATGGTTAAGTTGCTCTACCAAAAACCTGTGCACTTCACTAAAAAAAACTTTCCCACCTCCCCACTATGGTTCAAAGTAAAACTGAAAACCCCCTGGAATTTGCCAGTTATGGTAGACTACGCCACCATACCTGCCATCACCACTGTGCACTGCTAACACTAACACCCGGCACATGAAAGATGGAATCACAATGTCATTGTTGACATCACTTGTTTAGCCCCTTTGTTTTCGTTCTCTGCAATATATATATATATATATATATATACATATATATATATAGGTCAATTCAGTAAAACAACTTTGTTAAAGGGGTCTTACACTTCACAGTGAAACCAAAAAACACTACGCTTTCCCTAATTATGGTAAACTAGGCAACCATAACTCGCACCACCTACGTTCATTGCTAAGACTAACACCCAGGACATCAAAGATGACATCTGAAATGTCATTCATGACATCACTGATGACATCACATGTGCATTTATTTTTCATGCTGCTCCTCCACTCGTGATTGTCATTAGAATATTGGCCGAAAAGTGTAACAGACGATTGCAGAACTATCGTGTTGAATCCTAATTCCCCTATATTTGTGTCAGTATCTGCTTCCTCGGTTTTTCTTTGGAATGAAGTTTGTGTGGGTGTTTGGAATGTTTTTGTGTAGTAGTTGTAGTTAAAGAGTTTGAGGAACAATTTTTTTGAAAAGACTTAAAATGTTCGCGAACAGTGCGCCTGTTCGACCTATCAGAAAGGAATGGAATGTGGATGTTGTAAAGGCAACACACCTATCCTTACTAATGTCAAGTAAGATGGAGTTGATGTTTGACTGCACCATCTGTAGTTGTGCATATATAAACAGAAAGGGGCATCCTAAGGACATTATACCTTGGCGTACCGCTTACAAATGAGATAAAACATGTTCGATGGCAAGTAAATGAGCAAAATGCGAATGTGTTAAGGACCGTATACCTGTCCGTATTGTCCGCAGCCAAGATGGGGGCGTCCATAGAACAGGCGCGGTGGCCGGCAAGGGCGTAGTCAAACAAAATGGAGCTGTCCTAAGGACACTGGACCTGTCCGTACAGTGAGCATATCATGTACGCACATGCGCAGTACAACCATAAGTACAGCGAACATCGCGTCTGCCCCTAACTGTCCGTCTCACTTGTGTCGCACTTTGAATTAGTTTGAGGACCCGAACACTGTCCTTAGGACACTTGCGCGCATGCGCAAGTATGTTAGTGTGCATTTGCTGTCCAGCGGACACCCATTTCTGTCGTGGATGTGTTCAGGAAATCATCATGTGACCGCACCCATGCTCAGTGTGTGGACTCATTTGCGCAGTTTGTGTGCTTCCGCAACAGTACAAAAGGAGCCTATGCACACAAGACAAAATATTGTACAGTCTAAAAATATCATTTCACATATTCCAGACAATAGGTTATCTGTGGACATGTGTGAAATTTTCGGAATGCTGTTCAGTGATAAAGATGGTCACGAGGCGCACCCCTCCACCCCTTTAAATGGCCACACCCCTGACCGTATCTTCATTGTCCTGCTAGCTGTAGCCGATTGAGGTGTACTGCCTTTACTGCTGTAGTGACCAAAAGGAAAGTAATTGGTATGGCATCCATGGCTGCTGTTGTTTCATTAGCCTCTCACCACCCCCAAACCCGCCACCACCACCACCACCACCACCACCTCCCCAAGGGCCTGCAGAGAGATATACGGGTGAGGATGTAGAGATCGAGGAAGAAGAGAATGAGGTGGAGGAACTCTGCACTTGCTGGGAGTCGTGGGTGTGGCGGTTGTTTTCTGTTTATGGGAACGTACCAAAAGCACGTGCGAACCTGGTCAGGTGTAACCAGTGCCAGGTGGTGCTGAGATGCGGAAGACCTGGTGCGTACAGCTTTGGTACGACAACCATGAAGCGACACGTCACTTCGTTCCACAGTGTGGACATTCGCAAGTTGGTGCCATGTGAAGAGCGTAGTCGATTGAGTTCTTCCACAGCATCCTTCGTGTTCGATCCTGTAACCACAAGAGTCACTCCTGTGGGGGAGCGCCTCCCTCCAGCTGCCTCACAAGCCATTCGCGATGCTGTTGACCCTTACCTTTCAAAGGTGACAATAGTGTGTACGTATTGTGATGCAGTACTCTGCAGGGGGAGAGTTTTTGAAGTGCTTTTGAGGCTACGGTCACGGAGCACCAGAAGATCTGCTCCTTACCTAAGTGAAGTTCACTCTATATCTTTCTCTGTCCACGTGCCCTTTCTTATCCCCGTGGTTGGTGTCCCTTGCTTACCCTCCTTTGTCCTCCTCTCCTAGTGTGTCGTTGCCAAAAGCAGGAAAGAGGAAAACAACTAACATTTTAAAAAATGGCTCTTTTCAGAGCCGCCGTGGTCAGTTTAACAATAGAACTATCAAGTGACTGATGTAGGCCTCCGCACATTTGTGAAAAAGTTCGCAGACAGTCGTAGGACACACAAAAAAGGAGGGTGCAAGCGGAGCAAATCCAATGAAGTGGACGCTGGGAGTAAGTGGTGGCTCTGAAAAGAGCCTTTTGGTGGTGTGTTGTGTGGGTCAAAAACTGTGCATTGGAAAAAACGGATTGTCGCATAGGTTATTGTGAATGCAAAAGAGGTTGCAATGCATTTTGTACATTGCGAAGAAAAATCTGATTGCCAGCATATGTGAGATGGACTCCATCTCTGCGGAAAATAAAAGAGCTGTGAAACAAAATGTTTTCATTGTGGAATGAGGACATGCCAACATCTCTTAGAAAGGCACAAACGGCTTTATTCACATTGCATCTTGCTTTCTCCATTTGTGGACCAAATGCAGAAGAACGCAGCCATTTTTGCCTTTGTGCAATACGGGAAAAAAGTATTTCACAATTTGGAAACATGACCTTCGCAAGTCCTTCCTTCATTGCAAATTGCAAAGAAATTCCAGAGACATGGCCTAAAGTGTTGCCTCCGCAATGAATGATAAGTATATCTGGAGGACGCTCTGTCAGTAAAGTAACACAGAGAGGTACCCAGTCCAGCCACCTCATTCCACGCACGCCATGCCAGTGCACTTCCACATGAGGAAATCCGAGATCTGCAGATAAACCGCTTTCTGCACGCACCTTCAACCAATGTATCTGTGAGTCTCCCAAAATCCAGATAATCTGTTTTTGAGCATGCAGAGGCATGGCTGTGTGGTCTCCTGTCAGCTAGAAGACGATCTCATTGAATCTCGCCGTTCAGAACACACCTACTGAACTTTATTAACCAATCCCTAGCTCCGCTCATTCTCATTTGCATGCGTCTCCACCCCAGAATCCCCGGTGATATGTGCAGCCTGCAAACTACCGCCATGTCCGCTGACATGTATAGGATCAGAGCGTGACCATGGTACATTAAAGTATTATTCCCCTTTTTCCTCTTTAAAGGCGGGCTCTGAAAAGAGCCGTTTTTTTTGTTTTTGTTTTTGGGCAGATGCCTTACAGACATCTGTTATTTTGTTTATTTTTGAGTATTTTTTGACCTTACTGTACTCCTTCAACCATTACAGAACCTTCTCTAAAGCAAGCCTTAGGTTCCAAAAGAACTTGGCATTTCCCAAAGATGATAGCGCAACACCATCTGCTTCAAAATAATCTGCATTACTTGGAACAATGTTATCGTGGCTGCAGAAAAACATACCAGCTCGTAACATGAAAGCACGCATGCCACGATTGATGATACACCTCCCAATACTTTGATCTGGACAGAAAACAGAGTTGTTGTCCCATTTTACTCTAGGGAGTAAACCAGAACAAAATACTTTCGTTGTTAGGAAGATGTTCATGAGTGCTTCAACCAACTGTCAACAAAGTACGTGAACTCGCGTAGCCCAAATGGCAAGCACTGTAGTGCAAAATTACCACATGAGGAGTGGTCATCGTACGCATGTCTCTGCAAACTTGCAGAATTGCTGCAACATTGGCATCAGTGTCAGCGCTCCACACCCCCTCCACTCCTCTCACATCGAAATGGTGTGCAACATGCCTACTCTCAGCATAGTGTTGTAAGCCGTGTACAAAAATGTCTCCAAGCACCAAAACCTTGACCCTCTCCACCTCTGCCATCTTCAGTATACGCACCGTCTTTCAACACAAAAGAGTAATGTGAACATCTGATTGGCTGATGCCTACAGTCCCCTTTCCATGCAGGATTTGCTGTAGAAATCCGTATGTGACATGCCCTACCCGCGGACAAGCGTTGGCTACGTGCGGCACGTAGCTCTTACCCAGTCCTTTTACCCTTTCCACATCGGTAGCAAATCGAGTCCCTCATGGAACACAACTAAGCAGTCACACAACCATCCACCAATCACATTTAACATCACTAAGTGTAACTCCGTCATCAACATTGCGCACTTCAAAGGTACTGTCGATGACTCTGACTGGAAGTCGCATATCATTGCAAAGCACCTACTTCACAAACTACTGTGCAAGTGTTGCGGATTTCTACGTACAGCTCCATGCATGCGCACATGCATGAGTATAGAGTACAGGTATGCATATTTTAATCAGAGAACATGTGCAATCCTTATGATGTAATTTAAATAAATGATTGCCGCTAAATGTGCATAGGCAATACATACCAACGCTCCCCCTTTAAGTGCAAAGTGTCCGATTTATCATTGACAAACCGCACGACTTCTTACTGTCTTCCGCATAACCTATACATAGATTAAAAGCATGCCTATTTAGGGCAAAACTTGATTTTGCATTAGAAAATGTCGGAGGTGTGTACTGTGTACGGCCTACAGTAATGCTACTTGCAATGTGATCGTATGAGAAAAATAAGCGCTCCCGATTGCTGTGGTGACATCTCCCTCTGAGGGTCTTCCGATGTGTCGGCATTGTGCTTGTAATTTGCAAGTAAACATTTTTCCCACCTACTATTATGCCCTATGGCTTACAAACCTCTCTCCTATAGATAGTATACCTTTTTAAAAAACAAGGCATTACCATAACCTTAAAATTGTTGTCAATTCAGAAGGACTTGCAAGTAACATATTGCAAGCAACATACAAAGGCAGCACAGCACAGAGTGATGTGAAATGCACACGTGCACTGGGTTGAAATATGAAAGGAGAATGCTCTGACGAAAAATGCACAATTAATGTGTGCAGTATCATCACTGCTGTAAACACACAAAGTAATTTAATGGGTTTTTTTCCAATCGCAGTGAAGACTACTCTCCTGAGAATCAACAGCATCTACACTGCAAAGGACATATCCGAAGAACCCTGGTCATTTCGCAAAAAAAGGTAAGCACAGTACTAACTTTATATTGTAACTGTTCCTCAAAGAGGCTGCGTGGGTTATTTGTTTAATTTGTACACCAAAGCAAACATTGATTTCTGAACCATTCCACTTAAAAATACCCATTTATTAAACAGAGCATTACGGGCAGAATGGCTCACAAATCCCTGTGTGTTTGGAACTCAAATAACATACAGAATCATTAGAAGGTTATTTCTAGAAAAGAAGTTGCTGTTTCAAGATTATGGCATTTCGTTTTCTAATAATGCTTCTCGTCACCACTAAGCCACTTTGTACTCTCACCTGAAGCCCATTGTAGTAGTACACAAATAGTAAAATAGCCTTACCAAATCATTGTAAGAGTCCAATGCACATTCACACATCATGACAAAGAGCTTCCCTATCAGACTGATGCACGCATGCACACAGCACACATACATTGAACAACAGACCAAAAGCATGCCTTCTTTTTTTCAACAGGCACCAAAGAATGCCTACCAAAGAGCAACTTCGTAGAAAGGAACGCAGAAATAGTGCAAATAAAAATAAAAGTATTCAATCTAAGCATCCATCTGTAGTACAGCTTGTAGAGAACGTTGGAACAAACCAGCTAATGAAGTTTTTTAGCAAAACAAAGGAAGCTTCAGCTACCGAAACTTTACCTCCTCCATCAAAAAGTGTCACAAAACTCAAAAAGCGTGGCAAAAAATTGGCTACCAGTACAGCTAACAATGCTCCTAATAATCCTGATATAGTAACAAGAACCCATAGTAAAAAAAGTATTTTAGCAAAAATGTTTCATCACAGAGTGCTTCAGAATCTACTAAGAAGAGGACCAAAATCATCCTCACCCCTTAAAACCTACCATAAAAAGTTAATCCTAAAAGCTCTCGGCGACATTGCAATCCTTCTCAAAAGGAAGTTGTTTATATTAGTATCTTTTATTATTTTTATTATGATCACTATTAATGATTGATGAAATAATGTTGAAAAGTGTTATGTAATTGATTTGAAAAGTTGTTTTCCGACTAAACAAATAAAAAAAAAAAAAAAAAAAAAAAAAAAGTTTATATTAGTGTTAAGTAGGATGAAAGCACTAACAAAACTAATTACCAAACTACAAAAGAAACTCGGCAATAAACGGAATGTGAACAAAAATAATTTCTTAAATGTTTGTGGAGGTGAATGGAGTCACACGACAACCACAGAACCATATTTTAATGAAGAAGCATACAAACAAAATCAAACAAACACAATTGCCATCCAGAGCAGTGGACGAGGGTATGAGAAAATCAATAGTACCATCATGGAACAAGAAACACTACTTACAAAAGTATCCCCTGAAAACTCAGAATTACATCTCGATTCGACAGAACCACACCGTCCAGTATACAAATGGCCGTGCACATCAATGTGTGCCATTCCAAAAAAAGCTTTCAAATCTTTACGTCAGTTCCTCAATCTGTATGTAAAAGGGAAAGACAATATTAAAATGAAAGTGCTGCAAAATATGGATATTTGTCTAGTGCGCAAATACACAGGACTACAAGGACATTAATTAGCTTGCATTTCTGGGCCTATTTGCAAAAGCACCTTCCATGATATCAAAAGGATATCAGTCATCATTCAAATGTAAGAAATCTAGTGTATAAAATATACTATGCAAAAAGTCCAGCTTCAGAATTAGGCAATTTAAATAAGACTCTTCTGCATGGTACACCCAAATACTTACAAGAAGAAATTGACTGTATTCAGAGAAAGTATTTTGGAAGTGAAAGCCACTTACAAAATGCAATAGTTTTAGAGCATAGTAGCAACAAATCTGCACATAGCAACCTTCTATTACACACTTAGAGAAAAGAAATGCTAAAATTTAAAAGGGCATCGGCTGAAGTACCAGGCCATGTGTGTGCGTGTGTTGCCGCAGAACGTTTTACAAAAGGAACACAAAAAATGGGGACATAGCATACAAAATAGAAGACAATGAAGATTCCAAATGGTTTTAATTAGCTCTCTACCTTTTAGCAGAAAACAAATATGAACTAACTGAACGCCTAATATGTTGCAGTTACCGTACTACAAAATTAGACAACAACCATACTCCTTCACGTGCTATAACAAATAATTTGGAATTGTTGCCACTACCAGAAATCCTGCAACAACTCAATTTGTATGAGAGCATCATAATTCAAACAGTTCACCCATTTTAAGCAATGATACGCCTTCATCCAAAAACAGCAACATTACCTCCCTCTGAATTGGTGAAAGGCATTTGTGGCAAAGTAGTTTATTTTCCATTAGCTCTAACTGAAAATGTACACACTCTAGGAGTGCAACATTCAATAGAGCATTCTTTAATAGTCTTGGTAAATGGTGTACCAACAAAAGCCAAAAAAAATTGGCAACAACTGGTGGACTTGCATAAAGTTAGACAAGCATTGCAATATCTAAAAGACAATAACAAGTACTACAAGGAAATAAATATTGAAGAAAGCTTAAGGGAAACAACTGAAATAATTCAAGAGCCATCAGAAACTGGACAATTCGAACTTCTGGATCTTGCTATAGTATCCACTCTTTTGGACCAGTACACAATTCATCCATTGCATTCCAATGAAAGCATAGATGATGCACTAGAAACATACCAAATGCAACAAACTAAAGGTTCACCAATGAGTATATGGGAAAAAAGTATAGAAACACGTGCATTTCCACTGCTATTTCCTACTGGCAAAGGTGGACGATACGATGATAGACCCACTCAGATTGGGGCATCAGAATACCGCTGATTACGAATGTATTCGCAAGATCCCAGATTTAGACAAAATGTGGAATACATATTCCACCTACTCTATGAAGTTGAATTAGCAACGCCGTGTTACGGAGTTGCACACATTTTGAAATCTGGAACCCACTTTCAAAATATGTCAGCTACGCAGTTAATACAAAAAGTACAGGAAAAAGATGAGGTTTTACAATCAAGTACAACAAATTTGTTTGCAAACATGCGTGGTACAAAGGAATGCTGGTTCCGACGGCATGGAGACGTGCGTTGTATGATCAGAAACCTTGGACCACCGACTTGGTTTGTTACACTAAGTTGTGCAGAATATGCATGGGAAGATTTACATGAGTTCCTACGCATAGCAAACAGCAACAAAAACAACATAGTTATATTAACACCTGGAGAACGTTGCTCTCTAGATCCAGTTAATGTGTCAAGATATTTCCATCATCGTTTCATTGCCATGTTACACTTTATTTGCAATAAAACTGTTCCTCCCCTTGGAGAAGTGCAACACTTCTTTTGAAGAAAAGAATATCAAGCGAGAGGAGCACTACATATTCACATGCTGTTATGGATCAAAGGTGCACCTACATTTGGTCACGAAAGTGATATCACTGTTTTGCAGTTTATCCAAAAATATGTCACTTGTGAAATCCCTTCACAACAGACGCATAGTGAGCTGCATAGGCAGATTTTACAATTTCAAAGACACAAATGTGGCAAATATTGTCGCCGCAAATACAAAAACAAAGGTAAATACTACACCAAATGGCGCTTTGGTTTCCCTAGTCAGGTTACAGAAACAGGTGCAGTAAACACTTCATGTCTTCGGTTCGACATAGTGTTAAAGGTAAATCACATAAGAACATGTATTACATAACAAAATAATAAAAATATATCCATGATCACAATGCAATCATTGCCCTCTTATGGAATGCAAACATAGATGTGCAGTACATTGCAGACAATTCTACTGCTGTTGCACAATATGTTACAGCCTACTTAACAAAAGCAGAAAAAAGAGAGCTTTAAGACCTCTGGGATGACCTAGCATCAGACAAAACACTATCACAGAAATTGTACTGCCTATGCATAAAAATGCTCTCTCATAGAGAATGTGGTGCCTATGAAGCAGCAGATCGTTTAACCGGTACTGCTTTGTATGGCAAATCAGACAACCTAGTATGGCTAAGTCTTGGTCCTGCTAAATCTAGAAAAAGAGTGCTGAAATCATATGAGGACATAGAAACAATTGCCAGAAATGATCCCAACAGCCAAGACATTCTAAAAAAACAATTTAATGGACATATACTATCCGAACAGGAGTAGCACTTTAGAAAGCATGTGTCTATACCACATAGCTCAAAACTTTGCATACAAAAATAATATAAAACCCAATGAAAGCAAAGGTAGATATAGAGTGAGCGATTGTGAAGGGAGCTTAGTGAAACTTACCAAATGTAGCTTAATTAATCATGTTAAATTATCTTTAAAAACTCCTCAACAGAAAGACCTATATTACATGTCTCTGTTACAACTTTTTAAACCATGGAGAAAAAAGGAAGACATACTAGATAACTATGACTGCTCTGAAGATGCGTTTAAAGCAAATGAAAGCGCTATCACTGATGTGAACTTTACGCAGTGCAAAACAATGTTACACAATGAGCAGCAACAGGAAGAAGAACTTCAGGCCCAACTAGATAAGGAATCTTCCGACAGTAGTCAACCTTCTGTAACAGGAAGTCAAGAACCACTAAGTCAACCACTAATAGCAAATGAGGCAGAAGTAGCTATGGCAGAAGTAGAAAACACCATATATCAGTATCAAGAAGATATAGAAACTTAACTGTACAACAAGCAAAACTTAAAAATCAGCACAGCATTTTTGAAGACGTAACAAAACAAATTGTACATGGTGTACAACACGAAAATAAAGAATGTTCCTGCTAAAATTACAAACCTATAGTACTGTACGTGAGTGGTGAAGTCGGATCAGGAAAAAACATTCTTAATCAAAATCATCAGCAAGTTCCTTCAACAATTGACAAACAACTGTCAGCTGTTGTAACGCCCCCACAGGTTCAGCTGCCTACAACATAGGCGGTGTCACTTTACACTGATTACTTCTGCTTCCAGTAGAGCATCAAAATAAATTAGACTATTACAAACTTTCTGCAGAAGCAAACAAATGAAATAGATGAAGTGAGCATGGTCTCCAACCTAATGTTGGCTTTGATTCACCTCAGATTGCAATAAGTACTTAAAAGTAACAACAAAGAACTCTTTGCAGGGAAACATTATCGTTTTCGGAGATCTTCAACAATTGACACCAGTGAAAGGTGAATCTATTTTTAAAACCTTAGGCCACAAAATCTGCCGTAAAACTGTTGGCAGCATAGGAAATGTCCACCTTTGGCAACATTTCCAATACAGAGAATTAACAGAGAACATGCGGCAATCTGCAGATCTCACTTATTCCAACATCTTAAAAAGTATTAGAGTTGCTGTACTATCGCAAGAAACACAAGCAGTATTGAAAAACTGACACATTCATGCACTTTATGACGATAATGCATGTGCAACTGATATTATGGAACAAATTACGCACAAAAATGTCAATTGTATGGCCTTAATGCCAACTCTTGCAAGCTGGTTCAAATTCAATGAAACAATGTTACATGAAGAAATGCAACCAATAATTGAAATTAGCGCCACAGACAAACTAGAAGTACATGGTATGATAGTACCCATGTGTGAGCAAGCCACAACAAGACTAAACAGTTTAGAAAATTCAATCTCCAACACAGCTGGGTTGGAAAAAAATATTAAAATGATCCTTAAATTGTAGAGTAATGCTTAAACGTAACATTGACGTCGAACAAAGACTAGTTAATGGAGCACTGGGTACAGTTGTTGGCTTTCAATCATACCCACGTGACAGCAACATTCAGTTTGTCAATATTAGCTTTGATAAACTTTCAGAAGTGAAAAGGATAGGACGCTCAATTGCTCGATTCCTTCTCTTCAAAGACATGTATGTAGGTAGAGAGAGCAATTTTCTCTAACTCTTGCATATGCAGTTACCATTCATAAATCCCAAGGTCTTACCCTAGACAAAGCATTGATAGATAAAGGAAACAGTCTTTAAAGAAGGCATGAGCTACGTAGCATTATCACACTTACGTACACTTGACAGTCTTTTGCTAATGAACTTTAATGCAAGTAAAGTCAAAGCTGATATTCCTTTCATTCTAGAATACAATAGTCTGTGTTCACTCTACACCCCCCATCTGAAACAATATCCTGTTCCAGATAAAGTGAAACGTGGTAAAAGAACTAAATCAAACAGAAATGCAACAGAATCCAACAGCAAATCCCTCAAAGAAAACAAAAGAAGCTAAAGCTTCATCAATTACAATCACAAACAAAGAAGAACCTATTAGGGAATGTAAACCAGGTACGTCTTCAAAGAAGGAACAGAAACTCCGAAAAATGCACTTAGATACAGAACTAGCTGGTCCATTCAGATTTGCAAATGAAACTGGGGTAAATTGCTATGCAAATGTAGCAATGAATATTCTATTTAAATTGCCACCAATTGTTAACAATATTTACTTACACAGTACAGACCAATTGTGTTTGCAAATGTTAGTGCTTCATAGAAATGCAACAAACAATCCTGACAACACATACAGTGTTCATGGAATAAGGCAAGAATTGGACTACTGTGCTGGAATGGAGAGATTCACTATATGAACTCACAAGATCCACAAGAATGTCTAATGTACTTACTACTGGTATTGGAAAACAAAAGCATACCTGTAAATGAAATCTTCCAGATATCGTACATGTGGGAACATACATGCACTCTCTGTAACAATGTGATACAGGAACACATCCCAAATGAGCGATTTGCGTATGTTTCCATACCTAATTGTGAATCCATTCCATTTCAGCAACTTGTACAGAATGCAAACCATGGCAGATTATGTACTATTTGCAATTCAGACAATCGCTCCACCTTACTGATACAATCGCATAGTGCCTACATAATACTTATGCTTCTACGTTATAATGCAGATGGTACCAAAAACAACTGCAAACTGACTGGATTCACACACGGTCAAGTGTCACTTGGAAAGAAAACCTTTACAACAATAGGTATAATCTACCATGCAGGAGCTACAACAGGTCACTACACTGCATACATTAAAAAGAAATGTGGATGGTTCGAATGTAATGATAGCACCATTACTCTAAAGCAGAGATTGCCAGCTAATCTTACGAATGCGTACTTAATCTTCTTAAAGCCAAAATGTAATAAATAATGTGTACTTCAAGAGTACCAAAACATTATGGAAAAGACTGTTAGGCAGAAACCTGTGCAGTTCCCTTAGGGACCACTGCAAAAGGCTTAAGACTACAGGTGTTGGCAGTAAACCAAATTGGTAGCTATCTGTACCAGAGGGAAGATGAGTGGGCACCACTTTAATTGTTGAATCCGCATTCATCCAATTTTCAAAAAGTTGTGAGCAATAGATTTGCTTGTTTGTACAATCGGTGTTCAAATGTTCAAAAGGAGCTGGCTGTGACAAATTTGGAGACACCCAAATCTAAAATACATGTAAAGCAGAAGACCAAGTGGAAAGCAAGGTCACACAGCCGCTCACAAGAGCACCCCAGCAGGGTGTGTAGGTAGTTGAATCTGTTCGAAGTTGCTTTCAAAAGTAAAAAGTAAAAATTATTTTTAATAGAAAATAAAAAATAATGATAGTCTTGAGATTCAATTGTTTTCCAAAATTGGTTTATCCACCGAGAGTTTGAATAAGAAAATTATATACATATAATGCGATGAAAAGTCACTAATAAATTCTTAGTGAGGAGGAAACCGCCATATATGTTTTTTCAATCAGACCATGAAAATTGCCAATGCATTTCGGGAATAATATTTCCTTCATCAGGGCAGGTCTATAAGCAATATACATACAATGAATCGATAGTACATAATTAAACCAAACAATAGTGACATATAATATAATCAACATACCATATTGTTGTGATTGTAGAGGTACGTAGATGGTAAACAAGAAAAAAGAAAAAAGGGTAATGAGGCCCTGTTGGATGCAGATAAAGACCATTAAACAATATGTAAAGTGTATGCAGCGAGTATTCACAGAAAGCATTTTACCTGAGGCGGGTTGAAAGCACAGTATGGCGTGAGTGGCTTAAAGAAGCCTTCGAGTGTTCAGACTGTCTACAAGGCGTCAGCGTTGAAGCGCAGCCTCCAGGAAATGTGCTGGAATGAAAAAGGTGTATATAGTTGCAAAAACGGGTCTGATCCGTATATGGAGACAAAATTCTAGCAGTAATGCAAACTTACCCTACGAGTCGCAAGGAACAGGCGTTTTCCTGTGACCAGCTCGCGTACATCTGAGGCTATCGTATCAAAGCGTCGCCAAGGCAACGCTTCCTTTTAAAGACACGTGACCGCGAAGCTTCCGCGAGGAGCGCGCGGTCAAAGTAAAGACACTGCAATCAGGCCAATGGGCTTGAATTGTAATGATCCACATATTTAACATACCTCATCTCTACCCAGGCGGAATTGTGGTCACTAAAAAATCTGAAATCTAAAAAAAGTCGTACTGTAATGAAAATAGAAAAAATACTGTGATAAAGCGGCATCATATGGAAAAAGGGACCTAGTGCAAGATCCAAACCATGTAGAATATATGGATCGGTATGTGTGGTTCTGAAGCTGCCGGTACAAACACTATCGACTGGTGATGTATTCTTAAGTGGTCTCCCTCTCCCAGAGATGAGGGTCCTAAAATAGCTACATTGCGAGTAAACTCAAACTAATGTATCATTATTGCGAAATCTACGCATCTGCATGTAATCAACCCTGCTGGTGGTGGTGACATCCTAAAATGGCACCTTGCGTCCCAGACAGTCTGTCCGGGAGGTCCATCAGGGTTCCATTGCTGCAATGCAATTATACATTAATGTCATGTTCATGGTAATACTTAGGGTTAGGACGTATGTCCAAGAGATACAACAAAGTTCCATTGCTTGGATACAGTTACACATCGTAGTAATCATTCACAAACATAGTGTGAAGAGCAGTGTCATCCTGGTTCATAAAGGGGATTACTCTTCGGGTACAAGGATAATCGTACAGTACAGTTACTAACACTCAGGCATGACATACAGGAAATAGTGGCAGCAGTCAAGAACGTATTGAACAAATGTTAGCATCATAAAAAACAATGGTAGTTGATCTCTTCATTGATGCCATTGGGGGTCAAGCTACTTAGCTTGTCGATCCAGAATGCCTCTCTACGGTTCAGACGTTGGTTCAAGTCTTCATGGGGACTGTTCTTCGTAAGTGACTCTAAAATCACGAATCTCATCTGGGTCAGATTGTGTCCATTGTCAACCCAATGTCGGGCTACAGCTGAGTTCCTGTTTGCATTGCGGATGCATGACCGATGTTCATTCCACCTAGTTTTAGCCATTCTGGTGGATTGACCTACGTAGAACTTGCCACTTGGCATTTGATACCATAGATGGTATTTACACTGTCACAAGTACCGTATGTTTTTAGTAGAATCTTTTTCCCTGTTCTGGGATGGTTGATGACATTCCCCTTGATTATTGAGTTGCAGTTAATGCAATGTAGACAAGGGAATGTTCCAGTCCTTTGAGTTATAGGCTCCTTGAGAGGCGGCCTTGTGTGTACTAATTCGTCCCTAAGGTTTCTACTCCGCTGATAGGCGAACACTGGTAATTCACTAAACAAACCTTGAACTCTAGTGTTGTTTCTCAAAATACTCCAATGTTTATTGATGGTTTTCTTTATTCTGTTGCTCTGGACCGAGAATTTAGAAACATACACAGGTGTCTTCAATTCTCTCTTAGTCTCTGGATTCTGAGTGGTAATCGAAGTGTCTCGTGCCAGGCTACTCACTCTGGTGAATGCTGTGTCGAGTTCATTCTGTTTGTAGCCTCTCGCTAGAAACTTATCCTTCATCACAAGCTGTTGGGCTAAGCAATCTTCTGGGACGCTAACTATTTTCTTCACCCGAAGCAGTTGACTGTACGGGAGGTTCCTAAGCAGACTCGGTTGATGGAAGCTTAGACGATGTAGGAGATTATTGCGGTCTGTGGGTTTGCTTAATAGCAAAGTACTGTAGCCAGTTGATTGCTTTTTGATGAGAACGTCCAAAAAGGTAATTGTGTCATGGGAGATCTCTCTCGTGAACTGGATGCGCTGATCTATGTTGTTCAGATATTCAAAGAACGTGTCGAAGGAGGTCCTAGTGCCCCTCCACACACCAAAAATGTCATCGATATACCGCGTCCACAAGTGGATTTCTTTGTTCAATACTTGTTGGTTCAGTACATTGTCCATTTCAAATTTATACATGAAACAGTTGGCGTATGTGGGTGCCATAGTGGCCCCCATTGAAGTTCCTGAGGTCTGCAGATAGAACTGATTGCGATATTGAAAATATGAATTTTCGGAGATGAATTGTAGAAGTGCTAATATGAACTCCTTTTGTGCACGGATGTCGGATGTTTGTAGTAATAGCCACTCAACTGCTTCTATCCCTAAGTTGTGTGGTATTGATGTGTACAGACTTTTGACATCAATTGTGAACATTAAATCCTCTTGTTGAAAACCTGTAGAACTGAGTTTTTGGAGAAAATGAGTGGTATCGCGTGTGTAGGTTGAGGTTTTTTGGATGAGAGGCTGTAAGAAGAAATCAATATAGATGCCCAGCGATTGATTAATGCTTTCCATACCTGAGACTATGGGTCAACCTGGTGGTTTCATTGTGTCTTTGTGAATCTTGGGTAGAGTATAAAAATTTGGAATCCTAGAATGATTGTTTAACAGGAATTTTTGGGTGTGTTCATTGATCCATTCCAGCTCTAGAGCTTTATCCAATAGAGTCTTCAGATTCTGCTTGATGGTTGTAGTTGGGTCATGGTCCAAGATGGCATATACCGTTCTGTCTTGGAGTTGTCTTGTGCACTCTGTTTCATAATCAGCCGTGTTCTGTATCACTAGTGCACCTCCTTTGTCGGCTGGCCGTATCGTTATCCCCTTGTCACTATATAAGTCCTTGATTAGTCTCATTTCATGTGGTTTCAAATTCTTACGTACAGGAGTCCTGTAATTGATCTTTTCAAAGTCTCGAGTTACCAGATTCTGAAAGATATCAATAGACGGGACCGTAATTGGTGGTATAAACCCACTTTTTGCTCTGAATTCCTGGAAATCAGGACCCTCAATTGGTTTGTCACGGACCTCTAGTTCTTCAAAAAAGACCTTCAATTTCAGTTTTCTAATAAACTTGTAAAGTTCAATCTTCGTGTCAAACAGGGAAGTCCCATAGGTTGGTACAAAATTTAAACCTTTCTGTAACGTGCCAATCTATGATTTGCTTAGTATTCGGCTAGATATATTGATAACTAGGTTTTCTTCTGCTGAAGTCTTGTTTGAGGTTTGTTCCTTTGGTTTCCTCCTCCCCCTGCAGGTTCTCTTGGGCAGGCGCCTAAAAAAGCCGTTGTTGATGATGTTTGGGCTCGGGGACTTGTTGGTAGGTTCAACCCCTCGGTTGTTGGTTCTGTTGTTGTTACGGAGTCTCTCTGGGTCTCTGAATCAGAGCTGCTGGTGTTGTCAGATGTGTACTTGAAAAGCTTTTTTGGTGCTACAGGACCGTATTTGTCCATCCAGGTGTAAACTACGTCGTTAATATAATCGTAGGTGTCTCGTCTGAATTTCTTAACTTTCTTCTGTTCAAGCTCTGTTTTAAAATCATCAAGCTTCGTATTAATGTCGGATAAGATGGCATTGTATTCTTCTTTACCTAGTGAGCCGACCAGCTCCTTTTCTATATCCTCAATTTCTGTTTTCAGAGTTGTTAAGTTTTTGGAGAGTTCTTGGATGGTTAACAAGATAAGATCCAGAGAGCACCTGTTCAAAATCGCTTCCCATTTGCAAACGAATTCTTTGTTCTCCTTGCACAATGTTGGCTGGAGATTTATGCGGAGCCATCTCAGGATGCGTTGGTTTTTGTAATAACGACCTAATGTGATCGCGTGTAGCTTTCTGTTTATTTCTTTGCGTATGAGGTATTCTAACTGTCTGATCCGCTTGGCTATATCCTTAAGTGTAGTGCCATATATACCAATGGATGTGTCACTGATCAGTTCAAGAATGGCAGTTGCCTCCTCGGTTGAAAACCCTAAGGTTTCCGCACATTTGCTTGATAATCCTTCTATATCCTCGAATGACATAATAGTTCGTGTGTTCGAATCTCAAATACTTTAGATGCTTGAGGGGTTGTGTGCCTCCACTGCAGTGTGTCTCACCAAAGGATGGGGAGGAGAAAGAGCAAGAGGGAAGATGAGTGGGCACCACTTTAATTGTTGAATCCGCATTCATCCAATTTTCAAAAAGTTGTGAGCAATAGATTTGCTTGTTTGTACAATCGGTGTTCAAATGTTCAAAAGGAGCTGGCTGTGACAAATTTGGAGACACCCAAATCTAAAATACATGTAAAGCAGAAGACCAAGTGGAAAGCAAGGTCACACAGCCGCTCACAAGAGCACCCCAGCAGGGTGTGTAGGTAGTTGAATCTATTCGAAGTTGCTTTCAAAAGTAAAAAGTAAAAATTATTTTTAATAAAAAATAATGATAGTCTTGAGAATCAATTGTTTTCCAAAATTGGTTTATCCACCGAGAGTTTGAATAAGAAAATTATATACATATCATGCGATGAAAAGTCACTAATAAATCCTTAGTGAGGAGGAAACCGCCATATATGTTTTTTCAATCAGACCATGAAAATTGCCAATGCATTTCGGAATAATATTTCCTTCATCAGGGCAGGTCTATAAGCAATATACATACAATGAATCGATAGTACATAATTAAACCAAACAGTAGTGACATATAATATAATCAACATACCATATTGTTGTGATTGTAGAGGTAGACTATCATTATTTTCTATTAAAAATAATTTTTACTTTTTACTTTTGAAAGCAACTTCGAATAGATTCAACTACCTACACACCCTGCTGGGGTGCTCTTGTGAGCGGCTGTGTGACCTTGCTTTCCACTTGGTCTTCTGCTTTACAGCTATCTGTACCACCCAGATTTACCTGGTAGCTGTGGCTGAGCAGCCAGACTTCTCTCAAGAAGAGTTAGACAGTATATAGAGTATACAAGATAGGTACCAAGATACAATAGCACAAGCAAACACTGACCAGAGCCTTGGTATAAAAGTATATAATTATTTATTTAAAAACACACTTTGTAAAATACACTAACACTAATATGGCAAGCAAGTTCCAACACAGTCACTATTAATATATATACATCCCTGATTACTTATTGAACAAGTCTTAGTTAAAACACCACTTATTTACAGACAGAGGTGAGCGCTTAACCTAAGATGGCACTCCAATAAGTTAGTTAAAAAGGGAGGGAAAAAGGCAGAATTAGGAAGATACACAATACCAACACTTTGAGGAGAACCAGAGCAAGTCAGAAAAGGCAGAGTCTACTGAGGAGCAAGAAAGTCATAGGCCAGGCCCACTCTTGGAGAGAGCAAGACGGAATGTGTCCAAGATCACACAGTTGAATAGTACTTTAAAGAGTCGTTGCAGATAGTTCGAAAAGGGTTGGATCAGTTCAGAAAAGGTTAGTTAGCAGGTCCCAAGTCACCCCAGTATAGAAAGTCAAGGATTTACGGGACACCTTGAACAGTCTGTTGCAAGGGAGACCAGGCGGGACACAGTACCTGAAATGGTGAGAAAGCTCCAGCGGGGGCAGTTGTTCCTGGCAGCGGGTGCAAGTCGGTGCTTCGTCCAGGGGAAGAGAAGATCTCGACGTGGAGGAAAGCTGGAGGTCGTTGCACTGCCAGGGAAGAAACCAGCCGCGGAGTTTCCCGGTTAAAAGGTACTACCCTTTTATTTGCGGTAGTGGTGAAGCGTGGCTATCCGGACGCCGGGGTGCTTGGCACGGGCGATTCGACCACAAGATGATCCAGGAAGGTGAAAATGAGGGCAAACTGGTTATCCCCAACAGTTCAGAGGAAGAAGACTCTCCGGGATGAAGATCTTCTCTATCGTTGGGAAGTGGTGAGACGGTTCAGCAGGGCTCCACTGGTGGTGTCGTCGTTGCAGGTCGGCTCAGCTTCTCCCTCTTCGGATTCTTTGGTCCTGTGGCGACTTCTGAAGTTCCAGTCCCCAAAGCCCTGCTTTTATGCAGAAAACCCCCATTCATCAGTCCTAACTGTCACTCAAACATGCTAAGTGGTGAGCCGGGCGGCTCACCACTGGGCCAATCACACAAGAGTGTGACTTGAGTTGCCGAGGCAACTCAGTCCAGGGTGCCTAAACCCCCCCTCCCACACATCCTGTAGACCCAGACAGAGTGGCACCACTTTTGGAGGCTTCTGTGGAGAAGCCCGCCAAAAAGTGGAACAAAGGGCTCGACTTGGGTTGGAGTTACAGAGGCGAACACAAACGCCATTTTAAAACCGAGTCCTGGCAAAAAGACCCAACCGGGGAATAAATATTAAATAAATAACCCAGCGGGCGGTATCTTTAACATTGCACCAAAAAAGTGGTGCGTTTAAAATGAATGGGAAAATCCCATAGGAAATATTCCGGTGGAATATTTTGCGTGGTAACCACTGCCACCAGCCAGAAACTCGATGAGGGGGGACTGCACAGTGCCCCCTCGAAAAACAGACCCAGGGGCAATCTAATTACCCCTACCAGTACTTCCACAATATGATGGTTTGTACTGGTTCTGTTCACAATTTAAGACTAGTAAAGTCAATGGTGACTTTACATGCCCTGGTAGACAGTAGTCAGTCCCAGGGTATGGAGTCTATGTTTGGGGGTCACTATGACACCCCTGTGTTACTGCACTGAGGGTGCTATGTAACACACTTAGCAAAAACACATGAAACCCTATGGAGTAAAAGACCCCATAGCCCATAAAACACATTACAAAGTCAAAGGACATCTCAAATCATGTCTAAGAGTGGGAGAAAAAGAGTCTCACTCTTAGCAGGAGAAAAAAATAAACCCCAAAAATCCCAAAGCTGCTGGGGGACTCACTAGGTTTGGGAAATTAGCCTTAACAGAGAATTCTCCCTAACAAAGACTACAACAGTTACAATACGTCAACAGGTATCTAACTGCCCAAGGGGATATAACAACGACACAAATAAATGAATATCACAGAACTGTAAGAACAAATGCACAGTTAGAATATGCCTACAGGTATCTAACTGTTGTTAAAAATGGGCATCAAGGCAACAAACATAACATTAATCAGAAAGATGAAGGAAACACTCAAAGGAAACAAGGAAGTAGTTAGTACTATAGCAAATAAAGTTTTTTTTTAATCCGACATGGATTTTTTTTCCCCAGACCCAAGGATTAGAAAAGCAAACACAGAAACTGAGCAGAATGCACAGAACACTGGTTTGTAAACTAAATATGAGGGTAAAAAAAGGTAAACTGTCTATTATGCAATGTAGTAAGTTTTCATAAAATGCAAAGACTAACATACTTTTTTCTTTTATCACAGAAAATAAAAAAGGATACTTCCGCGAAGTACTGAAGGCATTTAAAACATATATGGATTCTGAACAAAGTAAGGAGTAAGTATTTTGGCAGTCATCTTGTACACATGCAAACCTACACGTCTAATCTATGGTACTAATATGCTGCAGCGGCTGTAGGCTGGCCCTTGAATCTTCGTTGTGTAACCTACCACCTACGCCTTACGACCAAGGTACAAAGAGTATAGTTCTCACCCACAACCCTCGCTGCATATCAAAACCATGATCCTTGTAAATTAACTACTTATAAGTTAACTTTTGGGACCATCGTCTGCAGCCATGCAACCAAGATGCTAGGACGTGCACACAACTACCGCATTACACCACACCTATATTCACTTATAACCCCACTGCTTATGACTTCAGTCTTGGGTGCATGGCCTTTGGGCATGCAGGCAAGACTGTGGGTCCTGGGCAGAAACACTGCAGCAGATCGGAACCATTGTGCCTTGTAATTTCACTACATACAAAGTTGGTTTAAGGATCATGCCCTTCGTCCATGCTCCCAAACCTCTGCGCCCTCCCCACAACCATCTTGATGATGTTGCATAGTACAAGTGTACCTATAGCTGTGATATGCTGCAGTAGTTTGTAGCCACAGGCTACAGACGTGAGTGTGAGCCACAGATTTATCAATGTATGGGTATACAGTATATAAAATCCATAGTTGCTTACAACTGCAGTGCTTATTATTTTGTTCAAATACTCTACATCCTGGCCACTATTACAACACCATATGACATCCATTGGGGCATATAACTACACTACGTACAAATGTGCTTTTTGGGGCATGGCCTTGACTGCAGACCCTCCCCACAGCCGCCTGAGTGATGCACTACCACACCATATCACACCTATTGTGACTTGTAAGTACACTACATATAACTGTGCTGTTGGGTGCATGGCCTGCGGCCATGCTTTCATGACTGCAGACCCTCCCCACAGCCACCTGAGTGATGTTCAATACTAGGGATGTCTCAGTAGCTGTGAAATGCTGCAGAGGTTGTGGGCAGGGCCTAAAATATTAGGTGTATGTCCATACATTTAAATCTATTGATATGAAGTAGCTTATAACTCCAATGCTTAGAAGTTTCTTCATGGGTTCATGGCCTTCGACCATGCACCATAGACTGTACACACTCCCCACAACCATCTGATCAATAATGAATACTACAGGTGTACCCATTGCTGTGACATGCTGCAGTGGCTGTGGGCTGGGCCTACAGTCTTGGAAGTATGGCGCCGGGCCTACGGCCTACGGCCATGCATCCAACACTGTAGGCCCTGGCCACAATCACCACAGCATATTACACCCATGGTTTCTTAAAAATCAGTAGCACACCCATAGAAGGAAACATTGTAAATGTAGCATGTACTGAATATGTACCCAAAACTCTGGGAGCTGGCCACACCTGCCAGATATATAATCAATTGTGTGGGTGTCAAGTATAAATGTGATAAGCTGCAGTGGTTGTGGCCAGTGTGTACATGCTTGGGTGTATGGCATACAGCCTGCAACCATGCACCCAAAAGTATACATCTTGGCCACAACCACCGCACTAGATGAAACCCATGTTGTGTAAGTGAAGAGGATATAACTTTGTTGTTGGGTGCATGATCTCCCCACAACCACCTCAGTAATGTGTAGAAGCTGGGGTTTTTCTATAGGTGTGGTATCCTTCAGTGCTTCTGGCCAGAGGCTGCAGTCCTAGGGGTATGTCCATAGATATTACATGGTATGGGTGTGCAGTGGCTGGGACATCCAGTGCTTACAAGTTTGTTATTGGGTGCATGGCCTTCGGCCATGCTCCCAAGACTGCACACACTTCCCACAACCAGGCAATCGATTCGCATTACTACAGGTGTATCCATGGGTGTGACATACTGTGGTGGTTGTGGCCAGGGCCTACAGTCTTGGAAGTAAGGCCTTTGGCCGACAGCCATCCATCCAAGACTCTAGGCCCTGTGAACAACCACTGTAGCATGTCACACCCATGGCGGCGTACTAATGAATACAATACCCATAAGAAAAAGTAAGGCAATTACAGCATGTTGTCAATTTCAATGTTTGCTAACACCACGTGTGTCCTTACAACAGTTAAAAGTTCCCTGTGCACTGCACAGACTGAAATGCTATCCTTATTACACCCCTCATTTTCTGTGCGTACAAGGTGGCCATAGAAAATACATCATGAAGAGGTTATAAGGCCATGCACCCAAGACTGCATACACTCCCCACAACCAGGCAATCGATACGCATTACTACGGGTGTATCCATGGGTTTGACATGCTGCGGTGGTTGTGGCCACAGCCTACAGTCTTGGAAGTAAGCCCTTCGGCCGACGGCCATGCAGCCAAGACTCTAGGCCCTGGCCACAACCACCGTAGCATGTCACACCCATAGCGGCGTACTAATGAATACAATACCCATAAGAAAAAGTAATGCAATCACGGCACGTTGTCAATTTCAATGTTCGCTAACACCACACGTGTCCCTACAACAGTTACAAGTTCCCTGTGCACTGCATGGACTGAAATACTACCGTTATTAGACCCCTCATTTTCTGTGCGTACAAGGTGGCCATAGAAAATACATCACCAATACCGACCACCAGAACAAAAGCATTCATCACCCAAGTCTTACTGTCTGAACCTTTCCCAACGCCCTATGACACAGCAAAAGAGTTTTATAAATATAGCATGTTTCCGCTGGTTGTTGCTCCGCTATCGGCGGATCCAAGATGTCGGGCGCATCCAAACAATCTGATGCAGAACACGTCTCGCTGCAGCCAATCGGCAGAGATGTCGCATGTCTGCGGTCATGACGCCAGCCCCTTAGCCAATCGGTATCTTGTCCGTGGACCAAACGGGGAAGTGTGACCGCGAAGCGAACATAGATATCACTCATTTTTTTACACCTACTTTTTGGTCATTTTAATGAAAAGTACTGCACGGAAGGTCACCAAGTTTACAAAAGCACACTTTCTGGACCAAGCCCCTGCCCCCACCGCAAATTTGGTGAAAATCCGTCCAGCGGTTTGACCTGTAGCCATGCGCAAAGTTTTTTTCCCCATTCAGTCTATGGGAAAAACAGAAGTTTTGGGACCCCTCCTATAACTTTGCCCCCCCCTGGACCAAACCTCACCAAAATTTGGAAAAAAATTCAGAGTGGCCCATATACTTTTCTTGCAAACGTTGGTGAGGATTCGTCCAGGGGGAGCGAAGTTATAAGCCGCCCAAAAAGTGTTCTTCCTATGGAAACAGCAATTTAGCCATAACTACACGGCCACTACCATATATACTATAATATATACTATAATATATTATGGTTAAGTTGCTGTTTAATTAGGAAGAGCACTTTTTGGACAGCTTATAACTTCGCTCCCCCTGGACGAATCCTCACCAAACTTTGCAAAAAAATTATATGGGTCACTCTGAATCCTGTTCCAAACTTTGGTGACGTTTGGTCCAGGGAGGGGAAAGTTATAGGGGCGGTCCCAAAACGTCTTTTTTCCCATAGACTGAATGGGGGAAAAACCTTGTGCACGGCTACAGGCCAAACCGTTGGCTTGGACCCACAAGCGTGCTCTAGTAAATCTGGTGACAATCCGTCCAGTACTTTCCTTTAAAACGACCAAAAAATATGTCTGAATAAATTAGTGATATCTATGTCCGCTCCGCGGTCACATTTCCCTGTTCGCTCCACGGACATGATACCGATTGGCCAGGGGGGGTGGCGTCATCACTGCGGACACACGACATCTGCGCCGATTGGCTACAGCGAGCTGTGATGTATATCAGAATGTGTGGACATCTTGGATCCAAAGACAGCGCGCTACTTACCAGAGGCGAAATGCTGTTTTTGAAACTGTTTTGCTCTCCTATAGTGCGTGGGGAGGATCACAGAGTAAGAGACTGATGAAATACTGTCCTTGTTTGGCCGGCAATTGTCTATTATATATTCTGCATTGGCGCCTTCTTCAGGATGTTTGTACGTGGAGAAAATGAGGGATCTAATAAGGCTACTATTTAAGTCCGTGCTGTGTACAGGCACCTTGAAATTGTTCGCAGGACACGCGTGGCGTTAGTGACCATTAATTTTGAGTGTATTTCCCTATTATATTACATTTTCCTATGGGTGTGTTATTGCTTAGTACGCCACTATGGTCGTGACATGCTGCAGTGGTTTTGGGCCGGGCCTAGATAATCTGCATTGACGCCTTCTTATGGATGTTTGTACGTGCAGAAAATGAGGGATGTAATAAGGCTACTATTTGAGTCTGTGCTGTGTACAGGCACCTTGAAAATGTTCACAGGACACGCGTGGCGTTAGTGACCATTAATTTTGAGTGTATTTCCCGATTATATTACATTTTCCTATGGGTGTGTTATTGCTTAGTACGCCACCATGGTCGTGACATGCTGCAGTGGTTGTGGACAGGGCCTAGAGTCTTGGATGCATGGCCGTATGCTTTATGCCGAAGGCCATACTTCCAAGACTGTAGGCCCTGCCCACAACCACCGCTGCATGTCACGACCATGGCCACACGTGTAGTATTGATTATTGCTTACATGGTTGAGGGGAGAGTGTATAGTGTTGGGTGCAGGGGAGAGTGTATAGTGTTGGGTGCATGGCCAAAGGCCATGAACCCAACAACAAAGTTATAAGCACTGGAGTTATAAGCCAGTGTACATCAACACATTGCAATAATATCTATGTACAAACAGGTAGGAGTGCACTGTCTGGCCAGAATAAGTGAAGCATAGCACACCTATCAATATACCCGTACTACTGTACATCGCTGAGGTGATTGTGGGCAGGATGTATGCTTCTATGGCTGCAGCCCGTAGCCCATACATCATACTCTTAAAACTCTAGGCCCTGCCCAGAAACACCACTTCATATTACTGCAGTGCATACACTCGTCCTATAGGTTAGCATGTCAGATGGTTCTGGGGAGGGTGTACAGTCTTGGCTGCGTGGCCGAAGCCCATGCACCCAGTACCGACCTTGTTAGCGGTGGAGGTATAAGCCATTGTACACCTATACATTCAAAAGTACGTGGACATATATCTTAACCTCTAGGTCCTGCCGTCACCCACTGCAGCACATTCGAGAGGGACGTTAGTGACTGTGTTGCTTTGGTGGAGTGGCTGTTTCCATAGAAAGAACAGTTTTTGGCTGCCTTATAACTGTCCTACCTTTGGACGAATCGTCGCTAAACTTTTAAAAAAAATATATCGCACACTCTGACTTTGGTTGGAAAATTTGTTCATGTTTGGTGCAGGGGGGCGAAAGTTATAAGGGGGAGTGGTTCACAAAACGTCTTTTTTTCCCCTTACACTGAACGGGGGAAAAAGGTTGTGCTCACGACCATGTGGCTCTTTCCCAGATTGTTTGCAAAACAGCGTGCAGTAAGGTAGCTTTGTTCGGTGGCCCCCTCTCTTTTACTAATGTTTTCGTGTGCGCGGATATTGCCAGAAACAGCTCCAAAACAAGAGAGCATTAGACTTCTCACACTCAAGTAATAGTATTTCACAAGGTATCCTTTGACGGGGCCCAATGAGCTGTGGAAGCAGAAAGTGAAAAAGTGCAGTTTTCTTGTCTGCAAAATGATACATTTAAATGGAAGTTCCTGCTCACTGCACCACGACCAATTACAGCGTGTGGATTAAAATGTGTTTTGCACTAATATTTCCCTCAGATTGGCCTCTTCAGTTTTGAGAACCAAGGCAATCATCTGCACTGTTTTGCTTGACACCGCGCTTCTGAAGCTGTATGGGAGTAGAGGTTCTGATAATTAGATTTCATTATGTTGCTTCAAAGCAACAATGTGTTTGCCTTCTGAGTGAAGGCCACACAAGTTGTTTTTTTGGTTGACCGCTCAGTACGCCCGCGCATCTGAGTGAATGTAAAGGGGCAATTGTTTTTTCACCTTGAGCCCAAGAGAAACTTGCGCGCTATTCACGGAATGAAAGGGTAAAAAAAAAAACGCTATTGATAAGGTTATGATTTAAAAGGTTTGTAAGTGACATGCACATCAGTCAACGAAGATTCTTCGCTGCAACCACATTCGTGACTGCTTTGCTGAAAAAGAATGGAGGCTGTAAATATTTTGTAAGTTAACTTTGGCCCACTGTACAGCAAACCGTGCTTTATTTTTACATAACTGCACATCTAATTGTGCTAATATAATTGACGTATTATTTTTCTGCCCTTGTACAATTTTCCTGTAATGTTGCAGAGTGCACACGTTGCTCATTTGCAGGGTATGACTGCACTCAACCTTTTTTACTATTTATATTTCTAATTTGAAACGCGTACTTTGTCCACATAGCTTTGTGTATAACTTTGCATGTTTTTTGGTCTTCTTTGAAATGACAAGATGTAATTTTTTTTTATTTGGCCACTCTTTTTTGTTTCATACCTAAATTATCATCTTTCTGTGTACTTGCCATTTTGTTTTCTCTTACGGCGCATGCAAAATCTCGCTGTTTCTAACCTCCACCTATAGGTACACTTGGACATTAGTAACATATTACTAAAATGTGAACTTTCAGCACGCATTTTTGTGTACCACTTTGCACATTTTCTGTTTCATCTTTTAAAAAAATGTTGCTACAGGTTGGTTACTGACACTTATTTTTTGTAACTTTTCCCGCCTAGGTATATTTTGCCGTACTGTGCGTGCCATGGTTTTCAAATCCCGAGTGAGGGCTTCTTCGGACGGCAAATACAACTGCTGGTGAGCGGTTGCCTGTTCATAACAATAATGTGGAATGACACTGTAAGCCCGCTTTGTCCGTTCATGGAGGTTTTGGATTCCCTGACTTGATGAAATACTATAAGGCGTTTGTACTTAAAAAAAAGCTCATATTACTTTAGGGATAGAGTGGTGAATGAACCAATTTGGTTGCGTATGGAAATGGGCGTTTGTGCTCCTTTTGACTTGAGATCCATATATAGTATGGATAAATTGCCAATTAAGAGATTGAAGTTGCGCCCGGTTGTGGCTACTAGACAAGTAATTGGGGAGTGGTTTCGGGATAATGATATGAGTTATGGATTCAGTAGAGATGCTTCTATATGGTACAATGCTGCTTTGCAGATTGATAATAAATGTTTGAGTTGGCTTAGTTGGATTAATAAGGGTATCCTGAAATTGGCAGATGTATTGGATGGGGATAGGTTGTTGAGTTTTGAGGCATTAATGAATAGGTATGGTTTGAGGCGAAGTGAATTGAATAGATACTTGGCTTTTGAAAATTTGATAACTTGTAGATTGGTTTTGGCTGATGGTTCTATTGGAAATAAACCGGAGATTGCTACCTTATTGGAAGGTCCGGAATATGGAGTGCGTACTTATATGCAATTTATGCCTATTAATGAGAAACTTCGGGAGGCATGGTCTAGATTAAGAAATATTTGGTCTGATGATGTCCTGGATGAGATTTCTGAGTTGGATTGGAAATACATTCTAAAGGTTAATTTGCACTTGGGTCCTGATGTGGGCTTACGGTTAATTCGACAAAAAATTATTGGGAAGGTGTATTGGACACCTGTTAGGATGTTTAGATTGGGGCTTCGACCGAATTATTTGTGTTGGAGTTGTAACAGTGATAGAGGTACTTTAGTGCATTTACTGTGGGATTGCCCGAGAGTGCTGGAGTTTTGGACAGCAGTGATTGATAGAATTGATTTGATTTTTGATGTGGTTTTGCGGAGGTCGGCAGTGAATGTCATCTTACTTTCCCGTAAAGATAGGAGTGGTCGAATTGCGAGACATTCTTATTGGATTGATAGGGCCATTATGGTGGCTATTAAGTTAATACTCAGGGTTTGGAAATCAAGGAAGAAACCTAATGTTGATGAGTGGCTGACGGAATTACATGTGTTGGCACTGTATGACAAGGTTTCATTTCATAATAAAGATAAGGATGAAGATTATTTGAGATTGTGGGGTCCTTTTATGGCCTTGTATGACTGATGGGGAGATGGCATTGTTTTGGCGGTAATGGTATTCGAGGTGTAGAGAGTGGGGTTCCCTTTTTTTTTTCTTTTTTTTTTTCTTGTCTTGTGTGGTTGTGGTTCTTTTTGATGGTTATGTTTCACTATGGTTGGTTTTCTGCTTGAAATGAACTATTTAAGATACTCTTGTCAGTTTGTAAATTTCATGCTTATACTGTCTGTGAAACATTGTTTCTCTTATTATTGTTGTTTATGAGAAAACTAATAAAGTGTTGTTAAAAAAAAAAGAAAGAATATATGCTTTGAGGAAGAAGGGTGCAATGTCAGTTGCATTCCAGATGCGTATCGCTAATAATTCAACCCTTATGACTAGCTTAATAGAGCCCAATGGGACCAAGTCGAAGAGCAGGTTAGTGGGTTACAAGAGCCTCTACACGCTCAGATTCTTAAAACTAACTGAGGGCAGGCAACCTGCAAATGCCATTATCAGAAATGCACTTGATGCAGCAGATACAGCAGGAAGATTTGTAGCTGATCAAACGACACACGTGGCTCAGAAACACTGGGTTCAAACCTGAAACTCAAGCCACACTTATTAGCATGCAAATAGAAAATAATGTTCTATTCGGCAAAGCAGCAGACGATGCCCTAGAAACAGCCAAAAAGGAGCATGAGACCCTGAAAAATACGGGGGCAGATTGTTAAACCCTTCATGCAGAGAGGGGCATGCAGCAACCGTCACCCTTTTCATGCTTGTGGATATGCTAGACATCGGCCCAGTCCAGCTATACATCAGGGGCAGCAGCTCATGGTACACCAATTGGGGACAGCTACCAAACTTCTCAATCCTCTTTTCCAAAGGCAATTTAGGTGAGGCGTAGTGAGGGTAGAAGCCAAACCAACAGAGGTTTGGCTACCCCTGCAAAGCAACGAGACTCTGCTTCAAGTCTCTTCCCATTTCACCCCAGTGAGGGGTTGCATTTCTCAATTTGCCCAACTATGGGAGAGGATCACATCAGACAGGTGGGCATTGTCAACTGTCAAAGACGGATATTACATAGAGTTTCTAGAAGTACCACCCGATCATCCTCCAAAACACAGGAAAATGTCTGCCTAACACCAGCCAATTCTCCAAGCAGAGCTAGAAGCTCTTAGAACTCGCCCCTCCGTCAGAGGCAAACGGGGGTAATTATTCTGTGTACTTTCTGTACCAAAGGAAGACAAAACCAAGTGTGCCCAGTTTTCAGCATAAGGCCAGCAAACACTTATATTAAACCTCAAAAGTTCTGAATGACAACACTACAGGAAGTAATTCCTTTACTCTCGAGGGGAGACTACATGGCAACACTAGATATGAAAGATGCATACTTTCATATTTCATTGTTGCCAGCTCCCAGAAGGTACCCAAGATTCAAAGTGTGTTCTGCGCTTTACCATTTCAAAGTTATGTCCTTCGGGATTGCATCAGCCCTCCGAGAGTTTACAACGGTACTAACAGTAGTAGTGGCACGCCTATGCAGACAATCAATTCCAGTGTTCCCCATATCTGGACGACTGGCTCATAACAGGGGACACACTACAAATATGCCAACCGCATACGCAGCAGATAGCATCAGCTATGGTTTACTACCAACGAGAAAAAGTCAAGCCTAGTTTCCAGCCAGGTAAAACCATTTCTAGGGGCATTCCCTTAAACGAAAGAGTCCAGAACATGCTGATACTGATCCCATGTTATACAGTTGGTTGCCAGATAAGTCAGAAAGGTGCTGCGCCTTCTTGGTATGATAGCATCAGATATCTTCATTGTGCCACATGCTGGCTACACATGCATACAAGAAAGGTTAGCAAAACAATGACACCGGAAATTGGTACATCTTGCAAATTGTAGTGTCAACACTTCAATGGTGGACAAAGGAAAACTTATTAAGGGGAAAAATCTTAGTCAACCCACAAACACAAGTCATAATAATAGATGCATTCCTCTCAGGTTGGGGAGCTCATTACCTCCACAATACAGCGCACAGCATTTGGAAACAAAGAAGCACATCAATGTCCTAGAGTTTCCAGCAGTGTACAAGGCACTACAAGCTTTCCAGCATCATCTAGCAGGAATGAACGTACTATTATCACAGACCGCATAACTGCCACAAATAACACTCAATTGATTCACTATTGCACCTTCAAGGACATCAGAAAGAATAGTTTTGGTCCTCTTCAGGGAGGGTTGATATTTCCAAAACCCCAGTCATGGCAGAGAAGGAGTGCTACAATGCAGAGTCAAGCTATGCTCCTTACCCACTCGAATAGCAAGTTGGGGGCGACTCTTGCTGAGGATCAAGACCTACCACTCTGCTAGAAAACCTACAATGGCTGGGCCCCATCTATCACAGCACCTTAAATCTGCTTGCACCTTCCATTTTGCAGTTTACTTTGTCGCCAGTGAAGGGGCCAGCTTTATAAATGGCGCATGGCCCTTCATATTGCTCTCAGGTAAGTTTATTGGTCAGTTCCAGTTAAACATACATATGACATTGCACAGGGGTTATGATCCAACCTTGATTACCAACGTAGCAGGAAAAGTCAAAAACATAAATCGAGAGACCCTGCTTGTACCTAAACCACCGAAGTCTGGGGAACAACTAGTGTATGTTACCACATACTCAGTACAAAGTATGAGAATCAAGGGGGCAATAAAAAAACATTGGCCAATGCTACAGTTGGACCCACAATTACAACACTTGTTCCGTGATCTTCCGACGTTTGCATACAGAAACAGCAAATCTCTACGTAAGAGCCTAATGAAGGCCGAGATTCCATCCCCAGTGACATCAACTCAATTTAAAGGCACACTCCCGTGCCACAAATGCCAACATTGCAGTAATATCATTAGGGGCAACTTCATCTCGCAACCCCATTCAGGGAAACCTGTACTACTAAAACACTCCGGTGTCCAGTCATAATGTCGAATACAATAATTTCGAAAGTCAAAATGTCGAAAATATTTATTCGAAAATAAAAATGTCGAATTACAAAAATGTCGAATTTTTTTCGATTTTTTTTCGAATGAATGTTTAAATAAATAATTAATTAATTATAGTTTATAAAACATAATTTTTTTAAATGGTTAAAGGTATATCCATGGTGGGTGGGGGGGATAGGGAGGAGGGGGGGTTGGGGTAGGAATTTGGGATGGGATTTTTTAATAATTAATTATTTAATTAATGTTTTATTAAATACTTTTTTAAAAAAATTAAAGGTATATCCATGGGGGGTGTTGGGGGGGATGGGGAGGAGTGGAGGGTTGGGGTAGGGGTTTGGGATGGGGGTTTGGGGGGGACCCCCCCAATAAAAAACGTTAGTATGTGTGACATTTTACATAGTTATTTTAACATTGGTTTTTCAATTTTTTTTTCGACATTTTATTTTCGAATTAATGACTTTTTCTATTATATGTATGTGTTTTCGACATTTTTGAATTCGACATTTTTTTTTCAACATTTTTGTAATTCGACATTATTTTTTCGATATTATGACTATAAACCAAACACTCCTGTACCTGTGATGCCCAGAATGTAATATACGCTTTGAAATGCCCATGTGGACTTTACTATGTTGGCATGACAACCAGGAAGGCGAAAACGAGATGGGCTGAGTTCAATATTCGGACAAAAAAATCAGAAATCAACGGTTGCAGTCCACTTTGTAGAAGCACGGCACACCGTTGCACAGCTAAAATGTGTCATCTTAGAGCAGGTAATGGCAGGAAGCAGAGGGGGCGATGTACAACGTAAATTGTCACAGAGGGAGATCCTATGGATCGAACCTTTGGACTCATTAAGCCCTCGAGGCATGAACACTGAGTTTGACCTAATGTGTTTTGTGTGACTTTGGAATATATACCACATGATTCAAATTATGCTTCTGACTGCACCAATGTTAATCATAACCGTTTGAACTATTGCTCTGTGAATTTGAGAATCTGAGGGTTCGAATTTCGACTTGACCTTGCTCAATGCCTGATTAATGTTACACTGTGCTTAAGATATGGCCTTGTCTAGTTATGTTACTTGGCAAGACGCCAGATCACTAGCCAGGTGGAATCAAGGCAGGGTAAAATAATTCGTCATGTATGTACCTTGTGATCTGTAATTGATTGTATACCAATGAAGTGACACATGCAACCAATATACCAGTACTGCACATCTTTGTGATATGGCCTTTGCGCAACCCTCCAGAAGCCCTTATGAGTGAACACATAATTGATGCGTCGTGTGGGCACCCCGCGGATTCCCTTGAACCGCAGTGGTGCCCCCACAACGCGCATCTGTCACTTTCCATTCCTTCTATTAATATACCCACAGTATACTAGGTCATTATCCCCACTAGTTGAGCTCAGCGAGATTGTTAACAGATTGGATGTTCCCACGCATTCTTAATCCCCATGACAACCTATGTTACGGCCGTAGGCCCACACCAAGATGGCTTCCGCCCGGCCGCCCCAGTGCGCATGAGTGGGGTTGCCAGGTCAATTTAGAACGCTACCCGTAGCCGCGCTGCTTTCAGTCTAGCAGTCGGCGCGGGAGGAGAAACTCCACAACTCGGTGAGTCCTTGTTCACTCCCCTATGGGAATCAAGACCGATGGGGCTGTGCACGCGCTTTCTCCATGTGCGCCGCCCTTATCAGAGATATACGTTGCTTGTGAGGCTCTAGATTTCACGATTGAGCGTTCTATGGACTACTTTCCGCCGCCCAATTTTAAATGCATTAGATTGAATGGAGATTAATGTTTAATGTTTTGTGATTCTTCATGAGGTTGCCTCATGTCCCTAAATATGAGTATCAGGTATTTACTTTAGGGTTTCTGCCGTACTGTGCGTGGCCGCATCTCAGTCTCCAGTGATCTTCACCAGAAGACTGGGTGAGTGCAGGGATGTCACTTCCCATTACATTTTGCTACTTCTGAGTGAGTAGTTTTTTTACATTACTAAAAACGCTTACCTTGGCTATTTCTTCCTCTCTTGTTCCATTGATAGGTCATTTTCTGGACCTTACCAACCTGCTGGGATAGGTTAGTACCATTAGCCTCCCCTTACCCTACTTTTAGCCACTCTCTATTTAAACACTTATTACAATGAATGTTCGTTTGAATTTCCCACAGGATCAGAATTAAGGAAATTGCTACTTTTCATAGCTCACCATGTATAGGAACAGAGAAGCCCCTACCCTGAAGATGGATCTTTGATCCGAAACACGTTGGTTACTTGTTACAACCTTGAAAGGTTTCCCTGGAGGGAGTTATAAGAGACAATTGTATTCCTATGTTCACTTCTTGTTTGATGTTTTGATATTTTGTTACATGTTGATATCTGCTATCTGTTGCTTATTATATTAATTTTGTTTAAAATTAGAGAATTAAAGGGAAGAGATTCTCTAGCATTTGTGTTGGGGACTGGTTCTATTGAATGAGATACACTGTTCAGTAAAGCTATTAAAATAACCTTTAATATTCAGCAAGAATTTGAATGAATGCACAAATACAAATTTAAGCCTTTATAGGCTAAAGACTTATTCAAACATTCACGAATCAACATTGGGTCCTGTACCCAATCAGGAGTGCATTTGGGCCTACTGGGTAGTAATATACAGTTCTGTTTCTTGACAATTTCTCGTCCCAAGTGGCCTTGTGACTTCAGCCCGCCTGCATCTGAAACAACAACTAGAGATTAATTTAATTTCAAGAGACTGATATCTGGAAATTTGTTATAAATTATAGATAAATTAATAACTGGCTGTGCACCCCTGCACCCCTATCTTAGTATTGCACAGGGAACCACCACTGGCCAATCTACACCCTGCCGGCTCACCCCAACTGTTAACCTTAAAGGTTCACATGGCTCACACCACCATTCCACAGGAACGATTTACATTGACATCATATACACTCTATTCTACAGCAATGCATGCATAGCAGACAACATTACCCGGCTTTAGTTATTTCGATTTCGACTTGCTGCACTATTGAAGGAGAAATGTGTGTTCCTTCAGGATTATTTCTTTTGATATGTGAACCATGAAATACATGCGTGCAAGATGCATACCGATGTCCCCCAGCTTGAGGGGGGAGAGGTATGCCCAGATATTGCAAAATATTTCAAATGTTTCTAACAATTCTCCGGTTGGAAAACAATGGTGTGACATAGACAAAGGAATTACAGCTTCTGTGAGATGTTTCATTTGTCCACCTAAGATGTATAGGCCTGTCTCGATTTATCCAATCACAGAATGTTCTTTGTAAGTTTGGGATGATGCAGTAGCTAGACTGCAACTCATTACTGATCCGTCTCCTGCTACCCCTATCTTTCAGTATCCATTAATGCAGGAGAGGGTGCAAGAGTCTCTTTTATAATGACTATCTGAATCATCAATCAATGAAAATGTACTCTTGTGTACAAAAGAGGGATAGAATCCGCTATCTCCAGATCAGACAGTGGTTTCTGTGCTTTGAAGTGAAACGTGCACACACTTACTTCTTTTTGAGGGAAAAAAAGGTTTCTGGGACTGAATCCAAAGGGGCAGCTTTCCGACCTGTGCTTCTCTGTTGCCAATGGTTGCAGTTTTAGGGCCACATGTTGGACCTTTTACAGGTCTCAAATAAGGTGGCTCAGAATTTTGCATGGTGGGCCATGTTTCAGACAAGCCAAACCCGGTGGCTCTAGTTTTCCCTATATTGCAGCCAAACAGTGGAACTCACTGTCACCCGTACCAAGAGCCGAACCTTCATACTGGGTATTCTGAAAAGCCATCAAAACCTGGTTGTTTACCTAAAATGTTGTCTGCCTGCTCATCACCCTGTACTCCGTATTACACGGCCCACTTAACTAATGATTGTTTGCAAGTAACTGGTCTGTAACAACCCCTCAATGCCTCCGAGTTGTATGTGCGCTTTATAAATTAAATAAATAAATGTCAGACCACTTGCTGAGAAGCACATTGTTTAGTCAACCTTGACCCCAGGGGACTGTGGTCATGGAGACATCTCTGCCTGGTTGGTGTGCTCATCTGTCAGATCTGACTGCGAGCAGACTCTGATCTCCTGCAGAGTCTCAGGAATGCACAAACTTGCCTGAGCTGAGTGCGATCTGCCTGACCCTGACGCCTACCTCTGTGAAACGCAAAACTGTGCTGATCCTGATGGTCAATACAATGACCCTGCACTACCTCAACACACCTCTGTGCCGAGAAACAATGCAACTGGGTTTCTGGGCTCTGGAGAATAGCATCTCTGACGGCAGCCCATCTAGCCTGAAGAGAGAATGTCAGAATGGATGCCTTGAGCAGACAGATTTCAGCTTCCCATGAGTGAGCGCTCTACAGGAAGTACTGGAGATCTCCTTTTGTGGGCCTCCTCAAGTGGACCTCTTTGCTTCCAGTGTGAACAGGAAGTGTGAGTTGTTCTTCTCCAGGGAATTTCCTCGTCGGGGAGCTCTGTTATTTGTACCTCCTTTATGCATTCCCGCTGATCCCTGTAATTCTGCTGGTTGTAAGTAGATTGCACCTGATCTGTACCACATTGATCCTAATCGCTCCAGATTGGGCAAGATGAACGTAGTATTCAGAGTTGCTGGACATGTACATCAGCCCTCCCCGGGACATTCCAAGGAGGGTAGACTTGCTCTCTGTCAGAGAGGCGGGCCCTCCACCGAACATCAGCAGCCTCAACCTTCACGCTTGGCTACTGAGAAGCTGAGATGCAAGGAGTCGGACTTGTCGGACGATGCAAGTACTCCTCTCGGCTCAAAGGCCCACAACAAAGTCTATTTATGATTGCAAATGTCATACATTTTCAACTTGGTGTCAGGAGAAGGATCTATATCCTTCATTCTGTGTATTATCCCCTGTTTTGGATGTATTTTTCATTCTCTGCATCTCAGAATGCTAGGATTTGGCTGGACAGGCTATGCCTTAAAGTCTCAAAGCCCATTCTATCAGAGGAGTGGCTGCCACCTCTGCCTTGCAAAGAAGGAATCCATTAGAAGAAGAAATGACTTGCTTTTCAGTAATGTTCTTTCTGTTGGATGATCCTCCCACAGATTCCTCATTGCCCTCCCTACCTGTTCCTCTTGGCTGATGGCTAGTACATCATTGGTTCTGCGGTCCTACAGCATCAGATTGTTAGGTAAATGATGGAACTGAGGTGACAGGACAAAGCACCTCCAATATATCATAGCGGCAGAAAGGTTTCTGTAGAACAGTGGTGCTGTGGATAGGATATCCTAGCTGAGGAATCTGTGGTAGGAACATCCATCAGAAAAAATATTACTGAGCGGTAAGTAATTTGTTCTAGACACACCAGACCGAACAATAGACCCACCAGACTCTTTCCGGAGTTTAGACATAACCATTTCATGGTCACTCTGTTTTGAAGCGTAAGTGGCAAAAGATCTTGGAAATTGTGCATTGAGTGCTCTCTTAGTTAGTGCTTGCCTTTTTTCAAGCTGCAATCAGGATCTTCTCTTCAGTGTACACAGGTTGATCAAAATTTCCAAACCAAATACCCAGACAATGTTGCAAAGAAGACTTAACCAAAGAATGGATTAGGAGATTGAAAAAGGATATACAATATTTCGCCCATGAAAAACCCTTCCCACATGTACAAGAGAACTATTTTGTCAAAGAACAAGAACATCAGATACAAAATCAAAAGCAGAGCAATGGCAAAAGACGAGTTATGTTTAGAGGAACATCCTACAGCTCAAGCGAAGATGGTACAGAAGAGGGCAGTAACACAGGAAGAAGAGGGCAAGCTTCAGATTTCAACACAGGCAGGCGGTCATTCAGGAGAGGAGGTGGAATTTTTTAGGACAGGACCAACAAGAATGGGACCCGGACCAAAGAGTAATTACCCGCAGCATGAAAACACTGTGGTAAATCTTTCTAATTACGAACTTACCTCAAGCGAGATACAGATACTCGAAAAAGGTCTGGGTTTTGTAACCACAAATATACATAATCGCTTCAAATTCAGAGAGGAATTCGCAGAATTCATGAGAAAAATCCATTTGAAACAGTTTTTCGACGATAAAATGGAGTATAATGAACCAGACAGTGGGTTACATAGAAAATCAGACCTCTGTCCCCCAGTTCAGTCACAAACACCTGAAGCACAAGTATTTGAAAACAGGGTGATAGCAGACATCACGAGGCTAGAAAACTTAACAGAAAAAGAAAAAACTTTCCAAAACTTGAACAGGGAAGAAAAAGCCACACTAAAGACATTGTTATTCAATTAATCAATAATAATTCGAAAAGCAGACAAGGGTGGCGCCACGGTAATCCTCAATAGAAAAGATTATGTAGAGGAGTGCATGAGGCAGTTAAGGGATACTAACAACTACAAACAACTGGAAGAGAATCCAACAATGAAAGTGGAAAGATTGATCCATCAAAAAGTATCAAAAGCACAAGAGAGGAGATAGATAACGAAAAAATAGGCTGATTTCTTGATAACAGATAAACCTAGGATTCCACAATTTTATATCCTTCCAAAAATACACAAATCTCTCACTAGACCACCAGGGAGACCGATTGTGTCGGGTTGTGACTCGATTTTGGAGCCATTGTCTAAATTTGCAGACCATTTCATGCAACCAATGGTCAGGGAAATGGCCTCCTTTGCAAAAGATACTACCCAAATAATTAGGGAGGTTGAAGGCAGACCATTTAATGCTAAGAGTGAGATCTTGATCTGTCTGGACGTGGTGGTCCTCTACACGAACATACCACAGAGGGTATCACTGGAAGTATTGGAAGAGAGATTACTAACAGAGAATGAGAGTAAGAACACTCCAACCTCATTCATTATGTGGTGTGCCGAAATGGCATTGACGGAAAGCTATTTTCACTTTAATGGCTCATTTTTCAAGCAGATACAGGGCACGGCAATGGGGGCCACTTTGGCCCTTAGTATTGCAAATTTATATATGGAAGCCTTTGGAAAAAAACTGCATCTATACAGATACCAACCCATACAAAAAGAACATCCTATCATGAAGACGATATATAGATGATGTTCTGATAATTTGGAAAGGAGATGAGAACATGGTTATCCAATTTGTTGAATGGATCAATGAACAAAACCAACATCTAAAATTCACAGAAAAATACAGAAAGGATGAAGTGAACTACTTGAATGTGACAATTAAAGTAGACTCGGAGAAGGGCGAGCTATATGTGAAACCGTATAAAAAACCCTCAGAATGAAATGCATTACACTTGCTTTCACCCGACCCATACACACGATAACCTACCCTGTGGTCAGTTCTTGTGGTTGAAATAGAACATTACCAATAGCGCTGATTATAGAGAGGGAGCCAACAAACTAAGAACCAACTTAAATGAAAGAGATTATCCAGTAAATCTCACAGAAAAGGCGATGAAACAAGCAGACAACAACCATCGAGAAGCAATCCTGGAACAAACATCGAAAGAGAAAAACAAGGACAATTTAGTCTTTGTCAACAGTTATAGCAACCTCGAATCGAATTCGGAAGATTGTGCACCATAACTGGAGAATCCTGGAGAAAGGGAAAGTCCCCTTAGAAAGGCCTTTAATTGCCTTCCAAAGGAGTAGATCAATTAAGGACCAGATCATGTGCAATGATATTACTAAACAGATTCAAACACAACCAACCCTAACGGAAACATGGGGCATGCGGGCACCAGAGGGACACTATCCTTGTGGGTGCTGTACATGCTATCCACAAACCAAAAAGGCAACAGAGATAGATCTAGGTCTAAAAAGCCCATGGAAACAAAGAGTCTTGACAAACTATAACTCGAAGTTCGTGGTGTACGTCATCTGGTGTCCCTGTAATAAATTATATATAGGGAAAACGGAAAGAAAAATAAAACCCGGATCACTGAACATAAAAGTTGTATAACAAATAGAGTACATTCAGCCCCCTTAGTGGGGCATTTCATAGAAAATATACATCGAGCTGACGACTTAAAGTAGTCTGTAGTATACTAGGTGAAAAACAGCAACGACACCAATCTAGACAGAAAAAAACTACTTCATAAAGAAAAAGAATTAATCTTCTTAACTAACAGTATAGACCTTGGACTGAATGAAAGAGCAAAATAGTCACTATGTCTTGATTGGCAACAATACAGTGCCAAATATGGGCCTGTAGAGATTTAAATATATTGAGATACATTGAATTGTCTCCTAAATAGATGTAAGGATGGACAGAATATGGCCTCCAGTAAGAAATATCAATTTTGGTGACCAAAACAGATTTTAGGAACCCAACCGATACGCCCAAACAAGATCCTACAGAGATAATAGGTCCTCAGTCTGATTGGTATATATAAAATTAAGTTATCTACTGGGAAAGGAAACATATTGAATGTTTTGGCAGGTACACAGCCGCTTTTTCTAAAATAAATATGGATGATCTGTTCCAAAGATTGCAGGTTAATAGTGGGTTAGACACCAGCCCATCCACATTGTACACGCAGATCCCTAATAAATAGCCCAGGCTCCTGGCGCGAACAAAAGGTGAATCATTGTTACTTACAACAGAATTGAAAAAAACAGCACCAAGCCCTGAAACCCATAGACCTGACATACAGCTTTTTTGATAAAGCGTATTGAAACAAGAGGAAAAAATTCGGAAGTATCGGGAATTCATAAAGCTGAACCACAAAAAAATGTAAAGCTATTACTCACGCAAAGGAACACACGGCAGGAATAGTAAATGGTTTCAGAACATACATTACTGCATTAAACGCAGGGAGACGGGCCGTATGTGCTGGCGTCAAGGAGGGGTGCCGGAGGCAGGAGTCTTCCTGCAGCCATGAAGTAAAGTAAAGCACCCGGAGAGGTAAAAAAGATCACGTGACGACGGAGTCACGTGAAACATTTCACTAACTAATAAAAGAGTAGCCAGACTTCAGTGAGACCTTGAGGCATCGACAAGGTGGCACGAGAATAGACGGAAGGCAGATGGTGGCCCAGACGTGTGCTGGAAAAGAGCGATCCTTACGGCAGAAGGGCGGAATTACCAAAGGAACAGATAGGTAAAAGGCCAAGTTAGGACTATTAATAAGGGTGTCTTAGAAACAGAGAGGACATTAGACTATGCCCCTGGGGTGAGGGATAACAATCAAAATTGCACCTGTTTTTACCATTCCTCGGCCCTAACAGATTTCCTGATCCGTTTGTTTCCCCTAGCCCAATGATTGAAGCATTTCATTCATCGGCTAGAGTGAGGCGCGCTGTGATAGTGCAGAATGAAATGGAATATAATGCCCAAATCAAGTCCATGGAAGAGCAACAATAAAACAAAACCGTATCGTCACAGTAAGGACAGAGGGTTATTATGCACTGGCCAAACAGGACACAGGTGTAAAAGAATGGATCAAGTGTAAAAATAATACTATAGGCTAGTTTATATGGCTGACCTAGTATCTGTCTTTTTGATGTTTATTAGAGCCTTAGGAACGTGAACAGAATTAAAAACTGCTAGAGGAGGATAGTAGGACCCCTATATACACTGCTTGTCCTAATAGCAGAACCAGAATTAGAAGACTGGAATTATACAGACGGGGTAAGAACAAATCCTGGAACACGGCCACCAGGGCTTTTGATTAACAATGACCTAACAAGTAGATCAGTTTGTAAATCTGAATTCTTCTGCATCTGGTGTCTATCCAGGGATGGCTACCTTGGGTGGATAGAACAGACAAAGATGTCCCGCACACTGTAAAAATCAGGAGTGATAACGCCAGTTTGGAGAGGCGACCCATATCAATGTGATATTGACTAGCTGCTTTGAGGTAATGCGAGATAATACCACTGTTCACAAAAGTCTCTAACCACCAGTCTAGTATATTAAAGAATTCTGGACATCAAGTTAAACCTAGGAATGGTCACCAGGACTAATGACAAAAATGTTTGTTTATCATGTGTAATCTAGTTAAAATCCCAAGAGAAATGAGTCTGAAACAGATGATGAGAAGGAGTAATAATGTCAATGATTCTCTTCAGCTGTAAAGTTAAATTCAGCATGTTGTATTTAATAAGAATTGCAACAAGGATGTGTCCAGCACTAAAATCGATTGTCCTTCACTTGCTTCCCACAGATACCCACTCGGCGATTCTGCCCAAAGAAAAGATCAAAGGGAGGGTATTAATCGTTGATCCCCTATTGAATCCAAGATGAAACTATTTTAAGTGCACATAGCAATTGAATGTGGGAGATACCCCTGAAGAATTTCCAAGTCAAAAGATTGACATCATAAGGAAAGAAACATGTTGGGTGTGTTATGAGTGTAGTATGTGTGATGGAATGAGTGAAGTAAACACGGTTAGCTAAAAAGTGGTACAGACTGGGGAATGCCCCCTCAATTGGAGAGGGTATTTGACAACAGATCCCTATTGAAAATCCATTTAAGTGAAATTTTTAAAAAAGTTGAAGAATTTAGATACCACATGATATTGTTGACGTGCAGTAAGAATGTTTTTGATACTGTGGACCTCATTACAACCTGCCAGTCCGGGACCGTGCAAAATCCGTGACGGCGGTAAAATCGTTTCCGTGTCCGCAAGGTTGCGGAAAAACCCTCCGATTACACGCTGTCGGTCGCATGCACCACACGGACTCGGAAACATTGTTACCGCCGTCATGAAAAACCCCACGGAAATGGAAATAACGCAGCCACAAGTGGCGCAAAACCCGTGTCCGCCTCCGCCGCCACGGACACGGAACCGGAAATACCATGATCGCCAAAACAGGAAACAGAGAGGCGGCCATCATTTAAAAGCACAATCCATTGCCATCCAGAGTCAGCACAAGCACAATCCTAACTCTGAGAAGCCAAAAGGGACCACCAGCATGTCTGCCAGGATTCCTGCTCAGAGGCAGCGCAAACAGCGCTTCAGCGAGGCAGAGCTAACCGTCTTGGTGGAGCACATTGTGGACAATGCGGAGATGTTGTTCAGCGCCGACCAACGGCGTGCCACACAGCAGCGGAGGAAGGAGGTGTGGGCCGAAGCTGCACGCAAGTGCACCGCTGTGGGCGTGACAGTGAGGAGCGTGAAGGACTGCCACAAGCGGTGGGACGACCTGAGGCTGAGGGTACACAACCTCATTTCCACGCACCGCCAACGCAGCAGTGGGACAGGCGGAGGACCCCCTTCCCCACTGAGGCTGCAAGCATGGGAGGAGCGTTGCAGCAGCGTCCTCCACCTTCAGGCAATCCATGGGATCGGGGAGGCTGAGGCAGGAGTGAGCCCACCTGCAGATGCCGGTAAGTGCCCAAACATGAATGCCACATGAAAATATGCAGTTGTGAGTACTGGGCCAAAGGACCCATTAACACCCCCCCCCCAGGCAGTGCATGTGTGGGCCAAAGGACCCATTAACAACCCCCCCCCCAGGCAGTGCATGTGTGGGCCAAAGGACCCATTAACAACCCCCCCCCCCAGGCAGTGCATGTGTGGGCCAAAGGACCCATCATGATCCGTATGGCAACCAATATCACAGAATGCATACACCAGCAATCAGATGCATGTGACTAACACTATTCAATGTACAATCTTAATGACACATGTGATGCACCCATCTGCCACCACAACAACACTAATTGCCTGCCCTTTGTGTACCCACAGCCGTTTCAAGTGACAGTGATACTGCACAACAGGCCAGCCAATCTGCACCGGCAAGTACACAAGCCACCGCCACCACACAGGAGGATGCTGCCGGCAGTTCTGCACCTCTGGCCACATTACCAGCCACTACAGATGTGCCGCCCACCACCACCACCGACATCCCCACTGTCTCCACACTGCCTGAGTCTAGACAGGTGCCACGGGAACCTATCATGGCCACCCAACACAACACCGAAGGCAGCAGCACTGCAGAGGGGGCGGCCTGCAGTGATTAGAGTGCCCGGCAAGAGCACTCGGAAACGGGGCCACAGGGGGAGATGCCCACATTGGAAGACCTGGGCTCCTTCCATGAGCTGGAGTTCAGCCCCACATCACTGAGGAGTCCCATGAGGTCGCCCACCCCATCCATGGCCGAACTGAATGCCTGCATGCAGCGGATGGAGGAGCAGCAGGCTACCCTCACCCAGCTGGTGGAGAGGCAGCTAGAGGAATCCAGGCTGCAGAGGGAGAGCTACAGCGCCTCAGTGCGTCGCCTGTCGAGGTCCATCGGACGCTTTGCAAGCACTATAGTAACCCTTGCACGCCATGTGCGGGAGGGCAACAACCACAACTCCAGGCTTGTAGAGGCCATGTTGGTTGGCCAACAGGCAAATCTGGCACGGATGCCCTCAATCCCAGATTCTGCGCAATCAAACACAACCACCCCATCCAGCTCCACTACTGCCAGTCCAAGGAGGCGCTCGAGTAGGCTAACGGGTCCCTCGGGCAAGGTTGCACAGGCACAGAAGCGCACATGGAAGTGATGGCATGTGTGTGGGGCAGTGCAGGACACATATGGACTACAAGGGTGTGAGAGGGGTGGGCACGTTTGGGTGGTGGGGTAGGTAGTTTTGGGGGTTTGAACAATGGGGCCTGGGTGGGGGTGGGCACGTTTGGGTGGTGGGGTAGGTAGTTTTGGGGGTTTGAACAATGGGGCCTGGGTGGGGGTGGGCACGTTTGGGTGGTGGGGTAGGTAGTTTTGGGGGTTTGAATAATGGGGCCTGGGTGGGGGTGGGCACGTTTGGGTGGTGGGGTAGGTAGTTTTGGGGGTTTAAACAATGGGGCCTGGGTGGGGGTGGGCACGTTTGGGTGGTGGGGTAGGTAGTTTTGGGGGTTTGAACAATGGGGCCTGGGTTGGGGTGGGCACGTTTGGGTGGTGGGTGGCCCCGGGTGTACAGCTTCCCTAACCAATGCACTTCCTTCCCTGTTGTTATTACATCAATACATCACCATTTCGAATCAAGACATACATGTGTGGACATTGATCATTTATTTTGCAGTGCAACTATTAATTCATTGTCGTCACCATGTTCGTGCATTTCTGTGAATGTGCTGTGACTCAAAAGTAAATGCGAATCAGGGCATCCCGTACTCTCTGGCCATCATGTGGACCCCCAGGGGGAGGTGGTGCCATCCCATCCCCATCCCCATCCCCATCTCCATCCCCACCCCCATCCACATCTTCCTCATCTGCGTCTAGTGGCATTGGGATGTTCCTGCGCAGGCATATATTGTGCAGCTGATCCGCCAGATCTGCTCAGACAGCGGAAACGGGCCTTCAGCAGTCCAAATGTCCTCTCAATCATTCCACGTGTGCGGATATGTGCCCTATTGTATGCCTCTTCATGCCTGTTCCTTGGTCTCCGTACAGGTGTCATCATCCATGGCGTGAGTGCATATCCCGCATCACCTACATGGGATGTAGATGGGGGAACATGTCAGTGTTTGTGGCATCATGTCCTCATCTGCTGCTGTGCAATCTTGTATCATCATTCATTCATGCACATGTACCATGCAGTGTATGGAGGTATGTTTTGGGCATCACGATGTATGTCGCTAACTGGATATGGGCCTACACATTAACTTACATGTTTACTGTGCCCTGCGGGTGACATTTGATTGTGTGCATGTCACGGTGCAGTGCTATCCACACATGGCAGAGTGACTCCACTGTACGGAAGTAGTAAATACACGTCGTCTCATTTACACGCCTCTCGTGCCTTTTGAGGCAGTATTTCAATTGAGGGTGGGGGTCTGCAGTGGCACAAGGTTCATGGGACAGTGACGGGATTGGCTGTGCCAGCGTGTGCACGGGCACATTGTGGTGCCCTGTCATGTCTTCCTTCATGATGTTTGGCAACCGCTGTGTATTTAGTAGATGGAAGGGGGGTGATGCATGTGCGGTCACAGCGGCACACTCACAATGCTAATTGGCCTGGACACACACACACCACTTCGACAGGGTTGTAGCATTGTCAGCTGTACTCACCCAATAGCCATGTGCTTTGTCCGGCATAGCGTTCCATGTACCGTGGCACGTGGAAGACCGCAGTACCATTGAGTCATGTGATGAGCCTGGGAAACGTGCGCAGCAGTGTGTAATCAGTTGCATGGCATCACAAACCACCTGGACATTCAAAGATTGATACTGTTTCCTATTGCGGAACACCTCCACAATTGCACGTGGTACTGTCAGCTCAACGTGGGTGCAGTCAACTGCGCCTATGCAATTTGGCATGCCTGCTATGGCATGGAAGGCCAACTTGGTGGCAATGACCTCGGGGAGGGTGCGGGGTAGGGCTATGTGTTCCGACACATGGCGCAACAGGGCATCCAGTACCTGTACCAGGATTTTTGAGAAACAGGGTTGTGATATGCCGTGCAGCTCACCAACCGTGTGTTGATTGGTGCCAGTGCCAAGGAAATGCAGTACTGAGACAACCTTCAAGAGGGGGGGGATGGTGGTGGGGGTGTCAATTTGGCTGCTGATGTTGTCCTCAATCATGGCGGTGATGTGCAGGATTGTTGCACGGTCCAGCCAGTATAGTGTGTGGATCTGTCCTGGGGTGAGGTTCCAGGGTGAGGCCCTGATGTGTGGTATTGCTGGCTGGCGGCGGGGTCGGGCTGGCTGGGCAATGGGGTTTGCCATAGCTGCAGGGTTGGCTGGTTGCCGCCTGCGCCTCCTCCGCCTACGCCTCCTCCTCTGCGCCATTACTGCCACCATGTGCAGTGCTGCCTGTTGGTTGAGTAGGCCCAGTTCCAGTGCTACTAGACCTGCTGCCTGCATGGTTCTGTGTTGTGTTGGGCTGGGTGTGGCCCTTTTGTAGGCTCCCAGTGGCCTGCTAGGTCCAGCTGGGCTGATTTGGTGCACCTGTGCCCTGATTCAGTTCAGCAGGCAGTGTATAACGCCATGTTCGCGGTGTTTTGCTGGTATTTCTGTGTCCGCGCTAGTTGTGATGCTCACGGTGTTTCGTGTTGACGGTAACGGAGGGGTTTCCGTGCAGACGGACTTAACGGGACCCCTATTTCCGTGGTGGCGGTTGAGGGTGGTGCTATTACCGGGGCCGCGGGTCATGATTGGGCGGATATGGAAACAGTGCCGGTATGGTTTTACCGGCAGTGTTAATTCCGGACCGGAGTACTTGTAATGAGGCCCTATGTGTTTTTTATAAATTTGTATACACAATGAATACAAGAATAGAAGTGTATGCTTTTTATTGCCATGATTTATATAAAAGAAATAATAAATTGATATTTTTGATACATATTCGAATCATATGTGATGATTTAATAATTAGTGATACATACAATTGGGCATACCCGAATGGTCTCGGGGAAGCAAGTGACCCTGTGAATAAATTATATTGTACCAATTTGTAGAGGGTTTTTCACAAGGGGTCTAGAGAAATATTTCCTCTAGTCTCTCTAGTGTTTGCAAAGTTAATTCATTACACTTACAAGTAGGACATCAAAAGCTGATCCCTAAAAGCCAACACAAGAATTGTTAATCGCAAAGACTCATGGTTTTATCAATGTTTTCATGCAGCTAGAGGTAATTTACCTACCCTGCTCCCATGACACCTTTTTGTTATTAAGTAGAATATGCTTAAAAAGATAACCTTTTGTACCTAATTTGTTGTGTAACCGATTAAATTAATAAAATGATCATGAATGAAAATATTGCAAACCTTTTGACTCTCAACTCAGATTGGAATACTAGTAATTTATATTGCACGTGCTTCCTTAAACACAAGTGGCCTAGAATAATTTTATAATCTTAGCTAAACTTAATACTTCTCCAAATATCCAACATGACATTTTTGTCTTCCTGTTGTATATAAATCATTCCAATGTCCAATTGCAGATCTAGTACAAAATAATATGAAATATTTATTGGATTCACAAAGATCTTTGTTATTGAAAAAATCTACAATTTCTTTTAGGTCTAGGAACAGCTCTCCAAGCGCCAGCAATTTCATACTATGGCAGCAGTTTACTCCTCAACCTAATATCGTCTCTCCTTTTGTGGGTTATGGGAATAAATTCTCGTACTTCAACAAATCTGATAATAGGGCAGACATTTTATATAGTTGGTCAGACATTTTAGTCTGGTATTCATAGTCCCACACTGGGGTTTTCAATTTAATAGTCTCGTTTAGTAAATAAATGTTCTCAAATCGGTATAGATAAAATTCCGTTGCCTTAAAAATTCTTTACAATGTGTCAAATTGCAGCCTCTGCTTTCCAAGGCTATCTTATTAATTATTAACTCCTCTTAAATAATGGCATTACGTCGGCTCAATGTAGTGGCCATTCTATCAAGGCATGACTCTTGGCTAAAGTGGTCATCGAACCTCAGGCAAAATCATCCCATATGAATATCATCAACATACTGGCAGGTAGACCCAAAGTGGCTTTCCGCATTTGCTTCCAATTTTCCTATTACAGCTACTACTATCAAAGGCTTATGCGTCCAAGCCATCTAGGCCCATTTGCTTAGCTTCCCTTCTGTATGCCTTAATGAGTAGTTGTAAACTATACTCTCCATGGTCAGGTTTAAATCAAGATAGTGCAGAATATCATCATACATAGGTTTAGTCAATTCATGATTATTTTCATGCAGCAAACTTCCAAATTATTCCTACAGTCCAATTCATTTCACAGAATTGTAAAGTGATCCATCATATTAATGACCAGATGTGATTAGTATAAAATGTTTTCTCACGTATTTGATCAAACCAAAAGGTATGTATTTACCTGCTTCCCAAACTCCCTCAGGTGGTCAGGTGGTTTCACTGGACACCTTTCCCCATCAACACTCACATCAACTGTTCAGCTTAACCCACATTAAGAATATGCCCAGCCAGGTATCCCTCCTGGTGACAACCATTTACAGCTGTGATGATTCCTTTGGGACCCGGGTGGTGAGCCTGCTATGCTTAACAACCCATATGGGGTAGGGTTAGTAGGATCCCTCTGGAGGTGACTCCAGTCTCTATCCCTGTCCCCATGCAATAACACTATTTGTAGGGTATTGTAAGGAACTCATGGTGGAGACAGTAAAGACAGTCACACGTGATCACAGTTCAAGGGTGTTTATTAAACTGTATAATGGGTGAGGAAAATGCCTAATCTAAACCTAACTCTAAAATGGGAGCAAGCTACGACCATAAAATAATAAGGCAGTCCTAGTGGCGTCTTGTCAAATAAAAAGGGCATATACTAAACACACCTATTGCCAATCCTTACTAAATTACAAACGAGTGTGGGACAATGTTCTCGAGAAAAAAAAGAAGTGTTCACCAAACGATAAGTCGGGATGGTATGGCTGTGGTCTCTCTTCCCCACATTTTTAGCACAGAACAAAGCAGGACCTTTGGGCACAGCACACTCCTGGGCCTCGCCAGCACGAGGTTACAGTTCTTTTCAACGATGCCAGGACCTTCCGGGGTCAACGCTTTCCTGCAAAAGTCTCTTGCCTTAGAAGGCCTGCTGTACCATAAACAATAAACAAAAAAAAAGTTCCTTTTGTAATCCTTTTATGTTGGGTGATTACTCTTCGCCCCTTGGATGCCCCGCAGCCAGGCTCTGATAGTTCTTGTAATTAGCCTCCCTCAGTCAGGTTCACTACAGCATTTCACTCAAACATATTCTTCACCAACTATCCATTGTGGACATCCCTCAGCCGGGTTCACATTTGTTGTCACACTGTTCACGGGTACTTCACTATTTACCATTTACTCGCAGGCATTCCTCGGTCATGTTCACAATTGCCTGTTTCACAGTTCAATCATTTTCCTCCAATGTGTCAGATTTTGAGTGTACGAGGGGTTTTGCTCGACGCCCGTAGGGCCACTTTAATACCTCAAAGTAGCCTCTCCTAAGGCCTCTTGGTCTTCATAGTTTCAACAAAACTCCAAAAGGGTTTGTCAGTCCTTCGAATGAGTGCCCTGCAACACCTGACCACTCTGCTTCTGAGCCTTTTACTATAGTTTCTTTAATGTTCAATTACACTAGTTCTTTATTCAACAAGGTTGCCGCCTGCAACCTTGGACCCAGCACAGTATGTTTTTTCTATCTGTTTTCTCTGAATCACCGGCTGTGCTGAACTGTTGGAGTTTCTTGTCTCTGGAGTCAAGGACGGCACCACAGTGGCAAGCACTTCTCCCTGCTGTCACACCACACGCCAGCTGGACTTCCCGGTCGTATGATTTCCCTTTCAGAGGTTTTGAGGCTCTCAGTTGAAAAGGACAAGAGCAATTCCCGCCTGGTCGTCCCTCCAGGTCTCTCCACCTTTCTCCTCCATTTGAACTGCCTGTCCGGAATAGCTGCTTCCTCGTGCGTTCGGACTTGCTTGAAGTGTGTTCTTGTACGCTGACTTTTATCCCTGTGGGAAAGGTGTGCGTAGTTATTGTCAAGTGCCTGACTCTGCCTGACCCTTGTGTTGGGACAAGTCAGGTAAACGGCTCTGGTGTTAGTCCGTTGTCTGTCACGGTGTAGGAAAGTCTGTCACTGGTCCATCACCAGGAACTGGATCAAATAACGATGGCCGTGTCCTGGCCACCTGGATCACTGATCCCCGGGGACCAGTAAGTGAGATGCCATCGGGTGTCTCACAGTGTGCAGGGGTTGGATTTTTGCAATAAACATGTACACCCTTTGCTAATGGCTGACTTTATTCTGAGCCCAGGTATGCCCAATCTCCTGTGAAGACTACGGCGAGATGAGTGAACCAGCTCACTGGAGGAGCGTACCTGAAACAGCCAATCACATCGGAGGCTGAGCAGGACTCGGAGAGCTTAACTGCACCAAAGACACCGAAGAACATGTGCCCAGACTGAGCGGGAGAGTAGTACGACAGTGTGGGTTGGCAGTACCTTGATGCACACCAAGAGGATGCAGCGAGGCACAGCGCATGGCTGGAGCAGCCCAGTGAAGCTGCGAGAACAAGGGAGAAGACACTTGGAAAGCCAAAGAGGAACCCAGCCGCAACCAACCAAGTGGTGAGAATGAAAAGAAAAAGGCCAGGAAGGCCGATGCAGTGCCCAGCTGAAAAGTCTCAAACGACTTAGCGACGAGAGGAGAGCTGAACAGACTCTGCACCCCTACTGAGGCGCGCTGCTCGAGGAAGTCAGGTATGCGGTGGATCACCTGGAGAGAGAAAGAGAGAGAGAGAGAGAGAGAGAGAGAGAGAGGTGGGCAAAAAACAAAAGAGACAGCAAGGAATAGCATACCACAGAGCAGGGGAGTGAGAAGGGAAAGAGCCCACGAGTAGAGTAGACAGACTGAGTAAGCCCCAGAGTAGGGAGAGCCTGAGAACGCAACAGATTGAGAACTGCAGACTAAGAGAACTCCAGAGTGGGGAGGATAAAAGATTGAAAGAATCCCAGAGGGGAGAAAAACTGAAATAATCCCAGAGTGGGAAGAGATGGAGAGAGGCCTGGACAGGGACACGTGGCCAGCGGTCTAGCCCACTAAAGACTGTCTTTCTTTTGAATATGGGCAAAGGACTTTACTATTTTTTTTTTATTTTTTTTTTTTATTTATTTGTTGTTTTCCGATACAAATATCTTTACAACATTTTCTTAAAATTAATGGACTGATTACAAAACTTAAAATAATCGATTTAAGAATACATTCCAATGCATTATACCTAACAGTTACAGATTATTAAAACTCTAGAACATTGTCATAACTTTGATATTTAAAATGGACATAACATAGCAGCACATATTAGCAAACAAAGCACATAAGATATCATTGTATTAACTCTATACCACCAGGTCTTAAATCATATTAAATGCCTGAGTTGTACACAGTCATTTACATCTTTACGCACTTCTCCTTTTGTAATACTTAGACATCTATTATGTGTCCTAATCATAATTTAGCTTGAAAATCATTTGACTTATACCCTACACCAGTTTCACATGTGTTTTTGGACAATAAACTTTTCTCGATTATAAACAACAACTGTGTTAAGTCCATAATCATTGGCATACGATAGCCCCACATACATTGGGACCACAACATTTCACTTTGGTATTCAGATGTTATGCTTTGATATTTTAACAAACTATTTTGACGTGTTTTTTCAAAATATAAACACTGCAAGACAAGATGCTTCAGCGTTTCTTTTTGCGAATTATCGCAAAATCTACAACCCCTATTTACCATGGCAGAACAATTTAGCCAATTCTTAGTACGCTCTAATGTTGGAATTAGATTAAATTTAAATCTCATATACATAGTGCGCATCTTATGGCTAGGACACAATTTCAGATATATTGGTAAACATGACTGTTTGTGCCGATATTTTGCATACTCCTTATATAAAAAATATTCTCCAATTTTATCTGAATTAATTGCCCAATCAAATTGCATGAGCTTAGACTTTACAATCTGAGGACGATTTATAAGGTCATCCCTTACCATTCCAATTTTTTCAAGCTCTTCGTCGCACCTTTTACCTTCAATCACCACTGACACAGGCTTACCCTTTTTTATCATGTGTAGAAGATCTTCATACAGTGAATTTGGTAAGGGCTCCAGGATTTTAGCATAAGACGCAAGCTTTCTCCATAGGTGTTTGGTAGCCAGAGAAGATAGACCCAATTCATGAATAATAATAGAGTTCGGAAGGGACATAGGCAACTGTAAAACCTTCTTCCAAATTTGCCCTTGTATTTTGTTTAATGTTGGGCCGATTTTAACATAACACAAATCTAAACCATATAGAATAATAGCTTCAACTTTAAGCTTATAAAATTCTAATAATGGAATTATGGAGAACTTGCAAATTCTTAGGTAGATTAATTTCATTTGTGCAATCAAGGGCATTGCTTTAATAGAAATTTCTCTATTCCATTTATCACATGAATCTGAGTTATTCAAGTTATAGCCCAGGTAAATCATACCTAAGGAACGTGGAATCAGATGGCCATTTATGTTCCACTGATATCTTACCAATTTTCTTTTGTTTGAAAATACCAGGATGTGAGATTTATTCGGGTTTAATTGTAAATTGCGCTTTTCACAGAAATCGACAAGACATGCTATTTTATGTTGAAGCCCAAAGGGGGTAGCGTCAAACATTACCAAGTCATCAGCAAATGCTAACCAATCCAGGCAAAGGTCCCCTATTTTAAGCGCAAATGAGTTACACGTCACCCATATTGAATCTATTTCAGACAGATATAGGTTAAAGAGTGTTGCTGCAAGGTTACAACCCTGCTTCACCCCTATATATGTGCTGATTGATTGAGTCAAGGATCCTTCTTTATCCAGCTTAATCCTATAGCATGTGTTAGTGTGAAGCATGATGATCATTGCTATCAGGTGCAGCGGAATTTGCATATCCTGCATCCTTTTCCACAACAATTGTCTAATCACAGAGTCAAAGGCTCCTGATATATCTACAAACGCCATATATACTGGACCATGATCCTTCACTCTAGAGATTTTCAATATATGAGCTAACAACGTTGCATTTAGCTGTGTACCCATACCTTTACGAAAACCAGTCTGATACCTTGAAAGAATTTCATGTTTCGAGATAAACTCATTTAGGTCCTTCAAAATTAATGCTGAGAAAATGTTTGCAAAAGTGTCAATAAGTGCTATTGGTCTAAAATTAGCGGGGTCATTCAAAGGCCCTTTTTTATGTAATGGAATAACGATCGCAGATACCCAAGACTCGGGGATTTTCTTTATTTTAAATACACAATCCAGCCTCCTTAGAATTATTTTTGCCCATAAGTTAGGGTCATCCTTGATAACACATGGAGGTATACCATCAGGCCCAGCAGCTTTAGAATAATTTAACTTTGCAATTATGTCAATGATGTTGCTCAATCCCCAGGGACAAGTAGAAGGGAGGTTACCAGCCAAATCGGGAGATGTTAGGCCACAGAATTTCATAGGTAATGCATATTTTGCTTCATAAAATTTGCACCAATCTTCTCCACTTACAGCGGAACACAGTTCTGATTTGCCTTGCAGTAAGGGATCCTTCAATGTCGCCCAAATTTCCCTCGAATTCTTGCCCACAAGGTTCTGGATCATCCTTTGATTAGTTACGATGGAATTATGCATTTTAATGTATTTAACATCATTTCTATAATTAGCAAGAATTTTCTTTTTCTTACTTACATAACCCAAAGAATTAACAGATTCTTTCAGTAATTTGCGAAGTTTGCTATTCTTTTGTGTTTTCGTTAAAGCAATTACAACATTAGATTTCTTTGTGTGCTCATATTTACTAGCTACTATGCAATTTTTTGCTAATGTATTAAGATGACCACATATCATTCTGTCATTTTTCCTTTCCCAAATCACCAATTCATCGTTAGACAATAATTCCACATTGGTCTTGATCAAATCTCTGTTAACTAGAAAATTTAGCTTCCTATATAAGTTAGCGTTCCACCTGATAGAGAGTGCCTTACGATCAGTCTCCAATAATACCAATGCTGGGATGGTTTCATACATTGGGGTGCTAATTACTAACATACACTCCAAGATACAATGATCACTTAGATATGTTTCAATGATCTTACATCTTAACGGCAATTCAGCCAGAGAATTTGATATTACTATGTAATCTATAGCGGTACGTTTTGTGCCACGTGCCCAGGTATATGCTTCAGTTTTTTGTTCAAAGGGAACGACCTGCAGCTCCCATTCGGATAAATATTTACGCCAATTTATCCCTCTTTCAAGAGCCAGTATTTCATAAGATGAAACTATATCCGATTTGATCATTGTTTCGTTGAGATTTGAATTAAAGTCCCCACCCAGAATGATTTGTGCGTTTGGAGCGTCTATTGCCACTAAGAGCAGAACATGATTGACTTTTTCAATAATTTCATCCAAAGATGATGACGCAGGGTTCCAATACAACGCGACTATTAACATTTGAATCGGCTCTCTAGAAGGTACAATCACTTCAACCGCTAGAATATCCGAGGAGGAATAAATTTGGCGCAGTTTTAATTGATATCTATGTCTCACCAAGATCGCGAGTCCACCAGATGGACGGCCTTGGTTCCCCTTTATCGCATGCGAACAGAATGCTACGTATCCCTCCAAATAAATATCATTAGTTGCCATAGTTTCCTGCAAGATAATAATTGCTGGTAATTCAACTCCCAGTTTTTTTGAAAACCAGTTCCTAAAATTGTTAAAGCCGCAACAATTCCACGAGTTAATGACCATAATGTCATTCTATTGTTTTTCTATGCCGGGGATACTGCTTATTAGATTTTGCATCAATGGTTCAAGCCGCGATAGACTAGACGCAATCTTGGCAACAGATTCCGATTGCATTCTCATTTTTTCATGTAGTATAACGAGCTGGTTATCATGTCCTTCCATATGGGTATTATTCTCGTGTATAGGTGATTGGTACTCTACAAATAATGTGGCATTTTCCATTGACTTGAACATAGACAACTCATAACCTAGCAATTGAAAGTCCTGTAAATGTTTCCAGATTAGTGCAGCAATAATTGTATTCTGGAATTTACATAACATTCTGCCATTAGAGTTGTGTGGTAAACGGACCCAATCTATATCATAAGAAACTAAGTTCCTCAAGGCAGGAATTTGATGAAATACTTTCATGAGGGCGGTACGATTTAAATTTGGGTTATCAACCTTAGCGGGATCCAGCGTCCATCCCATTACCAATTTCATTTCGGACCCTAAAGAGTGGTAGAACAACCATTTATCACCACACTCTCCCTCAGACATAGAAAGGGAGGATATGGGCTGATGGTTTGACTGCATGTCAGCAATTTCATTCGTAGGCGGTGGCCTCAAAATTTCCAAATCTTGTTTGTCACCAGCATCAATAGCAACCTGGACATTTACATTATGAGCACTGCTATCGAGAATAGAGCCCGCAACTTGACTTTCTGGGTTAGTCTCAACAGTATTTAGAGGCTTTTGAACCAAATCAGAGATTTTTTTGTCAATTTTTTCAAAAAATCGTTGTAACTGAGTCTGTATCAAAATGGGTGATAGTGGCATATTTTCGTCGCTTTTATTAACAGCGCTAAGTTTAGGGTTCAATTTATTTTCAACTGGTGTATTCACGGTGGTATCGACCACAATACTCATGGACTCTGATTTAAGAGTCCCATGCTCAGATGAACCCAAAACAGCCTGACTTTCACTACTTAATTGTGTGACATCGATATTATTAGCATCCATACTCACGCAATTATTGTGCCTTTGTTGCTGTTGGAGCGTTTTATTGCTCTGTTCTCCCAATATTACGAAATTTTTGTTTTTTGTTTTTGTATTGTCATTTTGCTTACAATTCAGACCAACTTGAGATTTGGGATCTTGAAATTTTACATTTTTTTGTTTTTTTAAAGCTTTATTATATAATTTTTTTGCTTTTCTAGACATAAAAAATGTACTCTGATTACCATTTGCTTCTTCATCCAGTTCACCAATGCATTCATGACCACACTGCGTGGTCTCCGAATTTAAGTCAATCAGGTCTGTCAACGCAGTGGGACTATCGGGAGTAACTATACTTTTGGATGATAAAAGTTCATCCTTTTCGTTCAATACCGCTAGCAACCTTTCTGGCGCTATTAAGTTTGCCTCAAGGACAATCTTTTCTAACGCCAGTATCCTCTCATGCTGTACTTTTGCAATTTCCACATATGGCGGAAGCAAATTTTCTGGCACAGTTTTTATCACGGTTACTGGATTTGTATTCAATGCGTTGTTCCTGTCTACAAACTCAGTTTGGGTAGCCCTGGAAATACTGTTGGGTATTTTCCCAGCACTAATCTCATCTGCTATGATTTCCATTTTTTGAGTTTGCAGACGTATTTCACTCTTATGTTGCTCAGCCCAGAACACATGACATTTTTCCTGAGCAAACAGATAGCCTTCAATTTTACTCATTTTTGCGTTGATTTCTGCAGTTGCTAGACTCAGGGCACCAATAGCTCCATGCGTATACTCGTGTCCCTTGTCCAGCAAGTTCAGTATTCTAGTTAAGACTGGAAAGTTCTGTAATTCCTGTGAGTTTAGGTCTACCAAAGTCTCCTCTAGTGGAAAAAGCGGAAGAGAGGAATTTGGCAAACGCGATTTCTCTAAGTCAATTTCCAATGACCTGTGCTCACAGCTCAATACTGGAGATTGAGGATCTTTAGTATCCGAAGGAATATATTGGTTCTCATGAGAGGGTGAACTAGTAGAGTGTAACAAGTCCCGGGCCCCCCAACCACCTTTATATTTATGCGTTTCTTTCAATTGATTTAAATTTTTTACTATAGCCGCATGAAAATTAACTTGTTCCCTAAGGCCCTTTGACTCGGCAGCAGGGGTAGACGGCCCATTCGAAAGACGTGTTCGACTATGCAATTCAGCTAAAACAGCTGGCGCAACCAGCGAGACATCAATGGTAGGCATACTTTCCTCATCATTTACGGCCCCCAATAATGAGCTATCAGTGATAGGGACATTATGAATTAACTTAATGTTTTGAATATCATTACCATATACATCGCTATGAAGTTGGGCCACTACATTTGTCTCCTTAACAATCTCCATATTAGAGGATTGAGCGAGATTAGACAATGATTGACTCGCCATATTGAGGTCTGATGGTATCTTTGCATGCTGATTAAGGCACAGTTTATTATTTAATCCCTTTCCCTTTTTCTTGATTTGGTTAACTATGTCTTGATTGGGCTCTTCCTCTGACATATTACCATCGGAACCAATTATAGGAGAGCCATTTAGGCATCTCTTTCCATTACGTAGTTTCTTGACCATCTTTGGGCAGGAAGCCGCTGGTTTCAACCTAACAATTCGAAACCTACCTCAAAATCTGACGCTGCAACTCCCTAATCCCGGAAGCAGAGAAGCAACTCGACCCGCGACGCGCACCGCAAACAGCAAACAGTACTTGTCCGGTACTTGGTGCGCGGCGCAGGTGCGCGGCGCAGGTGCGCGAGTCCGGCAGTACTTCAGGTCACAGGGGCGCATAACACGTCAGCGGGAGGTGTGGCGGGAGGTGTGGCTACCCAAACAGGAAGGACCTAAACAGAAAAGGTGAGTTGGTAAGCAAAATGCGTATGAGTGCTAAACCTCTTTCCAAGCACTTACATACGTAAGCTTAAAGCAACACACACAAGCCGGAAGGCGGTAGTGTGTGCAACACACAAGCCGTACAATACGCAAAACACAGCTCAAAGCACAATCACCTCAGGGTCAGGCACACTGGTGCACCCGAAAAGTACGTCCTCCAGCAGAAATTCAGTAGTCCCGACAAACAACAAGTCCAGAACAAAAGGGATGAAAATCCAACGGACCAAAAGCGCCAGCCAACAGGGCAGCCCAACGTTGCAGCAACAGCAAACAGTACTTGTCCGGTACTTGGTGCGCGGCGCAGGTGCGCGAGTCCGGCAGTACTTCAGGTCACAGGGGCGCATAACACGTCAGCGGGAGGTGTGGCGGGAGGTGTGGCTACCCAAACAGGAAGGACCTCAGGGTCAGGCACACTGGTGCACCCGAAAAGTACGTCCTCCAGGAGAAATTCAGTAGTCCCGACAAACAACAAGTCCAGAACAAAAGGGATGAAAATCCAACGGACCAAAAGCGCCAGCCAACAGGGCAGCCCAACGTTGCAGCAACAGCAAACAGTACTTGTCCGGTACTTGGTGTGGTATAGGACTTTACTATAAAGGGACAGGATTGTGGTCAAAAGCCAACAGCCATTCCTTCCAGAGTTCCACAAAGTCTTTCTTTCTGTGTATTATTTTCTTTCGGGAAAGTGGGTAGGGGAAAGTAGAATTCCCGGATGGAGGATTTTCAGACATCCTGACTAGCACCCTTTTGACTTCCTTTTGTTATAAAATAGGGCTTGTGCTTGTAGATTTAGGGAAAGATTATTTTGAATTGACTAAAATAAAACTGTTGAAACAATGTTTGATCATCTGAGTTAGATACATTCGGTCTATAGGATTTGACCTCTAGCCTGGTCGAGGTAGAAATATCAGCTCAGGAAAGGAGATCAATTTCTATGGGTTTGGAAATCTCTCCACCAAAAGGGATTAATGTTTGTTTTTCAACTAAGTCAGGGTTTGCTTGGTTTGGTAACATTCCTTGGACGTGTCCGGAGGGGTTACTGACGCAGATTATAGAGGCAAGTGAAGGTAGTGTAGTACACAATGCTGGCTCTCCGAGCTATAAAATATAATTTGGAGACCCCCATAGCTCAGGGTATCTTAGATAAGGATCTGATCCCTCACCTATAGGATGTCAGAAATCTAAATCGCTCTACTACAGAGAGGAGTACCTTAAGTTTTGTATAGGCTGATTGGAACTTACATTCCAGACCAAGCAGATCTAGAGGATACCATTAGCCTTCCCCATTTGGCCTTCGCCGAGAGAAGATATCAGAACTCTGCACCATGCTATACCCCAGGATCCAGCGGTGGAGCAGAAAGGAACCTTATTTTGTTTCATTTTTTAAAATACATGGCCTCTTGTATCGAAGATGTATGGGGGGGTTAGAAAACGGTCCCAGATTCGCTTCCATCCCGTTACTCTATCCTCTCGCAGGCAGCAGCAGGTACGCTTACCCGGTAGAATACGGAGGGGAGCGGTGTTTTGTCCACGAGCCAACTTGGGCAGACGCGCTCATCTGAAACCACCTTACGGATGCTTTGTTTGGAAGTTGCCATGGCGATTACGGCAATGGGCGCAGCATGTCCCACGTGATTTCTTACGTAGCGAGTCACGTGATCGGGGTATTGCCGGAAGTCCGGTATTTAACTCCTCCTCGCCCTCCACTCAGCGCTTCTGATCGTGTTTTGACAGCAGCGTTTGTTTTTTCTCTTGGATTTACCGGTACCTTGATCTCGGATTGCTTCTCTTGGATTTTGCGCCTGGATAGCCCTTGTATTGTTGTTCTTTTGGATATTTTCGACCTCGGATCGTTCTTAGATTGCCTTGCTTTGTGATTTTGTGAGTTATTCTTGATTCTGGACTTGGGTGGGTTCAAGACCGCTCACTACCTGATTCTTCTGCGTATTTTTCCATTATTCCTAGGGTTCTACTCCACTGTTGTCCTATTCCTCTTCTATACTGTTTCTATGCTCCTCATCTACTACCCTCTGTCTGGCTCAACTAGGGTCTTAGGCGTCCTCCTGCCGGCGGGCACAGGGTTTAGGTGCTGGACTAGAGACTGCCTTGGCACCTTAGGCGTCCTCGTGCCATCGGGGTAGGTGCATGGTGCATTGGAGCCACTTATCACCAAACTGGACTCCGGCTACAAGAGGCAACAAGGACAAGAATTCACCTAGGGGTCTATCATTTCCCGGACACACTGGTAAGAACTTTCCCTGCCTTTGCCATTTTCTTTTTCTCTGTACCTATTGTTATCTGCTATGCTAAAATACCTTTTTTGTGGTCTACAGAACCCATCATTCCTGAGGATCAAATTGTATGAAACTTCTGTGGTTAATGTTACGTTCTTCTGAAGGTTAGTGTTCTGTATTATGTAAGGTATCACTAGTTGGTAATTAGTGTTATTTCTTCTGCAGTCATCAGGAGTTGTCCGGATCCCTTGTCTTCGTGCAGCTGTCGCGGTTCCAGCGAGGTCATAACATCTTTCGACCAATTGGTTTCTCAGTCTGTCCTTCCATACCCCTGAGAATCACATTGGTAGAAAGAACTCTTTACTTCACGACGCGTTCAACAAGAGGCAATCTATTAAAGGATTCTGACAGAATCAGAAGCCGCCGTTATGGATGCAACTAGTGACCCGTTGGCCGCTCTGGTCCAATTAGTGGCTGAATTACGAGCCGATATGACAGCCGCCCATACTGATACCCATCGACGCATTGATGAAATGCAGGCTGGGATCAGGGAGGTGACCGGTGGGCCCCAGCCTTTGGCATCTGCTGGTGCTTCAGGTCAGGTGGGGCCCTCAGCTAGGCCAGACTCTGCGCCTGTTTACATGGCCGCCCAGTTCCCGCTTGCCCCTCCTGAAAGGTTTTCTGGAGACCCAAGACCTTCCGGACCTTCATTAACCAATGTAGGTTACATTTTTTGTGTCGGCCTGCCTCTTTCCCGGATGCAACTACTAAAGCAGCTTTTGTTTTATCGAACCTCGGGGGTATGGCCGCAGTTTGGGCTAACCCCTTGTTGGAACAGGGCAGTCCGCTATTGTTTGATTGTGATGCTTTAATCAATGCTATGACTCGGGTTTTTGATACTCGATATAAGACACAGGCCACCGATTTAGAACTATTAAATCTACGCCAGGGAGACGCTCCTCTGTTATCCTATCTAGCCAAATTTAATCAGCTGACTGCTGAAACCGGTTGGCCAGAGTAAAGGAAGGCAGCATTGTTCTACAAGGGGTTATCAGATTCGCAGAAGGATACTATAGCTACGCTCCCGGTGGTTCCTACATCATTCCCTGAATTTTTAGATTTAGTACTTCAGATAGACGCCCGACGGGCCGAGAGAAAAGGGGAAAGGAGGGCAACGCCATCCAACCCTGCTGGTCTCACTGTCCCCGTCACTGGGTCTGAAGAGCCTATGCAAATTGGTGCAGTCAGAGGCCCATTAACGATGGAAGAAAGAGAAAACCGTAGACGAAACAATCTGTGCTTCTACTGCGGTTCTGCTAATCATTTGCTTCGTGCCTGCCCAAAGAAACCCCACAAATCGGGTAACGCCAAAGCCCGGCAGTAGAAGGAACCCCTACGCCGAGCTGTTCTATGCAGGGTTCCTGTTTATCTATGCCTTTTTATGTCAACATTACATTGAGTTATCCGCAGGGAGTGCCTTGGAGTTCCGAAGCTGTCTTAGATTCTGGGGCCACCGGAAATTATATTGATGTTCAGTACATCCAGACATGGGGAATACCTCTTCTGCCTAAGGAAGTTCCAGAGGTGGTGAATGCTGTTGATGGTTCTACTCTTCTTTCGGGATTAGTTACGGAGCATACCACACCTTTGCAATTAACGATAGGTATCGAGCATTCGGAAACTATCACTTTCGACGTCATTACGGCACCTCAATTTAAAGTGATCTTGGGGTTACCTTGGCTTAAGCTCCACAATCCAGTTATTGATTGGGTTACTGGGGCTATTAACTTTAATTCCCAGCAATGTCTTGCGAATTGTAACTCGGCTGGTTCCGTACTTACAGCTCTCAGTCGGGCTTTATTGGATTCCGCAGCCACTATTGGTGCTGTTGTTAACACCACTCTGCTTGCTGAATACACCCAATATATAGATGTTTTTGATAAAGGAAAAGCTGAGGAATTGCCTCCTCATCGGCCATATGATTGCCCGATTGATCTGAAACCAGATGCCAAGGTACCATCGGGACGCATTTACTCTCTTATCCAAAAGGAGGATGCTGTCCTAAAGGATTATCTGGATAAGGCTATGGAGTTAGGTTTTATCCGTCCTTCTCATTCTCCATTTGCTTCCCCTTTGTTTTTTGTACCTAAGAAGGAGGGCGAATTAAGACCCTGTATTGATTATCGCGAGCTTAATGCAAGTAGTATACGGAATCAATATCCTATCCCGTTAATTTCTGTTTTACTGGATCAGTTGGGTTCTTCAGTGGGCTTTACTAAACTGGATCTTAGGGGGGCTTACAACTTGGTGAGGATTTGTCGTGGCGATGAATGGAAGACGGCATTTAAGACCAGATATGGGTTGTTTGAGTATTGGGTAATGCCATTTGGACTCTGTAACGCCCCGGCCACTTTTCAGAACTTTATTAATGACGTCCTTCGTGATATGATCAACAGATTTGTCATTGTTTATCTCGACGATATACTCATTTATTCCCCATCTATGGATTTGCATGTGCGCCATGTTTCGGAAGTGTTACAGCGCTTGCGAGACCACCACCTTTTTGTGAAATTGGAGAAGTGTGTCTTTCATGCTACCCATGTAGAATTCCTTGGATATGACATTACTAATGAAGGAGTCCAGATGAGTAGAAATAAGGTCAATGCAGTTTTAGATTGGCCTATACCATCTACCAGGAAGGAATTACAGTCTTTCTTAGGATTCTCCAACTTTTATCGCCGTTTCATTAGACACTTCTCGTACATCACTTCACCACTCACTGAACTAACCAGTAACAAGAAACCGTTTGTTTGGAACGATAACGCTCAACGAGCATTTGAGGCTTTGAAATCAGCCTTCACCTGTGCTCCTGTTTTGTTACATCCTAACGTCCAACAACCTTTTTATGTTGAAGCAGATGCCTCTGACTTGGCTGTAGGAGCGGTTCTCTCCCAGCCTTGTCCCGATTCAGGCGATCTTCATCCAGTAGCCTATCATTCACGAAAGTTAACACCTTATGAGCAAAATTATACTATCACAGAACGAGAATTGCTGGCGATTCGAGAAGCATTTACAGTGTGGCGGCATCACCTCTTGGGCACTGACATTCCAGTTCAAGTATATACGGACCACAGAAACCTGTTGGCCTTACAATCACTGACTTGTACCACTGCCAGGCACGCCCGTTGGCATGAGTTCTTTTCTATGTATAACTTTACCTTGACTTACCGCCCCGGGGCTTTGCATTCTAAGGCTGACGCCTTATCCAGAATCCATGGAGGTTCTATTTCTCGTATACAGGATGGGTCTCTGATGCTGCCTACTCAAGTGGTTTGTGGTTGCGTATTACAGCCCACTTTGAAGACAACTCTCCAAGCCTGGGTAGCAAAGGAACCAGCGGAAATAGCAGAATACAACATGGACATTGTGCACGGCCTGCCTTACGTCCAAGGTTGTGTTTATATGCCCGATCACGACTCTCGTTATGCAGCTATTTCCTTATGTCATGACGCTGCCATCGCAGCTCACCCTGGTTCGCAGAAAACCCTAGAGCTCCTCAAACGTTGGTGCTGGTGGCCATCAATGCGGCGAGACGTCTCGCAATACATATCAACCTGCGCAATTTGTGCCCAGTGCAAATCCTCCTCGGCTAAACCAATGGGACTACTACAGCCATTACCGGTGCCAGTTAGACCATGGGCAATGATTTCGATGGATTTCGTAGTAGAGTTACCATTGGTCGAAGGATTTGATGCTGTTTGGGTGGTGGTAGACAGTTTTTCCAAAATGTCCTTGTTTGTTCCTTGCCAGGGTCTGCCCTCTGCTTCTAAGCTTGCAACACGTATTCCGTTTTTTTGGACTACCTGAAATCGTGATTTCTGACAGAGGCACCCAATTTACGTCACGCTTCTGGAGGCATCTCATGTCCTCGTTGGGGGTGGATGATCGATGTTCCACGGCCTTCCATCCACAAACGGATGGCCAAACTGAGCGTGTTAACGCTACTATGGAACAATATCTCAGATGCCTCATTCTCCAGCATCAAGAGTCTTGGTTAACTGTTCTCCCTATGGCGGAATTTGCGTATAACAATTCTAGCCACTCTTCTACAGGAACGTCCCCTTTTTTTGCTTTATATGGCCAACACCCCCGCACTCTGCCTTTGGACTTGGTGCTTCCCGCAGAGTGCCCGGCTGTGCATTCTTGTATCAAGGAGCTGTCTGCGATTCATGCTAGCGTTTTGGAACATCTACTACAGGCTCAGAAGCAAGCAAAGTTGTACGCAGATCGTAACCGCCGACTCTCACCTGATTACGTTCCGGGCATGCAGGTCTGGCTCTCTACGAAGAACCTACGCATCCCGGGGCGTCGGTGTCTGCTGCCACGTTTTGTTGGCCCTTATGTTATCAAAGAAGTCTTGAATCCTTTGGTGGTCAAGTTGGAGTTACCCCGCTCTTGGAGGATACATCCTGTTTTCCACGTATCCTTGGTTAAACCTTGTGTCGACCAGACTAGAATTACTGCTCCTCCTTCCCCGGTGCTTGTCCAGGGAGTGCAGGAATACGAAGTCAACGCAATATTTGACTCCAAAGTCTCTCGTGGGGTGAGATATTTTTTGGTGGATTGGAAGGGTTACGGGCCCGAGGAGCGTACCTGGGAACCTGAGCGTAATATACATGCCCCCTTGTTGGTTTCACAGTTTTTGGCCTCTCGGAGCTTAGGGGGACCTTTGGGGGAGGATACTGTTAGAAAACGGTCCCAGATTCGCTTCCATCCCGTTACTCTATCCTCTTGCAGGAAGCAGCAGGTACGCTTACCCGGTAGAATACGGAGGGGAGCGGTGTTTTGTCCATGAGCCAACTTGGGCAGCCGCGCTCATCTGAAACCACCTTACGGACGCTTTGTTTGGAAGTTGCCAGGGCGATTACGGCAATGGGCGCAGCATGTCCCACGTGATTTCTTACGTAGCGAGTCACGTGATCGGGGTATTGCCGGAAGTCCGGTATTTAACTCCTCCTCGCCCTCCACTCAGCGCTTCTGATCGTGTTTTGACAGCAGCGTTTGTTTTTTCTCTTGGATTTACCGGTACCTTGATCTCGGATTGCTTCTCTTGGATTTTGCGCCTGGATAGCCCTTGTATTGTTGTTCTTTTGGATATTTTCGACCTCGGATCGTTCTTGGATTGCCTTGCTTTGTGATTTTGTGAGTTATTCTTGATTCTGGACTTGAGTGGGTTCAAGACCGCTCACTACCTGATTCTTCTGCTTATTTTTTCATTATTCCTAGGGTTCTACTCTACTGTTGTCCTATTCCTCTTCTATACTGTTTCTCTGCTCCTCATCTACTACCCTCTGTCTGGCTCAACTAGGGTCTTAGGCGTCCTCGTGCCGGCAGGCACAGGTTTGGGTGCTGGACTAGAGACTGCCTAGGCACCTTAGGCGTCCTCGTGCCGGCGGGCACAGGGTTTAGGTGCTGGACTAGAGACTGCCTTGGCACCTTAGGCGTCCTCGTGCCGTCGGGGTAGGTGCATGGTGCATTGGAGCCACTTATCACCAAACTGGACTCCGGCTACAAGAGGCAACAAGGACAAGAATTCACCTGGGGGTCTATCATTTCCCGGACACACTGGTAAGAACTTTCCCTGCCTTTGCCATTTTCTTTTTCTCTGTACCTATTGTTATCTGCTATGCTAAAATACCTTTTTTGTGGTCTACAGAACCCATCATTCCTGAGGATCAAATTGTATGAAACTTCTGTGGTTAATGTTACGTTCTTCTGCAGGTTAGTGTTCTGTATTATGCAAGGTATCACTAGAGGTTTCTATACTAGTTGGTAATTAGTGGTATTTCTTCTGCAGTCATCAGGAGTTGTCCGGATCCCTCGTCTTCGTGCAGCTGTCACGGTTCCAGCGAGGTCATAACATCTTTCGACCAATTGGTTTCTCAGTCTGTCCTTCCATACCCCTGAGAATCACATTGGTAGAAAGAACTCTTTACTTCACGACGCGTTCAACAAGAGGCAATCTATTAAAGGATTCTGACAGGGGGAGGGTGGAACAAGAGAGTCAACTGATGACTGTAATCGGGTTAGCTCGCTTACATCTAACAGCTGGGCATCACAGGATAGGGAAAACACATGATCAGGTCCTGGGCACGTTCTTTTTAGCCCAGAGTTAATGCTGATGGCGTCATGCGGAAATTGACAATAGACATTTAATCCATGGGACCGTGAGCCCCTGTGCAGTCTATCGCCATTATAGTAGTTCCCATTTGAAGAATTGCGATGGATATTGTTGTATCTGTGGGGCAGGGATGGTATTACAAGTCAGACACATACGCAATGATTTAAGTTTCAACACCTTTATTTAGGTTCTGAATGGCGATTGCCTGAGACTTCCTAGCTAGCCCTATCTCTATAATGGTAGTAGTCTTGACCAACAAAGTAAAATAAAGGAGTCAATGTCATTTAGTCAAAATAAAGAAAAATCTATGTCAGAAACCTATGCTTACCGCTTTTACAATAACTGTATGGCAATGTATCCATTTTCAGTTTTTTTTATTTAAAAATGTTTATAATACACAAAGTACTTTTACATTATGGTTCAACTTAATTATCCAACAACGTAGAAAATAAAAATTAAATGATAAGGAGGAAGATTGCAATACACAATACATAACTCTGAACAATCTGACATTATACAGTAATCAACAGGCCCCCTGAAATTGAAAGCTCGCTTTTACTCTTAGGGTCGCAAACAAAAAGGAAAAAGAAAACATGATAAGCATACAAATACTAGGCTGTTCATGTAGTCCATGTATCAGGTGAGGATCAAATTATGACTGCATTAGTAACGAAATAGGAAAAAATAGATAAATAGATTCATCTAGCTTAACATGCTATCGGTCATTACCTTACACAATCTTGCCTATAAGAACTGTGACCTATAGTGTATTGCACTTTTTAAGTTCCATCTGAGCTTCCGTCATCACATCCTCGGACAGTGCTAGTGTTGATGACAATTGGGCAGTCCTCATAAGGTGATGCCAAAAATTGACAGAGATGGTGGCACTCAGGGAATTCATTAAAGGTCCAAAGGAAGCAATCCTACTGTCCATCCACCTGGGGCAGAAAAGGAGGAAATGCCTCGACGTCTGTGTTTCTGCTCCACAGAATCTGCTGGGACGCAGTTCTGCTGGAATCCCCAATTTAGGCCTGATGACGTCTAAAGTTGGCAAGCAGTTGAGTCTTAACGTGAGATATAAAGCTCTCCGTTTAGCCGATGGGAATTTTTTGAGATACAATCTGGTTTCCCTCATAGGAAGATACAGTAGTTCTTGTCCACTGTATCTTTTAGTCACCCTAGATCTTGCAGGTCTTCTGAGTTATCCCAATTTTTAACCTTGGTTTTTAAAAATGCATCGGATGGGGCGTGGCTAGGCAGCACGCAATGCGGCTGTGTTCGCCATGAGCTCCGCGTTAGGGCACCCAAATCAAGAGTCTCTGATGATCTAAAGTGGAACTTCTTGCCTGATTTTCGCCCCGGGGTGAGGCTGACGGAGCGGCAGTGGCGAACGGAGGTGTGGGGGGCTAAACTCCCCAAATTCGGAATTATTCAGTGGGAAGTGGCATGGTGTGGGCTGAGGAGAAGATGGCGGCGCGCGCCAACAGGAGCGACCATTGGAATACAGTGCTGCCTGCTGAACTGCACTGACATTGCGACCTCGTCGCATCGATCCATCGGCTGTGCGGCGCAGGGGAGGGTGACCTGGCACCCCCATTAGGGCTCTGTGGGGCCTCTGTGGGGCTCGCGCAGTGTGGGGCGTCCCACTGTGCAGAGGCAGAGAGGGAGAAGCAGAGTGGAGGTCTGAGCGGGATGCTCCGGTGGGGGGAACATCGCTTCCCCCTGCCCGACATGGCTGATGCTAGCGCACCCGCTACCTGATAACGATCCCTGGACTTGCAGCGCATGGACCCTGTCACCCATATCATATACAGTGCGAGTGGCGCAAGGTGAAATGTTTGTGCATTAAGATTAGGACTCACGAATAAAATTGCAACAAAGCTCCTAAGCTCCCCACTGCCCTCGTGGCCCACCTGATGACCTAAGACCAGCACATATGGGAGAGGTCCCTGCTTGCCTTTTCTGCTTAAACACCAACCTCCACGCTAGGTGATTACTCGTGCGACCCACACTAGACCCTCTGGTGATGCCTAAAGCAGCAGGAAAGAGGAAAGTACACGGTATACAGGCCTTCTTGACGCCGCAGTCTGCAACAGTCTGCAACCCCATTCTGCACACGTATAGTTACAGCGGATGTCCACCCAGACCCATCTCTAGGATCCAAACATGGCCTTTTCCAGGGGGGATTTGGAGGGAATGCTAAGGTCCTTTAAACAAGACATCACCCAAGAAATTAAAAAGGAAATCATAACCTCTAAGGACTCTCTTGCCCAGTCACTTGCAGACTTAATGTCACACCTAAGGGGCTTGGAGACCAGAGTCAACGAGCTGGAAAATATACCCTGTGAGCATACGCACGACAATGAGGTCCTCACAGAAAGGGTGAAGATCATTGAAGAGCACCAGGAAGACATCTGGGCGAAACAGGCGGACCTTGAAAACAGATCGAGGAGAAATAATGTGCGCCTTCGCGGCATTCCCGGGCAAGTTTTAGACCAGGACCTGACCAAATTTGTTGAAGCATTATTCAGATCCCTCCTGTACCTTTCCCCATCTGAAGATCTGAAGTTAAACAGAACTCACCGGGTATACTCCTCAGCCCAGCTTAAAAGGAATCTACTGCCAGACGTTCTTACTCGTGTGCACTTCTTCCGCCAGAAGGAGGAGATCCTGCTGGCAGCCAGGAACTCAGACTCAATACAATTCCGAGGAGCGAAGATACAGCGTTTTCACGACCTCGCTCCGTACACCCAAGCAAACAGATGTCGACTGCCGAGGTTGACAACTTGGCTGAGGGCTAAAAAGGTTTGATATCGATGGTTATTCCCATGCAACCTACTCTTTGACCTCCATAATCAGCACTATGTAATCTCCTCAGAGGACGAGGCGAAGGGATTAATGTCAGAGGCACCCATCGATGATTCTTCGAGGCCCCATGCCCGAGACTTGGACGGACCACCTTTGACCCCACACCAAAGGATAAGTGTAGAAAACCCCAGAGTTGGCGTCATCTGGAAGCGAACCCACACCAAGAATCTGAAACCATGAAAGCAGCTGAAGAGTGGTGTGAGCCCGTAACCCTACTGGCACCAGAGGGAGAAAGCACTGGGGCTAGCTGACTGGAGCAGCATCTGATCTAATGACATTCAGTAAGGGGGAAAATTGACTCCCCGTTTGCTTATACCTAACTACTGATGCTCCCCCTGAGGTGAAGCCCCCTGTGTCGCTGGACTGGAGGGCTTAGATTTATAGACCTACCTCCTCTCTCTTTCTGACCCTGGGCATCACCCACCTGCTCCCCGCTGTCGAGGAGCTTGCGTGGGAACCTCAAGCTGGCTCAACATAAAACCTGGGAGGTACTACGGAGATCTATGGCTCCTGGATACTCGACCCTGCGCTGACTGAGGGTAATAGAAGTCTCCGCGATCTGGCAGATTCGGGCACCTGAGTGGATGGCGTCTGACATGTTTAACATTTGGTTAAAGTTGACTTGGGAATTGAGATTGACAAAATCCTCAACGATGTTGTTTTGCTCACTTTCTTCTGATTGTTTTTTTTATGTTTGATATCTTATGTTTAATTTGAGGCCATTAGGCTTGAGTTACTATTCCACTCACCACACGATACCTATAACCTGCACCGCAGTGAAGAGCCTATTGGGGCATCTCTTTTCTGACCTCTCTCATTGGGCCTATATAACGCAAAAGCCTCAACGAACCTGACATGGCAACCCCGAGTATTAAGTGCATCTCTCTCAATATGCAAGGCCTAAATTCCCCCCTGAAACATAAGGCATTGTTCCATAGACTGGGGACCTTAGATGCAGCGTTCCTACTTCTCCAGGAAACCCACCAATGACCGGCCGATGAATTTCGCCTTAACGATAGGCTCTATCCCACAAAGTTCTTTGCTTCGCGCGGCCTAAAGAAATGACGGGTTGCCATCCTGGTTCGCAAAGGCACCCCCCTCAAGACCCTGGAGGTGGTTCGGGACGAGGAGGGAAGGTTTGGTTTTTGCTAGTTGCGGCCATGTTAGAAGGGTGCAAAATTACATTGGTATCTATATATGCTCCAAACACTAAGCAAGATACATTTTTTGTAAAATTGTCTAAGGCTTTATTTGATCACGCAGAGGGGGAAGTGATTTTGGGCGGAGATTTCAATGCTGTAATTTATCCCTTAGTGGATAAAACTTTGCCACCAACGGCTAGCAACAGGAGCAACTTTAGAGCTCTTACCACACTGCTGAGTTAACATTCCCTCATTGAGATATGGCGGTATTGCCATCAGAACAAACGGAACTATACTTACATCTCGGCGGTGCATGGGGGATTTTCATGGCTGGATATGTTCTTTATCTTGGACTCACTAATCCCTTCGGTGATAGATATAGACATACTCCCTGAAGCGCTTTCAGACCACACCCCTGTGAGATTAACAATGGCCCCTCTCCGGGCTACCCCACCGCGGAAACCCCCCCTGGAGATTAAATGATTTCCTACTAGAAGATCCATTAATCCGTACTCATAAAAAAGAGACCATGGAATTATATTACAGGGAGAATGATACAGGCGATATGAACTGGGGCACGATTTGTGATGCAAGTAAGGCAGTAATTAAGGGCCACCTGATAGACAAAGCGACACAGAGGGGGAAGGCCAGGAGATTGCTACAGGAACAACTAGAAAATGAAGCTGTAGATTAGAGGAAAAGGCTTGCAGTGCTCCCTAAGAGACCTGCGGACAGCCAAGAAGGCGCTTGAGGCACACCATATGGGGAAGGCAGGCTATTGCATGATGCTCACCAAGCAATATTTTCATACGAGGGGGAACAAGGCCAATAATCTACTAGCAGCTAAACTAAACAAACAGACAAAACAAAACAGGATAGACATCCTACGAGATGACGGAGGATGGTAAGCTTCAAATTGAAAAATTCTTCAGGGAACACGCAGCCCCACATGTGGGGGACCCACAAATCTCCAATGACTTCATAACAAAAGTAAACCTTCCACAGGTTTCACAGGCCCTGCGGGAACCTTTAGAAGACCGGATATCCACAGAAGAAGTTGAAATAGCAATCAAGTCCCTTCCCCTTGGTAAGGCCCCGGGTCCAGACGGGTTCACAAACAAGTTTTATAAGACCTTTTGTACTGAGCTCACACCCCACCTCACAAAGTTGTTTAACTTCCTATGGGAAACAGGCTCTGTTACACAGTCAATGGCGGAATCATCTACAACTTTAATTCTGAAGACCCAACAGAGTGCACATCCTATCGGCCTATAGATCTGCTTAATACTGATGCAAAATTGTTCAGCAGGGTTATAGCACAGAGACTGGGGGAGGGTTTACCAACAATAATAGATAGAGCTCAGACTGGGTTTATTCAAGGCCATTCTGCACATAATAACATTCGCAGAGCAATAGACCTGATAGCTCTCACCCCCGCAACCCCAGTTCCCCTCTCACTGCTATCCTTAGACGTCCACAGGGCATTAGATAGCATGTCCTGGGACTATATGCACTTGGTGTTAAAGTGCTTTGGTTTTGGCCCAAAATTCTCTAGATTAATCCTGTCGAACTTCCAGATTCCCTCAACCCGAATTTGAGTTAACTCATAATGGACACCCCAGATAGCCTTGGGCAAGGGAACTAGACATGGATGCCCTCTATCCCCATTAGTTTTTGAGTTAGTAATGGAACCTATAGCTCAGCAAATTCGTCTCCACCCGAAGATTCAGGGGTTTGAAGTGGGAGGACAGTGTCACAAAGTTGCGCTATACGCAGATGATGTGCTCTGCTTCCTGAAAGAGGCCCGATCCTCGATCACTCCACTTATGGGCCTGCTTGCCCAGTTCGCGGTGGTCTCGGGTTTTACGATAAACATGGCTAAATCGATAGGCTTGAATCTCTCAGAAGCCCCCGACACTCTGAACACCTTGTAGAATGCTTACTCCCTTAGCTGGAAAAGTACAAATATCATGTACCTCGGAGTACATCTGACCCCTACTTTTACAGGCCTATTGAAGGCCAATATCCCTATCTTATTAAAAGACTGAAAGGAATCCCTACAGAGGTGGGCTTTACAAGAAATATCCAGGCTCGGACGCATAAGCGCAATTAAAATTACTTTGCTTCCTAGGCTTTTATACACGTTCCAGGCCCTCCCTATTTTGATTCCAGAGCGAGACCTACTTGACCTACAGAGATAAATAGGCTGCTTTGTTTGGCAGCGTAAAACACCAAGAATTCAGCGTAAGCTTCTCAATCGGGGAAAGCAGCTGGGAGCCCTAGGGCTCCCCTCTATCCCAAGATACTATTGATCAACCCAGATTGCTGCTATCCTGAGCTGGACGAATCCAATAGAGCCCCCCAAATGGCAGGACATTGAACAGCACTCTTCTTGGGTCCCTCTCTGTCATCTGTCCTTTCTCCCACGGGAGGCGCGCACTTCTCGGGGATCTCTCCTCCCAACCACATTAACTACACTCCAGTGTTGGGATAAATGCTGCATGCAAAGAGGGACCCCTTCAGGTTTGGGCCCACTTTCCCCTGTTATGCAGAACCCATCCTTCACCCCTGGGCTTCAACCCAACTCATACCAGCTCTGGCCAAAGGAAAACACCCTGAGACTACAAGAGCTCTATGTAGACAACTTGCCCCTGACCTTTACCCAATGCAAAGAGAAATTTAATCTCCCGGAAACCGAGAGATTTAGATACATACAGCTTCGCCATTGGACAACAAATCCAAATACAAAAAGGACAGCCACTAGGCCCCCGACAGGGTTAGAGCTAACGCCTTGGTAGGGCAGCATAACCGCAGGATAGCTACATGTTATCACCTCCTGGAAAATGTCCCAGAAGATGAGAAACTTCCCTACATGTTAGCATAGGAAAGGGAACTAGGGATCAATGTGTCCTAAGAATCCTGGCAGAAGTTTTGGGATGGAGCTCATAGATCATCAAGGTGCACAACAGTTAGGGAGTGCGCGCTTAAGATCTGTTTCTGATGGTATTTCTCCCCGCAGAAACTGCATGCGATGAATCCAGATTACCCTGACTCATGCTGGCATGGTTGTGGGGGGAGGGGAGATGGGAGATCTGGGTCACCTGTGGTGGCATTGCCCCATCATTCAATCCTATTGGCTGGAAATTAGATCAAAGATATAAGCCGGACCTTACTGCCCATGGCCCCGCTGATAATGCTGCTGGGTGATGCACCAGATAATGCGTCGTATCCGCGGTCAGGCCCTAGAGGTAGCCTGATTACCCAAATTCATATGGCAGCTCGCCTCACACGGGCCGCTTTTGGTGGGTGAAGGTTTGGGAATTCCTTGGGATGGAAAAGCTAACGCCCACGATGGAGGGCAAGACATCCACATTTTCCCGCATCTGGGGACCATTCCCGGAATACATAGCTGAAAAGGAACACATGTTTTTCCAGCCTAGACTGTTCAAGTACCTCCTTCAACCATGACAAGACTTGTGCGCGGCCGGAGCATCTCACATTCAGAAGTCTGGATTTAGGTTGTATACACTTCTTTAGAGGGCAATATCTAAAAAAAAAAGTTGATGGATGCAGTGTTTTTTTTTCCTTTCCTTCCCTTTCTCCTCCTCTCTCTCTTCTCTCGGCAGCATTATATGATGTGAAGTTGAGTTTTCTTCCTGAGCATGTTGCTGAAGTTATGAACAGATGAATTATAATGATGTTAAAATGAAATTTCGGAGCGTTGATTAAGAGAAATGATTAATGTTGCATCTTTGCTGTGTTATGCAATGAATTCTATGTTTGATCGATGTTTCAATAAAAAGATACTAACAAAAAAAAATGCATCGGATACAGGCTCAATTGGTCCATAAAGAACTTGCACCTTTTTTTAAAATTTGGTCAAGAAATGATTAAAACCTTTTCCCATAATGGTATAAAGATAGTAGTCGATATGGGTCTTCTGTGCTTTTGTCATCTTGAAGAATAGTGTATGGCTCTGCTTCATCAACTGCGCCCACCAGGCCACAAGTCCCAACTCCAGCCTAATCGGGCTGATAGGTACAGAAATGGGGAGACCCAATACTCTATTCACAATCCTCACTTCCAGAGTGTCAGAAAACGTACTATGCCTGTTATGAGTGAGTGCGCATCTGTAAAGAACGATTGGTGTGATCTTAGCCCTATAAAATTCAATTACGGACAATAGTGAAAATTCGCGAAGCGGGGACGGCAAAGCCCAAATATCAGATAGATTCAACTTTCTGAATGAGGAAATGATTCATTTCCCAGGTGTAACTCTTTAATTTCTTCCTCCTAGTGCACGTCATAACATGTGATTTGGCCGGATTTACTGTGAGGTGGTTCTCGGCCAAGTAGTTTGTTCGCTGCAACCCAGTGTAGTCCACCACGATATCAACTGCATGAGCGATGCATCCCACTTGCAAGTCCAACCATCTAGGGGCAAATCCCGCCCCCCCCCCATTTCCTGGCCTCGTCCCAAAGGTCTGCCATGTACAGGTTAAAAAGGGTGGGCGCGACTACGCAAGCCTGGCGGACCCCTCTCATAACCTGAAGTCTGGACAAATCTTCCATGGTGTTGAGCCTCACTTTGGTATTATTAGTTATTAGAATATAGCATACGAATGATAGACAGAAGACCTAGGTGTTAGGCAGTACCCTTTGGGAACACCACACACAATTAAGACTACAAGTGACAGTACAATGTCACCTTTGGTACAAGCCTGTACTACACAGTTAAAGTGGTAGCAGTAGCGGAGCAGTCAGACTTATCTCAAGAGTAAGTTAGCAGTATCAAATAGTTACACAAAGGAAAGCAATTACTATGATTCAGGCAAACACTGACTCAAGGTTTCCAAGTAAAAGAATATACATTTATTTCACTTATCAGTTGTATAACATTACACTATTATAAGCAGTTTAAAAATCACTATCTTAATACACCACATCACTTCCCTTAAATTCCAGACAAGTTAAGCTCACAAAATGAAGTGGGAGCAAAATGGCACTCCAGCAATTTAAAAGGGAGGGAAAGAAAAAGTTAATAGAAATTAAGTCACACCAACAGGTAAGTACTCAGGGCAATTGAACAAGAGGAACTACAGTGATAGCATCAGATAGAAAAGGCTTAGGGCCAAAGTCAATGGGTCAAAAGTCTTTTGTTCAAGATCACACAGTTCAGGGTAGTTCGCGGTAAAGTTCGTGGCGCGGATTCCGGACGAGGTTGGTTGATAGAGAAGTTAGTTCGAAGAGAAGGACAAGCCCTCGGTTTGGAGAAAGATTTCAAACACTTTCACTGCGGTTGAACGAAACAGACAACCGGATTTGCACAGTACCTTAAAACGGAGAGGGAGCTGTAGCCGAGGCGGATGTTCCTGGTGGTTCCTGCAGGCTCACGGTTCCTGAAGCAACTGTCGGACTGACACATAGTAGGAAGACTGGAGGGTCCTGCGCCACCCAGGGAAGAAGCCAGCAGCAGAGCAAAACAACAAATAAAATGTGCGCTCCTTAAAACCCAAGCAGGGTCTGACCTTTCCTGGCTATCCGGCCCACTGTAGCTCTGTACAGCCAATTCGACCAGAGGAGGGGTCCTGGCTTGTAGTTTGGGCAAACTGGTTGGTCCCACCAGCTCAAGGGAAGAAGTTTCCTGGAGGATCTACTCTGTTGTCGGATGCTGAAGATTCGGACCTGCAGCAGGGCTTCACCATGGGGTTCAGTCGTTGTAGGGGTCCTCTTCTGCCAGCTCCTCGTTGGTTCTTTCATTCTAGTGGCGACTTTGCCTTTCAAGTCCCAGAGACCTGCTTTTTATGCAGTTTTCCCCCATTCATACAGCCTGGCCATCAATCACATAGCAGGGTGGCTGTCCTGGCAAGGACAGTCCCCTCAGCCAATCAAACAGGAGTGCGACTTGGATTACCAAGGGAACCCATGGCAGGGGTCCGAAGATCCCTCCCTCACATCCTGCCTACCTAGATTTTCAGGCACCTTAAGGATGACTTCTGTGTAGAAGCCCGTGAAATGACAGCGAACAAAGGAATCCTCCCCGGTTTGGCGCGCAGAGAAAAACACGAGAAAGACTTTAACAAAAAGAAATGGTGAATAAACCCAGCTGGAGCCAAAATAAAATGTATTTGGTCAAGCGGGTTTATGCTCGAAGCTAATATAATAGCCTAAAACAATATCACGTTGAGATATTCGCAGCAGAAAAGTTAGGGTAGTTACCACTGCCACCAGCCAAGTCTTAATGTAAAGGGAGCTAAACAATGCTCCAAGAGACACAGACAAAAAGGGATAAGAGTTAACCCTTTCCAATACTCTATGTAAGATGGGGTGTACTGGGTCTGTGGTTTAAAGTGACTAAAATAAAGTTAATGGCAACATTACCTTTTCTGAGGGACAGTAGTCAGCCCCAGAAAATGGAGTCAGGGGGAAGTCTTAAAGACAAGCCTTTGTCACTGCACTGAAGGTGCTGTGTAACACACATGAACAATATGAGGGCATGGAGTAGGTGAGGCTCCAATGCCCAAGATCACACAAAAAGTGAAAACACACAGCAAAACACATGTAAGAGTGGGAAAAAAGGCTCACACTCTTACCAGGTGAAGAAAATAAACCCCAGAAATCCAACAAAGCTGCTCAGGGACTCATTCGGTAAGGGAAATCAGCCATTTATGAGAATTCTCCATAACACTAGGTCTATGCCCCAGCTAGCCAACTTCTGCCAAAGATGAGATAGGTCCACATTATCGAAGGCTGCTGAGAGGTCGTTGGCTGCTACATACAGATTTTTGGGAGCAGTGACATCGATCTCAGAATGACATGCCTGAAGAGTCAGACCACTCTGGAGCGTACCGACTTCCCTCCTAAAACCTGTCTGAAGGGGATGAAACCGAAGTGTAGATTTTGCCCAGGTTCTTAACTCTCTCAGTATCATAATTGCAATCACCTTAGATGGGGTGTCAATTAAGGAGATTGGGCGATAACTGCTGGGGGAGTCCCCATCTCCCTTTTTGAAAATGGGGATCAGGATGGACTCACACCACGGGGAGGGGAACTTCCCTGTTCTGGCTATTTGCTGAAATAAGTTGCTTTGAATATCCGCCCATAATACTGCATTGTTTTTTAAAACCTTGTTGGTTACCCCGTCTGGACCACTTGTCCGTGAATTATTTAGGTTACTGATTATCATTTCGATATCTTCCTTGTCAAATTGGGTTTTCCAGGGTACCCCTTGGGGCACATTCACCCGTAAAACTAGGCCCCACAAGATTAAAGTCTTTTTCCTATTAGGCGCACAAGAAGGTCTTTTTTTGTTTTTAAGAGATCGGGTTTAGTCCGACTAGATTGCAGGAGCTACCCTCAAATTACTGAGGCGCGCAGAAGCAGAGGGAGGCAGATGTCAGCTGCCGGTTTACTACTGGTTTGGGTCGACTAGTGTATAAAGCGCAGCCCTTGAGATAATGAAGAGCACGGTAGCGAGCAAAGGAAGTCAGTTGTTACTCACCAATTGCTACCAAGTGCAAACCCTTTGCCGCCTCCAGTGCGGCTTCTGGGGTTTAAAGTACAGGCCCCTTGCTGTCTCCAGTAACACTCGCCTCTCGCCGAAATGAGGCAGCAGCCTTTAGATCGCTCTGACCGGGGGTCCGGCAAGTTCAATTACACCAATCTCTTGAGCACAACATGGAAATCAGTGGATGCGAGGAAAGGACCTTGCACGTTTTCTCCAGCGAACTTCAAACTACACCAAGAGGCTCAGTGTCTCGAACCTGTGGCCGCATCCGAATGTATCAAAACAAAAAGTGTATCAAAAGAAAGTTGGAATGGCAATCGAGCAGAACTACAACTCCCTTCCCTAAGTCGAATCACTGGGGTCTTCAAAAGTTCCTTTTGGATGACCATTTCGCACAGTTCAAAGAGTTCACACAAGACTTTCAGACTAGCCTTGTCCGATTCAACTCAATTCAACATATCACAGTTCTTTCTTTCAGGCTTCCCTCGCCTGGTTTACCATCAGTTCAATATAACACAGTTTCCCCAGGCTTCCGTTTCCTGCTTCAGTTTTAACCTAACAATACAGTTCTGGTACCACAGGGTTTCAGTGTGAATCATAAAATCATAAAAAATTCACCATAGGCCCCTCATGCCTCCCTCTTCCGAGACTGGACCTTCACTTAAGAAAAGTTCACAACAGTTTCCACAGTAGGCCTCTCAGGCTAATCTTTCACCATAGGCCCCTCAGGTTTCCCTCACCCAAGTCTGGGCCTCAAATTCTTTCAATTTGTTTTTCTTGGTTGTCGTTTCACTTTCACGTAAAAGACTTTCGAAACTGCATGGATTTACTCAGGCCCATGCATGACCACTTCGAGACAATGCATCCTGGTTATCGTAGTTTCCTTTCATCCGTCACTCATGCCCTCTTAGCACCTCTTAATTTCATACATGCTTTCTTAGCAAGTTGATTTAGTTAAATGTTCAGTTTATTCATAAACAAGCCCTTTTGGGATAACAGCTTATTCCTTGTCTGACTTGCTTTTTACAAACAATTTTGCAATCTTTCCTTGTCCGCAGGACCACTCTGTTATTTTGTACTTCTGAACAATGGAATCTGTCTCTCCACGCGTCTGCCATCATACGCATAACCTTGCTCGCAACATTCTCACTCACGTCTTCACAAACTGGGCTCTCCCTTCATTCAAGAAATCACTGACTGTGACTGTTTTCAACACCTTTCACTGTTATCACGTCCGAGGTCAAGTTCTCTTTCCCCCTCAGAACATCCCGGATATTCTCGTCACTCCAGGGAAACGAGCAACTTTCAGGCACATCAGAGAAAGGATTCATTCAGCTTCTTGGCTTCAATCTCGGGAACTTCTTCGGCTTCTTGAAGATGCAATTCTCTTGCCTTGCTTTCTCTTGCTCTCACTCGCAGTCGGTCCGCATCTCGGCTTTCCGTTCTCCTCAGCCTGGTTTCCGGGCCACCTTTTCTCAGCTGTTCATTCTCGTACCCGATCTTGTTTTCTGTGTGCTTCTGGGCTCCACCTTTTATACTCTGATTGTCAATGTGTTTCAGGTGTGTGTGGCAGTGGGTGAGTGCTGACCCTGCCTGGCCTCATTAGTGAAACAGAGCCATTGCAGATCACTAGCGGTAATCTTCCTAGTCATCGTCCTCATCTTCCTCGTCTCAGTAGTCGGGTTGGAAAAGATAGGAGGGGAATTATGGTAGTTGTAGTATCCCATAAAGGTAGAGGGAATGTGGGGTAAATAGCTGTCAGGAAATCGGGATCCAATAGCGATGGCCCTTCCCTGGCCACTTGTATTAGGGATCCCCGGGGACTGAGTCGTGAAACACCCTCAGGTGTTTCACACACCACTTCAACCTTCCATATTTCTAGTAATTTTCCAGTACTCATTGATTACACCACCTGATACCCAGAAGCTTTATCTCATGAGGTATTCCACCACTCAGCATATTCCAAAACATCTGATTCCTTTTCTGTCTAGGGTGAGATTTCCTAAAGAAATTCTTACAGATCAAGGAAGAACTTTCATGTCACGCTTTATGCAGGAAGTGAAAGGCTTAATATTAAAACCTTATAGACCTTTGTATATCATCTGCCAACATACAGCCTTGTGGAGCATTTTAATCAGACCCTAAAATGCATCCTTTGAAAACTAGTAGAGCCAGATGGGAAGAACTGGGACCTAATGATACCGTGGGATCTGTTCGCTGTACGGAAATGCCCCAGTCCTCACTGAGTTAATGACTCTTTGAGTAATTATGCAGTAGGGAACCTCTGGACATGCTAGATATGCTTTTGGAAACTTGGGAAGAGTGAGAAGACACTCCTTTGCCAATATCTCAGGCTGCTGCCAAACATAAGTCCCATATGAAAGCAGTGAGAGAGATTCTCAATACTCATGTCCCAGGCCCAGAAACACCAAAAAGGGCACTATGACCAAAGGGGGTTGCTTTTGTGTGTGTGACCAAGTTTTAGTGCTTTTACTCGCCTCTGAAAATAAGATGGTAGCAATGTGGTATTGCCCCTATAAGATACTGGAACGTAAGGGTCCCCTTAATTACTTAATCTCATTGCCCAACCGAAAACAGAAAGTGCAAAAGGATCACGTCAACATGTTGAAACACTGAAAAACCTTCCCAGCACAGCAGAAACCTGTAATGGCAATACTACTGGTTGAGGAAAGGAAAGATTACAGCATAATTCCTGATAACCTTAGTAAGGAGTGTGGTGGGTCAGAAGAAGGACGCAGACTCTGATACACCATTTCACTTTTAGATTTATTAAAATATAGTTTTTAAAGAGGGAAACAGCCTGGCTTTCCCCATTCTATAAGGCTTCCCTACTTAACAGAAATAGCTAAGGTGCTTGTTAGTCATCAGTGAATGTCCTAACAGAAACTGTCCACCAGCCAAAACTAACCTTCCTGACACTACCACTATAATAACAACTAAAGAGAGGAGAATGACTCCCTTTTCCTGTTGTGTGTTTTGCTTCTTGCAAACTTTTATTTCAATATTTAATCTTCAGGTAGTCTCTGGTCATGATTTTGATTAGTTCATGCAGTTCATATATGACTTGGCTTGACTTTGCCTTTCTTAGATTATTATACTTGTGGGTGTTATTACTCTCCTCTTGATTCTTTCTACAGATATGTGTTCTTCGCCCTTCCTGAGATGAACTGTTCCACCATTTACAAGTTTCTCCTATATTACTTTCCTGGGCTTTATGCATATAAGACTGGATATTCCAGTATTGATTCTTATTCACTTCTTGATGTTCCACTATTTGGATTTCTTTATCTTGACTGAGCCTATTAAGATTGGTCTCATAACTATTTTCATTCACGCTTCTTGGTTGAAGTATCAGTCTCTTTACTTTTACTGGGACGAGTATGATCAATCCCATAACGTTTCTTACTTCCATTCCTGGGTCTCTCGTTCTCCCAGTTACCTGGGACCTCTAGGCGCAACGTTGCTGGGGCTTCTTGTGGCTCGGGAGCGGATTCTCTGTACTGTCAGGTTTCTCTCTCTCTCTTACTCCTTTAAGGCTCTCTCTCTTATACCATTGTCAAGGATGGTCATAAGGTACTTCCCGTACCGCTCTGTTCCGATGTTTTGCCTGTGGGGTGCTTTCGGTGTTGATTGGTGGGTTCCTGGTCCACCACAAGTCTTTCTGGGCCACAGCACCACCTTCGGTGTCTCACTGTCTCGTTGCTCCTGGAAGCTCTGCGTCCTTCTACTTCTTTGGTTTTCATCCAGGTAAGACGCTGCACATCGATCTCTGCTTCGGGGGTTCCCTTTTGAACCCAGGACACCATGCGTGCACCTCTCTCTCTTCCTCTTCTCCAGGTAATACGCTGCATGTCAGATTCTCCTTCCTTTTTCAGAAAAAAGATGCAGCACGTCTGCTTCTACACCAGCAACTGGCAACAGGCCCATTTTGTAACCCGATGTCTATTCTTTTGCCAGTCTCCTCCCTCGTTATGTGTGACGTGTGCTTGGGACTTCCCCAGCTTACGACTGGTCCTTCTTTATCGCTCTTTTTTGGTCTCCTCGTCCTAGTGGAATGGGATATTCAATTTAAAGACCTATTTACAGCTTCTGAATGCCAATAGTAGCTACTGGTTTCTTCCTCATACATGGTTCCACAGTAAATGTTCTCCGAGGTATTATTGAGAAGGTTTTTAGGGAGTTCCTCATTGGAATGGGAGTCATTGTCCCCAAAGGGGAAGGTCTCTCCCCATGAGGTCTCACTTGCCTCTACCCCATAGGGAGGGTATTGTGGAGTGGAGTCACCTACCTAACCTCACAGGGGAGGGCTCTGTGTTGGCGACAGGGGATGCATTCTTGCGATTCGTCACAGGAGCAAGAGGTAGACCTCCAGAACTTACTGATGCAATTCCTGAGGTCTTTTAAGGGGAATCTGGAAGAGTTGGGCATTTATTCCATTTGAACACCTGCAGGGCAACTGGTCAAGTTGAAGCACTATCTGGTCCCAGAGACGAGGAAGCAAACTATAAAAGAGGACATAGAAAAGATGCTTAAACTCTGGGTGATGGAACTGTCAGAAAGTCCCTGGTCTTTCCCTGATTGTTCTAGCGGCGAAACCAGATAACTCATGGCAATTCTGCATAGATTTTTGAAAACTAAATTGTATCTCGGTTTTCAATAATTATCTTAGGCCAAGAATCAATAAGTTGGAGGGCCTCCTAAATGCCTAGTTTATCACCAATTTTTCTTGAGCCCAACAGACAGGGAAAAGACAGCCTTAAGCATCTGTTTGTACAGATTTACAGTTCTCCCAGTTGGGCCTTTTTGAGCCAGCCCCTGCCACATTCCAAAAATAGCAATCCGTAGTTCGAGTTGGTTGGAACATTTATGCCATTTATGAGATTAATAGACCTTTCAAAAGAGCAGAACTTGATTGTATCCCAAAAAGGTAATTTGGCCAAAAGTGCTTTGAACTATCTAGGGTACTTTGTGGGTAATGAGTTTGTACAACCCCAAAGAGAAAAGGTAAAAGCCATTGCCCCGTCAACCACCAAAAGTCCAAGAGGGAGCTTAGAGCCTTAATAGGGCTAGCCTGCTATCCTCACCCTGGCTGCCACTCTTACAGACGAGCTTAAAAACACACAGGCAAACAAACGTGTCTGGACTCTGGACATCCACAATAGCCTGGACGCTCTAAAGGAATGCTGAATCCATTTTCAAAATGCCGGACTTCATACTCCAGACATACGCTTCCAACAGTTGGGGTTAGGAGCTGTCATGTCCGTTGCATGCTAATCAAGAACATCCTGTACTGTACACTAGTCAGAAACTATTTCCTAGGAAACACAATTATGCACTATGGAGTTGAGTGGTTCTACCATCAAATGGACAATAACCAGTTTAAGATACTATTTGACTGGTAAAAAGTTCAGGCTCTCCCCTTACCTTGATGTCCCTGTATAAAGACACAAACACCCAGGTAATGAGACCACCAGCCTTGTTTCATGGCAGAGCAGCAGAAAGGCAAAGACCAACAAAACATGAACTAACTCAGCCGCTACCCTATTAGCCAGCCAGAGGAGAACCTAAATGGAACTGTGGGGCTATATGATGATTCCAAGGAGATTGTCACCCTTTGGGACTAGGGAGGTGAGCAGGAAAGATTTGGAATCTGCAAAGTTTATATCCCGTCTCCATCTCTATCATGACATCCACCCACCCCTGAAATCAGCAAGATGAGTACTGGACTGACCATCAACTTTCAGCACCTATTTTAATTATATATGTGGTAAACAGGAAAGCACTCTCTGTCATTTATTACTGCACTCCTCCTTTGTATTCCAACCTCACACTGCTCACCATACTCTAATTTCCCCTGAATACCCCCTAAGGGACAGGGTAAGTGGGATCCCTCTGGAGGTGACCCGCTGTCCCCTTAAAGGACAGACTCCCAACAGGTTTATAAGTCCCTATCCCCTTCCCCAGGCACTAACGCTTCAGTAGGGCATGTAGGGGTTGAATTTTGCGATTAACATGTACATCCTTTACTAATGGCTGACTTGACTTCTATCCCTAGGTATGCCTAATCTCCTGTGAAGAGGAGCGATGAGTGAACCAGCCCACTGGAGCAGTGTCCCTGGAACAGCTAATCATAGAGGAGACCGAGCAGGCGCCAAAGGAGATGTGGCTGGAGAGAGAACGCCAATGTCGGCACGCACCATGGTGGTGCGCACCAAGAGGGCGCAGGTCGGGCCAGGAACAAAGGGGAAAAGGCCAGGAATGCCAACGCAGAGCTGAAAAGTTGCATAAGCAGAGAGATGAGTCTACCAGACACCACGCCCCTCCGGAGGAACACTGCTCGAAGCAGTCACGTACGCAGTGGCTCAGCTGGAGGGAGGCAGGCGAAAGAGAGAAACGAGAAGCATACCCCAGAGCGGGAGAGTGAGAAGGCGATGAGCTGCGGAGCACACAGACTGAGCAGAGGGTTCCATGTGATAATGCCCCTGCAAAAATGTCGCCATGCAAGAATGGTGCCGTTGTTTTGCAACGACATTATCATATGGAACTTGCGGGGACATCCTTGCAACCCCCAAATTTTGCCCCTCTCCCATTTACCCCATATATTGTCCCCACATATAATGTCTCCTATGATGTTTCCCGGCGACTATATGTATGGTGACAATATTTGTGGGGACAATATTACCTGGTACCCGCCCAGAGTGTGGAAAGTCTGAGAACACCCCAGAATGGGGAGTGCGAAAAAGGGCTCCATAGTGGGGAGGCACTTATAAAACTCCACAATGGGGACTGGAGACTGAGAGAACCTCACAGTGGAGAGGATGAAATATTCCCAGAGGGAGAAGAGACGGATATCTGCACTGGGACACCTGGACAACCTTGCATTCCACTTAGTCTTTCTTTGTTGTTTTCTTTTTGAAGATGGGGAAAGTGTATAGGTAGTAGGATTCCTGACAGAGGACATTATATTACTTTTAGACACCCTGAAAAGCACACTTTTGATTTCTTATTGTTGTAGAATAAGGCTTGTTCTTGTAGATTCAGGGATGGATTATTTAGAGTTGACAAAACTAAAACCCTTGAAATAATGTCTGGTCGTTAGATTCTTAATACAGATCTACCACACCACTCACCACTCTTTTGTGCCCCATGTAAACTGATACTTTAAATGCTATGCCAATAGTAAGTGCTATATTGTAAGGACTTTTTTCCTATGTAATAATCGAATGCATGACTGTAACCCCTAATGTTGTACAACAACGTTGTTTCCCGAAGCTAGCAGCTTAGCACTCAAGAGATGCCCTTAATAAAAATTAATTATCCTTATTAGGTTATTTATTGAGCCTGGATCTAGCTTCATCAGCGGAAGAACATGGGGTGGGAAGGAAATTAAAAATAAGCACAAACCAGCCACATTACACACGCATAAGGTTTCCCTTTGATTTTACTCGTTGGATATAGTTGACCTGGTCCAGACAATTGACTTCCCACTGGAATAATTAGCACTTCTCTATCTTGTATGTAATCCTACTTCTTTGCAGAATCTTCAGCATCTGGCTCATGATACATCTGTGCTTTTCTCCTGAGGTTTGAATATTCCAGAATGTATGCCTGGAAACCGAAGTCTGGACCTGTGCGCGCTGACAGAGTTATTATACCATGGCACAGAAAGGTTTGGTGATTGCCCTGGTGCCTGGGACTTCTGTTACAAAGTACATTTCCTGTGAAGCCTTGCATGAGTGCCGTAACGGATGCCATGACATCCTGACGTAGGTGATGCACAACCAATCAAAGAGTATGTGCTTACAAGCCTGTGACCTCCGGAAAAAGGAACAGAGAAAGAAAGGCAATGGTGTTTCTCAATGAAGGAATTTAATCAGATCATGTGAGTAAGGTTCTGTGCAGCTTGCCTTTTGCATTGTATTGTATTGTATTGTTTGTATGCTCATATAGCGCTGGCAGCCCGCAGGCATCAGGGCGCTTGAAACAAACAACATAGACTATATCTACATGGGACACAACAGTTGTCCCAGCTGCAGCTTCACATTCCTAGCTAACTATAATCACTTGAAGAGGCACGTCTTCACGCTTTTCTTGAAAAGAAGTAATTTTTCTTCCCTCCTCAGCGAGAGTGGGAGTTTATTCCACTGTTGCGCGGCCAGTACTGCAAAGGATCTGCCCATACCTGCCTTAAGCTTATATCTTGGTACGGTGAGCAAACCTTTTTCTGCTGAGCGTAAATATCTCTGGTATATATTTCATGAACTGATTTTTGAGGTATAGGGGAGAGTCTCCGAACAAGCACCTATGAATAATAGTCATAGCTTTAAAAAAAATTCACTCTACCCTCTACTCTAAGCCAGTGCAAAGAAATTCTTGGCCTTGTTATATGATCTCTGCTTTTTATTCTCTTCACAATCCGCGCCGCTTCATTTTCTATGACTTGGCAGCTAGCAAGATCTTTTTTGGTGGCTCCTATTAACAGGGCATTGCCATAGTCCAATCTGGATAATACAATTGCCCTCGCTATTGTTGCTGTATTCTTCTCATTCAGGTACGGTCTGATTGCCCTCATGAGACGTAGGTAGTATGCCATATTTTTGTGTAGGTAATTTACCTGAGCCTCTGAGCTAGCTGAAGCATTGACCATCATCCCCAGTGTCTTAACCTGACTCATGACTTGAATTTTCACCTCTTTAACTGAGAAAGTCTCATACTCCTCTCCTAATTTGGCTCTTATCGAGTTGGTTCTAAAGATCATGAGCTCTGTTTTCATATTGTTAAGACACATCCAATTTTGCTGCATCCATATATCTGTTTTGCTGTACACTTCAGCTATCTTGTCCCTAACCCTGGTGTAGTCTCCCTCCAATTCCAAGAGAAGCTGCGTGTCGTCGGCGTAATTGGTGAAAAAAACGCTGACCTCTTCCAATACGTCACATAAGCTTCTCATGTAGATATTAAATAACAGCAGAGAGAGACTTGCTCCCTGGGGGACTCCGAAAATGATTGGTATAGCCTCAGAAAACATATCTCCCCAGTGCACTCTAGCTTGGTGCTCCGTTAGAAACGATGTGAGCCAGTCCAATGCAACCATAGAACACCCTACTATACTTTTCAGCGCTTTTACTAGTAGCTGATGATCTACCAAATCGAAAGGCTGAGCTAAGAACCAGTAACATCAGCATCCCTGCTTTACCTCTGTCAACTAGCTCCAACATATGGCTTTGAAGGTCTAACATGGCTGTCTCCGTGCTGTGGACCGCCCTGCAACCTGATTGCTGTTTGTGTAGAGATGCCTGTTCTTCTATATGTTTCTGCAGTTGGTTAGTTGCTATTTTATCTAGTATCCTGAGGATAAAGTTTGAGTTAGTAATCGGGCGAAGGTTGCCTGGATCCTTAGGATCAAGGCCTGCCTTTTTAACCAGGGGCGTAATAGTTACTTTTTTTTATTTCTTTTGGCACTGAGCCTTCTCTAAATGAAGCGTTAATAATTTTCAGAATAACTGGGCAAATATTTCTTTATTTTCTAGAACAATTTTTGATGGTAATATGTTTTCCGCAAATTAGGTGGGTTTCATTTGTTTTAATACCCCCAACATTTCTAATTCAGAAACTAGTGTAAAATTAAAGGTGTCAACAACACCCTGTTTAGCACAGTCTTTCTTTTACATAGATTTACCTGAAAGCTCTCTAGCCTTGACTATATTATGTCTGGCCTTTTGTATTTTTGCTGCAAAGGCATTTTGCACTATATCACAGTCTTCCTTAGAGAGTAAGAAGGGCAGAGTTTTAGTTTTCTCTACACTTTTTTAAAATTTCAAATATTCTACTTGTGGCATTAGATGTTGCTTCGATTTCCTTGTTATAAAAGTTGGCTTTAGCCACTCTTATACTTTCTCTACACTTTTTTTTCACCTGCTTCCAGTTATCTTTATTTTCCTTGGAGTGGTTTTGTGCCACTTTCTTTCAATCGCTCTTTTTTCTACTTTCTGTTTATTAAGCTCTTCGCTGAACCATTTCTGGTGCTTACTATTTTTTCTAGCTGTTTTTGTTTTCAGTGGAGCTACTTGTTCCACCAAATTTTGAATTTGTGTTGAGTATTTGCTTAGCATCACTTCACAGCTATCTTGATCCTGTAATGATTTCAATATTTTATCTATGCAGGGTTGAAATTGTTCAGCACCCATATTTTAAAAATGTCTGCTCAATACTTTGATATGTGGGTTATGTTGTGGTTTGGGAGTTCCCAGCATAACTTCAAAAGAGACAAAGAAGTGATCACTCCAAATACAAAGTTCCGTGGTTACCAGCTGGGCCAGAAGGTTATACGTTACAACCCAGTCTAATTGGTTTCCTTGTGGTGTTGTTGGATCTTTATTGCTCACACAGTAATCTAAATTCTTTTGTGTGTTCTCCAATGAAATGGCTTCTTTATCCGTCCCATTCCCTCTCCAGTAATTGAAATCACCACCAGCTAGCAGAGTAGATGTATTTGGGGATTTCAAATGTATTAATTGAGAGCAAATCTCATTTGCAAAATCAGAGACTAACGATGGAGGTCTGTAGATCACTACAATATTAAGACAATCGTTCGGAGTATGTACCAATTTCAACTGTAGGGTTTCACATCCATTATAGCTGAAATTGGCATTAAACAATTTCATGGATTCTCTAGCTATAATGGCCTCTCCCCCACCCTGCCCACTTTCTCTATTAGTGTTTTTTTAAAAAACATTTATCAATTTCTTCAAACAAACAATATAAACCAAACTTGCAGTGCATATGGTAACATTTCAATTATGCATCGCTTCATTATGTTCACCGCTTCCCCTATCCCACCCCCCCTTACGAGCCTACTTCCTCTCATGTTCTGTTTCGGCATCTTGTGATAGGGATTCTTCTTCCGTGGGTTCTGTTGGGTCTGGCATTGGCCCAAATAACTCTGCTATTAGTAACTTCCAGGCCATCAGGGTCTCTGTTTCTTCCTCCCCCCGGCGCTGCTGGTTTCTTGCCATACCATGGTTCCTGCCTCAGCCCATTTCTGTAAATCTTTCCACCATACTTCTAGTCGCGGTCTGTGGCATGCCTTCCACCCCTTAGCAATTCTCCTCTTTGCAAGTACATACACCAGGTCTTTTAATTTGCTCACGTGCTTAAGTTTACGTGCTCTAGGAAACCCTCCTATCAAGCAGGCCCACACTGTGTCCACCACAATCTTAAAACCTCTTTCTGCTAGTCTGTGTGCCACTTCACCCCAAAAACACTCAATGATTGGGCATGACCAAAACATATGCACCATTCCGGCATTCTCCTCATCACATTTTGGGCATGCTTGTCATCCCACGTTTTTTAATCTAGCTATCCTCTGGGGTGTCATATACGCCCTATGTGTAATATATAGTTGCATCTGTTGCAATCTTGCATTCCTGGACACCTTTTTGTGATACCTTTGGGCTCGTTCCCACATCTCATCACCCATCGGGGCTCCCACTTCCGCCTCCCAGGCCCGTCTCAGTTGTACTACCTCCTTTCCCACTTTGGACATCATCAACTCGCATATTCTAGATATCTCATGTCCCCCTTCTGATATGTCATATATTATATCTATGGTAGCATCTGGTTCCTCTCCTAGTACCACTTCGGACCATGTCCTTTTGATTCTCTGCACCACTCTATGGTACGTGATATACTGGCCTGTGTGTAACCCGGTTTCCTCCCCTAGCACTACAAAGTCTTTTATAGTCCCTTTTTGCTATATATCGCCCATTGTTGCTATCCCCACCAGTTCCCAGTGGTTCCTGATCATCATCCTTAGTTGCTTTTCTTCACCCGCCAGTGCCACTAGTGGTACCTGCAGGGAACACGGGGATGGGTTCTCCATCATCTGGCATGCCCTGCACCACATCTTCCACACAAGTATCATCATTTTCGGACGCCCTTCCATATCTGCCTTGGGCAGCCACATAATTTCTTTCAGGTAGAATGGAGTACAATCTTGTCGGAACAACCTGGACTCCGAGGTGACCTCCTCTGAGAGCCATTTAACTAAATATTGCAGCTGGCTCACTATGTAGTAAACTTCATAGTTAGGCAGTTGTATACCCCCTTTCTCATATGAATTCTGTAGCTTCCAGAGGGCTACTCTATTTCGTGTTCCATGCCAGAGGAAATCCCTGCACATGTTGTCTAATCAGATGAAGAACTTCTTTGCTATCAAGTATGGTATGTTCCCAAAGTAGTGCAAGAGTCTGGGTAGAACCACCATCTTCAACATTGCCCCACGCCCCATCATTGCTAAAGGCAGCTGTATGTTTGAGGACTGAGGAGCGTTGCATTTTTATGTCAAGACGATCGTTGCCATCTCATAAGTACTGCACGGCATTGCGAGCTGAGAGGGGCTCTTGCCGACAACAGCCGCTTCCTGGTGGAGGCGGGGCCAGTTTCAAGTCACGTGAGAAGTCACGTGACCTGCATCAACTACATAACGCTGAGCCAACCGCCCGAGCGGCATGTGTTTGAGGACTGAGGAGCGTAGCATTTTTATGTCAAGATGATCGTTGGCATCTGATAAGTACTGCACGGCATTGCGCGCTGAGAGGGGCTCTTGCCGACAACAGCCGCTTCCTGGTGGAGGCGGGGCCAGTTTCAAGTCACATGAGAAATCACATGACCTACATCAACTACATAACGCTTAGCCAACCACTCTTGCGGCGTTAAGTCGACAGGGGTAAAGGGCAGTGACTGTTGTGCGACTGTTTGGCGCTTGGGTGCGCATGTACTCTGGTGAACACAGTAAGAATAGCCATCAGTGGTCCCCTTCTCTGTGTGTTGGCGTGTTGCCTTGATTAATATCTGTTGCCAACGAAGATTTACGCATTAACTAATATTACCTGCACATCATACAGCCTCCTTTTGGAGAATTTTTGTGAACATGCCCAACAAACGGCAGGAGACTGCGGGGCGAGTCCCTTTGATCCTAGTATTTTTCTGGCCACATTTAATGACATATTTTATAGTATTTTTATTCTGCCTTGAAGTTAGGAAACTTGTTGCTCTGTGGGTGTTTTAGTGTTAGCCAGAAAGCCTCGGTAAAGTACTATGGGCTCAAGGCGTGACATTTTATATGTATTAATTGTTGTAAGTGGCTTTGTTATTTGATTGAGGATCTAAAGCTGCTATTGCGTTAATTGCATTCACTCCATTTCCGTTAACAGAAGTATCTGTCACGCGCACCCGTGAAAGTCCTTGTAAGTCCTACTCTGCTGCCACTTTGCCGTGCTTGTCGCGGTTAGCGGTTAGTTTGTACTTTTACCCTTTCTTTCTTTAGGAATCGTGTCTGAACTGTTTGCCTAATTTAAATATGAAACGAGGTATTACCACTCTAAAATCAGGCATGCCTGCTGTAACAGCCTTGCATTGCACTAAGGGTGAGAATTTTCCTCATAGCTTGTATACTTGTCCAGCAAAAAGGTCCCGATTAAGTTCTACCCCTCGCATGGGCGTTATGAAACCCAAAACAAGATCTAAAGCTGAGATGCTATTAGGTATGGATATTCGACCCTTTTTTCGTGATGCAAGTTATGTGGAATCCGCTGATTTGACCAATAAAGATATCCCGGCTGTGTCAGCCAGCCGTGCGGATAAATCAATTGCTTTAGCAATTTGTCATCAAAAAGATGTTCAGCATGGCCTTTCTGGCAAAAATGATGTGGTGGATGTTGGAATTTTTGGTGGGCAAACTAATCTTGGGTTAGAGAATGTTACAACGGAAACAAAAAGAAAATGTATCTTTAACAGATAGCATTTTGTTGAATAATGTGCTGACTGCCCCTGTTTTAGCGGCTAAAATATCTGATGTATCTGTATTATCTGAAAATGACATTTCCAATTCTAAAATGTCCAACACACCTTTGCAAGGGGATATGCCTGAAATTGATCTAGACTTGAACGCAACAAGTTTTTCTGCTCACACCATATCCGAAAACCTATCCAAATCCCCAATTTCGTTCACCAACATTAGTGCTGCTAATTCAGTAGAAAAATTGTCCTTTATTGCTCCAAGACCTCAAAAATTTGGGGCAAACCGCGCCCCTGTTGTGGACCCGGTTGAAACCCCAAACGTATTTACTGGCATTGCTCTGACTTCAATGAATACTGCGATTTTGTCATTGGCCAAATTGTTTGAAGCGTTGGATAATAAGGCCGATGTACATTCTAACCAACTTAATCAGATTCTTTCTGGCCAATATACGATCACAAGTAAACTTGAGACCTTGAGGGGCTCTATTAGCTTGCCCTCCTCCAAAAGATCAATAAGTTGCCAGACTTCTCCCCAGCCTAGCGCTTCTGTGCAGAATTATCAGAACATTCCTTATATATCAAACCCTATCATTGATTTGGCAATTTGTGCAAATTAACTTTTGGTTGATCAACAAAAAAAACTAATTATGCACTTTTTGGTGACACATGTACTAACGTACTTGATATGCCGTCAAAGTTGGGGCGCAATAATGGTGCCCTTCCTAAGAAATCAAAAAATGTCAAATCTATAGCCAAACGTTCATCACAAATCAAATCATTTGTCAAAAATGTATCAATGCCATCAACAACCACCAAAATTGCTTCTAAAGTTATAGCCAAAAAATATCTCATGCAATCGCAGGCGAAGAAAGCAAAGGTTCTGCCAGATCCGAGATCCTATGTTAAGTCATATGGTCCTTTGAATGACTTGATTTCTGCTGCTAAGGATACAAGCAAAAATCAAACTGACAATGTTCTATGTTTAAAACCTCCGGTAGCTCTAGAAGATCAGAGTTTTGTCTAATCGTCGTAAAAAGAGATAGGACAAGCTGTTGATAAATACATGGCTACTAAACCAGCTTCAAAGAAACTGAGCTTGGCGCCATGTAAGGCTGCAAATTCGAACAAGTGTGTTTCCTCCTTAGTACAGGAAGTGCAAACAGCTCAGTCACAAGCTTCTGGCAGTGCTCTCTTAATACAATCTGTAACACAGGCGCAAATGCACAATAAGACAAACGTGCCAATATCTAGTAATTCGGCCTCATGTGACATTGAAAAGTTAATTCAATCTACTTTACTGAAGTTCTTTGATACAGATGCTTCCTCAAAAAGTTGTGAGCCTACGACTAAGAACTTAAATCATCAAGCCTCTTCTAATATGTCAAAACAAAATGTTTTAATTCCTTGTGTAAAGCGACCTGCAATGCATTCCTTATCTATCAGATGTAGGCCTCCTCCTGCTCGACAATATTATTTGAATCGAGCCTCAGTTCTGGATATATTCAGCGAAATTCCTGAACTTGACGATATTGGCTCTATTGATATTGAGCAGGTGGAGTTTACTGATCGGGTAAATGGTCCTCTGTGAATCTTTGGATCAACTCGAGGATAGTAGTTAACACGATTTGGGCAGGTAGGTCCCAACTTTCTGACCTTGCCTTTATTCTTTCGGCTAGTCCGGTCTCGCTTGAAAGTGTATCGGTTGACATACCAAAGCAAGCCACACAACAACTTATAAACCGAAACCATGGCAATTGCTCTCATAAATGCAACTGTAATCCCAAGGATAGCCAATGTTAGCATAGGAATCATGGGGAAATTACCTTCTCGTTGATTAGTTGGAATTCTAGACGGTATATGCATTTATTGAACAATCATGCAATTGCTTTGTTAGACCATGATGTTATTATGATACAAGAATCTTGGCTCACCACCGCCCCATCGTGGAACCATTATGATACCCTCTTGATTCCTGCAGTTAAGGGAACTTCAGGACGACCCTCTGGCTTATTAACTGCTGTTAAACAGAGTTCAATATTAAAGGCAGAACCCTGGTTCTCTCCAAATGCTTTTGTAAAAATGTACAGATTAACTGGACATAACTTTTCATGCGCACTCATTAATATGTATTGGAATCCCGTAGGCATTACTGATGACAGGTTTCTGGAATCTGTGAACAAAGCTTTAGATCTTATAATGTTGGACAGCAATTTGGAATCGATTATTCTAGCTGGGGACCTGAATTTGCATTGCTTGGGACCAAACCGTAAATCCGAAATAACACGCCTTACTAAATGGACAAGCTTTGTAGAGTCCAGAAGCCTGTTTATGCTAAATGGCTCCTTTTCTAAAGACATCCACCCCTAAGACAACATGGCACCGAGGCTCTAGCAAAGGAATTATTGACTATACATATATGTCAATGCAAGCATGTTGAATAGAGTAGCATCTTTAACACGGAAGTGAGTGATCACAACATGCTCAATGCGACAGGGCTTCTTAAACCAGATATGACTCAAGGGGATCCATGCTATCTTATGGGCTCTTATTCAATAAATACGGCTAGAAATAGGTTAGTTTGGTCGGAGTCATCTTTGGAAGTATTTAGGTCATGTTATGGCGCCCAGCTAAAGTGTAAAGGGGCTTGGAAACAGGGTTCTGAGGTAGTCTATTATGAAATAATGCAGCTTTTTCAACCACCATCTATCACTCACAAACAAAAATGAACACCTCATTTGCATATTTTTAATCACGAAATTAAAACCAAGAAATCCTTGGTTCGGGCAGAAAAGAGGGAGGCTTATAAGCTCCCCTGTGATAAGCGAGCCTTGGTCCTGACTCTTATTAAAACAAGACACAGGAATTGGTTAAGAGGGAAGCACGCCAAATTATATCAATCTGATTGTAGCAATATGCTAAAACTTTTGGCTAGCAAGAACTCTGCAGAATCGTGGAAATTTATAAACCAGGCGACTGCAGGCCACCAGGTGGCTGTTCAAACCAATGATGTGAGTGAACAAATGTGGGTTAATTATTACTCTAATTTGTATGCTGCACCCCTGGAAGACACCAGCATAGATAAGCCTGATCCCCAACCTAATTTCCATCTAACCTTTTCTATTGTTCATCAATCAAGCTAGCCAGTCCAGAGCACCGGGTCCAGATGAGTTGTCAACTATACAAATGAAGCAATTCCCGGACATTTGGGCTGACAGATTATATCGCATCTTTAAGAATGTTTTGTTAACCCAAAAAATACCAGCGTCCTGGAAACAATCCATCGTTATCCCCATTTACAAGAAGGGTGAACGGGCTAACCCGGCTAGTTATAGACCCATCTCCCTGTTAGACGTGCCTGGGAAGATCTTTTGCCGTCTAATTCTAAGGGATTTGAACAACTGGACAAAAAATAGTTTAAAGAGAGATCCTTTTCAATCTGGATTTGTGAGTGGCCTTGGCACCCTCCCGAACATTATCACAATCAACATGCTTAAGGCTCAGTACGCTTTTCGGAAACAATCTTTATACTTTGCATTTATTGATTTTAGGACAGCGTTTGATTCCATAAATCGGGACTTACTATTCCAAAAGTTAAGACTCCTTGGCTGTCCATCATCACTCTTGGCACTAGTGATCCACCTACACACAGAAACCTCTATGCGTGTAAGGCTATCGCTAGAGGGTTTCTTGTCCGCATCTTTCTCTACTTATTTGGGTCTTTAGCAGGGCTGTATTTTAGCCTCAATATTGTTTAACTTATTCATTTTTGACATGGGCAATTTGTTTCTTCAAATTGTTTCTGATGCCCCTGAGTTGGGAGGTCAGCGTATAGCTTGGTTGCTGTACGCTGACGACTTAGTTCTCATATCACAAACTCCCAAGGGACTTCAGAACTTACTTTCAGCCCTTTCCACTTATGTTGAAAAAAATCCTCTTATAGTCAATTGGGATAAATCCCAAATTGTGGTTTGTAGGCCACAAGGAAAATGCAAAGTTAATAACTATACTTGGTTCATACGAAAGTAATGTATGTCACTCGTTTCGGAATATAAATATCTGGGGCTTATGGTACAGAACACGGTCACGGATAACATTTATGAGAGCTCTCTTCCGCCTGCATTGTCAAATTTGATCTCACAAGCTAGAATCCTCCTTTACAAGTATGGGAAATTCACACTAAAACACATTTTGTTGTTCTATGAGCAAAACGTTATTCCCATACTGTTATGTGGGGTTGAATTTACGATTTGAATTAGGCCTAACTCCTTGGCATGTAGAGTTAAGTGGAGAATGTGCTCCTTTTTTCGAAAGTGCTTGTTGGGTTTGGAAAATGATAACATCTTGAGCACGATTGCCCACTATTTGGTCACTTCAAATCATGCTTTTCCAGTGAAATGGCGCAACCTTGTTCTGAACACACTGATACAAGCTGACATATCCTTGCAGCTCCCAATTGAAGCCGTGCCAAAACAAAGTATTATTGTTGGAATTGGATACAAAATCGTGAAGCTTGTTTAAAATATAAAGATTTTAATAGCCACAACTTTGGCAATAAGAGGTTGGGACAGGCGGCAGGATACCTGCTGAAATGGCCGTCTGGGAGCATACGCAATACATTTCTCTGTTTTAGACTAAATTTATGGTTTATCAGGGAAGTTTTAGTTAGGCGTAACTGCATTCCAAACAATATGAATTTTTGTCGTTTCTGTGAATCCCCTCTTGCAAGGGAAACTCTACAGCATTTGATTGTAACTTGTATCAATTTGAATGAACAACGAGCCAAATATTTCAGCAACTTGTTAAATTTGCAAGAGGAAATGCATGAAAATCAGATATGGAGTATTTTATTTTCCAGCACGAAATTCTCAGTGATAAAAGCCTTAGTGCACTTCCTTGAAGCCATTTTGCCATGTGAAATAATTCTGTAAAAAAAGAAAAAAATAACCATGATGTTTGCCTGCAAATATTTCATAGGTGTTTATGCATTCTGATTTGTTGTGCAAAAGCTTAGTTTTCCTACCTGATTTTATTAATTTCTGCTTATTTTAATTAATTCTTTACTATGTAACTTTGAGTATAATTGAACAGTGTAATAAGTGTAATATTTGTTTTATAATTTTGAAAAGTTGATTTATTCAGCTATATCAAAATAAAAATAAAAAAAGGCAGCTTCACCCAGAACTTCATGCAATTTTCGATTTTCTTAATCGCTACCTCTGTATTGTACTGATGCTCCTCTTCCACCGTATGGTGTATATCTATCCCAAGATATCGAAATGTGCTAACCTCCCATGGTATCTTTAACACTGGTAGTTGTTTTAATGGGATACCTTTATATCTGCCCAATGGGAATATGCTAGATTTCTGGGGGTTCACTGCTATGCCAGACAGCCCTGCATATCTCTCCATCACCTCCAGAATGTATTGGAGGTTTTCCTCTGGGTGTCGCAAATACACAACAAGTCATCCGCACACAGGGAGATTAAATGCTGTTCCCCTCCCACGGCAATGCCTATCGTGTCATACTGTTGCCTCAGATATATCGGTAGGGGTTCCAGGGCCAGTATATACAGCATAGGAGACCATGGACATCCCTGTGTAGTACCCCTGCGGAGTTGCCAAATTTCCAATATCACTGCTCGCGTTTAACTCTAGCCAGCGGTTCACTAATAACATTTTTGCTCATTAGATATCCAGGTCCCATTTCATAGCCAGCCAAGGCCGCCATCAGCCACGGCCATTTGACTGAGTCAAAGGCCTTTATTGCATCCAGCGATACAATTGCCAATTCGCCTTCATTCTCGTTTCCCTGCTCAATAACTCGGTGGAGTCGCCTGGGATTATTGGATATGTTCCTGTTTGGGACATATCCTGTCTGGTTGGGGTGTATCAGTTTACCAGTAACCCTCCTCAGTGTGTTTGCCAAGACGGCCGTCAATATTTTACTGTCCTGATTGAACATTGATAGGGGTCTATATGAACCACAGCTGCGTCCAGGCTTATTGGGTTTGGGAAGCAGTATTACTTTCTCTATTATTGTTAATTATCTCTGGATCAGACTTTAGCTTGTTGTTTGGTTACCTTTCTACCTCTGGAACTATGTCAAGAGACTTTGTGACGTTAAGAAGGTTTGCATCGACCATCTTGGGAATCCCTTCAGTCGTTCTAAAGACCTTTTTCTTCTCTAGTAGTTGTGCCCTTGTGCCACCCCGGTCAGGTCCCAACTTAATTTTCCTTTGTTTGCTTACTTCCTTGTCTGGTTTGTGGTCTATGGATTTCTCAAACACATCAGCACTCCCTGCCTAGGTGCACCTGTGTCATCAAAGCTTACTGCAAATGTGGGAGTGGTGTGTGTGTGAGGAATAGCAATCTGGCAAGGGTGTAGAGGTCCTGGCTTTTTTGATTATTAAATAATTAATAAAATGATGAGGGTAAATCCATCTTGGGGTGGTCTGCTAATCATACCCCCTTTCAGTGAGCTCCATGCCAGAAGCATAGCCTACACATGTGCCCCTACTGCTTCAGGTGTTTGCCAGCCTCTCCGATGTATGAGAACAAGTCCTTATCTTGTCTCTGAGCCCCTGTATTGGGACTCACAGCAACCTGAGAGCCAGATCAGAAACGATTCCTGTTTTTCACTGTCTAACTGCTTGGTGCTGCGAGCCTCTGGTGCTGCTTTTGGCGCTCCTGATCTTCAAACTGCTCAAAGAGCGCCATGTTCAAGGCTGTTTAACTGCTAAAAACAGCACAAAGTTACTATTGACTATTTACCCCATCCCTTTATTGTCCAACTTTGAACCCTAAACTTTTCACGTCATCTTTGATTAATTTTTTTCACACCAGACTTGTCCTTTATCAAACATTGTGGGTATTCATTGCTTTTCACGCCCTGTTTCTTTAACCAGAATGCATCTTTTGTATCTCTTGCATATTCTGGGTTCTTTCCACAGGGGTGGGTTTTGCGTAGTGTTGTTCTATTTAGTTACTTTTTGCATATGCTGTAAAGATATACATATTTTTTTATAGAACCTTGTTTGGACATTCCTTTGTTTTGGCTGCTGTACCTTGCTGTTTGGGTTGCTACTGTTTCATATTCACAACCCTCTTGAGAGTATAGCCTCTTGGCCCACGTTAACCACAAAATGCGAAGGAAGTAGATCTCTTGACTATGCCTTTTTCACATTTATAATTGGGATCACTGTTGATTGGTAGTAGTGCGAGGGACAGTCAGCTGTTTAGCCACTACTCATTGTTGTATTCCTTCAGAGTGCTAGTAATTTCCCCACACTCAAGATGAGACGTTTTCCTTGAATTTCAGTGAGAACATTTATAACTTTATTCTACAAAACAAAAGTCTTGTCCCAAACACGTTGGGAGAGTGTTATGTCTTGGTAAAGAAATTTAGTGTAATGAAGATTCTACGATCTTACATTTTTTTGAGGATATTTCAGGGTCAAAAATCAAATTATGTTTGAAGTATTTTTTTCAATTAGCTGGTTAATTTTGTAAGTGTTATAGAAGGCTATGATCCTCAGTAGATTTAGGTTTGAAACATTTGCATTCTGCTCTGCCCATTTGTGATGTTTTTCTGCTCAAAGTTCTGGAGTACCAGTATTGGTTTTATGGTACTTTTATTTTTCATGATACTCCTTTTTTTGTAATCAATGAGTCTATGGCAGGTTATTATGAAGAATTGTGTGTTTAGCTAATCTAGAATTTAGAAATACATACAATGACATTGGGACTTTCGGCCATATTTGTAGTTTAATCGCTAGTGCGTGTAGGTATATTTTGTGATTGTCAGCTAATAGGGAACGATGGGAACGAGAGATCAATATGCCCAGATACTTAAATTTATTCGGGACCCATCTGAATCCCATCAAGTCTGCTGGGGCTGGAGTAGACTTGGTCAACAGAAATAATTCCGATTTCACTTCATTAATTCGGTATCCAGAGTGGGTTGTGAATCTGCGGACTTCCTCCATCACTGGGGGAATATTTTGTTCCAGATTGCGAATATATAGAAGTGTGTCATCAGCATATAGGGAGATAACCTGCAGTGTCGTACTATGTGAATCCCTCTGTGTCCATGCCTGCCCTGCATCATTTGGGCTAGAGGTTCTATTGTTAATGCAAAGAGCAGTGGACACAGCAGGCAGCCCTGTCTTGACCCTTGTGCCATGTAGAAGGTGGATGAAAACATGCCGTTGGTGTGGACTCTAGCCGATGGTTTGACATACATTAACTGTACAAACTCTATATATTGATCTCTAAGTCCTATCCGGTGTAGGACTGCAAAGAGAAATTTCCAGGAGATGCAGTCGAAGGCCCTCTCTGTGTCGAGTGAGGCCACGTTTGCCCTAACCATGAGGTTTATTTGAGACATAATGCAGAGAAGTCTATGCAAATTAAGCACTGTGGACCGTTCAGGGATAAATCCAGATTGATGCAGATGCACCAGTGTCGCCATATGTGGCAGTAGATGGGTGGACAAACCTTTTTGCATACATTTTTGTGTCAGCGTTGATTAGTGATAGCAGTTTGTACAAGGCCATTTCGGCCGCTGGTCTACTTGGCTTTAATAGTACGGTTATCACAGCCTCAGAGAGTGTAGGAGGTAGTTGGCTGACCTGTACGGACTCCTCACAGACCTTTAACAGTTTGTGTGCCAATATTTTCTGGAATTCTTTATATAATCCTATTCCTATCCCATCTGGGCCAGGAGTGTTACCGGATGAGAGGGCTGTAATTTCTTCCAGCACAATTGGTTGGTTTAGTAACATTTCCATCCAAATGGTGGGACAGGTTGGTGTCAGTACTCATCAGCGTTTTGTGTGGTCAACATAGTGCGCATCCACCCTTTGATCCCAGTAATGTGTTGGGGCCCTTTTTCACCATGGATCAACCCTGCCAGGAAACGGCCCGGTATGTCCGCCTCCCCATAGTTGCCATGCCTGGATGGGTTGATTTATCAGGTGGACCTCACTTTCGGCTAAGTGTCTACATTTTGATAGGTTCCCTATGATGTGCCCCAGCAGTGCTTTGTCATGTGTCGTATGCATCCTCTAATTACTTCAGGTCTAGTTCCACCGCACCCAACTCTCTACATATTTCATTCAACCTCCCTGATGTCATAGAAATCATTTTGCCCCTCATCCATACCTTGAAGTTTTCCCAGATAGTGGAATAATGAGGTACAGATCCTTAATTTCTTAGAAATAATTCCTCAAACCTAGCGCTCAACACTCCCAAAAGGTTTGCATCTACTAGGCATGAAGAGGACATTCTCCACAGGGGGCAGGGTATACCGGAGCCCTCTCACTGTATTGATAGCAAGACCGGTGAACGATCTGAGATGGTTCAAGGGTATATCACACACTCTCGTACTCATGGCCTCCACCCCACAGAAACCAAACAGCAGTCGATCTTCAACTGTGCGCTGTGGACCGCTGAATAGTAGGTATATTCACGTATTCCTGGGTTGCGGTCTCTCCATACGTCTGCCAACTACAAGTGTAACATAATTTTTCTCAACATGCGACCCGAACCAGTCAGATCGCATTGGATATCATTCGAGCGGTCCGGAACACAATCAAGGATCATATTGAAGTCTCCTCCCCATATAATCGGGGAGGCGATCTCCCCTACCCCCAGTGGGATCTTTGATATTTGCCCATAGAATTCAGGGTTGTCAAGGCTGGTGCCGTATGTGTTGACTAACGGCAACCACCCACGAGAGTCTCCTCCATAGTATTACATATCTTCCCCGGGGGTCTATATTTCATTTAGCTTCCTAGAAGCACAATTCCTGTTGATCTTAATTAATAAACATATTGCATGCTTGCATGCGGCATGGGACTACAACCTTGTGACCGTCAGGTAATGCATCTGCACCTTTTCAAAATGTAACAACCTAGCATTGTTCACTCGCAACTCGTCAAACTTTCGATAAACATAGCCATCATTGACCCCCAACTTGATGGATAATTCCCATCCCACCATCATCGTCTTCCCCACCTCCTGGTGAGCGTTACGAACAGTTGACGTAAACATGCAATGTGTCGTTGGAGGATGACGGTTCTCCGGTTGTAGCATTGTTGCACACCAAGATGAGTGCATAAGGTATACAGGCTCAGTTAATTGTCAGTGTGGGTCACATGCCGGTGTCAGCATCCTTCTCGTTGTTGTGTGGTTGAGGACTGAGGTTGGGACATGGTCTCGCTGCGGAAGGGGGATTGATGCCTCCAAATACTTGGTGCTTTCGGCTGGGTTCTCAAAGTAGTGTGCACGTACCCCATGTTGGATTCTCAGCTTGGCCGGAAACATAAGGGCATCTGGGACGTGTCTGACCAGGAGTAGTTTCTTGACTGGGTCGTAGGATTTCAGTAAAGCTTGCACATTGGCTGTGAAATCAGGATAGATGTGGATGTCATGAGCCTTGTAGCGGAGTGTGCCCTGTTCCCTGGACATTTGCAACATGAGGTCCCTGTCCTGGTAATTAAGCATTCTCACTATGATAGTGCATGGGGGTGCTCTCGGTTTGGAAATAGGTGCCAATGAGCGATGGGCCTGTTGCACCAGGAAGTGCGAGGAGAACCTTGTGGCGTCGAACAGCGCTTTTTTCAAATCTTCAACAAACCTCTCCATAGGACCTTTACATGCTGCCTCTGGTACTCCAATTATGCAAACATTATTTCGCCTTGAACATGACTCAATATCATCACACGTGTTCTAAATTGTATTCACTTCCATTGTTGAATTCGTTATTTCATGGCCATGTCTGTTGATCTTGTCTTCCGTTTCTCCAGAAGTCGAGGCATGATCATCATTGGTTACCGGGTTGGTGGGGGGCCTTGGCCGGGGTGTTGGTATATGAGTTCATGGGGCCTTTCATTTTCCCACCAGCCCCTTTTGTCATGATTTCCGCCTCTGTGCAGCCGGCAGTAGTGCCCCCGGGTACCACACGACAGGTGATGTGAATATCCGAGCCTTCGGGATGGGTATATGTTGTTGCCACATGTTTGTGCCCAGAGTGGGTGCCTGATCCGCCCACAATGAGTTCCTTTCCAGATCGGTGACCACTCAGGGATGAGTTAAAGCTACAGTTTAGTTCTCACCATGGCTTCAAGGAGGCAAGTATTGCAATGCAGGGTATCCATGGGAGCCCACCATACAGCCGCTCAATGCCGTCTCAGTATTTAGTGTAGCTGGGCAGTAATGAGTGAAGGATAATCTAATTATGCGTCTGTCTTCTAGGAAATGGTCAGGGCTATATTACGGTGTGGTTGTGTATTTACTGCAGTCCAAATTAACAGGAAGACCAACCAGTGAGCATCCACATAGCACCCATATGCCAATGTACTAAAGAGAGGCCCCCAATTATCCACTTGCGTTGAGGTGTAGTCGGGTTTGCCGCCTCTGGAAGTTGATAAAATGGCAAGGTATCGGTATGTGACTCCAACAGGATGTCAAAATAATGATCTGCAGATACCCCAGCACAGGGGAGGTACTGTTGTGCTAGCACACATTAGTAGCCCATAGCGGGGCGCAATTCCTCATTTAAACACTGCGCTTTGACATTGGATTACTTCACATGTGAGTCCGCTGGCCACGAACATCGCTTATCTGCGTGGTGTGGGTACTGGTAGCAGTCGCGGCAAATGAGTTCCAGAGGCACAGTTGTAGCATCCAGCTGGTTCAGTGAGCTCCCCAGGGACCCAGCCTCGCACAGTGACAGCTGAGCACGGCCCTCAATATGCTTTAGCTGGGCGGGATATTATGTGTATGAGTGAATCGGAGTGCGTATTAATATTAGTGAGCCATCGTTGAATGATTATTGGTCTAATGTCCAACTTACCCTCAGCGCTGCGGAATGCTGCCGCTCGGGTCGCACTCACTGGGGATCCACGTAGCGCGTCCCTCTGGAGTGCTAGGTTGTGTCGGGCCGTCGCAGCTCCTCCCAAAGTTGCTTTACTCTTCTACGGTCTACTGCTTGATTCACCCTGAATGAATCTGAGTGATTCTCGGGTTGCAGGCCTACCGTTGCATCAGCCGTATAATGAGCGCTTCAGAAATCAATTTATGGTGTGCAAGATGATTTATTTTGTTTCAGAATTTCTACAGAGCCGGAGCTCTTTCTCAAGCGGCCATCTTCTTAGCTGCTCAGCAGCACCCCCAAAGAGGTTTGAGCCAACACCCTTAACAAACCCAGACTGTCTAGAATCTAAACGTCCCGATTCGGACACCCAGGACCCTAGATGATGTAATAGGACTGCTGCAAAGATCTTTCCAAAAATGTCTGGGCAAGCAATTGGATGATAGTGTCTAGGGTCCCTGTCCCCCTTATTGAACACTGGGATGATCAATGAGGTCTTCCACGTAGTGGGGACTTCCCTAGCTACTAAAATCTGGTTAAATAAGACGCAAAAATCCACCCACGACTTAGGGTTTTGCTTTAATGTACTATTTGACAGACCATCAGGTCCCGGGGCTCGTGAGGAGTTTAGTTTCCTTATTAGTGATTCGGTATCATCCTATTCAAAAATCAACCAACCATTTTCTACCAACTCCAAGCTCCTCTAAGACTCTCCCAAATTTAGGCCATGCAAAAAGGGCTGTGCAGTGGGAAATCCAGCTCGCCTCCGAGACTGCGGTAGAGAGTATCGCTGGTTGGATTATCTCGTCATTTTTAAGTAATGCCCAGAGATTATGCGTGTTTTTCTTGCAAATTGGTTTTTATTATTCTTTGGGCTTTAGAGGATAATAACCACTTACTAGATTGATGTTTGCATTTCTTTCCTTAACATCACTCTTTCCCCCTCATGAAACCTTTTCAGTTTTCTTAGGTCAGCTTGATCGATTTTCCTGACCGCTATCGGCTCCTTGTTGTATGTATGTAGTCTTTTAAATTCTGGCTTGGACCCTTCCTGAAATTTCAATAGGACACACCTAGTTTAGGCCCACCTTTTTCAAGACTAAATGATTTTTATACTTGGCTGTGATAGATTCTCAATATATTCCCTCAGTGAGTGGCCTGTAAGGTTTCAGTGGTGCATAGATGAACAAGTTACTTACCCCTGGTAACGTTCTTTCGACTGGATGCTCCTCCCACGTATTCCTTATCTTTGATATTAACAATATCCCAGATTTGCAAAAATAAATGTCAGCAGAGGGGCGCTGTGCGTCAATGCCTGTCAAGTCGATGTACCTAGGAGGCCACCGTCTCGACATCACCACAGGTAAAAGTATTACACGCAGCGCCCGTTGGCCTCAGTTCCGTTTTTACAAATTGAGCATTACCTTGTGCTCGACGGTTACTCCCCCTGAGAGAGCGTAGGCTGCAACAGCAAGGGAAATTCTACTGCGGGGTAGGTTGGGAGGGGAGATACGGAATACGTGTGAGGAACATCCAGTCGAAAGAATTTTACCAGGTTTAAGTAACTTGTTCTTCAAATGGATTGTGTCCTCCCACGTATTCCTTATCTTTGATACACTCCCAAAGAAGTTTACATAATTTGGAGGTGGGAGTAGAAATTAGTATGGCATGATCATTTATGGCTGTGTATGCATTGACTGCAACACTGCTTTCCCAAAAGCAGAATCTTGGCCCGTGGAAGAGTCTAAATGTAATGTTTTGTAAAGGTGTGCACGACGACCATGTGGCAGCTGCACATATATCCTTCATCGGAACTCCCCTCTGCAAGGCAGAGGAAGTTGCAATGCCCCTGGTCGAATGAGCTCTTAGATGTTCAGGAGGATCTTTACCTGCCAGCTTGTAGCATTCCGATATAGTGTTATCCATCTGGATATAGTTTGCTTGGTAGTGACTAGTCCTAGTTTGTGAACTGAATAACCAACAAACAACTGGTCATCCTGTCGTAATTTTGACAATCTGGAGATGTAAAAGCTCAGTGCACGTCTAGGGTCAAGCCTGTGAAGTCTTTCCTCTTCCTTCCCAGGATGTGGAGGACGATAAAAAGATGGTAACGTTATCTTCTGAGTAATTTGAAACTCAGACAATTTTGGGGAGAAAAGAAGGCTTCACCTTCAGTACCACTCTTATAAAAGACAGTATGAGGAGGCTTGCAGGATAAAGCCTGTAGCACACTCATCCTTCGTGCTGATGTAATTGCCACTAGAAAGACAGTTTTCAGTGTTAGTAGTCTTAAGGGACAAGAGTGTAAGGGCTCGAAAGGAGCTCCCATGAAAATGTTTAACACCAAGTTGAGATCCCACAGTGGGACTTGGAATGGGATTGGAGGAAAAACATTAGTCAGTAATTGTACTATTAGAGGAATCTTAAAATATGAGACTTCCTCTGAAGTGCACTTAAAAATAGAAAGCTCTGCCAGATATCCTTTGATGGTACCAATCTGGAGCCCCAGATATGCCAGGTGTAATAGAAAGGATAACACCATCGGTGTATTACATGAAAATGGGTCAACATTCTTATCTCTACACCAGCTGCAGAACTTATTCCAGAGGCAGTGGTACAAAGATTTGGTTGCTGGCCTTCTGGCCGAAAGCAAAATCTCCATTACGTCATCTGGGAGGTCCCAATCTTTGTATCTCAGCCTCTCAGAAACCATGCATGAAGACAGAGTTCTGGTATCCGGATGGAGAACCTGACCCTCCTCTCGCGAGAGAAGGTCCTCTCTTTGTGGAAGACTTATCTGAGTGCAGATGGACATGTCCAGAAGGTCTGGGTACCACGTCCTCCTGGCCCAATCCGGGGTAACTAGGATCAGGGATTTCCTGAACTTTCTCACCCTCCTGATCACGTGAGGAATTACAGGGATTGGAGGAAATGCCTACAGGAGTGGAAATTCTCAGTCCACCACAAACACGTCTCCTAGAGCTCCTCTTGGGGGAAATTCCTGTGAGCAGTACAGCTTTCACCTCCGGTTGGCACCGGTCGTGAACAGATCCACTTGAGGGGTCCCCCAAAGGGTGAAGATCTCTTGAAGGACTTTGAGCTAGTTCCCACTCGTGGGAGACTGTGCTCTGCCTGCTCAGAGCATCCGCCGTCGTGTGCTTCTCTCCGGCCAGGTGAACTGCCGACAGAGAGACTCCTTCTTGTATTGCCCAGAACCAGAGCTGCATTGCCTCTCTGGACAGTGGTAGTGACCCTACACCACCTCTCTTGTTGAGGTAGTACATGGCCACTGTGTTGTCCATCATTATCAGGACATTCTTTCCCTGTACAGAGGGCAGAAAGGCCTTCAGCGCTAGTCTGATTGCCCTCAGCTCTAAAAGGTTGATATGTAGTTTGGACTTCAATGGAGGCCACCGACCGTTGATGGTCAAATCGTTGGTATGGGCTCCCCACCCGGTGAGTGAGACGTCTGTCACTATTGTTATCTACAGCCATGGTTGCCAAAAAGGTTCTCCTTTCAAGATGTTCTCCCGACAGGCCCACCACTGAAGATCCCGTGAGACTCTGTTTGGGATTTGTAGGAGATCTGACATCCTTCCTGAGAATTGTGACCACTGGGTCCTGAGAGTCCACTGGGGAGATCTCATTCTCAGACGAGCCTCTGGCAACATAAAAATGCTGGATGCCATGAGACCGAGCAACCTCAGAAAATCAAAGGCCGGTAGATGTTGGGCATTCTAGAATTCGGTCACCATCTGCAGAATGTCTTGAGCCTTCCCCTCTAGTGGCGAGGCTATTTCCCAGGGATGCATCCAGGACTGCTCCAATTAATTGGAGTCTTTGTGATGGTATCATGTGGGATTTCTTGAAGTTGAGGGAGAAGCCCAGTCTGTGAAGGGAGTGGCAGGTGGAGCTAAGATGCTCCAGGGCCTGTTCTGGGGAACTGGCCCTGATCCGCCAATCGTCGAGGTAGTGGTAGCCGTGAATCCCCCCCTCTCGCTGCCACAACCGCCATTAGCTTGGTTAAAACCCTCATGGTGAAGGTCAGCCCAAATGACAGAACCCAAAACTGAAAGTGAGAACCACCAACAGATGAAGGGCCTGAAGGATCTAAGAAAGGGTTACCATCTTGAACTTGTCCTTCCTGAGGAACTTGCTCAAGTCTCTTAAGTCCAATATGGGTCTCAATCCTCTGTCCTTCTTGATGTGTATAAGTGCGTTATAAATGCCATATATCAAAAGTGTTTCAGATTAGATTAGAGAATATGTGGCGTACTAACCCTTGTTCCTCTCCGCTACAAGTACTGGTTCTATAGCACCATTCTCTAGAAGGGTTAAAATCTCCTGCATAAGGAGCGGATCTGGAACCTTCAAAGAGTTGTTCCCCCGGTGGATGACTAAGGTTTTTGCGGGAAAGATAGGCAGTAACCTTCAGCAACTGTTTCCAATGCCCGAGCATTGGAAGTAATAGCTTGCCATTCTGTCAGATGCTGCGACAACCTGTCTCGTAATGCAGTCTTGTGAACGAAGACCTGAGAGAGGTTTTGGAGTGGCTGAAGGTAAGGTAGCCGCTGCTGTTGTGGTCTTACTACTACTTCTCTGTCCGCTGCGGGGGAATAGTCTTTGTCCTCTTTGTGTCGTAAATCTCCCCCGTCTCACCTGTGATCGGGATCTCCCTTGTTCGGCCGCAGGACTCTTCCTGTGGATGGTTCGGGTCTTGAATAGGCTCGCCCGAGCCTCGTCAGGTTGCAGGACGCGTTCAGAGTTCTGGAAAGTTTGTGATTCCAGGGTATCCAGGATAGCGATGAACGAGTAAGTAGGGGGGAAATCCAGGAACAGGATAAAGGCAAGGAAGGAAGTAAGAGGATCAAAGGAAACCAATGTAGAGAGTAAACACACATCGGGTCACTACCGAAGATAGCGTTGAGACGCACGGACCCGCAGTGGCGTGACCAACTTATAGTACGTGCCACGACGTGAAAGCTAGTGCGTAGCACGGAGCTTGGTACGGCCATGTTGGGAGGAACAGGGAGTACAAGCCCTTCGTGACAATGACCATGAGGTCCAGAAGGGGCAATTTCGCCGGGTCATGACAGCATGCCCCCTCCGAAGACTGGTTCCTCCAGGCTTGCCTGGGTGAATAAGATGGAATCTTCTGAGCAAACGAGGGGTCTTTAAATTAGAAACTGGTTCCCATGTTCTCTCGCTAGGGGGGTAGACTTTCCACTCGACCAGATATTGTAGTCGACCCCTCCTATACCTGGAATCACATATCCTGGACACCTCATATTCCAACTGGTCGTCCACAACAACAGGTGTGGGTTTGAAGGGTTTTCGAGTAGAACTAACGTAGGGTTTCAACAGGGAAATATGGAAGACTGTATGTATCTTCTTCCAGGAATCCAGGAGCTTAAGTCGGAAGGAGACAGGATTGATGATCTCCTTTATAGAAAATGGACCATAATAGCGAGGAGCTAATTTGTTTGGTCGTAGATGTCGAGGTAACAGTTTCGAGGCTAGCCAGACTTGATCGCCAACTGAATAGGAAGGTGATGGTCTTCTCTTAGAGTCCGCATATCTTTTGGTTCGAGTCTGGGCCTGTTCTAACTGATCCTTGGCCTCTCTTTGTAAGTCGACCAGCGTCTGAATCCAAGAGTCAAGGGTAGGTACCGGAGTAGATTCTGGAAGAACTGATGGTAAAACAGACGGGCGATAACCTTGACTGCAATAGAAAGGGCTGATCTTGAGAGCTGAATGATCTGAGTTATTGTAGGAGAATTCGCCTAAGGTATAAGGAGAGACCAATCGTCTTGAACCTTGGTGGCAAAACAACGAAGATATTGTTCCAGGGTTTGATTTACTCGTTCCGTTGCCCCATTGGTTTGTGGATGATAGCCTGAAGAAAGGGCACGTTGGATTCCTAGAACACGACAGAGATGTTTCCAGAATTGTGAAATATACTGAGGTCCCCGATCCGAAATAATCTTGGAAGGAAGGCCATGAAGACAAAAAATATGTTCCAGGAAAATTCCAGCAAGTTCTGAGGAAGATGGTAGTTTATACTATGGTGTAAAATGAGCTAGATGAGTGAACAAGTCAATGGTTACCATGATGGTTGTATATCCTCGGGAAGGTGGTAATTCAACAATGAAGTCAGTGGCAATAACTTCCCGGGGTCTGGTTGGCAACGTAGGTTGCAGAAGCAGACCCGCCGGCCTCTGATTATCATATTTGTTCTGACTACAAATAGCACAGGTCTTGATGTATTGAACTACACTGGACTTCATCCCTGGCCACCAGACCTGTCTTTGTATAAAACGGAAGGTGTTGGTTACTCCTCGATGGCCGGAGTGAAGAGTATCATGGCATAGATTCATTACCTTCTGTTGAAGTTCTTTTGTCGGAATGACCACTGAATTGTTCTTGAATAAATATCCTTCCTTGATTGTTAGACGCCAGGGATTTTTCTTCGATATGTCCTTCCAGAGTTCAGATAATTGAGTCTGTTCTCTGATTTTTTCCAGGAGATCGATCGCTTGAGCTACAAAGATTGTGGGTGGAAACATCTCAGGATAGATCTTATCCTCCAAGGGAACGTAGTCGGGACGCCGAGAAAGGGCATCGGCAATCAAGTTTTGTGATCCAGGAACATGTGAAATATGAAATTGATATTGAGCAAAGAAGTAGGCCCATCGAGCTGGTCTACTGTTCCTGCACTCCATGGATTGTAGGACCTGAAGATTTCGATGATCAGTACGGACTTGAACTGGATATTTAGCACTCAGGAGTAGATGTCTCCATTCAGTGAAGGCATGCCGATTAGCCAATAACTCCTCCAGAACTGAGCAGTGAGTCTCGCTGGTGGTCTGGGTCCGTGAGAGATAATCAATGGGATGTTCCAACTTATCATCGGATTCTTGTTTTAAAACTGCTCCTATGGTGTAATTGGAGGCATCAGTTTCCACTAGAAAAGGACGATTTATGTCAGGTTGGGCCAGGATGGGGGCCTGAGTGAATTCTTCTTTCAAGCGTTGGAATGCCTTGTCTTGTGGTATAGACCAGTTAAATGGAACGTCTTTCTTCAGGAGATTAACAATGGGTTGAACAATCTCGGAAAAGGTGGGAATGAATTTCCGGTAGAAGTTGGCAAGCCCCAGGAAGGATTGTATTTTCTTAACAGATGTTGGGGCGGGCCAAGCCAGTATGGCCTTCACCTTTGAAGGGTCCATACTAATTCCTTCTGAACTAAGGACAAATCCCAGATAGTGAACTGATGTAACATGAAACAAACATTTTTCTGGTTTGGCTAAGAGTTGATTTTCACGGAGACGTTGAATTACTGCTTTTACATGTTCTTCATGTTTCAAGGAGTCCTTGGAGAAGATCAATATGTCATCCAAGTAGACAATAACATTGAGAAATAACATGTCAGAGAACACCCTATCCATAAAACGCTGGAAGACTGCGGGAGCATTAGTCAGACCAAAGGGCATGACTAGGTATTCAAAGTGACCAAAGGGTGTTCTAAAGGCTGTTTTCCATTCGTCTCCTTCCCGGATACGGATCAAATGGTAAGCACCACGGAGATCCAGTTTCGTGAATATCACTGCACCTCTCACAGCTTCAAGGATATCTGAGATCAGGGGTAGTGGGCATCTGTCTTTCAGGGTGTATTGATTTAGGCCCCGATAGTCCAGGCAAGGTCTAAGCTCTTTCGTATCCTTTTTTGGAATGAAGAACAATGAAGCACCAGCTGGTGATTTTGAAGGTCTTATGGTGCCGTTCTCAAGATTAGTGTCTAGGTATTCCCGGAGGGCTCTCTTTTTCGGGTCTATGTGGAGGTAAGGCTTGAACAATGGCAGTAGAGGATACATCAGCATACCCTTGATAGATTTCTGGAACGTGTACAATATTGGAAACCATGAGTGGTGTCTCTGGACACCTTGGTAGACTTATAGGAGCTGTGACTGAGGTATCCAGGTTTAAACAATGGTTCATACAGAACTCCGAGCCCAGGAATAAGGATCCGGACGTCCAGTTAATATATGGATTGTGCCTTTGTAACCAGGGCATGCCCAGAACCAAGGGGTAATGGGCTGATTTTATAATGTCAAACAATTCTTTCTTGATGATGAATTATGGAAAGATGGATCTCCCTTGTTTGCAGACTTATGGGTCCTGAGGAAAGAGGTCTTCCGTCAATTGCTTCCACTGGCTGTGAAAAACTTCTTGCTTCATATGGAATGTTATGACTTCTGACCCAATCTTGATCAATGAAGACTCCCATTGCTCCGCAATCCACCAAGGCCAGTATGGGGTAGATCTTGTCCTTGGATGGCGATAAAAAGGGCTGTAATATCACCAATTTGTTTTGGCCAGGAGAGTTCAAGGATGGAATTGATGTGGAGCAAACATCGCTCTCCCGAAACCTTGCTCCATTTAGGATAGGGAGCTGGCGTTTCCCGAGCGTCGGGGAGGAGCCAGAGGACACTCTTTAACTAGATGTTTATCTGAGGCACAATACATGCATAAGCCTGTGTGTATCCTTCTTAACCTTTCCTGCGGGGAAATTGGTCCACGAAAGGCTCCAAGTTGCATGGGTTCAGAATCAGTGCTCGGATTCTTGGCAGATTCTGTCCTTGTAGTATTCTCTGGGGAGTTTCTTTGAATTGAGACCTTATTCTTTTTCTTTTCAGCCTTTCTTTCTTGGATTCTGAAGTCTATTTGCATAGACAAGTCCAGGAGGCCCTGGAATGAATTAGGACGTGCCACCCTGGCTAACTTGTCCTTGATCTCTTCATTTAGACCTCTGCGAAACAAGGTAAAACTGGCTTCCAGGGGCCAGTCCGCCTCTTTGGCTAGCTGTTTGAATCTGGTAACATAGGTCAACATGTCTTGGGATCCTTGTTGGAAGTCAAGTAACTTCTCTTAAGCACCGTGAACCAGCTCTGGTCGTTCGAACATGGTCTTGAGTTCCGCGATGAACCCTTCATAATCATCCAGGAGAGCATCCCCTAAATTGAGTAAAGGAGTGGCCCATGTAAGGGCATTACCGGAAAGATGCGATATTATGAAGCCCACCTTAGCCCTAGGAGTTGAGAAATAGTAGGGCTTGAAGGTAAAATGTACTAAACAAGAATCCAGGAATCCACGTAAGGTCTTTGTTGAACCATTGTATTTATCAACCACTCCTCCCAATAATACGCTGTCCTTGTTCGTGGAGTCACGTGACAAGACAAGCTGTCTTAGCACCGCATTCTCGGCTTTTAAATTCTGCATCTCTGTGGAAAGTTCTTGCATTCTGCGCATCAGGTCCTGAATAGCATTCTCCATGGTAGAATCCGTATTGATCGTTTGGCGTCTCAAACTGTCGAAAATCTCCCCCGTCTCACCTGTGATAGGGATCTCCCTTGTTCGGCCGCAGGACTCTTCCTGTGGATGGTTCGGGTCTTGAATAGGCACGCCCGAGCCTCGTCAGGTCGCAGGACGCGTTCAGAGTTCCGGGAAGTTTGTGGTTCCAGGGTATCCAGGATAGCGATGAACGAGTAAGTAGGGGGGAAATCCAGGAACAGGATAAATGCAAGGAAGGAAGTAAGAGGATCAAAGGAAACCAATGTAGAGAGTAAACACACGTCGGGTCACTACCGAAGATAGCGTTGAGACGCGTGGGCCCGCAGGGGCGTGACCAATTTATAGTACGTGCCACGACGTGAAAGCTAGTGCGTAGCACGGAGCTTCATATGGCCATGTTGGGAGGAACAGGGAGTACAAGCCCTTCGTGACAATGACCATGAGGTCCAGAAGGGGCAATTTCGCCGGGTCATGACACTGAGCCGGCTGTCCCCTGCCTCTTCCAAATGTGGAGTAATTGCGAAAGGACCTACCCCGCCAGGGAATACCTGTGAGGTAGTTTGGAGTTTGTCTAATTGCAGCTCCAAGGGATTTGGCAACCACCTTGGAAGTTTGCAGCTTCTCCAAACTTTCATCAGCTTTGTTCCCAAATAAATGTGCGCCATCAAAGGGCATGTTGAGATGCCTGGACTGTACGTCTGGGGCAAATCCTGACTTTTGCAATCAGGCAAATCTGCGCATCACTGTACTAGCTGCCTTAGCTCTGCTGATACTGTCAACTGAGTCGAGACCAGTCTGGAGGGATTCGCATATTGCGTCTTTCCCATCCTTGACAATGTTAAGGAAACCGTCGCATTACTACCCTTCGGGGATATGGTCAGCTGCCATAGAAATGCACTCCCAAAGCAAGTGTGTGAACCTCGCTAGCATGCATGTAGCATTGGCAGACTTCAAGATCATACTGCCGGCTGGAAAAAACTTTTTGGCCATGGCGTCATAACGTTTGTCGTCTCTATCCTGAGGTATAGTAGGATAGGTATTTTCCCTACTTATGGAAGTGACTTAGTGACTTATGGAAATACCCTCTGGAGCCTCCCAATTAGAACCCACTGGCCTTTGTAAGGCTTGATGAAAAGGGACAATTGGGTCAACCTGTGACCCTCTGTTCAATATGTCGGTAAGATCATCCTGTTCAAAAACAGGTGTAGGTCTTGAACACCCCATGTATTTCATGACCCTTGACATTAGCTGTCTATATGTTACCTCAGCGTGGTCACCAGGTTCTGCTTTTCCAAATTCAACCTCAGGAGAAGTGTAATTTCCACTAGCCTCATGAAGGTATTCTTGTAAATTCTTTATACGCGAGTTCTCAGATACCAGTTCCTCTGGCACTGATGGTGTTCAATATTGTAACCCAAAACGCCTTTCATCAGAAGACAGGGATTTGAAGCAATCTGAACGTGGTAAAGTGGTATAATTCTTCTCAACCACAGTTGACATTATATTTGTCATTACAGGTGCTGAAATTTTCTATGTGGATGGCGATAGCTCTGCGGTTGCGTTGATGGCTTCGACGATGACTTCGACACATGTGGCATCGAGGAAGTCGACACTCGAGGCGTCAATGTCTTCTCCACAGTTATGGGCATTGATTACGCACTTTTCGGTCCTGTCTCAATCAAGTCCCTTGGCGTCGATGGTTTAGTCTTCGAGGTGACATTTTCACGACTCGAGGGATGGGATCGCAAGCTCTCCATTTTGGATGACATACTGAGTGTCTCTGCACCACAGGTTTTGCCTCTCCCAATAAAGTCCCTCCCAACCCCCCCCAAAATGGTGCAAGACAACTTTACATTAAGTAGAAGGCATTTGAGAATGACATGTGCATTTTCTGCTTGCATATTCTTTCCGCTGTGGTGGCATTTTATGGGGCTGCCACACATGTTTGCCTAAAAATATAAAATCCAATAAATGAAAACACTGCAATGACTTTTGCGTTTTTTCCAAAAAAAGTGACCCTATACATTTTCAAAACAAGCCTTATTGGCTTTGGCAAAACCTGTTTGAATTGTTGGCTGGAGTATTCTGGCTGGTAGGTAAGCAATGTGGCAGCTTGGGAACTAAGCAGTACTCTGTAGGTTTAAGAAAGGAGTCTTTATTTATGCAGCAGTTACAGGTAAGTAGCGAAAAGAAGGAGAATCTATATCTAGCAACCCACTGGATAATCCATCTCTTCCCATCCCTACCAATTTACACACCCCAACGTTTGAGTGCGACAATAAGATCTCCCATTCTTGGGTAGGGTGGAAGATGTGTGCACCTAAGTGTTAGGGAGGAGCAATTTCTTTAAGAAGATGACATTGAGCGACTTCCTGAGCTGTAGAAGCAGGGGGACAAGACTGATTTTGACAGGGAGGAGGTTCCATAGTCTTGAGGCATAGACACAGTAGGCCTGTCTTCTGGTTATTTCCTTCCTGCACCAGCAGATTTCAAGTCTGCACACGTCCTTACTTCTGGTGGATCGTAGGCCTTCAGAGATGCCGAGTTTCTCAGTGAGGTAGCTTGGGGACTCCTTCAGCAAATAACTCTGCTAAACCAGGACTGAACACAGGGGAAAAAGAACACAGAATACTGATGAATGCAAGCCACTGATGTATAAGGTGCAATGAACAGTACGCAAAATTTGGAGGAGAGTGGGCACAAGGTCCCTGCACAGAGCACTGACCCAGATGTGTGTCTACAAGGCCGAGGACATTTTTTGACAATTTGTTATGTCATTTGTATGCAACACAAGATTCACTTTTATCATTACCGTATAGTCTCATCATTAGGGGCTGGTAATCCTTTTTACCAGTAATTTGTCTTTGTTGCCACAAGCAATCCAACAGCACAAATATGTACAACTTAGAATTCTGATATCAAACATGCAAAAACGCGATCTTTAGTGAAAGGTGTTAAGGTTTGTGCTCATGAAGATTGACATGACCCCAAAACTTCACATAACTCATATAGCAATTTCAGATGACGAGTGATTTATTCTGCGTGTTCATTTGAATGGGTGGCTCACGTTTTATGTATGCACAGATACTCATTACACATGTTGTAGTGAAGTCACCTTAACCAACTCGCTTTTGGGGCACATAGGGGCTCTGAAGACAAGGGATGAACCCTGCCATGCGATGAGCTACTTAAAGGTGGTAAATGGGGGTGGGAGGAGGGGTTTTGTAATTGGTTATTTATAACGCGTTTAATACCCAGAGGTTTCTAGGAGCGGACCTGGGGATCGAACCTGTGTTGCTTCGCATCTCGTTGCCCCTTAACTATCCTCCCGAGCTCGTCTCTCCACTGTTCCTGGCCCTTTGATAAAATGGTTCCAAAAGTAGACGTTATGCAAAGTCTCCCACAGGGACTTTGTCAGATTGCAGACGCCAGCCTTATACACCTTTCTTCCTCTGTGAATAGTTACATTCTTCCCCTTTGTTATCAGGAGTCACACAGGACACAACTTCCTTTTTCATGAGACAGAGACTGTCCTTTTCAAGGACCATCCTGATATCACAGCAGCGTTGGAGCCTTCCTGACCCTCTATCCAGGAAGGAGAGGTCAGCCCGGTCTACACCTGCAGACTCAATCATGTGCTGGGACTCCTTTTCCCCATCCAACAGACACTGAACAGAGCAGCAGCCAGACTGCCATCTGGCTGGGTCGCCAGTGCCTCCAATTTGTCCTCCAGTCCATGCAATCAGTACCCAAGCACAACTTTACAAACCCTGCAAGGTGTCCCTACACTGGGGGTCCCATGGCAAATGGAACCTAGACTAAGGGCAAGAACTATTTGGCCCTGCTCAGGCCTGACGGAACCACAATCACTACGTTCCCATCCACCTGAGAAGGTGAGCACCACCTCCCAGTGTTCCCTCAAGCTCTCCTTATACTCCCTACGTTTTCTCTACTTTCCATGACCCTCCCACATACCTCCATGTTCTGCCCAATCACTCCCCCACCTCCCCATCCCGCCTTGTAACTCTTTCACTAACCCTACCCAATCATCTGTCCCCAACATCTTCCTCTCACAACTCCCCCACCCCCGTCCCTCTCAAACTCACTCAGCCTCTAAAACGCCCCATCCCACTAAAACAAAGATCCCTTTTGTGCTGCCCACTTTGACTCCCGTCATCCCCAACTCCATGTAATAACCATCACGAAACGTGTATTCCGGCTTGCCACTGTGGCTGCCCCCCACTCCGACTGCTATCTTCTCTCAGTTCAAATAATGAAATAAAAGAAAGTGGCGTTTGCCTGATGATCAGGTAAAACACACCATCAGCCACTTTACTCCCTCCTCTTTGGAACAATTTGGGACTCATTTAGAGTGTAGTGGAATGTAAATTCTGCCAGTTTCCGCTGGTGGAAGGAACCCCATTTAAAGATGGTGGAAGACCTGCAAGTCTCCATGCATTGCCGGGGTGTTGCTAGGTCTGGGAAAGATTTGGGGCTATGCTAATGTCAGGACTGTCGGGACTCTGGGCTAGCTAGCTAGCCTTTTGGTTGTAGCCCCCGAGCTTCTATCCGGACTGGTGGTTGTAGTCAGAGCCACCTGTGGATGAGCAGTGGATTGCTGCCCCCGCATTGTGCCATCCTGCAGGGGAAGAAGGCCAGTGGCGGTGGATGAAAAGGTATGGAAGGGTGCGGGCCCGCCAGCTGTGCAAAGATGGAGCCCCCGCACTCTTGGCAGCCTCCCTGTGGCTGCGACCTCTGTGGGAACATTGCCTCCAGTGAACCTATGCAGCTGTGCTGCCGGTGTTGTGAGCGCCCTGACTGCCGGAGGAGCGGGACTGCTGTGGCGGTGAAGATATGTGGGCCTGGTGGCATGCTATGGCCCCCTAGGCTGCTGCCAACATACTTGGGAGCAGAGCTCGTAGCTCTGGGGGGGCCAGTGGTTCACGCTGTGCTCCTCCATGATGGGTCCTGTAGGAAAGCATGCCTAGCCTGGTGTGAGCTGCCAGCGTTTCTGTGGCTCCTGCCTGCACAGACATGACACATGGGATCAGGAGAGGGCTTCCCCGCTGTTGTTGCGCAGGGTTCAGCGGGATTGTCTCCTGCCCGCACACTGCGCTCACTGCCTATGGACTCCTCTAACCCACCCATTTCTGTTTCTGGTAGCCTTTGAACCAGCAGAAACTCATCCTGTTCCAATTCCTGTATACTTTGTGTGGATCAAGCTTTCTATGGGGCAGCTTAGATTACCGTGATCTGTGGCCTAAAGAGCTGTGGATGTGCTTCTCTCATGAGCTATCTGGCTGCTGGCAACTGCGGGGCAGCAGGGTGGTTCCTCATAGGCAGAGGGCTTGACGACTATTTTTATGAGCAGCATATGGGAGCTAAGACCAAAGCAGTACACTTCGTCCTCCGAATGCTACGTCAAGCACTTCCCTACATACCAACCAAAGATCACGCATCTGTGGTAGGAGCTCTTACAAGTGCCCACTTAAGACTATTGCAATAGTGAATTGTTGGGCATTCCTACCAAACAGCTTCAGCGGCTTCAGAGGGTGCAAAATGCGGCCATCAGACTGCTATTTAGGCTGAGGAAAACTGATCATGTTTCACCTTTTTGCCGAAAGTTGCACTGGCTATCAGTCGATGATCGCATCAAATTCAAGACGGCCTGTATTGTCTATAAATGTGTTAATGACATTGCTCCCTTGTACTTACAAGAGCTAATACAGCCATATCAAGCCACGAGACAACTGCGATCTTGCGATAGACACCTCTTAACCATCCCTCATTCGGCTTTTAGAACCAGAGGTGACAGAAGATTCTCCGTCTTTGGTCCCAGGTTGTGGAATTCTTTGCCGCTATCACTAAGAACTATGAGCTCACTTCTTCAATTTCGCCAGGCACTGAAGACCTTCCTTTTTAGGAAGATGGTCCTATTTCATCTGGGATCCTTTTCTATTTTTGCATCTACCTTTAGTTGTGTCATCTGCGCCGATATACGGTTAATTTCGTTTGGTGCGCTTTACAAATGTAAAAAATGAAAAATCAAATCACAGTTTTATCACCCTATGTCATGGTGACAACAAGGATATCTTCTCTACTGTTCACTACCCTAATCTACTGCATCGCATGGGTGATGCTTAATGTAACCTCTCCAACTGGGCGACTGTGTGTAGCGAAGGCCCAGATCTGTTGGTAGGTTGGTGGCAGTGTTGCTAAACTGATACCCTCTGTGTGGTACCGTTTGCATGGAGTCGCACATCATAACACAATGTTTATAGGCGCATTATAAATACCCAATAAATAAATAGCCTCAAAGTGTGTGGCCCTCTGAGGGTTGGGTGCTAGGGTGTGAGGACTTGAGCCAGCATAGGGGGCGGACCCTACTGCAGAAACATCTTCGGTGTAACCACGCTCGGGTCCCTGTCTCTTCTGTGGCCACAATGGCCAAACAAAGAGATATCTCAACGATGCTGCAACCTGCTGACAAGGTACGGTGTAGTGAGATGATGTCAGCCCAGTTCCATGGGGTTGATCCACTTCAAGCTATGCTTGCGCAAATGTCCACCAAATCAGAAAGACTGCTGGTGGAAATTCGCAAGGAATACCACAAGAGCTCAGAGGAACTCCCACATGATTCTAGCACTAGATAAAAGGGTATCGGAAGCTGAGCAACAGGTTTCAGAGGTGAAGGATACCTTATGCGAACAGTCCTACGAGTTGGACGAGTATTCCAATAGATTGGAGGCCTTGCGAGCGCGCTGCAATGCCTTGGAACATAAGCAGGAGGATGGGAGAATCTATCCCACAGGAGTAACATTCAGATCTGTGGCATCTCTTTAGGGGTGCAGGATGAAGAACTCCCTGAATTTGTGGCAAACCTCTTTCGATTTATCCTGAAGCTACTTGATGACTCCACTATTGAACTGGACAGGATGCATCGCACAAGGACCAAGGCTTCTTCAGCACAGGACAGCCCCCCGGCCTCTCACGTCTCATTTTTCAGAATGAAGGAAAGCATAATGGCTGAGGGCTGACCCTTGCCGACTGTTTCTTTTTTTAACATGTCACTTTTCTTGTACCATGATCCGGCCTCGACGATGCTGGCAAAGCGCAGGGCGTTTCCAGCACTGACTGAATGGTTGCATAGCAGAGAAGTGTCCTACAGATGGGGCTTTCCTACCACGCTTCATTTCACTTACCAGTAGAGGCGATGGACCAAGGGTTTGATGAATGCTGGGGAGGCGGGTAGAGGAGATCCCGCAGAGGAGGTGTTGAGTCTGTGTCCTGGACCGGACACCTCACAAAATGGATGAAGGTGGGCAGGGGGAGGAGGGTGAAGGGTTTGGTTAAAAAGGTTTGAGCAATTTTGCAGTGGGTTGGGAATGCCAGTAATTGTATCTGTGATGAGGTTGCCTAGTTCACTTGTGGGTGGTCTATCTTATTCTACACCCAAAGTTGTGAAGGGGTGGGTTATTGCAGAGGGTGGGGAGAGTTGTGGCACTATTTTGGTGTGTTAAATTGCCTTCCAAGTCGGCTTCCCCAGTGGAGTTAGGTATGCCTGACTATTGCTCCTGTTTGAACACGGTTAAATGTTTAAGGGGGGGGGGGGTAATTGGTGTTGGTGCGTTCTAAATTGCAAATGTTTACTTTGGTATTGGCGTTGGATTACATTTCCAATGAAAGTGTGTATCGAGATGTGATGGAGGAGAGTGCATGGCCTGACTATCTAAGGTGTTCTGGATAAGGTAGCAGAGCTTCCGGGGGTGGTGGACCGGATTGTGATGGGCACGTGGAATGTGCAAGGTTTAACCTTCCTGATGAAGAGAAAATCTATCTTGAATAAGTTGGGGGATATGTCTCTTTCAATAGCTTTCTTACAAGAGATGCATTTGCTTGCGCAGGATGAAAAGCGAATACACACTAGAGCGTTCCCGAAACAGTTCTTTGGCTTTGGTGGTGAGAAGAAACAGAGGTATGGCGATACTGATCAGCGGGCAGGTCCTGATATCCAAGATTAAGATCTTGCTTGACCCTCAGGGGAGATTTGTGTGTGTGAGGTGCTTGCTCTGGGAATGCATGTTCACCTTGGTTTCTTTGTATGCCCCTAATGCTGTGCAAGATGGGTTCCTGGAAAACATTCGCCTTCATGTGCTGGTGCTCAGGGACCCGGTAGTATGCAGCGAGGTGCGTTAGGTAATAGCCCATCATTTTCAGGAAAACAATCATTCGGGCCCTTCCCTGGGGATTGTGTGGGACCGCTATTAAGGCAGTGTTTTGTGGGGAAATGATTAGTAAATCTGCAGCATATACTAGGGAACGACAACTAATCCGGCTGAGTCTTGAGAGGGAGGTAGCACAGGTTGAACGGGAAAATAAGAGCCCAAATATCAGAGGGCCATGGACCTACCACAGCTAACAGTGGAGGAATGCAAGGCTCTGGAAGTCTCGATCGCGTCCAGGGAGGTGAAATGGGCTATTAAAACGCTGAAAAATAACGCCGCGGGTCCGGATGGGTTTACGGCTCTTGTGGTTCCTTCACTGGTAGATCTCTTCAACTCATTTTTGATGTCTGGGAGGGTGCCTCTACAACAGTACTGATCCCCAAACCGGGAAAGGACTTGCCGCTCTGTGAGTCCTATCACCCCATCACTCTTACTAATACACTCAAAGCTTTTCAGCCCGTCGCATGATGGAGATTCTCCCCAGGATTATAGATCAGGCAGGATATATTACAGGTCGCAGCACCCACAAGGTTAAGTGGGGCAGCGCTTAGGGACTGGGATGGGTATCATTGCGCTGGATGCTCAAAGCCTTTGAGAGGGTGGGTTGGGGGTTATCTCTGAGGTGTTCTAGAACGATTTGGATTTGGCCTGGGGTTTATCAAATGGGTTATAGCCATTTATCAGAATCAATCAACCTCTCTCTGCGTTAATGGGCAGTAGTCCGCCAGCTTTCCAATAACCAGGAGTACGAGGCAGGGTTGCCCGTTATCCCCACTGATGTTTGTGTTAAGCATGGAGCCACTCGCTTGCTGTATCAGAGCCAACGCAGAGGGGAATGCAATTGGGCAAGTAAATTACAAGGTTTCACTATGCAGATGACATCCTGCTCACACTGCAAAACCACTGCATGTCATTGGCCCACGGTAACTATTGGATTTTGGTCAGATGTTCGGCTTTAAAATTAAATTTTGACAAGTCACATGATCTGGATGTTTCCCCGAGTCCCTGGGGCAGGGCCCAGATTGGAGCACTGGCCCTGATACCGTGGTCCTGGGATCATATCCTTATCTAGGTGTCCGTATCCCCAGCAGGATTTCAGAGGTCTTTCGCTGTAATTTCCCAACTGTTTCAAGAATTGTCTGATGATCACAATAGGTGGGGTTGGCAGGAGATATCCTGGTTCGGAAGGATTGCAGAGGTTAAAAGGAACCTTATTCCTCGCTTGTTATACCTCTGTTTGGCATTGCCTGTTCGGAAACCCGATGCAGAGATTCGCACACTGCAGGGGAGGATTCTTAAATTTATATGGGGGAAAAAGCAGGCAAGAATCTCCAAGAGGGTGTTACGGCTGCCCACTGGAGTGATATGATATGGCATTTATAACGCGCCTATACACAAGTGTTTCAAGGCGCGAATGGGTGGTCTTGAGGTCTCCAACGTATTCTGCTACAACTTAGTGGCACAGGTCTCACACGTGGTTCTCTGGGGCAACACCACAATGCAGCCAAAGTGTAAAACAACCTGATAAGATCATTTGGCAGCGAGGCTGATTCATCTCCATCATGCAGAGAAGAGATCCCTGATGTCGAACTGTGGATTCCCGCTAGGAACACACTGTATTGTATGGGGAGAGAACCTCACAAATGGGGTGTGGCTTTGGGGGTGGGCCTATTTACACCTACTTTGAACAATCCAGGCTTTCAACCAGGGTGCGATCATAAGAGATTTGAGTCGTAGGAATCCGGTGGTTTGGTGACTCTACAGCTACTATACAGGGATGAGCGCCCACTGACCTTGCAGGAATGTAAGGAAGTCTTTGCCCTGCCTGAAACTGAGCGATTTCTCTGTGCGCAGCTGCGAAACTGGGCTTCTCATCCGCCCATGAAGCACGGAACACTAGTCAACTAAATGCCCTTGAGCTGATGGTTTACAGGGGTTTTTCTGGGGCCGGGCCTCACAACTATATAGGTTGTTGGACAGAGGTGACCCAGTGGTGCGCTTGCTGTATGCGAGTAAGTGGCAAGAGGATTTGGGGGGGGGCAATAGAAGATGAAGAGTGGCTGCGAATATGGGCGAGAATGCATAGATCATTTAGATGCGTCACTGAATGTTCCTACAAGTTCTGTCACAGGTGGTACCTCACGCCAGAGAGGCTCCAGCGCATATCACAGGATTATTCAGCAAACTGTGACGTGGATGAAACGTGGTGGGTTCGCTCTTTCACATGGTGTGGACATGTGGGTCTCTTCTGGAAGGAGGTGTTGTCCAAAATGAGGGAAATCACAGGGTTGTCATTTTCCATGGATAACGAGTGGTGCTCCTAGGTGACACGGGTGATGGAATAGTCCCCCAATAGCCACCTTCTCTTGGTGGCTAAGCTACTGGAAATCTGTGGAAGGTCCAGATGTGGTGGGTACAAATATGAGACATCAAAATCACTGCATTGTGTGAGGGGAGGTATGGCAAATGTGCCAGTCTGGAAGCCAGTCATTGACTTTGTGCTGCCCAGCGGTAGTCGGTAAACCCCCACTGATGCAGCACTTTTCATTGCTGTAAGGAGACTGGTCTACAGGGTGGTTTTTGAGTTTTAAGGTGAAGGACTCTAATGTACTCTTGCGGGGTGGGACTCTGATGTGCTGGATGTTTCCTGCTGCAGGGAACATATTTTTTACTGTCATGTTGTCCTCTTGACATGTGATCTTGGTATTTATGCCTGCGCCATTTCCCACAGTATGTTAAATACATGTTTTTGGGAAAACAAAAGTGGAAAACTGGCAGATTTTGTCCACCACCAAACTTTGAATGAGGCCCTCTCACTATCCATCTTCTTGCCTACCACTCTTGCTATCCTCCTATCGCCCACCTGATCGCCCACCCGCCACAATCTACCTCTTCTCTGATCTTCACCCGTTACCTGAATATATTCCAGCTGATTGTGCTGTAGTCATAATGGGTGACCCCAACCTATGCAATATGACCAACCCCCATCAACTATATCTGGACTCCAGTCTCTGGGCAATCTACATAACCTTCATACTAGACAGTCTCTTCCTATCCTCCACTCTTTTTTTTAAAATTTCTTTTATTGATTTTATACAAACAAAAACAACGAAAACCAAACAAGCAGCATAATCATAATGGTCCAATTGCACATCAAGTGATCGTAGTCACTGCTCCCATTATCCCACCCTCCCCCCGTGAGCCTATTTGTCCATCTCTTACAGTGTTTGGCACATGCGGTTGAGTTTCGTCTTCTCCGGAGTCATTTGGGTTTGATGTTACTTCAAACAATTGTGTTATTAGCGCCTTCCAGGGCAATAGGGTGCCCACCTCCCCCTCATCAGCCCGGCTGCTCGCCTCTTGCCATGCCACCGTTTCAGCCTCCGCCCATTTCTGTAGATCCTTCCACCATATATCCACCTTAGGTTTGTGGCATTTCTTCCACCCCATGGCGATCCTACGTTTCGCCAGCACATAAGCCAGATTTTTTAGTTTCTCAATCTGTTTGAGTTTCCGCGGCCTGGGGAACCCACCCAGTAAGCAGGCCCAAGCCGTGTCTATAACCAGAGTAACCCCTTTATCAGCTAGTTTCTGCGCCACATCACTCCAGTAGCATCTAATAATCGGGCACGACCAAAACATATGTGTCATGTCGGCGTTTTCTAGGTTACATTTAGGTTACATTTAGGACACACTTGTATGCCAGCGTTTCGGAACTTAGATATCCTCAAGGAGGTCATATATGCCCTATACGTTACATACAGCTGAATTTGTTTTAATCTGGCATTTCTAGATACTTTTTTGTGGTAGCCCAGGGCACGCTCCCACATCCCGTCCTCCATCGGGGCCCCCACTTCCATCTCCCAGTCCATCTCCCAGTCCAATCTCAGATGCGTCAAATCTTTCCCCACCTTAGCCATCACCATCTCGTACAGTCTCGAGATCTCATGACCTCCTTCAGACATGTCATACATTGTTTCCAAAACTGCATCTGGTTCTTCTATCAGAACTGTTTCTGGCCAGGTGCCCTTAATCATTCGCACCAGTCTAATGTATGTGACGTATTGCCCCGTGTGTAGCCCCACCTCTTTGTTGAGTTCTATAAACTCCTTAATGGTTCCCTCCTGCCAGACATCGCCTAACGTCGCCAGCCCCACCGATTCCCAGTAGTTCCTAACTATCACCCTTAGCTGTTCATCTCCCCCTGTTAAAGCAACCAACGGATATTGGACCTCCATTAGGCGACAAGCCCTACGCCAAATTTCCCGCCCCAGCTTCAACATTGCAGGGCGCCCCCTCATGTCAGTTTCAGCCAGATCATTTCTTTCAAATAAAACGGGGCAGTCCTGCCCAAGTACCCTGTGCTCAGGGGTAACTTCATCGGAGAGCCACTTAGCCACATATTGCAATTGTCCTGCCAAGTAATAAACCTCAAAATGGGGCAGTCTGATACCTCCTTTTTCATAAAAGTTCTGAAGTTTCCAGAACGCCACCCTATTTCGGGTACCGTGCCACAAGAAGTCCCTACACATGCTGTTCAATTTACTAAAAAACTTCTTGGGTATTATGTGTGGGATATTGCTAAAGTAATGCAATAGCCTGGGCAGAACTACCATCTTGAGCATAGCCCCCCGCCCCATCATCGCTAAGGGCAATCTTGCCCAGAACTGCATGCTGTTTCTGATTTTCTCAACGGCTACTTCCGTATTGTGTCTGTGTTCGTCCTGCGCCGTGTGATATATATCTATGCCCAAATAGCGAAAAGAGCGCGTTGCCCATGGTACCTGTAGCACCGGCAGACCTCCTGCAGGGATCCCCCTATAGCTACCTAATGGGAACATGACAGACTTTTGGGGGTTTATCGAGATGCCCAACAACTCTGCATACCTTTTCATCACTTCGAGTATATATAAGAGGTTTTCTTCTGGGTGTTGTAAATATAGCAACAGATCGTCCGCGTACAAGGATATCAGGTGTTGTTCCCCTCCCACCTCAATGCCAATCGTCTCGTATTGTGCCCTAAGGTATATTGCCAAAGGCTCCAGGGCCAAGATGTAAAGCATCGGGGACCAGGGGCACCCTTGTCTGGTGCCTCTGCCAAGTTGCCATCTTTCGGATATCACCGCTCCAGTTCGGCACCCTGGCGAGCGGCTCACTATACAACATCTTGGCCCACCTGACATAGCACGGCCCCATTCCATACCCTTCCAAAGCAGCCAATAGCCATGACCACTTGACCGAGTCAAAAGCCTTGACCGCATCTAGAGACACTATTGCCATCTCACCCTCGTTTTTGACACCCCACTCGACTACCCGATGAAGTCGCCTGTGGTTGTGTGTAATGTTCCTGTTCGGGACATAACCCGTCTGATCAGGATGCATGAGTCCACCAATCACTTTCCGCAATCGGTTCGCAAGAACAGCTGTGAGGATCTTGCTGTCTTGATTGAGCATCGACAGGGGCCTGTAGGAACCAACTCTGTGCTCCGGTCTATTGGGCTTGGGTAGCGGTATTATAATCGCCTCTCTAAGTGACTCAGGCAACCGTCCTATCTCAAACGCTTCGTTCAACATATCCAGCATGGGGGGGGGAGGATTTCCTCCTTGTATACTTTATAAAATTCGCTGGGGAGCCCATCTGCCCCTGGGGCCTTACAAGTGGGCAGCTGCTTTACTACCTCTTCTAATTCTTCCAACGTTATTGGCTCATCTAACTCCTCCCTCTCTTCGTCGCTTATCTTGGGCATCCCTATGTCTTCTAACGTTTCGTTTATCATGCGCTGGTCACCTATCTCATCATCTCCATACAGCACTTTGTAATATTCCACAAATTCTTTGTTAACACCCTCTTGCGTGGCCACCTCCTCTCCGTCCTCCCTAATAATGGTCCTAATCGGGGATTTAGGGGTCTCGCTTTTGTATAGCCAGGCCAAAAGGCGGCCCGTCTTGTCTCCCCCTGCGTGCTGCCTCTCGACATATTTTTTATAATTAAGATTGCAGAGTCTTTCCCAGTGCCCTGCGCATTGTTGCTGTAGTTGGAGTACCTGCTCCGTGTCTACCTCTTCGCTCTTCAGAGTTGTTTCCAGCTCAGTTTCCGCCCTCTGTAGGTCGGCCAAAACCCCACTCTGTAACCCTCTTGACTTAGCAATGGCCGCCCCCGCATCACCACCTTAAAAGCTTCCCATAGTGTGCCCGCAGAGTCAACACTCCCAGTATTTTCTACAAAAAAGTTGGCAATCTCCTCTCTTATATCTTCTCTAAAGATCGGGTCTTTGAGGGCCTCCGCCCGGAGGCGCCATGTAGGGATTTTCGCCCTCGGGGGGCAATATTGCCAACCAAAGGTCAAGGGCGAATGATCCGAGAGGACCCTGGCCTTGTATTCGGTTTGGGTAATCTCGGCCATCACATCTGCTGTAACAAAGACATAATCGAGCCTAGTGTGCAGTTGGTGCGGGGACGAATAGTGTGAGTATTGCCTCTCAGTGGGGTGTTTCATCCTCCACGCATCTGTGAAACCAAAATCCCTTAGCAGCGTCCGCAACGCTCTCGCCGCTGGGCTAGGCTTATTTACCCTGTCATCTGACCTGTCCACCGCCAGATCCAACACACAATTGAAGTCCCCTCCCCAGATCACCGCGCCCCCCATACACACACTAAGATTGGCACTCAGGGCTCTGAAATATGCTGCTGTGTTTTGGTTGGGGGCATACGTGTTTACTATGCATACCTCCCTGCCCTCTACCAGCCCTCGCAATATAGCCATCCTTCCATCCGTTTCCACCACCTCCTGTGTCAGTTTGAATGGGACATGCGATGCCACCCAGATTAGCACCCCCCGGGCATATGCAGAGTATGGCGAGCCCACTACGGTCCCTTTCCACTTTCTCTTGACTAGGTCCAACTTCTCCCGCGTCAAATACGTTTCTTGTAGTAATGCAATATCTATTTTCTGCCTTTTCAGATACATCATGATCTTGTTCCTTTTCAGGTAGCTGTTAAGGCCCCTGACGTTCCACGTTATTATCTTGAGGTCCCCCATAGGTCGTTAATAAGCACCCACCAAATTCCCCATAGATCATGTCCCTTCATGCACCGCGTGTGCCGCAAGCTGGTTCTCCCAAATAGGCTCAACTCAAAACTTATGCTCCCCATAACCACACACACACTCAACTCCCCATCCCCCAACTTTCTGCCCTCCCGCCCCTCCCCCCTCAGTAACCTCCCCAACAGTTGCCCAGCTCCATTCCTGGATCTCAGGCATCCCCACATCTAGCCCTGCCGAGCGTTAGCCGCTACTCAGGGCTCAGTAGGATATAGCCGCCCTAATGGCCGCTGAAACTAATAGTCTATTGGGGTAGGTCGTCCGCGTTCTGTTGCTCCTCCCAAAAAAAACATTACACAATCGATTGCCAAACCGTTACCGATTACAGTTATATTCTAGTCTGAATCGAGCACCTGGCTCGGATCGTGTAAAAAGTTCAGTTAGGCACAGCTTCTTCATACAATCAGGGTCCTTTTCCTTACTGGATTTTCATGTGGTGTGATCCTGCCGATCCCGATCTGCTTCTTGTTCCGGGCAGCCCTGCAGGTCCAACCATGTGACGACATCCTCGGGGGCATCGAAAAAGAGCGCTTTGTTCATATGTAGCACTTTCAACCGTGCCGGGTACAGAAGCATATATCTGATTCCTGCTGCCCTCAGCCTCCTTTTGACGGCTACATAGCTGTACCTCTGCCTCTGTACCAGCATCGTGTAGTCCGGATACGCTGTGATGTTAGTGGATGCTCTCTTGATCGTGCCGCCCTTACGAAAGTATTCGAGGATCTTCTCCCTATCTTTGTAGTTTAGGATCTTCGCGATGATCGGTCTTGGTGGGGCCCCCGGCCGGGGCTTCCTCATCAGGGCGCGGTGCGCCATCTCCACCGTAAATCCCTGCGAGAGATTACCAGCTACGATCTCTTGCAGGATCATGTTTTCAACATAGTTTGTGGGATCTTGGCCTTCTTCTCCCTCCGGAAGGCCAACCACGCGAATGTTTCTCCTCGCTCTTCCTTCCGATTTTCCAAGTTAGCGACCTGTTGTTTTAAGACATGGATCTCCTTCGCATTACTCGTGCTAACATCTGTATTAATCTTCACCCCACTTTCCAAACCGCTGGTCCTTTCTGCAAGTGCCCTAACATCTTGGCGAAGCAGGGTGAGTTCTGTGCCTACGGCATCGATCTTATTCTCCAGAGCTGTGCGTAGCTCCGCCATGGCCGAGTCCCATTTGGCGCTTAGCCCCGTTATAGCTTCAAGGATCTGGTGCTTCTCCCCTTCGGGGGCATCCTCCGCGGGGGTCTCGATCGCGCCCTGCACAGATGTTGAGGGGGTCTGTTGCGTTCTCGTGAAAGTCTCCATCGTGGGTTGCTTGGTCTTAGCTCTCAACCCTTTAGCTGACATGGCGCTTTCTCGCTGCTCCTGTGTGCCTTTGCTTTAGTGTTGTTGTCGCACCGTCCACGGTCCGGCAATGGTCAGGCATTCAGGTCGCCAAACGCACATTAGAGATGGCACATCGGATTGTCTTGTGGATGGGCTATGGCTTTGCACTCCCCATGCAACTTCCACAGGCCTCGTCACCCAAGCATCCAATGTCATCCCCTCTTACGGTCAGATCGCCGAGGCTCCATTCGCATATATCAGGCCGGGCGCTTTCATGGGTTCGACCACTTCACCATATCACCCAATTGTGTTGCTTCTCCAGGCATGTACCGCAGCCGTGTCCCGCAGGTCCAGGGAATCAGTTTCATTTCCCCTCGAAGGCCTTTCCTTTGTTAGCCGCCATCTTGGTGTTGCAGCAGCCCCACAATCGCACCGACAAAACCATGTATATCTCACGATTCTCGGGGGCTATGAGTTTTTCCAGTGAGCTTCACGTATCTTGCAGCTTCCGACACCTGACCCTTAAAGTTCTAGGCGCTCGTTGCAGTTTTAGTAGGTAGATTTGGCAAAAATAGAGTTGGATCATCAGGAGCTCCTCACGCAGCACGTCCTATTCCATGGCCAGTTAGCCACGCCCCCCCATCCTCCACTCTTAACCTCTCTGCTCACTGTTGACTATGTTCCTCTGACCATTCACTTACTCATCCACTTCACTAGCTCTGTTCAGCCTCCATTCTTGCTACACACGCCCTAATACATCATGAAAAGAAAACGCAAGCCTGACTGCACGGACCCCTATCTTGTCCAAGATTGTTCTTCCATGTGCTCACGCTCAAACTCACTTTCACTGAGCTCAATGCTGCATTGGCTTCAATATCGCAGTGACTAAAACTAGCTCTCCCACTGCTTCATGCCCTCTTACTCATCCATCTCAACATTGAGGGCAACAATGGGTCTCCATCTAAGTTGCTGATGCAAAGCTCCCTTGCCTTTTCTGATTGCAGTTTACAAAGACTGTCTCCTTGCCCTCACCACCCTCTTGCCTTCCACATCCTCATACTTTGCCCTGTATACCCTTCAGTTCCTTCGTTGTCCTCTCTACCCCATTTTTGATTTACCTCCATTCAATTGATACATTAGTACCCCCAATTCATCAAGGAGCATGCATGAGTCAATGCTACTTAATACTCACTATTTCAAAGCCTGCTATAAAATTGCCACAGACATACCTACCTTAAACAAATACCCACAGCAGAGCCCAGCAATCTCTCATTCTACAGACCGGTCCCGCTTCTAGTCTACCACTCAAATATCCTTAAGGGAACTGTTAATCTCATTGTCCATTGCTTCAGTGAACACTCACTATCTGATCCCATCAGTGTGTTCTCGTATTAAAAATACTACACCGAAACTGCTGCCACCCAAGTGTTTAACTTTCAGATCACCCCTCCATTTTGATTCTACGTGATCGCTCATCCACCTATCATTGCCATCTGTTATTGGTAAAAAACATATTCTTTATTAGCACCAAATATGAACTTACAGTAGCCGTTTAATTTTGCTGTAGTTTGAACAATACAATGTTCATTATTTTCACAAAAGGATAGTTATGCTGATTTTGGTTCTAAAAAGTTGAGGATTAGTTTATGGTCCCAATATCTTTCCCACAACACAGTACATGAGTCCTTGTTACTTTTATCAAAATCGTTTTAGCCAGTATTGTCCATCGACACCATATCTTTCTTTAATTTAGACAAAGGGATTACATGTAATGCATGCACATGATTTAGTTGGCAACTCATGACAGTAAGATTTATTAACACAAATCATATTTATAGTAAATTGTGGCTTTTAGGCATAACTGCTTCTATTTATGGTATGTTTACAGCAGACTAAAAGTGCTGAATCTTCCAACAGGTGTTTCTTTATCCAAAAACCAATCTCATAACTTCATAGTTTTGATGCAGTGCTTTGGAAAAGCGGTCTCAGGTACTTTTCATAGACCGGGTTCACCTGGGAAAACAAAAAAAATAGCAAATGAGCATGTAGCAGCAGCAATGCAATTCCATCCAATAGCACATCACAACAGCTTTTTGTCATTTTGCATAAATGGGATGTCTATGACTGAATTCTACATTCAGTTATATGCTTAGAATAATCTAAGTTAGATTATCACGGTTACCAAAACATATTTGTTTATGAAGCATGGAGCAACCTTCAATTCTAATGCTCAGTGACATGGTAACCTTTCAATTTCTTTTTATGCCTGACAGATCAAGCGTTTGCTCTCTGAGGATCAGCTACTGCACAACAATAGAAACAGGAATGTATGTTTGCTTAGAGCATGATACGTAGCATGCACCTTTAGTGACATCAGGACACCTTCTGATGCACAAGTTTATTACATTTTTTTAAATTGTCCTTATTGGGTTTTTGAATCATAAATAACAAAATGTTGAACAGTAGAGTAATAAGCAGGTTTAAACAACTTTTCACGGATGAACAACCACATACCTCCCCTACCCCCTACCTCCCCCATACACGGATAAGCTTTAAGGGCACGATGGATCTTATAGTATGTCTAGTATTCTGAAATGTTGAGGGCCATATTTTTCAGTGTGGTCTCCGTGGAGGAAGTCCAAAATCGTGCCCCATTCAGTAGAGAATTTGGGGTTCCCCCCTTGAATTGCATAGGTAACCCATTCTAGGGAGCCAAAGTTCCAAAGTTTATTGTACCAATCTCTTATGTGAGGTGAGTCTTTGGATTTCCAATTCTGCGCTACCACTAGAAGGGCCACTAATTGAATCAGATATAATGCCTTCTTTTTGTACTTTGGCCATACGTTGATGTCTGTGTAGAGAAGAAGCCAAGTACCCCCACCAAAAGCCGCGCCCCCATGTTGCCTATATGTTGGGGATCGGAAGTTGACACACGTGCAGTACCAGTGACGATGCCTGTACCGCAGAAAATCATGGAAATAAGGTATCCATTAAGGAACCCATATATGCATTCACGAATATAAGATGGCCATTTCAACGAAATCCCGGAAGATGTGTGAAAAAGAAGGCTGGTCACGTCATGCAAAGCAGGGCTGACACACCCAGAAAAGAGGCAAGTGGCTGAAGAACATAGGCACTCTATAGAATCTGAAGAGGAGGTGTTAAAGATGAGCATCATTTCGGGCTCGAGATGAAGATGCTCATGCTACAGAAACGATGAAGAAAATGCAAAGCCATTTTACAATTGTACAGACGCAGTAACGCAAGTAGACAAAGTAATCTTATGGCTGGCTACGGAGAGAATAGATTGCAGCGATGCGCCAACGTATATACATAAGTGGAATATGGATGTTGCACAAATGCACTTTAGCAGAGTCTGGACCCTGTGAAAAAGACAGGATTTCAGTGTGGCGCAGTTGGAAAACAGCTAACGGCAGAGGAGAATCCAAGAAAGGCTTGGCTGGCCCAGCACCAAGAAGTCGAGGCCACCGTGAGCCTGGGTGTTCATTCAGTAGCTACAAAATGTGTGAAAAATACAAACCCCTGTCTAAGTTGTGGTGGAAGAACACTGAAGACGTCAGAAGTTCATCATTTAATAGTATTTAATATAGCAAAAAGCTCTGAAACACGGTCTTCAGTCACATGGTCAGATGAAAATAGACATTGGGTCGAGCTACACCAAAACCAAGAGACAAACTATGCCTATACTCCCTTTTATGCTCAGGTACAGAGAACATTTACAAGACCAAGTTCAAAGCTTAATTGACTGGCATACTGCAAGAGTGATGATGGATGTAAGACTAATTGGGTGGGAAGCTATGGTCAAGACCAGCCCACGAGCACCTGGGGTACCAGCCTGCATGCTGCTAGCATGTCTGGATTACAGAGGGGTATTGCATACCAATTAGAGAGGGCCACGTAACAGAGCCCTATCATTTGTATAATCAATAAAACGTTGTGTCATTTGTGACGTTGTAGATAACATGTACTAAAGGAGGGCTTAGTTGCCCACCTGATGTTACAGATCCAATCACTATCCCTGTCAAGTATGGAACATATACTTAGATGTTCCATCTAAGCCATGGGTGCACAACATACGGCCCGCGGGCCAGTTGCGGCCCGCCATGCTGTTTTGTCCGGCCCGCGAGGCACAAACACTTTCCTAATGGAGTGCAGCCCGCAAGCAGCATCGCCGCCCTCCATTAGGAAAGTCTTTGTTGTTTTCCAGGCCGGACAAAACAGTGGCCCTCATTGGCTCAGCACACACGCACCACGTCGCTCCTACGAGCCACATAGTGAGTGTGTGCTGCACCGATGGAGGGCCAGCACTACGGCTGGCGTGGCCAATAATGCTTGATGCCGGAAGGCATTTCAGCCTTGCTGGCCACGCCAGCCGTAGTACCACTCACCTCGCCAGCGTTCCAGCTTACCTGTCTTTCAGCACGTCCGGTAAGTGGTCTGTTTGTTTGTGTTTCTGTGTCGGGTCTGTTCTGCTGTATGTTTGTGTTGTGTATGTTGAGATGGGGGGTTGGGAGGCTGTCGGATGTGTATGAATGTTTGTTTTTGAATGTTTGTGTTGTGTAAATTGAGATGGGGTGGGGGTTTGTCGGATGTGTATGAATGTTTGTTTTTGAGTGTGTTGTGTATGTTTAGATGGGGGTGTGGAGGGGGTGTCAGATGTGCATGAATGTTTGTTTTTGAATGTTTGTGTTGTGTATGTTGAGATGGGGGGTGTCGGATGTGTATGAATGTTTGTTTTTGAGTGTTTGTGTTGTGTATGTTGAGTTGGGGGGGCTGGGGGGGTCTCGGATGTGTATGAATGTTTGTTTTGAGTGTTTGTGTCGTGTACGTTGAGATGGGGGTGGGGGCTTGTCGGATGTGTATGAATGTTTGTTTTTGAGTGTTTGTGTTGTGTATGTTGAGATGGGAGTGGGGGGTTTGGGTCTGTATGGGTGCATGCTTGAGAATGTGTGTGCTGAGTTGGGGGGTGGGGGGTTCGGGTGTGCATGGGTGCATGCTTAAGAGTGTGTGTGCGCTGAGTTGGGGGCTGGGGTGGTTCGGGTCTGTATGGGTGCATGCTTGAGAGTGTGTGTGCTGAGTTGGGGGGTGGGGAGGTTCGGGTCTGTATGGGTGCATGCTTGAGAGTGTGTGTGCTGAGTTGGGGGTGGGGGGGTTTGGTTCTGTATGGGTGCATGCCTGAGAGTGTGTGTGCGCCGAGTTGGAGGGGTGGGGGGTTCGGGTCTGTATGGGTGCATGCTTGAGAGTGTGTGTGCTGAGTTAGGGGCTGGGGGGGTTCGGGTCTGTATGGGTGCATGCTTGAGAGTGTGTTTGGGGCATAGTGTTTGGTTGGGGGTGAGGGACATGGGGCATAGTGTTTGGTTGGGGATGAGGGGGTCATGGGGCATAGTGTTTGGTTGGGGGTGGGAGCCATGGGGCATAGTGTTTGGTTGGGGGTGAGGGACATGGGGCATAGTGTTTGGTTGGGGGTGAGGGAAATGGGGCATAGCGTTTGGTTGGGCGTGAGGGAGCCATGGGTCATAGTGTTTGGTTGGGGGTGGGGGACATAGGCATGGGGGAGTGTTTGGTTTGGGGTGAGGGGGCCATAGGGCATAGTGTTTGGTTGAGGGTGAGGGGGCCATGTGGCATAGTGTTTGGTTGAGGGTGAGGGGGCCATGGGGCATAGTGTTTGGTTGGGGGAGAGAGGGCCATGGGGCAAAGTGTTTGGTTGGGGGTGGGAGCCATGGGGCATAGTGTTTGGTTGGGGGTGAGGGGGCCATGGGGCAGAGTGTTTGGTTGGGGGTGGGTGTTAGGCAGAAACCTGTGCAGTTCCCTCTGGGACCACTGCAAAAGATTTAGGACTACAGGTGTTTGGCAGTAAACCCACTTGGTAGCAGTCTGTACCACACAGATTCACTTGGTAGGTGTGGCTGAGCAGTCAGAATTCCCTCAAGAAGAGTTAGACAGTATACAGAGTATTCACAATAGGTCAAGAGAACACAATAGAACAAGTAAACACTGACCAGGGCTTGGTGTAAAAGAGATATAATTATTTATTTAAAACCACATCTAGAAAAACACACAGGCACTAATAGTAAGCAATTCAAAAACACGGTCACTAAAAGATATACACTCCCTTAAAAGAATATTAGACAAGTCTTAAGTAAAGCCCCACTTATTTTCAGACAGCGGTGAGCGCTTAACGTAGATGGCACTCTAATAATTCGTTTTAAAAGGGAGAGAAAAGCAGAGAATCAATTGAAACAGATCCCAACACTTTTTCACGAACACAACAAGGGAGGAAGGCAAAGTAACACTAGGAATTCAGAGTCAGTAGGCCGGATCCGCTTAAGAGGATCCAAACGAAATGTGTCCAAGGTCACACGGTTGCAGTGCACAAAAGTCTTGTAACGGTTCAAAAAGGAGTTGGATCAAAGAGAGGGACCAGTTAGAGGGTCAAGGCGGCCAGCCCGGTCCAGAAGGTTAAGGGGTTATTATTACCTTGTAGCAATCTTTAGAAAGGGAGGCCTGGCGGACACGGTGAGAACACTCCAGCGGGGGCAGTTGTTCCTGGCAGCGGATGCAAGTCGGTGCTTCGTCTGGGGGAAGAGAGGATCTCGTCGGGGAGGAAGACAGGAGACTGTTGCGCTGCCAGGGAAGAAACCAGCCGCAGAGTTTCTCAGGTACAAGGAGCGGTCCGTTGATTCGCGGTTCAGTGGTGAGTGGCTATCCGGCCGCCGGGGTGCTTGTCAGGGGCAGTTCGACCACAAACCGGTCTGGGGTGCGAACAAAGAAGGTAAACTGGTTGTGCCCACCAGTCAGGGGAAGAAGCCTCTCCAGCCGGGAGATCTTCTCTGTCGTCGGGAAGTGGTGAGTCGGTTCCGCAGGGCTCCACCGGTGGTGTCGTCGTGGTAGGTCGGCTCAGCTTCTCCCTCGTCGGATTCTCAGGTCTTGTGGCGACTTCTGAAGTTCCAGTCTCCAAAGCCCTGCTTTTATGCAGCATACCCCCATTCACTCAGCCTAGCTGTCAATCAAACATGCTAAGTGCCGGCTCACCACTTGGGCCAATCACACAAGAGTGCGACTTCAGTTACCAAGAAGGGGCGAGAATAGCCACAAGGAGCGTTGGTGGAGATTCATGTTGAGGCCGGCCAATCAGTCAGTCTGTTTTATGTTTCGTATGTGGTAAAGAAATTATGATATATTGAAGAACGAACAGTAGTAGACTGCGGTAGAAGGCTGAAATATGATTATTTAATTGACTAATAGTACGAAAGATGAAGGATTATATCCATTGAGATTTTAAGGCAGCGACAGGGTACAGTAATCCGATAGATGAGCCGCCTGCGTATAGCAGCGACGAGAGTCCAAAAAAGACTCCAGAAAGGGATGTGATCTCTAAAGTCCCACAGGACAAAGAGAAAAGCGAACGACCAGGTATGACTTTGGATATAGAAAGAGAAATAAAGAGCTGGAAAGGCGAAAAAGATAAAGCTGACGAGGTAGCGCTCATACAGAACGAATAGATGGGTGGTCAGATATTGTTCAAACTTGATGGAAAGAGCATTGAGGAAGTATGGCAAAGGGAAGATCAGGATGAGCAAGATAAAGACAGAATGAGGGAAAAGATTGAAAGATGAGGCTAAAAGAAAGAGTAGACAAAGGCGGGAACAACTATATCAGGACCAAGAGTTGAGAGAGGAGGAAAGGGCAGAAGAGCAAAGAAAATATGACAATAAGCAAAGAGCAATATAAGAACGAGACAGGGTAGAAAAAAGAAGAGAAGAAGAGGAAGAAAAGAAATTGTGAGATAAAAGGATAAAAACAAAGGGCAAACGAGAGAAGAGAAGTGAAGGGACAGGAAGAGGAAAGGGTTAGGGAGGAAGCAAAGAAACTAAGAAAATTTGACGAGGAAATGGAACGAAAGAAGGCAAAGGGCACACAACATTAATCGCATGGAAAAAGAGCTAATGGAACCTGGTCCAGTCGTGCATGGGAGGACAGAGGAGTTCTTCCCGGCATAAGAACCAATGCCAGGACCCTGTAGAGTAGATTTAGAAGATCATTTTGATATAGGAGCTATCGGAGACAGAACCAAGAAGGCTTAGGACAAAAAGTGTATTGAGAAATAAAGGGAAAGACGATTGATTTGAATGTGCTCAGTCGAGAGGCAAAGAGGGGGGCCTGTTCAGCTTCGAGCAGAGAGCTTCGTCTTTGGACAGGCTGACTCTAAACAGAGGCGAGAAAGAGGGAAGCCACACTAGTTGGGGACAGGATATGTCAGACAAAGAAAGGGAAACCTTCCAAGGGGAGGAGGGTGCTGGAGCATGTGGTCCCGAAGGGTGTTCCCAGACAGATAAGGAGGTGAGGTGGTCGGATCTGAACCTACCTAAACCAAGGACGCCAGAGCCTCTGTCACGGCCAGATCGACCGAAAGGCGACCTCTTAGTGAGGGGGCAGGGGGGTTTGCCACCCTATATAAACAGCATAAGGTCATTACCAGGAAGAAGGCGGTCAGGATCCATTGTCCCTGCTATGAACAGGCAGACGATGGGAGACGATTGCCATTTTGGGTTTCGCAGTTCCCCTTGTTTGAAAAAGGAGGGGCCAGACCACAGTATATTCCGTGGCCCTAGAAGGATAAGGATAATTTAAGGTGTAAGCTCCCAAGATTAACCTCGGGTGCCGGAAAATGGATCTATGAGTTAGAGAAAATGACAGGCGGAAAAACGCTAGCTATATAGAATGGGGAATTCTCAAGAGGGGAGACCACTTATCCTCCATCATATAGCCTACAAAGTAGGTACGGGTTTGCCCAAAATCAGACAGTGTATCAAGCACAAGCACTGAGAATGCAATAGGCCTTGCAACCACAGCAAGCACTAATGAATCTTAAACAAGGGCAGTCACAGCACGCACCCATGCAGATACTGCAGAACGCAAACACAGGACAGTTACTGACTCCTAGAGTAAGGGGTGTCACTGTCAAGGTTGGGAATCCTTTCACGGGCACAGGAATAAGTATGTACCCACAATGAGACAGCTCACTTGGTGACATGATGTGTTCAGAACTATCGGTGATGCCAAATCCTCAAGAGGAACAGAGGGTTGATGTTACCATAGGAGGCAAATCCTTTTCTTTTTTAGTAGACAGGTGCAAATCGCTCATGTATACTGGAGGGAAAATTTTCATTATCGGGTAATGCCATGAATGCTCAAGGGTTCTCGGGAGCTACAAGTATAGTTCCTTCTACTGAGAAATTGCCAGTCTCTCTAGGAAAATGTGATAGGACTGTTCCGTTATTGTATTCAAGACAGACACCAGGTAATATATTGGGCAGATATTTAATGACAAAGTTAAACATGACGATTTCCTTCACTGATGAAGGTATAATGTGTTCAACGCCGGGAATATGTTATTTAAACGTGGGAGAATTTATCATGGCATTTACAGGACAAATAGCCATACGAGAGATGCCGTTAGAACCAGAAGTGTTTCACTATGGGGTATGCATTTTGTTAACATGGACACCCGGTTTAGTGGGCAAGATTATGAGAATACCTGATGAATTTCTGTTCAGGCCACAGATACCTATGGACGAAGAGGGGGGACACGTTTTTCCCTTGGAATTACAAGCAGCTGTAGTGCGAGGAGAATTGGCCATGCTTGAAGGCTGGGATTGAGGCATGCCATGGAGAACAGCGATTGCTATTGAGGGAGGTTACAGATTGACTGACGTCACTGACGAGGCTATGTTCAAAGATGACCTGTCAGTTGACGAACTAGTGTTCAAGATGAGAATGATATATTGGATCAGGACAGAAAGACGCGAGGTTCAACAGAAAATGATAGTACGGCAACGTCCGCCATTCTTTGGTGAAGATATGGCAAAAGTGCCAGTTTCTTTATGGACTACGGGCCCCTATGACTTGGCCTGTTAAAGGGGGTTGGAGAAGTTAAGATCAAATTGAAGCCAGTAGCAATTTTACCTCAAGCAAGGCAGTATCCCATGTCTTGAAAGGCCGCCAAGGGTATTCCTAAGACAATATTGGCCATGATGGATCAGGCCATCTTAGTGACAGAGTCACCATGCAATACCGCAGTGTACCCTATCAAAAAAATCTAGCAGGGGGGCGTGGCATTTAATTCAAGATATGAGACCAATTAATCAGATTGTAGAGGCAGAGTTTTCTTTAGTTCCTAATCCGGCGACGATCCTATGTAGTATCCCGGTTGAGGCGCAATACTTTACTGTGATTGACTTGAAAAATGCATTTTTCTCAATCCCGTTGCATAAAGATTCCCAAGATTAACATAATTTTACAGTCCGTCGGACTAAGATGAAAAGTACAAAATTACCTCAAGGGTATTGCAAGTCACCATCGATTTTGAATAGGGTCCTGCAGATGGACCTAAGCAATATTGATTTGCCAAGTGTCGCGTTGCAATACGTAGATGATATTTTGGTCTGCGGCACATCAGAAGAAGAGGGCAGACGTGACTCAGTTCAGCTAATGACTATTCTTGCAGAGAAGGGATAAAAGGTGGACAAAAAAAAATTCTTTTGCAGTATTGCTAAAAGAAGTGTTATATATAGGACAGTTAATCTCGCATGAAGGCAAGAAATTTATACCTGAAAGGGCGAAGGCAATTTTGAAAAACAATTTTTAGGATTGTGCAATTATGTCAGAGCATGGGTATTCGATTATAGTTCATACACGAGGCTCTTGTTACAGGCCTTCAAAAAGGCCCAAGTGAATCAGGAAAAAAATTTAAAGGACTGAGGAAAAAGGCAATTTGCACAGTTCCAGTTTTAGGGATTCCTAATTATTCGGAGAAATTCTTTTTTATTTTCGCACACAAATGGAACTGTAATGACGGCAGTACTTAGCATATTACAGTGGGATTTTGGACCCAGTAAACAGAGGTCACTTCCCTTGCGAACAATCGTTGGCAGCAACTGCGTTCTCCATTGAGAAGTCCGTCAGCATAGTAATCGGGTGTTCCATGACTTTATTTGTTGAACATGCTTCATTTGCTGTTTCGGAGAAACCTAAGGGTACACTGACATCGCAAAGAGCTTCTGCTTATGAGGTGGTTATTTCGAATCCAGTGATTAAAATAGTCAGATGTAAGACGGTGAACACCACCACGTTTGTAGCTGAACCACTGGCAGAGGACGAGCAGGCAAATGATTGCTCGAATTACGAAGAATTCTATGACGAGATCCCAAGAGTGAAGGAAAATGCTCTAGCAGATGGGGAGATTCTCTTTATTTATGGTTCTTCTAGGATTGATCAAACCAATGGAGAAAGTCATTCAAGTGGCGCTGTGGTAAAGCGCAGGGCTAACGTGGAATTTGAAGTAATGTCAAGTGCAAGACTACTGTCTCACTTTTCAGCACAGGCTTCAGAATTAGTGGCGTGGATTGTCGTGCTCGAGAAACACGCAGGCCAGGAAATAACAGTGTACAGTGACTCCGTCTACGTGACATCAACCATGCACGCAGGGCTAGTATGCTGGAAAAGCAGGGGCTACCTCCGGGCGGAAAGCACTCCAGTGCAACACAGCACATTATTGGACAGACCTATTAAAGCACTACAACTCCCTGTAGCCATCGCGATAGTTACGTGTGTAGCGCACACTAAGAGAACAGACTATTTCACACGGAAACCAAGCTGCAGACGAAGTGTCAAAAAGAGCTGCCTAGTCACCCAACATAATGAGTTTTGATACGCCGGATGTGAAAGAGAATGGTTGTGATGATGATTGTGAATGAAAGCTTTAACCATTTATCGCAAACGCAACTGATAGAAGTTCAAGGTGGAGCCCACAGTACGAGAAAGACCTGTGGACACGAAGGGGGTGTTCTTTATCCGCTTCTGAGGCATTGTGACAACAAGACAGCACTGGTAAACCAGTGATGCCTGTAACCTTATTAAATGTGGCGTTAGAACAGCTACACTACCCTGCGCATGTCACTAGGGAGAACCTCGCAACAACAATTGCGAAGCATATGTCAAAAGGTTCCTGCTGGGAACACGCTGCAAACAGTTAAAGGAGTTATTCCTCGACCAAATGGTCCTTTTCAGCATTTACATAGCGACCATGTTGATATGCTGCAGGTCTGTAAAGGATATAGGTATTTGATAGTGGTGATGTGCCCCTTCTCTAGGTTGATCGAGGCGGGTCCATGCACACACCGGACGCCACTTGCGCGGTGAAGTTCTTAGAGCGAGAAGTATTTCCTAGATGAGGAATATGAGGTGTTGAGTTCAGCTAATGGCCCCCATTTTGTGAACGAGTTGTTTGAGCAAATTTGCTTATTGATCAGCATAAAACATAGGTTTTCTTCTGCTTATCACCCGCGAGTGAACGGGTATGTAAGAGGCTGAAGGGTCTGCTCAAAGAGAGGATAGCTAAGTTGAAAGTAATGCTGAAAAAGGGATGGCTGCATTGCCTGCCCCTTGCATTATATGCATTAAGGAATCAGCCAGACTCTGACCACCACCTCACACCCCACAAACTAGTTACAGGGAGGAGAATGAGAACGCCTCTAACTCCTCCATTGAGGACTAGGAGTGATGCCCAGACAACCGCAGAACTGTTGGGAGATGAGATACATGCATACTTTACATGTATGACCGCAAGTATCTCTGTAATTTCAGATCAAGTCAAGCGGACGGTGTGTGTTTCAGAACACAGATGAAGACCATACAGCAACTGCACCTGAAGAATTACGTGTACCAAGACTTTTTGCTGGAGATAAAATGTTAATTACAAATTTTACACAAAAGTGGCACGAGCCCGAATTGAACGGGTCTTTCATAGTGGCGGACATTACTCCATCAGCCGTTAAGGTCCTAGGGAGACGTGCTTGGATACACCTGGGAGATTTGAAAGTCTATGCTGGAGAGGCCATAATAATATAGCAGACAACGAGAGCTCAGCGATGTGCAAGAAATCACTGCTGTTGGAAACTGATGTACTGGTGTATAATATATGCATGCATCATATTCATCATTATTCTTTTGTTTCTCACAATACATACTGTTCATTATGTTGGACCAAAGAGAGCAGTGGTTCCCTTGTTTCTTCCTGCACAAAAGGAAGTAACAGATATTGCAGTTCTACGAAAACCAAGGCCCTATGTGATTGTCCCTACTCCAGTAGCTCACGTAGAGGAACCTATTTCTGTGGCAGTCATCCCCAGAAAGCGTTATGCAGGAAGGACTCTTATAGATATTCTTACTGAATACCAGATACAGATTCTTAGAGAAAGACAAAGAAAGAGGTATACAAGATAAGTTAAATAATTATCTTGACAGCACAGCACATTTGGGGAACAATATGTGGTATCAACACATGAAAGAAGTGGGAATGAGAACCTTCAGAGGAGGTTTGCTATGTATGTGCACTCCTGCCTTATACTATGGGAAAGTCTAAGATATTCATAGCCATTGAAATAGATGTGCAGACGGCACACTGCCCGACTCACCTTGCACTCTGCCTTACAAAAGGTCAATTCCAGGGCCGAACAGCATGTCTGATATGGGTAACAGAATGGTCAGCACCAGATGAAGATGATATGTGCAAGATATAAAGGAAAGAGTGAGAGCACACACCAGAAATCATATGAAAAGATATGAATAGCCCAGCATGAAGGGAGGAGCAATTAAATGGGAAATAAACAGAAGACTAAATTGTCAAGGAAGAACTGATGAAGAACTTCAAAGATGTAAAGAAGGAGGCCAGATACAGATCTGGGGAACAGTGCTTTCTTCAGACGGATGGGAAGAAGGTGTGGTTATATGCAAAGCACATTCAACACAGGGATCGCCCAAATCAGCTGTAGAAAACAAGGAACGACTGTGTAAACCTTTATGGCCAAAGCTGGCAAAGCTTTTGTTGTGGGTTGAAGACAGAGGAGGCCGGTTGCAGATGAACAAGTTACTTACCAACAATAACGTTCTTTCGACTGAATGTTCCTCCCACATATTCCTTATCTTGGATATATCCATTTCCATTCTGCTGGCCTAGGAATTTATTTTTCAGTAGAGGGGGCGCTGCACATCGATGTACCTCGGAGGCCTCTGTATCGATGCTGATGTCATCATAGGTATAAATAGTCACGTGCAGCATCCGTTGCTCAGTTCCGTTTTGAAGTGTTAGGTTTGTCCAGGATGAGATGGTTACTAACGCTGAGGGAGCGCAGGCTGCAACTAAAAGGGAAGTTTTAATGCAGGGAAGGATGGGAGGGGCGATAAGGAATACGTGGGAGGAACATCCAGTCGAAAGAATGTTACAGTTGGTAAGTAACTTGTTCTTCGAATGGATTGTGTCCTCCCACGTATTTGTTATCTTTGATAGACTCCCAAAGCAGTAATGTGTACAGGAGGCGAGAGTAAAAATTAGTATGGTTTAAGTGTGCACAGCGTGCAATACAGCTTTTCCAAATTTAGTTTCTTTGCTAGTGGAGGAGTTTATACTATAGAATCTGGTAAAGGTACGTGCAGACAACTATGTGGCAGCTGCACAGATGTCTTTTATTGGAACTCCCCTCTGGAGAGCTGACAAAGCTGCGATACCCCTGGTTGAATGAGCCCTGAGATGTTGAGGGGGGGGGGGGGTCTTTTCCTGTCAATGTATAGCATCATAGTTAAAATTATCCATCTTGAGATGGTTTGTTTGGTGATGGCTAGGCCTAGTTTATGTCCTGCATACCCCACAAACAATTGGTCTGTTTGCCTAAGTCTTGCAAGCCTGCTGATGTAGAAGCTCACAGCATGTTCTGGATCAAGTCTGTGCAACCTTTCCTCCTCTTTCCCCGCATGAGGAGGAGGGTAGAATGAAGGTAAAGTTATCTTCTGAATAATATGAAATTCTGACAACCTTTGGGAGGAAATTAGGCTTCACTTGAAGAACTACTTTATCCTTGTGGAATATAGTATGTGGAGCTTTGCAAGATAAAGCTTGTAGTTCGCTCACTCTTCTGGCAGAAGTTATAGCCACTAGGAAAACAGTTTTGAGAGTGAGAAATCTTAATGGGCAGGAATGGAGGAGTTCAAAGGGAGTGCCCATTAGACATTTTAGAACTAGATTTAAGTCCCACAGGGGAACTTGATAAGGAGTTGGAGGGTAGACATTAATCAAATCTTTCAGAAATTGAATGACTAAAGGCATCTTAAAATATGAGGGTTCCTTAGCTGTGCGTTTGAAAATTGATAGCGCGGTGAGATAACCCTTAATTATGCTGACTTGTAGCCCTAAAGTTGCTAAGTGCAGTAGGAAAGATAATACTATCGGGTGTGTTGCATGAAAAAGGGTCAATATTCTTATCTCTACACCAGTTACAGAATTTGTTCCAATGCCAGCGGTATAGTGATTTGGTTGCTGGCCTTCTGGCTGAAAGCAACCCCTCCATTACATCATCCGGGAGGTCCCAATCTTTGTATCTCAGGCTTTCAGAAACCATGCGTGAAGGTTGAGGGTTCTGATATCCGGATGGAGAACCTGACCTTCCTCTTGTGAGAGAAGATCCTCTCTTTGTGCAAGATGAATCAGAGGACAGATGGACATGTCTAGAAGATCCGGGTACCACGTTCTCCTGGCCCAGTCCAGGGCAATTAGAATCATGGTTTTCCAGAATCTTTTCAACCTCCTTATTACAGCAGGAATGACGAGGACTGGAGGAAATGCGTATAGAAGCGGAAACTCCCAGTCTACCACAAACTGATCTCCTAGAGCTCCTCTCGCGGGAAATTCCCTGGAGCAGTACCGTTCACATTTCCTGTTGAGACTCGTTTCAAACAGATTCACCCAAGGGGTTCCCCAAAGGGCAAAGATCTCTTGAAGGACTTCCTGAGCTAGTTCCCACTCGTGAGAGACTGTGGTCTGCCTGCCCAGAGCAGCCGCCGCCGAGTTCTTCTACTGCCGATAGAGAAATTCCTTCTTGAATTGCCCAGAACCAGAGCTGCGTTGCTTCTCTGCACAGTGGCAGTGACCCTACGCCTCCTATTTTGTTGAGGTAGTGCATGGCCACTGTGTTGTCCGTAATTATCAGAACATTTTTTTTCCATGTACTGATAGCAGGAAAGCTTTCAGTGCTAGCCTGATTGCTCTCAGCTCCAATAGGTTGATGTGTTGTTTGGACTCCGATGGAGACCAACGACCGCTGATGGTCAAATCGTTGGCATGGGCTCCCCACCCTGCGAGTGAGGCGTCCGTCACTACTGTTATCTCCAGCCATACAGTTCTCCTTTCAAGATGTTCTCCCGACAGGCCCACCACTGAAGGTCTCGTGCAACTCTGTTCGGAATTTGTAGGAAATGTTTCCTGAGAATTGCTTCCATTGGGCCCTTAGAGCCCACTGGATAGATCTAATTCTCAGACGAGTCTCTGGCACTAGAAAAACGCAGGATGCCATGAGGCCGAGCAACCTCAAAAAAGTCAAAGGCCGGCAGATGCTGGGCATTTTGAAATTTGGTCACCATCTGTAGAATATCTTGAGCCCTCACCACTGGTGGCAAGGCTTTTCCTAGGGATGTGTTCAGGACTGCTCCAATAAACTGGCATTTCTGTGATGTATCTTATGGGAGATCTTGAAGTTGAGCAAGAAGCCCAGCTTGTGGAGGAAGTGGCAAACATAATCCAGATGATCTCCAGCTTGTTCCGGGGACAATGCTCTGATCAACCAGTCGTCCAAGTAGGGGTAGATATGAATCCCTCCCTCTGAGACTTGCTGCCACAACCGCCATTAGCTCGGTGAAAACCCTCGGGCGGAGGTTAGCCCAAATGGCAGAACCCGAAATTGATAGTGAGAGCTGCCAATGGCGAACCTCAGGTACTTTCTGTGTTTGAGATGGATTGACACATGAAAGTAAGCATCCTGAAGGTCCAGAGATACCAACCAATCCTGAACTTTCAGGGCTTGAAGGATACTAGAAAGGGTTACCATCTTGAATGTCACGCACTCCACTCCCTCTGGGGGTCCCATTCCTCATCCCCGTGCCCCGAACACCCCTCGCCCTCTTGCCCGGTTCCGGGACTCACAGGTTGTCTCTTCGCCCCAGTTGCCACGGCGCCGACTGCCACAAAGCTTGGGTCGGCATGCTCTTTGCACGTGGAGACGTCTACCTCCCTGGCGTCTTCCGTGGCGGCTGCTAGACCGACTTCTTCCGCGTCACATGACCGCCGCCTTCCGCTCACGTGTTTCTGGACTACACTCACGTGATGCGCTCGCGGGTCATGTGACTGGGAGGAATTAGCAGCGCCAGTATTTAAATGGCTCTGTTGCGGGGCTTCGGTGCTTCACAGCTGTTTCTCCAGATTCCTGTACGGCGCTACATACCTTTTGTTTCACACCTTTTGGATCTTGACCTCTGATTTGTTTCACGGACTGGCAACGGATAACCCTTGGCTTTGGTACTTGCTTTTGGATCATTATTACGACCACAGACTGCTTCACAGACTCCTTCTACGTTCCGCCCTTCTTGTGCGGATTCTGGCATCAGGTGGGCCTGGCATTTGCAACCTTGCTGGGATACTTACACTCTGGAAGAACAGCTTTGCTGGGTCTCGGAACCTTCCCATAGGTTAAACCGCCACTCCACAGACACCTTTTGGTAAGACCGTTCCACTTACTTGTTGATTGGTTGTTGATACTGTTTTGGCTTGACACTTAACCGGTGTTTCCTTTACAGTGGTTCGGGGTTCCACGAGCACCGCAGTTCCGGAAAGAACATCTCCCACCTGTGGCCTCAAAGGCGGCACAGAGAGTGACTTTGATTCTCTCTGTGCGGCACTTGTGGACAGAGGACTCTTCGGCTACACGACAGTCAAGACACAACAGACTGTGAAGCCATCCTGTCGTGTAGCTATGGATGGAGCTGCGGATGACCCCTTGACCACTATGGTTCAGGCCATAACCGTGTTACGTGCAGACATGGCCGCAGCTAATACAGCCATTCACCAACGCTTGGATACCATCCAGAGTGCTAGACATCCTCTACCCTCGGATGCTGAGTTTGGGGATACCCCACCAGGCCCCTCACCCGTCCAACCTCCCGTTCCACCCCTTCCTAACCCCGTCCCCGTAGTACTGCCCTCTCCTTTTCCTTTGGCTGCCCCTGAGAGGTATCATGGGGATCCCGGCAAGTTTAGAACCTTCTTGAATCAATGCAAATTGCATTTTTTGTGTAAACCCATGGCTTTTCCAGACTCCACCTCTAAGGCAGCTTTTACTCTTTCTCATTTAGCAGGCACTGCTGATGCCTGGGCCAATCCACGCCTAGAAAACAACAACCCAGCCCTTTACGACTTTGATTTGTTAGTCACTGAGATGTCACGAGAGTTCGATACGCGCCATAAGGTCCAGTCCCGAGACCTGGAACTCCTGGACCTGGGGCAGGGTAGGGGGTCTTTGATCGAATACATTACTAAGTTTAATCAGCTTGCGGCCGAGACTTCCTGGCCTGAATCCAAAAAAGCCGTTGTGTATTATCGCGGCTTAAACAACGCCATGAAGGATGCCATTGCGGTTGTTCCCTCATTACCGACCTCTTACCATGATCTAGTCGATTTTACTCTGCAATTGGACGCTAGACGTTCTGAACGTAGGGCTGAGGCCGGTCTCCTGCACACCACCGTCCCATCTCCTTCTACCTCGGCCCCCTCAAACACCAGTTCCGAACCCATGCAAATCGGGGGCATCAGGAGCCCGATCACACCCATAGAAAGGGAACGTAGGAGGGTGGACAATGCTTGCTATTATTGTGGTCTACCTGGCCATTACGTGAAGGAGTGTCCTCGTCGCCCCAAGCTAAAACCATCGGGTTTTCAGAGTGCTCGACCCTAGACTCTGGGACCGGGTTGAGCGCTCCCTGTCATACCCCGAACCCTGCGTTTGCTTTCGGCCACATCAGACCCATATATGTGCAGGCCATTCTACAACCCACACCTGACATCTCACACCCAGTTACGATTATTATAGATTCCGGGGCTACAGGTAATTATATGGACATCACACTGGCCCAAACCCTGAACCTACCTCTGCTAGCCAAAACCCGGCCGGAACCAGTACAGGCAGTGGATGGGACTGCTCTGGTTTCCGGACCAATCAGACAGCAGACCGCCCCGATGCTCTTGACCACACAGGCTATACACAGGGAGACCCTGAGTTTCGATCTCATCTCAATGCCCCAGTTCGGTGTAATTTGGGGAACCCTTGGCTTTGGTACTTGCTTTTGGATCATTATTACGACCACGGACTGCTTCACGGACTCCTTCTACGTTCTGCCCTTCTTGTGCGGATGCTGGCATCAGGTGGGCCTGGCATTTGCAACCTTGCTGGGATACTTACACTCTGGAAGAACAGCTTTGCTGGGTCTCGGAACCTTCCCATAGGTTAAACCGCCACTCCACAGACACCTTTTGGTAAGACCGTTCCACTTACTTGTTGATTGGTTGTTGATACTGTTTTGGCTTGACACTTAACCGGTGTTTCCTTTACAGTGGTTCGGGGTTCCACGAGTACCGCAGTTCCGGAAAGAACATCTCCCACCTGAGGCCTCAAAGGCGGCACAGAGAGTGACTTTGATTCTCTCTGTGCGGCACTTGTGGACAGAGGACTCTTCGGCTACACGACAGTCAAGACACAACATTGAACTTGTCTTTCCTGAGGAATTTGATCAATTCTCGTAAGTCCAAGATGGGTCTCATTCTTCCGCCCTTTCTCGGAATTAGGAAATATGGGAGTACCAACCCTTGTTCTTCTCTTGTACAGGTACCGGTTCTATAGCACCTTTCTCTGGCAGGTCCAGAATCTCCTGCATAAGGAGTGGGACTGGAAATATCAAAGAGTTGTACCCCGGTGGATGACTGAGGAGTGTTTAGGAAAGGCAGGAGTAACCTTGGGCAACTGTTTCCAGTGCCCAAGCATCTGAAGTAATAGCCTGCCATTCTGTCAGATGTTGAGTTAACCTGCCTCCTACTGGTGTATTGTGTAGTAAGACCTCAAAGGAGTTTTGGGGCAGCCGAAGCAGATGCTGAAGGCAAGGCAGCACCTGTGGATGCGGACTTGGTACCTTTGCCCTGTCTACCACGGATGAGTCGTCTCTGGCCCCTTTCAGCTGGCTGTCCTCTGCCTTTTCCGAAAACTGGAGTAAAAGCGAAAGGACCTACCCCTCTAGGGCGTACCTGTGGGTCGGTTTGGAGTTTGTCCAATTGCAGCTCCAAGAGATTTGGCCGCTGCTTTGGAAGTTTGCAACTTTTCCAAACTGTCATTAGCTTTTTTACCAAATAGCTAGGTGCCGTCACAGGGCATATTCAGAAGTCTGGATTGCACATCAGGAGCAAAGTCAGATTTCCGCAACCACGTAAATCTGCAGATTGTGGTACTAGCCGCTATGGCTCTGCTGATGCTGTCAACAGAGTCGAGACCGGTTTGGAGGGACTCACATCGCACCCCTCCCATCCTTGATAATGCTCAAGAAACCATCTCTCTCCTCGCCTTCTGGGAGGTGATCAGCCGCCATTGAAGCACACTCCCAAAAGGTTGTGGCTGAATCTTGCCAGCGTGCATGTGGCGTTAGCAGTCTTAAGAGCCATGCTGCATGCCGAGAAGACCTTCTTGGTCATGGCGTCAAATCTTTTGTCATCACGAGCCTGCAGGATTGTGAGGTATGCTGATTGTCTGCCTGATGAAGTTGCAGCTTGGACTACTAGACTCTCTGGAGTCGGGGTGTTTAGATAAATAAGGAGGGTCTGTAGCCGATGTCCTATATTTGGCAGAGAGTTTTTTACTGACTGCAGGAATTACTTCCAGTCCCTCCCAATTTGTGGTCACTTTTTTCTGCAAGGCTGTATAAAAGGGAACTATAGGGTCCTCTTGAGGCCCCTTATCTAAAATGTCCATTAGGTCATCTTAGTCAAATGTGGGTGTGGGTGTGGGTCTCGTCCACCCCATGTACTCCATTACCCTGTTCATAAGTAACCTATAATTTCCTTCTGCATGGTCACCAGGCTCTGGTTTACTGAAGTCTACCTCAGGAGAGGTATCAATGCCAATGTCCGTCTGTTAGGACTCTTGCTTGCAGATCCTTTAGCCTGACCTCTTCTGGTATAAATTCTTCTGGTAGAGAAGGTCTTGTGGGTTGTAGACCAAAGGGCCATTCTGAATCTGAGTCTTTCCCCTCCTCATATATCGAAGATAATGCCCTGAAATAATCAGAGCATGGAAGAGGTGTGAAGCTTTTCTCAAGTGATGAGGGGGCTATATTTGTCATCACTGGCTGAGAAAAACTTGAAATCGTCGAGGTAGACGTCATAGGTCTCGATGTAATTGTGAAAGGCGTCAATGTACTGGGGATTGGCCTCAATGTAGTTGAGGGATTCAGTATTATCTTCGATGTCGCCGATGGGGTCGACCCAGGTCTCGACGTTCTCGGAAAAGACTGCGATGCCTCGGGTGCGAACGGCATCTAAGGGGCACGAGGCGTCAGTAATTTCTCCTTCAACGAAGTCGTCGACGCAGTTTTGAACTTCTAAGGTAAGGTAGATGTCTTATGTGTCAAAGAGGCTTTTTCTCTACTTGAGGGTTCATGACGCTCTCGAGGAGTATGTTTTGCCGAGGTCCACGTTTCACATCTTATGTTTATTGGGTTTATTACCCAGGGTATTGCCTCTAGGTATCTCCGATGGGGGCAAGGCCGCATTCTGGAAGACCCTTAACATTTTTTTACGAAATTCGTATGGAATGGCATCAAAGGCTTCTATCATCTTAGCTGAGAAATAGTTCTCCCTCTTCATTCTATTCAGGAGCTCAACAGATCTCTTCCTCCTCAGGTGCGCATCAGCTTTTGGAAACTCCCCAATGTTCAAATCACTCTTAGGAATCACCAACGCTGGAACATGGACAATAACTATAGAACACAGTCCTTCCTAATCTCTGGGCAGCTTCATATAAGCTCTGGATCCACAGGCCCAGTAGTGATCCAATATCACTGCTGTTCTGTCCTTCATTAATGGCACATCAAAGATTTGTCCGCTTTGCTGATTTTCTCCAACTTTTCTCGTGCCATTATTTCTGAAACATAGGAATGTATGGAATATGGATGTTCCACAAACGCTCTTTAGCAGAGTCTGGATGCCATGAAAAAGACAGGATTTCAGTGTGGCGCAGTTGGAAAACCAATAATGGCGGAGGAGCATTCAAGAAAGGCTTGGCTGGCCCAGCACCAATAAATTGAGGCCACCGTGAGCCTGGGTGTTCATTCAGTAGCTACAAAACATGTGAAAAGAACAACCCCTTTCTAAGGTGGGGTGGAAGAAAACTGAAGAGGTTGGAACTTCATCATTTAATAGTATTGAATACAGCAATAACCTCTGAAACATGTTCTCCAGTCACGTGGTCAGATGAAAATAGACATTGGGTCGAGCTACACCGAAACCAAGAGACAAACTGTGCCTATACTCCCTTTTGTTCTCAGACACAGAGAACATTTACAAGGCCAAGTTCAAAGCTTAATTGACTGGCAGACTGCATGAGTGATGATGGATGTCAAACTTGGGAAGCTATGGTCCAGACCAGCCCACGAGCACCTGGGGCACCAACTTGCGTGGTGCTAGCTTGTGTGGAATATTAGAGACGGGTACGAGGGTGCCAACCAATTATAGAGGGCCACGTAACAGAGAGCCCTATAATTTGTATAACCAATAAAACGTTGTGTAATTTGTGACGTTGTAGATGACATGTACTAGAGCAGGGCTTAGTTGCCGACCTGATGTTAGAGACCCAATCACTATCCCTGTCAAGTATGGAACATATAATTCAATGTTCCCTCTAAGCCTATCACTTCCCCAAGTAGGTTTTTGTAGTTTGCCACATAGACCAATGTCAGGGATGATGAGTTTTTACTATATAAACTGTTTTTTATGAAACTCGCTGAGAGATATGCTGTGAGACTTCCGTTGTAACTCCCTGTTTTAGACAATTGCAAATAAAACAGACTAACTTTGCCAACTTCCTGAGTCGGTCTGATTATTGACGTTTGAATAAGTTCTGCATCCCCACCTATCTCAAAGTTTTGCTACCTCGTCTTAAAGGGTCTTTAGGTAAAGGGTTCATCTGGTTCTGTCAAGCGCAGAAGGTGTTCCCCCAGCTGTCCCTTGCCTTGTAACCCAAACATTTGGTGGGTGTCAGCTTTCAACTCCTCCCAAAAAGGTTGGAGTTTTGGCACGTCCCCCAGATGTGTAGCCAATTACCTTCCCTGCCACATTCCCTTCAGCAGGTGTTCATTACGTTTGGGGTTATTTCATGTAGTCTTTCTGTGGTATAGTGCCATTTGTAAATAGGTTTGAGCCAGAATTCTCTTGCGTGTATGGATCTGGTCATACAGGGGATATTGTTCCAGAGTTTTGACCAGAATGCGTCTGAATGTGTTGTTCCCAGAGTTTTCTCTCACCTAGTTTGGTATGGACGTTTTGGTTGGGGGCATTGTCCGTCAAGAGTTTGTATATTTTTTAGATCAGGTGTTTGTCGCTTAGCATAGTGGTCAGAAATGTCTCAAAAGGTGTGAGAGGCCTCAATGCGGCAGCTCTAATTGTGGGGGCCATCAGCCAGTGACGGATTTGAAATTATTGAAATGTATGAGTCTCCAGTAGGCCTAGTTCTGTTTTACATATATTACACAATTTGATCTCGTTCCTTTGGAACATGCCCCTGAGCTTGGTAGACCATGCCCTTTTCCAATGGGGGAAGGCGAGGGTGTCTATACCTAGTGTGAATTGTGGGTTGGCAAATTTAGGAGTGAAAGTGGATGGAAAGGTTGTGATCTGGTGTTTGCGTGCTGTCTGGTCCCACATGTTTTCAACTAGGTTCGTGATTTGGCTCAGATGCATACTGTTTGGACGGTCTGGTCTCTGTAACCATAGTTTCTCCTCCATTCTTGGGCCTATGAGTGCTCTCTCCTTTGACTTCACCTTTTGTCTGTGTCTCCCGCAAACCAAGTATTTATTACTTGCAGCTGTGCTGCGTGGTAGTATGCCCGGAAGTTGGGCAGTCCCACCCCTCCTCTGTTTGGGGGTCGGGGGGTCCATCAGTGTTTTGAGTGCTACTCTAGGGGTTTTATTCTTCCATATGAAGTTCGAGACAAGTTTGTGGAGGTCTCAGAAAAAGGCGGAGAAGATTGGGATTAGTAAGGCATGGAATAAGTAGAGAGCTTGTGGGAGGATGAACGTTTTTATTGAGTCTATCCGCCCTAGCCATGAGACTGTCAGCGGATTCCATTTGAGGAGTTGGGCTCGGGTGTCCGCTAGGAACGGTGCGTGTGTTAGTGTGTTAGTTAGTTAGTGTGTGTGTTAGTTAGTGTGTGTGTGTTAGTTAGTGTGTGTGTTAGTTAGTGTGTTAGTGTGTGTGTTAGTGTGAGTGTCAGTGTGTGTGTGTGTGTGTGTGTGTTAGTGTTAGTGTTAGTTATGGTCTATCCCAGAACCTCGATTCCCTTAGTTACCCATTGAAATTGTGAGAATTCCTTAGCCATTGCCAATTCGTCATTTTTAAGTGATAGGTTTAGTATTTCGGATTTGGTTATGTTGATTTTCAGGCCAGCTACCTTGCCAAAGTTCTTGAGTTCTAATCTTGTCACCAGGAGGGAGGTTGCAGGGCTGGTAGTAGTGAGCAACATGTCATCGGCGTATGCCATGATTTTGTGCTAGTCGCCCCCAAATGGAATCCCTTTTATCACAACTGAGTGTACAATCTGTGAGCAGTGCTTCCAGCTGTATTGCGTAGAGTGTGGAGAGAGGACATCCTTGTTTTGTGCCCTATCGCAGGTGAACAGGGTTGGAGAGGTGTTTGTTTATTAGAAGTCAGGCCGTGGGGTTATTGTAGTTGGCTTGGATCATGTTTAAAATTTGGGGCCAAAGACCATGGCCCTCAGGGTCTTAAAGAGAAAGGACCATGCAACAGAGTTGAATGCTTTTTCTGCATCTAATGAGACCAAGGCCGCAGGGGTCCCTTTTTTGGCTACTTTCTCCATTAGGTGGCATGCTCTCCTTATGTTGTCATGGGTTTGTCGATTTTTAATGAAGCACGATTGGTCGGGGTGTGTTAGTTTGGGCGTATGGATCTCTAGTCGGTTTGCAAGTATTTTCGTGTAGATCTTCTCATCAGTGTTTATCAGTGCTAATGGATGGTAGGAGCAACATTTCAAGTGGTCTTTCCCTCGTTTGGGGAAAAGGATGATCTTCGCTTCGTCCATTGAAGAGGAGATCTTGCCCGCCCTTATACACATGTTGAAAAGGTCTGCAAGTGTTGGGGTTAAAATTGATTGGGTTTTTTTGTAAAAGGCGGCGGGATATCCATCTGGACTCGGTGATTTGTTAAGTGGGAGGTTTGCAGTTACTTGGAGCACCACTTCTCGTGTGATATTTTGTTCTAGCTGGTCGCAGTCTGGGGTGGGGATTTTGGTCAGTTGGGTTGTAGATACCAGAGTTGTGCTTCCTGGTCCGGATGATCAGATAAATAGACAGCAGTGTAGTAGGAATGACATTGTGCCGCTGGGTCTTCTATCGTCGTTGCCCTAATCCCCTTGTGGTCCTCCACCCCCAGTATCGTTTGGGCCACCTTAGTTTGACAAGCTGTGTGGCTAGGAGTCGGTCTGCCTCATTTGCTTTAATGTAATGGGCCTCATTACAAGTTAGCCGGTCTGGCTTTAACGGGGCTGGTAAAACTGTACCGGCACCGGTTTCTGGACCGGCTAAGTAAGAGTTCTGCGGGCGGGTGCTGTCTCTTACGACATGGTGCCAGTGTTTCCACGGTCCCCATTCATGTGGATTCCTATTGGACTCCACGGGAATGGGGATTAACAGAATTGCCGGCGCCAGATTTACCGGACCACCGGTGTTGTAATGTATTTCTGGCATGGTTACCGCCGGACTTGTAATAAGGGCCAATGTCTCTCCTTCATGTAAAGCAAACTTATTTTCTGCCTGTTTGGTGTGTATGAGGTCTAGTTTGCCTTTCTGAATTTGCGATAAAGGTCCGGGCTCTTGTCATTCTCCATCTGTTTAATTACGTCTCTAACCTCTGATTCCATGTCTAGTTCTCTTTTCTTTCTGATTCTCTCTCTGTGTGCTTCGAGCGCGATACGTTCCCCATGGAATGTTGCTTTAAATGCGTCCCAGGTCACGTCTCCCCTAGTTTCCCCAAAGCGTTTAAAGCAAAGAAGTCTTTGCTTTTGTGTTCTATGTCATTGCTGACCACTGGATCCGATAGGAGCGTGTTGGGGAATTTCCAAGTCCACAGTTCAGTAGCTTGCTTGGGAAGGGTCAGGTGTAGTGTTATCATAGCGTGATTGGATATCGTAATAGAGTGGGTTTCTATCTGCGAGATGGAGCCTATTAGCATTGCAGAGCTCAAGATGTAGTTGATTCTAGAAAATGGCTTGTGGACAGGGGAGTAATGTGTAAAGGCAGTTTCCTCTCCTTTCAGGGTAGGCCAAACATCCCTGAGAGTCAGTTGCCCGAATCTCCTTTAAAGGGCTTGTGTAGGGGGGTGGGGGTTGAGTATATTTTGAAGTGCAGCTTCTGTCTCTTATTGGGTTCCATGCGATGTTCAAGTTTCCCATCAGAATGATATCCCCTTTGCTACAATTATTTAGTCCGTAAGGACTGTTTTTAGGAACCCCTTTTGTCCTATGTTTGGGGCGTAGATAGATGCTAGTGTAATGGTTTTTGAGCCTACGTGACTGGTTACAAAAATGTAGCGTTGCTCCCCATCTGCTTTTCTATGTAGGATCTCTACTTATGTGCCTTCTTTTATCGCTAGAAGGACTCAGTCTTTTTTTCCTTTTGCGTTTGCCTAGATTATTTTGGGGCATTTTCTGATTTTCAGTTTGATGCGGTCTTGCTGCTAAATGTGCATTTCTTGTAGGGCAATTATGTCCGGTTGGTGTGTCTTGAGGAGGGGTTCTAGCTTCCTCCTCTTCAACAGGGTGTTTAAACCTCTGATATTAAGAGTTAAGCTGGTCTTCCGAACAACAGGGACACATTCAGATTCCTATCTGTTAAGAGTGTGTTTGTGCGCCCTTATTAGTGTGCTGCAGTATTTCCCTCATGTATCTGGTTGTGTTTTTAGCTTATGTTTCCGGTATTTCTTAACAACTCTTTTCCCTCCCACATTCCCCCGGCCCCCAGCACCACCCCATAACAAACTTAACTTCAACCTTCGTCTCCTCCCCCAGGCGTGGACCACCCTTACTATTTCACTGAAGGACTCAGTCCTCAGAGGGGGACCACTATTGAGCACTGGGGCATGTGCAGTGTATCCTAAAACCCTGGTTATCTTGTCTTTGTAAGGAATCCAAAGCAAGTTATGTCTGGTTTTAGCTAGTGTTGCTTATGTGGCCCAGCTCAGCCATATGTTACCAATGTCAACTACATGGTTTCTTTGCTGAGGAGCCCGCTGATTTTGCTTCGTCCATGATGGGTTGACTGGAAGGGGTTTTCTAGGTTTTCCTGCGGTTTCGCTCCTGGTAGGGACCATTCCCAAGACCTGAGTCCCTGTGGGGCGAGCGGTCCTGTGGAGGACGGCCCTGGTGGTAGGTCAGAGTCTATTTGCATTATTCAGGCCCCTTCTTTTGAGGTTATCCGATACCATTTCCTCTCCAAGCTGAATACTAAAATAAAAAGAAAGGTCCACTGATAGGGTACTTTCTTGGATTTTAGGTGGTCCAGTAGTTGACGCATGTCTTCTTTTTTGGAGCATCGTCTGTGACAGGTCCTGAAAGAGATGGATTTCTTTGCCATTGCAGGTGATTGGTGCTGCCCTTCTGGCTCGCTGTAGAATCATCTCTTTTTTTGCCAGTGCCGTTAGGGTGCCTCTAGGACGTGAGTCTGGGTCCCACCCCGTGGATTCTATATCAAGGTCACCCTCCTTGTCCAAGAGATCCATGAAGATGTTTGTGACTACCGCTTTTAGGTCTGCGTCTTGAACTGTTTCTGTGAGGTTTCTGATCCAGATGTTGGCTCTCTGGGATCGGTTTTCAAGGTCCCTGCATTGTTGTTCTACGTTATTTTTAGCCCGTGCCAGTTGCTCCAGTAGCTCATCTGCTTTTGAGTTTTCCTGGGCTAGGTCATGAAGAGTCTTCTGGTTCATAACAGTCTTTTCTTCCAGCGATGAGACATCCCGTCTTAGTTCGGATAATGATGACCTGAATTCCGTTGTAAACGCATTAAACTGTGCTTGGAGGGAGGCGGCTAGTTTCTAGTGGAAGTCCAGGAAGCAGCGTTCCATGTCCTCTTTTGATGCTGCCATGCTTGAGTCTAATTGATCGGAAGTAGTCTCCTGGGAATGGTGCACGCTTTCTAGAGTCTGTTGTGCCCCTCCGGAGCGCAGCCAGCAACTTTGGGTCGTGTTGGCGGCTAAGGCCTTGAGCTGCGTGAGCTTCCGCTGTGTTTTTTTCTCCTCTGGGGGAGTCTGTTTATTGGGAGTCTGTTTGTGTAGGGTGCCAGAATGCTCTTACTGTCAAATATGGTTGGGGACCCGTGTGGTCGGTTGCCTTTGGGTCTTCTTGTCCTGGCGAGTCTTTCCTCTCTGTTGTTTCTGTGCTTGCGATAGGATGCTGCTGTGGAGCTTTCAGGACACTCCCGGGTGGCGTATTGAGTGGGGCTGCTCTTCTCCGTGTCCAGTCACGGTCCTTTTTTTTTCATTTTTTTGTACTGCCTATGCAGCTGCCCATTTTGACTGGGGCGCTTGCCGTGTGGGAATTCGTTCCCTAGGGTGTTGGATGCTTGTGCGCCTCTACTGTGGACCTCCTCCCGCTGGGCTGATTGAAGTGTCTGTGCACCCCCCCAGCTTCGCGAGGGCTGTTCGCTCTGGAGGTAGGAGGGCTCACCTGAGATTTTCAGCGTTCTCTCTGGAGGCCCGAGTGTTTGCGGGGCACGCTGCCTAAAGTTAGAGTGGCAGAGGGGCTCTGCCTGCCTCCTCCCCCATGAAGTCCAGCTGCAAGTTCAGGGGTGTGGGGGGAAGGACTTTGACTCTCGTCACAGCCGTTTTGCCCTGTGTGTCCCGGGGCTCCATGTCTGCAGGCAAGCACAGCAAGGTATTTCACCCAGTGAGGGGGCTGGTTTGGTGGTCTCCCCTGTCCGTCGCGTCTGAGCTGCTGTCCTTACCGTCTTCCGAGGGTGGTCCGGTGGGTGAGCCACGAAAGGGCCTGGCGCCTTTCTGCTTTTGAGAGCAGTGATCGCGGATAGCGGGCTGCGAGCATATTAACTTCTTGGCAGAGCGCTAAGAGGCAGCGGTGCACCCCGCATACTTTTCCCAAGCTGATGTGTAGTTAGGTGGCTGCTAATGCCGAGCTTGGCATTTTGGATGACGGAGCTCGACGTTTCACGTCCTTAGTGGATGTAGGCCGTCTTGGAATCCTGATGCAAGGTTTCTGGCATGTACGCTTGTTCCTACCCCTCTGCACTTCTATTGCCGCTCATGTTTCCTACTTTCCTCTTAACCCTCTCTTTTTGAAGCATGAGGGAGGTCAGACAGTGCAGCTAAAAGTTACCCACTTCAAGTGGAGTAGTCAGGATTTATTGCCAGGGTGGTCCTGCACTTAATACAACCTGATCCAGGGAGGGGCCCTCAAACTAAAGGTGACATTTATTTTATTGAGGTGTTTTCTTTGGCTTGCTCCCATAGACCAGATTATCATTTGAACTACCACAGAGCACTGAATATTTTAAACTAGTTAAGACACAATCCAACCAAATAATCTCCTCCTGAAAGGTAAAACTGTACTTTCGAGACACAACCAAAAAAACTGTGTGATAAGTCTAGCCACTTGCAGTCATTTTTTGGCAAGGACTTGCAGCTTGTTGTGTTATATGATAAAACATGGAAAGGGGATCCCTTAATTATTCACTTTGTTTTGGAAGATTAGATTGCTAAATGTGGTGTCGGAGGCTTTGAGATCAGATGCACATACAGCAGCATCAAAGACTCTCAAATTCACACTTACCAAAAAAGAACTGCTACAGACAGAGGAGTAAACTTCACTGCTTCACAGCTTGTACCTGCAGCTTCACAACATTTTAAATAATACATGTAAATATTACACAAATTAAATGTATTCATTTTATCGACTACGCAAAGATAAAAGTTGGTCTTCTGCCGCAGAACTGTGTGTGCGGATACAAAAAGACATAAGCCTGCTACTGAAGGTAGAAATTCTGAGAAAAAATAAATCATTCCTCATGCACACTTAGGTTTCTAATCGTATTCTATAAAAGTCCTGCTGTTTGTTTCACATGCCAGTTTGTATCCCATTTTGTATCCCATACAAATGATAAATGCAGGCTTACATGTACCAGAATGCAATATCAAGTTAACTTCAACAAACTATGTATGGCTGTACTTCTTTCAGACTTGCACACAATGCAGGAGAATCTGTGATAGTCACCTGCCTGTAGTCGTTGTTTGAAACTGGTCAGTATCTTGGTACTGTGCATGACATTTGTAAATTCATATTTAAGGTGTTTAATCCCCTGTAACAGATGGCCAGTCGTAGTCTCCGGTTTGGGTTACAGCTGGGAAGCTCACCAATATCGCTGGCTTTATTTGTGTTTGCTTTAGCAACTGGGCTTTCTGAAAAAGCTCCTAGTGCTTTAATTTATGATTGAGGACTCCATGCGGGAAACAGCTCTTAATATGGATGTGTAACTCTGAACATGTGTATTTTGAAGCATGAACATCCAACTTTCTGCAGTCAGAGAAGAGACCTACTTCCCAACTAGGTTTTACTCCTGTGCCATTTATATTCGTGGGCACAGAAAGCTGTGAAATAATGTTATTTTATCTAAAGCAGTAAGGTGAAAAGCAGACTGAGCCCTGGCGCTTTATTTCTCTCCTGTGCCGTCTTTGGTTTCCTGGGACATTGTGTTAACCCCTTTTAAAATCAGGGCCATCTTAACATATTTTTGGCATCAAAGTACAGAGACCTCCAAACCAAAAATAATGAAGGGGACCCCAAGACTCCCTGGTAGCCTGCTTCCCGCCCATTTGTTGCAATCACACTCATTTGCCCCGGTAGCGTTTAACAAAATTATGGGCACTCGCTCAATTAATTTTTACCCCCTTCATCAATGCTGAAATGACTACAGTAAACCAGTGTCATTTTAAGGTCAACATTAGTTGTCCACAATGGAGATGTTTGTTCTAGCAAAGGTACAGGACACATTTTCACAACACCAGCCACAAAGAAGGCATACAATCTATAGTATTTATGGAGCACACAGATCGGTAGCCGTATGACAAAGGTACTCATACCGCAGTATAGGTTAAGAACTCAGATTATCAGCCTCACAGAATGTACAAGTGCTGATGCTTGAATGTAGGATACAGATTAGAAGCAATGAGTAATGTACAAACACCACAGCATAGAGGATACAGATTAGATGTACCAGAAAAGTGCATGCATATAGACAGATTAGAAGAGGTCATGCTTAATTGGGGTGTGCGATATACCAGTGGACGGATGGATGCACGCACGCACACATACATTACACGGCCCACGGTAGCGGGCGTAGTTAAGGTAAAGTTGCTAAACTGACAAGAGTACTTTTTTGCCCCTCCTCCCCCGAGGAATCCTCACCAAACTTTGCAAAAAAAGTATATGGCCGGCTCTGAATCTTTTCACCAAGATGGGCGAGTTTTCGTGGAGGGGGGCAAAGTAATGTGGGGGTTCCACATTTTTTTCCCTCATAGACTGAATGGGGAAAAGCTTTGCGCACGGCTACAGCCCGAACAGCTGGATGGGTTTCCACCAAATTTGCGGCAGTAGCGGGGGCTTGGGTCAGAAAGCGTGCTTTTGTGTGTTTGGTGGAAATCGGACCAGTAATATTTTTGCAAAATACTTAAATGTACGACCCAAACAATTAGTGATATCTGGGTCCGCTCTGCAGACCCATTTCCCTGTTCACTCCGCAGACCGAAATCTCATTGGCCTGCGGTACGCCGTGCTGTCTGCGAACAGTGGACGCGGCCGGTGGTTGGCTGGAGGGAAGCGTGCTGTGCGTCAAAGGTTTTGGGAAACACCGCCCTGGTGTATCGGAGGACAGTGTTGCGGTGTGTGTGGCAAGGCTCTAATCTATTGTGTGCATGGCTGGCCCTCTTGTACGTAGCAGTGTGCGTACTAAAATTAGTCATGTCTGGCTCCGCTACGGCGTCCCATTTCCCTGTTTGCAGCGCAGTCAATACTTTGATTGAACTGCAGTTTGCGGTGACGGGATGTGTGAAAAGTGTTCCATGATGGCAGTAAGTTGTAGCGGAGGACAATGCGGCGGCAAAAAGATCTGAAAAACAGTGTACAGCATCTGATGGTGGGAAGAAGGGATGGAAAGGGTGCGGGAGTGAGAAGAGCTTCACGTGATATATATCATTATACAAGACGACAGTGGTCTGTAAGCACTATCTGTGCATGCTCCGCCAATGCGCGGATACCTCAACAGGCAACTATCTTGTGTGGTCATTTAAACATAGCGTCTAATATGGTGTACTGTGTGAGGTAAGTCCGTAGCCCCTTGGATGCATGACTGCAGCCCTAGCACAGAAAATGATGTCCACTGGTTGAAAGTATGTGCCACATCGTTGCTTATTGTGTGCAATTTGGCTGCAGTGCACCCAATGTTGGTTGCATGTGTGTGGTGATTGGTAGAACAACCTACAGTTGTCGATGTTTGGGTGGAGATGGTGCAGTGACCAGTTTGCAGTGTGTCCACTGGGTGTATTAACGGAATAGTGTAAATGTGGAAGAGGTCCCGGCGCAAATGTATCTTCTATGTGTTTGCGTAGTGTCCATTGCGCAGATTAGTAAGTGTCGCAGTGCAGTACGCACCATTGGTTCTCTGCACGTACTAGAGGGGTGGGAGCAGGCTCAATGTTGTGAAGATTGTCTTGTTTGGTTGGCATGCTTATAATGCTTTGTGATTCGAAGTGGGTAGCAGTGTCTCAAACAGCGATATGTTTCTGCATTACGGTAAGTGGAACACGTGTCCTTGCATCCCTGCTTTATGGTGTGGCGGGTGGGTGGAAGTGCTGGTGCGTATGTTGCCTTTGTGATTCATGGCACATGCGTACCTGGTCGCCTGCATGCTCTGTTATGTTGTGGCGTGGCCTAGGCCTAGGCTGTTGGGTGCATGGCAAAAGCCTGTAGCCCAGTCACCGAAGAGGCTAGGCCTGCTCCATAGCATGCCACCATAACGCAGACATGCACTTTTAAGTATGCATGTCTCCAATGGTGGTGATGTTGAAAAAATGGTTGGGCAGGACGTTGTAGACGTGGTTGAACAGCACAAGTGACCTAATATGCATATGGTACCCATTATGCCACCACCTTAGACATTAGGGAGCCACATGGCGCTATTTGCGGTTGCCATGAGTTGCCCTTTGCACCACCAATCATATGTTACGTTTGTGGATTGTGGTATGTGGGAAATGTTCCCTTTCATGAGGCCATTATGTTGTGATGGGTGTTGGTAAGGCCTACAGTATTGGGTACATGGCCAAGGGTGGTAGGCCGTTGATTATGTACTCAAGAGCCTATCCCTTGACGACAGCCAGCATACCATACTGCAGCCATGTAGAGTTGCCTCTGTTTCTCTCGGAGGATGGTGACCTTTGAATAATAGGTGCAGAGAGCATTTTACACTTGGTGGAACAACCAAAGTGAGGTGCTATGTGCTCGTGCACATGGTGTAGGTAATTGCATGTGTTGCACATTAGGGCGTAATTTGCCCACAGCAAGAGGTCGAGAGGTGTTTTATAAACAGAAGCATGTGTGCCTTTATGTGCAATGCTGGGATGTTCAGCACAGACTACGACAGCATTAAGGAGCCAGATTTGCAGTGGGCCCAAGGAAATAGAATTATTTTGAACTCCATTGGCAATGCGGTTTTGTTTGCCACTCTGCACGAAGCATTGCATACAATCTTGTAGAACTGCAAGAGAAGCGTTGACGTTCAGTCCGTACGAATGTGAGGAGGAGAAGGAAACGCATCGAAAGAAACAAAAAACATGTATGCAAGCATGTACATAACAAAAACAGGACAAAACAACCCCCCCAAAAAAAACCTTTTCTTTTCTGAGACAGTACTACAGACCCAACTCCTTATCCTGTTTTACATTTACCCCCCAACCAATCCCCTACCCCCTTTACCACGAAAACGCAGTGGTTTACACTGTACTTTCACGCTTCCACGTGCCACATCCAGCCATTTTCTGGATGGGAGCCATGGAAAGGAAACTGTGGAGCGAAAGACACTGCTTATAAGGTTGGTGGGTCAGGTGTGTGGAGAAGGTCTCTTTGCACAAAGAAGTGCAAAAGGCTATGGTGGAAGTGAGCAATGTAAGGAGCAGGCACCCTGGGTGTATTCATCAACTGTATGTATTTCTTTGCAGTTAACATGCAAGGTGTGCTGCGTGTGCCCAATATATGTTTTTTAAAGTGTGAAGTAAGTGGGCTGGTGCAGAAAACGAAAAACAACTTTGCAGTGTACATGGTAAGTGGCAGGCATCCTACTGTTGTGCATGCATTGTGTGTATGATATTATATGATGTGCGATTGTAAGCTACGGCATTCGTAATGCGCCTACACACATGTCTTGCAAAGCACAACGAGGCAAAGGAGGGCAAACAGAGACAAAGAACCTACTAGGCCAGGTGTGGCTTAGATCGCCCAAGTGCATGGGTGAAGGGAGGGGAAGGAACAGTACATGGAAAGAAGAATAAATGACAATAAGTAAAAATATGGGCCAATTGTGCCAAGTGCATGGATAAGTGCACACACAAGGCTGTGGATGCAATCTTAGGCATACAGGAAACAGTCCTCAAGTGCGTGGTTTGCTAGAAAGCCAGTGTAGGGGTTTGCCTGGCAGGGGGAGGTGACATGGGTCTGACATCAAAAAGTTGTCAGGTAAGTAGTGCAGATTAGGTTTACGTCATGCAGTTAGCCGGGGAGATGCGCAGAAACAGCAGACACAAAGAGAAAGACTTTGAGGTGCTTCCCGAACTGGCGATGGTTCCCCTCAAGTGTTAGGGATGCGGGGAGCCTGTTGCAGAGGGAGGCCCCAGGCGAAAAAGCATGTCTAGCAACAACTGTTTTATTGCAGAAGCACGTGACCCTGAGGGAGTTGGAGATGGATGAGGGAAGAGCTTGCGGATGCAGATATATAGGGAGTTAGATTTGTAGTTATTGTGGTCCCAGGGGCCAGAAGGCCTTCTGCATAATGCAGAGTCTTCTCACTGTATTCTTCGCAGCCATTGGAAGCTATTGGTGACATTTCAGTGCAGTAGAGATACCATCCCAAGTCGCACACTCCTCTTCTGGATGAGTTGCGAGTAAAAGGGGGCAGATTTACAAAGAGCCTGCTGTAATAGTGCAGCCTACACAGAAGTACAGCTGTGCAGACAATGATCTTTTGGAAAGTTGCTTTCCCTGGGTACGATACATTCAATGCTGCTATTGATGCCATTTTTTTACGATTTATGTAGGAGGTGGGTTAGTGGGGAAAACATTTCGTAGCATTGTCGGAAGCAAAGCAAGGAGTTCCTTTGTCGATATTACACTGTATGATATGGGTCAATGAGAATGTTACAAGCACATATCACTAACGTGCCACTCCATGGTAGTTAGTGGTAGTTAGCTGCTCAGTGGCAGATACCATGCACAGAGGCACTTATAACACAGTAATATGATTAGTGCAGAAACATTTCTCGTACCTTAAATTTGTGGTATTGGGTGCACATGTGGATGCACACATTTTGCAATCTATTACTGAAATTTGCACTGGACGTGCTGGCAAGTGACAGTACACTAGCAGGCTGATTTTCTAACTGTACCTATGAAGTGTTGTGCAGCACAGACAGTGTTAGACGGTAACGTCTTGGATGGCATTGGTGGAATCGTGTGTGCCCATCTACCCGTACCCAACGAGGTGGTGCTGGACAAAAGGATGTGGAAAGGGAAGAAGGACTGCTCCTGCTTTACTGGGGTGAGGCCCTCTCGGTACTTTGGGACCGCACGTGCCACAATCTGCGCTTTTTACGTTGCTGTCCAATGCACATGGGACTTTCGGGATTATCCAATCAAGTATTGTGGGTGTGGTTCACAGGAAGGGGTGTTCAATCTGCTGTACATTATACTCTGCGTAGTGAGGCAGGCTGACATGGCGTAAACCATTGTGTTGCCTATAGGTGATGCCTTTCTACTAGATCTGCACAAGTATGGCCTGGAAAGAAACTTTGATGGCAATTTCGGGTTGGAAAGAGTGGTCGCATTGTGGAACGGTGTCTAAGAGTGCAGTTTCGCCGACATGGATGCACTTTGCAAAGACCTGGCCACTTTCGGTAGAGGCAATGTTATCGTCATCTACTACGGCGGCATGCATATGGGTTACATGTCTTGTTTAGGCTTGTTCCGTCGACTAAAGAGGTTGCTAAAGCTAGGGAAGAAGCTTTTTCCAACGGCCAAGGTGCTCTTCTCATCGATAAAACCACGAAGAGTGTGGCCCACTGCTCATGGATGTTGTTCCGAGCCAGGCGCAGGAAGGTGTCTCATCAACAGAAGCATGAATACTTTTTTGTCTGCTGCTGGGATGTTCTTCTGCAACAATTAACTCATTAGTTGTGGAAATGCAGAATCTTTCCAACCAGATGGTATTTTTTGTCGCCCATTAGTAATGCTGTTTCGTTTGCCCGTCTATAAGATACGGTGAAGAGTTTACTGTAACAATGTCCGCACAAGAAAACACAAAATCAAATAAAAAATGAAAAAAGGTGTTCCTCTAGAAGCATCTAAAAAAAAAAAAAGAAAAAAAAAGGCTCTTTTAAGAGCTGCTCCTTACAACAAACTTCCCCTACCCTGGTTGCACTTTATGCCCCCACGCTCACATGCAGCACGAAAGCCACATCCAGGGATTTTCAGGATGGCAGCGATGGAAATGGGACCGTGGAGCCCCAGGGATTGCGCAATAACATTTCTGGGCGGGGTGTGTACGCAGAGGACTGTTGTACAGAAGTGATACTGTTAGATGGAGAGCTCTTCAATGTCATTGGTGGAAGCGTGTGGAATTTTGTAACAGTACGAGATGACGGCATGCTGCAAAGAAGAAACTGGAAGGGGAAGAAGGAATGTTCCTGCTTCATTGGGACACGGCCCTCGCTGTCCTTGGGGGGAAATGCACATGCCCTTATTCCCCTTTGCCGCTAGGGACCCATGCGATTGGGACAATAAGGAATATCGCAGCTGCGGTTGCGTAGGTCACAGCAACCGTTCATAATTTTGTCCATTACTGTGCGTACTCAGCCGGACTAACATGGTTTCTATTAGTTCCGGACGCACTGTAGCACATCAGATTTGGTGCACCATTACTTACAGGACAAACCAATGTGGTCTGCTACTTTGTTCAGCAAAGCTGCAAACTGATTACACAGCACCTCTGGGGTGTGCCCTTTTGTAGGGTTGCTGTGGACAACTTTCACCCAGAAAGCAGGCGTACATTGTTCCAAACCATACATACATGTGCAACGGCACATTGTGGTGTGTCTGTAAGCGCGTACTTTCCTAAAAATACTCCGTAGTTTGCTCAACCATGCACTTTCCTGCTGTTCGAGGGTCTGGCTCCTGTCCCTGAAATAAGGGCTCACGCCCAGTGTGGGTGAGTCCTTTGGGACGGCTGTCTGCTGCATGCGTTTTGGACAGAATACGTTGTGCGCACGTGCATGGGTGTCCTATGCAAACCGTTGCCTTTTCTCTACTGACTAAAAGTGCGCCACACGTGCGCCAACAATTTAGGGAGACACTGGATATTTATAAGGTACAGCAGGTGGGATGTTTATCTGCATAGCTACTTTTAGGACGTGGGTGGACACCCCAACCTAATTAACGTTCCTTCACATATGCTGCACAGTGGCGATGTCCGCAGGACACAGAGGAACAGATACACATGCGTGTACTTGCACTACGCATAAACATCCGGGTGTACACGCATTGATTGGTGGTGGACAACATGCGGAGCATGCTGGTGGCGTACGAATACCTCCATTCTCATTGCAGATAGGTGTCCTACGGACACTGCAGCTGTCTGGCCTAACTTTTTCTTACAATATGGGTGTGAGGGGAGGAAGAGATTGATGTATTACCGTGATGTCTACCATGAAACGGTTTTTGAGGGAATGGCGGGCTCCGACATTGGGAAGGAGTACACATGCAGGTGTGCCAGTGCAGTGTTATTTTGTCCAAACAATATCCTTGTATGCAACTTTTAAAGCGGCAAAATTGTTCACAAATTTCTCCACTTTCTTTCCTTTCCTATGCCTGTATGCTGTTGTGGAAGGGTTGCCGCTTGTACTGCCTTGCTTTCCTTTCCAATATGTTGTTTTACTGAAAAGAAAATGTGTTTGATGTACATGCAGCAATATATATTACATATTTTACTGTTTACAGCACTGTGCGTACCAATGGGGTTACTATAGAAAGTATTTGCGTCATGAGGGAAATGTTCTTGCTGCCACTGTAAGGTGCTTACCATTGCTGCATTACACCAAGACACATTATGCTTCCGTACTATTGCATACTGCAGCACCGGTGCAATTATTTTACAAAGTTTAGGGTCCTTACTACATTTTGTACTGACGTCTTTGCATTTTCCAGTAGTTACTCTGGCATTTTATTCTTTGTTCCCCTTTAAAGTAGCAGTGCGGTAAGAAGGCAGACGTCCCTTCTGTTGTTGAAGCATTCCGTTATGGTGTACTCCCTATGCCTTTGTCCTGTTTGCTTCATAAGTGCACAATTTGCAAATCTACTCCATTTTCCCTGCCAATTGTTGCACATGGTGCTGTTTGTCTATGTTATTTGCGTTTGGTGATTGGTACCACTATGTAAGAGAGCACCTGCTTTCTTCAACCGGTTGGATGCCACACAATCTCTGCAAACAGACGCATATGCTGCGACTGCTGTCCACTTTAACATGGTGCCAGCAATTGCACAGTTCTTCTTTATACACTAAGGGTATCCTGCTAAAACCCAATGAAATTCACTGAAAAAAAACATTGTTACACGGACGTTATGGTTACAGGTAAAACTGAAAAAACCATTGCAGTACAGAGTTCTTTCCAGTATAGGAAACAAGTCATGCAGAAACGTAGTCATTGTCTGCCGCATGCACCATAGAGGTGCAATAATCACATTTTTGCCATGTTGGATAGTAAAATGATGAATGCTTTAGTGTCAGAGTTTTGCGGACTGTGAAACTTGTAATAAGTAGCTAATAACGCCTCCCTTACTATATATTTGTACTACTACACACAAAACATAGAGACCACAACGCACACAAATAAGCCCATATACAGGAAAAGTAAAGTAGGAAAACAAGCTGCAGTATTACCAGAAAGTGTTCATAACCTAACTGGTTATCTTCATGTCTACAAATCATTGCTGTGTTTAAGGCCTGCTTCTTCCCTTATGTATATGTATCATATGCTGTGACTGAACCCTTAGGAAAGTCGTGTAGGAACATATGAGAAGGGTAAGGTCTACAAACATAGTACCTTTTGAATGTTTACTTCCTGACTGTCAGTGAAGAAAACCACCTGCCCTACATATGTCGGTGAATAAAAAGGGAGCCAGACACGTCATGTCATCAGTGATGTCATCAATGACATTTGTGATTTCATCTTTGATGTTATGGGTGATAAAACCTCAGCAAAATTTGGTAAGGATTCGTCCAGGGGGAGCCACCCAGAAAGTGCTCTTCCTATGAGTTGAGCAACTTAACCATATATATATATATATATATATATATTCACTGAAAATAAACGTTAAAAGGGACATTATGGTTAAGTTGCACTAGTAAAAACCTATAAAATTCAATGGAAAAACGTTGTTAAAGGGACATTATGTTTACAGGTAAAACCGAAAAAACTCAGAAATTCGCCAGTTATGGTAAGCTAAGCAACTATAACTCGCACCACCACCATGCACTGCTAAGACTAACACCCAGGACATCAAAGATGACATCACAAATGTCATTGATAACATAACATGTGCAATTCATTTTGATGAAAAGTACCTACAAGGGGTTGTGTTTATAATGTTGGTAACAAGATTGTTAAGTATGGGTCCACACAGTGATAATGTATCACACAGTCCTTTATTAAGTATGATTCAAGGACAGCAGGTACCCCTTCAAGAGGCAGGCTCCAACTGACCAACTAAGAATACACAGTGAAACTAAACACTCCAAATAGAACTACATGACATCACAATGTCACTCTTTTTGCTAAACATATTATAATGTAAATGTGACACAATGATAACACTGGGAAGATTCACCTCAACACATCTCCTCCCTTCATTTTGTGGCAGGTTTTACCCAGGTAATAATCATTTAACCTGACCGGTTTGTTCCTGACCCTGTTGGCATTCAAGCTGGTGTTGTTTCTGGAGGCTGTACTCACATTTGGTTCATACATATGTTCTTCCCCTCCATTCTCACATGAAGCTTGCTCCTCTCTGGTTCCCTCACCAGCTTCACTGTCCACCATATTGCACTTAACCAATTTGGCCATTGACCAACATTCTCCACCCTCCATGATGACAACATTACCCCTTATCACAGCAATTTTCTTTGGTCCAATAAACTTGCTCACAATACATTTGGGAGAAGCTCTGGGATTCTTAACATAAACCCAGTCCCCCACTGACCATTGCATCTCCTTGGCACCCCTTTTTGTGTCAAACCTCTCTTTGTAATCACCTTGAGTTTCCCTAATGAGATCCATGATCCTTTCCCTGTTGACATGTACACTCCTCGCTAAATCTAACCAACCCGGACACAACTTTGTCCCTGGTTGTCTGCCTTTGAGGGACATGAAAGGTGAGATGCCAGTAACCGAGTGTGGAGTCACGCAATAGTTCCAGACCATCTCCCTGAGAACTGTCTGCCACCTTAAACCTGAGGCTATCGCTAGCTGCAATCCTCCCTTAAGGAATCTATTTGCTCTCTCGACAAGACCATTCGCTCTGGGCTGGTACAGTGCTGTCCTGTAGTGCTTGATACCAAACCTCTTGAGAAACTCCACCATCCTATCCGAACAGAATTGCACCCCATTATCTGAAACAAGTTCTGAGGGGAATCCCTCCCTATAAAAGACTTCCTCGAAAAAATCAATCATTTGTGAAGTTGTTGCTTCTCTAATGGCTTTCCACTCAACCCATTTTGAATGATAATCCACCAGGACAATAAGGTATTTAACATCCTCTCCTAGTTCCTGTATGGGCCCCATTAAATCTACTGCCAATTTCTTCCATGGTTCTCTTGGAACACTTACAGGTCTTAAAGGCGCTTCCTTAATAATCTTACTTTTGTCACTTCTGTCACATTCTTTGCAGTTCCTCACACATTTCTCTACCTGACCATCAATACCTGGCCACCAAAAGAATTGCCTGATATGCCTTTTAGTACCTCCCATGCCTAGATGGCCTTGGTGAGCTATGTCCACTAATTTGGGCCTGATGTCATATGGAGGTACTATTTTCATTCCTTTTCTGAGTTGAGACCCATCCTCTGACATGCTCAACTCCTCTTTAATACAGTAATAAACATCATATTTCTTTTCAATGAGATCTTTTCTGGGCCAACCACTTTTGGTCCACAATTTTACTTGCCCCAAGACCTCATCCATAACATCAGCTGACTGCCACTCCTCTTTGCTTATGGCATTGTGTACTAATGCACACATACCCACAGTACCTTCTGCACTCACATCCTTGACACTCTCGTTCTGTGCAGGAAGTCTGGAAAGACAATCAGCAATCACATTTTCTCCCCCAGGTATATACACCATTCTAAAGTCATATGCTAGCAAGTCAATCATCCAACGAGATATTCTAGGTGAGCCTTTAGCCCATTCCGCACTGCCCAGTAGCTGAACTAACGGCTTGTGATCAGTCTTTACAACAAACGACTGACCCCATAGAAAGAATTTAAAATGAGCAACAGCCCATGATACAGCTAGGGCCTCTCTCTCCACCACGGAATAATTGCTCTCCGCCCCCCTCAGGGGTCGGGAGGCAAAAGCTATGACATGTTCAATGTTGCCATCATATTGAAAAAGAGCGGCACCCAGGCCTAATGTGCTTGCATCTACAGCCAGCACAGTTCGTCTGCCAGACACAAACCCTCCTAAAGAGGGTGCCTTCACAATGCTATCTTTAATCTTACTAAAGGCATTTTGACATTCTTCTGACCACACATATTTAGTGCCTTTTTTCAATAAATCTCTCAAAGGAGATGACATTGTAGCAAAACCATCAACAAACTTGTGGTAGTACTCCGCCAATCCCATGAACGAGCGTAGTTGCTCCTTGTCAAGAGGTTGGGGAGCACTCACAATGCTATCCACTAAAGACTTCCTGGGGGCAATACCATTACAGGAGACTTTATGCCCCAAGTAATCCACTTCCGTAACAGCAATTTTGCATTTCTCCCTCTGTACAGTCAGACCCGCTTCTCTCAGTCTGACTAACACCGACCTGAGTATTTTGTCATGCTCAGGACCATCATTTGCAAATATCAAAATGTCATCTTGAAACACTGTTACTTTCTCAAGGCCTTTCAATACCGTTTCCATCACTCTCTGAAATACGGATGCCGCAGAGGCCAACCCAAAGGGCATCCGGTTATACTTGAAAACACCCTCAGGAGTGATGAATGCAGTCAAGTGTTGACACTCTTTAGATAACGGAACCTGATGGTAGGCAGCAGAGAGATCTATTATGGAAAATAACTTGGGTTCTCCTAGAGTGGACAAAACTTCTGAGATATTCGGTAACGGGTGTCTCTCAACCACTATTTTCTGATTGAGGCTTCGTATGTCAACACACAATCTCATCTTACCATTGGCCTTAGTAACTAAAACCACTGGAGACAACCATTCCGTGGCTACAACAGGTTCAATCACCCCCTTGTCAACCAAGCTTTTTAGCTCCTCTAAGTTGTGCTCTCATCTTCAGTGGTACCTGTCGTACCTTGTGTACCACTGGTTGAGCATTGTTCTTAAGTCTGATGTGATGTTCAAACTCTTTAAGCCTTCCCAGACTCTCAGAAAACACTTGTGGAAATTCCTTGGTCCAAGAGTCCCCCAACTCAGCAATGGTGACAGGGTCCGGTGCATTGGCTTGTACCCTTAAACCCAGCTTCCTCTGCTCCTCCCAGCCTAGCAGAGAGGTCCCTTTTTCCGCCACCAGGATTGTGGCTTGGCATATTCTTTCCTTGTATATAATTTCTGCACGAAATTCACCCAAGATATTTATATCAGAGTCTGCATATCCACACACCCTCACATTGGTGGGCTGTATAATGTTACTACTCCTCCCCAGAATGTTTGCCAGTGTCTCTTGGGATATGATGGTCCAAGGGGAACAAGTGTCCACTTTCATTTTGAGCTCGATTCCATCTACTTGAAACTTGTCCACGGGACCTTTGGTCATCCCAGAAATCTCTGAAATCTCGAATATGTGCCTTGGTGTAAATTCTTGAGTTCCAGATACTTCTTGGATATTGTACCCCTTTCCGATGCCGTCTTCGTTATTATCCACTGGCCTGAACTCAATACTATTGACATCATTGCCCTTACAGACATTGGCAAAATGCCCTTTATTCTTGCACTTGAAACATTCCGCATATTTTGCAGGGCAGGCCGGGTAGTTCATACCATGTCTTGAACTGCCGCAACGAGAACATGCATTTCTTGCATTTCCTCCTCCTCTCTTGACTGTGGAGACGCCAACTTTCTTCTTTTGATTAACGACACAAACCGAAGACGATGGAGGATTGGATTTGTCAACCCTAAGTTCTTTGACATACTCTGAAGTCTGCTCAATACTTCTTGCTAATTCTACTGCCTCATCCAATTTCATATCCTTTGCAAGCAGTTTTTCCTGTACTCTCACGTTATTGGTGCATCTAACCAGCTGGTCTCTGATTAGGGAATCAGTCAAATGTTCGAACTCGCAAGTGTAACTCAGGGATCTGAGGCAAGCAATGTAGGACTCCACCGACTCTGACTTCTCTTGGGCTCGCTGGAAAAATTTGTGTCTCTCAAAACTGACATTCTTCTTCAGTTCAAAGTGATCCCGAAGTTGGTTAAGGGCAAACATATATTCATCCATGTCCCCTGCCTCAGGGGTATGGGGTCTAGAGAGTCCATCAAAAATTCTGCGTCCTTCTATACCAAGGTTGTGTAGGAGTAAGGCCCTCTTGCGCGCAGAGGGAAATCTCTCCCCGCCCATCGCCACCAGGTAGTTCTCAAACATGTCCTTCCACCTGTCCCATGTAATCGAAGGCCGGCCTGGTTCACTCAGAAAGGGCAGGGGAGGTGGAATGGATGCGGCCATGGTTACAGGACGATATTAAAATGTAGACAAAACTGTTGCATGAAGTGAGAGGGTAAATACAAAAACAACTCTTCTTCCTTTTTTTTTTTTTTTTTAAATATTTAGATTGCAAGAATTGCAGTCCACCATTAGTATTCTGCTAATCACTGCAGCCACGTGGTTCTGTGTTCTTTACTCTGTTGCCGTCTTGTAAATTACGTTGCTAGGAGACACTGTGACAATGGGAGGACCAGGGCTTCTGGAGGCCAAAACGTAATGAAGTGGGCGTGGCTAACCAAACCACGTGAGCAGCGAGCGCTCGCTCTCAGATGCGCGTTGCTGCTCGAGATGCAGGTGGCCCAGGATTTGCGCAACGCCCCCCCTCAACTTGGGGTTCGCGCGGGCCTCCTAAAGCAGCAGCCGCTGTACCAATATTTACTCCAAAGCCGGGCTGCGGCTCGCGCTGGATCCGCGCGATGCCCCTCCTTGCCTTGGGGCTCGCGCAGGGCTCCACAGCAGCAACCGCTGCACCAGCGCCGGGATCAAAGCCGGGCTGCGGCTCCCGCTGGATCCGCGCGATGCCCCTCCTTGCCTTTGGGGCTCGCGCAGGGCTCCACAGCAGCAGCCGCTGCCCCAGCGCCGAAGTCAAAGCTGGCTGCAGCTCGCGCTGGGTCCACGCAGCGCCCCTCCTTCCCTCGGGGCTCGCACGCTACTCCCAACGTAGCGGTCGCTGTACCGACACTTCAGGGAGGCTATCTCAACTTGCCTGAATATGGGGCTTTCACTCCACCTCCTGCCCGCCTCTCGCCTGCTGTCACTGTCGGAGGAGGAGATCCTGAGAGCTGTCGGTATGGGAAGGACCGGGGACCGGAGAATCTCAAGTGGCCCCAGTCACATGAAGTGCCAATCCTCGTCGCCAATGTTAAGTATGGGTCCACACAGTGATAATGTATCACACAGTCCTTTATTAAGTATGATTCAAGGACAGCAGGTACCCCTTCAAGAGGCAGGCTCCAACTGACCAACTAAGAATACACAGTGAAACTAAACACTCCAAATAGAACTACATGACATCACAATGTCACTCTTTTTGCTAAACATATTATAATGTAAATGTGGCACAATGATAACACTGGGAAGATTCACCTCAACATGCACTGCTAAGACTAACACCCAGGACATCAAAGATGACATCACAAATGTCATTGATGACATAACATGTGCAATTCATTTTGATGAAAAGTACCTACAAGGGGTTGTGTTTATAATGTTGGTAACAAGATGTCAGGGGTGATGTGATCTGGAGACCTATCATGAACTACTTAATCTATTAAAGAATGTACTCATCTAAACAACATTGTATTGGAGTGTTGTCAATACAGGAACCTAATCATACATAAACATCGACGTTGGCTGCAGTATGCACCATAGAAGTACAATATTTATAAACTTGTAATTTTGGATAGTATAGTAAATGATAAATTACTGACCATAGTGACTAACGTACTCTTAGTTCATAGTCCCCTTTAATCCATACTGTATGGACGTCCCTGCCAGGGGACGGGAGACGGAACCTTTTTCACCAGAAAAAACCTTCCCCTTTAAATTTAGAAGCACGCAGGGGTGCGGCCCAGGGAGCATGCGCTGACCTGACTCCGCCCTCAGGCGCCACATCACAGTCGCGTAGACAATAGATTTAAAATTGCCTAATGACACCAGTATTATTAGGGGGGAAGTTGGTGGGACATATGGAGGAAAGGGGACTATGGACTAAGAGTATGTTAGTCATTACGGTGAGTAACTTTTAATTACTCTTACGTCCTGTGCCCTTTCCTCCATACTGTTTGGGCGATTACAACTAATTGTAGCTCCAGGGTGGAGAGGAGACCCTCCTTAAGCAAATAGGTTCCTGAGAACCGCCTGTCTGAACGCCGCATCATATCTAGAGCCGGCATCCAAACAGTAATGCTTGCAGAAAGCCGAGGGAGAGGCCCACGTGGCCACCCTGCTTATGACTTGCCAAGGGACATGGCGCCGGAATGCAATTGCCGTTTCCTTGGCCTTGACTGCGTGGGCATGCATATTGGCCGGAAGCGGCTTATGCTAGCCCTCATATGCTTCTTTGATGTCAGAGACCATCCAGCGGGATATGGAAGACTTAAGAGGCCTGCTAGCCTGGTCTTGAGCCTCCGAAAGTGACAAACGGGGCACCCGATTTGCAGAAGTCCTTGGTCCTGTCCAAGTAGAATTTCAGGACACACCTGACATCCAGGCAGTACAACACACTCTGCTTCGTCCTTGGGAGCAGAAAAAAAGTAGGAAGGACCATTTCCTCGTTCAAATGGAAAGCAGACGGAACCTTGGGCAGAAATGCCGGGTGAGTTTGCAGGACTACTTGGTCCTTGTGAAAGGTAGTATATGGTTCCAAGGCGACCAGCACCTGGATTTTGCTGACTCTACGAGCCGAGGTGAGGCCGACTAGTAAAGCAGTCTTGATGGAGACTAGCCTGATGTCCACGGACACAAGTGGCTCGAACGGCTTGTGCGCCAGGGCACCCAAGACTATGTTAAGGTCCCACGCCGGGTGCGGTCTCTTGACAGACGGGTAGAGCCTTGCGAGTCCCGTCAGATGTTTCTTGACGATAGAATTGGAGGAGGAGAAGATGCCTTCCTCAGAGTTCCTATAAGCCCAATGGCTGCGAGGTATGTGTGGCAGGTGTCCACCTGCACGCCTGAGTGGGCGAGGTGTGCTGAGAAGGAGAGCACGTCGTCCAAGGTGCAAGCCAGGGGGGTCGATTCCCTTGGAGTCTGCCCAGTGGTAGCATCTGGGCCATTTGCTTTTGTACTAGGCCCTGGTAGCCTTGCTCCTGGCACCAAGTATGATCTCCAGATTGGCCTGTGAGAGGCTGAGGTGCCGAAGCGTTACCTGCTCAGGTACCATGCTGTGAGGGCTAGTTTCCCTTGCGCTGGGTGGATGATTCTGCCCCCCTGCTGTGCCGGAAGATGTGCTGGGCCCGTCGGGAGGTGAATCGGGGTCACTTCTGAGAGAATGAGCAGCTCCGAAAACCATGGCCTGGCCTGCCACCATGGAGCTATGAGGAGATGGCGAGACTCCTTGATCTTGCAAATTACCCTGTGAATCAGGGGCATGGGCGGAAAGGCGTAGGCTTTCAAGCCAGTTCACTGGAGGTGAAAAGCGTCACCCAGAGAGCCGGGGCCCTGACCTTGTCAGGATGCGAACTGGGGACACTTCTTTTTGTGCCAGGTGGCAAAGAGCCACCTGGGGGTGACCCCACCTGTTGAAGGTCTCCTGAATAACGATGTCGTTTAGGTGCCACTCGTAAATGTCCGCTCCCAGTCTGCTGAGCCTGTGCGCTTCCAGGTTGGATTCCCCGGGAGGTGGACTGCCGTGAGGTAAATGTCGTTTTCCAGGGCCCACTCACCCATGCTGATCGCCAGTCTGCATAGAGGAGGGGGTCTGGTGCCTCCCTGCATGTTGACTTAGTACATGCTGATCGAGATTGTCGGTCTGGATGAGGACAACCTTGCCCCTGAGAAGTAGTAGGAAGGCCCGGAGAGCCAGCCAGATGGCGTTCAGCTCTAGCCAATCAATGTGGTATTCCTGCTCCTGTCGAGTCCAGGTGCAGTGGACCGAGAGATCGTTCAGGGTGGCTCCCCAGCCCTCGAGCGAGCAATCCATGGTGATGGTGGCCAGCGGAGTCGCCGGACGGAAGGGCTTGCCCATCCGTAGGTTGCAGTCTCCTGACCACCAAGTTAGGTCCGGGTGGAGAGCTGGAGGAATGTTGATTAGCTCGGATTGAGAGCACTGCTCCTGGTTCCATGAGGCCACAAAGTGCAGCTGAATCCTCCTCATCTTTAGTCTTGTGTGCGGAACGGCTAGGACCGCTGCCATTATACCCAGGAGCTGTTGGTACAACCATTTCGAAGTCGCCTTTTTGCTGAGGAAGAGGGTGGTCGCCCTCTTGATAGCCGAGATTTTGTCCTCCGAAGGAAATACCTTCTGGGAGCAAGTGTCCCAGATGAGGCCCAAAAATGTCTGCGTGGGTTGTAGCTGCGACTTCTTGAGATTGAGCGAAAAGCCCAGATCATGCAGTGTGTTCATAAGGGCATGGGAAGAGTGGTAAACAGCTTCCGGAGATGTAGCCCTGACGAGCCAGTCGTCGAGGTATGGGTAAATGTGGAGGCCCTGCACTCTGAGGAGGGCTGCCACTGCATTCATGAGCCTGGTGAAGACCCTGGGGGCCGAGTTGAGGCCAAACGGAAGGACCTTGTATGGAAAATGGTAGCCCATGATCCTGAACCAGAGGAAAGAACGATGGTGCTGCCAAATCCGGGACATGCAGGTATGCATCCTTCAGGTCCAGGGAGCACATCCAGTCTCCCTTGTCCAATGTCTCTGCTATAAAAGCTGGCGTAACCATCTTGAATTTTTGCTGGGGTAAGGAGAGATTGAGGGTGGAAAGGTCTAGCACAACCTGGTTCTTCTTCTGAATGGCGAAAATTCTGGAGTAAATGCCAAAGCCTCGCTTGGAGGCTTGGACTTCCTCCACTGCCTGGCTCTCTACGAGCAACCGGAGCTCCACCAAAAGAGTTGCTGTCCCAACCTGTGGAGGGGAGGACGGAGGAGAGGCTGGGATAGGGAGGCAGTACCCCGTGGATACTACAGAGAGGATCCAAGGGTCCACAAAATTCTGGCACCAGAAATGTGCATGGAGAGCAAGCCTGCCCCCCACCAGAGACACATGGACCCGAAGGGGAATGTCATGCCTTCTTTCCCTCGGAGGCTGTCGCGGAGGAGGGGGACTGCAAAAAGCCCTTACTCCCACCCCCTTTTTGTTGCTTGCGCCGGTTCTGAGACGGCATGAGGTCTGGCTGCCTGGATCTACGTTCCTGGAAGCCTCGGAACCCTCTGTACATACAACAACTCTCGGAGCGCTGCTGAGATTGGGTGTATGACTTGGGCGTGATCCTTGTAAGGATGGATAAACACTTGGCTGTTTGTGAGCCGTTTTTCTTTTTTGTCCAGCTCTTCGTCCGCGAGGAGTGGAACAGGTTCCTCCCACCCCCCTCGAACGGTAGATCTAATACGCGTTCCTGGACGTCCGGGTTGAATTTTGTTACCCGGAGCCAGGCTTTCCTTCTCATGTCCGTGGCAATGTAGATGGCACAGCCAGAGGTGTCAATATGGGCCACAGTGGATTCCATGAGATCATGAATCACCAGCTTAGCCCCGGTTAACCTCGCCTGAAAGCATGATTGGCTCTGGGCGGGGAGTTCCGGAAGGAAGTCTGCAATTTCCTGCAATAATCCTTGGTTGGCGGCAGCCAGCATGGCATCTGCGTTGGCCTGACGAAGATGCAAGGATGCATTGGAATAGAGTTTCTTCCGTATGCCTCCAAGATCTTCTCCCCCTTGCCTAGCAGCGCCACAGAGTAGGCGGCTGAGGACGACTGAGGCTTGGAGTACAGTGATGCTGCAGTGATCACCGAGGAGTGTGGCTAAGGATGGGCTGAGAGCAAGAGTGTATCCCCCTCCATCTGCCTGTACTTGGCGGCCAGGCGTCAATTGACCGGATGGGCCGAGGGGGGCTTGAGCCAACCCTTCTTGGCCAAGGAGACTACATCGGTTTGAATTTGAATCCCCGTTTTGGCAGAGGGGCGTCGCGGAAGGACTTCTGTCAGGACCCCCTCTGCCGGCTGCTCGACCTCAGGTGGGGGCAGGCCCAGATACTCTGCCAGCCCAGCAAGACGTTTGTGGAAGGCCATGGCTGAGGATGGCGTGTCCGGATCCTCCACCTGATCCGTATCCTGTAGATCTGGGGGATCCTGTGGAGGAGGAGGAGTAGTAGTTGGCGCAGGAGGCTGGGCTACGGAGATCGCAGCCGGAAGCTGAGGAGGCAGCAGAGGCTGGTACGGAGCTGCCTGAGGAGCCGGAGGAGGCGGCTGCGCCGGGACTTGGGGAGCCGGCGGGGAAGTCTGTGGTGCCGCCAGCATTGCCGGAATGACTTCCCTGATGGCGTCTTTGATAATAACCCCCATCTGAGATGACTTAATGAGGCTGAGGAACTTCTCGAAGAGAACCTCTTCACTGGCCGAGGAGGTAGCAGGGGGTGCTGACGGGGTAGCAGGGAGCTGCTGCATACCCTGTCCATATGGACGCAAAGGAAAGCTGCCCTGCGCAAAAGAGGGGTAGACTGTAGGCCACGTACCTGGTTGAGGCCAGTCCCACCTTGACACTCGTTCTTCACCGAATTCCTGGAACGGCGTCGGACAGGGGCCTCTGTCTGGCGCGGCAGCCATTTTGTCAATCTGCCTGCCACCTGCCTGCAACATGTTGCTAAGCCCACTGGGCCCAGCCTCATCCAAGACTCTTGCGTGTGGATCACGAGGCGTACCCTGCTCCTCAGGCCTAGGCCGGTAGGTGTGGCACCCTCGACCCGTTTAGGCGCCCCCTCGGAGGTATTCCTGGTATTAGGGCATAGCCTCTCAGCCACGGTGCCGGTACAAGGGCAGAGCCCCTAGGATGAAGACCCGGTAACAGAACCTTCCGGTCCCTCAACACTGTCACAAGGAGGATCCGAGGATCCCTTGGTCCGGAGGCCGGTAGCTGCAACCGCCACAGTGCACGTGCTGGTAGAAAGACCTAACCGGTCTGTTCCGCGCAGGAGAGACCCTGGGAAGGAGTCTCCCTTGCGGGGTGCGATGGAGAATATCGACCATAGCTTGGGCCTGGTTCGATGTTTCACGAAGTTCTCAAGGTCCTCTAGAGGTGACTTCTAGAAGAGCTCCCTCCTCCTGGCTAGTCTGTTCTTCAGCGCTTTCGAAGACAGCGAGCCACACGCTGAACAAGCTTGCCAACCGTAGTCTGGGTCAAGGCTACGTAGGCAGAGGGCGTGGGGGTCTGAAGCTGGAAATAGCCCGTTGCATGCTGGACACCTGCTGAACCCTGTAGAAGTCGACATGCGCCGGGGAGGACCGAGTACCTGAATAACTAAAAAGACAAAAAAGACAACAAAGAGAAGTATCTGTGCGTAGAATTACATGGCCGAAGCCAAACCCAGGAGCGCTGGTGAATTCGGCCTGTTCCCATCAGCACGGAAAAGGGGACTGAGGTTTGTCGCCGGAGGACGGAGTCAGGGCAGCGCATGCTCCCTGTGCCGCACCCCCGCATGCCTCTAAATTTAAAGGGAAAGAAGGATTTTTCTGGTAAAAAAGGTTCCGTCTCCCGTCCACTGGAAGGGACGCCCATACAGTATGGAGGAAAGGGGATGGGACGTAAGAGTATGTGTGCTACCTTTTCAGAGTGGGTTGAGCAATTTAACTATAACAGGGTAGCTACTGGGGGGGGGGTGGGGGGATGGTGTGTGTGTGTGTGTGTCTGTATCTGTAGCGACCCTGTATATATATCCTGCGTGTGATCAAACGCTCTGCCCCCCTGTATCCTGTTTTTGCTGTGCTTTTCCAGATTAAACTTTCCGAGCATTCTGACTCTGGATTGTTGATTATTTTTCTGTCATTCTCTGACTCTGGATTGCGGTCCTCCAGCCCTCGGCAGCATTTGTTTTCTGTTTTGTGTGTGTATATATATATTCACTAAAAAAACTTTAACGGGACGTTATGGTTTGAAGTAAAACCGAAAAACCCTTGAAATTCTCCAGTTATGGTAAGCTAAGCAACCATAACTCGCGCGACCACTGTGCACTGCTAACACTTACACCCAGGACATCAAAGATGACATCAGAAATGTCATGATGACATCACATGTCTGGCTCCCCTTTTTTACTTTACTGACATATCTAGGCCACATGCTTTTCTTCAGTAACAGTCGGGAATTAAAAATATAAAATGTACTATATTTGTAGACTTATCCTTCAAGTATGTTCTTACAGTAATTCCCTTAGGGTCCAATCAAATCATGTGATAAATATGCATAGGGTAAGTAGCACCTTTGAAACAGAGCAATCATTTCTCTACATAAAGATAATCAGTTAGGTTATGAACACTTACTGCTGCTACCGCTGTTTTTTCCTTACTTCAATTTTCGTGTATATACTCATATTTGTATGTGATGTTGTCTCTTTGTGTTTTGTCTATAATAATGCCATTATGTAGTAGGTGGTTTTCATTACCTACTTATCACATGTTTCACAGTACCCAAAACTCTAATAAGAAAACAGTTATCATTTCACTGTTCAACATGGCAAGATATGAATATTGCACCTCCATCATGTATGCTGCACACAATGCCTATGTTTCTACATGAGTACCATAGTATACTGCATAGAACTTCATCCATAATAGAATGCTACGTATATCAACGCATTACTTAATGCACTAATTAGCACTTGATATTTATTCCAATGATCCTTGACACTTTTTGGTCAACATTATAATAAGAATACCTTCTACAGAGTTTTCATTCAAAGTAAATGTACATGTGATGTCATCAGTGATGTCATCAATGACATTTATGATGACATCTTTGATGTCCTCGGTGTTAGTGTTAGCAGTGCACAGTGGTGGCGCGAGTTCTGGTTGCTTAGCTTACCGTAACTGGCAAATTTCAATGGTTTTTCGGTTTTACTTCGAACCATAACGTCCCGTTCACAAAGATTTTTTTAGTGAAAGGTTTTTAGCAGCGCAACTTAATCATAACATCCCTTTAACAAAGTTTTTTTGCTAAAATTGATCTGTTTGTAGTAGTAGCACGTAACCATAATGTAAAGTAACATCTGACTTCATTGCACACCTTGCGGAGAATGCCACATGACCATATGCTGGCACACAGCACAGTGACTCATCCGAGAATCCGTACATACTTAACAATAAGATGTATGCCTTGTGGACAGTGTGGAAATACATTTTTTACTGATGTAGGAACTTCCACCTTCAACATTTCCCTTGCGCAGCTCGAAAACTTATTCGTAGTCAACCATTAACAATGTAGTACACAGTACATACTTTTAGCAAAAGTACTAGTTATCTGAAAACGACATGAGCTAAGGCCATCCTTCCTACCCAAGAAACAGCACCACTGCTGTAATGAAGGAGCATGAGAAACACTGCACCTACCTTACAAATAACACACGCAGAACATTTTCCCCGTCCACCTACCCCCGAATATTACTGTTTGGTGCCTCTTTGCTCATTTCCGTCCACAACGTTCCTTCTTAGCTGTCCTTCCCAAAAAAAAGCCATCCGTAAACAAAGTAAATGTTCCTTTAAGAACCACCTTTCACAGTTTAAAAATATTTAAAAAAAAAGAAATTGCATACACTCCATCTACTTTATATTTCTCAGTAAAGGACATAGACGCAATAACATTTCCCATTAACAATCTTGATTTGCAAAGCAGTAACGTGTGCTACTGAAAAAGAGGATGTCCACCATAGAAAGGGAAGGCAGTTGTTCCATACATGGCCCCTCTTCGCTTTCCATGGCAGCCTGCAAATGGCAAAAAGGATACGCTGTTAACATATTACCACAAAGCCAGTCCCAGGTGGACATGGCCACTGTAATCCTATCTTTTCTTCCTTCTGGTCATGGCCAGTAGGCACTTTGTGCGGATCATGACCTTACACCATGACCCCGACATTCTGCCCACTCCCCATGGCTGCAGCCTACCCCTCAGTCAATAAACGTATACCACTATGTTTTTTAACTACATTACGACATGTGTAATACGAAAACACTCCCACATCTCATCAAATAACCAAACCTAATGGTATTGTACACTTTTTTTGGATGGCGTTCCTCTCCAGCATAGCCAAATGCGCCCTCAAGCACCTACGTGCCGTGACGCAGAACCTGCAAATTAACACAAAGCGACTTACAATGTAGCATGTTACATTTTGAAATAATAAACTGTTTTTTAAATTAATACATTAACAATTTTAGAATTTGTAAAGTACTTTAATTTCACAATAAACTGTCCGAGACCATGGGACTATTCCCATATTCAATCAAATAGTAACTTTGTTTGTTCGTTCGTCATCGAAAATGTTAATCGTGAGGCACACGTTGATCTTTTCGCATACACAAAGTATTCGCTTTCGATAAAGCAACCGCTTCGGTCACACAGTGATTTCCAAGACGTCGGCATGAACTTTGGCCTACACCACCATAAAAGATGTTATGTTACTCCTAATGGCCACTCCAGCGTATGGACAAATGGGGCCGGGCCAGTCGTCCCACAATACAGTAACGGTTAGGCAGCCGGTTACGAGTACGTGCATCTGGCATCCAAAGAACCCATCACTTGGCATCTTGAATCTATGGCAATCACAGTACGGCAGAATGTAGCTGTTTGGAAAACGTAACAGAAAATACATATCAATACCCAACCTTTACCAAACAATTTCAAAAAAGACAAAAAGAACGTGGAAACTGATACACAAATCGATGTGATCATACATGACATTTTAAAGAAATAATAGCGTTGGACATGGGTGAACCTAATGATAGCCTACAAACGGTGAGAATCTGCACTCTCCATAAGTTTAAAAAAATGACAACTACACAGAAAGATAGTACCTCAGTTATAATGCCAGAATTATTGTTCTGGTAATAAAAAATGAAAACTCGTTCCCGTGTAGAGTCGTCAAAAGTAAACTTACACTATATTTACCGTCTCCATTGTCTTCGTTAAACCCAGACAGCGATGTACTTGCAGCAAAGAATCTTCTTCAACTGATATTACATGTGTCTTACAAATGTTTTGAATACATAACCTTATCAAATGGTATTTTTTCCAAACTTGCACTCTCTGCATTCTTGCTGAATTTTCCCTTTCGCTCAAGGTCAAAAAAACAATTGACCCTTATGGGTTCAGACGGATGCGTGGGACTACTGAGCTCGCAACCAAAAAAGCAAACCGAGTAACCTTCACTCAGAATGAAAATACATTCTGACTTTGCAACAACATATCTGAATGCATGCATGCATGAGAACTGCTACTCCCATACACTTGCAGAAGCGCTGTTTCCATCAAACAGTGCAGGTGCCTGCCTCGGTTAACAAGTGCAATGGTGTGGTGTTTTATGTGTTACCGGCAATGTCCACGTACACTAAAACACGAATGAAAGATGGCGGGCGCAGCAACAGAATCTGACGTACATCACGCCGTTCAACATCCAATCAGTGAATGTGCCACATGTCTGCGAACATGACGCTACGGATTAGCCAATCGGTATCTTGTCCGCGGACTAATTTTTTACTAATTTTTTCAGACATAGTTTTTGGTCCTTTTAAAGAAAACTACTGGACGGATTGGCACCAAATTTACAAAAGCACGCTTTCGGGACCAAGTTCCTGCTCCTGCCGCAAATTTGATGAAAATCCGTCAAGCCGTTTGGGCTGTAGACATGCACAAAGTTTTACCCCCATTCAGTCTATGGGAAAAAAAGACGTTTTGGGAAACCCTCCCCCCTATAACTTTCCTCCCCTGGACCAAACATCACCAACATTTGCAAAAGCAATTCACAGTGGCCCACACACTTTTTGCAAACTTTGGTGTGGATTCGTTCAGGGGGAGCGGAGTTATAAGCCGCCCAAAAAGTTCTAAAACCTCAGAAATTCGTCAGTTACGGTAAGCTAAGCAACTATAACTTGCACCACCACTGTGCACTGCTAAGACTAACAACCAGGACATCAAAGATGACATCACATATCTGGGCCACTTGTTTTTGTTCACTGACAGACAGAATATTAAAATTCAAAAGGTGCTATATATCTAGACCTTAATCTTGTCATATGTGCTTAAAGTACTTTCCTCGGGGTTTGGTCTCAGCTCATGGTGCGCATACATGGGGAAATAAGCAGGCCTCAAACACACAATTCATTTGTATACATGAAGATAAACTTTAATGTTATTAACATTTTCTGATGATGCTGTTTCTTTCTTCCTTACTTTAGTTTCCCTGTATGTGCCTCTGATTTGTATGCATTGTGGGCCTTCATATGTATTGTTTGTACTTGCACAAGTGTGTAGTAAGTCTTGAATTGTTAGCTAGTTATTACATGTTTAACATTACTCAAAACTCTGAAAAGGTAGCACACATACTCTTACGTCCCATCCCCTTTCCTCCATACTGTATGGGCGTCCCTTCCAGTGGACGGGAGACGGAACCTTTTTCACCAGAAAAATCCTTCTTTCCCTTTAAATTTAGAGGCATGCGGGGGTGCGGCACAGGGAGCATGCGCTGCCCTGACTCAGTCCTCCGGCGACAAACCTCAGTCCCCTTTTCCGTGCCGATGGGAACAGGCCGAATTCACCAGCGCTCCTGGGTATGGCTTCGGCCATGTAATTCTACGCACAGATACTTCTCTTTGTTGTCTTTTTAGTCTTTTTAGTCAGACACAGACACACACACACACACACACACACACACACCATCCCCCCACCCCCCCAGTAGCTACCCTGTTATAGTTAAATTGCTCAACCCACATGAAAAGGTAGCACACATACTCTTACGTCCCATCCCCTTTCCTCCATACTGTATGAGGAAGAGCAGTATTTGGGTGACGAATCATCATGAAACCTTGTAAAAAGAAATGTATACAGCTAACCCTGAATTATTTTGTGACGTTTTGTGCGATTTCTATAAGGGGGGTGGGGGGTCAAAGTTATAAGAGGGTCCCAAAACGTTTGAACTCCGGATAGGCATGAATGGAAAATGTTTTTACTTGAGGCTACAGCCCAAACCGCTGTATGGATTTGCACCAAACATGTGCAAGAAGCAGCGGCATGGTCCCGAAAGCGTGCTTTTGCAAATGTAATGTAAATCTGTGATAAAGCAAATAAAATCAACACAAGGTTTTGCCCCGCCACTAGACGTTCGCACAGGTGAACATTATTTATTTTATTTATTTGTTTATTTGTAATGCGCTGACGGCCAGCAGGCATCAGGGCGCATACGATGAGACAAAGACAGATAGGAAGACAAACAGTGAACACAGGACATTTACGTAAACCAGTGCTGTTTTAGCAGTTTTCGGCCTAGAGGGACATTTCATTGTCGTGATTTATTTGAAGAGGAAGGTTTTTAGCTTCTTTCAAAAGGTCAGGGGATTAGCCTCCAGCCTTTGGCTGATCGGAAGTTTGTTCCAGCTTGCCGCTGCGCGGTTAGGGTAAGCTCCTCCCAAGCCACATTCTTCCTTGTAAGTCAGTCCTGTTATTAGTCCCTGGGCTTCTGATCTTAGAGCGCGGTTAGGGATGTAGGAGGTGATTTTAGATTTCAAGTAGGCAGGAGCCTTTCCGTACAAGCACTTGTGTCAGTGAGGAGATAGGAATGAAAATCAGACATAAATTTGCCATGTTTTTGGTTACACTTTTATTGAAAATAAAAGAGTTGGGAAAAGTCTGACCCAGTTCTGAGAGGATTTGCCTACCTTAACCAAAACAAAGGATTGGTCTGTATCCGGATGTAAAAATCAAAACTGCACTTGTGTTCAAAAGTTCTATTCTGACCCTCAGAATAAGAACTGAACTAAAAGGGTGAAAAGGGAAATGTATTTAACCTTTGAAGCTTTTCGCAAAAGTGCTCATAAAAGAAGAATAAATAGTTCCAACATAAATGTTCTTCAAGGATTGAAGAGTTTTTGTTTGGGGGTGGGGGGTGGACTCCCTTCCCCTGGATTTCTCTTCAACAAAAGAAAGTTAAAGGAAAAAACATTAAGATCTTTGCTTTAGAGGGTGATCTCCTTCCTCTAGATTCCTCTTCAACACTAAAATGTTTCCAAGGATACCAGATCCTTGTTCCAGAGGATGATTCCCTTTCCCTGGATTTCCCTTTAATAAAAATAATTCTCCATACAACAGTTACTTGTGTCATTCTTGGCCCACAATACAAATGTCACACACAAAGCTGTTTAGCTTTGTAATTTTATATATTTCAGAATTTTTGGTTTCCTTATTTGACAGGACTTTACTTTGCCTCTTCCGATCAACACAGTTCTGATATTCCTTTCCTCTGGACTTCTTGTTCCCACACACCTACATTGCCTGGTGTACTCTCCCACCAGGACCTCTGTTATCCGCACACTTCTGAATACCTGCTGTACTCTCTTGCCAGGACTTCCTATATTGTGTGCCCATATATTTGCACTCCATGCATTCACATACTGGTAAGGGCTTTGATTCTCTTTTCCTTTGCACAGTTAGTCTCTTCGGTTTCTATTGTATTGAATGTTATTTATATTTGTCACGGTCACAATATGCCCCAGTGTCCCCATGTCTATGGGTTGACTCACCAGCTCTTGCTGGAGTTCTCAGGCTTGTTCGCGTGCAACTGATGAAGGTACACTATCTGCTTTCCCCTTGTAGCTGCTTTCTCGTCGTTCTCCCGACTCCCTTGGCGTCTCTTTCACACGCCTGCTTTGCTTCAGGCTCCGGTAAGCAAGGTACTGGTTACTGCAGTCAGTGACCGGCCACAAGTCTTCCAATGGCTCTTAGCATTCCAGCAGCGCGTCACGCTCTTGCAGAGTCTCCCTTCTTCCTGAATGTTGAGCCGCCCAGCTCCACCACGCCCGTCTCTGCTTTTCAGTTCCTCGAGCCTTGCAGAGAGGTGAAACGTTCTCTTGCCAACAGCAACCTCTAGCATTTTGCTTTTGTTCTTTAATTTTCCCGGGCACAGGTGTTTGAGGGAAACAACTAGACCGCTCGCGGGGCTTGTAGCTTCTTCCGCTCAGCCCTGCTCTTTCTCTCTTCCTCGTCCCAATTCCAAGAAGTCCATTGTTGATATTTGATTTACAAAGCTTGAACAATCAATTTCAAAAGTTGTAAAGCAATTTTGCATAATGGGAAAATGGAACTAGAATTTCACAAGATAGATCAAAGTTGGCGGTTTGGTCTTTATGTTTTGGGGAAAGGTTTTCCATAGGGGCGGGTATAGATGTACGACAATACGTCATGAGGATTATCTTCAAGGGCAAATGGGGGATACCATGTCTCATCCAATGAAGCCATGATGTCTCCCCGGGTTGTCTCCTCCCATTTGATCCTCCCTCATATAGCCACCCCCAGGGTCCGGGTCAGGTAGCGGCTGCTGTCCGCTGGCCCAGTGGAGGTCGTCACTGCCGGGTAATCCGTGATGACTCCATTGGATTCATCACAATTTATGTACAAGCTGACAAGTGACCTGGAAACTAATAGTGCAACCGTATGATGCAACCGCCATAAAGAGTAAAAAAAGGTTGTGCCACACAAGTAGGGTGAGAGGTAGAGTGTACTTGCAAGTTTTTGGAAAGGTTGCATCATACACAGATAATTATACGAGTATCATAGAGATGGGCGTAGGTAGGGGTAGGTTGCAGAATACATGGGCAGGGAACGAGGTATGGCGACATGCAATGCATGAGACACAAAGAACATTAGCATGGCAGAGATTGAACCAGAGTACCGCCATTTTAGATTTAATGTTGAAAGGCCTTTATTCTGAAATACTGAATCATGACATCAAAACTAATTTGCACATAATCCCAAGCCTCACGATATTTAGACAGACGCTCAGGCATCAAGGCCAGTGCGGAAGGGGATCCTGTTAGGGATAATTCTCCAGAATGGCTAATTTCCCTTACCTACTGAGTCCCTCAGCAGCTTTGCTGGATTTCTAGGATTTTGTTTTTTTAACCTGGTAAGAGTGAGCCTTTTTTCCCCACTCTTACATGTGTTTTGCTGTGTGTTTTACATTTTTGTGTTCATAGACTGTGGAGCCTCGCCCACTCCAGAGGCATTATCTTTTTACTGTTGTCACACAGCACCTTTAGTGCAGTGCCACAGGGTTGTCTTTTTCAGACTTCCAACTTTAAACTCCATTTTCTGGGACCGACTACTGTCTCCCAGAACATGTAAAGTTGCCATTGACTTTATTAGTCCTTTTAAATTCACAGACCCAGTACAAACTATCTTCCATAGAGTACTGGAAAGGGTTAATAGTTATCCCTTTTTGTCTGTCTCTCATGGAACATTATTTTGATGCCCTTTCTTTAAGATTTGGCTGGTGGCAGTTGTATCTACCATATTTTTCCTACGACGGTCTATGAAAATAGCCCTGTTACTTTTTTAGGCTATGTCAGTAGCCTCGAACTTTAATCCGCTCGACCCCATTTACTTTTATTTGGTTCCGGCTGGGTTTATTCGCCATTTCTTTTTGTAAAGGTCTTTCTCATGTTTTACTCTGCGCGCCAAACCCGGTTTGGTTCCTTTGTTCGCCGTGCTTTGGCGGGCTTCTGCAGAGAAGCCCTCGTTAGGTGCCCGAGAGTCTGGGTAGACAGGATGTGAGGGAGGGTTTTTTTTTTTTTTTAATTGTATTTGGTTTATTAAAATAAAAACCTTTACAAATAGATTTGAACATTAAAAGGTTTCTAAGCATCAATAATTATGAAATAAAATTATACCATAACATTTAAAAGAGAGAAATGCTTTCCCTAACAAAGACACTATAACATCATTTTGAGTTAACAGAAGATGGGAGTACCAAATTTCCATTTAGTCACTAAAACTAATGCGAAATAAATACATTTAAACAAAAAAATGAAACATAAACACAGTCAGAAAATATCTGAAGACGACATCCAAATGACATTCAGAATACAAGGTTACGATTCGGTACATAATATGCACATCGTGAATTCATAGTAGAGCAGTTTGATATTATTATATTAAATACTCATTCACACCCAGCTACAAGATCTAGCTGTAGGGTTTACTCATTTTTGTTTGGCCTACAAATCTTCTGCCAACTTAGATTCCATCAATGCCAGCAGGTTAGTCAGACGGAATGTAAGATTGTGACTAAAACCTTCCATACAGCGTTTCCATAGAAGTTCCTTTGCAGTTACACAGTTCGAGTAAAAATGCTCGAAAAGTTGGATTCGATGGCCTTCGAAGAATGGACAGCTAATCACTAGATGTTTAAGGGTTTCTAGCACTGTGCAATTTTTACAAAAACGGCAACTAGTGTCAATGTTACTATTTGGATAACCAGTCCAGTGTTTGGATCGTTCACGTGTGTGAAATTGGTTGAGTCGAAATCGCATATAAGTTTTCCTTGAGCGAGCTGAAGGGAACTGTAAGAGATATTTTAATCTGATTCCCCATCTGCCGCGAACTTCATTGTATTCTTTGAAGGAAGTATATTTACCCATTTCATCCAACATTATACACCAAAAGAATCTTTGAAATTTAAGTTTTTGGCTTGGTAACCACATGCTCATGGATGATGGAGATTCATTGATGAGCAATAGTATTTTGGTTAATTTAAGCGAGTAGGTGTTGAGTGATTTAATGTGTGATTCACTCAGTAATTGATTCAGTTTAACATAGTGTATTTTTCGGTGGATTATAAATCTTAATTAGATTGGTAATTTTTCGCCATGTATGTTTTACTGATAATTGTAGTAAATTTAATTCATGGCAAATCATAACGTTGGGAATCGAAATTAATAATCCGAGAACCGTTTTCCATAATTTCCCCTGTAAGATGTTTAAATAGGCATCTAAATCATATGTACAAATGTCCAGGGAATATAGAATGATGGGTTCTACCTTCTGCAAATAAAATTGAATTAAGGGTATTAAAGAAAACATACAATATTTCTGATGGATAATTTTCATCTGAGATGTCAACCCCATAACCTTTTGATTAAGATAGTTTTTCCACATAGTTATTGAGTATTGATCAGTCAAAGGATATCCCAAATAACGAAGCATCGGAGAGTATTCGATTTTAATATCGTTCATATTCCAAGAGTATCAATGACAGTCTAATTTTCTTTTAGAGAAGATCAATATGAACGTTTTAGTTGGATTGGGAGTAAGGTTATGATTAGATGCGAATTCCAAAAATAAATCCAACTTTCGTTGGAGACCAAAGGGGGTTCGATCAAAAAATAGCAAATCATCGGCAAAGCCTAACCAATCTAAGGTAAGTGAACCAAACTTCACTGAATAACATTCCCCAGCAATCCAATTATCGTCCAATCCTAACAAGTACAAATTGAACAGTATCGCTGCCATATTGCAGCCTTGTTTCACCCCGATCTCAGTCATAATGGGATCAGTCAGGGCTCCTTCCTTAGTAAGTCTCATACGATAGTTTGTGTTTTTGTGGAGTAAGGCAATCAAGGCAACCAGTTGAGTCGGAATGCCAAGATGGATCATTTTTTTCCACAAGATTTCACGAATAACACAGTCAAATGCTGCGGTCAGATCCAAACTAGCCATATAAATTGGCCCAGAGTGACTGACTGAAGAATGGGCTTGAAGATGGGAAAGAATTGTAGCATTTAACTGACAACCAATGAATTTTCTGAATCCTACCTGATAAATAGACAGCATATTTTTATTGCTCATATGAATTTGTAGTTGATGGATAAGCAGAATGGAAAATATTTTGGAAGAGGAATCTGTTAGAGCAATAGGGCGATAATTAGAGGGACAGTCCGGAGGGCCCTTTTTGTAAATCGGAATAACTAGCGCAGAAGACCATGACAGGGGGGTTTGGCCTGTTTGTAAAATCAGATCCAATTTGATTTTAAGGATGTGAGCCCAGAATTCTGGGTTCGATTTATACACACAAAATGGAATACCATCGGGACCAGGCGCTTTAGAGGGCTTCAATCTGCCGATGGCATCAATAATGTCTTCTATGGACCATAGTGATGGAGAATCAAGATCCAAGCGTGGTTCGCTACCCTTTAGTGAGTGAAAGCGCTCGGGCATAGTATATCTGATTTTTACATATGAGACCCAATTTTCGGCAGAGATCACGGAATTAGAACTAGTTGTAGTTTCAAAAGTAATAGAATGAAGAGTATTCCAGGTTTTCCTGGAGTCGTGCTTGAGTAGATAGTAGAATAATTTTTGATTATCTGCGTAGAGAAGATGTCTTTTTAACCATTTAAGTTTATTACGAAATCTTTGTCGTACTGCTTTAATCAGTTTATCACGAGTCAGGTAGGAAAGATAAGTTCTATTAATTTGACGAATTTCGTGATTTTTTTGCGTTTTTAAGAGAGCAACTTGATTATTAAATTTGTGCGCATGAACCTGAATAGCTTTTTCATGCTTATCCCTTGACTGAAGCATAGCATCTAGATGGAATTGGATTCTAATAGAGTTTAGACGATCTAAGTGAATAAGTGAGAAGCTAGATGGTATTAGAGATAAGAAAATATTAGGATCGCATTCTAGATTCCGAATAAAGATTGCACACACTTTAGGATTCCATCTCACTGTATGGCGGGGCCGATCAGATTCTACCAGAGATAGAAAAGAATTATCTTTGAAACGAGCCAAAGGGATATTCATCTGCATAGAAATAATCATATGGTCTCCTAGAAATGGATTTATGATTTTGAGGGCATCTATATTCGAATATAAACTCGAAGAAATGAAAAAATAGTCGATAAGAGAATTGATGTTTGCTCTAGTCCATGTATATGTAAAGTCGTCCAAAGCAAAATAAGGGGCTTGAATATCCCATTCAAGAAAAAAGGAATTCCATATAGTTCCAAACTTTTTAGAAGTTAATGAGTGCTTATCTCTAATTGCATTATTGTGAACACCTATTTCATAGCAATAACAGTTGAAGTCTCCACCTATGATAATTCTTGCCGAGGGGTATAAGATCAATCCCTTTTCTAATACATCGTTCATTTCCTCAATGATGATCTCAATGGGAGTGGACGATTTATTCCAATAAATACAAACCAACAAGAGAATCATAGAGGGATCCAAATCATCTTTCATGATAATAGCTAGAATAGAGTCTGAACTACTAATCCTCTCCATGGAGCATTGGAAGGCAGAATTGACAAGTATAGCCAAGCCGCCTGAAGGACGACCCTCAGTACCTCGCCTTGCAATCTGAATAAATGGTGAGTATCCATCTATCGAAAAGGAGGATTGATTCATGGTCTCTTGAATAAAAATGAGGTCAGGTCGATTGAATTGATTTAGGCGATACCATTTTTTGAAGTTATTTATACCACAAGAATTCCACGAAATAATGTGGAGTCGGAGTAGGCTAAGAATTTTTCATCGCCTTTTGTTGGTTTAGTTGCGAGGTGTTAATAGGATCCCTCCAAGACATCTCCTTTAAAACAGACATGAATGACAAACTGTTTCATTGTATTGGCGTCAATATTTGCAGAGGTACCCTGGGTTACACTATCTGTAACGCTTTCAGCTATCAGAGGAGTAGTTTCTAGGTAACTTTGTGCATCTTCAAATGATGAAAAAAATGATGCGGTTAAACCAATAAATGCTAAGTCATCAGAGTGATCCCATAGCATCTTCATAATAAAAGGAGACATGAATTTACAAATCATTCTGTTATTAATATCAGCCAATTTCACCCAGTCTATGTCATCAGATCTAACAATTCGCAAGGCGGGGATGTCCTGAAAAACAGTCATCATGAAGGTGCGGTTCAAGCGAACCTTACCATAGCGAGCTTCATCGCTTTCCCAGCCCATAATTATAGCAGATTTTGGATCATCATAATTATGGTTAGTCAGGGATTCCTGATTATCCATTGTGGATTTAAGATTAGTCGATTTAGGGCACTTATTGACTTGTGGTCGTTGCGGACTCAAAGTTGGTAGCTTAGGACTAGTTCTTTGATGCTCTGAGTTCATTGTTTCATGAATAATTAGTTGATTGCTAGATTCAACATTATTATCTAAGGTTTGGTCTTCAGACTCGCTTGAGCTCACACTCTCCAAATTTTTATTTTGAGATTCGATTGGATTGTTAGGACAAGTGATTGTTTTGTTTTCTCTTTGTCCATTAGCTTTACCCAAAATCACTTTTGCAGTTTTTTTGATTTTCAACATTGGATAATAATTGGAGAGGGCAGATTGAACTCGGTGTGGAGCCCCTACAATTGAGTTAGGCACCACCCCGAGATCAATGGGTCCCCCTTCCTCTTTATCCTTTCCCTTTTTTGCCTTAGATCGTGACTTGTTAGATTCTTGCCAGGATGGTTCAATAATCAAGTCCTCCTTTTCATTAGTTTTTTTGTTTTTTGATAGAGAGTTGAAAGGTACTTTGTGGGTTGAAATATTCAAGTTTGACTCCGAAAGATTCAGCAGGGCCTTAGATTCCTCGCTCAACTGATTTAGATCGATGATGTCATCTCCCTCTGAAAGGTTGCAAATATCTTTAATATGTGTGTTATGACTATCATTTTTGTCACGTAATTGGTTCTTTGTTTTTTTTCCTGTTTTCCCTTTTGTAGTTTGATTAGAAGATTTCTCTTTTGAGCACGGGCCAAAGCCCTTCTTTGTTTTTTAGTAAGGGCAATGGAAGGAATTTTATGAGGCACCTCTTCAATGTCAAGTATTTCTATTGTTTCCTGAGGGATAAGGTCTACTCCAGTTAAGTCAATAAGATCAGTTAGAACTGATGGACTATCTGGAGGAGCGCTTTCCTCTGCACAAGGAGTCGCCAAGGATTCTTTGGTAATTGACTTGGAAAGTGTGGCAAGATTAATTGCCATTTCCCTTACAAGAGTAGTCAGAACAGCAAGGTTGGTTTCATTGGAATTTTTCAAGTTCACTACCTCTGGTTTCACAACCTTACTGTTTTCTGATTTAATGGGTGGTTCTTCTGTCACTACCTCGGAGAACAATTTAGTTTGAGTACCTATAGTTTGAACATGAGCCGTCGAATCTTTTTTGTTTATGATGGAGGAAAACATATGGCAGGCAAATAACATGCCCTCCATTTTACTGAGAGAACTCGTGAGGTCAGACATTTGAATCTGTAGAATTTTTATTGCCTCATGAGTCTGCTCATGACCTTTATCAAGTAAATGAAGAATTCTGGTCATGACCGGAAAAGATTCGAGAGAGTGTTGCAGTTCGGCATTCCATTTTTCTTGTTCAGTGGTAGGGCAATTGGGGTGTGGATGAATTTTACAATGAATGGACTCATTGGAATCAAGACTAGGTGCTCTATTTCCTTCGTGGCTAGAAGGATATTGGCAAGTATGGATCATTGGTTGTTCCAGTATAGGGGAACTATTTACCGTCAAGGAGGGTCCTCCTATATTGTTATTTCTCTGAGTATTGGTTCCCCCAAGGATACGTGCTTCCTTCTGTGCACTAAAGTGTGAAGGTACAGAATAGGTGTATGCTTGGGGATTGTTAAATAGGAACACATTCTCTATCCCGTACTTGCTTCTATTCACTGGAGTTGAGGGTTCATTAGATAAACAAATCCGTTTACCCAGTTCTGTCTCAATTACCGGAGCTAATATGGAGAAATCGGCAGTACGAGGATCAAATTGCTCAATTCCCATTATTTTTTTTATTTCATCTCTGTCTAGACTCTGATCTAAATTACAGTCAACATTTTCCCAATCCTTTGAGGAAATTTCATTCACTTCTTTTATCGACAAAAATACTGGTATAGTTTTAGAATCTATACTTTTTCCAACCAAATTAGTTGTAGGAGTCACACAATCGATATACACCGACTGTTTTTTAGGCAAAATTTGTTCTTCAAAGTCTTCAGGGATTGTGGCGGCAGGGGCATCCTCATTGGATTTCTGTAAATCATCACAATGAAAGTCCTCTGCCGTCAATTTAGTTGACAAAGAAGCAGGTTTCTTGGGATCCAGTATATTTTTCAATTCCTGATTTTTATTATACTCGAAAGAATCAGGTACGAGAATAACTTTGTTCTCGACATTGCTCTCTGATCTTAGAGCCACTATAGGATTTTCAGACAGCAAAATACTGCTGTGATTGGAGTCAAGCGGAGGTTTAAGTTCTTTGTTCTTCTGTTTGTCAGGCCAATTTGAGGGCTTTGCAGAAGACGGTTTAACTGCATTAGAGTCCACCTCTATTTTTTTAGGGTTAGTTAGGGACTCTTTTTTTTTTTTTTACACTACGGAGCCCCTCTGCCTTGATCAGAACAATTCTAGATGCTATGAGAGACTTATAGGGCAAATGGCAGTGCAAACAAATTAATGTAGCTCACTATGTCGCCCTTCAAACAAGATTTGACACGCTATATTACAAGGGCATAGAGAATCACCCTACCACCAAACCCCCTTACCGCCTAACAGCCCAACAGCCACACTTCGCAGGCACTTCCGGATGCGCGCGCCTGATGCGCGGGTCAGAGTGCTAATAAGGAAGTGGCCTGTGGGTTTGTGGGCTGGCAGAGAGGCGGATTCAGGGGGGCGTGGCTAAAGGGGAGAAGAGAAGAAAGTGGCGTCAGTGAGTTGCACGGCACACAATAACCCGCGGGAAACCCGCGGATACTTAGAAATGAAACACAGAGTGCTCCAGTAAATACCCTCTGTCAAAGTCCAATGAAGTCCACTGATATGCGCGTTACGCGCAAAGTTCGAAGCGAATGCTTCCTCTTGCCGATGGCACCAACACCGCAGGCAGCAAATCCAACAGAGCGGCGGAGCAGCGAACACAGCCCAACAGCCACACTTCGCAGGCACTTCCGGATGCGCGCGCCGGATGCACGGGTCCGAGTGCTAATAAGGAAGTAGCCTGTGGGCTTGTGGGCGGGCAGAGAGGCGGATTCAGGGGGGAGTGGCCTCTGTCAAAGTCCAATGAAGTCCACTGATATGCGCGTTACGCGCAAAGTTCGAAGCAAATGCTTCCTCTTGCCGACGGCACCAACACCGCAGGCAGCAAATCCAACAAAGCGGCGGAGCAGCGAACACAGCCCAACAGCCACACTTCGCAGGCCGGGGTTTTAGGACCCCTGCACAGGGTCTCCTTGGAGACCCAAGTCGCACTCTAGTTTCGATTGGCTAGGTGACTGTCCTGGCAGGACAGTCACCCTGCTGTGTGAATGGGGAAACTGCATAGTGAGTCGCCACGGGATCGAGAGCACCGAAGAGAAGCTGAAGGAAGAGGACTGCTGCAACTACTGAACCTCCCGGTGAAGCCCTGCTGCGGGTCCGAATCTACTACACTTCGACAACAGAGAATATCTGCAAGGAATCTTCTTCCCTTGAGCCGGTGGGACCAACCAGTTTGCCAAACACCAAGCAAGGCCTCCCTCCCCTGGTCGAATTTGCTGTGCATCGCTGCAGTGAACCGGATAGCCAGGAGGACCGGACCCTGTTTGGGTTTTAAGGAGCGCACCTTTTATTCGTTGCTTTGCTCTGCTGCTGGTTTCTTCCCTGGGCAGCGCAGGACCCTCCAGTCTTCCTCCTTTGCGTCAGTCCGGCAGTCGCTTCAGGAACCGTGAGCCTGCAGGATCTGCCAGGAACTTCTGCATCAGCTGCTGCATTCTTCTTATTCTAAGATACTGTTCAAACCCGGTTGTTCGTTTCGTCCGACCGCAGTGAAAGTGTTTTAAATCTTTCGCCAATCCGAGAGCTTGTCCTTCTCTACTCTTTCAAATAACTTTTCCTTCGACCAACTTAGTTTCAAACTCTTGGCAAAGACTTAACCGCGAACTACTCTGAACTGTGTGATCCTCTGCAAAGACTGTGAACCAGTAACATTGGCCCAAGCCTATTGATTTGAATTCTCATTGTAGCAAGCCTTTTCTAGATTGCCCTGCCTACTTACTTGTTGGTGCTGTTTGGTTTTGTAGAACCTTGTCTTTCCCTCCCTTTTTAAATTGCTGGAGTGCCATTTGCTCACACTTAATTTTGAGCTTAACTTGTTCAGAATTGATTGGGTGTTGTGTAGTATATTAAGATAGTGATTCTTCTGCGGCTTTACTTAGTGACCGGTTTTACAAATGAATGTGTAAATAAATGTATGGACCGCAGGGATCCTAGGATTGTGAGTATACCTGTGCACGGAAATACCTGTGGGGAGGGGAGAGTTGATGTTGTTTTAAGTTGAAAAAAAAAGAGTATTGGGGATAGCAAAATAATATACTGCCGACAGTTGGAGAAGATTGTGCGGTAGGGTGAAAGATGAAAGAGGAGATACCCCATATAAAGGAAAGGTTGCTGTGTTAATAGGGTTTTTGTGTTATGCTGATTATTTGCCAGCATTGTTTTGTGTATAATAGGGCCATAGAGGTTTTTAGTGTGTGTTGGTAGTGTAGCAGTAAGGTTTGTTTGAAGGCAAGTATGGAGTAGATTGATTGTGCGTTGTTGCCGTGGTGTAGGAAGAGAATCTTGTTTTGTTAAGTGGTTCAAAAGGGACACATTGTTGTGTTAACATTGTAAGGAATTAAAGGGGAGGGATGTGAACAAGGGATGGAGGCGAGAGTGTATTGGAGCAGTGATTGCTGATTTTCATGGTAAGCTGAATTATCTATAGTGTCAAAGTGCAAGATACCCCCATTGATGAGGAGAAGATCGTCAAATATCAAATATATGCACTGGGTCAACGAGATGGCAGTTTCATTTAAGCCTTGGACTCAAGAAGGGACACATTTGAAAAGCTTGCTGCAACATACATACATACTGTGAGAAACCTGAAGGTGGCTCCCTAGCTAGTCCCCGGGGATCTGTCATCTAGGTGACCAGGACACAGCCATTGCTATTGGATCCAGTTCCTGGGAATGGACCAGTGAGGTAGGATCACCTGGATGGGGGGTCCTGTGGGAGTGGGATACCAATGGGCGAGACGTGGTATCCCCCTTCTTTCAACACATTTTACCCAACGTAGGATATTCCAAAACACTGCCCCCCCCCATTTTTCCACATGAACACTTTCGTACAACACGAAAGACAACGGACTAACACCCGAGCCGTTTACCTGACGTGTCCCAATACCAGGGTCAGGAAATTCAACAGAATCACACACACCCGACAGTCCTTTCCCTTCCCCAAAGGGATAAAAGATGGAGCCAAGACGAGTAAGGCAGACCGCACAACGTAAGAGCTAACTCAGCGCAGCAGTTTAAGTGGAGGAGAAAGATGGCGCAGACTGAGATGGTGACAAGTAGAGAGTCGACCTTTCCCTTTCCAACCAAGGCCTGTGCAACCTCAGCAGAGGGAATAATAAGTCCACCAACAATAGCCAAAGTGTATAGCAACAGATGTCAACAGTACACAAGACCCTCCTCCGCTGATTAACAAGCCAGGGAGAGACACTTGTCTCTGTGGTACCAACCTTGAATCCGAGGCGAAAGAAAGCCAAGCAGTTCATCACAGCTGGTGAGTCGAGGGGAGTGTTGATAAGAAACCAGCAACAGAGAAGTCTGGCACCACGTGGATGCTCACGCAGGAAACTCTGGCCGATTACCCAACAGTAAAGACTACTGTAACCAGAAGGCCTCGGGGAAGATGTGAAGAAAGGTCATAGTGGTCATACAGGGGTCTGGTAAAATCCTCTGTACCGTCGAAAGTCTTCGACAGGCAGATGATTGTGAAAGCTAAGGAAATGAATCCTGCATGGTGAAGATAATACATGAACAGTGTGTTACGAAACTCAGCAAGAGTGAACCCGGCAGAGGGAATACCGACAACCAGGGGCAAACCCCAAACAACTGTTAAAAAAGGACATTAAGATTTATGAAAGCAAGATGTATTGCAAGACAAGGGGAAGGGGAGTGTCCCCTTGTCATCTGGGGTCAGAGCTCGGCCGAGGGAGATCCAGGGCTGGAAAGTTATCACCCAAAGTTCACTGAGAAAGGAACTGCCTTGTTTATTTGTTGAGGCTATGTAATTACTGCCACGTCTGGGTCTTTTGACTATAGTACATATTTTTCGGTCCCTGTTGGAAGGACTAAAAGAAGCACAGAAAGAAAACAGTACCATATTGTGGACAGACAGGTGAGATGTTAATGCATTTGACGAATTGAAAAAAGCAATTAGTGCAGTTCCCATTTTGGGAATACCAGATTACAAAGAAGAATTGTACCGGTTCTCCCATTCCAATGGGTATGTGATGTCGGTCCTCACACAAAAGACTCCAATGGGACACAAACCATTAGCATATTACAGTGAGATTTTGGATCCTGTGATGAGAAGACATTACCCATGTGAGCAAGCGCTAGCTGCAGCAACATTTGCAATAGAAAAGAGCTCCACAATAACAATGGGCTGTTCCGTCACAAAGTGCGTGGAACATGCACTTTTTGCCATTCTTCAGAAGCCAAAATCCACGCTTACCACACAGCTGATGTCTCAATATGAGGTTATATTGTGCAACCCATCAATTAAAAGTGTTAGGTGGTGCACAGTGAACCCTGCAACATGTATTGCTGAACCAGTGGAAGGTGATTAGGTCCATGATTGTACAACATACATTGACATACACAGTGTTCTTCATTGACGGGTCATCAACGATAGATCAGAGCTCAGTATTGAGGCATTCGTATTGGTGGGAATGATTATTGCATTCGAACAACTCGAGGACCAGGTATTGACGATATATTCAGATTATGTGATGTCCACAGTACATATAGAACTGTCACGGTGGAAAAGGAGGGGTTATTAGCATGCAGACAGCACTACAATACAGTGTTGGAAAGACTGACGGATGCTGTGGTGAAATGCACAGCACATAATAATGGCGCAGACTTAATTTCTTGTGGTAACGGAGCAGCAGACACAAAAAGGGCAGCATATTTTTTAGATTCTAGAACTAACATAAAACGCATAAAATAGAGTGCAATATGATGAGAGAGAGCTTTAATGCATTGCCATTAGCACAATGAATTGAGCTGCATGGACGTGCAACACCAGAAGAACAAAAGATGTGGATAAAGAGAGGGTGTTCACTGTCCCCCACTGAACTGGTGTGTTGAGAAGACAGTACAGGAAAGCCTGCAATGCCTTTCAAGTTACTTGCAGTTGCACTACCCAAAACACACCACAGGCAATGTCCTGCAGCAACCATTTCTGAAGAATAGTTTGTTCTTAACCTGCATGAAAATGTTGTGAATTGTATTATCAATTGCTTAGCATGCATACCTTGAGAACGATGAGAGGAGCAATACCCCACCCTACAGGCCCATTTCGGCACTTGCATATAGACTATGCTGCAAAGTTGTAATGGATATCGATACATGATTGTGGTTGCATGCCCCTTTTCACGCTGGATAGAAGCAAGACCATGTATCCATGCAGACACAAAGACACAAAGTCGGCTGCTAAGTTCCTTGTATGTGAGGTGTTTCCCCGATGCAGAGTATGCGAAGTGCTAAGCTCAGATAACGGATCACACTTTGCAAATTAACTTTTTTCTGAAATAACATTCCTGCTTGGCATTAAGCACACGCTTGTGTCTGCCTATCATCCCCAGGCCAACCATGTTGTGGAATGTCTCAATGACCTTTTGAAGTGACGCATGGCAAAAGTGTGAGACACTTTAAATTAAAGTTGGTTGCACTGCCTTCTCCTGTCTCTTTGCCTTGCACAATCAGCCAGGCTGAGATCAGCACCTCGCTCCCCATAAAATAGTGATGGGCAGAAGAATGCACATCCCCATTGCTCCTCCCATGCATGCTCGATTGGATGTAGAGTTCTGCGACAGTGTTGGCAAATGAGATGCACGATTATCTAACTGCGATAACTAAATGTTTGAAATTCATTTATCAAACACACAATGTAGGGGTGCACTACAAAATAAGCAATTATTATTTTATACTAAAGTAAATCGCATTAAGGATTACTTCCGGTGCAACTGGGGGATTTCATTGGCCAACAGCAAAAGAATCTAAATGCATCACCAAAAGACTATTTATTTGAACCATTCCACATGAAGTGGTGAGCATTTTCCTCCCTCCTTTTTAAAGTAAATTCCTGTGTGTATCTTCAGGAGATATATATTTTTTTTTTACAGAACTCTGGTGGTATCCATATTTTGTTTATAGATATTTATACATTGAAGTAAAAGATGACTGAATTCTGAAGCTCGTTTATGCAAACCATTAAGGTGGCTATTGTTCATCATATGTGAAATATCTTAATCACAGTATTAATTATATTGTAAGAATACGGCATGATTCCCCTTGCAAAAGGATATTTGCGGATATAAAAAAAGTGTCAGGACAAATGAAGACGTCTGCGAATATTTCTTCTATTGAGAGAATTTCATGCTGTCAAATGAATTTTTCAAAGAGGAAGGGAGTTGTTTTTTGCCAGTAACTCAATTTCTCCATGTTGGTATGTTTCATAGATTCACATGCTGTAAATATTCCTCGTTGTCAAGCTGGGAATCCCTGGTTACCTAATATTATAATGTATTTCATTAAGGAAAAATGTTGACATCTTGAGTGTCCCATCCACATCGTTGTGGGTGCTTTTGGTCCCTACCAATGGGAAGTCGAGTGTATGGCTCCCCCAACAGATTCCCCTCAGATTTTAACCACACCCTGTTAGAAGGAATTTTCCCCAATCAGAAAAGTTTTATGCCTGCCGGGGAAGGCAGGCGGGCCCATGTGAATCTATGAAAGATGCCATAGCTGGAGAACAACAAGTTACTTTCTTACCTGGTAACGTTCTTTCGATGGGATGTTCCTCCGACGTATTCCACATCTCTGACAGTAATGTCCACAGCTGTGCTGCTTCGGAAACATTTTTGGCGTCGGTGTCCTGCGCTGTCCCACGAGGGCCTCCGTCGAGAGCCGACGTCACTGGATGTTCTATGACGGACGCGCGACACCTGTAGCCTCAGTTGTAGTTTTTTTCCCAGAACATGTGGCACCAATCTTCTGCCAGTATGACTACAGAAAGCCTTGCGGAAACGTAAGCTGCAAACGCATAAGAAATTCTGTAGAGGGGCAGACTGGGAGGGTTCGATGTGGAATACGTCGGCGGAGGGACATCCCATCGAAAGAACGTTACCAGGTAAGAAAATAACTTGTTCTTCGAGGGGATTGTGTCCTCTGACGTATTCCAAATATCTGACAGACTCCCAAAACAGTACCAACGTATGAAGGTGGGAAAAGAATTTAGAATTTTAGAATGCCCAATCAAATTGCAGAATAGAGGACCGCCTTACCAAAGGCCAAATCTTGCCCATGGATAGAGTCCAGGGAATAGTGTTTTAGAAAAGTATGGACAGAGGCCCACGTGGCTGCTTCACAAATATTACGAATGCAAACACCGCTCTGCAGAGCAGTAGAGGCAGCCACACCCCTAGAAGAATGGGCCCGTAAGCCTACCGGAGGGTCCTTATCCGCCAAACTGTAACATTCAGAGATCGTCAAAATTATCCATCTGGACAAGGTCTGCTTGTTAACAGCTTGACCTAAAGGCCTTCCAGCGTATGCTACAAATAGCTGATCGTCCACTCTGATCGTCCAGGACATCCGTGAGAGATAGAAGCTCAAAGCTCTCCTCAGATCCAAACTATGGAGCCTCTCCTCTCCCTTACAAGGATGCAGAGGAGGATAGAACGCCGGAAGAATTACCTTCTGGCTCAAATGAAATTCTGACACAACCTTCGGAAGAAAAGAAGGACTAACCCTAAGGACAACCATGTCCTTATGGACCACTGTGAAAGGTGGCTTGGCGGACAGTGCCTCCAACTCACTCACTTTGCGAGCGGAAGTAACCACAGTCTTAAAGGTCAAAAGCCTCAAAGGACAAGAATGTAAGGGCTCAAACGGAGCTCTCATTAGGAATTTTAGAACCAAGTTCAAATCCCATCCCGGCACCTGGAAAGGTGACTGTGGAAACACATTAGTTAGCCCTTTTAGAAACTGAGAAATCAAAGGAATCTTAAAATGAGAACACTCCTCAGACGAGCGCTTAAATATGGACAGCGCCGCCAGGTAACCCTTAATAGTACCCACTTGCAGGCCCTTGTGGGCTAATGAAAGCAAAGACGACAGAACCACAGGAATTGAACATTGAAAAGGATCCATATTCTGTACCCTACAACAGTCGCAGAACCTTCTCCAACGGCAAAGTTACAGGGATTTTGTTTCGGACCTTCTGGCCAAAAGCAACACCTCCATCATCTCTTCGGGGAGGTCCCAACCCTTATACCTCAACCTTTCAGATGCCAAGCATGAAGGCTGAGGGACTTGACCTCGGGATGGAGACCCCGACCCCCGTCTCGTGAGAGCAGATCGTCTCAGTAGGGAAGACGGCGTGGAGGGCAGATGGACATGTCTAGAAGGTCCGGGTACCACGCTCTCCTGGCCCATGCCGGAGCAATGAGGATCATTCGGGAACCGAACCTCCGTAACCTCTGTAACACTTGCGGAATGACGGGGACTGGAGGAAATGCGTACAGTAGTGGGAAGGACCACTCCACTATGAATGCATTCCCTAAGGCTCCTCTTGAAGTAAATTCCCGCGAGCAGAATCTTTCGCACTTCCGGTTGACACTGGTGGCGAAGAGAGCCACTTGTGGGGTCCCCCAAAGGGTGAAGATCTCCAAAAGAACTTCTTGAATCAGCTCCCACTTGTGAGAGACCCTGCTCTGCCTGCTCAGAGCGTCCGCCGCCGCGTTTTCATCTCCGGCCAGATGAACTGCCGAGATCGAAAATTTCCTACTGGATGGCCCAGAACAAGAGCTGCATCGTCTCTCTGCACAGTGGGAGTAACCCTGCCTCCTCCCCTTTTTGTTGAGTTAGTGCATTGCCACTGTATTGTCGGTCATGATCAGGACATTTTTCCCCCACACAGACGGCAGAAAAGCCTCTAACAGACTGAAGTTGAGTCTGAACTCCGACAGAGACCAAGGACCACTGACAGTCAACTCGCTGGCATGAGCTCCCCATCCCATGAGGGATGCTTCCGTCACGATCCTCACCTCCGGCCAGGGTAGCCAAAATGGCGCTCCCTTCATCAGATTGCCTTCGTCGGCCCACCACAGAAGATCCTGGGCAACCGATGGCGGCCCCTGAACGGGATCCTCTGGCACCAGTAGAATGCAGGATGCCATGAGGCCGGGCAACCGCAAGAGCTCGAACGCGGGGAGACTGTGGGCACGTTGAAACGTGTCCATCTGCAGAATGTGATGAGCCCTCACCTGGGGAGGCGAACACTGCCCCAAGAATGTGTCGAGCACTGCTCCGATGTACTGGAGCCGCTGGGTAGGTGTCAAATGAGACTTCTTTAAGTTGAGGCAGAAGCCCAGCTTGTGAAGGGAGTGGCAGGTGACGGACAGATGATCCAGGGCTTGCTCGGGAGACCGCGCCCTGATCAACCAATCGTCCAAGTAGGGGTAGACGTGAATCCCCGCTTTCCTGAGATACGCTGCCACCACCACCATTAGCTTGGTGAAGACCCTGGGGGCGGAGGTCAATCCGAACGGCAGGACCTGAAACGGAAAATACGAGTCGCCAACCGCGAACCTCAGGTACTTCCTGTGCTTGGGATGAATCGGCACATGAAAGTAAGCATCCGTGAGGTCGAGAGACACCAACCAATCCTGAAGTTGAAGGGCCTGGAGGACTTGAGAAAGAGTAACCATCTTGAACTTGTCTTTCCTGAGCAGCTTGTTCAAACCACGCAAGCCTGTGATGGGTCTCAATCCCCCATCTTTTTTCGGGATCAAAAAATATGGGGAATACCATCCCTTGTTCCTCTCCGCTACAGGAACCAGTTCTATGGCGCCTTTCTTCAGCAGGGATAGGATTTCCTGTGCAAGGAGCGGATCCGGACTCTTCAAAGAGAGTTTCCCCGGTGGATTGTCGTGAGGCCTCTGCCAGAAAGGAAGACAGGGCAAAAACAGAGGTGATAGCTGGAAGGTTTAGAATTAATCTTAACCACTGGCGTTGCTCTGGGCAACCCTCCAGACCATCGTTCTTCACCTGCCAAGCCATTACAGAAGGGGAAAGACCATATGCAAATCAGACTTGGCCCGACCCCAAAAGGGGCAGTCCAGCCCGAACTGCTAGGTCACATCCCTTCTGCACGAGACCACAAGCATCCCCAAACATGTTTCGGCCTTTTTGGGCCTCATCAGTGAGGAGTAGCTTGGGTCTCTAGGCCCAGCAGGCACGAGACCCACGTCTGGGCATACCCGTCCCACTCAGGGTGACATAGCAAAACAAAGAGGTGATGGCTGGAAGGTTTAGAATTAATCTTAACCACTGGCGTTGCTCTGGGCAAACCTCCAGACCATCGTTCTTCACCTGCCAAGCCATTGCAGAAGGGGAAAGACCATATGCAAATCAGACTTGGCCCCACTCCAAAAGGGGCAGTCCAGCCCGAACTGCTAGGTCACATCCTAGGAAGACCGGAGCCGTGGGCTATGATCTCCAGAACCCACATATCTGAAGTAATGGCACGCCATTCTACCATTTGCTACGCCAGCCTTCCCCCAACCGGCGAACCATGGGACATGGCCTCATGACTGAGCGGAAGCGGCTGCGGCAGTGCCTGATGGCAAAGAGGCAACTGCCCGAGCGGCTTTGACACCTCGAGTACCTTGTTTTCTACCTCTGGTACTCATACGTTGGCCCCTTGACTGGCAGCTCCGCTTGATCTACCAAAGGAAGAGTAGTATCGTAAGTAACCTCCCCTCCATTGCTGTCCGCTAGGATGAAAAGGCGGAGGTTGACGTACTGCAGAGCTCAACGACTTTGTTGAAGCTTTGGAGGTCTGCAACCTCTCAAGGCTCTCGTCAGACTTGCTGCCAAAAAGGGACTGTACATCAGGAGCAAAACCTGACTTCCGCAACCACGCAAACCTGCGCATCACAGTGCTCGCCGCCATGGGCCGGCTGACACAGTCTGCCACGTCCAGACCCGAATGAACGGATTCACACATGGCATCCTTGCCATCCTGAACGAGGGCAAGAAAACCATCCCGTTCCTCCCCTTCGGGAATATGTTCAGCCGCCAAAGAGACACAATTCCACAGAGTGCGAGTGAATCTTGCCAAGGCACAAACGGAGTTGGCTGCCTATAAAGCCATACCCCCCAGATGAAAATACTTTCTTCGCCCAACCATCAAAGCGCTCGTCGTCCTTATCCAGAGGCCGTAGCTGTATGCACCACCAAACTCTCCGGAGTGGGGTGCGTAGACAGGTAGCAGGGGTCGCCACTGGCTGGATGGTAGCGACTTATTCACTGCCGGGAGACTCTCCGGAGCAGTCCAAGCCGCCGCCACCCTTCTTTGTAAAGCCATATGAAATGGCAGCACCGGGTCAGTGGGTGGACCTGGGTCCAATATATCTGTCAGGTCATCCTGCAGAAAATCCACAGGTGGAGCAGACCACCCCAAGTACTCAGTCACCCTCGACATGAGACGCCTGTACGAGGACTCAGCATGTGTACCAGGCTCAGGCCTGCGAAACTCAACCTCCGGAGAGGTGTCCAGACCACTCATGTAAGGACTGACCCAGGTCTTCCATCTGGCTGTGACCAGACAACAGGTCATCATGAACCTCAGGAGGTACAAACCCCACCTCATCTGACCCTTCTTCCACCTTTGAAATGTAATCCAAAGGCTGGAACAAATCTCTGCATGACGGTACAGAAAAAGGCTCAAATACAGGCCTCACTGACTTACAGAGAGCCTTCCTCAGAGTTTCCACCGTCGTCCGGGGCACCTCTGGCAAATTCTCGTCAATGGCTGTGATGCTGGAAATGCATCGGAGGGACAAGGCCTCTGTATCCTTGTCCTTTACTGCCTTTTATCGTGTGTTCTGTCGTGTTTTTCGCACAGGAGTTCATGTGGGACTCCTGGCGGTGCAGCTCTCTCTTTTGGTTTGGTGTACAGACCCATGGGATACCCTTATGGCACCCCCACAGTGCAGGGTATGGGCTAGTGGCAGCTCCATGCTGAATTTGACAGGTGCTCTGGGTATCGTCCATTTTGGGATACCCAGGCCCTGCCATTGGAATCAGTTGATTCCTGATAGGAAACAAGATGGCCCCTGTGGCCTCTTGCTTTCTATTGCCTGTTACCTTGTTTTCCCAAAGTCCTGGGAAGCCCTGACTCTGTCCCTTCCCCCTGACCGGCTGTTGGGTGGAAGTTCCATATATGGTGGTGTTGTTGTCACAGGTTCCCCCCCCTTCTCACCTGTCTGTATTGTTTGTTCATGATCTTCGAAGATGTCTTCTTCCGCACTGTTCGGGTCTTGTAAAACCCTTTGCGTGGATTCTCGGGTTCCAGCGTGCGGTTCGTGACCCGACTCCAGGAAGCGTTCAGATGTCCGGGAAAAAGTCCAGGAAATGGCGAGGAGCACGCTCGAAGATACGAATGCGCTGACGATCGAGGAAATGCAAGGTGAGGATAAAGGGGAAGGAAGAAAGAAGAGGAGATCAGGGGACCGGGAACCAGGAATCAGAAGGAATCGCTGAACGAACTCCGGCCGCACATGTCTGACTACTACAAGCAGTAGTGTTGAGACGCACAGGGCCACGGGGGCCTGTCTGATTTGTAGAACGTAGAGCGTACGACGCGGAGACTGGTAAACAGAGTTCTGCGTTCAGCAGCCATGTTGGGGGTACTGCTGAGTTCAGTCCCCTACGGGTCAGGCACCACGAAGTCCAGAAGGGACGCGTACAGTGGTTCATGACAGCATGCCTCCTCCGAAACCCAGTTCCTCTCGGTTTGCCCGGGTGTATAAGGTGGTACCTTCAGAGCAGTATGGGGGCATTCATGTTTGAGACTGGTTCCCAGGTGCATTCACTGGGAGGGTACCCTTTCCACTCGACCAGATACTGTAGCTGTCCACGTCTGTACCTGGAGTCACATATTCTGGAAACCTTGTATTCCAACTGATCATTGACAATCACAGGGGTAGATCTTGGAGCAGTTTGGGAGGACTGGACGTATGGTTTCAACAGAGAAGTGTGAAAAACTGGGTGGATCCTCTTCCAAGATTCTGGTAGTCTGAGTCGGAAGGCGACTGGGTTAATGATTTCCTTTATGGAGAAAGGACCATAGTACCGGGGGGCAATTTATTTGGTTGTAAGTGTCGAAGCAGAAGTTCGAGGAAAGCCAGACCTTATCACCTATTGTGTATGAAGGCCCTGGTCTTCTTTTGGAGTCAGCATAGTGCTTGGTGTTTGTTCGGGCCTTTTCGAGATGTTCTCTTGCTTCTCTGTGTACGTTGACGAGTGTTTCAATCCAGGAGTCAACTGTAGGAACAGGGGTAGGATGTGGCAGAATGGATGGTAGAACCGAAGGGTGGAATCCTTGGCTACAGAAAAAGGGGCTGGTTTTGACAGCCGAGTGATCCGAATTGTTGTAGGCAAATTCAGCCACAGGTATTAAGAGTGACCAATCGTCCTGGATCTTGGTGGGGAAACAGCGGAGATATTGTTCCAGGGTTTGGTTCACACGTTCAGTAGCTCCATTGGTTTGTGGATGATAACCTGAGGATAGGGCATGTTGGATTCCTAGTATGCAACATAATTGTTTCCAGAACTGAGATACGCACTGGGGTCCTCTGTCAGATATGATCTTGGAAGGTAGTCCGTGAAGTCTGAATATGTGTTCCAGGAAGATTCCGGGAAGTTCAGAGTAGGACGGTAATTTATATAAGGGTGTAAAGTGAGCCATGTGAGTGAATAAATCAATGGTAACCATGATAGTTGTGCATCCCCTGGAAGGTGGTAGTTCCACAATAAAATCTGTAGCGATGAATTCCCAAGGTCTTGTTGGCAGCGCTGGTTGGAGCAGGAGACCTGCCGGTTTCCTGTTGTCATGCTTGTTTTGAGTGCAGACTGCACAGGTTTGGATGTAATGCTGGACATCATCCTTCATCTTCAGCCACCAAAACTGTCTTTGTATTAGACGGAGGGTGTTGGTGATGCCACAGTGTCCTGAATGAAGGGTATCATGACATATGCTTGTGATCTTTTGTCGTAGTCTCCGAGTGGGGATAACCAGGCAATTGTCCTTGAATAAATATCCGCCCTTCGTCTTGAGGTTCCATCGATTCTTTCCGTTAAACTCCTTCTAGATTTCAGAGAACTGAGTTTGAATCCGAATGTCTTCTAGGAGACTGATTGCTTGGGCAACAAATACTGTGCGGGGAAACATCTTTGGGAAGGATCGGTCTTCAAGAATTTCATAGTCAGGACGTCGGAATAAGGCGCCCAAGGACATGATGGATTTGAAACTGGTACTGGGCAAAGAAGAAGGCCCAACGAGCTTGACGACTGTTCCTACATTCCAGGGATTGCAGGACTTGACGATTCCGATGGTCCGTGCGGACCTGAACAGGATGTTTCGCTCCCAGGAGTATATGATGCCAGTCTGTGAAGGCTTGACGGCTGGCTAGTAGTTCCTTTTCTAAGACAAAATAGTGGGTTTAGCCAGGGGTCAAGGTGCGAGAAAGGTAGGTGATGGGTGTTCTAGCTTGTCATCAAATTCCTGTTTCAGGACTGCCCCGATGGCGTAGTTAAAGGCATCAGTTTCCACTAGGAAGGGTCGATCAATGTCAGGTTGGGCCAAGATGGGGGCTTGCGTAAACTCTGACTTTAACCGTTGAAACGCCTCATCTTGGATTGCTGTCCAGTGAAAGAGTGTATCTTTCTTCAACAATGAAATGATCGGATGTACAATCTCTGAAAAGGAAGGTATGAATTTCCGGTAGAAGTTAGCAAGCCCCAGGAAGGATTGACTTTTTTTCACAGTAGTTGGAACAGGCCAGGATTGAATAGAGTCAACTTTCGAGCGGTCCATTCCAATTCCCTCTTGGCTGAGGACAAATCCGAGATAGTGAACAGTAGACACATGGAAAAGGCATTTTTCGGATTTAGCCAGGAACTTATGTTCACATAGATGTTGTAAAACTACTTTAACATGTTATTCGTGCTTCAGATGGTCCTTGGAGTATATCAGTATGTCGTCCAGGTATACTATGACGAAGAGGAACAGCTTATCGGAGAACACCCGGTCCATGAAACGTTGTAAGACCGCTGGGTCATTGGCAAGTCCGAAGAGCATAACCGAGTATTCAAAATGACCGAAGGGTGTTTTAAAGGCTGTTTTCCATTTGTCACCTTCCTTTATACGGATCAGATGGTAGGTGCCTCTGAGATCTAATTTCGTGAACACTACAGCTCCTCTTACTGCTTCCAGTATACCCGAAATTAGGGGAAATGGGTAGTGGTCCTTGAGGGTGCATTGATTAAGACCATGATAATCTAGGCAAGGCCTAAGCTCCTTGGTATCTTTCTTGGGGACAAAAAACAACGAAGCTCCCGCCGGGGATTTGGATGGTCGTATGGTAGCATTTTCCAAGTTGGTATCCAGGTATTCTTGGAGGGTTCTTTTCCTAGGTTCTGATAGAATGAACATCCTTACAAAAGGAATCACTGCTGAGGGTTCAGTATCAATAGCGCAGTCTTCAGGTCTGTGAGGGGCAAGGGCTTGAACTATGGTGGATGAAAACACATCAGTGTAATCCTGATAGGCCCTGGGAACCTGCATGATACTCGAGACAGTGAAAGGACCTTGCTGGTTAGTCTGCATATTTTCAGAGGATCTTGACGAGGAATCTAGGGATAAACAGTGGGACATACAATGTTCTGAACCAAGAAACAAGGATCCTGCTGCCCAGTTGGTGTAGGGGGTTGTGCTTCTGTAACCAAGGCATACCCAGTACCATTGGGTAATAGGCAGATCTTATGTCGTCGAATTTGATCCTCTCTTGATGGTGGTTTATGGAGAGCAGGATCTCTTTGGTTTGAAGGGTAATGGGTCCTGAAGAGTGAGGTCTTCCATCGACAGCCTCTACAGGTTGCATGATGTCTCGGGATTCATATGGAATGTTATGGGTAATGACCCAATCATGAGCTATGAATATCCCCATGGCCCCACAATCCACTAATGCCAGAATGGGTTAAGACTCTTTCTTGTAAGGCGATAGATAGGCCTGTAGAATCACAAGATCATTTTGTCCAGGAGAGTTCAAGGATGGAATAGATGTGGAGCAAACATCTCTCTCCCGAAGCTGTGCTCCATCTAGGATCGGGAGCTGGCATTTCCCGAACGCCGTGGAGGTGCAATAGGGCACTCTCTCACTAGATGTTTATCCGAGGCACAATACATGCACAGACCAGTGTGAATCCGTTGCATCCTTTCTTGTGGAGTTATGGGTCCGCGGAAGGCTCCTAGTTGCATGGGTTCTGGGTCCGTTGTCGGGGAAGAAGCAGGCTCAGATCTAGAGGAAGGTTCTGTCGAGGCCTTTTGGTAGGGTATTTTAGTCTTCTGCTTTTCCGCCTTTCTTTCCTGGATACGAAAGTCAATTTGTAAGGAAAGATCCATGAGGGACTGGAAGGAACTTGGGCGAGCTACCCTGGCTAGCTCGTCTTTTATCTCTTCATTCAAACCTCTTCAGAAGAGGGTGAAACAGGCCTCAGAGGACCAGTCTGCTTCCTTGGCAAGTTGCTTAATGCGTGTCACATAGGTAAGCATATACTGGGATCCTTGTTGGAAGTCCAATAAGCGTTCTTGGGAACTGTAAACCTGTTCTGGGCGATCGAACATGGTCTTTAGCGCCTGCACGAAACCATCATAGTCATCCAGGAGGGCATCACCCGAATTAACTAAGGGAGTTGCCCAAGTTAATGCGTTCCCGGAGAGATGAGAAATCATAAAGGCCACCTTAGCCCTGGGGGTGGAGAAGTAGCAGGGCTTAAAGGTGAAGTGCACTAAACATGAATCGAGGAAGCCACAAAGGGTCTTTGCAGAGCCATCATATTTATCCACCACTCCGCCCAACAACACACTTTCCTTGGTTGCGGAGTCACGTGACCGAACCAGTTGTTTCAATGCTGCATTTTTGGCTTTAAGATTTTGAACTTCTGTTGTTAACTCCTGCATGCCGCGCATGAGGTCTTGAACTGCCACCGCCATTTCCGTAACTGTATCAGTTTGTTGGCTTCTCAATCTGTCACAGGTTTTCCCCCCTTCTCACCTGTCTGTATTGTTTCTTTGTGATCTTCGACGATGTCTTCTTCCGCACTGTTCGGGTCTTGTACAACCCTGCGCGTGTATCCTCTGGTTCCAGCGTGCGGTTCGTGACCCGACTCCAGGAAGCGTTCAGATGTCTGGGAGAAAGTCCAGGAAATGGCGAGGAGCGCGCTTGAAGATACGAATGCGCTGACGATCCAGGAAATCCAAGGTGAGGAAAAAGGGGAAGGAAGAGAGAAGAGGAGATTCAGGGGACCAGGAACCAGGAATCAGAAGGAATCGCTGTACGAACTCCAGCCGCACACGTCTGACTACTGCGGTAGCTGTAACGCTTACCTTTGCTCCGCAGGGGCACCAGGAATCCTCCTCTCTCACTGCCTCCTTGAGTCTGCTCTGGAACAGTGAACTGTGAGCATGTATCTGTAAGGAAATGGGCAGGTATGTCAGCTACTGTGACGTGCGGGTAAGAACCACCACCCAGTACCTCCCACAATCCCTCTGGGCCCTTCTCATCTGCTTTTATGTTATAGGAAGCTCTCCATCATGCTTGATCTCAACAGGGGCGCTTCGATGCAACCAGTTTCTTCACTGGCTGTTTTTTGAGTTCTGCCAGACCTGCTGTGGCGTGAAAGTCTTAAATAAAGTCTATCAGGTAGGTTGAGGTAGCACCCACGTGGTTGTTCCTTGTGCGTTGGGTTTCTATGGCACAATGTGTGCCTTATGCCTTCAGTAGTGGCGCCTTTTAGTGATTATTCACCCCTGGCTGTCTTTGCTGCTGTGGCGTCTTTTTTTTTTAAAGTCCTTGCTTTACGCCTTATTGAAAGTCCTCTTTAATGCTCTGTATTGCCTTTTGCTGTTTTAGGTGTTGAATGATGAACTTATGCATACAACGTTCGTGTGGGACTGCTTGTTGCTCACTGACCTTTTATTTCCCCTTTTATCCAGGAATGCTGCCGGAATGAAGGTTCGTCGTGAAGAGGCCGCCCACGAGATGAAGAACACGGCATGCGGCTGCAACAGGTGATGAGCGGAGCGCGGCGCTGGAGGGAGTATTGGAGGCTGCAGCTGATCCCCGGAATGGATGGCGAGAAGATGGAGGTTCCTGGACGGTGTAACTGCGAGGATCTGGATGCGTGCAGGTAAGAGCTGCTGGGCATGAGAGGAGCCGCACGCGTGAGGTTCTTACTTAACTTCTGCTTCCTTTCACAGGAACGATGCCGGGAGCATCACGCTGAATCTGCAGAACGACGCAAAGCGAAGATCTTGGTTGGGGCAGAGCTTTTTATAGTAAGCCAGCCTGGCCACACCCAGAAGACTGGCCTGTAACTACAGATGCCAGCAGAAGTAGTGCCTCAATCTTGAAGGGGCTGATTGGTACAGAACGTACCTAACGTGAACCCATTAACCCCTGAATGCCCGTGAATGGTATAATGGTTATTCAAGTGTTTTGGCATGATGCCAGTCCTGCCATGCTTTGGCCCACCTTGCCCCTGCTTGTAACTTAACCCAGCTCCACCCATGGTGCTTTGAAGCCCTAATGCGGGGCAAGAGTTCAGACCCACGGAATTAAGGTCTGAGATCGTGACAGCAGCGTTGAGACGCCCAGGGCCACGGGGGCGTGTCTGATTTGTAGAACGTAGAGCGTACGATGCGGAGACTGGTAAAGAGCGTTCCGTGTTCAGCGGCCATGTTGGGAGAACTGCTGAGTTCAGTCCCCTACGGGTCAGGGACCACGAAGTCCAGAAGGGACGCATATGGTGGTTCATGACAGCTGTGAAGTCCAGTGACTGTATGTTGTGGGTACACCCTGTGGGTGGGACCTGGGTGAATGGAGTGTGTGACGAATACACATTCTGTGTTGTGGGTGTCTAGTATCTGGTGTTTGACACAATGACTGAGACAGCCCTGCCCGAAACTGGTATGAATGCAGTGTGGAGTGTTGAATGGACGGGTACTTGTCCCAATACACATAACTTGTGTCTGGAGAGGAGTGAATGGCCTGAATGCCCTATGCACCTGATTGGCTGTCTGCCTGCATGAATGCCCTTCTGACCGATTGTTTGCCTGAGTGTGACCCAGCAGAATGAATGGGAGACCAACTAGTATATCTGGGGGCCTTTCAATGCTAGAATGCGTGTTCAGAAGCTGAAGAGTAACTGGAGTGAAACTGAAGCTTAACCTTGAAGCCCTGCTGGAAGAGAAGAATTGCTGTTGCTCTCCTTCACAATCTGAAAGCTGCTGTTTCTCCAAGAACTGACCCAGAGAGGACCTGGTAAGGCGCCCTCTTCCCGAGCTACGAGGGACCATCGTGCACCAGCTGATGTTTGCCAAAGCTCCCTGGTAGACAGACCTATGACAGGCTGCCGACCGGGTGTTAGGGAGAATTCTCTTATAAGGCTAATTTCCCAAACCTAGTGAGTCCCCCAGCAGCTTTGCTGGATTTTTGGGGTTTGTTTTTTTCTCCTGCTAAGAGTGAGACTCTCTTACTCCCACTCTTAGGCATGATTTGAGATAGGTCTCTGACTATTTGTGTGATTTTGGGCTATAGGGTCTTTTACTCTATAGGGTTTCATGTGTTTTTGATATGTGGGTTACACAGCACCCTCCGTGCAGTAACCCAAGGGTGTCGTAGCGACCCCCAAACATAGACTCCATACCCTGGGACTGACTACTGTCTCCCAGGGCATGTAAAGTCAAATTTGGCTTTACTAGTCTTAAATTATGAACAGAACCAGTACAAACCATCATATTGTGGATGTACTGGTCGGGGCAATTCGATTGCCACGGGGTCTGTTGTTCGACTGAGTTTTGGCTGGTGGCAGTGGATACTACTTTTTATATTCGACCGCAAATATATTCCTATGGGATTTTCCCATTGTTCGAGGCTACCACTTTTTAAAATAGCCTCGAACATACCGCCGGTTTATTAAATTAATATAAATTCACCAGTTGGTATTTTTTGCCGAAACTCGGTTCCAAAATGGCATCTGTGTTCGCTCCTGTGACTCCAACCCAAGTCGAATAAAAGGAATGCATTTTTTACCGACGAACTCTGCGGCTGGTTTCATCCCTGTACAGTGCGTCGACTTCACGTTTCCTCCTCAACGAGATCCTCTCTTCCCCTGGTCGAAACAACAAACTGCAACCACTGCCAGGAACAACTGCCACTGCTGGAGCTTCCTCTCTCTTTAAGGTACTGTGTCCTTCCTGGCCTCCCTTTCTTCGGTTTGCACAAGGTGACCCTTAAATCCTTGGCTTTCTAACTGGGTTGGCCCCAGACCTTCTAACTTTATCTTCTTGAATCGCCCCAACCTTTTTTGAACATTCTGCAAAGACTTTTAGTGCATTTTCAACCGTGTGATCCTGGGCACATTTCGCTTTGCTCCATTTAAAGTGGGCCTGGCCTATGAACTTTGGCTCTACAGTGTATACTGCCTTTATTCCCTTGCTGAGAACTCCTAAAAGTGTTGGGACCTGTTTTATTTCTATGCTCTGCCTTTTTCTCTCCCTTTAACCGAACTATTGGAGTGCCATCTAGGTTACACGCTCACACCTGTTTTAACAAATAGTGGTGTTTTAACTCGGACTTGTCTAATAGTTATCAAGGGAGGTGTTCATACTTTATCTGACTGTGTTTGAACTTGCTTTTGATTTAGAGTGCTAGTGTGTTTTTAAAGTGTGTGTTAAATAAATAATTATATACTTTTGATACAAAGCTCTGGTCAGTGTTTGCTTGTTCCACTGTGTTTTTAGCCCTATTGTGTATACTCTATATACTGCCTTACTCTTCTTGAGAGAAGTCTGACTGCTCAGCCACAGCTACCAGGTAAATCTGGGTGGTGCAGACTGCTACCAATTGGGTTTACTGCTTACTCCTGTAGTCTTAATCTTTTTGCAGTGGTCCCCAAGGGAACTGCACAGCATTCTGCCTAACACCAGAGACGGGGACTGCCGCGGAATCCCAAAGAGATGTGCTCGGACTGTTGTCCGCCACTGTCGACGACCGCCGTCGCCGACTGGAGCGCCGTGCCCCCGTTTGCCTAAGAACTTAATTTGAGCCAAGGACGCTCTTGTCTGTATTGCCGCCCGCTTTATCCCGCTGAAGAAGGCCCGACTGTTGATGTGCCGAGGAGCATCCGCCAGTGGGTATCCCGCCACCTAAAGACCACAGAGACGCAGTTCTTAATCATCTCTTTGCGGTCCAGAACTATTGTCACTGAGGTGCCCCACACGCCTCTTCCTTTCAGGACGCCAACGCTCTGTCGTCGACGAGCACCGTTAGAAACGAAGCTGCCACTTCACCGCCGTAGTTCACCCTGTTCTCTGTCGGACGTTAGACGACCCGTGACTCCTGCCTTAAAGGGAGGGCACTCAAGAAGGGCCGTCAATTTCCCATCGACGAACGCTACAATCCCAGGTACATTGGGGCTGTAGAACTATTGTAGATGGAAATAAGACTCAGAACAATATATGGACTGGGCTTGTGATGCATCCTTGCTTTACAGGTTGCCCAGGTTGGGGGGGGGGGGTGTCTCCACACAGAACTGTGTCTATTTGGTAGAGGCCAGTATATTCTGCCAATTGTTCAACCATCTTGCTTTCCTTCCTCTCTCTACTGCTGGTTTCCCCTTTATTTGATCTGTGTGACATTCTGACAGTGTAGTTGATGCACTTTAATGAGATCTGATCATATTTGTGGTACCAATTTACCATTGTTGATTTTCTGAGCACAAAGTGAGTTATTGTGATAGTGTACATAACCTTGAAAATTAATTATATAAAGACTGTTTTAACCAATACAGTGTGTGGACATTCATTTGTGGGGCTTGGGGACTACACTGTACTTAAGAACCAGCCTGCATTACCTCCTGGGAAGCTAGGCCTTGATTGCTCGACTGCGTTACCAATAATAGAGAATCTTGGCAGGGGTCCTCTGTGCCTCTCCTCTACCATATAGACAGCAGAAGTACAGACACCCCCTCCAGTTTTTACAAGGGCGCCAATGGAATAGGCGTCGTCGTCAAGCGAAGCGCCGATGACTTCGACAACGGCTTCGAGGCCAGAGCCCCAAGCGTGTCCTTTGACGGCCTTGGCGCCAATGGCGTCGACGACTTCCTCAGAGCCGGAGCCTCGAGAGAGTCCCTAGACGGACATGGCACCGACGGCATCGATGCCTTCTTAGAAGGCCTCACAGGCTCCAACTGTCTCCAGGGCGTCGAGGACCTGGACCTGGCACGGCTATGGCGATCAACCTTGTCCGATTGGGACCTCGACGGCTCCCGATGATCGCGCCCACAGCCCAAGCCCAAAGGTGTACGAGCGGTGGCCGTAGCTCGTTCCTTGCCGGCTTCTCTCGAAGGGCGGACGGAACGGTGCCCTGCGATTTGAAAATCACCAACATCTCCTTGCGGAATGCGTCCTATTCCGCTGGCGATGAATTCTTGTTGGGACAAGCTACCCGCCGTCTGGCAGAGTCCTCTGACGAGGACGGGGAAGGCGACCGGTGATGGGGCTTCCGAGAGTGCCTAGAAGAGGCAGAGGAATGGCCGGACCCACTACGAGAACCAGACCCCCCTGGACTTACGGCGACGCAGAGAGTCGCCCTCGAATCGTCAGTCAAAAGACCAGCAGTTCGACTTACGGGCTTTGGAAACCCTACCTACAGACAACGCAGTTGTCGGTGGCGTGGCTCTTGCCGAGGCACCAGAGGCAGACGTTGTGCGGGTCAGTAAGAGACATTTGGAACCGCAGTCCCGACACTTCTTGAAGCCCGAATTCGAGGTAGAAGAAGACAAAGACATATTAGAAGAATCGATTCAAAGGAGAAGAACCGAGGTGTGCCGAGATTCCGAAGCGAACACATTCACGGAAAAAATGAAACTGAGGCTACGGGCGTTGTGCGTCCTACATTTAACATCCGGTGACGTCGGATCTCGACTGAGGCCCTCCTGGGACAGCGCATCAACGTCATCGACGCAGGACACCGACGCCGAAAAGTTTTCCGAAGCAGCACAGCTGTGGACATACTGTCAGAGATGTGGAATAAGTTGGAGGACACAATCCCCTCGAAATGGAATAACGGGTAAGCACTGGATCTTTCATAGATTAAAATGCTGTGAATAGATTGCACAGCAGTAAGACTTAATTGGAGGAGACGGGCAAAAAACTGAAAATAACATTTCTGCTCACACTTTATGTGCATACATTGAAAAGATGACCCTGAAGCTGCGGGGCTTACCTTATTCAAACAGCCGTTTTAGGACTGCCTTTCCCATTTGTGCATCCTCTGCATGCTGCCTTTGTAGGCAGTAGTGCCTTGTAAAAGTGTAAGGCACTGCCCACGTAGCTGCCTGAGAAATGTTGTTTATGGGCACACCGGACCATAGCGCTGCTGAGTCCGCTGTGGCTCTTGTGGAGTGTGCCCTGGCTGTTGCCTGCAGTGGTTTATTGGCTTTAGTATGGCAGAAGGAGATTGTAGAAGAGTCAATACTTTGCTTCGCAATATCTTTTCCTTTATTTGACAGACCGAACGCTATGAAGAGCTGTCTTGCGGCTCTGAAGGACTTTGTTCAGTTGAGGTAGTATTTTAACACCCTCTTGACATCCAGGGAATGTAAAGCTGTCTACGTTGGAGTGGTAGCATTCTGAAAGAAGATGGGCAATGTGATAGTTGCGTTCTTGTGAAACTCTGTAGGTATCTTGGGTATGAGTGTGGGTTGGTAGATAGAATCACCTTGTCCCTGACAAATCTTGGGTAAGGAGGGTCTACCAATAGAGCCTGCAATTCTAAGACCCTTCTGGAGGATGTTATCGCCACCAAAAAGGCCAATATCCACGTAACAAACTTTATGTGGGTTGCAGCTAGTGGCTGGAAAGGTGGCTTCTTAAGACTTGCAAGGACCAGGTTTAAACTCCACACCAGTGGTATTCTTTTTATTGGAGGACCTGTTACAGACACACTGTTAACGGTTCCAGATTGGGTTGTTGGAAACACCAGTTACAAAACTTTTTATATTTTTGGCTGTATGATTTGTTTGTTGGAGGTGCCCTTGCAGCTACAAGTATGCTTTGGCACTCATGTGGAATGTTCAGTTGGCTGAATTCAGTATAATCAGGAGCCAAGCTGTTAGCTGGATCATGCCATTGTCTGGCGAGAGCAGGTTGAATGGGGCTCCCAGTGGAATCGGATCGTCTGCAGGCAGCTGGAGGTCTGAGAGATAGGTTTGCCTCAGGCAGTTTGGGGGCTACCAGAATGACTTTGCAGGGTATCTCCGGATCATGTGGGCGGTTTTCCTGATTAGTGGTATGGGTGGGAATGCGTAAGCAAAGACATTGATACATGGGAAGGAGAATGAGTCCCCTTGAGAGTCCCAATGCGGGAGTCTCCTTGCAAACTTTTGGCACTTTTGTTGGTTGCCGTGGCACAGAGGTCCAGAGTCGGATGTCCCCATCTTGCAAAGGTTTGGCGATTTGGCTGTTGTGAAGCTCCCATTCATGGAACTGTGCCGTTGCCCTGCTGAGGCTGTCCGCTAATTGATTGTGTATGCCCAGCAGATTACAATCCTGCAGCCCGATGTTGTTGCAGGTGGCCCAGTGCCAGATTGATTGAGCCTCTTCTGATAAGGGACGTGACCCAGTTCCTCCTGATTTGCGGAGGTAATACCTCATAGTGGTGTTGTCGGTAAGGACTCGTACTACCGAGTTCTGTATGATTGGGAGGAAAGACTTCAGGGCTCAGCGGAGTGCACGTAGTTCCAAGATATTGATGTGTAGGGACGACTCGGCGGACGTCCAAAGCCCTTCTACTTGATTCTGCCCTAGATGCGCTCCCCACCCCGCCAAGGAGGCGTCCGTCACTAGAGCGGACTGGTGGTTTGTTTCGTGCAACGGAACACATACTGCAATGTTGCTGTCTAGGGTCAACCACTGGAGCGAGTGCAAGAGAATGGGAGTGATTATTAAGTTTGTCTTCCCATGAGGCCTGGGTTTGTGACCACCTGGCCGCTAGGAACTGCTGTAAAGGTCTCATGTGCAGCCGGCAATGGGGAATTGGGGGTAAACCTGAGGACATGGTTTTGAGCAGTGCCATGTATTTGCATACTGACATTTTCTTGTATCTGGAGAAGTAACTTTTGGATGGCTCGACTCGGCTGTGTCCTGTGGAGAATTGTGCCCCCAGGAATACCAAGGATTTGGATGGCGTGATGTAGGATGTTTTGTAATTTATTGCGAATCCTAGCTGCTGAAGGAGTGTCTCTGATTGGTCAGGGCCTCAACATTCCAGGAAACAGCAACCTTGCTAGCACAAACAATCGTCTAAATAGGGGTAGACGTGGTGGCCTTGCCTTCGAGGGTGAGCAGCTACTGGGGGCCAAGCATTTGCTGAGTGCGTGGGGCGGATTCGAGGCCAATGGGTAGGACCCGAAACTGGTAATGTTGTTTGCCAAAAGTGAACCAGAGGTATTTTCTGTGTCTGCGGTGGATTGGGACGTGGGAGTAGGCGTCTTTTAGATCTAAGGCTGCCAGGTATTCATGCGGTTGTACCACCTTTATCACATCTTGTAGCGTGACCATTTTAAATCTTTGTTTTTTGATAGTTTTGTTTAGTTTTCTTAAGTGCAGTATGGGGTGCCATTTGCCGTCTGGCTTTTTTAACCACAAAATATCTGGAGTACACCCCCTTAACTTTCAGATTGGGAGGGGGGGGACCCTCTCAATGGCTTTTTTGGTTAGCGTCCGACGCACCTCTTGTTGAAGGACCCACAGGTGTGGGTGCGCTACTTTCTTGTGAGGTATGCGCTTTTGGTGTTGTTTGAATTCTAACAGGTGGCCATGTTGGATGACATCTAGCACCCATCTGTCCATGGTTATTTGTTGCCAGCTGTCTTTGCAAAACACATTTCCCCCCACTGGCGCGTTGCTGGGGTTGTCATTGTTGGGATTTCTTTTGTCTACCTCTTTGTGGGGTAGTTGATCCTCTTTTTTGCTGCGGCTGGCGGTAGTCCCTGGAACGCTGGAACGACTGGTAGTTTCGCTTGTAGTCCTGGGAGTAGTAGCTGGTTCTGGAGTAACCTTTGGAGCCTCTTGTAGAGGACAATCTACATTGTCCGGCGGATCCCTGAAAGGGGTGCAGAAATGTCCTCCCCTGTAGTGCGGTCAGAGATTGTGTGGTCTCGGAATGCGCTGGTCTTTAAGGGCCTCATCTATTTTGTCTCCAAAGACGACATCACCTTGAAAGGGCATGTCTATAACTTGTTGTACCTCTTGTCTGAAGTCTGTACAGCGCAATCAGCCCTGTCTCCTAAACACGCCACCCCATTACTAATCTGTTTGAAGCCTATTTCTGCGGGGTCCACTGTGATGGGGATGCTGTGGGTAGAAGCTTCCTCGCCTTCACGCAAGATAGTCAGGTGTTCTTTCCAGTGGTCGTCTGGTCGATGCTCCAGGATGAGAGCCATGCTGTGCCACATTTCACGATCAGAGCGGGCCACAATGACAAGGGGGTGGGCAGCCTTGACCGTTGTTGCCCCAATGGTAAAAACCTTCTTTCCGAAGGCATCTAGGTTTCTTCTTTCACTCTCTGGAGGGGTGGCACATTTTTGTGAATGTGCTTTTCGACTGGCTGCTACAGAGACTACCGATTCTGGCGAGGGCTGGGATGCGAGGCATTTTGGCGTAGGATCGGGGGCCTTTAATTTATTATCCAGTCTTCCCTTGATTCCTGGTACGGTAAAGGGGTGCTTTAGGGTTCGTAGCCCTTCCTGCCAAACATGGTCCAAAATAGGTATGGAGAACATAGCTTTGCAACGCTTTCGCATGTGGTCAAAAAGAAAACAGTCTTTTTCTTCTGCCGGTGTCAACCCAAAATCTTGACATTGCTTATACCGCATGGAGTGAAAAGCCCCTATGTCATTAGGTGGTGACGGCTGTGCTGGGTTGCCTTGTGTGTCTGGGTGATCCATACCCCAGGTATCATCACCATGTTGCAATTGTGTTGTGGTGGAGTTGGTATCCCTAGGGTCAGTGTCTGGGTCTGTCAATTAACTCTTTTTCTTGGTCACCTTGCAGTGGCCTTGCTCTGCGTGGAGGTGGAGGTCTAGGCAGAGATGGTGACTTATGTGGCTGGAATTGAGTTGTCCCAAAAGGTTTTGTAATGTTGACAACACGTGCTTTGACAGCAGCGATTGCAAGTTTATTAAGCGGTATGTTGGTGGCACCCCTACTGACTGTCCCAAAGGTGCTGTTGAGGGTCCAGCTTGCCCTGTGTGAGGGTAAAGGGCCGGCAGTAGCTCTGGCATACTTCCTTCTCCCCCTTGTGCTAGACTAGGGTCTATGTGTCGATGATCTGGTGGGTGGACCATGACACAGTTGTCTTAGTCAGTGTTTACTGGAGAGTTGTCGATTGCTGCCTCAAAATCTGACGTGATCTTATGTGGAGGATTTCCTCTGGCATGATTTCTGAGTATGTGATGGGTGATAACCTAACGGGTTCTAAGGAACACCCCAAAGGTCTATCTCTTGAGGATCTATAGCTTCCTCTAAAGATGGAAACTGGTGAATGAGACTGCTTGCAGAACCTGTTGTGTTGTAGGTTACATGGGGTGATTCGCTGTCAGGGGTGCAGATTGCACTGTGGACGGGATGGAATCCTTTGGCTTGGAACTTTTTGAGTAAACTGGTCGAGCCTTTTTCTCCGGATGACTATTTTTTTTGTATGATTTTTGTCATCGACGAGTGTGCCATCGACTATTCATGTCCTGACGAGGAGCGGTGCCTCTCCTTACTAGAGGATTAAGATCTCGACGATGACTAGTGTTTTTGTTTGTGTTTCGTCGATGATCTCTCTGCTGTAGACGACTGGCTCTTGTGCAATTCCCTCGTCCGTTGACTGGAGCCCTTTCTAAGTGGACGATCCGACAACCATCGAATTCCCGCTGCGAGTGCTTTATTCGTTGTTGATGATTTTGCCATCGCCCCAACCCCCCCCCCCCCCCCGATGATGGATTGGTACTGGTGGACTGTGTACTCTTTGGGCCTACTGAAGTATTTTGTGAGGGAAACAAAGACAAATGGACTGTGTGGCTCTGTCCAGTCGCCGACTTCGCCACTTGCTTTGGTGTATTGGAGAGCTCACCTTTTTGGGATGTTTTCTCTAGTGTTTTTTGCCTTTTGACAGGTCTTTCTTCTGACCTGGACATGTGGCAAGAAGGGGAATGCTTATCAGAAGGAGTTTTAGTTCTGACACTTCTTGTGGAACCTGCTTCTTAGGCACCTTCGTTTAGCCAGCAGATAAGGGAGCACTTTCTGTCCTTGAGGGTTCTGTGAAAACCCCTGGCACATTTCGCGCTCCTCCGATGAATGATTGGGGTATAGGCAGTATATGCAGTCAAGGTGTCTGTCCCCTTCATAAACGTTCTTTAGGCTGCAAGTTCCACAGGCCTTAAATAATTATTTTTAGACGGCTGCGTTTCCAGCTTTGTCATCATGTGTTAGGGTAAAAACCCTAAATTATCTGGATATTTTCTAGCATGTGGGTAATTTTCGAAAGTTGAAAGAATTTCTCTCTCTAGGAGAGATGAACAACGAGGATTCCTAACAGCAAAGAAGATGGTTGAAATCTGAGGGGAAGCTGCTGGGGCAGAGCTATACACTAGACATCCCATTGGTAGGGACCAAAAGCACCCACCACGATGTGGATGGACACTTAAAGTGTCTACATTTTTCCTTAATTAAATACATTATAATATAGGTAACCAGGGATTCAATATTCACAGCATGTGAATCTATAAAAGATCCAATGCTGGAGAAATAATCCTATAATTCAATCATCCAGATAAGGGGTGGAGGAAAAAAGCTATGTCTATACACTGAAGGCATCATTCATACCAGTGTCCCAGATGACACTATTAAAGAAGTAAAACAGGTGAATTGGTGGTGGGAAAATTGGCTTAATGTCTGCATAAGTCTTAAATCCACCCCGAGACTGAAATTCTAACTTTAAACATAAAGAACTATGCATCTTTATTTGTAAAAACTAGAGTAGAATATGTGGGTGTCCGCCTGGATCAAGGTGTTGAATTATTGAAGCTCCATTTCAAATCATTACTAGCCAGTGCATACAAAGAATGAATGGTGAACTAGACCTTTTCCATTTATCCAAAGAATAAATAGGATTAAAATGTTTTTATTTTGCAGAAGTTTCCTTTAAATTTTCCATTTCGAGGCAGCAGCTGGAAAGACCACCAACTATATTATACTAAGCAGCCTTAGGCAACAGACTAATAAAAGCTGTGGTTTCATGCAGAACCCATAGACCATGTTTAGATGTTTGCTTCATTGCCACTGACACTTAAAATGAGCAAAAACCTTAAGAAAAGTAAAGTTACGGTGCCACATGCTTTGGTTCAGATAAGAACACCAGGAGCAGTTTCTATCAAAATGTATTCTTTGAATACACCATTATGGAACAATACAGCATTACCTACTCCATTTCACAGTGTGAACATAAAAGGTATTTGATGTAAATACCGAGTTCAGTGATACTCACTAATGATGTACGGCAAAGGGCTATTACAAGGCAGTTGTACAATTTACCCGGTAACTAGTCTGTTTTAATTTTGTCAATAAAATGTCAATTTTCTAAAAGTAATTTATCGAGGCAATAGGAGCTGCATAATGTTACCAAAGCCCTACAGACCGAGGGAGGGGTGGTTATCAAGCAATGACCCCTCTCAAGGTCCACATCGGCACACAATGATAGTAACAATACATGTTTTGGAGCTTTGGTCCTGAAGTAAAAAATTTTAGTTTAATAATGAGCAAGTGAATCGACAAACTGATTTAGTAAATTAAATGTGGTTTTAATTTGTAGAATTTATCTAACAAGCTTTTCTTCATTCCCTGAGTCCCTGAACTGGATCCCCTCTTGATTCAATTGCAAACTTGGTTAAAATGGAGCAGGATTAACATGAGCATGCATTAGGGGTTGTGTAAAAGTAAATCGTTTATCTATAAGAAAGTGAAAGCCTTTTCCCATATTTTAGCTGTCTTGGTGTGCTAAATAAGATGTTGCAGTGACTCCATTTCTGGGCAAACTCTTAGAAAAGCCGGGCATCTCCGAGCTTAATCTACATACTGAATCTGTTGGTTGCCTCCATGACCACCAGTTTGGCTTCAGAGCTGGCAGAAGCACGGAAACTGCTCTCCTGAACACTCGTGAAGACATGCTCTCAAATCTTGACTCTAATCTCCCTCTCATTATCCTCGATCTATTTCTTCTTTTTTTAAATTGAATTTTATACATTTTTAAGCACGGTCAAACATTCGTTAACACACTTCAACACGAGGGACAGACCCTCTGCCAACAATCCTGATGCCATGACATTTTCCCCTGATATTCCTCCCTCCACCCTCCCCTCCCCCCAGAGTGAACCGCGTATCTGGGTTTTTAACATTACAAACAAATCTATCAATTTGTGTGGTTTCAAGAACACAAGTCTCAGCATAATGTATTTTGTATTGTGCATCCATTGTCTATCGACTACCCGGGCCAGGCTTTGCTATAAAAGTCGTCTCCCATATACCACCTCACCAAAAAATATTACAAATTATTCAATTTCTATGGTTACACTTCCTCCATGAACTGCTGCTGTGATCTTTTCCATCAAGTAGAAGTCCCTTTCTGGCTTGCTCCACTCTTTCAAAGTTGGGAGAGTCGCCCTCTTCCAATAGCTGGCACGACCCGCCAGGAGGAGAAAATTTAACAATGATGGGGTACATGTCATCGATCCTCCCGTCTCTCAAGACCAAAAAGCACTAGCATGGGATCAAGCCTGAGCTCCCCCCACCACCTGCATCCTTAATCCAACCCAGGACCTCTGCCCAGTACACCTGTACCCCTGGGCAGCCCCACCACATGTGCCAGTAGTCTGCCATGTTACCATAACCGTGCCAGCATTGCAGGTTCAACATGGAATGCATCGTAGAGAGACGTGCCGGGTCGTACTGCCAGTGGTGCAGTAGTTTCAGGCCAAGGAGCTTGCATTGGCAAGATATCGAGGTCTTGAAAGCTCTCCTGCACATCTGTCGCCAGAAGTTTTCATCCAATTCCATACCCAGGTCCCGTTCTCACCTCCTACGGAGTCCCTGAACTGGATCCCCTCTTGATTCTAATAGAGCCCCATAGAGACGTGAAATGAGGCCTTTCATTTCTGTGTGCCCATCTAGGACCTTCTCCACTGGTGTGAGATTCCCTTCAAATCAAATCCAGCCACTTTTCTGTTGTAAAGATACCCTTTAATATAAGGTACATGAGCTCTGGTAATTTACCTATGTCGAGGGCCTCTTCCAAAATCTTGAATGCTAATGAATTACTTTCATCCCTCAAACCATGCCCGGTACCTCGTAACCTCTGGTATAGCACCCCTTACCGGGGTGAGGCCAAAAATGGCTCATCGGGGAGGGCCAGGTGGTGACCCCACATGTTCTTCCTCCCATGCTCTGCACCTCCCAGTAGACCCCAAGGAATGGGTGTGCTCGAATTTTCCTCGGGAGCCTCCCCCTAGGGACCCAGAGCCATTCCCCAACCGTTGCTGGGAGCAGATGTTGACTTTCCAGGTATACCCACTGCCTCCCAGGATCCTCTCTCAGATGTGGAACCATTGCCCCAAGTTGCGCTGCCCTATAGAGCGCCCCACACCTCCATGGTCCTTCGGCAAGATTAATGTCTCATATCCCACTCTGGGTTTCTGTTTCATCCAGAGGAACCTTAAGACCCATGATTTTGCTTGTCAGGAGCGCCTCTGGGGCACGGACCGGCAGCCTTTGAAACAGGTACAGTACTCTTGGGCGGAAATTCATATTTATCGCATTGAGCCTCCCCATCCACGACAGCTGTCCCTTACCCCAGGAAGCCATCTCAGCAAATTGTCAAAGAGAGGGGGATAGTTGGCACGACCCAAATCCTCCCCTGGTTTAACAATGGTGACCCCAGATATTTAATGCCGTCCAGCTGTATTTGCAGTCCCAGGGGCCCAAGTGCCTCGACATCCCTACAGTCATACACGGCAAAGGGAAAGATCACAGACCTTTGTTAACCTTAAAGCCCGAAAACTGCCCATACGCCTCCATTATTGCGAGGGCGGCAGGGACAGAGCTGATGGGATTCACTAGATGCAACAATACGTAATCTGCATAAAGGCCCAATTCCAACTCTCTGCTGCCCACCCCAGTGCCCTCCACCTACGGGGCCATCCTTAACCGCTCAGTAAGCACCTCCATCGTGATTGCAAATAAGAGGCGAAAGAGGGCACCCCTGCCTCGTCCCCCTCAGCAACTCGAAGGACCTCGACAGCCACCCAATAACAATCACCTGTGCCACCGGGGCTACACAGAGTGCTCGTATCCCTAAACTCAAACTTCTGCAAAACCCCTTACAGAAAACTCCAGACCACCCGATCGAAAGCCTTCTCTGCATCAAGGGCTACCAGCACCGGGTTCCCTACCTCCTCGCTGAGGCCTCCATCAGATGCAATGTCTTAAGCAGGGTATCAGTGTAAAGACTGGAGGGGGTATCTGTACTCCTGCTCCCTATATGAGTAGAAGCGCATAGCACCCTAGCCAAGATTCTCTATATGGTAACGTTGGACGAGCAATCAAGGCTGAAGCTCTCAGAGGTGATGCAGGCTGGTTCTTAAGTACAGTGTAACCCCAATCCCCCACAAAGGAATGTCCACACACCGTTAGTGATAACACAGTTCTTTATATGAATAAGGTTCAAGTTATATACACATATAATAGCACACTTTGTGCTCAGGCAATACTGTAATGATAAATGTACAATTTCTATGTGGTACCACAATTACTCTGACTCCATTAAAATGCACCAACTGCTGACAGTTTCAAATGGCATACAAATCAATAGCAAAAGGTTGGCAGAATACTGGGCCCCTACCCCTAGGCACAGTTCTGTGTGAGGATTACCCCCAACTTGGGCAACCTGTAAATAACGATATACTGACAAGCCCAGTCCATATATTGTTTAGCAGAGTCTAATTTTCTTCTACAAATATTCTACTACCCCCAATGTACGTGGTTTAGCAGAGTTCTACGACGGGTTGTCGAAGGATCCTTCTTGAGTGAACTTCCTTTAAGGAAGGAGCCACGGATCGTCGAGATTCCTCGAAGAAAAGGGTGAACAAATGTCGTTGAGGCAGCAGCTTCAGCCCTTGCGGTGCTCGTCGACGATCGGTCGTGGACGTCTGCAAAGATGAGGCGTGCGGTGCACCTCGACGACGATAGTTTGTTGCTGCAAAGAGTCAACGAAGAACGTAGGCCCAGCAAGGGCATCGGGTCTTCGACGTCTCTGGGGACTTCAGGAGGTGGGTAACCCATTCTCCTCGGTTCGTCAGCGACCATGACCTTCTTCAGCAGGACAAAACCAGTCGATGGTGACGAGCAAGGGAGTCCTTGATTCAAAGTGTTCTTAGGCAATGGAGCGCTGCGGCTCCGGTCGTCAGAGGCACAACATCAAGCTGTCCCCGCTTCTGGGCAACACGGCTTCGATGGGCTTCCAGCAGTTACGGTGATCCTCCGAACCCTGATCGACTACGGTGGATGGAATGTCCGGGCTCTTCTCTTCAGAATCCTTGGCGGTCCCCGTCTCCAGTCGACAGTCTTTTAAGACTGACTTCCAGGGAGCCTTGGTGAAGGTTAGCTGTGCACGATGGTCCCTCATAGCTCGGGAAGAGGTCTCCTAGCCAGGTCCTCTCTTGGATCAGTTCCTTGAAGGCACAGCAGCTTTTAGATTGCGTCAAAGGTAAACAGCAGTTAACCACCTTCTTCCGGCTCGGCTTCAAGAATAAGCATCAAGTTTCGACTTCAGCTTCTGAACAATTCCAGTAAGTGAGAGTTCCCCAGATATACTGTTCGGTCTCTCATTCACACTGCTGAACCAGGCTCAGGCAGCCAATCATTTAGAAGGGCAATCAGCAGGCAGGCAGCCAATCAGGCTCACAGTGCATTCAGGCCATTCTGCTCCATCTAGACACTCACAAGTGGTGTATCCTTATGTATGTAAGATGCCTTTTGTGTAATTAACGTGTACACTGCCCAGTTTTAACCATGAATATGAATATTCTTGTAATGCGCCCAGATACCTCCGGGTGTGGTGCGTACTATAAATAAATAAACAAAACAAACAAACAAGGAATGTGGATTGGGACAAGCACTCAGCCATTCAGCACTTCACACTGTATTCATACCAGTTTCGGGCAGGGCTGTCTCAGTCATTGTGTCACACACCAGAAACCAGACACCCATAACATGAAATGTATATTGGTCACAGACTCTATTCACCCAGGCACCACCCCAAAGGTGTACCCACAACATACAGTCACTGGGAAGGCTCCAGCCAGTCTGGCCTGGACTTCCCCACAGTCCCATATATGGAACTTCCATCCAACAGCCAGTCAGCGGAAGGGACAGAGTCAGGGCTTCCCAGGACTTTGGGAAAACAAGCTAACAGGCAATAGAAAGCAAAGCAAGAGGCCATAGGGGCCATCTTGTCTGCTATCAGGAATAAATTGATTCCAATGGCAGGACCTGTACAAAATGAGGATACTCGGAGCACCTGTCAAATTCAGCATGGAGCTGCCGCCAGCCCATACCCTTCTCTGTGGGCCACACACAGTTGCCCAAAAACATACACTAGGAGTGCAGGGTTGTACCCCCACCCATGTGTGTCATAAGGGTATCCCAGGGGACTCATCACCAAACCAAAAAGAGGAAGAGCTGCACTGCCAGGAGTCCCACATGGACTCTTGTGCAGAAAATAACACAGAACATACATGAAAAAAGGACTACAGGACAAGGACATGGAGGCCCTGTCCATCCAATCCATTTCCAGCATCACAGTCATCCCCCTGTCTACCCTGAATAAACCCCACCTGATCCGAGTGGATTAATTTTGGCAAGAGACCCTCCATGTGGCAAGCACTTGGGTGAAGATTTTAGCGTCCGCCTTAAGTAGGGAAATGGGATGGTAGGACTTGCAACATTCAGAGTCTCTGGCCGCCTTCGGTATGACCTTATCCCGTGTTCAGGATATGACTTCCAGGGGGGGCCCGCCCCGTGGTCAGGATATGATTAAATAATTTCACCAAGTGTGGGGCGATCAACCCTGCAAAGGTCTTGTAGAACCCAACTGTGTACCCATCATCCCCAGGGGCCTTCCCCAGCTTATGCCCACCAATTGCCCTCAACACTTCCTCCTGGGTAATATCCCTTTCCGTATTCTCGCTACTTTGGAGATTTGGCAAGGACACCTCCTCCAGATAGCTAGGCAATTCCTCATCTCATCATCGCCCCCCCCTGCCCTATATAGGTGTTCGTAGAACGTGGCAAACTCCTGCGCCAACTCCCCCGCAAGTGAGTGTAACTGCCCTTCTGAGTCACGAACCCCAGGTACCCACCTCTCTGCCCGCTGACCCCAAAGACAGGCAGCCAATAGGGCGTCAGCCTTATCCCCCTTCTCCTAATACTTTTGTTTCAGAAATTGCAGGCTGGCAATCACCTTCCCTACCTCCAAGTTCCCAACTCCTGATGTTTCTCTCTCGCTTACCCCTGGTCCTCCTTTTCCCCCCTTCACCCTTGCCTTCTGACCTCTCTAACTCACAAATCTGTCCCCTGTTTTTCAGCCTGTAGGGTCCTTACTCACTTTTTGGCTGCGCCCTCTCGAATAATGAGGACCCTCCATGTCGCCTTGGCAGCATCCCATGTCATGCCCAACTCTACCTCCCCCGTGTTGTTAAAACGAAAGAATTCCTCAATCGCCGCCTGCATTTCTCTCGCAAAGACAGCGGCCTTCAACAGAGCGTCGTAACACCGCCATAATGATTCCTGGGGCATCAGACCCGTCAATGCTATACCCATGTCCACCATATCATGGTCCGACCAACTGACAGGTGAATGATCGCTTGTGATGACCCTATTGATGTGTCGCTGGTACATGTACCAGTAATCTATCTTTGTACGGGATCCATGGACAGGGGAGAAAAAAAGTATAGTCCCTTTTCCGCGGGATGACATTCCGTCCATTCGTCTACCAGCGCCTAGTCCAACATATACCCTGTGAATCCCCCATCCACCTGTCCAGCCCCACCACCCGCAGGGACCTGCCCCCCACTATGATCCACTGCACAATCTGCCCACATTTTGAAGTCCCCCCAGTAGCAATAGGCCCACCGCTCGGCTGAGTATCTCCCACATGCCTTCCCGTAGGAACTGCATCTGTCCTGTGTGGGGGCAGTACACCGATGCAAACATTAGTTGTACACCCTCCAGGAACACAGAGATCATTAAAGCCCTCCCATCGGCCTTCCTCCAAACCAGCGGATTGGCGAGCCGCGTTCTCCGATTCAGGACGATGCCCACACCCCCCCTCTTGGAAGGCCCGGAGCCCAGAAGGCCTGACCAACGTAAGCCCCTGGGCTACGTCTCTCCTCCCCCTGAAGCAGATGTGTCTCTTGCACCAACAGCACGTCAAGATCACAAATCCCGAATTTCCCTTCCCAGCAGTGAGCGCTTGGTGGGTGAATTCAAACCTTTAACATTCAGTGTCCCCAACCTGAGAAACTTGGCACAGCCCCACCCTTAATGTGCACCATCTGGGCACTTAGACTCCCGGCCCAACCACCTTACCAATTGCAGTGTTACAATTTCTGTCAGTATATTCACTCTAACCCCCCTTCCAACAGCCCCACAACCCCTTCAATGCCCCCACCAACATTCGAACAGAGTATGAACACCCTTCCAAGACGCCCACCATATGATGGGCCAGCAGGGGCAATTGCTTGCCTTGCCCTCCATCTTGGTTATCCCCCCTACACTCATCTCTCATACATGACTTTGCCTTCTGGCCTGCCACTGCTGGGCTGACCCCTTTCCTTCATAAAGAGTCACCAGGTTTCTTCCTGCCACCTGGCATCTTTATGCTCTGCGGAAGCTCTGGCCCACACTGCTCAACCGGTACATTCACTGTCACTTCCGGGCCTTCGTTTGAGTCTTCTCCTTGAGGTCCTTGAGAACCTGGTGTGCCTCCTGGCCGCTGGTCACCCGACAGTACATGACTCTTGGGAGGAAATTCATCTTCATCACATTGAGCCTCCCCATCCACGACAGCTGTCCCTTACCACAGGAAGCCATCTCAGCAAATTGTCAAAGAGAGGGGGATAGTTGGCACAACCCAAATCCTCCCTTGGTTAAACAATGGTGACTCCCAGATATTTAATGCTGTCCAGCTGTATTTGCAGTCCCAGCAGCCCAAGTGCCTCGACATCCCTACAGTCATCCGCGGCAAACGAAAGATCACAGACTTTTCTTTGTTAACCTTAAAGCCCAAAAACCACCCATACTCCATTATTGCGAGGGCGGCAGGGACAGAGCTGATGGGATTCACTAGACGCAACAATACATAATCTGCATAAAGGCCCAATTCCAACTCTCTGCTGCCCACCCCAATGCCCTCCACCTAATATAATATTCCGGGCCTTCGTTTGAGTCTTCTCCTTGAGGACCTGGAGAACCTGGTGTGCCTCCTGGCGGCTGGTCATCCGATAGTCCGCCTCCCCCTTCTCAAATGACTAGGCAAATGGAAAGGACCAGCGGTATCTAATGCCCCTTTCAGTCAACCACTGCGTGAGAGGGCATCAGTCTCTTCGGCGGGACAAGATAAGTCCTGACTAGTCCTGGAAGACCCTGATTTTATCTACCTTGTACTGGAAACTCCGAAGACGCTTAGTCTTTTACAGGACCTCCATTGCCGCCTCTGTGTGCCCTTTCCAGTTGTACCTCCTTCCCACCTTCCAGGGCAAAAAGCTGGTTAATCAGACCTTGCACATTCCTTTCCACCTCCGCCGCTGATTCTCCCTTCTGTTCTCTGACACCAAGGGAGCGTAGATTGTTCAGACGATCCCTATTAACTTCAGGAGGGTTTCCTCCTCCCTCACCTCCAAGTCCGCCAGGCCTGCCTCATATTTCACATCTAGGAGATCCACCTGCAAAAGATTATATTCCATCCTGTCCATTTTATCTTCCAGCTTGTCCACGCAGCCCATGAGATCGCAGATTGAGGCCTGAATGTCAGTCCGGATTGCCTTGATCTGTTGAAGTATATCCTTTAGGTTGTCTCTGGTCAAGGCTGGCGCCGGCGTACTTCCTCCCACGGCCATCTTGCTCTGGTTGGGGTGGCTTTCCCCCTGGTCGCTGCCTGAGCTTCTTCGGAAGCAATGAGACCCCAGCCCGTGCAGCACCTCCAAGTACTCTTATCACTATATGTAATTTTGCAACCTCTGATACTGCCAATTTAGGTGTGCCTACCATTGTTCCGATTAATACCATTGCTGACTAGATTACTAATGTTGTCACTACAACGTTGTTAGGCAGAAACCTGTGCAGTTCCCTCTGGGACCACTGCAAAAGATTTAAGACTATAGGTGTTTGGCAGTTAACCCACTTGGTAGCAGTCTGCACCACACAGATTCACTTGGTAGCTGTGGCTGAGCAGTCAGACCTCCCTCAAGAAGAGTTAGGCTTTATACAGAGTATTCACAATAGGTCAAGAGAACACAACAGAACAAGTAAACGCTGACCAGGGCTTGGTGTAAAAGAGATATAGTTATTTATTTAAAACCACATCTAGAAAAACACACAGGCACTAATAGTAAGCAATTCAAAAACACGGTCACTAAAAGATATACACTCCCTTAAAAGAATATTAGACAAGTCTTAAGTTAAGCCCCACTTATTTTCAGACAGCGGTGAGCGCTTAACGTAGATGGCACTCTAATAGTTTGTTTTTAAAAGGGAGAGAAAAACAGAGAAAAAGTGAAACAGATCCCAACACTTTTACAAGAACATAACAAGAGAGGAAGGCAAAGTAAAACCGTGAAGTTAGAGTTCAATAGGCCGGATCCACTTTAAGAGGATGAAACGAAAGGTGTCCAAGGTCACACGGTTGCAGTGCACAAAAGTCTTGTAACGGTTCAAAAAGGAGTTGGACCAAAGAAAGGGACCAGTTAGAGGGTCAAGGCGGCCAGCCCAGTCCAGAAGGTTAAGGGGTTATTATTACCTTGTAGCAATCTTTAGAAAGGGAGGCCTGGCGGACACGGAACCTTAAGTGGTGAGAATACTCCAGCGGGGGCAGTTGTTCCTGGCAGCGGATGCAAGTCAGTGCTTTGTCCGGGGGAAGAGAAGATCTCGTCGTGGAGGAAGACAGGAGTCCGTTGCACCGCCAGGGAAGAAACCAGCCGCAGAGTTTCTCAGGTACAAGGAGCGGTCCGTTGATTCGCGGTTCAGTGGCGAGTGGCTATCCGGCCGCCGGGGTGCTTGGCACGGGCAGTTCGACCACAAACCGGTCTGCGGTGCGAAGAAAGAAGGTAAAACTGGTTGTGCCCATCAGTCAGGGGAAGAAGCCTCTCCAGCCGGGAGATATTCTCTATCGTCGGGAAGTGGTGAGTCGGTTCCGCAGGGCTCCACCGGTGGTGCCGTCGTGGTAGGTCGGCTCAGCTTCTCCCTCGTCGGATTCTCAGGTCCTGTGGCGACTTCTGAAGTTCCAGTCCCCAAAGCCCTGCTTTTATGCAGAATACCCCCATTCACTCAGCCTAGCTGTCAATCAAACATGCTAAGTGGTGAGCCGGCCGGCTCACCACTTGGGCCAATCACACAAGAGAGCGACTTGAGTTACCAAGGTAACTCATTCCAGGGTGCCTAAACCCCCTCCCACACCCTCTGTGGTACCCAGACAGAGTGGCACCACTTTTGGAGGCTTCTGTGGAGAAGCCCGCCAAAAAGTGGAACAAAGGGCTCGACTTGGGTTGGAGTCACAGAAGAGAACACAAACGCCATTTTTGAATCGAGTCCTGGCAAAAAATACCAACCGGCGAATTAATATTAATTAAATAAACCGGCGGTATGTTCGAGGCTATGAGAATTAAATAATTAAAGTTGGAGCCTCGAACAATGGGAAAATCCCATAGGAAAATATTTGCGGTCGAATATAAAAAGTAGTTTCCACTGCCACCAGCCAAAACTCGATCAGGGGGGACGGAGACGTGCCCCCTCGACTAACAGACCCCGGGGCAATCGAATTGCCCCGACCAGTACGTCCACAATATGCTGGTTTGTACTGGTTTCTATTAATACTTTGGGACTAGTAAAGCCAATGGTGACTTTACATGCCCTGGGATACAGTAGTCAGTCCCAGGATATGGAGTCTATGGTGGGGTGTCACTATGACACCCCTGTGTTACTGCACGGAGGGTGCTGTGTAACACACATAGTAAAAACACATGAGACCCTATGGAGTAAAGGACCCCATGGCCCATAAAACACATTAACAGTCAAAGGAACACCATAAATCATGTCCAAGAGTGGGAGAAAGAGAGTCTCACTCTTGGCAGGAGGAAAAAACAAACTCCAGGAATCCAGCAAAGCTGCTGGGGGACTCACTACGTTAGGAAATTCAGCCTAAAGAGAGAATTCTCCCTAACACACGTCAGTTGTTGCCACCTCCACTCCTGCCAATATGATTTTTGAACCCAGTACTCCGATTGCCCCCTTGTCACCACCAGCTCCTGCCATTACCATTACAACCATGTGCGTCAAGGACTCTGGCACAGGATGTGCCCTTGGTATACCACCAGCTGCCGCTAATGCGTCCCCTCCCCTCCTCTCCCCTCCCCTCCCCTCCCCTCCCCTCCCACACCACACCACACCACACCCCACCCCACCTCTCTAAATCTTGTAACCCTGCGCTCTCATCAACGCCCGGTCGATACCTCCACATGCACTGGACATTCATGATTTCATCATCAGCCGTAACCTTGTCATTAGTGAAACTTGTCTGCATGAAGCAGCTGGCCCAGCCCTTGCCCTCCCTCAGGGCTACATCATCTCTAGGCAAGATCGTCCCATACATAAGGGCGGAGAGGTAGCGGTCATAGCTAAAGAGTCCATTCCAATCAGAAAAGTGCAATGAGCACTCTGCTTCAACAGTGACTACATGCTCCTTAAAATCAACCCTTCCCCTAACTGCACTATTGCCCTCAACCTGGGTCAGCCACGGATTTCCAAGATGTCCTCTTACACGCCATCTCTGAAAATCTAAAAAATACTACCAAAGCTATCCTCCTGGGAGATCTTAACCTAGAGCTACACGACCCTTCCGACTCTCATGCTGCCACCCTTAACAAAGCCCTATCCACCTTAGTTTTCAAACAGGCAGTCAAGGAGCCCACCCACATCAAAGGCTGCATCCTTGACTGGGTCGCCCACCATAACTGCCCCCCTACAATCACAGTCATCTCACGCATCCCCTGGTCAGACCACCACTGTATTTGCTTCGATCTCAACCCAGCCAAGGGGTCACCCTTGCAAGTGACTCCACTCCCCCCTGCTGCCACTAGGAGCTCCTGCCAGCTCACCAAGGAAAGACTTTTACCCTACCCCTACAGCCCCCTTTCTCCAGTGACCCGGACAACCTTGCCTCCACCTACAACATCGTCAACCAAGCAGTTGACACCATTGCCCCTCTCACCCTTAGGAAAGCTAAGCGCACCAAACACACATACTCCTGGTTCTCCCCCGAACTTCTTTAGATGCGCACTAGAAAAAGAGCAGCTCACTCCACCTGGTTAGCAAAGCCATGTGACTCCACTAAATTAGCATTCAAGAGCATTTCCAGAGATTATAAAGCTGCCATTATCAAATCCAAGGCCAACTCGTTCAACACCAGGATAGCAAACGCAAAGTCAGACACTAAAGAGATCTTTGCCATTTTCAGAGAACTAGAATCACCCGCCCCCACCCCGCCATCCACCACCAAAAACAAAGAATGGTGTATCATTATCAGGATGCCTTGCATGACAAACTAAATATCCTCCAAAACAAAATTATTGGCCACCAATAAGCCCTCAAACAACACATTAACACATTTCCAACCTCTACTGCAACACCAAATGTGACTCCCCTTACATTTCCTTCAAGGAAATGAATGAAATTGAAGTCATCGCTCTCCTTAAATCTATCAAACCCTCCAAATGCAAAGGTGAGGCCTGTCCCGCACAGCTCACCAAAGAATGTGCCTCCACCCTCACCCCATTTCTCACGGCCTTCATTAATGCCCCCTTCAAGTCAGGCCATGTCCCAACTTGCCTCAAAGAAGCCTGGGTGCGCTCGTTTCTCAAAAAACCAGCGCTCGACCCTACCATCCCGGAGAACTACAGACCTATTACCACTATTCCTTTTCTCCTAAAGCTCCTCGACAAAGCAGCATACCTGCAGGTCCAAAAATTCCTTGTGGCTAATAACCTTCTGGGTCTCCGCCAATCAGGCTTCCGCCCTGACCACAGGACCGAAACCACACTATTAGAGCTTAAAAACCAAACCGATTATTTCAGAGATGCAGGCATGCCAGCACCTGCTCCTCGACCTATAGGCGGCCTTTGATTTGGTGGACCATAAGACCCTTTACCATCATCTTTCCTCCGTTGCTAACTTTTCCACCAACGCCACAGCCTGGATCACATCCTTTCTTCAGGGTAGAGTTATGAAAGTCTTCTCGGACCAAGCCTGCGCCAGCCCCAAACTGATTAAATGCAGAGTCCCACAGGGCTCCTGCATCTCTCCCACCATCTACAACTTGTTCATGAGGCCTCTAATCAACTTCCTCGACGCGTTAGGCATCACATACACAAACTATGCTGATGACTTGCAGGTCCTCATCCTCCTCTCTGGCGAATAAGAGTCTGACAGAGAGACTCTGAACTCCATCTATTCCAAAATTCAAACCTGGATGGCAGAAAATTGGCTTTGCCTAAACGGTGAAAAAACGGAACTTTTAATTATTGGATCACTCACTACCTTAAAGAAACTCAAAGGAAAGTACAGCTCTTGAACAATCGATAACACGCAAATACCGGTCTCCCAAGCAGTCAAATCCTTGGGGGTTTACATGGACTCTAACCTCACAATGATCAGACAGGTTTTTGTTTTTTTTGTAAACAATTTTTATTGATTCCAACCTGTGCACCTTACAGTTCAACAACGAATATCACATTGATTCAATATACAGTGTCAAGTTGTATTTTCAGCACTCAGCCTCCTGTTTGCTTTTCAGCCTATTGCTCTCTTACATTTAGCCAGTATCCTCCCCAGCATGCATGCTCACGGGGAGTTTACATCCAGCTTTATATCTTTCTCTTTCAAGAGGTGGGCCACCTCGCTCCAGAATCTCATTATTTCAGGGCATGCCCAGAACATGTGTACCATCCCTGCGTTCGCCTCCCTGCATTTCGGGCATATCTGTGTCCCAGCATCTTTAAAGTTTGCTATCTTCTTAGGGGTCAGATATGTTCTATGGGCGATATACAAATGAATCTGTTGCAACCTTGCGTTTGATACTTTTTTGTGATACCCCTGTGCTCTAATCCATAACCCATCCTCCATTGCCTCTCCCACCTCCTCGTCCCAGTCCCGGCTCGTCTGGACCACCTCCTTCCCCACTTTAGACATCAGCAGCTCATATCTGGGAGACCTCATGGCCCCCTTCAGACACATCATATAATGTTTCTACGGCGGCCTGAGGCTGTAGGGTCCGTACAATTCCAGGCCATATACCTCTTATACATTCAGCAACCTAACGTATGTGATGTATTGTCCTCGATGTAGTCCGGAGTCATCCACCAGTGTATTAAACTCTATTGCCTTCCCCTCCTGCCAGACATCCCCCAAGGTTGCCAATCCGTGCGGTTCCCATTGTCTCTTTATGTGCTCTCTCATTTGCCCATCTACTCCCTCTAGTGCCACTAACGGCATCCGTGGGGAACACGGGTGCGGGTTCCCAAGCAGCTGGCAGGCTCTCCGCCACATTTTCCCCCCTAGGTCCAGTAATCTCGTCCCTCCTCTCTGCTGTGCTTCCAACACCCACATCCACTCGTTCAAAAAACAGGGGACGCATTCGGCTCGCAACAATTTCGACTCCGACGTAGAATCGCCTGATAGCCACTTCGTCACATATTGTAGTTGACTAGCCACATAGCATACCCTCAAAGTTGGGCAGTCTAATACCCCCTTGTTCATACGGGTTTTGAAGCTTCCATAGCGCTATTTGATTCCTAGAATTATGCAATGTGAACCCTCTACACATGCCATGTACCTTGGCGAAGAATCATTTGAGTATCATATACGGTATGTTCCCGAAGTAGTGTAACAGCCTAGGTAACACCACCATCTTCAGCAGTGCTGCCCTCCCCATCATGGTCAGGGATAGATTGGCCCAAAAAGCCATGCTGTTCTTGATTTTAGTCACTGCCCTCTCTGTTTTCTGTTCATGTTCTTCTTCGACTTTGTGATATATATCGACTCCGAGATATCTAAACTTCTTAGTTTCCCAATTTATTTGTAGTACAGGCAGATCGTGTTGCAGCATTCCTACATATCTGCCTAGAGGGAATATGCTTGACTTTTTGGGATTAACTGTTATGCCGGACAGCAGTGCAAACCTCTCCATAAACTCCAGGATATATTCTAGGTTTTCCTCTGGATACTTCAGGTATAGCAGCATGTTATCTGCGTACAGCGATATCAGGTGTTGCCCACCCTTAATGTTGATTACTAAGTATTGCTGCCTTAAGTATGCCGCTAAGGGCTTTAACGCTAAAATAAAAAGCATTTGGGACCATGGGCAACCCTGCCTTGTGCCCCTTCCCAGCCAGTTGCCATTGTTCTGATATGGTCGCTCCCGTCCTTACTTGTGCCATTGGTTTGCTATATAGCAATTGCACCCACTTCAAGTAAGCAGGCCCAATGTCATACTCCTTCAAAACCGCCATGGCCCCTTAACCGAGCCGAAGGCTTTCACCGCATCCAGTGAAATTATTGCTATCTTCTGGGAGCTTCCTTCTGTCCGTTCTATGATATGATGGAGTCTTCTAAGATTATCAGAGATATTCCTACATGGGACATACCCGGTCTGATCCGAGTTTATTTTTAACTGGTCTTAGCCTATTCACCATCACTGCTGTGAGCATTTTACTATCCTGATTGAGCATAGAGAGCAGTCTATAAGACCCGCAGTCCGTGCTCCGTTTATTGGGTTTAAGGAGCGGGATAATGATCACCTCCCTGAGGGACTCCGGCAATGTACCCACTTTAAATGCTTCATTCAGCATCACCAGCAGAGGGGGGAGTAGGTCTGTACTATATGTTTTATAAAACTCGCTTGGGAGTCCATCTGCTCCTGGGGCTTTGCTGGTGGCTAAGAGCTTGATCACATATTCTAGCTCCTCAATTGTAATTGGAGCCTGCAAATGTTCTCTTTCTGTCGCTTCAAGTTTGGGAAGAGTAATCTCTATTGATGCTTCCTGTATATCTATCTCCTCCCTCTCGATCACTTCTGCATACAATTTCTGGTAATATTCAAGGAAACAATCATTCACCCCCTCTTGGGTATCCCGTGTCTGGCCATCCCCTACTGTCACTTCTCTTATCGGGTGTCTGGGGTGTTCACTTCTGTACAACAAGGCAAGAAGCCTCCCCCGGTTTATCCCCTTCCGCATGCTGTTTCTCCACATACTTTTTAGAGTTCAGATTACATAGTCTCTCCCAGTGGTCCCTACACTTCTGCTGCAATTAGCGTGTAGTTTCAGCCTCCTCAGGGGTTCTTGTACTCTCTCGCATGTTAGCTTCCACTTGGCTCTCTGCCATCTGCAATTCCCGTATTATGCCACCCTGTAAACCTTTTGATTTTGACATTGCGGCTCCCAAATGCTTCCCACAGTGTCCCAGCTGATTCTACGCTGCCAGTATTATGTTTAAAATATTCCTTTATTTCCGTTCTCAGATCTTCCCTGAACAGTGTATCTTTCAATGCTTCGGCCCTCAGCCTCTACGTCGGAATCCTCACTCTAGGCGTCGAATGCTGCCATGTCACAATCAACGGCGCATGGTCTGAATGGACCATGGCCTTGTATTCCGCTTGCGTCATTTTCCCGGCTAGCTCTGTTCCCGTAAATATATAATCTAACCTGGTATACAAGTTTTGTGAAGCGGAGTAGTACGAGTATTCCCGACCCTGAGGGCGATGCATCCGCCATACATCCACTAACTGAAAATCATTCAGTAGGGTGCACTTGTGCAATCTGAATGACACCTGGCCTAGTAAGATTGTTGAATGTCTTCCCTTTGTTCCCCCTCCCTTGCCTCGTCGCGCCTTGAAACACTTGTGTATAGGCGCGTTATCAATGCCTTATATCATATCACAATGCTTTCGCTACTGGGGTGGGCCTCCCAATTTTATCATCCGATCTGTCTAGTCACGTGTCTAGGGTACAATTAAAGTCGCCTTCCCAAATAACTGCCCCATCCATGTATGGGCAAACCTTCGTATATAGGTTTTTGAAATAACCAGTAGTATCTTGATTTGGAGCATAAATGTTAATGATACTCACTTCCTTATCTTCCACCATCCCTCTTATTAATACCATCCTTCCATCAGTACCTATGGTGGACTGTAACAACTTAAACAGGACATGTGGCGCTATCCATGTAATAACCCCTCTGGCATATGCCCAGTAAGCTGCCACTAGGGTAGTACCTTTCTATTTCTTAGCTATCACTTCTTGCTTCTCTTTCGCCAGGTGGCTTTCCTGTAACAGAGCTACATCTATTTTCTGCCTCTTCAGGTACATCATAACCTTATTTCGTTTAATGTAATTATTTAGTCCCCTGACGTTCAAGGTCACTATCTTCAGGTCTCCCATCCTATCTGATTCCCACTCCGCCCGCTTCCGTTCCCACCCTCCTCTTTGCTCGCGGCTTGTGTGGGCCCGCTCCCCCCTCTCCCACCTCCACTCTCTCCCCCTCCCTGTCCCTGGGCCCGCTCGCCCCTCCCCCACCTCCACTCTCTCCCCCTCCTTGTCCCTCCCAAACTGTCCCTTAATCCAACACCTTTCAACGCCCCAACGTCTGCCTCCTCCAACTACCTCAACTTCCCCCTCTCTCCCCAACTTCCCCAAACTCCCTTCTCCCCTTAACTCCCCTAACCTTTTCGCTTCCCCCAACTTGAAATACCCAAACTCCCACCCCAACTCCCTCCCCAGCCAAAACCAACTTTCGCCCAGCTCCATCACTGGATCTAAGGCTATCCTGCATCTAGCCCCTTTCTCAGTGATACCGCTACTTGGAGCCCAGCAAGAGGATGCTGTACTACCTGTATCCCAACTAAAGTAGCTGTGGGGGGTGGTAGGGTGTCTCCCGCTGCTGCTGATCTAATGCAGCATCTGTGTCTCCCGCATTGAGGTAACAGTATATCGCTTGGTTTGCATCCCTCCTCGTCCTTGCATAACCTCTCTCCCCAATCTCATTATATGCTGTATTATATTCAAGTCCCAAAGTCAAGTCCTATACAGCATTACAGCCTGAGAAAGTACAGGGTCACTTATCCGTTCCGCTCTCCGCCTGGTCATCCGCTCCTGCCGAACAGCTCTGTGGCGTCCCACCACTCTGCTGCGTCCTCTGGAGTCTCAAAAAACAGGGCCTTGTTCTTATGCAACACCTTCAGTTTTGCTGGGTACATCAGCATGTACCTGTAACCCGCTTCACGCAACCTCCTTTTGATCCCCCCATAGTTCAATCGTCGCTTCTGTACCAAGAAGGTGTAATCCGGGTATGCCGTGATGGACGCAGGCACTCTACTTATTGTTCCCCCTTTTCGGAAGTGCTCCAAGATCTTCTCTCTGTCCTTATAATTCAATATTTTGGCGATAACCAGCCGTGGGGGGCTCCCGTGGCGGCTTCCTGACCTGGGCTCAATGTGCTCTCTCCACTGCAAACCGCTGGGTGAGGGCTCCTCCCTTGATTTCCTGTAGCAGCAGGGTCTCGACATAGTTGGTCGGGTCCGATCCTTCTTCCCCCTCCGGGAGCCCCACAATTTGTATATTGTTTCTGCGCACACGTTCTTCCGCTTCTTCCGCCCCGTTCTTCAAGTTGCGCACTTGCTGTCGCAGCGTATGCACTTCTGTGGCGTTCACCGAGCAAGTGGCCGTATTAGCCTTCACCTCCTTCTCCAGACCGCTTGTACGTTCCGCCAGCGCTCTCACGCAGCAAACTGACAACTGCCTTTACAACGTCCATCTTAAATTCTAGCGAGGTCTTATGTTCCGCCATTGCAACATCAAGCTTAGTCTCCCATGATGTCTCCAGGTCTGCGATCGCTTCCAGGATCTGCTGATCACTTTGCACCGGGGCCACTTCGCCCTGCGTGTGCTGGCCCTTGTTCTTGACAACCTCCGTTGTTTGCGGTGATCTGGCAAACTCCTCTATCGTTGACTGCTTCCCCTTAACTTTAGTCAGCTTGGAGGCCATATCAATGCCAGGAGTGGTCCCTCCGCTTCGGCTGACAGAATACATTATGTCCGGTGTTTCGCGGTGCCCAGCTTTACACTGCAACCTTGTCCACCAGTGGGCTACTGACTGCGTGGTGCGCAGTATGGGGTGTCCTACTTCGTATTCCCACCATTGCTTTTACGCCTCTGTTTGCCTCTAGTATCTAAAATACAGGCCTCAGTCTCCCATTATGGGCTTATCCTATGTGCGCCATCGTTCTAAGGCCAGCCCCTTATGTCCGGTTCGTCTGTGTTGTGCAGTCCAGAGGGGTCAATATTTGGGGGTGGCTTCCAAGGCTATGGAACCAATTTCTCCTTGGAGCCAGCAAGTCTGTATGTCTCAATGACCCGCCCTGTGTGCTCTTTTGTGTGCCAGTATCAACATATTTGTGCCGCCTTTGCTTGCCTCTCTCATATGTCTGTTCCCACTTCCCTCTGTTCATGCTCGCATCCCCTCTCCTGTGCGGCTGTGCTGGTCCGGCAACAAGACAGGCTGTGGCTTGTGAAGACTCTAGTTCCTTAAGCTCTCACCCTATACATGAGCCAGGCTGTTTTAAATATTCAGTGTTAAGTATCCAGTGTTCTGCATACCAAATGTTAATCTGTTATTGAACGGTTTGTGCTGTTGTCTGCTCTGCAGCTCCAGGGTCTCCCCTATCTGCAAGCGGGTCTTTGCCTCCCAACTGATGGTGCAGCCACCAAGGGGCTCCTTTCGCTTCCCCCGCGGGACCAGCCGACCTTCGTGTTCATCCATACAGTGTTGTGCACTTCTTAGAACTCCCGTGGGTGAGTGCCAGCTACCCGCTTTACGGACAGTTTGTTCCCTCTATTCAGCAGCGCCGCCCGCACATCTGAGCCTGCGTTAGCGAATATCACGAGGTGGCTAGTGCTGCTCTATTCACCGTGTGTGAGCCCATATCTCACGGCCATCTGAGTTTACGTCTGTGTGCTTCTTTCGTTCCTGAATGTTCCCACGCTCACTGCTACAATGTAACTGCCATCCCCACTGTGTGTCGGTGAGCTGGCAGCCCTCCATAGAACTCAGAACTTAATTAATAATTGTGCTGACTCTCTGTTGCCTCGGGGCTACCTCTCTGCCGATGTTGTGCGTCTCGTACTGCCGACCGGGCTTGCCCTCTTTTGTTATTGGGCTCACAGCGTTCGGTCCTGCTGTTAACAATCAGCGGTATCTGTCCTTACCGCCTTGCTACAATATAGCTACCTGCACTCAGGGCTCTGCTGGGGTACCGGCATTCGTCGGTTTCATATGGACACACCAGTCTTCGGCTTGGGATCATTTGGCAGTTCCTTCCCCGCCAGACAAGTGCTCATCCAGCCCGGTCCGCGACTTAGCTCACACGCTCTTGCAGTTTCGCTTTGCTGCGGCTCACTGGCTCTGCTGTTTGTAACGGAGTGCCCGCCATTTTGCCTTCTTGTCTTCTAAGCGTCCCTCCACTTCTCCGGCTCGTATTTCCAGGCTGTTCTGAATATCCCTCCAAATTTAAGCATACATTGCGCCTGGCTTATTCACTTGCATGCTTTGAGTATGGTATGTCACCGCCTCCTATGAGAACGATATTTCCCCAGATCAGTCGGGATCGGCGAGAGCTCTCAGATTCACAGCCTACCTCATGGCTCTGTAGCCACACCTCCCAATGATCAGACAGGTTAATGCCATAGCGTCTGCTGCGGCTTACCACTCTGAATTGCTTAATGCAGCCAGACCGTTCCTGTCCAAGCAGAACTGTCTCACCATTGCAAGAGCAATAATTGGGTCACGACTGGATTACTGCAATGCTCTCCTTGCAGGCACTACCTTCAAAAACATCAGAATACTCTAGACAATCTAAAACAACTTGCTCAGGGCTGCCACCGACATCTCTAAAAGGGAACATATCTCAGCAACCAGAAAACTAGTCCACTTGCTCCCCATGAAGGAACGCATCATTTTCAAAACCCTTGCCCTCACACAATAATGTCTCCATAACACTGCCCCCCCCCCTACCTACCACAGACATTCACCAAACCCAGCTTGGACAGACCCACCAGAACTGCCTACACAAACCGAATCACTATTCCTAAAACCCTGAGGACCCGTGCAGGAGGGATCTAGCTTCCCTGTCATTGCTGCGACCGCTTGGAACTCCCTACCACCGCATCTGAGGAACATTGACTTGCACACAGCCTTCTGGAAAGCTATCAAAACCATGTTGTTTGTATAAATTGCCCGCATGTCTGTATTTCCCTCTGCTGCTCTATGCCAATTTGCTATTTGTAAAATACAACTAACCAGGCACTTGGTGCTCCTCATCCTTCTGTAAAGCCTTTGCTATCTGTAACCTTTTGCAAAGCCTCCGTACCTATAACTAAGACATTTTCTTGCAACAGCGCCTCAATGCCCCTGGGCTGTAGTGCACTTTACAAATTTAAAAAATAAATAATTGTACTATTGTTTCCCTGTCTGTTTTTGAAGTCAGAATGCAGTCAATACCAGTAGTTATTGACTGCATTCTGATTGGCTGAGAGGAGATAAATACCAATTTCCATGTACTCATATAGCCTTATATGTTTGTTTGTATATTTGTAAAGCGCTCCTGGTACCCAAAGGCTTACGGGCACTGACTAACATACAAAGAACAGGACAACATGGAGCAGACCTAAGGAGAAATATAATCATGTAGGATCAGTGAAATGTTTTTTTTTATTGGGGCTAGAAGAAAAGAGTGGTGATCAATTTCTTCTTAAACACCCCCATCAAGGCTAGACTAAGGCAGGGGTCATTATCACAGGGTAATGACCCAACACAGAGTTAAGTTGGTGAAGGGCCATTATCCGAAAGTAATAATGACCCCTCTGGAGGTTTGGAGTTTTGGTGGAGAAGTAAAGCTTTGTACTTTTGAGAGTGATAAAAGTAAATGGAAAAATGAGTTGGTAAAGTAAGTGTAGTTTTATTTTGTAGTATTTAAATAACATGTTTGCCTTTATAAGTTTAGCATTTTATTGCAACTTGTTTGAACTGGAACAGGTTTAACATAAGCATGAACTAGGTGTCATTTAAAAAGTAAAAGTGTGTTAAATAGCATGTTGAAGCCAAAAAAAAAGTCCTGCCAGAGAGGACGTGTCGTATTGAAAAAAATCATGCCTGGAATTTGCACTGTTTCCCAGTCTGATTCTGAAGAAAAAAGGTTCAGGATGCAATCAATGCCAGTAGTTACTGAATGCACTCTAAACATTCTGATTGGCTGATAGGATGTCAATAGAGATCTCCATGCCCATACAAGTGAATCGTAATAATTGAAGTTCTTATTAGACAGAACTGACGCCAATAATACTGATGCACACATGAACACGTTAATTGCATTAATTACAAGCTTATTCCGGCTATCTTCAAAGACCAACAACATAAATAACTGCTCCAGGTGTATCAAATTTTGACATGCTGACACACATACCACATCTTAGTAGATGCGCAATCTTATACCTGCAAGGTGCTATTGAACTAAAACATTTCTATAAATCAGTGTGATTCTGGGTCAAGACCTTTAAACATCATACAAATGCATATTGGTTTTCATGGGGGCATCTAATGTCGAGACTGATCTGCCATTTATTTTATTATCCTACTCAATAGGGAGTATCTGCGCCAGAGGAGAGAACATGGTTGCAAGAACTTTTAGAATGCTTTCTACAGGGAAGGCAGGTAGATACTGGCTGCGGCCAAGCCTATGGGGGAAGCAAAATAGAAAGAAATAAAGATTATTTTGAATTGAATTTGGGTGAGGCGCAGAGGTGGTGAAAAAAATACATTGTACAGTACACATTTAAAACCTGGACCAATCTACTCCTATCTGTAAAATGAGTAATCGTTGTGCTCGTGAAAAATAAAATCTATTTATAAAAATAGAACGCTTTCGACTTTTCAGAGCTTTTCCTGGAAGCGGTGAGGGACAGCTTATGGTTTAGTTCTTAGTGGTGAGGGTCTTTGTGCATTCAAACTCAGGTTGTTTACAAAAATGAACCGGTGTGATTCATGCCCTCCTAAGAGACCAGTAAAGCATATTTAAACCTGCAGGCTAGATGGATGGGATTCTAGAGGTTCGAGCCTTAAGCATGGCAACATCTCCTAGGGAACAGGAGAGTTGATTGTGACGGCCTACAGGGACTGAACACTTTGGTATAGTAATATGTGGCCCTTCTGTGCAGTGCCTTGTAAACAAGGCGCACCGTTTGAAAATTAACTTTTCCTTGACTGGTAGCATGTGCAAGCCTTCCAAGGCTGGGGGTTAAATTGACAGACGAAAGATGATGCGAGCATTGTAGTTCTGGGGATTGCTAGTCGTCTGGGAAAGGGATTCTATGTAGATGACATTTATTAAAGTTGTTCAGATATTATGCTGCATCCATAGTGACAAAGGCAAACCTTCACAGTCGGGTCAGGTTTGGGAGCACCATGTACTAATCACAGACGGCAGAAGACGAATATGGAGACAGCGTTGTCATGTGGGAGAAAGTTCAATGCAGAGTCTAGCAGTACAACATATTGTTACGTTTTCTGTGCGGTTGGGTACGGTGTCCCAAGAAAAACAACCAGCTAAATGGAAGGGATTTATTAGGACTCATGTAGGAGAAGGATTTGAGCTAAATGCAAATTCTTCTGTTCCTGCTAGCAAAATGACCCTACGTTAATGCTTGTGGGGTGCGACTGATACTTTCTTAGCAGGGTGCCTGGAAGTTCATTGTATTTAAAGAAAAGCAAACACAGTACCCACAGTTTCTCTTTCAATGACGAGATTTCTTTAACTTTATTTGATGCATACGCTGGAAACCAAAGTTGCATCTGGAAGACTTTTTTGTGCATTATGTCACCAGCTTGTAACTGGCGTTGCATACTTTTAGGCTGCTGTGCTACAGCGAACACTCCCAAAATGTGCAATGGTCGTCTGCTGGTAGGACAGGAATGCCCATAAGCAGGTTCTGTGCTTTCCGAGACCCAGGCTCGGTACAGATGATGTCAGGGAGGCTGAAACACATCTGGAGCGGCTCCTGCCTAGCAAATCTTGCTGTACTGCCCCTTGGGTTGGACCGGGCCTAGTTCGCATATGGTACTTCACCTTCATATTGGCATGGGCAGTTAAAAAAAAAAAAAAATCAATGGTCTGGAGGAATCATCCCAAACCTTTCCACCATCACTCCCCAGTTTTGCAAAAGTGTACTGTTGCAACATGCACACCACACACTCTCTATGTAGTGCCATTTCTACCTTATTATTCGCTGGGGCTTTCTGAGCCCATTCGAAGAGGCGTTGGTAGACCTGTCCATCAAACCTTCCGAGCGCAGAGTTTAGTTGCTCATCAGTAAAATCAAAAGCATCGGTTAGCAAAACTGCTGTTTTCCTGTTAGGAAAAAAAAAGATGGAATAATTATCATTAAAGATGAATAAGCATGGGTTGGTACAGAAGTATGAATCTATACTACCATTTATTTGGTTGATGTATCGAGAGGTTCAGAGTTGAAATAGACGGTCTGCTGAAACTGCGGCTATTCTGACAAATGTTTTCTTCCAACTCTAAAAATACGTAGGGCTTCATTGCGAGGAAGGCAGAGAGGTAAACTGGCAGTCATTATTTATTTATTTCCATTTGCAAAGCGCATCGGCCCTTGGGCATCGCAGCACTGTTGCAGAGAGCTTACTTAATTACAGGAGCACAGCAGTGTATACATGCATTTGAATAGGGACAATAGTAGCAGGAGAGTGTTTCACTTGGATAACAGGTTACAGTGTATTCTGTCACCAAAATGGGTAGAGGAGGTAGGCACCACCTTATTAGGATTCAGTATGCTCAATAACCAAATGTTAAGGTGCAGATCAGTAACCATAATACACAATGTGGTGAAAAATGCTTCAAATATAACACTCCCTCAGATCCAAACTAAAGCGCATATGTAATGCTGACAGTTACTAAACATTCATTTTAGAACTTGTAATAATACGTGAGACAATATGTATTCCTTAGTGGTCCTTTTATATAATATATCTTGAACAGTCGCATAGAGACAGATGTGAACTTGGCCAATGCATTTCGACCGTAGGTCCTCCATCAGGGCTGACTGTTCAGAACAACTAAGTAAATAAGGGATAATATATCCAAAATATGTCCCCTAAAATATATACAACAGATTTCTGCTAATAGCATTAGTAGCCCCAGTGAAAGGCTGTTAGTTAAAAAAAGAAAACACAAAAGAAATCCATCAATGTCATTGGTGCATCATGTTGACTTTGGGACAACATCACTCAGAACAAAAGAACATAAAACAACAGTTTGTTTCCAAGTGTAACTGTTTCAACATTAATATCACTATACTCATAGAAAACAATCATAAAGACTGGGTTGGGTTAATAGCATACAAGAAGGGATGTAGTCTACTTATTTGTCTTCCAACCGTTTCACTAAGCTATCCTAAGCACAAGGTAAAGCGCTGACTGCGAGTCTCTCTGCTCCTATGTACACAAAAGGTCATTTTGGAATATATAAAAATCCCCAAAACAATCAGTTTGCAGCAAGAGGCATCAGAAATTCCATCTAAATCGTAATTTCAAAAATAGTAGTGTTAATTGCAGTCACCATTCATCCCTCTTGGGGTAACGGAACTAAGTCGGTCTATTCAGAAAGCCTCTCTTTGTAACAGTCTTTTTAAAATATTCATATTTTTCATGGTTTTTGGTATTCCCTAAAAAATCTGAAAGCGCATCTGGTTAATCTTGTGTCTTTTGTAACAAAAGTGTCTAGCCACTGATGAGTACATTTTTGTTGTACGTATACTTGACCTGTGTACGTCCCATTTTACCTTAGGACCAACATAATAGATGCCTCAAGGGGATCTGATGGAATATACAACATTAGATGTATCACAGGTAGCGTACTGTTTCAACAGATTATGTTTACCTGTTCTAAGGTGGAACCAATGTATGCCTTTTCACAATGTTGTTCCAGTTATTGCAATGAAGGCACAGAAACAGGTCTCTTCTCTTGGTTCGATTGCCCTCACACATCTTACTGTTGGTATTCAACAAATGATCCTCGAGGCTTCTTTTGTAAGCAAATTTAGATAATGTGCTGAATGCATCCTTATTCTCAACACAAGTCAGAACATGCTAGTGTTTCTTAATAATTGTTTTAATGTTTGGGCAAAGTATTTAAACACATACTAAAGATGGGGATGGATGTGTGATCTGGTTACATGTGATTATACCCCCCACACTTTATAGCCACTTCCCACACCCCATATTTATTTTTCGTTAGTTTTTCAGTATCATTTCATTCTTTTTGTCTCTTTATAATCACTGCATACCGTGTGATCTTAGTATGTAGCACTTTTAAAGGTTTGAATTTACACCAATAAATTTTTTTTAAAAAAGTATGTAGCACTTGTTTCCTGGTTTTGACCGATACTCTCGCTTTTGCTGTCTGTTCACTATCTGATTAACTATCTGATTAACCGTCTCTCAGCACAATTCCCAAGTGTCCAAGTTTTTTGTGTGCAGATTTCCTCATCTCTTACAAGTCTCTTCACCCATTGCAGTTGGCTGTAAGGAATGATGTGCAGTGTACTGGGAGGGTAAAAGCTCAGTCTGTGCAAAATGTTATTCTTGTCTGTGGGTTTGCGGAAGTTAGTGGTCACACAACAGTGTTCTGTGGGTATGATTTTCACATCAGGAAAATTGACCTTAGGATCACCTACGTTAGGCTGTGCATTGTATGTTCATTGATAATGTTCAGGTAGTCAAGGAAATGGGAGCACGCGAATCTTTCCATATGGCAAACACATCATCTATGTATCTACCCCCAAACATTAAATTACTTGTGCCACACACGATGGTGTATAATGTGGTCCAATTGAAATGTGTACATAAATATATTGGCATATATGGGTGCCATGGTGGCTTCCATAGAGTTTCCCGAAATTTGTAGGTAGAAGCTCTCCTTATACTGAAAATATGAGTTTTGGGAGAAACTCTAAAAGAAGTAGTAAAATTCTTTGGAAGCACCAATTTCATCTGATTGTAGTAACAGCCACTGTGAATGCATCGTGAATGAGACACAGACAACTCACTGAAAGTTTGGGCTACACATATTTATTAAAATAAAGAAGGTTGGAAAAAGGTCTATATTGCCCTAGGCTAAGGTGGGAGTTTCCTACCTGAATTAAATTAAGAGTAGTCTGTGTCAGGAAGTCCAAAGAAAATGTCTGTCCCCAAAACCTATACTTGAGATCACATCTATTTGTATACAATGTGTAGTGATGTCAGCCTCAACATGATAAGTTGTCAAATAAATGTTCTGAGCTTCGTCCAGCTCTTTGTCAAAGAGTTTCCCTTCCCTAACGTTCAAACAGTTCACAGTACAAAAGGGGGTTTCCTTCCCCAAGCTTTCAAGTCTTTCAACAGTTTCAATACAACACAATTTCTGGGAAAACAGTATAACCGACCAATTATAAAGGCACATAGCGTCATAAGTGACGTACATTACATAGGTTACATATCCAGGTGGCTGGTTGGTGCGACCCTATACATATACTGCCTGCTCCATAAGGGATGACAGGCCAATGGTCTCAGCTTCTCTTGTCCGTCTTATTCCACGTGGGGTTCTTCTTTGCACATCATCAGACGCAAAGCACCCAATTGGAAATTACTAAAGCATTCTCCATCTGTGGCCAAATGTGCACCTAGTACTGCAGACATGGGCGCAGAGGATACTTTCGAGGGCACAATGATTTGCAAACCCCAGCTTGATCCCAGGCACGTCTGCGCTTTCCCAAATCCTCCAACCCTGGTTTTAAGTTTGTTACATTCACCCCCCACCCCCGCCTTGACCCTCATCCCCGGCACCTCACAGTACAAATCACAGGGGTTCAAGATGTTCTGCTGTGATCTTCCTGATAAATTGGCGATCTAACAGTTTTGTGGTCTGATGCTGACGGGTACCCTGGAATGCTGGGGTCTCAGGACGGGGGCACCTGGGCGCTATAAAGTTAGGGTTTGGACTGGGGAAGGTTGGAGGCTCATGCTCTCCTTCTCGTGGGATAACTGTGCACTCAGCACCCTCATGGCCTTGCAGGGCACATTCCTTCTGGGAAACAAATGCAAATAGTATGAGACAATGAGTGGTTTATGAATCTCTGCTGGTTTGGCCTTTCTCACTGCTGCCCAGGCTGCAACCCGACCCAGCATTCACACACCCATCTCTATATTCTGAGTGTAGGCCTACTGCCCTGGCTGCAGCGCAGTGCTAGGCCTCAATTTCAAAATGGCTGCTGTCTTTTAAGATTGCGTTTCATTCCCAGTGCAACCCACACCCAGACATAATAACCTACCCAAAAGGCAGCTTCCAGCAACACCCCGGCCCCTATAACCTACCCAAGCAGGTAAAAAACACTCTTAGGTCTCTGCTTCATTTGGAACCTCTTGGGGGCCTGGGACGATCGTCCCAGCTTCCCAACACCATTACAGGTCACGCAACAGACACCTTACTTGCTCCTTCATAGGCACGCTGCCACCGTTTTATCTCTACAATGGAGTATTGACTTTTTCTCATTCTACATCCTTATAATCTTTCACCATTGCTTGTTTTGCCACCATTCTCTTGTTGCACTTTCACATACTCTCATGGTTCTTGCCAATGCATGAGCAGTTCCTTCATGGCTCTTGCTAATGCTTGTTCTCTTAATCTGCACAGTTCCTTTAACTCGTGTGATTCCCCAAAACAACTTTCATTCATAACGGTATTCAACCGTGCTTGCTTTCATTCAAATCAGTATTCAAAGTATTTGTTTTCATGTAAATCGGTATTGAATATATTAGTTTTCAGCAAAATGATGGCTCTCCTTAAAGCAGTATTCTCAATACTTATTTTCATCAAATGCTTACTTTCATTTAAACCGGAGCTTTCATTAACTTTCTTATAAATCTTACATGCTCATCTGCCGTCCCAGTGTCCCCTTCTCCAGGCCGACTCTTCGGTCAGTGCGTCCGGCGTACAGCGAGGCTTCTGGCTGTCACAAACTCTCTCTCTTGTGCAGCTCTTTGCATAGTCTCTGCAACGGCTCATTGTGGCTTTGCTCCACCAACGATACGTATTTCGCAGTGCGGGCCTCACTCGGCTCCTTCTCCTGCTCATGCCGGTTCCTCTTCCGTACTCTGCCACCGGCATCCAGCTTCCTTTATTCACGCTTCCTGCTGCATACTCTCTGCATCTTCTCTGGTTCCTCGAGCACTCCGTCTGCCACGCCGTCTTCCCAGAGAGGTCTGCACCTGCACACCAGTCGTGCAACCTGCTTCCACAACTGACTCCATGTTCTTCAAGCTTCCTGCTTTTAAACCTCCCGCCAGGCTGATTGGTTAGAAAAAGACTAGACAGCTCACCTCTGCTTTGTGAGTTCTGTGTTACTCTTAAGCGCTTTCTCCTTGTCCCAGTACCTAACTGGTGTTTGTATCAACAAAGAGAGGCTGTGTGTCTAGTTGGTCTCTTCCTCATCCCAGTATATAACTAGTGTGTTGTAGGGAATGATTTACAAGAAAAGTAGGGAAGGGATTGACAACAGCCAATAAAGGCTTGGGGGACATTGGACTTGTGGTGAAGGGGAAATGGGGGATACCATGTCTCACCTAAGGGTGCCTCATCCCCTCTCCCCAAGTCTCCTCCACCCAGATGATCCTCCCTCGCATATCCATCCCCAGGGTCAGGATCCAATAGCGACGGCCTTTCCCTGGCTAGCTGGGAGGAGGCTATATTGGGGAAAGAAGTGAGGGCACCCTCAGGTTCCTCACACCACTCAACAGCATCATTGCCCAGATTATGAGGGATCAAGGTATATAAACCGACTGAAAACAGGATGTTGTCTTTATAATTAAATTGATCCAAAATACAAAGAAAATGGGTAGTGTTTTTGATGGAAGACAGTGTGTTTTGGACCAGAGGTTGTAACAAAATATCTATATATAGGTTCCTATCTGTTGTAAAATCCCTTCAGTAGAAGCTACTATAGGTCAGCCAGGGGGGTTTGATAGGATCCTTGCAGATTTTGGAGAGAAGATAGAATGTGGGTAATCTAGGATATTGTACGAACAGATACTGTTTTGTTTTATCATTGATCTACCCACTCTTCTGCCATGTCGCACATCAGTTTAAGGTTGTTTTCATTTCAAATATAAGATTGTTCTCAAGTTTACATACAAATCTAAACAAATCAATCTTATTCTGAAATAAGTTGGTACTGTAAGTGGGCACGAAACAGAGTGCTTTTTGTAATATAGATAATTCTTAGAGCTCAATGTGCGTTCAGATAGATTCTCTAGTAAGTATGTCTGTTCTACTGTCGCGTCTGTACTCGGGGCTGCTGTGTGTTTCCTCCTACCCCTTCTGGTTCTTTACTTTTTGAGCTTCAGTCTAAAAAAGTGTTGTCTGAGGATGTATCTATAAAGTACTGCTCCTTATGCCACTGGTAGTGGCCAAGTTTGTGTTGGCCTAATCAGGTGGTTTTCTTGAAGCTACGCTGTACTTGTCCAACCATGTATATACCTCGTTGTTGCTGTAATCTTAGTTTTCCCTTTTGAATTTATTTATTTTTTCTGCTCAAACTCAGTACGGTACTGTTCAAGACTGCTATTTACACCGTAAAGTGGTTTATCCATTTCCTCTTGTCTCAGTGAATTTAGTAATTCTATACGTGCCGCTTGGATGTCCTTACTTATGGAATCAATTTGCTTCCAAGGCTCTTGAATGGTAAGAAAAATTAGATCTAGCTCCCATTTTCTAATGAACACTGTGCTCTCTGCAGAGTGTGGGTCTTAGTGCCTCCCTTAGTCCTCTTTCTGTTCGTTGTGCCTTAAAATAACATCCCAATGAAACTGCGTGTAGTTTTCTATTCATTATTTTCCTAATCAGATATTCTAGATGCTTAATTTTCCTGTTCGGATCAATACTCGGACTGGAGTGTGCTGTGTACCTGAGAGTTTCAAAATAGCATTTGCCTCCTTACTAGAAAAACCCAACGTAATAAACAGCATTGATTCTTGTCTGGTGTGTGCTCCTTTTTGGATTACTATTTTATACGGTGGGATCAGAGGACCACTGATACAAAACAATGCCTGATGCGTTCTTTGGTCCCAGTTCTATGACGAATCTCGAGGTGTCGTCACTACTTCATCAAGATTATTTTAGGTTGCTGCATCTTTGTTAATCTTTGGAAAGCTGTGACAAAGTGTATGGCATTCAAGCATAGCCAGAATTAAGCTTGCCGATATGACCAGGCTATACTCAATGGGTGGTATACAAGGGCCAGACTTTGAATTGTATTACCTGGTAGCCAATAGTTATGTTTCATACTAGAAAATGGAAACTCCTCCATCTCTGCATGTCAAAATCCAGGGAAGAGCAGCAGCAAACCTGAAACTGAGAATCGGTTATAAATAAGGGCCATCGAGATGCCTCCCTGTATGACCCATTGTAAGTTACAATAAATGCCTGGCAAAAGATATTGCAATGCCTAAATATTCAAGAACCCCCTATCACTGTGAGATTCTACTTTGTGGCATTTTAGATATAAGCTCCTCAATTGATGCAACAATCCATAACAGCTGGAAGAGGGCCAGTTATACAGAACTGCGGGACATATTCCCAAATGGTAAATTTATATCCCTAGCAGAGGTACCGAATATCTTGGGACAGGGAGCATCGATTACAATTTGATATATAAGATTTAAAGCGGCCCTTCAGAATAAATGGCCATCGTTGATGAAGAAACTTGCCATGGATCCTTGTATTCAATATATAGTGACTCTATGAGCACCCAGACATTTAATTGCAGTGTTCTATAAGATGGATCAGCTAAACAGAGACATCGACATCTAGATCCAGCGAACTATGGGCCGAAAATCTTGGAATTGTTATTTGTGATGAATGATGGTATAAAGTCTGTATGGCAAACAGATGCAAGCATGCCAGGCAGCATCTACACTCTTTGGAGTGCACATGTGAAGAGTATGAGGTGGCGTACACGCTTGTACACTGCCATTTGCCCCTTCCATGTGCACCCTGCAGTGCAAAAGACAGAATATTCCACCCACCGGGGAGCCACTTACATCACTGAATAAACGTAATGGCTCTCTGCAGCCAAAACACTGGCCTACATGGAAATAGGAAAAGCACCCATGTATGTATACCATAACTATACAGTGTCATGAGAGTGTCATAAGAGTGTTCTCCGTGTTGGACCTCTGGCTGTGGGGAGTCTGTCTTCATCCTCCATTGGCAGGGCGGACGGCGTTCTACAAAACATCTCCTGGTCACAGAGAGTGTTGTAGGAGTGTTCTCTGTGTTCCCTGGGCTCCCGGTCCCAGACTCTAGTTTTGGCCGCTGTTTGGCACACAGCAGATCACGGAGCAACCAGAAGCCGAGCCCTTACATGGAACAACTGCTATAACCACTAAAGGTAACTGAGTGTACTTTATTTGTCTTTGACGGCACATACTAGATCGCAATAGACTTCAAATCAAATATTTAAGGATCTTAAGTTTCCAATTTAGGCATATTGGGGCTTGCACCTGTTGACCAACGCTTTAGTTATTATTACTCATAATCAAATTGCCACGACTAACGAGCTGATGGCTGCACACGATCTACCAAGAACACAGCACCAAGTGAAGCGCTTGGCTGACCACTTACAACCACCTCCCAATGAGAAAATAACTCTTGATGTGGCTGGCACCTTATCATGTGTATTGAACTATGGGGAGGTGTATTTAAAAAATGTGGATACGTGGCAGAAACACTCAGACATTGGCTAATGTGAGGACCTATCAAAAGCCTTAAAAGCCCAGAAACCACCACCTAAACTATTAGAGCCCTCGTGGTCACCATGTTTAAATGCACAGTCTTCCCCATGCCATGAATTTTGCAAAATGTTACCATCAAGTGCCCCCGCACAAGACACCACAGAATTGTTAGCCATAACTGCCCCGATATATGAAATGCAGAAATATTTAAACTTGACTTATCGCCAAACACAGAGAAAACAACAACTGCAAAAAGAGAGAAGCTAATGGTAGTGCCACGTAATGAGCCAAAAGAAAATGTAACTTCAATCTCAGCAGCTCAGACGCATGCTAAGCCAATAGCTTTACAAAAAATCGGTTCTGAATGTGGCACCAAATATAGATGAATTGCCATCACCTTTAGCAAGAGACTTTGCTCTATTAAGGACAAACTGGATTTAAAGACATAATCAACGAAACTTGGACCAAAGAATAATGTTTTGAATGCTGGAAAATTACAGCATAAGGAAAGAATGTCTCCAGACAAAAACAATGTTTCTTGAATTTGACCCATCCCCCACTGCTGAGGTACAAAAGCCATCACTACCCACTTCTATGATGAGACCCATTATGAGACCCATTACAACAAAAGAAGTGAAGATGCCGGAGTCAGTCTCATCAAGGCAGCTGATCAGAAATGGAATGCGTCAGGCGTACCATCAGACTAACTGGCCTGTCGACTCCTTCAAAGGCATTATCTACTCTACATCCACACCAAGAAAAGAGTCTTTATTCAACCCTGCTTCTCCGCGGCATCAAACAACATGGCCAAACTTTTCAAAGTCTGCAAGAAACTGACCAATACTGCAGCAGCCTCCTCTTCTGTCACACCTACCCAGGACCTTTGCTCTGCCCTGGCTGCACACTTCACCACAAAAACCCAAGACATCCTTTCCACCCTCTCTTCCACACCACAGCATACACCAAACCCCGGAGCCTCACTTGCCCCCCCCCTCCACTTACCCGCTCATCTCCCTCACCCGTCACACAGGATGAGGTCACCAGACAGGTCCGATCTATGAAGGCTTCATCAAAACAGTTGGACCCCTGCCCCTCCAAAACCATTAAAAACAATATCCTGTATCTCGCCCCAGCCTCGGCTGATCTCTGTAACCTCTCCTTTTCCACTGGAGTTTTCCCAACTACCCTGAAGCACTCCCTTATGCACCCTTTCCCGACCTCTCCATTCCAGCAAACTACCGCCCTATCTCCATCACTCCTTTCCTGGGCAAACTCCTGGATAAACTGGCCATCTCTCAGCTGACCCTCCACACTTATTCTATTGGTTGCTTCCATGACCATCAACCTGGCTTCAAAGCATCCAAAGGCATGGAAACTGCTCTTCTGAACACCCGTGAAGACCTGCTCTCAAATGTTAACACTAACACCCCCTCTATCCTCATTCTCCTTGACCTCTTCCTCTGCTTTCGACACGGTTAACCTCCTTCGTCTCCGACCGCCCATCCCAGGTGGAACTCTGAGCCTTTCACTTGACTATCACTCTCTCAACCTGTGGCGCTCCCCATGGATCTAACCTATCCCCCCGGTTCTTCAACGTCTATATGGCTGCCTTGGCACGTGTGATTGCCACTTTTAACTCTAACTTCCAGTGCTAAGTGGATGACATGCAACTATCTTTCAAGCTGCCCTGAGCCGCCTCCTCCTTTTCGCTCGTATCTGACTGCCTGTCTGCTATTCAGTCATGGTGTGCTGCAAATGACCTTTGCCTCAACGCCAGTAAGACTGAGATCGTTCGCATTGGGACCTCTGCTCCCGTTTTACACTTTCACTCTAGCCGGCCTCCCTTGGCCCCGTGCCCGCACCCACCTGCGAGGCAAGAAACCTTGGGGTCATCTTTGACTCCACTCTCTACTTCTCCTCACACATTTCAGACATCTCTAAAAATTCTAACTATCGGCTGCACCTCCGCAGAGGTACTCTACCTTTTCTCACTTTACCCCAGAGGCTCAATGTCTCCAGAGCCCTGGTTCTTTCCAGGATGGACTATTGCAACAGCCTCTTCCTCAACCTCCCTTCTTCAGCCCTGCGGCCTCTGCAACTCATCCAGAACATAACTGCAAGACTTATCCTTGGCCTCAAGCCCAGGGACCGCATCTCTCCAGTGCTGAAATCCCTTCACTGGCACCTCGTGGCCGCAAGGATCAAATTCAAGACCCTTTGCATTATTCACAAGGCTTTCTGGGGCCTGGGACCTACCTACTTGCAACGCTGCCTACCTAAATACTGTCCCTCACAAGCCCTCAACTCATCTTCCTCCAACCTTCTGCGAGTGAGCCGGTTCTCCAAGCAGAAATTTGGAGGGAGATCCTAATCCTCCGCAGGTGCCTCCCTCTGGAATAGCCTCCCTGCTGCTCTCTGTCTTGAGCCGGATCTCCTTAAATTCCAGAAACTCCTCAAGGACTTCCTCTTCTCCTCTTCCTTCTCTCTCCGTCTACCATGCAAACTTTCCCTCTCTCCCTCTTTTTCCTTACAGCATGCTGATTGGCCGCATGGTGTACTCAGAGTCTCACTGGTCCCCGGCACCCCTGCCAGTGTGCGGGAAAGACGATATGAGGAGGCCGACAGACCAGGACGCCACCTGGCAAACGCAGTCAGGAGTGAGGCTGGGATACAACATATCACTGGTATTACTGGTGCAACTGGCACGACTCTACATACCCGGAAAGAGGTGAATGCCGAATTCCATGGGTTCTACAAATCTTTATACACAAAATCGGATAATTGCACGACAATAGAACTCGAATCGTACCTGGACGAGATACCTCAGAGGAGGCCTGTATTACCATTAATCAGCCACTGACCAGTGATGAGATCATTGAAGCTATCAAATCCCTTCCCTCTGGCAAGGCGCCAGGACCTGATGGTCTAGGGAGGAAGCTTTACAAAGAGTTGAGCTCCACCCTCGCTCCCCTGTTGCTTCGAATATGGGATGAGTCACTCCTAACTGGCAAACTTCCTCCTTTCGATGTCTGAAGCAGTGATCACAGTCCTGCTGAAGCCCAACAGACTGGCCTCAGATATGACTTTGTACAGGCCGTTGTCCCTAATCAACTCGGACACAAAGATTTTTTGCCAAACTATTAGCCACTAGGCTGCTTCCACATAAGTAACTTGTTCCTTCTCCAGCATGGGGTCTGGCATGGATTCACATGCTCATGAATATAAGATTACATAGCAGTACACAAATGCACAACCACGGGAGGTGGCAATAGGCTCAACATTAAGCAACTCTTACCTCCTCACCAGGCCCTTCAGGCGAACAGGTTGCGCTGCACTGCTTGGCTGACCCTGGACTCCTCCCTGGAATCCCGATCGACGCAGTAGAATTTCGTAAAGGTGTGTGTCGACCTCCACGTAGCAGCCCTGCAGATGTCCAGCAGGGGCACACCAGACAAGAACGCCGTGGTAGCAGCGATCGCTCTGGTCGAATGGGCTCTCGGACGGCCGGGCAGCGGTTGGTTTGCCAACCAGTGAGTGCATGATACAGCCGGAGAGCCATCTGGAAATGGAAGCCTTCCCTTGATTCACAGGCCCAAAGTTCACAAAAAGCTGTGACGTCTTCCGAAAACTCTTTGTGCGGTCCACGTAGAACGTCAGCGCTCTAGCTACATCCAGCGTGTGCAAAGTCCTCTCATCCGGCGACGAAGGCGACGGGAAGAAAACTGGTAACACCGAGGGCTCGTTGAGGTGGAAGTCCGACGGCACCTTGGGCATGAAGGAGGGATGCGTCCTGAGCACCACCCTTGTGTCGTGAAAAGTCAAGTATGGAGGCTTGCAAGATGAGGCCTGAATCTCTCCCACACGCCGTGCGGAGGTGATGGCCACAAGAAAAGCTGTTTTCCACGATAGGAACTTCAACGGTGCCGTATGCATAGGCTCGAAAGGGGCCCCCATGAACCTAGGTAGCACCACGTTGAGCTCCCACACCGGGGCTGGGGCCTTCACCGGCGGGAACGAGCGGAATAGTCCCTTCATAAATTCCTTCACCAGGCGATGAGACCACAAGGACACTGTTAGGGAGAATTCTCTGTTTAGGCTGAATTTCCTAACCTAGTGAGTCCCCCCAGCAGCTTTGCTGGATTTTTGGGGTTTATTTTTTTCTCCTGCCAAGAGTGGGACTCTTTTACCCTCACTCTTGGACATGATTTGAGTGTATTCCTTTGACTCTAGATGTGTTTAATGGGCTACGGGGTCTTTCACTCCATAGGGCTTCATGTGTTTTTGTGATGTGTGTTACACAGCACCCTCAGTGCAGTAACACAGGGGTGTCATAGTGACCCCCCCGTATAGACTCCAGACCCTGGGACTGACTACTGTCTCCCAGGGCATGTAAAGTCACCATTGACTTTACTAGTCTTGAATTCTGAACAGAACCAGTACAAACCATCATATTGTGGACGTACTGGTCGGGGCAATTCGATTGCCCGGGGGTCTGTTAGTCGAGGGGGCACGTCTCCGTCCCCCCTGATCGAGTTTCGGCTGGTGGCAGTGGATACTACTTTTTATATTCAACCGCGAATATTTCTCTATGGGATTTTCCCATTGTTCGAGGCTACTATCTTTATTTATTTAATTACGATAGCCTTGAACATACCGCCGGTTTATTTATTTATTATTAATTCTCCGGTTGGTATTTTTTGCCAAAACTCGGTTCTAAAATGGCGTTTGTGTTCTCTTCTGTGACTCCAACCCAAGTCGAGCCCTTTGTTCCACTTTTTGGCGGGCTTCTCCACAGAAGCCCTCCAAAGTGGTGCCACTCTGTCTGGGGTACTTAGGAGGGTTGGAGGGGGATTTAGGCACCCTGGACTGAGTTGCCTAGGCAACTCAAGTCGCACTCTGTCCTGATTGGCCCAAGTGGTGAGCCGACTGGCTCACCACTTAGCATGTTTGAGTGACAGCTAGGCTGAGTGAATGGGGGTTTTCTGCATAAAAGCAGGGCTTTGGGGACTGGAACTTCAGAAGTCGCCACAGGACCTAAGAATCCGACGAGGGAGAAGCTGAGCCGACCTGCCACGACGACACCACCGGTGGAGCCCTGCTGGACCGTCTCACCACTTTTCCCAATGACAGAGGAGATCTCCTGCCGGAAAGTCTTCTTCCTTTGACTGGTGGGGATAACCAGTTTCACTGTCTTTTCGCCTTCCCGACGCATCTCGTGGCCGCCTTACCTGTGCCAAGCACCCCGGCAACCGGAATACCACGTTTTACCACGACCGCGAAATAAAGGGTGATACCTTTAACCGGAAAACTCTGCGGCTGGTTTCTTCCCTGGCAGTGCAACGACCTTCATCTTCCCTCCAAGTCGAGATCTTCTCTTCCCCTGGACGACGCCGAGACTTGCACCCGCTGGACATCCACGGGGCCACTGACAGACGTGATATCAGATTTGCCTCGGCCATGCCGGAGAAACCAGTATTATCCTACAATGGTTTGAGTGTAAACAGTGTGAAGGCGTACAGGAACCTTACCTCCCACGGGAATGAGAATGAGTTCTCCATGCTCCTCGTTTGAGGGAACCTCCTGGTGAACTTTTGGCACTTGGTGTTTGCCACCGTTGCAAAGAGGTCGATCTGGGGCTGGCCCCATTTGCTGAACAGAAAATCCACCTGTTCCTGGCGAAGTTCCCACTAATGGCAAGAACGCAGTTCACTGCTGAGCGAGTCTGCAATGGTGTTCTTGGCTCCTGCTAGGTGAAACAGAACGAGGAACATGCCTTGATGAATGGCCCAGCGCCAAAGGTCCAGGGCCCCCTTGGAAAGCAGGTCCCCCCCTTGTTTAAGGATGTAGAACATGGTGGTGGTGTTGTCTGAAGATCCTCACCACCTTGCCATTCAACGACGGGAGAAAAGACTTGAGGGCCCAGAATACATCACGAAGTTCCAGGAAGTTGATATGTAGGTCCTTCTCCTCCAGTTGCCAGAGGCCGCTGATGTGCAACTGTCCGGTGTGGGCTTCCCATCCATCTAGAGAGGCATCCGTGGTGACCGTCTGGCAAGGAGGAACCTGCAACTGAGTTCCCTGGACAAGATGTGGGCGTACGCCCCACCAATGAATCGCCCAACGGAACTCCTTGTTGAGCGGGATTTTGTCCGCAAAGTTCAGTGACACCTGCATCCACCTCGCATCTAGGAACTCCTGGAGAGGTCTCATGTGAAGTCTGCACAGGCGGACAAGGCTGATGCAGGAGGACATCATGCCCAGCAGCGACTTGATGGACTGAACCGTCACTGTCCGCACAGACGAGCGCTGTACTTTGCCTTGTATGGCTCTCACCTTCTCCTCCGAGGGCGATGCCAAACACGCCACTGTGTTGAGTCGGGCAGTTAAAAAACAGCGCATCCTGAGTTGGCGTCAAGCAAGATTTTGAATAGTTTATGGAGAACCCAAATCTGTCAGCAGATATACGGTCTTCGATATGTGTACGACCGCCAGAGCGCGTGAGGGGAAACGCTTATGCCAGTCGTCCAGGTAGGGGTATATGTGGATGCCTTGCAGATGCAGATGTGCCACCACCGAGGCCAGGCACTTTGGGCTGATTTCAGGCCGAAAGGCAGAGCCTTGAACTGGTAATGCTGATCTTGAACTACGAACTGTAGGAACTTGCAGTGTTTCTTGTGAATTGGGATGTGAAAGTAGGCGTCCTCTAGATCCAACAACGTCAGAAAGTCTCCTTGCTCCAGCTGGCCGAGCACGTGTTGCAACATGCCCATTCAGAACTTTTGGGATGATCATCTAGGTTCGGCATCCACCCCCCTGTTTTCATTCGAACCAAAAAGTATGTGGAGTATACTCCAGAGTCCCAGAGCTGCTGGGGTCAGGTTCTATTGCCCCCTTGTGTAACATGGGCCGCACCTCCTGCCGAAGGTGTGGCCTGTGTTGCTCTTGTCGCTGAATCGGCAGAACACGAGGTCAACTGCGTTGGAACTCCAAGGTGTGCCCCTGTCCGAGAGCCTTTAGCACCCATCTGCAGTGGTGACCTTCTCCCACGTGCCGACAAACTTTATCAGCCGGCCTCCCACCGAGGTGCTTAAGTGGGGACCAGAGGCCACGGTCGGCTCAAACCTGCTTGGGGGTGGATCAGAGCTCTGCCCTGTGGGCGGCCCCGGCACTGTCCTCCGCTGCCTTGAGAGTGACCACTATACGATTCCTGAGTGGAGGAGCGTGGAGGCTGTCAGTACAGTGTATTATAGCCTTTGGAGGATCTTCCTGGTTTTCCTCTGGAAGAGCGAAAGGACGACAGGAGCGTGCTGTCTCCATGTTGGCCTTTATCGCTTGCAAAGACTCATCGACTGCTTTTCCGAAGAGGTTCTCCCCATCGAACAGCATATCCAGTACCTTAATCTGAGCGTCCGGGCGGAAGTTTCTTGCCTTCAACCAACCTTGATGCTGCAGAGACAACATGTTCCGCATCTGGGGGAAACCAGTGTCTGCGATGTCCACTGCCACCGTCTTGAGGTGATCCAAGGCCACTTCCCCTTCCTGAAAGAGATCCACTGCCTCGACTTTGTCTTCGCGCAGGAAGTTCAGAATAGGACCCAACTTGAACCATAGTTCCCGGTCATATCGGGACAAGATGGCTAGGGCATTAGCTGCCTTGATGGTAGAGGCTGCCGTAGAAATTATCTTCTTGCACAGCACATCTAGCTTCTTCCCTTCCTGGTCCGGAGGTACCATGGCTGCCGACAAAGGTTTTGCTGAGCGTTTCCTGGCTGCTGCCAAGACCACCGAATCAGGTGAGGGCTGAGACCATAGCCTCCTGGGGCTGAATCTGGAACCCTGTACTTCTCAACTTGTCCCGTTTCGTCGGGGGTGTACTCACGTTTTTCATTATAGCCAGGCCTTCCTCCCAGATGTCATCCAGAAAGGGAACAGACATTATTATCTTTCTTCTAGACTTGCGCCGTTGGTATAGGAAGTCTTCTTTCTTGGTCTCGTCAGGGGCTAACAAATAGTTTTGAGGCCCTTGATATGGCGGAATGAAAGGATCCAACCTCGTCACATGGAGAGGCCCTATGTCGGCTGCAATGAAGTAGTCGTTCTCATTGGTGTCCATAGCCATGGTAGCTGTGTCCGTGTCTGGGTTCAGGGTTCTGGGTGGGGTCTTTTTGTGATGAGGGGGCGGAGAAGTCAGATGATAGTGAGGACCAGCACCCCTGTGGCCTTTCTCTTTCACGGGGACGAGCTTAGCCTCGGAGGCTCGAGCTTGTCCAGTGAAGACATAGGTCCTGGAGGCATCCTATGCTGGATTTCGGTGACCAGTTTGCGCAGGGTCGTTAGAATATCCAGCGACACGTCCCTAGGTCTAGGGGTGAACAGAGTTAGCTGTTTACAATCTGGGCTAATGCGCCTCTTTTTGTGAGCAGGAGACCCCTCTCGTGATCCGTGTAGCAATCGTCCTGCAGATCATTGTCCTCTTCGGTACTCGAGTAGATCTGCTCTGGCCTATCTGGAACAGCCCGCCGGTCCACGTACTGGGGGAGTTCCATCAGAGGGGGCCGTCTCTCTCTCTCTCTCTCTCTTTCTCAGGAGGCTGCTGGGTCTGTGCGGTCACCGAGTCCTTCTGTGACCCCAGAGGGGCCGCCGCCTTCGTAGCTGCTTCCACAGCCATCTCTCGCCTTAGGGTAAGGACACCCGTGGAGTGGCCACCACCTCCTGCGCGGACCCACTCACCTTCATCGCTATCGCAGCGGTTGTCGTTGACTTCGTCGACAATGAGCTTGTCGCCGCTTTTGTTGACTGAAATGCTGCAAGGTCTTCGACAGCTCCGACGAGTCCTCTTCAGTCATGTCCTTCATCGGCTTATCCGCAGACACACAGTGTTTTGCCGGATTTGGGGAATTCCTCTTTGAAGATGACCCTTTCGTTGGTAAGTTCACTGAAGAGGCCAATGGCGATGGCTTTTGCCCAACTCGAGACCTGCATCAGCAGCAAACCCAGCAGCGCTAGCGTCGTGGAGCTTGGCATTCTCTTGGAACCCAGCAAGCGGGGTGTCCTCAAAGGATCTGGACCTCCTCCTGGAAGGAGTTCACTCCTCGGACCGGCCGGTCCTAGATGAGGCTTGACTCTGCCCCGCGGCAGAATCAGTGGCCTTGCTCGACTTGAGCCACGCTGACAGTCTGCTGTAGCAGTCTTTTTTTGTTTTCTTCAAGAAACCATGGCACACCTTGCATCCTTCATCCTCGTGGTATGGATGCAGGCAATATAAGCATTTATGATGCCGATCTTCCACAAAGACTTTCCTTAAGCCACACTCACCCAGAGTTTGAAGAGACTTCGACTTTCCTTCTTCTCTTCACTCATGGTTGAAGGGTGCGAAGTAGGCCTTCTCGAAACTTCAATGACGATTCTGATGGTGGATGAAAATCTTTGCTGGTAGAGGATCCCCACTGCCGGCCTCTGTCCTTCATCGAAGATAATTAAGCAAAAAAATCGGTCAAAGTCTGAACTATTTTGGACAACAAAAAAAAAAAAACACGAAATTAGCTCAGAGAGCAACTTCAGGACTCCCAACACTGAAGTATGCAGTAAAAATCTGAATATGGCCACCAGGGGTGGAGCTAAGGGAGAGGTCTGGCACTGGATGAGGGCAGTATGACCCAGAGGACAGGGATTGGTTTAGAGGAGAAATACAGTTTTAAAGTGAAAGTGAAAGTAAAACAGTTTTTTCTCTTAGAGAGGATTCCCACCCAGACAACAGGGAATATTCATGAGAATGTGAATCCATGCCAGACCCCATGCTGGAGAACTTCGAGACCGTCCTTGCGTTCAAATCCTTCTAACCTAACCCTCACACTAACAACAAACAACTAAGGGTGCAAGGAAATGTCTCTGACTTATGTTTAGTGAAAAGCGTTCATAATCAAAACAAAGATAAAACCAAAAAGTGTTTTCCAAGGAAAAATCCTTGAAACCAGAGGATCATTCCTTTCCCCTGGATGTTTAGGTAGGATGGCAAAAAAGTCTCTTTTAAACAACAGTTTCTTGAGATTTTCACAATAGATTCAGGAAGCTCTTGTTCAAATAATCAATTCCAAAATAATAGTCTTTATTTAGCTTTTCTTATAAAGTTCAAGGATTGTCTGGTGTACTCCTTTACCAGGAATCCTCTCAAAATGTTCAGAGTTCTTTTACACTGGATTCAGAGAGTTCTTACATGCACAATATTTTCCATAACATCCAACAATACCTTTGTAACAAAAGTGTTTCTCTTGAACAACCATTTCTTTATATTGGATTCACAAGATGTCTTGTTCTGTAAACTTAAAGATTTGGTATTTACATATCAGAACTTCTTTCACGCACTATCCAGATTCCCTGGTATACTTCCTTGCCAGGTATTTTGTATCACTGTTAAACCTTTCTTTACAACTTTGGTGGATTGTCTAGCATACTCCTCTACCAGGAATCCCATCATGGGGCTCTTCAGATTCCCTGGTATATTCCCTGCCAAATATCATCCGTGAATGTTAAGGTTCTTTATATGGATTAAAATGACATTTGACTGCCAGTACTTCTCTATGGCCTTCCCAGATCCCCTGGTGTAGTCCCCTGCCAGGTATCTTACCCCAAATGTCAACTGCCTAGTGCCTCTTCATTACCAGGACTTTTTTTATTGCTTTCATTACTACTTTCAATACATCACATCAGCATATACTTTGTTTTGCCCATGTGTTTACTCAGGGTAACACTTGTTTCAGCTCTCCCCCACGTTGACATCTCATGCATATGTATTTGTTGATTTCGTTGCTGCACTTTTTCTTGTCCGTTTTCAAATCTTCTTCCTTTTAAAAACATTGGGCCTCATTACACGGATGGCGTTAGGGATTTACCGGTACCGGTAAATCCCTACCGCCTTACTACGAGGTCCCTTAGCAGGTTGGGGGATTTAACGCCTGCTTTTTGCAGGCGTTAAAATCCAACCCGCTAAGGGACCTCGGAGCTAATTACGGCACCGCAAAATTGCGGTGCCGTAATTAGTGCCTTCCCCATTCCCATAGAGCCCTATGAGGCGGGAATGGGAATGGGGAAGGGCAATGGCGGAAGGGGGATTTACCGCCCCTCCAACCTTGGAATGGGGCGGTAAATCCCCTTTCCGCCAAGGCGGTGCCGGTATTTTACCGGCATGAGCCATGGCGCTAATAGCGCCATGGCTCACCGCCTTCCTTGTAATGAGGCCCATTGACTTAACATTATGTTTTTGTCTGTGTTAAATCACCTTTGAGTATTGTCCAAAATATCAATCTTACACGATTCACTCACTTAATTGCCAGTTTGCTGGAATGCCTCAGGGTCCCCAATGGCTCAGGAGTGACTCACCAGTAGTTTGTGGCATCTCCAACTTACGGCATGCCTCTGTGATAAAGCCTCCACCCTGGATTGGCTTCTCACACAAAGCAGACGTCTCTTGAGCGTTTCCTGCAGCTCTGCGGTCACTTGCCGGCTTCCATTGGTGGCCTGGACCGGAGACCGCTGTTTCCTGCTACGACTGTACTTCCAGGAGCTCCGCTGTGCCTTCCGGTGTTCCAGCAGTCCTTCAGGTATGCCTGCTGCGCCTCTCCTTCCTTCTTGCCATGCCGGGGTCTGTAACTGGCGTTCGCGAGTCGCCGCATGAATGTGTCCGTCTTCCCTTCCACAATTCCCGCCTGCACTGCCTTGCTGGATACTGTGGTTGCCATTCTTAAATGGCCCGGCCAGTTTAGTTTGAATGAAACAACTAGTCTGCACATTAGTCTTTGGACTTTTCTTATTTTTAATCAACTCGTCCCGCCTCTTCTTCGTCTCAGCACTTGATGTTTTATGGGAGCTGAAGTCCATAGATGCAATGGGATTTCCCTTATGATGATGTTCAAAAACTTCACATAAAGAAATGTCAGAAACAGAAGATGTTTTATGTGTGTTGTGAATGTTTGAGGTATGCATGGAGCTTTGTCGAGAGACTGAAAGGACAGGATTTCAGATTTTTATAATAGGAGGAATCTGTAGGGTGACAAGCTATCAAGAACTTGGATATTTATAGGATCTTCGTCAGGTACAAGGGAGGAATACTGCATCTCATCCAATGGAGTCAATCTCTCCTCCCGGTAGTTGTCCCCCGCCATGTGATCCTCCCTAGTATAACCACCCCCATGGTCAGGTAGCGGCTGTCGTCCCCTGCCCACATAGGAGGTCGTCACCACTGGGGAATCACTGGTGAGTCCACCTGATCCATCACAGCATACATTCTACAGTTGTGGTAATCCCCCACCCTCACATGGCATTTCAGTTGTGCTGCGAGAATAGTCTGTGTGATGGCACCTGTACTTATCCAATATCCACGTCTGTTGCCCTCTGTGCCCTTCCATGCATCCAGGCAGTGTGCTGGGTGGAACCAGGGAAGCGGTCACAGCAGTGTCTTAGGAGGAGGTCAGGATAGCAGGTGACCTGGACTTTGAGGGTGTCATACTGCTTCCGGATGCGATGTTACCTATTCAGATGCCTGTTGGGCCATTAACGCTACATGGATGCAGTCCAGAGAAGTTATGTTGGCATGGGTGCCCCTTCATAAAAATGCGCCTTCATGGTGTTCTGCTGTGTTGGGGTGGTGGGCAATTTATGTGCCAGGAGACATGGCGCAGGAGTGCTTCCAGCACCTTCACATTTGAGTACGTGGGCTGGGGCATGCTGTGCAGCATGCCTACAGTGTGCTGGAAGGTGCCTGCGTTTTTGCCAGTATTGCCGCCCAATTTCAACAGTATTACTGCTATATTCCAGTTTGTAATTCGGCAGTAATACTGTTTGTGATCTCTGCAGTAATTTCGACAGCGGTAATACCGCCTGCGTTAATTCCACCAATGGTATTTCTGCTGCCTCCTAATACGGCGGTACAGTAAAAGTGGCTGTTATTCTTTTACCGCCACTTTTACCAAATACCGCAGGCTTATAATGAGCCACTAAGAATTTAATTAGGGCGATATGCTTCAATGCCTATAAGTATGATAAAAACCAAGTGTTGTTAAATAAAGTTGTTTAAAAAAAGACCAACTTGGACACTACAAACTAAGTGCATTAAAGACCCATTGCAAACATCCCATTTCTAGCTAAGGAATTTGGTAGGATTATTGCGGCCTGAATACATTATAAATTACTCACGGTAGTGATCAACGTACTCCTAGTCCAAAGTCTTCTTTCCGCCATACTGTATGGGCATCCCTCGCTACGGATGGGAGACAGAACCTTTTTCACCAAAAAACATCTTCTTCCACTTTAAATTTAGAGGCGCGCAGGGCACGGCCCTGACAGCATGCGCTCCCCTGACTCCGCCCACCGGCACCACTCCTCAGATCCCATTGAAGCATCGACAATATTACCATTGCCTAATGACACCAGTTTTATTAGGGAGGAGGATGGTGGGACGTATGGACTAGGAGTAGGTTAGTCACCACAGTGAGTTCCTGTGTCTCGTCTCCTTTCCTCCATACTGTATGGATGATTACAACTGAATGTAGCCCCAGGGTGGAGAGGTGACCCTCCTTAAGAAAACAAGTTCCTTAATACTGCCTGCCCAAATGCCACATCTGACCTGGAGCCGGCATCCAAACAGTAGTGCTTGCAGAAGGCTGAAGGAGTAGCCCACGTGGCCGCCGTGCTGATGACCTACCATGGAATGTGCCTCTGGAACGCAACTGCCGTGGCCTTGGCTCTAACAGCGTGGGCGTGCATGTTCGCTGGAAGCGGTCTGAGCTGCCCCTCATAAGCCTCTTTGATGGTCGAAACCATCCACCTTGCCATCGAGGCCTTGGAAACCTGATATCCTGACCTTGACCCACCAAAGGTGACAAAGAGAGCCTCTGATTTGCGGAAGTTCTTAGTCCTGTCCAGATAGAATTTCAGAGTGCCTGACACCTAGACGGTGCAAAACCCTCTGAGCATCATCATTAGGGTCCGCGAAGAAGGTAGGCAACACTATCTCCTCATTTAGGTGAAAAGACAAGACTACCTTAGGCAAAAACGCGGGATGCAGTCTAAGGACCACCTTGTCTCTAGGAAAGTTAGTGTAAGGTTCTGAAGCCACTAGTGCCTGGATTTCACTGACCCTGCGTGCAGACGTAAGAACCACCAATAGGGCGGTTTTAATGGTGACTAGCCTGATGTACGCGGACGCCATTGGCTCAAAAAGGCTTGTGCGTCAAGGCACCCAACACTATGTTGAGGTCCCACACAGGGTGTGGCTTCTTGATGGGTGGGTAGAGCCTGGTGAAGCCCCGCAAGATGTCTTAACCACCGGGTTGTAGGATGAGAAGACCCCCTCCTCCGAGTTCCGGTAGGCTCCGATGGACGCCAGATAGGTGCGGCATGTGCGCCCCCGAGTGGTCGAGGTGCGCAGAGAAGGATAGCACATCGTCCAACGTGCAAGTAAGAGGATCAACCTCCTTCGAGTCCGCCCAGTGGCAGAACCTAGTCCATTTGCTCTTGCACTGACCCCTAGTAGCATCGCTTCTAGCACCCTGTATGATGTCCAGGTTAGCCTGCGATAGACGCAGATGCTTTAGTGTGCCCTACTCAGGAACCACGCTATGAGGGCTAACTTCTGCTGTGATAGAAGATGAGCTGGGCCCAATGGAAGGTGAAACGGTGGCTGGTCCGAAAGGCTGAGCAGTTCCGAAAACCATGGTCTCGCAGGCCACCACGGAGCTATCAGAATAATGGTGAGGTGTTGTGACTCCCTTATCTTGCAGATCACCTTGTGGGCCAGGGGGGGTGAGAGGAAATGCACATGCGTTCATGCTGTCCCACTGTAGCTGTAAGGCATCGCCCATGGAGCCTAGGCCCTGTCCCTGCCAGGACGCAAACTGAGGGCACTTCCTGTTGTGCCAGGTGGCAGCCAGATCCACCTGGGGCTGCCCCCATCTGCTGAAGATCTCCTGAAGGACCGGATTGTTCAATTGCCACTCGTAATTGTCCACCCTCAACCTGCTGAGCCTGTCTGCCTCCAGGTTTGACTCCCCAGGAGGTGGATCGCTGCCTGCCAGGGTGCATAGAGGAGGAGACCTGGTGCCACCTTGGTTGTTGATGTAATACATGCTGGTCATTTGAATGAGGATCGACTGATTATCGACTTGCTGCTGTTGAGCGGCAGAAAGGCTTTGAGAGCCTGAGAGCCTTCAGCTCTAGAGAATTAGGCAATTGATATGGGCCTGAAGAGACCAAAATCTGTTGACGCTGTGATTGTCCAGGGTAGCTCCCCAGCCCTCCAAGGAAGAGTCTGTGGTGATGGTAACCTGCGGTGCTGGTTGACGGAATGGTCTGCCTATCTTCAAGTTGCAGTCCGTGCTCCACCAGTCAAGGTCCTAGTGGAGAAAGGGAGGAATGCCGATGAGTTCTGCCTGGGAACCCTGCTCCTGACTCCATGAGGCTGCGAAGTGCAGCTGCAATCTTCTCATTTTGAGCCTTGTGTAAGGCATGCCAGTAGACACGCCGCCATGATCCCCATGAGGTGCTGGTATCACCATTCTGAGGTCGCCACTCTGCTGAGAAAATGACTCGTGGCCCTCTTGATGGCTGTGATCTTGTCCTCCGAGGAACAAACTGGATATTTCCCATCTGTGAAAGGTACAGTGAGCAAAAAGCGATGGCTGCAAACTCTCTCACAGTGGGAAAAAACCACATAACAGGTTATCATGCCATGTTCTTTCTGGAGAGGGCGCCTGCTACCTGCTGGGGTCTGTGCGTACTCGGTCTTGCTGGCTGCGGGGTATATCTGCCCAGCGACGCTGAAGGATAAGCTGTAGGCCATGTACCTAGCGAAGACCAGTCGCACCTGGATATTCGATCTCCTACCTGCTCCCCAAATGGGGGTGGTGTCAGGCAAGCAGCCATTTTGTCTAGCGCAGCAGCCATTTTGTGGGGCTGCATTACCACATGCCTCAGTCATGGAGCTTGCCTCGCTGGGCCCAGCCTCCTCCTGAACTCTTGGCGGTGGAGCTTGAGGCCTACCTTGCACCTCAGGGCGAGGGCTGGTCGGCATAATGCCCTTGGCTGTGTCGCCGGTAGTGCTGCAAACAGGCGCCCCCTCAGCCATTTGTCCGGTACTAGGGCATAGCCCCTCAGTGGACACCCGGTAAAAGAACCTTGCGGTCCCTCATCACTGACTCCGAAGGATCCAACGACTCCTCGGCATGGCGGCCGGTAGTTGAACGAGCATCGGTACCTGTGCTGGCGTGAGAACCTGAACGGTCAAGGAGTCGCCCTTGCGGGGTACAATGGAACAAAGCGGCCCTACCTTGGGCCTTGACTTGTGTTTGACAAAGTTCTTCAAGTCCTCTGGGGGCGACTTCTCGAAGAGCTCTCTCCACCGAGCTAACCTAAGTGTGTAGTGCAAGCGCGTTGCATGCAGTACAACCCTCCCAGTGTTTGTGGCAAAGAGCGTGGGGGTCGAACGTAGGGAAGAGCCCCTCGCAGGCTGGACACCTGCTGATGACATCGACATTCGCTGGGGAGGAGCGTGGCGCCAGAGGACCGAGTACCCTATTAAAGACAAAAGACAATGGGAGTCATTATGACTCTGGCGGTAGGTAGGTATTTATCGGCACGGTTGCCGCTGGAGTCATTAATTTTCAGGCTCCCGGGAATGGGCAATTACTGGGGCATTACAGCCCCGGCGGACCGGGTAATTACCCATTCCCGGGCGCCAGAAAATATTACTCCCCATTCCCATTTGAGTCCCAATGGACTCAATGGGAATGGGGAGGACAGATGCACCGGCACCATTCAGGAATGGTGCCGGTGCATCCGTCAAGGTCTGCAAGTGGGTGCTTTTCCGCCCGCCAGGTGAAGAGCGCATGGAATTACAAGGCCGAAGCCAAACCCAGGAGCGCTGGTGAAAGTGGTCTATTCCCGTTGACGCGGAAAAGAGGACTGGGGAGTGGCGCCGGAGTCAGGGGAGTGCATGCTCCCAGGGCCGTGCCCCCGTGTGCCTCTAAATTTAAAGGGGAAGAAGATTTTTTCTGGTGAAAAAGGTTCTGTCTCCCGTCCCTAGCAAGGCGACCATACAATATGGAGGACAGGGGACGGGACGTAGAAGTAAGACTTACATAGAAAGCCACTTGGGGCATTCCAATGTGGTTTCTGGTCAGTCCACTGCACCAAACGGCTCTAATGGAGATTTGGGACAGCACTTGTCAGCACTTGTCAGATTCAGATATTTTTTAATGCACATTAGTTAAATTAGTTAAATAACCTTGCCAACAACTTACTAGCTGTACAGTACCACATGCAAATAGACTGCATTGACTGACACTACTTGCCCAAAATGTGAAGTAGCCATTGCCCTATAGGTCAGTCGCAGCCAATTATCAGTAATCAAATGCTTTTAGAACGCAGGTTTTGTATTATCCTTCCTTTCATCCCATTATTTGTACATCACTCTAGTGACGGGGTGTTAGGAAAGATTTCTCTTTACTGCACCTTTCCTTCCATCTTTATGGAAACACAAACTTTTTGATTTAATTTTTTTAATCTGACCTGTACTTTTTGCAGTGCAGTCACTATACTGGCCTTTGTTATGGGGAAACAGATATGTCCTTTAGGCTGCCAGTACTGGGAGACCTTGTTTCCCTTAGTCGTGTTACTATGTTACTTCTTTTGGTTACTTTTCTATCACTTGTGGTAACTTTTTATCATTGTACAATGCAGCTTACACTTCAGTACAATGGGGTGCATTTTTGCTTTGCCCTAGACTAACACTCAGAGGATTTGTGGTTACTCTAGGTGTGCTAAAAGGATAGGCTGGTGGCAGCAGTGACTTTTCCCCACTTTGAGGGGTTTTGTTTTAGCTTTACCGCTTTTACCATGTTTGGCTACTAACTGTGGCTATAAATTAAGGGTGAGAAAGAGATTACCCCTCTCTATACTGGCAAGGAGCGGATACCGGTAAATACCAATACCATTTCAGATAGTACACTACCGCCGACCTTGAAGGAGGCACGTGAGACTGTACTACGTGTACACGCAAAGATAAGCTTCCGTATGTCTGCTTTTTGAGAAGCTGCTAGAGGCTTTTTCCCTCTTTGGTTGTCACCGTGACATGTTGTAACTCGCTGTCAGTGCGGATTTTGAACAATTTTGTGCCTCTCTGTATACTAAGACCTAGAAAGGCATTTGGATTCCAGATAGATTATAAACTCTGGAAACTATTTTAAGGTGCGAGTCCGTGATGATCCGCCGATATGCTAGACAGAGACCTCGCTAATATTAGCCCTCCCTTCCAGCCTGGTGTTTATTTTGACAGAAATCGTACTGGTGACAACAGGTTTGAGAATCTTGATGATTGGTTCGCTTTATTCAACTTTTGACATCCCCTTCGAATGGATTGTATCCTCCCATGTATTCCTCATCTTTGACAGGCTCTGAAAGCGGTATTAGGTTTGCAGGAAGTAGAAGAATTATAATTACACATTTTCATCATGGACAGATTGAAGGACTGCCTTGCCAAAAGTACCATCCTGACCAAGGGAGGACTCCAGGCAATAATGCTTAGTAAACGTGTGGATGGAAGACCACGTTGATGCTTCACAAATTGGTACTCCCCTTTGAAGGGTTGTAGATGTAGACACGCACCTGGTGAGGCCAGCTCTTAAACGTTCAGGAGAGTCCTTTCCTGCCAGCGTGAAACATTCTGAGATTGCCAGAATTATCCATCTAGATACGGTCTGTTTGGTAACACCCTGACCCAGCTTGTGTCCTGTGCATCCAATCAATAGTTGGCCATCAATTCGTAACTTGGACAATCTTGAAATGTAAAAGATTAATGCTCTCTGAGCGTCTAACCTATGTAGTCTTTCCTCCTCCTTATCAGGATGATGTGGGGGATAGAAAGAAGAAAGAACAATTTTCTGACCCAAATGAAAATCCAAACTGATTTTGGGCAAAAAGGAAGGTTTGACCGTTAAAACAACCATATACTTGTGGGAGATGATAACGGGTGGCTTGGATGAAAGTGCCTGCAACTTGCTCACTCTACGGGCTGCTGTCAGAGCAACCAATAGGATGGTTTTGAAGGTTAATAACCTTAAAGGACCCGTGTGCAGAGGTTAAAAGGGTGCACACATTAGGTATTTTAAAACCAGATTAAGGCCCCAAACCGGAACCTGAAAAGGAGATGGAGGGAACACATTAGTGAGCCCTTTTAGAAATTGAGTCACCAGTGGAATTTTGAAATAGGAACATTCCTCTGAGGAGCGCTTAAAAATGGACAGCGCTACCAGGTAGCCTTTAATGGTACCAATCTGGAGCCCCAGATTTGCTAATGATAGAAAAAAGGATAACACATCTGGTGCTGTACATAGAAAAGGATCTACATTATTTTCCTTGCACCAGTTGCAGAACTTATTCCAACACCAACGGTACAAAGACTTTGTAACACCTCCATAACATCATCTGGGATGTCCCAATCCTTACATCTTGGCCTTTCAGAAACCAAGCGTGAAGGTTGAGAGTCTTGACTTCTGGATGGAGAATCCGAATCTCCTCTCATGAGAGAAGGTCCTCTCTTTGTGGAAGACGCATCGGAGGGCAGAAGGATATGTCCAGAAGGTCCGGGTACCACGTCCTCCTGGCCCAATCCGGGGCAAATAGGATCATGTGTTTCTCAAACCTTCTCAACCTCCTGATTAGATGAGGAATGATGGGGACTGGAGGGAACACATACAGGAGTGGAAATTCCGAGTCCACTACGCACGCGTCTCCTAGAGCTCCTCTTGGGGGAAATTCCCTGGAGCAATTCTGTTCGCACTTCCTGTTGACCTCGGCCGCGAACAGATCTACTTGAGGGGTTCCCCAAAGGGTGAAGATCTCTTGAAGGACTTCCTGAGCAAGTTCCCACTCATAGGAGACTGCGCTGCCTGCTCAGAGCGTCCGCCGCCATGTTCTCCTCTATGGCTAGGTGAACTGCCGATCGGGAGATTCCTTCTTGAATTGCCCAATACCAGAGCTGCATTGCCTCTCTGCACAGTGGTAGTGGCCCGACATCACCTCTCTTGTTGAGGTAGTGCACGGACACTGTTTTGTCCGACATTATCACAACGTTCCTTACCCGTACAGAGGACAGAAAGGCCTAGAGCACTAGTCTGATTGTCCTCAGCTCCAAAAGATTGATATGTAGTTTGGACTCCGATGGAGACCAACGACCGCTGACTGTCAGATCAGTGGTGTGGGCTCCCCACCCTGTGAGTGAGGCGTCCGTCACTACTGTAAATCTACGGCCATGGCTGTCAAAAGGGTTCTCCCTTCAGAATGTTGTCTGTTGTCCTTGCAGGCCCACCACAGAAGATCTTGTGAGACTCTGGTTGGAATCTGAAGTCGGTCTGACATCTTTCCTGAGAACTGGGACCATTGGTTTTTAGAGCCCATTGAAGGGATCTCATTCTCAGGTGAGCCTCTAGGACCCGAAAAATGCAGGATGCTATGAGGCAGAGCAACCTCAGAAAATCGAAGGGTGTTAGACTGTGGGCATTCTGTAATGTTTTCCCCATCTGAAGAATGTCTTGAGCCCTCACCTCGTGTGGCGAGCTTTTTCCCCAAGGATGTATCTAGCACAGCTCTGATGTACTGGAGCTTTTGGGAAGGTGTCATATGGGATTTCTTGTAATTGAGGGAGAAACCCAGTCTGTGAAGAGAGTGGCAGGTGACGTTGAGGTGATCTCGGGACTTGTTCGGGAGAACGCGCCCAGATCAGCCAAGGGGTAGATGTGAATCCTCCCTCTCCTGAGACTCGCTGCCACTAACGCCATCAGTTTGGTGAAAACCCTCAGACAGAGGTCAGCCTGAATGGCAGAACTCGAAATTGATAATGAGAACCGCCAACTGCGAACCTCAGGTATTTTCTGTGCTTGAGATGGATGGGCACCTGAAAATAAGCATCCTGAAGGTCCAATTACACCAACCAATCCTGGAGTTGGAGGGCCTGAAGGGTCTGAGAAAGTGTGACCATCTTGAACTTGTTCTTCCTAAGGAACTTGTTCAGGTATCTTAAATCCAAGATGGGTCTCAGTCCTCCATCCTTTTTGGGTATCAAAAAATATGGGGAGTACCAACCCTTGTTCCTCTCCGCAACAGGCACTGGTTCTATAGCACCTTTCTCTAGCAGAGTTAAAACTTCCTGCACAAGGAGCGGATCCAGAATCCTCAAAGAGCGGTTCCCCAGTGGATTGTTCCGAGGTCTTTATTATAAAAGGAAGGCAGTAACCGTGGGCTACGATTTCCAAGTAATGTCTTGCCATTCTTCCAGATGCTGAGTCAGTCTGCCTCCCACTGGTGAACTGTGACTCAAGACCTCAAAGTGGTTTTGCAGCGGCTAATGCAGAGGCCAGTGGTAAGGAGGCTGCTGCTTGAGCTGGCTTTGCACCTCTACCTTGTCCACCACAAGGAAATCTTCTCTGGCCTCTTTAACTGGCCATTCCTCTCACCCTTCCAACTGAGGAGAAGTAGTGAAAAGATCTACCCCCCAGGGTTACCCGCTAGGACAAAAAGGCTGAGGTTGCCTAAAGATTTGGCTGCCGCTTTTGAGGTCTGCAACTTCTCAACGCTCTTGCCAGCCTTGTTGCCAAAAAGGTAAGATCCGTCAAAAGGCATGTTGAGAAGCCTAGATTGCACATCAGGTCCAAAACCAGACTTTCGCAACTCTGCAAATCTACGCATAACGGTGCTGGTAGCCATGGATCTGCTGATGCTATCTGCAAAATCCAATCCTGATTGAAGGGACTCGCACATGGCCTCTTTTGCCATCCCTAACAATATAACAATAGCTAAGAAGCCGTCCCTTACATCCCCTTCGGGAATGTGCTCTGCAGCCATGGAAATACAATCCCATAGAGTATACGAAAAATTTGCGAGGGCACAAGTGGAGTTGGCAGATATTAGTGCCATGCTCCCTGCAGAAAATACCGTCCTTGCCAATCCATCTTCGCACTTGTCATCCCTAGCAGGAGGGATGGTAGGGTACACTGCCTGTTTGGAAGTAACCACAGCTGCCTGCACCACCAGACTCTCCGAAGTGAGGTGTTTTGACAGGTAGTCGGGTTCACTACTGGAAGGGCAGTATTTTTTTGTCAAGTTCTTATCAACTGCCGGATTGGATTCCGGAGTCTCCCAGTTCCGAGCCACCCTTTTCTGCAATGCTATATGAAAAGGCAAAATAGGATCAGATTGTTGACCCTTGTCCAAAATATCAGTGAGGTTGTCTTGCTTATAAGGCAATAGTAGCCTACTTCAACCCATTTATTCAACCACTTTCGACATGAGGTGCCTGTAGGATGTATCTGCATGCTCTTCAGGGTCTGGTTTTGAATTCAAGTTCGGGTGAACTGTCAACCCCATTTGCTGTTTGCAAGTTGTCATACAGGTCCTTCATTCTGGACTCTTCAGAGATAAAATGCTCTGGTACATTGGGTGTACCGTACTGTAAGCCAAATGGGGCTTCATCATCTTCAGAACACTCATCTTCAAAAAAAGTAATAGATTTAAAGAAATCTTTTTTAGGAAGTGGAGCATATATCTCGTCTGGTTTTGAAATAGTAGGTTACGATGTCGTCAATACTTTCATTATCAGCGCTGACTTGGGAGGGGGCGCTTGGCATTGAAGTCACAGCTGGCAAGCATGGCGTGGCTGGCGGCGAAGATTTTGGCGTCGATGTTGAGGGCCTAGCGGGCGCCGAAGGCACTGCAGGCATCAAAGTAGCCGACAACCAACTTTTCCATGTGTCTCGCATGATCCTTTGATCGTTAACGATGCAGATCAGGCCTTTTTCCCGGGCTCGAGGGCGTGTGGGATTTTCGGACAAGAACTTTCCTTGCCGGCTTCCTTTGAAGACTTGGTAGGAGAATGGCTTTTTTGTCTTTCAAAAATCTTTAGCATTTCAGCCCTGAAGGCTTCCCACTCATCCGGAGTGGACTTTTTAGTAGGGCAAGCAACCCTTTCAGGGGAAACGTCTAAGAAGAGGACAAAGGCGACCTGCAGTGCCTTCTTTTCAATTACTTCAAAGACGAGGAGGAGTGGTGTGAGCCACTCCTCAACCTGTATCGCTTGGCCTTCTTCCTCCGAGGAGAGTCGCCTCTCGACTGGTCGGTCGAAGGTTTAGCAGATCGGGTAGGTGACTTTTTAGGGATTTTTCCTACCTTAAGTTTTCCTTTCCGTTCCCTCAAGGCTTTTCCCGTCATGGACTGGCATTTGGAACAGCCGGAGGTGTCGTGGCCCTCCCCGAGGCACCACCAACAGATATGGTGCAGGTCAGTGAGTGACATTTTTGACCCGCAATCCCGGCACTTCTTGAAACCGGACTTCGGAGTCGACGGTGTCGAATATAAACAAATTATGTCGAGAGGTGATTGTAACAAAGTATGTCACATGATGAGGCGCGCCGGATTTTGCTCGAAGCTATCACAGAAAAAAACGTATGTCACTCACCGTAGTGACTAATGTACTCTTAGTCCCCTTTCCTCCATATTACATGGGCGTCCCATCCTAAAGACCGGAGACGGAACCTTTTTCACCAGAAAAACCTTCTTCCCCTTTTAATTTAGAGGTGCAGGGGTGGGGGTGCAGCCCTGGGAGATAGCGCTGCCCTGACTCCGCCCCCCAGCGCCACACCTCAGTCCCCATAGACAATAGATTAACATTGCCTAATGACACCAGTTTTATTAGGGGGGAGGATGGTGGGACGTATGGAGGAAAGGGGACTAAGAGTATGTTCGTCACTACGGTGAGTAACTTATAATTACTCTTACGTCCCGTCCCCTTTTCTCCATATTGCATGGGCGATTACAACTGAGTGTAGCCCTAGGGTGGAGAGGAGACCCTCCTTAAGCAAATAGGTTTCTGAGAACCGCCTGTCCGAAAGCCGCATCTGATGTAGAGCCGGGGTCTAAACAGTAATCCTTGCAGAAAGCCAAAGGGGTGGGCCAGGTGGCCGCCCTACTTATGACTTGCCACGGGACCTGCCGCTGGCATGCGATGGCCGCGACCTTGGCTCTGACCGCATGGGTGTGCCTGTTCACTGGAAGTGGCTTAGTCTGCCCCTCATATGCTTCTTTGATGCCGCTACCATCCATCGTGCCATAGAGGCCTTGGATGCCTGGTACCCTGGCCGTGACCCGCCAAAGGTAACAAACAGAGCGCCTGACTTGCTGCAGCCCTTGGTCCTGTCCATGTAGAATTTCAGGGCACCACACCTGACATCCAGGCAGTGCATAACCCTCTGAACCTCACGTAGGCAGCACTATTTCCTCGTTTAGATGGAAAGCGGAAGGTGCCTTAGGTAGGGACGCTTGGTGCGTTGGCGGGACTACCTTATCCTTGTGAAAGGTAGTATATGACTGAGGCGACTAGCACCTGGATTTCGTGGACTCTGCGAGCCAAAGTGCGGCCTACTAGCAAGGCCGTCTTGATGGTGACCAGCCTGATGTCCGTGGACGCCATTGGTTCAAAGGGTTTGTGCGCCAGGGCGCCCAACACTACGTTGAGGTCCCACACCGGGTGTGGCCTCTTGATGGGCGGGTAGTCTGGCGAGGCCCGTCAAATGCTTCTTGACTGTTAAGCTGGAAGAGGAAGACATCTTCCTCTGAATTTCTGTAGGCTCCTATGGCCGCCAAATACGTGTGACAGGTGTCAAACCTTACGCCAGAGTAAGCGAGGTGCACAGAGAAGGAGAGCACTTGGAGTCTGCCCAGTGACACAACCTAGTCCACTTGCTCTTATACTGGGTCCTGGTAGCCTTACTCCTTGCACCCTGTATGATCTCTAGGTTAGCTTGTGAGAGGCTAAGGTGCCTTAGCGTGACCTGATCGGGAACCACACTGTGAAGGCTAATTCTGTGGTGCGGGGTGGATGACCCTGCCCCCCTGTTGCGCTAGAAGAGGTGCGGGGCCCCTCGGAAGGTGGATGGGTGGTCTTTCCGAGAGGCTGGGCAGCTCCGAGAACCATGGGCTTGCTGGCCACCATGAAGCTATCAGAATGACGCTGAGGTGGCAAGACTCCTTTATCTTGCATATCACCCGGTGGACCAGTGGTGTGGGAGGAAATGCGTATGCTATCATGCCATCCCACTGAATCGAGAATGCCTCGCCCAGGGAGCCGGGGCCCTGCCATGATGCAAACTGTTGGCACTTCCTCTTGTCCCAGGAGGCAAAGAGATCCACCTGGGGATGGCCCCATCTGCTGAAGATCTCCAGCAGCACTTGGTTGTTCAATTGCCACTCATAATTGTCTGTCCCCAGTCTGCTGAGCCTGTCCACCTTCAAGTTGGACTCCCGCGGGAGGTGGACTGCCACGAGGTAGATGTTGTTCTCCAGGGCCCATTCCTACATGCTGAAAGCTAGTCTGCACAGTAGAGGGATCTGGTACCTCCCTGCATGTTGACGTAGAACATGCTGGCTGAGTTGTCTGTCTGAATGAGGACAACCTTATCCCCAATAACTGGAAGGAAGGCTCTGAGCACTAGCCAGATGGCCTTCAGTTCCAGCCGATTGATATGGTAGTTCCTGCTGGGTCCAGGTTCCATGGACGCTGTGGTTGTCCATGGTGGCTCCCCAGCCTTCGAGAGCGGAGTCTGTGATGATGGTGAACTGCGGGGGGTGGCTGCCTGAATGGTTTGCCCGTCCGCAAGTTGTCCTCTCTGGCCCACCATGCGAGGTCCGGGTGTAGAGAAGGGGGGAGCGTTGATAAGCTCTGCCTGAGAGCCCCGCTCCTGATTCCATGATGCTGCGAAGTGCAGCTGTATTCTCCTCATCCTGAGTCTTGGGTGGGGGACGGCCAATAGGACCGCTGCCATGAGACCCAGTAGGTGTTGGTACCACCAGGCGGATGTCACTTCTCGGCTGAGGAAGTGAGCAGTGGCCCTCCTGATGGCCGTGATCTTGGCCCCTCTCGGGGCACGTGTCCCAGATGAGCCCCAGGAAAGTCAGTCTCTGCGTAGGCTGCAGCTGGGACTTGAGATTGAGCGAAAAGCCCAGGTCGTGGAGTGTGCTCATAAGAGCGTGTGAAGTGTAGAGCACCACTTCCGGAGATGTCACCCTGACGAGCCAGTTGTCGAGGCACAGGTATGTGGTGGCCCTGTCATTGTATTCATAAGCCTGGTAAAGACCCTGGGAATGGGTTGAGGCCGAAAACAAGCACCTTGTTTTGGAAATGGTAGCCCATGATTCTGAATTGTAGAAAAGAACAGTGAGGCTGCCAAATCGGGACATGTAGGTACATGTCCTTCAGATCAGGGAGAACATCCAGTCTCCCTTGCACAATGTCTCCGGTATGAGCGTTGGCGTAACCATCTTGAATTTTTGTGGAGGTAGGGAGAGGTTGAGGGTGGATAGGTCCAACATAATTCTCAGGCCAGCCTGGTTTTTCTTCTGAATGGTGAAAATCCTGGAGTAGAAGCCAAATCCTTGTTGGGAGGCTGGGACTTCCTCCACTGCCTGGCTCTCGACGAGTGACCGGATCTCCACCAAAAGAGTTGCTGTCCCAATCTGTGGGAGTGGAGGGAAGGAGGGAGGAGAGTAAGGGATAGGTAGGTAGGCGGTACCCCGTAGATACTACCGAGAGGATCCAGGGGTCTGCCAAATTCTGACGCCAGAACTGTGCGTGGAGAGCAAGCCTGCCCCCGACCGGAGACACATGAACCCGAGCCTTCTTTCCCTCCGAGGCTGTTGCGGAGGAGGGGGGCTGGAAAAAGCCTTAGTCCTCCCGTCCCCCTTTTTGTTGTTTGCACCGATGTGGAGTAGTGAACGGTCCGGCTGCCTGGACCTCCGCTCATGGAAGCTGCAGAACCCTCCGTATGTATGCCCATTGTCTGAGCGCTGCTGTGACTGACTGTACACCTTGGGCATGGCCTTTGTGAGGATAAAGACTTTGACATTTGCGAGCTGTTTTTCTTTTTATCTAGCTCCTCGCCCGTGGGGGAGTGAACGAGGTCACCACCCTCGAAAGGCAAGTCCAAAATGTGTTCCTGGACATCTGGGTTAAATTTAGTAGCCCGGAGCCTGGCCGTCCTTCTCATGTCCGTGGCTATGCATATGGCCCGGCCAGAGGTGTTAATTTGGGCCACGGTGGACTCCATGATGTCTTACGCCATAATTTTAGCCTCTGCCCGTCCCGCCTTGAAACGTGACTGGCTCTGCACCGGAAGTTCTGGAAGGAAGTCCGCTATTTACCGCCAAAGCCTCTGATTAATGGCTGCCAACCTGGCATCCGCGTTGGCTTGACGAAGATGCAGCAAAGCGTTGGAATAAAGCTTTTTCCTGTACGTCTCCAAGATCTCCTCCTCCTCCTTGCCTAGCAGTGCCATTGACGAGGAGGCCAGGGACAACTGAGGCTTGGAGTAGAGTGATGCCGCAGCAATCACCGAAGAGTGTGGCTGAGGATGGGCTGACAGCAAGAGTGTATCCCCCACCATTTACCCGTACTTGGCGTCCAGGTGTCGATTGGCCGGCTGGACAAAGCGGGGCTTGAGCCACCCCTTTTTGGCCAAGGCGACAATGTCGTTCTGCATCGGGATCCCCGCTCTAGCAGCAGGGCGTAGCGTGAGGACCTCGGCGAGCACACCCTCCGCTGGTTGCTCGGCCTCGGGTTGAGGAAGGCCCAAGTACTCTGCCAGCCCTGCAAGACGTTCATGGAAGGCCTTGGCGGACGATGGTGTGTCGGGGTCCTCTTCCTCGTCCGTGTACACCTGGGTGTCTGGTTGGTCCTGTACCGGTGGAGGGGTGCAGGGAGCCGAAGGCTGAGGTGTGGAGACCGGAGCCGGAGGCTGCAGCAGAGGCTGGTACGGAACCACCTGTGCTATCGGCTGGGGTGCCGGAGCGGGCGCAGCGGGAGCAGCACTGGGGCCTGCAGCGCTGGAGCCATGGGCGGAGGGGCTAGAGGGAGCAAGTCCATGATGGCATCCCTGAGGATGTACCCCATCCAAGGAGATCTCATGAGCCCGAGGAACCTTTCAAAGAACCTGTCCTCGCAGGCCGGAGGGGTGGTAGGTGATATTGACGCGGTAGCGGGCAACTTCTGAGGCCGTTGCATGCCCCGACTATTTGGACGCAGTGGGAACCTGCCCTGCGCAAATGATGGGTAGGCTGTAGACCATGTACCTGGTTGACACCAGTCCCACCTTGACACTCGCTCCTCTACCTGCTCCCTTCCTTGGTGCGGTATCGGACGCGTGCCCATATTGTCTGGCGCAGCGGCCATCTTATTGAGCTGCCTTCCACATGCCGACATTGTGTTGCTTGGCTAACTGGGCCCAGCCTCATCCAGGACTCTTGAGTGGGGATCATGAGGCCTATACCCTGCACCTCAGGTCGAGACCTGGTAGGCTTTCCGGCCTCGGCGGAGTTGCCGATAGTGCTGCGTATAGGCGCCCCCTCTGACATGTTGCCCCTCGGGTGAACACCCAGTAAAAGAACCTCCCGGTCCCTCAGCACTGTCACCGGGAGGGTCTGCTGACCCCTCGGCCTGTTGGCCGGTAGCTGGATTAGCCTCGGTACTCGTGTTGGTATGGGAACCTGAGAGGTTCCTGTCGCTCGGGCGAGTCCTTGGGAAGGAGTCTCCCGTGCGGGGTGCTCTGGAAAAGAGCGGACGTAACTTGAGCCTTGATTGATGTTTGACGAAATCCTTCAGATCCTAATTCAAGCTCTTGATCTTAGAAGACACCTTATTACCCACAGGAGTTTGGTGCAAAAGTGAACCTTTTCACAACGCATGCATGCGATGCAGGCGAAAAACATAAGCTAAGACAAATAAAGGAAACGGGAGAAGAAAAACATGGAAATTGAAAAAGAAAAGGAAATACAAGATACAGAATGAAATCTACAATTACTACTTAACTACTTAATAAAAAATGTACATTTGTACATAAGAAATAAAAAAAGAAAATGTTATGCAAATGATCAGATCAGTCGCAGCATCGATTCCCTGATTTGTCTGCTGAAGTCCCCATGGCAGAATATGTTAATGTTCTCACGCAAGTTAGTGCATCTCGTTCAATAACCCCAGCTCGCATTGGAGATTGTACCCAGTGTGATGACACACTGCAAAAGGTACAAGCATTGATCATCTCTTGGAAATCCGGAACAGTGTTCTCGCAAGGGCTTCAATAGTGAGGCATTTCAGTGGCTGATCTTTCTGCATTCAAACAGGTGAAGGAGGAACTCTGTGTCCACTGAAAGGGCTTGTTATGAGAGGAAACTGACTGGACATTCCATCAGAGCTTCGACAGCTGATTGTCCAACTAGCAAATGAAGGTCATCGAGGAGGCATAGCTACGAAGCGACCAATTAGGGACACAATATGGCTTCCTGGGATTGACACACTTGTTGAATGCACCATCAGGTTGTCATCTGAGTCGCAGCACGATGAAGCTGGATAATCCAGAGCCTCTTTGAATGTCATAACTACCCATAGCAGTGTGGAGTCACGTTGCAGTCGACTTCTTTGGGCATTTCAGAGATGGGAAATAGTGGCTAGTGGTCATGGAAGAATACTCCCGTTTCCCTATTGTACAGATGGTCTTCCTCATGGCAGTTAGCACAGTAATTCCGTGACTGGACAACATCTCAGCACGTGGGAGTACTGATGTTCTTAAGTCTGATAACAAACGCCGTTTTAGTGGACTGGAATTTGTGGTTTTGTACAATGCATGGGGATTCATCACAGGAAAATTACTCCTCTTTGGCCCCAAGCCAACGGCATGATTGAGAGATTCATGGGCAGTCTCAAGAAGGTTATTCAGCAAAATGAGTTGCTCTCTGTCACTCAATAAAGCTCTACGCACTCGCCTCATAGGGCCACGGGAAAGTGTCCAGCTGAGCTAATGTTTGACAGAAAGCAGAGACTAAGCTTTCCCATCTTCCGGTGCCCAATCCTGGCATGACTCAAGAAGTGACTGCCATGGATCGGGTGAAAGAAACCAGTTATGGTGATATATGCTCATCAATGGAGACATGCCATAGATACGTCTATATGAGCTGGGGATCAAGTAGTCATCTGCCGCAGACAAGAGAAAAAAAGAGGTGAGCAGACGGAATCACTTTCTAGGCAAGGCCCGTGTAGCCGAAGACCTATGCAGCTCACTGAAGAGATCGAAGTGTACTGATAATGAGAAGGACTTATGAACGGTTGTCACCCACGGTAAATGCTGTGTCCCGGATTACTTACAACAGCTCCTCCCTACAAAATCTAATGTAAGAACCCTGAGATCTAATACTCAGCTCCTTCTACTTGTTCCAAGATGTCGCACTGTAAAGGTGGCCAACTCAGCCTTTTTTGCTATTGGGCCCACAGTATGGAATGCTCTTCCCTTTGAGCTGAGAACCACTGAATCGCTTGAGATTTTTTTTAAAAAGCTGAAGACCTATCTTTTTAATTAATCTGCTTTTACCCTGTCAGTGACTTCTAATTCATTTTAATCTGACTTCTTTGCTTTCAACTTCTTTACATGTTTTTCGTAATGTTCACTGTCCTGTAGCACCCTCACGTCTTCGGGTCTATGGCCGCGCTATACAAATAAAATAAAGTAAAAGTAAAGTCCCGGACACAAAGGTGTTAAGCTTGGACATTTGCATTCCATAGAGTCACACAGAGTTGCTGTTGCATACGGGCAGTTCCCAACGCAAAGTAAATGAAGTTCACTAGCTGCTGGCTCCTCGTGTGTTTCTTTGCTTACGCTGCAGGTCCTTCACAGTATAAGATATGACAGGGACCGCCACCAAATACATGCAAGCATATTTTGCATAACATTATCTGATCAATGGTAATGATGTTTAATTACTAATTGTATATCGACAATTACATTTCATTTGTATACTGTACTTGCAATATTTACTTATGATTTTTATGTACACTGTTCTACTGCATGTAGCCTTGAAAACGACTTAGGGTCGAAACAAGTGTCGGCATAACCGAAGGAGAATACTATTTTAGAGTGTTCAAACATTCAAATAAATTGAACTTGTATAAGAATTGCTATTAGACATATTTATTTCGGACAAGAGCACGCAGTAGGAAGTTCTCTTTCTACTCGTTTTTTACCCATAGAGATTTAGGGGTTCATCTCAGCTTCCACATATGTGTAGCTGTCCTGCATACCAGATCCTATGATACACTATACCCAAGCGCATACACTTCAGTAATCCCCATCCCATTCATTGAGGTGCAGGATGAACCTGTAGGTCCACTCAGGACCTTAATCTGGTCCGACTGCCCAACAGCAGGTTTCCTGGATATTTTGACCCACACACAAATGGAAGCAGACACTCGGGCCATACGGGCTAAGGAGATTTCGGTTTCCCTCCAAGAATTGGAGACCAATATAGGGAAGGTTGATCGGAGATACCTACTGGAAGTAGTAGGCAAGGCATCGCTATCAAAGCCTTACTAGTTCCCGGGAGTAAAGTGTTAGCTATTGACCCAGAACCGATACGTCCTGGATTTTTACCCAGAAGGACATCGATATAACAAGCGTGCTACCCAGTATTCACAAGCAGAAGTGGACATCAAAGTACTGGGAGATCCTCATGCGCGCAATTCCTGATCTGCCAGAGGAAGTAATTTTAGGAACCAACTTCCCCTTATTTAACCTGTGCTCTTTGGAGATCCAGAAGGGACATAGTAATTTAGGGAAACCAGGAGTCCCAAAAGAGGAAGTGGATTCCCCAAAGATCAACCCTAAGACCCCATGTAAAAACCCAAAGCCTATTAAAGTAGATCTGAAGCAATGATAGAAATACCTAGAAACCAGCTACAAAGAAAGGGTGGAGGTATGTGACAGTGCCAGCTCCGTGACCCTGTCAGAAGGGGGAGAGGGAGCCCACCCTACCCCCACTGGTGTCTGTGCGGGCAGGCCCCCTTCCACCACTCCTTACCTGCAGCGAAGGTGGCCTCCGGGCCACAACAGCAGAACACCAGCAACCACGAGGCAGCTGTGGCACTTTTCACGGGGTGCTGCCAAGCTTCACAACACCGGTAAGGGATAGCGAAAAGGGAACTGTGGCAACACTGGCCAGCAAGGCGTCAGCTGGAACCAACGCAGAAACGACACCATTAACCCACCAGGGATTTATTATTCACAATGGAAGGCCCTAGGAGGCCTTAACCCACTAAACTCCCAGGGATTATAATAATTATTTTAAAGGGCCCTACAGAGTCTGGTGTTTTCCAGCATCCCGGGACGCCAGCAGGATCCAAGTTGGAAAAGTGGCGGGGCTTACTAGCCCTTTTAAGCCCACCCTTTTCCATCCCCTGCCACACCCCCTGGAGCCAAGTAAGCTATTGGTTAAGCTAAGTGACCAACCATGGGAGGGGGTGTGTTATTTAAGTAAGCCGGTGTGAGTGTGTAGGTGTGGGTTAGTTGGGAGAAGACAGGAGGAGGTGGAGGACATTCGAGAGACCAGTGAAAACGAGAGCGTTTTGGAGTGCAGTGGATATTGTCAAGGAGGGGGTCTGTAGAGTGTTTATGTGAGAGGAGTGTGAGAAATAGAGGTGGAGTAGTAGTAGTGGCAGAGGTATTAGGGTTTGGGAATAGAGGTAGTAGGTGGCAGGAATAACGAGCACAGGCTATTAGTGGTAGAGTGGGAGTTAGTAGGAGAAGGGTGAGCAGGGCACCATATCCCTGGGTGAGTAGGGCACCATATACCTGGGTGAGCAAGGGCACCATATCCCTGGGAGTACCCGAGGGTTAAACAGGGGCTAGTACAGAAGGTGAGCAGGTCACCATATCCCTAGGGGTTGGTAATATTGAGAGATGTGTGCAGGGCACCAAATTCCTGAGTGACCTGGAAGGTAATAGAGAGAGGTAGTGGTAGTAGCAGAGTGGGAACAGTATTCGTGGTAGTATCGGGAAGAGTGACAGTGAGTGGGAGAATAGGAGAAGCTATTGGAATAGGGGCGAACAGGAGTTAGGATTAGAAGAATAGTAGGAGTGAAGAAGTGGAGGGAGAAGAGGGGACAGAAGCAGAGGAGGAGTGAGAGATAACAATCGTAAGAAGAATAGGAGTAGGAAAAGGAAGATCGAAGGGTGGAGGTGGAAAGGCAAAGTGTGAGATTGGAGGGACAGTGATGTGGTGGGAGAAGAAAAGTTGGGAGGGAGTTGAATTACAAAGGGTCAGGAGTGAGAGGTTGTGGAAGAAGTGTAAATGATGCTGGCTGAATGAAGGCACCATTCCCTATTTTCCCAGCAACTGACCAATGATAGGAGAGAGAGATTTAGATGTTCCCTAGGGAGACAGATAGCCAATAACCTACGGGTGAACACCCTTAGTTGTAGTAAGAAGAGAGACAGACAGGGGTTACCGATCGGTAGACTAACAGCCCAATAGGGACGTCTGGGGTTGAGAGGTGCGTTCCAAGCCCAGGGGAAGTCGAGACAGGAAAGGGACGGCCTTAGAGCCAATATTCCCCAGTCCCCTAAAACCCCAAATGAAGAGAAAAGCAGCTAGCCTGACAAACTATTTTAAATAAACACGCTTGAACCGATTTTCGAGAGTCAGCATGGTTCTTTGTGGTGGGCGGCCCCGTCACACTCTACAAAAGAAATATAAACGATGTGTGAGAACCATTCAAGCTCTTGATCTTAGAAGACACCTTATTACCCAGTGGAGTTTGGTGTAAAAGTGAATCTTTTCACAACGCATGCATGCGATGCAGGAGAAAAACATAAGCTAAGACAAATAAAGGAAACGGGAGAAGAAAAACATGGCAATTGAAAAAGAAAATGAAATACAAGATACAGAATGAAATCCACAATTACTATTTAATAAAAAATGTACATTGTAAATAAGAAATAAAAAAGAAAATGTTATGCAAAATATGCTTGCAGACATCTGCATGTATTTGGTGGCGGACCCTGTCGCATCTTACACTGTGAAGGACCCGCAGCGTAAGCAAAGAAACCCATGAGGAGCCGGCAGCTGGTGAACGTCATTTACTTTGCGTCGGGAACTCCCTGTATGCAACAACAACTCTGTATGACTCTATGGAATGCATATGTCCCAGCGGAACACCTTTGTGTTCGGGACTTTACTTTACTTTTTACTTTATTTTATTTGTATAGCGCGGCCATAGACCCGAAGGCGTGAGGGCTCTACAGGACAGTGAACACTACAAATAACATGTAAAGAAGTCAATAGCAAATAAGTCATATTCAAATGAATAAGAAGTCACTGACAGGGTAAAAGCAGATTAATTAAAAAGATAGGTCTTCATCTTTTTAAAATAAATCTCAAGCGATTCAGTGGTTCTCAGCTCAAAGGGATGAGCATTCCATATTGTGGGCCGAACAGCAAAAAAGGCTGAGTGGGCCACCTTTACAATGCAACATCTTGGACCAAGTAGAAGGAGCTGAGTATTAGATCTCAGGGTTCTTACATTAGTTCCTGTAGGGAGGAGCTGTTGTAAGTAATCCGGGACACAGCATTTACCGTGGGTGACAACCGTTCATAAGTCCTTCTCATTATCAGTACACTTCGATCTCTTCAGTGAGCTGCATAGGTCTTCGGCTACACAGGACTGGTCTAGAAAGTGATTCCATCTACTCACCTCTTTTTTTCTCTTGTCTGCAGCAGATGACTACTCGATCCACAGCTCATATAGACGTATCTATGGCATGTCTCCATTGATCAGCATATATCATAACCGGTTTCTTTCGCTCAATCCATGGCAGTCACTTCTTGACTCATGCCAAGATTGGGCATCGGAAGATGGGGAAGCTTAGTCTTCTGCTTTCTGTCAAACATTAGCTCAGCTGGTCACTTTCCCATGGCCCTAAGAGACGAGTGCATAGAGCTTAATTGAGTGACAGAGAAAAACTCATTTTGCTGAATAACCTTCTTGAGACTGCCCATGAGTCTCTCAATCATGCAGTTGGCTTGGGGCCAAATGTTATGACTTGATGGTTGTGAAGATTATGGGGCCTCTGTCCACAAGTTCCACTCAGAAAGATACAAATAACTTCCTGAGCGATCCTTGCGGCCACAGGTTTTTTGAGTGCCGAAGAACGCCAGGAACACCGGTGACCCCTCGACCGCTGTAAAGCAAGCAATGGGTCAATACAATGGCAAACAATACACTGAATAGCGAGGTAACAAATATCAAGGGGCTTACCAAGGGTCTGGGGACGGGAAGAGCACAGATGAGAATGGAGGTGTTCCGTGTGGCTGCAGAGTGTAGCAAGCGGCAGCGGTTAGGCGTAGATTGTTGTAGAAATAGGCACTACAAGACCTGTATGGAAAGGGTACTCCAAAAGGTAACAGAGGAGGAAATCCGAAACCAGTCCGTTAAGAGTTCCAAGGTCAAAAGCCAGCCAAGTTCGTCGAAACCAGGGTAATCCAAAAGGAATCCAAAAACACAGTTCAGAGGTCCTGAAACAGCAGAGCAAAACAGTATCCAAGGGCTTGACAGAGGAATCCAAGAAGAACAGTCCGTAGTCCAGAATCAAGATGTGGAGGCAGGAAGACGCCGAACAGTGCCCCATTGGGTCAGCTGTGAAGCACTGAATGAGCGTTCCTTCTCCGGTTTTGAAGGGGCCTAGGAGTGTCACATGACCCCATCATGTGACCGATGATGTAGTACGTTTCCTTGTCACATGACCCAAGTTTTCAAAACGCTGGCGGTCTTCCTGGGGGCGTGATGAAGCAAAGAAAAAAGCCGGCGTCTCCGTCGACTGTCTCCAAGACGCCAGGGCAGCTGCCAACATTGCAATGGGTGAGTATGACCATAGCGCGTTAGATGTGCGCCGCTGCCGTTCTGCTTGAGGAAGTGAGGACATGAGGTCAGAAGTGGAAGGCAGATCAAGACCTGAGATGGAAGGCTTAGTGGCTGCACGGGTATTCGTGTGCGTAAGGTGACCAGTGGATGGTGTAACACCAAAGAGGAGTCATTTTCCTGTGGTGAATCCCCATGCATTGTACAAAACCGCAAATTTGAGTCCACTAAACGGGCGTTCATTATCAGACTTATTTCATTTATTTTTTATTTATTTGCATTTATAAAGCGCACAGAGCTGCCCTGAGGCATCGTGGCGCTGTTACAGAAGGCTTGAGCTTAACATAGCAAAGCATTAACATAGCATAGGTAGGTTGCAACATTCGGTAGCAGTCGTGCAGTGACAGGTGTTAGGAGAAGGTTATGCTTTGCTTTGGTTACAGTGCAGGCATAACTGTGCATGTTGGTTTGAAAACATTAGCGGAATAGAAAGGTTTTTAGGTTTTTGCGAAAGGTGGTGTAAGATTCTTCGTTCCTTAGTGAGGTTGGCAGGGCATTCCAGTTTTTGGGTGCGAGGTGTTGGAAACAAGACCCTTCAGCTCTGGTTCTTTTGAACGTGGGGACATAAATCTGGTTGGCGTGGTGTGCTCTGGTGGGTCTGTTGGAGGTGTTGAGTGTGATTCTTTCAGCGAGATAGGGTGGGGCATCTGATGTAAGGCACCTATGTGTGATAGCCATGGCTTTAAAAAGTATGCGTTCTTTTACCGGTAGCCAATGGGCCTCTTTCCTGGCTTGGGAGATGTGTTCCCTTTTAGGGATGGTCAGCGCAGCCCTGAGGGCGTTATTTTGTGTGATTTGGAGTTTTTTTATATTGTTGACAGAGGTGCCTAGGAAGAGGGCATTACAGTAGTTCAGTTTGGTACCTATTGTGGCTCTGGCGATAGATGGGCAGTTTTTGGTGGAGAGGAAGGGTTTGACTGCGTTGATCACCTTGGTGGTGAGTGCTGAGGAAGAGGCAATGGCGTTGTCATGGCGGGACATGGATAGAGAGGCATCTAGGTGAACACCTAGGGTTTTGACTGTCTTGGAAACTGTGATGATAGAGTTGTCGATGTTGAATGATTTGTATTGAGGGGGGAGTTTGTTGAGAGTATCGCTGGTGCCTACTATGAGAATCTCAGTGTTGTCCCCATTTAAGCAGAGGCCATTTGGATGGCTGTGTAGATTTTAGTTAGGGCTGTCACATCTTCATCATAGGTCCCGGTTAGTGGGAGTAGTACCTGCGTGTCGTCCGCGTAGTTGGTGTACGCTATGTTGCGATAGTCAAGGTCATTGAAGAGTGGGAGGGTAAATATGTTGTAGAGTGTGGGGGCGGTGCAGGAGCCCTGAGGGACGCCGCAGTGGATGATGGTGGGCGTTGCCGAGGCAGTGTCTGAGAAGACTTTCATGAGTCTCCCATTTAAAAACGAGGCCACCCAAGCGATAGCTTCAGGGGAGAAGTGTGCTTCATTTTTTAGGTGCATGCCTAGAATATCATGGTTGACAAGGTCAGAGGCGGCGGACAGGTCCAGTAGTAGAAGGAGTGCCGGTCTGCCTTTGTCCATGATGTCCCCAAGTTGAATTTTTAGGTCAAGTAGGGCTGACTCAGTCCCGTGACCTGGTCGGAATCCTGACTGTCTTTTACCTAGGATATGGTTGGTTTCAAGATATTCCTGGATTTGCGTGTAGGCAACTTTATCCAGGATCTTGAGCAGGAAAGGTACGGTAGTGATGGGCCTATAGTTATTAGCAACGTCTGGGTCAAGAGTAGGTTTTTTTTAGGAGGGGGCGTATCCAGGCTTCTTTTAGGCTGTCTGGAACTGAGTTGGTGTTGAAGGAAGCGTTAATGAAGGTTTTGAGAAAGGGGGCGAGTGTTTCAGTGCAGTCTTTAATGAGACTGGCTGGACAGGGGTCTCCTTTGCAGTTGGATGGTTTAATCTTGTTCATTGTCTCAATGACTTCCAATTCTGTTACTTCCCTGAATTTGAAGGGGGTTGTGGGGGCTTTGTCGGAAGGGGGCACTGGGCTGGGGGTATGCAAGTGGTCAGATGTAGTGGTTAGGTGCTGTGATAGGTTTTTGTGGTGTTCCTTGATTTTGGCTTGTAGGAGTTCTATTTTGTTCAGTAGGGCGGATTGTATGGAGTTACACCATGTTTGGTCTTTAAAAATATCTCGTGATTTGGTGGCTGGTGTGGTAAGTTCTTTGAAAATGGCCAAGAGTTCTTTGGATTCGGAACTTGCATTAGCAATTCTTACATTGTAGGAGGCTGACTTGGCTACGATTATGGCATTTTTGTATTGATAGGTGATAGATTTGTAGGAGGATAGGGTGGCTGGGGAAGGTGATTTCTGCCAGGTGTTGAGTGCTTTTCTTTTCTGAGAGCTGAGTTGTTTGAGTTCAGGGGAGAACCAGGTGTTTGAGTGTTTCACAGTTTTGGCTTTTTTGTTCTGTAGTGGGGCAATGGTGTCAATGGCAGTGCTTAAGGTGTTCTTATAAATATCTGCTAACACTGACGGGTCGGAGGACTTAAGGTCAGTTGTGAGGGCGGTGAGGTGTGGTGTGATCTTGTCTTTGGTAAGGTTCTTTGCGCATCTTGCCAGTGCTGGGGGAATGGGGTCAGGCTTTTTAGGTTTGGATGTGGCTGGGATGATGAAGTGAATGATGTGGTGGTCTGATCAAGGAGTCGGTGTGATGGAGCTTATGTCTATGTGGCAGTTGTGGTCGGCAAACCAATCAAGGATGCGGCCTTTGTTGTGGGTGGGTGAGGTTATCTTTTGGTCAAAGCCTAGTTCTTTTAGGGCTAGTGAGAGAGATTTGGTTGGCTTATCCTTTTTGTCGTTGTAGCCTAGGTTAAGGTCGCCTAAGAGGATGCTTTTGGAGGTGAGTTTCAGGTTTTCCGTTAGGCGATGTAGGAGGTTCTCATGGAACTCCAATAGTGGGCCAGGTGGGCGGTAGACGAGGTTGATGGTGGAGTTAGGGGAGAGGGCGATTTCTATAGCAAGGGAGTCAGTGGTGTCACCCAAATTGGATGTGGTTTGTCTGGCCTCTAGGTGGTCTTTCAAGATGAGTGCTACTCCACCTCCTACTGAGGAGAGGCGGTCTTGCCTAATGATTGAGTAGCCTTGTGGGATGGCAAGGTTGAGGGCTGGCCCTGCTGCGCTATGAAGCCAGGTCTCCGTGATGGCTAGGATGTCAAGGTCCAAGTTAATGAGGAGTTCGTGAATTTCAGTGGCATGGGCAGGGATGGATCTAGTGTTAATGAGGGCACACTATAGGTTGTGAGGGGCCTGGGATGATGCGGGGTGGTTTTGTGTGGTGCTGGTGAGGTAGGGTTGGAGTGTGTCAAGGCTGGTGTGGGTAAGGACGGTTTGGCCATGAGGGTGGTCGTTTCTGTGGTGATGGGAGAGTTGGGTGGTGCTTGGTGGGTAGTGCTGGGGTATCTGGAGCGGAGTCCCAGGAGTTGGTTCCTGATGTTAGTGGGTCTGGTGTATGATATTATGGAGGGTGGAGGTTCGGTGGCTCTGATGTTGCTTTTGGTGAAGGAGGGTAGAAAGTAGGTGGGGGGGATGTTGCAGGGGAAGGTGGGGGGTGCGGCTGGTGGATTAGCTGCTTGAGGGTGATGCATGGTGAGCAGAGGGCTGTGATGGGATGGCAGTGTAATTGGATGCTATGCCAGAAGTCAGGAGGGGGGCAGTTATGTGCAGAGCTCAGCAAACAAGGCAATACAGGCAGGCGCAGGTGCAGTATACAATATCAATGCGGTGCAGCTAGGTGCAAAGTTCAGCAAACATGGCGATACAGACAGGTGCCACGTGTAAAACACAATATCAATGTGGTGCAGCTAGGTGCAAAGTTTAGCAAACAGGGCAATACAGGCAGGTGCCACGTGTAAAACACAATATCAATGTGGTGCAGCTAGATGCAAAGTTCAGGAAACAAGGCAGTACAGGCAGGTGCCACTTGTAAAAACACAATATCAATGTGGTACAGCTAGGTGCAGACTCAGTGATTATAGGTAATATAGGCGGGCGCAGGTGCAGTATACAATATCATTGGGGTACAGCTAGGTGCAAGGCTGAGCAAACAGGGCAATAGAGGCAGGTGCAACGTGTAAAACACAATGTCAATGGGGTGCAACTAGGCGCAGTTAAGGCAATTCAGGTGGGTTCGGGATGCAATGGCCCCACTACAGAACAAAAAAGCCAAAAAACTGTGAAACACTCAAACACCTGGTTCTCCCCTGAACTCAAACAACTCCGCTCTCAGAAATACTGTGCTAACTGCCATGATGAAGACCATCTGTACAATAGGGAAACTGGAGCATTCTTCCATGACCACTAGCCAGTATTTCCCATCTCTGAAAGGCCCAAAGAAATCGACTGCAACATGACTCCACACTGCCATGGGTAGTTATGACATTCAAAGAGGCTCTGGATTATCCAGCTTCATCGTGCTCCAACACAGATGACAACCTGATGGTGCATTCAACAAGTGTGTAAATCCCAGGAAGCCATATTGTGTCCCTAATTGGTCGCTTCGTAGCTATGCCTACTCGATGACCTTCATATGCTAGTTGGACAATCTGCTGTCGAAGCTCCGATGGAATGTCCAGTTAGTTTCCTCTCATAACAAGCCCTTACATTGGACACAGAGTTCCTCCTTCACCTGTTTGACTGCAGAAAGATCAGCCACTGAAATGCCTCACTATTGAAGCCCTTGCGAGAACACTGTTCCGGATTTCCAAGAGATGATCAGTTCTTGTACCTTTTGCAGTGTGTCATCACACTGGGTACAATCTCCAATGTGAGCTGGGGTTATTGAACCAGATGCACTAACTTGGTTGAGAACATTAACATATTCTGCCATGGAGACTTCAGCAGACAAATCAGGGAATCGATGCTGCGACAAGAAGTCTGCCGGAATGTATTCTTTCCCAGGCTTGTGGCCAATGCTAAAATCAAAATACTGCAACTTCAGACCCCATCACTCTATTCTCAGAGGCATACTACCATGTGGGCTCCCATATATGGTGACCAACGCTTGAAGGTCAGTAATTATTGTGAACGGCTTGCCTAACAAAAACACCTGGAAGTGCTTGCAAGCCCAAACTACTGCCAGCCCTTCCCCCTCCTGCTGCGAGTAGCGTCTGCACCAGTCAGGCTTTTTCTGGCGTACGCTATTGTCGCTCTTGGGGAATCTCTCCCAGGCCAATGTTCAGCTAGTATCACTCCCAGCTCTACTGGGCTAGCATCCACTGTCAATTCCATGTCAAGTGACTGGTCAAAGTATGCCATATGTTCAGCCGATGCAATGTCGCACTTGAGTTGACAAAATGGTGTTTTATACTCCTGGGACCATTGAAATGTAACGCGTTGCTTGGTGTGTTCTCTTAGCAGTGTGCTCACAGTAGCAAAGTCCTTCAGGTATCTGCTGCAATAACTGGGCATCCCTAAGAAGGGTGGGGTGAGGAGTGATCTCTGCAATGGCCTTGACTTTTTCGGGATCAGCCCTAATTTCATTGTGAGGGAAAATATGCCCAAAGAACTAAGTGTGACTTGTGAAATGCGCATTTATCAACTTTGAGAGCTAGCCCTGCATCCCCGAGTGCACTATAAATGTAGCAGTTCTGTATGCGACAAATAACTCTACAAATGCTCTCCTGAAATATTTCTACCACTGATATTGCCCTTGCCACCAGCTGGCTGCACTTTTATTTATTGCTGTTATTTATTCTTTTTATTGTTGATTCCCATGTACTGCACTGACCCCCCTTTGCCCCCATCCCACACTATTCCCCCTTCCCCTGCACTTGCGCGATCTCAATGACACCTGGCCTAGTAAGAGTGTTGTCTTGGTCTTCCCTTGGTTCCCCCTCCCTTGCCTCATTGCGCCTTGAAACACCTTTGTATAGGCGCCTTTTAAATGCCATATCACATCATATCATATATATCTGAATAGTTCCACACGAGTAGCAAAGGTGGCGATGTATTCTCAAGTGTGTGCCCAACTCGATTTGGTGAAATCCCTTGTTTAAGTCAAGTTTTGAGAAGACTCTCGCTCCATACATCAAACTAATCAGGTCATCAAGATGCATGCCTGGATGCCTCTCCCTTCCAATTGCCTTGTTGGCCTCCCTCATATCAAAACATATGCCGGCGACCCCTTTCTTTGGTACTGCTATGATGTACGATACCCGGGGAGTAGGGCAGGTCACCGGCTCAATGTTGTCACAGGCCAACTGGGATATCATCTCCTTCGCAACTCATGGTTGGAGATGAAAGGGAATTCTAATCGGGTATTGTGCTACTGGGGTAACTGACTCATCAATGTGGAGTGTCACCGGATCGCCTTTGAGAGGTCCGAAGCCTTGAAATATAGAGGGAAATCGCTGCACCATTGGATGGGTGTGTTGATATTGATATTTTTTATTTTCTATTTTATTTCTATCGCGCTCGTACACAAGTGTTTCAGAGCGCGACAAGACAAGGCAGGGGAACAGGGGAGAACAAAACAGCGATCTTACTAGGCCCAGTGACATTGAGAACGCGCAAGTGCATGGGAAAGGGGGAGGGGTGAAAAGTTGATGGAAGGGGAGAGAAGTGTAAAGTGCAAAGCAGAGGAGAATCAGATAAATAATAAATAAATAATAAAGGCACCAAAACAGTGGTAGCGCAGCCAGAAATGTGCAAGTGCTATGTTTAAGGCAGCAGACAGGGTAGGTCTGATAAGTGCAGGAAGAAAAAGGGGGGCTGTATGGGGTGGCCCAGAGGCAGTGCGGGAGGGCGGGAGGGTGGCAGGGTTAGCAGTTACCTGGGCCCAGAGGACAGAGGGTGGCCAGGTGCATGGTGCCAAGAGAGAACAGATCAGCAGGGGAGAGGGGGAGCGAAGGCAGAACAGAAGAGGAAGGTCTTGAGGTGCTTCCGGAACCGCAGATGGTTCTCCTCAAGTTTTAGAGCGGCAGGGTATTTGCGTAGGGATAGCTGAAGGTATTTTGGACCCAGGCCCCAGAAAGCCTTGTGGACAATGCAGAGGGTTTTGAATTCAATCCTTGCATCCACTGGGAGGCAATGGAGAGATTTCAGAGCTGGAGAGATACGATCCCAGGGCTTGAGGCCAAGGACAAGTCTTGCAGTCCTGTTTGGGATTAGTTGCAGAGGGCGGAGAGTAGTGACAGGTAGATTTAGAAAGAGGCTGTTACAATAGTCCAACCAAGAGTGAACCAGAGCTTGGGATACCATGAGCTTCTGGGGGAAGGAGAGGAAAGGCAGAGTACCTCTGAGGAGGTGCAGTAGGAAGTTTGACTTTTTGGAGACCTCAGAGATGTGGGCAGAGAAGGAAAGGGTGGAGTCAAAGATGACCCCAAGCTTCTTAGCCTCGCAGGTGGGGGTAGGAGAGCGGCCAAGGGAAGCCGGCCAGAGAGTGAGGGGAAAGAATGGTGAAGGTGTGCCGATGAGGAGGATCTCCGTCTTGCTGGCATTCAGACAAAGATCATTGGCGGCACACAATCTTGAATGGCAGTTAGACAATCAGAGATGAGAGAGGGAGAGGAGGTGGCCGAGGGCAGCCTGAAAATGAGTTGAGTGTCGTCAGCGTAGCACTGGAAAATTGAGCAGAAAATGGCAATGCAGTGAACGAGAGTTGCCAGCTATTGGTTGAAAAGCCAGGGTGAGAGGTTAGACCACTGGGGAACACCACAGGTAGAGGAAGATAGATGATAGGAAGGACCCAAGTTGGACCTGGGAGGGTCGATCAGAGAGGAAAGAGGTCAGCCAGGCCAGAGCCTGATCAGTGATACCCAGGTTTTCACTGAGACGTTTGAACAGGATGGTATGGTTGACCGTGTTGATAGCAGAAGAGAGATCGAGGAGGATGAGGACAGAGGGAATGTTAGAGTCACGGTTGGAGAGCAGATCCTCATGGATCTTCAGGAGGGCAGTTTCCGTGCTTCTGGCAGCTCAGAAGACAGACTGGTGGTCATGGAGACAGCCAACAGAATTGGAATGAAGGTTAAGCTGAGAGATGGCCAACTTTTCCAGGAGTTTGCCCAGAAAGGTCATGGAAATTGGGCGAGAGTTAGCTGGACAAGAAGGATCAGCTGTGGGTTTCTTGAGAAGAGGATGCACATGGGAGTGCTTCAGAGGGGAGGGCAAGGATCGCTGCATGGCATACATCATAGTTGCAATGTTCATCACGATTGCAGTTGCACATCCCAGCATCTTGCTTCCCGGCACTTCGCCTTGAAACACGTGAATTTCAGAGGACAGCCGCTCTCCTTTGCATTGAAGCATTGTGCAGAATTTCCCATGGTTTATCACAGGACCCTTTGCAGCCCATTGAAAAACTCTTAGTTCTGGTGGTATCAACGTTGGGGGTTGAACCATTTTATTAAATTCGGACACACGCATGATGTTCAGCGTTGCGCCTCTCATTGATGAATTTGGCCTCATGATTACCCACCAACAAGGTGAAATCACTTGCAGGGGGTGCAACCAGATCAGTCATCGTATATACACAGTTATCTGTAGCCTCGCAGGTGGAGCGATGGGCACCGCCCTGTCACCTGGCAAACACGACTCACCAGATCTCTCCTGACAAGAATACCTCTTCTCGTTTCAGGTATGTCCATATGTAAGAGTATCATGTCGGACCATCATATTGTTGCCTGCCCCAGCTCTTGCAGGTACGGAGTTGCAGATAGCTGCTAGGTGGTTTTCCCTGTCGCAGTTGCTGCATTTTTGACCCAGTGCTGAGCACATCACTCCTTCCTCATGCGGAAAAGGCAAGCCACAACGGTAGCATCTTCCTCACGATCAGTACCTCTAGGGTGAGTGTTGACTGGGTACTGGTACTTCATTCCATGTAAACTTGGTATGTTTGTTCCTTCGTGGGCCCTTTACCAGTTTCTATTTGGGTCGCTTGGGCCTCTGTTCTAGCTTCCTTTCTGGCCATCACTAAAATTGTGGCAAGGGGAAGAGGTTCTTGCAGTCTTTTCCTTCTGAATGAAGACAATAGGCATCCTCCAATGATTTGGAGTCATGTGGCCTCTTGATTTGTGAACTTGTTAAAATAACAATGTCGGCTGCCCTTTGTTCCCCCTCATATTCGCTCTCACCATTGAATCGATGGCAGCATTGATAGAGCCCAAATACTCCACCAGAGTTGTTCAGATAAGGGGGCCACCACAACTCATCTCTTGGTATGCAGACGACAACACTATAGTCAGAGACCCTAAAGTTAATCTAGCCCCCATCATGCAAGACATAAATGATTTCTCCAGACACTCAAGGTATATAATAAACCCCACGGAGGTAATACCACTCCCACGCAAGGCAACTCATATGGGCCCAATGCTGGGCTTTCGCTGGTCTCCCAGAATGAGCTGGACGAAATTGACAGAGATATTATACAAGTGGCCTTGCTGCCCCTGATTTTGAACTCTATTACAACGCCGCCTAAGCTCAATTTGCAAGGTACTGGTTGACTACTGCCGAGAAACACGCACATCTCCAAGTCGAAAAATATGCAGCCACTCGTCACCTGTGGCCCTCCTACCCCTCTGAACCAGAAACTCACCCATTCATAAATTACATCATGACACCAGATGGGATAACATGTGGCATCTCCATGCTATACAAAACAGTGCAGTCTTATTCCCCATCTGGTAATAATATGAAAGCAACATGGGAGAGAGATCTGGGCATGGCACAGGACGATACGCAATGGACCCGGTATTGCCAACTCACAACTAATACAATTTAAAGTTCTGAATCACCTGCACTACGCCCCCAAAGAATTGGCAAAATTCAACGAGAGCAACACTGCCAGGTGTCCAAAGTGTCAGGTTGCAGAAGCCGACTCATTCCATATGTATTGGGCGTGCCGACCCATACTGGAGTTCTGGGAAAAGGTGGCACAAAACCTCAGTGATATACTAGACATCCCTATACCTCCTACTCTACGGAAATACCTGCTAGGTGACATTGGAAAGGTATCCATTAAGCAGCAAAGGTTATTCAACCTAGCCTGTGTAATAGCGAAACGTAACATTTTGAGAAATTGGAAAGCTAAAACCGCCCCCTCAGCACAGATGTGGCTCAGAGACCTAACCTATATTAATGAATGTGAAGAGGGCTTTGTCGCGCCCACAAGCAGGCCCAAGGATATAAGGGCCCCATTCCGCGCATATCTAGCTGGGTTGCGCGAGTCTTCCCAGGCACCCCTGGGAATCCCGTAGCTATATGCATTGAAATGCTGTATGGTATTTGAATTGAATATAACTGTGCAATGAACCACAAGATAACTGAAATGTATGATGTAACATGATTTCAACCATCAATTTAAAAAAGTTTAAAAAAGAAAATCACAATAGGCCACTAGCTTGCCTAGGCTGGTTGCAAAGGCATCCATGGACTCGCTGGTAATATGGCAGGTAGTTGTCGCTCATGATCGATATTTCTTTGCGGGTCGAAATACAGTCTTAGGGGCATCTTTCAGGCCAGTGTATGAGTCAATTTGATCTGGAGGGAAAGTGGGCATGAGGTTTTCCGCTTTGCCTCCCACTAAGTAGATCAAAAGCCTCCTGGAAAATTTGTCTGATGTATTCTCATTGTAAGGCGTCAGACAGTTCTCAAACCGCCGCAACAAATGCTGCCAATTTGGGCCCAGGGCTTGATGATCACTTATTGACACAGGTAGTATAGCTCAGTGGCAACGTGCTTGTCTTGGAAGCAAAATGACACAGAGCAAAACAGGTTTGAATCACGGGTCTGCGCTTAGAAACCTCTTTGGTATTAAGCATGTTACAAAAAACCAAGGATTATTATAAATTATGTCGGAATGACGAAATAAAGCTGCACTTGATGCGTCCTCAACATCATCAATATTCGACATTTCACTGACCTCATTGTTTAGAGCAGTACTGATGGGGCTGAACACAGGAGATGGTTTATTTATTTGTGTATCGCCTTAGACCCAGGGGTAATAGGGCGCTTAGGTAAATGGTTACAGGATACACTTTATACATTTGGATATATTTTACAGTTTATACAATTTATACAATTTAGAAACCAGTATAGATTGGCTCTATCTATAGAATTGTTCCAGGTGATTTGTAGATGCTTGCTTGTGGTCCTGACATGGGCTTATTTGTTTATATATTGTATTAAGTTGATTGCCTAGATCCATAGGAAATCAGAATAATTCTATTGCTAATAACTTTCGACTTGCATGGATTTAGATGATATTTTGCAAAGAAAATGTATGTCATGCCCCCCCCCACTGCCTCCTCAGACTGGAAATTTTGGGGAAGATGTGTCGAAAAAATGATTAAGAAAGGAAAATAAACACTATTTTGGGTCTATTGCCATTCACTTTCCCATAGAGAAAAAGACAAAATCATATCACGCTGACGCACAAAAACCACTGGACAGAATTAGACCAAATAGGAACACGTTTTTAAAATAGTTGTGTCAGGAATACATCTCGCTGGCCTTCTCCCACTTCACGCACACCCTCAGTGATTCCCAGTACCTCCCAGTATTTTACTCGCTCCTCCATGGCTCATGCAGCTTCAGCCCCCGCTCTAAGTAAAACACGTAAAACAATAAGAACATTGCTCACATCCCCAGCGCCTTCCCTTTCAGTCCGACAACACTGGGGATTGTCATGGAATCGGTGGTTGCCTGTACACAAGCGCTCTAGATTACACCATGTTCAACGTCCTGCCACATGATGCCTTTCAGCTGACGTTGATTTAAGCACTGCCCAATGCCACTAGCACTGCTTCTGAATTTGTTTTCTTCAAGCCCTAACATACTACGGATCTTGTTTTTCCTGACTCTGACCCATTTTGCTTCCGGACTCCGATTGCGCAACCCTGGCTCGTAATTCTTGGTACTGCTTTGATATTCTGTTTCTCTGACCTCGGAACGCTGATTGAATCCGTTTTGCCTGACATCCTGTTACCTGATTTCGCTCGGAACTTTGCTGACTTGGAACACTACCTGGATTTGTCCTTGCCTCACGTCTGGTTATGTTTCTGCTTGGAATGTTACTGACTTCGGAACGTCTTTTGGATCTGACTCGCTGCAACGTTTGTTTGTTATTGTGTTCACAGACTTTGGACATTTAAAACATCAACTTGTGTGCTCGAACTAGAGACTGCCACTAGGCACACTGTAGGCCTCCGGTGTTGGATTTGGATTTTGGAATTTTTGATTGCTACACCACTGACTGCCGCTGCTGGGAACTTCCATCACATCGTATCCCTGTTTCTCAAGCCTCCTGTTACATCCTGGGTAAGACCATTTTTCTCACCTTCCTGTTTATGGTCTGTGTGATTTCGTAGTGTCATCTTCCCTTGACTTTGTTTTAAAACATATTGTGGTTTATCTGCAGGATCATGCCTGCTTGTTGCATTAAAATCATAGACAACTTAAAGACACAGACCCACACAGTCTCTCTCTCTCTCGATATAGTGCCTATACATAGTGCCTATACACAACTATCGTACTCGGTCTAATGACAATTTTATTTATTTATTCCAACAAACAACACAAACCAAACTTGAAGTACATGTAATAAGATTTTGGCTATACATCGCTTCATCATGTCCACTGCTTCTCCCGCATTTCTCCCCCCCCCCCTTCAAAGCCTACTCTCCTTCACATCCTACCTCTGCGCCTTGTGATAGGGATTCCTCTTCCATGGTTTCTATTAAGTCCCGATCACTTGACCAGTCTTGCGTAGGCCCAAATAACTCCGCTATTAGTTGTTTCCAGGCTATCAGGGTCTCAGCCTCCTCCCCCCCTCCCCCGTCCCCCCTGGCATTACTTGCTTCTTGCCATACTGTAGTTTCGGCCTCAGCCCATTTCTGTAGGTCTCTCCACCATGCTTCTATCCGTGGTTTATGGCATGCCCTCCACCCCATAGCAATTCTCCTCTTTGCAAGTACGTATGCACCATTCCGGCGTTTTGTTCATCACATTTGGGGCATGATTATCGGTCTGCATTTTTGAATTTGGCTGTCCTCTGGGGTGTCATATATGCCCTATGAGTTATGTATAGTTGTATCTGTTGTAGCCTGGCATTTCTCGATACTTTTTTGTGGTACCCTTGGGCTCGTTCCCACATCCCATCGCTCATTGGGGCACCCACTTCCTCTTCCCAGTCCCGTCGCAGCTGTACCACCTCCTTCCCCACTTTAGACATCATCAGCTCATATATTCTAGATATTTCGTGTCCCCCTTCTGCTATGTCATATATGGTGTTTATGGTGGCGTCCGGTTCTTCTTCTAGTACTGCTTCGGACCATGTCTCCTTGATTTGCCTCACCACCCTATGATATGTTATATACTGGCCCGTGTGTAATCCGGTTTCCTCCCCCAGCACTTCATAATCCCTTATTTTCCCCTCCTGCCATATGTCACCCATTGTCGCTATTCCCACCGGCTCCCAGTGTTTCCTGATCATCATTCTCAGTTGCTTTTCTTTTCCCGCCAGCACCACTACTGGCACCTGCGGGGAACACAGGGATGAACTCTCCATTACCTGACAGGCCCTGCGCCACATCTCCCACCCAAGTATCATCTTTGGGCGCCCTCCCATATCCGATTTGGGCAGCCACATAATTTCTTTTAGGAAGAATGGGGCACAGTCAAGTCGGAACAGCCTGGACTCTGAGGTTGGCTCTTCAGAGAGCCATTTAGCTACATATTGTAGCTGACTTGCTATGTAATAAATTTCATAGTTTGGCAGTTTTATACCTCCTTTCTCGTATGAGTTTTGTAGCTTCCAAAGGGCCACTCTGTTCCTCGTCCCATGCCAAAGGAATTCCCTACATATGCCATTTATCCTAGCAAAGAATCGCCTTGGTATCAGGTATGGGATGTTCCCAAAATAGTGCAAAAGTCTTGGTCGGACCACCATTTTCAGCATTGCCCCTCGCCCCATCATCGCCAAGGGGAGCTTCACCCAGAACTTCATGCTATTCTCGATTTTCTTAATCGCTTGCTCAGTATTATGTTGGTGTTCCTCTTCCACCGCATGGTATATATCTATCCCAAGATATCGAAACGTGCTTACCTCCCATGGTATCTGTAGTACCGGTAGCTGCTCTAACGGAATCCCCTTATACCTGCCCAGTGGAAATATACATGATTTTTGGGGGTTCGCGGCTATACCAGACAGCCTTGCGAATCTATCCATCACTTCCAGAACATACTGGAGGTTTTCTTCCGGGTAACATAAATACAACAACATATCGTCAGCGTACAACGAAATTAAATGCGGTTCCCCTCCTATGGTGATGCCTATCATGTCATACTGTTGCCTCAGATATATCGCCAGGGGCTCTATGGCCAAGATATACAGCATGGGAGACCACGGGCATCCCTGCCTGGTGCCTCTGCTGAGTCGCCATCTCTCTGCTATCACTGCTCCTATTTAACTCTGGCCAGTGGCTGCTATATAACATTCTAGCCCATTTGAGATACCCAGGTCCTATTCCATAGCCGGCCAGGGCTGCAATCAGCCATGGCCAGTTAACTGAGTCAAAGGCCTTTATTGCGTCCATCTATACTATTGTCATTTCGCCCGCATCCTCATTTGCGTGCTCTATGACTCAAAATGGCCTAAGATTATTGGATATGTTCCTGTTTGGGACATAGCCAGTCTGGTCAGGGTGCATTAATTTACCAATGATCCTCCTCATTCTGTTTGCCAAGACCGCTGTTAATATTTTGCTGTCCTGATTCAGCATTGATAGGGGTCTGTATGAGCCACAATCATGTCCAGGCTTATTGGGTTTGGGAAGTTGTATGATGACCGCCTCTCTAAGGGACTCTGGTAGCCTTCCTACTTCATATGCCTCATTCAGCATCTCTAAAGTGGGGGAAGCACCTCATGCTTGTACGTTTTGTAAAATTCACTAGGGAGTCCATCAGTCCGCGGGGTGTTGTTGGTGGGCAGCTGCCTCACTACCTCTTCTAATTCCTCTAGAGTAATCTGAGCATCCAGCTCCTCTCGCTCTTCTGCGCTAATCTGTGGCAGTCCTATGTCCTCCAGTGTTTCTTCTATTTCCTTGCAATCACTTTCCTCATCTCCGCACAGGAGTTGGTAATAATCTGGGAATTCCTGATTAACTCCTTCTTGGGTGTCCACTATGCACCCATCATCCTTCATTATCGTTCTAATTGTGGGTCTGGGGGGTCTCACTCTTGTATAGTCATGCCAGGGCCCTTCCTGGTTTGTCCCCACCTGCATGCAGTCTCTCTGTGTATTTTTTGTAGTTGAGGTTGTACAATCTCTCCCAATGCCCCGCGCATTTCTGTTGCAGCCTGCGTATTGCTTCATTATCTTCCTTGGTGTTACCTCCCCTTCTTAGCGCTGTTTCTAGCTCCTTCTCCGTGTCTTGTAGTTCGGCTAAGATCTCTCCTTGTAGTCCCTTGGACTTAGCTATAGCTATCCCCCTCATTACCACTTTAAAGGCCTCCCAGAGCATGCCCACCGTCTCTAAGCTGCCATTATTGATCTCAGAATAGCTTATTATTTCCTCTCTCATGTTCTCCCTAAAGATGGTATCCTTCAGCGCCTCTGCTCTGAGGCACCATGTCGGTATCTTTGCTCTAGGGGGTCGGTATTGCCACCCCAGTATTAGCAGCGAGTGGTCTGAGAGGACCCTAGCTCTATATTCCGTCTGCGTTGTCTCCGTCATTAACTTCTGTGTGGCGAACATGTAGTCCAGCCTGGTGAGTAAATTCTGTGGAGCTGAATAGTGCGAATATTGTCTTTTCTGTAGGTGGTACGCCCTCCATACATCCTCGAACCCGAAATCCATCAACAGTGACTGCAACGCTCTGGCGGCCGGGGTGGTTCTATCTATTTTACCATCTGATCTGTCTAACTTGGGATTTAATGCACAATTAAAGTCTCCTCCCCAGATCACCGCCCCCCCCTAAGCACATGCTGAGCTTATTACATAAGGTTCTAAAATATGCCGCTGTGTCCTGGTTCGGGGCGTACGTATTTATAATGCTTATTTCCGTTTTCCACCAGCCCTCTTATTATGACCATCCTCCCGTCTGCTTTGACTGTAGACTTATAGCGGAAATGGGACATGTGGCGCTACCCAAGTAATCACCTCCCTAGCATAAGCCGAATATGACGCACCTACAATGGTTCCCCCTCCACTTGTTCGGGATCACCTCCATCTTTTCTTGTGTGAGGTGAATCTCCTGCATCAGGGCTAGATCGATTTTCCATCTACGTAGGTACATCATGACCTTATTCCTCTTTAGGTAGCTATTGAGCCCTCTGACATTCCAAGTGATTACTTTAAGGTCCCGCATGATGGGTTAGGATCCCACTCCTCCCTCCACAGGTGCAGTCCCTATCTAAGCGTATTTACATTTCGTGTAGGCTCGTTCCCCAACATAAACTACTACAAACTATAAACACCTCAAATTCCCCAAATTCCCTCCCTCCCTCCCTCCCACCTCCCTTCCCAGCCCCAACTCGCTTCCCCCTGTCCCCCCCCACCCCAACTCCCACCCCAACTGTTGCCCAGCTCCATCCCTGGATCTCAGGCACCCCCACATCTAGCCCCTTTCCGGCAAGAGCCCGTACTCACGGCTTAGCAGGGAGATGTCGCCCTAATGGCGATCCTACTACTCTAACTCCTGGGGGGCAGGTTGTCTCCATCTTCTGCTCCTATTTTGTGCTTCAAACTGAGCGCGCTTAATGCTACCCAATTTACTTTGCATTTTATATTCTAGTCCAACAAGTCCAAGTTTCCCACGTTACAATTTTCGTTATTATCTTTTCTAGCCACACCCCTGTTATCTGTAGGGCAGTCTCTTCCCCGGACGACTCCTCCCCGTCTCTTTATCATGCATGGTGTATCCCCTTCACTTATCGTGATCCTCGCGGCTCGTCCCGCTCCGGACATCCCTGCGTATCCAGCCATGTCGCTGCGTCCTCTGGGGCGTCGAACAAATACGCCTTGCCTTTGTTTAAGACTTTAAGCTTCATGGGGTACAAAAGCATGTATTTGATCCCAGCTGTGCGCAGTCTCCTCTTGATCGCCACATAGCTATAACATTGTCTCTGCACCAGCATGGTGTAGTCAGGGTATGCAGGGACAGTTGCAGATGCCCTTTTTATCGTCCTACCTTTGCAAAAGAACTCCAAGATCTTCTCTCTAGCCCTGTAGTTCAGGATCTTTGCTATGTTTGCCCGAGGTGGGGCTCCGGGTTGTGGTTTCCTCAGCAGGGCCATGTACGCCCGTTCTACTGCAAATCCTTATGAGAGCTTGCTGGCTCCTATTTCCTGTAGAATCATATTCTCTACATAGTCCGTTGGGACTTGGCCCTCCTCCCCCTCCGGCAGGCCAACCACCCGTATGTTACGTCTCGCTCTCCCCTTGGCCTCCTCCGCACGGTTCTCCAAGTTGGCCACTGTTTGGGAGAATTCTCATCTTATGGCTAATTTCCCTTACCTATAGAGTCCCCCAGCAGCTTTGCTGGATTTGAAGGTTTTTTTTTTCTCCTGCTAAGAGTGAGACTCTTTTTCCAACTCTTAGGCATTTTTGCTATGTGTGTTCTAGGCTATTTTTGTGTTTAATGTCTATGGGGTTTTTCTCACCCCCATAGGGACCATCTTTATCCACATGTGTTACACAGCACCCTCCGTGCAGTGACACAGGAGTGTCGTAGCGACCCCCAACCATAGACTCCATACCCTGGGACTGACTACTGTCTCCCAGAGCATGTAAAGTCCCCATTGACTTTACTAGTCAATTTTTATGAACTAAACCAGTACAACCCATCTTACTATGGAGGTACTGGGAAGGGTTAATAGTTTTTCCCTGGTGTTCATTTTCGAGAGGGTACCGTACAGTCCCTCTCTTAAAGGTTTCTGGCTGGTGGCAGTGGTTACTACCAAATATATTCGACCGCAAATATTTCCCTATGGGATTTTCCCATTGTTCGAGGCTACCACATTTACTGAAGGCCTCTAACATACCGCCAGTTTATTTTTATATTAAATTTACTCCAGTAGGTTTTATTTGCCAGAACTTTAATATAACTTTTTTCTCGTGTCTTTCTCTAAACTCCTGTAACGCTCACCAGGTATCCACGGGGACGTCACTCAGCCTGTTCTGACCTCTTACGACCTCAAACCCTTCCCTGGAGTCTACTCGACTGGAGACTGGGCCTGAAACACAGGAGTGGTAAAGTTTAACTCCCTATTGTCTCTGTGTGCTTAACCCCCTTCTTCCCCGGGGTCCATCTCTTCCCTTTGATCCACAGCTCATCTAGTTTTCTTGGAAAGTGTGCTCTCTGTCCTGCTTTCAGCGCAGGGGCGCGTTGATTGATGTGGGCTCGTTGCTGCCTAATTACTTCACTGGCAAGAATCCGACAGGTAAGTATAATGAGTCTTTTGAACAGTTCTCTAACTTTGTTCCTTTCCTTCCTTAGAAGATGGCGGGCGTCCGGGGATGGCGACGTGCTGCTGAGATGAGTAGCGCTGAAGGTGAGTGAGAGGGCGATGCGCGATGCGACCCTTTCGTATTTGTATTGAACTGAGTTCTTTTTCTGTGTCTTTTAGGTGCAGCAATGTGGATGCCGGTTATGAAGAAGAAATGCGATCAGTAAGCGTGGTAGGCAGCAACTCTAGATCTTTCAACGCTAACCTGCAGTGTCTTTTCCCTCTTGCAGATGGATGAGAAGTCCCAGAGACAGAGTTCCCCCAGAGCGGCTGGGATTCAGGTTAGCGTTTGAAGCTCGTACATTTTTTAAAAATAAGCGAAGATTTGCTGAATGCCTTTTTTCTGTTCTTTTCCCTTAGGAAGCGGCGTGCCGGGATGGGAATGACACCGCCGAAGATGACCGCAGAACAGAAGAAGCGATGAATGATGGGCAGAAGCGCTGCATGGTAAGGCAGTGTTCTTGTTCTGGCAGGAGCAGAGCGCAGAAGAAAGATTCAGGCCTACTGGAGACCGATCCGAACACGGTGAGTGTCACGCTGCAGGTGCAGAAAACACAAAGCATGTTTCTCAGCCTGGGCGTGGCTTAAATAGTCTCTGGGTATCCCAGGTGTCTCTGGGCTGAACCTCACCCAAATGACTAGACTGCACATGCAGTTCTGGGAACCGAAATATGTGGCGCCATTCATCTTCTCCCCATCAATGCACTACAAGTCCAATCCCCAATGTTATCCTATGGGAGTGAGTGAGTCGGGTGCCACAAGCGCCAAGTCTGACTCCAAGCGGGTCTTTGGAGCAAGGGAGAGGCCCTTGAGGGCCATGTAGGTGATCTTGGCGTGGCTCCAGCCTGACATCTTGGAGGGCTGGGGACATGAGGGGCAGGAATCATGACAACGCCTAACCCAGGTCGGGGATCCTTTGTTCGTCCTTTTGGCGGGCTTCAGCCAAGAAGCCCTCCTTTCGGCGCCACTGAGTCTGGGGTGGGTCCATTGTGTGGGAGGGGGAGTAGGACCCCCAGACAGGGTTGCCTCAGCAACCCAGGTCGCACTCTGTCCTGATAGGCTGGAGGGTCTCCCGCCAAAATGACCACTCACTGTGTGAGTGACAGCTAGGCTGTATGAATGGGGATCTTTTTGCATAAAAGCAGGGTCCTGAGGACTGGAAGAGCAAGACATCGCCACTGGAACTAAGAAGCCGAAGAGGAGAGATGCCAAAGACATCTGCAACGACTGAACCACCGGTGAAGCCCTGCTGCAGCGTCTCACCACTTTTTTCCACACGACGAGAGAAGATCTTCATCTGAAAGAGCCTTCTTCCCTTGAGCTGGTGGGGCCAACCAGTTTGCCAATCGCCTTCCTGGACCTGCCCTGGTCGAATCACCAGTACCCTGTACTCAGAGACCGGATAGCCAGGCACCTGTCCACCCGGACCCCGATTTAAAGGAGCGTAAATTTTATTCGTTGGGCAGCACCGCGGCTGGTTTCATCCCTGGGTAGTGCAGTAACTCGAGCCTTCCTCCACGAAGAGAGCCTCTCTTCCTCTGCTGGATCCTCTGAACTGCAGAAACAACCAGGAACAACCGCCACCGCAGGAGCCACTTCTTCATAATAAGGTACATTGTTCCGCCAGGCCGCCCTTTTCGCGTGGTAGTGCTAAAGGTGTTTTAAATCCTTTACCTACCTGTTGGGTTGGCCGCCCCTATCCTCTAAACATTGTCTTTCACCTTCTGCATCCACCTTTTCGAATCGTTAACCAAAGACCTGACTGCAGCTACAAGAACATTTTGCTCCTGGGCCCTTTGCCCTGTACCACTGACTCTGGCATAGGCCTATTGACTCTGGCTAAATTTGTTAGAACTGCCTTCTCTAGATAGCTTCTCAACTAGTACTGTGTTGGTGCACCTACTTCTTATAACCACCTTTTCCTTCCCACTTTTTAAACTTGTGAAGTGCCATTTTGCTCGGTTTTCATTTAAGTATTCTAAAGTACTGCCTTGCCTAAACTTGTTCACAAACTTATGGGAAGTGTTGCTAGGGTGTGTAAGAAGATATTCATGTATAACTTGTACTTTACCTCCCTTGTGAGAAATTGCCGGAGTGCCATTTGTGTTTGGTTTTCACTGTGCCGTTGTGCTCAGTTTTCACTCTTGCTCAAACTGGTCTACAATTTAACTAGGGAGTTGAGTATACTTTTCTTGACTGAATTTAACTTGCTTTATTAACTGTGATTAATGTGTTGAACTAGAAGTGTGTAAAATAAATATATATTTTTTTTTAATACAAAGCTTTGGTCAGTGTTCCCTTGTACCAGAGCACTGTAGCCCTATTGTGTAAACTCTGAATACTGCTCATCTCCCTCTTGAGATGAGTCTGACTGCTTAGCCACAGCTACCAACTACATCTTTGTGGTACAGACTGATACCAAAGGGGATTTATTGCTCATACCTGTAGTCTTAATCTTCTGTAGTGCTCCCTAAGGGAACTGCACAGGATTCTGCCTAACACTGGTATATATCGGTGAAGATAAATGTATTGGATTTACATTTTAGTATGCTGCTAGTACCTTGGTTCAATTAACCACAAGGCAAACAATCACAACATTTTTATTTTAAACTAAGTCAAAGTATGGAAAGTTACAGCCAGGGGACCCTCCTTACTAATACTGCTGATTATTTAAGGGATCTGTGTAGATAGAAAGGTCCTCCTATCAAAGGCAAGAAATCAGAAATGATTGATAGACTGTTAGAAAAAGAAAGTCTGGATAGTGGTGCTCTAGTGCCTACTACTCCAGCAAATGTAGCAAACATTGAGGATAATGTTGAAAATGTTATTGTTGAAGCAGATGAGGAAGAGGAGGATAACAATGTCACCCCCTCTGGCCCTCTGCCTGCTCAAAGGCCTCAACCTGTGGCTACTGGACCATTGTCAGGTCCCACATTAAGTCCTGAATTTATCACTCTAGAAAAAATGAGACGAGCTGGAATTCAAAAGAATTAGTGCCCAAACTGAAAAGAGACATCAAGAACTAAGGCTCAAAGAAATGGAGCTCAATCATGAGCTAGAGATGAAGAAATTGTCTTTGGAAAATGCTTCTCTCCCCGAATCCTCTAGATCTTCCAGTCCAAAAAGGACCCCAGATGCCTAAAGAGATTGTGGGTACGTATGAACCTAAGTTGGATATATTAGATTAGTTAACTATGTTTGAATACAATCATGGGCTCCAGGATATCACAGGGAATCAGTTGATCCTTTGGTTATTCTCTAGGCTCCCCCCTGTTGAATCTGATGTGGTAATGGAGTTGGGGGAGGTGGATAGGATGGATTGTGAATGTGTGAAACTAGCTTTGATATCTAGATTTGGGAAGACTCCTTCCCAGTACCTTAAGAGGTTTATGACCCTCAAAAAGCATGATAGTACCCCTTGGGCTACTTGGGTGAATGAGTGTTTGAAGAACTTAGAGGGATGGATTAAAGGCTACAGAGTTACACTTATGAAGGAATGAGAAATCTTGTAATTTTGGAGTCTATCTATGATGCCTGCTCTCCTGAGCTCAGACAGCACTTTGCTGATTCAAAAGAACTAGATTCTAAGAAACTAGCTAAGGCTGCTGACTTGTGGGTTGCCAACAGGGCTACTCACAAGGATTCAGGGGTCACTCAGAAAAAGGATGAGGGAAAGCAGCCTAAGAAAGACAACAAAGAGAATTCAAATAATTCCAATTCCAAAGAGGGCCCCAAACAAAATTCTAAGGGTAAGCCCCAAGGGAACCCTAATCAGGCTATTGTACCTTCTGGTCCCAGACCAGAAGGAGGTCAGAACCAGCAACCATTCATAAAGACATTTGGGAAATGTTATGTTTGTGGCTCTACTGATCACGTGAAAGGGGATCCCAGATGTAAGGGTAAACCTTAAGGGGTCCACACTGTCTCCTTAGCTTTCACGCTAGAGGAGGAAGTACATATGGCCAGTGGAAACTTTCCACTACTAGCTGAAGACCCCATCAGAGTCTCAGCTAGTGTATCTTTAGTATCCCTAGGGTTGTGGAAACAACAGAATTTAGATGTGTATAATTCTATCCCTCCTAATACTAAAGAGTTTTATAAAGACAGTGTCCTAGTCAATGGTCAGGAGACTCCTGTCATTAGAGACACTGGGGCCAGCATAACTGTGGTGGACACATCTTTTTTCAAGGTGGAGGATGTAGCTAAGGCACCCAAATGCCTCACCAAGTTAGCTGGAGGGCCTGTGCAGATGTTTCCCCAATTACCAGCTCTCATTCAGTGCAATGAAATGACTGAGGATACCTGTTAGTGTGCAATCTGAAGTGCCTGGAAGGGTTCTTTTAGGGAATGACCTTAAGGAACTGGGGGTAGTGTCAAGTACTCCCAGACCTTCCAGCAAAAGATTGTAGGAGCTCACCAGACCTGCAAGGGAGAGGACCTTGAGGGGCTCTCCTGCGGAGATGATAGAAAAAGAAAATCACTCCTACTCCACTGGAGTTACTAACTGCTATTTCAAAGCAACCAGAAGCAAAGGGGAAACCCAAGACTTCAAAGAAGAAACCAGCAGAAAGCACTCCAGTGCTGCCAACCAGGAAATCTCCTAGGTTGTTAAAAATCACACCTGTAATTCCTCCTCCAGCTGAGGCTGAGAGTGAGGTTCAACCCTGTGCAGTTGAACTAGAGCCTGAGGACTCAGATCTAGTAGAAGGCCAGGAACTCATTGGAGATCTTGACCCTGTGGACTATCCTGAGCTGCAGTCTTTACTGGCAGAAGATGGCCCCAACAGGGCAGGCTTCAGTAGGGGACAAAGAGAATGTCCCAATCTGGAAGGTCTTCGCCACCAGGCAGCTTCTCAGCTTGAAGGGCAAGAGCCTGGGAAGTATAGGTTGCACTGGGAAGATGGCCTCTTCTACTGTGAACCAGCCGAGTCAATCACTGGAGACTATAAAAGACTTGTAGTGCCCCAAGAAAACAGACTCCAATTCTTGCAACTAGCCCATGAGATACCTTTGGCTGTCCACTTGAGTTTCAAGAAGACCATGGAAAGGCTCTCCCTCTACTTTTATTGGCCTAAAATGGGGGCAGAGGTAGATAAGTATTGAAAGAGTTGCCACACTTGCCAAACTTCTGGTAAGAGTGGTGCCAAGAACGTGGCACCCTTAGTGACTATCCCTGTGGTGGAAGTACCTTTTGAGAGGGTAGGAATCTACATTGTTGGTCCCCTTGATCCTCCAATATCTTCATGCAACAGGTTTATACTTGTTGTAGTAGATCATGCTACTAGGTACCCTGAAGCAATTCCGATGAGAACTGCTACAGCTCAGGCTGTAGCTAAGGCCCTCCTTGGAATTTTTACCAGGGTTGGGTTTCCTAAGGAGGTAATATCCGACAGTGGGTCAAATTTTATGTCCCACTACATGAAGGCCATGTTGAAAAACTGTGGAGTTACCTATAAGTTCTCAACAGCATACCACCCTCAGACAAATGGGTTGTAGAAAGGTTTAACAGAAACCATGAAGATCATGAAAGGAGCTTTAGAGGATCCCCTTGAGAAAAAGTGGGATCTCCTACTGCCATGCCTTCTCTTTGCATATAGAGAAGTCCCTCAGGAGGGAGTGGGTTACAATCCCTTTGAACTTCTCTATGGCCATCCGGTCAGAGGTCCATTGGCCCTGATCAAGGAGGGGTTGGAGAGTGCTCCTTCCCCCTCACCAGTCAGAGTTACTGACTATGTGATAGGACTCCGGAGGAGAATGTCACACATGATGGCTGAAGCAAGTGATAACTTGAAAGCTGATCAGGCTTTGGTGAAGCATTGGCATGACCAGAAGGCCAACATGGTTGAGTTCGCTCAAGACCAGCTAGTTCTTGTTATGATACCAACAAGGCAGAGGGCCTTGCAGGACAAATGGATGGGATCCTTCAAGATTGTGGGAAAACCTGGAGAGGTGAACTATCTGGTGGACTTTAGCAATCCTAAGGATGCTCCTAGAGTCTTTCACACAACCGTCTAAAAGCTTATGTCTCGAGACCAGAACCGGGAGCCTTGCTTCGAGCTTCAGCTCAAGAAGAGGAGGAGAGTGAACCTCTACCCGACCTCCTGAGAGCCAAACCTTTAGATGAGAAAGTAGAATGAGTTCATCTCTCTTCTAATCTGACACCTGAACAACAGGCGGAGTGCAAAGTTTTGTTAAATCAATTTGCACCTCTGTTTTCTCTAGCACCAGGCTTGACCCCTTGGGGCCAACATGATATTAATACTGGTGACTACCTGTCAAAAGCAGGGGTTACAGGATGTCGGAGAATGTCAGAACCTCATCAAAGGAGAGGTCAAAAAGATGCTTGATCTCGGGGTAATGGAGCCCTCTACTAGTCCATGGTCTAGCCCAGTTGTGTTAGTACCAAAGGCAGGATCCAAGGAGTTGAGATTCTGTGTGGACTATAGAGCCCTAAATGCAGTCACTAAGACTGATGCCCATCCTTTGCCAAGGACAGATGAGCTGGTGGATAGACTTGGTTCAGCCAAGTTCCTCAGCACATTTGATCTCACGTCAGGCTATTGGCAAATAGCCCTGACTGACCATGCCAAGGAGAAAACTGCATTCTCCACGCCAGTTGGCTTATACCAATTTAAGGTTATGCCTTTTGGACTAAAGAATGCACCTGGAACATTCCAAAGGATGGTTAATCAGGTTCTGAATGGGATGGAGGACTTCTGCAGGGCATACTTGGATGACATTGCATTGTTCAGCCCTACTTGGAAAGAACATGTTGACCACCTAGGATATGTTTTGCAGGCTCTGGAACAGTCCCATCTGACCATAAAGGCAAGCAACTGTCAAATTGGTCAGAGTAAAGTGGTCTACCTTGGGAATGAGGTAGGAAGAGGTGTAATAAGGCCTTTTTCTCAGCAAGATTGAAGCTGTACAAAATTGGACAACCCCTTCTACTCAAACCCAAGTGAGAGCCTTCCTAGGCCTCACTGGGCACTACAGGAATTTCATTGAGAACTATGGCTCTATAGCTTCTCCTCTGAATGTGATTTCCTCTCCAAAATTCCCTAAAAAGGTAAAATGGAATGAAGAGTGAAATCAGGCCTTTGAAAGCCTGAAGAAAGCCCTTTGTCAAGCTCCAGGTCTCAGAGCTCCGGACTACCACCAACCCTTCATTGTGCAGACAGATGCTTCTAATATAGGTATAGGTGCAGTACTCAGTCAACTGGATGAGAAAGGTAGGGAGCACCCCATTTGCTTCATCAGTAGAAAACTGAAGGAAACGGAAACAAGCTGGGCAACTATTGAGAGAGAATGTTTTGCCATTGTGTGGTCTTTGAAGAAGTTTAGACCATACTTGTATGGATCTACTTTCATCATTCAAACAGACCACCAACCCTTGAGATGGTTGATGCAAATGAAAGGGGAAAACCCAAAACTGCTAAAATGGTCAATCTGCCTCCAAGGGTTTGATTCTACCATTGAGCACAGGTCAGGATGTCACCACCAAAATGCTGATGGTCTCTCTAGGGTGTTTATAACCGACTAGAGGTAAGACTCATCCAGGAGTGGATTAGATCCTCCTGTCCCTTAGTCTGGGGGGGGGGGCGAGTGTTAGGGAGAATTCTCATTTTATGGCTAATTTCCCTTACCTATAGAGTCCCCCAGCAGCTTTGCTGGATTTGAGGGTTTCTTTATTCTCCTGCTAAGAGCGAGACTCTTTTTCCCACTCTTAGGCATTTTTGCTATGTGTGTTCTAGGCTATTTTTGTGTTTAATGTCTATGGGGTTTTTCTCACCCCCATAGGAACCATCTTTAGCCACGTATTACACAGCACCCTCCGTGCAGTGACACAGGGGTGTCATAGCGACCCCCAACCATAGACTCCATACCCTGGGACTGACTGTCTCCCAGGGAATGTAAAGCCCCCATTGACTTTACTAGTCAATTTTTATGAACTAAACCAGTACAACCGATCTTACTGTGGAGGGCCTGGGGAGTGTTAATAGTTTTTCCCTGGTGTTCATTTTCGAGAGCGTACCGTACAGTCCCTCTCTCAAATGTTTCTGGCTGGTGGCAGTGGTTACTACCAAAAATTCGACCGCAAATATTTCCCTATGGGATTTTCCCACTGTTCGAGGCTACCACATTTACTGACAGCCTCTAACATACCGCTTGTTTATTTTTATATTAACTTTACTCCGGTAGGTTTTATTTGCCAGAACTTTAATATAACTTCTTTCTCGTGTCTTTCTCTAAACTCCTAACCCAGGTCGGGGATCCTTTGTTCGTCCTTTTGGCGGGCTTCTGCCAAGAAGCCCTCCTTTCAGCACCACTGAGTCTGGGGTGGGTCCATTGTGTGGGAGGGGGAGTAGGACCCCTGGACAGGGTTGCCTCAGCAACCCAGGTCGCACTCTGGCCTGATAGGCTGGAGGGTCTCCCGCCAAAATGACCACTCACTGTGTGAATGACAGCTAGGCTGTATGAATGGGGATATTTTTGCATAAAAGCAGGGTCATGAGGACTGGAAGAGCAAGACGTCGCCACTGGAACTAAGAAGCCGAAGAGGAGAGAAGCCAAAGACATCTACGATGACTGAACCACCGGGGAAGCCCTGCTGCAGCATCTCACCACTTTTCTCCACACGACGAGAGAAGATCTTCATCTGAAAGAGCCTTATTCCCTTGAGCTGGTGGGGCCAACCAGTTTGCTAATCGCCTTCCTGGACCTGCCCTGGTTGAATCGCCAGTACCCTGTACTTGGAGACCGGATAGCCAAGCACCCGTCCACCCCGACCGCAATTTAAAGGAGCGTACCCTTTTATTCGTCGGGCAGCACCGCGGCTGGTTTCATCCCTGGGTAGTGCAGTAACTCGAACCTTCCTCCATGACGAGAGTCTCTCTTCCTCTGCTGGATCCCCCGAACTGCAGGAACTACCAGTAACAACAACCACCGCAGGCGCCACTTCTTCATAATAAGGTACATTGTTTCGCCAGGCCGCCATTTTCGCGTGGTAGTGCTAAAGGTGTTTTAAATCCTTTACCTACCTGTTGGGTTGGCCGCCCCCTTCTTCTATACATTGTCCTTCACCTTCTGCATCCAACTTTTCGAATCGTTAACCAAAGACCTGACTGCAGCTACAAGAACATTTTGCTCCTGGGCCCTTTGCCATGTACCACTGACTCTGGCACAGGCCTATTGACTCTGGCGAAATTTGTTAGAACTGCCTTCTCTAGATTGCTTCTCAACTAGAACTGTGTTGGTGCACCTACTTCTTATAACCAGCTTTTCCTTCCCACTTTTTAAACTTGTGAAGTGCCATTTTGCTTGGTTTTCATTTAAGTATTCTCTATACTAAAATACTGCCATGCCTAAACTTGTTCACAAACTTATGGGAAGTGTTGCTAGGGTGTGTAAGAAGATATTCCTGTATAACTTGTACTTTACCTCCCTTGTGAGAAATTGCTGGAGTGCCATTTGTGTTTGGTTTTTACTGTGCCGTTTTGATCAGTTTTCACTCTTGCTCAAACTTGTCTACACTTTAACTAGGGAGTTGTCCATACTTTTCTTGACCGAATTTAACTTGCTTTATTAACTGTGATTAATGTGTTGAACTAGAAGTGTGTAAAATAAATATATATATTCTTTTCAATACAAAGCTTTGGTCAGTGTTTCCTTGCACCACAGCACTGTCGTCCTATTGTGTAAACCCTGAATACTGCTCATCTCCCTCTTGAGATAGGTCTGACTGCTTAGCCACAGCTACCAACTAAATCTTTGTGGTACAGACTGATACCAAAGGGGATTTATTGCTCATACCTGTAGTCTTAATCTTCTGTAGTGCTCCCTAAGGGAAGTGCACAGGATTCTGCCTAACAGCCACCTGTTTCTTCAGTATGTGGACTTCCTTGGCATTATTTGTGCTGGTATCCGTGTTGGTTTTCACCGCACTCTCCAGGCCACTCGTTCTTTCTGCCAGCGCTCTCACATCTTGTCGTAGCAGGTTGACCTCTATCCCTACTACATCTATTCTGGTTTCCAGAGCAGTTCTTAGGTCTGCCATTGCTATTCCCCACAAGGTTTTCAACTCCGTAATGGCTGTAAGGATCAGGTGATCCTCTCTTGGCGAAGCTGCTTCTGCGGGCGCGGCTGCCCCTACCTGTGCTGGGGAGGTGGGGGTCTGTTGCGACTTGGTAAAAATGTCCATTGTGGGCTGCTTGCCCTTGGTCTTGCCTCCTCTTACAGACATTGTGCCGCCCCGCCTTTATGTCAGGGTCCAACTCTTCTGCAGCGTGCAAGCCCTGCCGCCCCGCTGCTCCTTCTGTGTGGTTGCGGCCTACTGTAGCACTGCCTGGCCTGTATTTCACTTGCACTCTGTCCAGTCCGCTTTGTGGGGGGACGCAACTCCTGTTTTCCGGGAGTCTTGCCTAGGAGGCCAATGTGAGCTCTGGCGCAATCCTATTACCGTGGCGCAATTCTTACCAGCGCTCCCTTGGCTGTTCCTGTGTGCGCCGCATACATCATATGCAACCATGTATGATGTGCCTTGATCTGGCTTTCGGCCTTACCTTCCCACTCAGTGTGGCCCCATACCGTAGAAGAACAAGTTACTTCTTACCTTGTAACGTTCTTCCGATGGGATGTTCCTCCGACGTATTCCTTATCTTTGATAGATCATCTCCAGCTTGCTGGCCTCATAATTTTTTTTTCAGTAGAGGGCGCTGCGCGTCGATGTCCCTCGAGCCGATGTCCCTCGACGACCTCCGTATCGGCGCCGATGTCACCACGCGTATAAATAGACTTGCGCAGCGTCCGTTGCTCAGTTCCGTTTTGACGTTAACAGATGTTTTACATGAATTGGTTATTGACCTTCAAGGAGCGTAAGCTGCAACCACAAGGGAAGTATTACTGCGGGGATGGATGGGAGGGGCGATGAGGAACACGTCGGAGGAACATCCCATCGAAAGAATGTTACAAGGTACGAAGTAACTTGTTCTTCGAAGGGATTGTGTCCTCCGACGTATTCCTTATCTTTGATAGACTCCCATAGCAGTGGTGTAATTGGAGGTGGGAGTAAAACGCCATGTTTCCTTTTAGGAATGAACCGAATGTAATACGGCTTTGCCAAACCTAGTCTCTTGACTAGAGGAGGAATCCAGGTTGTAAAATCTTGTGAAGGTATGTGCGGACGACCATGTGACAGCCGCACATATGTCTCGAACCGTAACCCCTCTTTGGAGGGCCGAGGAGGCTGCAATACCCCTGGTTGAATGAGCCCTAAGATTTTGAGGAGGCTCTTTCCCTGCCAGTTTGTAACATTCCAGGATGGCCAAAATAATCCATCTGGAAATGGTTCGTTTTGTTATCGGTAGTCCCAACTTGTGCCCTGAGTAACCCACGAACAGTTGGTCTGCTTGTCTAATCCTAGCAAGTCTGCTGATGTAAAAGCTTAAAGCCCGCCTTGGGTCCAGCCTGTGTAGCCTTTCTTCCTCTTTCTCTGGATGGGGAGGCGAAAAGAATGAAGGTAAAGTAATTTTCTGAGTGATGTGGAATTCAGAAACCACCTTTGGGAGGAAATTAGGCTTCACCTGTAGGACAACCTTGTCTTTATGGAAAATTGTATGAGGGGGTTTACAAGATAGAGCTTGCAATTCGCTCACCCTTCTAGCAGATGTTAAAGCCACTAATAAGACGGTTTTAAGGTTGAGAAATCTTAGCAAACAAGAGTGGAGTGGTTCGAAAGGAGTACCCATTAGGAAATTTAAGACTAAATTTAAGTCCCATAAAGGAACCTGGAAAGGTCTTGGAGGGTAGACATTAGTTAATCCCTTTAGAAATTGTATTTCTAAGGGTAATTTGAAATACAAAGGTTCCTCCGCAGTGCTCTTGAAGATTGATAGCACTGCGAGATAACCCATGATAGTGCCAACTTGAAGGACTGAATTTTCCAAGTAGAGTAGAAAGGATAACACCGTTGGGTGTACCACATGAAAAGGGGTCAATATTCTCTTCTCTACCCCAGCTGCAAAACTTGTTCCAACGGCAGCGGTATAACGACTTTGTTGCTGGCCTTCTGGCCGAAAGCAACACTTCCATGACGTCATCATGGAGGTCCCAATCCTTGTATCTCAACCTTTCAGAAGCCAGGCGTGAAGGTTGAGGTTTCTGATATCTGGATGGAGAACCTGACCTCCCTTCTGTGAGAGAAGATTCTCCTTGAGTGGAAGACGAATTGGAGGGCACATGGACATGTCCAGAAGGTCCGGGTACCACGTTCTCCTGGCCCACTCTGGGGCAATTAGGATCATGGTGCTCCGGAATCTTCTCAACCTCCTGATCATTTGAGGAATGACAGGGACTGGTGGAAACGCGTACAGGAGTGGAAACCCCTAGTCCACTACGAACGTGTCCCCTAGAGCTCCTCTCGGGGGGAATTCCCTTGAACAAAACAGATCGCATTTTCTGTTGGTACTGGTGGCAAACAGATCCACTTGAGGGGTTCCCCAAAGGGTGAAAATCTTCTGAAGGACTTCCTGAGCTAGTTCCCACTCGTGGGAGACTGTACTCTGCCTGCTCAGAGCATCCGCCGTCAAGTTCTTCTCTCCGGCTAGGTGGACTGCCGATAGAGAGATTCCTTCTTGAATTGCCCAAAACCAGAGCTGCATTGCCTCTCTGCACAGTGGTAGTGATCCTACGCCTCCTCTTTTGTTGAGGTAGTGCATGGCCACTGTGTTGTCCGTCATTATCAGGACATTTTTGCCCTGTACAGATGGCCGAAAAGCCTTCAGCGCTATTCTGATTGCTCTCAGCTCTAACAGGTTGATATGTAGTCTGGACTCCGATGGAGACCAACGACCGCTGATGGTCAAGTCGTTGGTATGGGCTCCCCACCCCGTGAGTGAGGCATCTGTGACTACTGTTATCTCCGGCCATGGTTGCCAAAACAGTTCCCCCTTCAAGATGTTTTCCTGCCAGGCCCACCACTGAAGGTCTCGAGCCACCTTGTCCGGAATCTGAAGGAGGTCTGTCATTCTCCCTGAGAATTGCGACCACTGAGTTCTCAGTGCCCACTGAAGAGATCTCATTCTCAGGCAAGCCTCTGGCACAAGGAAGATGCAGGATGCCATGAGGCCTAGCAACCTGAAAAAGTCGAAGGCTGGGAGACGTTGGGCATTTTGAAACTTGGTGACCATCTGTAGAATATCTTGAGCCCTCACCTCTGGTGGCGAGGCTTTTCCCAGGGAAGTGTCCAGGACCGCTCCAATGAACTGAAGTCTCTGTGATGGTATCATCTGTTACTTCTTTAAATTGAGGGAGAAGCCCAGTTTGTGAAGGAAGTGGCAGACATAATCTAGCTGGATCTGAGCTTGTTCCAAAGATACAGCTCTGATCAGCCAATCGTCCAGGTAGGGGTAGACGTGGATCCCTTCCCTCCTTAGACTTGCAGCCACTACCGACATTAGCTTGGTGAAGACCCTCGGGGCGGAGGTCAGCTCAAATGGCAGAACTCGAAATTGATAATGAGAGCCGCCAATTGCGAACCTCCGGTATTTCCTGTGTTTGAGATGGATTGGCACATGGAAATAAGCATCCTGGAGGTCCAGGGATACCAGCCAGTCCTGGAGCTGGAGGGCCTGAAGGATCTGAGAGAGTTACCATCTTGAACTTGTCCTTCCTGAGGAAATTGTTCAATTCTCGTAAGTCCAAGATAGGTCTCAGTCCTCCGTCTTTCTTCGGTATGAGAAAGTAGGGGGGAGTACCAGCCCTTGTTCCTCTCCGCTACAGGTACTGGTTCTATGGCACCTTTCTCTAGCAGGTCTACAATTTCCTGCAAGAGGAGCAGATCTGGAACTCTCAGAGAGCTGTTCCACGGTGGATGACTCTGAGGGATGCATAGAAAAGGCAGGCAGTAACCTTGGGCAACTGTTTCCAATGCCCAAGCATCTGACCCAATAGCCTGCCATTCCGTCAGATGTTTGAGTTAACCTGCCCCCTACTGGTGTTTTGTGAAGAGAGTCCACAGAGCGGTTTGGAGGCGGCTGATGCAGATGCCGAGGGTAAAGAGGCACCTGCTGCTGCTGCGGCTTTTGTGTTTTTACCCCGTCCACCTCGGGTGAATTTCTTCTGACCCCTTTGAACCGGCTGTCCTCTGCCCTTTCCGAATGCGGAATAGAAGCGAAAGGACTTACCTCTACAACAGGTTCCTGAGGGGCGATATGGTGTCTGACGGATAGCAGCTCCTAAGGATTTTGCTGCTGCCATTGATGTTTGTAGTTTTTCTAAACTGTCATCCGCCTTCTTACCAAACAAAGAAGAGCCGTCAAAGGGCATATTCAAGAGTCTGCTTTGCACATCTGGAGAAAAACCAGACTTTCGCAACCAAGAAAATCTCCTGGTTGGTTGTTGTACTTGCCACCATGGCCCTGCTGATACTGTCAGCAGAATCGATGACAGTCTGAAGGGATTCGCAGATTGCGTCCTTACCATCCTTAATGATGTTGAGAAACGCTTCCCTTTCTTCTCCCTCCGTGAGGCAGTCAGCCGCTGATGAAGCACGTTCCCAAAGTGTGTGGCTGAACCTTGCGAGCGTACAAGTAGCATTGATGGATTTCAACACCATGCTACATGCGGAAAAGACTTTTTTGGCCATAGAGTCATATCTCTTATCATCCCTGTCCTGTGGAACAGTAGGGTAAGCCGATTTACTACCTGCTGAAGTAGCTGCCTGAACAACCAGACTCTCCGGAGTTGGGTGTTTGGATAAATATTCAGGGTCAGCAGAAGACACCCGATATTTGGCTGATCATTTTTTGTTAACCGCCGGGATTACCTCAGGTGTTTCCCAGTTTGCCAATATTCTCCTTTGTAATGCCGCATGAAATGGCACCACAGGATCCTCCTGTGGACCTTTGACCAAGATGCCTGTGAGGTCGTCTTGCTGAAAAGCAGGTGAGGGTGTGGACCATCCCATAAACTCGATTATCCTTGCCATCAAGGTTCTATAAGGGGTTTCAGCATGTTCCCCTGGGTCTGGTGTGGCAAACTCCACTTCTGGGGAAGTGTCCAACCCACTTGCTTCCTGTAGGGTTTCATGGAGGTCTTTCAACCTACCTTCCTCAGAGGTAAATTCCTCTGGTGCAGGAGTTGCAGATCCCTGCAACTCAAAAGATCTTTCCTGATCCGAAACCTCCCCTTCTTCATAAATAGAAGATAAGACCCTGGAGTGGTCAGGTCTTGAAAATGGTATAAATCCCACTTCCAGGTCAGAAGGAGCCAAATTTGTCATGATTGGCTGAGAAAACGTTGACGTCGTCGACGCAGACGTTAACGGCTTCGAAGCCATCGAAAAAGGCGTCGAGAAAGGTGGTAGAGGCCTCGATGAACTCAAGAGTATCGGGATTCTACTCGAGGTTGTCGACGACATTCTCGTGCTCGAGGCTCTGGGTATGGCCACTGGCTGTGAGGTGGCCGTGGGCTTATCCTTTCTCGGCGTCGGTGTCGAAGACGGCGTCGACTCGACGGACCTGTGCGTCTTAGAACCCTTCGATAACGGCGTCGACAACGCCGATCTATGTGTCGAAGGGTTCTTCGACGATGGCGTCGAAGACGCAACTTTGCCTTTACTCAAGGGTTCGTGACGCTCTTGAGTGGCTTCTTTTGCCGGGTACTGCGACTCGCAGCTTTTTGATTTTTCGGGTCTTTCGCCCAGGGTATCACCCTCAGCAGTCTTCGAGGGGGTCGAGGCCGCTTTCTCGAAGAAGATTAGCATCTTTTTCCTGAATTCCTCCCACTCAGCCTAAGAGCTATGTTTTGTGGGGCAGGAGACCCTTTTTGGGGAAACGGAAGAAGACGAAGACGAGGAAGGGGATCTTCGACATCTCTTTTTTAAATGCTTAGATCTCGAAGAGTGATGGGAACTGCTTCGAGACCTAGAACGAGAATGTCTTTTGTGATGGCGAGGAGACAAATGTCTTGACTCCGCCGAGGAAACTTTAACTGCCTTACCTCTCTCGAGCTTCCCCTTACACTCCTTCAAGGCTTTCGCTGTCATGGACATGCAGTCCTCGCACTCCGAACAATGGTGCTCGATTCCCAGGCACCACAAACAGATCCTGTGAGGATCCGTCAACGACATTTTCTTTCCACAGTCTCGACATTTTTTGAAGCCGGACCGTGGAGTCGTCGGTTCCGGTGAGGAAGCCATCGAGTACCAGTCGGTATTCACGAGGAATATATTGATATATTTGACTGAAGAACTGAGCAACGATGTTCCGAGGCCCCACGAAGCGCGGAAAAATGGAACTGAGCAACGGATGCTGCGCGAGTCTATTTATACACGTGATGACGTCGGCGCAGATACGGAGGCCGTCGAAGAACATCAGCTCGAGGGACGTTGACGCACAGCACCCTCTACTGAAAAAAATGTTTCCGAGGCCAGCAAGCTGGAGATGATCTATCAAAGATAAGGAATACGTCGGAGGACACAAACCCTTCGAAACTTTGTTTGGGCAGTGCACCTTTGGGTTGTTCCAATCTGGCCGGGTCACCTGTGTCCTTTTATGCGCAACTTCGGTCGCGGGCTTCTTTTGCTCGCCTCTTCCATGCAGTGTGTATTGGTTGGGTACACTGCAAACTGCAACTGCTGGTCCCCACTTGCCACGTGGGGAGGCTCCACTATTGCCCCCGGGTCCCTCGTGTCGTCTCCTGGGGTGAGCTGCTTACTCTATGCGTGGTTTGTACAGGTAAGGGAGGATTGTCTCATAGTGGGTAGTGTGGCCTGTCCATACAATCAGTTATTCTCATTCAGTCACTTTTAGGAATAACGCTCCTCTGCTGTTTTGCACATTCCTCACATGGGAGCGTTCACTATGTGGGGAGGGGGCACTGCGACAACACCGGGTGTCGACTGAGGGGCCATGCAGTCCAAAGCTCCTGCCATGCATGGGCTTATATACGTCTATCTTCCCCCACAGTCTTCTGTACTCCCGCAGCGGTACGCCTCCACCGCCCACTGCCAGACAGAGGACCGCGTTCCAAAATTGTGCTCCCAGCTCCTGGGACCCGTGGCACCCAGCTCTTCCTCGCAGGCCGGCAGGCCACTCCAGTCCCACATCACCACCAGCTCCAGGTGCCGGGGGACCTCTGCGGTGCCCACAAGGACACCCCAAACTTTTTTCTTCGTTCTCCAGCCTCGGGGACACCCGGGCTGCCAGTGCACCGCAGGCACATGTGCGAACGGCGCCACCCAGTCCGTTTCGTCCCCTCGCAGCTACCGCTCTTCGCTCCTTCTTTCTATCTTCATCAGCCCTCACTTCGGTGTACTGGACTCTGTCTCTTTGTTGCTCGCTGTGCGGCCGCCATTTTGTATCAGCCATGACCTCCGCCGTGAGAAACAATGTTGCACAAGTCCATCAGTCTGCTGTTATTTCCCAAACGAATTCGCGCATCAGAGGCTCCTCATGTTCATACTGCTCTGATGTCATTTTGGTGTTGTTTCCTTGCTTTTATTCAGCACGCTGCTGCATATGCCTTGACGGATCCACTGAGCTTCTTAGGAGAGCAGCCTACTCCATGGCTGCTAGGCCACGCCCCAAGACATAGATAAGGGAGAGGGAGAGTGGGAAGGAAATAGAAACAGACCGGCGACTACCGTACTAGGCCTGACGACATTTCTGGTAGAGCGGAGAAAAACAAGAGGTGAGGGAGAGGGGTGCAGAAAGGTAGGGGAGGAACAAAACAAGCGACTATCGTACTAGGCTTGAAGACATTTCAGATAGTGCTAGAGGGGTTGTGGGGAGGAAAAAAATCAGTAAGGGGAGGGGGAGGAGACAGACGAAGTTGCTATTATACTAGGTCCAGGGACAATTCTGATAGAGTAAGTACATAGAAGAAAGTAAGGGGAGGAGATAGGCAAAAAGGGAGAAGGGAAAGGAGGAGGAGAGAACAGAGCAGTCAAAAGAGTGGAGAAGCAAGAGGGGAGAGTGAATACAAATGCAGAAGTCAGTAGTAACAAATAATGTTGCGAGCCAGGATACAAGATGAAGATGGGAACAGCATGATTCAGGGCCACCATGAGTACAAGATGCAAAGGAAAAAGGCAGTCCAGCATGAGAGTTGAGAAAGGGTGACGCACTGTGAATGAATGAAGTACTTAAAAGTCAAATCCAGCATTGGCCACAAGACGGTGATGGTGAAACCAGAATGTATCAGGGCAGACTCCTGCAGAAGTAGGCTTGAGGGTGTGAGGGGGGAGCAGGGTAGAGGAATCATGCAAAACAGGCAACACCTGTGTGCGAGAATGGTGGGGGCACAAGGAAATATCACGGGGGGACCGCAGGGGGTGGGGATGGCCTGTGGAGACAGAGGGAGTAACACATGTTGGTGCATGCTTACCTGCTGTCTGAGCAGGGGGGGGTCGGGCCCTTGGTCCTCCTGGTCCAAACGGGTCCTAACAGGAATTGCCCTTTTCTTCGTCTGGCTTCAAACGAACCTTCAGGTCATGGTGAAAAAGAGCGGCAAGCAGGAAGGCACCAGGTGGGCGGGGCTTGCCAAGTGGTAAAAAAAGAGCGGCAGGCAGGAAGGCTGCAGGTGGGTGGGGCTTAGGCCAGGTGACCTAGATCCACTTGCACCTGCTCCCCATCTGTTGTATTGTGGGGAAGAATTCTACACCTACACGACGTGGTCAACTGCCTATAGGCAAGAAACCCAGGGCTCCTCGTGAGTGTCCTTGCATATTCAGAGGCCTATTCCTTACTTACACCATGGAACCTGCTAATGATCCGTTAGCAGCCTTGGTTCAGTTGGTGGCAGACCTACGTGCGGATATGAGCGCTGCTCATGACGCAACTCAACGTCGGATAGATGTCTTAAAAGCTAGCTTGCATACCGGGGCTGGTGATACGGCCTTGCCTTCTGGTTCTGCTTCAGGTGGGGTGCCGCCACCGCAGGAGAATGTTCCCGTGGACATGGCAGCAGAATTTCCCTTGGCCCCACCCTGAACGCTTCATGGGTGATCCTAAGACTTTTCGAACATTTATTAATCAATGTAGGCTACATTTTTTATGTCACCCTACATCTTTCCCTGATTCGACCACCAAAGCGGCTTGTGCCTTGTTGTATTTGGGTGGTACAGCAGCAGTTTGGGCTAACCCCTTTTTGGAACAGGGTAGCAACCTTTTGTACGATTGTGACGCTCTTATAGCCGCCATGTCACGTGTGTTTGACGCACGCTATACTTCTCAAGCCTCAGATTTAGAGTTACTCTCCTTACAGCAGAAGGACTTGTCCCTTCTAGCATACTTGGTCTAATTTAATCAGCTGGTTGCGGAGACCGGTTGGCCTGACGAAAAGAAGGGGGCTTTATTTTATAAGGGACTATCCGATTCACTGAAGGATGTATTGGCCATAGTCCCAGTTGTGCCAACTACCTTTCCGGAACTGGTGGACCTCGTTCGGCAGATTGATGGAGAGAGTTGAACAGTAAGGGGAAAGGAAGGGGGGTGTGGCTTGGCAGCCTAGTCCATGGCTGCCCTCTGGGAGAGCTCTGTGGATCTGCACATTAATCCGACGAAGCACGCTGACTTTAAGCTGGAAACCCAACGTGAAAATGCCACTGATGCCGTATGAATACATGGAGCCTATGAGGCACAAGGCTATACAAGACTTGTGAGGAAACTGATGATGTTATGCAACATTGTTGCTCTCTGCGGGCGTCCTGAGCTGGCAACAAAAATGGTGGCTGCCCCGTGACTGAAGAAAGAACAAGAGACGGCCGAATCTGGAGCGGGGGCCGGCGAGGGCAGCGCAGCTGGCACCCTTCGTGTGAAGCAGCCGCAGCAGAAGGATGATGACGTGGACCAGAACAAGGACACCTGGGAACTAGATTGTCTCGAGTCACCAGCCCTGGTGTGCCCAAAGTACGGCAGCAGTGGTGCGAGGTCCCGGTGCACCCGTGTGTGCACCGAAGTAATACTCCCTGCGCTCCGAGGCACGGACAGGGTACGGTGAGCCGGGACGTGGAGGCACCGCAGACCTGCTGTGAAATAGCGCAGAACTGCAAAACTGAGGAGCTGGAGGGCCAGTGGGGCAGCGGCAGACCATCTGTGTGCCGGATTGAAGTGTGGACATCCGCGGCAGCAAGAGAGGAGCCTGCGGGAAGAGGTTACTGGCAACCGGGGCTGCGCACCCCGGAACTAGGGTGCCAGTGACGGGCTTGCTGGCAGGATAAAGCCCACATCACTGATGCGTTGATGCAGCACGATCCCCTGCGGAGCGCCACCACAGTGTCCCCTCCCCTGGCAGCAAACGAACACTCCCAAAGCGGAGAACGGTGCAAGCAGATTACTGGGGAAAGGAAAGGGGGGCCAGACACGCTGCAATTCTCTGCGTCCCTATGCGTAGGTGTTTAAGAGTAGGTGTTTAATGCCACAATTTGAGGGACCCTATCTTATCAAGGAAGTGATCAATCCATTGGCAGTCAGGTTGGACTTACGAAAGTCTTGGAAGATCCATCCCGTCTTTCACGTATCATTGTTAACAACTTGTTCAGATGGTAACATGCTTTGGTAGCAGGGTCTTGAGGAATATGAGGTGTGGGCCATCCTTGATACTAAGATGTCCCGGGGGTCAGGCTATTTTTGATAGACTGGAAGGGCTACGGTCCTGAGGACAGCACCTGGGAGCCCAAATCTAATCTGCACGCCCGGAGCTGATGACCCGTTTCCTTGCCTCTCGGAGGGGGTGCTGCCTCATTGGGGGAGGATAGTGTCAGGAATCCATCTCGTTGGCCTTCTCCCCCTTCACGCGTACCCTCAGTGATTCCCAGTACCTCTCTGTGTTTTACTCGCTCCTCCACGGCTCATTCAGCTTCAGCCCCTGCTCTCAGTAAAACATGTAAAACAAGAAGAACGTTGCTCACATCCCCAGTGCCTTCCCGTTCATTCCGACAACACTGGGGATTGTCATGGAACGGTGGTTGCCTGTACACAAGCGCTCTAGGCTACGCCATGTTCAACATCCTGCCGCACAATGCATTTCAGCTGAGGTTGATTTAAGCACCACCCAATGCCACTAACGCTGCTTCTGAATTTGTTTTCTTCAAGCCCTAACATACTATGGATCTTGCTTTCCTTGACTCCGATTGCGCAACCCTTGGCTCGTTATTCTTGGTACTGCTTTGATATTCTGTTTCTCTGACCTGGGAACTGTGATTGAATCTGTTTTGCCTCACGTCTTGTTACCCGATTTCGCTCTGAACGACTTGGAACGCTACCTGGATTTGTCCTTGCCTCACGTCTGGTTATCTGTTTCTGCTTGGAATGTTACTGACATCGGAACGTCTTTTGGATCTGACTCGCCGCAACATTTGTTTGTTATTGTGTTCACAGACTTTGGACATTTAAAACATGACTTGTGTGCTCGAACTAGTGACTGCCACTAATCACACTGTAGGCGTCCGCGTGCCGGCGGTGTTAGGTTTGGATTTTGGATTGCTACACCACTGACTGTCCTGTTACTGCTGGGAACTTCCATCACATCGGATCCCTTTTTCCCAAGCCTCCTGTTACATCCTGGGTAGGACCATTTTTCTCACCTTCCTGTTTATGGTCTGTGTGATTTCGTAGTGTCATCTTCCCTTGACTTCGTTTTAAAACATATTGTGGGTTTGTCTGCAGGCTCACGCCCCGCTAGCTGCATTAAATTCATAGACAACTTAAAGACGCACACACATAAGTGAGTTAAAGTAGATTCCATTGTTGTTTTTTGTTGCATTGTGAATTACTGTGAATTCTGAAATCGTGTCTTTCCTTGCAGTCAGCTGTGTCCCAGGCCGATAGGCCGATATCCATCTTTCAGGCAATCCTCCTTCAAATAGTCCCTTTGTACTTTTGGGAGTTGTCTTGTGGCCAAGAATTCTACACCTACGCGACGTGGTCAACTGCCCATAGGCAAGAAACCCAGAGGTTCTCGTGAGGGTCCTTACAATTTCACGGGGTAGAGGGTGCCTACTTCTCCAAAAATTATAGTTATATCTCCCATGGTGCTTTGCAGCAGAGAGACTTTTCAGAAATGAAAACCTGCCATTGTTTTCTTTGCTCGATGTGAGCAATTACTGCAGTAATATCAGGGAAATGTGAAAATGAAAAGTGCAAAAAAAGCTGTTTGGAGGAGGAAAAAGGTTGAAATCTCATCAGGCTAGAGGTGGGGAGGGGGAAAGAGGCGATCATGTCAAGTTGGGGGTGGTCTGGAGAGCCAGTTGCAGTTCAGATGTTTTTGCATTAAAAGGGGAATTTCAGGAGTATGTTGCAAGATTTCCACTGTAATAACGGACTACGCGCTCGGAAATGAAAATGCGTGTCACGAAGCAGAGAGAAAGGGAGTAATAGGAGGGGGCCAGGGAGATCAAAACCATCTGAGGTGGGTGGGGGACTAGGGAAAAGAAAAGGAATGAGGCACATGGGGATTGCCCGTGAGGACTTTTTAATTTTCACAGTAATTAGCGCAAGATTACTGCAGTTTCGGGTTAATATCGGGGGAATGGAAACAAAGGGTGAAAAATGAATAGGTGGGGGACATCTGTTGTCATCACATCTACTAGGCAGGTGGAAATGGGTCTTTGTGCCAGAAGCCCTGGTCAGTGGGCCCAAAAGAAACCTATTGGTCCAACATGTGCAGGGGCCCTTGTTGAAGGCCATGATGAGTGGGATTCAAAGAAACCTAGTATATTAAAATATACAGTGGGCATGGCCGAAGGCCATGGCTAGTGGGCCCCAAGGAAACCTATAGGTGGAACATGTACAGTGGCCACGGCCCAAGACCTTAGCTAGTTGCCCTTGAATAAACTATAGTATAACAAAACCCTGGAAATTCACTGAAAAAAACTTTAGTTAAGGGACAGTTAAGGTGATCAGATTCAACGCAAAAAAAACCTTGAAATTCACCTTCCATGCGGCAGCCTTTAACATTGGAGGAGGTTGGATAGCTAGCTTGACTCCATGGGACAGATACGTCCTAGCTTAAACACATTTGTGTCTGGGACAAGACAGGCCCCCACATTTTTTGTGTGTAGGTCTAGTTATTAAGCAAAAGAGCTTAAGAAAACATTCAGCAGAATAAGCTTTCATCTGCACACTATCGTATTTTGAAAAAGTTTTCACTGTTGCTATAATCCATGTGATAGAGGAACGTACCGCACCACAGCTAGAAGGTCCAGGTAAGAAGCAGTAGCCATGTCCAACTGTTGTCCAGACAAGTATCCATCATGTAGAAAACCTCCAGCATTTGTAAAGATGCCATGTAATGCAAAGAGGTCACAAAGAGGTTTGATGGCCGCCTGGACTGAAGGTTCATTTCCAAGCCTTTTCACTTCATCTACAAACACTCTCACAGTCGTAAAGTGACAGTGGGCCTGAAAAATAATGACAGTATGGGGCATCACAATATGTTCAAAAAAGCAGAGTACACTGAAATACATTATTATGGTTTTCATATTTGATTAAATCATGTAATTTGCATTGCACCGAAACCATCTCTTGGCATCGATTATGATATGATATATGATATTATCTTTTATTTGTATCGCGCTCGGACACAAGTGTTTCAGAGCGTGACCAGGCAAGGGAGGAGAACAAGGGAGACCACAGCACAACATAAAAACGATCTTACTAGGCCCAGTGACATTGAGAACGCGCAAGTGCATGGGAAAGGGAAAAGGGAAAACGTGCATGGGAGGGGGAGAGTGGAAAGTGCAGAAGCCGAGGAGCGCAGATAAATAAAATAAATAGAAAATTGAGGTAAACTGTGGTAGTGCAGCCAGCAAATGGCAAGTGCTGTGTTTAAGGCAGCAGACTAAGTAAGTCTGAATAAGTACAGAAAAAGAAGAAACATGGGGGGTGGTGTATGGGTACAGATACAGTCCCCAGTGCAAGAAGGTGGCAGGGTGAGTAGGTACCCGGGCCCAGGGGACAGAGGGTGGCCAAGTGCACAGTGCCAAGAGAGCAGATCAGCAGGGGAGAAGGGGAGCGAAGGCAGAAGCAAAGAGGAAGGTTTTGAGGTGCTTCCGGAACCAGAGATGGTTCTCCTCAAGTTTTAGAGTGGCAGGGAGGCTGTTCCAGAGGGAGGCCCCAGCCGGAGATAGAGATCTACCCCCAGCTTGTTTCTTTGAAAAACGACTGACCCTGAGGGAGTTAGAGGTAGAGAAGCGAAGAGCTCGACAGGGGAGCTATTTGTGGAGGGATAGCTGAAGGTATTTTGGACCCATGCCCCAGAAAGCCTTGTGGACAATGCAGAGGGTTTTGAATTTAATCCTTGCATCCACTGGGAGCCAATGGAGAGATTTCAAAGCTGGAGAGATACGATCCCAGGACTTGAGGCCAAGGACAAGTCTCGCTGTCCTGTTCTGGATAAGCTGTAGAGGGCGGAGAGTAGAGGCAGGTAGATTTAGAAAGAGGCTGTTACAATAGTCCAAGCTAGAGAGAATCAGAGCTTGGGATACCATGAGCTTCTGGGGGAAGGAGAGGAAAGGCAGAATACCTCTGAGGAGGTGCAGTCGGAAGTTTGACTTTTTAGAGACATCAGAGATATGGGCCGAGAGGGAAAGTGTGGAGTCAAAGATGACGCCAAGGTTCTTAGCCTCGCAGGTAGGGGTAGGAGGAGGGCCAAGGGAGGCCGGCCAGAGAGTGAGGGGAAAAGGATGGAGATGGTGTGCCGATGAGGAGGATCTCCGTCTTGCTGGCATTCAGACAAAGATCATTGGCGGCACACCAATTGTGAATGGCAGTTAGGCAGTCAGAGATGAGAGAGGGAGAGGAGGTGGCCGAGGGCAGCCAGAAAATGAGTTGAGTGTCATCAGCGTAGCACTGGAAATTTTAGCAGAAAATGGCAATGCAGTGAGCGAGAGTTGCTAGGTATTGGTTGAAAAGCCAGGGTGACAGGTTAGACCCCTGGGGAACCCCACAGGTGGAGAGGAAGATAGATGATAGGAAAGACCCAAGTTGGACCTGGGAGGGTCGATCAGAGAGGAAAGAGGTCAGCCAGGCCACAGCCTGATCAGTGATACCCAGATTATCACGGAGACGGTTGAGCAGGATGGTGTGGTTGACCGTGTCGAAGGCAGAAGAGAGATCAAGGAGGATGAGGACAGAGGGAATGTTAGAATCAAAGTTGGAGAGCAGATCTTCACGGATATTGAGGAGAGCAGTGTCCGTGCTTCTGGCCGCTCTGAAGCCAGACTGGTGGTCATGGAGACAACCAACAGAATCTGAATGAAGGTTAAGCTGAGAGATGGCCAGCTTTTCCAGGGGTTTGCCCAGAAAGGGGGTAATGGAAATTGGGTGATAGTTTGCCGGACAGGAAGGATCAGCTGTGGGTTTCTTGAGAAGAGGATGCACAAGGCAGTGCTTCACAGGGGAAGGGAAGGATCCTGAGGCAAACGAGTGGTTGCAAAAATCAGCAAGGGCAGGAGCGAGGGTGTCAATGTGGTCCTTGATGGTTTTGGAGGAACAGGGATGAACCTGTTTTGACGAGGCTTTCATAGATCGGACTTGTCTAGCGACCTCGTCAGAGGAGAAAATAGGAAAGGAAGAGAAGGATGGTGGGGGGGGGTCCTTAAAGGGGGGTCTCCAAGCACAGACAGAGGGAATAGGAGTGGGAGGGGAGGCGAGGGTGGACAGGATGCCCTGGGTTTTTAGAGATAAAGTGCGAGGCAAGGGCATTGCAGAGACCTGGGAGGCAAGAGGAGGGGGCGAGACTGCTGCAGGGTTGGCAAGCTCCTTGCAGATTTTAAAGAGTTCGGCCGAGTTGTTGGATGCCGCAGAGACACGGGCTTGAATGTGGGCTCTCTTCTTAGTGCGGACAGAGAGTCTGTATTGCCTTTGGAGCAGGCGACAGGCCAGTTTGTCAGAGGATGAGCAAGAAGACCTCCATTTCCTCTCAGCCACCCTACACTTACGTTTAAGTGTAGCTAGGTCGGAATCATACCATGAATTGCACTTGGCTTTGGAATTCAAGCGGATCCTCATGACAGGGGAAAGAGCATCAAGAGTATCAGAGATGGAAGAGTAGAGAAGGGACAGGGTTGTGTCGGGGTGTGAGTCAGCCAGGGGAGGAGGAGGAGGGGGATAGAAGGTGGCAGCGAAAGCCTCAGCTGAAACACGCTTCATAGGTCGGATGTCCGAGAAGGTAAGTGGAAGTGTTGGGGTGTGGTTGGCTTGGGGAGAAGAGTGAGAGATGGGAGGAGAAGAGGCAGTGGTCACTCCAGGAGAGAGGAGTGGTCAGAGGAATAGAGAGGGGGGGGCCGGGGGAGATCAAGACATCAAGTGTGTGTCCTGCAGAGTGCGTCGTGCCAGAGGGGAGAATAGAGAGGGAGAGGGTATCGCAGAGGTAGCGAAAGAGCAGGGATGAGGGACAGTGAGAATCGAGGTGAATGTTGAGGTCACCAAGGAGGAGGAGTTGAGTGGTTGAGGCCAGGAGGGAGGAGGAGAGGTCGGCCCACTCAGAGAGAAAAGAGGTGATTTGCCCGGGGGGCCGGTAGAGAGTAGCAAACAGTAAGAGAGTGGCTAGGAGAGAGTGAGAGCCTGCAGACAAGCCATTCAAAAGAGGAGTAAATCTGAATGGGAATGATAGTGGCAGGAATCCACTCAGGAAAGATCAGGGCTACGCCCCCTCCAGGTCGAGTGGATCTGGGTGCGGAGAGGATCTTGTAGCCCTCAGGGAGTAAAGTGTCAAAGCTTGTGACAGAGCTAGCCGTGAACCATTTCTCCGTAAGACCGAGGACATCAAGGTCCAGTTCTTCAAGGAGGTGGCAGATGTCAGAGGCATGTTTGACAGCAGAGCGAGAGTTGAGAGTGGCAAGATGAAGAAGGTTGCCGGCCTTAAAGACCTTCTGGGGAGGGGTACAAATCAGAGGTACGCCCTGCAGAGTTGTGGAGGTAGCCTGAAGAGTGGCAGAGGAGGAGGAAAAAGTGGGTAAGCTAGCCAGGGAGTGAGAGGAGGGGACAGCTGGAGATGAGAGGAAGTTGACGAGGCGAGGGAAACGCCTATCGAAGAGGAGGAGATTGGCCTGAGGACCTTGGACCATGACAGTGCCATTTAGGTAGACATTAAGGATGACTCTTGAGGAGTCGAAAGAAGCCATGAGGACATCCCAGCGAGTGCCACCATTAATGGGAGAGGAGGAGACAGGACAAAGCACAGAGATCATATGGGGGGTCCATAGATCCAGCGAAGGAACAACAAAGAGGATGTCGGTGAGGGTCTGTCTGGAAGAGGCGCTGGTATAGGTATCAGCAATGGGGAGTCCAGGGTTGGAGGCCAAGATATCCTTTTTAAATTTCTTTTTTCCAGACTTAGTGAGAAGGGAAGGGTAGTTGATAGAGTAGCAGTTGGAATAGATGGGAGAAACAGAAAGCGCCATGAGTGGAAATGAGAAGAGGCAGAGGGAGGAGTAAGCAAGTAAAGCAGTATTGAACAGTCACTGGGCTAGCAGGTTACAATCAATGGCCAAAAGTTAAATGCAGAAATACACTGAAGTTGAACTTTCAAGTAAATGCAAAAATACACCCAACTTTGACTTAAAGGTTAAATGGGAGACCAGTAGTTAAGGAATTTAGAGTGGTAGTCAGATGGTAGAGGTGCGTATAGATAAGCTTCACATGAGAGCATGACAGGAAGGGTTGAGTACCCTCTGAGAAAGGAGTTCAGGTAAATCAAGGAGGGAACTAACCCAAACAGAATATGGTAAGAGAGTCATGGCAGTCCAATAGTCCCGGGAAGCAGCCTCAGTGACAATGAGGGTTTGGCTGTTGCAGAATCTCATTATGCAGCCTGTGAAGCAGACAGAGAAGCTGACAGGGACCTTAGAAAGTAGACCTTTGAAACAGGGGCCGGCTGAAGCCTGCCGGTCCCCCGATTGGCTTGAAAACAAAGCGAACAGCCAATCGCTGCAGACGATAGAGGAAAGCACTTTGGATACACGGCCAGCCTCATGCAAACAGGGAGGCTAGGCAGCCATAATGGAAAACCTCAAACACACTGTGAGGCAGCAGGAAACATCCATTTCATTGAAATGAGTCGGTGCAATTTAAAGCAGCAGAAGACTGCCAATTTGCACAGTTTAATTTCTGAAATTAAAATGGTTTGCCAAGTGAAAAAAACCGCTTGTTTCTGGTGCTGCAGGGACAATGGCAATGCACCTACCTGGTGCAGTAAGTGTCCGTGGGCCCAACAGATCAGGAAACTTAGGAAGGATGGGAGCTTCAGAAAGACATCGAGCTCCGTAGGATGTAGAAGGCAGAAAGTCTTCTACATCCTTTAATTTCATTTCGGTAGAACAAAGCATACCATAAAACACACCAAAAATGTGCAATCAACAATATTACAAACAGGAAATAAAATGATTGGAATTACATTAAAAAGCTCTTAAAAACAAAACCACAAAACTCAAAAACCAACAAATCTTGATAAACTTTTTCTCAAAGACAAAGCACGCTTTTACGGAAATCAAAACAGCCCACCCCACCTGACAGTGTCCACCGGTAACAGATAATACAATGCTGGCTCATAATGTTGAAAAAACAGGTTTCAATACATCCTCTCAAATTGCTGAAAAAGTGGGGGCAAATCTTTTTTAGACGCCCCACAGAAAACACATGACTGATCCACATTCCCCTTGGACCAAACCACCAACACAGCTCTTAAATGAATACAATTTAATACAATTAAAAATATGCCCTTGAAACAAGAATGCGCTGAGACGGATACTGAGCCCAGCTCAGATATTTCTGAAGGCCAGGAGATGTGATAATCAAATGTTTCCTGTAAACTGGCTTCATAATCTCCAAAGACTCTCTCTTATCCCCAGTACCCAGTAAACTGAAGTACACTAGCTTTCGCATATTTTGCCGCCTTAAAAGATAAAAGAGTTGTTGTAGAGAAACAGTGGCCCACACCCGCATTTGCCAGCAGGGCTTTAATATACCCAAGCCAGGGAATCTTCAAATAGGGGTCTCTATGCACCAGATAACTGATTAATTTCTGGGTCAAGGTAGCTTTGATGTTCCCCCAAATTCTGAGCCAGTGACTGGCCAGCAGGGATGCGACCAGGTCACCCAGAAAGCGGCTGCCAAGTTCTTTGTGAACTGCAGAATTGGGGGTTGGCCTAGATAACCCCAAAATGCTCTTAAAAAATGTATTCTCAACCACCTGAAAAGGCTCCATTTTCATGCACTCATCCTACTATATTTAACACGCTTGTGATAGTGTGTTCAATGGAAAAATAAATCTAAGTTTTTGCACCTCAACTGGTCTGGAAGAGTGTTGCGCAACTGGGAACCTAGAGTTAAATGGTGTCTGGTTCAGACTATAAACATGGTCTACCTGGCTGAAAGGGTTTGCTTCGATTCAAAAGGTAGATCTGGGGATTCTGATGCAGGTACAATGTTTTTAATGATCCTCTGTCTGCCAATGGTAGATATTTAGGTAATAATGTCTGAATACTCATGTTAGCGGCATGTACAGCCAGGCACCATGGGCATTATTACCATTAGGACCCCAAACCAAAGGTCTGGTGTTGATGGCAATGGGGTGCTTCATTTTTTAAGACATCCTTTGAGCTCCGCGAACAACACACACCAGTAGTTCAAAAAAAGTGGTTGCAATTTCAAAACATGTGATGCGCACAGGGACCTGCTCATGGGCTTACGGTCCCTAAGTGTGGGCGGCCACAAAGAGACAGTACGCAGCGCAGCAGATGCAACATCATCTTCTTTATTAATACTGTTATCGAACTGCCTACAGGAAACACACATGACATGTTTCCTGCCAGGCAGATGAGACATGAAAAGGGGCGAGTAGCCTGTGAATAACTAGAACATTACATCTTCCCCCACACAAATCATAACATACAGTTACTCTTTCTATTTCTTCAATCCACCTCGTGGGTCGACGCACAACCCTCTTAGATGGACTTCGACTATAGGCTGGCTTTGCTACCTCATAGTCACTGTCGTCAGCAGTTTCCACATCAGCTTCCATATAGTCGTAACAGCCGTCTGACGGATCGTCATCACCGAGTTCTTCTTTTGATGATGTCTCTTCAGTGAAAGGCTGACAACCCTTTCAGAAAAATGATGAGTTCCGGGTGGCAGAGACAGCATCGTTCTTAGCTGAGACCACTGACCCTTTGATGTCCGTCACTTGCAATGGCTTAGGATGAAACGCAGGCATGTCCTTCTGTGTCTGTCTCTGATGCACCAGCACTGAGTCACCTAAGTGAATGTCATTCTCTCGTGCTCTCCTTCTCTTATCAGCATAGTTTTTCATCTTTTGTCTGCCTGCGCTGTCCAACTCACGAGCACGTCTTGTCCCATCTACTTCCGGTGCCTTGCCGGCGCGTGTGGCAGACACATGCAGATCTTGCGGTTGAACATGAATTCCGAGGGACAGACCGCTATGGCGCTGTGTGGGGTGTTCCGGTAATCCCTCAGTAGCGCACAGATGGCTTGCATGAAAGATCCATTTGTGATGGTACATACTTGAAGCGTACGTTTCATGTCGGCATAAATCATTTTATAGTCTCATTGGCCTGGGGCCATAGCGGTGCGATTTTCCTGTGTTGGAAACCTAAGTGCTCTGCAAACATGGTGAATTCCTGGCCACTAAAAGGGGCACCATTGCCAGTCTTTATCACTTAGGGGACACTAATTCCGGAAGGCCTCAACTAGTTAAAATGTTAATGTTAATCTTAAAGGATATTTGTACCGCTCACTATCGCCACCGGAGTGGTCCCCTGGCGCTTTGGCGGCTCTGAAAAGGGAGAAAGGGGGGGGGGGTTTAGTCAGTGGGAATAAGCTGGAACAGTGATGTGCTGTTGGCAGCCTCAGCCCGGTGGGTCCGTTGGCTGGGCTTGGGGTGTTTTACGGTCTGTAGTCGTTGTGTGCTGTTGTGCAAGTCTATGTGTGGTTTGTTTTGTTGTTGCAATGTAGTGAAGTTTGTGCGGATTGCTGTATTTAGGCTTGTGGTTGTGTTTGTTAGAGTTTGAGAGGTGTATGCAGAGGGCTGAAGTTGTTAGTGCATTATTTAGTTGGCATTGCTGTCCTTGCAATTGTGTCAAGGTGTGATGGCCGCTATCATTCGCTATTCCATCCAGGTGTGGAATTTGTCATCCCTCACAGTTTCATTCAAGTGTAGCACATGCTAACATTCAGAACCCCGTCTAGAAGTGACGGAAGCTAGAATTAAGGATGACATCTAAGTGTGGCACATGCTAACATTCACAATCCTGTCTAGATGCGATGAGGACTAAAGTTAAGGATGACATCTAAGTTCGGCACATGCTAACATTCATAATCAAACTTGATGCAATGAGGGCTAATGTTAAGGATGACATCCAAGTGTGGCACATGCTAACATTCATATTTCTTATCTAGATGTGATGAGGGCTGAAGTTAAGGATGAAATCTAAGTGTGGCACATGCTAACATTCATATTCTATCTAGATGCAATGAGGGCTTAAGTTAAGGATGAAATCTAAGTGTGGAACATGCTAACATTCACATTTCTATCTAGAGGTGACGGAAGCTAAAGTGAAGCTAGTGCGGGGATGATGGCATGTGCACTAGTGGAATATAACAGATGAACGTCAGAGTATCGCGACATCTCGTCAATGGCCACCAGTATGTAATTTCTGTTTGCCAAAGGCCCAAACAGGTCAACTGCCACCTCATTCCATACATTCAACAGCATGGGAGTCTTCTGCAAAGGTTGAGGGAACGTGCAGGGTGGAACAATCTTGTATATCAGGCAGTCTTCCAGGGCCTCCTGTATCTTGGAGACCATATTGGGAAACCACACCTCTGTCCTCAATTGCTGCTTGGTGGACACAAGTCCTCTGCGACCCACATGTGCAAGCTCAATGATGCGGTTCTGTAAGGAGAGGGGAATGACAACCCGGTTTTCTTTGAGAATTAGCCCTTGCGCCGATGTGGACAGCACATCCCTCATGAGCGTGAAAGTGTGCATAATCTTCTGCTGGTCGCTATTAAGCACGGCCTCTCCGCTCATTGTGGTGTGTTGTCGCCCTGCACGAATGTTCTCCTTCACCAGCAACAGCAGTTCATCTCATTCCGTTCGATGGACAATTTCTAGAATTGTCAACGCTGTGGATAGCGCCTTGTTCACCAGGTAGTTGACATACTGGTCTGCCTTGAAGACGCCAGGGAGTGGAAATTGGGGGAGGATATCAGCGGGGTTGCTCTCCTTGCCAGGTTTGTGAACTATTTCGAAGGAGTACTTCTGTAGATGGAGGCCCCACCAAGCAATTCTGGGAGGCTTTTTGGCATTGGGCTTGCCATAGATGGTGGTGAGGGCCTGATGATCGGTTAGAATGGTGAATTTCTTTCTGTATAGAAACAGATGATGGTGCTCACAGGCCCACACCACGGCCAAACTTTATTTTTCTTGCTGTGAGTAGGCACGCTAGGTACTTGACAGGCTCCTGCTGGTGTAGGAGACAATGCGATTCAGTGAGTTGGATCCTTTTTTGTACTGCGCCAGTATGGCTCCTAGGCTTACAGGGCTTGCGTCCACCGTAACCTCGGTCTTCAACTCCATGTCATAGTATGACATGCATGCAGCCGATGAGATTCAAGATTTTATTTCCTGGAATGCATCTTTGGATTCATGGGACCAAAAAAAACTCCTGTCCCTTCGCGGGAGGAGGCACAAAGGTGCGCTGACGGAGGCAAAGTCTTTGATGTACTTCGTACAATACCTGGCCATTGCTAGAAAAGACCGGACAGCTGAGACAGAGGATAGTGTGAGTGTGTCGATGAGTGCCTGCACTTTTGCTGGGTCTGGTTGCAAACCATTGCACGAGAAAATTTGGCCAAATAACTTCAGCGTGGACTTACTAAATACGCACTTGTTGAGGTTGAGTCTCAAATGTGCACGTTGTAGTGCCATTGAAACCCTTCATAGGGTGTGCGAGCTTCTTGCATGGCCCCAAATATCAAAATGTCACTGCTGTAGTTTAAACGCTGGGTGATGTGCTTGATGACCTGCCGAATCTCATTTTGGAAGATTTGGCGAGGACACTCCGAAGCTTAGCCATTTGTACCTGAACAGCCCATCGTAAATGTGTTGATATATCTACTGTCCGGGTGTAATTCCAGGTGATGACAGCCTTTGTTTAAGTATAATTTAGAAAACACCTTGGCACCATGCAGCAGGTGCATCATATCAGTCATTCGAGGTGAGAGGTACCTTTGTCTTTCTATCACTTGATTCAGCATTCTCATGTCCACACATAAACCTATCTTGTCACTGTGTTCTCTCTTAGGTACTTATACGATGGGGAGAGACCCACAGCGTTGGGCCTTTCACATGCTCTATGATGTCCTGGGCAAGCCTGAATTGTAGTTCCTGTTCAACATGTACCTGAATGTTTAGGGGAATCCCTCTGTAGTGCTGAGCTGCTGGATTTATGTGTTTGTCGGTGTGTGTTTTTACCTGCTTCCCCTTTAGCTTTCCCAAACCTTGAAAGAGTGATGGGAATATTTGCACTACCATGTCGGTTGGGCTGGCGGTACATGCTGCCACAATCCAATACATAATGTTTACCAGGCCCATCTTGACTGCTGATTTGAAACTCAATATGCTGCCTCCTGGCATGTCACTTTTTACGACGTACATTCTTGCTGTTTCGGCCTTATCCTTGTAGGAGCTGGTGCACTCAAACATTCTGACACACAGGGTAGTAGTTAATGTGAGCCATTAAATGTCCATGTCCGAAGGCTTCAAGTTGATGGGACGCTTCAGTGTGACAAGTTGATTTACTCATCACATTCACGGTAGCCCCTGTGTCTGTGAGAAACTCCTGGGTGCTGCTGTTTATTTGTAAAGGTAATGTTGGGCTGAATTCCGTTGCTGTCCTGTTTTAAATGGTGTGTACGTATCCTCTCTTTCTGTCACCGCTGGAGACTGACTCGGATCCGGACTGACGTCTTGGTGACGATTCGATGTAGCACACGTTGCGCCTTGTGGACCTCTGCTTCTGTTTTTCTGGTGTGGCAAATCTGTGCCGTTCATAGCGCCATCCAGTGGTGTGCTTCGGGCTTCGAGGCGATGCACAATGCCTTTCCGGGAAGCTTCTCCTGCTGCGACGGGGTGTTAGCCTCCGGGGCGTGGACTTGTGTCCCCCGGATGTTCTTCCTGTGCATCTTCTCTCCAATTTGTGTGTTCCGTATTTGAACACCTTGCACATGGACCTGAAATGATTTTTTCTCAACAGGCATCACACCGGTTTCCCATGGGGAAGTCGTAGCCACACAGGTAGCATTTCAGCATGCCCTTCCTGTGCGTTTTGTCCGACTGTTTTATCTGACAGATAGGGGCAGAGGTTGTGTGAGAGATGGTGACCTTCCCCATGGATTCAGCCTGCGTCCTGCGTGTCAATGGCCATGTCAGCTCTAGCCAACATGAGAATCTCTTCTAGGTATCGTCTCTTCTGGAGTAGCTTCTTGCGAAATGTCAGGGGGCTTGCAGCCGGCAATCACCTGGGACCAGAGGGCCCCATCGGTGGAGTAGCTGATGAAATCGTAGTATTTCAATCTCTCCCCTCAGTCTCATGACGAACAAACCCAAGGTTTCATCCTTGTCCTGCGTAGCAGTATAGCAAATGGGTATCTCGTAATCAAAGTTACGTGTGGGGCCAAATGGGCATTTAGGGCATCAATAACATCCATATATGAGACAGTGGTTTTGGGGAAGCAGTCCATAAACCATGTGCCTCACCGTGGGCCCCAGCAAGTGCATCAGAAGTCCTCTCAAACGTCTCGGTTCTCAAACCCCCAGAGCGTCTACATTGACAAAAATCCAAAAGCCAACAAGCCCACCTGGGCTCCAGACTACTTGCGACAGTAATATCAAAAGGTGGAACCCCTTGCAGCTGGACACTCTCGTGCTGCTGTTCATGTTATATGGGCGTGATTGGCGAGAAAGAGGAGGGGTTGGCAGGGAGGACACAGAAGGCACTTCGTAGGACATGTTAAAGGTGGTTCCTAACCTAGTTTCAACTGGCATTACTCTTCAGCAGACACCTTGGCAGGGTCTTCAACATAGTGGCCATTGGTCATGAACCATTATAGCCTTTTTTTAATAAGAATATTTTATTGAGTTTTCAGAGTATAAAGATCAAACAGTGACAGAACATTTCATTAAAGCACTTAATGAATTCATTAAACAACAATCAGTCCCCCCTGTGTCATTTGATAATCACAAATCCTAAAATAACCTGAGATCACCCAAACAGTCATACAAGGGTGAATATAGGAAAATACCCTGCCAGGTAGCAGTCAATAGATTATTACATGAAGTTTCTGCATTATAAACATTCATAATTCATTGCCTTCTCCAAATATACAACAATCAGGAAATGCATTAAACATGGCACCCTTCTCTTTAACTCTTACTGAAGTCTCAACAAGGAAGGAACCCACAAGATCGACGCGTATACAGAGGGGAGTGAAGAAGAAAGCACCACCCAGGGAAAGTAAGAAAGAAGATAGGAAGAGAAGAGAAGAGAAAAAAAAAATACACACACACAATGTCAATTACAGGAATTAGATGAGGGCTTCCAGCACCCACCTCAGGGCTTCAGAAAGTGTGTCAATAACAATGGCTGAAAGAACGTCTGTTCTTTGTCCCGCACAAAGTCCAGGAATGGCCGCCAGATGCGCGTAAATCTTAGCATCTTCCCTTCTAGCATAGCTGAGAGCTTTTCTAGGCCTAGCAACTCCCACACCTTCACCCACCAGTAAGCTGTATGAGGCCCCTCTATGGACTCCCAGAATCGGGCCCTCATGATCTGAGCCGCTATAAGGAGAGTAGAGAGAAGGGTTGCTCTATAACCACACATCGGAATGATCCATCATTTGGGGTATCCCCTAGAACTAACACCAGTGGGTCCATAGGAAGCAAGACCTCAGTAATCTCCTTAATTTTGGATCGTACTTCCAGCCAGAAGGACTGTATAACGGAGCAGTGCCACCACATATGTGCCAGACCACCTTTCTCGCCACAGCCATGCCAAGATGTGTCCGGATAGTCGGGGTTCATTGCATGCAACCTACTTGGGGGTAGATACCATCGGTAACACCGCTTAATAGCATTCTCTTTCACAATTGTACACCGCAAACTTGTTTGAGCTCTAAGCCATATCCTGTGCCAAGATTCCTCTGGAATCTCCAAGCCCAACTCCCCCTCCCATGTCTTCATAAAAGAGAGCTTCTCCCCAGAAGGGACATTCTCTAAAAGTTTATAACAGGCTGAAACTCTATGAACCTGCTGGCCTTCTAACACTTTTAATTCTATCCCAATAGGGTCTCTGGCCACAGCTTTGCGAGTGGCCCATTAGTTATCCAATGGGCGTAGCTGAATGTACCGAAAACGTTCAGATTCCAACAAATGACATTTTTCTTTGCATTTAGCAAACGTCAATGGTTCCTGATCGTTATACAAGTCCCTCAACCACATAGGTTCAGCGGGTTCCCAGTTGCGAAACGCGCCAACCACCAGGCCTGGCGTGAAGGCCGGGTTTTGGGAGATAGGGGATAGAGGGCCCAGGCCAGATTTGATCCCATTTTGAGCGCATGCCTTATCCCAACTCTGGAGTGTTAAAGCCGTAGTAGGCAGGAGAGCATGCCCAATGAGTTCGGGTCTCTCTGGGGAGGAATGGAAGTTATGCCAATGGGAATGGGGCTACAGTCTGTTCGATATCCTGCCATTTATGGGGCTCTAAATGGTTTGCCCAGGTCAGCATAGCGGTGACCCGTGCAGTCCTATAATATCTTTGAATCGAGGGCAGCCCCAGGCCTCCCGATGCTCTCCCCTAGTAAGGAGTTTAAGAGGTATTCTAGGCTTTCTCCCCTTTCAAACAAATCGACTCAATGCCTTCTGCCTCTCAAGGTCCCGCTCCGGAATCCGCACTGGAAGGGCTTGAAAGACGAATAAAAGTTTTGGAAGTAAGGTCATCTGAGTGTGCTAACCCGGCCCAACCAAGATATCTCCTGAGACTCGTAATGTAAGTGCCAATCCTTTGTTTCCTTCAGTAGGGCGGGTATGTTGGCCCTGAAGAGACCAGAGTTAGACGGAGTCAATTTTATTCCCAAGTGGGGATCTCAGTAGTAGACCCTGGAATAGAAAACTGAGCCTAGATAGTTGCCACCTCACTGGGGAACTCTGTCAAGGTCAATCCGATAGACTTGGATGGGTTCCCCTCAAATGCTGATAGTTCAGCAAAATGGGATAGAAGGTTCATCAACGGTGGGATGGATCTACCAATATCCCTTAGTAAGCACAGCAGGTCATCTGCGTATAAAGCTATTTTATGACATTGTCCTGCGTGTTCAAAGCCCATTATCTCAAGGTGGAGTCTGATTTGCTGCGCCAAGGGCTCCATCGCCAGAGCGAAGACTAATGGAGACAGGGGGGCACCCCTTCCTCGTCCCTTTGCCTAAAGTAATCAAGGGGGTCCAGCGTGCATTCACCCGAACCCTAGTTGAAGGAAATTGGAAACTTGAGAGTATTCATTTGGAGAATTTGGAACCAAACCCATCCAAAACTAGCCTCAGATACTCCCAGGACATGCTGTCAAACACCCTACGGGCGTCTTAAGATAAGATGAATAATCTCCCTGGGATCCTTGGGGCCAGAGCAATGAAGTTTATGGCCCGACGAAGGTTATCCTGCATTGAGCGATTACAAATAAAGCCTGTTTGGTCTTTCTCTATCAAAGTCAGAAGAATCTCGCCCAATCTTCCTGCTATAATCCTACTCAGCAACTTTGCATCCGTGTTTAATAAAGCAATCGGACGATAAGATATGCATTCTGTTGGGTCTTTCCCTGGTTTCAAAATCAAGGTGGTTGCAGATTCAGCCATGGATTTGGACACCGAGCCCGTGGTCCAAATGCTATTAAATAACTTAGTCAAATAAGGGGCCAGCGCAATGCCAAAGGTTTTGTAAAATCTGTTTGTAAGTCCCTTTGGGCCCGGGGCTTTTCCAAGCGGGAGGGAACGGATTGCAAGCTCCGTTTCCTTGAGCGTAAAAGGGTCCTCTAAGCAGTCCCGGAACTCCGGGGCCACCTGAGGCAACTGTGCCTCCTGTATGAATTCCTGGGCTAATCTCAGATCAGTATGAAACTGGGCAAGTGTTCCCTAAAAAAGTTTTCTATAATTTGAAGTTTCTCCTCCTCTGTGTTAATATGTTTTCCGCTAGCATCTCTCATGGAGTCTATATGATCACGACCTGCCTGCCTTTTCAATTTCGCTGCTAACAACCGATTAGCTTTATTCCGTCTTGAATAATAATATTGTTTGGTTCTCATAATGCCATATGCTGCCTGACTCGTATGGCGAGCTTCTAAGGCTTTGCAAGCTGCTCGCACGTCCCTGAGCAGTCGCCTGGAGCGTTTTCTTTCATACAATTCCTCCCTCTCTCGCAATTCCCCTTCCAACCGGTCCTGTACCTGTCTCCTAATTTCCCGTCTGACCACTGTTTGCGCTGTAATATGTCCCCTAATCACAGTCTTCCCGGCATCCCATAACGTAAGATAATCTACCTCCCCCGTGTCATTTTCAGAGAAGTAGTGAGCTATGGCTTTAGAAACGCTAACTCGGAACTGGGGGTCACCCAACAAGAGCTCATTCATGCGCCACATTCTTGCAGGGAGTGGTGCTGCCCTGAAAAGGGCCATTGTTAGTGATACTGGAGCGTGATCAGACAAATCCTGCAGGAGGATTTCTATGTCTTAACTGGGGAACCAATTTATCCGAAATGAGAAACATATCCAATCTGGAGAAGCCCCCATGTGCTGCAGAGCAAAAGGTATAATCACGCTCCTCCTAATGAGAAAACCGCCAAGCCTCAATAAGTGAATGTTCGCGGAGCAGAGAAGTGAGTGCCAACAAATTCTATCTGCAGCAAAGGGGCGCAAAGTCTCATCTACTAATGGATTGACCACAGCGTTAAAAGTCACCCGCCACCATGAGTTCCCCCTCGGCCTGTTCAAACAGCTTCGACAAAGAGGCGAATAACGCATCCTGATGAGTTAGGCACGTACAACGAGACCAGAGTCACCTACCGCCCCCATAATTCGGCCACCGACAGAATATATCTGCCTTCTCTGTCATGCAACACCTTCTGCACCTTCAGGGGGGCATCCCTACGCATCAGAATAGCCACTCCTCACTTCTTTAGAGCAGAGGAAGCCCAGTATTTAGTGGGATAAAACCTATTAAGCCGACACTCATCTGATTGCAAGAGGCGAGTTTCCTGAAGAAACAAGAGATCAGGATTGAGAGTAATTAATCTATGAAATAGAGATTTTTGTTTTAGAGGGTAATTTAGCGCTTGCACATTCAAAGTGAGGCAGCTAAGGTTCTGACCAGTACCTCCGATCTCGCACCGGCCTCTGCATAGCCCTAAAAACAAAATCCCTCCAAATGAAGAACCTTCCCCACAGGATCCCCACCCTCGTGTATCCCTGCGGATCCACCATACATTGATGGAGCGCATTCTGAGTAGTACAGCATTCCCAGAAACAGTAATGAGCCCCCCACCTGCTGTCAAGATAGCACCAGTATTGACATTGTGATAAGAACAGCTAAAAAAGAATGGCCAAAAGGCCACATCAGCCTTCACACAACAATGCAACATTGCACAAGGGCGACAACAGTGGGCGCAATCCATATCTGGGCGCCCGGTCAAATCACTCTCAGTCTCGCCTTGAGTGTAGCCCAAACGGGACAAAGTCCCAACATATAACCATAACAATATGCAACTTGACTCGCTGTCAAAAGCCAGATAGTAAGCAGGTAGATCAATATATCTCAACTAAGCTTGGTGTACGGGATAGTTGCCCAGTTCAGGTCCACAAATCATATAAAATTCAGCAATCATTGGATCAGGGCCAACTTCTCAAATCAGGTAGAGCCCACATTCCCCAAGCCCCCAGCTTGAAGAACCCTTCTCCACAGCCCATCCCTTGGATTTCCTCCTCATGTCTTTTGGCGTGGGGCTAACAGCCGATTCTCTCGAATCACCATTAACCATGTCAATGCCATCATCATCAGAGCCCGTCATCAGCTCGCTTGCCTCATCCTCTGAGCCGATAGAGTAGGGGCGGTTGTGCAGTTCGAAGAGAAGCTTATGGATATCCCCAACAATAACAGACCTTTTTCGCTTGGAGCCAGTCTGACTTTCTGGAAGCGCTTGCGTTTCGCTAATGTATATGGTGACAGGTCCTGGAAGAAAGTCATTGTAGACCCACGGAAATTCACTGGCTCTGCCTTTCTAGCAGCTGCCATTATTGCCTCTTTTTGGTGAAAGAAATGGACCCTAGAAAGGCAATCAGGAAGGAGATTCCGCCTCTGTTGGAGTGACGAGTAGACTTGGTGAGTCCCGTCTAAAATCAGTTCCTCGGACGTTGTTGCTGTAGGCTCCGTGGAAGGGCATCTGGTTAGATTAAATTAAATGCCCTAAACATAGCAATTTGCCAAAAAGGCGGGGAGAATCACTAGCCGCTGTGGCAAGAACAAAGCAGCGTCAGTGAAAATAACAGAGCCGGCGAGTTGGGGAGACTGATACAAGACCGGTCTGTGTTGAAGCCAAGGTTGCAAGCGGCAACATTGTATGGCGAGCGCGGACACGAACATTGTTTGAAATACGTGTGATAAAAGACGCAAGTAAAGTTGAACTGCTGGTGAGTGATTGAACTTTCAAACCAAGATACAATACCTTTGAAAGAGTGGTTCGGCACCACATGTGTGCTCAATCGAAGGTCTCTGTAGGGTATCCAGCTGAAAAGTAAAAGAGTTGTAGAGAATTGTGAATCGAAGTGGTCATGCGACAGGTCAAGCTAAATCCAGCACACAGTCGAAAGTCTTCGGTATTGATACAGTAAAGAAAGTTTGTGGCAAAGTATATAAATTTGGTCTGAGCCCGGCAGAGGGAGATCAACTGAAAGTTTTGTGAGTCTGAGCCCGGCGGAGGGGACCCGGGGTGAACAGAAAATCACCTGAGAATTAGTACATGTGAAATCCTAAGAAGAAAGAAACTTTGATGTTTGTTGTGTTGCATCAGGCCCTCTGAAAAAGAGACTTTGAATGGCAAATAGACTTTGGCACAGAAGGCCATGATGTTGAAGTTTTGAACTGGACCCTCGTGCTAGAGAAGCCAGAGACTGTGCTAAGCTAGAGTGTGCCGCCTTGTCCTGTTCAGAAAACGTGGGGAAGGGAAGCCAATGGCTTGACTATCCCGACATATCATTTCTTGAACACTTATTCTTTTGCATAACATCGTTTCCCACACACTTTGTATTTAGAAGTAAGTATTGGCAATAGGTTTATTAGTATAGGCCCTTTTATTTTGACAAGACACCATTAGGACTGCATTATTATTCGATGGTCGTAACTTGCTCCCATCTTTAGATTTGGGATTAGATAGGTGATTTTCAAACCCGACTGAAGTCCAATCAACACCCTTGAACTGTGATCACTTGTGTCTGTCCTAATGTTTGATACCAAGACTTCCTTACAGCAGCCACAAAGACATAGTACACAGCCCGGCAGATGCAACATCATGTTAATACAGCGATCAAACTGCCTACAGGAAACGTTGCGTTGCCAGGCAGATAATGAACACGAAAAGGGGCGCAGAGCCCATGAACAAATAGAACATTACACATAACAAGCCCTCTATATTCCCTTGCGGTCTAGGAGTGGCAGAAGAGGACAAACAGACACAAAAGGAAACTGAAGGTTTGGTTATTTAGTGTAAGTAAAGAGTAACATGTGATAATGCAAGCTTGTATCAGCAGATGATGCAAACATTCTAATATTTCTGATTGGCTCCAGTGCACCATCCAGGTGCGAATGATGAGAACACCCAACCACAGTGGCATCATCTGTGCTTGCTAATCCATTGATCCGATGCACTGCTTCAAAGTTTTAAAGGACCAAGATTTCTCTGGAAAATGTTCTGAAATCATTTGTATAGACCATCTCAATGTTAAAAAGCCATATTGTGATGGAGCTAGAGAATGTGTGTGAATGATGTTGCATCCGATTAGTCAAGCTCTTTCACCCTCATTCTAAAGCTTCTCTACACACAGTTGTGTGATCAATGAGTCACTGCATGCGGTGATGCAAGGCAAGGACATGCAGGACCGTCTGAGTTGCTGTGCCTTTTACTGCACCGCTGAACTCAACCTTGAGCGTTCAGCACCCTGTTGAATTTGGGGAGCGGAAGGTAGCCGAGGAAGCACATGCTTGAGAGAGACCACAAGGTGCAAGAGCCATAACAAATGGGCATCCCCTTCCAGTTCTGCTGTACACTTTATAGCTGCCAAATGGCCCCATATCGTGGTGACCCAATCCTGCCCTTTGAATTTGCGTGTTGGGAATTGTATTTTTATCCGCCCCATAGGTATGGGCCTTCAAGTTACAGCATACAAAAGTTAAAAGCAAATACTGGAGTAACGTTTCAGGCATCATTTGGGCCACAATGTGGCGTTGAGCTTGGCTCTTACGTTCTACCACGTTTATAGTTGATTAAATGCCTGTTACAAAGTTGTGTTCACTTAATCCACAGTGTTTCAGAAAGCCTGTGCAGCAGGTTGTGCCATAATACAGCCAGTTATGTGAGCCTATGTTTGCCAGTTTCGTAAACAGATGCAGCATGTAGAAGATAGGTTTCACACATTTTAATGACCCAATTTGATTTAAAAAGGTACTATTTACCATACATTTTTCCAAAAATGCACTGCTGTGTCCTACTAAAAGAGTTTGATAAAACAAATGAAAAGGGGTTTATTGTGGATGTGCATGCTGCTAGGCTGAAGTTCTTTACTGTCTTTAACAATGACAAAAAACATCCCTCTGACCTCTCCCATATTAGTTAGGAGGGTTAGCACCTCGCTCATACGCTTTTGATAAGGACAGGGGATGGAATGGCAACCGGCTACCATCGCCCACTGCTAGTTTTGTAGTGGGGTGTTTGGCAGGAGGAGCATATTAAAACCACCCATCTTTTTAGAGGCACTGAACCCGGAATTGTGTCCTGTCAAACAAACACCATTGTGCTCAACACATTTCAGGGGGGTGTTGTACTTGTCCCTTTTTGAATACTGGTCAAGCACTGACTGCATCTGGTGTATGCAATTTTAGGGCAGAGCTCTGTTTTGCTTGAACGAAAAACGAACATACCACTGCTCTTACCAGTTATGGCGGGGAAAGCCTGTTTTCAACTGACCACATTAAGTGATAACGATTCCTCGCCTCAAAGGACAGCACTAACCAGCAGACACACGCTTCATGTGCAATGGGAAACCAGACAAAATCAAAGTCTTAGACTTGTTTTGGCAGCTCTATAATTCATTGGTCTGACTGGGACAATGGTCTATGTGCTGGGCACTTTGGACCACCTCCGTAGTCCCACTGAGGCTGCTCTCATGCAGCGCTTGGTGCTTTACAAATACCTGGATAAATTGTTTGGGAGTCTTGCAGTGTCTGTACAGCGAAAACGCCCTTTTTCAGCTGAAGTTCCCAGAGCAGCTGTAGTCTAATTATTCTGGTCCTTACTAAACAATGCTGGATGAATGCCACCAGATTGCGAAGTATTTATTTCTCTATGTATGTTATTTACTCACAAGAGTGTATATAACTCAGACGTGGTGTTGTGGCTCATTTCCTTAGTCATGCATGCTCATCTGAATAATTTGCCATGTGACTTTGATGCCATTCCTATAGGCCAATTTATAGATTCGACTAATACCAGAGTTCGGTTTCTAAGCGCGGATCTGGGATTCCAAGACCAGCGCGCTAACCCTGTGCTATACTCCGTTCCCAGGAATACATCTTCGTTCTTCATAGGGGCACACTTTCCATATCAGACTAATTTCGGTAGATGAAAAAACAACACATTTTATAGTTGCATCACGGTATTCAGATGCAAAGTAACATATAAATAAACTGAGAAAGATATGGAGTGAACAAGTAAATACCATAATTTTACAAGGCTTTAGAAAACTGAAAATAGTAGAAGGAACGATATAAAATACAATATGTCCCTGCTACTGTCTGCAATCTTTACCTAGATTTGCAACAGAAGAACAAGTTACTTTCTTACCTGGTAACGTTCTTTCGATGGGATGGTCCGACGATGTATTCCATATCTATGACATGTAATCCCCACAGCTGTGCTGCTTCGGAAACTTTTTTCGGCGTCTGCGTCCATGACGTCGATGCGCCGTCGTCGAGGGCCTCCTCCGACGTCCGACGTCATCCGATGTGATAAGTAGGACGCACGACGCCCGTAGCCTCAGTTTTAGTTTTTTCCCCCAGAACGTGTGACACTAGTCAACTGCCAGTCAGACACAAAGCCTTGCGGAACGTAAGCTACAATCGCAAAAGAAATTCTGCAGCGGGGAAGGCAGGGCGGGAGCGTTATGGAATACCTCGTCAGACCATCCCATCGAAAGAACGTTACCAGGTAAGAAAGTAACTTGTTCTTCAAGGGGATTGGGTCCTCCGACGTATTCCATATCTATGACAGACTCCCAAAGCAGTACCAGAGCAAGGAGGAGGAAAAGAATTTAGAATCAAAATTTAGAATAGCCAATCAAATAGCAGAGCAAAGGACCGCCTTGCCAAAGGCCAGATCCTGTGCTCGGATGGAATTGAGGGAATAGTGACGTACAAATGTATGTACTGAAGCCCAGGTGGCTGCATCACAGATGTTGCGAATAGGAACACCCCTCTGCAGGGCAGTAGACGCAGCCATACCCCTGGTAGAATGGGCCCGCAAGCCAGCCGGTGGGTCCTTACCCGCCAAGCAGTAGCACTCCGAGATGGCCAAAATAATCCAGCGAGACAAAGTCTGTTCCGTCACAGCTTGCCCCAAACGCTTTCCAGCGTAACCAATAAAGAGTTGATCGTCCACTCTGACCCGGGACATGCGTGAAACATCAAAGTTAAAGCTCTCCTAGGATCAAGCCTATGGAGCCTCTCCTCTTCCTTACCAGGATGCGGAGGAGGATAGAATGCCGGAAGAACAACCTTCTGGGCCAAATGAAATTCTGTCACTACCTTCGGAAGAAAAGAAGGACGAACTCTAAGGACAACCCTGTCCTTGTGAAATACAGTGAAGGGTGGCTTAACTGAAAGTGCCTGTAACTCACTCACTCTGCGAGCGGAAGTAACCGCAACTAAAAACACAGTTTTCAGAGTTAACAGACTTAAAGGGCAAGAATGTAAAGGCTCAAACGGAGCACCCATAAGAAACTTAAGAACAAGGTTTAAATCCCAACCGGGCACCAGGAAAGGTGACGGAGGGAACACATTAGTGAGCCCTTTCAGAAACTGTGAAATTAAAGGGATTTTAAAGTAAGAACACTCTTCAGACGAGCGCTTAAAGATGGACAGCGCCGCCAGGTAACCTTTAATGGTACCCACTTGCAAGCCCCTGTGGGCCAAAGAAAGTAAAAAGGACAGAACCATGGGGATGTCACATGCAAAAGGATCCACATTCTGAACTCTGCACCAGTCGCAGAACTTACGCCAACGGCAACGGTACAGAGACTTTGTTGCTGGCCTTCGGGCCGAAAGCAACACCTCCATCCCGTCTTCAGGGAGGTCCCAATCCCTATACCTCAACCTTTCAGAAGCCAAGCGTGAAGGTTGAGGGATCTGACCTCTGGATGGAGAACCTGACCCCCCTCCCGTGAGAGCAGATCGTCTCGGTAGGGAAGACGACGCGGAGGGCAGATGGACAAGTCGAGAAGGTCTGGGTACCACGTCCTCCGAGGCCACGCCGGAGCAATGAGGGTCATCCGGGAACCGAACTTCTGTAACCTCCGCAGCACTTGCGGTATGACGGGGACTGGAGGAAACGCGTACAGCAGCGGGAATGACCACTCCACCACAAACGCGTCTCCTAAGGCTCCTTTTGGAGGAAATTCCTGCGAGCAAAACCTTTCGCACTTCCGGTTGACACTGGAGGCGAAGAGATCCACTTGAGGGGTCCCCCAAAGGGCGAAGATCTCCAGGAGAATCTCCTGAGCCAACTCCCACTCGTGAGAGATCGTGCTCTGCCTTCTCAGAGCGTCCGCCATCACGTTTTCGTCTCCAGCCAGATGAACTGCCGAGATCGAAACTTCCTGCTGGATGGCCCAGAACTCGAGCTGCATCGCCTCCCTGCACAGAGGAAGTGACCCTGCCCCCCCTTTTTGGTGAGGTAGTGCATGGCCACTGTGTAGTCCGTCAGGATCAGGACACTCTTTCCTCGCACAGTCGGCAGAAAAGCCTTCAGGGCTAGCCTGACGGCCCTCAGCTCCAACAGATTGATATGGAGTCTGGACTCCGAAGGAGACCAACGACCGCTGACTGTCAGCCCGTTGGCATGAGCTCCCCAACCCGTGAGGGATGCATCCGTCACGATCGTCACCTCCGGCCAGGGAAACCAAAATGGAGCCCCCTTCATCAAGTTGCCTTCGACGGCCCACCACAGAAGGTCCCGGGCGACCGAGGGCGGCACCTGAACCGGGTCCGACATCCTGCCGGAGGACTGCGACCATTGCGTCTTGAGCGCCCACTGCAAAGATCTCATCCGCAGGCGAGCCTCTGGCACCAGAAGAATGCAGGATGCCATGAGGCCGAGCAACCTCAAGAACTCGAACGCTGGGAGCGTCTGGGCATGCTGAAACGTGTGCACCATCTGCTGAATGTGAAGAGCCCTCACCTGGGGAGGAAAACACTGCCCCAGGGAAGTGTCGAGCACTGCTCCGATGTACTGGAGCCGATGTGTTGGCGTCAAATGGGACTTCTTTAAATTGAGGGAGAAGCCCAGCCTGTGAAGGGAGTGGCAGGTGACGGACAGATGATCCAGGACTTGCTCGGGAGAGCTCCCCCTGATCAACCAATCGTCCAGGTAGGGGTAGACGTGAATCCCCCCTTGCCTGAGATGCGCTGCCACCACCACCATGAGCTTGGTGAAAACCCTCGGGGCGGAGGTCAATCCGAACGGCAGGACCCAAAACTGAAAGTGCGAGTCGCCAACCGCGAACCTCAGGTACTTCTTGTGCTTGGGATGGATCGGCACATGGAAGTAAGCATCCTTGAGGTCGAGTGACACCAACCAGTCCTGAAGCTGAAGGGCCTGGAGGACTTGAGAGAGAGTAACCATCTTGAACTTGTCCTTCCTGAGGAGTTTGTTCAAACCGCGCAAGTCCATGATGGGTCTCAATCCCCCGTCTTTCTTCGAAATCAAAAAATAAGGGGAATACCATCCCTTGTTCCTCTCCGCTACAGGCACCAGTTCTATGGCACCTTTCTCCACCAGGGCTTGAATTTCCTGCGCAAGGAGCGGATCCGGACTCTGCAAAGAGAGGTTCCCCGGTGGATTGTCGTGAGGCCTGTGCCGAAAGGGAAGACAGTAGCCGTAGGTTATGATCTCCAGAACCCACACATCTGAAGTAATAGCTTGCCACTTTACAAGATGCTGCGCCAGCCTTCCCCCAACTGGCGAACCATGGGACATGGCCTCATGACTGAATGGGAGCGGCTGCGGCGTTACCTGAGGGCAAAGAGGCAAATGCCCGAGCGGCCTTGGCACCACGGGTACCCTGTCGTCCACCTCTGGTACCCCTGCGTTGGCCTCTTTGACTGCCAGCTCCTCTCGATTTACTGAAGGAGTAATAGCGAAAGGAACCACCCCTCCACTGCTGTCCCCTGGGACGAAAAGGCAGAGGTTGGCGAACTGCAGCGCCCAACGACTTCGCTGCAGCTTTTGAGGTCTGCAACCTCTCAAGGCTCTCGTCAGCCTTGCTGCCAAAAAGGTGTTCACCGTCAAAGGGCATGTTGAGGAGCCGGGACTGCACATCAGGAGCAAACCCCGACTTCCGCAACCAAGCAAACCTGCGTATTACGGTGCTCGCCGCCATGGACCTACTGACGCATTCAGCTAAGTCCAAACCCGACTGAACGGACTCACACATGGCATCCTTACCATCCTGGACCATAGCAAGGAAACCATCCCGTTCGTCCCCTTCGGGAATATGTTCAGCCACTAATGCAACACAGTTCCACAGAGTGTGTGTGAAACGAGACAAGGCACAAATGGAGTTGGCCGCCTGAAGCGCCATACCACCAGAAGAAAACACTTTCTTCGCCCAGCCATCAAAACGTTTGTCGTCCCTATCAGGAGGGATGGTAGGGTACGACGCCTGCTTTGCCGGGGCCATGGCCGCCTGCACCACCAAACTCTCCGGAGTGGGGTGCCTGGTCAAGTAGCAGGGGTCGCTACTGGCTGGACGGTATTTTCGCAACAAGGATCTGCCCACCGCCGGATCAGTACCGGATCAGTTGGGGAACCAACATCAAGGATGTCCGTCAGATCATCCTGCACAAACTCCCCTGGGGGAGCAGACCATCCCAAGTACTCAGAAACCTTAGCCATAAGGCGCCGGTACGAGGAATCGGCATGAGAGCCAGGCTCAGGCCTACAAAACTCCACCTCCGGAGAGGTGTCCAGTCCACTGGCATCATGCAGTGACTGTCTCAAATCGTCAAACTGACTATGGCCCGAGACAATTTCATCTGGAACCCGACTAGGAACCAGGCCATCAGAATCCTCATCCGCCTCTGAAATATAGTCCAGGTGGCGAAAAGAAGGCACCCGAGAGTGCTTGCTCTTAACCAGAGCCTTCCTAGGGGGTTCTCCCGTGCCACGGGTACCTCCGACACGAAAGGCGTCGATGGCGTCGAGCGAATCGGCGCCGAGAGAACCGGCGTCGACGTCAGATGCAGCGCCTCCAGCATCGGTGGCGTCGACACAGCCCTCGAAGCCGGAGCCCCGAGCATGTCCCTCAACGACCTGAGCGTCGACGGCTTCGACGACTTCCTCGGAGCCGGAGCCTCGAGAAAGCCTGTCGACGCCCTCAACGCCTCAGACGTCGATGTCTTCCTCGAAGACCTCACAGGTGCATGCGGTCTCGAACGCGTCGAGGACCGGGACCTGGAACGGGTACGTCGAGAACGAGTCTCCTTGTCCGAACGGGACCTCTCCCGTGACTCGTGCCGACCACTCTTGCGAGCGGTGTCTCTCGACCTCTCACGACCGACCCCACTCGGGGGCGCGGACGGCTTAGTACCCTGCGACTCAAGAATCGCCAGCATTTTCTTCCCGAAGGAAGCCCATTCCTCCGGCGTCGCACGGCTGGTGGGGTAAGCGACGTGCCGGGCAGAGTCCTCCGAAGAGGACCTGGAAGACGACCGCTGTCGGCGCTTCCGAGAATGCCTCGAAGAGGCTGAGGAGTGGCGAGACCGACTCCTAGAAGGAGACCCACGAGACTTCCGACAATGACACGGAGAGTCACCCCTCGAATCATCCGTCGAAAGCCCCACAGACTTCGACTTCCTGGGCTTGGACACCCGACCTACCGACAACTTCTTCTTACGTTCGCGCAAGGCTTTGGACGTGAGCGACTGGCAGTCGATACAGTCATCCGTGTCGTGGGCCTCCCCGAGGCACCAGAGGCAGGCGTCGTGCGAGTCCGTCACCGACATCTTGGACCCACACTCCCCGCACTTCTTGAAACCCGGACGCGGGGTCGAAGACGAAGTAGAAGACATCTTCACACGAAGGATTTTCACAAAACGAACAGGTTCGAAGAACCGAGAAGAACAGAACTCCAAAGAGTCAAGGCGTTAACCGAGATTCACGAAGAAACACGTTCGCGGAAAAAACGGAACTGAGGCTACGGGCGTCGTGCGTCCTACTTATCACATCGGATGACGTCGGACGTTGGAGGAGGCCCTCGACGACGGCGCATCGACGTCATCGACGTAGGACGCAGACGCCAAAAAAAGTTTCCGAAACAGCACAGCTGTGGTGATTACATGTCATAGATATGGAATACGTCGGAGGACCCAATCCCCTCGAACTACCATTACTTAGCAGAATTGGTACCAGCCAGGGTAAGAACCCAGGGTCTAGCTCCATTGTTTTGGGCAAGTTTGCATTCAGCAGACCAGAACATTTGAGGCCAACTCTTACCGCTGCATCTCACGAAAGTGTGCACGCGCATTAACAGTGATAACTACAGTGCAGAGGAAAGGACCTTGAAATACGTCCTCAACGTGGCGGCTACTATGGGTGTTTGTTGTGAGGTTACCAAGGCAACCGTGCATCACGGCTCACACTGTACCAGAACAGGAAAGTAGGATCAAAGCAAATCTATACAGCATTTTCCTTCGACGGACACAATAATTAAAGGCAGGGGAGTGTGCACAACTCAGCAGCTCATTACAAGGTGTAAAAAAAAAAAAAAACACAGACTGCCCCGAGCAGATCAAGTGCCTGTGTTGCATCTGCAAGTACAATTAGATAAAGCATGCACATTGTGATGTTATGTGCGGCGGTTCCCGCCTGGCGCTGGAGTTTGGGCAGGCCTGCCCAACGACGCTGTGCAGGGGCGGGTTGCAGCACAGAAGAGACACGACTCACTCGGGTGATGCTTAAACCCGGACTGGTGTCATACCACCAGTTCCGGTGATTCCTTTATTTTTACACTGTGTCACGTGACCGTGCCGTAGCCAGGTACGTGACACCACATTCCTCCCCAACTTGGAGATATTTTCTATTGCTGTTAGTAACCAACATTTCGGGCTGGTGTTACATATGAACTGACACACACTTTATATTTACATGGTCTTGCTTACTGCATTCAGGGTTCATCTTGGTGTGAGTTTCTGACGGTAGATCCCGTCTACTACGTATCCTTGGCGGTGTGACGATGGTTTGGGCTTTTCTCTCAGATGGTACCGGGTGCTTCTCTCCCTTGGTGTGTCTCTCTTGGGAATCTCTGCTTCAGCTCTCTCTTCTTGCGGGTGTGGTCCGTCTGAGATTCTTGGTGTGACAAGACTACCCGGAGATGTTGGCATTCGGGGTGTGTGTGGTGTTCCTGCTTCACCCCTCGGAGTCGTTGGATGTTCTTCCCACAGTTCCGGGGGTACTTTCCGGAAGTGTGATATGTTTCTTGTTACTGTCTCTCCCCCTCGGGTAGCGGTGACCATGCTGTGATTAGTGGTACTAACTGTCCATGGTTGAAGCTCGAAGTTGAGTGACATCTTCTTAGGCGGTGCTCGGTTTCTGACGATGACGGCGTCCCCTGGGGTCAGTTCCCTGTGGTAAGCTCGTCTGGCAACGCTTTCCTGTTCATTTCGCCTCAGCCTCGAGGCATCCATTGCTGGGATGTCGGTTCTGGGGCTGTCCACTGGGGGTGTATAGGAAGTTCCGCTTGTATGGGTACTCCGAGCATGAGAGCGGCTGGGCTGATTCCCGTGGCGGAGTGCGGGGTTTGCCTGTGTGTTCTCAGAAACCGATATACTGCTTTCAACCACGGGCGTCCTTGCTCCTTGGCGATCCTGATGACTTTATTGAGTGACCCCATGAATCGTTCAGCATCTCCATTTGCTTGGGGCCATCTTGGGGTAATTCGCTGGTGTTTGACGTTTACTTCTTTGCATTTACTTTAATTCGCGTAGTTCCTGGCTGGTGAATGACGGTCCGTTGTCGCTCTTCACCTTTCTCGGTATTCCATGTGTGGCGAATATCTTCTCTAGCGTGAGGATAGTGGTTTCGGCGTTAGTGGATGCCACGTGTTCCACTTCGGGATATCTGCTAAACTCGTCGATCACCACGAGTAGGTATCCTTCGCCGGCAATTGTGCAGTGGTCCATGCTGACTGCATCCCAGCGCCTGCAGCTTCTAGGGACACTGCTAATCGGTTCAGGGTTTTCTGGTCTTCTGGATGCTTGACAGGCCGCACAGGACTCCACTAGCTCTACTACCCTTTGCTGCATGTTCGGCTTCCACATCCTGGACTTAAGGTACGCAGTGGTCTTGACGATGCCTTGGTGTCCACTGTGAGCTAGTCGGAGGGCTCTCTCCTCAAGGGACTCGGGTAATATGATTCGGTGTCCTTTTAGCAGTAGCCCTTCCGGGGCCACCGAGAGTTCGTGCCTGATCCCGAACAGAGCTCTGAGTTTGACCTGTGCCGGTGTTGTGCGTCGGGCCATCGACGTGAGGTAGCTCTTCCAATTCCCTGATCGGACAGCGGCAGTTGTGTGCTGTAGGATGGTGTCTGCCTCTGTCTCACACGCCACTTCGTGCAGAGTTAGGGCTCGCGCAGGCGACTACCTGACAGACGTGGTCCTCAGTCTCTTTCGCGTGGCGTTGTTCATTGTCTGTAGCGGGCCTTGGGTGTCGGGACAGGTAGTCTGCCGGGTTGTCCGATCCGGGGCGATATTCAACTTCGATATTGTAGGGCTTTAGCTGCAGCATCCATTTTTCTATGCGTGCAGGCGGATGAGGGGCAGAGCCTCGAAAGATTGGTATCAGAGGTTTGTGATCTGAAAAGACTTTCGCCTGCTTGCCTAGCAGGTACACTTTGAAGTGACGGCACCCCCACAAGATGGCTAGGGCTTCCTTCTCTATGTGTGCATAGTTCTGTTCGGGTTTTGTGAGAGCTCGACTGGCAAACGCGATGGGGAACACCTTCCCTTCATTGTCAGTTTGTGTTAATACTGCTCCCAGGCCAACTGGGCTGGCATCAACGAGGAGTTCAGTCTGCCTTTCTACGTTGAAGAAAGCCATGGTGGTGGAGGTGGACAGAGTGTCTTTAATTTGTTGGAACGCTTGTTGATGAGTCGCGGTCCATTCCCACTTCTGGTCTTTCTTTTTTAAGTCTCTGAGTGGACTTGCAATGCTGGCAAGGTCAGGAATGAACCGTGCGCAGTAGGTCGCCATCCCCATGAAGCTCCTCACCTCTCAGGTTGATTGTGGTGCCTTGGTGTCTTTTATGTCTTGTACTTTAGACGGGTCAGAGGACACACCTTCTGCGCTGAAAATGTAGCCAAAGAAACACAGTTAATCTTTGTCGAATTCGCACTTTTCTGCGTTGAGGTTTAGGCCTGCTTCTTCTAGCCTCTTCAGGACTGCCGCTAGTCGCCTGTAGTGTTCTTTCTTGTTTGGTGCGTATACAAGGATATCATCACTGATGTTGGTGGTGCCTTCTAATCCTGCGATGACCTTTCGGATTTCGTGCTGGAACACCTCCGCAGCAGATGATATCCCAAAATTGAGTCTTTTGTACCTCATCAGGCCAAGGTGAGAAGAAAAAGTAGTGATGTACCTTGATTCTCTGGATAATCTTAGCTGGTGATAGCCTGATCTGAGGTCAAGTTTACTAAAGACTGTTGCCCTGGTTAGGTCCACGATGAGTGTCATGATCTCTGCTTCCAAAAGGTCAGGGTTTTCCCAACTCCCTTGGAAGCAGATCCATAACCCAGGTTCCGAGTGCCAACCAGTCCCAATTGGGACCTTTTGGACCCAGTCCTGGCGCCAGTGGCACCAGGCTCATAAATATGCCCAGTCCCAGCGCTGGAAGCGCCGGGCTCATAATGCTTGGGTGGACTTACCTTCAGCAGACCATGCTGCTTACCTGCCTGCCAGTTGAGCCTCTGATCCGCTTCTGTTTGGAACTACTTTTCCTGTTGGGTGGGGCTGGAGCCACTCCCTAGATTCAGAACACTGGAACTCTTCTGGAAGGCAGGAACTCTTTTCTTACCAGGAACTCTTTTCTTACTTAGGCGTGGCTGTGGAAGGAGACACCTAAGCACTACAGGAGGCTATTTAAACCACACCCGGTGGATGAATCTTGCTTTGCGTTATTCTGCAACCTCTGCAGCAGAACGCTCATCGTGTCTTCTGCATCCGGTCCTGGGCCTAAGGAAAAAGGCTTACCATCCTGAATCCAGTCTTCAGCAACACCTATAAAGGCAAGAAAGAACAGGTTAGCATTCCGGCATCTGAAAGGCAAAGGCTTACCTAATCTTCGTGCGCTCCGGAGGCCTTCGGCGCTGCATCCCGCATCTGAAAGACAAAACAAGGTGCGTTTAAAGACATTGGGGAACTTTAATACTCACGTGCCATTACTCCTTTCCACATCTAATCCAGTGGGTATTCCGGCACCCTGCAGCCGCTCCGAACTCGTACCTGCAAAATAAAAAGACAGTTAGAGCGCATAGTGAAGCAGGCAACAAGCGCTTACTTACGCGCTTCCAGGCGCTTCTATTCATCACACGGGCTCCATCTTCAACTCACTTCAGCCCGTCATCCGCCATCGCCGGAACCCTGCAAAACAAGAGACATCATTACTAAAGACTTTAAAGACATTTGAATGACTCGAAACTTACCGTTCGTGCAGTAAACGACGGACAGCAGTCCTCTGAAGTCAAGAGGCCTGCGCTACCTATCCAGTGAAGAAACTGGTTACAGCACCCTGCCCCGAGGCAGATGGAGAGCTCGGCATTCACTTACCTAAGACATCTTACTCTACACGTCAGGCATACAGTGCACAGAGGTCCAGCCCAAAGAGCCAACCGGGTGCTACACATCACCTTTGAAGATACGGTAGTCGCCCAGTCAAGACCGGCGCCTCTGCGAGAATCAGGTGAGCGTTACAATGAGCTCATCTATTGTGGGGGTTACATGGCGTTCTCTTCCGATGGCTACGTTAGGGAGCCTCATATCTATGCATATTCTTACCGCGTCTGGCTGTTTGGGTTTCTGGGCTACTACCATGGGCGAGACCCACGGGGTCGGTCCAGATGTTCGTTCTATGATTCCTGCTTCCTCGAGCTTGGCTAGTTCTTTCTCCACAGCGCCTCTCAGGTGAAATGGAATCCGTCGATGTCGCACTGCCTTCGGTTCAATGGTGGGGTCTATGTGGAGTTTGATGGTTCTCCCTTTTAGGCATCCAATGCCCTGGAATAGTTTTCTGTGCTGTTGTAGTAGGTTGTAGTAGGTTGCTGAGTTCGTCGTGTTTGAGGTTGAAAGCGAAGTGTATTAGTTTCAGCTTCTCCGCTGTTTTGCAGCTCAGTAGCGTCACACATCCGGCATCCACTACGTAGATGCGTGCACGGCAGTTGGTGTTCTTGTGGACAAAGTCTGACTTGAAGGATCCTTGCAAGGGCAGGGGTCTCTTACTTCCGTAGGCATACAGCTTGACTCTCTTCTTGTGGAGATCGGGTTTCGGTTGAAGTCTGTTGAATGCTACTACTGGCATAACGTTCACAGTTGCGCCAGTGTCGATGACTACATTTAGCGGTTCCCCGTTGGAGAGGACTGTGCACGATGGTCTCTTCCTCCGTCGAGACCGATATGGGTCAACAGCTGATATTAGGTGTACACGATGTACTTGTCTAATTCCTTTCTTTCGTCTTCCCTTGTCTCTCCTTTCGGGGGATGCGCTACTGTCGCTGTCGTCACTATCGCTCGTGTCTGGGGACCTTTGGGAGTCATCAACGGCTCTGGCTTTCCCTTTTCGTGCATGTTGGGAAGAAGATTCTCTGGGTGCAAACTTCTTCCGGCGCTCTTGTGTTGGTCGTGGGGCCGTGTCTTTATCGCTCTGGTTTGGCGGGTTTAGGCAGACCGCGGCGTAGTGGTTGAGGCGATTGCATTTTCTGCACGTGGATCCCCATGCGGGGCAGGATTCGCCTCTGTGCCATAGACCTCCGCACCATTTGCAGTTCCTGTCTCGCCCCTGTGATTGGTGGGGTTTCTGGCCTTGTTTCGTGCGATTTCTCTGGTGTCTGGAGATGGCTGCAACATCTTCTGTGGGCCCGGGGCTATCCATTGGCAGTCTTTGGATCGCTGCTTCCATAATCGCTACCTGGTCATCCGTTTGTTTGCGGAGTCGCGCCATCTCGAGGATACGGGACAGGCGTATGTTTCTCTCAGATAGTATGGCCCTTCTTAGTTTTTCAGAGGATATCCCGTTAATGATCTGGAGACGGATCGCAAATTCTTTGTCCGGGAATTCACAGCCTACTGCCATTTCACGAAGGCAAGCGTGAAATTTGTCTACTGTTTCTTTCTCCCGTTGCCTTGCCATGCAGAAATGGAAACGCTCGTAATCTGGGTTGAGGTCGGGTTTGAACATGTTAGTGAGCGTGGCTTTGGCTGCGTCATAGTTGTAGTTTCCGCTGTTCGGGGTAGCGTTGAATAGGCGCAGGGTAGCTGCTCCGATGTTGAGTAGGGGGAAGGTGTGCTTCTTTTTCGCCACGATAATGTCTCTGGCGTCGAGATGCATTTCGAATTGTTGAAGCCAGATTTCCCATCTGATAGCAGCTCCTGTGATGAATGGGTCGAATGGTGGCATAAACGTTGTCTGTGTTGGGTCAGGGTGATCTGTGGTGAGACTTCTCCTGGAGGATGAGGTTTCGCTGGCCCTCAAGGGGCTGGTACTTGGGCTGGACATGTTCTTAGCCGTTTCCGGGTGTAGTCTTTAGGTGGCAGTGTGGCACGTGTTAGATAGGGTGCCTGCGCTGTACCTGAATGGTCTTCTCCGGGGGATGCATGCGATGAGTTGCGGCCGATGGTTACCCTCGTGATGTGCAACCCCGTAGATATTCCGGCATGTGGATGTGGCTGCTATCGGCGCGTGGTGGGGGTCGACACACCGCGTAATACGCGGTTCGCCTGGATTTTCGGCCGAGGTGCCGGCGGGCCGTGGGGCTGTCACGTGGTTTCGCGGGGTTCAATGTTGGAGGCGTAGCGCTGGTGCGCGGAGGAGGCGCGATTCTGCGTAGCTTCCTCGTGTTGGCGCGCGGCTCCGTGTGCGGAGGAGGCACGGTTCCGCGTAGATTCGTCTACCGGCCTTCGTCGCCAGTGTGATGTTATGTGCGGCAGTTCCCGCCTGGCGCTGGAGTTTGGGCAGGCCTGCCCAACGACGCTGCGTGGGGGCGTGTCGCAGCACAGAAGAGACACGACTCACTCGGGTGGTGCTTAAACCCGGACTGGCGTCATACCACCAGTTCCGGTGATTCCTTTATTTTTACACTGTGTCACGTGACCGTGCCGTAGCCGGGTACGTGACACCACACACATGATCTTCATTACTATTAACAGAGGGAGGATAAAGACTGGGGAAACGAGTAACAACCCACTGCATTTAACCTATTGACAGAAGGTTAATCAGAAACTCATCAACCAGAGATATTTACTAAAACGTCACCACTGTGCCTTACACAATGCAACACATACCAACGCCAGTCCAATTTCTTCCCAATCCGGGGAACCCTATCAACCCATGGGAACAATGGATAGATGGATTCCAGGTCTATTTAAGGGCAATTGGTGGTGCCAAATTTAATGATGATGGTTTGAAAGAGGCCACCTTTTTAAACTGCATAGGCACAGAAGCTCTTTGGATATTTCGTACACTTCTTGAACAAAATGACTCTGAAAAACAGGTGCAAGTAGCAGCAGAAGATATGAAAGTGCCCTAAGTAAGTTAACTAAATACTTTGGGAACAAAATCAACATTGTTCTGGAGAGATATTGCTTTTTCTCTAGACGCCAACACAAAGGTCAATCCTTTGATGCCTAAATAGCAGCTTTCAGGGGTTTGATTTCTTCGTGCAAGTTCACAGGGGTTTCCGTCGAATACCTGAGGGACCAATTAGTGTTGCATGTAGCAGACACCCAAATTCAGCAATGGAACTAGGAGCAAAGTGTATGAAAAAGATACAGAGCAAGGATAAGGTCAACGAGATCAAATCAGTCCAGGAGGAGAAAAAGGAGGACAATGAGGAGACACTATAGCGTTGGTGAAGAAAATGACTGCAAACCATTTTAAAGCTAATCCCAGAAGAGAGAGGGAACCAATTAATACATTTCAAGCTCAATGTCAAAATTATGGTTGGAATAGACACACAAGTATTGAGAAGGAATGCCCAGCCTATGCTGCTGAATGCTACAAGTGTAGCTTTATGGGGCATTTTGGCAAAGTCTGTAGGAATACCAGAGGTAGAGGTAAAGTTGGTAAGCATTTCGTCAACAGAGCACAGAACGAAGGTAATCGCATGGTAAATAATACTAGCATTAAAGCGTTGGAGGAAATTAGAGGTCCGAGCAGTTTATTATCAATTGCTGATGATTTTGGGGAGAAGTTCCGATTCTTACCCTCACATCAAGTGAAAAGAATAAAGGACCATGGGTGTTTATGCACATCAATGAAGTGCCATTACAAGTTATGGTGGACACTGGATCACCCTATACCATTGTTGACATTGAAACTTACATTAAGGAATTAAAGGGTAAACCTGAGGAATTGCAATGCACTAGTGTGAGAGCCACAAGGTATGGAAAAACTGATTAACATTATTGGTTAGATATAGCTGGTTAAATTTGTGTTTTAAAGGCAGGGAAACATTTTGTAAGCTGTATGTAGCGGAAAATGGTTAGTTTGTGATAGGTTGGTGGGAGCAGGCAGCCTTAGAAATTAAGATGCACCCTGGTGAGAATATCCCCATTTTGAGCATATCAGAGGACAGTGTGACACCAGTGAGAATCTGGCGAAAAGCTTTCCTCGGGTGTTAAATGAGACATCTGGGGTACTAAAGGGTTTCAAACATAGAATAATTCTAAGGAAGGGTGCAAACCTTGTTACAAACAAAGTAAGAAATATTCCCATAGGCACAAGAGAAGCTCTGCAGAAAGAATTTACCAAGCTATGCGAACAAGATATCATCGAACCCATTGTAATAGTACGTAAACCGGATTGGTTCTATCAGTATGTGTATAGATTTGAGGGAGTTAAATCCCAACATTTGGATAGACAGGCATCCCTTGCCCAATATCGGAGATTTACTGACAACCATGACCCCAGTAAAATCTTTCACAACTCTTGATTTGTCCTCAGCATATCATCAGGTCGAGTTAGATGAAGAACCAACACACCTCACATCTTTTGTCACACCCCTGGGAGCATTCAGGTACAAAAGAATGCCTTTTGGGTTAGCTTCAACGGCAGCAGTATTTCAGAGATGTATGCATCAATTATTTGGTGGTCTCAAAGGTGTTTATTATTTTCAAGTCAACGTTTTGATTTCGGCCATGACAGAAGATGACCATAATGCCAAGTTACTTGGGGTATTACAAGTAATCCAAGAGAGAGATCTCACTCTGAAAATAGAGAAATTTAAGATCAAGAGGAATGAAGTTCCGTATTTGGGACATCTGATAAATGCTGAGGGAATTAGACCAAAGAAGGAGTTAGTAGACACCATTTTGAATATCCCTGAACCATCCAACAAAGACCAGCTAAGAAGTTTTTTAGGACTAACAGAATATTACTCAAAATTCATATCTCATTACACAGAAAAAACAAAGTACATGAGAGATCTTATGAAAAAGTCTGAAGTTTACGTGGTCAGAGGAGTGCAAAAAAAAGAGTTTGAACAAATGAAAGTGTACATAAACAAAGCACCAACATTGAATATGTTTGATTGCAAGGCTCAAAATGTGATTTCGGTGGACACCAGTAAAGTTGGTTTAGGGGGTGTCCTTGAGCAAATTCACGAAGAAATAACAGTGCCTATTGCAATTGCTTCCAGGATAACAGAAAATAATTACTCCACAATTAAAAGAGCGGCACTAGGGGTTAAGTGGATTTTGGAACATTTCAGGAGTCTCATACGGGGTTTACCAATTGTGTTGAATACGGACCATAACCCCTTGATCCATGTGCTAAACTCCAAGAGCCCACACCTAGTATCACCTAGGATTATGAGGTGGATTCTTGATATCACACAGTACAATGCAAGTACAAGATATACTCCTGGCAGGTCAAATGCAGTGGTGGACTGTTTTTCAAGATTGCCCTGGGATTGTGGTGAGTATAATGAGGAATCCGGCAATGACCAAAACACAGAGAATATCATTGCATCTGTAAATCCGGGCAAATAAAAAAATGAATGGGTCAAGATAATGTCTGAAGATCATGAACAGAAGTGCCTCAGGTGAGCTTTTCAAAGTGAGTGAAAAGAAACTGATCAGAGCATCAGGATAAACTTAAATATAAGAGATGAAATCTCAACCTATTCCATGTGTCTATAGAGGGGATCTCATTATCCCGCCAGTGGCATTAAGGCGAAGAATAATAGATCTAGCACATGAAGGCCATGTAGGGAGGAGTTTCACCAAAAGGAGAGTGACAGAGAATTATTGGTGGCCAAGTACGTGGAAGGAAATGGAAGATTTAGTTAAAGATTGTTCAGCATGTGCTGTTAGCAATAAGGGAAAAAATATGAGAGCTACACCCCTGCAGCCGGTGGATGTTACAAAATCTGTTTGGACTAAATTAGCTATTGACATTATGGGACCATATGAAAATCTGGATACACAAAAGATTTACATCATTGCCCTATTGGATTACACATCCAAATGTGTAGAGTGGGGCATTGCTGAAGGAGCTGCAATAAAGATAGTAAAGTTTTTGGAAGAAGTGTTTAATAGGGAAGGGGACCCTTTGGAAATATTGTCGGATAATGGGGTTCAATTCAGGTCAATGGAAGTACAGTCTTTTATGAAAGAAATGGGTATTGAGCACAACACCACTTCTGTTTATCCTTGTCGAGAGGATGAATGGTTTTGTTAAAAGCATCATCCAGTTAGCTATCGCCAATGCTTTGCCATGGAGAGACACCTTAAAAGAAGCACTAAACACCTATAGGAGGACTCCACATTCGGTCACTGAAGAGGAGCCCTTTACAATGATGAGGGGGAGACCAGTGTCCAATAGACTCAGACCTGCTTGGTTGGTTGCGAGTACCCACAAACAAATTGACATTGGTGACATTGTAAGAAGAGTGAAAAAAAGGAAAGCTAACTATAAGGAATATTATGATACAAATAAAATTTTGGTAGGGAGCAGGATTAAAGACGGAGACTGGATTCATGTGAGGGAGCCCAAGAGAGTACTGAAAGGAGAATCCAAATTTAGGTCTCCCCAAAGAGTAGTAAGGTCGTCAGGAAAGTCTGTGTTACTGGAAGATGGCAAAAGATGGTTGTGTGATGATGTGGTACTATTGGAGAGGAACATTCAATTGGAGGATGATGGTGGTGTGAGGAAGTCACAGGAGACTGACATATTGCCCAAAGACTGTTCGGAGGGAGATGGCATGTCAAGGAAAAACAGAAGAATCTTTCAGAACTTCAAGGAGGACTTTATTACTAAAATGTGCACCTGTAGTGATGATGTACCCAACATGTCATTTGGCCTCACCTTGGTGCTGTGTCCTGTGGTGCCGTGCTCTGCGGCCAATTCCATATCGTTTGCCAATACCCCCATTTGTTGTTTAGTGTTGTTGAAATCTGTTTTTACATTTCCTTTTTCTCCCAGGCTGTTCTCTTTCTTTCCACCCCCTTTCTTTTTATTCCCCAGCTATGTGTGTGTTGCGAAGAGGGGGAGATGTTACGCATGGTGTTTACTTGTGTTGTATCCTCAGGCGGCACGCTGGCTGGCATGATTCTGGAACCACCCTGGTTTTGGAACCATGAGAGCTGGAGAGTCATCCTGATGAGATGTGTGCCCACCTGGGGGCTCTCATTAATAAAGACTTCTAATTCAACCCAAAGACAACGCGTATGTATTCATACTTCATAACAGTCTAGCCCCAGTCGGATCACCACCACACTCCTCACACCGGAGCTGGACTGTGAGGCCATCTTCTAACCTCTTGTCTCTGACACAGTCCGAAAAGAAAGACAAACTAACATCAAAACTTGAGGTTTTGATGATGGTTCATTTGTCTTTCTTCATAGGGACTAGGACAACTGCAGTCCTTGACAGTTGACACGAGAAAGGCCCAAACTCCTCACCAGTCACCTCCAATATCACTGCATGCAAGGGTTGCAGAGCTCACACTGGCGGTCCGGGTTCACCCAGGATGATACAAGGGTCCTTGATTCTCACCCCTCCTCCCTTTCTGCTCAAAGGACGACAACCACTCTGCCCCCACATCAGAGCTCTCCATGAGGCGTTTGCCTGCCCAATAGTCTCTGACACAGTCAGAACAGAAAGATGGACGCATGTTTAGCAAAAACAAACTAACTTCAAACTTTGAAATTTTGATTGATGGTTCGTTCATCAGTCAGTGCCCAGACAGTACATGCCAAGTTCCACCACCTCAACAGCGGAGCCGCTGTGCTCAGCTCACACTCGCAGCTCACCATTGTAGTTGCTGCATCACACAATGACACATTATGATAATTACTCCCATCTCCTCTGATTGGAAAAAAAGACGTGCACCTAGCCTGCACGATCGGGTAACATTTTTTATTAACCTCCCCGCAAATCTTCCTATTGTAAAAGGAACATTCTTTTTAACTTATGAAAATAAGGGGAGTTTCCTTTTTCACAGGTCTTTATTTGACTTTCAACATGGATTTTTCTTTTTTGTTTAATTTCTATTTCTGGAAATTGTTGTAATTGTTTTTAATTATGAAAGGTTTTGTTTCAAACTAAAAACACAATTAAAAAAATCGACTTTCAATACATTATAGTGCCAGTGTCACTTACGATCATCCCGCTGCTTACACTTGATGTGAAGCTGTTTCTTTGCAGCTTTGAGAGTCTGCTCTCTGCACCGCTCCTATACTCCAGTCTTTTTCAGTTGTGCTTGTCCAGAGGCTAGGGACGGCTGTGTTTGGCCGCATGGACTCTGTTCCTCCCATGGCATGGTGACCCAGATCTAGAGATTAGGTTTCAACCACGGGGGTAGGAACACAGCACACTTTTTCAAAATATGTGCGAGGCTACACATCTCATGCAAGAACCAACATATACATGTTATACCTCAGATCGAACCCTATGATGTCACGTGTCCTCTTGACACACAATTCCATTCCCAGGACATATGGAAACGGTGCATATTAATTCAGCAGAAATATTTGAAATTGTGTGGCAAGTTACTTTATTCTATCTTAATTTTAATGAAACTGAAATATACAGTATCTTTCATCAATATGGATTTAAAACAGTCACACAAACCGGCTCAAACATGGTAAAATAATATCGGCACACACAATTGGGTCCTCCAACTTGGTCAGGGGCAGAATACCCGACCAGTTAATCTGACATGTTTGAAGGGTCTTGTTGGAGAACAACTGACAGATTGAACATTCACCGATCTCGTGGTCAGGACAAATACAGTGGAAGCAGTCTTTGTAGCGATCCTCCACATAGATGTTTTTTAGATGGCAGGTAGCACAGGCCTTGAAAATACTTTTCTCCTTGTGTCAGCCATAGCGTCATGGACAGGGGCAAGGACTCATTGAGAGGACACCACAACGGTATTTCCGGAGCAGTGGGAAGCTGGAACAAAACCACAGATGGACAGAGGAAATTCTTGGTGTCGTGAAAAGTTTATGAATGTCCAAACAAAAGCAGAGATGGTGGAAAAATTGTCAAAGAAATGGAGAGAGGTTTCAGAGCTCCCAACACTGAACGTGCAGTAAAAAACATGAAGATTGCTTCCGGGGGTGGAGCCAAGGAAGCACTGTAAACTAGCTGTGGGAAAATATGACTCTTATAGAGCACTAAATTGACAGCAGTTTTACAATTTAAACAAACTGCTTTATTATTACCAAGGATTCCTAGCCTGCCGCTGGGAAATATTCAAACAGCATGTGAATGTATGAAAGATCCAATGCAGTAGAACTAAAGGTTTCAGAATTTGCATGTGTAACTTGATAGAGATGAGCTGGTCCGTGAGTGCATCTTGGGAAAGCGGCCGCAAAACCTGCCTACCTCAGACAGTGCAAATATTCAGTCAGGAAAAAGGAATCAAACATTATCCATCAGCTCTTCGTTGTGTGAAAAAGTAAATGCAAGTGCAAAACCAAGGCGTACTCCATAGGAATCCATTTGTTTGATGCCTGCATGACAATATCCTACAGGCGTCAAACGAAATGCACTGACTAGCGGCACGGCAGAGATCTCATCTCAACTCTCCTCCACCCCATTTAAGATGAAGCCCATAGTTGTAGAGGGGAAAGAAAATCCTGAGTCGGAAAGAAGGGGGAGAGGAGAAGTGTCTGAAGAGCTAGGCTGGATGTCTACTCTGAGGTTGGGATAGAAGAGTCACAGCGGGGGGCAATAGATTAACCGGAGACCCGCTTAGAGTGGATGGCCTCTAGGAGAGCATAAGTGGGTCTGGCTGTGCTGTGAGACTGTGCAGGGGGAATGTGAAGTATTCTGGCGAACAACAGTGTTGGCCGAGTTTCACCCCAGTCTGGCAACCTAGGGGCACAAGGTGAGGTTACTTGTAGCTTAGTCAAGAATGACTAACTTAAGAACCAGACAACCTTGCAGCAGCCAAAAAAGAGTCAAAGACAGACCTGGCACAATTTAAAATACCAGAGATTGAGTGAAAGTTGGATACTCCTTGCAGGTGGCCTTAGAAAAGAGAGGGTAATTACTGAAGACTATGGTCCTATGGTCCTAAAGAAAGTTAAGTGTCTGGTTGGCCTCCTAATTTTTTGTGATATCCTTTCCAAAACCACTAGTGTGGATTCAGTCCACCTTAAACCCTTTTTTTGTAATAAAAATTAAAAAAAAGAACTGTGTTTTTCTCAAGTCATCTTATGAGCAATTGCCTATGACAATATGTAGTGGCCTTCATTGTGGGAGGGGTTACAGGGCAGGATCTGTGGGCCCAAGACAGATGTGGATAAACTCTTTTGAGGGAGGAATTGTGTTGTCTTTCATCCATAGGTTGAAGCCTGGTGTTCCACGCTAAACAGTGTAGTGAAAGTCATCCAACAACGGGTGGACCATGCTTTTTGATGACGAGAGGCAGGGAGGAGCTTGTCAGACTTATTTCCTTTGATCATCTGCAACCGCAGTAGCAAAGAAGATGTTACTTTACGTTTTGTGTTCCTACATCTGTATAATGGAAATGGTTGGTTAATCATTTTGAGGGCTAAAGGGATCTTGACCGGTCCTTGTATATCATGGTCATCTAAAAAGGCTTCTGTGATTTAGACTTACCTGTGATGATAATTACGAATTTCACTGTCAGGGCCTCAGACTTATACTTAATGTGTTGGTAATGGATGAAGGCAGCAAATAGCTCCTTCCCTTCAAAGGGAAGGTCTTTCTCTTAAACTTGTTTGAACCATCTGGAGGAACATATCAAAGATTTGGTCCTGAAGCTCATAGCAAGGTTCAAGCACACTAAGGCTATTGCCACATGGCCCAGGGTCAATGTCATCAGAGAAAGTGTCATGTTGCATTTGTTCATATTGTTGTAATGATTGTGCCTTAACTTACTACTTGATGTAGTAGTCTTCTGATGAATACGGTTTCTGGTCCCCTGGGCAGCCACCGCGACCAGGGGATGAGACTGTGTCCTGGCTCTGCCCAAGGGATGCAGAGGCAATGGAAATGCAGGAAAAAAAACTCTTCTGGGTAAAAAACCCGCTGAGCAGGAGCACTAGGATCCAAGATGAAGAAAGCAGCAAGCTGAGGGATTTCCGGAGTGAAGCAGGCAGCAACCAGCAGTCAAGACGTTCCATGAACCGAATCGAAAATGAGCAGCAGAATCAAAGGGGAACAGGATCAGAGGTGGAAAACAGAACAGGGCAGAAAGAAGGCACAGGAGGGAAGACAAGGAAGAAACATAGCATACCGCAACAGAGTAACTTTGCAACGCAAGGCGGCTCGAAAAATCTGCGATGAAATATGCTTCATTGCAGCGTGGGACGTCACTGCGTGTGGGCGTGCAGTAATTTAACACTGTCTGCTATGTTGGGAAGGGCGGATATGCTGACCAGGTTAGAAAACCCTGGGAATACCGGCAAATCATGACAATTGTCTTTGAACTTGACCATTCTGTTGGCTAAGAGGTCATCCACAAACTGTCAAATCAAAACAATTTTAGCCTGGAGCAGATATAAGTATGTATATTATGGTAACCTTTTTTCACAGTCGAGCCAAGGAAATGTGCCTTCATATACAAAGAGGGACCTAAAAAAAGGTATGTGATGGAGGGTGCTGTGGAAAAAGCGGTTTGCTGCAAAATCAGTGCTAGATTGGGAACTTCTGCAAGCTATTTTCAAGTTGAACGATTTCTTTAGCCAATTTGAAAAATGGATGGTTTGCAGCCACATTTCTAGCATCCATAAGCCACAGAGATTTGTACAGTTATGGGGGTGACAGGGATCAATATCAAGACTAAATCGGAAATACAAATTAAGATAACTTTCTTTATTTTTTAGGAATATAGCACAGGTGGGCAAAATAAACAGAACCCACCAACATAAATCATGAAAACCAAATGAGTTTTCTAACTTAGGATAACTAAAATCCAGGTTTAAAGATGTTCCCACACGCTTTGTGCCCTTTCTCAAAACAGGGACTTCCCTGAAGTATCAGGTTGGGAACCTTTCCCCTCGCCGCTTCTCAGGGGTTTCCTCAGTCCTGGATTCTTGGTCTTTGGTTTATACAACCTTCTTCTCAATTATTCTCACAGTCTCTTTGCTTTGGGTCTCAGTCCCCGGTTTAAAGAGGTTCCCGCCTCCTTGTTGTCTTCCCATGATCTCTTCGCTTCAGCTCCTCTTGGGGTCTCCTTTTGCTGTCTGCCGAGGTATTGCCTCCCTTGAGTTCTCTCACAGGGCTGGTCTTTAGGAGGATCCATATCACCTCCTGGCCTTAGGGTTCGAACACCTACCCCTTTTACCACCTCCCACTCTGGGCTTGGCCCCTTCAAAGCGAGCGGTCACCCTAGCCTGTGCCTTTGGAAGTGTGTGTCAGCTAGTACCTTCTTTTTTAAAAAATTTTTTAAAAAAAAACTGTTTATTGAGGGGAACAATTCACAGCAAGACAGTTCACATAAACAGTACAGTATAGCATATGTATAATATCGACAGTGGCATATATCAGTGGCAGTAAGACAGGTATCGTCACCTAAGGCGACGGGGTAGGTGTTACATCGGAATCGGACATCAAATCACAGATACAAACGTAGTAGAGACCATATATCTTTAGGACGACAGGGTATCGGGACTGATAAAACAAAGAGTTCCTCGTCATCGTTCACCATATACAAGTCTTTCAGGAAATTGGATCAGGTAGGCCCTGCAGTGGATTTCCAGCATTTGAGGATGCAGCGTTTGGCAATAATACATGAGATGTTAAATAGTCTCCTTGTGGTATCCTTCACCTTCCCAATGTCACCAAGCAGGTATTTTAGGGGGGATAGGGTGGCTGGGATCGCAGTTATCTCCTCAAGGAGCTCAGCCACTTATCGCCAAAAGTTTGCGATAACAGGGCACGACCAGTACATATGATATGCCCCAGCATCAGGAGCGCCGCTTTTCAAACATGTCCCTGTGCAACCCTCCACAAACTTAGCCAGTCTAGCCAGGGAGTAATGTAGCTGGTTCAGTATTTTAAATTGGAACAGTCGGAGTCCAGAGTTCATGGAGACCGATTTGGAGAGTTGACAATATCGGGCCCATCTCACGTCATCGATCTGAGTACCCACATCCCGCTCCCAGTTTTTTCTGATAGTGTTTCGTAAGGGGGAGTGTGATTGCACCAGAGTGTATAGTGACGAGATTCATTTTCCATGACCGTCCGTCGTCACCATGGCTCGGATACACTCATGTGCCTGGGGTTCCACCGGGAAGGAGGGCCATTTGGCGGCAAAAGCGGTTCTCATACGATAATATTGGAGATGTTTAAGCTGACCCCTTCCAACCTCCCCTTGAAATCTGCGAGTTCACAGAACGTGCCATCAGGGAACATATCTCATAACCTGAAGAGTCTATTCGGGTCCCAGGTCCGCTGAAGGGCCCTGTCGAAGGTCGGGGAAAAACTGGAGAAGTTCAACAGGGGTATATCTGGGTCATAGGGGACTTCCAGGCCAATCCTTTTACAGACCCTGGACCACGCCCTTGTAGTGACGTATACCGGGTCAAAAGGGCAGTTGTTGCTATAGGTGGGGTTCAAAAGGACCGAACGTATATCATTAGGGCGGACTGCGTGCTTTTCGAGAAGAATGTGTGGGGCAGTGTCCTCGGGGTCACACCAATGTTTTACAAATTGTGCCTGTGCTGCTATGCAATACAATTCAAAATCAGGGGCCGCGATACCACCTTGTGAATATGGCTCCACCATTTTATCCCACCCCAACCTAGCAGTTTTACCGTTCCAAATAAAGGAAGATGCCAGTGACCTAAGTTTGACAAAAAAGGGTTTACCGGGCCATATCGGGATGTTATTGAAGAGGTACAGGAGTTTGGGTAATACAACCATTTTAAGTAGGGCCACTCGGCCGTATAGGGACAGAGGAAGGTTAGCCCATAGGTGGAGCTTGGTCGAAAGGGTGAGAAGCAGTTCGCCATGATTGTGTGAGTGCAGCAGCTGTCCATCTCTAGTCACCATTATGCCCAGGTATCCCACCAGTGTGGGGGCAGGCTTAAACCCTGTGATGCAAGATAGGTCACCCATGTTATGGGTCAAAGGAAAGATTTCGGATTTGGGGACATTGATTTTGTATCCCGAGAATTCCAAGAACTTGTGTATGTCAGCCATAATGTTTTGCACATTCTCATGTGGGTCCCGGACATACAACAGGGTATCGTCCTCATACAGAGATATGATCTGGGGAGGGCCAGTCATCCTGAGTCCGCTATGCGAGTGGTGTTGACGAATGTACTCCGCCATTGGTTCAATAGTGAGGGCAAACAGAATAGGGGAAAATGGGCAGCCCTGCCTGGTCCCCCTGTGTAGATGGAAAGAAGGGGACAGGGCGTTGTTGGTTAGGACCTTGGCGGATGGTTGAGTATATAGCAGCCGAACGCATTTAATAAAATACGGCCCAAGGCCAAACCTCTCAAGTACAAGGAAAAGGTATGTCCAGGAGACAGAATCAAAGGACTTTTCAGCATGGAGGGCCACTACGGCCGCCCTAGCTTCCGGGTCTATCTGCGCCAGCACATTGAACAGTCGTCGAAGGTTTAAAGCCGTGGATCTAGTTGGTATGAAGCCGGCCTGATCATGGTGGACCAGGATCGAAGGAGCCTGGAGCCAGTACTTTAGCGAAGATTTTCGCATCAGTATTGATTAGGGAGAGGGGCCTGTAAGAGGCCATCTCCTGTGCTGGTCTACGTGGCTTCAAAAGGACCGTAATAATTGCCTCACGCATCGAGTCTGGAAGGACACCACAATTCATGGCCTCCTCCCATACTATCAGTAACAGTGGGGCCAATTCGCCTTGGAATTCCTTGTACAGTTCGGCAGTCAGACCATCCGAGCCAGGGGCGCGGCCACCAGATAAAGATTTTATGGCCTCATTTAGTTCTTCAATACTCATGGGTTGATCTAAAATGTTTCGCGTGGTTCCAGTGAGTGTTGGGAGATCGAGGGAGTCTAGATATCTGAACGTGTCTTCCCTAGTTTTAACATCGTGATCAGAGTATAAAACGGAGTAAAAATCAGCAAACGTGGCATTGATATCGCATTCTTTATTGACCGTGACCCCAGCTGGATTCTGAATACTAGCAATCGGATTAGGGTGCCTATCTGTTTTAAGCATGTTGGCAAGAAATCTCCCCGCCCTATTGCTCTCCACATATCTGCGGGCCTTAGCCGGGGCAGCCATGTACAGAACTTCCCTATTGGCTAGTTTGTGAAAGTCTTTGAGGGAAGCGTGCATCTTAGACAGGGTTTCTTTGTTCAGTGTGGCACTATATTCTGTCTGTAGTGCATCTATTGTGGCTTCAGTGCATCCAGTTCCCTCCTCACCGCTCTCAGCATACCTGTAGATTTACCCAATATAGTACCCCGGACCCAAACCTTGAATCCCTCCCTCAGGGTAGTATAGGTGCTCACAGAACCCTCGTTTAACTCCAAAAACTCCTCGATTTCAGTATGTAAAGCCTCACAGATATTGGGGTCCCTAAGGATTGCAGAGGGCATCCTCCACCTTCTAGCCGGAGGTGGGGAGTCACCCAGGCTGATGTTCAGTGTCATTGGCGAGTGGTCCGAGAGCGTGCGGGGGTGTATTGCACAGTCATCGATCTCAGCGGAGAGGGACGAGCTAATAAACCAATAATCTATACGGGAGTGGGAGTCGTGAACAGATGAGTAGAAAGTGAATTTCTTCTCAAGTGGATGTAGCGTGCGCCATGCGTCAATTATGTTGGTCTGTTCCATCATCTGTTTAACGGCGAGGGCCGCATTGCACGGAGCCCTGGGGGACGTGGATGAGCGGTCCAAGGAATGATCAAGGATCATATTGAAATCTCCGCCCCATATTATTTGCGCCTCAGTCGATGTGGATATCATGTCGAGGATTGCGCGATGAAATAGTGGGTCATTGATATTAGGAACATATGTATTTATCAACAGGATTTGCCGTCCCGCCGCCTCCCCCTATACCAACACGTATCTACCCAAAGGGTCTATCTTACTAGCAAGATACCTGAAGCACATCTTGGAGTGTATAAGCGTCAGGACTCCCCTGGATTGTGTTGAATATTCTGTGAAGTACCTATGAGGGCCCCACCGTGGAAGGAATTTATTGTTGATGCTCCCCATCGCGTGCGTCTCCTGTATCAGAAGGATATGGGGATCATGTTGTGTAATGTATGCAGCAATTTTCCTTGCCTTGACTGGGTTGTTGAGACCCCGAATATTCCAAGAGAGTAGTCGAATGTTCAACCCACCTTTAGCCTGCGCCATAGCTGCCTATCAAAGAGGGCATTTGCCAAGCATGGCACCACTGTCAAGTTTTGGACGAGTCTCGCTGAAGAACAGTCCCCTGGTTTTAACTTTATAACATCCACAACCATGCCGGGCAAAACACTAGGGCAACCTCTTACCCGTTTCCCCTTCCAACCCCCCGACCCGCATCATCAAACCCAACCCGATGATGTATCCCATCAACCAAAACTTGGGAAGTCTCCTGGGGGTGTGAGCTGTACTCACGTGACCGAACACCATGTGGGGGGGCTCACGGCCCTACAACAATATATGGTGGACAGGGCCACCTCGCCGTCGACGGGTTATCGAACTTGTGGTAAGGCGGTGTACAGCAAGTCCCTTCAGCCAGCGTGGTCCTCCTGTTCCGGCACCCGCCGGGCCGGCAGGTTACGGTTAGCTTCCCGGTTCCCCGGGGGTAAGGGGGATTGAGGCCTCGACATGCATCACGGCCTCCGTGTTGGATGCGCATTTTAGCCGGGAAGACAAGCGCATATGGGATCTGGCGTAGTCTCAGCTGTCTCTTGACCGGTTCGTAGGATCTTCTCAGTGTCTGCACATTGGTTGAAAAGTATGTATATCCTGTTTTCCTCGTAATACAGGGATCCTTTTTCTCTGGAAAGCCTCAGGATAGTGTCTCTATCTCTATAATTCAGAAGTCGGGCAATGATCGTGCGGGGCCCGCTCCACGACGAAATGATCGGAGAAAGCATCGGTGCCCAGGAGGGATTTCAGGAGGTCTTCCACATGGCGCTCCATGGAACCCTTACCAAAGGATTCGGCTACTCCTACCAGGCGGATATTGTTTTGCCGGGAGCGAGATTCCAAGTCCTTGCACTTGTTCAGGGTTTTCTGCAGGTCTCCCTATAACTGGGCAATATCACGGCCATGTTGTGCTATCGTGTCCTCATTAACTCCAATCCTGTTCTCCGCCTCCATAGTGCGAGCACTTTCCTTATCAACCATAGCCTTCAAAGAGCTGATCGTGGCCCCTATGTCATCCAGCTTGCTGTTCACCACCAGGAATCCACTCTGGACCATCGTTAGTAGTTTGTCCACTCTCACCTCCATTGGGGACTCCAGCTGGCTGCCCGAGGGCTCAGCGGGTGTATCGGCAGGCCCATGCGGCTGAGTACTGGCAAAGGAGTCCATCGGACCAGTTTTCTTGGAGCCCATACTTTTTTTTCACTGCGGCCCATGTGTCAGCTCTGTTGGGCTGCGTAGGGTGTGCCCACGCTCCGGCGCCCCGTGATAGGTAGTGGTTGGCGATCGTTGGCACTGAGGAGTGTGGCGTACACCGCTGACGAGAATACAAGAGAAAGGCACCAGGGCACCCACCTTATGATGTTACCGACAGGCCCCAGCGGGTGAACGCAAACGGCCCACTGCCGTCGACAAGGCCCGACCCGGCGGTTGGTCAAGGGTCAATCCGCAGGGCAGTATCGGGACAGGGAACGGGATGACAATCCCGATGAAAAGGGCAATGTTCCGACCAGACCAGGCGTGCAGTGTATATCCAGAAGGAGGATCGAGGGCCAACAGGATGTATCCAATGGCAACTCAGAAAGGCGCGGAGCGCAGCCCCTCCCCTTTCCGGCCTGCGCACGAGCCAGCACCCCCGGTCGTCGCGTGATTTCTTCTGGAGCCGTGGGCCGGATATGCCTCCGCCGCGTTCACGGTATAAGTTTGCAGTCCGATTTCTCAGGATTGATCCGGCGTTCCTTCATGAAAATCATTGGAGTGATGCTGCAGGCTCTCCACCGCCAAATGCAGGTGTTTATTGGCGTGTAGGCGACCCCGAACAGGATTAATTTATAATAGGATATGTTACGGGCCAGAGCTCTCCCCTCATGCGGCCATCTCCGTCGTGCGCAACAGCGCCCCCCTCAGCTAGTACCTTCTTTGACTTACTAGCTAAGGCTTTGCTAGCATCCTGTCATTCACCTCCTAATGTCTCCAACTAGACTCCTGCTCTCTGGAACCGCCCTCCTCCTGATGTTTTCAACCTACTTCCTGCTTTGTTACACCAACCTCCTCATGATGGTTCCAACCTTCTCCTGATGTTTTCACCCAACCTGCTGCTCTCTTGCCCCCACCCTCCTCATGATGTGTCCAGCTAATTCCCTGCTGTCTTACATTAACCTACTCCTGATGTTTCCCACCAAGCTTCTCCTGAATTACTTCCCCCTCTCTCCAACCAGCTCCAAACTCCCCCGGCAGCTCATACTCCAAACACCCACCCTGCCTGACAAAGTCTTAAAAAGCCCCATAAGCCTCCCCTGGGGGTAAGGCTTTATGCGAGGGTGTGCCCTCGGTGGACAAATGAGGGACTGGTTGACCTTAATTAAGTCAGTGAATGTAATTTGGGACTGGGAAGCTGAATCCAGGGTTTCTAATGATGAGCCAACAATTTGAATTACATTCCCATCCCCTGGAGCCGGTTTCTGGTGAGCAAAATAAAAACACTTTTGCAAGTGGCAAAGTTTCTCTGAAAGTGCCCTGTATGTCTTGAGAGAAACCTGAAGGTGTCTCACTTGCTTGTCCCCGGGGATCTGTCATCCAGGTGGCTAGGACACAGCCATCGCTATTGGACCCAGTTCCTGGGGATGGAGCAGTGAGGGAGGATCACCTGGATGGGGGGTCCTCGATGAGTGGAAGTGGGACACCGACGGGTGAGACGCAGTATCCCCTTCTTATACCCTTTCTCCATACTATCCCGTAGGATACTCGAACATTCTACTCCCCCTTTTCCAACACGAACACTTTCATACATCACAAATTGACAACGGACAAACACCAAAGCAATTTACCCGACATGTGCCAATGCCAGGGTCAGGCAAAGTCAGGCAATTGACCAGGATCACGCACACCTGACAGCCCTTTCCCTTTCCCACAGGGATAAAAGGTGGAGCACAAGAGCACAATACGAGCAAGGCAGACCACACGATGAGTGTGCTAACTCAGCACAGCAGTTCAAGAGGAGAAAGACGACGCAAACCGAGAGGGTGCCAAGGAGAGACGCAACCTTGCCCTTTCTGAGCCAGGCCTTTGAAACCTCCACAGAAGGAATCGTAAAACCGCGAACAATAGCCAGCGTGTGTTGTAGCAGAAGTCAACGGTACACGAGGCCCTCAACCGCTGATAACCAAGCCGAGGGGAGGCGCTTGCCACTGTGGGACCAGCCTTGACTCCAGAGACGAGAAAAAGTCAAGCGTTTCATCACAGCCGGTGAGCCGAGGGGAGAGCTGATAAGAAACCGAACTCTGTTTGAACAAAAGTAGTGAAACGGCTAATTGAAGAAAGTACAAAGAACTGTTTTTTATACGAGAGTGGGAAAACCAGCTACAGAGGAGTCTGACATCACGTGGTGTTCACTTGAGAAACTCTGGGCAATTACCCTATGGTTGAAACTACCGTTACCAGAAGGCCTTGGGAACGGTGCGAGAAGAGGGTCAAAGTGGTAATTCAGGGGTCTAGTAAAATCCTTCGTACAGTCGAAAGTCTTTGACCGACAAAGGTAAAACTAAGGGAAGTGAATCCTGCATCGTAAGAACTGTTCAACGAACTGTGTAAATTGCAAAAGTTGGCAAGAGTGAACCCGATGGAGGGATGCCGATGAACAGGGGGCAAAGTCTGAAGTCCCAATGTACAGTGTGTTGACAAGAGTGAACCCGGCAGAGGGATGTCCACAGTGAACTGTATAAAAAGACATTAAGATTCGTGAATGGAGCAGAGAAGATTGTGTTGAAAGCCGTAGTGAACCCGACGGTGGGAGGCTGACATTCGAGAGGGGTCTGAGCCCGAAAGAGGGGGGTCCAGGGGTGAAAAGCCATCACTCTAAAAGGTAAGTAGAAAATAACTTTTGTTTTGTTATTGTGAATAGATCAGGCCCTCAGAAGCAAGAGATTGAAACACCAAAGGTCCCAATATCGCTAGGAACTTCTGGGGATATGAGCCCGGAAGAGGGGGATCCAGAGGTGAAAAGCAATCACCCAGTGTGCAAGCAGAAAGGAACATTTGTTTATTATTTTGGAACACATCAGATCCTCAGAAGCAAGAGACTTAACCATTAAGTCCTGGATAGTTGACAGCAGAACTGTTAGCTCATGCTGGGAAAGTTTGAGCATGTGCTGTGCTCCAGAGTCCCCCTTGGCCCGTGCTCAAAACGTGGGGAAGGGAGACCAGACTACCACATCCTGACTTATTTGTAAACACTTCATTCTTTCCTGTGAATCTTATCCCACACACTTTGTTTGTATTTAGCGTAAGGATTGGCAAGGAACAAGTTACTTACCTGTAACTGTTGTTCTCCAGCATGGGTCTGGCATGGATTCACATGCTCATGAATATTCCCCGTTGTCAGGCTGGGAATTCTCAGTAAAGAAAAATCAGTATCAGTTTAGTTTCTGATCTGTCTTTCGTAGTAGTAACCAATCACTGATCTCTGCGTCATACTGACCACAGCCAATGACTGCCATCTCCCTAACCCCCGCCTCTGGCAGCCATCTTCAGATTTGGTAGCACGTGAAGTGGCAGTAGGACCAAGTGAAGAGCTGGAGAGGGGTAGGCGGGAGGGTTCGCATGTGAATCCATGCCAGGCCCATGCTGGAGAACAACAGTTACAGGTAAGTAACTTGTTCCTTCTCCAGCATGGGGTCTGGCATGGATTCACATGCTCATGAATAAAAGAATACTTAGCAGTACACACATGCACAACCACGGGAGGTGGCAAAGGCTCAACATTAAGCATTACATCAAAACTCAACATTAAGCAATTCTTACCTCCTCACCAGGCACACCTTAGGCGAACAGGTTGCGCAGCACTGCTTGGCCGACCCTGGACTCCTCCCTGGAATCCCAATCGACGCAGTAGAATTTCGTGAAGGTGTGCGTCGACCTCCACATAGCAGCTGCGATCGCTCTGGTGGAATGGGCTCTCGGACGGCCAGGCAGCGGTCGGTTTGCCAACCGATGGCAGTAAATGATACAGCCGGAGAGCCATCTGGAAATGGAAGCCTTCGAGAGAGCCTCCCCCTGATTGACAGGTCCAAAGTTCACAAAAAATTGTGACGTCTTCCGAAAACACTTTGTGCGGTCCACGTAGAACTTCAGCGCTCTAGCCACATCCAGCGAGTGCAAAGTCCTTTCAGCCGGCGACGAAGGCGACGGGAAGAAAACAGGCAACACCAAGGGTTCGTTGAGGTGGAAGTCCGACGGCACCTTGGGCATGAAGGAGGGGTGCGTCCTGAGCACTACCCTTGTGTCGTGAAAAGTCAAGTACGGTGGCTTGCAGGAAAGGGCCTGGATCTCTCCCACCCGTCGTGCGGAGGTGATGGCCACAAGAAACGCTGTTTTCCACGACAAGAACTTCAATGGAGCCGAGTGCAGAGGCTCGAACGGAGGTCCCATGAGCTTGGTCAGCACCACGTTGAGCTCCCACACCGGGGCCGGGGCCTTCACCGGCGGGAACGATCTGAACAGACCCTTCATGAATTCTTTCACCAGACGATGAGACCACAAAGACGACCGTCCCGTGGTTCTGGTGTATCGGGAGATCGCAGCAAGATGAATCTTGATGGAAGCGTGCGCCAGTCCAGCCTTGGCCAGCGTCATCAGGTACGGCAGTACTTGGGGAGCCGTAATCCGTAGAGGGTTAATCTTCTGTGCGTGGCACCAGACAGAGAACCTCTTCCATTTGTGTCCGTAGCACTTAAGAGTTGAGGACGCCCTGGCCTTTGCAAGAACCTCTCTGCAGTCGGCCGGTATGTCGTAACCTCCAAAATCTAACGCTGCAGGAGCCAGGCCTGCAAGTTCAGCGACTTCGGGTCGTGATGGAGGATGGCGCCTCCTTCCCTGGAGAGAAGATCCGCGTCCACTGGCAGTTTGATTGACGGGGACGCTGACAAGTCCAGAAGGTCCGGGAACCATATCTGCCTCGGCCACGCAGGTGCGACAAGGATCATCCTGAACCGTGACCTCTTGAGCTGGTTGATGAGCCGGATCAGCAGCAGCAATGGAGGGAACGCATATAGGAACAGGCCCTCCCAGGGGAACGAGAAAGCATCGCCCATGCTCCTCGGCTGGGGAAACCTGCTGGCGAACCTCCGGCACTTGGAGTTCGTCGCCGTCACGAACAGGTCGATCTGGGGTGTGCCCCACCGTCGGAAGAGGCGGTCCACTAGATCCTGTCGTAGTTCCCACTCGTGGCACGAGCGCAGCTCTCTGCTGAGCGAGTCGGCGATGGTGTTTTTTATTCCTGCCAGATGAAACAGCACCAGAAACATCCCTTGGGCGACGGCCCAATGCCACAGATCCTGTGCCTCCTTGGACAGGGCTGGGGATCTGGTACCGCCCTGCTTCCTGATGTAGAACATGGTGGTGGTGTTGTCGGTGAAGATCCTCACCACCTTGCCCTTGAGGGACGGAAGAAAGGACCCGAGGGCCCAAAACACTGCACGGAGTTCCAGGACGTTGATATGGAGGGACCTCTCCGCAGGCAGCCAAAGACCCCTCGCGTGCAGTTTTTCGGTGTGCGCTCCCCACCCCTCCAGGGAGGCATCCGTGGTCACTGTCTTCTGGTGGCCCGGGGTCTGGAAGTCCATGCCCGACGTCAGATGCACGCGGGTGCCCCACCACCGGATCGCTCGTCGGAAACTCTCGTCGAGTGTGATCCTCTCCTCGAAGCTGCCCGTCGTCTGGATCCAGCGCGCGTCCAGGAACTCCTGTAACGGGCGCATCCGGAGCCTGCACAGGCGGATGAGATAAATGCAAGAAGACATCATTCCGAGGAGGGACTTGATGGGCCTCACCCTGGCCGCATCCGCAACCAGCATCCACTGCACTTTGCCCAAGATGGCCCTCGTCCTTTCCTCCGACGGAGAGGCCAGAAGCGACACTGTGTCGAGCTTCGCTCCCAGAAACAGTGCGTCTTGCGCGGGTACCAGGTGGGACTTGGCGTAGTTTATGGAGAATCCCAGGTCCGTGAGTAGTTGGACGGTCCTTGCCGTGTGCTCCACGGCGAGCTCCTTCGTCTTTGCTCGGATGAGCCAGTCGTCCAGGTAGGAGTAGACGTGGATCCCCTCTAGGCGCAGCCGCGCCGCCACCGGTGCGAGGCACTTGGTGAACACCCTGGGTGCCGACCTCAATCCGAAGGGAAGGGCTCTGAACTGGTAGTGACGTCCTTGGACCACTAATCTGAGAAACTTTCGGTGTCCCTTTAGGATGGGGATATGGAAGTAGGCATCCTCCAAATCCAACGACGACAGGAAATCGCCCTCCTCCAGTTGACCCAGGACGTGTTGGAGGGTGACCATCCGGAACTTCTGTGCCTTGATGAATTTGTTTAGTCGTCGTAGGTCCAGGATGGGACGCCATCCTCCCGTCTTCTTCTTCACGAGGAAGTATCTTGAGTAAACTCCGGAGCCCCGAAGCCTCTTTGGGACGAGCTCGATGGTGCCCTTCCTGAGCATCGCCCTTACCTCCAATAGAAGTTGAGGGACGTGATGTTCCTTCCTGGCCACAGGGGGGACGCGCGGGCACCTCTTTAGAAACTCGAGCGTGTGACCCTGAGCCAGGGCGTCCAGCACCCAACGGTCGGTGGAGATGGACTCCCACACGCTGACGAAGCTCGCCAGCCGGCCTCCCACCGGGGTGCTTCGGTGGGGGCCCGACCCCACGGCCGGTTCAGTCCTGCTTCGACGAGGCTTTGCCGCCTTGTCCTCCTTGGCGACGACGGCGGGTGTCATGACCGCAGCCTCCAAGGAGTCAGGTTTAGCCCAACTGCCTCGGAAGCTGGGTCACAACTTCATTTTCAGGCACCCATCGGCTCCCATAGGGGCCTTATGGACCTTGTCCTGGCGCCAGTGGCGCCAGGCTCATAAGGGGACCCAGTCCCGGCACAGGACGTGCCGGGCTCATGATGTAAGGAATGGTGCTTGGGTGGACCTACCGGCTGCAGACCATGCTGCTCACTCCCCTGCAGGATGAAATCCTCATCCATCCATGGCTGGAACTACTTTACCTTCTGGGTGTGGCCAGCACCACTCCCTGGGACTGGATACTGGAACTATTCTGGAAGCTGGGACTTCTTACCTGGGCGAGGCTGCTGTGGAAGGAGACACCTAAGCACTCCAGTAGGACTATTTAAACCACGCCCGATCAGAGCAACGTGCTTCGCGTTATTCTGCAATAGCAGCAAGACGCTCACCGTGTCAGCTCCAGAGAATCTTCAACTTCTGCATCTAGGGAAGAGAAATCTGTAATCTTACCTTCTGAAATACCATCTTCGTCTTCTGCAGCATCTGAGAAGGGAAAAGAACACCAGGTTTGCACGAGATAACAACCAGCGCAGCACTTACCCAATCCATCGGTGCATCTCAAGCCACGGGCTGCAGCTTTCCATTTTTCGGCACCCTGTGGAAGCAAGGACATTGGTTAGTAACCATCGTGAAACTTTCCCTACCTGCGCTGTATTCTTCTCGCCTCCGCCGACGCTGCTACTCGCATCTGCAAAACAAAAGGACATCATTAAGAAATACAAAACTCCATCCATACGCACGTGTTTTGGGCAGCTCTCATCTTTCTCACTCCTCGGCGCATTCCTCGACATCTATTTTTCTACCCAGCTGCTTCTGCAACCTGAAAAAGGAAAAGAGACATTAAGAAGTGCTTTAAACTTCAAATTGACATTTTCTACTTACTTGCCTGCAATACCTTCGCCTTTCCATCGCTCTCCATTCAAGCAACCGCCGTTCGTGCTGCTAACGACGGCCTAGCTCCAAATCTTCATCCTCTGCAACCAAGAGGCTGGACAATTAACCAGTGAAGTAACTGGCTTCGGCGCCCCTGCACAGACGCAGGATGGAGAGCTCCGCTTTCACCTATATAAGGTGAGCACATTTAGCCTACGAACTACGTGGGGAGTACCAGGAAGGGGAGTCAGCTTGCCCAGTCAGGCTTATATATCCTATTAACCCCTTGCTCTCCCAATTGCAGACACCTCACCCTTCAGATCAAGATCTCAGTGAGGAGAGGGCCTTTCCAGGGTGGCATTCGAGGCCTGCGCGTGACCCTAGAAGACTCAGAGAACCCCCAGCCCAGACCTGCGCCTCCGAGGGATTCAGGTGAGCGTTACAGAACGCGAAGCCTACCGCAATATTCCCACCCAGGCGCAATGGAAACCTCGGACACAGATCAACTGGCTCAATTGCTTGGGGAACTAAGGGCAGAAGTACACGCATCTCGCCAAGAAACAAACGCTTTACGAAGGGAGTTGATCATGGCCAAGGAACGGACTGATGATCTGGCCAGACAGTTGCTACAGGCTCAAGCGGGACAGAGGCCACTGCCTCCCTATGGAGGGGGCGGCACTCCTACAACCTCAAGTAATCCGGTGCAAATTAATCTGCCAGGGAATGTGCCTTTGGCCCCGCCCGAACGTTTTTCCGGTGATCCAAAGCGATATGCAGTATTCATCAATCAATGCCGCTTGCACTTTCTGTGTAGACCCGCCGCATTCCCAACGGACCAAGCCAAGGTAGCGTTTGTACTTTCCTATCTTAGCGGTTGTGCTGCAGACTGGTCCATTCCTCTCGTGACACAGGATGACCCGCTCCTCTATAACTTTCAAGACTTTCAGACCAGTATGGAAAAGTTGTTCGCAAGACATTCGCAGGGGCAGGCCTTGGACAATTAACTCCTGTCACTCAGACAAGGTAATCAGGATCTCCTGGCTTACATAGCTTCCTTTAATAGACTGGTGGTTGAGACCAGGTGGCCTGAAGATAAGAGAATCACGCTCTTCCACAGAGGTCTACGTGGGGAACTTAAAGACGTTTTAGCTCAGGTGGTGAATCCGCCGCAAGACTGTTCAGATTATATCGACCTAGTGGTCCAATTAGATCACCGGCTACAGAACAGGAAGACCGATCGATCCAGATTTGAAACCCGGGTACTTTCAAGACCTCAGAGCTCCGCTAAAGGGAATGACTCCGTGGAACCAATGCAAATAGGAGTAGTAAAAGGACCATTAACCCAGAAAGAACGGGAAAGAAGAAGGCAATTACAGCTGTGCCTATACTGTGGGAATTCTGGACATTTCCTTCGTGATTGCTCAGTGAAACCGGTCAAGAAGACCGTAGGAGCTTCTGATAAAACTGCTGAGAAACTGGAATCGGGAAACGACCTCGCCCGACAAGCGTAGAGGTCCGCTTGCCGAGCGTTAGAACCAGTTCCTTGACCTCGCATTTGGTAATGCCTATGGTCCTCATATGTCCCAATAGACCAGATCGCATGCATGCTATCAAAGTATACATCGATAGCGGAGCAATCGGTAATTATGTGGACCACGACTTGGCTACCAGGATGGATCTTCCCCTACATCCCAAGATGGTAAAGGACGTAATCACTACAGTGGATGGTACTGAAATAGCTTCCGGACCGGTTTCTCATACCACCGCGGAGGTAACGTTGTTATGTCAAGGCGGACATCGGGAGAAGATCATGTTTGATGTAATCAAGGCCCCGCAGTTTCAGGTGATTCTGGGCATGCCTTGGTTGGAAAAGCACAATCCTCAGATAAACTGGCGAGCCAAGGTGATTCGGTTTCCAGAATGCGCTTCAACCTGTTATCCTCAGCCCGAAATCAAGCTAGCAGCCATCACTTCCGAGGACCCCCGATTACCTCTGGAATACCAAGAGTTCAGCGACGTCTTTCAGAAAGATCAAGCCAACACCCTGCCTCCGCATCGGTGATACGACTGCCAGATAGACCTGATACCTGGGTCCACCCCTCCGTGCAGTAGAATATATGCCCTCACTGAACCAGAAAACCTCCATCTCAGGCAATACTTGGACCAGTACTTGGCTAACGGATTCATCCGCCCCTCGAAATCCCCGGCTTCCTCAGCTTTGTTCTTCGTCCCGAAAAAGGAAGGTGACCTAAGAACGTGTATCGATTATCGCGCCCTGAACCAGATTACAGTCAAAAACCGATACCCGTTGCCCTTGATTCCTGAATTATTGGACCAGGTAAAAGGCGCCTGCATATACACAAAGTTAGACCTCAGAGGAGCTTACCATTTGGTACGCATTAAGGAGGGCGACGAATGGAAGACGGCCTTTCGAACTAAATATGGATTATTTGAGTATCAAGTAATGCCCTTCGGACTATGTAACGCACCGGCCGCTTTCCAGTTTTTCATGAATGATGTCCTCAGAGAACTTATTGATGTGTGCGTAGTCGTTTATATTGACGACATCCTGGTATACTCAGCCTCAGAATCTGATCATCGTAGACACGTCACAGCGGTTTTACAGAGACTTCGCCAACACCGCTTGTTTGCTAAACTGGAGAAGTGCACCTTTCACGCAAAGGAAGTGGAATTTTTAGGGTTCATCTTATCACCCAACGGAGTTCACATGGACTCAAGAAAAGTGGATCCTATCACCAAATGGCCTTCCCCAACTTCCGTGAAAGGTGTGCAGAGCATGCTGGGCTTCGCTAATTTTTACCGAAGGTTCATTCCTGAATTCTCTCGGGTAGTCGAACCTATCACGGCTCTTCTGAAAAAGAATAAAAAATTCGAGTGGACTCCAGAAGCCGAACAAGCCTTCCAAGAATTAAAAACCAAATTTATCTCTACTCCAGTCCAGAACTTCCCTACATCGTCGAGACAGACGCTTCCAGTCTTGCAATGGGGGCGGTGCTGTCACAAAGAGACCCCGACACGCACCAGTTACACCCTGTAGCCTTTTGGTCTCGCAAATTTTCGGCTCCTGAAATCAACTACACAATTACGGACAAAGAACTCTTGGCAATTAAGTCCGCCTTTAAGGCCTGGCGGCATTATCTTTTGGGAGCCCGGCACACAGTAACTGTAATCACGGATCACCGTAACCTCCAGTACCTGAAGTCAGCTAAAGCTCAATCTTCGAGGCAACTACGCTGGGCTTTATTCTTCGCAGAATTCGATTTTGTAATCACATTTCGACCAGGCGTTAGGAACGGAAAAGCAGACGCCCTTTCCCGGATAGGGGTAGACGAACTTACAGCTAATCCGGAGCCGGTGCCAATAATTCCTGAACAAAAGATACTAGGAGTAATCAACACATCATCCCTCGAAGAGATTAAAGCAAGGGTCAATCAACTCATAACTCCCGAAGATTCATCGAATTGGCAATTGAAAGGAAAGGATTTCACAATAGATCAGAACCTATTGTATTTCCAAGGAAGACTATTCTTACCCTGCGCTGACTTATAAAAACAGGTCATCACCTGCTACCATGATTCTCTAATGGAAGGACATCCTGGAGTTGCCAAAACCTCAGAGAAAATTAAAAGGCATTTTTGGTGGCCATCTTGGAGGAAAGATGTTAAGGAGTTTGTGGCTTCTTGTGGTATCTGCGCACAAAACAAGAGTCGGAAGGAAAAACCAGCAGGATTATTACGTCCAATAGACATTCCACCAGGCCCTTGGCACACGCTCTCGATGGATTTTATCACGGATTTACCCCCTTGCTCCGGATACAACACAATTCTAGTGATCGTGGACCTTTTTTCAAAAATGGCTCATTTTATCCCACTGAAGGGTTTACCTACAGCTTCCATTCTAGCCCGAGAATTTCTTGAAAACATTGTCCGGTTGCACGGTTTCCCTTCAGTACTAATCTCTGACCAAGGGAGCCAATTCATTTCCCATTTTTGGCGGAGTTGTTGTCGTTTAGCACAGATTGATGTACGACTTTCCACCAGCCATCATCCTCAAACCGATGGGCAGACTGAGAGAACTAACAAAACTCTAGAACAATATCTGCGCTGCATGTTGCATCAATCCGAGGGTACTTGGAAGGATGTCCTTTGGATTGCTGAATACGCTTACAATAATTCAATCCATTCTGCGACAGGAAAAACCCCTTTTTTCCTGCTGTATGGAAGTCATCCTCGAACCTCAAATCTGGGCCCACCTCAAGCTCTCGGAACACCTGCTGTTGACCATCTGCATTCGGCGATAACTCAAGCATTTAAAGAAGCCACAGCTCATCTTCAACGAGCTAAAGAATCATACAAAAAAGGAGCGGACCAACATCGAAAAGAGGCTCCTCAATATCAAAAAGGAGATCAAGTCTGGCTGTCCACTAAACATTTATCTTTAAAAGGGCCACGCACCTTCAACCCAAGATATTTAGGACCCTACTCGATCACGGCCGTGATTAACCCAGTGGCTGTCAAACTAGAATTACCTACTCGAATGAAGATACATCCTGTCTTCCATGTTTCTCTCCTGAAACCTGTGCAACCCGGAACCCGTTTGACTAAACCTCCTGAGCCAATCCAAGTTGACGGAGAATCCGAATTTGAAATTCGAGACATCTTGGACTCCAAAATTTCCAAATCAAAACTATACTACCTGATTGATTGGAAGGGATATGGACCCCAGGAGAGATCTTGGGAACCTTCAGAATATGTACATGCACCTCGTTTAGTCCGAAAATTTCATCGGGCTTTTCCCAACAAGCCAAAACCTCCGGAAAAGACAAGCTTGGGAGGGGCCTTGAGGGGGGGTACTGTCATGACCGCAGCCTCCAAGGAGTCAGGTTTAGCCCAACTGCCTCGGAAGCTGGGTCACAACTTCATTTTCAGGCACCCATCGGCTCCCATAGGGGCCTTATGGACCTTGTCCTGGCGCCAGTGGCGCCAGGCTCATAAGGGGACCCAGTCCCGGCACAGGACGTGCCGGGCTCATGATGTAAGGAATGGTGCTTGGGTGGACCTACCGGCTGCAGACCATGCTGCTCACTCCCCTGCAGGATGAAATCCTCATCCATCCATGGCTGGAACTACTTTACCTTCTGGGTGTGGCCAGCACCACTCCCTGGGACTGGATACTGGAACTATTCTGGAAGCTGGGACTTCTTACCTGGGCGAGGCTGCTGTGGAAGGAGACACCTAAGCACTCCAGTAGGACTATTTAAACCACGCCCGATCAGAGCAACGTGCTTCGCGTTATTCTGCAATAGCAGCAAGACGCTCACCGTGTCAGCTCCAGAGAATCTTCAACTTCTGCATCTAGGGAAGAGAAATCCGTAATCTTACCTTCTGAAATACCATCTTCGTCTTCTGCAGCATCTGAGAAGGGAAAAGAACACCAGGTTTGCACGAGATAACAACCAGCGCAGCACTTACCCAATCCATCGGTGCATCTCAAGCCACGGGCTGCAGCTTTCCATTTTTCGGCACCCTGTGGAAGCAAGGACATTGGTTAGTAACCATCGTGAAACTTTCCCTACCTGCGCTGCATTCTTCTCGCCTCCGCCGACGCTGCTACTCGCATCTGCAAAACAAAAGGACATCATTAAGAAATACAAAACTCCATCCATACGCACGTGTTTTGGGCAGCTCTCATCTTTCTCACTCCTCGGCGCATTCCTCGACATCTATTTTTCTACCCAGCTGCTTCTGCAACCTGAAAAAGGAAAAGAGACATTAAGAAGTGCTTTAAACTTCAAATTGACATTTTCTACTTACTTGCCTGCAATACCTTCGCCTTTCCATCGCTCTCCATCCAAGCAACCGCCGTTCGTGCTGCTAACGACGGCCTAGCTCCAAATCTTCATCCTCTGCAACCAAGAGGCTGGACAATTAACCAGTGAAGTAACTGGCTTCGGCGCCCCTGCACAGACGCAGGATGGAGAGCTCTGCTTTCACCTATATAAGGTGAGCACATTTAGCCTACGAACTACGTGGGGAGTACCAGGAAGGGGAGTCAGCTTGCCCAGTCAGGCTTATATATCCTATTAACCTGGAAAAGACAAAGATCATGATCTTAAGCGGAAACGAAAGGAAGCTGGAGAAATTCACATGGGCGGTAAATAACACCAAAATTGAATTGGTGGACAGCTTCAAATATCTGGGCGTTACCATCAACAAGAACAGTAATGAAACAGTGATGCAGGAGACCATCATGTCCAAAGCGAGACTGCTCATCTCACAATCTCGGGCAGTTCTGAAAAAATATGGAAAATTCACTATGGCGCCAGTGGTGACTTTTTACAAGTCTAAAGTGATTCCAACTCTTACCTATGGAGCAGAAGCTCTACCAAATCTTCCAACATCCTTTTGGTCAAAACTGGAAGGATTTTATTGGAGAAAGGTTCTCAACCTTCCTGACTCGCTACCAATGGTGTTAATAAGAAGGGAACTCTCTCTACAATCGCTGGTCTCCATAGTAGCCCGCAACGAAGCCATGCTATTTCGAAAGTCTTTACTTCCAAGCCCCCCTCTGATCATGCAAGAAATTCAACATGAAATTCAGTCGGGCTCATGCAAAATGCTAACAAAATGGGCGGCAAAGATCGACTCAATGCTAGAGGGCGCTGGAAGCTCTAAAAACGAACTAATCTACAATCCTTCTAAGTTTAAACTGCGTCTATTACATCAAGACTGGATCGATACATTGGAAAAAGCAGCCGCATCGAAGCTGTTTACAGATCTGCCTCCACAGCTGACAAAAGTGAACGAACTCAAGTCCTACTTGTTAAAAGGACCGGACTCAAACCTCAGGGTGAACTTCTTAAGAATCCGCCTGAACATTCTCCACACAAGGGAAGTCCTATCCCGAAGAAAATTGGTTTCGGACGACGCCTGCAGATTCTGTAGAAAGTCAGCGATGCCAGAAACCATAAGACACCTCCTGTTAAACTGCCTAGGAGTCACGGGCCCCCGCATGAGACACCTGGGACATTTGTTTAAAAACCTACACATCTATGATGAAGAGGAATGGTGGTGTCGGCTATTAAGTGGGGAGAAGACCACTTGGGTGATCGCGGTGGTGGGCTTCTTCCGAGAAATTGAACTACTTCGCTGATGGGGAAGGTATGAGTGGGCAGGTCTACTAGTTGGGCGTCCTTACCTTGATTGCTCCTGGGGGGTAGCTGAACCTCACTCTGATTCGGAATCTGAATCCAAACCGAAAAAGATCGATCTGATGGAGCCCCTCAGGGAATCACGAGATGTTGGGGCTCAGGACAAAGAACGATCGTGGGAATTCTGGAATAGTTAATGTGGAGATTTTGTCTCTTTTTCTACTTTGTAAAAATTGTTTCATACAATTAAATCAAATAAAAAAAAAAAAAAATAAAAAAAAAAAATATATCCTATTAACCCCTTGCTCTCCCAATTGCAGACACCTCACCCTTCAGATCAAGATCTCAGTGAGGAGAGGGCCTTTCCAGGGTGGCATTCGAGGCCTGCGCGTGACCCTAGAAGACTCCGAGAACCCCCAGCCCAGACCTGCGCCTCCGAGGGATTCAGGTGAGCGTTACAGCGGGGTTCGCCCGACTTGCCTCGTCCCCTGTAGGCTTCCTGTGACGACGAACCGGCCGCTTGACGATAGGTGGAAAATCTGCCGATGGAACCTTTGGAGGCACCCTGTTTGCCTCCGCCGCTCCGAAAGGGCGGCCGTCGTTGCTGGAGAACACCCAAGAGCCTGGGCCGTCTCCGTGTCTGCCTTGATGGCTTGTAGGGAATCGTCCACTGTTTTCCCAAACAGGTTGCTCCCGTCGAACGGCATGTCCAAGACTCGGGTCTGCACGTCCTGACGGAAGTCAGTAGCCTTGAGCCATCCACGCCGCCTAAGGCACACGCCGTTGCCCAACTGGCGAAATCCAGTGTCAGCGATGTCCGTCGCTATAGTAATGGCGTGGTCCGACGCCACTTCTCCTTCCTGCAAGATCTCTAGGGCCTCCGCCCTCTTGTCGTCTGGTAGGAAGTCCAGCAGGGGAGCGAGTTTGTACCACAACTCCCTGTCGTAGCGGGCTACGATAGCCAAGGCGTTGGCAGCCTTAATTGTCGTCGCTGCCGATGAGATGACTCTGCGTCCCATCGTGTCCAATTTCTTTCCCTCGCCGTCCGGCAGGGAGGTTGATGTAGAGGCCGCGCCCCCCCCGCTTTGTTCCTGGCCGCCGCCGAGACGACCGAGTCCGGGGTCGGCTGTACCCGAAGGCACAAGGGGGCCACGTCTGGGACCCGGTACTTCTTCTCGTACCGATCCCTTCTAGCCGGCGTTGTGGATGGGTTCTTGAGGAGGGAGAGACCCTCATCCCAGATATCCTCCAGTAGAGGTACAGCGAGGACTGTCTTCCTCTTGGTCTCGTGCCGTTGATAAAGGAAACCTTCCTTCTTCTTCTCTTCCGGGCAGAGCTGGAAAAGCTCGGATGCCCTGGCGATCATGGTGTGAAACGATCCAATCTCGTCGGGCGGGGAAGCCCGGGTGGGAGGTGACGACGGGAGATCCTCGTCGTAAACCTCGTCGTCTGCACCGTCGCGGCCGTGTCAGTCCCCGTATCATCCCCACGTGTCGTGGACGGGGAGGAGGGCTGAGCAGGGCGCGATGGTTGAAAAGGAGGTGGAGGATGAATCCTTCTTTTCTTAAGAGGAGGGCTCCCAAAAGTGCCTGGCTCCGGGTAACGGCAGTCTCGTCCTTATCTCCGAGCATAAGGACTGTATAGCCAACAAAATGGCCGCCGAGTTGTCTTGCGGCACTGGTTGAGGGGGTTCCGACGGGGGATCAGGAGCCCCGTCGGCACCCTCGACGTTCTCGTCGTCTCCCACGTCGGGATCCCTCCCGACAGGATGGTCTTCTTCCACGCCAGCGCCGTGGCCTAAGACTTCGATCAGCTCCTCCTCAGAGGTTGAGGCCGAATCCACGACGACCTCCTGCCCCCCCTTTTTCTTCTCCGTCGGAGGTTTCACGGGGGTCCTGTCGATGGGCATGAAAGAGGACTCCCTCCGCGGTGGCAGGGAGATTCTGGGCCCAGAGGACGCCACCACTGGTGTAGCCTCCACAGGCTGAGCCAGGGCCGCCGCGACCGTCTCGATAGAGGCCTTGGCCGGATGGATCAAGGCTTTCACCACCTTAGGTGTGCTCACCGCCTTTTCCTTGGGGGGAGGGTCACCACCTCGCTCCCCCTCCGATGGGGCCTTCGAGCACGACTGGGGTCTCTCCAGGAGCTTCGCAGGGTGCTCGGCCTTCCTCTTACCTGAGCCAGAGCGTTGGCTTGTGGTTGATGGCGCCGGGGAGGATGCGCCCTGCCTGGCGCCCGTAGAGCCCGACCGTTCGGCGCTCCCGGTGCCAGCGGACTCGCGGTGCTTGGCCTTCTGTTGGACCCCCGTCGCCGGGGCGCCCTCAAAGGTCTTAGAAGACCACTCGGACTTCTTCTTCTTCTTCTTCTCGCCTGACGGGCTCTTTCCTTCCAGCCAGTTGGCGAGACGCTGATGGCGGTCCTTCATGGTCCGCTCCGACATATTGCCGCAAAACGCACAGTCCTTCTCCACGTGCGTCTTGTCTTCATGCAGGCAGTAAAGGCAAAGGGAGTGTTCGTCCTCCTTAAAGACATTCTGAAGCTGGCATCCAGGGCAGACCCTGAACAGCTTTCCGGGCGTTGAGCTTCCCTGCTCCTGGGCCATGCTCGGGAAGGGCCTGAGAAACTTCTGGAGTCCTCCAAAAGCGTGGCTCGACGAAATCTTCACCCTTGAGAAGCGTAGAAGAATCCGACACGGGTCCCCGTTGATCGGATAAAGAAACGGTGGAGCCTGAGGCTCTTTTGACCGAAAAAGAGAACATTTTCCTAAGAAAAAGCATGAAAAAAGCACTAACGCTCGAGAGCAATAGCACGAGGATCCCAACACTTGAACGTGCGGTAAAAATCTGAAGATGGCTGCCAGAGGCGGGGCTTAGGGAGATGGCAGTCATTGGCTGTGGTCAGTATGACGCAGAGATCAGTGATTGGTTACTACTACGAAAGACAGATCAGAAACGAAACTGATACTGATTTTTCTTTACCGAGGATTCCCAGCCTGACGACGGGGAATATTCATGAGCATGTGAATCCATGCCAGACCCCATGCTGGAGAATAGGTTTTTCTTAGTTTAGGCCCTTTCATTTGACAAAACGCCACTAGGACTGCCTTATTATTTGATGGTCGTAGCTTGCTCCCATCTTATATTTAGGCTTTTTTCCAACCCGCATACACAGTTTAATAGACACCCTTGAACTGTGATCACTTGTATCTATCTTTAATGTTGCCACTACGAGTTCCTTTACAGTCTGCACTGCAGAGTAATGAACGCTGTGTCCCTGGATACCACAGGATTGCTGTTCGAGGATGACCTAAAAATAGAATGGGCCTATGTTGTCTATGCAGTCTCTCAAAGCAAGCGGCACTAAAATTCCCACCTGATTTCCTTTAGGCAGGCTTTTAGTAGGAATATATTGTCCCATTGTTAGATGGTTAGGCTCCATGAGTCCCTTGGGTTGGGATCTGTGATCAAGTCCCTTGTCTTGACTTACTAGTAAACGGTGGGTTCTTCCCCAAGGAGGCTTGGTTGCTTCCACAAGCCAGGCGATGCTTCCCCACACAAGACACAAGTGGCCATCACACTATCACTTTAGACTGTTCTATGCGTTTAAGGGAGGAGGGACGGTCCAGTGGAGCTGGCAGCATCTGAAAGCTTGGCTCCCATTGCATGGTGCAGAAATCATATGAAGGTACAGAGACAAAGAACGCGACCTGGATTAGAACAGGAAAATTAGGCATTCAATCAGTCACCTCACACACTCACCACATCTATATATACACCTATAGGCTAAGGGACTCCATCCAGAAGGTATGGCCAGGGTGTAGCAAGCAGAGAGAGGATTGCACATGTGGAAGTACTAGCCAACCCCAAGTCCCACCTCAGAAATGTAAGGCATCCCCAGACGAAGGCCCATCAGACAATCTCGATTGTAGATGCATTGGGAGACAGACCAAAGATCTCATAGGCCTTAGAGAGCCTGAACAGTGTAAACAATACCCTATAAAAGGAAGGCCTTGTGGCAAAAGGCTTTGAGAGTTGGCAGAAGGAGCACATTTGGAGGCAGTTGGTGAAGACAAGGAGCAGGGGACATGAGGCCAGATAATAGACCCAGGGTAATGGGTAATGGTTGACCGGGAAGTAAGGGGTACGGAGGAGATATGAGGCTGGATGAGAGACCCAAGGGACTAGAGAGTGAAGATGCAGGAAGCTGGGGAAAGGAAGAGCCAGAAGGCTAGTGTAGAGGAGGAGCCAAATGCCTCTACCGGTTGTCCCGCCCCTATTCTGCCTATATGCTGGAATCCGGAAATTGAGACATGCACTACGCCATTAATGGTACCTGTCGCGCGAAGAACCTTTGAAGCAAGGTATCCATTGAGAAAGCCCAACATAATGTACCCACAAAGAAACGACAGTCTCTTAAGGGAGGTCCTTGAAGTGTGAAGCAGTGAAGGCAAGAGCCTGGCGACGTGACATGAAGCAAAGATGATGCACGAAGAAGAGATGCCGAAGAAGAAAGTATATAGATCTTATAAATTCTGATGGCAAAATAAAGAATTGAGTGACATTTCATGTACGGAATGAAGATTGCACATACGAAAAGCACTGAAGAAAATGCAAGACGTTTTATAAATGTATAGATGCTGAAACGCAAGTAGACTAAGTGATCATGAAGACTGGCTATGCGTAGTGAATAGACTGCAGGAGGTGCAGCCAATATATATATATATATATATATATATATATATATATATATATATATATATATGTATAGAATCTGGATGTTCCACGTCGTGTTTTTTAAAGCAAACCTGAACAGAAGGTCTGAAAGTGTGGCGCAGTAGAAGGAAATTGCTGACAATGAAGGAAGAATCAGGAAGGCTTGTCTGGCCCAGTGTCAAGGCAGCCAAGAAACTGGTAATCAATTCGAGAAGATACAATGAACATGAGAAGCGAGACGAGCTCCTGTGGAGGTGCAATGTAAAACACAGAGTGCCAGGTTTTATCATTGAATAGTGTTAAATACCAAAGAAAGAGCTCAAACACCGTTTCCTGTCACATGGTCTAGATGGAAATAGACTTTGGGCAAGCTACACAGAGACTTGAAGTCAAGACTGAGCTCACACTCCCTTCTATTCTCAGGAGTGGTGATACTTTGCAAGGCCGAGTTCAAAGCCAAATCGAATGGCAGACAGCAATAGGAGTGATGATGGATGATGGGCTAATTGGGTGGGGAGGCATGACCAAGCCATCCCTCCAGCACCTGGGATCCCAGCTTGCGTGCTGCTAGCGAGTGGAATATTCCAGAAGAGTACAAGAGCCCTATAGTTTGAAAGCCAATGAAAAATCTTAGATTTAATGACAGCGACAATGACTTGCACTAGGGGTGGGCATAGCTGTCCACTTGACTAGAGAGACCCAATCACAATCCTATCCCTCATAGAAAGTATTCCTAGATGTTACCCGTAGACCAACCACAATCCCAGTTAGGTTTTTCTTACTTTTCCACGTAGTATGATGTTAATGATGACAAGTTTTTACTATAGAAGAACAAGTTACTTTCTTACCTGGTAACGTTCTTTCGATGGGATGGTCCGATGACGTATTCCATATCTATGACAGGTAATCACCACTGCTGTGCTGCTTCGGAAACTTTTTTCTGCGTCCTGCGTCGATGACGTCGATGCGCCGTCGTCGAGGACCTCCTCCGACATCATCCCATGTGATAAGTAGGATGCACAACGCCCGTAGCCTCAGTTGTAGTTTTTTCCCCCAGAACATGTGACATTAGTCCACTGCCAGTCAGACACAAAGCCTTGCGGAACATAAGCTGCAACCGCAAAAGAAATTCTGCAGCGGGGAAGGTAGGGAGGGAGCGATATGGAATACGTCGTTGGGCCATCCCATCGAAACAACGTTACCAGGTAAGAAAGTAACTTGTTCTTCGAGGGGATTGGGTCCTCCGACATATTCCATATCTATGACAGACTCCCAAAGCAGTACCAGAGCAAGGAGGAGGGAAAGAATTTAGAATCAAAATTTAGAATTGCCAATCAAATAGCAGAGCAAAGGACTGCCTTGCCAAAGGCCAGAGCCTGTCCTCGGATGGAATCATGGGAATAGTGACGTACAAATGTATGTACTGAAGCCCAGGTGGCTGCATCACAGATGTTGCGAATAGGAACACCCCTCTGCAGGGCAGTAAATGCAGCCATACCCCTGGTAGAATGGGCCCGCAAGCCAGCCGGTGGGTCTTTACCCGCCAAGCGGTAATACTCCGAGATGGCCAAAATAATCCAGCAAGACAAAGTCTGTTTCGTCACAGCTTGTCCCAAACGCTTTCCAGCGTAACCAATAAAAAGTTGATCGTCCACTCTGACCCGGGACATGCGTGAAACATAAAAGCTTAAAGCTCTCCTAGGATCAAGCCTATGGAGCCTCTCCTCTTCCTTACCGGCATGTGGCGGAGGATAGAACGCCGGAAGAACAACCTTCTGGCTCAAATGAAATTCCGAAACCATCTTCGGAAGAAAAGAAGGACGAACTCTAAGGACAACCCTGTCCTTGTGAAATACAGTGAAGGGTGGCTTAACTGAAAGTGCCTGTAACTCACTCACTCTGCGAGCGGAAGTAAGCGCAACTAAAAACACAGTTTTCAGAGTCAACAGCCTCAAAGGGCAAGAATGTAAAGGCTCAAACGGAGCACCCATAAGAAACTTAAGAACATGGTTTAAATCCCAACCGGGCACCAGGAAAGGTGACGGAGAGAACACATTAGTGAGCCCTTTCAGAAACTGTGAAATTAAAGGGATTTTAAAGTAGGAACACTCTTCAGACGAGCGCTTAAAGATGGACAGCGCCGCCAGGTAACCGGTTAGGCGGAAACCTGTGCAGTTCCCTCTGGGACCACTGCAAAAGATTTAGGACTACAGGTGTTTGGCAGTAAACCCACTTGGTAACAGTCTGCACCACACAGATTCACTTGGTAGCTGTGGCTGAGCAGTCAGACTTCCCTCAAGAAGAGTTAGGCAGTATGCGGAGTATACAAAATAGGGCAATTCACACAGTAGAACAAGCAAACACGGAACAAGGCTTCGGTGTAAAGATATATAGTTATTTATTTATAAAAACACATCTATGAAAAACACTCAGGCACTAATACGGTAAACACTTCAAGCACAATTACTATAAGAAAAATCAATCCCCCTAACAATAGTTCGACAAGTATAGGTTCAACGGCACCACTTATTTGCAGACAGAGGTGAATGCTTTAACCTAGATGGCACTCTAGTATTCGTTAGGACGGGAGAGAAAAGGCAGGGTATGAAATCAACTTGGTACCAACACTTTTTTTACGAAAAAATGCAAGGCAAGTAAGGCAGGTTCTACTGTAGATCGCAAAGTTCAGAAGCCAGGCCCACTCCGAGAGAGGCAAGGCGATATGTCCCAGAAAGTATCACAGTGGAAATGCACTTCGAGTCTTTGTCGCAAATTGTTATTGAAAGATTGGACCAGTTCAGAACAGAAAGATGAGAAAGCTTGGAGGCGACCCAATGGAGAGGCGAGGATTCAGACACCTCACACTAACCGACACAAGGGAAGCCAGGCGGACACGGTACCTTGTTTGTGGAGAGACAGCTCCGGCGGGGGCAGTTGTTCCTGGTGGTGGATGCACGTTGGGTCTTTGCCAAGAGAAGAGATGATCTCGTCGTCGAAGGAAAGTGGAAGATCGTTGCACCACCAGGGAAGAGACCAGCAGTGGAGTGCTCCGTCACCTTTTGGTCGCGGTACAGGGGTAGTGGCTATCCGGTTGCCGGGGTGCTCTGCACGGGCAATTCGACCACTACGTCCTGGAACGAAGAAAAAGCAAAGGGGACTGGTTGTTCCCACCAGTCAGGGGAAGAGACTCTCCGGCGGGGAGATCTCCTCTGTCGTCGGGCGGTGGTGAGTCGATTCAGCAGGGCTCCACCGGAGGTGTCGTTGTTGCAGGTCGGCTCAGCTTTACCCTCGTCGGATTCTTAGGTCCTGTGGCGACTTCTGAAGATCCAGTCCCAAAAGCCCTGCTTTTATGCAGAAAACCCCCATTCATTCAGCCTAGCTGTCACTCAAAACACGCTAAGTGGTGAGCGGGGTGGCTCACCACTTGGGCCAATCACACCAGAGTGTGACTTGAGTTGGCAAGGCAACTCAGTCCAGGGTGCCTAAACCCCCTCCCACACCCCCTGTGGTAACCCAGACAGAATGGCACCACTTTGGAGGGCCTCTGTGTGGAGGCCGCCAAAAGTGGAACAAAGGGCTCAACCTTTGATTTAGGAGTCACAGAGACGAACACAGACGCCATTTTACAAACCGAGTTCTGGCAGAAGATACCAACTGATAGATTTATTTAAGATAAATAAACAGGTGGTATGTTAGAGATTAACGAGAAAAAGTATTAACCTCCAACAATGGGAAGAATCCCATAGGGTTATATTCGGGGTCGAATATAACAAGTAGTTTCCACTGCCACCAGCCAAAACTCGACGAGGGGGGACGGGACAGTGCCCCCTCGAATAACAGACCCAGGAGTAATCGAATTACCCCTACTAGTACGTCCACAATAGGATGGTTTGTACTAGTTCTGTTAGTAAATTTAGGCCTAGTAAAGCCAATGGGGACTTTACATGCCCGGGGAGACAGTAGTCAGTCCCCGGGTATGGAGTCTATGATGGAGGTCCGCTAGGACGCCCCAGTGCTACGGCACGGAGGGTGCGGTGTAACACACATAGAAAAACCTATGAGACCCTATGGAGTAAAAGACCCCATCGCCCATAGAACACATTGACATTCAAAGGAATTACACACATTCATGTTCAAGAGTGGGAGAAAAAGAGTCTCACTCTTGGCAGGATGGAAAAAAACAAACTCCAGAAATCCAGCAAAGCTGCTGGGGGACTCACTAGGTTAGGAAATTCAGCCTAAACAGAGAATTCTCCCTAACATAACCTTTAATGGTACCCACTTGCAAGCCCCTGTGGGCCAAAGAAAGTAAAAAGGACAGAACCATGGGGATGTCACATGCAAAAGGATCCACATTCTGAAGCACCAGTCGTAGAACTTACGCCAACGGCAACGGTACAGAGACTTTGTTGCTGGCCTTCGGGCCGAGAGCAACACCTCCATCACGTCTTCAGGGAGGTCCCAATCCTTATACCTCAACCTTTCAGAAGCCAAGCGTGAAGGTTGAGGGATCTGACCTCTGGATGGAGAACCTGACCCCCCCTCCCGTGAGAGCAGATCGTCTCGGTAGGGAAGACGACGTGGAGGACAGATGGACAAGTCGAGAAGGTCCGGGTACCACGTCCTCCGAGCCCACGCCGGAGCAATGAGGATCATCCGGGAACCGAACTTCCGTAACCTCTGCAGCACTTGCGAGATGACGGGGACTGGAGGAAACACGTACAGCAGTGGGAATGACCACTCCACCACAAACTCGTCTCCAAAGGCTCCTTTTGGAGGAAAGTCCCGCAAGCAGAACCTCTCGCACTTCCGGTTGACACTGGAGGCGAAGAGATCCACTTGAGGGGTCCCCCAAAGGGCAAAGATGTATCTCCAGGAGAATCTCCTGAGCCAACTCCCACTCGTGAGAGATCGTGCTCTGCCTGCTCAGAGCGTCCGCCGTCACGTTTTCGTCTCCGGCCAGACGAACTACTGAAATCGAAACTTCCGGCTGAATGGCCCAGAACTCGAGCTGCATCGCCTCCCTGCACAGAGGAAGTGACCCTGCCGCCCCCTCCCCCCCCTTTTTGTTGAGGTAGTGCATGGCCACTGTGTTGTCCATCAGGATCAGGACATTCTTTCCTCGCACAGTCGGCAGAAAAGCCTTCAGGGCTAGCCTGACGGCCCTCAGCTCCAACAGATTGATATGGAGTCTGGACTCCGACGGAGACCAAGGACCACTGACTGTCAGCTCGTTGGCATGAGCTCCCCATCCCGTGAGGGATGCATCTGTCATGATCGTCACCTCCGGCCAGGGAAGCCAAAACAGAGCTCCCTTCATCAAGTTGCCCTCGACGGCCCACCACAGAAGGTCCTGGGCGACCGAGGGCGGCACCTGAACCGGGTCCGACATCCTGCCGGAGGACTGCGACCATTGCATCTTGAGTGCCCACTGCAAAGATCTCATCCGCAGGCGAGCCTCTGGCACCAGAAGAATGCAGGATGCCATGAGGCCGAGCAACCGGTGGAGCCCTGCTGAAACTTGTGTACCATCTGCTGAATGTGAAGAGCCCTCACCTGGGGAGGAAAACACTGCCCCAGGGAAGTGTTGAGCACTGCTCCGATGTACTGGAGCTGCTGTGTTGGCGTCAAATGGGACTTCTTTAAATTGAGGGAGAAGCCCAGCCTGTGAAGGGAGTGGCAGGTGACGGACAGATGATCCAGGACTTGCTCGGGAGAGCTCCCACTGATCAACCAATCGTCCAGGTAGGGGTAGACATGAATCCCCCCTTGCCTGAGATGCGCTGCCACCGCCACCATGAGCTTGGTGAAAACCCTCGGGGCGGAGGTCAATCCGAACGACAGGACCCGAAACTGAAAGTGCGAGTCGCCAACCGCGAACCTCAGGTACTTCTTGTGCTTGGGATGGATCGGCACATGGAAGTAAGCATCCTTGAGGTCGAGAGACACCAGCCAGTCCTGAAGCTGAAGGGCCTGGAGGACTTGAGAGTAACCATCTTGAACTTGTCCTTCCTGAGGAGTTTGTTCAAACCACGCAAGTCCATGATGGGTCTCAATCCCCCGTCTTTCTTCAAAATCAAAAAATAAGGGGAATACCATCCCTTGTTCCTCTCCGCTACAGGCACCAGTTATATGGCGCTTTTCTCCAGCAGGGCTTGAATTTCCTGCACAAGGAGCGGATCCGGACTCTTCAAAGAGAGGTTCTCTGGTGGATTGTCGTGAGGTCTCTGCCGAAAGGGAAGACAGTAGCCGTGGGTTATGATCTCCAGAACCCACACATCTGAAGTAATGGCACGCCACTCTACAAGATGCTGCGCCAGCCTTCCCCCAACCGGCGAACCATGGGACATGGCCTCATGACTGAGTGGTAGCGGCTGCGGCGTTGCCTGAGGGCAAAGAGGCAACTGCCCGAGTGGCCTTGGCACCACGGGTACCCTGTCGTCCACCTCTGGTACCCCTGCGTGGGCCTCTTTGACTGCCAGCTCCTCTCGCTTTACTGAAGGAAGAGTAATAGCGAAAGGAACCACCCCTCCATTGCTGTCCCCTAGTACGAAAAGGCGGAGGTTGGCGAACTGCAGCACCCAGCGACTTCGCTGCAGCTTTGGAGGTCTGCAACCTCTCAAGGCTCTCGTCAGCCTTGCTGCCAAAAAGGTGTTCACCGTCAAAGGGCATGTTGAGGAGCCGGGACTGCACATCAGGAGCAAACCCCGACTTCTGCAACCACGCAAACCTGCGTATCACGGTGCTCGCCGCCATGGACCTGCTGACGTATTCAGCCATGTCCAAACCCGACTGAACGGACTCACACATGGCATCCTTACCATCCTGGACCATAGCAAGGAAACCATCCCGTTCGTCCCTTTCGGGAATATGTTCAGCCGCTAACGCAACACAGTTCCACAGAGTGTGTGTGAAACGAGACAAGGCACATATGGAGTTGGCTGCCTGAAGCGCCATACCACCCGAAGAAAACACTTTCTTCACCCAACCATCAAAACGTTTGTCGTCCCTATCAGGAGGGATGGTAGGGTACGATGCCTGCTTTGCCGGGGCCGCCTGCACCACCAAACTCTCCGGAGTGGGGTGCCTGGTCAAGTAGCAGGGGTCGCTACTGGCTGGACGGTATTTTCGCGACAAGGACCTGCCCACCACCGGGAGACTCACCGGAGCAGTCCAAGCCGCCGCCACCCTTCTCTGTAGAGGCATATGAAACGGCAGTACCGGTTAGTTGGGGGACCAACATCAAGGATGTCCGTGAGATCATCCTGCACAAACTCCCCTGGGGGAGCAGACCATCCCAAGTACTCAGAGACCCTAGCCATAAGGCGCTGGTACGAGGAATCGGCATGAGAGCCAGGCTCAGGCCTACAAAACTCCACCTCCGGAGAGGTGTCCAATCCACTGGCATCATGCAGTGACTGCCTCAAATCGTCAAATTGGCTATGGCCAGAGACCATCTCATCTGGAACCTGACTAGGAACCAGGCCATCAGAATCCTCATCCACCTCAGAAATATATTCCAGGTGGTGAAAAGAAGGCACCCGAGAGTGCTTGCTCTTAACCAGAGCCTTTCTAGGGGGTTCCCCCGTGCCACGGGGTACCTCCGACACCCCGGCCTCGAAAGACGTCGAGTGAATCGGCGCCGGCGTCGAGAGAACAGGCATCGGCGCCGAGAGGATCGGCGTCGAGTAAATCGGCGTCGACGTTAGATGCAGCGCCGCCAACATCGACGGCGTCGACACAGTCCTCGAAGCTGGAGCTCCGAGCGTGTCCTTCGACGACCTGAGCGTCGACGGCTTCGACGACTTCCTCAGAGCCGGAGCCTCGAGAAAGCCTGTCGACGCCCTCGACGCCTCAGGCGTCGATGTCTTCCTCGAAGACATCACAGGTGCACACGGTCTCGAACGCGTCGAGGACCGGGACCTGGAACGGGTACGTCGAGAACGAGTCCCCTTGTCCGAACGGGACCTCTCCCGTGACTCGTGCTGACCACTCTTGCGAGCGGTGTCTCTCGACCTCTCACGGCCGACCCCACTCGGGGGCGCGGACGGCTTAGTACCCTGCGACTTGAGAATCGCCAGCATTTTCTTCCCGAAGGAAGCCCATTCCTCCGACGTCGCATGACTGGTGGGGTAAGCGACGTGCCGGGCAGAGTCCTCAGAAGAGGACCTGGAAGACGACCACTGTCGGCGCTTCCGAGAATGCCTCGAAGAGGTCGAGGAGTGGCGAGGCCGACTCCTAGAAAGAGACCCACGAGACTTCCGACGCGGAGAGTCACCTCTCGAATCATCCGTCGAAAGCCCCGCAGACTTCGACTTCCGGGGCTTGGACACCCGACCTGCCGTCAACTTCTTCTCACGTTCCCGTAAGGCTTTGGACATGAGCGACTGGCAGTCGATACAGTCATCCGTGTCGTGGGCCACCCCGAGGCACCAGAGGCAGGCGTCGTGCGAGTCCGTCACCGACATCTTGGACCCACACTCCCTGCAGTTCTTGAAGCCCGGACGCGGGGTCGAAGAAGAAGTAGAAGACATCTTCTTATGAAGGATTTTCTCACAAAAACAAACAGGTTCGAAGAACCGAGAAGAACAGAACTCCAAAGAGTCGAGGCGTAACCGAGATTCACGAAGCAACACGTTTGCGGAAAAAACGGAACTGAGGCTACGGGCGTCGTGCGTCCTACTTATCACATCGGATGATGTCGGACGTCGGAGGAGGTCCTCGACGACAGCGCATCGACGCAGGACGCAGACGCCGAAAAAAGTTTCCGAAGCAGCACAGCTGTGGTGATTACCTGTCATAGATATGGAATACGTCGGAGGACCCAATCCCCTCAAACTGTGTTTTTTCATGTAACTCGTTGAGAGACTTGAGCGAATGTCTGTTGATGTCCGCTGTACTCCCTGTTTTAGATAATTGTTAATAAAACAGCTAAGTTTTGCCAATTTCCTGAGTCAGTCTTATTATCGGTGTCAGAGTAAATTCTGCATCCCCATCCATCCCAGATAGTGTTACTTCGCTTAAAGGGCCTACAGGTTCACGTCGTAGCAGAGGGAGGATGGTTTAAAGACCCATCGACTAGTAGGTTTCCAGAACTTCGGATGATCGGACACCCTCCGCCATCTAGCCAGAAGATCGCAAGGCTTCCTGTGGAGAGCGGCCGATATAGAAAACTCACAAGAAGATCGATATAGGCGGGACGGGTCCCTCTTTGACGAAATCCCTCCTGGTTTCCACAGGCGCTGAGCGGACCGAAGGCGACCGTGTTCGGTTAAGAGGAGGGGGGACGATGCCGAAGGCCTAGAGCTGAAGAGCGAATAGTGAGTAGATTGAGGGGAATGGCAAAATATGCAGATGGGATTGTGGTAACATAGAAACGTAACAGGGGGGTGCTTAGTAGAAACAAATAGCATTTTAGTATATAACTAGGAGCATTTAAACGAGGTGCGTTTATAGAGTCTGGTTTCCTATCTCAAGGCGGGATTAGGAGGAGTCATTTCAAAACCCCAAGTGGGGTATGAATAGGCAGCACATAAACATGTTTATGATGTGGAATGAATCAAACGCCTATCTGAGTATTTTAGGGGTTAGGAGAAAAGGAGTACCAAGGTCTATATGTGAAAAGTCGACTAGTCTGTCTGTTTGTGTATTTTGTAATTTAAAAGAAGTGTCAAAGAGCAACAAGAATTAGCTGTGAAGTTGAAGTAGAGATAAAAAGCTGTTATCTATTTTTGAGTCATTGTCGGCGCCGACCGAGAAAATAGATTGAGATAATTGAGAAGTAGAGGCTTTGAGTGGCAAAGGTTGGAGCGTGCTCAGATTTGTTGTTTTTCTGAAACGTATTCTGTGTAAAAAACTGGTAAGTATTGACAGTCAATTGAGACTCGTCACAATGGGAGATATTACTCCACTGATGCACCTGCGCAAGACGCTGCCAAAACACATGCCTAAGCTCAAACAGTATAGTGCGGAATGGGTAAAGGGCACAGCAGATAAAATGTTCATGCCATGGTGTCATGGCCACAGGGCAAGAACCACAAGCTCCACTACATAAAGGGTCCCGTTGGACCCAGTCCTGGCGCCTTGGCCCCAGGCTCATGAGAAAGTGCACACTTTTATTCTGGCGCACATGCTATTTTCTCCCCTGCAGGGCCTCCACATGCCTCATGGCCATAGGAGTGCATTTGGCTACACGTACAGCATCTTCTGGGAGTGGCAGGGTGGGCCACAAGTCAGAAAAAATGAGCGTGGCCGGGACCAGGCTATTTAAGCCTGCTCCACCCGCATGCAAGCACTTCGCGTTAGTCTGCTCATAGCAGCTTAACACTCACTGTCGCCTGAAACGCATCTTACCTGATTCCAGCAATAACCATCGCCTGAAGCGCCTCTTACCAGATTCCAGCAATAACCATCGCCTGAAGCGCATCCTTACCTGATTCCAGCAGCAGCTGCAGTCGGAGCACATCCTTACCCGATTCCAGAAGCAACCGCAGTCGGAGCGCATTCTTACCCGATTCCAGCAGCAACCGCAGTCAGAGTGCATCCTTACCTGATCCTGGCACCTAGCCTCAACACTTACTCAGGAGTCCATCTTTGGCCAGCATCATCGCGGATCCAAGCATCCTTCACCCGCCGGCAGATCTTCGGATAAGAGCATTCCAGTCTGACTTCGCCAGGCCATCCCTGCAAGAGAAAAGGACAAACAAGGTTAGAAAAACTATAAAGACATTACGCTAAGGTCGCGCTCAAACCAATCCTCGCGCTTGACCTCAGAACCAAACTTACCACCTATTGGGACATCGCAAACTCGTTTTCTCCATTGGGGCACGCTTCTTGCACCGCAATTCCGCTGGGCCTCATGTCACCTATTGGGAAGATGGAAAGATATTACAAGGGATACGGACAATAATCAAGGAAAAGGACATTACAAAAGAATATGGACAATAATCATTATCGAAAGATACTTACCTTTGAAGTGGTTAAGCCGCAGCCGGTCTGGGCTGCCATGCAGATGGACCAGTGAAGAAACTTGTCTATCGAAAAGCACACCTGCAGTGAGAAGCAAGACGGAGAGCTCGCCATTATTATTAAACAGTTGAGACTATATGGGTAGGCGCATGCTCACCACATTCTGGGAAGAAGGGTTTGAGAGAGACCGGAGCCATATCACAGCATTCTCACGGCCTCTCGTATTCTCGCAGATGCAGCACCAACAACCAGCGCAGTCCACAACACGGGAGCAGGGGAAGAAGCCTGACCAAGGGGAACCAGTTCCAGTGAGGGCTGCAACCATGCCCCAACGTCCCAGCAGAGACCATGTGAACTTAACACATGGCCACAAGGGGGATCGCTGTGAAAAGCGGTATTGCAACACATGACCACATACTTGCATGCTGCGTACAGAGGGAATAAATTGGAGAAGAGGTTAGCTCTTTTAGAGCTCTGGAAAATGTACCAGAAGGAGCGGGAATATCCGCCTCCTGAGGATTAGATGCTCAATCAGTGTAAGGAGGAAGGTGTTGAGCCTTCTGCTCCCCTTGCCTTCGCTTGAAGTAAAAAGCGTCGATATAGAAAATACAGGACTGTATCCATTGAAGGAACTAAATGCGGCAACAGGATATAGTAACCCAATAAATGAACTGCCTGCTTAATGCAGTGACGATAGCCCAAAAGAGGCTAGAAGAAAGGAGGAGATTTTTAAGGTCTACCAGAACAAGGAGGAGAAAAGCGAACGATCTAATGTAACCACAGAAAGAGAACGAGAGATTAAGAGATGGAAAGGAGAAAAGGATAAAGCTGACGAGGTAACGCTCGTTCAGAACGAATGGATGGGTGGACAGATATTGCTCAAGCTCGATGGGAAAAGTATTGAGGAGGTAAGGCAAAGGGAAGATGTAGTTCAACAGCACAGTCCAGTGATACGATGGAGTGATATAGAGGAGTTCCTTGCGTCACAGGGAGCAACATCAGGGCCATCTAAAGTTACATTAGATGAGAACTTCGAGATAGGCTTTATCGATCCTATCTCCAATGCTCACTATCAGGATATGAGAGCAAGAGGTGAACCGGGAAACAGAGGAAAAGAAAATCGATTTATAATCGCCCAATCACAAGGCGAAGAAGGAAGCCCACTTGGTCTTGAGCAGAGAGCTTTGTCTCTCAGCAGGTTAACTTTAGACAAGGGCGAAAGAGAAGAGAGTCATACTAGTTGGGGAGTAGATATGTCAGACGAAGAGAGAGAAACCTTCCGTGGGGAGGGGGGGAAGAAGTGCATGCAGTCCCGAGGTATGTCTGCAGACAGACAAGGAAGTACGATGGTCTGATCTAGAGCAGCCTAAAGATAGAACGCCAGATCCTATAGCGTATCAAGAGCGATCTAAAGAACCATTGCATAGCGAGAAGGGAGTCTCGCCACGGTATGTGAGCAGGCTGAGGTCACTGCCAGGTATAAGGCGATCAGGAACCATTATTCCCACTATGGATAGGCAGACAATGGGAGCCGATTGCGGATTTGGGTTCACGCAGTTCCCTTCATTGGTGAAAGGGGGGGGCCAGAGTGCAGTATATCCCATGCCCACAAATGGATAAGGATAACTTAAGATGTAAACTCCCCAGTTTAACGGCGGGTGCAGGAAAATTGATTTATGAACTTGAGAAAATTACAGGGGGAAATACTTTAGCAATAGGGGACATTAAAAGTCTCCTAGCAGCCATTCTTGGGGAAAGGGCTGATGAAATTTGGACAAGAGCAGGCTATTCAAATGTCACAACACAGAACAAAGCGCAGGATGGAGCGCCATTCAACAATTGTATGGCAGATGTCTGGAGAGCGTGCAGGGTGTAGTAGCCAGATACATCAGATATGGGTGCAATTATGACACGTAAGATGAGAGAAGATGAAGATCCACTTGCTTATATTCAAAGCATTTAGGATCGGTGGAATCTTGAAACACAGGAAGCCGTGGGGAAAGACAGTAGCAGTATTTTGCCATATTTTGTGTCAGGGACTACCTGAACCGGTACAAAGACAGCTAAAGAAATTAGTGGCAATGGAAGCGAAGCAAATGACCAAAGTGCATCACTGTCGGCTGCTGCAAGAAAAAAATAAGAAGGAAGATGCTAGAAAATTTAAGGAAGCCAAGTTAGTTCAGAAGAAATTGTCAAAGTGTGCCATAGAAGGGGCAGTATTGACAAGCGGAGAAGGATTGGGAATCCAGCAAGCAGTGGGTTTATCACAGGCGAACAATCAACACCAAATGGATCAAGAAGGGAATGGTTTTATGTGGAGAGGCAGAGGAATCGGCTACCGAGGAAGGGGTGGTTTTCAAAATAACCAAGGTGGTTTTCAGAATATGCCAAATGATGATCAGAATGTGAAGTGAAGATTTAATCAAGGAGGGCTAGTCAGAAGAGTTCCTCCGGTATTTTGGACGTGTGGAATGACAGAACATACTGCGCATACATGTGGAAGCCAAGGGTATGTACAAAATGGCCAATTCTCAAGAGGGGGACAGCTTATCCTCCAGCATATAGCTCACAGGCTAGGGATGGGTTTGCCGAAGATCAGACAGTGCATCAAGCACAAACACCGCAAATACAACAGGCATTGCAACCACAGCAAGCACCACGAATCCGCTGCAAGGGCAGTCACAGCACACACACATGCAGATACAGCAGAATGCAAACACAGGACAGTTACTGACAATTAGAGTAGGGGTGTCACTGTGGTGGGAGGAAGTCCCTTCACAGGTATGGGGATAAGGATGTATCCACAATAGGACAACTCACAGGGTGACTTGATGTGTTCAGTACTATCAGTGACGCCAGACCCCCAAGAGGAACCAAGAGTCGATGTGACAATAGGAGGCAAATCTACTCGTTCATGTATACGAGAGGGAAAATATCCAATGTCGGGAAATGCCATGAATGTGCAAGGATTCTCTGGAGCTACAAGTAGAGTTACTTTTACTGATGAATTACCAGTCTCTATAGGAGAGTTTGATATGTCTGTTCCATTATTGTATTCAAGGCAGACACTGGTTAACATTTTAGGACAAGAATTAATGATGAAGCTTAACATGATGATTTATTTTACTGATGAAGACATAGTGCGTTCTACTCCAGGGATACATTATATGAACGTGGGCGAATTTATATTGGCGTTTACAGGGCAAATGGCTCTGTGAGGAATGCCACTGGAGCCAGAAGTTTTTCTTTATGATGTACGCATTCTGTTGACATGGCTACCCAGATTAGTGGGAAAGATTATGAGAATACATTATGATTTTTATTTAGACCACAGATACCTATGGACGTAGAGGGGGGACAGACTAATCTCCTAGGGTTAAATGCAGCTATAGTGTGAGGGGAAATGGCCATGCTTGAAGGAACCGATGACGAGGGCAGGCCATGGAGAACAGTGATTGCCATCGGGAAGGGTATAGGTTGACTAACGTCACTGATGAGGATATGTTTAGAGATGATCCATCAGATGATGAAGTGATATTCGAGATGAGTATTACGTATTGGCTCAGAATAGAGAAAAGAGAAATCCCACAGCGAATGGTAGTATGTCAGCGTCCAGCATTTTTCGATGAAGACTTGGAAAAATTACCATGTGCTTCATGGACTACAGGCCCCTATGACGTAGGACTCTTGAAGGGGGTAGGAGAGGTTAAGATTAGGGTGAAACCACAAGCAATTTTACCTCGAGCAAGACAGTATCCCATGTCTCGAGAGGCGGCTGAGGGTATTTTTAAGACTATTTCAGCCCTGATGGAACAAGGTATTTTAGTGACCTCAGCTGCTGAGTAATACCGCGGTGTACCCCGTGAAACAAATTGAAGGGAGGGTCGTGGAGATTCATACAAGACATGAGATCGATTAACCAGATTGTAGAGGCAGAGTTTCCTTTAGTTCCGAATCCGGCGACGATAATATGTAGTATACCAGCAGAAGCACGATATGTCACAGTGATTGAGCTGAAAAATGCATTTTTCTCAATCTCATTGCATAAGGACTCCCAAGACCAGATGTCATTTACGTTTTGCCAAACTAAACTGAAAAGCACTTGTTTGCCCCGAGGGTATTGTGAGTCCCCATCGATCTTTAACAGGGTTCTCTAGATGGACCTAGGCAATACTGATTTGAAAAGTGTTGTGATACAATACGTAGATGATATTTTAGTTTGTAGCACAACAGAATATGAGTGCAGGCAAGACTCAATTCAGTTAATGACTATCCTTGCAGACACAGGATATAAGGTAGATAAAGAGAAGTTGCAATATTGTCAAGAAGAGGTATTGTACATAGGCCAGTTGATCTCGCATGAGGGTAAAAGGGTCACACCTGAAAGAGCTGAGGCGATTATGAAACAGCAAAAGTGCACACAGTATAGCAAATGCATCTGTTTTTGGGATTGTGCAACTATGCTAGAGTGTGGATGTTTGATTATAGTTCATACACAAGACCCCTTTTGCAGGCTTTAAAGAAAGCACAAGTGAATAAGGAAAACATAGAATGGACTGAGGAAATGGAGGAAGGGTTTGAAGAACTAAAGAAAGCAATTTGTACAGATCCAGTTTTAGGAATTCCCAATTGTGCTGAGGAGTTCTTTTTATTTATTTTTGCACACAAATGGACAGTCATGACAGCAGTGCTTACACACAGAACCACATTGGGGTACAAACCTCTGGCATATTATAGTGGGATTTTAGATCCTGTTATGAGAGGGCACTTTCCTTGCGAACAGTTGCTGGCAGCAGCCGTGTTCGCAATAGAGAAGTCTAGTAGCATTGTGATGGGGTGTTCTATGACACTGTTTGTTGAGCATGCTTTGTTCGCCATTTTGGAAAAACCTAAGGGTACATTGACATCCCAGTGAGCTTCGGAGTATGAGGTAGTTATATCGAATCCAGCCATCAAAATAGTCAGGTGTAAAATAGTGAACTCTGCCACGTTTGTAGCTGAGCCTATGGAAGAGGGTGAGCATGTGTATGATTATGTGAATTACGAATTGTAAGATGACATCCCTCGTGTAAAAGAATACGCGTTGTCTGGAGGGGAGATTGCTTTTATTGATGGTTCTTCAAAAATTGATCAAACTTATGGGGAAAGGTATTCAGGTGCTGCCATAGTGAGGCATAGAACAAACAGGGAATTTGAAGTTGTAGCAAGTGCAAGACTACCTTCTCACTTTTCAGCACAAGCAGCAGAATTGGTGGCGCTTATTGTTGTGCTCGAAAAAACATGAAGGGCAGGAGGTGACGATGTACAGTCACTCTGCTTTTGTGACGTCAACCGTGCACGCAGGGGTTCGCATGTTGGAAAAGAAGGGACTACAGTCACTGTTAGGCAGAATCCTGTGCCGTTCCCTTAGGGAGCACTACACTAGATTAGGACTACAGGTGAGAGAAATAAATCCCCTTTGGCATCAGTCTGTACCACAAAGATTTTGTTGGTAGCTGTGGCTGAGCAGTCAGACTTATCTCAAGAGGGAGATGAGCAGTATTCAGGGTTTACACATTAGGCCTACAGTACTATGGCACAAGGAAACACTGACCAAAGCCTTGTATTAAAAAGTACATGAACAAATTACTTTCTTACCTGGTAACGTTCTTTCGATGGGATGGTCCGACGACGCATTCCATATCTATGACAGGCAATGTCCACAGCTGTGCTGCTTCGGAAAATCTTTGGCGTCTGCATCCTGCGTCGATGACGTCGATGCGCCGTCCCCGAGGACCTCCTTCGACGGCCGACGTCACTCAATGTGATAAGTAGGACGCACGACGTCCATAGCCTCAGTTATAGTTTTTTCCCAGAACGTGTGCCAACAGTTTCCTGCCAGTCAGACACACAAGGGCTTGCGGAACGCAAGCTGCAATCTCAAAAGAAATTCTGCAGCGGGGAAGGCAGGGAAGGAGCGATATGGAATACGTCGTCGGACCATCCCATCGAAAGAACGTTACCAGGTAAGAAAGTAACTAGTTCTTCGAGGGGATTGGGTCCTCCGACGTATTCCATTTCTATGACAGACTCCCAAAGCAGTAGCAAGCAAGGAGGTGGGAAAGAATTTAGAATACAAATTTAGCATGCCCAATCAAATTGCGGAATAGAGAACTGCCTTGCCAAAGGCCAGATCTTGCCCTCTGATGGAATCGAGGGAGTAGTGACGTACAAAAGTATGCACTGAAGCCCAGGTGGCTGCATAACAGATGTGACGAATAGGAACTCCCCTCTGCAGGGCAGTAGACGCAGCCACTCCCCTGGTAGAATGGGCCCGCAAGCCAGCCGGAGGATCCTTACCCGCCAAGCGGTAACACTCGGAGATAGCTAAAATAATCCAACGAGACAAAGTCTGTTTCGTCACAGCTTGTCCCAAACGCTTTCCAGCATAACCAATGAAAAGTTGATCGTCCACTCTGACCCGGGACATGCGCGAAATGTAAAAACTCAACACTCTCCGAGGATCAAGCCTATGGAGCCTCTCCTCTTCCTTACCAGGATGTGGAGGAGGATAGAACGCCAGAAGAACAACCTTCTGGCTCAAATGAAATTCCGAAACCACCTTCGGAAGAAAAGAAGGACGAACTCTAAGGACCACCCTGTCCTTATGAAACACAGTGAAGGGTGGCTTAACTGAAAGTGCCTGTAACTCACTCTGCGAGCGGAAGTAACCGCAACCAAAAACACCGTTTTCCGAGTTAACAGCCTCAAAGGGCAAGAATGTAAAGGCTCAAACGGAGCACCCATAAGAAACTTAAGAACAATCTTCAAATCCCAACCTGGCACCAGAAAAGGTGACGGAGAGAACACATTAGTGAGCCCTTTCAGAAACTGTGAAATTAAAGGAATCTTAAAATAGGAACACTCTTCAGACGAGCGCTTAAATATGGACAGCGCCGCCAGGTAACCTTTAATGGTCCCCACTTGCAAGCCCCTGTGGGGCAAAGAAAGCAAAAAAGACAGAACCATGGGAATGTCACAATCAAAAGGATCCACATTCTTAACTCTGCACCAGTCGCAGAACTTTCTCCAACGGCAACGGTACAGAGACTTTGTTGCCAGCCGCCTTGCCGAGAGCAACACCTCCATCACGTCTTCAGGGAGGTCCCAATCCTTATACCTCAACCTTTCAGAAGCCAAGCGTGAAGATTGAGGGATCTGACCTCTGGATGGAGAACCTGACCCCCCTCCTGTGAGAGCAGATTGTCTCGGTAGGGAAGACGACGTGGAGGGCAGATGGACAAGTCGAGAAGGTCCGGGTACCACGTCCTCCGGGCCCACGCCGGAGCAATGAGGATCATCCGGGAACCGAACCTCTGTAACCTCCGCAGCACTTGCGGGATGACGGGGACTGGAGGAAACGCGTACAGCAGTGGGAATGACGACTCCACCACGAACACGTCCCCTAAGGCTCCTTTTGGAGGAAATTGCCGCGAGCAAAACCTTTCGCACTTCTGGTTGACACTGGAGGCGAAGAGATGCACTTGAGGGGTCCCCCAAAGGGCGAAGATCTCCAGGAGAATCTCCTGAGCCAGCTCCCACTCGTGAGAGATTGTGCTCTGCCTGCTCAGAGCGTCCGCCGTCACGTTGTCGTCTCCGGCCAGATGAACTGCCGAGATCGAAACTTCCTGCTGGATGGACCAGAACTCGAGCTGCACAACCTCCCTGCACAACGGAAGTGACCCTGCCCCCCCCCTTTTTGTTGAGGTAGTGCATGGCCACCGTGTTGTCCGTTAGAATCAGGACACTCTTTCCATGCACAGTCGGCAGAAAAGCCTTCAGGGCTAGCCTGACGGCCCTCAGCTCCAACAGATTGATATGGAGTCTGGACTCCGACGGAGACCAACGACCGCTGACTGTCAACTCGTTGGCATGAGCTCCCCATCCCGTGAGGGATGCGTCCGTCACGATCGTCACCTCCGGCCAGGGCAGCCAAAATGGGGCCCCCTTCATCAGATTGCCCTCGACGGCCCACCATAGAAGGTCCCGGGCTACCGAGGGCAGCACCTGAACAGGGTCCGACAGCCTGCCGGAGGACGGAGACCACTGGAGCTTGAGTGCCCACTGCAAAGATCTCATCCGCAGACGAGCCTCTGGCACCAGAAGAATGCAGGATGCCATGAGGCCGAGCAGTCTCAAGAACTCGGACACTGGGAGATCCTGGACAAATTGAAACTTGTTCACCATCTGCTGAATGTGAAGAGCCCTCACCTGAGGAGGAAAACACTGCCCCAGGGACGTGTCGAGCACTGCTCCGATGTACTGGAGCCGCTGCGTTGGTGTCAAATGGGACTTCTTTAAATTGAGAGAGAAGCCCAGCCTGTGAAGGGAGTGGCAGGTGACGGACAGATGATCCAGGACTTGCTCGGGAGAGCTCCCCCTGATCAACCAATCGTCCAGGTAGGGGTAGACGTGAATCCCCCCTTTCCTGAGATACGCTGCCAACACCACCATGAGCTTGGTGAAAACCCTCGGGGTGGAGGTCAATCCGAACGGCAGGACCCGAAAGTGAAAGTGTGAGTCGCCAACCACGAATCTCAGGTACTTCTTGTGCTTGGGATGGATCGGCACAACGAAGTAAGCATCCTTGAGGTCGAGAGACACCAACCAGTCCTGAAGTTGAAGGGCCTGGAGGACTTGAGAAAGAGTCACCATCTTGAACTTGTCCTTCCTGAGGAGTTTGTTCAAACCATGCAAGTCCATGATGGGTCTCAATCCCCCGTCTTTCTTCGAAACCAAAAAATAAGGGGAATACCATCCCTTGTTCCTCTCCGCTACAGGCACCAGTTCTATGGCGCCTTTCTCCAGCAGGGCTTCAATTTCCTGCGCAAGGAGCGGATCCGGACACTTAAACGAGAGGTTCCCTGGTGGATTGTCGTGAGGCCTCTGCCGAAAAGGAAGACAGTAGCCGTGGGATATGATCTCCAGAACCCACACATCCGAAGTAATGGCTTGCCACTCTACAAGATGCTGCGCCAGCCTTCCCCCAACCGGCGAACCATGGGACCTGGCCTCATGACTGAGCGGTAGTGGCTACGGCGTTGCCTGAGGGCAAAGAGGCAACAGCCCGAGTGGCCTTGGCACCTCGAGTACCTTTGTTTCCACCTCTGGTACCCCTGCGTTGGCCTCTTTGACTGCCAGCTCCTCTCGCTTTACTGAAGGACGAGTAATAGCGAAAGGAACCACCCCTCCATTGCTGTCCCCTAGTACGAAAAGGCGGAGGCTGGCGAACTGCAGCGCCCAGCGACTTCGCTGCAGCTTTGGAGGTCTGCAACCTCTCAAGGCTCTCGTCAGCCTTGCTGCCAAAAAGGTGTTCACCGTCAAAGGGCATGTTGAGGAGCCGGGACTGCACATCAGGAGCGAACCCAGACTTCTGCAACCACGCAAACCTGCACATTACGGTGCTCGCCGCCATGGACCGGCTGACACAATCTGCCAAGTCCAAACCCTGACTGAACGGCCTCACACATGGCATCCTTGCCATCCTGAACCATAGCAAGGAAACCATCCCGTTCGTCCCCTTCGGGAATATGTTCAGCCGTTAATGCAACACAGTTCCACAGAGTGTGTGTGAAACGAGACAAAGCACATATGGAGTTGGCCGCCTGAAGCGCTATACCCCCTGAAGAAAACACTTTCTTCGCCCAGCCGTCAAAACGTTTGTCGTCCCTATCCAGAGGGATGGTAGGATACAACGCCTGCTTTGCCGGGGCCGTAGCCACCTGCACCACCAAACTCTCCGGAGTGGGGTGCCTGAACAAGTAACAGGGGTCGCTATTGGCTGGACGGTATTTTCGCGACAAAGACTTGCCCACTGCCGGGAGACTCTCCGGAGCAGTCCAAGCCGCCGCCACCCTTCTCTGCAGAGCCTTATGAAACGGCAAAACCGGGTCAGTGGGGGGACCGACATCAAGGATGTCTGTGAGATCATCCTGAACGAACTCCCCTGGGGGAGCTGACCAACCCAAATACTCGGAGACCCGAGACATAAGGTGCCGATATGAAGAATCGGCATGAGTGCCAGGGTCCGGCCTACAAAACTCCACCTCCGGAGAGGTGTCCAGTCCACTGGCATCATGCAGTGACTGCCTCAGGTCATCAAACTGGCTATGGCCCGAGATAAGCTCATCTGGAACCGTAACCGGAACCAAGCCGTCATCAGAGCCTTCATCACCCTCTGAAATGTACTCCAGGCGGGGAGAGGAAGACCTCTGGGGACCAAAGCAGTGCCTGACCTTAGCCAGAGCCTTTCTAGGGGCAAATCCCGTGCCACGGGGCCCCTCCGACACCACCGCCTCGAAAGGCGTCGAGGGCGCCGAACATGTCGGCGCCGGCGTCGACAGAAAAGGCGTCGACTTCGAGCGAATCGGCGTCGACGTCAGCTGCAGCGCCGGCAGCATCGGCGGCGTCGACACAGGCCTCAAAGCTGGAGCTCCGAGCGTTTCTCTCGACGACCTAGGCGCGGACGGCGTCGACGACCCCCTCGGAGGCAGAGCCTCGAGAGAAATCGTCGATGACCTCGGCGCCACAGGCGTCGACGTCTTCTTTGAAGACGGCACAGGAGCATGCGGTCTCGAGCGCGTCGAGGACCGGGACCTGGAACAGGCATGGCGAGAATGGCTACCCTTGTCCGAGCGGGACCTCTCCCGCGAGCCGTGCCGACAACCGAAGCCCGAAGGCGTACGAGCCGTGTCTCTCGACCGGTGCCGACTGACCCCACTCAGAGGCGCGGACGGACCTGTGCCCTGCGATTCAAGAATCGCTAGCATCTGCTTCCCGAAGGAAGCCCATTCCTCTGGTGTCGCTTGCATGGAGGGGATAAGCGACCCGCCGACGGGCGGAGTCCTTGGAAGAGGACGGGGAAGGCGACCTATGCCGGCGCTTCCGGGAATGCCTCGAAGAGGCAGAGGAGTGGCGAGACTGACTCCTGGAAGGAGACCCACTGGACTTCCGACGATGACGCGGAGAGTCGCCCCTCGAGTCATCTGTCGAAAGCCCCACAGACCACGACTTCCGGGGCTTAGACACCCGGCCTACCGGCCTCTTCTTCTTGCGTTCCCGCAAGGCCTTTGCCATGAGCGACTGACAGTCGACACAGTCGTCCGTATCGTGTGCCTCCCCGAGGCACCAGAGGCAGGCGTTGTGCGAGTCCGTGACCGACATCTTGGACCCACATTCCCCGCATTTCTTGAAGCCCGGACGCGGGGTTGAAGACGAAGTAGACATCGCCACGAACATGTCTTCACAAAAAACCAAACAGGTTCAACAAACCGAGAATCGAAAACAGCAAACTCCAACGAGTCGAGGCGTACCGAGATAGACGAAGCAAACACGTTTGCGGAAAAAACAGAACTGAGGCTATGGGCGTCGTGCGTCCTACTTATCACATCGGGTGACGTCGGCCGTTGGAGGAGGTCCTCGGGGACGGTGCATCGATGTCATCGACGCAGGACGCAGACGCCAAAGATTTTCCGAAGGAGCACAGCTGGGGACATTACCTGTCATAGGGCCTCATTACGACCCTGGCGGTAAGGGGTTAACGCCAGCGTTAGCTGCGCCGACCCCTTACCGCCAATTCCGAGTTCCCCTAGCGCCATGGAGGTTTTAACACCCGATTTTAGCGGGTGTTAAAATCCATGGCGCTAAGGGACCATGGAGTTAATTACGCCACCGTAATTTACGGTGGCGTAATTAACGCCTTCCCCACTCCCATTATGCCCTATGGGGCAAAAATGGGAATGGGGAAGGGTAAATGGGGATTGGGGACTTACCGCCCCGCCAAGGTCGGAATGGGGCGGTAAGTCCGCCAACCACCATGGTGTAAACGTAGTTTACACCATGGTGGTAAAGTCACGGCCCAGGCGGTAACTTACCGCCTGGGTCGTAATGAGGCCCATAGATATGGAATACGTCGGAGGACCCAATCCCCTCGAAATATATTTATTTTTATACACTTCTAGTTAAACACATCTATCACAGTTCTTAAAGCAAGTTAAATAAGTCATAGGAAAAATATACACACTCCCAAGTTAAATTGTAGACCAAGTGAACCAGAGTGAAAACTGAGCAAAACGGCACAGTGAAAACCACACACAAGGGATACTCTTATCAATTTCTCACACGGGAGGGAAAGCACAAGTTATATAGAAATAGCTTCTTACACACCCTAGCAACACTTCCCATAAGTTTGTGAACCAGATTAAGCAAGACAGTGCATCAGTATAGACAATACTTATATGAAAACTGAGCAAAATGGCATTTCACAAGGTTTAGAAAGGGGAAGAAAAGGGTAGTTATAAGAAGTAGGTGCATCAACACAGTTCTAGTTGAGAATCACTCTAAAGAAGGCAAGTCTAACAAATGTAGCCAGAGTCAGTAGGCCAGTGTCAGTGGTACAGGGCAAGGGCCCAGGAGCGAAATGTTCTTGTAGCTGCAGTCAAGTCTTTGGTTAACGATTTTGAAAAGGTGGATGCAGAAGTTGAAAGACAAGGTTAAGAGAGAGGGGCGGCCAACCCAACAGGTAGGTAAAGGATTTAACACACCTTTAGCGCTACCGCGAAGAAAGGGCAGCCTGGCGGAACAATGTACCTTTAAAATGAAGTGGATCCTGCGGTGGCGGTTGTTCCTGGTAGTTCCTGCACTTTGGGTGATCCAGCAAAGGAAGAGAGGCTCTCATCGTGGAGGAAGGTTAGAGTTACTGCACTACCCAGGAATAAAACCAACCACGGTGCTGCCCGACGAATAAAAGGTACACTCCTTTAAATCGCGGTCCGGGTGGACTGGTGCCTGGCTATCCGGCCTCAGAGTACAGGGTACGGGAGATTCGACCAAGGCAGGTCCGGGAAGGCTGTTCACAAAAATTGACTAGTAAAGTCAATGGGGACTTTACATCCCCTGGGAGACAGTAGTCAGTCCCAGGGTATGGAGTCTATGTTTGGGGATTGCTACGACACCCGTGTGTCACTGCACAGAGGGTGCTGTGTAACACATGTGAATAAAGATGGTTCCTATAGAGGGGGGAGAAACTCCATAGGCATTAGACACAAAAATAGCCTAGAACACACATAACAAAAATGCCTAAGAGTGGGAAAAAGAGTCTCACTCTTAGCAGGAGAAAAAAAAACCTTCAAATCCAGCAAAGCTGCTGGGGGACTCTATAGGTAAGGGAAATTAGCCATAAAATGAGAATTCTCCCTAACAGTCACTGCAGGAGCAATGAGTCTTCCAGTTCCTTCTCTGGTTCTACACCACCCCTCCGTTAGTGGGTGTTAAGGAGAATTCTCTGTTAAGGCTAATTTCCCAAACCTAGTGAGTCCCCCAGCAGCTTTGCTGGATTTTTGGGGTTTATTTTTTCCTCTTGCTAAGAGTGAGACTCTTTTTCTCCCACTCTTAGACATGATTTGAGATATCCTTTGACTTTGTAATGTGTTTTATGGGCTATGGGGTCTTTTACTCCAAAGGATTTCATGTGGTTTTTGGTAAGTGTGTTACACAGTACCCTCAGTGCAGTAACACAGGGGTGTCATAGTGACCCCCAAACATAGACTGTATACCTGGGACTGACTACTGTCTCCCAGGGCATGTAAAGTCACCATTGACTTTATTAGTCTTAAATTGTAAACAGAACCAGTACAAACCATCATATTGTGGAAGTACTGGTAGGGGTAATTAGATTGCCCCTGGGTCTGTTTTTCGAGGGGGCACTGTGCAGTCCCCCCTCGTCGAGTTTCTGGCTGGTGGCAGTGGTTACCACGCAAAATATTCCCCCGGAATATTTCCTATGGGATTTTCCCATTCATTTTAAATGCACCACTTTTTGGTGCAATGTTAAAGATACCACGGGGTTATTTATTTAATATTTATTCCCCGGTTGGGTCTTTTTGCCAGGACCCGGTTTTAAAATGGCGTTTGTGTTCGTCTCTGTAACTCCAACCCAAGTCGAGCCCTTTGTTCCACTTTTTGGCGGGCTTCTCTACAGAAGCCTCCAAAGGTGGTGCCACTCTGTCTGGGTCTACAGGATGTGTGGGAGGGGGGTTTAGGCACCCTGGACTGAGTTGCCTCGGCACCTCAAATCGCACTCTTGTGTGATTGGCCCAGTGGTGAGCCGCCCCTATTTGGCCTCTTTTCGCCTTCCTGGATCGTCTCGTGGTCGAATCGCCCGTGCCGAGCACCCCGGCGGCCGGATAGCCACGCTTCACCACTACCGCGAATAAAAGGGTAGTACCTTTTAACCGGGAAACTCCGCGGCTGGTTTCTTCCCTGGCAGTGCAACGACCTCCAGCTTTCCTCCACGTCGAGATCTTCTCTTCCCCTGGATGAAGCACCGACTTGCACCCGCTGCCAGGAACAACTGCCCCCGCTGGAGCTTTCTCACCATTTCAGGTACTGAGTCCGGCCTGGTCTCCCTTGCAACAGACTGTTCAAGGTGTCCCGTAAATCCTTGACTTTCTATCCTGGGGTGACTTGGGACCTCCTAACTAACTTTTCCTAACTTGATTCAACCCTTTTTGAACTCTTTGCAAAGACTCTTCAAAAGTACTATTCAACTGTGTGATCTTGGACACATTCCGCCTTGCTCTCTCCAAGAGTGGGTCTGGCCTATGACTTTCTTGCTCCTCAGTGGACTCTGCCTTTTCTGACGTGCTCTGGTTCTCTTAAAGAGTTGATATTGTGTATGTTCCTAATTCTGCCTTTTTCCCTCCCTTTTTAATTAACTTATTGGAGTGCCATCTTAGGTTAGGCGCTCACCTCTGTCTGAAAATAAGTGGTGTTTTAACTGAGACTTGTTCAATAAGTGATCAGGGATGTATATATATTAATAGTGACTGTGTTTGAACTTGCTTGCCATATTAGTGTTAGTGTATTTTACAAAGTGTGTTTTTAAATAAATAATTATATACTTTTATACCCAAGCTCTGGTCAGTGTTTGCTTGTGCTACTGTATTTTGGTACCTACCTTGTATATACTCTATATACTGTCTAACTCTTCTTGAGAGAAGTCTGGCTGCTCAGCCACAGCTACCAGGTAAATATGGGTGGTACAGACTGCTACCAATTGGGTTTACTGCCAACACCTGTAGTCTTAAGCCTTTTGCAGTGATCACTAAGGGAACTGCACAGGTTTCTGCCTAACAGTGGGAAGTCTGACCTGCCAAAAGAGTGAATGGTTATGGTTGAATTAAAGGGATAGCCTACCCTCCTTCGCCCTCCTAACCCACATAGATACCTAATTCACTACAGTGCGTGTCTCACCTGTGTGTTTAATTTGGTGCGCACTCCATCCTGCTCATGCAGGGGCGCTATTTCTAGGGAGCTGCTCCGGAGTTGCTGTCCTTGAGAACGGCCTCTTGCAGTTCCCTGCTTTAGTTCCACGAGTTCGTGTTACCCAGTTACTGCACTGGAATTTCAGTTCAGGTAAGTAGAGTCACCAAGTCTGTGACTGCCCAGTTATCTCACTGGGGTTATTCAAATATGATATTTCTGATCGGCAGTGGCGCTTGCTGATTTGCGTGACAGTTCACAGCACTGGACTGCAGCAATAGCGGTGAGCGGAGATGGCGGAAGAATTCTAATGACTTTTCTCTTTCCTTGCAGGGTACCCGAGTCGGATGAAAGGTGCGCGAGATATGATGGACCGCGGGTTTCTGCTGCAAGCGGTGCGCGAGGTAAGTTTTACAGTTCTGCCTTATATCATGCTGCGTGGAGATTTGTAGGCGAGTGAAACTCACTGTCCATTAACTGCTTTCTCTCTCTTCTTCTTGTTGCAGGACCGATGAAGCGTGTGCTGAATCCAGCCGTCGGAAGAAGCCGGATCGGGAAAAAACTGGAAACTGAAGACCAGGTGGAGGTAAGTGTGTGATCTCGAGCTTACAGAAAGCACGGACAAAGCACGGACTGATCTCCGGGCGTGGCTTTTAAAGGCAGCCATGCCCAAACACTAGAATGCACTGTAGCTTCTGGGATGCTAGGATGTTCCACAATGCCCATGTTGGAGTGGCAGGAAGTGATGTAAAACCAGGAAACAAGTGTGCAACTTCCTAAGCGATGGAAGTGTTTGTTCTGAGTGACTGCTGTGAGTGTTTTGAATGCCAGGTTTTTACCCACTTGGACCCTACCTGATTTCCCCACCTGCCTTCACTTGCCAGAGCTAAAGGGTGTAAAGCTTTATATGAGAGCCCGAGTTTAGTAATCATGACAGTTCTCCCCTTCAAGGCCCCCCTCAATGATGTATTCCCAGGTCCGGGTTTGGTGGGATTATCTTGGTGGAACTTACGTACCAAGCGCGAAGCATGGATATTCGTACTAGGTTCCCATGATCTGTCCAGGGTCCCATATCCTTTCCAGTCTAATAGATAGTATACGACCTTTCTTACTACTTTGGTATCTAGGATGCTTTTTACCTCAAATTCTGGTTTGTCACTTTCTATTGCTATTGGATCTGGAGCTTTTGGTAACCGAGTCCCTGGATGTACGAACTTTAATAATGACACAAGGAATACCGGGTGAATGCGCATGTGTGGCGGTAAAGTCAACTTCATGGCCACTGGGGAGATTACAGCCTCTATGGTGAATGGACCCAGGTATTTGGGATGAAATTTTCTAGGACCCTTTAACGAGATGTATTTTGATGCTAACCATACTAAATCCCCTGCTTGGTAGTGTGGGGCCTGTTCTCAATGGCAATTGGCAAACTTCTTCTGTGTCTCCTTGGCTGCTTTTAAATGTACTGCTGCATCCTTAGCGGCTTGCGCAATACGTTCATGCATGGTTTTAACCGCTGGCATTTCAATTGTTTCTGGTGGGCCATAAACAGATGTCCGAGGGTTTTGTTCAAAAAATGTGTAGAAGGGAGTTTGTTGTGTGGAAGCGTGCGTTGCATTATTATATGCATAATCTGCCATCCATAAGACTTCCACCCAGTTATGGTTCGTTTGGTGTAGGAGACAACAAAGGTACTGTTCCATGTTTGGTTTGTGCGTTCTATTTGTCCATCTGTTCGTGGATGGTGACTAGTGGACAGATGAACTTCTACTCCAGCCAGAGAGCAACAGTTTTTCTAGAACTGTGATACAAATGGACTGCCTCTATCCGAGATAATCACAGATGGAAATCCATGTAGTTTCACAATGCGATCCAGGAAGACCTGAGCTAGTTTTTGAGCAGAAGGAAGTCCTTTTAAAGCGATGAAATGAGCCATTTTAGAGAAAAGGTCAACCACCACTAAAATTGTAGTATAACCTGAACTGGGTGGTAAGTCTGTGACGAAGTCCATTGATATGGTGTGCCACAGAGCGGGTGTTATTTCTAAGGGTTGAGGTAAACCAGCTGGTTTCTGCAGCAATGCTTTATTTTGAGTGCAAGTACCACATGCATTAACAAACACTGCAGTGTCTTTTCGCCAAGTTGGCCACCAACAGAATCTTCCGATTTTCTTGAGTGTCTTAACTACGCCAGGATGGCCTTCTACAGGTGAATTGTGATAACTGATGAGCACTCTTTCTTGTAGGGCATGTGTCGGAAGGAACAAGTTACTTACCTGTAACTGTTGTTCTCCAGCATGGGCCTGGCATGGATTCACATGCTCATGAATATATTCCCTGTCGTCAGGCTGGGAATCCTCGGTAAAGAAAAAATCAGTATCAGTCTTGTTTCTGATCTGTATTTCTTAGTAGTAACCAATCACTGGTCTCTGGGTCATACTGCCCCCAGCAAATGACTGCCCTCTCCCTAAGCCCTTCCCCTGGCAGCCATCCTCAGATTTGGTAGCACGTAAAGTGGCAGTAGGACCAAGTGAAGAGCAGCAAAGGGGAAGGAGGGAGGGTTCGCATGTGAATCCATGCCAGACCCATGCTGGAGAACAACAGCTACAGGTAAGTAACTTGTTCCTTCTCCAGCATGGGGTCTGGCATGGATTCACATGCTCATGAATATAATAATACATAGCAGTACACACATGCACAACCACGGGAGGTGGCAAGGCTCAACATTAAGCATTACAACAACTCAACATTAAGCATCTCTTACCTCCTCACCAGGCCCACCTTCAGGCGAACAGGTTGCGCAGCACTGCTTGGCCGACTCCCTGGAATCCCAGTCGATGCAGTAGAATCTCGTGAAGGTGTGCGTGGACCTCCACGCAGCAGCCCTGCAGATGTCCAGCAGGTGCACACCAGATTGGAACGCCGTGGTCGCAGCGATCGCTCTGGTCGAATGGGCTCTCGGACGGCCGGTTTGCCAACCGGTGACAGTGCATGATGCAGCCGGAGAGCCATCTGGAAATGGAAGCCTTCGAGAGAAACCTTCCCTTGGTTCACAGGTCCAAAGTTCACAAACAGTTGTGATATCTTCCGGAAACGCTTCGTGCGGTCCACATAGAACTTCTTGACTGCACATAACACAGGACCCTGAACCAGCACTTTACCCACCTGCTCTCCAGCTCTTTGTTCCTACGAGCCGTGAAGGGGCTCTGTCGGTGCTTGGGCGCTTCCTGGAGGAGGCGTGGCCCCGACCAACACACGTGACTCATCACGTGACCCGCCACCTCCTTATAGCGCCGACCCATCCACCCTCGCGGCGTTAAGCCCGTTAGGGGTGAAGGCCAGGGACTGTTGTGCGACTGTTTGGCACACTGAGGGCGCATCAGAAAGGTAAACAAATTCAAAAACTTCTCCACTAAGTGTTATAAGCACTGTTCATATCTGAGGCTTGTAATGAGATTACGGAGTTCACCTCTTGAGGAAGAAATGGCTGGACAGGATGGGTCATATCTGGAGGCAGGAAGCGAGGCTGGGCAGGGAGTACCTACCACTTCTGACCCTGTTATAGTTCAGCCGGTATCCCCTACCAACTACGCTCTCAGTAACAGAGTCAGCAAACCCCTGAGGGGTTGTTTCCAAACCTCCATATCCAGAAAGGTTGGAAACGAGGGCTGGAGTATACCCAGACGACACGAAAGATTCAGAGTAGAATCAATGACCACTTTTGTAGAAAAAGAAACAAGAGTGCCAATGACCTGGTCGACATTATCGATTCCATCTGGCAGCCACCCACCCACGATCATACGAATTTGGAAAATACCCCAACAATAGAGAGTGAAGAAAATAATCCAATGCCCGCAAATACCATTCAAGATAATAGGGCAAGCTCGCCAATCCACCAAGACCAACTGGAAGATCTCTCAGAAAAGATTGCTGTTGGATCTCCCCCACCTGGAGAAAGTACTTTGGCAGCTTTGCGCTTTGTTCTAAACTCTTTGGTCTCAGTATTTGACCATCTCAAAACAGCGGTACAAACACAGGCGGGTCTCCTCTTGGAGATGTCACATGAAATCTCGAAGAATGAATCAGCACTGGTCGCCACAAACAACATCATGAGCGCCTTTTTGATCCCAATTCTGAAAGAAACTCAAATTGAGGGAGTCAAACAAGGGTTAGATATTGCCCAAATCCATAATTTACTGAAAGAGGGAGCAAAAAGCAGTGTTACAACTCAAGAGCTTTTAAAGAAGCTCCCTCTGGAAATACAAAACTCTCAAAACCAGAACGATATCCCAACAGGAGAGGGTGCAAAAGATTGTTATGACGACACCCCGTTTTCAGACTCTATTCTGGAAAAATTTCAAAGATTGGCAAATGTCGACATTGACATTATTGAAGACACTGGCGATAGCACCCATAAAACTCATGGAGACAATACATAAGACCAATTGACCGGCAGAGGGAACCAGAGCCCAGAAGAACCCTTGAAAACCAAAAGTAAAAAGTGGCAAAAAAGGAAAAAAGGGGGCAGGTCTAAAGAGATAATTCTCTATACACTACATGACAAAAATACAAAGAAATCAAAAAACCAGAAAAATAACGTTCCAAAAAAAACGGGAAAGAACACATTTCTGAAAAATCTGACTACTCCGTCTGGTGAAAAGTCAGCGGAAACTAGCACAGCTGCTCTCCCTCTTTCCAATTCTCCTCAGACCACAAATTTGCTTACCTCACAAGCCAACAAGCGTGTACCTGGGGAAAAAGGGAAGAAAAAGGCAGGCCTAAATTGCAAGGAAGTTCCCAGTGTCACCAAAATCCAAACTTCAAACTTTGGCATGCAAACGGACCCTATAACATCTCCATCTGCAGCCCTTAACAATAAAAATCAAAAATTAGCCCATACAAACATCAAAATTGCCCCAATATTTCTGAAACAAAAATCAAATAAGGAAAAAGCAAATGTGGGTAAATTGGAGGACAAACAAGTTGCTATAAAATTAGCCCCAATTTTCTTAAAACCGATTGGGAAAACATGCTCTACTTCCGCTCTCACTAATGCTTCTCCCTCAATAGCTGCCCAAGAAGCGATACTACCAAGAGCCACACTTAATGAAGTAGATTGTCGGAATGGATTAGGGAAATTCATAAATCTTGAAATATGTCCTCAGGATGATAGCAGAGAGAAACTGGAAAGAAACCAGTACTGCTCTGCCATAAGAAAAGAAGAAACTGACGCCTAATTTTACCATTCCAAAAGTATGGCTAAGACTAGAAAAACAAAACAAGGAAAAATCACTTAGCAGATCAGTTCTACTTTCAGAGATTAAAAAGAACTACAATTTGTTTCTCTTTGCCTCAGAAGACATCGAGTACCTTTCATTTCCGATCATAGAAGATAAATTCTTCGTGGAAATAGCTCTCACTTCTAGAAAGGCGCAACAGGCCCTCATCACTAACAAACATGATCTGGCGAAAGAAGGTCTTCGGTATTTGAATCAGAGGAGGAAGAAAGGTATGGCAATCGCCCGGGTTATAAACAGATAGGAGTGGAGGACGCATCCACTTCTATGGGCACCACCAGAGTGATAAGAGAGCCCCAAAGCAACGTTTCACCCGGGCCCAAATTAAATGAGAACCTGTTAGCAAAAATCCCAGAAATTGTCACACAAATCTTCCTGAAACTAGGCGAGGAGCAGAACAGTCTTTAGACAAAGGGGTCTCGGACTAATTTCCTGGAACACCAGAGGGCCGAGTTTCCTAAGGAAAAAGCAGCTGAAAAATAATCTTTTAGAACAGAATGACATCATGCTGCTTCAGGAAACATGGCTGGTTGACCCCATTGAAATAGAAGGCTTCACAGTACAAAATCTCAAGGCCTCACAAAAACTTAAAGGGAGACCAGCAGGAGGCCTTTTAATAGTAACCAAAAACTCTATTGTCAAAGAAATTGTTCCGCTATGTAACAACATGGTGGGCATATAAGCCTTCAAAGTAGAGATAGGACCGAATGATTGTCGGTTTACCCTAATCCTGGTTAACGTCTACTGGAACCCCGCTAGGTCAAAACTCCAAGACTTCATAGAATCCCTACACTCCCTACTGTCAACGGCTTAGAGCAAATATGAGGGAGCACAGATCATCATTGCAGGGGACCTGAATACTGATTGTATTAATCCAGGGAATGTGAGGACTGGCCAAACTAAACAAAGTACTATACGGAAAGGCAAACAATGGTGGGATTTTGTCCAATCATGGGACCTGGACATGATAAATGAAAAAAGTAGGTCTGTGGAAGTGGCTGGACCAACCTGGCGTCACGGGGCTCTGCAATCAACCTTAGACTACATCTTCATCTCATCATCTCTTACCCTACTTTGTCCCAGTCTTACTCTGGATTGGGAAGGGGGGAGTGATCACGCCAGGCTTGAACTCCTCTTCCCCAAAATTCAGAGAGCCTCCAACCGATATATCACACAGGAATTGGAGGGTCACAAAGGTAAACTGAAAGTGGCCAAATATAGAAATGGGGGGAAAAAGTTAAACAAACTTCTGGAGGCAGTTCCTCCTGCAATATAGGCAAATGAAATGCACCCAGAAAAATTTGGAAAATTTGTGTGGTCCACCTGCCAGCCAAGTGAAGAAAAGACTGTAGGGAAACAGACGCACCTTCACAATTTCGATGAGGAAACATTCAATAAGAAGAGAATCCTGCACCAAACATTACGCCACATAAGACAAAATGAAGCAGAAGATCCGCCCAGCTGTATAAAAAAGCTCAAAAAGGCTAAACAAACATATCAGAATTGGATAAAGAATCACAAACACCAAAAACGCCAAGAAGACGGGGAGAGAATGCTTTTCCTCCTCAATGCAAATAATTGCAGGAACTTTTGGGCGGCACTAAACCAACTGGAAACCGGCCAAAATAGCTCACTCTGCAATTTAGTCCCTGAGCACAAGTGGGTGGAGTATCTGTCCAAAAACTTTGAAGCAACTGAGTCCAGAGATCATCCTCACCCAAACGTAAACTGGTCGCTGACATTCTCTGAGGAAGAAATTGAGGACCTCATTACATCCTCCTCTGTCTCTAAGGCAGCAGGTCCGAATGGCCTGACTTATCAGGTGCTTAAAAACCAACCAAAGTTATGGGCAAAGTTACTCTTCCATTTATTTCAAGACATTTTAAAGAATAAAGTCTTCCCACCATCATGGAAGAGCGCACTTATTATTCCATTTCTCAGGGGGGGTGACAGGCGAAACCCAGCATGTTATCGACCCATCGCCCTCTTGGACATAGATAGCAAAATCTTCATGAGATTAATATTGAAAGAACTTACACTATGGGTGGACTCTAGACACATCCTTCCCCCTCAGCAGACAGGTTTCAGGAAAGGCCTTTCTATCAGTCTTAATGGACTTATTCTGAACCTGTTGAGCGAAAGTTCAAATGAGAAAGAAGGCTCTCCACTATACGGGGCATGGGTTGATTTATCGAAAGCGTTCAACCTTGTAGACGGATCCCTCCTCTGGCAGAAACTAAATAATTGGGGGATTCCGGCACCCCTTCTTGAAATGCTCATAGAACTCCACAAGAACATTACCATCAGAGTGAGATTGGACGAACCAGGTAATCTATCAGAAACAATCCAAGTCCTTAAGGGAGTACGACAAGGTTGCTTGGGTGCACCATTATTCTTTAATTTGTTTCTTTCAGACATTGGAGACTTCCTAGCCTCTGCATCATTAATCTGCCCGAGAATTAATGGAAGAAGACTCCACTGGTTAGCCTATGCGGATGACCTGGTGCTACTGGATGGCTCAGCGATAGGGCTGCAACAACTCCTATCCAAACTTAACGATTATGCTAAACTGAACGGCCTCATAATTAACCCATCTAAATCAAAGGTCCTCATTTTTAAACATGCAAAAAAAAAGGTGACTTTAAGAAACTGGGTCTTGGGCAGCAAAGTAATTCCACGGGTGGACGAGTTAACATACCTGGGATACGAAATCCTTGCTCACCCAACCTCAAACAAGGTGATACACTCCATTCTTGGGAAGAAATCAAAAATGATTGCACAAATGAAAAATCTGAATGGAAGATTCTGCAAATTCTCAATAATTCCACTCAAGAAGTTCTATATAGGTAAAGTTGTCCCGGTCCTTCTCTATGGCCTCGAGGCAAAGCCTCTTCTGTGGAACTATGACTGGAGCAAAATTGAGGGCTTTTTGTGGAAATCTTCTCTTCATCTCCCATTGTGCACTCCTCTCGCCAGTCTGAGATTTGAGTTGGGTCTGACCTCTTTGAGTTGCCGCGCAGAGTGGAAGCTACCGTCCCTCTATCGTAACATAATCACAGCCAGTGTATCCACTCTTTTCTTTGACGTAAACCAACATCTAAAAAAGTCAAAATCAAAAAAACTTCTCGGCTTGGAAGAAAAGATTGGCCGCATTTTATACAGGCTGGAATTAACAACAGAAACTCTCATACAAAATCCTAAGAAAGTTAAAAACACATTAGAAACGGAGGACTGGATCAAAACGATCGAGGGTGTCAGAAGGCTTAACCCCCCAAACCTATTCCTGACAGCGGCTAGAAAGCTGGGCACCATCCCGCACTACTTGGAAAAATTCCCGAACCAAAGAATTAGAAACAACTTTCTCAGGCTCAGACTGAACATAGCCCACACGGGTGAAATACTAGACCAAAGATACCAGGGCGAGAAGGCAATAAGCCTTTGCAAGATCTGTGCCCCTCCGAATTTACAATCCCTCAAACACCTGCTGCTGGAGTGCGAAGGCACATGGGCGATTAGGGTATCACTGGGGAGATTTGTAACCAGAGAGGAGAGCCTAGTCCAGGATGCATTTTGGGACAGACTGATCTCTGGCCAAGAAGTAATGCTAACTGCTGAGATAGTAAACATTTTGGAGAAGCTTACCATCTTAAGGAACTATCAACAGACTAGCCATGTTCTTGAACCCTCCAGTCAATGGGATCAGTCTACTTAGTTAATCCCTGGTTTCTGAGCCTTTATTTTACCCTGTTATTTTACCCTTTTGCTTTACCCTTTCACTTTCTGTCTTCTTAAATATGCAGGAAAAACTGCTTTTTGTATGAAATCTGAACTCTTAATACTCTTCTTTTGTAAAGGTTTTCTCATAAACCAAAAACAAATAAAAAAAAACAAAAAAAAAACATAGAACTTCAGCGCTCTAGCTACATCCAGCGAGTGCAAAGACCTCTCGGCCGGCAACAAAGGCGATGGGAAGAAAACTGGTAACACCAAAGGCTCGTTGAGATGGAAGTCCGACGGCACCTTGGGCATGAAGGAGGGTTGCGTCCTTAGCACCACCCTCATCCCGTGAAAAGTCAAGTATGGAGGCTTGCAGGATAGGGCCTGGATCTCTCCCACTCGTCGTGCGGAGGTGATGGCCACAAGAAATTTCTGTTTTCCATGACAGGAACTTCAGCGGTGCCGAATGCAGAGGATCGAAAGGCGCCCCCATGAGCCTGGTCAGCACCACGTTGAGCTCCCACGCCGGGGCCGGAGCCTTCACCAGCGGGAATGAGCTGAACAGTCCCTTCATAAACTCCTTCACGAGGCGATGAGACCACAGAGATGATGGTCCCGTAGTTCTGGTGTAGCGGGAGATTGCCGCTAGATGTATTTCGATGGAGGCGTGAGCCAGCCCCGCCTTGGCCAGCGACAGCATGTACGGCAGCACTTGGGGGGACGTAATTAGCAGAGGGTTAATCTTCTGTGCACAGCACCAGACAGAGAACCTCTTCCATTTGTGTCCATAGCACTTGAAAGTTGAGGATGCCCTGGCCTTTGCAAGCACCTCCTTGCAGTCCGCTGGGATATCGTACCCTTCAAACTCTAGTGCCGCAGGAGCCAGGCCTGCAAGTTCAGCGACCCCGGGTCATGATGGAGGATGGCGCCTCCTTCTCTGGAGAGAAGATCTGCGTCCGTTGATCGTTTGACTGGGGGGGGGGACGCTGACAAGTCCAGAAGGTCCGCGAACCAGATCTGTCTCGGCCATGCCGGTGCGACGAGGATCATCCTGCACCGGGACCTCTTCAGTTGGTTGAGGAGTCGCAATAATAACGGCAACGGGGGGGACGCATACAGAACAGGCATCCCAGGGGAACGAGAAGGCATCGCCCAGGCTCCTCGGCTGGGGAAACCTGCTGGCGAACCCCTGGCACTTTGGGTTCCCTGCTGTCGCGAACAGGTCAATCTGGCGTTTGCCCCATCGTTGGAAGAGTCGATCCGCTTGATCCTGATGCAGCTCCCACTCGTGGCTCGAGCGCAGCTCCCTGCTGTGTGAGTCAGCGATGGTGTTCTTTATTCCTGCCAGATGGAAGGGCACCAGAAACATCCCCTGGGCGACGGCCCAGTGCCACAGATCCTGGGCCTCCTTGGATAGGGCTGGGGATCTGGTCCCTCCCTGCTTCCAGATGTAGAACATTGTGGTGGTGTTGTCGGTGAAGACCCTCACCACCTTGCCCTTGAGGGACGGAAGGAACAACCTGAGGGCCCAGAACACGGATCGGAACTCCAGGATGTTGATGTGGAGTGACCTCTCCTCCGGGAGCCAAAGGCCTCTTGTGTGGAGATCTCCGGTGTGCGCTCCCCATCCCTTGAGGGAGGCGTCCGTCATCACCGTCTCCTGATGTGCTGGGGTCTGAAAGTACTTGCCCGCCGCAAGATGAGCGCGGGTGCCCCACCATCGAATGGCTTGGCGGAAAGCCTTGTTCAGCGGGATCCTGTTTTCGAAGCTGCCCGTCGCTTGTATCCAACGGGTGTCTTCGTCCTCTCCTCCGATGGAGAAGCCAATCGCGACACTGTATCGAGCTTGGCTTCCAGAAACAGTGTGACCTGCGACCGAACCAGGCAGGATTTCGAGTAGTTGATGGAGAATCCCAGATCCGTGAGCAGTTGGACGGTCTTCGCTGTGTGTTCGGCGGCGAGATCTCTTGTCCTTTTACGGATGAGCCAATCGTCCAGGTAGGGGTAAACGTGGAGCCCCCGCAGGCGCTGCCATGCCGTCACTGGTGCTAGGCACTTGGTAAATACCCGGAGCACTGACTTCAATCCGAAAGGCAGGGCCTTGAATTGGTAGTGCCGCCCTTGGACTACGAATCTGAGAAACTTTCGGTGTCCTTTTAGAATGGGGATGTGGAAGTAAGCATCCTCCAAGTCCAGCAACGATAGGAAGTCACCTTTCTCCAGCTGTCCCAGCACGTGCTGGAGGGTGACCATCCTGAACTTTTGGGCCTTGATGTATTTGTTCAACCGACGCAGGTCCAGGATGGGGCGCCAACCGCCTGTCTTCTTTCTGACAAGGAAGTATCTTGAGCATACTCCGGAGCCCCGGAGCCTCTTCGGGATGAGCTTGATGGCACCTTTCTTGAGCATCGCCCTTACTTCTAACAGCAGTTGAGGGAAGTGATTTTCCTTCCTGGCCACAGGAGGAATGCGGCAGCACTTCTTTAGAAATTCGAGTGTGCGCCCGTGGGCCAGGGCATCTAGCACCCAACGGTCGGTGGAGATGGACTCCCACATGCTGACGAACTTCGCCAGCCGCCATCCCACCGGGGTGCTCAGGTGGGAGCCCGACGCTACGGCCGGTTCAGTCCTGCTTGGCGGCGGCCTTGACGCCTTGGTCTCCTTGGCGACGATGACGAGATCCTCCTGACTTGCTGTGTCCTCTATAGGCCTCCTGCGATGAGGAGCAGGCCGCTTGGCGGTACGTCGAGGAGCCGCCGCCGGATCCCTTGGAGGCACCCTGTCTGCCTCCGGCGTTCCGAAAGGGCGGCCGTCATTGCTGCAAAACTCCCAAGGCCCGAGCCATCTCGGCGTCGGTCTTGATGGCCTAAAGTGACTCATCCACTGTTTTTCCAAACAGGTTGTTCCCCGTCGAAGGACATGTCCAAAACTCTGGTTTGCACGTCCTGGTAGAAATCTGTTGCCTTGAGCCATCCCTGCCGTCGAAGGCAAACACTGTTGCCCAACTATCGGAACCCGGTGTCAGCGATGTCCGTGGCCACCGTTATGGCGTGGTCCGACACCACCTCACCTTCCTGCAGGATCTCCAGGGCCTCCGCCCTCTTGTCGTCCAGTAGGAAGTCCAGCTGGGGAGCAATCTTGTACCACAGCTCCCTGTCGTAGCGAGCCACAATCACTACGGCATTGGCCGCCTTAATTGTCATTGCTGCAGACAAGATGACTCGTTGTCCCATGGCGAATCCAGGGTCGGCTGTGACCTAAGGCACAAAGGGGCAGAATTGGGGACCCGGAACTACTTCTCATACCGATCCATCTTGGCGGGTGATGTGGACGGGTTTTTTAGGAGAGCAAGTCCCTCGCCCCAGATATCGTCAATCAATGGCACCACAAGGACCGTCTTCCTCTTGGCCTCGCACGGCTGATAGAGGAAGCCTTCCTTCTTCTGTTCTCCGGGGCAGAGCCGGAAAAGCTTGGATGCCCTGGCAATCATGGCGTGGAAGGAGCCAATTTCGTTGGGCGGGGTGGCCCAAGGGAGTGGTGATGGAAGGCCCATCCCGTCGTCACTACCGTCGTCACCCGTCCCCGTCGTGGCCGTATATGTTCCTGTGTCATCCCTAGGATCAGGGGAACGAGATGAAGGCTGAGCGGGCCCCAACGGCTGGAAAGGCGTGGGGGATGAACTCTCCTCCGCTCATTTGGAGGGCTTCCCGACGGGCCCAGTTCTGCTGGGTCGTCCACTGGGGTTAGAGGCAACCTCGTCCTTATCTCCGTGCATAAGGTTTGGATTGCCATCAAAATGGCCACCGAGTTGTCCTGAGGTTCGGGCACTGGCTGTGACGGGCGCGATGGTTGCTCCTCCTCCACGGGAGCCTTGTCGGCGCAACCGTCGCTTTCTTCGTCAGCCTCCTCGGTGTTCCTCCCGTGGGACCGGACCTCCTCGAACCTCTCGTTGAGGAACTTCAAGACTTCAACCAGCTCCTCCTCAGGTGCTGTATCCATGTCCGTAAGGGCCACCGGCCTCCCCTCTTTTTCCACTGGGGTCTTCACGGGGGTCTCATCAATGGGCTGAAAAGATGATTTCCTCCGTGGTGGCAGGGAAACTCTGGGCCCCGAGGTCGCCTCCACTGTGGTAGCCTCCACAGGCTTCGCCAGGGCCGCCGCGACTCCCTCGATAGAGGCCTTAGCCGAGTGAATCAAGGCCTTCACCACCTTGGGCGCACTTGAGGCCTTCACCTTGGGGGGAGGGTCACTGCCTCGCTCCCCCTCAGCTGATTCCTTCGAGATCGACCGGGGCCTCTCCAGAAGCTTACCTGGGTTCTCAGATTTTCTCTTCCCCAAGCCAGAGCGTTGGCTCGTGGTTGATGGCGTCGGTGAAAGTGCGCCCTGCCTATCAGACGAGGAGCCCGACCCTTGGGCGCTCCAGGTGCCCGCGGACTCGCAGTGCTTTGCCTTCTGTTGGGCCCCCGTCTCCGGGGCGCCGTCACAGGACTTAGAAGACCGCTCAGACTTCTTCTTCCTCTCACCTGCTGGGCCTTTCCCCAGCTAGCTGGCGAGGCGGATCAGACGATCCCTCATAGTCCGTTCTGACAAGTTCTTGCAAAACGCACAGTCCTTTTCCACGTGCGTTTTGTCTTCATGAAGACAGTAGAGACATCTCGAATGCTCATCCTCCTTGAAAACATTCTGTAATCCTCATCCAGGGCAGTTCCTGAACAGCTTGAATCCAGGTGTCGAGCTTCCCTTGTCCTGGGCCACGTCCACGAGGTAGGCCTCAGATCTTCTGGAATCCTCCAAGAAGCGTAACTCGACGAAACTTCGCCCTGGAGGGGCGTAGAAAATTCCGAAATGGGTCCCCGTTGATAGGAAGTAGAAACTGTGGAGCTTGAGGCTCAATTGACCGAAAAAATTAGATTAAACTCATTGAAAAAACGCAAAATGCAGTAAAAGCTTGAGAGCTATAGCACGAGGACTCCCAACACTTGAACGTGCGGTAAAAATCTGAGGATGGCTGCCAGGGGAAGGGCTTAGGGAGAGGGCAGTCATTGGCTGGGGGCCGTTTGACCCAGAGACCAGTGATTGGTCACCATTAAGAAAGACAGATCAGAAACGAAACTGATACTGACTTTTTCTTTATCGAGGATTCCCAGCCTGAAGACGGGGAATATATTCATGAGCATGTGAATCCATGTCAGACCCCATGCTGGAGAAGGTATAGAAGTTTTCGATAGAATGGAATAATGCGATTCTTTCATGTCCCATGTTCTTAACTCTTCCGCAGGCAGTTCTCGTCTAATTTATTCTTTGAGTGTGTCCATCGGTGGAGGGTTATTCCCGCAGAGGCCTAAGATTTTGTCTCCAAGGATGAGGTCTACTGGATCTGGTTGCTTAAAAGCTTCTTCACCCTTGCCTATACGGGAAAGAGCATCGGCTTTACAGTTTTTAACTCCGGGTCGATAGGTCACTACAAAGTTATATTCCATCAGGAACAGAGCCCAGGGGAGCTGTCGGGATGACTGGGCCTTAGCTGACCTTCGGTATTGTAGATTTCAATGGTCTGTTACGATCGTAATGGTATGCTTGGCTCCCAGCAAGTAAAGCCTCCACTCTTGGAGGGCATTGTTGATTGCCAGCAGCTCCTTTCCGTTATTGCGTAGTTTAGTTCTTCTGGAGAGAATTTCCTCAACCAAAACGCCACCGGATGTAAATGACCTGTGTTTGGATTTTTCTGGGACAAGACCGCTCCCATGGCCACACTTGAGGCATGTGTTTCTACGATGTAAGGGAGATCTGGTTGTGGATGTTGGAGCACCGGAGCTGCAGTGAACCTGTCCTTCAGGACCCGGAATGCTTCTTCTGCTGCGGCTGTCCATTCAAGCTTTCGGTTTCGGGTGCACCAGATGCGAAAAGCCAGGTATAAAGCGACGATACAAGTTTGCAAAACTGAGAAAGCTTTGTACTCCCTTGAATGATGAGGGAGATGGCCAATTGAGAATAGCATCTACTTTTCGATTGTCCATTCTTATGTGTTGCGATGACAATATGACCCTAAAAATGCCACTTTGGTAACATGGAAAAAACATTTTTCTAGCTTAGCGTATAGGTGGTTCTCCCACAGCTCGTAGAGTACTGCCTGCACATGTGACACATGTTCTTGGATATTTGCAGAGTAAATAAGGATATTGTCAATGTAAACGATCGCACATACGTCAAGTAATTCCCATAGTACGTCATTCATGAAGTGTTGAAATGCCACCGGAGCATTGCAAAGCCCGAACTGCATTACTTGATATTTGTACAGGTCGTATCTGGTGCGGAAGGCCGTCTTCCATTCGTCACCCTCTTTGACGCACACTAGGTAATAGGCCCCTCGTAGGTCTAACTTTGTGAAGACTTGTGCTTGTCGTACCTGATCCATCTGTAATCGATACGTGTTCTGAGATCCCTCTCCTTCTTGGGTACGAAGAAGAGGGGAGAGGCGGCGGGTTATTTTGAGGGACAGATGAAACAGTTTGCAAGATATTGTTCCAGGTATTTCTTTAGATGAGTGTTTTCCCCTTCCGTTAAAGCGTATATACGACTACACGGTACTTGCACTCAGGTATTAGATCAATTTGGCAGTCGTATGAGCGATGCGGGGGGAAGTATGTTGGCTTGTTCTTTAGCAAATACATCATGAAAATCTTGATATTCAGCGAACAAAACTATTACGTTTGACGTTGGTACTGACTTCAGGGATGCAAGTAGCGGGTGTACTGGAACTCGGTCTTTGGCATAACAGCGATTGCATTCGCTCGAGAAGGTCAAGGTTCTGGTACGCCAGTCTATCAGTGGGTTATGTGTCTCCAACCAAGGCATGCCGATATCAACTGGAACTGTGGAGCAGTGATGAGATCAAACGTGATTTCCTCCCTATGAACATCTTGGCATATCAACGTAACCTCTGCTGTGCGTTGAGTAACTGGACCAGAGAGTAGCTGTGTGCCATCCAATGCGGTTACGTTATCCGCAGTGGTCTTGGAGCATACTGGTAACCCCATCCTGCCAGAAATTCCCAAGTCTGTGTAGTTACCTATGGCCCCACTATCAATGAAGGCTTCAACTGCATGCATCCTGGAAGGATCTTGTGGACCGTTGAGGACTACTGGGATAGCAAAATCTGAGGTCAAATGAGGTTTTTCCATGCTCGCAGGCTGACCTCTAGACCTGCCAGGTGTTGGAGTTTTCCAACTTGGCTGCCTCTTTAACCCCATCCATTGCTCCAACTGTCTTCCTCGAGAGTTTGGCAGGGCAACTACGAACGAAGTGACCAGATTGCCCACAGTATAGACATCGCTTTTCTTGACACCTTCTGTCTCGCTCCGCCTTTGTCAGTGGACCCTGAACTACGCCCAAATGCATGGGCTCAGCATGTGTTTCAGTGGATTGACGTGCAGGCGTTTCCTTATGTCGCATGTAAAATGTTCTATTTTCAGAACGGGCGTGTTAGGGAGGATTCTCATTTTATGGCTAATTTCCCTAACGTATAGAGTACCCCAGGAGCTTTTCTGGATTTGAAGGGTTTGTTTTTTTCTCCTGCTAAGAGTGAGACTCTTTTTCCCACTCTTAGGCATTTTTGCTATGTGTGTTCTAGGCTATTTTTGTGTTTAATGTCTATGGGGTTTATCTCACCTCCATAGGAACCATCTTTATTTGCATGTGTTTCACAGCACCCTCTGTGCAGTGACATAAGGGTGCCGTAGCGACCCCCAAATATAGACTCCATACCCTAGGACTGACTACTGTCTTCCAGGGGATGTAAAGTCCCCATTGACTTTACTAGTCAATTTTTGTGAACTAAACCAGTACAACCCATTTTACTATGAAAGTACTGGGAAGGGTTAATAGTTTTTCCCTTATGTTCATTTTCAAGAGGGTACAGTACAGTCCCTCTTGTTAGGCAGAAACCTGTGCAGTTCCCTTAGGGACCACTGCAAAAGATTTAGGACTTGTCATGATGCCTACCTCCAAGGAGCCAGGTCCGACCCAGCAACCCCAGAGGCAGGCATCATTTCCCCCAGGGGAGTGCCAGCGGGCCCAAGCTGGGGCCCTTTGGATGCAGTCCTGGCGCCTTAGGCGCCAGGCTCATGTTGGACCCCTGTCCTGGCGCCTTAGGCGCCAGGCTCATAAAGCTAGACATGTGTTCAAGTTTTTTAATGTGCACTTACCTGATGCAGACCATGCTGCCACATCCAGGCCCTTTTGAGGCCTGAATGGAACTACTTTACCTGTGGGATTACTTTCCACCCGGGTGTGGTCGGGGAAGGATACATACCTGATCGGAGGAAGGATACACACTTGGAACTTCTTCCAAAGCTATTTAAACCACACCCGATCAGCAACTCACGCTTCGCGTTGTTCTGCTCCTCGCAGCTGGACGCTCACCGTGTCAGCTCCTGCATCTGGACCTCAGCCACGCCTGTCAGTATCCTGGGTCACCTGCAAAGGGAGACAAAAGACCTTACCTGCTAAATCAGCACCACAGAGACATCACACCGACGATCCTGAAAGGAAGACATCATTTTAAAAAGCATTTCAATACGATCGCTGCAGCGCTGCATTTCACTCACCTTTCCTGGACGCCACCATCTTCAGCAGCGATCATCCGGATCCACAGCCACTTACCAGAACCTAGAGAGAAAGACAAGAACAAGGTGAGAGAAGGAAGGGAATAGGAAAAGCTCAGTTTCCTTCTAAGTCTTACCTGTTGGGTCATTCCCATTTCATTTCGGGTCTTGCCGCTTCCAGGCATCCGGACCCCGGCCCCTATCGGGAAAAAAGACAAAGACATTGAATGAGCGAATGCAAAGACATTACCCCAGCGCTCATCCAGAACTTACCTGTCATTTACTGGAACTGCACGTTTTACTTCGGGTCGGCGCCATATCTCCGGCATTCCGAACCCCGGCCAGTAATGGGAAAAAGACAATGAACATTATTATTAAGCTTGGACTTTTGAACTTGCAGCAGAACTTTTACAGAGCCTTACCTGAATAGTCAAGCCTACCTGAACTCCCATAATCCTCAATCCAGTGAAGTAACTGGGTTTCAACGCGCCCCTGCATCAGAAGCAGGATGGAGAGCTCATCCTTCCTGACCCTAAGGTGAGACTTCACGGGGAATTGTGCAAGGGTATCGTGGAGGGTTGGAAGAGAGTGGGAGGCTTGAGCATAACTCAGTCAGTAGGTAATACTCCCTTTTCACACACAGGGGAATATTCCTGCGAGCCGGAGAAGCCAGAGTAGAGGGGCCCTTCCTGTCCATCTTCAGAGTCCTGCGCTTCACCATTGAAGAAGCATCAGCACTCGAAGCCAGACCTGCGCCTCCGTGGGAATCAGGTGAGCGTTACAGAACGCGAAGACTACCCACAATTTCCCACCCGGGCGCTATGGAGTCTTCCGAGACTGACCAGCTGGCCCAGCTTTTGGGGGAATTACGGGCGGAGGTGCACTCAGCCCGCCAGGAGACTAACGCTCTCAAAAGAGAACTGATCTTATCCAAGGAAAGAACAGATGATCTAGCCAGAAGGTTATTACAGGCCCAGGCAGGGCACACTCCTTTACCTAATTCCGGAGACATTTCCACATCAATGGGTTTGGGTAACTCGGTAAAAATTAATCTACCTGGACACATGCCTTTGGCCCCGCCTGAACGTTTTGCGGGGGATCCCAAGAAATATGCCGTCTTTATGAACCAATGTCGTTTACACTTTCTGTGCAGACCCGGAGCCTTCCCTAACGATCAGACCAAGGTAGCCTTTATACTATCTTACCTCAGTGGCAGTGCTGCCGATTGGTCTATTCCATTGGTAAATCAGGATGATCCCATTCTCCAGGATTTTCAGGGCTTCCAGGCCAGCATGGAAAGATTGTTCGCTCGACACTCTCAAGGACAGGCCCTTGATAACGAACTGCTATCCTTACGACAAGGTAACCAGGATCTTCTGTCCTACATTGCCACCTTTAACAGACTGATTGTGGAAACTGGATGGCCAGAAAACAAAAGGATCACATTGTTTCATCTTGGCCTGCGGGGAGAGCTAAAGGATGTTCTAGCTCAGATAGTAAACCCACCCCAGGTCTGCGCAGACTACATAGACTTGGTGGTTCAACTTGATCACAGACTTCAAAATAGAAAAGCAGATCAGTTCAAGTACGAAACCCGAGTACCGATCAAAACCCACGCTAACTCCAAGATTACCGACGTATCCGAACCTATGAAATTGGCGGTGTTAAAGGACCATTAACACAGAAGGAACGAGAGAGAAGGCGGCTAATGCAACTTTGCCTGTATTGCGGGACTTCCGGTCACTTTCTTCGAAATTGTCCGGTTAAACCACCGAAGAAGGTGGTTGGAGCCACTGATAACGATTTATTGACACCTGATTCGGGAAACGACCTAGCCCGACAAGCGTAGGGGTCCGCTTGCCGAGCTTGAAAACAAACTCTTTGACCTCGCATTTTGTCATGCCAATGGTGCTAGTGGACCCAAAACAGCCTCAGCAGTTGCATGCTATAAAAGCATACATCGACAGTGGAGCTATTGGAAATTACATAGACCGTGAATTGGCTTCCAGGATTAAGCTCCCTCTCCGCCCGAAAGTAACCCAAGATGTCATTACTACAGTAGATGGAACCGAAATTGCCTCAGGGCCTGTAACGCATTCCACTGTTGAAATGACACTGGTGGGTCAGGATGGACATCGGGAAGCAATCCTGTTTGATGTGATCAAGGCCCCACAATTTCAAGTAATTCTTGGAATTCCTTGGTTAGAAACACATAATCCCAGAATTGACTGGCGAGCAAAGAAGATAAGTTTTCCTGATTGTGAACCAACTTGTTATTCAAGAAATCCAGCTATGGGTCTAGCCTCAGCAACTTCCACCCCTGTACAGCTACCGTCAGAATACCAAGAATTCCAAGACGTTTTTCAGAAAGAACAGGCTAACACGTTACCTCCCCATCGGTCTTATGATTGCCAAATCGATCTGGTACCCAATGCTCAACTACCTTGTAGTAGGATTTATGCTCTTACGGAACCTGAGAACCTGCATTTGCGTCAGTATTTAGATCAGTACCTAGCCAATGGTTTTATTCGCCCGTCTGTCTCCTGTCTCTTCAGCTCTGTTCTTCGTGCCAAAAAAAGAAGGCGACCTTAGAACATGTATAGACTATCGCGCCCTAAATCAAATAACGATTAAGAATCGTTATCCTCTGCCCTTGATCCCTGAGCTTATCGACCAGGTGAAAGACGCTTGTGTGTACACCAAGTTAGATCTCCGAGGAGCTTATCACCTGGTGCGCATAAAAGAAGGCGACGAATGGAAGACTGCATTCCGCACCAAATTTGGGCTCTTCGAGTATCAGGTGATGCCCTTCGGGTTGTGCAATGCACCTGCCGCCTTCCAGTACTTTATGAATGATGTTCTTCGGGAACTTATCGATGTCTGTGTCATTGTTTACATCAACGACATCCTGGTGTACTCTTCTTCAGAATCTGATCACAGAAAACATGTTAGGGCAGTTCTTGAGAAATTGCGCCAGCACAGACTATTTGCAAAACTTGAAAAATGCGTTTTTCATACCACAGAAGTTGAGTTTCTCGGATTCATCCTGACACCTCAAGGAGTCCGAATGGACTCGCGAAAGGTGGACGCCATCCTCAAATGGCCATCTCCTAGCTCGGTGAAGGGAGTTCAGAGCATGCTCGGCTTTGCCAATTTCTATCGAAGATTCATCCCGGAATTTTCCGGAACAGTCCAACCCATCACCGCTCTCCTAAAGAAAAACAAACGCTTCGAATGGACTCTTGAAGCCGAACAAGCCTTCCAGGACCTGAAAACCAAATTCACCTCTGCACCTGTACTGAAACACCCGCACCCAGATCTCCCGTACATAGTGGAAACCGATGCATCCAGTTCGACCAAGGGAGCTGTCCTGTCGCAAAGAGACCCAAAAACTAACCAACTACACCCAGTGGCCTTTTGGTCCAGAAAATGTTCTCCTCCTGAAATCAACTATGCAATTACCGATAAAGAGAAACTGTCCATCAAATCTGCTTTCACGGCTTGGCGTCACTATCTTCTCGGGGCAAGACACACCATTACCGTACGGACCACAGAAACTTACAGTATTTAAAGACGACCAAAGCTCAATCTTCACGACAACTCCGATGGGCTCTATTCTTTGCGGAATTTGATTTTGTAATTACCTATCGCCCTGGCTGCAAGAATGGAAAAGCAGACGCCTTCTCCCGGATTGGCATGGAAGAACCTAATTCGAGTTTAGAACCTGTGCCCATCATACCTGAGCAAAGAATCTTAGGCTTAACTTCATTGCACACTATTGAGGACATCCAAACACAAGTAAAACAACTTCTAGACTCTTCATCCTTACTGGAATGGAGTCAGAAGGGTCCTCATTACACCATTAAGGATGACTTACCCTACTTCCAGGAGCGGTTGTTTCTGCAAAGTAAAGAATTGCAAGAACTTGTTATTTCCCATCATCATGAATCTTTAATGGAAGGACATCCTGGTATCGCTAAAACGGAGGAAAAAGTCAAACGTCACTTCTGGTGGCCTTCTTGGAGAAAAGACAAAGTCTTTTGTTCTGTCTTGCGGAATTTGCGCCCAAAACAAGGCTCAAAAGAAAAGGCCAGCCGGCCTACTTCAACCCTTGGATATTCCACCGGCACCATGGCACACCCTGTCAATGGACTTTATAACCGACCTGCCTCCTTGTGCTGGTTACAACACAATCCTTGTAATTGTGGACCTATTCACCAAAATGGCCCACTTTATCCCTTTAAAGGGTTTGCCTTCTGCTTCCACCTTGGCCAAGGAATTCCTGGAGAATGTAGTTCGCATACATGGTTTCCCTTCCATATTAGTCTCGGATCGTGGAAGTCAATTTATCTCCCATTTTTGGAAGAAGTGTTGCCAACTAGCACAAATAGATGTGTGGTTATCCACCAGCCACCACCCCCAGACCGACGGACAAACCGAGAGAACCAATCAGACTCTCGAGCAATATCTTCGGTGCATGTTACACCAATCCGAGTTAAATTGGAAAGACATCCTTTGGATCGCAGAATATGCATACAACAATTCAGTGCATTCTGGAACCGGACAAACCCCCTTTTATACTTTGTATGGTCACCATCCTCGGACCTCTGACCTAGATCCACCTCTGACCCTGGAAATGCCCGCAGTAAATCATCTGCATTCCACAATAACCCGAGCCTTCAAAAAAGCTGCAACTCATTTACAGCAAGCCAAGAAAAAGTATAAAGAAAACGCAGATTTGCACCGAAGTAAAATTCCTCCTTACCAAGTAGGAGACCAGGTATGGCTAGCAACTAAACACTTATCCCTCAAGGGCCCGCGAACCTTCAATCCCAGATTCATAGGACCTTATCCCATCAAGGCTATAATCAACCCAGTGGCCTTTAAACTGGATCTACCGTCCAACATGCGTATACATCCAGTTTTTCATGCATCACTTTTGAAGCCCGTACAACCTGGAACCCGATTGTCCAAGCCTCCAGATCCAATTCAAATTGAAGGGGAATTAGAATTCGAAGTTAAAGACATTTTAGACTCCAAGGTGGTAAAGTCGAAACTCTTCTATCTTGTTGACTGGAAGGGATATGGACCTCAGGAGAGATCGTGGGAGCCTAGTAACCATGTCCACGCACCTCGATTAGTACAAAGGTTTCACTGGAGATTTCCGAACAAGCCAAAACCCCCGGAGGCAAGAACCTTGGGAGGGGCCTTGAGGGGGGGTACTGTCATGATGCCTACCTCCAAAGAGCCAGGTCCGACCCAGCAACCCCAGAGGCAGGCATCATTTCCCCCAGGGGAGTGCCAGCGGGCCCAAGCTGGGGCCCTTTGAACGCAGTCTTGGCGCCTTAGGCGCCAGGCTCATGTTGGACCCCTGTCCTGGCGCCTTAGGCGCCAGGCTCATAAAGCTAGACATGTGTTCAAGTGTTTTAATGTGCACTTACCTGATGCAGACCATGCTGCCACATCCAGGCCCTCTTGAGGCCTGAATGGAACTACTTTACCTGTGGGATTACTTTCCACCCGGTTGTGGTCGGGGAAGGATACATACCTGATCGGAGGAGGGATACACACTTGGAACTTCTTCCAAAGCTATTTAAACCACACCCGATCAGCAACTCACGCTTCGCGTTGTTCTGCTCCTCGCAGCTGGACGCTCACCGTGTCAGCTCCTGCATCTGGACCTCAGCCACGCCTGTCAGTATCCTGGGTCACCTGCAAAGGGAGACAAAAGACCTTACCTGCTAAATCAGCACCACAGAGACATCACACCGACGATCCTGAAAGGAAGACATCATTTTAAAAAGCATTTCGCTACGATCGCTGCAGCGCTGCATTTCACTCACCTTTCCTGGACGCCACCATCTTCAGCAGCGATCATCCGGATCCACAGCCACTTCCCAGAACCTAGAGAGAAAGACAAGAACAAGGTGAGAGAAGGAAGGGAATAGGAAAAGCTCAGTTTCCTTCTAAGTCTTACCTGTTGGGTCATTCCCATTTCATTTCGGGTCTTGCCGCTTCCAGGCATCCGGACCCCGGCCCCTATGGGGAAAAAAGACAAAGACATTGAATGAGCGAATGCAAAGACATTACCCGAGCGCTCATCCAGAACTTACCTGTCATTTACTGGAACTGCACGTTTCACTTCGGGTCGGCGCCATATCTCCGGCATTCCGAACCCCGGCCCCTAAGGGGAAAAAGACAATGAACATTATTATTAAGCTTGGACTTTTGAACTTGCAACAGAACTTTTACAGAGCCTTACCTGAATAGTCAAGCTTGCCTGAACTCCCATAATCCTCAATCCAGTGAAGTAACTGGGTTTCAACGCGCCCCTGCATCAGAAGCAGGATGGAGAGCTCATCCTTCCTGACCCTAAGGTGAGACTTCACGGGGAATCGTGGAAGGGTATCGTGGAGGGTTGGAAGAGAGTGGGATGCTTGAGCATACCTCAGTCAGTAGGTAATACTCCCTTTTCACGCACAGGGGAATATTCCTGCAAGCCGGAGAAGCCAGAGTAGAGGGGCCCTTCCTGTCCATCTTCAGAGTCCTGCGCTTCACCATTGAAGAAGCATCAGCACTTGAAGCCAGACCTGCGCCTCCGTGGGAATCAGGTGAGCGTTACAGGACTACAGGTGGTTGGCAGTAAACCCAATTGGTAGCAGTCTGTACCACCCAGATTTACCTGGTAGCTGTGGCTGAGCAGTCAGACTTCTCTCAAGATGAGTTAGGCAGTATATAGAGTATACACAATAGGTACAGAGATACAGTAGCACAAGCAAACACTGACCAGAGCTTTGGTGTAAAAGTATATAATTATTTATTTAAAGACACACTTGTAAATTACACTAGCACAAAAAGAGGTAAGTAGATTCAACACACAATCCCTATTATAGATATACAACCCCAACCCTGATTACTTATTAGACAAGTCTTAGTGAGAAACACCACTTATATTCAGACAGAGGGGAGCGTTTAACATAAGATGGCACTCTAATAAGTTATTTAAAAAGGGAGGGAAAAAGGCAGAGTTATGAAAGCACACAAATCTCAATACTTTTCAAAGAACCACAGTGAGGCAGGTTAGGCAAAGTCTACTGGAGAGCAAGGAAGTTCAAATGCCAGGCCCACTGTTAGAGAGAGCAAGCGAAATGTGTCTAGGATCACACAGTGGGGTTATGCCCAAAAAGTCTTTGTAGATAGTTCACACAAGATTGAGATCAAGTCAGGAAAACTTAGTTAACAGGCCCCAGGCTAACCCAGGTTAGAAAGTCGAGGATTTACTGTTACCCCGAACGATCTGTCGCAAGGGAAGCCAGGCGGGACACAGTACCTGAAAATGGGAAGAACGCTCCAGCGGGGGCAGTTGTTCCTGGCAGTGGGTGCAAGTCGGTGTTTCGTCCAGAGGAAGAGGAGCTCTCGACGTGGAGGAAAGCTGAAGGTCGTTGCACTGCCAGGGAAGAGACCAGCCGCGGAGTTTCCCTGTTACAAGGTACCGCCCTTTTCTTCGCGGTAGTGGTAAACCGTGGTATTCCGGTTGCCGGGGTGCTTGGCATGGGCAAGGCGGCCACGAGATGGTCCAGGAAGGCGAAAAGACAGGCAAACTGGTTATCCCCACCAGTCAAAGGAAGAAGACTCTCCGGGCTAGAGATCTCCTCTGTCGTCGGAAAAAGTGGTGAGACGGTTCAGCAGGGCTCCACCGGTGGTGCCGTCATTGCAGGTCGGCTCGGCTTCTCTCTCCTCGGATTCTTTAGGTCCTGTGGCGACTTCTGAAGTTCCAGTCCCCAAAGCCCTGCTTTTATGCAGAAAACCACCATTCATTCAGCCTAGCTGTCACTCAAACATGCTAAGTGGTGAGCCGGGCGGCTCACCACATGGGCCAATCATACAAGAGTGCGACATGAGTTGCCGAGGCAACTCAGTCCAGGGTGCCTAAACCCCCTCCCGCACCCCCTATGGTACCCAGACAGAATGGCACCACTTTTGGAGGCTTCTGTGGAGAAGCCCGCCAAAAAGTGGAACAAAGGGCTCGACTTGGGTTGGAGTCACAGAAGCGAACACAAACGCCATTTTGGAATCAAGTTTCGGCAAAAAATACCAACCGGTGAATTTATTTTAATTTAATAAACCGGCGGTATGTTCGAGGCTATATTAAAAAGTGGTAGCCTCGAACAATGGGAAAATCCCATAGGAATATATTTGCGGTCGAATATAAAAAGTAGTTTCCACTGCCACCAGCCAAAACTCGGTCGGGGGGGACTGGAAAGTGCCCCCTCGAACAACAGACCCCGGGGCAATCGAATTGCCCCAACCAGTATGTCCACAATATGATGGTTTGTACTGGTTCTGTTCACAATTTGAGACTAGTAAAGCCAATGGTGACTTTAAATGCCCTGGGAGACAGTAGTCAGTCCCAGGGTATGGAGTCTATGTTTGGGGGTCGCTACGACACCCCTGGGTTACGGCACGGAGGGTGCTGTGTAACCTACATACCAAAAACACATGAAGCCCTATGGGGTAAAGGACCCCATAGCCCATAAAACACATAGTCAAAGGAACACCTCAAATCATGTCTAAGAAAGGGAGGAAAAAGAGTCTCACTCTTAGCAGGAGAAAAAATAAACCCCATAAATCCAGCAAAGCTGCTGGGGGACTCACTAGGTTTGGGAAATAAGCCTTTACAGAGAATTCTCCCTAACACTTCTCTCAAATGTTTCTGGCTGGTGGCAGTGGCTACTACCGTAAATATTCAACAGCAAATATTTCCCTATGGGATTTTGCCATTGTTCGAGGCTACCACTTTTTCTGACAGCCTCTAACATACCGCCTGTGTATTTTAATATTAACTTTACTCCGGTAGGTTTTATTTGCGAGAACTTCAATATAACTTGTTTCTCGTGTCTTTCTCTAAACTCCTAACCCAGGTCGGGGATCCTTTGTTTGTCCGTTTGGTGAGCTTCTGCCGAGAAGCCCTCCTTTTGGCACCACTGAGTCTGGGGTGGGTCCATTGTGTGGGAGGGGGAGTAGGACCTCTGGAGAGGGTTGCCTCAGCAACCCATGTCGCACTCTATCCTGATAGGCTGGAAGGTCTCCCGCCAAGATGACCACTCCACTGTGCGAGTGACAGCTAGGCTGTATGAATGGGGATCATTTTGCATAAAAGTAGGGTCCTGAGGACTGGAAGAGCAAGACATTGCCACTGGAACTAAGAAGCCGAAGAGGAGAGAAGCCAAAGACATCTGCAATGACTGAACCACCGGTGAAGCCCTGCTGCAGCGTCTCACCACTTTTCTCCACACGACGAGAGAAGATCTTCACCTGCAAGAGCCTTCTTCCCTTGAGCTGGTGGGGCCAACCAGTTTGCCAATCGTCAACCTGCCTTGGTCGAATCTCCCGTACCCTGTACTCGGAGGCCGGATAGCCAGGCACCAGTCCACCCGGATCGCAATTTAAAGGAGCGTACCTATTATTCGTCGGGCAGCACCGCGGCTGGTTCCATCCCTGGGTAGTGCAGTAACTCGAACCTTCCTCCACGACGATAGCCTCTCCTCCTCTGCTGGATCACCCGAACTGCAGGAACTACCAGGAACAACCGCCACCGCAGGAGCTACTTCTTCATTTTAAAAGGTACATTGTTCCGCCAGGCCGCTCTTTCTTTGCGGTAGCGCTAAAGGTGTTTTAAATCCTTTACCTACCTGTTGGGTTGGCCGCCACTCTCTCTTAACCTTGTCTTTCAACTTCTGCATCCACCTTTTCAAAATCGTTAACCAAAGACTTGACTGCAACTACAAGAACTTTTCGCTCCTGGGCCCTTGCCCTGTACCACTGACACTGGCGCAGGCCTACTGACTCTGGCTACATTTGTTAGACCTGCCTTCTTTAGATTGATTCTCAACTAGAACTGTGTTGATGCACCTACCTATTATAACTACCCTTTTCTTTGCCTTTCTAAACCTTGTGAAATGCCATTTTGCTCAGTTTTCATTTAAGTATTGCTTATACTGATGCACTGTCTTGCTTAATCTGGTTCACAAACTTATGGGAAGTGTTGCTAGGGTGTGTAAGAAGCTATTTCTATATAACTTGTGCTTTCCCTCCCTTGTGAGAAATTGAGAGCATCCCTTGTGTGTGGTTTTCACTGTGCCGTTTTTGCTCAGTTTTCACTTTTGTTCACTTGGTCTACAATTTAACTTGGGAGTGTGTATATTTTTCCTATGACTTATTTAACTTGCTTTAAGAACTGTGATAGATGTGTTTAACTAGAAATGTATAAAAAGAGATAAGTCTGACTGCTCAGCCACAGCTACCAACTAAATCTTTGCGGCACAGACTGATACCAAAGGGGATTTATTGCTCTCACCTGTAGTCCTAATCCTGTGTAGTGCTCCCTAAGGGAACTGCACAGGATTCTGCCTAACAGGGCGCAATTAGTTTTTCGGTTTTGTAGTCGATGATCAAGCTGGATGGCTAAATGTATTTACTCTGCACAGTTATCTGGAAGATTTACTATCTGTGTTAGCATGACCTCAAGCTCCCCTCGCAGGCCTCTATAAAACAACGTGGTTCATTTTTTTTCTGGCCAATTCGCCTCTGCCACTAGGTGATTGAACGTAGCTACATAAGCAAGGAGATCTTGACTGCCTTGTCTGAGAGAGAAGAGTTTGTCGTCTAAAGCCTGTCTCTGTGTGCGACAAGCAAAGAGTTTTTCTAATTCATGTTGGAAGCCTGCAAAATTACGCCGTAACGGGTCGTCCCTATTCACCAAAGGAACCGACCAGTCCTAGGTACGATATTACAAAGGCCATTTTTGACTGATCAGTAGGAAACAAACCAGGTTTGCACAAGAAGTGCAAACGACACTGATTGATAAAGGTACCAAACCTTTTAGGGTCTCCTAAGAATCTCTATCGTGACGCTAGTGGGATATTCCCCGGGCTCACCACCTGTACAGGGATAACGGGTGGAGACTGGTGTCGGTGCTGAAGTAGCTCCACTAGGTAAGGGGGCTAACCCTGCTTGTGTTTGCAGTAGCTGTCAGGCTATTTTGTCAGTTTTGTCCCTGTTAACTATCAGCTCACGCAGCAACGCATTAGTCTCAGCATGGGTCGCATGGACCTCTACTCTGAAATCCCCCAGTAACTGGGATAACTGATCCACCTCCGAAGTCTCCATTGCTCAGGCCGAGTAGTTTAAGGACGGCTTTGTGTTCGGTCACGCTTACCTAAGTCTCTGCAGGAGCAATGGAGTCTTCCAGTTCCTTCTCTGGTTTTACACCACCCCTCTGTTAGTGGTAAGTCTGACCTGCCAAAAGAGTGAATGGTTAGGGTTGAATTAAAGGGATAGCCTACCCTCCTTCTCCCTCCCAACCCACATAGATACCTAATTCACTACAGTGCGTGTCTCAGATGTGTGTTTAATTTGGTGCACACTCCATCCTGCTCATGCAGGGGCGCCATTTCTTGGGAGCTGCTCCGAAGTTGCTGTCCTTGATAACTGCCTCTAGCAGTTCACTGCTTTAGTTCCACGAGTTTGTGTTACCCAGTTACTGCACTGGGATATCAGTTCAGGTAAGTTCAGGTACATAGAGTCACCAAGTCTGTGACTGGCCAGTTACCTCACTGGGGTTATTCAAATATGATGTTTCTCATCTGCCGTGGCGTTTGCTGATTTGCGTGCCAGTTCACAGCACTGGACTGCAGCAATAGCGGTGAGCGGAGATGGCAGAAGAGTTCTAATGACTTTTCTCTTTCCTTGCAGGGTACCCGAGTCGGGTGAAAGGTGCGCGAGACATGATGGACAGCGGGTTCCTGCTGCAAGCGGTGCATGAGGTAAGTTTTACAGTTCTGCCTTAAAGCATGCTGCACAGAGATTTGCTGGCACGTGAAACTCACTGTCCATTAACTGCTTTCTCTCTTCTTCTCGTTGTAGGACCAATGAAGTGAGCATGGAGTCGGACCGTCGGAAGAAGCCAGAACGGGAAAAAACTGGAGATTGAAGACCAGGCGGCGGTAAGCGTGTAATCTCAAGTTTACAGGAAGCACACGAAGCACGGACTGATCTCCGGGTGTGGCTTTTAAAGGCAGCCATGCCCAAACACTAGAATGCACTGTAGCTTCCAGGATGTTCCACAATGTGCATATTGGAGTGGCAGGAAGTGATGTAAAACCAGGAAACCAGTGTGCAACTTCCTAAGTGATGGGAGTGTTTGTTCTGAGAGATTCCTGTGAGTGTTTTGAATGCCAGGCTTTTACCCACTTGGCCCTTACCTGATTTCCCCACCTGCCTTCACTTGCCAGAGCTAAAGGGGGTAAAGGTTTATATGAGAGCCCAAGTTTAGTAATCATGACAGCTACCTCCGAGCGGACGGACTACAGTGCAACACGCAGCATTATTGGACAGGTTTATTAAGGCACTACAACTTCCAGTAGCCATTGCAGTAGTTAAATGTGCAGCACATACTAAGCAAACTGACTTTATCTCTCGTGGGAACGAAGCCGCAGACAAAGAGGCCAAAAGGGTTGCATATTCACCAGATATTTTGATACTCCAAATCTAAAGGAGACAGTAGTCATAATTATGACAGTAAATGAAGGGTTTCATCATTTGTCAAGAACACAGTTGATGGAAGTTCAAGGTAGTGCACCACAGGGAGAGCAAGAATTGTGGAAACAAAGGGTGTGCTCTTTATCCGCCATGGAATCATTTGGCGACAGGACAGCATTGGAAAGCAGGTGATGCCTGTAGCCTTGTTAAGGGTAGTGCTTTAACAGCTGCACTAGCCTGCGCATGTGACAAGGGAAAGCGTTGCAGCAGCTATAGCGGAGGACTGGTTCGTACCGAACCGGTTAGAACACGTTGCATTTTATGTAGTAAATTGCATTGTATGTCAAAAGTTTACTGCTGGGTATACTGTAACGCTCACCTGGTATCCACGGGGACATCACTCAGCCTGTTCTGACCTCTTACGACCTCGAACCCTTCCCTGGAGTCTACTCGACTGGAGACTTGACCTGAAAAACAGGATTGGTAGAGTTTAACCCCCTATTGTCTGTGTGCTTGAACCCCTTCTTCCCCGGGGTCCAACCCTTCCCTTTGATCCCCAGCTCACCTTGTTTCCTTGGAAAGTGTGCTCTCGGTCCTGCTTTCAGCACAGGGGCACGTTTATTGATGCAGACTCGTTGCTGCCTAGTTACTTCACTGGCAAGAGTCAGACAGGTAAGTATAATGAGTCTTTTGAACACTTCTCCAACTTCGTTCCTTTCCTTCCTTCGATGATGGCTGGCGTCCGGGGATGGCGACGTGCTGCTGAGATGAGTAGCTGAAGGTGAGTGAGAGCGTGATGCACAATGCAACCCTTTCGTATTTGTATTGAACTGAGTTCTTTTTCTGTGTCTTTAAGGTGCCGCAAAGTTTTCAGCGTGGATGCCGGTTATGAAGAAGAAATACGGTGAGTAAGCGCGGTATGCAGCGTCTCTAGATGTTTCCACGCTAACCTGGAGTGTCTTTTCTCTCTTGCAGATGGATGAGAAGTTCCAGAGACAGAGGTCCCACAGAGCGGCTGGGATTCAGGTAAGCGTTTGAAGCTAGTACAGTCTTTAAAAAATAAGCAAAGTTGCTGAATGCTTACTAATGCCTTTTTTCTGTTCTTGTCCCTTTTCCTTAGGAAGGGGCGTGCCGGTATGGGAATGACACCGCCGAACATGCCCGCTGAAGAGAAGGAGCGATGAACGATGGGCAGAAGCGTCGCAAGGTAAGGCTGTTCCTAAGGATGTTCTTGTTCTTGCAGGAGCTGAGCGCAGAAGAAAGATGCAGGCCTACTGGAGACCGATCCGAACATGGTGAGTGTCACGCTGCAGGTGCAGAAAACGCAAAGCATGCTTCTCGGCCTGGGCATGGCTTAAATAGTCTCTGGGTATCCCATGTTTCTCTGGGCTGAACCACACCCAAAAGACTTGACTGCGCATGCAGTTCTGGGAACCGAAATATGTGGGGGCATCCATCTTGTCCCCATCAATAGACTACAAGTCCAATCCCCAATGTTATCCTATGGGAGTGAGTGAGTCTGGTGCCACAAGCGCCAAGTCTGACTCCAAGTGGGTGTTTGGAGGGATGGAGAGGCTTTTGAGGGCCATGTAGGTGATCGTGGCCTGGCTCCAGCCTGACATCTTGGAGGGCTGGGGACATGAGGGGCAGGAATCATGACAGCTACACTGTGAACGATCAGAGGAGTAATTCCTCGACCAAATGGTCCTTTTTAGCATTTACATATTGTCTATGTTGATATGCTGCAAGTATGTAGTGGATACAGTATATGATAGTGGTGGTGTGTCCCTTCTTTTCCAGGTGGATCGAAGCAGGTTCTTGCACACACCCAGATGCCACTTACGCAACAAAGTATTTAGTCAGAGAAGTCTTTCCCAGATGGGCAGTATGGGAGGTGCTGAGATCCGACAATGGGCTCCATTTTGTTAATGAAGTATTAGTCTATTGTTAAGTATAAAACACAAGTTTTCTTCTGCTTCTCACCCGCAAGCGAACTGAATATGTGACAGACTCAACAGCCTTCTCAAAGAGAGAATTGCAAAATTAAAATTGACTCTGAAGAAGGGATGGCTGTATTGCCCCTCCCTTGCATTATATGTATTAAGGAATCAGCCTGAGTCGGACCACCAGCTCACATCCCATGAGCTAGTGACAAGGAGGCGAATGAGAACGCCTTTGTCACCCACCATCGAGGAGCAGAAGTAATGCCTAGAAAATTGCAGAAATGTTAGGAAATGAGTTATGTGCTTATTTCACATGTATGACCGCTAGTCTCTCTGTCATTTCAGATCAAATCAAATCAAATGCAAGGGGGGTACATGTCAGGACACAGATGAAGACCATTCAGCAACCAGAACTCAAGAACATTTACCTGTACCAAGACTATTTGTTGGAGATTCAGTTCTAGTGCATAATTTCACCCGGAAGTGGCACGAGCCACCGTTTAATGGTCCCTACGGGGTGGAGAACGTTACTCCCACAGCTGTAAAAGTCCAAAAGAGACGTACCAGGATCCATTTGAGCTATGTAAAGCCTTATGCTGGTGAGACCGACGTACCCCCGCCGTCGATTCGGAAGCAAGACAAGTAGAAGAAGTTCAGCACGTGCAGACTTGATCGATGACGAGGAAGACGGATGCTAAGTTTGCAGATTAAATAAATACAAGTGTGCATTAGGACTGTGGCTCTCCCCAGACACACTTTATAGATATTATAGCAAGGGTGCAAACCAAGTTCTTGAGCCACAGGAATCTTTTGAATTGGACTTTAGAAAGTGTTGACGTTCTAAATATGCCAAACCTTTCAATTCGACAACTGTAAACATGAGCAGTTTCCAGATTCATTCCTCACTGAGTTTTTGTTTGGTTAAATTCAATGGACCTGACAGATGCTGATACCCACAGGATCCTTCTTGCTGGTTTCGTTTTTATTCTTGGAGCTTATCCTGCTCTTGTTGGGCGCAGTACTGATAGACGCATTTTTCTGCATAATCCTAAATATTGCCCAATCCTAAAAAGCAGGAGGCTGCTTGTGACAATAGCTGAACAGATCTTGCAGTTACGTGACCATTTAACAAAGTTGCCTGATTAAAAAGTTTTTTTCCTTCCTTAAAGCAGTATACAGGCACAGTGAGGAATGTCAAGAATGATACAGTTTTGGAAAATGAGCATAATCAACGACGTGTGGAGAATCGTAAATAGTGGGGGTTAATGTATTGGTACATAATATATGCATGCTCAGCATTTATTATTGTTTTCCCGATTGTTGTTGGTCCACACTGTTTACTTTATTGGTCCAAGCAAGGTAGAAGTCCCTTCGATTCTTCCCACCCAGTGACTCACACAGAATTGTTTATTACCGACAGGTCTAGGCCATTTGTGATAATTCCCACACCAGTGACACATGTGAGGTAACCCATTTCCACGACAAGTGCTCTTATGATTCCCCCTGCAGGAAGGATCATTATGGATATACTTCATGAGTATTATGCACATGCTCACCTTGAAAGAGGGAGACACAAGAAAAGCACAAGGGAAGATGATCATGAATTAAATAATTATCTAGACAGCACAGCACACCTGGGGAACAACATGTGGTATCAGCACATGAAAAAGGTAGGAGAGGGAACTTCTAAGGAGAGCTGCTATGTTTGTGCTCTCATACCTTATGCCGTGAGGAATTAGAAGATATTCATAGCTATAGAAGTTGCAGTCCAAAAAGCTCATTGCCCTACGCACCTTGCACACCGCCATACGAGAGGTCAGTTCCAGGGTCGAACAGCATCCTTGGTATGGGTGACCGAAAAGACAGCTCCAGAAGAAGATGATTATGTGCAAGATTTAAAGACAAGAGAGCAACCCCCACACCAGAGATAACGTGATAAGATATGAACAGCCTGGAATGAATGGAGCAGGAATCAGATGGGAAATAATCAAAAAGCTCAATTGTCAAGGAAAGGACCCTGAAGAAATACGGAGATGCAAGGAGAGGTCAGCTGCAAATCAAGGGAACGGTGCTGTGTCCAGATGGATGGGAGGAAGGCCGGATTGTGTGCAAGGTGCCAGCACTCACCGGAAGACATGAAGCAATTGTGTGGCATGCAGAAAATTAATGAAAGCATCATTGGCCAATGTTAGGGAAAATTCTCCTTCTCTGGCTAATTTCCCTCACCTAGAGAGTCCCCCAGCAGCTTTGCTGGATTTCTGGAGTTTATTTTTTCAACCTGGTACGAGTGTACATCTTTTTCCACTCTTACATGTATTTTGGCCTATGTTTTTTACTCATTGTGTGATCTTGGGCACTGGAGCACACCACTCCAGGTGCCCCTGTTCTTGTAGGGATTACACCGCACCCTCAGTGTAGTAACCCAGGGTTGTCTTTAAGACTTCCCTCTGACTCCATTTCCCTGGGGCTGACTACTGTCCCCCAGAGAAAGGTAAAGTTGCCATTTACTTTACATAGTCATTTTTATCACAGACCCAGTACATCCCATCTTACATGGAGTACTGGAAAGGGCTAATCTGTACCCCTTTTCTGTCTGTACCTCGCTGAGCATTGTTTCGCTCTTTTAACATTTAGACTTGGCTGGTGGCAGTGGTATCTACCCTAACTTTTCTATCGCGATTATATTAGATAAACGTGGTACTGTTCTTGGCTATTATATTAGCCTTGAACATAAACCCGCTTGACCAAATCATCTTTCTTTTGGCTCTGGTTGGCTTTATTCACCATTTCTTTTTGTTAAAGTCCATTTTGTGTTTTACTTTGCGCGCCAAACTCAGTTTGCCTTCTTTTTTCACCGTCTTTTTGGCGGGCTTCTGCCAAGAAGCCCTCCTCAAGGCGCCTGGGTGTCTAGGTGGGCTGAATGTGATGGAGGGGTGTAGTCACCCCCTGCACAGGGTATCCCAGGAAACCCAAGTCGCACTTTGCCATGATTGGCTGAGGTGGTTGTCCCGGCTGGACAACCCCCCTGCTGCGTGATTGTCAGCCAGGCTGTGTGAATGGGGGTTTTGCGCATAAAAGGCAGGTCTCTTGGGCTAGAAGTCGGAGTCGCCTCTGGAACTACAAGGAACCGAAGAGAAGCGAAGAGAATGACGGCTACTGCAACTACCCCGTCCCGGTGAAGCCCTGCTGCAGTCCTGAGCTATCTACCCTTCGTCTACTAGGAGGAGATCCAGTCCGGAGTCTTCTTCCCTTGAGCCTGGTGGGGATAACCAGCTCATCTTCTTCAGCCAGAGATCTCCGCCGTGGTCGAAATCGCTGCACACTGCTGTAGTGGTCCGGATAGCCACCTGCTGAGCCTCTCCTGTTTTTAAGGAGCACATCTTTTATTTGTTGTCGCTGCTGCTGGCTTCATCCCTGTGTGGTGCAGACCCCCTTCAGACATCCTCCTTCACAACTAAGCTCCAGGAATTGTGGGTCTGCGGGAAACCAACAGGAACAACTGACAGGGCTCCAGCTGCATTGTGGGAATAAGGTACTGTGTTCTACTCGAGGAAACTGGGTGAATCCCTTTTCTTCATCCTCAAGGCTCGTCCTCGTCTTCCCTCCTTCTTATAACTTTTGCTTCCGAACATTGACAATATTCAAGTACTTTTGGGCTATGCTGAATCGTGAACTGTCTAACGGTGTGATCTTCGGCACAGGTCTCTGGTGTCACTTAAACCTGGCTCCGACCCTCTGACTTTTGAACTCCTGTTTCTGAGTGTTTCTCGATACTGTCTGCCTAACCTAAATACTGCCTGTGATTTTTGCCTCCAACTCCCTCTGGGTATCTCAGGTGCTAAGTGTGTTTTTTCCCCGGTAGCATTTCATGTCACGGATACGCGTTTATTGAGTAGACCGAACTGTCAAAAAGTTATCACAACTGTATCCGCGGTATCGTGTTTTGTTCATAACACCGGTTCATTCAAACACAGGGTACTTACCTTGAGACATACTGTACAAAGTTAATTGGTTAGTTGTAGTATATTTAACATGTGGTTTTGTTTAAAGTTTAATAGAGGTGTTATGTTTATAACTGATGGTTTAAAAATAAATGTACTTCTATTTTTTACCTGAAACCTTGAGTCAGTGTTTGCTTGAGTCACAGTAATTGTGGTCCCTTTGTGTAATCTCTGCTACTTCTCATATACTCTTGAGATAAGCCTGGCTGCTCTGCTACTGCTACCACTATAACTTAGTAGTACAGGCTTGTACCAAAGGTAAAACTTGTATTGCCACCTGAAGTCTTAATTGTGTGCAGTGGTCCCTAAGGCCAAACAGCCAAAAGTTGCAAAGTTGCTGACATGGGTCAATGATAAAGGAGGTGCGTTGCAGATGGTACCTCTTGCAAATGCATCCTTATATTTCAGTAACAATGGCACAAGGAAGGTTGGAATGAACCAGCAGTGCGACCACATTTTCTATGTACCAGGCATGAAGGATGGAACAGTAGTGATAATGTGCCACTACTGGGTCTGTGGATCCAGAGCTTATATGAAGTTGCCCAAAGACTGGGGAGGGTTGTGCTCTCTAGTGATCGTTCATGTTCCAGCATTGGTCAATGTTAGTGACCTGAACATTGGAGTTTCCAAAAGCAGATGCTCACCTAAGAAAGAGGAGATCTGTTGGATTTCTCAATCGAACAAAGAGAGAGAACTACTTTTCAGCTAAATCCGATGCTATTCCGTATGAACACAGGTCGTTCAGTCAGACTTCGGCAGTATTCACGACAATCTTTATGCCAGGGACCCAGATGATGGCGAATGCCAAATGGTTGCAGATTACCAGATGGGAGCTCCTGCAGACAATCAACACTACCATAAAGGAATTCAATACTATCAAAGAAGAACTGAGATTCATAAGACTGATGACCTTGCTGTCCTGGACATGATCACAGCAATGGATGGAGGTGTTTGTGCCGAAATCAGAGAATCATATTGCACATTCATACCGTCTCACGATGACGAGAATGGGACCTTGACGGAGGCTAGAACATTATTAACGAACTTGCACATCAAGATGGAAGATGAAGTAGAAGATATTGCAGATGACAGCTGGTTTACATCTATCTTCTCATGGGTTCCACAATGGATGGCTAATATTTTCAAGTTTCTTGGAGCACTACTGGTGATGATCATGTTTGGATTCTACATGACCAGAATAATAATCACACAGTGCAAGAAGACAGCAAAGAAAGCAGGAGGAATGAAAATCATGATCGATGTTGAGTCTGGGTTTGGACCCAAAGAGCTGACAGACTAAGAAATCAAATATATAAAAGCAAGCATTCTAGCACCTGAGGGAACAAAGTTCCTGTATCCGAGGAACCACAAGAAGTATGTGGGAAGATGGATCTACTACAGTCCAAATGGACAATGTTGCCCTATGACCGAGAGTGTTGAGGAACATGTCAAATCAGCAAGATCTCTGAAAGGAGTAGTGAAGAAATGGACTCCAAAGAATCACTTTTTCAAAAGAGGATATCTAGATACGGAAACTGGTGAGAGAGTGGTTGCTGAATCAACCAGAGGGGAGAGTGTAAAGAAGGAGCCAAATGCCTCTACCGGTAGTCCCGCCCCTATTCTCCCTATATGTTGGAAGCTGGAAATTGCTACATGAACTACGCTAGTAATGGTATCTATCCCACGAAGAATCTTTGAAGCAAGGTATCCATTGAGAAATGTACCCACAAAGAAATGACAGCCTCTTAAGGGAGGTCCTTGAAGAAGTGTGAAGCGGTGAAGGCAGGATCCTGGTGACGTCACATGAAGCAAAGATGATGCACCAAGAAGAGATGCTGAAGAAGAAAGTATATAGACCTTATAGATTCTGATGACGAAATAAAGAATTGAGTGACATTTCATATACGGAATGAAGATTGCACGTACGAAAAGCACTAAGAAAATGCAAGCAGACCAAGTGAACATGAAGGCTGCCTATATGTAGTGAATAGACTGCAGGTGGTGCCGCCAATATATATATATATATGTATACAATCTGGATGTTCCACGTCGTGTTTTAAAGCAATCTAGGACCCCCATGAACAGAAGGACTCAAAGTGTGGCGCAGTAGAAGAAAACTGCTGACAATGAAGGAAGAATCGGGAATGCTTGTCCGGCCGGGTGTCAAGGGTTGAAGCAGCCAAGAAACTGGTTATCTATTCGAGAAGATACAATGAACGTGAGAAGCGAGACGAGCTCCTGTTGAGGTGCAATGGAAAAACACTATGAGTGCCAGGTTGTATTAATTTAATAGCGTTAAATATGAAAGAAAGAGCTCAAACACGGTCTCCTGTCACATAGTCTAGATGGAAATAGACTTTGGGCAAGCTACACCGAGACTTGAAGATAGGACTGAGCTCACGCTCTCTTCTATTCTCAGGAGCAGTGATACTTTTCAAGGCCGAGTTCGAAGACAAATCGAATGGCAGACAGTTGGAGTGATGATGGATGATGGGTAATTGGGTGGGGAGGCATGACCAAGCCAACCCTCCAGCACCTTGGGTACCAGCTTGTGTGCCGCTATCGAGTGGAATATTCCAGAAGGGTAGAAGCGTGCCAACCAATTGTAGAGGGCCCTATAGTTTGAAAGCCAATGAAACGTTGTGTATTTTATGACAGCAACATTGACTTGCACTAGGGGTGGCCATAGCTGTCCACTTGACTAGAGAGACACAATCACAATCATATCCCTCATAGAAAGTATGCGAAGATGTTGCCCATAGACCAACCAAAATCCCAGTTAGGCTTTTCTTACTTTGCCACTTAGTATGACGTTAATGATGACTGCGTTTTTCATGTAACTCGTTGAGAGACTTGAGCGAACGTCCGTTGATGTCCGTTGCACTCCCCGTTTTAGATAATTGTTAATAAAACAGCCAAGTTTTGCCAACTTCCTGAGTTGGTCTTATTAGTGGTGTCAGAGTAAATTCTGCATCCCCATCCATCCCAGATAGTGTTACCTCGCTTAAAGGGCCTAAAGTGTTCACTGGGGAGTGGAAAATCCAGGAAGCTGGGAGAGGGGAAACCCAGAAGGATGGAGATAGACACCCAAGAGATTCACAAGAATGAGATCCAGAAAATTGGGGAGAGGGAGAGAGACAAAAGGTTGAGGAGTGAACGTCTAGAGATGCTCCAGGGATCGGTGGAGGCCAATGGAATTAAGCAGGAGTGGTGAGAGGAGGAGCTGGCAAGAGAGCCTAATTAGGAGGGGACAAGAAGTGTCCAGTAGAAGGTTGTGAGATACGTTGAGAAAGGGTTAAGAAAAGCTAAAGAGGTTGAGTCAGGGGGGATGTAACAAAGAGGCAAGCACAGGTGGTCCCTAAAATAGATATTTGAGAAGGACATGGTTAAGAGGAAAGTTGAGGTGAATAGGTGGAGAAGAGGAGGGGGAACAAAAAGCTGCAAAGAATAAGATACCTCCACCCAATTTATGCACTGTCTATGTAAGGTAGGTGGCGCATGAGCATGTGAGGAAACTGAGTATGTAGGACAGAAGACCGAACAGCCCAAGAAAGAGGAAAACACATTGGATGCAAGACCCCTAAGTACAAACTTGAAATGAAACAAAGGATAAAGGAAGTTGGGGTTAGAAAGCTAGAGACAGGTCCCTGAGCAAGGGAGGCAGCAAGAGCCCCAGAAAGATTGCCATCGACAGTCTAAGATTGTCTTTCTGTCTTCCTATATCTCGAGCCAGAGTTTAGGCCAGCTCCAGTGTTACCCACTACAGAACATATGTCAGGCTCCAGTGAAGACTTGAGACACAGGAGGAGAAGGAGGGTTCCCCACCACCCACCATTCACCACAGACGCTGCTAATTCTAGAAACTGGGACTTTGATGAAAGACTGAGAATAATTCAGGGGGGGGAGATGTTGTGATATGAAGCGTGAGAGGCATTTCATGTCAAGTTCTTTGTTTTGTTCGTATCAACTAGCAATTATTCACCACATCAGTTTTGTTGTGTTAAGCAGTCGGACGAGGCCAGGACCAGGGCTTATCAAGAACGTTTACTATGAACACTTTGAACGTTCCCGAGAAACTAACTTTTGAGTTCACCCTGAGATCTGATCATACCCTATTGAAGAACTATCCTGAAACATATTGAGTAATTTGGTGTACATTCTTGGCCCTAAGGGAGTTGATTTGGTTTCCCCCTGTAGGATGCCCCTAATAAAGAAATTTGAAGGCAATAATTTGCATCTGGCCTGGGTTTGTCAACCAGCTTAATGACAGATGCAATACCATGTCCATCCCCTGACTAAAGAAGTAATCATTTTTCATCTGCAAATGAACATATGCAACCAAATATGTGTTTCAATTGTGTTATGCTTCATCAATTAGCTGCAGCTACATACACTAGACATAGCAACTAAGGTGTACACTTCTGGACATGTGCTGTGCTATAGCAGTCACTCCACTGGGCTGTTCTCGCTGTACTGCTTCTATTGGAGGGGAGGTTCAAGACTGTCTTGCATATGAACGATTCTATTCTATAACGGCACAAATGGGCTGCAAAATGATGGAATGCAACGTTCCCTCGAGAAATTCTCGTTTCAGAAGATTAATTAAAAGATTCCTATCTATTACATTTTGGTGTGTATATTAGAGGCCCCGGCTTTAGTCAGATAAGCTTTGGCAGGCACATACGGCTGAACCAACGTAAAGGACAAAAGCGAGGATCCTTCAAATTTTACTTGTACTGGAGCGTCAAATTGTTTGGCAAATCACGGTCTCCTTGCTTCCCTACTTAGACCCAATGTGTGACACAGGTCAAATTACTGTCTCTTAAAACCTCTATTCCTGTATCTGCCATAACGGGAAGACTCCTTAGAAGTTGGCCATATATTAACCGAAAAAGCTCTGAAAAAACTGAACAGGACTAAAACATGCTGGCCATTACTGTTGGCTTCCCCACGCACCCAAATAGTGATATATCTTGATCAAAATTCTTTCCATTTGAACATTCTATATTAGAATTTTACAATAGAGGACAATAAAAATACAATACTAAGGTTAATAAGGGTAATAAACAAGAAGTGAATACATTCAATACAACTTTGTACACTATTTACAGTGGACACATCTCCCTGAAAGAATAGAGAAAAGGAAAAGAAAAACAGAAACTGGGGCCAGGAAGAGACAAAATAAAAAAAAAATGTAAACAATATCGGGATGTCATGCATAAAGATAATTGAAGACATTCCAAATTGCAAGTTACTTATTAATTTTTTTCAATCTCTGATAGCTTGTCTTCTGTCTAAATGAAAGAATAGTCTGGTCTCGCAACCAGCTGTCAATTGTCGGCCTGGTAACACTCTTCCAACACTTCAGAATCTGCTTGTTTGCTATTAGAAGTGCTCTGCAAGACCAGAAATGTTGGCCAACAGACATTTGAATGCCTACTGGGAATAATCCTATCACACATAGACAAGGGGAGCGAGGGAGTGAATTATAATTACATTATCATTTTCGTCAGGGCCAAGCGTCCCAGCAGCGAGATGGGAAACCTGCTCCAAAATGTTGCGAGAGCCCCAAACGCGGACGTCAACCTTCCAACGTTCTGGCCGTGCATCCAGTCCCAGTCCGCTCTTACCCGAATGCCCAGGTACCTGAACCCTGCTGAACCCTGCTGGTGCCAACTCCATTCCAAACTGGTCAAGACCCCTGCCGGCATTACATACACCACCGATTTGGCCTTGTTGATCACCAACCCTGATAAACGACCGTAGTCCTTCACCATCGCTAACACCTGCCCCAGATGTTCCTGTGGGTTCCAGACATATAACAATAGGTCATCCGTTTACAGTGAGATACAATGCATTACTCCCCCGCCCCGAACGAGAGGCCCAGATCCTCATGCCTGCTCCAATACTGGCTCGCCAAAGGCTATATTACCAATGAAAAATTAGCAGTGAAAGTGGGCATCTCTGCCTCTTGCCTCTCCCTACCCTCCCAAGCAGATAAGACGACCCTGTTCACCAGCACTCTTGAGGATGAACCGACATACAGCAGTTTGACCCACTCAAGAAAGCCAGCCCCCAATCCCATTCTAATACTAACCACTGAAAGTCCCATGAGACCGAGTTGAGTTGTAATAGTCCAAGCTAATCACCGCCCACTTCTCTACCACCTGCCTGTGTTTGTCGAGAATCAGAAGCAGTCACCTTAAGATGTGTATCGTGGATCTCCCTGGTATAAAACTTGTACAAAGTATTTTGCCATCTGTGTTTATCATGGACAATGGCCGGTAGGACCCACACTCAGTGGGATCCCGGCAGGGTTAGAATCAGCACCTCAACCTGGTTGTCAGTAGCCCTCACTCCCTTGCGGCCTTCCACCAGCACTTCTAACAACCTTGGTGTTGGTAGGTCACTGTATTCCTTATATACCTCCCCCGGTATTCGGTCCAACCTGGGCGTCTTCCCACTCGCTAAGGAATTAATAGCCTGAAGCACATCCTGCAGCGTAATATCCCCCTCCAGCTGCCACTTGCCTGCTCATCCAACGAAGGCAGCTCAGCCCCCTGCCGCCTGCCGCTGCCTCCCCTCTCCTGATACAATTCAGCATAAAAATCCCAAAACATATTATATTATAGATGCCTGCATCGTCTAACTGCCCCCCTCTCCAACTAGCCGGGCGCCTGATTCCATCACACCTCCTAGTACCCCCTTCCCTTTTAACCCACCAAGTCAACAACCTACTTGCCTTGTCTCCCTCAGCATGCGGTCTGGCCACTTATCCTGCATACCGTATAGCTGCCAGATCTCGCACCTCCCCCAGTTACCACTTCATGGCAGTCAGAGCCTCCGCTTGTATTCGCCCCCTTGCCCGGTACAGATCGATCAAGGCCACCTTGTGTTCATGATCCCTCACTCACCTCCTGGCTGGGCACCCTAATGACCCCCCCCCCCCCAGCCACCAAACACACATCTCTAAGAAACACTTTAAATGCCTCCCACTCAATAGACCACCTCGCCGTCGATCCCCAGTTCTCTTCCAAAAACTGCTGAATGTTATCACGGACAGATGCCCTAAACCCACAATTCTCGAGCATCCGAACGTCCAATATCCATTTAGGGACAGGTGAGCGGATATCCCACTGCTCGAACGACACCAGCGGTGAATGATCCGCTTTAGTCAACCATGCCACTTTCTCCTCTCCCACCAATGCATAATCTATTTGTGAATAGGACCTGTGCTGCTGAAAAATAATAGTCACTGCGCTCCTGCCCATGGAGCACTCTCCAGACCAGGTCGGCTGCTATCCCTGCCAAAGCCTTGATCCCCCCCCACCCCCGGCAGGCCCCTAACACTTGTCACATCCAACACGCCATCTAGGACGCAGTTAAAGTCACCGAGCCATAGCGACCAGGTGTCCCGATGCCCAGCCAAACTCTCTCTGTGCCACATTAGGGGCATAGGTTCCCAGCAGGAACAATGGGGTGCCCATGAGCTCCCCCGCCATCCCCACATAGTGCCCCCCTTCTGCACCAGAGTCTGTACTACCTTCACCGCCGCTGCATCTTGAATCCACACCAATACTCCCCTAGTGTAAGTGGAGAACGTGGTGCTGATTGTCACCCCTTTCCACCTCCTCTGCAGACGCAGGAGCCTCGGGGCATACAGGTGCGTTTCCTGCAGTATTACAACAAAAATTCCGTGTCAGTCGAGGCAGGATCTAATCTTTGCCCTCTTTACAACATTGTTCAGTCCTCGGACATTTCAACTAACCACCCTCAGCCTAGCCATGGTACCCCTCCTCAGATAGTAGCCCCCCATCGCTTCCGATAACCATAAAAACCCTCTCTCATCCCCCATAGACAAGTGTCAACCACAACCCAAAATCCCCCCCCCCCCACCCTCCATCCCCAACCCAGGGTACCAAACCCCCCCTCCCACTTCCCCCAACTAAGCCCCCTCCACTCATGCAACCGCTCCCCCCCCTATTCCCATTCCGACCGAGCAGACAGTGCACGGGTTGGTTAAAGAGCACTATGGCCTGTCCAGTCACCCTCCCTCCGGTACACCGTCTCACACCCCGGCAGTGCGAACCCTGCTTCAGGTAGCTTCAACGATCCCCAACTCCCTCACAGTCAATCAACCACCCCCTCCCACCAACTGCAGTCAGTTCACCCATTTCTCTCTGCCTCTTCTGGCTCCGGGTCAGGATCAGTGCTCCCCAGTAGGCCTTTCAACTCCAAGGTTCTGTCAGCACCAACAGTAACTGTATCAAAAGACAGGCCCTTCAGCGGGTTCCCAGACACTACAGGGGTGCCCTCCTTACTCCACTAGACCCCACCCCCCTGACTCGGGGGGGGGGGGGGATTCTACCACCACACGCCAGGACCAGCCAATCCCAAACGTCCGACGGTCATTGGAAAAAGTGCGAACAACCGTCCACCAACACCTGCAGTTTTGCCAGGAAGAACGACATGTATTTAAGACACAATTCGCAGAGCCGCTTCCTTACTGCATCTTAGGATTTACGCTGCCCTTGGACTTCCTGGGTAAAATCGGGGAACACCAAGATTCTCATGCCACCTACTTTATATGCTATAGTTCGCTGAGCGTCCTGCAGTATTGCATCCCGGTCCCTGAAATTCAGCAGCCTGGCCACAATTGCACATGGGATGGGAGGGGCACCAATCGGAGGCTGCCTCCCCAGGACCCTGTGCGCCCTTTCAATAGTAAACCACCTGGACAGCCCCCTTATATTTAGGATGTTGGTGAACAGACACTCGAGATACAGCTCCATGCTGGGGCCTTCCTTGTCTTCCACAAGCCCCATAATTCTGATGTTGCTTCGCCTTGAGCGACTTTCCGCATTCTCTGCTTTTACATCCAGGGCTCTCGTGACCGATTCCAGTGCCTCCACCCGGGCCTTGGGCCCCGCCACCACAGCCTCCACCACTCCAATCCGGTTCTCTGCCTCAGTCACCCTGTCCCCCATCTTCTGTAGGTCCCCCCTGACCAATGGGATGTCCACTGCCACCGACTGTATCTTTCCTTCCAGTAACTCCCTGGAGTCCTGAATGGCCATCAGCAGCTGGCTCATCAAAACTGTTTCCGCCAGAGAGCTCTGTTCCAGTCCCTCCTCCACTTCCTGCGCTCTGTGTTTGGACCCTTTGCCCTTCCCACCTAGACACTGCCTTTCCCACCTAAGCACTGTTCCAACCTCTGCTGTCCTTTCACCATCTTTCCGACAGGCACTGCCCCAGTTACTTCAGCACCCCTCAGGCCCACTGTGCAAGCAGACCAGGACACTTGAGTCCCCAGCCACCACAGCGCTGGAGCTCTGTCGTCTGCCCACGTTCCTTTCCTCAATCCACCCTGGGGAGAAGAGGGGGCTAGCCACTACCCCCACTCCTCGATACAGCGTCTCAGCACTACTGAGGGCAGTCCTATGCTGTGAGGTACCACACCGGATTTCACCACTGCTATGCCTTAAGTATTGTTCCCTCCACCTCCAGGACCAATGGAAATTTTCTCAGGACTCACTATCCTCACAAGAACCTAGCCTCATCCAGAACCTTCCTTCCTGAGTGTGGCCCAGCTCTCATACAGCCTCCGGTCATCCCCGACAGGCCTGCCGCGCACAGCCCTTCATTGAGTGCGCGCCCCTGCACCAGCCTATTCTGCAGGATGACTTTGTGCTTTACCCTGATGCAGGCTTATGCGCTGCAAACTCTTCGTCACTGTCAGGGGTGCCTCGTGTCCCCACTTCGCTGTGCGCAGCTCGCTTTTAAAAGGCCCTCACTTCCTGCAGGAGTTGGCGTAGCTCCAGCACCTCCGTTCATGCAAGGTCCAGGAGCGCGCACTCCGGCTCCCGTTCAGCTCACGGGCGCTCTACCACTCCTCCACCGAGGAGCTGGGTCTCACTACTCGGCAGAGCCTGCCTCCACTGCAGCCTCCCGCAGCAACCGCCATACGCAGCTCCTCCTCGCTGCTCCATCCTCGCCAGGGCGATTAAATCCAGGCCAACTCACTACCTCCGACCCGTAGACGTGACTCGCGCCTTGATTTCAGCCTACCCGGGCACTACAACTCTCCAGGTTAAGACCAGAGGTGGGGGGTAGCTTCTTAACCTCTCACTCACAAGTATGCAAGCTGCAGGGTCAGGATGTCGGCTTGATTTACAGCGCGGCCTCCCTTCAAAGGACGCGATCACAGAGCTGTCGCCATCTTCATCGGGCTCTCTAGAGCCCCTCTTGATCAAGTAGTCTTTGATTACGTCTGATGGTATTAACTTAATTATGGAGCCTATAAATTGTGCCTGCAATAGCAAAACAGACTAAGGGACATGCCTGTTTTAAGAGGGTCTATTGGATAGAATACCTTGAGTTTGTTCTGTCGTAAATGGAGACCACAGAAAGAGGCTGACTGGATAATGCCTAGAAGTTTCAAGATGAGCCAAGGGTCCTGATCTTGGAGTAAAAGGGTAGCTGGCTCACCATCAAAGAAGGGCGTCTTTCTACATCAAGCAATTTGAAATCCTGCCACCCTTAAAATATTGGAATCCACCATAAGATCCACAGGAGATTTAAGGATGGTGCTCAAGCCTTGGATATGGAAGTAAAAAAAGAGGACCTTTAATGTGCAGGAGAAAATGGCAACTCCTTACCTTTTCTAAAATATGAAGAAGCATTTTCCTCAGAACCCACACAAAGAGGGAAGAGTCTTTAGGCCTGTGATGATGGTTGTTTTGCTCCCAAGGATTGCGCACACAACCAAAAATTAAAGTGCTCAATTGGGCGTAGTTTAATGCAATTCAAACAACAGCCGACACGTGTTTCGAGCAAAAGCTGCAAAATTATGAACATATTTTGTACATTTTTGACAAAGTATTAGGATGAGCAACAATTGGACATGAGACAGAACCAAAGACCATACAGTAAGCATTAGGGTGGCATATAAAATAAACGTCACAAAATGTCCCAACAAGATATGCCAAATTGATTAGCATTGCAGAGTATAATAATATAAAATGGCACAATAAAATTAAACATGAAAGGATATATGATCCATTGATCATTGGAGTTAATCGAACCGTTGAATCAATGCCATGTGTAAAAAAGGAAAGAAAAAGATAAATGTGCACGGCCCCGTAAATACAAAACTCGTCATACTTATGTCTAAGTGCTTACAGTTAATAGGAAATTAGTTTTACCCGAGGGGGCTTGGCACTAGTTCTATTGCGTGGGGAAAAACAAAAAAACAAGAAGCACAAGGTGTTTGTATTTCAATGGACAATTTGCATGTTCGAAAAAGCTCTAATTGGTTGGCTTTCATAAATTTGTCAAAATTAAATTGCTTGACTAAAGCAAGTTCACCCAAATTAACTTGAATCTATTCTTACCTTTATATATGGTAGATAGATATCCAGTAAATTTTCAATTGCGGCTCCGCTGCAAGCGGGAGGAAACTAAGTTAGCCGCTTAGCATAGGAAGAAATTAAACAGCACATAAGAAAGGATAGTATATAGATTGTAAAGCCATACCTATATAAACGCATGTGCGTATTCAAACGTAGCTGTCAGGCAGACCAATTGTGATGTAATGGAGTGAGATTGGAGCAGGCACGCGGCATCGGGTAGAGGGGATACAGGGGGAGACAGGAGAGGAAGTATCTAATAAGTCAATTGATTAACACTCACGATGGCGAGACGGTCACATGCGCATAGCCCCAGGGAAAATAGTCCGTAGGGGTCGACGCGAAAGATCTGCACTTACCGGCGTTTCCACCCGACTGTTGAGATAGAGCCTCGCGCCATGTGAACAACTAGAGCTCCAACATGAGCTTGTGGCGGCCATGTTGGGTGTGGGTCCAAGACCTATTCGATATGCACAGGTGTGCGGCTGAGTTAAAGTTCAAGAGCCAGTAATATCATCAAACTTAAATTAAGGGACAAATTCCATGTACATGGGGATGCCGTCTAAGTGTAATTCGGGGGATGGTACTATATTTAAATAATACCCGGCAATGTTCACACGAAGAGTTAGCAATGAAGTCTTGTTATATGTCCAAAAAAATGTTGTGGTTATAAGTCACCTGGGAGAGACCTAATAAATCTGGCCAGTGCCAGGGATTCACCTGATTAGCGAATAAGAAGGATGTAATCGGCCATGATTAGTGGTCCCAATGTCCCTCAATTCTCGATGCTACGTACTTGCAAGCAATAGAAGTGGGAAAGTTACACTAAACAGTGGTCAAGCCATAGTTTGAATAGAAGTGATCAGTATTGTAAATATGGGACAGTTCCCATCATCAATTATCTATAAGTATGTAGGAATTCACTGAAGGGGAAACTAACGTGGTTATTCAACAATGGTTTAGATTGCAGACACATTTAGGGCATTGGGAATCAGGGGGCTCATTGTGGGTAACTGGAGACATCACAGAATGCAGGGGTCATAGTAAGCCCAGAGTCCATGGATTTCACAGGAATATTTTTTTGCCTGGTTTGGAAAGCTGGATGGCTGAGATCATGGAAGGGGGTTAGAAGCGAACCACATATGGGCAGTTGTGATAACATTGCAAAGGGCTGAATGCGGGAACGGAATGGAAAGCCATTTGTTAGATTTTTATGGCTGGATTGGGTTCTTAGATGCAAAGGGTAATTTTCCTGAGAGCATGAAGGCTTGCTTTTTGGTGACCAGAACGTTCTGGTTACATGGAGGGTTACATTGAGAGCTGATGGTGTATGGACTTTCATGGAAATAAGCTGAAGGCAGTATGATTAGAAGTCGCAGTCGCAAATGGAATTATGTGAAAGAATGCAGGGAAAATAATATGAAATGCAGGAGCATCTAGGAGGATAAGGTTTTTACTGCTGATTCAAAGGAGTACATCATTGTTTCTCTCACTCCCCTTGCCTTGGAGTGTTTATGAAAAGCCTTGCATAATTACCATCTGGTTTAATGGGGTTCTGTCACGCGGTCTGAATAATAAACCGAGTTATTCATGAATGATAAATGTATTATGTGGAGTACTTCATAACAGACTATGAAAGAAGATCACATGTCAACGGGGTTGTACTTTGTGAATTTATCCAATGGGGTTTTAGAGCTAGGGGGATTAAATGACTTTGTATCAGAGATAGCCAATGGGGGGTTGGGGAATGACTTTGTAACAAAATATTTGTGATTATGTAAATTGTCTAACTGTGTATATACGCTGAAACTCTTGTCATTCTGAGAGAATCAGGCTAGATTTCAGCTCCAAGGAACGGTCATTAGCATGCAAGAAACTTGCTTTTATGGAAAGTGCATTCATTTCTTGGAGGAAGCCGTTCCTTTGCATTGGAATATTTGAGTTACTTCCTTGCAGTATCATTTTCTCAGACCATTGAAAGAGAAGCAGGGTCAAAACTCACTTCAGACAACAATAGAAACACAAACGACTAATCAACACAGCTGAGCGATTTCTTAGTGTCTAAAGAAACTACAATAGAAAGTTTATTTCTCCTAGAAACATTTTAAATTAGGTATGTGTGGGATTTTTTTGAATGTTATCAAAAGTTTGGCTCCCTGAAGTGTGGAAGAAAGGGATGAGTAGCAAGAATGTTCATGTTCATTTTTACAGCTATATTAATAAGAGCTATGGGTCTATAAGATCATCAGAAAGTAGTGTATTTTCCCTGCTTTGGGTTAACAGTGATACTAGACTTGAGCATGGTGTCAGCAATTGAAACTTTATCCCTAAAGGGGTTATACAATTTGGTGAGCACTGTGACCAGCCTGTCAGTGTAGGAGACCCCATCCAGATCTTGTGCCTTATTGTTTTTTTAAATTATTTTATATAAAGATCGTCCACTTCCTGATAGATCTATGTCTCTGGAAAGTCTTTCTGTGCTTAGATGAGATTATTTGAATAAACAGATTGAAGATAAGACTTGTGTGAGGCTTTGGATGAGTATTCAGCACTATAAAAGTTCTCATAAAAATTCTTGAAAAGTCTAGCTCGATAGCATTCCTCTGAATAAATCACTCTATGGCTTCCTGTTAATTCTAGGATAGTGCTGGAAACTATGGTCCCCTTCAATAGGTTGGCAAGTAGCTCATCTTCCTTGTTACATTTCTTGGAATATCGCTCTCACAATTGGAGTACAGATAACTCAACCTATTTTTGGGTCAGATGTAAAGTTGACCTCTGACTGCTTTGAGATTTCTACGATCAGTCAGAGGTAAAACAATTACTTACCAGTAATGTTCTTTCTATGGATTCTTCTCCCACAGATTCCTTATCTTGATAGCTATCCAGTGTCAGCTGTGAAGAAAATATTTCGACATGTGGCATAGTACCACTTGATATCGTCGTCGACTCCCACGCTTACAGCAGCACATTCCTCGATCAGACGTGACATCGGGCGACAAATAAAAGGGTGCACTATGCCCCCATACCTCAGTTCCCCACTTTTCCCCCTCCCGGGCTCAGTCTGTGAGAGGAAACATACAGTAAAGAGGAAAGGCATTGAAATAATAATAGCAAGCTACAATTGTTTGCTTACCTCCTACTTCAATACCTGAACCCTATAGAGGAAACCAGAGGGACCATAGCAGCATAGCAAGCCAACCGCTGCAGCCTAAAACATAGCACGCTGCTCCTCATATCATTGCACACAGGAATGCGACAGCAAAATACTATTAGGACTATAGCATATGGACTTCCAAGTGGGGGAGGCTGGGAGGGCGATTAGGAATCTGTGGGAGAATAATCCTTAGAAACAATATTACTGAGGAGTAATTTCTCCTTCAGTGGATTGCATTCTCACACAGATTCCTCATCTTGATAGACTCCCAAAGCAGTAGCTGTGCTGGAGGAGGGTGTAACCAAGAAGCTCTGGAGGACCGCCCTACCAAAGCGCGCATCTGCTCCACGGGCCAAGTCCAAGCTGTTATGCTTTGCAAACATGTGTAGAAAGAACCACGTTGTTGCGTGACAAATGCCCCTGACTGGCACTCCTCTGAAGAGCTGAGGAGGCGGCAACACCTCTGGTTTAGTGGGTCTTAAGCCCTGCTGGAACCTCCTTACCTGCAGACTGATAACATTCCAAAATGCACAGCACAATTCATTGCAAGATAGTTTTTTTAGTGACTGCTTGCCTCAACCTGGATTGTGAGAAGCGACAAACAACTGGTTATCCTCCCTGAAGGAGCATGTCCTGGCCAGGTTAAAACTCAGAGCCCTCTTGGGATTCAATCTGTGGAGCCTCTCCTTGTCCTTAGAAGTATGCGGCAAGGGGAGCGGGGGAGGTAAAAGGCTGTAAAACCTATACTCTGGCCCAGATGGAATTCAGACACCACTTTTGGCAAAAACATGGGACGAACCTTCGGAAGACCTTCTCCTTAAAAAAAATTCAAGAAGGGGGCTTTACTAGCGAGTTCCAGCAGTTCGCTAATTCTTTTCTTCTTGTAGATGTGATTGCACCAAAAAGACTGTTTTCAATGTGACAAGTCTGATGGAGCTACCATCAAATGGTAGCTCCATCAGACTTGTCTGATTGAATGCAAGGGCTCAAATGGAGCTACCATCAAAAATGTCAGGAACCGATGAGAAAACAGAGCTGCTCCTTGTTGCCCTCCCTGCCCCACTGGCTAAACTGGAACACTCTTACAAGCCCTTTATCATCAATGGCCATAAAATCCATGTTGCCACACCAGTATAAATACTGGGAGTTTATTTCGACTCAGTGCTCAACATGTCACGACAGATCAACCACATTGCCTCCTTGTCGGGCTACGCCACAAAGCTCATCTATGCCAGTAAGCCATTCCTCGCCTCCAAAAAGCGGCTTGCTATCGCACAAGCCCTCATTGGGTCAAAACGGGACTACTGGTATGCTTTATTGTGCGGACCTTCAGAACAAAACTTGATCAAACTTCAAATAATTCAGAACAATACCATCCGGACTGCCATGGACATTGGCAAATACGAGCAGATCTCAGAAGCTAGAAAATCTGCCAACTGGCTACAGGTCAAAGACAGAATCAACTTCAAAGTTCTGTCCATTGCCCACCGCTTCCTATCAAACGATGCCCCCACTTACCTTGTACAAAAACTCAAAAAGATACACACCAGCGAGAACCCAAAGATCTGCTTACAGACATTGCCTCATCACTCCTAGATTCAAAGGGCAGGTGGATCTAGTTTCCCAGTGCGTGTTGCTACCCTCTGGAACAACCTCGGCCCCCTATCTGCGGATTAAACCGTCCTACTCCCTCTTCAGGAAAAAACAAATCCCACCTGCTTAATTAAATAACTCCTCTTGTACTCTACCTCTTGTACCTTTCATCACAACTGTACTTGTAATACTGTAATCAGCCCATATATGCCCACGGGCTATGTGCGCTTCTATAAATGGTAAAATAAATAAACTAAGTTTAGATCCCAGTCCGGGGCCACAAAAAGTGAAGGAGGGAAGCAATTAACAAGAACCTTTAAAACTGTTACACTACAGGAACGATAAAGAAGGAGCCCTGCTCCGGCATTCTCTTAAAAATGGACAGAGCCGCCAGGTACCCCTTCAACGTGCCCACGTGCAGACCCGATTTGGCTACAGCCAACAAAATCTCCTCACTGATGAAGTGGGGCACGACATAGGGTCCATTCGCCTTGCACCAGGTCACAAACCTTCTCCAGCTTCATGCACAAAGGGACCTAGTGGAAGGTCTGCGTGCAGCCAATACCACCTCTAGTACCTCTTCATCAAAGTCCCAGTCTTCGTACCTTAGCCTCTCAAGACACACGCTTTCAGGTTGAGATGGTGCGTGTTCGGGTGAAGCACATTGCCTCCTGATTGTGAAAAGAGTTCCGGCCTCCGAGGAAGTCGTAGAGGTGGGCATATGGCCAGTTGTAGGAGATCTGAGGACTAGGTGCTCCTAGCCCAGTCTGGGGCGATCAGGATCAGGTGAGCCTTGAATCTCTGAAACCTTCTGAGAACCCAAGGTATGACTGGTATCAGCGGGAATGCATGATGGAGGTGGAAGACCCACTCCACTAAAAATGTGTCCCCCAATCACTCCCCGGGGGCAAATTTCCTCAAACATAACTGCTTGCACGTCGCGTTGTCTACCGTCGCAAACAGATCCACCGTCGGGAGGGGAGCCCACTGGGTGAAGAACTATGCAGTGACCTCCGGGCATAGCTCCACCTTGTGGGAGACCAAGCTCTGCTTGCTCAGACCGTCTGCCAGCCCATTCCCCACCCCTGCCAGATGAGTTGCAGAGGCTAAGATGTTGTTCTCTAGAATCCAGAACCATAACTACATGGCCTCCCTGCACAGGGGTAGTGATCTAGTGTCTCCCTGTTTTTTGGAGGTAGTGCATGGTCACTGTGTTCTCCGTTAACACTAGGACAAAGGGCCGCAATGGGCTCCCCAGCCCTTCATCGATGAGTCCGTGACCACCTGCTCTTCCAGCCATGGCACCAGAAAGGTTCTCCTGCCAACATGTTTGCGCTGTCACTACACCAGATCAGGCCGTCCGCTACCGACCTTGACACATGGAACACATCCGAAATCTGGCTGTAGTACTAGGACCACTGGCCCCTAAGAATCCACTGTAGGAATCTCATCCGGAGTCTTGCTTGTGGCACCAGGAAAATACACGATGCCATGAGGCCCAGTAGGCGTAAGAAAGCCCATGCCATAGGCTGCTGTAAGTCTGGAAAAGACTGATGATCTGTGTCACGTTGGTGACTCTCTCATCGAGAGGAAAGGCCTCTCTTCCTGGGTGTCCAAGACTACTCAGATGAAATGTAGCTTCTGTGCTGGTGATGTTTGAGATTTCTTTAAGCTCACGCAGAAACCCAAGTCATGCAGTAGTGAACAAGTGTCCTCGAGGTGCCTCGAAACCTGTTCCAGTGACCTTGCGTGGATCAGAAACTCGTCCAAGTATGGAAACACAAAGATACAAGCGCTCCTGAGATGGGCTGCTACTACTGCCATCAGCTTGGTAAAGACTATGGGGGCAGAGTTCAAGCCAAAATGGAGCGATTTTAATTGGTAATGTGCGGCACCAAAGACAAACCCGAGGAACCTCCTGTGCTTCATGTGTTTTGGCACGTGTAAATAGGCATACTGAAGGTCCAGTGACACCACAACCTAGAACTGCAGAGCCCAGAGAATTTCCCTGAACGTCACCATCATATCCTTTCTCAGGAACAATTTCAATTCTCTGAGGTCCAGGGTGGGATGGAGCCTATTCGCCTTGGCTGGAATTGCATCTTCTGCTCCCTTTCACAGAAGGGCTTGCAGTTCCTCCAGTAGCTTTACTCCAGCTGGCATGGAGGAGATGGGGGTCTCTCTAGGGGTCTTCTTACAAATGGGAGTTAGTAGCCCCACTTGATCAGTTAGAGGGCCCAGGCGTCAGAGGTGATTTCCTGCCATTTGCTCAAGAATCCAGAGATTCTCCCTCCAACTGTCAAAATATGTTGAGAACTCAAAGAGGCTTCTGGGGCACTGTGGAAGTCAACACTGCCACTGCTGTCGACTGCCTTGCTCCTCCCTGTCCCTACCTGGCCATTGGAACCTGCGTTGCCTTTGGTTGGCCTGGGGCGTTTGCACCCTTCTGGGGAAGGTGGAGTACCTCCTGTACCCCCTTCCTCTGGATCCGAAAGAATAGGCTTGGAATGGGGGCTGCTGCTGCACCGCCAATCCCAATGACTTGGCTGTGAGCTTAGAGACCTTACACTTTTCTAGGGACTCGTCGACCTTGGGGCCAAAAAGATACTCCACATTGAAGGCCATTGGACATTTGGGGAAAACCCCCAAAAAACCTGAGCTACACCGACCTGTGCAAGATCGCAGAGGTGCCGATAGCACGACCCATGCAGTCAGCTGCGTCCTAACCTGCTGGGAGCGCTTGGCGGGCCATTGTCCAGGAAAAAAGCTTTAATGTCCCCTTCAGGGAGGTGGTCAGCTGCCTCTGAAATAGAACTCCTGAGGATGTGAGAGAACTTGTAGAAGGTACACAAGGCTTTTTACGCATTAATGGCCATACTCCCAGAGGCGAAGAACTTTTTTGCCAAGGTGTCTACTTTCTTCCACTCCCTGTTGGTTAGAAGGTTCGACGTCGAGGGCCTTGACAGGACAGTCACAGCCTACACCACGAACCCTCTGGGTTCGGGTGGGCTGTCAAAAACGGCAGGTTGCCCCTCACCTGCTTATATTTATATTAGTTCTGTGTCGACTGCTGGTGTCGAGCACAGACCCTACCATAATGCGATGAACGGTTGGGTATAGCGCATTGAACAGCAATGCCTGTTCGGCTTGCGGCCCACAGTTGAGTATGTCGGTCAGGTTGTATTGCGACACTGGCTTTGATGGCACGCCGAGCCCCAAGGCTACGACCACTTTCTCCACCGACTTGCAGTATTGTGAATTTGGGTGTGCATATGTGTTGAGTTGTTGAAACACCACATCCGGATATGTGTCTGGCCCACTGGCATTGTGGCAGCCCTCCAATGGTTCACCATTAAAATCGTGCAACGGATCCAAGGCTGTACCACCCATTGATGCTAATCCAAATGGAATCGGTTTGCAATCCTTGTTGAATATCGACAGCATGGAGTTGAAGAACACGGAACGGTGTCCGGTACAAAGATTTGACCTTGTGGGACTGCTCCAGGAGCCTTTTGGCTCATGGAGGCCACCGACGGCTTTCGCACAGGAGGAGGTTTCTCCTTCAGGGTCTCACTCAAGGGCGTTCAACCCACCTTAGCTTCCTTTGTGCCGGACGACTGAGCGCAGTTGGAGCGTCAATGCAGAAGCCGCATTTCAGTCTTAAAATCCTCCCACTCCTTTCTAAATGCACCCTTCGCAGGGTACGTCTTACGAGTCAGAATCGCATCTGCGCTTTTTCATGTCTGACGACGATGAGGAGTGGTGCAAACGCTTCTTTGATTTATTTTAAGGCAACGTCCCCATCTATGTTTTTTTGGTGTCAGATCCTCGTTATCATACTCAGGTGAGCACGGGAGCGATTTAGATGGCGGTCTGCTGAGCGCCAGCTTCACCTAGCATTCCCTCACCGCTTTCGGGTTCATCCAAAAAGGCAGGAACCATATTGCTCTGCGTCATGCCCTACTCCAAGACACCACACACATAGTGTGCGGGTCCATGAGGGACATTTTGTAGCTGCAGTCTTTGCAACGTTTGAACCTGGACGGGGAGAATGCAATCCATTTATATTATTTTTATGCACTGTTTCACACCTCTTGACTCCTTTATAAACACCTATGGGCTGTAGGCATAGAGATTGCATGGCTCTTTATCACAACCTTGAAAGAGTCCCACAGTGTCTCTACTGAGGTATTTGTTACTGTATTACATTGGACGAAAATGTGTAGATCCTAACTTTGACACTAACATATGGTTGAGTAAAAGCTGGTCTCCAATGAATGCATTAATCTTTTTTAACGCGCTTAATACCAGAGACCAGTCTCTAATGCACGGGACCAGGATTCAAACCTATGCTGCTCTGCGTTGTCTTGCTTCCAAGACAAACATGTTGCCCCAGAGCTAAAGACTCAGTTCCAGATTTCCCTAATAGGGGACGAATTTGCCAATTCAAAATATACTGGGGCATTGTCAGACATGCCTATAGAGCCAATATCAGATGTGGCTAACATTCCTTATAAAGTGTCATTAAAAAAATGAAATCTACACCAGTATAGGAGCACTGAACATTAGAGCAAAACGTCATTTACGGTTCCAGAGTCTTTCCGCCATGAGTCTCTGGAAAGAAGTTATGCATGCACCTGTCCTGGTCTCTGGGGAGTAGGTGCGTCTCCTGTAATGGAAAAAGACATGCGCTCTCCAACAAGATCCCATGATCAGAGAATGTATCAGTACTGCACCTTTTAGTATCAACATCCTAACCATTTTCTAGATTAATCGTAGAACTTACTTGCCATGTGGTAACTTTCACCTATACACCAACCATACCACTGAACCATGGATTTCCTATGAAGCAAGAAAATGTATTGACAGCAACAAGCAAAAACAAAGAGGTGATGGCTGAAAGGTTTAGACTGAATCTTAACCACTGGCATTGCTCGGGGCAACCCTCCAGACCATCGTTCTTCGTCTGCCAAGCCATTACAGAAGGGGAAAGACCATATGCAAATCAGGCTTGGCCCCACCCCAACAGGGGCAGTCCAGCCCGAACTGCTAGGTCACATCCCTTCTGCACGAGACCACAAGCATCCCCAAACATGTTTCGCCCTTGTTGGGGCTCATCAGTGAGGAGTAGCTTGGGTCTCTATGCCCAGCAGGCACGGGACCCACGTCTGGGCATACTCGTCCCACTCGGGGTGACAAAGCAAAAACTAAGAGGTGATGGCTGAAAGGTTTAGACTGAATCTTAACCACTGGCATTGCTCGGGGCAACCCTCCAGACCATCGTTCTTCGCCTGCCACAAGAACATTTTCGACGATCTCTGCTGAAAATCAGACAAAGCCTGACCCACAGGAAATGTAAATGTTTAACAATAAGATAAACAAATGGTAATAAAGTCACCTCTCAATGATGTAAGCGACTCGCACGAACAAGAAAACATCTGTCCCCAGAGGTAAAAACCTGTGCAGCATAACCACCAAAAACAAAACATCTCTTTGATCTCAGGAGCCTTCCCTGGCACTGAGGACCAGCTTGGGGAACCCATGTAAAATCTTTCCACACAAGATATGTTGATATGTCCTTAGCAAAATACGGTGCTCAAGTAATCTATTCTTAATAGTTGAAAAACGAGGAGTGTGCCATTCACATAGTGCTGTTCACAGATGCATCGGGTTTGCACACCTTTGTGGTCTTAATCACCTGGCAGTTGCTGTTTTCCATCACCAACATTGAGGTTTTGGTGGCTGGGAAGTAAAAGATCTCTGAGCCATGGGAGGATAAATGCAAGCATAATAGGCCTCATGTACTCTTACCGCCATGGACTTACCACAGGATTTACCATGAGCGGTATTTCCGCACAGTAACTCAAAGACATTTGGCAGTAAAGTGAAATCTACACCTCCTTCCCTGGGTCAAGTCCTAAAATAAAAAGTGCGGGTACTCATTAACATACCAATTGAATGTGGGGTCACCACAAATCAGCATATCAAGGCCCCCTCTGAAAACAGTGGGGAGGGAGAACTTCGGAAAAAAGTGGGGGACTTTGTCCACCCGTGTGTACCATCAACTTGAGCCCTGCCTCCTCCCACCTTACCACCAAACTTGTAGTGCAGTGATGCAGTAACGTGGTGGTAACGGAACTACTGCCACTTCACCGGCTTAAAGTTTATTCTTATTATATAATTGCCTAATAAGCAAACAATAAATAAACACCCAACAACTGTCTTGCACATTTATTCCTTAAGGTCTTTAAACTGCTTCTCTTTTTTTGGAAACCACTTCTCATGTAACGCTTTTGTCAGTGTATGTTGTGGTACCTCTACTTCAGTTAACCTCCGGGAAAGCAGCTTTCACACCATTTATATACTTTTGAGGTTCGACTAGCCTGTTTTATTGCATCTCTTCATTTAGTGGGAATGATGCACATTGGCGTTTGGATAGTGTTGGCCAAGCAAGTACTATGGTAGGTAGTTTGCATTAAATCCGGCAAAGAATAAAAAATAAAAGTCAAGACCGGCATTGCTGGGTTTCACACCCCTGGTTGGGAGATCCAAATTTTGAGCAGGTGTTGTGACTTTAACAGTCATATATCCAGCAAAGAAATTAGTGGTAATTTCATAATTATGGCCATCACAGCATATCTTCTCAAAGTCTTCATTCACCAAGTCCTTACATTCTTCTCCTGAAGTGGTTTTGCTCACATCGCAAGTCTCAGATAACGCTATCCGCCAAGCGCCTTCAGATGCACCAACTCCGACGCCTGGTCTCCACCCAAGCGAGAGGCATCTGACCCTGCCGCGAAGCATACTAGTCAGCACTGATCGTCATCACCCAGAGTGAATACATCCAGCTCCCTGGAGGCGATCACACCAGAGGCCCACCTATGGATAAACGACCCTTGGCGCGGAGATGGATGCCCCAGGACTTGACCTAGAACCCACCTCACCTTTCAGGCACACTGAGAAAAGCTAGACCGACATACTCGTGATGACCATCTTTGATAAGCACTCTGTCTTTTCTCTATGTGCTAAGTACCTTAGATGTTAACCATGTCTTCATTGAAGAATATGTCAGGTTTCTCAGAAAGGCATCAACAAAACCTCTATCCATCTTCCGAATGGAAATCTAGAAGAAATGAAGGCCCCGATGCCACTGAAGAGAACTCATAGTCGGAAGTCACTGAAAAACCTTTTGTTCACTTGAGCCAATTGGCCTCCGACACCTTTGTCGGATTTTTTAGCATCACCCCATTGACGAAAAAGATCCCATAACATTTTGACAGCATGACCAAACATTCAAAAATGCCAAACGTCACTAACTCACAAATGTACTTGTCCTAACTTGATAGTACTATACTATTGAATCCGTCAATGCAAGCACTCACAATTTGATGACAATCCAAACCAATTCTGAGAACAAACTGGTATCCCTGGTAAGTTAGCAGTCTCTAGATTGGTAGGCTAGATAGTGCTCTCCATGATACTACGCTGGATTGCATTCCAGGTGAATAGATAAATGCAGTAATTGTAAGATGACACTAACCATGGAAGCCTGCACGAGTTGAACTGAGGTGCTGTTCCAGGCATCATACTGTTCAGCTCCAGCCTGCACCAGTGCCTGTAATTGGTGTGCAGCATTTTGAATGTGTCTACAAAATAAAAGAGTATTTTAGAATCTTATAAAATAAAGAAAGTCAAAAAAGTATTGAATCTCACATCTGTATATGCACATGCTTTTGGAGGGTCTTCTAATTAGAGCAAGTTGGTTCATTTGATGATGTTTATAGCAGCACAGGTTACTATTTTCCATTAAGCACCACTACATTTGATGGTGGATCATATTTGAAAAGAAATGTGGTTTCATTTTTTTTATTATTCTTTTTTTAATTAAGTGCTTTTGCTTTTATATAAATACCGTTCGCAATACTCAGTCAATTACATTACATAAGTTACACATATAAATAGATTCATTATTACAACAGTTAACACAATACATTCTAGCTATAGCTTACATCGAAAGGCCATAACATCATTCAATGGCATAGACACCAACATTGATTAAAATATACAATAAACCGTTTTTCAATTATATCAGCATAAATCCAGTACAGTGATAATCCTAAAATCAAAGATCAATAAGTGCAAGTGTCTCTTTCCAAATACAAAAAGCAACAGATGTAATTACCAACAAATCAGCTGCTTAAATAACACTTCAAAATTGATCAGTAAGCAAGCTCTCCTCATGACTAATAAAATTACAGTGAACCTTAACATATTTCTCTTTTAGAACACTTCAAGAGGTGAGGACATGGCGGCTAGTTTCTATCGCTTGGTGACAATGTCTTTTCATATAGAATGCCTCGCCAACCACCAATGTACTCTAGAACGGGCAGAATATCAAGGCGAAGATAAATAATGACTCTCCTCAATTCCTTTCCCACTCCTCATGATCGTCTACAGTACACAGTGGGCCAGGGGAGGGCCATGGTTTTTGGATCCCGACCTCAGGGGTGGACTAGCGAGGGAGGATCACCTGGGTAGAAGGTCCTCAGGGATTGGGGAGGGAATACCCGAGGGTGAGATAAGGTATCCCCCTTCTCTGATACCTATCTACCCGATACCCCCTCAGCCTTCATGAGGTATTATACATCACAAGATGTACATTCCCCATTGTAACATTTAAGTACTGAGACGAAAAGGAGGGAGCCAGGAGTTATACAGGCTTCCTATGGGAAACACCATTATGGTACTGGGAAGAAGAAGATGCAAGCAGAGGCACACCTACACTCTCAATACATATGTCCCACTAATAAGGACAGGCACTTGAAGCAGACTACAATCACCTGAAATCTATTAACCGGCAGCAGGAGAACGGGGTACCGAGACACTGGACGTCTGCAGGTTGAAGCAGAGGAGAAAGATGTGGCGAGGGAGCCATGTCTCCAAGGAGCCATGAGGGTCCGTTAGAGGGTGCTGGAAGGCATGCTACTCCCTTATGAAGCAAACAGAAAGAATGCATAGTTCCCCTTGGCAGGTGAAACAGCCCAAGATTGTCTGAGGGGCAGGTGGTGAGACCTCAGAACGACGAATTGTTAAAGTTGAACACAACCAGTGAGTCTGAATGCAAAGCAAGCGCATTTAAAGAAAAGACACGCCCGTTGAAGTATGAACGGTCATCGTGAAATGTACAAGAGAGAGAAAGCACAACACTGAGGAGATACCAAGTAACAGAGTGGTCGTGTGTATAATTACACGTTCTTGGAAGCCTCTGTATGAATGGAAGGAGCAGCCTAAAGGGAAGGGGAGCTGTGTGCAAACTGAAAACCCGAGGAAAATAGAGAGCATAAAAGGGGGAGCCACGCTAAGAGGGAAAAGTGAGCAAAATCCCCTTTGAGAGATACAAGATGAAAAGTTAGGTGCTAAATTGAAGAGTGGTAAATTGAAAATTGGAATAAAGTGTTTGAAAAATCTGGAACAAAGTCAAATAAGTTGAACTGCTCAAGAGGGGGTAAGCCCCAGAAAGTGATTAAGTGAAAGTACAATGATGAAGTGAAAGTAAAGTGAAAGAAGCTGAACTGTGCAAGAGGGGGTGAAGCTAAACCCTGGGCTGCGCCTCCTGTGATGGGTGGAGCGTGCAGTCTGACAACTGTGCCACGACCCACATAGACTCCACCAGATGAAATACTTGTGTGACAAATGGGAGAGTATTGTGAAGAATGGGGAAGGGAACCACTAAGAAGTCAAGTTGAACCGTTATAAGCTGAACTTTAAGTTTAATGATTCGTCAAGGAAAGAGGAAAGGTGATGTTTTGTGAAACTAAGAGGAACCAAAGGGGCTTTTGAGTCTGGGAAAGGGGACCCGGAGAAGGAACAAGTTACTTACCTGTAACTGTTGTTCTCCAGCATGGGTCTGGCATGGATTCACATGCTCATGAATATTCCCCGTCGTCAGGCTGGGAATCCTCGGTAAAGAAAAAACCAGTATCAGTTTCGTTTCTGATCTGTCTTTCGTAGTAATAACCAATCACTGGTCTCTGCGTCATACTGACCACAGCCAATGACTGCCCTCTACCTAAGCACCGCCTCTGGCAGCCATCTTCAGATTTGGAAGCACGTGAAGTGGCAGTATGACCAAGTGAAGAGCCGCAGAGGGGTAGGCGGGAGGGTTCGCATGTGAATCCATGCCAGACCCATGCTGGAGAACAACAGTTACAGGTAAGTAACTTGCTCCTTCTCCAGCATGGGGTCTGGCATGGATTCACATGCTCATGAATAAAGAATACATAGCAGTACACACATGCACAACCACGGGAGGTGGCAAAGGCTCAACATTAAGCATTACATCAAACTCAACATTAAGCATCTTACCTCCTCACCAGGCTCACCTCAGGCGAACAGGTTGCGCAGCACTGCTTGGCCGACCCTGGACTCCTCCCTGGAATCCCGATCGACGCAGTAGAATTTCGTGAAGGTGTGCGTCGACCTCCACGTAGCAGCCCTGCATATGTCCAGCAGGGTCACACCAGAAAGGAACGCCGTGGTAGCTGCGATCGCTCTGGTGGAATGGGCTCTCGGACGGCCAGGCAGCGGTCGGTTTGCCAACCGATGACAGTACATGATACAGCGGAGAGCCATCTGGAAATGGAAGACTTCGAGAGAGCCTTCCCCTGATTGACAGGTCCAAAATTCACAAAGAGTTGTGACGTCTTCCGAAAACACTTCGTGCGGTCCACGTAGAACTTCAGCGCTCTAGCCACATCCAGCGAGTGCAAAGTCCTCTCAGCCGGCGATGAAGGCGACGGGAAGAACACAGGCAACACCAAGGGTTCGTTGAGATGGAAGTCCGACGGTACCTTGGGCATGAAGGAGGGGTGCGTCCTGAGCACTACCCTCGTGTCGTGAAAAGCCAAGTACGGGGCCTTGCAGGAAAGGGCCTGGATCTCTCCCACCCGTCGTGCGGAGGTGATGGCCACAAGAAACGCTGTTTTCCACGACAGAAACTTCAACGGGGCCCGAGTGCAGAGGCTCGAACGGAGGTCCCATGAGCTTGGTCAGCACCACGTTGAGCTCCCACGCCGGGGCCGGCGCCTTCACCGGCGGGAACGATCTGAACAGTCCCTTCATGAACTCTTTCACCAGACGATGAGACCACAAGGACGTCCGGCCCGTGGTTCTGGTGTATCGGGAGATCGCAGCAAGATGAATCTTGATGGACGCGTGTGCCAGTCCAGCTTTGGCCAGCGTCAGCAGGTACGGCAGTACTTGGGGAGCCGTAATCCGTAGAGGGTTAATCTTCTGTGCGTGGCACCAGACAGAGAACCTCTTCCATTTGTGTCCATAGCATTTAAGAGTCGAGGACGCCCTGGCCTTTGCAAGAACCTCTCTGCAGTCGGCCGGTATGTCGTATCCTCCAAACTCTAGCGCCGCAGGAGCCAGGCCTGCAAGTTCAGCGATTTCGGGTCGTGGTGGAGGATGGCGCCTCCTTCCCTGGAGAGTAGATCCGCGTCCACCGGCAGCTTGATTGGCGGGGACGCAGACAAGTCCAGAAGGTCCGGGAACCATATCTGCCTCGGCCACGCAGGTGCGACGAGGATCATCCTGCACCGCGACCTCTTGAGATGGTTGACGAGCCGGATTAGCAGTGGCAAAGGAGGGAACGCGTAGAGGAACAGGCCCTCCCAGGGGAACGAGAAGGCATCGCCCATGCTCCTCGCCTGGGGAAACCTGCTGGCGAACCTCCGGCACTTGGAGTTCGTTGCCGTCGCGAACAGGTCGATCTGGGGTGTGCCCCACCGTCGGAAGAGGCGATCCACTAGATCCTGCCGTAGTTCCCACTCGTGGCACGAGCGCAGCTCCCTGCTGAGTGAGTCGGCGATGGTGTTTTTTATCCCTGCCAGATGAAACGGCACCAGAAACATCCTTTGGGCGACGGCCCAATGCCACAGGTCCTGCGCCTCCTTGGACAGCGCTGGAGACCTGGTTCCGCCCTGTTTCCTGATGTAAAACATGGAGGTGGTGTTGTCGGTGAAGATCCTCACCACCTTGCCCTTGAGGGACGGAAGGAAGGACCTGAGGGCCCAGAACACTGCACGGAGCTCCAGGACGTTGATATGGAGGGACTTCTCCGTCGGGAGCCAAAGGCCTCTCGCGTGCAGATTTTCGGTGTGCGCTCCCCACCCTTCCAGGGAGGCATCCGTGGTCACTGTCTCCTGGTGGTCTGGGGTCTGGAAGTCCATGCCCGCCGTCAGATGCGCGCGGTTGCCCCACCACCGGACCGCTCGGCGGAAACTCTCGTCGAGTGTGATCCTCTCCTCGAAGCCGCCCGTCGTTTGGATCCAGCGCGCGTCCAGGAACTCCTGCAACGGGCGCATCCGCAGCCTGCACATGGGAATGAGGTAGATGCAAGAAGACATCATTCCGAGGAGGGACTTGATGGACCTCACCTTGGCCGCGTCGGAAACCAACATCCGCTGTACCTTGCCCAGAATGGACCTGGTCCTTTCCTCCGACGGGGAGGCCAGAAGGGACACTGTGTCGAGCTTCGCTCCCAGAAACAGTGCGTTTTGCGCGGGTACCAGATGGGACTTGGCGTAGTTCACAGCGAATCCCAGGTCCGTGAGAAGTTGGACGGTCCTTGCCGTGTGATCCACGGCGAGCTCCCTCGTCTTGGCTCGGATGAGCCAGTCGTCCAGGTAGGGGTAGACGTGGATCCCCTCGCGGCGCAGCTGCGCCGCCACCGGTGCAAGGCACTTGATGAATACCCTGGGTGCCGACCGTAGTCCGAAGGGGAGGGCTTTGAACTGGTAGTGACGCCCTTGGACCACAAACCTGAGGAATTTTCGGTGCCCCTTTAGGATGGGAATATGGAAGTAGGCATCCTCCAAATCCAACGACGACAGGAAGTCTCCTTCCTCCAGCTGCCCCAGGACGTGCTGGAGGGTGACCATCCGGAACTTCTGCGCCTTGATGAACTTGTTCAGACGTCGCAGGTCTAGGATGGGGCGCCATCCTCCCGTCTCCTTCTTCACGAGGAAGTATCTCGAGTAAACTCCGGAGCCCCGAAGCCTCTTTGGGACGAGTTCGATGACGCCCTTCCTGAGCATCGCCTTTACCTCCAGGAGAAGCTGAGGGACGTGAAGCTCTTTCCTGGCCACGGGGGGGACGCGCGGGCACCTTCTTTGAAACTCGAGCGCGTGGCCCCGGGCTAAGGCGTCCAGCACCCAACGGTCGGTGGAGATGGACTCCCACACGCTGACGAAGCTCGCCAGCCGGCCTCCCACCGGGGTGCTTCGGTGGGGGCCCGACCCCACGGCCGGTTCAATCCTGTTTCGACGAGGCTTTGCCGCCTTGACCTCCTTGGCGACGACGGCGGGGTCCGCCAGACTTGCCTCGTCCTCTGTAGGCCTCCTGAGACGATGAGCGGGCCGCTTGACGGTAGGTGGAGAAACCGCCGCCGGAACCTTTGGAGGCGCCCTTGCCTCCGCTGCTCCGAAAGGGCGTCCGTCGTTGCTGCAGAACCCCAAGGGCCCGGGCCGTCTCAGTGTCCGCTTTAATGGCCTGAAGGGAATCGTCCACTGTTTTCCCAAACAGGTTGTTCCCATCGAACGGCATGTCCAGGACTCTGGTCTGTACGTCTTGACAGAAGTCCGTAGCCTTGAGCCATCCACGCCGCCTAAGGTAAACGCCGTTGCCCAACTGGCGAAACCCAGCGTCGGCGATGTCCGTCGCAATAGTGATGGCGTGGTCCGACGCCACCTCGCCTTCCTGTAGGATCTCCAGGGCATCCGCCCTCTTGTCGTCCGGTAGGAAGTCCAGCAGGGGAGCCAGTTTGTACCATAGCTCCCTGTCGTAGCGGGCCACGATAGCCAAGGCGTTGGCCGCTTTGATCGTCGTCGCTGCAGACGAGATGACCCTGCGTCCCATAGCGTCCGATTTCTTTCCCTCGCCGTCCGGTGGGGAAGTCGATGTGGAGGCCGCACCCCCCCCCCCGCTTTCTTCCTGGCCGCCGCGGAGACGACAGAGTCCGGGGTAGGCTGCGCCCGAAGGCACAGGGGGCCGCGTCCGGGAACCGGTACTTCTTCTCGTACCGGTCTCTTCTAGCTGGCGTCGTGGAAGGGTTCTTGAGGAGGGCGAGGCCCTCATCCCAAATGTCCTCCAGTAGAGGCACCGCGAGGACCGTCTTCCTCTTGGCCTCGCGCCATTGATAAAGGAATCCTTCCTTTTTCTTCTCCTCAGGGCAGAGTTGGAAAAGCTCGGATGCCCTGGCGATCATGGAGTGGAACGATCCAATCTCGTCGGGCGGAGAAGCCCTGGTGGGAGGTGACGACGGTAGATCCTCGTCGTATACCTCGTCGTCCGTACCCGTCGCTGCCGTGTCAGTCCCCGTATCATCCCCTCGGGTGGACGGGGAGGAGGGCTGGACGGGGCGGCTGAAAAGGAGGTGGAGGGTGAATCCTTCTTTTCTTGGGCGGGGGAGCACCAGAAGGTCCCGGTTCAGGATCCCCCGACGGGAAAGGTTCCTCCGTCGGCAACGGTAGTCTCGTCCTTATCTCTGAACATAAGGACTGTATAGCCAACAAAATGGCCGCCGAGTTGTCTTGCGGCACTGGCAGAGGGGAATCCGACGGGCGATCAGGGGCCCCGTCGGCACCCTCGACGATGTCGTCGTCACCTGCGTCGGGATCCATCCCGATGGGCCGGTCTTCTTCCACGCCAAGGCCGTGGCTTAAGACCTCAATCAGCTCTTCCTCTGAGGCCGAATCTACGACGACACCCTGCCCCCCCTTTTTCTTCCCCGCCGGGGGTTTCACGGGGGTCCTATCGATGGGCACAAAAGAGGACTCCCTCCGAGGTGGCAGGGAGACTCTGAGCCCCGAGGTCGCCACCACTGGTGTAGCCTCCACAGGCTGAGCCAGGGCCGCCGCGACAGTATCGATGGAGGGCTTGGCCGGATGGATTAAGGCCTTCACCACCTTAGGTGCGCTCACCGCCTTATCTTGAGGGGGGGGGGGACACTGCCTCGCTCCCCCTCCGATGGGGCCTTCGTGCTCGACCGGGGCCTCTCCAGGAGCTTCGCCGGGTGCTCGCCCTTCCTCTTACCCGACCCAGAGCGTTGGCTCGTGGCTGAAGGTGCCGGGGAGGGTGCGCCCTGCCTGGCGCCCGTAGAGCCCGACCGTTCGGCGCCCACGGTGCCAGCGGACTCGCGGTGCTTGGCCTTGTGTTGGACCCCCGTCGCCGGGGCGTCCTCAAAGGTCTTAGAAGACCGCTCGGATTTCTTCTTCTTCTTCTCGCCTGACGGGCTCTTCCCTTCCAGCCAGTTGGCGAGACGTTGATGGCGGTCCCTCATGGTCTGCTCCGACATGTTGCCGCAAAACGCACAGTCCTTCTCCACGTGCGTCTTGTCCTCATGTAAGCAGTAGAGACAAAAGGAGTGTTCGTCCTCCTTAAAGACCTTCTGCAGCTGGCATCCAGGGCAGCTCCTGAACAGCTTTCCGGGCGTCGAGCTTCCCTTCTCCTGGGCCATGTCCGGGCCTGAGAAACTTCTGGAGTCCTCCAAAAGCGGAGCTCGACGAAATCTTCACCCTTGAGGGGCGCAGACGAATCCGACACGGGTCCCCGTTGATCGGATGGAGAGTCGGTGGAGCTTGAGGCTCTTTTGACCGAAAAAACAAAGTTTTTTGAGAAAAAACGTGAAAAAATAGCACTAACGCTCGAGAGCAATAGCACGAGGATCCCAACACATGAACGTGCGGTAAAAATCTGAAGATGGCTGCCAGAGGCGGTGCTTAGGTAGTGGGCAGTCATTGGCTGTGGTCAGTATGACGCAGAGACCAGTGATTGGTTATTACTACGAAAGACAGATCAGAAACGAAACTGATACTGGTTTTTTCTTTACCGAGGATTCCCAGCCTGACTGTTAGGGAGAATTCTCTGTTTAGGCTGAATTTCCCTACCTAGTGAGTCCCCCAGCAGCTTTGCTGGATTTCTGGGGTTTCTTTTTTTCTCCTGCCAAGAGTGAGACTCTTTTACCCTCACTCTTGGACATGTTGAAGTGTGTTTTCTTGGTTAAACCTTGTGTTGAATGGGCTATGGGGTCTTTTACTCCATAGGGCCTCATGTATTTTTGTGATGTGGGTTACACAGCACCCTCTGTGCCGTGACCCAGGGGTGTCCTAGGGACTCCCCAACATAGACTCCATACCCTGGGACTGACTACTGTCTCCCAGGGCATGTAAAGTCACCAAAGACTTTGCTAGTCTTGAATCCTGAACAGAACCAGTACAAACCATCATATTGTGGACGTACTGGCTGGGGCAATTCGATTGCCCCAGGGTCTGTTAGTCGAGGGGGCACGTCTCCGTCCCCCCTGATCGAGTTTTGGCTGGTGGCAGTGGAAACTACTTTTTATATTCGACCGCGAATATTTCCCTATGGGATTTCCCATTGTTTTAGGCTAACACATTTAATTATTTATTTACGGTAGCCTTAAACATACCGCCGGTTTATATATTTATTATTATAACTCCGGTTGGGACTTTTTGCCAAAACTTGATTCTAAAATGGCGTTGGCGTTCGCCTCTGTAACTCTGACCCAAAGTGGAGCCCTTTGTTCCACTTTTGGCGGGCTTCTCCACAGAAGCCCTCCAAAGTGGTGCCACTCTGTCTGGGGTACTTAGGAGGGGTGGAGGGGGATTTAGGCACCCTGGACTGAGTTACCTTGGTAACTCAAGTCGCACTCCGTCCTGATTGGCCCAAGTGGTGAGCCGGCCGGCTCACCACTTAGCATGTTTGAGTGACAGCTAGGCTGGGTGAATGGGGGTTTGCTGCATAAAAGCAGGGCTTTGGGGACTGGAACTTTAGAAGTCGCCACAGGACCAAGAATCCGACGAGGGAAGAGCTGAGCCGACCTGCTTCGACGACACCACCCGGTGGAGCCCTGCTGAACCGTCTCACCACTTTTCCCGACGACCGAGGAGAACTCTTAACGGAGTGGCTCCTTCCTTTGACTGGTGGGGACAACCAGTTTTCACCTTCTTTCCGCTTCTGGAGGTATCTCGTGGCCGCCTTGCCAGTGCCAAGCACCCCGGCAACCGGAACCCCACCACTTTTACCCCAACCACGAAAGTCAGTACAACCCTTTAACCGGAGGACTCCGCGGCTGGTTTCTTCCCGGGCAGTGCAACGACCCTCTTCTTCTGCTCTTCAGCGAGAACTTCTTCTCCCCTGACCGACGTCGAGCCTTGCTGCCACTGCCTGGAACAACTGCCACCGCTGGAGGATCCTTTCCGCTTAAGGTACCGTGTTCCGCCTGGCTTCCCTTGCCACCGACTGTACGGGGTAGATTTAGCCCCCGGCTTTCGAACCTGGGAGTGCCTGGAACACCCTGGCTAAACTTTCTAAGCCACCCTAAACTCTTTCTAACTCTTTGCAAGACTTTGAATCCCTAATAACAGTGTGATCTTGGGCACATTTTCGCTCCGGCTACTCTAAGAGTGGGCCCTGCCTAGTGACTTTTTGCTCACCTGTGACTTTGTGCTTCTTTGAGCATATTGCAAGTGTTTTGGACCTTAGAGTGGTGTGTTTAACCCATTTCTGTTTCTTTTTATCCCTTTCTTGAACCTACTAGAGTGTCATCTAACGTTAAGCGCTCACCTCTGTTTTAATTATGTGGTGTTAACCTAGAGTTGTCTAGATAGGAGTAAGGGTTGAAACTGCTTTCATTATAACTGTGTTTGAAGTGTTTTTACTATATTTTGCTAGAGTGATTTCAACTTATGTGTGTTTAATAAATAAATAACTATATACTTTTGAAACCAAGCTCTGGTCAGTGTTTGCTTGTGCTATTGTATTTGAGTACCTATTGTGTATACTTTACATACTGCCTAACTCTTCTTGAGGGAAGTCTGACTGCTCAGCCACAGCTACCAGGTAAATCTGGGTGGTGCAGACTGCTACCAAGTGGGTTTACTGCTATACCTGTAGTCTTAAATCTTTTGCAGTGGTCCCCAAGGGAACTGCACAGGTTTCTGCCTAACACTGACGACGGGGAATATTCATGAGCATGTGAATCCATGCCAGACCCCATGCTGGAGAAGCCCTTATACCTTGTGAAAACGTATTGGGAGTGTTTTGAACTCTGCAGAACTTTGGTGAACCCAAGTGTCTTGAACTTGGGAAAGGAAGGAAGCTGTGGAAGAGCTCTAATGCCATCCTGTCATACATTTGTACACTGTTTTGTTAATCCAGTTCCCTGCGCATTGTTATTATATAGAAGTGAGGGTAAGCACAGGTTTGACACAGGAAGCCTTTTTGTTTTGGACTAATGAACTTGGACTTTCCTTTGTTTACTTTTTGGTCGAGATTACTCCCACCTTATTTTTTAATTTTCTTTTATTGTTGTAATTGGTTTAGTCAAACTTTTATAAATCTTACAAGAATTAATAAACATTTTTGAAATATTTTACATAAAATTGCATAAAATTAAACAAGAAATCACATGAAGGGCAGACGTCGAGAGTTCACAAAGAACAAAAAAAGGAAACTAAAAAAAAGAAAAATCAACCTGGCTAGGAGGGAAGGTGGTCAATAATTCCTATATACATCGTAAATAAAATAGTTTGCTATATATAGACATAATCTTAATATCAAAATTAAAAGACAGAAAACCATAATTATCAGCAACACTTTAGGGCAGGAAGAAGAGGTACTTGAGTCTGTATGATATAATTCTCCCATGGGCTATCTAAGTCAATTTAATTTAAGTCCCTTAAGGAAACCTGAGAGTGCCAGACCTTTTTGTGTCTTTTGAACATTTAGACAACGTTTCCAGACTGTATCCATGGAGAAGCAAAGATAAGAATCCTTCAATATACCCAGAAAAGAATTCCTAAAATCATTCAGCTGTACACAATTCAGGATATGATGTTTAGCAGATTCCCATTCTATATGATAGAACCTACAAAGACTTTCCTCTATGGTTATTTGGTTTCTTCTGAGTATAATGTCATTGGTTGGAAGAATATGCCAACGTAACCTCAACAGCAAACCACGATGGTGTCGATTTGGAAAAAGAGTTAAGATTTTGGCGAGGGATCCTTGTTTTATATGCTCATTAAACTGTATGAATGGAAGGTTTCTAACGTAGAGATCCAATCTTTAACCTTTTTTTTAGTTAACATCGGGCTGTTGATTAAAGTTTCCAAATTTGAATATATACTTTGAAGGATATTTTCACAGTTATTGATACATTTCTACAAAAACCCATAGGAGTTTATGTTATTCCCTACCAGCTCACATAGGGTTTTTAGGGTAGGGACCTTGATTTTAGCATATAAAGTAAGCATCCTGCACTGTACGTGAGCCCAGAGTGAGATGTCCCAACACATAACGAATAGCAGTTAGGGGCACCGCATTGGGGATGCCGAGGATCCGTCTCCAGATGCCACCTCCTATTTGATTCAACTTGGTCAATATTACATCAGTACACAATTCTAGACCATATACCAACTTAGGGACCATCTTCCTCTCAAAGAACATAAGAGCAGGTTTTATGGAGAATCTCCCATATTTATGATAGATTTCCAATATCTGGTTTTAGCTTTGTGCGTAAGAATCTCCAACTGAGTTTTGGCACCCTTATGTGCGTCAACATAGTAGCCCAAGTAAGTGACACTAGGGGTGATGCCCACACTAAACACCCCAAAAGGCTCCAATAGGGCGCACATTCTTACGTTGTGTCTTCGTGAATGCAAGAATTTTAGTTTTATTCGGGTTGATGACAAGGCTGTTGTCTTTAGCATATTTTGCGAAATTGTCCAGAAGACGTTGCACACCCTCCCTGGTAGAGTCAAACAGGAATTCATCCGCATAGGCCAACCATACGATTTTTCTTAGGCCTAACCTTGGGGCTAAACAACCCCTCTTTAATCAGACACTCTGCCACGTCAGACAGGTATTGATTAAAAATCCAGGGCACCAGTACACAGCCTTGTCTCACCCCACAGTGCATTTGAATTCTAGCTGAATTATCACCTTTCTGGCTAAGCCGAACACATATACCAGCATTCTTGTAGACACCTTCGACAAGACTCAGAAGTCTCCTTGGTAGACCCCATTGGCTAGTTTATTCCATAATTTACTGCGGTCAACGCAGTCGAATGCTGCTGAGAGGTCGACCAAAGCCATAGAAGTGCAGCCCTTCTACCTCCCCCATGCAGAATCCTGAATGCATTTCACAACAATTCCGATGATGTTTGTAGAATGGCCCTTGCGCAAGCCTGTCTGGAATATGCTAAGCAAACCAAATTGATTTTCCCAATCTTCCAAATGTGATAGAAGTAGAGCAGAAAAGATTTTACAATCTGCATCGATCAGAGAGATAGGTTGATAATTCTTTGGGTTTGACCTGCTTCCACACTTGAAGATTGGGATAACATGAGCTGTGCTCCATGAAAGAGAGCAAATCCCAGTCATAAGGATGTTCTTAAATTCATAAAAGAGGAGATTTAAGTCAGATTAGGATCTGACTTAAATGTATTATTGGAAAGGCCGTTAGGCCCTGGGGCACGAGGCCTTTTACACTTCGAGATCAGCCCTACAACTGTATTGATCTCAAGGGTGGGCTCCCATTTGTCCCTAATACAATTAGCCGGGCTATCTGTTAGGTCCTCCCCCCTGGGTGTAGGCTTGACCCCAAATCTATTGCCATAAAACTCTAAACATTCTTGTTCTGAAACCGGATTCAATTGTGAAATGGCATAGTTAATATCTTGTCCATTTACAATTGTCCAAAATGCACCCACATTCACCCTAGTTAGTATCCCCAGCATGAGTTCAGCATCTCGTAAGACGATTTGTTTTATAGTTTTGGAGAAATTTCTATATTTTTGCTTGATCAGCCTGATGTTGGTATACTGCAGCTCCTCATCAAGTTTTGAGTTCTTAGTTCTCCGTATCTCCTTTCTCATGCAGGTTTTAGCAAGTGCCAGCTCCTGGTTATAACAGTGGGTATGTCGAGAGTTAGGTACTATTCTGTTTGGTCTTTGGCCTACAGCAATAGCCGCAGAATCGATCAGGGACATAATCTCAGGTGTGTTAAAGTTGTTTAGCTTCCATTCCAGAGTGGTTTTATTAAGCGAGGCCCACAGGGTTTGATTAAAGGCATCAATATTTGTGGGGGACCATCTGACAGCATTTCCAGACATGCTGACTGCCACATGAAGATGTGGTATATATTTTCTGCTAATTACAGTCAGGTCGAAGTGCACAGTTAGAATAGCATGGTCACTCCAATCATTAATGAAGACCGTAAAGGAGGTACATCTATTCCTTTAGACCTAAACAATTTATAATGCTGGGTTTTGGAACACATACTACGTGGTGTTTTCATCAGAGGTTTCTGCTTGATTTGTCTAATTTTTCGTTGGGGGAATACCTTTTGATGGAGGGTTCCACAGACTTAACACCCTCCTCAATCAAGCAGCCCCAAGATAATACAGTATTAACTTTCACATAGACATGGGAGTTACTTATTACACTGTTATCAAGCTTTGAAATTGGGGTATTATTCTTAAGTAGGTTCACACCTCGTACAGCACCTTCCCTATTTTGCTGATTGACCATGCTTCCACATACAGACAGACCATTTGGGTCCACAGTGTCAGAGATTTCAATTATCTCTAGTGGACTGTCAGTAGGTAAAGAACTGAGTTCAGAGCCAATACAGTCCAATTTACTATTCATCTCAGCCAATAGTTCTGTACCAATACAATCTATTTTGCTATTGACCTCTGCCAAAAGCCTCGGAGTTCTTCAGTTCAGCCCATATATTGTCACAGAGTTCCACAAATTAGCGGAGGACCACATTCAATGCGGACACAGTCGGACGAGTTAGTCTAATCCTTTCATCAAGCTCCTTCAATGTATGGTGCATTTTTGGAGAGCCACTTTGCTCCTGCAGGTCTCCAAGGCTGTTATTGGGCCCTCAAGTTTCGTCAAGCTGGGTTTTAGCCCCATCTATGGCATCGATTATATTAAGTAGTGCTGTTGGCGAGTCTTGAACTGAAGTATCGCAGGTCTGTTGTACCACACTTTGCAAATTTTCATCAATATTAGGGAATTCCAGTGCATTGTCAGCACACTCAATAATACTGATGTCTGTAATGTCATTCTGCCTGCCAAAGAAGTCCTGGGTTGTCATTGCGTAATGGTCCAGCATAGCATTCCCTCTGAATACTTGAGGCAGTTTGACTTCAGTGCTAGTTGAGGCTGACTTTAAAATGTAATGATTCATAAATCTTTGTCCAACAATTGGTTTAATAGCTCTTCTGAGTATTAGCAAGGACTTTTCCATGTGGAATTGCAACTTTTTTATATCCAAACCTTAGGGGGCATGAATAATTACTTTGTGGGTAAGTGCCGGGTTGAATTGGTCATCAAGGTTGAGAGTTAGTTGTGGGACCTGTTGGCCACTTACGGATGGCCCGCCCTTCTCCCCCTCCAAGGTTTTCTCAGTTGGAACAGTGGGGGCTAGGAGATAAACACAGTGAAGTAGAGATCATTGGCTGGGCATGATAATAGGCAACCGACTTCTCCCGATCAATAGTTGTTTCCTTATTTACAGAGGGTTCCACTAGTGTGATGCCTAGGTGTGTATTCACCCCATTTGGCTCTGCAACCCAGAGCGCATGGTTGAAACAGCAAACCTTGTATGTGGTCGATATACTCAGATCAAAGGGTGCCAGGAGGGTACACCACAGTCTCTGAGTTAGAGAAAGAAAAGAGAAAGGTATGAGGGAGCCTCTGTATTTCCTGAAAACCAAACAAAACAAAGCAGGTACGATTCCCAAATCAAAGGGTCCAGCTGGTGCATACGCCGCAGTCTCTGGTAAAATAGACCCACATTGTGCTAGCAAGCTATTCCCGCCACACAGTAGCAGTAACAGCGACGGATAAAGAATCTATGTAAATTGACCGCTCTTTCTCCTTGCCCCCGCCAATTTCCTATGCACACCAAAATCAATGTCAGAATCCGTGTGGTAAGCCTGTGATTGTGCTCCGGGCATGTTGGTGGGCTGGCTCCTTATGACCAGCAGCCAGCAGCAAACAGCGAAAAACAGCAGATATCGAAACGCCTTGTCTCCACGAACTGACTTCTCGCTGCAAGGGCTACAGGGTCAGGAATTTATTTCCTGGAGGCGTGTCAGTAGACTCAATAAGTTCTTAAAGGTACAGCACCCAGTAACTGCACGGCGAGCGGACACGAGTAAAGAACAGTAGTAACATCGAAAAACAGCAGGTATCCAAATGCCCTTGTCTCCGCGAACAGGCTTCTCCCACTTTATAGTTAGGGCAAGTTAGAGGTTCTACCATCCTGACCATTGAGAATAAAGGTTTTCAAACTGTGTTTTACTTGTCTGTGTCATCTCTTGATATCATGCCTGATTCACAATATGTGGAACACCAGGGGAAAAGCTTTGAATGCTGTATTCCACATATCTCTTTTTACTACTCAATTTGGCAATGTTTTCAGATCTGTACCAATCAATAGTTTTATTTTCAGGACAAAAGAAACATTAGGCAAAGAAAGGGCCATGTGGTATGTTGAGTCGTTTGTACTTCAAGTCCATAGAACAAACCAGGGATCGCACTCATTTTGTAAATAGTGAGGCCTTCTATGTTAAATCCCCCTTGCCTGGCAGTAAACATCTTCATAATCAGCCATTTGTTCAACACTTTAGGTGTTTAGGTGTTTAGGCAAGGCATCCCTGGACTGCTGAAGGCCAATCAGGGTGAAATCAAGTAGCGCTGTCTCATCGGCATAAGCCAGCCTTGGTGTAACTTCCCTCACAATATGTGGAGGTAAAATGCGACTAGACCTTATTGTTGCATCCATGTCGGAGCCATAAAGATTAAACTGGGGGGCAAGTACGCACCTCTGTTTCAGGCCTTGATTTGTGGGAATGGAATGTGTAATAATTCCATCCTGACTGTCATGAACAGTTACGGTTGTGTTAATACATTAACCCCACTGTTCAAGTTTTAATCATAATATAGGCAACGATACACAATCAAAGCCCTTAGTATAATCTAAAAAGCAAAGAAAGACATTTCTGTCTGGGCGACGCAAAGTATCCGCCATCAAATAATGGAGAGACCAGATGTTATTGGAGGTACTATGGGCTAACCTGAAGGTACCATTGGCCCCCCTGATACTTTTTAAATAAATTATTCACTTCCACCCATTTATTTAATTTACGCACAATTAGGGAAGAGAACATTTTGCAACTAGAATCTAACATGGCTAGGAGACTGTAATTAGAGGGATCCCTCCTTTCGCCCTTATTGTGCACCAGAATTAAGATCGATTCCCGACCAAGCTCAGCGGAATAGTTCCTTGGGCAATAATGCGATAAAATAATCGTACTAACAAAGACGCCCAGAATTTCGGGTAATCTTTTATTACATTTGCCATGCCATCGGGGCCTGGTGCGGGGGAGGCCTTTATTTTCTTCATAACCTCTAGTATGTCTGCCTCTTCAATGCCTTCAGAAGTGAAGGCAACCCGACTAAAGGGGCATATCCCGACCCCAGCCAAGCTATGGTCAAAATAAAGTTCTGTGATATAGCTAACCCAAACTGTTTCAGAAATGGGATTAAGCTCTTGCTTTATATTCCCTGCCAGACATGTTCAATAACTATCAGTTTTTGTTTAAATCATCAATGTTTACTTTAATCATGTTTTGAACAGCTTTTTTTTAAAAACATATTTTTATTGATTTTCAGGACTAACAATCAACATTTCCTCATTCACTGCATCCCTCTCCCTCCCACCATCCCCCTCCCCCTCCCCCTCCCACTCCCACTCCTCCACCCCAGCCAGGCAAGAGTTCTTTCCATTTCGGTGGACGTTTGAGAGTCACGTACTGAACAGGCCCGAGATTCTGATCTTGTGTGGGCACCATTCCACCATATAGTCACTTTGTAGGCAGGATAGGACTGCCCCCAATTCTTTCCGGAATTTTTCTTGACTGTCCTGAATCTTATATGTTAACCATTCCATTGTGTGACATATGACCATACCTTCTGCAGCCAGTCATAAATTGACGGTGGGGATTGTTGTTTCAACTTTTGCGCAATTGCTAGCCATGCTGCTATCAAAAGACCCATGAAGTTACATTTTTGCACATTCGACACGTCCTAGCTCGGGGGTTGCACATTCCGCATAGCCATACTTTTCACCCCACATGGTCTATTTGTTTAAACCTTGTATGCATCTGCATTTTCACCTCGGACCAGAAACCTTTGATACCCGGCAGTCCCACCGAATGGGTTTGCAGTTCCCCATCCGTTTACAGCCTCTCCAGCACAGGTTTGATGTTTGCAGATACATAGCGTTTAGCCTATCTGGGGTGTAGTGCCAATGGACCATGATATTTACCCACATTTCTCTCATTGGTATTGCTCGAGTCAGTTTTGGAATTAACCTCCATGTGTACTCCCATTGTGTTCTGGAAATTGTTTCCCCTAGCGACTTTTCCCACTTTTTCATATAGTTCCCTTGGACCTCCTCCTTCTGTGTATTTAAAAACGTGTACAGGGGTGAGACAAGCTTCTTTGTGCCTGTGTGAGTTGTTCAGTAAAGCTCAAAGGGGTTAGATCGCTGGTCGCCGTCTGCCTAATGGGTGAGGTCGACAGCAAATGTCTCAGCTGATCGTATTTATATCTGTCTTTAGCGGTCAGTCCCAGCAGAGCTTTGCAGTACTCGAATGACCTAATTTCTTTGTCCTGATAATATCCCAAATTTTTATACATCCCGCTGCCTCCCACTTTTTGTATGCCCACTTCTCTACGCCCGCAGGGAATTCCGGGTTTCCAAACATGGGTTTAAAGGGCGCAGGTGTTACCGTTAGCTTGCCTCTTTTTGTTGCTTCATCCCATACTTCTAAAGCCGCCCTCATCACCTCGCTGATTTGTAGGTTTGGTGCCTATGCCTTTTCTCTCTCCATAGCATGTCTGAGAGTGGTGTCCCCGCCACCGCCCTGGTTTGCCCGGATTTTGAGTGTGTCCGCCGGGACCCATTCTTTTAGTACCCTCAGCTGGGCCGCCTCATAGTATTTGCGGAAATGCGGAAGAGAGTCCCCCTATGAGTTTTGATGCTGTCAGCACCGTTCTTGCCACTCTGGGAGGTCTTTTTTCCCCAAATAAATGCCATTGTTGTTCCGGTCAGGGATTTAAAGAATGATTTGGTGATTGTGATCAGCAGCGCCTGAAAGTAATACAATAATTTGGAAAGTGTATTAATTTTTTATTGAGGTCATCCGTCCCCACCATGAGATCGTCATAGATTTCCACCTCTCTGTATCCTGTTTTATTTTCCCCAGTAGTTGCGGAAAGTTCTCCTCATATAGCTGTCCCACTAGTGTAGTTAGGGTGATTCCAAGGTATTTAATCCCTCTGTCTGCAATCTTTAGGTGTAAGGAGGTTGAGATTCCTTTTATCGCGTCACCATCCCCGGCTAGGATTAATAGTTGTGATTTCTGCCCATTTATTTTTAGTCCTGAAATTGTCCCAAACTCTTGCAATTCCTGAGTCACTGCTTTTAGCGACTGTTCTGGGTCTGGCAATGCAGCAGCATGTCGTCCGCGTATGCCAATACTTTTTGGGATTTCCCTGCCATTTCTTTGCCCTTTATAGTCTCTGTGTCTCGTATTCTAATTAGGAGGGGCTCCAAGAATATTGTATATAGGAGCTGGGAAAGAGGGCATCCTTGTTTAGTTCCCCTGGTTATCCTCAGTTTGTCGGTTACCTCTCCATTTATGGCTACTCGTATGCCGGGGGTATTATAGTTGGCTTGTATCATTTTGATATATTGTTTCCCAAATCCCATTCTCTTCATAATGCGGAACAGGAGCGACCATTCAACCCAGTCAAACACCTTTTCCACGTCTAATGAAAGCAGTATGGCTGGGGTCTGGGTCATCCATATTTTTTCCATCAGGTGTACTATTCTTCTAGTGTTTTCATGTGTCTACCTTTCTGGGATAAAGCCTGATTGGTCCTGACCTATTATTTTGGGGAGCAGGAGTGCAAGTCTGTTTGCCAGGACCTTCATATTCACTTTATCATCTATATTGATTAGTGCTATTGCGTGATACGAGCCTGGCAGGGTCAGATCTTTTCCTGCCTTATGAAACAGCAGAACCTTGGCCTCGTTCATTGACACGGTAATGTTCCCTTTTTCTTTGTACTTCTTGCAAAAGATTGATGTGAAGTAGTCTGAGCCAAGGGCTTTGTTCAAGGGCAGTTCCAGTATGGCCTTCTTCAACCCCTCTATTTTTATATCTTCTTCTAGCTGTTGTCTTTCGAGTTCGGTGATCTGGAGGAATGATATTGTGTCCAGATAGAAGTGTTGCTTTTGCCCTGAGAGGTTGTCCGATGTGTACAGTGTTTGGTAGAAATCTTTGAAGATTTCCCCCATATCTTCTGTTCGGGTCTGTGCTATGCCCTGTTTATCTTTGATTTTCTTAATTGTTTGGGAGTGTTGTTTGGCTCTCAGTTGTTTGGCTAAGAATTTATCGGCCTTTGTATAATACCAATGTTTAAGATATGAGGTTTTTCTCTGCTCGTTTAGTGCAGAATGTTTCCAGTGGGCCCTGAACATGTGTCGGTGCCTTTTTCAGGTTGTGGGCTTTCGAGTGATCTCTGTATGTCTCGAAGATTCCCCTCTAGCTCCTTTTCCCATTGATATCTGTTTCTCTCTAGTCACTTTGCGAGTAATTAGCTGGCCTCTCATGTCCACCTTAAACAGTTCCCATCCTGTTGCTTGTAATGCGTCTGATGTGTCGTTGGGGTTAAAGTATGCTAAGATGTTCTCTTTAACCGTATTCTCCAGTACGGGGTAATGTAAAATATCTGCTGGAAGTTTCCACCGCCATAGCCCCGCCTTCTTACCCACGAGGGAGAGTTCCACCCAGAGTGGGGCGTGATCTGATATCGATATAGGGCCCAGTGCTTTCCACATGAGGCCCGTTGACACCCAAATGTAATCTATCCTGGACATCTGGTGAATGTGTGAGAAGTGTGTGAACCCGCTTTTTTGGACATTCTCTCCCGCCATAAATCGCAGAATGCCAGCGTTTCCACTTTGCAGCACATGATCTTTGATGGAGCCCCTTGACTCTGTGTTCTGTTCCCACTTCTGTCTAATTTGGGTTGCCATGCTAGATTTAAGTCGCCTCCCAGTACCAATTCCCCCGATGCAAATCTCTCCAATTTTTCTACAGTGTCCCTCAGGAATCCATCTAGACTTGTATTCGGGGCTTATACTGATTCAAGTGTTATTGGATGGTCTTCCAGGGATACGTTAGCAAATATGTATCTTCCTGCATTATCTGCTAGAGATTATAAATTACTCACCGTAGTGACTAACGTACTCTTAGTCCCCTTTCCTCCATACTGCATGGGCGTCCCTTCCAAGGGACAGGAGACAGAACCTTTTGCATCAGAAAAAAACCTTCTTCCCCATCAAATTTAGAGGCACGCTAGGGTGTGGCCCTGGGAGCATGCGCTGCCCTGACTCTGCCCTCCGGCTCCACACCTCAGTCCCCATAGACGCATCGACAATAGATTAACATTGCCTAATGACACTAGTTTTATTAGGGGGGATGATGGTGGGACTTATGGAGGAAAGGGGGCTAAGGACTAAGAGTACATTAGTCACTATGGTGAGTAACTTAGAATTACTCTTACGTCACGTCCTCTTTCCACCATACTGCATGGGCGATTACAACTGAATGTAGCTCCAGGGTGGAGAGGAGACCCTCCATAAGCAAAGAAGGTTCCTAAGAACCGCCTGTCCGAAGGCCGCGTCTGATCTAGAGCCGGAGTCCAAACAGTAGTGCTTGCAGAAAGCCGAACGGGTGGCCCATGTGGCCGCCCTGCTTATGACCTGCCAGCGGACATGCAGTTGCCTTAGCTCTGACCACGTGTGCGTGCATGTTGGCCGGCAGTGGATTATGCTGTCCCTCGTAAGCTTCTCTGATGGCCGAGACCATCCAACGGGCTATGTAGGCCTTGGAGGCCTAATACTCCGGGTCTTGATCTGCAGAAGGTGACAAAAAGTGTGTCCGACTTGGGGAAGCTCTTGGTCCTGCCTAAATAGAATTTCAGGGCACGCCTGACATCAAGGCAGTGCAAAACTTTCTGTGCCTCGTCTTTGAGCTCAGCAAAAAACATAGGCAGCACTATTTCTTCGTTCAGATGGAATGCGTAAGGCAATTTAGGTAGGAATGCTGTGTGTGTCCGTAGGACTACCTTGTCCCTGTGAAACATAGTATATGGTTCCGAGGCAACCAGCGCCATGTTGAGGTCCCACGCAGGGTGCAGCCTCTTGATGGGTGGGTAGAGCCTGGCAAGTCCCGTCAAATGTTTCTTGACAATCGGGTAGGTCCGGCAAGTGTCCACCTGCACGCTGAATGGGCGAGGTGCGCAGAGAAGGAGAGCACGTCATCCAGGGTACATGCAAGGGGGTTAATACCCTCAGAATCTGCCCAGTGGCAGAATCTGGTCAACTTGCTCTTATACTGGGCCCTGGTGGACTTGCTCCTGGCACCCTGTATGAGCTCCAGATTAGGTCACAAGGCTGAGGTGACCTAGCCTGACCTGCTCAGGAACCACGTTGTGAGGGATAGTTTCTGTGGAGCGGGGTGGATGACCCTGCCCCCTGCTGCGCCAGAAGATGTGCTGGGCCTGTCGGAAGGCGAATGGGAGGCCTCTCCGATAGGCTGAGCAGCTCTGAGAACCATGGCCTGGCTGGCCACCATAGTGCTATTAGAATGATGCTGAGGTGGCCAGACTCCTTGATCTTGCATATCACCCTGTGCATCAGCGGTGTGGGCGGAAAGGCGTATGCTGTCATTCTGGCCCACCGGACCTGGAATGCATCACCCACGGAGCCCGGGCCCTGACCCTGCCAGGAGGCGAACAGCTGGCACTTCCTGTTGCCCCAGGAGGCAAAGAGGTCCACCTGAGGTTGTCCCCATTTGTAGAAGATCTCCTGCAGCACTTGGTCGTTCAACTGCCACTCATATTTCCGCTCCCAGTCTGCTGAGCCTGTCTGCCTCCAGGTCGGATTCCCCCCGGCAGGTGGATGTCCGATAGGATAATGTTGTTCTACAGGGCCCATTCCCACATGCTGACTGCCAGCCTGCACAGCCGGCGGGATCCGTTTCCTCCCTGCTTGTTGACATAGAACATGCTGGTCGAGTTGTCTGTCTGAATGAGGATGACCTTGCCCTCGAAAACCGGAACGAAGGCTCTGAGCGCCAGCCAGATGGCCTTCAGTTCCAGCCAATTGATGTGGTACTCCTGCTCCTGCCGGGTCCAGGTGTCATGGACGCAGTGGTTATCCAGGGTGGCCCCCCAACCCTCGAGAGAGGAGTTCATGGTGATGGTGACCTGTGGGGTAGGTTGCCGGAAAAATGCTTGCCTGTCCGCAGGTTGCAGTCTCTAGACCACCATCTGAGGTCCGGGTGAAGTGACGGGGGAACGTTGATCATCTCTAACTGAGAGCCTTGTTCCTGGTTCCAAGATGCTGCAAAGTGCAGCTGTATCCTCCTCATCCTGAGTCTCGTGTGGGGGACAGCCAAAAGGACTGCTGCCATAAGACCCAGTAGGTATTGGTACCACCAGGCCGAGTTCACTTCTCTGCTGAGGAAGTGCGCCGTGGCCCTCATGATGGCTGTGATCTTGTCCTCCGAAGGAAGAACTTTCTCTGTGCACATGTCCCAAACGAGGCCCAAGAAAGTCAGTCTCTGCGTAGGCTGCAGCTGCGACTTCTTGAGGTTGAGTGAAAAACCCAGCTTGTGCAGTGTGTTCACAAGAGGGTGGGAAGTGTGTTGCACTGCTTCCAGAGATGTCGCCCTGACGAGCCAGTCGTTGAGGTACGGGTAGATGTGGTGGCCCTGCGACCTGAGGAGGGCCGCCACTGTATTCAGTCTGGTAAAGACCCTGGGGGCTGAGTTGAGGCCGAAATGAAGCACCTTGTATTGAAAATGGTAGCCCATGATCCTGAATCGCAGAAACGAGCGATGAGACTGCCAGATTGGGACGTTTAAGTACGCGTCCTTCAGATCCAGGGAGCACATCCAGTCTCACTTGCAGAATGTCTCCGCTATCAAAGATGGCGTAACCATCTTAAATTTTTGTAGAGGTAGGGAGAGGTGGAGGGGGAAGAGGCTGGGATAGGCCGGGGGTACCCTGTGGATAGTACCGAGAGGATCCAAGGGTCGTGCGAAATTCTGGCACCAGAAATGTGCATTGAGAGGAAGCCTGCCCTCCCCCCCCCTTGGAGACACGTAGACCTGGACGGGCATGTCCTGCCTTCTTTCCCTCTGAGGCTGTTGCGGAGGAGGGGGGTCTGGAACAAGCCCTTACTCCCCCCCCCCCTTTTTGTTGTTTGCGCCGATGCTGGGTCGGCGAACGGTCAGGCTGTCTGGACCTCTGCAGAACCCTCCATATGTACGTCCCTTGTCAGAGCGCTGCTGTGACTGGATGTATGTTTTGGGCGTGGTCTTTGTAAGGATGGATAAAGACTTGGCCGTTTGTGAGCTGTTTTTCTTTTTGTCCAACTCCTCGTCCGTTGTGGAGTAGAAGAGGTCACCCCCTTCGAACGGAAGGTCTAAGATGCGTTCCTGGACATCCGGGTTGAATTTCGTAGCACTGAGCCAGGCTGTTCTTCTCATGCCCGTGGCACTGCAGATGGCCCGGCCAGAAGTGTCAATGTGGGCCATGGTGGACTCCATGAAGCCCTGCGCCACCATCTTAGCCTGCCAATCCCACCTTGAATCGTGATTGGCTCTTTTCCCGGAAGATCTGGGAGGAAATACACAATTTCCCGCCAGAGCCTCTAGTTGACGGCTGCCAGCATGGCATCAACGTTGGCTTGATGAAAGGTACAAGGATGCGTTGGAATACAGCTTCTTCCCGTACGCCTCCAAGGTCTTCTCCCTGCCTAGCAGTGCCGCAGAGGAGGAGACTGAGGACGACTAAGGCTTGGAGTATAGTGATGCTGCAGCGATCACCAAGAAGTGTGGCTGAGGGTGGGCCGATAGCAAGAGTGCATCCCCCTCCATCTTCTCCGACTGGGCCGAGTGAGGCTTGAGCCAACCCTTCTTGGCCAAGTTAAAAACGTCCTTCTGAATCAGGATCCCCGTCTTGGCAAAGGGACGTAGTGTGAGGACTTCTGCGGGGACCCCCTCTGCTGGTTGTTCGACCTCAGGTAGAGGAAGGCACAAGTACTCTGCCAGCCCTGCAAGACTTTCATGGAAGGCCTTGGCTGAAGATGGTGTGTCGGGGTCCTCCTCCTCATCTGTGTTCACCTGAGGGTCCGGTTGGTCCGGCACTGGAGGAGGGGTGCTGGAATCAGACGGCTGAGGTGTGGAGACCGGAGCCGGAGGCTGCAGAAGAGGCTGGTGCGGAACCACCTGTGCAATCGGTTGGAAGGGCCGGAGCGGGCTGATGAGGCTGAACAGGGGCAAGAGGCGTGGTAAGTACGCATCCTTAAGATCCAGGGAGCACATCCAGTCTCACTTGCACAATGGCTGCCACATGAAGATTGTACTAGGGCCTGAGGCGCCAGGGACTTTGGCGGGTGCACGTCCCTGATGGCGTCCCTGAGGATGACCCCCATCCGAGGAGATTTCATGAACCCGAGGAACCTTTCAAAGAAGCTGCCCTCGCAGGCCGGATTGGTGGTAGGCGATATTGATGGGCTAGCGGGTGGCTGCTGGAGCAGTTGCGTGCCCTGCCCGTATGGACGCAGCGGGAACCTGTCTTGAACGAATGGTAAGCTGTAGGCCATATACCTGATTGACACCAGTTCCACCTTGACACATGTTCCTCCACCTGTAGCCTTCCTTGGAGCAGAGTCAGCCGGATGTCTGGAATGTCTGGCACGGTGGCCATTTTGTCAAGCTGTCCTACACATGCCTGCGTTGTGATGCTCGGCTCACTGGGCCCCGCCCCGTCCAGGACTCTTGAGTGTGGATAATAGGGCCTACCTTGTTCCTCAGGCCGAGGCCTGGTAGGCGTTTCGCCCTCGGTGGATCTGCCGGTAGAACTGCGTAAAGGCGCCCCCTCCGACATGTTGCCGGTACTAGGGCATAGCCCCTCGGGTGAGACCCGGTAAAAGAACCTTTCCCTTAGCACTGTCACCGGGAGGATCCACTGACCCCTCGGCCTGCTGGCCGGTAGCTGATTCAGTCTCTGTACTTGTGCTGGTACCAGGCCCTGAGCAGTCCCTCCCACGCGGGCGAGTCCTTAGGAAGGAGTCTGCCTTGTAGGGTGTGCTGGAAAAGAGCGGCCCTACCTTGGGCTTGGATCGATGATGGACTAAGTCCTTTAGTTCCTTTAGGTCCTGGCTATGTTCTTAAGAGACCTCGAGGAAATGGCGTTGCACGTGGTACAAGCTTGCCACCCGTGGTCTGGGCCAAGGCGACGTAGGGAGAGGGCGTGGGAGTCTGAAGTGGGAAAGACCCCGTTGCAGGATGGACACCTGCTGAACCCTGTAGAAGTCGACATGCGTTGGGGAGGAGCGAGTACCCGAATGATAAAAAGACAAAAAAGACAGAAGAAAAGAAGTATCCGTGCGTGGAATTACATGGCTGAAGCCAAACCCAGGAGCGCTGGTGAATTCGTCCCGTTCCCATCAACGTGCAAAAGGGGACTGAGGTGTGGGGCTGGAGGGCAGAGTCAGGGCAGTGCATGCTCCCAGGGCCGCACCCCTGCGCGCCTCTAAATTTAAAGGGGAAGAAGGTTTTTTCTGATGAAAAAGCTTCGGTCTCCCGTCCCTTGGAAGGGACACCCATGCAGTATGGAGGAAAGGGGACGGGATGTAAGAGTATGTCATGTACATGTACTGTCAGGTTTTTAAGAAATGCTAGGATCACTCCTGCCCTCGTCTCTTCTGTATTAGCTTTAAGTATGTGATTGTACCCTCTCAGGTGAATTTGACCCTTGTCCTTAGCCCTTACATGAGTCACCTGTAGCATTAGGATATCGAATGTTCCCCTGTGTAGTAGGTTTTCTATTTTCTTTCTTTTTTATCAGGGTGTTCCAACTCCTAACATTAAGCATAAGTATGTTTATCCCACTCATCTCTGGTCATTCCATGCTGTCCCTTCTCCTTTCCCTGTTTCCAGCTTGTTATCCAGCCCCATGGGAGCCCCCTCCTCTCCCTCTTCACCCTCCCCGCACGCTCTCCAACATGTTGAACCATCCCCAACCCCATAAGAGCCCAGAAGAGGGACTGGGTTCCTAAAACTGTTAGAGCGTACTGCTCATTGCACCTGACTCTCAGAACTCAGGGAAAACTTTGTGGGGATTCCTAAACCCCACTTGGACTCCAGGTGGTGAACTCCGGGATTAGTCCCCGTTAGGCAGAATCCAGGGCAGTTTATTAAAAAAGAGAATATATATTTATTTTATACACTTCTAAGTCAACACATAGATCACAGTTAATAAAGTAAGTTAAGTTTAGCCAAAAGAAAAGCATATACAACTCCCTATTCAATTGTAGACAAGTTTGCGGTAGAGTGAAAACTGAGCAAAACGGCACCGTGAAAACCAACTACAAATGGCACTCTAACAATTCAACGAAAGGGAGGGAAAGTACAAGTTAAACCGAAATATCTTCAGAACCCCCTAGCAACACTTCCCTGAAGTTTTGTGAACAAGTAATGCACAGTAACACTTTAACCAAAAGATAAGTGAATGAAAACTGAGCAAAATGGCACTCCACAAGTTAAAACAGTAGGAAGGAAGAGGGGGTTAGAAGATTTAGGTGCATCAACACATTTCTCATTGAAAACTAATCTAGTGAGAGCAGATCTAACAAATCAGCCAGAGTCAATAGGCCTGAGCCAGAGTCAGTGGTACAGGATCAAGAGCTTAGGGACAAAAATGTTCTTGTAGCTGCAGTCAAGTCTTTAGTAGAAAACCTTTGAAGAGGTAGATGCAAGGCGAAAGACAATGTTGAGAGAGAGGGCGGCCGACCCTACAAGTAGTTAAAGGATTTAAAACACCTTTAGGGCTACCACAGAGAAAGGGCGGTCTAGCGGAACAATGTACCTTAAACGTGAAGAAGTGGCTCCTGCAGTGGCGGTTGTTCCTGGTAGTTCCTGCAGGTCGAAGGGTCCAACACAGAAAGAGAGTCTCTCGTCGTGGAGGAAGGTTCGAGTCGCTGCACTACCCAGGGATGAAACCAGCCGCGGTGCTGCCAAACGAAGTTCAAAAGGTACGCTCCTTTTAATCGCGGTCCGGGTCGATAGCTGCCTGGCTATCCAGTCTCCAAGTGCAGGGCACTGTCGAGTCGACCAAAGCAGGTCCGAGGATGCGATAGGTGAACTGGTTGAGCCCACCAGCTCAAGGGAAGGAGGCTCTTTCGCTGAAGATCTCCCCTCGTCGCGTGGAAGAAAAGTGGTGCGACAATCTGGCAGGGCTTCACTGGTGGTGTAGATGCTGAAAATGTCTCTGGCTTCTCTTCCCTTCGGTTTTGTAGTTCCAGTGGCGACGTCTTGCTCTTCCAGTCCTCAGGATCCTGCTTTTATGCAGAAAGAGACCCATTCATACAGCTTAGCTGTCACTCACACAGTGGAGTGGTCTTCTTGGCGGGAGACCCTCCAGCCTATCCGGTTAGAGTGCAACCTGAGTTGCTGTGGCAACTCTGTCCGGGGGTTCTACTCCCCCCTCCCAAACAACAGAGCCACCCCAGATTCAGTCGCGCCGAAAGGAGGGCTTCTTGGCAGAAGCCTGCCAAAAGGACGAACAAAGGATCGCCGACCTGGGTTAGAAAAATGGAGTAAGACTCGAGAAAGAAGTTTTATCAAAGTTCTGGCAAATAAAACCTACCGGAGTAAAGTTAATAATAAAATAAACCAGCGGTATGTTAGAGGCGGTCAGTAAAAGTGGTAGCCTCGAACAATGGGAAAATCCCATAGAGAAATATTTGCGGTCGAATATAAAAAGTAGTAACCACTGCCACCAGCCAGAAACTTTGTAGAGGGCGACTTTAAGGTACCCTCTCGAAAATGGAAAAACTATTAACCCCTTCCAGTACTTCCATATTAAGATGAGGTGTACTGGTTAAGGTCATAAAAATCGACTAGTAAAGTCAATTGGGACTTTACATGCTCTGGGAGACAGTAGCCAGTCCCAGGGTATGGAGTCTATGTTTGGGGGTCGCTACGACACCGCTGTGTCACTACACGGAGGGTGCTGTGTAACACACGTGCATAAAGATGGTTCCTATGGGTGAGAGAAAAGATCCCATAGGCATTAAACACAAAAATGCCTAAGAGTGGGAAAGAGAGTATCACTCTTAGCAGGTAAAAAGAAACAAACCCTTCAAATCCAGCAAAGCTGCTGGGGGACTCTATAGGTAAGGGAGATTAGCCATGAAAGGAGAATTCTCCAGAACAGTCCCTTTGCGGGCCACAACCTGACTGTGGATCATGTTACCTGCTGCCCCTTCTGGGGATAGATCCTGTATTTTGTACCCTCCGGGAATCTGCTTCCTTGGTAGTCAATGGTGCCACTTGGCATTCTTCAAACGTCACTTTGTGTTTCCATTGTATTTCTTTCTGTGATGGCTTGTCTTCCATTCCCACAGTCTCCTTCTTGTTCTGTCCCCACTTGTTTGCTTTCCCTCCCCCCTATCTTCTTCTCGCGGGTACAGAATAAGTATCGGATTTGTTTTGCCATCAATTATTTTACCACCGGGCCCATCTCCTGCCGTTTTTTAGTGTCGATTGTGCTAAGTCTTGGTATAGCTGATTTTCCACCCCGTTCATTTGGATCTGCCCCATTGTTCTTGCTCATGAAATGAGTGCCACCAGGACATCTCTGGGCGCCTGGTTTGCCCGTCCTTCGTGGGCCTACGCAGTGTATTTTATCGATCCAGACCGCTTCGTCCTCACTGTTGGACAGTATATCCTTGAAGACCTGCTGCACCACCTCTTTGAGATCTGTTTCTTCTACGGTTTCCGCCATATTCTTGATATGGATGTTGGATCTGCGGGACCGGTTTTCTAGGTCCTCGCACTGTAGTTCGAAGTTATGCATGAGTCGGACCAAATGTTCTTGTGTTTACACTGACTGCTGTGCTTCTTCTGCCACATTCTGCACAATTCTCTCCAGCGTGTCCGTCCGTTCTTCCAGTTTAGACACGTCGACCCTTAATTCTTGCACTGCCAGTTTCATCTCATCTTTCAGTGTTTCAAATTGACTGTGCACTGTGGTCATACATTGTTCCTGAAGGTCTTTGAACCACATTTGCATGTCCTCCTTTGTTGCTGCAATTGGGAGTGCCGACCTCTGACCTGCGTTTGCGTGAGTCTCTCCCTGTCCTTTGTCCTTCGTTTGGGTGGGAGTTTCGGTACTCCACAGTTGAATTGGGCTGGGATCTTGTTTGGATGACTGGTTCAGCGTTGTCGATTGATTCCCTTTTCTCCTTGACTTGGACATGTGGTCCGTCGGGTGGGCGTTTCTCCTGGTGTCCTGGAGTCGATATGTTGCTCTGGGGTTGCCCTAGCTGGGGGTCATCTCTTCTTTCTATGGGAGACTTTCTCCTATTGTCTGCTGCAGTGCTGCTCGCAGGGTGGTGGTGTTGCTTTTGTGATCCCTCCTTAAGTTTCTCCCCTTGTGTTTTGCCTCCTCTCGCCCCTTGAGTGGATGGAACCCCGAGGGGGATGTCAAACCCTCCGTGCCTTTGCCTCCGTGTTGTGCCCATGTTTCCAGTTTCCTTGTTGCCCAGTTGTCATACGGAATTCCCGTTCCCCTGTAATGGTTGGCTGGTGTTTTTGCTGGCTATTCCTCTTCGTGCCTATTCCCCACATGCCCTTCACCTTCCCCTGTTGGCTTTATCTTAGAAGGCCCCTGCTGTGGGTCCTCTGTGCGGTGGTTGTACAGGTTTCCGGGCGGGGACTTTGACTCCCCGCATGTTACAGATCATGCTGCTTGTGGCGGAGGCCCCCTGCTTTTCCCCTCCCTGGGGTGTCTTGGTTTAGGCTGGTTTCTTTTCTTTGACCCCTGGTGGGTGATGGGGTAAGGGGCGGCCACCTAAGACTTGTAGTGGAAATTACCGATTGTTCACCGTGGGGATTTCAATTGGGAGACATACCTTCTATTCCTTTATGTCGGCGGGTGGCCTGTTGTCCTACTCCTCCTCGTTCGACCCTCTATTGCAGCAACTTGCTCCTGGTCTCGTGGGGGCGGCTGTTCCTCCGTTCTTTTCTTGGCCTCCTTCCCACCGATTTTGCTCCTCTCTCGTTCCGTTCCGGGTACGTTGCAGCTCCGGGCAGGGGTTGAGGTCTCACTTGCCTGCTGCCAGGGGCCCGGGGTGCTCTTCTCCCTATTTCCATTGCAGCGGTCCGCCATTCCTGGGGCCGCAGGTCTCCCTTCGGTGTCTCTTCACTCCCGACCAGAACTGACCACAAAGTTGCTGCATTGTCGGTCCTGCCCTTTCACACAGTCATATTTCCTGAGGTGCGCTTTCCATGCTATTGTGCCTTCCGCCTTTTCTCCCGTGCTGGAGTCGGTCTCTCCATTCTCTCGATTCGAGATTCCCTCGGTGGTATGGTTCCGGGTGGGCCCTTCCCCCACTCCCGTTCTTGATCTGCGAGGTCCCGCTTTGGTGTGCTGCCCTCCATTTCTTCCGGCACTTGACTCCTCTCGCTTTTCGGTTTCCGATGCTTTCCCAGCTATTAGATCCTGTGGGGTCTCATGTGCGGTACCAATGATCCTGACCTTTATTGTTTGTGCATGTTGTTGCGGCCCAGTGGGAGAGATGCTTACACACGTCTGCTTCCTCTGGCAGCCATATTGAAGTATATGTCAACTCAGGACAATAGGCATGATCTTTTGATAGTAGCAACTGCCCTATGATAAGCCTGTATATATCCTAAGATCAAACAATCCACCGGTTAAATGTTTATTACTATGCAAAACTCTGTCCGATTGAAGCGACTCTGAAAAATCAGCTATCATTTGTATATCTCAATTATTCTGCAACAGCAGTAAATCAGGGATGTACTGGCAGATTTGAACATCTGGTTTAGCTTCCTAACGTTATGATCAGACCAAGTAATTCAATTTCGCAGATGATTCCCTCAATATCAACACAAAGTTGAGAAATGTGCTTTTGTGTGGAAGATTCAGAGTCTATGTAAGAAAAGCGTGATCACATAGGTCAGTAAAATCTATTTGTAATGGACTAGTCATCATCGACAGAGAAGAATCAATACAAACATAATCAAGACTAGAAAAGACCTTGCCATTGTTCCAGGTGTGCTTTGCCGCCTTTCCACCAAGATCCTTCATGTTTAGACAATTCAAGTCAAATACGTTCAAAAACTTCACCCACTCATGGCCTGCTGAATTCCCTTTTGCTTCCAACCAGGATATAACACAGGCGCTACTTGATTGATCATTAAAGTCACCTACAACAATGATATTGTTGCCAGTATACTGATCAATCCATTTGGATAAATGTCTCTGAATGGATTTAGTAATCGTTGTAAAGAGACCACCTGAAGGGTCATTAAGATTGAGAATCAGACTCCTATTTACAGGTGTAGATAGATCTTCAAATACCACACTTAAAACAACAGGAGGAGTACTTGGCCCAGTGACAATATCCCTAAATTTAAACTGCACTTTGGCCCCAATTGCTAGGCCCCCCACCATAAGGCGACCTCTCTCCTTGGAGATAGCTGAACGACAAATAATATTGTAACCATCAATTCTGAAGTCACTACATGCTCAAGATTCCTGTAACAGGAAGATGTCACTTGTCGTGATGATGGAGCAACCAAAAGGATGACATACGAAGGATCTAAAACCACAAATGTTCCATGAAAGCCATTTAACTTTATCAAAAAAGAAGTGTCAGTGATTACGGTCTCCCAGAAAATCAGGAATTCATCGCTCTACCGCGCAAAGAAGGGGTTGCTTCTCCATTGGTTTGGGGAAAGAAGATAGAAGACTCGCTCTTTTTCGTAGTATGGCTACACACCAATAGGGATAGCTCAATTCGAGAGGAAGCCGGCTGGATAATCTCAGTAGGTGGAGAATTTTAATTGTGTTTACGACACACAGTCAGTTGGAACTCCAATGTTTTAAGTTGATGTAACTATGAACTCAGCAGCTCCACAACAATTGGCGAGATCAATTCAATCACTGCCCAATTTGATGCACTGTCAATCACAGGCGGTTCAATGTGAATTATATCTTAATAGCCAATGGTTTTCAACAAGGATATTTTTCGGAACAAGCCCAACAGAAAACCATGATTCAGAAAGGGGCTCCCCAGAACAACAATATCTAAGGCATTATGATCAGATCTCATCAATGAAAAAGAAGAAGCACCATTCGATTGACAGATAGCAGACATAGCCCCAGGGTTATAAATAACAGGCCATAAAGTGGGTATGGTATCCAAGGCCAATGTTTCTGCGCCTTCCAATGGGATTGGCCTGGAATGTTCAAAGTGGTGTCGCGTCACGTAAATCAGGGACCAAATCCAAAACAGAGCAATTAGAATCCAGGCCCTCCTCCCCCGCTTGAAGCCATCCTGAAAAGTTTTAGTTACAACTGTTTGAGCAAATGATGTTTGATTTTTAGAAATACACTGACATGCCCAGCCTGGTTTATTATTCTGGGAGAAAGACACCTCTTTATGCACTAGTTTTTTGTTGAAATTAGGAAGCATACAGTTCCGTCTTTTTTTCAAACCATTTGAAAAACAAGAGAGGCTATTATAATAGGTGCCTCCTCTACTATGGGAAGTGGTGAAGAAACGGACACTGCTAGCCTGAGGCCAGAAGGAAGCCTATTCCTCATCTGTTTTAGCCTGGGTGATTCAGGTGGAGAGGTAGAAATGCAGGTGCTAAGGGAAACCGCAGCCATTTGTTGTTTCCTGAACTAGGCTGTCTATCTAAGGTCAGAGAAGAAATAGGCTGACAGACCCAGTTCAATTAGTTCACATTCGATGAAGTAAGTCCATCATAACTCTAAAATTACATCGATCACTCTCGCCAGTATCCTCTTCAGATCAGACTGCTGCTTCGCCATATTAGAACAGAGTGCGAACAGTGAATCAAATGTCACTGCTACTGCATTCAAGAGGCGCTGACAATCCCACCTTCTCAAATAGGTTCTCTGAGAGTATGGAAGAGTCAACCTCACTGCCACTATCTGAAGACTCTTTGATTGAATATCGGGTATGCTGTCCGTTTCATCTATTTTAGAACGTGGAGTATCGTTATTCAAGCAGAGCGCAGAGGAAGGACTGCGTGTTCGTTTGTCAGAGCGCATTGATTTACTGCGCAATGCATAAGCTCAAATTCTGATTGATTTAATTTATAAAAGAGAAAGGTCAGCACTGAGGCAATACAACAAACTCACCCCTGTGTGTCCTCCGCACCTCTGCAAGACTGCTAGAATGCGTGCACTTCACATCGCACTTTCCAGCATGTATCTGTTTTTGAAGGCTACTGTGTTACTGCAGATGTGTGCCAAACCAGCGATGAAACCAGTCACCGCTAGCAGATGCTGGAAAAATAAAACACAATCCACTCGTTCTGACAGCTCCTTGAGGTAGTGTCACCAATGAATAAATAGTCTGCTAGACTGAGTGCACTTAACACACTTTTTTCCAACGTTCATATTTTGGATGAGTCTTTGAAATTGTTGAACATAATGTACGTTTTTTTTTTTAATGAAGCTCAGATTGGTGAAAGGGTGCACACCCGAGATATGTTGACACCAGAGAATGGCCACAGTCAACCACAAGACACTGGCGTTTTCGATACTTCATTTATGATCACTAAAGACCATCCTGCTATACAGCTCAATTTGTCCACTCATCAACATGAATTTCATACAGTTCTGTTGATGGGCATGGAAATTGAATTCTGCTAGTGTCAGCCATTGTGTACAAGCTAGTGCAACTATGTAAGTTAGGTAGACAATTGTGACAGTTTGCTTTTAAGAGCTTTAGATTTTTCATTCTGCCTGATACATTGATGTTGTTCCATTGAGGTGTGGTTAAATAATATAATAACGAGGCTCCCAATCCATAACAACCAACTGTTCTGTGAAGCAGTTTGTTTTTCATTGGGCCAATGCATCTCAAACAAAACAATATTTCCATGGGTGTTATCTTGGTAGGATACGTTATTACATTCAGTGTGCATTTTCCTTGTGTGGAACATCTTTAAGGTGCAGTATATGATAATATATCACAGCAAAGGAATGACACTATATTAGAGGACATCTTTATTACTAAGTGCATTTTAACTTTGAGCTGTCACATTTAATATAATTCATCTTTGCATTCAATTTTAGGGCATTATTTTCACTTACAGTTTTTGTTTGCAAGTGTCACAGAGTTGCAAGTAGAGGATCTAGGGGGAAGGACAGAGGAATTCGTGGAGTTACTGGAAGCTATCCACATTAGACCCAGCCTTTCCCACCCCAACCACAAAACACCTCACTAACGCAAGTCCTTCCCTCACTGACGCCCATTGTGGGTATAAATTTGAGTAATCGCTTGAGGTCCCCCATTCTGGAGTCTGGAGTCCTTGTGAGCGCATTATGGCAGAGGCCAGATACATAAGAAACCCATAACATGATGATTATGAGCACAGAAGGGACAGGGAAGGCAATTATATCCTCATGTACTGCCTGTAAGCGTGCTCAGGTAGGAACAGATGTACTCACCTTGTATTTGGAAAGTTGGGAGGTTAGTGGGTCGACTGTGGACAGGAAACACAGACGTAGTCACCTGCTAAAAAGTAGGAGAGTGACAGAGCCCTGTGCGATGTAGGAATACAATGTTGCGAGGAAGATGAGTTGCAAGCAAAGCATGAGATTGGCCCATGGAGTCACTCAGGTGCCATTACATTTCCACCTGATTAAAAGATGGTGGTCGACAATCAAATCCTTGGTCTGAGGAGATCAAATAATTAGTGGACATGGCAAACTAATGAATTCACAAAACATGAAAGGGAGAAAAAGGGGAGAGGAAAAACCTCCAAAGATCACAAAGCCCTGACCAATCATGTAACTAATAGTCTAGGAGGAAGGGTCTACCTAATCACAGATTGTATGGAGGCACTTGCGCTTATGATGACAATATAAAAGGAGGCAGAAATAGAGGAGCACTGAGTGACTTACAATAGCATTTCAGAGAGTTGGCGTGTTGGAATAGAGTGAGAGGAGAAGCAAGCCACAGGTGTTTGAGCTTGTTAGTCCAGTCAATGAGAGAGTTCAAGCAGTAAGGTAAGCAGAGGACTTGGTGCAAGGACCATGCTGGGGCTATAACACAGAATACAGTCAGGAGGAGCATAATTTGTTAAGCCTGTTGGGAGTTATCACCCAGATCCTGATCAGAGTTTTGTGACCACCAGTGCATGAAAAGAAGTAATGTTAACCTTCTTGGCAGGAGCTGGAATCTTTAAGGGATTGATCTGAGCCTGTAGTGGGCTGAAGCTCAGAGGGAGGCCGTTGGTTGGGGGGTGAGAATAACTGCAGTCTGGAAAGTACCCAAACTGGGGGGCGGGGGAATTGCTGCTGCTAAATCTTTTTGGGTGTCCCCTAATGGCACAGGGAATCACAAGTTCTGGAAAGTAAGCATGTGTTGTATCTACATCGACTCTGCAACTCATGGCTGCGACTCACGATCAGAGATCAAACATAGCTACTTACCGAGCACCTATCAATATCAAGAAAGCAGCATGTGTTGTGTAAACTGACTGGAGGACTCATTAAAGCACAGCAATACTGGGCTCCTGTTATTTAGAGTAGGGAATATAACTGACTGGGGCATTGGGTCCTCTTACTTATTGCAACCCCTATCCTTGACCAGCAGTTCTCGGGGAGCAGTCATCTCAAAGAGGGAAAACATTGGGAACCTTGTCAGTGCATGCAGTGCCTAGTTATAGAGAAGAACTAGTTACTTACTCATGGTAACATTCTTTTAATTGTATGTTCCTCCCATGTATTCCTCATCTATGGATAATTATCCTTCCATCTTCAGCTGCTTCAGAATTCTTTTTCGACAGGGGGCGCTGTGTGCCGTCTCGTAGAGTTCATAATCAGTATAAGTAGCACACGCAATGCCTGTTGGCTTCAGTTCTGTTTTTTTCCCCCTCCTGAAGAGGAATTACCAGGCGTACCATAGACCGTAGGCTCCAAGAAAGCGTAAAGTGTAAGAACAAGTACATTTTATGGCGGGGTAGGCTGGCAGGGGCGATGAGGAATACATGGGAGGAACATCAAATCAAATGACATTACCATCGGTAAGTAACTAGTTCTTCGAATGGACTTTATCATCCCAAGTATTCCTCATCTTATGATGGACTCTGAAAGCAGTAATAATTTGGCGGTGGGAGTACGAATTATATTTTGTTCTGATCATGGACCGAATGAAGGACTGCTTTAGCAAATTGTTCTCCCTGACTGGAAGATGAATCCAGGCAGTAATGTCTCACAAAAGTGTGAACAGACAACCAAGTGGCCGCTGAACAAATGTCTTCGATTGGTACACTTCATTGGAGATTCACAATTAAGTGTGGCTTGTGTGATGAATCAGATGGAGTCATTACAGATTCCCCGGCGGTGACCTCCCCCCATGTGGCCAAGGGACGGCAGTCGCAAACCTGATCCAAAGCATGGGAGTGGTTACAAGAGAGGATCACGTGGGAGGAGACAACGTCTGGGGAGATGTAGAGGCTTCATCGGGTGAGACATGGTAGCCCTCATTTTACCTTGAAGATAACCCTCCCATGTCAAATACCCTCATGGCCTATTGTCCTACGACTACTCCTCTTCCTATGAAGAACAGAGAAAGCCTTTCATCCAGACCTGTGGACCAACCTTCCAACGTTGGTCTGCCTTTTGGAAATTACAAAACCTCTTTCTTCAGTTCCATTCATCAACCATCCAAGACTGAATTCCCATTTAAAATCATTGAAAAGGCGTATTCAAGTTTTTCAAACCAATCATCAATCATGGACTACTGTTCCCAGAATTACTCAAATACTGGGACGAGGAATCGGAATTGAGCAATAAAGAGCGGAAAAGAACAAAACCACACCGAGCGCTCTAATTGTTGCTCGAAACCGCCTGTGCCTAGAAAATGTAAAGAGCAACAGCAAGAAATTCAAGGCTGCTGTTGGCAGGCAGGCGTGTTGGAGCCAGGCGGCTCACCAAGAAAGAAGCAAGCAGGACACGCTGTGGGAACACCAGGAGCCAGCGAGGCACTCCTGGGCGTTCACATGTGACCACAAGCAGCGCTTCACTTACCTGAGCCTGGAGCGGGACCAAGGATCAACAGGAAAGCCGCAAGAGACTCAAGAGTAAGGAAAAGACGGTTGCGAGAAGGAAGTGGATGGAGCACCTTTGTCGGCAGACTGCGGATAAAACCAAGAACACGAAGAAGAGCCGGTGAGTCCACCCTGAGGCAGAGGGGACACTGGTGTTTATCGGCTACCGTGCCAGATGCAAACAGAAAGAGAAAAAAAGCAAAGAAGCATACTGTAAAAGGGGATATTGAATTACAAAGAAGACCCTTGCAAATACAGGATTGTATGCAATGACAATAGATGGGCACCCTGAAAAGAATAATGTATCGAGAGGATACATTAGCCAAACAGGTAAATATACAAGAGTGGGAGCGGGTAGATGGCCTGTATGAACAGAGCCCTGGCAGGCGAGTATACCAGGCAGTTACACGCGTGTGAATACAAGAAACCCTTGAAGGAGAGTGTACCAGGCAATTACAAGTGTGCGAATATAAGACAGTCCTGAGTAGAAACATCAGGACTGTGTGGATCAAAAGAGAGTAAAAACCCTGGCAGAGAAATATAGCAGACCCTGAAAGAGACAGAATAACAAAGCTAAATAGTCTTGTGCGTCAGTGTCAGTACCCAGTGACGCCCCTGCTCCTTCTAGGACAGATGGCGTACGGGCCTTAGTAATCTCTTCTCGTTCCACCAACCACAGCATGACTTTAACGGAACGCTGCCAACCAGGATGTCAGTCTGCCATCCAAGACGTGGAACCACCTGTCTTCCACCAGGAGGAGGAGCCTACGCCGTCCGGAATGAAAACTACTGGCTGAAAACAACGCATTGCGTTGCAGCTTCCTTGTTGCTGGGAACTCTCTTCCTTGATTCCTTTTGCCTTGTACCTTCTCATGATTAACCTCAACTCTTCCAATCACTCATATATCCCTCCTTACTTCTGGTTTTCCCGTGCTCTGCCTCCACTTTCCCTTCTTGGGTTACCTACCTGCTGGGGCTATTCCTCTGACGTACACTCAACATTGTCAGGATTCCTGGACCAGAGCCACTAACATCTAAGGACTGTTCCAGCCAAGCGTTTTTCACTCCTTGGGGAGTTTTTCCTTGGGATTTTTCCTTCTCAGTGCCAGTCCAGTCCGAAGTCTTCAGACAGCCCTGGCATCGGGTGAGGAGAGACCCTATTTGCATCACAGAAAGACGAATGAAAAGGAACCGATAAGAAGAAACCTAAAAGCTTGCAACGCCCAGCTTCCAAGACCAACATGTCACAGCTCCAGGAGCTGGTGGCGGCCATTCTGAACCTTTCTCTGGAGATTCAGTCCTTAAAGAATGACAATGTTGTTCTTAGATAAGCATTGGAAATGCAGGATGCCGATCCGCCTCTCCCAGCTAGTGCCCCTTCTGTGGATAAGTTTTATGGGGACCCAAAACGTTTGAAAGAGTTTCTGGAGGCCTGTACTGTTCAGTTTTCTTTTCATCAAGCTTCTTTTCAAAATGACAGAGCCAAGGTAGGTTTCATTGTGACTCATCTGGCATGGAGTGCACTGGCTTGGGCCACTAATCTTTTTTTTAAACATCTTAATTAATCGAAGGCATACAAGAACAAGGCATTGGTACATTACCCGAAGATGGGTCCTTATTGTCTGGCAGGATGTTGTGTGTCACCTGCATACTAGCTCTTCAGGGCGACGGCCGTTTGCAAGCCCTCAAGTGTTTTCTGGTCCCCCCCCCCTCTATCCCACCCCTCCTCTATACCCTCTATTCCCCCAACGTTCAAAAAACAACTTTCGGGATGTAGAGATCCAACTGAATGAGGTCTTTCGTAGGCAATCGAGTCCTGGTTTTTACTAAGTAGAAGTTCATCTGACGTGCATGCTCCTGAGTAGGCATGGCTTGAAATATTGGGCTTCTCTGTCCTTCTATAGGTCGTGAAAGGGTGACCATATGGTCAGGAACCTTAGATATTTTCCGGAATTAGGGCGCATATCTTCTCCATGGCCATTACACCCCAGATCTTGACCCACCATCAGGCAGTCTGTGGACCGGACTCGTTCTGTGCTAGGGTCATTCTCGCCACCGAAAGCAGATGAGTGATTAAAGAAGCACTGGACCCTGACATTACATATATCCCTTCTATGGGCACTCCCAGCAGAATGGTTTTTGGGGATATTGGTAGTTACACCCCTGTAATGTCTTTGATGTGGCCCAATTGTGACCATTTGCCCCCCTCAAATTGCGCAAACAAAAACCTCGGTTCCACCTTAATTCCTGGTTCACCCGCACTTATGTGACCTGCGCAAACAAAAAAGAAAAGCGGAGGTTGGAAAAGCTCACCTTCTCTAGTCAACAAAAATAACCTCACCACAGCCTCCCTTACCTACAAAGAAGCCATCCTAGGTGCAAAAAAGGAAGTGTTCCACAAAAGGATCATTCAAGCCCAAACCAAACACCAAGGAACTTGAGTCTTCAGTTTCCCCGCTTGATCCGTGCACCCCTGACACTGACATAAGGAAGCATGGTGGATTTTTAAGCTCCAAACACTAACCCAAGGCCTGAATGAGGGCAAGGTCACTTGGGAATAAAGAGAGTCCTTGAACACCGCTGAGGGCGCATGCTCGGCGGTACATACCTAAGACTGCACCAGAAAGGGACACTCCAGCAGGCCCCAGCATGTTTTCAGCCATTCACGGCCTCCTCCTTGGCGGCCGCGATTGCACGAGCTTTGTCATAACAACGCTACAGCCACCTGTGCTTTACGCATGCGCGGGACTATTTCCCACTAGTCCCTAGCGCATGCGCACCCGATCATTCACTGGTACAGCTCCCTCACGGTGGTAGGAAAGCTGTAGCCGCAACGGAGCATGAAGATAGATTCGGAATTAGCGATTCCATCACAGGTAAGCACTAAAGTATACTAGAGGCTCGCTTTAAAAGCCTTATTCCTAGATGGCTGACTTTCCCCTCCTGCTACCCACCGTGTGCTAATTTTGGCACCATTTTGTTTACTCCCTGCAGCTCTTTACTGTGACCTTCATGAAGTGCTGACAGCCAGCCTCAGCCTGCAGCACGCCAGTTCTTCCACACCCCAACCGGCCGACTGGGGACCTATCCATTAGGACTCCCCTCTAAGGTATTACGGGTTTTGAGGTTTCTCTGCACCGCAGTGACACACTAACACAATGCTTTAATGGTGCTTTTGTCTGTGTTTTTCTACTTGCATTTTTAAGAGCTACACCCCGTGAGGTGACCCTTCCTACTACACAAGGGACCACCAAACACCCTCCCATGTAGGTGCACCCACCTTGTACCAGCCGAACCATCCCTGCACGTGGATGCGAGGTTCCTAAAGTTAGACAGGATCCCACCCCACCGCGGCGAAGTCCGACGGCTCTCTACCACAGGTTGGCCCCCCCGCAGCTCCTCCCTTTTTTAACAATTCAGATTATGACTGTTTGTGTTGGTATTACAATATCAATATCTTTTACTCAGATTGCATGCCTAGGCAGCAATACTTTATCATGTTAGCATTTTTTGCTTTTTAAATAGGTATTGAGGCCTTATTTAAGTTCTCATTCCTTACCTTTTCTTCTTTTCCTTGTGTTCTTCCCTTACATCATACAGAGATTTCCAAACCGGAGGCCCAGACAAAGGCGTTCCATTCTCCAGCCGAAACGCCCCAAGGCCTACCACTTTATGTGCCCTTTTTGACCTTTACAACTTGATAGGGGGCCCCTCCCCCTGGCGTAGACCGATGGTTTTGGTCCTCTGCTCCTGCAATTCAATTGACACTCTGATTGGATTGTTCTGTTCCCCCGCCCCCAAAATACAGCTGGGTAACTTGTGTACCTAACCGTACTAGTGGTCTTACAAATTGGGCTATTCTGTGTTACAGAACAATTGAATAACTTGTTGATAGAACGAAAAAAATCCTGTTTTTTCCTTTTCATTGTGCACAAATATGTTTTTTTGCACCACTAATTGATACTAACCCGCTCACTTTGTGATTTCTGAAAAAGCGAGAGTATCCATTGTTTAATTGTTTTTCCTACCATTGGATTTATGTTTCTTTTTCTGTTTAGTAATTAGCCAGCTATGGCTTATGATTTCTTGGTTAATATAGAAAATCAATAAATTGAATTCAAGTACAATTAAGAACTTTGTGCCTTCTTCTTTCACGCTTGATGACCTGGTAATACATGTAAAGCATATTTGGCTTACTATTTTGAAGCACTACCCTGAAAGTTTTTACAATAGAACTATTTAGACACCCCAGCATTAGGACAGTGTCTGTAAGTGAATCTGTGGAAGGAGCCTTTTCTGTTCCCAACATTCAAAAGGCACTGCTTGACAAAATTGCCTTGCTCCAAGCCAAAATGAACACTTAAAAAAGCTACCTTTCCGACTCAACGGGTAATCCCCCCGTCTTACAAAACCCCCTCACCCAAACACTCCTTCAAAATGTTAGCTTCTCACCCCTTACCATCAAGGAAGTCAAAAATATTATCACAAAGCTCAAGCCTTCGAATTGCCAAGGTGACGCTTGCACTGCACCGGTCATAAAGGAAGCCGCACATGATCTCGCCCCATTCATTACTTCATTCATTAATGCCTCCTTCAAATTGGGCACTGTACCCGACAACCTCAAGGATGCATGAGTCATCACTGTAATCAAAAAACCTAATCTCGATCCCAGTAACCCCTCCAACTACAGGCCCATCACCACAGTGCCATACCTACTCAAAATTCTGGATCGAGCGGCCCATCTCCAAATCCAGGACTACCTTGAATCCAACAATCTATTAGGGCTTAGACAATCCAATTTCCGTCCCAGACATGGTACGGAGACAGCCTTAATTGATTTGAAAACCCAAATCGAGGATCTGAAAGACAAGGGCAAACAGGCGCTCCTGCTCCTCCTTGATTTCTCAGCAGCCTTTGATTTGGTTGATCATCAAATCCTCTGCCACCACCTCAAGATTGCGGCTCACTTCTCTGACGCAACCACATCCTTGATCAGCTCTTTCCTGGCAAACCGAACCATGAGGGTCTTCTCTTCCCTAGCCGCAGCCGATCGAGCTCACGTCCCATGCGGAGTCCCACAAGGATCTTGTGCATCTCCCACACTTTACAATGTGTTTACTAAACCGCTCTTTGATATACTTGACCATCTGGGTGTCTCCTACACTAATTATGCGGATGACACCCAGCTACTCATCCCTATCACTGGCGACTATGTAACCGATGCCAAAGCACTCAATGCCGTCTACACTGTCATCCAGGCCTGGATGGCACATCATGGGCTCTGCCTTAATGATGAAAAAACAGAGTTAATCATTCTAGGCTCTCAATCCAAACTCACTAAACTTGACCCCAAATACAAATCCTTTATTATTGACGGGAACGATATCAAAGTCTCTAACGCCACAAAAACACTTGGAATATACCTAGACTCTACTCTGTCCCTCAGTCGACAAACCAATGCAGTTGTCTCAGCGTCATCTTATACCTGTAAACTGATCACAGTGTGACACCCCTTTTTGACAACGGGCTGTCTGATCCGAACCTCATGATGTCCAAAATCGACTATAGCAACGCCCTCTACTTAGGGACCAGTCAAAGAAACCTTGATAAACTCCAGGTCACGCAGAACAACGCCATAAGGGCAGCTCTCAACGTACCCAGGCGTTCTCACATCTCCAACACTAGACGCAACTTGCATTGGCTACCCATCACTCATCGCATATCCCTCAAAGCACTCGTTCTAACCCACAAGGCCCAGAACAATGCAGCCCCTGCCTACTTATCCACACGCTTTACACAACATACAGCAACCAGACCCCTGAGATCTGCTCAGGCTCACACACGGACTAGTCCCAGTTTCAAGCTACAGACAGCCGGAGGTTCTAGCTTCCCAGTCCTTGCTGCTAAGCTCTGGAACACCCTACCCAATGCTCTTAGAAACGTTCCATTCATATATTCCTTCAAAGCTAAAACCAAACTGTGGCTACATGAACGGGATGCCCTGGCCACCTCTCTATAATCCATACAGCCCCTCACCGACTGTTTATACTGTATACTTGGATCCGTTCCGATCCTCTCTATGCTATGTTCTGAACTATATGTAAATATGTGTAAAATGTATAATGTATCTATTTGCTGTAACTTGTAACTGCCTCTTAAAGCATGCGCCCAGATGCCCCGGGGCAAGGTGCGCACTACAAATAAAACAAATACAAATATTTCTTTCCAGAATGTGTTTGCTTTGGGGCACGTCCACCACATGTGGAATAGGTTGCCTCTCTCTCTACATTTCCTCCAGCAATTGGGCGAGTAGGACTTGTTGATTTTATGTATCCGGTGGGGGGATAAATACCATCTGAGGCATAATTTATATGCAGATTCTTGAATCGTGGTGCATCTGGAGGTACCATGGGCTCTTGCCCAGATTCGATTCCATTCCTGCTCGGTTATGGATTCTCCCAAGTCCCTTTCCCAGCTCACTTTATATGGGAGCACGTCTTCCGGTTGTGCCTTGATGAGTAATCTGTAAAGTCTGGTCACTCCCTTCGACGTCTGACCCTCCTGTAGGGTCAGTTCAAGCCCTAATGGGGTCCTCGTGCCCGCCTGCTTCACTGTTGGGTGAGTTATCCAGTGCCTAATCTGTGTGCATCTATAACATCTTTTTTCTTCCAGGCCGAATTTCTGCTGGCATTCCGTGAAGAGCATTGGGGAACCATTATTATACAGGTCTTGCAGAGTCAGTGTGTCGGCTCCTGTCCATCCTTCCCAGAACTTTTTTTGGAGGCCTGGTGAGAAGTCCGGGTTGTGCATAAGCGGAGTGCTGGGGCCTAGCCCTCATGAGATTCCCTTCCTTTTCCGGGCTTTGACCCATATGAGCAGGGACCATTTGGTCGCCTTCAGTAGGGGACCACCTTTCTCTCGATCCCCGGTTTTCAGGCTTAATAGAGCTTTTAGAGGGGTGGACGTGGCCGCTTGCTCGATTTGACACCAGCCTTTGTAGTTTTTGGGGTTTGCCCACCTTAACTTAGGTACTAGCTGCGCTGCCAGTATGTATCCGTTCACGTCCGGTACTCCCAGGCCACTGAGAATTTGTGGGCACGTCATGATGCGTTTCTGGATCCTTGGTTTCTTCCCTTGCCATTTTTACTGCTGTGATTTGGGCGAACCACGACAGTTCCCGAGTTTCCCATTTAGCATATCTTCCTGCAATTGTATCCATAGGGGGGTTATGTTCGCATTGTATAGTTTATTTGGATAGCACGTTTGGTGGATCCCCAGATACTCCAGTGAGTCTTCCACCCAGGGCACTGGGAAGTTCTTCTCCAGTTTCTTAATCACTTCCCTCTTCTCTGTGATTTTCATTGCCTTAGATTTGGAGAAATGAATGGCTAACCCGGAGACCTCTCGGAATTCCTGTAGTTGTGACAGTGCTCGGGGCATCGTTACTTCAGGGACTCTCGTGAAGAGCATAATGTCATCGGATTATAGCGTGATTTTATGGGCCGTCTGGCCGAACTTCATTCCCCCGATTTCCGCATCCTGCCTGAACCACGTGGCACATGGTTCCATTGCCATCGTGAAGATCAATGGGGAGAGTAGGCATCCTTTTCGCGTACCTCTGCAAACTTTGACATTCTCCGAGCTTTGGCCATTGAGCGTAAAACTTGTTGACGGAATTTGGTAATTAGCTAGCACCAAGTTCGTGAATTCTGAACACATCTGAAGCCTTCCAACACCAGTTCAAGGTAACGCCAGTCCATACTGTCGAATGCCCGTCTTGCATCTAGAGCAGCCACCGCGATTGCTTGTTGTGTTCGTCTCCCTGCATCTATTACATCTATTGCTCTTCTCACATTGTCCTGAGTGTGTCGGCCTGTGATAAATCCTGCTTGATCGTCGTGAATTATGTTCGGGAGGAACTTCATCAGTCTTGTTGCTAAGATTTGTGTATATAGTTTCGCGTTGGGGTTCAGCAATGCGATAGGCCAGTAGCTCGAGCACTCGTGGGGGCTTTCCCTGGTTTTAGAGAAGTATGGTCGTGGACCGCCCCATATCTGGCGTTACCCATCCCTCTTCTCGGATTGTGTTAAAAAGCTTCGACAGCGGGGCAAAGAGTTGCGTAAGAAAAGTTTTGTAGCCGTTGCTGAATCCGTCCGGGCCAGGGCTTTCCTCATCGGTAGCGCCGAGATTGCGACGCTGATCTCCTGCGCTGTGATCGGGCTTCCTAGATGTAACCTATCCTGTTCCGCGATCTGTGGCAGGGGGGTTGAGCGGATATAGGAGAGTTGTCGCTCCCGATCCAGGTTATGATATGATATGACATTTGTAACGCGCCTATACACAAGTGTTTCAAGGCGCGACGAGGCAGGGTGGGGGATCAAAGGGAGACAGATAACGATCCTACCAGTTCAGGTGTCATTCAGATCGACGAGATAGGGGGTGTTCTCTCCACACAGGAGGTCCTCATGGTATTTCATCATTATTTCCATTTTTTCTTGTTCCGCTGTGTGGGGATTGCCGTGCTTGTCGTGCAGTCGCCTGATGTAGTTTTGGGCCTTTCGTTTTCTCAGTTTAGCGGCCAGGAATCTATTTGCCTTGCCCCTGTGTATGTAATAGGACTGTTTGGCGTTTAATAGTGTCTGGGCCACTCGCTCGGCCATGTGGTTCTCGAGCTGAGCTTGGATCTTCCTGAGCTCTCGTAGGGACTTCCTTGTTTGTCGGGCCTTATGCTGGGTTTCAGCTTTCTTCACCTCTTTTTCCAGCTGTTGCGTTACCAAGGCTCTGTTCCTGTAATATGTTGCCGCTTGAGATATAAACTCCCCTCTAATCACCGCCTTCCGTGCATCCCGTACTCCCCCCCCCCCCCCCCAGCCCACTTCCTCATTATCATTTTCTTTGAAGTAAATAGTGCTTTCCATGTGGGCTCTTAAAGCTATATCTTTCAGGAGGAGTTCATTTAGCTTCCAGGGTGGCTTTTGCTTTCCCCCTCCTGCGCCCGAATCCACCCCCACCATAACCTGAGCGTGGTCCGAACAGTATTCCACCCCTATGTCTCCCATCGTTATCTGGGGGATTAGAACAGCCGATACCAGGATCATATCTATCCTGGAATAGTCTAGGTGAACAGCCGAGTAATGGGTGTACTCTCCTATTTCCTCGTGGAAGAATCGCCAGGTATCTATAACCCCTAACTCTCTAAAGAGGCGCCCTAGTGCCTGCCTATTCTTTTGGTCCGCAGCCGTGGGGGGGGGGAGAGTCTTATCTAACGCCGGGTCCATAACGCAATTAAAGTCCCCGCCTACTATCAACTGGCCCTCGCACCAGCTGCCCAGCTGGCCCAATAGGTCCAAGATTAACACATCCTGCTGTTAATTGGGGGCATAAATGGCTAGAATTGTGTACACGCAGCCCTTTATCATCCCTTTGACTTATAATTAACCAGGATCCCGTTTTGAACTCCCTGGACTTATTCATTCAAGCCTTCAAGAGAATGTTTGATCGGCCTGATCTAGTATACACTGTACAGGAGGATCTCCTTGATTTTCATCAAGACAACATGGACATTTTAGCCTATACTACTAAATTCCGACAAATGGCCCAACAAGCTAACTGGTCTAATGAAGCCTGTATGACCTTGTATCGTCGGGGTCTTTCTGGAGGATTTGAAAGAAGAGGTCTCCATTGTCCCAACACCTACCAGCCTTGAAGCTTTAAAGGGATGGTCTAGTAAACATTTTTATTTAAAAAATAGATAGGCCACATAAAAAAAAAATACTAGCATCCTCCGTTTTAAAACTTCCACGGGGAGCCCGAGAGCCACAAATGGAAAAGCAGATTCAGGCAGACAACGCGGCATTGCGGAAAACAACCGCGTTGTGTCTGCCTGAATCTGCTTTCCCATTTGGGGCTCTCGGGCTCCCCACGGGAAATGGGAAAGCAGATTTAGGCAGACAACGCAGCATTTAGCATTTCCCATTTGGCATTTCCCATTTGATTTCCCAAAAAAAAAAAAGCCAGAGAGCCCCAAATGGGAAATCAGCTGCAGGTAGAAACACTACGCGGCATGCTTCAAAAGCGACCGCAAACATAAATACAACGTTTTTAAAGCTGCGGTTTTATTTCTAAGTTTTCCGGGCTCCTCCAGCCCGGAAAACTTAGAAAAAAAACGCAGCTAGTGCTTATTTTTTGTAAAAAAAATAAATAGCACTTACCGAGATTCAGCTGCAGCTTTCCTGCTCTGGTCACCAGTCCGCGTCCTCAGAGTCCCGGCACTAATGAAGGGAAAGCCACCCGCGGTAGACTTTGTTTACTACAGCTGGCTGGCTTTTCCATCATTAGTGCCGCAAAAGCAAAAGCCAGCACAGGAGGGCCTCCATTTCACAAAATGGCTGCGCCCCTGTGCTTGCTTTTTCGAATTTTGAGCTTGAATAGCTCAAAATTTTACATAGGAAGTTTTAAAACGGTGGATGCTAGTATTTTTTTTTTATGTGGACTATCCATTTTTTAAATAAAATTTTTTACTAGACCATCCCTTTAATCCAACTGGTAATACAGATTGATTTCCGTATCAAGGAGCGTAAGGCAGAGAGAAGAAAGAGTAGAAATAGTCCCAGGAATGTTCAGCCTACACAGACTTCAACTGAACCAACCCGAGAGCCTCCAGAGCCAATGCAGATAGGTACTGCCAGGGGACCTCTGTCTGCTGAAGAAAGTCACTGTCGACAGACCCAGGGACTATGCATGTACTGCGGTTCTTCCTCACATTCATCTTCGCAACTGCCCTTTGGCCCCCCAGAAAGAAGGAAAACTACACCCGACGGTCTTAAAATCTTAAAAGGGACACAGATCCGGGAGCAATTGATGAGTCCCACGACACCTGGCTTTGTTTCCATCCGTTCAGCAAACATGGATCAAAACCATCTGCTGGTCCTTTCAGTAACTGTAACGCTCACCTGGTATCCACGGGGACGTCACTCAGCCTGTTCTGACCTCTCACGACCTCAAACCCTTCCCTGGAGTCTACTCGACTGAAGGCTGGGCCTTGTTTTCTTGGAAAGTGTGCTCTCCGTCCTGCTTTAAGCGCAGGGGCGCGTTGATTGATGCAGGCTCGTTGCTGCCTAGTTACTTCACTGGCAAGAGTCCGACAGGTAAGTATGAGTCTTTTGAACAGTTCTCTAATTTCGTTCCTTTCCTTCCGTAGAGGATGGCCGGCGTCCGGGGATGGCGACGTACTGCTGAGATGAGGAGCGCTGAAGGTGAGTGAGAACGCGATGCGACCCTTTCGTATTTGTATTGAACTGAGTTATTTTTCTGTCTTTTAGGTGCCGCAACGTTTTCAGCGTAGATGCCGGTTATGAAGAAGAAATGCGGTGAGTAAGCGCGGTATGCAGCGCCTCTAGATGTTTCCACGCTAACCTGGAGTGTCTTTTCTCTCTTGCAGATGGATGAGAAGTTCCAGAGACAGAGTTCCCCCAGAGCGGCTGGGATTCAGGTAGGCGTTTGAAGCTCGTACAGTCTTTAAAAATAAGCGAAGATTTGCTGAATGCTTACTAATGCCTTTTTTCTGTTCTTTTCCCTAGGAAGCGGCGTGCCATGATGGGAATGACACCGCCGAAGATGCCCGCAGAACAGAAGAAGCGATGAATGATGGGCAGAAGCGCTGCAAGGTAAGGCTGTTCCTAACAGTGTTCTTGTTCTTGCAGGAGCTGAGCGCAGAAGAAAGATGCAGGCCTACTGGAGACCGATCCGAACACGGTGAGTGTCACGCTGCAGGTGCAGAAAACACAAAGCATGTTTCTCAGCCTCGGCGTGGCTTAAATAGTCTCTGGGTATCCCAGGTGTCTCTGGGCTGAACCACACCCAAAAGACTAGACTGCATATGCAGTTCTGGGAACCGAAATATGTGGGGGCATCCATCTTGTCCCCATCAATGTACTACAAGTCCAATCCCCAATGTTATCCTATGGGGGCGAGTGAGTTTGGTGCCACAAGCGCCAAGTCTGACTCCAAGTGGGTCTTTGGAGGGATGGAGAGGCCCTTGAGGGCCATGTAGGTGATTGTGGCCTGGCTCAGCCTGACATCTTGGAGGGCTGGGGACATGAGGGGCAGGAATCATGATAGTAACCCTCCAATTACTGGAGGACTGGTTCATTGAGGGGCCTGCCATGCTGGATTCCGGGGCAGCAGGCCTCTTTATGGATGCCACCTGGGCCGCAAGAAACAAGATTCCTCCATCTACCAAGAATGTTCTTGTGTCGGTAGAAGGTGTTGATGGTCGAGAATTGGTCAGTGGTCCTATTATTCACAACACCGCCCTCTAATTAATGTGGATACATCATTATTCTGAAACACACATTTATGACATCATACAAATGGTTCATTTCCCTTTGATATTTGGAATTCTTTGGTTGATTAACCATAATCCTTACATAGATTGGAGGGCATGCAATGTTTTTCTTGGGTCTTAACATTGCATGAATCATTGTGTTCAGGAGAAAAGGCATGTGTCCCTAATAGCTATACCTACCTCCAGCCCTCAGAAAGATAAACGAGCATTGTGCACCACCATACCTAATCACTACCAGGGCATCCAGAGTGTTCCAAAAAGACAGAGTGCAATCTTTGCCTCCACATCGCCCTGCGGATTGTGCCATTACTCTACTTCCTGACACCAGTGTTCCTTTCAATCGTATGTTCAATCTTACCCCGGTAGAAAAAGAAGCATTGAAGCTGTACTGCAGGCAGAATCTGGCTAAAGGCCTCATCAGGGAATCGGTGTTCTCTGCAGGCGCACCGCTGTTCTTCATCCCGAAAAGAAACACCTTGGAGCTGCGGCCCTGTTTGGACTTCCGAGGCCTAAATGCTGTTACTGTTAAGGACAAATATCTGCTTCCTCTCATACCCCAAATCATTGATGAGGTGCGCTCAGCAAAGATTTTCAGTAAATTAGATCTGAGAGGAGCGTATCATTTAATACGCATAAAAGAAGGTGAAGAGTGGAAAACGGCATTTAGGACACCATTCGGTCACCTTGAATATGCAGTGATGCCATTCTGACTAGCCAATGCACCAGCAGTATTTCAACATTATATGGACCATTTGTTCGCTGATCTTCTCTTTCATTACGTAATCATCTATTTAGATTACATCTTGGTGTATTCACAATCCCGATCAGAACATGTCAATCATGTCAGAAAGGTACTCTGTCGTCTACAAAACAACCTGTTAGGGAGAATTCTCTGTTAAGGCTAATTTCCCAAACCTAGTGAGTACCACAGCAGCTTTGCTGGATTTTTGGGCTTTATTTTTTTCTCCTGCTAAGAGTGAGACTCTTTTTCTCCCCCTCTTAGACATGATTTGAGAATGTTCTTTGACTGTGAATGTGTTTTATGGGCTATGGGGTCTTTTTCTCCATAGGGCTGCATGTGTTTTTGGTATGTGTGTTACACAGCACCCTCAGTGCAGTAACACAGGGGTGTCATAGTAACCCCCAAACATAGACTACATACCATGGGACTGACTACCGTCTCCCAGGGCATGTAAAGTCACCATTGGCTTTACTAGTCTTAAATTGTGAACAGAACCAGTACTGGTAGGGGTAATTCGATTGCCCCTGGGTCTTTTTTCCAAGGGCGCACTGTCCAGTCCCCCCTTGTCGAGTTTCTGGCTGGTGGCAGTGGATACCATGTGAAATATTCCACCGGAATATTTCTTATGGGACTTTCCCATTGTTTTAAACGCACCACTTTTTGGTGCAATGTTAAAGATACCGCCGGGTTATTTATTTAATATTAATTCCCCGGTTGGGTCTTTTTGCCAGGACTCGGTTTTAAAATGGCGTTTGTGTTCGCCTCTGAAACTCTAACCCAAGCCGAGCCCTTTGTTCCACGTTTTGGCGGGCTTCTGCACAGAAGCCATCCAAATGGTGCCCCTCTGTCTGGGGTCTACAGGATGTGTGGGGGGGGCATTAGGCACCCTGGACTGAGTTGCCTTGGCAACTCAAGTCACACTCTGTGTGATTGGCCCAGTGGTGAGCCACCCGGCTCACCACTTAGCATGTGGAAGTGACAGCTAGGCTGTTGAATGGGGGTTTTTCTGCATAAAAGCAGGGATTCGGGGACTGGAACTTCAGAAGTCGCCACAGGACCTAAAGTATCCAAAGAGGGGAGAAGCTGAGCCATCTACGACGCCGACACCACCGGTGGAGCCCTGCTGTACGAACTCACCACTTCCCCAACGACAGAGGAGATCTTCTTCCAGGATAGTCTTCTTCCCTTTGACCTGGTGGGACCAACCAGTCGCCTTTTTCGCCTTCCTGGTTGTCTCGTGGTCAAATCACCCGTGCCAAGCACCCCGGCGGCCGGATAGCCACGCTTCACCACTAACCGTGAATAAAAGGGTCATACCTTTTAATCGTGAACTCCGCGGCTGGTTTCTTCCCTGGCAGTGCAACGACCTCCAGCTTTCGTCCTCGTCGAGATCATCTCTTCCTCTGGTCGAAGCCACGACTTGCACCCGCTGCCAGGAACAACTGCCACCGCTGGAGCTTTCTCACCATTTCAGGTACTGGGCCTCATTACGACCCAGGCGGACTTCGCGGTGCTAAATGCACCGCGAAGCATGGCGGAAAGCCGCCGATAGCGCCATGGGGGTTGGCGGATTTACCGCCCCATTCCGACCTCGGCGGAGCGGTAAATCCCCAATCCCCATTCTGCCCTTCCCCATTCCCATTTTCGCCCCATAGGGTATAATGGGAGTGGGGAAGGAGTTAATTACGCCACCGTAAAATACGGTGGCGTAATTAACAACGAGGTCCCGTAGCGCCATGGTTTTCTCCGGCTGGTAAAACCAGGCGGAGAAAACCTCCATGGCGCTACGGGAACTCGTAGTATGGCGGAGAGGTACGCCATGCACTACGCTGGCGTAATACCCTCTCCGCCAGGGTCCTAATGAGGCCCACTGTGTCCCACCTGGTCTCCCTTGCAACTGATTGTCCAAGGTGTCACGTAAATCCTTGACCTTCCAACTGGGGTGACCTCAGACCTGCTAAACTTTGCCTTTCTGAACTGCTCCTACCTCTTTTGACATTTTCTGCAAAGACTTTTGAGTGCATTTCCACTGTGTGATCTTGGGAACATTTCGCCGTGCTCTCTCCAAAAGTGGGCCTGGTCTATGAAGCTATGAAGTTTTGGCTCTACAGTGGACCCTGCCTTTCTTGACTTGCTGTGGTTTCTTAAAAGTGTTGGTGCTGTGTTATTTCCATACTCTGCCTTTTCTCTCCCTTTTTAACGAATTATTGGAGTGCCATCTAGGGTTACGCGCCCACCTCCGTTTTGCTAATAAGTGGTGTCTTAACCTAGACTTGTCGAATAATTAACTAGGGAGGTGTATATACTTATAGTGACTGTGTTTGAACTTACCTGATATATTAGTGCCAGTGTATTTTTATAGGTGTTTTTAAATAAATTATTATATACTTGTATACCAAAGCTCTGGTCAGTGTTTGCTTGTTCTACTGTATTTTTAGCCCTATTGTGTATACTCTATATACTGCCTAACTCTTCTTGAGAGAAGTCTGACTGCTCAGCCACAGCTACCAGGTAGTAGGGTGGTGGGTGGTGTAGACTGCTACCAATTGGGTTTACTGCTTACTCCTGTTGTCTTTTTGCAGTGGTCCCTAAGGGCACTGCACAGGTTTCTGCCTAACACAACCACCTACAAGTGAAACCAGAGAAGTGTGTGTTTGAAGCCACTACTGTACCCTATCTGGGTTACATATTGTCACCTGAAGGCGTTTCCAAGGATCCTCAAAGTTTCAGCCATTCTTCATTGGAAAAGGCCGAAAGATGTGAAAGTAGTGCAGAGCTTCCTAGGCCTAGCGAACTTCTACAGGAAATTCATACCTTCTTTTTCACAGATGATACTTCCCATCACTAACCTACTAAAGGAAAATGCTCCTTTTATCTGGAACAAGGCCACAGAAACAGCTTTCAAGTCTCTTCAACTAGACTTCACCTCTGCACCGGTTTTGATCCCTCCAGATCCGCACCAGATGTTTATTGTGGAGGCTGATGCCTAAGAAGGGGCAATAGGAGAAGTCCTTAAACAACTGTCAACTGTGGACCAGAAAGAACATCCAGTGGTGTACTACTCAAAAACCCTGACGTATTTCGAAAGATATTACTCGGTCCTTGAGAAAGAGTCATTGGCCCTTAAAATGGCTTGTAAAGAATGGAGACACCATTTGTTAGGAGCCCAGCAGGAACGGAAGCTGAGAACAGATCACCAGAACCTCACTCTTTTACAATCATTTGAGTGCAGACACAGCCTTCAAGCTTGCTGGGCGTATTTTTTCTCCCAGTTCCAGTTTCATCTAATATTTATTCCTGTATCAGAAAATACCATTGCAAATGCTTCATCACGCAAAGAGGCCCCTTTTAATAAGGCCGACAAACAAGTTACTTTCTGACCTGGTAATGTTCTTTCGATGGGATGTTCTGACGACGTATTCCACTTCTATGACAGGTAATCACCACAGCTGTGCTGCTTCGGAACATTTTCGGCGTCTGCGTCCTGCGTCGATGACGTCGATATGCTGTCCTCGAGGGCTTCCGTCGAGCTGAAGTCACCGGATGTTACAAGTAGGACGCACAACGCCCGTAGCCTCAGTTGTAGTTTTTCCCAGAACGTGTGGCACTAATCTTCTGCCAGTATGACTACAGAAAGCCTTGCGGAAACGAAAGCTGCATTCGCATATGAAATTCTGTAGAGGGGCAGGTAGGGAGGGAGCGATGTGGAATACGTTGTTGGAACATCCCATCGAAAGAACGTTACCAGGTAAGAAAGTAACTTGTTCTTCGAAGGGATTGGTTCCGCCGACATATTCCAAATCTATGACAGGCTCCCAAAGCAGTACCAACGTAAGGAGGTGGGAAAAGAATTTAGAATTTTAGAATGCCCAATTAAATTGCAGAATAGAGGACCGCCTTGCCAAAAGCCAAATCTTGTCCATGGATAAAATCCAGGGAGTAGTGTTTTACAAAAGTATGGACAGAGGCCCATGTGGCTGCTTCACAAATGTTACGAATGGGAACACCCCTCTGCAGGGCAGTAGAGGCAGCCACACCCCTAGTAGAATGGGCCTGTAAGTCTACCGGAGGGTCCGTACCCGCCAAGCGGTAACATTCAGAAATTGTCAAGATAATCCATCTAGACAAAGTCTGCTTAGTAACAGCTTGTCCCAAACACCTTCCAGCGTATCCTACAAAGAGCTGATCGTCCACTCTGACCCGGGCACCTGGAAAGGAGACTGTGGGAACACATTAGTGAGCCCTTTCAGAAACTGAGAATTCAAAGGAATTTTAAAATAAGAAAACTCCTCAGACGAGCGCTTAAACATGGACAGCGCCGCCAGGTAACCTTTAATGGTACCCACTTGCAGGCCCTTGTGGGCCAACGAAAGCAAAAAAGAGAGAACAGGAATGGCACATGAAAGTGGATCCACATTCTTAACCCTGTACCAGTCGCAGAACTTTCTTCAACGGCAACGGTACAGGGACTTCGTTGCAGGCCTTCTGGCCGAAAGCAACACCTCCATCACGTCTTCAGGGAGGACCCAATCCTTATACCTCAACCTTTCAGAAGTCAAGCATGAAGGTTGAGGGACTTGACCTCTGGATGGAGAACCTGACCCTCCTCCCGTGAGAGCAGATCGTCTTGGTAGGGAAGACGGCGTGGAGGGCAGATGGATATGTCAAGAAGGTCCGGATACCACGTTCTCCTGGCCCATGCCGGAGCAATGAGGATCATTCGGGAACCGAACCTCCGTGACCTCCGCAGCACTTGCAGAATGGTGGGGACTGGAGGAAGCACCTACAGCAGTGGGAAGGAACACTCCACCCCAAACGCATCCCCTGAGGCTCCTTTTGGAGGAAATTCCCGCAAGAAGAATCTTTCGCACTTCCGGTTGACACTGGTGGCGAAGAGATCTTCTTGTGGGGTCCCCCAAAGGGCGAAGATCTCCAAGAGAATCTCCTGAGCCAGTTCCCACTCGTGAGAGACCGTGCTCTGCCTGCTCAGAGCGTCCGCCGCTGTGTTTTCGTCTCCGGCCAGATGAACTGCCGAGATCGAAATTTCCTGCTGGATGGTCCAGAACCAGAGCTGCATCGCCTTTCTGCACAGAGGAGAGACCCTGCCCCCCCTTTTTGTTGAGGTAGTGCATGGCCACTGTATTGTCCGTCAGAATCAGGACAGTCTTCCCCCGCACAGACGGCAGAAAAGCCTTCAGGGCTAGCCCGAAGGCCCTCAGCTTCAACAGATTGATATGGAGTCTGGACTCCGACGGAGACCAACGACCGTTGACTGTCAACTCGTTGGCATGAGCTCCCCATCCTGTGAGGGATGCGTCCGTCACGATCGTCACCTCCGGCCAGGTTAGCCAAAAAGGAGCCCCCTTCATCAGATTGCCTTCGACGGCCCACCACAAAAGATCCTGGGTGACCGAGGGCAGCACCTGAACGGGATCAGACATCCTGCCGGAGGACTGTGACCACTGCATCTTGAGAGCCCACTGCAGAGATTTCATCCGCCGCTTGGCCTCTGGCACCAGGAGAATGCAGGATGCCATGAGGCCGAGCAACCTCAAGAACTCGAACACCGGGAGACTCTGGGCATGCTGAAACTTGTTCACCATCTGCAGAATGCGATGAGCCCTCACCTCTGGAGGAAAACACAGTCCCAGGGATGTGTCGAGCACTGCTCCGATGTACTGGAGCCGCTGGGTAGGTGCCAAGTGGGACTTCTTTAAGTTGAGGGAGAAGCCCAGTCTGTGAATGGAGTGGCAGGTGACTGACAGATGATCCAGGACTTGCTCAGGAGAGCGCGCCCTGATCAACAAATCGTCCAGGTAGGGGTAGACATGAATCCCCCCCTTCCTGAGATACGCTGCCACCACCACCACCACGAGCTTGGTGAAGACTCTTGGGGCGGAGGCCAATCCGAACGGCAGGACCCGAAACTGAAAATGCGAGTCGCCAACCGCAAACCTCAGGTACTACTTCTGCTTGGGATGAAACGGCACATGAAAGTAAGTGTCCTTGAGGTCTAGAGACACCAACCAGTCCTGAAGTTGAAACCACGCAAGTCTATGATGGGTCTCAATCCCCAGTCTTTTCGGGATCAAAAAATATGGGGAATACCATCCCTTGTTCCTCTCCGCTACAGGCACCAGTTCTATGGCGCCTTTCTCCAGCAGGGATTTGATTTCCTGAGCAAGGAGCGGATCCGGACTCTTCAAAGAGAGATTCCCTGATGGATTGATGTGAGGCCTCTGCCGGAAAGGAAGACAGTAGATGTGGGCTATGATCTCCAGAACCCACACATCTGAAGTAATGGCACGCCTTTCTGCAAGATGCTGCGCCAGCCTTCCCCCAACCGGCGAACCATGGGACATGGCCTCATGACTGAGCTGAAGAGGCTGCGGCAGTGCCTGAGGGAAAAGAGGCAACTGCCCGAGCGGCCTTGGCACCTCGAGTACCTTGTTTTCCACCTCTGGTACTCCTACGGTGGCCCCTTTGACTTGCAGCTCCCCTCGATCTACCAAAGGAAGAGTAGTATTGAAAGGAATCACCCCTCCATTGCTGTCCCCTAGGACGAAAAGGCAGAGGTTCGCGAACTGCAGAGCTCAACGACCTTGATGCAGCTTTGGAGGTCTGCAACCTCTCAAGGCTCTCGTCAGCCTTGCTGCCGAACAGATGGACACCATCAAAGGGCATGTTGAGAAGCCGGGCTTGTACGTCAGGAGCAAACCCAGACTTCCGTAACTACGCAAATCTGCGCACCACAGTGCTCGCTGCCATGGACCGGCTGACACAGTCTGCCATGTCCAGACCTGACTGAACGGATTCACACATGGCATGCTTGCCATCCTGAACGAGGGCAAGAAAACCATCCCGTTCGGGAATATGTTCAGCCGCCAAAGAGACACAATTCCACAGAGTGTGAGTGAAATGTGCCAAGGCACACACAGAGTTGGCTGCCTGTAAAGCCATACCCCCCTGAAGAAAAATGTCTTCTCCCAGCCATCAAAACGTTTGTCGTCCCTATAAGGAGGGATGGTTGGGTACAACGCCTGCTTTGCTGGGGCTGTAGCCACCTACACCACCAAACTCTCCGCAGTGGGGTGCGTAGTCAAGTAGCCGGGGTCGCTACTGTCTGGACGGTATTATTTTGGCAACGACTTACTTACAGACGGGAGACTCTGCGGAGCAGTCCAAGCCGCCGCCGCCACCCTTCTCTGTAAAATGGGAGCACAGGGTCAGTGGGTGGACCTTGGTCAAGGATATCTGTCAGGTCATCCTGCAGAAAATCCACTGGTGGCTAAGACCACCCCAAGTACTCCGTCACCCTCGACATGAGTCGTCTGTACGAAGATTCAGCATGCGTAGCAGGATCAGGCCTGCCAAACTCAACCTCCGGGCAGGTATCAAGACTACTGGCGTCGTGCAAAGACTGACGCAGGTCTTCCAACTGACTATGACCAGATAACAGGTCATCAGGAACCACATCAGGAACCAAACCTTCCTCACACCCTTCATCCACCTCAGAGATGTAATCCAGAGGCTGGAATAAATCCCTGGATGAGGGCACAGAAAAAGGCTCAAATACAGGCCTTACCGACTTCTTCAGGGCCTGCCTCAGAGTTTCCAAAGATGCACGGGGTACCTCCGGTAAAGCCTCCAAAAAAGTCATTGAGGGTTGCCGACAAAAAAAATCGGCGTCGAGCGTGGCGCTGATGGCTTCGACACAGACCTCGAGGGTGGTGATCCGAGCATGTCCTACGACGGCCTTGGTGCCGATGGCGTTGAGGACTTCCTCAGAGGCGGAGCCTCGAGAGAGTCCCTCGATGGACATGGCGCCGATGGCATCAATGTCTTCTTAGAAGACCTCATAGGCTCTACCAGTCTCGAGGTCGTCGAGGACCAGGACCTGGAGCGGGCATGGCTAGAGCGATCCACCTTGTCTGACCGGGACATCGAAGGTTCCCGGTGATCGTGCTGACCGCCCGAGCCCGAAGGCGTGCGAACGGTGGCCCTAGCGTATTCCTTGCCGGCTTCTCTCGAAGGCGTGGACGGAACGGAGGAATGCTTCGTACGACAAGCTACCCGCCGTCTGGCGGAGTCCTTGGACGAGGAAGGCGACCGTGACGGCGCTTCCGCAAGTGCCTCGAAGAGGCAGGGGAATGGCGGGAACCACTCCGGGACCGAGACCCCTTTGACTTATGCCGACGATGCTGAGAGTCACCCCTCGAATCGTCGGTCAAAAGCCCAGCGGATTTCGACTTTTAGGGCTTGGAAACCCTGCCAATCGACAGCTTCTTCTTTCGCTCCCGCAAGGCCTTTGACGTCAAGACTGGCATTCATCGCAGTCATCGGTGGTGTGGTCCTCGCCGAGGCACCAGAGGCAGACGTTGTGCGGGTACATAAGTGACATCTTGGAACCGCAGTCCCGACACTTCTTGAATCCCCACCGCGGGGTAGAAGAAGAAGAAGAAGACATGATAATTTCACAAACCAAGTTCGAAGAACCGAGGTGCGCCGAGATCTCCGAAGCGAACATGTTGGCGGAAAAAACGGAACTGAGGCTACGGGCGTCGTGAGTCCTACTTATAACATCCGGTGACGTCAGCTCGACGGAGGCCCTCGAGGAAAGCGTATCGGCGTCATCGACGCAGACGCCGAAAATGTTCCGAAGCAGCACAGCTGTGGTGATTACCCGTCATAGATGTGGAATACGTCGGAGGAACCAATCCCTTCGAAGGAGCCTTACAAGAAGATATTTCCAGGTACCTCTTTTGTTTGCATTGTACAAACCCTTTTCCAGGACGTTCATAATGCTTATTCGGGTTCAGACCCTTGGTTGCTGAAATTGGAAAGATATGACAGTCTATGGTTTTTGGGCTCAGCCTTATATATCCCTACAGCCTTACGGAAAAGAATCGTATTATGTGCCACAGTTCTAGAATTGCGTGTCATAGAGGCATAAAAACCACCTTGCAACTGACCAACACTATTTCTGGTGGCCTCATCTATGGGATCATGTGAAAAAATATTGCCGTTCTTGTGTTGTGTGCGCTCAGGTCAAGACACCTCGACAAAGACCTCCAGGCAAACTACTTCAACCTTCCCTTGCTTCTCACCCATGGGAAAAAATAGGTACTGACTTTATTGTAGACGTACCTTCCTCTAAGGGCTGCACCGTTATCATGGTAACGGTGGACACGTTTTCCAAAATGGCACACTTCACATCATGTGCAAAGATTCCCTCCGCCTTGGAAATGAGCAAACTATCTTCAGGATTCACGATCTCCTGAAATCGATTATATCAGAATGCAGATCTCAATATAAGTCTAGGTTTTGGAAATCCTTTTGTGCAGTCCTAGGAATAAAAAGTTGCATGCCATCCATGTACCATCCCCAGTCAAATGGCAGCACGGAATGCACCAATCAAACCCTGGAACAGTAACTCTGCTGTTTCGTTTCTGCTGTTCAAGCTGACTGGGTGGATTTTCGAACTATAGCCGAGTTCCCGTATAACAACTCTTCTCATGCCTCAATTGGGGTGATGCCGATCTATTGTAATTATGCGTTCTATTGTAATTATGGATATGTTCTCTACCTACACACAGTTCAGTGGTTCCTACAGTGGAGGAAATCTTATCGATCTTGCAGGCAGCCCAAAGACCAGCCTTAACCAGTCTAACATTGGCTTGCAAAAACGCCAAACATTATTCAGACCGACATCAAAATTCAGATCCGTCTTACCTACCAGGAGACCAAGTCTGGTTGTCTAGTAAACACCTACTTCCATTTCCATTGGACACAAAGTCCTTGATCTCCTTCCTTCACCTGAGAATAAGATGTCCTAATGGCATGGTCCCTATGAAGTGATAGGACAAACCGGGCCATATGATTATCGAGTATCACAACCTAACCGAAGAATTAAAACCCATATCTATCACATAAATCTCCTTAAGGAGTGGAGGGAGAACTCTGTTGAAGATACCTCAGTTGTATTGACAGGTTTGCTATCTGACAAACCAAATAGAAACAACCTGATCCCTTCCGACCTGCCTCAAAACCGGAGGGAGGACCTATTGGACCCCTAGAAATCTTCCCTGATGTTTTTAGAACTGAACCATGACAAGTAAAGGGGGTATTTCACTATATCCGTACACCCCCATGGAAAGTGGTCCATTTAAAGCCCTACCAGATCCCAGAGTCTAGGGTCTAGGAAAGTTATCATTATAGAGGAGGTGGAAAACATGTGGAGAGTCGATATCATTGAACCATCTCCGAGCCCTTGGTCTTCTCCAATAGTACTTGTTGCCAATCCAGATCAATCGTGGAGATTATGCATTGACTTTAGGGCAACAGAAAGGACGACCTTCAGCAGGACTCCTTACATTGATAAAAATTGGAGAGCATACGCGTACGGGAATCCGTTAACATTTCGCCCTGGATCCAACTGACGATATTGGAAATTACATCCATAAAGGACATAGATGTCATCCTAGGTGCAGACAATTCAGAGAGATTGGCAATATTTAATTTGTATTGGAACCCAGCGGTGGTTTCAAGCTGACAAATTTATTGACTCCCTCTTCTCTGCGATAGATTAAATATCTAAACAGAAAAGATTGAAATAATTATATGTGGAGACTTAAACATCCATTTACTCGATGGGCAAGGCTCGCTCCTAGCAGAAACAGCAATTAGACCCCTCATCTGCATTAATGTCACTAAATCTACCCAAATATTTACAACATGGACTGATGGAAAGCAGGTAGCGACACTGGATTACATCTATACATGCCCCAACTCCCACTTCTAAGATAACATCCTTAGACAATACAAGTTCGGAAAATAGTGGCCATCGAATCGTCAGTCTCAAATGGAACCACATCCACACGGTAGCCGATACACTCCACTTACCACAGATGGAAACACATTTTGCAGTCACTAGATTACGTAGTAATAACAATCAAATAAAACAGTAAACTAGCATTTATACTAACACCAACAGGACTGGCATGAATCAAGTAAATTATGAATGGATTCTTAGACCCGTCTTCCGAAATATACACAAACAACTTATTGCGAAAAAAACGCACCTTCATGCCTATAACGAACAGCTAGTTAAAAAGAAAAAAGATCTCAGGAGAATGATCACTGAAATAAAAAGAAATAATAATGCGAATATGAGAAGGGATATTGGAAAAGCGAAACAAACCTACAGAAACTGGACAAAAAATGCCAAAGCCTTGCTGTTACATCATGAAGCAGAATCGATCTTAGCTCTATTGAAATCCAATAACACTAGAGAATTATGGAATTTATTAAACCCTCAAATTGAAAATCAACACAAACAAATTCAAGGGATCCCCTAGTCCGATTGGATAACCCATTACAAAGACCATCTATAATCAAACCACGAGAGAACAACCTCTAAATTAAGCGATCACCGATTGGGCCTTGTGGAACAACTCTTGGAGTTACAATGTCATCCTAGCTACTATAAGGAAACTTAATACATCGAGAGCTCCTGGAACTGACGGCCTGAATAATGCACTCATCAAAAAACACCCAGAGGATTGGGCCAAACTATGTCTCCAGCTGTTTACTTCCATTGAAAAACTTACAAATTCTTGTAACGTGGACTAAAACCATTTTAATTCCAATTTACAAGGCAGGCGAAAGGCAAAGTCCAGCAAACTACAGACCTATCGCCTTACTAGATCTGCTCGGGAAAATCTTTGTGTCACTTCTCCTCAATAAACTCAATACATGGATCAGCTAAAACATGAAATTTGATACAAGATAGACAGGATTCACAAAGTACACTGGTACTCACTTGAACCTTGTGATCCTGAACCTATTAAAACACGAAGCGCTGATCAACAAATACAACATCTATGCAGCCTTCATAGACCTGCACATGGCCTTGGACCTGGTGAACAGAGCCACATTGTGGGAAAAAATGAAAATGTCCCATGATGATTCTAGAACCAATGAAACAACTATATAGTAACAACACTGAGAATTAGATGATCTCAACAGGGACAACTATCCCGACCTATAAAAGCAGGCATTGGCCTCAAACAGGGATGTCCCTTGGCAGCAATTCTCTTTAAGCTATACATTTCAGATATACCAGAACCCCTGCGTTTCCAGGCAGTAAATCGACCAAAACTAAACAACTCAAAGATCTTCCATCTTTTGTATGCAGATGACATCGTCATCTTGGACAAAACCCAGTTGGGGTTACAACGAAGTCTTAGGGATTTAGAAACCTATATGCTACAAAATGACCTGAAGATAAACACCACCAAAACGAAAATCATGGCTTTGACGATGGCGAGACCAAAACAAAGCCTTTCAATTGCACCTAAACGGGGCAAAACTGATGCAAGAGTCATCTATCAAATATCTGGGAATCATGAAGAACCAGTCCATAGCAGAAGCAGAATGGCAAATCCACCCAAGAGCAAAAGTATCCTCATTGGCCAAACAAAGACTAATCCTACATCGAAAGTACGGTAAATTTTCACTGCAACCTATAATCATCTTCTATCGACAGAAAGTGTCCGCCATTCTCAGTTACGGAAGTGAGTTATTAATAAACATAGACCAGAATATATGGGATCTCCTGGAAGGCCTATTCTGGTGGAAAATCTTGGCCCTCCCGAATTAATTTCTGATAAAAAGAATCAGACATGAGCTTGCGCTCCAATCTCTACGATCTATAGTCGATTGGAAAAAAATTGAGCTATATAGGAAAATTATCAATGTCGATGAAATACCAGCCTACACGATCTTCCAAGAAACAAAGAATGCAGTGGCTTACACAACGTTGACAATATGGAAAAATACAGTCAAGGGCTATATGTTAGCAAATAACATAACGCAAGAGATGCTAATAAACCGTCCTCAATGTGCAAAAAAAAAAGAATACAACAAACCGACTGGATTTGCACTATAGCAAAGAAATCTCGTTACCGGATGAATTTTAATTGTGAGCTAGACATCCGTGCCCTTAAGGAATTACCATAATATTTGAAACAATTCCCGGACCCGTCTATTAGAGATCAATTTACTAGTCTACGGTTGAACCAATTACCAACACGTGAACTCTTGGTAAAAAAACAGACAAATTGCGAAAGCAGAAGCTTTTTGTCGATTTTGTGAAGACAAACAATCCCTCGAGACACTTTTTCATGTCTTGATGATTTGCCCCACGCTTGCAGACAAAAGAGCTCTGTTCAGAGGAATGATTTCTATGAAAGGTTTCGAGTTGTCTGTTCAGAGGAATGATTTCTACGAAAGGTTTCCAGTTGTCTCCTAATGATAGATGGAATCTCATACTATCAGGACATAACAGAAGCCTACCAACAGTTATTATCCAGTTCTGGAATCACATAACTCATGAGTAACCTAGGCCCTGTAACTATGATGGAATCACATCAGACAAAAACCAAAACTATGTAATGGCTTCGAGACAATCCTGTGTCAGAAATCACTTTCTTTTGTAACTTTTTTTCTTTTCTTTCTTTTTGGTCACTTTGATATGAATTTTCAGTTTATTGTTTTATTTTTTTGTCTTTTTTCTTCTTTTTTTTCTTCTCTCTCTTTCACTCATGATTTTGAATATGTATATATAAATGAAAAGTTTTGTTAAAAACTATATCATTTTAAATAAAAACAAATTTTAAAAAAGGACTTTAGGAAGGTAAAAGAGGTCTTCCAATTTGACAGTTAACCTATGTCAAGGATAGACAATCTGATTGATCAATTGGGAGCTGTTTTTTTCCTCTCAACGATCGATCTGACGAATACTGGAAAGTCCTGGTTAATGCAAAGGACAAGGAGAAAACAGCATTTTCCACCCTCAGTGGAATCATTCACTTCAAGGTTAATGGGCCAAGTCCTCTGGTCTTACTCGTCCTTCTGTGGAGCATACATTGATGATATAATCATCCACAGTAGGACGTGGAAAGAACATTTACACCACCTATACTTAGTTACCAGAGCAATAAGAAATAAGAAAGGCCAGGCTCACAGCAAATCCAAAGAAGTGTCACTTGGCACAATCGGTTGTCAAGTATCTTGGATTTTTTGTTGCCAATGGGCTAGTTCAACCCCAGACTGAGAAAGTAAAAGCAGTCAAGGAAACAACAATACCTAAAACAAAGAAAGATCCAAGAGCCTTTTTGGGGTTTCGTGGGGTATTACAGGCGATTGACCCCCAGTTCATCCATCAAGTCTTGCCTCACTGATAAACTCAAAAATGCAGAACCTCAAAAAGTAAAGTGGAAAGAAGATCAACTATGCTTTGATAAACTCTAAGAACATTCTTGCACAGGTAGCCAGCTGGGGTGTGAATCCCTCGAGGTTTATAGCAGAGAACCAGGTATGGATGTCAGGGTGTTCAGTGTTGTTGGTTTGCAGTAGGAATTCAGTCTTGGAGGGTTGAGTTTCAGGTAAGCACTGGACATCCAGGACTGGATCAATGTGAGCATGTGGATGTGTTCGATGTAGGATATCTTGAGTTAGATCTGCGAATAATCTGTGTATTGGTGAATGTGGATGTTGTATGGAGAGAGGAGGGTTCCGAGTGGGTCCATGTAAAGATTGAAGATAATAGGGGGCATGATGGATCCTTTGTGGGACTCCATAGGTGATGGGCAGAGTTGGTGATCCTGAAGAATCCATTTGTACTAACTGTTGGTGATTTAAAAGGTAGGATTTGAATCAGCTGAGGACGATTTTGCTGATCCCCACGCTGAGATGTAGATTGTCGGTAAGTGTCTGCTGGTCTACTGTGTCAAATGCTGCTGAGAAGTCAAGGAGAACTAGGATGCAAGGATGGCTGTTATCGAGGATTTTAAGGGCATTGTTGATCATCTTGATGGTAGCCGTTTCTGTACTACATCTGGGTCTGAAGCCAGATTGGCAGTACTGAAGTAGGTTATTGGCTTCGATGTGTTGTGTGGCTACTGCTTTCTCAAGGATCTTACCTAGGAAGGGAAGATGATATGATAGGTTATTTATATCGCGCTTAATACCGAGAGGTTTCTAAGCACAGACCCGGGGATCGTACCTGTGTTGCTCCGTGTCGTTTTGCTTCCAAGGCGAGCATCTTGTCCATGAGCTATACTCCCGAGATGGGTGATAGGTATGTAGTTGCTTGGATAGTCAGGGTCGAGAGTCGTTACCTTAAGAAGCAGGATCATTTGTCTGGTCTTGAGGGTCGAGGGGAAGGTGCCTTAAGTTAGGGAGCGGTTGAGGATTGTCAGGTAAGGGAGGAGTGCTTCAGTGGGGAGGGTCTTCAGTATGGAGGCAGGGAGGATGTCATCAACATACGATGTGGCTTTGAGAGATGCTGAGGTGGCAGTGAGGTTGTCCAGTGTTAGTGTCTTGAAAGTTGTCCAGGTAGTTGTGGTTTTGCGAGATGGGATGTGTAGTGTGCTGTTGGTGTCTATGTGTTGGCGGATCAAGTTGATCTTGTTGACTAAGAAAGAGTGGATGGTGGTGGATTTTTCGATGGAGTAGGCTACAAATGGGTCAGGCAGAGGGTTGATGCAGTGCTTGACGGCTTTGAACAGAGCTCTGCTTCCATTGTTGGCCTTAGCTATGGTGTTTTGGTAGTAGTTGGCCTTGGCAGTGTTGATCAATCACCTGCACGTAGCACAGAGTGCCTTGAGCAAGGTGAGGTCAGATGTGCTGCAGGATTTTCGCCAATTCTTTACTTGTTTTCTGATGGTTCATTTGTTGTGGTTGAGTTCTTGAGTGTAGCCGGGTGCTGAAGGTTTAGGTTAGAGGGTGCACCATTTCATTGGGGCATGGTGGTTCATGTTGTTTGTGACAGTGGTGTTGAGTTCTTGGAGAAGCGAGTTGCAGTCCTGGTTCGTCAGAGGTACATCAGCCCATGTGAGGTGGAGTTTGTTGAGGTGTTCTGTGAGAGCCTCAACTGGTAAGTTTGTGATGGATCTCAGGGCTTGTTGGCTCGGTTTGCAATAGGTTTTCTGGAGAGGCTCAAACGGAATTGCCAGATGGTCCAACCAGTCGAGTGGATTAGGGGAGCTATGGTGAAGGGTGGGCAGTGTGGTGATGAGGTTGAGGATATTACCTTTCCTTTGAGTTGGTTCTTTCGTTTGCTGTGTGAGGTTCAGTGTGTGGAGTAGGCAGTGGAGATCTTTCTTCATTGACTTGTTTATTGGGTTGCCATGGATGTTGAAGTCACTCAGGAAGATGTTGTTGGCATGGTGCTGACCAAGTCTGTGAAGTCTTTGATGAAGGAGGTGTTATGCTTAGGTGGTCTGTAGATGAGATTAAAATGGACTGTGTCCGTTGAGGAGACTGGGAATTGGTAGGATAGGTTTTCAAAAGAGCCAATGGTGGCAACGTTCAGTTGGGTGCATGGCCATGATTCCTTGTGAATGATGGCTAGGCCTCTGCCGATCTTGTGTGGATGGTATTGTTGAAGAATTCTGTAGCCTTTGGGGGTGAGGATAGCTAGGATGTGGGTGGAGGTGGAAGTCATCCAGGTCTCAGTAATGAAAATGGCATCCAAGTCATGTGTGGTGATGAGGTCCGTGATAACAGCTGCATGGTTGATTGATGAGCAGACGTTGGCAGCATCAATCTTTGAGTAATGGTAGATGCAAAATGTAATTGTGACTTATTTTGTTTGCATCTTACTGCTATGGGAAAAGTACAAAGTCTAGATGGAAAAATAGCACTCATGCCTCTGGTGAACAGCACAGCTCATGAATGCTATATGGCGTCCTATTATAGTTTCTAAGCCATAAAGACGTGATGCCAGTAATTCCCAATATAAAACATTGATGATGCTGTACCCATAAAATATGGCAGCATTCCTGTGAAGCACTTTCATGATGCTGGTGCCCGCATTATACATCTACATTGTCATGTAAAACCTCTATGATGCTGCACCCATTCCCAATAAATATGGCAGCATTGTAAAATGTCCTGAGGATTGTTTTAAAGTTTTCTTACTGCACAGAAATGTAAGGGTTTCCATTCAATACAGTACAAAAACCGTTTTCTGGAGTCATTGGAAGGGGGTGAGAAAGTGGGCATCTGTGATGCCTACCCTCTCACCACCTTTCACAAGTAGTCAGAACAGACCGTTTTGTACACTGAAAATATACAGTAGTGGTATGAACCTCTACTCTACAATTTCCTTAACCACCAATTAGATGTATAAATAAGTGTCTGAATGTTTGCAACATTTTATTCTCACTTTGTAAAAAAGTGCAAATTCCAGGTTCCTCAATATTTACATTTTTTAAATACATTTTCCTCCACACACACTACTGTGAAGCAGCATTCCAGAAATATACAAATTCCACATCTGTTGCTAAAAGTGCTCTGTCATAAGGTAATAATCCCATGCAGCCTCAAACTAGCAGGAGACCAGAACTAGAAGCTTTGATGCTGCAGGGCAGTCCACTCTGTTTAATGCCCAATCAACCTACTCGCACTACTTTCCACTGAATCTCCACTATATCTTCACCTCCACTGCATGCCTGCAACCCTTGCCGTCAGCAAGATAAATTAAGGCTATTTGATATAAAAATTGAGGTAAGATGGAATCCCAAAAGTACCCGAACAACTGGAAAACCTTCACACTAATGTTTTCCCTTGCACAAGGCGATTTTCTGTAGCCAAAATGTGCAGGAAATGGCCCAATACCTGGATTACTTAGCATATGTATACGTTTTTGAAGCATGGGGCTGAGAGGGAGAGATGGCAGTAGTATTATGAATGGAGTGCAAGGAATATTCATCTGCTCAGAATCTACAACATCCGGTCATATAAGGGTCAGGCAGAAATCTGATTGGATGAATGCTTCAAAGAAAGTAAACATCAAACCGAAGCACTGTTTATCCTTTATCGAATATAAAAGCCAACCTTACACCAGAAGAACAAGTTACTTACCAACTGGTAACATTTTTTCGACTGGATGTTCCTCCAACGTATTCCACATATTTGACATGCAATGTCCACATCTGTGCTGCTTCGAAAACTTTTCGGCAGAGAGCGTGCTGCGTCGATGGCGTCAGGTCGATGTCCCTCGAAAGTCTACGTCAAGGCTGACGTCACCGGATGTTATAAGTAGGACACACGGCGCCCGTAGCCTCAGTTCATGTTTTTTCCCTCCACAACGTGTGGCATGCCCCAACACAATGCCTGCTTGACTGCACATGCCTTGAGGGAGCGCAAGCTGCAACAGCATAGGAAATGCTTCAGAGGGGCAGGCTGGGAGGGCGATGTGGAATACATTGGAGGAACATCCAGTCGAAAGAACGATAACAGTTGGTAAGTAACTTGTTTGTCAAATGGATGGTGTCCTCCAACATATTCCACATCTTTGACAGACTCCCAAAGCAGTAACAGTGATTGGAGGAGGGAGAAGAATTTAGAATACCCAATCAGATCACAGAATAAAGCACTGCTTTAACAAAGGCCATATCTTGACCATGGACAGTATCCAGGGAGTAATGCTTGACGAAGGTATGGACGGAAGACCATGTTGCAGCATCACAAATGTTCTTAATAGGAACTCCCTGCTGCAGGGCAGTGGATGTAGCCACACCCCTGGTGGAGTGAGCACGCAACCCCTCAGGAGGGTCCTTGCCCGCCAATCTGTAACATTCAGTAATGGTGAGGTTAATCCACCTGGACAGGGCCTGTTTGGTAACAGCCTGGCCCAATCGGTGTCCAGTGTTCCCCACAAAAAGCTGGTCATCCACTCTGACCCTGGACATCCCAGAAATATAAAAGCTCAAAGCTCTCCTAAGGTCCAACCTATGGAGTCCCTCCTCAGGATGAGGAGGATAGAAAGCAGGAAGTACCACTTTCTGGCTCAGATGAAACTCAGACACTACCTTAGGTAGGAAGGACGGAAGTACGCTCAGTACAACCCTATCCTTGTGGAACACAGTAAAGGGTGGCTTAGATGAAAGAGCCTGCAATTCACTCAATCTGCGAGCAGATGTAACTGCAACCAAGAAAACGGTCTTGAAAGACAACAGTCTCAAAGGAGAAGAGTGCAGAGGTTCAAACAGAGCACCCATCCAGAATGTCGAGAGTAAATTCAGATCCCAACCCGGCACCTGAAAAGGGGACGGTGGGAACATATTTGTGAGCCCTTTTAGAAACTGGGAAATCAAATGAATCTTAAAATAAGAACATTCTTCAGACGAGTGCTTGAAAATTGACAGCGCCGCGAGGTAACCTTTAATGGTTCGCACTTGAAGACCCCTGTGGGTCAAAGAAAGCAAGAAAGACAGAGCCATTGGAATGGAACACTGAAAAGGATCAACATTGTTTTCTCTGCACCAGTCGCAAAACGTACTCCAACGGCAACGGGACACGGATTTTGTCGCTGGTTGGCTGGCCGAAAGCAACACCTCCATCACGTCATCTGGGAGGTCCCAATCGTTATATCTCAACCTTTCAGAAACCAAGCGTGAAGGTTGAGAGTATTGACCTCTGGATGGAGACCCCGCCCCCCCACCAGAGTTGCATCGCCTCTTTGCACAGCAGCAAAGACCCTACCCCCACCCTTTTTTGTTGAAGTAATGCATAGCCACTGTGTTGTCCGTCATGATCAAGACAATCTTCCCCCGGACAGATAGCATAAAAGCCTTCAGGGCTAGCCTGATGGACCTCCGTTCCAAAAGGTTTATGTGGAGTTTGGACTCCGATGGAGACCAACGACCGCTGGTGGACAGCTCGTTGGCGTGGGCTCCCCATCCTGTGAGGGAAGCGTCTGTCACCACCGTCACCACCGTCACCTCTGGCAACAGTTGCCAAAAAGGCTCCCCCTTCATCAGATTCCCTTCACTGGCCTACCACAGAAGATCCTGCGGGACCGAGAGTGGAATCTGAACGGGATCAGACATCTTGCCTGAGAAATGCGACCACTGCATCTTGAGAGCCCATTGAAGGGATCTCATCCTCAGACTGGCCTCTGGCACCAGAAAATTGCAGGATGCCATGAGGTTGAGCAACCTTAAGAATTCGAAAGTCAGAAGACTCTGGGCACATTGACATTTGTTGTACAATGCAATGTGCCCTCACCTTGGGAGGCAAGCACTTCCCCAAGGACGTGTCCAACACAGCCCTGATGTACTGGAGCTGTTGGGAAGGTGTCATATGCGACTTCTGGAAATTGAGGGAGAAACCCAGCTTGTGAAGGGAGCGGCAGGTGAGGCTGAGATGATCCAAATCTTGTTCAAGAGAAAGCGCTCGGATCAGCCAGTTGTACAGGTAGGGGCAGACGCAACCCCCCCCCCTCTTCTGAGATACGCTGCCACCACCACCATTAGCTTGGTAAAGACCCTTGGGGCGGAGGGCAATCCGAATGGCAGGACCTGAAACTGAAAGTTTGAGTTGCCAGCAGCAAATCTCAGGTATTTTCTGGATGAATCGGTACATGAAAATAAGCATCCTGTAGGTCCAGAGACGCCAATCAACCCTGAAGTCGAAGGGCCTGAAGGACCTGAGAAAGAGTGACCATCTTGAACTTGTCCTTCCTGAGGAACTTGTTCAACCAACGCAAGTTCAAGATGGGTCTCAGTCCTCGGTCTTTCTTTGGAATCAAAAAATATGGGGAATACCATTCATTTTTCCTCTCCACCACAGACACTATTTCTATAGCGCCTTTCTCCAGCAGAGTCAAGATTTCCTGCACAAGGAGCGGATCAGGAAGCTTCAAAGAGAGATTCCCCGGTGGATTGTCGTGAGGCCGCATTAGGAAGGGAAGGCAGTAGCCGTGGGCTATTGTCTCCAAAACCCACACATCTGAAGTAATAGCTCGCCTTTCTTCAAGATGCTGAGACAGTCAGCCACCAACCGGCGAACAATGGAACCTGGACTCATAGCTGTTTGAGCGGCTGTGGCAGTGCCTGAAGGCAACGAGGCAGCTGCCTGAGCAGCTTTGGCACCTCTATTTCCCTGTGCACCACGGGTATCTTTACGGTGGCCCCTATGATTAGCGGCTCCTCTCGTTCTACCAAAAGACGAGTAGTAATGAAAGGACCCCCCCTCCACTGCTATCCCCTAGGACGAAAAGGCAGAGGTTGACGCACAGCTGTGCCCAAAGACTTAGCAGCAGCTTTGAGGTCTGCAACCTCTCAAGGCTCTCGTCAGCCTTGCTGCCAAAAAAAAGAGAGCCATCAAAGGGCATGTTCAGAAGACAGGCTTGCACATCCGGAGAATAAACCGACTTCCGCAACCACGCAAACCTGCGTATCACGGTGCTCGCAGCCATGGACCGACTGACACGATTAGCCGTGTCCAACCCAAACTGAAGGGATTCACACATGGCATCCTTGCCATCCTGCACAAGAGCAAGGAACCCATCTCTTTCTTCCCCCTTGGAAATATGCTCAGCCGCTAGAGAGAGAATTCCAAAGAGTGTGTGAAAACCTTGCCAAGGCACAGGTGGAGTTGGCCGACTTCAGTGCCATACTCCCAGCTGAAAATACCTTGCGTACCCAACCATCGAAGCGCTTGTTGTCCCTATCAGGAGGGATGGTAGTGAATGCTGCCTGCCACGAGGTGGCCGTGGCCACCTGAACCACCAAACTCTCCGGAGTGGGGTGAGTGGATAGGTAGCCGGGGTCGCTACTGGATGGGCAGTATTTCTTAGTCAACAACTTGTTGACCGCCGAAAGAGACTCCGGGATCTGCCAAGTAGTCGGCGCCCTTTTCTGTAATGCCAAATGAAAAGGCAACACTGGGTCAGTGGACGGACCCTGATCTTAAATTTCAGTCAGGTCATTCTGATCGAATGCAACCGGGGGACCGGACCACCCTAGGTACTCTGTAACTCTAGACATCAACCTCCTATAGGAGGATTCAGCATGAGCCCCAGGCTATGGCCTACCAAACTCCACCTCAGGAGATGTGTGAAGGCAACTGGCATCATTTAACGACTGACACAAATCCTCCAACTCAATATCTGACCTCTCCTCAAATATCATGCAGAGAATGAAAGAACTCCTTCCTAGGGGCAGGAGCGGCCCTGGAGTCCATAACAGGCCTCACAGTCTTGGATAAAGCCTTTCTCGGAGGATCCACAGTCACAGGGGCCTCCACCGGCAAATTCCAGCCATTTTGCCCTGATGGCGTTGAGGGCGCCGATGGCCTCGGCGTCGACAAAGGTGCCAAAGGCTCTGAGGGCCAGCCCGAAGGCAAAGCCCCGACAGCCGCACTCGACGGACACGGCGCCAACCTGATCAACACCTTCCCAGATTTCGCCGGTTTTGTTGGGGAAGAAGACCGAGACCTGGATCTGACATGCCTCTGGTGATCCACCTGAGCCTTGTCCGAACGGGACCTTGACGGTTCCCGATGATTATCACGCCGAGTGCCCGGGTCCAAAGGCGTGCAAGCATCGGATCGAGACCGTTCCCTGCCGGTTTCTACTGAAGGCGCGGACAGGACTGTGCCCTGGGATTGAAAAATCGCCAGCATTTGCTCGCTGAATGCCTCCCTTTCCTCAGTTGAGGATTTAGTGGGACAAGCCACTTTCCCCGCTGAGCCATTATCCGACGAGGACGGGAAAGGCGACCGGTGATGCCGCTTCCAGGAGTGCCGAGATGAGGAGTGGCGGGACCCACTGTTACGCTCACCTGATCTCTGCGGGGACGTTGGGGCACGGTTAGAGCCCTCCATGGCCTTGGCTCCCCTGGATCCAGAGTTACCCCCAGCTGCTGTAGTGTGGACTGCTCTGGTCGCTGGCAATGCCCTTGGGAGAAGGTAAGAGGCAGTGAAAATGCTGCGGCCGAATTGCGATCCCCCTCGAACCCCACTTGCCAGAATGAGAGGAGCATGCATTTTCCCATAAACTCTCACCTGTTTTGTAAAGATGAGCTCTCCGTCCTGCTTCTCTTCAGCAGGGGCACTCTAGATAGACCTAGTTGCTTCACTATTCTGTATACGTGATGGCCGAGACCTGCTACGACCAATTCACTTTGGAGGTATTTGTAACAATGATTGTCTGTATGCCTTTGCAATGTCTTTCCCCAATAGGTGTGAAGATGGCCACTCTGCGTTGCGGTGTTGGAAGCGAGTCCACACGGTGCCAGGAGGGAAATGGAGCAGCCCCACTAGAAGGTAAGTAGGGTTTCAAGATGGTACGCAAGGCTTAGATATTGCGCAGCCAAGCATTAAATGTTTATGCAGTTTCTAACCTTTTCTCTTGCAGGGGTGGCCTGGCGTCGGATGATGGAGAGTGGCGATCCGAGAATCTGTCAGCGGCTGATAGATGGAAGATCCGTGAGGATGCTGGACGAGAAGAAGACTCCCACGTAGATGCGCTCGAACAGGTGAGGATGAGACTAGCTGCAGGCGATAGATTTGCAGAGACAGGTAAGATGTGCGCTGTAGATGCTGAGCTGAAGATAGCTGCGCTGTGTGTGGTATGGCTGGATTCAGGTAAGATGCGCGCTGAAAATTCAAGCCGGAATCAGGTAAGTGCGCGCTGAATATAGTGCCAAGGACCTGATGAGATGCGTGCTGAGCTGGAAACAGGTAAGAGCTTCAGACGGCAGTAAGCGTTACGATACACACAGCAGATTAACGCAAAGCCTCTACATGCGGGTGGTGTTGGCATAAATAGCCTGGCCCCAGCCACTTCCCTTTAGCTCCGCCTTGTGGCCCCACCTCACCACTACCATAGACTTCTGCACGTGCCTTCCAATGCCTGCCACGCCCATCCTGGATGCACGTGCTTTGGACACAAAGTGTGCAGAGAACACTTTCTTATGAATCTTGCGCCAAAGGTGCCAGGACAGGGTCCATCTGGACCCTTTGGAGTTTGAAAGTGATGGCCCTTGGTTAGGGGCCATGACACCCACTCCGGGACCGAGATCCCCCGGATTCCTTCCGACGGGGAGAGTCACCCCTCGAATCGTCTGTGGAAACACCCGTCAATTCTTTGCTTTTACAGGGCTTGGACACCTGACCTACCTGCAATTTCCCCTTACGCTCCAGCAAGGCTTTGGCAGTCAACGACTGACACTTCGAGCAGTCGTCGGTATCATGGCTTTCGCCCAGACACCACAAGCAGATACGGTGTGGGTCCGTGATGGACATCTTGGACTTACAGTTCCTGCATGTCTTAAAACCAGACCACAGAGTCGGTGTGGTAGAAGACGAAGACATTTTCTGGAATAACATAACACAAGGCGCGGCGAGTTCTCGAAGCAAACATGTTTGCGGAAAAAACAGAACTGAGGGTACGGGCACCGTGCGTCCTACTTATAAGATCCGGTGATGTCACCCTCGACGGAGGCCTTCGAGGGACATCAACCCAACGCCATCAATGCAGGACACCCTCTGCCGAAAGATTTCCGAAGCAGCACAGCTGTGGACATTACATGTCAAAGATGCGGAATGCGTTGGAGGACACAATCCATTCGAAGTACTATTTCCGCCAAAACTAAAAATGGGTTGGAAACAAGAATCTGACAGCACTGAATTTTCCTGCAAATAATTAAATATTTTATATAATGTTTAAAAATGTGCCAACCAGCTTATCATGTGTTTCAATATCAAATACAATAGAATATTTTGTAGAAATCCATGATAAATGGATAATCCGGGGCCCACATATATCTATGTATGTTTAATCACATATTAATTTGCAGTCTGATGTAAAAAATGAAATTGTGCTAACATTGACGGGAAACACATTTTTACATCTACAAAAAAGGAAAAGGTTGATGCTATGCAGGGGCATTAATTCTTCTTTCTTTGGAGCTTTAAATTCACATAAAAAAGTCAAAAGCCAGGCAATTTTCCAACATGCAAAAACACAATTGTTTTCTACGATGAGCCAATGCTAACGATAGTGAACAGGTGCAATGTATGTGATCTGTCCACACATATATTCATACTGACCTGTATGCCCTGTGTTCATACGCTTCCAGGTAAATCGCAGGATTTAGGAAATCAGAATTGGTCTGGGCTCGACACTTGTTGGTGCTGGCAGAAGACAAGTAAATCACAGACTCAGGAAGTGCCTGATGAGACTGTGCTGCTGCAAAACACTTAACCAGAAACCTGGAAAAAAGATCAAATAGAAATGGTTTTTGTTATGACTTTAATTTCCTGTAAACATCATTAATGACTCTCAAACCATGCACTGAAAAATAAAAAAATACCTGTAGATAAAAAACATATTTGGAATTCAATAGTACAAATAGAGACTGTTTATCACAAAGATTATAACAGAAGAAAAGGGATCAAATAACTGTACGAAAATCCACTGTCCTAGCCAAAATAAAAGTGCTCCATCAATGGGAAAGGACAATAGGTTGCTTTCATTTTGAAGAGTCAAATATCCTTTTTGCAGATTTGCTTTTGCTATCACTTCCCATTGTCTGAAAAACCACCTACAGTACGGACATTATTATTATTACTATGGTGTTTATTGAACGCGGGCCTATCTTCGAGACGCAAAAGAGCTTTTCACACTTAGTATACAACAATACAGATACACAACGGAGAGGAAGAGGGGATGAGGGTGTTTAGCAAGTGAGGTGGCGCGCAGAGGGGTGGGTGGGGGTTGGGGCGGTGACTTTATGGCCTAGGTGTTGAGGAGGAGAGATTTTGTTTGATGCTGATGGGGAGGAAGTTCCATAGTCTTGGGGTGTAGGCAGAGAAGGCTTGCTTTTCGGTCCTTTCCCTTTTGCAGCAGTGGATTTCAAGTCTGCACACGTCCTGGCTTTTGGTGGTGCACTGTCCGCAGGAGATGCTGAGTTTCTCTGCAAGGTAGCGGGGCGACTTGAGGGCGACTGCCTTATAGATGATGCAGCAAGACTTGAAGGTGATTCGTGCATGCAGTGGGAGCCAGTAGGACATCTCTTCCATTACAGAACATCTCTTCACCATTTCAGATGTTTGTAATATAGAACACATGCAAGTTTTCTTTTTGTTTGCAGCTATTTTGCATTTTAAATAACATTTGCACGGCAGACCTAACAGGCATTGGACAAGCCAACAGTTTAGGCCTTTCTATAGGCAGGTGCCTCCTCCTTGTTGATGCATATTTAACATTATAACATTTATACATTACAATTTTCTACCAATCACCCCAAACACATTAGCATGTTAATAGCCGTCTTCATCCTTTCTTTACAAACCCAAACAATAATACATTACTAATAGCCTTTACCTGCTCCATACAAAAAGGAAGTAGGCAAGCTAAGTACTATATCTGTGGGCTGGGATGCCATATTGGCTTAGAAATCAATTGGCTGATGGCATAGTTAGTTAAGAGGTTTTTATTACATCTTTTAGGCAATACTTTTGCAGGCAGAAATGGCTGTTCTAAATCACTGGCATGTGACAAGAATTTAGATGAGGAGCAACTGAATGGCTGCATATAACATGTTTCCACTTACATAACTGTTTTGTAGGCAGAAATGACTGTTCTATATATGGAGAACAGGTTTCGGCACAGAACATTTTATGTTATCGGAATGCATATTACCACGGTATACCGTTGAGCATGCACTGCAAACTGACATGTTTAAATCACTGCTTCTTGCTTGTGTGAGGCGAGACAGCAGATTGCACTGCTCATGTCTCTGTCATGGAAGCTCTTTGCCTAGTGGGCAGGAATGCTATTCTTCACAGTTCTCGCTTTTGACCGGTTTCCCTTTGGTCATGTGCAGGCGTGTTTTAGGCTATCGCTGTTTTAGGAAAAGTGGCATTAGCAGGCGGAAGGAAGTCTCTCACCTGTCTCGGAGTATGCAAATCTGCAGAGAGTATATTCTCCATGACTAAATATATTAAACTATGGTGTCCTCCCTGATAACACTAACGAGCACAGCGCAGTGCAGCTGGCCTCAAAGGCTTGTATAATGTGGGTTTGTTCTCTGTCACCAACAATGTTTGAAGGTGAGACCATGCCCTGTTGAGACCGCCCCTTGCATTGAAATGCATGTGTTCCTTTGAGTACACGAGTGTGGAGCACCAAGGGAGGGGGGTTCATCCGCGCCAGAGTCTCATACTGCCGTTGGTTTTGTTATTACTAATAATAAAACATTGTTCACTAATCCACAGGAGTAGTTGAGTGGCAATTTCTTCATAACAATTTGGTGCCTTAAGATGTCAGATCCCCACTGCTCTGCGGCCAGGTCCAAAGGCCGCCGGGCCTTGGGCCCAGGAGAAACGATTTCATCGAAGGGGAGAGCTGGCCGGAGCACCCAGAGTATCGAGAAAGGCAGACAGAGCAGGCGCAGAAACAAGAGCTGATTGGAAAACTGTGGGTTGGTGACCACAGGTAATTGTGTCAACAGATTGTTATGTCTTGTATTGTGTTGTCTGAAATAGGATAAGGTAAAAGTCGTCTTTGAAATCTGAAAACCGCAGTGGAAATCTGAAGGGAAAGTACGCTGCCTATAGCAATGTTTTATCTGAACAAAAATAAATTAAATTAAAAGCGGCTGGCCACCTCAGTTGAAAAGCAGCACAACCATGCTCCCTACTGACTTAAGAGAACACGAGAGCGCTGTGCCGGTCAGAGCACTGCAGTACCAATCAAGGACAAAGAAAATATTTTGGATGAGAACATCATTATAGTCTTGTTTTAACCTATACTTTGTTACTTGAAACCCTAAATGTGCAACTCGGTTGCAACCCCGCTTTATATTTCACACTCTCATCTGTCCTAGTGTGGGAGCTGTAATAGGCTTTGTTTCAACTTGGTATGTCTCATCTTTGACTCTTACCTTCCCATGTCTCTGAAAAGCGGAATGCCACTCTGCAGCGTAATGGCAGATATACGCTGTGAACCAGCAGTCATCTGAATATGACCAACACTGGCAGGTGTTTCTGAAATGTCTGTATGGAAGGAGGAACGGAGCTCGGGGAGCACTATCTTAGCCTCTGAATATATGTGGCAGAGTGTCCAAGCTCATGAGCCGTCCCACACCACCGGCCACAGGACTCGATAGTGTCCTGATGCAGGCAGAGTTATGAGTGGACCTGGATCTGTAATAAGCCATACCTCGTCTTACTCCTGTGAGAATGGGTTCAGGGCAATCTAGACAAGTGCCACTTCCTCCTCAAGGAAGTCCAGCACACATCATGTTTACTCACTACTCGCCAAAAGCAAGCAAGTACCTGAAACAATGGCATGAATATACACAGAGTGAGTCACCTAAACATTTTCCCCGAAAAGGCACATTTGACCTAAACAGGATAACTAATGTATGTAAGGCATTAGAGAAGCAAGTCACATGTGTCCACCAACGCTAATGTGATAGTTACCTCGACTGGTATACCAAAGCCACTAAGAGACATACTGAATCTAAGACCCAGGCACTGAAAGGAAATCTCCAGGAGTAAGTAATGCCATGAAAACCGAGTACTCTAACCTGCAGGTATGGAATCACAAAGCTGGGTACATACTATTGTCTCCCATTCTTAGGGGTGGCCCCTATTAAAAGAAATCCCAGAAGATATTTTGGACACTTATAACCCGGCTATTTTAAATGTTGTACCCGATCAATGACTGGCTAGTCCAGATTCCAATCAACTATCAACTCAGTCCACCACAATAAACCCCATGACTGGCCAATTTAATCCCGAAATATGAGCTCAGGTTTCTAAACTGTTTTCACCAGCCTCAGGCACATTTGAACAATTCCCGAACATGACAACCAATATCACTGCTGTGGTATTCCCTCTCAGGCAGCTCTTGGGAGGAGGCAATAGCCTAGTTTAAGTACATGCCCATGGAGCGCCACTGATTTATTTAATATGGTTCAGAGATTCCCAAAGATACGAGAAGAACCAGTTAGCTTCTAGGAGGAACTGCATGTCATTATTGCTTGTTATCACCATACCTGTGTTGACTTGAATCAGCGGCTATAAGCAGTGCTGCCCACAGACACCTTTGCTTTGCTTAAGGTGCACGCAAATTGGCCTGCTGATCTGTGCAGATAGACTGGTGCAAACTATTCTCGAAATGTGTCCTCAAAAGACAGATTGGGCTAAGAGCAATGCATGCAAACATGCCAAAGGAGATAATCCTGCCGAATATCTCAAACGTTGCCAGGCCAGTCTATTGACAGAAGGACCAACTGAGGATAATTTGATTCCTTCAGATCTTTCACAATCAGAAACAGGCTCTTCAAGACCTGCACAATCAGTTTGCTGGCATCTTTTGTAATGAGCCAGGAAGAATACCAGGGGTTTTCCATTACATTCCAACTCCCCCTGGAAAGGTGGTCAACTTAAAACCTTATAGGATCCCTGAAGCCCGGAGAGATCTAGTTATGCAGGAGTTGGGAAAAAATGTTAGCCTCCGACATAATCAAACCCTCCCAAAGTCCCTGGACCTTCCCAATAGTGCATGTTGCAAAACCTGACAACACTTGGAGATTTTGTATTGATTTTCGAAGGTAAACCCCATTTCATAATTTGACAGTTATCCAATGCCACGGATCAATGGTTTAATCGACTGACTGGGCTCTGCTGTTTACCTTTCCCCAATCGATTTAACGTACGGTTATTGGCAAGTGCCCGTAAACCCAGAGGACAAAGACAATAAATGCCTTTTCCACTCCAGTAGGGTTTACCAATTTAAAGTGCTTCCCTTTGGTCTGCATGGGGCACACCTTCTACATTCCAGAGATTGATGGATCGGGTACTCCGACAATTCTCAGCATTTTGTAGGGCATACTTTGACAATACAGTCATCCATAGCAAGAACTGGAATGAGCATATGTACCATATTTACCAAATAACAAAAGCCCCAAGGAAAGCAGGCCTCACAGCCAGCCCCAAAAAGTGTCACTTTGCCGGTTCTACAGTGAAATACCTAGGGTTTTTGTGGGAAATGGTCTGGTACAACCCCAGATAGAAAAGTCAAATCACCAACTCCCAAAATGAAAAGCAATCTAAGAGCATTCCTTGGTTCGTCAGGATATTACCAAAGGTTTATACCTAATTATTCCTCTATAACAGCTTGCCTTATTGACAAACTTAAGAATGTTGAGCCACAAAAATTCCAATGGACCCCAGAAGATCAAGCTTGTTTTTCCACTCTCAAGCAAATTTTATATAATGAACCAATCCTTAAAGTAGCTAATTTCAGCAAAGAATTTATCCTGCAAGTTGGATTGGGAGCATTCCTCTCCCGCGAATATGATGGTAATGAACACCCGATCTTATACATCAGTCGCAAATGATTTTCTAGGGAGAAGATCTATGCTCCAATTGAACTTGAAGCATTAGCTATTAAATGGGCTGTGACTTATTTGCGATATTACCTTACGTGAAGAAAGTCAGACTGGTTACATATCATTCCCCCATAACATTGCTCAAATGCTCGAGCAATGTGCTGGTTTCTAGATTTACAACCTTACTGTTTTACTATTCAACACAGGAAAGGAGTAGACCAAGGAAACAGACTACCTTTTCAGTTTTCCAATAGATATATTAGCGCTGCAGAGCTGCTGCAGTTTTTTGGCTGTCCTTACTGTGTCATGCTAACTTGCTCACCTGCTGTGAGGACAGTTGTGGTCTCTAGGGGAAGAGGAGATGACTACCATAAATAGGCCTGCCGGGCGTGGATCATCCCGGAGCTGCTGCAGAGGTGCTGACATCTTTTGGCAGTTTCGAGGCAAGCAAGGGGCTGCTTTCTGGGACCAGAAACCCTTTCCAGGAGCAGCCTTTGTGAACAGTAAGCCCTGAAAAGCATAATTGATTGATTGATTTAAGATCTATATTGCGCACGTCCATATGGAGCCAAGCAAGGAATTGCATCTGGGCGCAGATGATATAGTAGTAACAACCGGGAAGCGAGATTTATCAAGTACAGTTAGTCAAAAAGATAAGTTTTCAACTTCTTCCTGAATTCAAAGAGGGATTCAGTTTACCGAAGATCATGTGCAGGGAATTCCAGGCTCGGGGATCTGCACAGGAGAAACGTCTATCGCCCTAGGACACAGAACTTGATGGTGGAACCACCTAAAGGTGTTGTCCTGAGGATCATAGACAGCGATTCGAGTGGTAAGAGGACATCTTTGAAGAAAGATATCTAGGGGCAGTCCCTTGGAGAAATTGAAAAATTAGACAAGGGTCTTGAACAGAACCCTTTGCTGTATCGGTAACCAGTGAAGGTTTCAACGGAACTGAGATGGGTGAGCGTCTGGGCAGTGAAAAGACCTGCCTAACGTTTGCATTTTGAGCAACCTGCAGATGTCGGATTTGACCATTTGGCATTCAGATTAATAGGGCATTGCAATAGTCTAATATGGAAAGTACCAATGCACAAACTACCAGTGGGCGATCTTTATTTGAGATAAGCGGTAGCAGAGGTATTAACAGTTTGAGATGGCAATATACAGATTTTATAATTTCATTAACCTGCAGGTTTCAGCTTAAATTTGCCTGCCAGATACATCCAAGGTTCTTTACCTTAGCTGAAAATGTTGTTGAAACCTCAGAGAGGGCTGGTCAGGACAGATGCTGTGAGATTTTAGCCAGTTTTATCTTGGGTCCAAATAATATAATCTCAGTTTTATTTGGGTTTAGTTGGAGCTTATTAGCCACCATTGAGCACTTTATTTTACTAGCTAAAGCTAGCACTCTGTCCATTGCTTCCACAGGTTCTTTTAGCCAAACATAAATCTGTGCGTCGCCGACATGGGAATGATATTGCAAATCAAATTCTGAAAAGATACCCAGCAAGAGGTGAATATAAAAGTTAAATAGCAGTGGAGACAGGGAGGAGCCCGGAGGCACTCCGCATTTAACTGATAAAAGAAAAATCTGAGATAAATGTCCCCAATTTAACTTGCTGAGTTTGATTGGTCAGGAAAGATGCATTGCAGTGACTCATAAGATGCCTGACCTACTGTGGAGTCTCAAGATAAGAATCTCAAAATCAACTGTGTCAAAGGCTGCCGATAGGTCCAGCATGACTAGCATGCTAATGTCACCCTCATCACCTTAAAATATCGTTCCAAACTGACAAGTGCGGTCTCAGTCCCATGTCTTGGCCTAAATACTAATTGGTGCAAATCCAATATCTCCTGATCTTCCAGGAAATCCTGGAATTGCATCGTAACGATTTTTTCCAGGATTATGGATGGCCAGGATAAGCCTGTAATGGGACAGCAATTAGAGAATACCTTGGGGTCCAATGTGTTTTTCTTTAAAAGGGGTGTAAGATATGACTTCTTCGGCTCCATTGGAAAACTCCCCTAGATTAATGAAACATTTATGACAGATAGAAGAGGCCCACTTAGAGCCGCCACATGTCTTTTAGCTCTCTAAGCAGAGACGGGGTTGTAGTTATGGTTAGTGGGCTTTAACTTCGACCTGAGGTTGGAAACTGTTTCCAAGTCCACAGATCCTTAAGAGTCTTTATTTTGTTTGGCATAACTATTGGTAGGGTGGGGAACTGAAGATGAATTTTATTCCTAATTTGATCAATTTTAACTGAAAAAAGGTATTGAATTCATTTGCCAGGGACAAAGATGGAAAAAGATGCAGAATTGTACATGACAAAAATGCAATTTTTTTTTTACAGTTGTGTATAGAGAATTTGGTCTGTTCTGGGCAAGATAAATCTGTTTTTGAAAACACAAGCCTTTAGCTAAAACAATAATTGTATGATCGTAAGAACAGAGTGGCAAGCAGGTCTCAGTCATTAACTTTGACATTTTAGAACACTGTTGCAACGCAGCCACTAAACGATGAGTGTTTTCCATAATGGAGTTCACAGAAACGTAAGCGTGTCAGCTCATTTGTAAACCACAGAGCATTGAATTTCTCAAAGCATTAGAAATGCAGAGAGCAGCAAAGGGAGCTTTGAAGTTGTAAAGAGAGATGGAGCTCCCCTTGGCTCAAGAAGCGGGCCCCTCTCACCTCCGCTTATGTACGATCTACGAAGCGGGCATAATTTGATTAAAACATTGACAATGGCGACAGCAGCAGAACACATCCGAGATGGAACAGACGTAATGGCTGCACAATTAGATAGCAGCGAGCAATTGAGCGCATAGTGGCAGAACAATATGCCGCTAGCGAGATGTTTGGGGCAACGCAAGGTTTACAGGTCGCGTGTGAAGGGATTTTATTGTCGATTCCTAACTCGGCCACGAGCAAAGTCGCTGAAACCAACCCCTCTGGGGACGTGCTAACACCAAAATCGCAGTCCATGAGAAAACCTTAAAATAAAGAAATTATAAAGGTGCAAGTTATGAGCAAAAAATTCAGATCATACCAAAGAGAGATCTGTCTCTTTGAACAGCTTGGCTGTAAATTCAAAATTAACTCCTCCCCACCATGTGAAGCTAAACCAGAAAAGAAGTGTGAACGATTTTTTCCTGCCTGCTGTAATAGGCACAGACATTCGTCCAAACAGGTATCCCTGAGGTGAATTGGCAGTGCATTTTTTGAACAATGGAAGTATCCGTGAGGCGGCTACCCAGGTTGAAGAAGAGGTTTCAACCTCAATCTTCCCTCTTAGAGTCAAATGCTCTGCTCATGGGGTCAGAATCAACCCAGGGAGATTTTCAAGCTAATTTGGAGGCGATTCCATCAATATTAACAAAACACCTGACTCCGAGGTCTATTTCATCCACAGGGCCACAGGCGAGTCACCGCCTGCATGGAACATTATGAGAGATGGACAAGAAAGTAAAACTAGCAGCCCCCTCTATCTCGGCCTTACATTGTGTGCTGAGTTCATGTGTCAGCCTATACGAAAACAAAGGTAAAAATAAGTGCCAGAACACTACAACTAAGTGAGATTAAGATTGCTTTATTCGTGTTAAAGGAATCTATGGATAAAAAAAAGAGAACATTGATAAGAAAGAAAATGAAAAGGAGAGGGAAAGAGAATGGAGAATAACATTGACACACCCGATGCCTCCATTATAGAGGTACAAGTAGAGTCACCTGAGAACTATTCCATGATAATTCATGCGATAGTGCAACCGATTCAGGATAGCTCGGAAGTAATGTTTGGATCTGTTACTTCAGTTTTGGTACAGGCACAATCAAGGGAACAAAGTGAACCACAAACCTCAAAAGAACAAAAACCTGAGCTAAGCATGATAGTTCTGCCGCTTCAAGAAAAAAACTACAGACCGAAAACCTTGCAAATTCAGCTCCTCAAAAAGTCATTCAGGGAGACCACCAAGGGGCACAGGCAAGATTGATGCCTGACAGAAAGGCTCAGTTCCCTGCCCTTGTAGATGGCAGAGCAACGGCGTAGTTGAGTGCTGAGTGCCCGAGAGCCCCTACAACGGCTCTCAGGACCACGGAAGACATGTTGCATCTGTGGCAGTTATCTGAATTGCCCCTGACCCCAAACAGTGGCAGAACCAGTTTAGGGCTGGGAGGCCGGGTGACGGGAGGCAGGCGGTGGGTAGAGAAGCCTGTGGTGCTACCTGTGGAATATTTTTATCCACACCACTGCACAACACTGCACTCCTTTGCCGATGGGGAAGGAAAACTGTCAAAATTGAGGAAATAACCCAGTGCGCGCCAAATCTGAAAAATTGCGCATGGTGCATAAAACCACCAAAGTGCTGCACACCCTGCCACACACACAGGCAAAATTAGTGTAAAAAACAGAAATCGCTGCCGTCACCTGTCACTTGAAACAAGGCTACAGAAGGGCTAACATCTGAAAATGCCATTAAAAATACAGTTTCCTAAGCAATGGCAATCTTCAAAGTGCTGTTTTGGCGTTAAATTCGGTCATTTTCCCCAGTGAATTATTGAAAGGAAAGTATGCTGAAATCATGGATTCTCCAGGTAGACAGAGGAATCCAGGCCTCACTACCTGACAACTACATCAGAAAATTGGCTGTCAAACCCAGTTTAAATGTATTGCTTTGTCCTGAAAAATTGCAAAATCCACTATTTTAAGCATGTTGGTGAAGGGCTAATTATTTTAAAATGTTTAAATCCTTTATAAACTGTGCTTGTATTATATATGTGAACTGAAGACTTTAATGTATAGGAACCCAGTCTGGACTGAATCAACATTTTTTCTGATCTGATAGTGCCTGGCTGGGAAGATTCACATGTCAAATTAACACTCAGTTGCTACAGGAAGGCTTAAGTGATGTTAATGGTTCCCGCATTATGAAAACAAAGAAAGCCTCAGACATTTGTCTCCTAGCTGACCCAAGGACAAAGGAAGTCTTGGACACCCATCTTCCTAATGGAGGGGCCAGATGTGGAGGAGGTTTCTCAGTGAACTTCAAAGGACTGGCCATTTGCTCACTTTGAAAGTAAGAAAAAAAGAACGGGGCTGGATTTTGAATGGAAATTACTTGTTTTTGCCTCAGAACCTTATGACATTTAACATGACAGCCAAAATAAGTGGGCAAGTGAAAAAAACAAACCTATAAATCGGAACTCATGCTAGACAGTTGAAGATGAGGTAGGAGTTCTAGCTACATAAGGAACCAAAAGATACATTAAAACGCTGATTGTGGAAAAACTATTAATACTGCAAGCCTAAAATTGTATGTACATGATCCCCGGATCAGCGCCGAGAGATGTATCAAATTAGAAATGATTCATGCAAAGTGTTATGGGTAAAATTGATAAAAATCCACAGAATGACCAAAACAGCTCTCACAAAGATGGTAAGTGAATGTAAATATGGGAAGTGAATGTAAATGGAGATAATCGAGTATAAAGTATATGTGTACAATTTTATGAGGGTACATAATGGCAGAAATGTACATTTGTGCAAAAGTAGGTTTTGGGTAAAAATCCAGGTGGGAGTTACGATGACAGCTCTGTTTAGACTGCCAACCAGGACAAAGCACATGCCAGTAGCCACTCACAGACATGGGGATGTGTTTTGAAGTTCTGCCCACACCATAAACTGGGGGTTGGCATTTGCAATGTATAAATATAGAAATTTCACTACCCAAAAGAGACTGCTCCCAGGACACACTGCTTCCAGAACACACTGATACCAGAACCCATCCAGATGTCTGCGCAGCGCCTTATTCCAGAACTCTCCAACTTATAGCTGACTCCAGAATTATTTTAAAGATCCAGATTTCTTTGCAGAATCCAGACTCTAGCATTGCAAAATTATTGCTAGCCTGACCCAATTGCAAACATCCCAAACTTGAAGGGATTTATTTCTGATTCAGCTTGGCTTGCTACCACTAAGGCTTACCCGCTGAAAACTTGCATCCTGCTATCTACCATGTCCAGTAACCAGATGGGGCCCTTCCAAATTCAGGCTGAGGTGCAGTCCAAATTGACCAGAACCGCCTTGCTGATCCAATCCCGCTAGAGGTGCCCTGCCGCCGGTAGACCAGACAGATCCAATTCATTGACCAGAGCTGACGGTCCAATTTAATAACAACTTCTGTAAGTATAAACAAGAAGAACAGTGACCCTTAGTATATCTGCATTGTATTATCCCTATCGCAACCCATCCCATCTTTAATTCAGAACTCCAGCATTATTAGAATCCTTCTTGTGCTGATTGTCTCACCTGTGTTTCAAAACCATAACTCCATAGTTATTCTGAATAACTAAAGTAAATCCCAGGAAGAAGTAGATTATCCACAACAGCACAAGTTACGCTGATCACGTGACTGTAAGATCCATCTGTGGCATTCTCTTTTTCATAGTCATAATATAGTGTGATCAAACCCATCTGTCATTTTCAAAAGCGCATTTCTGCTTTCATTTCGTGCCTATTTTGCAAAAACGCCTCTCACTAAAACCTCTATAACTCCCTCAGTCTTAAAGATAGGAACGAAATTTCAACTCTCACTGATACCTGACATCCTTTTCTATCTCCACAACAGTATCGCGAAACAGTGTATTTGACCCGAGGAGTGGCGGAGAAGAAGGCCAAAGGGCTGTGACTGCCCCCCCGCCCAACTGCTGTGGGATTACAGTGGCCGCTGGAGCGGGGCCCCAGTCTGCAGCGCAGAGACTTGCGCACACTGAAGCGGTCTGGCAGGAGCGGAACCAGCGAGGTGCCAGCCGGGATGTGGCAGACGGTGGGGCTGAGGCCCAAGAGCAGTGGTGGCCCGCAGGCGAGTAACGGTAAGGAAGGGGAGCGTACCTCCAAGGGACTGCTGGTGCAGGCAGGGGTACATGACCACCCCACAAGGTCCTCCAGAGGCGCTAAGGGAACATACTGGCAGCACCACTGCCCCTTGCACAGCCCAAGGAGTGGGGTCCGGTCCGGAGACCATCTGGGGTGGCCCCTAAGGACTGCACAGGGGCCGGTTCCCTGTTCTGAAACCCCACACATTAAGGAGCAGATTGGTGTGTGGGGAACTTCAGTAACCAGGTGGGGGCGCACATGCAGGAGTAGGATCGGGTGCCAAGGTGAAACATCGGGTGGCTTACCCAGGCACCTGGGGTGCCTCTCTACTGCGTATACAAGTGGTCAAGAAGAGAGAGCGATTGTACTCCCACTGACACCTGTCTCCGGCACAAGCGTAGTGCCCCATCCGTAAGGAATAGAGCAGGCGGCCCCAAACTTTTGTGCGCAATGAGCAAAATTGGCATATCAAATTAAATGGGGAGCAACATATTGGCGCACAGTTGGCAGGCAAATGATTGCAACACAAATTAGAAATGCAGAGTTTGGTGGCATCTCAACGGTACCGCTACCGCCACTTGTTAAGACGGTATCACTGCCAGATTCCAAGTGGTGGTTTGGTAGTGTTAGTCCCCACTGATGGAGTCCATAGACTCCAGGGTGGATTTTGGCGCTATTTGATTGATAGAAACATACTGTGGCTTAATTTTCATTTTATTGGGGTCTGTGACGAATCTGTGGATGTTGCCCCTTATCTTCCAGGGGGGAGACCATTACCATGGGGCCAGGGTGGTGCATCCTCGGTACAATAGTTCCCCTGGGGTTGGTGCACACGGAGAGGATCACATGGGAGAAGGAACCCGTCATGGGACTAGGGACGACCCGCCCTTGAGAATGTGGTATCCCCACCAATCACCAGACCCCCAGTCCCCCCCTTCCTATAACCCTAAGAACAACCCCTTTCCTAATAGTCTCATGAGTTATAGTCCCCCTGCTATTTCTCTAGAAACTACTGGGACTATGAAGAGCACAACCGACCAAGCGAGATCATGGGTAGAAATACGGAGACGAGGAAGAATAGGGAAGAATTGAAAGATATACCATTTACAACCACTGAGAACAAGACGTTGCATGGAGGAATGTCGAGTGCCCTGCGGAACCAACAGGAGTACTCTAGGCAAATTGGAATAAGTACTGGGACGCAGAGGAGGAGCAGAGGCATGAGAGTACTCCTAAGAACCACAATGCGCGCTTTAGTTGTTGCTGGCTGCTCATTGGTCAATGTAGGGTAGAAAAGGAAGAGACTCAGGAAGAAGTTGTCTAGTCCTCCATGGAGGAGCTGCAGGAGGCAGCATGGTGCAGGAAGGCGCAAGGAAGCACACCAGGATGCCAAGAGGGGAGCAGGAAGGACCAGGACCAGTACAGAGTGGAAGGACCAGAAGGCGTGTTGGCAGAGAGAAGCACCCAGTGTTCCTGAAGACTGGGAAGTGCGTGACGGGATGACGACGCTGCCCAGGAAAAGATCCAACACTGCAGTTTTCCCGGGCAGACCAGAGCCCACTACAAGGCTCCCTCCCAAGAGGTAGTGGGGGGGGGGAGCGCTCAGACTGGCTGGTAGTAAACTAAGAAGATGCAGTCAGCATCTCTATAGTCACAGGACCTGGCAAGCACGTGAACCAGGTCTGTCCCGCAACTAGAGAAACTTAAGGGTCTGGGACCCACCAAACGAAAGCAACACGAGTCCTTCGCCTTGTGGCGGTACTTGGGAGAAAAGGGCTCCAAGTACATGCACACAAAGAAGAAGTGTCTGGGACCCACTACACGAGAACCACAAGAATCCTCTTCCTCATTTGTGGTGGTGGTAGTTGGGAGAAGAGGGCTCCCAGTTTCCAACCATAAAGACGGGCCTGGGACCCAATACCATGAGAAGAAGGGAAACCACAGAGCAATTTACTAAGGACCATACTTGGCAGGGAAGTGAACCAAGTTGGCCCAAGCGGAAAGGGAGAGAAGCAAAGATCTGGGACCTACAAGAGAAGGAACCAGGGCAAGTGAGTCATTGGCCCTGGTTGTGTTGCAAGAAATAGAGAATTGCCAAGAGAAGGAACCAGGACATGGGAGACGTTGCCCCTGGTTATTGGAAAGGTTGTGTAAGAGAAATATCTAACAACTTTATGAAACTTTGTTTTACGTTTAGTAACTTTGGGTTTGGAACCTTTGCTATTTGGAACTCTTTGATTGGATCTACAACCTATTCTTCTGAATTAAGACCACCTTTTGTTTCTCGACAGTTTCCTTAGTTTTGGTTGAGGTAGGGAAACCCCCCTCAGCTTTAGGAAAAGGTAAAGGCAGGAGTTTCCCCAATCCCCCAACCTTTTACTTCCAATAAAAGCATATGCCAATTAACATGAGCCCACTGTGTCCGAGTCCTACTTCTACACCCTTACAGATAACTAATGGTTTATTAAGTCTTATCCAACGGTGATACACAGACATTTCAGCATCTGTCTGATATACAAGATCGGGGAATTATACATTGTTTTCCACCACCTATAAAGGTGAAAAGCAGGTATGTCATTTGGCCTCCATTTATTCCTTTTGGATGTTAATTCTAGTATTTTTCTTAGGAAAGTTAATCCACAATCTGAAGAGTTCATTTGATAGCATTTTCCTTTATGCAGAAAACACAGCTATTTTGGACCTGTGGCAGGTCTCCAACCGGGCCTTCTAAACACAAGTTTCTATTTTGGGAACTATAGTATGATCAAAACAAAAATGATGGTGTTCTGAAAAAGGGTGAAACCTTGTAGCTAGTTTTTAAATGAATGTAGAGATGAGGGGGCAGTCTCATTTTTATTTGAGCCTACTCTTCTCAAAGACCAGTGCTTGCAACAATCATTTTAAGAAGACAGCTGAAAAGGCATCATTAAGGATTAAAGGGCTTTTTACATTGTTATTCCAAGTTTGGGGCATTCTGATCTGAGAAATGCGTGGAGGTATACAAGTCAAAGGTCTGTTCCATGATTTTCATGGCAGCAAAATCTAGGGTGGTTCAAACGGTCATGTCCTGGAGGAGTTGCAAAATAAATTCCTGTGCCAAATAGCAGGTCTCACTGCAGATACACCTGGTAGTGTCTTATGAGCTGAATTGGGGGTGTTCAATTTGAAAGTGTTGGGCCAGTTAAGATTGTTTACTATAGCTCCAAAAGCAAGAGCTTGTCCGATGGAAAAAGAGGCAGATGTCCAAAATATACATAGGCTGCCCTCTTTAGCCTTATATACAGACTTGCGTACAAATGTAAGATTTCAAGGAGAAATCTGTGAAATAAGATCTCCAGGTGGCTGGTGGTGATGGTACGTTTAAATGTACCCACTCCTCAATAAATTAATGTGTGCAGGAAGAAGCACAAAATGTGCTTACAAAATAGGAGTAGAAGATTTGGTTCATTTTTTGTAAATTTATCGTGGTTTCTCTGTTTTGCATAAGCATGGAATGCATGGAGCTATGTTTTATATAATTAATTGAAATGATCAGGCTTTTATATATAGCATACTTGAATATGCTAAAGTTGCTTTTTTATTTTGTGCTTGTTCTGTGTGAATTGTATGAGAAATATGATGCATGTTTTTAAATATTGCTAACTTAATGGAGAAATACGATTAAATATTAATGGAGTACTACAGGTCATTACATGGTAGACTTTTAAGAACACTTCATTGGGGCTTTGGAGGTTACGTCCTAACACTTATTTGGGAATGTTTTGGCAAATGGTGCATTTTAAAGCTACAATGGGCTGTTACATTAGTGAACAAGAAGTTAGGAATAAAAAGAAAACCTCTCTCTTCTCTGCCCAAAAGGGATTTTACGCAAGACTTAGTGGCTAACATTGGTCAAAACTTTGAGCATTTGATGACCACTTCATAGAGGGGTGTGGTGGTGTATTTGGATTCATTAAATGGCCTTTTAGTATAAATGTATTAACAGTAAATTAATTGGATTTGAATATAGGGCAAATTAATTATGAAAAAAGTGGCATGCATTTACCTGATCTGCCCATTACCAATGTGTCAGTTGGGCAGAGTATAAAAACGATGACCATTTTACCACTAGGACACTATAATAATGAATATAGTGGACACCAAAATTAATATTGAAGATTAATATGCATGGTGGTATCAAACACAAACCTCAATTGTAAAAAAAGCAGTGCATACAAATGATTTAATAAAGGAAAGTTGGGTATGCATGCCACCTATTGTCCATTATGCTCCTATTAGCTGTACCAAGGAACAGAATAGGACTATTTTCTCCAGGACACAAACATGGTTCAATTATTTCACTCATTAAAACAATTGTCAGCTGGGCAAAGTAACTGAAGATGACAGGGTTTTAACAATGACACTACTATATTAAGTAAGGACATTTACTGAAAATTAATTTGCACGGTGGCAACAAACACAAATCTTGCATGTATAAAAATAAGCCAGCTGGAACCATAGCAGGCTCATTGAGCAACATTATTGCACAGTCCAGGACTCTGTTCTAGCTATGGTGGCTACTGAAGTCTCATTCCTTCAGCACCTCCTTCTAGGCCTCCACACCATGGCCCAGAGCAACTGGCAAGCAACAATGTAGGGTGCAGCGAGCAACACGTTGCTCCCGAGCTACACGTTGGGGATCCCTGGAATAGAGCGATGGAGGAGTTGCAACCAGCCCCCCAGGAGTTCTGTGGGTGCGCCCGCTGATTGGGAACACAGAAAGCGGGTTTGAGGGGGGGGGGAGCAGGGAGGAGCCCCTTGAGTTTAAAGAGCCCGGTGGATCTGAGTTGGAAAGAGACACTCAATATCAGTACTCGGAGAAAGGGGAAATGGCAAAAGGAAAGGGGATGAAGGGCCCCACACGTGCACAGCAGAGATTGGCACCATTAAGACCGATAATCATGCAATCCTGGAGGAGATACAAGGTATGAGAACTGACATTAGCACCAAAGTGGCTGGTCCCTCGGCAAGAGTGATTACCCTGGAGGACAGGCTGGAGGGCCTGGAGGCAAACCATACCTCATCTGTGGTCCTTGAGACGCAGATCAGTGCTCGGTTCCAAGTAGTGGAAAGGCGGGAGGAGGAACTTCGACTGAAGGTGGAGGACATTGAGAACAGGGAGTGGTGCAAAAACCTCTGCTTATTTGGCCTGTGGGAAAAAAAGGGGAGTCCCCGGCGGGACTGAAACGCAAGATACAGGAGATCATGGGGATGGTCCTGGGTACAAAGAAAGGGGGAGACTATGCCCCTGGACAGAGTGCATCGTGTGGACAGTGGACGTGCTGGAGAAGGCCAAGTGTATGGGGTCATTGATTACAAGAACACTTTTGCAGCGTAGGAAATGTGGACCCCTAACTAGATGGCTCTGGGAGAAGGGGGTAAAGTACAGGTGGGGTTACCCCTTTGCGTTTATCTTTGAATGGGAAGGTGAGAGAGACTTCAGGTGATAATGGACAAAGACATTAAAACGGACCATGGAGGAACTTGTGGGGCATGGACTGGCTGGCAACGGGGCTGATGACGGGGAGGGCCCCAGTCAGTCCAGTGAGACAGTAGGGCTGGGAATGCCGCATGGTCGACGAAGGATACAGGGCGCCAGGCAGTTCCAGAAGCTCAATACTCCACCCTCACGAGGGGAGGCCACCTGAGCAGATCTGGATGGGTTTATTAAGGTTACGGGCCTAGCCTGAGGATCACATCACTGTAGGTGGGGGATCCCTCAAGTTTAGTAGTTGTTGGACACAATCTCTTTGGGGGGCTGAGTGGAGAAGATGGGGGTCTCTGTCAGTGACTGTCATATGGGAGTGTCTTTCCTTGGGATTTTTGTGTATTACGGGAGGGGAGGGAGGAAGCTAGCACGCGTACCCTGTTGGGGTGGTGGGGAGGGGTGAAGGGTGGTGGGGACCAGGTGGGGGGTAAGGCAGGGGGTGTAGCATGCTGGAGTGGCAGCAATGCCTAGGAGGGAGGAGGTCTGGTGGTTAGGTCTGCGATACCACAGTACAAGGAATGTGGGACCGTAGTCCTCAGCGGGGGAGTAGAGGGAGGACTTGGAGAGCGGATAGGGGCAGTGGGAGGGAATAAGGGGATCTTATGCAGCCAGCGTTATGGAAGAGGGAGGGGGATGGCTCCCGGGACACCTGTGGGGGCAAAGCAAACAAGGTGAAAAAGGGATATGATTGAGTTGCAGAAAATGTTAAGAGGGTAAACTCCCAAAACAAGACAGGTAACATGTTCCACAAGCAGCGCCTTGGCAGCTCCCTTTTTGCAGGAGACCCACTATGAACGTGGGGCGGAGTCCCCAATTAACGTTAGAGACATTGGCAAGATATACTGAGCTTCCCGTAAAGACCGCAAGAAGGAACAGGGAGGCATTATTTTGGCAAACGCGTTCCGGATGGTAGTGATGGAATGGGTTTGGAGTTCGGCACGTGTCAGTATGGTGAGAGGAGATCCGTGGCTACCTAGAAGGTATGCAGTTACCCATCCGGAGGCCGGGAGATAGAGACATATTGGATAGAGAGGTGACACAGGAAGGGGTGTTGCTGGTGATCCGCAAGCTAAAGGCTGAAAGGTCCCGGGGGAGGACGGCTTTACTACTGATTTTTACAAGCAGCTTCAAGACCGCCTCGGAGTGCCCCTGCCCAAATTGTTTAACTCCATACTGGGGGAGGGATCCATTCCGCCAACATTTCTCAGAGCTATGATTACGGTAATCCCAAAGCAAGGTAAGGCCCAAACCAGCTGTGCCTCGTATAGGCCCTTTCCGTTACTAAATGTGGACACAAAGATCTTCACCAGGGTGTTGGCGTCTTGTTTGGAGTCCTTTCTTCCCGGTCTTATACACGCAGACCAGGCAGGATTTATGTTGTAGAGGCAGGAAGCCGACAATATGCAGAAAGTGCTTCACTGCTGGCCTTAGATGCTGAGAATGTGTTCGACAGGGTAAGCTGGGTCTTCTTGAGGGAAGACCTTTCCGCAATAGGTTTGGGGGGTGGGAGGGAGATGGAGGCAGTGGATTGCGCCCCTATACTCGGAACCGACAGCTAGGGTGGTGAATGGGAATGTGTTGCAGCCACTCCAGCTACAACGGGTCACAAGACAGCACTGCCCACTCTCCCCATTGCTCTATGTGTGATGGAACCGTGGGCGAAAAGCAGAGGAGATTAAGGGGGTGACGATCAGAGGCTGAATGTTTAAGATGAGCCTCTTTGCGTATGATGCCCTGTTGTACATTATGGACCCAATGCATTCGGTGCTGCGCCTTCTGGATGGCCTGCAGCAATACGGGAAACTATCAGGTTTCAAAGTAAATTTTGAGAAGTCTGTGGCCCTGTAGGTCGGTGGATTGTCCGGAACAGAGAGCAAGTATGTAAGAAGGCTCCCTTTCCAGGTGCAGTAAAAACACTTTTGGTACATAGGAATACAGGTGTATAAACAAGCGGGGGATTTATATACAGGGAACTATCTGCCATTATGAGAAACAGTGCAGAGGAATGTGGAGCAATGGGGCAGGCTGGGGCTCACCTGGATAGCGCATCTAAATTGCATAGAAATGGTATTATTACCGAAATTCCTGTTCCAGATGCTTCCGTTGGTGGCCCCAAAGTCCCTTTTTGAGGAGGTGCAGGGGGCCTGGCTGAAATTCTTATGTGGGGGGGGGGCAAACATAGGATTGCATATAAGACGCTGATGTTGCCAAGAAAGGAGGGCTGGTGGCTTTGCCAAATCTCCCGACCTACTATAAAGCGGCCCAGCTTCAGGTGATGGTGGACCATCTAGATCCGGCGTCAGAGAAGCAATGGGTGACGCTGGATAACTAGGGCTTGGTGCCCATCCCCCTCGGGGAGTGGCTTTGGGTACCCTGATCTTGTATCCCGAGGAAAGTGTTCCATCACCCGATTCAGGAAGTCCTATGGACTCTCTGACGGGAGGGGACAGGGTGGGGGACAGATGACAGTCCACATGGCCATCAGCCACAGCGAGACGGGATTGTAGAACCACTGGCATTCCAATGGGCCAAATGTGGGTTGAGGGGGCCTTCATCACGATGGAGAGGTTAGCAGAATGCCTGCATATAGGACACTAGCCATATTTATCTACAGCTGAAGGGAGTCTTACTGGAGGGTCGATGGGGGAGAACTTGCAGAGGGGGTGACGGTTTGAGACACTCCTCCTCACGAGGACGGGCTCAAGAGGCCTAATTGCAAGGGGGTATTAATGGTGGTACCCAGGGACCCGCCTCCAGCTAGGATTAGGTGGGGACGTGACTTGGGGAAGCAGGTTGACGATGTCCTATGGGCATTGATGTGCAGAAGGGTTACCAGTTTGATAGCCTCCCTGCAATATCTACACCAGGCCTTAAAGGTCCTGCATAGGTGGCATTACCCGGCGGTGGTGCTAGCAAAGATGTGCGAGTGATATGATCCCGGCTGTTGGAAGTATGGGGGAGCAAAGGGGGATGATGGCCATATGTGGCGGGGGTGTGGTAAGGCACACACATATTGGCGAGATGTTGTGTCATGGATTAAAGGGTTTGGTGGAATTAATAGGGAACTCTCTCCGTGGCTGCTTCTCTTTTGGGTGATGCAGGTGGCGGATGAAGGGGGGTCGGCACATGGCAAGGGTGATGTTGGTAGCAGCTAGATGCTGCCTCGCCCAGTTGTGGAAGAGTCAGTGGATGCCAGCTGAAAGAGATTGGGTGGCAAAGGTACAAGCCATATATGATATGGAGTTCCTTACGCATCTGCTTGAAGAGTCCCGATCCAACATTGAGGGCCTATGGGTACCCTTTTTCGAGAAATCTGGGTGCTGAAAAGTGTGGGGGGAGGTGCTGGGGTATGAGGAGAGAGGCTAAGGGGCTTCATGGCAGGTAGCCCTTGGGTTCTGGACAGTATCGCTCTGAAAATGATTCGATTGTAGTAACTCTGGGTAAAGCATAGCCTGACTGTGGGATGATGGTGCAACTGACTGGGATGATGGGGCAGCCGGTCAGGGGGCCCTGTGACTGTTTTCAGAGAGGAAGGTTACCATTGTAGAGAGTGCCTATCGTAGGTAGTGTGTATGATGGTGGAGTGGGGGGGGGCAAGGGGCGTGGAAAAGGTCAGAGGAACAAGTGGGAATTTTGAATGTTGTCTGTTTTGAAGTTACCGGTTTGTATTCAGTGATCACGTCATCAGTTCGAGTTTATGAGTCTGGCGCTAAAGTGGGTATGGTGGTGTAATGAAACAGGGCTCATTCAAAAACTTGTACTGTTATACTAAAAATGCTAATAAAGTTTCATTCTAAAAAAAAAGAGAGGGGGCGTGGCTTGATGGCTACGTGAGAGGACATTCCTTGGAGGAGCTCCCGATGATCCGATCTTGATCCTGGGAAGAAGTGATGGTTATTGGCGGACGTTCGAGCCCACGGTGCATCCAAGGGCGCATGAAAGTGGGGGGCACATGGTGAGTGCCCTCCCCACTAGCGAGACTGCATATCCACGGAACTAGACTTCGAAGAAGGTGGTGATCGTGCAATGGAAGGGGAGCACCCAAGAAGGCCGCCTGCGGACAAAGGGCCATAAATGGTCCGTGGAGCTGAGGAAGACAAAGTTGGTCGGAACGTGGGCAAGCCCAACCAGATAGACGTGTCGCATGCGCCTCTGGCTGAAGGCAAGAACATAAGGGCGAGCCCCCACTGAGGAGGCCCTGGATCGTGGCGGGCTAGCAAAGTGAACCCGGGTTCAGCAGAACCTCGCTGTGAAGGGACCGGCGAGTGAACCCCGTGAGGTACCCTGCAGCGCCGAAGATGCAGCTGGGTGCGCGGGCCTAACCGACGCAGCAGGATGTCCTCCAAGGTGGTGCGACCCCGTATCAAACAGCCCACGATGGAGGCCTATGCTAGGTCGCCCTCGGGCGCGCAAGGGGGCAAGAGCAAAGACACCCCCGCAGCGGCGATGGACCCACCGGGTACTATCCAGGAGGTGCTGGCGGCAATTGCCGACTTGAAGGTGGCCTGGGAGACGAAGCTGGGCCTGGCCATGAAAGAGCTGCAAGAGGGCCTAAACCTTAAGATCGGAGCGGTCCGAGAAGAGGTGAACCTGTTGCGCCAGGACGTGCGAACGATCGCAGAGGGCACTGGGGAACGGGAGAAGGAGTTGGCCCCGACCACGGCGGCGTGCAATACTCACGCCAAGGAGCTTCATGCCCTCGTGCAACGAGTGGGCAATTTGGAGGACAGAGCAGAGCAGGCAGAGGGGCGCGCCAGGCGCAACAACATTCGCACAGTGGGGGTTCCGGAGGGAATGGAAGGATCGAACCCCACGGATTTCGTTGAAACTATGCTCTTGCAGGAGATTACAGACGGGGAGCTGACCCAGGGGTTCGCGGTCGAAAGGGCGCATACGGCCCTGACCAGGAGACCGGCCCCAGGAGCCCCCCCGCGGCCGTTGATCGCGAAGATCCTGAACTATCGTGACCGCGAGAAGATTCTCAAATTTTTCCGGAAAGGAGGCACGATGGAAAGGGGGTCAGCGAATATAACGGCGTATCCGGATTATACGCTGCTCGTACAACGGAGTCGAATGAACTTTGGAACGGTGAAGAGGAGGCTTAGAGAAGCAGGCCACTGCTACATGTTGCTCTACTCCGCCAGGTTAAAGGTATTTCATAAGAACAGATCCCTCTTCTTTGAGACGCCGACTGAAGCGATGGAATGGTTGGATATGCGAGGTCGACCTCAGGAATCGGATGCCCAGACAGGAGCGGCTGGAGATAAGTAGCAGGTTGCAGAGGCGCCCGTGAGGCCATAGTTATGACATTGGGACTGGAATATAGTATGATATTGTGCTTGTGGGGGGGAAGTCACGGTATCTGCCGGCGGGTCCCGTTGAATTCACTTCTCCTAAATAAACGACTGGGAGCTCCTGGGGAGCAACCTCTGCACCCAATAGTAGTATATTTAGTTGGTCACTGCTAGAGTGGTGACACCCCGCAGGGTCCTCGTTCTCAGACACGAGACGGGTCCAGACGTGGGTAGGCCTGAGATCCAGGGATGGAGCTGGACTATTGTTGGGGGTTGGCGGGGAGGGGGGTGGGGTGAGTTGTGTGCAGTGGTGTGAAGTTGGGGAAGGGGGGAGGAGGGCACTGTTCGTGAATAGAAGGCAAAGAGCCAGGGAACGACCCTACGTAGGGAGCATTATGGGAAGAGATGGGATGGAGATAGACCGACCGGATGGCATCGGGTAATCTCAGAATTGTGACCTGGAATGTACGGGGCCTCAACAGCTACCTTAAACGTAACAAAGTGATGTTGTATTTAAAGAGGATGCGCATAGACATAGCCCTGCTGCAAGAGACCCACCTCACTAGGGAGAGGCTGGAGGTGGTCAGGAGGAAATGGAAGGGCACTGTTGTGGGGGCGGCGTACTCGGCGTATGCTAGAGGAGTTATTACTTGGGGGCGGCCCATGTGCCGTTTCGGGTGCTTGATTCTACGGTGGACCCGGAGGGTAGACTGGTGGTGGTAACGGGTCTCTTGGAAAACAGAGAAGTACACATCATAAATTTGTACGCCCCCAATAATGATACAGCGGCTTACTTTAGGACCCTCTACGGTAAACTTGTCTCCCTGGCAGGGAGTACGGTAGTGTGGGGGGGGGGGACTTTAACTGTACCGTAGATCCCAGAATGGACAGGTCCAAGGACAGGGCAGGAAAAACGGCACCGGCGGCTAAATCGCTGAGTACCTTACTGAAAGACCTAGGCCTAGAGGATGCGTGGCGAAGGTTACATCCCACGGATAGACAGTACTCACACTACGCAGCGCCACATGATTTGCACACAAGGTTAGATTACATGTTTGTAACAGCCGAGATGGTGAGAGACATAGAAGGGGCGGAATACAAGGCCCGAGTACTATCGGACCACTCGCCCTTGGTGGTAGACTGGCGACACCAGCCCCCACGACCACGGATCCCCACATGGAGACTTAGGACCGAAGCTCTGCAGGACGAGGGGGTTTCGGGAGGGCCTGAGGGATGCCATCGAAGAGTACTTTGATATAAATATGGGAAGCGTAAGCTCTGTGGGCACACTGTGGGAAGCGTTTAAGGTGGTGGTGCGTGGGGTAGCTATTTCCCAAGCTAAGGGGCTACATGGGGGGAGGTTGAAAGGGAACTCCAGGAGGTGGAAAGGGAGCTAGAGGATCTCACGCGTTGCGAGAGCACTGCTCATGGTAATAGAACCAAAGTAGAGGAGCTACAGTTGTCCTGCAGCGCACTCTGGGATAGACTGTGCAGGCTCAACTACAGGAAATATACGGAGAGGATACACGCAGGGGGCGACAAGCCAGGGAGACTGCTGGCCTGGCTGTATAAGAGTGAGACCCCCCGCTTGGTGATTAGTGAGATTCAGGACGAGAGAGGTTGCATATGCAACACCCAGAAAGAGGTAAATGAGGAATTCCTTAAGTTTTACAGACACTTGTATGAGGACACGGGGGAGGATATGTGTTAAGACATACTGGACACATTGGGGGACATTGAGCTGGCCACCTTGGATGATCTAGAACGCACTGAGTTAGACGCACCCGTCACCTCGGATGAGCTGGAGGTGGTGATTCGGAACTTGCCCACTTGCAAGGCGCCGGGTTCGGATGGGCTGCCCAGCGAGTTCTACAAAACATACCAGCAAGAGTTGCTTCAGCCACTGCTTGCCACTTTCAACGAGGCCTATGAGCAGGGAGAACTCCCATTGTCCCTCCGTGAGGCTGTAATCATCCCACTCCTGAAACCAGGCAAGCCGGCCGTGGAGTGCGGGTCTTACAGACCGTTGTCCATGCTTAACCAGGACAGCAAAATACTCACGGCGGTGCTGGCTAATAGACTGAAGCGGGTGATTAAGAAACTGATATACCCAGATCAGACGGGATATGTTCCAGGTAGGAACATCACCGATAACCACAGGAGGCTACACCATGTCACAGACCAAACTGAGGAAGACACGGGCGAGCTGGCTATAGTGTCGTTAGACGCGGTCAAGGCCTTCGACTCGGTACGATGGCCCTGGCTGAAAGCGGTCCTGAAGGGGTACGGAATGGGTCCAGTTGTTTTATAGCACCCCGAAGGCGAGGGTCAAGACAAGGTCCACAGTCTCAGATTCCTGGCAACTTTGCAGGGGGACCAGACAAGGATGCCCCTGGTCACCCATGCTATATATACTGGCATTAGAGCCGCTGGCAATATGCCTGCGACAACAATATGGGGCGGTGGGTATAAGCACTGCCAGTGGAGAGCATCTGATATCATTATATGCGGATGATATGCTCCTTTATTTGCGTTACCCAGAGGAAAACCTACAGTATGTGCTAGAGGTAATAGAACGGTACGCTATCCTCTCGGGCATATCGGTGAACCCTGGAAAGTCCAGTCTGTTCCCTTTGGGCGGATATAGGAATGTCCCGGTGCAGAGGCTGCCTGTTCTCCCAATACCATGGCAGCCCGTGACATTTAGGTATTTGGGAATAAACATTTACCACAAGGTTGAGGCAGAACACAAGCACAACACGGAAAAGGCAATAGAGGGGATCAAGAACAGCATGGTATTTTGGTCCAGATTGCCCCTGACCATGATGGGGAGGGCGGCCTTTCTCAAGATGGTGGTCCTGCCTAGACTTTTGCACTTCTTCGTAAACGTCCCGTTTCTGATACCTAGGAGCCTATATGGAAACTTCATAGCGTGTGCAGGGGTTTCGTGTGGGGTAGCTCTAGGAATAGGGTTGCTCTGTGGAAGCTCCAGAAGCCAGGTGACAGGGGGGGATAGGCCTGCCAAATTTTGAACTCTATTACCTGGTGGGGCAGCTGTAGTATGTGGCCAGGTGGCTCTCAGCTGAAGACTCGGCGGAAGCCAGGCTCCTGCGTGGAGATACAGCCCCATACTTTCTGATGGAAGTGCTGTGGTTGTGCAGAGACAAACTGGTGGGCAAGGGGCGGCTACTGAGGCTGGGCTGGGAGATCTGGCACAGGACATGGTAGATTGGGGGGGACTCGGAGCCGTACTCCCAGTAGGCCCCTTTGGCGGCGCTGTGCGGGAGTGACTCAACTACTTGAATCGGTCCGCAGATACTGGGAACAGATAGGCTTAGCCACCCTCGGGACATATGGCAGGAAGGGGAGGCAGTGGACTTTCAGAGGTTGCAGGAAGAGACGGGAGTACATGGTGGCCAATATATAACCTACACTAGGCTTGTGAAAAAGACTAGAGAAAGATGGCCTGAGACAGTGCTAGCGGAAGACCCAGACGCCTCCCTGGAAACCATGTATGATGTATCAGAGGGCAGGCACGAAATATCGAGGATATATGAGCTCCTGCGAGCAAGGGCAGGGAAGGAGTTGCTCCAATTGAGACAAGATTGGGAGGAGGAGGTGGGAGGACCCATGACGGATGGGCAGTGGGAACGGGCCCAGAGGTACCACAAAAAGGTGTCCCGAAACACGAGATTCCAACAGGGCTTATTTAACCCCCGGGAAGATTGCAAGGTTTGGGGGACCAACTACGCAGCAATGCCCCAGGTGTGGGGAGGTGAATGCGGGACTGCTACACATGTTTTGGGCTTGCCCGGAGGTGCATAGATTTTGGGACGAGGTCAAGACGAAACTGGCAGGTGGGGGGGTGGTGCTGGATGTGGAATCAGCCTGGTCATGCATGCTTGGGCTTTTTCCTAGACCCCGGCATTTGAAACACATAAGCAAGATGAAGGACCTGGCTTATGTTTTGGCCAAACGTAGGATTGCCATGGGCTGGAAGGCGGCCCACAGACCTAGGGTGGAGTTATGGTGGACTGACCTCTTGAGATGGGCGGAAGCTGAATCTGTAGTCTGGGTTGAAGCGGTCACCAGGGGGGGCGAGGAGGAAGTAGGGCCCTTGCTGGCCTGGCGGCAACTGGTGGCCTCGTTGGCAAACCCTCACCAGGGTGACAACGAAACAAAGGACCCGGATGATGACTGCCTAAGTATCGTGCTAGCCAATGATGCTCCCGTAAACGACATGTGAGAATCGGCTCTAGTTTAAGGGGGGATGGGGGAGTTGGGGAGTTTTGATGAAAATGTGCTGGAATATGATGCTTTCTATGTTTTGAAACAGTTGTAGTGTGTTTGTTTGATTTTAAAATAAAATAAAAATATTTTTAAAAAAAAGGTTCATTCAGAAAGGTGGACAAAAAAACTAAGAATGGAAGAAAGAACTTGAGGAAAAATGCAAAGAAATTCCTGAAGAATTTGCATCCTCGAGAGGACCCAACCGAGACCATAAAACAAACCCAGTCCCAGGTGGATTTGGAGGCGAGGACGCTAGATCATCGAAGTTATGTAGGTGAAAATCAGAACTTAAATCAATTAAAAAGAGGTGGGAGCACACAAACTCAAGATGTCAAAAAATGCGTAAACACCATGGAAGTGTGCTGTGGTTGACTACCAGTCAACCAACGGAATGGACTCCTCACCCTGATGGAAACTATGCTAACTTGAATAATGAAGCCCAAGTAAGGAAGAGCATGACGATGGATGCTGAACAACAAACAGAGACACAAGCGGCGTGGGGGGAGGGTGCTTCTAGTGAATCTCAATTATAAGGGAATGCCTTAAAGACGATCTGAACAGCTCATACAACTAAAGGAAAAAGCGGCCAAAGGTTGTCAGGCTGATGTTCACAATAAGACGCTAGCTCCTCCAAGATGGGAACCTATATTTTATTTTGGGAAAAAGAGCCAGAAAAGGACTCTTGCAATAAATACAACAATGACTGCCCAATCACAAACATAGGGCTCAAATTCATATCAATATAGGGCACAAAGGAGAGGTCAAATCCAGCCAGCCATTAGCAGTTATTGGAAAATCACAGATGCTAAGTTTAACACAATCATGTGTGATGAGAAAGTCAGCCGACTGCATAAGAGACCGGAAATTAACATAACAGCGCCCCAACGTTTGCATTTCTGAGAGTATGAATAGAGTAAGCATTTCCTGTCGAGGAACAAATGGTGCTAAATAGGAGCGCTAAACTGCAAATCACAAGAGAAATCCCTGATCTCTACTTGCTTTATTCTCATGATATTGACTACATACACTTTCCCTATGAAGAATGTACAAATATCGTAGAAGTTGGCCTAAAGTCGAGAATGGGGTCAATGCGTTATTGGCAGCAGAGGAAAAGTTTCAGAAAATGGGTTATAACTAGTCATATGCACGAAAAAAGGAACTCCCAATATGAAAATATGAATGATGGGCAGGGACTTTTTGAACCTATAGAGGCTGCCTTGCTATTGTGAAATAAGGATGTGATCATGAAAGGAAACGGGTGGGGAGACAATCCAAAAACATGCACAGTTGGACTCAAAAAGTAAAGTGTGGTCCTTGCTCCCTGAGATCTTGAGCCAGGTTTCTCAAAAGCTGTGGGGGAATAATTTGGAACTCTAGCTGAACAAGGTCTATCTTTACTAAGTTGGAACACGAGGGGTTTCAGTAGTTCCATGAATAATATCTTTAAGACCTTTATATTTGGCAGCTTAAACCTAATTCTACTGCAGGAAACCTGGCTAAAGACAGGATTCAAAATAGATGGCTTCTCTAGCCTGGACCAGAAGGCCACCCCATAACAATGGGGGCCGACCGTCTGGGAGAATAATTGCTACCCGTAATTCAGTAATTAAGCAATGGGAAATACTACCTTCCAATTACCAAGGTTTCCTAGCAGCAGGAGTGCCTGCTCTAGTGGAACAGGAATTGAAATGTTTCACATTAGTGAACCTTTACTGGAACCCTGTGTGTTCAAACTTGGAGGCTTTCTGGGACAGTTTTTCTATTATACTACTTAATGCTATGTCCCAGCAGGATACAATGGGCCTGGGGGTCTAAATTCATATTGTCTTCTCTTCTATCATTAACATTTCTGCTGTATTTCAGAATCGGTCAAAATGGCTGAACTACTTTGAGGAGTGGGATCTTTATCTGGCTAGTCAAAGCATTGAGGGAGATTTTCATTTAGCTCCAACATGGATCATTTAGCTCCATTATCGACTACCGTGTCCTCTCAAGAGAAATATTTGAGCTCTGTAAGGTTATGGAAATTAAGGAGACTTGTTACAGTGACCATAATAGGTTAACTGCCAAATACTTTTTGGCGGTGGAGAGAGGAGAGGTTAATGGCCAAGAAATACTGATGACAAATCCGGGAGGCAATAGAATTTGAAGGTTCAAAGGAGGTGAAGGGGGGGGGGGTCCAGGCTTACTGAAAGACTAACTGACACTATAGCAACCATGACAGAACATCAATTAGCTAAAACATGCTCCCCATCTAATTACTTCGATGTTATATGGGAACAGGATCACCCAGTGCATACTGGTGCAAAAATCAACTCCAGAAATTAGTCATGGATTTGATCAAGAAGTTTGGGAGTACAAAAAAGAACTTAGAAAGAATAGAATATCCGATCCTTGAATCATCAACATCTTATATTGACAGACTATCAAAAGGAGAAAAGGGAACTCGGCTTGTAATATAAGAACTGGTCCAGGGCACATCGCTTCCTCTGAACTCAAAGAGAGGGAGAACAGCTTGCAAAATTTCTGGTCTCTGGTTAATCAGGATCTGGGGCCACAGAGTTCACTGCAGAGTAATTTCGTAACTGAAGGGACTTGGAGAGATCATTTTATAGAACTCTATAAGAAACCAAATGAGGAATTTAGCACATGGAATGAAAATGTACCCTGGAGGCTACATTTGACAAGCAAAGACAAAGACCTCACTGATTACCAAGTTCTCTTCCTCGAGAGCCCCAGTGGCAAAAATGGTCTTACCAACTCCATTTTAAAATCAGATATTAATCTGTGGTCTAAAATATTGTTGGCCCGGTTTAATAACGTGATTCAAAATAGACAATTCGCTGCTTCATGGAAAACCACTATAATTATACCCATTTATAAGAGGGGTAGATACAATCAACAATCGCTCTTCTAGATGTGGACAGCAAGGCGTTCGCAGGAGCGGTCCTGCGTGAGTTATAAATGTGGGCAAGCAATAGGGAAATTCTGAATAAGTACAAATAGGATTCAGAAAGGCAGGTCAACATCTTTAAACAATGACAAATTATGGGTACTTCCCGCTTTTTTTGTATCGGGGGGGCCCATTTCATACAGGGAAGAAACAATATAATCTCAAAAAAACAAGGAAACAGACCACCCCTCCCTTGGGAGGGGCCCTTGTCCACGTTAGTCAATGACCTTAAGCTTTGGTATGTGCTAAGGTTGAAAATACCCAATGCACATCTATCAGAGATCTATCAAAAAGCAATTTAATATACTATAATTCATAGTCAAAAATAATTCAATAATAGAATACATACCAATACAAAACGTCAGTGTGTGGCTTGGCGGCCATGTGAGAGGCAGCAGTACTTCAGAGCTCTGGCGAGATCCTGCAGGAAGATAAGCAAAACTGGCCTGATTTGATTGAAAACATTCCCGAAACACAAGAGGTTGGAAGGTGTGGGCAGTAACAGGGTGAAAGCATGCTAAAAAACGCAGAGAGGCAGGAGCTGGAAGAAAACTGCAGCTCTGTGGGCAAAATGGCGGAAGAGTGCCGGCCGGCCAACTGAAGGGCTGCAGACGAGGGAGCTCGGAAGAGAGCCAGCAAGAGCGGGAAGGGCAGCCTCCAGTCCAAAAGAGGGGCTGGTGAGTGAAACGTGAGTGGAAGTGGCACGCAAAGACCGGGTGAGCAGAGAGCCAACTTGACTCCCAACAACGAGGAAGCGGCGGATAGCCATGATACAAACGTGGCAGCCACAGTGAACAGCAGTGGAGAAGACCGGGAGGAAGGATAAAGGAAGCGAGATACCAGGTGAGAGAGTGGCTGAAGACGAGGTGGAGGTGCGGGCTAGAAGAGGGCAGACGGACCAGGAAGGGTAGCAGGACCTCCCCGCCCAGGCTCATTAACACACACAGAGCCCACCCACGACTAGGCGAAACGGTCATGCCAGAGCCCGGCAAGACTTAGCATACGTATAAGCTGCGCACTCCGTAACCCATAATGAGAGCCCACCCACACAGCCTGGGACACGTGACCAGCCAAGACCAGCAAAACCCAGCACGAGCTGCGCAAGAGATTAGAAGAAAGGGGAAAGCAGAACTACACATGAGCCCAATTGCGCCCCCAGAGCGGAGGGTGCTTAGGCAAGATAGCAGGCCAGGACGGTTACGGGCCACCCTGCCACCATACGACTGCCCACTTAAAGGCGAGGAGCACAGAGAGCAGAGAAAGGAGAAACCTGCAAGCATGCGGAATAGAGGGATACCTGGAGGGGAGCTCCAGACGCTCCGTGTAGGGGCGGAAACCTGCAGAAGGGCGTTGGTTAATAGTTAATTTTTGTTGGTTGGAAGGTAGCACGAGAAGGTGAGAACACTGTATAAGCAAAGGACATCCTGAAGGCGCAAAAGGAAAAGAGATTGAAGCACAAGAAAGGAACTACAGGACGTGACCACAAGACAAAAGACCTTGGTAAAAAACTGCACTGAGAACAGACCATATAAATAATTGGGCACAGCACACAAAAAGGGAGCATCAACTGTATGATGCCTAAAAGACAGAAGGCAAGCACAAGAAGACTAGCAGGCTCATGGATATCGACAGGCCGTAGCAGAAGTTGGTAAAATGTGTCCAGAAGAAATATCTGCAGCCACTTGCAATGTCCGAGGACTGAATTACTATGTTAAGAGGACGAGAGTGTACTCCTGGCTCAACAGATCAAAAGTGAAGATAGCAATGTTGCAAGAAACCCACCTGACGAAAGAAAAGCAGTCCGGGATAGCTAAGAAATGGGGTGCACAAATGTTTGGTACGACCTACTCCAACCATGCCAGAGGGGTGCGGACATGGGTTGCTCCCAATGTCCCATTCCAGTTGATAACGCAGGAGCGAGACCCGGAGGGCAGAATGGGGATAGTGCACGGAATGTTGGAAAATAAAGAAGTGTGTCTGATAAATACCTACGCCCCAAACCATGATGCAACCACGTTCTTCATGAAACTTGAACCCCGACTCGCCCCATACAGAGAGGCGACCTTTATCTGGGCAGGGGACTATCTGTGTTCTCAACCCGCTGCTTGACAGGTCGGACAACAAATATAAAAAGTCAGCACCACTGGCTAAAACACTGCTGAGGATTCTCAGCCAGCTGAAATTAGACGATGTCTGGAGGAAACTACATGCATAAAACAGAGGGTACTCGCACTACAGCGCCCCACATGGAAAGTTTACACGTATCGACTACATCTTCACAGGTACTGAAACACTGGGAGAATCCACAAGTGCACACCTCAGAGCTAGAACACTTTCAGACCACGCACTGCCAGTGGTGACATGGGCATACACACATAGGAAGACCCCCATACCGACTTGGCGACTAAGGGCAGAAGCACTGATGGAAGGGGAGTTTCAAGAACATCTACAGAAGACTACTTCCAACTTAATACGGTAGTGTAGATAGATTCGTGACGGCATGGGACGCCTTTAAGGTGGTGGTAAGGGGAGCAGCGATTGGGAAGACAGCGGGACTCAGAGGGAGCATCCTGGCAGAACTTGGAAGAATAGAACGAGCAATAGAAGGGGAAAAAACACTGGCGGGCATGACAGGGGAGGAATCAGCCGAACTAATAGCATTAAGATTGAAGTGGAATAACGTCTGGGAAAAGCTGGGGAACCTAAATTACGGGAAATAGATACAGAAATTGCATGCAGAAGGTGACAAGCCGGGAAGGCTTCTAGCCTGGTTAACTAAGCAGGACAAAAAGAAACACCCAATTAATGCGTAAAGGATAGGACCGGGGTGGAGGTGTAGACCCAGGAGAGAATTAACCACGTATTTTCGCAATTTTACAAAAAACTGTACTCGCAGAATCAGGAGGCCGATGGCTCGGACATAGCCGACGCCCTAGCCCAAATTACACTGCCGAAATTGACAGAAGACCAGGTACAGATACTCAAGCCCCCCCCCACCCCCCAACAGCAGACGGGTTACCTGTAGAATTCTTCTACACAGTACAGACATACTCTAGCACAAAAACTATTGGAAGTATATGAGGAGGCGTACGAGAGGAGCCAATTACCAGATAGTATGGTAGAATCACTGATAATACCTATCCTGAGGCCAGGGAAATCACCTCTAGACTGTAGCTCATACAGGCCAATTTAAATGATAAACCAAGATTGCAAAATCCTGACAGCGGTCCTGACAGGTAGGCTTAAACGGGTCATAGCGACATTAGTGCACCCGGACCAAACGGGTTACGTCCCGGGCGCAACACCACCTGGAACTTGCGAAGGCTGTACCATGTGGTGGACCAGACTAAAGACATACTGGGGGAATGCGCGATAGCTTCCTTGGAATTGGAACTGGCTGTTGGGTGCACTCGCCCACTTCGGAATAGGGGAGGGCTTACTCAGATGGATCAGGTTACTATATAAGGATCCCAGGGCAAGAGTAAAGACGGGCAGGCGGTCCCCAATGCTTTATATACTGGCCTTGGAGCCCTTGGTGGCCTTCCTGAGAGCAGAATATAAGGAGACAGGGATAGAAATAGATAACATCATATACCTAGTCTCATTGTACGCAGACGATATGCTGTTTATCGCCAATCCACGAGTTAACTTACCAGACGTGCTAGAAATGATCAAAGTATTTGCTAAATTATCGTGTATTTCCATTAATTAAGATAAATCCCCCCTGCATACCCTAGCAGAACTTAGATGGGTCCCCAAGCATCATTTGCCAGATTTGAGCCTCACATGGGCACCACGCACCTTCAGCTATTTGGGGATAGACATACACCATGACCTTACGGACACACACAAAGCCAACACACACGTCGCCCTAGAGAAAATGGTAAAGGCCATGGAATTCTGGAAGACACTCCCGCTAGGAATTGATAGGAAGAACAATCCTACTGAAAATGACGATATTAACCTGCCTATTATACTTCTTCACAATAAAACAACTAAAAACAATAGTACAGGGATTCCTATGGGGGGGAGGGAGAAACCGGTTGGCCCTAAACACTTTACAAAGAGATTATGAGTCGGGGGAATCAAATTGCCAGATTTCAAAACGCTACTACCTAGCAGGGCATCTGCAATTTGTGGTTCGGTAGCTGGGGGACGACACATCCATAGACTCATTATTGTTCCAGCCGGCACTGAGGTACTGTTTTCTGTGAGAAATAATATGGATGGAGAAGTCCTGGACTGGTACCCTCCCCACCCTGGTCAGACTAGGATTGACCCTATCGAAGGTGTGGAAAATCCAGGGAACCCCAGACCCCTGCTACACCCAGATTCCTCTTACAAGACTGGTTAGCACCACACCCGAAGCCCTAGCAATGTAATGAAAACACCGGAAAGCCAAAGGCTTAGCTCAGGACAGAGATTTGTGGAAATAGGGACAATGGTTGGAGTTCCAAACCCTGATGGAAGAGTACGATGTACACAATGGCCAGTTCATGCTTCACAACAGCATGGTCTAAAGGATAGAAAAGCGATGGCAAGGACTATCCGAGAACGCTGAAACACAGGGAAAACTAGATGCATGGTACGATGTGTTGGAAGGAGGACACAGTGTCCAGGCTCTACGAACAGCTTCTGAAAAGCAACAACTGAAGGGACCTGCAGGCATGAGCAAAATAGGTGGCGGAATTCCAGAAAATCTTTACCGATCAAGAATGGACAAGGGTCTTAAGGTACACGAAGAAGGTCTCGAGAAACACGAGTAATCAGGCAGACACCGCTTTACGTTACGCATAGGGCATACCTTACCCCCAGGAGAATATCTAGCATGGGGAGTAAGGAAACCCAAAGCTGCCCTCGATTGGCAACAGAAAATGCAGACATGCTCCACATGTTCTGGAGCTGCCCAGTAATAGTAAAGTCCTGGGACAACATTAAGGAAAAAGCACACATAGCCAAAGCGAAGCACTTGATGAGCATTCTGGCAAAACGTCGAATTGCAATTGCGTGGAAATCTAACACAGGCCCGAACATAGAGGCATGGTGGGCCAACCTGAAAAGATGTACGCTAGCCGAGACAACAATATGGACCAGAGCGTTACAAAGGGGGATGAATGAGAGCAGTGACAAGATACTAGGATGGAACGCACTGATACAGGAACTGTTTGACCCCAGGGAAGGAAATGACACAGACGACCCCAGTGGGACACGAAGAGCAGACGGGACGGCAGAAGAGCAAGAAGAGTGTCCTACTAAGGCACTGGACTAACCAGGAAAGGAACTTCTCGAGAACCAGTTGGTGCGGAAGGTGTAATACATGGTTGTGCGGAACTAACCAGCGATACGAGTACGATGGCCAGCACAAAGCGCCAGAACGATAATTATGGTAGAAACTCCCAGAATGAAGTGCTAGATTGTATGTTGTGTTATTTGTTGTTTATTATTGAATGTTGTTTAAAAACAAAACAATAAAATGTGGATGTCCCACAAACATGTTATTGTGAACTCGCTGCCTAGACACACAAACCCACCAATAAACCGATCTGGCCCCCTTCCTCTTCAACCTATACCTGGCAGACCTTGATGAGGCACTGCACCTGTGTGCCTTTGTTAGCCCCAAGTTCGGTAACCAAACAGTCTGCTGCCTCGCCTATATGGATGATATGGTGCTGTTAGTCTACACTACGGTAGGCCTCCAGCGACTATTAAATGCATTCGGGGAATACTATTATTCAACCCCTCCAAATCCAATATCACACGTTTTAGTAGGTCTGTAAATGGAAGTATTGGCTTTAAGTGGTCCCTGAATGACCAGAAGGTTATGTTCATAAAACGAAGTCACATACTTGGGCTTCAAAATTACATCTGTCCCAAATGCCTCATATATAGTGGCTAATTTAGAGGGAAAAATGTATCAATTTATCTTCCAAAATGAAAAAACTGTTAGGCAAATACTGTCAGTCGTCCATTATCTCAATAATCAACTGCTATAACGTAAAAATTATTCTAACATGATGTATGGATTGGATGTAGACACACAAGTATGGGATTTGCAGGGAAGGTTGAACGTTTTAAATCTCCCCTTATCCCTCCCGATGGTGAGTTTACGATGCAAATCCTTCCGTAATCTAGGGATCCAAATACACCATTCCACGACAGATACCTTCCAGTATAATGTCAGGAGGGCACTCACAGGCATAGACGACAGGACTGAGTTATGGAATAGACTGCCCTTGTCCCTCATGGGCAAGATGGCGATCTTTAAGATGTTGTTACTGCCCAGATTGCTGTATCTCTTTGCAAATATTCCTCACATCGCCAGAGTTCCATTCTTCAAGCTGCTAGACAATAAAATTGCAAACTTGTTATGGGGAGGAAGCAGCACATGGTGTTGCTGGCAGTTCTGCGGAGAAGATACCGGGTATGGGGACTGGCCCTGCCAGATTTTGAGCTATATTTTCTGTCAGCCCAGCTGCAACATGCCGCTAGGTGGGAGGCAGGAGAAAGGGGACTGGACCGGCGGCTAATGGGGAACCAAAGATACATCACTCGGGATTGGAGCTATTATGGCGGGACACGAGGGACCAAAGAGGTCCTGTCTGAACAAAGTGGTGCGACAAGCATGGAAAAGGGCATTCACCAGGCTCCAGTTGGGAGAGGACTACATCCTGAGATGCCCATGAGGGCTGTCGCAAGAGTAGCAGGTATAATTTGGGAAATATAAGATGAGAAGTGTGCAGAAGAGGGCTGCCAGGCGATGGGCGACCTCTTCAAAGAAGGGACCCTAATGACATTTGATGCTTGGGTGGGGAAGTTCCAGATGCCTAAGGGGCAGTTCCTAAATTATGCCAGGGTGGCCAGCATGCTCGCAAGCATATGGGCACAATACCCAAGGAGCCACCAACCATCCCGATTTTACAGACCATACTCACGATGGGGAACAGTAGGCATGCTATAGCTAGGCTGTATGTGGCATTGCAGGAAAGCAGCCCCCAACCGCAACTCAAAGTTAGGGAAAAATGGGAACAGGATATGGAGCGACCTTTGAGGAATTGGAGTGGGGAAAATATGCTCACAAATTAGTAAAGTGTCCAGGAATGAGTGCTTTAAGGTAATACAGTTTAACTTCCTGCACAGGGTCTACATGCCCCACAGAAACTACACATGATGCGCGCAGAACAACCACACCACTGGCCCAGATGTAAGCAGGACTCAACCGGTTACATGGTATGGGTTTGGCTGATAATACAGGAATAATGGAAAGTGGTCTTAGCAAGGGTGAACTTTCTTGCAGGGGGCCAGTTGGAGTGTTCCCCTGAGATAAGCCTGCTGAGGGTGGTACCAGGTTGGAGCCGGGGGCATAAGAGGAAAAACATTATCGCTTTCTTGTTACTGCTGGCAAAACGCAGGTTGGCAATTGCATGGGAAGGTCCAAAGGGTCCCGTGTTGGCACAGTGGCTGGCTGACGTGCAGCGGTGGGTAGCCGCAGAGCAGCAGCTAGTGCAAGAAATGGGAAGGAAAGAGGGCAATGAGGGCCAAGGACTGGCATTGGACATGCTCCTGAACAAGTTGAACTTCCCCGGATGATATACCTCCCTGAAATATGGGGGTGAACTGTTGCAGTAGAGAGGGGAAGAGGCATATGGTACAAGACAGCTGGCACAAATGGGATAATGTTGGGCGGGTGTGGGGAGGGGAATGTCTGGACATTTGGCAAGGACCGGGGTGGGAAAGGGGGCAGGGGGAGGGACCGATGGGTGATGGATGTTCATGTTTGGTTGTTAAAATCTCAATAAAGTAATTATAAAAAAAAGAAAGTCAGTGACCCAATTTTGTAAAGCCATTGTCACGTGGATAAAAGATATAGTAAATGGCAGGTTAGTGTACCAGCCAAAAAGTGAGTCTGAGGCTCACACCCAGGAGTAGAAGATAAGAAGTGAAATGATATCCTGGCAGGAGAGTAAACCAGGAGTGAGAAGACAAGTAAAACCTGAAGTAGTGAATACGAAAAGGGAAGATTCATACCCCTTTCAAGAACCAGAGAGAAAGTCACAAATACACTGGTAGGTGAGTACACCAGGGGTAAAAAGAGGGCAAAGTGTGCGAAATTGAACATTTTAAGCAACTGCGTGCTTAAAGAAAACAGGGAAGGCTCTTACCCTTTGAGTACAGTTGAACTGTGAGAAAGACATTTTGAACTGCCAGAAGGATTCTAGGACAAGGGAGGCCCCTTTCCTGGCAGAACTTTATTTGTTTTCTATTCTGCACCTTAAAATATGTTGAGAACTTTGGAAGAAGGCTACAAGTGCATAGCTTACCAGAAACCACGTTGTGCAAATTTTCTTGAGTTTATAGTGTAAGGGTCAGTTTAGGATTTTTGGACACAGGACGGAGGACGCTCTTTTGTTTAAGATCCGGACACAGACATTTTGTTGAGGCAGGGAAACCCCACTTAGAATTCGAGACAGACTGGATTTTCCCCCAACCCTTCTCATTATTTTCTGGATAAAAGTCTATAACTAATATTTAACATGCCACTGTGTCCGAGACTTACTCTTGATCCCTTACATTGGTCACATGTTTAGTGCCACTAGATAGTATATATCGTGCATATTGGTATTACTTAGAAAGACCAAACTGGGGACAAAGTAATTGGCTTCGAACTGTCTTCAGAAGATGCGCATGGTGCATACTGGCACAAGCACACGTCAATTTTTAAATATGGGCTGCATGATATTATCTGCGATGTGAATACTGAAGATGAGTTTTATTGCCAATAAAAGAAAACTTATAGAATTTAGAGTGCCTTGGTCTCATTCCGAAAAGGGAGCGGATGATATGCTATTAATACAAGTGCCTGGTAAAGTATAACTAAGCAAGACATGCTATTACATGCCTGGTTTAGTCATCACATGACAATATATAAGCCCCACATGTCCCATGTCCAGGTGCTGCAAAGGTTTGTCAGATGCACCCACAAATGCCCCAATAATGCCATCATAATCCTGGCACAGTCACCAAATGTAAGATTCATTTTTAGAATAAAGCTTTTAATTGAGTGCTTTTGGTCCACATCTCTTCCAACAACCACAAGCACTACACTGCTCAAAGTTAAGTGATAATATTAGCTGACTCTGCCTCACTTAATCTTCAATGCTGCATCATGAGAAAATTCTCAGGCGCAATGTGAGTAAACCAGAAAGAAAACAAACCCCATAATTTATATTTCTCTCCTATACTCATGGCACAAAGGTCAGAGCATCACAAGTGATAATCTTTAAAGCACTTAAAATAAGTGCACATTGTAACAAGTAATAGAGAAAAAATTGTTTTCGGTCAAATCTGGGACTCTTTTCATTACATTGCCAGCAGATGCAAATAATTGTAACTCGGGCACACACAAAATATTCACCATTCTCTAAATGACAACCTCAGAAATCTCCAAAAAATAGAGACGGCAGGCATCACAAAGGAAGATGTGTTCTCATACGCATTTGCCATCTAACACTACAAATACGAATGATTTCTGGATGCTACAAAAGCGACACAAACATCAAACATTCAGATATAGTGAGATACTAAGATATTTACTGCTGCTATACAGTCGTTCACTTGGTCTGCAGCTATGGATGCTGCTTTGTTTCTTGTTCATGCTGAAAAAAATATAGGCATGACCTTTGATGGCTTGGTCTCTCTTGCCCCCAAAAATCTGAAGGTCACCAAATAATCTTACTAACATTTCCACATGTTGAACGATATCCTGCATTTCCTCAACATCTCGCACAAGGTTGAGGTTACAATGGGGTTGGTCCTCTCCTGCTCTGACTATTGTAATAGCCTCTATTTAAGTCTTCCAAAAACCCTGTCCCACCATGTGCAAATAATCTATAACAAAGATATCAGGCTGATCCTGGGCCAGCACTCAAATCCCTGCAGTGTTTTCCTGTGGGGCTGTGAAACATTCCCTGTGCTTACTAGGGTAGCTGGTGCAGCCCAGGCTACATCAGTTGAAAAAAGAAAATCACCACATACTGTGCCAATAGGTCATTAGGATCACCCAACAACTTCTCCCTTTCTCCCCTTATTCTGGGTTGTGCTAAAAAAAAAAGGAAAATTGGTGAGCAATTGATGAGTACTGCAGATGCCTCTTTATGGAGCAAACTCCCTAATACCATACAGTTGTAGAGAAATCTATACAACAGAAAAGAAGCAAAGGAACATTCCACATTAAAAAAAAATACATGAACTGCATTCTGTACAAACCATTTGAAAGACATACCTGCAAGGAAATATCATGTCAGCAGACCAGCTACAACAAAAGTGTTTTTGTTCATTGTAAACGACAGGGCACAAACATAAATATTTTCAGTTACATGGAAGTATACAACAATCTATTAAATGGAGATCAATTTGGTTTGAAACAGCACAGCATTTTATAGAAGAGTGACCATCGAATTAAGGCCTGCAAGAATGTGAACAAATGCTACATTTGTGAATGGAACCAGCACCTATGGGGTAGAAAGCAACATTGCATTTTCTCTGACACCAGAAACAGTGCTGGGGAGATGTTTTCCCAAGTTAATGAAAGCCATGCTTGGAGGCTGGACTATAAACTTTATGTTACTGCCTGGATTCACCAAAAGGCCAAATGTTCTATTCTTTCACAAAAACAGTCTGGGCGACTAAAAGAAATGCTGCTCATTAACAAGCTCAAATTTTCACAGGTTGCACGCAGGAATTCACTAATAATACAGGAATATATTCTGAAAAGTGGATCTGCAGAAAACTTCAAGTAATAAAAAGTTCTCATCAAACAGGTCTTCCATTGAAGGATGCCATTCACGCTTACTCAGACATGAAGTCTGGAATTTGTGACAGTCAGCTGGTGCAATCAACTCTAAGCAACTGAACTTCGAAGAACCTTCTGACAATGCCTCCTTGACAACCAGCCCTCTATGGGGTAATAAATTGCCTGGTTCTGAAGACTCAAAGGGACTGACAACATATGGCCTCTTTCCAGGCCAGGAAACGAAACGGAATTCCTTGTAATATCTTGTAAAACCCATTACATGGGAGGAAAGAAATGCATCTTTTAATTTGTATACAAGATATTTTCTCGAGTATCGTTTTATGGGAATGTTGTAGCAACTTATTTGTTACTCTATCAGTTGGTTCTAAAACAATATTTTATGGTATTCTTTAATTATGCAAATTATATGAATGTAGATATTTTCGCACAGAACTGATGCATGTCACTGCTACATATATCCTAGCATCCGTGACGGCTAGGCCGATATTCTGAGATGGGAATATTTGTGTGACAGTATCAGAAAATAAAAAGCAAAAATCTGTCTCACCGATATGAGACTAACATCATTTGATTCACCCGAGTGAGAGCAATCTGAACAACTAATTAGTAAGTTATTGGCGTGTGAGGAACATACTGTTTTAGAAAATCACAATTGTTTAATGTAGAAATATCCAAGATGACATCACATAAACTGGATTTAGAATGTTACTCCCATTGAACTACTCTCTTTATTAATATACCCATTGGCTATACAGGGGATGGTTTAGTCTGTCACTTTTGGAACAATGTCCAATCACACAGACTGACCAATTAAAATAGATAGAGAAATGATTTGCACTTCTAAAGGGAGTGATCTTTACCCTATGAAGGTCCAAACCCTAGATTTCAGGAGACAGACTCACTGGCTGACTGGAAGGAGGAGATAGAAAGAAGAATTGACAACAACAGAAGGGAGAATAGAATATCATGCTACCACTGTGAGAGGCTTTTATGGAGTTCATATCCAGGCCTTCCTCAGTAGAAAAGGAAGCGGACCAGCTCAATACAGAAGGAGAGAAATCTGGTGGTGAAGGTAAGCTCACACATCTTGCTCACTGATTCCTACCTGTTATTAGAGGGGGATAATTGAACCAGTCAATTAGAGGGCACCCAACTGTCTTAGATACAGCCAAAATAAATTCCTATTTGAGTACAATACCTAGGAGAAATATCATTTTGACGGGAGGTATACTATAAAGAGGAATAGATTAAATCCCAGCGCCTCTTATTGGTGAAAGTACCGAGGTGGGTATATTAACTGTACATTCTGGGAAATATTTCAGAAGTGTAAGTGCTTCTTGAAAATTTGGATTTGATAAAATAGGCCCAAAGGTGTTATATTGGGATCCCCGACTCCTTTCTGTGCAATGGTCAAGTACAGACTGGGAGCCAGATCTCACCTTGCACATGCCTAGGAAAATAATATAATTGAAGTCATTCCCTGGATATATCACTAAGCAGAGTCCTGTTACTAGCTCTGAAATATTCAAAGATAAAGGGAAAGTGTTTTTAACTGCCACCTGTTTTTCCCACTTTAAACTGCCCATTGAGAAATGACAAATGCACACTTTTTACACCTTAATGCAATAGAAACACCATGCAAGGGAATCTAGCAAAAATACACATTTAATAGACATTTTTATTGCTGCAAGCGATTTACATGCAGGAATTCTTAAGTATCATGTCTTTCAATTGAGTTTTCTAAATGCTGTCTGAAACACTGACATCCATTGAGAAAAAAAGGAGGATGTATCTTTGATAAATGAACAACAGAAAGACTTGGAAAGGCAGGGATGTTCTGATTTAAAATGTTCTTTTATAAAATGAAAGCTTTGTCCTGAATCCTAGTAATTTTTCAATGCATGGTGAATGTGCCCTCAGGGTCAACCAAATGTACTCATGGTGACGTGTGTGCTTTCACAAAAGTATGTTTAAGTTAAATGCAGCTTTGGCAATTGAATTGACCAGTCATTGTAGTAATCATTGCATCAGGATTGCATAGAGTATGGAAACGATGTATAATTTGTTTATATTCAAAATTGGCTTGATTATTTTTAATTTCTAATGAATAGACCACCTGTGCAACCATACGTGTTTATTGTCACGAAAAGAGATGGTGCTTTTTTGAAATCAATACTGTTAAACTGGCGTGTCCCAGGTTTATAAAAAGAAGTTTGCTAAATAAACAAAAACTATGCGTGCCTCACTTGGGGTGGGTGGGTAATTACACCAAACTAAATGTTGCCCGACTACATCATCCTCGTTTCTGGGCAAACATCTCCTCTTCAAGAGACAACTAAAGATATCCTGGTTCAAACGTTCCTTCGCCAAACCCTTAAAAATTGTCTGTCACACAGACATTGTGAAGACCCTGAAGTCCTGCTCTTCCTATGTACTCCTGCATCACCCAAACCAACGCATTTATTGTTATATAGTAATGCTGTTCATGGCTTGTAGTGCAGTTCCACCGTTGTCCTCTGTGGCACTTACCTGCTCCTGAAGGGCCTAGGTACCAGAAACACACTGTTGCACACCTTCCCTCCCAGTCCGACTCCATTCCACTTGGGGTGATATGAAACAACTAGGTTTGTGGTTGGTATCTTAGTAGCAACAATACATCAATACAAATCTGTAATAATGTTATTATTCATTAGAAATACCTGGCTGTTTGAAGGTACAAAACAGTATTTTCTCCCTCATAAGTACAAGATGCTGCCAACTTCGTGTATAATGAAGGTAGTCCACTTAGCAAAGAATACCCATGTCCTCCGCATGCCCTCCGACAAACTTCTATCCCAGCAGTGCAGTAGTCCGTTACAAGGGCTTTAAGACCGGCAGCAAGGGCATGGAGCTGTGATAATACAAAACACGTGCATCTCTTCAACTCAAAGGGTTGGAAACAAGCAGCACATTTCCCCCATTAACGTTTTACCACATTGACAATTTCAAATAAGGTAATTTTTAGTTTTCTCTATTAGTGGCGCTAAAGGCCACCTATAAACTGAAACTATTACATTTGAGTACAACTAGTAGGGATACACAGCTTGTAGGGGGTGTTTGGTTATTTACTGACCAATTGACTGCCCAGCACCATACTGATTCCTATGGCCATTCTCACCCACTACTGGCCGCTTCCGGGTCAAAACACATCCTACTGGTATCTCTTTGAGCTATCTCTAACAAACAGTAACATCAAACTTTGTTCTGCCAGTGTTCTTTCTAAACAACCTTCTGAGAGTTAATGTCTTGATCACAGTTATAATTGCATTATTGGTGCAATAAACATGTCTTAAGCGTGCCTTCAGCCCCTTGATTTATATAGTACACATATCCCTGCTCTGAAGGCCAAAAGTTTAAGCTTATGTGTAGGTGTTAGATTGACATTGGCCAGGCGCTGCTATCATATGCTCAGTTACTCACACTGTTTTCCAGCTGTTTCCAACTTATGGCCAGGTGGTACCATTATAGCAGTAGCTTGCAAATGCATATCCCATATCTACACACAAGCCAAAACTGTGTGCATTGCCAATGCTTGTTATGGTGGCTCACCAGACTTTAAATAGGCTTGTATTTTCTTGCACTGCCATGCACTCCATCCCACAACAGCGCCCACTCACATTTTCAAGTACAAATGATGTCCTATGCAACCAAGTAAACTACACTATGTACTTCAGAAAAGAACTTGTATACTTTTACGTCTAAACACTGTGGGCCAGATACTCAAAAAGCAGCACAAATGAAAGGACTGCAGAAAATGCCCTTGTTTCATTTGCGCTGATTTCATAAATGCTCAGGTCCTCCTATTCACAAAGGTGCCCACTGAGCATTTCTGGCGGGGCTGGACTGTAGCGCAAAGATGCGCTGTCCCACTCCCTTATATACATTAATGTGGAGCTCACTCCTGACACTAATGTAGGACAGGATCCCAGGGAGCACATTTTACCGAGACGGGCCATTAAAAGGGTTGTTTCGGTGAAATGATCCCCTCAAAAAATTAATTTCCATCACCTTTGTGGGATGGAATTGCTAGTGTGACAGCCATGGTTTAACATGCAGCGGTCACACTTTAAAAAAAAAAAATAAATAACCTGTCATGATTTCCGCCTCCCACTGTGCCTATTTGAAAATATTTGTGAATTCTGGATGTGCTTTAAAATGCCCAAAAACTGCCAACTATTTGCACCTATGAGCAAAGGGGGGAAAAAAGGGCATCTGAGCGGGTGCCTCTTTCTGAATTGGGCTACTTTTTTTGTTGGTGCAAGTGAGTAAATGCGCTAGCGCTAGCCATGGAACACCAATTTTCGAGGATTCTGTGTGGGCACAGAGATGCTACTGCACTTTATTCAATAGTTACTGGACTAGTAGATCTCACTTCTCAAGTCTGTGCAGCCAGTCCAACATGCGTATTCAAGTGTGGGGCTGGCTTCTGCCACTTGATTATACATAGTCTTGCTGACACTCACATGGAGAGAGGAGCTGATATTAGTATACAAGGACTTGAAGATCCTACCATTGCTAATGCATTACTTTTTTCATATTTACACCTCCATCCGGGAGGTGAAAAAGTAAAAGAAAAAAATATTAAAATTCAAGAAAAACCATAAGGCATGTGAGTTTGTATTTGGGGCAGGTCATTTCCCTCTGCTCTCTTTTAATCCCCAAGCAGCACTGGGCTTCTCCCTGGGCCTGACAGGCTGCAAGGCGGACCAGGCACGGGGCAAAGTGGTCAGGATCAGCATCAGATCAGAGTGCATTCAGATGGGACTCGGGATGCCCTTTAATCTGTGGTAGATCTGCCCTGCCAACAATCTGAGCTCTGTTTCATTTGGAAAAGTTAATCTGTCCATTCAAAAGCATTATACATGGATATATTCCTATTTGTAAAGGAGCCCAAGGGAGGAATAATGGGGTTTTCTCCAATTATATCTGTGCTGCGCATATACAAGGGGAAACATTCTTGCTGTGCATAGGCCGACATCTAGTGGAAGCTGGGGAGTATTACAGTTGATGTTTTTGAAACTTGAAAATGGACGTCGACAGGACGTGCCAGTAATACTATCCCTAGTGTGACGTCCACTGTACCCATGATCCCTCACGCGTCGAGGTCCCTCAGATTGTTATTTTTCTGACATGAGCTAGCATGAGGTGTAGCGGGAGTACAGTTGTATCCAAGCAGATACGTATCAGACAAGCTCATAAGCATCCATGCGCCTTCTCTCTGAGGGGAGGAAGGGTGAGTCGCATGTGAATCTAAGCAGAAAAAAGCATCCGAAATATGATTACGGTGAGTAATGTATCCCTTCTGAGGCTTGTGGAATCTGCTTAGATCATATGCTGTGCATAGATTAGCGAGCAGTGTGTGGGATGTTCTGATCCACTGGCTCTGCCCTGCATCATCACTGGGTGCTGTTTCAGTAAAAACAACAGAATGGCCACCGGAAAGCCTTATGCACGCTAAACATCTTTGAAAAGTGCACAGGAAAACCTGAAAAATAGGCCGCCAATCCATTTTGCCTGTGTCAGTGGAAAAACAGGAGACCACACTGCCAAAACCTAACATTGGGCTGCCCACAGAGTGAAATTGAACTGCTTGAAAAGGCAGTGCTGCATTGCCAGGAAAATACAGAAGTGTTTAAAATCCGTTTTTCCTTGGCTGTTGAAAGTGCAAAATCATGGTTCCCAAACAGCAGAGAAGATTCACCATCACCTTATTTAAGGAATCCCCATAAGCACCATGACAGGAGAAACACCTTTCATCATAAAAAATCCACATTCAAAGGGTGCTTGCTTGGGAAAATATATCAGAATATGGGTGCAGTACCGCCACTCGCCTGTGTCCTAGCTGTCATTACTTATACTGTCAGTTTAAAACTTGTGTCTTAAAATCAAATTGTAGAAAAGAAGAGACTTGCCGTCAAAAGCAATATGGGTTGTTACAATTTAATTTCTATGTTGAAAAAGACTGTAATTGAAGATATGTTTGCCCGTTTTTAAATTTGTAACTTTATTTCCACAAAGAACAATGCCACAATTTACTGTGAGGTAACCTGATTCAGCTAAACTTCAAAGAGGCTTCCCCCCACTGAGAAACATACCACCCTTCCCCTTCCCACCAAAAGGGCAGGAATTCTCAGTTGGATGTTAATGTAGGGGGGAGGAGATTTGCTCTGCTGCTCTGGGAAAGAGACAATAGGCTTCTTGAACTTAAAGGAAATGTAAATTCGGGTGTCGTCAGAAAACAACTGCTGGCAGGAAGAGGCTCAGGTTGCTCGGGCCCCGCCAAACCTTGGAGGCGGGGACAGACAGTTTTGTTTATTCTGAAAGCACAGAAAATATCTTTTTGAAAAAGATTCATAGAAAACTGAACAAAATTGGTAAAAATCTGTAAATATAGTGTTGTTAAAATGAAATTTCCGCTCACAGTTTGAAACTACTACTACTGGAATCTGTGTGATATTCAGAGACCGGACCACTAAAATGTTGATATTGTAGAAATCGTGATCATGCTAGGAATATGAAAGTTTACAGGATTATGCCTAGATGTCATGCGCATGTATGTGGAAATATGTGTACTGATCGGACACTGGGTAACCAATCAAAAGTGCGAAGAACTGTCAATTTTGAACCGAAACTCTCAAGTAGATGAGACTCGGATGGATACGTGCTCTAATCTGTGATGTGAATATGTATTATTAACAAGTTGGTGATATTGTAAATATGCTGTATATGAAAAATAGTTTTTCTGTGTAGAAACAAAGGGGAGGTTTTTCCCTGGACCATAAACACAGCGTCATCATGACATATCATGACACTCAGATTGCTTGTCAAATAAGGGGAGAGGAAATTCTCTGGCCAATCGGATTCCTAGAGGGTGGGCTTAGTATAATCAGCATACCCACCCCTTTCGGAAATAGATAAATAGGGACTGTTTAGGACCTAGAGCCACACACACATTCACCCATCAACTGATTTACTGGTGAAGCGCTCTGCAGGAGAATCCAGATCCAGACTCCAGAACTCTGAAAGCAGAAGGACAAATTCCAAAGCTGAACCTTTCTCAGCTTGGCCTTTAAAATCTTGCGACCTGATTTTAACCCCAGACTTCCAAGGGGAACACCAAAATTGAACAGCCTGGCTGTGCTGTTTTCTGCTTCTTGTCAAGAACTCTTGCCAGAACCAGAGATCCAAACCAGTAGAGCAGAGCTGAAACCAGATAGCTATAACTCCAGAAACAACCGGTCAGATGCAGTTTGGAGGCCGTGCAGAGACCCAGTGTCGTGCTGCGTGCAGAACCGGGTGCCTGAGTCCTGTCTGGTGGGCTAGCAGAATTCCAGTCCAAAACCTTTGACCAGATCCTGACGGGCCTATTCCAAACCATAGTTGCGAGTATCTAGCATAGAATTGTCCATAGCCAATCTCTTAGCTTTAAGTAATCCAATCCCAAACCATTCTTGCATATCCATAACAGCATTGTAGAATCTCTTTGGTTTGTTCTGAATCTTTCCCTCATCCATATAGTCCTTTGTTAATTGTAGTGTCAATTGTAGTGATAAAATCATCTTTGCGCTGATATATTTGCTGAAGAAAGGCAAGCGTCGCGGCAGATAGAAACCATCTGGGGGCGTCACTGGACTGGTGGCTGTGTTGTCGTGTAGCTTGTGGCTTCATAGACACCGTAGTCTAAAAAAATCTTAGTTTGTAATATTCGAAAGCGCATCTGTCATTTGAAAATCTTGACTCTTTTTGAGAAAAATCGACCTCCACTAAAACCTTCATAACCGTACATGCTAGAAATGAAATGTAAGTGTCGAATTGAGGCTAACATCCTCAGCTTTCAAACAAACCTAAAATTCCAACTCCTCAGTTTTTCTGTAATCGCGTTTCTCATGCGCTGAAAGGTTTGCCGCAAATCTGCATTTGGCTCAATTTCCTCACATGTAGAATAGCTATTTTGTGCACTCAACCACTGAATTCAGTTTCCTATCTACCAGTCATTCAATCCTCATTGCTAGTGTTCACCTGAAGCTATCAAAAGCGGCTCCTACTAGTTTTGAATCCCAGTTAGAAAATTAAATCAATTTTTAGCATTTTTTCCCATTCATTCCATACCACATTTAAAAGCAATTGACCTGTTTTGAAATCATTCCTGTTTCTCTCTAAGCTTGCTGGGGGAATTGGGATTGAAACTGCATTTGTAGAGTCTGTATTCCTGAAACCTGTTTTCTCTCCTTCCAACTCTATATTGCATATTAGGGGGGATTTAGTAGTATCAGGAGGAAAGATTGATTACATTGCATTTGACTAAACACACAAAAGTATTATTTCTGTACTGCATTAATTTCCTATCATTGCATTTCATTGAACCCACACAAAGTTTATTCTATGCTAAATTATTCTTCTCATCCATACTCCTACTGAGTAAAGAGATTGTTGATTGTAATATCACCCAATACTGATCATTGCATAAATATTAACAGTGTGATAACTAGATATTGTTCAAATTTATAAAAGTGTGAGATATATTGTTCGATTCATAAAATAAATCTTTTAACTTTGCAAAACAACCTACTTCTTGGTTCATTGACACCGGGGGGGATTCAAAGAGAGGGGCGTGATATAAGGGTACATCATTCAGAAATAAAAGAACTTTAGACATAAAAATATATAATTAAGGGTTCCAGCTGGGCATCGCACGCTAGGCATTGACTTAGGTGGATTGCTGGGTTGAAACCACTTACAAGTGTAAGAAGGAGGTGGGATGTGAGAGGTTTCATGTGCGCATAAATGTCTAAGAACCGCTTGTCCCACTTGTGTTTCTGTCTTGGAATGAGTGTCAATGCAGTAGTGGTGAGTGAAAGTATGTACAGAGCTCCAAGTAGCTGCCTTGAAAATACTGTCTAAGGGGACATTTGCAATGAAAGCCAGCGGGGCTCCTGTTCCTCTTGTGGAATGAGCCCTGGGCGTAAAAGGCAGTGTTTTATTTGAGAGGGAATAGCACAGTTGGATACATCTGACTATCCACCTAGAGATGGCATTTTTAGAAATGTGGTCACCTTCTCTGCCTCGCGCTATGGAGACAAACAATTGATCTGTCTTTCTTAGCGGTCTGGTCTTGTCTACGTAGTAGAAGACTGCTCTCCACACTTGGAGTTTTACCTCAGCTGAGCGGTTGGGTTCCTGGAAGAAAGCCGGTAGCTCAATTGACTGGTTTACATGAAATTTGGAGATGAATTTAGGGGAGAACGTAGGGCGAGTACGTAAAACCAGCTTGTCTTTGTGTACAACAAAGAAAGGATCCTGCACTGAATGCTTGAATTTCACTAACCCTTCTTATGGAAGTGATAGCCAGTAAGAAGGCAGTTTTATAAGTCAGGTGTTGACTAGACTTGTGAATAGGCTCGAAAGGGGGTCCCCTGAGCTTAGCTAGTACCGCATTGAGATCTCAACCTGGCGGCGGGTTAGAAATTGGAGGGTGGAGTCTCTTTACTCCTTCCATAAATGCCTTGATGACCGTTACTTTCTACCATGAGACCTTATTACGAGAGGTTGTGTAGGCTGACAACACTGCCTTTTAGGGAGTTGAATACTAACCCTGCATCTAGCAAATGGAGCATATAAGTTAGAATATGGGATGGAGTGCATTCTATGGGGTTGATCTGTTTAGACTGGCACCAAATAACAAATCTTCTCCATTTGTCAAAGTAACAGTGCCTAGTGTTTGGTTTTCTTGATTCTTTCAAGATGTCCATGCATCTCTGTGGCAGGTTGAGATGTCCGAACTCTATGACCTCAGGAGCCATGCTCCCAAGTTCATTAAGTGCGGCTGCGGGTACACTGTTAGTCCCTCGTGCTGGGTGAGTAGTTTGTACTTGCACAGGATTTTGATGGGATCGCACATTGCCAGTTTGCGCAGATGTGGATACCATGGTTGTCTTGCCCACATAGGAACAACTAGTATAAGCATCATCGGTTCCTTGTGTATCTTGTTCACCACTTTACTCATGCGAGGTGTTGGGGGGATAAACGTAAGCAAATTTCCCTGACCAGTTCATCCATATGGTGTTCCCCTTGGAGCCTGGGTGGGGGAACCTGGACGTGAAGTTTTGGCATTGACTGTTTTCGCTGTGGCGAACAAGTCTATAGTGGGGAAACCCCATTGAGAGGAGAGGTGTTCTACAACTCGTTCGTGTAGGCGCCACTTGTGTTCCTATGGCAAGTGATCTCTGCTCGGAATTGTATGATCAGACCAAAAAAAAAGGTCCGACCATACAATACGACTGAAAAATGCTACCACCAAAGGTTCAAAAACCAAAAGTTAAAACCTTTGGTGGTAGCAGCACACCTGCAAAAAAAAGAGAAAGAAAACAACAACAAAAAATGGGGGCTGCAGGGCTGTCCCCCGCAACACCCCGCTCACTATACATTATGGTATAGTGAGTGGGGGTTGTGGGGGAAACCCCTGCAGCCCCCGTAGTATGTAAGTGTATTTGCATGAGAAAGGTGCGAACTTTTGGTAGTTTGTATCTTTCTCATGCAAACTTTCCGGCCGCGGCAAAATCAGCCACGGTTGGATCACTTAGAATCTCTCTGCTCAATGAGTCTGCTAGAGAGTTGAGTTCCCCTGGAACATATTGTGACGACAGGAACATCTTCCGTTTGAGTGCCCATTTCCAAATTTGCTGTGCAAGTTTGGACATATTTGGAAAACGTGTACCCCCCTATTTGTTGATATAAAACATTGCTGTAGTGTTGTCGGTTAGGATCTGCACAGATAGGTTTGTGAAATGGGGTTTGAATGCTAGAAGGGCTTTGAATACTGCCAGAAGTTCCAGCAGATTGATGTGATTCTGAGCTACAGTGCGAGACCACAGAACTTGAGCTATGTGGTGAAGGTAGCGAGCTCCCCAACCAGCTATTGAGGCTTCCGTTGTGACCACCGCCTGTACCTCTGTATCGTAGAAGTGTTTTCCTTTCGTTAGATTTTCCCTTTTCCACTAGCGAAGATTTTGTACAAGTGTTGGCGAAACGACCACTAGATCGTCCCACTGACCACTTGCCTGATACCACTGTTTCGCCAAGCACTCATGCATGGGTTCCATGCACAGGTGCACGTGAGGAACCAGGTAAATGCAAGATGCCATCATGCCTACTAAACGCATAGCTTTGCGCACCCTTATCTGGCGGCCGGCCTGATAATGTGGTATTTGCAGCAACACATTTTATACTCCTTCCTCTGATGGAAAGACCAAACCCTCTTCTGTGTTTAAAACAGCTCCTAGGAATTGTTTTGAAGTGCTTGGCACTAGGCTTGACTTTCTCGTCGATTAAGAAGCCCAATTGAAAGAGAAGGTTGATCGCTCTCTGAATGTTTTGTCTGCAAATCAGGGGGGATTCCCCTGTAATGAGCCAGTCGTCCAGGTAAGGGTACACTGGGATTGCCTCCCTGCGCAGGTGTGCTGCCACCACCGCCAGTACCTTTGTGAATACCCTTGGAGCCGAGGCTATTCCGAAGGGCAGCACTTTGAATTGGTAGTGCTGGTCCGCTATCTTGAAACGCAAGAATCTTCTGTGCGCTGGGAACATTGAAATATGAAAATAGGCATCTTTCATATCCAGTGTTGCCATGTAATCCCCCTTTCCAGTAGAGGGATTACCTCTTGTAGTGTAGTGATGCAGAACCTTTGTGGCTTGACATACTAGTTTGCAGGGCGCAAATCTAATACTGGGCGCATTGTTAGATCTTTCTTTGGCACAAGGAAGTAAGTTGAATAAATACCCCTGTTTACCTGGTTGGCCGGGACGACTTCGATGGTGTCCTTTAATAGAAGTGTGGCTATCTCTTCGAGAAGGATACGCTGGTGTTCTTCTGAGTGGATTTTCTGTCGTGGGGGTGGTCGTGGGGACGCTGGAGAAGTTCTATACAGTATCCGCCTGCTACTCTTGACAGCACCCATCTGTCTGAGGTGATTCCTTCCCATGCGTGGGTGAAGCTGGAAATTCGTCCTCCTACTGGAGATGCATTGGAGGGCAACTGAAGCAGAATGTCATTGCTTCTGAGGTGGTGTTCCACCTCGAGCAGGGTTGCCCCTTCTCCGACCACAAACTCTTGTCCTCTAGGATAGCCCTGCGAGGATTGGCCTTGATCATTTCCCCAGGAGGAACCATGGCCTTGACTGCAGTTGGATCCTCGTTGAGAATTCTGGCCGCGAAACCGGTGAAAATTGCCATTGCCCCTCTGCCCGGAAGGCTTGTTGGTGAGTTGACACAAAGATTTAAGTGCATCATACTTTTCCTTTGCTGTATTAAGGGTGTCTTTGACAGCCTTGCCGAAGAGCATGTTGGGTTCAACAGGCATGTTTATTAGGGTGGCCTGCGTCTCTGGTCTAACCCTGACTGGCGCAGCCATGCATGCCTTTTAATAACCGTCCCCTGAACAATAATTCTTCCGGCATTGTCCACCTCGTCAAAGTTGGTTTTAAAAAAAGACAGCTGGACACTGCCCTCCCATCTACAGCCACTTGTGCTAGCTGGGACTTCAGTGGCTCTGGGGCAGACTAAAGTAAAGCCGACATTTCTTCCCATTTGCAGCAGTTGTAACTGGCCAAAAGCGTTGCATTGTTCGCTATTCTGGCCTGATAAGCTGCAGAGGAGGCGACCTTTCTACCCATGGTGTAAATCTTTTTGCTTTCCTCTTCGGGTGGGGCCTCAGAGGAAGCAAGGGGTGTGCCCGCTCTTTCTAGTTGTAGTCACAACTAATGAGTTTGGCTTCAGCTGCTCTCTAACATAAAATGGGTCTAAAGGTGTGGGTCTAAAAAGTTTCTGTACACGTGGGTTTACAGACTGTGTGAGGTTGGGGGCTTCTAAAGATGGCTGTATTCTGCGCTGCACCGACTTTAGTTGCGGGATAAACTGCGTCACTTTTCTTGTCCCCAAACATTTGTTCTGCAAATCCCTTATCCTCCTGTACCCCCTGGGTGTCAATCTGAAAGTCCTTGGCTGCCTTGGCTAGCACCTCATTAAGGAGGGGTTGATTATCAATAGGAGGATCGACAACGCGAGTGTCTTGGTTAAGAGGGGAATCTATAGAGTACATATTGGCTTCTTGGGCAGCCTCTTGGTCCTCGTCATCCCCATAATAAGGGTCTGCTGTATCCTCATCACCAAATTGAGGGTCAGCTGCCTCTACAAAAGAGAGATCTTCGTGGTCTGATTCTGCGTCAGAGTTCTATGACTCTACTGTGTAATGGAACATTTGTAGGAGACCGCTTAGAAGGGGGTTGAGTAGGTAGAGCAGAGGCTGTGAACCAGAGGAAGCAGAGGTGGGGGGAGTGGAGTGGAAACTCTGAAAGTAATCATAGTTTTTCATGTAAAAATTGGCCATATAGGTAATTCTTCTCATCACTCTGTCTATGTCTTGTGAAGACCATTCGTTGGAACTTGGGATTACCACAGGTTGAGGGGAAAGACCTAAATCCTCATCTGTGGGAGGTACTACCGTAGATTTTTCCTTATGAGATATAGGCGTAGATTCTCTAGGTTTCTCTATGGGCCCGGAATCTCAAGGTTTTTCCTTCTGACGCATTTAACTTTTTTTTCCCTATGAGGTGTTTTAGAGGATTTATTGTGATGTTTTCCCCTCCCTGGGGCCTAGAGGTATGTTTAACTGACTTTTTGGGTCCTACCACTTGATCTGACTCTGTGCAGAGAATTTCGAATGCGGGTAGGGACGAGGCCTCGTTCGCGGACGATCGACCCTTGGAGGGAGTTTTTTACGAGCGACACCCTTGCCGTCTTTCGACGGTTGGGCCCTTTCGTGTGGCGATCTCGAGCCAGATTGCCCAGAGGACCGGGACTTAGCAGACCTTTCCATGGGTGTTGAACGTTGTCCATCGCTCGACCCATGTGTCGAGTCTCGACCTGGGTTTATGTGTTTAGTGGTGTGTGTCTTTGTAGCACTTCCGCTGCCGGGTGTAGTCTCCACAACATGGCTACCGGCCTGTCTTCCGGGGTCGGGGGCCTGCGCTTGGGTAGCTGGAGCTAACCAGTCGCCATCGCTGTCCGAAAAGGCGGGGTTGCTGCCATTCCTAAAGGCGCCTTCTACCTCCATAGCCTCGAGCTGCCTGGCATAGTGGGTTCAGCGTTTTGTGGAGCAGTCCTTTAACGTCTTCGGGTTGAAGAGCCTACACTCTCGACAAGACGTTTCAACGTGGTCTCTTGGGAGACACAAGTTGCAGGCTAAATGTTTGTCTACCCACGGGAATTTACGATTACACTTGGGGCAGAATTTAAATGGGTTATTTTCCATAATTACAGACTATGGCAGCTGGGCGAAAAGGGTAGGAAGGGGGGTATATACATCCTAAACTGACCTCCCCCCTCTCTCCCTACTGTCTGTGCTGAGGCCCGGGGCGGCCTTCCAAGGCCGAACGGTGCGTCGCAGTAGTCCTTCGACGGGCAGTTTCACTGCCTTCACCGGCGTGATGTTTCGGAGGTCCGTGAAGAAAAGGATAGAAATACTATTGATAATTGAAATAAGTCAATGGCTTTACATTGAAATAGGAACTCCACTATACGCGTCTGACTAGAATGGCGGTAAAAAACAATCTGAGGGACCTCGACGTGTGAGGCTTCATGGGTACAGTGGACATCACACTAAGGATAGTATTACTGGCACGCCCTGTCGACGTCCCCTTTAGAGTTTCGAAAACAAACTGTAATACTCCGCAGCTTCCACTAGATGTCGGCCTATGCACAGCATGTGAATCTAAGCAGATTCCACAAGACTCAGAAATATATATATAAGAAAATACATGTAAATGGATTGTTGTAGCACTGCAAAAAAAAAAAACACAAAACATGCCACAGGGTTTCCCAGCACTCAAGACCAAAACACCTTCTTACAAAAATACTTTGTTTTTATTCATTATAAAAACAAACAACCAACTGTGCAAATACGCAATAAAGGGCAGATATATAAATCAAAAACCTCCCCATGGCATACAGGTTAAGCAACACTCACCCCTCAGGGTGTAAAATCGCCACGCGTTCCGCCTGGATATACCAAGCTTCCTCAGGCTGATCAAACTCCACATTCGTGAAAACACAACACATTTAAAACATAAGGAAAGCAACTCGAGCGAGCAGCTCCTCCCCCTACTCATCTCTGATCACGTGATCGCGTAATACCGTATGGATAGTCACATAAAGCGGGCCGCCATGATGGAATGACTATGTTGTCATTGTGTTCATTATGAACACAAAACGCTGGCCATAAATTAAATGCCAGCAAAATATGTGAGTGTTGGGGAGAAGAGCTCTTCGCTCCACGCTGCATTTCCTTAATTAAAATATCTTTACACATTTTTCTTGTGTCTAATTGCTCCAGTGCGCTTCTTTATACCATGGGTAGACCTCATCAACCTTGACGAGAGTCTCCCCATTACGACCCTGGGTTTGTAGTGATGCAAGCGAAAACACGGCACGGCAACAAGCTTCATTAAGAACCAGAGCTCTCCTTTGTATATACAGGACACAGTGCCCTCTAGTGGAGAAAAACGATAGTTGTTTCAATCCGGATTTCAGCATAATGCTAAGCCATGCTTGCAATAATTTCCACTATGGTAGCATTTTACCTGTACAGTGCATTTCTATTTCGATGGTTAATCCTATTTCTGCATAATACATACATTCACCACAACAGACATGATTTCAAAACGTGACTCGTGCTTCCTCATATAGACAACATATAATTAGTGATCTCATACACAGGGCGGCAGGACCACCGCATAACCTTGACAAAATGCAAATACTTAAGGTTTTCACATATCAACATGATGTTAGATAATAAAGTGCAAGTGCAATCGACCCTGAGTTGTAATTACATGCTACACAGCTGTAGTTGGTCTAGCCCATTGAACTAAACCATTCCTTCATGTTGAAGAGACATCACCAAAGAGATAACACACAAATATCAACTGGGTTCCCGTTATTCCATACACATTCATAGACATAGATCAAATCTATTGGAGAAATACAAACATCTCTGGATCAATGTTGAGTCCATTAGGTTTTAAGGTGTCAAATTTACAAATTAGAGATGCCTCCAATTGCCTGAGTTTCAGTTCTCGGTTTCCCAATCTCTTATGTTTGGGAACATGGGCAAGACCAATAAATGACATTTACATCACATTACCACCATGTTTCTCTATAAAGTGTCCTGTCAAAGGGTTGGTTACATCTCCATTCTTAATGGCTCTATAGTGTTGGAGGATCCTGAGCTTGAGCATTCATATGGTCGATCCAATGTAATGAAGACCACAGGTACAAGTAATGGCATATACTGCAGAGACCAACTGAGCGCACCTCAGCCGCGTGAAGCGGAGTCAGAGTGTATATAGGGGAGAGTGATTTTTTCAGCTCCTACATGCTCAGTTTTTCTGTAGAAACACCACCTTCTTTACAAACCAACCAAGATGGCAGATTAGGTTGAAGCAAAAATACGAGCAGCGGCACAAATTCTTTTTAACCATGATAAAGCAGCCACAGCAGACGTGACAGATGGAAGCTTACCAGCAAGCTTAACCGTGCAACAGAAACTAGACAAATTGGAAAAAATAAAGAAAAAGGAAATCTCTAAGTGGTGGGAGGCGATGACGCTCCAAACATATTTAAAAGTCTGGCGCATCCCAAGAGGTCTAAGAATTCTAACTATTCCCACATTCGAGGATATATACCCTAGACTAATATAGGAATGGACGCAACATACCGAGAACTGAAACTCAGGCAATTAGAGGTATCTCTAATTTGTTAATTTGACACCTTAAGACCTAATGGACTCAACATTGATCCAGAGATGTTTGTATTTCTCCAATAGATTTGATCTATGTCTATGAATGTGTATGGAATAACGGGAACCCAGTTGATATTTGTGTTATATCTCTTTGGTGATGTCTCTTTAACATGAAGGAATGGTTTAGTTCAATGGGCTAGACTAACTACAGCTGTGTAGCATGTAATTGCAACTCAGGGTCGATTGCACTTGCACTTTATTATCTAACATCATGTTGATATGTGAAAACCTTAAGTATTTGCATTTTGTCAAGGTTATGCGGTGGTCCTGCCGCCCTGTGTATGAGATCACTAATTATATGTTGTCTATATGAGGAAGCACGAGTCACGTTTTGAAATCATGTCTGTTGTGGTGAATATATGTATTATGCAGAAATAGGATTAACCATCGAAATAGAAATGCACTGTACAGGTAAAATGCTACCATAGTGGAAATTATTCCAAGCATGGTTTAGCATTAAGCTGAAATCTGGATTGAAGCAACTATCGTGTTTCTCCACTAGAGGGCACTGTGTCCTGTATATACAAAGGAGAGCTCTGGTTCTTAATGAAGCTTGTTGCCGTGCCGTGTTTTCGCTTGCATCAATACAAACCCAGGGTCGTAATGGGGAGACTCGTCAAGGTTGATGAGGTCTACCCATGGTATAAATAAGCGCACTGGCGCAATTAGACACAAGAAAATGTGTAAAGAAATTTAGGATTTTAATTAAGGAAATGCAGCGTGGAGTGAAGAGCTCTTCTCCCCAACACTCACATATTTTGCTGGCATTTAATTTATGGCCAGCTTTGTGTGTTCATAGTGAACACAATGACTACATAGTCATTCCATCATGGCGGCCCGCTTTATGTGACTATCCATTCGGTATTACGCGATCACGTGATCAGAGATGATGAGTAGGGGGAGGAGCTGCTCGCTCGAGTTGCTTTCCTTGTTTTAAATGTGTTGTGTTTTCACGAATGTGGAGTTTGATCAGCCTGAGGAAGCTTGGTATATCCAGGCGGAACGTGTGGCGATTTTCCACCCTGAGGGGTGAGTGTTGCTTAACTTGTATGCCATGGGGAGGTTTTTGATTTATACCTGCCCTTTATTGCATATTTGCACAGTTGGTGGTTTGTTTTTATAATGAATAAAAACAAAGTATTTTTGTAAGAAGGTGTTTTGGTCTTGAGTGCTGGGAAACCCTGTGGCATGTTTTGTGGGGGTTTTTTTGTAGTGCTACAACCCCCCATTTACATGTGTTTTCTTATACATTTAGGAGCTTAGCCAAAGATCCCTTCCCTAGCACCAGCTACGAGTTAGGGCAGTGCACATATATATATATATCACACGGCCAGCGGTAGCGGCCGTGTAGTTATCGTTAAGTTGCTAAACTCATCGGAAGAGCACTTTTTCGGCGGCTTATAACTTTGCTCCCACTGGACGAATCCTCACCAAACTTTGTAAAAAAAAGGTATATAGTCGGCTCTGAATTTTATCGGCAAGTTGGGTGAGGTTTCGTGCGGGGGGGCGAAGTTATAGGGGGTCCCAACAATTTATTTTCCCCATAGACTGAATGGGGAAAAACTTTGCGCATAGCTACATCCTGAACGGGTGGACAGATTTTCACCAAATTTGCAGCAGGAGCGGGGGCTTGGGTCAGAAAGCGTGCTTTTGCGTGTTTGGTGGAAATCCGACCAGTACTTTTGTTGCAATGCACGTCCCAAAAAATTAGTGCTATCTGGGTCCGCTCCACAGATCCATTTTCCTGTTCACTCCACGACACAAGTATCATTGGCTCGCTGTATGGCATGCTGTTGGAGAAGTTTGGACGCGACCAGTGGTTGGCTGGAGGGAAGCGTAGTGTGAGTCAACATTTTTTGGTAAAGCCGCCATGGTGTTTCGGAGGACAGTGTGGCGGCGGAAGGGTCTGGAAAATGTACCATACGGAATTAAATGTGTTGGCGGGAATAAGGGAGGGACGGGGTGGGGGGAGTGAGAAGTGGTTCATGTGACATATGTAGGTGAGTACTTTGTGTGGTGATTGGAGGCAGCTGTCGTAACGGCACCATAGCTTCTGCTGCGACCTGTTAGCTGCAACCTCTTTTTGTGGTCAGTGGTGGCAGGTCAATTGCAGGAGGAGAGTGAATTGCACATCGGTGGGTGGGAGCGAGGGTTGATGTGTGCTGCGGAAGGAATGTAGTAGTTGGGCACATGGCCGCATGCATGGCTGAATGAAGGTGCGGTTGGTCTGTGGAAGGATTACACTATGGGGTGCCTGGGCGAAGGCCCTAGGGCATGCACTCAAGAGCGTAGGGCTGCAACATACCCACCGCAGGAACGCATGTTTCACTCTGCATTCAGTACAGGGTGGTGCTTGCATAGTGTGGTGTGTGCAGATTGCTTGCAGTAGGGCCAGTGTTGCAAACAGAATGTGGGTAGGTTGGTAGTGACAGTACTTTGTGAATGGAAGTGGGTACGCCCATAGTAAGTGAAAGAAAGTGCACAGGGGTGCAGGAGAGTGTGTTTCATCTGTTGCAATGTGTTGCTGCATGGCGGTGCGCAGGGTTGGTAGGAGTGCTGGTGGCAGTGGTGTGAATGTGGATGGTCATAGTTGGTGACATGGTGACATGCATGGTGGCATTACGTTGCTGTGGGTGTGTTCAAGGCCTATGCTGTGTGCAGATTTGTTGAAGTGGGCCCAATGTTGTGAAAATGTTGTGGTTAGTGACAACACTTTGTGAATGGCTGGGGGTAGGGGAAGAGGTGGGGGAGGCTGTGGTATGTTTGTGGACTCTGGTAATTGCAACCTGTTTTCGTGAATGGGTGTTTTATGGTGTGGGCAGTTGGAGGTGAAGAACTACTACCTACGTATGATATGTTTGGACATAATGTTAGCTGCCCACATGGGTGTTATGTTAACTGTAGAAATGTCTTGCTGCATGCAGCCATGGCAGTGTACAGTTTGGGTAGGAGTGCTGGTGGCAGTGATGTGATTGTGGATTGTCGTAGTTGCTGACACGGTGGCATTACGTTGCTGTGTGTGTGTTCAAGGCCTAGAATATTGGGTGCATGGCCCAAGACCGTAGGCCATGCACTCAAGAACGTAGGCCTGGAAGACACCCACGGCAGTAATGCATTTTTGAATGTGCATCAGTTAGAGGGTGGTGAAATGTAAGGAATGGTTGTGGAGCACATTTCAGCCATTATAGGCCAGTGTTGCAAACAGAATGTGGGTAGGTTGGCAGTGGCACAATACTTTGTGAATGGAAGTGGGTACGCCCATAGTATGTGATTGAAAATGCACAGGGATGCAGGAGAGAGTGTTTTGTTTGTACATTATGGTAACTGTTGCAATTTGTTGCTGCATAGCTCCATGGCGGTGCACTGTGGTTGGAGATGCAGCAGTGAAAAGTCATGCAGTTTGGGCACTGGGTCCAAGTGTTTGCATACTGTCAGTATGTTAGAAGGTATGGTTGATGGGCTGCTTATATGTGCTTGGATAGTGTGCTGTGTGCAAAATGCTTGTAGTATGGGCAATGTTGTAAACATTTTGTGGTCAGGTTGGCAGTGAGGCAATACCTTCCGAGTGGAATTGGGTAAGAATAGTATGTGAATGAAAGGGCGCAGGGGTGCCGCAGACAGTGTAATGTTTATACATTACGGTAACTGTTGCATGTAAACGCTGTGAATGTCCATTGCGGCATGGAGGTTGGTTAGGAGTGTTGGTGCCAGTGGTGCGTATGTGTATAGTGGTAGTTGATGACATGCTGAAATGCTCGATTGCTTTACGGTGCAGGGAATGTGTGCAAGGAGCACACCCACTGCAGCAATGCAGGTTTGACAGTGCATGAGGCACAGGGTGGTGATCTTTGGAGAATGGGTGAGGAGCACATTGTCGACGTGCTCTAGCACCACAAGTGAGTTGCAAAGCGTGTATTGTGCATTCCATGGTTGTGGTGATAGTTGCAACATGATGCAGTATTTGGTGTGCGGCAGGAGATGGTGCAGTGAGAAGTTGAGCAGTGTGGCCGCAGGGTGCAGTGTGTACGTAATGTGAGTATTGAAGTGGGTATGGTTGAAGTGCAGCTTATATGTGGTTGGTTATTCTGCTGTGTGCAGATTTATTGAAGTAGGCCCAATATTGTGAAGCTGTTGTGCATAGGTTGCCAGTGACACAATACTTTGTGAATGGCCGTGCATAGGGGTGGTGCAGGCTGTGGTATGTTTGTAGATTCTGCTAAGTGTGACACATTTTCGTGAATAGGTGTTTTATGGTGTGGGGGATTTGGGTAGAAGTGCCGCTACGTATGTTACATTTGTGCATAATGTTAGGTGCCCACATGGTTGCTTGCTTGGATGTATAGTGTTGTGGTGGGTGTGGAAAGGGCTGCAATGTTGTGTGCATGGCCAAAGGTGTGTTGGGTGCGTCTTAGGATCTTTGTGGATGCTGCAATTGTGCATTCCTCAGCAGAATTTAGTGGTAGAGGGGCTTTGCAATGAAATTGAACGTGTACGGAGAGTGTTTAAACACCAAATATGGAGAGGTGCATAGAAATGAAAGTGTGCAATGCAGAGGTTTTGTATGTAATTGCTGCATGCAGGTTTGAAAATTTGACAGCGCCCAATGGGGGAGTGCTACAAAAAGTGACCATGCAAAGGGAAGAAGTATTGTCTGAGCTTTACTGGGCCGTGGCCCTCACTGTAGATGGGAAAGCGCATGTGCACATCCTGCCATTATGAGCAGGGTGAGAAGGGAAATGGAATTGTTGGAAATAGGCAATTGGGAGTTTAGGGCGTGGCTCACAGGAAGGGGCGGTACCATTTCATCCCAATACTGTGTCGTGAGGGTGGTCGAGAAGGAGAGAAGCACAGTGCTTATCGACGTTAATACCTTTGTGCACCATCTGCACAGGTTTTGTGTGCAAAGAGCCGTTGCTGGCAATTTCGGGTTGGAAGGAGTGGACGCTTTCTGGCTCTGTCAGGATGACTGCAGTTTCAGCAGGATGGTTCGCCTTTGCATATGTGGCATCCGTCATGAACGTTGACTTTGTCGTGCTGCACTATGGAAGTCTACATTTGGGGTACATGTCGTGTGGACAATTAATCCGTCACCTGAAGAGGTTGCTGACTGCAGTGAGGTGTATGTTTCCTACTGCCAAGGGCGTTTTTCTCATGTATAACACCAAGAGGAGATTGGGTCCATGACGGTGTAATTTGTCCCCAGCGAGAGGTCGGAAGGTGTGCTATAAACAGAATTATGCGTGAGTTTATGTAGACTGCTGGGATGTTTTCCACCCACTATGAGATCATGAGGTTGCAAAACCACCACCATTCCCAATTGCGATGGCAGTGTGGGGATTAGCCAATCAGGTAGTGTGGGTGTGGTTAACAGGAAGGGGAGGTGAAACTGTTATACATTATACTCTGCGTACTGAGGGTGGCTGACATGGTGAAATGCATTGTGTTGACTGTAGGTGATCCCTTTGTCATAGATCTGCACAACCATGCCCTACAAAGACACTTTGACAGCAATTTTGGTTTGGAAGGAGTGGATGCATCGTGGAACGCTGTGTATGAGTGCAATTTCGCTGATATGCATGCACTTTGCAAAGACCTCGCCACTTTTCCAGTAGCAGATGTTATCGTCATCCATTACAGCGGCATGCATATGGGTTACCTGCCTTGCTTAGATTTGTTCTGTAGACTGAGGAGATTGCTGAATGTTGTGAGGACGCTTTTCCCACCGCCACCAAGACACTTTTCTCATCCATAATACCACAAAGAGAATGGCCTACTGCTCATGGATGTTGTTCCGAGCCTGCCACAGGAAGGTGTCTTATCAACAGAAGCATGTATACTTTTTTATCCGCGCGTGGAATGTTCTTCTGCAACAATTACCTCATTAGTTGTGGAAAGGCTGAGTTTTTCCAAGAAAATTGCATTTTGTTGTCACCCATTGGCAATGTAGTTTTGTTTGCTCGTCTACAGGATGCGGTGAAGAGTTTACTGTACTAATGTGAGCAGAAGAACACACAAAAGCTAAAAACCGAAAAAAGGTGTTTCCATAGAAGCATCTAAACAAAAAAACAACCGGCTCTTTTAAGAGTCGCCCTTTACCACGAACTCCCCTTACCCTGGTTACAAGTTATTTCCCCACACCCGCACGAAAGCCAAATCCGGAGATTTCGCAAGTAGCGGCCTCAAAAATGGAATGTGGAGATTGTCCAATCATATGCTTAGGGTGTGCGGCAATGGGAAGAGGGACTGCTGTTTCACTCGGGCATGGCCCTCGACGCACATGCCACATTTGGCGCTTCTCACCATGATGGCCTATGGAAATGGGACTGCAGCGATTGTCCTATGAGCTGGTGCTCAGGGTGTGCATCACAGGAAAGTGCGCCAATAGGAAGAAGGATGACCCCTGCTTTACTGGGGTGCAGCCTGCGCGGTACTTGGAAAAAGGCACGTGCCACATTCTGCGCTTCTCGGCATGCTGACCAATGAAAATGGGACTATGGCATTTGGCCAATCAGGTGCTCTAGGTGTGCGTCACAGGAAAGGGAGGCATTCACTTTCCCCATTACTTTGTGCACTGCGGCTGGCAAACATGGCAAGACACACAGTTTTCATTGTGGGTGATGGCTTTGTGGATGATCTGTGCGTGTAGGCCCTCCAAGAAGACTTGTCTGTCAATTTCAGTTTGAAGGGAGTGGACGTTTTGGGGTGTAGTGTCAAAGCGTGCTGTTTTGGCGGACTGCTTGTCAAATGTCGAAACGTGGCCTCTTCGGCAACTGTACACGTTGTGATTGTGCACTTGGAGCCTTCTTTATGAGTTACATGCCTTGTTCCCGTGTGTTAAGTCAACTGAAGATTAAGATAAAGCAGTGCAGCACATTTTTCCTACTGCCAAGGTGCTTTTCTCATGTACACCCTCGAAAATAGTGTGGCAGTATTACAATGATTCCTGTCGCCAGCCAGAGGTTGGAAGGGGTCTCATCAACAGAAGCATATGTGACTTCTTGAGTGCTGCTGGGATGTTCTCCTTTGAGAATGAGAACATTGGTTCGCGATACATACACCTTTTCAAGGCAAATGGCATGTCTTTGTCGCACAGTGGCAATGAAATGTTGTTTAACAATCTACACACTGCAGCGAAGAGCCTATTGTAAGAATGTGAGCTGATGTTGAAAACACACATTTACGTATGAAAACCGCAAACAGAGTGTTTCTAGGGAAGCACCTTAAAAAAAAAAAAAAAATTTAAAAAAGAAAAAGAAAAGGTTCTTTTAAGGGCCACCACAACTAATGACGTCCGCGCCCCTGGTTGAAAGTTATTCCCACATTCCCGCGTGCGCCCAGCAGAAAGTCTGCAAATATTGCGACAGTTGCAGGGTGGCACATGTTACATACACCCCTTTTGCAGATGACGACCATAGAAATGGGCCTGCAGAGGTACTGCTTTGGGCAATAACGTTTGTGTGCTGTGTACGGACAGTCTGTGCTACACGGTGTTTGTGTCAACAGAAATTTAGAGGGTGCGGTTATGGCTGTGTGTTTCGCGAGGCACAGCGTGCAGGTTTTAGGGGATTTCGACATACATTGAGTGAAAGTGAATGGAAAACACTGTGCAGTGTCTACTCATTTTGCAATCTTTCGTGTTTATGTGTAGTGCTATGGAGTAGGTACAATGAAGTGCCAGAGTTTGGTTTCTCTGTGTGACACTTTGGTTACACGCAATCATACCAATATTATTGTTGTTCATTGTGCAGGTAAAATTGCACAACATGTTACACAACCTTAAGTGCTGTTTGCGATGAAGGAGACACTTGCCCAGTTCATGCATTTGTTTCCGATCTTTTGCATACGTTTCTATCGCATTATGCAGCCACCGATTTGGCAGCGCCATTTTCTATTTGGTCCGTGAATGCAGACAGCGCGATACATTGCAAAGAAGTGTATTTGTGCCTTTGCTCGACATGTGCCAATGTCATACTTCACCCATGGGAATATGACGTTTCACAGCGCAAATACTTTTTCCCCAGCTAGAACGTTCAGCTTACTATGCCAGCCATCCCGATTTTTGCACACCCCATCTAAATTGGCTTGGTGCCCTTCTTGAAAGTAGTGATTTTCTTTGTAGTTAGTGTTGCAAAAAACTCTTTGTACAGTGACCCCCCTTTCTAACCCATTCAACTACAGTGTTTACCACGCTGCCACGTCTCCCGCCCTGCATGCGTGTATTGGCAATCCTGTTGATCTGTGAAAGGTGATTTCTTTATTTACCTTTTTCTCTTTCACAATTCATTTTCATTTGTTACGTGTTTTCACACATGCCACAGAAGGAACAGCAGGAAAGGTCGGTACAGAAGGGGCCGCAGCTGCCTGGATACTATAGAGAACGTGCCGGGAGACAGAATTATTGAGTGGCCCTCACCTACATAGGCACGAGTCATTGTAATGCTCCTGTAAAGACCGTTCCCACGCACTTCCAAAAACCTTCCCTCTGTACAGTAGCGTGTTGCAGTACATGCACAATATAATGCCCGTTGTCGGTTAAGGGTCTGTAGCGCGGCATATGGTTTGCAAAGGTTGTTTTACAGCTCTGCTGCCCTACAGGAGTGCCCCTCTTGTTGCCTGTAGCAGATGTGGGAAATGCTGTACATGAAAGTACCCTACCCAATTGTTGGAAGGGCGGTAGCCTGCCCACTGGTCCCTTGTGCTTTCATTTCAGTTGTCATCACATGCAGTACAGACACTTTATGCTACGCCATTAGTGTTAGGGGTAGCATTCATGGATATACATACATTGTGGAATACAAGAAGGTTTACTAGAACGCGAAACACAGCTTTATTACATGCAGCAGGAAGTCAATTATTCTGTGCGACCCATGCAGCTACAGCGCTTTTCTAACCACTGTTAAGGTTGTTTGCGCTCTGCATATTTTGCAGTTTCCTTACTTGCCTTTACATGCACTAGTATGCGTGTGAGGAAGTTGCACCAGCTTTGCCATTTTGCAGACTTAGTACAAACTGTCCCACCTGCAGTTACATGTTTTCTTCAACTGTATGACCGGCAGGCGACCTTTTGACACTTTCCGTCACACTGCTGAGTGCAGACACAATGTATCTGTTTTACAGGTCATGGCAAGGCAAGCAGCAGATAAATCAAAGTAATGCGACATTTAAGACGCCCACGTGACACTGCAGGTTGCTGTTCCTTGTTTATCAGTGGCCATTATACAGTTAGGAGTACTTTAGCCACACATTGGTAGGTTTGCAGAGCCGCCCACGAAGTCAGCAGCAGTACTTTAAACGCGGTAGCCTACTGCATGAATCTGTAGGGCTGGCGACAGGGGCAGTGTTAACCAGCATACAGTATATGACCTATGCAGTGATGTCATGAATGGGATTTGTGATGGCATCTTTGATGTCATGGGTGGTAGTTCTTGCAGTGCACACTGGTGGCCCGAGTTATGGTTGCTTAGCTTACCATAACTGTCGATTTCTTTTTTTTCGGTTTTACCTGTAACCATAACGTACCTGTAACAACATTTTTCCATAGAATTTCATAGGTTTTTGCTAGTGCAACTTAACCATAACGCCCCTTGAACAATGTTTTTGTTACTCATATATATATATATATATATATTCACACACATACACACACACACTCGCAGAGGGTCGTCTCCAGGACATTTCATCCTTTTCAACTGAAATGGAGCCCTATACCTTGGTGGTTGATACGACTAACAAAGATAGTTTAATAGCTCAATTGGCCTGTCTCAGGCTGGTTTTTACAGTTCCACAAAGTAGGGTGAATGTCTCCCTTATCCTGGCTTTCTGAGACTGGTTTTCACAATGCCAGGGCAATGACTCCCTTCATTTGGCTTTTCCCAGGCTTCTTACAATGTCCATAACACCATGGTGAATGACTCCCTTCCCCTGGCCTTTCTCAGGCCCTTGATGAGCCTCTCCAAAGGGATAGTGTGGCAGACCTCGTATACTCCTCTGCCAGGTACTGCCACAAGGAAGATGTATGACTGAGGAACTCCTCCTCAGTCACCTCCGGATCCTTGACCCTGTATTTGTCCAACTGGTTTTCCTCCTGGATCCCTCGTACACTATCCTGCCAGGTATATCGGTTCTCTACTTGAGAGGCCTTGACCCTGTTACAACAGCTTCTCGTTCTCGGGTCCCAGACCCATTTACATTGGTTTCCTTTGCCCCATTGAGGTTCCCAGGCTGCCCCCATACCTTTGTTATGCTTTGATAGAAGTGTACCAAAAAAGTGGAGGAACTGTGAGTGAAGGCAGGGAACAGAGTAGGAAGGGAAGAACCAACGTGCACCACATTTTTCAAGGGTTGCAATCATGCTGGTTGACAGCCAATTGAGTTGAAATAAATTTCAGTTTAGCTATAACTGATATCCGGTGGTAAGGTGGAGAAGTGTGCTTTAACTACCTAAAGAAAAGTTCCAGAATGGTGAAAATGACTGCAAAAAGTGGTGGAGCTGTTAACAGTAAATACATAGCCTATTCTAGTTATGAACATACACAAGTACTGAACTATCTCGCTCCTGAAGAGTTTTTTGTATACTATGGAGGGGGTGTCTCCCACTTTCTAGGAGATTCCGACTCACAATCTGTTATTCAAATTGTCAAGGGATTCTATCCCACTAAGAGTGCAATACAGGGCTATCGGTTGGCAACACCCGATGTATGTTTCTCTTCTTGTGTTCTGATCTCGAGTGGCCTCGGGACCCGCACTGTTGCACCTGAAACCTTTTTTAGCCAACACTCTGAATCCACTGGAGTCATCATCTACATTTATATTGAACCCATGAACTCTCAGTAGTGCCTCCCACCCCATACCTCTCTCTTTTTTCACAAGTGGCCACAAACTTGGGGAGTGCACACTATATTGAATCTATACCTTCCATTTATTGAACGAATTTACCTCACTATTAGACTATGTCCTTTGCTAAAATCGATGCAACAACCAACAATAGCGCTGAATCATTAGGATTCAGCGAGGAGGAAGCTCGAAGGATTCTCGGTCTCATTAAAACAACAGGGGATGAGCTCAAAACTACCGATAAACCAGAAGCATTAATCAAGCAACTGGAATGGAAAATACAGAGAGAAATTAATCTGAAATTGCACGCCTCTACACTGACTTACTATTATCAGGCACAGAGGATCCCTCGTGGACTAAGAGTCAACTTAGAACCTACCTTATGCAAGGAAAATCCGAATTTTGTCAAGAGATGGAGGCAGATCCTCAACAAATGTTCCCTTGAACTAATCCTTTTAACGATCGAAGAACTCGCACACAACCTGACATCCTTGGATGAGGAAATAAACACTATTAAAGGCACGTTAAGTAAGAGCTTCACAGAAGATCAACTCAAACAAATTTTGGAAGAGACCAATGACAAATTGGCAAAATATAAACAGGAACTTGAAACGAAAAAGATCAGAAAGTTCAGAAGGGACACACAGGACTACAAATTAGACATCGTTTACACCTGGCAAGAGTACTACGGCTTACGTGTGCCAAGACCACCCCAACCACGTCCTCCAAGACCAGGACCTGGCAATACAGATACCACCTCTTCGGAAGCTTCTAGTGCCGAACTAGAAATTATTCCGAACACAGCAGCAACAGCGCCTTCCGCCCCATCAGCAGAAAGGGCCACAGCAAGTACCTCTGATTTTTTAGAAAAAGACCAACCCGACGAGGACAGAGGAAGAAGAAAAAAAACGGAAAGGAGGAAACCAGTGGAGAGGAAGATTTAGTGGTTAACATCTCATCCTACACATTGTCATGTACTGAATTGCAAGTCTTACGTAAGGGTCTGTCTTTCGTGCCTCAATACAATACCAGTTTACTGAAAGAAAAAATTGATTTCTTTAAACTTATGCGGAAACTTAAACTAAAAGTGTTCTTCAACTCCATCGAGTACATTTAATCCACCAGTGAATAATCATGTTTTGACTGTATTTGAAAGAACGGTCCTTAACCAATTCAAGAGGATTACATTTAAATCAAAGAAACAAGGTAATTTTACGGCCACTGACCGACAAACCCTGAAGAGACTTTTAGAAAATAAGGATATCATCTTCAAACCGGCTGAAAAGGGTGGCGCCTTGGTCTTAATGGACAAAATCAAATACATCAACGAGGTGGAACGGCAACTTGCGGACCAAAACACCTATAATGAAATCAACCACAATCCAACGGAGGCATTGACGAAGCTGATTAAGGAAGTCCTTGATGAGACAGAAGACAGGGAGGTTATCTCTGAAAAAACCCGCAAATTCCTGGAAAAGACACATCCCATCACACCTGTAATATATATTCTTCCCAAGATACACAAGAGACTGTTAGACCCACCTGGACGACCGATTATAGCAGCTACAGACAGTTTACTGGAACCATTGGCCAAATATCTTGATAAGATTCTGCAACCCCTCATACAAGAAACACCGACGTACATAAAGGACACTACACACTTCCTTCAAAAACTCAAGGAAGTAATTTTTGTAGATGGTAGAGACATCTTGTTCACGATGGATGTTACCTCGTTGTATACCAACATTGTACACGAGACGGGACTTGAGGCAGTTGAATGGCTTCTTCTAAGATCGGATAACTGCAAAGGGGACAAAGTATTTGTCCTAACACTATTAAAACTAGTGTTGATGAATAACTTCTTCAGATTTGAAGACAGGTATTTTCTACAACTCTGAGGTACCAGCATGGGGGCGGCTGTGGCCCCCACTTATGCTAACACATACATGTATTACTTGGAAAACGAACATGTACTGACCTCAGCAAGGTGGCTGCGCCACCTCACCATCTTTGTAAGATATATCGACGACGTGTTCGGTATTTGGTCTGGCCCAGAGGACGAACTGGCAGAGTTCTTCCAAATGATGAATAATATGCATCCGCGTATTCAATTCACCACCCAGACCAGTAAAATCAAGATTAATTTTCTGGATGTTGAGATCTGTGTGAAAAATGCCAACCTTGAAACCAGGATATTTACTAAACCAACTGACAGAAACAGCCTCCTGTTAGCCACTAGTTTCCATCCTCAGAGGACAATTGAAAGTGTACCACTGAGTCAGTTCCTACGTTATCGTCGGAACATTTCAGAGGATTCAGAGTATACGAGACAATCAGTGGCGCTACGTCAAAAATTCAGGGAAAGAGGATACAAACAGGCCTCGATTGCTAGGATTGAAGACAAGGTAACAAATGTTCAGAGGGACACATTGCTCACGACCAAAACCAAGAACAAGGAGGACAGTCTGGTATATGTGACAACGCACTCTAATCAAAGCAGACAGATCAGGAGTATCATCCATAAGAACTGGCCAATGCTACAAATGGACCCCGAAACTCAATCCCTCTTTCAAGAGCCCCCTATTTTCGCATATAGAAATAGTAAGGCTCTCAAGAACAGCCTTATTCGAGCCGAATCGGTGGCAGACCCCTCATCAAGTGTACAACATAAGGGTACACAACCCTGTTACAATTGCCAACACTGCAGTAATCTCATCCTAGGCAACACCATCTCTCATCCACACACTGGCAAATCCATCACACTTAAACATTCATGCACGTGTGATTCAACAAATGTGGTATATGCACTAAAATGCCCCTGTGGTTGGTACTATGTGGGTATCACCATGAGGAAAGCTAAGTTGAGATGGACGGAACATAAATCAAACATTTGCACGAAAAGTTTGAGATCTCCTGTGTCAATGCACTTCTTAGAAGCAAGGCACACAGTTGCCCAATTGAGATGTATTATCTTGGAACAAGTACAGGTAGGCCCAAGGGGCGGGGATGTACATAGACGCCTATTACAAAGAGAAATTTTTTGGATTGATCTGCTGGACTGCCTAGCCCCTAGGGGCATGAACTGCGAATTTGATTTGATGTGTTTCGTTTAATATTACACAATTATCTGCAATTATCTGCTGGACACCTTTGGTTTTTTAAGTTGTCTTTTTAAATGTAAAATCATTTTCATGTCATGAGTGATCTTTATGTGCAACTTCATCGTTTTTCTCTCCTTGCATTTTCCATGTGTTTTTCTGCACAATTTTATAACTGTTGCTGTATTTATACATACTATTATGGCTGATGGTCAATTATAGGTATCAATGACTCACCACTATACTCAGCAAACCAGTCGACCGACACGTCGGTACTTCCTGGCGCTGTGCTTTTGTCTGGTTTAGCATTGTGAACCATGTGTGTGAGGGGGGGCACCGCGCAGTTATCTAACTGCGGTGGTGCCCCCCCTCACTCACCCTACACATCTACACTTCATTCGACTATGCACCCCCAGCATGCATTTACCCCTTTCTCTCTAGTTAGGCCCTTTGTCTTGGGCTGAAATCCATTTTCGATATATGCCATTTGCACCGGTACTCCTCCGTAGGAGCAGTCGATGCTTTGTACAGATACCCATCATTGCAATGCTTGACTGGGTTTTACTTACTTGAGCCGATCTCTCTTTTCCTTCCGGAACATGACTGATCGGGATTAGACGCTGCACTCTGCAGCGCCGTGCATGTTGACGATTATCACCCGATTATCACCATGACAACCTACTCGCGTTGCGAGTCTTACATAGATCGGGGGTGAATAGTGTCATAAATAGCTTTGGCTTGCACCTAGAAGCGCCACACTATCTAAACTAGCAATTTAGAGTTGAGGTACGCTTAGAACACTTCTTGTAAACCATTGTATCCCGTTCCTTTTGTCCGCCGTATGCCCCCTCCAATATGGCGTCTACCGCAGGACCGCGCATGCGCGCGCCTGCCATGACGACCTCTCAACAACTCGCAGTTGGGAACCGACAGCCTACCTGGCGGATCTCGCATACACTGCGTCTGCATCGTGAATGCAGGTAAGAATGGACCTACAGGAGCTACATGCTCAGTCCCAATGCTACTTAGAATAGGCTTTTACCAGCTGCCATAACCGGGCGTGATACTCGACCTTTTCCATGAGACACTATTGACTCAGCTAATACAGTGACTTTGAATTTTACACTGTCATGAGATGAATTCGCCCTCGTCACGGAATTCGTCTGAAAAGTAAAACTTGCATTTTTTGATTCTTTACAGCACACGTACTGTGTGAGCGACTGTCAGTCTATCCACTCACACCCGGGGTGCCTTAGACTTGCCTCTGGACGTGGTGAGTCATACTTTTACTCCTTCTTCCCTCCTAAAAGTTTTGAATTCTAGGGGAACACAAACCTAGTAACTTACAAGCCGATACTATACCTCTTGTTTCCCATACAGATCATATCACATGGTTTAGAACTCTTTCCATTAAGGTTAGTGCCTATCTTTGGATGTTACATACAACCTTTACTTTTTTGAATTCCCCATGAGCTAATTAGTTTCCTTACATTTCCTTAGGAACACCCACTTATGCACGAAAGAACTACACATTTCCTGCCCTGAAGATGGATTCAACTGAATCCGAAACACGTTGGCACTCGATTACACCCAGGAGTGTTTAGGACAAAACACACTATCATTACTTTTGAATCTGAATTATTGTGAATGTATATCATTGGATGTTATTGGATGTTACGCTACAACCCATCCACATTCTTGTGTCTATATATACTATATGTTAACTTGGAATCTAAATTACCATTTGTATTGTACATTTACTTAGTTATTCACATTATCAGTTATTCGCTATTTGTTAATGTTGAGTTCGACCCTTAAACCAACTGTATGTTTAGACTTGGGTTTGAACTGATTAATTGTTTATTTTCATTTTTTTTAATGAATTTTGTTATATACTTATAAAAACACGTTATGCTCCTGCAGTTTGAAGGTTCTTGGTGGTTCTTGAACTGACTTCACCAGGTGCACACCTTTCTTATTTAAATACATAGCCTATTCTAGTTATGAACATACACAAGTACTGAACTATCTCGCTCCTGAAGAGTTTTTTGTATACTATGGAGGAGGTGTCTCCCACTTTCTAGGAGATTCCGACTCACAATCTGTTATTCAAATTGTCAAGGTATTCTATCCCACTAAGAGTGCAATACAGGGCTATCGGTTGGCAACACCCGATGTATGTTTCTCTTCTTGGGTTCCCACGCTGCCCCCATACCTTTGTTATGCTTTGATAGAAGTGTACTAAAAAGTAGAGATCCTCCTGCTGAGTACCACCCTCACCTCCCTGGCCTCATGGGAAGGTTCTCCCGATCGGAGAACAGGGATGACACCACAGCATTTGTCACAGTAGTTATTTTAAGAATGTTTGCCTCTTATTTATTGATACTAGATCATTGTATCCACAGTACCTTCAAGCGCATTCAGCATTCTTTAAATGACCTACTGGGGTTTTATCCATAAGTATCATATCATCAGCATATGCCAAGAAGTGTAGCCGTATGGAACCAATTTTAGGTGGAAAAGAATAAATCTTACTCGAAGAATATGTTGGAGATGTACAAATTAAAGTGCATAGGTGTCAATACGCACACCTAGCGCAGGCCATCAAATATGGTGATTTCTTTAGTTAAGGAGCCAGATTTTTCCAGCTGCACCCTACATGTGGAATTTGAGAGTACAGGTAACCAGGCATCCCCCAATACTTACGTTTCTGCCAGAACTTTGCTCTATTCACTTTATCAAAAGGCACTAAACAAATCCACATATGCACTATAGAGGACATACAGGATTTCAAGTTTTGCCACATCAAGAGAGTTAGAAGTAGGCTGTTCAGCCCTGTCCCCACCCTTTTACGCGACCCAGATTGGTAAATACCCATTCTATTAGCAGATGTGGCCCACTCCATAATATGATCCAGTAGGATTGATGAAAAGACTTCACAACTTGTATCCAAAAGGGTTATGGGCCAGTAGTTAGAAGGATCAGGCCTTTTCCCCCTTTTTAAATATGGGCACTACATGGGCCAAGAAGATGAAATATTTTTCCCCAGAATTATCGAGGAAAAACATAAAAGATATTTTCCCATAGAAGGGGATTTTTCTCAAGGAAAATATTGGGAAGTCAGTCATGGCCTGCGGCCCTTGAATTTCTAAGCATTTACATTTTTGGAAATATGTCCTCTAGTGTAAAGGGCAGGTTCCAGATATCTCCAGCGACCTGTAGATTGCAAGTAGGTGCTTCAATTTTCAGAGAATACAGGTATGAGAAGTACCCCATTCAATTAATTTCATATATTGGGTTAAGACATGTAACATGTTGAAAATGAAATTGATCATTAACTAAGTTCCAAAAGGAATGGGGCTGATGTTTAGCCAGAAAAAAAAAGTATATGTTAGCCATCCCTTTGCAACAAACAGAATTTACAATACCTCTGCCAATTTCAATACTTTTGTTCTCTGGCTCGAAATAGATTTTTACCCTGCAGAGACCTTAATCTGTGCGTAGTTCCCTCTTTTTCAGAGCGATCTCAGGGTCTTTCAAGTGTTTATGAACATTACGGTTTTCAGTAAATAGGCTGCCGTTGGTTTAATCAATTAAAATAGCGTATTTCCAAATTCACTAAATGATAAGTAGTGAGATTAACCCCATATTTTTCGATTAAATAGATAAATATTCTTAGGAAACCGAGCTAAGCGATTCCTTGTGGAGTTTACTCGCACTTCGGCAAGATTGGTTTCATAGGAACATTCCTTAAAGTGCATGTTAATGAATTATGATCGCTTTACAGGCTTGGAGTACCTGAAAGTCTATTGTATTTTTCATTATGGAATTACTGACTGATATAGTCGATAACTGAGAAGAATCCGTCTTTTTTCCATGTAGGTTTTGGAGTAGCGCCTCCTTAAACTTTCCCCGCCAGAGGGTGTAAATTCAATTGAGTTTGAGCTGAACGGGATTGAGCGGTCGCCCGTAGCCCTGTGAAGCTGCTCCTTCCAGGCCCCGTTGGGCTTACAGTGAGTGCCTTCATTACTTAAATCAGGCATTTTGTGTGTTTTTGTTCACGCTGCGTGCGCGTTGTGCTGCCCCCTCCCCCCTCCACCTAACTTCCTGGTTCTCCTCTCCCTATCCCATCCCGTCTCCCTGCCCGCCCACCCTCCCCTCTGATTGGTTCTCCTCTGGTCCCTCCGGGACTTCGGTACGACCGCTCTCCACGCTCGCTTCTTTGTTCGAGCTGAGCGGTATTGAGCTGTCGCCCATAGCCCTGTGAGGCTGCCCCTTCCAGGTCCCGTTGGGCTTACAGTGAGTGCCTTCATTACTTAAATCAGGCATTTTGTGTGTTTTTGTTCACGCTCCGTACGTGTTGTGCTGCCCCCTGCCCCCTCCCTCCACCTCACTTCCTGGTCCTCCTCTCCCTATCCCATACCGCCTCCCTGCCCGCCCACACCCCCTCCCCTTCCTCTCACCCTGCCTTAAACCTTAGTCCCCTGCCCGGCAGCCCCTTAGGCATAGGGCGGCTCCTACGGCTGCAGTTCCCAGTGTGCCTGCAGGTGTCCGCAGGGGATGCCAGGTGCCGTTCCGCCTTTTCTATCTGGTTAGCTCCACCTGCTCGCCCAGCCCACCTTCATACACCTGTTCACTTATTTCGCATTGGTTTCTACATTACAATTTGGTAAACCAGGGCTTTTTTCTCCCCTCGCAGGACTCTCAAACCTAGGTGGCCTCTACTCTGGGTACCTAATACGCATTACTGTGTTACTGTTGCTCTAAAATGTGGTGAACTAGGGCCTGCCGCTCATTCCTGTCCGCTTGCTCTCGTCTATTCCCCCCCCTCTCCCTCCTTATTCCATGGTGCTCTCTATCTCGCCTATCTTCTCTAAATGCTTCTCCATTGACTATCCTGCTCCCCTCACTAAATCTGGTAGGAAAAAGTTTAAAAAGGACATCCTGGTCTCCAACCCAGGCCGCCCTATCGCTGACACCTACACCAGTGCCTCCTCCAAGGAAACTCTTACTGACATCCTCTTTTTCGTGCCTTCCCCTGACCTATGGACCCTTCATATGGTCTCTGTGCTCTCTCCCTTCTCCTCTTGTCCCATTAATGGTGTCACGCGTTGGGATGTCCTCTTGGCCCCCTTCCGCTCCTCTAAGGCCATCATTAATGTCTACACTAATGGGACCGTCTTGGTCCAAGGCCCTCAGGCCAACCTCCACCTCTTTGCTAGACGCTTCCCGCACCTCATCAACTTCCTTTCCTCTCCTGCTGTCCCCTCTTCCCTGTCCTCGGCTACCTAGCCTCCACCCTCTCAGCCTGCCCTCTCTCGGGCTCCTTCACCTCCGCAGGGCGTACCTCTGATCTGTACCCCTCCCCGGAAGTCTTTCAAGGATGGCAACCTTCTCCAAATTACCACTCGCAACTCTCGTTCTGCCGTCAAACATTCCTCCGATATCTGTCGCCTTCTTGAGGAACTGGATCTTGACATCCTCGGTCTCACTGAGACATGGTTCACGGCCAGCTCTGTCACCAGATTTGACACACTCCTACCTGATGGTTACAAGATCCTCTCCGTGCCCAGAACCAACCGTGCTGGTGGGGTTGTGGCCCTTATCTTCCCCGAGTGGATTCCTGCCACTGTCACACCTACGTAGACCTACTTTTTTTTTTTTTATTTTTTCTCTCTCTCTCTCTCTCTCTCTCTCTCTCTCTCTCTCTCTCTCTCTCTCTCTCTCTCTCTCTCTCTCTCTCTCTCTCTCTCTCTCTCTCTCTCTCCCCTCCCCTCCCCTCCCCTCCCCTCCCCTCCCCTCCCCTCCCCTCCCCTCCCCTCCCCTCCCCTCCCCTCCCCTCCCCTCCCCTCCCCTCCCCTCCCCTGGCAAAGCCACCCTCATCACTGCCACCCACCTTCGCGGTCATCCGACCCATGAAGCGCGTGTCAGTTGAGGCTTTCGCTAACACCTTCTCGCCCCTCCCCCAACCCCTTTCGGCTGACTCCCACCCTGACACAACCCTCTCCACTCTGCTATATCTGATACTCTTGATATCCTTGCCCCTGTCATGAGAATCCGCCTGAAGCCCAAAGCCAAATGTAACTCCTGGTATGACTCAGATCTCGTCACCCTTAAACACAAGTGCAGGGTGGCTGAGAGGAAATGGCGTGCTTCATGTTCATCCTCTGACAAACTGGCCGGCCGCCTGCTCCAAAGGCAATACCGGCTCTCTGTTCTCACCAAGAAGAGAGCCCTTATCCAAGCCCGCATCTCTGAGGCATCTAACAATTCGGCCAAACTCTTTAAAATCTGCAAGGAGCTGGCCAACCCTGCCGCAGTCTCTACTTCTCCTGTCCCCTCCCAGGCCCTCTGCACAGCACTGGCCTCCCACTGCATTTCTAAAACTCAGGGCATCCTGTCCTCACTCTCCTCCTACCACCCCCCCCTCTATTCCCTGCTCTTCCTCAGGCCCTACTGAAGCCACCCCTCCTCCCTCCTTCTCTGCCTTTCCCCTTTTTTCTGCTGACAAGGTTTCGAGACAAGTCCGATCTATGAAAGTCTCGTCTAAACAAGTCCACCCCTGTTCCTCCAAAACTATCAAGGACCACATCGACTCCTTGGCTCCTGCCCTGGCTGACTTCTGCAATCACTCCTTCCCTTCTGGAGTCTTCCCATCCCCACTCAAGCACTCCCTTGTGCACCCCCTTCTTAAGAAACCTTCTTCCTACCCCTCCTGCCCTGCTAACTATCGCCCAATCTCTATCACTCCCTTCCTGGGCAAGCTCCTGGAGAAACTGGCCATCTCCCAGCTTAATCTCCATGCTGAATCTGTTGGTAGTCTTCATGACCATCAGTCTGGCTTCAGGGCTGCCAGAAGCACGGAAACTGCTCTCCTGAACATCCGTAAGGACCTGCTCTCAAACCTTCACTCCAACACCCCTTGTGTTCTTATTTTGCTCGATCTCTCCTCTGCCTTTGACACCGTCAACCACACCATACTGCTCAATCATCTCTGTGATAACCTGGGTATCACTGGTCAGGCTCTGGCGTGGCTGACCTCTTTCCTCTCCAATCGACCCTCCCAGGTCCAACTGGGGTCCTTCCTCTCCGACATCTTTTTCTCTACCTGTGGTGTCCCCAGGGATCTAACCTCTCTCCCTGGCTGTTCAACCAGTACTTGGCACTTCTTGCCCACCGCATCGCCGCTCTCTGCCCCAATTTTCAGTGCTATGCGGATGATACCCACCTCATTTTCAGGCTACCCTCGGCCTCCTCTTCTTCTTCCCTCATCTCTGACTGTCTTTCTGCTATCCAGGAATAGTGTGCCGCCAATGACCTCTGCCTTAATGCCAGTAAGGCTGAGATTCTACTCATCGGCACACCCACTCCCTCCTTCATGCAGCTCTCTGGCCGGCATCTCTTGGCTCTCTTCCTGCAAGGCTAAAAACCTTGGGGTCATCTTCAACTCCACACTCTCTTTCTCTCCTCAAATATCTGACGTCTCTAAGAAGTCACACTACCAGCTTCACCTCCTCAGAGGTATCCTTCCTTTCTTCTCTCTCCCCCAGAAGCTCACTGTCTCTAGACCCCTGGTTCTCTCAAAGCTGGACTACTCCAACAGCCTCTATCTAAATCTTCCTGCCTCTACTCTCCGCCCTTTGCAACTCATCCAGAACAGGACTGAGAGACTTGTCCTTGGCCTCAAGCCTAGGGACCGTATCTCTCCAGGACTGAAATCACTACACTGGCTCCCAGTGGCTGCGAGGATTAAGTTCAAAACCCTCTGCATTGTCCACAAGGCCTTCTGGGGCCTTGGCCCAAAATACCTACAACTCTCTCTTCCTAAATATCTTCCTTCTCGAGCTCTTCGCTCATCCACCTCCAACTCCCTCAGGGTCAGCCGCTTCTCCAAGCAACGAGTTGGGGGTAGATCTCTGTCCGCAGCAGGGGCCTCCCTCTGGAACAGCCTTCCTGCCCCCCTTGAGGAGAACCATCTCCGGTTCCGGAAGCACCTCTCCGCTTTCTCTCCCTCTCTCCCCTGCTAAAATCACTGAATCTGCAACTGGGCCACTCACCGATCTCGGTCCTTGGCCCAGCCACTCTTTCTGCACTGCCTCCCTGCACTACGGGACTGTCTCTGTATCCTACAGCCCATCCTCCCGGCACGTACCTTGCACTTGCCACCAGCTGGCCCTATTATTTATCTTGTATTCTTAACCCTGTACTGCACTTTTCCCTTCCCCTCTACCCTTGCGCGATCTTAATGACACCTGGCCTAGTAGGATCGTTGTCTGTCTCCCCTTGTTCCCATCCCCCTTGCCTCGTCGCGCCTTGAAACACTTGTGTATAGGCGCGTTACAAATGCCTTATCATATCATATCAATTCTTCTAATATATTTAAGATTCCCCCTGCTGCTAAGAAATTTGCCCTGTGCTTGCACCTCAATTCTTTCTCGGAAATGCTCACCCCCCAAACAAATGTTGCCTTAAAATCGCCTGCTATAATGATATTCTGGATTTCATTATTTCTCAACCACGCACATATGTCATTTAGGGATGCTAGGAGCTTTGCGTAATCAAGAGGACTTTGGATTCCGATAGATAGAGCTACCATTAAGAGACCAGGGATATCATTATATAAAACGTCTGAGCAATATGGGAGTTTATTACTGATAGCCCACACCATCACTCCATAGGTTCTGCCTCATACACCCTTAAGGACTTGTTATAAATGAATTGCATAGCCATCATAACAGCGATCCGTAACCCAAAGTCCTTGAAACAAGATAATATGGAATTTCTTTGAATCGAACACCAAAGTTTCTAGCTTCTGAAGATGCGAAAAGCCCCTAGTGTTCCATGATTCAATTTCTAGCGCCTCTTTATTAAAGACAAAAGATGGCTTTAAAAATCAGGTTACCACTTCCCAATACCGCACTGGGTAAGGGTGCAGAAGAAGGACTCCGACACAAGGGTGGCATGTTTGGGGCTAAAGACTTATTAGGTAGAAAAGCAAGAGAAAACCTATCTTTTCTTGTTCCTAAGAAGCCTTAACTAAAGATCTAAGGTGACTTTCAAGATGTCTGTCAAAGTAAAAGCGTTTGCGGTCCTGTACGTAGTAGTGTTATGATACCAGGAGAAGGTCTCCCTTCTTCTGGGTTATAGTTCAAGTCTCCATACCATTTTTCCTTAGTGAGCCAGGAGAAATAAGTTACTCACTGTAGTGACTAACGTACTCTTAGTCCATAGTTCCCTTTCCTCCATACTGTATGGGCGTCCCTGCCAAGGGACGGGAGACGGAACCTTTTTCACCAGAAAAAACCCTCTTCACAAATTCAGAGGCACACAGGGGTGCGGCCCAGGGAGCATGTGCTGCCCTGTATCCGCCCTCCGGTGCCACACCTCAGTCTCCATTGACGCGTCGACAATAGATTTATCATTGCCTAGTGACACCAGTATTATTAGGGGGGGGTTTGGTGGGACGTATGGAGGAAAGGGGACTATGGACTAAGAGTACGTTAGTCACTACGGTGAGTAACTTATAATTACTCTTGCGCCCTGTCCCCTTTCCTCCTTACTGTATGGGCGATTACAACTGAATGTAGCTCCAGGGTGAAGAGGACACCCTCCTTAAGCAAATAGGTTCCTGAGAACCGCCTGTCCGAAGGCCGCATCAGGTCTAGAGCTGGCATCCAAACAGTAATGCTTACAGAAAGCCGAGGGCGAGGCCCAAGTGGCCCTGCTTATGACTTGCCAAGGGAAATGGCGCTGGAATGCGATGGCCATTGCCTTGGCCCTGACTGCGTGGGCATGCTTGTGCTGGCCCTCGTATGCTTCTTTGATGGCAGAGACTATCCAGCGGGATATGGAAGCCTTAGAGGGCTGATAGCCTGGTCTTGAGCTTCCGAAAAGTGACAAACAGGGCGTCCGACTTGCGGAAGCCCCTGGTCCTGACCATGTGGCATTTTAGGGCCGCCCGACATCCAGGCAGTGCAGCACTCTCTGTGCTTCCTCCTTGGGATCAGGAAAGAACGTAGGAATGCCGGGTGCGTCCGCATGATTACCTTGTCCTTGTGAAAGGTGGTATATGGTTCAGAGGCGACCAGCGCCTGGATCTCGCAGACTCTGCGAGACAAGCTAAGACCAACTAGTAAGGCCGTCTTCATGGTGCCTAGCATGATGTCCACGGACGCCATTGGTTCGAATGGTTTGTGCGTCAGGGCGCCGAAGACTATGTTAAGGTACCACACAGGGCGCGGTCTCTTGACGGGTGGGTAGAGCCTAGCGGGACCCATCAGATGTTTCTTGACTATAGGGTTGGAGGAGGAGGAGAAACACCCTCCTCCGAGTTCCTGTAAGCCCCAATGGCTGCAAGGTATGTGCGGCAAGTGTCCACCTGCACGCCTGAAAGAGCGAGGTGCGCCGAAAAGAAGGGTCGATACCCTTGGAGTCTGCCCAGTGGCAGAATCTGGTCTATTTGGCTTTGTACTGGGCCCTGGTGGCTTTGCCCCTGGCGCCCTGTATGATTTCCAGATTGGCCTGTGAGAGGTTAAAGTGCCGAAGCGTTACCTGCTCAGGTACCACGCTGTGCGGGCTAGAGTCCCTGGGGAGGGGTGGATGACCCCCCCCACTGCACCAGAAGATGTGCTGGGCCCATTGGAAGGTGAATCAGGGGCACCTCCGAGAGGCTGAGAAGCTTCTAAAACCATGGCCTGGCCGGCCATCATGGAGCTATCAGAATAATGAGGGGTCGGCGAGACTCCTCGATTTTGAATTACCCTGTGGATCAGGGGAGTGGGCGGAAAGGTGTAGGCTTTCATGCCAGTCCACTGGAGGTGAAATGCGTCGCCCAGAGAGCCGGGGCCCTGACCTTGCCAGGATGCGAACTGGGGACACTTCTTGTTATGCCGGGTGGCAAAGACCCCACCTGTTGAATATCTCCTGAAGAATGAGGTTGTTTAGCTGCCACTTGTAATTGTCCGCTCCCAGCCTACTGAGCCTGTCCGCTTCCAGGTTGGATTCCCGCGGGAGGTGGACTGCCGTGAGGTAAATGTTTTCTAGGGCCCTCTCCCACATGCTGATCAACAGTCTGTACAGAGGAGGGGATCTGGTATCTCCCCGCTTGTTGACGTAGTACATGCTGGTCGAGTTGTCTGTCTGGATGAAGATAACCTAGCCTCTGAGAAGCGGTAGGAATGCTCTGAGCGCTAGCCAGATGGCGTTCAGCTCTAACCAACTTATGTGGTATTCCTGCTCCTGTCGAGTCCAGGTGCAGTCGACTGGGAGACCATCCTGGGTGGCTCCCCAGCCCTCGAGCAAGGTGTCTGTGGTGATGGTGGCCTGCAGGGAGGGCGGCCGAAAGGGCTTGCCCGTCTGTAGGTTGTAGTCCCTGGATCACCATGTTAGGTCCGGGTGGAGTGATGGAGGGTTCCATGAGCCTGCGAAGTGCAGCTGAATCCTCCTCATCCTTAGTCTCGTGTGCAGCACGGCTAATAGGACCGCTGCAAGTAGACCCAGGAGATGTTGGTACCACCAAGCCGAGGTCACCTCTTTGCTGAGGAAGTGGGTGGTGGCTCTCTTGATGGCCGACATTTTGTCCTCCGACGGGAAGACCTTCTCAGAGCACTTGTCCCAGATGAGGCCCAGAAATGTCAGTCTGCGTAGGCTGCAGCTGTGACTTCTTGAGATTGAGCGAGAAGCCCAGATCGTGCAGTGTGTTCATAAGCAATGGGAAGAGTGGAGAACCACTTCCGGGGATGTAGCCCTGAGGAGCCAGTCGTCGAGGTATGGGTAGATGTGTAGACCCTGCGCTCTGAGGAGGGCTTCCACGGCATTCATGACTTTTGTAAAGACCCTCGGGCCGAGTTGAGGCCAAAAGGAAGGACCTTGTATTGAAAATGGTAGCCCATGATCCTGAACTGTAGGAAAGAATGATGGGGCTGCCAAATCAGGACGTGCAGGTACACGTCCTTCAGATCCAGGAAGCACATCCAGTCTCCCCAGTCCAATGTCTCCGCTATAAAAGCTGGCATAACCATCTTGACTTTTTGCAGGGGTAAGGAGAGGTTGAGTGTGGAAAGGTCCAGCACAACTCTCAGGCCCACCTGGTTCTTCTTCTGAATGGCAAAAATCCTGGAGTAAAAGCCAAAGCCTCGCTGGGAGGCTGGGACTTCCTCCACTGCCTGGCTCTCTACGAGCGACTGGATCTCCGCCAAAAGAGTTGCTGTCCCAACCTGTGGGAGTGGAGGGGAGGAGGGAGGAGGGAGGAGAAGCTGGGAGGAAGGCGGTACCCCGTGGATACTACGGATAGGACCCAGTGGTCCGCAAAATTCTGGCACCAGAAATGTGTATGGAGGGCAAGCCTGCCCCCCACCCGAGACACGTGGACCCGAAGGGGCGTGTCGTGCCTTCTTTCCCTCTGAGGCTGTCGCTGAGGTGGGGTACTGGAAAAAACCCTTACTCCCCCCCTTTTTGTTGCTTGCGCTTTGGGATAGATTGACCCCACTCAACAGCATTTCCCCACATCACCAAGCTGCAGTTGCGCAGAAACCACAAAATGGTTGCGCTGGCTCCTGTGAGCGCCATGGCTCAAAACTGCTTTTGGCAACAACAAAAATGGCTGCACCATCCTGTCAAGCAAACATCGGGCAGGATGGAACAAAGGGGGCACATTGAAGGAGATTGCCAGTGTGTTCCGACATCAACAAAAGGAAGAAAGTGGAAAACGCAGCGTTGCTTTGGTGCAAAAGCCAAAATCTCCATTGAAAAAAAAAAACCTTTTTCACCTTTGAAAAATGCTGCTGTAACACTAATTCCCTCTGTTCCTTAAAGCCACTGTGAGTCCTACCAAGCCCTGTGTGTTTAACTGTGCCTCAGCAAAATCAGGCATGATTCTGAATTGACAAGCCCAGTCAAACCACCTCTAAAAAAATCAACCAGGAACCTTACTTTTACTCACACTGGAAAAGCAGTAATTTTCTTTGCAAAAGTATCCAAAACTCAGGGACTCAACTAGCTGAGCCATGCTTTTTTCAATGTATCCGTGCTTCAAACCAACTCCAGCACGCCAAGAGAATAACTATAGCTGCAGACAGTGTGTGAATCTGCTGGAGATGAAAAGTTGAATTTAACAAGGAAGGCCAGCTGCAACACGTGTAAAAAAAAAAAAATGGGCTTTTGCAAATTAAAGAAAAACAAATGCCTGTGTGTTGGAACAGTACACTGGTGAATGAAAGCCTGCCAGTCATTAGCAATATGAAGGGGTTTGTTGCTGGTGAGATTATATACCATGGGTTATTTTATGCAACCGGCTTGCTTTAATTCTGGATCTAAGATCAGAAATTAAAGGTTAAAACTATGGTGGCTGGAGTTGCAAGTTGAAAAACAGATTTTCTGCTTGGAGGGGTGGCACGAAAAGGAGGGCTCACTCTCAGCAGATACTGACAACCCCCTGATAATTATGGGGTTGAACAGACTTTCATATCTGCTAGGACCCTGACAATGAAGCTCCCAGGGAAGGAAGTCTGAAGTATGAAGGGGCAATATAACTTCAAGCAAGGGAGAAAGCCCCACCATGCTGTAAAGGAAATGACAGTTGGCAGCAGTTGAAGTTGAAGAAAAAAAAATGACCCAGGGACAAAGGAACTGCCATTTGTTTACAAAGACTATTTCAGGAATAAACTTTAAAGACTCCTATCTCTGCAGCAAGACTTTGAAAAATTGTAAAAATGTCGCAGTTTAAAAGTGATTTTTTTGTGCTTCTTTTAAGACATGATAGAACTCATTTACACATTGGGGACAGAAAAGGCAAAGTATTGAGGATAAATAGAAAAGTATCAATGTTGCAAACATACAATTTTGTACATACATCCCTTGGGATAATTAGCATCTGTGTATAAAGTTATGGAATTTTAGGCCGAACCTTTCATGCTCAAAATTACCAAAATGTATTAGAAGGGCGAAACAAGGTCCCACAGACTGGAGGATTGGACGGATATGTGCTGCATAAAATATGTAGCCTGTGTATATAATTTGCCAAGAGATTGCAATGGTGTAAATGTATGTTTTTGGTAAAATCAGATTTTAAGTAAAGTAAAAGTGGGGGTTTTTGGACATTGTAAAACTCGCCTAATAAATCTGACATCATTCTCTTGGAAATCCAACCAGATGAGAGCAAGGCGGAGATTAGCACCCCTGTCCAGTAGTTTAGGGACGTGCTTAGGTAACCCTGCCCAGCCTATACTTTGATGATGTCATTATGCACTATAAATAAGGGTCCATGACAAGGCTCTTGACACACACTCTTCCTGATTTCCTGTGCTGCGTTCTTGTACCCGTCATCTTCCAGATCCAGACCACAACAAGGCCAAGCATTGCTGATTCTACTCCAGGGCACACTGCAAAACCCAAGCATTGCAGATCATCCCATTCCCAGCAAGGCCTCCAATTTAAAAACTCACAAAATTTCCCATTAACAAGGGGAAAACTGTGGTACCTTTGGCATCCTGATCCAGCCTGGCTTGCTGCCACTCACAGCATGCTGCTGCAATCCTGCTACCCTGATGACCCATGGTATCCAGTGACCAGAATTGCCAGTCCAGAAGTGCTACCCGGTAACCAGAACTGCCCAGCTGTTTGCCAGGCGCCCTGCTGTGTAGTGACCAGATCCGTTGACTGTCCAAAATCCAAAAACTAAAAAGTGGACTGCGAGTATCAATTGCCACCCCACCTAAACCCTAGCCTATCTTGTCTTTGTCCTCATCCCACTCTCTAAGTCACCCTATCCTTATCCTGATACCTTGTTCAAACTGTCACAATCATTCTTGCAACCCTGCCCTTGATTTCTAGTGCTCGTGTCATCTCTTTAGTAATTTTGTCTTGTGAAATCCTAAACTATTAATCCTATTTCGAGTGATCGGACTGGTTCCGCCAGGGTGGGCGCTGGGGCGAGAGGGTTGAACTCTTGAATCATCCCTGGAGCTTACTGTGTCCCTCCTTAATGGCCTAGCCGGAATACTCTAGTGTAGAGTAAAACTGTTCCCGTCTCAACTGATTTATTTGCCTTTTTCACTGCTTCATTTTACTCAAAGTGCACCTTTCTAGATCTTGCATAATGTCACACTCACCTGTGTCTCTGCAGGAGCAATGGATGAGCATCCCTTGACCCAGAGTCTTCACTTCCCCTGTTTCACCCGGAGGAATACCTGTCAAATACAAGGTGTACACTCAGACCTGAATTCACCCGATTCCCCTGGGCTTACCCTGATCTTTAGTAGGATGTGCACTCCATCCTGCATTTGCAGGGGCGCGATTCACTCATGTGATGGGTGCCAATGTCTGTAGGCGGAGTTCAGATGCCAAAAGCTGTTTTATGCCTTCACAGCGAGGCCGAGAGTTCAAGGCGCCAGTTTCATCACTGGCTAGAAAGTCCTTCCCACAAGTGAACGTTGCGCGGAGAATGTGGACTGTCCAAAATTGTACGTATTGTCTTTGTCTGCCGGGATTTTTGTGGGCGAGTAGCACTTTGTGTAGAAGCTAGCTGCTGGTAGGTTTGCGCAGCGCCTTCAATTCGAGCGTGCCTGGTAATGTCTCTCCCTTTCCCTTGCAGGAGAAATTACGTGGTATTAGTGCCTCGAGTTCGGGTTCAGCACTACTGGAGACTTGGTGGATAGGTAAGTTTGCACGGAGGCTTTTGGTAAGTATGCACCGCGTAGAGAGAGCGTGCAGTGAAATAAGCGTCCGCGTTATTGGAGCGAGTGCAATGAATAATGTCTCTTCTTTCTCACAGGGGTTTGTGTGCTTGTGCAACTAACCTGGATTCCAGCGTTGCGGGAAGATTCGGTGAGTATGCGCAGCGTTACTGATGTGCGCGTGTTAACGCTGTTCTTTGTTCTTACAGGTGCCGGTGTAGAAGTCCCCTCTTGACTGGAGATTGCTTCGGCATGGAGTAAGAACCAGGTAAGCTGAAGCTGAATGATCCGGAGCGGGTAAGCAGAAGCAGGATGATCCAGAGCAGGTAAGCAGAAGCAGGATGATCCGGAGCAGGTAAGCAGAAGCAGGATGATCCGGAGCAGGTAAGCAGAAGCAGGATGATCCGGAGCAGGTAAGCAGATGCTGGCTGATCCAGAGCACGGCAAGTGTGTTGCTGATACAGCTCACAGTAAGCAACACGAAGCACTGGAAGAATCTTGGGTGTGGCTTATATAGCCAACCACACCCAAACACTAGAGAGCTCATGTGTTATCATGCACTTCCTGTTTGGCAACAGGAAGTGGTAACCAGGAAGTTACTACAAACACTAGGAAGGAATGAAAGGTGGGATTTGTTATGGGTTCTTTGTGTGCCTATGCGAGGCTTGCCAAGCCTCCACCCAGCTTGCCCAAACTACCTGCCTGATACCCATGACACATAACTTCTCCAATTTACCAGCTAGAGACTTAATTTCACTTCCATATTGTACCTGACATATATATCCATCCCCCAACACAAACCGCACTTCAAATCAGTGTATTTCACCCATTTTTTATTAAAAACCGTGGGAAACTGCAAAAGTGTACATTTTAAACGTGTTATTGGATTACAATCTGTTTTAAACTTTCCACTCATTTCTGAACTGTGCTTTTGGGGATTCATTCTTTGTGATTGTTAGTATCTTTTCATTGTTGCTTTAGTAAACTAAAAAAGAGGTGCTCCGATCCATCTCATCAACATATTGGTCTCCCTCCATGAAGACAATACGGTCCAAAAAAAACTCAGCCAAGATGGATTATTGTCAACACATATCCCAGTGAAGAGGGGGTGAGACAGGGGTGTATGGTCGCTCCCTTTTTGTTCAATTTCTATGCAGCCGATTTTGGATATGCGGTAGAGGCAGCAGCGCTCGGTAGCGCCAAGTTGGGCACAAATGTAATCAAGTGGCTGATGTATGCTGACGACATTGTGCTCCCGGACAAGACACCAGTGGGGCTTCAGAGGCTACTAAATGCCCTAGAACAATACATGAAAGATAATGATCTCAAAGTAAATCCGAAAAAATCGATAATAGTGATGGAAAGAAAGGAGGCAAAAAAGGGAAATACTGTTGGACAGTGGGGGGGCAAACGAATACCAATAATGGAGGAGGTCATCTATTTGGGTTACACCCTGTATGCTACACCTAGAATTTGCACACTATGGGCAGAGATGCTACAAAAATGCACCCAATTGTCGGCTCACCTGCAAAAAATCATCAAGCAATATTGCAGGTTTTCTCTCCTCCCTGCTATCCGCTTTTATCGAGCAAAGATTGTCCCTGTCCTCCTATATGGTTTAGAGGCAAAACCATTCGCTTGGTCAATGGACTGGCAGATACTAGAAGCGGAGATCTGGAAAAAAGCCCTACGTCTTCCAAACAGCTTGCCAATGGCCAGTTTGCGCTTTGAGTTGGGGCTCTCCTCATTAGGGGTCCAAGCAGACTGGAAACTTTTATCTCATTTCAATCTGATAACCAATCCAAGGCGTAATACATTGTTAGAAGACCTAAGAGACCATTTGAGCCATGCATTAGTGGGGGTACTGTATGACTTAAAAAAAAGATCAAGAAATCCTAGTTAGATATAACAGTGAGATAGACACTCTAACCACAAACCCCATGAAGATAAAGAGAGAGCTAAAACACGATAGTCTATAGTGGCTCCCTCACTTTGACCAACGGATAAGAGTCTTACTTCTTTATCCAACTACTTGTTGAAATTCCTGGATGCAGAAGTGAGACAAAACTTTCTCAGACTCCGTCTGGGTTTGATACGTACAGGAGCTGTTCTTGCGAGATGGGGTTGGGGGGAGAGGTGTAATAATTTGTGTTTTAAATATCGAGACCCAAAAGTCCAGTCATTGGAGCATCTTCTAAGATTCTGTGAAGGAACATGGGAGGTGCGAAAGAAACATCTTGAACGTTTTGTCTGCGCTAATGACCGGTTGTCATCAGAAGACTAAATGTGGTTAGAGTTCTACAACAGTTAGGTTTTACTGGAAACTAAAAGTGCTTCAAATATCTAGACTGAAATAGGGAAGACAAGAAAATTGCGAGAAAAATGTTGAATTATGTTTTGTTTTTTTTAATGAGGTGTAAAAATGTAAAAGTTATTTCTTCATCTTTTAAACAAGTTCTTTTTGTATTTGTGAAAATAAACCAGGTTTGGTTTATACCACAATAAAATAAAAAAAATAAAAATAAGGAATCGTATTTGCTTCAAGGTTTTTAAAACCCATTCATTATTGATTGGTCCATTCCTGAGTGTCATTTAACCACATTGCAAGGGTTTTTAAATCTGTGTTCTCTATTATTTGGGGAGGGAAGGTCAGATTTAGATTCCATTTTCAGTTTCTTATTCCTGAGTACCTGCTGCATCTTTGTATCCACTCAGAATTGATCATTGGTGGGTTGAGGGAACATTGCAGGGGGAAATTCTAACTTGGGTGCTATCTGTCCTAAATCCAAAAGTGCTCATATTCCACTGTGCTGTGTATATGCTCCACTAAGAAGTCAAACCCAGTGCATTGCTCACATTCTCACTGTAACTATCACCCCATTGGTGATTGCTGCCCCATATTAAAAAGTGTGTGATTTCTTTTGAATTTTCAATAAATAAATAACTATGGCATTTGACCAACGAGCCTGATTCATGCTCCATTGTGACCCAGGGTATTTGAAAAGGGGGTGTGATATAAGTGGTGATCATCCCAAAATGTAATCCACATAAATAAGGAGAAAAGTACCTCAGTTAGGCGCTTCATACTATGCCGAGACCAAGGTGTGCGTGTCGCCTGATTGAAATTCTTAACAGTGCCGGCTCTGAGACGGCGAGCGGTCCAGCTGCCTGGATCTGCGTTCCTGGAAGCTGTGGATTCCTCCATATTTACGACCCCTTTCTGAGCGCTGCTGAGATTGGGTGTACGATTTGGGCGTGGTCTTTGTAAGGATGGATAAAGACTTTGCCGTTTGTGAGATGTTTTTCTTTTTGTCTAGGTCCTCGTCTGTAGAGGAGTGTAAGAGGCCCCTCCCCCCTCGAACAGTAGATCTAGAATGCGCTCCTGGACATCCGGGTGGAATATTGTTGCCTGGAGCCAGGCTATTCTTCTCATGCGTGGCGATACAGATGGCACTGCCCGAGGTATCGATATGAGCCACTGTGGATTCCATGAGGTCATGCGCCACCAGCTTGGCTTCAGCTAGCCCCGCCTTAAAGCATGATTGGCTCTGGGTGGGGAGTTCCAGGAGGAAGTCTGCAATTTCCTGTTCTAATCTCTGGTTGGCGGCAGCCAGCATGGCATCAGCGTTGGCCTGACGAAGATGTAAAGAGGCATTGCAATTGAGTTTTTTGCCATATGCCTCCAAGATTTTCTCCTCCTTGCCTAGCAGGGCCGCAGAAGAAGAGGCTGAGGACGACTGGGGCTTGGAGTATAGAGATGCAGCATGGATCACCGAAGAGTGTGGCTGAGGATGGGCCGAAAGCAAGAGTGTATCCTCCTCCACCTGCCTGTACTTGGCATCCAGGCGACGATTGACCGGCTGGGCCGAGTGGGGTTTGAGCCAGCCTTTCTTGGCCAGGGAGGCTACATTGGTCTGCATACAGAGCCCGCGGCCAGAGTCTGAGGAGGCGGCGGGTGCTGCGGTGGAGCCCCCTGTGGAGCCAGCTGGGGAGTTGGGGGATGTGGCTGCGCTAGGGCCTGGGTGGTCGGCAGAGGCATCTGTGGTGCCGCTAACATTGCGGGGAGGACTTCCCTGATGGAGTCTTTGATGATAACCCGCATCTGAGGTGACTTCATGAGGCCAAGGAACTTCTCGAAGAGCACCTCCTCACAGGCCAAAGAGGTGTACGGGGGTGCCGACAGTGTAACAGGGAGCTGCTGGAGCCGCTGCGTACCCTGTCCATATGGACGCCAAGGAAAGCTGCCCTGCGCAACTGAGGGGTAGACTGTAGGCCACGTACCTGTTTGGGGCCAGTCCCACATTGACACTCGTTCTTTGCCAAATTCCTGGAATGGCGTTGACAGGTGCCACTCTCTGGCGTGAAGTCATTTTGTCGAGCTGTCTGCCATGTGCCTGCGACGTGGTGCTCAGCCCGCTGGGCCCGATCTCGTCCAAGAGTCTTGCGTGTGGATCACGAGGCCTACCCTGCTCCTCGGGCCTGGGCCCGGTAGGTAAGACACCCTCGACCTGGGGGTCGGTAGAGCTGCATTTAGGCGCCCCCTCGGACGTATTGCCGGTAATAGGGCATAGCCCTTCGGCCATGGTGCCGGTAAAAGGATACAGTCCATGTGGCTGGCCGAGTCGAGTCTTTGGTGGGCAAGCAGGAGCGGTCCCACGCACAGAAGCAACCGAACAGCAAGCAAGCCAAGACTATCGGTGGGAAGACCGTCCCACAGAGCCGGTGAGAGCCAGATGCTGGGGGAGCCAGTAAGATAACCTACCGGTCCCTCAACATTGCACCCGGGAGGATCCGAGGATCCCTCGACCCGAAGGTCGGTAGCTGAAGCAGCTTTGGTCCACATGCCGGTAGAAGGACCCGCCTGGTCCCTCCCACACGGGAGAGTCCCTGGGAAGGAGTCTCCCTTGCGGGGTGCGATGGAGAATATAGGCCCTGCCTTGGGCCTGGTTTGATGCTTCACAAAGTTCTCGAGATCCTATGGAAGAGCTCCCTCCACCTGGCTAGTCTGTTCTTCAGCGCCTTAGAGGACAGCCAGTCACACGCTGAACATGATTGCCAACCGTGGTCTGGGCCAAGGCAACATAGGCAAAGGGCGTGGGGTCTGAAGTTGGGAAGAGCCTGTTGCAGGATTGACACCTGCTGAACCCTGTAGAAGTCGACATGCGCCGGGGAGGAGCGTGACGCCTGAGGACCGAGTACCTGAATGATAGATAAAACAAAAAAAGACAAAGAAGTATCCGCACGTGGAATTACATGGCCGAAAGCCAAACCCAGGAGCGCTGGTGAATTCGGCCTGTTCCCGTCGACGTGGACAAGGGGACTGAGGTGTGGCACCGGAGGGCGGTGTCAGGGCAGCGCATGCTCCCTGGGCAGCACCCCTGCACGCCTCTGAATTTAAAGGGGAAAATGTTTTTTCTGGTGAAAAAGGTTCCGTCTCTCGTCCCTTGGAAGGGACGCCCATACAGGTTGGAGGAAAGGGGACGGGACGTAAGAGTAGGTCTCCCTTCTCCAGTCAGTCAGTCTCAAACAGCTTGGGGGAATGAATCCATTCCCCAGGTCGCAAAGTTCTAAAGCAATATTCACTTTGTAGGAACATTTAGTCCTAAATGTCTCCCTTCCCCAGGTCACAAAGTTCCAAAACAATACCAAACAATGTTGCCTTTTCAGTGTGCCAGGAGAATGCCTCACATCTCCTGGCATTTGGTCTTGGTCTCAAACAGCCCCGGGGGAATGACTCCCTTCCGCAGGCCTGTTGGACCTTCTTCTTGGTCCACGTTACCAGGAGATTGCCTCCCTTCTCCTGGTAAAAAACAATCTCTTACAACCAGGGGGAACGACTCCCTTCCCCATTCTTCTCCTCATTAAGGTTTCACACTTACAACATCCAGGTCCGAGTGTTATGAGTGTCCGCGACCATGGCTCCTTTCTTCTTCTTTGGTTTGGTCCACTTGGCTCACTCCCTGCCAAGTACTGCCACAAGGAAGATGACTATTATGATTCTCTTGATTTGAGTCCTCGACCCTTCGCGGGTAGCCTGTGGGCTTGTGTCTACCACTGTAATGAGGGGCATCCTCTCTAGCGTCTCTCATATGCTGGAGGGTTCTCCGGCCCATCCATGCTGGTCTTTGGGGTTATTCCTTCCACTGCAGTGAGGTTCCGAGCACTCAACTCTGGTATGTATCCCCTGCCAGTGTCGGCAGAGAGACTGTGGTACTTGCTCTTGCTGCTACACGATTTTCTGCTGCATCCCTTCCGGTGTCTCCCGTGCTTCCCCTTACCCCACTGTTAGGAAGAATTCTCTGTTTAGGCTGAATTTCCTAACCTAGTGAGTCCCCCAGCAGCTTTGCTGGATTTTTGGGGTTTATTTTTTTTCTCCTGCCAAGAGTCAGACTCTTTTACCCTCACTCTTGGACATGTTTGAGTGTGTTTCTTTGGTTTGCCTTGTGTTGAATGGGCTATGGGGTCTTTTACTCCATAGGGCCTCATGTGTTTTTGTGAGATGGGTTACACAGCACCCTCAGTGCCGTAACCCAGGGGTGTCCTAGGGACCCCCCAACATAGACTCCATACCCTGGGACTGACTACTGTTTCCCAGGGTCTGTAAAGTCACCATTGACTTTACTAGTCTCCAATCCTGAACAGAACCAGAACAAACCATCATATTGTGGACGTACTGGCCGGGGCAATCCCATTGCCCCGGGGTCTGTTAGTCGAGGGGGCACGTCTCCGTCCCCCCTCATCGAGTTTTGGCTGGTGGCAGTGGAAACTACTTTTTATATTCAACCGCGAATATTTTCCTATGGGATTTCCCATTGTTTTAGGCTAATACCTTTATTTATTTATTTACGGTAGCCTTGAACATACCGCCGGGTTATTTCTTTATTATTATAACTCCGGTTGGTATTTTTTGCCAAAACTTGATTCTAAAATGGCGTTGGTGTTCACCTCTGTAACTCTGACCCAAAGTGGAGCCCTTTGCTCCACTTTTGGCGGGCTTCTCCACAGAAGCCCTCCAAAGTGTTGCCACTCTGTCTGGGGTACTTAGGAGGGGTGGAGGGGGATTTAGGCACCCTGGACTGAGTTACCTTGGTAACTCAAGTCGCACTCCGTCCTGATTGGCCCAAGTGGTGAGCCGGCCGGCTCACCACTTAGCATGTTTGAGTGACAGCTAGGCTGGGTGAATGGGGGTTTGCTGCATAAAAGCAGGGCTTTGGGGACTGGAACTTCAGAAGTCGCCACAGGACCTAAGAAGCCGAAGAGGGAGAAGCCGAGCCGACCTGCCGAGACGATACCACCGGTGAAGCCCTGCAGAACCGTCTCACCACTTTTCCCGACGACAGAGGAGATCTCCCGCCAGAGAGTCTTCTTCCCTTAACTGGTGGGGACAACCAGTTGCTGCCTTCTTTTCACCGTCCCGAAGCATCTCGTGGCCGCCTTGCCTGTGCCAAGCACCCTGGCAACCGGGATACCACTTTTTACCTCAACCGCGAAAGCGGGGTACAAATCCTTTGTGACCGGAAAACTCCTCGGCTGGTCTCTTCCCTGGTAGTGCAACGTTCTGCAGTTTTCCTCCACGCCGGGAGCACCTCTTCCCCTGGACGACGCCGCGACTTACACCCACTACCAGGAACAACTACCACCGCTGGAGGATCCTTTCCACTTTTAAAAGGTACTGTGTTCCGCCCGGCCTCCCTTGCCACCGATTGTACGGGGTAGATTTAGCCCTCGGCTCTCGAACCTGGGTAGGTCTGGGACACCCTAACTAAACTTTCCAGAACCGTAGTAAACCTTTTTCTCTCACCTGCAAAGACTGATGACATTGTGTGATCTGGGGCATATTTTTCGCCTGGCTCCCTCTAAAGCGGGCCCCGAACTAATTCTCCTTGTTCCACCATTGACTGTCTTTGCTAACCTTATGTGAAAAGTGTTTTACCTTACTGCTCTCTTTATTTCTGCCTTTTCCCTCCCTTTTGGTAATACTTGTTGGAGTGTCATCTAACGTTAAGCGCTCACCTCTGTTTGGAAATAAGTGGGGGTAACTTAGAATTGTCCAACAAATGATTAGGGATGTACATATGAGTAATAGTAACTGTGTTTGACTTTCTTATCTTTTCTATTGTGCTAGTGTAATTTATGAGTGTACCTTTAATAAATAAGTCTATACTTTTACACCTAGCTCTGGTCAGTGTTTGCTTGTGCTTCTGGGCCTCTGTACCTATTATGTATCCTCTGTATACTGCCTAACTCTTCTTGAGGGAAGTCTGACTGCTCAGCCACAGCTACCACAGTGAATCTGTGTGGTACAGACTGCTACCAAGTGGGTTTACTGCCAACACCTGTAGACTTAAATCTTTTGCAGTGGTCCCACAGGTTTCTGCCTAACACTGGTGTACAGCGGTGGGATCTGTATTGAGTATACACTTTAGAGTACTTTTGAGATACCTTAGTGCAACTAACCACAAAGCTTAAGCACAAGAAAGAAAAAGTCATTTTTAACCTGTCTACTATGGAAAGTTATAGTCAAGAGTCCCTTGCTACAAAAACTGCTGATTGTCTAAGACTTCTCCTTAAGCATAAGAATCTCATGACTAAAGGAAAGAAAATAGAGCTAATAGAAAGGTTGTTAGAAAACCAAAGTCTGGAGGATGGTCCAGAGGAACCTATCACTCCAGCAAATGTAGAAAGCAGCAATGATATTGATATGGCACAAAGTATTGATGATCTTGGGTCAGAACCAGAAGAGGAGGATGAAACTGTTGTAGATAGTCCCTCTAGGCCTCTGTCTGCTCTACCAGCTGTACCTACTGGACCTTTGCCAGGTCCCACATTTAGCCCTCAATACTTTGAACTAGAGAAAATGAAACTTGAATTAGAGTACAGGAAACTTAATGCTCAAACTGACAAAGAACTGAGGCTAAGGGAAATGGAGCTCAAGTATGAGCTAGAAATGAAGAAATTGTCTGTTGAGAATGCTTCTCTCTCTGGCTCCTCTAGAAGTTCCAGTCCTAAAAGACCCCGGATGCCTAAGGAATTGATTGGTATGTATGAGCCTAAGTTGGATGTGTTGGATTGGTTGTCTATGTTTGAGTATAATCATGGGCTCCAGAACATCACAGGTAATGAGTTACTCACCTGGTTGTTCTCTAGGCTTCCCCCTGTTGCAACTGATGTGGTAATGGAGTTGGGGGAGGAGGATAGGAAAGAGTATGAATGTGTGAAACTAGCTTTGATAGCTAGATTTGGGAAGACCCCTTCCCAGTATCTTAAGAGGTTTAGGAGCCTCAAAAAGCATGATGGTACCCCTTGGGCTACCTGGGTGTGTGAAGGGCTGAAAAACTTAGAGGGATGGATTAAGGGTTACAAGGTGAACACTTATGAAGGAATGAGAAATCTGGTCATGATGGAGTCAATTTATGATTCCTGCTCTCCTGAGCTCAGACAGCACTGGCTGATTCACAGGAATTAGATCCTAGGAAACTAGCTAAGGCTGCTGACTTGTGGGTTGCCAACAGGGCTACTCACAAGGATTCTGGGGTAACTCAGAAGAAGGATGAGGGAAGACAGCCTAAGAAAGACTCCAAAGAGAATTCTAATAATCCTAATTCCAAAGAGGGCCCCAAACAAAACCATAAGGGTAAGCAACCTGGGAAACCACAGCAGAGTAGTATACCTTCTGGTGCTAAACCAGAAGGAGGTCAGAACAAGCCTCCATTCCAAAGGACCTTTGGGGCCTGTTATGTTTGTAAGGCTACTGACCATGTGAAAGGAGATCCCAGATGTAAGGGTAAACCTTCAGGGGTCCAACTTGTCTCCTTAGCCTTCGCTCCAGAGGAGGAAGTCACTATGGCAAGTGGAAACTTTCTACTACTGGCTGATGAACCCACTGGAGTCTCAGCCAGTGTTTCTTTAGTCTCTCTGGGGTTGTGGGAACAACGTAATTTAGATGTGTATAATTCTATCCCAGATAATACTAAAGAGTATTATAAGGACAGTGTCCACGTGAATGGTCAGGAGACTCCTGCCATCAGGGACACTGGGGCCAGCATAACTGTGGTGGATGAATCATTTTTCAAGGCAGAGGATGTTGCTAAGGCACCCAAATGCCTCACCAAGTTAGCTGGAGGGCCTGTGCAGATGTGTCCCCAGTTACCAGTTCTCATCCAGTGTAATGATATGGCTGTGAAGATACCTGTCAGTATACAATGTGAAGTGCCAGGAAGAGTTCTGCTAGGAAATGACCTGAAAGCTCTGGGAGTTGTGTCACATACCCCCAGACCTCCTAGTAAAAGGTTACAGGAGCTCACCAAATCTGCAAGAGAGAAAACCCTGCGAGGTTTATCTCAGGAGATGACAGAAATCACTCCTCTCCCACTGGAACAACTTACTGCAGTAACTACCAGATCAGGAGCAAAGGGGCCACCCAAGACTCCTAGGAAAAAGCCTACAGCAAGCACTCCAGTGCTTCCAACAAGGACTTCCCCGAGGTTGTCCAAAGTTACACCTGTAACTCCAGCTGAGGCTGAGAGGGAGGTACAACCCTGTTTGGTTGAACTAGACTCTGAAGAAGAGCTAGTAGGAGGCCCAGAACTTATTGGAGACCTGGACCCGGCTGACCATCCTGAGCTGCAGTCTTTACTGGCAGAAGGTGGACCCAGCAGGACAGCTTTTCGTAAGGGACAAAGAGAATGTCCAACTCTGGAGGGCCTTCGCCAACAGGCAGCTTCTCAGGCTGATGGGCAAGAGCCTGGGAAGTATAGGTTACACTGGGAAGATGGCCTCTTCTACAGTGAACCAACTGAATCTGAACCTGGAGCCTACCAATGCCTGGTAGTGCCCCAAGAGAACAGACCACAGTTCTTGCAACTAGCCCACGAGATTCCTTTGGCTGGTCACTTGAGTTTCAAGAAGACCAAGGAAAGGCTCTCTCTCTACTTTTATTGGCCAAAGAAGGGGGCTGAAGTAGATAGATATTGCAGGAGCTGCTATACCTGCCAGACTTCTGGTAAGGTTGGTTCCAAGAATGTGGCACCTTTAGTGCCTCTCCCAGTTGTGGGAGTCCCATTTGAGAGGGTAGGGATTGACATTGTTGGTCCCCTTGATCCCCCAACCTCCTCAGGCAACAGGTTTATCCTTGTTGTAGTAGACCATGCTACTAGGTACCCTGAGGCAATTCCTATGAGGACTGTTACAGCTCAGGCTGTGGCTAAGGCCCTCCTTGGTATCTTTACCAGGGTTGGGTTTCCTAAGGAGGTGATCTCTGACAGGGGGACACATTTTATGTCCAACTACATGAAGGCCATGTGGAAAACCTGCGGAGTCACCTACAAGTTCTCAACCGCCTACCACCCTCAGACAAACGGGTTGGTAGAAAGATTTAACAGAACCATGAAGACCATGATAGGTGCCTTAGAAGAACCCCTTAAGAAGAAGTGGGACCTTCTACTGCCATGCCTTCTATTTGCTTATAGGGAAGTCCCTCAGGAGGGAGTGGGTTATTCTCCCTTTGAACTTCTCTATGGCCATCCCGTCAGAGGCCCCTTGGCCCTGATTAAGGAGGGGTTGGAGAGTGCTCCTTCCCCCAAGCCAGTCAGAGTGACTGACCATGTGATAGGTCTCCGAAGGAGAATGTCACACATGATGGCAGAAGCAAGTGACAACTTGAAAGCTGGCCAAGCTCTGATCAAACATTGGCATGATCAGAAGGCTAATATGGTTGAGTTTACTCAAGACCAGCTAGTTCTAGTTATGCTTCCAACAAGGCAGAGGGCCTTGCAAGACAAATGGATGGGACCCTTCAAGGTTGTGGGAAAACTTGGAGAGGTCAACTATCTGGTGGATCTGGGCAAACCCAGGGAAGCTCCCAGAGTCTTCCACACCAACCGCCTCAAAGCCTATGTCTCTAGACCAGAAGTAGGAGCATTGCTTCTAGCTTCCTCAGAAGAGGAGGAGGAGAGTGAAGCTCTACCTGACCTCCTGAGAGGCTTACCTTTGGACGAAAAGGTTGAAGGAGTTAATCTCTCTTCAGATCTGACCCCTGAGCAACAGGAGGAGTGCAAAGCTATGTCAAATCAGTTTGCCCTCCTGTTCTCACTTTTACCAGGCTTGACCCCTTGGGGACAGCATGAGATACTCACTGGTGACTGCCTGCCAGTCAAAAGCAGGGGATATAGAATGTCAGAACATGTCAGAACCCACATCAAAGGGGAGGTCAAGAAGATGCTTGATCTCAGGGTAATAGAGCCCTCTACTAGTCCATGGTCTAGCCCAGTAGTGTTAGTACCAAAGGCAGGATCCAAAGAGTTGAGATTCTGTGTGGACTATAGAGCTCTTAATGCAGTCACCAAGACTGATGCCCACCCTTTGCCAAGGACGGATGAGTTGGTGGATAAACTTGGTGCAGCCAAGTACCTCAGCACACTGGACCTTACGTCAGGCTACTGGCAAATAGCCCTGATAGACCATGCCAAGGAGAAAACTGCATTTTCTACCCCAGTTGGCCTATACCAATTCAAGGTTATGCCTTTTGGACTGAAACATGCACCTGCAACATTCCAGAGGATGGTGAACCAAGTTCTAGCTGGGATGGAGGACTTCTGCATGGCATACTTGGATGACATTGCAGTCTTCAGCCACTCCTGGGAAGAACATGTGACCCACTTAGGACATGTTTTGCAGGCTCTTGAGCAGGCCAATCTGACCATAAAGGCAAGCAAGTGCCAAATTGGTCAGAGTAAAGTGGTCTACCTTGGACATGAGGTAGGAGGTGGAGAAATAAGGCCTTTGCTCAGCAAGATTGAAGCTGTGCAAAATTGGACAACACCTACTACTCAGACCCAGGTGAGAGCCTTCTTAGGCCTCACTGGGTACTACAGGAATTTCATTGAGAACTATGGGACCATAGCTTCTCCCCTGAATGTGATCTCCTCTCCAAAATTCCCTAAGAAGGTCAAATGGAATGAGGAATGCAATCAGGCCTTTGAAAACCTGAAGAAAGCTCTCTGCCAAGCTCCAGTACTCAGAGCTCCTGACTACCACCAAACTTTCATTGTACAAACTGATGCTTCCAATGTAGGTATAGGTGCAGTTCTTAGCCAAATGGATGAGAAGGGTAGGGAACACCCCATTTGCTTCATCAGTAGAAAACTGAGGATCCTGAAACAAGGTGGGCAACAATCGAAAGAGAATGCTTTGCTATTGTGTGGGCACTGAAGAAGTTTAGGCCATACTTGTATGGTTCTACTTTTGTCATTCAGACTGACCACCAACCCTTGGATTGGTTAATGCAAATGAAAGGGGAAAATCCAAAACTATTGAGATGGTCAATCTGCCTCCAAGGGTTTGATTTCACCATTGAGCACAGGTCAGGGTGTCACCATCAAAATGCTGATGGACTCTCTAGGATGTATGTCATCGACTAGAGGTATGAGGTTCATCCAGGAGTGGATTAAATCCTCCTGTCCCTTAGTCTGGGGGGGGAGGGGGGCGAGTGTTAGGAAGAATTCTCTGTTTAGGCTGAATTTCCTAACCTAGTGAGTCCCCCAGCAGCTTTGCTGGATTTTGGGGTTTATTTTTTTTCTCCTGCCAAGAGTGAGACTCTTTTACCCTCACTCTTTCTTTGGTTTGCCTTGTGTTGAATGGGCTATGGGGTCTTTTACTCCATAGGGCCTCATGTGTTTTTGTGAGATGGGTTACACAGCACCCTCAGTGCCGTAACCCAGGGGTGTCCTAGGGACCCCCCAACATAGACTCCATACCCTGGGACTGACTACTGTTTCCCAGGATCTGTAAAGTCACCATTGACTTTACTAGTCTCCAATCCTGAACAGAACCAGTACAAACCATCATATTGTGGACGTACTGGCCGGGGCAATCCCATTGCCCCGGGTCTGTTAGTCGAGGGGGCACGTCTCCGTCCCCCCTCATCGAGTTTTGGCTGGTGGCAGTGGAAACTACTTTTTATATTCAACCGCGAATATTTTCCTATGGGATTTCCCATTGTTTTAGGCTAATACCTTTATTTATTTATTTACGGTAGCCTTGAACATACCGCCGGGTTATTTCTTTATTATTATAACTCCGGTTGGTATTTTTTGCCAAAACTTGATTCTAAAATGGCGTTGGTGTTCACCTCTGTAACTCTGACCCAAAGTGGAGCCCTTTGTTCCACTTTTGGCGGGCTTCTCCACAGAAGCCCTCCAAAGTGGTGCCACTCTGTCTGGGGTATTTAGGAGGGGTGGAGGGGGATTTAGGCACCCTGGACTGAGTTACCTTGGTAACTCAAGTCGCACTCCGTCCTGATTGGCCCAAGTGGTGAGCCGGCCGGCTCACCACTTAGCATGTTTGAGTGACAGCTAGGCTGGGTGAATGGGGGTTTGCTGCATAAAAGCAGGGCTTTGGGGACTGGAACTTCAGAAGTCGCCAAGAAGCCGAAGAGGGAGAAGCCGAGCCGACCTGCCGAGACGATACCACCGGTGAAGCCCTGCAGAACCGTCTCACCACTTTTCCCGACGACAGAGGAGATCTCCCGCCAGAGAGTCTTCTTCCCTTAACTGGTGGGGACAACCAGTTGCTGCCTTCTTTTCGCCGTCCCGAAGCATCTCGTGGCTGCCTTGCCTGTGCCAAGCACCCTGGCAACCGGGATACCACTTTCTACCTCAACCGCGAAAGAGGGGTACAAATACTTTGTGACCGGAAAACTCCTCGGCTGGTCTCTTCCCTGGTAGTGCAACGTTCTGCAGTTTTCCTCCACGCCGGGAGCACCTCTTCCCCTGGATGACGCCGCGACTTACACCCACTACCAGGAACAACTACCACCGCTGGAGGATCCTTTCCACTTTTAAAAGGTACTATGTTCTGCCCGGCCTCCCCTGCCTCCGATTGTACGGGGTAGATTTAGCCCTCAGCTCTCGAACCTGGGTAGGTCTGGGACACCCTAACTAAACTTTCCAGAACCGTAGTAAAACCTTTTTCTCTCCCCTGCAAAGACTGATGACATTGTGTGATCTTGGGCATATTTTTCGCCTGGCTGCCTCTAAAGCGGGCCCCGAACTAATTCTCCTTGTTCCACCATAGACTGTCTTTGCTAACCTTATGTGAAAAGTGTTTTACCTTACTGCTCTCTTTATTTCTGCCTTTTCCCTCCCTTTTGGTAATACTTGTTGGAGTGTCATCTAACGTTAAGCGCTCACCTCTGTTTGGAAATAAGTGGGGGTAACTTAGAATTGTCCAACAAGTGATTAGGGATGTACATATGAGTAATAGTAACTGTGTTTGACTTTCTTATCTTTTCTATTGTGCTAGTGTAATTTATGAGTGTACCTTTAATAAATAAGTCTATACTTTTACACCTAGCTCTGGTCAGTGTTTGCTTGTGCTACTGGGCTTCTGTACCTATTATGTATCCTCTGTATACTGCCTAACTCTTCTTGAGGGAAGTCTGACTGCTCAGCCACAGCTACCACAGTGAATCTGTGTGGTACAGACTGCTACCAAGTGGGTTTACTGCCAACACCTGTAGACTTAAATCTTTTGCAGTGGTCCCAGAGGGAACTGCACAGGTTTCTGCCTAACACCCACTCAGGGTCCTAGCACATTGACTGGACGTCCAGGGACTGCAGAGGGATGGCATGGCTCCCCCAGCATCTGGCGCTCACCGGCTCTGTGGGACGGTCTTCCCACCGATAGTCTTGGCTTGCTTGCTGTTCGGTTGTTTGTGTGTGGGACCGCTTCTGTTTGCCCACCAAAGACTCGACTCGGCCACTCACAGGCATCTACCCGACTCTCTCCCCCTCGGTCTCGCAGACCTGTTACAAGCTCATGCCTCCTGCATGCTCGATGGCCGCAGGCTATCAGTGCTGGATTCGATACGGGAGACAATCTCTTCTCTATTTTTATCCTTTGTTGCAGTTTCTAACAATCATAGTCCTTTGTTGGTTTCCTCTGGGTAATCCTTGAAGCTTCACAAGGCCTCCTCGTCCCTGTACCGACATGTTTAGTACTCCAGTTGTTCTTCTTTGTCTCAGTACTGACCATTCCCTTAAAAGAGGTTCTGCTTTGCAGCAATAGACCGTCTTAGAGTCAAAGTAAAGATTGGAATCAGACAAAGAGGCTAAAGGAGGTAGGAGAGTTATGTGACTTGGTATGCTACCCTGTAGGTAATCATCCTTCCCCCTAGTGTGGGGGTAACGTAGGTAGTCCCTTCCCATGAGATCCTCTGTCATTATACCACCCCCAGGGGGACAATGGGGCAGCAGCCTCACCTTCGTAGTCCAGTTAGAAAGGGCTCCCCCTCGGAGTGAATCATCACATTAACCACAACCAATCTTCTTTTGCGCAGGTGTTATTAAATGCTCCTGAATTTCATGAATTAAGAACCCTATCCGGCACCGCCACTGAATGACTCTCGTTAACAATTCCAGTCCCAAATTAATAAAGTTACTCACCGTAGTGACTACCTTACTCCTAGTCCATAGTCTCCTTTCCTCCATACTTATGGGACATTCCTCCGTCCTGTGGGATGGGACCAGAGCACTTTGTAAAAAGCATCAAATTTTTCAAAAATATGTCTCTCTCTTTTTACATGGGGCACCGCACATGGCCATAACCCTGCCCTCCTTAACTGCGCCCAGCGCATCGCCCATCAGTCCTTTTCTATCGCCAGCTCTGTGACCTTTAAGCAATAAAAGAGGTACCTTTTTAGAGGGGACGGCGGGCAGGCGTATGGAGGAAAGGGGACTATCACTAGGAGTAAGGTAGTCAGTACGGTGAGTAACTTTATTATACTCCTACGTCCGTCCCCTTTCCTCCATACTTATGGGAGATTCCCAAGCACTCCTCACAGGAATTACGGGTGGATGGACACTCCTTACTGAAACAGGTTCTTAAGCACAGCTTGACCGAACTGAGCATCAGCCCTGGAGCTCAGGTCCAGACAGTAATGCTTACAAAAAGTCGATGGGGAGGCCCACGTAGCCGCTTTCACAATGGTCTCCCAGGGAACATATTGTGGAAGTCAACGGCAGCCACCTTGCCCCGCACAAGAGGAGCATGAATTCCCGTTGGGGCCCGAAGACCCTGAATGGTATACGCCTCAGAAATACAGGCAGCGATCCACCGGGAGATGGTCGCTTTCGAGGCCAGCTTTTCTTGTGGATTTCCGAAGGTCACAAAAAGCTGCGAGGAGTTCCTGAGCTCAGATGTTCTGTCCAGATAGAACTTAAGGGCTCTTCTAACGTCCAGGCAGTGCAGAACCTTTTTGGCCTCTGAGGCCGGGTCTGGGAAGAATACAGGCAATGAAATTGACTGATTCAGATGAAAATCAGAGACCACCTTAGGAAGAAAGGCAAGATTTGTTCGCAGAACAACCTTATCTTTATTAAAAGTAAGGAATGGGTGCTCAACCGTCAAGGCCTGAAGCTCACTTACACACCTTGCCAAAGTCACAGCAATCAAAAAGGACACTTTCCAGGAAAGGTACTTAAAATCGACAGTAGCCATGGGCTCAAAAGGCTTATCACACAAGGCCGTAAGGACCACATTCAAATCCCACCTTGGGTGCAGATTGATAACAGGAGGATAAAGATGCATCAGGCCCGCAAAGTGCCTTTCAATGACTGGATTAGACAGTGAAAAGGAACACTGGTTAGCGGACAAATTAGTGGCAACAGCCGATAAATATGTCCTGCACGACAAGACATGGATGCCAGACTCTGCCAAATGTGAGACAAAAGACAGGACTGTGTCAATAGTTGCCTCCCTGGGATCTAGCTGCCTTGCCAAACACCAGTGACAGAAGCGTAGCCATTTACTTTTATACTGAGATCTTGTTGAGGGCTTCCTGGCCGCTTGAATAATGCGCATGTTATCCACGGAAAAGTTGAAACGTTCTAAAGATCTGAACTCAGGCACCAAGCCGCCAAGCTGAATGATTGTGGGGAGGCATGCCACAGTTGTTGATCGCTCTGGTGAAGCAGGTTGGGAACCTGTGGAAGCTTGAGCGGCGGGCACACTGATAGATGCTGAAGCTCTGAAAACCAGAACCTGGCTGGCCACCACGGGGCTATTAACAGCAGGCAGCAATTCACCGTGTTCCTCAGCTTGCAAAGCACCCGATGGATCAGAGGACGAGGTGGAAAGGCGTAGGCCTTCATATTGTGCCATGGGATTTCGAGAGCATCCCCGAGTGAGGAGGCTCAGAGCCCGTTCCTGGAAGCATACAGGGGAAGATTCTTGTTTATAGATGTCGCAAAGAGGTCCACTTCTGGAGTGCCTCAACAGCGAAAAATGTCCAAGAGGATCTCTGTGTTCAGTTCCCACTCGTAGCTGACAACTACTCGTCGGCTGAGGGCATCCGCAGTGACATTCAGCTGGCCCGGGCAGGGAACTACTACCAGCCAGATACCATGCTGAATGGCCCATTCCCAAATCTGAATGGCAAGATCCACAAGGAGGAGGAGACCTGGTACCCCCTCACTTGTTGATATAGAACATGGACACTGCATTGTCCGTGCGGACACAGACCACCCTATTGACAATACCTGGTTTGAACACTTTCAGCGGCAGGAATATAGCCAGAAGCTCCAGATAATTTATATGAGGCTGTCTGTCCTGTGGCGACCAGAGATCTGAAACTTGAAGATGATCCAGCGTGGTCCCCGAACCCCGAAGGGAGGAGTCCGTTGTAACAGTCAATTGCGGGCAACGGTACTGGAAGGGAGCGCCCACTGACAGATTGCGGAGAGACGACCACCACAAGAGTTCCGTCCTCATGAACGATGGAACCAATATCATTTTGGAATCTGGATCGACTGCCTGAAGCCATGAGCTCCGAAGAGCCATCTGCATCTGCCTCATCTTGAGACGAGCAAGAGGAAGAGCAAACACGCACGAAGCCATGAGGCCCAGAAAACTCTGAAACCAACAGGCCGACAAGCTCTCAGACCCCATAAACACCTCACAAGTGGCGAACAGATCCGCCATTCTGTCCCCAGTCAGGTATACCTTGCAATTGATAGTGTTGCAATGAAAACCCAGGAAAATCAAGTCCTGAGAGACCGTCATGGAGGATTTCCGCCAGTTCACCGACAGCCCAAGGTGGAACAGGAGCTGTAGGAGAGACTGAAGGTTGCTCGAGGCTTTCAGTGGACAGGGACTGCGCAGCAGCCAGTCGTCCAAATACGGATACACATGGATACCCTTAAGCCGAAGATAAACTGCGATGACATACATAATCTTCGTAAAGACACGCAATGCTGAGCTGAGACCAAAAGGGAGCACATGGAACTGGAAATGCTCCTCCCCCATGGAAAACCGTAGGCATTTCCGATGCAGGCTCCAAATGAGAATATGCATATAAGCATCCTTAATGTCCACCACACTGAGCCAGTCGCCCTTCTGAAGAGAGGACTTTATCTGGTTGGGGGTGATCATCTTGAATTTTTCTTGGGGAAGAGAAAGGTTGAACCACGAAAGGTCTAGGATGGTGCGCAGGCCAGCCTGGTTGGGTTTGGGCACCGCTAACAGATGGGAGTAGAAGCCCTCTCCTTGCTCCCCTAGGGGAACGGGTTCCACCACCTTGAGATCCAGAAGCTTCTGCACTTCGGCTCTCTTCTGAAATTTTCCAAAGAAGGCATGCTCTGCCGAAGGCTTAGACATTGTGGCAAGAGGAAGCCTCATGAGCGGAATAGTTCCGAGGGCCACAAGGAGAGGGTTGCTAAGAGGGGCCCTCACCAGCCTGGTTGACATAGATCAAAGGCGCAGACGCCACAGGGAGCGAGACCGAGTGTTGTAATTGAATTTGAGCATTCCAGTCAAACTGGATGAAATGGTGCACCAGAAAAACGCTGTTCACCCGAAAAAATGCACCCAGCACCCCTCAACAGAACCGATATCCCCACTAGAGCGGGACCGATGAGGAACCCACCTCACCGACAAGACCTTAACAGGCCTCTCAGTTCTGTCGGTCACCTCCAATAGAGGAGCCTCGGACCCGAGTCCAGTAACACACCTTCACGAGGGGCCTCGAACCTTGGTTCGGTACAGAAAACCTCAATAGAGGCCTCGGGATGCACCTCAGTGTCTGTATGGGAAGCTCCAGACAAGGAGACCTCGAAGCAAGCTCCGGTCCCCACCGCCTCAGTAGAACTGGGCCGTTGAATAACCCCCACAGGAGGGGCCTCGGATTGCAATCCGGTGAAAGTATGCCCCTTATGGAGGCCCTCTGAGAAAACTCTGGTACTTTTCTTAAGCCTAGACGGCACCTCAGGGGAAACCCCAGTGACAGAGCTTTTAAAGCCCCTCCCGGACCGGGAAGACCCCGGGAATGAGTCCCCCGGTGGGGGTGCCCTAAAAACTTACCGGGTGTCTCTTCTTCTCGTCGATGAAACTCTGAAAATGCGGAGGAGAAACACGCTGGAACACCTCTTCCCACCGTTCAAAACGACGTTGAAGAGCCGGACCGAAAGGGAATCGCACTAGAAGCATGAGTCCCACCGGTGATCTGGGCCCAAACACTCTAAACAAAGAGGATGGGTATCCCCCCTAGCGAAACGTTGTTCACAGGAAGAACAATTAGGAAAATCTAACTGAAACGGCATAGACGGACTACCACGCGACTGCTATACCGGAGCAGGAGAGAAGGACACTGGAAGGAAAAAAATCTTCCGAAGATGCAAGTGCGTCCAGTCCCGAACTTGAGGAGAAAAGGACTGATGGGCGATTTGCTTGGCGGGGCTAAGGAGAGCGGGGTTACGGCCGCGTGCGGTACCCCGTGTAAAAAGAGAAGGACACATTTTTGAAAAATGTGATGCTTTTTACAAAGTGCTCCGGTCCCGTCCCACAGGACGGAGGAATGTCCCATAAGTATGGAGGAAAGGGGACGGGACGTAGGCGTATGAGACTTTTTATAGTCGCACAATCTATGACAATCTATGGTAATGTGATGAATCCGATGGTGTAATCACTCCTTTCCCGGCGATGATCTCGCCCCATGTGGCAAGGGGATGGCAGCTGCTACCTGATCCTAACCCTGGGGCGGCTATATGAGGGAGGATCACATGGGGAGAGGCAGCCTTCGGGAGTGTGTCTTAACATCTGATGAGACATGGTATCCCCCTTTTCTTTTACGATACCCCTGCTATTGCCCATGCCTTAATGGCATATTGTCATACCTCCACTCATCCACCTAGGGAAGGTACTGGAAACACTTAAACACGATCTGTATACAAGTCCTTAAAATCTGTCTTTCCTTTCAAGACTCCTGAAAACACCTTTCCAGACTCTGCATACAAGTCCTCAAGAATGGACTTGCCCTTTAAGATCTCTGAAAACCCTTTTTCCGACTTTGCATACAAGTTATCAGAAACAGACTACCACTGCCGTAAAAATAAAATGACTGTGACTAAGAAGATGAGCCAAGTAATGAAGAACACTGGAAGCCAGGGGCAAACGCTGCGCTCTAGGTGTTGCAGGAACAAGTCTGATGCCGGGAGGTTTAAACCGGCAGACCAGTTGACAGGCAGACACTGGTTCGAGAGCGACCCTTCTCTCGGTGCTGACCAGTGCACTGTGCGGCTCGTGCGGTGTCCGTGGAGCCAACCGGCTGGCCTAAAGGAAGAAGGGCGTGGACTGCAAGCAGGAGTATGCCAGAAGCAAACAAAAGGCGTCTGGGCATTCGCAGGTGCTGCAAAGCAGCCTCCATGCCAGCGAAGCCCGGAATGAAGCGGAACAGATGAGCAATGATCGCAAGAGGCCGAGAAGCAGATGGGGTGAGAAGGAGCGGAACGCCAAAAGACTGCCACAGGCTTGTTGCAGGAGAAGCAACATACGCCAGTAAAAGCCGGTGAGTCCACCGAAGGGAAGAGGGGACACCTGGGGCATCTTGGCAACCCTGCCAAAACCACAAACGTGAATGAAGTATATGAGAGAGAACGAACAAGTGAACATTTCTTAGAGAGGCAGAACAGAATATGTATAATATTTGTGAGTATACTGTGATGGATCAGAGGTGATCCTCCCAAGAACCCTGCCTGGGACCCTTTGCATGTGGCCAGGGAAAGGCAGACGCTTCGTGATCCTGACCCTGGGTGTGGGGTGTTGTAACGCTCACCTGATTCCCACGGAGGCGCAGGTCTGGCTTCGAGTGCTGATGCTTCTTCAATGGTGAAGCGCAGGACTCTGAAGATGGACAGGAAAGGCCCCTCTACTCTGGCTTCTCTGAAAAGGGAGTATTACCTACTGACTGAGTTATGCTCAAGCCTCCCACTCTCTTCCAACCCTCTACGATACCCTTCCACGATTCCCTGTGAAGTCTCACCTTAGGGTCAGGAAGGATGAGTTCTCCATCCTGCTTCTGATGCAGGGGCGCGTTGAAACCCAGTTACTTCACTGGATTGAGGATTGATGGGATTTCAGGTAAGCTTGACTATTCAGGTAAGGCGCTGCAAAAGTTCTGCTGCAAGTTCAAAAGTCCAAGCTTAATAATAATGTTCATTGTCTTGTTGCAGCAAGCGCTAATGCTTAGGTCTTTTTCCCCTTAGGGGCCGGGGTTCGGAATGCCGGAGATATGGCGCCGACCCGAAGTGAAACGTGCAGTTTCAGTAAATGACAGGTAAGTTCTGGATGAGCGCTCGGGTAATGTCTTTGCATTCACTCATTCAATGACTTTGTCTTTTTTCCCCATAGGGGCCGGGGTCCGGAAAATGACTGGAAGCGGCAAGACCCGAAATTAAATGGGAATGACCCAACAGGTAAGTCTTAGAATGAAACTGAGCTTTTCCTATTCCTTTCCTTCTCTCACCTTGTTCTTGTCTTTTTCTCTCTAGGCTCTGGGAAGTGGCTGTGGATCCGGATGATCCCTGCTGAAGATGGAGGCGTCCAGGATAGGTGAGTGAAATGCAGCGCTGCAGCGATCGTAGCGAAATGCTTTTAAAAATGATGTCTTCCTTTTCAGGATCGTCGGTGTGATGTCTTCGTAGTGCTGATTTAGCAGGTAAGGTCTTTTGTCTCCCTTTGCAGGTGACCCAAGATACTGACAGGCGTGGCTGAGGTACAGATGCAGGAGCTGACACAGTGAGCGTCCAGCTGCGAGGAGCAGAACAACGCGAAGCGTGAGTTGCTGATCGGGTGTGGTTTAAATAGCTTTGGAAGAAGTTCCAAGTGTGTATCCTTCCACCGATCAGGTATGTATCCTTCCCCGACCACACCCGGGTGGAAAGTAGTCCCACAGGTAAAGTAGTTCCATTCAGGCCTCAAGAGGGCCTGATGTAGCAGCATGGTCTGCATCAGGTAAGTGCACATTAAAACACTTGAACACATGTCTAGCTTTATGAGCCTGGCGCCTAAGGCCCCAGGACAGGGGTCCAACATGAGCCTGGCGCCTAGGGCGCCAGGACTGCGTCCAAAGGGCCCCAGCTTGGGCCCGCTGGCACTCCCCTGGGGGAAATGATGCCTGCCTCTGGGGTTGCTGGGTCTGACCTGGCTCCTTGGAGGTAGGCATCATGACAGGTGTTCAGCAGGAGGATCACATGAGGGGGATCTCAGGTCAGGATGATTGGGAGAACCCTTTAACTAATTTCCCTAGAGAGCCTACGGTTTTGATGGCCTATTGCAAAATTGAGGCCTTTGATACCAAAAGAAATCAGAACATTGGGGACCTCAAATCGCACAATGCCCTAAGTACTGGGACGAGGAAGAGGGACTCAGAGGCACCAAACTGCAAGATGCAGTCTGGTGGTTCTAATAACCCAGACCTGAGCTGGATCTTTAGTCCCTGTCAGGCATAGGTCATTAGCACAAGGTGGAGCAGCAGCAGGAGTTGTCAGTAGCAGAAGCAGAAAACTGAAGACATCAGAGACGCCGCCGTTGTGGAAGCAGAGTTTGGTCCTGAGAGGGTCTTCAGAGTGGAACCCCTGAACTGCAGAGGTTGCACAGCGGGAAGCGGTATCCTGACAGGCTCTCCTGCGGGAGAGAGGAGCTCTCCCTATTATGCACCTGGTCCTGGTTGCTGGCGAGCACCGAAGTGCAGGAGGAGCAAGTTAGGCTCCTTTTCCAGGCGTCGCGGGAAAGCAACCGAGACCGTCAGGCGTTCAGGTGTGCACAGAAGAGGCAGCGGTTCGAATGGACACGTGTGGAGCTACCAGTGAGCTTACCTGTGTTAGGAAACCCTGGAACGCTCCGTAGTCGAACACGGACCGCTAGTGACTATTTTGAATACCGAACTAATGCTCAAAGTTTACGTGGGCAATATACTCACTTAAAAGGAAAGCAAGGTTAAAACTATTTCTATCACAATGAAAAGGGGCAATATTGTAACAAGCTATAAACTCGCATTGCCAAAGTAAAGAGGAGGCAATACTTTGGCAAACTTATAGCGCACATTGGCAATGAAGCAAGGGAACGACATTGCAGAGAGATTGTAACCAATTTTCCCAGAGTGAGGAAGAGGCCATAGTTAGGCCACCCACTAGCAAGCACTGCCTAAGCCAAAGAAAGGCAAACGTGATAAAGAGACATTGTCAGCAGTTGTTTGATATGAAAGTGCGAGATAAAGAGTGGCAGGAGAGTAGCCTTCCTAGTAAGAAGTATCACGGGGGAAGAGGAACATAACCTGCATTGCCCATGGCAAATAAATCAGTGGAACAAACAGCACTAATGTCTACTGTGTCTTCACAGATGAAGTTTTGAATCTTAATGTTGTTGAAAGTCAAAGACTTTTTCTAAAAAAGTGTGAAGCAAGCCTTACCACAGAGTACTTGCAGCGGTGTTAGGGGCTTTCGTCCTGGTAGGGGAGTATACCAGGACAGGGATTGTTACTGTTTGTCGTGGCAGGTTAGTGGACCAGGAAGAAGACATTGAAGTACAGCATTGTGGTTGAAGGTTGTGAAGAACGGAAGTGGCAAGGTCACAGTTTTGTTTGATGACATGTGGTAAACACCGTCTTGAACATAACACTATAGTGAAACAAGATATATTTTGTTTTTGAAGGAGACAGCCATGTTAATCAAGAAGAATTGTTGAATTGTTTATTTTCCAAGAAAGAAAAGTCACATTGAGATATTGATCATCATTTTGAGGATAAAGACTCTTCTTTTTATGTTGTGGGAACTTTGCCAAGTGTCAAGTAATGGACTTTTTGGAGTAAGAAGAATTATGAATAGGACTTGGCTATACAAAAAGGGAAACTTTGTTATTTGGAACTTTGATTGAAAATCCTGTTTGGAACCTGGGGAAGGGGATCCAAACCAGGCTACAAGGATACATTGATATCAGGGTCATGTTGAGTAGGATTGTTATGTCTGTTAAAACTGAATGGTCATATTCTCCCTTTATGAGTTTCATGTATGGATAAGTGTGAGGGACAGATTCCTTTTATTAGAGTATTTTGCTTTAGTCTAATTTTTTTTTTTAACTTGTTTTTATTGTTTGACTTGACAACACACTTGAGAAAACAGGGCAAGGGGCGGCCACATGGCAGCTAAAACACCAAAAGTAAGTATACATATAGATACATCAACAACAACCCACGACTGTTCAACTGTGGGGCCGTGGAGCGGGAACTCATAGATCCAACTAAATATCAGCATATGAGACAATCAGACGTACAGATGAGCATGTTAAACACTTCATTATACATTTTTTGGAGAGACACCAGCTGTACATGAAGGAGAAGGCAAGGAGGCCATGTAATCACGGAAGCTCTGCCAGACATCTATTGGGCGGCAGTGCGGATGTTGCATTGCACTCCAGGTTTCCTCAGTGTCATGAGCCCACGTAACTGATCTAAGCCATTGTGAATATATAGGTGGTCTGGCACGGAGCCAGCATAACAGAATGCAGCGGACTGCCAGCAGCATACAGAGACCCGCCAGCCTCCTGGCCTTCCTGCCCAGCTGGGGGAATTCATGAAAGAGACAATGTAGTGGGGTAGGGGGAATGGGGTGTTCCAGCATGTCTGATAACGTCGAGCAAATCTCGATCCAGAATTGCGATAGGAGTGGGCAGTGCCAAAGCATATGGATGTAGGTTTCTTGTTCCATGCCGCATCTGGGGCAATTGGAGGGGGAATCTGGGAACATGCGGTGCAGTCTCTTAGGTGTGTGATTGTATCTGTGGAGAATCTTAAACTGTATAAGCTTGAATTTTGAGTTATAGGAGACATCTTGAGTACGAGCACACATTCGAGACCACCTCTCGTCACTGATCTCCACCTCAAGGTCAACCTCCCAGCTGTGCTTCAGCTTGGTAAAGGCCGGGACTGCTCTAGATTGCACCAGTGCATATAGTCTCGACACTTTACCCCTAAAGGATAGGTATGAGCAGAGTTCCGCAACCATGGAGTCATTAGGCGGTATTGCGGGAAAATCAGGGAATCTGAACTTGAGATTCCTGCGAAGGGAGGAAAATTGTAGCCAGGCAGTGGGCCGGCGCTTGAGGGATGGGGGGAGGTCCGCCCACTCGACGAAGTTGCCTTGTTCGTATATATTGCGGAGCGACAGAAAGCCAGCTTCCGCCCAGCGGGTCACAGTGGATGGCGGGATAGGTGAGACATCCGGGAGAAAATTCCAAAGCGGTAGGTCTCCATGGAATGGCCGTGGTGTGGTAACCAGGGCCCAGAGTTTAGTGAGCGCTAAGGAGGTGCATGTCACTGGATCTATCGAGTCGGAGTCAGCTGGTATAGGTTTAAGAATGAGGGAACCCAGCACTCGGTCAGCAGCAGATAGCCTCTCCAGTCGGACATGCGGGGGGGGGGATCGGTGGTATTAAACCAATGGGAGGCAAATTGTGATTGAGCCACCACCCAATACCTCAAGAAATCCGGAGCGCCAAACCCCCCAAATTCTTTCGGGGTGGTAAGCGTAGAAAGTTTAAGCCTAACCGCACCTGAGTGCCAAAGGAAGGAATTTGTAATGTGACGTAGTGACTTAAAGAATATATCGCCAGGCCATACAGGTAGATTGGTGAATCGATATAGGAGTTGGGGTAATACTACCATTTTAAGGATGCTGATCCTACCTGCTAATGAAATGGGAAGCTTGTTCCAACTAGACGTCTTGCCGGACAGGGCCGTTAGATAATTCGAGTAGTTGTCCATGCGCAGTCTTATTATGGAGCGGGACACCTCAACCCCCAAGTATGTGAAACTAGATTGAGACCAGGAGAAACCCAGCAGATCCGGGGGAGGATACGTACAATCAGTAAGCGGGAACAGTGTAGATTTGGAACAGTTCACTTTTAATCCCGATGTGTCACCGAATCTGGCGACGTCAGCCAGGATAGGAGCAAGGTTGATGTCTGGTGAACGAATATACAGCAGAGCATCATCTGCGTACAGAGAAACTATGTCAGACTGACCGGCCGTGCGTAATCCCCTATGGGCATGTGCCTGGCGAATCATGTCAGCAAATGGTTCGATGGCGATGGCAAAAATTAGTGGAGAGAAAGGGCATCCCTGGCGCGTACCTCTAGCTATCTGGAAAGGGGCAGAGCATCTGTCCTCAGTGCGGACTCTAGCTGAAGGGGAGGTGTAAAGTAGCTTAACCCAAGATTGGAAATTATGACCAAACTTACATTTCACAAGGACTCGCCACAAGTATTTCCAAGAGACTGAGTCGAAGGCCTTCTGCATATCCAGTGTGGCCGCCACCGCCTGGGTGGTGGGGCTGACCCAGCTAATCACATTGAAGAGTCTTCTCAAATTTAAGGATGTGGACCTTCCTGGAACAAACCCAGCCTGGTCAGGATGAATAATGTGAGGCAGAATAGGGGCTAGACGGTTGGCTAACAGTTTAGCGTAAATGTTTACATCGCTGTTAATCAACGATAGGGGGCGGTATGAGCTGCACTGGGATGGGGGCTTGCCCGGTTTGGGAAGAACCGTTATCACTGCCTCCCGGAGAGAGGGGGGGGAGTATACCCTTTTCGCAGGATTCCTCCCAAAGGCCCAACATGTGCGGGACCAGTAGAGACTTGTATTGCTTATAGAATTCAATGGGCAATCCATCCGGGCCGGGGGCCTTGCCAGACGCTAGTGATTCAATAGCTTCGGTGATCTCCTCAGACGTGATTGGTCTCTCCAGAGAAGCACCAGCCTCGGAAGATAAAACGGAGAGTGGGAGAGAGTCTAGGAAGGAATCTATTTCCGAAATGGGGGGGGTCATTGGTCTCGGAGTATAAAGATGTGTAGAATGCAAGAAATTCGGAGTTGATGTCTTGCGGGGACAGAGCCATGGAGCCGTCCGATCTTGCTATGGGCGGGATATTGGGGGCACCGAGTTCGCGACGGAGCAGCCTGGCTAGCATACGGCCAGGGCGTTCACCTTCGCCGTATTTCCTCGCCAAACATGGGGAATCTAGGAATTTGACCTCACGCTCTGCAAGGGCACGAAAGTTATCTAATTCCGAACCCAGGGCCGAAAGAGTGCTTGAAGAGTGGTTGAGAACGTATTGAGCCTCAAGACCGGCAAGGGTTGATTCACTAACGGAGATGTCCGCGCGGATCCTTTTAAGAATGCCGCTTCCCTTGGAGATAGCCACATCCCTCGTGTATACCTTGAATGATTCCCAGAGCATGGAGTGAGTTGTCACCGATCCAGTGTTGAGTTCAAAGAACTCCTCAATGGACGATTCGAGTTCAGCCACAAAGGTCTGGTCAAGGAGCGTGCGTGAGCCTAGCCTCCACTGCCTGGGTCTATTGGCGTCAGGACCCCATTCCAGCGAGATGACGACAGGCGAGTGATCAGATAGTGTTCTGGGGAGGATACCCTGGTAAGACAGTGACCTGACTAACCTGTCAGTGATGAGCCATCTATCTATTCTGGAGTGGGAGTCGTGGACTGTGGAATAGTATGTGTATTCGCGGGCATCAGGGTTTATTAACCGCCAGGAATCAACCAGTGTCAGATGTGGGAGAATAGTAAGTATAGCACAGGCTGCTTTGGAGAGTTGGCGAGGCCGCGTGCCCGTTCTGTCTAGGGTGACATCCAGTATAGTATTAAAGTCTCCTCCCCATATGATCGGGATCAGGGGAAATCCCTCCAGAAGCGAGGCTAGGTGCGAATAGAAGTCCGGATCGTCAACGTTGGGACCGTAGATGTTTAGGATGGCCACCTCTTGACACTGTAGTGTGCCAACAAGCAGGACATATCTGCCAAGGGGGTCTATACGTGAGTGATTGCACACAAATTTCAAACTTCTGTGTATTAGGGTGAGTGTGCCACGGCTCTGGGTAGAATAGTTAGTATATCATCTTTGGGAGCCCCACTGTTTTGCGAACCGGTCACATTGTTCAGAGCGGGCATGGGTTTCTTGTATGCAGAGAATTTTGACCCTGTGGCGTTCTGCGTATAATTGTATCTGGCGCATTTTTTTATGATTGCCTAAACCACGAACGTTCCAGCTCATGAACGTCAAGGCTTCACTTGCCATTTAATTGGGAATATTGATACAATACTAGTAGTGCGTTATCAAAAGAGAGAAACTCTACGGATCCAGGCGTGGAGGGATCTCCAGTCGTGAGTGTGTGATGTGGTGCTGTACAGCATGTGGTGCCCCTAGTGGTTGCCAAGTCAATTTTCAACAGTAACTACCCCTCCCCCCATTCCCCCCACCCACATCCCTCCCAAAACTCGAGGGAAGAAACCCAAACCCATTGACAACAACACCAACAAAATACTAGGCATCTGCGCCTGGGGGGCTGCAAGTCAGCCTAGCGATGTCAAGCTGAAAACCGGGGAGAGCATAAGGATAATACACAGTGCAATAGTAGTAGGTAACAAAACTTAGTGGTAGTATAAGGGAGCCGTATGGCTACAGAATGACAGGATAGGAACGGCTTAAGGTCTAAAGTGCCGTGTAAGCGAACAGGTCAGACAGCAAATCAGGGTAAATGCAACAGTCAAGGGTCCCCGGCATCCAGACCGAGGCGAGCCGAAAATCCCTCGTGATCAGAGCAGAACCAAGGACCAGGCAGCCGAGTCCAGTTGCTCGTGGTTAACAGTGCCAGAGTTTGCGTGCCGGGGGTCAGGCAGGGGCCAAGACGCCCGAGCACAACAGAGTCGTTTATAAGCAAATGATGGGCCCCCAAGGGGGGGCACTGTAGACAGCAAGAGCAGAACCGGTGATCAAGAGTTAGCTGAGGTCATGAATATCATAGGTGACCTGGTGGTGATGAACCCCCTGCTGCGAGCGTGATGTGCTGAGGGGCCACCACGGGGTGCCCCATACTATAGGAGCAGAGACAGTCATCAACCGGGAAAGTGTTCATCAATGAATTTCGATGCCTCCTCAGGGATGGTGAAGAAGAAGGTCTGATTCATGTGTTCAATCCTTAATTTCGCCGGGAAGAGCATGGAGTATTTGACCCCCAGGTCGTGAAGTCTCTTTTTTACAGTAAGGAAGGTTCTACGTTCCTGTTGAACAGTGACCGAGAAGTCGGGGTACAGATGGATTCTTGCCGGGCCAAAGCGCAGCTCACCCTTGGCTCTGGCTAAACGAAGCAATGCGTCTCGATCCCGAAAGTTTAGGATCCTGGCAATGATGGGTCGGGGAGGCGCGCCCGGCTTAGGCTTAGCGGTGAGAGAACGATGTGCCCTTTCGACCGAAAAGTGTGAGGAGAGCTGCGGGGCGTCCAGTACTGTTAAAAGGATACGCTCAACATAGTCCTCCATGGGCTCTTTGACATTATACTCCGGAACGCCAATGATACGCAGGTTGTTGCGCCTAGAGCGAGATTATAGGTCATCATTCTTTTTCTCCACCGCTGAGACACGGTTAGTGAGTGTAGATACCGCAGCCCGCAGTGACACCAGGTCATCCTCCGCGACACCCACCCTGGTCTCGACCTCGGCGACACGGCCGTCCATTCTTTCCATATGGGCTTTAATAGACGAGATCGTGCCACTCATGTCGTCCAACTTGGTGTGCAGTGCGGTAAATCCCTCCTTCATGTACTCAAGCATCCTCTGTGAGTCATCCGAGGTTGAGGGCGTCGAGACCCTGGGTGTCTCCTCAGGCGGATCGGGGGGAGCCTTGGATGGGGTTTTCGCAAACATGTTGAGCGAACTTTGTTTCTTACCAGCTCCAGCCCCCTTGGTCATGGTGATGACGGAACCAAGATTAGTGCCACCAGGTGAGCGGGTGTCCGCACCCGCAAAGATAGAGGGGGGCCCCTGCGTGGGAGGGAGCAACAACGGGGTCTGTAGATCTGGAGCTGGGATCACACCAATAGGCCAGGCAAACGTGGGTCGGGGCCGCGTCCCTATCCAGAAGGGAGGCGCAGCCCGACAGCAGTTCGGTAGTTTACGTGGGCGAGCCCACCGGATGAGTGTTACTGCAGGGAGGGTACGGGGGTCCCAAGCCCCCGGCTGTTGTATTAAGACCTTAGCCACAGGTGGAGAACATCAGCTAGTATGATAAGGCTGCAACCCGTAGAGACCCGCGTACACACTGACACCACAGGCACCCGTACCGGGGTCCGGGCCTCCAGGACTAGCGCCAATCCCAGGGACAGATGATTTAACGCAAATATGGGGGAGCTCAGGGGCCAGGGACCATCACCCCCCGGGCGGCGACGCGGGGGCCAAGCGGGGGGGGGGGAATGCCAAGAACGAACTCACCAAGCCCCGCGGAGAAGGAGGCGCAGCATGTGAGGAGATTCCCAAGTACCAGGGTATAGTGTAAGGCTGGGCCAATGCAATCCGGCTAACAAGGGCCCAGCCCCAATGTCTCTGGCCAAAGCAGATGTTTAACTCAAACCACAGGGAGATGACTACATTGACAAGTTTATCACTGCAAGATCATGGGTCTTTCTTGGCGCCTTGGCTGGAGAATGGTAAGTTGCTCTCAATGGTGAAGTACAAGAGAGTTCAGGGCCTCCTGGGCCTCCGCCACGAGAAGCCAGGCGGGCAGCGCCGAGTTAAGCCCCGCAGCCTCGCCGCCGGACCAACTTGAGTCAGGAGAGCAAATCAGGGGGAGGTGGGCGAGCCATCCGGGTGGACCCGCGGGGGCAGAAACGGGACAAGGAAGTTTTCCGGGATCGGCAGCGGCGGCCGCCGCAACAACAGGGCACGGCCCAGCAGTCCCCCCAGGGCAGGGCGACGGGCGGACCAGCAGGGTCGGCCGCCGCAGCGCCGCACCCACAAACCAGAGAGGAGAGCCGGTCAGGAGGTCCAGGCGCCCACCAGCCGGCCACGGCGTAGAGCCCCCCCTGCACACCCCTACCTGGTTCTCGAGGCGGCCATCATGGCGTCAGGGGGGGGCAGCAGAGGAAGGGTATTGATGCGGCGGCGGCACCGGGAACGGAGTGAAGGCTGGAGTTCCACTGGAGTTCCACTGGAGCTGGAAACGGAGGCCCCGCCGCCGCTAGCTATCACAGAGTTCCGGGGGGTGGAAGGCGCGGCGGCAGCCGCCGGGTGAAGCGCCGGAGGGGTCCAGAGAGACCGTCTGTGGCCGCGCGGGGCCCGATTCCGGAGAAGGACAGATGGAGGCACAGCATCCCTCCCCCCGCGGAGGCCCGCCGCGCTCAAAAGTTATGTGAGCGAGTTGAGGGCGCCGGAGCTGCGGGCCGGGGAGGCCAAGCGCCGACGTCCGCTCTCGACGCCGGGCGCCGCACCAGGGACGATCAGCAACGCTGGGGCACCAGACTCAGCCAGGGGATAGTAGAAGGTACCACAGGTCCGCTCCACGAGTATGGGTCTGCACGAGTGCACTGAAAGGGTGCCGGACGAGATCTTCAACTCTCCCGGCTCAGAGCACTGACATCAGGCGGCCATCTTCGTTCGGCGCAACAGCGCCCCCCTGCTTTAGTCTAATTTTGATATACAGGGAAATCCTGTTTAGGTTAGGGATAGTGAGGTGTTCATCACACCCTTTTGAGTTAATAAAATGGCTACTTGTGAATAACCTTTATCAAGCTATCCGCATCACATTTTTTACACCTCACATGTAGACCCAGAGAATCCCCTATTCAGGTGGCGAGGGAGGGCTGTCGCTTTTGGATCCCAATCCTGGGGTTGGACAAGCGAGGGAGGATCACTTGAGTAGGGGAGGATGGGGTTGGCCTCAGAAAAATACCCTAGGAGAGACACTGTATTCTAACCGGACAGTGGTGGAGGAGGAGGTCCAAGATACCTTCTTGGGATATCTTGTTTCCCAGAACCCAAGTCCAGGTAGCAAAGATCTCATTCTATCCGTCATGGCCCCAGAGTCAGATGAGAAGGAGCTGATTACCCACGAGGGTAATCACAAGTAACACAGGATCAGAGCACTGAGAGCAAGATGTATTAATCCTCTCCAAATCATAGGGAAACCCACCTAAAACCCTATGCACATATGACATCAGCAGATATGAAGAAGGGGACAATATTCTCCATTGAAGGAGATTTTCTTATACCCCATGTCAAAGCCCTGATAGGATGATCAGGACTCAACCTAAATCCTGTTACCCATTTAAACACTCTCCCTTGACCTCAAGGGGATTTCTACAATCTCACCCCATCTCCCCTCCCCATTTCCAACAAATACTGAGACGAGGAGGAGGCCACTAAAATCAGTAAAGATTACCCATAGGAATAACATGGGGAAAGTAAGGGAAACCTACCATAGAAAGAACTCGGGTTGTCCCACTAATAGTGTCAGGCAGGGTCAGACACACAATAGTAACTATTCACAACTGACTCCACTTGACGGCTTTAATCTCTATAAAAAGTGTGGCCATGCACACAGGAATGAGTGAGCTGGGAATGCAGTCCAAACCGGTGGGGTACAAGAGCAGAGAGAAGCAGGAGCTGCAGGCAGGAGGAAGATGGCGTGCAGAGATGCTGGCCCGGTGTGGAATAGGGGCTGCAGCATGGTGGGGGAGCCATGCCTCCAGGGAGCTGGAGAAGCGCATTCTGCGTGCCGGGTCCAGGAGAGTGCTTGTTCCCTTGGGCCCAGTGCTGATCCCAAGGGGGCCTGAGGGGCAGGTAGTGAGACCCTGACCTCAACCCCGCATTTACTGGAGGAACTGCCTCTCAACGTGATGCTGCCCGATGAGTTTCATGGAGAATGTGAGAGAAATGCGTTTGGGTGAGAGCGGGAGAAAGGCACGGAAACGAAAAGCAGCAAGGAATTGCAAAGAAAGGAAAGTGTAAAAGTTGAAAGTAATAGCAAAGCAGCAAGTATAAGGGCTGAAAGTGCAACGGAAAGCCTGAGTGAAGAAGAAAGCATAAGGGCTGAAAGCGCAACGGAAAGTCAGAGCGAGCAGAAATCAAAGGCTGAAAGGGCAGTGGAAATCCAAAGTGAAGCAGAAAGCAAAAAGTTTAAGTTGAAGTCAAAAGTAAAGCGGAAAGTAAGAAAAGCAGATCAGAGCCGAAATTGAGCAAAAGACCCATCGGAGCAGAATGTGAGAGAAAATGGAAGTGCAAAGAAGCACAAGAGTGCAAGTGGCCTATAGGGCACGGGAAAAGGTAAAGAAAGGTGCCAGGGGCACGCTAAGGAGGAAAACAGAAAGAGGGTGCAAGATGGCACAGAAGGAATAAAGGACAAGTGCCAGGGGCATGAGAAGAAGAGCAAGATTAAAACAGTGAAAGTGTGCACGGAAAGGAAGGAAGAACAAAAAGGGGTGCACAATGCATCTGAAGGGAAACAAAAAAGTATCAAGAAAAGCGACAGCAAGAAACAAACAGAGGGTCAGAGTGGTCGGCCTAGGAAAAGCGAAGAGCCTTGCATTTTCTAAAGCCTCCAATTCTACCTCATAAAAGAATGGTATGTGTTAATCAGAAAAAGGTACATAGTAACCAGTGGAAATTTTGTTGCGCATTAAAGGGTCCTAAACCTGGGTAGGGTACCCTGTGTACTCGAGAAAGAACTGATAACCAGGGTCAAAAGCCAAATAGCCCTCCAACTGGTAATTGCCAAAAAAAGACAACACAGTGATTTTGGTGTGCCAAATGCAAGGTAACCCAGTTTTAATTTCAATACAACCTGGGGGGAAAAGCAAGATTACCAGCCAAGCTCTCACTCAAGAATTTCTCCACAACTCAACAGGAAAGTGCTGTTTTTATAGACATTATGATGTCACAGTTATGAAAACCCATCGCTCCTGGTCATTGGCTCCCGCTCCTGGGCATAGGCTCCCTCAACTAAGCTACATATATAATCCTATATGTTCAATAAAAAAGATTGGACAATTCTTATCTACGATCCCACCCATAAACCATTCCATAAAAATGTGCTACCTCATCATACTTGAATATTATTGGTAGACCCTAAATTACTTCTGTGGTGAAAAAAAGACATGTGCTCATCGGTTAGCATGCGAGCACACTCTCCATTGCATCATGACATGTATTATGTAGATAGAAAGAGAAGGCAAGCATATCACCTTTGTTTTTTAATTAAACAGCCCATATTGTCCCTGCCATGATGTCTCGAGTCTCAAGGACCTGTTCTTTCAACCGCGTCACCCTGGTCTTGACATATTTATGAATAACTATTATTATCAATCATTCTGCTTTCACGAGGTGCGCTGTAATTACTTATCTTTTTAGTCGCATCGTGTTTCTCTGTCACGCCTAGTCGATCGCAGAGACATTAATCTGCCAACTACTTATTAACTTCCTGGGATGTTCAGTCCGTCCCATAGACTTCAAATAGTCTTCGGTATTATCGTAACTTAATTCACCTTGACAGCTGGATGCACACAATGGTATTGTGTTCCGCCATGTAATCACTCCCCTACGAAGCCTTGGGTTTTCACATTCCTTGGACGCTGCTATGTCCGGCTACCACAACATTTCTCTACATTAAATGCATTTGTTCAAGCATGCTTAATTGGGGCCTTTTCTTATAGCTGCTCAGCTCATTTCTCTGCTGTGCTGGTGCAATTTAAAATGGCAGCTGCTTGTCACGTTATTTTCCTCTGTAGGGCACATTTGCTGGCTATCTTCTGAGTAGCTGGTGCATGCATGGCACATGATATCTCTACCTATAGGTAGCAGCAACCTTATCTGCCTACAGGCATTCTGCCCTACTTGTATAGCGAGTCCCTATCTTGGGTACACGCCTTCCTATCACCTAATCTATTCTACTTTAAAACACACTAATTGTGCAAGCTAATGCCTCATCTGTCTCCCACTTGTGTAGTGAAACTAACTATTCTTTGTGCCAGCTGTATTTCCAGGAGAATTTAAAGTGCAGTTTCAAATGTGTCCTTTCTTATCTTATAATTTCATTTCTTCTGAGGGAGGCAGGGGGGCAAAGCCTGACCATGCTCTCTAGTCAATAACTGCCACACTACTGAACTGTGGTAAATTAAGTTGTGTTTGAAAGCTGGAAGAGGCCTAAAGCTTGGGGAAGAGGAACCCTGAGAGGCCTATCAAAGAAGGCAGCCTGATAACAGTGACTTTGTGTTTAAAGATTGAAAGGGGTCTGAGCTTGTGGAAGAGGCCTAGCCAAATTGGAAACTTGTCCTTTTTTGTTGTACTGTTGAGAGTATTGAAGCATGGGGAAGGGAACCCAGAGAAGCTTGAAAAGGAAACTGCTACAATTTTTCTATGGTGTATTGAAAGTTGATTAAGCTGAATGGCATATTGTCATGCCTCCCTATACCCACCTAGGAAAGGTACTAGAAACACTTTCACAGGATCTGTATACAAGTCCTTAAAATCTGACTTGCCTTTCAAGACTCCTGGAATCACCTTTCCAGACTTTGCATACAAGTCCTCAAGAACTGACTTTCCTTTTAAGATCACTGAGAACCCTTTTTCAGACTTTGTATACAAGTTATCAGAAACAGACTACGATTGCACTAAAAACGAAAACACTTTGACTAAGAAGATGAGCCAAGTAATGAAGATCACCAGAGCCAGGAGCATACACTGTGCTCTAGTTGGTTGCAGGAAGAAGTCGGATGCCAGGAGATTTACACCAGCAGACCAGCTGACAGGCAGGTGCTGGTTTAAGAACGCTACCTTTCTTGGTGCTGACCAAAGGTCCGTTGCGCAAGTGCGGTGTCCATGGGGCCAACTGGCTTGCCCATAAGCAAGAAGGAAGCAGACTGCATGCGGGAGTATGCCAGAAGCAAACAAAATGCTTCTGGGCGTTCGCAGGTACTGGAAAGCAGCCTCCACTGAAAACCGAATTTGATCTATGGTGGGTTATCATGTTTATGTTTATTGAGTTTATATAGCGCTTTAAGCCAAAGCGCTTTACAGTATAACAGGTACAGTAATGAGAGAAGCATATTTACAAACATGAAACAAATCAGTGGAACAATATGTAGAACAATTTACTTAAAGGAGGGGGAGGGGAAGGGGAGAGGAGGTAGTTGATGGGGGTTACAATGTCAGTTTTGAGGTCAGGGGAGTGGGAGGAAGGGTGAAGTGGGAGGGGATGGGGGGTGAGTCCTCTGGTGACCTCCTATGCCCCTGAGTGGTTTCAATGTCCAATTTGAGATCATGGGGGCGGGGGGGCAGGGGGATAGAGGGGGAGGGAGGTAGGGAAGGAGAGTTGGCAGGGGAGTGAAGAAGAAGGGCTTTCAAAGAGGAGCGGAAGGATGAGTAGGTAGGGGTGGAGCAGAAAGAGGGGTAGGGAGTTCCAGTGGAGTAGGGGGCCCCAAGAGTTGGAAGCATGAGGAGGCACATGGGGCAGGGGGTATAGTGAGAAGGTAGAGATCTGCTGAGCAGAGAGAGCGGGAGGGGGAGTAAAATGAGAGGATGGGAGAGAGGTAAGGGGTGCCAGGTCATGTAGAGATTTGTAGACAAGACAGAAGAATTGAAATTTCAGTTGTGAGAGGAAGGGAAGCCAGCCGATTGAGAGAGAGAGGTAGAAATAGAGTCTCGAGGGCCAAGAAGACAGTGTCCGGATAGAGGAGTGGTAGATGGATTTAAGGGGAGTCAGGTGAGAGACAGGGAGTCCAAAGAGAAAATAAGGGAGGAGATTAGGAGTTTGGAGGCATGGTTGGTCCCTTCATGTGTCCCTTCACATGTCTATACTTTCTCTCTGATGTGCACTTTCTGCATAGGTGATGCTCCCCATCCTCCTTGAGGTAAATATAGCCTGTGCATGACAGCCCTAGCACTTTTTGTATATTCCTCCCGTAACTGTACATATACTTTGCTTGCCATCGTTATTTTTAACTGTTAACCAGCGACTTTGATGTTTTTATAACCGTAACTGTATACTGTTCCTATTCTCTGCAACTTGTAACTTCTGAAACATGCGCCCGTAAGCCCTTGGGCAAGGTTGCGCAATACAAATAAAATAAATACAAATAGGTGAAAGAGGAGCGGATCTTGCGGATGTTGAAGAGGTGGTGCCGACAGGCACGAGAGATTAGAGAGATGTGGTTGGAGAAGGAGAGAGAGGAGTTGATATGGAGGCCAAGATTGCAGGCATGGGTCGAGATAGGGAGGTTGGAAGGTGGAAAGTGGATGAAAGGAGAGGGGAGAGGGGAGAGAGTGTTAGGAGGGAAGAAAAGCACTTCAGTTTTGCCAGTATTGAGGGAAAGAAAATGGGATGACATCCAGTTTTCTATGGCCGCAAGGCAGGAAGAGTGTGGTGGTGGTCAGAATTGAAGGAAGAGAAGGAAAGAAAGAGTTGGGTGTCATCAGAGTAGAAGCGGTGGGAGATGCCGAAAGAAGAGATGACTAGGTCGAGAAGCTAGGTGTAGAGAAAGAAAAGAAAGGGTCCAAGTACAGATCCCTGGGGGACGCCATAGTTCAGGGGGAGGTTGGAGGACAAGCGGCCACCCCAGGGGACAGTGAAGGATCGATTGGAGAGGTAAGAGGAGAGCCACGAGAGGACAGAGCCTTTGAAGCCGAAGGAGGACAGAGTAATACATTTCAATGAGAATAAGCCATTGCATTTGCTCATGCATTAATTCTGCATTCACCTAGAATAGGCCATGTGAGGAGCATTGTGGTTCATGCTAAGCCATTATGATTCCATGTTTCTTGATGGCCATGCATTATGCTTCACAGAGTCGACATCAGCTTGAATTATGACAGACCTTTTAGCATTGCTGTCTGAGGGACAGACACAGTTTTCACCTAGTTTATGCAGTACTGCAATGAGAAATGAATAACTTTGCTTTGTTTGGAATACACCTTGATATATGCCAACAACTGATACTGCGCTTTTTATTTTTGGTTTCGAGTTACATCTGATGCTGGGAAGACTGCCTACAAATGACAACTAACCGATCGACCCAGATTGACTTGTCCAGATTTTGCCCGAATGACCCAGACTCAGTGCATTCCGAGCTGACGACTTGACACTGAACACACGTGCCATGCAAGGTCACCGAAAAGCAGCAAGAATTATGTGGCATGCCACTTGAGGCCTTGCGCAATGAGTGGGAGCTGCAAGAGGCAGAGAAACAGAGGCAGCAAGAGGGAGCCAAAAGGAAAGACTGCCACGTGCTTGCCGTGGGAGAACTAATATATGTCAGCAAAAGCTAGTGATTCCACCCCAGGGACGAGGGGACACTGGGGAACAATTGGCAACCCTGCCAAAACCGAATAGATGTGAATGAAGTATATGAGAGAACAAACAAGTGAACATTTTTAAAAGAGGCCGAACAGAATAAGTATAAAAAACTGTCAAGTTTGTGAGTGCATTGTGAGGAGCCAGGAATGAGACTCAGACACAAGGGATTCATGGTTTTGGTCAAGACCTATTAAAATAATAGGGGAGGAGGAAATGCCTCTGTCCCTGCACTACAGTTGCTTCCCTACATAAAACCAAAACTGAGGTTCTGTTGATGTCGGAATGTCCAAAATAAAAGTGCTATTCTGGCCCTCCCACTCTAATAAAATAAACTCTAAGGTGAAAAGGGTAATGTCTTTTGCTTTAATGTTCAAAAGGAAAAATGAATAACTCCAACACAAAAGGAAGGATAGAGTTCCTTGTTCCAGAGGGTGCTTCCCTTTCCCTGGATTGCTCTTCCCTGTGTTGTATATTCAAAGATATCAGTTCCTTGAGTTTATCTTCCTTCACAACACAACTGATACACAAAATAACTTGTGTCTTTATCTTCCTAGGATACCTGGTGTACTCCCCTGCCAGGTTTTCACGCCTCGTATCTCTGGTTTAATACAGCCTTTGGCTAGTCATGATACATCCTTCTCAGGACCCCTTTGTGGCAATGTATTTCTTATGCACTCTTCAATCTGTCCTTGACCGGTATATTTCCCTACCAGGACTTTCTTACACACTTGTAACTGCCTGGTATATTTCTCTTGCCAGGACTTTACTTCATGTGGGTTCTGCACCCAATTTCCAACTTAATATCTTAGGTCTGCCTTATCTAACTCTGTATCTGCCTGGCACACTATCCTGCCAGGGCTTTTCTTAAATGTGTCTTGTACACATTGACATTCGTGAAAGTGTCTTACTTTTCGTTTGGTTTCCCTTTCAGTGAAATGTGCACAGCTTCCTTCTCTTTCAATTTCCTTATTTGCTTTCTTTACAATTATTCTACCTTGGCACACCTGCCAATATGCCCCAGTGTCCCTTCTGAGGACCCACTGGTTCTCGCTGGCGTGTTTCGTTCCCATCGCAGTAAGTTGGTGATGGTCATTCAGCGTCTATACTCGCCGCCTTCGTTCCTCGGCTGGTCTGTGTTCTGTGGTTCCTGCTGGGCCCATCTACTTCATGTCAGGCCCTGTGCTGGCTTCTGGCACACTTCCAGCGTACTTTCGATCGCTGACAGCTTTCCTTGTCTCCCTCTCTGAGCTGGACACCTTCACAGACCTCTTTGTGACCCCATGGTCACCTGGTCCTCACTGAGAGAAGCAGCTTTCTCTCTCCACCAGCTCTGCAGTTTCCCCAACCAGCGCCTCCTAGCCCAGGAAGGGGGTAATGGAGATAGGGCGGTAGTTACACAGGAGGGGTCAGCAGACTGCTTTTTTAGGAGAGTTCTAAAGGGACTGCACAAGCGAGTGCTTGAGGGATAGATGGAAGGAGCAAGTTGCCAAGGAGTGGTTGCAGAAATCAGCCAGGACAGGAGCGAGAGAGAAAATGTCCTTGATGGTTCTTGAGGAGCAGGGGAGTACTTGTTTTGTGGAGACTTTCATAGAGCAGACAGCTTTAGAGACCTCATCTGGTGCTTTGGTCGAGAAGGAGGAGGACAGAGGGGGGCCAAGGGAGGCCTGAGAAAAGGTGGGGGAGTAGGGAGGGGGTTAGAGGAGAGTGAGGACAGGATGTCCAATCAAAAGTAAATAAGAAAATCCAACAGAAAAGTATTTTTCCAACAAGAAAAAACTTTGGCTCCAGAGGGTGATGCCCTTCCTCTGACTCTTTAGGCAGAATGGCAAAAGTGTCTCTTTCAAACAATTTCTTGAACTTTAGGTAGGATGGGAAAAAATGTGTTTTTCAAACAATCGTTTCTTAAAGTTTTAGGTAGGATGGGAAAAAGTGTGTTTTTCAAACAATGTTTCTTAAAGTTTTAGGTAGGATGGGAAAAGTGTCTCTTTCAAATAATCTCCTAGGTTTGTTAGATTAGCTTCAGAAGGTTCTTATGCAAACAATGTACTCCATAACATATTCAACTCTTCCTTGATTTCTCTGTGATGGATTCACTAAAGGGCCTTATAACATGCAGCTCCGTTCTAGTTTCTTTGTACTGAAGTTATAAGAATTCTGACAAGGGATTATTTAACTTTTCTTGTACTTTGGCAGATTATCTGATATGTTTCTTCATCAGAAATCTTCTTTTGATCTCTTCAGATTTCTTGGTATACACCCCTGCCAGTAATTGATTCCCTGGTATACTCCCCTGCCAGGTATCTTGCCACAATGTCTTATGATTTTCTATACTTCTGGTGGATTGCCTGGTATACTCCTACCAGAAATCCTTCTCTGGGGTCCTGTAGATGTCCTGGTGTACTTTTCTGCCAGGTATCTACCCCCCTCAAATGTCAACTGCTTTGTGTACTTCTTTCACCTGGACGGCTTATCAATGTCACTGTCCTTCAAGTTAACAACAGTTGTATTATTTGCTGTGTTTCTATTTGCTTGTTTATGATCATACTTGTTTCCCCACATTGACATCTCAGATATAGGGACTTGTTCAAGTTCTGTCTTTGCACTTTATCGGGTCGGTATTCAAAAGTTCTCAATTTATTTACTTGTCTACACGCTTGTCGGTACGCCCAGGGGTCCCCAATGGCTCTGGGCAGACTAACTCGTACTTTGCAGCATTCCCAATCCATGGTGAGTTTCTGCAATAAAACGTCCTCTATGGGACAGCCTCCCGCGCACAGCGGACCTTCTTCCAGTGTTCCTTTCAGCTCTGTGCTAAACCGCCGGCTTCTCATGATGGCCTAAACTGAAAAAGGCTGCTTTCCGGCAGGGCTCCATCTCCGGGAGGTTCTCTGCTGGTCCTGGTGCTCCTAATGTCCTCCAAAAGGGTCAGCTGCGCCTCCTTCCTTTGCCACACTGGTATTCGATTCTCGCGTTTGAGGGCTGCCACATGGACGTGCCTGTTCTCTTCCTCTCCCGTTCTGCTTTCATTTGGACCGCGGATGCCATTTTTAAATGTCCTGTGCATTTGTGATTCAACCAAACAACTAGTCTGCACAGTTTTGGGTTTCTTTAAATCTGCATCAACTCCTTCCTCCTCTTCCTCGTCTCAGTACTTGAGGCTTTATGGGAGTTGAAGTTCATGGGATTTCTAAAATAATGTTGTTTAGGAGTCTTACTTAGAAAAACATTACATACAGGAGATGTTACGTGAGAGTTGTGTGTGTTGGAGATACGAAAGGGATTTTGAGAAAGGGTTTTCTGTGTTCTACAATAAGGAGGATTTGTTGGATGACAACAAGCCATCAAGAATTTGGGTATTTTAAGATCTTCAGTAGGAAGTGGAGAATACCGCTTCTCATCTGATGGAGTCATCACCTGCCCCAGACAGCCATTTCCTTCCATGTGATCCTCCCTCATACTACTACCCCAAGGGCAGGATCAGGCAGTGGCTGCCATCCCCAGGCCACATGCAAGGAGATCATTGCTGTGGAATTAGTGATGACTCTAGAGGATTCACATGGTCTCCTTCCCTCCCCTTCCCTCGTATCTCCCCTAACACTGTGGCGCAGAAGTGCCGGTTAAAATCCTCAAATGTATGTTGCTCAACACGTCACTAGTCAAGCGGCAGATTATATCCTCGATCATAAAACTGACATCTATGCAGTGTGAGGAACCTGAGAGCGCCCACACTTCCTTCTCCCCGATATCCTCTGCTGAGGTGGCGAGGGAAGGGCCATCGCTTTTGGATCTCGACCTTGGTGGTGGATATGCGAGGGAGGACCACTTGGGTAGAGGGGACTTGGGGAATGGAAGGAGGATGTGCTTAGGTGAAACGCGGTATCCCTCACTTCCATTTCATGATGAACCTTCCGTCCCAGCAGTCTTTATGGGATATTGTCATCCTTTTTCCTTTTCTTCCTTTTAAGATGACCCTGGAAAATGCCATCATTATATTGACACCTGGAAGAGGTTAAATAGGAGGGTGTTTCCCGATTCAGGGAAGGTAAACACATATCAACCCCCTAATATTGTTTCAGAGAAACATCAGGCCAAAATAGTAAAAACTGAGATTTGTGCTGAAATCACCTCAGTCATACCATTCTAGTACTGGGACGAAGAAGAGGCGACTAGGAGTTGTACACACTAACATTCAGTTACACCACTCTGGTACTGTGACAGGGAAGAGTCCTGGAAACTATTGCAAGGGTCATCAGGCATGTCCAGAGAGCCTAAATAATTGTGGTCAGGCAATTGAATTGAAGGGCTCACACCTGCAACCTGTTAACAGGTCACAGGTGCATAAAAGGTGGAGCTGCCAGCAAGGAGGGAGAATATATATACTGAAGGGTGAAACCCCTACTCTGTGGGAGACTGGGGAAAGAATGCAACAAAAATCACAAAATTGTGTCCCCACAAGGAATAAAGTAATGGTGATGCGGTATATCCATTACCGATGCTCACCTTATTTTCTCTAACCTCAGTTTGTGTGTTAAACTGTTTTAAGCAAGGATTACCACAGACTAAATCTATTGCTCCTAAGTTATGTGTGTTAAACCTCTTCTTTGCATACAATTATGTCATTAATGTTATCAGAAGATCATTGCTTTGAAGATATACATTTGACACAATGCAGAATCTTGATCATACAAAAATTAATATTTCTCGTTACTTTAATGAAAAACATAAAACAATCTTTTGTGCATGAGCCTCAATGTCATTTAACAAAATATTATCTGGAAGCAGGTTCAATTTTGAATACATAACATATTATAATCATGTTAACGGCATCAGAATAAATCATGCACCGTAAAAAAACAATAATTGGAAACAGGTAAAGAAAATATACAAAAAAATTAAACAATTCAAAAGGACAAACCACTGAAAAAAAGACTTTACATTTAAACAAAACAATTCTAAATATCACAGGACATGAATTCAATCCTTATAGGTAGAAAAATATTATAAGGTTATTTAGTTTTCACCCTGTTTTATTTATGGGAGTCCACCTGTGTACATTCCAAGGAAAACCAAGGAACGAAAGAAACAATTATAATTCCTAGTGGGGTGTGGAGATGTATGGCTAGTGTAAGCTTGGTTTATACATTCACACTTGCCAACCGCTTCTTACAGTGCTGCTCAGGTCAACAAACAGTGTGCACACCCATCAGTCATGCTGGCTGCAGACACTGCGGATTTGCTCTACTTCGTCCTCATTTTCCTCTTAATCTCCATCTACATCACCACGCCTCTTCTCTTGTCCAGGCCCTTTCGGAAGGAGGTGTTGGTGGGGAGGGTGTGGGTGTGGGTTCTGCTATTTTAGAGGCAGCAAGGAGGGGGAAACCAGCAGGAGAGAAGCCGGGTTGGGGGAGATGGGCCTGAGGGGGTAGAATTTCTGCCCAGAAGAGGGGAGTCCCGCCTGGAGGCCAGGACCTGGCAACTGCAGAGGAGAGACCGTGACACTAGGGCTCAAGAGGGCCGTGAGAGGGTCGAAGCTGCCAAAGTCTCCTCTGCCAGGTGCCCACAGCCAGAGCTGCGGGGCATGGAAGAACCCCAGGTGCTGCATGCCACTGATGGCGTCGTGTGAAGAGCGGAGCTACCAGCAACCCACAGTGAGATTTGCATAAGGCGAGCACTCCTCGAAAAGCTCCAGAGACGTGTGCGCAAAGCTGACAAAAGTCAGGAGAAAGACGAGAGAAGTTGCCCGGAGGAGCCGCTGAGGAATTGAAGGGAACACTTGTACCGGGGCGCTGCTGGAGTTACACTGGGCATATGGTGATGCCGGATGAACTGAAATGTGTACAATTAACGGTGAACCCAAAGTGAGGGGCTTTTGAACATCACGAGTAAAAGAAACCTGCTAAAGAAACATGAATATAAAGCAGGTTAAAAGAAGCCTAGGGTTATCGGTTGAGTGACCTGTAATGGGTGGACAGTGGGGTCTGTGAGGAAGGCATGGTATCAAACAGTGAAGACAGACAAGTGATCATAGTTCAAGGGTGTTTATATAACTTCAATGAGTTGGTAGAACACCTATCTAAACCTAAATCTAAAGATGGGAGCAAGCTACGGCCATCAAATTATAATAACGCAGTCCTAGTGGAGTCTGCCAAAATAAAAGGGCCTATACTAATAAACCTATTGCCAATCCTTACTTCTAAATACAAAATGGTGTGGAATAACAATGTACGCAAAAGAAAAGTGTTCAAGAAATGATATGTCAGGATAGTTGAGCAGTTGGCTTTCCTATTTGGTCTTCCTCGTTCAGGATCGCACCATGGATCCCCCTCGTCCGGGCTCAGATCCCTTTTGAATGTGCAATGGGTTTTGCTTAAACCATTGCAGGGCACTCTGATTCACTTCACACAATTTACACTTCAATCTTCTACTTTTGTTTCTTTTATCAGGATACCGTACAGAGACCTTCAACTGAGCACATTCACAGTGCCGGACCACTCTGTCAACGGTATTGTATCTTTCCTTCTAATGTTCATATATTCACCAGCAATTTAGCTTCACTCGCGTCTTTCATCAGACATGTTTAACAAAGTTCATTCCAGCGCTCATTTTACAATGTTGATGCTTGCAACCTTGACTTCAACACCGGCTGTGTTGTTCTCTGTCTCTTTGTTCTTGGAGCCAAGCACGATACCGTTGCCTCTGCTGCTCCTCCCTGCCTTGGTCAGTTACGCGTGAGGACCCTTGCTATATCCGACACACAATGCAGGATTCTTCAGCCTTGTTTCCTTGTCTGTAGTTTTCTGCCTTGAAGGTTTCTTGAAAGTAATGGCTTCCTGCCATAAAGGTCAAAGGTGTTGCCCCCTCTCATGAACCTCTTGTGACTGGCCATCTTTCTCGCCTCACTCAGCTGCCAATTCGAAACTGCTGTACCTTTGTGTGTTTTCCTCGCTCACAGTGTGCTCTCGTGCTCCACCTTTTATCCATGTGTGGAAGTGTATTGGAAGTCGGGAGAGATTTTCGATAATTGCTTGACCTCGCCTGACCATAGTATTGGGACATGTCAGGTACAAGGCTTGTGTGTGAGTCTGTTTTCTCCCAGAGTGGGCTGTCAGTGTACAAGTGTTCGTGCAGGAAAAGGGGGTGAGGTTGGGGTTGAGTTTCTAAATATCCCATTTGGTAGGATGGCATAAAGGTATAACAGGGAGGAGAGGGATACTGCGTGTCACCATATGTTGTCCCGCTCCTGGAGAAACCCAGGCACAGGTGATCCTCCCTCACTGGTCCACCCTCAGGGTGCGGGTCCAAAGGCGATGGCTGCGCCCTGGCCACCTGAGAGAGAGCTCTGCAAGGACTAGCGGGGGTGAGACACCTTCTGGTTTCTCACAGGTCTGACAACTGTGCCTAGACCGGAGATACCCTGTCTGAAAAAACCAAGGAACGTAAAGATAAGATTGCTAAAGTGAATGTGAAAGATGGCAATCGGTCTAAACTGAACCTGAAGGATTGTAAAGTGACCTGGAACTGGTTTTGAGAATTAAGTGACAAACTGAATTTGAGTTGGAAAGCTGGAAGAGCTGACTTCTTTGCGAAGGGAAACCCGAGACATTGTAAACTGTGTTGTTGCCTTGAGGAAGGGAGCCCTTGGGGCCTTTTTGGAACTGTGCTGTCTTCTTGGGGAAGGGAACACCAAGGCTTTTTGGAACTGCTTTGAACTTGGGGTGGGGGGGCTGGAAAGTAAGCCAAGAGCTGGAAGAAGCACAGAACTTTATTTGGAACACTATTTTTTTGTTGCCGACATCCCTACACAGTGTTTAGCTTTAGTTGTGAGGGCAAGTATAGGTTTTGGACACAGACAGACTTATACGTTGAACTTACTGACTCAGACTATCCTTAGTTTCTAGGGAAATCCCACCTTAGCAGAGGGCAAGTTAGGCCTTACACCATCCTGACATTTAAGTTAATCAAATATATTTAGTTTGAACATTAAATCTGTTGTCTGTGTATTGCTTCATGATGCCTTCACAGCGGTCTCGGATACATGGCTGTATACAGCGGCTGGACCAGCACTCACCCGATCCTTGCCCATAGGGTGAAAGATCCTCACAGCTGATCATACTTCTGGTAAGGGGGGTGTAGTGGCATTGACCTATGAAGTCTCTCTGCAAATCTATGAAACAGAGGGTGCCAATGTACTTAAGTGCGAGTTATTAATGACAAAATTGTCTGTGGACCATAATACCACGATCAACATTATTCTGGTATATCGCACCCCAGACAATATGCCAGACTTCTTGCTCCACCCGAGTGACCCGATTCTACCACGACTGAAGCCATTTTCCAAAGTCATCATCTTGGGTGACTTTAATCTTGGATTTACCAATACCTCTGACTCCATGGCAGCCACTGTCAAGGCCACTCTGGCAGATCTTGGCTTTAGCCAGCATATTGAAACAGCTACCCATTTTAAGGGCAGGCCACGGGACTGGGTAGCCACTGTCACTATAAATATTATTGAGATCTCCCTTTGTCCTTGGTCAGACCATAACTTCATCCATTTAAATCTCCTGTGTTTTTTACAGTCTATTAAAACTAAAAGGAAGAAATGCTGGAATGAATATATGATATGATATGATATGATATGGTATTTGTAACGCGCCTATACACAAGTGTTTCAAGGCGCGACGAGGCAGGGAGGGAGGGAAACAAGGGGAAGACGGACAAGCGATCCTACTAGGCCAGGTGTCATTCAGATCGCGCAAGTGCAGAGGTAAGGGGAAAAAGGAGAAAGTGCAGGGGGAGGAGGTGGGGGGAGAAGTGCAGTACAAGGTAAGTGGCATAATGAAATAATAAATGATAAATAATAAATAAAAAGGGCCAGCTGGTGGCAAGTGCGAGGTAAGTGCAGAGCAAGTGCTGGGCAGGGGGCTGTAGGGATACAGTGACAGTCCCACAGTGCAGGGGGAGCCAGGGGGTCAGTGCAAGTGGAGAGTGGCTGGGCCCTGGACCGAGGTCGCTGAGAGTGGCCCAGATGCAGGTTAAGTGCAGAATTCAGTGGGGAGTTAAGCAGGTTTAGCAGGGGAGAGGGAGAGAGAAGGCAGAAGCGAAGAGGAAGGTTTTGAGGTGCTTCCGGAACCGGAGATGGTTCTCCTCAAGTTTCAGGGAGGCAGGCAGGCTGTTCCAGAGGGAGGCCCCTGCTGCGGAGAGAGATCTACCCCCAGCACGTTGCTTCGAGAAGCGGCTGACCATGAGGGAGTTAGAGATGGATGAGCGAAGGGCTCGTGAAGGGAGATATTTAGGAAGAGAGAGTTGAAGGTATTTAGGCCCCAAGCCCCAGAAGGCCTTGTGGACAATGCAGAGGGTTTTGAACTTAATCCTCGCAGCCACTGGGAGCCAGTGAAGAGATTTCAGTCCTGGAGAGATACGGTCCCTGGGCTTGAGGCCAAGGACAAGTCTCGCAGTTCTGTTCTGGATAAGTTGCAGAGGGCGGAGAGTGGAGGCAGGGAGATTAAGATAGAGGCTGTTACAGTAGTCCAGCCTTGAGAGAACCAGGGCTCGGGAGACAGTGAGCTTCTGGGGGAAGGAGAGGAAGGGAAGAATACCTCTGAGGAGGTGCAGCTGGTAGTGTGATTTCTTAGAGACATCAGATATATGAGGAGAGAAGGAGAGTGTGGAGTCGAAGATGACCCCGAGGTTTTTAGCCTTGCATGTAGGGGCAGGAAGGGGGCCAAGGGAGGCCGGCCAGAGAGCTGCAGGGAAGGAGGGAGTGGGTGCGCCGATGAGTAGAATCTCAGTCTTACTGGCGTTAAGGCAGAGGTCATTGGCGGCACACCATTCCTGGATAGCAGACATTTGTGCAAGTTATCCCCCATATCCATGGTGCCTTATTTTCGGCTAACTGTCTGGCCCCAGAGAAAACTCAACTAGTAAAGAAACAAAATTCTAAAATCTGGTACTCGGCAGAAATTCAGAAAATGAAAATTGACAAAAATAGGGCATTCCAACCGTGGAAAAAACGTGTCAATGGATGACTAAGCAAAATACGCCACTGTTGTGAAGATCCATAAAACTGCCATCTGTGATGCTAAAAAATCCTCCTATGAGAAAAGAATCGATAGCGCAGCATCTAAATCCAGAGAACTCTTTAAAATATTAAAAGAGCTTGAAGACCCCTGCCCCATCACGTCCGCGATCATTAAAGACTCAAACTGGTGTATCACCATTCATGATGCCATGACGAGAAAGATCAGTAAAATCAAGAAGGACATTGCAGCCAAACATAGTACCCTGGACAGATCCAGGGCAAGTAGGGAAATTCTAAGATGACAGGTTCCATCACACATGTTTAAGTTTAGGGCAGTGACAGAGACAGAAATTTCAATGGTTCTGCACAAACTCAAACCTACAAACTGCAATGGAGACATCTGCCCTGCACCTATTGTTAAATCCTGTGCCCTTCAGCTGCTAGCGCTGTTTACTAAATTCGTGAACATCTCCTTTCAGGAAAACCCTGTTCCATCATCCATCATGCAGGCTTGGATCTTCTTGAATGCAAAAAATGACTGGATACTATAATTCACTCACTTAAAGGAGATCACATCAGAAACAACTATAAAGGAAATAAATTCAATTTACCCTTATTTGTATAAAAATACAAAAATATTTTATTTCAATGCAGTGTCAAAAACACAAATAAAGCACCAGTAAATATTTTGGTACTTAACATCCCTGTGACACATATCTACACATTCAATGACACGGTAAACAAAACTACAAAACCATACACTTAACAACACTCAAAAAAGCAGTTAAATTCTGAATCAATTACACAGCAGCTAAAGTGCTCGAATTCATAAAGCCTACTCAATATGGCTCATAATATCCTTTGGCTTGGATCTTTCCAATGCTTAAGAATCCTTCCCTTGACCCCAGTTCGGAAAACTTTGCATAACAAAAGTATCGAGTTGCTGCCACTTACCTTCTCTCCTGGTCGATCCGCCTCTCGCGCCTTCCCCTGGCGATGTATGTGTTCAACCCCATAAATGGGTAGTGACTGCCATCGCAGGGTGCTTTTCTTTCTTTTTCTTTCACTTTTATTGTTCCTCTCTGCACTCATTCCTTGGGAAGCAGGGGATGCCCCTGCAGCCCCGCACCCCCCAAATCCCATTATAACAAACATGGGGAGCGTGGGACACCCCTGCAACCCCCATTCGATATAATGGGATTCATTTTTTGTCCAGGCCGAATGCACTTTTTTGTGCCTTCAGCATTTTCTTTTTGACATTTCTGGCCGATACGGAGCCGGACGGCCAGAGACTACACTTTGCTGTTTTTGTTGTGCAGGTGGTTTTTCAAAGTTGTAAGCAAAGGGCCCCCCAAAATATATTTTTGAAAGGGTGCCTGTTTATCTTCAGAGAACCCTAAATATAAATGTATATACATACAATAAAACAAACTGAACTGATTTCCCTCTGAGAAACAGGCCGATTTGTAGTCACACAGACCACCTTTGCTCAGGAGAGGAAGGTAAGTGCCTCTTCTTATCCTAAGGCTTGGAAGTGCTTCCGAACTAGAGTCTACTGTTCCTTAACTCAGACTGAGCAAGGAATCAAGCTGCTTTCTTTTTAGTAGAAATTATGAATTACTCACCGTAGTGACTAACGTACTCCTAGTCTATAGTCCCCTTTCCTCCATACTGTATGGGCGTCCCTCGTTAGGGACGGGAAACAGGACCTTTTTCACCAGGAAATTCATCTTCACCTTTAAATTTAGATGCCCGCAGGGGCGCGGCCCTGGGAGCATGCGCTCCCCTGAGTACGCCCACCAGCGCCCCTCCTCAGTCCCCTTTGACGCATCGACACTATTAACATTGCCTAATGACACCAGTTTTATTAGGGGGGAGGATGGAGGGACGTATGGGGGAAAGGGACTATGCCTAGGAGTACGTTAGTCACTACAGTGAGTAACATATAATTATTCCTACGTCCGGTCCCTTTCCCTCCATACTGTATGGGCGATTACAACTGAATGTAGCCCCAGGGTGGATAGTTGTCCCGATTTAAAAACATAAGTTCCTTAACACTGCCTAGCCAAATACCACATCTGAACTAGCGCTGGCATACAAACAGTAGTGCTTACAGAAGGCTGAGGGAGTAACCACGTAGCCGCTTTGCTGATACCCTGCCATGGAACGTGTTTTTGGAAAGCTACCGTTGTGGCGTTAGCTCTGATGTCGTGGGCATGCATGTTTGCTGGCAATGGTTTATGCTGGCCCTTGTACGCCTCCTTGATGGCCATAACCATCCACCTTGCTATACAAGCCTAGGAGGCCCGACAGCTGGTTTTGACCCCCTAAAGGTGATGAAGAGGGCATCTGATTTGCGGAAGCTCTTGGTTCTATGATATGATTGATTATTTATAACGAGCTTAATACCCAGAGGTTTCTAAGCGCGGACCCGGGGATTGAACCTGTGTTGCTCCGTGTCGTCTTGCTTCTAAGGCGAGCACGTTGCAGCTGAGCTATCCTCCCGAGACTATCCAGGCAGAACATTAGCACAAGTCTGACATCCAGACAGTGTAATACCCTCTGAGCATCATCCTTAGGGTCTGCAAAGGTCGGTAACACTATCTACTCATTTAGGTGAAAAGAGGAGACGACCTTAGGTAAAAATGCGGGGTGTTTTCAGAGCACCACCTTGTCCTTGTGAAATGTAGTAAATGGCTCTGAAGCCACTAGCGCCTGCATTTCACTGATTTGGCATGCCGAGGTAAGCCCCACTAGTAGCTCCGTCTTAATGATAACCAGCCTGATGTCAGCAGATGCCATAGATTCAAATGATTTATGCACCAGGGCGCCCAGGACCACATTGAGGTCCCACATCTGGTGTGGTTTATTGATAGGTGGATACAGTTTAGTCAGGCTCGCCAAGTGCCTCAACCACCGGATTCAAGGAGGAAAATACCCCCTCTTCCGAGTTCTTGTAAGCTCCAAAGGCCTCCAGATATGTGCGGCATGCGTCTACCTGTACCCCTAGTGTGCTAGGTGTGCATAGAAAGTTAGAACGTCGTCCAACGTGCAAGTCAATGGATCAATTTCCTTTGATTCTGCCCAGTGATGGAACCTGATCCACTTGCTTTTGTACTGACTCCTGGTGGGGTCACTCCTAGCCACCTGTATAATGGCCAGGTTAGCCTGTGACAGGTGTAGATGCCTCATTCAGTGTGACCTGTTCAGGAACCACGCTGCAAGGACTAACTTCTGCAAGGAGGGGTGGATCACTGTGCCCCCCTCTTTGTGCTTTGTGCTTTGTAGGTGTGCTGGGCCCAGCGGGAGGTGTACCGGGCCTGGTCCGACAGGCTGAGAAGATCCGAGAACCATGGTCTTGCTGGCCACCATGGAACCATCAGGATGATCTGGAGGTCTTGCGACTCTCTGATCCTGCAGATGACCCTGTGCACTAGGGGTATGGGGGGGGACTGGGGGAAAGCGCACAAGTTCATGTTGTTCCACGGGATCTGCATTGCGTCACCTAGAAAACCCCTGCCCTGCCACAGCAAGGAGGGAAACTGGGGGCACCTCCTGTTGGTGAAGAGGTCCACCTGCGTGTGACCCCACCTGGTGAAGATCCCCTGAAGAACTTCCTTGTTCAACTGCCATTCGTAGTTGTCCGCGCCCAGCCTGCTGAGCCCGTCTGCCTCTAGGTTGGACTCGCCCGGTAGGTAGACTGCCGACAGGTGCATGTTGTTCACCAGAGCCCATTCGCAAATGTCTATCGCCAGTCTGCCGAGGTGAGGGGCCAGGTGCCACCCTGTTTGTTGATGTAATAGATGCAAGTGGAGCTGTCTTTATGAATAAGGATCATGGGCAGGAAGGCCTTGAGAGCAAGACAGATAGCCATCAACTCCAGCCAGTTGATGTGCGCCAGTTGCTCCTGACGGGACCATACTCCATGGACACTGTGGCTGTCCAGGGTAGCCCCCATACCTCCAGGGATGAGTCAGTGGTAATGGTGACCTGAGGTGTTGGTTGCCAGAAGGGTCTGCCTATCCGCAGGTTGCTGTCTGTAACCCACCAGACTAGAGCCTGATGGAGATGCTGTGGTATGCTGACGTGCTCTGCATGAGATCTCTTCTCCTGGTTCCAGTAGACTGAAAAGTGTAGCTGCAGCCTCCTGATCTTGAGCCTTGTATGTGGCACTGCAAGGAGACATGCTGTCATGACTCCGAGCAGGTGTTGGTACCGCCACGCAAAGGTCACTGATCTTCTGAGAAAGTGGCCAGTATCCCTCTTGACAGCTGTGATCTTGTCCGCTGAGGGGGAAGATCCTCTGAGTTTGTGTCCCAGATAAGGCCCAGGAAGGTCAGACTCTGCGTGGGCAACAACTGTGACTTTTTGATCCCAGGTTGTAAAGTGTATCCATGAGGGCGGAGGTCGTATGCTGGACTGAGTCTGGAGATCTCACACTGACTAGCCAGTCGTCTAGATATGGGTAAATGAGATGGCCCTGTGCCATGATTAGGGCTGCCACTGCGTTCATTAGCCTTGTAAAGACCATGGGGGCCAAATTGAGTCCAAAGGGTAGAACCATGAAAACCCATGATCCTGAACCTCAGGAAGGACCGATGGGATCCGCAGTTTGGGACGTGTAGGTAGGCATCCTTTAGATCCAGGGAGCACATCCAGTCTCCCACACAGCCTGGTTCTTTTTGTGTATGGCGAAAATTTGTGAATAGAAGCCCATGCCCCGCTACGAGGCTGGGACTTCCTCCATTGCCTGACTCCCTACGAGCGAGCGCATTTCCGCCAACAGAGTTGCTGTACCAATCTGCGGGAGCAGAGGGGAGGAAGGAGGAGAAGGAGGAATGGGGAGCCGGAAGCAAGTGGATACTACAGAGGATCCAAGTGTCTGTGAACTTTGCCCGCCAGCGGTGTACATGAAGGATGGACCTGTCACAACTGCTTCCCCTCTGAGGCTGGGACTGACTGGAAAAAATCCCTGTTAGGTGCTTTGTGCTGTTTGCGGCTGTGCTGGCTAGGGGATCTGTCCGGTTGTCTGGACCATCTCTCCTGGAAGCCTCTGAAGCCTCCGAAGGACCGACCCTTCTAAGAGCGCTGGTGCCTCTGGCTGTAGGTCTTAGGTGCGGACTTAGCGTCTGTGGGCTATTATTTTTCTTATCGAGTTCTTGGCCCGTTGTTGAATGGAACAGGTTACTGCCCTCGAAAGGCAGGTTTAGTATACATTCCTGCACGTCTGGATTGAATTTTGTCGCCCTGAGCCAAGCCATCCTTCTCATGTCCGTGGCAATACATATGGATCGCCCTGAAGTTTAAATGTGGGCCACCGTGGACTCCACTATGTCTTATGCCACAATTTTGGTCTCCGCCAGCCCAGCCTTAAAGCGAGCCTGGCTGTGGGTGGGGAGCTCAGGGAGGAAGTCAGCAATTTCCAGCCAGAGCCTCTGGTTGACAGCCGCCAACCTGGCGTCGGCGTTGGCCTGGCGCAGGTGAAGAGCAGTGTTAGAATATATTTTCTTCCTGAACAATTCCAAGAGCTTTTCCTCCTTGCCCAGGAGTGCAGAGGTCAAAGTAGCCGAGGAGGATTGTGGCTTGGATTAAAGTGATGCTGCTGCTATCACTGAGGAATGTGGTTGGGGATGTGCCGACAATAGGAGGGGGTCCCCTTCAGTTTGCCTGTACTTCGCATCGAAACGCCTATTGGTAGGTTGGGTAGAGTGTGGCTTGAGCCAACCTTTTTTTGGCAAGCGCTACAACGTCTTTTTGAAGTGGAATTCCAGTTCTAGACGTAGGACGCAGCGCAAGAACCTCAGCCAGTACCCCCGTCTCCGGTTGTTCAACATGTGGCTGCGGGATCGCTAGGTACTTAGCCTTTTCCGCCAGCCACTTGTGAAAAGCTTTGGCTGACGATGGGTGTCCAGGTCTTCCTCCTCGTCTGTGTCCACTGTTGTGTCATGCAAGTCCAGGGGAGCCTGAGGAGTGCCGGGTGCAGGCAGCTGTGGCATGCTGATTTTCAGTGCCAGAGGCTGCTGAGGTGGTAGGGCGGGTCTGCCGTGACTGGTACTGACATGGGAGCCGAGGCTGTCGTGACTGGTACAGGCATGGGAGCCAGGGGCTGAGCTGGACCCAGGGGCGGTGTGGCCGTGAGTGCTTGCGGCTATTCAGGCGGGAGCATGTCCCTGATCACGTCCTTGAGGATGGTACCCATCTGTGGTGATCTCAGTGTGAGAAACCTCTTGCAGAACCTGTCTTCACAGGCTGGAGGGGTGCCTGATGGTATATGCATAGGGGTCAGGCCCCGAGGCTGCTGAGTCCTGGGCGTGCCCTGTCTTGCTGCATAGGGCAAAGTGTATCTGCCCTGCAAAGTGGATGGATACAATGTGGACCAAGTGACAGGGGTTGACCAATCCCATCTGGGAGCTCGTTCCCCTGCCTGGTCCCCAAAGGTGAAAGGCGTTGGGTGAGCTGCCATTTCGTTTGGCCCAGCTGCCATTTCAGTACGCCGAGCGGTGGTGGTTGTGGCCTTCCCTGTACCTCAGGTCAAGGCCTGGTAGGCGGAGTGCCCTCGGCTGTGGTGCCAGTAGTGCTGCGTACAGGCGCCCCCCTCAGACATGAGTCTGGTGTTAGGGCATAGCCCCTCGGGTTGGGAACTGGTAATAGAGCCTTGCGGCCCCTCAGCGGTATCATCGGTAGGATCTTTCGACCCCTCAGCCTGGTGGCCGGTAGCTGGAGTAACCTCAGTGTTCTTGCTGGTCCTAGGACCCGAGAGGTCCCTCCCGCATAAGCGCTACCTTGGGAAGGAGACGCCCTTGCGGGGTGCGGAAGAGAACAGAACGCCTACCTTGGACCTGGTCTTCTGCTTCACAAATGCTTTGAGATCTTCTGGAGGCGATCTTCCGAAGAGCTCCCGCCACCTAGCTAGTCGATTCTTGAGCACGCGCAGAGTCAACCCATTGCACGCAGTACAGCCGTCTCAGCCGTGGTCTGGGCCAAGTCACCGCAGGCAGAGGGAGTGGGGGTCGGACATTGGGAAGGGACCCTCACAGGCTGGACACCTGCTGAAGCCTGCCGTCGTCCACATGAACCGGGGAGGAGATGGTGGTGCCAGAGGACAGAGCAGTACCTAATAATGGAAAAGAAAAAAAGACGAGAATACTTCTCCGGGGAAGAGCGCGTAGAATTACAAGGGTGGAGGCCTAACCCAGGAGCTCTGGTGAAAGCGGTCCGTTCCCGTCGACGGGAAAAGAGGACTAAGTAGTGGCGCTGGTGGGCGGAGTCAGGGCCACGCCCCCGCCCGCATCTAAAATTAAAGGGAAAGATGATTTTTCTGGTGAAAAAGGTTCTCTTGCCCGTCCTTAGCGAGGGACGCCCATAAAGTATGGAGGAAAGGGGACGGGATGTAGGAGTATGTCTACAATAGAGTTGAAATCTTTTGCGGAAGTTGTGAGATGTAAGTGCTGAGATGACAACAAAAAAAGCTGTTGGTCTAGCCACGATATCAGAACACTCTATTGCAGTAAATACAGGGCTGGAATTAGCGTGGCACCTCAAAGTGGTGCGTGTTTCAGAGGAAGAGCGTTAACCTCTGGGCCCTCTAACTCATCTGAGTGAAAATGCGGGTCAAAGTGCTAAAGGGGATACGGATGTGTGATTTGTGCCTATTTCTTGGGCAATGTCTTGTTTAAGTGCCTTGAACGTTTCCCTGGAAAGTATTGTTCCGGTGGGATCACGCTGGATTCAGGCAGAGGCCAGGAGAAGTAGTGTGAGAGACATTGTGTGACGTGGATATTAATGCTGAATCATAAGAGGCTAACAGTGTGACATGGGATGAAGAAGGAAATATGGAAATAGCTTGTGAAAGGCATGGGCTCATAGGGAAACCTGGGGTGGAGGGGGACACAGAGTATTTGCAGGACACATGATCTCATGTGATGATATCTCTCACTAAATAAGAAAATGTGGACAAAATATCGAGTTTTGAGAGAACTATTGCCAGGTCCCTTGCTGGAACCTGTGTCTCTTGCTGAACATCCTCCCCACTATAGCTGTTGGGGCAGATGAGCTCCAGAGAGCCAAAGTCCCAGAGAAGCTACAATAGGTGAAACTTTGTTTCCCAAGGGATGTCTTTTTCCTTTCCAAATCATCTCGCAGCACTTCACTTTCAGAACTAATTCAGTAGTAGAGCCAATTAGGTAGCCCGGTCTGGTCAGGGTTATCCTCCATCCTCTACCCAACAATTCTTTTAACAAGCCAGCCACCCCTTACTGCATCTCATCGCCTTTCACCTACTGGGACACCTAGTTTTCAGGATGAGAAAGCCTGACCTCTCTGGTCTATCACCCAGGCATATGCATTACTTTTGTACCTCTTTCAGGACTGGAAGTTTGCAGTTTCAGCAATGCGGCCAGTGACGCTTACCTAGCTGTTTGGAGGAAGTGCATTGAAAAGTTCACTTTTAGCCGGTCAGGCATTGTCTTCAAGCCAATGCCAGTCTGCGACAGATCCTGCTCCTGCTCTTCAGTTTCAGTGGTCCTTCCTGATGTGGGCATGAGGCCCCCATGTCCAGTTTTACTTTCACCTAAACAAGGGCCAACATTATAGCGATTCAAGGAAGCGGCCTTAATGTTTCTCAATGATTTTAGAATTGCCTGCCCGTGACTAAAATGATAGTTATTCATGAAGCAAGCCTGTAATGCCATTGACTTAATCTGTTGACAAGTGACAATGTAGCTATGCATACTGCTGTCCCCGAGTGACAACCCTCTAGTACTCGTTAAATGTCACACTAAAGACAACACAATAATGATAGGGATTACATGCTACGACAATAGTGGTCAAACAGTGCCAGGGCTGGCATATTAAAATCTGGACGAAATATTGACTTAAGTGAGAAATTACCTCAGGCAGCGAATCAAAGTTGCCAACTTTGATTTTATTATACACTTCGCTGTAAAAATATCCCAGGTACGCTGAAACAAAGTGGATCGCATACGATGTTGCTAACTGGGGTAGCACTTTCTGTTGTTGAGTCTGGTAGTCCAATATTTGAACTTCTGGGTCTCTGAAGAAGAAGAACACATGCATGTGACATCATTTCAAGACAAACCTTTTCAACCAAGTAGATTGACCGGTATTTCCAAAGATGACTTTTAGGTCATATTAGGATTATGGTGGTAGCAATAAACCCAGGTGGGATTTTAAATAGCTATTTTTTAAATCTTAAGCAATTATGATTTAGAAATGTATGGGATATTTGCTGTATAGGGTACATAGTAAGTACTGCACGGGGTAAAATTGCTAATGTGCCCCCTGCAGTACTTTCTATAAACCTTGTGATAAAAAATGCATGCGATCCCAGCTCATAATTAGGAGATGTTGGAAAGCCAGACCTTTGCATAGTTAATACCATGCTCATAATGAGACCATAGCTAAAAAAGCAAAACCCCCAATTGTAAGGATCAGAAATTGTGTGGTGTTTGTCTATAAAAATGTTGTCAAATTCAGATAACCCTGCTATACTGGACAAAGTGTCACAGATAGCCCTAAGAACACATCAACTCCCAGATGAGGCTTAAAAATGAGTAATAATTTTGTTTAAACAAGCCTAATGGCTGCCCCTCTGTCACTAAGCTAAGGACAATGGCGTATTTAGGCTTTCTGCTGACCTAGGCCCAAATAAGTGCATGCACCCCCTCCAACATTACTCTGTCGCTGCCAGACTCTACACCTTGATCAGATTCAGCCCCTTCAATAAACTGTCCATGCTGTCCAAACTACACACATTCACCTGATATTTTGGCTCTGTAAAATTAGAAGGATGTCTTTAAGGCTGCAGGGATTAGAAAGTTATTGCCTCCTCTCTATTAATTCAAGCCTGTCATCTTCTATGTTTTGTTAGTTGGGTGTTTTCAGATCTCTGCTGCTCAAGATTTGGAGAAGGCAGTGTGTCCCACAGTCAAGTGCACTAGAGCTAATTGTTACAGCTAATTTTCTACTTTCGGCTAAGTCTGCAAACAATCTTTTAGAGGAAGTGATAAGAACATAAGCTGTCTGCCAATTGGACACAAGTGAGAGAAGGTTGGAATGAGGAATTTTGGTTTCAATGCTAATATCTGGTTTTTCTCACAAATTGCCTGCCATCACTATGAGAAGCACCAACACTGGTCCGTAATGTCTGTAACATTAATGCAACATAACTTTGGTCTCCGGTCTTGTCAAATGGTAATATTTACATATGAAATATATGCAAGTGATACAGGCACATCCTATGCAAATGTTGAATAAAAAGAACTCAAACTTCCTCTCATGGTTACAGCTCTAGTGTAAACAGTGGGCAAAATGGAAATAAGGCAAGTTTGTTTACCTGCTGCAGCCGATGTTCCTCCTTGGGCTGGAACGCCATTAAAATATGGCAACATCAAAAGTGAAATTTGTAATCTGTGACTGGTCATAAACACCTCAGTAAAGGAAGTTGGAGAAGGTTCTTGGAATCTTTTGCTGTGCATTCCCACAGCAGAGTAATGGATAAGGGCAACCCTGAACATTCATGTGTGCGAAGCAACAACATTCCTCGTAGATGCACAATGCAGGCACCTTTTATAACAAATGAAGTGGTACATACTGTTTACAACATTGCTGTTTGTGCAATTGTTCAAAATACCCAACATTCCAGAGTAAAATAGAGGAATGGCTCAGGCGTTCCAGTACAATATTACCTTTTCGGATGTGGTTTAGGCTATCGGTTTTGCCAGCTTGTTTTTAACCTTTTAAATGCCAAGGAAGAGGTATCTCGTCCTGGACATTACGTTGATAGTGCCAAGGACGAGATAGCTCGTCCTTTTTGGCATTCTGTTTTGTGCGATCTCTGCAAAGCAGGGATCCCACAAAACTTAAACCCAACCCCCGGCTATGTGAGGGGGAGGTTCCTCCTCACGGCCCGGGGATTCAATTTCTTTCAGTTTCACGTCTGCTTGCTTAATGCACGCTGACGTGAAACTGAAGGTAATTTCACCGCGGCAGCCTTTTTCCGCTGCCGCAGTGAACAGAAAAGGTGAGTGCCCTTATCCCTCTCCCTCGATCAACGGCTTTATGGAGCCGTTGAGATCGAGGGAGGTGTCGTTGGAAAGGGGAGAGTCTTTCCAACAGCACCTTTTTTGAGGCATTGCTGGTCGCAGATCGAGGCTGCAGGTTTGGGCTCCCCTGGAGCAGATTGACACCCATCTGCCCCAGGAAGGCCCAAACCCAAAATAAATAAAAAGGGGTCGTTTTTGGGGTGCACCCCAACCCCCACTAGACCGGCAGGTGAATTTTGTATTGAAAGGGGGGTGGCCCTCTCCTCCCCACCCCAAGTGGATGGGGGGCACCTCAAGTAGCCTTCCATGGGGGCAGGGTTGTCAATCTGCCCCACGGGGCCCACACATGCATGAGGTGCCCTCCCATCTATTTAGGGGGGGCACCTGGAAAGTGTGGGCAGGCCCCGCAAAGGATGGGGCCTGCAGGCTTGCACCCTAAACCACCAGTCTTATGTAATGAAAAGGGTGGGGTGTCCCTCTCCACCCCAACCGAAATGGAGGGGAAGCATCTCATGCAGTCCTACCTGGGGGCAGATTTCTGCCCCTATGTGGCCCCAGGGAGGGCTACATGAGATGCCCCTCCCCCTCCATTTTGGGTGGGGGGAGAGGGCCACCAGAAAACGTGGGACAGGCCACCCAATGGATGGGGCAGTAGGTTTTGGGCACCCTGGGTGCAGATGGGCACACTGATGTGCCCATCTGCCTCATGGCAAAGGGGCAAACAAAAAGAAGAAAACTCTTGTTTTTTTCTGTTGGTTTTTTGGGGGTTTGGGGGGCGCACTAGACACCAGGGATTATGATGAATAGAAGGGAGCTGGCAGCTTTGCAAGGAAAACAAGTGTAGTGCTGGGTGTGGATCGCTGGATCTGTGCCTTGCAGTGTGGTACAGCACATTGGTGTGGTGCTTACCTTCCTGTGCACAGTATTCGGACAGGAGAAGTGAGCGCCATAGTAAGTGGGCATTGGGCATTTCGAACAAATGAATGTTGTGAGTACCCCCTGGTGCTCATTAATGGAAGTTAATGATGGGAGCATGGCAGTGTGGGTTGGTTTTTGCTGGGCTGACACAGATGTATTTTTTTCTTCTGTTTAAAGGTCTTGTACAGTTCAAGCTTCTCCTTTGTTATGCAAGTATGGGATTTGCGTTTTTTCAACATTGTATATGACGCGGGGGCAGATTATTAGTGGGGTGGGTGGCAATTGGTGCTGAGAACGTGAGTGGGTGCTTGGGGGAGGTATTGTGGTGGCCTGAGAAACTTGGCGGGGCAGGCTACGAATTGCCCCCCAGACCAGCTGAACAGTGCTGTACCCCTGGGAGGGCAGTTTGCCAATATGCCATCTGCCCAATTTACGTAGTGGTGGGGGTTTCCAAACGCCCATTGGTCTTATTCCCATTTCCTATCAGTATGCAGTTCACCCTTGCGTGCTGGTAGATGACAGGGATGTGCCATGTATCTGGTTGAAGGAATCAAAAGGTTTGCAGATAGCAGCCTGAAAGTTTGCATGTATCGGGATGAGTACAGATTGTAATTCTTTTTTGTTTCCTTTGTAGTTGTGGCTAATCGAAAGCTTCCGCTGACTTATGTAAGTAGTACAAAATGTCCTTTTGTTATTACGCATTCTAATGTGGGGGAGGATGGTTACTGTGGTGGGAGGGACTGTGGCTGTAGTGTTAGTGGTATGGGTGGGAACGGGTAGTGGGGAGTACATGTGGGCAATGAGGAGTGTGGCCTAAATAGAGGAAGTTGGCTGCTTTGCAGGAAATAAAATGTAGTAAACATAATTATCACCACTTTCTGAAATATGTTTGTGCTAGTAATGCAGATGGTCAATTCTTCTGAGCATGCAATGCGCACTTGGTGTGTAGCTCTTTCCTTTTATTGGAATGGTCACCATTTGTGTCGTCCAAGTCCAGCAGTGGTCCCAGTGAGCCCCGCCAGGGTCCCCATCTTTTCGCAGGGGGCAAAGCTGCAATGCAGGCAAGCCAAAGGGCCAGGACAGTCGGGGGTGATGTCGCTGGCCTTGTACGCCTGCCTCACATGTGGGTCTTTTGTCCCCCAAGTTCAGCAGTGGTTGCAGGGAGGCCATCAGGGTCCCCATTCCTTCCTGGAGGGGAAAGCTGTAGCGCTGGCCAGTCAAAGATCTAGGTAAGTTCACCAGTGGTCCTGGAGCTTTGGTCGAAGCTCTTGCAATGAAACTGTCCAAACTGTTACCCATTTGTGATGATTGGCGCACATTCTGTCAAGGTGCCTATATTCAGAGAGCATACAATGCACACTGCTGTGGAGTTAATTTCCTCTGTCAGAACAGTCACCCTCCCAAAGTATCATGGTGCAGTACGTGCAAGCCACCTTATCACCGTGCAGTACAATCTGTGGGCCACAGGAACAGAAACCATCACTGATTACAATTGTGCCAGCACAATTGTGCCATTGGCACAAGGTGACAGTGTCTCTTTCCCAGAAAAAGATGTGGAAATTACGTATTGATCTACTGTACTCCCACATGTGAAGTGCATGTGAGATTGGGGAAAGTGTGCGTCTGGGATTGTTGCAAGACACATGTGTTGATGCAATAGTTGTGCTAATTGATAAACTCTATGTCTGGCCATATTCATGGGGGTTTTCCTGTTTCCATTTCCTAGTGAGGATGAAGGTTGTGTGGATTGTCGGCCACTCTTTCATCCAAAGGGCTGCAGGACATTTCAGAGGGACAACCACATCTGGGTCTCAAAGAGATGCTCTTTTGGTCCACTGGTTTGGTGTCGGGGGAATGCGCCTTCAGCAGCTCAGAGGAGACATCATCGATGCCCAGGCAAAAGGAGATCTCCCCCCACCCCCCTGACCTTAGAGTGGTGCACCTGGGAGGAAACGATTTGGCATCTATGGGACGGAAAGGGGTACGGTAGCTATTGATGGCGGAACTGCAATGGATATCACAGATGTTTCCAAACATTGTGGTGGCCTGGTCCCAGATAATTCCCAGGAGGGATTGGGGAAGGAAAGGGAAGTAAAGGGCCATCAACGCCTCAGTGAGGAAATTGAATGGGGAGTGGACAAGACTGACAAAGGGAAATTATAGAATTCGGACAATTCACTATGGCTTCATCAAAGGTGAACTGATGTTTCACGGAGACAGGGAGCACCTTTCAAAAAGAGGCATGGACATTTTCATAGCAGACATTCTGACATTTGCCCAGACGCTATGTTGCGGGGGCGCCCAGTAACTGACGGACTTACTGCATTGTTTGGCATGGTAATAAAATTGGGAGTAAATATGTTGACAGTGAGACTCCAACTTCCTAGAAATTGATTAGTGTTCATGGCATGTCATTGTATTCAATATGTCGGTGCTACTTATTTCTTTGCAAACTATCACCACTTTCAGCCTAATACCGCAGTAGTTCCGTTCTTGTGGCCTTCCCCCTTCCAACATAGAAACCTATGTGAATGAGCAGGGGGTTTTGTCGAAAGTATTTGTATTTATTTTTATTTAATTTAATCCAAAACGCTTTACAAGAGGAACAAGTGCAGACAACAATACATGACAATGAATCTAAACCAATAAACAGAACAACAAACAATTTACATTTATGATGTGGTTAAGAACTAACAGAGGGACGGAAGGTAGGAGGAGAGGGTGGAGGTGGGTTAAGTAGTGAGAGAGGAAACAATGAGTGCTAGGGGGTAGAGTGAAAGATAGGATTTTAGAGAAGTGCGTAATAAGTGGTAGGAGGTGATGGAGCGGACAGGAAGAGGAAGGTGGTTCCAGTAGAGCGGAGCGAGAAGTTGGAAGGAGCGGAAACGGGAGGGGGCACAGGAGGGAGGTGGAGTAGAGAGAAGGAAGATATCTGCAGAACGGAGAGAACGAGAAGGAATATAGAGAGTAAGAAGGGAGGATAGGTAAAGAGGGGCAAGACCATAGAGGGCTTTGAAGACTAGGCAGAGGAAGTTACATTTGAGCTGGGCGTGAAATGGGAGCCAGCCTAGTGAGTTAAGAGAAGAGGAGATGGAGCCGTGAGGTGAGAGGAGGCAGAGGGAGCGAATGGCAGAGTGGTAGACAGATTTGAGGGGGGAGAGATGAGAGGAGGGGAGTCCAAAAAGAAGAGTAGACCAGTAGAAAAGTCTGGAGAAGGAGGGAGGAGAGGAGGAGTTTGATAGCTTGGAAGGTTAGGAAAGGACGAATTTTGCAGATGTTGTAGAGGTGGAAACGGCAAAATCTGGCAGTGAGGGAAATGTGATGAGAAGGAGAGTTGGGTGTCAATGTGCAGACCAAGGTTGCGGGTATGGGGAGAGAAGGGGAGTTGGGAAGGAGGAAAAAGAATGAAAGGAGGAGGGGAGGGAAGATGAAGAGTGTTGGCGGGGAAGAAAAGGAGTTGAGTTTTATCTGCATTAAGAGCAAGGAAGTGAGAGGACATCCAAGATCTAATAGCAGAGAGGCAAGAAGAAAGTTTATGGTGAATGTAAGGCGAGAAGGAGGAGAAAGAAGAAGAGCTGGGTATCATCAGCATAAAAATGATATGAGACATCAGAGGAGGATATGATAGGAGAAAGGCGGGAAGTATACAGCAAAAAGAGAAAGGGGCCAAGGACAGAACCTTGGGGCACGCTGTGGTTGAGTGGAGAGATTGGGGAGTTGAGGCCACCCCAGGAGACTGAGAAGGTGCAGTTAGAGAGATAGGAGGAGAACCAATTAAGAACAGTTTTTAAGGTCAAATGAAGAGAGAGTAGTAAGGAGTAGAGGAAGGTCGACAGTATCAAAGGCAGCAGAGAGTTCCAGTAGGACCAGAATAGAGGAATGCTTAGAGTAGCGGGCAGAGAGGAGAGAGTTGAGAACAGAGGTAAGAGCAGTTTCAGTAGAGTGAAGAGGGCGGAAACCAGATTGGGTAAGGGGGAGGAGAGAATGGTTAGAGATGAAGGTAGAGAGTTGAGAGTAGACAATGCGTTCTAGGAGTTTAGAAAGGAAAGGTAGCAGAGAGATGGGACGATAGAAGCGAGATGGGGATTAGCAGTAGGTTTTTTGTGAATGTGGATGATAGTTGCATGCTTAAAAGGAGTGGGGAAGGTGGAAGTGGAAAGAGAGTTGTTGAAAAGGGAGGTGATATAGAGAACGAAGAGGGGGGTAGATTTTGGGGATGAGGGAGGTAGGTATGGGGTCAGAGGGAGAGGCAGTGTGGTGGGTTTTAGAAAGGAGGTGGTGCCAGTGTGCCAGCAATTGTCTGGAAGGGTCTGCCATGTACTTTCCTCATCTTCACTGTCTGCGTCTAGATTGCCCCTGCCTTTTCAACTCACCCAATCACTAATACATTAGGGGGCTGCTTCTCAACTCCATTTCGCATCCACCAGCACCCCATGGAGGATGGGAGGGTGCAACGCACACTGGCTGTCTCTGAATTGGTACTGTGGGTTCAATCCTCATCCCCACACTTGTATTTGTGTAATGTATAGCGGAAAAGGACATCTTTCTTAGATTTTTTGTTGTCTTTGTTGTAGGTGCAGGTGTGTTGTAGCCGTCTACCCACTTGTAAGAAAGCAGTGAGCTGGTCCTTAGCATTTCATGCGAGTGTTTGAAAAATAGTACTCCGTTTTTTGTAGCGTGCTGAGAGTACATCATATTGCAGAGGGCTGCTACAGTTTGTGAGCAGAGTCTGGACATTTTGGCGTACTTGTGTGGTGTAGGTCTGTGGCACTGAATACCACTTACTCTACTAGGTTCCATACTTTGAGAAGCACACATACTTATTGTTTCAATCTTTATCTGTTCTTTGGGCAGTGAAGGGTTCCATAGCGACAGTAGTCATGGCTTCTCGTCTAACAATGTCTGGTACAGAGGCTTTCGCTGCAGTGATGGAGTCCAGCTCGGAGCAAGGCACATAGCCAGATGTGCAATCTGAAACTGATAGTACTTCTGAGGGTGAGCAGGAAGGTAATTGGGGAAGTAAGTTTTCGATGGCTGCTAGTTCCTCCTCCTCATCATCATCTGACGACGAAGAGGATGAAAGAGTACATGTATCTTTTCCCACACAACGGGGCCCTATAAGGGCGAGAGGACGTGCAAAGAGTGTGCCAGATCCTGACATGGCTGATGAGTCCCAGTGGGTGCCTCCAGCAATGGCTCAGCCTATCGTCCCCCTTTCACTGGTATATCAGGGTGCACAGTGAATACAGATGGGTTTCAGCCGATTGACTTTTTCAACCTTTTTGTTGATGGGTTCATTGCAGATGTGGTTGAGCAAACCAATATGTACGCTGCACAGTTCTTGAGGTCACTGGGTCCCACTCTCAAAACCCATTCCAGAGCACAATCATGAGTTCCAACAACCAATGCCGAGATGAGAACATTTTGGGGTCTCATTCTGCTCATGGGAATATCACCGAAGTCGTCTATCTCAATGTACTGGTCTACTGAAGCAGTATTTTCAACCCCTTTTTTTCCAGCAACAATGAGCAGAAATCGCTTTCAAAAACTGCAACGTATATTGCATTTCAATGACAACTCAGCAGCATTGCCCAGAACAGACCCAAATTGTGATAGGCTATTCAAACTTCAGCCATTTCTGAAGCACTTTACTCAGCGATTTGCAGAGGTGTATGTTCCTAGCCAGAACATATCCATTGATGAATCCTCAATGTTGTACAAAGGTCGGCTAGTGTTCAAGCAGTACCTTGCGAGCAATAAAGCACGATACAGGATCAAGTTGTACATGTTGTGCAAAAGTACCAATGGGTATGCCTACAGCATGAGTGTCTACACTGGAAAAGACTCCACCCTAAACCCTCCGGGCTGCCCAGCCCATTTAGGGACAAGTGAGAAGATTGTTTGGGATCTTCTCACACCATTGCTCTGCAAGGGTCACCTTTTGTATGTGGACAATTTCAACACAGGAATTCCACTCTTCAAAGAATTTTACAATGTGGGCACACTGGCATGTGGTCAATCCGCAGTAACCACAAAGGCTTCCCCAGACAACTTGTGTATAAGAAGTTGGACAAGGGAGCACGTATGGCATTGCGGCGGGATGAACTTTGGCAGTAAAGTTCTGCGACAAAAGGGATGTGCATATGCTAAGTACTATTCATGATGAAAGTACTTCACTAGTCACAGCGCGCGGGCAGGCTCAGCAAGTGCGGAAGCCCAACTACATTCTGGACTACAACAAATACATGTGTGGAGTAAATAAACCAGAACAAGTGCTTCAGCCATACCATGCTGAACGCAAGTCGCGCATGTCGTACTAAAGGTTGGCCATACACATTATGTATGTAGCTATGCACAATGCTTATGTGGTCTACCGTGCAGCTGCTCCACAAAACAACCTCCCGTTTCTGAACTTTGAAAAAGAAGTTGTACAATCTCTGACTATGGTCCATGCACAAACTCCCTCCTTTCCAGAGGTAGAAGATGTGGCCAGATTGAAAGCTCTGCACTTTGCCGATTATGTTCCTGCCACACCCATGAAGACACAACCTTACAGAAAACGTAAGGTGTGTAGAAAACAAGGAATGAGGAGGGATACTTGGGTGTACTGTCCCCAATGACCTTCCAAGCCAGCCCTCTGCCTACAGCGTTGTTTCCTTTTGTATCATACAAAGGAAAAGTATTGGGAGATCGACTGATTTCCGGGAATGCCCATCATTACTTGAAAGGGGCCCATAGGTTCTGAATTCATGCATGCCTTACAAAGGAATGGCACTCCTGCTCCCTGCACTGGAGGTGTGCCTTCAATAAAAATGCAACAGCATTTCAACTCACTTCACTTTATTTAGCGTGCCTTCACGAGCATTGCTAGTCCTGCTCCCTCCATTTGAGGCAAGCCTTGGAAAGGTACACCACTCCTGTACCTTTCACTTGAGTCCTGCCTTCTAAAGAACGTTAGTCTAGCTCCCCCAGCTTGAGGTGTGACTTGCAAAGGAACGCGATTCAGGCTCCTTTCATTTGAGGCGTGCATGCGTGAGAAAATTCACTACAGCTCCCCTCCACTCGAGGTATGCCTTGCACAAGAAAGGAACTCCATTGTGGTTAACTCCCCTTTGGCGTGCTTTGCCAAGCAATGCTAGTGCTGCACACCACTCAGGTACCTTTCAATTGAGGCCTGCCTTAGAAAGAAAGGTCAGTCTAGCTCCCTCTGTGCGAGGTGTGACTTGCAAAGGAACGCAATTAAGGCTCCCTCCACTTCAGGCGTATCTTGTAAAGGAATGCCACTCCAGCTTCCTCCACTTGAGGCGTGCTTTGGAGAAGGAGGGAACACCACTCTGGTTCACTCCCCTTTGGGGTGTCTTGGCAAGGCATACTAGTGTAGCTCGCTCCACTTCAGGCCTGCATTAGAAAAAAACATCAGTGAAGCTCCCTCCGCTTCAGGCGTACATTGTAAAGGAACGTGATTTCCCGCTCCTTCCACCGGAGGCTTCCCATGCAAAGAAACGCCAGTTCTACTCCTTCTACTCGAGGGGTGGGTTGCAGAAGATGGGAACACCATTCCGGTTCCCTCCCACTCAAGGGGTGTCTTTCGAAAATAGTACACGCCACTTAAGGTACAAGTGTAATGAAAGTGGTACTTGGACACCATCTGTATGGCGGTGGTGTCTTGCGTACCTCGTACCACCCTGCCTTCTTTGTTTTACCTGAACTAATGTTATGTGTAACTGACATGTCTTCTGTTGGAATGACTTGGATACAACTGGTGTGTGAGTGAGGTAAAGCTACGTAGTACATGCAGATGTCATTTCTGTGAATGCACTTTCCCAGCACTGCAGAAATGATTATAATGTTAGAGGGTGTGTGTGGGTAAGGTTGCACATATGAATGCTTTAACATGAATGGTGAATGCAGACATACTTGCTATGGGTGTACTCGAAGTTTGTGTGAAAGACAGCGCCTGTAGGCTAGGTAGGCAACTGTTAGGCAGAAACCTGTGCAGTTCCCTTAGGGACTACTGCAAAAGGCTTAAAACTACAGGTGTTGGCAGTAAACCCAATTGGTAGCAGTCTGTACCACCCAGATTTACCTGGTAGCTGTGGCTGAGCAGCCAGACTTCTCTCAAGAAGAGTTAGACAGTATGTAGAGTATACAAGATAGGTACCAAAATACAGTAGCACACACAAACACTGACCAGAGCTTTGGTAACAAAGTATATAATTATTTATTTAAAGACACACTTAGAAACACTCCAGCACTATTATTGTAAGCAAGTTCAAAACACAGTCACTATTAATATATATACATCCCTTATTCCTTAGTAGACAAGTCTTAGTTAACACCACTTATTTTCAGACAGAGGTGAGCGCTTAACTAAAGATGGCACTCCAATAAGTTATCAAAAAAGGGAGGGAAAAGGCAGAAATTAGAAAAGCACACGACACTAATACCTAGCAGGGCAGGAAAGTCAAAGTCTACTGGTGAGCAAAAGTTCAGAGGCCAGGCTCACTCAGAGAGAGTAGGACACCAATGCGCCCAAGATCACACAGTTTAAGAGGCTTGAAAAGTCTTGCAGAGAGTTCAAAAAGGAATTAGTTCAGCTCAGAAAAGTTCAGTTAGCCAGCCTAGGGCCAAACCAAGTGGTAAGTTGAGGATTTAAGAGACACCCCACACAGACTGTTGTGAGGGAGGCCAGGCGGACACAGTACCTTGAAAGTGGAGAGAATCCTCCAGCGGGGGCAGTTGTTCCTGGCAGCGGGTGCAAGTTGCGGCGTCATCCAGAGGAAGAGAGGATCTCGACGTGGAGGAAAGCTGAAGGTCGTTGCACTGCCAGGGAAGAAACCAGCCACGGAGTTCTCCGGTTAAAAGGTACTACCCTTTTATTCGCGGTAGTGGTAAAACGTGGTATTCCGGTTGCCGGGGTGCTTGGCACGGGCAAGGCGGCCACGAGATGATCCGGGAAGGTGAAAAGGCGGGCAAACTGGTTATCCCCACCAGTCAAAGGAAGAAGACTCTTCGGGATGAAGATCTCCTCTGTCGCTGGAAGAAGTGGTGAGGCGGTTCAGCAGGGCTCCACCGGTTGTGCCGTCGTTGCAGGTCGGCTCAGCTTCTCCCTCTTCGGATTCTTTGGTCCTGTGGCGACTTCTGAAGTTCCAGTCCCCAAAGCCCTGCTTTTATGCAGAAAACCCCCATTCATCAGTCCTAGCTGTCACTCAAACATGCTAAGTGGTGAGCCGGGCGGCTCACCACTGGGCCAATCACACAAGAGTGCGACTTGAGTTGCCGAGGCAACTCAGTCCAGGGTGCCTAAACCCCCCAACCACACATCCTATAGACCCAGACAGGTGGCACCACTTTTGGAGGCTTCTGTGGATAAGCCCGCCAAAAAGTGGAACAAAGGGCTCGACTTGGGTTGGAGTTACAGAGGCGAACACAAACGCCATTTTAAAACCGAGTCCTGGCAAAAAGACCCAACCGGGGAATAAATATTAAATAAATAACCCGGCGGTATCTTTAACATTGCACCAAAAAGTGGTGCGTTTAAAATGAATGGGAAAATCCCATAGTAAATATTCTTAAGGAATATTTTGCGTGGTAACCACTGCCACCAGCCAGAAACTCGACGAGGGGGGACTGCACAGTGCCCCCTCGAAAAAAATACCCAGGGGCAATCTAATTACCCCTACCAGTACTTCCACAATATGATGGTTTGTACTGGTTCTGTTCCCAATTTAAGACTAGTAAAGTCAATGGTGACTTTACATGCCCTGGGAGACAGTAGTCAGTCCCAGGGTCTGGAGTCTGTGTTTAGGGGTCACTATGACAGCCCTGTGTTACTGCACTGAGGGTGCTGTGTAACACACTTACCAAAAACCACATGAAGCGCTATGGAGTAAAATACCCCATAGCCCATTAAACACATTACAAAGTCAAAGGATATCTCAAATCATGTCTAAGAGTGGGAGAAAAAGAATCTCACTCTTAGCAGGAAAAAAAAAATAAACCCCAAAAATCCAGCAAAGCTGCTGGGGGACTCACTAGGTTTGGGAAATTAGCCTTAACAGAGAATTCTCCCTAACAGCAACTGAGCCAATATCCACTTGCTATCAGTGTGCAGATACGGTTGGAGCTACATGACATTTGAATGCAGACACAGTTGTTATGCAAGTGCTGGAAAATGATGTGAAAGATATCGCTAGAGACACTGTTGCAATGTGTGCAGATATCCACTTGCTTTGAGTGTGCAGATACGGTTGGTGCCACATGATATTTGAACGCTGACACAGTTGATACGCAAGCACTGGGAAATGGTATGAAAGATATTGCCTGGAGACACGGTTGCAATGTGAGCAGATGTTCACATGCTATAAGCGTGCAGATAAAGTTGCTGTGGCGCAAGTGATTTGGTAGAGGTGCGACTGCTGAAATGGTTGCCTACTGACTGAAGACACAAAGTATGAATGGCCAGTGAAATGGTGGGTGCCTTATCGTGGCTTCACTGCTCACAAGGGCTTTCCTCCTTGTGCTACACCCCACACTGCCTGTCCGACTGCATTGTGAACTATGTATGAGAAGTGTGAGCAAAGGTACATGTGTATGGGCTTCATGAGGAGAAACAGGTTGGCAGTGGGTGCTACACAGTGATTCTTATATTCCCAGAGCACTTACAGTACAAATGATTTACCCATTCTCACCCAGGTGACGGCGTGCACGCATACGAGGGCTGCCTCTCATTGGGACATCTGTGGGTACGCAGGAAGGTAGGCCATTTGTTGCTGGTGGCGTGTTTTGGTTGGTTGGTGGTAGAACATGTCAGAAATTTCCGACTTTGCTGGGGCTTGTGGATAATACATTCTGGGGTGATTCGCGGAAGTCACACCTCTGGATTCCCACGGGGGTCCTCTTTTCGAAATGCATGGGGTTCCCTGTTATTTTGGTGGCTTTGACACCCTAGGCCCAAATGTGTAAGTTGTCCACAAGAGCACAATTTCTCAAAATCTGTTCTGCCGAAAGACTTGGGGGTTACCTGTGGTTTAGCCTTTTCCGTTTGCGCCCAGGAAGGTGCACCCACACATGTAAGGTACCGTTTTTGTTGGGACATCTATGGGAACGCGGGAAGGTAGGACATGTGGTGTTGGCGACGCGTTTCGGTGGGAGGGCAGAGTGAAATGTCTGAAAAATTGGATTTTTTGGCCAAATTTCAGACTTTGGCGGGGGTTGTGGGTAATAAATTCTGGGCTGATTCGCGCAAGTCACACCTCTGTGGTTTACCACAGGTGTCCTCTTTTTGGAAATGCATAGGGATCCCTGTTTTCCTTGGTGTCTTCGACACTCAAGGCCCAAATGTGCAGGTTGTCCACAAGATCAAAATCTGCTCTGCTGAAAGACTTGGGGTTACCAGTGGTTTAGCCTTTTCTCTTTGCGCCCAGGTAGGTGCAACTCGACATGTGAGGTATCGTTTTCTTTGGGACACCTGTGGGAACATGGGAAGTTAGGACATGTGGTGTTGGCAGCGTGTTTCGGTGGGTGGGCAGAGTGAAATATCTGAAAATTGTGATTTTTTTTTGCCAAATTTCGGAATTTGCCTGGGGTTTTGGGAAATACGTTCTGGCCCGATTCGCGCAAGTCACACCATTGTGAATTCCCACGGGTGTCCTCTTTTTGGTAATGCTTGGGGTTCCCTGTTTTCCTTGGTGGCTTCAACACCCTAGGCCCAAATGTGCAGGTTGTCCACAAGAGCAACATTTCTCAAAATCTGCTCTGCCAAAAGACTTTGGGTTACCAGTGGTCTAGCCTTTTCCCTTTGCGTCTGGGTAGGTGCACCCCGACATGTGAGGTACCGTTTTCTTCGGAACACCTGTGGGAATGCAGGAAGGTAAGACATTTGTTGTGTTTGCGTGGTTTTTATAACGTTTCGACCCATTTGCTGCTGCCCTTTGTTACACAACCCTTTCATTTCCCAAATGTGACCTATATTTAGTCGCTGCTTTAGGCACTATACACTTTTGTAACCTGCACAAGTCACCGATCCTTCAAAAGGTCTGCCTGTGCTCCTTCAAAAAATGTATGCTTGCCCTTCCTCACCACATTTGTTTTCCATATTTACACATACTAAGTACGTCTGTTTAGGCCGTAAGCAACTCCTGTGTACCATGGCTCAGTTTTTGGCGTGTGGTACTGCTTGTTTTGTGAAACATTCCGAAAAATGATTTCCAACCTGGAAGAGTCAGGGGAATGAAGCAGAGCATTATTTTTCTCAAAATTCACATAAGCCATTGCCTTACCGGGCCAACCCTGTCCACCACATACCATTTTTTCTGTCATTTTCCCGATTTTTCCCCAAACTATGGAATTTTTCCCTACATAGTTGTTGCCTGACCTGCGCAATTCACCCCTTCCTAAACTTGGAATTTTGTATACATTTCAGAAATGTATACCTTTCCCTTCAGCTTTCCTACCCCTCCTCTTCCATTCCGCCACGCATGTTCTATTGGAAAAAAAGCAAAAATTGCCTACCTCTCACAAAACGGTTGGTAAACATATCAAAATATGGTTTTTCGGTTTCCACTCAACCTGTTCTTGAAAGCCTGGAAAATGGGGAGTTCAGCACAGCAAACCATTTGTTCCTAGCACTTCCAATGAAAAAACCCACATGCTTCTATGTATATCATTGTATTAGCATTTTCTGAAAAACCCAAAATGTTCTCCCTTTTTGGTTATTTTCTCCCACCCCCCTCCAGCAAACTAGGATAGGTGGTGTTACGAACGCCTACATGTGGGGGAAAAAAGGGGCCAAATTTGGCCGAAATATCTCTTGTAACAAAAAAGTTACAAGGGATTGAATGGCAGCATACCGAAATCACTAAAAAAGGCCTTGGCACTGTGGGGGGGGGGGACCCATGGCAGTTAAGGGGTTAAGGTAATTTAAAATGTTTGTGAACTCCGTGAGTTGGTTGAACTGTACAATACATAGGAACATTTTGAGATGTGTGGGTATAGATATAGATGTCCTGCTGTCGTTTCACAGTAAAAGTCCTAGCATGTATTTAAAATATAATTAATGTAAAGATTACTTATAAGCATCGCAGTTAGGCACTGTGTGGCATACTTTGCAATTGGCTCTTCTGGTAGTACTCAACGTGCAGCAGAATGTCATCTACTTAGCACTGAGCACCTTCTCCAAAGATGGCTGAATACATATCTTTACGGGACACCTTTACAGCTGTGAAACAGTATGTACCTTTGGCACACAGTTTTTGTTCTCACCCTTCTATGGCTTTGGGTACCCTTTCACAGGTTTCTTGATGCACTTGCGCATTCCGATTTACTCTTTGCCATTTTAACTTATTCATGATCTATTTCATGCTTGCACCATTTAGGCGGCCACAGACCTCTGAAATGTGGTTCCAGGGAGGGAAATTAGTGCTTGCTTTTGAACATAATTTTAGTGCCACCTGTGCTTAACTTAAGCATATAATATTGAGGCGATATGCCCCTCGATGGCAGGCCCGCCATGTAGGTGATGGCCTGCTGCCCAAGTTAAGGGCCAGAGCGCAGCGAGGGTCCCTTAACAAGAGTGGTGGGCCGTTACCTACAGAGTGGGCCCGCTACTGAGGGGCATATCGCTATCAGCACCCGTGTAGATCTCTAATGTAATGGACAGGAAGTCCGTTTTCAATGTTCATGACTGAGGTCAACAACATTGAAGAGGAAACTGCCTGGCTGCCAACACTGTGCAGCGAGAGAAAGGTATTCTCATGTAGTGAGCTACATTGGTGCTAAGGTGAAGGGGGAGCGGGGAAGGGAAGCTCCCCAAAACGACAATGCTCGGAGCGCAGGGTTTCCTTCTTGATACAGCCCACGTTCCGAGCATTTTCATTGGTGGCGCCTCCCAGAGTGCTAATTTAAAATGATGCCTCATTTTTAACCTTTACTTTTCTGAAGGGAAAGCCCTCATTTTTGCAACGGTTTAAAAAATGCATGTAGTTTATTTGAATATAAAAGTGATTGCTTAACACAGTGTATGTGTGTATTGATTAGAAAGAACTCCAAACATAATTTGAAGTGGCACCAATAAAACCAAAGAGGTTTTTACTGTTTTGCAGTGGCGTAGGAGACACAAAATCTGGGAGCGGACACCTTGGGGACTTGGCTTTTTTATTTATTTATTGTGTTTTAGTCAAAGAACTCGACTTTTCACAAAATTAAAATAGCAGTATGTATTAAATTACATACATCATCACTGTACAAAACAAGAGAAAAGAAGAAAAAAAATGAAGAAAAATTATGAAACAGAAACTCAGTTGAGAGTATAAAATCCTTCAATTTGGCGTCTCACTTCAGGTGCTCAGTTCACGTAAAGGTTTTACCACTTCCCAGGTCAAAAGGCTTTCATGGCCTGACCATAGCTGGTCCCAAAAAGATTGGGTGTCCACCCACCATTCCTTGTCCACATATCTCACCCAATGTTACAACATTTTTTAAATAAGGCCCTCTGTGCTCTAAGCATGGCTTAGTGAATACCACAGGCCATTAACAGCTTGTACTGCAGTTACGATCAAACTATTGGGGTAGGACTGAAGGCATCCCCCCACCTGGCACAATGTCTATTGGGTGTGGCACCAGGCCATGCAGAAGCATTAAGTTAAAAAGCCCTCTCTCCTGTATAGTGGAGCAGGGCGTGCAGCGGGCTGTTGGAGTGAGAGCTCTGTGTGCTTTCAGTGACAGCCCAACCCAGCTAGCCATTGCACTGTGTGACAATGGTCCACAGTTTGTGACTAAGGAGGTGTGCTGTTTTGAAGAATTGAGAGAACTAGACCTTAATGACACTCCAGCACTTGTAATCTATTATAAATTGATGATGAGCCTTTCACTTTCCCCTACCATGAAATATTTTAGCTCCTTCTAAAACAAAGGCATGGTTTAACACTGAATGCTCAAAGGCCAAGGCTAACCTTCTCACACTAGTCAAAAATCCTGATACTAGATAATAAGTCATTGTCCGACTTAACTGAAGCACCATACAAAAGACTTTAAGACGTTTTGGGAAATTGTATCTTCCAGGCCAAGTTACCTTCAAGGACCCTGTGGCCGAGAATCCAGCGTTGTAGATACTAAGGGCCTAATTCATAGAAGCATTTTGATGGCGCAATCCCATAGGAAAACGCTCTTTGAATCTGGCTCTAAATTGGAAAAATCTTTTTTCTCCCAACATAACTATGAACTCATTACACCTAAGGATGATTTGTACACGATTGCCCATTTAGATACTACTCATATGATATCAAATGATTCACCACTCCACACCCCCACACAATCCCAATGTTTTAATGTGAGACAACTGAAGCCATATACAAGCAAAAAAAGAGCCAAAGTCTGTGCTTGGTTGACATTCCTGCCGAGGCATTTAGATAAAATATTGATTGATTGATTGATTGAATGTGTTTATTATAAAGCGTGACATGCCCATAGACCTCAGCACGCACAAAAAAACAGGACAAACAAAAAAGTAATACAGCATTATAAAGCAGGCACATTTAAACTAAAAGTGAAAACCCAGTTCAGAATAGGGGTAAACACTGCACACGATCATAGTTGTTCATACAAAAATTACAGTTGGCTAAAAGCTGGGAAAGTTGGTACGACCACAACAAATGATTATACAATCCCTAAGTACACAATCCATCAATCTTTTTCCTCCACAATACCTTTAGGTCACAGCTTCTAACAATCCTTGGTCCAGTTATTTGTTGTAACCGGGCCAGGACCTTATTCCTGAGGGCATCCCTAGGTTCCGGCCCCTATGAAGGGGTAACATTGGTGATAATAAAGTTTCTTTTGTCAAAGATCAATTCTCTCAGATTCTTGTCTGGAATATATGACAGCAATGATTTTCTTAGACATGAGATCTTAAATGGAATGGATTTAGAATTTTCAGACATCCGGGAGTCAACCAGGGGAATACTTTGTCCCAAATCAGCGCCAGATACCGCAGACCCAAACTGAGCCTGCCTCACGGTCGCTCGAGATGGAGGAAAAACCATAATGTCAGGGTGGGATTGGAGCAAATTTTTGGATTTCAAGAACTATAGCATGTTAACAGGATTCAGTTCAGTCTGACTACCTCTCTTCTCAGACTTTAGAGTTTGCTCAGAAGGCTCAGCCACATGAAGTTTATCAACAGCTGGCAGGCTGGAACGGGCATTGAGAGATATTATTCAGAGCCTCCATATTCGGAAGTACATCCAACTTGCATGAGTTACCCACCATAAAATTGCACACTAGCGTCACAACTTTGTCTGCTAGGTCCACCCACAACCAAAGCCATGAACATTCCTACACTGGAGGAGTTCAGCAATAGTAACATTCCTCACTTTGCTGCCATTGAACAGAAACTGAGCTGTTCCATCTCACTGGATTGCTCATCAATTAGCTCTGGTATATCTTCAGTCACCACTGTCTATCCCTTATCCATATCCGATTGTGAGGACAATAGAGGTGAGATGTCAACACTCAATAGCCTCCATACTAGGTGTGAGACTAGCTACGTGATCCACATCTCAGCACGCAATGCTGGGGCGAGCAAGACAGGTCCAGCACCCGAAACTGGGTGCACATAACCAACAGCTAACACAGAACATGTTGCTGGTAATATGGGAGCTCACTTGTCACTTAGCAAGTCTCCCAGAAAAACTACTCCTCATGTATTAAAGCCTTGGGTTGAAACTTGTGACATTTATTTTGTGGTTTATGGAGCAAAAGATAAGTAATTCCAGGAAGCAGTTCTTTCACACCACTGCAGTTTAGCCGCCTGCCCGGCCGCTGAGGTGCCAACACCAGCCGCAGGGCTTCAGGCAGTACGGCTGCACAGCAGCCCGAAAAGGGGAAACGCCAGCGAAGTGTGGAGGGAAAAGATTAGAGGAAGGAACCTAGGAGCATATTAAGAGCATTTCATACGCTTGCTGCATCATGCCAGGATACTGTCAAGCTGCTCCCATGGAGCGCTGCTTCCAACAGCTTTGTGTTCCCATATATATGGATATGCGATTGCCTTTCTTGGCCATATATTATAATGATATGTGCAGTCATCAGAATTTCACAGATTACTGGAAAAAGGCAATTATACAACCAATACTCAATAAGGGGGGAGGAGAGACAATCCATGGGTTTACAGGCCTATGTCACTCCTGGACTAGTTGTGTTAAGCATCAAAGAACAACAACTTCATGAATATCGTGATGGGTTTTCGCCAAGGACTTGGCACGAGCAAACATTCACTCAATTCATATTTTAGCATAGCAAATTCGATTTATATCGAACAACTAGCTGGGATACATGGCGTTGCCGTGTCCTGATCGAGTGGTGTCTCATGTGCGCTGGAGGATGTTGCTCTTTCCTCTTGTCGGCAAGCCTTGCTTCAGTTTGCTCTGGGATCTCATTTGCCCTGTAGAAAGAAATCTGCTCTTGTCCTCTGGTCAGAAAGTTGTACTACTGTTTGTTGTGTTTTAGAAGCACTTGATATTGATTTTTGCTTTGCATCAATGGAGCATTTCCAAGTGATGCTTGTTTTTATTTCGGCATGTTTCAGTCCCTCAATGGCTTCAGCACATTTGACAAAGTCCAAGAAAGATTGATTGTGCTCTCTTCTTGTGAATGAAATGATGTGAACTGTAACCTTGCCATTTCCCATATTTGGAGAGGCATGTTAAAAAAAAAATAAAAAAAAAATATCACATTTTTTTTAATTCCCTTTAAACATGCTCTAATAAACACATCAGTAAACACTTGTGTATAGGCACGTTATAAATGCCATATCATATCATATCTTATCATATTATACATGAGGTGTCTACGGATTGCATTTTCTGCATCCAAACAGACTACAATCTTGCCCCAGACATATGAAACACCGGAGGACAGCGATGTAACTCCCCAAAGTAAAGGGGTGGTGGATAGTGTAAATTGCTGCCTGATGGATGTGGTGCAAATGGCGAGTCCAAGGGACGTGGACAAGAAGGAGGCGATCCTTTTAAGAATTAGTTGATTGCACCAATCTCCACACAAGGTCATGGGAGTATGGGATTGATGGTTGCTGGGAGATGAGGCTGAGGCTTGCCATGTAGGGGCTTATTTTGATGTATATGGTGTGGAACCTTCAGAGGTGGCCAAAGTGCGTGTGAGACATCGCTCCAATATGTGTACGAAGGGGGGGGGTGTGTTTTTGTCATTGGTTGAGCTCATATGGCTCCCTCATTCCAAGTTTTTCCTAGAAGGGTCACAAATGCAGAGTCCTGACGGTATAGGGTATTCCATGTCCACAAAACAACAAAAGGCGGTGCTCCCATATAAAAATAAAAGTTCCCTTCCTCGTTGAGGTACCTGAGCACCACCAAACCGCAGTGGTTGAACCACTGCAGCTGGTTGAACCACTGCAGCTGGTTTCAATCTCGGCTCCTGTGCTAGCAGGCTCAATCCAACCAAAACACATGAGAGGGAGGTGTAACCAGACAGACAGAGACAGACTCTGGGTCCTTGCCATGGACGGCGCACCCTCTCACCTGCTCCTCCTCCTGCTGGGGCGCATATGGAAGTGAGTGACTTACTTGGGGTAAGGTTTGGTTTTAGTCTCAGAATTCTGGAATTGGAAGTTTTTCTTGTCTTATTTTAAATATAGAAATGCAAGTCTGAGAAATACCAGAACCAGATTATATATATTCTCTTGGAACAAAAGGCGACCATACCGTGTGTGTATAAAGGTATGTACAAAGTAAAGGGACCAGCATGCAGTGTGTAAAACAAGACAGGGAGAAAAATCACCTGACGCAACTCGTGATCCTGCCCGAGTGCCCGCTGCCTGCCAGGAAAACCCTAGGAGCAGAAAAAGGGAAATCTTATGAGGTGACTAAGAGCGCACTGAAGCCCCCCTTCCACCTGCTTGACTAATCGCCCCCACCCGGTCCAAAGCGAAATCTCTCCAGCTCAGCCCCGTCTCCTTGCTGTGCAGGGACATTGTGGAACTGTGGCTGCTCCTGAAGGAAAGTACAAGTGTGTCTGGTGTCCACAGCTTGCGGTTTACTGCTGCAATAACCTTTGGGTGTTCAGGATTCCATGAGATAAAGACATTTGAAAATGAGCCATGTGGAAGGGAGTGCTTTGGCACCACCTTGGGTTCTGGAAAAGCTTCGATAAAGTTTTAATCAGAAACGGTCTGCTGTTTGCATGCAGAAGACTGAAAAGGAAAACTCCTGCGGAATGTTCTCTATAATCCTATTTCTCTCTCCCTTTGCCTCTGCTCTTTTGCCTCTTCTATGTCCCTGCAGGCACACAGATGTCCTTCCCTTCCTCTGTCTAATAGTAGCAATAATTAAAGATTTCAAAGCGCTTAATGCCAGACCCCCGCTTCTAGGTGTTGTAGTAATCTAGTCATATACACCAGGGGGTCATTATAACGGGATAACGACCAGAAGTTGGTAAAGGGTCCTTATCCCAAGTAATCACAACCCCTCCCGAGGACGATAATCTATTGGCACATATTTGTGATAGCAACAGAACATTCTAATTGGCTGAGAGGAGGTCAATAATTATCTCGGCTGAGAGGAGGTCAATAATTATCTCGATGTGCTTGTAGCAGTTATTAGCTAGCTAATCGGACTGGGAACGTTGAAAGGATGAATTGTCCCTGCCTGGATAAGAACTTGCAAAGTGCAGTCCTGCTCCATGCCATAGGCAAACACTTAAAATGTTACATAACCGTAATATATGAAGCACTATATTCAGAGTGGGGGGCAGATCAAAAGTGTGATTATTGCCTTCTCTCGAAGTTTTCTGTTAAAGGAGAAGCTGGCAGGGTCGTATTTCCCAGTGAAATTCTATTTTTTGGGCCACATAAGTATTCTCACTGCCAAACTTTGTGGCATGAGAGCATTTTGGAATCCTGGAAGAATGTTCTGCCCCTCCTTGCTGTGGGCGCTGCCAGATGGGTAATTGTCCTTGAGGGTTGCATCACACAGTATATTCCAGGTGGGACATTCGGTCTACGGAGGATCACAGACCATCCATACGACTCTGTCCCTCTTGCAACCCAGGCCTTGGCATACATTGCGAAATTATTTTTATGATGGCACAAGTTTTACTTAAGGGCAGCGAGTAGAGGTAATTGATTTCACAAAGGTGGCATAGAAATGTTTCACCTGACTGAATGAAAACAAAAGTACAATAAGGCCCAGGGTGGAGATGCATGTGGCCCCTTTCAACATGTTTGCCCCTCCTCCCTCCTTTGCTTAGAGCGGAAAACAATGTGAGGCACTGATGGGGTGCATACATTATCATGGAGCCAAATACAGCCGGGGGTTTATAGCTGCCGATTATCACGTGCCAGCCAGCCAGCAGGGAGCTGAAACACTAAATGCCCCCATAAAAACTATACATCCTCTTTGTCAGCAAGTGGGTGATGAAGAGGAAGCAGTGCTAAAAGGTAACAAGATAACACTTGTGTATTACTTGAGGGAAGTGACGGCCGTAAGGTCTCCAGCAAAGCGCACATTTTACCCACAGAATGAATGTAATATGGAAAAGGAATATATTTCCATAATGTAGTTGCTGACTGACAAAATGGGGCGGTCAATGTCATCTGGAAGTTCGAGGACCCTTTTAAATGAATGGTTGAAAGGCCCTTATGCTGCCCCTGGGGGACCACCTTGTTTTTCCCGTTTTACCCACTTGGCTGTTAACTTGTACCAGCCTCAAGCCCTTGACATAAGTTGCACCATGTTCCCACTTACCCTGTGCCCTTCTTCCCCCAGTCGCTCAAGCAGACCACTGGGGCCCTTTCCAGGCTTGCGCTAGCCTCTTCCGGTAAAGCCTGATGGGCTGGTCCAACAGCTCTGGATGGGCCAGTTTATTGGACTTATGTGGACCAATGAGGGCTTTAAGTGTGCCCGGGCTAGCTGGGGTGGAGCCCAACCAGGTCCCACCTGCAGGCAGGTGGACAGATATGTGCCTCTTTCAGTCGCTTGCCGTCACTCTCCCTATTTCAGAATGCACTCATTTAGCTATACAGCCTCTCGTCACTGGGCTAACAAGCCCAATAGGTGGCATCAAGGTGCCATAGCAAAAAGACACAGTTTGACAAAAACAGCACCCTCACTCCATCATGCAAAATAGCATTTAGGACCAAACCGCTTCTTAGTGTTCATGCAGTGACATGAAATACATGTGTCATAAATCTCTAACTTGGCATTAAGGCGATGGTAAGAGGCAGGGGACGGGATGCTAAGCCTGCACAGTGCTGTGCTGGCAATAGTTGTGGAGTAACAGGGTGAGTAGCGGGAAGGAGCAGGGGAGGGGTGTTGGGGTCCAAAGGCAGGCTGTCAAATAGGGCATCTGGGGTTTAGGCAGGAATCCTACCATCCCCTCAAAGAAACCTAAACATTTCACCAAAGCCAGAAAAGACTTTTGAGGGGGGAGGCCTACAACCGCAAATACGCTGGCACCCAAGCCAACCTTCCTCACGCCAAAAGTCAGAAATAACCAAAACTGGTACAGACAACAAAATCACAAAAACAGATCTCAGTGCTAGGAGGATGGGAAGAATAATTCAATATTGAAAACAGTAATATCAGGAGAGAACAAAGGAAAACAACAAGAAAGTAAACTCAACTCTGACCAGATGGGGGGAAAAAACAAAAACAAAGAAACAACAAAGGCAATAGACAACGCAAATCAAAAACCATTGCTTATACAACCAGATCTATTAGGGAAAAATAATAGCGAGACTTCACTCAACGAAAGTAAAGCCGAGAAGGAGGGGAAAAAAAGAGACAGCTTGGCACAACCTAAAGCAAGCTACCAGTGGAACCAAGAAGAAATAAAACTGGCAGAGGCAATATTGAACTATAAAAAAATGCTAAAACACAGAGAGAACACCCCGGGTTGGAAACAGTCTCCGCAACATAAAAATCCAGATGTCGCGACGGATGCCTTACCACTATTGTTCTCCACGCCCCACAAAGCAAAAATAGAAAGTGAATCCCCAAAGAAAAAAGAAAAAAACTCACCTGTTAAAAACGTGGACATACTACCCGTCATGTCAGCTGTGACCATCGCACTGGCACCTTTCGGGAAATTATATGAAACAATAAACGAAACATGAAAAGACCATACTTCACTATTAGCAGCATGCAACATGAAACTAACCCACATGGAAGGGTATATAACAGCTTTAGATGCATGGAAGGCATCCACAAAGGAACAAGGTACTATGACGGATAAAATGGAGGTGTTCCAGTTTAAAAAATAAATCAGTATCCAACAGTTCTCAAACGGAACAGATGGAGTACAAGGAAACCAGACACGAAGATGAACAAATAGCAACCACAGCAAAAATTAACTGGAGACCGTCATCAATTAAAGATAAAATAGATCCGAACCTAGGTGAAACTAAAAAAGGCTTGAAAGAGGATCAAAAAGAAAACCAGTCGACGAAGGTCCAACCCGAGAATAATCACCAACTTCAGAGAAAAAAGATCGCAAAAAATAGCTCAACTCAGAAAGAACAATTGAGCACAAAGGGATCCACTGCACAGGATAAACAACGTATGGAAAAAAATGCAAACCTGTTCATGTCTAAGTGGATATCTGGGATGGAACAAAAAATAAAAGTCGTAGAAAGTGAATTACAAGAGACAAAGATGAAAGCAACACAAACTTGTGGAAGAGAGCTTGCTTGACTTATCGGACCTAAGTACATATTCGATTGAAAACTCAATCGAGTGGAAAGAAAAGAAAGGTGTCCTTTGCGGAGGATAACTCCTCAAGAACAGAGCACAGGGACAAATACAAGCAGAAACAAACAAAGGCGCCAGAAAAAGAGAAAAATAAAATAGACGATTTAAACTACAGAAGAAGTCGGATAACTCCAGAAAGGAAAACGTTGTTTCGATTGGCTAACATAAAGATAAATAAAACCAAACATGAAAGCCCAAAAGACCGCCCGGCACAGAAGGAAAAACATGAGGGCGAAAGGCTTGATAACACACCGAATAGTGGAACTCGTCACAAACAATATCATCAACATAACCAAAGAGCACGACAAAACAAACCAGAAACATCTCCATATAGAAAAAAGTCAGACATAGCAGATAAGTGAAATAATAACCAAAGAAGAGAAAAAACTAGTCCAAGTGACAGACACTCCGAAAGAAGAACTAGATCAAACAGAAGACACTCGGACTATTCCATACAGCCAAACCCCACTCGGACATCAGCAATTTTTACTCACAAGAGTAACTCATCATGCACCTTGAAATTAGAAAAAAGTGACAAAAAGGGAGAAGAACTAGTTACTCTTACCTTGTAACGTTCTTTCGATGGGATGTTCCTCCGACGTATTCCTTATCTTAGATAGAAATCCTTCAGCTTTGCTGGCCTCGGAAAATTTTTTTTTTTTTCGCCAGAGGGCGCTGCGCGTCGATGATCGCCGAGTCGATGACCCTCGACGGCCTCCGTGCCGACGTCGACGTCATCCTGCCTATAAAGGCCGCGCGCAGCGTCCGTTGCTCAGTTCCGTTTTGTAGTCCCCAGTAATGTTTTTGGATTAGACTAATCACCTTGAAGGAGCATAGGCTGCAAACCCACAGGAAGTCATACTGCGGGGATGGATGGGAGGGTCGATAAGGAATACGTCGGAGGAACATCCCATCGAAAGAACGTTACAAGGTAAGAGTAACTAGTTCTTCGAAGGGATTGTGTCCTCCGACGTATTCCTTATCTTAGATAGACTCCCATAGCAGTGGTATTGTGACTGGAGGCGGGAGTAATAAAAGTTATGTTACCCTTCCAGAATGGACAGAGTGTAACACAGCCTTGCCGAATCTAGTTTCTTGACTAGAGGAGGAATCCAGGCTATAGAATTTGGTAAATGTATGTGCGGACGACCATGTGGCAGCCGCACATATATCTCGAATTGGCACCCCTCTTTGAAGGGCTGAGGATGTTGCGATACCCCTGGTAGAATGAGCCCTTAGATTTTGAGGAGGCTCCTTTCCTGCCAATTTGTAGCACTCCAGAATGGCTAAAATAATCCATCTGGAGATGGTTTGTTTTGTTATTGGAAGGCCCAACTTATGTCCTGCATAACCTACAAAGAGTTGGTCTGCTTGTCTGATCTTAGCCAATCTGCTGATATAGAAGCTCAAGGCTCGCTTAGGGTCCAGCCTGTGCAGTCTCTCTTCCTCCTTCCCCGGATGAGGAGGAGGGTAGAAAGAAGGTAATATAATCTTCTGAGTGATGTGAAACTCCGAGACTACCTTCGGGAGGAAGTTAGGCTTCACCTGAAGAACAACTTTGTCCTTGTAAAAGATTGTATGTGGAGGTTTACACGATAAGGCTTGCAACTCGCTAACCCTTCTAGCAGATGTCAATGCTATTAGCAAAACAGTTTTGAGGGTGAGAAGCTTCAATGAACAAGAGTGTAGTGGTTCAAAAGGGGCACCCTTTAGGAAGTTTAAAATTAGGTTTAAATCCCATAAGGGAACTTGAAAAGGTTTCGGGGGATAAACATTAGTTAATCCTTTTAGGTATTGTATTACCAATGGAATTTTGAAGTATGAAGGCTCCTCTGCAGTGCGCTTAAAGATTGATAGCGCTGCGAGATAGCCCTTAATTGTGCCAACCTGTAGGCCTGAATTAGCCAGGTAAAGTAAGAATGACAACACCATAGGTGTACCACAAGAAAAGGGTTCAATATTCTTTTCTCTGCACCAGCTGCAAAATTTGTTCCAACGGCAGCGGTATAGAGTTTTAGTTGCCGGCCTTCTGGCCGAAAGCAACACCTCCATAACATCATCCGGAAGGTCCCAATCCTTGTACCTCAACCTTTCAGACACCAAGCGTGAAGGTTGAGGGTCTTGATGGCTGGATGGAGAACCTGACCTTCCTTCTGCGAGAGAAGATCCTCTCTGTATGGCAGTCGAATTGGAGGGCAGATGGACATGTCTAGAAGGTCCGGGTACCACGTTCTCCTGGCCCAATCCGGGGCAATTAGGTTCATGGTCTTCCGAAACCTTCTCAACCTCCTGATCATTTGAGGAATGACAGGGACCGGAGGGAACGCGTACAGAAGTGGGAACTCCCAGTCCACTACGAACGCATCTCCTAGAGCTCCTCTCGGGGGAAATTCCCTTGAGCAAAATCTGTCGCACTTCCTGTTGATACTGGTGGCGAACAGATCCACTTGAGGGGTTCCCCAAAGGGCGAAGATCTCTTGAAGGACTTCCTGAGCTATCTCCCACTCGTGAGAGACTGTGCTCTGCCTGCTCAGAGCGTCCGCTGTCAAGTTCTTCTCTCCGGCTAGGTGAATTGCCGATAGAGAGATTCCTTCCTGAATTGCCCAAAACCAGAGCTGCATCGCCTCTCTGCACAGTGGTAGTGAGCCTACGCCTCCTCTTTTGTTGAGGTAGTGCATGGCCACTGTATTGTCCGTCATTATTAGGACGTTTCTTCCCCGTACAGACGGCAGAAAAGCCTTCAGCGCTAGTCTGATGGCTCTCAGCTCCAACAGGTTGATATGTAGTCTGGACTCCGATGGAGACCAACGACCGCTGATGGTCAAGTCGTTGGCGTGAGCTCCCCACCCCGTGAGTGAGGCATCCGTGACTACTGTTATCTCCGGCCATGGTTGCCAAAACATTTCTCCTTTCAGGATGTTCTCCCGACAGGCCCACCACTGAAGGTCTCGGGCTACTTTGACCGGGATCCGAAGGAGATCTGTCATCCTTCCTGAGAACTGTGACCACTGAGTTCTCAGTGCCCACTGGAGGGATCTCATTCTCAGGCGAGCCTCCGGCACGAGGAATATGCAGGATGCCATGAGGCCTAGCAACCTCAGAAAGTCGTAGGCTGGGAGATATTGGGCATTCTGAAATCTGATGACCATCTGCAGAATATCTCGAGCCCTCACCTCTGGTGGCAAGGCTTTTCCCAGGGAAGTGTCCAGGACTGCTCCAATGAATTGGAGTCTCTGTGATGGTATCATCTGTGACTTCTTTAAATTGAGGGAGAAGCCCAGCTTGTGAAGGAAGTGGCAAACATAATCTAGTTGTCTCTGAGCCTGTTCCGAAGATACAGCTCTGATCAACCAATCGTCTAGGTAAGGGTAGACATGAATCCCTTCCCTCCTTAGACTTGCAGCCACAACCGACATTAGCTTGGTAAAGACCCTCGGGGCGGAGGTTAGCCCAAATGGCAGAACTCGAAATTGATAATGAGAGCTGCCAATTGCGAACCTCAGGTATCTCCTGTGCCTGGGATGGATCGGCACATGGAAATAAGCGTCCTGGAGGTCTAGAGATACCAACCAGTCCTGAAGCTGGAGGGCCTGAAGGATCTGAGAGAGAGTCACCATCTTGAACTTGTCCTTTCGTAGGAATTTGTTCAATTCCCGTAAGTCTAAGATGGGTCTCAGTCCTCCGTCCTTCTTCGGTATTATGAAGTAGGGGGAGTACCAACCCTTGTTCCTTTCCGCTACAGGTACCAGTTCTATGGCACCTTTCTCTAGCAGGTCTAAAACCTCCTGCAAGAGGAGCGGATCTGGAAGCTTCAAAGGGTTGTTCCCCGGTGGATGACTCTGAGGGATATGTAGGAAGGGCAGGCAGTAACCTTGGGCCACTGTCTCCAGAGCCCAAGCATCTGACGTAATAGCCTGCCATTCCGTCAGATGGTGAGTTAACCTGCCCCCTACTGGTGTTCTGTGAGGGGAGACCTCAGAGTGGTTTTGAAGCGGCTGATGCAGTTGCCGAAGGTAAAGTGGCTCCTGCTCCTGCGGGTGCGGCTTTCTTTGCCCTACCCCGTCCACCACGGGTAAATCTTCCTTGGCCTCTTTGAGCCGGTCGTCCCCTGCCCCTTCCATATGAGGAATAGTAACGAAAGGACCGTCCTCTCCACGATGATCCCGAAGGACGAAAGGTATTCTGACGGATAGCAGCTCCCAATGACTTGGCTGCTGCCTTGGACGTTTGCAGTTTCTCCAAACTGTCATCCGCCTTCTTTCCAAAGAGGGTAGAACCGTCAAAGGGCATATTCAAAAGCCTGGTCTGCACGTCAGAGGCAAAACCAGACTTCCTCAACCACGCATGCCTGCGGATTGTGGTACTTGCCGCCATGGCCCTGCTGATACTGTCAGCAGAATCTAGGCCAGTTTGTAGGGTCTCGCACATCGCATCTTTACCATCCCTGATGATGTTTAAAAATGCGTCCCTTTCCTCTCCTTCTTGGAGGCAGTCAGCCGCTGATGAAGCGCACTCCCAAAGGGTGTGGCTGAACCTAGCGAGCGTACAGGTCGCGTTAATAGACTTTAACGCCATGCTACAGGCAGAAAAAACCTTCTTAGCCATGGCATCATACTTTTTGTCATCCCTATCCTGCGGAGCAGTGGGGTATGCAGATGTGCTGCCTGATGAGGTTGCAGCCTGTACAACCAAGCTCTCAGGAGTAGGGTGTTTTGACAAATATTCAGGGTCAGAACTAGCCACCCTGTATTTTGTTGACAGTTTTTTATTTACTGCCGGGATAATTTCTGGCGTTTCCCAGTTTGTCAAAATCCTTCTCTGTAGAGCAGAGTGAAATGGAACCACAGGATCCTCCTGTGGGCCCTTGTCCAGTATGTCAGTGAGGTCATCCTGCTGAAAGGCAGGAGAAGGTGCAGACCAACCCATAAATTCTATGATTCTAGACATCAGAGCTCTATATGGAGTCTCCGCATGTTCTCCTGGGTCTGGTTTGATAAATTCTGCTTCAGGAGAAGTGTCCAAGCCACTAGCTTCCTGAAGTGCATCCTGAAGATTTTTTAATCTTCCTTCCTCAGAGGCGAAAGTCTCTGGCTCTGGTGATGTGGTCCTCTGTAAATCAATATCTTGGTCTGAATCCTCCCTTTCCTCAAAAATCGAGGTTAAAGGGGGATACATTGGTTTTTGGAATGGTATAAACCCCATTTCCAATGCAGAAGGAGCCATCATCACAGGCCGTGAAAACGTCGATGTCGTCGACACCGACGTGAAAGTACTCGAAGGCGCCGTGAAAAGCGTCGAGAAATGTGTACTAGGCCTCGAAGAACTCGAAAGGATCGGAGTCTTGCTCGAGAACGACGTCGACGTTCTCGGCGTCGAGTCGGAGGTCTTTTGTCTAACCGTTGGCTGTGGAGTAGCCGTGGTTCTTTCCTTCACCGGCGTCGATATCGGCGTCGACGTCGGCGTCGACTCGATCGACTGATGCGCCGATGAATCCTTCGACAACGGCGTCGATGGCGCCGACCTCTGTTTCGAAGGAGTTTTCGACGATGGCGTCGATGATGCTTTATCTCCCGATGGCTCGAGGCGCTTTCGGGTTGACTTTTCCGCCGGGTACTGCGACTCGCGGCGTTTAGATTTTTTGGGTTTTTTACCCGGGGTATCACCCTCAGCTGTCTTCGAGGGGGACGAGGCCGCTTTCTCGAAGACGCTTAGCATCTTTTTCCTGAATTCCTCCCACTCAGCTTGCGAGCTGCGTTTTGTGGGGCAATGAACTCTCTCAGGAGAACTCGACGAAGATGACGAAGGGGATCTCCTACGTCTCTTCTTCGAGTGTCTCGATGTCGACGAGTGGTGGGAGCCACTTCGTGATCTAGATCGAGAGTGTTTTTTATGGTGAGGAGACGAACGTCTCGACTCTACCGAAGAAGCTTTCGAGGAAGTTAAAGTTGACCTACCTCTCTCGAGCTTCCCCCTACGCTCCTTCAAGGCTTTCGCCGTCATGGAAAGGCATTCCTCACACTCCGAACTCTGGTGCGTGATTCCCAGACACCACAAACAGACCCTGTGAGGGTCCGTCAACGACATTTTCTTCCCGCAGTCTCGGCACTTTTTGAAACCGGACCGAGGGGTCGTCGGGTCGGAGGAGGATGCCATCGATATCGAGGTAAATAGTAGTTATTATATACGTTATCTTGACGAGAACTGAGCAACGGTGTTCCGAGGCACAACGAAGCGCGGAAAAACGGAACTGAGCAACGGACGCTGCGCGCGGCCTTTATAGGCAGGATGACGTCGACGTCGGCACGGAGGCCGTCGAGGGTCATCGACTCGGCGATCATCGACGCGCAGCGCCCTCTGGCGAAAAAAAAAAAAATTTTCCGAGGCCAGCAAAGCTGAAGGATTTCTATCTAAGATAAGGAATACGTCGGAGGACACAATCCCTTCGAAAAGATCTTACTAAACAGAAGAGCAACCATGAGACTTCTACAAAAAGTTCATAAAGAAGACCAAATTAGAAGTATGGACTTAAACATAGTAGAGTTCGCACACAAAGCTCGGACGGATAGTATCTTCCTGCATATTACATCTTAAACAGTGAAAAAACTCCTGTTATCAGTGGCAGGAGACCAAGCCAAAAGAGGATATACCTTAAGAGAAACTACAGCAGAGGAAAGAGGGTACAGAAGAGATGATTCACACAAAACAAGAGAAAAGGAACAAGCTACTTACCTGTAACTGTTGTTCTCCAGCATGGGTCTGGCATGGATTCACATGCTCATGAATATTCCCCGTCGTCAGGCTGGGAATCCTCGGTAAAGAAAAAATCAGTATCAGTTTCGTTTCTGATCTGTCTTTCGTAGTAGTAACCAATCACTGATCTCTGCGTCATACTGACCACAGCCAATGGCTGCCCTCTACCTCAGCCCCGCCTCTGGCAGCCATCTTCAGATTTGGTAGCACGTGAAGTGGCAGTATGACCAAGTGAAGAGCAGCAGAGGGGTAGGCGGGAGGGTTCGCATGTGAATCCATGCCAGACCCATGCTGGAGAACAACAGTTACAGGTAAGTAACTTGTTCCTTCTCCAGCATGGGGTCTGGCATGGATTCACATGCTCATGAATAAAGAATACATAGCAGTACACACATGCACAACCACGGGAGGTGGCAAAGGCTCAACATTAAGCATTACATCAAACTCAACATTAAGCAATTCTTACCTCCTCACCAGGCTCACCTTAGGCGAACAGGTTGCGCAGCACTGCTTGGCCGACCCTGGACTCCTCCCTGGAATCCCGATCGACGCAGTAGAATTTCGTGAAGGTGTGCGTCGACCTCCACGTAGCAGCCCTGCAGATGTCCAGCAAGGGCACACCAGATAGGAACGCCGCGGTAGCTGCGATCGCTCTGGTGGAATGGGCTCTCTGACGGCCAGGCAGCAGTCGGTTTGCCAACCGATGACAGTACATGATACAGCCGGAGAGCCATCTGGAAATGGAAGCCTTCGAGAGGGCCTTCCCCTGATTGACAGGTCCAAAGTTCACAAAGAGTTGTGACGTCTTCCGAAAACTTTGTGCAGTCCACGTAGAACTTCAGCGCTCTAGCCGCATCCAGCGAGTGCAAAGTCCTTTCAGCCGGCGACGAAGGCGACGGGAAGAAAACAGGCAACACCAAGGGTTTGTTGAGGTGGAAGTCCGACGGCACCTTGGGCATGAAGGAGGGGTGCGTCCTGAGCACTACCCTCGTGTCGTGAAAAGTCAAGTACGGGGGCTTGCAGGAAAGGGCCTGGATCTCTCCCACCCGTCGTGCGGAGGTGATGGCCACAAGAAACGCTGTTTTCCATGACAAGAACTTCAACGGAGCCGAGTGCAGAGGCTCGAACGGAGGTCCCATGAGCTTGGTCAGCACCACGTTGAGCTCCCACGCCGGAGCCTTCACCGGCGGGAACGATCTGAACAGTCCCTTCATGAACTCTTTCACCAGACGATGAGACCACAAAGACGTCCGCCCCGTGGTTCTGGTGTATCGGGAGATTGCAGCAAGATGAATCTTGATGGACGCGTGCGCCAGTCCAGCTTTGGCCAGCGTCAGTAGGTACGGCAGCACTTGGGGAGCCGTAATCAGTAGAGGGTTAATCTTCTGTGCGTGGCACCAGACAGAGAACCTCTTCCATTTGTGTCCGTAGCATTTAAGAGTTGAGGACGCCCTGGCCTTTGCAAGAACCTCTCTGCAGTCGGCCGGTATGTCGTATCCTCCAAACTCTAACGCTGCAGGAGCCAGGCCTGCAAGTTCAGCGACTTCGGGTCTTGATGGAGGATGGCGCCTCCTTCCCTGGAGAGAAGATCCGCGTCCACTGGCAGCTTGATTGACAGGGACGTTGACAAGTCCAGGAGGTCTGGGAACCATATCTGCCTCGGCCACGCAGGTGCGACGAGGATCATCCTGCACCATGACCTCTTGAGCTGGTTGATGAGCCGGATCAGCAATGGCAGGGAACGCGTATAGAAACAGGCCCTCCCAGGGGAACGAGAAAGCATCATCCATGCTCCTCGGCTGGGGAAACCTGCTGGCGAACCTCCGGCACTTGGAGTTCGTCGCGAACAGATCGATCTGGGGTGTGCCCCACCGTCGGAAGAGGCGGTCCACTAGATCCTGTCGTAGTTCCCACTCGTGGCACGAGCGCAGCTCCCTGCTGAGTGAGCGGCAATGGTGTTTTTTATCCCTGCCAGATGAAACGGCACCAGGAACATCCCTTGGGCGACGGCCCAATGCCACAGATCCTGTGCCTCCCTGGACAGGGCTGGGGACCTGGTTCCGCCCTGTTTCCTGATGTAGAACATGGTGGTGGTGTTGTCGGTGAAGATCCTCACCACTTTGCCCTTGAGGGACGGAAGAAAGGACCTGAGGGCCCAAAACACTGCACTGAGCTCCAGGATGTTGATATGGAGGGACTTCTCCGTTGGGAGCCAAAGGCCTCTCGCATGCAGATTTTCGGTGTGCGCTCCCCACCCTTTCAGGGAGGCATCCGTGGTCACTGTCTCCTGGTGGCCGGGGGTCTGGAAGTCCATGCCCGCCATCAGATGCGCACGGGTGCCCCACCACCGATCGCTCGTCGGAAACTCTCGTCGAGTGTGATCCACTCCTCGAAGCTGCCCATCGTCTGGATCCAGCACGCATCCAGGAACTCATGCAACGGGCGCATCCGGAGCCTGCACAGGCGGATGAGGTAAATGCAAGAAGACATCATTCCGAGGAGAGACTTGATGGACCTCACTCTGGCCGCGTCTGCAACCAGCATCCGCTGCACCTTGCCCAAGATGGCCCTCGTCCTTTCCTCCGACGGAGAGGCCAGAAGCGACACTGTGTCGAGCTTCGCTCCCAGAAACAGTGCGTCTTGCGCGGGCACCAGGTGGGACTTGGCATAGTTTATGGAGAATCCCAGGTCCGTGAGAAGTTCGACGGTCCTTGCCGTGTGCTCCACGGCGAGCTCCTTCGTCTTCGCTCGGATGAACCAGTCGTCCAGGTAGGGGTAGACGTGGATCCCCTCTCGGCGCAGCTGCGCCGCCACCGGTGCGAGGCACTTGGTGAACACCCTGGGTGCCGACCTCAGTCCGAAGGGAAGGGCTCTGAACTGATAGTGACGCCCTTTGACCACGAAACCTGAGAAACTTTCGGTGTCCCTTTAGGATGGGAATATGGAAGTAGGCATCCTCCAAATCCAACGACGACAGGAAATCGCCCTCCTCCAGCTGACCCAGGACGTGTTGGAGGGTGACCATCCGGAACTTCTGTGCCTTGATGAATTTGTTCAGTCGTCGTAGGTCCAGGATGGGACGCCATCCTCCCGTCTTCTTCTTCACGAGGAAGTATCTTGAGTAAACTCAGGAGCCCCGAAGCCTCTTTGGGACGAGCTTGATGGCACCCTTCCTGAGCATCGCCTTTACCTCCAAGAAAGGTTGAGGGACGTGATGTTCTTTCCTGGCCACAGGGGGGACGCGCGGGCTCCTCTTTAGAAACTCGAGCGCGTGACCCTGGGCTAGGGCGTCTAGCACCCAACGGTCGGTGGAGATGGACTCCCACACGCTGACAAAGCTCGCCAGCCGGCCTCCCACCGGGGTGCTTTGGTGGGGGCCAGACCCCAAGGCCGGTTCAGTCCTGCTTCGACGAGGCTTTGCCGCCTTGTCCTCCTTGGCGACGACGGCGGGGTCCGCCTGACTTGCCTCGTCCCCTGTAAGCTTCCTGCGAAGACGAACGGGCCGCTTGACGGTAGGTGGAAAATACGCCGCCAGAACCTTTGGAGGCACCCTGTTTGCCTCCGCCGCTCGGAAAGTGCGGCCGCCTTTGCTGGAGAACCCCAAGAGCCCGGGCCGTCTCCGTGTCTGCCTTGATGGCTTGAAGGGAATCGTCCACTGTTTTCCCAAACAGGTTGTTTCCGTCGAACGGCATGTCCAAGACTCTGGTCTGCACGTCCTGACGGAAGTCAGTAGCCTTGAGCCATCCACGCCGCCTAAGTCACACGCCGTTGCCCAACTGGCGAAATCCAGTGTCAGCGATGTCCGTCGCAATCGTAATGGCGTGGTCCGACGCCATCTCTCCTTCCTGCAAGATCTCTAGGACATCCGCCCTCTTGTCGTCCGGTAGGAAGTCCAACAGGGGGGCCAGTTTGTACCACAACTCCCTGTCGTAGCGGGCTACGATAGCCAAGGCGTTGGCCGCCTTAATCGTCGTCGCTGCAGACGAGATGACTCTGCGTCCCATCGTATCCAATCTTTCACTCGCCGTCCGGCGGGGAGGTAGACGTAGAGGCCGCGCCCCCCCCGCTTTCTTCCTGGCCGCTGCAGAGACGACCGAGTCCGGGGTCGGCTGTGCCCGAAGGCACAAGGGGGCCGCGTCCGGGACCCGGTACTTCTTCTCGTACCGATCCCTTCTAGCCGGCATCGTGGATGGGTTCTTGAGGAGGGCGAGGCCCTCATCCCAAATATCGTCCAGTAGAGGTACAGAGAGGACCGTCTTCCTCTTGGCCTCGCGTCGTTGATAAAGGAAACCTTCCTTCTTCTCTTCCGGGCAAAGCTGGAAAAGCTCGGATGCCCTGGCGATCATGGAGTGAAACGATCCAATCTCGTCGGGCGGGGAAGCCCGGGTGGGAGGTGACGACAGCAGATCCTCGTCGTAAACCTTGTTGTCCGTACCCGTCGCGGCCGTGTCAGTCCCCGTATCATCCCCACGAGTCGTGGACGGGAGGATGGCTGAACAGGGCGCGATGGCTGAAAAGGAGGTGGAGGATGAATCCTTCTTCTCTTAGGGGGAGGGCTCCCAGAAGGGCCAGGCTCCGGGTCCCCCGTCGGGAGCGGTTCCTCCGCTGGTGGTAACGGCAGTCTCGTCCTTATCTCCGAGCATAAGGACTGTATAGCCAACAAAATGGCCGCCGAGTTGACTTGCGGCACTGGTTGAGGGGAGTCCGACGGGCGGTCAGGGGCCCCGTCGGCACCCTCGACGTTGTCGTCTCCTACGTTGGGGTCCCTCCCGACAGGATGGTCTTCTTCCACGCCAACGCCGTGGCTTAAGACTTCGATCAGCTCTTCCTCAGAGGTTGCGGCCGAATCCACGACGACCTCCTGCCCCCCCTTTTTCTTCTCCGTCGGAGGTTTCACGGGGGTCCTGTCGATGGGCATAAAAGAAGACTCCCTCCGCGGTGGCAGGGAGACTCTGAGCCCTGAGGTCGCCACCACTGGTGTAGCCTCCACAGGCTGAGCCAGGGCCGCCGCGACTGTCTCGATAGAGGCCTTGGCCGGATGGATTAAGGCTTTCACCACCTTAGGTGCGCTCACCGCCTTCTCCTTGGGGGGAGGGTCACTGCCTCGCTCTCCCTCCGATGGGGCCTTCGAGCTCGACCGGGGCCTCTCCAGGAGCTTCGCCGGGTGCTTGGCCTTCCTCTTACCCGAACCAGAGCGTTGGCTCGTGGTTGATGGTGCCGGGGAGGATGCGCCCTGCCTGGCGCCCGTAGAGCCCGACCGTTCGGCGCTCCCGGTGCCAGCGGACTCGCGGTGCTTGGCCTTGTGTTGGACCCCCGTCGCCGGAGCGTCCTCAAAAGGTCTTAGAAGACCGCTCGGACTTCTTCTTCTTCTTCTCGCCTGACGGGCTCTTCCCTTCCAGCCAGTTGGCGAGACGTTGTTGGCGGTCCTATATGGTCCGCTCTGACATATTGCCGCAAAACGCACAGTCCTTCTCCACATGCGTCTTGTCCTCATGTAGGCAGTAAAGACAAAAGGAGTGTTCGTCCTCCTTAAAGACATTCTGAAGCTGGCATCCAGGGCAGACCCTGAACAGCTTTCCGGGCGTCGAGCTTCCCTTCTCCTGGGCCATGTCTGAGATGGGCCTGAGAAACTTCTGGAGTCCTCCAAAAGCGTGGCTCGACGAAATCTTCACCCTTGAGGGGCCTAGACGAATCCGACACGGGTCCCCGTTGATCGGATGAAGAAACGGTGGAGCTTGAGGCTCTTTTGACCGAAAAATAGAAGTTTTTGAGAAAAAAAATGTGAAAAATAGCACTAACGCTCGAGAGCAATAGCACGAGGATCCCAAACGTGCGCTAAAAATCTGAAGATGGCTGTCAGAGCCGGGGCTTAGGTAGAGGGCAGTCATTGGCTGTGGTCAGTATGACGCAGAGATCAGTGATTGGTTACTACTACGAAAGACAGATCAGAAACAAAACTGATACTGATTTTTTCTTTACCGAGGATTCCCAGCCTGACGACGGGGAATATTCATGAGCATGTGAATCCATGCCAGACCCCATGCTGGAGAAACGTAATTATGAAACAAACGGAAAAAAAAATAAGGAAAACCACACAGATAACATCTGTAACTGAAAGACTAACTAGAACAAAGAGGAAATTCAATTCAATATCAGAGATAGATGACCGAAAAGAAGAAGATAAACGTCGAAAATCACGAGAATTATTGTATCAAAGTGATTCAAAGATGAAAAGTGACAAGGAAAGAGTAAAGACCAGAGAAAAGCTCTTCTCCCAAGATAGCTGGACACACGACGACAAGAAATCACAAAGAACATCCCCGAGAAAGCCTAAAGGTCCTTTTCTTTCCCAGATCACCAGAGAAAAAGAAAAACGTACCATTCGTGAAAACACCTCGACGCAGAATCAGACGAAAGAGACAGAAAAGAACCCTAACAAATGGGCATGGATTCCTTCGGCGTTGACAAGATATGTTAGGAAATAGCAACCAAATCGTCCCTCTGACAACCTAGAAGGAGAGACGTTAAAGGAGCAACACGCAGCCCAAGAACCAGAGCGAAACATCATCCTTGGCTCTTGGAACACAAGAGGCCACATTCACCTGACGCAACCAGGAGAGGTGAATCTTGGCCTATTCGACTTAATAAGTTTGTAAGAGACCTGGTTGCTATTTCCGCCGAGCCTGGACGGCTTTGAAGTAGTACTCGCACCGGCCCAAAAAGGAGATAGAGGACGTCCTACCTCAGGCCTGCTGACAACCGTAAGAACTGGCGGAGCTCTCAGTATAGTCCACAATCTAATATCATTTCTGGCAATTCAGACAACATTGCTAGAATGGAAGAAAGAGGACTCTAGGCAAAAAAAATCCAGGCAGGATCTTATCCTATTATTAAACATCTACTGGAATCCACTGATAACAAAGACCAAGGGATTCCTAGATAACGTGGAAAAAATTCTAACAGACGCAACAGAAATGTATGACATGGATCACATCTTGATATGCGGGGACTTAAATGCCACCTGTCCTGCACTCGAGATGGAAACGACTCCTCATTACATGGGTAGTGCACAATCAATAGCGAGCGGTACAGCATGGGCAAAACTGATGGAATCCCGGGATCTGTACAACTTAAATTCCCTCGAATCAGCCAAATCCAGAATTCCAACATGGGAAAGCGCTGGCAGAAGAAGCACAATTGATTACATCTTTGCTTCAAAAGAGCTATATCTCCAAACCAAAAGTTTCAAGGTAGTGAAGACCACGGCCAGCGATCACAATTTACTAACTGCAAAGTGGCCAGCAAAAAAAAAAAAAAAGACGTCAGTGATAATGCCGAAAAATCTGGAAATAAACCAACAAGGAAACCGATTGAAAATTACGACAGAAGGCATAGTCTGTATCACGGCAGCTTACAACGGACAAAAAAACCGAAACACTTCGAAAGAAAAACTGGATTACCGTCCTCTTTTGATCCCTTACCTACATCCACGACACAATAGAACATATGACAAAACACATTTACATACTCATAACGAAGAACTGAGGATAAAGAAATCAAACCTAAGAAAGGCTACTCGGCTTGCACGAACAAATCCAACACAAACAAATATAGATTCGGCAACCAAAAACAAAAGACTGTACAAATCGTGGATACAATCAATACGATGGAAACTATATCAAGTGGATGCAGAGAACATGCTAAGAGCAGTGTGCAAAAAAAACTCACGAGAGTTCTGGACAATCATAAAGCACAAAATCGCACCCATGGACATAAGAACCATACACAGTGTCCCAGAAGAAAAATGGAGTGAGCACTAAACTGACTTGTACAAAGATCCTACCCAAGGGGAAACAACATCAACCACTCAAGACCACTCCAAATGGATAGTATGCTCAGAGGAGAATATTCTGATAAAGATCAAGAATCTGAACAACTCCCGTGCCCCAGGTCCAGATGGCATCTCCACTGCCCACTTGAAACAGGATGCAGAAATTTGGGCTCCACTAATATCAGAAATCTTCAGAAGATCGAGGATTTCGAGATCCATCCCTGATACGTGGAAGACAGCAAACATCGTCCCAATTTATAAGAAGGGCCCGAGGGACGACCCGAGAAATTATAGGCCGATCGCACTATTAAATGTTCTCGGCAAACTTTTCGGATCACTGCTGTTGGACGAACTCCAGATATGGCAGAAAGAGGCAAAAACAACGGACCCCTTCCAATCAGGGATCGAAAAGAATTTGGGAACGTCAGTCAACATTATGCTGATTAGCATCCTAAAATCAAAAGTGTTTGAGGGGCAACCATCAATATTCATTGCCTCAATTGATCTGGTCCAAGCTTTTGACCGTATGAATAGGGAAAAACTGTGGAGAAAACTGGAGAAACAAAAATGTCCACCATCCATTCTTGATCCAGTGAAAGCCCTATATAGCGAAACGTCCATCAAAATCCAGCTCAACGAAGCAGGCTTGATGTCTGAAAGCATAAAAACGGCCAGAGGTGTGAAACAAGGCTGCCCTCTGGCGCCGGCGCTGTATAAGGCCTATATGGCCGACATAGCAGATTCCGAAAACGACACTCGATCATTTCCTCCGCAAATAGGCGATTCAAAAGTGACAAGATTGCTGTATGCAGATGACATTCTACTAATAGATCAAACAGCAATTGGACTCCAGAGACAAAACGAACATTTTGGTCTTAGAAAAACCGACGAGACCGAACACAAGATCGCAATGGTTCGCAAATTCGAAGAAACTAGAAATAGTCAAAAGCTGTACTTACCTAGGGGTGAAACTCTTGTCCAGTAAAATTGATAAAACGATGCAAGTACATCTGTTTTCCAAAACAAAAACTTTAGCAGCACAGGCAGTGTTCTTTGGATAGGAAATTCGGGAAATTCTCAATTCTTCCACTCATAAACTTTTATAGAGCAAAGGTCTGTCCAACTCTGACCTACGGAGCCGAAGCCATGCCACATCTGCCGAAGACACTGTGGGCTAAACTTGAAGGTATATTTTGGCGCAGAGTACTACGACTTCCAAACTCCACTCCCATAGCAATCATTCGACGCAAACTGAGTCTACAATCATTGGAATCTGTGGTCACGAGAAACAGCCTATTATTCCTGGGTAAAATCATAAGGAACCCACGACCAAAAATCCTGGACATCATACTTCAAGAGTTGAAGAGTGAAAAAAAACCAACAATAACAAGCTGGTACAGTAGACTACTGGAACAAGCGGACAAAATCGGATGCTCAGAATGGGACATAGAACGGATCCTGGGAAAAATAAAGAAAAAACTTAAAATACAAGATTGGATTGAGACTCTAGACAAAGCAGAAGATCTCACAGTCTCCACACACCATACTACAAACACGCAAAAAATAGACGAAGTCAGAAACTATCTAAAAAAGTTTCCAGATAAACGACTGAGAACAATCTTTTTAAGAGCAAGGTTAAACTTATTGAAAACCAATGAGATTCTCTTTCGTAGAAAACAGTCAACTACCAAAAACTGTCGCTATTGTAAGAAGATGGAAACCGAAACACTACACCATCTCCTCCTTAATTGCACAGGAACAGAAAACCTGCGAACCACCTATCTCAATCCACACAGAGCTCGGCACCTAACCACAAATGAAGAAACTTGGTGGAATATGCTAATGTGTGGCAATTCCACATCTTTGAAGTGGCTACAGCGAATCTTCTGGAAAAACTGAAGCTGGAGAAAATTAATCTATAACAGAAAATTTCATTGGTAGTCCAAGCAAACAGAAAACTGCACGATATCCACAATGGGAAACAGTGAAAAACGCAAGAAAATCTGGACAGAATTTGTAAAAATTGTTAATACAATTAAACACAAAAAAATTACCCATTAGTTTAGAATATGGTCTTGCATCTGCTAATGAATCCAGAGATCATGTGAAGCCGATTGGTGTGTGTGTGTTTTTTTTTTCTTTTTTTTCTCTCTCTCTCTCTCTCTCTCTCTGTCTCTCTCTCTCTCTCTCTCTCTCTCTCAACAAGCACCCCCACCGCCCCACCGCCGCCCCCGCGGCGCACACGAATGGCTGGGACCCGAACAGGCGAGCCACCGGAACAGCCTTAAAGAGGCTGATGGAGAGGCATTTCTCCTTTTATCACTTTAAGGCCGTTTCTGGCGTACCGAGGCTGTGCGGTGCAGGAGATCGGAGTTCAGCAGCGGCAGCTACAACATCGAAGTCGACTATTCATCTTCACTAGTTCCAGGAATGCACCCTGGCCCTTTGCTGAATCCTGATTGTGCATTTGTTTTATTTGGGGGGCAGGCAAAATGGAAATGCATGAAAAAGAGAAGAAAAATGGGGGAGAGAGACCCATTGCTAAGAGACATTTTCTTGAACACAGATCTACAGACAAATCTGGCAGGATAGTGAACCAAACTTGATGTTACACTTGTGAATTGGTGAAAGAACAGGGGAAGGGAGAGACTCCCAGTGACACTTAAGAACTGTGTTTTTATGAAATAAGAAAGACTGAAAGAAAAGGGGAAGGAAGACAATTCCCCACCTATCCTGTTTTTGTTTGTATACGTTTGTAGGAGTTAAATAGGAGAACAACTTGGTGTTTCCTCATCAAAACCGAACATTGAATTGATATCCAGAACGGGAGAAACCTCCTCTGGATCAAGAAGACACCCAGTTTTTCCTGAGTTAAACCTAGAGTGTAAGGGACTGAAATAGGTTTGGAGTCCGGACAGTGGACATTTTACTTTATGGGACATCCTGACAGATTCCTTAGTCTTTTTGTTGGGGTAGGGCAACCCCTCTTTGAAACAGGGCAAGATAGATTTTCTTTTCCTTTACTTTTATACATAAATAAAAGTCTCTGTTAACAAGCATGCCACCACTGTGTCGGACTCGTACCACCGCACCCGTACAATGCATAAAAAGTAAAGAAATACATGCGCCCCATGTGTCCTCCTGGCACCTGAGCCGCTGTTATGTTCTTCCCCTTTTGTGCATTTCTTCCCATTTTGCCCGTGCTGTTGCAGTCCCCTCTTTCCGGACTGCAGCAGCATGAGTAACATGGAAACATTCGGCCCTGGTGGGCTCTCGGCACCTGAGCCCGCCATTATTTTCTGACCCTTTCGTGCTTTAAAATAAATGGGTGCCCGGGTGCCTGGATGGCACACAGGCCGCATTTTTCTTTTTTATGCACTAATTTTGATTTTTCCCATGCAGACATTGCCATTTAAGACTGCTTAATGGCAGTGGTGCGACACCATTGAGCAGACCAGCTTTTCAAGTCCTAAACATAACCCTTTGAATCCCATGGTGCCTCTGGCAGTCTTGCACTGTTGAACCGCTGGCAGGTTTGTTGCCGGACTAATGTGGTCAGTACATATTCCCTGCCTTCACAAAGCGGACCGTCTAACCCTCATGATGTGATCAGAAGCCTGGAAACACGTTTCCCGATCTGGGTGTCTAAGCTACGAGGCAGCATGTTGTCACAGCAGAGATGTCAAGGATTCAAACGTCTGCATATTAGGATGTTTATCACACAATGGAAATAACAGCATCTCTCTGTGACAGAGATCTGGATGTTCCTCCTTTGCAAAGCCATACAGCGAAGCTACAGATATTTGAAAAAAAAGGGAGTGATTGGAAGGGTAGGGCGGGAGGCAGTTCATTCTCACAGCAGTTCTTAAGTGTGTAGTTTCCGATGTGAAGGAGAGAGGTAATTGCTTATAACATTTTGCAGCTGCACTCGACGTGGAGCCTACATGTAAAACGTACATAATGCAGTACCTGTAACAGGGTAACCAAAATCTCTAATGCAGGTTACAGCTAGTGTATGAAACATCTATAGATCAATGGACACAGAAGTACTTGTTATCAGTGGCATTGATGTGTTAAACAGGCCAAAAAAGCACTGACCTGGGAAGGCGTGCGCTGTCTGGTTACCCAAGAGCAAAATTCTGCACGAGAAAGGCCTGAAACCGAAATCATTGACCAGAATTTAGTCTCAACAAAATTCCCTGGCCATAAATGTATCTATGAGTCAGCTATCACTACGATAAAAGAAACCTATTGTGCTGGTATAAGCTGAGGCCATCTGTCTCTGTGTCCATTTATCTTTAAGTTATTTGACAAGCAACCACATGTTGTCCCCGACTACCCAGAGCCAAACAAAACACCTTAATGTCCTAGGCATTGATACATGGCTCTTCTTCGATCTTTTTTAACAGGGTGAGATGTGAGGGGGGAGGGGCTGCACTTCCCTCAAGAGCGGGGCTCAATGCCTCTATGATTTTCAGAGCTCTATGTGCGAGGTGCGACATTCAATGAGCCCCCCAGGACCGGCCAGTGAATGAAGCTTCCACAAAGCCCTTACCAAGAAGGAGTTGGAGGGGGTAGGGCTAGTCACTGCATGGCTCTTTCACTTATGAGACTCTGTCCAACGCTTATTTTCATAAACAGTGTTGCACCAGAGCAGGCTCCTGGTCGAGTTTGTGGCCCCGCTCAACCATTCACATCATACTTGAATGCGTTCCAAGTGAGCAGAACAATCAGTGACGTAGCACAAAATGTTCGGGCCCCCCTGCTAGCCATGGTGAGGCCCCCCCCCAAGATCCTTAAAGCACAGGGCACCCCACACCCCAGGCCGGCACAGACCAACACGTTTGCGCAATGTCCATGATGATTATGCCACTGCAGGGACATGCACTACTCACAGTGGTGACTGGTGAGTTGTTTTATTGGAGGGTGTAAATCTTTGCCACAAATATGCGATTGCGGCCGAGCATAGCGAGGGGCCCAAACCAAATGAAAACTGGTTGGGGGGTCAGGGGGATTATTCCCCCTCCCATGTGAAAATGTTTTGAATAATGGATTAAAATGGTGCATTACACAGCACACTTTGTGAACATTTGGGTATTGGGTAGAAGGCCAGACAGTTTGCAATCAGTTTTGTATGGTGAACGGTAATGCCTTTGAAAAAAGTACAATACAGGCAAGTCACCAAAAATGCACAACCGCATATCCCAATGCATTGTCATGCCAGTACCTTCAATATATTTCAGTATCAAAAACATTTTCATGCTGACTGTGCCCATACATTTTCATGCTGGCTCCACCAACATAAGCTAGTATTCCCATATAAGAACATACTTGTGTTGACTTTGAGATGTTTTTTATAGTATCATTACTGGCACTAGGCACAAAGCTGGCTCTGACAATATATGCAAGTACTCCTATGTAAGAAAATACTCCTGTTGGTTTGGCCATTAAAAGTGACATGTCACAATAAGGAAACATGTCCAAACTGGTTCCAATGTAAGCCAGTCTAGACCCATAAGAACACTCATCATCCTTGCCTCATAGATGCTCAGTTAATAAAACGTCAGGCTACAGTAAGAAATATACAGGCCGCTACACCAAAACTTCAGTCTAGTGACATAATACTACTTATCATGCTTGCTCTATCAAAGATGCCGAGTAATAAATGTCATGCAATATGCAGTAAGCAATGCCTAGACTGGACAGGAATGCATGGCTATACTGGCTGAACCAGAATGCCAGATAAGGAACAAATTACTTACCTGTAACTGTTGTTCTCCAGCATGGGTCTGGCATGGATTCACATGCTCATGAATATTCCCCGTCGTCAGGCTGGGAATCCTCGGTAAAGAAAAATCAGTATCAGTTTCGTTTCTGATCTGCCTTTCATAGTAGTAACCAATCACTGATCCCTGCGTCATATTGACCACAGCCAATGACTGCCATCTCCCTAAGCCCCGCCTCTGGCAGCCATCTTCAGATTTGGTAGCACGTGAAGTGGCAGTATGACCAAGTGAAGAGCCGCAGAGGGGTAGGCGGGAGGGTTCGCATGTGAATCCATGCCAGACCCATGCTGGAGAACAACAGTTACAGGTAAGTAACTTGTTCCTTCTCCAGCATGGGGTTTGGCATGGATTCACATGCTCATGAATATAAGAATACATAGCAGTACACACATGCACAACCACAGGAGGTGGCAAAAGGCTCAACATTAAGCAATACGACTCAACATTAAGCATCTCTTACCTCCTCACCAGGCTCACCTTAACGAACAGGTTGCGCAGCACTGCTTGGCCGACCCTGGACTCCTCCCTGGAATCCCGATCTACGCAGTAGAATCTCGTGAAGGTGTGCGTCGACCTCCACGTAGCAGCCCTGCAGATGTCCAGCAGGGGCACACCAGATAGGAACGCCGTAGTAGCAGCGATCGCTCTGGTCGAATGGGCTCTCGGACGGCCTGGCAGCGGTCGGTTAGCCAACCGGTGGCAGTGCATGATGCAGCCGGAGAGCCATCCGGAAATAGAAGACTTCGAGAGAGCCTTCCCTTGATTCACAGGTCCAAAGTTCACAAACAGCTGTGATGTCCTCCGAAAACTCTTTGTGCGGTCCACGTAGAACTTCAGCGCTCTAGCCACATCCAGCGATTGCAAAGTCCTCTCGGCTGGCGACGAAGGAGACGGGAAGAAAACAGGTAACACCAGGGGCTTGTTAAGATGGAAGTCCGATGGCACCTTGGGCATAAAGGAGGGGTGCGTCCTAAGCACCACCCTCGAGGCATGGAAAGTGAAGTACAGTGCTTTGCAGGATAGGGCCTGGATCTCTCCCACTCGTCGTGCGGAGGTAATGGCCACCAGGAATGCAGTCTTCCACGACACAAACTTCATCGGTGCAGAGTGCATCGGCTCGAATGGGGGCCCCATGAGCCTGGTCAGCACCACGTTAAGTTCCCACGCCGGGGCCGGGGCCTTCACCGGCGGGAACGACCGGAACAGTCCTTTCATAAACTCTTTTACCAGTCGATGGGACCACAGGGACGTAAGTCCTGTGGTTCTGGTATATCTGGAGATCGTCGCCAGCTGAATCTTAATGGAGGCATGGGCTAGCCCAGCCTTTGCCAGCGATAGCAGGTACGGCAGCACTTGAGGGGCCGTAATCCATAGGGGGTTGATCTTCTGTGCTCGGCACCAGATAGAGAACCTCTTCCACTTGTGACCGTAGCATTTGAGAGTCGAGGACGCCCTGGCCTTTGCAAGAACCTCCCTGCAGTCGGCCGGTATATCGTACCCTCCAAACACTAGCGCTGCAGGAGCCAAGCCTGCAGGTTCAGCGACGCCAGGTCGTGGTGGAAGATGGCGCCTCCTTCTCTGGAGAGAAGATCCGCGTCCGCCGACAGCTTGATGGATGGGGACGTTGACAAGTCCAGAAGGTCCGGGAACCAGATCTGCTTCGGTCACGCCGGTGCGACAAGGATCATCCTGCACCGGGACCTCTTGAGCTGGTTGATGAGTCGAAGCAGCAACGGCAACGGAGGGAACACATACAGGTATAGGCCGTCCCAGGGGAACGAGAACGTATCGCCCATGCTTCTCGGCTGGGGAAACCTGCTGGCGAACCTCTGGCACTTCCAGTTCGTCGCTGTTACGAACAGGTCGATTTGGGGTTTGCCCCATCGTCGGAAGAGTTGATCCACCTGATCCTGGGGCAGCTCCCACTCGTGACACGCACGCAGCTCCCCGCTGAGCGAGTCGGCGATGGTGTTTCTTTCTCCTGCCAGGTGGAAGGGAACCAGGAACATCCCCAACGGCGACCGCCCAGTGCCACAGATTCTGTGCCTCCTTGGATAGGGCTGGGGATCTGGTGCCTCCCTGCTTCCGTATGTAAAACATTGTCGTGGTGTTGTCCGTGAAGATCCGCACCACCCTTGAGCGACGGGAGGAACGATTTGAGAGCCCAGAACACGGCTCGGAGTTCCAGGATGTTGATGTACAGGAGCTTCTCCTCCAGTCCGTCGTCACCGTCTCCTGGTACGCCGGCGTCTGAAAGTCCTTGCCCGCCGTGAGGTGCGCTCGAACGCCCCACCACTGAATCACCCGCTGGAACACCTCGTTGAGGGGGACCCCGTCTTCGAAGGTGCCCGTCGCCTGCATCCAACGGGCGTCGAGAAATTCTTGAAGAGGGCGCATCCGTAGTCTGCAGAGGCACACCTGGTAGATGCAAGAGGACATCATCCCCAGGAGGGACTTGATGGACCTCACCCTAGCCACGTCCGTGGCTAGCAGGCGCTGCACTTTGCCCAGAATGGTCTTTGTCCGTTCCTCCGACGGTGCCGCCAGGCGCCTCACTGTATCGAGCTTCGCTCCCAGAAACAGGGCCACCTGCGACGGCACCAGGTGGGACTTTGGGTAATTTATGGCGAATCCCAGGTCTGTGAGTAGCTGGACGGTCCTCGCAGTGTGTTCGACGGCGAGTTCCCTCGTCCTTGAGCGGATGAGCCAGTCGTCCAGGTAGGGGTAGACGTGAATCCCCTGCAGGCGCAGCCGCGCCGCCACAGGTGCTAGGCACTTGGTAAAGACCCTGGGGGCCGACTTCAATCCGAAAGGCAGTGCTCTGAATTGGTAGGAACTTTCGGTGACTTTTAAGGATGGGAACGTGGAAGTATGCATTCTCCAGGTCCAGCGACGATAGAAAGTCGCCTTCCTCCAGCTGTCCCAGCACGTGCTGGAGGGTGACCATCCTGAACTTTTGTGACCTGATGTATTTGTTCAAACGACGAAGGTCCAGGATGGGGCGCCAGCCGCCAGTCTTCTTCCTGACGAGGAAGTACCTTGAATACACCCCGGAGCCTCTTCGGGACGGGCTCGATGGCGCCTTTCCTGAGCATCGCCCGTACTTCCAAAAGCAGTTGCGGGACGTGATTTTCCTTCCTGGCCACAGGTGGAACGTGAGGGCACTTCTTCAGGAATTCGATGGAGTGTCCTCTTGCCAGGGTATCCAGCACCCAACGGTCGGTGGAGATGGACTTCCACACGCCGACGAACTTAGTCAGCCGCCCTCCCACCGGGGTGCTTCGGTGGGGGCCCAGGCCACGGCCGGTTCAGTCCTGCTTGGAGGTGGTGGCCTTGCCGCCCTGGCCACCTCGGCGGCGAGGCGCTCCATGCTTGCCGTGACCCCTGTAGGCCTCCTGAGACGAGGAGCGTGCCGCCTGGCGGTAGGACGATGAGCCACCGCTGGATCCCTTGGAGGCCCCCTGTCTGCCTCCGGAGCTCTGAAAGGACCGTCGTTGCTGAAGGACTCCTAGGGCGCGGGCCGTCTCCGTGTCCGTCTTTATGGCTTGGAGGGATTCGTCCACTGCCTTCCTGAACTCCAACACCCTGGTCTGGACGTCCTGATGGAAGTCGGTCGCCCGGAGCCAACCCCGTCGTCGTAGGCAAACTCCGTTGCCCAGCTGGCGGAACCCGGTATCGGCAATATCGATTGCCACCGTTATGGCGTGGTCCGACGCCACCTCACCTTCTTGAAGTATTTCCAGAGCCTCGGACCTCTTGTCGTCCATTGGTATGGGGGCCAGCTTAAACCAGAGCTCCCTGTCGTAACGGGCCATGATCGCCAGGGCGTTGGCCGCTTTGATCGTCGTCGCCGACGAAATGACCCGTCGCCCCATGGCGTCCAACTTCTTTCCCTCGCCGTCCGGAGGGGAATTCGACGTTGAGGATCCTGACCCCGCCGCTTTCTTCTTCGCCGCCGCCGAGACGACCGAGTCTGGCGTTGGCTGGGCCCTGAGGCACAGGGGAGCGGTCTTGGGGACCCGGTACTTCTTCTCGTACCGGTCCCGTTTGGCTGGTGCCGTGGAGGAGTTCTTGAGTACCGACAGGCCCTCCTCCCAGATGTCATCGATTAGAGGCACCGCAATGACAGTCTTCCCCTTGGCCTCCCGGCGCTGATAGAGGAAACCTTCCTTTTTCTGCTCCTCCGGGCAGAGCTGGAACAATTCGGACACCCTGGCGATCATGGCGTGGAATGAGCCAATCTCGTCGGGCGGAGAGGCCCGTGCGACGGGAGACGGGAGACCCGTTCCGTCGTCGTCGCCCTCAGAACCCGTCGTCGAGCCCACCGCACCGTCATCTCCCGACTCGTGGGAGGATGAGGAGGGAACTGCAGGCCTTACGGGGGCGAGCGGAGGAGAGGGTTAGGTCCTCCGTCGTTTGTTCTGAGGACTTCCCGACGGGCCAGGTTGCGGGTCCTCCGGCCTGGGCCGTGGTAATCTCGTCCTTATCTCAGAGCATAAGGACTGGATCGCAAACAAAATGGCCGCCGAGCTATCCTGAGGCCTAGGTTCCGGCTCCGCCGGAAGGGAAGGCTGCTCTTCCTCGCCATCGTCGTCTTCCTCGGTTATCTCCCGAGGATCTTCCTTGCGGGACCGAACCTTCTCGAATTGGACTTCGAGATTCCTCACGACCTCGGTCAGTTCCCCCTCCGAGGCTGACTCCGAACTCGAGGAGGCTACAGTGCCCCCCCCCTTTTACCATCACGGGGGCCATGACGATGGGCTGAAAAGAGGATTCCCTTCTTGTCGGCAGGGAAACTCTAGTCCCGGAGGCAGTCTCCGCTGGCGGGGTCTCTGCCGGCTTGGCCAGAGTCGCCGCGATCGCCTCGATAGAGGCCTTTGCCTGCTGGGTAGGGGCCTTCACCACGTTAGGTGCGTCCTGGGCCTTCTCCTTAGGGGGAGGGGCGACGCCTCGCTCCCCCTCTCCAGAGATCGGACGGGGCTTCTCCCGAAGCTTACCCGGGGTCTCGGACTTCCTCTTCCCCGAACCGGAGTGCTGGCTCGTGGTTGAAGGTGCCGGGGAAGGTGCGCCCTGCCTGGCGACCAAAGAGCCCGACCTTTTGGCGCTCCCGGAGCCAGCGGACTCGCAGCGCTTGGCCTGGTGTTGGGCCCCGTCGCCGGGGCGCCCGCACAGGACTTAGAAGCCCGCTCAGACCCTTTCTTCTTCTTCTCACCCGTTGAGCCCTTCTCCAACCAGCTGGCGAGACGGGATCGACGGTCCCTCATGGTCCGCTCCGACAAGTTCTTGCAGAACTGGCAGTCCTTCTCTACATGAGTCTTGTCCCCATGAAGACAGTAGAGGCATCGCGAATGTTCGTCCTCCTTAAACACATTCTGCAGCCCGCATCCAGGGCAGCTGCGAAACAGCTTGGGTCCGGGTGACGAACTCGCGTCCTGGACCATCTCGAAGAAGGCCGCAAATCTTCTGGAATCCTCCAAGAGGTTGACTCGACGAAATCTTCACCCTTGAGGGGCGTAGGAAAATCCTGCAACGGGTACCCGTTAACGGGAGTAGAAACGGTGGAGATTGAGGCTCGAATAACCGAAAAAATGTGAAAATTCACCTGAAAAAGCACGAAACACGCAGCAAAAGCCCGAGAGCTAAGCACGAGGACTCCCAACACTTGAACGTGCGGTAAAAATCTGAAGATGGCTGCCAGAGGCGGGGCTTAGGGAGATGGCAGTCATTGGCTGTGGTCAGTATGACGCAGAGATCAGTGATTGGTTACTACTATGAAAGACAGATCAGAAACGAAACTGATTTTTCTTTACCGAGGATTCCCAGCCTGACGACGGGGAATATTCATGAGCATGTGAATCCATGCCAGACCCCATGCTGGAGAAAGTCACATGAACTTGGTTTGCCCGAAAATACCAGTAAAACATGCAAAGTCAATAAAGGATGTTACAAAAATGTTTGAGTGATCCCTAGTCTCCCAGGGCCTTACACACACAGGCATCCTCTTTCACCCACGCATACATCCCCTCTCACATTCATTCACCAAACAGGCATGCACCCACCCAATCATAACCATATACCTTCTCTCACTTACACTGGCACCCACCCAGAAATCAATCTTGCTTTCTCTTGCTTTTTTTTCTCTCTCTCTGTCTCTCCCTCTGTCTCTCCCTCTGTCTCTCCCTCTGTCTCTCCCTCTGTCTCTCCCTCTGTCTCTCCCTCTGTCTCTCCCTCTGTCTCTCCCTCTGTCTCTGTTTCTCTCTCTGTCATGATGCCTACCCCCGGGCATCCGGATCAAGCCCATCAGCCCCGGGAGCAGGCATCCAGACATTTACAAAAACCCCAGCAGCCCCAGCTGGGGGCTGTCTGGGTTCAGTCCTGGCGACGTAGGCACCAGGCTCATAATAAAAATCAGTCCTGGCGCCATAGGCGCCAGGCTCATAGACATTACTTACCTCATGCAGACCATGCTGCAAATAAATCCAAGCCAATGTGAGGCCTGGATGGGACTATTTTACTACAGGGACTATTTTTTACTCGGGTGTGGTCCTGGGGAACTTATTTCCTGGGACTACTTTGGAGGCTATTTAAACCACGCCCGAACAGCAGCACATGCTTGAGGTTATTCTGCATCCAGCAGCGTGACTCTCACCGTGCCTGCAGCCAGCATCCAGTCTTCTGCCACGCCCGCCTCGAATCCGGAGCTCCTAGAATAAAGAGGAAGAAAAGGACAAGGTTAGAAAACGAACTTATTTCAAATTCCTCACCTGATTCCGGATCTATTTCATCTCCCGACCTGGAAAGTACATCAGTCCTGCACGCGTCGCTTCGCCAGCTCCAGCACGGCGCCATACTCAACAGTTCTCATAGCATCTTTCGATCCGGCACTGTCTGCATCATTTCTTCGCCGTACTCCGGCACCTAGGGGCACAAGAACAACAAGGTGAGCCAAGGGAATCAACAAATACCTCTTACCACCATAAACTTAACTGATTTACCACCGGCGGTATTATTCTCCATATCTTCATATGCCGCATCTGTAAAGAGGGAGAAAAACAACACATTAACGCATGCAATAGTTACCAGAAAGCGTTGGGTAACACAGACTCTTACATGAACGCCAGCAGCAGCTACGAGACCTTCTTCTCACAAACTCAGTTGCAACTTAAGGAAGGAAGGGGACAAGAGTGAACATCGAGCACATTGAACTCTCTGAACTTGATACTTACCAATCCCGCCTGGGACTTCAGAGTCAATGCTTACCGGAACTCTCCCAACGCCTTCAAACCAGTGAAGTAACTGGTATCTACGCGCCCCTGCAAGACACGCAGGATGGAGAGCTCATCTTTTACAAACATAAGGTGAGGTTACTAAGGGGATATCGGAGGTGATTAGTGGGGGAGAGCGAGAACAGTTGGGAGGCCATCACTAAAACCCACAGGTGGCTAATCCCTGTCTCCACTTGCAGGAAAATACTTCTTCTGGTCCAGCAGACAAGACTAGGCGGGCCAGTCCAGACAGTCATCTCTGCACTACGCATCACGTTGACGGAGACCGCAGCTGTCCGGGTCCGATCGACACCTCTGTGGGGTCCAGGTGAGCGTAACTCTCTCTTTCTGTCTCTCTCTGTCTCTCTCTGTCTCTCTCTGTCTCTCTCTGTCTCTCTCTGTCTCTCTCTGTCTCTCTCTGTCTCTCTCTCTCTCTACCTCGCCTCCCCTCCCCTCCCCTACCCACTCACCATTCACTCACTCACCCATAAATCTCTCACGTCCACTTGCACTGCATTCTCCACACAGGAACGCACCCACCCAGAACATTTAAACACACACCATCACATTCCTACTCATTCACCCACCACTCACTGACCCATACACCTTCTCTCGCATCCACTCAAACTGAATTCTCCAAACAGGCATGTACCCATGCAGAACATTGAAGCACACTATCACATCCATACTCATTCACCCACTAGTCAGGTCACTCATACACCTTCTCTTACATCCACTCTCACTGCATTGTGTACACATGCACACACACACACCCACCCACCCAGAAAATTCAAAACACACACACTATTACATTTCATCTCATTCACCCACCAATCACTGACCCGTAGCAAATACATACATTTGACATGCACTCACACATGCAAAATACACATCACATTTTTAAAAAGCCTTCTTGCCTGTTTTTTCAGCTTCGGTCTGTCGCTCTAGTTCAGCCTCGGCTTCTCAGGGAGAGCTTCCTGGTTCCTGTATATAAGCCGCGAGGAAGCCGGAGAAGGGGTTGGAGCTGAACGTGGCATGTGACACGTGCCACATGTCACGGTCAGCTCCAACGCCTACTGAGCGCGTCCTTCTCGTGCTGGGTGAAGGCCGCGCTGGGGCACCATCAGACCTGGTGGCGGGGCCCCCGCACCGCAGGGGCTGCGGGGATCCCGCTACTCCAGGAGCATATGTTTTACAGGGATCATTCAAGAAAAGCGCAAACTCCTACAATGGCCCCTTTTTAAGTTGCAGTTGGGCTTCAAAGTACTTGTACAGGGTTCGGAATTGAGATTCAAAGAGGAGGAGCAAAAATCAGCTCCTGGGTGTCCCGCATCGCACAGTAGACAGGAGCTGCCACTGGGGAACCAGGAGCGAGTACTGAGCACACCACAAATCCAACTTCCACTCGAGATGCACACTTAAGCTTTTTGTCCATTATGCATGATTCATTGGACCTCATTACGACTATGCCGGTCTGGAAACAACGGTGCCGGTAAGCTTACCGACACTGTTGTTTCCGGACTGGCATATTACAGGTCTGCACGCCGGAGCCGCTGTGCCCGACAGGTAGAACCCTGCCAGACACAGCGGCCACGGTAAGCAGACCGTCACAGAAGCACAGGCACCGGTATGAACGGTGCCGGTACTTCTGTGGTCCCCACTCCCATAGAGTCCTAGGGAAATGGGGAACAACACAGTTACTGGCACCTGACTTTCCAGCAGCCGGGGTCTTAATATCCCAGATTTACCGGCAAGCCAGGTGCCGGTAATGGTTTACGGGTACGGCGGCTACATGCCGGTTCTACCGGCACCATTACGCCTGACACGTAATGAGGGCATTATGTTTATATGTGTACTAGATTTGCCCCAATTCTATTTATTGGCATCTCAAGTACTCCCAAGTTGATGTCACATATAAATGTTTATAAGACACCAATTGGCCTCAGAAGCCAAAAGTAGCTCCTGGTAGCTGTTGGTTTCAAGCTAACACGGCACTCCTAGGATAGAAGCAGGAGCTAAATACCTCCCAGCTCACCTTCATTTTGAGCCCTGTTGTAGGAACATATATGCTTGGGTTCCTAAGTGGGGTTGTCCGCGTGTAATTGTACAAGTGGTTTGGCAATGGAAGGCAGATGGGGTCCCCATTGTAGCATGTTGTCAAATGTCTTTGTCAGTTTAAAGATGCTGCGATCATTGCAACTGTTCTATCTGCTGGTCTTTCACCTCCCTCCCCAACCCTCTTGATACTGTATGTTTTTGGCTGTTGAACACATAACTCTTTTACTAAGTTGGCCTAAAGATGTGAGGCATCCATCTCATATGTAGTTTTTTTCCACCCTTTCCATGGCAGCAGATTTCTCTGGTGGAAATTGTCCACAAGAGTGTTGTTCTGAGGTTGAGGAGACATTTCCCATAGCGTTGAACCAGCCAGTGCCCAGAGAATTAGAGCAGGGAAGAAGTTGTCCCATTCAGCCTAACAGTGTCCCAGGATCAGAGGGAGCCGGCCCCCCCAACACAGTGTTGGCCCTAGAAGCCCAAATAAGTGCCCCAGACACAAGTGTTCATAGCAATGTATACATGCAGCACCCAATTTATGATATAACGAGAAAAATATTTGTCTAAATGCAGGCTTTCAATAGTTTTTCAGGAAGCTAAATTGTAATTATGACCTTCCCTCATTGAAGGTGCTGACTTATTGTATTATGCCAAAAAAATATGTAACATGGTATTGGAGTGGGTAAGGCAGACGATGTGGCATTGATGTTTAATATGTGGATGTCACGTGCTAATGATGCTCATTTGGCTTTGACTGGGCATGTACTTCAATGGCCCACTGGTGGGAGAAAAACCTCTGTTTGGCGGTAAGGTCTTTCCCAGAGAAGCATACTGCGGAAAACAAAGCAGAGCAGTTTTCCGTTATTCTTCAAGAATGTAGCATTCCCCTGGAGCGGATCTGTTCCCTCACAAAAGACAATGGCTCAAATGTTGTGAAAGCCATCCATCTTTTTATCCTCTAAGAGAGGCATACCCGCTGTATAGGACAGTGCTTCCACCTCATTGTGACCTAAGCAATTAAAGATGTACAGTCTGTAAACAGAACTTTTGATTAAGTGCCGCTGTATTAGCACATTTTTTAGGAATAATCTTGCATTTACCACCTTGTTGTGGGAAATGCAAGCAAGGCATAATCTGCCTGAAACAAAGATGAAGATTGATGTGGTTACTAGGTGGAATAGCATTTACTAAATAGGGAAGAGTGTGTTGGAACAGGATCTTGCTGTTAATGCTGCACTCACTGCCTCCGCGCACCAAGTACAAGCCACGCACGCAGTATTCTACAGGCTCCAGATATCTTAAATGATAGTTTAGATATTTTGGAGCCTTCTTTAACTGCCACTGAAAAGCTACCTGGGAAAGCATATGTCACTTGCTCCATGGTTATACCGATCATAGCTGAGATGCAGGCAAGATTGACTGCTATAATTGAAGACCACACAGAGAGACCAGGTGGTCCCGATAATGATCATGAGGTTGTGAATATGTGTGAATTTGATGTTGCATATGCTTAGCAAGGGGCTACTCAGAATAGCCATGATTATGTAATAAGATTGCTTTGCAGAACAGTAAAATACCTTACATTCAGCGATTTGAGAGTATTGAACATCACAGTGTTTTGGTAAAGGCACAATTCTGGACGCTAGGTTCTTATCTTATGGGCTTGAAGAAGCCCTTGCAGCTGACCTGCACATTAAGAATCTTGAGCTGGAACTGGAGCAGTTTATGGGCAATATAGAATCTGGCAGAGGAGATTTTGAGTGCGGGCCTCCACCGACCCAAAAAGAGAGACTGATTTATGGATGCTGATTTCAAAAAACAAAGTGCTGACAAAGCAAAACTAAAAACCATTTCAGAATTGGATGCATACCTAGATGAGGACACAAAGAATGCTCCACCACCCTCCCAGTCATGCGCCACACCTAGAGAGATCGATGAAGTATAGCCATACCTCACTTTAGGCAGTTCTGTGAAAGACACCCCTTGTGAGACAATCTGGAAACACCACCCCAATAAATGGAACTATGTAGACTAACCATGCTTCACCCAATATAGTTATGGTAGACCAGTCACACATCACTTCCAGAAGGTTTGTGAAGGCCAACCATGCGTCACTTTAGCTGCCAATTTTACAACGTGCTGAAGCACAATTATACTGAATACATTTTGCTGAACAACTAGAGACCAATTGGGAGCAGCCAATCGGTTGCACTCAGAGGAACCAGTGGGGGAAGGTAGCCCTCTGAGCCTGGGGAGCTGACGGGGATGGCCTGGGTACCTCAGCGGAAGTGTTGGAAGGCCTCTGAGCGGCCACTGGATAATCAGTGAGGTCATACTTGCAGGTATAGTCTAGAATATCCAAGTCACTAACTAATCCACCCTACTTCTGCTCCTCCAACATAATTCCACAACCACTATTCATGCTTTGTTTAAGCCGCTTTTGAAGTCGCTGTTTGCTGTCGGCTCCGGTTGGCTCCTGAGATCCTGTTGGGAAAGAGCGAGCGAACGAGCGTGGACACTCCCCCATTTCCCAGGAGTCAATACATATTGTGAAAGCACTCGTTTTGCGCACGCATGCTTTGTTTAGGCTGCTTTTGAAGTCGCGGCTTGCTGTCGGGTCCGGCTGGCTCCTGAGATCCTGTTGGGAAAGGTACGACGTCAAGCCGGAATTCACAAATTGATACATGGATTTACTATGGACATGGTCAATAGGGTTTATTAAGAGTGTATACTGCGAGTGTATACTTATTGTTTTCTGCATTACTTTCAGAGCGAGCGAGCGTGGACACTCCATTTCCCAGGAGAGTCTACATATTGTGAAAGCACGCGCTTTGTTTAATCCGCTTTTGAAGTCGCTGTTTGGCTGGTTGGCTACAATGCAAAGCGGCATATCACCTGGGATATTTGTTTCCATTGTATGAGTGGTACATGAGAGGTGTATGTATTATAATCCCCTCTCTTCCCATTGTTGTGTAAAGACGATTGTGAAGCCCAAAAGCTCTAAAGGTATGATGAGTTGTTCTGTGCTTTAAATAATACTATGTATATCAATACGCCTGCGTTGCTGGACGCTGGTACAATGACGCTCTGGCACTTAGCTCTGGCAATTGCATGTGGTCACTGTTTTTGGTAAGCTTCTGGTAAGCTTACTGTGTGTTTTCGCAGTATATAACCATATATTTCCCTTTGCACATAGCTAAATAGCTACTAGGTAACTGGGTGTTTGAGTGAGTGGCTGAGATGTTTTATATTCTATATATTCTATAACTGCTCTATTTTGTTCCACACCTCCATAGTTCAAGCCCCTCATTTATACTATGAAGTGACCTAAAGTGAGTTTAGTTGTGCGAGTTGTAATATGGATGACAGGGAGTCTGAGCTTGCTTCTCATAGAGCACTTTGCAATAGGAGTATCTGTATACCTAAAGTGATTTCGATCACTAATAACCACATGACAGCATATTACTCACCTTTAGCCAGTGACATCAAAAACATCTTCTGCAATGAGTGATTCAGAGAAAGCAGCCACAAGAGAATTGGTTAACAATTTAACACATGAACTTGGTTGTATCAGTTCTAAGTTGCTTAGTGATGCCATTTGCAGCAAGTCTGATGTGACTCCGATGGCTCCGGTGGCACCTATAACTTTTATAGAAGGAGGTATAGCAGAGTTGCCACCTAATATATTGGTGCTCCCTCATTTATATTTAAGCCGATGGATGTGAAATCGGATGAAATAGTAGATAAACCCCATGAGTCGCGAGGTAATATGAATACACACATTGCATTGGTACATAATGAGTCGCTTGGGCGGCTATCTGCGGCTAGTATTAAAATTGATTTAGCTAGCTCTATGTTAGAAGACCATGACAGAGAATATATGGGCAATAACATAGAAATGTCTTTTGTGGTCTCGGTGTCTACTCCATATTTATTGTCTCCCCCACTAGTAGTACCCAATGACGAATTACATATTAATTCTCAGCCGTTAACTCCGATTTTTAAGTTTGAATCCAAGTTTTACCCTATTGGAGAGGAAGGTAAGGGAGGTACATATATCAGTACAAACAATATTTCTAAGATGACCATGATACCTAAAGCAATTAGAGTCTGAAATGAAAGTTCCAAAGCTAAAATGAGTGAGGATAGCATGTCTTCTGATGAAATGTTTCAGGCGTTTGAGAATTTGTTGACCACATTGGTGAATACATGCGAGAGGCTCGAAACAAAATTAGATGTTCAGACGTTATTAATACATAAAAGCTTAAGAGCGAAAAATCGCTCTGTATGTCATAGAAGTACAAGTACAAGCATGTCCCTACATCGTGTATTGGAGCCTGCTACAACTTTTGTTTTAATGCTTGATAAGGCCAAAACAGCCGGAGTGAAACCTTCTAGAAATAAAATGGGAAAATTACCCCCTGTGAACTATGCCTTCATGTACAGCAAGAAAACTTATTTGTGAAAAAAATATACCACCCCTAAACATAAAAACGGCTAGAAAAAGTGTCTGTGGTTGAAGCTGTGGGGCCCGAGGGCATCCTAGAGCAAGTTGAAAACCATTTTTGAATTACCTACACCAGGAATCAGTCCTCAGATATCTAATGTGACTAAGTCTAACAAAATAGTTGAACCACTGGCCATTAGTCTCAATCCTGTGATCTCGAAAAGGCTGCATATGGATTGTAATAAAGAGGGCCCAAAGAATATACCTCAGTATTCCCAATGAACTTGAACTAATCTGAAATATTTTGAATCCAAATACTCAAGAATTAAAGAATCCTAAAATGAATATTGTGGTAGACAACGGGCCTAATTATAAGGCCTTAGCAATTCCTACAGCTTTTTTTGTGACGGGCTACAGCTTCCATTAAATTGTGGTGCAGTTATGAATATTTTTCAGGCTATTGTACCACTAATGGTCACCTCAACTCAAGATATTGAACTTGTAGATCCGGATGAACTTGTAGATCAATATATAAATAAGTTACTCACTTTAGTGACTAACATACTCTTAGTCCATAATCACCATTCCTCCATACTGTATGGGCGTCCCTTCCAAGGGACGAGAGAAAACCTTTTTCACCAGAGAAAACCTTCTACCCCTTTAAATTTAGAGGCGTGCGGGGGTGCAGCCCAGGGAACATGCGCTGCCCTGACCCCACCCTCCGGCGCCAGACCTCAGTCCCCATTGACGACAATAGATTTAACATTGCCTAATGACACCAGTATTTGTAGGGGGGAGGTTGGTGGGACGTGTGGAGGAAAGGGGACTATGGACTAAGAGTACCTAAGTCACTACGTTGAGTAGAACAAGTTACTTTCTTACCTGGTAACTTTCTTTCAATGGGATGTTCCTGCGACGTATTCCACGTCTCTGACAGTAATGTCCACAGCTGTGCTGCATCAGAAAATTTTTCGGCGTCGGTGTCCTGCATCGATGACGTTGATACGCTGTCCCTCAAGGGCCACCGCTGAGAGCCGACGTCACGGGATGTTATATGTAGGACGCACGATGCCCATAGCCTCAGTTGTAGTTTTTTCCCCAGAATGTGTGGCACCAATCTTCTGCCAGTAGGACTACAGAAAGCCTTGCGGAAACATAAGCTGCAATCGCATAAGACATTCTGTAGAGGGGCAGGCTGGGGGGTTCGATGTGGAATACGTTGGAGGAACATCCCATCGAAAGAACGTTACCAGGTAAGAAAGTAACTTGTTCTTGGAAGGGATTGTGTCCTCCGACGTATTCCACATCTCTGACAGACTCCCAAAGCAGTACCAACGTATGGAGGTGGGAAAAGAATTTAGAATTTTAGAATGCCCAATCAAATTGCAGAATAGAGGACTACCTTACCAAAGGCCAAATCTTGCCCATGGATAGAGTCCAGGGAATAGTGCTTTACAAAAGTATGGACAGAGGCCCATGTTGCTGCTTCACAAATGTTAGGAATTGGAACACCCCTCTACAGAGCAGTAGAGGCAGCCACACCCCTAGTAGAATGGGCCTGTAAGCCGACCGGAGGGTCCTTACCCGTAAAACGGTAACATTCAAAGATCGTCAAAATGATCCATCTGGACAAGGTCTGCTAAGAAACAGCATGACCTAAACGCCTTCCAGTGTATCCAGCAAAGAGCTTATCGTCCGCTCTGACCCGGGACATCCGTGAGAGATAGAAACTCAAAGCTCTCCTAGGATCCAACCTATGGAGCCTCTCCTCTTCCTTAACAGGATGCGGAGGAGGATAAAACACCAGAAGAATTACCTTCTGGCTCAAATTAAATTCTGAAACAACCTTCGGAAGAAAAGAAGGACGAACCCTAAGGACAACCCTGTCCTTCTGGAACACCGTGAAAGGTGGCTTGGCGGAAAGTGCCTGCAACTCACTCACTCTGTGAGCGGAAGTAACCGCAACTAAAAATACAGTCTTAAAGGTCAACAGTCTCAATGGGGAAGAATGTAAGGGCTCAAACGGAGCTCCCATTAGGAATTTTAGAACCAAGTTCAAATCCCAACCCGGCACCTGGAAAGGTGACGGTGGAAACACATTAGTTAGCCCTTTTAGAAACTGAGAAATCAAAGGAATCTTAAAATAAGAACACTCCTCAGACGAGCGCTTAAATATTGACAGCGCCGCCAGGTAACCCTTAATGGTACCCACTCGCAGGCCGTTGTGGGCTACTGAAAGCAAAAAAGAACCACAGGAATTGAACACTGAAAAGGATCCACATTCTTTTTTAAACATTTTTTTATTTTTATTTCTTTTTATTGGTTTAAACAAACCTTTAAAGAAAAAATAACATCACATTCAATTATTCATAAAAAAGAAATCACAATTAACAAATAAAGCAAAGATAAGCAGAGGATATCACAGAATAAAAATATATAAACAATTAAAATAATAAAAAGTAATGAGAAGAAATGAACAATGAATTGGGCAAAGTGCATCATTAATCGCAAGCCAATATTTAGGTCAATTTTTCGTGCGATTTGGCTAGTTCATCTTCAATGTTTTTAAGGAGAAATGTCAGGGCGTTTGTTAGTTTATTATTTATCTCTGTAAAACATTCCACCCACCATTCTTCCATGGTATGAAGAGGTTTATTTGCTACAATTGTGCTAAAACAGTGTCGCTCTTCTCGTGGAGAAAGCTTCACAAGTTAAAACCAGATGTTTGATATTCTCTTCAAAATGGTCACAGAATCTGCATTTTGGGTTCAGCTTCTCATATTTGCTCCATCGTCTAATTACTTCTTTTGTCTTAAATTGATTTAGCCTGAATTTCATAAGTAAAAGTTCTCTTTTGTTTGTCCGGACATTTTTCAAGATATTTATTGTAGGCTTTCCCTTCGGAAGGAACGTCCTTCAAGAGCGAATATTGAGTTCTATTTGTGCAGGTGCTGATCCAATCAATTTCCCACAACTTTTTTTTTTTACAGCATCTGGATTTCCCATCAGAGTGATTACATCACTATTTAAATCCATTAGAATTTGGTGACATTGATTTATCCAGGCCGAAAAAACTGTTTTTGATTGTTTGGCAACCAATTTGTGTAGAATTTTCATTTGCGGTGCACCATTTGGCAAGATTATCTTGCGAAAAATTGACAAAGTGTTCCATATAACTTTTGCATTTATTGAGATCAGTCCCAATTCGTACCTTAGTACAACTGCTGACAATTCTCTACCAACTTTCAAAATTCTGCCCCAAAAGATATTATCCCACAGACTTGCAGGGCATCCAAAGGCAGTTTCGGCGCCATAAATTATAGCAGCCACCGCTTTTTGTTTGTTAAGTTTTAAAGTCGGAACCAATGAAAACTTGCCATATTTTGTATCTAAGGCCATAGCTTGGGCACTTAACTGACGACATTTTGATTTTGTTTTCTCAACCCAAGTATGATCATTTATGTCAGAGTTTAGCCACATGCCCAGGTATTTTACCTGTTTTACCTGTTGTAGTGGTTCGCCGTCAAGGCGCCAGTTGAATTTCTTAGATGTACCTTTAGTCAACTTTTGTAATGTTAAAATGACAGACTTACTTGGATTTATCTGTAGACCATTAGTTTGGACATATTGTTCCAGCACGTGCAGTTTCCTTTGTAATCCAATGGGTGCAAGGTCCATTAGGACCAAGTCATCTGCATAAAGGATCCCATTTAAAGCAGAGTCCATTATTTTCGGGTCAAATCCTTTTGCTTTTCCAAGTGCTTCACCGATATCAGAGATGAAGGCATTGAATATTATGGCCGCTAGAGGACACCCTTGTTTGACTCCACAATGAGTACGAATGGGTTCCGATAGAGTTCCACTTGCATCCAACCGAATATAGATCTTAGTATCGGTATGTTTGGAAAATTCAAGCTTTTTAATTTTGTCCAAAGGATTTCTCTGTCTATGCTATCAAAAGCATGAGACAGGTCAACAAATGCAATGTACACTTTAGTTTTTTTCATAATCATGTCCATTTTTATTAAATTGATAAGTATTAAGTTTAGGCAGCAGCCAACACCCTTCAAAAATCCACTTTGTCTGGCATCAATACGATTGGTTAAAACTAACCATTCCATCAATTTATGCTGAAGTTGTGTTGCATAAATCTTACCTATTACATCTAGCAAGGCAATAGGCCTATAATCCTTTGGGTTGATCGATTGCCCTTTTTAAATATTGGGACAACAATGGCTTTTTCCACGACACAGGGGTGATACCTTCCATGGCGATTCTATCAAACTGTACCTTACAGAAATCAGCCCAGGCTTCTGGATCAGATTTTAGCATGGCATTTGTTATGCCATCTGGACCAGGTGCTCGAGAGTTAGAAAGTTTTTTTGATGTCTGATAAAATTTCTACCTGATCAAACTGAATATCCTAAGAAGAGAGAACATGTAGCGGAGGGTCAAGAGTGTTTCCCTTTTTTGAGACCAGGATTGAAAAATGCTCAATCCATTTTTTTTCAGTGACCATGTTCTTGTTTGATGCTCTCTGTATTCGATTCATTGTTGATAATTGACCAGAAATCTGCAGAATTTTTCTCTTTCATGGACTTCATTATTTGTTCAGCATCATGTTTTTCGGTTAGAGCACGATGTGCTATCAGTCAATTCTTATAGTTTTGTTTCATCATTTTCCTCATCTTCAGCTCGTCCATTTGAATGACATTTTTTAATTGTCGCAGGGCCCTGCGCATTTCTCTTTTCCTCATGACAATTTCAGGGTTGTAAATATGAGAGTATTTTTGAGACTGAATACCACTCGGATTTCTCAAAATCTTATATTGTTCTAACAGGGGGGTATAATCTACACCCAACAAGTCAAATTGTTTCTCAATCATTTTTCAGTATATTCACCTGTTGTGAATTAAGTTTTAATCTGTTACCACTACAGTTGGGAATTATATTCCAATTCCATGTTGTTGAAAACGATTGTTGTGGCATTTCAAGATGCGCTACGATCATATTGTGATCACTGACTTGTGTGTTAAGCACTTCAAAATTTATAATCCGTAATGATCCATTTTCAGATACAAAAATGTAGTCCAAGATGGAGTTTTGTTCATTTCTTTGCCAGGTTGGTTTGGCAGGTATGTCTCCCTCGACATTACCATTCAGCCAGGAGATTCTCCGTAAAGTTAGTTCTTAGGTCCAATTTTGTATCAAATTCTGTTTCCTTGAGAAGTTATTATTACCTATTTCTATAAAATCCAAATTAAAATCCCCACATATAATCAGACCGGCACTGGTATCTTTAATCATCAGTTTGTCAATTATAGCCATAATTTGTTCAACAAAGGACAATGTTCCAGCTTTACTATGATGCCAAAACAAATTTATGACAAAAAGTGTCAGATGTTTATTGTCATTATTAATGTTCCTTGTGATGGTAACAACTTGAATATAAGATATGTTGTTATATTTCATCAGCCTCCAACCAGAGGCTTTTTTCACAAGAGTGAGGATGCCTGCGCTTGGACGTCCTTTAATCCCTTTAATAGCAGGATTGAATGCTATTTCATAATCCTCTGTAATAGGACAGATGTCTAACCAAGTTTCTTGCAGGCATATTATATCTATCTCATTTACCCATTTATCTTTGAAGTTATACAAATGAGTAAAGCCTCTTGTATTCCACGAGCCAATGGCTAGGCCAACATTTTTCGGCTTCAATAAACATTAACTTCGGCTATTGTTCGCTAAGGTTGCTGCTAACCAATTCCACATGTTATGAGGCACTTTGTACTCTTCACTTCTTTTTTTTGAGGGATTTGATGAGTGTTTTTTACTGTAATTCGAATTAGCTCGGATTGTTTTGCTTTTTAATTATTAGTATGTTCATTTCGAAGCATATTGAATTGTTTGTAGTCCACTTTCCAACTTTCATCTGTCATTATTTGCGAATTTGACTGACTCATTTGGAACTTCATTTCGCTGACATTCAGTCAAAGGGACCTAATCATTTGATTTTTTGGTCAGAATGTTACTATCTACTTCGATAATGTCAAAGCCGCAAGGTAGTAGGGCTGCAGCACCTTGTAGTAGAGTTTCACACACAACTCTGGAAATTACATATAAAAATACTCTATCCAAAGCAATATCATCCTTGAATTCCACAGCCTGAATATCACTGGACTCAATAGTGCGTAACACAGGAACATGATGGAACAGACTTAAGACATTTTTTCTGTTCATTATGAGTCCATCCTGAATATTCAGAATTCTTTCAAAGCTTAGGCAGTATTTTGCCTTTATTTTGTTGATATTTTTTTCACCATTAGTATTGGCATTATTTCCTTGGGCTTTAGAGAAGTCTCCTTTCGCTTTACGGGAATTACGATCTGCAGGCACATTGTTGGTTACGAATTTTTGTATAGAAAATAATTTGTCCTCTTCGAATATTCTTTCTGCATCAGCTGGTTTATAACTCAAAGCCATATTCATTTTTCGGTCGATGTTACCTTGGCTTAACGACATAGATAGAAATCTTTTCCTTTTTTCGTCTAAGGTTTTAAACGGGCTCACTATTTCTTCGTATGAGTCAGAAGTAGGCTTTTTTGGTTCAAGCACCCATTCACAAAAATGCCCAGATACTGATTCATCTTCTTTCCTTGTTGGATCGATGGACTCAATCGATGTCTTAGACTGAGCCAGGTCAATCTCCGCATTTTCCTTATCACATCCCATTTTTTTCACTTCCTGTGGATCTTCATACGTTGAGAGATTCATCAGAGTCTCAATGTCAGCTGCTTCAGACTCCATTACAGAGTCATGATATGGAATGGAAGGTATAGACGTTTCATTTTGTGTTTCAAGATCTTGCAAGGGCATTCTTTTTTGTTTTTCTTTATTGACATATGCATCCGGGATATTTTTCAAAGTATCGCAGTTGTTGGCTGATACATTAACAGTAACTGATTTCAAATTACTTAAGAAAGCTCGAGCCCCATTTGTTATTTTTCCTCTTTTTTGATTTTTAGATTTCTTTTTTTGCAGAACTCCTTTTAGAACTTGCTTTGAGTTATTTTTCCCGAATATATCGAAAAGCATGTTAGGTGCTTCTACATTTTTTTCTTGCAAATCTCTGATCTCACTTGAAGCATCTTTTGTTTTATCATTTGTTGTTTTTTTTTGTACCAAGATCTTCATTTGCGCTGACATTAGTGCATGTTTTGGGCTGATCTTCAATGCCATTTCGTACATCATTTATTTCTATTATTTCAATTATGTCTTCTACCTGAGGTTTTCCCAAGGTTCCAATATTTCTATTTTCACTCTGTTTGGCTTTTAAGGTACAAACCCGCTCTTTTGCTGAATCGTTCTTGTCCTTTTTACATCTATCCAGCCTTTTCTCTTGCAGACCATCCACTAAAATCTCGTGCTCAGCCCTAGGTGCAGTAAAGGATTCTTCTGACAGAGGGAGGCACCCTTGCCATATTTCTCCTATATCCTTTTCTGCAAGTACTGTTAGAATTTCTTTATCCTTTTCCAGGAATGTGCAGTCTTTCTTTTTGGATACCTGTTCAATAGTTCCGCACTCAAAATTCGGTTGCACTGTTGGCAGATGGTATTTCTCCATAATGGTAACTTTGCAGTTGTCTAAATTAGGGCTGCTATTTTTACCATCATTTGAGGCAGGTAAGTGTGGTTTATTAAAAAGCTTCAGCGCTTCGAGCAACTTCTGCTATTAATTTTTTATCCTCACGTGAGTTGTGATTGGCGTCTAAGATTAATTTCAGAAAGTTGGCATTTTGAGTCTTATCTTGTTTTTGGTTGTCCTGACTTCTTTGTTGTTCGACTTCCATGTTAGCAACTTTAGTGTTTAGCAAGGCTATTAGCGTAGTTAGGTCTTTAATGTTTCCATCCATTTGTTCATATAATTTGAGGTACGGAGAAAGTACAATGTTCATGGAGGACATAACCATTGTTTGGGTGTCCGGTATTTTTATTCCAGATACGCCCTTTTCCTTTTGTGAATAGGATGTTTTCTTTTTCCCATACCCACGTCTTATTTTAGGAAAAGGTCTTTCCATTAAAGACGAATCATCAGAATCAGAAGTACAAGAAGAAGATGATGTAGATGAAATATTTATTTTTTCATTTGCGGAAGCCGAAATTTCGCTTAGACCTTTGCTATGCGTTTGATTTTTGTTTTTGGTCGCTGTGAATCTTATTGGTGAATGAAGTGTATATGACTGATTTGGAGTTCTTGTTTGAGAACAGGCTATTTCGCCCGAAAGGCTATTTCTGCCTCTTTTTCTTTTGCGTGCGGGGCTATGAGATATTATAGTTGTGTCAAGGTCTGCCGAGAAATTCTTTATTTCAAAATGTTCAGTATATGCATCGTCATGAGGTAACTGCTGTGTCATAACGCCTCCTTTATGTAATGTGGTTAGACTCTTTTGTTTATTGTTAGTCTGGTTGTTGAAATCAAAATTCATTTTTAATAGATCTTTAAAAAGTTTACCTGCCTCACTAATAGAGTGCCTTCTTTCATAGTTCGATATACCATGATTTTTGGTAAGCGGTTGCTGATCCAATATGTTGCAATTGCCAAATTGGGGTTGTTCATCATCACATATTTGTAATGGAATTTTTTCAGTCGTGTGCTATGTTCCAAGTCCAAATCCGACTTGGGTCCGCTCGCCACACATTCATTCTCCAGATTGAGGCAGAGTATTCAGTTTGTTATCTCCATTTGTACATTGCACAATTTTTCCAGCTAAAACTCGGAATTGAGGAAAGATCTCTGCTGGTACCATTTTTTTAGTTTCTGTATTACCATCAATTGGAAACTCGGAACACAAATAATATTTACATTCTTGGACTCCATCTTTAATGGGAGCGCTAGGTACAGGCACAATACCAGTGGGGTATGGAGATTTGTTTGTTTTAGTTGTTTTAAAAGTTTCACTTTCAATTTCCATTTCAGCTTCAGTAATAAAGCAATCATTATCACCTTCGTTGATAGAATTATTGACCAAATCAGCACCGTTCTCACCATTCTCATTCTCATTCCCGTTCTCAAACTGCTCATGCTCACCAAAGGTGCAGCGCTCATCAATCTCACCAGACTCACCAAACTCGCCATTCTTACAACACTCCTTCATACAATCCTGCATACACTGTTGCATACAAGTCACGGCGCTACCGCCTACTAATGAATGCATTTGAAAAGCATTTGATAAATCCGCAGTATTTGAAGCTGTTCTTATGTCAACTGAATCATTTTTATCGGCTCCTATTATATGTGCCGAAGTTTTCCTTCTTACCGCGGGTTTGGAAGAACTACCTCCTCCTCGGCGAAGGCCTGATCGGTTCTGAGGCAGGTTGATTGCTTCATTATTTTCCATCAGAATAGTTAAAGGACCCGCACTTGATTAAAAAAGCAGGCGGGAAAAACAACCAAAAAATGAAAAAGCACACCAGCGTGGTCAGCGGAACCAAAGGACCAAAGGCACCAAAGACACTCAAGACTCAGTGCCGACTCTGCGCCGCTCCGCGGGTGCACTGGGTTTTTGAAGAGTATAGCTCCGCCTCCTGGCTGACAAGGAGCTAAAGGAAGGACTCCAAAGGAACAGAAAAACGAAAAGCAGAGTGCCTCCAAGACACTCAAGACTCAGTGCCGACTCCACGCCGCTCCGCGGGTGCACTGGGTTTTTGAAGAGTATAGCTAAGCCTCCTGGCTGACAAGGAGCTAAAGGAAGGACTCCAAAGCAACAGAAAAACGAAAAGCACAGTGCCTCCAAGACACTCAAGACTCAGTGCATTCTGTACCCTGCACCAGTCGCAGAACTTTCTCCAACGGCAATAGTACAGGGATTTTGTTGCTGGCCTTCTGGCCGAAAGCAACACCTCCATCACGTCTTCGGGGAGGTCCCAATCCTTGTACCTCAACCTTTCAGATATCAAGCATGAATGTTGAGTGACTTGACCTCTGGATGGAGAACCCTCCCTCCCGTGAGAGCAGATCATCTCGGTAGGGAAGATGGCGTGGAGGGCAGATGGACAGGTCTAGAAGGTCCGGGTACCACGCTCTCCTGGCCCATGCCAGAGCAATGAGGATCATTCGGGAACCGAACCTCCGCAACACTTGCGGATGACAGGGACTGGAGGAAACACGTACAGGAGTGGGAAGGACCACTCCACTAGGAACGCGTCCCCTAAGGCTCCTCTTAGAGCAAATTCCCGCGAGCAGAACCTTTTGCACTTTCGGTTGACACTGGTGGTGAAGAGATCCACTTGTGGGGTCCCCCAAAGGGCGAAGATCTCCAAAAGAACTTCCTGAGGCAGCTCCCACTCGTGAGAGACCGTGCTCTGCCTGCTCAGAGCGTCCACCGCCGCGTTTTTGTTTCCGGCCAGATGAACTGCCAAGACCGAAATTTTCTGCTGGATGGCCCAGAACCAGAGCTGCATCGCCTCTCTGCACAATGGGAGTGACCCTGCCCCCCCCCCTTTTTGTTGAGGTAGTGCATTGTCACTGTATTGTCCGTCATAATCAGGACATTTTTCCCCCGCACAGATGGCAGAAAAGCCGTCAGGGCTAGCCTGACAGCCCGCAGCTCTAACAGATTGATGTGGAGTATGAACTCTGATGGAGACCAACCACCGCTGACCGTCAACTCGTTGGCATGAGCTCCCCATCTCGTCACCTCCGGCCAGGGTAGCAAAATGGTGCACCCCTCATCAGATTGCCTTTGACAGCCCACCACAGAAGATCCTGGGCGACCGAGGGCGGCACCTGAACAGGATCCGACATCCTGCCGGAGGACTGCGACCACTGCATCTGGAGAGCCCACTGCAGAGATCTCATCCGCAGCCTGGATTCTGGCACCAGTAGAATGCAGGATGCCATGAGGCCGATCAACCTCACGAACCCGAACGCCGGGAGACTCTGGGCACGTTGAAACTTGTCCACCATCTGCAGAATGTGATGAGCCCTCACCTCGGGAGGCGAACACTGTCCCAGGGATGTGTCGAGCACCGTAGCGATGTACTGGAGCTGCTGGGTAGGTGTCAAATGAGACTTCTTGAAGTTGTGGGAGAAGCCCAGCTTGTGAAGGGAGTGGCAGGTGACGGACAGATGATCCAGGGTTTGCTCGGGAGAGCGCACCCTCATCAACCATTCGTCCAAGTAGGGGTAGACGTGAATCCCCCCTTTCCTGAGATACGCTGCCACCACCACCATCAGCTTGATGAAGACCCTCGGGGCGGAGTTCAATCCGAACGGCAGGACCCGAAACTGAAATTGCGAGTCGCCAACCGCGAACCTCAGGTACTTCTTGTGCTTGGGATGAATCGGCACATGAAAGTAAGCATCCTTGAGGTTGAGAGACACCAACCAATCCTGAAGTTGAAGGGCCTGGAGGACTTGAGAAAGAGTAACCATCTTTAACTTGTCCTTCCTGAGGAGCTTGTTCAAATCACGTACGTCCATGATGGGTCTAATTCCCCCGTCTTTTTTGGAATCAAAAAATAAGGGGAATACCATCCCTTTTTCCTCTCCGTTACAGGCACCAGTTCTATGGCGCCATTCTCCAGCAGAGATAGAATTTCCTGCGCAAGGAGCGGGTCCGGACTCTTCAAAGAGAGCTTCCCTGGTGGATTGTCGTGAGGCCTCTGCCGGAGAGGAAGACAGTAGCCGCGGGCTATGATCTCCAGAACCCACACATCTGAAGTAATGGCATGCCATTCTACCAGATGCTGCGCCCGCCTCCCCCCAACCGGTGAACCATGGGACATGGCCTCATGACTGAGCGGAAACAGCTGCGGCAGTGCCTGAGGGCAAAGAGGCAACAGCCCGAGTGGCTTTGGCACCTCAAGTACCGTGTTTTCCACCTCGGATACTCCTACGTTGCCCCCTTTGACTTGCAGCTCCCCTCGATCTACCAAAGGAAGAGTAGTATCGAAAGGAACCTCCCCTCCATTGCTGTCCCCTAGGACGAAAAGGCAGAAGTTGAAGTACTACAGCGTTCAATGACTTTGCTGCAACTTTGGAGGTCTACAACCTCTCAAGGCTCTCGTCAGCCTTGCTGCCAAAAAGATGGACACCATCAAAGGGCATGTTGAGAAGCCGGGACTGTACATCAGGAGCAAACCCCGACTTCCACAACCACGCAAACCTGTGCATCACGGTGCTCGCCGCCATGGACCGGCTGACACAGTCTGCCACGTCCAGACCCGACTGAACGGATTCACACATGGCATCCTTGCCATCCTGACGAGGGCAAGAAAACCATCCCGTTCCTCCCCTTCGGGAATATGCTCAGCCGCCAAAGAGACACAATTCCACAGAGTGTGAGTGAATCTTGCCAAGGCACAAACTGAGTTGGCTGCCTTTAAAGCCATACCCCCAGATGAAAATACTTTCTTTGTCAAACCATCAAATCGCTTGTCGTCCCTATCCGGAGGGATGGTAGGATATGCAGTCTGCTTCGCCAGGCCGTAGCCGCCTGCACTACCAAACTCTCCAGAGTGGGGTGCGTAGACAAGTAGCAGGGGTCGCCACTGGCTGGACGGTATTTTTTCGGTAGCAACTTATTCACTACCTGGAGACTCTGCAGAGCAGTCCAAGCCTCCACCGCCCTTCTTTGTAAAGCCATATGAAATGCCAGCACCAGTCAGTGGGTGGACCTTGGTCCAATATATCGGTCAGGTCATCCTGCAGAAAATCCACAGGTGGAGAAGACCACCCCAAGTACTCAGTCACCCTCGACATGAGACGCCTGTATGAGGACTCAGCATGTGTACCAGGCTCAGGCCTGCCAAACTGAACCTCCGGAGAGGTGTCCAGACCACTGGAACCATGCAAGGACTGAAGCAGGTCTTCCATCTGGCTGTGACCAGACAATAGGTCATCAGGAACCTCAAGAGGTACAAAACACTCCTCATCTGGCCCTTCTGCCACCGTTGAAATGTTATCCAAAGGCTGGAATAAATCTCTGGACAAAGGTACAGAAAAAGGGTCAAATACAGTCCTCACCGACTTACAGAAAGCCTTCCTCGGAGTTTAAACCATCCTCCGGGGCACCTCCGGCAAATTCTCCTCAAAAGGCGTTGAGGGCGCTGATGGATAGGCGTCGACGTCGAGCGAGGCGCCGATGACTTCGACAACGGCTTAGAGGCTGGAGCCCCGAGTGTGTCCTTCGACGGCCTTGGTGCCAACGACTACCTCAAAGCGGAAGCCTCGAGAGTCCCTCAACGGGCATGGCGCTGACAGCGTCAAAGCCTTCTTAGAAAGCCTCACAGGCTCTGACGGTCACGAGGGCATTGAGGACCTGGCACGGCTGTTACGCTCACCTGGCTCCCACAGGGGCGTCGGGTTGACCCGGACGGCTGCGGTCTCCAGCAACGTGATGCGTAGTGCAGAGATGACTGACTGGACTGGCCCTCCTAATCTTGTCTGATTGACCTGTAGAAGTATTCTCCTGCAAGTGGAGAGATGGATTTAGCCACCCGTGGATTCAAGTGATGGCACCCCCCCACAGTACTCCCCACTAATCACCTCCAAAGTGCCCTCTCAGCAATCTCACCTTATACTCTTGAAAGATGAGCTCTCCATCCTGCATGGATTGCAGGGCGCGTTGATACCAGTTAGTTCACTGGTTTGAAGGCGTGGGAGAGTTCCAGAGAGTATTGAGGAGGTTCCTGGCGAGGACCAGTAAGTATCAAGTTCATAGAGTTCAATATGTCCGATGTTCACCCCTTCCTTCCTTGTCTTGCAGCTGAGTTTGTGAGAAGATGCTCTCGTGGTAGCTGGTGGCACTCAGGTAAGAGTCTGTATTACCCGACGCTGTCCGGTAAATGTTGCACGTGTTTAACGTGTTGTTTTCTCTCTCTTTGCAGGTGCGGCACATGAATATGTGGCGAGTTATAGAATAATGCCTCCAGTGGTAAATCAGGTAAGTCTATGGTGATAAGAGTTATATTTGTTGGTTTTCTCGGCTCACCTTGTTGTTTTCTTTTGTCCCCCAGGTGCCGGAGTTCGGCGAAGAAATGATGGAGGCAATGCCGAATTGAAGGATGCTGCAAGGACTGGTGAGTATGAAGCGGCACTGTAGCTGGAGATGCGACGCGTACTGAAATTATGTTCTTTCCAGGTCCGGAGGTGAGATGGATCCGGAAACAGGTGAGGAATTCGTAAATAGTTTGTTTTCTAACCTTATCCTTTTCTTTCCTCTTTGTTTTAGGAGCTCCAGATTTGAGGCGGGCGTGGCAGAAGACTGGATGCTGACTGCAGGCACGGTGAGCGTTACGCTGCTGGATGCAGAATAACGCGAAGCGTGTGCTGCTGTTCAGGCGCGGTTTAAATAGCCTCCAAAGTAGTTCCAGGTAAGAAGTTCCCCAGAACCACGCCAAAATAAAAAATAGTCCCTGTAATAAAATAGTCCCATCCAGGCCATGTTGACTTGGACTCACTTGCAGCATGGTCTGCATCAGGTAAGTAAAGTCTATGAGCGTGGCGCCTATGGCGCCAGGAGTGATTTCTATGATGAGCCTGGTGCCTAAGGCGCCAGGACTGAACCCAAACAGCCCCCAGCCGTGGCTGTTGGGGTTTTAATAAGTATCAGGATGCCTGCTCCCGGAGCTGATGGGCTTGGTCCTGATGCCCGGGGGTAGGCATCATGACAACGGCTATGGCGATCAACCTTGTCCGATCGGGACCTTGATGACTCCTGATGATCGCGCCGACCGCCCGAAGGCGTGCAAGCGGTGGCTCTAGCTCGTTCTTTGCCGGTTTCCATCGAAGGCGCAGACGGAACGGTGCCCTGCGATTCGAAAATCGCCATCATCTCCTTGCAGAATGCGCCCCATTCCGCCGGCGATGAATGCTTGTTGGGACAAGCTACCTGCCGTCTGGCAGAGTCCTCTGACGAGGACGGGGAAGGTGACCAGTGATGGTGCTTCCGAGAGTGCCTAGAAGAGGCAGAGGAATGGCGGGACCCACTCCGAGAACGAGACCCCCCTGGACTTACGCCGACGCAGAGAGTCGCTTCGAATCGTCGGTCGAAAGCCCAACGGATTTCGACTTACAGGGTTTGGAAACCCTACCTACAGACAACTTCTTCTTCCGCAAGGCCTTCAACGTCAAGGACTGGCATTCATCGCAGTCGTCGGTGGCGTGGCTCTCGCTGAAGCACCAGAGGCAGATATCGTGCGGGTCCGTAAGGGACATTTTGGAACCGCATTCCTGACACTTCTTGAAGCCCGACTTCGGGATAGAAGACAACGACATCTCAATACAAAGTTAGAAGAACCGATTCAAAGGAGAAGAACCGAGGGGCGTCAAGATTCCGAAGCAAACACATTCGCGGATAAAACGTAACTGAGGCTTTGGACGTCGTGCGTCCTACATATAACATCCGGTGACGTCGGCTCTCGACAGAGGCCCTCACGGGACAGCGTATCGACATCATCGACGCAGGACACCGACGACAAAAATGTTTCCGAAGCAGCACAGCTGTGGACATTACTGTCAGAGATGTGGAATACGTCGGAGAACACTATCCCCTCGAAACTTATAATTACTCTTACGTCCTGTCCCCTTTGCATACTGTATGGGCCATTACAAATGAATTTAGCCTCAGGGTGGAGAGGAGACCCTCCTTAAGCAAATAGGTTCCTGAGACCCGCCTGTCCGAAAGCCGCATCAGATCTAGAGCCGGCATCCAAACAGAAGCCGAGTGAAAGGCCCAAGTGGCCGTCCTGCTTATGGCTTGCCAAGGGACTTGGCGCTGGAATGCGATGGCCGTTGCCTTGGACCGGACTGCGTGGGCATGCATGTTGACCGGGAGCGGCTTGTGCTGGACATCATACGCTTCTTTGATGGCAGAGAATATCCAGCAGGATATGGAAGCCTTAGAGGCCTGATAGCCCGGTCTTGAGAATCCGAAAGTGACAAACAGGGTGTCCGATTTTGCAGAAGCCCTTGGTCCAGTCCAAGTAGAATTTCAGGGCACGCCTGACATCCAGGCAGTGTAGCACTCTCTGTGCTTCGTCCTTGGGATCAGGGAAAAACATAGGAAGGACTATTTCCTCGTTCAAGTCGAAAGCAGACGGAACCTTGGGCAGAAATGCCAGGTGCGTCCGCAGGACTACCTTGTCCTTGTGAAAGGTGGTATATGGCTTGGAGGCAACCAGCGCCTGGATCTCGCGGACTTAATGAGCCGAGGTAAGGCCGACTAGTAAGGCAGTCTTGATGGTGACTAGCCTGATGTCAATGGATGACATTGGCTCGAACGGTTTGTGCGCCAGTGTGCCCAAAACTACGTTAAGGTCCCACACCGGGTGCAGTCTCTTCTGACGGGCGGGTAGAGCCTTGCGAGACCCATCAGATGTTTCTTGACTATATGGTCTGAGGAGGAGAAAATGCTCTCCTCCGAGTTCTTGTAAGCCCCAATGGCTGCAAGGTATGTGCGGCAGGTGTCCACCTGCACGCGTGAATGAGTGAGTTGCGCCAAAAAGGAGAGCATGTAGTCCAAAGTGCATGCCAAGGGGTCGATTCCCTTGGAGTCTGCCCATTGGCAGAATCTGGTCCATTTGCTTTTGTACTGGGCCCTGGTAGCTTTGCTCCAGGCGCCTTGTATGATCTCCAGATTGGCCTGTGAGAGGCTAAAGTGCCAAAGCGTTACCTGCTCAGGTACCACGATGTGAGGGCTAGTTTCCCTGGTGCAGGATGGATGACTCTGCCCGCCTGCTGTGCCAGAAGATGTGCTGGGCCTGTCGGGAGGTGAATCGGGGGCACCTCTGAGAGGCTGAGTAGCTCCGAAAACCTTGGCCTGGCCGGCCACCATGGAGCTATTAGAATGATGAGTCGACGAGACTCTTGATTTTGCAAATTACCCTGTGGATCAGGGGAGTGGGCGGAAAGGCGTAGGCTTTCATACCGGTCCATTGGAGGTGAAATGCGTCGCCCAGAGAGCCGGGCCCTGACCTTACCAGGATGTGAACTGGGGACACATCTTGTTGTGCCAATTGACAAAGAGATCCACGTGGGGGTGACCCCACCTGTTGAAGATCTCCTGAATAACGAGGGCGTTAAGCTGCCAGTCGCAATTGTCTGCTCCCAGCCTGCTGAGCCTGTCCACTTCCAGATCGGATTCCCCTGGGAGGTGGACTGCCGTAAGGTAAATGTTGTTTTCCAGGGCCCACTCCCACATGCTGATCGCCAGTCTGCACAGAGGAGGGGATCTGGTGACTCCCTGCTTATTGACGTAGTACATGCTGGTCAAGTTGTCCATCTGGATGAGGACAACCTTGCCCCTGAGAAGTGGTAGGAATGCCTTGAGTGCCAACCAGATGGCGTTAAGCTCTAGCCAATTGGTGTGGTATTCCTGCTCCTGTCGATCCTAAGTGCCATGGACCGGAAGATCGCCCAGGGTGGCTCCCCAGCCCTCGAGCAAGGAATCCGTGGTGATGCTGGGCTGTGCAGTGGGCGGCGGAAGGGCTTGCCTGTCTTCAGGTTGCAGTCTCTGAACCACCAAGTCAGGTCCGGGTGGAAAGATGGCGGAACATTGATCATCTCGGATTGAGAGCCCTGCTGCTGGTTCCATGAGGCTGCAAAGTGCCGCTGAATCCTCCTCATCCTTAGTCTCGTGTGTGGAACGGCTAATAAGACTGCTGCAAGAAGACCCAGGAGATGTTGGTACCACCATGCCAAGGTCACTTCTCTACTGAGGAAGTGGGCAGTGGCCCTCTTGATGGTCGAGATTCTGTCCTCTGACGGAAATACCTTCTCGGAGCACGTAGCCCAGATGAGGCCCAGGAATGTCAGAATCTGCATAGGCTGCAGCTGTGACTTCTCGAGATTGAGCGAAAAGCCCATATCGTGCAGTCTGTTCATAAGGGCATGGGAAGAGTGGTGAACCGCTTCCGGAGATGTAGCCCTGATGAGCCAGTCGTCGAGGTATGGGTAGATGTGGTGGCCCTGCGCTCTGAGGAGGGTCGCCACGGCATTCATGAGTCTGGTAAAGACCATGGGGGCAGAGTTGAGGCCAAAAGTAAGGACCTTGTATTGAAAATGGTAGCCCATGATCCTGAACCGTAGGAAAGAACAATGGGGCTGCCAAATCGGGACGTGCAGGTACGCGTCCTTCAGATCCAGGGAGCACATCCAGTCTCCCTTGTCCAATGTCTCCGCTATAAAAGCTGGCGTAACCATCTTGAATTTTTGCAGGGGTAAGGAGAGGTTGAGGGTGGAAAGGTCCAGCACAACTCTCAGGCCCTTGTTTGTTCTTCTGAAAGGCGAAAATCCTGGAGTAAAAGCCAAAGCCTCGCTGGGAGGCTGGGACTTCCTCCACTGCATGGTTCTCTACGAGCGATCGGAGCTCTCCCAAAAGAGTTGCTGTCCCCAACCTGTGGGAGTGGAGGGGAGGAAGGTGGTACCCCATGGATACTACAGATAGGATCCAGGAGTCCTCGAAATTCTGGCGCCAGAAATGTGCATGGCGAGCAAGCCTGGCCCGCACCGGAGACACGTGGACCCGAAGGGGCATGTCATGCTTGCTTTCCCTCGGAGGCTGTCGCCGAGGAGGTGGACTGGAAAAAGCTCTTAACCCCCCCCTTTTTGTTGCTTGCGCCGGCTCCGAGACGGCAAGTGGTACAGCTGCCTGGATCTGCATTCCCTCCATATGTACGACCACTCTGAGCGCTGCTGAGATTGGCTGTACAACGATTTGGGCGTGGTCTTTGTAAGGATGGATAAAGACTTAGCTGTTTGTGAGCTGTTTTTCTTCTTGTCCAGTTCTTCAACCGTAGCGGAGTGGAAGAGCCCCCCCGCCCCCGAACGGTAAATCTAGTATGCGTTCCTGGACATCCGGGTTCAGTTTAGTTGCCCGGAGCAAGGCTGTTCTTTTCATGTCCGTGGCAATAGAGGTGGCACGGCTTGAGGTATCAATATGAGCCACTGTGGATTCCATGAGGTCATGCGCCACCAGCTTTAGCTAGCCCCGTCTTAAAGCGTGATCGGCTCTGGGTGGGGAGTTCCGGGAGGAAGTCCGCAATTTCCTGCCATAAGCTTGGAGACTTGGAGCTTGGAGTATAGTGATGGCACAGCGATCACCGAGGAGTGTGACTGAGGATGGGCCGAAAGCAAGAGTTTATCCCCCCTCCACCTGCCTGTACTTGGCGTCCAGGCATCGACTGACCGGCAGGTTTGAGCCAGCCCTTCTTGGCCAGGGAGACTACATCGGTCTGCATAGGAATCCCCAATTTGGCAGAGGGGCGTCACATGAGGACGTCAGCCAGAACCCCCTCTGCTGGCAGCTCAAGCTCGGGTTGGGGGAGGCCCAGGTACTCCACCAGACCAGCAAGATGTTTGTGGAAGGCCCTGGCTGAGGATGGCGTGTCTGGATCCTCCTCATCCGTATCCTGAGGATCTGGAGGATACTGTGGAGGAGGAGGAGGAGGAGGAGGAGGAGGAGTAGTAGTAGTTGGCGTCAGAGGCTGGGGTACAGGTGACAGGGCCCACGGCCAGAGGCTGGTACAAAGCCCACTGTGGAGTCGGCTGGGGAGCCAGAGGAGGTGGCTGTGCCAGGGCCAGGGGCGTCGGCATCTGTGGTGCCACTAGCATTGCGGGAAGGACTTCCCTGATGGAGTCTTTTATGATAACCCCCATCTGAAGGCCGAGGAACTTGTCGAAGAGCACCTCCTCACTGGCCAAAGAGGGGGCCGGGGATGCCAGCGTGGTAGCGGGGAGCTGCTGGAGCCGCTGCGTACCCTGTCCATATGGACCCAAAGGAAAGCTGCCCTGTGCAAATGAGGGGTAGACTGTAGGGCCACATACATGGTTGAGGCCAGTCCAACCTTGACACTCGTTCTTGGATGAATTCCTGGAATGGCGTTGGACAGGTGCCTCTTTCTGGCGCGGTGGCATTTTGTCGAGCTGCCTGCCACGTGCCTGCGACATGCTGCTCGGCCCGCTGGGCCCGGCCTCCTTCCCTGCTCCTCGGGCCTAGGCCAGGAAGGTGTGACACCCTTGACCGGGGGTCGGTAGAGCTGCATTTAGGCGTCCCCTCTGACATATTGCCATTATCTGGGCATAGCCCCTCGGCCATGGTGCCGGTAAAAGGGCACAGCTCTTCTGGTGGGGCCCCGGTAAAAGAACCTTCCGGTCCCTCAACACTGCGACCGGGAGGATCCGAGGATCCCTCGACCCGAAGGCCAGTAGCTGGAGCAGCCTCGGTGCACATGCTGGTAGAAGGAGTCTGACCGGTCCGCCCCGCGCGGGAGTGTCCCTGTGAAGGAGTCTCCCTTGTGGGGTGCGATGGAGAATATCAGCCCTACCTTGGGCCTGGTTCGATGCTTCACAAAGTTCTTGAGATCCTCTGGAGGCGACCTCTGGAAGAGCTCCCTCCACCTGGCTAGTCTGTTCTTCAGCGTTCAAGGACAGCGAGTCACACGCCGAACATGATTGCCAACCATGGTCTGGGCCAAGGCAACGTAGGCAGAGGGCATGGGCGTCTGAAGTTGGGAAGATCCTGTTGCATGATGGACACCTGCATAACCCTGTTGAAGTCGACATGCGCCGGGGAGGTGCGTGACGCCTGTGGACAGAGTACCTGAATGATAAAAATAGTAAAAAAAGACAGAAGTATCCGCGCATGGAATTACATGGCCGGAGCCAAACCCAGGAGCACTGGTGAATTCGGCCTGTTCCCGTCAACGCGGAAAAGGGGACTGGGGTGTGGCACCGGAGGGCGCGGTCAGGGCAGCGCATACTCCCTGGCCCGCACCCCAGTGCGCCTCTAAATTTAAAAGGGGAAGAAGGTTTTTTTTTTTCCTGGTGAAAAATGTTCTGTCTCCCGTCCCTTGGAACGGACGCCCATACAGTATGGAGGAAAGGGTATGGGACGTAAGAGTACGAATATATGCTTTTATTCGGATACTACCCTAAACTATGTCATAGGGAATGAAGCCATATTGAAATTAGGACATACAACATCCTTAGTACCTTTCTCGTTAACTAAAACCGTACGCCCAATTTGAGCAACCTGCCCCCAAAATCCTTAACAGCACTAAGAAGTTGAGTGCAATGAGGATGTTGCTCCTATGAAGCCTATAGTAATTAATGGGTCTAGCATCACACAGACCAAAGAAATAAAAATTGTTACGCTTAATGTGACACCAGATACTGTTGCGAATAAAAGTTCTATTCCTGATGGGTACTGGCAGTGGCTCCCTGTGGCGCTTAAATCTTATTTAACAGAGAATAGTCGATGACATTGACACTTGGGAATGTATGTACTCTTGGAACACAAGGGGCCATACACACTTGTTTGAGGAAGAGGGGTTGATTTCGATGCTCGATATCTTCTCAATAGTTGCCCTGCAAGAAACATGGCTCACCACAGAGGTACAATTTGATGGACGAGGTACAGTTCACCAGGTTGCGACCCAAGGGCCTAAAAGTAGACCTAAAGGTGGGCTATTAGTTACAATGAAAACCCCATGGACAATTAGTAAGCTTAAAGATTCCACCACTAATGTATTGGCAACAAAGCTTATGCTTGGTTATATTGTGTTTATAGTGTTGAATATCTATGATCCCCTAATATGGTAGGAAGTAAAGAGAATCTAAATATAGTGGGTGAGATATTAGAGCAGTATAAGAGCAGTATAAGTATTAGAGCAGTATAACCACCGTTATCCTCTAAAGTCCATTCCGGGCACAAGATGCTCGCAACATTGCGTTTAGTTCATCGTCAGCAGTTGAGTCCACATCTAACAAACAAGGGAACATGTGGAATACACTGTTGGCCTCCCACAATATGATCAAATTAAATGGAATCACTCCCAGTGATGTAGTTTTAGCTCCCACTAGGATAGAAGGGAGGTCCTCTGCCACGTTGGACTGTGTCTTTGCTAATCTCGATGGTTTCCACCATATAAAGGATATAAGTGTAGTCAGTCGAAGTGAGAGTGATCACTTACCACTATGTCCGTTATTAACTGTGCCCTGTAACTCTAAGGTAGAGTGATTTTGACGACAATGGACAATTGCATCTTAATGAAGGGGGTAATCGCATACAATGACACCAACAAAACGTACAGTCAGTCAATAGGGTCGTGAGAGACCTCCTCCTCCCACGTTTCATTTTACAAGATTCTAAAGGGTGGGGAATAAAGATGAAATGATAATAGCTCATTTTACAACGCTTATGGACACTATTTGCACCAAGGTATCAAAGAGAAGACATTTTAAACAAGGACCAAAGAGGAAAGGAAACGATAAAAAGATTAGTCTAGCCAAAAAAGCAGTTGCCAGATGACATAGTACACGTAACCGCCCAGCAAAATAATGTAAGTATGCTTAAGTCTATTCCTGTCATGGTGCAGGAGGCTAAAAAGAATTATCGGCTGTGGCTAAGACAGCATAAGCAGCAGTGCGAAATTGAACAATGGAAAATAATTGCAAACTTAAGAGCGCAGTAAAAACTCTTGGGGGATATGGCAGATTTTGCGCAATAGTAAAAAAAAAAAGATATCTCCATTAATTGTATTTTAAAAGATCAATAGAGTACCCATATAAAAGCCACTCTTGGACGTTTGGAGGGGAATATAGATATCCTTCCACTCCCAACCGAGCGCTGGGAATGTAAAGCGACAGTATTAGATCTTGTGCTGATTATCGAACAGCTCGCAGGCGGCTGGCCCAGATGGGGTTTGTAACCAGCCGCTGAATTTGGAACCAGAACTATGGGCAGCAGCACTTCATCTCTTATATACCCAAATAGGATTATTGGGTATATTACCCAAGTCCTGAACAACAAGCCACATACTTACAGTATATAAAAAAGGCACTTGGGATAACCCGGGGAACCTTTGTATGTTAGATATTCCTGCGAAAATCTTTGCAAGTGTGTTGTTAAAAGAACTAACTGAATGGATATTAGTCAATAATATACTACCACCAAACCAAATAGGCTTCAGACCCAAAGCACGTACTGCTCATAATCTTTTAATCTTGATGTCAGCAGTAGAACATGCATGGAAACATATAGGTCTCAATGTTTATTGCTCCTTTATTGATTTCTCTGCCGCGTTTCACACAGTGATGTGTATCGCCTGTGGCAGAAATTACAATCATGGAATATCCCCAAAGGCCTGTTAAACATGTTGATGTTGCTCCATTCTGATACCCATGTCCGATTGCGGCTGAGTGCCAAAGGGAGATTATCTGCGTTGTTCCCCACCAGTTGCAGAGTAAAACAAGGCTGTATTGTAGCAGCAACTCTTTTCAACCTTTACTTGGACAATATAGGGGAAGCATTTGGCAACATCGGTGTATTTCCAGTCAAAGTGGGCACCACCGTGATTGGCTGGCTTGCCTATGCTGACAATTTGCTTTTATTGGACTATACACCTGTGGGTCTACAGCAGATGCTCAATGCCTTAGCTGAGTATTCCTCGGTTAATGGTTGACCATAAACACTGAGAAAAGTAAGGTGATGGTCTTTCCGTTCAAAAAATTGCCTAAGAAATTTGGTTGGAAGCAGAACAACAAAACACTTGAACAGGTCCACACATACAAATATCTGGGTGTCTTAATTGATGAAAAACCCAAGTGGGACTGCCACTGGGAAGCAATGAAATCTTGATGTTTAGCTTCTACAAATGCCTTAAGTGTATTCATTGGAAGAAATGGGGGCTATTCCTCACATGCTATTATAATGATTTATACTGCTAAAATTAGAGCCATCTTGTCATATGCAGTAGCAATTTGGGGATCCAAATACTGTGAACGGCTTGTGGTATTTGAAGCAAAGCTACTCTGTAAATTGATGCGCATGCCTCAGAACATATCAGTAGAATATCTTCATTTAGAGTTTGATCTACAAAGCATACTGCTGACACATATTACTCAATGTGTCATGTGTTTTCATAATCTGTGTAATTTACGGAATAATACTGTTGTTGTGACATATATTCAGTCGTATCGGAGTCTCGAGGGTTGTTCGACCACTGGTACAGTGGGTAGAATCAAGATATTGCATGCAAAATGGACTGTTGGACACATATTGACCTCTGCCAAAGGTGGCCTTAAATATTAGCTGAAAAGGAAAATGCGTTTTTACAGCTATGAACAAAATATGATCGAAATAGCATCTAAGGTAAATAGTGGACCATATGGTCACTATAGGCTCATGCAAACAGCAGCCAAAATATTTCTTAGCATATCCTAGTGTCAATACTTTTCGCACATATTTGCTCATGAAACTTAACTCCTCTGTAGCACTTAAAACTAGGGGTGCAAGGTTAGGAATATCAAAAGCCATGCGTTATTGTCGGCTATGTGGTGGTGTAGAAATTGAGTCATTACAACATTTGATAATCGACTGTGAAAGTCTTGCCAAGCTGCATAACAAGTTTTTAATATCCTATAATAATATTTTAGATACCAATAACATAGATGACATGTGGTGTAAATATCTGTCTGGCGATGATGTTAATCATACATTTTATTGTGTCATTCTATCTTAAAATTGTTGATATTTTTAATGATTTATACGAATTGTCAAAAGGTGATTTTATCTAATGTTTTATGTGATTTTATTCAAGTTTTCTAGTGGAATTAAGGTTGATGTTATCTGTATGTTGTATGTGTATATACAAAATCTTTTGTTTCAAAGTATATTAATAAACCTTTGAAACTATGCACGACTATGGCTAATCATAATACACATACATACACACCAAGCAATAACTAACTTTTGCACTCAACACTTCATAGACACTCAACCTACCCTCAGATGGAACATACCAGTGCACACCATCCATAAAACACCAGCCATACCACACACAAATGCACTGAAATACATGCCAACACAACTTTCTCATGCATACGACAGACAACAACGGCACTGGACTCCCCCTTGTGGATACACCAAGCCAGTGTGCACAATTATACTTCCACCCTAACTGCACATGACTCACATACCGATTAAGAACACTAGTACACAACCAATGCTCTGAGTCTTACCCTTATGGTTACAACAAGCCGGGCCGAACAACCAACTCACACGAAAGACAATACACAGACACCAGTTTCTCCTGGTTCTGAACCTATTCTATCATCCTCTCCAAACTAGCATACCCACCCTCTTTTCTTGTAGAGACACGCGAGCGCCTGCAGACCGCCCCTGGGTGGTAGAAGTGTGCGCGATAAATCACCATAACATTGTAGCTCCGTCCACAGATGTCTTTTAATGGTGGGGGCAAATGTGCCAAAAATCCCAATATATCTAAATTGGCATTTAAATACCTCTGTGGAACTTCCACGTCTATTCCCAGTGAACAGCTCTTTAGTAAAACTGGTGACATTATCAGCAGTAGATAGGCATGTCTGAAGCCTGCACATGTTGAAATATTGGCCATGATTAAAGCGAACCATGCCCAATTTCTCTGGGAAAGGGTCTACCAATCGAATACAATGTCTGGAATTGTGAAAATGTAATAAACGGGAGCCTATGTGTGCAGACAAGAACAAGTTACTTACCCCTGGTAACGTTCTTTCGAGTGGATGTTCCTCAAGCGTATTCCTGATCTTATGATAATTATCCTTCCAGCTTCAGCTGCTTCAGAATCTTTTTTTGACAGGGACCGCCGTCTCGTTGAGTCGATGTCCCTCGAGGGCCTCCGTTCGATTGTAGACGTCATCATCCGTATAAGTATAAGTAGCGCATGCAGCGCCCATTGGCTTCAGTTCTGTTTTTCCCCTCTTGAAGAGGGATTACCAGGTGTACCATAGACTGTAGGGCTCCAAGAAAGCGTAAAGTGTAAAAACACAAATTCTACGGCGGGGTAGGCGGGACGGGCGATGAGGAATATGTGGGAAGACCATCCAATCAAAATAACGTTACCAGGGGTAAGTAACTTTTTCTTCGTATGGATTGTGTTCTCCCACGTATTCCTCATCTTATGATAGACTCCCAAAGCAGTAATAATTTGGTGGTAGTGTTTTAACTATTGTCATGGACTGAATGAAGGAACGCTTTTGTAAATTGTCCTTCCTGACTGGAAGATGAATCCAGTCAGTAATGTTTCACAAACGTGTGAATTGATGACCAAGTGGCTGCTGAACAAATGTCCGATTGGGACACCTCTCTGAAGAGCACCAGAGGTTGCAATGCCCCTTGTGGAATGTGCCCTCATGCCTTCCGGCAGGTCTTTGCCCGCTAATCTGCAAAATTCCCCAATAGCCAGGATTATCCATCTGGAAAGGGTCTGTTTTGTAACAGCTAAACCCAATTTAGGGCCTGTATAGCCAATGACTAGTTGGTCATTTTGATTAAATGTAGCCATTCTTGATATATACAAACTAAGAGCCCTTTTTGGGTCCAGTCTATGTAATCTTTCCTCCTCCTTTCCAGGGTGAGGAGGTGGATAGAAAGTAGGTAAAATAACCTTTTGTGACAAGTGGACGTCAGAGACTACTTTTGGTAGAAAAGAAGCTTTCACTTTGAGAATAACCTTGTCTTTATAGAAAACCGTATGTGGGGGTTTACAGGAAAGTGCAGGCAACTCGCTTACCCTGTGGGCTGTCGTTATTGCGATTAGAAAAACAGTTTTAAAGGTTAACAGACTTAATAGACATGAGTTTATAGGCTCAAATGGACTGCATGTTAGAAATGTTAACACCAGGTTAAGATCCCATATAGGGACTTTGAATAGACCTGCTGGAAATACATTAGTACAACCCTTTAGGAATTGAACAATCAGAGGGATTTTAAAATATGAATCATCCTCTGAAGAGCGCTTGAAAATAGATAGCGCCGCCAGATCCCCAGATTCGCTAAATGTAACAAAAAAGAAAACACCATAGGTGTGTCACATAGAAAGGGTTCCACATTCTTATACCTGAACCAGCTGCTGAACTTGTTCAAACGGCAGGGGTACAAAGATTTTGTTGCTGGCCTTCTGGCCGAAAGCAAGATCTCCATTACGTCATACGGGAGGTCCCAATCCTTGTATCTCAACCTCTCAGAAACCATGGGTGAAGGTTGAGAGTCTTGACCTCTGGATGGAGAACCCAACCCTCCTCTTGCGAGAGGAGGTCCTCTCTTTGTGGAAGACGCATTGGAGGGCAGATGGACAAGTTCAGAAGGTCCGGGTATCACGTTCTCCTGGCCTAATCCGGGGCAATTAGGATAATGTATTTCTTAACTTTCTCAACCTCCTGATCACACGAGGAATGACGGGGACTGGAGAAAACGCATACAGGAGTGGAAATTCTCAATCCACTACGAAAGTGTCCCCTAGAGCTCCTCTTGGGGGAAATTCCCTGGAGCAGAACAGTTCTCACTTCCGGATGACACTGGGCGCGAACAGATACCCTTGAGGGGTTCCCCAAAAGGTGAAGATCTCTTGAAGTACTTCCTGAGCTAGTTCCCACTCGTGGGAGACTGTGCTCTGCCCGCTCAGAGCATCTGCCGTTGTGTTCTCCTCCCCGGGTAGGTGAACTGCTGATAGAGAGATTCCTTCTTGTATTGCCCAGAACCATAGCTGCATTGCCTCTCTGCACAGTGGTAGTGATCCTATGCCTCTTCTCTTGTTGTGGTAGTACAAGGCCACTGTGTTGTCCGTCATTATCAGGACATTCTTTCCTGGTACAGAGGGCAGGAAGGCCTTCAGCGCTAGTCTGATTGCCCTCGGCTCCAAAAGGTTGATGTGTAGTTTGGACTCCGATGGAGACCAACAACCGCTAATTGTCAGGACGTTAGTGTGGCCTCCCCACCCAGTGAGTGAGGCGTCCATCACTACAGTTATCTCCGGCCATAGCTGCCAAAAAGATTCTCCCTTGAGAATGTTGTCCTTGCAAGCCCACCACAGAAGGCCCTGAGACACTGTCTGGAAATTTCAGGTGGTCCGACATTCTGTCTGAGAATTGGGACCATTGAGTCCTGAGAGCCCATTGGAGGGATCCCATCATGAGGCGAGCCTCTGGCACCAGAAAAATGCAGGATGCCATGAGACCGAGCAACCTCAAAAAATAGAAGGCCGGAAGATGCTGGGCATTCTGGAATTTGGTGACCATCTGCAGAATATGTTGAGCTCTCGCCTCAGGTGGCGAGGCTTTCCCAGAGGAAGCATCCAGGACTGCTCCAACAAATTGGAGTCTTTAAGATGGTAACATGTGGGACTCCTTGTAATTGAGGGAGAAGCCCAGTCTGTCTAAAGAGTGGCAGGTTAGCCTGAGAAGTTCCTGGGCTGGTTTGGATGAACGTGCCCTGATCAGCCAATCGTCCAAGCAGGGGTAGATGTGAATCCCCCCTCTCCTGAGACTCGCTGCCAGTACCACCATAAAATTGGTGAAAACCCTTGGGCGGAGGCCAGCCCGAATGGCAGAACTCCAAACTGATAATGAGAACCGCCATCCGTGAACCACATGTATGTTCTGTGTGATAGGCACATGAAGTAAGCATCCTGAAGGTCCAATGACACCATCCAGTCTTGGAGTTGGAGAGCCTGAACGATTTGGGATAGGGTAACTATCTCAAACTTGTCCTTCCTGAGGAACTTGTTCAAGTTTCTCAAGTCCAAGATGGGTCTCAATCATCCGTCCTTTTTGAGAATGAGAAAGTATGGGGAGTACCAACCCTTGTCCCTTTCCGCCACAGGTACTGGTTCTATAGCACCTTTCTCTAGCAGGGTCAAAATTTACTGTACAAGGAGCTGATCCAGAACTTTGAAAGGGTTGTTGCCCGGTGGATGAACCTGAGGCATTTTTTTTAAATGGAAAGCAGTAACCTTGGGTTACTGTTTCAAGTGCCCAAGCATTTGAATTAATGCCCCGCCATTCGTTCAGATGCCGAGTAAGTCTGCTTCCCACCGGAGTCTTGTAAATCAAGGCCTCGGAGTAGTTTTGAGGCGGCTGAAACAGCGGCTGAGGGTTGGCTCAGCACCTCTCCCTCCTCCACCATGAGAGAATCCTCTCTGACCTCTTTAACCGGCTTGTCCTCTTCCTCCTGTGGAATTGAAAGGACTTACCCCACCAAGAAGATGAACCGGAGCAGGGGTGTCGAGGGCATCTAATGGGGCGCTAAGGGATTTAGCCGCCGCTTTCAGGGTCTGCAGCTTTTCCAAACTGTCATCAGCCTTACTGCCAAACAGTCCCGAACTGTCAAAGGGCATATTAAGGAGTCTAGACTGCACACCTGGTGCAAATCTGGACTTTCATGGCAACTAGCACAGTGTTACGCATATTTGTGTGGTTGAGGATCTGCTGATGCTGTCAGCAGTATCCAGACCTGACTGGAGGCATTCACCTATTGCCACCTTACCATCCTTCAGGATAACCAGGAAGCAGTCTCTTTCTTCACCTTCCGGGATGTGGTCAGCAGCCATAGCTACGCAGTCCCACAGGGTAAACGTAAACCTTGACAAGGTACAAGTTGTGTTAGTTGACTTTAATGTCATACTGCCAGCAGTAAATATTTTACCAGCCCAGGGATTTACTCTCTTTTCATCCCCATCAGGGGGGATAGAGGGGTTTGCTGATTGCTTAGTAGATGTTGCAGCCGAACCACCAAACGTTCTGGTGTTGGGTGGTTTGTCAAATACTCTGGGTTGCTGCTGGATGGCCTATATTTTTTGCAAAATGTGTACTTACTGCAGCCACAGTCTCTGGGGTTTCCCAATTTGCTGAGCCTGTTTTTTGTAGTGTAATGTGAAAAAGGGAACATTTGATCTTTTTGCAGACCTCGATCTAAAATATCTGTCAGGCCATCCTGCTCAAAAGAAGGAGTAGGCCTGCTCCATCCTAAAAACGATAACCTTGCTCATCAGCTTCCTATATGAGGAGTCAGCGTGATCAGCAGGATCTGGTTTACCAAATTCCAGTTCAGGAGAGGTATCTAACCCACTGGCTGATTGGAGGTTATCATAATTCTAATCTAGACTCTTCTGATATGAATTCCTCAGGCACATTAGGGGTGCCATATTGTAACCCAAATGGAGGAGTGTTATCATCTGATGGTTCATTATCTTCATAGATAGATAATAAAGGCTTTAAAAAGTCTTTCTTTGGCACAAATTTGGAAATCTTTTCCTGTGACACTGTTGGCTTCGACAACTTCGACGTAATCGTCGACAACTGAAACCGAGGCTGGGCCTCAATTACATCAGCTGGAACCGCCGGCAGGCGGATTACGCCGGCGGCCAGCTCGAAGGCCATTCTAAGGCCTGTTGGGTGCCTGTTCGGAGCCGTAGGAGCCAGGGGCCAGAAACTCTGCCCTTTCAACTCCAGGATATTTCACCATCAGAAGCTCGCATCCGGAACGCGAGCCGACCCACGCCGATGCCCACCTACGGCACCCAGCCACACCACGACGTTCCGGCGAGCCATCCACCATGGTAAGGCTCCCTTGCCCCTGAGCACCTTTGCCTGTAGAAAGACACCCGATTTTGCACAAGGCTTTGTGCACGGGACCACGACATCGCTTTGCCTGACCTCCTCTGCCTGACCCTATGATGCCGGGCGCAGCGCGGCGCCATATCGAGGCTGGTGCCTCGTCGCTAGGCTACTAGCAGCCTTTGAATAGGCCACATCTGCCGGCAGGCGGAAACGCCGGCGGCCTCACCTGAAGGCCCCAGTTTGCCCCCTGTTTGCACGCTGGAGCACGCTACTCTGCCCGTGCTCATACCTGCAGTATGATCCCTATGCCACCATCACAACTGAAGGCCGGTGGAGTAGGAGATCCCGCAACCCATTGCAGGAGCAGCTGGTTTCAGGAGCGTCGGTCACGAGCCCTGCCAAACGTAAGGTAGGCCTTATGCCTCCCCTAGTTGTACTCCAGATTCCAGCCACTTGCCTGTTTTTTTTCTCTTTCTTAGAACCCTTGGGCACCCATATGGGCCCTCTCTAGCATACGGCATCCAGCCTGTTTACCATTGCCACATGTAGAAACAGTACATGTATCTCAACTTCTACATTGTGCCCTATGGTCGCTAATAGACCATATTTTATCTGCATTGTGCCCTATGGTCACCATATTTGACTTACATTGTACCCCATGGTCGCTAATAGACCACATTTGATCTGTACTGTGCCTTATGGTCGCTAATAGACCACATTTGACTTGCATTGTGCCCTATGGTCACCATATTTGACTTACATTGTACCCTATGGTCGCTAATAGACCACACTTGCCCTGTACTGTGCCCTATTGTGCCCCATGATCGCTAATAGACCACATTTGCTCTGTACTGTGCCCTATGGTCGCTAATTGTCCATATTTGATCTGCATTGTGCCCCATGGTCGGTAATAGACCACACTTGACTTGTATTATGCCCTTGTGCCTTGACACTGTACCCAGCATGACAGCTGCATCTAGCCTGCCTGTTCTTGGCCTTCTCAAATTGCTACTGAAACTGCACCTAGCCTGATAGCTGCATCTAGCCTGCCTAGTCTTAGCCACCTCAATTGCCACCGAAACTACTCCTATCGGATTATCATCCAGTCACTTAGCATGTACTCCCTGGGTCTTGCCTACAGGTCACCCTGGCTACCATTGTATATCGCCCTCCTCATCACATTAGGAATACAACCACCTAAAATAAGCACCAAAGTTAACACTCTGAGTCCTTGCACCACGTCCTATTCCACCCATCGCACCTGCCATATCATGCTCAACACACAACAACCCAATACTGGACTTAAAATGACCCACTATCCAGATAGCACCACCCTACAAAGGCCATGCAACACTGTAGACAGAAACCTTAGACTACGTGCTCGCCTGTCCAAACTGTATGAGATACCAGCCAAGAAGGCTGAACTATCAAAATCCCGAAACAAAATACAGTTACCCCTGAAGGGTATTGCGGAACCTACTAGGAAACAGCCTAAGCCCAACAGACCTAAAATAAATAACTCCAAACAGGCAACTAAAGGTAGTCATAACACCACCAGCCCTAACTTAGCTGACCACAAATCATATCTCAAAGGTGCACTTATAAACGCCAGGTCGCTAGTCGCACACGCCACAGAGATCTCAGATATCATTGCTACAGACAACTTAGACTTTTTGGCCATCTCAGAATCCTGGCTACATGATGCGGCTGGCCCAGCCCTATCACTAGCAGTCCCAGACAACTATACAATCCTACGTGCGGACAGACTTACCTCCCGAGGTGGAGGTCTAGCAATCATAGCTAAAACTAGCCTGGACATGAGGATCATCACTACTACCAATATGCAATCCTGTGAATGCCTCACGGTCAAAATAGCCATCGCCAACTCCCAAACCCTAAACATCATCCTCATCTACAGACCACCAGGTCCTATTGGAACCTTCTCTGAGGACATCTCGACATCCCTGTCCAATAACCTAAAAAATACATCCCAAACAATAGTGCTAGGAGACTTTAATCTAGGCTATAATGACAATAAGGACACCCAATCGTCAGCGATTGCTCTGACCTTGAAAGAGCTGGGATTCATCCAAAAAGTTGAACTACCCACCCACAACAAAGGTCGCATCCTTGATTGGATAGCAGAACATAATTGCAAAGTAAATATTACGGATTCTGTACCGCAGATCTGGACTGACCACCACCTGCTATTATTCTCAGTGACAACCCACTGGGTCACTGCCCCGTCCTCACTTGCCCCACCCCTGCCAACGAGAAATAAAAAACTAATGACAGTAGAAAATCTAATGCCCGTTATAATACCTAAATTAAACTCACTACCCGACTGCATGGACCCCAATCTGTTAGTCGAACATTATAATGCAGCCATGTCCTCAGCCCTGGATCACATAGCCCCGCTCAAACTAAGAAATAGCAAACCTAAAAAACACCTCAATTCTTGGTTCACGCCCCACCTAAAAAATCTTAGGCTGGCCAAAAGAAAACTTGAAACTATTTGGAGACTTTCCCCATCAGTCAAAAATAAACTCAACCTCTCCAAAGCCTCCTCCCAATACAAGAAAGAAATATTATTAGCCAAACAAGAAACCTACAATACTAGAATATCCAACTCAAAATCTAGTGTCAAAGAACTGTTCAGCATTCTGAAAGAATTGGAAACACCCATTGTACCCCAAGAAAACTGCACCAAGGATAAAAAATGGTGCTCTAGCATACAACTTGCCTTAACAAACAAGGTAGCAAACCTACAAACCAAAATTGCCATCAAGAAGGCATCACTAACACCACACATCCCTCAGAGCTCAGCGCCACCGCCACAGCCCAAGTTGGGAGCCCGTTTCTGCTTCTCTAAGGTATCGCCCATAGAGGTAGAAAAGGTCATCCTGGGACTCAAACCGTCTAACTGCAAAGGCGACCAATGCCCAGCACAACTCATCAAGGATGCTGCGAGAGAACTGTCGCCATTTATAACCAAACTAATCAACTCTTCCTTCACCTCAGGCTCAGTACCGATCAACCTAAAAGAGTCCTGGGTACTGCCACTACTAAAGAAGCAAACCCTTGACCCTACCATTCCGACTAACTTCAGGCCCATCACGACTGTGCCCTTTCTCCTAAAAATTTTAGATAAAGTGGCTTACTTGCAAATTCAAAGTTTCCTAGAGTCTAACCACCTACTTGGAATCCGTCAATCAGGATTCCGCCCGCAACATGGGACCGAGACAGCGTTAATAGATCTTAAGGCCCAAATAGACGATTGCAGAGACAATGGCCAAGCGGCCCTACTTCTCCTCCTGGACCTATCAGCGGCATTCGACTTAGTGGACCACACAGTCCTCTGTAGTCACCTCGACTCGGCAGCCCACTTTTCAAAAGAGGCCATAATTTGGATCAAGTCATTCCTGAGTAATCGGACCATGAGAGTCTTCGCTCCATCAGCCTCAGCAGATCCAATCCCCATAACATGCGGTGTTCCACAAGGGTCTTGTGTGTCACCCACCCTCTACAATGTCTTCACGAAGCCTCTCTTTGATGAAATGGATCATCTGGGTATCGCTTACACTAACTATGCAGACGATACCCAGATCCTCCTCCCGCTCTCAGGAGACTACGCCAAGGACCTGGCCCTAGTGAACAGGATCTATAGCATCGTTCAGGCATGGATGGCCACACACGGCCTATGCCTGAACGATGATAAAACTGAGCTTATCATCCTGGGCACCACTACCTATATATCCAAACTCAGCCCTGAGTACGACAGCTTCATTATTGATGGGAACATCATAAAAGTAGCGCATGAAGTAAAAACCTTAGGATTCTACCTAGACGCCACCATGAACTTTACCAAACAAGTTAACTCTCTAGCTTCTGCCACCGCATATACATGCAAACTTATCAGAGCGAGCAAACAATTCCTCTCCACAGATAGTTGCATTACACTTGCCAGAGCCTTGATACTGTCCAAATTAGACTATTGTAATGGACTTTACATTGGAGCTAATAAACAGACCATCCACAAAATTCAAGTGCTCCAGAACAATGCCTTGAGAGCAGCACTCAAGATTAATAGAAACGAGCATATATCCTCGAAAAGAAGAGAATACAAATGGCTCGCCACCGTAGACAAAATTCATCTCAAAATCGCTTCCCTCACCCACAAATGTATCAACAACAAAGCTCCACCTTACCTCATGGATAGATTACGCAAAAGGACCTCTTCCAGACCTACCAGAATAGCCAACGCAAACTGCCTCCAAGTCCCGCGTTTCAAACTTGCCACTATAGGAGGAAATAGCTTCCCGGTCAAGGCTGCGCAGCTATGGAACTCCCTCCCGCATGATGTCAGAGAACCTCAGCCTTTCGCAAAATTTAGACAAAACCTCACTAGGTGGCTGAGAGCCAACGACAGCTAACTAGTCCACTTGTCACATTGTACATTACTGTATATAACTATATATTACGTGAACAGGAGCATGCTCCTCGCTCCCCTGTCCTGATCCCTCCTTGCTCCCCTGTCCTTGATCTCTCCCAACGACAGCTAACTAGTCCACTTGTCACATTGTACATTACTGTATATAACTTTATATTATGCGAACAGGAGCATGCTCCTTGCTCCCCTGTCCTTGATCTCTCCTTGTTCATATCTGCTTGCTGTAATATTGCTGATGTCTATGTCTACACTTCCTGCCTTTTCCTGTACTTGCAATCAGCCGAGCATATCTGTAACCAAGCTCAGCGCATCTCTGCACCTTCATCTGATTTCTATGTACCTGTAACCAAGTTGAGCATATCCTTGTCTGTTTGCGCCCTGATACTTCAGGGTATGGCGCAATATACAAATAATAAACTAAACTAAACTAAACGACTTTCAAAGTCGGAGTCGATTTTGAAAGAGTCGACTTTGACACCGGTGTCAACGGCTCCGACGCTGATGGAGTTAGCGAAGGCGTTGTCGATTTGTTAGTCTTTTTCTAAGGAACGCTTTATAGACTGGATTTCTGACTAGTCGAAGACCTTGATGGTTTCTCGTCCAAAAACGATTTTTCTCGATGGTGTACGGCTTATGGGTCGGTTTCGAAGACTTCGTCTTCGACTTCCCTTTGTCGCCTTGATGCAGATCGACAGGGGCATGGGCTTTCTGCTTGTCCTATGAGGGGGTCGGGCAGCATTCTCGAAGATCTTAAGCATTTCATTACGAAACACATCCCATTTTTCTGGGGAGTCCGACTTAGTTGGACATTTGATTACCTCGGCCGAGGAATCACTAGAGGCCAAAGGTGACCTATGACGCTGTTTCCCAGCCTTCTTCGAAGAATAAGACGAATGATGGCATGATCAACTTCTCGATAAAGATCTTTCAGATCTTTTCTGTCGAGGAGAATTTCTCGACTCGTCAGACTTCCTTTTTGAGCTCTTTGAAGGAGACTTCGAAGGCAACCCCCCACCGCCAATTTACCTTTACGGTCATCGCCTGACAGGAGTTAAAGTTCAAGGTACAGTGACCGGTACCAAGACAACACAGACATATGCGGTGGGGGTCGGTGATCGACATCTTCGATCCACAGTCTTGGCACTTCTTGAAGCCCATTTTAGGTGTTGATGGAGCCGAGGGGGGAGACGTTTTCAATGATCGAAAATAGCGGACTAAGTTCAGTCAAGAACCAAAGCGCGCAGTAATTCTTCGCAGCGTTAGCTCGGAATAACAGAACTGTAGCCAACGGGCGCTGCATGCACTACTTATACTGAAGATGACGTCAACAGTCGAACGGAGGCCCTCGAGGGACATCGACTCGATGAGAAGGCATACAGCGCTCCATGTCGAAAAAAGTTTCTGAAGAAGCTGAAGCTGGAAGGATAATTATCTTAAGGTGAGAAATACGTGGGAGGACACAATCCATTCGAAATAAAATTTTCTTTGAAGAGCTCTGGTATATTCTTCCTTTACATCCTTTTACCCCAATTTAAAATACATTGGGTACGTGGCTTTTAAGTATTTAATTCCAGGATGTATTTGGCCATGCTCTTGGCTCAGCCCGTGGTGGGCTTGACCCCCAGGCTCGGCCATGGCTTCCCCAGCCCTAACTCAACTACTAAACTCCCTTTTCCATTCCACTACTACCCGCCACTCTTCTACTACTCTCCCCTGTCCACTTCACTACTACCCTTCCTTTTCCACTCCACTACTCTCCCCTCTCTACTCCACTCTTACTCCGCCCTCTCCCACCGTCCCTACACTCCCTCAGTCACAGTCTCATCCATACATGTTAACTTTACTGAAAATATGAGGAAAAAAAGACCTCTCTCCCTACTACTAAAGGGATCGCCCTGCCTATGTAAATTAACTAGAGGTGCTTGTCTGTCGTCAGGAAGTCAGAAAGTATAATTTTTCCTCCGTCCCAAACCTAACTCTAGCTGACCCTACCACTAACATGAACAACTCAAAAATAGTCCAAGGGGATGTCTCTCGTCTCCTGGTCTTCCATCTTCTTGGTTTCTTCCCAGCGGCTTTCTCTTTGAGTCTGTATCCTATCCGCTGTGGTTTTAGATACACGAATGTCTCGCTTTAGAATATAGGTTTCTTTAAGTTATCTTCCCTGATGAGCTCTTGCAGTTTCCTTCACGAGCTCGTGTAGCTCTTCCCATATATGTGTGGGCCATGCACTCTCTTTAATACAAGCTTTACAACAATGTTCCTTGAAATACTTTCTCACACCCTGGTCTTCACTTACAGGGGTTGCCCTTCCCTTGGTTTTGTATGACCTTATCCAAATTATGTGACCAAATCTCCTAGGTTCTTGGTAGTGTAGAATCTCTTATGAATCACTTCCCTTGACAATCTGCTTTTATAATGCTTGCTACACTTATTTGCCATGGGCTTTCTCTCCTTTCTGGGGCTTCTCCCTTGCTCTCAGGGTATTTGCTTCCACTTCTTATCTATTTCCCAAATAGCATTCTTTGTCACGCTCTGCATTGGTTTCAAATATCGCCAATTCTGCTCATTTCAGGTTCGACTCTCATACCTATGACTTTGAGAGGCACCACTCTTTTCAATATGTTGCCCCGTTGGGTTATGTTCGTGCTTTTATTTGTATGAAATTTGCTTGAAGGAGGCAGTCTAGATGAGCATTGTGATTCCCACCTTTTTCTTTTCGGCCCCTATCGTTAGTTCCCTCCTAATAGCTAAAATCCTACTCCCTTCTCTGAGAATTCCATCTTTTTTCTTTTTGACCCCTACCATTAATCTTCTCCTGGCAGTCAAAATCGTCATCCCTAGTGTGATACTTCTGTCTTTGTTAAGTGCTCTCCTCCCTAGAGATACTAATAATACAAGGTTTGTTTACATAGTGCTTCATCCAGATTCCTGCCGTTTTTAAACACTGTAATAATGGTGCTATTGTTACCCAATTTCTACTACGTGTATCAAGTTCAGAAGCAACTAGGACCCAGTTGGCAATGCTAGCATCCGAACTTGCAAAGTGCACGCATCCCCTATTTGAGCACCTAACCTGTGAGCTATTCACCCTGACACTGCAAAGCCAATATATCCTATCCTTCAATAATGATCAGACATACAACATCAGTTATGCCATCAAAGTGATGAGGTGTGTGAGTGGAAGAAAGGAGAATTCAACCGAAGAAGAAAGGAAATGGCAGAAAGTAGAGCAGAAATAGAGGGTAGATAATCTAAGCAATGGAATAGAGGAAAATAGAAAGATTGCACAGGAGAGGGGAACCTAGAATAGGGGAAGAGAAGGAGTGAATTTGGAAGATGACAGTGAAGTAAGCAAAGGGGAAAAATGGGGAGTTGCAAAAAAGTCAAAGAAGACATGGAAAAAGTTAAGACGAATGACTGGAATAATGGAAAAAGAACATGAGAGTGGAGTGGTGCAGAATGCAGGAAGGAAAGAAAAAGGTATGGTAGGCATTCCATTTTCTGACGCTGTGAGTAGGCTAGAGAATGTTTTTTCTTACCCAGGCTTCAACTCCGACTGACGACGGACAGCAGAATATCGAATAGATATTACAGAGGCTTTGGCAAGTGCAGGGGCTACTTCATTAGCAAGCATTGAGACTCGTACTAAAATCATTGTGAAGTAATTGATCTTCTCGGACCCCTGCTTGACATAGCTGCCATCTGGTAAAACCTAGAAGGGTTACAAAAGAAACACAACAACTCTGAAAAATGGGTGTTATAAAAATGTCACAGTGAAACTTTTCTAACAATTAAATAAGGTTGCCATCTATCTTATGTTCCATTTTTATAAGCATTTTTCTAGCTAGGGCTGTCCTCCATTTTGTGAGTTACTTTCTGTGACAGAGTGGGAGAAGATGTTCCATATGCACATCCACAGCGGCAGCAAAAACATGACTTGGAAACAGAGCACCAGCCTATCAAACAATGAAATCCATCAAATAATAACCTTTTGACATCTGAAGTTGTACATTGGCCTGAATAAGAGAGGAATGATAAAGGGTAGGTAGCATCCATCTGTAGCACCTGTTGGAAGGGGTTAGACCCGATCCACTCTCTTAAGCGGTTCAGAGTAAGACGAGCTCCAGTAGGAGAATTGTAATGGATTAACGGGGGAGGTGGGCATCATAGCATCCCCACACGATCACCATATTATGCTTATTAGACATAGTATATGTATGCGACCAAGCGCCTTTTTATTATGAACAAACCCCATTTTTATTAGCCAATCGTTGGAACGGAAGGCTTGCACTGCCACAAAAATATCCAGCGCATTAGACTACATGGAGAAGCCCTTATTAAGTCCAAACCCACAGTGATGCGGGTTGTGCTCCCAACCCCCAAGAAACTCTCCTTTGTTGTACAGGATGTTGCCAGTGTGTTTATTTAGAAGCATTGTGCCCTGCAAGGCCATGATACAGTGACAGGCGCCGCAACGTGCGGGATTATCATGGTCTGGCTAAAGCAGGCCTCCGACCCCCAACCAGCCAACCACAAGTTACAGCCTTCATAACTGTTTTAGATTCGAGACCCCCTGAATTCCACGATAGTGGATGACCCCAGCCGAACACCCATAAACTAAATGGCCATGAAGCGATCTAAAGAATAAGGCTGTGCCATTGTAAGTTCACAACTACAATGTTACAAGTTACAAACAGGAAAGATATGAACCAGCATTGCTAAAGCTAGAAGTGTTCAAGCTATGTAACTGACATTGTTGATGCTACACAAATGTTTTTTTAAAGTGGAACCTACATTGGCAATAGCCATTCTGAAACTGTGAAACAAGCATTGGCAAGAACCACTGGAAATGCTGTGAAACAATGTTGGCAAGAGCCATTTGAGACCAGGTGCTTTGAGAAACCAAAGGTTGGCATGAGCCTTAGAAATGTATGAAATGGCAATAAATGAGAAGTGGCCAAGCAAGCAATGGTAAAGATGAATCAAGTAAGGTGTATCGGTTGCGTGACATGTACTGGGTGGACTGTGTGGTCTGACAACTGCGCCTAGACCAAGGACACCCATCTACTCAAAAGCTATAAAATACTTGCCAAGAAACCTGTGAAGTTGATGTAAGCATTGATGAACTGTAGTTAGAATAACCAAATCAGAGGGGCTGGAAAGTGTCCTTGAAAACCTTGTTGTGAAGAAGAGCCAGAAAGCTAGGGGAAGGGAACCCCCTGGCATTGTGAATGGCCTGAGACCTGGGGAAGGGAACACCTTTGCAAGCCAGGAGCTTGAAGAACCTCAACTTTACTTTAGAGCTGGAAGAAGCTCAGAATCGTTACTTTTAACACTTATTCTTTTGACGTTGAGAATCCCACCCAGTGTATTATAAATAGATTTGAGGGCAAGTGTAGGATATGGACACAGAATAGTGTTTTTCTTTGGACTTTCTGACGCAGAATATCCTTAGTTTCATTTAGGTAGGGAAATCCAACCGTAGTATATGACAAGATAGGCCTTTTTTCCAAACCCTTTTTACGTTGAATAAAAGAGTGTTTCCCAAACTTCATTTGTTGTCTGTGTCTATTTCATGAGGCCTTCACAAAATCCAACAGCTGACTTCACCCAGACACTATTTTGACCCTCAGGAAAATGACTCATCCACGTTACCCATTTTGATGAACACCTGAGTATCATCAGTGCAGGAGTGGAAGTTGACCACATGCTTCCTCAGAATATCCATTGGGCACACATATTAATTGCCTCAAAATAAGTGCTTCCAGCTAAGGCAAGAATTGTAAAATAGCCAACCCTTGAATCTCCATCCCATACAACATTTTAGGGACATTTTCCCCTCATAAAATTGAATAAATCGGAAACAATGAGAATTTGCTGTACCTGACATCCATCCATCTCAGCTGGTTCGACAGCGATATTGCACAGGTTTTTCAACCACTCCTTCATTTGAGATTTTGTTTGTTTGGCAATAATTGGGAACCCAAGATATGAGACTATCCACTTTCTCCAAAGGCTCACCGCTAACCTGCCATTGGTAAGCGGTGCCCTTTCTCTTCTTCGTGCACTGCATTATTTTATTTTTGGCTGGATTTATCTTTAGCTAATGGGCATCAACAAAGTCCATAAAATCATTAATTAAGCATTGTAGGTCATCAACATAGGCCATATAAATGGGCTTCAAGTTGTGCAATTTCGGCCATGCAATGGACAAAGGTTCCAAATAATCCCCTATATCAGACATATAAAGATTAAAAAGGCAGGGTGCAAGAAGGCAGCCATGCCTAACCCCTCTAAAGGTGGGGACATGCCACGAGAGGAGCCCATTTTGATTCAATCTGACCTGGACATTAGATTTTTCATGAATACTAATTGACATGCGCAACAATGCATGTGGAATATCCCAAATCTTTAATTTAGTCCACAAGATACATCTGACAACCGCATCAAGTGCGGCAGAGAGATCAATCGATGCTAGGTAAATGGAATCATACTTTCCCGCCCAGGGCAGGTTTTGAATACACTTTAATAAAAGGCCATTAAAAGTAGTTCCCATATGGTTCCCTAAATCCAGCCTGACATTTCTTGTCCCTACCAACTTCTTTTGTCCATGATTCAAGGTGCTGCAAAACTATACCTGCAAACACCTTGCTGTCAGCACCCATTATGGATATGGGCCGGTAGTTGGATGGGTTAGAACGCGCCCCTTCTTAATGTATGAGGACTATATAAGCAGGACACTGGAAAGGTTTACAAATCAGCCAGATGTTTAAACAAGAAGGCCAATAGCGTGACCCATGCATCTGGATGACCCTTAAAAGGGTAGTTGGACAGCTTATTCGGGCCCAGAGCCCTCGAAGTGCTGATTTTTATTTAATACTTCCAAAACAGTTGCACAGTCTGCTTTGAGTTTCCAACCACTTTCACCCCTACTAGTTTACAATCTGGGCTTACCAATGCTAATTCGGGCTCAGCATACAAGAATTGAAAATGAGCCACCCAATCTTTCTCTGATAAGAAATGTATCTGTTGATTGGGCTGAGCAACGTCCAAGCGGTTGATCAGCCCCCAAAAAACCTTTGTGTTCTTATTACAAATGGTCATCAGCACAGATTCTGCAAGCCAACTTTATCTTTTTAATCAGATGGCACCTCTCAACTAATGTCATGTCCCCTTTACTCTTTAACCTTATGAGTTTTGCTCTCATCTCCTTTTTCTTAGCTGCTACCTCAACATTGAAAGCATGTAGTTTCTTCATTTTACGAGAACCACCTGATTTAACTGAAGGCAGACTAGTATGAATCATTTCGCTTACAAAGTTCTCAAAATTATCTACAGTGAAAGTAAACTTCCAGTCGAGAGAAATTGCCCTGAGACAATCCGCAAGAGTTTCACACACACAACTTTCAGAGCCCTGGTTCCAACTTATTCTGCTCCACGAAGTATTTACAATTAAGTCTTGTGGATCACGGATTTCCTCTCCACCATTCCTCACAAACACCGCAACAGAAGCTTATTGCATAGAATGATCACTGGTGTTTGTTGGTATAACCTTAAGGAATTTACATTTCTACTGGGAAAGGCTGTTTTTGAAAAGTGTCATCACCAGTCAGGGAAACAGTGCCCTTTGACCAAGTGTAATTACTCAGATAGTCATCAGGGATAGTACCATTCAGGACCGAGAGCCCTAACCCCTCAAGACATTATAACCAACGCCATCCTTGATGTTTCTTTAGATTCTGCACCCCAATATTGGGTAACACACCCCCTGAACGATCCCAATAAATACATTCGGAATTAAGATGTCCTGAAAGGATAATATGTCCTCCCAGAAAATTTTCGTTCCAGTCATTCACACATGACAGAATTTGATCTAAAAATGACATTCCGCTCACAAATACCTACATGTCACTAAACATTTAAAATCAATATGTTGTAACGTGATGAGCGTGGATTTTCACACGAGTTGCCAACACACCAAAGCAAACGTGTATACAGTTCACAATCTTCACTTCAGGGTTAATAATCCACCCGACATGCTCCCCTGAAAGCCTCTTTTGGCTGCCTGAAAACTAACGCCTAAACCATCCACAGAGGTTGCACATAACAGCCAAGTTTCTTGTAATTAAATGATACTATACTTTTAGAGCGTTTTGCCAATCAGTGGGTTGATGAAGAGGTCCATGAGTATTCCAGGACAAAAAAGTCAAATCACAGTCCAGGGTCACGGTGTAAGGTACCGGCAGAAATATGCCCTGGTGTGCACAGGACACCTTACACTTGAGAGCCAGGACAAATCATTGGTCTGTTTGGAATCTTGAATCCTACCCTTCGGTGCCAAGAGCTCCCTGGGGATCCCCCCCACCATGTTCCACTTGGGTCACCATTTCATTTGACGAAGACCTATTTTTTGATCCCTCCATCTGGGGCAAATTATTTCTAATCTTTTCTGTATAAAGTGAGAAGTCAAAATCAAAGGCTCGTAGGGATTCTTGTTCCTTCATTATCGATTCAACGACAATTTTTGATTTAACAATACTGATTGATCAGTCCTATATAAACCTATAAAATCCAATCTCTCAATGTCTCTCGAGTAGATCGCTCTTAAATTCGAAATCTCCCACAGAAGATGGTGGATATTCGAGCAATGTAATAAATATTTCTCAGGCAAAACACTTTTTATGGTAATAGTGGATAATGGACCATCGTTACTGTCCTTATGTTCCCACCTATTCCCCGCGTTATTTGATTTAGAACGTGCGTTAGGGCCCACAGGCCAAAGCGATAGGACAAAGCTACTTTGATTGTCAACCCCTCTGGAAGCTTTAACGGACCTCAGCCTTTGTTTTTTGGCACCTGTGTACGCCGTTCTACCGTGAGCCAGACATTGCTAGTACTAGCACTTTCGGGCTGCGTACAAATCTCTATAACTAGATTCAGGGGAACCTGTAGAGGGGCCATATTTGGTGAAGGCCTTTAAACCCCTATTGTTTCTCGCCAACTAGGGCACTCTACATTAATCAACACACTGTGCTTCACAAAGGGGGAGAAGCAACCCCCCCCCCACCCCAGGGGTAACAAATCTGTTTTGGACCAATCAACCTGGGAGAAGGTTTAAAAGCAGGAAGTAGTTTAAAAGAGGAAGACCTCTATGAGAAGGTGGCGTGGCAGACAGAGTGCTCGAGACTCCTTGGAAGATGCAGAGTGTATGCAGCGGGAAGCAGGGCTTAAGGAAGGGAGTAGTTTCTTACCTGTAACTCCATTTCTCCAGCGTTGGTATCTTTCATGGATTCACATGCTGTGAATATTCCCCGTCGTCAGGCTGGGAACCTCAGTCATTTTTTACTTGGCGTTTTCCTATGGAAACTTCGACACTTCAGTGTCCTTTCAACTTCCTTTTTTGGGTGCTTTCGCCACCACCAATAGGACGTAGGGTAAAAATAGCCCCGCCCCCGCGGCTTCTCTTCAGATTTTAACCTCCAAAGTGGAGGAAACCCAATTCAGGTTTACATGCAGGGGCGGTGGAGGGCGCATGTGAATCCATGAAAGATACCAACGCTGGAGAAATGGAGGTACAGGTAAGAAACTACTCCCTTCTCCAGCATTGGATCTTTCATGGATTCACATGCTGTGAATAGAATACATAGCAGTATTCCTTATACATGGCGGAGTGCAAATGCAAACCCATGGAAAAAACAAATCACATACATGAGAGAAGAAACCCATTCAGTGATCAAGGTCAAACAACAAATGCCGCAAAGCTGCGGGGCTTACCTTATTGAAACAGGCGTTGCAGGACAGCCTGTCCCAACTGCACATCTTCACCATGCTGCCTTTCCAGACAGTAATGTTGAGTAAAGGTATGCAGCACTGCCCAGGAGGCTGCTTGGCAGATGTCCAGCAGAGGAATCCCCGACCACAATGCCGCTGACTAAGCCATAGCCCTCCTCGAGTGTGCTCTTGGGTTCCTCTCCAAAGGCTTCCCAGCCTTAGCGTGGCAGAATGAGAGACGATACCCAACGAGCAAGTCCTTGTTTGGAGATTGCCCATCCTCTGATGGACAGTCCATACGCCACAAATAGCTGCTTAGAAAGTCTGAGCCCCTGCGTATGATTCAAATAAAACTTGAACGCTCTCTTCACATCCAGCGAATGCAAGGATCGCTCTGCAGGCGTGGAGGCTGAAGCAAAGAAGGAGGGCAACACAATAGAATAGAGTTTGTGAAAAGTTGTTGGCACTTTGGGGATAAAGTGCGGATTAGTAGCTACCACCACCTTGTCCTTGAAGAACCTCAAGTATGGAGGGTCCACAACCAAAGCTTGCAACTCTGACATCCTTCTGGCCGAAGAAATGGCTACCAAAAAGCCACCTTCCAACACAAAAACTGTAAAGGCGTTGACATTGGTTCAAACGGAGGTCTCATCAGACCTCACAGAACCACATTAAGGTTCCACACCAGAGGAAATTTCTTGACTGGAGGAAAGGTCTGAAACAATCCCTTTAAGAAATGCTTGATGAGACGATCACTAAACAGAGGTGCTGCAAGCCGCTTCCGAGTGAATCTAGAGATTGCTGCCAAGTGTACCTATGGAGGAGAATGCCAGACCCTTCCTCGCTAACAGCAAAACCTGCTCTGGCGAAATGTTCAAAGGGTCCACTCCAGGTTGGTCCTTCCACCACACACAAAATCTCTTCCATTTACACGCAGAGGAGGCATTCGTGGAAGTAGCTCTCGCTGCCTCCAAAATTCGCCGACAGTCACCAGAAAGCTTTAGGAGCCCAAACTCGGAGAAATCAGGAGCCAAGCCGTCAGGCTGAGAGAGCCCAGATCATGGTGCCAGACCAATCCCTTGTCCTGTGACAGAAGGTCCGGCGTCACTGCCAAACGAATCGGCTCTGCCACGGACAGATGAAGGAGATCCAAAAACCACAGCTGCCTGGCCCAGAACGGGGTCACCAGAATCACACCACATGGGTATCTCTGAATCCCCTGGAGTGTCCGTCAAATGAGCGGAAATGGAGGAATAAGCGAACCGGTATGTTCACGGGAAAAAACGCAATCCCTAGAAACTCGGGAGGAGCCCACCTGCTGGCGAACTCCTTGCACTGTTTGTTCTACCTCGTTGCGAAGAGATCCAACGAAGGACGGCCACACTTTCGGAAGAGCATGGACACCTGCTGCTTCTTCAGCTGCCGCTCGTGTAGATAGCTCACCTCCCCGCTGAGAGCGTCTACTTGAACATTTAACACTGCCGGCAGATGAAAGGCCACAATGTCGATGTCGTGTAACAGAGCCCAATGCCAGAGGGCTTGTGCTTCCTCGACAGCACCCTGCAATGCGTGCCTCCTTGTTTCCTGAGGTAAAACATCGTGGTGGTAATGTCTGTCAACAACCTCACCGCCGACCCGCGTATACGCGGCAGAAATTATTTCAGGGCCCAATGTACCGCTCTCAACTCAAGCACATTGATGTGGAAACGAGATTCCACCCGAGACCACAGGTCATGAACCTGCGAGTCCTTGAGATGCGCCCCCCATCCTGTCCGAGACATCCGTCACAATTGTAAAGTGGCAATCCAGTTCCAGCAACGGCATGCCCCGAACCAGATTGTCCGAGCACTGTCACCATCGAAGCGCCTCCACTAGATCGCTGTCGATCACCACCTTGTCGGACCACAATCTGCGACTCTGAGCCCATCGGTCGGCGAGAAATTCTTGTACCGGCCTCATGAAGACACAACAGTTTCTTACCAGAAGGATGCAGGATGCCATGGCCACCAGCAGTGACATGTAGGTCCGGACCGACACCCTTGTACTGATCTTCCACTCTGCTGCTTTTTGCTTGAGCTTCCAAACCCTCTCATCCGAGGGCTTTACAAGGCCCAGCTGAGTCTGAATCTCCGCCCCCAGAAAAACCAAGTCCTTGGAAGGCGACAGAAAGGACTTCTCGAAGTTCACAGCGAAGCCTAGTTGTTGCAACAGCTGCACGGTAGCGTCGAGACTTTCCTGCGCCTCCCCCGGCGACGAACCGTGTACCAGCCAGTCGTCCAGGTATGGGTAAACATGATGACCTTCCCGTCGGAGCCACGCCTCCACCGGCGCCAAGCATTTTGTAAACGTCCTGGGGGACAAGAACCAATTCTATAGCCCCCTTCTGCAGCATAAGTACCACCTCCTGTCGTAGGTCGCAAAGGTGGGGTTGTATGGTATATACTGGAGGAATGGAGGTTGGGGAACACTTGAACTCCAGGGAGTGGCCCAGTCGCACCGTGTCCAACACCCAACGGTCTGACGTGATCTTGCACCACTCGTCCACGTGTAGTGCTACCCTGGCCTCCAGCAGATTTCCACGCTGACAGTCATTGCTGTGGCTTTGAAGGAAGAGGCCTGTCCCGCTCTTTTTACCTGCTCTCGATTTTCTCACCAACAGCTGTTCTCCCTCACATGGCTTGTCCAGAACTTTATTATGCACCTACGGGCGAAAGTCTGTGGACTAAAGCCAGGCCTGTCGAGGCAGCACTACTCTGTTGTTTATCTGTTTAAAACCAGATTCCGACAAGTCTACGGCAATGTTAACGCTATGATTGGATGCCTCCTCTCCTTCGCGAACCAACATCATAGCAGCTTTACGGTGTTCCTCAGGTAGATGTTCCAGCAGAGGAGCTAACCGATGCCACATCTCACGATCGTAGCGAGCCATGATCGCTAGAGAATTGGCCGCTTTCACCATCGTCGGCCCCACAGTCAAAACCTTTTTACCAAAGGCATCCTGTCTCCTGGCGTCACTATCAGGAGGAGTAATACATTTGTGCTGACTCCTAGCTTTGCGGCTAGCCGCCTCTGAAACCACTGACTCAGGAGTGGGCTGTGAAACTAAACACTTCAGTGCAGAGTCCGGTGCCTTAAACTTCTTCTCCAGGCTCCCTTTGATGGCTGGTTCCGAGAAGGGGTATTGCATCGTCCAGGATAGGCACGGCGAACACAGATTTTCGCCTCTTGCCCATGTGGTCAAACAGGAAACACTCCTTTCGCTCCTCCCCAGGAGTCAAACCAAATTCGACACATGCTTTCGCCATCGTGGCGTGAAATGCCCCATCATCGGGCAGAGACAGCTGTGCCGGACTACGAGGTAGCTCCATCTCAACGTCAGAAGCCCACGCCGGATCCCTCGACGAGCCAGTGGACATGGTCTCTCTAGGTACACTGTCGGATTCTGAATACGGCAGCTCACCCTCCTCAGGATGGACAATCTTCCTTCACTTGCAGGGGTGCCAGCAATTCAGCCGAAACAGTCGAACGCGGGGAAACCCCTGCAGCGTCGACGGTAGGCCCCACCGGAGCCACGTTCAGGGGAGGCAATATGGAATCCAGCTGGCCGAACATAGATTGCAATGTGGACAGCACCTGGAGCGATAACATCGCCTGCGGATTCATCAGAGGATAATTAGATGGGCCAGCTCCCACACCCATCGACGTCGATGGACCAACACACTGCAGGCCCAGGGCCGACAGATCCAACACCGGATCCCCATCGTCCTCTGCTTCCGATGCAGTCTCTTTCTGTAGGATAGTGTCTGGTAGACGAGAGTCAAAAGCAGGAGCCCCCATATCTCCTTCGTCGGAAGCAAGTTGTCTGTGCCCATCCCCGACAACATCAGGCCTCTTTCTCCTACCGGAGCCGAAGACCCCACCGTCGACGACAGTGTTAGGCAGAAACCTGTGCAGTTCCCTTAGGGAACACTGCACAAGATTTAAGACTACAGGTGTTGGCAGTAAACCCACTTGGTAGCAGTCTGTACCACCCAGATTTACCTGGTAGCTGTGGCTGAGCAGTCAGACTTCCCTCAAGAAGAGTTAGACAGTAAGCAAAGTATACACAATAGGTACCCAGGTACAATAATACAAGCAAACACTGACCAGAGCTTTGGTATCAAAGTATATAATTATTTATTTAAAAACACACGGTTTGAAACACTCCAGCACTCTTGTTGTAAAATATTCTAAACACTGTTACTATTGTAATATGTACACCCCCTTTTTCCTTATCAGATAAGTCACAATAAACACCACTTATTTTCATACAGAGGTGAGCGCTTAACTAGATGGCACTCCAATAAGTTTGTGAGAAAGGGAGGGAAAAAGACAGAACATGGAAAGGTACACCACTCTAAGATTTAGGGACACTGTTAGCAAGGCAGAAGAGCAAAAGTCACTGGTGAGCCAAAGTCCAAAGGCTGGGCCCACTCTTAGAGAGAGCAGAGCACAAATGCGCCCAAGATCATACAGTTACTCTAGGCTTAGAAAGTCTTGCAGAGAGTTCAAAAAGAGTTTAGAGAGGCTTAGGAAAGTTTAGCTAGGGTGTCCCAGGCTAACCCAGGTTCGAAAGCCGGGGGCTAAATCTACCCCGTACAGTCAGTAGCAAGGGAAGCCAGGCGGGACACGGTACCTTAAGTGGGAAGGATCCTCCAGCGGTGGCAGTTGTTCCTGGCAGTGGGTGCAAGTTGCGTCGTCGTCCAGGGGAAGAGAAGATCTCGACTTGGAGGAAAGATGAAGGTCGTTGCACTACCAGGGAAGAAACCAGCCGCAGAGTTTTCCGGTTAAAGGTGGTACCTTTGTTTCGCGGTCGTGGTAAAACGTGGTATCCCGGTTGCCGGGGTGCTTGGCACAGGCAAGGCGGCCACGAGGTACGTCGGGAAGGCGAAAAAACGGTGAAACTGGTTATCCCCACCAGTCAAAGGAAGAAGACTCTCCGGCGGGAGATCTCCTCTGTCGTTGGGAAAAGTGGTGAGGCAGTCCAGCAGGGCTCCACCGGTGGTGGTGTCGTGGAAGGTCGGCTCAGCTTCTCCCTCGTCGGATCCTTAGGTCCTGTGGCGACTTCTGAAGTTCCAGTCCCCAAAGCCCTGCTTTTATGCAGAAAACCCCCATTCACTCAGCCTAGCTGTCACTCAAACAACAGGCCGGCTCACCACTTGGGCCAATCAGGACAGAGTGCGACTTGAGTTGCCTAGGCAACTCAGTCCAGGGTGCCTAAATCCCCCTCCACCCCTCCTAAGTACCCCAGACAGAGTGGCACCACTTTGGAGGGCTTCTGTGGAGAAGCCCGCCAAAAAGTGGAACAAAGGGCTCGACTTGGGTTGGAGTCACAGAAGAGAACACAAACGCCATTTTAGAATCAAGTTTTGGCAAAAAATACCAACCGGAGAATTAATATTAATTAAATAAACCGGCGGTATGTTCGAGGCTACCGTAAATAATTGAATAAAGATAGTAGCCTAAAACAATGGGAAATCCCATAGGAAAATATTCGCGGTTGAATATAAAAAGTAGTATCCACTGCCACCAGCCAAAACTCGATCAGGGGGGACGGAGACGTGCCCCCTCGACTAACAGACCCTGGGGCAATTGAATTGCCCCAGCCAGTACATCCACAATATGATGGTTTGTACTGGTTCTGTTCAGAATTTAAGACTAGTAAAGTCAATGGTGACTTTACATGCCCTGGGAGACAGTAGTCAGTCCCAGGGTATGGAGTCTATACTGGGGGGTCACTATGACACCCCTGTGTCAATGCACTGAGGGTGCTGTGTAACAGACATCACAAAAACACATGAAGCCCTATGGAGTAAAAGACCCCATAGCCCATTAAACACATCTAGATTCAAAGAAACACACTCAAATCATGCCCAAGAGTGAGGGTAAAAGAGTCTCACTCTTGGCAGGAGAAAAAAATAAACCCCAAAAATCCAGCAAAGCTGCTGGGGGACTCACTAGGTTAGGAAATTCAGCCTAAACAGAGAATTCTCCCTAACAGACGGCATCGAAGTTGACACTGGGACTGTCGGCGACGGGACTCCCGTCGATGATGACTTAGTTGGAACCGCAACCTGCGGTGTAGTTATTTCAGGCGATTCCGCCTGCTTGGCACCACTGGACCGATGTTTAGACAACTCTACTAGAGGACGACTTGTGATGGTCCCTTGACGAGGAGCGTTTTCGACGATGACAAGTCCTTCTTGGCCTTTACCTGAGATGCCGACTTCTCAGGCCTAATTCCAGACCCTTGTGACTGGTCCAATCACCCATGCTTGGACGAAGACGCCCCTTTCGACAGATGTTTACTTGAAGAGGAGTGACCACTCTTCCCGACCTCCACAGGAACAGGCCGAAACTTTTTAGCCAGAGGCTCAGCTGATGCTGACCAGTCATGATCCGCCGCTTGAACCAGCCTCTCCGATGCCAAGCTCTGCACTGACCCCACCTCCGAGGGGGGGGGTAGGTGCCCTCGTTCAGCCAACACACCAACCGCTGATTGCAGTCGTTGAGCGTCTTTTGTGAAAACCCCTTACCGATCTCACAAGACTCAGCCGAATGATGGGGGTAGAGGCAATAAAGGCAGTCCATATGCCCATCCCCCTCATACACCTTCCTCAGCCCGCTGGTCGCACAGGGCTGGAACAACGATTTTCTTGAACACATTTCACCAATCGCACCAACACGTGCAGAAATCACAACGCGCACGAGGTGATTCCCAACACTTTGGAGAGGGTTGAAATCTGAAGGGAAGCCGCGGGGGCGGGGCTATTTATAACCTACATCCTATTGGTGGTGGCGAAAGCGCCCAAAAAGGACATTGATAGGACAATGAATTGTCGAATTTTCCATAGGAAAACGCTAAGTAAAAAATGACCAAGGTTCCCAGCCTGATGACGGGGAATATTCACAGCATGTGTATCCATGAAAGATCCAATGCTGGAGAAGCTGGGGGCCGGTGGCAGAAAGCGGAAAGAGAACGGGTGTGACCAGGCGAAGCTGTCAAGTGAGGCCCAGGCTGCGAGAGACAAATTGGAGGTGTGAGCAAGGCCACGGAGAGCCGCTGGGGAGAAGGAACAAGGCGCCGCACAAGAGCTCATGGCGGCTGGAAGCCTTGTTGGGCCGCTGTATGCTCCAAGTGAGACAGCCTAGGAAAAAGGACACTGGGACAGCAGGCGAGCACGCAAAGCAATTAATTAATGCCGATTTCAATGAAAGCAAGTACTCTTTGAATACTGATACGAATGAAAAAGGTAAGCACCTTTTGAATACCGATCTGATTGAAAGCAAGTTTATGGAACTTTCTGATATAAGGAATTGTGAAACCAAGTATTGGCAAACAAGCATTGTCAAGAGCCATAAGAGCATAAAGAACTGTGTAACATGAATGAACAAACATTGGCAAGAGCCATGAGAGTATGTGAAAGTGCAACAAGTGAATGGTGGCAAAATATGATAAACTATCAGTAGGGTGTGAATTGTGAATGAACCAAGCACCACTGTAAAGCTGAAGCAGTGGCAACACAGCATATGTAGAAGCAGCAAGTAAGGTGTGCCGGTTGCGTGACCTGTAATGGGTGGACCAGGTGTCCGACTACTGCGCCAAGACCGAGTACACCCATCTATAGACAAGCTGCTGAAAGCACCCACAAATAAGTTTGTAATTGAATAGAATGGAAAGCTTGTGTGATCTGAATTTAAGGAACTGAACTATAGGACATTGATGAAAAATAACCAAACCAGAAGAGCTGGGAAGTGTCCCAAGGAATTGTATTGTTTTGGAAAGGTAGAACACTTGAAAGCATGGGGAACGAAACCCCTTTGCATTGTGAAATATTTTGAACTTGGAGAAGGGAATCCCTTAAGAAACCAAGCCCTGGAAGAAGCCCCAAACATTTATTGGAACACTACTTATTTTGATGCTGACATCCCTACACATTGTATACAAATAGATGTGAGGGCAAGTATAGGTTTTGGACACAGATGGACATTTGCTTTGAACATCCCGACACAGACCATCTGTAGTTTCCTTTAGGTAGGGAAATCCTACCTTAGCACAGAGCAGGTTAAGCCTTTTTCCAAACCTACATCTGATTTAATAAAAGTTTATAGCCCAAACTTTATTCAGTTCTCTGTTTCTACTTGCCGATGCCTTCACACCACTACGACCTTAGATGATATTTCCGCCCACTTCAACACCTCTTTCACGGTTGGTTGGGCGAGCAGAAAGCAAACAAACTTTTTGGATGCCTGCTTATTAGAGCTGGGAGCAGTCTGATTTTTTTTTTATCTGCTTTCCCGCTGCACGTTGGAGTGTAGGTTTAGATTTTCGAATTTAAAAAGCAGAGACTTCAACATGATAGAATGAGACTTAAGTCTCCACTTGGATGCCTTCATAAATGAAGACCAGGACACACAGCACATGATTGATTTCTGTCAATAAGTCAACCCGAGACCGCCCCATTCTGTGATCAAGGCGCCTCAATGCTGCCGATAGTCTCTGTCATGATGCCTACCTCCAAGGAGCCAGGTCCGACCCAGCAATCCCAGAGGCAGGCATCATTCCCCCCAGGGAAGTGCCAGCGGGCCCAAGCTGGGACCCTTTGGACACAGTCATGGCGCCTTAGGCGCCAGACTCATGTTGGACCCCTGTCCTGGCGCCGTAGGCGCCTGGCTCATAAAGCTAGACATGTGTTCAAGTGTTTTAATGTGCACTTACCTGATGCAGACCATGCTGCTACATCCAGGCCCTCTTGAGGCCTGAATGGAACTACTTTACCTGTGGGACTACTTTCCACCTGGGTGTGGTCGGGGAAGGATACATACCTGATCGGTGGAAGGATACATGCCTGGAACTTCTTCCAAAGCTATTTAAACCACGCCCGATCAGCAACTCACGCTTCGCGTTGTTCTGCTCCTCGCAGCTGGACGCTCACCGTGTCAGCTCCTGCATCTGGACTTCAGCCACGCCTGTCAGCATCCTGGGTCGCCTGCAAAGGGAGATAAGAGAGAATTGGAGAGAAAGAAGACCTTACCTGTTAAAGCTGCATCACGGAGACATCACACCGACGATCCTGAAAGGGAAGACATCATTTTAAAAGCATTTCACTTCGATCGCTGCAGCGCTGCATTTCACTCACCTTTCCTGGGCGCCTCCATCTTCAGCAGCGATCATCCGGATCCGCACCCACTTCCCAGAGCCTAGAGAGAAAAGACAAGAAAACAAGGTGAGAGAAGGAAGGGAAATAGGAAAAGCTCAGTTTCCTTCTAAGACTTAGCTGTTGGGTCATTCCCATTTCATTTCGGGTCCTGCCGCTTCCTGGCATTCCGGACCGCGGCCCCAATGGGGAAAAATGACAAAGACATTGAATGAGCGAATGCAAAGACATTACCTGAACGCTCATCCAGAACTTAGACTTCGGGTCGGCACCATATCTCCGGCATTCCGAACCCCAGCCCCTAAGGGGAAAAAGACATAAGCATTAGCGCTTGCTGCAATAAGACAATGAACATTATTATGAAGATTGAACTTTTGAACTTGCAACAGAACTCTTACAGCGCCTCACCTGAATAGTCAAGCTTATTTTGAACTCCCATCAAACCTCAATCCAGTGAAGTAACTGGGTTTCAACGCGCCCCTGCATCAGAAGCAGGATGGAGAACTCATCCTTCCAGACCCTAAGGTGAGACTTCACGGGGAATCGTGGAAGGGTATCGAGGAGGGTTGGAAGGGACTGGGATGCTTGAGCATTATTCTGTCTGTAGGTAATACTCCCTTTTCACGCACGGTGGAATATTCCTGCGAGCCAGAAAAGCCAGAGTAGAGGGGCCCTTCCTGTCCATCATCTGAGTCCTGTGCTTCACCATTGAAGAAGCATCAGCACTCGAAGCCAGACCTGCGCCTCCGTGGGAATCAGGTGAGCGTGACAGTCTCCTTGGGGGAACTTACACTGGCGTCGATCCATACGAGGAGAACAAAGTCTGACTCCATCTGAGCCATTAATGCCAAGTCAGGGTAGTTACTGAGGTATCATCCTGTATTCATAAATCATGGTGCAAAGATCCCTCGGCTGGAATACTGACCAATGTGTCATCCTATATGTCTAATACTATATGGATATGTCCCGCTCACCTCCCAGGCCACTGCCCCAACCCTCCCACTACTTGCTGGGAGGGCTGGGCAATAACAGAAAAGAAAGCAGTGATTTTTGAGGGATTAATTGGTTGATTTAAAAGTTTAGCTGCTGAATTTGAATCCTCTCCGCTATGCAATGCAGTCACAGGATCGATGATTTGAACAGGCGCCGGACCATCCTGATAAACATATGTACCTTCCCTCAGTGAGGGCGCCAAAGGTAGATTTACAGCAAGCAGTAGATCTTGGTTGGAGACAAAATCAAGATAACTATGCATCGCACCAGAGGTTTTCAAACCGCTACGCATGTTAAACATGTACTACGAGTACCGTGTTGGTCAAGACCCAAAATTACAATTGGAAATTAAACTATTCCCAAGGGCACACAACACACTCACCAATTGCTTCAAAGCTTTGGAGCTACAAAACTACAGTTTGTTAGGATGTTTTTCCTGTGCACCGCTACTCAGACACAGCGGCCTCCCCCAACTAGGATCTCGGAGGATTTCTCTGAACACGACGCCCAGGCAAAAGCCTAGGCTGACAGGCTCACAGCCCCGTACGGCTCCAACTCCGATAGCTCCAACAGCTCCAGAGGCTACGACTACAGCTATTTCTATGAATTCAGTTGGGTTAGAAGAGAAGACTGTTAGGGAGAATTCTCTCTTTAGGCTGAATTTCCTAACCTAGTGAGTCCCCCAGCAGCTTTGCTGGATTTCTGGAGTTTGTTTTTTTCTCCTGCCAAGAGTGAGACTCTTTTTCTCCCACTCTTGGACATGTTTATGGTGTTCCTTTGACTGTTAATGTGTTTTATGGGCTATGAGGTCCTTTACTCCATAGGGTCTCATGTGTTTTTACTATGTGTGTTACACAGCACCCTCCGTGCAGTAAAACAGGGGTGTCATAGACTCATACCCTGGGACTGACTACTGTCTCCCAGGGCATGTAAAGTCACCATTGGCTTTACTAGTCCCAAATTATTAACAGAAACCAGTACAAACCATCATATTGTGGACGTACTGGTCGGGGCAATTCGATTGCCCCGGGGTCTGTTAGTCGAGGGGGCACGTCTCCGTCCCACCTGATCGAGTTTTGTCTGGTGGCAGTGGAAACTACTTTTTATATTCGACCGCAAATATTTCCCTATGGGATTTTCCCATTGTTCGAGGCTACCAACTTTAATTATTTAATTCTCATAGCCTCGAACATACCGCCGGTTTATTTAATTAATATTAATTTGCCGGTTGGTATTTTTTGCCAGGACTCGATTCTAAAATGGCGTTTGTGTTCTCTTCTGTGACTCCAACCCAAGTCAAGCCCTTTGTTCCACTTTTTGGCGGGCTTCTCCACAGAAGCCTTCAAAAGTGGTGCTACTCTGTCTGGGTACCAAAGGGGGTGTGGGAGGGCGTTTAGGCACCCTGGACTGAGTTACCTTACGACGAGGGAGAAGCTGAGCCGACCTACCACACCGACGCCACCGGTGGAGCCCTCGGAACCGACTCACCACTTCCCGACGACAGAGAAGATCTCCCGGCTGGAGAGGCTTCTTCCCCTGACTGGTGGGCACAACCAGTTTACCTTCTTTCATCGCACCCCAGACGGGTTTGTGGTCGAACTGCCCATGCCAAGCACCCCGGCGGCCGGATAGCCACTCACCACTGAACCGCGAATCAACGGACCGCTCCTTGTACCTGAGAAACTCTGCGGCTGGTTTATTCCCTGGCAGTGCAACAGACTCCTGTCTTCCTCCACGACGAGATCCTCTCTTCCCCAGGACGAAGCACCGACTTGCATTCGCTGCCAGGAACAACTGCCCCCGCTGGAGTGTTCTCACCACTTTAAGGTACCAGGCCTGTCCGCCAGGCCTCCCTTTCTAAAGATTGCTACAAGGTAATAATAACCCCTTAACCTTCTGGACTGGGCTGGCCGCCTTGACCCTCTAACTGGTCCCTTTCTTTGGTCCAACTCCTTTTTGAACCGTTACAAGACTTTTGTGCACTGCAACCGTGTGACCTTGGACACATTGTGTTTTGATCCTGTAAAGCGGATCCGGCCTACTGACTCTGAATTCACGGTGTTACTTTGCCTTCCTCTCTTGTGTGTTCGTGAAAAAGTGTTGGGATCTATTTCAATTTATTCTCTGCTCTTCTCTCCCTTTTAAAAAAACAAACTATTATAGTGCCATCTACGTTAAGCGCTCACCGCTGTCTGAAAATAAGTGGGGCTTTACTTAAGACTTGTCTAATATTCTTTTAAGGGAGTGTATATCTTTTAGTGACCGTGTTTTTGAATTGCTTACTATTAGTGCCTGTGTGTTTTTCTTCTCTTTTACACCAAACCCTGGTCAGTGTTTACTTGTTCTATTGTGTTCTCTTGACCTATTGTGAATACTCTGTATACTGCCTAACTCTTCTTGAGGGAATTCCGACTGCTCAGCCACACCTACCAAGTGAATCTGTGTGGTACAGACTGCTACCAAGTGGGTTTCCTGCCAAACACCTTTAGTCTTAAATCTTTTGCAGTGGTCCCAGAGGGAACTGCACAGGTTTCTGCCTAACAAAGACCTACACATCCTGACATTCAGTGTGTATGGAGTTATGAGTTATGCAGCCTTTCCCAGCTTCAAAACGAGTTCTCAGATTTCTTTAGACGTCTTCCACTCGCAGAAGGTCTAGCTGGTTGTTAGCAGCAAAGGCCAATACCACACGCTCCCAGCACACAACATCGCCCCCAACCTACTGTTGGCAGAAGGCCCCCATGAGGTGAGTGCAATTATTCTGCCTTTCACCCCCAAAAATCACTCTACCCTGCCTCTGCTCATCTCTAACTTGAGCAGAACCTCCTCCGGTTCCGGAAGAAACTCAAGACTTTCCTTTTCGCTTCCGCTTTCTTTCTTCCTCTCCCCTGCTGATGCCCCAGACTGCTCTGCCCATTGGTCACCTAGTCAAGCTCTGAACTCAGTCCCAGGCTCCTGCATATCCAGTTGCCCTCAGCACTTAAGGGTCTGTATCTGCAACCCCACAGTCCCTTCTCTCTGCACTTATGAGCCACCCGCTGGCTGCACGTGTTAGTTAACTGCACTTCCCCCTTCACCTCCACCTGGCACTTCCCCCCTACCCTCTTCCCCACACTTGCGCAATCTGAATGGCACAAGGCCTAGGAAAATCGTTATTTTTTCCTCCCTTTGTTTTCCCCCTCCTTGTCTTGTTGCTCCTAGAAACGCTTGTATACAGGCACGTTATAAATGCCACATCATATCATATCAACGGAGTGACTACGGGTGGATATGAGGAGAAAGGGGTAGGGATTGCAGTGAGTTTTGGCAAGAACTTACCAATTTGCTGGGTAAGAGCTTTAAGGGCAGAAATTGTTTTAAATCGTGGTGCCAGACCCCACAGGTCCCCCAAGGGTCGAACACCAGACCAAATTAGGGGAACCGCTAGTGGCACACAGAGCACCGACGCCCAGGATGCCAGACGTTGAAACAGCCGATAGCACACCGACTGCAGACTAGAGGAAAATATGACACTGCCTCAAGGCACACCGTTCGAAAGCACAACAAACGAGCAGCCGCTTCCAACACCTTCTCCAAATAAAAACCCTTCCTGTCATTACAGACAAACAAGTTACTTACCCATGGTAATGTTCTTTCGACTGGATGTTCCTCCCATGTACTCCCTATCTTATGATATTTCCATATCCAGCTTCAGCTGCTTCAGAATTTCTTTCCAGCAGAGGGTGCTGCGCATCAGTAACTGTCGACTCAATGTACCCCGGAGGCCTTCGTCTCGAGGTCGACGTCATTGATGGTATAAAGCACATGCAACGACTGTTAGCGTCAGTTCTGTTTTTTACATGCTTAGGATATCCTACATCCTGAAAGAGCAAAGACTGCAATAACATGGATATTCTACTGTGGGGCAGGTTGGGAGGGGCGATGAATACGTGGGAGGAACATCCAGTCGGGTAAGTAACTTGTTCTTGGAATGGATTGTGTCCTCCTACGTATTCCTCATCTTATGATAAACTCCCAAAGCAGTGTATGGAGGAGGAAGTCAGAATTTTCAGATTCATGATAATTAAGAAGTTCCTTTATAGGTCTGTATGCACAGAAAGAAGCACTGCCTTTCCAAATAAACCTTCCCGGCTCGAGAAAGAGTCCAGACTATAGTGTGTATGGATGACAATGTGGCTGCCGCACAAATATCTTTAATTGGGACTCACCTCTGTAAAGCAGAGGAGGTAGCCATGCCCCTGGTCAAATGAGCTCTAAGACCCTCCGGAGGATCCTTTCCAGCTATTCTGTAGCATTCAGATATTCCTAAAATGATCCATCTTGATAAAGTTTGTTTAGAGATTGCCATACCCAACAAAAAGTTGGTCATCTTGTATTAGTTTAGACATCCTGGAGATGTAGAAAATAAGTGCACACCTTGGATCAAGCCTTTTCAGGATGAGGAGGATGATAAAATGAAGGTATCATCATTTGAAACTCAGACACAATCTTAGGTAAGAAGGTAGGTTTACCCTTAAGGACCATTCTGTTCTCATAGAAGACTGTGTAAGGAGGCTTGTAGGACAAGGCCTGAAGTTCACTGATGGCCACTAAAAGGATGGTCTTTAAAGTTCCGTAAAGGGCAGGAATGGATAGGCTCATAAGGAGCACACATTAGATATTTGTCAGTCCTTTTAAGAATTGTACAACTAGTATGGGATCTTGAAGAAAGATACCCCTTCAAAGGAGCACTTAAAAATTGAGACGCTTCCAGATACCCCTTAATTGTACCAACCTGGAGCCCCTGATTGGCCAGGTGTAATAAGAATAACACCATAGGTGTAACGTATTGGAGGACAGGTGGAGATGTGCTGAAGATCTGGGTACCACGTCCTACTGGCCCAATGCAGAGCAATTAGGATCATGGATTTCCTGGACCTCTGCATCACTTGAGGAATGATAAGGACTGAGGAAACACGTACAGGGGTGGAAACTCCCAGTCCACTATGAACGCGTCCCCTAGAGCTCCTCTTGAGGGAAATTCCCTTGAGCAGTACCACGTGCACTTCCGGTTGACACCGGTCGCAAACAGATCCATTTGAGGGGTTCCCCAAAGGGTGAAGCTCTCTTCTCTTGAAAGGACTTCCTGAGCTAGTTCCCACTCGTGGGAGACTGTGCTCTGCCTGCTCAGAGCGCCTGCCGCCGTATTCTTCACGCCGGTTAGGTTAACTGCCGATAGGGAGATTCCTTCTTGAATTGTCCAGAGCAACATTGCCTCTCTGCACAGTGATAGTGACCCTACGCCTCCTCTTTTGTTGAGGTATTACATGGCCACTGTGTTGTCCATCATTATCAGGACATTCTTCCACCGCACAGAGGGCAGAAAGGCCTTCAGTGATAGTCTGATTGCCCTCAGCTCCAAAAGGTTGATATGTAGTTTGGACTCCGATGGAGACGAACAACAGCTGATTGTCAGATCGTTGGCATGTGCTCCCACACACTGAGTGAGGCGTCCGTTACTGCCGTCAACTCCGGCCATGGCTGCTAAAAAGGTTCTCCCTTCAGAATGTTGTCCTCGCAGGCCCAATACAGGAGATCCTGTGCGACCCTGCTCATAACCTTAAGGAGATCTGACATCCTGCCTGAGAATTAAGACTATTGAGTCCCGAGAGCCCACTGGAGAGATCTCATTCTCAGGCGGGCCTCTGGCACCAGAAAAATGTAGGATGTCATGAGGCCGAGCAAGCTCAGAAAGTCGAAGGCTGGGAGACCCTGGGCACTTTGGAATTTGGTGACCATCTGCAGAATGTCTTCAGCCCTCACTTCTGGTGGCGATTCTTTTCCCAGGAATGCATCCTGGACTGCTCCAACAAATTGGAGCTTTTGAGATGGTATCATGTGGGACTCCCTGAAGTTGAGGGAGAAGCCCAGTCTGTGGAGAGAGTAACAGGTGTAGCTGAGATGTTCCATGGCCTGTTGGGGGAACTGGCCCTGATCAGCCAATCGTCCAGGTAGGGTAGACGAGAATCCCTCCCTCCTGAGACTTGCTGCCACTACCTCCATCAACTTGGTGAAAACCCTTCAACGGAGGTCAGCTCAAATGGCAGAACTCGAAAATGATAATGAGAACCGCCAACGGCGAACCTCAGGTACTGTCTGTGTTTGTAATGGATTGGCACATGAAAGTATGTATCCTGAAAGTCTGGTGATACCATCCAGTCCTGAAGCTGGATGGCCTGAAGGATCTCAGAAGGGGTAACCATTTTGAACTTGTCCTTCCTGAGAAATTTGTTTTAGTCTCTTAAGTCCAAAATGGGTCTCAATCCTCTGTCCTTTTTGGGAATTATGAAGTACGGCCAGTACCAACCCTTGTTCCTCTCTGCTACAGGTACTGGTTCTATAGCACCTTTCTCCAGCAGGGTCAAAGTTTCCTGCATAAGGAGCAGATCTGACACTTTGAAAGAGCTGTTCCCCTGTGGATGGCCCTGGGCAACTGTTTCCAATGCCCATTCATCTGAAGTAATCCCTCGCCATTCTTTCAGATGCTGTGAGAGTCTGCCTACCACCAGGGTCTTGTGAACTAAGGCCTCAGAGATGTTTTGAGGAGGCTGAAGCAGTGGCTGATGGTAAAGTAGCCGGTGCCTTGGCAGTCTTAGTACCTCTTCCCCGTCTACCACGGGGAAATCTTTTTTTACCTCTTTGATTCGAGAGTCCTCTCCCCCTTCCAACTGAGGAGTATTAGCAAAAGGACCTACCCCCTCCAAGGTGTCCCGGTAAGGCGGTTTTGTGGTTGTCTAATAGCAGCACCAAGGGATTTGGCTGCCGCTTTGGAGGTCTGTAGCTTCTCCAGGCTCTTGTCAGCGTTGCTACGATATAAATGTGTGCCATCAAAGGGCATGTTAAGAAGTCTGGCCTGCGCATCTGGAGCAAACCCAGACTTTCTTAACCAGGGAAATCTGTGCATTACTGTACTAGCCGCCATTTAGTCGAGACCTGTCTGGAGGGATTCTCACATTGCATCTTTCCCATCCATGACTAGATTTAAAAATCTGTTTTTCTCCCCTTCGGGGATACGTACAGCAGCCATTGCTATACATTCCCAAAGGGTGAAAGTGAACCTGCCCAATGTGCACGTAGCATTCACTGACTTTAGGGCCATACTCCCCACAGAGAAAACGTTCTTGGCCAAAGCGCTGTAACTCTTGTCATCTCTGTCTGGGGGAATAGTTGGGTAGGCATTTTGTTTTGAGGTGGACATGGATGCCTGCACTACCAATCTTTCAAGGGTCGGGTGTTTCGTCTGATAACTGGGGTCACTACTGGACGTCCTGTATTTAGATTTTAGCTTATTATTTACTGCTGGAATTAACTCTGGCGTCTCCCAATTGGCATTTACCTGCCTTTGCAGAGCTACATGAAAGGGAAAAATTGGGTCCTCCTGGGGTCCTTTATCCAGGAGATATGTAAGGTCACGCTGCTCATATTGGTGTGGATCTTTTCAAACGCAGGTATTCAACCACCCTGTACATTAAAGGTCTGTAAAACTGTAAGACCCATCTGCATGGTCAGTAGGATCAGGTCTCCCAAATTCTATTTCTGGGGATGTATCTAGTCCACTTGCATTTTGCAGGGCCTCCTGTAGATTTTTGATCCTTGATTCCTTAGAGATCAAGGGTTCTGGAACCCCAGGTACTCCATATTGTAGGCCAAAGGGACGCGAGTCAGAGGAATGTTCTACATCCTCATAAATAGAAGAAAGTGATTCAAAAAAATATTTTCTTGATAGTGGTGTGTAGGATTTTTCAATAATCCTCGATGGCGTTACCAATATTTTCGATTCCATCGATGTCGAGGGTTTTGACGCATGCAGTGTCGAGGACTTTTTAGGGCCCAAAGAGGAGTCTTTCGGTGCTGATGGTCTCGATGACTTCTTTCTCGAAGGAGATTTGTCTCGACTCGAGGGATCCTTTGACCGCTCTCGAGGAGTTTTTTCCTTGACTCCCAGGCACGAGGGTGCACAGGTTTTGCCCTTATCTTTTTTATTGTTGCGATTTTAGACCTGGGCAAGGCTTTCATGAGTCTTCGAGGGGGTCAAGGCCCCATTCTTGAATACCCTCATCATTTCTAATCTGAAATTCTCCCACTCAGCCGGAGAAGCTGATTTCGTCGGACACTTGACCCGTTCTGGGAAGGAACTCAGCGATGATGAAGATGGTGACCAATGGTGCCTTTTCATCGAACACTGCAAAGATGAGTAGTGAGAGCCACTGCGTGATCTTTTTTGTCTTCTTGCGACGAGGAGAAATATTTCTCGATTCGTCTGAAGATTGTTTTTTCAACAGTCTAGTTGAAGGGGATTTATGAGACCTACTCACCATTCGTTTTCCTCTTTGCTCTTTCAGGGCTTTCACCGTCATCGATAGGCAGGCCTTACAGTCAGAAGTAGAATGAAAGGAACTCAGGCACCACAGACACACCGGATGTGGGTCTGTAAGGGACATTTTTGCCGCACAGTCCTGGCACTTCTTAAACCCTGATCTCAGAGTTGATATCGCTGATGACGATGCCATTTGTAAGATTATTTTATTGAAGATTCTCGTAGGGAACTGAAGCGCACCATATTGAAAGTGATAGCTTTTGCAGAAAAACAGAACTGAAGCCAACTGTCGTTGAGCGCGTTTTATACCATTGATGACGTCAACATTGAGACGGAGGCATCCAGGGACATCGAGTCGACAGGCAGCGACACACAGTACCTCTACTGGAAAAAATGTCCAAAGCAGCAGAAGATGGATATGGAAATAGCAGCTGAAGATGGATATGGAATAGCATAAAATGAGGAATACGTGGGAGAACACAATCCATTGGAAAGGTATATCCCAGAGGAAGGTGGTTCTTACTGTCATGGCCATGGCCTCTCTGTCACTGGAATTTAGGTGTTAATCCTCCTCATAGGGCATGAGCATGTGTACGCCCCCTTTTGCCCTCTGCCGTGCAAAGTGAGTAAGCGATGCATGGCACGGTTGCATGTCAGACAACGTTTACTTTAATTGTGAGCGCTGCTTGCCTTGCTACCATGGCAAGTGGCGCTCACAATTAAAATTAAAGTGAGCCCGACATGCTCGCATGTCAGGCAGGGATTAATTTCAATTGTGAATATTGCTTATTCTGCGCGCATGGTAAGCAGTGTTCACATTCACAATTTCTTTTAAACCGTGCCCGGCATGCTCACATGTCGTTCAGCGCTTAATTTTAAGTGTACTTGGAGCATGTACAATGGATCCAAAAGGGGTATGCCCACTTTATGCTAGTGCTTGCGGACTCCATATGTAACTCCAGCATTTGCGTCGGCATGAAAATCCATGCTTGAGCATTTGTATGGCAAAGAGGAGAGCATGCAAGGCTTTTACGCATGTTTCTTACGTTACGCCCCTAACGAAAATTAGCCCCTATGTAATAAAGAACAAGTGTCCTCACTCAAATGATTAGAAAGGGAAGAGGAAAACAGTGAAATTGGTAATAAATCAGAGCTACGCCCCATTTATATAAGGAATGCAGCAAAAACTCTTACTGAAAAAGCATGCTGAAAAGTATGTAATGAGGATTAACGATTGAAAATAACCACTTTACAGCAGCTCTCACATTTAAATGAACTGGATGTGCTAGAAATGTTACCCGTTATACTCTTAATTATGAAATAAAAATACAAGTTAGAAAACATCCGTGAGTTTCAACAATTATGTTGAAGATAATTCTAATGTAAGAGTGCCCACTAGTGGCTAGAGAAGGTAAGCATCTGATTTAATGAAACTGAATGAATAAATCAAGTACTTTTGCTTCTGCGATAAACTATTGCAGGCCTAAGAGAGTAATCATGTCGCCGAGGCACCATCCGGGCTAGCTGAGCCTATTTGAGAGGGAGTATTCCGTTTGGAAGAAAGAATACATGTCTCCCAATGAAGTGATTTTCGGAGATAAGTTTTCAGGTTGTCTGTGGGATGATGTACATGCGATAGGAGAGTTCGTTTGAAAATAATTCATATATCAAGGTATTGTGATCGCTGCTTACCTGTTGAGAATAAGCCAGTTGGTTGTAATTTTCCAGGAGCACGAATTGGCTGTTCAGATGCGGTATCTACAGTGCACATTGTGGAATGTCTCAAAAAAGTTGCAAGTAATACCGTAAAATGGGTGTTCACGCTGTTTATGCTCGTACATGACCCATATAAATGAAGCCCCACCTATGGGTACCTTAGCATTCCTCGTTTCCACTGGCAATAAAACCAGTGTGGAGCTGATTCTAAGCTCCGTGTAAAACAAAGTGTCATCCTATGATGGAACGGCACTGATTATTTGTTACACGTTGTGTATGTTTATAAATATAGACGCATAATATGGCATAACTAAGAAAAGTGTGGTTTAATTACGCAATTACACTTTTCGCATTTTACAATTGAGCTCGGAGCCAGTCAGGCCTTGGGTCCAGAGCGCACAGGCAGAGTCAGTGATTACATGCAATCTTAGGATAAAAAAAATCTCTGGCCTTTGTGCAGGTGTCTAAAACTAGACACCGAGAGTTAACCTCTAGGTGCCTTATAAAGTGCAACCTGCGGCCCAAAGAGCATCTTGGTGCTATGCTGGGATAGTAAACAGGATTTGGATTGGAGGAAGTTAAACTGAAAAAGGTTTGTATCGCTATTTCCCAAATCTGTGACGACTTGGTTCTCAAATAAGAGATACAGGCAACGAGCTCCACAAGACCGCAGCTTGAATTAAAAAGGAGTTTTTCCCCCCAAATGTTGAAGAATGTAGGAATTGTGAAGAGATTAAGATTAGCTGAACTAAGCGACCTGATAGCAATGTACTCGGGTACATTCTGAATGAAAGAAAGGAGGACTGGTAACGTTAGCCTTTACGTGCCAAGAATACAGATTTGAATTTGATGTGTTGTGAGACTGGTAGGCAATATAGGTGCTTAAGTACTGATAGTATATGAGAACATTGAAGTTTAAGTAAAGTTCTAGCTAATGCATTCTGTACTCTTTGCATATTTTGTATTTGGAACTTTGGGAGACCTAGATATGCAGAATGGCAGTAGCCTAATACAGAAGAAACAAAAGGCATTCACTAGTTAGATCTGATAAAGAAAACAAAGACAAAAGACATTTATGTAGTTGTCTAAATTGGCTGAAAGAACAGCCTACCACTTCATTTATCTGTAGTGCAAGCTTTAATTGGCCATCAAAATTAAGGTCCACATTTCTTTTTAAAACAATAATAATGTATTTATTGCATTTTTAGTTTGATTCAATCAACAACAATAGAAGCCCGAACAAATAAGTAATAGAACATCCAGAAAATATCATCAACTGTAAGCAATTCTCCAAGTATACAGGAAGAAAAGAAAGGAAAAAAAGGAGAACAAAACGGTTTTTTTTTTAAAAAAAAAAAAGGAAAAACCAAGTGTACAATTCATTGAAAACATCCCAAATGTCGCAGTATTTATCTACTTTATTCATCATCACATTTCTAACCTGAATAACTGGTATGGATGGAGGGCCAAGCGTTGTAGACCAGATAAAGGGGTTCCAGGGAAAGCCAGTGGGACCGCATAGACGGATTTCTGTTTCATGTGCATTTTACTTAATTCTATTCTTGTCCATCCAGGTTGAAACAGCGGTTATACCCGGAGTAACGTTAGAATAATTAGTATTTTAATCACCAACTAGATGTATCAGAATTTGAGGGTCATAAGTGTAAACCTGCCTACTAAAAGAAAGCAGCAGTTTGGTTAATGGTTGTAAATATAGGTTCAATAAAACTGGGGAGATAGTTGCACCTTGCTGGACACCGGAGCTAATAACTTTCCAAGATGATTTGTATTAGTGATTATACAGGGAGATCTGTCCTGGAGGTAATTTTGTATCCATATCAGAGTGGAACTTGAAATACTGTCTTTTTGTCGCCCCAAGAGGATGGAATGGTTGACAGTGAAAAGATCCAGCAAAACCAGCGCCCGTCACTGCCGCCACACATCAGTCTTCTGAAGTCATCTAGCATTGAGAATATAAACGTCCCGGTGTTCCAACCTGGGCGGAAACCTGACTTTTTGCAATCAATAATGTTAGCTGTTTGTACATAACTGGAAAGATGAAAGAATATTTCTGATTCTAATAACTAAACTTGAAATGGAAGTCTAGATATAGGTAAAAGGTTGGCAGGGTTTGGTCGTTCTAGCCATTTCATTTTCAAAAAAGGAAGGACCATAGCTTGCTTCAGTACTTATAGAATGACTCCTATAATTATTGAGGCATCCATGAGCGATCAGATGGGTTTAGGGATTGCAAGTGCTATTTCCTTAAATATCTTAGATCGACAAGGATCTTTAGGTGAACCTGCTTGATTGTTTTTTTTTTAAATATATATTTGTATTTGGTTCTCCATGTACAATGCAAGATTAAAAATCAAAACTGTCAACTCAGCCCTCTCCCCACAGCCCTCCGCCTGCCAGAAGTGTAGTCCATCCTTTAACTAGCGTGGGTTTCTTTAGATTACCAATATGTCCAGGATTCTGATCTTGTGTGGGCACCATGTAGTCGCTTTTTAGGTAACTCAATACAGAACCCCAGTCCTGTTTGAATCCCTCTTGATCTCTCTAAATCCTGTAAGTTACCCATTCCAATGATACAAACTTCCAGACTTTCTGTAGCCAGTCCTGGCGCGTGGGTGGTGCCTGCTGTTTCCACTGTTGCGCTATCACCAACCATGCCGCTATTAATAGGATCATAAAACCCTGTTTCTGTGCCATTTTGAGCTTTTTCAACCCTGGTTCCTACATCCCACACATCCAGATCTCGTCTCCAATCAGCTCCGCTCCTTGGAACATTCCTTGCATTTGGGTTTTCATCCCCTCCCAGAATGGTTGTAGCGGTCAGCATTTCCTCCAAATATGTGACCAGTCCCCCATTGCCTTACATCCCCTCCAACATTGATCAGATGCATGGGCGAACATTGCATGGATCCTCTCAGACATGTAATGTCATTGTAAAAGGATTTTAATCCACATTTCCCTCATCTGAATGGAGCGAGCTAGTTTTGGGATGGGATAAACCTGTCATTACCCATCAACCCTATCTCCTGTACACAGTCCTCGAAGGTCCCAAGGGTCGGTCCCTGGTCATATCCCGTATCTTTTGCCTACTCTCTCCCATTTGTTAAATGCCCCCTTTTTCATCCCTGTCCGTAATTCCGGGTTCCCGGACATCGGGTAGAATGGGGATGGTTTCACCATGAGCATCCCTCGTTCAATCGATGTGTCCCATATTTCCACCCCTACCCCAATTACCTCACTAATATTAACATTAGAGTGTCTGTTTTGACATGAGCCCAGAGAGGGGTGATCCCGCTACTGCCCTATCTTGTTGTGCCCATATTTTATGTAGACCTTCAGCTGGCCATTCTCCAATTACCCGTAACTTAGCTGCCTCATCAGATCTATGGAAGTGTGTGAGGGCTACTAGCTACTGAGCTGAGCTGTTAGTGTGGACATCGCTACTCTAGGGGGTCTTTTCATCCAGATATATAACAATATAGCCTTTTTTGAGAGATCTAAAGAAGGTCTTCGGGACCCCAATGGGCAGTGCCTGAAAGTAATATAACAACTTCAGCAAGACCATTATTTTTACTTTTGTCATTCTCCCCACCATGATATTGTGAGGGGGTTCCATTTCACAATATTGAGTTTAATTCTGTCTAATAGCTGCGGGTAGTTTGCGCCATACAGTTGCCCTATCTTTTTTGTGAGGGTTATGCCTAAATATGCTACACGCTTTTCCGCATTTTTCAGTTGCTTTCTTGCTCCCAGCCTATCCATCACTTCAGAGTCTACCGATAAATTAAACATTTCCGATTTTGGACTATTTATTTTTAACCCTGATATTGCCCCATATGTGTCCAGTTCCTGCATTAGTACCAGCAGTGATTGTGTCCGTCAATGCCACCAGCATATCCTCTGCAAATGCTATTGCTTGGTGTGCTTCTCCCGCCATTTCTATTCCCCTGAGCGGTCGGTCTCCTGAATCTTGACCAATAGAGGTTGTAGGTACATAAAGCAGCGGCGATAGGGGGCAGCCTTGTTTAGTACCCAGGCCCATAGTTACCTTTCCTGTAACTATTCTATTGAGGGCAATGCGGATCGCTGGTGAATTATAATTATCCTGCACAATTTGAATGAATTTCTCCCCAAACACCATATGTTCTAGTATGTGGAACAGTAGGGACCATTCAACTCTGTCCATCGCTTTTTCCGTGTTAAAAGACACTAAAATTACTAGGTTTTATGTCACTCCTATCTTTTCTATTAAGTGGCTTATTCTGCGAGTGTTATCAAATTTTTGCCTAGATGGTATGAAGCCGGATTGGTCCAGTCCTATTAGTTTTGGTAGCATGTGTATTAATCTATTTGCTAATATCTTTGTGTATAGTTTTGCATCCCGTTTTATTAATGCTATTGGGCGATATGACCCTGCGAGTATCGTATCCTTGCCCTGCTTGTGGAACACCACCAGTTTAGCTTCATCAATTGATGGGGTAATGGCACCCTTGACCCTAAATTTATTGAACAATTTCGTAAGAGTGGGGGCCAGGATATCCCAATATTTTCTATAGAAGGTCGCTGGGTATCCATCAGGGCCCTGGGCTTTGTTTAATGATAGTTCTGGAATGGCTTTTTTAAAACTTATTCTTCCCTTATCTCTTCTTCTAAGAGTCCCCTCTCTTCTTCCAATATCCTCGGAAGCGGGAGTTTCTCGAGATAATCCTCCTGCTCATGTTCTGGTGGATTGTCTGATGTGTATAACACTTGATAGTATTCCCTAAAGATTTCTCCTATATCCTCATTTGCCTTCTTTACCATGGCTATTTCTTAGTTTTATGATTGTCTGAGTGTGCTTTTTTTCCCCCTTAGCTGCCTAGCCAAGTGTTTGTCCGCTAACCGGAAATTATGGTAAACTGTTCAGTTGAGAGTGGCTGAAATGTTGATAATTCTATTGGGTATTTTTTGGTTATCCAATGCATCTGACAGAGCATCAATGGGGGTCATTACGACCCTGGCGGTAGCCATGCCGGTAAATACCGGCACGGCTGCCGCAAAGTAATTAATTTATCGGAACCCGGCAATGGGGATTTACCGGGGCATTACGGCCCCAGCAGATCCGGTAAATCCCCATTGCCGGATGCCAGTAATTATTACTGCCCATTCCCATTTGAGTCTGATTGGACTCAATGGGAATGGGGAGGACGGATGCACCTGCACCATTCATGTATGGTGCCGGTGCATCCGTCGATTTCTGCGAGCGGGTGCCGGTCCGCCCGCCAGGTCACAGCTGGCGGGCTGAAAGGCACCCGCTTGCAGAACTCGTAGTTTGCCGGTCTGGTAACAACAGTGCTGGCAGCTTACCGGCACAGTTGTTACCAGACCGGCAAGCTTGTAATGAGGCCCACTGTCTACAGGAAAGGGGATGCTATGAATAGTGCTTTGTTGATGTATTCTACTTTGCTAATGAAAAAAAATGGCTATTTAATTTCTACGTTTTTGAGATGGCTGGAGATCTGATTCTAAAAGATCCGTTGATCTGAGATCTTTAATACCTTTGAAGATTTCTTTGGAGGAATTATTTGATGAAAAAATCTTGTTAGTAAAAAGGCTTTTTGTGCTACAGGATGTTCATTTTATATAGGTGCATTTGTTTGTTTTAAGGTAATAAAGTCAGGGGGTGCTTAGTAATGTGCTCTATGGTCTGCTTGCTGTATGGCCAAGCGTTTCATTGATAGCTCCCTAGTATTCCAGGGTTGGTTGCTATTATGTCATTATTGCAAGGTGATGTGAAACCTACTGGAAGTGCACAGGTGTTGAAAACACCTGTTTAATGTTAAGAAAGACCTAATAAAGCCCAGTGAGCTAAGAGGTGAACTGAAAGTTGCTGGCTGGAATGATGTGAATTCATGTTAACCACCGGTAATTACTCTGAGCAACCCTCCAGAACATTGTTGCCATTCCATTATGATACAATACGTCATTTATAACGCGCCTGTGTGTTTGTAGGCCACAGGGACATTACAGCAAGGGGACATACCATATGTAAATCCGCATTGGCCCTCCCCAAAAGGGGGCAGTCCAACCCAAACTTTTAGAACACAGCCCTCCTCCACGAGACTACAAGCAATTCCAGACATGCATCAGACTCGTTGAGCATGCTTAGTGAGGTCGGCCTCTAGGCACAGTTGTAGCCTTTTGTGCGCTCCTTAGTCTCTTGTCTTCCTGACGGTGCTCCACTAAGTCAGGCATAGAATAGGCGATAGGAGTGGGAGTGGATGACATGACAAAGGAATTAACTGTGAAGAAATGTTCGCCTTGGGAAACGTGAATATTGGTGTTTGATTACCATGATTACCATAAAGTGTGAAATTGTAAGGTGGGTGGTAGCTATCTGAAGTGGAACATTTGAGGTATTGTTTAAAGAGGTGTTAGGGTGCGAGGGTTAAGGAGAGTAATCAAGAAGAGGTGGAGAGAGGGGAAAAGAGGTGAACATGTGAATTTTCATAAATGGATGCAAGCAGGGAGGGAGGCCAGGATGTGAACGGCAGGAATAAAAAGGGGGAAAGCAACATTGAAATCAGTAGCACAGTCAAATTGGTTACCTAAGGTCACACAAATTACAAGAAGGGACATAACTACTACATAGCTTTGGGACAGACTCCTTTGATCTGTGAAGACAGTTGCCCGAAAGTGGGAAACCCAGAGAATTACAATAACAGTAAAGGAAGTTAGGTGTGAAAGTGCCTGGGAGCAACGAGACGTGATTGGTGCGATGCGAAGAGGCGAGGCTGGGAACTGTGAGAAGTACAAAACTGTTATGTACTCTAACGATTGACAGCAATACGAACCAGCAGTAGCACAGTGGAAGGGAGGGATAGGGCCCAAATTGAATAAAGAAGAGTGGCATTGGCTGATTTAGGGGGAGGGATAGAGACAGGATTAAGATGGAAGGGAGTATCTAATTACGAAAATGAGAAAAAGCTAAAAGGGATTTGAAATGGGAGGAATGGCGTCAACAGGGTAGGAGACTGATGAAAATACATGAACAAAGGGAGAAAACATAGATGTAAAGAGGAATTAGTGTGGTAGCGTATACACAGGGTGAAAGCAGCTAGGAAGGTGGAGGTCACTGTTGGTTGTGAAAATAAAAGGGGACTTGCATTGAGGGTTGCCCAAACCATGGTCGCAAGTGAGGTCACAACTACCAGTCCCTAGGCAGAGATGCACCTGGCTACAGAGGATCGGATAGGGCTACTCCTAACAAAATTTCCATGTTGTCCCAATCTGCTACTGACCCGCTTGAGAACCACAGTTCAGCCAGCACCCCTCCACGACAGGCAAAGCCAACCCCTAAAGGTTACCGGAGTTCCTAACACCACAAAACGTAATGCTGGAAAGAGCTCCACCGTTAAATAAAGAAGGGAGTTGTAGGAAGAGCCAATCAGCCCATTCCATTGAATCAAGCCCATAGCTGCTTAGATCCCGCACCGAAGACCCAGACCATGATCCAGGCCAAAGGTCAAGATCGAGTCAATCTCAAAGATGATCGATAATTACACCACCACAGGACACCCTACGGTATTGGGGAAATCTATGTGACAACGGTCACTGCTGAGTAGACATATTCAAGCAACAAATGTTAACAATCACTCCAAGACATATGCTTATGATATCATGTGGCATTTATTACACACCTATACACAAGTGTTTCAGGTCGCAACACAAACCGTTTTTAATAGGTGTGCTACAAATCCATATTGTTTTCAAATCGGACAGATTGATCTGAAATGCACTGGATATAGCAAAGGTCCAAAGTCAGGGAAAATGTCCATAATATGTATGCAAATGAAGGTTGTTAGAAAAACAAGACATTCATTGTATAAATACTGTCAAATCGGTATACTTTAACAGTGCTACTCCTTAGAGCTCTGTGAAACTGGAATATGAGAGGAGCCCTCGGCCAAGTTCTCTAAACATTGAGAGGTATTATATGAGAATAACAGCACAAATTCAAACAGTACACAATTGGCAAGTCTACTGGCCCACATGAACAACTTTAAGTTTGGGGCTCTCAGGCCTCCCTGAGTATGATCCTTGCATAGATTAAAAAAATTAAGCTGGGATGTCCATCCTGCCCACAAAAACCTCACCAACCATTTCTCAAGAGTGTTGAAATACCTTAAGTGGGATACTGTAAAAATTATAAGTAACTCACTGAAGTGACGAACGTACTCTTAGTCCATAATCCCCTTTCCTCCCTAATGCATGGGCGTCCCTTCCTAGGTACGGAGACGGAACCGTTTTCACCAGAAAAAACCTTCTTCCCCTTTAAATTTAGAGGCGCATAGGGGTGCCGCCCTGGGAGCATGCACTGCCCTGACTCCACCCACCAGCGCCACACCTCAGTCCCCATAGATGCATCGACAATGGATTAACCTTGACTAATGACAAAAGTTTTATTAGGGGGAGGATGGTGGGACGTATGGAGTAAAGGGACTAAGAGTACGTTAGTCACTACGGTGAGTAACTTATAATTACTCTTACGTCCCATCCCCTTTCCTCAATACTGCATGGGCGATTACAACTCAGTGTAGCCCCAGCAGTGGAGAGGAGACCCTCCTTAAGCAAATAGGTTTCTAAAAACCACCTGTCTGAAAGCCTCCCTCTGATCTGGAGCCGGCATCCAAACAGTAGTGCTCGCAGAAAGCTGAAGGGGTGGCCCATGTGTCCGCCCTGTTTATGACTTGCCCGGGGACATGCTGCTGGAATGCGATGGCCATTGCCTTGGCTCTGACCCCGTGGGCGTGCATGTTGGCCGGCAGTGGATTATGCTGTCCCTCATAAGCTTCTTTGATTGCTGAGACCATCCAACGGGCTATGGAGGCCTGATACCCCGGTCTTGATCCGCCAAAGGTGACAAACGGAGCGTCCGACTTGCGGAAAGCCCTTGGGGTCCTATCCAAGTATAATTTCAGGGCACGCCCGATATCGAGGCAGTGCATAAAACATAGGCAGCACTATGTCTTCGTTCAGATGGTATGCGGAGGGAAACTTAGGTAGGAATGCTGGGTGTGTACGCAGGACTACTTTACCCTTGTGAAACTTAGTATAGAGTACAGAGGCCATCAGCGCCTGGATTTCGGTGACTCAGTGAGCCAAGGCAACTAGCAAGGCCGTCTTAATGGTGACAAGCCCGATATTTGCAGACGCCATTGGCTCAAATGGTTTGTGCGGTAGGGCCCCCAAAACTATGTTAAGGTCCCACACAGGGTGTGGCCTCTTGATGGGCAGGTAGAGCCTGGCGAGACCCGTCAAATGTTTCTTGACAATCGGGTTAGAAGAGGAAAAGCTCTCCTCCGAGTTTCTGTAAGCCCCAATGGCTGCCAGGTAGGTGCATTAAGTGTCCACCTGCACGCCTGAATGGGCGAGATGCGCCAAAAAGCTGAGCATGTCATTCAGGGAACATTCCAGAGGGTCCAAGCCCTTAGAGTCTGCCCAGTGGCAGAACCTGGTCCACTTGCTCTTCTACTGGTTCCTGGTAGCTTTGCTCCTAGCCCCTGTATGATCTCTAGATTAGCCTGGGAAAGACTGAGGTGCCCTAGCGTGACCTGCTCAGGAACCTCGCTGTGAGGGCTAGTTGACCCTGCCCCCCTGCTGCGCCAGAAGATGTGCTGGGCCCGCCGGAAGGCGAATGGGTGGTCTCGCCGAGAGGCTGAGCAGCTCCGAGAACCATGGCCTGGCTGGCCACCATGGAGGTATTATAATGACGCTGAGGTGGCGAGACTCCTTGATCTTGCATAACACCCTGTCTATCAGCGGTGTGGGTGGGAAGGCGTATGCTGGCATGCCGTTCCACTGAATCTGAAATGCGTCGCCCATGGAGTTGGGGCCCTGTCCCTGCGAGGAGGCGAACTGTTGGCACTTCCTGCTGTCCCAGGAGGCAAAGAGGTCCACCTGGGGGTGTCCCCATATGCTGAAGATCTCCTGCAGCACGAGGTTGTTCAATTGCCATTCGTAATTGTCCGCTCTCAAGTCTGCTGAGCCTGTCTGCCTCCCGGTTGGATTCCCCCGGAAGGTGGACGGCCATGAGGTAGATGTTGTTCTCCAGGGCCCATTCCCACATGCTGACTGCCAGCCTGCACAGTGGAGAAGACCTGGTAGAATCGGAGTGATTTGCCAGCGGATGAAAGTACGGGCAAATCGTTTGCATGAGAAAGGTGCGAACTACCAAATGTTTTCAACTTTCTCATGCGAACACACATACAAACCCACACCCACAACACACCCATAACACACCCATAACAATCCCCCACCTACACCCTCCGCCAACCCCCACCCACACCCCCAAAATAAACAAACCCCACTTACCTGCATCTTCACGCTGGTTCCCTGCAGCGCCAGTTCCCTTTCACTTCCGTGATCGGGAACCGGCGCTGCAGGGTCCTTTTCTTTTCTTTTTTTTTTTAAACAGCAAGCTGCGGCAGAATCCCCCGCAGCCTCTGCTCACTATACCAACAAAGGTTCGAACTTTAAGTGTTCGAACCTTTTGTGGTAGCATTTATAGACCTTTTGGTTCATGCGAACCATTAGATACGGGAAAAATGTCCTAAACCACCTGGTACCTCCCTGCTTGTTGACGTAGAACATGCTGGTTGAGTTGTCTGTCTGAATGAGGACGACCTTGCCCTTGATAACCGGAAGGAAGGCTCTGAGCGCTAGCCAGATGGCCTTCAATTCCAGCCAATTGATGTGGTACTCCTGCCGGATCCAGGTGCAGGATCCCTCAAGAGAAGAGTCCGTAGTGATGACGACCTTTGGGGTAGGTTGACGGAAAGGCTTGCCCGTTCGCAGGTTGCAGTCCCTGGACCACCATGTCAGGTCTGGGTGAATAGAAGGACGAACATTGATCATCTCTGCCTGAGAGCCACGCTCCTGGTCCCATGATGCTGCGAAGTGCACATGTTTCCTCCTCATCCTGAGTCTCGTGTGGGGGACGGCCAGTAGGACCGCTGCCATGAGACCCAGTAGGTATTGGTACCACCAAGCCGATGTCACTTCTCTGCTGAGGAAGTACACAGTGTCCCTCTTGATGGCCGTGATCTTGTCCTCCATAGGAAAAACTCTCTCAGAGCACGTGTCCCAGATGAGCCCCAAGAAGGTCAAACTCTGCGTAGGCTGCAGCTGTGACTTCTTGAGAATGAACGAAAAACACAGATCATGGAGTGTGTTCTTAAGAGCGTGCAAAGTACAGTGCACCACTTCTGGAGATGGAGCCCTGACGAGCCAGTCGTTGAGGTACGGGTAGATGTGGTGGCCCTGAGCCCTGCGGAGGGCCGCCACTGTATTAATCAGCCTGGTAAAGACCAAGGGGGCAGAGTTGACACCCGAAGGGAAGCACCTGGTATTAGAAATGGTAGCCTATGACCCTGAATCGTAGAAAAGAACGATGAGGCTGCCAAATAGGGACGTGTAAGTACGTGTCCTTCAGATCCAGGGAGCACATCCAGTCTCCCTTGAACAATGTCTCCGCTATTAAAGCTGGCGTAACAATCTTGAATTTTTGTAGAGGTAGGGAGAGGTTGAGAGTGGAAAGAGCACATCCCTCAGGCCCGCCTGGTATTTTTTCTGAATGGCGGTAATCCTGGAGTAGAAGTCCAAGCCTCGCTGGGAGGCTGGGACTTCCTCCACTGCCTGGCTCTCGATGAGCGACCGGATCTCCGCCATAAGAGTTGCTGTCCCAATCTGTGGAGGGGAAGAGAGGAGGGGCTGGGATGGGTAGGTGGTACCCTGTGGATACTACGGAGAGGATCCAGGGGTCCGCGGAATTCTGGTGCCAGAAGTGTGCATGGAGAGCAAACCTGCCCCCCACGTGGCGACCCGTGGACCCAGAGGGGCGTGTCATGCCTTCTTTCCCTCCAAGGCTGTTGCAGAGGAGGGGGACTGGAAAAAGTCCTTAACACCCCACCCCCTTTTTGTCACTTGCCCCGATGTTGGGTTGGCGTGTGGTCCGGCTGCCTGGATCTCCGCTCTTGGAAGCCGCGGAACCCTTCCTATGTACGCCCCTTGTCTGAGCGCTGCTGTGACTGGGTGTACATTTTGGGTGTGGTCTTTGTAAGGAGGGATAAAGACTTGGCTGTTTGTGAGCGTTTTTTCTTTTTATCGAGCTCCTCGTCCATAGTGGAGTGAATGAGGTCACCACCCTCGAACGGCAGGTCTAAGATGCGTTCCTGGACATCCGGGTTGAATTTTGTAGCACAGAGCCAGGCCGTTCTTCTCATGTCCGTGGCAATGCAGATGGCCCGGCCAGAGGCATCACAGTTGGCACGGTGGACTCTATGATGTCTTGTGCCACCATATTGGCCCCTGCTAGTCCCGCTTTGGATCGTGATTGGCTCTGCGCCGGAAGCTCTAGGAGAAAATTCGTAATTCCCTGCCAAAGCCTCTGGTTAACGGCTGCCAGCATGGCATACGCGTTGGCTTGACGAAGATGCAGGGACGCGTTGGAATACAGCTTCTTCCCATACGCCTCCAAGATCTTCTCCTCCTTGCCTAGCAGCGCCATGGACGAGGACGACAGGCTTGGAGTATAGTGATGCTGCAGCGATCACTGAGGAATGCGGCTGAAGATGGGCTGATAGCAAGAGTGGATCCCCCTCCATTTGCCTATACTTGGCGTCCAGGCGTCAATTGCAGTCTGGACCGAGTGGGGCTTGAGCCAGCCCTTTTTGGCCAAGGAGATGACGTCCTTCTGCATCGGGATCCCGTTCTCGCTGCGGGACGTAGACTGAGGACTTCGGCGAGGACACCCTCTGATGGTTGCTCGACCTCGGGTTGAGGCAGGCCCAAGTACTCGGCCAGCCCTGCAAGACGTTTGTGGAAGGCCTTGATTGACGACGTTGTGTCGGGGTCCTCTTCCTCATCTGTGTCCAACTGGGGGTCCAGTTGGTCCAGCACTGGTGGAGAGGTGCTGGGAGCCGAAGGCGGAGGCGTGGATACCGGAGCCAGAAGCTGCAGCGGAGGCTGGTACGGTACGGCCTGCACTATCGGTTGGGGGGCCAGAACGGGCGGTGGAGGCTGCACAGGGGTCAGGGGCGCCTGTACTGGGGCCTGCGGCGCCATTGACGGGAGCACGTCCCTGATGGCGTTCCGGCGGATGACCCCCATCCAAGGAGATTTCATGAGCCCGAAGAACCTTTTGAAAAATCTGTCATCACAGGCCGGAGGAGTGGGAGGTGAAATTGACTGGGTAGTGGGCGTCTGCTGGAGCCGTTGCGTGCCCTGCCCAGGAACTTGCCCTGCGCAAATGAAGGAAAGGCTGTAGGCCACATACCTGGTTGACACCAGTCCCATCTTGATACTTGTTCCTCCACCTGCTCCCTTCCTTGGTGCAGTATCAGGCGGGTGTCCATAATGTCTGCAAGGGCAGCCATCTTGTCGAGGTGCCTTCCACGTGCCTGCGCCGTTTCGCTTGGCTCAATGGGCCCAGCCTGTTCCAGGACTCGAGTTTGGATCATGAGGCCTACCCTGCTCTTCAGGCGGAGACCTGGTAGGAGTTTCGCCCTCGACGGATCGGTCAGTAGTACTGCGTATAGACGCCCCTCTGACATGTTGCCGGTACTAGGGTGTGTCCCCTCTGGTGAAGACCCGGTAAAAGAACCTTCCGGTCCCTCAGCACTGTCACTTGGAGGATCCACTGACCCCTCGCCCTGCCGGCCAGTAGCTGAACTAGCCTTGGTACTCGTGCTGGTATGAGAACCTGAGCGGTTGCTCCCACGCGGGCGAGTACTTGGAAAGGAATCTCCCTTCCGAGGTGTGCTGGAAAAGAGTGGCCCGACCTTGGGCCTGGATTGATGATTGACGAAACCTTCAAGTCCTCTGGAGGTGATCACTGGAAGAGCTCCCTCCACCTGGCTAGTGTGTTCTTCAGAGACCTCGAGGAAAGCGCGTTGCACGTGGTACAAGCTTGCCAGCCGTGGTCTGGTCCAAGGCAACGTAGGCAGAGGGCGTGGGGGTCTGAAGTTGGAAAGAGACCGGCCTAAGATGGACACCTGCTGAACCCTGTAGAAGTCAACATGCGCCGGGGAGGAGCGTGACGCCTGAAGACCGAGTACCTGAATGACAAAAAGACAGAAGAGGAGAAGTATCCGCACAGAGCATTACATGGGTGAAAGCCAAAACTAGGAGCGCTGGTGAATTCGGCCTGTTCCCGGTGTGGCACCAGTGGGCGGAGTCAGGGCAGCGCATGCTCCCATGGCCGCACCCCTGCACGCCTCTAAGTTTCAAGGCGAAGAAGGTTTTTCTGGTGCCGAACTGGCGGCGTCAAAAGTGTGCTGCACTGCATTGTTCTTCACCCCACCTTTGGGGGAAGGGAAGCGTGGCCTCTAGTGGGTAGATCTTTTACATTTCCTGCCCAACCCTGCACCAGGGGATCAGAACCCAAAACCCGAGTGCAAGTAATTTAAGAACCAATTTTCCTTTCGTGAATCGACCCGATTGTTAAGTGCTGTTACCAATCACTCTTGATTTTAAGGGATACATCGAGTTGTAACATGGGAAGTGACATGCATTAGTACACTGCTAAAAAATAAAGTCATCTTCGAGGTACCATTACTGTACTACCAAACACTTTGTGAAAACAGATATCACTTTGAAGTGCATTCATAATTCTGCAGAATAAGCGCAGAGTATGTGGCACACACGGCCGAGACACAGATCATTTAACCAATTATCTGCGTTTGCATCATTTCTAGGCAGGTGGCTTAATTAACACTAAATGTCACCTGTGAGTATCTGCTGAGCATGTTTTCTTTAGGGACACGGATGTTTCGCATGAGGAGGTAACCATTGTCAATGTGTTCAAACGACATCTTGGGACCAATGTCACCGACCACGATCCCTTAAAGAACGAAAAAAAGAAAAGTAACAGTTTATTTCTTCTGTGCCAAAAATATACTTAGGAACAGTAGTCCATTTGACAATACTTATCATGAGTGCGACTTTGCTTCTGTGTATGTTCGGGTGTCGAACACATCTCTACATATGTCCAGCAGGTTTAAATATAAATGGTTACTATGTAATATAACTGCTGGATCCTGCTAGCAAGTCTTTTGGTTGCTGTATTAACATAATACAAATAATTTGATTTGTTACTAACTAAAATATTGCCTGGCCAAAAAAACAAAACATTTTGTTTTATTCCTATATCAACAGTATGAAGTGAGTGATGGTCAACAAATTCCTGGCTCAGAGTGTACAAGTTTGCATAGTCCAGGGAGGAGAGCGGCATGTAGTTACAAGATGGAGCGGTTGACAACTCTCCTCAGGATACCATGTGGGATCTAACCAGCCCTAAGCATTGTACATGTCCTCAGCCACTAGAGGAGGCCTGCTCGATAACACCTTCGAGCCGGCAGGCACTATGCCTTACCATTAATGGGTATTTTTTCAATTGCCATTGTAAAATCACAATCATAACATGGCATTGCAAAATGCGTTTCTGGATGTCCTTGGGCCATGGTATAGGGGATTGGAGAGTATTCCTGGGAGGTTGTGGTTTAGGATCTTAATGCTATGTCTGCAATAAGGAAGCTAATCATTATCCTTGTCAACTGCATGACCATACAAAAGTAACACGTTATTCAGTCCCTCTTCTATGTGATAAATAGAATATAGAACTGTATTGTTAATCAAAGCTGGCATTCCAAGATCCATATTAGAAGGATCACTTTGTCTGGTAACTAACTTCAGTAGGACAAGGCGCAGCTTCATCAAATGATCTCCACGTCATCCAGTGTCTAAAATGTATCCCTATACCTGTAAGAAGGGCAGTTCCTTATGTTTGTACGATGCAGACTAGTGATGTGATCCCCATAGTTTCTGAAAAAATACACACAAGTGCTGCATATAGCCCATTACTCAACTGGCAGTGCATCCTGTATGGGCAGTCAGTCTCATTGGCATGGAATGGCACAACCCCATGAACCACTATCACTGAACTAGAGGCAAAGACCCATCTTTTACTAGTTTTCCTCCAACCATGCTGGCCTTTCCCTGGTTATGGGCAATTTACTGACCACAACACATTCAAGAAATGTTCAAGTAATTTTTAAAAATAATGTATAAACTGGACACGCTCATTGCCAGTGGCATGTTTAGGATTTGAAGAGGGATGGGCCAATTCATAATCATCCTCCCCTCCTATAAGGTACATGACACGGAAGAAGAACATGAGATACTGTGATCGCCCATATTATTTAGGACCAATCCCTAGAGCTCCAATGTTTGATCAGTATGTCGAGAGGTACCCACTCAGCCAGCCCTACAGACTAGGAGCGGTACAAATCTTACCCAGAGTGGACACAGAGCCTCAGGCTGCAACCAAGGAGACTTCAACTGACAGTATCGCTTAAAGCGCCAAGAAGCCACGTTACTGACGTCATTAGAGACATCACAACATAGCAGCGTTAAGACAGGAAGCACACGTGCCTTCCGCACTTTGGGACACAAACACACACTCGAACAAGAAGAACACAAGTGTACAGTTCTACAAGTTAGAGGACAGATAAATATACATACTGTCATTGCTTTTATTATTTTGTAACTAGCTTAAATGCAGCAACACAGAAACCACAAGAAGCAAGAGAACCCGACGCTTATAAGCAAATAACCGTATGGGACTGCAGGAGCACCTATGGGACCTGACAGGACCACGTGTGACTAACGTATGGAGAATATAGAATAGCACGAACATGTAGAAGCCATATTATGGCTTAGGAAAATCACAGCAGGCCACAAGCCTCTCAGTAAGAGCTGAGCTGAATGCACGCTGAACGAGAGAGCAACCGTGTGAGACAGGGCCTGCTGCCAAGGCTACCACCAGATACAAGGGACATTCCCTTCTCTGAACGACAGTCACAGAAGCTGCAGTAAAAGCGTAGTATTCCTCATAATTCAGAGCTGCAGAACCTCCAAATCGTGGTCGCCGAACACGTGACCCCCAGCCGACTCAGATGATGAATTTACACTGGTGAGGGGAAAGAGGACCGATCTCACGCCACCAGACAGAGACTTGCAACAAAGATGTTACAACGAGAGACCAGTGTTGCACAATGAGAATGGGCACTCTCACAGACTATGGTGGCACACATGTTACAATGCAGACACATACCATGAGAAGGTACACCGAGAGCTGAGAATCATTTTGGGTCCCATGCTTGGGGACGTTAGCTCTAGCCAACCATAGTTCAGTATCCCAGGGCTGGGTAACAACGGGCAAGAACCAATGGTAAGACCCTCACAATGCAACATTGTTTAAAGATAGTAATTTGGGGAAGGACCAGGCCAGCCACATGACATGCGAGGGCCAGTAGAGTGATTCATATATGGGACTGTATAGGTTATTAGGCTCCTGACGGCCAATCCCAGAGGGGGATAGGTTTTCTGGAGTAGGGCCCAGGTTGTGATATCACTATGGCACAATTAGGATACAAAACTGCCCTGCGAGCCAGGAAACGTTGAGAAGTCTTTGGATTCTTTGATACTTCTCTGATCCCTATTGGTTTTGGCTGTAAAAAAAAAATGCAGTTTGAACTTGCTGTCTGGGACTATGTTCCTTTTGGGGGAAGGTGTTGGGCCTTCCGTGAGTCTGCAAACTCCCAGTAGCCCTCAAACCTACCTGGGAGTTTGTCCCCAACAAGTTGGTAGCCAGAGGGTGGTTATCTGCGCCAGCCCGGCACCGAGTCAACTCCTTCGCCGTCGAACCTGAGAGGCTGTGAGACCCTTGCATATTTCGAGAACACGTGCTTGTTTAAAGGTCGTCGGGAGCCATTTGGAAATCAACCCGGCCGAGATCGGCGAGTTGTCCAGGCAGATGAGGACGGGGAGGCGAACGCCTTGATGGGGAGCCAGCACCCGAGCAGGGATAGCACAGCCCAGAACGTAAGTATTGATCCAGACGGACAGCAATTGTGGGTGTGAGGGAGAATATAGAGTATTGTGGAGTATTGTGGTACTATTGAATATTGTTTAAGTATTGTTTAGTAGTGTCACACCATCATTTAGTGTTGTTGTAGTGAGTAGGTACATGAGCAGTGTTTAGGGCACATTCGGTCTTCGATGTAAAAGGTTCTGGTGAATAACCTAAACTATTGACTTAAAGGCACGGATGACAAAAGTTCTGTATATAAAGTATTCCTGTGGGTTGGATGGTTTAGCTCGGGTTATAGATGGTGGTATTTCTGTGAGGGTTATCAAGGGAGCTAGCCTAGATTGCAGGAGGTGAATTGACTGGTTAAGTCTCCTGGAGAGAGGACTTTGGTGACACAACGGGTGCAGTTTGATCACAAGAAAATATTGGTATACTCTGCCTGGAGAGCAGGAAGACCGCTGTGGGGGTTTTGTGTGGGTTTGGGAGTAACAGGCCATTTTTGTGTGTGCGCAATATTCAATCTATCCATAGTGTGTTGATAGCTTGGTGACGTCACCCATAGGTTTGCACATAGGACATAGAGGGTTCTGAGACGGTGAGGAGCTAGTATTCGAGAACTTGGGATTGGCAGACCAGGTGAACCAGTGGCAGTGCATGGAAGGCGCATGCACAGGATTGTGGTTGAGTGCCTGAGGAGGCAGCGATTGTGAAGAAGGGGCGGTGCGCGGAGCACGCATGGTAAGGTGCAGAGCCAGAGAGGCTTGTAGAAATTGGAACGTATTATCATTGCATTTTAACTTTTATCCCTGACCAGCGGATTATCGAAAACCTCGACTTGAGGTCAGGTAAGAGGTGTTGAAATGCATCAATTCAACAGTGGGGGAGTTACTCTTCAGCATTTTTGAAGTTATAAGGAGAATATTTGCAAATATAGCATAGAATGGTCCAAAAGTACAGAAGGTAAATTAACCAAACCATGGCCTCTTTGTGCAAGTTTCTCCAAAGACGTGCAGCTATCACTATTGACACACATACATGGTACATAAAAGGGGAAGAAATTGACCAAACGCATGGCCGTATTGGAGTTGTGGCATATGTTTCAGGGGGGAGGGGGAAACTGTGAGGAGTCAGTGGATGCTAAGCCAGCAGGAGGTAAAGCAAGCAGAGACCCATCCTCCACAACTCCCCCAACCGCTCCAAGCGTAGTATCTGATGACAGACGAACAGGGGATGTATCCAATGAGGGAACGAAGGGCAGCAGAGGGGTATTCAAATCCGACATATAAGCCATCACCTTACACTATAGACGATAAGCTGAAAGGCGTGGTGTGGGATGTATCAACCCACTAATCCAAGCCCTGCAACATCACTGTGCATTGCTTGCAGCAGAAGCATCATATGGCCACTGGAAAGCATGCTGCTCGCTAGAAATCACCAGAAAGTGCGCAGTGAAAAGCTGAAAAATAGGCCACCATCCTCTTTTGCCTATGTCAGTGGTAACACAGGAAACCACTGCCAAACCCCATCATTTGGCTGCCCACAGAGCAAAATCACTGCAAAAGAAACAGAGCTGTTTCAAAAATCTGTTTTCATTTGGTGTCAAATTTGCAAAAATCATGGCTCACAAATCACCCAAAAAGATCAAACCTCCTTGGTGGGTGTCAACATCATTCTCCTTCAAGAATCGACAGAAGTATGTGTTATCTGAACAAAGTCCACTTTTGAGGATTGCTTGCTGGAAGAAAGCTGCCAAAAATGGGTGTAATACCGTTACTCACAATCGGAAGCCGGAGATTTAAAACCATTTTGTGTAAAGTTGTACATTGAACCCAAACTATGCCAAAGAAAGACTTGCTATCAGAAGCCTAAGAAGTGGAGACAATTCAAAACTATATTCTGAAAAGACTTGAAGTAAGAAATTGGTTAATGTATGTGTTAGAAATTAGAGTTATATTTTAAGGCAAGACAATTTTTAGACATTGGGTTTAGGAGTTAAAGTTTCCCACACTGTGCTTCAAACAAATTCCACACCTCTCCCTGAACAAAGGAAACTTCCCCCTGCCCTTGGCTAAGAGATTGACAGGCTGTTAAAAGGAACTAGGAGAGGCACCCTGGCCTGTTGCTCTGATTAAAGACAAAGGAGTCCTTGGGCTGAATAGAAATGCTAATTCGGGTGTGACTGACAACAAACTGCTGGCAGGAAGAAGGACATGTGACCTCTGAGTCAGCCCAGCTCTGGGGGCGGACCAGACTGAAATGTGGATTTAACATTGAATTAAATATATGTTTTAGAAAAATGCTTATAACAAATTGCACTGAACTGACAAAAATGTGAAACTTTGAGATTGTAAAAATGAAAAATTCTCTCCCAGTTTAAGACTAAGCTGGAATCCGTGCGATGTTCTGAGACTAAACCCCCGGAATTTATTCATATTGTAGCTACTGTGTTTATGCTAGGAACATGAAAAATTACAGAAATGTGCTTAGGTGGGATATGTATGCATGTATAAAAATTGGTGCAGAACTAATATTGAGAAACCCACCAAAAGCGCAAAAAAGTTGTCATTTCTGAACCAATGCTCTTAGGAAAATGAGAGTTGAACAGAAATGTACCTTAGGCAATCTGTCATGTAATTTATGTAGTATTAACAAGTTGTGTATACTGTAAATATGTGTTTTATGAAAAATAAGATACTGTAAAGAGACAAAGGGGAGGGGTTTTCCCCTAAGCTATAAACATGACCCATGATGACACAGGATGACACGCTGCTCCTTTCTCCAATCAGGGGACAGGGAATTCCATGACCTATCAGATCCTTAGAGGGTTGGGCATAGAGAATCAGCCTCCCCACCCACTTTGGAAATACATAAATAGGGACTGCTGAGGACAGGCAGGACACACACTTTCCACTTCTCAAATGATTTCTAGGCGAACCACCCTGCAGGAAGATCCAGACACAGATCCAGAAACCAGACTCCAGAACCAAGCTCTGGAACCAAGCTCTAGAACCTTGAAGCAGAGAGGCCTTACACACAAGCTGAACCTTTTTCAGCTGGCCTTCAGAACCTTTTGCAACCTGATCCTAACCCCTAAACTTCCAAGGGGCATCTCAAAATCCAACAGCCTGGCTGAGCAAGAACCTTGTGCTAGAACCCAGATCCAGACCCAGAGAGCAGAGCTGTATCCAGAACCCGTCAGATCCAGTCCAAGAGGCCGCGCAGATCCTAGTGCCGTACGGAGAGCAGAACCCAGAGCCTGAGACCTGTCCGGTTGCGAGAGACTCCCAGCTAAACCCTTCACCAGATCTTTGATGGGGCCTATTCCATCCTAAATCCATAGGAGTATCTAATCTAGAACTGTCCATATTCATCTCTTAGTATTAAGTAACCCAATCCAACCATTCCAACCTATTCATAATTGCATTATTGGATCGCTGTTGTCTATCCCAAGTTCTTCTCTCCTCCACATAATCCTTGATAATTGTAGCATCAATCATCTATGCGCTGATATTTTTCTGAAGAGGGACAAGTGTTTTGATGGACAGAGGTCAGAGCGGAGGCGCCACTGTTCTGGTGGCTGCCTGTTAAGTGTCTTGCTTCTTCATAGCCCCTTAGTATAAATCCATATTGATTCCGAATCTTTAAAGCGCAATCTGTCATTTTGAAATCTTGATTCTGTGTCTGAAAAATCTACCTTCACAAGAACCTCTAACTTTTGAACCACACGTCCTAGAACCGAAATGTAACTGTCATTTTGAAGCTAAGATCCTAAGCTTATAGTTTTTCCGCAATCGCGTTTCATGCACGTGGAAACATTGCCGCGAATTGCAATTAAGCTCAATTTCACCACTTGTCAAAATAGCTGTTTCTTGTTTTCCACTGCTGAATTTCGTTTTCAATCTGATAATCATTCATGAATCATTGCTAGTGCTGCTAGTGTTGACCTGAACCAATCCAAAGTAACTCTCACTTATCCTGAATCTCCTTTAGTGAATTAAAATCATTTTAGCATATTTTCCCATTCATTGCAATCACATTCAAAAGCATTTTTGCCTGTTTTAAATCATACCTATTCTCTCTAAGCTTGCTGGGGGAACTGGGATTGAACTGCATTGTTGATTAATATTCCTGAAACCTGTGTGCCCTCATTTCCACCTCTTCATATTGCATAATAGTGGGGGGAGTGAGCAGTCACAGGGGAAAGAGTGATCATATTGCCTTTTGATTGAAATTATACCAAGTTTTATTTCTGTGCTGCATTCTTTCCCATTATTGCATTTCCTTGAACCCATACAAAGTATTCTCTGCTACCCTATCCTTCCTAACTGATTAAAGAGATTGTTGATATTGTAATATTACCCATTGCTGATCACTGTTCATATTCATAAGTGTGCTATTCAGATATTATTCATATTCATTAAAAAGTGTAATCTATAACTTGTTTAATTCTTCAAATAAATCTTTTAATTTGAAAAACAAACCTACTTCTTGGCTCAGTGAGGTCGGGGAGATCCAAAGAGTAGGGCGTTATATAAGGGTTCATCATCCAGATTAAAGAACTTTGACATAAAAATATATAAATAAGGGCTTCCATTGGGCATCCCATACTAGGCATTGACTTAGTTGGAGTGCTGGATTGAAGTCACATACAGTGGGACAGCCAGATAGTGGTGGAGGGGCGAGCAGTGAGGCACAGCAGCACGTGAAGGAGGAGTTTTAGGGCATAAGCACAAACAAATGAATAGCTGCGCAAGTACTCTTAAAACTTCAAGGGAAGACAACTGGGGAGGCAGAAGGGGCAACAGAGGCAATAGAAAGCCTGAGAGTGGGCCGCAACACAACAGACTGGCCAGAACTGATGGAAGAAGACAGAAGGGTTAGAACGTGAGGATAGAGAGAGGAGGAGAGAGGAGAAAGTAGAGCACGAAGATAGGGAGCGAAGAAGAGAAGAAACACTTGGAAAGTGAACGAGAACAGAGAATAGAGAGGGATCTCAAGGAAAGGAAGAGAGTGGAAAGGGAGATGAGGGAGAAAAGGGAAAGAGAACTGGAGATGGCAGAGAGACAAAGAGAGACAGCCGAGCAAGAAAAATGCAAGTTAGAGAGCGAACATAGGAAGTTGCAGTTGGACAGATTGGCAAGAGAACGGGCATGTAGGGAGGAAGACAAACCAGAAATAAGAACGGTAAAGACACAGGCAGCATTGGAGTGGGAGAGAAATAGACGTGAGGAGGACAGACGGGTGGAGCCAGATAGCAAACAAATTCACGAGGCAGGATGCGGCAGGTGGCAATGGAGCAGGCCTAGGGGCCTGGGCCAGAGGCAGCAAATATGACTTAGTTGACATCGACCTTAGCATGAAACCTAACACAGACTTGACATCGAGGAGACTGTTTTGCGGACGATTTTTGTAGCAACATGGATACAGGGTCCGACAATGATGACAAACACAGTGGGGACGAGAGGGGGGAGCAGCACCAGTCACAATCCACGGGGACAGAACAAGTGGGCATCATGAGAAGTTCGGGCAGACAAGGAGAAGGAGGGGCCTACACAGAGGAGTAAGCACAGCAAACAAACGACAGGTACACAACACATATGGCAATAGACTAAGGGATCTCACAGGATGTAGGAGAGAGGAGACAGCAATATCCTGTTTGAGAGGTCAATAGTCTAGAGCTTATGACGAAAACAAACGAGTACCCACATAGCAACAAGCAGATATATGCACAGGACGATAGAGGGCCTTGACAAATTAGACTGTACCGACGGACACCATAAGAAAGGGCAGCATATTCACAGATGCCCTTATTAGAAAGGGGAGGGACAAGACCACAGTATGTGCCTTAGAAGCACACAGGCAAGGAGAATGTGATGTGTAGGTTACCATCGTTCAGCGGGGGGAGTGGGGAAATGGATTTATGAGATGTGGAAACTGACAGCGGGTCACAGGTTAGCACTGGGTGACGTAAAGGGACTATTGTTATGGATACTATAAGACGCAGCTGATGATGTATGGAAAATGGCAGAGTTCCCAGGGGTGACGACACGGCGCACGACTGAGCGCCATTTGAAAACTGTTGAGCAGCACTATGGCAAGTATTACAAACACAATACCCAGACACATCAGGTATTGGGGAGATTACGTCACACAAGATGAGAGAAGACAAAGACCCTGTTCAGTACATTCAAGAGCTTTGATGCCTCGAAGCTCGAGATCCTTGGGACAAACAATAGCAATATTTTATCACATTTTAGTGCAAGGACTGCCAGAGCCAGTACAAAAGAGTCTGAAGAAACTGGTGGGGATGGAAGCGAAGGGATGGCCAGAAATACAGCTCACAATACTGCACCATTGCAGATTGTGGCAGGAGAAGGCTAAGCAAAAAGCGGAAGAGAGGAAGGCAGATGAGGCCAAACTAGTGCAGTGGAAGCTATCAAAGTATGCAATAGAAGGGGCGGTTATAACAAGCCCCAGCCCACAGAAACAGCAGCAGTAGTATCAACAACCACAACCGTTTGCACTGCCCATGAGAGTAGGGTACATGGGGCTGTGCAGCCCATATCAGGGATTCCGAGGAAGGGGAGGATTACTTAGGCGACGTGGCTTCGGGCCACAGACGCATCACAACCAAGGGGGATTTCCAGGGGGATTTCGGGGATATGACCAGCAGATGCAACAGAACACAGGGGTTTTCCAGGGGGGTTTCCAAGACAAGTGAGGGAACCACCACAGTGCTGGATTTGCGGATCGCTAGGACATATTTCACGGGCATGTCGATTTAGAGGGACACAGCAGAATTGTGGAGGGCAGGACCAGCAGCATTATCAAGGGGGGCAAGAAGATTATTATGCACCGAACCAACAGCCAAAGGGAAGATGCAAGGCACATATCAGCAGATGCCACAAGCACAAACACCAGCACAACCACATGCACCAGCCCCATCCATCACAGATGCAGATACCACAAACGGCAGCACAACTACCACAGTGTTTACAAGCACCACAGATCAGGGGGAACACACAACAACTAGCACAAATACAGGATGATGACATCAGAAAACATGGACATAGTTGCAATAGTATCATAACGAAGACTGGGAGGAGTTACCATGTTGGTGAACAACCCCTTTACAGGAAACGGGTTATCTATCTACCCTCAATAGGACAGCCCCCAAACAAACTTGATGTGTCCCATCCTGTCAATCACAGCCAACCCTGCGGAGGATCCTTGCATAGGGGTGGCGATAGGTGACAAAACGTTTCTCTTTCTTGTTGACACTGGGGCGACTAAGTCATGCATTAGGGAAGGAACATTTGCATTGTCAGGCGATGCCATGAACACCCAAATTGGGGCTCGAGAAGTGGTTCCATTTACTGATAACATCTCACTATCTATAGGAGATCACGACTTATCACTACCTATACTTTACTCTCGACAGTCACCTGTAAACATATTGGGACGAGACATCATGAGCAAACTAAATATGACTATGTCATTAATTGACAAAGGCATAGTGTGCTCAACACCAGGCATACACATGTTGAATGTTAAACAATCGTCCAGGCATATTGTGGACACACGGTACAGAGGGCGGTGCCAGTGGACCCAGAGATGTTTCAATATGGGACTGACATCGCCATTGCATGGATGCCAGGCATCACAGTGAAGGTGAGGCGAGTACCAAACAAATATTTGTTCTGGCCAGAGACACCACTGGATGAGCCAGAGGGAACAATAGTGTCCATAGAAATGGAGACAGTGTTGGCAAGAGAGGATTGGACGGCAGTACATGCAACAGATGACACTAGGAGGGCATGGCGAGCAATCACGGCAGTTGCAGAAGGGTGCAGACTGACAACAATGACAGATGAGGAACTATTTGGAGACGAGAGACTGGAATTAGAGATGGTGTTCGAAATGAGTACATTTTTGGTTACAGATAGGTACCACAGAGGATGACGATGGCGCTGGAGGCGCCGCCCTCATTTTGGGGGGAGGACATGGCCAGGGTACCAGACAGTTTGGGGAGCACACGTCATTATGACATGGGCTGCATAAAGAGCATAGGGGGAGTGAAGATTAAACTGTAACCAGGAGCAATTTTACCAAGAGTAAAACAGTATCCCCTAACCAAAGAAGCAGACGAGGGCATTTGAGAGACAATCAACGCACTCATTGAGAGAGGCATTCTGCTACCATCAGAATCTCCATGCAACACAGCAGTGTACCCAGTCTGCAAGGCCAACAGGGGGCCATGGCATTTTATTCAAGATTTAAGACCTCTTAAAAGTTTGCGCTGCCCACTAGAGAACACTATAGAGACCTACAACTAACATGCCATCTGCGCGCAGTTTCCCGTGTTAGCTGAGGTCCCAAATTGCTCCCCCTTAGAAGCTAACATTCTTCATGCCAGAATCCCGACAAAGGTTACATCTACACTCTGCCAGGTACTTACCACTTTTGGTGGGCCTATTGGAATCGGAGGAACGGGTAGAGGTACTAATGTTCCCACGAGATATAGGAATAGACGCCAGGCTCCGCTTAATACAGTAACAAATACTGCATCAGGCCTACTACTCCCGCACACCGATGGCAAGGTGGGGGTAGCAGACAACAGAGACTGCCTGAGATGCCGGCGGCTAGAGGGTACCTTCTTCCACATGGAGCTGCGATATAATACAGTACTTCTGGCAGAAATGTACCCACAGGATCTCTAGTGTACTGGGGTGCTCAATTCTGCAAGACCTGAAGCTAGTACTACTGGGAATCTGTAGGGAAGTGGTCTACACCAAACATGAAAAGACATTCCTGTCAGTAGCATTGGGACTGGGAAAGAGACTTACTGCTGCTACGTGGGGCTCTCCAGACAGACAGAGCTTTAGCCGCTGGGTCAATTAAATGGACAGATGGACATCCTTAGAGAAACGCATCTACAATGCCAGGGTTTTCCCTGGGAAGTTTCTGAAGGTCTGGGGAAAATGGACAGTAACTGCATGAACATTCAACACTGAAATGACTTGGGCGGGGGGGGGGGGGACTCGAATCCACTGTGTCCTGGACGCGCAGTTCACCTGGGACATCATCCCCCTGCTAACCTGAGTGACGCACACATGTATTCTTATTACTGTCTCACAACCACCGATACGCTGTACCTATGCAATGCGACCTTTGTTTTGTTTTCTTACTGGTTCATATTGTAAATCAATAAACAGAAATATATTTTTAAAAAAAGATTTAAGTCCTCTTAAACACATTGTAGAAGCAGAGTATCCAGTAGCAGCAAACCCGGGGACAATTTTGTGTGGCATTACAGCGGAAGCTACCTATTTCACAGTCATTGATTTAAAGAATGCATTCCTTTCATTGCCACTACACCCAGACTCACAAGATTTAAACCACTTTAGGCATCGAAACAAGAAGTGGAAACATACTTGTTTACCACAGGGGTACTGAAAGTCACCATCCATCTTTAACAGAGTGCTACAGAGGGATCTAAGCAACACAGAGACAGAACGCACAGTGTTGCAGTATGTAGACATTTTGATTTGCAGCGAGACAGAAGATCAGTGCAAAGAGGACTGAGTACACATGCTGACAGTATCAGCTGACAAGGGGTACAAAGAGGACAAGGCCAAATTACAGTACTGTCAGAAGGAGGTGCTTTACATTGGACAGTTGATATCTAAGCACGGCTGACATTGCCGCCAAGGGAGCAGAGACAATACGCAGTACACCACAGCCCACGACAGTGAGGGAAATGCAACTGCTCTTGGGGTTGTGCAATTACTGCATACCATGGGTTTTTGACTACAGCACATACACCAGCCCACTAATAGGTGCTCTGAAAGAGGCCCAGAAAGGAACAAAGACACTGACATGGACCACAGACATGACAGTCTTTTGAGGAACTAAATGAAGCAGTAAGTACAGCTCCAGTGTTAGGGACCCCAGACTACAAAAAGGAGTTTTTCTTATTTTCACACACTGATGGTGTAGTGATAAAAGTGGTACTGACTCAGAAGACAATCATGGGCCATAAGCCAATTGCTTATTACAGTGGACAACTGGACCCAGTGTTGATAGGACATTGTCATGCAAACAATCATTGGCAGCTGCAGCCTTCTCAGTGGAAAGGTCATCAGCAGTGACAATGGGGTGCACCACCACTCTTTACGTGGAGCAGGCCCTCTTTGCGATACTGCATAAGCAAAAGAGTACACTGACTACACATACAGTGCATCAGGGTGCAAAGAAATACTATCTAATGTAGGACTGAAAATAGTAAGATGCAAGACTATAAACCCAGCACTATTTTTGGCAGACCTTCTCAAAGCAGGAGACTATGCACATGACTGCACAAAGAACAGAGATGTCCAGTGAGACATGCAAAGTGGAGAAAGACGCACTTGAGTGGGAGACATGCTGTACATTGACGGTTCGTCAACCATTGATCCAACTGACAGGATCAGAATAACTGAGACTTCAGTTGTAAGACTGAAAGAGAATGGGACAAGTGAGGTGGTTGTGAGTGCAAGGTTACCATCCCATTATTCAGCGGAGGCAGCAGAACTAGTGGCTCTTATTTTAGCACTAGAAAACAGCGTGAAGAAATCCGTCACAATTTATTCTGATTCAGTTTACGTTAAATCAACTGTACATTCAGGACTGGCTCGATGGCTCAGGAGAGCAGATGGGACCCCAGTGCTGCATGCCCTAATATTAGGCAAATTGATTGAGGTGATTGCATATCCAAAACAGGTGCCACTGGTGAGGTGCCAGGCCCACACAAAAGGGGAAGACCCTATTTCAAGAGGAAATGAAGCAGCAGATTATGAAGCAAAGTGTGCAGCATATTTTGGGAAACTGGAGACCAAAGACCCAGGGAGGAGTGAGGAACATGGTGATGAGGGAAGGTTACAATACACCACCAGAGACACAGATTATGGAACTGCAGGGAGTTGTACCTTAGAAGGAAAAGGAGCTATGGATAAAGAGAGGACGCCCCATGTCGCCAACAGACGCCTTATGGTGATAGAACAACACAGGAAAAGTGGTCATGCCCCTGGCATTGCTGAAAACAGCATTAGCACAATTGCATTAACTAACACACACACACACACACACACACACACACACACACACACACACACACACACACACACACACACACACACACACACACACACACACACACACACACACACACACACACACACACACACACACACACACACACACACACACACACACACACACACACACACACACACACACACACACACACAGGAGAAACGTGGTTTTGCCCAAATTTAAATGAACATGCAGCTGATTCTATTAGCAATTGCTTGGCCTGTCAACAATTTACAGAAAGACATACTTTGAGAGTTGTGAGGAGCCATACCAAGATCTGTAGGCCCATTTCTGCATCTCTACATGGACTACGTGGATATGATCCAAGTTTTTCAACGATTGCGCTATATGATAGTGCTTGTTTGTCCATTCTCCAGATGGATAGAGGCTGGGCCATGTTCCCACACTGATGCCCTCAGGACTGCTACATTTCTGTCCAGGATGTTTCCCATGATGGGGCGTGTGTGAGGTCCTGCGGTCTGACAAGGGCCCTCACTTTGTCAATGAACTGTTTCAGCACATCACAACCTTGCTAGGCATCAAGCACAAATTTGCATGTGCGTACCACCCACAAGCAAAAGGAGTGTGTGAATGCCTAAATGGACTCCTAAAGGCGTGCATAGCCAAAACTCAGCAGAGCACCAAGAAAAACTGGCTTCACTGTTTGCCATTGGCTTTATTTGAATTGCACAATAAGCCAGGGTCCGGCCACCATTTAATGCCCCACAAGGTGGTGACAGGACAACTGTTAGGCAGAAACCTGTGCAGTTCCCTTAGGGAACACTGCAAAAGATTTAAGACTACAGGTGTTGGCAGTAAACCCACTTGGTAGCAGTCTGTACCACCCAGATTTACCTAGTAGCTGTGGCTGAGCAGTCAGACTTCCCCTCAAGAAGAGTTAGGCAGTATGCAAAGTATACACAATAGGCACTCAGACACAATAATACAAGCAAACACTGACCAGAGCTTTGGTATCGTATATAATTATTTATTTAAAAACACACGGTTTGAAACGGTTTGAAACACTCCAGCACTCTTGTTGTAAAATATTCTAAACACAGTTACTATTGTAATATATACACTCCTTTTTCCTTATCAGATAAGTCTCAGTAAAACACCACTTATTTTCATACAGAGGTGAGCGCTTAACTAGATGGCACTCCAATACATTTGTGAGAAAGGGAGGGAAAAAGATAGAACATGGAAAGGTACACCAGATTTAGGGACACTGTTAGCAAGGCAGAAGAGCAAAAGTCACTGGTGAGCCAAAGTCCAAAAGAGAGAACAGAGCACAAATGTGCCCAAGATCACACAGTTACTCTAGGCTTAGAAAGTCTTGCAGAGAGTTCAAAAAGAGTTTAGAGAGGCTTAGGAAAGTTTAGCCAGGGTGTCCCAGGCTAACCCAGGTTCGGAAGCCGGGGTCTAAATCTACCCCGTACAGTTGGTAGCAAGGGAAGCCAGGCGGGATACGGTACCTTAAGTGGGAAGGATCCTCCAGCGGTGGCAGTTTTTCCTGGCAGTGGGTGCAAGTCGCGTCGTCGTCCAGGGGAAGAGAAGATCTCGACTTGGAGGACAGATGAAGGTCGTTGCACTACCAGGGAAGAAACCAGCCGTGGAGTTTTCCAGTTAAAGGTGGTACCTTTGTTTCGCGGTCGTGGTAAAACGTGGTATCCCGGTTGCCGGGGTGCTTGGCACAGGCAAGGCGGCCACGAGGTACGTCGGGAAGGCGAAAAGACGGTGAAAGACGGTGAAACTGGTTATCCCCACCAGTCAAAGGAAGAAGACTCTCCGGCGGGAGATCTCCTCTGTCGTTGGGAAAAGTGGTGAGGCGGTCCAGCAGGGCTCCACCGGTGGTGGTGTCGTGGCAGGTCGGCTCAGTTTCTCCCTCATGGGATTCTTAGGTCCTGTGGGGACTTCTGAAGTTCTAGTCCCCAAAGCCCTGCTTTTATGCAGAAAACCCCCATTCACTCAGCCTATCTGTCACTCAAACATGCTAAGTGGCACTTGGGCCAATCAGGACGAAGTGCGACTTGAGTTGCCTAGGCAACTCAGTCCAGGGTGCCTAAATCCCCCTCCACCCCTCCCAAGTACCCCAGACAGAGTGGCACCACTTTGGAGGGCTTCTGTGGAGAAGCCCACCAAAAAGTGGAACAAAGGGCTCGACTTGGGTTGGAGTCACAGAAGAGAACACAAACGCCATTTTACAATCAAGTTTTGGCAAAAAAATACCAACCGGAGAATTAATATTAATTAAATAAACCGGCGGTATGTTCGAGGCTACCGTAAATAATTAAATAAAGATAGTAGCCTAAAACAATGGGAAATCCCATAGGAAAATATTTGCGGTTGAATATAAAAAGTAGTATCCACTGCCACCAGCCAAAACTCGATCAGGGGGGACGGAGACGTGCCCCCTCGACAAACAGACCCTGGGGCAATTGAATTGCCCCAGCCAGTACGTCCACAATATGATGGTTTGTACTGGTTCTGTTCAGAATTTAAGACTAGTAAAGTCAATGGTGACTTTACATGCCCTGGGAGACAGTAGTCAGTCCCAGGGTATGGAGTCTATACTGGGGGGTCACTATGACACCCCTGTGTCACTGCACTGAGGGTGCTGTGTAACACACATCACAAAAACACATGAAGCCCTATGGAGTAAAAGACCCCATAGCCCATTAAACACATCTAGATTCAAAGAAACACACTCAAATCATGCCCAAGAGTGAGGGTAAAAGAGTCTCACTCTTCGCAGGAGAAAAAAATAAACCCCAAAAATCCAGCAAAGCTGCTGGGGGACTCACTAGGTTAGGAAATTCAGCCTAAACAGAGAATTCTCCCTAACAACAACGCATTCATCTTCCCCTGGCTCTTCCCTCAAGGGCATTGAAGGATTGTGAGAACAGTGCAGATGCGTTAGGACAGGAAACATTTGAGTATATTACTGCTCTGGTTTCTAGCGCTTCTTTTATCTCTCGCCAGATACAGCGGATCCAGGGGGGCCTGAAGACAATGAAGAGATTGACTGCGATGACAACGTCAAACAGTGAACTAAAACATTTAGTGAAGATGGGGGACATTGTCCTCCCCCGCAATTTCATTTGACGCTGGAATGCGCCTTGGTTTACCGGCCCTCACGTGGTTGAGGCCGTAGCGGACAAAGCCATCAGAGTCGTTGGGAATACCGTTCAGAATCACCTTCAGGATGTCAAGCCCTATATAAAGCAGTGGCTTCAGCTGGCAACAGTGTCTCCGTGACCGTCAGGGCCAACGTTCAACATCTTGATGAACTACAAGTGTGTGCAGAGCTCACAGAATTAGGGAGACAAGGCCACCCCATGGTCCAACAATCCCAAGCAGCAGCAGCAACCGAAATACCTACACACACTGATGAATGATACACTGTCTGTTTATTCTTTTCCATTTTCGCACATGCAGGTTGTCGCCAATATTGTAAGAATTGTGTAGGGTATTATCCTGATGTTACCTCCCACTCATCACCCCCAAACGTTTTCCAATCAGTTTGTGCATTATATAAGGAGACCCATACGATTCAGAGCCCAATCCCCTGCAGTATAGCATCTTGCCTTTGTAGAATATTTGGCCCAAACATGCCAACAACTTGAAAACTGTGAATTCCCAGTGTTGGCCACATTGAGAGACCCCTCAACAAGGAAGGTCTGTGAGGAGGGGTTTGCTTTCGCTATTAGTAACTATTTAGTTCGCGGAGCTTGAGGGTACTGATAAATACTAACAAAGTAACACATTTCTTGCAGTTTTCAGGAGGGCACCTTCATCACCAGGCTGCAAGGATCAAGCAGCGCAAGTGGATATGAAAGAAACAAAGAAGATTATTATCATGGAGGGTTTATTAATTCCCAGTGACTTAATGGGAATTATATTTTGGCAACTGTACGTGGCTGGTAGCACTACCGCTGTACCCTCTGATAACATTTCCCTGACCCAGGCAGGAAGAAGTACCATGTCAGGAGGACTAGAAGACACTGCTGATAAGGTAAGGAGAGGCAAGTGCAGTGTTGACATAGACATGAAGGGAGCTGATATATATGTCACTGACACAGCACCAGTATCTAACATGTGGTATACACATATGACCAAAGTAGGTAAGGAAACCACCAGGGAGAGCAGTTATGTCTGCTCTTTAAGCCCCTAGTTAATGAGTGCTTCCAGAACGTTCATACCAACTGAAATACCCGCAGCAAGAGCACAGTGCTTGATGTATCTAGCAATGGTGCAGGCACGAGGAGGCTTCCAAGGCAAGACAGCAAGCATTAACATGGATGTCCAAAGGGACCTTCCCATATGAAGATAATTACATTAAAACATTTGATATGATGAATAACAATTGGCAACTAGATGAAGCCATACAGTACATAACTGACGGACCGAGAAGGGAGAAACGAAGACTATCACACTGAAGGAGTTACCTTGTCATTGGACAAGGCTGAAGGAAATAGGAGGAGAACCTGGATGCTGGGAAAGACCACAGATATTAGTGGATGGACGAGTGTACAGTAATGACGGATGGGAAGATGGAGTGGTGGGAAGCAAAGCACTGACATTAGCACAGTCAGTGGTGAACAAAGTGCAGGAAGAAAATGACAAGTGCCTGAAGGAATGGGTGCGAGCACAGAATTGCTGACTTGGTTGGAGAACGAAGCTGGGCTGATGCAAATAATTCCCCTGAAGATGATAATGATGTGTTATTTATATAGTGCCTTTATCCAAAGCGCTTGCCAGCATTGTGCTAGCAAAACAACGGTGGGGTCGAAGTTGGTGAGAACTTAGGATGCAAGGTGATTGAACAGCTTGACGCTATGAGAGCAGGAACGGCAGTATTGATGTATCACTACCAGGCATGCAGATCAAAGGCGTATGAGAAGCTGCCACCTGAATGGGGAGGAGCATGTTCCTTTGTACACATCAACGTGTCTTCGTTGGTGGTACCCAGGAAGGATCTGAAGCTCGATGAGTTCCCGAAGATGGACAACAGACGCAAGAAGAGATCGGTCGAGATGGCACCAGCAGTCCAGATAGAGAAGGTGGAGAAGCAAGCAGGATTGAGCAGACTGAAAAGAGGGGGGAATTACTTTTCAGAGGCATCAGAAACAGCAATGGATGAGATCCCAGCAGAACACTGACTGTTCAGCAGAACACAAATGTTATTTGCATCAATAATACCAGGAATACAAACGTACACAAATGCCAAGTGGTTACAGATCACTCGTTGGGAACTGATGGTAATGATGAATTCTACAGTGAATGGGTTCAACGTCAAAAGAAAAGCTCCGAGCAATAGGGTTGGTGGCGCTCCAGAATAGGTATGTTCTGGATCTCCTCAGGGCCATGGAAGGAGGAATTTGCGCAAAGATAGGGAGTTCATGTTGCACATTCATACCAACTAACGACAAAGATAACTGAATTCTGTCAGATGCAGTTGCACAGTTGGCACAGATGCATGCGAAAATGGAAGATGAAGCACGAGGAACAGGGAAAAACAAAAGCTGGCCAGCGTTTATATGGTCATTGGTCCCATCATGGCTGTCAGATGGACTAAGTTGATAGATGGAGCCCTCGTGCTAGGAGTAGCATCCATATGTGGGATCAAGATATGCAAGGCAAAATGCAAGAACATAACGGACGAGGCCATTGATGGATGTAAACATAGGAGGAACAAGAGATAAGATTGTCGCAGAACGAGACAGGACGAAGATTGCACAGCGTGAGCTATTTCCAGCAGGGACTATAAAGCTGGACAATCCCAATGATCCGAAGTTCTATGAAGGGAAGTGGGTTTGGTGCAACCCTGAAGGAGTATGCTGTTACATGCACTGGTCATTTGATGATCACACAAACTACTACGGACACCTCAGAGGAATAACGAAGATATGGCAGCCCAGAGAAAAGGGGCGGACATATAAGGATGTGGTTGAAAAGTCGACCAGAGGCGGGACTGAAGAGGGATGGGCAAATTGACCCCCTCCTATAAGGTACATGACACAGAAAAATAACAGGCGATACCGTGATTGCCCTTATTAGTTCGGCCCAATCCCTAGTGCTTCAATGATTGATCAGTATGTCGAGAGGTACCTACTCAGCCAGCCCTACGGACTAGGAGCGGTACAAACCTTACCCAGAGTGGACGAAGAGCCTCAGGCTGCAACCAAGGAGACTTCAATTGACAGTATTGATTAAAGCACCAAGAAGCCACGTTACTGACGTCGTTGGAGACATCACGACATAGCAGCGTTAGACAGTAAGCACATGTGCCATCCGCACATTGGGACACAAAAACGCACTCAAATACACGAAGAACACGAACGTACAGTTCTATAATATAGAGGACAGATACATGTACATACTGTCTTTGCTTTTATTATTTTGTAATTAGCTTAAACGCAGCAACACAGAAACCGCAAGAAGCAAGAGATCCTGAGTAAAAGCTTGCAGACGCTTATATGCCAATAACCGTATGGGACTGCAGGAGCACCTATGGGACCTGACAGGACCACGTGTGACTAACGCATGGAGAATATAGAATAGCACAAACATGTAGAAGCCAAAGTATGGCTTAGGAAACTCACAACAGGCAACAAGCCTCTCAGTAAGAGCTGAGCTGAATTCAGGGTGAACAAGAGCTGTGTGAGACAGGGCCCGCTGCCAAGGCCACCAAATACAAGTGACATTCCATTCCCCGAACGAGAGTAACACCAGCTGCAGTAAAGTAAAAGTGAATCATTCCTCATAATTCAGAGCTGCAGAAGCTCCAAATCGTGGTCTCTAAACACGAGACCCAGCCGACTCAGATGATGAATTGAAACCGGCCATGGGAAAGAGGATCGATCTCACGCCGTCAGACAGAGGCTTGCAAGAAAAGATGTTACGAGAGACAAGTGTTATACGATGTGAACGGGCACTCTCATAGACTATGGTGGTACACACATGTTACAATGCAGACCAGACACACAGTTGTTCTTATTACCTTTCACGCCTTGAAATACTTGTGTATAGGCATGTCATAAATGCCATATCATATATCATACCTTGAGAAGGTACACCGAGAGTTGAGAATCATTTCGGGTCCCAGGCTTGGGGCAATCAGCTCTAGCCAACCATAGTTCAGTATCCTAGGGGTGGGTAGCAATGGGCAAGAACCAAATGGTAAGACCCTCACACTGCAGCATTGCTTAAAGATAGTAATTTGGGAAAGGACCAGGCCAGCCACCTGAAATGTGAGGGCCAGTAGAGTGATTCATATATGGGACTGCATAGGTTAATAGGCTCCTGACGGCCAATTCCAGAGGGCGTTAGGTTTTCTTGAGTAGGGCCCAGGCTGTGACATCACTATGATGCAATTAGGATACAAAACTGGCTTGTGAGCCAGGAATTGTTGAGATGTCTTTGGATTCTTCGATCCTTGTACTGACCCCTGTTGGTTTTGGCTATTATAAACAGCAGTTTGAACTTGCTGTCTGTCTGGGCCTACGTTCCTTTTGGGGAAGGTGTTGGGCCTCCCGGGAGTCCGCAAACTCCTAGTAGCCCTCAAACCTACCTGGGAGTTTGTCCCCAACACATTGCCCCGTGCAAGTATTCATATTCCTATGTAATTAAGCAATAAGACCCGAGCCGGGTGGCTGGATCTGGTGATAACAGCCTGGGGCCCAAGACACAGGCCCGAGCGCTGCTATGGCCTTAACGATGGGCCCCGAGGCCGTTTCCACCCAATCCGGTCAGGATCTCATTGCTATTATCAGCCCAGGTTTGCAATGTATTTTGTTTGACTGAACGTGGCACCTCATGGCGTCCCGTTCGTTCAAACAAAATACTTACTTGGGATGGCAACAGTGGAACTTTACGGCAGAACTCCATGCAGAGCCTCTTTCATTTCCATGGCATCTGGCACGGGCACGCAGCAGAAGCATTGGCGGGGGTGCCACCGCCGAACCCATCAGGTAAGTGGGGCTGGGGAATGAAGCGCAGAAGTGAGAGGAGGGTTGGGGGAACATTTTGGGTGGGGCAATGCAGCTTCAGGCTGCTCGGAACGTGGGCTGAGACCAACATTTATACATCTTTGTAACTCTGCATTGTCATTCATTTTCAGGGCTGGTGTCATGTTGTAGTTCTAATCCACCATTTACCAACAACTGAATATGAACCATCTCGTTTAGGCAATGAGGAAGTGACTGTGCAGGCAGGGCTCTACTTTATTGAGGTCAGATGGACTTGAAACAGGCATGGCTCAAGGAAAAAAGCTTTTTAAGGAGGTGGAAGTGTGACGAAGTGTGACGATTCACATGATGTTGTAACTTCTCCCCAAAGGGGGGCCCTTATCCATGAGGCTAGGGAAGGGCAGCCACTACCCAATAGTCCCCCTACAGATGGTTTAATGTAGGAGGACCTCATTGGGAGGTAATCCCCCCCTCTGGGGACAAGGACAATCGCCTGAGGTACAGCCCATTGAATGTTGTTACTCCTCAAGATTCCCTAGCCCTCCCCACTATTCAGAACCATTTTATTGAAAGTAAACCTATGTATTGTTGTAACATGGGAGATTAAGCTAAAGCCAAAAGTACTAGGATGAGGAATAGCACAGGAGACATGAAGGTCATTCACTGTGCTAGTACTTGTACGAGGTGGCCCTGACAAGGCATGAGGATTAAGTTAGCAACATAGTTGAAGAGACAAAGGACTTTTAGAATCCACACGGGAGGAACTTGATACAAGGAACTGGATACAAGGTATAAAAAGTAACTAGGACTATCAAATGTGTCAAGCTCAGTCATGTCAAGTGCAGCTGTGTCAAACCCCGACGAGTGTGGCAGCAGGTGTGGAGGCGAACCAGCACGAGAGATCCAGGCATTGCCGAAAGACCGGTGGGAAGGAGATGCTGCTGAGGTGCAGTGGCAGTCCTCTACAGGTTCTGCAGGAGCAAACCGGGGCAGAAGACTGAGCAGGAGAGCAAAGTCGTGAAACAGATGGGAGAAGTACAGCGCAGCTGACGGAGCAACGGCAGTGAACCAGCAGAGCCGGAGAGAAGACCCACGGTCCCAGGAAATCCCAGTGACGTACCACGATCCCACACATGGTAACGGGAGGTACGGGAGATCTGGAGGGGACAAAACAAGGGAAGCTGGTTCACAAGCTCTCCCTCGCCTCAGTAGTGGGGAGCCAGGGACGTCATTTGGGTGTCACTAGGTGTTTCAGTAGTGACCCCCTGCTGTCTCACTTGCAACCCCTGCCTTGGTCTTTGCGACCCTTAGCAAGATTGAAAATAAATAGATGCAACCTCTGTTTTTTCCAATAACCCCTGCATTTGCACATTTTTACCCATCGCCAATTAGCCTGCCTTAGCTTACTCATTTGCTGTACCTCCTTTCTTGCAAGCAATGAATTGGCATGAGACAGTAGTTTCAAAATGGCAAACTTGGCCGCAGTTTTATTTCCACAACAAAAGAATTATTGTACATATTTGGTGACTCCAGTCTCTAAGTGTGGTGCTTGCTCCGTGTCGGACCTCACTTGCTTCCCCCTATACCATTGTATAGTTTCCTTAGTAGGCCCAACTTTTCCAACCCTTTGTGCCTGAGCCTATCCTGCCCATGCAGGTGTCCGTGGGTGGAGAGAGCGCTGTTTCTTTTTTGGGGGGAAGCTGAGCCTTTGTTGTTACCACCAGATGCCCCTGCCGTTAGGCTCCCAAGAGGCGCTGGTCCGGAAGGGCGAAGACCCATTCTGGTTTCCTTCTGGCTCATCCAGAGTCTGTCTTTTGTGCTTGGTCGCCCAAACACCGCCACGCCACAATGTGGGTTACCGCCCGCTGTGGCTCCCCCTCACTCCTACTCCTCTTATAGCTCCAACAGCTTAGTACATATGTTCCAGTAGTAGAGTTCCATCCCTGTTACTGATAGATGCACCCCATCTTTTAGAAAATACTCTGGGTTTTTAAGTTGATCGGGCCATGTCTGATTTGTTGGAATCCTCTGCCCCTGCAGAACTTTGCCATGGCCCCATTCAGTTTTTTCGACTGCTAAGTGGTTCTCGGCCCCCCCTCCATTCTGCCCTGGGAATCACCTCTGACCCCACGATCTCCGTTTCACCCAGCTGTGCTGATATGTCCTGCAAAGAGAGCATTGTGCCTGCTCTGGGACACTTCTTCCTCTGACCCCTTTCCATCCTGCTCCGCCTTTACCAGGGCGGGCCTGCTCGGGGACACTTCTGCCCCTGCCACCTTTCCATCATGCTCCGCCTTAACTCGGGCGGGCCTGCTCTGGGACACTTCTGCCTCGGTCCCTTTCCCTCCTGTTCTGCCTTAACCAGGGCGGCATGCTTTGGGACACCTCTGCCTGCCCTTGCAGGAGTTACCCGATTCCCCCTAATCCGAAAGCACCAAATCTGTAGTAGGCCCAACTCTCCCAACCCTTTGTGCCTGAGCCTACCCTGACCTTGCAGGTGTCCGTGGGCGGGGAGAGCGCCGGTTCATTCTTCGGGGAATCTGGGCCCTTGTTGTTACAACCAGACGCCCCTGCCGTTAGGTTCCCAAGAGGCGCCGGTCCAAGAAGTGTGAAACCCTTTGCGGGACATTACTTTCCTAGGAGTTAAAAAGGCACACCTTTCAGTGTTACCAAACACTATTAAACCTTGACCTGCTAATTACTGGTGATGTCACATCCCATTGTATGTTGATGAGTCCCCCACTTTAATTATTAGGACTTGACCCCGGCAGCAAATTGAACCGCTGTGTACCCAACTGTGCCCACAACAGTCCACCTCACCCTTTGATCACCCCAAAGGTCATGGTTTACCCCGAAATTTGGGCACCTAAACCGTCTACATAACCTTCACCCCGAAGGTACTGCTTTACCCCAACACGTGTTGTACGCCACCGCCCTGACACCCAGGGTTGTCATATAGAGTTACCCCACCTACCAGGCGCTTCATGTGTTATGTGGCTCTGGCCGAGAGAAAGGCAGGGTCATGCTAGCTCGGCCCACTAGTCTCCCTTTGCCATGCCCCGGTTAAAAGCGTACAACAGTTATGCTGACTAGGAAGTGTATTAGTTTAACGTGTCCCTGACCCATGGACAGACAGGTTTAAGATGTCCCATAACATGACAGCCTTAGACCCGAGTTGCCTATAGCAACAGCGGCAATACGGCCAAACTATGCAACCCGTGGTAGTTGCCATAGCACTGAGCAAGAAATATGCTCCCTATGGAACACTCAGCCTGGGTAAACCATGGCCCAGTTGAAAGACTTAACCCTCTATTGTGCAGTTGGCCGGGAAAGCGCTGCGGTTTAAACTGTCACCAACCAGTAGTATCTCCGCCGCCGAAATTAAACATGTTAAACCAACGGCTGCAGCCTTCCGTATTTCCCCTGGCCGCACACAATCAGTTCGCTGCTAGCGGGTTGCCCTGCTGACCAAATAAAAGTGGCACCCAATACAAATTGCAACCCGGCTGTACACCTGAAATAATCCTTTAAGGATGCCTGTCAGAACACAGCATTGCTCGCCCGTCCCACATGGAGGTAGTTCGCAAAATTGTGGGACCCCAGTGTTGCTGATGTCCTCTTCCCCTGAAGAAATGGGGCCACAATAATTACCTACTACAACCCAGTTTGAGAACTGTCCTTTGACCCACCGGACCGTCCCAACCCAAACTGTAACATCACCCCTCATTGCAATGGAACCATTGCATTATACTGCCTTGTCGGCACTCAACTTGTGTCAAGAAAACCTTGCGCTAACCGGCCCTCTTCCTGCTGCATCAAGCGCATCCGTGCACCACCAAGGGCTGTCCCCTAAGGAACTTCCCACATAATACCAAGCCCACAGGCAACCCTATTATACACGTTGCACACACCCCACACTGGCTGCTCCTTTCCCTCACCAAACAAGTCTGGCAACCATGCGCATTTTAATACAGCCGCGCACATTCCCTTAACCACCATACCCCTTTATTACAGCCACGCAGGGGCCTTTTGATGAGTAAAGCCATGCCTAGTAGCAGTGCTCCCATTGAGCGACCCCCCCACTGTATTCCTTCAAAACCGTGCGCAGCCATTCCAACTGTACTGCCCTACGTATGCCTGTGCAGGGGGTGCATTATACTTTTGATCAGTGCTTACCTGCATAATCATACTCCCAGGCAACTATTGCTTCCCGATACGTTCCTGCCACCACTGTCTGTAACCAAGGACTAATTATAACCCTGTGGGTACTGCCAGCCCCCTACAGGTACTCACCCTGTCAAGCCGTAATCAGAAGACTTCTCCCCCGGGAGAGGCGTCCCACCATGGAATAAATTAACAGCCTGTTATCATGCAGATGCACATGTTACACCAATGCCCCACGCGGTTTGGGGACCTACAAGGCACCTAACCTCCTTTAACCCAGGGCAACCTTCCCGCGATTCCATGTCCAACCCGAACCCATGGGGTCAGGACCCTGCCCCAACTCACTTTACTATCTGCACACTTATATTCCTTCCGCAGCATGCAGACCTGTTCTACCTTGCCTAAGATTTACCCCTGCGCCTGAAGCACGCGAGCCCGCCAAACGGTCATAAGCCTAACGTGTAAACTGGATGCGCAGCAATAAGTCAGCAAAGTTATCTCACCATTGAGCTCACAATAGCCTGCAACCGGGCATGACCGCAATGAATAATTCTCTGTCACCCTATCTCTGCCACAAAACCACCCCATGTGATCGGGAAGTAATTTCGCTGCTACTAAACAGCATCTATACAACCTGCCTGGCTCTGCTATGAAACAACCCCCGTAGCTGATCATACAATCGAGATTAAATGGCGAACACTCATTTTCCCCCACCACTGAAGAGCACAATTTCCCTTCAACATAGTTCAACTCAAAGCCAAGCCCATTACCTATAATACCGGTTTCTAACCACATGTCAATCCGCACATTTACCATCTGCATGGCTACCCCCTTAGCCGGGCCACACTGCAGGCAGCCGACGCGAGGTAAGAAAGCCCATCCGGGCCCTGCACACCTCTATTGGTGGCAACTAGGCCCCCAGGCCCCCAGTGCATCCCTCTCCCACCCCGCACCCTCTTTCGGATTCCCGCTCCCCTCCCGCCTCCCAACCCGCCCATCCCCGCTCTGATTAGGCCGTGAGCCCTGGCCCAAAGGGTCTAGCGACCCTCCTCGCGCCGGCCCCTGCATTTCACTGCAGGCAGCCGACGCGAGGTAAGAAAGCCCATCCGGGCCCTGCACACCTCTATTGGTGGCAACTAGGCCCCCAGACCCCCAGCGCATCCCTCTCCCACCCCGCACCCTCTTCCGGATTCCCGCTCCCCTCCCGCCTCCCAACCCGCCCATCCCCGCTCTGATTGGGCCGTGAACCCATCATCACTGGTCCTCCCAGGGCAGCCCTCTGCCCGGCAGCCCCAGCGGCTAAGGGCCCCATGGCCAAGGGCGGCTCCAACAGAGGCGGCTCCAGGAAGTGTCAGCAGGTGTCCGCAGGGGACGCCAAGGAAGCCAGCAACCAACAGACACCACCAAAACCGTGAGTGTGGAATGGGTAGGGGAGTAGAGCAATCACTCCACTCCAGAAAGCCCACGCCACTCTATCTTACCACCAAATAACATAGATTGCCATAATGTTAGCATGTCCACTCCTAGACAGAATTTGTGAAAGTTAGCATGTCCACTCTAGAACTGTGAAAGTTAGCATGTCCACTCCTAGACGGAATTGTGAAAGTTGGCATGTCCACTCCTAGATGGAATTGTGAAAGTTAGCATGTCCACTCTAGAACTGTGAAAGTTAGCATGTCCACTCCTAGATGGAATTGTGAAAGTTGGCATGTCCACTCCTAGACGGAATTGTGAAAGTTGGCATGTCCACTCCTAGACGGAATTGTGAAAGTTAGCATGTCCACTCCTAGACGGAATTGTGAAAGTTAGCATGTCCACTCTAGAACTGTGAAAGTTAGCATGTCCACTCCTAGACGGAATTGTGAAAGTTGGCATGTCCACTCCTAGATGGAATTGTGAAAGTTAGCATGTCCACTCTAGAACTGTGAAAGTTAGCATGTCCACTCCTAGACGGAATTATGAAAGTTAACATGTCCACTCTAGAACTGTGAAAGTTAGCATGTCCACTCCTAGACGGAATTGTGAAAGTTGGCATGTCCACTCCTAGACGGAATTGTGAAAGTTGGCATGTCCACTCCTAGACGGAATTGTGAAAGTTGGCATGTCCACTCCTAGACGGAATTGTGAAAGTTAGCATGTCCACTCCTAGACGGAATTGTGAAAGTTAGCATGTCCACTCCTAGACGGAATTGTGAAAGTTAGGATGTCCACTCTAGAACTGTGAAAGTTAGCATGTCCACTCCTAGACGGAATTTGTGAAAGTTAGCATGTCCACTCTAGAACTGTGAAAGTTAGCATGTCCACTCTAGAACTGTGAAAGTTAGCATGTCCACTCCTAGACGGAATTGTGAAAGTTAGCATGTCCACTCTAAAACTGTGAAAGTTGGCATGTCCACTCCTAGACGGAATTGTGAAAGTTAGCATGTCCACTCTAAAACTGTGAAAGTTGGCATGTCCACTCCTTGGCGGAATTGTGAAAGTTAGCATGTAAAAGTTGCATTTAGAAAGTGTGCCCTACAGCCTCTCCGTCAAGCTTAGAAATGTGCCCAATAGCCTCTCTGGTAAATTGAATTTAGATGTGTGCCCAAGATCCTCTGTGAAAGATGCATTTAGAAATGAGCCCAATAGCCACTCTATGAAAATTGCATTCAGTAGTGTGCCCAATAGACACTCTGGAAAGCCGCATTTAGAAATGAACCCAATAGACACTCTGGAAAGTTCCATTAGAAGTGTGCCCAATAACCTCGCTGTGAATTTAGTAGTGTTCCCAATAACCACTCTGTGAAAGTTGCTTTCAGAAGTGTGCCCAACAACCCCTCTGTGAAATTTAGAGGTGTACCCATTAGCCGCAATGAGTTACATTTAGAGGTGTGCCCAATAGCCTCCCTGGTAAATTGAATTTAGAAATGTTCCTAATAGCCTCGCTGGAAAACTGAATTTGGAAGTATCCCCAATAGCCTCGCTGGAAAATGAAGTTAATAGTGCGCCCAGTAGCCTCTCTGTGGAAAATTGAATTTAGATATGGGCCCAATATCCTCTGTGAAAGCTGCATCTAGAAGTGTGCCCATTAGCCACACTGTGAAAGCTGCATTTAGAAGTGCTACCAATAGCATCCGTGAAAGTTGATTATAGAAGTGTATCCAATAGACACCCTGGAAAGTCTCAAGTAGAAGTTTGCCCAATAACCTCTCTGGAAAATTGAACTTAGAAATGTAGCCCAGTAGACGCTCTGTGAAAATTTGCATTTAGAAGTGTACCCAATAGCCTCCGCGAGTGTTACACTCAGAAGTGTGCCTAGTAGCCTCGCTGATAAACTGAATTTAGAAACATTCCCAATAGCCTCTGTATGGAAAATTATACTTAGAAGTTCGCCCGGTAGCCTCTCTGTGAAAGTGATTTTAGAAGTTTGCACATTGAAAGAGCATATAACCATTCTTACCACACCCCACGCTTACTCTCTCCTTTACATCACCACTCAACTAGAACACAGAGATACTATGACACCATTCGGTATAACTGTTCCCATAGGAACATCCACCGCTTACTCCACATCATTCTATGTAAACACTGCTGGTCTCACACCCCCAGCCAGGCGTTCTCCTCAGGCCTAACGCAGCCACATCCGTTCCGGATAAATCCTGCCAGAACGAACACATTCTCCTGATCTCTCAACCACCACACCTACCAATAAGAATCAGCTATTACTTTGTGTACCGCACGAGCTGCACACATATCCGGTGCACACACGCACCTTTTGACTCTCCCTACTCTCTCTACTGATCTGAACTTCGGTTCCCAAGGGCGTTCAACCTACCAGCGCCTTCAGACCATACCAATGGTATATAAGGCGCTATATAAGTGCAAAATAACAATAACAATAACAATAACCATCCCTCTTACTGGTGAACACTCCTCTTCCCCCATCGCTGAAGAGAACCATTTTCATTTAGTATAGTACCAACTCAAAAGCCAAGCCCCCTTCTCTGCAACACCTGCTTCTAAACAAATGTTTTCAACTGGTTCGTCTGTAGTTAACAAGACGTTCAGTTGGGAATCACCAGAGACCAGCCAATTATTTGTCCTTCATGCAGCATGCTTGCCTACCCCTATGACCAACACACTGCTTAAGTCGCTAGAAATCACTGATGCAAGGTGCCAGCCACGGGCCAATGTAATAATTTAGCATAAATAAAGCGCTACGAACCCTCAGACCTCTGAGCGCTGCTTATCTCCCCCGGTGTGTGATGGCCATTTATCGACTTTGGACGAATGAAAAGGTTGCGTTTGGTTCTGGAGGATGTCATCCCTTGCGGAGGGTGTGCAGTCACTTTTTAGCACTCAGCCCTATACCAATATGGCCTCGCTGACAAAGATGGTCCAGTACCCCGAGTTGGGCTTGATCCCACTTAGAAAAGTGGTTCGCGCCGGTGTGTGTTTGCGCTGCAATACTACCTCTGACACGCCCCATGAAAAACCACACTGTGCTCTGCACGCAAAGAAGGCGTTTATGTGGCGTGGGACCCTCTTCCCCTCCGAGACCACGATACCCGGACAACAACGCGAAATAGGCATTGCGTTCACCGTGGGCCACCGCGTCCCTCCGATCGAGTGATATTTATTAGGGCTCTGTGTGCCCATGTTGTACTGCAACCCCTCATGCGGGCAGCTTCCGAACCCATTGAAAGGTGCCAAAATGCCAGCAAATCCCATATCATAAAAGAAATTAAAATCGCATTGAATGCATATGGACCTTCAGTGAAACAGCGACTTAACAGCACCCTCAGGCGGTGGCACCGCTCGCCCCCAGACCAGCAGAGGAGTCCACGCCAAGGGACAGCAACCCGAGGCAGGTGCCATCTGAGCACGGTATGGCCATCCACGCTGTGCGACAATCTTAACAAAACAAGCCCACCTTATTGTCCCAGATTTCTCATTTGCAAGTAAACCGTACCTAAATTCTGTCAGTTACAATGAAAGTTGCTCCAACTACAAGTTCCAGAATGCGCCGGTGTACAGCGGGGAAACGGTGCAGCCAGTGACATGAACTCATCAGGTCACACCCACCTGTAGACCAACAGCTTGAAGCGCGAAGCCGGGGACCCACCTGCGAAAACATGCCACCCGAATATCACATGACCATTCTATCAATGTAACAAAAAACTATTCTTTATTGATGAGCGGGGCCTGTGTTGTAAGGCAAATATGGCTACTCTGCACGTCTTTTAATCCTTCAATTCTGCCCTTATGGGGAACAAGTAGGGAGCCCACCCGTCCTCATTACAACATTGCAAGCATTGCGCCCCGCAGTGATCGGTGACAAAGCCCCTGGGGCACTGTGGTGCCCAACTTTCAGCCGCCACTTTCTCAATTTACTATAGAATTCCGTCCCGGACCTTCATTTGGGCCATCGGACCCCCGCCCCAGGGATGTGTCTTTAGCACCCTGGTGCCTCGCAGCCATGTGGTCGTAAACCGCAGTCAGCCGGCCGCCTTTCTCCTTTACAATGCCCCCGTGTGGAAACCCAGCTTGGGTCCACGCCAGCAGCCCCCCCCATGCCTCAAGGTGCTGCTAGGAGGGAATGCCCGCAGCACCTAGGCCTCGGGGCAAAAGCCGGCGCCCCGCGCCGCCCTTCTCTCCCAAACTCTCCTAGTCCGGTGGAGGAAATGCCTGGGCCTCCAGGCCTCCCAACAAGGGTAGGCGCCTGCCGCCACCCATCCACTCCACGCCCTACCTTAGCTAAACCTGCAGCTTCCCGGATAGGCCTCTGTTCTTCCAGCTTCACCAACGACCGACCGCATCCTGGGCTGGATCTTCTGCAACTACTCCCGCCGGACCACTTCCTTCATAATACGCAACCGAAACCAGGAGCTGGAAACTACTGACACTGGAAAACGAAAGACCTTCTTCACGGCGGGTCTGCAGGGTCCTACTGCAGGTGCTGGATGCTCCCTGCTACAGGACCCGGCTCGCCCCGCCCCTTCCCTTTGTTTGCACTTCGCGGGCTTCGGGGTGTTTTGGCGCCGTTCTGCCCCCGACCGCCCCTCCCCTTACCCAGGGGGAGGGGGACAGGTGATAGGAGGTCCCTGCAGCGGTTACCATGCTGCCTCCTCCATTTTCTTTTTGTGTTCTTTCTGTCGACAGCGGCATATGGAACAAGTTACTTACCTGTAACTGTTGTTCTCCAGCATGGGTCTGGCATGGATTCACATGCTCATGAATATTCCCCGTCGTCAGGCTGGGAATCCTCAGTAAAGAAAAAATCAGTATCAATTTCGTTTCTAATCGGTCTTTCGTAGTAGTAACCAATCACTGATCTCTGCGTCATACTGACCACAGCCAATGACTGCCCTCTACCTAAGCCCCGCCTCTGGCAGCCATCTTCAGATTTGGTAGCACGTGATGTGGCAGTATGACCAAGTGAAGAGCCGCAGAGGGGTAGGCGGGAGGGTTCGCATGTGAATCCATGCCAGACCCATGCTGGAGAACAACAGTTACAGGTAAGTAACTTGTTCCTTCTCCAGCATGGGGTCTGGCATGGATTCACATGCTCATGAATAAAGAATACATAGCAGTACACACATGCACAACCACGGGAGGTGGCAAAGGCTCAACATTAAGCATTACATCAAACCCAACATTAAGCACCTTACCTCCTCACCAGGCTCACCTCAGGCGAACAGGTTGCGCAGCACTGCTTGGCCGACCCTGGACTCCTCCCTGGAATCCCGATCGACGCAGTAGAATTTCGTGAAGGTGTGCGTCGACCTCCACGTAGCAGCCCTGCATATGTCCAGCAGGGGCACACCAGAAAGGAACACCGTGGTGGCTGCGATCGCTCTGGTGGAATGGGCTCTCGGACGGCCAGGCAGCGGTCGGTTTGCCAACCGATGACAGTACATGATACAGCCGGAGAGCCATCTGGAAATGGAAGCCTTCGAGAGAGCCTTCCTCTGATTGACAGGCCCAAAATTCACAAAGAGTTGTGACGTCTTCCGAAAACACTTCGTGCGGTCCACGTAGAACTTCAGCGCTCTAGCCACATCCAGCGAGTGCAAAGTCCTCTCAGCCGGCGACGAAGGCGACGGGAAGAACACAGGCAACACCAAGGGTTCGTTGAGATGGAAGTCCGACGATACCTTGGGCATGAAGGAGGGGTGCGTCCTGAGCACTACCCTTGTGTCGTGAAAAGTCAAGTACGGGGCCTTGCAGGAAAGGGCCTGGATCTCTCCCACCCGTCGTGCGGAGGTGATGGCCACAAGAAACGCTGTTTTCCACGACAGAAACTTCAACGGGGCCGAGTGCAGAGGCTCGAACGGAGGTCCCATGAGCTTGGTCAGCACCACGTTGAGCTCCCACGCCGGGGCCGGAGCCTTCACCGGCGGGAACGATCTGAACAGTCCCTTCATGAACTCTTTCACCAGACGATGAGACCACAAGGACGTCCGGCCCGTGGTTCTGGTGTATCGGGAGATCGCAGCAAGATGAATCTTGATGGACGCGTGTGCCAGTCCAGCTTTGGCCAGCGTCAGCAGGTACGGCAGTACCTGGGGAGCCGTAATCCGTAGAGGGTTAATCTTCTGTGCGTGGCACCAGACAGAGAACCTCTTCCATTTGTGTCCGTAGCTTTTAAGAGTCGAGGACGCCCTGGCCTTTGCAAGAACCTCTCTGCAGTCGGCCGGTATGTCGTATCCTCCAAACTCTAGTGCTGCAGGAGCCAGGCCTGCAAGTTCAGCGATTTCGGGTCGTGGTGGAGGATGGCGCCTCCTTCCCTGGAGAGTAGATCCGCGTCCACCGGCAGCTTGATTGGCGGGGACGCTGATAAGTCCAGAAGGTCCGGGAACCATATCTGCCTCGGCCACGCAGGTGCGACGAGGATCATCCTGCACCGTGACCTCTTGAGCTGGTTGACGAGCCGGATTAGCAGTGGCAAAGGAGGGAACGCGTAGAGGCACAGGCCCTCCCAGGGGAACGAGAAAGCATCGCCCATGCTCCTCGCCTGGGGAAACCTGCTGGCGAACCTCCGGCACTTGGAGTTCGTCGTTGTCGCGAACAGGTCGATCTGGGGTGTGCCCCACCGTCGGAAGAGGCGATCCACTAGATCCTGCCGTAGTTCCCACTCGTGGCACGAGCGCAGCTCCCTGCTGAGTGAGTCGGCGATGGTGTTTTTTATCCCTGCCAGATGAAACAGCACCAGAAACATCCTTTGGGCGACGGCCCAATGCCACAGGTCCTGCGCCTCCTTGGACAGTGCTGGGGACCTGGTTCCGCCCTGTTTCCTGATGTAAAACATGGTGGTGGTGTTGTCGGTGAAGATCCTCACCACCTTGCCCTTGAGGGACGGAAGGAAGGACCTGAGGGCCCAGAACACTGCACGGAGCTCCAGGACGTTGATATGGAGGGACTTCTCCGTCGGGAGCCAAAGGCCTCTCGCGTGCAGATTTTCGGTGTGCGCTCCCCACCCTTCCAGAGAGGCATCCGTGATCACTGTCTCCTGGTGGTCTGGAAGTCCATGCCCGCCGTCAGATGCGTGCGGGTGCCCCACCACCGGACCGCTCGGCGGAAACTCTCGTCGAGTGTGATCCTCTCCTCGAAGCCGCCCGTCGTTTGGATCCAGCGCGCGTCCAGGAACTCCTGTAACGGGCGCATCCGGAGCCTGCACATGGGAATGAGGTAGATGCAAGAAGACATCATTCCGAGGAGGGACTTGATGGACCTCACCTTGGCCGCGTCGGAGACCAACATCCGCTGTACCATGCCCAGGATGGACCTGGTCCTTTCCTCCGACGGGGAGGCCAGAAGGGACACTGTGTCGAGCTTCGCTCCCAGAAACAGTGTGTTTTGCGCGGGTACCAGGTGGGACTTGGCGTAGTTCATGGAGAATCCCAGGTCCGTGGGAAGTTGGACGGTCCTTGCCGTGTGCTCCACGGCGAGCTCCCTCGTCTTGGCTCGGATGAGCCAGTCGTCCAGGTAGGGGTAGACGTGGATCCCCTCACGGCGCAGCTGCGCCGCCACCGGTGCAAGGCACTTGGTAAATACCCTGGGTGGCGACCGTAGTCCGAAGGGGAGGGCTTTGAACTGGTAGTGACGCCCTTGGACCACAAACCTGAGGAATTTTCGGTGCCCCTTTAGGATGGGAATATGGAAGTAGGCATCCTCCAAATCCAACGACGACAGGAAGTCTCCTTCCTCCAGCTGACCCAGGACGTGCTGGAGGGTGACCATCCGGAACTTCTGCGCCTTGATGAACTTGTTCAGACGTCGCAGGTCTAGGATGGGGCGCCATCCTCCCGTCTTCTTCTTCACGAGGAAGTATCTCGAGTAAACTCCGGAGCCCCGAAGCCTCTTTGGGAGGAGTTCGATGGCGCCCTTCCTGAGCATCGCCTTTACCTCCTGGAGAAGCTGAGGGACGTGAAGCTCTTTCCTGGCCACGGGGGGACGCGCGGGCACCTTCTTTGAAACTCGAGCGCGTAGCCCCGGGCTAAGGCGTCCAGCACCCAAAGGTCGGTGGAGATGGACTCCCACACGCTGACGAAGCTCGCCAGCCGGCCTCCCACCGGGGTGCTTCGGTGGGGGCCCGACCCCACGGCCGGCTCAATCCTGTTTCGACGAGGCTTTGCCGCCTTGACCTCCTTGGCGACGACGGCGGGGTCCGCCAGACTTGCCTCGTCCTCTGTAGGCCTCCTGAGACGACGAGCGGGCCGCTTGACGGTAGGTGGAGAAACCGCCGCCGGAACCTTTGGAGGCGCCCTTGCCTCCGCCGCTCCGAAAGGGCGGCCGTCGTTGCTGTAGAACCCCAAGGGCCCGGGCCGTCTCAGTGTCCGCTTTAATGGCCTGAAGGGAATCGTCCACTGTTTTCCCAAACAGGTTGTTCCCATCGAACGGCATATCCAGGACTCTGGTCTGTACGTCTTGACGGAAGTCCGTAGCCTTGAGCCATCCACGCCGCCTAAGGCACACGCCGTTGCCCAACTGGCGAAACCCAGTGTCGGCGATGTTCGTCGCAATAGTGATGGCGTGGTCCGACGCCACCTCACCTTCCTGTAGGATCTCCAGGGCATCCGCCCTCTTGTCGTCCGGTAGGAAGTCCAGCAGGGGAGCCAGTTTGTACTATAGCTCCCTGTCGTAGCGGGCCACGATAGCCAAGGCGTTGGCCGCTTTAATCGTCGTCGCTGCAGACGAGATGACCCTGCGTCCCATAGCGTCCAATTTCTTTCCCTCGCCGTCCGGTGGGGAAGTCGATGTGGAGGCCGCACCCCCCCCGCTTTCTTCCTGGCCGGCGCGGAGACGACAGAGTCTGGGGTAGGCTGCGCCCGGAGGCACAGGGGGCCCGCGTCCGGGACCCGGTACTTCTTCTCGTACCGGTCTCTTCTAGCTGGCGTCATGGAAGGGTTCTTGAGGAGGGCGAGGCCCTCACCCCAAATGTCGTCCAGTAGAGGCACCGCGAGGACCGTCTTCCTCTTGGCCTCGCGCCGTTGATAAAGGAATCCTTCCTTTTTCTTCTCCTCAGGGCAGAGTTGGAAAAGCTCGGATGCCCTGGCGATCATGGAGTGGAACGATCCAATCTCGTCGTGCGGAGAAGCCCTGGTGGGAGGTGACGACGGTAGATCCTCGTCGTATACCTCGTCGTCCGTACCCGTTGCTGCCGTGTCAGTCCCCGTATAATCCCCTCGGGTGGACGGGGAGGAGGGCTGGACGGGTCGCGACGGCTGAAAAGGAGGTGGAGGGTGAATCCTTCTTTTCTTGGGCGGGGGAACACCAGAAGGTCCCGGTTCAGGATCCCCCGACGGGAGAGGTTCCTCCGTCGGCAACGGTAGTCTCGTCCTTATCTCTGAGCATAAGGACTGTATAGCCAACAAAATGGCCGCCGAGTTGTCTTGCGGCGCTGGCAGAGGGGAATCCGACGGGCGATCAGGGGCCCTGTCGGCACCCTCGACGATGTCGTCGTCACCTGCGTCGGGATCCATCCCGACGGGCCGGTCTTCAACCACGCCAAGGCCGTGGCTTAAGACCTCGATCAGCTCTTCCTCCGAGGTTGAAGCCGAATCTACGACGACGCCCTGCCCCCCCTTTTTCTTCCCCGCCGGGGATTTCACGGGGGTCCTATCGATGGGCACAAAAGAGGACTCCCTCCGAGGTGGCAGGGAGACTCTGAGCCCCGAGGTCGCCACCACTGGTGTAGCCTCCACAGGCTGAGCCAGGGCCGCCGCGACAGTATCGATAGAGGGCTTGGCCGGATTGATTAAGGCCTTCACCACCTTAGGTGCGCTCACCGCCTTATCCTTGAGGGGGGGGGACACTGCCTCGCTCCCCCTCCGATGGGGCCTTCGAGCTCGACCGGGGCCTCTCCAGGAGCTTCGCCGGGTGCTCGCCCTTCCTCTTACCCGACCCAGAGCGTTGGCTCGTGGCTGAAGGTGCCGGGGAGGGTGCGCCCTGCCTGGCGCCCGTAGAGCCCGACCGTTCGGCGCTCCCGGTGCCAGCGGACTCGCGGTGCTTGGCCTTGTGTTGAACCCCCGTCGCCGGGGCGTCCTCAAAGGTCTTAGAAGACCGCTCGGATTTCTTCCTCTTCTTCTCGCCTGACGGGCTCTTCCCTTCCAGCCAGTTGGCGAGGCGTTGATGGCGGTCCTTCAGGGTCCGCTCCGACATATTGCCGCAAAACGCACAGTCCTTCTCCACGTGCGTCTTGTCCTCATGCAGGCAGTAGAGACAAAAGGAGTGTTCGTCCTCCTTAAAGACGTTCTGCAGCTGGCTTCCAGGGCAGACCCTGAACAGCTTTCCGGGCGTCGAGCTTCCCTTCTCCTGGGCCATGTCCGGGCCTGAGAAGCTTCTGGAGTCCTCCAAAACGTAGCACGACGAAATCTTCACCCTTGAGGGGCGCAGACGAATCCGACACGGGTCCCCGTTGATCGGATGGAGAGTCGGTGGAGCTTGAGGCTCTTTTGATCGGAAAAAACGAAGTTTTTGAGAAAAAACGTGAAAAAATAGCACTGACGCTCGAGAGCAATAGCACGAGGATCCCAACACATGAACGTGCGGTAAAAATCTGAGGATGGCTGCCAGAGGCGGTGCTTAGGTAGAGGGCAGTCATTGGCTGTGGTCAGTATGACGCAGAGACCAGTGATTGGTTATTACTGCGAAAGACAGATCAGAAACGAAACTGATACTGGTTTTTTCTTTACCGAGGATTCCCAGCCTGACGACGGGGAATATTCATGAGCATGTGAATCCATGCCAGACCCCATGTTGGAGAACGTTGCTTTGCAGTAAATAGCAAATTACATGTTTCTACATCCCTGTACTCGCCATTAAGTGCAAGGACAATGGAAATTGCCCTCACCCTTCATAAACTCTCCTCGCCTATGCGAGTGGGCAAGGAGATTTTGTGTGCCCTGATATCATATTACAGATATAGCGTAACCATATTTTTCTTAGTATACTGAGGAACAATGCTCTGTGATGCCACTTCATGTTTTGTCAAGAGGTGAAAAGTTGTGTCCCATCACTTGCTGCGTTGTCACTGCGGGGCAGGGTCAACTGACATTTCCTGTGATGCCATCAGAGGTAAAGGGTCGTGTGAGGTCACTTCCACTACCCTTGGTATTTTGGTGAAATGACACCCATGTGGGGGGCCTGCTACTGGGTATAATCAGAGAAGGGCCTGGGACCCGAAAAGCAAATACTGAGTATTAGAGGAAACATTCTTGGTCCCAGTGACGACAATAAGCTCACTGACCCCCAGAGATAGGTCTGAGACTCTAACCCTTGAAAAACAGCCATCCGATGAGTGTGTCCCTGTTGCAGCGGCAACAATACTGACCACCAGAGAATGATCTGGGACCCCAACAAAAGTAGAACTTCCTTGTCACAGTGACAGCATTAAGCCCAGTGATCAACAAAGATAGATTTGGGACTTTAACAACAAACCGGGTGGCAATGTGTAAATCCAGCTGAAGAGTGCGAGAAAGAACTTTCTAGATACCAGGAGCAAGGAGCGATTCTCCTGGTCCCAAACTAGGAGTTGTGTTAAAGACGCCAGGGGAAGGGAGTCATTCCCCCTGCCCTTGTTGTGAACTGTGCCAAGCAGTACAGGGAAAAGAGAGTAATTCTCCCAGTCCTCAACTGGAAATTGTGCTGGAGACACCAGGGGCAGGGAGTCATTCTCCCCGATTTCATTTAAAACTGTATAGATCAACACCAGGAGAAGGGAGCCATTCCTCTGAAGAAGGAACTTTCTGTTTGTTTATCCTTCAGTTGTAGTGTGAGGGATAGAAGAGGCTTGTAACACAGGACGGTGGAGTTTAATTTGACAGACATTCTGATAGACTCTTTAGTATTAGTTTTGAGGCAGGAAAACCCCTCTTACAAGATCGGGATAGTGAGACCTTTTTATGCACAAGTAAAAGTCTATAACCACCACCATGCCACCTTTGTGTCAGCTTCCTTCTACGACACATGGGAGCATTCATCTTCTTTTAACACCACCCTAGTTGCATCTGCCTAGCACTTATGATGGAATAATGCGATGATCACCTGAATTGCTCTTAGTTGCCTCAAGGTGGTACTGTTATTTAATGAACTTTTATAAGCACATCGGTTTAACTTACTGTTGGTTTGTCACAGGAAGGCAAACTAGCCTCTGATAAACTTTTCTTTAACTATTTCATTGTTGGATAGAAAGTCACACAATGATGCACTTGTATATTTACTAATATCAAGATACAAACTTTGGAAATGTGCTTTATTACACGTGACATGCTGTGTAACTAAGTATTAAATTGCTGGAGAGCTTCTGAAGAGCAATTGCTTATGCAAAGCACTGCATCTGACATATTTCAACTTGAAAATTAAGCATACACATTATACATGATGGTTTAAGAATGTTAACTGACTTATGTTTACAAGAAAAAGCATTTTACATGTTTCTCACTGAAACATGAACATTCATGTTTTTATATGGAGGTTTAGGTGATGTAGGCGATCATCCCATCATCCCCAATAATCCCTTAAAAACATCCTGTTTAAATTCATATGGGAATGGAATGCTCTTTATTTTTTTTATTTTTATTTACTTGTATATAATCACATTTGCAATTTTAACAAGAACGATGCCGGTCGCGCTAAAAGAGCCAAGAAGAAAAGAGGAAGAAGCAGAAGGGAGACGTAGAAGACAAGACAATACCAAGAAGAAGAAGACAATGACACCCTCACTTGAGGGTCATTTCAGTCCAGATATTGTCTTTCAGCCGCAACTCTTTATGCTCTTTATTTATATCTGGGGCTTTTGGCACCATGGCCATAGATATTTTTGTCTGATTACCGGAGATGAGTGTTTGTTCCATATATTTGATACGGTACTGTGCATGTTTTTAGAAGGAAATTGGACAAAAACTAACGCGTAAATGTGGTTTGTTGGTGTTGGAGCATATTGTGCCTAGCATTGTACGCTGTATGTTTCTGAAGGAAACATTGTTATAGATATGTAATAAATAGGGGATTGTTTGTGTTGAAAGGCTTAGACATATATATTGCCTGTACTCTGCATAGTATGTGGAGACCATGCCAATTTAGTACATGGAGAATTATGGGTATTGAAAAGCGGTTGTATATAACTTGCCTTGCACTTCACATGAATTTAGTGAGAACAATGGCACAGCTTTGTAATGTATCATGGAGTAAGAGTCTTTAAAACCACAGACATAAATGACAGAGTACTATACATATACATATATAGTGGGGATATAGACAAATCTATTTAATCTTTGGGGGCTTTATCAGAGTTTAAACGTTCTTACATACACCTAGTACAGTACATCACTCAATGTATCTGGTGGGATTATAGACATACCCCCTTAACATATGGAGGATTATGGGTGTTTAAATTTTCTCAAATAAAGGGGTCAGCCCTCATTTTTTGTAATCAGGGCTCTTGACTCTGACTACAGGGAAACAACACATATATCAAAAGAACGCTTGTCTCAAGTTACCCCTCGCTCTTTTGTGAGTTTCTTAGCCACTTGTAGAGTAATTGCAGGTACACTCAATTCACTCAAAATCACCACATTTAAAACAAATGCTGGTAAACACATATGAGCAGAGATATCCTCAAACAGCTACAATAACAAATGTGTGGGGGTTACCCCCGATTGTGGGCCACCATAGATGTGGCAATTGTTCAGTCTGTGAACAAAATATCAAAAGCATACATTTATAAGGCTTAATGTGGGAACTTAAAGAATTCCCAAATTGCAAAACCACATGGGCAGTATAGGGTATAAAGTGCCCAGGTGATTCGATTTATATTGGGAAAACAAAAGATGAGATTCGACAAAGAATTTGTGAACATAGGTTATGCCTAAAGACTCAGGTACCAACCAGAGAAACCAATGGTGGAACATTTTATGAGAAATAATCAAATTTAACAACATCTTATGGTTCATTATCCAACCAGTAAATCCACTCCCTAGGGGAGGTGATTGAGATATTGCACTGAGAAAACTTGAGCAGAGATGGATACAACATCTTGATACGGAAAAATCAGGTTTGAATACCAGCATTGAATGGACATTATTAATGTAAGTACAACTAGTTGCGCTTGTATACCAATATGAGGCATTCCAGCTCAAAACTAGTATACATCTTTGTTACTGAGATGTAATAGAGTAGTGTAAATCAGACATTTGTAAAACAAATGTGGCACTGACAAGAAAAACATTTCTGTAAGTGTGAATATGCTGTAAAGATATGTTCAAAGATGGCCCCTGTTAAGCAAGCCGAAGGCCAATACCATTACGAAGACCATAGTGACCCTGTGAGAAGCTAGGAAACAGCTTCTGTAATATGAATATAAATAAAGACAAAATGATTGTTAGCATTGAGAAAATACAGAATTTGCTGAAATATATGTGAATTTAAGCACCAGAATGAATGCCATCGGGCAAATAGAACATGCTGAAATATGGCCACTGAAAAACCTGCCAATTAACATATGCATTGAGATTATAGTTCTTTGACCAAGCGGTGATAGAATAGAGTACATTTTACTGTTAATATATGTGACATTGATAGGTAAAAATAAATAAAATAAGGATAATAGAACATGTTAGAAGACAGAAGCCGAAAAAAGCGCCGATTAAGACTATCCCTGAGTTTAAAGTATTTTGTATAAATACACGTGAGTGCAAGCACACTCATGTGATAGCCTATTGGTTTTTGATGAGCAAGTACAAGAAAGATGGCAGCTGACAAAGTGCTGAATACCATCACGCTCATTCAGTCGACGGTTAATGCTAATTGCATTACGTAGGACAAACGTGCGAAGATCAAAATGATAAAAGATAAGGCGAAACAAGGAAGCGGTTTCCTCCACCGACTGGAGACCGCAAGGGTGAGTCCCGAACACACCTGGAGGCACTTCTCCATATCTATGGATAAGTTTGACCTTCATTGGTCGATGCAGAATTGCACGCACAGAGAAACATAACAGAAATAGTGAAATGAGGTAATGGTTTCCTTAAGTAAATCAGACCTTTCTGGTCCAGCTTTATAGGTTAATGCAGCTTAACGCAAAGAGGGGAAATGGAGAAACCGATATGGAATAAGAATTATGCTGTGAATTAGGCATTGAGAGTAGCATCTTAATTGAGTAAAAAGCATAAATGGGATTTTTTTAATGAAAATCAGGTTGGACACCAGCTTTCCGACTATGGATTTTATAAATAGGTACGGTTGGCCTAGAGTTGGTCGCCAGTGGAAGAGCACCAGGTGTATAAATATGGTGCTTACTTTCCAAGAATTAAAGGTTAGTGTGTTTTTTCACTTTCACCATGGATAGTAATTTGGAAAACAGTATAGAATACGAATGAGAACTAATATACATATAGGATTATCACTGTAGGTTCTACAGCATGAACAGGTGTGGTCTATGGAGAATACAGAGAGAAACAAATGTAAACGCTTTCCCTGAGTGTTAACAAGATTAAGGTTAGTAACACCTAGTGGTTTGGACAGGTTTGATGTAAGTGTTTACACAAAAAGGAAACTCACCTAATGGTTTTATTTGTTGTGTTTTCTGAGACGTGGAGGTTGCAGGAGTTTGAACCATGTACCAAGAACTCAGACCATAATGAGCCGTCTAGTTGTTTTTCGAAAGCACCTTTGCGTGGGACATTTAAACCTGGCGAGCGCACTAGAGGCAGAGGCAATGAAGGAGAAGACGTTGGCTCCTGTTCAAGAGCTCACAAACAGTGCGTACTGGTGTGGCAGAGCATCCACGGGAGAGACGCTGAGTCAGAGACTGGAGTGTCTTAAAGACGTTGGGAGTTGCAAGGACGGTCCTGGGCACTCGGCGAGTCGAGAAGCTGGCGTTTTATCCATGTCGGATCATGAAGGGAAGCAGACGTACAATCGCGGAGCCGCGAGGGAGGCCGGAAGAACGTCTACAGCCTCCATATTGGAAAGAGGTTGACAGAAGCACAAACCCGACAAATACTGGAGAAAGCCAGTGAGTCTACCTGAAGCCAGTGGTGAACATCAGGGCGTTCCAGTGACCGCACCAACAGCAATTTGAACATTGTAACTTTTAGAATACAATGAAAGGCTTATTTGAATACCAAAAGGCAAAAAGGCAAACCCCATTTAATTGTGAATATTTGAAATGTAAATGTCGGGCCAAACATAAAGAAACCTTACCACAAGTATATATGTATTGTGATGGGGTGTCCCGTCACAAATCACCATGCTGACTCTTATGAAAAGTCCAGGGGTGTTTATATGAAAACTTAATGGTTAGAATGGCGGCCTCTGTTTTTGATTCTTTAGGTCTAAGGGACTGGGGATGATGGCGCTAGGGCGTCCCTTTCCTCTCTCAACATCCCTGGGCATGGGGCTGCCTCCCAGCCCTAGACGTCCCTACTGGGTTGTTAGTTACTACTGATCGATAACACCCATCTGTTCTAACTATGAGTATAGTTGTTTTCCCTAAGAAGCTGTCTCCCTGGGGAACGTCTAAGTTTCCCTCTCCTATCTTCGGTTAGTCTATCAGGGAATAGGGAATAGTGTCTTCTTTCACCCAGTGTCACACTCACACCTTTCAGAACCTCTCACACTTGACCCTTTCCGGTATTGATCCCTTAATTCTATTCTCCTCCCACTACATTACTGTCCCTCCAATCTCTCACTCCCCCTTTCCACCTCAACCCTTCGATCTTACTTCCTTTCCCACTCCTATTCTTTACTACTGCTTGTACTTCCAACTAACCCTCTATCTTGGTTCGTTTTCCCTCCTTCCTCTCACTCTACTTACTAATCCCCTCGTTATAAATTCTATCTCACTTAATGCCAGCATCACCACCTACTCTCCCACTCACTGTCACTCTTCCTACTCTACTGTTCTTATTTCCCTACTACCACTACCGCTGTACTACTTTTACTGCTCCAAGACACTCAGGTATATGGTGCCCTGCACCCTACTCAGAACTCGGGATGTGATATCTCATTCACCCTCTACTAGGCCCTGTTCAACCCTCAGGGATATTGTGCCCTGTACACCATTCTTGCTGCTACAGAACCCAGGTATATGGTGCCCTGCTCACCCAGGGATACGGTAACCCTGCTCACCCAGGGATATGGTGTCCTGCTCACCCAGGGATATGGGGCCCAGCTCACCCCTGTGCTGCCGACTACCACTCTACCACTTGTATTCTTCCCTCGCTACTCTCGCCACCTACTACTTTTACTCCCAACCACTACTACGGCTACCTCTGCTCCTACTACTATCCCACTCCACCACCACTACTACTACTACTACTACTACTCTAACACTCACACTTTACTCTTTCTCACACAAACACTCCACAGACCACCTCTTTAACAATAGCCTCTGCACTCCAGTTGCTCTGGGCTCCTCTTGGCTCTTGAAGGTCCTCCTCTGTCTCCTGTCCTTACCCAACTAACCCACACGTGCACTCACACACCTCCTTAAATACCCTACCCCCTACCAGGATTGGTTACACACCCAGTCCAGTGACTTACCTGGCTCAAGGGGGTGTGGCAGAGGAAGTGCTTAGGGAGGCTTCAAAAAGGGCGTGTAAGCCCTGTCCCCCTTTTCTGGAAGCATCCCTGGCAAGAAAATTGAAAGTTTCTGAGGAACGGCAATCCCTGTATTATAAGGCCTTCTGATGGGCCTTTCAATCTTAATGTCTCTGGTAAGCTGGTGGGAGAATCATTAATAAGGCCTCCTTTGCTGAATGGTGTGTAGATGATTTTCTGGAGACTTTGCAACACCGCTTTCTCTCGTGGCCGATGTTAGGCGCTGACTGTGTGTGCTGCTAAGACGTGCAAGCTGCTGCTGCGTTATGGCTCGCTCTGCTGCCTTCCGCTGGAGTTTTCCCCATCAGTGTTCGCCATCATCATAAATAACATAGGGATGCAAGGGGGGGGCTGTACAGACTCGCGCGTGCACCAGGGAATGTTTGTGGTGGACTCGCTCCATTACCCGACACAGCCTGTAAGCAGGCTGTGTCACAGTATCAACCGGAGGGCCATAACTGCTATATTTATGATACAGAGAATCATATGAGAAAGTCTTGGCAAAGCAAGACACCAGGCAAATGAAGCAGATGAGAAGTCTGGGTAAATTTAAGACACCAAGCAAATGAAATATATATGAACAAATCCTAACAAGTAAGACATCAAGCAATCGACATAGATATTAAAGTCCTGGCAGGAGAGTATACCAGGCAAGTGAAACTCAGAAGTAAAGAACTGGCAGGAGAGTACACCAGTCAATTGTTGCAGAAAGAGTCCTGGCAGGGGAGTACACAAGGCATTTGGCAATGCATAAAGAAACCTGGTAGGGGAGTAAAGCAAGTCATTTGTAAGCCCCAAGAAATGTTAAATGAAAGATTGCTGAATCCTGGAAAGATGGATGTTAAAGAAAGACATTTCTATCCAGACCGAGGAGAAGGTTGTGTTGTAATGATCCTTCTTCTATGTAGTGTGGAACCTAGGGGGGTGGAACATAGGCAGCACAATCCAGAAAGGAATGTATTGATTCAAGTTGGGGAGCTGTTGGAGATCAGGGTGAGAGCTGGTTGTGCTGGGGGTTTTCTGCTGACTGACTTAAATAAATCCATAAGCAACTTACATGAAGTGCGGAGCAGCTTCTTTTCACTGGCGACGAGGATTTCAAACTAATCTGAGCAGCAGACCCCCAGCAAGGGCCCAGCAACTGGTGGCTTTGCGGAAATGAGGACAGCCTGCTGTCCTCAAGGGGTCTCCGGCTCCGATTTTGCTGATAAAGGAATCAAAGAGCAGGTGTGAGGAAAATCGGCATCGGCAGAGGGCTAGGACACTGAGGAGCAATTTGGAAGGTTGCCGTAGAGTGATGGTGAGTGTGGCCCTGCCTCCCCCCGTTTCCGAATTGGACAGTTACGGTGAAGACTGGAAGCAGAGTGGGGCGCTCCCCTAAGTTAAGGGGGTGGGGGAAGAGGCAAAACCCTTTGAAAGGGTAGACTAGAGGGTGAGGGTGCCGCGCTCGCTCCCCGCACGTGATCCAATGCGAGCCATAAGAGGGTAGCCGAGCAACAGGGAACGCTCATGTTCGCCTCCAATGCTGCTCCCGATGTGCGCACGCACCTCGGCTCCTCCTCTCCGCACGCGAGGCCGCACACGCCAGAACGTTGGCCCCTCATAACAGCACGCTGCAACTTAGAGGGAACACATTAGAGGAGAGGACCCATCAAGATTCTCTCCTCCAGGAAGTAGTGCTGTGAATTTACCCTCGTGGAGGATCTGTGATCAGCATGAAACGTCCAGATCAATAAAGGTGAGAAACTAAAAATAAACAAAGGAAGAAGTGGATCTGTGCACAGGTGAAAACGTACACAAGGTCAAACCAGCTGACATTGCAGTGCAGGTAAAGCAGACCAAAAGGAAAATAACTGACAACCAGGGTCACAATGGCTATGTCAGGTGTACCCGGGTCCCCCATCATTTATGCCAACACCGGAGTCCACCTGGATTAAGTGGGCCCCATGGAAAAAAGTTTTATCCACTACGTGAGAGCTGCATGTGGAAACACTATTTCAACATATCGCTAAGTGTCACAATTGATGCACTTCCTAGGGGTTACCTGTCTTTATACCAAGATATTATATACTGAATCACTTATCTATCGAAACATATACCTTGAAAACCTTAATATTGATTTTTTTTGTTTTTTTAAATTTTATTTTTTAATTTGGGGTTGTCCCCCCAAACCCTTGTTTCCGACCCCTAAAAACCCATCCAGACCATTGCCCCCCAAAAATTAACCCTTTACCCCACCATAAATATATTCGATATAATGGTTTTCAAGGTATATGTTTAGATATATAAGTGATTCAGTATATTATTTTCAATATAAAGACTGTATACCCTTCCTAGGTTACGAGGGTCAGAGGATTTTTGAAACCTTACCCGAAATATCAGAATTGGATGTAGAAGAGAATGAGTGCTCCAACGAATTAGATGCGGATCGCCATAAACTTGATCTGCACTTTAATCTTAAAACTTGCACCATCCTCGAAAGGTATAATTTCGGTGTGAGGGTACAAGAAGAGGAGGAATCTGTAGAAGAGTCACTGACAGCTTTTAGGCATTTGTCCCTCAGTTTTACGTTCAACGAAAAGTTGGAGGAACACATTAGAGACCAATTTATGATACACTGTTGGAATGATAAAATAAAGGATGAGCCAAATCTGGATGAGGTGGTGAAAATTGCTAGGCGAGTGGAGCTCTCTATGGCATGTGTAGCTAAGCTGGAAAAAAAAAGAATCAAATAAAAATGTGGGTAGTGAGATATTGAGGGTGGGGGACCCAGGAAAAGAAAATGCAAAGGAAAGAAGAATAACAATAAAAGTAATGGACAACGGCCGCGTGATGTGGCTGACAGTAAGATTGATAAAACAAAAGGGCACAAAACAGAGGAAAGACTTTGTTTTAGGTGTGCTAGTACAAACCACTTTGCAAGTTCCCCAGTGTGTCCTGGTAGAAGGGTACCATGTGTCAAATGCAAAAGGTGGGGTCACTATGTAAATTGCTGTAAAGAAATACTCTTGGGGGTGGCAGGAAAGACTTGTATGTAAATGAAGAATCTCAACAATCGTCAGGTTATGAGGAAGAACAAGTAGAAGTTGTCACAGTGAACATGGTTTTGTGTAATGAGAATGACAAGTGCGACAGTCCATTCGCAGAGATTGACTTGAATGGGAGGAATGTACGGATGATGGCAGACTCGGGAGCAAAATTATCATGAATGTCGAGTGATGTGTATGAAAGGAAGGTGGGTGGAGAGGTATGTGATTTGTTACCCTCGGATAAAAGGCCGGGGGGATATAAGCTAGGGAAAATAGATGTAATAGGATGTTTTCTTGCTCATTTCTTGAAATTTAAGGGGGGAGAAACCAAAGGAAAAATATATGTCACCACAAGTGGCGAAACATCGTTAGGATGAAGGGAACAAAAGGGTCTGAGGATAAGATTAGATCCCAGCTCTGGTGAGCAAGTGTTACATGTGGGGATGGTTTATGCATGGTGGATAGATTCCCCAAAGTGTTCACAAAAGGAGTATGCTGTGTGCAGGGTATGATGCACAGGATTATCCTCAAGGACCGGAGCATTTCGGTAACGGCCAAATTATGCCTCGTGCCAATGGTGCTGCAAGAAGGGTTGAGAAGTGATTTAAGAAAATTGAGAGAATCAGGGATAATATAACCTGCTGGCAGTGTTGAATGGGTGCCCCCATTGGTGGTGGTAAAAAAAGCAAGTGGAGAATTAAGATTGTCTGTCAACTTAAGAGAACTTAATAAATGCGTGATAGCAGAGAGGCATCCCCTCCCCAACATGACAGTGATGTTAGTAATGACAGGGAAAGCAAAGTATTTTTCGAAGTTAATTACGGCATCCGTGTATCACTAGATGAACAGTGTAAGAAGCCGACTGCTTTCATTACCCATGAGGGAGTGTTCCAATTTCGCAGGATGCCCTTTGGTTTGGTTTCTGCCTCATCGGTTTTCCAGAAGGTGATGGATAGACTCCTTAAAGATAATTCAGATCTACATTGCTTTCAGGATGATATCCTAATTTGTTGTGAGACTTGGGAAAAACATAGAATAATTTAAAGAAAGTTGTGGCTGCCCTGGAAAAAGAGGGGGATAACGTTGAGGGCAGAAAAAAAATGTGTGTTTGGAAAGGAATTGGTAGAGTATTTAGGGCACGAAAAGTGAGTTGGTGGACAGGATAAAAAAAAGAAAGTCCCCAGAATGTAAAGGAGAGTTGAGATCCTTTCTGGGGATGATAGAGTTCCATCATAAATTTGTACACAACTTCTAGGATAAGATAATAAAGATGAGGAGTCTGCTCAAGAAGGGTGTTCGATTTATATGGGATGTGAAAAAGAATTTCAGAAGATAAAGGGAGAAATTGATATGGTAATGCCTCTAGCCATGTTCAACAACAGGAGTATCATTTCGGTAGATGCAAGTGACTCAGGTATTGGTGCTGTGCTTGCCAGGTTGGATAAGATGGCCGGGAGCTGGTTGTGACTCATGCTTCAAGGATGTTAAGAGGAGCAGAGAAAAATTACTCGGTTTTGGAGAAGGAGGCTCTGGCCTGCCACTGGGGTGTGGGGAAATTTCAGAATTGTGAATGAGGAGCAGAGTTCACCATAAGGACTGACCATAGGCCATTGAAGGTGATATTTGAAGAAAAGGGTCTGGAGTAAGTGTCTACAAGGGTGGCCTGTTGAGTGGCCAGGATGCAAGGGCATACGTTTGCCATGGAGGTGATTCCCGGAAAGGAAAATATGTTGGTGGACCAGGTTTCGAGGATAGGTGGTAATGAGAGAGAAGATAGTGAGAATCATGTGGAGGATATGATCACCGACATTGTGTTTTTGACTCACAATGGAGTTGTGACTCGTGAAGAGTGGGCAACCGCTTTAAGGGACGAGGATGTGTGTAGGAGTGTAGTGCTTTTTGTCAAGGATGGTTGGCCAGAGAAGAGGTTGCTCAGTGTGGAAGAGAGAAGCTAGTGGGAGGTCGGAACTGAGGGTCAAGAGTGACACCTTATACAGGTGGGGTAGGGCTGTTGTGTCAATGAACCCAAGGGGGAGAATTGTGGATATTGCTCATGAGGGACACATTGGAGTTACCAAAACCAAGGCGGTGTTGGGAAATGAATATTGGTGGCCCTGGTTCGACCGAGTTGTGGAGAGAATGGTGGAGAGATGTGTTGAGTGTGAGATTTCTGGCAAGAGTGTTGTGGCACATCAGCAACCAATTGTAAAGGTAGATGTACCAGAGAAGGTGTGGTGTGATTTAGCGCCGGATATTCTAGGCCCAGTTGACATAGGTAGTGATCGTGGTGTTAGTTGATTTGTTTTCACGATGGACAGAGTTCAAGATTGTGTGTGACGTTACGGCGGCAGTGATGGTCGAGTTTGTACAGAGTATTTGAAAGAGAGCGTTTGCCCAACTCAGTTTTGACTGATAATCGTAGGCAGTTCATGGGAGGATGTTTAAGTATCTTAAGTGTTGTGGGGTAAAGCACAAAAGAACAGCAGCTTATCCCGAAACGAATGGAGTAGTGGGGAGAGTGAATCGATGTGTAATGGAAGCTGTGCGGATGGCAGGAGCGTGTAGGAGAGATAAGAAGGTCACCGTCAGGGATCGGTTATATGCATTGCACCTGGCTCTACATGCATCCACAGAGGCGAGTGCTTTTGAATTAATGAGGGGGAAGGAAATCCAGCACCAAAGTGTCACCTCCCTGGTTAGGCAGAGCAGAGGATTTTGACTGTGTTGTGGAAGAGGTGAGGCGGAAGATGGATGAGAAGAAAAATGAGTGGGTGAAAAGAGTAAATGAAAAATCTGGGAAGAGAAGTGTGGAGACTGCTGTAGGTGATTGGGTGTGTATCAAAAAAGGGGCTGTGAAAAGGAAAGGAGACGTATTTTATTCCGACCCTGTTCAGGTGATGGAAGTTTTGAGAGGAGCTGTGAGGATGCATGGAGGTCAAGTGTGGAATTTGTCAAGAGCGGCGCTAATTAAATCTAAATAAAAATGTACATATCAGGAAATGTGATGATGGGCGAGTGGTACTTCTCCACCCTCCATATATATAGACTTGGGTTTTCCCCTGATAGAATTCCCAGCATAAGAAGCAAAGATTCCAATGGAGAACTTCTTGTACATAGTTAACATTGTGAAAGTTATTTTGAAAATGGCAGATATTGTTGTATAAAGTTGAGGGAGGAAAATGAACAAGCTACTTACCAACTGGTAACGTTCTTTCGACTGGATGTTCCTCCAAAGTATTCCACATCTTTGACATTTAATGTCCCCAGCTGTGCCGCTTCGGAAATTTTTCGGCAGAGGGCATCCTGCGTCGATGGCCTCCATCGAGGGCGAGGTCACCGGATGTTATAAATAGGACGCACGGCGCCCGTAGACTCAGTTTATGTTTTTTCCTCCATAACGTGTGACATGTTCGTACAACATGCCTGCTTGACTGCACATAGCCTTAAGGGAACGCAAGCTGCAATAGCATAGGAAATTCTCCAGAGGGGCAGGTTGGGAGGGCGATGTGGAATACGTTGGAGGAACATTCAGTCGAAAGCACATTACAAGTTGGTAAGTAACTTGTTTTTCGAATAGATTGTGTCCTCCAACGTATTGCACATCTTTGACAGACACCCAAAGCAGCATCAGAGAATGGAGGAGGTAGAAGAATTTAGAATACCCAATCAGATGGCAGAATAAAGTACAGCTTTACCAAATGCCATATCCTGACCATGAAGGGTATCCAGGGAGTAATATTTGACAAAGGTGTGGATAGAAGACCACGTTGCTGCATCACAAATATTCTAATAGGAACCCCCCGCTGCAGCGCTGTGGAAGTAGCCACAACCCTACTGGACTGAGCGCGCAACCCTTCAGAAGGGTCCTTGCATGCCAATCTGTAACATTCAGTAATGGTGAGGATAATCCACCTGGACAAGGTCTGTTTGATAACAGCCTGGCCCAATCAGTGTCCAGCGTACCCCACAAAGAGTTGGTCATCCACTCTGACCCTGGAGATCCAACAAATATAAAAGTTCAAAGCTCTCCTAGGGTCCAACCTATGAAGTCTCTCCTCTTCCTTGCCATGATGAGGGGGGAGGATAGAAGGCAGGAAGTACTACTTTCTGGCTCAGATGAAACTTAGACACTACCTTAGGTAGAAAGGATGGATGTACCCTCAGTACAACCCTATCCTTGTGGAACACAGTAAAGGGTGGCTTAGATGAAAGTGCCTGCAATTCACTCACTCTGCGAGCAGATGTAACTGCAACCAAGAAAACCGTCTTGAAAGACAACAGTCTCAAAGGACAAGAGTGCAGAGGCCCAAACGGAGCACCCATCAGGAATTTCAAGACCAAATTCAGATCCCAAACTGGCACCTGAAACGGGGACAGCGGGAACACATTTGTGAGCCCTTTTAGAAATTGGGAAATCAAAGGAATCTTAAAATAAGAACATACTTCAGACAAGTGCTTGAAAATAGACAGCGCTGCCAGGTAACCTTTAATGGTACCCACTTAAAGACCCTTGTGGGCCAAAGAAAGCAAAAAAAAGAAAGAACCATTAGAATGTAACACTGAAAAGGATCGACATTGTGTTCTCTGCACCAGTCACAAAACATACGTCAACAGCAACGGTACAGGGATTTTGTTGCTGGCCGCCAAGCCAAAAGCAACACCTCCATCACGTCATCCGGGAGGTCCCAATCCTTATATCTCAACCTTTCAGAAACCAAGCGTGAAGGTTGAGAGTCTTGAGCTGGATGAGAACCCTGACCCCCCCACCCCCTCATGAGAGAGAGAGAGAGAGAGAGAGAGAGAGAGAGAGAGAGAGAGAGAGAGAGAGAGTGAAAGAGAGAAAACGAGAGAGAAAGAGTGAAAGAGAGAAAAAGAGAGAGAAAGAGTGAAAGAGAGAAAACGAGAGAAAGAAAGAAAGAGAGAGAGAGAGAGAGAGAGAGAAAACGAGAGAAAGAAAGAAAGAGAGAGAGAGACAGAGAGAGAGAGAGAGAGAGAGAGAGAGAGAGAGAGAGAGAGAGAGAGAGAGAGAGAGATCCTCTCGTTGGGGAAGATGGCATGGAGGGCAGATGGACAATTCTAGAAGGTCCGGGTACCACGCTTTTCTGGCCAAATCCGGATCAATGAGGATCATGTGAGATTCGTACCTCTACAACCAACACCTGCGGAATGACGGGGACCGGAGGAACTGCATACAGAAGTGGAAATGACCAATCCACGACTAATGCAACTCCTAAGGCTCCTCTCAGAGGAAATTCCCTTCAGCAGAATCGCTTGCACTTCTCGTTGGCACTGGGAGCGAACAGAGCCACTTGTGGAGTTCCCGGAAGGGCGAAGATCTCCAGAAGGACATCCCAAGCCAACTCCCACTCGTGAGAGACCGTGCTCTGCCTGCTCAGAGCATCGGCCGCCGCATTCTCCTCTCCGGCCAGATGAACTGCAGAGAGAGATATTCCTTGTTGTATTGCCCAGCACCAGACCTGCATCGCCTCTTTGCACAACGTGGCCACTGTGTTGTCCGTCATGATCAGTACACTCTTTCCCCCGCACAGAGAGCAGAAAAGCCTTCATGGCAAGCCTGATGGCCCTCAGCTCTAACAGGTTGATGTGGAGATTGGACTGGCGGTCCGATCGTCGGCATAAGCTTCCCATCCTGTGAGGGAAGCGTCCGTCACTACTGTCACCTCCGGCCATGGTTGCCAAAACGGCTCCCCCTTCATCAGATTCCCTTCGTTGGCCCACAACAGAAGATCCTGCGAGACCAAGAGTGGAATCTGAACGGGATCTGACCTCTTGCCTGAGAATTGTGACCACTGCATCTTGTAAACCCAGTGCAGGGATCTCATCCTCATGATGGATGCCATGAGGCTGAGCAACCTTAAGAATCCGAAAGCCGGAAGACACTGGGCATGTTGAAATTTGCCCACCATCTGTACAATGTGATGAGCCCTCACCTTGGAAGGCGAGCACTTCCCCAAGGACGTGTCCAACAAAGCCCCAATGTACTGGAGCTGTTGAGGTGTCAGATGCGGTGAGGCTGAGGTGATCTATCGCTTTCGCGGGAGAACACGCACGGATCAGCCAGACGTGAATCCCCCCTCATCTGAGATACGCAGCCACCACCATTAGCTTGGTGAAGACACCGGGCGGAGGTCAATCCAAATGGCAAGACGCGAAACTGAAAGTGCGAGCTGTCAGCCGAAAACCTCAGGTACTTTCGGTGCTTTGGATGAATCGCCACATGAAAGTAAGCATCCTCCAAGTCCAGAGACACCAACCAATCCTGAAGTCGAAGGGCCTGGAGGACCTGAGAAAGAGTGACCATCTTCAACTTGTCCTTCCTGAGGAGTTTGTTCAACCAACGCAAGTCCAAGATTGGTCTCAATCCTCCGTCTTTCTTTGGAATCAAAAAATACGGGAATACCATCCCCTGTTCCTCTCTGCTACAGGCACCAGTTCTATAGCACCTTTCTCCAGCAGGGTCAAGATTTCCTGCACAAGGAGCGGATCCGGAAGCTTCAAAGAGAGATTCCCCGGTGGATTGTCATGAGGCCGCTTTAGGAAGGGAAGGCATTAGCCGTGGGTTATTGTATCCAGAACCCACGTATCCAAAGTAATAGCTCACCATTCTTCGAGATGCTGAGACAGTCTGCCCCCAACCGGCAAACAATGGAACATTGCCTCAGCTCTTTTGGAGCGGCTGCAACAACGCCTGAGGCAAAGAGGCAGCTGCCTGAGTGGCTTTGGCACCTCTATTTCCCCGACCACCACGGGTACTTTTACGTTGACCCCTTTGATTGGTGGCTCCTCTCGTCCTATCAAAAGAGGAGTAGCAATGAAAAGAACCTCCCGTCCACGGTTGTCCCCTAGGATGAAAAGGCAGAGGTTGACGCATAGCTGCGCTCAAAGATGTAGCAGCCGCATTTGAGGTCTGCAACCTCTCAAGGCTGTGGTCAGCCTTGTTGCCAAACAAATGGGAGCTATCAAAGGGCATGTTCAGAAGAATGTTCAGAAGCAAAACCCGATTCCGCAACCATGCAAAGCTGCGTATAACGGTGCTCGCAGCCATGGACCGGCTAACACTGTCGACCCTGTCCAACCAAGACTGAAGGGATTCACACAGGGCATCCTTGCCATCTTGCATGAGAGCAAGGAACCCATCCCTTTCTTCCCCCTCAGGAATATGCTCAGCCGCTAGAGAGACAATTCCACAAAGTGTGTGAAAATCTTGCCAATGCACAAGTGGAGTTGGCTGACCTCAGCGCCATACTCCCCGCAGACAACACCTTGCGTGCCCAACCATCTAAGCATTTGTGGTCCGCATCAGGAGGGATGGTAGGGTACGCCGCCTGCCTCGAGTTGGCCGTAGACACCTGAATCACCAAACTCTCGGGAGTAGGGTGAGACGATAGGTAGCTGGGGTCACTACTGGAAGGGCAGTATTTTTTAGTTAACGACTTATTAACCGCCACCCTTTTTTGCAAAGTCAAATGAAACGGCAACACTGGGCCAGTGGACGGATCTTGATCTAAAATATCAATGAGGTCATCCCGAACAAATGCCACTAGAGGACTGGACCAACCAAGGTATTCAGCAACTCTAGCCATCAATCTCCTATGGGAGGATTCCGCATGAGCCCCAGGCTCAGGCCTGCCAAACTCCACCTCTGGAGATGTGTCCAGGCCACTGGCATTCTGCAATGACTGATGTAGCTCCTCCAATTGACTGTCTCCGGAAAAGACAGGAGCCTCATCAGACTCAACAGGGTCAAACTCCAAATCCGACCTCTCCTCATCCTCATAGATATCATCCAGAGACTGAAAGAACTCCTGCCTAGGAACTGGAGTGGGCCTGGAGTCCACAAGAGGCTTACCCATCCTGAATTTAGCCTTTCTTGGAGGACCCACAGTACCAGGGACCTCCCCCGGCAAATTCTGATCAAATGGCCCCAAAGGCACCGAAGGCACAGACGTCGACAAGGGCGCCGATGGCTCCGAGGGCTGGCGTGAAGGTAAATCACTGACAGCCGTACTCGACGGGCACAGCGCTGACGGAGTCGACACAAACCTCAAGCTCTTACCAGACTTCTGCGGTTTAGCCGAGGACGAAGACCGACATCTGGACCTAGCACGTCTCTGGCGCTCAACCGGAGCCTTGTCCGAACGGGACCTCGACGGTTCCCGATGCTTATCGGGCCGAGGACCCTGGCCCGAAGGTGCGCAAGCATCGTTCCCTGCCGGCTACTTCCGAAAGCATGGACAGAACTGTGCCCTGGGATTGGAAAATCACCAGCATTTGCTCTCGGAAGGCTTCCCATTCCTCAGGAGGCAAGGATTTAGTGGGACAAGCCACTTTCCTCGCGGCACCATCATCCGACGAGGAAGGGGAAGGCAACTGGTGACGCCACTTCTGGGAGTGCCGAGACGAGGAGGACGAGTGGTGGGACCCACTCCGGGACTGAGATCCCCGGGACTCCTTCAGACGAGGAGAGTCACCCCTCGAATCATCGGTGGAAACACCTGCAGCTTTTCAGGATTTACTAGGTTTTTTAGAAACCCGACCTTCCCCTTACGCTCCAGCAAGGCCTTAGCAGTCAACGACTGGCACTTCGAGCAGTCGTCGGTATCATGACTCTCGCCCAGACACCACAAACAAATGTGGTGCGGGTCTGTAATCTGCATCTTGGACTTACAGTCCCTGCAAGTCTTAAAGCCAGACTGCGGAGTCGACAGGGGGAGATGAAGAAGAAATGTTCCCGAAGAAGAACACACGAGGCGCGCCGAGTTCTCGAAGCAAACAAGTTTGCAGGAAAAAGGGAACTGAGGCTACGGGCGCCGTGCTTCCTATTTATAACATCCGGTGACGTCGCCCTCGACGGAGGCCTTCGAGGGACATTGACCCGACGCCATCGACGCAGAACGCCCTCTTGTGAAGAATTTCCGAAGCAGCACAGCTGTGGAGATTACATGTCAAAGATGTGGAATACGTTGGAGGACACAATCCATTCGAAGTGTTGTATTGAGACTTCTATGTAGTGTGGAACCTGGGGGGGTGGAACATAGCCAGCACAATCTAGAATTGAATGCATTGATTCAAGTTGTAGAGCTGTTGGAGATCAGGTGAGAGTTGGTCATGCTGGGGGTTTTCTGCTGACTTAAATAAATCCATAAGCAACCTACACGAAGTATGGAGCAGCTTATTTTCAGGTTGCATTAAAGAAAGACTGTTAAAGACTTGGCTGCCTAAACAGAAATCTTGTGAGTCCAAACAATATACCAAGGAACTGTTTGCAAAAGTGACTATTCATCTTGTAATGAAGAATCCAGGGGAAGACTTGGCAACATTTTTTGGGTTGGAATTATACTTATTTCAGTTGTGAACAGTTTTTGGCCAGTTGAAGATATTTTCCTCACATTTTATTTGTTTATAGTCTCAGGGTCAGGATAGCACGTTTTGGCCACAATGATATTTTTTCAGTTATTGCTATCCTGACAGACAGATCCTTAGTTTTTGTTTTATTAGGCAGGGAAAAACATCTTTAGCATAGGATCAGAGAGGCATTTTCCCAACCCTTTTTCTTTGAATAAATATCTTCTTGTGAAAACATGACAAGCTTGTTTCTGGCTCTAATTTCTGATCCTTCACATATGGGGTCAGAAATGGGATCAGGCTCAGTTGACACAAGCTGGGGGACCCATAGGTTCGAGAAGGTTTAAGTTACTTACCTGGTTACTTACCTGTAACCATTTTTCTCCATCATGGGTCTGGCATGGATTCACATGCTCATGAATATTCCCCGTTGTCAGGCTCGGAATCCTCAGTAAAAGAAAAAACTATTTCACTTTAGAACTGTATTTCTCCTCTAACCCAATCACTGTCCTCTGGGTCATACTGCCCCCATCCAATGACAGCCCTCTCCCTAAGCACCACCTCTGGCAGCCATTGGTAAGCATGTAAAGTGGCAGTATTACCAAAAAAGAGCCGCAGAGGGGCCGAAGGGAAGGGTCACATGCAGATCCATGCCAGACCCATGTTGGAGAACAATAGTTACAGGTAAGTAACTTAAACCTTCTCCAGCATGGCGTCTGGAATAGATTCACATGCTCATGAATAACGAATACACAACAGTACATGTTACAAAACCACAGGAGGTGGCGAGGCTCAACAGAAGTAATCAACACTTGCGCCTGGAACAGACTCACCTAGAGCAAACAGGTAGTGTAGCACTGCTTGGCCGACTCTGGACTCCTCCCTGGAATCCCTGTCGATGCAGTTGAATTTCGTGAAGCTATACATGGACCTCCACGTTGCCGCCCTACAGATGTCGACCAGGGGCACACCAGAAAGGAACGCTGTCATCACAGTGATCGCTCTGGTGGAGTGGGCTCTTGGACGGCCCGGCAGCAGCCAGTTTGCCAGCCGATGACAGTGCATGATGCAGCCGGCAAGCCATATGGAGATGGAATCCTTAGACAAAGCCTTCCCATGGTTCACAGGTCCAAAGTTCACAAACAATTGAGACGTCTTCCGAAAACTCTTTGTGCGTGCCAAGTAAAACTTCAGACCATGAGCAAAGTCCTCTCCGCCAGTGACAAAGGTTTCGGGAAAAAAACAGGCAAAACCTAAGGCTCGTTGAGGTGGAATTTCGACAGAACCTTCAGCATGAGCGAGGCGGGTGCGTACGCAGCACCAGCCTTGAATCCTGGAAAGTCAGGTACTGTTGCTTGCAGGATAGGGCCTGGACCTCACCCACACGTCTGGCAGAGGTGATGGCCACAAGGAAAGCAGTTTTCCACGAGAGAAACGTGAGAGGGACTTGATGCATAGGTTCATAAGGTGCCCCCATGAGCCTTCTTAGAACTACGTTGAGTTCCCAAGCCGAGGCTGGAGGCTTCACCGGCGGGAAAGATCAGAAAAGTCCCTTGAGGAACTCCTTGACGAGTCTGTGGGACCACAGCAAGGTTCTTCGCGGAGACCTGGTGTAGTGGAAGATGGCCACCAGGTGAACCTTGATGGATGCATGAGCCAGTCCAGCTCTTGCCAAGGTTAGCAAGTATGGAAGGATCTGTGGAGCTCTGACCCTCAGACGGGTAATCTTCTGTGACCGGCATCACGTGGCAAAATGCTTTCACTGATGGCCGTAGTACTTTAGTACTTTAGTAGTACTTTAGGGTCAACGACGCTCTGGCCTTGGCGAGGACTTCTTTGCAGTCCGCCGGCAGCAGGAGCCAAGCTTTCAGGTTCAGTGATCCTGGGTAGTGATTAAGGATTGTACCTCCCTCTCTGGTGAGCAGATCCAAAAGGACCGGCAACTTGACTGGAGGCGACGCTGACGGCTGAGCAGGTCCGGAAACCAAATCTGTCTCAGCCACGCTGGGGCGATGCGTATCATCTTGCATCGAAACTGTCGGAGTGTGTTGATGACACGTAGCAGGAGATGTAATGGGGGACAAGCTTACAGAAACAGGCCTTCCCACAGGAAGGAGAACGTGTCCCCCAAACCCCTCGGTTGATGAAACCTGCTGGCAAACGTATGGCATTTTAAGTTTGCTGCTCCGGCAAAAAGATCGATAGGGGTCTGCCCCATTTGACGAACAGGTGGTCCACCTGCTCCTGATGAAGTTGCCACTTGTGGCAGGAGCACAGTCCCCTGCTCAGGGAGTCTGCAATGGTGTTCGTGACGCCTGCCAGGTGGAACGGGACGAGGAACATCCCCTGTCCGATGGCCCAGTGCCACAGGTCCTGAACTTCCTTGGAGAGCACAGTGGACTGAGTGCCCCCTTGCTTCCCGATGTAGAACATGGTGGGGGTGTTGTCGGTGAAGATCCTCACTGCCTTGCCCTTCAGAGACGGTAGGAAAGGCTTGAGGGCTCAGAACATTGCCCGCAGCTCCAGGATGTTGATGTGCGGATCCTTCTCCTCTGGAAGCCACAGACCTCTGGTGTGTAGACATCCAGTGTGAGCCCCCAAACCTTTGTTGACAGTCCCTGGTATGGCAGGGTTTGAAATTCTGTTCCCTTGGCGATGTTGGAGCCCACTCTCCACCATTCTATAGCCCGTCGGACCTCCTCGTTGAGTGAGATCTTGTCCGCAAAACTTCGGGACTCTCCTATCCAACGTGCATCCGAAAATACCAGTAGGGGTCGCATCTGCAATCTGCAGAGATGGACAAGGTAGAAGCAGGACGACATCATGCCCAGCAGCGACTTCATGGCAAGTAAAGTGGCCGTCTTCGCCGATGACAGTCGTTGCACCTTCCCTTGAATGGCCACTAGCCTCTACTCCGAGGGTGATGCCAGACAAGACACTGTTGAGTCTGGCGCTGAGGAACAGTGCGTTCTGCGATGGCATCAAGCAGGACTTCGGTTAGTTCACAGAGAATCCCAGCTCCATTAGTAGTCGAATGGTCTCCTTCGTGTGCTCAGTGGCCAGCTCCCGCTATCGGGCGCGTACCAGCCAATTGTCCAGGTACAGGTATACGTGTATGCCGTAGAGATGCAGATGGGCTGCCCCCGGGGCTGGGCATTTTGTAAACACCCTTGAGGCTGATTCGAAGCCGTATGGCAGGCCCTTAAACTGGTAGTGCTGGTCTTGCACCACAAACCGTATAAACTTTCAATGTTTTTTGAGTATTTGGACATGGAAGTAGGCGTCTTCCAGGTCCAACAATGTCAAGAAACTCACTTCTTCCAGTTGGCCGAGTATGTGCTGCAACGTGACCATCCTGAATTTCTGGGACTTCAGATACTTGTTCAGACGCTGTAGGTCGAAAATGGGTCTCCAACACCCTGTCTTCTTTCTTACCAGAAAGTATCTGGAATAGACTCTGGAACACCAGAGCTGTTGGGGAACGACCTCTATCACCACTTTATGTAGCATGGCTCGCACTTCTTCCAAGAGCTGAGGGATGTGAAGACCCTGACGGGGAACTGTGGGAATACGTGGGCACCTGTGTTGGAACTTCAAGGTGTGCCCCTGGGTGAGAGTGTCCAACACCCATCTGTGGGTGGTGATCTTCTTCCACTTGCTGATGAATCTTGTCAGCCGGCCTCACATGTCTTGACTGGTTCAGGCCTGCTTGGGCACCGAGATCCTGCCCTGCGGGCGACGCTGGCCTCTGTTGCCATAGACCTGGGAGCGGCCCTTGTAGGCCTCCTGCGTGGAGTAACGGGGAGGTTGCCTTTAAGATGTGGAGAAACCTTTGGACGATCTGCGCGACTTTCACCTGGAGGAGCGAAAAGAAGATGACTGATGCTGCTGATGAAGGGTGCACAGGGAACGTGCCGTCTCTGTATCCTATTTTTTTGGCTTGCAGGGACTCGACCGCTTCCCAAACAGATTCTCGTTGTGGAAAGGCATGTCCAGCACCTTCACATGAATGTCCTGATGATACTTAGTAACCTTCAACCATCCCTACCGATGAAGGCAGACTCCGCCTCCCATCTGCCGGAACCCTGTATCGGCGATGTCCACTGCCACCGAGATGGCATGGTACGATGCCACTTCCCCTTCCTGAAAGAGGGCGAGAGCCTCAATTTTCTTGTCATTGGGGAGGAACTCCAGGATCGGGCCCAGCTTGTACCACAGCTCCCTGTCATACTGGGCCAAGATAGCCAGGGCTTTGGCTGCCTTGATTGTGGATACCACTGTGTAAATGACCTTCTTCCCAATGGCGATCTTCTTTCCCACGCTATTCGGCGAGATTGATGACGAGGCTGGGTTAGCCAAACGTTTCCTTGTGGCAGCCGACACCACAGAGTTCCGTGACAGTTGAGACATCAGGCACTTCGGCTCGGTGCCCGGCACCATGTACTTCTTCTCCAAACTGTCTTGCTTGGCTGGAGCCGTGCATGGGTTCTTCATGAGGGCCAGGCCCTCCTCCCAAATGTCACCTAGAAAGGGTACCGCCATGATAGTCTTCCTCTTGGATTCTCACTGTTGATACGGACGAAGTCCTCATCTTCGTTGGTTCCCATTGCTGTCTCTGTATCCGGATCAACTGGGGGAGTCGGGCCCCAATGTGATGGCGGAGGCTAATGTGCATGCGTCGGATGACGCTTTCTCTTCTTCCGCCGAGACTCATCAGGAGCCTGCGGCGCCACGGGTTCCGATGCTGGTGGCAACCTCTGTTGAATCTCTGTCACCAGGGCATGGAGAGTCGAGATAATGTCCACGGAAATGTCCCTTGGCTGAGGATGGAGTGACAGAGCGCTAGGCCCTGCGCCACTGTTACCGCCATCATCATCTTTGTCCTCCTTGTGGGTCGCATGAACTGACTCTTGGTCTTCCTCATCTGAGGATGAAATGCCCATGAGTTGAACATCAACCTTGGGAGGCTGTTTCGGGGCCTCCTCGCCCCCCACCCTTTTTCCACCCTGAGGGCCTTGAACCGGGACCTGGACCAGTGTCTTTACCCCTTCAGGGATACCTGCAGCCTTCGGTGATGCCTCTGTGTCTGTGTCCTGCCTGGGAGGCAGAGACAACTACTGCGCTGCTGGAGACACCCTTGTAGTATCGGCTCCCACCGCGGTGGTGGTCTGCACCATAGTCGTCGACAGGGCCGACGAGGACTTTGTCTGGGCCTGTGTAGCCGATTTGGGCTGTGCAGCCTTCTCCTCCTTCGGCCCGTTTGACTTCTCCCGCAACTTGGCCGGGGTGGATGACTTCTTTGAGGAGGAGCTCGACTGCCCGGCTGGCTATGGAGGCAGATGGCGATGGTGATCGTGGCCTATCCAACCTGGGACCTGCGGCAGCAGCGCACCAGGTGGACTCGTACTTGCGACTTTCGGCCTTATCTTGGACCCCCACGGTTGAGCGACCTCAAAGGACTTAGAAGAGTGCTCTTAGGAACGGCCGGTCCTGGGTGAGGCGTGCCCTTGGTTGGAGCACAGGGCAGAGTGGAGCCATGCCTCCAGCCTGCTGTGCCCGACTCATCGTCTTCTTCAAGAAGCCAAGGCATATAACGCACCCCATCTCCATGAAGTCCAGGTGCAGGCAGTAAAGACATTGCAGAAGTTTGTCTTCCACAAAGACATTCCGTAGCCCGCATTTGGTGCAGGGCCTGAAGAGGGTCCTTCCCTCCCTCCCTCCCTCCTCCTCCGACATGGTCGGACGCGCAAAGTAGGCCCAAGGTGGCCTTCTGGAAACTTCGAAGAATCCTTGCCCTTGAAGGGTGCGAAACTTCACCGACAACGGAGCCCTGTAGCCGGCCAATGAGGAAAAGTGCACGAGGGCTCTTGGACACAAAAATTGAACTTTTCCGCAAGCCAATCTGGACAAATGTACTAAATAGTTAGGAGAGCAAACGAGGACTCCCAACACTGAAGCGTGCAGTAAAAATCTGAAGATGGCTACCAGGGGCAGGGATTAGGGAGATGACTGCCATTGGATGGGGGCATAACCCAGTGAACTGTGATTGGTTTAGAGGAGAAATACAGTTTTAAAGTGAAAGTGAAACTTTGTTCTTTTACCAAGGATTCCTAGCCTGATGACAGGGAATATTCATGAGCATTTGAATCCATGCCAGACCCCATGCTGGAGAAATTCAGTAAACGAGCTTCCGACCCAACAGTGGCCACAGAACACTATCAGATTTGACTTGTACAGTAGCAGATGGGATCTGACTCAACCCGGAGTACTGAGTTTTGATACCTACTGACTTAGTTCTCATCCCCCTCTCCTGGAACCTATGTTAGACTTGTTGAATCAAATCTAGCCTGGTGGCATGGTCTGGACGTATTAGCGGGCGCCATAGACCCTGACTAAAGAGGAGAATGATTCTGATACAAAATAATGGAAAGGAAGAATATCAGGTGAAAGCTGTTCAAAAAATAGCCCAAGGAATTCTTGAAAATGCTAGGTTTCCGAAACCTCAGGAAATTAAGTCCTCTGATGAAGCTGAAAGAGAAAGCAAGGGCTTGCGGGAGGCAGCCAGAGAACCTTGCATTACACCAAAGGCAGCTCTACCTCAAGTAAGTGAAAAAGGACCTGAAGTTATCCCTGATATAGCCTTTGCCCAAAGAAATGATCTGTTGCTTGCTGAACCTTTTCTTCAGGTCTTACCTGAAGAGGAGGGTAGACAGTTGGACCATTTATTCCCTAAAGAGTGGGTTGTTGTATAGAGGAGACAATGGGCTACATGGCATCCCTAGGTTCCAAATGTTAGTACATAAGAGTCGCAAGAACATTGAACGATGGATTTCCCATTCTCACCTAACGGGCAGACATCTAGGGACAACCAAAACTCAAGCCAAGATCCAGAACCGGTTTTATTGGTCCGGGATCTATGCAGATGTGCTCACTTGCTCCCCATGTCAGAAAACCAGTGTCCAAATCCCGCTCCAGTCCCATGACAACCCCTGCCCATTAGCGATATACCATTTTCACGCATAGGTATGGATATAGTTGAACTCCTTGAGCCATCCAAGTTTGGAAACAAGTACATACTGGTGATATTAGACTAAGCAACCAATTACCCTGGAGCTTTTCCTTTACAGAATAACACCAAATTCTGAAGCATTTAATTCCATTTTTTTCTAGAGTTGGGTTTACAAATAAGATCATAACAGACCAAGAATCTACCTTTATGAGCAAACTCACGTCAGAAGTAAATGAAATTCTCCAGATCAAAACTTTGCGTCCCTCTAGATTTCACCCTCAGACAGTTTGGTGAAACGGTTCAACAAAACCTTGAAACACATTCTACAGAAATTGGTTGAAACTGATGGAAAACATTTGGATGTTATGACACCATGGGCCCTTTTTGCCATTAGAAAACACACTCCTCAACAGGGATCTCCCCTATTTGAACTTTTATATGGGAGGGAACCTCAAGATGTTATTGAGATGTTTCGTGAAACCTGGAAGGAACAAGAGGAAGCTACATTGACACTATCCCTAAGTTCCCAGAGACAAAGAACATATGGCAGAAGTCAGATCCATAGTACAAACTGATGTGACTAAAACTCGGGAACATCAAAAGGATTCTTATGATAGAAAAGGATAATAGAGCTTTTCTATCAGGCAAAAGGGCCAGTTCCCTTCATCTGAAAAGAAAAAAACTTTCCAAATGGCACGGTCCCTATGAAACAATAGCACCGCGGGGGCCTCATAATTACCAGACAGAAAGATCAAGATTCACGTTTATCATGGGAACCTTCTTAAGGACTGGAGGGAGAATCCCACTGAAGAAACTACTGTGGTATTAACTAGATTACTGTATGATGAAAATAATCCAAATACCCCAATTCCTTCAGATTTACCTTTCCGAGCAGTTCCTTGATGTTTTCAAGACTGGACCTGGTCAATTAAAGGGAATATACCATTATATCCATGTACGCCCAGGAAAGGTGGTCCTTTTAAAACCATATCGGATATCTGAGGTCAGGAAAAGCATGATTGAGGAAGTAATAGAAAATATGCTAAGGGCTGATATTATTGAGTCCTCAGAGTGTCAGGTCATCTCCAATTGTGTTAGTCGCTAAGCCAGATCAATCGTGAAGGTTCTGCATTAATTTCAGGAAGGTAAATGCGGTCTCACAATTTGATAGTGATCATAAAGCTAAAACAGGGACTGTTAAGACACATATCTCATTCGCCTTTTGAGGTAACATGGGGCGAGGGAAGGCTCTGCTCTTAAGAGGGGTGTGAGGGTGAACCAGTAGTGACCCAAACAATACAGTAGCACAGTCCAAAATGAATGGAGTGTCCAATCAAAATTCGATAAATGTTTATTATATGTATATACCACCGCCTATAGTTAAGGTGAGTTGGAGATATAGGAACCCCTCAAAATTCTATTGTTAATACCTTTTGATTCAAGTAACTGATGTTGCCAACACTTCGAGAGTCTGCGAGCCCCCCCAGACTACAAGGTTCCGTAAAGATTTGTTTGCGGCCTACTTCACATTACTTATCCCATAGACAAAAAAGGTAAATATTTGCATAAGCGCACAGCCCAAACCGCTGGGGTTATTCTGTGCGGTAGTTACTTAAATATTTTCAAACAACTTGGGCACAAAGTGTCAAAAGAGTGCTTTGCTTGGTTTGGGGTTATTCTGTGCGGTAGTTACTTAAATATTTGATGGAGAAGGGGGTTCCCACTTTCCCCCAGAAAATAGATACATCTCCCATGGTGGATCATAGTTTTCAGAAATGAAACGATTGCCATCTTGTTTTTCTCTCGATGCGAGAGATATTTGCGGCTACAGGCGAGGATATGGGAAAATTAAATGCAGTAAAAAGGTATTTGCAGGTCAAAAAACATGGAAATGCCATCAGGCTAGAGGTGGGGACAGGGTTGGGGGGGTTAAAGGGCACCAAGTGAAATTTTGGATTTGAAGGGGGTCTAGAACTGAGTTTGCAGCACAAAGCGTTCTGTGGCATCGGCTATAGCCACAAATAGACATCTGAAAGCTAACTGCGCCACAGAAACACCATGTGTTGTGGGGGAAGGGAGAGGGCAGGGGAGGTGGAGAGGCCATCCTGGGAGTGGGTGGAGCTGGTACAGATGAGGGGGACACGTGGTAAGGTGCTGGGAGGGCTGGAACATTTTTTTTCCAGCCATTTTGACGATATTCACAACTATATTCGAGGCTACAAAGGACTATGGATAATTGCAGCTATGTGAAGTTCAGTAGCCGCAGTTACATAAAAAAAATATACATATTTCGAAAGATAATTTTACAGCTATAGTGACGTTGAGGGTTAAATATCGATTGCCATCCAGCTCTCCCATCCATGCAGTAAACAGGAAAGACTCTGCTTAGCTTCTGTTGTAATGCAAATAGTGATGTCATCAGTGATGTGATCTGTGATGTAATCATTGTGGTCAAAGCCTGCGCAACAGTGGGCGTGAAGTTAATGTGGTTTTAGCTGAATTTCCTGGGTTTTGTTGCGTTAACTTCTCACCTTAACGTCCCTGCAACTAAAGTTGTTTTTCTTGAATATGTATGGGATACATTACTCACCGTAATCGTATTTCTGATGCTTGTATCTGCTTAGGTTCACATGCTGTGCATAGGCCGACATCTAGTGGAAGCTGCAGAGTATTACAGTTGTTGTTTTCGAAATTCAAAAAGGGACGTTGACAGGGCGTGCCAGTAATACTATCCCTAGTGTGACGTCCACTGGTCCATCACGCGTCGAGGTCGCTCAGATTGTTTTGTTTCTGACATGAAGTAGCATGAAGTGTAGCGCGAGTACAGGTGTATCCAAGAAGATATGTATCAGACATGCTCATAAGCATCCATGCGCTTTCTCTACATGGGGAGGAAGGGTGGGCGCATGTGAATCTAAGCAGATCAAGCATCAGAAATACGATTACGGTGAGTAATGTATCCCTTCTGAGGCTTGTGGAATCTGCTTAGATCATATAACTGTGCATAGATTAGCGAGCAGTGTTAGGAGAAGGTGGTGGGTTGTGAGAAGGTTCATGGGCGAACAGGTGTCTTAGAACCGCTTGTCCCACCTGTGTATCTGTCTTGGAATGTGTATTAATGCACACAACAGCAAGAAAGTTATGGTGGGTTTAAAAAGGTTTGAAAAAAAAAATTGTGAAAGTAGGAAAGTTCATTTGAGCCAAGTCACCCATTCCACAACGCCACCTAGTAGCCAACAGTGGCTCAGAACTGGAGGTGAACTTCCAGTGATGGCTACTAGGTGGCGTTGTGGAATGTGGCACTTGGCTCAAATGAACTTTCCCCTCAATTCACTTGTATCCTAGTGATTGGTTAGGTCACAATCGCTCCTGTTTTCCAACTACAATATCCATTCTGTCGATAGTAAACTACCTACCAACCCTATAACCACGCTCAGAGTGCTACTTTTGTCAGTCTTTTGCATCTCCTCTGTTTTTGTGGCTCAGAACTGGAGGTGAACTTCCAGTGATGTCTACTTGGTGGCGTTATGGAATGTGTGACTTGGCTCAAATGAACTTTTCTACTTATATACACAAACAAACAAATTCAGCCAAATAGTGCTCTTCCTTAAAGCTTGTAGCTGGTGTAGCAGGGTGTAAATCGGCTAGATTTCTAAGGACCTGCAAAAACACATACTTCACTCGGGTTATAACACTACAAAAAACCAGAGTATGTAAAAAAGCACCCAAGCACACAAGACCTTGCTACCTTATTTTTAAAAACAAGTAATCTTTATTTCAATATATACGTGCAACAAACAACATTAAAGGCAAGCACAAATGGTGTGCCTGCCCACATGATATGATATGATAAGGCATTTGTAACGCGCCTATACACAAGTGTTTCAAGGCGCGACGAGGCGGGGGGGGGAACAAGGGGAGACAGACAACGATCTTACTAGGCCAGGTGTCATTCAGATCGCGCAAGTGCAAGGGTAGAGGGGAAGGGAAAAGTGCATGGGGGAAAGGGAGAGGGGAAAGGGCAGTACAGGGTTATAAGCATACAGCATACAGGATAAATAACAAGGGCCAGCTGGTGGCAAGTGCGAGGTAAGTGCAGACAAGTGCTGGGAAGGGGGGCTGTACGGATACAGACACAGTCCCGTAGTGCAGGGGTTGCCGTGGAGGCAGTGCAGGGGAGAGTGGCTGGGCCGAAACGGTGAATAGCCCAGTTGCAGATTCAGTGCAGTTTCAGTAGTATTAGCAGGGGAGAGGGGGAGAGAAAGCGGAGGCAAAGAGGAAGGTTTTGAGGTGCTTCCGGAACCGGAGGTGGTTCTCCTCAAGTTTCAGGGAGGTAGGAAGGCTGTTCCAGAGGGAGGCCCCTGCAGTGGAAAGAGATCTGCCCCCAACTCGTTGTTTGGAGAAGCGGCTGACCCTGAGGGAGTTGGAGGCGGATGAGCGAAGAGCTCGAGAAGGAAGATATTTAGGAAGAGAGAGTTGAAGGTATTTTGGCCCAAGGCCCCAGACGGCCTTGTGGACAATGCAGAGGGTTTTGAACTTGATCCTCGCAGTCACTGGGAGCCAGTGTAGTGATTTCAATCCTGGAGAGATACGGTCCCTGGGCTTGAGGCCAAGGACAAGTCTTGCAGTCCTGTTCTGGATGAGTTGCAAAGGGCGGAGAGTAGAGGCGGGCAGATTAAGATAGAGGCTGTTACAGTAGTCCAGCTTAGAGAGAACCAGGGCTCTAGAGACAGTGAGCTTCTGGGGGAAGGAGAGGAAAGGAAGGATACCTCTGAGGAGGTGTAGCTGGTAGTGTGACTTCTTAGATACGTCGGATATGTGAGGAGAGAAGGAGAGTGTGGAGTCGAAGATGACCCCAAGGTTTTTTGCCTTGCAGGTAGGAGTAGGAAGAGGGCCCAGAGAGGCCGGCCAGAGAGCAGCAGGGAAGGAGGGAGTGGGAGTGCCGATGAGTAGAATCTCAGTCTTACTGGCATTAAGGCAGAGGTCGTTGGCGGCACACCATTCCTGGATAGCAGAAAGACAGTCAGAGATGAGGGAAGGAGAAGAGGAGGCCGAGGGTAGCCTGAAAATGAGTTGGGTATCATCCGCATAGCACTGAAAGTAGGGGCAGAGAGCGGCGATGTGGTGGGCGAGAAGTGCCAGATACTGGTTGAACAGCCAGGGAGAGAGGTTAGATCCCTGGGGGACACCACAGGTAGAGAAGAAGATGTCAGAGAGGAAAGACCCCAGTTGGACCTGGGAGGGTCGATTTGAGAGGAAAGAGGTCAGCCACGTCAGAGCCTGACCAGTGATACCGAGGTTATCACGGAGACGGTTGAGCAGGATGGTATGGTTGACAGTATCAAAGGCAGAAGAGAGATCAAGCAAAATGAGAACACATGGAATGTTAGAGTCAAGGTTCGAGAGCAGGTCCTCACGGATGTTCAGGAGAGCAGTTTCCGTGCTTCTGGCAGCTCTGAAGCCAGACTGATGGTCATGAAGACTACCAACACATTCAGCATGGAGATTAAGCTGGGAGATGGCCAGTGCCTCCAGGAGCTTGCCCAGGAAGGGAGTGCTAGAGATTGGGCGATAGTTAGCTGGGCAGGAAGGGTCGGAAGAGGGTTTCTTAAGAAGGGGGTGCACAAGGGAGTGCTTGAGAGGGGATGGGAAGACTCCAGAGGCGAAGGAGTGATTGCAGAAGTCAGCAAGGGCAGGAGCCAAGGAGTCAATGTGGTCCTTGATAGTTTTGGAGGAACAGGGGTGGTGATAGTTTTGGAGGAACAGGGGACCAGGGGAACATGACAGACAAGTATAAAAACACTCACCCTCCAGGGTGGAAAAACGCCACACATTCCGCTCGTGTGATGAGCTTCTTCAGGCTGATAGTATCCAAGTTTGCAGCTAACACCCACAAGTTTAAAGTGAGCTGTTACGAGTGGCATTCTGCTCCCCCAGGTCCCATGCACTGCGATCACATGATCGCTATGTTGGAAGCAAATGCAAAGGGAAAACTGCCACAATATTGGAATGGTTGTTTCCTAATGAATGAAAGGTTCAATTGCCCCATAATTTGCATGTCATAAAAAAAATAGCTATGGTTGCTAAATGTGCAGGATGACTGGGTGTGAGCGCACCATTCATTACCACATCCTTTCAACTTGTTTTACAATTTCTACATTATCTGTGTTTCAATGCGCCAATGCGCTTCTAATGTTATTCTTTGATTCTGCTCTGATCTCAATAGCAGGGCAGAATCAGATCAGAATCAAATATCTAAATGTTGTTTCCAACACGAACTTCCAATAGACAACATGTAGCAATTTAAAAGCACCAGATGTACAAGTCGAGCCTTGGTTGTAGCCCCTAGTCAGAGTCAGCGTGTGATTCGGTTTGGATCCTGGCGTCGAGCAGTCATTTTGGGTCTAGCAGGTGATGAGCTTTGGCTAGGGCACGATGCAGCGTCAAGCTGGTTTGAAGGCAAGCAAGAGTTTGGATTGGTGGTGGAGCGGAAAAGCCAGCACCAGCGGCTTCTTTCTTGGTCAAAGTATGGTTAACACGGAGCAACCAGTTTGGTGCAGTAGAGCAGGGAGCTTCAAATGCCCTGGCCCTCTGGAGTTGTGAGGCCCACTCAGGACTCGAAGACAGGATGGTTCCGCTCAGAGTCTGCTCTCCCAGCTATAGGAGATTCCGTTGCAGAGTGATAGGTCCTGGTCCACAGCAGAGGTCACGCTCGATGTTCCCCGGGAGTGGGTAGGGGACAGATCATCGTACTGCCTTGGACAGCTCCTTCACCTCAGGCACAAGTCACCAGTTGATTGGACTAAAGCTAGGCTTGCCTTAGTGGTCCAATCCCTCCTTTTGAATGGAGTGGAGTGGACTTTTCCCTTTTCATGTCACACCAAAAGTGCTTTGTTCCAGAGGACATGGAGGGGCAGGAAAGAGCGAGAGAGACAGAGAGAAACAAAATGGTTGAAATCTCCTTCCATTGACCAGAACACTCCTGCCTATCATAATCCCACCCCGCTTCCTCATCACTAAGAACAAAGGCCTTTAGAGATGCAGCACCCTGGTGTGAGGCTACCTCTTTTGAATGGGTGTGCTCCTTTGATGCCCGGGGCCCAGTACAGTTGCCTGCTGTGTGGCTGTCTCAGGCGGAGGATGTTAACTGCCCTCACAAAGAGACCAAAGAGGAGGCCCGGCCCTTCAGGTTCCTGTCCTGCTATTTGGTAGGTTACACCCAGCTGACCAGAATACACATCACCGTCCACAGCAGAGCTGAGTCACAGGAGCGGACACATGTGCAATATCATTGGGATGTTGCGGTCATGATCGAAAGTAGTGCCATGCACTATGTTTAAACTCAGGCATATCTTTATTTCAGAGATTATCCTGCCACCATCATGGGTTACTTATGATCATTCTAGTTCTGGTACAGGGGTGCATCTCTTAAATGCAGCCCTGCGCAGTAGAGACTTGGATGTCACATCAGCTGTGACCTCTGAACCTAACGTGTGCCACAGGATGCTGATGCAGGACACAAATACACATTATGCTTTTGGTGTGGAGTTTATGAAACCTGATCAGCAGATTACCCTTTCAGAGATGAATTACCTGCATCATTTTATTATTTAATACAAATAAAAAAAGCCAGGGATTTGCACCCTTGCCAGATGCCAATTCCTCACACATACAGATCAACATTTCCTACAGTTTCAGTGGGCAGGGCAGCATTGGGAATTCTCAAGTTTGCCGTTTTGGCTCTTGTCTGCACCCTGGTGCTTTACAAAGCCGGTAGTAGCTACACTCATATGGAAGGTGAATCAGGCTGATCATCCTCCTAGAAGACATGATTTGCATGTCGTAGGAGGAGCACACACTGTCACTGAGAGGGCGTGCTGATTGAGCTTTTCAGGAGTCTGGAATTTCTAATAAACTGGGTGAAGTCAGAACGCATTCCTTCTCAATTGATGGAATCTCTCAATAGAGGCAACAGAAGCCACCCTAAATGTTCTATCTGAGAAAGTGCACACCATCAGGAGAGAAATAGGTCTTCTGTTAGATAAGTCACAGGTCTCTTTCACGGGCCTAGTGAGAGAGATCTGAGTGTCATCTTCCTCAATCCAGGCTACTGCTCTGCTCTGTAGTTCGCTGCACTACAGGCCCTACAGGGATTGAATAAAGTACAACTGCAGTGTAACCTCTCCTACAGCCGCCAGTGGGCACAGGAAGCAAGCGTTTCAATGGTTGCTGTAAAATACGGCTGCCTGGAACTGCAGGGTCATTTTCAGGCCTGTCCCATATCGGATAATAGAATTGGACGTAAGCATTGGAGGATAGAGTGCCAGGTATTGAAAGCCAGGCACCAAAGTTAAGTGGTCCTCACAAGAGTTGAAATGGCACATCAATGTGGGCTCCTTTGGAGTACACTAATTCACCAAAGGCAGGGTCAACGGTTGCATTCTCCTTAAGCTGGACAATGTTGAAACACTGGGCACAGCTAGCAAAATAGGTTTGGTATTGTCTGGAAATCAAATCTCAGACATTGCAGATCTAATAGTTGTGGCAGACTGGAACCTGAGGTATCTCATGTATTAAAGCGACTAAGCTGCACAAACCCTGGTCCGCTCTCTTGCAACAATGATGCAGCTTCTTATACATGGTCCCATTCAAATATAGGCTCATTGCCCATTTGCACTATTCTTCAGTTGGAAGCTGAATTTACTACAAGCATGGACACCGGAGACGCATTACACATTTCACCATGTGTCCTGATAGTCTGCATATTGGCAAAGATTCACCAGATGCAAGCAGAATCAGTAATGGTCATCCCATTTTGGATGCATGGTTTGCGATTCTTTGTATTTGTATTTATTTGAAGAAAAGGGATATCAATTTTGATCAGAAATGACTTACAGTAACACATTTACAAATGGCAGACGCATTCCCACAAAGATAAAAACAAGCAGTGAGCCAGTTTATACCAGGGACAAAACAAAAACAAACAAAATGTATATTTAAAGGCCATCTGGATGTGTCTCTGCCGGTCCCCTTACCCATCCAGGGACCGGCACATCACCCCCACCTAGATGCGACGTGTGCATCTCCCCTGGCTGCACTCAGGAGCCTCTGCATCGCATTAAGGTGGCTGCCGACATTTCCGTGTCTCTACCAGGCTCCCACCCTGCACTGCTTGCTCCTTCGTGGAGGAAGGAATTTCAGTGGAGGACGACCGACCTTCCAGCATACCATCAAGCCGGGAGGTGCAGCGGGCCCTCATTGAAGGCCCGAATTCAAGGCCATCTGGACGTGTCTCTGCCATTCGCTGTCGGCGATACCAAGATACTGTGCAGCCCCACAAGCTTCCCAAAGCATGCCCCAAATATTCAGGTAAGCCAACCGTACCATCACAAACATACGCTACAGCTTATTATGTAATGCCCAGTTACTCAACACCCATATGTGCCAACCCTTCCCTTCCCAAACCCACCCCTTTCCTCCCACCACGCACGAAACACCATCTCAGGCCTCGAATGTGCCCCAATTGATCCATCGGCCTGTGACGTGCACAATCCCAGATTTCCTCCCAACCCTCACCCCCCCTCGCTATCCCCTGCCACTGTTGGCCAAACATCCCTGCAACAAGGTGTTCACGGATCCATCTGCCGACAGCCACATACTTGCCATTCCACTAGCTCCCCCCAACACTGGCCCAAGCAGCACCCACCAGCAGGGCCAGGCTTGCTCTGCTGTTCGCTCCCGCAACCACTCCTTTTCTACCCGCTCTGCTTGAACTCATAACACACTAACGGATTCACACTTCTCCACAACAAGAAACAGTTAGCCAATACCGCACATGCTCCCACCTCCACAAAAGCCATCAGGCTAGGCAGCGTCTTTCGCCACCCTCCACAGTGGGTCTCACCCCCATCACTCTGCATGCGATCACCCGTGCTCCATCTCTCACCCAGGCCACCCCATCTCAGGCCCCGCCCACAATGCCTGCCCCCTCCTCCATGCATGGTCCTCAGCCTCAGCACCCACCATTACCCGATGACACCACAAAACCCACCCAGCCCAAAGTGGAAGCCACTACCCAGGCAAAAGTATGCGGGGGAGTTGCCCTCATCTTCAAGAACTCTCTCACATTACATGCTATCGAATCTATCGCTCCTCCAAACTGCAAACTCCTCTCTGCCAAACTCACCTGCTCACATAGAGCCTCCACCACCATTCACCTCATCTACCGTCCACCGGGCCCAACCCTCACCTTCGAGGAAGACCTCCTCCAGCTCATCTCCTCTAAACTCAAGCCCTCCTCACAACTCCTACTCCGAGGGAACCTCAATTTGGGCTTCAGTGACCCGTCCAACCACGACGCAACTACCCTCTCCAGTTCACTGCAAGCCTTAGGGTGCTCCCAACACATTACACAGCCCACTCACACCCACGACCGCACGCTTGACTGGATTGTAGACCACAACAGCAACATCAAAGTCCTTTCCATCCACCCATGTCCTTGGTCTGACCACCACACCATCACCTTCTCCATTCCCACCACTGCAGCACCTCCCAAACCAGTAGCTACCCCCGCCACCATCATGTCCCGCAGCTCTCGCAACCTCACCTGCGACCACCTCTCGCTTTTCCTTGACCAACCCGCCCGCCCACGCCTGACACCTCTACCCTAGTGGAGCACTACAACTCCCTCCTAGGCAAAGCCATCAACCACCTAGCTCTCCTCAAAGCTAAAAAAGCCAAGAACATTGAACACCTCAACTTCTGGTTCACCCCCAACCTACGCGCTACCAGAGCCTCCAAGAGAGCAGCTGAAGCCACCTAGCGCAAATAACCTACCCCAACTAACAAAGCCCATCTCTCCACCACCTCACTTCAGTAAAAACAAGCCACCTTAGCCTCCAAAGCTGCAACCTACAATGAAAGAATATCCAAAGCCTCCTCCAGCTCTCGCCAGTTCTTCTCCATTCAAGGAACTCGAGACCACTATCTCCCCACCCACCGCTATCCTCAAAGATGATGCAACAGCACCCAAAACACGCTCATGGGTAAAATCACGCAACTCCAAGGAAAAATAAATCTTAAACAACAAGCCCTCCCAGTGCATGTCCCCCATCCCACACCCACCTATCATTCGACCAGCATCCCGCCCTTTCACTTCCAACTGGTTGACAAAACGAGCCTGGCCAAGATCATCAAGGGCTTTAAGCCTGCACGCTGCAAGGGTGATGCTTGCCTTGCCCCCCCTTGTTAAGGAATGCGCAGAACCCTTAATCCTGCTCATCGCCTCCATTATCAACACCTCCTTTGCCTCCTGCACCGTCCCAGTCCCTCTCAAAGAATCCTGGGTCTCACCACTACCAAAAAAAACTTCCTTGACCCAGCTACCCCCACCAATTACCGCCGATCTCAGTCCCCTTTCTGCTCAAAATAGAGGGCAGAGCCGCCTACCTGAAAATCCAATCTTTCCTGGAATCACATCACACCCTAGGCTCTGACATCAGGCTTCCACCCCGAGCACGGTACAGAAACAGCCCTCCTAGACCTCAAAAACCAGCTTGATGCAGCCAATGACCAGGGAACCCTCTCACTCCTGACTGCTCAACCTCTCTGCGGCATTCGATCCTATGCCAAGCACTGTATCTCTTCCTTTCTGGTCAACAGATCATGACGGGTCTTCGCGGGGGAGGCCACCACCACCCCCACACCCACCTCCTGTGGAGTCCCTCAAGTATCCTACACGCTTCCTACAAAACTTTCACTATTTACAGTCATAAGATACTGGTAGCATCGTCCGTCAAAACTCCGTTTTCCTTGATTCCTCACTCACCATGGCCCACCAGGTCAACCACATTGCCTCCTCCTCAGGATATGCAATCAAACTCATCAACGCCAGAAAACCATTCCTCTCATCTCAGTATTGCCTCGAAGTTGCCCGAGCCCTTTCCAAACTGGACTATTACAATGACCTACTTTGCGCGTCTTCAGAAAAAAATGTGCACTCCAAACTATTCAAAACAATGCTCTGCCTGCAGCACTCGACCCCGACAGACATGCCAACATATTGGAGGCCAGAAAGTCAGAAAACTGGCTCCCAGTCAAGAACAGAATTAAATTCAAGACACTCTTCACCTAAAAATGCATTACCAATGAGGCCCCCCCCCCCCAATACCTCACAGACGCCATCAAAAAAGCACTCTTCATCTAGGCCTACCAAGTCTGCCTACAAAAACCGGCTGATTACACCTCACTTCAACAGGAAAAGAGCGGGGGGCGCTAGCTTCATATCCGCTGCCCCAGCCTCTCTGAAATGAACTCCCTCCACACCTGTGAAACAAACCCTCCTATCACGTGTTGGGGACACACTCCCAGGTAGGTTTGAGGGCTACTAGGAGTTTGCAGACTCATGGAAGGCCCAACACAGTCTCCCCCAAAAGGAACGTAGATCCAGCGAGACATCAAGTTCAGACTGCGGTTTATTACAGCCAAAACCAACAGGGATCAGTACAAGAATCAAAAGTCCCAAGACATCTCAACGATTCCTGACTCGCAGGCCAGTTTTGTTTCTACATCACGTCACAATGATGTCACAACCCTCTCCAGAAAACCTATCAACATCTGGGATTGGGTGTTGAGTGATCCACCCCTAGGATACTGAACTGTGATTAGCTAGAGCTGACATCCCCAGGCCTAGGACCCAAAATGATTCCCAGCTCTCGATGTACCTTCTCAAGTTAATAATAACGACTGTCTGCATTGTAACTTGTGTGTACCACCATAGTCTATGAGAGTGCCCGTCCACATTGTGCAACACTTGTCTCACGCTGGAACGACTGTTGCAAGCGTCTGTCTGTCTGCATGAGATCGACTCTCGTTCCCAGCTGTGTTTTCGGTTCATCATCCAAGTAGGCCGGTTCACATGTTCAAAGACCGTGATTTTGAGTTCTGCAGCTCTGAATTATGAGGAATTATTTGCATTTACTGCAGCTGGTTTTACTGTAATTCAGGGAATGGAATGTCACTTGAATCTGGTGGCCTTTGCAGCGGGCCTCGTCTCACACGTTTGCTCTTCTGTTCTGTCTGAATTCGGCTCAGCTCAGCTCTTATGAGAGGCTTGTACCCTACTGTAATTTTCCTAAGCCACGGCATGGGTTCTACATGTTCGTGTTATTCTATAGTCAAAATATGTGAATCATGCATGGTTCTGTCAGGTCCCATAGGTGCTCCTACAGCTCCATAAGGTTATTTGCATCTAAGCATCTGCAAATTTACTCAGGATCTCATGCTTCTTGCGGTTTCTGCGTTGTAGCAGTTAAGCTAATGACAAAATAATAAAGGCAAAGACAGTATGTATATGTATCTGTCCTCTTAACTTATAGAACTGTTACGCATGTGTTCTTCATGTATTCAGGTGTGTTTTTGTGTCCCGATGTGCGGATGGCATGTGTGCATCCATTCTAACGCTATGTCGTGGTGTCTCTAATGACTTCAGTAACATGGCTTCTTGGCGCTTTAATCGATAATGTCATTTGAGGTCTCCTTAATTGCAGCCTGAGGCTCTTCGTCCACTTTGGGTAAGGTTTGTACTGCTTCTAGTCTGCAGGGCTCGCTGAGCGAGTACCTCTCGACATACTGATCTATCATTGGAGCACTGGGAATGGCTCTGAAATAGTATGGACGATCACAGTATCTTCTGTTGCTCTTCTGTGTCATGTACCTTAAAGGTGGGGGGAGGGTGTGAATTTGCCCATCCCTCTTCACATGTCTTCAGGAAACAACTCAAAACCCCCCTACTCAACTAAGCGTTGAGCCTCAATCTTTTACCTCTGCTCCCTTTCCTGCAACCAGCGCCTAGATGCCTGTGGGTTTTATGCGCGCCTACAAATTTACAAAATAAATAAAACTAATAATTAAAATATACGAAAAGACAGGTGATTAACAAAGATAACACTATCCTAAGTGAGCAAGTGCTTTAATCTAAAGAGGAATACCAATTACATATACAAAACAACACTATTAAGTATCACTGGCGGCTGTGGTGGGGTCAGTAAGGGATGATGGGGGAGAGGGCATTGGGAGCTCCCTCTTTAGCAAGTAACTGAAGCTTAAGCCGAGCTTTGAAGAGATCCACAGTTGGGGTGGCTTTGAATGGTATGGGCAGTGGGTTCCAGTGGAGCAGGACGAGTAGGGACAAAGCTGAAGTGAGAGGAGGCACAGGGAGGGTAGGATCGGAGGGAACAGAAATTATGGGTAAACAGAGATACAATCAGACCGGTACTAAAGAGCAAGATCATTGCTAGCTTTGTAGACTAGGAGAAGGAACTTGCAAAGAGAGCAGTTGTGCATGGCGAGCTAACCAGCATGATGTCGGTAGGTAGAAGTGGGGGAGAATCTGGGTGGGTTGTAGAGAATGCGGGTAGCAAAGTTGAGGACTTTGTCTAGAGGGAGAAGGAGTACAGAATACAGCCAGGACTCGTAGTTTGCCGGTCCGGGAACTACAGTACCGGCATGCTTACCGGTACCGTAGTTCCCGGACCGGCAAACTTATAATGAGGCCCAATGAACAGAGGTATCGATGAATTGTTGCAGTTGTAGGTTGCTATCAAAGAGGATCAAAGAGGACCCCAAGATTGTGAGCCTTGGGTAAGGGAACAAGGAGGTAAGGTGGGAAGGAGATAGTGCTGAGTGTTTGGATGGCAATGGAAGCTGAGAGAAAGATGGCTTCTATTTTGTAAGGAGTCAGCATGAGGCAGGGAAGAGCCATTCAGTGCCAAATTGCGGTGTGAGAGTTTGCATTCTGGTCCAAGACGGCTAATGTAAAGGAGGGAAAGGAGAAAAATATTTGAGTGTCATCAGCAAAAAGGTGATAGTGAAAGCTAAAGGATGAGATAAGTCTTTCTAGGGCAGAGGTATAGAGCAATAAAAGCAAACGTCCAATGATTGTTACTTACGTGACGGCGACCTGGAGAGAGTTGGGAGTCAGAGGTTTGCAAGTTTAAAGGATCAACCTTCAAGGTAGGAAGCAATCCAGGCAACAGTAGATTTGTGAAACCAAAGGTCCTGGAGATTGAGGAAAGAAGAGTGGTTGACAATGCCAAAAGCGGCAGGAAGGTCCAAAAGGTTGAGTATAGAAGAGAGTTTGGAGTAGTGAGCATTAGAGTGAGAGTGAGCATGAGTGCAGTCTCTGGAGTGTAACTATTAAAGCCAGATTGACATGGATTTCCAAGGCCATAATCCTCAGTGAACTTCCAACCTAATTACAATTTTGTCAGTAAATCCACTGAATACTACCAAACTCAATTACTGTTACCACCACTTAGTCCTGTGGCGTTACCACAAGATTACCGGTGGTAAATATGTATTTGAGGTTAAAGGAATGGTGCAGTCAGAAATATTATTGTCCCTATGGTTCGTCCATGTGTTTTTAACCATACCTTGATCGATCGCACAACATTTCCTATGCACCTTACCGGACTTTTCGTCTTTTGAACACAAGCGAAATCAGGCAGCAGGGAGCGGCCATCTTGTGATAATCTTATCAGTTGACACATCGCCCTGGGTGAACTGCCTTTGCGGCACTTAATCATATCCCCACGCTCCTGAGCCTGACATCATCAAATCATTGATATTCACCGCCTCTCTTCGTGGTGTGAATAAAACCCAGAAACTCAACTTCGGTGATGTGAAAAAAACACTTTTCAAGCTTTGCATATAAACGATGTTCACAGAGCTTGGTGAGGGACTGAACATACGTGCTTGATATGATCCTGTTTTGTGGTTGAGTACACTAGGATATCATCTATATACACTAGGGCGCAGATATCAATTAACTCTCTCAAGATGTCATTCATGAAATATTGAAATGCTGAGGGAGCGTTACATAACCCAAAGGGCATGACTTGATATTTGTACAAACCGTATTTGGTACGGAAAGCAGTTTTTCATTCGTCTCCGCTTCTGACGCGGACCAGGTGGTACGCTCCTCGAAGGTCCAATTTCGTATAAATCTGAGCATATTTGACCTGGTCCAGCATTTCAGGAATAAATGGCAAGGGGTAACAGTTCTTCACAGTGATCTGGTTTAATGCGCGGTAATCAATACAGGTTCTTAAATTCCCTTCTTTTTTTGGTACGAAGAACAAAGGACTGGCTGCATGGGACTTTGATGGACGGATGAATCCGTTTGCAAGGTTCTGGTCTAAATAAGACTTCAGATGAAGGTTTTCAGGTTCCGTAAGAGCATAGATTCTACCGCAAGGGACTTGAGCACCTGGAACAAGGTCGATCTGACAGTCATTGGTCCTTCTGGAATACATCCTGGAAATCATGGTATTCCTCAGACAAGGTATTAGTTACTCCCAGGGTTGATGCTGTCACCCCGGGAGTCGTAGAGATACTGAAAGCAGGTTTCTGTTCTTGATAATAACAGGCTGGGGAGCAGTCGCTGGGGAAGGTTAATTTCCTTGCCCGCCAGTCAATCAAAGGGTTGTGAGCGACTAACCATGGCATCCCTAGTATGAGCCGGAATTGAGGTGTCTTGATGAGATCGAACGAAATAAGTTCCCGATGTCCGTCCTGGCACAGCAAGGTTATCTCGGCTGTGCATTGGGTTACGAGTCCGGAAGCGATTTCTGTCCCATCCACCGTAGTCACCTTGTCTGTAGTCGGCTTGGAACATAGGGGAAGCCCCATCTCTGCATCCAGGTCTTGATCTATATAATTCCAAACAGCTCCACTGTCGATGTATGCTTCAACAACATGCATTCTTGACGACCATTGGTTATTAATTAAGATCACCAGTATTGCAAAGTGTGAGGTCGGTGGCTCTTTTCTCTCACTCGACAAAATGACCTCTACGTTTGCCGAGCCGGGTAGTTTTCCGACTTAGATTCCTTCTCTTCATCTTTTTCCGTGGCCCCGATGATTTTCCTTGGAGGTTTCACTGGGCAGTCCTTCAGGAAATGCCCTGGTTTTCCGCAATACAGACATAGTTGTTGTTGTCTCCTTTTACCTCGCTCTTGTTTTGTTAGTGGAGGTCGTACCCCTCTGATTTGCATGGGCTCGACAGTATTTTCTTGCACTCGAGTTACGTTGTCTCTAGATCGAACGTACACAGCCCGAGGGTCCATTTTGGAACAGTCTGCTTTTCGTTCTTGCAACCGGTGGTCTAGTTGTACGACCAAATCTATGAATTCAGAACAGTCTCTAGGAGGATCAACCACTTGGGCTAGAACGTCTAACGTGGTTCTTTTGTTATCAGGCCACCTAGCTTCAGCAACCAATCGGTTGAAAGTAGCAATGTACGTTAACAAGTCCCGATTCCCCTGTCGGAGGGAAAGAATTTCATTGTCCACTGCTTGTTCTCGGATATGGCGAGCAAAATGTTTTTTCATTTCCCTCTGAAATCCCCCAAAGTCATGTAATAAAGGATCGTCATGGGTCACCAATGATACCGACCAATCTGCTGCGCTGCCACTATGGTATGGTAAAACAAAGGCTACCCGAGCTTGGTCATTTGGGAATGCTCCAGGTCTGCAAAGAAAGTGAAGGCGACACTGATTAATAAAAGCTGCATATTTCTGTGGATCGCCTGCAAACCTCTCCGGTGGTGCCAAAGGAACTGTACCCGGTAACATGATTTGTGCCGGAGTAGAGGTAGTGGATGGCATGGTAGGATTTTGCATCGTTGGGTTGTTTCCAGGTAGAGGCGTCTGTCCTGCTTGTGATTGCAAGTATTGCCTGCTAACTTCTTCAGTGCGCTCTTTAGTCACTAATAAGTCTCTCCGGAGAGCGTTAGTCTCTTGTCGGGCAGAATGAACCTCGGCACGAAGTTCTCCTAACAATTGGGTCAATTGGTCTAATTCTGATGTCTCCATGGCACCCAGGCGGATTGGTTTGGCAGGCTTCGCATTCTGTTAGGCTCACCTGGTATCCACGCGGACGCCACCCAGCCGTAGGGACTCTGGTATCCTTCTCTGCGGTTTCCAGGTGTGACCAGCGGGGAAGTTCTGTCTGGAATACAGGTGGGCAATGTTCAAGACTGGGCAACTTGGGTAAGCAACCCCCCACCACCCCGTATGCCTGTAGCCCCTCTGGACCTCTCCTCACCTTTTTGTTAATTCAGGTGTGCTCTCCGTCCTGCCTTCTTGACAGGGGCGCGTTGTCCTTTGTGGGTAATTGCGATCTAGTTACTTCACTGATGCCGGCCCATTTTGAGTCTTTCAGGTAGGTCTTATTGCTGCTATATATTGTTGTTATTCTTGCATACCTTTCTTGGTTTAAATAATGTCTTTTTCTCTTCCTTAGGTGCGCAGAAGTCCAACGTGATGCATTGGCTGAATTGGGTCTCGCCGGTAAATGATGGCGTATAAAGAGCGCTTTGATGCGGTAAGTAGGTGCTATACGCAGCGCTATGATGCCTTGCCTTTGCTAACCTGTTGTCTTTTCTTTCCATTAGATCACAGTGCTCACCCAGTGTATGAAATCCCGAGGCGATGCTGGTCAAGGGGCGACTTGCGAGGTAAGCTTTTCGGTACAATTCGTTATGTTGTAAAAGTGTTGAATGCCTTGTTTCTTCCTTTTTTTGCAGATCCGGCGGTCCGGGAGACGTGCTGATCCTAGGATGCTGTTCGCAGGAGCTGTGGGCAGCTAACGAAATTACAGGTAAGCTGCTGCTGTTAACGATGTCCTTTTGTCTCTTTACAGATGCTGTTCTTCCAAGGTTCGCGGGTACAGCTGAACACGATGAGCGTCACGTTGCAGGATTGCAAAGTAACGCGGAACGTATTATTTAAGTCGGGCGTGGTTTAAATAGCTTCAAGAAAGTGGTCCAGGTAAAGTAGTTCCTAGGCTACCACACCCAAAACACTATACCACATAGCTTGGTTCCAAGGAGCCAAGCTATGTGGATGCCTCCATGTTGGCTGGCACTTGGAATAAAGTAGTTCCCTAAACACAAATCTTTATTAAGTATGAGCCTGGACACAAGAGGGCCTAGGCAAAGGATGCCTAAGTTTGTTGGGGACCCGAGCCAAGACCCCGCCTGGCCCATGGGCTTGCCAGGGAGGTTTCTGGATGTGGGTCGTGACACCTACCCCATTGCATGTGTTCAAAGTCAGTACTTCTTGCGTGCCTAGGTCTTATGTAGCCTAGGTCTCATCTCTTTTGTGTGACGAGCAGATATTCAGCTGTTTGGGGAACTGTATGGCAAGTCAACTGCCAAAATCTAAATATTCTTACACACTGTTTTCCATCGGGCACTAACACGATAAATGAAGGTCCGACAGTAGCTCGACTAAACTGTGAAATGTGAAAGCTGTGTTACATTGTATGTCAATCGTAATAATTGTACTATTTTTTAAAAAAAAGACTAAGAGGATAGATTTGAAAAGAAAAATTGCATACTTTATTTGGACACTTTATAAAAAAATGTTTGGCAAAATAAAAACAGATGGTAATGATTTGTACCGGGATTTGTACTGTTCAACAAGCTCTGCTTTGGGTGGACATGGCATGTTGGCAATGTTTTTTGGCAATGTATGTGTGCTCTGAACAGATTTGCGCGCAATTCCATGAGTATGCATCTCTACGACATTAATAATAAGATATTTAACAAAATCGAATTCCATTTCATCATATACTGGTTTGACCTCCCATTTTTTGCTTCTTTTCGTAAAGGCCATAGTGCAGCGAAGCATCCCCAAGTTTACTGCAGTCTTAGATTGTTCACGTCCTACATTCTCGTTATGCGCTAATACCGCTAGTAATGTCCTATATTTCATCCCTACGATGCCGAAATGCAATCTCTTTGGCCTGTATTTTAGGCACATATTGTGGAACACCTCCAACTCTCCTGTATGACAGAATTCTATGAGTCCCTTCAGATCTCTTGATAGAGTTTTATCAAACACAATCTTCTCAAGGGCTTTGTGTGGAGGTGAAGATGGAATCAACCACTTCTTCCATGCCTGCTCCGGGGACAAAGGGCCATGTTCACATTGGTGGAAATGTTGGTTTTCTGTGCAGTAGTGAACGTTGGAACAGTGTTGCATTAGTGACCGCCATTTTTCCAGTAGAATTTCCACAGACCCATCTCATGTTTTGGAGCTCCACCAAAGATGGTTGCTGAAAGACTGGGACCACTGTGAAATACTTTCCAAACCTTTTTTTTTCCCCTGCAGCAGCTATTTTTTATTGATTGATTTGGCAACATGCCATACATCAAATTGATGTTTAATATTTGGAAACTGCACTCTCATTGTCTTGGCTATTTAAACGTGTCTGTTTGTGGCTATGAGGTCGATTTGCATTCCCCTCGATTGTAGATCTTCCTGTGATTTTATAAAACCAAGTTTCTCCATGGCCACTGAGGATTTACATTCGGACACCTGCACGACCACCAAACTCACAATTTTCTTACTTTCCATGTCCTGAAAGTGGTATGTGCAGTACTTAGCAGAAAGAAAATCTGGGGCTGTCACACTGTCCATCACCGGCTAGCCTGAACTGTTTGTCGGAGAATGTAGACAATTTAAATAGACAATTGTTCAATTTTCCAAGCTTCACTAAGGGCAGGGAATAGATAATCACGTTGATGTTTGTAGTACTGCGTTTTAGAAATGAAATGGAGTCCCACAAACTGACAGACTGGATAACTTCCTGAAACTAGAGCCACTGAAAAGTAAAGCTGTTGCACACAGTAGATTGCCAGCTGGCAGTTTCCCCAGCATCGGTTGAGCGGATCATGAAAATGTTTTATGTAACTTCTGACAGGTGGCATGTATTTTGAGGTTACTGCCTTGTGTTAGACGAGTCATATTCACCAATGGCTTCCCACATACTTCCCCTCTCACTGAATGCACACATTTCAGCATCTTTATAATCCCCATCAAGCTGCTATTGAATACTATGTATTTGGCCTCCTTTATTAGACTGTCATCCTGCATCACTGTTTCGGACTGAACCGTTGTGGACATATCAGCCAAACTGGACATACTATAGTTGAGATCTTTTTCTAGTTCGTCGGTCAATATTGTTGATGCTTCAGTCTCTGTCATTTCAACATCCGTTACTTCACTGTGGATAGGAGAAAACATCAGTGTCGACTGCTTTTTGGGTGGCATTTTTTGGGCGGGTGTCGATTGTGTCAAGTGCTCTGCGACTAATGTAAAACTATCTTCTATACATTCAGTTTCATGTTCATCTGGCGGAGCAGTCGCATTGTAGCAATGGTCCAAAAACACTTTGCTGGATTCGCCGGTCACATCAAATTCATTTTCTGGCCATTGGACAAAGGCATCTCAAGTCTGAACACGCTGCGCCACAATTAATAGTTCCTCCATGGTGAAAACAGTTTGGCAAGCAGCATCTCTCATTTGTTGCTGTCTGTGTCTGCATAGTCCGTACTCCATCGGGCAACTACAGGACAGATAGGAAAAAGGATGTTCAGTGTAAATCCAACATACAGCATCGTACAATTTACATTAAAAAAAAAGCATATAATGAAGGCCTCAGCACAAATAAATTGCTAAAATTTAAACTGTTTATAAATAACCTTATTTTTCTTCCTTTTCTTTGAAACCTTCTTTACTCTAACATCAACATCAGCAAGCTGGTGCACCGACTTGGATCCACATGCCTCCCGTTCAATATACGGATCTTGTATACATCCCTAGAAAAGAGTATCCATTTAAAATAAGTCATTTGCATTACACATAAAAGTTGACTTTCTTTCATTAGAGGGTACTGTCAGTACCCATACATCTGGATCAACTACAAGGGGTGATGTAATTGTAGAGGATGTTCCAGGATCTCCCTGAAACACAGTACTTGAATTAGTATGGATGAAAATATTGTAAATTGAACGCACACATTGGGACGACGACAAAGGTACATATCAATAGCAAACTACGAATGAAACAATGTGTAAACGAATGACACGGTATGTAAATATGATCAGATTGTCTCAAATTCCATGCATAAAACAATTCCGGAACCGAATAGCTAAGTAAGACTACCTGATACGCGCTCAAAGTGGTTGTTGTCTCCAGGCAAGACATGGATGCTGAATCTTGCTCCTTCATATTCAGTGCATAGTCATTGAGTTGTAAAGGGAAAATATTATTTGATTTAGAAATGTTAATCTTAAAAATTGGCATGTAAGTAGACAGATTCCGAAAACATTATGCTTATTTCAAAAGGACACTATAGCATAGTTATTAGTGACATTAACACCTAAAATACCAATCAATCCATTTGGTTACTTGCACACTACCGCAAGGGCCTAAAGCTAAATCCGGAAGTGTGACTCATCTGTGGCGGCATGTGAATGAACAAAGTCGGAGTAGTATTTGGGAGCAATTTTTCGAGTCGTTCTCAGTTGCTTCTTCTTTGTGTACAAGAATGTGTCGTACATATTCGGGGTAAAGTGCAGGCTGCAGATGCGGTATTGATCACCCCTCTTGTCCTTCAAGACTTTTTTTACTCTACTTTTAAGCTCTGCCGGTGCATATCCGCAATATCTGACCCATTCTCTAATTCGATCTACAGTCTTAGGGAATACATGCATTGTAGTGCCTTCAGATTTGTCATGGGTCTTCGAAGGGCAACCGAAAATCGAACATGCAGGCATTCTTGTAGATTCTGCAAAAAAAAGGTCAACATTTGTTTTGGTCAACACAGCAAAACCAGTGCAGTGTGGGCGGCTGTGTTATAGGATATCTTTCATAAACAATTTATTGATGTGACGAAAATCAGAACATGTTACTCGTCCCTTGAATGTACTATCGTGCATGAAAAGGAAACATGCTTATATTATAGACACGGTCCGCGAAGGATGCAATTCGAGGCCAATTGACACTGATGAAAATGTATATATCGATAACATAACAAATGAAACTCAAGTCAATAGCAATGAGCCCAATGAACATAACATTACTGAGTACGTTACTTCGAAATAGATAGAAATTTACAGATGAAGGAGATATGATTAGGATACATGCCCTTACCCTGACCAACAAACAGTTAGATTCAGCAAGCAGAGTAGTTAGAGGCAGGAAAACAGGGAGATGTTCACAGGTAGCACACTGAAGAGTTGACTCGTAGCGGTCACAGAAGTTCACAGATAGCACGACGACGAGCAGATTAGCATCGGTCACCGGGGTTCTCAGGTAGCACGTTCACGAGTTGACTTGCAACTGCAGTACAAACTGTTTTTAAATGACCAAGATAAGTGTATTAAACCTTAGTTGTCAATGACAATTCTTGTATCCAATGGCATTTTTGCCAGGACAAATGCTAACTAGACAATGCTCAATATTGAACTACTTTTATGCGACTATTACTAGAGAATTGCAAGACTAAACTGATACGACAATGATATATTGAAGTTACGAGAATATATGAGACAACCATGAAATAGAAGTGGCCTAACTGACATCACAACCAGAGTATACTTACTCGTTACTTGGATTACGAGGGCAAACTGTGGCACGAAGTTCGTGCATAAGCACCATCAAAATCCTCAACACGGACCGTGTGAGGCAGGCTGCCCTGAAGTCTGGCAGCTCGGTAACGGATTGCAGCAGTGGCTTGCCTTACGATATGTAGGACAAGCATTCAGAGTTTTCTCGGCAGCAGAAGTTCTCCTCCTCGTTTGGCAATAGCGCACACCGATTGCAGGTACACCAGGTGGAAACACCGTCCATGCGACTAGGTCCAGGCTCTTCATCTGTTAAATCGTCCTCCAAACTGTTGTCCAAAGCCCCATTGTTTCCGCATCTTTCTCTTTCCAATAATTCCTCCTCGGAATACTCAGGCTCGTACTGGTAGGGCATTATTGTTGCCATTGTGTGGTAAACAAACGAAAATAATTCATAGCGATGGTACTGGTATCTGTTCACAAGGGCTACAAGCAACGAGGGTAGCTGAACAGAGTACATAAAAGAGTCACAGAATACTCAAAGAAATACAGTGAGAGGAATGGAATAGAAAATCTGCTGTTGTGTGTTGTGAAACGGTCTGTTTATACTTATTGAGGAAAGAGGCGTCCTGCCATTTCCATGGTGACACGTCATTAGCTGAAGCGCAGAGAATGTTGACACGAGACGTGCTTTGGTGTTGTGGAATGAACGGTATGCATCTAGTGCTGTCAGGCTCAGAAGCTGTGATATGATTTAGTGGCGCAAAGGCAGTTCACCCAGCGCGATGTGACAACTGATAAGATAATCACAAGATGGCCACGCCCTGCTGCCTGATTTTGCTTGTGTTAAAAAGATGAAAACTCCAGTAAGGTGCATAGGAAATGTTTGTACGACCGATCAAGGTATGGTTAAAAACACATGGCCGAACCATAGGGACAATAATATTTCTGACCGCACCATTCCTTCAAGTGGAGGATTTACCTCTAGAAAAAAGCTCAGAATCAGAGGACCATGCAGTAATACCGCTGCCGGTAAATCCACCAAACATTACAATTTGGCAGTGCGGGAAAAGTGGCGGTAATGGACCAAACCTCCAACCTTGTAAAGAGGCCCCTAGTGACCCGGTCAAAAACTGCATGCTCAAAGACTTGAATAATGGGGAAGGAGAGAAACAGGGAAATGGTTTGCTGGCACGTTTGGGTCAGCAGAGGGTTTCTTCAATAGGGTTAACAGAGTAGCATATTTGAAGGAGGCAGGGAAGAGTCCAGCGGAGAGAGGGTGAGGTTAAAGAGCGAGCTAAGGGCAACTGACCATTTGGGGAGCAAAAGGGTTGATAGGAGCGCAAGATGGGTTGGCAATGCAAAGGAATGGCTTTAATTCAATAGGAGAGGTAAGGAAGAAGTAGTCGAGCATCAAAGAGGTAGGGGAAGAGGTGGTTGTGACGAATCCAGTGGAGCCATCACTGATTTCCTGGCAGCAACCTGCTCTCATGTGGCCATGGAACGGCAGCCACTATCTACTCCTGAGCCTGGGGGCGGCTAAATGAGGGAGGATCACATGGAAGGAGACAGCCTCTGGGGAGATGTCATGGCTTCATTGGGTGACCACGGTTTCCCCAACTTTCCCTTAAAAACAGCCCTTCCATATCCAAAAATCCCTAATGGCATATTGTCATGCATCTACTCCTTCTCCTATGAAGTATAGGGAAAACCTTTTTACCAATCCTAAAGGCAAAACTTCCAACTTCAGTCTGCCTTGTAAAACTTATGAAACCACCTTTTCCAATTCCACCTATCAAGCACCCAAAACTGACTTGCCATTGAAGACCTTTGAAAATGTTTATCCAAAATCGTTTCTCAACAATGGACTTCTTTTCCCAGAATTCTAAAAAAATTGGGACGCGCAAGAGCTATCGAGCAGTCCAGAGCACAAGAGGCCATAAGCCCAGCAAGCGTTCTAGTTGTTGCTCGCATGCACCTGTGCCTGTGAAATTGAAACAGCAGAAGCAGAGAGTCAAGGTCTGCTGCTGCGGCCAATGGCGGGAGAAAGCTGCACCTCTCTGGCGAGGAACAAGAGACAGAAAGGCTGGGACCAGTGTGGTGGAACCAAGCGGCTCACTGATGGAGGAAGAAGCTGCTGCACCAGGACACGCTGCGGGACTGCCAGGAGCCGTGAGAGACTCCTGGGCATTTGGGGGTGATAGCAGGCAGAGCTTCACTTGCCGGAGCCAAGAAGGAAGCAGACGTGATAAGTGGAGGCAGATGCGAGAAGGACGCAGACGGTAAGCCTTCACTGGCTGGCTGCGAGAGGATACAGGAATGACAACAAGAGCCGGTGAGTCCACCCACAGGCAGAGGGGACTCCAGGGAATATCAGCGACCACACCAAAGGCAAACTATTGTGAACAACATAACTGAGGGAGTGAAAACAAAAAGGACATTTTGTTCAAGGGGGAATTAAACTACAAACAAACCCTTTACCATTATGTGAATGCACACAGTGCAAGTGCATGGGAAACCGGCATAGGATAGTATATCGGGAGGATACATTATCCAACAAAATAGAGCTCTGGGAGCGGGTAAATACCCTGGATGAAAAGAAGCCCTGGCAGGAGAGCATACTAGGCAATTACAAGTGTGTGAACCAGAAGCCCTAGCAGGGGAATACACCAGTCAATTAAAGGATTGTGTTGAATAGATCCAAGAAGTCCTGAGAAGGAGCATCAGGACCAGGAAAAGGATTGTGCTGATTAGATACAAAGAAGTCCTAAGAAGAAATATCAGCAATGAGAAAATTAATTGTGTTAACCAAAAGGACCACCACTTGGTAGAAAAGCAAGGTCCTTTATCCCTGAACAACTGTTTGTGACTGATCAATTTATTCTTTCTTTATGAACCCTTTTCTAAACCACCCAAGGTTAAAGACACTTCCATCTTCACCTTAGAATTAAGTTTATAGTGTGAGGGTCAGAATAGAATTTTGGACATTGGACAGTTTTGTTTGGACATTTTGACATGGACAGATCCTTAGTTTTGGTTTAGGTAGGGGGAACTTCTCTTGGAGCTTTTTCAATAAAAGTCTTTAACCAGAATCATGGCTTACTTGTGTCCGAGTTTCATTCCCGACTCCTCACATGGTGGACAGAAGGAGGGTTGGGGAGGGAGCGAGAGGACTGTGAGAGTCACACATTGTAGAGATTTTAGAGGAATGGTAGTGACCAAAGTCATTAGCAGAAAGGGGGGAGGCAATGGATATTGGCTTCGGAGGTATGAGCAGAGATTGGAGGGTAGATGAAAGTTTGCAGCAGTGATTGTGAAGGAAGGAGACGTTTATGAAGGAGGATTTGCCATTGTCTAGTGAAGAGGTAAAGGCAGCAAGGGACTTTTTTATAGGCAAGAGTAGGGATGGCGTCCTCAATTTGCACCAGCTTCGTAGATCAAGAGCATGTTTTTTTTGAGGGTCTGCTTTTCAGAGCTGAACCAAGGCTGAGGATGGGAGGGTGTGAATGTGCAAGCAGGATGTTGGTCAAATTGAGTCATAAGTTCATAGTGAAAGTCAGAGAAAGCATGATCCATGGAAGATGCATGAATAGGGGAAAGAGAGGAGAGAGGTGCTCACCTCATTATGGTAGCATCTTCTGGAACTTTCTTTTGGAAATTCTCCAAAGTAACTACCCCACAATGGTCTTGTGACAAATCCCCCAATATCTCCCCTCTGATAGTGGACTGATCATTGACAAAAATGGACTAGGAGTAATTTAGTACATGGATGAGCGTCATCATAAAGTGCTCGTCTCCCTCCACCTCTAAGTGAGTCTTGGGCAGTCTGGAGTCATTGGGGATCGGATGCGACTGGTATCCAGTTTCAGATCCTCCAATATCCGTCCCAAACCTCTTAACCCCTCTTGGCAAAGAGGGTAAAGCTAATAGCATGCTGAATGCATATGATACCGCCATCTCAAGGGGTCACGAAAATGTCAATGGGCTTACTCTTTGGGAACATCCTCTGTTGTGCTGCATGGTGAAAGGCATACATCCAGTCACCCCTCGCCATAATGCTAGTTGGTGCTATGGAATGTTAACAAGGATTTAATTTTGTTTCAGTTATAGCAAGAATACGGATATCTCTAAGATTGCATGGTCGGGTAAACTGGCAACCCTCTTATGCCCATCTTGGTGAACATTATCTGTTGTACGTTTACTGATCCTAGGAGGCAGAGCTCATTCCCCTGGTAGTGTAGTCTTTCACACACTGAGACACACAAAGTGTAACGTGAGCAGCCCCATAACTGATTTCCATATCATCCTAAACTGTGTGTCGTACGTTGCCATGAAGCTTAAGAAGAAGCTATAGCTGATCATCGCACAGATGTCGGAGGTCAATTATTCATAGCCATTAACAAATCTCACTACCCCATTATGTCTCCCGTACTCAATCACTGGGTGTGCTTGACACTAGCACCGGCTGGTATATAGAAAGTGCACATCGCTACAGACTCAGCCAGAGAGGCCATGGCATTCAAAGCCTTCCATTTGATAGCTCGTTTGCAGGATTTTATGAAGGTGGCAGATTGGTCTGGCATATTGGTCTTTAGAGATTTTGATCTAATAGCACCAAGGCTACCTCCAACCTTGGAATGAGGCCTATGTGTTTTTTGCTTCCTACAGGAACAGTGGTGCTGGAACTAGGTGTACTGGCGGTGCTGTATCATCTCGATACACTCTGGTAGGAATTTCAGATGGAAGCCTTATTTGTAGGAATTGCTATGGTCTCACTTTCTTTCAGTTTACTGGCACTAGTATCTTCAATGTTCAAAATGTTAGTTGTAGTTTGCAAAATTATGTGTAGGCTTTTGCAGCTTATTTGTTTTCTTTTTCTATTTGTTTGGCAGTAAATGTGCATGGGCATTCAAGCTTATTATCACGATTCACAATCAAATCAACTGTTTTTGATGGGTTGTTTTAAATGAGTGAACAAATGCATATTGTATAAGCGCCTAATAAGCAAACAAATAAATAAATGGTGGTCTCCCTGAAAGCAGTGTGGCATATGCATGGTTTGTTAAGTACAAACTTTGTGTTTTGAATATAATTTCAAGCACTTGTTGATAGTGTCAGGAGTAAGGACTGGCCATTCCATTTGCCCTCTGGAGCACATATAATGCACACACTGCTGCGATCAATATTAGTATTTCAGAGAAGAGCTGCTATAGTTTTAATCCCTCAGCACATGCACTTGTTATTGTTAGCAGAGAACCAAAGGACTTCATTGGTATTCACACCCAGAGAAGGACGCTCAGCCAATCAGATGGCTGAAAATGCAGGCGAGAACACACAGTGTAACGCCCGCAGTTTCCATCCATCCGAGGCCCTTCCCTGGGTGTGTTGGGATGCATGTTCAGAATCCAGCCTCTCCCACACGTTTTAGACTGCAGAAAAAGTATCATTTCTCCGGAAAAGTCTGAAAACATACTTGTTTGAATAAATAATGACATCTGTCTACTTTCCCCATATCAGCTAATGTCCCTTGCTTTATGTTTATGTCTTGAGTGGTTTTTTTCTCACGCCCTGATGCCTGTCGGGTTGTCGGCATGTAATAAAATAAATAAATAATACACAGAAAAAAAACACGGGTGGGTAGAAGGGGTTGTGGTCCTGGGCGAGGAGTGTGGGATGTATTGACTAAAGAGCTGTTTTTGGTTTACCTTAACCCCATCTAATGTGCTCTACAGAGTGTTAGTTAGATATACTGTGTACAGGTTTATAGTGAATATGTCGAATGCAAAAATGTCGAAAATAATAATGCAGAAAAAAACAAATTTGAATGTGTTTTTTTTAAAGGGGGTTCCCCCCAAGCCCCTCCCCATTTAATTATTTTTATTTACAATATATTTTTACTAGCTAAACCAAAAAAAAAAAAATACCACATTTGAATATTTTTTTCAGCATTATTTTTTTTTGACATTTTTGCATTCAACCAAATATTTTCGACATTATAACTGGATACCCTGTGTACATACACAACACTTGGTTTAAAATAAATCCCTGCCCAACGATGAGAAACAGAAGTGTCATCATATGCAAAGTTAGGCCTGGATCCTCTAAGGCCGTGTTAAGAACACAGAACAACGAGGCCTTGTGCGCGAATATTTCCCCCTCACCCGCACACACAAATGTATTCTGTTGGAGCTTTGTGAAATTAGAAAGGAATTCAAACTACCTAATACGATTATGACTGCAGCCAGTCGTGAAGTATAAACCCAAGGGAGCCAGGGCAGAGGTCTTGAGCTGCCAAAACGCAAGTCGAAATTTAGGACACGAGCGCCCCTCAGGATAATAGCCATTCAATTTGAACTACTTGATGTCTGTGAGCAAACCACCTAAATCCTTCACAAATTAGACTGATTAGTGGGACCTGCAGGAGAACCAGGTCTGTCCCCTGGGAGGGGTAGCTGATTAGGGGAGAGCAGAGGACAACTGGGCCTGTGATTTGTATCAGGGAGAGCAAAGGGTGATGCCAGTGCACATAGGATTGCAACGTGGAGGCATAGTGGGGGCACCTGTGTGTCTGGGATGAGAGAAGAGTTACTTTGTTCACAAGGACCAAACTGACCTGGAAGTTATCCACTGAGCTCCTGTTGACAGCCAGGTGCACATCACGTGATTAGGCCTCAGGGCAGAGATTTCAGTAACTTAACCAATTCACCTAACAGCAACGCAAGGTGAAGATATTGAACCCCACGTGTGAATAAGTCGGAGTCGAAGAGGATGTATGCAATGAACTGGGGGCTATATGTAATTAGTAGTATGTATATATGTAGTATCCAATGAGGGTGGGGGATGAGCACTGTATTTCGTGTGCATCACAGATGACAATGTTCACAGTTATAATGTGTCGTTTGCTTTGAAGACGAGAGAGAGCTCCACGGCAGAGGACTTATAATACCCTGTCGCCATTTCCTTTTTGTATACAAATAAAGCACTTCTTCTTACAAAAGGGTGCACTGAGCTTTTTTCCATAGGGGGTTGTTATTTATCTGTCTGGTTGTTGGAGGTTTACCCTACAAAATTGGTCACCCCCGATGTGATCCCAGACTCCCCTGCAAGGACAGAGGATTCCTGGCTGCACATCCGTAGGGGCCGTGCCAACCGGCAGCAACCAGTCCCCCTGCGCACACCTTGGAGAGATTTACAGGAGCCGTGTTACCAGAATTCCGGTCTGTTCTTTGGAGCGGGCACTATCCCCGGATTGTACAGGCCGTTGATGAGACCCCGTGACAAAGGATTTCGGGAGAGCATGTAGACGTAAGTGCACTTTTTTGAAGAGAAAAACAAGTGGGGTAAGAAAAGGGAGTGTGGGTGTGGTGTGGGAGGAATGGGTGTAAAGTGTGGGAGACCACGTGGCATTATGTATAGGTTGGTTTGGTTATAACAGAGGACTGTGGTGTAACTGGACCCTTCCTGCTACAAGGGCCGAACACAGTGATGCATAATGGAGGAAAAAGTAAGGATAGAGGCTCTGTATATTTAGAGGACCTGTGATCTCTCTGCCCGGTATAAGGAGGGCGTGAGAATGAAAAGTAGTTGTGGTAGAGGTTCCTTGTGGACTTGGGATCTCCCCACCTGATCTACAGGAGGTGTGGGAACGGAAGTGTAGTTTTTATTGTGACTTTATTGTTGTTTGTTTTATTGTGACGATGAGGCCGAGGTAGCGCCCGATTATGTTGTGTAAAAGGTGGTTAGTGGGTGGTGTGAGAGGAGTGTGGGGGTTTGTGAGTGAGGGGAAGGGTGGGGTATTGGTAGTGGGAGAGCAAGAGGGGTAACTGGCGAGCACAGCCCCGCTGGTTTGGGGTGTGGGTAGTCGAAATATTGCATAAGAATAATAGAGGGGTGGGTGCGATGGAGCCGGTAACTCCACTGGAGTACATGTGTAAGGCTCCTCCCTTGTACCGAGAGAAGATCCTCAAATATCAAAGAATGGCTAGAAGACATAATGGGGGATGTATAAGCCATGCCTGGAACAGGGAACTAATAAAAAAGATATAGGAGTCACATGTATATGTTTCTAGGAGCCAGATACAGGAGAAAAAAGTTGAAAAACAGAAAGGAAGTGTTAGAGTTGTGGGAAATGGTGGAAGATTTGAAAGATGTCCCTATCGATCCCCCTCAGATGGCGAAGGGCCGCTCATAACATGTGTGCCGACCACTACCACACCCACTGCCCGACCGCTCCAGACGAAGGCCAGTCCTCTCCGTTAGGGTGTTACCCAACATACATGCTGCGCCTGGATAGACAAATCCCACTTATGTCCCTTTGCCTGCTAACTAAGAAAATTCTTATATAGCGCACACCCCCGAAGGCCTCAGGGCGCTCACATGACAGACAAACAGCAAGAAGTTGCATACAAAACTTTCAGAGTCTGTATGTCAGAACATTCCAGGATGGTAGTTACAAATTGCCGATTAAACTAGATATCGATTGCTACCGCGCCCCACCGCCCAGTATCAGGGCCGAGTATCAGAACCGCCCCAATCCTATAGCGTCTGCAGCTGTGAGGGTCTTTAGCACAAGAAGAAGGTGGAGGAAGAGTTAGCTAGGTTAAAGTTAGATAAGGGAGGTGGACAGCAAGCGCCTGTTGGGAACGGTGAGTGGAGACTGGGAGTCATTTTGTTTAGAATTGACAGTAATGTGATTTAAGATGTACACAACGAAAGAGAGGGAAAAGAGAAGGAGACGGAGGGCAGATAGTTTGGATTATGGGACGTACAGCCTGATGAGGACTATGAATGGCGCTAGCATGGGACGAGCAGTGGGATACTGTAGATGAGTTGGAAGATGAAGAAGATCCTGTAATATCGCTGCATGTTGAGAAGTGGGGGCCTAGGTTGAGGAACAGGTTCGGCATATGGCAGTGGCGAAAATAATGCAGATGGGGAAGAAGAAAGGGACCATGACAGTGGGGGCGCAGTTTCCCTTATTGCATAAGGGACCGGGAGAGCTCAGTATATACCATAGGCCCGCATGGATAAAAATAATCTAATAAAGGCATTCCTGTTTCTCACCACTGGAGCGGGTAAATGAATATATGCCGCTAAGAAGCAGACAGCTTGTACTACTCTGGCAGTGGGAGATTTGAAAAGTGTATTCGTTGCAATACTGGGGGATCAGGCAGATGGCATCTGGGTGATAAGTTAGGGGATGATAGTTATGATGGAGCACATTTTAACAATATTAGGCCCAAAGTATGGCGGCTCTGCGAGGTGTGTATCTAGTTACCCCGGATCTTCAATCGATAATGCAGCAGACAATGCGGTACAATGAAGACCCCGCTCAGTACATTTTGCAAATCCAGGAGATGTGGAGGACAGAGACAGGAGATTTGTGGGATCAAGCGATTCCATTTTTTTATTTCATAGTAAAAAGAGGGCTCTCAAAGGAAGTACAGAAGACTCGATAAGAAAGTGGGGATTGAAGCTAAGGGATGGGCGGAAATGCAGTCTATTATTGTACATCATTGAAAACATTAAAAGAGAAAGGGAAGGAAATGGCTCAGAGCACAAACGGAGGAAGCGATACCGGTGCAGAAGAAGTCGGCGCAAGTTGCATTGGAAGGGGCAGTAACGGCAGTACAGACAGAAGGGCAGGCAGAGCCCAGAGTGTTCCAGGCAGATATACAAGCAGCACCAGGTTGGGGAGGTGATTACGATTGGAACAGTGGGCAGCCGTCTCATTACCAAGGAGGGTTTCAAGGGGTGGGTGGTATCAGCGAGAATGAGGGGGGGTTCTCAGGAGCCGGGGTGGACGAGGTGGTTTTTGAGGGATAGGGACATGGGGAGGAGGAGCTGTACAGTATTGGACATGCAGAAGGATAGGCCATTATTTGAGAGAATGTAGAAGTAGACAAGCATATGCGTACCTGCACCAGCAGATGTCCCCGTAACCTCAGGGAGGGCCCACCTCGTGCCCCCAGCTGTAGTTACAAGAACCCCCTGGAGGTCCAAACAGTGTGCCGTTGCCCACAGCCCCGCCTGCTCTCCCACCATAATTTCCGCAGCTGCCAGCCCCGGTTTCTGATGGCGCACCAACGTATGCAGTACACCCTGGGCAGCAGCGGGGCCCTCAAGTGCAGAATAGCAATGCAGTGTCTAATGGCACGTTGACGCATTATCAATGGGCACTGTCGCATGAGGGAATCCATTTGTTTTTCAAGGACCAAATACTTACCCAGATTAGGACAGCGCACAGAGAGCCTTAGCGTGCCCAGTTCTATCGGTCACTGCCAACACAGAATAGAAACCGTTGGCAGGTGTGGAGATAGGCAATAAGCCATTCATTTTCATGGTGGATACAGGTGCAATGAAGTCGTGTATTAGTGAGGGAGGATTACTTTGTTGGCGAGGTAATGGACAAGGAGGTCTTCTCTGTTGCAGGGCAATCAGTTATGTTCACAAAAGAATTACCCATTAAGTTAGGGGACATGGTGATACAGGCCCCATTGTTGTTTTCCACTGCGACCCCTGTTAATCTATTGTGGAGGGCCATCCTAAGTAAGCTCAACATGACCATCTCACTTACTGAAAGGTGGGTGGTGTGTTCGACCCCTGGTATCTGCTACGTGAGTGATCATACATGCATGCATTGGGAAATGAAGCAGTGACAAGAGCAATACCAGTGGCCCCTGATTTGTTTGTATATGGGATCACAGTACTTCTTAGCGCGGTCCTTCAGGTGGTCAATCAGTACCAGCGAGTGCCTTCTGAATTATTGTTCAGACCAGCCCAAACCCAGGAACTCATTACAGAAAGAAAGGATTGTGTTAATAGCAACAGATCGGGGAGAATGGCGCACAATTTTGTGTATTGATTCAACCCAGTCCCTGAGTGTTATGTCATGTCCGTTAGTACAATCAAGTGTGTACAAGGCACGGTCAGATAGCACAGCGAGTAGAGCGCTCGCTTTGACATCCGTGCAGAGCCTGCTGACGCAGGTTCGAATCCCGGCAGGGTGAAACTCAGCCTTTCATCCTTCCGAGGTCGATAAATGAGCACCACACACCGTGGGAAATAAGCAGCGCTCAGATACCTGAGGGTTCGTAGCGCTATATAAATGCACAAACAAACAAACGTAAATGGGATAAATAACAGAAAGCAACCAACCTTATCAGAAGCAGCACAAAGCAGCAGTGAAACGCTTTCCAAATCACCTCTGCAACTCCTTTCTCCGCAGTATGAACAAAAAGGATCGGAGCAGTGATCATAGGGAAACCCACTGCGGAATAAAACCCTACTCGTCAGATTCGGCTGGTCTCAAGGTCTGACGTTGGTTTGATGTAGAGCAAGGAGGTTTTCTTCTGCTCTTATTAAATCGGGTTACTCAACGCGAGCGGTCTGCCATTGCCGCATTAGCATAAGGAAAGAAATAACAGTAAAAAGAGGAGGGAAGGCTCTGACAAATATAAAGGGATGCAGACGAGATGCGTACTAGGCATTCCTAGTGAAGCGGCATATGCGCGAGGCAGATAGGGGCTTCTGAAAGGTTTCATTCCAGATCTATAACAGAAACAGGTGAAAGAAGTCAGGATGGATGACAATCGTTAGTAGAAATTGACAGAGAGAGAAGAACGCACTTACAAAGCGTCTGTATAGGAGTAACGATGCACTGAGAAACCTCCATAGACCGTATCTGAGTTGTTCTGACACTGCCGCAACCCGGAAAAAGGGAGGGATCAGAAACACACCCTCAGCCTGGACCAGCACACAGTACATCGGGAGTCATTTTAGGAGAGGGAATGAAAACATTACAAATGCATCGCCATCTGTGCCAAACGGAGCGCTGGTGAAACCAAGGTATGATATTGAGAGACACATCAGATGAGGAGCTTTTTGAGAATAAGGACGAGGGGAGAGACTATTGGAAATATGTGTCCCTTGTGAAAACATGATACAGTACAGACACATCCTATGTTTTTGGTAGGGAGTGCCCCTTCATTTGTTCCAGAAGACTTCTCAAGTACCCGACAAGTTGTGTACAAGTTACCCTCACGATGTAGGACTTTTGCGCAGTGTCACACCAATACGTATCACATCGAAACAAGGTGCATTGTTACCCTGATCAAAACAGTACCCTCTATCCAAAGCAGCTGAGGAAGGGATATACAACACCATCATGGCCCTCCTACACCAAGGTATCATAGTACCATCAAATTCCCCCTGAGGTACGGCCATTTATCCTGTGTGCAAAAAATCAAATGGGTCCAGTTGGAGAACGAGTCAGGATTTGCGTCCTCTTAACAATATAGTACAGGCAGAGTTCCCCCATTGGTCCCTAACCCCGCCAAGATATTGTGAAACATACCACTGCGGCCAGACATTTCACTGCTATAGACCTCAAGAACGCTTTCTTTTCTGTCCCACTGCACCCAGATTCTCAAATACCTCACTGTGCTTGCGTTTGTTGGGAGGCGATGCCAACATTCTAGGCTCCCACGGGGTACTGGGAGTCCCCAAGCATTTTCAACAGGGTTCTGCACGAAGATTTAGGTAACCTCTAAGTTCCAAGAACCATCATTCAGTATGTGGATGATTTGTTGGTGCGCAGCATTATGGAGCAACAGTGTAGAGAAGATTCCATTGCATTACAGTTGTTGGTTGACAAGGGGTATAAGGTGGCTAGAGCAAAATTACAGTACTGCTAACAGGAGGTGTTGTACCTAGGCCAATTGATGGGAAGAGAGTGACTCTAGAACGTGCTGCAGTGGTGCATGGTATATCCCAGCCAGTGACAGTTAAGGTCATGCAGACATTTCAGAGGTTGTGTAATTGTTGTAGGAAGTGGTCTTTTGACTAATCATACACCCAGACACTGCTGCAAGGTCTAAACGAAGCCCAATGGACCAAAAGTGTCATTACTTGGACTGATGAAATGCTCACTAGCTATCAGGAGTTGAAAGATGTAATTTCCACTAGCCCTGTTTTAGCAACCCCTGACTACACTAGAGAGTTCCATCTTTTCTCGCACTTGGCTAGTCAGATGATGACAGCTGCCTTGACACAACATATCATGGGCCACAAACCTCTAGCGTATTACAGTGGTATGTTAGATTCGGTCATGCAAGGACAGCTACCCTGTGAACAAGCATTAGCTGCAGTTGCTTTTGCTATTGAGAAGTCATCCACAAATACCATGGAGTGAGTAATGCTGTATGTAGAGCATGCAGTGTTTGCAATAAATGAAAGATTGAAGTCTACTTTGACAACAAAAAGGGCATACCGATATTAAGTTATTCTTTCCAGCCCATCCAAGAATATAGTTCATTGTAAAACTGTATATCCTGCTACCTTCCTGACAGAACCCATTACTGACTCTGATGACGTTCATGACTGTCACATATGAGGGCCTGGATGATGACAAACCCAAGGCAAGAGATTGTGCTCTAGATGACGGAGAGGTGTTCTTTGGTGAAGGGTCAGCGACTATTGACAAGGAGACAGGTCAATGACATACTGGGGCAGCAGTGGTCCCGCTGGTTGATGGAGAGCGTGAGGTTTTTATTCAAAGGAGATGACTTGTGCATAACTCTGCCCATGCGGCAGAACCAATTGCTCTTCTTGAGGTACTAGAGGCAACGCAGGGATGTTGAGTGATTATTTATTCAGACTCAACATATGTAACAACAACGTACATTGAGGACTGTCAAGGTGGAAGAGGAGAGGGTTTTGGAGAGCAGATGGGTCTCCAGTGCAGCATGCAGCTCTCTTACATAGACTGATTGAAGCCCTGTCACAGTCAACACTTGTAGCAATTGTCAAGTGTGCCGCCGATCCTAATGGCGAAGACCTTGTTTCACTTGGTAATGAAGCAGCAGACAGAGCAGCAAAATTAGCAGCATATTTACAAGTACCAGATATCCCTAAGCACCCAGTACATGCCAGTATGCAGTTGCAAATACAGGTCCTGTGTACTGCATTACCTATTACTGAAGTTATAGAATTGCAGGGTCAAGCACCGCAGTGTGAGAAGTTGTTGTGGCAGAGGAGGGGGTGTGCGCAGTCTCCTACAGATCTAGTATGGAGACAGGTTAGGACAGGGAAGGCGATGATGCCCCAATAACTGGTCCTACTCGCATTCGACCAGCTGCACTACCCCTCGTATGTGTAAGCAACACATTGCTGCTGATATACAGAAAGATTGGTATGTGCCGAAAATACAAGAGTTACTGAAGATGTTCACATCAAACTGCACCATCTTTCAAACATACAATACTGGGCACATATTGGGGACCTTGTGGGGTACATTGCCCCATACAGAAGACCCATTTCGAGTCCTTCATATTGATTTTGCAGCTATGGGGGAACGGTGCAACACCTTTCAATATCTCATAGTCGTGGTGTGTCCCTTCTCCCGTTGGATTGATGCTGGTCCATGTGCACATACTGATGCCGAATCGGCAGCTACATTTTTAGTTAGAGAAGTATTTCCTCGCTGGGGAGCGTGGGAGAACTCAAGAGTGATAACGGCACCCAATTCTTTAATGAGCTGTTGAAATTGCATCTCTTCTAGGGATCAAACACAAGATGTGCTCCATTTACCACCCTCAGGCCAATGGTGTTGTTGATAGGATGAATGCTCCATTGAATGCTAAACTATCCAAACTCTGCATTACGCTCAAAATGAATTGGGCCTGCCTGTGGCCCTTTTCAGTTTGAGGACTCAGCCCTGTAAAGACCCTCACCTCTCCCCTCACGAGATAGTGACAGGGAGATGTAAGCGCACGCTGCTATCACATGTGTGAATTGCTTTGGATGCTCACAGGACTGCGTCGATTCTAGGAGATGAGTTTAAGTTGTATTTGACCGAATCAACAAAGTCAATAAAATGCCTTTCTCAACAGATAGTGCCACAACGAGCGGAAGGAGAGATCACTGCTGCACCGGATTCTGCGATCTTGCCACCTCTCCATTGCATCTGCAACTTTGTCCGCAGGTGGAGTGAGCTGCGCTAACAGACCTTATATGGTAGTGTATGCCACTCCATTTGCAGTCAAAGTGAAGGATTGGTATTGGGTTTTGGTATTGGGTGCACCTCTCCGATGTCAGGAGGGAACCTCATACAACACCTTCTATAAATATATCGTTGGAATGTTTCTTGTAAATTACTGTGTTGAAAAAAGAAGCATTGTGAAGTTTCGAAGGTTGTTTTATGTTTTTGATTTCAGCAAGACATTGTCCACCTGTACATCAACCAATGGATTTATTATATGAGTGTACTTGTATTTTGTACCATCAATAATCTACTGTTATTTTGCACTTGTTTTTCATTGTAAATAATGACTCTTTTCAGTGATACTACATGGTTTATCTTCCCTCTTCACGTTTATTTTCTATTTGTACTGTGGGTTTCTTTTTGGCATATTTTTGTATTTTTCAAGCAAGTTTATATGGTGAAAACATATAAAGAGGGTAGGGGGACTAATATAGGAGGATGGGTAAATAGGGAATCTATTCATCCCACAGTACCTACTGATGATTTCATGACTACTACAGTAGATCAAGAGAATATGTATACGGCACAATATCATGGCAATGGAAGTTGTGTGTAAAAAGGGGAATATGAGGACAATGAATATGCCCAATATAAAGGAGTTGCTTTTGACACAATGTCTGATGTGCACCATCCAGAATTTAGTAATGTGTGGTGTAACCACATTTGCTGTGGAGAAACAGGTATAATGGAAGCCGTTATGTCTGCTCCCTTATCCCACCTGTGTCGGGGGTGCCCAAGATGTTAATACCCCAGGAAATGCCATCCTTAGAAGCCCAGTGTTTGGTTCATCTAACACTGTGTCGAGTTCGCAGTTTGTTCCAGGGACACAAGGTACACATTGTATTAATGGACAAGGATGAAAACAAATGTGCCAAAGAAAATAATGGAAAAGGCTGTGGTGAGCTCTGCGGAAGGGGGTTGGCAGGGTTTGGGCAAGAAGTGATATGGAACATCAATAAGAACTGCTTTACAATAAGAGCCACGTATGTCTTCCCAGTGCGATCGACCCGGAAGACTTCAACCAAAAGCCATCAGACTAGATTTCTGCCTCCATGTGGATTAACCTACATTTATTAACTTAGGGGCATTCCCCCACCTGATCTAGAGGCATTTTACCAGCCCTACTGAACCCCTATTGATTAGCCTTGAAAATGACCTGTCTCGTTGAACACATGTCAGCAAATCCTAATCAACACCTATCTATTCTTGAATGACTAGGAATTTGTTAGAGCTTTTTTGAGAGAACGCTCTCCTGAAATCCACACAGTGTTTGGCGTGAATATGACGGGTCTCGAAACTGCACCTGTAGAAGTGCGTTTGTTGAAGTGGAAGCAGCCGCACTAAAGAAATCCTGACAAATATACCAACAACAATATCAAGACTGTAACTGAAGAAGTCATAACTGTTGACAAAGAACTGTCTCTTATTGACAGTGGAGATATTACATTTGTTTTTGGAACTGTGGCAAACCTATTGAAAGAAGAGATAAAACATTGTGACCAGGAATACCATTGGTGCTATTATTTATTTCTCAAAATCTGTGGATCTTTCATTCAGGAACCAAGATTTATTACCAGTGGAACTTGGGTTGAGGAACTTTTGTTTTGACTTTGAACTATCAAGAACTAGTTCCAAATCTTTCTTTTCTTTGTTGAACAATCTAAAGTTGACTTTGAATCCTATGGAAGGGACCTTATCCAGGACAGGAGAAGGTCATTCAGACATTTTTTCTCATTCCAAGTGTGGCGGTCTGGAAAAAAGTGTGCCTGTAGCAGCGCACCGGCACCATTTCCGGACCGCCAGACTACAACTATGCCTGCAGGGGTCTACGCTCCCGGGAGGTCTGACCTGCCGCAGTCCACAGCCCCTCCAGGCATGGTTTTCATGGAAGCACCGGCACCGTTGGCAACGGTGCCGGGGCTTTCGTGTCCCCATACACTTTCTGCCGCCTGACATCCCGGGCCGCTGGGACGTGTAATGTCCTGGTGGCACCAGGATATCAGGAGGCGGCCTCACTATCCCTATCCTGCTGGGGAATTCCCTGCCTAACTAAAGCCAACGGTACTTTCTTGAATATAGGATAACTGACCTTCACACTAAACAACAAACACAAAGTATATATGGCAACACAATATAACAAACAATATTAACACAATGGGCCTCATTAAGAGTGTGGCGGTAAGTTTATCGCTGAACTCGTAACACCGTTCTTTGAGTATATTTTCTTTAATAAAATGGCTTATTTTGATAAATCCACAAGCAGTTGTCCACCTAAAATCACTGACCCTTCATCTCCTGTTGCATCCCCACAATCTCACCCTGGCCCTCAAAGACATCCCGCTCCCTTTTGCTACGCTCACCTGGCTCCCACAGAGGCGTTGATCTGAACTGGACAGCTGCGGTCTCCACCAATGTGACGCGTAAGGCCGAGATGACAGACTGGACTGGCCCACCTAACTTTGTTTGCTTGGCCCGTAGGAATATTCTTCTGCAAATGGAGAAAGGGAATTAACCACCCGTGGAGTTGAGCGTAAATCCCCCCCACCCCTGCTGTTCTCCCCACTGATCACCTTTGATGTCCCCTCTTATAGTCTCACCTGATGGTTTGAAAAGATGAGCTCTCCATCCTGCATTGAGCGCAGGGGCGCGTATATATCCAGTTGCTTCACTGGCTCGAAGGAATTGGTGAGTTCCAGAACAATATTGACTCCGAGATTCCCGGAAAAAGAAGCCGTAAGTATGTAGTTCGTAAGAGTTCAAATGCCTGACTTTCACGCTTGTCCGATTCCTTGCAGGTTGCAGCTTGACCCTAGTGAAGAGTTCCTCGTGGCAACCGGTAATATTCTGGTAAGGATTTGTATTATCCAACAGTTCGATAAAATAATGTCAATATGTAACCAGTTGCTTTCTCCCTTATTCAGGCGCTGAGAGAAAGTATGAAGTCTCGGGGAATAATACCTCCAGCGGTAAAATCAGGTAAGAATATTGTGGTGAGGAGGGTTCCCCTTGTTAGTCCCTTTGTTTCATCTTGCTGTCCTTTTGTTTCCCCTTAGGGGCCAGGGTTCGGCGAAGATGCAGTGGAAGCTGCGCCGACCTGTTAAGAGGAATAGTACCCCCGGTGGTAAAATCAGGTAAGTCTATGGGGGGTAAGTAATATTCCTCTGTGTATTCCCTTGGCTCACCTTGCTGTTCTTGTCTTCTCCTTAGGTGCCGGAGTGCGGCGGGAACATGAAGGAGGATGCATTGGAATGTGAAGATGCTGCGAAGGCCGGTGAGTTGAGCGCAGCGCTGCAGCAGGCGAGGCGACGCGCATAAAATAACTTCTTTCTTCCAGCTCGAAGGCGCGATGGATCGGGAATTCAGGTAAGGATCTTTTTCTAGGAGCTCCAAACTCGAGGCGGGCGTGGCAGAAGGCTGGATGCAGACTTGCAGGCACGGTGTGCGTTACGCTGCTGGATGCAGAATAACGCAAAGCGTGTGCTGCTCTTCGGGCGTGCTTTAAATAGCCCCCAAAGTAGTCCCAGGTAAGTATTCCTCCCCAGCCCCACCCGAGTAAAAAAAATAGTCCCTAGGTAAAGTAGTCCCTTCCAAGCCTTGGCTTGGAGCTCTTGCAGCATGGTCTGCATCAGGTAAGTTTGCAGCATGGTCTGCATCAGGTAAGTTTTAATCTATGAGCCTGGCGCCTATGGCGCCAGGACTGACTCTCCATATGAGCCTGGCGTCATAGGCACCAGGACTGCACCCAAATAGCCCCTAGCAGGGGTTGTTGGGCTTGCTTGGGATAACTTGATGCCTGCTTCTGGGGTTGCTGGACTTGGTCTGGGTCCCCGGGGGTAGGCATCATGACAGCACCCATACCCCCCCCCCCCCCAAGGCCCTTCTTAAAGTCGTTCTTCCCTGTGGTTTCGGTTTGTCTGGGAAATTTCGGTGGAATTTTTTCACCAATCGGGGTGCATGAACATGGTCACTAGGTTCCCATGACCTTTCCTGTGGTCCGTAACCTTTCCAGTCGATTAAATAAAAAAGTTTTGACTTTATCAGTTTGGAGTCCAGGATGTTCTTAACTTCAAATTCGGGTTCTACGTCTACAAGGATGGGGGCTGGTTGCTTGGTTAGTCTTGTCCCTGGTTGCACTGGCTTCAAAAGTGACACATGAAAGACGGGGTGAATTCGCATATTAGCAGGTAAGTCCAACTTGACAGCAGGCGGGTTGATAATGGCCTTAATAGAGTAAGGTCCCAAATATCTGGGGTTAAAGTTCTGTGTTCCCTTTAGAGGTATATGTTTTGTGGCTAACCATACTTGATCCCCTATCTGGTATTGTGGAGTATCACTTCTATGCCGATCAGCATCTTTCTTGTATTTTTCTTTCGCCTGTTTTAAATGTGTAGTTGCTCCCTTAAAGGCTTGTGTAATTGTATCTTGCAGATGGTCCACTGTGGCCATTTCTAAGTGTTGTGGTGAGTCAAGGTCTGAGGTTTGAGGATGGTGCCCATATAAAGGTATAAAAGGGGCTTTGTCCAGTTCCAGAGTGTACTGAATTATTGTAGGCATATTCAGCGATCAAAACAATGTCTTTCCAATTACTCTCAGTCTGATTTAACATACAACGCAGGTATTGTTCGAGAGTCTGGTTGGTCCTCTCCGTTTGACCATCGGTCTGGGGGTGGTGAGTGGTCGATAACCTCACATCGATTTGCACCAATTGACAGCATTTTTTCCAAAAATGTGAAATTAATTGACTGCCCCTGTCAGAGATCAATACGGACGGAAATCCGTGTATGCGAACAATGTTTTCGAGAAACTCCTTGGTCAGGATTGAAGCTGAAGGTAATCCCTTTAAAGGAATAAAGTGGGCCATCTTGGAAAAAAGATCCACAATAACTAGAATGGTGTTAAATCCATTACATGGGGGTAGATCAGTAATAAAGTCTAACGATAAGGGGTGCCATGTTGTAGGCGGAATGTCTAAAGGGTGTAAGAGTCCAGCTGGTTTTTTCTTTTGACTTTTGTTTTGGGCGCAAATGCCATAAGACATCACAAATGATTTAATATCCTTTCACCAGGTGGGCCACCAGAATTGTCTTTTAATTTTAGCTTCGGTTTTTGCAATACCTCGGTGCCCCTCCATTAGGGTATCATGATAACGGGAAATGACTAGCTCTTGTAGTTCCTTGTGTGGAAGAAATAGCCGCCCTTGGTAATAAGGCAGATCATTGGTGACAGAGTAGTCCGGGCCTTTCTTTACCCAGCCATGCAGGGCTGTAGGATCAAAGAGTTGCTGGATCTTTACCTGAATGTCCCCTAGTGTCTGTAGAGTAGTCATGCCAAGAATCCTTTGTTTGGAAATTATAGGTAATGGTTCTGGGTTCACTTCTGCCTCTCCTATCCCTATTCGGGATAAGGCGTCTGCCTTACCATTCTTACAACCTGGTCGATAGGTTATCACGAAATCGAACTCGGCAAAGAACAATGCCCATTGGAGTTGACGTGACGATTGGGCCTTGGCTGTCTTTAAATACTGTAAGTTCCGGTGATCACAGGAATAGTATGCCTGGCACCGAGAAGATAGTGCCGCCAAGCCTTGAAGGCGGATTTAATGGCTAATAACTCCTTGTCGGTAACCGCATAGTTTAACTCGGGTGTCGAGAACCTTCTGCACCAAAATGCTACTGGGTGAAGCTGGCCAGTTTCAGGGTCCTTTTGAGACAGGACAGCTTCCATGGCTAGACTGGATGCATCAGTTTCCATTATGTATGGACGTTCAGGGCGCGGGTGCTTTAATACAGGTGCAGAAGTGAATTTCGCTTTCAGCTCTTGAAAGGCATTTTCAGCTTCTTCAGTCCACATAAAGCGTTTATTTTTTTCGCAAGAGTGCTGTGATGGGATGTACAACATGTGAAAAATCCGGGATGAATCTGCGGTAGAAATTGGCAAAGCCGAGCATGCTTTGTACTCCTTTAACTGAACTTGGTGATGGCCACTTAAGGATTGCGTCCACCTTTCGTGAGTCCATTCGGACTCCCTTTGGGGTCAGGATAAACCCAAGGAATTCAACTTCTGTGGCATGAAAAACACATTTTTCCCGCTTTGTATATTGTTTGTGCTGGCGCAATTTCTCAAGGACTGCTCGGACGTGCTTCACATGGTCAGATTCTGAAGAGGAGTATACTAGAATATCATCGATATATACGACAACACAAATGTCAATGAGTTCACGAAGGACATCGTTCATGAAGTATTGGAAGGCTGCTGGTGCATTGCACAACCCGAAATGCATCACCTGGTATTCAAATTACCCATCCTTAGTGCGGAAAGCAGTCTTCCATTCGTCGCCCTCTTTTACAAGTACCAGATGGTATGCCCCCAGGAGATCTAATTTAGTGTAAATGCAAGCGTCCTTCACTTGGTCTAGTAGTTCAGCGATCAGAGGCAATGGGTATCGGTTCTTAACAGTTATCTGGTTCAATGCGCGGTAGTCTATGCACGTTCTGAGGTCACCTTCCTTTTTGGGCACAAAGAACAAAGCTGAAGATGCAGGGGACTTGGATGGGCGAATAAAGCCATTGGCAAGGTACTGGTCTAAGTGTTGTCGGAGGTGAAGGTTCTCTGGTTCCGTAAGGGCCTAGATCCTGCTACAAGGGAGTTGTGCACCGGGTATGAGATCGATTTGACAATCGTACGATCTGTGAGGAGGTAAGGTGTTTGCCTGTTCTTTTTGGAAGACATCCTGGAATTCTTGGTATTCAGGAGGTAGTTGCATGACTGCTGTGGTTACTGTGGCCAGGCCTGCGTTCAGATTTTTCTTTGGGTAACAGGTTGTGCACAATCCGGGAAGGTTGTTCTCTTCTCTCGCCAATCAATACAAGGATTGTGTTTCCAACCAAGGTATGCCCAGTATTATTTGGAACTGTGGGGCTTTGATTAGATCAAACACAATAGTCTCTCGATGCCCATCCTGACCCAATAGTGTCATCTCTGCGGTGGAATGAGTTATAGGCCCAGAGGCAATTTCAATTCCATCGACTGTGGTGATGACATCTGAGGTGGTTTTTCGGCAGAGAGGTAGATTCATCCTGGAAGCCAATTCGTAGTCCACATAGTTTCCTATGGCCCCGCTATCAATGCATGCCCTTACTGCGTGCATACGCGATGGCTGCCCTGGATCTACGAGGACCATTGGTATGATGAAATGCAAGGTCTGAGTATCCTTCAAGCTCGGCAAGCGGACCACTACGCTTGTCGGGCGTGGTCGTTTCCCCGAGTCCGACTCCATATGGCTTTTATCAGCAGCTCCTACCACCTTCTTGGGTGGTTTTACAGGGCAATCCCGTAGAAAATTCTCTTTCCTTCTGGGTTAAGGGTCCTTTAACCCCTCCAATTTGCATGGGTTCTGAAGCATCTGCTCCTTTGGGGTTAGCGTGTGTTTTGACCAACACCCGATTCTCAAACTTGGCTCGATCAGCCTTTCTGTTCTGAAGTCTGATCTAACTGGACCACTAAGTCTATATATTCAGCGCAGTCTTGAGGTGGGTTTACAACTTGAGCCAAGACATCCTTGAGTTCTCCTCGATGAAATAACGTGATTTGTTTTACCTCAGGCCATCCAGTTTCCACTATCAACCTATTGAAGGTCGCGATGTAGGATAGAAGGTCCTGGTTACCCTGTCGTAGGGACAAAAGTTCGTTATCCAGGGCCTATCCTTGGGAGTGCCAGGCAAATAGTCTTTCTATGCTCGTTTGAAAGCCCTGAAAATCCCGAAGAATTGGGTCATCCTGAGTAACAAGTGGAATTGACCAATCACCTGCACTGCCGCTGAGATATGACAATACAAAGGCTACCTGGGCTTGATTGTTTGGGAAGGCTCCAGGTCTGCATAAAAAGTGCACGCGGCATTGGTTCATAAACACAGCAAACCTTTTGGGATCTCCGGCAAAGCATTCGGGTGGAGCTAATGGAATATTTCCTGGTAGGTTTATTTGCACAGGGTTACTTGGTAACACAGGAGGTGGATTTGCCCTGGAACCAGGTTTGGGTGCTTGTCCAGCCTGGCTTTGCAATGGTTGCCTAGCAAGATCATCAGTTCGCTCCTTTGACAAAATCGGTTCTCTCCTAAGAGCATTGGTTTCTTGGCGGGCGGAATGCACTTCAGCCCTCAGTTCCCCTAGTAATTGGGCCAATTGGTCAGTTTCTGAGGTATCCATAACACCCGGGTGGGAATTTGTAGGTAGGCTTCGCGTTCTGTTACGCTCACCTGGCTCCCACAGAGGCGTCGATCTGACCTGGACAGCTGCGGTCTCCACCAATGTGACGCATAGGGCCGAGATGAGACTGGACTGGCGCACCTAACTTCGTTTGCTTGGCCCGTAGGAATATTCTTCTGCAAATGGAGAAAGGGAATTAACCACTCGTGGAGTTGAGCGTAAATCCCCCACCCCCGCTGTTCTCCCCACTGATCACCTTTGATGTCCCCTCTTATAGTCTTACCTGATGGTTTGAAAAGATGAGCTCTACATCCTGCATTGAGCGCAGGGGCGCGTAGATAACCAGTTGCTTCACTGGCTTGAAGGAATTGGTGAATTCCAGAACAATATTGACTCCAGAATTCCCGGAAAAAGACGCCGTAAGTATGTAGTTCGTAAAGTTCAAATGCCTGACTTTCACTCTTGTCCGATTCCTTGCAGGTTGCAGCTTGACCCTAGTGAAGAGTTCCTCGTGGCAACCGGTAATATTCTGGTAAGGATTTGTATTATCCAACACAGTTCAATAAAATAATGTCAATATGTAACCTGTTGCTTTCTCCCTTATTCAGGCGCTGAGAGAAAGTATGAAGTCTCGGGGAATAATACCTCCGCGGTAAAATCAGGTAAGTCTATTGTGGTGAGGAGGGTTCCCCTTGTTAGTCCCTTCGTTTCACCTTGCTGTCCTTTTGTTTCCCCTTAGGGGCCGGGGTTCGGCGAAGATGCAGTGGAAGCTGCGCCGACCTGTGAAGAGGAATATTACCTCCGGTGGTAAAATCAGGTAAGTCTATGGGGGGTAAGTAATATTCCTGTGTGTATTCCCTTGGCTCACCTTGCTGTTCTGGTCTTCTCCTTAGGTGCCGAGTGCGGCGGGAACATGCAGGAGGATACGCTGAAATGCGAATATGCTGCAAAGGCCGGTAAGTTCAGCGCGGCGCTGCAGCAGGCGAGGCGACGCGCATTAAATAACTTCTTTCTTCCAGCTCGAAGGCGCGATGGATCGGGAATTCAGGTAAGGATCAAAGGGATTGTTCTTGTTCTAACCTTTTCTCCTTCTTTCTCCCTTTTTCTAGGAGCTCCAAACTCGAGGCGGGCGTGGCAGAAGGCTGGATGCAGACTTGCAGGCACGGTGAGCGTTACGCTGCTGGATGCAGAATAACGCGAAGCGTGTGCTGCTCTTCGGGCGTGGTTTAAATAGCGCCCCAAAGTAGTCCCAGGTAAGTATTCCTCCCCAGCCCCACCCGAGTAAAAAAAATAGTCCCTAGGTAAAGTAGTCCCTTCCAAGCCTCTTTTGGCTTGGAGCTCTTGCAGCATGGTCTGCATCAGGTAAGTTTGCAGCATGGTCTGCATCAGGTAAGTTTTAATCTATGAGCCTGGCACCTATGGCACCAGGACTGACCCTCCATATGAGCCTGGCGCCATAGGCGCCAGGACTGCACCCAAATAGCTCCTAGCAGGGGTTGTTGGGCTTGCTTGGGAGACCATGATGCCTGCTTTCGGGGTTGCTGGACTTGGTCTGGGTCCCCGGGGGTAGACATCATGACACCTTTCCCCACAGCCCTCGCAGAGGACCGAGCACTCGGGGTGGCGGGCCTTTACCAGCTATGTCCGCTCCCCGACGTGGGGGAGAAATATAGGGCCTGATTCACAGAATGTTTCCTATGGGATTGCGCCATTATAAAACACTGCTGTGAATTAGGTTCATGGAGTCTAAACACTCTTCATAACTGACTGAGACCATATCATGCTGACATGTATTTATGCCCAGGCTGCCCCACCTGGGGCAAATCATCATGCAGCGGATGTAGAAAAAACCTGGCCCTAGAGCCGCATGAGCGTCTACATAGACATCAAGTGAAGATTTTAATTCTTGAGGCTGGAGCCTAGTAGAAGTCAGATAAACAAGCAACCTAGAAGGAAAAGCAGCCGTCTCTAGGGTTTGAGTAGTCATATATTGATTGATTAATGCATGGGCATGCAAGTGCCTCATTGCTTGCTGTCGTTTTCAGCTTGCAGTGCTTAAAAGCTGCTACAATCACTTCATTGCCATTTAACCTGCCTTATAGTAGGACACAGGATGTGTGGAAACATACAGCATCTCATGTTAGAATGAGAATGCTTTTTGAAGTGATGTGCTTTTTGAAGTGATGTTCTTACTGAGCTAACATACAGCATGTAGCCGTTCCATAGCTCATAGAATAACACAGCGGGGTAAAGCGCTATATAGCCGGAAATACATCTAAAGTACGAGTATGTGTAGCAATACCGGCTATAAAAAGATGGACCTGCAATGAGAAGCTTGCACATGCTATGAACATTTGATCTTGTACTTTGCAACAGTCTCTTCGGATATAGCGGCACAGAAGATGTTTTGGTAATGCAAAGACACTTGCATGTTGCTGACTTTTGAGCTGTGTAGATCATTTGTTGACAAAGTCGTGTGCCGAGTGCCCTTTGTTTAATAAAATAATATGTGATGAGCACTCTGCTATATTGAGATGGCACCGCGGTGTGCAGAGAGAAGCTACTAGCATGTAGCGTAGGTAAGGGAACGTCTGGCTAAAGAAGAACACTTGATTACTTTACCCTGAGCTTTTAGCTTTTCGTTTACATTATAAAGAAGCCAGATGCAAGGAACCATTATTTACTTATTCATAGGTTTCATAGTTTTGATTTACATTTTGGAGTGTCTTAGAGATCTTCCATATAAGTCCATAATTGAAGAACACCATAAAAGCCCCGGCTTATCAACAGACAGATGCTGATCTCAGGGGAACTCATGCTGCCCGGGGCCCGGGTGGACTGCATACTCGGGAGTACCAGGCCCTGTGCATATGCGTTTGGAGTCCCTCACACAGAAGCATGTGCATTGACCTTAGGGTCTGATGCTTTCGAAGATTGCTGGATTATGTTTTACCAAATAGACAGGCACACTTCAAATGCCACTGGAAGACGTTTTATGTGTTTTCATTCTTGCCATGCATCTGATTTATGAATTGCCTTAGCTTCTAGCAAATGTGATTTATGTTTTTGCATTAGCCACCAATGAGTTAAAAAGGGATTTAGTTATCCTACAAAGATGTGCGCCTTGACATATAGAAGAAGATCATGGGCCTCATTACGGGTTTGGCGGTAACCCGCCGGTGCTATCAGCAGGTTGCCGGCGAATTCGTAATACCTTTTACGCTGCCCGATATCCTGGTGCCACCAGGACATTACAAGTCCCGGCGGCCTGGGATATCAGGCAGCGGAAAATGAAAGTCCCCAGTCCCATGGTGTCCCATGGTGTCCCATAGGACTCCATGGGAATGGGGACACGGAAGCACCAGCACCGTTTCTAACGGTGCCGGTGCTTCCGTGACAACTCAGCCTACCGTGGCCGTTGTGCCACGGCAGATCAGACCTACCGGGCGCAACGGCCCCGGGTGACAGAGTTGGAGTATGGCGGTCCGGAAAGGGTGGCGGTACGTTGTGACCGGCACCCTTATTTCCGGACTGCCACCCTTGGAATGAGGCCCCATGCCTCATGACTAGTTTATTGAAATGCAATGCCGAGAAATGCATTTAGAATGAGCCTGCACCATTTCAGGTGTATTGCATTTAGATTGGTACCATTTCGGGTGTTTATAGTTGAACTATTGGGTAGACAATTGTGGCATTGTAACCAACAAGTGTTTAAGTTTGAGATTTTCATGTCCATTGTGGATTAAGGGAGCCCACAAAAAGTGGGTGTTTGGTATGTTTTATTGGTAAATTGTGAAATGACTATGAGAGTAACATCTAGTGAGAATGAACATGGAGATAATGTAACAAAACCTATTTGTATACACATTGGCTCGTTCTTCTCTTTTTTCCCTGAGGAGCAGCAAGTGGTGTACCCATTGATGAGTATTGGATACATATAGGGCCGGCCTCATTATGATTGTGGCAGTCGGAAACAAGGGTGCCGGTAAGCACACCGGCACCCTTGTTTCCGGACCGTCACACTACGAGTTTGCCCGACGGGGGACTGTGCCCGACTGGTCTGACCATGCCAGGCCCAGCGGCCCCGGTAGGCAGACTCATCACAGAAGCATTGGCACCGTTAGTAACAGTGCCGATGCTTCTGTGAACCCATTGGGACTAACATTTTTCGGCACCGGGCTACCCGGTCCGCCATAACTTGTAATGTCTCGGTGGCACCGGGAAGCTAGGTGTAGGTAAAATGTTACAAGTCCGGCGGGCAACCCACCGGAAGAACCGGCAGGGTTACCACCAGACTCCTAATGAGGCCATAGTGAAAATGATATGCATGTCCTGTTGCATGTTCTCATTTATCCCTGTGTGCATTAGGAAACAACCAGACACCTGGTCGGCTGACTGAGTATTAAACAAAGCTATAATACTGGATTTAGAGCTGTTATTCTGTATTTAGAATTGTTTAATATGTGAGGACAAGCATCTTCCAGACTTGGTATAAATAATGTGTTGCAGGATGTCACATCTCCGTGTTTAGAGGTTAATGCATTTTGACATGCCATTGCTCGCAGGGAATCCTAGCACCATTCCATTTTGGGGCCAATGGTAATTGGGGTGAAGCTTTTCCCACAGTCAACCCCTAGGGAAGCGGATGGCCTTAACGACCTGGAAGGAACAAGTTACTTACCTGTAACTGTTGTTCTCCAGCATGGGTCTGGCATGGATTCACATGCTCATGAATATTCCCCGTCGTCAGGCTGGGAATCCTCGGTAAAGAAAAAATCAGTATCAGTTTCGTTTCTGATCTGTCTTTCGTAGTAGTAACCATCACTGATCTCTGCGTCATACTGACCACAGCCAATGACTGCCCTCTACCTAAGCCCCGCCTCTGGCAGCCATCTTCAGATTTGGTAGCACGTGAAGAGGCAGTATGACCAAGTGAAGAGGCGCAGAGGGGTAGGCGGGAGGGTTCGCATGTGAATCCATGCCAGACCCATGCTGGAGAACAACAGTTACAGGTAAGTAACTTGTTCCTTCTCCAGCATGGGGTCTGGCATGGATTCACATGCTCATGAATACAAGTATACATAGCAGTACACACATGCACAACCACGGGGGGTGGCAAAAGGCTCAACATTAAGCAATACAAAAACTCAACATTAAGCATCTCTTACCTCCTCACCAGGCTCACCTTAAGCGAACAGGTTGCGCAGCACTGCTTGGCCGACCCTGGACTCCTCCCTGGAATCCCGATCGACGCAGTAGAATCTCGTGAAGGTGTGCGTCGACCTCCACGTAGCAGCCCTGCAGATGTCCAGCAGGGGCACACCAGATAGGAATGCCGTAGTAGCAGCGATCGCTCTGGTCGAATGGGCTCTCGGACGGCCTGGCAGCGGTCGGTTAGCCAACCGGTGGCAGTGCATGATGCAGCCGGAGAGCCATCTGGAAATAGAAGATTTCGAGAGAGCCTTCCCTTGATTCACAGGTCCAAAGTTCACGAACAGCTGTGATGTCCTCCGGAAACTCTTTGTGCGGTCCAAGTAGAACTTCAGCGCTCTAGCCACATCCAGCGAGTGCAAAGTCCTCTCGGCCGGCGACGAAGGAGACGGGAAGAAAACAGGTAACACCAAGGGCTCGTTAAGATGGAAGTCCGACGGCACCTTGGGCATAAAGGAGGGGTGCGTCCTAATCACCACCCTCGAGGCATGGAAAGTCAAGTACGGTGGTTTGCAGGATAGGGCCTGGATCTCTCCCACTCGTCGTGCGGAGGTAATGGCCACCAGGAATGCAGTCTTCCACTACACAAACTTCATCGGTGCGGAGTGCATCGGCTCGAATGGGGGCCCCATGAGCCTGGTCAGCACCACGTTAAGTTCCCACGCCGGGGCCTTCACCGGCGGGAACGACCGGAACAGTCCCTTCATAAACTCTTTTTCCAGTCTATGGGACCACAGGGACGTCCGTCCTGTGGTTCTGGTATATCTGGAGATCGCCGCCAGATGAATCTTAATGGAGGCATGGGCTAGCCCAGCCTTTGCCAGCGATAGCAGGTATGGCAGCACTTGAGGAGCCGTAATCCGTAGGGGGTTGATCTTCTGTGCTCGGCACCAGACAGAGAACCTCTTCCACTTATGACCGTAGCATTTGAGAGTCGAGGACGCCCTGCCCTTTGCAAGAACCTCTCTGCAATCGGCCGGTATATCGTAGCCTCCAAACTCTAGCGCTGCAGGAGCCAAGCCTGCAGGTTCAGCGACGCCGGGTCGTGGTGGAAGATGGCGCCTCCTTCTCTGGAGAGAAGGTCCGCGTCCGCCGACAGCTTGATGGGAGGGGACGTTGACAAGTCCAGAAGGTCCGGGAACCAGATCTGCCTCGGCCACGCCGGTGCGACGAGGATCATCCTGCACCGGGACCTCTTGAGCTGGCTGATGAGTCGAAGCAGCAACAGCAACGGAGGGAACGCATACAGGTATAGGCCGTCCCAGGGGAATGACAACCCATCGCCCATGCTTCTCGGCTGGGGAAACCTGCTGGCGAACCTCTTGCACTTCGAGTTTGTCGCTGTTGCGAACAGGTCGATTTGGGGTTTGCCTCATCGTCGGAAGAGTTGATCCACCTGATCCTGGCGCAGTTCCCACTCGTGACACGCGCGCAGCTCCCTGCTGAGCGAGTCGGCGATGGTGTTGCTTTCTCCTGCCAGGTGGAAGGGAACCAGGAACATCCCCTGGGCGACCGCCCAGTGCCACAGATCCTGTGTCTCCTTGGATAGGGCTGGGGATCTGGTGCCTCCCTGCTTCCGTATGTAAAACATTGTCGTGGTGTTGTCCGTGAAGATCCGCACCACCTTGCCCTTAAGCGACGGGAGGAACGATTTGAGAGCCCAGGACACGGCTCGGAGTTCCAGGACATTGATGTGCAGGAGCCTCTCCTCCGGGAGCCAGAGGCCTCTTGCGTGGAGATCTCCGGTGTGGGCGCCCCAACCTTCCAGGGAGGCGTCCGTCATCACCGTCTCCTGGTACGCCGGTGTCTGAAAGTCCTTGCCCGCCGTGAGGTGCGCTCGAACGCCCCACCACTGAAACTCGTTGAGGGGGACCCTGTCTTCGAAGGTGCCCGTCGTCTGCATCCAACGGGCGTCGAGAAATTCTTGAAGAGGGCGCATCCGTAGCCTGCAGAGGCGCACCAGGTAGATGCAAGAGGACCTCATCCCCAGGAGGGACTTGATGGATCTCACCCTGGCCACGTCCGTGGCTAGCAGGCGCTGCACTTTGCCTAGCATGGTCTTCGTCAGTTCGTCCGACGGGGCCGCCAGGCGCCTCACTGTATCGAGCTTCGCTCCCAGAAACAGGGCCACCTGCGACGGCACCAGGTGGGACTTTGGGTAGTTTATGGCGAATCCCAGGTCTGTGAGTAGCTGGCCGGTCCTCGCAGTGTGTTCGACGGCGAGTTCCCTCGTCCTTGAGCGGATGAGCCAGTCGTCCAGGTAGGGGTAGACGTGAATCCCCTGCAGGCGCAGCCGCGCCGCCACTGGTGCTAGGCACTTGGTAAAGACCCTGGGGGCCGACTTCAATCCGAACGGCAGTGCTCTGAATTGGTAGTGGCGTCCCTGGATGACGAACCTGAGGATCTTTCGGTGACTTTTGAGGATGGGAACGTGGAAGTATGCATCCTCCAGGTCCAACGACGATAGAAAGTCGCCTTCCTGCAGCCGACCCAGTACGTGCTGGAGGGTGACCATCCTGAACTTTTGTGACCTGATGTATTTGTTCAAACGACGAAGGTCCAGGATGGGGCGCCAGCCGCCCGTCTTCTTCCTGACGAGGAAGTACCTTGAGTACACCCCGGAGCCCCGGAGCCTCTTCGGGACAAGCTCGACGGCGCCTTTCCTGAGCATCGCCCGTACTTCCAACAGCAGTTGCGGGGCGTGATTTTCCTTCCTGGCCACAGGTGGAACGTGAGGGCACTTCTTCAGGAATTCGATAGAGTGTCCTCTTGCCAGGGTATCCAGCACCCAACGGTCGGTGGAGATGGACTTCCACACGCCGACGAAATTCGTCAGCCGGCCTCCCACCGGGGTGATTCGGTGGGGGCCCGAGACCACGGCCGGTTCAGTCCTGCTTGGAGGTGGTGGCCTTGCCGCCCTGGCCACCTTGCCGACGGCAGCGAGGCGCTCCCTGCTTGCCGCGACCCCTGTAGGCCTCCTGAGATGAGGAGCGTGACGCCTGGCGGTAGGACGACGAGCCACCGCTGGATCCCTTGGAGGCACCCTGTCGCCTCCGGAGCTCCGAAAGGGCCGTCGTTGCTGAAGGGCTCCTAGGGCACGGGCCGTCTCCGTGTCTGTTTTTATGGCTTGGAGGGATTCGTCCACCGCCTTCCCGAACAAGTTGCTGCCGTCGAACGGCATGTCCAACACCCTGGTCTGGACGTCCTGACGGAAGTCGGTCGCCCGGAGCCAACCCCGTCGTCGTAGGCAAACACCGTTGCCCAGCTGGCGGAACAGGGTATCGGCAATATCGGTTGCCACCGTTATGGCGTGGTCCGACGCCACCTCGCCCTCTTGCAGTATTTCAAGGGCCTCGGACCTCTTGTTGTCTGGCAGGAAGTCCAATATGGGGGCCAGCTTAAACCAGAGCTCCCTGTCGTAACGGGCCACGATCGCCAGGGCGTTGGCCGCTTTGATTGTCGTCGCCGCCGACGAAATGACCCGCCGCCCATGGCGTCCAACTTCTTTCCCTCGCCGTCCTGCGGGGAATTCAACGTCGAGGCTCCTGACCCCGCCGCTTTCTTCTTCGCCGCCACCGAGATGACCGAGTCTGGCGTTGGCTGGGCCCTGAGGCACAGGGGAGCGGTTTCGGGGACCCGGTACTGCCTCCCGGCGCTGATAGAGGCAACCTTACTTTTTCTGCTCCTCCGGGCAGAGCTGGAGCAATTCGGACGCCCTGGCGATCATGGCGTGGAATGAGCCAATCTCGTCGGGTGGCGAGGCCCGTGCGACGGGAGACGGGAGACCCGTTCAGTCGTCGTCGCCCTCAGAACCCGTCATCGAGCCCAACGCACCCTCATCTCCCGACTCGTGGGAGGATGAGGAGGGAACTGTAGGCCTTACGGGGGCGAGCGGAGGAGAGGGTTGGGTCCTCCGTCGTTTGTTCTGAGGACTTCCCGACGGGCCAGGTTGCGGGTCCTCCGGCCTGGGCCGTGGGAATCTCATCCTTATCTCAGAGCATAAGGACTGGATGGCAGACAAAATGGCCGCCGAGCCATCCTGAGGACTAGGTTCCGGCTGCGCCGGAAGGGAAGGCCGCTCTTCCTCGCCATCGTCGTCTTCCTCGGTTATCTCCCGAGGATCTTCCTTGCGGGATCAAACCTTCTCGAATTGGACTTCGAGGTTCCTCACGGCCTCGGTCAGTTCCCCCTCCGAGGCTGACTCCGAGCTCGAGGAGGCCACCGTGCCCCCCCCCTCGCTTCTTCCATGATGGCGGCCACGACGATGGGCTGAAAAGAGGATTCCCTCCTTGGCGGCAGGGAAACTCTAGTCCCGGAGGCAGTCTCCGCTGGCGGGGTCTCTGCCGGCTTGGCCAGAGTCGCCGCGATCGCCTTGATAGAGGCCTTTGCCTGCTCGGTAGGGGCCTTCACCACCTTAGGTGCGTCCCGGGCCTTCTCCTTCAGGGGAGGGGCGACGCCTCGCTCCCCCTCTTCCGAGATCGGACGGGGCTTCTCCCGAAGCATACCCGGGGTCTCGGACTTCCTCTTCCCCGAACTGGAGCGCTGGCTCGTGGTTGATGGTGCCGGGGAAGGTGCGCCCTGCCTGGCGACCGAAGAGCCCGACCTTTCGGCGCTCCCGGAGCCAGTGGACTCGCGGCGCTTTGCCTGGTGTTGGGCCCCCGTCGCCGGGGCACCCGCACGGGACTTAGAAGCCCGCTCGGACCCTTTCTTCTTCTTCTCACCCGTTGAACCCTTCTCCAACCAGCTGGCGAGACGGGATCGACAGTCCCTCATGGTCCGCTCCGACAAGTTCTTGCAGAACTGGCAGTCCTTCTCTACATGAGTCTTGTCCCCATGAAGACAGTAGAGGCATCGCGAATGTTCGTCTTCCTTAAACACATTCTGCAGCCCGCATCCAGGGCAGCTGCGAAACAGCTTGGGCCCGGGCGACAAACTCGCATCCTGGGCCATCTCGAAGTAGGCCGCAAATCTTCTGGAATCCTCCAAGAAGTTGATTCGACGAAATCTTCACCTTTGAGGGGCGTAGAAAAATCCTGCAACGGGTAGCCGTTAACGGGAATAGAAACGGTGGAGCTTGAGGCTCCATTAACCGAAAAAATGTGAAAATTCACCTGAAAAAGCACGAAACACGCAGTAAAAGCTCGAGAGCTAAGCACGAGGACTCCCAACACTTGAACGTGCAGTAAAAATCTGAAGGCTGCCAGAGGCGGGGCTTAGGTAGAGGGCAGTCATTGGCTGTGGTCAGTATGACGCAGAGATCAGTGATTGGTTACTACTACGAAAGACAGATCAGAAACGAAACTGATACTGATTTTTTCTTTACCGAGGATTCCCAGCCTGACGACGGGGAATATTCATGAGCATGTGAATCCATGCCAGACCCCATGCTGGAGAAGTACAGGTTAACCTCTCAGCAATGCTCATCGATTAAAACACGAATTCCTATGCACCACTTAAGTTCATAGTACTATTAATTGAACACCTTCCATGAACACCCGATCTCCTCTGGCTGATCATTGACTGACAATGTCCCAGCCTTATGGGCCCAATTCTCATAACAGTCCTATTAGGGAGTCATGCTTTTGCAGGTGTACTCTCAAATCTCTTGTAGTACTCATGAACCTGTTATATAGACTGGAATCTTCATCTTACTTGATGTGACCATAATATCCCAATCTAATAGCATTAGCTCTGCACTACTCGGCTCTCTCCTTTATAATTCTAGCTAGAGTTACAGAAAATGCTAAATTTAATCATTACCCTATGCGCTAAGGCTACACTTACACCTCCTGTTACTCTCAGCCAGGACATCTATATCGGGACTTCCTCCCTTGAGACAATACCTCTCCCACCTAATGTATCAGATACAGTCACAAACCATCCTGGCCCTTCCTGCGCTGAGCATTATTACATGCCAGGACCAGTAATTTATGCCTCACAGCCTAGCTCCACTACTGATAGAAATAAACTACGTGCTGGACTCACTCAATTATACGAGCCGCCTAGAAGACTTCTCTCTTCCTCCAAACTAGAAGTGAACGGTTACCATACTAGAGAACGCACTGTCTCCAACCACTCGCCAGCCACTCCAGCTACCAATACCAAAGACCCTATCATCTCCAGAACCAAAACTAAGCTATTCGCTCGCACGCAATTTACATTAGAAACAGAGGCACACTCCTACATAGGAGCACTCGTTAACACATGATCTTTAGTTGCCCACGCCCTTGATATAACTGATCTAATCATTGAAGCCAAACTGGACTTCATTGCACTAACGGAGACATGGCTACATAATGCTGCAGGACCCTCACTCATGTTAGCTATACCATACGGCTACACCATATCTAGACAAGATCGTGTGGGTACCCGCGGCGGTGGCATTGCCATTATATCTAAAGAGAACTTAGCACTAAGGCTAGCCCCCACCCAAGCTTTGCAATCATGCGAAACACTAACTGCTAAACTCCCTGTAAATAACACCCAATCACTCACCAACCATCTACCCTACAGACTGCCCGGCCCTCTTGGAACCTTCGAGGAGGATCTGCACAACTTAATAAACAACAATGCCAAAACTACTTCACAACTGCTGTTACTTGGTGATTTTAACTTCAGATTTAACGATCCAGCAGATATAGCTAATACTATCACCTCACTTGGACTATCCCAAAAAGTAAACCTTCCTACCCATCTGAAGGGAAGAACACTAGATTGGGTTGCTGATGCTAACTGCTCAGCTGTCATATCCGACATCTCACCTTTACCCTGGACTGACCACTTACTGGTATCCTTTAATCTATTGACCACTAGACCTGCCACTACAGTTATGCCACTAGCACCACCCTGCTTAACCAGAAACAAGAAAAACAGAACAGTGGAAAAAATAATCGCAGCCATCCTCCCTACTCTAAACGCACTGCCAAACAACCTAGACCCTAACACACTAGTCCATGAACAAAATCATGTTGGACACCATGGACAAAATTGCCCCACTAAAACTTTGTACTAGCAAACCGAAAGACCACCTAAACAAATGGTTCACACCTGAACTCAAGGCCCTCCGCCTAATAAAGAGAAAATGTGAATTTGCATGGAAACTATGCCCATCTAACGAGAAAAAAGCCATCCTTGCCACCATCTCGCGGCAGTATAAAAATGAAATCTGCCTAGCTAAGTGGAATTCCTACAATGACCGCATTGCCAACTCCAACTCAAGTATGAAGGAACTTTTCTCCATATTAAAAGGAACTCGAGTCACCTATCACCACACCCGATACCTGCACCAAGGATCAGCTCTGGTGCGCAGACATCCAACACGCGCTAGCAAACAAAATAAATAACCTACAAAATAAAATTCAACTAAAAAAAAAAGACTCCCTAAACCTTCCAAACCTGACTAAACCTCTGTCCAACGTCACAAAGAACACACAAGCCAACAAATTCTCCTTTAACAAAACTACCACACTGGAGGTTTAGAAAATAATACTCTCATTCAAACCTTCCAACTGCAAAGGCAACATCTGCCCTGCCCAAATAATTAAAGACGCTGCTAGAGACTTGTCACCTTTCATCTCCAAACTTATATATGCATCATTCTCCTCGGGCAACATTCCTGCCAATTTAAAACAATCTTGGGTGCTCCTCCTCCTCAAGAAGCAGACGCTAGATCCTCTCATCCCTACTAATTACCGACCCATCACCACGGTACCTTTTTACTGAAGATTCTGGACAAAGTGGCCTATATACAGATTCAAAAACACCTTGAACTACACAAACTACTAGACACTAGACAATCGGGTTTCCGTCCACTACACGGAACGGAAACAGCCCTTATCAATTTAAAGACCCAAATAGATGAGTTAAGAGATAAGGGAAAGACAGCACTCCTCTTACTCGATCTCTCTGTAGCATTCGACCTTGTGGACCACCTGGATTCAGCATCTCATTTTTCCACTGAAGCCATCAAATGGATAGAATCCTTTCTGAGCGAGAGAACGATGACAGTCTTCTCACCCTCACCCTCAGCAGACCCCTCACCCATCACTTGTGGAGTCCCCCAGGTTTCCTGTGTCTCCCCAACGCTATACAACATTTTCATCAAACCTCTGTTCGACGATCTGGACCATCTGGGTATCACCTACACCAACTATGCAGTTGCAGGTGCAGATGATACTCAGATTCTCTTCCTACTTTCTGGGGATCACAGTAAGGACAGGGAGTTGGTGAACAGGGTGTATCTCATCATTCAGGCCTGGATGGCATCCCATGGCCTATGCCTGAATGATAAGACGGAGCTAATTATCCCAGGGACGCATGCAAACATTAACAAATTAGGCTTGGAATACACTTCGTTCAATATAGACGGCAATATTATCATGGTATCCAGGGAGGTAAAAACGCTTGGATTTTACCTTGATTCTACCATCTCAGTCACCAAACAGGTTAACTCACTAGCATCCACCACTGCCTATACATGCAAATTAATAAGAGCAGGCAAACCATTCCTTTCTAATGATAGCTGTATGATCCTGGCGAGAGCATTAATACTCTCCAGACTCGATTATTGTAATGCTCTCTACAGTGGGGCTAACAAAAATATCAGCCAAAGGCTACAAAGACTACAAAACAATGCCTTAAGAGCTGCGCTCGGCATAAATAGAGTCAGTTAAAAATGATCTCCCTAACCCATAAAGCTCTCAATAATGCTGCCCCTAGTTACCTAATAGACAAAATAAAGAGGAAATCATCCATTAGACAAACTAGAACTGTCAACTCCAATTGCCTGGTAGTTCCAAGATTCAAACTCTCTACTATCGGAGGCAATAGCTTTCCCGTGAAAGCTGCCACACTCTGGAACGCCCTACCACACAACCTAAGAGCAGACCAACCCTACTTACATTTCAGAAGGAATTGCATTAAACACATTAACTCCAATAACCTATAGCTAGCCTCGTTCTTGGACATCTCAAGACATAGTCCTAGCAGTATTACATACAACCTGTATTCCTATAAATATTACTCTGCCTACGAATGTATATGACGTTTAATAACTATTGCACATTATCTCGCATCTATGTATATTAATCCCACTTTCTTGATCTGTACATATCTGCCCGCATACATATTATTGTATATATATTTTACCCTGTATATTGTATATCTCTGTAATATTCGATTGTATATTTGTGTAACTTTGTAAGCTTCGCATATTCTTACTGTTGCGCCCTGCTACCTCCGGGTATGGAGCACATTATAAACAAACAAATCATATACACCTTTCTTGTGACTAACACAGTCCCATCCCAATTTGCCTTCAAGGGTCATTTGCATTTTGGGAATCTGATTAAGTCAGTTAATGATCTTCGCACAGAGATCTACAGGTACCAGGTTAGTCCTGGTGAGGTAGTTGGGGAAGGGTCTGTTTGCTAATGTGCCTTCTGTAGATATGTGGATCACCTATAGATTGTGGCGTATAATCCAAGTGACAATGACTAATTTTTAAATGCATTAGAATCAGCGGGCATGCAATGCTTTTATTGAGAGTTTTATTTACTTCAGAGTACCCGTTTCTTTTTAGAGCACTCAATATGGCCTCATTGCTGCTTCGAAAAGCAGTACAGGGACATCTCAAAAGAGCTGTAAGTGTTCTAATGTGGGAGTACTAGTGATTCGAAGCACGGCGACAGCTCTGACTTTGAATGACCAGTAAGGCACGTGTACGTCGATTTGCTACACCTTTAAAATGAGAGTGCAGATACTGGTCTGTAGTTTCAATGTGATAGATAGGCTGGGTAGGGCTCAACATATTCATTGCATTACGTTTCCTTTACTTCTGCCAAAGAGGGGAATTATTTTACTAATCATGTTCGTCTTAAAGTCTTACTAATGGAATCTCAGATTGAAATCGTGTCCAATCCAATACCACATTCTTGCAAGGTTTCAGCCACTAATCCAATACGATTTACACTAATTCAGAAAAGCAGACTAGTTTGTGCATTTTGTGTTTTTTGAGCAGGGGAATTCTGTCCAAGGTTGTTGGAAAGCCCATCCTTTATCCAATTAGCTCTAATACTTTTAAGGTTAATTTACTGTATCCATATAGCATACACGTCAACTGGGAGCCACTTCAGAGTGCATAAGAAAGTATTAGGGTTGGGAGCGTGAGGAAAGGTGGACGAGGGATGTGATGAAGATTGGCACACGTGTCCAAGGTTCAAGTCCACCAGTTAGACACTGTAGCCTGAGTGAAACGCTCTAGAACTTGTGGATGTCCGAGGATCAGAGCTAGTGTTCTGCAGTGTGGAGCCTTGGGTGTCAAGAGTTCTGCATCCAAACGGTTTTTAGCTACTTAGGTGGGGAGACAGCAGGTTCGGAGAGGAGGACCTTAGGCATCTGGTTAAAAAGGCAATACCGTTAAGGTGATGGAGAGGCTTGTATACAAGGTAACACATTTAGAATTCTGTGTGTGTTTGACAGGATGCTATGTCAGAAAATTCCGGAACCTTCGAATGCGCATGTGCCTATTTTGTCCACAATTGAGAGAGACTGCAGCTTTGAGCCCTCCGAGATTTGTTCAGGTGCTCTTAAAACGTGGCCGACAAACACTTCTCAGCAGGACGAGTATGCTTTGCAATATAAAAGAATTACAAGAATATAATTATATAAGCACTTCTGATGGTGCTGCTTTTCATGTACACTACTGGGACCTGCGTAATTACCAGCAAAGAGGCTAACTCCTCTCGTAGTCTCATGTTGTGCTTATAAACGAAAACGCGTACATACCGCATGTCACAAACGTACCCGGTATCGGGTAATAAAATCACGGCAAAAATGTTGCCGGTAAAAAAGAATCACGGCAAAAATGCTGTGGTTTGACCCGGTAAAAGTGTACCCCATTATACCATTTAAGGGGAGTGGGGGCTGCGGGGTGTCCCCCGCCCACTTAAATGGTATAATGGGTCTGGGGGTTGCAGGGGTGTCCCCCGCATCCTTTACAGGATTGTGGCGCAAACAACCCTGCATTTTTGCCGCAATATTTTGTATTCATAGCCGTTTTTGCCAATATTTTAAAGACATGGAACCCTTACCCCGTACCCAGTGCTTCCATTTTACACGTTTGAGCATTTTTAAGTACAGAAAAAGGCAATACAAGACCCAAAATAGGAGCCAGGAAATCAAGGCGTTCACAGATTACACTGTTTAATAACAAGACTTCCTGTTTTGGCGAAACATTCTTAAACATTGAGATGATATTTGCATCTTACTTCCCAGAGCCCATCTCTCCACCTTATGTGGCCAGATTGGGTGTTTTACAAATGAAATTGCTGCTTTCAGACTTTTGTTATTCCCCATTTCAGAATCCTAAAGAACTCCATGGAGTCCAGAATTTACTACATGCGGTAATGCTTTTGTGTGGAGCAGGCATTAAAAATAATTTTGGTAATGAAACTCATAGTTTGACAGTGTAGTAAAACATCAGCTAATGGTAATAGGTGGATGTTTTACCACTGCCGCCAAACTCGCAATCAGGACCAACTTGGGCCTCATTACGAGTTTGGAGGTAGCCATGGTGCTATTAGCGCCATGGCTGCCTCCAGAATCGTGTCTGGGTTCCTTGATTGAGGAATTACTGGGTCATTCCAACGTTGGAGGACCCGGTAATTCCTCATTCAAAAAACCCATCCCCATTCGAGCCCACATATGGCTCAATGGGAAAGGGGATGGAGCTAATAACGGGCCCGTTATTAGCTCCCTGGTCCACTGGCGGGACCCGCAAAGGACATCTGGTATGGCCAGACGTTCTGAGCGGGTCCCGCAAGGTAACCTGGTAATAGGGCGGAATGGGTTTAACGGCACCGGTAATTGTGCCGGTAAACCCATTCCGCCCACCTCGTAATGAGGCCCAAGGTGTTTCCTTAGCATGCATTCTGTGCCATCGACCAGCCCTGTTTATAGGAAGAACATATGTTAAACTCCAATACATTGTGTGAACTAGTCTAAAGCCCTACATAACTAGCATGATTAATAGGTTTAGCTTCATGCCGTGGGCTCTGAAACAGGAGACCTTACCCATCTGCTCTGTTGCATTAGCTTATGCCCAGAGAGCTAAAATAGTTTGCTTCCTTGTATTGCCAAGAGCAGACGTCTGAGTGATTTAGCCTAACTACTGGCAAGAGCATAGCAACAAGTAGGTGGGTATTTTTATTTTTATTAATTTATTGGACATTTGAAAGGCACCTATACAGCAAAAGGTGTTTGCAGGCACCACAAGACAAAAAGGGGGGTGGAGACAAAGGAGAAACAACACTAACATCACACTAGGCCTTGTGACATTTGGATCGTGCAAGTGCAGTAAGAAAAGTGCAGGGGGTTAGTGTACAGATTGGGTCAAAGGGATGGGATACAGAGAGGGGAAGGAGGGGAAAGTGCAAGAAAAGGGGGAAGTGCGAGAGAAGGGAGAAGTGCAGGAGGGAGGGTTTCCAGGGGCTGGGCAAGTGCTTACGGGAGCCCAGAAGGACAAGTGCTCAGAAAACAGTGAGGGGGGGTCAACTAGTGTCAGGACGGGGGTGGACCAGACTCAGTAGGCTAGTCAGGGAAGAGTGCCCGAGGGAAAGTGCTGGTGGGGATGAAGCCTAGTCGAAGGAGGGCCTGACCAGTCGTAGCAGCAGGTGGAGACTAGCAATAGAGCGAGAGAGGGAAGGAGGAAGAGAAATGGAAGGTCTTGGAAAACTTCCAGAACTTAAGTTGGAGAGGGGCAGGAAGGTCGTTCCAGAGAAAGGCTCCTGCGGAAGAAAGATCTACCCCCCACTCTCTGCTTAGAGAAACGTCTGATCTGCAGAGAGTTGGAGCTAGATGACCAAAGGATTCTAGCAGGGAGTTATTTGGGGAGAGGAGTTGGATATAGCGAGGTCCCAGGCCCTAAAAAGCCTTGTAGATGATGCAGACGGTCTTGAATTTGATCCTTGCAACCACCAGGAGCCCGTGGAGAGATTTTAGGGCTGGAGAGATGCGGTCGATGGGCTTGAGGCCAAGGATAAGTCTTGCAGTCCCCATTTTGAAACAAGGAGTTTTAGGTATCTGAACCTTGAATATACTGCACTCCGAAATATTGAATACATATCAAATTGGGCTAGGGATGAGGGATGACTAGCAGTGATAAATGCACTGAACACACATCCATATCTTTATGGAACGATCAGGACGTGAGCAATATAATTAGATTTGAAGATAGTGCAAGGACAATAAGAGAATTACCACATAGCTCGAGTTCTAATTTGACAAGCTTGCAGCATAAGCTCACAACAGGGATACCAACTGACAGATGAAGTTGCCTTGAGGACGACCAAAGGTCAAAACACGTGTCGGCTGTGATCGATACCATTATTAAAAACTTTTTTCATAGATAGCATATGGAAGAAATACTTTTCTTTTTAATACAGTCAAATGTTTGAATGTTAAGTGTCATAGCGCTATCTGTCAGCATCAGCTTATTAATTTTCTCTTAACAGAATAGCTTGCGAGTGTGACTGTAGAACTTACTTAGACCTGAACATCTAACCAATGTAAATCATTATGCAAAACCATGGCACTGTTCTTACCTGGCAAAGGCGAATGGTCCACCAGGCTGCGGATCTGTATAATGAAGGGATGCATGCCGTACGCTTTTCCTTTAATGTACAACTGGGCCAGTACAACAGCATGGGTCGCAGACCTGCCCACTAACGGAAGAAAAGAGGGGGAAAAAAAAACAATTTGATGTATAAACTATCCGTGGTAAGTCAGATGAGATAGGCTTCCTTTGTTTAGGGTCGTAGTGGTGGATACTGCGATTTGCTGGCTAAAGGAAGGGTCTCCTTGAACCCTCTAGATTGCATAATATCACAACAGCACCACATTAATCAAACACAAGAGGTAATAATTACACAACAACTTCTCTACTCCCCTATGCTGCTTGGTAAAACATAAAATAGGATTATTAACCAATTAGCGATGCTGCATGAACCATCCCTGTGAAAATGAGCATTTTAGAATCTTAAGCATTACAATAATCGTCAAAGTAGGCAATGCTAAAATGCAATACAGAATTCATTGCCCTAAAAACTTTCCAAACAATACTATTCCCCCCACCACAATGAAACACTGAATGGAGAGCTGGTTCTACACCCAATGCAATACCAGGTGGCCACCTTCACCAATAGCCACCAATTAACATCACCTTGCGTTAGCTGAACACAATGCGTTGTGTATTAATGCATTTAACCAATTTAGATTAGCAACAATGCATGATGCTCTCATATAACATTTTTGTGTACACTGCTGTGTTGTACTTTGGAGGGGTTTAGTGGAGCCTCCCACTGGCAACCTTCGGCCAAACACCGGCTTGTTCGATGAGGATGAATAATCCCATTGGATAGCAGGACCTTCAGGGTGCTCCTGATGATCCAGAGTCAAAGGATCATGCAGTATTAAGAGGGAAGCGGGCCAGGCACTAAACAATACAGAACTGCGCTGGTGTGATCCACGAGGAGCTTGTCGCTCGTATGCTCAGGCTCAGTGCCTTTATTGTCATGGTGATGCCAACTGGCGCCCCTATGTGAAGGTGTGTTTGTCTGGGTGTCTGCACACAGACTGTGCCTACAAAGTGCAGCCATGTCAATATGGTGTCCTCCTGACACATCATAATCCGTCCCTTTCTTCAACAAAGTCCCTGAAGTGTCACTCATTCGCAATGTGTTCAATATAGTCTTTGAACCTAACTGGTGGTCGAGCTGGACCTCTTATACAGTATTGCCTGCCTCTATGGGTGTAGATTCAAGGAACCCTTCCATCCTTGGTTGACTCTCCATAGCCTCATGACATGTCATGTTCTCTGTGGGTACTGCTGTATACTCCTCCTCCGATTGTTTTCCACCTCCATGTTCTCTTACTACTTTAGGTGTGCGAGGGATTCCTTGGGAGAAGCTTGAAGTAAGAGGAATTTCGAGTTAGGCAGGAATATCATCACTGGGTATGCTACCGTCTTTTACAGTAATGATGTAATGATCGTAGGCAGTGGGTTAAGCGATAGGGTAAAATTGTTTTGCAGCTTTCAATTCTGTACTAGTAGTATCTCTGATGACCAGCATCGCTGTTTTCATTCCTCTTCTCCTGCTTTCCACTATGTTTGGTTTCTCCCTTCTTGAGGCACATTGTTGAGCATCCACTGCTGCTGGATTCCAGCCTGGAATGGTGGGGATGGTTCTTGGTGCCGTGCACTGTAGGGTTCTGGTTGGGGCTACTCCAGTGGCCATGTTCAGCATTAATCAGTATTCCTTGAGGAATCGGAATATTGTTCGCTCAAGGTTATCTTGGCGTTCTGTGTCAATTCTGGTCTTGCAGTGATCGATATTTAAGCTGTCTAGAAATTGTTAGAATTCTGTGCCTTGGAATGGGGGGCAGTTGTCCGTTTTGATAGATGCATTGAGTCTGTGAGCCATAAACACCATCTCTGGCATCTGGATTAATCCACTTACTGCTGTTGAGTTTACAATTTCCACCTCTGGGTAGTGAGAGAACACATCCACCACTACTAGTGTGTACTGTTCATCAGGGAAATACCCGAAATCAGCACTGTTTTCCTAGGTGGCCTTGAGGCGGGGCTGCACTCTTCTGCACTTGGAACGGAATGCACCCAGCCACTATGGTTTCTACTGCCTGTGAGCCACACCTTTTATCAGAGTCAGGACTTTGTTTTGCAAATGCCTTGGTTGCCACAAGTGAGCCAGATGAAACACCCAATCAGTTAAAGATGCTGGTATAGTGTGATTCCTTGAGTAACATACTTCCTTCTGATATCGAAAGTTCGTCTTTGTGTCAGAATAAGCTTAGGAGGTGGGGTTGGGCAGATTCTGTGCGATGTTGGTGGTTTTTCATGAACTCGTACACTTGACCTGCTGCCAATGCCTTTTTTATGGCACAGTGACATTCATTTTACCGTGTCACTTCCCCGATTTCTTCCAAGGAGAGTGCCCAAGGATTATTTTCCTCTGCTACCATGTTGACTTGCTTCTCCAGGCGGTTTAGTGTGTGGTATTTGCTGGCAAAATGCCACACAAAGGTGGCTGGACAGGAAATCATCCAGGTTTTCAACTCCTGTGTGGTACTCAATGGTGAAATAAAACTTCTGACGCAGGAGTGTTCACTTCTCAATTCTCGAAGGGAGCCTCAGCGACGAGCCATTGAACATAGGGAGCAGCGATTTGTGATCTGCGAGAACTTTGAATGGCCGACCATAATAGGTGGAAATGGCGACAACCCCACAACACTGCATCTTTCTCCATCTGAGATTATCTGGAGCCGGGAGATGAGAAGGCACTGCTTGCAAACACAATGGGTATGACCTCTCTGTCTGGTGAGTGTTTCATAATAACTGCACCTAATCTGTGGGGGCATGCGTCAACCACTCGTTCAGTAGGCTGCTATGGAGCAAAGTAGAACAGAGTGGCTTCCGCTACGGCATTATTTGTCATCAAATGCTTTTCGTTGTGCTTCACCCCACTCTGCCACTTTGGTGAGCTTCTGCATGGATCCTGACAGAGTGGCGAGATGATGAATAAACCTCCACAGTAACTCATAATTCTTAGGACACTCCTCCCCTCACACTGGGCTAGCGGAGCAGTATCTGATTTAATGTCTGACCTTCTTGTAGTCCACTGAGACACCTTTCTGGAAGATAACGCCAAAGAATTCCAAATTATACTTAATAAATCTACGCTTCTCTTTTTCAGCATGAGGCTGTGATCTTCAATCTTCCGCCCCACAGTTTAGTTTTTGATGATGTTCGGTGGGTGTTCTAGCAAATATTAGGATGTCATTACTGACACAGACGCCTCCAGGGATTCCCGCAACCAGCGTATAGTGTTTTGGTAAACTTCTACAGCCAATGATAGTCCAAAGCTTAGCTGTCTGTCTTATCTGTCTAAAAAGATGTGCAAGGAAAACATGTTATGTTGATTTATACCGCGCATCGCTACCACCCGAGGGCAGTCTCCAGGCACTCATGTGGCACTGCAAGAGAATAGGGGTGGTCGTGTTAGGGAGGATTGGATGATAAGCTAGGTTCAGAACCAGGAGGAACTGGCGTCTGTGTGTTATCTTGCGTGTGGGTGTTGGTTCGAAAGTGCCCGCTTGTAACCGTAATGGGTCGGACTGCGTGCCTCGATGTGTACTAGTGTTTGTGTTGGGTGTGTGGTTCACATGATTTTAGAGTGGGGTTGCTGTCGTGCGCACTGGTTAATTGTATCCATAAGGGGGTCCAGAGTCGCGGATGACTGTTACGTGCTTTATTGTGTTGTGCTGATGGATTTATGGACTATATGCAAGGGTATGTTCCCTCTAAGGTTACTTCTAGAGTGTCAGGGAGTTGGTTAAGTGCAAGGATTAGATTAGTTCTTGTGTGTGTCTATGTGTAGTGTGGCTAGCCCCTGGTTGTGTATAGTGGCATTGGTTATGTTGATGTTGAAGGACCAGAAAGTGGGAATTGGTTAGTACATCGGTTAGTTTGATAGTGCCTCTGAAGAGCATCTTTGCTTGCCGCTCAATGGTACCTTCCCATGTTCTTGGTTGCGGTCCGTCGGCCTCCTCTCCAAGCATGGTGGCAGACTTTCCCTACAGATTTATGGGACAGGGGTTGGTTGTACCCAGTGTGTCCCTAGTTACTTGTTAGGAATTAGTCAGGGCAGTTGCGTTTGGCTGTTAAATGGGTGCACAGCTGGTATTATAATAAATTTGAGTAAGTGGTGATCTACCGGGCGACCCTAGTCATGAGGGTGAGCAATTGTTACTGTGATTCTTCGATTTAGTGCTTTACCTGTCTGGGTGCATAAATTGTGCATGGGGTGCCTTTCCCTGGGTCTGTCTGTTGATTGGGCGGGCTACTCTTTGCTGATCTCTCTAGTTGTGGGGCCTGACTGGGGGGCGGGGAATGTGGGCGGTGGGGCATTCTGGTCCTCCTGGTTTTGCCACTGTTATCTGTGACCGCGTCCCTTAGTGTGTTTCTTCTGGTCCGCAATGCTATTTCTTTCTGCCATTGTCCTTTAGCGCTTGTCATGGTCTGCTGAATAACCAGGTTTTTAGTAGTTTCCTGAAGGTGATGTGGTGTTCTGTGGTTCTAATTTCTTTGGGCATGGTGTTCCATAGGTTAGGAATCAGGCGTGAGAATGCTGTTCTTCCGAATTTCCTCTTTTCATATTGTTTTGTCTCTACTTGTAGGTCGTCGCTTGATCTTAGGTTGCTTCTTGGCTGGTAGCAGCTGATCTTGGCATGGAGCAATTCCGCTCCTTGTCTGCGTATGGATTTATGGGCAATGCAGAGGGCTTTGAATTTGATGAGTGTTTGACTGGGAGCCAATGTAGGCTTCTCAAAGCTGGAATAATGTGGTCTCTTCTGTTTAATCTTAGGAGAATCCTGGCTGCAGTGTTTTGGACCTGTTGCAGTTTCTTGGTGAGTCGTTCTGCATTCCTCGGTAGAGGCTGTTTGCGTAGACAATTCTTGTTAGTGTTAGGGATAGGATTGTGAGGGTTCTGTGAGAAAAAGAAGTATGGGAGCAGCCCCCTGAGAAGTCTTAGATGATAGAATCACATTTTAGCGATTACGTTAACTTGCGATTTCAGGGATAGTCCATTGTCTAGGAGTATTCCTAGGTTATTTACCACGTTGGAAGTCTCAGGTTGTGTTCCCATGCCAGTCGGCCAGTCCAGTTGTGGGTTGGTTGCGTTGCTTTCTGTGGGTGAGATGGAACAAGTTACTTACCTGTAACTGTTGTTCTCCAGTATGGGTCTGGCATGGATTCACATGCTCACGAATATTCCCTGTCAGGCTGGGAATCCTCGGTAAAGAAAAAATCAGTTTCGTTTCTGAACTGTCTTTATACTAGCAACCAATCACTGGGGTCTGGGTCATACTGCCCCCAGCCAATGACTGCCCTCTACCTAAGCCCCTCCTCTGGCAGCCATCTTCAGATTTGGTAGCATGTAAAGTGGCAGTAGGACCAAGAGAAGAGCCGCAGAGGTGTAGGAAGGAGGGTTCGCATGTGAATCCATGCCAGACCCATGCTGGAGAAGAACAAGTTACTCTCTTACCTGGTAACGTTCTTTCGATGGGATGGTCCGACGACGTATTCCATATCTATGACAATAATCACCACAGCTGTGCTGCTTTTGAAAATCTTTCGGCGTCTTCGTCCATGATGTCGATACTCCGCCCTCGAGGACCTCCTCCAATGGCCGACGTCACCAGATGTTATAAGTAGGACGCACGACGCCCGTAGCCTCAGTTGTAGTTTTTTCCCCCAGAACGTGTGATACCAGTCTTCTGCCAGTCAGAGACATAAAGCCTTGCGGAAACGTAAGCTGCAATCGCATAAGAAATTCTGTAGCGGGGAAGCTGGGAGGGAGCGATATGGAATACGTCGTCTGACCATCCCATCAAAAGAACGTTACCAGGTAAGAGAGTAACTTGTTCTTCAAAGGGATTGGGTCCTCCGACGTATTCCATATCTATGACAGACTCCCAAAGCAGTACCAATTCAATGAGGTGGGAAAAGAATTTAGAAAACAAAATTTAGAATGCCCAATCAAATTGCGGAGTAAAGGACCGCCTTGCCAAAGGCCAGATCCTGCCCACGGATGGAATCGAGGGAGTAGTGACGTACAAAAGTATGTACTGAAGCCCAGGTGGCTGCATCACAGATGTTACGAATAGGAACACCCCTCTGTAGGGCAGTAGATGCAGCCATACCCCTGGTAGAATGGGCACGCAAGCCGACCGGTGGGTCCTTAACCACCAAGCGGTAACACTCTGAGATAGCCAAAATAATCCAGCGAGACAAAGTCTGTTTTGTCACAGCTTGTCCCAAACGCTTTGCAGCGTAACCAATGAAGAGTTGATCGCCCACTCTGACCCGGGACATGCGTGAAATATAAAAGCTTAACGCTCTCCTAGGATCAAGCCTATGGAGCCTCTCCTTTTCCATAGCAGGGTGTGGGGGAGGATAAAATGCCGGAAGAACAACCTTGAGGCCTAAATGAAATTCCGACACCACCTTCGGAAGAAAGGAAGGACAAACTCCAAGGACAACCCTGTCCTTATGAAACACAGTGAAGGGTGGCTTAACTGAAAGTGCCTGTAACTCACTCACTCTGGGAGCGGAAGTGACCGCAACTAAAAATACAGTTTTAAGAGTTAACAGTCTCAAAGGGAGCACCCATTAGAAACTTGAGAAGAAGGTTCAAATCCCAACCGGGCACCAGGAAAGGTGACAGAGGAAACAACACATTAGTGAGCCCTTTCAGAAACTGAGAAATTAAAGGAATTTTAAAATAGCAACACTCTTCAGACAAGTGCTTAAATATGGACAGCGCCGTCAGGTAACCTTTAACGGTACCCACTTGCAAGCCCCTGTGGGCCAAAGAAAGCAAAAAAGACAGAACCATGGGAATGTCACATGCAAAAGGATCCACATTCTTAACTCTGCACCAGTGGCAGAACGTACGCCAACGGCAACGGTACAGGGACTTTGTTGCTGGCCGTCTATCCGAGGGCAACACCTCCATCACGTCTTCAGGGAGGTCCCAATCCTTATACATTAACCTTTCAGAAGCCAAGCGTGAAGGTTGAGGGATCTGACCTCTGGATGGAGATCCTGACCCCCCCCCCCTCCCGTGAGAGCAGATCGTCTCGGTAGGGAGGACGACGTGGAGGGCAGATGGACAAGTCGAGAAGGTCCGGGTACCACGTCCTCCGGGCCAATGAGGATCATCCGGGAACCGAACCTCCATAACCTCCGCAGTACTTGCGGGATGACGGGGACTGGAGGAAACGCGTACAGTAGCGGGAATGACCACTCAACCACGAACGCGTCTCCTAAGGCTCCTCTTGGAGGAAATTCCCACGAGCAGAACCTTTCGCACTTCCGGTTGACACTGGAGGCGAAGAGATCCACTTGAGGGGTCCCCCAAAGGGCGAAGATCTCCAGGGGCATCTCCTGAGCCAGCTCCTACTCGTGAGAGATCGTGCTCTGCCTGCTCAGAACGTCTGCCGTCACGTTTTCGTCGCTGGCCAGATGAACTGCCGAGATTGAAACTTCCTGCTGGATGGCCCAGAACTCGAGCTGCATCGCCTTCCTGCACAGAGGAAGTGACCCTGCCCCCCTTCTCTGTTGTCCGTCAGGATCAGGACATTCTTTCCTCGCACAGTCGATAGAAAAAGCCTTCAGGGCTAGCCTGACGGCCCTCAGCTCCAACAGATTGATATGGAGTCTGGACTCCGACGGAGACCAACGACCGCTGACTGTCAACTCGTTGGCATGAGCTCCCCATCCCGTGAGGGATGCGTCCGTCACAATCGTCACCTCCGGCCAGGGAAGCCAAAATGGAGCCCCCTTCATCAGATTGCCATCGACGGCCCACCACAGAAGGTCCTGAGCGACCGAGGGTGGCACCTGAACGGGGTCCGACATCCTGCCAGAGGATTGTGACCACTGCATCTTGAGTGCCCACTGCAAAGATCTCATCCGCAGTCGAGCCTCTGGCATCAGAAGAATGCAGGATGCCATGAGGCCGAGCAACCTCAAGAACTCGAACGCCGGGAGCGTCTGGGCATGTTGAAACTTGTGCACCATCTGTTGAATGTGAAGAGCCCTCACCTGGGGAGGAAAACACTCCAATGTACTGGAGCCGCTGTGTAGGCGTCAAATGGGACTTTAAGTTGAGGGAGAAGCCCAGCCTGTGAAGGGAGTGTCAGGTGACTGACAGATGATCCAGGACTTGCTCGCGAGAGCGCACCCTGATCAACCAATTATCCAGGTAGGGGTAGACGGGAATTCCCCCTTTCCTGAGATACGCTGCCACCACCACCATGAGCTTGGTGAAAACCCTCGGGCAGAGGTCAATCCGAACGGCAGGACCCGAAACTGAAAGTGTGAGTCGCCAACCGCGAACCTCAGGTACTCTTTGTGCTTGCGATGTATCGGCACATGAAAGTAAGCGTCCTTGAGGTCGAGAGACACCAACCAGTCCTGAAGTTGAAGGGCCTGGAGGACTTGAGAGAGAGTAACCATCTTGAACTTGTCCTTCCTGAGGAGTATGTTCAAACCGCGCAAGTCCACGATGGGTCTCAATCCCCCATCTTTCTTCGAAATCAAAAAATAAGGGGAATATCATCCCTTGTTCCTCTCCGCTACAGGCACCAGTTCTATGGCGCCTTTCTCCAGCAGGGCTTCAATTTCCTGCGCAAGGAGCAGATCCGGGCTCTTCAAAGAGAGGTTCCCTGGTGGATTGTCGTGAGGCCTCTGCCGAAAGGGAAGACAGTAGCCGTGGGTTATGATCTCCAGAACCCACACATCTGAAGTAATGGCACGCCACTCTACAAGATGCTGCACCAGCCTTCCTCCAACCGGCGAACCATGGGACATGGCCTCATGAGTGGGAGCGGCTGCGGTGTAGCCTGAGGGCAAAGAGGCAACTGCCCGAGCGGCCTTGGCACCTCGAGTACCTTGTTTTCCACCTCTGGCACTCCTACGGTGGCAAAGCAAAAACAAAGAGGTGATGGCTGGAAGGTTTAGACTGAATCTTAACCACTGGCATTGCTCGGGGCAACCCTCCAGACCATCGTTCTTCGCCTGCCAAGCCATTACAGAAGGGGAAAGACCATATGCAAATCAGGCTTGGCCCCACCCCAAAAGGGGAAGTCCAGCCCGAACTGCTACATCCTTTCTGCACGAGACCACGAGCATCCCCAAACATGTTTCACCCTTGTTGGGGCTCATCAGTGAGGAGTAGCTTGGGTCTCTAGGCCCAGCAGGCAAGGGGCCCACGTCTGGGCATACCCGTCCCATTCGGGGTGACAAAGCAAAAACAAAGAGGTGATGGCTGGAAGGTTTAGACTGAATCTTAACCACTGGCATTGCTCGGGGCAACCCTCCAGACCATCGTTCTTCGCCTGCCAAGCCATTACAGAAGGGGAAAGACCATATGCAAATCAGGCTTGGCCCCACCCCAAAAGGGGAAGTCCAGCCCGAACTGCTAGGTCACCTACGGTGGCCCCTTTGACTGACAGCTCCTCTCGCTTTACCAAAGGATGAGTAATAACGAAAGGAACCTCCCCTCCATTGCTGTCCCCTAGGACGAAAAGGCGGAGGTTGTCGAACTGCAGCGCTCAATGACTTCGCTGCAGCTTTGGAGGTCTGCAACCTCTCAAGGCTCTCGTCAGCCTTGCTGCTAAAAAGATGTTCACCGTCAAAGGGCATGTTGAGGCGCCAGGCCTGCACATCAGGAGCAAACCCTGACTTCCGCAACCACACAAACCTGCGTATTACGGTGCTCGCCGCCATGGACTGGCTGACGCAATCCGCCATGTCCAAACCCGACTGAACGGACTCACACATGGCATCCTTGCCATCCTGGACCATAGCAAGGAAACCATCCCGTTCGTCCTCTTCGGGAATATGTTCAGCCGCTAAGGCAATACAGTTCCACAGAGTGTGCGTGAAACGAGACAAGGCACATACAGTGTTGGCCGCCTGAAGCGCCATACCCCCTGAAGAAAACACTTTCTTCGCCCAGCCATCAAAAGGTTTGTCGTCCCTATCAGGAGGGATGGTAGGATACAACGCCTGCTTTGCCGGGGCCGTAGCCGCCTGCACCACCAAACTCTCTGGAGTGGGGTGCTTGGTCAAGTAGCAGGGGTCGCTACTGGCTGGGCGGTATTTTCGCGGCAAAGACTTGCCCACTGCCGGGAGACTCTCCGGAGCAGTCCAAGCCGCTGCCACCCTCCTTTATAGAGCCATATGAAACGGCAGTACCGGGTCAGTTGGTGGACCAAGGTCGAGGATGTCGGTAAGATCATCCTGAAGAAACTCCCCTGGGGGAGCAGACCATCCCAAGTACTCGGTGACCCTAGACATAAGGCGCCGGTACGAGGAGTCGGCATGAGTGCCAGGCTCAGGCCTACAAAACTCCACCTCCGGAAAGGTGTCCAGCCCACTGGCATCGTGCAGTGACTGTCGTAGGTCCTCAAATTGGCTATGGCCTGAGAAAATCTCATTTGGCACTGTATCAGGAACCATGCCATCATCAGAGCCCTCATCCACCTCTGAAATGTACTCCAGATGGCGGTAAGAAGGCACAGAATGGGGAACAAAGCCATGCTTGACCTTGCCAGAGCCTTTCTAGGGGGTTCCCCCATGCCACGGGATACCTCCAACACCACAGCCTCGAAAGGCGCCGAGTGAATCGGCGTTGACGTGAGACGCAGCACCGACAGCATCGACGGTGTCGACACAGGCCTCGGAGGCGGAGCCCCGAGCGTGCCCTTCGACATCCTGGGCGCCGACGACTTCCTCAGAGGTGGAGCCTCGAGAGAGTCCGTCGATGACCTCGGCGCCACAGGCGGCGATGTCTTCTTCGAAGACTTCACAGGTTCACGCGGTCTCGAGCACATCGAGGACCGGGACCTGGAACGGGCATGACGAGAACGATTCCCTTTGTCCGAGCAGGACCTCTCCCGCGAATCGTGCCGACCACCCGAGCCCGAAGGCGTGCAAGCGGTGTCTCTCGACCGATCACGACCGACCCCACTCGGAGGCGCGGACGGACTGGTGCCCTGCGATTCGAGAATCGCTAACATTTTCTTCCCGAAGGAAGCCCATTCCTCCGGTGTCGCATGCTTGGTGGGATAAGCGACCCACTGACGGGCGGAATCCTCGGATGAGGATGGGGAAGGCGACCGATGGCGGCGCTTCCGGGAATGCCTCGAAGAGGCAGAGGAGTGGCAGTACCGACTCCCGGAGCGAGACCCACTGGACTTCCGACGACGACGCGGAGAGTCGCCCCTCGAATCGTCCGTCGAAAGCCCCGCAGACCTCAACTTCCAGGGCTTGGACACCTTACCTACCAACAACTTCTTCTTGCGCTCCCGCAAGGCTTTGGACATGAGCGACTGGCAGTCGACACAGTCTTCCGTGTCATGGACCTCCCCGAGGCACCAGAGGCAGGCGTCGTGCGAGTCCGTCACCGACATCTTGGACCCACAGTCCCCGCATTTCTTAAAGCCTGGACGTGGGGTGGAAGAGGAGGTAGACATCTTCACGAAGGACAAACTTCACAAAACGAACAGGTTTGAAGAACCGAAAAACAACAGAAACTCCAGAGAATCGAGGCGCGCCGAGATTCCCGAAGCAAACACGTTCGTGGAAAAAACGGAACTGAGGCTAGGGGCGTCGTGCATCCTACTTATAACATCTGGTGACGTCGGCCGTCGGAGGAGGTCCTCGAGGGCGTTGTATCGACGTCATCGACGCAGGACACAGACGCCGAAAGATTTTCCGAAGCAGCACAGCTGTGGTGATTATTATCATAGATATAGAATACGTCGGAGGACCCAATCCCCTTAAACAACAGTTACAGGTAAGTAACTTGTTCCTTCTCGAGCATGGGGTCTGGCATGGATTCACATGCTCATGAATACAAGAATACATAGCAGTACACACATGCACAACCACGGGAGGTGGCAAGGCTTAACATTAAGCATTTCATCAACTCAACATTAAGCAACTCTTACCTCCTCACCTGGCCCACCTTCAGGCGAACAGGTTGCGCAGCACTGCCTGGCCGACCCTGGACTCCTCCCTGGAATCCCAGTCGACGCAGTAGAATCTCGTGAAGGTGTGCGTCGACCTCCACGTAGCAGCCCTGCAGATGTCCAGCAGGGGCACACCAGACAAGAACGCCGTGGTCGCAGCAATTGCTCTGGTCGAATAGGCTCTTGGACGGCCGGGCAACGGTCGGTTTGCCAACCGCTGACAGTGCATGATGCAGCCGGAGAGCCATCTGGAAGCCTTTGAGAGGGCCTTCCCTTGGTTCACAGGTCCAAAGTTCACAAACAGTTGTGATGTTTTCCGAAAACTCTTTGTGCGGTCCACGTAGAACTTCAGCGCTATAGCTACATCCAGCAAGTGCAAAGTCCCCTCAGCCGGCGACGAAGGCGACGGGAAGAAAACAGGTAACACCAATGGCTCGTTGAGATGGAAGTCCGACGGCACCTTGGACATGAAGGATGGGTGTGTCCTCAGCACCATCCTCGTCTCGTGTAAAGTCAGGTATGGAGGTTTACAGGAAAGGGCCTGGATCTCTCCCACTCGTCATGCGGAGGTGATGGCCACAAGAAACGCTGTCTTCCACGACAGGAACTTCAACGGTGCCGAATGCAGAGGCTCGAATGGCGGCCCCATGAGCCTGGTCAGCACCACATTGAGCTCCCACGCCGGGGCCAGAGCCTTTACTGGCAGGAACGATGGGAACAGACATTTCATGAACTCCTTCACCAGGCGATGGGACCATAGCAACGAGCGCCCCCGGCGTTCTGGTGTACTGGGAGATAGCCGCCAGATGGATCTTGATGGAGGCATGCGCCAGCCCTGCCTTGGCCAGCGATAGCAAGTACGGCAGCACTTTAGGGGCCGTAATCCGCAGAGGGGTAATCCTCTGTGCATGGCACCAGACAGAGAACCTCTTCCATTTGTGTCCATAGCACTTGAGAGTCGAGGACGCCCTGGCCTTTGCAAGTACCTCCTTGCAGTCCGCCGGGATATCGTACCCTCCGAACTCTAGTGCTGCAGGAGCCAGGCCTGCAGGTTCAGCGATCCACGTTCGTGGTGGCGGATGGCTCCTCCTTCTCTGGTGAGAAGATCCGCGTCCGTCAGCAGTTTGACTGGGGGTGGGGGGGACACTGACATGTCCAGAAGGTCCGGGAACCAAATCTGCCTCGGCCACGCCGGTGCGACAAGGATCATCCTGCACTGGGACCGTCTGAGTTGACTGATGAGTCTCAGCAGCAATGGCAACGGCGGGAACGTATACAGGAATAGGCCGTCCCAGAGGAATGAGAAGGCATTGCCCATGCTCCCCGGCTTGGGAAACCTGCTGGCGAACCTGTGGCACTTTGTGTTTGTCGCCGTCGCGAATAGCTAAATCTGGGGATTGCCCCATCGTCGGAACAGATGATCCACTTGATCCTGCCACAGCTCCCACTCGTGGCACGAGCGCAGCTCCCTGCTGAGTCAGCAATGGTGTTCTTTATTCCTGCCAGATGGAAGGGTACCAGAAACATCCCCTGGGCGACGGCCCAGTGCCACAGATCCTGCGCTTCCTTGGATAGGGCTGGGGATCTGGTGCCCCCCTGCTTCCGGATGTAGAACATCGTGGTGGTGTTGTCAGTGAAGATCCTTATCACCTTGCCCTTGAGGGATGGAAGGAACGACCTGAGGGCCCAGAACACGGCTTGGAGCTCCAGGACATTGATGTGCAGAGACCTCTCCTCCGGGAGCCAAAGGCCGCTTGCGTGGAGATCTCTGGTGTGCGCTCCTCATCGCTCCAGGGAGGCGTCCGACATCACTGTTTCCTGATGTGCCGGGGTCTGGAAGTCCATGCCCGCCGCTAGATGCGCGCAGGTGCCCCACCACCGGATCGCTTGGCGGAAAGTCTCGTTGAGTGAGATCCTGTCCTCGAAACTGGCTGCCGCTTTCCTCCAACGGGCGTCGAGGAACTCCTGCAGTGGTGGCATCCGCAGCCTGCATAGGCGCACGAGGAAGATGCATGATGACATCATGCCCAGTATGGACTTGATGGACCTCACCCTGGCCACCTGCATGGTTGACAGCCGTTGCACCTTGCCCAAGATGGCCTTCGTCCTTTCCTCCTATGGGGAGGCCAATCGCGCCAATATGTCGAGTCTGGCTCCCAGGAACAGAGCGACTTGCGATGGTATCAAGTGGGATTTCGCCAAGTTGATCGAGAATTCCAGATCCGTGAGCAGTTGGACGGTCTTTGCTGCCAGTCATCCAGGTAGGGGTAGACGTGAATCCCCTGCAGGCGCAGCAGCACCGCCACTGGTGCCAGGCACTTGGCGAATACCCCGGGCGCCAACTTCAATCCAAAGGGAAGGGCTTTGAACTGATAGTGCCACGAACCGTAGGAATTTGCGATGTCCCTTTAGGATGGGGATGTAGGCATCCTCCAAGTCCAGTGAAAATAGGAAATCGCCTCCATCCAGCTGTCCCAGCACGTGCTGGAGGGTGACCATCTGGAATTTTTGAGACTTGATGTACTTTTTTTAGACGATGAAGGTCCAGGATGGGTCGCCAACCGCCGATCTTCTTCCAGACGAGGAAGTATCGCAAGTATACTCCGGAGTCCCGGAGCCTTTTTGCGACGAGTTCTATGGCGCCCTTCCTTAGCATCGCTCGTACCTCCAGAAGCAGTTGCGGGATGTGGTTTTCCCTCCTGGCCACGGGTGGTATACCGGGACACTATCTCTGAAATTCCAGGGTGTGCCCGCGGGCCAGGGCATCTAGCACACAACGGTCGGTGGAGATGGACTCCCACACGTTGACGAATTTCGCCAGGCGACCTCCCACTGGGGTGCTTGGGTGGGGGCCCAAAGCCACGGCCGGTTCAGTCCTGCTTTGCCGCTGTCTAACCGCCTTGGCAACGACGACGAGATCCTCCTTTCTTGCTGCGTCCTCTGTAGGCTTCCTGCGACGAGGAGCAGGCCGCTTGGCGGTATGACGAGGAACCGCCGCTCATTCCTTTGGAGGCACCTTGCTTGCCTCTGGAGTTCCGAAAGGATGGCCGTTGTTGAAGAACACCCAAGGCCCGAGCCGTCTCGGTGTCCGCCTTCAAGGCCTGCAGTGACTCGTCCACTGTCTTGCCGAACAGGTTGTTCCCGTTGAAGGGCATGTCCAGAACCCTAGTCTGCACATCCTGGCGGAAGTCGGTGGCCTTGAGCCAACCGCGCCGACGAAGGCAAATGCTGTTGCTCATCTGACAAAAGCCGGTGTCCGCGATGTCTGTGGCCACCATAATGGCATGGTCCGATGCCACCTCGCCTTCCTGTAGGATTTCCAGGGCCTCAGCCCTCTTGTCGTCCAGGAAGAAGTCCAGCAGGGGAGCGATCTGAAACCACAGCTCCCTGTCGTAGCGTGCCACAATCGCGAGGGCATTGGCCGCTTTAATAGTCGCCGCCGACGAGATGACCCACCGTCCTATGCTGTCCAGTTTCTTCCCCTCGCCGTCTGGCAGGGAAGTTGAGGTTGAAGCCGTCGCCCCGCCACCTTCTTCTTGGCCGCCGCAGAGACGACCGAATCCTGGGATGGCTGTGCCCTAAGGCACATGGGGCGGGTTACGGGACTCAGTACTTCTTCTCGTACCGGTCCCTCTTAGCAGGAGCTGTGGACGGGTTTTTCAGGAGCAACAGCCCCTATTCCCAGATGTCGTCCAGTAATGGAACTGAGAGGTCAGTCTTCCTCTTGGCCTCCCGCCGTTGGTAGAGGAAACCTTCCTTCTTCTGCTCTTTGGGGCAGAGCTGGAAGAGCTCAAATGCCCTGGCGATCATGGTGTTGATGGAGCCAATTTCGTCAGGAGGGGAGGCCCGAGTGGGTGGTGATGGAAGGTCCATTCTGTCATCATCCGTCCCCACTGTCTGTGTTCCCGTCTCGTCCCTCGGAAGAGGGGAAGGAGGTGAAGGCTGGAAAGGAGGAGGGCCATGAGTTCTCCTCCGCTTGCTTGGCGGGCTTCCCGACGGTCCAGGCTCTGCTGGATCGTCCGCTGGGGGTAAAAGCAACCTTGGCCTTATCTCTGTACACAAGGCCTGAATAGCCATCAAGATCGCTCCCGAGTTGTCTTGTGGCATAGGCACCGGTTGCGACGGGAGGGACGGTTGGAGAGTAGGATTCTCCGACCCCTCATGGCCCGCGGTTCCTCGGTACCGCCATCGCTTTCTTCGTCCGCCTCGTCGGGATCCCTCCCATAGGACCAGACCTCCTCAAACTTCTTGTCAGGATATTTGCGACGCCAGCCAGCTCATCTTCAGAGGTGGTATCTGTAATGGCCACCGGGCCCCCCTTTCTTTCTCTGCCAGGGGTTTCATGGGGGTCTTATCGATAGGCTGAAAAGAGGATTTGCTCTGCGGTGGCAGGGGATCTCTAGGCCCAGAGGTCGTCTCCACTGGGGTAGACTCTGCAGGCTTCACAAGGGCCGCCACGACTCCCTCGATCGAGGCCTTAGCCGGGTGAATCGGGGCCTTCGCGACCTTGGGCGCGCCTGAGGCCTTCACCTTGGGGGGAGGGTCACCGCCTTGCTCCCCCTCGGCTGTCTCCGTCGGGATCGACCAGGACTTCTCCCAAAGCTTACCCGGGTTCTCCGATTTCCTCTTCCCCGAGCCAGAGCGTTGGCTCGTGGTTGATGGCGTCGGTGATAATGCACCCTGCCTGGCAGCCGAGGAGCCCGACCGATCGGCGCTACCGGTGCCTGCGGACTTGCGGTGCTTTACTTTTTGTTGGGCCTCCGTAGCCGGAGCGCCCTTACAGGTCTTAGAAGACCGCTCAGACTTCTTCCTCTTCTCACCTGCTGCTGGGCTCTTCCCCTCCAGCCAGTTGGCGAGTCGAGTACGACCATCCTTCATTGTCCATTTGGACATGTTCTTACAAAGCACAGTCCTTCTCCACGTGCGATTTGTCGTAAAGGCTGTAGAGGTACCGAAAGTGCTCACCCTCAAAGACGTTCGGTAGCCCGCATCCAGGGCAGCCCCTGAACAGCTTGGGTCCAGCAGGCGTCATGCTTCCTTTGTCCTGGACCATGACCACGCGGGGTAGGCCTCAAAGATCGTCTGGAATCCTCAGAGAAGTGGAAACTTGACGAAAAGATGCCCTTGAGGGGCGTAGAAAGTTCGGAAACGGGTCCCCGTTGATCAGAAGTAGAATCGGTGGAGCTTGAGGCTCTATTGACCGAAAATATAAGAGTAAATTCTTTGAAAAAACGCAAAACGCAGTAAAAGCTCGAGATCTAAAGCACGAGGACTCCCACCACTTGAACGTGTGGTAAAAATCCGAAGATGGCTGCCAGGGGAGGGGCTTAGGTAGAGGGCAGTCATTGGCTGGGGGAATTATGACCCAGAGACCAGTGATTGGTTATTTGTAGAAAGACAGTTCAGAAACGAAACTGATTTTTTCTTTACTGAGGATACCCAGCCCGACGACGGAATATTCATGAGCATGCGAATCCATGCCAGACCCCATGCTGGAGAACATTATTTCCATTTTGTCCGGGTTCAGTTTGAGGTTGTTTGTTGTCATCCAGTTGTATATGTCTGAGACAGTTGTTGAGGCTGTTTTGTTCCTGAGTCATGATCATGTTCACAATCAGTTGTGCTAGGGGGGGACATGCAGATGTTGAAGAGTAGGGGGAGAGGCTGTGTCCCTGTGGAACTCCGCAGGAGATGTGTTTGGTGTTTGACGTGAAAGGTGGTTAGTAGGTCCTTTCGGTTCGATTTGTGAGGAATCAGGTAAGCCACCTTAGTGCAGATTCATTTTAGTTTTGTGTAGCTTATTGAGTCGAATGCCGCAGATATGTTCAATAGTATGAGGGCAGATTGGGCGCTGTTGTCTGCATTTATTTTTTAGGTTGTCCCATATTGATAGGAGTGCCGATTCTGTTCCTCTCATTGGTCTGAAGCCAACTTGCAAGTGGTTGTTTAATCCGTTTGTTTCAACGTATTTAAGTCGGATCTTGTATATATGGTCCTCCAGGCTCTTCGCTGGGTAGGACAAGTTGGATATGGGTCTCTAATTGCTTGGTTCTTCTGCACTATGATTCCTTTTTTACCAGTGGTTTGATGTATGCTGATATGAAGGAGGTTTGTACGATTTCTGTTTAAGTGATGTGTTCATTATGTTCCAGAAGTGTGCCGATGGGATTTTGTGGTTGAGAATTTCTTTTGACAATGTCCGGGGGGCAAGGGTCACTTGGGGATCCGGCGAGGTTGGTCCTTGATAAGTGTGGAGAAGAATTCTTCGGTGTTTCTAGGCGGGTGAGTCTTGCTGTAGTCGGTCTTTTCGCCCGTTGTCTGTGGTTCAACGGTTATGAATGTATTTGCACGGTTTGTGTTGATGGTGTGTTGGCTTGTTGCTATTTTTGATCTTAATTGGTGATGCTTGTGTCGGGATGACTACTTTCTTTCATGAAGGTTTTTTTTTTATCTCTGATGATTCTGAAGAGTTCTTTCTGTGGGGTGTTTGCCGATTCGATTCTTATAGCATAGTATTTTTTATTTGCTTCGAGTACTATTGATTTGGATAGTCTGAGTTGTCTTTGGTATTTTATTTAGTCCTGGCGGTTGTACTGTTCCCTCCATATTTTTTCAATTTTGCAGTTGTTTTTTTAGTTCTTTCAACTCTTCTGTTAATCATTTTGCAGCAAGTTTTTTTGGTGTGGCTTTGAAAAGGTTTTGCTGGTGCCAGGCAGTCTAAGTCCTCGAAAATCCAAATGCTGAGTGTGTTTTCCGCTAGGTCTGTTTTTTTTTTAGATTGGCTCTGTGGTGTTAGGTTTGGTCGTTTCTAGCAAATCGTTACGGACTCCAGGTCTAGGCTCTTTCAATTTCTTTTCTTGGTGATGTGTAGTATTTCCTTCCCAGCCGGTAAACGGGCTTGGAGTTGGGTTTTGATGTAGAATGGTAGTGGTCGTTCCATAGCATTGTTGTAGGTGGCGCGGATGCGCATCGTCCTTCTCTGCAGAAAAATGAGTCCACAGTGTGTCCAGCGTAGTGGGTGGATCCATTTACTATTTGCTTGAAGTGCAGTGTTTCCAGGAGTAAGCAGAGAGAGTTTTCCGAGGTTTCCTTTTCTTTTTAAAACCAGATGTTGAAGTCACCCAGTATGACTAAGTTGTCGCAAGGTTTGGGTTAGGACGGTGGTCTATAGATTAGGAGGAACACTGTTGGCTTGGTAGTTGAGTTTTATCTTGATGAGGAGGGATTCAAAGTCTTCGAGGTTGGTTGAGGGGAATGGTGCAGCTCAAATTTGCTCTATGTGTATCATTGTGATTTCACCTCCTCTTTAGTTTTCTCTGTTGGCGTGTATTAATTTGAAGTTGTCCGGTATGCCTTCATGCGCAGTGGATTTGTAGTTGTCAGATAGCTAGGTTTCCGCACGAAAGAGTACCTCTGTGCCTCCTTCGCTTAGGAAGTCATGGATGTCTGTTAAGTGTTTTGCCATGGATCTAACGTTGAGCAAGCTGCAGTGTAGTTTGTGTAACTTCCCTTTTGGGTTGTAGTTTCTTTTGTCAGTCAGAGTTGGTGTGGTGTGGGTCCGGTTTCCTTTGCTTGGCGATTCCATCCTGGTTGTGCCTGTTTTGGAGGCGTTTTTCTGGGGTGGTCCATCTCTTGGTTGAGTAGTCTGATTAGATTGATGGCAGCGTTGTTTGGTTTTGGTTGTTCTGGTGGGTGAGTTGTGTTGGTGCCCGTCCTTTGCTCCAGTCTTTGGTGATGTAGGGAGTGATGAATGTAACAGATTCAAGTCTTTCCGATTCTTGTGGGTGTATACTCAATGGTGTTCTCTGGGTTGGGGTGGTTTGTTTTGTGGGGTGCTGGGTTTCGGCATCCCTATGGGGTCTGTATTTGTTTCGCTTCTTCCCTGTGGGTTTGTTGCCAGTTGTCTGTTTTCACTTGCAAAGGAGCCGTATGTGGAGAGGTAGCGAGAGATGTAGTCTGTGTTTGCTCTCTTCTTTGTCTGTCTCCTTAGTCTATTTGGTATTGTCTTCAACAGGTTTTTAGGAGTTTTGAAATCTTGCTGATCGGTACCTTCCATGGCGGCTAGAGTGTCCTCCTTATTCTGTTTCCCGTTCTAGTTTCTTTGTCTTTCTTGTGGCGAGGCAGGTTGTCTGAGTTGTGGTTTACATTTCTTGGAGCAGGAGTCCTTTCTGATGAGGTTGTGGAACCAGGGGTGGGAGCCTTACTGGTTCAGTCGTTTACTGGTTTGGTGATTTATTGGGGATCTTTGTGCAGGGGAATTTGGAGCAGCCTGCTCTTAGGTCCAGCTTGGAGAAGTGCTGCGGTTCCTTGATATCTGTGAGTATGTTGTCGAAGGTGGGCGTGGGGTGCCGCTCGCATTTGACTGCTTTGTTGGACAAATTTATATCCGAACAAATGCACACTTGGTCTGGTCTCTTAGGTTTTCTTAGTAATAACCAGGGCATGGGAGCTTGAGCTAACTCTAGGAATTCTGCCTACTCCAATTTACAAAGCTCTTCCTTCATTTTCGAGCATGGGTAGAAAGGTATGCAGCAGTGTTTGAGTGCAACCAGCTGGACAGTTTTGTTGTTGTTCAGACAGATTTTAAGTGAGCGCAAGCTGCCTATCCCATTGAATAGGTCTTTGAATTCAGTCAGGAGGTCTTCTATTGAGCAAGCAGACAGGTTTTCAGGTTGCATTAAAAGTGTTGAAGGTCAGAGATCTCTCATATGTATGCAGTGTGGGAGTTCCTTAAGGGGAAAGCTTGAACAATGAATCTTCGACCTCTAGCAGTGATTATTTGTAAGGTGGAGTCTAATAGGATTTTGCCCGAGGACCGCACACATCTAGTAGGTCTGTGTGCAGCTTTGAGATTGGATAAACACAGTGGAGAATTGCCATGTAGTGCTTTAGGGATGAGAATTAGTGATTTCAATTTACAACACTCTTTCATGCTAGGTCTGCGAAGAGACTCAAGATTAATTGGACATGTCCCTAACACTTGATGTTTAAGATCAATATGAATTTTGAAGGACATGGAATTTGATTGAAGATGCACTGGGACCGTGAAGAATAGAGATGCAGTAGTCAATATTTGGGACAATGAAAGCGTGAATCACTAATCGAAGACTGGAGGGAGAGGGCTTTTTTTTTATACTAGAACGATATTTCAGAGTAGAGTATTTGGAGGAGAGTGTTCAATCAATAGGGATTATATGACAATGAAGTGTACAAAATTATTCCAAGCCTTTGGAGTTCAAGGCATTGAATACGGTGGTCCTATATGATTGGGTCTCGCATTTAGAATTTAATGAGGAGAGAGTTAAGGATCCAATTGTAGGGAATCTGCTCTGGATTTATTTAGGGAGATCTTGTTCACGCTCATCCATAACCGAATTTGCACTATTGTGGATGACGTGTTTGAGTTGGGAGGATCCGTCTCATGCCATGGTGCTATAGATTTGAAATGTCATCAGCATAAACGTGGTTTCCTATGCCAGCAGCTTTCAGAATATTTGCTAAGGGAAGTAAGTATGTTTTTGCAGGAATGGAAGTATTTCTGTGGAACTCCACAGCTGTAGGGGATGGCAGGAACAGGAAAAGGACTTAGGTAAACCCCTGGGAATTGGTTTCAAGCTAAACTAATTGAACCATTTAAGGGATTTAAGTGACACATGGATTACTTCTGAGAGCCGATCCAAGAGGAAGCAGTGATCTATAGTGTAAAATGCAATGGATAGAAGACTGAACAGCAGGGCATCTTCATTAGTCTACAATTCGCCAGAGGTCTATGATTTTCACAAGAAATGGGATGATAGGAACATTATGGTGCTGGCTGAGTCCTTAGGATCAAAAGTGGGTTTCTTCTATCTTGGTTTCACTTTGCCTGTGGCCTTGTCTAAGGCCTCTCCTAGACACCCCATCTGGGTACTCACTGGATACGGTCTTTGACACTTTGCCCAGGGCATGCATATGGCCATGATTCAGACTTCTCCATAAGCACCACTGGGCATTTACCCAGATGCCTCTGGCCAAGATCAGTGGCAACTGTGATGGGACATGGCTCCTCGCAGGTATCCATGTGGCCACTATGCATGTCCTCTGGCCATGCCTTGTTGCCATTATGCTTGTTGAATGCCCTGTCGCCAATCATTAGGCACACACAAACCACCACGTGTCCATTGGGCATGTCCAAGGCCGACCTGAGCTAGCTGGCTGCTGTTGCCACTGTTATACAAAAGGGGTCCTGGCTAGGCTCACTGTAACTGTGTACTGTGCCTACATGTTATCTGTAAAATAAGTCCTGTCATTATACAAAAAAAAGAAAAAAACATATTCTATGTTCAACAAATCCAGTCAATTTGACTGGACTGTATGTGTATTATGTACAAAATTGTAAATTGACAAGTGTCGCTGATTATATTTTTTACTATCACAAATGAACGTGTATTAAAAATCTTGGGGCCAAGAATCCTTTTAACCCTCAAAAACTGAAATCTAAAGGTTTCTCCTAATTGTGTAGGTATCTAGCTACCAAAGTGTGTTTATTCTCTCACCTTGATTATTGTGCTATTGCCACTGGGCATATCCAGGGACCACTGTCAGGGGCACTTACTTTGACCAATGCCAGGAAACCCTGAAGCCACCCTGCGGTGCCCAATTGCATGCAGGCAAGCCAAGGGGCCATTGTGCACAAGGATCGAGGGCATCGTCTTCATCTAACGCCCAGGCACTTCTAATCCATGCAGAGCAGTCACTGACAATTGCCTGTAGTTTTGCTCAGAGGCTGCTTTGCCCAGAGTCAGGAATTCGAACAGGGTGAGCCAGCGTGGACAGGTCTGCATGCTTGAGATTGTTTAACAGGTTCAAGCAGGGTTTGATCCCTTTGGTGGTCCCCGTTCAACAAAGAGTATGGGAGGGGGGGGGGGGCCAGAGGTGTAGAGTATATCCATCAAACGTTTTTTCATTGTGGTGTCACAGGACCCCACACAAATCAGCAAGCCTCAGTGATGGCTGTTTAGAAACATTTCCTGGACCGTAAATCAATCAGAATAGCTGTTTTTTAGTGAGTCGATATGGTTGCATCTTACTAAAATTGCCCGAATTGGCATATCTTGACTCAAAACCAGGACTTAAACCAAGATATCTGTATCAGGATTCTCCTCACTTATAGTTTAATTAGAAAAATGGAACCTTGAACTTATATTCATATGATCAAAGGATTGCTAGTCAGGTCAGGTGCAAGCTTCTTACGTAGGTTTGGTGCACATCCGTCCACAGTTTTTGCTTCAGATGAGAGCAAAAACTCAAATATGAGAATTTGCAATTGAGACAAGTTTTGGGAACCTGCCTCTATAACATTGGGTCAAGTCAATTTCTATTTACTACAAATATACAATATTCCACTAAACTAGGTGCTTTTTGCATGGCTTTTCATCCCTGTAATGTTAATGACACAAAACAACATTTTTCCCAGTGAACGTCCAATGCAAATAGTGTTTAGTTGTACAGCCATGCTGCACATATAACCCATAAAGTTTATTCTAATATTCAGCAAGAAAATGACAAGTCAAAGTCCATACTATGTATTATGTGTTAGGCAGAAACCTGTGCAGTTCCCTTAGGGACCACTGCAAAAGGCTTAAGACTACAGGTGCTGGCAGTAAACCCAATTGGTAGCAGTCTGTACCACCCAGATTTACCTGGTAGCTGTGGCTGAGCAGTCAGACTTCTCTCAAGAAGAGTTAGGCAGTATATAGAGTATACACATTAGGTACCAAAATACAGTAGCACAAGCAAACACTGACCAGAGCTTTGGTATAAAAGTATATAATTATTTATTTAAAAACACACTTGTAAAAATACACTAACACTAATATGGCAAGCACGTTCAAAAGACAGTCACTATCAATATATTTACATCCCTGATTACTTATTAAACAAGTCTTAGTTAAAACACCACTTATTTGCAACAAAGGTGAGCGCTTAACCGAAGATGGCACTCCAATAAGTTAGTTAAAAAGGGAGGGAAAAGGCAGAATTAGGAAAGCACGCAATACCAACACTTTTAAAAGAACCACAGCAAGGCAAGAAAGGCAGAGTCTACTGTAGAGCAAGAAAGTTCCTAGGCCAGGCCCACTCTTGGAGGGAGCAAGGCGGAATGATCACACAGCTGAATTATACTTTCAGGAGTCTTTGCAGAAAGTTCAAAAAGGAGTTGGATCAGTTCAGAAAAAGTTAGTTAACAGGTCCCAGGTCACCCCAGGATAGAGAGTCAAGGATTTACGGGACACCTTGAACAGTCTGTTGCAAGGGAGACCAGGCGGAACACAGTACCTGAAATGGTGAGAAAGCTCCAGCGGGGGCAGTTGTTCCTGGCAGTGGGTGCAAGTCGGTGCTTCGTCCAGGGGAAGAGGAGATCTCGACGTGGAGGAAAGCTGGAGGTCGTTGCACTGCCAGGGAAGAAACCAGCCGCAGAGTTTCTCGGTTAAAAGATACTACCCTTTTATTTGCGTCAGTGGTGAAGCGTGGCTATCCGGGCGTCGGGGTGCTTGGCACGGGCGATTCGACCACAAGACGATCCAGGAAGGCGAAAAAGAAGGCGAACTGGTTATCACCACCAGTTCAAAGGAAGAAGACTCTCCGGGATGAAGATCTTCTCTCTCGTCGGGAAGTGGTGAGGCGGTTCAGCAGGGCTCCATCGGTGCAGTCGTCGTTGCAGGTCGGCTCAGCTTCTCCCTCTTCAGATTCTTTGGTCCTGTGGCGACTTCTGAAGTTCCAGTCCCCAAAGCCCTGCTTTTATGCAGAAAACCCCCATTCATCAGTCCTAACTGTCACTCAAACATGCTAAGTGGTGAGCCGGGCGGCTCACCACTGGGCCAATCACACAAGAGTGTGACTTGAGTTGCTGAGGCAACTCAGTCTAGGGTGCCTAAACAGTAGTCAGTCCCAGGGTATGGAGTCTATGTTTGGGGGTCACTATGACACCCCTGTGTTACTGCACGGAGGGTGATGTGTAACACACCTACCAAAAACATATGAAACCCTATGGAGTAAAAGACCCCATAGCCCATAAAACACATTCAAAGTCAAAAGAACACCTCAAATCATGTCTAAGAGTGGGAGTAAAAGAGTCTCACTCTTAGCAGGAGAAAAAAATAAACCCCAAAAATCCAGCAAAGCTGCTGGGGGACTCACTAGGTTTGGAAAATTAGCCTTAACAGAGAATTCTCCCTAACATTATGCACATTGAGTTACATTTAATGATACATTACTAAGTTCCTATTAAGCGAAAAGTACATTAGAATAGTAGTGTTTTGTTAAGTTTTTATTTTTTTATTTTTTTTTGTTACAAGCAGGTCACTTTAAACAGTCAATGCAGCTGGAATGTTTAAAAACCTGATTTGTGTTCAACACAGCTCAGTTCTCAAGGCAGAGTGTTTAGAGATCTTTAGAGGTCAGTTTTGTGGTAAAACAGACATACCATTAATCAGTAAATAATACATCAGTTGAGCTGAATAGAGACAGCTGTGGGTATGCAGAGCATACGTTGCAATCTTAAAAATGAAAGAAATTAAAACCCATACATTTCAAAAGCCCATTTCCATGGAACTTCACAGTTTATGATGGACACCGGGTCAAAAAGCCATAGGCCTGCACCTTTATTAAAATAATGCTTCAACCCTGACATCTATGACATAGACACAGCAATAAACCATCATCTATTGTGTGTCTGCTTCATGATCTGGGATCCACAAACATATGTTCAGCACATGTTCCTGTTAATGTTGAACTCCCAGAAACATGCAATGCACAGCATTTGAAAGACTAAGTCAATGGATTCATTTGAAGAGCACCAAAATGAAATCATCATCACATTTGAGCCCTTTGCTGGATACAAAAAAGAGATATAACTGAATTCATCAAAGTACTCCACATAATCTGCATATAAACATGCTATATTAATATGTTTGAATTATTAATACATTTACCTATTTCAATACATTTTGAAGAAAACCTATTGCATGGCCTGTCCAATCAGAAAATGCCACTTCAAATGATGCAGGGTGGAGTTTTTCAAGTATTTAAGGTCAAACAAAATGGAATTTAGGAGGGTTCTTGGAGAAACCCGCAGATTAATTGTTTGATGGGAAAAGTGCTCATTGGGTTTTTCATCTGGATGTAAATCTTCCTTAAGAAGGTCTTTTCCAGAGGGAGCCAAATGCAGAACCATTTCCCAAGACAGGACCATCAAGCCTGAGAGGGAATTCAAAAGCAGGGCACAGATTGGGAGCAAAGATCACCTGGTGGCACTGCCTGTACCTGGCGATGTTCCCATCAGGCCTGGGCATTTAAAACACTCAAATTGTAATTGGTTATTTATAACGCGCTTAATACCCAGAGGTTTAGAAGCATGGACCCGGGGATTGCTTCCAAGGTGAGCGCGTTGCCCCTGAGCTATCCTCCCGGCCAAATCAAATGTAAGTTGCAAAATAACAATAAGTGTGGTATTTGTATGAAAAGTGTATTTCTCTAAACTATGTCACACAATAAATAAATAGCAAAATAATGTTAAGTGACTAGTCTGTGTAATTGCCCTCAGTAATGCTATGAATGAGCAGTAAACAGAAACCGTAGACAAATACAAGAACAGGAACATTGGTATTGACTTGATGTCCTGTTATTCAAGAATGGTTTTAATTCAGTGTTTTTTTAAATGGATCTCAAAAAGGGTTACCACTTTTAATAACATTTATTTTAGGCCTTTGGGAATAGTTGCTTTGCTTCCCCCCCCCTTTGTTTTCACACTTTAGTTGATAGATTAAGCATCTTTGGGGATAAGGATAAACCCTCTAACCCTCAAACCTAGATGCACATGACAGAGGTCATCAGGTACTTATTAGCTAACCGGCACACCACTGTACTTTCTCAAGGGCTTGCACACCTTGCTCTTCCTGATGGCTAGATGTAGCGTGTTTTACGCTAGACAGGCTCAACACTGATCCGGAGGCTTGCTTTTTTTAGTGGAACTATGCTTTCGTCAAGTGAAGAAACAATTATTAGGGTGTACAGTACACCCTTGGATGTGTTATTGTAGCTAAAGCCATTGTTGAGGCCAGACTTTATTATGACAATTCCCTGTAGATGGGGGGGTGAGGGGGCACTAAAACCATGATCCAAAAAATGCAAATCCTTCACAAGAGCAGTCACTAATTCACCATATGGTAGTCATGTTACAACTACACAGTATCAGCGGCACTGGCTCTCAGCCAGGCTCGGAATATTAAGGTAGCCACTATGTTTCTCCAAAGTATATTTGGTATACTACCCAACTATTTATCCAAGAGATGTATACGCTACCAAACATAAAATCATTTTTTTTCTGAGAATATACTCTTGGTAGTGACAGCCAGCTTGAATTTCTCCTCTGCAGGACAAAAGAGTATCTCATTCCTAAATCTCAAATTGTGCAGTAGCCTTCCTGAACATCTGAGAACAATATAGGAACTAATTGATTTTAAAAAAGTTATCTAAGACATTTCTTTTGTTGTCATTGTTTATATAGTAATGTTACAGAGACAGCATTGTTTTTCACTTAGTTTTCCAGTTTTATTTGTTAATTCTAGTGCTAGGCTCCGACACCCATGCCTAATTAGCGCTGTGTAAGAAAATATAACCTAACATAGCTTAGTATCCCAACTTTATCAATTGCATGGTTAAGTGGATGGCGTAAAGGGACTTATTTCCCAGCTTGTGTTCTAGGATATCTAAAAGGCATGTGTAGATGTGTAGGCGCCAATATTTTGTTGTCGTTTGGCATGCACTTTGCTGCATGCACGCTGCTAAGTTTTGATCACCCATACTAAGGTCAGGTACCCTTACGCATTACATTTTTCAGGGCTTCTATATACATATTTGTGGCCAATTTACTCCAATATTTATCTTTCACCACCCCTTTCGCATTGCATTTTGCTTTTTTCAATAAACTAAGCTCATTTACAAACTTACCAGAAGATTTCATATTTCTTGTTGCAAAGGTAGCCTCAATGAAGCCTACACAAGTGCAAGCTTAGGTTCCCAAATTATACCAATGTATGCCTCCAGAGCACACATACAGCATGCTCATGAGATGTATGTTTTGTCTGTCTCCTACCCATGCTCAAGTGTGCAGGAATGGACGGTGAAGGTTTTGATATTTGAACTCTCTGCAAATGAGATCATCCCCTTGTGCACCCTGACCCCAATCTATGGGAAAAGTCCAGCGCCTAGTTTAAAACAACGATTGCCAAAGCCAAGAGTTTGGGCTTTTCCAGTTCATTGCTGTTGGGGAGAATTCTCTTATAAGGCTAATTTCCCAAACCTAGTGAGTCCGCCAGCAGCTTTGCTGGATTTTTGGGGTTTGTTTTTTTTCTCCTGCTAAGAGTGAGACTCTTTTCCTCCCACTCTTAGACATGATTTGAGGTATGTCTGTGACTTTGGGTGTGCTTATGGGCTATGGGGTCTTTTAAACCATAGGGTACCATCTGTTTTTTGTGTATGTGTTACACAGCACCCTCAGTGCAGTAACACAGGGGTGTCATAGCGGCCCCCAAACATAGACTCCATACCCTGGGACTGACTGTCTCCCAGGGCATGTAAAGTCACCATTGACTTTACTAGTCCAAAATTGTGAACAGAACCAGTACAAACCATCATATTGTGGAAGTACTGGAAAGGGTTAATTCGATTGCCCCTGGGTCTGTTTCCAAGGGGGCACTGTCCAGTCCCCCCTTGTCGAGTTTCTGGCTGGTGGCAGTGGTTACCACGCAAAATATTTCACCGGAATATTTCCTATGGGATTTTCCCATTGATTTTAAACGCACCACTTTTTGGTGCAATGTTAAAGATACCGCCGGCTTATTTATTTAATATTAAATCACTGGTTGGGTCTTTTTGCCAGAACTCTTTTCTAAAATGGCGTTCGTGTCCGTCTCTGTAACTCCAACCAAGGTCAGGCCCTTTGTTCCACTTTTTGGCGGGCTTCTCCACAGAAGCCCTCCAACTGGTGCCATTCTGTCTGGGTTCCACAGGATGTGTAGGTGGGGGAATTGGCACCCTGGACTGCGTTGCCTTAGCAACCCAAGTGGCACTCTGTTATGATGATCTGCTCTGCTGCAACAACCTCACCACTTTCCCGACGACAAGAGAAGATCTTCTGCTGAAAGAGACTTCTTCCTTTGAGCTGGTGGGATCAACCAGTTCGCCATTTCGCCTTCCAGGACGTCTCTTGGTCGAATCACCCGTGCCAAGCACCCCAGCAGCCGGATAGCCAAGTTTCACCACTGTGACTGCGAATACCAGGAACGCACCTTTTAACCGACAAACTCTGCGGCTGTTTTCTTCCCTGGGCAGTGCAACGACTCCAAGTTTCCTCCTCAACGAGATCCTCTCTTCCCCTGGTCGAAACCACGAACTGCACCCGCTGCCAGGAACAACTGCCACCGCTGGAGCTTCCTCAACTTTAAAGGTACTGTGTTCCACCTGGCCTCCCTTTTTTCGGATAGCTAAAGGTGACCCTTAAATCCTTGGCTTTCCAACTGGGTTGGCCCCAGACCTTCTGACGTTACCTTTTGAACCAACCCAACCTCTTTTGAACATTTCTATAAAGACTTGAATGCATTTCTAAACCGTGTGATCTTGGGCACATTTCGCCTTGCACCATTCGAAGTGGCCCGGGCCTATGAACTTTGGCTCTACAGTATAATCTGCCTTCAGTAACTTGTTTTTGTCTCTTAAAAGTGTTGGGAAGTGTTTTATTTCTATGACCTGCCTTTTTCTCTCCCGTTAACCTAATTATTGGAGTGCCATCTAAGTTAAGCGCTCACCTCTGTTTTGACAAAAAGTGGTGTTTTGACTTAGACTTGTCTAGTAATTGCTAAGGGAGGTGTGAATACTTTTCCGATTGTGTTGGAACTTGCTTTTGATTTATAGTGCTAATGTATTTTCTAAAGTGTGTGTAAAATAAATAATTATATACTTTTGATAACAAGCTCTGGTCAGTGTTTGCTTGCTCTACTGTATTTTTGGCCCTATTGTGTATCCTCTGTATACTGCCTAACTCTTCTTGAGAGAGTACTGCTTACTCCTGTAGTCTTAATCTTTTTGCAGTGTTCCCCAAGGGAACTGCACAGGATTCTGCCTAACAATTGCAATTAACATTATAGGCATGACTTTTGTGTCAGCCAAAAGGAATAGGCCCAGCTCAAAGAACATGTAAGCTAAGGGCCAGTCATCCCTTGACTATCATGTGATCTGTTAGCCTCTCCTGGCTGATTTAATACTTTCAACATTTTGGATTGGTAGCTGAGGCATAAAGTCTAGAGCTCAGGCAGCCTGTTATGGATGCGTATACAAATGCCTCTGATCTCTGCACCATCCTGTATGGCACCATTAATAATGATAAAAGATACCTTCAAACCCCAATTACCTAGGGCTGTAAACAATTTCAAATAGAACAGAGTAATAACAATCACAGTTTAGTATAGGACAAACATTAAGACCATACCAGTCTGAAACAAAATACAGACTGTGAAGTTATCATGAAGCAAGACACAGACAACAAATTCACATTTATACTCAAAAAGGTGTAATCAACTTAAAGGTCAGGGTGGAGTAATGCCTAACTTGCCCTATGCTACGGTGGGATTTCCCTACCTAAAGAAAACTAAGGATAGTCTGCGTCACGATGTCCAAATCAAGTCTGTGTCCAAAATCTGCACTTACCCTCACAACTAACTGTATACAATGAGTAGGGATGGCAGCTTCAAAATGAATAGTGTTCAAAAGTTCCAAAAGAAAGTGTAGAGCCTCTTCCGACTCTTGGCTAATGATCAGCTACCCCTTGCCCAAGTTCAAAGCAGTTCACAAAGGTCTGGGGTTACCTTCCCCAAGAGTTCAAATCTTTCAGCTTTGTAAAAAATAAACAATTTCTTGGGAAACTTCCCAACTCTCTTGTCATCAGTACTCTTCACTGGTTCACAAAACAAGTCTGTTCCTTAAATTCAAAATCATATAGTCAGCCCTTAAACACAACCTTCTGTAGGAATTCCTTGGCTTAATTCGAAAGAGCCCTCGGTCTAGGACCAGTTGTCAGTGTACAGGTCACACAACCGATACCCCTTCTTATCTGCTTTACATTAATAATTGTCCATTGGCTTACTTGAACAGTTACATTTGCTTCTTTCATCAATGTTACTCTTCCAACACTTTGCCATGGCCTGGTTTGCCACCATGCACTTTGTTACACCTTGTGTATTCTGCTTGCTCTTGCCAATGCAGGCTTTCCCTTATCCTGCAATTCCTGAACTATTTGAATTGTGCTCAACAGTTGGCTTCTCCTTTCATACCCTTCTTGGGTTTTCCTTGGCTTTGCCAACATTTCTGTTTCCAACAATTCACTCTGTGGTATCTCTCACTTGCACCACCTTGTTTCCATTCCACTCATACATTTTCATAACTTGTTTCTGCTTAATGCAGCATTTAAAATGGCCGATCACTTTCAGTTTGTTCGCTTTTCCAAAAGCACTTGTTTCTGCATTCCAAAAGTGCCTATAACAATATCCCATTCATTCGGTAACTAAGAGTGCGTATGCCAAGCTCCCGGAGTGCCCTGGTATGAGTGTTTCCCTTGTATCACTCACCAGCTCCGTACAGCGGCTCCTTTTGGCTTCCTGTTTGCTCCTGGCACCACTGTGTGGCTTCTCGTGTATCTGCTCTTTTTCCGCAGAGTCCAGAGAGAGCACTGCTCGCTCTCTTGGTGTTCTGCAGCCGCTGGAGTGTCCCAGCGCCCACAGCTCCTGCTGCGTACACCCAACGAGGAGGGTTGGCAGGCCTTCAAGGCCATGTTGTGCCAGACCTCTGCCACGGCATCCCTCTCTACTGCCGAACACTGCTTTCGGCTCCCGCTCCTCAGCATCTCCAGCCAGCTTCTCTTCCACTCTTATCAGCAACCTGCTTCTGGGTTCCTTCCCGTGCTTCATTTTCTGCTGTGCAGCCAGGCTTCTTTTACCTAGTGGGATTGTTAAAGGCCCACAGGTGTGGGCCATTTAGTTTAATTGCCCGACCTTGAGGAAACCCATTAGCTGGACATGCCTAGCTATTCCAACGCTACACTTCTCACCTAAGTGAGGATGTGTCCTCATAGTTGGTCTCTTCCTCTCGCCAGTGTCGAGGTGATCATTTTGGGGGACATTTCGGAGGTAAGAAGAGGGAAAGGGCTAACAGTAGCCTACAAAGGCTTGAGGGATAGAAGGTTCAGTTTGGAATGGGAATGGGGGATACCATGTCTCACCCGAGGACGTCCTCTCCACACTCCCCAGGTTCTCCTCCACCCAGGTGATCCTCCCTCGCATATCCACCCACAGCGACGGGATCCAAAAGCGATGGCCTTTCTAGCCTCAGGTTCCTCACAAGATATACGTAACATATGAGACAATGTGTAGCAGGAAATGTATTGCTTGTTGTTATCTATGGTTTTCCTCGAAATGAAAATACTGTGATGCACTAACACCCGGTGCCAGTTTACGAATCAGGCCCACGAAAAAGAGGTAAACAACATTAATGTTAATGTGCTAGTTATAACTGATTTAAGAATGATCCAATAGTGTGAAGGTCATTTCGGGCTGAGAAACATTTGAGCAGCGGTCATGCCTTACCATCTACATCAGGTACAACTGAAGCACCTTCTCTATTCTGTATTTGTCTGCAGGTTTCAGGCTTTATAAAAGAGCTTACATTTCATGCATTCCTCAAACCCTCCAACCAAGGGAGGCTCCCAGTTTGAAGCAAAGAAATACCTCAAGGAGATCCATATGCAAGCTTCAGAGAGCGAAATTCTCATACATCAAAATACAGTGCATGCTTTCAGCAGCCAACTCACAAACTCGAGAAAGAGAGATACAGGAGTGTGAAATGATGCAAGAAGTGTTATGGGGAGATGATAAAGAGAATGACAGTCTGTTTTACAATCAAAGTTACCTTAGACAAAGACCAGGCTGGGACTAGGAAAAGACACCAGGGAAAAAGAAGAGCGCAGTCTTGGAAAGCACCTCCTCCCTAAGCCAGGCGTCTCTAGCCCCAGGTTAGTAGACACTGATTATTTACCCACACTGTCTAAAATTTCACTTGTACTCTAAGTGTGGACCTGAAGGCAGAATGCCTTTTCTTACTATGCTCCCAAATGTACTTCAGTAACTGTCGCTACTCTGCCCATGGTTAGTATTCTAAAGGGCATGGTATTATGCCTTACAACACCAGGCCTGACTCAGTGTCTTGTTCTATCAAGCCCATGTGCCCCTTTTGCGTTCAATGCCTGGAGATTTCCTCTCACTATTCTTCTCTGTCAACTCTACCCACTTCTTTTCTTTACACTCTCATTCTCCTTCTACTCTGTCCCTTTGAAGTCTCTCAACCCCTATAGTCCTTGCCCACACCCTTTGATGTTCCTCCTCTCCGTGAAACTACTATTCACTCCCTCTTCTCCACACTACAACTTCTGTTTCACCCCAACACCTACCCAGACACCCCTTTTTCACTTGCACAAACCCTTCATTTTCTCTCTTAGCCACATTTGTGATCCTCTTCATGCACACTCACAACAGTCCTACTTGCACTCAACTAACCAATACATCACCTGCTCTAGAAATCACCTCCACACTCCACTTCTCCTTCCATTCTCCTGCTCATCTATTGTTCTGCCACCTCCTCCTCTTCTGACCTCACCCGAACATCAAACAACTTCCTGCTTCCCGTGTCCCTTTTCATGCTACCCGACCTTCTGCCACTGGATCACTAGCCATGACTCTTCCCCACTGGCAGGTGGACACAGCAACAAAGATTTTGAATGGGAAAAGTCCTGCCCCTTTTCTCTGCATGGGCCGGGCACAGAATAGTGATGGCGGCCTGCTTAGTCAAATGTTCATGTTAGTGGGCCTTAGTCTGGGCTCCCCATAAGTAAGTACAGTCTGTGCAGGCGTCTGCACCCCTTGGTTTAGTCCCTGGTGATCTAGGGAGCTTGCCGGTGCCAGTGAGCATTTGCTTGCATAATCTGACTTGCATGGGTGCTGCAATTCCATTTCTGCCGCCTCTCTCTTTTTGCTGGCATTCTGCATTCAGGCAGCAGGATACGAACAAAGTAGGACGCTGGAGGGTTGCTCTGACTCAGTCGGGTCTAGATCTCTAGGTATCGTAACATGGACACCATGTGGCACTGGAGAGCGGTTCTCGCTCTGATGGTTCTTGTTACACAGGTTTGGCCCTTTGGTTCTAGGAAAGAGACAGAATCTGGAGAGCATCTTGTTTAGGTGGCATGCTGTGAGACAATGTGGCACTACACAAACACAAGCAGGCAAAAGGGGGCGGGGGAACTGGGGCCTTCTCAAATGCAACCATCTTGCTCCGGTGTAGAACTGGCTCTGGATTTCTCCCTGGTAGGCCTCCGAGGCTGAGGGGGGGATCCCGACCTTCCATGAGCGGCCGACCAAGCATCTCATCGGAGTCTCAGCCAACCAATGGGGGCATAGTGGGCTTCTCCTTTTCCCCCCAGCCTGGCAAGCTTTTTAAAATAATGTGTTAACATCGTGCAGTTCACAGCACATTTTGTGAAACTGAGTAAAAAGACATACAATTTGCTATGGGTTCTGTAAAGGTAAAACATGGAAATAATAAACAGAAGGCAGGTAATTAACATTACAAGGGAGCATTTCCAGCACATTTGAATGATGCGTGGCCTACATAATATGCAAGCATCGTCACTGTAAGATCACATTTTAGTGCTGGCTGTGCCAATATATGCCATTGTTGAAACTGTAAAAAAACACATTAATGCTTCCTATTCCCATTTACATGTCCCTGTAAGAAGATAATTTAATAGGTGCTGGGTCAATATATGCAAGAATTGACATATATAATATATTCCTTTACGGCATCCCATCATCAGGTCATCATGAGCAAAGGGCAGAAGCAGGTAGGCTTAGGAGTCTATGGGCCGGATTCTCCACAAAATAACGCAAACGGAGAGCGCACAGGTTGCACTAGTTTAATTTGTGCTATTTTCAGAAACGTTTAGGTCACCTCATTCACCAAGGTAACCCGAGCATTTCAGGAGGGTCTGGACCGTAGCACAGAGATGCGCTGTCCAGACTCCTTCAATACATTGTGGAGAGCGGACGAGGAAAGGGGCGGCAGACTCGGATGCCTGGAAGAGGAAGGAAGAGAACAAAAAGACAAGGAAGAGGGATGAAGGAAAAAAAGCAGGAAAAGGGACGAAGGAAAAAAAGCAGAAAGATGGACTAGAATGAACTCACGAATAACAGGAATACGCAGTTTTCTTTGGTCTACTCGTGCCTGCACTAAGAAATGCTGACACAAGAAAGCATGATGAGCGAGAGGTGACAAAATAATAATCTGCGATGAAGCTAATACATGCTAATATGCCATGCCAACTTCGACTTCGCAAGACCCTTTTCCTTCTCTAGCCTTTACATGGCATTGATTTGAAAACATTGTGATTCTAACGCACTACTATATGTGCCACAACCTAAAGGAAGTGCGCTGTGTGAATTTAGCACAATTCTACTTCTGAAATAAAATTAAACCTTTCATCCACAAATCAGCCCAGACAAATAGCTGTGCACTAAGGATTTTTGTTTCAGTGAAAGTAAGCCTTATTGGTATGGTACTACCTTGTGTTTTCTACACTTTTAGGCCTGAATAGAGATAGCTTTCGCTCTGCTAGGTTATTGCAGGTATTTATTTAGAGGGATTCCAGCTGTTCTGTTAAGCATGATGAATACATTGTGGTGAAAGCTTAGTTCCAGTAGTGGCCATCTTTAAAAAACATGGGTTTATTTTCCTGCTGCTTCGTACATACTTGTATTTTCCATTTTAGTCCTGCATTACACTTTAAGTGTGTTTTTATTGCTCAAGACTGTTTTTCTGTAATGTCAAACTACATACAACTAAGTTCTCTACCTAAAATGGCCTCCTAACCGGCCGATCGCTGCAACTTAACCATCTTTTGTAAGCCAAGGCTCTATGACGCGGCCCTGTTTAATTTGTCCTGCACTCATAAAACATCTCTGTGGCTTGTCCAAATCCCTCGCCACCAAATCCCACCTCTTAACCCGGTGTGGCATGTTCAAGCCCACAAAATTCGTGTGGTGCTCTTCTATGCAGTGCAATACACCCACACATCCATTTACACAATGACAACCAGCAGCCATTTAAATAATCATATTCATTAAAACACCCATTAATCCACCCTACATCCACACTATCAAAGTAATCCAAACACCCTCTAGACATCCTTGAGTAAATGTTAATAACTGTAAAAAAGAAGAGCCAGAAACTTTGGCATGGTAAATGCTTGTTATTAACAGGGCTACTCTTAAGATTGCACTGCTCCTGTGTGAGTGATGTTGTTTTACTTGTGAAGGTGACATGTTTGCGCTCTAGCAAACAAATAAAACAAAGTTAACAAGTAAGACCTTCAGTACAAATTTGCAAGTATTCCCTACAGTAATACTGCATACCAAAATTACCTTCAACATGCGCATTGTTTTGCAGGGTCGTCCTGCATTATGACTATTAGCTCTATCATTAAGCCAGCTATGCAGTTTTCCAGAAGAACCACACACAGTATTTCAGAAATCGCCAATGTCTAGTTTTTGCAAAAATGAATTTCCATCCCCTCTATGGCATAGAGGTTCATGTGGGACAGCAGCGGTTCACAGTAATAAAGCCCATTTGTGACTTATCGCCCGACATCTGTGTAGAGTCAAGTGAAATAATTAAGGATGGTTGGGAGTATAAATAGCAATGACTACATATTCTTGCATGATGATGTCTTCAAGCTATTCTGCCCCTGAACTTGATTTAAATACCCATCCTATTGAAATTCCTTCCAGACTCAAGGAATTATGTACCTCTTCACATCTAGATGCAAACCTATGGTCACTAACAATTGCAGGTAGCAACTTACTGTCTCCGGGCCACCACTTAGTTGCTGATGTTTTAGGTGTATTTAGTATGAACTCCTGACTTTCAACGTTGAAAGTTGCTGTTGTTTCCAATCCTCTAAGGTAGGTGCCTAAAAAATGATAAGAAGTGTTTTAGTATGCTGGGTGCATTCTCATTCATTTAAAAAGGAAATGTTAGAGAAAGTAAAAACAATGCAAAAATTTGAACTAAAAAACAATCAGATAAATGCTACCATTTTCGACTCTTAGCAATTTTTAATTCATAGTAATCAAAAAAATGTAAACCTCAGCCAACCTTTCATCTATTGCATGGGTGAGTGGAGTGGAAGGGGGAAATCATTCGGCTAACCTTCAGGTACATGGGAGGGGAGGCAGGGGGGAGGTACGATAACGGGACAGACTTAAAAATAAAATAAGGAAAAGGCAGTGCCAAAAGGTTGTAATTGGTTTTACACAAAACCTAAACAGCTGGGGATCCGAGCACACTGGATGTTTATCATAATGGATTTTTTGGTTCTGGGGACAGTACTTAAGAAGGTCCAAACTCACAATGCAGAATAACACAACTTGGCATGTGCTTAGGTGACGGAATAGTCTCCAAGGACCTATGGTTTTATGAGAAGATGTAGCTTTCTTCGATACAGATACCAACATAATCTAGCTGCATCCTTCTGATTAAAGTGTTATTATGTGATAACTCAATTCCAATGATGGATGCGTCTTGGACAAAACTGAAAGGCAGCGTTGAAGTAGTACCTCCATTAGCTGCTTACAACTCAACTGGGTAAAAGGTTCAGAGGTGGAGCTATTGTGATATCAGTCAGACGATTTAGTGTATAGTAATATACTAACAATAGGCGGCATTCATCATGAAGTCAGGCTTTAAAATTTGTTCCATGTGATCTGGCCGAAAATAATTTATCGAAGTAGATTTAATTTTTTTTACTGCTTGATTTTGCCGCAAATATATGCGGGGGATACCCTTGCAGCCCCCTCCCCTTAAAATCCCTACAGTAATTAGCCTAAACCCACCCCACACATATATCTGCATCAATGAAAAAAAAAATCAACGAAATCTATTGCGATTAAATCTGCTGCGGCCAAAACTCGTGTTACCTTTTAAATCCACTACCATTGACAATTTGAGGTCAGTCACTCTTTGTGCAACAAATTCCCCACACAAGTACCCATAATTGGGTTTGGAAAACGAGGAGATCATGCTGGTGCAGCATTCAGAGCAGGGAAGCCAGCATTATGGAGTGACATTAACGACACCTTTCTCTCAGCAAGGGTGGCAACTAGGTGAATTAGCTTCCTCCACCTCTCCTGCATACTTTCACATAGACCACAGGAGAGTGCAAACACTATGCCAAAGTCTTAGCCAGATCTGCACGTGTGTGTATGAGTGCGCGTGTTTGACGGAGAGAGCAAATGAGGACATGTGTGGGAGAGTACGCATTGTGAGTGATAGTGTTAGAGAGGCAGAAAGTGTGTGTGTGCACATGCACATCTGCAAGGATTCAAGAGACGAGACAATGAGACCCATGCACCCCTTAATAGTATGGTAATTTATATAGTGCTTCAGGTCAGACTCCTCTAGCTTCAAAGCACCAACATAATTGATGTTAGTTTTATTAACCATGCATGGTACTCTATTGTTCAACCTCATAAGGATAAAGGGGAGTGTCGGCCTTGACCAGGATATCCAACCCATATTGCATGCCATCATTCTGTTTAAGCAATGATATTGCGCTGAGCTTTTAGGCCTGAACCTGTGCCATAGCTTCATTAGAGGGTGGCCAAGGTGAAAAAATCGAAAATGGAACTTCCCTCATGCCCACTAGACAGTCACATTAGTTCCTCATGACACTACCACTGCTATGCACAATTGCAGAACTTCAATTCTATACCATGATGTGTAGCTCAAACATGTTGAAACAGGGGACATCTAGCTCAGGTGGTTTCAGAATTTCACAGCTTGCGTTCCAACTATTTGCAGATTATGCATGGCCAAGGTTGAATCTTTCCCGGGATGCCTCGGAATTCTACCACTCCACATTGTCTACAAACTGTCTCAAACTTTGCACGCGTTTATCCTGGCGAGCAGGACAAATTATCATGATATGTTTAAGAGTTTATACCTCATACAACCCCAGGCATAAATCGCATATCGCGTCCTCTTTTCCCTTTGTGCAGAATGGTGTTCAGCAAATTCAACAGAAATTTTATGAAATTATTTCTCTAGAAAGCGTTATTGAATCTCTCCAAGTACCTTGCCAGAGTACCGAGCGGTTTATCCATTTTTGAGAGTGAACAATACAATTCTGCATGTTTTCCTATCGTTTCAATCCATTCCATTTTAAACAAGGATTTTTTTTTTTACAGACCCAGCATTCAAGTTTAAATCATCTAATGTTTTACTGCATTCAGATAGGATTTCTTCTGCTGCAGATTTGAGCTTTATAAGTGCCATACCTTTCCCCACCTCCATTTGATCTTTTAAAACAGTGAACAGTGAGTGGGGTACAGGGACAGACACTTAACTATACAGGGTCAACATTCTCCAATCAACCCAAGCATTCAAAGAGACTACACCCAGCTGAAATCTGCAGCCATTGGAAGACTTACTGAGGAATTGAAAACTCTCTTCCATATTCTTCCCTCAATTAGATTCCAATTTAAAGCATAGGCTTGTGATTCAATGTACATGCCGTAAAAGATTGAGGGTACCACTTTAACCTTGTAGAAATCTATCAGCGGTTTAATAGAAAACCGACAATGTTTACTCAAGATCCTCAGCATCTAGAACGAAAATTGATCTGCTTTACCTTCTGGTATTCCCAAAATCAAACACTGGTTTGAAGAGGAAAAAAACTCGAAGTCTAGATAAATTGCCTTCTAAACGGGGATCACTTTGGCGGTTTCTACTTGTCAAGTGAACCCATATGGCTTTCTTATCTGTTTGATGTGCGATTTTTGTGCGTTTATAACAAGGTCATTAGAAAAGGGCATACTGGCCCACTGAAGTGAAAAGGCGATGCAGGCCCAGGGAGGATTAAATCTACCAACACAACATCATTGGCATAGCCAACCAATTTATTATTAATGAAGCGATCTTCGGGGTTGCAAAAGCTGCCTTCTCCAGTTAAAGGCTGATGTCTGACAAGTATAGATTGACGAGACATGGCGCCAAGATACAACCAATGGCACAGTCCTCTGTCTGTTTATGAATCTTGACAAGTTTCCCTGCTCTTTCAATCTTACTTGCATCATAGTATCCTTGAGGAAGTACTGAATACATTGCCAGTACCAACGAAGGGACGCCCCAGTACTTCACCTTCTGCCATAGAAGGCCCAGATTTACTGTATCATATGCCTGTTAAAAGTAGATTAAAGGCAGCATACAATGGGGAACTCCGTTTGGTCCAGGACTTGTCACGCATGCAGCTTAGTATGAGCCCATTTAAGTTGGTACACATACCTTTCTAAAACCTGTCTAGAACCTCTGCAACCTACCAGTATTCAATGCCCAGGCTTCCGGCTCTTTTGGAATCATGGCTGCAGAAGATCTTACTATAAACGTCTAGAAGGGTGAATAGTCTGTAGTTACGTGGATTTGTGCGCTTGTCCTTCTTATATATGTGAATAAAAATGAAAGTTTTCCAAGATGGGGGCGTGTATCTGTTTTTTCAAATATCCTGGAAGAGAAGCGCTAGAATGTTGGCCCACAGTTATTTATCATTTTTTAAGATTTGATTAGTCAGACACTTGGGACCAGCGGCCCTAGAATTAGATGACTTATTTATGGGATGGACTATGTCCGACTCATCAAAATGTAACTCCCATTGGCAGTTCTCATATAGCAACTTTATCCCCTCGTTCTGGAATTCATATAAGTTCTCAAAATGAGTAAACCATGAGTCTTCTCCCACACAATTACTTTGGAGAAGAAGCTGAGGCTTATTTAGATGATTTATGAGAGACCAGAAATTGAGTATTCTTAGTAGTAATGACATTTAACATTTGTTTGCTGTCTTTTTGGGCCATTAGATATTGGTGCACCATAAGGCAATTTCTGTATTCTGGGGCCTTCATTCCCCGCAATATATCCCTACCAGTTTTACTGACATTATTTAACGAATCGTAGGTTCCTTCTCAATATCCTCTTATCAAATATTTCCCAGTCAAAACAATGACAGTGGACTCCTGCTCGGCTAGGCAACTGCCCTCTGGCCTGATCTGGATTCATAAGAAACCGTACAAAATGTGACCCCCCACAGGATACTACCTTTTCCTCCACTGTTGAGAATGCCAAAAAGTTCCTCAGTTTCGTGTTGAATTTTTCCTCTACAGAAGAAAATGTGACCGATTACCTTTTTGCGACACTATTCGGTCCTTATACACCGATGGCTCTATGTCAAACTTGAAGCCTGCTATAAGAGCATTATGATCACCGTATTCACAAGGCTTTATCTTTAAAGAAAAGTACACTTTGCGAACAGAGCAGGGAAGAATACCAAATAATCAATGACGGATAACAAAGAGCCATTTTTCCCATGTCGGGTGGCCCTCTTAATCCCACTTGATGTCCCAATTGTATCAGACATTACTATCTTGTAGATCTCCAAACACTTGACCATATCAGTTGGCCTGGGTGAGCACGACAGGAGAAAGCATCTCACAAGAGAATTGGGTAGAACTGTGGATAAATATTCTGAAAATGACTAGGTCTATACAGCTGAGAGAGATGTGGTACAAAATGACAGCACAATGGCATTACACTCCTCAGAGGTTGCATAGAATATACTCTGCTGTGTCGCAAAACTGCTGGAGGGGGTGTAATGGGGAGGGAAACTGGAGGCATATCTGGTGGGATTGCCCAAATATTAAGGGGTTTTGGGAGGAGGTTAAAGTCCACATGGAGTATATTTATCCAGGAATACGAACTATTTCAATGGGAGGAAGTTTGTGGACTGTTGGGACCAGAATCGTACCAGATCCCGAAGCCTTTGAAAAAAGCTTTTATGATGCTGTTGATAGCGGCATGGTTGGTGATTGCTAAAAATTGGAAAAGCTCCAACCCCTGATGATTGCCCAATGGTTACATAAATTGTGGGAGTTTATGTCAGTGGAATGGATAACACATAGGATTGAAGGGGCAGCAAAGAAATTTAGGGGCGAATGGAGGGGAAATGTTGAAATATTTAAAGAGTGATTTTATACTACAATGGTGCCCGCAAAACATTTGTATTCTGGACATTATGAGAACTTTGATAGTCTGAAATATGGACAAGGATCAGACTGGATTGGACGAATAGCCACACAAGGTTGGGTTCATAGAGACAGTGGTCTATGGCCAGGGGGTGTGCATTGTTTTATGAAAATGCGAATACATTTTAAAAAAATATATATATATCTTATCATCCAAACTGGCAAATATACAATGCAAGAGTATGACTGTAGCTTTACACTCACCATTCAGAATGGAGGTGTACAAGTAAGAGAATGTTTAATGGAAGACAAATCATTCCTTGCTTGGCTCTGCAACTTACATCAAAGCCTTAAAGAAACGCAACCTGCTACCTGTAATTATGCACAATGAAAAGAAAATGCAAAGTGCAAAGAAAGAAAAAAGCAAAGCCTTTTTGTCCAGGGCATCATGGAAATAAATTAGTTAAAAAATGAGGCCAGAGGGGATTTTGTTACTCCATTTACATGACGTGTGAGAAGATGCAGACTTTGAGTTGGAAGATGTGTGGAGGTTTTCTGATGCAAAAGCCTGCATCCGTTCTCATCACCCAAAACTTTATGTTAAATTAGAGGACTCGCTGCCATTCACAGCTGACAAAGAGCAGCCCTTTCATGTGTAGAAAAGTAATGGATTTGCATGACCCTACTGCCAGGTGTGGGGGGCGTGCCATTAAGTGCACAACAGCCTTCTATTCACGTTTTGCACGACCCCCAGGAGAGCGAGGCACTGGAAGGCCGCATGTGTAGTAGCCCATGAGTTAAGGAGGTGGGACTGTTTATTGCATCTTAAACACTCATCCATTTAGTAATGTGATTAGGTTTTCAGACTAGCACCTTTTCAGCGTGTCACGTGCCAGTTGATAGCTGTACTAAATACTGGGTGGAAATTTGCAGTGCCACCGAATTTGAGGGGGGATTGGCACCTCCGTACCCCTCTTAAAGACTGGCACCTCCGTACCCCTCTTAAACTATGCCTATGGGCGCCACTGAGCATATAGGACCATTACATAGCTCGGTCCTCCAGCACACACGATAGACATGGAAGGAATCCAACATTTTGTATATACAGGTGACAAATCGCACAAGTGCTTCTAGGCATCAAAGTCATTTTATCGCAGCCAGGATACAGACCATTCACATTTAATTAGGGTTAGTAAGCAAATACTTTCAAGGCACAAGAGAGTATGTTCCAGAATTGCTAAGGAGACAAAGTGGGGAGGAGGGAGCAAGTGGGGTTTGTACGAAAGTAAGTGCTATGGACTTTAAAAGTGCATATCAGGTAAGTGCTTTTGTGGTAAAAGGAAGATGGAAAGAGGGAGGGAAGTGGTGGCATGGAATGTGTTAACCAAGGTGGAAAAAAGGAGGGGCTGCTGGGGTGGCTTACTTATATAGTTAAAAAAATGGGGTGTCCGGATGAAGGAAGGAGTGAAGTCATGAGGGTGAAATGTCAGGTGTCTGAAGGTTGGCCGCATACCAGTCTTTGGATAGTTTTTTCAAGGTGCTGAGTTTCAGTTCTTGTGAGATGCAGTCCGGTATTTTTTTCTATAGTGCGGGAGCAATGGAGGAGAAAGATTTGCATGCATGTTTTTAGTGACAAAATTTGCAGTGTGAATTGAGTCTTGGTTGATGACCATAGGTATATGTGTGGGATAGCCAGATTAAGAAATGGTTGGAGGTATGAGGAGATTTTGGATTTTCTAAGGACAGACTCATACATCTCTCTACTGCAGCATTCTAGTTTGGAGCATATTGAGGCCTTGGTGGTGGTTATCTTTTGGTGAAGTTCCAAAGTTCCAAGTATAAGAGTATCTTTCTGAGGAAGTTTCTTTTTGGTGAGGTTTTTTATATGTGGTTTAACGGACAGGACAGTGTCTATTAGGATTCCCAAGTTCTGTGCTTCTGAAGTTGGTGAAGGGGAGTTCCTACCTATGTATGCATCACCTTTGTTTGTAATCACCTTATGCTTCTATCACTGCCTCTATGTAAACCAGCACCTAAATGGCCCCTCGGTGCGCTATACAAATGACAAAATAAATAAATAGGTCAGCAGGCCTTATAAAAGGAAGGTGGTGAATGGGTTGGGTGCCAAAGATCATGACCTCTGTCTAGAGTTGAGGCACAAGTTGTTTTGGGATATCCATTTTTGTATGGCTTTAAGGTATTGGCCGCAGGATTTGTTGTTTGATGAACTGGAGAAGGCAAGATTTGCATCATCTGCGTATCCTTGAAATGTGAGTGTGAATTGTTCTATAATGTGCATGAGGGCCTTGATATAGGCATTGAAGGACCATAGGTATAAGGTGGATCGCTGAGGCACTCAAGTTATTTCCCTAGGTCTTGGTAGGTAATCTGACCTTTATTGTGGTGGTGAGGTTTTGGAGAAAAGACTTAATCCATTTTAGGGCAGATTTTTGTATGCCTTGGTGGAGATGCAGGTGTTTAAAGAAGTGTGGGCGTGACGGAGGATGTAAAATGCTGAAGAAAGGTGTAAAAGGATCAGACAGATAGGAGGAGAGTTGTTATCTAGTGTGACTAGGATGTGTTCCTTCATGCATAGAAGTGCTTCTGTGGGGTCTGACACCGGATTGACTGTTGTGGGGTAGGTTGTGTTGCAGGCTGGTTTCTCCACGACTATTGCTATGAATGACAGATTTGAGATTGGTCTTTTGTTGTCTGGGATCTTTTAATCAGGATTAGTATTTTCCAGGAATAGCCGATCTATTGCTTCCATTAGCTCTGTGGGCTACAAGCTAGTTGAGAATGAGGAATTTAGAGATGTGTGCCATGTGATGGGCTAGTTGGGATCGGTTTTCTTTAGGGGCAGGGCAAGGGTCAGTTTGAGTGGAGGGTGCCTTTAGGTTCATTATTATATTTACCAATTCCCATGCTGAAGTAGCAGTGAAAGCTTTGAATGTTGGTCGACTAATGCAGATGGGTACAACATGGTGGAATGACATTTATAACTCACTCTAGAGAACACACAAACCCCACTGTCCGCAATTAGACACACCTGAAGTTCGACATATATTAGAAAGCAGCCAGTCCTGCAAGAGTAAGTCAAATGACGCATAGCTGCAGACCCTCATGGGAAGCCCGGCTCCGCAGAAGGGAATAGGGACATATACAAGGATGCCCCAGCAGTATGGGAGTTTGGAGAACGAGACTGGGCATGTTTGATGATGGTTAGAGAGGAGAGAGGCTGTAGGAGCAGAGGAGGTGGGAAGTGGCAAATGGATTAGAGGACTAGGTGGAGGAGGGAGTAAGACCCGAGTAGGAGGGTGTGGTGAAAGAAGGAGCTGGCAAGGATGAGGGAATAAGATCTGAGGAAATGGTGGTGAAGGAAGAGCATAGAAGCAAGAGGAAGGAGTCAGATGTGAGCAGGAGGTGCTAGTAAAAGGCAGGTAGAAAAGGAGGAGAAAGTAATAGGTTCTGAGAGGAAGGTGTTGATGCAGGTAGGAACAGGAGTTGGGAGTCAGAATTAAGAAGGATGTGACAACAGACAAGGCCAAGAGTTGGCAAGAAAGCCAGGAAGTAGGCTGAGAAAAACACTTGCACTTCAAGCCTGCAAGGGTTGAGAGTGCTGGGAGGAGGGAGTATGAGCTTATACCAAAGTGTCAAAGTGGTAGTTGTGGGGTTATGTGTGAGCCAGTGACCTGAATCTAGGGTAGAGAAGGTACCTCTTCAACATGAGCTTACATCAAGGCATTAAGGAGGAGATTCCCGGAGGGGACCAAGCTCTGGCAATAGGACCAAACCCTTATCCATGTCTGGTCCACCACTCTAGAAAAGCTTGACTCCTATGCCCATGGTCAGTGCTGGAAGAGGTCAGCAACAAACCTCTTTGACATTGTCCGATTCCACAAAACCCAGAGACTGTAAATGGCACTAGGAAAAACCCAAAGAGACTATGATGAACCCTTTGGCTGTGCTTCAAGAACGTCACCTGAACAAGGAACTTGCGAAAAGAAAAAAAAAAGGTATGGCTTTCTAGAATCTGAACGGGGGACTTTTAAAGGTCGAAGGTAGGTGGGTTGATAAACCTGAAGGTGTCTCCCTTAATAGTCCCCAGGGGTCTGTCATCCAGGCGGATATGAAACAGCCATTGCTATTGGATCCAGTTCCTGGGTGTGGACCAGTAAGGGAGGATCACCCAGATTGGGGGGGGGGGGGGCCTTTGGGGAGTGGGACACAGATTGGTGAGATGCGGTATCCCCCTTCTGATAACACGTTTTCCCCAACCTACAACGTAGGATGCTCAAACGCTCTACCCTCCCCTTTTCCAACGCGAACACTTTCGCATATCAGGAAGGACGACGGACTAACACTCAAGCCATTTACCCGACATGTCACAACACCAGGGTCAGGCCAAGTCAGGCAATCAACCAGAACCACACATACCTGATAGACCTTTCCCTTCCCCACAGGGATAAAAAGGTAAAGCAAGAGAGCACAATATGAGCAAGGCAGACCGCACAACGTGAGAGCTAACTCAGCACGGTAGTTCAAGAGGAGGAGAAAGACGGCGTATACCGCGAGGGACACCAGGAGAGAAGCGACCTTACACTTTCAGCTCAAGGCCTATGAAACCTCAGCAGAAGGAATCACAAGACCGCAAACAATAGCCAGCGTGGGTTGCAGCAGATGTCAACGGTACACAAGACCCTCCTACGCTGATAACCAAGCCAGGGAAAGACGCTTGTCTCAGTGGTATCAACCTGGACTCCAAACAGAAGGAAAGCCAAGCGATTCATCACAGCCGATGAGTCGAGGGGAGAATTGATAAGAAACCGAACTATGTTGAACGAAAGTTGCAAACCGCTAATTGAACAGTGAAAGTACAAAGAATTGTTGATATCATAAAGGGGGAAAACCAGCAACAGAGAAGTCTGGCACCACGTGGGTGCTCACTCAGGAAACCCTGGGCAATTACCAGAATGTTGAAAATACCGTAACCAGAAGGCCTTGGGAAAGGCAAAAAGGGGGTCAAAGTGGTCATACAAGGGTCTTGTAAAATCCTCTATACAGTAGAAAGTCTTTGACCGACAGATGATTGTGAAACTAAGGGAAGTGAATCCTGCATCATAAAAGTTGAATGATGTAAAAGATACAATTGATAAGATTGGCAAGAGTGAACCTGAACAAGAGAAGCCGATGAACAAAGGGGCGAAGGCCAAAGACCCAATATACAGTGTGTTGACAAGAGTGAACCCGGCAGAGGGTTGTCCACACTGAACTGTGAAAAAAAGGAAATTAAGACTGAATGTCTCAGAAGAGATTGGTTTGAGGAAACCGCAGTGAACCCGGCTGAGGGAAGCTAACATTCGAGAAGGGATCTGTGCACAGAAGAGGGAGATCCAAGGGTGAAAAGGTATCACCCAACATGCAAGCATAAAGGAACTTTTTGGTTGATTATTTCTGTTGAATACATCAGGTCCACGGAGGCAAGAGACTTTGTATGAAAGAGACTTAACCACCGAAGGACACGATTGCTGAGAACGGAACTGTTAGCTTGTACTGGGAAAGCTCGAGCGTGTGCTGTGCTCCAGAATCCTACCTTGTCCCGTGCTTAAAACATAGGGAAGGGAGACCAGACTACCGCATCCTGACATTATTTGTGAACACTCCCTTATTTCTTAAGAACATTATTCCACACACTTGTATTTAGCGTAAGAATTGGCAATAGGTTTTTTGGTTGATGGTCAAAGCTTGCTCCCATCTTAGATTTAGGTTTAGATTAGGGATTTTTCCAATCTATCTTTACAGTTTAATAAACACCCTTGAACTGTGATCACTGTGTCTGTCTTTACTGTTGCCAGTATGAGTTCCTTACAGTGGGACACAGGGAAAAGATGCATCAAGTATAGGGCTGCTTAGTTCTTCTCTTTTATAATAATAAAACCTTCAGTGAACCCCACATTAAAGTCTCAGTCTCTGATTAGCCCCTGTTTTCTTTATGAAAAGAAATGTATGAGTTATGTCCGTGCCTTCTCCCCCTTCCTTAACAATGTGAAGAAATGACTACTGCCCCACAGGACTTCAAGGATGAGCAGGGCTTCTAAAGCTCTTACTATGCCCAGCGGTACAGTTAAGGGGTCCATTGGCCACTTTTACTCCCTTAAAATGGGCAAAATACTCCCAACAAAAGAAATCGGAAACTGTCATGATTCCTGCCCCTCATGTCCCCAGCCCTCCAAGATGTCAGGCTGGAGCCAGGCCACAATCACCTACATGGCTCTCAAGGGCCTCTCCATCCCTCCAAAGACCCACTTGGAGTCAGACTTGGCGCTTGTGGCACCAGTCTTACTCACTCCCATAGGATAACATTGGGGATTGGACTTGTAGTGCATTGGGGACAAGATGGATGCCCCCACATATTTCGGTTCCCAGAACTGCATGTGCAGTCTAGTCTTTTGGGTGTGGTTCAGCCCAGAGACACCTGGGATACCCAGAGACTATTTAAGCCACGCCCAGGCTGAGAAACATGCTTTGTGTTTTCTGCATCTGCAGCGTGACACTCACCGTGTTCGGATCGGTCTCCAGTAGGCCTGCATCTTTCTTCTGCGCTCAGCTCCTGCAAGAAAAAGAACACTGTTAGGAACAGCCTTACCTTGCAGCGTTTCTGCCCATCATTCATCGCTCCTTCTGTTCTGCGGGCATTTTCGGTGGAGTTATTCCCATCCCGGCACGGCGCTTCCTCAGGAAAAGGGAAAAGAACAGAAAAAAAGGCATTAGTAAGCATTCTGCAAATCTTCGCTTGTTTTTAAATACTGTACGAGCTTCAAACGCTTACCTGAATCCCAGCCGCTTTGGGGGAACTCTGTCTCTGGAACGTCTCATCCATCTGCAAGAGGGAAAGACACTCCAGGTTAGTGTGGAAACATCTAGAGGCGCTGCATACCACGCTTACTCACCGCATTTGTTCTTCATAACCGGCATCCACGCTGAAAACGTTGCGGCACCTAAAAGTCACAGGAAAAGAACTCAGTTCAATACAAATACGAAAGGGGTGCATCGCGCATCGCGCTCTCACTCACCTTCAGCACTACTCATCTCAGCAGCACACCGCCATCCCCGGACGCCGGCCATCATCTAAGAAAGGAAAGGAACAAAGTTAGAGAACTGTTCAAAAGACTATATTTACCTGTCAGACTCTTGCCAATGAAGTAACTAGGCAGCAACGAGCCCACATCAATCAATGCGCCCCTGCGCTGAAAGCAGGACGTAGAGCACACTATCCAAGAAAACAAGTCCCAGTCCCCAGTCGAATACCCTCCAGGGAAGGGTTCGAGGTCGTAAGAGGTCAGAACAGGCTGAGTGACGTCCCCGTGGATTCCAGGTGAGCGTTACAGAAACAGACACAAAGGACCTTGTGCACATGCATAACCCCACACAGCTGCATGGATAGTTGTGAACCAGTAGTGCACTTAGTACCACAGGAAGAAACTACTATTATTACTGACCAATACGAAGATGTACACATTTATCTTTTAACGTGCATGAATAAACTAGCTACAAAGAAATATTGATTAAAAAAACATTTGTTTTACAGTAAAATCATATTTTTACTCACTTAAAAATAGGACTTTTACTCCCCAAAAATCATTTTAGTCCCAAATTGAAAAAATAGGCCACTTCAAAATCTTATCTGGAGCATTGACTATGCCTCATCCTACTACTAGAACAACAGTGATGTCAATCATGAAGGAAAAACAGACAGAATAAATGGCATACCTCCTTGGCCTCTTAAAGGTACCATGATCCCAGAGGAAGCTATACTCTTTGGAGGGGTGTGAGCCGGATGCAAGCATCCAAACAACAACAGTATGGTAACCTCCAAAATGAAAACTTTACAATCAAGGTTCCATAAAAATAAGACTTTAATTACATTACGCTAAAAAGTCAAACTAACTATTAAAAACATTAACAATCCACCCCTGTAATGAGATACTCAGAGCATACAGATTCTGGGAGAAAAGGGCACTCTGTGCATTGAAGAACAGGGGCCTGCAGGTAAATAGTTGTGTAGAAAAGGTACACAAGTTCAAGCATATTTAAACTAACAAAAGACATGAATCTACACAACCTTGGGTAACAACAGCTGTAATACCATTAATGGTAAATGGTAAAGCCATTTGTGCCAAAATGTCACAGTCCTGCTTAATCCTGCATGTTCCTGTAAATTTAGCAATATTAACACCATAGAACGGCAGTGAATCATACATTTTATCATATAAAAACAATCTTTGTTAAATCCATGATACTATCCAATGTTTCACCATCACTGTAGCTCAATCATGGACACATTCAAGAATATGTCTTTAAGGCATAACATGTCCTTTGGATCCACAGAACAGAGCCAGGAGGACAGAAGCACTGATGTATACATGTTTATCTTCTTTCAGGATCTCTACAGCTTCGAGTCAATTTTACGGGTGCTTTCAGGTGTGTTGAGTCAGGTACGAGCTGGCGAACAGACTTGATGGTATTCAACAAAGCAATACATTTTCAGTAAGTGGCAACAACTCAGAGTAGTTTGGGACAGACGGGTGATGACAGGTCGGTGGCTCGAAGGTTTGCCTGCTTGACTGGATTCAAAGCAGTACAGTTCAACTAGCAGCAAGGGCTCATGGCTTGAAGAAGATTGGGTCAGGCAGGCAATGTTCAGGTCTATGTAACTCAAAGGCGTTCAAAGTTTAGAGAGAGTGTCAACTGTAGCACTGTTGGGTCCATGCAGTTGTTCAAAGGAGTTTGAAATGCTGGAAGTACCTCAAATTGCAGAGAGAGCAAGCAGCTGCTTTTTTATTTGGACATTGGGGGTGCTGTGGAATCCTTCACTGGGTTCCTGAGGAAAGGGGAGTTGGTCTTCTTCCCCTTTTTCCTCCAGCAGGTAGTGTCAGATGTTCTGCAGAAGCAGTTAGGGAGAGAGTCTGCTTCCTCCTTGGTGATCCTGGTCTTCACACAATGGATGGGAACTTTGGGCAGCCTTTACCCCAACAAGGCTCCAGTGAAGGGTCACGCCATTAATATAAGAACAGCAGATTGGTTAATTTCATGCCTTCTGGAAGGGGTGCAATCCTGCTGCTGTAAAAAGGGGTTTTACTTGGTCAGCTCCCAGAGTGTTTTGTTGGCAGGAAGTTGGAGGAGTGTCACAGGAAGGAAGCGGGAGCCTAAGCATATTCAAGATCACTGGCCACTTCAACAGATTGTATTTCCCCTCCCAGTTACACTGCTCTTCCCCCCTCTCCCTTGTCTACCTCAGATCAAAAGGACTCCAGTAATTATCTCGATGGTGTGACTGGCTAATCAACCTCCGGGGCACCAGTGGTCCAGGGATGAATATCTGTTTCTAAACCATCAATCAGCCCCACACCTCTAGAACACCAGAAGGGATCAGAACAGATTGGAAACACAAGTAAATTATAAACCTCTTTGTCCAATTTTGTTAACGTGGACAGAATGGCAGACTTATCTCTGCAAGGTCGTGGATCATTGGTTAGTTGCAACACAACGAAAATACAATTATTACACAAAGATAAAGGGACTGTCCAGTCAAAGTTTTATAAACATATCTACTTTATTATTATTATGACAGTTCTAGCACACTAGAAAATACAAGCCACTATGTAAAGGAACACAGAGGACAGACAGTTTGACAAAGGAAACGGATGCACTCTGGATAATGACAGGAGGGTAGTCAGTAAAGCAATCAGTCTTAACTGTTCAAGGTTATTTAGTTTCAGCACCAATGGAGCAAAGGGTTGTAAATGTCACTAGGGGCCTTCAGAGAAGGACCTGGTTAACAGAACCACAATGTACCTGGTGTTTGAGATTATCTCGATACTCGACAGCGTCAATTCGTTTCCCGGACTGTTTGCAACACCTGCGACAGAGTTCAAGATAGGAGACAGATGTGGGTATCAGGCGGCAGGCAGGTCACCAATCGAGGCTGTATGGACGGCTGCATGCTGGCCTACACGGCGGCTCAGGGTCAAGAATCGCTGTCTCTGTATTGGTTGGCGGATCTCAAACACTGGTCAAGGCGTCTCAGATGGCTTTAGTGACTGCAGCGTGACAACAGTCAGTGGTACAGCTGTTCGTGGTTAGAGGGCTCGACTGCCTCAGAAATGTCCTTAAAAGATGGATGCTGGTTGATGCTTGTTGTGGCACTCCTCCTAGCTTCTTTGCAGGGCTCGTGTCATCCTTTGTGGCGGACGGGCCAAAGCCGAGGAGAGTTTGCAGGCAACTGCCTTGTCCTTTGTTCAGAGACTCTCTGGCACTTTCCACCTAGGAAGCTTGCTGGCAGAGCCTAGCAGGGCATGCGGTGTGCTGGCTGGGTACCGGATCTGGAGCTGGACGGGTCCTCCGAGTCCAGTATCTCCCTCTGTCCTCTTGGAGATGTTTAGGGAAGGGATTTTGCTTCCCTCTTGGAAATCATGGCCTTCCTGTCTGGTCAGAAGCTGTAACACAGACTGTTCCTTCAGCCAGGGTTCAAATTAGTCCTTATTCCTTTCAAAGTCATCGGGTGATCTGCTAAGTGAGGGGCTCAGCCCTATTTTAAAAGACAAATGGGCCCCAGTGATTGGTGCAGGCTAAGCCTACCTTAATGAACCAATCCTGGGTCCCCACCAACAGTCTTCTGTTATGTCTGAGGTCATAACCAGAGTGCTTTGCAACAGGAAAGGTAAGGGGTGACAACATGTACTAAGTATAATTCCCACCCATCTTCCTGTCTGTTGTGGATCAAAGTGTCTCTCCGGTTAATTGAGCTCTCTGTGATTCTTGATCAAAGCACAGGTCTCCTTTGAAGTTTGTGGGGAGAACAGACTTTCTGTTTCGATTAAATCCCATACTTCTACCCTATGAAGGGGGGTTCCCTGCCAGGGTTGCCGACTGTAAACATTTACAGACATGACATTCACTGCCCTTCATACAGAGGGGTGGGAGCTAGCACATTGCATATCAAAGAGGTGTTAGATTCCTGTCCCTTATGTTAGTTCTGTGATCAAGCCGCTTCGCAGGCCTGCTTTCATTTAACTCTCATCAGTATGCACTACCACCACACAAAATTTAGACAACAGAACAGGGCGGATCCATGGAGCCTTTGATATTTAATTAGGCTGGCCATGGCAGCAGGAAGGTGTTGCCTTTGCCCTTCCTGAGATGCTTTGATGTACCCTTGGCTGTCACATTCCAGTTAAATGTGCCAGGGAGGGCTGCGCCTGTAGACTTTATCCCCCCCGGAGTACACTTGACTTATGTGTTTGTTGTGCAGTAAGCATAGGAACATGTGTGCGGATTAGCCCCACACATTTTCTGAGGTTGATCTCCCATCATTCCATTTCTTACAAAATTTCAAAAAAGCCCAGGTGAGCGCACACTCCCCGTGCGGATGGTCGAATTTCTTACAGTGACTTCCCAATTATGTTGCAGAGGGCACTTTCAAGTTCCCAACTGTGTCCCCCTGTGCAAGGTGCTACAGCTTCCAAGCAGAGAAGAAAGGAGTTCCTGTTACGCTCACCTGGTTCCCACAGGGGCGTCGATCGGACCAGGACAGCTGCAGTCTCCACCAACGTGATGCGTAGTGAAGAGATGACAGTCTGGATTGGCCCGCCTAATCTTGTCTGCTGGACTCGTAGAAGTATTCTCCTGCAAGTCGAGAAAGGGATTTAGCCACCCGTGGACTTTAGTGATGGCCCCCCAACAGTTCTCGTTCTCCCCACTAATCACCTCCGATATTCCCTTTTGGTAAACTCACCTTATGTTTATAAATGATGAGCTCTCCATCCTGCATGGCATGCAGGGGCACGTAGATACCAGTTACTTCGCTGGGTTGAAGGTACTGGAGGAGTTCCGGAGGAATATTGACTCCAGTGTCAATAGTTCAAAGAGTTCAATATGTCTGATGTTCACTCTTGTTCCATTCCCTCGTTAGGTTGCAGCTGGGTCCAAAAGAATATTGCCTGGAGGCAGCTAATGGCGTTCAGGTAAGAGTCTGTATTACCAAACACTGTCCGGTAAAAGTTGCATTAGTTTAACTTGCTGTTTTCTCTCCCTTTATAGGTGCGGCATAGGAAAATGCGGCGAATTAAAGAATAATGCCTCCGGTGGTAATGCAGGTAAGCCTATGGTGGCAAAGAGATTGTCTTTGTTGGTTTTCTCGGCTCACCTTGTTATTCCTTTTGTTTTCCCCCCAGGTGCTGGGTTTCGACGAAGAAAATGATGGAGGCAGCACCGAGTCGAAAGATGCAGTGGACTGGTGAGTATAACGCAGCGCTGCTGCTGGCAAAGCGATGCGTGCCGAAATAATGTCCTTTCCAGGCTCGGAGATGTGCTGGGTCCGGAATCAGGTAAGGAATCAAATAATGTCTGTGATCTAACCTCTTCTCCTTTCTTTGCCTTTTGTCTAGGAGCTCCGGATTCGAGGCGGGCGTGGCAGAAGACTGGATGCTGACTTGCAGACACGGTGAGCGTCACGCTGCTGGATGCAGAATAACGCAAAGCATGGGCTGCTGTTCGGGCGTGGTTTAAATAGCCTGCAAAGTAGTCCCAGGTAAGAAGTTCCTCAGAACCACACCCGAGTGAAAAATAGTCCCTGTAATAAAATAGTCCCATCCAGGCCTCACGTTGGCTTGGACTCATTTGCAGCATGGTCTGCATAAGGTAAGTAAAGTCTATGAGTCTGGCGCCTTTGGCGCCAGGACTGAATCCAAACAGCCTCCAGCCGCGGCTGTTGGGGTTTTAATGAGTATCTGGATGCCTGCTCCCGGGGCTGATGGACTTGATCCGGATGCCCTGGGGTAGGCATCATGACAGTTCCTGAGCAAGCCACCCCCTGCTGTGTACAACGTTCCACCTGCCAGACACAAACAAATACTAGCTATGTAGCTACAGGTCATATTGGAAAACAAGATGATAATAAAAGTGACACCAGATTGGGTTTTGGCAATTTTAATTGTATTTCATCATCTGCCAATATATCTCACCAGATATAGCTTCATATTTATGTTTAACCAAAGTACTGTCACCAAAAAAAAGAGGATATGAATTTAAAGGTATTTGGAACATGGGTCTGAGAGATTTTAAAGCCCATAGCTGTTGGAGTTAATTTTGATTCCAGCAGACTGATTTTGGAAGGCATGTTACTCTGTAGCTGCCATTTTGCCGATTCACATTGCAGCTGATGTGTGAGTAGACGGTGCACAGCAGAGTATACATGTGAGCACTATACTTAGTCAGCATGGAGCTTTTTTTAAGTGGGTCCTGTTTCCCAGAGCCCACTTTCTGAGAGAGAAATCCCCAGGATTTTTTGCAGCGAAAATCAAAAAAGCTGGAGGATTTTATTGACTTCCCACCACCTGAAAAATAACAGGGGTGTACTGAAATTCAAATAGCAATATGAGACTATTGGTCGGGGGAATTGAACAAGGAACTCCTGAGTCCAGTTGATTTTTTCAGATGAGGGTTCCTTCCCAGGGTCAGACTGGTACAAGAAAAAGGCCCGGGCACCTAAAATGAAAAGTGGCCCGCTCTGCGCCTCAAAAAAAGCAGTCCTCAAACCATCATCCGTGAATCATGTCAATTCACGACTTTACATTTCACCCTACCTGTACTCGAGTGTAATAGTTTTGGCGAATAGGTCGTGCCTTAGCGCCACCTAATAGTCAAAGCTAAAAAGGATGGTCTGGAGAGTTGGCCAGAGCTTTGACAGTTTTTCGATTCACTGAAAACCTTTCAGTCATCAGTCTTCAGTCACGTACTGGATTATGAAAGACATGCCAAACTTCACTCTGTGTGTAAAGCAGACAACTCAAATACTGCTCAACGGCAAGTCTCCTTGATTGCCTTAAAACCTCCCTTATCTGGACATTATACACACATTGTTCAGACTACAGCACCCATACCACCTCGATAATTCAGCAATTGGTAGGCGTTCTGCTGACGTTCTGTTAATCAGCAAATCTGTTTCTATGAGGCAGCTATTTCACAATTCATTTCGTGGGGACAGCCAAACTAGTATGCTCACTGCCACCTTTGGCATTTTCACTGAGAGTATTTGTTGCGTTATCCTTCTGCCAAAGGGAAATGGGGAGCGGAAGAACAACAAGTTACTTACCAACTGTAACGTTCTTTCGACTGGATGTTTCTTCCACGTATTCCTCATCTTAGATATCTTGTCTCCCAGCTCTGCTGCTTTGGAACATTTTGTCACCAGAGGCGAGTCAACGTCATCCGCACTATAAAGGGCTTGAGCTGCGCCTGTTAGCTCAGTTCTGTTTTTATTGTGTTAATGGTCGTATAAGTTGATCAGGCTTTCAAAGTCCTTTGGCTCTTAAGGAAGTTCAAGTGTAACTGGTGTAAACTGTACAGAGGGGTAGGTTGGGAGGATCGATGAGGAATACTTGGGAGGAACATCCAGTCGAAAGAATGTTACAGTTGGTAAGTAACTTGTTCTTCGAATGGATTGTGTTCTCCCACGTATTCCTCATTTTAGATAGGCTCCCAAAGCAGTAAGAATTTGGAGGACGGAGTACCAGTAATTTCAATCATGGACTGAATGAAGGACGGCTTTTGCAAATAAGCCTCCTTGATATGAGTCCAAGCAGTAATGCTTCACAAAAGTGTGCATTGACGACCAGGTGGCCGTAGCACAAATATCCTGCACCAGAATACCCATATGAAGAGCCGTGGAAGTTGCATGCCCCTGGTTGAATGAGCCCTTAGCCCATCTGGAGGCTCCTTCCCAGCCAATTTGTAGCACTCCAAGATTGCTAGAATTATCCATCTGGATAGAGTTTGCTTAGACACTCCAAGGTCCAATTTGTTTCCAGTATATCCAACAAATAGTTGGCCACATTGTCGGAAATCTGCCAGTCCAGAAATATAGAAACAGCCCTTTTTGGGGCCAGTCTATGCAATCTATCCTCCTCTTTACTAGCATGTGGAGGAGGGTAAAAAGAAGGTAAGGTAATCTTCTGTGACAGGTGGAAATCAGAGACTATTTTAGGTAGTCGGGATGGCTTGACCCTTAGAATGACCTTGTCCCTATGGAAAATGGTGTGAGGAGGCTTACAAGAGAGTGTCTGCCACTCACTCACCCTGCAAGCTGATGTTATAACCACTAAAAAAATTGTTTTCAAAATGAGGAGCCTTAACGGGCAAGAATGTAAAGGCTCAAAATGGGCACACATCAGAAACGTTAATACTGATTCCAAGATGGCAGCTGCGGCGTAGAGACATGCCCTGGTGTCTCCCCCGCCGGGCCGCGATAATAAAGACCAAAATAAAGGCATTGGGAGCTTGTAGGAGCAATTTTCCTCTACTCCGCAGCACCCGCAAGCAGGGGAGAGCGGGGGAACAGAGACACAGGCACACAGAACGGCTTGAGAGCAATTCGGAGCCCGGGAGCGAGCGCACCTCCCCCCACCAGTCCTGCGGCATGGGATGGGGCTGGAAGGCGTAGCAGGGTATGCATCTTGCCCGGAAGAACCCGCGGCCCGAGCCGGAGGAGTAAAGCAGGAGTGGCGGAGGCACGGAGCTCTAAAACAGTGGGGAGGAGGGGGGGAACTAATGACGAATTAAGAAACCGAGAGGAGAGAGAAGGACACAGCGCTCCACAGGCCGCAGGCGGGCACAGGAACCCTCCGTGAGAGGGAAGAGAGGACACCGCCTAAGAGCGGGAGAGGCGATCGCGATGCAGGGGCAGCCCAGACCCCCAACTGAGTAAGCAGCCCCAAGGGGCAATAAGAGGCGGGACTATATCGTGGAGACCAGGCTCCGATCGTGGGCTGAAGGGACACTCCTAGATACCTCCGGCCCAAGCGGCACAGATCACCCCGGAAGCAGAGCAGGAGGAATAGACTCCCAGAAAGCACATCATTATGGATCCCGAGCAGCACCGCTCCAACGGCCCGTCAACTTGAACAGTGGACGCAGCCAGAAGAAGATGAGGGTTGACGCGGGAAGGGTAGAAGCGGACGGATCCCTAAAGAGAAGCAGAATCCCACTCGGCGGTACAGAGGCAAGCCGCAGAAGGTGAGACGGGGGAGAAGATCTGGGGAACGAGGGAGAATTCTCGATCCGCTCGACCCGTCTGGGGGGCATTGGCCTCAACCCCCCCTCTTTCTGCCCCCCCTCCTCGCAGGGAACTAAAGGGGCCAGAAGCCCACGGTCATTAAAGGAGGGGCCGCCTGGTGGCGGGGGCAACATAGGAGGGGCGGACACAGCACAGCAGAGGTGCAAGGTCTCGGCTGAGGCAGAAGATAGGACACTGGTGAGGCAGATCACCACTCTCCTGAGGGGTAAAACAAGGGCAAAGTAGAGGAGGAGGAGACGTGACAGGGAATGCTGCGCTGCAACTGGATCACACTGCCCTCCTCCCCCATTGGGAGACAACGGAAGAGGGAGAGCGGCACAAGGGACGGACACTGGAAGAAAGAGGCCAGGAGGCCATCGGGGAAGGACAGAGGCCCCTGCCCACATGCAAGATGTCTAAGGCAAGGGGGAAAGTTGGGATACCCCAAACGCAGACCCCCTCCTCCAAGCAGGACTGGAACCTGGTCCAAATGTGGTCCTCAGAGAACCCGGACTACTCAAGAGTGAAGTACAGGAAGATCCACCTGTGGCTCAGATCCCCCCGCACCCGACACAGGCCTCGAAAAAGACATGCAGGCCTGGTTCAGGGAACTCCAGGACACATTTATGACAATGGTGCAGGACCAGTTTGCGACGCTGAGACAAGATATGAAACAAGCGGTCCAGGAATTATGTACAGATGCATCTAACCTGGAAGAAAGGATGGACACGTTAGAGAAAATTGTCCAAAATGTGGAAGAGGAAGCTCAACAAAATAATGAAACACAAGAGCATCTGGTGAGGCTAACTCACAACTATAAAGCTGTAGTGTCAAGATTTGCAAAACCGCTCCCGCAGATCAAATATCCGCATTAAAAACATGGTGGAGGAGGCCACCAGGGGGCGCGCAGGCAATGGCTGCCTGATTGTGCCGCTCCCGCCGTAGCTGGGCTGTAGCAGGGGATTGAGCCCCCCGAAGCCCCCCAGGTGGACAAAGTAGGACAGAGGGGCGCGAGGAACCCCCCGGGCACCCAACGAGCGAAGGAGCGACGCTCGGGCCCCCGGGACCAGCGAGAACGAGACCCGCAGTGTCGGGCGGGGACGTGGCCGCTCCAAGCCTCGGCGACCGCGGCGCCAAAGAAGCGTGGAAGAGCTCCAGGGAAGCCGCGCGCACACAGAGGGGGCGCCCTCCTCTCCCGCCTTCCTCGACGGATCCCTCGACCCGATCGAGCACTTGGTCCGGGGGCGGATCATGGGGGTCGGATCTATCCGCACCATGGACCCGCGCCCCTCCCTCCCAGCCCCCTCCACCCCCGTCGATGGAAAGAAATCAGCGCTGGGAAGACCCGCGCTGGTGACCCCCCTGGAGAGGAGCGGGAACCCCAGAACACCAGGGGGGCCACCCCCAGCAGGACAGCCGGCCCCACGCCACAACGTGAAGAGCCCAGACGAGATTCCACTGGGTGGCTGCACGCCGTGAAGAAGCAAGGCCCGGAGCAGGAAGATCCTCCGGGGTCAGGCAAGTGTGGTGCTCCCCCCGGGTTGAACTCGGGGCCTCGCCGCCCCCACGAGGAGAGTCTTGGCAGCGACGCACGGTCCCCGGGAGCGAGGCCCCCGCCTGGGGACGACAGTGTTTCCCCCCCACACTTGGGGACGGAGGTGTGGTGATTTGAGGGGGGCAGCCCACGTATCCTGGCCCATAAAGACCAGCGGCAGCCTAAGCGGACTGCGGCCCCTTCGGCCCGGGTGTGTGGCCCCCGCCTGGGGACGGTGGGGCATGTGCCCGCCCGGCGTAGACCCCTTGCAGCAGCACGCAACGGTAAGGGAGGGGCGCGCCTCGCCCGGGGGACCCCTCCCCACCCACCATCACGCCGCCAATCTGAGAGCCCCAGGAGGGGAACCACTGGCTAACCCAGGGGGGGAAGCCCGATGGACTGGCGGCAAACCCTACAGGAATTCCGCTTTCAGGAGATGGCGTCCAGCAAAAGAAGCCCAAGCCCCCCCAAGGGACTTGCACAGTCGGAGACCCCAGGTCCCCCCACGTCCGCCATGGGAAGAGGCTTTGCCTCCATATTACAGGAGATCAGGGACATGAGATCTGACATTGCCCAGAAATTCGAAAAAATAGATCAAAGAGTGGACAAGGTCGAAGACAGACTGTTGCAGGTTGAGGCCAACCAGACATCATCGACGTCCCTAGAGATGGACCTCGGACTGAGGATAGCGGCCCTGGAGAAAAGAGAGGAGGAAAGGTCCAGGCAGATGGACGACTTCGAAAATAGGGAGAGGAGGAACAATCTCAGAATTTTCGGGGTACCGGAACAGGACGGGGAAACGGAGACAGACATTACCCGCGCGGTGAGAGACATCATCACCCTCCTTTTTGCCCATGGATGACCATGGAACCCACGTTCGATAGAGTGCACAGGGCTGGGGGGAGAGCAGGGGGCCCCCGTTCTATCCTGGTCCGGTTCCACTACTACTCCAAAAAAACAAAGGTGTTGGAGGAAGCCAGGAAGGCTCGGCAGATCACCTACAACAACGCCCAGATTTCAATCTACCAAGATCTCTCCACCTACACCCTGGCCAAACGCAGGATGTGTCGCCCACTAACACTCTTGCTGAAAGAAAAGGGGGTCCACTACCGCTGGGGCTACCCCTTCTCTCTGACCTTTGAGTACATGGGCCAGCGGTCAACCCTGACCACGGAAGATGACATACGAGTAGCCATCCAGGACTACGTCGTGGATTCGGATCCCAGGAGGGCCCCGTCGGGGCCGGGGAGGGAAACCCCGGGGAGCCTGGGCTCGTCGAAGGACAGGAGACGTAAAACTGGCGCAAGGAAATATAGGAAAATGAATACCCCATCGCCAGTCAAGGAGGGGGAGCGGAACGATCCCGAGGATTGAGACCTGGGGAAACCCACCGAGTCATGTGGGATACTCAAAAAAGCAAGCGGATTCACCATTAACAGCGTCCCTACGAACAGCAAGTATGGGGGAGCCATGAGGGGGACGGCACGGCTAGGAGGGAGGGGGGGCTCACAGAAACACGCTTTCCACAGAATGCCCGGCTGCAGCGGGTAAGCTGGTGGTTCGGCCAGTAGCCAGGGATGGCAGAACTATTTGGCCGGACGCCGGGGAGGGGGGACACGAAGTTGGGGTTGTTCAGTTACGGTTCAGGGAAGGGGGGCAGTTGGGGTTTTGTTCTTGGCCCACCCGGAGGGAAGGGGAGGTGGGAGTCGGGGGACGAAAAGTCGAACCAAGGGAGCACGCCAGGAAGAGCATGTCAGCATGTCGAGTACGTTGACTGAGAGAGAGGAAGTCTTAGATTATGGCTGACAGTCTGCCCCCCCTGGGTGTGGGCTCCCTAAATGTACGGGGCTTAAATACCCCCACGAAGAGGTCCCTGGTCTGCAGGGAATTTAGAAGGGCCAACCTCGACTTTCTCTTTGTGCAAGAGACTCATTAGCCGCGGAGTAACGAGCCCAAAATGCGGGGAGGAGGAATAGGGGAGGTCTTCAGTGCCTCCCATAAAGGCAAAAAGAGAGGGGTTGCCATCTTAGTATCGAGGAATACAGGCTTCGAGAACGAGGCCACGTTTAAAGACCCAGAGGGTCGCTACCTGATGTTACGGGGGTCTCTTCAGGGGGCCCCACTCACCCTAGCTGTAATCTATGCCCCAAACGAAGGTCAGACCCTATTTTGGGAAAAGGTAGGGGACAAACTCAAGCACTTTGTTCATGGTTCGGTTGTGGTGGGGGGGGGGGGACTTCAACATGGTCCTGGACCCTACCCGGGACAGAAAACACACAGACCCGCAGCCCTCCAGGGCATCAGACGAGACCATGGCGCGTAACTTCCAAGGGGTTAATCAAGACTTGGGACTGATGGACACGATCCCGATCCCCAGAACGAACACCCCCCCTTCACATATTACTCAGCCACCCACGCATCGTTCTCCAGGATAGATTATATCTTGGTGGACGAGATCCTGCACCCATTCACCTCAGGTCATAGGGTTGACCCCATTCCCTGGTCCGACCACGATCTGGTCCGAATCACGATAGCAAGGGGAGGTTTAAGCGAATGCAGGGGGAGGTGGAAGTGCAACAACTCCCTGTTAAAGGACGAGGTACTAGCCCAGGATGTTCTCGAGGCCATCACAGATTTCTTTGACCTTAACGATAATGGGGAGGTAGGTGTACATACCCTATGGGATGCCTTTAAGGCCACTCTACGAGGAGTCCTGATCAAAATGGGCGCCCAGAAAAAGAGGGAGAGGGAGGCCCAGGAAAGATTACTGAGGGAGAAAATAGCCCAACTCCAACCGGGGGGGCTCCCCACGGTCCCCTTGGACCGAGGCCAGGTGACCGCCCTGGAGGACTGTAGACTCCAGCTGAGGGACCTCCTCCTCCACCAGGCAGAGAGAAGCCTCCAATTGGTCAAACAAAAGTATTATGAAAAAGGGGACAAGGAGGACAGGATTTTAGCTTGGAAGCTGAGGGAGGTACAGAGAAGCAGATTAGTGAAAGCAGTCAGGAGCGAGGGGGGGGGAGATAGGCTACGACACAACCCACATTGGGGAGGCCTTCCGCCAATACTACGAGAAATTATACTCGTCCGAATTTAACGGGAGGGAGGCGGAGATTGAGGGGTTTTTGAGCTCAATACAGATCCCGGCCCTATCAAGGGAGACGGCGGAGGGGTTGGAGGGCCCGGTGACGGAGGGGGTGGTGGAGCGCGTGATCAGAGGGATGAAAGGGGGTACTTCCCCCGGCGAGGACGGCTACTCAGTCTATTTTTACAAGAGGTTCTGCTCAACCCTATCCCCCTACTTGGTTAGAGTATTCAATGCAGTGCTGGAAGGGGGACCCCTCCCGGACTCCATGATGGAGGCGATAATAGTGGTTCTCCCCAAGGACGGTAGGGACCCCTCGGAGTGCTCCTCCTACCGCCCAATTTCCTTGCTGAACACCGATGTAAAGATCCTGGCTAAGGTGATCGGGGGGCGTATGGAGGAGATCCTTCCGAAGCTGGACCACGGAGACCAGGTGGGGTTCATTAGGGGGAGACAGGGCTCTGACAATATCCGAAAAACAATAGACTTGTTCCACTACGCCCAGGTGTCGGACCTTGACGCGTGCGTCTCATCACTCGACTCAGAAAAGGCATTCGACAGGGTGGAGTGGAGATTCATGGAACTCACCCTCCAGAAAATGGGCTTCGGGTCACACATCATGGGTTGGGTGGCGGCGCTATATAGGGCTCCAAAGGCCAGGGTTCAGGTGAATGGCAGGCTGTCAGAGCCTTTCCCCCTCTCGCGGGGAACGCGGCAGGGTTGCCCACTCTCCCCCCTCATCTATGTCCTCACCATGGAACCCCTGGCCATAGCGGTCAGAGCACACCCAGACATCAAGGGGATCCAGAGAGGCGAAGTAGAATTTAAACTCTCCCTGTTCGCTGATGACATCCTGGCCTACCTGGTGGACCCGGGATCCTCGCCTCCCCCCTCATGTCCCTGATGGCTGCATATGGTCGCCTCTCGGGGCTCAAGATCAATGCCTCTAAATCAGTCCTGCTCCCCATGAGAACAAGGGACCGGACCCTGGACCCCCTGTCCAGCCTGGGAGGGATAAAAGTGGGGAGGGCTTCCATCCGATACCTGGGCGTCCTCCTCACCCGGGACCTCTCCAGCCTCGCTCCAGCTAACTATGACCCCGTAATGGCAAGGGTCACTGCGGATCTGAGGAGATGGGGGTCAATGATCTTGTCCTGGTACGGCCGTATGACGGCTGTGAAGATAAACATACTCCCGCGCTTACTATATCTCTTCACTGCCCTCCGAACCAGTGTTCCCGACCAAACTTTCAGGGTCCTTCAGAATGCGGTGCGTGAGTTCATATGGCAGGGTAGGACCCCGAGGACAGCAAGAGCAATCCTGACCCTTCCGAGGGAGGAGGGAGGGTTCGGGCTGCCGGACTTCCAATTCTACTTTCGCGTACTTCTTGAACACATGAAGGAGGGGATGGGTACATACTGGACGTACTTGGAGGACATGGACGCCCACCCACTCAGGGTCAGGGACCTCCTGTGGGCCCCAAGCAAATTCATTCCGAATAGACTAAAATCACACCCAACGTTGGGAGTCCTCTGGGCGATCTGGCGGGAAAGCCCCCAGACGGCGCATCTAACGTCATGGCCGTCACCGATGTCATCGCTCTGGGGTCATCCCCTCAGACTGGGAAGCAGGGGGTTTCGCAACGCTCAATCCTGGTCCGACTCGGGGATGGAATGGGCGGGGCAAATGTTCAAGGAGGGGGAATACCACCCCTATGAGGAAATGAGAGAAGCCCTGGGGCAGGGGACCCTCTCCATTTTCGAATATCTCCGCCTGAAGGGGATCTTGTGCGACCAATCCTGGGGACAGAATTTGAAAAGACAGTTGACCCCCTTCGAAAAACTCGTGGACACAGCGACCTCCAGGAAAGGGGCGGTATCAGGGATGTACAGAATATTGAACACTGTCAACCTAGGGGAGAGGAGGAGGTTCCGCACCTTCTGGAACGATTTGGCGGGGGAGGAGATCTCTGAGGACGCCTGGGCAAGGATATTTAAGATAGCTTTCCATGGGAATTTATTCACAGCGGACATGGAGCATCATTTCAAGATCTTGCAGGGGTGGCACAGGGATCCTGCGAAGTTGGCGAAAATGTTCACGGGTGTGTCCCGCGCATGTCCAAGGGGGTGTGATCAGGTTGGCACAAGAGGTCACATGTGGTGGCACTGCCCGAAAGTCCAGACATAATGGGAAGAGGTACGGGGCTGGATCGCTGAAATCACTGAGGAACTGCTCCCCCAGAACCCCCTAACAATGTTGCTGGTCCTCCCCCCAGAGGACACAGACATATCCAGATACCCAAGGATGTGGGAAACCATGTTGAGTGCGGGGAGGGTGGCCCTGGCACAAAAATGGAAGAGCCCAGAGACCCCATCGAAGGAGGTCTGGTTGAAAAAGGTCAAGAACATGTTTCTGATGGACAAACTAACGGCAATGATGAATAACAAGTTGGGCACATTCCAAGTGAACTGGTTCGGGGTACAGCAGACCTGGGGATGGGACGTTCATTGACTCACGAGGAGGAAAGGAGGAGGGATCGGGCGCCAACGGCCCGGGGTATGGTGGACGATGTACAGCCACAAACATAGTCAACGTACAACTTTTTTCTCGTGCTCCGGACAAATAAAATTTCCGCAGCATCTCCCCAAACAAGGAGACCCATCTGGGTCAAAGTTTCAGGGGGGGGGGGGGTTTGTTCGGGGAGGGAGAGGGGAGGGGGGAGGGTCGTTTCGCCAGTTATTTGTATATCTTTTTGAATTGGTCTTGAGCCCGTTTGTTGTATTATAAAAAATGCTAATAAAAACGAAGTTAAAAAAAAAAAAAAAAAACACAAAAAAAACATGGTGGAGTCAGTACAGGATAAAGATCTTAAGGCAGCAGTCCAAGAGGTCTTCAGGGATATATTGGCAGCAGAAGGGGAGGAGGACATCAAAATAGATAGGGTCCACAGGGTGGGGCCTAAGATGACAGGCGAGCCGGGGGAGCGCCCCAGAGATGTGCTGGTTGCTCTTTCCTCCTACCCCCAAAAAGAAAGAATCCCAAGGATGGCTCAGGGCATGGACCACATCTGAATGAATGGGGTGGATATCCAACTGTTTCAGGATCTTTCCTTGGTGGCATGCAGAAAAGGAGAGGAATGGCACCAGTTGTCAAGGAGCCGATTCCAAGACAAATAAGGTACAAATGGACGTTCCCCTTTGGCCACCTCTTCACGTGGGACGGGAGGCAGAGAAGGGTGACCACCTTTGAGGAGGGGCAACAGGTCATGGGCATCCAAGAAGAAGAGAGCACAGAGGACCCAATGGACAAGAGAGGAGAATCATAGGAAGCCATGGGAATGGAAAACGGTGCAGAATAAGAAATCCCAACAAGATGGTGGGAAGCAGTGAGCACAGCCTAGCAGCCTATTCCCGAGCAAAAGTTGAGGGAATAAGCCGAGCTGGAGGTGGGTGCAAGCCCGGAATGGAAGGATGACCTTAGCAAACCAATGGACGAGAGGTTTGCGGCCTGGCGGAGAGCCACAACGCCAGAATCTAGGAAAGATGGAGGTAAATGTGGGGTTTAGGACACTCCGTAAAGTTCCACCCGAGTAAGCAGAGGGTCAGGAGCGACGGGCCGAGCGCCCTAGCATCTGTAGGTCCCTGGACCCTCCTCGGGTCAGTTATTGGTTGGTTGGGGAGGATAAGAGGGTATTATTGTATCTTGTGGGCAAAAGAGATATAGGGAACCTGAAAATACTCACATTTAATGCTAGGGGCCTCAATGCCCCAGTGAAAAGGAAAAAGGTAGAGAACCTACTGAAAAGGGAGAGGAGAGATATTATTCTACTCCAAGAAACGCACATTAGACAACAAGACAAAGTGAAACTCCACCTTAGGGGCTACAAACAGTTAGTCCAGGCTAATGCACCAGCCAAAAAAGTAGGGGTGTTGATAGGACTCCTAGGTGGCAGGGACATACAGCTCCAAAACACCTTGGTGAATAAGAAGGGGCGCTATGTTTTCGCTAATGCCTCGTTAGACGGGCTCCGAGTCACAATAGCCTCGGTTTATACACCAAATACGGGGCAAGATTCCTTTCTGAGGGAGACACTGGGAAAACTGGAGAAATTTGCGAAAGGGGAGATAATACTGGGAGGGGACCTGAACTTGGCATGGCAGCCTACAACAGACAGGAGCAACGTAGGACCTCAGGGGCATGGGACCCCCTCTAATAATCTCCGCCAAAAGATGGAACATCTGGCGCTGCGGGACGTATGGAGGGAACTTAAAGGGCAAAAAAGGGGATTTACGCACTTCTCTCATGTTTATAACTCAATGTCAAGGATTGATTAGTTCTGGGTTTCAGTGGGGCTGATGGGGAAAGTCCAAGGGATTGAAATAAGCCCAATCTCACTTTCGGACCATGCCCCCCATAGGGATGGAAATCGCTTTAACAGGGAAAAATAGAGGGCTGTGGGGCTGGCGGCTCCGCAGGAAATAATCCAGGACCCCATCCTAGAAGGCTCAATTAGGGAGAAGATGGATGAGTACTTTACCCACAACGACACAGGGGAAGTTGAGCTGGCATCGGTCTGGGAGGCCCTTAAAAGCGGTCATGCAGGGACACATAATAGCCCTGAAGGTGTCTAAAGATAAACAGAGGATTTTGTGAGAAAAAGAGTTAGAGCAAACTATCTCTGACATACAGGGGGAACTCATGCGAAACCCAAAAACAAGCCTCAAAAAGGCATTGAGACACGTGCAGGGACAATTAGATGTCATCCGGAAAAAGAAGGCAGAGAAAAGTCTGCTGTATTTAAGACACCGTTATTACATAAAAGCCAGTAAGGCCGATAAGCTCCTAGCCAGGCAACTTGGGGCCAAACAGGCCGCGCTCTCGATAAAAAATATTTGTAATTCACAAGGGGAGACAGTAACGCGTACAAGGGATACAGGGGAGGTCTTCAGAGAATACCATCAATCGTTGTACGCAACGGACAACCCGAATAGTACAGATCAAGATACATACCTAGCGGCCATACCCATGCCGCAATTCACAGAGGTAGACAGAGACAACATGGAGGGTGACATCATGGAAGATGAGGTGAAGAAAGCAATTATGGGTCTCCCGATGAACAAAGCACCTGGACTAGACGGGTTCACAGCCTTGTTCTACAAAAGATTTGCAGATATATTAACCCCATTCTTAACAAGGCTGTTTAACATATTCAAAAGTGAAGGGAACTTGACACCATCAATGAACGAGGCAAAGGTGCTAGTCTTTCAGAAAACAGGGAAAGATCCCGAGCAACCCGCCTCCTACAGACCAATCGCCCTAATCAATCTGGACTCAAAACTATACACCAAAATCCTTGCCCAGAGACTTTCACCACTTCTCCCAAATCTGATAAATATGGATCAATCAGGATTTGTTCCGGGTAGGCAAACCCACGATAATACGAGAATAGTGATACACCTGATAGAGAAGACTGGCATAACGCACACTGCAGCAATATTACTTTCGTTAGATGCCGAAAAGGCTTTCGACCGGGTGGAGTGGTCACTGATATTTCGCACGCTGAAGGCTATGGGGAACAATATATTCAGATGATCGTGGCAAACTACAACACTCTATCCATTAGAATAGCCATTAATGGGGAAGTCACGAATAGAGTGGTAATCTCAAGAGGCAGAAAGAACAGGGATGCCCACTCACCCCCACCCCTACTCTACACCATTTTCCTGGAACCGCTTTTAATCAGAATCAGAGATTCTGCTACCATACACGAACTAGACAAATTTGGTGCAATCTCAGGGCGGAAAGTAAACAGACCCAAATCGGAAATACTCATCCTAGCAGGGGAAAAGGGGGAAGATAATAAAGATAGCGACTGCCTTAAGCTTAAAAATAGCTAACAAGGGAATAAAGTATTTAGGCATAACGCCAACGAGGTTGGTCGATCTCCTTTATGGGGAAAATTATCCAAAGCTCCTGGATAAAATAAAAAAGGACATGGAGCGCTGGAACTCCCTGACAATCTCTTGGTGGGGACCCATCACGTCAATAAAGAGGAGTGTGCTCCCCGGGTTGGCGTACTACTTTCAGGCAGTCCCGATTAGGGTCCCCAAGCCTTTCTTCAAAGCATTGACACAAATAGTCTCCTCCTTTATATGGAACTGGAAACCCCCCAGAGAAGCAAGAGCCGTACTGACAGCTGCAATCCAAGACGGGGGTATGGCCCTTCCACATTTGTATAACTACTACCAAGCGGCGCAGTTGTGGGTCCTGAAGGAATGGATGGCGGAGGATCAACAAAAAAGGCGGGCAATGCAAGACAGGGCAGTATTGAGATCCCCGGTGGTTTGCCTGTTGTGGACAAGGGAACAGTATTGACACACACATCTCAGAATTAGTGAAGTCCTCCGAGCCCCGATGGAAGCTTGGGATGAACAGAAAAGCAGGGGCACCCTCACAGGATAGTATGCACCATTTACCCCCATGTTCAGGAACCCAGAGTTCCCACCAGGAATGGAAAAGGGGGCCTTTAAGAACTGGGTAGAAGCTGGGTGCACAAAAATAGGACAAATGGTTCGAGGCCATGACATAAAATCGTTTGAGATCTGTAGAACACAACTAAATCTTAGGGAATCGGATAGATATAAATACGAGCAACTTAGGCACTGGTGACCGACACAGCCCGTCAAGCGGGCGGCCAAGCGGGATCTCACCCCATTTGTAAAATACACCCTGACAAACTCAGGGTCAAGGAAGTTGGTTTCATCACTATACAGGTTTATAAATGTACAGACAGAGGCCATAAAATGGACCTACATGCAAATATGGGAAACCACACTTGGGGGAAAATATCAGTAGACCACAGTGGGAAGATCTATGGTCAAATATTCCCAAACTGACACGCGCGGTCCAAATGAGGGAAATGTGGGTAAAGGTCATGTCCCAATGGCACCATACCCCTGAGAGATTAAATACAATGTACTTGCATGCTTCCAAACTCTGCTGGAGGGGCTGCTCAAGGGAGGGCACTTGGAGGCATATTTGGTGGGACTGCCAGGGGATCCAAGGGTTATGGATCGAAATCAAGAAGCAGATGCAGGTGATGTTCCCGAATGCAGGCCAAATGGGGGAGAGGGTGTGGCTCTGTGGGTTAAGAGACCAGGCGGCGAAAACATTATCGAAGGTACAATGGAGCAGTTTTATGGGGTTGGTTATTGCAGCATGGTTAGCAATTGCGCAGAATTGGAAGCAACTAGACCCCCCCACCAGTGTTTGGCTGGCTTCAGAAGGGGTGGTCTTGAGTGACAATGGAAAGGTTAACGCATAATCTGCAAGGCACAAGTGGGTCCTTCAGAAAAGAATGGGGGGGCGATATTGGATTAGCTCCAATCGGACTAAATGCAGCCCACACAAAATAAGAATTCTGGATATATTTTCGGCATAACTGCTTCCATAACTGTGCAAGGGACAGATCTTCTGGGGGAAGGGAGTTGGGGGTTGTGGTTACGTTGTTTATCTTCACTAATTTGAGACACATTCTCAACGTGATGTTAAGTTGTGTGCAATTGGAAATGCTAATAAAAAGTTTTAAAAAACCATAACAAAAAAAACTTTAATCCTAATTTTAAATCCCAGGTGGGAACCTGAAAAGGCATTGGAGGGTAACCATTTGTCAGTCCTTTTAGACACTGGGTAACTAAAGGCATTTTAAAATAAGAAACCTCTTCCGAGGAGCGCTTGAAGATAGATCGCGCTGCTAAGTATCCTTTAATAGTGCCAACTTGCATCCCCAAATTGTCCAAGTGTAAAAGGAAAGAACGTACTGTCCGAGTTTTACATAAGAATGGGTCCACATTCTTATCCCTGTACCAGATACAAGAATTTTGTTGCTGGCCTCCTGGCCGAAAGCAAAATCTCCATTACGTCACCCGGGAAGTCCCAATCCTTATGTCGCAGCCTCTCAGAAACCAAGCGTGAAGGCCGAGTGTCTTGACCTCTGGATGGAGAACCAGACCTTCCTCTTGCGAGAGAAGATCCTCACTTTGTGGAAGATGTATTGGAGGGCGGATAGACATGTCCAGAAGGTCTGGGTACCACGTCCTCTTGGCCCAATCCGGGGCAATTAGGATTATGGTTTTCCTGAACTTTCTCAACCTCCTGATTCATGAGGAATCACGGGGACTGGAGGAAAAACGTATAGGAGTGGAAATACCCAGCCCACCACGAACACGTCCCCTAGAGCTCTTCTTGGGGGCAATTCCCTTGAGCAGTACAGTTCACACTTCCGGTTGGCCCCGGTCGCGAACAGATCCACTTGAGGGGTTCTGCAAAGGGCGAAGATCTCCAGAAGGACTTCTTGAGCTAGTTCCCACTTGTGGGAGAGTGTGCTATGCCTGCTCAGAGCGTCTGCCACCGTGTTCTGTTTTCCGGCTAGGTGAACTGCCGATAGAGATTTCTTCTTGCATTGCCCAGAACCAGAGCTGCATTGCCTCTCTGCACAGTGGAACTGATGCTACGCCTCCTCTTTTGTTGAGGTAGTACATGGCCACTGTGTTGTCCATCATTATCAGGACATTCTTCCCCCGTACAGAGGGCAGAAAGGCCTTCAGCGCTAGTCTGATTGCCCTTAGCTCCGAAAGGTTGATGTGTAGTTTGAACTCTGATGGAGACCAACGACCGCTGATCGTCAGATCGTTGGTGTGGGCTCCCCACCTCGTGAGTGATGCATCGGTCACTACTGTTATCTCCGGCCATGGTTGCCAAAAAGGTTCTCCCTTGAGGATATTTTCCCTGCAAGCCCACCATAGAAGATCTTGAGTCACTCTGGCCAAGACTTGAAGGCGATCTGACATCTCCCCCGAAAATTGGGACCATTGAGTCCTGAGGGCCCATTGAAGGGATATCATTCTCAATTTGGCCTCTGGCATCAGAAAAATGCAGGATGCCCTGAGGCCCAGCAACCTTAGAAAATCGAAGCTGACAGATGTTGGGCATTCTGAAACTTTGTTACCATCTGCAGAATGTGGTGAGATCTCTCCTCAGAGGCGAAGCTTTCCCTGAGGAATTATCCAAGACTGCTCCGATGAATTGGCGTCTTTGGCGTGGAATCATTTGTGACTTCTTGTAATTGAGGGAGAAGCCCAGTCTGTGTAAGAAGTGGCAGGTCATGGTCAGATGTTCCTGGGCTTGTTCGGGTGAACTTGCCCTGATTAGCCAATCGTCCAGGTAAGGGTAGATGTGAATCCACCCTCTCCTGGAACTCGCTGCCACCACAGCCATCAGCTTGTTGAAAACCCTCGGGCGGAGGTCAGCCCAAATGGCAGAACCCGAAACTGATAGTGAGCCGCCAACTGCGAACCTCAGGTACTTTCTGTGCTTGAGATGGATTGGCACATGAAAGTAAGTATCCTGAAGGTCCAATGAAACCAGCCAGTCCTGAAGCTGAAGAGCCTGAAGGATCTGAGAAAGGGTCACCATCTTGAACTTGTCCTTCTTGAGGAATTTGTTCAACTTTCTTAAGTCCAAGATGGGTCTCAATCCTCCGTCCTTTTTGGGGATGAGAACATACAGGGAGTACCAACCCTTGTTCCTCTCTGCTACAAGTACATGTTCTATTGCACCTTTCTCTAGCAGGGTTGAAATCTCCTGCACAAGGAGCAGGTCTGGAATTTGAACAGAATTAGCTCCCGGTGGATGATCTAGAGGTCTTTGTTGAAAAGGAAGGCAGTAACCATGGGTCACCATCTCGATCGCCCAGGCATCTGACGTAATGACCCGCCATTCATTCAGATACCAAGTGATCCTGCCTCCAACCGGGGTCTTGTGGGTGAAAACCTCCGGGTGGCTTTGCAGCGGCTGCAAAAGCGGCTGAGGAGGAAGTAGCTGCTGCTGGGGCTGATCTAGCACCCTTCCCTCTTCCACCAAAAGGGGGTTTTCTCTGTTGGCTTCTTTGACTGGCCTGTCCCCTCACTCTTCCAAAAGAGGAGTAGAAACGAAAGGGACGGCTTCTCCAGGAAGACGGCCCTGCGTAGGAGTGTTGCTGAGGCTGTCTTATAGCGGCGCTGAGTGATTTAGCTGCCGCTTTCGTGGTCTGCAGCTTCTCCAAGCTCTCGTCTGCTTTGCTACCGAACAGCCTCAAGCTGTCAAAGGGCATATTGAGTATCTGGACTGCATGTCAGGTGCAAAGCCAGATTTCCTCAGCCATGCAAATCTGCGTAGGACTGTGCTAGATGCCATGGACTTGCTTACACTAGCCGCAGTGTCCAATACTGACTCGAGGCATTCCTCCCTAGCCACGTTTCCATCTTTCACTATCGCCAGGAAACCATCCCGTTCCTCACCCTCCGGGATGTGTTAAGCCGCTGATGTCATATTCCCAAAGGGTGTATGTAAATCTTGCCAAAGTGCAAGTTACATTTGTATATTTAAGGGCCATGTTGCCAGAAGAAAAGACTTTCCGGGCCCAAGCATCAACTTTTTGGTCATCCCTGTCAGGTGGTATCGAAGAATAAGCTGACTGCTTAGTGGAGGGTGCAGTTTGTACCACCAAGCTTTCTGGCGATGAATGCTTAGACAGGTATTCAGGATCTGATGAGGATGGCCTGTACCTTCCCACAAACTTATTTACTGAAGGCCCAGAATCCGGGGAATCTCAATTTGCCATCACCCTTTTTTGCAGTGCCTTATGGAAAGGGAGGACAGGGTCTTTGAGGTCAGTCATATCGTCCTAATCGAAACTAGGGGAAGTTCTTTTCCATCCCATGAAGTCAATGACTCTTCCCATTAGGTTTCTATACCCAGGGTCTGCACGATCTGCAGGGTCTAGCCATTCAAACTCTACTTCAGGGGAAGTATCTAGGCCACTGGCTGTCGGAAGGCAGTCATAAAGATCAGCCATTTTACAATTTGTTTCTATTAATTCCTCAGGAACCTTCATGGTTCCTAATCTAACCCCAGCTGAAGTACCATCCTCTTCAGAGGACTGCTCCTCGAAAACAGAGGACATAGATCTGAAAAATTCTCCTGCCTGGGTTGAGGATGGAAGATTTTTTCTGGTAAAGGGGGTGGCATTGACCTAGGTTTAGACAAAGTCGTCGATTTTGGCATTGGGATTAAAAAATGCCTCGATAAAGGCGTCAAAGGTATGGACGCTGGCTTTGACGTTTGGGAAGGAGGCTTCGGCGTTGTCTAAGGAAGCTTCGACACTGTCGCAGATGGTATCGACGGCAACTTCGGTGGCGGATTCGACACCGTCATCGAGTCGATATTCGACTTCGATGCCATTTTGTTTGTTACCCTCGATTTATGCACCAGTGGTTTTAGACAATCTTAGACAATCCCCTAGGTGGGTGTGGATCACTATACCCTCTACTTTCGTATCTCGGGCCTTTGTGCACTGTGTTACTTCTATCTTACGCCTACCAACATACTCCCATCATACTCCTACGGACACAATAACATAAAACACAAAGAAAACACATTAATCGATTCAATTATAACAATAGAATACATGTATTTATGCACAGCAAAGCATGATGCAAACAATACTAAAACTATTGCAACCATCTAATTTGCACCTTTTATACTTTTGGTGCAAATCTACCATGCAATCACTATAAGCCTTAAAGGCTAATGCAAGCCTGTGATGCAAGCATGTGATTCTAATGCAGTCTAATGCAAGCGTCAAACATCCAGCAATCCTCTCCTTCATGCAGAATCAATCCTCTCCAATCCACACCATACTTAATACTCAGTCTCTAAGACAATCCCTGTCTGATCTCCCCTTTCCCAAACCCAAAGCTCTTTCTTTGAGTGTCTGTTCTAATCATGGGTGTAATTCTAAGGGGGGTGAGGGGGACAGGCGTGCCCGTCCCCCCAACCTCCATGGCACAGCATTCTGTCCCCACACATCTGGCTCGGGCACCCCTTCCTCAGATGCCACGTCCCCTCCAACATCCTCAGAAAAGCTACCCCACCGGTTCTAATAAATCAGTTTGTCTAGGCCATAAACCATACTTTCCATGTGCTTGTGCCTCTCTGTTTCCAGCTCGGTCTTTGCCAGGGCCAGGTCTCTCCTCTTCCCGCAACTCTGCAATCAGTCAGTCAGCAGTGGCAGGCCCCTCAATATCTGGTCACTCGAACTGCCTCTGCCAAGCTCTGCCAAACTCTGCCAAGATCTCCGATCTCTCCCAAAGCCATCGGATTCTGCTGCATCAAGACATCTCGCCCTCATTCTCAGAACTGCATCCAAACGTCTCTCGATCTATCTCTCAGAGAGCAGCTCCATCCAAAACTCCATCTATCACCATCTCCAACAGCAACTTGCTCGAACAAACTCCATCAGTATCTAACCCCATCTCCAACAGCAACTCCCAAACTCCCTTCTCTTCAGCTCTGGTTATACTAATCCATGATGCTCTCATTCTCCATGGTTACATCATTCTCTAAGCTAAGAATGTCTCTTTTTCTATCTCAGCATTTAGCAATGCCTGGCAGTCTGTGTTTTGCAATGTACTTTTCACTTTGTGTACTGTCAGCGTGACATTGGACATCATATCTCTTTCATGGCCTTCTAATGCAGTGCCTGCAAAACACCATCTTCCATCTATTCCTCCATTCATTGTCATTCACTACACTATTGTAACGCTCACCTGATTCTCGCAGAGGCGCCGGTCTTGACTGGGCGACTACCGTATCTTCAAAGGTGATGTGTAGCACCCGGTTGGCTCTTTGGGCTGGACCTCTGTGCACTGTATGCCTGACGTGTAGAGTAAGATGTCTGCAGATAGAAAATATGGGGTTAATGAACTGGGGTTATTGGGGTGTCCCTATCTCTTTCCTCTTCTCCTCTCCTGTAGACCCCCAAAGGTTAACGCTCTCACCTTAGGTAAGTGAATGCCGAGCTCTCCATCTGCCTCGGGGCAGGGTGCTGTAACCAGTTTCTTCACTGGATAGGTAGCGCAGGCCTCTTGACTTCAGAGGACTGCTGTCCGTCGTTTACTGCACGAACGGTAAGTTTCGAGTCATTCAAATGTCTTTAAAGTCTTTAGTAATGATGTCTCTTGTTTTGCAGGGTTCCGGCGATGGCGGATGACGGGCTGAAGTGAGTTGAAGATGGAGCCCGTGTGATGAATAGAAGCGCCTGGAAGCACGTAAGTAAGCGCTTGTTGCCTGCTTCACTATGCGCTCTAACTGTCTTTTTATTTTGCAGGTACGAGTTCGGAGCGGCTGCAGGGTGCCGGAATACCCACTGGATTAGATGTGGAAAGGAGTAATGGCACGTGAGTATTAAAGTTCCCCAATGTCTTTAAACGCACCTTGTTTTGTCTTTCAGATGCGGGATGCAGCGCCGAAGGCCTCCGGAGCGTGCGAAGAGTTGGTAAACTTTTGTCTTTCAGATGCCGGAATGCAGTGTGAAGACCTCCGGAGCGCATGAAGAGTAGGTAAGCCTTTGCCTTTCAGATGCCGGAATGCTAACCTGTTCTTTCTTGTCTTTATAGGTGTTGCTGAAGACTGGATTCAGGATGGTAAGCCTTTGCCTTTCAGATGCCGGAATGCTAACCTGTTCTTTCTTGTCTTTATAGGTGTTGCTGAAGACTGGATTCAGGATGGTAAGCCTTTTTCCTTAGGCCCAGGACCGGATGCAGAAGACACGATGAGAGTTCTGCTGCAGAGGTTGCAGAATAACGCAAAGCAAGATTCATCCACCGGGTGTGGTTTAAATAGCCTCCAGTAGTGCTTAGGTGTCTCCTTCCACAGCCACGCCTAAGTAAGAAAAGAGTTCCTGGTAAGAAAAGAGTTCCTGCCTTCCAGAAGAGTTCCAGTGTTCTGAATCTAGGGAGTGGCTCCAGCCCCACCCAACAGGAAAAGTAGTTCCAAACAGAAGAGGATCAGAGGCTCAACTGGCAGGCAAGTAAGCAGCATGGTCTGCTGAAGGTAAGTCCACCCAAGCATTATGAGCCCGGCGCTTCCAGCGCTGGGACTGGGCATATTTATGAGCCTGGTGCCACTGGCGCCAGGACTGGGTCCAAAAGGTCCCAATTGGGACTGGTTGGCACTCGGAACCTGGGTTATGGATCTGCTTCCAAGGGAGTTGGGAAAACCCTGACCTTTTGGAAGCAGAGATCATGACAACTATAGGCTTCCCGAAATCCTCTCTCCTCCAGAGAACAGGCCATCTCTCCTCTCATTCAAAAGGCCTCTCTCTCCATGTGGTGCTCCCTCCCACCTTTGCTGTCTCCCCGGTACACAAGCCATGCTGATTAGCCTCCTTCGCTCTCCACTCAGACAAAGGTTCATGTTATCTGTCTGCCTGCTAAGCAACTGTTTACAAATTCCTTCTCACAGTGTACCATAACATTTCGCACTGCCGCGGCGCTCCTCTGTCACCATCAGAAATGGCTTTATAATGCCAGCTAAATGCTTCCTAACGTTTACGATTTCCTCCCGTAATGCCAAGCGCTAGCTACATAATGCAAACAAGTTCTAAGTTCTACTCAATGCGTGGTGTCTCTACAATGCATACATGTGTACATGACAGTCTCTACATGTAGAACTACAAAGCATAACAATGTGTAACGTGTCTCTACAAGTGTAACAATGTGTCATTCTAAAAGGCTCTACATGTCATTTCATAGCATTACAGGCCTCATTCATTCTCTCTAGTGCCTAGCACGTTTCTCTCTCAGCCTAAGCGCTACATAAATGCATAATACATAATTCTAAAAGCATCTCTTTCTGTCATATATAGCAATAACATAACTAAGCAAACCCTTCATATAACAGGGCCTATTTCTCTCTTCAAATGCATAATGCAAAATGGCTAATGCATACAAAGTGGCAGTCTAATATATGGATAGTGTAATGATGCTACTTCTTCATGTACTAATCAGAACTAAACAGTATGCAATATTGGAATAATTCCATAGCAAAGAGTAATGATTGGGTAATGGTTCTGTAACAAAGAGTAATGATTCTGTAAGGATAACAAATCCAGGCTCCTCATTTTATCAGATTCTACACAATGACACCCTTGACTTTTTGTCAGATCTCGCGTGCCTGGTCTTTGATCTCCCTCTGTCACCTTTGGAGTGGGCATGGGTATTATCTCCACCACAGCTTTTTCGAGGGAGTCTGGGCCACTTTCTCAAAAATGTTAAGCATCAAAGCCCTAAAGGCCTCCCATTTTTCAGGGGACTCGTGCTTGGACGGGAGGAAGAGGAGGAAGATCTATGATGTTGCTTCTTTGATTTTTTTGGACGAAGACGAGGAGGATTTCCTCTAGCAACTCTTAGACCTCGATCTCCTCGACCTGTGTCGAGACTTTCCACTCGACCCTCCTGAATCTCTGTCTTTTCGAAGACTTATAAGATTCCTCCCCCACCGCCAGTTTACCTTTCGGTTCCTTAAGAGCTTTATTGGACATAGACTGACAGGACCACATTCGTCGACCCAATAGTCGGGGCTCAGACACCAAAGGCAATTACGATGGGGGTCGGTAATCGACATTATTTCTACCACACTTTAGACATTTTTTTAAACCCGTCTTGGGTGTGATTGGAGTAGATGATGAGGACAATTCGTCTAAGAAAACCTGATGTGCTGTTTTGTGACACAAAGCAGAGCTCAGAAAAATGGAACTGAGATAACGGTGCGGCTCAAGCCCTTTATACTGCAGAGTACGTTGATGCTCGACGGCGGCCCTCGAGGGACTACGACTCCGCAGCATCAAGGACAGCGCCCTCGGGTGAAAAAAAATTCCAAAGCAGCAGAGCTGGGAGACCAGATATCTTTTTTTTTAAACATATTTTTATTGATGGTCTCAACAGTTGCATTGGCGCACAGTGAACACAATATACAATCGCATACATAATATCTTCGTTAAATGATTAACAGTTGTCATTTAAATAGTCGTTTCAGTATCTGAAAGCATATCACAGAGGTATGCCCTGAATTGGCCCCAGATGTCTTTTGGCCTACTCATGCTCGGTTGGGTCAGTACATATTGCTCCTCACATTCGTTTATGTAGGTTAACTCCCATAGGAAGGCGTTCATTGTGGGGGCGGCCGGGCTCTTCCATGCCTTCAATATACATCGTTTAGCTATGACACATGACACATTAAACAGCCTTCTTAGTTTTTCAGAACATTTACCAATATCACCGAATAGGTATTTTTGCGGGGTCAAGTGCGGGGGGGGGGGATCTGTGTGATTTCATTTAGCATATTCGCAACCCCACCCCAAAACCGCGCCACGGCTGGACACTCCCAGTACATATGATAGGACCCCGCTGCCGGGGACCCACACTTGGGACACTTGCCTGGGTCGTCAGGCGTGAATGTAGCTATCCTAGCAGGGGTATAGTGCAGCCTGTTTAGAATTTTAAACTGTATTTGACAAAGCCCGGGATTAAGGGAGACGCTTTTCGTGAGTGCACAGTATCTTGCCCACTTTTCTTCTGGTATTGGCATTTTCATATCAGTTTCCCATTTGTCCCTCACCTGGTTTACCACAACGGAGTGAGTCTGTATTGCCTTATAAAAAGTTTGGAAATTCCCAACCCGCCCTGTGTAGTGGCCAGCCGCAAGCACGGGTGAGAATGGGGTTCGTCTGGAAATGACGGCCAGCGCCTTTGATATGCAGATCTCATTCGATAATACTGCAATGTCGTGAGCTGCCTACCTCCCATGCCTCTATTGAACTCCGCAAGGGTCGCAAACTTCCCCTCTATGTACATGTCACCTATTTTCATCTCCATGCCCGGGTCCCAGGTTTCCTGTATGTCGGTATCAAACGTGGGGGGGAGGCCAGGGTTTTTCCACAGGGGTGCATCGGGAATTTCGGAAGAATTCCAGGATCTTCTCCCTGTCTCGGTAGTTCAGGATTTTGGCTATTATTGGCCTCGGAGGTGCGCCAGGCGGGGGTTCTCTCATCAGAGCCCTGTGTGCTCTTTCCACCACAAATCCCTGGGTGAGAGCCCCGCCGTCTATTTCTTGCAGTAGCATGGACTCAATGTAGTCTGTGGGGTTAGATCCTTCTCCTTCCGGGAGCCCTACAATGCGAATGTCATTTCTTCGGGCCGCCCTTCTGCCTCCTCTGCTCTGCTTTCCAAGTTAATCACTTGTTGTCACAGTATATGGATCTCCGAGGTGTGTGCTACGCAGGTGGCTGTGTTTGTGTGTGTTTCCTTCCCAGTTCACCTGTGTGTTCCGCTATTTTCCTTACATCTTGTCTTAATAAATTGACGTCCTCCTGTACCGCCCTTATTTTAAGATCCAATGATGTTCTTATTTCACTCATTGCTGCCTCCAGTTTGGTCTCCCACGCGATTTTCAGGCCTGCGATTGTGTCAAGGATTTTTTGGTCATTCCGCCCTGGTGCAGCGTCTGCCTGTAGATTCCTATCCTTGTGTCTGGCTCCCTCAGATGATTGGGGCATTTTGGTGAATTTGTCCATTGTCGGTTGTTTCCCTTTTGTTTTGGGCACCTTGGACACCATCCTTATACCTGCTCGTATGTGCTCGCTGTTGCAGGAGCCAAATTCTCGAGCCTATGGTCTGTTCTTTAATTATCTAGTATTAGAGTTTAATGCTGGCTTCCCAGGTGCCTTCCTGGTGCGGGGTGCTTATTATTGCTAGAGCACTAGGTTGTGCGCACTATGGTCTATTTTATATGTAGTGCGCGTACTCTGCGCCCAGGTTTCTCTTCAACAATCGCTCTGCCCACAATACCTATGTCTTACTGTCTAGAGCTTTTCCCAGCGTTCTTGTCGCTGTAGGGGAGAGTGTGACTTGCGCAGCTGTATCTGTGGCCATCTGTCCAGCTGTACAGCCGGTCCGGGCACTGTATTGCGTCCCCTCGGTGCATCACCACCATTCAGTGTGTTCTATATAGGCCTGGGGCTTATCCATGTTTTCATTTGCCGGTGTTTTGTGATTGGTTGCACTGGGTCTTTACCGCTCTCACTTCAGGCGGTTTACTTATTTGCTGCCTGTATGTTACGCTCACCTGGTATCCACAGGGACACCACCCAGCCGGGTTACTCGCTGGTATGCTTCTCAGCTTTGCCCTGATGTGGTCTGCGGGGCAGGTTCTGCCTGAAAATACATGTGGACTGTGTTCAAGATTGACCGACTGGGGTAAGTATCCTCCCTCCACCCCTGTATGATTTCAGTCCCTCTGGCGCCCTCTCCTCACCTTGTGGTAGAATTAGGCGTGCTCTCCGTCCTGCCTTCTTTGCAGGGGCGTGTTGTCTTTCATGGGCGAGTGCGATCCAGTTACTTCACTGACGCCGGCCCGTTTCATATTGTTCAGGTAGGGCTTATTGCTGTTCTTTAGTTTTGTTGCTATCCTGCATGCCTTTCTTTGTTTAAAATCTCTTTTTTCTCCCTTAGGTATGCAGAGCTTCAGCGCAGCGAACTGGCTTGGTTGAGCCCCGCTGGTAAATGATGGTGCATTAAGAGCGCTATGATGCGGTAAGTAAAAGCAATGCGCAGCGCTGCGAAGTCTTGCCTTTGCTAACCTGTGTTTTCCTTCCTTGTAGGTCGCGGTGTTCTTCAGCGCGAGTGGAATGTCTGGAATGGTGCCAGACGAGAAGCGACCAGCCAGGTAAGCCTTTTGAGCAGTTCGTAATTTGTAAATGTCTCTACTGCTTTCTTTAATGTTGCGTCTATCTTCCTCTTTCAGATCGTTCTGTCCGGGAGGCGTGCAGATTCGAGGAAGCTGTTCTCAGTAGCTGCGAGTGTTTAAAGATGAGGACTGCAGGTAAGATGCTGCTGCTAATGATGTTCCTTTTGTCTCCTTGCAAGTTCTGCTTCTCCGAGGTTCGAGGGAATAGCTGAACACGGTGAGCGTCACGTTGCAAGCTGCAAAGTAAGGCGAAGCGTGTCGTCTTGCTCGGGTGTGGTTTAAATAGCCCCAACAAAATAGTCCAGGTAAAGTAGTCCCTAGGCTACCACACCCAAAACACTAGAACGCATAGCTTGGTTCTTAGGAACCAAGCTATGTGGATGCCTCCATGTTGGCTGACAATACAAGAAAGTAGTTCCCAAGCAAATTGTTTTTCATAGTGTATGAGCCTGGCGCCATAGGTGCCAGGACTGGCCCCATGAGGGCTTTTGAAGAGGATGCCAGGCTCTAGAGGCCAGAGTTCCGACTTCACCTGGCCAATGGGTTTGCCAGAGGGGGTTTTGGGCGAGGGTCGTGACACCGTAGTCGTGCACGTTCTTTTCTTGTGCCTCAATGTCGCGTCTATGAATAGGGGGTCAACCCTAGTGGCACCTTCTGGGCATTTTGGTTACCAATGCTGGGTCCATATTGCAACACCCTCCGGTTCTCTTTGTGGAGCTCGTATTGCCTGTGTTGTTCTATGTTCCGGATCCCTCTAAATGTTTCTGCCATTTCCTTCACTGGTATGAAATTTCAATTCAAGGCTTCTCCGTATCCATGCATCGGCCTTTCCGCGTATCTTGCTGCTGTTTACATTTGCAGTGGGCGGTCCCGTCTCAGCATGTGGCTCTCCAGCTGTCCGGGCTTAGCTAAGCGGCCGGGGAGGCACATTGTCGAGTGCCTGTATTTGCGTGCCTTGTGATCAGAGCCTTCCTGGCTTCCGACCACCTCCAGCACTGCTGCTCGGCGTTGGTCTCCGCTTCCCACGTTGTTTGTTGGGCTTTCCAGCCTTCGGTTCATATGCGACTGGGGCTGCGTGTTCCCGGGTGCCTTTGTTCGTGTCCTTACGATCGTGACTTTCCTGGCTGGCAACCGTCCTCGGTGCTGAGGCACTGCATTGTTCTCTGCTTTCCAGCGAACTTGCTTGTGCTTGTTTGCACACTGACCGGCTCCTCCTCTCGTATGTTCCGCTCTTCCTCCTTCGCTGCTGACTGCAACATTCCGCACTGCTTCTTTTTGATCCGCGCCTGGGATTTCACTCATCAGTTTTTTTTTTTTGCGTCTTCCGGAGGCTGATGTGTATGCAGATGTTGTATTCTCCACTGAGATTGTTGTCCGTCGTGCTGCTATTTCGTCTTGCGTTCCTTTGTTAGAGCGACACCATCTTGGTGACTCCGGCACCCTGGGCTCCCCAATCTTTCTCTACTTGCATTTGCAGCTCCCAGCTGCGATTTATCCTGGGCATGCGAACGTTACATACCCCGTGTGTTCACGCATCTCCTGATGTATTTTGGAGTTCAGCAGCCAGCTGCACATGCTTCTTTGTTTAGGATTATGTACAGATCTGCAGGAGCCCTCAGGAATCGCTGCTTCCTTGTGGCCATGTAGCCACGCCCCCCCCAGTTCACGCTTATGTTCAATACGCCTTTATAATCTTCCCACAATTGAACTGGTCCCCCAAGGTTAAAAATACAAAAGAGGGGTGGGGGGGGGTACCCATACCCAATCACAGATGACTACCCCTAAATGAGGTCCATGTCCACCAACCAAAGTACAAACACACTTTACTTTCAGCGTTCTGACTCCCGTCCCACACACCGTGGGCCCAGCGGCCCCTTCAATATTATGTTTTTACTTAATTACTTACTTTGCTTACTGACTCAGCACACTGGCCCACACACAAATTCTGTGTACAGGGACAGTCTCCTTGGGCTGGGCCAGGCAGTTCGAATTGCCTCATCCTTCTCCGTGCCTGGTGCCTAGGCCTGCTCACACTCCCAGTGCTCCCTCAACACGTCATCCAGCTTCCTCTAAATCTGAGTCCCCAACAAGTGCTGGGGTGTGGTGGCCACACCACCAGCACACTAATGCGCATGACGATGTGTCACGCTGCATGATTGGCTACCGGCTGGAGCAACAGCCAGTCACACACAAGCCCCGGACACCCGAGGCTCAGTAGTCAGCCTGGTCGGCAGCAGCTCCTGCGACAGCTCCTCCCCCTACCCCACGCCGGCCTTCAAAAGCGAACACGTACACCAAGGCATGAACTAAGCCTCAGGCAGCTCACGACCCACCCAGCCCGCACCATTTGTTCTTGATGATATGATGGGACAGAGAGAGAGCGCACCAGAGCACTGCTGTCTCCTGGCTGACGGCGCCATGCAGGCAGATGGTTGGTTGTGCCTGCCTGGGCCCTGTCAGCAGCACAGCCTCATGCTTTTGTGTTGCATTCATCAAAGCAAAGTGAACACTTAGGAAATAAGTGTTACTTTCTTTGATGAATGTATGCATGACATGATGAATCCATCCATGAGCCGCGGCAGCCGGCAGGCAACGTGAGTGAGTGCCTTCTTAAGTCAAAATCTTACCTATGGATATTAATGATGCTAACAAGCCCCAGGCTGGCACATAAAACTGGCCCAAGGCCATTCCCAACTTTATTTTCATTCTGCCGGTGGCCGAACATCCGATAAGCCAGTCTGCCCTTATTCCTTCCTCACGTTTACCAAGACTCTGGCAATTATGCATCTGAGTCTCACACATATTAGGGCCATCACTGCCATGACCACACCAGCTGCCATGAAAAGTTACTTACCTTCATGGCTCAGACATCTAGTGAAGCTGCAGAGGCTGCTGTTCATAACTGTCCCCATTTGAAGAGCAGGCGACACAATGTGATGTAGGGGACAGATGATCAGTGGCTATTGACATTTTTGGAGAGTGCTTATTTATACTTGAACAAATTGCAAGAGTTTAGTGAACCATAAAATAAAGTTGCCATCATCGTCTGCAAAACTCTGGGTGAAAACAAGTATTTTGTTTATACTTCCTGACCACTGGGTAATTCTGTTTTCTGCTGATCGCTTCCCCAAGTACACATCACGACAAGGGCATTGAAATTAGGAAAATCAGTTAAATTAATTTATTGATGATGCCCTTCTACATTACGAGTGTGATAGCAGTAATGGTCATTTAGAAGAGATTGAAAAGCACAGACTTTTTAATTCTGTCTCAAAGTTATTTTCAGCCGAAACTGGTTTGCCTAGGTCAGTGGTCTGCAACCTGCCTTCTTCAGATGTTTTGGAAAATTACTCCCATGAGCTCTCACAATGTACTATGTTTACATGAGCTGATGGGAATTGCAGTGCAAAAAATCTGCTGAGCCAAAGGTTGCAACCCCTGACTAGGTCAGCCATGCCCTCCCCAAATATACACCCAGGTTAAAAGTAGCTACTGAATAGTATATACATACTGATGTTTGCTTTATGTTGGCTTAACCAGTTAATTGCCCAGCCAAAAAAATAATAAAAAGGAGAGCATCAGAGATGTAGAGTTTGATATTTGAAAATAACATTTCAAAAACCACCCTGTATTAATAACAAACGAGTGGAGTGAAAGATGTTCCTGTCGAAGTACATTTGTTAAATAGCTGAAATTAATGGAAAAAGGTGAGTATTTCTGTTGAGGCTGGAAGCCAAGACGCATGGCCTCTTGCTTTCCCCCTTACCAATGCGTGCAGGTTTTCTAATCTTTTTCTAATGAGTCTCGGGCGATGATGCAATTATGAATGCCTGTCTGAGTAAGAACAGTATGCCCGTGTGATATGTGGATAGGGCATCCATCCATGTGCAAGCAATTCAGCCCCTGCTTGATAACAAGGTTACAGCTAATGGTCAAATGAAAGGCAACTCACATAACTGTATTGGCTTCGGATTAGGGATATTTGGGGTCAAAACAGTGGCGATATGTGTTGATGAAATGGCAGTTTCAGCTAATATAAAAGAGCGGTATGTCCAAATGCTACTCCAATACAGTCTATGCCCGTCTCTCATTCAGTGCATCTGGCCTCATTTTAGAAGCTTTTCGTCACGGTACATGTTTGTGTTGTGCCCATTTTGTGAATGATATTATGGGGTTCCTCTTCTGATTGGACACATTATGTTGCACTAGGCTGAGGGAATTACATTGTCATGATATTGTGGGATTGCATATACTAATACTTTGGGCTTCCAGTGCATTGTTACTGTATTCATTTTTACGCTCATTTCGGAAGATGCCAAAATTAATTTTCATTCCCATGGCGGAACATACTTCAAATGTTACAGAGGAGGCAGTTTCCTATGCTCATTTACCACTGGCATGGAGCTGTCAACTTTTTTGCCAGCATAGTAGGAGCATTCATCGTTCTGCTAGCGTGGAGACACCTCTGTGTTTTGCTGCAGGCATAACACACTTCCTCAACTGGTATCATTAGGAATCTGGCAGGTTTCTTTTGACACATATTCCTAATGTGCAAGTGTAGTTTGTAATGTTACTGTTTTATCATCGGTTTGTGTGTGGCAGCCCTTGTTCCATGTTCGGTGTTAGTAGTTACCTTGCTCTGCATGTTGGATGCATGGATGAGTGATACCATGTAGTATGTTGAAGAGAGTGGAGTTGCAGTGTTCTTTCTGTGTTCAAAGGTTCAGTACTGGAGTTGTTTGGCAGTGGGTGTAGCTGTCGTGGTCTCATCAAACTTGCCCAACATCTTAATTTCTGGAACTGATAACATATACAGCTACAATCTGGCGTGTTTATGCATCAATGAATTGTGACAGCTTCAGTGCATCACAAAATAATTGCATAGGAATTTACCTTTTCTAGGACTAAGCTAAAAGGATGGATGTTTGTATGATCACATTTATAGTTTAGACATGCTATTATATAAATGCAACCCATACAAGTAAACGCGCCCCATTTTGTAAAACTGTTTCTTTTGGTGCACGTTGCATAAATATATTTCTGTAATTTACTAATCAATAATACTTCCTTTTAAAGAAATTAGATACATTTTCACTTTCAAATATTTTGAGTATCAAAGGATCAGTCCATTTAATTTTGAGTTCATAGATTGCACCTAATTCCACAGAGCCTTGGTAGCCGCCTATTCATTACATTTTATAGTCTGCACTATTACAAATCTTGTATCTTAATTCCGACTACACATTGTATAATATAAATGTTAATATTGGATTCTGGACATCTAAGGCTCATGCCCAGAATTGTACTGTATTTAAATACCAATCATAAAGATCACTTTCCAGCATTAAAATCAGCATAAACTACAGTAATGTGCCTGGCAGATATTATCTTGCCCTTGATCAACCCAGTTCAGGACTAATGGCCAGAATCTGGTAAGACTTTAGCATACCCAAGAAGCCGTTCTATAGAGTTCCTTTCAAGGTATACCAACTAAATTCTACCTCAATGTACCAATTTCACTTGCACACAGTAACATATAGGACATCATCCCCTCAAATACCTAAAGTACAGCATGCAATGTGAAGAGCTCATGTTTTGATCAAAAATGGTATATGCTCGTAATGCATGTCAATTCTTTACCCCCCAAAGCTAAAAGGTGGGGCAGTCATGATAAATTAATATCCAACATCCACCCTAGTAAGAAATAGTTTGCAAGTGCCCATGTGAGTTTTGTGGGGGTGGTATCCATCACGACTAGGTCACTACAGGAGAGTAAACCCTCAAACAAAGGTCCAAGTCTGGTCTCAGGAGGATAGCTCAGCCGCAACGGGCTTGCCTTGGAAGCAAGACGACACAGAGCAACAGAGGTTCGATCCCCGGGTCCGTGCTTAGAAACCTGTGGTATTCTGGCATACCACAAAACTGCAAATCATGTCAATTCTAAACTTGCTATGATATGCTATGATAGGTTATTTATAACGCGCTTAATACCCAGAGGTTTCTAAGCGTGTACCCAGGAATCGACCCCGTGTTGCTCCGCATCGTCTTGCTTTCAAGACGAGCACGTTGCCCCCGAGCTATCCTCACGAGACAACTTTATCTGTACTCTTCCTCACAAACCGGACCATCCTCCTCCCTCCTTAACCTCGCTATCCCTGCACTTCCTCCTTCTGCTTCTTCTCCTTCCTTGCCCCACTCCACTGGAGTGCACCCCCTCACACCCCAGGTATCACAACTATCCCATAACTTGAATATCTCAAGATCAGACTGAAGCTCCACCTTCTGTCCTATGAAAGGGCTCCCCCACTATCCCCAACTGACTGAATTTTGAAAAGCTGCCTTCGTGGTGTATATTGGGTTGGTGGAAGTGCAACAGACAGGTGCCTCTTGCCATTCTGGACACAATGAGGCCTTCCTTTGTTTTGTCATAAGTATGTGAATATGTAGAATATGATATATTGTGGAACTGTGCAAATATTAAGTGTGGTAGTGTAAGTGATTTCAATCCGGCACTTCACCCAAGTCAACGCCTAGCGTGTAATGCACAACTGAAATCCTTATTTATTTGTTTGTGTCTAAAAGTTATTTTATTCTAAACGATGTACCACTCATATCACGCCCCTCTCCTGGAACCCCCCGATCACACTGAACCAGGAATCAGACTGGTTTGCAAAGTAAAATATTTATTTATGTAGTTACAATATAATCACACTATGTTTAATGGGTATACAATGATCACCAATGGCGTGATGTAACACTAAGCAATCTCTTTAATCACAAGGAGGAATAGTGAGCAAAACAATTCAGCAAGAAATGATACTTTGGGTATGTTCAGATCAAATAGCAGTATGGTTAACATTTCCCCCTGCACACCCCTCAACCCCCCAACAGGCAATGTAAAGAGATAGGAGGAGAGAGAGCCGAATTCAAACAAAATGTCAATCCCCCCTCCCCCAGCAAACATGAGAGAAACAGAATTGATTGGCAAGCTGTGAAAATGGTTAGAGTTATCTAAGAATTGATTGGGTAAAACACTAAATATGGGCTAAATTGCTGAAATTGATTACATTCTTATGGGAGCCGCTTTAGATAGTTGCTGACAAACACTAGCAATGATTTCATACTAATAAGCAATGTGAAAACTTAAAATTGAGGTTGAGTGCAATCAAAAGCTGTTTTACATGTGATATTTTGGCAAAACGAAAATTTGCAGCAAACTTTTCTGCGCGCAGTAATCGCGATCGCGGGAGGACTATATAGATTTGGAATGCGGTTTTAGGTTCTATGGATGTTAGCTACAAGCAGAAGTTGAAATTTTGTTTCTAGCATAATAATTGAGGAAGTTATGGACGTTTTTCTTAAATAGGCGCAAGAATGAGAAAACAGGGATGCACTTTTCAAAGACAAATGGGATTTCGTTTACACTAGGTTAGGACTATAGAAAAAGAGAATGCCACACATGAATCTCCATCACTCCTGGCCAGGGAGTCTTCATGTGGTGGATAATCAATTTCTTTCTGCGATTCAATTTATTTGTTCACAACACTATTGATTTATGATTTTAGAAAACAAATGAGAGAAACTCAGTGCAAGAAACGCTTTGACAATCCAAACTACTCCTAACAATATCAGGTTCTAAACACAAGATAGGATGGATTTAGATAGGGATTGTACTATGGACAGTACTTATGGCTAGTAACACAGTCCTATCTGTAGATACTCACTATATGGGTTTCAAACGGAACTGTCAGGGATTCGGTTCAGGGATTCTGGTACTGGGACAAACTGCTGGGCACACCGGACTGGACTGGGTCTCCAATCAGCAAGGCGCTCTGGTCACCACACGACAGGATCGGCACAGCACGGCACAGGATTGGGTTTAATCTGCCCTTCTTGGTTCTGAAGATAGTTATTTAGCAGGCAAGCAGTTACAGCACAGCCCGGATGTTTCTTTGGTTCTCCTTAGGTCTCTGGGATTCTGTAACGCTCACCTGTTTCCCACGGAGGCGCGGCGTCGAAGGCGCAGAACTCTGAAGATGGACAGGAAGGGCCCCTCTATTCTGGCTTCCCTGGCTCGTTGGATACCCTCCTGTGCGTGAAAAGGGAGTATTACCAACTGTGGAACAATGCTCAAGCCTCCCACTCCCTTCCAACCCTCCACGATACCTCCTCTCCGATTCCCTGTGAAGCCTCACCTTAGGGTTTGGAAGGATGAGCTCTCCATCCTGCTTCTGATGCAGGGGCGCGTTGAAACCCAGTTACTTCACTGGATTGAGGATTGATGGGAGTTCAGGTAAGCTTGACTGTTCAGGTAAGGCGCTGTAAAAGTTCTGTTCAAAAGTTCAAGCTTAATAATAATGTTCGTTGTCTAATTGCAGCAAGCGCTAATGCTTATGTATTTTTCCCCTTAGGGACCGGGGTTCGGAGTGCCGGAGATATGGCGCCGACCCGAAGTGAAACAGTTCTGGATGAGCGCTCAGGTAATGTCTTTGCATTCGCTCATTCAATGTCTTTGTCTTTTTTCCCCATAGGGGCCGGGGTCCGGAGATGCCAGGAAGCGGCAGGACCCGAAATGCAGTGGGAATAATCCAACAGGTAAGACTTAAAAGGAAACTGAGCTTTCCTTATTCCTTTTCTCCCTCTCACCTTTGTTCTTGTCTTTTTTCCTCTAGGCGCCGGGGCGTAGCTGAATCCAGAAGATCGCTGCTGAAGATGGAAGCGCCTTCCAAAGGTGAGTAAAATGCAGCGCTGCAGCGATCGAAACGAAATGCCTTAAAAATGATGTCTTCCTTTTCAGGGCCGTTGGAGAAATGACTCCGGGATGCAGATTTAGCAGGTAAGGGCTTTTCTTCTCCTATTCTCTTCCTTTCTCCCCTTGCAGGTGTTCCAGGGTGCTGGCAGGCGTGGCTGAAGTCAGGATGCAGGAGCTGACACGGTGAGCGTCCAGCTGCTAGGTGCAGAACAACGCGAAGCATGTGTGGCTGTTCGGGTGGGGTTTAAATAGCCTTGGAAGAAGTTCCTGGTATGTATCCTTCCACCAATCAGGTATGTATCCTTCCCCGACCACGCCCGGGTGGTGATGTAGTCCAACAGGTTAAGTAGTCCCATTCAGGCCTCAAGAGGGCCTGGATTAAGCAGCAAGGTCTGCATCAGGTAAGCGTGCACCCAAGCACTTAAACACATATCCTCTTCTATGAGCCTGGCGCCTAAGGCGCCAGGACTGGGGTCCGCTATGAGCCTGGCGCCTAAGGCGCCAGGACTGAGTCCAAAGGGCCCCGACTTGGGCCCGCTGAGACTTCCCTGGGGAAAATGATGTCTGCCTCTGGGGTTGCTGGGCCCGGCCTGGCTCCTTAGAGGTAGGCATCATGACAGTACCCCCCCTCAAGGCCCCTCCCAAGGTCTTTTCCTCCGGGGGTTTTGGTTTGTGCGGGAATCTTCGATGGAATCTTTGAATTAATCGTGGTGCGTGAACATAGTTACTGGGTTCCCAAGATCTTTCCTGAGGTCCATATCCTTTCCAATCAACAAGATAGAAGAGTTTCGACTTAACTATCTTGGAATCTAAAATGTCTTTCACTTCGAATTCTAATTCTCCATCAATTTGGGCAGGGCCTGGGGGCTCAGACAGTCTGGTTCCAGGTTGTACTGGTTTTAGAAGAGATGCGTGAAAAACGGGATGAATCCGCATGTTGGATGGTAAATCGAGTTTAAAGGCCACTGGGTTGATAATAGCTTTGATGGGGTAAGGCCCAATGAATCTGGGATTAAAAGTTCGCTGACCCTTGAGGGGTAGATGTTTAGTTGCTAGCCATACCTGATCTCCTACTTGGTAAGGAGGAGTTTTACTTCGGTGCAAATCAGCGTTTTCTTTATACTTTCTCTTGGCTTGCTGTAAGTGGGTTGTAGCTTCTTTGAAGGCTTGGGTTATTGTGGAATGTAGGTGATTTACTGCAGGCATCTCCAGGGTCAGAGGTGGATCTAGGTCAGAGGTCCGAGGATGGTGACCATACAGGGTATAAAAAGGAGTCTGTCCGGTTCCAGAATGCACTGAATTGTTGTATGCATATTCTGCAATCCAAAGGATGTCCTTCCAATTCAACTCGGATTGGTGTAACATGCACCGCAGATATTGCTCGAGAGTCTGATTGGTTCTCTCGGTTTGTCCGTCGGTCTGGGGGTGGTGGCTGGTGGATAACCGCACGTCTATTTGTGCTAGTTGGCAACATTTCTTCCAAAAGTGGGAGATAAATTGACTTCCACGGTCTGAGACTAATATGGAAGGGAAACCATGTAACCGCACTATATTTTCCATAAATTCCTTGGCCAAGGTGGAAGCTGACGGCAATCCTTTTAAAGGGATAAAATGGGCCATTTTGGAGAATAGATCCACTATTACGAGAATCGTGTTATAACCACCACAAGGAGGCAGGTCAGTTATAAAGTCCATTGACAAGGTGTGCCAAGGTGCTGGTGGAATGTCGAAAGGTTGAAGTAGGCCGGCTGGCCTTTTCTTTTGACTCTTATTTTGGGAACAGATTCCGCAAGACAACACAAATGACTTTATGTCTTTTCTCCAAGAAGGCCACCAGAAGTGGCGTTTGATCTTTTCTTCTGTTTTCGCGATACCGGGGTGTCCTTCCATTAATGATTCATGATGACGGGTAATGACAAGTTCCTGCAATTCTTTACTTGGCAGAAATAACCGCTCTTGGAAGTAGGGTAAATCATCCTTAACGGTGTAGTGAGGACCCTTTTGACTCCATTCCAGTAAGGCAGAAGAGTCAAAAAGCTGTTTTACTTGAGCTTGGATGTCCTCAATGGTTTGCAATGAAGTCAAGCCCAGAATTCTTTGTTCCGGCATGATTGGCACAGGTTCTAAACTCGAATTGGGTTCTTCCATGCCTATCCGGGATAAGGCATCTGCCTTACCATTCTTGCAGCCAGGGCGATAGGTAATTATAAAATCAAATTCCGCAAAGAATAAAGCCCATCGGAGTTGTCGCGAAGATTGAGCTTTGGCCGTCTTTAAATACTGCAAATTTCTGTGGTCCGTAATTACGGTGATGGTGTGTCTTGCACCGAGAAGATAGTGACGCCAAGCCTTGAAAGCTGATTTAATAGCCAGTAGTTCTTTGTCAGTAATTGCGTAATTGAGTTCAGGTGGAGAGAATTTTCTGGACCAAAAGGCTACAGGGTGTAGTTGGTTAGTTTCTGGGTCTCTTTGCGACAGGACAGCTCCCATGGCCGAAATGGATGCATCGGTTTCCACGATGTAAGGGAGATCTGGGCGCGGGTGCTTCAATACAGGTGCAGAGGTGAATTTGGTTTTCAGGTCCTGAAAGGCTTGTTCAGCCTCAAGAGTCCATTCAAAGCGTTTATTTTTCTTTAGGAGAGCTGTGATGGGTTGAACAGTTCGAGAAAATTCCGGGATGAACCTTCGATAGAAATTGGCAAAGCCAAGCATGCTTTGCACTCCCTTCACAGAGCTAGGAGATGGCCATTTGAGAATGGCGTCCACTTTCCGCGAGTCCATTCGGATTCCTTGAGGTGTCAGGATGAATCCGAGAAACTCCACTTCTGTGGTATGAAAAACGCATTTTTCGAGTTTGGCAAATAATTTGTGCTGGCGCAATTTCTCAAGAACTGCCCTAACATGGTTTCTGTGATCAGATTCTGAGGAGGAATACACCAGGATGTCGTCAATATAAACGATGACACAAACATCGATAAGTTCCCGAAGAACATCATTCATGAAGTACTGAAAGGCGGCAGGTGCGTTGCACAAACCGAAGGGCATTACTTGATATTCGAAGAGTCCAAATTTGGTGCGGAATGCAGTCTTCCACTCGTCGCCCTCTTTTATACGTACCAGGTGGTAAGCTCCTCGGAGATCTAGCTTGGTGTACACACGAGCATCTTTTACTTGGTCGATAAGCTCAGGTATCAGGGGCAAAGGGTAACGATTCTTAATCGTTATCTGATTTAGGGCGCGGTAGTCAATACAGGCCCTAAGGTCTCCTTCCTTTTTAGGTACGAAGAACAAAGCGGAAGAGACTGGTGACTTTGATGGGCGAATGAAACCATTGGCCAGGTATTGATCCAAATACTGGCGCAAATGCAGGTTCTCAGGTTCAGTAAGAGCATAAATCCTACTACAAGGTAGTTGTGCATTGGGTACCAAGTCGATTTGGCAATCGTAAGATCGATGGGGAGGTAAGGTGTTAGCCTGCTCTTTCTGAAAAACGTCTTGGAATTCTTGGTATTCAGATGGTAGCTGTACAGGGGTGGACGTTACAGAGGCTAGACCCATAGCTGGATTCCTTGGGTAACAGGTTGGTTCACAATCAGGAAAAGTTATCTTCTTTGCTCGCCAGTCTATTCTCGGATTATGTGTTTCTAACCAAGGGATTCCAAGAAGTACTTGAAATTGTGGGGCCTTGATCACATCAAACACGATTGCTTCCCGATGTCCGTCCTGACCCACCAGAGTGATTTCAACTGTGGAATGCGTTACGGGCCCTGAGGCTATTTCGGTTCCATCAACTGTAGTAATTACATCTTGGGTTACTTTCGGGCGGAGAGGAAGCTTAATCCTGGAAGCCAATTCACGGTCTATGTAATTTCCAATAGCTCCACTGTCTATGTATGCTTTTATAGCATGCAACTGCTGAGGCTGTTTTGGGTTCACAAGCACCATTGGCATGACAAAATGCGAGGTCAAAGAGTTTGTTTTCAAGTTCGGCAAGCGGACCCCTACGCTTGTCGGGCTAGGTCGTTTCCCGAACCAGGTGTCAATAACTCGTTATCAGTGGCTCCAACCACCTTCTTGGGTGGTTTAACTGGACAACTTTGAAGAAAGTGACCGGAAGTTCCGCAATACAGACAAAGTTGCATTTGTCGCCTTCTCTCTCATTCCTTCTGCGTTAATGGTCCTTTAACACTGCCAATTTGCATAGGTTCGGAAACGTCAGTACTCTTGGAGTTAACGTGGGTCTTGATAGGTACTCTGGTTTCATACTTGAGCCGATCTGCCTTTCTATTTTGAAGTCTGTGATCAAGTTGAACCACTAAGTCTATGTAGTCTGCGCAGGCCTGGGGTGGATCTACTATCTGAGCTATAACATCTTTAAGCTCTCTGCGCAGGCCTCGATGAAACAATGTGATCCTTTTATTTTCAGGCCATCCGGTTTCCACAACTAGTCTATTAAAGGTGGCGATATAGGACAAAAGATCCCGATTACCTTGTCGTAAGGATAGCAGTTCGTTGTCAAGGGCCTGTCCCTGCGAGTGTCGAGCGAACAATCTTTCCATGCTGGCCTGGAAGCCCTGGAAATCCCGGAGAATGGGATCATCCTGATTTACCAATGGAATAGACCAATCGGCAGGACAGCCACTGAGGTAAGATAGTACAAAGGCTACTTTGGTCTGGTCGTTGGGGAAGGCCCCGGGCCTGCATAAAAAGTGTAAACGGCATTGGTTCATAAAAACGGCATATTTCTTGGGATCCCCCGCAAAACGTTCCGGCGGGGCCAAAGGCATGTGTCCAGGTAGATTGATTTGTACCGGGTTATTCGAACCCATTGTTGTAGAAATATCTCCGGAAACAGGTAAAGGAGTGTGCTCTGCCTGGCCCTGAAATAGCCTTTTGGCCAGATCATCAGTTCTTTCCTTGGATAGGATTAGTTCCCTTCTGAGAGCATTAGTCTCCTGGCGGGCTGAGTGCACTTCTGCCTGTAATTCCCCTAAAAGATGGGCCAGCTGATCTGTCTCGGAAGTCTCCATAGCGCCCAGGTGGGAAATTGTGGTAAGGCTTCGCGTTCTGTAACGCTCACCTGGTTCCCACGGAGGCGCGGCGTCGAAGGCGCAGAACTCTGAAGATGGACAGGAAGGGCCCCTCTATTCTGGCTTCCCTGGCTCGTTGGATACCCTCCTGTGCGTGAAAAGGGAGTATTACCAACTGTGGAACAATGCTCAAGCCTCCCACTCCCTTCCAACCCTCCACGATACCTCCTCCACGATTCCCCGTGAAGCCTCACCTTAGGGTTTGGAAGGATGAGCTCTCCATCCTGCTTCTGATGCAGGGGCGCGTTGAAACCCAGTTACTTCACTGGATTGAGGATTGATGGGAGTTCAGGTAAGCTTGACTGTTCAGGTAAGGCGCTGTAAAAGTTCTGTTCAAAAGTTCAAGCTTAATAATAATGTTTGTTGTCTAATTGCAGCAAGTGCTAATGCTTATGTCTTTTTCCCCTTAGGGGCCGGGGTTCGGAGTGCCGGAGATATGGCGCCGACCCGAAGTGAAACAGTTCTGGATGAGCGCTCAGGTAATGTCTTTGCATTCGCTCATCCAATGTCTTTGTCTTTTTTCCCCAAAGGGGCCGGGGTCCGGAGATGCCAGGAAGCGGCAGGACCCGAAATGCAGTGGGAATAATCCAACAGGTAAGACTTAAAAGGAAACTGAGCTTTCCTTATTCCTTTTCTCCCTCTCACCTTTGTTCTCGTCTTTTTTCCTCTAGGCGCCGGGGCGTAGCTGAATCCGGAAGATCGCTGCTGAAGATGGAAGCGCCTTGCAAAGGTGAGTAAAATGCAGCGCTGCAGCGATCGAAACGAAATGCCTTTAAAATGATGTCTTCCTTTTCAGGGCCGTTGGAGAAATGACTCCGGGATGCAGATTTAGCAGGTAAGGGCTTTTCTTCTCCTATTCTCTTCCTTTCTCCCCTTGCAGGTGTTCCAGGGTGCTGGCAGGCGTGGCTGAAGTCAGGATGCAGGAGCTGACACGGTGAGCGTCCAGCTGCTAGGTGCAGAACAACGCGAAGCATGTGTGGCTGTTCGGGTGGGGTTTAAATAGCCTTGGAAGAAGTTCCTGGTATGTATCCTTCCACCAATCAGGTATGTATCCTTCCCCGACCACGCCCGGGTGGTGAAGTAGTCCTACAGGTTAAGTAGTCCCATTCAGGCCTCAAGAGGGCCTGGATGAAGCAGCAAGGTCTGCATCAGGTAAGTGTGCACCCAAGCACTTAAACACATATCCTCTTCTATGAGCCTGGCGCCTAAGGCGCCAGGACTGGGGTCCGCTATGAGCCTGGCGCCTAAGGCGCCAGGACTGAGTCCAAAGGGCCCCGACTTGGGCCCGCTGAGACTTCCCTGGGGAAAATGATGTCTGCCTCTGGGGTTGCTGGGCCCGGCCTGGCTCCTTAGAGGTAGGCATCATGACAGATTCTTTCTGGTTCTGAAAATTCAAGGCCTAGTTGAAAATGGTTCAACTAATGGAATGGGCCTTTCTGCTTGCCAAGTTTCTGGAGTCTGGAGCAAGGAAAATGGATGTTCTCTTGCAGGGTGCTTTGCCAGCAATCGGTTAGTGGGTGAATCTGTGTGTCTCCTTCTAAGCCCTCAGCTGTTTCTATTTATGCTTATAATAAAGGGGTGTGTGCTGGTTTATCCTAAGCGCGCCCCCTTAGTCAGGCGATTGGCTAGAGTCTCTTCTCTACCTTGATTGGAGGAGAAAACAGGGTGTCACCATGATGGTGTGTGTTTATGAGTCAGAGAATCCTCCCCTTGTCCCTTTGAACATAAAATCTACTTTTGGTACAATACATATTTACATCTGTGCAATCTTTATAACAATAACATATATAGATTACATATTTTGTGCAGCAGATACTCCTCCAAGCCTCTTCGTTGTGGGATCTTGTGTCTGCTTTTGACAGAATGTTGCCCTTTTTGTCCGGAACACAATGTCCAGTTTATCCGAAAATGTGTAAAAATATGCACGTTGAACATGGGCATAAGGGTATAACGTTTCATACTTCTGGTACAAATACATTTGGTGTAAAACCACGTTTTCCGCTGTTTCCTTCTAGAACATGTCACACGGTTTTGCTGCCTCTTAAAATGTACCATCAGAATTTAGAAACACAAATATGTGATTTTGGTAATTTAAACAGTTTTAAGTGGTAAATTATATGTCTTTAACAAAATGTTTCTTTGTGAATGTCCAGCCCCAAATGGCTGTTTGTCTCCGCCTCCTTCTGGCTCTCTGCAGTTAGAAGCAGTCTCCTCCCATTTCCTCCAGAGGCCCAGGCCATTTACGACTCTTCACACTTAGGCTTCCTTTGACTGGAGGAAATCCATTGTCTTCTTCCCCTGGCAGACCAAATTCTCCTCCCCTAATCTAATCATCACAGAGGTGTGATTTCCTGGTGGAGTGAGCAGAAGGGAGATGCCTGGCCTCCGTGGGGGAAGCTTTTGGACTGGTTAAATTGCTTTAGGCAGGCTTAAATTCAATGTCATTGTGTTACATTTTTTTCTTGGTTTAAAACAAACTTGTAATTTCAAAACAAGCAGCTAGAACACTTATTCCAGATTCTAAACCATGGGATTTAAATAGTTACAACCTAGGTTACTCTCAATAACAGGTCACTTAGTTTTCAGACATTAGATTTCAGTGGTACAAGTTTACAGTTTTAATGCAATCTACTGACAGCTGTCATACAGGCGGCCACAAGTACTGCACCCAGATTTTGACAGATTTCACAGGCAGGCACATTTTTGCTGTGAATGTTTTGATGACAAATTCAGCTTTTCAGGACATTGTCTGTTCATAATGATTTCTTGAACTAAGTGCATTGTAGCACCTAGCAAGAATATTGGACGTTTGATGGTGTTTTGTGCAGGCATTCTGCAGTTTCAGCAACCAAGAAAAAGATTTAAGAACAAGATTTTGGATTTCTTTCAGCAAAGCACTGCTTTTCATGCAGGCTCGTTTTTACTTGTTGGGCAGCCCAGTGACATGTTTCCGGAGTGTGCTCTCTGTTCCACCACTGACAACATGCATGGTAAATTTGGCAGCCATCTCTTTGTGCTTCGTAGAGCGCAATTTTCAAAGGTTTTGGCGCGCACAAGGGTTTTCGTGGCCAATTCTAGAACCACCAGAACACAGTGATGCCGCAGGGCAGAGCATAAGTGGGTTAATACATCCCACAGTAGCTATGCTGTTACATTCTCATCTCCGCATCTCATTATCTGTCACCATCAACCACTGGCTTTTCACTGCCAGATACCATCGATATATTGGAAAGGCACCCCATCCGAGGACTGCCTCTGTGTGCTGTACTCTTTCATATGTATGTAATTTCTGGTTGAAATGACACTTCAGCCTTTAATAAATACTAATTAAAGAAATTATATTCCTTTCAACCCATGTATCGCTCTACAATGCACGTTATTTGCTATGAAAAGCAGTCTATAAAGGTTGGTTGTTACAATGTAAATACACAGGCAGGTAGGAGCTCCAACACCCGACTCCTTTGTCACTCTGTTCAGCAGCAACAACAGAGATATCTGGGGGAACCAAGGGAAAACCAGGAAGCACCCGACACTAACATAACAGTACCATTTTGGTGGGCAGGGATCGAGACTACCTGCATCACACCAAGTAAGGTAGCAGTGAAATCATGAGTTTATAGCCTTCATGAAGAAGATCATCAGCTTCCCAAGTTGCTGATAGGTCTGATCTTGAGAAGCAATGCCAGAAGAGCGTGGACCAACGTTCAGAGTAGAAGAAAAAGGGACTCAGCGCGGATTGTCTTCTTGTGTGCACAGGTGGCATGCGAGACCTTGAAACACAAGAGACAATGCTCACCAGCAGCTGCATTGAGATAAACCCACTCACTTGTTCTGAAGTAACGGATAACAAATTAGCAGTGTAAAGATTGTGGCTGACTTGTAGTGGTGGTCACACAATGAGTCTCACTGTCAATCACTTCTAGGATGGTACAATAAACGGGAAACGAATATAATCCACAAAACATATCTGTTCTTTTAACAAGTTAAAGATGGCCCTTCGGAAATACCATGCTAAACTAAAATGAAACACAATAGAACCTTGCCAAAAGAGTAGGGTGACTACTAAAAGATTCTGAAAAATGTGTCTAGGAAGAAGGAGATTAACTTTCTATAGCAGTCCTAAACAAAAAGAAATGTGTTATGGTAGGGGTCATCAGCCTCTTCACAGCGTGTCATACAAACTCAGAAGCCTAAGCCTATAAAGCAGGTGTCAGATGGCAATGAGCTGGCTCTAGGAATCCTAATCGTAGGACAAGATGGCAGCAGCAATTGGTGAACTCTTAGGTTGAAGAGTTGTAACTTGGAGGTTTTAGCCAGACTTGAGTTGATGTCATATTTTTGCAGTAGTCTATGTCGCGGATACAGGTCTGCTTGGTGGTCACAGAGAGGAAAGGCAAGGTTCTATTTCTACAAGTTATACAATCAGAAGACAGTGATTTCTTTATTCTCAATCCCTCTTTCTCACACCCGCTTCCTCTGCATCCCTACCTTCAGGGTAAGTCGTGGCTGAAGTTGTAATAAGATTTGTGTTTTGGAGCCTTAAAGTTTGCTTTTACCTTAGCGTTTAAATGTCTGCTTGCATGTATGTAGTTCATAAAGTGCAAACCTGGCTGGGAAGAGCGCTGTATGAAGGCGGCAGAAGTAGTATCAGTGGGCTGTGATAGGTAAGGGGAACAGGAGTTGGGGATGTGTACAGAAAATATATAAATAGGAAGACGCTTGGTTTCCTAGGTATGAAAAGAAGGTTACGTAAAGATTTGCTTACCATGTCCGAGTTCAGTTTGAGCATAACTTCCAATAATCTGGTAGTTTTGGGCTAACGGAATCCATTTGGCAATCTGCTCATCAGTACCCAGTCCCAAGATACTATTTACAAAGACACCATGAACATTAAATGCGACTTCTCCTCCAAGAATTCTGCAAAAAAAAAGGTTGATTTGTTTCTAAATACCAACATGTAATTAACAAACAATATTTCAATCACCTTAAACTACTTAGAGCAATTGTATCAGTTTAATTATATGTATTTATCAGGTTAAATAAAATACAACCATATACATACTTACATACTAAAGTCATTCATAATAAGAAAAGTTATCATATCAACTTTAACAAAACATCTCACATGTTGCACATTTTGCAATTAGTAGAGTACATATTGCACATTCTGCCTTTGCCATGTTGCATTGTTCAAATCACTATTATGCTGCAAAATTGGCTTACCCATTATGTTTCCTACATCTATCATTTAAACCATCTTCAATGTATTAAACAACAGTGACAATTTTTCAATGTGCAAAAAACAACAATTATCTATCCCGCCAAGCGGTTTGGCTCAGATGTCTCTTGTAAATGTTACATTAGTATAAGGGTTTCCAGCATGTGAATCGTGAACATTAGCCTGTGTCGCATCTCGATAGGATTATGAATGTTAGCAAGTGCCACACTTAGATGGAATTGTGAACATTAGATTGCGTCCATCTAGAAAGGATTTTGAATGTTAGCATGCGCCACACTTAGATAAGATTGTGAATAATAGCCTGCGTCACAACTAGATAGGATTGTGAATGTTGGCCAATGCCACATCTAGATAGAATAGCGCTTGTTAGCCAGTGCCACATCTAGACTGCATTGGGCATACTATCCAGGCCAGCTTTAGATAGAATTGTGAATGCCAGCTTGCTTCACATATAGATAGGATCTCGAAGGTAGGCCAGTGACACATTTGGATACAGTTGTGAATATTGGTGGATGTCATATATAGAAAGGATTGTGATTATTAGCCAGTACCGGATATAGATAGAAATGTAGACATATTCACGCCCCACATCTAGAAAGAATGTGGAAATTTAGCATATCACTTCCAGACAGCGAAGCCAATAACCAACCTACTAACAATTTCAGCCCTCTGCATACACCTCTCAAACTCTAACCAAACAACCACAACCCTATAGCACAACAAACCGCACAAACTTCACTACTCTGCAACAAAACAAACCACACATAATCTTGCACAACAACACACAGCGGCTACCGACCGGAACTCACCCCAAGATCAGCGAACAGTGTTAACCGAACTGAAGCTGCCAACAGCACATCACTGCTCTCTTGCACTTTTCCTGCTTGTTCCCACTAACTCACCCCCCCTTCCCTTTTCAGATCCGTTAGAGCGCCAGGGGACCACTCCGCTGGTGATAGTGCGCATTACAAATATCCTTTAATATTAATATCAACATATGTTTTCTCTATCTTGACTAAACACTAGTACATGCAATTGGAAAATGCTTGGCTATTTTGATAGTATACAGCAAACATTATGCTTAAATAAATCTCAATCTTAAAATAGTAATAAATTTCACCTATAAATAAAAATGCTCAAAATCAGGAAAAAAGTATAATTCTTTTTCAAAAGCGCTAAGATTTTTTAAAAAAGGATGCAAAATCACTTTTCCTACTTCACTTGCTGGGTATTATAATGTAGCAAACAAGGCGCTACCTCATTAAAGACATAGCAGATGTGGAAGTGGGCAGGAACTAAAGAGTACGATGTTCCTCTACTTTTTGATAAAATCCGTCATCGTTCCTGTACTTTCACGTTGAGAACCATTCCTGGCCATCAGACAAAGGGCACTTTGTTTTTTGCTGCCCCCTTACTGGCGATTCAAACCTGGGCCCTGTGGGGACTCGCTCTACTGTGAAATCCTGCTTGGCCATCTTGCAGACGATGGCTTGCTGTTGCTTATTTCAGTAGCCTGCTTGTGACAAAGTCCAATCCCCAGCCACTTAGCCCTGCTTCTGCAGTGGTTCAATGTTTTTCTTCTGCATTTAAGCACTCTTAACTTTTAAAATTTCTGCAGGCAAAGCTGTGATGGTATAGGTAACGAGTGGATGGGAGGGTTGCATTAATCGTTGGTAGGTCCATTAAGAGGTTTGAATGCTGGGTTATTATAAAGGGGATGGTGTATGAAGACTCATGCAGTGGGGGGACAATGACTGATAATAATGGTGGTCGTTAAGATGTATTTTCTTTCACTTTTCTTTCAGTTTTGGTAATACAGTTGGAAGGCACAGTGGCAGGGTGTGGGGGCGGAGGAAAGGCACCCTGGGTATGGACTTTGTATTGCATTGTGGAGGGGGCATGAGGGTGGCTATAGGGCCGATAGGGAGTAGGTGCGATGGGTGTGGGAAATTCCAGAACATAGTTTCACTACTTTTTCTGTACACTTTGACCTCTGCATAACAGGCAGAACAAGTCTAAGGAGAGTTTGTAGTGTGTAGGGGATTTCAGATGGTCCGGTTGCTGTCTTACATCTGGGAGGAGGGTGTTTCAAACCTCTGGACCGCCTTCTAACAATTATTTTCTCAAATGTTTTACATTTGAAGGGTTTGAGGCATAAGCCTGTCTCTGGTACTGAATCTTGGAGTTCTCCTTAGAAGGAGTTCTCCTTAGAAAGAATTAGGTGATATTTTGGGCTCATTTTCCAATCGGCTGATCTAGTGAAGCAGATGGCTCAAGATTCAATTCTCAAACGAATAGGCAGCCATTGGTGGCTTTTCAATGTTCCGCAGACATGATCAGGTTTCTCTAGCCCAAAGACTATGTTCACAGATATTTTTTGTATGACCTGTAGATGGTTGATTTCCTTTTTGTGGAGTCCTAAGTGGAGACTGTTACAATAGTCCAAAGTTAACATTATCAGGACCTAGATCATTTGGACTTTGTTGTTCATGTCAAACACGGGCAGGACTTCAGTTTGAGTGTAAAGTAGCAGCTGCAACGGTCATTGATATGCACTTCGAGAAAGGACTTGTTTGAATGTAACTCTCAGATTCTTTTAGCAGTCAATGGTACGTGAGCCGGACTTGGGTCACTGGGCCATAGCTTGTGGATGTTGGAATCTCATGTGAGATTCCAGACTAGATAGAAGGACAGTGTGGTGTCCTCGATCATATCAAGGACAATAATTGGCAGTGGATGGTTATAGTTAGATTCTGCAAGGTACCTTTTCCTGTACTCATCTGTGCAGTGACAGATTCTCCCTGGCTGGAAACCAAGTTGTTTATCGTGCAACAGAGTGTTTCTTTTGCTACAGTCCTATAAGTGTTTCGCCACTACCCTTTTAATCAACTTCGCTTCAAATAGAGTGGTAGAGATTGTTTGATGGTTCACAAGTACAGAAGGGTCTGCTCCCTTTATTTGTAGGGGCACATTAACAATTTCTGCTAGTAGGATCCCTTTGGAAAGCAACATGTCCTGCAGGGATTTATTTATTTTATTTATTTGAACAGCACCAACTGCAAAACAGTTACTTCATAGCATTCCAAGACGTCGCTTAGAGCAGACAACAAAAGTAGGGGACACAGTAAGCTCATCATTCAAAAGGTCTTGGAACGTACAGTTTTAGTAAAAGAGAAACTGGAAAGGGGGGGATGGGGCAAGTGCAGAAAAAGAGCAAGTGAGGTAGGAAAATGCTTACAGAAAAGCAGATAATAGCAGAGGAGACTTATAGCAGCAGGGGAAGGTAAAAGAGAACGCTAAAGCCTGGAAGAGAGGAACCTGTAGATCAAAATTGATCAAAGTCTTGCCGTCTGCACGGCAGAGCACAAGTTATTTCTTTGGCCATGATGGAGAGTCATTCAGGTGGAAATGCGTGTTTAAATAGGTGAGATTTTGTTTCTTTCCTGAATTTTGAAAGGCACCCTTTGTGGTGTATATTGGGTTAGTGGAAGTTCAACAGGCAGGTACCTCTTGTACTCAGAAAGCATTGACCCAGGTGCTTTTTCTTGAAAGTAGTATGTGACTGTATTTTGGAGGAAGAGGTTCTTATTGTTCTAGAGTGTTAGTATCTTTTGATGCAAACAGAGAGGTACTCTGGTGCTTGCAATGCAAGGTCTTGTGTATAAAGCAGCAGCACTTACATTTTTCCAGCAGAACCCAATTCAAGGCTTTTAGAGCTAGTTTCATGTGGACATGCATTTTCAGACTTAGGATAAGATTTGCATCTGTATTTTGGATCAAATGAAGGATGCGGATAGGTGTTTGGGGAGGTTCAGATAGAATTTGTTATAGTAGTCTACTTTATTATTATTTTTTTTTAAATAGCTCTGGTAACCTATTTAAGAACTGTGTGATTAGCGTAAAGATGTTAATCAATGTTTATTCAAAGTTCCTCCATAAATATAAAAGCAAAAATAGTGGAACACAAATATTAAATAACATACAAATAAAACATTATATTAAAAAAATCAACTATTTAAAATATCCCATATATCGGCAAGATGGATGTAGACTGGAGAAAGAAGAGTCTAGGGACATGTTTCCCTGCCAGATCCCAAGAGGGTGTACCAAATTCTGCAAAAGCCCAACATGGTCGTCTGCAACAGACAGCGAGCAGGAGGACCCTGAAGCCACTGTCTATCCGGCATCAGGAGAATGTCTACATTCCCAGCTAAGACGACCTCTGCCAATCTGACCCTGGAGGAGCAACACCATCCTCCCTTTGATTTTGGTTTTGACTTAAAGGAACTTTGGAATCCTCTGGTTTGCATCCTCCACTTGGCTGGGATTATTTGAGTTATTTTCTGTAACTGATGAGATGGTCTACTGCTTTTGCTGAACCCCTTTGTAGTAAGAGGAGAGGACCCCGTTCTTTTGAGAGATTGGCCCCTTCCTTCTCTTTGTGTTCCGACACTGGGGACCCTAGTATACTGACACATGGGAGGCACGATAATCCTAAAACTTTAGATTGAGTTATATTGAGTTGGAGACGATGAGATAGCACAGTGAGCTACGCGCTCCCTCCTGATATCTGTGCGCATCCTGCTGTGGCAGGTTCGAATCCAGCCAGAGTCAACTCAGCTTTTCATCCTTCCCAGGCCGATAAATTGAGTACCTCTCGTGGGATAATAATGTCTTCTATTATTTCAGCACTCTGAGATTTATGGGTGTGTAGAGCTATATAAGAAATACATTACCATTATCTTGACCAATTGTTCTTTCGTTTCTGAAAGGGTAATGAAAGCTTATAACTATAGGTTTGTGGCTGAGTCTCTATTATGAGAACATTCTCATAAACTGACATTCATCATACCCAGAACTACAGCTGAATTACCACAAGTCTCAATTATACAATTAGAGCTGCCGCTTTGTTAAGGGACTGGGCCTTCAGTACTTCAAGTGTTATTTTAACAAACAGGCCAGATACAGCCCAATTTATTTTGAAGAACCCACGGTGGTCACTTTGCCCTGTGTCTGCCCACTGGAAGAAAATCTTGAAATGCTCTAGCCAGGCATTCTCACCAATAACCAAATCCAATTATAGTACAAAAAGATATGCTAGTTGCATGCTGGGCGCCACCAATGCTTGCCCTTATGTGTTGCTGGTGCCCTGCATGCAATTTTCAACACTCACTAAAAGGTGCATAATTGTGAAGAGACTATACAGGCAAAAGAAGCCTTTACCCGTCATTTTTACTCTCTGCTTTGTGAGATAAAACACTGGCTGCAAATTACGCTTTGCGTGCATTATTTTATAATGGATTCCTATGTAATCGGCCTGGTCTTTAACAGGTGCTAAACCAATAAATAAATGCATTTTTTTATTGTTTTTATTATTGTGTTACAGTCATCCATTTGACTTTTGACATAATACAAAACGGTCTGCTATCAAAGATTCATAGAAACCTAATTAAAACCCACAGTGATAGTCAGAGAAAAAAAAATGTACAATTCAACCAAACAATCCCCGGGGCATTTGTCATACAGTTCGAGCTTCTTATGTACTTTCACAAGTTCCATAGAAAGGAAGACTTTGTGCCTCGAGGACAAACAATACCAAAATTCTCTTGTTTCTAGCCATCGTGGGTTATCGACATATCAGGAAAATGACTGGATTATTAGGTCACTTGTTCCTTCACACTCCAAGATGTGGAATAGGGATTGTCGTACAACCAGTTTACATTTATTGGTCTAATCCTTTGTCTACTCAAAATAATTTCTTCAGTAGGTAACAAGTTTAAGCGGAATCTTAACAAGACATCTCTTCCTCTGCTATCTGGGAACTGCCTGAGATCTCGTGGGAGAGCTCCCAGGCCTTTATCCTGAATAGGCGGATTCCTATGGAGTTTTAGCTACCTCATTGTATCTGCAGTGTTTATCCAGTCCATTTCATTTAACGTTCATCTACACCCCTTTACATTGATCTTTAGCTCATCCTCAGTTTTATGAAGGCACAGTAGGATAGACACTTTTGCCGTTAGTTTTCCCAAAAATGTGTGCCTTTTCGTTCTTTCTGGCAGAGGCCAATTTTCTTTGGGCCATTTAACAAGCCTATACAGCAACCATTTCCACTCCAGGCACACCCCCAATGATTTCAATCCCAACTCGTAACAGACTGAGACTGTCTGGAGGGAGAGCGGGAGCGTCAAAGCCTTTTTCCAAACCCTTCCCTCTAGGTAGTCCAAGTCTAACTCCCACAACTGTGACTCAATATCCATATCATACATGAGAGTCGGAATTGCTTTACACTTGTAAAATGTAAAGAAAGCTGCCAAAGAGAATTTGCAGAAATTGATTTTAATATTCTTTACTTGAGCAGCTAGTTGGTTAACTTTGGCTCACAATTTATCTTTTATTAAGGCTGCGTTTGCGCGTGCTGCGAATCTGAAGCCCAAATATTGGGTTTCCAAAACAGGCCTAATAGCCACTGACTCCAAAATCCAGCTATTAGATTGTTCCTTCTTTGTACGTGTTCCCATCCTCACTATTTTGGTTTCATCATGATTGATTTCCAGCTCGTTTGAAATATGTATTTCTTAGAAATGCTTTGGTACTTGGCCTGTATGAAAATATTCTGCAGGCATTAAATCAAGTGTTCTTCCAAGGAGGAGGAAAGCGAAGCAGAGATGCAAACTCTGCTTTGCTGCCCTCTAATACTTTGAAACGGCAGAATAATGAGATGTAATGCAAAGTGAAAGAGTAAAGTCACTTTTGCACACCACTCATTGGTAAATGACCTCCATACTGTCCTTAATAGCTATCATTTTGTTTAAGTGTTCCCATGCTCTTTTAATTGCTGCTTTTATTTCAGCAATAAGCTTGTAACTGCGACAACCACCTCCAACAGCCTTGGAGCTACGTCCTGAGCTTGAATGACCCCGTTTAGGAAGTACATTTAAAGCCTTATTCTTACCCCTACATTCATTGTCAATGCAAGTTTTGCAGCTTAAAGGCAATCTGCGAGTCATCCACGTACAGTTTTAAAGTTCCACTGAAAGTGTCCAGCATCAGCGAGTGGCTTCATTTAACAGTTAAAGAGCCGGTGATAGTAATGAATGGTTTGGAAGAGAACAGCCCTAATTTCACACAAGAAACTCTACCTTTGAGGAATGATTCGATCCATTTTGGAGCAAGACACTGGATGCCTAGAGAATGCTGAAGTCTTTGAAGAAGGTTAGAATGATTGATGGAGCTCGAAAGCTGTGGCAAAGTCGAACAGGAAGAGAATTACTATAGAGTTTGTCTGCCATAGACAGAAGTGCTTACTTCACATGCAGCAGAACAGATTCCGTGTTGCGAGCTGGGCGAAACCCTAACTGGAAGTTGTGTAAGTGATTTTCTTTTTCATAGTATTCCAACAGTTGTCTTGTTGATATTTTTCCCCAGAATCTCTCATTTTGATTTTATTTTATTTTATTTATAAAGTGCAAAAAACCAGGCCCAGGGGCAACCGGGCGCATACTCTTAAACATGTTACAAAAAGCAGTAGTTACAGAAGTTACAAAAATAGACCGCATATATACATGTACCGAAGGGTACCATTAACAGCGTATAATACAGGGACAGAGCAGAGAGAAAATGTATATTCAGTCCTGTACCCCACATGGAGTCTGGACTGTGTCAAGGTCTCATGAGTCTTGGGAGAGCAGCCATGTTTTAGCATTGTTCTTGAATGAGTGGAATGATGGTTCAATTCTGATAGGTGTGGGCAAGGTGTTCCAGAGTTTGGATGCCAGGACGGGGAAGCTCACCCCACCAGCTTTTTGGAGTTTGCATCTAGGCACGATGAGACTGAGTTTGGGCTGCTCTGGTAGGTCGAGTGGAGGTGTGGCGTGAGAAGCGAGTGGACAGGTAAGGTGGGGCGTTGTTGTTCAGACATTTGTGAGTCAAAGCTAGGGTTTTCATGGCAATTCTCTGTTTTACCGGGAGCCAGCGTAAGTCCAATCTGACGGAGGAGATATGAGAGCGTCTCGGGATGTTTAAGGCTGCCCTTAAGGCATTATTTTGTACAGTTTGCAATTTATTAAGGTTAGACTGACTGGTCCCTAGGTAGAGAGCACTACAGTAGTCGGTTTTGGCCATAACAAGAGTTCTGGCGAGTGTGATACAGTTGGTGGAGTTTAGGAAGGGTCTACAGGCAGTGATAAGTTTGCAGGTATAGGCCGAACCTGACCTAACTGCATTTATTTGTCTGTTCAGAGAAAGCGAGGAGTCAAGATAGACCCCAAGCGTCTTAGTATCTTTGGAGACTTTAATGTCATTGCTGTCAATAATGAAGGACTTGTAGGTTTGGTCTAGTTTGTTGAGCCGATGATTTGATCCTAAACGTAAGAGCTCAGTCTTATCATCGTTAAGGCAAAGTTCGTGCTGTGCCATCCAGGCCTGGATGACCGAGTAAACATCGTTAAGGGCTTTGGTGTCAGCTGTGTAGTCTCCTGTGATAGGGATGAGTATCTGGGTGTCGTCTAGTGTAGGAGACACCCAGATAGTCAAGCACATCGAAGAGGGGCTTGGTGAATACGTTATACAACGTAGGGGATACACACGAGCCATGAAGAGATTGTTTCTGATAAGGCATGAGTTGGCCAGCCCGTTGAAAATGAAATCGCAGAATTTTTTCAGCAGTGAGTCTATGATTTATTTATTTGTTTGTAACATGCCAAAAGCCACAGGCATCAGGGCGCACAAAGATTCTCAAGTCAAATATCAAAGACATGACCACGAGGCAGAGCAGAAGGCCCGAAGGCAGAGCAAAAGGCTGGTGGCAGGGCCTATTACAAACAAGAATGGTTTTCGTGCAATCTTTTACGACTTGCCCGTGAGTTAAGAAATTGATGAGCGTGGTCAAGACAGGTGGCAAGGCTGGCAAATGTGCTATTTGATGGTGATAGCTAGATATGGGTGGATTTTGGGAGAGGAGGCATTCATTTTGCCAAACACTTTAATCAACGCTGTGGTGAGTTGCTGCGTGCCGTCCCCATCCTGAGCAGAGCACCAGTGTGGGATAAGAACAATATTCCGCACCAGCGGTTGGACAGCAGCTGTGACGGTGCAGCAAGAAGGCCCTCTGGTCACTTGCACCTCACTCGTAGTCATCGCCCGCCTACTTTGTAACACATGCGATGAGGTACATCAGCAGTGTACCTGACTAATGTGCGTCAACAGACCGGCGGCTAAGCCGAGTGGAATCTGAGGCGAAGATGATCAACGGCAGTGAGGATGTCTAGTCTGCAGACAGCACAAAAGTGAAACATTTTCTGAAGGTGTGGCCAATCAACAGTGGTGAAGCTGTGCAGGGCGCAGGTTGCGCAAAGAAGAGAAGCAAGGACCTTCCCTTGCAGTTTTTACGTGGAAGGGGGGAGGTATGCCCCACCATCCCATGCAGGGAAAACACAGGTTCTGTAAGCTGACATATTGAAGAGAGCCCTGAGAAGGAAAGTCACTGAAGGAAGGATATCTCGACTCTGGAATGAGCTCCTGACTCTGCCTAAGAAGCAGTGAGTATTTATTTTAGCTAATTGTTTTAACTCATTGTTTTCGTTTTTTACATCAGCTTATTTTGTTTAGACAATTTATTCAGCCTTTTACTTTAGATTGTTGTATTAGTTTATTAATTTGTGAAGGAAACTACAGTCATGGAGGCCACCATAGAACCACTTCGCGAATTTCAGCCATCGACGAGCGAGCCTGCAATAACAAGGCCTCACTGGAAATAAATATTTATCACGCGCCTTGTAGCAATTGGTGACATGTACTTCGACCCGGAAAGGAAGCAGGTCATATTGTAGAACAGCCTGGGGATGTAGGGCCTGGGGATTTTAGAGTCTCCAGTTGGTCTCAATTGATGAGGGTGCAGGGAATGCTCAGGATATACACCAGGTGACCGAAGGAATGTTAACAGAACAGTTTAGACCCAGTACGAATGTCGTCATGTAACGTCACCTATTCTTTTGATGCAATCAAAACATTAATGAAAAGGTGTGCACATACCTGGCAGCACTGCAGTGTCTCGCGAAGGAATGAGACATTGACCCCTTCCAGACAGTTTCATTTGGGATCATATTGTGTGCTTCACCAATGACAGGAAGTTACAAGAGAGACTGTTAATGATGAAAGCTCTCCCTCTTGAACAAGCGATAACTATGTCCAATATGGCATTGCAATCTGAAGCTTACACTCAAACCATGGCCATAACCAATAAAGGAGAGGTGAATAACCTTCCCAACAAAACCTTCAAACAACAGACCAGCCTCTAAAGAACAATGCACATCAACCAGGACTTAAGGGCTGGAAGCCAATACCAGGAAGAGATCACAAGCGACAATAAGCAGATATGCTTGTTTTGAGGAACAAACAGTGGTTTGAGGAACACAGACATGTGTGTGCTGATTCTTTGAAAGTTGGTTATTGGGTCCGAATCAGAAAGGCCAGGCTAAGGGGCAGGGGAGTTCCTAATTTTTCCTCCATCAAGGTGGTGTGGCGTTTTTAGGCATGGTGGGGATATTAGTGGATGGAACAAAGAAGGGGTCAAAGACAGCTAGTCAAATGCCATGAGACAGAGTTGAAGGAGGATAGAAATGCACCTACATCTGCAGCTGGCACCGGTATGGAAATTCTACCAGGTCCAATTCCATATGAGGGGGAGGGACTTGCAGCATGAAGACAAGCTAGACGGAGTCTCAAATGCAATGTCATCTCCTAGCCTCTTGTAGGTGGTTCTCAAGACTTTTGGACAGGAGGTGAACAGCCAGAACAGAGCCTGGCAGGTCATAACACCAATGTATTTGCATAGGCTGAGACCAGGGCCTCACATTGATTGCTACATATTCCAACAAAATGTAAAGACTTCGTATTGGGGTGGTTTGCGTAAAGGGGAAGGAGTGTGGTGAGTTGCCACAGTCCATCTGTATGCTGAGCCAATGCTGGTACGAGGTACAAAGAACGTTCACAACCAGCGGTTGGACAGCAGCAGAGAAAGAGCGGCAAGAGGGTACTGCGGCCCTCCTTTGTATATCCATACAAAATAAATACCTCTTACCCGTAGCCCAGCTGCCACTCAGTTTGTAACACATGCCTTCATGGCTATTGGATTGTAAAGACAGGAAGGAACTGTACCGGTTGGTAGCTGCAGGGGCAAGCTCGACATACTTCCTGGGCATGGAAGTTATGCAAGATTTATTTGCCCTTGTTCTGAAAGAATATAGCAAGGCCATCAGTTTGTTTCTGATAGGGGTTAATCATAGATTCTCAACTCTTACTATATTTTAAAAACGTCAACAGAATTGTTGTAGGTAGCGTTATGTCTTGAAGGTTAAGGCCATCTTTATCGGATTACGGCAAAGTGGTTGCCTTTTTGATGTCAGAGGGTTACCCAAGGCCTAAATAAGATCTTTGGTGCGTCAAACATGGTAAAGCTTGAGCTTTTGAAAGCTTGAGTTTGATAAAAAAATTATTCAGGGAAAGTGGGCCTCATTCCAAGTGTGTCGGTCTGGAAATAAGGGTACAATTGATGAGGATGTCTGTATGGGGTTGATTAGCTATTTCTAGATGGAGAAGAACTCTCTACATTTATTAGCCAAGTGGTATTTTAATTTGTGGATTAGATTCCTGACTGATGGGGCCAATCTCTTTCTCTTCCTCCCTTTCGATCTCATTCTTGTGGGGTCCCCCAGGACTCTACGAGGTGAACAAGAGGCTGCATATAGATGTTAAATAAAATAGGATACAAGGCACACTCCCACGGCCTCTGTTGCTAGTTGGTACTCTTATGCCGACAAAACATCAAATTATTGCACAGCTTAATCTTATTCAACCTGATGTGTCATCGTGCTTTATGAAGTGCTTGGTGGCTGTGGACTGTTGGATAAGTAGCAATTGGCTTATGTTGAATGAAGACAAGACGGTGGCTCTGGTGGTGAATACCGCATTTGCTTCTTCTCTATGGACTTCCTCTTTCTGGCCATCTGCTTTGGGTGCCTTTCCTACTCCGGTGATGGGTGTTAAAGATGTGGTCCTTAAGATTTCTGCTTCACGCTCTATGGAGGTCCAGGTCAGCACGATATATCAGGCTGGCCACTTCCATCGGAAGGATCTCCGCAGCGTGCTGCCCTATATTCTGGCACATCTTCACATTTTGTTCGTTGCTTCTCTAATCTTAAATCGCATCGACTATTCTAACTCACATTTCCTTGCTCAACCCCTTTATCTCATGCACCAGTTACAGCTACTCCAAAACCTGGCAGCTCGGTTGCAACTGGCACTCCCTATGGTTGTCACATTTCCCCAGTGCTTTGCTCTCTCTACTTGCTTGCTGTGGTGAAAAGGGTTGAATTCACGTCCTTATGCATAGTTCACTGTGGATTTTATGGTCGGGGACTGCGTTTGGTCCTTATACTCCAGGGCGTTCTCCTTGTTCGGAGCACGCTCGCTAGATCTCTGTTCCTCGGTTCCAGTTATCCACGACCGGAGCACAGGTTAACAAGCAAACAATAAAATACATTTTTCGGTCGATGCCGCTAAATTGTGGAATTCTTTGCCACTTTCACTCAGGTTCACTGAGAATAATTAGTTTAGGTGTTCATGGGGTAGTGGTTAATGGCCATGCAGTAAGGAAACACTTTCCAGTGCTCCCATTCAATCCTGCATAATCCTCTACAAAGAAGCAAATCCTGTTGGCGCTGCACGCTGTCAACGCACAATATGAGTGTGGTATACTAGGGGAGCTGCACAACGCAAGATTAGGCATAACAGCAGTGGCTGAATACAAAACGAGTCCGCCGACGGAGACATCCCGGTGAGACGAGCAGACAACCAAGATGGCGGTGGGTGCAAGGACCACACCACGCACCGTCCTAGAACTAGTGAAGGCAACATCGGGGAGTGCCAAGAAGTGAGGCCACCAATATCACCCCCCCCCCCGGACACAGCAGAGAGGGACGGAGAACAGAGGCGGGGGATAGAACAATGGTGCACTCCACGGCCACACAGGCGCGGACCAACAGCGGAGCCGGGGAAGGTCAGAAGGGCACAACACCAAACCAGGATAAGCACCTGCAGAGGGTGGGCACCAGATGAATGAAACCGAGGAGGGCCGAATACCGGAGACACCCAGAAACGAAGAGCGTCAGTCTGGAAAGGGCACGGATCCTAGATAAGGAGTACAGGTGGGTAACAAGACTCCACACTGCATGTACCTGCCACCGGATGTCAACACGCTGCCGGTCCAGGAAAGGCCACGCTGCAGCAGTGACAGCATAGGTAGTACTGGCGATCGAAGAGAGTGAGCCCTAGAGAGGAGAGGAGCACATCATCGACCGTAAAAAGCCAATTGTGCATAGCACGACCCAAGTAAGGCACACATTTGAAGTGCAATACAGCGGTGGGGCTGGGGGACAACAGCGTAGTAGCATTGGCGAGTGGTGGAGGACACCACAGAGAGGCCCCCTGGAACACACCCACAGCAGTCACTAAGCAGAGGCGTGGGGATAGCAGGTGCAGATCAACAAATCGCGCACCCACTGCCCAGCTCGCACAGTGGTCTGCACCCAAGAACACAGCACAAAAGAAGGAGGAACGGCCCCTGGTCCTTCGCTGTGTGGACTGACCACAGAACGCAGTAACCGCTGCATGCCTGTACAGACACACCAGCGTAAGAGAGAAGGGACAACACAGCCTTGGTAGAAGTAGTGAGGCGGAACGTATGCTTGAGAAGCAGTGCCAGAAGCAGACTCATCAGGCTGGGGCAAGGCCAAAGCCCTGAACTGGAAAGGAGACACAAGGAGTGAGGTCAGGCTGAATGAGACCCTTCCCCGGACCAGGTGAGACGATATACCCGACTGGACACTAGCTTCAAAAGGACAGAAAGGGTAATCAAATGCCTCCCAAGGCCCACAAAAAAAGAGTCAAACAACCCACACTGGACACATATGTTACACCAACAGGTGCAGGAGACTGTGACACAGTAACGCGATTGAACAGACAGGAGAGGACCGACAAGCAGTTGCAGCCATAGCAGCACTGAAGATTGCCCTGGCAACCAAAATGAATGCCATCAGTATAGACGTAAACCTACTAAGACAGGACGTTGGGGCACTTGCTGAAAGAACTGGAACGTTGGAGAAACAGGTGACCGAAAATACACAAAGCCTCAAAAGCAATGCAGTAAATATATCAATCTTGCAAGAGCAAATGAAGAATCTGGAAGGTAGGGTGGAAGATGCAGAAGGGCGGGCATTATGTTATAATGAGAAGAAATAACATTTGTATTGTGGGACTTCCAGAGGATACAGAAGGGACTAACCCCACACATTTTGTGGAAAACATGTTCCTGCAGGAAGTGGGCCAAGGCACTCTCACCAAGGGATTCACAGTCGAACAAGCACATAGGTCCCTAGCCAGAAAACCACCTTTAGGAGCCCCACTACGACCCATTATAGCCCGGATCCTGAACTACAAGGACAGGCAAAAGATCCCGGAATACTTCAGGAAGGGAGGCAAGATACAACAAGCATCAACCCAGATCACAGGGTATACAGACTACAATCTACAAGTACAAAAACTGAGAATGCATTATACCTCAGTGAAAAGAAGATTATGCAAATCTAATCTAAAATACATGCTCTTGTACCCAGCGAAATTAAAGGTAATACACAATGGCCGGGCACTATTCTTCGACACCCCAGAGGAAGTGCATAAGTGGATGGACGAGACCAGTTTGCCGTCAGATGCTGAGACACAGTTGAAGGACACAGTGAACGAGTGAAAGGAGCCCCGCACAGATTACAGATAGGTACAGCGGAACCGGTGCCAAATTAAGCAGACCAATGATAAATCCACGCTGAGGCATTATTTGACATGAACTTTGTTGCAGAAACAGGAGCACTTGAAAAGCAGACTCAAAAGAACAAGGGCCTACGTTTGGAAAAAGAGGCCTTTCCTCAAAATACTGTTAAGTTGGGATACTAACAGTTACGTATCCACCAGCCGCGGGCTTGGAAGTGAGAAGCAGGAATGCTTGAGCATGAGCTACATAGCTGGGCAACAGTTGGGGGAGGGCAGAAGTTGGGGTAGGGAAGAGCACGGGGGGTCAGCCTACACAAGCAAGCATAACACACATACAACAGACATCAGCCCAACAGAATACATCACTACGATTCAACATGGGAAGGGAACTTAAGATAATTACTTGGAGCGTCAGGGGACTTAACAGCTACATGAAGAGAAACAGGATAATGACATATTTGCGGAGGAAATAGGTAGATATAGCGCTCCTACAGGAAACGCACCTCACTCGAGAGAAACAAGACGCCCTCGCTAAGAAATGGAGCAGCAAAACATTGGGATCGCCGTATTCAGCATATGCTAGAGGGGTACTTACCTGGGTGGCGCCGACAGTGCCACTTCAAGTACTAAACACAGTCACAGACAAAGAAGGTAGGATGGTCCTAGTACATGGTTTTTTCGATAAACGCAAAATTTGTATTCTAAAAACCTAGGAGGAAATTCCCTTGGTGACGAAGAGATTCACTTGTGGGGTTCCCCAAAGGGTGAAGATCTCCAGAAGGACTTCCTGAGCCAACTCCTATGAGAGATCGTGCTCTGCCTGCTCAGAGCGTCTGTCGCCGCATTGTCCTCTCCGGCCAGATGAACTGCAGAGAGCGACATTTTCTGTTGAATTGCCCAGAACCAGAGCTTCATTGCCTCTCTGCACAACGGGAGTGACCCTACCCCCCCGCCCCCCTTTGTGTTGAGGTAATGCATGGCCACTGTGTTGTCCATCATGATCAGAACACTCTTCCCCCGCACAGATGGCAGAAAAGCCTTTAGGGCCAGCCTGATGTCCCTCATCTCTAACAGGTTGATGTGAAGTTTGGACTCCGAAGACCAACGACTGCTGGCGGTCAAGTCGTTGGCATGAGCTCCCCATCCTGTGAGGGAAGCGTCCGTCACTACAGTCACCTCTGGCCACGGTTGCCAAACCGGCTCCCCCTTCATCAGGTTCCGCTCGCTGGCCCACCACAGTAGATCCTGCGAGACCGAGAGTGGGATCTGAACGGGATCCAACATCTTACCCAAGAACTGCAACCACGGCATCTTGAGGACCCATTGCAGGGATATCATCCGCAGCCTGGCCTCTGGCACCAGGAAAATGCAGGATGCCATGAGGCCAAGCAACCTTAAGAACTTGAAAGCCGGGAGACTCTTGGCATGTTGAAACTTGTCCATCATCTGCAGAATATGATGAGCCCTTACCTTGGGAGGCGAGCACTTCCCCAAGGCCGTGTCCAACACAGCCCCGATGTACTGGAGCTATTGGGAAGGTGTCAGATACGACTTCTTCAATTTGAGGGTTAAGGCCAGCTTGTGGAGGAAGCGGCAGGTGAGACCGAGGTGATCCAATGCTTGCTCGGGAGAACGCGCATGGATCAACTAGTCGTCCAGGTAGGGGTAGACTTGAATCCCTCCCTCGCCGGAGATATGCTGCCACCACCACCATCAGCTTGGTGAAGACGCTCGGGGCGCAGGTCAATCCGAATGGCAGGACCGAAACTGAAAGTGCAAGTCGCCAGCCGCAAACCTCAGACACTTTCTGTGCTTGTGATTAATTGGCACATGAAAGTAAGCATTCTGTAGATCCAGAGACACCAACCAATCCTGAAGCGGAAGGGCCTGGAGGACTTGAGAAAGAGTGACCATCTTGAACTTGACCTTCGGGAGAAGTTTGTTCAACCAACGCAAATCCAGGATCGGTCTCAATCCCCTGTCTTTCTTTGGAATAAAAAAATATGGGGAATACCAACCCTTGTTCTTTTCTGCTACAGGCACTAGTTCTATACCACCTTTCTCGAGCAGGGTCAAAATCTCCTGCACAAGGAGCAGATCTGGAAGCTTCAAAGAAAGATTCCCCAGTGGATTGTCGTGAGGCCGCTGTAGGAAGGGAAGGCAGTAGCCGTGGGCTATTGTATCCAGAACCCACGCATCCTAAGTAATGGCTCACCATTCTTCGAGATGCTTAGCCAGCTTGCCCCCAACCGGCGAACCATGGGACATGGCCTCATGACTGTTTTGGAGTAGCTGCGGCAGTGCCAGAGCCAGAAGGCAACGAGGCAGCTGCCTGAGCGGCTTTGGCACCTCTATTTCCCCGAACACCACGGGTACTTTTACGCTGACCCCTTTGACTGGTGGCTCCTCTCATTCTACCAAAGGAGGAATAGTAACGAAAAGAACCTCCCCATCACTGCTCTCCCCTAGGACGAAAAGGCTGAGGTTGACACACAGCAGCGCTCAAAGATTTAGCGGCAGCTTTTGAGGTCTGCAACCTCTCGAGGCTCTCATCAGCCTTGCTGCCAAACAGGGCATGTTCAAAAGACGGGCTTGCACATCCGGAGCAAAACTCGACTTCCCAACCATGCAAATCTGCGTATCACGGTGCTCACAGCCATGGACCGGCTAACACTGTCGTCCGTGTCCAAACCGACTGAAGGGATTCACACATGGCATCCTTGCCATCTTGCAAGAGAGCAAGGAACCCATACCTTTCTTGCCCTTCGGGAATATGCCCAGCCGTTAGGGAAACAGTTCCACAGAGTGTGTGAAAACCTTGCCAAGGCACAAGTGGAGTTGGCTGATTTCAACGCCATACTCCCCGCAGAAAACACCTTGCATGCCCAACCGTCGAAGCGGTTGTCCCTATCAGGAGGGATGGTGGAGTACATCGTCTGCCTCGAGGTGGCCATAGCCGCCTGAACCACCAAATTCTCGGGAGTGGGGTGAGATGAAGGGTAGCTGGTATTTCTTAGTTTACGATTTGTTAACAGCCGGAAGGGATTCCGGTGACTGCCAAGCAGCCACCACCCTTTTCTGTAATGTCAGATGAAAAGGTAACACTGAGTCAGAGGACAGACCTTGATCTAAAATGTCCGTTAGATCATCTTGCACAAAAGCTTCATGAGGACTGGACCAGCCAGCCTGCCAAATTCCACTTCCGGAGAAGTGTCCAAACCCCTGGCATCTTGAAGAGTTTGCCTCAACTCTTCCAATTAACTGTCTCTCACTGTCTCCAGAAATGACAGGAGCCACATCAGGCTCCCTAGGGTCCATATAAAAGTCAGACCTTTCCTCCTACTCATATATGTCATCCAGAGGGAGATAAAATCCCTGCCCGGGGACAGAAGAGGGTCTGGAGTCCACCACAGGCCTCACAGACTTAGAGGTAGCCTTTCATGGAGGATCCACAGTATCAGGGATCTCCAATGGTAAATTTCGGGCAAAAAGCCCTGAAGACATCGAGAGCGTCGAAGGTTTCTACGTCGAGAGCGCCGACGGCTTTGGCGTTGATAAAGGCACAGAGGGCTGGTATGAAGGCAAAGCTTCGACGTCGGTATCCGACGGACACGGCGCCGACAAAGTCAACACCGACATCGAGCCCTTATCAGGTTTATGCGGCCTTGTTTTTTCTTCTTCATTGATTTATTGAGTGACTCTTTGGGTTTAATTAATCAAAATGTTATCATTGGCACAGGGAAGTAGGTCAATGTGGCGATTTTCAAATTGCAGGGGGACATTTCTGGCATGCCAGAATTTAGTGTCAGCTGAACAAAGACATGTAAAACAGCAAATATATGACCAGGACAAATGAACATCAACCTCTACAATGCAAAAGATGGAGTGGCTTACACACTTAAGACCTATACTGTGCAAAATGGGCCTGTCAGAAGACAACAAATGCTGGTGCTGTAATGATGAGAATGCAACCATTTGCCCCATGCTGGCAAAGTGCAGGGTAACGGGGAGCGTAAGGGTTCAGAAGAAGGAGACTGACACAAAGGTGGCATGTTTGGGACTAAAGACGTATTAATTAGGAAAGCAAGAAAAAATAAGAAAGCAAGAGAAAACACCACTCCATATTACTAAGTGGTTTCCCCGCCTCAATTTTTTTTATTTTTTTTTTTTTAAAAGGGGTTTGTCAGGATGCATGTCAACTCAAAAGTGTCAACCGTCCTGTGTCAAGAAAACCTTACTTCCGTCCCTTACACTACAAACTAAAGAATAAGGCAGTACTGTTCTGGTCCCTGGGTGTGGTTCGTGGTTAGTTGAAACAGTTCACCAATCTTGGATCAGTCTTGTGTACCAGACGTTGTTAGGGGGAATGGCTCCCTTCCTTCCCCTGATAGTAAAGTTCCAAACAACACTTTTTTGGTGGGCCAGGAGAATGTCTCCCTTCTCCTCATGTCCAGTCTCATCTAGCCAGGGGGAATGACCCCCATCACCCTGGCTTTGTTGATCCATTCTGCCGGTCTGGGTTACCAAGAGAATGACTCCCTTCTCGTGGTATGTTGTTATCAGTTCCTTACAACTAGTGTGAATGACACCCTTCCCCATGTCTTCTTTTCATTTGGTTTCATGCCTACAACACCCAACTCTAGTATAAGGAAGATCTGCGACCCTGGCTTCTCTTCTTCTTTGGTTTGCCCCACTTGGTACACTTCCTTGCTAAGTACTGGCACGAGGAAGATGACTCTTATCACTTTATTTCTTCGAGTCCCAGACCTTGGTTTCTCTGTCAGCGGGTTTATCCATGCCGCTGTTGTGAGGGACACTCCCACTCGAGTTCTCTTTAAGGTACTTGGGGTCCTCGATCCTTCCCTGGTGGTCAACGGGCTTTGTTCCACCACTGCAATGAGGAGGAGAAGGTTTGTAGGCTTTCTGGCCCTACCGTGCCACCTAAGCATTATGTTTGCAAAGGAGCTCAGGGACAACTGCATGCGCCCTCATGGTATGCGGTCCTGCGTCCCCTCTGGGTCTTCCATGCCACCATTTACCTTGTTGGGATTTTTGGCACATTTCTTGGGCTTCCTGGGATGGCAGGCATTCCGTTTGGCTTCTCTGGCGTCTTGCTTTCCCCGCGGCTGTGCAACGGTGTGCATTGCTTTCTGGCCTCCTATCGACACTGCTGGACACCGATCTGCTCCTGCAGACCTTCCAATCAGAAGACATGGTGTACTGCCAGCATCCTTGGAGCTCTCTCCGTCCAGAACATCGATGCAAGTTTGTATCTCCCGCTTTCGGTGCACAGAACACCTACAGTCTTCCACGGCTGCCCAGGACCAATGTTTAGTCCATTGCCTGTTTTTATGAGACTCCTGTGACCACTCCTCCGCGGAAGTCTATAACATTCCTGCTTCTTCCCTGAGCCGCTCTTTATGGCTCGCGAGGGTCACTTTTTCTCAGTACTTGCATGGCTGGTGATCTTTATGTTTCTGATTATCTTCTTTGTGCTAGCACTTGAGTCAGCTATACTATTTGTATTGCCATCAATCTTCTTCGTCTCAGTCCTGTTAAGGAACATTTTTAAATTAGCTAATCAGTCTAGCGTAGTCTTCTTAACACCATAACCAACAGACTTAGAAGAACTGATATCGAAGTGGTACATATTAGCATTGCTAAAGGGGTTCTTTATCGACTTTGTGGTCTGCACTGTTAAAAAAATCGTAAGGCTCACTCATGGGATAATTGTTAACCTTAGAAAAACTGATGTTATTATCAGATTGTGGTGTTGAGAGTTAGCAGGGCCCTGCCTCAGAGCAGGTTCTTATCACCAAGTGGATGTGGTGTGGTTGTCAGCTTGAGGGCTTGGCAGTTAAAGGGGCCGTATCTCAGGCTCGCGTCCTTATCCCCAGGAGGGGAGTTCCTCTGCATGAAGACCTCCCGCATGTTACCACCCCCAGGGGGATTATAGGTTAGCAGCCGCACCTCCCTGGCCTTATGGAAAGGGGCTCCATGCCGGGGAGAAGTGACACCAACCCGAGGATCATTACAGCAGCCTGCAAAAGGACAAATGTACTGGGGCAGAGAGTGTCCGTGACAAAGGAAATCATTTTGTTCAATAATTGAACCTTAAATCCAATTCCAAACAGCTACAAATTCTGGCTCATAAGAGGTTTGAGGATCAGAAAAATACATTATGTGCATGGAAAATAAATATCAAACTGACCACTGAATTTTGGCTGTCAGCTTGCAAAATGGACATCCCTTGAGAAACTGACCTATAGAATAAGGGGAAAGTAATGTAAATGAGGCAGCTCACCATGCAGAGACTATGGACACCCCAGTTGGTTACCCCTCCCTCCACACTCACCGTGAGGGGACAGGGGAGAGGGAGTTGCTGTACTCTTTAAACAAGAGTTGAATCTCTATGTCTGCCTTTCCAAAATGTGATCAATGTGAAGCTATGCTATAATTATATTATATAGTTATATGATATAACTGAACACCAACCCTGTAATTCACTCAGCATCTTATTACTATACAGACCCCCTAGACGAACACTGCTTTTCAAAGAGCAACTTTTCACATTTATCAGTGGTGTCTCCAAAGATACAACAGCTTTTATTATCCTTGGGGACTTTAATTTATGGGATAACAACCAGGAGGCCTTGTCAGTGCTGCAAACATTCCAATCTGTTGGCTTTTATCAACGTGTCTCTTCCCCAACACATATTGGGGGAAATACCTGGGATTGGATTGAAAAACCAAAAGATGCTGGTAAAATCTGTGGAAGAATGTATATGGTCGGATCATTCCCATGTGTTCTTTGAAATCTTCTCCCCTCTCTTCCCTGGCAAACATCTAAAAGTTGTCAGACCTTCTATTTGAACTCGTATTTGTTAAAAAAAAGTGTCTATCGAAGGTTTCAATTCTCGAGCATTACCTTTATTAACTTCCTTGAAAGACAATCTTTCCCTTGATGTCTACTTATTCTCTTTTAGAACAGCGACAAACCAAGATTTTGACTCAGTGGCTCCACTAAAATTAGTTAAACTGAAAAAGTGGTTAGTTGCAATCAGTGGTTTACCGCAGAGGTTCTGCAGGCCAGAGGGGCAAAAAGTAAGACAGAACATACCTGGCGGAAACACCCATCTAATGAAACAGCAGCAGTCTATAAACTTGTAGCCAGATCTTTTAAGGAAGAAGTGTTTAAAGCCAAAGAAAATGACCTAAATGCAAGAGTAGAATAGGCTAAATCAAAACCTAAAGAATTATTTACTGTGTTGCAGGAATTAAAAGGCACTGTGGTCAAGGCACCTACTCCTGAAGACAATGATTGGTGTCAACGTATTCATGAAGGCTTTATCCAAAAAACAGCTCAACATCAACATGCATTCGGGATCAGGTTAAATTGTTACAGTCCGTGATCCTCCCTTAACATCCTCCGATACCAAAACTAATTCAAACACTGTAGTGATACACGAAATTGCAACCTTGCCAATCAGGGCTTTAGATGACAGCCTTAGCCGCTGAAAGCCAATAGTGTATTCAAAGTATGTGCTAAAAATGCTGACAGTAGTCTGTTGTAGCACTTCCATTATGCAGTAGTGAGCTACAAGGAATATGCAGGCCTAGTATGAAATAGGTCACATTATGCATTGTTGATAGACAGGCAGGGAGAGGGCCCCTAGCTCTGTAGCTAATAGGTATTTTTGGAGTGTTTGGAACATCATGGCACCCATATAGCGCTTAGATAGCCAGTCTTAAGCGCTATAAACACTAAGCTATGAGTGCATGCCTTTTAGAGCTTGCAGATGGGGTTAATACATCCCTGCTTCCATCTGAATATTCTGCCTTTCTAACGGTAGCCCTGGCCCCAAGCTAATCTTCCTTTTCTCTGGGAAGGCACTGATAAGACATTCCTGAGCTTTCGCAGATGGGAGCCAGGGTGGGGGGCTCAGACGGAGCAGTGGAAATTAACAGAGTTGGGTTTTTTCCATGAGCCAGCCTATATTTTGCACAGGGAAAGTTCTGGAACTGTGCGTCATGGACGGGCAGCACGAGATTATAAAATATCCATGCTCCCATGACTCGGGGGAGATCGTCCTGTGGACTTGATTCGTGCAGAAACAAGTGCCCGGAATTGGCTCTGACGGCGTCCTGCACCATTGTTTCTCTGAGCGGGGCTTGTTTAGAGCTAGCTTATGAGAGCCCAGGGTCTCCCAGTGCTGATTAAAGGGACGTAAGACTGTGTTTCTCTATGCTTCTCTATATTTCTCTATGTTTATCTAAGTTCCATGTTTCACTATATTTTGCATTTCTCTAATTTCATGCTTTGTAATATTCTCTAACTTGAATCCCAAATGTATATGAAATTCACTGCTTAGAATAAATATGCTAAAACTTTGAAAGTGTCATTTGTCACTAGCATGAGATCACTGCTCAGCACAATAGAACCTGTATTTTGGGCTGAATTGGGTATTTTTTGCTCTCAAAGGGCTGGCCCCGAGGAAGATTTTGCCCAGATCACGACATTTGGTGGCAGCTTTGTGGGATTTGTGAAGAGCAGTGCCGTGCTGTGACATGACAAATTGTGTGAGAGAACACAGTGTAGAGTGGGGAGCAGGCTGTCGCATTTCCTTGGTGGTCTCACTGCAGCTCTGAGACTTCAAAAGGCAGCAATGTTGTGTCGGCTTGCCGTGGCCGATAGCTTGTGTGGTTAAGACTCCCTTCAGTAAATCAGTCGTGACTGACTTATTGCTTGGGATGGAGCCAGGGAGTACAAGGCGATAAACAAGCGGGAAATGGCTTTGTTTAAAGCGCTCCGATGAATGGTCAAGAAAGATGTATGCTCAATTAGAAAAGAATTTCATCATGCGGTTTCCCCAGTTTAAAGTTGTAATTTGAAATGCATAGTGAGACGGAGTTCTCATCTCTATTCTGTCATGAGGGCAGGGAAAAATAATTGCAAGGATTTGACATGCAAATTGTGAATAGTGATTTAACCATTGACTCAGCCCCAGTGTGCTAGCGAGTGGGGGCTGTAATGTTCGGAGGCGAAGGTTCGCTTTTTTGATGTATGCTTTTCAAGTGTTGGCATTCCTGAAAAATAATGAGCGGAATAATGCCATGCTTAGGAGAATGAGTAACATCTGTGCTGAGAGCCTAAAGGGTTTGTTTTTTTTCTTTTGGCAACTGTACATTCCATGTGCTAGTGGTGGCGAATTCTGTTTTAAAGGAAACACACTAAAATGGTTATATTGCATTTTAAGCTGTGCCATGCTTATAATGGGTGAGAGACTCACTTAAAAAAAGAAAGTGAGTGAATGTTATTTGGATTTTCGATTTTTGTGTATTGATTTGAAATTGCAGAATCAGTTTGCAATGGTTTGGGGGGAAGAAACAATTTATATTTTTCTAAATTGCCCCTGGAGTATTTTTAACTGTTCCCACGCTATGCCATGGATTTGTGCTGTTGCCTTATAAGTGATGTATGATTTGGAAATAGTGACCTGTTGACTGTGGTACATGGTGAAAAATGTTGTTGACACATTTAACAGCCCACAAGCAATATAGAGTGTGGGTTGCTTATGCAGGAAAACAGTGCCGAGAGCTGCACTAAAGATGGCATTTTTATTTTTTAAATGCACTGAAATAAGTGGTTATATTCTGGCAATGGTACAACAGAATGAAAAATCTGTGTGTGATAAGATAGCACAAAGATTTATTAGGTTGTGGGTTCTCTTGAAAGGCGCACATTGCATTGGATTGAGCTCGTGAAGCTAAACTACAAGGTTACGAGGAAGAAGAAGAAAAAAAAAACGTATGCTTTTAAATGAGACATTAATCAGTTTAAAACAGGCAAAAAAAAAAACGCTTTGACATTTTGCAAAATTACATGGAGTAAAATCTGATGACAAGAGAAAGTGCCTCTTTTGAAAATAAGAGTCTTGCTGTGTTTGCAGAGCTTGTGCCTTGCAGCTGTTTTGGGCGAGGTGCGCGAAAGGAAGGCAAACAAAAGCAGAATACTGCACTCCTGTGAAATGGTGCTTCAGATATGAGGGCTTTTCTGAGTTGCTGGACAAAAACAGTGCAAGAGAGTTAATCTGGATGAACTGTCTGAAACGAGTGCTTTCCATTGAAGCCGCCACAGTGTAAGAGTTATAGAGCAAAGAGATAAGCTTGCTGCGTGCTCATGGCGCTGCCAGGTGCACACGAAAGATAAACAATGACATTCCTGCATTCCTGAGGAAGGGGGTGCAAAGACAGAGAGCTGTTCAGAAGTAAAGAATTTGCCCAGTGACACTGTGGTAGGAAAACAAACGCTGCATGCAGGATGGCAGACGGGCACATCACATCTGAACATTTGGGGAACCTATGCATCTGTGTATGGGCCAAGAAAAGACAGCTGCCCATTCCAACAGACATTACTGTGCAAACCGCATTCCAATGTGATGTGATGTGATGTGAAATGAAACGCTATTGCTGTGCAAGCTGCATTCCCATGCACCATGTGATGTGAACTGAAGTAAACCGCTGTGCACTGGAGAAGAAACCTCTAGGCGCTTTGAGAAGAGAAAATACACATCTGGCAAACTGCAAGCTACATTGCCAGGGATGGAGTAACTGACAAAGACATTATGGCATTCCAGATGGAAGCAAAACTGACAAAAGTGCTTAGCCGTTTTGCAAGAGACAACATGCAGAGCGGGGCTTTGAAGGACAACATGAACACTGCACATTAGCCATGATCCAGAAGCCTCACGGCTTAGTGCAAGAATGAATGATTTGTTGAAGCAACAAAAGAAACTGACTTAGACTATCACACTCAAAGGGGTGGTCCAAGAAATCCGCAAACACCCTTTGAAAAAAATGACAAGTGAAAAACCAGAGGCTTGAAAGACACTAGTTGTATGGAGAAATAAACAAAGCTGCTTGTACAACTGCAGGCGGTATTGGACTGAAGGACTTTACCTTTGAAAAATGGAGTGATGCCAGCAGGGCAAACTAAATCAAGATCATGAGACACTGGAAGCAAGTTGGCGCCTGGCATTCGTGATCGCTTTGGTGAAAAAGAAAAGCATTGTGCGACCTGGGTACTTATTATATGGCTTTTGTAAAAGCACAGATCAGTCTGAGGTACCATTGACCAACTATGATCGCATTGCACAAATGAGTTTGTGATTAGGCAGTTACACCCCGTATGGTTGAGTGTAAATAAGCCCCCAGAAACATGCAGAAGGGTGATAAATAATTGCAGTAGCAATGATAAAGTGTGTAGTTACCTGATGAGACTTTTTGAAGATGGGGGTGGTGTTATGGGAAGGGGTGGATAAAGCTGATATTGAAGAATAACGCTGATATTGTACTTTTGATGAAATCCTAACATTTCTGTTTGTATTTTGCCTAGGCAAAAAACGACAAGGCATTTCACAATAAAAGAAATAGATGTGTGCAGTTTGTGGGTGACACTGATCTCAGAGAATATGCAAGTTACTGATATGCGAGTCAACTTTAAACGTGCCCTGCACCGCACTCAATGCTGCTATTTGTTCTGCAACCTGCGAAAAGTATCCAACAGAGTAATAACTTTTGCTGAACTGGCACGGTGCAGACTTGGCTAATTATCAAATATTTGATGCTACACATTCAAATGATTCAGTTGCTGGAAATAACTTAATTGACATGGCTTGCCCTTTCTTGTTTAAAGGACTATGGACAATGAGTTGTGGACTGTAACATCATGCACCACAAACAGCTGTGGGACACAGCAATTGAATGCTAACACATTGAAAAATGGTTTTTAAATGCACTGTTGAGATGAATCTGAAAAAACGAAATGGTTTTGCTCTTCCAACTGAATTGCTTTAACCAGAGATGTTTTGCTTTTTGAAAAAAAAAAAAAACTTCTACGTTGCACGTAGGCAGGAAAATGATTTATGAATTGTTGGGGCAGCAGGATTATGCAAGCAGGAGTGTAATTTATTTTGAGATAAGATGAGTGCACACATCAAAGTCACCTGTGCGTAGGTTAAGATTCTTAATTGAAGTAATGCTGCCAAGTGTGTGAGCTCTAATTTGAAATGGTAATCTTTGAAACACTGGATACTTTTACAGCCAGCTTAAGGCAGGTAAATGAAACCATGACTGACTTGATGTTTGATTTTATGACACAGAGTGTGACACGGTTTTTGTTAAACCAACCAGTTTCATGTTTTTGTGGGGACAGCTGTCTCCAGCACACTAATGCAAAGAGTCACCTTTTTGATTGTAGACATTTGGAATAATTCTTTGGAAAAGCGCTACAAATGAGTATCCACATGGAATTGCTAGCGTACTGGCCTGGCACATTGTCGGGCATCTTTTGTCACTGAATGGATACGATTTGTTTAATGTGATGTTTTTCTGATCAAGAACTGCAGCGAGTGCTCTCGCCAAGATTTTATGGACTATAACTTGACTAAATGCATTTTACCATGGTGTGATGAAACAGCCACTGCCGGATAGTAGTAGGGTGTTTGTGGCTAAAGTTAATATTGTATATGGTAGATATCCCACTTGAAGAAGGGTATTCTCCAAGTCACAGAAGGTAGAAACTGCGAACATGTTAGATTTTCCAGTAGTAAGGCAACATGTACATTGTAGACTGGTAATGCACACCTCCATTATTACAGTGATACACTTAGACATAGATTTATCATGAGGCAATGTTTCCTTAGTACTACCAAGCTGCTACAAATGGAGTCCATTTCTATGGCCCATCACTAGAGTGCGCGTAGCTAGGGAGCTAGATTCATTAATTGCAGGAGCTTTATATGCTTGTGACATAGAAACTGTGCACAATAAGCTAGCCACTATGGGTTCTGATGCCAGCTCTGCTATAGAACTTCTGGCCTAGTGGGGCCCATTGATACGCCCAACACTGCTACAAGTATTGACAACCACTGAAGATGGCAGAATTTTAGGTATGAAGACATTTTTTCTGCCATAGGGCAGGTCAACAAGACTGCTAAATACACACGATGCATTGTATGGCAAACATTGTTAAATCAGCAGGTGTTGGCTTTTTACTGGGTGGGGGCGACCATCCTCCACACACTGGCACGCAGAGCTACAGTTACCAGCATACATATGGATTGAATTGCTTGCTTTTGATTGCATGAATAACACATGCCATGCTTTGATGTAAATTAGTAGAATTGTTTTTATTTAGATAACCTGGTGCCCATGGGTTCACCTTGTTCACGAAATTAGATGGTTTCTGGTTGGGTACCACATACATGGGGGAAGTGTCTAGTCACACAGCCCATAGTCACGCTTGAATGCCCTGGGATCATGGGGAGGTAGGCCCTTAGAGTGAAAGGCTGCCAGGTTTTAGAATTGGTAACCATACATAAATGCAATAGTGCATTGTAGATTAGACTACACCGGATTGCCTTGACATTTTAACTGCATGCTGCTTTTTAACTGACAATCAGTTATACAATAATTATTTAGGTATTTTTGTGTAGGCCAGGTTTTGGCTAGAGTAAATGTCCCTGTTCACTTTGTGTACATTTTTGTTTAGGTAGTGTTTTACCTTGCATGCCACGCTAACTAACCGCTAGAAGGTAGTTTGCTTAAACCTCTTGCAAAGCCCCAAGGTCTTTATCACTGCACTAAATACTATATTGATAGGTATTAGTCAGCATTTGTCGCACAAACGTTGAATAGGGGTGGAATGTAGTGATACACGAAATTGCAACCTTGCCAATCAGGGCTTTAGATGACAGCATTAGCCGCTGAAAGCCAATAGTGTATTCAAAGTATGTGCTAAAAATGCTGACAGTAGTCTGTTGTAGCACTTCCATTATGCAGTAGTGAGCTACAAGGAATATGCAGGCCTAGTATGAAATAGGTCACATTATGCATTGTTGATAGACAGGCAGGGAGAGGGCCCCTAGCTCTGTAGCTAATAGGTATTTTTGGAGTGTTTGGAACATCATGGCACCCATATAGCGCTTAGATAGCCAGTCCTAAGCGCTATAAACACTAAGCTATGAGTGCATGCCTTTTAGAGCTTGCAGATGGGATTAATACATCCCTGCTTCCATCTGAATATTCTGCCTTTCTAACGGTAGCCCTGGCCCCAAGCTAATCTTCCTTTTCTCTGGGAAGGCACTGATAAGACATTCCTGAGCTTTCGCAGATGGGAGCCAGGGTGGGGGGCTCAGACGGAGCAGTGGAAATTAACAGAGTTGGGTTTTTTCCATGAGCCAGCCTATATTTTGCACAGGGAAAGTTCTGGAACTGTGCGTCATGGACGGGCAGCACGAGATTATAAAATATCCATGCTCCCATGACTCGGGGGAGATCGTCCTGTGGACTTGATTCGTGCAGAAACAAGTGCCCGGAATTGGCTCTGACGGCGTCCTGCAGCATTGTTTCTCTGAGCGGGGCTTGTTTAGAGCTTGCTTATGAGAGCCCAGGGTCTCCCAGTGCTGATTAAAGGGACGTAAGACTGTGTTTCTCTATGCTTCTCTATATTTCTCTATGTTTATCTAAGTTCCATGTTTCACTATATTTTGCATTTCTCTAATTTCATGCTTTGTAATATTCTCTAACTTGAATCCCAAATGTATATGAAATTCACTGCTTAGAATAAATATGCTAAAACTTTGAAAGTGTCATTTGTCACTAGCATGAGATCACTGCTCAGCACAATAGAACCTGTATTTTGGGCTGAATTGGGTATTTTTTGCTCTCAAAGGGCTGGCCCCGAGGAAGATTTTGCCCAGATCACGACAAACACCTTGCTTTTTTCATTTAAAGAGTATCCGAGAACGAGGTAATGGAGACAATACAAAGCACGAAGCCTACGAGGCCGTAAATGCACCACTCAGAATGACTCAAAGACAGAGTTGCTTGTTGTCGGTACCCAGCAAAAGTTAAAATATCTAGACCCTCAGTACAAATGTTTCTTGGTTAATGGCAATGCCATTACAGTTTCAGACTCTTAAAACACTGGTAGTCTTTTTTGACTCACATCCGTCTTTCAAGAAACACGTCTCATATCTTTAGTCATCCTGCTCTTATTACACTAACTTATTGTGGAAGATCCGCCCGTACCTATCGGAGGCCAATATTGCTCAGATTGCTGCAGCGCTTGTAAACACGAAGCTGGACTACTGCAACAGTCTCCTAGTGGGCACTTCTAAGGCCAACATAAAGAGGCTCCAGGTGGCACAGAACGGAGCAGTCCACGCTGTATGTGGGTTGGGCCCTCAATCCCAGATCTATGCATCTCGTAGGAAGCTGCATTGGCTCCCAGTTGAGCAGCAAATTCAATTTAAGGGTTCCGTCCTGGTGTTCAAATGTCTCTCGGGTGAAGCCCCCTTTTATCTTTTGTCGAGGATAAAAAAAAAGCTCTTTTCCGGCATACCCTTCGTTTAAACAATAGCATTATGTTACACCACCCACGTGTGTCTATAAAAAAGAGTGGTAGTACTGGCTTTAATGCCTGGGCACCTACAATCTGGAATTCACTCCCTCTAGATCTTAGGATCTGTGCAACCACAACCCAATTAAAAAACAACTGAAAACCCTACTGTTTCATAGAGGGATAGATTAATGAATGCAGGATCCTTGCTGTAACTGATACATTATCATCTGCAGTCCATTATCTGTTTTGTGATTGTCTGTCTTGTGAGCGCTCTGAGGCCTTTGGGCGAGTGGCACAGTATAAAAAACATATAGAGATAGATAGATATGTATTGATGATGTCTTGAGTTGTCAGCATGTTAACCTTATGTTTGCATATAGTAATAGAATGATGTCTAGCCCTCAGAGGCAATGCGTACGTCGACCTCCCACACCTTAACCCTGTATATGTCTTTTATGAACACCATCATTTGAATAACAAAGTTGTTGTGTTATTCCATAGTTGTATCTCAGTATCCATTTGCAACTTAAAATGTATCCTTTTTGAGGGGTTGCTGCTTTTCACACAAAAAAATCAAATAGAAAGAGCAAAAGCAACAATATGCCTCCTTATGTCTGCCTGAAGGCAAAGTAACCCTGTCACTGTTGTGACTTCAATGATTTTGTATGTGAATTAAGACTTGACATATATGCATCCGATCGTCAGACAGTCGAAGAACAGAGCAAAAGGTCAGAGAACAGAGCCGGTAAAACTTGCAAACGTCCAGGAAGGTTTGTTCTCTGCCCTTTTGCTATTTTCTCACTTGTATCTGTACACCAAGTAGGCAACCCTAAAAAGGATGCTGGGATTTGGGGAGCAGGTGGTTTTGAGCTGTGATTCTAGCAGCTGAGCTGGTGACCGGAATTAATTCTCCTGGTCAACCAAACGCAGCTGCAAGACCTATTTGCAATATCATAACAAAAGGAGCCTGACTGGTTTTGGCCTCAATTAAGGTTACATTTGTATTTTCTGCTATACGGCCATCTCATCACAGCTCTGCAAACTTCACATGTGTAACAACGTGCCAGTTGTTTTTTGAGGCTTGCTAGATAACTCCATACGGCGGAGGGAGAATGAATTCCAGTCACCAGCTCAGCTGCTAGAAGCATAGCTCAAAAACACCTGACCCCCGAATCCTGTAGTGTAAATGTTCCGTTTTTGCATAGTAATACAGTTCCTTTGATCTGTGTATCTCTCCCATTACTGTACTTAGGGCAGTAGGCGTATCCCGCGCACTGCAGGGAAGAAGGGGCAGGCACTCAGCAAGGCAGGGGAACGGCATGAATGCCATGATTATCAGTACATTTCTGGGACATGACCTCTTTCTCTTTCACCATTCACCACTGTCAAAACTGCGTTGCTGTGATGACAGAGGGCTTGCGTACACGCCTGGGTGGCATCTGCTCTAAATGCACTTCTAGTGCCTGCAAAGCGCTAGGAAGGAGTTAGTTGCTCTGGAGCGCAGTGCAAATATATCAACAAAGAATCCTTTGAAAACCTGGCTCGTATCTGGCATTTCCTGTCCCGTCAGACTCGCAAACACATAACTCCCCTAGGCAATACAGAATGAGAGATAAACGCTAAGAGAGCAGGGGGGTGAACATAGAGGAGGGTGCACAATTACCTTAGTGCATGAATTACAACCTATATGGTAGATGTGGGTGCGAACGCCATACAGAACAGAAAGGCTATATTAGACTTATGGGAGATGATTGAGGATCTAGAAGACTCCGATGAGGGAGGGGCATGGAGTACTCACAAAGGGGACAAACAAGCAGAAGGAGGTGGGACACGAACAGAGTACAAAGGGAATATATCCATTGGCAGGCCAACCAGCAACGGGGTATACTATCCCAACCTATGTATCCACTCGGGCCACAGTACCGCCACCCCCATTTATACCGACTCCAGCAAACGCTCCACCTCAGGACTGAGCAGGGCAGAAGGGATTAGAAGAGGCACTAGAATCGGCGCGAGCGGAGCTGGCGCAACTGCGAACAGCACAGAGCAAGGCAAAGGGGAGCGGGCACATTTTGTTTAGAATGGACAGCACGGCAATAAATAATGTGCATATAGAGAAGAGAGAGGACGGGCGGGCAGCTCACACAGTGTACGGAACTGTAAGGTAAGATAGAGGATTAGATGGAGATCCGGGAGATGATGGGTGGAGTACCGTGGATGAGTTTGAGGATGACTGGGAGGTGGAAGCGCAACAGGCGCCGGAAATAACACCTTGATTGGAAAGTTTCTGGGATGAGAGGGTAAAAAGGTTTGGCCTGATGGCAGTAGCGAGGAAAAATGAAAGTGCCAGTAGAAAGGAAGGGAAGAAAGTGGACTTACAGATGCCCTTGAAGGGTGTGGGAAGGGTGCAGTATGTGCCCTGGGCGCAGATGGATAAAAACAATCTGATTAAAGCACTCCGTTAACAGCCGGGTGGGTAGTGGACATACGCATTCGAAAAACAGACGGTGGGTGTGCCCCTTGCCATGGGTGACATGAAAAGGTGGTTGGTAGCGATTGTGGGAGACCAGGCTGGGGACGTGTGGATTAAAGCAGGATACCCTGGAGTAAGGTTGGTCGATGATGCGCACAACGGTGCACTGTTGAACAACATCATAGAGCAGGTGGGGGGTGCGCTTCAACAAACTTACCCTGACAAGCTAGACATACAGTCGATTATGCAATATGCTATGGGTGATTAGGAAGACCCTGCACTCTTAATATGCTACTTTTACTCTCAGGATGTTCTCCGCGCCCTGATGCCTGCGGGCTGTCGGCGCGTTACAAACACATAGAAATAGAGAAATAGAGTATATTATTAAGGTTCGGGAGATGTGGAGGGCGTACATGGGGGACCAGTGGGAGCGATCACTTCCTATTTTTTACTTTGTTATCAAGGGGGGGATTGCCGAAGGAAGTGCAGAAGGCACTAGACAAAATTGTGGGCACTGAAGGGAAGGGGTGGGCGGAAATTCAGAGTATAATAATACAATATGCCCTGCAAGGTCATGAGAAGGGAACAGAGTGCCTCTTGGCAGTACCATCCCACGGAACAGATAGCAAGGCCCTCCTTCCCCCAATGATCCCCCACAAGAAATACAGCTTTGCAATGCTTTTATCCTGAGACCACTGCATGCCACAGGACCATCCAAACCCAGACCACCAACCATAAAACGTATACACCCCTCGATCGATCACCAAGATCAGAAGTCAAGGCTATTGCGCCTTCGAAAATCGGTCACTTACTTTGTGCAGCAAGGTAAAGGGTGGCAACAGATAGCCAAAAACAAAAAGGTAGACGACCTTGGGAGTGGCTGACCTGTCAGAGCAAGTGAAGCATGTGGATTAGTGTGACCTCGTCTCTCCCCACGAGCCCATCCCTTTATCTCCCAGGTGTTTGTTACAAAGATAAAATAACATTGTGTTAGTAGCCAATTAATTGTTAGGCCAAATTCACCTCGGATGACAAGCGCAGCAGCGCCCACGTGGAAGGAGATGGACAGATGACGATGGATCAATGGCCCGACATCCCATATGGAGCAGGCCCTACATGTATAGGGTTCCTCCAATCCGTATTGTAAAATTGTACTATATGTCGTGACGTTGTTTGTGCTTATAATGTGCTGCACATGCCTATAGAACCCAGAAAGTCCTGCGGCAGCAAAGTTCTTTGCTGATGCACTTCTATTTTGTAAGAAATAAATACTTGTTATCCTTGCAAGTATGTCTTGGGCCTTTTCCCCTAGAGGGCTGTATTTTTTCTGGTGCGAGCGTGGAGGGCTTGCCTTCACATGGCAGCAAGAAGTCTGTACGGCATCCTCGGCAACATGCATGCTCCTCCTGTTTCTTTGACAAGCCTGACAGTTTTTATAACCCCCCCGCCCCAACACCAACTCCATTGATGAGTATCCCACACTGCCACTGTCCTTATCTTAGTGGCTCTGCCTTTCTCACAACTGGAACCATGTGTTCTGCCTAGGAGGCATTTCGCATCAACAGCCCTGATTGCAGATTCTGCTCTCCTGCTAGGACACAAATGTTATGTCCTTGCTCAGGACATTGCCTCATCAGGAGGTTGGCGGTATCCTGGCGCTAATTGCGTTGGGATACCGCCAACGCATTTAGCGTTACCACTACTCGGTCCGGCACTGGATCACGAGTAGTGGCATAGAAGTAAGTGCCCATTGGGGTTGGGGGCGCTAATAGTGCCAAAAATGCCCTCTCTGCCAGCACATTCACCTCCAACTCTGAGCTGCAGGTGAATGCATCCAGTTCTAGTCAAACTCGAGATTGGGCCAGCCCCTAAATGTGGCAGTAATAGCGTTACCGCCACATTTAAAGGCTAAGGCCCAACCTGTGATGCATTCCATGTGTTACTGCTGGAGTGCCGCCTGTAGGGGTTCACTAGTATATGCCCATATCTTACGTGAATGACACATTGTATTCTACAAAATTAAATCATTTTTGGAAGTAAACAGGCTTTATTGCAGCAAATGTTTTGTCATGACCCCTCCCCACCCATGTCTTTTACATCAACATAATCGTTTAACATTACCTTGACCCTAGCAGCCAATTCACCAGCTGACTGTTTGGCCTACTAGTTGTCTGAGCTGCCCCATGGCTAATTGCAGAATCCAATTTCCAGCGGGGCGGTCCAACGCCGAAACCTGGGCTACGTTTCCACCCAATGGGTAACGCAAGGGGCCATCACCACTGTCCATGCCTACTTGGCTTACTGGGCACGAGTGGATGCCTCAACCCACAACCCGGGTAGCAAAATCATAGTTAATCTTAGTTCAACATTTGGTCATGGTCTGAACATTTTCATAATCCATTTTGTAGGTGCCCACCAACAGCACCATACCCCCAGTCTAGGGTGCAGGCACCCATGAATACCCCCGAGCAAATTGTGAATGAAAACATCAAACCCTTCTTCTGAGAGATGGACACCATCCCTGTTGAAAAACCCAGGTGAGGAGAGTCTTAATAACCTGTGCCGAAAGCTGCGTAGCCTAGAAGGGCGCGTGAACTTTCCAAATTCTAAGTTAAGTTTCTTCACCAACATGTTCATAGCTGCAGGGTGGACCTCTTTGCCCCCAATACTGCCTCAGGATCATCTCAGACCACACCAAGACTGTACCCCCAAAGTGAAGTGTCAAAAAACAAAACTCACCCAAAGTAAACTCCCTAACACACTGCCTGCCGCAAAGTGACATGTCATTACCCCCTATATGCAGCACTACAATCCCTGGGTGAGGAAAATGGCCCCCGTACAGAGCGTCCAACAAAACTTTACGAAACCGTCGGAGCCGAAGGCCCCCAGATCCCGTACAGTAACATGAGAATCTGTCGTAAATGTGTTTGTCATGCCATATAGGGTCCTTTAGCCTCACCACCGCTCTTGATACAAATGAATGGCTGCATACCCATGCCACTTTTGGTACGGGCATCACTCCTGCAAGAAAAAGGCGGAGTTAACGCTAAACTTCCTTAATGCTGCACCGTTAACCTTAGCCCTGGCCTAACATAGCGTTGGAAACATTCAGATTTCTACCGACCTGTTCGCGGAAGCGTCTGCAGGGTTAATCCCACACATGTCGCTTCAGTGCCAGCCCCTATGTGAAAGGAGTGGGAAGTGAAACCTGTAGAAGACAGACCCAAGACCTGGCATGCTTTCTGCATGACCGTTGTAAATTGGAATTGGGTTAAGGGGCTCCACCCCCCGACCCCCAGCATAGACTAGCAAGTTCTGATGGCCCACCCCTGGTCTCATCTTGAAATATTATAGGTTATGATATGATAGGTTATTTATAACGCGCTTAATACCCAGAGGTTTCTAGGCACGGACACGGGGATCGAACCTGTGAGTGCTCTGTGTCGTCTTGCTTCCAATGCGAGCATGTTGCCCCTGAGCTATCCTCCCGAGACATAACGCTTTAAAAGGTGACAAGGCCACCACAACTGATCAGGGGTTGCAAACAGCATGACCCACGTCCCCTTACCGACCTGGTCAGTATTAAACTTGGGAATACACAACTTCATATGCTGAGGGAAACTGTGTGTGAGCCCATTTCATCACCCCAGAATGATCTTCTCTAGAGGATGCCACTAGTACTCTCACTCCAACTACACTGGAAAAGGCCATACTGTACGCAGCTGAAAACAATGCCGATTCATATGTCGATTAACAAACTGCCAGGAGCACCCGCAAAATGCTCTGCAGCAGAGTTAGAGTAACAGGCAGGAATCCGGGAGAACCGGGCTCAACTTAACCCATCCTCGTAATGCTTTCTTGACTGCGAAAAGGGCCGCAAAGTGAACACCCCTTGTTACAGTGAAAAAAAGAAATAGCCAACACCTGCTTCCTTGCGTAAGCCAAAGACAGGCCCTGGTCGCTCAACGCCTGTAGACAGGATTATACCAGATGCCCATCTCACACAACTGGTGATCATTGCAAAAACAATAATAAGTCCAAACCACTGCTTCAGAGGCCTCCTTCGTCTTACGGTGTACCATTGACGCAATTAAGGATCTGAGTACCGGGCTCCAATGCTCCATACATCCACCGGATATGCCGTCATCTGCTCCTCTGCCATTGGACAAAGCCTCCGGAACTCTGCCATCTTAAAACAAGACAAAGCATCTGCAGAGTTATTCTCCACCGCTGGCACATGGCAAGCCCGAAACATAGTCCCATACTGCAGACAATACAGTATCAGCCTCTTGAACAAACTGAGATCCATCTCACACTTTGCAGTTTGCCTGCTAATGACCTCGACCACGGACATACTGTCTGACCAAAAGACAATGCTTTTCGCCACAAGCATGTCACCCTATATCCGTACCACCACTACTATTACGAATAATTCCAAGAATGTGACATTCTGTGTTAAACTAGAATCAAACCATTCCTTCGGCCAGAACTGCATGCACCTACTGTGACCCAAGCACGACCCCAAAACCCACTGAGCCCGCTGCATCAGTGAACAAGGCCAGCTCGCCAAATGTGGCAGGTGGCGCGGGCCACATAACCTTCACACTGAAACTTTCCAGGAAATACAACCACAACCTCATGTCATCCTTTACTCCCCTAGTCAATCTAGTATGATAATGTTGCTCCTTCAACCATTGCTCTAGCTATGCTGTGGGAAAAGGGCCTGCCCATTGGAATCACTCTGTGTAAAGTTTAGCTGCCCCACCCACACCTGCAGTTGCCACAGGGTCACCGTTTTAGCATCCAAGAACGCCTCAAGGAAATTCCGGAACTCTACCACTTTGTCCATAGAGAGACTAGATTCTCCTGCCACCGAGTCCAACTCAATTCCCCAAAAAGTCAAACATGTAGCGGGCCCAGCTATCTTCTCAGCTGCAAGGGGAATCCCAAAAGATGCTGTCATCTCTATGAATGCCTGCAAGGCAATTTTGCAAGATGCCGTTCGGGGACTACATAAAACCAGGAAATCGTCCAAGTAGGGCACTGCTGTGTCTACAAGAGACCGCTCCAGGAACTTGCTAAACTTTTCAAAGTAGGCACACGACACAAGAGCATACCATAGGCATACATTTATCAAAATACAGAGCGCCCGGAAACTGGAACCCCAAAAGACGAAAATCTGTCAGGTGAACCATCAGTAACCGAAAAAAGCGGATTGAATGTCGGCCTTCGCCATAAGAGACCCTTTACCCAGTGCTACCTGGCTGCGGATTGCTAAATCCAATGATGCATTTATCACTGCACACATCTTTGGATTAATGTCATCATTGACAGATGCGCCCTTCGGGTAAGACAGCTTGTGGATTAGTCTAAACTCCCATTTTTCCTTAGGCACTTCGCCCAAAGGAGAGCAGATAAGCTTTTTACTACTCAAGATCGGGTATGGGCCAGAACCACTGGTGGGCAGGTCGGGATATAGTACAGGAATAGATGGGTTCAAAGCGGATGATCAACACCCGCCGGGGCACCGGGGCCGCAGACTGGCTCCAGGTCAAGACCCCAACCCCGCCTTGGCAAATGTTACCACTACACACTTACCAGTGGCACACAATATCCACCTGACCCTGCTCACTTGGAATGTGAACAGGCTGGGCTCCAGGGTTAAAAGACTGCTAGTCCTGCAACAACTAAATAGACACTCCCCAGACAAAGCACTCCTGACGGAAACACACCTGATGGGCACAGAATGTAGATTTTTCAGGAAATCCAACTATGCACCCACCTTCCACGCCAGGTTCTCTAGTGGCTCCTGGGGTACCATGATCCTTTTGCACAAAAGGGTCCCGTTCCGATTGAGGGAGCTTCATACGGACCGGAGAGGCCACTTCGTGCTGGTCACGGGTGACATTGGGAGAACCTCTTGGGGCAGTGCGGCGGCCCTCCCCACTCCTGATGACACACAAATTCCTCAAGGACCTCCAGGAGTTATTGATGGGGGCACAGGCGGATAAGTGGGTATTGGGTGGCGACTTTAACCAAGTCATGGACATACGAAAGGACAGAACGCATGTGGGCAATACAAACCCTGAAACACAAACCAAACTCCACTCCTTCATATCAGCACTAGGGTGGGTAGACGCATGGCACATTCTCCACCCCACAGACCTGGACTACTCCTTTTTCTCTAACGCCCATAACTCCATGTCCCGCACAGACTACCTCTTCGTTCCCCAGGATATGTCACACATGCTGAAAACCGCCAACTACCTAACCATAGGTATCTCGGACCACTCCCCGCTACCATAAAACAGGCCCAAGCCAAGCACCAACCCTCCTGGAGACTTAACAAATACTACCTGGGTGTCCCCAAGGTGTGCCAAGGCCTCATGCAAAAGGCAACTGAGTACATTTCCCTCAACGAAGGGTCGATATTTAGCCCTATTACACTATGAGGGTTATAAGGTAGTGCTCCAAGGAGAAGCCCTCTCTCTGGTCACAGCATACCGCCGTCACCAAACCTTAGAAATCTCTGAAAAGGAGGAGGCTGCAGCGAGAGCTGAACAAGAATTCCTAGCCTCTGGTATGCCAGAGTCCAAAGAGGCGATGATTACGGCCCAAGAAATATTCAAAAATCTAGCACTGGATAACGCCAAGACCGCCCCCTTCACCATGGGTAGACAGATCTATGCCACTGTTGACAAGGCCAGTAAGACCCTGGCCTGGCTCGAGTGTTAGGGCCATCAAAGAGACCGAGGGGGACCTGCTCCAAGAGGACACAGACATAGCAAATGCCTTTGCTGCCTTTTATAAAAGCCTCTATGCCTCCAGGGAAACGACACCCGCCAAGGGGCCCCCACAATATCTGGATGCCATCGATCTCCCCAGGCTCTCCGGTGCCCAAACTGAAAAACTGGACGTGGAAGTCATGGAGGAGGAAGTGGCCGCAGCGCTGTCCCAGCTCCAACCCGGCCAAAACCCCTGGCCCTAATGGCTTCCCTGCCGAAACCTGGCAGAGAATGGGAGACTCAGTGGCAGGCCATATGCACTGCATGCTGCTGCACTCTCGCACAGACGGTATGCTGCCGCAAGACTTTAGACAGGCCACCATTGTTGTGATCCCCAAACCTGAAAATCCCTGGACCTCTGTGACTCATAGACCCATCTCACTCATCAATGGGGAGGCTAAAGTACTAGCCAGGGTCCTGGCCAACAGAATGCCTCTGGTTATTCGCTCGCTGGTCCACCCAGACCAGTGTGGGTTCATGCCGGCTAAGCCTCCAGGATGAACCTGTGCAGGACCCAATTTGCAATTAGCCTGGCCCCCAACATCAAAGAGCCTCTGACGCTTTGCGCAGTCGACTTCGAAAAGGCTTTCGATTCGGTGGGGTGGACTGCCCTGTGGACTATTATGGGCCGCATGTGGTTCTGGCCCAACTTCATGTCGTGGGTCAAGCTATTATACACTCCCCCTGAAGTGACCGTTTGGGTGAATGGGATCTCCTGAAAGCCCTTCCCACTGGGCAGAGGAACCAGGCAGGGATACACCTTCTCTCCACTCCTATTCATACTGGCTATTGTGCCCCTTGCAATCCGACTCAGGACGTCCCCCAGGTGGTCTGGGGAGGTGAGGACCGGGTCTCACTCTACGCATACGATCTGCTCATCTAAATGAGCAGTCCCAAAGTCTCATGCCCCGAGATCACATGAAATCCTCCCAGAATATCAGGAGTTTTGTGGGCTTAAAGTTCACAGGCAGAAAACTATCTTCTTTCCGCTCCAGGATGGGGCCGACACGATCCCGCCGCACTGTCCCTACTCGGTCTCCATCCAGAGCTTTGTTTACTTCGGTATCAGGGGGACCCCTAACCCGAGGACTTCTTTCAACTTTTCAACTCAATCTCCAACTGGTGGTTCAGGCGTGAAGCAGATGTCACCCAGTGGCAATCTCTGCCCCTGGGCCTACTGGGGAGGGCTGCCGTGTTCAAAATGCTTTCCCCTCCAAAGGTTCATCTGGGTCCTGCAAAACGCCTCCATTCACATCCCCTCCACAACCTTTTCCAATATAGACTCCACCCTTCGTAAGCTCCTCTGGGGCAGGAAACAACCCTGCATCGCCTTCACCACAGGCCTACTACTGGGCTGCACAACAAGGCATCTTGAATGAATGGCTCCACGCGTACCCTGCTCTCCCACATGTCGGGAACGAGACTAGGTGCATGGGTGAACGTATGCCCCTCCGGGTCCTATATGGAATTGACTGCCATGGTCGACCTCCCGGAAATGATATGCCAGATACGGTTGGTGTGGAATGAAGCACTTGGGGGAGGCAACCGACGATGTACCAACCTATGTGGGACAATGGGTATATCCCGAAGGTTGTAACTTTGGGCCCCTTTCCTGGATGGGAGGACTGGGGCATACTTACCCTCACGGAGATCTTGCAGGACGGACACCACAAACCATTTGCAACATTACGAGAGGAGTTTGATCTGCCTCCCGGGGACCTATATAGACACACACAACTGACACATACCCTATGCGCTCAGTTCTCTGTCTTTTCAGATATTCCTAAAAGCTCACCCCTTGAGGTCAATGTATTACATGCATCGATCCTAGCAAAACCCATGTCGATACTGTACCAGGTGATCACTGCATTCGGGGCTCGGGACCTAACCCGCCTGCGGGAGAGGTGGACAAGTCTTGTGGGCCCCCTGTAGTCGGAGGAGTGGATGGAGGCCCTAATGTCCCCCCGCAAAATAGGCATAGATGCCAAATTAAGGTTAATACAGTACAAAATACTCCATCAGGCCTACCACTCCTGGGCTGTACTCGCCAAGTGGGGACTGAGGGAGAACGCCCACTGCCCCAAGTGCCATAGGGTACCTGTTACTTTTTGCCACATGCTGTGGGAATGTGATGTCATACATACATTCTGGCGGGAATGCATTCATGGCATTAACGAGGTCCTGGATAACCCGGCTCCATTAGAACCCAAGGCCGCACTGCTGGGCATCTGGGGGGGGAAACAGACCACCAAGGGTGGAAAAAACATTCCTGGCCATAGCACTGGGCCTCACCAAAAGACTGGTGGCCACCACGTGGGGGTTGCCCAAAGGACCCACCATTAACAAATGGACCAACGAGATGGACAGATGTGCGTCCATGGAGAAACGCATATATTCTGCCAGAGGCTGCCCTGGCAAATTTCTGAAAATGTGGGGTAAATGGCCTGGCATTACATGTCTGAAGAGGCCTCACCACTCACTCTGACACTAACACTGGTGGACCCTGCCTCACCTCCCCTCGTGGAAATATCCGCCTACCCAGTTCTCCACAGGAACTGTGCGCATGCATGAACGCACTCACTGTTTGTTACATGAACGATGCTCTCGTTTGCTTTGGTTGATCGATCCATTGGCGGAACCAAGTTAATACCATTTTCTGTTGCTTGTTTAAACGGCGGGTATGCCCGTCTTCTTGCTGTAAACCAATAAAAAGAATTTATCAAAAAAGAAACCTTGAGTAAGTGTTATTTGAATACCCGTCACTGTCAATCTCTATGTTACAACCCTACAGCTCACATTGACCCCTCTTGAGATAACCCTGGCTGCTCAGTCACTCTACCAACTTGTGTAGTACAGGCCTATATCAAAGGTTGGGTTACCTATTGCCAAGAGAACAAGGCTGGTGTAGTCTCCCACAGGGTTACTAGATACAATCTTGCCTAACAATAGCCAAGCTGAGAGGACATCTCCAATCCCAGTTATTTAAAATCATAACCTATTCAATGTCTGACCATTGAAATTCATATGAGGGACCGGAACCTTCTTGCTACCTTAATGCATGATCTTTGTAGTTCACAACAAGATCATGATCTTCCACATAACCCTGCAGAGGCGACAACGATCTCTTAAGCCTGAAGAATGTGTGATCACAGAGCACAACATTGCCGTTTTAGGATAAATAATGTATTGCTCTCCAGCTATTTTAGGAGGGCAACTGTCTACCTGGCCAAACCTCTCTGGAAGATGGGCAATATAGATGTTAAAGAGCAGGGGTGCTTTACCTCACGACTTGTTTCTATAGACAGAGACCAAACCCTTGCTGTCCAGTTTGATCTGCATTGACGTTCCATTGTATAAACCTTGTATGGACAATAATAGATCCTGCAGGCCTCCGTTTTTTTCCAAAGCTTTGCTCTAGTAACAGTGTTGAAGGCAGCCCAAAAGTCTATCATGGCCACAAATAGGTTTGGATGTCCCTTGCCTTTGCCTTACTCGTAGGTCCATCGGCCATAGACAGTGGGTAGTGCCGGAGCCCGGTCAGAACCCCATTTGAAACGTACTCAACACTTCCACTCAGTGTACCCATTTTCTAGCTTGTATAGTAGCAGGGATGCAAAAGAAATTCCCGATATATCAAGCATGGCAAGCGATCTATAATTTCCAGGCAATGATCTGCTGCAATGCTTGTATATCAGGACCAAAATTGACTTAAACCAAGAAGTGGGAATGCGCCCCTTCTCACAGACTCTAGGAAACATGATGAATAATAGCCAATCCCAAAAATCAGGAGCACTTTTCATCACCACATTTAATAGCCCATTCGGTCCCGGTGCTCTAGACTCCTTCAGCCTTGCAATTCTGCTCCAATGGTTTTTATATCAAAGGTTACATCAAACCTAGCATTAGGAAGTCAGTGGGGGGCTCCAACTACGTCACCTTGGAACACTTCCTTCAAGTAGAGGAGCCATTCATGTTCCCCTGTTCCGCACAGCAGCCGAATTCCTTGCATGCTATTAAATGACCTCAGCAGCTTCCACATTTTACGGTTATCTTAATGTGTACCACAGTGATCAAATACTGTCAATCGTGTTTCTTTCGGTGGCGAGCCATGATTTTACTCACCTTCTATACCTATTCTTTGCTAATTAGGCAGCATGCTAAGCGTCTTTAAGCGAGTGGTGCGCCTTCCTAATTACGGGCAATTCACTTTGCAGGTCGTGCTTTGTATCCTGTATCGTTAAATCGCAACAATGTCTATTTTTAGGTTGATCTAGATGCACATAATAGCCCTTTTGAATGTCTTTTTTTTAGATATTAATTCCTCAATGCCCTTAGCTATTAAATGGTAAGCCTGTTCTAATAGGAGTTAAGCAGTTTCAAAATGGAAATCATTTGTTGACCAGGCCAGTCGGTTACCGCTTGTGTTAATAACTAAATCCCCCACCTGATTCTCTATGCTGCTATGTGTGCGCCAGTTTATTAGAAGAGTGAGCATTGAGTAGTCACTGAATGTATTCTCTATAGTCTCGAGGTGTCTAATGCCCACCCAGGCGGGCTCATTGCAGAAAAAAGTTCCACGGTCTTTGCCCTTGATCCAAGATGTTTTTTAATACATTATTACCCCCAATTTCCTCACAGTTAAATGAATTGCAGGCTAAATTATGCTACTTATATTTAAAATGTTCTTCATGTTTTCATCATGTTAGAACACCCAAAATATACAACAACATCACATGACTGTTATAGAAAATAAGCGAACCATTATTACAGTGGTCAAATTATTGTCCAGATAAACGCAGTTTATGAAATACAAAAACACACATTTCATGTTTTGTGTTCAGTCTGAAAACGATGTACATAAATAGCAAATATATTTTGCTAACAGGCGTCGCATTCAGAGTTCTCTGTTGCCACCTCTTGTAATTGCCTTTACAATTTCCAAGCCTATAAATCTGATATTTCTTGGTTTCTTTATTTGATTTTACCTTGGATAGTGTTGGGTTAACGGTAATAGGTGGCACTTGCTTCCAATAGATTTCATAAGCTCCAGGATCCTTGCCCTCAATTCCCTGATGGTTCCTTCTCTTTAAATATTGAAACAAACACAGGCAATCGCATAGACTACATATTTGATTTCACAATTGAAAAATTGTCATATTAAAACCTCTTGCATTTGATCAATGTTTAGTATTTTTGTATTGTGCATGGAATATTTACACATACTTCAGGACCTGCACTTGTAGGAACAAGTGATCTGTTGTGCCAGTTTGCGGTCATAGTTTTTCCATAAAGCTAGAGCAGCCTGTTCCACAATGAGGGGGGAGTTAATATATTGGCTCAGATCTCCATACATGCCAATTCTTGCTTGAAATTTTAGATAGCTAATCTTACTTATACTTTGAGTGATGCTTCTAGTAGGTTTCTTTCCACAGTAGAAGTAGCTCTGTCCTCTTTGTATACAGTGCCTTTTCTCCACTTGCTTGTATAATCCTTCCCATATTGTATATTCTTGGTGGGATTTGTTCTTGATAAGATGAAATTCAACGCAAAACAAATAGGAGTCTTCGCTGCATTTAGTATGGGCTCTATAAATTCACAAGTGGCAATATGCAGTGCTTTTGAAGGGACAGCTGTCAGCATGTAGTATAGAATTTACATCGGATTGCTTAAAGGAATGGTTCGGTCAAAAATGTGTATTGTACCTACGGGTCGGCCATGTGTTTTTAAGCCTAAATTGCTCGATTTTAGAAAAATGTCCTATGGACCTTACCCGAGTTTTCGTCCATTAAACGCACGTGAAAACGGGCATCAGGGCGCTGCCATTTTGTGATAATCCTATCACTTGCCGCATCGCCTTGGCTGACCTGCTTTTGCGGCACTAAATCATATCCCCCGTCCCCGAGCCTGACATTATCAAAACATTCTTATTCCCCGCCCATCTCCGTGAAGTTACTGTGCTGCGTAGGCAAACGCGCCCAGTCGTCTTCTACGCAACTTCACACAGAACCCGGAAACCAACACAGATCAACTCACAACACAGCATGCCACAATTCGGAATATGAAACTGTACTTTAAAATCAAACAGCAATACGGTGCATTTGGTAAAGTACATTTATTTGACATTAAATGTTTAGAGAATATTCAGAAATTGGCATATTAATTCGGAATGGAATTTTTTTTCTTTTCTCTCGATCTGCAAATCCGTAAACGTTTATCGTGAGTCACGCGCTGTTCCTTTATGGTACACAGGGTGTGGGTTTTCGTTAAAAGAAGCACCTTGGACGCACGGTGAACCGCAAGGCTGTTCCATCAACTAGGCACTAGGCCACCGTAAAGGTCGATATGTTGCTTCTAGCCGCTAGTACCGCGTAAGGACATATGGCTCCTTGGCAATCGTCCCATAAGATGGTCAATGTAGTGCAGTTGTTTACAAGAAGCTGCAGCTGGCGGTTGAAGAAGCCGTCTCCCGGGGTCTAGAATAGGTGGCAGTGGCAATAGGGTAGGATGTACCTGTTTAGAAAACATAAAAATTGAAATTAGTCTCACCAGCTGATCTTTATTACTATTATTATTTTATTTATTACGGGCGAGCTGAAACTATTTGCTTGCGAGGATAGTGCAATGGAGTATATTCGAATCTAAAAGCAATGCGAAAACTAACAAAATAAATCGAGGGAAACACACAAACTAATGTTTTTTTTTTACCATTGAACCTCTGATAAACGTCTGTTTGTCTACATCCGTGTCGAATGGGCACATGCATGCCCATGTGCCCGGTAGAAAGACGATCCCAAAAATGTTGTACTTGCTCTTCATTCATTCATTCATTCATTCATTCCGATATAAAAGCGTCTAAAGAGTTACTTACATTATATTTGCCATTTCCATTGTATCTCTGCGTAATGCAGTCCGTAAATCCCACTGTGTTCGTGCCAACGACTTTTCATATACTGAACTAACAACGTCTCTTACGTTATTGCCCACCTCCTTCAAATGAAGTCCTTTCGGCATGGTCCCTGTCTCTCAAGGTCAAAAAACAATGGAACCTTAAACTGCGAGTGCGATTCGCAGGCCTCTTCAGCCCGCAAGCATAAAATCAAAGCCGCCGACCTTCACTCTGCATGAGCGTACATTCTTACTTTGCAACATCCCGTGTAAAGCCATCTGTGAGAACTTGAATTTTCGACTCCATGTTTGTACTAGGCCTCAATGAGCAAATGAGAACTGGCTTCTCTCCCATCTGCAACGCATCGCTTGGCACGTTCTAAGGCCCCTAATTTTGTCCTCGTTGTCGGCGAGCTTTGCAGCCCTAGAGAACCATAACTATGGAGACATTGACTTTTTGGGGAAGGTCAGGAATAAAGTACCCAAGGAGTTGAGTTGAAAGTGAGATTTATTGTTTATTTGTTTTATTATTTGCAATACGCAAACCTCCTCTCGGTTAACAGTGCGCAGCATTTACATGAGATTGCGAAACTTAGTTACATCAACAAAAATATATACATACACATATTCACAAGGTCAGCAATATGAGGTAAATAGAGAGAGAAGTCAAAGATGACACCCATGTTGTTCGCCACCCAGGATGGTGAATGGAGGGTTTAGGGTTAGCATACTTTGTATGCACACTGTACAATAACATTATTTTCAAAAAGACAATCAGATTACAATGATTTATTTAAACCGGCTCAACGAGCTCTGCTTTGGGTGGACATGGCACGGTGGCAACGCATCAGTGCTCTGCACAGAAACGCTCAAAATTCCATATCTGTGCTTCTCTAGTACACTAAAAATAAGGCCTTTAACAAAGTCGAACTCCATTTCCTCATATACTGGTTTCACCACCCATTTCTTACTACTTGTTCCAAAGGTCGTAGGGTAGCGAGGCATCCCTTCATTTCCCGTAGTCCTAGACTGTTCACGGCCCACATTCTCGTTATGGGCCAAGACCGCTAGTAGAGTCCTATTTTTCATGCCCTTTAAGCTGAAATGCAATCGCTTTGGCCTGTACTTCAGGCACATATTGTGGAACACCTCCAATTCTCCTGTGTGACAGAATTCTGTCAGTCCCCTCAAATCTCTTGATAGAGTTTTACCGAAAACAATCTTCTCAATGGCTTTGTGTGTAGGTGAAGATGCAATCAACCACTTCTTCTTCCGTGCCTCCTCTGTGGACAAAGGGCCATGTTCACATTGGTGGAAATGTTGTTTTTTTTGTCCAGCGGTGAACGTTGGTACAGTGGTGCATCAGTGACCGCCATTTTTCAAGTAGGATTTCCACTGACCCTTCACAAGTTTTGGAGCTCCACCAAAGATGGTTGCTGATAGACTGGGACCACTGTGAAATACTTTCAAAACCTTTTTTTTTCCCTGCAGCCGAGATTTTCTTATTGATTGATTTAGCAAGATGCCATACGTCAAATTGATGTTTAATATGTGGGAACTGCTCTCTCATTGTCTTGGCAATTGAAACATGTCTGTCCGTGGCTATGAGGTCGATGTGCATTCCCCTTGATTATAGATATTGCAATGATTTTATAAATCCTAGTTTCTCCATGGCCACTGAGGATTTACAGTGGGACACCTGCATGACCACCGAACTCACAATTTTCTTACTATCCATGTCCTGAAAGTGGTAGGTGCAGTACTTGGCAGAAAATCAAGGGCTGTCGCACTGTCCATCGCCGGCTAGCCTGAATAGTTTCCCTTCGAATGTACTTGCTAGAGACAATTGTTCAATTTTCCAAGCATCACTAATGGCCGGAAACAGATAATCATGTTGGTATTTGTAGTACTGCGTTTTAGAAATCAAATGGAGTCCTACAAACTGAAAGAAAGACTCCAACTTTCTAAAACTGGACCCACTAAAAAGCGAGGCAGCTGCACGCAGTAGATTGCCTGCTGGCAGCTTCCCCAGCATCGGTTGTGCAGACCATGAGAACGCATGCTTTAATCTACAGGCGGCATGTATTTTGACGTTACTGCCTTGTTTTTGACGAGTCACATAAATCAATGGCTGCCCACATACTTCCCCTCCAACTTAATGCCCACATTTCAGCATACTTATAATATCCATCAAACAACTGTCGAATACTATATATTTGCCCTCTTTCATTAGACTGTCATCCGGCGTGAAAGTTGTTTCGGACTGTGCCGTTGAGGACATAACAAGAAATTCAAAAGAAATATCGCTGATATCAAGTTTTGATTGCGTCGTTGGGTGCTGCTGCTGGTTCATTCTCTGTCATTTCAACATCTGTTACTTCAGCATTGATGGGAGAACACAACATTGTCGACAGCTTTTTGGGTGGCATTTTTTTGGCGGGTGTAGATTGTGTGAATTGATCTGCGACTACTTCAGAGCTATCTTCAATACATTCAGTATCATCTTCTTTTGGTGGTGCAGTCGAACTGTAGCAATGGTCCAATACAACTTTACTGGATTCTCCAGACACATTCAATTCATGTTCTGGCCATTGGACATGAGCATCCCGAGTCTCAACACGCTGCGTCTGAATTAATAATTCCTCCATGGTGTAAATGGTCTACACTGTCTGTGTATGTATAGTTTGTACACCCACGGGTAACTAGAGGACAGATTCGAAAAGGGATGTTCATTTTAAACACAATATAAAGTATAGTACAATTGGCAGGAAAAAAAATAATATAGTCCCCAACACAAAACAATTCCTAAAATTATTAACTGTTTGTAACTAACCTTAATTTTGTTTCTTTTCTTTGCAACTTTCTTGACTCGAACTTCAACATCTGCACGCTGTTGCTCCGATTCGTTTCCGCATGTCTTCCCTTCCTCTTGCGCTGCAACAACTATATTTTCTGGATCCGCATAGACAGCACGGAATGACGCTCCATCGACTCCCTGAAACATAGTACTTTCATTACTATGTATCACAATATTGAAAACATAAAACACATGTGAGGACAAACACACAGGTACATCTCAATAGCTAAACACATATTAAACATTCTGTAGAACAATCAAACCACAAGTATTCGGGCTCTGATGATCTAGTTCGATGGAACTGTCAGTATACATACCTCTGGCTCCGCATGGACTGTCATGAATGGTTGTATTGGAGAGGAGCCATCAGCAACTCCCTGAAACACAGTACTTGCATTAGTATGGTTTTCAATATTGGAAACATAACACACTTGGGGTCGACGGCACAGGTACATATAAAGAGATAACCACAAATGATGCATTGTCTAAAAGAATCAAGGAATATCTAAATATGATCAGATTTCATCGACTTATTTACATCTGCATCATCTAAATGGGATGTTGTTATTGTAGTGGAAGCTCAGTCGTCTCCCTGAAACACAGTACTTGCGTTAATAGGGAAGAAAGTTTAGCAAATGGAATCACGTTATATGATGACGCTCGATGGAGCTGTCAGTATCCATACCTCGTGCTCCCGAAGAATATGTAGGGATGTTGTAGATGTAGTGCGCACTTCCGAAAGCTGTTGTGCCGATTCGTATACGCAAAGTCCCGCTTCCACTTCCCCTGGAATTACTTGAATGTCAGGCTCTGCATCAAGTGCAGGGGTTGACGCTCCATCAACTGCCTGAAAGATAGTACTTGCATTAGTAAGGATTACAATATTGAAAACATAAGACACACTTGGGGTTGACCGCACAGGTACATATCAATGGCTAACCACGAATGAAACATTGTGTAGAACAATCAAATGACAAGTATTACAGCTCTGATGATCTAGTTCGATGGAGCCGTCAGTATCCATACCTCGTGCTGCTGAAGAACATCTAGGGATGTTGTCAATGTGGTAGACGCTTCAGCATCTCCCTGAAAGACAGTACTTGCATTACTATGGATAACACTAATCATAACTGAAAACAAACACCAGTGGACGATAACTAAGGTGTATATTAATTGGAAAGCACCAACCAAACATTCGGTAAAATAATTACACGATACAATAAAATGTTACTTGACATGCATAAAACAAGTCTGTAGCGGAATAGCCAAGTAAGATTACCTGATACGCGCTAGAAGTGGTTGATAACTGCGAGCACGTCACGGATGTAGAATGTTCTTGCTTAAGATTCAAGGGATAGTCAAGCAGTTGTAAAGGTAAATTATTGATCAATAATGAAATACCAATATTAAAAATTGGCATGTAAGGAGACAGAATACTTGAGTAATGCTATTGAAAATGCGCAATATAGCACAGTTCCCTGTGCCCATATATAGATTTTGTTGGTGGGTTATGAAATCGAAAAAGAATATATTGATAAATGTCATTATTCAAAAAGCTATACGCTCATATTAATATTGAAAGTATTACAAGGGACACAACACCTAAAATATCAATGAATCCATTCGGCTACCTACACATTACCGCAAGGCCTAAAGCTAAATCCGGACACTTGACTCACCAGTGTCGGAATGTGGACGAATAGAGTGGGAATAGCATTCGCGAGCAATTTTTGTGTCATTCGCCATTTATTCTTCTTTGTTACCCAAGATGTTGTGTACATGTTCGAGGAAAAGTGCCGGCAGCAGATGTGGTATCGATCAATCCTTTTGTCCTCTAAGACTTGTTGGACTCTACTTTCCATCTCATCCAGTGGATATCCGCAATGTCTGACCCATTCTCTTATTCGATCAACAGTTTTTGGAAATACATGCATTGTAGTGCCTTCAGATTTAGCATGGGTCTTCGAAGGGCAACCGCTAATCGAACAGGCAGGCATTGTTGAAAATTCTGAAAAGTAAATATCGACATCATTATAAAATCTTGATGAATAAAAATGTGATACAAAAGTAAATGAACCATACAATGTTCAATGCAAGGTTTGTTTTGGTCGCAGGAACTATACCAGTTCATCATGTGCGGCTTAGCATTTGCATGAATTGCAGAAATGTATAAATGATGTGACTAAACTCTGAACATGTGACTCGTCCCTTGGATGTTCTGTCTTGCAGAGAAGGAAACATGCTTACATTATAGACTGGACCCCCGAAGGATGCAATTCGATGACAATTGACACAGATGAAAATAAATAGATCTATTGATAGCATAAACATGGAAACTCAAGTCAATATCAATGAGACCAATGAACATAGCACTATTGAGTACTCTACTCGCAAATAGATAGAAATTTAAAAATCAGCGAAATATGACCAGGATACATGGCCTTACCTTGACCAACAAACAGTTGGATTCAGCAAGCAGAGCAGTATGTTGCAGGAGAACAGGTAGATGGCCACAGGTAGCACACTGACGAGTTTGCTCGAAGCGGTCACAGAAGTTCACGGATAGCACAACAACAAGCAGATTAGCATAGATTTCAGTGGTTCTCAGGTAGCACGTTCAGGAGTTAACTTGCAAAGCACAAAGATGTTCTCATGAGACATATCAAGTGGTTTATAAAGTATTACAAACAGGGGTCTGTTTGGGAATGAATGACGTGTGTATGTCGTAGTATTATGTGGTTTGCCAAAGGGCTGGCCAGCGTGAGGGGGGAGGGGTCCTTGCCGGACACACGCAGTCTGAGGAGGCCATGTAAGCGATGGGCCCTTGGCGTGGGATACCTTTTGAAGTGTACATGCTGTTTGGCACCTTGGCCGTTCGCGCCCCAGACAGCCCCCCATGGCAGCGCGCATCCACTGGCGCGAACCGCCTTTGATAAAGGGGGGTGGGATGGATGGGCCTGGGGCGTGCAGATAAGGAACAGGAAGACTGCTGAATGGAGACACTTATGTGGATTGCAGGGGGGCAGCCTGCTTCAAGGGGGAGCCCTGCCTGGAGACACGGAGTCTGAGGAGGCCATGTGAGCGATGGGCCCCTTGGCGTGGGATACCTTTTGAAGTGTACATGCTGTTTGGCACCTTGGCCGTTCGCGCCCCTGACAGCCCCCCATGGCTGCGCGCATCCACTGGCGCGAACCGCCTTTGATAGAGGGGGGTGGGATGGATGGGCCTGGGGCGTGTAGATAAGGCACAGGAAGACTGCTGAATGGAGACACACTTGATTCATTTAAAAAATCTAAACAGCCGTTGTTAAAATATATGTGGTGTTTTATTTTGTTTCTTTTTTTGATGGAACAAAAATACAAAACTTTACACATTGTACAGGTCAGGTTGCAGCACAGCGAGGGAAAATCCCCTGTACTGACCGCTGTCACTCGGGAAAGTTTCTCTTACGGCACGAACGGCACAGGCGGGTAATTACTCTTCGAACGCGGTGTCCAAGCCTCCCGTGAAGCCACCATGTAAAGGAACGATAGGCCACCAGCCGGTACCACCTGTGAAAAATAATGATACAAACTGTTTTTAAATGACCAAGATAAGTTGATTCTTGTAACTAATGGCATTCTGCTTGGACAAATGCTATCTAGACACTGCACACTATTGAACGACTTTCATGCGTTACAATGATATGTAGATGTCATTTTGGATATAGGAGACGCCCATGAAATAGTAGTGGCATCACAAGCAGATTATACTTACTCGTTACTCGGATTACGAGGACGAACAGTTGCGAAGTTCGTGCATAAGCACCATCATTATCCTCAACACGGACCGTGTGAGGCAGGCTGCCCTGAAGTCTGGCAGCTCGGTGATGCATTGCGGTCGTGGCTCGCCTTCCGAAATGTAGGCCACGCATCCCGAGTTTTCACAGCAGCAGCAGTTCTCCTCCTCGGTTGGCATTAGCTTGCACCGATTGCATGTGCACTAGGTGGAAACACCGTCCATGCGACTAGGTCCAGTGTCTTCATCCGTTGATTCGTCCTGCCAACTGCCGTCCAAAGCCCCATCATTTTCACATGTTTCCCTTTCCAGTAGTTCCTCCTCGGTATACTTGGGCTCGTACATGTAGGGCATTATTGTAGCCATTGTGTAGTAAACCAACTAAAATAATTTATAGCGATGGTACAGGTGTTCACACAGGCTATAAGCGGCAAAGGTAGCTGACCAGAGCACAGAAACGAGTCACAGAATACTCAAAGTAACACAGAGAGAGGAATGGAATCGAAAATCTGCTGCTGTGTGTTGTGAAACGGTCTGTTTATACTTATTGAGGAAAGACGCGTCTTGCCATTTCCATGGCGACACGTCATTAGCTGAAGCGCAGCGATTGTTGACACGAGACGTGCTTTGGCGTTGTGAAATGGGCGGTACGCGTCTGCTGATGACAGGCTCAGAGGCGGGGATATGATTTAGTGCCGCAAAAGCAGGTCAGCCAGGGCGATGCAGCAAGTGATAGGATTATCACAAAATGGCAGCGCCCTGGTGCCTGTTTTCGCGTGCATTTAATGGCCGAAAACTCGGGTAAGGTCCATAGGAAACTATTCGTTTCGAGAGACTTAGGCTTAAAAACACATGGCCGACCTGTAGGGACAAGAAAAAATTTTGACCGAACCATTCCTTTAAGGTATTTTGTAGTGTGTCTTATACTATATATATATATATATATATATATATATATATATATATATATATATATATATATATATATATCTTTTGTACGTACAATCTGAGGATCCTAGACGCGTGAGGGATCTTGGGTACAGTGGACATCACACTAGGGATAGTATTACTGGCACGCCCTGTGTCGACGCCCATTTTTGAGTTTCGAAAAACAAACTGTAATACTCCGCAGCTTCCACTAGATGTCGGCCTATGCACAGCATGTGATCTAAGCAGATTCCACAAGCCTCAGATATATATATCTCTTTTGTACGTGATCAAGCAGCAACAGCAAGGGTGCTGTGAAATGCGTTGTATCATGTTTTTTCTATTTTTCCATTTTAGCCATGCTAAATAAACTGGACACTTCAAGGACTTTACAGCCGTGTTTGGTGAATCTTTAAAAATGAGCCATCTGCTGGCATTTGATGGATTCCTGTGTGCCATCCCCTTTGGGAGAGAAAGTAATTACCTTCCCCATATATATAGCAAAAGGGGAAAGTAATTACTTTCTCTCCCAAAGGGGATGGCACACAGGAAGAGAGCCATATGGCAGGGGTAAGCATTACAGACTGTTTAAAACTAAAGGAATTTGAAAAATGTATATTTTAAACTATTTACATTATCTACATTTCGGAACCTACCCGCATGCAAAATTTCTGGTTTGTAGCATGTTGGGACATATTCTGAACATTTCAAACAGACACACACACACGTTTCCCTAAAAAAAAAAATATATATATATATATATATATATTACACAGCCACGGTAGTGGCTGTGTAGTTATGGTTAAGTTGCCGTTTCCATAGGAAGAGCACTTTTTGGGCGGCTTATAACTTCGCTCCCCCTGGAAGAATCCTCACCAAACTTTGCAAAAGTATATGGCCCACTCTGAATTTTTCTGCAAGGTTTGGTGATGTTTGGTCCACGGGGGGAAAAGTTATAGGGGGGGGTCCCAAAACATTTTTTCTCCCCATAGACTGAATGGGGGAAAACTTTGCACACGGCTACAGGCCAAACCGCTGGACGGATTTGCACCAAATTTGAGGCAGGGGCTTGGGCGTGAAAGCGTGCTTTTGCAAATTTTGTGACACTCCATCCAGTAGTTCCCTTAAAAATGATCAAAATGTAGGTCTCTAAAAATTAGTGATATCTATGTCCGCTCCGGGGTCACACTTCCCTGTTAGCTCCGTGGAGAACATTGCAATTGGCTATTCCGTGGCGTGCTGCCCGCGACCATGTTGCGCTTTCACTGATTGGTTGTGGCACAGCGTGAAGTGCGTCGTAATCTTTCGATACGTCCGCCATGTTTACTTCGTTTTCTGTTGAACGCGAACATCGGCGCCAACATACCTACATGAAGAAGGCACCAATGCACTTATAACACTTATGGAACACTGTTTCGAAAGGTGAGCGTTAATGAGACGTGGTAGTAGAAAGTCAAACATTGAAGTATTCTTGTTAGCACTGTCATACGGTACAGTGGGACTTGCTACTCATTGTACAAAATGAACTTACTTCTTCCATTTTACAATCCATAAACAACATTACTGCGGTCAGACTGGCGGGAATCTGAGGCAGCCACCTGCTCTATTTCGTACACACAGCCCTTCTGCACCTGTACGCCAGTAGTGGTTCTCATAAATAGACGCTGATATGTTGTTGAAAAATGAGAATGTATTTGCATTCAGAGTGAAGGCCACTGCATTTTCTCTTTTCAACACCAGCTCAGTACGGCCGCATATTTTTCGACACCCATAAGGGTCCCTTGTTTTTTAACCTTGAGGTACAGGGAAAGAGTAGAAAGAATTTAGGGAGTAACAGTTTGAAAAAAATATCGTTTGATAAGGTTATGCTTCAAAAACTTTTGCACCGACCATGAGAAATTAGTTCCCGAACAGGCTTCGCACACACTAGTATCCGACTACTGCGAACGCAATGGAGGCGCTCCACATCATGTAAGTGTATTTTTGCCGCCTATATTCCGAATTGATGATATGTTTTAGTTTGTAAAAAAAAGAAATATATTTTCCCTAATTTTTTACAAGTTTTATGTGCCGTTGCAATTTTATTCCTATTATGGACATTGCACATTGTTGTCGTTTGTAGGGTGCCATTACACTTCCCCAAATTAAAATAATATTTAATAAGAAAGCCATGTGTTAGAATTTTTTTTTATGCACAGGTTGTGCAGTGATGCACGTTTTATTTACCCTTCCAACGCGCAGCTACTTCCAAAGAAAAATTGTAACATTAATAACGACGTTCCAGCTTTCTGTGCCGTTCGATTTATTTTTCCAATTATCGACATTGCACATTGTCGCCCTCCCTAGGGTCCCACTACATTGAATTAATTTTTTACTGAAAATGTTATGTAGTACAACTGTGGTTTATCCAAAGGTTGTGTATTCATACATCTTTGAATTCACATTTCCTCCTCAGATACTTTCTTCCCTATTGTGATTGTCACGGATTACAGATGCCAAATGACGGGTTCTTTAACCGTCACATTTCCTCCTCATACTTTCTTCCCTATTGTGATTGTCACGGATTACAGATGCCAAGTGACGGGTTCTTTAACCGTCAAATGCAACTGTTCATAACTGGCTGTCTGAGCATCATAATTCACTGTGATGATCGTGTGGGCCCTCTGTGTCCCTACGCTGCTGACGCTATAAGTAGTAACATTCCATCCTTTCTGGTGCTGTAGATCACAGCGGTTGACGTCGTCTTGCACATCAATGTGGGAGGAAAATGACTATTGTGGCGGCAACGCTTACTTTGTGTGTGGAAAAAAACAACGTGACCTTTAACATTTTCAACCAAAGAGACAAACTTAATACTTCTATGGAAAAGTGAATAGTGCCATCTTTTCGCACAGTTCATTGTGGATCAAAACTACTTTACTACTTGCATAGGGCGATGATTTTGCTCACTTTATTGTGAAATAAAACTACTGGACACATTTTTAAATGTTAGTGTTTTCTTTACAAATTTACTCTCTGTTTGCACAATGTGGCATGCTACGTTGCAGGTCGTAATGTGTTCTTTTGTAGGTGCTACATCACGGCACGTACGTCCATATGGACGCATTTGTTTAAGCTGCCAAGGAACGTTATGGAGAAAGGTACTCCATACCACTTGCATTGGCTACGGGGGGGGTCAGGCCCATCTCATATGCATTAGTGCCGTCAGGCCAATTTCTGTCACCGTCAGCCCAGTTTCTGTCACCCAGATGCCCTATGCACAGAAAAGTTTGTACAATAATTATATGGTTACACCCTCCCAATACACATATCTTCACACCTTTCCACCTGTGTCACTTACAAAATGATGTGTCGAAAGGTGAGTGGTAATGGTGTTGCATCCAGTATTTCTGATGTCATTGCGCTTTGCATCACAGAGTTTGTTTGGCATTTTATGTCAACGTAAGTACACTACTTCTTTGCTGTTTTTACGCACATTTTTACAGAAAAATATTAGTACATGTACAACATATGTATGTAAAGGTCATTGACAACGACTGAAAAGCTTTGTGTTGTGCATGCGATAGTCTTTTCATATTTAACGGTACAGCTTCCGTCTGAGGGGTAGCCTCTATGTATGGGTAGTGCCCACAATGTCGGGGATATGGCTACTGGCCTTTACTGCAAGGGAGAAAACATTGCATTGAGGTTGCCATGTCCACCAGGGACTGCCTTTCTGGTAAACGTCTTGCTCATAACCACACATTTATCAAGGAACACAAATGTGGTGCTGCCATAACGGTAACACAGTTTCTTTTTTGCTTTCTGCAGCCTGCAATGGAAAGCTGTTAGGCGGAAACCTGTGCAGTTCCCTCTGGGACCACTGCAAAAGATTTAGGACTACAGGTGTTTGGCAGTAAACCCACTTGGTAGCAGTCTCTACCACTCAGATTCACTTGGTAGCTGTGGCTGAGCAGTCAGACTTCCCTCAAGAAGAGTTAGACAGTATGTGGAGTATACAAGATAGGGCAATTCTTCACAGTAAGACAAGCAAACGCGCAACAAGGCTTCAGTGTAAAGATATAAAAGGTATTTATTTATAAAGACACATCTATCGAAAAACACTCTGGCACTATTACAGCAAACACTTCAATTACAATTAATCTACGAAGGAAAAGATCAATCCCCCTAACAATAGTTCGACAAGTCTAGGTTTTACCAGCATCACTTATTTGCAGACAGAGGTGTATGCTTCAACCTAGATGGCACTGTAGTATTCGTTAGGACGGGAGAGAAAAATACGCAGGTTACGAAATCAACACGGTTCCAATACTTAACGGACAAATGCAAGGCAAGAAGACAAGAACCACGGTAGATCATAAAGTTCAGAGGCCAGGCCCACTCGGAGAGAGGCGAGGCGATATGTCCCAAAAAGTATCTTAGTGGAAATGCGTTCGAGTCTTTGTAGCAAATTGTTATCGACAGATTGGACCAGTTCAGAACAACACGCTAGAGAAAGCTTGGAGGCGACCCTATGGAGAGGCGAGGATTAAGACACCTCACTCTATCCGGCAACAAGGGAAGCCAGGCGGACACAGTACCTTGATTGTGGAGAGACAGCTCCGGCGGGGGCAGTTGCTCCTGGTGGTGGGCGCACGTCCGGTCTTTGCCAAGAGAAGAGAGGATCTCGTCGTCGAAGGAAAGTTGAAGATCGTTGCACCACCAGGGAAGAGACCAGCCGCGGAGTGCTCCGTCACAAGGTACCACCTTTTGGTCGCGGTACAGGGGTAGTGGCTATCCGGTTGCCGAGGTGCTCTGCACGGGCAATTCGACCACTGCGTCCTGAGGCGAAGAAAAAGCAAAAGGGACTGGTTGTTCCCACCAGTCAGGGGAAGAGACTCTCCGGCAGGGAGATATCCTCCGTCGTCGGGAAGCGGGGAGTCGGTTCAGCAGGGCTCCACCAGAGGTGCCGTCGTTGCAGGTCGGCTCAGCTTTACCCTCGTCGGATTCTTAGATCTTGTGGCGACTTCTGAAGATCCAGTCCCAAAAGCCCTGCTTTTATGCAGAAAACCCCGATTCATTCAGCCTAGCTGTCAATCAACACACGCTAAGTGGTGAGCGGGGAGGCTCACCACTTGGGCCAATCACACCAGAGTGCGACCTGAGTTGGCAAGGCAACTCGGTCCAGGGTGACTAAACCCCCTCCCACACCCCTGTGGTAACGCAGAGAGAATGGCACCACTTTAGAGGGTCTCTGTACAGAAGCCTGCCAAAAGTGGAACAAAGGGCTCGACCTTTGGTTTAGGAGTCACAGAGACGAACACAGACGCCATTTTAAAAAACGAGTTCTGGCAGAAAATACCATCCGATAGACTTATTTAAGATAAGTAGACCGGTGGTATGTTAGAGACTAACGAGAAAAAGTATCAATCTCTAACAATGGGAAGAATCCCATAGGGTTATATTCGGGGTCGAACATAACAAGTAGTTTCCACTGCCACCAGCCAAAACTCGACGAGGGGGGACCGGACAGTGCCCCTCGAATAACAGACCCAGGAGTAATCGAATTACCCCTCCTAGTACGTCCACAATCGGATGGTTTGTACTAGTTCTGTTAGTAAATTTAGGTCTAGTAAAGCCAATGGTGACTTTACATGCCCGGGGAGACAGTAGTCAGTCCCCGGGTATGGAGTCTATGATGGAGGTCCGCTAGGACGCCCCAGTGTTACGGCACGGTGGGTGCGGTGTAACACACATAGAAAAACATATGAGACCCTATGGAGTAAAGGACCCCATAGAACACATTGACATTCAAAGGAATTACAGACATTCATGTCCAAGAGTGGGAGAAAAAGAGTCTCACTCTTGGCAGGATGGAAAAAACAAACTCCAGAAATCCAGCAAAGCTGCTGGGGGACTCACTAGGTTAGGAAATTCAGCCTAAACAGAGAATTCTCCCTAACAAAAGCGAAGAAGGCTTTCTATGCAATGCCCATCTTCCCTTTGTATGGTGGCCATCTTGAAAAAGGATTGGTTTTCTTCAGCCGTGAACGCCGGAGGCATTCCAGTTGAAGACAAAAAATCCTCTTTCTTGGTACCACGAATTACTGCTGTAAAATCTCGTTTGCCAATGGCATTCATCCCCCACTCTTTGGGGAGGAATGGGGGTGAATGATCCAGAAACGTTGGTATGCACTCTTGCTTATATTGTGTTGCACAGTTGCATTGTGGAGTTCTGTGGCAGAAATTTTGCAGTTAGAAGTTCTTACAACAATACCCAATGTACTTTCGCACTATCAACCAGTCACACATGTCATTGTGAAGTGTGTATAACTGTTCAAACACGCCCCCATGCTATATGTCAGTATATGATAATGTGGAATTCTTCGAAAGGTGGGCAGTTACTTCAAATGTTCCTTTATAGTCGTATGCTTACGTGTTACTATTAGAACCCTGAAAAATGTAGTCGAAGATTTTTGTTAAAGTAATGTTATGATGCATTTATACTACTAAAAACCTATGGCATTCAGTTAAAAAAAGTTTGTTACAGGGACGTTATGGTTACGTTGCCCTCCCAAAAACCTGTAAAATTCACTACAAAAAACACTTTGTTGAGGGGACGTTATGGTTAAGTTGCCCTACGAAAAACCTGTGCACTTCACTAAAAAAAATAAAAATAAAAAGAAGTTCGCCATCCCTATTGTGGTTCAAATTAAAAACGAAAAACCCCTGAAATTCGCCAGTTATGGCAGACTGAGCCCCCTTAGTGTTATGCACTGCTAACACTAACACCCAGAACATGAAAGCTGTCCTCTGAAATGTCACTGAGGACATCACTGACATCACATGTTTAGCCTATTTGTTTTCGTTGCCTGATATATGTATATAGATCCGTACATTCAGTAAAAAACTTTGTTAAAGGGATGTTATATTCACAGTGAAACCAAAAAACACTGCACATTCCCCCATTATGGTAAGCTAAGCAACCATAATTGCCCGCACCACTGTGCACTGCTAACACTAACACCCAGGAAAAGAAAGATGACATCACAAATGTCATTGATGACATCACTGATGACATCACATGTGCATTTAATTTTCAGACAAGGAGTTGACAATGTAAGTTTGGTAAAAAAAGTATCAGGGATTATCGGGACATGTGTAATAAACTTCATACTTCAGCACACAATGTAGTGTTCTAAAGAAAATTCCATTGCAGTGTTCTTTCTAGTACAGGAACCTACTCATACAGGAACGTAGGTATTGGCTGCAGCATACACCACAGAGGTGCTATATTTCTACTTTCCAAAGTTGTACTATAAAATGATGAATGCTTCTGTAGATTTATGCTTTACGCTTCATGCTTTCTAGGACTTCTGTGGTAATTACTGTGCAAAGCACGGGTACACCTGCTAATTTATCTATATATGAAAGGTCCAAAAATAAAATTCCACTTTTTCTATAGTTGTATCTCGGCTGAATTCCAAACTTGTTATTATGAAAACAATGACGGCAATTATTATTTGGCCTTGATGAAGGAAGTGGAAATGGATGAGATGCCCATCTGCCATTGAAACGAATTTTTCTGACCACATTTCCAATTGCAATGCATGAAATCCATACACATTTTAAACAAAACCATAAACAGACACTGCTATTTATTTCTGCCAAACATGCCATCTACAATAATAAACTAACTACTGGAATCAACTTACAGTAAGCCAGGTTTGCGTGCCGTTGAACCTTCATACTGGGCCATCTAATGTACATTAATTTCCCCACCAGCCTTAGCAGGAAGCCGGATCCATTCTATGAGTGGCACTGCAGCAGCCTGCAGTACATACAGAGAATCAGTTTAGCTTCGGTTCTCTCCACAAACAAATGGACACCCGACTTCTGGGTGTACTCGCTACCCACATGAGGGTTCCAACCTCTGGTCCACCAATGCGCTGGCTTTGATGGGCGCCAGAAAACGTGTGTCCGAGAACAGTGCGCCCATCGCAGTTGTGGCCATGGGCTGCATGTGCGGACACTTCCACCCCTGTTGAAGGACCAGGAGACATCTTCTTGCAAAACAATAGACAGTATCTTGCACGGCTCTAACAGCCATGTATTGAGCATACAACAGGGCCAAGAAAATTGTCGAAATGTGTCAATGGAAAGGCTGTTTCGAACGATTACAAAAATATGTGACTGTCTTATTGTAGAACACATTGAGCTGGGGAAGCAATGGAGCATTGCGCCAGGAAGAGGGGGTACAAAGCATAAGGAGGGACATAAACCGGTCAAGTGGCACAGCGAGTAGAGCGTTCGCTTTGACATCTGTGCAGAGCCTGCTAACGCAGGTTCGAATCCCCGCGCGGCCAAAATCAGCCTTTCATCCTTCCGAGGTCGATAAATGAGCACCACACACCGTGGGTAATAATACGCAGCGCTCAGATACCTGAGGGTTCGTAGCCTATATAAATGCCAAATTATTATTATTATTATGGTTATGTATAGCATATTCCAGAGTGTTGGTTTGAGTCAAAAATATTAGGAAGCAAATATAATTCTATTTCACCAACCAGTCTAGCATTACACTGGCATCAGGAGATTAGTTTATTAGCCAGGTTGGAGGTTGCCTTCGTTTTCCCTTCTTAAAAATATACATGCGGTCTTGAAGGTGACGCAGGAAAGGATGGGAAGCTATTGCAGCTGGTTGTAGGGATTTTCAGAATCATTGCTAATGTAGGGTTCCGACAGGGCAATCTAGTGCATAAGCAAGGTTGTTTCATGGTTTCTAACCAAGCTGTCTCTAGAAATGTAATTATTGGTTTATTTATTGGAAATTAAAGGGAAAACAATGCATTTTTTAAACAAAAATTTTTACACAACCTTTTACAATTATTTCTTTCTTTTATTTATTACATTTGTTACACACCCAGACCCTGAGGTATCACAGCGTAGTTACAGACAGCTTGGTAATTGCAATCTTACAGTTATATACACAATTTACATTTTTAAGGCTGTACATAGTATTGTCATGGGACCTAAAAGCATCTAAAGGGCAAGAGATAGAGATAGGTGGGTGGGAGTGTCAGGGCTAGTTAGTGTTGTTTGAATAACCAGGTTATCAGTGATTTTTTAAATATCTGGTGGGATTCTGCATTCCTAATGTGTGTTGGAAGAGCATTCCAGTGTCTTGGGGCTAGGACTTTGAAATCCCCCACAACAAAGAACGAGAGCGGGGGGCAGCAGCTTCAAAGAGTGAGTTGTTGCTGGATCTGGTGGAGACTTTTTTCGTGATTGTATTGTTTAACATGGAACTAGGCACCCTTAAAACAGCCAAAAAGAAACTTGAAAGACAGTGGCTTAAAACCCCTACAGAACTCAATAACGATAAATGGAAGAAATCTGACACTCTACAGAACTAAAATAATTGAAACATAGAAAAACTACTGCAACAAACAAATCAATGGCGCATCCAACTCTACAGGAAAACTGTTCCAAATTCTAAAAACTTTCGAAAAGCCACCCACCCTCACCCCACCCTTTCAGCCAACCATGATGGATCGTCATTTAAAGACCGGTACGTTCCCACCGGTATAAAAAAAGTAACAGTCACACCATTGGTGAAAAAGCCTGGTCTGGACCAGCAAAATCCGGCCAATCTTCGCCCCATCACAAATTGCAATTTTCTGTTGAAGATCCTCGACAAAATAGCTATGCACCAACTCCAAGGGTATGTAGATAAGCACGATTTACTACACTCTCAGCAATCTGGATTTAGAAGTGCACATAGTACAGAATCAGCACTACTCGATCTTCAATCCAAAATGCTGAAAATTCTGGATAAAGGAAAGGCCGGCCTGCTCATTCTATTGGACCTCTCGGCAGCATTCGATTTATTAGATCATGGGAAGCTCCGAGAGGCCCTGGGAAAAGCAGGTAACTGCGCTGATGAAGCCATTGAATGGATATCCTCCTTTCTGGAGGACAGAAATTCTAAAATCACTTGGGGCGGACATTCCACTAGTTCGAGCCCTGTGGACTGTGGCATCCCACAGGGAGCCAGCTTCTCCCCTCTCCTCTTTAATCTATACATTCGCCGCCTCTGCGCCCTCCTTTCACAGTTAGGGATTTATTTCACTAACTTTGCAGACGACACACAGTTGATCATAGAACTCTGTGGAGACCATGTCACAGACAATAGCAGACTGTCAGCCATCTATAACACCATAGAGAGTTGGATGAAGGCTCACTGGATGTGCTTGAATGGTTCGAAAACAGAACTTATGACATTTGGATCCAAAAAAGCCATATCCAATCTAGGCCCAGCCTATTCTACATTCAACATTAAAAACTCCAACATCACAGTCACAAACAAAGTTAAACCACTCGGCATATACCTGGAATGCTCATTAGGAGCTGAGGCACAAGTCTCATACCTCAAAAGAAATTGCCAGTATCACCAGAGATTATTACGCCACATTAGGCCTTACCTTAACGCCAAAAATAGCTCCACCATCGCTAGAGCCACTATCATGTCCCGACTCGATTATGGGAATGTATTGATGCTTGGGTCTAGTAACAACTGCATCAAACAATGCCAAATAATTCAAAACAACGCTGTCCGGTCCATCACCGGGAAACCCAAGCGCGACCATAACACCCAAGACAGAATCGGCCTTCATTGGCTCGCCATAGAGGAGCACATCAAATTCAAATCCTTGACGCTGGTTCACCGCTGCCTATACGGCACGGCCCCATCATATCTCAAAAAGGAATTCAATTGGTACGAACCAAGCCGATGTCTAAGATCAGGGCTACTCAAAGCTGCCCATACCAGAGTAAAAGCCACTGGAATCGGGAGGGCTTTTCCCACCAAGGCAATTGCTCTCTGGAACGAGCTTCCAGGCAACCTCATATTGGAAAGTAACTACTTTTCGTTTAGAAAGCAGCTGAAAACATTACTTTTTCAGTAAGTGGTTACATACTCAGCTCCGGACTCATATTGAGTCCATCTCTTCTCTGTTTTTTGTAGTCCCGTGATCTCTTCTCCTTCGTGTTTCTGTCGCACCCTGATGCTTGCGAGCTTCGGCGCGTTATAAATATATAAATAAATAAAAATATATAAATTGTTGAAATATTTGGGGGCTTTGTTGGTGATGCATTTGTGAGTAATGCATAGGGTTTTAAATATGATCCTAGCCTTGATGGGGAGCCAACAACTGTCTCTTCTGATGTTGGAGATGTGCTCGCTCTTTTTTTTTATCCCTAAAGCTGCACGGAGGGCTTTGTTCTGCATAAGTTGGAGTTTGGTCAGATTGGCTTTAGAGGTGCCTAGGAGGAGTGCGTTACAGTAGTCAAGCATTGAGAGTATTAATGCTCTCGCTAGTGTAACACAGTTTTTGGGCATGAGGACATTGCGACTTAGAGAGATAAGCTTAGCGGTGTAGGAGGTGGCTGATGAGTGCATTAATTTGTTTGGTCATGGTTAGGGTGGCGTCCAGGTAGACGCCAAGGGTTTTGACTTGTTTGATAGTTGGGAATGTGACACTGTCAATGGTAAATGAGCCATATGCAGGTTGTAGTGAGTTGATTTTGGAGGGAGACCCGTCTATGAGCAGCTCTGTTTTGTCGTCGTTGAGGCAGAGGCTATTGTGGACCATCCAGTTTTGGATTAGTGCATAGATTTTGTTAATGAGCAGCGTGTCCTGTTCGTGGTTGCCTGATAGGGGAATGAGGATCTGCGTTCATCTGCAAAATTGGTGTAGATGACACCCATGGCATCCAGTGCTGCAAATAGCAGCTTGATGTAAGTGTTGTAAAGAGTGGGTGACAAGCAGGATCCTTTGGGAACGCCTATGGGGACTGGTATTGGGTCAGCTGACTCTTTACCAATAAATACTCTTGAAGTCGTGTCTGCAAGGAAGGATTTGATCCATTCACTGGCATCCTTAGAGAAGTTGAAGTTGTTGGCTAGTGTGGCACAGAGTTTGTCATGGTCGACTAAATCGAAGGCCGCCGATAGATCTAACAACATTAGAAGACAGAGTTTGCCTGATTCTCTGGTGGCATTCATTTGGATTTTCAAGTCCAGGAGTGCCGTCTCGGTGCTGTGGTTGGGGCGGAACACTGATTGTCGGGCACCCAATAATTGGTGTTGTTCTAGGTGGATCTGGATTTGGGAATACACTATGTTGTCTATTATTTTCAGGAGGAATGGGACTGTTATTGGTGGGTAGTTTGTGTGGATGGATGGATCTAATGAGGGCTTTTTCAAAAGGGGGCATCACCCATGCTTTTTTGATGCTGATGGGGACCATGTTGGAGTTGAAGGGGTCATTGACAAACTCTGTGATAATGGGGGTAAGAGTAGGGGCGCAGAGTTTGACTCGGTAGGGGGAGGGGATTGGTCTTCTTTACAGTTGGAGGCTTTAAATTTGGCTATAGTGTCTAGCACCTCTTTTTCTGAGACGGGGTGAATTGGAACAATTTACTGTGATTAGCGTTGGGTGAATCTTCTAAGATAGTGGGTGGGGTCTTGGTTGCCAGAAGATGTTTTTTGTTAGCATTTTTCTTTTGTACAAGTAGAATTTCGCCTGCTAGGGCTTGTTGAATGGGGGTGCACCATTCTTTGCTGGCAGTAACAGGTGGTGTAATTTGGCAGGGATTTTCCAGTTCTCCGAGTATGGAAAACAGTTGGAATTTGAAGAGGCATTTGTGATGCGTAAATTGAGGGTGTTACCTTTGTGGGTGATTATGGCAGCTTTGTAGATTTTATTGGCATCATAGAAGGCTTTTGCTGAGTTTGGAGTGTTTGTTTTTTTGTGGATGTTCTCTAGTGATCTTTTGGTGCGTTCCTCGTTGAACCAAAAGCATGAGCTTTTATCTATCCTTCGGGTTTTAGTCATGACAGGTGCTAGTAAGTGAATGGTGTTGGTGAGGCACTGTTGGTAGCAGTCTGCCAGGTAGGTGGGGTTGTCGCTCTGAGGTGATGGAGGCTAATGCTTCTCTGAAGGCAGGGATATGTTGTCCGCTGTGAGATTTTTAATATTTCTGGTTTCAAAGGTGTCAGGATTTTTCATTGTGGTGGTGTCTGTGGCCCTGTTGTCCAGGGAAAGGCCGATGTTTTGGTGGTCGGACCAATCAATAGGGAGAACAGATTCAATAGTCATGTGTGAGTTAAGGGAGAGGACTCAGTCCAGTATTCTACCTTTGTCATGGGTGGGACAATCGACCAGTTGTAAGAAGGAGGGGGGTGAGCAGTAGTGGGATGTCTAGGTAAGGGTGTGTATTTTTGTTTGCCGATCTGTACACAACCAAGAAGTTGGGTGTGGTTTTGGGGTTGGAGGTGAATTTGGTTAGAAGGAGTTCATATCCCTGTATTTCTTCAATAGGGCAAGCTGTGATTTGCAGAGTAGTTTTAGCTATTAAGGCGACTTCGTCTCCTTGGGAGTTGGTTCTGTCAGTTCTGAGAATGCTTAATCCTGGGGGGATGGCGAGTGCTAGGAGTGGGCCTGTGGCGGGGTGTAACCAGGTTTCTGTGACAGCTGGTATGACAAGTTGTTGGTTAAAGATGAGGTCGTGAATTTCTATGGCGTGTGCTCTGAGAGATCGTGCATTGATAAGTGCGCATTTGAGACTGGGAGTCAGTTCTGGATGTGGTTTGTTGCCTGGGTCAGGGGCGTTTGTGATTATTTTGTGGCTGCTGGGTTATTTGTCTCGGGCTATGGGTGGGCAATTGTGTTTGTGGGTAGCGGATGTATATCTGTTATGGTGGGGGTGGGGATGGTAGCCAGGTGTAGTGACTTGGTTCGAGACCTGAGTCTTTTGTATCTGATGTTACCTAGAAGAAGGTGTTCTCTTGATGGTGGACTCATAAAAGGGTGAGTATTTTGAGGTGGTATGTGTGAGGGTGAGGGGTCAGCTCTGCGTAGGAGGTGACCTTGTTAGAGGTATTGGTTGGTTGTTTGTGTGGGACGGGAAAGGGAGGGGTGGTGGGCAAGAAGGGGGTGGGATGATGTCGCTGACAGCCAAGTCTAGAGAAGCCGTTATGTTTGATGAAGGATCCTCCTAAGCAAGGTGTGGCATGGTGCAATATGCAGAAGGGAAACATGATTGTAGAAAGTATGCTTTGCATGGTTTGGTAGGCTGAGTTGATCAGAGCAGTGGAGTGCGTGCGTAAGGGCAGGTGGCTGCGGTGGGCTGGCTGGGATGGAGGGGCAGCGGGCATGGGTACTGGATGACCAGTAGGATCACACGTGGGCTGGTAAGGTGTTCTAGTTGCTGGGGTGGACAGGGAGCGCAGGTTTGGTCAGGGGTGCCGGGTGCAGGTTACTGATGCTATTTGTGGCAGCATACAGCGTGGGCATGCCAGTACCTTAGATGCATGTCTAGTAGGCAGCTGGGTAGGGTCATTAGAATAGGGATTACGGCAGCATAGAAGGCTGGGTACTGTTAAAGATGCACCTGATAAATAAGCATGGGTGTCAGGAAACTGAGGCAAAACAGTTATGGTAGAGGTTCTAAGGTCGGAGATATAAGATAATGCTTATAATGGTAGACCGCTAGAAAGGCCGCAAAGTGATTGTATGGGCAAAGCATGAAATAACAACATGGTTATATGAGCCCAACATGAAATTAAAACAGGATTATATGAGCACAACATGAAATCACAACATGGTTGTATGAGCATAACCGGGATCCTAACAATGTCATAAGTCACAAAAATCACTGCTAGTCTATCAGATGGAGCGGATCTGAACGGTATAAAGGGCCGGAGATTGCTGGATGAGCAACGCTGAATAGGAAGGTCACAGCAAGGGGGCGCAACAATATTGAGTGGGTGCAGAAATCGGATAGTAGAGAGGCAACTTAATGCGTGTGGCTCAGCAAAATGAGTTGCGCGTGATCGTTAGATGAGTGGTATAGGCAATAGTGCACAGTGGGGAGGGATCAGGTGTGCAGAGCGGGTTGTTCGATCTGTTTAAGTCGGGTTTCAGAGAGTTTATGGCTGCAAAGGTTGGTACGTCGGTGGTGTTGCCAAGATGTTGGTCTGTGGCTTCTGCTATTGGCTGATGTTAGACTTTCCCTTCGCAGGTGGAGTGGGCACAGTGTGCAAGGGGCAGTTGTGGGCCGGGGAGACGACTGGTTGTACGGTATTGAACTTACTGGAAGTATGCAGGCAGCAGGAGGTTGCTTATGGCGTCCATCCGCGGACAGCTGCAGACAGGCCCTTTTGTTCGTGGTCCTTCTGCTGTAGTGGCTGGCATCCGCCTCCGGTCGGAAGAGCCTTGGGAAGTATTAACACGTGGCCAATTAGCTGGTGTTTAGGACCAGAGTGCGGCGAGCGGCCTCGGAATGCACACGGCGCAGCCATATTGCAGTGGTTGCCGATGTCTTGTAGAGATGTGAATATCTCAAATATGCAGATATATGGGGCGATGTAGAACTCAATCATGCCAATTCAGCAGGCGGGTGGTGCATCAGTTTGCGCTTCATGGATTCGTTAAGGGGCGCTGATGCAGTCGAGGGGGGCTGTGGGGGGCTTCAGCCCTGCCCTGGTCGGGTGATGCATGGGGGATGATTTACAGAGCAGAGGACCAGTGTCCTGAACAATGGATGAGAGGATGTGTATATACAACCGGATGATGCAGGAGAGCAAGAAACGTGAACCAGGGACAAGGGTAGTAGAGCATGGTATAGGAAAGGGATAGGGCACGTTTTAGGATGAAGGGGTGAGGGATAAGCGTCATTGGATGTTGGAGAGAAGTCGGTGGAGAGGATAACAGGGAGACGTGGTGGCGTAAAATTATATGAAAGTGGTTCTCCAGAAAGGAGGAGAGCTAAATACAGATAGAGTGACATTAGTTATTAGCCAGGTTGGAGGTGGTCTTAGTTTTCCCTTCTTTAAAAAAATATACATGCAGTCTTAAAGATGACGCAGAAAAGGATGGGAACCTATTGCAGCTGGTTATAGGGATTTTCTGAATAATCCCTAGTGAAGGGTTCTGACAGGACAATCTAGTGAATAAGCAAGGTTGTTTCATGGTTTCTAACCAAGCTGTCTCTGGAAACTTAATTGCTGGTTTATTTATTGGAAATTACAGGGAAAACAATGCATTTTTTAAACAAAAATGTTTACACAACTTTTTAACATTGATTTACAGAGCAGAGGACCCGTGTCCTGAACAATGGATGAGAGGATGTGGATATACAACCAGATGATGCAGGAGAGTAAGAAACGTGAACCAGAGACAAGGACAGTAGAGCATGCTATAGGAAAGGGATAGGGCACGTTTTAGGATGAAGGGGTGAGGGATACGTGTCATGGGATGTCGGAGAGAGGTAGGTGGAGAGGAGGACAGGGATATGTGGTGGTGTAAAATTATATGAAAGTGGTTCTTCAGAAAAGAGGAGAGCTAAATACAGATAGAGTGGGAGTAGTACGGCGAGGGAGAGGAAGAGCAAACCAAAGGGAGTGATTAAAAGGAAGAGAGGGAAACGAGACGGACCGCCAGGGGCACAATAGGTGGCAAGGAGGTGAGCCGAGGATGATCATCGGGAGCGAGGGGGAGAGTAGAGAGTGAGATGGGCCGATAGATAGGGTGGGGCAAGCCCATGTATAGTTTTGAAGATTATCTGTCTCATTGATAACCAGCCTAACTGACGATGGGCTGGGCAGTGGGAGGTGAAGCTGGGAAAGTTGAAGAGTGTACGGACAACAAAGTTGAGGACTTTGTCGAGAGGTGAAAAAGCATCATTGGGGAGGCCAAAGGATAGACTGGCACAGTAGTCCAATCGAGAGTACTAAAGAGGAGATTAGGCGCTTAGCTGTGTTGAAGAGATGATATCTTATTTTTCTGATGTTGAGGAGATTAAAGTCTGGCCATAGTGCCAGATTTGGAGATGAAGAAAGAAGTTGTGAAATTGGTTGAAGACAACACCAAGGTTACGAGCAGAAACTGAGTAGGGAAGATATTCAGGAGAGAAAAATAGAAGAGGGGGGAGAGAAGGAGATTTCCTGTTTGAATGGGAAGTAGAGAACGCCAGTGTGGTATCCATTGTGTACGTATGCGCGCCTGTATTGTACGATATTGGCATCCAGGCACAAACCTGTAATGTCCAGGGCATGCATCTTGCTGTTCAGGCATGGTGTCATGCGTCGTAGCGGTGAGTGCGCAATGACACTCTTCACCTCCTCACTGGAGCGTCATTGTGCATGCACCAACATCCTAACCTTTGACAGTTGGTTGCTCTCCCTCAGTCACTGCGCATAGCAGCGTTGGAGTCTTCTTTGAAAAATAAACTTCTTTATATCAGCACAACTATCGTGACTCTTCTTTTCATGAACCTTTGTATAAAGCATTATATTGGCGACGAAGATGCTGTGGCAGTGAAGAAAACGAAGATCTCAACACTGGTCAGGAGACACCGAGGGGACGTTGTATCCTTTATGAGGGGAATGCCATATTACATGGGGATTGATCAGCACTCCTACAGGCAGTGACTTCTATCTGGAGTTTTATATACCCTCGGGAGAGTGCGGTACAGTGTTTTGTGCAACATTGGAGACACTGTTTGGATCGGGCTTACCTATTGCCGTGCACTTGGAGTCTTTCCTTCCTTTCTATCTCTGCCCCTCCTACAAAGCCATCTCTCACAGCGGAGCATGGCGGAGAGTGCTGTACACTGTTTTGTGTTTGCGTGGAGTCGTGGTCCTCCCCTCGGCTGCAGTGGGATCACAGTTTAACCATCAATCTACCTAGCTGGACCCACTGCTCCTTTCGAACTGCGTGAACAATGACAAACACATTAATCGCAGACAGTGAGAAGAGTGTTGCGTGTTTGATTGAGAGCACTCTGCAACCTTTGCTGAACAGAACCAGAGTCTGTTTGCTATTGCCATCATCTTGCTGGGACTTCAAAAGCCCATCCCACCAGCGGAGCGTGGCGGAGAGTGAGAAAAGTGTTGGGTGTTCGGTGGAGTGCCATCAGAATTACTGAACGTCCACCCGCCCTTTACATTATATCCTTTCTCTGGCCCTATGGGATTGTCACCGGCAGTGTTTTCGGAAAGCATTTTACTATGTTCTGGTGTGGCACAGGGTGGCATGGAGAAGTGTGATCGATTCACGGTGCTTTGTTGCTGCCCCTGCTGCCCCTGTTTATCAGCACCATATCCCTGTACAGGACTCAACCAGTAGGAGCGCCTTGACAGTATTCTGACCCCGTGGGTTGTGGGATAATCAAGACTGAAGTGTGCAAACCTACCTTGCCCCGCGAAAAAAATGGGCTCAGGCGTTTCTAGAAAGGATGCAGTCCCTCTCATGCCCACTGTTATAACAAAACTGCTTATTGACACAAACCTGGATGAAGACCAAGTGGAGGAAGACTCACAGGGGGATTTCTTTGAAGTTGGTGCTGCATTATCAGAACCTGCGTTGGAAGATTTACCTACAACTATATCATCATGTTGTACTTCCGTGCACACCGCTCTCTATTGTTGCACTTGAAGGTGCAGACCCCTGTAAACACACTAGTGATTCCTCCCTTAAAAACTTTACAGGTAACTAGATCCAAAGCTGGTACTCGAAAACTTGAAGGGTCCACTGTTGACCATAAGCTGAAGCACTTGAAGAGAAAGCTTTCGACCCTCTCTGAAGCGGACAGTGAATGGTTAAAAAAAAAAAAATGCTTTTCTTCAAAAAGATCTGTTGAGAATGCTACCGAATCCATGGATGGGGAAATAGCCAACCGGATATTGTTGGAGTTGGCCGTCAGGGTGGAGTGGAACATGAACCATGAAACACCCTCCTATGTGCTGTGGTGACCTCCCCTTAGAAGCAAATAAAGTCCAGCCTCACAATTGTGTCCTCCGTTCTGTGCGAAAAGTGGAGGACGCCCAATGCCCTGGTGGCTCTAAACTGTCCAATCATGGAAAAGTACACAAGAACGTTCTGAACGGATCTACTACTGATAACCCCTACTTTTTAATAGTGAATTACAAACAGCTGTTCGAGTGATGGGAAAATTAAGCGAGACATTTAAAACTTCAACGGTCCATGCAAATGACTTTTCAGTACCACTCCTGAACGAACTCCCTGTGGCACAGCCTTCCACCGCACCTTCAAATGCCGAAGCGGATGGTTAACATGTAGGTGTTTTCTGTTCTGGCACTGATTTACACATTGAAGGGACTGTCGTGTGTCCAGAGTCTGCTAAGAGCAATCCCGCTGAGGGCACCCATGCGGACGACCTGCCCTCAACAAAGTCACTTGATCTCTTAGGTGTGGAAAGGCGGCTAGCCTCGAATCCACCCCATACCTCATCTTCTTCCTATGAAAGCTTTACTTCATCTGAACCTTGTACCCATTCGAGGATGCAGATTGGCAGAAGATCGAGAAAGAGGACGTTTTATAATACGAGCAAGATTAACCCAAAAGGAGAAATCGGAGCAGGTGGTATTGACATGGCCCTGATGTCACACTAGGACATCTTGATGGATCCATTCATAAAATTGAATGAGGCATGTTCCATTCAAAGTTGATCTTCTTGGAAGGTTTTATGACCTCTACTCAAGGTGCATACAAAAAAAGCATAGAGGCAAACACAACCTCATTTAAATCTACATTAGAATCACTGCTTCAAGAATGCAACAAGAGAACAAGAGCACGTGTCTTGTTGCCCAGATCCTACATAAGCGAGGAAAAAGCCTCTATCACATGGATTCGCAAACCCCACCTAAGGCAGGACTCAAGTTTGTCGACAAGTGGGACCCTAATTTGTTTGTTTGTTTGTTTGTTTATTTATTTGGTAATGCGCTCCGAGCCCGTGGGCATCTGGGCGCAGCAGTACAAGAGGACTCGAAACTTAGTTACAAAGCCTGACACAGGCTGTTACAGAAAAACAGTGGTTGGTTACAGTAGGTGATACAATGCATATAGAATATCAAGTTTAAACGCAAAGAGAGCAGCATTATAACATGATTCAACATTAATTGATATTTCCGGCGTGTCCACTGCAAGCTCAATGCGGGTGTTTGTGCGATTTTAACCCCAGCCCAATAGGAGTCCTACTCCGGCTACGGAAGAGGAGAGTCCTGAAGAGTTTATAAGATCTAAAAGCTGCCATTAGAGCTGCACCATTTCCTGCCCTAGTTGGGCAGCCAACTACACACAAATCTATTGATTACACCTAAGGTTTGAATCATTTGGAGCTGGTTGCAGTTGCTCCTCCTGAGAGAGAATATTCCATCCTTGGTCATAAAAAGTCCAAAAAACTATCTTTGAAATGCCCTCTGCTCCTTCCAAGAAAGAAATCGAAAAAAAAACAAAATTCCCGTCAATAAGAATAGATCGAATGGAGTCAGGCAATTGTTTGAGAAACGTATCCTTACCTAGCTCCCCTAAGCTGATTCATTAGAACACACTTGACAATAGAGAGGTGGGGGTTAAAATCGCACAAACACCCGCATTGAGCTTGCAGTGGACACGCCGGAAATATCAATTAATGTTGAATCATCACCAACAGATTCAGTTAAGCCGATCCTAAGCTTACACACACAACCTGTGCTTCTATGGCTCAAGAAGGCAAAATGTGTGACTTCTCTGACTGTGCCCTACCTCTGACGCCCGTCCCAGCCCCTTTGACTAGCAAGAAGGTTCTGTTGTTGAGGCTCAGATCTTGGTGGATAAACCCCCTAGCCACCTTAAATTAAGTACTGAGAGTGCTTTATTGAAAAAGATCCTAAAGCAAAAGACTGTGCACTGCCCGAGAGAAAATCGGCAGTGGTGGTCCGTCACCTAACCATTCCTCTTCCTCACGATACATTTTTCATGACATTGGACCAGAAGTGCCATGCTCTGACAAAATCATGTGCCAAACCCCTGAATGCACTAGGTTCAGACACTATTCTTGTGGAAGCCACAGTAAACCAAAACCCAGTAACCCTGAAGGGAGTCGAGCTACTTGAACCTTCTGTGGTGTCCTCCGATATAGCTCCAGCTACAAAAGCCCCCACATGCATCTTGAACAACGATACTCACAGTCCTTCTCTCGCACCGGCTATGAGTGAGGCGCTTGTTGGAGTTATAGATCAACCTCTATATCGTAACCGGCAAGGGGGTCTGAATGATGGCCAGTCCAAATCCCAGAGAGTCCTTAAACATGGGGTCCACTTAGAACGTTTGTTTAGGATGGCAGATGGCCTCATCCAGAACAGACTTAACATTCTGACACTCCTCCATTGTAATTGAAACCTGGAATATTGATCTTGTTGACTTTCCCTACGATAACTGTGTGGGCACAGTTCACATACACCTGATAACTAGTCACACGAAACGTTTATTATTGAACAAGGCTGTCCCCTTGCTTTACCTGGGGTTTGATCTGACAAACTTCAACGACACAACAGCCACACAAGCGGGTGGTGTGGGAACAATGGGCAATGATGTGCGGGAGGTTGTGAGGCCCTTCAGGTTAATTCCTAGAGGGTCTACTTCCCTCATGGGCACGTGTACTCTCACTCCCCATGTAGCTCTACAGACAAACCCTTCTCTTAAAGAGAAGAGTGTCAAAAAGCCCCTACCTCTAGCATTTACTGTAACAGCTCGACTTACCAGAGGAAAATGCTTTCAAAGGAAATGCCAAACCGGGGACTTGAGCATATAACCTCTTGGGTCTGGCTCCCTGAGGCTCCGATTGTCCCAAAATCTAAGGAGGGTTTTACTCTAATTTCGTGTAATACCACAAGTTTTAATCACCTATTCGGAGTAGGTATCCCTTATGCAGACAAAGCAAATATCACCTGTCTGCAAGAAAAATGGCTGTGCTCATCGCCAATTATGGATGGATTTTCTGTTTTGAATCCAGCAATTAAGGGCCCTAAAGGTAGGCCCTCTTCTGGGTTGCTTTTGGCCGTGGACATGAGTAGTAACCGGAGTGTAATAAGGTGTGAACATCCTGATCCCTATATTCATATGGTAGTTCTGCTAGATGACCATAGCCTAAGGATTGACTCCCATAGTTTCTGTAATCTCTACTGAAAGCCGGGTGTTAAGGCGGTTGATTTGTTTATGGATACATTAAATACATGTGTCGTAGCATATCCAGATGCTGAGATAATTGTCTGTGGAGATCTTAACCTGCCTGATTGAGAAGTCCTTGGAGGTCAAAAAGCGAGCGACAACCTCAAGAGGAGGCTGAGGACCCAGGAAACCCGTGACAGAATTGTGCACAAACTAAATGGTCACGTTCCAGGAGATATCCGTTCCAGGAGATATCCCAGGGAGACACACATGGAAAGGTGAGTGGAAGTCAAGCATACTAGATTACAACTTTGTCACTGAGAAGCTCCTGAAGTCTGACAGAAGGTTCGAAGTGAGAGACTCTGCTAGTAGCGACCATAACATTGTATATGCTTATTGGTCAACTAAGCACGCCCCATTAAAAGGAAAGTTAATTCCTGGACTGGAGGTTGACCCAGAACATAATAGACTGCGGTTGACCTCCAAGGAAATCCGGACTCTTGAACATCTTGAAATCCAGAGTACTTGGAGCAAAAAACACATCTCGCATTCGTCGACCTCAAACAGGCGTTCGACTCGGTTGATCGCCAGTTGCTCTGGAACAAACTACGAGTATGTGGCTGTTCTGGGGGTCTACTCTAAGCCATAAAATCGTTCTACTCTGGTACCAGTCTAAGAGTTAGACTTAATAATGAAGGCCTTCTGTCTGAAAGTATTGAGACGAGACTTCGCCTCAACAAGGCTGCCCCTTAGCGGTGGAGTTGTTTAACTTTTAAATCTAAGACTTGGGAGCTTCATTATCTGAAGTCCGATCCTTTTCACTGAAAATTGGCGAGTGGCGTCTAGGTCATCTCCGCTATGCAGATGACTTGGTCCTAGCTGACCAAACCCCTATTGGACTCCGAACGTCAACTAAACAAACTCCAGGAGTACATTAAAACAAATAAACATAGTTAACGTATGAAAAACAAAAATTCTAATTTTAGAACCTGTGCTTGGGAGGAAAAAAGTCAGACCAGTTTGGCATTTAAACAAAGAACGTATTGAGGTAGTTACCACCTTTATGTATCTGGGGATGTTGATAAACACCAGCCTTCATGATGCCCCAACGATCTTACTACTGAAAACGAGAGTTAGCCACTTGGCTTCACAACCATGAATTTTGCTAGGGAGATTCGGCAAATTCTCTTTGTTTCCAGTCATCCAATTCTACAAGGCCAAAGTTATGGCTATAGCCACCTATGGTGCAGAAGGCTTCTTGGCTACGGATCGCACGTGGTTGTTAACTTTGGAGGGTAGGTTTTGGAAGAGAGTGTTAGACCTACCGATGAGTACACCAATGCCTGCAATCAGGTATTAATTGGGTCTAACCTCTCTACGGGCAATGATGAAATGGAAACCTCTGTCATTGTACAGGAAGTGCCTCACTAACCCCCCCAGTCTGAGGGTTTTTAGATCCTGGAAGACGCCTTGAATAGTTCAGTTGAACCTATTCTAAACACCTGGTCCCTTGCCTATACTAAGATGCTGAGGACGTTAGGAGCCTCGGAACAGACTTACTGCATAGCCCAGATGCTATTAAAATCAAGCTATGGGGGCAAGATTGGGTAGACACAACTGCAGCAAGAGATCAGTAAAAATCTTACTCAAACTTTGGGGTTGAATGTAGGCAGAGGAACTCCGTCCCGGTTTATCCTAGACAGTTCCCATGCCCACTCATGCAAGGAAAAGTGCTAAGTTTCAGATTGAAACATCTTGTCACAAAAGAGGTTCTGATAAATAGGAACCAGTGGCAAGAGTCGGATATTAACTGCAGATTCTGTAATAAATCAGACACCAAAGAAACTCTCTACCATCTGAGCCTGTTATGTGAATGGCTGAGGCAGAAAAGGACCCTATATTTAGGGAATGGGGTGGCAGAGCTTCATAGAGTTAAGCAGCGTCAATTAAATGCTTGCTCCCGAAAAAGACCCCAATCCTTCACTGTGTATATTAATTAGAGGGTTCTGCCAACCTAAAGTTCATTGTACTGAACCTCTAAACCCGTTTGATCAAAATAACAGCAGTAATACGGTGCAGGGAAAAATCTCAGAAATACCTTACAATCTATTCATTCATATTGGTGACCCTAATTCGGAGGAGTCGGAGGTGGCAGTCTAGCCTTGTACAAAATCTGCCTCTGGTCCATCCATGGCAAATATGCCTATTTGTGTATTATCGGTCCAGCAGCCTCCAGAAACTAGTGTGCTACTGACTATCCAACTTTTTGTTCCCAGACAGGTACTCAGGCTCATAGGAAGTCAATACAAAGAGAACAGTGTCAATCCTGAGACCACTTCATTGCCCTCTCACACAGTAATCTGTTCGACTTTAGTCTCATATGAAACAACTACACTTCATGTATTCACACCAGTAACTTCGAATGATGATAAAGTCACCCATATAGAATCTGCATGTATACATCCCCCACCTACCACTCTACTTTATTCCAATCTCCAGGCCATGTTCTCCAACTCATCTGCTACCTCCTCACCTTTCACAATTTCCTATACTAATCCAATGCCAAGAAGAATGTAATTTCCATCCCAAAATATTCCCCCTTTGCTGAGGCAACTCTAGGGGCTATGAAGACGGCACTCTGAAATTTGGCTAAATTATATAAAGTGATGGATAAGAAAATGCAGAAAAATAATGAGATACTGGCGGAGCTACTTCAAAATGATTATAGATAGGGAGGAGCCGATAGTAGGTCTGAGCTGTCTGCGGCCCCTAACGATTTATTGGTAACAGGGTTTCAGTTCAGCGAAACACCATTGATCTATGCACACAAAAGGTTCCTGAATTGTTCCAACCTATTTCTTTAGATAAAGATACTGATATGGGCTCATCGAAAGAAATCCGTGTTCAAGGAATGCAGGATTTGATTCAAAATGCGAAAACATTTGTAGCAAACAACTAAAACCTCACATCCAACTTTTACAATCTTTACCAATAAAAAACTATAGACTCAAGTGAAAAATAAAAAAAATAAAACACCAGAAGAATACCCAAATCCTCTCAAACAAGATCACGTAACTTCATACAGTGGCTCACATCATCATTCAATAAACAGATCCTATGCACACACAAAAACAAAAATACATTTTTTTTAAAAACTAAGAAATATGCTAAAATGATTGAGGCAAAAAAGAACTTAATCAAACTGTTTCAGATCCATCCGGGGATGGCACGACCGCCTACGCTGAGGATTACAAGCCATTAGATGACTTTATTCAAGCTGCACAATCGCAATGTGATAATAATGAAACAATTAATGAAATCTCTGCAATAAAACAACATTCCTTGGAGAAAGGTGTGGCCAATAGATGCGCGCAAAACTTTAGGAACCAACAGTCCATGCTCAACAACTGTCCATTCCTAACTCTCGAACAGAGAAGGAATTAAATAGCCAGATCTATTGCCCTTTATATGGCCTTGCCTATGAACCCCTTGTTAGTAAAACTAAACCATGGTGTCATTGAATCTAGACAATTTGGCAATAAGAACAATATAAGAGATTAAGCAATGGCACTAAAACAAATGTTCCACAAGAGACACGGTCTACAGCCTTGACTGCACATCATACTCTATAATTACAATGCAGAAGCAGCCTGTATCCATCTTATACACTAAATAGATCAAGCATATTAGGCATCTTCAGTGATTGGCTACTTCACATATTTTGTAAGTTGAGTTCCTTAATGAGCAGAATCTCACACAGGCTAGACTATGGATACAATCGGGCAGTGTTCTAAACACTATATGGCAAGTCAAACATGATCTGTTCCAAATGGGCTTTATCCTGAAACAGAATCTCCACACTGGTCGAGCCGATAAATTTGAACGCCTAGATATGGACATGCAACTTGACCCTAACCATACTTTTAACATTATTGTTCACGTGGGGCTCTTGGCACAGTGTGGCGAGTGGAATCTGTAACAGCTGTTAAACAACAGACTAAATGGGCCCCTAGACATCTCAAAGACACCGAATACTCAGAGGCGTAAAAATCGATCTCCAGGCAACAGATTTGTTACAAATTAGCTAGCTGGAATACAAGAGGCTTTACGCATCTGCTGCAGAAGGATCATAATCCCTTAAATTCCTTTGATATTGTATTGCTGCAAGAGACATGGCTTACAGAGGCCCCCATATGCCAAGGCTATACACAGACTTTACTTCCAGCCAGCTCTCTTGCGAGGGGTAGACGTTCCCCAGGTCTCTTGGTGGCAGTCAAAATAAGCACTGGGCTCAGTTTAGAACCCTGAGGGACTCCCAATAGATTCATACAACTAGTAAAAATAAAATTAGCTGCTGATACATTAGCAGTTCTAAAGATATACTGGAACCCTGAAGGGCTTATTGAGTCCAATTTTTCAAACAACTAGAGCAGATGTTGGAGCTAATTCGTCTTGACCTAGCTGTCACTTCTGTCATTTTAGCAGGAGACCTGAACATACATTGCTTACCTGATCATACTGGAAAATTATCTTCAGTAGCTCAAAGATGGTTATAAATAATGCATCAAAGACAGTATGTCATGCTTAATGGAACCCTTACAGGAAATATACCGCCCAAACCTACTAGGAGGAAAGGGGCTTCAACAGCCACCATAGATTACATATTTGTTCAGAGACATATGATGGACACAATTAAAGACTTTCAAGTGTTTTCACAAGTCCATAGTGAGATGCTGGAAATGCATTGGAGAGACAGGGCTTCCCTGTCCTTGTTCTGTAGTCCTTTTCCATATGTGTTCTGTATTGTTTTCTGCCCAGGAGTCCATGTGGGACTCCTGGCAGTGCAGCACTTCCTGTTTTTGGTTTGGTGTACAGACCCTTGAGACCCCCTTATGGCACCCATGCGTGGGGGTACAGCCCTGTGCCCCTAATGTATGTTTTTGGGCACTTGTATGTGGCCCACAGAGCAGGGTATGAGCTGGTGGCAGCTCCATGCTGAATTTGACAGGTGCTCCGAGTATCCTCCCTTTTGGGATGCCCAGGCCCTGCCATTGGAATCATTTCATACCTGATAGGAAACAAGATGGCCCCTGTGGCTTCTTGCTTTCTATTGCCCGTTACCTTGTTTTTCCCAAAGTCCTGGGAAGTCCTGACTCTGTCCCTTCCACGAATGGCTGTTGGGTGGAAGTTCCATATATGGTATTGTGGGGTAGTCCAGGCCAGACTGGTTGGAGCCTTCCCAGTGACTGTATGTTTTGGGTACACCCTGTGGTTGGGACCTGGGTGAATGGAGTGCGTGACCAATATGCACTTCTAGTTATGGGGGTGTGGTTTATGGTATGTAATACAATCAATGAGACAGCCCTGCCTGAAACTGGTATGAATCCATTGTGGAGTGCTGAATGGATGGCTGGGTACTTGTCCCAATACACATTCCTTGTTGTGGGTGACTGGAGAGAGGAGAATGGTCTGAATGCACTGTGAACCTGATTGGCTGCCTGTCTGCCTGAAAGCACTTCTGAGTGATTGGTTACCCGAGTGTGACCCAGCAGAATGAATGAGAGACAGAACAGTATATCTGGGGGCCTCTCACTGCTAGAATTTGTTCAGAAGCTGAAGTTGATACTTAATGCTTAACCTTAAGGCCCGTTGGAAGAAGAATTGCTGCTGCTGTCCTTCGCTAATCTGAAAGCTGCGTGACGGTCAAGTAACTGATCCAAGAGAGGACCTTGCTGGGAGACCTCTTCCCGAGCTACGAGGGACCATAGTGCACCAGCTTATCTTTGCCAAAGCTCCCTGGACGTCAGACACTCGAAAGGCTGCCGACCGGAGACAGGGACAAAGTGAAGCGCCCGGACATTGAAGTCCATCACTGTCGACGACCATCATTGCCGACTACAGCCGCAGTGCTCCTTTGCCTAAGACATTTGATCCAAGAACTCCCTTGCTCATCATCGACCGCTTTCTTCCTGCCGGAGAAAGTCAAGGCTGCCAACGACCGAGGAGAATCTGCCGGTGGGTTTCCCGCCACCCGAAGACTGCTGACGACTAGACGCCCTTGCTAGGCCAAAGTTCTTCTTTAACTCTTTTGCGGCAATTAACTCTAATCGTCGAGGTGCACCGCACACCTCAGCTTGCAGGACGTTTTCGAACGAGCACTGCCAAAATCAAAGCTGCTGCCGCAACAACAGTGTTCACCCTTTCCTTCACAGACTCTCGACGACCCGTGGCTCCTGCCTTAAAGGGAGCGCACTCAAGAAGGGCCCGTCGACGACTCATCGAAGAACTCTACGAAACCAGGTACTATGGGGTTGTGGAACCTTTTTAGAAGGACTCGAGACTATATTGAGCATAATTGGACTGGGCTTGTCAAATACGCTTTATTTACAGGTTGCCCAGGTCGGGGGGGATCCTCGTACAGAACCATCTCATGGTAGTGGGATGGACTGTTCTGCGATTGCTCGATTTAACTTGCTTTCTTTCTGTGGTCTATCGTTGATTCATCTTATAATCTGAGTCGTATGCCATTTGAACTGTTAGCAGTGGATGCATTTTAAAAGGAATCGATAGTTAAGAGTGGTACCACGTAGACCTGTATATATTTGCCATTATAGTATTGCCAGAGTAGAAAGTGTGTTATTGTGTGCATAACGTGAATCTTATTTATATAAAGACTGTTTTCACTAAGAGTGTTTGGACATTCCTTTGTGGATGCTTGTGGACTACACTGTACTTAGGAACCTGCCCGCATCAGCTCCTGAGAGCTTAAGCTTTGATTGCTCGACCAACATTACCAAATAAGGAACCTTGGCTGGGGTGCTCTGTGCTTCGACTCTGCCATATAGATAGCAGGAGTACAGATACCCCCCTCCAGTCTTTACACAGTGACTATGACCTACTATCTTTAACATGGCTATGGACTAATACACAGAGCGAACAAACATATTATACCACCGCACTCCAATTGGAGGGGGGGACGTAATAGGTTCAAATGGTCAGTAAAATTGGCCACTGAGTTGGAATCTTGCTTAAGCTATAGTTCTCATAAACATGATCTGATATCAGCCCAGCGGGATGTTAACTATGTTGCAGTTATGAGTATATTCAAGTGCCAACCTTTATTGAACCAAAAGCCAGCATTTATGCACAAGCAAACCTTTGATCAGGATATTGCCAGTAAAAAAGCTCAATTACGAAAAGAGAAATTGGACCATTTACCGACGAGCATAAGACATATTACAACCAAAATGCTTAGAATGCGATACAAGAATTGGCTTAATTCTCATTGTGCCATTTCCTGTCAAAGAGATTCGGCGGCAATGCTCAATGCCATAGCGACAAATAATAGTGCCCAAGTTTGGGATTATCTAAATACAGCAAATCATCTCACTCAATTGCCACATCAGGTCAATTCTTTATCGGAAGCGATTTGGACTCAAGATTTCAGAAAACTATATACACGTCGTATGGGCGCCCAAGACAATCTAGGCTGAGATTTGACCATGTCTGACAAATTGCGAATTGACAAATGCGATATAGAATATCAAATATCGAGATGGAGTGCCTTCAGAGCCTCAGGCCCAGATGGCCTCACAAATCTCATGCTCTAAGCCCATCCGGTGGAATGGGCAGCTGTGTTATTTGTCATATTTACCAGGGTAATTAACCAGAGGCAGATTCCATCATCATGGAGGAAATCCATCATAGTCCCCATCTTTAAAAAAGGCAATCGAGAACAGGCAAAAAATTATCGTCTCATTGCCCTGCTCAATATCCCTGGAAAAATATTTGCCCGACTCTTGCACAGGGATTTTTCTGCATGGGTTAAAGAGGCCAAGGTTTTTGATGCATTTCAGACAGGATTTGTGCCGGGGTTGGGTACAGCAGTCAATATATTTATCATCACAGCTATTTTTTTTTTTTTTTTTAACATTCTTTTTTATTGACTTGACAGCACAACAAACAAAACAGAGGGAGCCGCATGGCACCGGCGTTGAGAACAAGCAATTAGAATGATAGACAATACATATTGAGTAAAATGCAGCATACTGGTAAACAGCAATATACACGGTATTGATACATATACCTTAACAGGTCACCATCTAAGGGAAACCACCTCGGGAAGTAGAGGGCGAAGTTGATGGTGAGGCCATGGCAGAGATATAGTCTTGGAATCTAGGCCAGACATCCCTCGGCCTGGAGTGTGGGTACTGCATCGCATTCCAGGACTGCTCAGTATCGTGAGCCCATGTGACCGATCTGAGCCATTGTGTATAGGTAGGCGCTCTCGGGCGGAGCCAACAAAGTAGTATACAGCGAACTGCCAGTAGCATGCAGAGACCTGCCAGTTTCTTAGAGTCACGAGGTAACTGTGGGAAGTCATGGAATAAGCAGTGCAGTGGGGTAGGGGTGATCGGGTAATCCAGAATGTCAGATAGTGTAGAGCAAATATCCAGCCAAAATTGGGACAGCCGGGGACAGAGCCACAACATGTGTATGTAGGTGGCTTGATCTGCGCCACACCTGGGACAGGAGGGGGGGTTGGCATTAAACATAGGGTGGAGTCTCATAGGTATATGATGGTATCTATGCAAGATCTTGAATTGGATAAGTTTGAATTTAGTGTTGTAGGAGACCTCGTGGGTACGAGTGCACATCCGAGACCACCTCTCATCAGTGATCTCGGAGCCAAGGTCCTCCTCCCACCTGTGTCGCAGCTCAGTGAAGTGGGGGGCCGCTCTAGTCTGTAGTAAGGAGTAGAGCCTTGACACCTTGCCTCTGAAAGAAAGATAGGAGCAGAGCTCCTCCACTATAGGTTCATCGGGTGGCAAGGCAGGGATGTCTGAATATCTGGACTTGAGATGTTCGCGGAGTGAAGAGTACTGTAGCCACACCGAGGATCGGCGTCTAAGTGAAGGAGGAAGGTCAGACCATTCTATAAAGTTTCCCTGCTCAAAGGCATCTTGCAGCGTCAGGAAGCCAGCAGCGGCCCAGCGAGTGACCAATGAAAGTGGAATGTGTGGGACATCGGGTAGGAAGTTCCACAGTGACAAATCCCCATGGAACGGGTAGGGAGTGTTGACCATGGACCAGAATTTGGACAGAGCCAGTTATTTACTGGCTACATGATTCAAAGAGTTTGAATCAGGGGAGATTGGTTGGAGGACCAGGGAACCGATCACTCGGTCACAGACAGTTTCTCGGGGCGAACATGTGGGGGGGGGGATCAATGGTATTGAACCAGTGTGCAGCAAACTGTGATTGGGCCATCACCCAGTATCTGATAAAATTGGGTGTGCTGAAACCGCCCAACGCCTTAGGGGCCGCTAGTGTGAATCATTTGAGGTGGACGGCACCAGAGTGCCAGAGGAAGGTGTTACATAAGCCGCGCAGTGTTTGGAAAAAAGTGTCCCCGGGCCACAGGGACAGATTGGTAAATCGGTACAGTAATTGAGGTAATACAATCATTTTGAGTATTCCAATCCTGCCTGCTAGTGAGAGGGGAAGTTTAATCCAGCTGCAGGTTTTAGCCTCAAGGTTAATAAGGTAGGTATGGTAGTTGTCTCACAACCGTGACGTGTGCCGGGAGACCACCACCCCCAAGTAGGTGAAACTGTTAGACCAGTTGAACCCATGTAGAACAGGGGGGGGGGCTGTGTCAAGTCCGTAAGTGGAAATAATGTAGATTTGGAACAGTTAACCTCTAAACCGGACATGACCCCAAATCGAGCCACATCCATCAGTATAGGCGAAAGATTGATTTCCGGGGATCGAACATACAGTAGGGTATCGTCTGCGTAGTGGGAGACTATGTCAGTCTGGCCTGATGTGCGCAACCCACTGTTCGAGTGTGATTGCCTAATCATATCAGCGAAGGGCTCCATGGCAATAGCAAAAATGAGTGGGGAGAATGGGCAGCCTTGGCGCGTACCTCTAGATATCTGAAAGGGGGAGGAACACCTATCCTCTGTACGGACCTTGGCTGATGGGGCGGTGTAAAGGAGCTTTATCCAGGTGCGGAAGTTAGGGCCGAATTTACACTTCTCTAGAACACACCACAGTTATCTCCATGAGACTGAATCAAATGCCTTTTGCATGTCCAATGTAGCAGCCACTGTCTGTGTGGCCGGGTCGATTCTGCTGATTACATTGAAGAGTCTCCTTAAATTTAGAGAAGTGGACCTACCGGGGACAAAGCCAGCCTGATCAGGGTGAATAACGTGGGACATGTATGGGGCTAAGCGGTTGGCAAGCAGTTTGGCAAATATTTTAATGTCGCTATTTATCAGTGAGAGGGGACGGTATGAGCTGCATTGCGTAGGGGTTTTACCTGGTTTAAGGAGCACTGTAATCAATGCCTCCCTGAGGGAGGGTGGAAGTATGCCCCTGTCGCACGATTCTTCCCAAAGGGTCAGTAGGTGCGGCGCTAGTTGGGCCTTGTATAGTTTGTAAAAGTGCATCGGGAGCCCATCTGGGCCGGGAGCTTTCCCGGATGCCAGTGACTCGATGGCCTCCACAATTTCCTCTAGGGCGACGGGCCTCTCGAGGGAGGCGCTAGCGTCGGTTGACAGGACTGATAAAGGGAGGTTCTCTAAATAGGAGTTGATTTCATAAATCTGTGATCTGTCAGCCTCCGATTATAGGGACGTGTAGAACGCGAGGAACTCGGAATTGATATCTTGAGGGGAGGTGGCGAGTGTGCCATCCGGTCTAGAAATGGCCGGTATGTTGGGAGCACTAAATTCGCGGCGTAGCAGTCTAGCTAGCATTCTGCCAGGTCGCTCACTTTCGCCGTATTTCTTCGCCGCTTGGGGGGAGTCCAGGAACTTAACCTCATGCTCGGCAAGGCCACGGAACCTGTCCAGCTCAGAGCCCAGCATCGCTAGAGTAGCCGGGGAGTGATCCACAGCGTATTGGGATTCGTAGACAGATAGGGCTGATTCGCTGGTAGCGATGTCGGCACGGATACCTTTCAGTATACCACTGCTCTTGGAGATGGCAACCCCTCTCGTGTGTGCTTTGAAGGCTTCCCAGAGCAGAGCTTGTGTTGAGACAGAATTTATATTCATCTCAAAATATTCCTCGATAGAGGACTCAAGCTCGGAGGCAAAGACCTGGTCAAGAAGCGCGTGAGGGCTCATCCTACACTGTCTTGTTCCCCAGTTTAAAGAGATGAGTACCGGTGAATGGTCTGATAATGTCCTGGGGAGAATGGCTAAGTGGGTTACGCATCTAATCAGTATGTCTGTGACAAGCCATCTATCTATTCTGGAGTGGGAATCGTGCACTGAGGAGTAAAAGGAGTATGTACGGTCGCCGGGATACAACAGGCGCCAGGCGTCCACCAGTGCCAGGCGGGGGAGCGAGGTCAGGATAGCATATGCTGCCCTAGACAGTTGTCGAGGACGAGAACCCGATCTATCCAGGGTGACGTCCAATATCGTATTGAAGTCCCCGCCCCATAGAATAGGAATCAGGGGGTAGCTCTCGAGTAGAGTGGCCAGGTGAAGGTAGAAGTCAGGGTCATCGATGTTGGGACCATATATGTTCAGGATGACCATTTCCTGATGTTGTAATATACCAGTGATGAGCACAAACCTTCCAAGTGGGTCTATGTGGGAGTGTTGACACGTAAACTTCAGGCTTTTATGTATTAGGGTGAGGGTGCCTCGGCTCTGAGTGGAATAATTAGTGTAATATCTCTGGGGGCCCCATTGCTTGGCGAACCGTTACCATTGCTCTGAGCGAGCGTGGGTTTCCTGTAGACATAGGATCTTTACTCCGTGGCGTTCAGCGTGAAGCTGAATCTGCCTCATCTTTTTATAGTTGCCTAATCCCCTGACGTTCCAGCTCATAAAGGTCAGAGTTGTGTCAGCCATATCTGAAGGGGTGATGGCGGAATAATTGAAAGTGGATTCTAGTCAAATAAAAGGCGTGTACCCTGGGTGCATGTGGTTGCCTGACTATACATATGAATTGATTGGGCGCGGTGCCTGCGGTGCCTCTGGAGGCTGTCAAGACTTTTTCAAACCATAATGTTCCCATCTTACCCCCCCATCCACATCCCTCCCCCAATCAGAGGGACGAAACCCAAACAAAACCAAAACAACCATAAACTCGTAGGGATCAGCGCCTGGGGGTCTGTTAGCAGCCGGGCGATGGCGCGCCGGACTGGGGAGAGCGTAAGGAGAGTTATGCTATGTAGAAGGATAAAGCAGGGCGTTTAGAGTGGGTGCGGGTTGCATCAGGACCAGATCTATAAGCAAAGGACCCATGGGAGATTGGGGTGCGGACATGCGCCCAACAGGGCATCAACAGAAACTGGGGGGGGGGGGGTCCTAGTCTGGAGGAACCAGGGTCCCGGGGCCCGATCAACAGAGGTCCAAAAAGTAAACGGTTATTAGAGTCTACGATGCAACAGCACAGCACGAAACACACCTGCATAGAGAGGTAATGGAGCAATTTTAGCAACATGAACAGCAATAAAGTACGATGAATAGTGACCATCGTGGGGGAGGAAGCGCCGTGGCGGTCCCGACCCATGGCCAAGGTATGGTAACAAATATTGAAAAACATGAGACTTCTATTAACACTGTTTAGATCAACCAGGATAAATTACTGTGAAAAAGTGGCCATCGTGGGGGGGGGGAGCGCGTGGCGGTCCCCCACGTGGCTTAGGTGCGGAGCAACCATTGATAGACACGAAGCCCATAACAAACTGTTCAGATCAGCCAGGAATGTGTTCGTCGATAAATTTCAAAGCCTCCTCTGGGATGGTGAAAAAGTATGCACGGTTGGAGTATTCGAGCCTCAGTTTAGCAGGGAAGAGCATGAAGTACTTGACTCCTAAGTCTGAGTCTTTTTTTCACCGCGAGAAAGGTCTTACGATCTTGTTGTACAGCCACAGAGTAATCCGGATACAGGTGTATTCTCGCCCCTCCTAGATGTAGCTCCGCCTTGGCCCTGGCCGCCCGGAGCAGGGCATCACGGTCCCGGAAATGTAGGATTCTGGCTATGATGGGCCGGGGGTGCGGGGCTCCCGGCCTGGGCTTCGCGGTCAGGGAACGGTGAGCTCTTTCCACTGCAAATTGTGCCAAAAGCTTGGGGTTATCTAGGAGTGTTAGAAGGGTGCGCTCCACGTAATCCTCCATGGGCTCCCTGATATTGTCCTCTGGTAGGCCGACGATGCGGAGGTTATTCCGCCTGGAGCGGGATTCGAGGTCGTCATTTTTCTTTTCGACCAGCGAGACCCGGCTGGTTAAGGTGGTCACAGCGGCGCGCAATGAACCTAGGTCATCCTCAGCGGTGCCAACCCTTGTTTCGATCTCAGCAACTCTACTGTCTGTTCTTTCAATATGGGCCTTTATGGACGAAATGGCCCCATTCATGTCGTCCAATTTAGTGTGTAGCGCAGTGAAGCCCTCATGCCTATACTCCAGCATTTTCTGCGAGTCATCGGGGGCAGAGGATACTGAGGCGGCTGGCGAGTTCTCAGGAGGGTCGATCGGTGGCTTAGAGGGCGTCTTGGCAAACATATTTAGTGAGCTTTGCTTCTTGCTGGCACCAGCACCCTTGGTCATGGCGACAGGAGGCGTCCGGCACCCAGGGCCCTATTTGGTTGTTGTAGGCAGGCCCCAAATCTGCACCCCACCGAGCGTCCAGGGGGGGGGGGATAAGGCGAGGTCAGCGGGTTAAGACACTGGAGGCAGTGCCAGGGGGGCTCCACCAAAGAACAGAGTCAGGCAGCAAGCCCACTGGGCGCAGGGGGGGGGGAGCCCCAGCGTGGTGGAGACCCCGGTAAGTTGAACCGGTGATGCGGTGCAGGAAGATGAAGCACGGGCTGCTGGCAAAAGGGTGGTTCGTGAGGCGGCAGAGCGGAGCTCAAGGTGAAGCACTCACCTCTATGGGGGGGCCATGAGAGGCACTCCAGTTATCAATGCAGGTCGCCCCCCTAGATCATAGGGCGTGGGGTATGCGCACAGTCAGTGCAGGTGTGGGGTAGCCAGTGGGCCCACAGGTAGTAGCTCAAGAGGTAAGTGGCTTAATGTGACTGCGTCGCCGTAGGGAGGTGCCAAGCCAGAGCTGCTGAAGCAGGTAAAAAAAGGTGTTCAACTGGTCGCTGGTAGGCCGCCAGTGTGGGACTGAGCGCCCCGGGGAGCACAACCAGGCGGTGGATGTCACTGTGGTAGGTACGGTCCTCCAATTGAGCCCATGCACGCGTTGGTGCAGTCCAGAGGGTGAGGAGCACCAAGCCCCAGCAGTACAGGAATTAAAGCAGGGTATCATGCAGGGGGACACTCAGATTAGAATTGGGATCCGGTAGTTGTTAGGGTTCGGGACCCCCCCAGCCGGAATCAAGGGGGAACAATGGTGCAGTGTGGGTCGGCAGGGGCCAGACAGGCGGCCTGAGGGCCCTGGGCGGGGGGGGCAGCACCGGAGTAAACCTCGAAGTGGTGCCTGCCCGCGCACCCCGGAGCAGCAGAGTAGCCGCTGCCACAGCGGGAGAAAGATGGTGGGCCGCCGGCCCGCAGTCGGGAGATAGGGCGGCTGCAGGAGTCGGGCACGCACTCCCCCCACACGCCTCCTACCTTGTTGCACGCCGGTGCCGTTGTTTGTGTAGAGTAGCGGCGGGGGGAGGGAGGTGAAGCGGGAGCCGGCGTGCAGCTACGGCTCAGCAGGACACGGCGCCAGGGCACAGGTCCACAGACGCCGCAGCTTGGAGTGGAGGGGCCAGCAGGCCAAGGATGTCCTCAGAAGGATGAAGAGGTAAGCGGGGGAGCAGCCCCGTCAGTCTCGGCGGTCAGGTGTGCCTCGCGGGCCCGGCACCCCTCCCCCACAGCAGCCCGCAGCGCCGCATCCTCAGGTGGATGGGCGAGCCGCTGTCACAGGAGCCGCAGGGCGGGGAGAGCAGGAAGCCGCGGCAAGGACGAGAGGCGTAGTCAGGCCCCCAGGACGTGTCCGGAGCCCAGACTTTGTGTAGACGAGGGAGGGAGGCTCCTGAAGGATCGTAGACAGCGCTGGAGAGTTGTAGGTAGCGTTATAGGGGGGAAAGAATCAGGATTAGTTGCTCTGCCAGTCCGGAGCGTTAGCTTATGCGGCCATCTTGCTTCGGCACAACAGCGCCCCCCCATCATCACAGCTATTAAGAACCCTGGTCTACAAACTAGACAACCAATTCACATGTTATTCATAGATTTTAAGGCTGCTTTTGACTCCATATAAAGATGATACTTATTTGACAAGATGAAGAAAACAAACTTTGCATTGCACTTCCAAGCCCTGATTTTGCAGCTTCATATGGATACCTCTATTCAAATTAGACTATTTATAGATGGCCTCCTGTCTAAACCCATTTCTACATACAGAGGGCTTAAGCAGGGTTGCATACTTGCATCCTCACTATTTAATTTCTAGATCTCGGATTTAGGAAAGAGCTTTGAATCAATAGTCACTGATTCTCAGAGATTTGTTAATAATCAGCTTCCTTGATTGTTGTATGCTGATGATCTTGTGCTTTTCTCTAAAACGCCTAGAGGCTTGCAAAATCTATTATCAGCAGTGGAATTATATGCCACTAAAAATCATTTGGTATTAAACTTAGATAAGACAAAGATCCTCATTTCTGCCACCAAACATCAAATAAAGAAATGCAGATATGCTTGGAAGATGTATGGCACGCGATTACAAGTTGTATCCGAGTATGGTTATCTTGATCTAAACACCAACACTGATCTATCTGACGCACTATATCATTTGCAAAAGAGAAAAAGCACAAACAGAAACTTCTCAAGCCAACATACAGCAAACAAAATATGGACACTTTACACTGGCCCCTGTAATAAAATACTATAAGCAGAAATTAGTACCAACAGTAACATATGGAGCGGAAACCTGGGCTCATCAGGGTGCAGCCTATTGGACAAACTGGAGGGACACTTCTGCAAAAAAGTATTGTGCCTTCTAGTTTCTCAACCCATGTGCATTCTACAACATGAACTTGAGTTAGTATCCCTAGCTGCAACTTGCACATGGAAAATACTCATGTTGTATAAAAAATAAACGCATGACTAATCCAGAACAAGGCTCCATACTGGCAAATTTAGCAGTCCACTTTAACACCACAACTGATGTTGTCACCCTACAATGGAAGAAACACATTGCTGATACAATGTATGCAGCAGGCATGTCACTGGCACTGCTGATAGCCAAATCTAATCGCGCAAGGCAAAAATTGTGGCTGCATGATTGGATCATGACTGGTCAGCAATGTGCACACTATCAAACCTTCAAAAACGGCAGTTTTTTGATCAGGGGCCTCAATAATCCTGAATTATACTTGACTACATTTCCGCATCCCAAATATAGATCTATGTCCTTAAGATTTAGACTTAACTTATGGCCAACGCAAGATGTTATTGGTAAAAGAACCAAAACTATGCCTCCTGAAAGAACTTGCAGATTCTGAAAAAATAACATGGAAAGAGAAACCTTAAAACATCTTGTGGCATTGTGCCCGTCTTTGTTAGACAAGAGAAGGTATATTCTATAGCACTTATTTCAAAATAGTCAGCCCTTCAGTTGTGAAATGCTATGGTATGGTGTATTCCAAGGAGCTTGCATAACAGTTATCATTGGCGCAATTCATTTCATGACTTCACTTCAGCTAGACACAAATATTAAATAACATACAACACAATTTACGAATTAGAAAGGTCTATCAATGAAATTGTAATTTAGAAATAGCTTTAGATAACTAATGAAATTAGGTGGTTTTAATCATCTAAACTATGATGGAATGTAACTTGCTTTGTTCTCTTTCTTTTATTTTGTGATTCTTCTTTCTAAAATGAATTTGATGTTAATCTATGATATATTTACATTGTTATTTTTTTTTCTGTGAATGTTGAAAGATTGAAATATTCAATCATATCAATAAACTAAATAAATATTTTCCCATTCCAGCTCATATCGGGATATATGCATAACCCCCACCCCTTGGAACTGGTCAAGTATCAAATTTAGTACTTGCTGTGGAGGCGACAAACGAGATTGCGCGTGACATATTCCCCCCATTGTGGCTCACATCGGGGCTCGGGGACAGCACAATAGACTTCTGGCAGGGTCTCAAAAATATTACCGCTATATGTCAATAGCTTAGCAATCGTGTACTTGTCGCACAGAGGGAATCTAGCACATTCCATATTGAGCATAGCCTTTCAGTGAGGGGGGAGGCTCCCCACATATACTCCCGGAAGAGGCTTTGCACCGTTCGACACAGGCTGACAGGTGCTCACACTGAGGGAGGAGTGCTGGATACTCCCCAACACTGTATGCCTGCCACCCAGAGGGAAGGAAAAGTTAATCCGTACTCAGCAAAGGCTTTCGGCGAGGGGGAGGCTCATTGTTCTCACACCAGGCGAGTGAGTGCTTTCACACCGAGCGACACATGCGTTCAAAGGTGTTTACACTAAGGTAGAAAGCGTCGCTCCCAGCAACCGTCAAGTATGATATGATATGATATGGCATTTATAACGTGCCTATACAGAAGTGTTTCAAGGTGCGACAAGGCAAGGGCGGGGAAACAGAGGGAAGACAGACAGCGATCCTACTAGGCTAGGTGACATTGAGATTACGCAAGTGCAGGGGAAGGGGGAAGGAGAAAGGGGAAAATAAACAGAGACAATAAATAATAAGTGCAGCTAGCTGGTGGCAAGTGCACGGGTAAGTGCAGATATCAGGTGTCAAGTGCTAGTAGGGGCTGTAGGGATACAGAAACAGTCCCAGAGTGCATGTTTTGCCAGGGAGGCAGTGCAGGTGTGCAACTGGCGGGGAGGGTAGCCAGGTAACCAGTTTCAGATTCAGCTGGGAGATCAGCAGGGGAGAGGAGGAGAGAAAGCAGAATTAAAGAGGAAGGTCTAGCGGTGCTTCCGGAACCAGATATGGTTCTCCTCAAGTTTCAGAGAAGTAGGGAGGCTGTTCCAGAGGGAGGCCCCAGCCGAAGAAAGATCTACCATCAACTCGCTACTTGGAGAAACAACTAACCCTGAGGGAGTTGGAGGTGGAGGAGCGAAGAGCTCAAAAAGGAAGATATTTAGGAAGAGAGAGTTGTAGGTATTGAGGCCCCAGGCCCCAGAAGGCCTTGTGGACAATGCAGAGGGTTTTGAACTTAATCCTCGCCGCCACTGGGAGTCAGTGCAGAGATTTCAGTCCTGGGCTTGAGGCCAAGGACAAGTCTCGCAGTCTTGTTTTGGATGAGTTGCAAAGGGCGGAGATAAAGGCAGGCAGATTAAGAAAGAGGCTGTTGCAGTAGTCCAGCCTAGAGAGAACCAGAGCTCTGGAGACAGTGAGTTTTTGGGGGAAGGAGAGAAAAGGAAGAATACCTCTGAGGAGGTGCAGCTGGTAGTGGAACTTCCAAGAGACGACAAAGATGTGGTTGACGTCACAAAATTCCCTTCAACCACAAAAATTGTGGTTGAAGGGAATTGAGGAAGATACCATGATAAAGGAAGCCATAAGAAAAAGTGAAGGCGGTTGGCGTAAAGGCAATGTTATGACGTTGCATTTTTACAAAATAAGAGAAATTGTGCAGTTCACAATGGGGTTTAACGAGAGGGGAGAGATTGATTCCTTCCCCATCATTGCACAGCGAATTGGTCAAACAAGCTCATTCAGGTCGTCTGGGAAAATGTTTAACAAAAAGGAAGTAAAGAGCACAATTCTGGTGGACATGGACTTAATGGTTGAGAATGAAATTTGGACATTGTATTCCATTTTCTTCCAGCGATAAGTCACTTAAAACGCAGAAAGTAGAGCCAGGTAAATTGGAAATTCCTGAATGTGCATGGGAAAAGGTAGGCATTGACTTCATGGGCCCTATATGAGCATTCTAGATCCAGAACACAGATTTGCTATGTAAACAGTGGACTACGCATCTAGATGGTTTGATGTTGCATTTGTACCGACAATCTCTTCTAAATCGGTGATTGAATTCATGGAAAGTGTATTCTCAAGGGACGGATACCCAAAAATTATTGGTTCCGAAAATGGAGTACAATTGGTATTGAATGAAATGTGTAGTTAGCTAGAATCATCATATAGAAAAACCATTGTACTGCACTATACAACCCTAAAGCAAAGGGCTTAGTGGAGAGGGTCAATGGGATAATTAAAGAGACAATCCAACTAGCGTTTGCGAATGGCATGGAGTGGAAAGAATGTATACTGGAAATGTTGAAGGCATATAGGGACACTCCTCATGTACTTACCGGTGTATCACCTTTTGAGAAAATGAGAGGAAAAAATATGTGTTCTATATTGTTTCCTCAGTGGCTATGTGTAGAGTAAAATTCCTGATAGACCCAAATGTACAGGTCAGGTGTGTGTTGGGGATCTAATACGCATCTTAAAAACACATTCAAGGTTCGTAAGGGATGTTCGCGTTTCTTTGATCCCATAAGAGTTATAAAGGTGGGAGAAAACACATTATTGTGTGATGGTAAACGATTGGGTTTAGACAGAGTTGCTTGGTATTGTGGTAAGACAGTGTGGGTACTGAACGGTACCAAGTATAAAACAATGAGGACACTATGTCAGAGGAGAACCAATAATTCACAGGGAGGGTTATGAGAGAAGAAGGGCCAGGGGAAAGGGCGGAAGAGGAGGCGGACGAGACAGAGGGGAGGGTGGGAAGGACCAGGTGCAGACACACTAGCAGAGTACTAAGACAATTAGTCAACTATGAGATAGCAAATATCTTGTTCCCACAGAATACAAAGTGAAAGTTGCATTCACCATACTTCAATTCACTTGTCAATGTACCCATACAGTCCCACACCTACTCTTCTTCTGTACTTATCAGATATACCCTATCTGACTAACCTATCACTTTGCCACCTACCGGCTTCACTACCACTGTTTATCACCTTTATTTAATTTATTTGACTTATTATTTATTTTGTTCTCTCCTATGCTCTGCACTCTCCAATTTCTCCCCCCTCCCATGCATTTTCACCCTTTTTTCCTCCCCCATGCACTTGCGCGTTCTCAATGTCACTAGGCCTAGTAAGACAGTTTTTTTGTTTCTCCCCTGATCCCCTCCCCTAGTCGCACTCTGAGACACCTGTGTACGAGCGCGATATAAATAAAATTTCATATCAATGTGAAAGGCGGGGCATATGTGGTATCCATTGTGCACATGTGCACGCCTGCACTGTACTATCTTGGCATCCAGGCGCGCACCTGTATTGTCCAGGGTATGCATCTTGCTGTTCAGGCATGGTGTCATCATGTGTCATAGCAGTGATTCCGCAATGACACTCTTCACCTCCTCATTGGAGCGTCATGGTGCACGCACCAACATTCTAACCTTTGACAGTTGGTTGCCATTATTAACTTTGACAGTTGGTTGCTCTCCCTCAGTCACTGTGCATAGCAGCGTTGGGGTCGTCTTTAAAGAATAAACTTCTTTATATCAGCACAACTATCGTGACTCTTCTTTTCATGAACCTTTGGATACAGCAGCCAGTCTTAGTGGAGTTGGGCACGCGCAACAGATGCCATCTGGTGTTTGATGGTGGAGAGACAGTTAGAAATCTTTGACATTAGTTTGTCAGATAAGAAGGGAAAGGCAAAGAAGATCTGAGTGTCATCAGCAAATAGTTTATAGGAGAAGCCATAGGAGGGGATTAAGGCTCCAGGAGCAGGGGTATAGAGAGTGAAGAGAAGTGGACCCAGAACTGACTCTTGGGGAACACCAACAATAAGGAGAGTGAGTGGGAATGTAAGGATCCTTCAGGACACTTGGAACTGTCTGGGGCCAGATATGAAGCACATCAAGTGAGGCCCTTGTACCTGATGCCTAGGAGAGATAGTGGTGAGAGAAAGACTGAATGGTTGACGGTATTGAAGGCAGCCAAGAGGTTGGGAAGAATAAGAATAGATCAACGGTTAGCATGACTAGCGGAAGAGATGTGTTTGCTGACACTGAGGAGAGCTGACTCCGAGTGGAGAGGTCAGATGCCAGATTAAAGAGGTGTTACGCTCACCTGGCTCCCACAGAGGCGTCGATCTGAACTGGACAGCTGCGGTCTCCACCAATGTGACGCGTAGTGCCGAGATGACGGACTGGACTGGCCCACCTAGCTTCGTTTGTTTGGCCCGTAGGAATATTCTTCTGCAAATGGAGAAAGGGAATTAACCACCCGTGGAGTTGAGCGTTAACCCCTCCCCCACTCCCGCTGTTCTCGCCACTGATCACCTTTGATGTCCCCTCTAATAGTCTCACCTGATGGTTTGGAAAGATGAGCTCTCTATCCTGCATTGAGCGCAGGGGCGCATAGATAACCAGTTGCTTCACTGGCTCGAAGGAATTAGTGAGTTCCAGAACAATATTGACTCTGAGATTCATAGTGTATTCGAATGAGGAAGCTCTAGAAGAAGATAGGGGAGTAGGAGACCTAGGAAGTTTGGAAGATAGCGGTCCTACACCACTGACCCTACCAGTAGGGTGGGGAGAGTGGGTGATGGTGTAGGCAGTGTCGTAAAGGGCAGCAAGGGTTGCAGTGTCTGAGGGAGAAATCAAGGTTTCTGTAAGCGTAATGAGGTCAAGAGAGGGAGAATGGTAAAGATGGAAGTTCAGAGGTAAAGCAAGACTTGTAACAGACAGACGGTGCATTCTAAAGATCCATTTAAAAAAGAGTGAGATGTAGGCACATAATGGTGCTGAGTCAGTGAAGTAGGGAGGCACTGTGGGTAGATGCAAGAAGAGGCTGTGTGACAAAAGTTAGGGTTAACGGTTTTGTGAATAGAGAGAGTAGTGTAGGCAAAGCAGTAAGGCTAAGACTTAGGAGATCAGGGGTTTGGTATGTACATAAATTACCACCACAAAGGAATAGAAGTACACACAGATGTATTAAACAAAATATATATTCTGTATTCTGTAAAGGCGACTTGGCTACCAAAACTTTAGAACATCTCTTTATGGTTTGCCACTCTCTACAATCCAAATGTATAATATACTTTTGGAAATGTGCATAAATGTGTAAAACTATGTCGTTTTTGAATTTGGAACTACATTATAAGTGGAAGGCAAAAGTCTGTCATTATTGTAGCTTTACATTTTATACTAGATATTTTAGAAGTGTAAAAAAACATTTCTTGTGTTTTTTTCCATTTTTTTTCTTATTGTTCTCTCCTATTTCTCCTTCATTTTTCTATTCTTTTTTTCTCTGACATGCATTTTTTATTGTATGGTGCGCGTTTATTCAAACTGAATCACAACATTAAATGTAGTTTTAGACCAAAACAAATGCAAGTACACTCAAGGATAATATACACACCACATATGTACAAAATAGGTAGCCCAAAAGGGGGAGGGGAGGAGTAAACAATACTTTGCATTAGTGAACCTAACGGTGTGTTATTGGAAAGCAATGCCAACAAATGTAGTAAAACAATTATAAGGCAGTCACTTTAAACATAAAACAGTACTTCCCCTGCCATGTCACAAAGTCTCTCTTCAACAATTCTTGGCCAAAAGGTTACAAGCACACTTTTGCAGAAAATTAGTTTCTCTAAGTAAAGGGGTCACTTCCAACTCCTATACACTGAAGGTTCCCAGGAAGGAATTTCCAACTAGGACTTCAGTGCCCACTTCATATAAAGGTAGCGTTAGGGATTGGAGTATATGCCCATTGAATCCCTTTAGGGTGAGGAGGCAACACAAGTGGGAACTATGATCCACAATACTACCACCCCAGGTAATTAGGAATCACTGGGGCCAACTACTCATGCTCTTGGTCCGCTTGCAGGTGGCCTGGGGGTTTCAGGTGCAGTGGCTGAAGTAGGTGTCTGGTTTGGGTCGGGATATAAGCGCTTCTGGTCTCCTGAAGCAAACACATTTCCAGAGATTCACAAGCTGGCTAGGAGAGACAACCTTGGACGATGGTAACTGCTTCTCCTACAATCAAGGACAACCCCCGCTGTGACATTGCTGTGGCAGTGAGTTGGTGAAGTAACGCTGGTCAGTGTCAGGTAGAATCAGATCTTGGTGGAGGTGCAACACAGGCTCCAGACAGACCCTCTTCATATTAGAGAGCGGCTGCTGCCGGCTAAGAGGTTCATGGGCCACAGGCTGTAGATTTCATGCCTCTGGGCAAGATTGTGTCGGCTTCGATGGATGGTCGGCCCTTAGGATGCTGCAAGGTCCCTTCCAAAGTCCACCAATTGCAGGACAGCAGTGAAGGACATTGGACTGGTTAGACCCAACAGTCTAGGGGAGTAAGACACCAACAAAGGTCTTCACTGGTCCAGAGGATCCCTGGTGACCAACTTTGGCAATGCAGGCAATTCAGCAGCAATCATTCGGCTACTCAGTGCAATATCTTCTTTATTTCGGAATCTTGTTTCTAGGGGGCAACATCAAGAATGGCCTCGGACTCTCCCACATTCAATGGACTGGGGGGGCTGCCCCAGCCTACCAATGGGAAGGATCTCTACCATTCAAACAGGCAGTGGCTGTCCAATCGCGGACAGACTATTGCCTCATCTGTCCAGTAACAGACAACCACTGGGTGAAATGTGGTTAGGGACCAGACAAGTCTCAATCCCAGTTTCAACCAGTTCCGGATACACAAAGCACTGACATGATATACAAGGGTGGATTCTGAGTACATTCATTACCTTAGATGGAAAGCAAGGATGAAGGACAAAAAAACAGGATGGCACAATAGACAGGACTTGTTCCTCGACTAGTAGCCATAAGATTGTCCATTGTTGTGCATCGGAAATTAACACTAAACAAGATTCACTGCTACCAACCTATGCTCTGCACATCAAAAAGGTAACTAAAGTGTTGCTGGACAAAAAGAGAAAAAGGCCCTAGAACACTCCACTGAAGGTGGCTGTGTTACAAAGTAAAAAGTAAATGAGGGAAAGAATTATCTCAGCACTGTAAAACGTTCCCTGCACTGGTGGCGTTAGGGACCAACACATTCCCCGAAAACATGTTCATTGAGCATGTGAGTTAGTCTAAGAAGACCCCAATCACCCCAAAAGCAGCCAGGATACCAAGTCATAGACAAATGTGCTGGTGGTTTCCATTGAAATCATTGGATGGAATGTTGCAAAAGGGAAGAATTTCCCTTAATGCAACTCACTATCTATGGGTCGGTCCTTGTTTTATTTTATTGTGTATGTGATGAGAATTGCTGCAGCATGCTGGATGACCTTCTGCAGGGGTAGGGAGGTAGCTAGCACACTGTGTGGAGGAATCGGAGCCCATACAATAGAATTTCTAAGAATAGCAGGGAACAGATATTTATAACATTGTAATGTAGTATAAAAACCCACAATATGTCCCATTCTAAACTTTCAGTTGCAACCCAACAGTTTTTTTTATATATAAAAACACATGCAAACAAGGATAACTTTATCGAAGATGACTTCACACAGCCTTGTATGGTCATTGTTCTCGGATACACATACTGTACATAATCATGTGTCAAGAACCTACTAAAAGCGTTGAAACATGCCATTTACCTTGGGGCTACCGGCTATCTACTTCGCATCCTGGGCAGTGAGCAACGTTCTGTAGTGTCCGGGTTCACAGGGATCACAGGTAAGATACAGGAAGCATGCGGGAGCCGGTAAGTATGAAAGTTGATGAAGCTTTATTATCTTACAGGGTATAAAGTATGAAGGAGGGAGAGAAGTCAGGTAGATGCACCCTTCAAGCTATGACTCCCATCCTGACTCTCCCAACTGACATCCCTGGAACACAGAGAACTCAGTGTTCCACTACCAACATTCCATGGGTTTGCATGACATACAACAATTCAAGCAGCACACTACACATTCCAGGTTCTGTATGAAAACGCGAATTGCTCACGAGTCCCAGCACCAAGGCAGCCTAATGTCACTCTGCTTCATAACAGCATACCAATAGTTCTAATAGCGGTTGTCTCACGTATTGGCAACCTTAAAGGAAGTGGTCTCCCATTACAATGCATTAGTGACAATGCATCTCTATGTCAAATGCTCATGCTGAAGGAACAGTTTATCCAGGTAAACTCAACAAAAACTGTGACCAACTGAATCGGAGCGCGAAGTGCTGAGATAGTGCTTAGCTATATTCATAAATGGTGAATTCCTCCCCATTCCCCCCCCCTCAACCTCGCCAACTACAAACAAGAAACGCACTGACACTTGGTGGGAGATAACACCATAACAAAACAAAACTGTGTGACTGTAAATAATTTATTCAAGACTGACTGAGCCCACGTCTGATACACATGCAGAAAACTATAACAGGGGCCTGGTGGTTTGTCGTGCCCATCCCCTGGAAAATGTTGCAATATGGTTCGAAACAAAGCACTGCATTATACATGAAAATGACGAAAATCTAATGTCAAACTATCAGAACCATTAACCGCTTTTACAAAGATAAAAGACACTTTTTCCACTCCAGAAAGGTTTACTACACCACGAAGTGACCCGTCCACAACCAGATATCCTACCTCAAATGTAAACAGTGTATACACTTTGTCTCCAACTGACATGTCAGAAGCACTTTTGAACACTCAATACTGGCAGCTTAATTTTTTTTCTATTTTTTTTTTTTTTATTTGTTATAGCTGGTAAACCAACCTTTCAAATTTTTAATTTTTATACACATTATCATTTAGCATACTTAAACATCTTATACTTTACAACGAATATTTACATCCCATTATAGGCAAATATGAAACAAGTAAACATAATAAAACCACATAAAACAAAATAAACAGAATGATACAAAGTGAAAGTGAGAGCCCTCCTTGAAATTACTTAGAACTGACAATCATCATTCACTTTGAATTAATTTATGCAGAATTCGAACCAGGGAAAATTATATTAAGAAATTGCACAATTGCAAGTTGTATAGTGATTCTTGGATTAGAAAACAGACAATCCCATATTTGCACAGAACTGGTGCCACTCTGAACCGACAACTTTCCCCCGAAGCATTTCACTCTGATGTCATGTAATGTGGGGCATTCAATGATGAGATGTTGTAATGTTTCACATTGTCCATTAACTTTACAGTGACGACAGAAATTCTGATCCTTCGATATTACCTTTCTTCTAGACAGGATCTCATTTGTCTCATATTGATTGAATCTGAATCTTAGATATTTCTGTCGCCATGCATGTGACGGGAATTTCAGCAGACACTCTGCTATTACCCCATACCTTTTGATGCCAAAAGCCTCGAGGTTAAAGCCTTTAAGTTTTGTACAAAGTTCCATGTTGAAAATCCAGTCTGCTTGATAAATTTTATTTTTGGCATGATCTGGATTAGTCAACAGAAGCTCAATCGATACTGAGGCATCAGCAGCCGCATTAAGCGTGCAACTTCTCCACATCCTTGACATACCAACTTTTGCAGTTAATAGATTTTGGGCTAGTACATTTAGAAAGGTAGGCCTCCCTAAACCATCCAGCATTTTCCGTAGAAGCGCACACTGCTTCCATAATACATGGGCATATAAGGATACCAAACCCAGTTCATATCGCAGCATGGCCAGTGGTGTACCTGGGGAGAGTGATAGAACTTTTTTCCAAAATCTAGCTTCTAAGCTATCCCAGAATTTGCAGTTTTGTGGTACCAAAGCCTCGACATCATATAGCAGAATTGGAATTACTTTGGCCTTATAAAAGAGCACAATGTGTTTCACGGTGAACTTCCCATATCTTCTTAACATGATTTTAGATTGTGAGATCAAAGAACTAAGTTTAACCCTAATTTCAGCTGTCATGGTACTTAGGGTTTTCTTGTGCTCAATATATACTCCGAGATACTTATATCTGGCAACTTTAGTTAGTACACAATTTTGAAGGGACCACTCCAGATGATATTTTTTTGTAAAATTATTATTACACACTAAAATTTGGGATTTGGCTGTGTTGATCACAAGGTTATTTGATGTTGCATATGAACCTAATTGGTTTAGCATGTTTTGTAGGCCTATAGGGACATTGGGCACTGATGTTGCCTTAGCTTAGCTATAAGCATATCTCTATCAATGTAGTCGAAGGCGGATTTAAAGTCAATAAACCCCAAATATAAGGGGAGTCCACCATCAACTTGCTCTGATTGTATCATTGAGAGTGCTAAGATATTCGGTATTGTGCCCATGCCCCTTACAAAGCCTGACTGGAATGGGTCTCTTAGACTATTTTGATCTACCCACTCATTGAGCTCCTTTAATATTATTCTACAAAATATTTTCGCAGGTGCATCCAATAGAGAAATTGGTCGGTAACTCGTTGGTAATTGACGGTCACCCTTTTTATAAATCTGAATTGTAATTGCATCCGTCCATGTTTTTGGTAATTTTTGATGGTTGTTTATTGCAGAAAATATCTTGTAGAGAATTGAGCTCCAGACTTCAGGGTGTTTGTTCATCAGAGAGTTCGAAATCCCATCAGGCCCTACTGCACTCGAGTTGCTTGATGTCATAATTAGGTGTTTTATTTCCTTTTGGTCAGTATGTAGCCAGAACCTCAGCACCTCTCGTGCATTTAATGTCGAGACCGTGTTTACGGGTGACGCATATAGGGATCGGAAGTAATCTACCCACTGATGTACCTCAACTGTCGATGTCTGAAGGTCTAATTGGCGGGCGTTATTAGTTTGATTTATTATTGCCCACATTTTTGTGATATTTTTATCAGCCAAAGTCGACAACATAATTGCACCATCTTTTTGATATAGATTGGCTCGATGTCCTTTGACCCAGTTATTGTAATTCAGGCGGACTTTTTTTATGAGAGTCAATCTAATGGTGAGAGGAAGCTTTGCCAGACTTCTCACTTCATGAATATAGAGCTATCAAAAACATGGGTGTGCCTTTCTCTTTTGGAATTCACAGCCTTCTGGTGGCTATATAATTGCATTGTATTGGAATATGTTAAACCTATGTCTGATGCTTGCCAGTTAGTTGAGGTGTTTGAGTCATATAAAATTTGATTAAAATGCCACAAGGCGTTCTCCGACCATCAGAGTCGATTCTTGCCGCCATTTACCACAAAGCAACCACCTTCAATTATCTTATGTTTGATATCATTCGCATTTGCCATTACTTGCCAAGTGGCACACAACATGTTATGATCACTTGTTACAGATGGAGACACACAAAAGGAGCACATTGCCGACCATAAGGCACAATTTACATAGATTAAATCAATTGTGGATACAGAATTTCCTCTTTTCCAAGTTGGTGCAGGAGGGATGTCTGTATTAAATGCTCCATTCAACATTTGCAAGTTCCTGTGAGTGACCATTGTGTTCCATTGTACCAGCTTTTCACTCTTTTTTTTCGCCCCATTTGTTGCTAAGCAATTCATATTGAAGTCACCTGCTAAAATGAAGTACAAAATCTTATCATCCGCAGATACTATGTCAAATAATTTATTCAAATCCCTAAAGAAACACTCAGTTGTGATGGCTACTGGGTTCCAGTATATATTCAAAATTGCATAGTTGTCACCATTAATTACCGCCCTTACAAGTAGCATGTATGCATTCGGTATGGCCCACACCTGTGATGATGATCCCGGTTCGTCTTTCAGCGCCACCAGTAGACCCGCAGAGGGTCTGCCTGTTGCGGGCTTCCGAGCTGTATTCAAGTGTATTTGATAACCTGACCAGACTATGGGGCTTAGCAGCCAAGTCTCTTGCAGCAGAATTATATGGAATTTGCCTAGGCCACTCTCATCATTGTTTAGCAAATGTTTGAAACCCCACGAATTCCAGCTGACCAAGGTAAGAGGGATTAACTTTGCCAGGTTAGATAGCTAGTTCGAATTACTGCTGCAGTTGCATGCACACAAAGTCCTATCCTTCAATGGCTGCTTTAAATCTTGACAATTCGCTGTGACAATTTTTGCCCTTGGCATAGATTCCATATTGCTTGACAACTCAGACTCCAAAACACTGTCGATTTCTAAGTCGAGCAGCTGTCAGCTTAATAATGATACCAAATTAACACCTGAGGTGGGTCTCTTACCCATTTATCGCACATATGCTTTCAGTGCACACGAAACTCCCAGTGGCGATGGTAAAAGATACAGAAGGTCATTAACTAACGGTAAAAATGTGTCAATACGCAGGCAGAAGTGGCAAACAAAGCAATAAAAATACGATGCATACCACAGGTTGGGATTGGATGAGGTGGAGGATCTTCGTCATCCGGACCAGTCTAACAAGTAGTACTCTGATATGAGCACCACAGGTAGACAGGCCACAAACAGGAGCTGCTATGTGTGTTCACTGATTCCTCATGCGTCAGGACGCCCAAGGTTTTAGTGCTACAAGAATCCCCCCTTAGTGGAAGCCAAGTGTCTCCCTCAATGTAGGATAAGGAGCACCTTCAAGGCACACACAGTAAGCTTACAACTGCGTCCTCATGATGAAAAGCTGTGCAAGAAGAAGCCTTAAGGTACGATATGCTTTAAAGAGCCATTCTTTGCAATTAAAGGGACAATGCTCGCTGAAAACAAATCGCAAGATGCAACAGTGATGTGCAGGGCAAAAGAATGAAATGGATGGAGGACACATGCTTCCACGTGTGGTCTCAACACATCGCATTAATGTGGGTCACAGCTCTCGAAAAACAAAGTAAGATCTGGCATGAAGAAAAACATGAACTGTGTTTCCAGGGGGAGGGAGGAGTACCCATGGGCTCCAACACATGTTGCAACATGACCCTGCCGCCATCTTAACCCCTGTGAAGTGGGGACGCTGCTGCAATTAATGCTGCTCATGGCACCATTTTGGCTCCAGGCAGTGTCCCAATGGCAACGGGGATGTTGCAGCTACCTCCATTATGCGTTTGCGGTTCTTCTTGGCTCCTCTGCAATGTGTCGTGAGACGCCGGGGCAGGCTGCTGGACTTAATGAGGGATGCTCCGCAAGGCAGCCCGAGGCTTTCCTTCACCCGGGCTGCCCAATGGAGCATCCCAGGACTACCTCTGCCCCCATCTTCACCTGGCTGACCCGCGAGCCAGCCCAGGACTTTACTTCACTGCTTCACCCTCATGGGTGGAGCACTTCCCCTCTACAACTCCCAGCCCGGGAGGACTTTCAAAAGGGGCTCACCTCGCCGGCCATAAAGGTGGCCAGACAGAGGCACAGCCAGATAGGCTAGTTAAGACCACCCCCTCACATGGCCCGGACTGGGCTGTTCTTTTTTCGGCCAAGTAGGCCCCATGCACGCTGCAGGTGTTCTCTGTGATGCATAGTCACATCTGGTCTTACCCTGGTCCGCCAACACCCGCCACGGCCCCATGGCAGAATGGTTGCCACTACCAAGAAGCTCAGCACCTCTGACTTGCACCAGATGCTTTGGGTGCCCTTTCGAGGCAGCAGCCCCCCAAGGTCAATGTTTTTTCTCTTCTCCTTTCCTGGTCTTTTCTTCTTTTGTAACTGTTTAACTGTATTTTGTTTTCAAAATCCATTTGGATTCTTTTCTCCCCTGCCAAGCACATTAATGGCCAGGACATTTCTGTTCCTTTGTCCTTTCTTTTCTTTTTATTAACATTCCAAACAGCCACAAAGTGGGCTGGATGGTTTAACACAGACAAACACACACAAACACAAAGAAAACGCACACAATGCACATTTAATAAAATATAGTTACCCTGGTGTCTGTGTCATTATTTCTATGGTCCCTTAGGGGTCAAGCATGAAGCCCTTACTAGCCGAGCTCCTTGGGGGCTACGGGCTACACATTTCTTTTTCAAAAAGCAATAGATTCACTTAGGGAGAGAAAGTCCCATGATACAATTGCAAAGGAAGGCCTGTGAACTTTGAACACACCAGAAATAAATTAGTGTAATCAACATGTTGGGATTTGAAAAAAAAAAATTGTTATTGTGCATTTTGTTAACAAAAACCTTAAGCACACCCTATAAGAACATTTTAGACATATTATTCATCAAAGGTATCACAGGATAAAAAGATACATTCAATATTCATATATATAAAATCTCAACAGTACACCATATACATTATTTGAGAAAAAGAAATAAAAAAGGAGGGAAAAAAAAGAAAATACACTTCATTATAGTTAGAGCACAAGAATACTACGATATGACCATCAGGACTTTTTCCAGATATAAAAGGCAGAGTCCATATTTGATACCAGATGTCCGTACCCTTTCATGTATAATTTGAACAAAGGTCCTCAGGCTGTAAGCACATGTCGAGATGTTTCTATATCAGCTTTACATATTCTGTAAAGTCTTTCTTTATTAGGAATACCAGTCAAACCACCAATACACTTGTTAGTAGGCAAGATGTTAAATCTTAAATGTATAATAAATTGTTTCAGTTGCAAGCAACCTGCATTGATTAAATAACTCCTGAGACAATTAAAACAAAAGCCTTGAGTAGCGAATGTGGCATAATTGCTCTTGCGATGCAAGTAGCAAAGGCTGGAGTTAATATCCCATGTTATGGTTTTAGTATTCATATCCCAGGCCGCCGTAGTCGAGGTGACCAAGTCTTGCAAGGAAAACCCCACTTCAGAGAAATACTTATGCATGGATGCTTGCATTTCCACAAAAAGTGTACAGGTAGATAATTTCAAGTAATGTTTAGCTATAAGGCCTAACAGTCGTTTGTGATGGTTATTAGTCAAATAGAACGAAAGAACAAATTTACATTACTGTAATAGCCATAATGATCTTAATGGAGGTAGCCCAAACTCCAGCCTTAGCGCCTGTACCGGCACAGACAAGGGTACACCAATAATTGAGTGAAGTAATTTGCCCTCTAAACGCCCTAACCATATCATATTAGTTTGCGCTTAAGGAATCAGTGCCATATAATATGCCTGGCACAATGCTGTTTTTTTATATTGTGATCAATCCCTCAGTGTTTTGTCTTCCCTTGCTATTAATATACCTTTTGAGCACCTGCCATTTCCTGAGCGCCTTACTCGTTACATAGGCACCATGATGTGATTGGTGCTGGCGAATCCTCATAGGAACCCCAAGGTATGTGTAATTGTTTACCATTTCCAAAAGGAACTTCGTCAAGTTTCCAGACACACATATTCTTAACACTGCTACCATGTCCAAAAATCAAGACCTTCTTGGTGGCCACATTGATATTAAGATGATTTTCTTTCAAATAGGCCAACATCACATCTATAGAGCGCTGCAAGCCTATTGGAGTGTGGTCAAGTAATAGTGTCATCTGCATATCCAAGCCAAGGGACAGGCTCACCCCCTCTCCAGGCACCCCCACCCCCCCCCCCCCCCCAAGTTGGGAGGAAAATTATGCACTTCTCAGAGCCTGTGCCATGTCAGAAACATACAGGTTATAAAACAGGGGGACAAGAGTGTATCCCTGCTTTAGTCATTTATTAGTTGTAATAGGCAGCGTGGTCATACCCTCTCGGTTCAAACGAACCATTGGACTAGTGTCTGTGTACAACATTTGAATAAAGTAGAGCAAACACAGCTCAATTCACCAGGCCCGAAGTTTTTCCCAAAGCCTTGCACAGTGGACCGTGTCGAATGCCTTGCTAAAGTCCACAAAGCAAAAGTAAAGTGTCTTTGCCTTCGAACGTGCAGCCTCTGACATCAAAAAATGGATGGCGCAGATATTGAGCCTAGTGGAGTGTTTCTTCATAAATCCCGTATGGAGTTTGTTAAGCAGGCATTGTCCTTCAGCCCATATATTCAGTCTCGTAAGAAGCAACATTGCAAAGATCTACATGCTACTATCCATCATAGCCAGGAGTCTAATTATCCAGGCAAGACCCGTCTCCCTTTTTAAATACTGGGATGAATAAAGTCATCCTCCAGCTCTTAGGTATAATATCAGTAATTAAGATCTTATGAAACACTAGTGCCAAAGTAAATGGCCAAAACGATGGATTCATTTTAATAACAGCGTTTGTCATGCCGTCTGGTCCTGTCGGGCAGGAGTTATTAAGTTTCTTGATCGTAAGCAGAAGATCGTCCATGTCAAATGACAACTTCTGTTCCGCTTCCGACGGTAAAAATGTTGTAAAATCATGTATTGTTTCGGTATCAAAGTACCATTCAAGTAGGTTATGAATGGCCATAGACCAAGTCCTCCCCGAAACAGAATTGTCTTCCTTCGGAGTCTGATTGGCAGAATATTGTCTGATACGGGACCAGAATTTCTTGTTATTGTTGCTCCTTAATAACTTAAATAAGCGCATCCAATTAACATTTGACAGTGAGGACTTATGCGCCTTAAGCCAGTTTTTATAACACGTGGCTAAGTTGGACATAATACTATTTTTCTCACTAACAGGAATGGACATATCTCTTAACCCTAGTCCTGCCTCGGCTGTATTCCCTTCGTGTTTTTTTTTTTAAATAAGAATGTCAAAAGGGACCATTTGCCGAGGTAGATCTGGTAGTGGTATTAATAAATAGCCCAAGTTGTTTACCCAATACCCTCATAAACTTACCAAAATTCCAATCATGGCTTTCTAACCAGCCTAGGAGGGGAAAATTCTCAGTACGGGATATATTTATCGAGTTTACTAAAATTCACTCCTGTGCAGATGATATGGTTACCTTGAGAATTGATTGTGACCCTCTTACCAATACTACTGCTATACCTGGTCTTATCCAATGGTATAGTCCATTTCAAAGCAGCATGGTCACTGTATACTGTGTGGAGTATTATTAACATACTACAGCGATTAGCAGTATCATAGTCTGCAAAAAAAGTTGTCATGGCAGGAGTTGGCTCCGCCATTCGTCCAAGTGGGGCAGGGAATCCTCACTTGGTCCCCTCTGGTGTTATGACAAGATAGATCATAAGATTCCGTCAAAGTACCCGAGCCCAAACTACGAATACCCATTTTACCACATATCTCCCTTCAGGCATTACCACTCCAGTTGTTACCAGTGAGGGCAAGAATCATAAAATGTGGGTGACTCACCGCCCAAGATAACTTTTCCCTTCGGACACTGCTGCACCCAAGAGGAGAGAAGCCTACCTACCACATTTATCAAAACAGAAAGTCCTCCTCGATTAGGGGGGAGCATATACAGTGATGAGAAGTATAGCCACCCAAAGACAAAAAGGGTCAGAAATCACTGCAAATGGTTTAGGAGGGCCCTTAATGAAAGGTGCTAACGTGAAGTGTATTCGTACTCCAATGCCAAGTCCTCCTTTAGGATGACCCCTAGGTTGACCAAGTGCTGTAGAGCACAAAACTTGAAATCCTTCCAAATGAAAATTACGGGTGAGCCAGGTCTCCTGTAACATGAATACCCCAGATTCCAAAATATGCAAACGTTTCCCCCGATACCTCAAAAAGGAGCTATATCCCAGAGTGTTCCAACACATACAATCAATATTGGATTTAATTTCAGTATATGATTGGATTGCCAAATCCCAATGTCTCTGGTATCCATTGTGCGACTTGGTTTTTGCCAGACACTATATTTTTGTGTTGTGCTAATGATGCACAAAGGCTCTCCCTCTCTGTAGTTAACTTGGCAATGGGGACCGGGCTCACTAGATTAGCCGGTGTTGAATTAGTGAGATTTTGATCTGGGGTACTAAATATGTGTTTCCTACAAACTGTAAAAATGTATCCCTTCCCATTTAATTCAACATTATAGCTACTCTACAGCGAAGAGACCACTGGTGAAACAAATTCAAACAAGACCCAGTTAGTGGTGCTGTATGGGGGGGGGGGGAGTTCTATGTGGAGCATGTCTTCTGTAGCGATACCACTGATTCTCAGGATTTTACTCCTGCGATCAAAGAGGAAAGCCTGATTCAGATATGGACTTGCATCACTTGGATTGACCTCTTCCAATTTAACCCATTTCCCCAATGGGAGTAGGAATTCTGGGTCAAAAGAGTGTAGTACAAGCTGTGCGTTCTTTTTTGCTGGATAGAACGTACCCCCTTGGTACTGTGGAAGGGGTCGGGGTGATTGGGGAGAGGGTAGTACCGAAGGCTGTATTAGGGAAAGGAATCGCTGTTGCTCATTAGGCAATGGTACATTATGAGGATGTTCCTGTATACATAACATCTGAGCATGGTTGTTACTAATGGGTGCAGGGATAGAAATGGGGTTCATCCCTTTCACAGGGTTACAACCCAATTAAAAATGATTTATCAGGTCATTAGAGTAGGTCAATGTAGTGGTCGTGATTTCATTGGGACTGTAGTATCCGGTCCTGCCATAAGTAAAGGACCATTTGGTAACACTTGCCCTGCTAGAGTACCATATCTGATCGGGATCTTTGTCCATGCTGTGCACTAAACAGGTTGGCCTGCACAGTCAGAGAGCCAGGTAATTGCTGAGGTTGTGATATAATTTGGGTAACCATTAATGGCACAGAGGAAACAGGTCCAAGGCAAAACCATTTATCCAAGGGGCCTCTGAGCATGACCTGTTTGAAGCTGCCATTGCCTTGATCAACCATATAGTCGACACCCTTAGGGGTCCCCATCTCGGAATCTGCACGGGGATTCGTCACATCGCAGGCAATACGCTGGGTCTCATTATTCATCATATTAGCATCCCCAAGTCCTGTATTCCTTGGCCTAATCCTCTGCTTCTTGTTGGTATATTAGTTTTTTTTTTTCCCTTGTTTACCCTCTCGAAGCTCCAGCGATGGCACCAGTGCACCATTATCTAGTACAGATGACAGCTGATTATGTGTTCCCGCCATATGATGCTCCATTTCAGATACCTCCATAGTGTCTGAGATCACTTGGACATTAGTGGATACAGGTATGGGGACCGTTCCTTCCACAATAGGTGTGGGCCTTTGTGGAATGGTAGGGATCGTAGTCCATGTGTAAGGTTCCTTTGTCCTGTCCATGGAAATATCCAGGGGCAAATCCTTGCTGCATGCAAGGTTAACATCTCCAATTTTGCCCAATATATGTGTCTGTTCACGTAGCTCGTCTGCCATGACAGAACATAGCTGGAACAAAAATTCAATTTTAGCCAGAAGCATGTCATCACATGATGTGCGCGTCGAAATAGCAGTAGCTTCTGCAAATGTAATGGTAGCCAAAATAAGTGAACTCTCATCAGTACTATATAAATCCGATGAATCAGACGAGGTGGATACAAGTCTCTGTAAATCCAAAACTGGCCGAGAGTTGTGTGCCAATCATGTTATCTATCCCCAAGGAAGTCTAAGGTATTGCAGCCCCCCACCCCCGGTCTAAGGAATATCTCTGGAGGCCAACACACATCTTAAGAAGAGAGTGATTATTGTCTATGGCCGGCGAGTCAAGCAAAACTCTTTCTACAAGGGTCTCATTATTAGTGGGCTGGGTAGGGAGATCAATCTTCCCAATATTTTCAGTCTGGGTAGTAAGGAAAGGTAAGAAGAAACCAGGAATTTTGCTCTGTGATTCTATATCATGATGAAGGTACAAGGGGGTCACGCATCCCTCGTGCTTTTCCTTTCCTTTTCCCTTTAATGGGTGCCGGGGTACAAGCCCTTATTATTGCTGCACTCCAAAGGGCGTAATTTCCATGCTTAATTTTCAACAAATACGAAGGAAATACGGGGAGATGGACTCATCAATAACCTGCCAATAGGGTGTCCTGTGTGCTGGGAGCCCAAAAAGTTGAATGCCAGATGCTGGACCCCATTCTCGTGTGCCCTTCAGGGCACGCAATTTGGAGAAGGGGCCATGCCACAGATCCCACGGCCAAAATGCAATCACCGCAGACCACCTTTCACCACACCTTCTGCTCCACGTAGTTGATAGCTTTTTGCAAGCCTGCAGCAAGTGTCCCATAATTGCACCGTCTCCACAAACGCGCAAGAGAAAAAAAAAATAAAAAAATAAAAAAGTCTGTCCACCGCAGACCACCTTTCGCCGCACCTTCCGCTCCACGTTCTGCAGAGTTAATGGCTTTTTGAAAGCCAGCAGCAGCAGGTGGCCCGCAATTGTTCTGCCTCCACAAATGCAAGAGAGAAAAGACTATCCACCGCAGACCACCTTTCGCTTTAGGAATTATAGAGGAATGGGGTTTATTTGAATTACAAATAGCATGATACAGAAACTGGCTGTCCCTGAACTTATTTTTCAGTAAGTTTCATGACAATATAATTGACATCACATTAAACTTTAAAACAAGAACTGCGAAGGTCAAGAATAAGTCATGAGGCAGCCAACTGTCAGATCAAGGCCCGAGATAAATGGGCTGCACCCACAAACATATGGTCATCTCCAAAGAAATATAAATTCATATATAATCCGATAAAGTTCAATTCGTAGTCTCCTTGGCCCATTAATTCTGGGAGATGGTTGCATGGTGGAAAGGCCTGCTTTCAGAAAAAATACATCAGAACAACTTGACCTGTTCTGAACTTTGGCTCACCATAAAGTACATTTGTGCTGAGATAATGGAAGGCTTTAACTCCAAGACACACAGTCAGCTGTTCACATGAATCATTCACTTACCATGAAACAGCACACAGAATCAAAGCAATGAAATCATCAGCCACTTTAAATTACGTTATCATACAAAATACATTTCTTCCTGTAACTTTATCATAATTTAGTATAGTGAAAAAAGGGAAAATGTTATGAAATGTGGAGAGCATGCCCCATGAAAGAAGACTGAACACAATATTTTATCATTGATAAAAATCGCATAATTCAAATAACTAATTTTACACACTACAGTAGCGCACCTCTAAAAAGGTAGGCATTTCTTAATGATGAGATATTGCTGTGAAGGGTTACGGGGGAAATATGAATTTCAGTCCAGACTGTACAAAAGCATCCCTTTCTGGGAGTGCCAACTTCTTAAGAGAACAAATGGAAAGATTCATCCAATCAAAAATCATGATGTCAAATGGCATTCAGTGGAAAAAATTAGAGCCAATTTAAGATCTATAAGGAAGTTGTTTGGGTGTCACCTAAGCACCCACCTTACATGAATTTCTCAAGTAAAATGGTATTGATATGTTTATTGTATCACAATGTTCAATTGTCGAAAGCCAACAGATATTTCAAGCTGTTTGCTCCTCTTCAGGGCTGTCAAAAGTCACACAATGTTAATAAATATTAACTTCCAACTTCTTGTTTACCATATTTTTGTGCCTGCTTTTAAATTACTTTTTTAGTCCTGCCAAGAGACCCTGAGGGACACCTTTTTTCCCTCCAACGGATAACGCAGAAACTGGTGGGCCCAGCTGACTGGTGTGAGGGGTCAGAAATGAGAGGCTGACACAAAGTTGCAATGTTTTCAACATTAGACATTTTTATTAAAGAAAAGGGGTTGGATAAAGGCCTTTTTGTCCCTATCCTAAAGAGAGTTTCCCTTCCTAGGAAACTAAAACTAAAGATCAGTCTGTGTCTTGTCGTCACACTAAAAATGAACAGTTAAAACGGTTTAAGGGAAGTTTAAGGTAAGTGTCTTTTTCAAACTACGATTCCTTAAGAATAGCACAAATGTCTCTTTCATATAACACATTAAGGATGGAAAAAAAGTGCCTTTTGAAGAATAAAGTGTCTCTTTTACAACTTTTAAGGATGGCAAAAGTGTATTTTCAAACAATGATTCCTCAAGATTATTAGACATGTCTTTTCCACGCAACACTTTTACGATGGTCTCCTGTGTGAAAAACCAGAGCGTGTTTCACTGCCTAGACCCCGGGAATCCCTTACTCAGGTGGCCAGGGCACGGCCATCGCCTTTGGTTCTAGACCATGGGGGGGGACAAGTGCGGGAGGATCACCTGGGTGAGGGGTCCTCAGGGAGTGAGGAGGAACGCCCGATGGCGAGACATGGTATCTCCCTTTCCAAATAACCCTGTCCCATCCTATTTTATAAGATATTCCAACTTCCCAGATTCACCCCTTTCCTATACAAACACTGAGCCGAGAAAGAGGAGGTCTGAGACTGAAAGGAGTACCACCCATGCAATACATTGGACATGTCCCACTAATACGATCAGGCACTTGATCTTAATTACATACACCTGGTACCTATTCGCTTCCCCACACGGTTACAAGGTGTTACACTGAGACACACTCTGAGCAAGGTGATGCACAAGGAGCAGTTCTTCCATGGCGACAGTGAACCAGACAGAGGAGAGTGACAGGCCCGAGGGACAGAACTGAGGTACAGAGAAACCTTGGGCACCCCGGCGAGAGATTGTTACGTCCGGAAGGCCTTGAAGGTTGCGCATGGAAGACCAGATAGAGAGAAGAGACAAACCTCTTGTGTTTCAAGGATACCAGCCACCGTTCTGGGTGAACGGCAGAGTCGGGGAGGTGCAGCAGCAGTTGTGGCATCAGCCTTGACTTCAGGATCAAAGCCACGAAAGACTAAAATGAATTAACACAGCCGGTGAGTTGATGAAAGCAATCAAAGCCCTTCTGTGTTAAATGAAACTTGACGGCAACGGTATCTAACAAATGAAGGTTGCATGTTTGCCAGTAAGACGCAAGACAAAGCAAAGCATTGTTAAGAACTGTAAATTAAAGATACAAAGTAACAGAGTGGTTCGGCAAAAGAAGATTGCCCAATCGAAAGTCTCTGTGAAATGGCTGATGCCGTAGAAGCGCAGGAAGAGAAAGAAACTTAGATGTAAGTTGAACTGCTGTTAGGTTTGATCCCAGCAGAGGAAAACCTGGATTTGAGAGATACCTTTGAAACTTTGAAATAAGTACTCTGCTCGAAACTACATTTACCAAGAGGCCTTGTTGTAGGAGAGAAAGAGTGACGATTGGGGAAAGAAGGTCGAAGTGGTCATGCGAGGTAAGAGCAAAAGCCTCGCAGTTTTGAAAGTCTTCGACAGAGGAAGGAAAGTGAAAGGAGGCTTGAGCCCGACTGAGGGAAGCCTATGAAGGTGTGATTGAAACTTGGGGAAGGGAACCCCCACACATTGTGATTGACAGGTTTGAGCCTGGCGGAGGGAAACCTGTACTGAATGGTGGTAACCAGAAGGAAACACTTTTGTTGAACTGTATTATGAGCTAAAAGGTGACCTGGGCTGTAGTGAGAGAAAGCCGAGAGGTAAACTCGTGACTTTTTGTGGCAGTCCAAGGAGGGCCCTAGGCCACAAAATGAACTGCATCCTTGTGTCTGAAGCCAGAGTGTGCCGCAAAGTCCAAGTGTGCCACCTTATCCCATGCTACAAAATGTGGGGAAGGGAGTTTACTCAGTCATACTGACATTTCTTTTGAACACCGATTTTCCTTTTTGCATTACATGCTCCCATTACACATTTATTGTATTAGAAAGAGGGCAGGCATTAGGTTCATTAGTATAGGCCATCTTATTTTGACTAAGGACTGACTAGGACTGTATTTTCTTTTGTTTGATGGTCGAGAATACTCCCATCTTAGTTATAGGGCAAGATAGAAGTTTTCTAACCCTTTTTAAACCACCAATACAGGTTTTGAAACTTGCAGCTCATGTCAGTGTCTACTTGTGATATCATGCCTCCTTCACATCTGGTATACACCCCTTCTGGGTTTTGCAGATTACCTAGTATGCTCTCTTGCCAGGTATCTTGTGTTCCAAAGGTTCACTGCCTGATGTGCTTCTTTCATGAGTGCTTCTTGTCATGTTCTCCTTCTCATATTTTAAATGGGATTACCTGGTAAACTCCCCTACCAGTTATCCCCTTCTGGACTTTGTAGATCCCCTGGTATACTCTCCTGCAAGTTATCTTTTCTCCCAATGTCTTTTTCGTTCATATATTTTATCTGGATAACCTGGTGTACTCCCCTGCCAGAAATCCCCTTCTGGGTTTTGTATATCCCCTGGTACACTCTCTTGCCAGGTATCTTTCTCCCAAAAACATGCTGCCCGATGTGCTTCTTTCACCAGGACTTCCCACAAAGTTCTCTTTCAGTATAACACAGTTTTACTGCTTATACTTCATTTACTTTACTCACTACTTGTTCTTATTTTTCCCAAATTGACATCTCGGATATGGAGACTTGTACAGATTGTGCCTTTCAACTTCTTCATTAATGTTCACCTGCTGGTGATAATATTTACTCCAACTTTCCCCATATTGACTTCTCTTATGAGGACTTGTGTAAATTCTGTCTTTCTAATTAAGTGGTCGGTATTCAATATAAGTTTTCAATTGTTAATTTGCCTGCCGGCCTGCCCTGGAGTCCCAAACACCGTTGGGCAGAATCACCATTGTTTGATGGCGTTTCTGAATCATGGCACCTTGATGCAGCAAAGTTTTCAATGTGGGAAGGCTTCTCCTGCTTTGCAGACCCTCATTCAGTTCTCTTGCCAGCTCCACATTCACCAGCCGGCAGAACTGTTTCCGTTCAACAAGACCACATCTCCAACTGCCTTGCTCCTGCTGCCGGCTTTTCAGCGGTCCTCGTAGCGTCTGCTGGGCTTCTCCTGTTCTCCCGTCTCTCCGGTAAGTTATGCTCACAAGAGGTTACTTGGATGTGCATGCCTCTCTCAGCAAGGCCCATTACTGTGTGTCTGCTATGGCCTTAGGCTCTGCTTCCCACTTCACCCGCTCTGCATCTCTGGTTTCCCCACTGGTCAATCGAAAGGGTTTGCCATGTTTAAATGTCTCACACAGCTTATTTCCATTGTGACAACTTATCTGCACGTTTAGCTTGGTGTTTCCTTGAATCCACATTTACTCCTTATTCCTCCTTCCTCTTTCTCGTCTCAGTACTTGAGACTTTATGGGAGTTGGAGTCCATAGAAGTTTTAGATCTTTTAAAAAGTGATTTTTTTAAAATCCTTTTTTAAAACAAAACACCTGAGACAGGAGATGTTAAGCGAGTATTATGTGTACATGAAGTATGAATGGTATTCTTCTCAGATTGTTTTGCAAGAATGGGTTTTGGGGTCTTACAATGAGAATTATAAAGTAACAACAAGCCATCAGGAATCTACGAATCATAGGGTCTTCTTTGTTTAGAAGGGAAGAATACTGTCTCTCTCCTGATGGTGTCACCACATCTCCCCTGATAGCCATTCCCTCCTATGTGATCCTTCCTCATAATACCACCCCCAATGACAGGATCAGGTAGCGGCTGCTCTCCCCTGGGAGGAGATCTTGGGATGGGGCTCAGTGATTACTCCACAGGATTCATCACACTGGGAAGTATTACCTGAAATCTGTGAGGGGCTATGCCGATTCTGTGCCAGAAAAGGAAAAGCCAAAAGTGAGAATACAAGCCCCAATAAAAGTGGTGTTGCTTCTCTCTGGGAAACCTTACTCGAATAGCAACACTGCTCATTATTGTTGCAGAAAAAAAAAGTGAATTGAACGGTTTACGATTTGGGGAAAATATTGACTACACTGTCTGACAAGTGGCAATGCTCTTATGGAACTCTATATTGCTGTTGAGAAATGGCTATATTTTATTTTGAATGATTATGTGTGTTCTATATATAAGCAAGATCTTTACAGACAGATACACTGTTTCCCCTTTTTGCAGACAAGCTGCCCGTGATTGTACAACATTGGTTTTGATTCTTCATTAAATAAAACACCAAATACAGTCTGTTGTCCCAGAATTGATTAGGGAATTGTGAAAATAGGGGGCATTACATTCAGGTGGTTGACACCTTAGCAGAATCCAAGATATATATAGACAAGCTACAAACTTAAGGGCTATAAAGGAACATAAAACAGTGGAATAACCAAGACTACCAAGGAAAGAAACAAAACAATACAATTTAGTTATGGTTCCATAATCCCCCAATTTGCTCTTTATGAAGAACCACTCACTTTATTATGTGTTCAGTCCATTTTTCCTAAACTTGTTTAAGGCATGGCATGCTCAATCTGGCAAATGTGTTTCCATGAATGACATCTAGTTGGGGAGATTCAATCTGCCCTGGACTGAAGGGGTGTTGAAACTGTTCCAGAGGGAGTTATGAACCTCCTGTGGAGGGTTGAAAGAAAGCAAGATGTGTTTGACAAATACTGCAACAATATGCACAAACTATTGTAGGGCATTCATCTTGGATGGTACACAATTTTGGCACACACCTAGTGTGTGATAAAGGCCTAAATGGGTTGAGAGGGAGCAGGAGTGAGCAAAGCCCTTTACCTTAGCGTGACTTCTGACAATGGAGCGCTTGATGAACTGTTGGACGCTAATTCTGTCCATCAAGGTTTCAGTGAGGAATTAGTACGATTTTATGGTGCTGCTTAATTTTAGTTGAAAACTACATCTGAGGTTTTCTACGTGAGGCAATCTCACACTGAATTTAAGCAATACAAACTATTTTGAAGGTCGTGGATTTCAGTGTATATCCTAAAGATAGAGGATGTTTCATCTACCAGTATAGCTGAATTTTGGAATAATTAAAATGTCAATACAATTTGCTAGACAGATAAAGAAAAGACAATGGATTTTAAACTGGTTATTGGGGACACAAAATGAACAGATATTCCCAGTGCTCTCTAAATTCCTGTGTGGTGGCATGTGGAAGGAAGAGCAAATGTAAACACATTTTATACTACACAATGGAATGCGTTTTAGTGTAGCAATAACACCCGTGGGTGGGGGCAAGGGTACTTTGCAACGAGGATTTAAATAGAACTTTGTAACGAGGTCCACGGAAAGAAACAAAAAAATAAGTAAGAGGAACAGAAAGAAATAATACAGCAGAGCCTTGAACAGCACTGCGAGCGGCCTCAGCCCCAAAGGTGCCTAGTGCGTGAGAGAGTTTGGACGGCAGCAACGAGGGGCACCTGTGGTGGGGGGTATGTTAAGGGTGCCTGCCAGGAAAGTGCGCATTGTCCCTCCATACTAATTAAAGGACAATCGACACAGAGACGTTAATTCGGCAAAGAGTGGGCTAATGCCGGCACAATATGTGAGAGAACGGTGCACATTGACAGCGCAGTGTTTGGGACTGCGTGTCAGTTCATGGAATAAGGCTACTAGAGAGAGGAAGTAACGGACGTACCTTTCGTCTCAGCTGCCTGTATAAAGAGAATTGGGCCAGTGATTCTGGCTGGGAGCACTGTCAATTACGGAACCAAAGGAGTTGTGATGACATCATCTAATTATGCAACGGCAGCAGCATTGTTGAGATGTTTCTCGCACATTGAGGGTGTCCTTTGCTCTAACGAACAGTATGCTGGACTGTTGGGGAAGCGCAGGATCAGCGCTGATGGTGGCACATCAAGTAAAGTAACTAATACCAATGGATGCGCATCGAAAGATCAAACGCGTATCTGCTGGAAACATCCACCAGCCCCTTCATCTGGCCAGGTCTCATCAACTGCCAATCTCGAATCCAGAGAGACGAACATTTTGTGTTGAGGTCCAGTGTGTTTCAGAATGGCCGGGTGGGTCCTTAGTGTGTGGTCCCGAGTGTGATTATTGGGTGCAGCGCGGTTGAGGATGGCCGGGTGGGTCCTCAATGTGATTAGTGTGGTGCTGCAGTGAGGATATTTTGTGTTGAGGTGCCGTGTGTTTCAGGATGGCCGGGTGGGTCCTGGTGTGATTATTAGGTGCAGTGTGTTCCAGGATGGCCGGGAGGGTCCTGAGTGTGATTATTGAGGTGTAATTAGTGGGTTAGTGTTATGTATGAGGGTGTGGTGAGTATGTGGTTGGAGTTGTGTCGGTTATGAGAGGTGGTTTGGAGGCAGTCTCCATGTGTGAATCCAGCTGCAGAGCCAGCATGTGTATGATGGTATGGTTGGGATCCATGTGTATATTGCTGCAGTGTAGATGGGATGTGTTGGGTGGAAGCTTGGGAAGCTTCTTAAAGGTGATATGGAACTTGGGTATGTTACTTGAGGTTGATTTAAATTGAAGGCTTCTGAGGCTCTGTTTTGAGTATGGTTTTGAATGTTTTAAGGAGGAAGATATGTTATATTCTAACTAGGGTTGTATTAGTCAGTGAGGTAGGTTTGGAATGTTGGTGTTGGTGGAATGTTCCTCGCTCTGGATTCGAGATTGGCAGTTGATGAGACCTGGCCAGAGTGAGGGGCTGGTGGAGGTTTTCCTTCCCTATGAACTTACTTCCTTTAATATACTTATGGTTAGCTAATGTAAAGTGAACCTAAGTAAACGATTCCTTGCAGCTTGTGTCCGGTCACAATCTGTTCAATAACAGATTTATCACAATGTACAATATGCTAAACCGATGTTCAATGTATCATACTCTGAGCTTCCATATACCGTACACGTATAATTGTATACATTTACATGATCAAGCTCGCCAGTTTGGTAAGAAAAAAAAAGGCCCTCAATTTAAAGAAATTCTATATGAACAGGTTTGTTGTTGGTGGACAAAAGTATTCCTGCATAAAACATCCAAGGGATGATGGGTCAGTTAGAGGGTATAGGGCAGGCTTCGGCGAGCCAGCCTCGCTCGTTCACCAAGTGTCCGCTCCCTGGCAACCAGACCAGATGGATCCAGGGTAGATGGGCACATGCTGTGCACTAGGCAGGCTGATGCCGAAATACATTTTGCAAACTTCATTGCAGTAGACCCATGCACTGGTTGCATCGTGCATTATGGCCTTGCATTGTAATTTGCAACTATACTTGCCGCTAGGTGCATAGCAGCAATATGTTGGGTTAAGTTTGATACCAGAGACCTAAGCAAAGAACAGCGTATTAGCGTTGGGTAGATAAAATGCCTTTAATAAGAATCAGTGAAAAAAGGAACCAGTTAATAGAATCAAAACACAAGATATGACTAATATATCCTACAGAAACAAATTAAATAGAAGAAAAAACACAAAATATTCTAATTATATAATCAACATCTGGAAGGAAAATGAAAAATAACACCTGTACAAAATTATCTTTTGCGGTCCATCATCCGTCCATCCCATCTGCACCATCTTTTTCTTGAAATGCAGCGTCTTCTGAATTGCTCCCTCATATCGTTCCTCCAAAGTCTGAAAGTAAATGTTCTCTCTACTGAAGACAGGGTCACCGTGGACCAAGGTCTCTGAAATGGAACACATAACAAGGAGACGATTAATGAAGACGAAAAGCGCACAACTCCATAGCTGCCAGCAGGAATTCAACAGTGTTAACTTGCTAGCACAATTACTTTTCTGAATCTTAAGTAGATGTCCCATGTACAAGGTTATGTGACAACTGGAAATTGCATTTCTATTCCCTTTCCTGAAATATTAAAAGTTAATACGATGTGCGTCAATTGCCCCGGAAGGTTTATGGTTCATATTTCTGAATGATTAATTATATAGGCTTTCTGTTCTGATTAGTGATTACATACAAATCATTTGCATATTTAAATTGGCATATTTTGTATGTGAGGATTAATTGTGGCGAGAATGTGACAACCACCATTGCAATGATTAAATACTCAGATGACATTTTTAGAGGAGTTAAAGTAGGAGGGTGAAAAGTAGGTTGTCATGGGCAGTAGCGAGTAATTAAGCATAGGTTTTTAGCATACGAGTCTGAAATTTTTTGACATCATATTGTGTTGAAAGGTTTTTGTCATGGTGAATTATGTACAACTTTTTTTTGTTTAATGATTTTTTATTGATTATTTAATAATAATAACAATGACAAATGATTATATCAATCTAGCAGTAGGTATATCATAAACAAAAAGTGGTGAAGATAAGAATGCATAGTGGTAACATTTAGCAGAAACCATCTAGTAATGAGAGAATAATAACAGTGCACTATGCATACAGAAGTCAACAAGATTAATGACCCAATCATCATATGAAGATTATGATGGGACAAACGAGGGGTAGACAAACTAAGGACAAACGGAGAGTGGAGGGAGAGGGAACCATTCAAAACAGTCAAAATTGGGTAAATGTTATAATTATACACATGTAATCATTAATTTGAAGCAATGAAACGGTTTATATTCATGAACCATGATTGGACATATTGTGATAAGTGAGATGCTCAGTAAAAAGAAAAAAAGAAAATAAAAAAAAAGACCATTTTACATATTGTTTGGATCTAGCATTAAGACGTACTGCCATGCAGTGTTCCAATTTGTGAATCTGACATACATTGTTCCAACAACCTTTAACAGAGTCTTTCCAGTTGGCTGTGAGCTTAATAGCAATAGGTAAATCAGATAGACCATGGGCGGGGTGTGGTTTCTTACTACTTTAAAGGGCTATGCTCCCCAGGATTATGTTCGAAAAAATGTTAGGGGAGGATTGACCTTAAAAATGATGTTCAAGAGAGACCATACCTCTCGTCAGAATGATTGAATAAAGGGGCACTGAAAGAACCTATGAATATAGGACCCACAGATATTACCAAGAGTCCAGCACTTTCCATCAGTTCCACATTTGGTTTTCAACAGGCGCATTGGGGTTATAAAGGCCCTGTGCAGAAAGAAAAGTATATTTTGCAAAATGTTGGCAGAAGCAGAGACAGTTTTGACCTTAGTGCAGAGTAATTCCCATGTTTTGTCATCAAATCCTTTCCCACAATCAGTTTCCCATTGGGCTTGGATAGACCATCTATCAGAAGGAGAATCTTTGGTACCTAATCATTTATAGAATTGAGCTGCTTTGATATTGAGAGCAGAAGTCATGAACATAATTCTTGTAGGGTTGGGAATAAACTCATTCTGAGTGAAGTGAAGAAAACTATTAAGGCACACGTTAACTAATTATTTTTTTTTTAAAAAACTAAGGAGGGTAAGGAAAATCAATTTTTCCATTCTTAGAAGGATTCCCAGCCAGTAGTGCGATAGATTTAATGAATGAATCTAATACCGTTGCTAATCCAGGACTTCCTATAACGAGTCTTATTGTTGAATGTAATAGGTTTGTTATTCCATAGAAATGGGGAGCATTTGAAGGTAGTAGAGAATGATGGGTGAAAGCATCTTAATAGTTTGAAGATGCCCCACCAAGAGATATATAGGGGAGACCAGCAAGAGGTAAGTTCCTTGAGTCTAAGAAGAAGAGATGAAGAGAGTTTATTTTTATAGTACTTGTAGTGGAAGAGGTAAGAATAGGCCTAACTATTGAAATGAGTTGTCACACCATTTAAAGCCGAACATATATCAATTTCATGTTTGCGGCAAAATGAGTTCAGAGGTAAGATCTCTGATTTGCCCCGATTTAATTTATAACCAGAGGCTAAAGAGAAATCATTGAGGACTGACAAAAGGCATGGGATATGATTTTTTTAAAACATTTTTTTTAGGGGAATAAGAATGTCGTTGACGTATGCTGCAATTCTGAATTCATGTTTACCACAAGTTACACCTGGAATTTGAGAGTCAGTTCTTATGCGTTTTAATAAAGGCTCAAGAGATAAAACATATAAATGGGAGCGAGAGGGCAGCCCTGTCTTGTGCCCCTTTTAAAGGGGAAGAAAGAGGATGATTGACCATTAATAAAGAAAGAAGATTTGGGATTGGGTATAGAAGTTTGACCAGCGAGATGAAGCCCTCTCCGCAGCCATGCCAGCGTAAAGATTGGAACAAGAATTCCCAGCTTACCCGATCGAAAGCTTTTTCAGCTTCAAGCAGTATGGCGGCATAACCTTGTTCATGTGTTTTGTCTTTCGCTATAAAATGATGGCGACCAGTAAGAGTCTTGTATTTGAGGAGATGTTTCTCCCTTTTACATAACAAACTTGGTCTGATTTAATTAGTTTAGGGAGGTAGGATTCAATTCTGTTAGCAAGTATCCTTGCAAATATCTTACCCTCAATGTTTATTAGGGAAATGGGTCTATCATTTTTTAGGAAGGTCAGAGTCTTTTAGAGCTTTAGGGAAGAGAATCAAGGTGGCTTTGGCAAATGACCCAGATGAAGAGTTTTTGTTAGCGAACTAGGTAAAGAGTGATTTGAGTTTAGGGGATATAATATTGGAAAAGCGATGAAGGAACTCAGGAGAAAGGCCATCAGGACCAGGTGTTTCGAGATCCTTAGTTGCCTGAATGATTTCTTGGGTGAATATTTCTGATTCAAGGCTGCTAAGATCTACCTGGGGATATGAATCTCTCAATGTTTTGGAAGAAAGAGCAGGTTGTCTAGAGTGATGGTGGTGTCTGGGGAGTAAAGGTGAGAGTAAAAGTTTTTGAAGACATCTAGAATCTCATTAGAGCTAGTAATGGTAGTGCCCACACTGTTCTTAATGTGTAAGATGAAGGTTTTCTCTTTGAGGAATTTGAGATAGGAAGCAAGAGCCTTCCCTGCTTTATTAGAAGTTTGGTATATTTTCGATTTGAATTTTAAGATGGTATTAGAAGTGTTAGGGATAATTCTCCAGAATGGCTAATTTCCCTTACCTACTGAGTCCCTCAGCAGCTTTTCTGGATTTCTAGGATTTATTTTTTCATCTGGTAAGAGCGTGAGCCTTTTTTCCCACTCTTACATGTGTTTTGCTGTGTGTGTTTAACATTTTCTTGTGTTCATAGACTGTGGAGCCTCACCTACTCCATACGCATCATCTTTTTACTGTGTGTTACACAGCACCTTCAGTGCAGTGACACAGGGTTATCTTTTAGACTTCCCAACTCCGACTCCATTTTCTGGGGCTGACTACTGTCTCCAAGAACATATAAAGTTGCCATTAACTTTATTAGCCTCTGTAAAACCACAGACCCAGTACAACATATCTTCCATAGATTACTGGAAAGGGCTACTAGTTATCCCTTTGTGTCTGTTTCTTTTGCAGCATTGTTTCGCTCCCTTTTCATTAAGACTTGGCTGGTGGCAGTGGTATCCACCATATTTTTTCTACTGCGGTTATATTACATAGACTTGGTATTGTTTTAGGCTATCTTGGTAGCCTCAAACTTAAACCCGCCGGACCATATTAACTTTAATTTGGTTCCGGCTGGGGGTATTGGCCATTTCTTTTTGTAAAAGTCTTTGTGTTTTACTCTGCGCGCCCAACCAGGTTTGGTTCCTTTGTTCACCGTCTTTTCGCGGGCTTCTACACAGAAGCCCTCCTTAGGCGCCTGTATGTCTGGGGGGGACAGGATGTGAGGGAGGTGTTTAGGACTCCCTGCAGAGGGTCTCCTTGGAGACCCATGTTGCACTCTGATCTGATTAGCTGGGGTGACTGTCCCGGCGGGACAGCCACCCTGCTTTGTGATTGACAGCCAGGCTGTGTGAATGGGGGAAAACGGCATAAAAAGCAGGTCTGTGGGTCTGGAAACGCAGAGTCGCCACTGGACCGAGAGAACCGAAGGAGCTGACAGAAGATAACCCCTACAACGACTGAACCTCCTGGTGAAGCCCTGCTGCAGGTCCGAATCTTAATACTCCAACGACAGGGAAGATCTGCAAAGAATCTTGAGCTGGTGAGAACAACCAGTTCACCAAACTGCTTGTTAGGCCTCCCTTCTCTCGTCGAATTTGCTGTACAGAGCTACAGTGAACCAGATAGCCAGGATGAACGGACCCTGCCTGCGTTTTAAGCAGCGCACCTTTTATTCGTTGCTTTGCTCTGCTGCTGGTTTCTTCCCTGGGCAGTGCAGCACCCTCCAGTCTTCCTACTTCGTGTCAGTCCAACAGTCGCTTCAGGAACCGTGAGCCTGCACGACCTGCCAGGAACGTCCGCCTCAGAAACCGCTGCTTCTCCATTTTAAGGTACTGTTCGAATTCGGTTGTTCGTTTCGTCCAGCCGCGGTGAAGGTGTGTGAAACCTTTCGTCAAACCGAGGGCTTGTCCTTCTCCATTCTTTAAGCTAACTTTTCTACTGACCAACTTCGTTCTGAACTCTTGGCAAAGACTTAACCGCGAACTACCCTGAACTGTGTGATCTTGAGCAAAAGACTTTTGTCCTATTGACTTTGGCCCTAAGCCTTTTTGATTCGATTCCCTCACTGTAGTTCCCTTTTCTAGATTGCCCTGCTTACTTAGTTGTTGGAGTTACTCAATTTTTGCATAACATTGTCTTTCACTACCTTTTAAATTACTGGAGTGCCATTTTGCTCACACTTCATTTTCATCCTAACTTGTCCAGAATCTATTGGGTGTGGTGTAGTGTATTAAGAGTGTGATTTTTCAACTGCTTTACTTTAGTGAACTGTTTTATAACTGATGTGTAAATAAATGTATATTCTTTTACTCAGAAACCTTGAGTCAGTGTTTGATTGAATCATAGTAATTGCTGTCCTTTGTGCAACTATTGATACTGCTCACTTGCTCTTGAGATACGTCTGGCTGCTCAGCCATCGCTACCACTTTACTGTGTAGTACAGGCTTGTACCAAAGGTGAATGTGTACGGTAACTTGTAGTCTTAATTGTGTGTGGGGTTCCCAAAGGGTACTGCATATAATTCTGCCTAACAAGAAGCAAGTTCAGTAAGTTATTAATTTGCGTATGCAAAGATAAGACTTGACAAAGTTTAGATTGAGAGGGGGATTGGTAGTATATTTTCTCAGTTTTAGAGAGTTCCAGAAATAATTCATCCAATACCTTTTTGTGTTCTTTTTTCTTTCTGCTAACCTACTGAATAATATGCCCTCTCAATCCTGCTTTAAACGCATCCCAGTTGTTACCCGTAGATGTATCTTCATCTTTATTGTCAAGAAAGAACTGTTTCTGAAAACTGGTAAATGACTTAATAAACTGATCATCTTGTAATAGTGTATTATTGAAGCACCATCTGCATAAATGTTCACTAATATTAAGAAAGTCAAAAGGTAGTAACGACAGGGGCGTGATCAGAAATCACAAAGTTGGAAATACGAGAATCAAGAACAGTGTGTGACACTGATTTGGTGACAAAGATGTAATCTAGACGTGAGAGGGAATCATGGGCAGTGAGTGAAATGTGAAGTTAAAGTCTGTGCGGTGCAAGAGTCTTAAGTATCGGCTAAACTAGTCTCTGAGATGCAGCAGGTAAATGCGTCATGGGACTAGGATCTTCGTAAGATGCATTTGGATCTCCTGTCCATAAATGGTGCAAGAACATTATTAACCCTTTAAGTGCCAAAGACGAGATATCTCGTACCTGGAAGTGCATGCACAGTGCAAAGGACGAGATAGCTCGTCCTTTTTGGCACCTTGTTTAGCGTGATCCCTGCAAAGCAGGGATCACACAAAACTGTAATCCAACCCCGGGCTATGTGAGGGGGGAGGTCCCCCCTCACTGCCAGGGGGCTGGATTACCTTCAGTTTCATGTCGGCGTGCGTAAAGCACGTCGGCGTGAAACTGAAAGTAATTTTCACCGCAGCAGCCATTTCGGGCTGCTGCGGTGAAAACACAAGGTTAGTCTCCACCTTTCTCCCCCTCGATCTCCGGCTGCATTTCAAGCTGGAGATCGAGGGAGGTGTCGTTGGAAAGGGGAGATTATCCCCTTTCTAACGATACCCTGTGTGACATCAATACTGCCCGCGAATCGGGCGCAGGGCGCTCGATGAATGGGCAGCAATGCCCAGTGGACCACCAGGGAAACGTTTGTGACGTGGAGGGAGGGGGGCTGCTTACAGTAAGCAGCCCTCTCCCCCCGGCCTCCAAAGCATGGGAGCCCATATATAAAGACCCCTGGGGGCAGACAGGTGACCATCTGCCCCCAGGGGTGGGGGCATAAAAAAATTATAATATATCGGGGGAAAAAAAGTGATGGCAGGGGGAGGGGGCTTTGGGGGCCCTAGCCACCAGGGATTTTTTCAGAAAGGGTGTCCTTGGAGGGGAGATTCTCCCCTTTCCAAGGACACCCTGTGTGAAAGCATTTCTGCCCGTGGATTGGGCGCAGGGTGCTCAATGTGCAGGCAGCAATGGCCACTAGACACCAGGGATGCCTTTGAATGCGGGGGGGGGGGGAGTTGGGGGCTGCTTACAGTAAGCAGCCCTCGCCCCCCCGGCCCCCAAAGCATGGGGGCACATATGTGTACAACCCTGGGGGCAGATGGCTGATCGTCTGCCCCAGGGAAGGGGGCAAAAAAAGGATTTTTTTGCCCCTGAAATGGTGGTGGCCCTCCCTCTCCCACACCAAGTGGAAAGGGGGGCACACCCCTTGTAGCCCTCCCTGGGGGCAGATTTATGACCCCAGGAAGGATTACATCAGGTGGCCCCCCATTCAATTGGGGAGGGGGGGCACCAGGAATAAGTGTGCAGGCCCCCCAAAGGATGGGGCCTGCAGGTTAGGGCCCCCTGGGGGCAGATGACTGATCATCTGCCCCCAGGGAAGGGGGCAAAATAAAAAAAAAAGAAAATTAAAACAAAAAAGGGGGAATTTTGGGTGGGAGTGGGGGGGCCTTCAGGGATATATTTTTACAGAAAAGGGGGGTGGCCCTCTCCCCCTCACCCCGAGGGGAAATGGGGGCACCCCTTGTAGCCCTCCCTGGGGGCAGATATCTGCTCCTAGGAAGGGGCATCTGACCCCAGGGAGGGCTGCATGAGATGCCCCCCTCATCTGCCCCCAGGGAGGGCTAAATGAGATGCCCCCCCTTGCATTTGGTGTGGGGGGGTAGAGGGTCACCCCCCATTACATTAGAAAATTACCTGACAGTTTAGGGTGCCCCTAAACCCGCCCTTAAGTGTAGTGTACCATTTTCCATTTTTTTCTTTGTTTACGAAACTTGCCTTGGCGCAGAGGGTCACATTTGTGTGCCAATCTGGCCCCTGGGGGCCCAAACCTTACTGCCCCACCCACTGGGGGGCCTGTCCCACCATTTTTGGGGGTCCTCTCCCCCCACCCCAAATGGAGGGGGGGTGTACCTCACGAAGCCGTTTGTAGGAGGCCCAGGGAGGCCTGCATGAGGTGCTCCCGCCACCCATTTGGGGTGAGGGGGGAGAGGGCCCCCAAAAATGGTGGGGCAGGCCCCCCAGTGGGTGGGGCAGTAAGGTTTGGGCACCCCAGGGCCAGATTGGCACACCAATGTGCCTCTCTGCACGAAGGGGAGTTGGGTTACCAAAGGAAAAAAGTGAAAATGGTGGAATGCGTATTGTGGGGGGGGTGGCGGCCGGTGGGGCAACCCAAAGGGTCGGGGAATTTTCTAATGGAATGGGGCGTTGACCCCCCCCACCCGCAATGGTGTGGGTGCCATGTCATGCAGCCCTCCCCCTGGGACCAGATATCTGCTCCTAGGAACGGACGCCTGAGCCCAGGGAGGAGTGCAGGACAGCCCCCCTTATCTGCCCCTGGGAGGGCTACATGAGATGGGCCGCCCCTCCAATTGGGGTTCGGGTGGAGAGGTGCACCCCCTTCTTCACGTTTCAAAATTCCACAGCACTGTTGGGTGGCCCCTCCGACCCTGCTAAAGGGCAGCCTGCCATTTTGAATTATTTTCTTTGTTTACTATACCTGCCTTGGCGCAGAGGGGCACATTGGTGTGCCAATCTGACGCCGGGGTGCCCAAACCTTACTGCCCCAACCACTGGGGGCCTGTCCCATCATTTATGGGGGCCCTCTCCCCCCCACCTCAAATGGAGGGGTGGTGTACCTCACGCAGCCGTTTGTAGGAGGCCCAGGGAGGCCCAGGGAGGTGCCCCCGCCACCCATTTGGGGTGAGGGGGGAGAGGGCCCCCAAAAATGGTGGGACAGGCCACCCAGTGGGTGGGGCAGTAAGGTTTGGGCACCCGAGGGCCAGATTGGCACATCAATGTGCCTCTCTGCACCAAGGGGAGTTGGGTTACCAAAGGAAAAAAGTGGAAAAGGAGGAGCGCTTTTTAGGGGGGGGGGGACAATGGGGCAACCCAAAGGGTTGGGGAATTTTCTAATGGGATGGGGCGTTGACCCCCTCCCCCGCCACCCGCAATGGAGTGGGTGCCATGTCATGCAGCCCTCCCTGGGACCAGACATCTGCTCCTAGGAACAGATGCCTGAGCCCAAGGATTAGTGCAGGACAGCCCCCCCCTTATCTGGCCCTGGGGAAGGCTACATGAGATGGGCCGCCCCTCCAATTGGGGTGGGGGTGGAGAGGTGCACCCCCCTTCACGTTAGAAAATTCCACAGCGGTGTAGGGGGCCCCTGTGCCTCCGCTAAAGGGCAGCATGCCATTTTGAATTGTGTTCTTTGTTTACTATACCTGCCTTGGCGCAGAGGGGCACATTGGTGTGCCAATCTGGCACCGGGGTGCCCAATCCTTACTGCCCCACCCACTGGGGGGCCTGTCCAACCATTTCTGGGTGCCCTTCCCCCCACCCCAAATGGAGGGGGGTGTACCTCACGCAGCCGTTTGTAGGAGGCCCTGGGAGGCCTGCATGAGGTGCCCCCGCCACCCATTTGGGGTGAGGGGGGGAGAGGGCCCCCAAAAATGGTGGGACAGGCCCCCCAGTGGGTGGGGCAGTAAGGTTTGGGCTCCCCGGGGCCAGATTGGCACATCAATGTGCCTCTCTGCACCAAGGGGAGTTGGCTTCCCAAAGGAAAAAAGTGAAAATGGTGGAACGCTTTTTAGGGGGGGCGATGGGGCACCCCAAAGGGTCTGGATTTTTCTAATGGGATGGGGCGTTGGCCCCCCTTGTCCCTCACCCACAATGGAGTGGGTACCATGTCATGCAGCCCTCCCTGGGACCAGATATCTGCTCCTAGGAACGGACGCCTGACCCCAGGGAGGAGTACAGGACAGCCCCCCCCCCCCTTATCTGCCCCCGGGGAGGGCTACATTTTGCTGGTGTGACAGTAGGTAACACATGTTTTTTGTTTTGTTTACAGCTTTTTCTACCAGAGCAGCTGCAACGTTATGCAAGTACTGTTTTTTATTATTCTATGGTTAGGGCCCACTGTCAGTGGGGTGGGTGAGACTGGGGCTGGATTGTTGGTGGTGTGGGTGGGAATGGCCCGTCTGGGAAGATCACCTCCAACTGTCCTGGAGTTGCGGTTGGGCTGCATTACAGCTTTTCCATTCAGGGAGGTATTGGCACACTGCCGAGACTCCCCACCAACGCAGGGCAGCCAGGGCTCCAGCAAAGTTGGCGGTAATATCCCTGGCCTTGGGCACCCTTCTCCCATGTGGGTCTTTGCTGGCGGTTCTGGGTAATAGATTCTGGGCCGATTTGCGTAAGTCAGACCTCTGTGAATTCCCACGGTGTCCTCCTTTGGGAAATGCATGGGGTTCCCCGTTTTCCTTGCTGGCTTCGACACCCTAGGCCCAAATCTGTAGGTTGCCCACATGAACAAAATGGTCAGTGTCGAAAGGCTTGGGGTTACTAGTGGGTTACCCTTTTCCTTTTGCGCCGCCGGTAGGTGCACCCACACATGTGAGGTACCGTTTTCATCAGGACACGTGTGGGGATGCGGGAAGGTATGCCATGTGTTGTTGGCGGGGTGTTTCGGTGGGTGGCCAGAGCGAAACATCTGAGAATTGTCTTAATTTCCAGCCAATTTGAAAGACATTTCCCTGTGTCCACTCACCGAAACACGTCTGCTAACCCCAAGCCTTTCGCCGCAGCACAATTTGCTCATGTGGACAACCTACAGATTTGGCTCTAGGGTGTCGAAGCCAGCAAGGAAAACAGGGAACCCCATGCATTTCCCAAAAGAGTTCACCCGTGGGATTGCACAGAGGTCTCACTTGCGCGAAGCGGCCCAGAATTTATTACCCAGAATCCCGGACAAAGTGAACATTGTGTTTTTTCCCCACCAAATATCACACTTTGTCGAGGATTGTGGCTAATAAAAACTGGGGATATTTGCACAAGGCAGAGCTCTGTGGATTCCCACGGGTGTCCTTTTTTCGGAAATGCATGGGGTTCCCTGTTTTCCTTTGTGGCTTGGACACCCGAGGCCCATATCTGTATGGTGTGCCGGTCGGCAGAGAGTCTCAAATTCAGGTGTCAAAACAGACTTGGGGTTACTTGTGTTTTAGGCTTTCCCCTTGGCGCCCAGTAGGTGCACCCATACATGTGAGGGACCGTTTTCATCGGGACACCTGTGGGAACGTGGGAAGGTATAACATTTGTTGTGTTTGTGTGGTTTACATAAAGTTTTGACCCATTTGCTGGTGCTCTTTGTCACACAACCCTTTCATTTCCCAAATGTGACCTACATTTAGTCGCTGCTTTAGCCACCATACACTTTTGTAACCTGCACAAGTTACCTACTCTTGAAAAGGTCTGCCTGTGGTCTTTCAAAAAATGTATGCTTGCCATTCCTCCCCACATTGGTTTTCCCGATTTACACATGCTAAGTGCGTCTGTTCAGGCCATGAGCATAAAACTCCGGTGTACCATGGCTCAGTGTTTGGATTGTGGTATTGCTTGTTTTGTAAAACACTACAAAAAATGTGTGCTTTCCTAACTGCAAGAGTCGGGGGAATGTAGCGTAGCATTGCTTTTCTCAAAATTCATAGAAGCCATTGCCGTACCAAGTCAAGCATGTCCAACACATACCTTTTTTTCGGTCCATTTCCCACTTTTCCCCCAATCTATGGCATTTTCCCCTACCTAGTTGTTGCCTGACCTACGCAAATCCCCCCTTCCTAAACTTGGAATTTTGTCTACTTTTCAGAAATATATGCCTTTCTGTCCTCCAATTAGGCTTTCCTACCCTTTTCTTCCATTCCGTCCATGCATGTCCAATTGGCAAAAATGGCCAAAATCGCCTACCTCTCACAAAACAGTTGATAACCACATCAAAATATTTTTTTTTTGTTTCTAATCAACCTGTTCTTGAAAGCCAGGAAATTGGGGAATTCAGCACAGCAAACCATTTGTTCCTAGCTCTTACAAGGAAAGAACCACAGGCTTCTTTGTACATCATTGTATTGGCATTTTTTGAAAAAAACCCAACATTTTCGCCCTTTTTGCTTATTTTCTCTCACCCCCCTACAGCAATCTACGATTCCTGGGTAGCGTTACGACCGCGTACATGTGGGAAAAAAAAGGAGCCAAATTTGGCCAAGATCTCTCATGTAACAAAAAAAGTTACAAGGCTTTGAATGGCCACATACCGAAATCACCAAAAAAGGACCTGGCACTGGGGGGAAATACCCATGGCACTTAAAGAGTTAAAGTCACCACAGACCACAAGGTTAATGAGGTCAAATTGTAAGATGTTTTGTTTCACTGAGTCCCAAAAATTGGGCTCTGGCACAGTGGGACCATAAATCTTCTTAATAGATATAACATTAGCCCCAATCTGTAGTTTAACCCACCGATTATTATCAATATTTTGATAATCTTGTAGGGGAGGCTCTTACTAATGAGTATGGCAACACCATTTTTCTTTGCTGGGGCAGGTCTGGCAATTATATCTTGGACCCACAGAGATTTCAGTTTCATTGATTCGACCATAGACAGGTGGGTCTCCTACATACAGGCAACAAAGGGGCCAGATCTTTTGAGATGTGAGAAAACTTTAAACCACTTAATTGGGTTGTTAATCCCTTTCACGTTCCAGGATATGCATTTAAAAGTACCTATTATCAACTATTGATGCTAGTAAATATGAACAATACATGTTAGACATAGATATGGAGTAAAGAAAATACCCGTCATAGAATGATAATGCAAAAAATAAACATATAATATGTCATGGCTTGTGTAATGTGCCATTTGAGAATGAGTTTGACACATAAGGGAAATACATAAGGGAGGTGGGGAGACAAATGAACATGACATTTGTATGACATGACAGAAAAATAAGAAATGTAGATCAAGAAAGAAGAAAAAGAGAAGTGATGACAAATAGAAAAAAATATAGGTGTCAGGTAAAAACAGAAAGCTGAACCAAGCGAAGTTGAGGGCTAGTTGACCCCTGGCTGGACTTCAAAATGAGTCCTGCAGGTTGGAAGGCACATGAACCACAACAACCATGCCGCAGACTATATCAAAAGTAATTAAATGTAAAGTTAATGACCGCAGCAAAAAATAGGAACAGTACCATGATGAGGTATGCTCGACTGAGTGGAGAGTCAGGTGGTAGAAGTAGATGGCATGGGTGGAGTAGAAGTATCCATGCTATCGGCCTTGAGGGATCTTATGAAGGATTTGAGGTCCACAGGATCATCGAAAACAGACGTTCTTCCATTATGTGTGAATTTGAAGGAGCAGGGATAGAAAAGGCCATATCTGATGTTGAGTTGCTTAAGAACAGGACGATAGAAGAGGAATTCCTTTCGCCGCTAAGCCGTATTCCGAGCAACATCCTGCAAAATGTAAATCCTGCTGCCTTGCCAGATAAGAATGCGTTTTTCTTTAGCTTTGGAAATGATAAACTGCAGCTTTGTATATTCGAGTAATAAAAAAAAAATGAGTGCGTGGCATGGGATGAGGATCATGAGCAGATTTTAGAGGCCCAATTCTGTGTGCCCGTTGAATAGTGAGGACAATGTCTGTGTGGAGAAGGGGGGAAAGCATTTTCTGTAGAAACAAGATGGCCTCCTTTCCTTCGCATGCTTCGGGAAGGCCCGAGATACAGGGGTTATTCCTTGTAGCTTGATTTTCCAGTTCTTTTTTGTGCTTCCGAAGTTCTTTGACGGTACTTTCAAGTGCTGTCACACTAGGAGAGAGATCTTCCACAATTTGTACTCTTTTTTTCCACCTCCTCCATTCTATTTTCAAATGCGCACCATCGGTCATCGAGTTGTTGTAATTTTGAATTGGTAGTTTCAATAAAGAGCTTTAAAGAACTTATCTCCTGTAGTAATAATTCCATACTGGGGTTTGCTGAGTTAGATGGAGAATGAGAGTCACTATTAGGCCGTTTTAGTGTGGCAGGGGATGAGGCTGACTGGGCGTCCTTGTGAGCTTGTGCTAGCTTTTGACTGCCTTTTCTTGAAGCCATGATGTTTAAATTATTTCTTTTTCCCCTTTTTTTAATTTTAGTATAGTCAGTTGTAGTGTCCAGAGATTATAGGGAATTGGCCAGGAATATGACCGAGGTTGTGTTGTGAGCAATAGCAAATGTGATATTTCAGTCAATTTTGACGCAATATGAGGCTGGGAGTATGATGAGCAGCCACACCAAAATGATACAAATAAAAAGTAAAATAAAAGAGTTCTCACCGCAGTATAAAGCAGTAATATATTAGCTTCCTATTCCAGTTCATATGGTTTCTTTTCCACTTTGGTGCTTATTGTTTTTTGGCTAGCAGAGGGCGTCGGTGAGAGGCCTGGCTCTGGAGACTTCCAGTCTTTCCTGACGAGGCCGGCCGAGATTGCAGTCAGCTGTGACGGCTCTCCGGGTGGATAGCTGTTGCTGCGGAGTTGAGGCGCCCCACGTCGACTTGTGGGCCAGTAATACCGAAGAGAGAGGCACCGTACTACACCCCCGAGGAAAGGCAACCACCAGGTAAGTCAAATATATTGTGGTGGTTTAATAGAATGCTGCGGGCATAGATGAAAGGGTGTCGCAGGTGGGAGGAGTGAGATCAAGCGGCAATCAATATCAGCATCAAGCCACGCCCCCAATGTGTTTTTTTCTAGTGTAATTGGTGAAAGGTTTATATTTAAGCCAAACATTGTAGTAAAATAAAAAAATACATTTTGTATTTAAAATAAATAAAAGGAAAACAAACTAAAAATGAAATAACTTGTGTGTGCTTCTAGTGTTAATTTCTGCAAATTTGTCTCCGAAAATAATAAAAGGTTTGCGTGTTGGTGTTGCCAGGTGTAATTGCGCCAACCCTCTGGTGTTACTTTTTCTTGGGAGTATGTTGTCTGGACGGTTTGTCTGCAGTAGGTGGGGGGGGAGGAGGGAGTAGAACACCTTACCAGTCGGTTAATGCAAAAGGTACAAAGGTTTTTCTCCTCACAATAGTGTGCTTGTTGTCCAGTTAGTCTAAATCAATACTTGATACTTTAACTTGTGTTTTCCATTTTTGTGCATTTAATTCATTCAATTATGTGTTCAAATTATATATCACAGAGATGTATACATTTGATTGTGTGACTTCTGTGACTTTGTCAATGTTTTATATGCATTGGTGTGCTTAGCCAACAATCACCTTTAGCGCATGTGCATCGATGTTTTCGCCAATTATATGGCTTTGGCAAGGCTGGAGTTACAGTTTAATGATTCTTACAACGTTATCAATTTTCCGATATTGTTATTTTTGACCTATTGGATTTGCTACTTTCTGTATTTTAACCAAACTTGTTAAATACAATTTTATACATGAAATCAGTACATTAAAAATATTCTATGGTTTTTCCATGTGCAAGTGAGAGTGGGGAGAAAGAGGAAGAATGGACATGCAAGTAGACAATGAGTCTGTACGGCCACATGTTGTGTCCACAGGTTGTGATGTTAATCATAAGGGCTAGGTAGTGTCACCATTTAAGTGCCTATTTAGCAAGTGCATATTTGCAATCAACGTCAATAACGTTCAACAGCCAACAAGTTATTGCTGACAACCCACACACCATGACCACAGAATAGGGATGAAGACACCATAGCGCTCTGTACTCCCAGAGGAGACACCTCCAACCCCTTCCCTAATAGAAGAGGAAACACTCAGAGAAATGTGTTAAACTCTAAAGAAGTTAACAAGTACTATGAGAAAGCTACAATGCTGAACTATTTAGATAAAGATCAAGTTCCTAGAGGTCTCTGAATACTCACTTTCCCTAATTTCAACAAGAGGATTCAGACATTGAAGAACACTCCCAGGAACGAGCCGACAGAGGCAGTGCGTGGGACTGCCACATGCTCTACTACATTATCAGTGTTAAGCAAAGACGGGCTGCACTATACGCGAAAGGCTACCACATAGCAAACATTTATCCTGCTCTGACAGGGATACTTGTCAGCGTAAAGGACAGTTCGAGGTTGATGGTGGTGGCATAGATATTAGCTGCTGGGTTACAAATCCCTGACGGCAGAAAGTCACGGAGAGGAGGTGGGGTCTCAGCGAGCCACATTAGTGCTGATAAACACCCCCATCCAGGATGCCCCTGTGGAAAAGACATTCTTTGGGGCAGAGGCTGTGGCAGCAGGGACCAGCTTGGTGCATGGTTCCGTGCACACGCCGCTGCAGTCCCAGGTTTAGGGCCCACCCTTAGAGGGCAGAAACATCACTGGCCTATTGGCACAAGGCTGAGTCCAGGTATCCCACACGAGGTGAAATAGGGTTAAACCCATTCACCCGCCACTGGTGGGTAAAGATTGTGCTGCCTCGGGCCGGAAGACTGGGGTCTATCAATGTGCTGGAGCGGCAGGCAGCCTGGGGAGCTGCTGTGGGGCGCAACTGGAGAAGAGGTGCACCGCAGACCACTGGTAGATAAGAACGCGGGCTCCAGGCGGCACTACCCCAGGGAGCCTCTGCTTGGTCAAGATGGTGAAAGAGAAGGTGAAGAAGGCGTTACATCAGAGCAAATGGATCAGTTTGCGGCATGTGGTCCAGTGGCATCACAAACCACAGCAGTGTGCACCCATACACCCATGGACACGAGCCAGGAACCAACCATGGACCCAACCATCTACTGAAAGACATAATGGGAGCCATTACTTAATCCCGCATATCAATGGAGGAGAAAATAGACAGGCTGTCCTCGGAAGTCTCCTCCTTACGCCAGGACCTGCACAAGCTCTCTTCCCAGATGGGGAAAGCCGAACAGCAGATATCAGATAAGGCGAATACCATGAGAAAAATGGAGAAACAGCTAGCGGTGGTGACACAGAAACTGGGAGTCCTTGAAAATTGTGCCGAGGACAGTGAGTGGAGGTCGCAACTGAACAATCTCTGCATATTGTGCATGCCCGAGAAAACAGATGGCCCCAGCATGGAGCTTTATCTGGAACAGTGGCTCACGGACCTCTTGGCACCAAAGAAACTGCCCAATTTATTCATGGCAGCGAGAACCACCTAGGGTCCCTCCTGGCAGGCCAATGCCTGTGCCCACCCATGCACGGTAATAGCGCAGCTTCTGAACTTCAGAGACACGGACGCCCTCCTTCATATGACGCAGGCCACTGGCCCCATAACGTAAAATGGGTCCAAGATTGGTTCCCCCCCCAGACTACACTAGGGGCATGCAACAGGCAAGACAATCATTCGATGCAATTGGGAGGAATCTGTTGGCCAGCTGAGTTATATATGACCTCTTTTTTCCTTTGCAGTTAAAAATATATCATGCAGCTAAAGCTCTCCCCTTCAACACTCCACAGGAAGCATGGGAATGGTACGAAACCAATGTACATCCAACCCCAGACCCGGCGAAGCATAGGGAGCCACAGCAGCGGGTCCCGGAACAGATGCCATCTTCAGCCTGCTGTACTCCCAAGACCTTGTGGCGCCGGACATCGGGGGGGGACACCCCGGAGCTAGGGGCTAATGGATGAAAGACTGGAACTGGTACTGCCAAGACCAACATGGCTGGGACTCTAGGCAACACAAAGGATTGTGTAACTGATGAGCGGAAATTAACACTGGCAGCCATAAATTATTAACAGAGCCTCAAAATGACAGAGAATAGATGCCCTACGGATGGCCGATATGGTTTTGTTGGACCTGTTTGATGCAGATTTTGGATGACAGGTACTTCCAGTTGGGGGCGGAGAGGTGCAGGGTGGGAAGGGAGGGGTATTCCGTTAGTTCACCAGCAGGGTTTGGGTGTAATAGTTCGCCTTGCTTGGGACACTCAGAAGGGGTGAGATGGGAGATGGATCACCGAGTTCACGGGACACTTTGGGAGGAGGGAAGACAGGGAGAAAGGAGGCGGGAACTGGCATTCAAGATACAAATCTGGGGGACTGAAGGCACACGACAGGGTGGTGTCGCTGTTGACGTGGAATGTCAATGGGCTAGGCTCCAGCATTAAAAGACTGGTTCTTCAGTTGCTTAAAAGACACTCACCGGACATAACCCTCCTGACAGAAACGCACTTGGTAAGCACGGAATGCAAGTTTTTCAAAAGGTCCATCTATGCACTGGCCTACCATGCCGGATTCTCGAGAGGGGCAAGGGAGACATTAGTTCTAATACATAAAAGGGTACCATTTCAACTGTGGGAGGTTCGGGCGGATCCGAGAGGGCGATTTGTGGTATTAACGGGGATCTGCGGGGGAACAGATGGGGCATTGTGGCGGTATACACCCCCCTCACAGTTGAGCTGCTGAATGACCGCCAAGCAACAATAATCATGAACCAAGCGGACATGTGGGAGCTGGGGGGGGGGGAGACTTTAATGAGGTTATGGACGGGGGCAGAGATAGAACACACACATGCAACAGAAACCCTACCCTTCCACCAAGCTCCATTCCTTCACGACTGCATTGGGGCTGGGGGACGTATGGAGGACATTGCACGTGGGACAATCTGGGTTCCCGTTCTTCTCCAATGTGCACAAGTCCCTATCAAGGATACATTAGTTCTTTGTCGCACAGGGCATGGTACACAGGTTGCTGTCCGCGACATTTCTGGCCAGGGGCATCTTGGATCATTCCCCTCTACTCATCGAGATCAAAAGCGGGCGGACGAAGCCTAGAGCAGCTTGGCGCCTTAATGCATACTACCTGGGCATGCCTGAAGTACTAGAGGGGCTATTCCGTAAGACGATGGAATACTTCACCTTAAACAAGGTGTCAGTGGACAGCCCGGTCACGCTTTGGGAGGGCTACAAGGCGGTGCTTCGGCGGGAGGCTCGCTCTCTTGTGGTGGCTCAATGCCGGCAACACGGCCGGAAAATAGAAGAGGCGGAGTAGCTTGCAGTGAGGAGGGAATAGGAGTTTCTTGAATCGGGTGCCCAGGTTTTACAGGAAGCTCTAGTCACAGCAAGAACGGCCAACCGGATGGTGCGCAGCCAAATTCACGACTCTGGGGATAAGGCAGGAAAAATGTTGGCCTGGTTGGAGAAGCGGGACAGGAGTAAGGGATATGTACGAGCCATACAAGACATGAGCAGGGATGTTAACTTAGGTCTCTGACATTGCTGGGGCATTTGCATCCTTTTATGAGGAACGGTACTGCCCCCAATTGACATGGCCCATGGTAGACGGGCCAAATATCCTTGACTCAACAGTGATCCCCCGCGTCTCTCAGAACAGCAGGCACTGGGACTCGATTCTGAGATCACAGAGGAGGTGGCAGCAGTACTTTCCTAGCTTCAATCTGACAAGACCCCAAGTTACATTCAAATTCCTGTATTTAACACAGCAGGGGCCTGTGGAATACAGGATCTAAATATATCAGCAGCCAACTCGCACCTACCGACATAATAGACCACATAGAACATCTTGTGTATTCCAGGTTCCAAAGATGTCAATAGAGGGAGGGAAACTGGGTGGTGCAAATCATTTGCCATCTATGTATCCACTAACTGGAATGAGCTACCCCCATTTCTGATATTGGAAAAGGAGTTGTACCAGGTTCAATAGGACACTAAAAAGTCTCAGGATTAGGAAAGTGCGCCCAGATACCAGCTAACTTCCCTTGGGAATGCCATTCACTTGGTACACACAACCTTTAACTTACTCTAGGGAATACCCTCCCAGACACTCATGAGTCACAGCAGAAGGTCCCAGAGAACTACTTACAATGTGTATGGGAACATATCACATTTTCCTAACATCTCTGCATTCTTGCCATCTCCAAGAGCACACACAGGCTTTACATAGGAACTTAGAAAGATCTGATCTGTTACAGTTTATTTTTTTTTATTTTTTTGGGCCTGCTGTGATCTTACCGACCACAATTACAGAGTGGTCCATTTCATCGTGGAAAAGAATACTGAAAAACACTGATTTTTGTGTGTTATTTTTTATGTGGGACGTCCTCCTCAAGCCCCCCCCCCCATTTTTTAACCCTTAAAACGCCACCCGACCCGGTTTTACCCCTTTACCCCACTACCCTTTATGTATTTAATTCATTGTTGCTGTGTTTTTATCCACTCTGAAATTTACCACTGTTATGTTTCGGATATTTTGACTGAATACCGCTCTTCTTGCCACCTATTTCTATTTTATGTTGCGAAGGCACTAGAACCATGGGTTTCACAGTGCTTGATCGAAAAATCCTTTGATAACCAGTCTCTAGATTAGAACAATTCGGTTGTCATTTTTTTCAGAACATGGTGAGTGTCGGTTTTATTAAGGATCAGCAAGAGGCCATTCCATACAGCACAGCACTGAATATCCTAGAAAAGCTTTGAGGCATGCATGTACATCAGGCAGATAATTGTGGCCTATGAGATGCTAACCATATAAAACACAGCTTGATATTAAGAGGGAATGAGCCATAGAGAGCTCTATGGGCCAGAGTGAGTAGCTTAAATGATATTCTACTCATGACAGATATCCAATGTAATCTTGGGAGCACAGGAGAGATATGAGCTGATCTAGGGGTGTTGGTGACAATCCTAGCCATGGAGCTCTGCAAGATCTGCAGCTTTTTTTAATAGATGGTTATATTGTTTCATGGGAATTGCTTAAATACTTTCTGTGTGTGTGTATGACATCAAAAGGGGAAAGATTCTACATTGGAACCACAGGAGAGATTGTTCAGGGACACAAGACTGGAGAGCTCTAGAGCAGTTGGATGAAGGAGCTGAGGGCGACTAGGGGCAGTTTACCCATGCACTGTATCACAGATAATTTGGTACAAAAAGAAGCAGTGCTTCACTTACCTGCTCCCCTGTGCACGTTTTGTCAGTGGCGACAAAGGTGGGTTGTGGCGCCCCCACAGGATCCTTCACCCTCATCTGCGTCTGATCCCGATGGGCATCGCAACCTCTTATCGCAGCTTCGACATGGAGGAGTGGGCCTGAGCAGCCCACAACCCATGAGTGAGCGGAAAGGCTGTGCACTGGGCTGCTACCGAGTGAGCTGGTGTGCGCTGGGCTGCTTCTGAGGGGGTGTAGGATCCACTCCCACCAGACCTTATGCAGCAATATGATGGCCTGCCCTGTGCCTACACACAATAGGAAAGTTGGCTGTGAGGGGCCATACTGGAGCGTCCAATAGTGTGTGCGTGCACGCAGCAAATAATCGGTGCCCATCTTTGGGTCAGGCATGTCTGAGACATTAGCAGTCCCCATCCATTGAGAGTCTATTGTTATATCAGGCGCAGTAGCAGCCATCTTGGTGACAGGCACTCTGTGGAATAGACTGGTTAATGGAGAAAATAAAATATGTTTTGGCTGCTGGCCAAAGGATTTGGATTCAAGGGCACATTTTCCACCCTAGTTTCTGGCTAACCCTGGAGAGTCCTCGTGCGTTGGGAAACTTGGAAAGAGGACTTTCAGGATTGTGTCCCTGCCATCCATGAACCATCATATAGTGTAGATAGAAAGTGTGCACTCCTGATGCACAGCTCAGGTTTTGAAGTATAGAGGATCTTGAAAAGCCTGCCAGAGCCTGGAAGTGTCCCGGTTGCCGGGGATGGCGAAGAACAAGCAAGTGGGGAGAACTTCAAACCCATATGAAGTTATCTTGCGCAAGTTTGATTTTGACTTTTAAGAAGACCAGTATTAAATTAGCAAGTACTATTTTGGCATCTGTGAGCAGGGAGCAGGGAATACATTGAGGACTTTATTACCGGATTATGAGCATTGGGCTAAAAATGCACTTTGGGCTGACTTACAAAGTACGTCTCAGAGATCAGTTCATGAGCAAAGTGCGGGAAAAATAAGATCAGAGAGGAAACAGGGACAAAGGGAGAGCCGAGCTTGCAGGAAGTGCTTGACTTGACCACGAAAATTGAACATATGATGGGTGTGTGTGAAAGAATTCGAAAGGACGGGGGTTCAGATAAAGTGTGTGCGGTATCAGACCGCAAAGCCAAAAGGAAGCCCACTATGAAGAAGAGACCACACAAACCACAGAAATCTGAACTCTCAAGAAAGGTGGGCCTCTCTGCAGGGAAGGTGGCCACAATTAAAAGATATTTCAGGTGTGGCAGCACCTTTCATTTTGGCAATTCTGAAAAGTCCCCTGGATTTAAGATGCAATGCCATAAATGTGGAAAAAAGGGCCACTTTGTCGGGTGCTGTGAGCACTTCTTGTGGAACACAGAGAATTTGTGGGACCTCCTCGAGGAGGATGAACGGGAAGATGAACAAAGCACTTATGTGGAAGGAGTTAGCCCCATGACGCGGACCGCAAAATAACGTATTGAGGACATATTCAGGGTGGAGTTGGGATGTCTCAAAGGGTATCACCACAAGATTCAAATTAAAAAGGGGACAGTACTTGTCTTAGCACGTGCCAGGAATATGTATTTCCTTGAGGGTTAGAGGTTTAATTGATTGTTTATTTATATAGCGCCTATACACAATGTGTTTCAAAGCACTTCAAGGAGGGAGGGAACATAGGAAAATACAGTTACATTCAGTAAAAGTCCTTGAAACAGTACAGAATGTGAAAAATAACTATCGTAATAGGCCTGTCGACATTTCTGATAGTGCAAGTGCATAGAACAAGTAAGGCAAGAGGTAATGGAAAAGAAGGAGAACGAAGCAAGCAGTAACATTACTATGTCTGACGACAATTGATGTAGTGCAGGAGGTATACAAGAGGGATGGGAGGGGGGATAAGAGTGGGGAGAAGGAGATAACAATGCACGCTACTGAAATACTGAAAAAAATTTGTCAATGACAAATTTAAAAAGCGGGAGGGAGAAGAACAAGGGGGGAGGAGTGGAAACAGGCAAGCTGCTATCAAAAGTCAAGGGAACAGATGATAGGAGTAAGTGCTAGGAGGGGGAAGGCTGAGAGGAGGGAGAAATAAGTAGGATGGGAACCAAGGGTGGGGAGTAGGAAGATAGTAGAAAAGAGGAGGGAATTATAGGTGGGAAATGGGTAGAAGGTAGGTAAGGGGGGAAGGGGGAGGGTACACAGACACTCACGGGGGACATGGGGGCACACAGACACTCACGGGGGGCATGGGGGCACACAGACACTCAATGGGGGGCATGGGGGCACACGGACACTCAACAGGGTGCATGGGGGCACACAGACACTCAACAGGGGGGCATGGGGGCACACAGACACTCAACGGGGGGGCATGGGGGACACACAGACACTCGGTGAACCGGCGTACCGTGGTGGACAGGGGTAGACAGGGCCTTTGTTGATGGCCTTCGGTATGTGGCCGGCTCCCGCCTCCCGGTTTCAGCTATTGGCTTACAGGCCAAAGGCTACCAATGGGAAGGGGGGGGGGCGGGAGCTGGGCAAAGGAGCAGGAAACAAAAACACTGCATTTACCGACAATAACGGAAAACGGCCATCTTGAAGGGCCTTAACTCATGCTGGAAGTTGGCTGGGCAAAAGATATTAAATAGATAATGCTGGGTAGAAAAGGCGCGGAGCGCAACATGCTGCACACAGAATCCCAAAGTACAGAGACACGAAGCGATTCATGCAATTACCAGCAGACATCAAGGTCGAACGTCGCTGCACTCGTAAAATGTCCAAAATGTCCCGGTTTCATTTCCCAGCAGTGCGCAGCAGGGAGAAAAGTCTGGCGCAGTTGGAAGGTGCTGGGGGGCTGAGGGAGGAAGGTCCACAACGAAGAGTAGGAAGGGGAGAAAGAGGCTGGATGGAGGCAGGGCCTCATTGATGGCCTTCAGTGTGTGGCCGGCTCCCGCCTCCCATACCAAGAGGTAAAGAAAGAGATCCATAGATTGATGAAGAAAGGTGTGATTGAGTCAGTAAAAGCCTTTGAGTGGGTTTCATCTGTGGTTGTGGTGCGAAAGGGTTATGTGCGAATGTGTGTGGACCTCGGAGGTCGCAATAAGGCTGTGGTGGTAGATGGGTTTCCCCTCCCAAATATAGGTGAATTAGTACATTTGGCTGTGGGGGCCAAAGTGTTCAGCACACTGGACGCAGCCTCGGCTTACCACCAGGTTAAGTTTTATCCAGACTGAAAATGATTATACCACCTTTGTCACGCATGAAGGAACCTTTAGGTTTAAGAGCATGCCTTTTGGCCTCATGTCTATGGCTTGCTCTTTTGTAAAGGGTGATGCATGGTCTGCTGAAGGGGTGTGGTGTATTTCCAAGATGATGTTTTGATTACGGGCAAGGATGATACGGAGCATGATCAATGACTGGGAGTGGTGTTACAAATATTGTCACATGCTGTTCTTACCCTTAGGAGGGAGAAGTTACACTTCCGGATTACCTTGATTGATTATTCAGAGCATAAGCTAAGTGAGCGGCGATTGGAGCAAAGCGAAGAGTTGGTTTCGTCCATGATGAAGGTGGTACCTCCAAAAGACAAGCAGGGGGTCTTGTAATTCCTTGGACAAGTGAAACATTACTCTAAATTTGTTAGGCACTTTGCGAATAGGTGCAAGGTCATTAAAGACCTGTTTAAAAAAGGTAGGGAGTTCGAATGGACTGGCGCCTGCCAACGTACATTTGAGCATATCAAGTGCGCCATTTTGAGTGCACTGGCATTGAATGTGAGATGTGTGATGACAGCTGCAAGCATACAGAAAGAGCAACAATGTATTCACGTTGAGGTTGCAGGGGTTAAAGATAGGGTGATTCATCTTGCATTTAGTGCTAGTGTACAGTGTTATGCTTAAGTGCGAGTAGGTAGTTGATATAGATAGGAGTATGATATGGAGTCAGGGAAGCGTTGCAGTAAAAGAGTCTGGGGGCCAAGGTAGCAGGAGTTACGCCATGTTGGATTTTAGGGCATCTTACAGGATGCGTTTGTGCAGGGGTGTGGCTAGGTTTGAAAAAGATCTGGAGCTATGCTAAGCCCTCCTTAGCAATGTCTCTGCATTTGTAAAAGTGTGAGAAACAGGCCTAAGGTGGAGCTGCGGCTCTGTCCAGTTGATCCTGAGACAAGTCTCCCTTCTTTCCTCCCCAGAGAGAAGTCATACTGTCGAGGTCACAGGCAGCCACGCCGTGTCGATAACAGTTAATCGAGTTCAGCTGCAGAGCTCAGAGGAGCTGGGAAAGGAATGCTGTGTCAAGGGAGGAAGCTAAGGATGCACCTTTTGAAGCATGAATTCATGTGAGCAGAGTATGGGGTTTTGTGATGCCAAGAGGCCTGGTGAAGATTTAGAGCACTACTGCCCTCGCCCGAAAGCGGTCATCCTATTTGAACTACAGGTGCTGCACTATAGGGATCAATAAATACGTGAAATTCAAACATAAGAGTGGTGCACCGATCACGTCATTCATGGAAACCTTGGTTCCCAGAGAGATAAGGGGAGAGACGTATTAGGGCTGTGCCTTCATTTGGGACAGGAGGGGCAGAGGTGATGCCAATACATTTATCTACAAGGGAAGGGAGCTGTTTGTGTGTGCCACAGTATCTGGAATAATAATGAGGCCCACTGTATTATCAAAGCGGAGTTGACCTTGCTATTCAAACTTTGACCAAGATCCGTCAGAGGGGTGCACATCACGTGATGGTCAAGAATATTTACTTGGTAAAGAAATATATTATGGTAACAATGTACCTGGTAGTTAATAAACTCTGATGTAGTAGGTAACGTGTTTAGGGAAATGTGTTTTAGATAATGTGACCATTAGAATAATGGACTATAAAAGGGATAAATTAGAATTGTGTACAGGAGTTAGCTAACGGGGCGTGCAGGAATCACGTTGTAATCTTTATTATGCATATTTGCAGTTTTCTGCTATAAAAGAGGAGCTCTTGTCTTAGTTTGGTTCTAAAAGGACTGTCTGATATTTTTTGCATGTAATAAAATGTTTTCCTTGCAGACAGTACAATCATTTGGCCTACTTGGTTTTTAATCGTACAGGTTTTGGGTCATTCAGCCCGAAAAGGTGATGACTCCCCCCTCCCCCGACGTGTTCCAGACTCTCAATGAGGCGGGCTGCCTCCTACCCGCAATGCATCCTGGCTCGCGGCGCCTGTTTGCAGTGACCAGTCCCACGTGCACGACTTGAGGTTTGCTGGTGCCCTGTTGCCAGAAGGTCTGCCTGTTTCTTGGAGCGGGGCACAGCGCCTAGCTGTGCAGGCGAACTGAAGGTGAACGCATAAACGTAAGTACACCTTTGCAGAAAAAAACAACGGGGTGGGGGGGGTGGGAGTGTAAAATTTAGTATTTGCGAGTGTATGGAGACAGCAGACCATGTGGCAATATATTGGTTTTATAATAGTGACCAAAGAGGTCTTCTCTGATGAGAGGAAAGAGGGCATCCTAAGTAGTATAACGGTGATAAAAGAGAAGAGGTGAAAAAGGGTCCCCTCATACAAGAGCGAAGGCAGCGTTGAAAGTAGATTAGTTGTCCATTATATAAATGGCCAGGGATCCCTCCACCCAGCACAAGGGGACGTGAAGAGGGGAACTTCCGTCGTCTCGATGTAGCGAGACAGAGGAAAGGTCTAGACCATTATGTAAATAAGTGTGCTTTATTTTTTGACCATTTTTTTAAATATTAACTGTGGTTTAATGTGTATATAGAATTTCTGTGGTGTGGGACGATGGTTGCCTAGCTGTATGAATAGGGGTGCATGGCGATGAGCGTCTGTGTGAGCAGGAAGAGACAATGTGTAGAAACACTTGTGTACAGGCACGTTATAAATGCCATATCATATCATGGGGAGAGTGGTTTGGGTTGAGTGGATATTGGGAGGGGATGCAGGGAGTGTGCACAGCGTTGAAAGCATGGGGTAGAATGGTGCTGCTGACTCAGCTATTTTAGAAATAAGTACCTTTCATAAGGAGAGAAGTGTGAAGAGTCATGAGTATACCACTTGAGTATGTTTTTTCCACGGTACAAGAAAAAGATTCTCAAATACCACTGAGTGGGTTGCGGATACAAAAAGGTGGAATGTACAAACCATGGCCCGAAAAGGGCTCAAATAACAGGGACATGTTGGGACATATGTATACATATCTGGCTTCGAAATATAAAGGGAGAAAGTTGAGAAGTAGGCAGGGTATCTGCGAACTCTGGAGAATTGTCAAGGATTTAGAAGATGTCCCAGAGGAACAAAAAAGACAAAAGGAGGTAATACCTACACCTAATGTTGTCCCCACAGCCTCGCCCCATACAGGTGTTTCCCCTTGCAACCCGCAGAAGGTTATACTAACCCCTGTTATGTACCCCAGGCAAGGCAGGAAGCTCCCGCTGGTAGTGCCAAGGCCACACACGGCTCCTGTTGATTATGGAAGTAAAAAATAAGGTGCAAAGAGAATTAGAAACGGCGCTCCACAGTACCAAGGCAGAGCTATGGCACGAGCAGGGGGAGGTATGGAAACTGACAATAGCTACAGACGAAGGGAGAGCAGGTGCCTGTTTCTGTCATGATGCCTACCTCCAAGGAGCCAGGTCCGACCCAGCAACCCCAGAGGTAGGCATCATTTCCCCCAGGGAAGTGCCAGCGGGCCCAAGCTGGGGCTCTTTGGACACAGTCCTGGCACCTTAGGTGCCAGGCTCATGTTGGACCCCTGTCCTGGCGCCTTAGGCGCCAGGCTCATAAAGCTAGACATGTGTTCAAGTGTTTTAATGTGCACTTACCTGATGCAGACCATGCTGCTACATCCAGGCCCTCTTGAGGCCTGAATGGAACTACTTTACCTGTGGGACTACTTTCCACGTGGGTGTGGTCGGGGAAGGATACATACCTGATCGGTGGAAGGATACATGCCTGAAACTTCTTCCAAAGCTATTTAAACCACGCCCGATCAGCAACTCACGCTTCGTGTTGTTCTGCTCCTCGCAGCTGGACGCTCACCGTGTCAGCCCCTGCATCTGGACTTCAGCCACGCCTGTCAGCATCCTGGATCACCTGCAAAGGGAGATAAGAGGGAATTGGAGAGAAAGAAGACCTTACCTGCTAAAGCTGCATCACGGAGACATCACACAGACGATCCTGAAAGGGAAGACATCATTTGTAAAAGCATTTCGCTTCGATCGCTGCATTTCACTCACCTTTCCTGGGCACCTCCATCTTCAGCAGCGATCATCCGGATCCGCAGCCACTTCCCAGAGCCTAGAGAGAAAAAGACAAGAACACAAGGTGAGAGAAGGAAGGGAATAGGAAAAGCTCAGTTTCCTTCTAAGACTTACCTGTTGGGTCATTCCCATTTCATTTCGGGTCCTGCCGCTTCCTGGCATTCCGGACCCCGGCCCCTATGGGGAAAAAAGACAAAGACATTGAATGAGCGAACGCAAAGACATTACCCGAACGCTCATCCAGAACTTACCTGTCATTTCCTGGAACTGCACGTTTCACTTCGGGTCGGCGCCATATCTGCGGCATTCCGAACCCCGGCCCCTAAGGGGAAAAAGACATAAGCGTTAGCGCTTGCTGCAATAAGACAATGAACATTATTATTAAGCTTGAACTTTTGAACTTGCAACAGAACTCTTACAGCGCCTCACCTGAATAGTCAAGCTTATTTTGAACTCCCATCAAACCTCAATCCAGTGAAGTAACTGGGTTTCAACGCGCCCCTGCATCAGAAGCAGGATGGAGAACTCATCCTTCCAGACCCTAAGGTGAGACTTCACGGGGAATCGTGGAAGGGAATCGTGGAGGGTTGGAAGGGAGTGGGAGGCTTGAGCATTATTCCGTCAGTAGGTAATACTCCCTTTTCACGCACAGGGGAATATTCCTGCGAACCAGAAAAGCCAGAGTAGAGGGGCCCTTCCTGTCCATCTTCAGAGTCCTGCGCTTCACCATTGAAGAAGCATCAGCACTCGAAGCCAGACCTGCGCCTCCGTGGGAATCAGGTGAGCGTGACAGAACGCGAAGCCTACCCACAATTTCCCACCCGGGCGCTATGGAGACTTCCGAGACAGATCAGCTGGCCCAGCTTTTAGGGGAATTACGGGCAGAAGTGCACTCAGCCCGCCAGGAGACTAACGCTCTCAAAAGAGAACTGATTCTATCCAAGGAAAGAACAGATGACCTGGCCAAAAGGTTATTGCAGGCCCAGGCAGGGCACACTCCTTTACCTAATTCCGGAGGTACTTCCACATCAATGGGTTTGAATAACCCGGTACAAATCAATCTACCTGGACACATGCCTTTGGCCCCGCCTGAACGTTTTGCGGGGGATCCCAAGAAATATGCCGTCTTTATGAACCAATGTCGTTTACACTTTCTATGCAGACCCGGGGCCTTCCCTAACGACCAGACCAAGGTAGCCTTTATACTATCTTACCTCAGTGGCAGTGCTGCCGATTGGTCTATTCCATTGGTAAATCAGGATGATCCCATTCTCCAGGATTTTCAGGGCTTCCAGGCCAGCATGGAAAGATTGTTTGCTTGACACTCTCAAGGACAGCCCCTTGATAACGAACTGCTATCCTTACGACAAGGTAATCAGGATCTCCTGTCCTACGTTGCCACCTTTAATAGACTGATTGTGGAAACTGGATGGCCAGAAAACAAAAGGATCACATTGTTTCATCGAGGCCTGCGCGGAGAGGTAAGGATGTTCTAGCTCAGATAGTAGATCCCACCTAGGTCTGCGCAGACTACATAGACTTGGTGGTTCAACTTGATCACAGACTTCAAAATAGAAAAGCAGATGGGTTCAAGTACGAAACCCGAGTACCGATCAAAACCCACGCTAACTCCAAGAGTACCGACGTATCCGAACCTATGCAAATCGGCGGTGTTAAAGGACCATTAACGCAGAAGGAACGAGAGAGAAGGCGGCAAATGCAACTTTGTCTGTATTGCGGGACTTCCGCTCACTTTCTTCGAAATTGTCCGGTTAAACCACCTAAGAAGGTGGTTGGAGCCACTGAAAACTATTTATTGACACCTGATTCGGGAAACGACCTAGCCCGACAAGCGTAGGGGTCCGCTTGCCGAGCTTGAAAACAAACTCTTTGACCTCGCACTTTGTCATGCAAATGGTGCTCGTGGATCCAAAACAGCCTCAGCAGTTGCATGCTATAAAAGCGTACATCGACAGTGGAGCTATTGGAAATTACATAGACCGTGAATTGGCTTCCAGGATTAAGCTCCCTCTCCGCCCGAAAGTAACCCAAGATGTCATTACTACAGTAGATGGAACCGAAATAGCCTCAGGGCCTGTAACGCATTCCACTGTTGAAATGACACTGGTGGGTCAGGATGGACATCGGGAAGCAATCGTGCTTGATGTGATCAAGGCCCCACAATTTCAAGTAATTCTTGGAATTCCTTGGTTAGAAACACATAATCCCAGAATTGACTGGCGAGCAAAGAAGATAAGTTTTCCTGATTGTGAACCAACTTGTTATCCAAGAAATCCAGTTATGGGTCTAGCCTCAGCAACTTCCACCCCTGTACAGCTACCGTCAGAATACCAAGAATTCCAAGACGTTTTTCAGAAGGAACAGGCGAACACGTTACCTCCCCATCGGTCTTATGATTGCCAAATCGATCTGGTACCCAATGCTCAACTACCTTGTAGTAGGATTTATGCTCTTACGGAACCTGAGAACCTGCATTTGCGTCAGTATTTAGATCAGTACCTAGCCAATGGTTTTATTCGCCCGTCCAAGTCTCCTGTCTCCTCAGCTCTGTTCTTCGTGCCAAAAAAAGAGGGCGACCTTAGAACATTTATAGACTATCGCGCCCTAAATCAAATAACGATTGAGAATCGTTATCCTCTTCCCCTGATCCCTGAGCTTATCGACCAGGTGAAAGACGCTTGTGTGTACACCAAGTTAGATCTCCGAGGAGCTTATCACCTGGTGCGTATAAAAGAAGGCGACGAATGGAAGACTGCATTCCGCACCAAATTTGGGCTCTTCGAATATCAGGTGATGCTTTTTGGTTTGTGCAATGCACCTGCCGCCTTTCAGTACTTTATGAATGATGTTCTTCGGGAACTTATCGATGTCTGTGTCATTGTTTACATTGACGACATCCTGGTGTACTATTCTTCAGAATCCGATCACAGAAAACATGTTAGGGCAGTTCTTGAGAAATTGCGCCGGCAGAGACTATTTGCAAAGCTCGAAAAATGTGTTTTTCATACCACAGAAGTTGAGTTTCTCGGATTCATCCTGACACCTCAAGGAGTCCGAATGGACTCGCGAAAGGTGGACCCCATCCTCAAATGGCCATCTCCTAGCTCGGTGAAGGGAGTTCAGAGCATGCTCGGCTTCGCCAATTTCTATCGAAGATTCATCCTGGAATTTTCCCGAACAGTCCAACCCATCAGCTCTCCTAAAGAAAAACAAACGCTTTGAATGGACTCTTGAGGCCGAACAAGCCTTTCAGGACCTGAAAACCAAATTCACCTCTGCACCTGTATTGAAGCACCCGCACCCAGATCTCCCTTACATTGTGGAAACCGACGCATCCAGTTCGGCCATGGGAGCTGTCCTGTCATAAAGAGACCCAGAAACTAACCAACTACACCCTGTGGCCTTTTGGTCCAGGAAATGTTCTCCTCCTGAAATCAACTACGCAATTACCGACAAAGAGTTACTGGCTTTTAAATCTGCTTTCAAGGCTTGGCGTCACTACCTTCTCGGGGCAAGACACACCATCACCGTAATTACGGACCACAGAAATTTACAGTATTTAAAGACAGCCAAAGCTCAATCTTCACGACAACTCCTATGGGCTCTATTCTTTGCGGAATTTGATTTTGTAATTACCTATCGCCCTGGCTGAAAGAATGGTAAAGTGGACGCCTTATCCTGGATTGGCATGGAAGAACCCAATTCGAGTTTAGAACCTGTGCCAATCATACCTGAACAAAGAATCTTAGGCCTAACTTCATTGCAAACTATTGAGGACATCCAAACGCAAGTAAAACAACTTCTAGACTCTTCAGCCTTACTGGAATGGAGTCAAAAGGGTCCTCATTACACTGTTAAGGATGATTTACCCTACTTCCAGGAGCGGTTGTTCCTGCCAAGTCAAGAATTGCAAGAACTTGTTATTGCCCATCATCATGAATCATTAATGGAAGGACACCCTGGTATTGCTAAAACGGAGGAAAAAATCAAACGCCACTTCTGGTGGCCTTCTTGGAGAAAAGACATAAAGTCTTATGTATTGTCTTGCGGAATTTGCGCCCAAAACAAGGATCAAAAGAAAAGGCCAGCCGGCCTACTTCAACCCTTGGATATTGCACCGGCACCATGGCACACCTTGTCAATGGACTTTATAACTGACCTGCCTCCTTGTGCTGGTTACAACACTATCCTTGTAATTGTGGATCTATTCTCCAAAATGGCCCACTTTATCCCTTTAAAAGGTTTGCCTTCAGCTTCCACCTTGGCCAAGGAATTTCTGGAGAATATAGTTCGCATACATGGTTTCCCTTCCATATTAGTCTCGGATCGTGGAAGTCAATTTATCTCCCATTTTTGGAAGAAGTGTTGCCAACTAGCACAAATAGATGTGCGGTTATCCACCAGCCACTACCCTCAGACCGACGGACAAACCGAGAGAACCAATCAGACTCTCGAGCAATATCTTTGGTGCATGTTACACCAATCTGAGTTAAATTGGAAAGACATCCTTTGGATCGCAGAATATGCATACAACAATTCAGTGCATTCTGGAACCGGACAAACTCCTTTTTATACTTTGTATGGTCACCATCCTCGGACCTCTGACCTAGATCCACCTCTGACCCTGGAAATGCCCGCAGTAAATCATCTGCATTCCACAATAACCCGAGCCTTCAAAGAAGCTGCAACTCATTTACAGCAAGCCAAGAAAAAGTATAAAGAAAACGCTGATTTGCACCGAAGTAAAACTCCTCCTTACCAAGTAGGAGACCAGGTATGGCTAGCAACGAAACATTTACCCCTCAAGGGCCCGCAAACCTTCAATCCCAGATTCATAGGACCTTATCCCATCAAGGCTATAATCAATCCCGTGGCCTTTAAACTGGATTTACCGTCTAACATGCGTATTCATCCAGTTTTTCACGCATCACTTTTGAAGCCAGTACAACCAGGGACCCGACTCTCCAAGCCTCCAGACCCAGTTCAAATTGAAGGGGAATTAGAATTCGAAGTTAAAGACATTTTAGACTCCAAGGTGTTAAAGTCAAAACTCTTCTATCTTGTTGACTGGAAGGGATATGGACCTCAGGAGAGATTGTGGGAGCCTAGTAACCATGTTCACGCACCTCGATTAATACAAAGGTTCCACCGGAGATTTCCGAACAAGCCAAAACCCCGGAAGGAACAACCTTGGGAGGGGCCTTGGGGGGGGGGGGGGGGGTACTGTCATGATGCCTACCTCCAAGGAGCCAGGTCCGACCCAGCAACCCCAGAGGCAGGCATCATTTCCCCCAGGGAAGTGCCAGCGGGCCCAAGCTGGGGCTCTTTGGACACAGTCCTGGTGCCTCAGGCGCCAGGCTCATGTTGGACCCATGTCCTGGCGCCTTAGGCACCAGGCTCATAAAGCTAGACATGTGTTCAAGTGTTTTAATGTGCACTTACCTGATTCAGACCATGCTGCTACATCCAGGCCCTCTTGAGGCCTGAATGGAACTACTTTACCTGTGGGACTACTTTCCACCTGGGTGTGGTCGGGGAAGGATACATACCTGATCGGTGGAAGGATACATACCTGGAACTTCTTCCAAAGCTATTTAAACCACGCCCGATCAGCAACTCACGCTTCGCGTTGTTCTGCTCCTCGCAGCTGGACGCTCACCGTGTCAGCTCCTGCATCTGGACTTCAGCCACGCCTGTCAGCATCCTGGGTCACCTGCAAAGGGAGCTAAGAGGGAATTGGCGAGAAAGAAGGCCTTACCTGCTAAAGCTGCATCACGGAGACATCACACCGACGATCCTGAAAGGGAAGACATCATTTGTAAAAGCATTTCGCTTCGATCGCTGCAGCGCTGCATTTCACTCACCTTTCCTTGGCACCTCCATCTTCAGCAGCAATCATCCGGATCCGCAGCCACTTCCCAGAGCCTAGAGAGAAAAAGACAAGAACACAAGGTGAGAGAAGGAAAGGAATAGGAAAAGCTCAGTTTCCTTCTAAGACTTACCTGTTGGGTCATTCCCATTTCATTTCGGGTCCTGCCTCTTCCTGGCATTCCGGACCCCGGCCCCTATGGGGAAAAAAGACAAAGACATTGAATGAGCGAACGCAAAGACATTACCTGAACGCTCATCCAGAACTTACCTGTCATTTACTGGAACTGCACGTTTCACTTCGGGTCGGCGCCATATCTCCGGCATTCCGAACCCCGGCCCCTAAGGGGAAAAAGACATAAGCGTTAGCGCTTGCTGCAATAAGACAATGAACATTATTATTAAGCTTGAACTTTTGAACTTGCAACAGAACTCTTACAGCGCCTCACCTGAATAGTCAAGCTTATTTTGAACTCCCATCAAACCTCAATCCAGTGAAGTAACTGGGTTTCAACGCGCCCCTGCATCAGAAGCAGGATGGGGAACTCATCCTTCCAGACCCTAAGGTGAGACTTCACGGGGAATCGTGGAAGGGCATCGTGGAGGGTTGGAAGGGAGTGGGAGGCTTGAGCATTATTCCGTCAGTAGGTAATACTCCCTTTTCACGCACAGGGGAATATTCCTGTGAACCAGAAAAGCCAGAGTAGAGGGGCCCTTCCTGTCCATCTTCAGAGTCCTGCGCTTCACCATTGAAGAAGCATCAGCACTCTAAGCCAGACCTGCGCCTCCGTGGGAATCAGGTGAGCGTGACAGTTTCAAAATGATAGTAGAGTTATTAGGGACGCGCAAGTAGCTGCAAGCGAAGATAACCCCAATCCTAGGGGGCATCCACAGGGTCCATTGTGTACAATCAGTGTAAATTATGACTCGACTTGAACGGCCAGATAAACAAAGGTTGCAGAGGAGGAAGATGAGCGGGTGTCAGAGGAGGAGCAAGGGGAGAATCAGGAGGGTGAGATATCACCATACCAGCATCAGAAATAGAGAGCCTATTGGGGAAAGGTTTGGAACACAACAAGGTCGAATGGCTGTAGCAAAAGGCAAGAGAGGAGGGAGAACCACACAGGTTAAACAGTTGGGAACACAGTTTCCGTTAATATACAAGGCACATGGAAGGGAACAATATGTGCTCTGTCCATACATGGACAGAAAATCTAACGAAGGCGTTACCCTCACTTACAGCGGGAGCAAGCAAATGGATATATGCATTAGAAAAGCAGACTGCAGGGATTACATTGGCAGTGGGGGACATGAAAAGGTTTATGTCCTGTGCTGTTAGGAGAACAGGAAGATGACAAATGGAGGAAGGTGGAGTACCCAGAGTTACAGATCAATAATGACAATCATGATGGAGCACAGTTTAATGACTGCCCGAGCAAGAATATGGATGGAGTTAAGGTCAACATATCCAGATACACCAGATATTCATTCGATTATGGCCAGTACCTTGAAGATAGGTGAAGACCCTGCATTAGATATAAACCCGATTCACGTAATGTGGAGGGTGTAGACAAAGGAGCCCTAAGACAAGAATATAGCAATATTTTATCGCATGCTAAAGAAGGGACTCCCCAAGGATGTGCAAAAATTATTTAGATAAGGTAGTGGGGATTGAAGCGAAGGAATGGGCTGAGATTCAGACGATCATATTGCATCATTGTAGAAGAAGGCAGGAGAAGGAAAAAGAAACATGGCACGTGCAGAAGACTGTAGAGAAGTTAGTACAGAAGAAGTTGAAGTTAAGCGTAAAAGGAGCTGTGATGAATATGATGGAGCCCTCACGATTTCCCAGTGGTGACCTCCTGCCATGTGGCCAGGAGACGGCAGCCCCTACCTGATCCTGACCCCAGGGGCAGCTATAACAGAGATGATCACATGGGAGGAGACAACCTCTGGGAGATGTCATGGCTTCTTTGGGCGAGACTTGGTAACTCCCATTTCCCCTTGAAAATAACCCTCCCATGTCTAATGCCCTCATGGCCTATTTTTATGGGATCTACTCATTCCCCTGTAAAGAATAGGAAAAACCTTTTATCCGGACCTGTAGGCCAACCTTCCAACATTGGTCTGCCTTGTGAAACGCATGAAGCCACCTTCACCAGTTCACCTACCAGGACTGATTTGCCATTTAAAACCATTCAAAAATGTACTTCTTTTCCCAGAATTACCAAAATATTGGTACGAGGAAGAGGGATTGAGGAATGCCAAGTAAAGGAGGCCACAAGCCCAGCGAGCACTCTAGCTGTTGCTCGCATCCACCAGTGCCCGGAAAATTTAAATAACGGAAACAGAGATTCTACATTGCTGCTACTTCTGGCGAGAGAGAAGTGAACTTCTCCACGAGGACCGTGAAAGCGAAAAGGCGAACACCAGCGGGGTGGAGCCAGGCGGCTCAATGAAGAAGAAAGAAGCTGCTGCGAGAGCAAGACATGCTGCAGGAAGGCCGGGAGCCGGCCAGAGACTCCTGGGCATTAGCAGGTGACTGAAAGCAGCACTTCACTTAACAGAGGCCGGAACCAAGTAGACGTGTCAAGTGGAAGCCGCGACAGATGGAAGAATGAGGAGAAGGAAACAGGTGGAGAACCTTCACCGGCTGACTACGGGAGAATCCAGGAACACCAACAAGAAATAGTGAGTCCGCCCACAGATAGCGGGGACCCCGGGGCGTGTCATCGGCCACGAATGAAAACAAATGTAAATAAAGTAACAGAGAAGAAGTGAAATAATTTACTGTGAAAGGGGGAATTGAACTGTAAGCGAAACCCTTGCAATTATATGAATGCATGCAGTGCAAAAGGGAAACCTGAACATGATAATATGTCAAGCGGACCCTTAATCCCATAAAATATATGTGCATGTGTAAAAGGTTTTTCCTATTCTTCACAGGGGAATGAGTAGATCCCATAAAATATATGTGCAACTCTGGGAGAGAGTTGAGAACCTGTATAATATAAAAAGCCCTGAAAAGGAAGTATACCAGACAATTACAAGTGTGTGAATACAAGGTGCCCTGGCAAGAGAATATACCAGGCCATTACTAAATGTGTGAATACAAGAAGCCCTGGCAAGAGAGCACTAGGCAATTACAAGTATGTGAATACAAGAAGCCCTAGCAGGAGGGTATGCCAGGCAGTCATAAGAAGTATATATGAAACAAAGAGGTCCTGATTGTATTTAACAGATCTAAAGCAGCCCTGCAAAGAAATATCAGGACTAGAAAAAGGAACTGTGTCAATCATTATTTCAGGTGTACTACAAAGCAAAACAGCTTTCTCAGACAGTGTTGTTGCTGGTCAAGAAAGACAAGGAACTATTGTGTGTGTAAAACATCAGGGAGTAAAGAGGAATCCAGGGGAATGAAACCACCCTCTGGAGCAAGAACCTTTTAACCCAGGCAAAAGTGTATGTTGGAGCCATGTATTATTTCTTTATGAACACTTTTCAAAACCACCAAGGTTAAAGACATTTCCTACTTGACAAAGTTTAGTCTGTAGTGTGAGGGTCAGAATAGAACTTGGGACATGGGTGTCATGATGTTGACATCCTGACACATACAGATCCTTAGTTTGTGGTTTAGGTAGGGAAATTCCTCTTAGAGCAGGGTCAAAGGCATTTCCCAAATCATAACTAACTTCTGTCCAAATTTCCTTCCTGACTCCTCACAGATCGCTGATTGGAAGCTTCCCTGAGAGGCAGCAGGACACAAGGCAAGCACCGGAATGGACAGAGGGTTACCAAGGGTATCCAGACAGTAGAAGGGATGTGGGAGGTTACCAGAGGGGAAGAGGGGGTTTCCAGGGAGGACGTGTAGGTAGTTTTGGAGGGACGAGGCTGAGGGGGAAATCTGACCACGTTGACCTGTGTCTCAAGACCGGAGAAGTGACTGGCACAACTCCTCCCCAACCAAGGAAGCCGAATGGGGTAAGACCCTCCCACCGTGGTTGCCACTGGTTTCTGATCGTTAAATAACAGGTCACCACAAGGCAGCCAATGGGGAGGAGTGGGTTAAGTAGAAGTTGTGGATAGGTATGGGGAAGTAAGGGAAACCAGAAAGAGGGTTAGGGAACTTAAGGGTAGGGGAGGTTAGGGGAAACAATACATAAACAACCGTAAATAGATCTGCGAATGAACATACACTAATGTCCACTAAGCGGCCCACTTCCATTAACCTGGTCCTATAGCACTGTCACATACTGCATCATTCCTGTACCTATTGCGCAGTTGTATAGCATGCCACCCATGTTAACCCAAGACCCCATGGAAATCTGGCCCACAACAAACATGTAAAGCCACATATGATGGCAGCTACAGTTACCAGACATTAAACATGAGGAGCAACGCAAGATGCTTGTTACAATTAGCAGGCATTGAACATGAGAAGCATATGTAATGGCAGCTACATGAGTGCTGTGCTACAGTAACAACAAAAGCAACAAATGATAGCACACATTCCCAACAAATACATGTTTTGGCCAGCAGTTCTTGAAAGCCTATTATGAAGTGACTTGCATTCACTAAAGTCGTGCCGCGATCAAGACAGGTGGTGTCCAAAGTGATAATCAAGCATCAACACGGTTACTCTGAGGGTTCTTAATGAAATGCCATACTGCACCAGCGTATTTTATATGGCATAATCAGAGTTGACCTTATCGTTTGCAAATACCACAGAGCAGCAGACTAACAGATAAAGCCCTATGTGCACTTCTCTGGCCGAGGGAGCCTACTGAGGTCGCCCCAAGCGTGCTGGTGAGGGCGATTATCAGCTACCCACTGTCAATGGGTTAGATGCAGCGAGGCTGCTACATGAGGCGAGTACCTAGTCCAAAGGGTGCCATGCCTTCAGTGCCAAAAACACACAAGACCATGGAAGCAGCATGCTGAACTGCCCCCCTAGATTTTTGTACGACTTTAAGTATAACAGGCAGCATTTTGTGGCTTCTGTGTTAAACATTTGTGTCCTTTCTTTACAAAACTCAGCAAGCAGGTGACTATGTTTATTGCTTATCGTTTATATGCAAGTCTTTCAGCTAGCAAAATTGAATTATCCATGCTGAAATATGTGACCTAAAATAAAGGTTTCAATAACTGGTTTTCCAGTTTTTCCAGAATTTGGATTTGTACGTTTCCCTCCTATGATGCAGACTTATGAAGATGTATTTTACTTAATATGGAGATGTGTTATAATTGTTTCTACAGCAAACCATTGTAGTTTAAATGTTTGAGGTCAGGACCACCCCCCTGTACTAAACAGTCTTAGGAACCAGCCAGGTAATGACCACCACTTGTCTCCGCACGAGATAGTGAAGGGGAGAAGGTTGCATACACCACTCAGACCTGCACACACTGCATCAGATGCAGACAGGCCAAGCAAGATTTTGGGGAATGAGTTTCAGGAGTATTTGAGGGATTTAACAAAATGTATAAGTGTAATTTCCCAACTGTTTGCACGCAGGAGGAAACAGCTGCCACATCTACAGTCGACCCAACGTCTCTACAGGCGCCTCAGCTCTACCCTGGAGATTTCGTCTATGTGCGGTATTTCCGGAGGAAGTGGAACGACTGTCGGTTCCAAGGTCCATTCAAAGTCGTGTATGCCACTCCGTCTGCTGTGAGAGTTAAAGAGATGCAGTATTGGATCCACCATTTCGATGTTTTAAAAGCAACTGGCACAGTACCACCTCCTGCAGGCCCTCAAGAACATTGACATTAAACAATGTATATGGTGATTTTTATAGTGACATTTTTGCACCAGATGCACCCCACGGGCACCATGACACTTATTTTCCTTCCTCAGAACTTCCAGAATAAAGAAGTAGTGCAATGTACATATTGTTCTATGTAGGATGCTTCTGTTTCGGTTTTCTCCTTTCCTTTATTGTAGGTCATTTTATATGGTTGGTGCATATAAGGGGGGTATAGAAATGATAATGACACAGAAAAAGTAAGTATAGGGATGGCAAAAAATAAAACAACAGAAAATGAATTTGAATATTAAAAAGGAGTTATTTTGTGCACCACCTCGAAAACAGATATGTGGTACAACCACATGAGGGAGGTGGGAAGACCAAAGTCAAATGAGAGATGCTAGATTTGCGCCCTTATACCCCACACAACAGGCACACCCAAACTGTTTATCCCACAAGAAATGCCATCTGTTATAGCACAACGTTTATGGCACCGGACCCTTTGCAGAATACGAAGCCCGTTTCAAGGATACACGGTCCAGGCAGTCATAATGGACAGAGATGAAAGCGAGTGTGCCAAGAACAAAGATCAAGCACAATGTCAACTAAGACCATTACTGAAAGTGGAAGGTGCGCTATTTTCCAATGACAGATGGGTGAAAAGACTAGTAACCTGTGCAGTGGGGGTGGGTCAACTGGGTTCTCGGAGGATGTAATGGCACGTGTCAAGCAGAAGTGTTCTAAATCTTAGAGTACCTATGTGCCAAATCTCACCTTGATCGAACTGAATGAAAAGCCTGCTAAGATGCAAATACTGGAACACTTCTTTTTCTTCAGAGGAAATGGTACTTCACTCGTAGGCACAAATAAAAGTTCAATAAGACTTTGTTTATTCCTCACCTGAGTAACGGTACATCCGCATTGATGAATTTGTACTGGTTTATGGACAATACACTTATCTCCACCTTCCTCCATCCTGGAAAGGCATCTGCTCACTCCCAACCTTGTTTTCGGCCGTTCTCACTGTGCCCGATTCCCATTTGACTGTCATATACGTGCCACCCCCAGTTGCAACTGAACCTCCTACCCATGAGCGTGCTCACTAAGTGCCTGATGACAAAAGAGGTAGAATTATTGGTCCTAAGGTTCCTCTGACAAGCTCAAAGCAATCCCAGAAGAATTCTGTCTCTTCACAAAGACAGAAGCATTTTTTACTTCCCTCCTTGTGCCTGCCATTCAAATAGCAGAAAATGCCAAGTGTTGCAGATAACAAGGTGCGAGATGCTGCAGACAGTGAACCAGATAGCATGGGTACAGTATGTTCTGGATGTACTTACGGCAATGGAAGGGGGTGTGTGCAAAAAGATAGGATCCTCTTTCTGCACATATTACCCCCCTAAATGATGCGGACAATGGATCTTTAACTCATGCCATAGGGGCCCTCTGCAACTTACGAATTGTCATGGAAAAGGAAGTTGGAGTGAGTGCTGAAGACTGGTTCCATTCAGTGCTTAATGGCCACCGTCATGGTTGGGGATAGCCATGAAAGATGCCAGTTCCTATTATAGTATTTTTTCTTGTAATTTGGAGGTGGAATGGTCAAATAGAGCGCAGGATGGTAAGTGGAGAACAACCAGTTGTTCCCCTGGGGATAGATATTGCCTCATCCCCCACCTGACCCTGAAAATTATGTGGAGCATCGGGTGGATTTGGCAGGAGATAGGGCGAGTGTTTTATGACGTGCACCCCAGAAGAATATGCCCGGATGGGGTAAAATGTACGTCACGTGTGCAAAGTGTGGGTGCCCAAAGGCAACGATTATAGGAGAAGTGAAGCTGGGTTAGTTAATACAGTATTAACTAAAAGGGGGAGTGTTGGGATGCAAGTGCAAAGTCGCAGGCAGGCGAAAATATATTAGCAGATGGTCTAGTGTTAGCAATCCTCTTTGGGTGCAGCAGAAAGAGCAACAATATTTTCACACTGCTGTTGCAGAGGTTAAAGATAGGGTGATTTATTTTGCATTTAGCGGTAATGTACAGTGTTATGTTTCAAGATAGTTGATATAGGTAGGAGTATGAGATGGAGTCAGGGAAGCATTGCCTTAAAGGCGAGGTCCGGGGGTCAAGGTAGCAGGAATCCCGCCATGTTACATGATGCGTTTGTGAAAGTACTCCACCCAGTTGACCCTGAGACAAGTCCCCCTTCCTTCCTCTCGGAGACAAGTTATGCTGTCATGGTCACAGACAGCCGCACTGTCAGGGCTCAGGCGGGAACAAGGATAAGGAGGGTGGTTGGCAGGACAGGAAGGGTGGTAGCGGCCCTTGCTGGGCACAGGCAGCCTTCCACCAAGTATCCCAGGCGTGTTCTTCATCCCTTTCACAGGATTGAGGCCATGGGACGAAGAACAGCCAGGATACTACGTTTCCCAGCAGACCGTGTGCAACACGAGCCTGCTGGAGTGAGGACAGCCACACCCCAACCACGCCCGCACCAATGCGCATGCGCGAGCCGCGCCCAAGGAACGCGGCTCACAATTCCTACCAGCAAAGAGGAAGGACTTGTAGTGACGGAGCTCCTGTGGCAAGCCTATCGCGGGGCACCCGCCCGCAGATACCCCAGGCCCCGCGTACACATAAAGATAAGTTTGCTTGCAAAAGACGCGCACATCTGCTTCCTAATCCGAGAGAGGCTGGTTTGAAAGGGGCCGTTCCTGAAAGCACCCGCATTCCGGAACGGCGGAAAGCATGAAAAGGGGAAGCTAGGCTCTCCGAATTAACCCCGCATGGGAAAGAACCTTTGACTCACCTGAACTAACCCATGGGAGAGTGGGACAGATCAACCGCATGTGTCCTTAGGGATGGGTTATACCTTGCATGAGACTGTGTTAAGACAATAACGATGTTGGGGTCGCGCTGGAGAATCCCCGCCCGTACTGACGTTCTAATTGTTCCTTTCCGAGGAAAACACACCAGAGGTGCTGCAGAAAAACTGGACTACTTCGAGGGGTCCTGAAGGGACGTTGACCCTGAAGACCGAAGCTAAGTGTTGGGTTTGATTCTAGGGTATTGCATGGGGTAATGTAATGTGATATCCACTGAATGCTGAAGTAAGTGCAGAACTGTAAAACTAATGGTAAAGGTACACCCTGACAACCTTGCATGAAGTAATGTAGGGAAGTGCACAGTTCATACCAGAGGCAGAAGAATAGGATGCACAGTATCCTGGTTAGGGGCTCCAGCATAAAGGCCCCCCACATACTCGGGGGCACATTGTATGAATGAGAGAGTGCGAGGGCGGAGTTCTGCAGAGCCTGGAGCAGGAGCAAAGGAGCATGTGAACCTACTCTCCAACAACCCATCCACAACACCTCCCTAAACCTCTTTCCGGTGTACCTAACTCCCCCTGCCTATCCACTCCACGGATCCTAACACTCTTTCCCCGAAGGGTCAAGGTGGCCTGTGTTTTCCTCTCCCAGGTGCCGAGACCTAACGGGGAGGGAGGAGTTTGTGCTGCCTCTGAGCCAGGAAGAATCAGGACCTGACACGCACGATCGATAACAGTTAATTGAGTCCAGCTGCAGAGCTCAGAGGAGCTGGGAAAAGAATGTTGGGTCCAGGGAGGAAGAGTAGGGATGTGCCTTTGCAAGCTTGAATTCATGTGAGAAGGTCTGAGGTGTTTGTGGTGCCAAGAGGCCTGGTGAACAGTTAGAGCACTACTGCCCGCACCCAAAGAGCGGTCATCATATTTGACCTGCAGGCACCAGTGAGGGATCAATAAATAAGCAATATTAAAACATAAGAGTGGTGCCCCGATCCCATAATTCGCGGGCACCTGGGTTCCCAGAGAGATAAGGGGGAGATATGCTAGGGCTGAACAATGATTTGGGACGGGGGAGCAGAGGTGATGCCAATGTATTTATCTGTAAGGGCAGGGAGCTATTTGTGCATGCCAGAGTGTCTGATATAATGAGGAGGCCCATTGTATTATCAAAGCAGAGTTCACCTCACTGTTCACATTTTGACCAGGATCTGACGAAAGGGTCACATCATGTGATGGTCAAGAATAATTAAATTGTGTACAGGTGTTAGCCAATGGGGAGTGGGCGGGGGGCATGTTTTAATCTTTATAATGCATAGTTATGTTAATTTGCGGCTCTCCGGTATAAAAGATGTAACTTCCTTGGGTGGGGCGTGATCGGTGTTAGTTCGGTTCTACAGGACCGTCTGATACTTTTTGCATGTAATAAAACATTGCTTTCCTTGCAAAAGGTGCATCGATTATTTGGCCTACTTGGGGTTGTTTTTATCATTCGGGTTTTGGGTCATTCACGCTACAGGATCATCTATCAAAGGGAAGCCATCACGTTCAAGAAAGTGATGATAATGAGGTAGTTGAGAAACAGGTGTTCTTGGTTTGTGAAGAAACTATCACGAAGCGAGAATGAGCAGACTCTGCAGAGCAGGATGTGGATTTACAGCATGTCGTCCACTTTGTCAGGCGGGTTGAAGGGACTGGGTACCAATTGATGGTTTGACAGGCTTTCAAAAAGTCAAGTATGAGAGGAGTTTAAAAGGTAAGAACTTGTGCAAAGCTGGACCTCTAGTACCGACGCTGGGCATAAGCAGAAGGATATTGGGGGTGGGCATAGAGGCAATTTGGGAATGTTGAGGGCAGATTATTGGTGGTCCGTTCTGGCCATGGAGATTGAGGGGTTAGTGAAGGACTGTGCGGTGTGCCGAGAGGCAGTCAAAGTACTAGGAAAGCTTGTGTAGCCTTTGAGACCTATCGAGTTTCCAAGTGGGCCTTGGGAATTTGTTGCACTGGACATCCTATGCCCAAATCAATGGAGAGAGTGGGGCAATATGTTAATGTGGTTATGGATTTGTTCTCCAAGAGGGTACAACCCTAGATTGTTTGTGAGACAAGGGCGGTGATAGGAGTTTTTGGATGGTGTGTTTCAAAGTGAGGGTTTCCCTAGGAAACTGCTCAAAGACAACCAAGTCCAACTAACTTCAAATATCATGGAGACATGTACGGTGAGTATAGGGGTGTCACATCATTGTGCCTCATATCACTGTGAGACCAATCGTGCTGTTGAGTGGGTTAATCAGACTTTGATGCAAGGTATTGGAATGGCCACCAATGCGGCCAGAGCTGACAGGAGTCGGTGGGGGAAAGTGTCTGTGGATACCGGTTGGCATCACATGCCACCATAGCATTGGCTATTTTAAGCCAGCTCCTCACATTTCCCCACATGTGACAATTGACGAGGAGAGGAAGAGGATACAGAGTAACGAACACCACACACTTTCACCACTTTAGTACTGGGACGAGGAAGATGCTCATAGAGCGTTACAAGGGTCCGGCATGTCCGTTTAATTGCGGTCAGGCAAGTCTCATTGAAGATCCAAACCTGCAGCCTGTCAAAGGGCTGCATGAGTATACAAAGAGAACAGTACAGCAGAGAGAGGAGCAGCTGGGAGGCCTGTGTAGAGAAACCACCATGGGATCCTGCTTTAGAGGAGACAGCTGTGGTGGGCTTGGACGAGGAGCCAGGACGTTGGCAACCTTCCCAGGAGGCTTACACAGCAAGTATCTGGCAGGCTGTGTAAGTGTTTGCCGCCTGGGTGTCTCCGTGAGCTGCGCTCAGCAGCAGTAGCTGCGGGTGAGCACCAAAAAGGAGGGCTGCCATCTGTGTCCAGAACACACCACTCTGGGAGCAGGCGTGCAGAGGAAGACACACGGCGGGCAAGCGCAGCGGCGAGAAGGAGATGCCACAAGCCGCTGAGTGTCAGAGGAAGACGCATGAATGCTGGGGAACTCCTACAATGTTATTGAATGCTGAACTAAATGGAACTTTGAAAATTAAGCAAAGCACAGCTTACTGATTACCGAACTAAGTTGAACTTTAAAAACTAACGAAACAAATGCTTATGGAATACGGAAACAAATGGAACTTTAAATTACTGTGAAACCAATGCATATTGCAAACCGCACAAAAGAGAACTTTATCATTCAGCAACATGAATGCTTATTGAACACAATGGAATACTGAAATGAATATCCCTGCACTTACGCAATCTGAATGACACAAGGCCTAGTATGATCGTTGTTTTGTCCTCCCCTCCTTGTCTTGTCACGCCTTGTGTGCAGGCGCATTATAAATGTCATATCATATCAAGCATTCTAAGGGTGGAATAGAATAAACCCAAGCAATTAAAGTGAATAACCCAAACACCCAAGTGAAAAGCATTTACAGCAGGGGGCCCACGGGTGGTAAAGATATGTGAGAAGGTGGGTGTGAGGAAATCACCCTCAACTGAACTTTTATGAATAAATGCAGAGCGGCGAGGCCTAAAAGTCTGAAAGGATGTGTAGCAATTGATGGTAGAGCCAAGAGGCTGATAAGAACAAGCCACAAGATTGAAAATCATCACATCAAAAGACACGAGTTTGAGAGTCAGCGAACCTGGTTGCGTGACCTGCGATTGGTGGACCGTTTGGTCCGACAACTGCACCTAAACCAGTGAGCCCTACATATTGAAAACTCAGGGACATTGTAATAACGAAGAATGTGTCTTGGAGAAGGGAACCCCGAGTATTGAGGAGCTACATTGCATGGTCTTGGGAACAAATCACTCACGCTCTTTTGTTTTCTGTGAACAGTGGTCTTTGAAACTTGGGGTAGGGAACCCAGAGTATTGGTTTTGAACTATGTTGCTGTGAACTGGAGAAAGGTAATCTTGAGACATTTTCATGGAACTTTGTTATACTAGGGGAAGGGGAGCTGAGAGAAAGCTGTGAGCTGGAAGAGGCTCAGAACTTTGAGTTCAACACCATTTCGGTTGGTTTTGACATTCCTATATATTGGTTAGCTTTAGTTGTGAGGGCAAGCATTGGCTTTGGACACAGTCAGACTTAAGTTGAACTCTGTGACTTAGGATTTCCTTAGTTTAGTTCAGGTAGGGAAATCCCATCCACCTTAGTATATGGCAAGTTAGGCCTTCTACCATCCTGACATTTGATTTAATAAAGTATTTTACTTTGAACTTTAAGTCGGTGTTATGCTTGAGCTAAAACATGGTGCTGGTGCGCAGTGTATTCTGGGAGCACTCAGAGCCATAATGGATATTTACTTCATGCCGCAGTGAAAAGCTGTACTCATTTTGCTGAGAGCTGGATTTACTATGCTGAAGAAAACATGCTTTCCAAACCTGGTATGTAGTCAAGGACATTCTGCTGTGAAAGCTGGCTTCGTTATGTCTTGTTATGAGTTATGGGACTGTTTTCCATGGCGCTTGTTTTTAGAGGAGGGAAGCACCCATCAATGCGCAAGTGCGTTGCCAGAAGGTTCGAGAAATTACCACCTCGTTTTGAGGAGTGCATATATGCGCAACCCCTTAACGGTCAGACGGGACCTCAGTCGGAGGGGGGAGGCTTCCGTCCGGCATACCTGTGGGCTGTTGTGCTCTCAGCCTGGCTGTTATCGGGGTCTTCCAGCCGCTTCTGGCGAGATGAGGGATTCAGTTACGCCCACGGTGAGGTATTTTCTTTTGAATTTTCTGTTTCTGCAGTGATTTATATCTGTGTTATCACTTGTTGCTTCCAAGCTTTGAATAAATAGCCGTATAAGTGCTCATTATTTTCTAAGAGTGTGTGTGGTTGTAAGTCATTGCGTCTACCTGCGTTTAAAGTATTGGCTCTGTAATTGCACTGGTGATTAATGACCATCTGTGCACTCTGGGTGAGCAATACATTTTGGCGTCACGAACAGTATATTTGTAATGAAGTGTTCCAAATATTAAAGAATCTGTCTGAACGCAGACAGGCTTTGTTTATATTGCAAGTGAAAGTAATTTGGCAGTGAGTGTTGAACTGTGTTAAGCTGTTTTTTTTTCTTTGTTGGTGTGTGCGTGCCTGCACGAATGACTGCAGTGTGGAAAGAAAAAAAAATATATAGATATAAAGAGGTTTTGTACAGTTTTGCAATGATGAATAGTGTGTTAAGGAAAAAGAGTGTTCCCGCTGGCGGTGAATGTTCTGATGTTATCATTCCAGGCTGGACTAAGAGCCCATATGATAAATTGGCCCAGGTGTGGGCATGCGGCGCGGGGCTAAGTGAAACATGGGATCAGGGATTGGGAGATGCTGATTCGTCTGATGTAATGTTGTGCTTACAACAAGTTTCAGTGGAACGGGGCAGGGAATGCGCTGCGCTGGATAGGCGGTGTTGGGTCTAACTGCATGCCTATAGGAAAATACATCAAAGGAACTTGAAAATGAAAAATGAGATTTTGCGATTGGAAAGAGAGCTGGCTGCAGAAAGGCAGACTGCGTTAATGCAGCAGATTCAAATGAAACTTTTTAAAGATAAGGCTGACACATACCAGGCTGTGACCGAGAGGGCAGAAGTCAGAGTAGCCCGGTATACGTATAGGAAAAGACGAGGAGGGGTCAACCAAAGAAAGGTGGCAGCTGTAATCCCTACCGCCGGTGTCGACTGGGATCCGGATAATTGGGATGGTGACATTTTTTGACTCAACCAGTCCAGAGAGTAGTTCAGCAAATGAGTCAGACCCCAAAATGGAAATTAAGCAGAAGACAGTGGTTGCTAAGCCAGTTGGAAGACGGCGAGCCGGGCCCCACCCGCAGAATCCTGCAGGTGGGGTTGTGGATTTAACCATGCTGGAGGATTACACCCAGCAGGAGGTTGGGGAAATTATTACCCGTCTGAGGCAAAAATCAGGGGAACCTTTATTGACATGGATGGTGAGGTTGCTAGATGGGGGCGCTGCAGTGTTGTTGGTAGATTCCACGGACTCACAGCGTTTTCTACCCTTGTCAACTGACACCAATGTACAGGAGGTCTTAAGGGCAGGGCGGCCCCCTGATGAGAATGGTAACGATTCACAGGTGTCTTTGTTGCACCGAGCAGCCCAAGCATGTAACCGTAAATACCCCATTACCACAGATTGGCCTAGGGAGGAAACAAAGTGGTATACTTTGAAAGAGGCAATTCAAAAGGTCAGAGAGCATGCTATGAAAGAGGCAATTCATGTAGATGCTCCAGGACACATGGGGGCCGTGCCGCTCTCAACTTCAACTAGAAATATGGTGATCAGAACTGCACCACCCGCATACAAAAGTGTCATTATGACTTTGCTCGTAGGTATGACGGGCAAACCCACTGATGAGGTAGTGGATGCCATTCGGCAACTGGCAGATTTAGGGGAGTGGGACAAGAGTGATGACAAGCCACGGGAGAGAGAGGGGCGTAGTTAGAGAAGAACTGAAGGCAGGAGGCAAGATAGTAGAGACTCCCGAGTGTCCAGAAAGGTCATGTTTTTGCAAACTGTGTTCGAGAAACAATTGTGTGTGCAAGTTCCACGCACATGTACCAGTGTGAATAACACTATGTCTTGTAATCATACAGTGATAGCTGGCAGTCATTTGAATCATGTGAAACTTCCAACAGGATGGCTCTTTTCATGTGGCAACATCACATACACTTATAATCCAGCTAACATTTCCGGAGGTCCATGTGCCTTAACTCGATTAGGACTAATGATGTTCCCTTTACACCCAGCGATAACTCGAGGCAAAATGTTAACTTTTGGGTCTGTGGGTCTATCCCCCGATTCTGATTCACATGTGCATTTGCTATCAGAAGCTGAGGTCCTAGAATTAACCCTTTCATTAGTGGAGTTTGGGGTTTAGCTGCTGGGGGTTACAAATCTTTGATCAAATTAGCATGTTTAGTAGTCAAAGGACTCAATCATACTTATAAGGCATTAGAAGAGTTAATCCTTGAAAGCAAAGTTATTAGAAAAGCAACTTTGCAAAACAGGGCTGCTGTTGATTATCTATTGCTAAAGCATAATTTAGGTTGTAACGCAGTTGAAGGTATGTGTTGTTTCAATCTAAGTGACCATTCACGATCCACTGAAAGTCATATTCGAGGTTTGAGGGATCTCATTTCTCAAGTGTCCCAAGATCATACTGGGAATTGGTGGGATTGGTTATTTTCATGGATTCCTGATATTGGGGGTACAGTGCGTTACGCTTTTGCTTGTATTTGCATTATATTAGCTAACATAATAGCTTGCTGTTGTTGTATTCAATGCATTCCCAACTTAGTTTTAATATTTCGTCGGTTTCAGAGACCGGCTCCTCTGCCACTGGGCTATGGAAGATAAATATCCAAGGGTGGAATTGTTATGCTTGAGCTAAAACATGGTGCTGGTGCGCAGTGTATTCTGGGAGCGCTCAAAGCCATAATGGAGATTTACTTCATGTCGCAGTGAAAAGCTGTACTCATTTTGCTGAGAGCTGGATTTACTATGCTGAAGAAAACATGCTTTCCAAACCTGGTATTCAGTCAAGGACATTCTGCTGGGAAAGCTGGATTTGTTATGTCTTGTTATGAGTTATGGGACTGTTTTCCGTGGCGCTTGTTTTTAGAGGAGGGAAGCACTTTGCTCCTTGAGGTTACTGTCGATTGACCCAGCTGGCAACCAACGGCTGCCCATCAATGCGCAAGTGCGTTGCCAGAAGGTTCGAGAAATTACCACCTCTTTTTGAGGAGTGCATATATGCGCAACCCCTTAACGGTCAGACGGGACCTCAGTCGGAGGGGGGACGCTTCCGTCCGGCCTACCTGTGGGCTGTTGTGCTCTCGGCCTGGGTGTTATCGGGGTCTTCCAGCCGCTTCTGGCGAGATGAGGGATTCAGTTACGCCCACGGTGATGTATTTTCTTTTGAATTTTCTGTTTCTTCTGTGATTTATTTCTGTGTTATCACTTGTTGCTTCCAAGCTTTGAATAAATAGCCGTATAAGTGCTCATTATTTTCTAAGAGTGTGTGTGGTTGTAAGTCATTGCGTCTACCTGCGTTTAAAGTATTGGCTCCGTAATTGCACTGGTGATTAATGACTGTCCGTGCACTCTGGGTGAGCAATACAGTCGGTTGTCTGTCTTATTTCATGCCTTCACAGTAATGTGAGGCGCCGGAAGTAAGAAGACGAATACAGTGTGGTTGGCTTCACTAATACTTTTGTTTCAAATAATAAGAGGGATGGGAAACATGCCTCATTTGCCCTAACTCTATGAGGGGTTTCCCTGCCTCAACAAAGCTAACTAGTGGACCTGCTTTTGTCAGGATGTCCAAAATAATGTCCACTGTCCTGTGTCCAAAACCCCTCTGACCCTTACACTCAAGGTGGAGATGGAGAAAGAGAAAGAAGGAGAGGAACGCGAATGAAACACAGGCAGAGACCCACCCAATACCACAGGGGACAAGACCTCAGTTCTCATTTACCAAAGAGGATCTTATGGAAATGCTAGCTACGCTGAACCAGGACTTGACGAAGGAGATCAAAGACACCAAAGTAGCAATGGGCAAAATAGTTGCAGAGCTAACCTCCCACATGATGGGACTAGAAACTAGAGAGAATGAGGGTGAAAACACACTGTGCAAACAGGCCCACAAACAGGCGTAGCTCAACAAAAAGGATGCTGGAGCAACTTGCAACGATATGGACCAAGCAGGAAGACCTTGAAAATAGAGCCTGGAGAAATAACATCAGATTTAAGAGAATTCCACAGGACACCCCAGGTCAAGAACTAACGGACTATGTGCAGGACATGTTCCGGATGCTCCTAGAGCTGCCAGACTCTGAGATGATAGAATTCGACAGGACACACAGAGTCTATACATCCATGCTACAATGCTGCAACCTCTTACCGGATGTACTGTCTAGTATACACTTCTTCCACCAGAAAGAACGGATCATGGTGGCAGCCCGAAAGAAAGAACCGGTACAATTCCGAGGGGCACACATCTCCCTATTCCAAGGCATAGCACCTTGCACGCTACTGAACATACAGAAAATACATGTAGTAATGGCCTGGCTACAAACGCACAAGATTAGATATAGGTGGGGATTTCCCTGAAAACTGTTATTCCAAGTCCAGAACAAAAAGATATGTAATCGGTTCCGTAGAGAAAGCCACAGAACTGATGAAGAGAACCCCGGGAGATGCAAACACAATGGAACAATACCGCTCTCCAGAGTGGACCACCAAGAGCAATGTAAGGAGGAAAATGCCAGACATATCAACCAAGGGAGAAGGAGAATGACTAAGACAAGGCCAACATGAAAAGATCTGCAAACCAACCTGCCTGCACTGTTCCCAGGCCATGGAGGGAGGTACATCGCCTCTAAAAAGGTGTACAATTACACACACGTTACCATAGAAGACACAAATCTAGGGGGGGTTTGCCATGAGGGAATGGCGGCCAACCACTTGTCATCACAAATGACAAAAAACGGTTCTCCACCGTTGCAGGAAATTAAGACTGTTATAAGAAAACCAAAGTTTCCTAGTTTGGAGGGGTTTCATTTTTATTTTTCACCTTCAATTTTGCCCTTTTGTTCTCTCTTGGTTCCATGTGTACAGAATTCACCTGGCATTCCAAATATTAGGTCCTTTAGTCGTTTCCAAAAGAAGCCTACCTGGACCCCCAGATGGGCGAGATACAAGAATAACAACATTATATATCCCATGACAGTGAGCACTGAAATGAAATGCCTAACCCTAAATGTGCGGGGCCTAAACTCGCCAGTGAAAAGAAAGGCCATGTTGCAAAGGCTCTCCTCCATGGAGACGGATGTTGTATTCCTACAGGAAACCCATCTATTAAAAAGGATGAAAACATCTCAGGAGCAGGGAGTACCCCCTGAACATATTTTGCGACCAGTGGCCTAAAAAAACAGTGTGTAGCCATCATGATCCGGAAAAGCACACCTTTACAAATAACAGAAGTTCTGCGAGATATACAAGGGAGATTCCTACTAAATAAAGGTGTCCTGGGGGACCAGAAAAATCGCACTGGGAGTACTATATGGCCCCAACGAAAAACAGGCCAAATTCATGGAGAGAATTACAAAGATCCTAGCAACTTCATAGAAGGAGACACAATATTAGGGGGACTCCAACAGCATAGTAGACCAAACTATGGATAAAACACTGTCCCCCACGAAAAAAACAAAAATAATTACTATGCCATTACCACACTCCAGAGGGAAATTTACACACCATGGGGAGAAAGGCTACACCTTCTAGGCGGTACACGGTGGTGAGGGGGCTTGTCAAGGTTAGACCTGTTCCTGATTTCACCTACCCTTATTCCGTTGGTCAAGGGAATAGATATTTTGCCAACAGTTCTTACAGACCACTCCCCAGTAAAACTAAAAATAGACCTGGGACAAGGCTCTCCAAGGCAAAGACCCCCCTGGAAATTCAATGAAGCAATTTTAACAGACATGGCAGTCAGGGCAATAATAGAAGAGGCAATAACACAACACTTTCAGGAAAATACGACAGAGGACACAGATATACGCAACATATGGGACGCAGGGAAAGAAGTCCTTAGAGGAGTTATCATGGGGCAAACAACATCCTGGAGCATGGAGCAACAACTGCGCTGGAGGGAGCTAGAAGCTATGGTACAAGAGAAAGAGAAAGCGCATGCAAATAAAGGGGGGAGACACACTCTACGAGATCTCAGGATAGCAAGACAAGCCTTAGAAACTCATATGACTAAAAAGCGGCCCAGGTGTTACTCAAGACAAAACATTATTACTCCAAAGGCAACAAAGCAAATAAATTACTGGCGGCAAAACTTAGAAAGGTAGCAACCCGTAATTGCATTAGGGCCCTGAAGTCTAAGGAGGGGAAGAAGGAGATCACGGAGGCTGGGAAACTAAAGGTTATGGAAGAAATGTTCAGTAACTCCTCTGCACCACACCAAGGGAACAATACCCAAATTCAGACCTTCATAAACCAGACAAAACTCCCCCAAATCGCTGAGGCAATAAAACCATTGTTAGAGAACCCCATTCTGGCCAATAGATTGAACAAGGTCCTCCCCCAGATTATAAATGAAGACCGAACATGGTTCATCAAGAACAGAGGGTCCCATGACAACATCAGAAAAGTAATAGACTTAATAGCCTTGGCACCTAATCTACCCAGAGGCCTTGTGCTCCTCTCACTCGACGGTCATCGAGGGTTCGATAGCATGTCATGGGAATTCCTACGAGCTATTCTGCCGGCATATGGGTTTGGGCCTATCATTAGCAAATTAATTAGTGCCAATTTCCAAATACCATCCACAATAGTTAAGGTTAACAACACCAAAACAGCCCCAATCCCCCTCGGCAGGGGTACAAGACAGGGATGCCCGCTCTCCCCCTTAATCTTTGCTCTGGCCCTGGAACCACATGCACAAATTATCCTGAAGGACCCAACCATACTAGGCCTGCATCATGAAGGTAACACACAAAGTGGCATTGTACGTCGATGACGTCATTTGTTTTCTTCAAGAACCCATGCGCTCAATCCCTCCCCTAATGGAGCTCCTGACTAGATTCCACATCGTATCAAGATTCTGCATCAATCACCAAAAATCCCTGGGCATGACGATTGGTATAGCACCCGAAACCCAAGTAGCAATGCAATCAGCCTTTCCTTTTACATGGGCTGGCGAGGAATTTAGATATTTAGGGGTACACATCACCAAATCATACAAAACCCTCATAGGGGCTAACATCCCCCAAATATGGAAAGAGACAAAAGCCACACTGAACATATGGGAAACACACAAATATCTTGGCTGGGGAGAATCACTGCAGTGAAGATGACAATCCTACCCAGACTACTGTTTATTTTCCAGGCACTACCAATCATTATCCCCGACAAAGAGCTAGCGGAAGTACAGAAAACAGTGAATCAGAACATTTGGCAGAAGAAACAACCCAGAATTGCACGTCACACGCTTCTCAGATCGAAAGGAATGGGGGTCTGGGTGTCCCGTCGATACAAAGATATTATCGCGCGGCTCAGATGGCCCCAATTCTAGAATGGGCGCTAGAAGACGGGGCAAAATGGAAAAGGATCGAGCAGGACTGTTGCTGTATCCCCCTGGTCCACCTGCTGTTTACACCCAAAATGGCCAGGGTTGGCTTGCTAGACTCCACTAGTAGGACTCACAAGACCTGGGACAAAGCAAAAACTGGGAATAGGTTGCGGCCTGGGACCAATGTCACCAATACTACAGAACCCAGAATTGTCCCCAGGCATGGGAAGAGAGACATTTACACACTAGGAATCTCTGGGCCCATTAAGACCTCGAGATCTCCATAGAGACGGGATTCCCCTCACAATTACGGAATGTAAAGAAAAATTCATCCTACCCAAAACAGAACGCTTCCGATATCTGCAAATCAGACAATGGGTTGCCAACCAACGAGTAAAACAGGCGGGCACACAACCCCCTATAGGAATAGAACTCCAAATGGCAGAGGGGCAAGAAACCTGGAAAATATCCCACGGCTACCACCTACTAGAAAAGGCTCTCATCGATGACAAACTCCCATACATAGCAAGATGGGAGAAAGACATAGCGACAGAGATACCACCAGACTCGTGACAGAAAATATGGTCAGGAACCGCCAAAAGCTCAAGATACACAGTCATTAAGGGATGTGCGGTAAAACTTTGCTGCAGATGGTACATGACCCCAGCCCCCAAAGGTTACATGCAATAGCACCAGATCATTCTGGCTGCTTTTGGCACGGCTGTGGCCAATTGGGAGACTTAATACACATGTGGTGGCAACGCCCGATGATGCAGTCTTACTGGCAGGAAATCAAGTCAAGAATAAAATATATCACAGGAGTCGTGCTCCCTATGTGCCCCTGTATCTTACTACTAGGAGATGTGCCCGAACATGGCACATACCCTGCCTCCGGCCCCACGGCGGAACTAATAACGCAGCTATTACTGGCGGCCAAACCTGAACCGAGCACACTATTGGAAAACAAAAGAAGGACCGATTCTGTCCTACTGGTGGGTCAAGATTTGCGAAGGCATTGCCATGGAAAAACTGACCACTCACACAATTGAGAAGATGCCCCGATTCTCCAAAATATGGGCCCCATTCTACAAATATGCAGAAGACAAAACATGGTTTTTAGACCATAAATTTGAAGGCATCTATTGCAAGAATTAAGCACTAAGCAAAAGAAAACATCAAAGTTGAGGGGCGTGCCAATAGAAAGACTGACTGAGCAGGAGGCAAGGCCCGGGACACAAACTGCATTGAGAAACAAGAAATGGGACCAAACATTGCTATGATTTGAATATATTTTAATGTTCTTCTAACCGTATTATTTACCTTTGTTGAGGGTGAATATATTGGTTTAAAAGAAACGTAAAATGAAATGTCAATGTTGTTACAAAAATGATATGCTGTTGTTGCTATATGGCGACGTTCATAGAGATTTCAATAAAAAGATATACTTGGAAAAACAAGCCCTTCCCTGGTCTTCCAAGTGCCAGGGGAACAAGCCCTTCCCTGGTCTTCCAAGTGCCTGGGGAACAAACCCTTCCCTGGTCTGCCAAGTGCCAGGGGAACAAGCCCTTCCCTGGTCTTCCAAGTGCCTGGGGAACAAATCCTTCCCTGGTCTTCCAAGTGCCAGGGGAACAAGCCCTTCCTTGGTCTTGGTTATGTGTCCAATGTCGGTTTCATACCCACCAATGCTTTATTTATTTATTCATTCTATTTATTGTGCGTTTGTTAGGCGCTTATACAGTAAATCAATTCTGTTTCAAAGCGCCCACAGGGCAAAAGAGAGGGAACATGGGATTAAACAAATACAGTGGAGGAAGAAAGGACAAACCTACTATGCCTTTTGAGCATTCAGAACGTGAAAATGCAACAAGGAGGAGGGGAGTGGGGGGGTAGGTGCTGGCGTGTCCGTACTCGTGGGTAGCAGCAGATTAAGTGCAGAGTATCGAAGTGTTATATGGCCGGGAGCCACCTTGGGTGGAAAAATGTGCGTGCCTCCAGGACAGAGAGCAGGGGGTGCCGAGGCAAGTGCTGAAGGGTATAGAGCAGCTGGGACGATTGGGTGTGGAAGGCCAGGGCCCCGAGGACACATAGGAACCTTGGCCACCAATCACAACATCTGTGTGATTAGCAGAGAAGGGAAGGAGGAGGTAAAGAGGAAAGTCTTGAGGTGCTTCTGGAATTTGGGGAAGTCCTGCTCAAGATGCAGAGGAAGGGGGAGGCTGTTCCACAGGAGGGAGCCAGCTGAGGAAAGAGATCAGCCTCCTACTCTTTGTTTAGCGAAATGCTTTACACACAAAGAGTTGGTACCAGAGGAGCATAGAGGTCTAGAGGGAGAGTATTTATTAAGACAGAGTTGCAGATAGCATGGTCCCCGGCCCCAGACAGTCTTGTGGATGATGCAGAGGGATTTTAATTTAATTTGTTCAGTAACCGGGAGACAGTGGAAACTTTTTAGGGCATGAGAGATGCAGTCCCTGGGTTTAAGGCCAAGGATAAATCTTGCTGCTCTATTGTGGATTAGCTAGAGGGGTTGCAGAGTGGAAGAAGGTTGATTCAGGAGGAGGCTGTTGCAGTAATCAACCCTAGAGAGAACCAGGGCTGGGGTAAAATTGAGCTTCTGGGGGAAAGGGAGGATTCCTTATACTGTTTACCTTTTGTTACACCAGTGGAGGTCGAGTATGCATGTAGGCCTTCGCTGCCCCCAGCTGCCCCACTGCCCTATTTTACATAAACAACTGTTTATGTTCGTCTCTTATTCCTTTTAGTCCACTCACTATGTTGGGGTCCCAAGCTCAGTGGATGAGGGAGAGTCATAATGATGATCATAATACTTGATCAATATTTGTGTATTGGGTTATTTCTCTTTCTTCTTAATTGCAATATATGTTTTGATCCCGATATGCGGTTCACCTGTCTTCCGGTTTGGAAGTTTGTACCTTCTGCAGACCTTCAATGCGCCGTCTCAGGTTGATGCCCTCTTCACACACAGTTTTTCTTTCTTTAGTTCTGGGTGTTCAGCGTACTTCCTACAATGTTGCTTCCTCCCCTCCCCTGCTTGACGCCGGTAACACCCGCCATCAAAGCTCTGACCTTCAGGTTCCTCAGCCAGGAGTTTTGCTGATTGTCGGTAGGTGGTAGATAGAAAGGCGTCCTCCACCTATTGATGATGTGCCTCCGTTAGTGTTAAGGAGGTGGGGGGTGGAAAGACTTGGAAAACAAAAGGTTCCTATGCCCTTTCGTTGACTTTTCAGCCACCCGTAAAGTTGCTGCCTGGGGCTCTGAACCCTATCTGCGCTCCTATACTATCCATAATGCGACAACAGTACTTCAAGGTTTGCCACGTTGTGATAGGCACTTTGCGGCGGCCAGCGAGTAGTTCCTGATTCTCCTTATGAACTCTGCCTGGGTTTGATCACCAGTGTCCCACCTGGCTCTGATTCGATGTACAGCTCAAGCACTCTGACTTTTTTCCTTCGGTTTGTCTTCTTTCCTCTGCCACTACAGCTTTCACTGCAACCACTACTCCCTGTATTCCTTCTTTGGTCTATGTTACAGCGACCTTCCAGTCCACTACTCCGGCAACCACTTCTGCTTCTACTCCTGTTACAGCTTCTTCCACTACTACTTCTGAACCCACCACAACATGTGTTTAATCCTTCCTTTATTCCACTGATGGAACTGTCAATAAACATAAAGAAAGGTCCAAAATGATGTGCGTGTTTCTGTGCCTCCTTCCATGGCCTCCTTGTCCCAGTATCACCTATGCTTAATATTGACGTTACTTTTCCTGAACACTGTGATTGACGTATCATGTACCTGTTCATTTTAGGGGCAGCATAGAAAATCTTTTGGCTACTTCGGGCTTGAGGGGCTGAAGCAGTGTTTCCATGTTTGGAGATAGGGATGTAAACTTTGGTTTCGTCACAGGTGAAAAGACACTTTTGCCATCCTTAAAAAGTTGCTATGTAAAGGAGACAATTACTATTCTTCAAAAGACACTTTTTGCCATCCTGAAGAAAGTGTTCTTTGAAAGACATTTCTGCTACGCTTAAGGAATAATTGTTTGAAAGGAGCACTTCCGCTATCCTACCTGAAATAATCCAGGGGAAGAGAACCACCTCCTGGATTCAAGGATTGTTTGCAGAATTTTCATATTTGATTTTTACAACTTTTTGCTAAATCAAAACAGAGACCCTTGCACCTCACACCTTTGGATTGTTCATTTTTAGTGCGAGGGTCAGATAATTTTGGACACAAGGACAGTATGCATTATTTTGACAACAAGACACAGACTGATCTTTAGTTTTAGTTTCCTAGGCAGGGAAAGTTGTTGGGATAGGGACAGAAAGGCCTTTATCCAACCCCTTTATTTTAATAAAGATGGCTGATGTTGAAATCATTACTACTTTGTGTCCGCCTCTCATTTCTGACCCAATCAGATTCAGTTGACACAAACTGGGAGACCATTAAGTTTGAGAAACTTAGTAAGAGAGCCTTCGATCGGATCATTGCCACGGAACAGTCTATAGGATTGGACTTATACATTAGTAGGGGAGAACTGCTTCAACCTGGGGACAAGCTTGGATACCCACTGACATGGTCTTTATTCCTCCTCCTGATACTTATGTTAGATTGGTCTCCAAGTCAGATTTGGCCAGGTGATATGGCTATGATAGACCCCGATTATAGAGGAGATGTAAAAGTGATGATACAAAATAATGCAAAAAACCCTACCAAATTAAAGCAGGCGAGAGAATAGCCCAATAGTCCTCTTAGACCAGCAGTAAAACCCATCCCTTGTAGCAGAAGAAGAATCTGAGGTTATTCCTGACCTAGCTTTTGCCAAAAGAAATGATCCTTTACTGGCAGACATTTTCCATTTTCTTCAGGTATTAACTGAGGAGGAAGAAAGGGAAAAGGGCGGTCCATTTTTCTTCTTAAAATCTGGGTTGTTATATAGGGGAGATGTTGGACCTGAGGATATTCCTTGGTCACAGAAAGTGGTACCTAAGAGTCATAAAACCATTGTTTTAGAAATTACTCATTCTCATCTTACAGGTGGGCATCTTGCAATAGCTAAAACCCAAGCCCAAATTGTGAACCGATTCTGCTGGCCAGGAATATATGCTGATCTAAAGAATTTGGTCAGTACTTTTGCCCGCTGTCAGAAAACGAGTACCCAGGTGCCTCCCACCAGATCCCTTACCCATTATACACATATAGGTATGTATATAGTTGGACCTCTAGAACCATAAAAGTTTGGAAACTGATACAGATTGGTGATCTTGGACTATACACCTTGTTACCCTGAAGCTTTTCCTTTGCAGAATTAAAACCTTGCAACAGATTCTAAAACATTTGCTTCAATTTTTCTCAAGAGTTGGATTCCTAAAGGAGATCTTGAGCGATCAAGGATCCACCTTTGTGACTAAACTCATGTTGGTGGTAAGGGACATTCTTCAGATTAAAAAACTGTGCATGTTTCCATTTATCACACCCAAACTGATGGTTTGGTGGAGCAATTTGAAAACACATTAAAACACATTCTAAAGAAACTTGTACAAGCGGACAGGAAGAATTTGGATGTTATGACACCATGGGCCATTTTTGCCATTAGAAAAAAACCACAATGTTCCACAGGATTCTTCCCATTTCAATTATTATATACGAAAGAACTAAGATGTTTTAGATATGTTGCAGGAAACCTGGGAAGAACGAGAGAAAGCTTCTCTATCATGATAAAATGTGCTCAGCAGTTAAAAGAACAAATGGCAGTTTCCAAGATGGCCGCCAGTCCCTGAGGCTGCACAACCTCTGAGCTCCGCGCGGACGGCAAACTAAAGGAGAAATTAGCAGCATAAAAACTAAATATTACGGCAAGCTGGTCCCCGTGAAGCGTGTGGGAATCCGTACACTGCATATTCCTGAAGAGCAACCCGCTCATCGTGAACTCAGAAGAGGAGGAGCTGCCAAAAAGCTGTGCCGTTCCCGACATGTCATGGCAGCTTGAAAGCAGGAGCCGAGAAAAGAAATGTACCAATGCTCCCGAGATCTTGAAGTGGACAGAGAGTTGCTGGTAACTGGAGTGCCCCCCGGACTCCACAACATGTGCGCTGTGGGTGTATCTCAGCAGAGGCCCCAGCAACTGCAACAGAGCTGCACCGCAGTAACAGAGGACAGACGGCTCACAAAAGGGCGAGCACAGAGAGGACAACAGAGGCCGTGAGACGTGGATCGGGGGCATAGTGCGGACAGCTCTGATTCCGAGCCCCATTGAAGGGAACTCTAGGCCACCCACACTGTACATCAACTGGAGTGCCCCCCCGTGTGAGTCCCTCCTGGATCACCATCAGAAAGGGACTTGTTCGGAAGCCAAGGGGAGCGGCTCCCACACGGCCCCCCTGCATTGAGGTACGCGGGCCACAGGCACAAGGATAGCACAAAGCAAAATACATAACAGAGCTGTAACTTAAAGGAGTTAAAAGCAAGAAAAGCACCCCAATCAGAGGCGATCTGCACTCAAATCTGCTGTCGGATCAGTACTGAGGCGCTCGGTCTAAAGGCCGACTGGAAACAGGCGTGGAAAAACAGACCCCGATACCGAGGGAGAGACGGTAACCCCTCCTCTGCAGCTAGAGAAGAAACTGAGTGGGCAAGTTAGCCTAGGGTGACCTTTTGTGTGACCTGTAATGGGTGGGCTGTGTGGTCCGACAACAGCACCTAGAGCGGTGTACCCTGTCTGACAGCCAAAGACATATACATAAAGTGATTACAAGTGTCAGAAAGATATCGCTGAAGTGAAGCAGACGAAAGCAATGTGTATGAACTATCCATAACTAAAAAGAGTATAAAGTTGACCTGGAATTGGTTTTCAATATTGATAGACTGACTTTAAGTACAAGTTGGCAAGCTGAGCAAGATGTTGTCTTGGGAGAGGAGAATCCAGAGACTCTGTGTTGAACTGCGTTTTCTTCTTCTTCGCGATTTCTTTTGAGACTTTGTGGAACTGTTGAGGAAGGGGAGCTGGAAAGTAAGCCTAGAGCTCGAAGAAGCTCAGAACTTTATTTGGAACAATTTCTTTTGTTGCTGACATCCCTACACATTGTTTAGCTTCAGTTGTGAGGGCAAGTATAGGTTTTGGACACAGACCGTTTTAAGTTGAACTTCCTCACTCAGACTATCCTTAGTTTCTTTAGGTAGGGTAATCCCACCTTAGCATAGGGCAAGTTAGGCCTTCAACCATCCTGATATTTAACTTAATAAACCATTCTTATTTGAACTTTGAATCTGTTGTCTGTCCCTTGCTCTATGATGCCTTCACAAATGGTGTCAGGTGTGGGATACGGCTCAACCGATACAAGTTGGGGTATCTTAACATTTGAGAAGCTAAGCGCCAGAGCATCAGCCCCATCAGTAGCCACAAAGGGCTCTATTGGGTTTGATATTTCCAGCAGTAGGTTGGAGATTATTCCCCCGGTGAAAGAAGAACGATACCCACTGATTTGATCTTAATTCCACCCCCTGATACATAAATTAGACTAACACCTAAATCTGGGCTGGCATGGAAGTCTGGAATTGATGCATTAGCCAGAGTTATAGACCCAGACTTCAGAGGTGATGTTAAGGTGTTGTTACAAAATCATGGGAGAGATCCATTCCAAATCTATCAAGGGGTTAACATTGCTCAAGGGGTACTCGAGAAAACAATGTTCCCTAGGGTGAAGGTGTCACGGAATCACGCTATAACATGTGGAAGAGGTGGAAATGGTTGCACACAGCAGTACCTTCACGTTCAATTCCAAGCGTCTGCAACGCTCTAGTTGATTTCCAAGATGGTGGACAGTACTTTAGCTGTCGGCTTTCCAGCGGTCCTCGCATTGCAACCCTTTCTCTGCCTTTACGGGAACCAACGCTAGTATAAGTAGCTCTCTTGCTCTCTTGCTCTGCCTTAGCCCTTTCCAACCACCCCGCTTCTGTATGCCTCGCGTCTGCACTCTGCTACTTTTGACTTATGTATCCCTCGCTTCAGTCCTGTCTCCAGCCCTCTTATTTACCATTACTCTTGGGATTCTGGACAAACAGAACGCTCATCTCCTCAGCCTACCGGAGCTGCTCTCTCCATTGGTGTTTTTTCGGCAATTGCTTTTTCCCCAATTTACGTACATTCCTTTCTGTAGTCACCAGTGCAAGTTGGTATCTACAGGCTGGCTTGGTGGCTGCGGAGAGTGATCGCCCTTTTCTCAGCAAGGAGAGTTCTGCCAAACAGAGAAAGACCAGGAAGAAAGCCCATGACCCTACATCTTCACATTCAGAAGATGTTGATCAAGATCCATGTGAGAAACGTGCCAAGTCTCGCTACAACAGATTGCAACACCCAAAGGAGGAGAAGATGAAACAGCTACAAGAATTAATACAGGCTTTAACACTCAAGGTCCAATGGTTACGGGCAGAGAATACCTCCTTGAGGCAAATAGTCGCTGCCCGGGAGCTACAACCAGTCGACCCCCGCCATTAGGGGGTTTGCCAAACAGGTTTGATGGATACCCCAAGAATGTGAAGGAATTCCTGGATGCATGCATGATCCATGTCTCGTTTCACACAGTTGCGTTTGCCACTGACAGAGCCAAGATAGGCTTTATGATTTCTAATATGGTGGGAAATGCCCTAACCTGGGCAATCCATTTGGTCTCCATGGCTAGTCCACTCTTGACGGACTATGGGACTTTAGTTCAAGCATTCAAAGAGACCTTCGAGACCTGAAATGGTATACTCTGCTTATGAGACCCTATTGGATCTTCGCCAGGGTTCTTCCAACTTTTTGTATTATGTTTCTACCTTTAAAAAGACGGCAGTACAAGCATAATGGCCAGAAACCACACAGTACACCATATTCCGCCGCGGTCTCTCGGAACGAGTTGGCCAGAGTACCCAGGCCCGCTTCTTTCTCTGAATTGGTTTCTATGGTCTTCCAGATAGACTTTCGCATATCTGAAAGAAAGGAAGTGAGAAGGAAGTATAAAGGACCATCTGTTCTTCCTCGTCCGACTCCTACCTTGTCTACTACAGAACCCATGCTCCCCTGAGGCACCCATGCAGATTGGTCTGACAAGAGGGTCCCTTAATCCGCTCCCCTGAGGCACCCATGCAGATTGGTCTGACAAGAGGGTCCCTTACTCCTCAGAAAAGAAAGAGGCGACAAGACCAAGGATTATGTTTATATTGCAGTTCTAAAGGACATTTTTTAAGAGAATGCCCAGAGGTTTCCCATCAGAGGTCGGGAAACTACAAACCCCGCTCCTAGACGGGACAAGGAGCAGGGGTATCATTGGAAGTCCGGCCATAGTTACCATAAGAACTGAAAAAGAGTTGCATAACTTTATGTTACCATTCAGCCACCCCAAAAGAAACCACTGGAAGTACTAGTGCTTTTGGATTGCGGCCCTGCCGGCAATTTTGTGGAGACAGTATGGGCTGACAAGAACGACCTACCTTATGTGACAAAAGCCGAACAACTACCTGTGGAAGGGGTTGATGGTAGACCGCTGGGCTCTGGTCCCATCAATCGCAGTTCAGTTTCATTGCAAATGAAGATTCATGAACATACCGTGGTTTTATCCTTTGACTACATCAGAGCTGCTCATGTTCCCCTTATTCTAGGTATTCCTCGACTGCGACAGCACAAACCTAGCATTGATTGGACAGCCAACACCGTCCAATTTACTTCACAGCACTGTCACAGTTTTTGTTTTCTTGAGAACACCCCCCAAAAGGATGCAGAATTATCACTTGGTCCTTTAACCAGCGCCAGAAGTATACATCATATCCCTTGTTCCTGTCAGGAGTATACTGATGTCTTTGCGGACCGGATTCCCAGGGATTTACCATCCCATCGTCCAGAAGACTGAGGAATTAATCTTGAGCCCAAATCTTTAGTCCCTTTTGGTCGCATGTTCAACCTATCATTACCTGAAAAGGAAGCCTTGAGACAACCATCCGACAAACAACGTAACATTACTGGTCTAAAACCAAGATCAACTTTTTGTCCTCTACCACATACCTGTCCGCCCGAAATAATAAGATTTGAGAATAGGGTAACGCGAGAAGTTCTGAACGCAATTGACAAGAAACATTTTGCTCCAGACAATTTGACTAAAGTTGAGAGAAAACAAATCTAAAAACATTGTGCGAAATGGAAGGTATTACTATTATGCCAGCATACAAGGGAGGGGGGAATTGCAATCTGGCAGACAACAGACTACGATAAAGAATGCCTTTGCCTTCTTGATGATGAAAAAGTCTCACAGCAAACGCGAAAGACCTTGAATGGATCAGTGAAGAAGAAGGTTGTTTCCTCAGAAAATTAAAATCGAAGAGGGCAGCCTTCTATATCCTACCTAAGATCCATAAAAATAAAGAACACCCTCCTGGACGACCCATTGTGGCTGCCATTGAGTCGTTGTTAGAACCCCTCTTGGTCTACGTGGAATTCTTTCTCAAACCATATGTAGAACAAATGCCTTCCTATGTTAAAGACTCAGGTGACAAGATATGCATTATAGAACAGATAAAACATCAGGCCTGGCGATATTCTGGCTACTATGGATGTGGAATCCCTCTATACTTCAATTCCGCAAATTGGCTGTGTTGGCACAATTTCTAGATAAACGACCAGAACCCCATTTGCCTCCGACAGGGTTCATTTTAGAGTGCGCACGCCTTGCGATGACGGAAAACATTATTCTGTATAAGCAAACACTATACAAACAGAGGTGTGGGGTAAGTATGGGGGCTACTTTCGCCTCGGATGTCGCAAATCTTTTCATGGCGGATTATGAAGACAACTTTGTCATTGGACCAAATAGCCTCTTGAAACAACAAGGCGACGAGTGCCACAGCCTGGTTGCGTGGTACAGGTATATAGATATTTTTATTGTGTGGAGAGGGACTAGTGTTTCTCTTATAGCCTTTAAAGATTGGCTGAACACCTGTAGTCATGAAATACATTTTACTTTGGAATGGAATGAGAAAGAAGTAAGCTTCTTGGATTTAATGATTAGAAGAGTTGCTAATAACTTGGTTACTACCCTCTATCGAAAGCCCACCGACAGAAATACTTTACTTCATGTTTCTAGTTATCATCCGGTGGGACTCTGGCAAAATCTCCCCTATGGTCAATTTTTGCGGGTGCGCCGTAATTGTTCTGAGAAGAGGGAATTTGACAAACATCCATTATTCCTGAAAGACAGATTAACCTCAAGGGGATACCCCAAAAAACTTGTAAAAGATAATCTAAAAAGGGTGTCCAACACTAATAGAGAAATTTGCATAATCCCACGGAACAAACAAAAAACAAGCTTGGTTGGTCTGTGTCACCACTTACAACCCTGTGAGCAACGACATAAAAAAGATTATTAATCGGAATTGGGATCTAATAAAACAACCAAGGGTCCTAAGTAAGAAACCAATGTTCGCTTTTAAAAAGAGCAAAAACCTAAAACAGCAACTGGTACACACTTACCAAGAGAAACCAAAAGATCCAACACTGTTGAACCAATGGGGCTTACCCCCATTATAGGGCACCACAAATGTGGGAACTCTGTGGCCTGTCCGTTGACAGAAACTAGAACAGAGTTATTACATGTCCATGTAGGTTGCTGTACGTAGGAAAACCAACTCATGAAGTTAAACAGCGCATTGGGGAACACAGGAGCTGTATCCGTAACAAGGTAGAGGATAAGCCACTAGTGGAACACTTCAGACGTTTCAAACATCACAATACTGACCTTAAATGGTTTGTCCTGCAAATTGCGAGTCCCTCGCGAACGGGAGGTGACATGGCCAACATATTACACAAAATGGAACAAAGATAGATTTATTCCTTAGATAGTGTCAAGCAAGGTCTTAACCTATCAGTTGAATGGAACACCTTAATTACCCATTAACGTTCTAGAGCATGGAATAGCAGCCACCTTAGAGATGGGAACTTGATCCCGTGGCATGCCTCACTTTGGGGTTTCCATACTGTCGTGATTGAATTGCCCTATTTTGGGGCCCAATTTTGTTCGGAAATAGAACTACTGCGCATTTATTGAAGATGAGGGATTGATTCGAAAATTACATACATATATCCCTAAATTTTATTTAAAAGAAAACAAAAAAAAATAAAATGTTCGGATTATTGCACGCGCCTGCCCCGCGTGTTGGCGGTTGAAACCTATCATTTAAAGCTACTGGGTGGAACATACATGCAAATGTTGAAAAGTATATCCTGTCAATGACTGACTGAGATACAGCACACTGAAGCCCGGATGGGTATACATTTGTAGAGAGAAGGAGCAGAAATGCATAGTCCTGTTTTTATGCCCATGATAAGAGGCCAGCAGGTCAGCTGATGTATAAATACGAGCAGATCGTAGCTACGCGCACCATTCACCATTACGAGGAGGCATTACACAAAGAACAGGTAAGGAAGAGTGTGGAGCGCGTGGATAAGAAGAGCGTTTCTAACTCTAATGCCAGAAGTAAGACTCAATTGATTTTAAGTCTGAGTCGGGCCGTACTTCCTTGCAGTCATTTGGTTGCCGTGTAATTGTTACATCACCGTTCACAAAAGAAATAATCGCCATCACTGGATGGAATTACTCTGATGGGACCTAGAAGGTAGCATAATGAGCCGAGGGCGCACAAGGAGAATAGTAAAAAAGCGGGCGATGGAGGCAAAGGGTTATAGATAAATTAAGCGGGCGCCACAACAGGCGGCACTTGCTAAAGAAATGAATGAACAAATAGGTTTTGCGGACAACTTAGTTGTTTTCCTAGGTGTGCAGGCATCTAGCTAATAGATATTTGTACTTGTTTCTCTGTAGAAAACATTTCTGAGAGGGTTGCTCATTCCGGTGAACACTGTGTATATTGAAATTAAGAAGGCAATCGTTGAACATCTTCTAATTTGAGAGAGCTGGTCAATTTAATAAGTTGAGAATAAGCAAAGAGAGAGGATGAAATGGCTCTCTGTTGTTGAAAAACCTAAATGATTACAACATTATGTTTATTTAGGTGTGTGTCATAAACTGGGGATTTGGCACTGAGCCAGTTTTGTGGGCCAAAGACACTGCGCACACAAGTGATAAAGCCTGTTCAGAAGATTGGTCGGTGGGATTTCCCTTGGGAGTCTCTGCCTGCGGTTTTCTAAGTAAGTGCATTTGCTGGTCAATGAAAATAGACATGATTAATATGTAGGTGTTCTTTTTGTGAACTATATATTTGTACAGCATCCTTGTAGGGTTATTCTTATGTTTAGGGACCCTTGTTGGGATACGGACAGGATTTATCCATTTGATAGTTGTTTTCCACATTGCTATGTACAAGATGAAGATGGAGGCGATGACACCATGTTCGATCAATAGACATTGTTACACAATAATAGTGTGTGAATAAACTAAGAGGATGGCAGAAAAGAGATATTTAATAAAGGTTTTATGGTCCATTGTTTTTAGGTAATTTGATCCACCCTACTAGATCGAAAGGGACGTTATTGTTGCTCCTGTTAATTGTCCTGAAGATGGTTGGCGTACATAGTGGACTGAGTAAAGTCTAGAAAATACAACCTGAAATACGTGTCGACTTACTGCCTAACTAGAGATGGGCAGGTATCCATATGTGAACATTGTACGAGGAGGATTTAACACTGAACAATAATAGATTAGAATATTGGAGTGTGACCTAATTTTTGTGGTTATAAAGTATCTGTATGAATGCTGGTGTGATAAATGAATGGTATGTAGAGTTGAATGATTGTGTGGATCTAAAACAAGTGTAATTTGTGTACTATGTTTTAACTATGCTGTACACCTTTGGGTGTCTTTTAGATATGAAACATTATTTAAAACTTTTGTATTAAGTATAAAGATTGAATCATTTGTGATCATTGATAAAAAACAAATGTATATGCTGTCATCCTCTATCTAAGGGTTCACCTTTTGTATTGCAACCAATGTCCTTGGGGCAACCCCATTCATCCAGTTTTCTCCATAACTGGCCGGCTTATAGTAGCAAAAGCTTGTGCCAGGTCAAAGAAAGTCATATCAGTTTTCGTCTCTTCTTCCTCTCTGAACGCGCTTTTAAGATGTTTATCAGAAAGACATTAAGGGAGGTTCCAACCACCTTAACAAAGCTGGACTGCCATTCCTCTCTATGGTCAGTGGAGACACTCCATCTTGTCAAGGCCTTCAAGATAAGAGGCACATACTTTACCAGCCACATCTAGTAGGCCAATAGGCCAATAGTTCTTTGGATCTGACCCAACCACTTTCTTGTAAATGGGAATCACCACCACTGTTTTCCATGACGTCAGAACTTGTTTTTATTTTTTAACTTAGGCAAAAAGGTCATGTAAAAATGTGGCCCACAGTTTTGGATCTTTCTTCAACATAGCGTTAGTCATCCCATCTGGGCCTGGCGTTCTGGAATTACTAGCCTTTGCTATAAGTTCCTCCATATCTTCTAGTTCTGTACCGAAACTCCATGGAGTGGCGTTCATCGGTGGCTCTCGAATCAGAACCGCTTCTTTACATTCAAAAATCTTGGAAAAATGGGATACTCAGGTACTGGCTGGTATGGCATTTATAATTAGGGTGTCTTGTGGATCATGCATTGTATTGCTCATTTACTAGATTTCCACTGAGTTTTTAGAGGTGATCTTACGCAGCATAGCTTCCGAGTCCTGTTGAAGGAGCCACTTCTTGTGTGAATACACCCAATTTTGGTGTTGTTTTAGTTTTATTTTTTTTGTAAGAAGCAACGCTTGTTGTGTGCAGTCTTTAAGGGGGCGCAATTTGGCGTTAAGGATCTTCTTCTTTTTAGCTAACTCCAGATCATAAATGTGGCGATGGCAAATAATATTTTTCTTGCTGCTTGTTTTATGTACCACAAAATCCTTCAGCATGATGGAATAATCGATTGGTTGCTCCTCCGACCTGTCACTTAGATACTCTATTTTAGATCTTAGTTTATCGGTGAGCAGACCGATTCTTTCAGGAAAGATATTAAGCCAGTTCCATCCAGGCGTGGCACCTAGTACCCCCCGATGGAAGTCTCTTGGGGTTTTCTCAGCACTACACATGTTAATCTTAAAAGATTAGAGTAGCTGGAGGTCATTTCTTAGACTTCCATCTGTTTTACTAGAAGGGTCATGTTTTGGGACATGAAAATGTAGTCCAGAATTTGTCCTTTTGCCCCTTTTCTTTTAACTTGCGCCTGAATGTCACCCTCAAAGTGCCCATTCAAGATGTCGACATTTCTTAGTGCCAGATTATGTAGCCAATCTAGGCCTTTTTTTCTGCTGGACTCGCCAATACTACTTCACTTTGAAAAATGAGTCTATTTTTGTCTAAGCAGTAGACATTCAGATCTCCACAAATGATGATCCAGGGACCTTGCCACCTCTCAATCTGTTGGTTGAAGAGATCTGATGTTGTTTCTGATAGATCACGTGTTTCCATTATCTCGGGGTTCCAGTTTAAATTGAATACTATCAATACATTTTGATTATCATTTTCACCCTGGCTCACTTCTAGCGTCGTCGCCTAGATGTACGGGTTGTGATTCTCTATCCGCAAACACTATTTTTATGGCGATTAAGACACCCGACAAAGGTCTCCCTTTCGGACCTTTAACCGGATTTAAATCAATGGTATAACCTTCTATTACAAATACGGAGAGGTATACTGGAGCCACGTTTCTTGAAGACGGATCATATCAAAAGGTTTCAAAAAGTAATTCATCTTTACTGAACAAATGAGCGAATTCTCTGGTGTTCCAGCTGCCAAATATAAATTTGTTCAGAGGTGGGTTCTTGCCATTATGACTTAATGAATTTCTCCGCCAAAATCCCTGCCAGCCACATCTAGTTTTCGTCAACTCTCTTCTCAATATTTGTTCTACGATTAGCGGGGGATCCATCTCCATCCTATGGCCCCCCCACCGTGATTTTCGCAGCTGAATGGTACTGCCATTACCGATTTTATCTTTATTCTCCAGCGCTACATGGGTTTGATTTCGATCTACATGGGTGAATGCTGGTAGAATTTGTAGTTTCATCAAGTCGAAACCCATTGGATACAAGCGTGGAGCCTCTTCCAGCAAAAGTTGTTTTAATATTGATGAAGTGAAGTAGAGTGTCACCTTATCTGGCCTCTCTTCCTCAGGAAACTCAATAATGTCTAGGTTGTTCGTTGTTTAGAAGCCTTAGACTTGGGACATGATGAGAGGCGTAGCACGTTAGCGCAATTCAAAATCAGTCAGTCATTAAGATGTAATAATGTTTCTAATTCCAGACTGTTGCACGTTTGTGGGGGGACTTTCTTGGATCTTTAATAAGTTGCTGGTTGTGCTTCTCATGGCTATCGACATGCGTTTCAATATTGTCCCTCTGCAACAAGTTCCTCCTTTGTTGCTCCATCGTTTTGAAAGGGGGGTATTGAGATCCTCCTAAATCATTTTTAATGTTTTTCTCCTGCCTCGCCAATTCCTGGCCTCGCCATCTTGAGTGAGTGACTGCCTCCTGATCATACAACCCTCTTCAGTGCTGACTGCCTTTTCTTCATTAGCAGGCTCATGAACATCTATAGTTCTTTGATCAGTAAGCCATGTTCTCTTGCTCCCCATAGTGTTCAGCCCCGATGGCCTTTTGGTATTACGACTAGCGTCCACATAGCGGGGGAGGGAGGTATCTTTTTGTGAGTCTCCCCACCTCAACCATGGCCCTACTTTAGTTGTTCCCTCCTGGGTAAAGGATAAACAAGGGTTCTCAGTTCTAGTTTCTACCATCTGAATTTTTTTGCACTGGTCTCGGGGTTCCAATGCAAGATCCGTGGTGGCTACTAGACTTACTTTGCGACCTAGTCCACCTTCCACTACCATTCTTTCATCAATCCCTGTACTGTAAGTCAATCTTGGTGAAATCGTTCACTGGACTTATCGACTCCTTCAGTCACTATGTACGTACAAAGTTCCAGTAGATCCTCTTCGCCAGCTTCCTCTGATTTTGATCTTACGTCAATCATTGTTAGCACCTTTTGGTTGCAATCCTGTTACTTATGCTCGCGCACTACAAGTCCAATCCATTCACTTTTGGTGCGGTCATCATTTTTTGGGAGAGTTACATGACTAATAAAAGAGCAGATTCAATTAGATCTCGTGGTCGGTGGTGTACTTATATTTTTTTTGCTTTTTCTGGGGAGCTTCTTTGATTTGTAATAGCCTTGGGTGTTTCTTCAGCAGATTCTGTGAAAATCCTTTTGTTGCACTTTATTGTTCTGACCGGGTGTTTCCTTGTTCTGTGCTCCAGCCTTCAGGGTCTGGCGGCAGGTTGGCTGCTCCTGTGGTCTGCCAGTACCTTCATCACATAATAGTGAACTTTCGGGTCTGTCAACTACTATCTGATGCATTATCCTGGTTCCTGGGTCCTGTGGTTTTGTAGTACTCCCTGGGCTCAATAATATGGTCAAAGTGTGTGCCAGGTTGATGGATTCTGGTTCGCTTGAGATAGACTGATCTTCCTTGTTGGTTTCTGGGGGGGGGGTGACAACATTTTGGCATGTAGAGTGCTGGTGCTATCTGCCTTGGTGAAAAGCTCGATTGGAGAATGTATTTGCTCCTGTGGCTCCCTAGATTTCCTCTTCTTATTTTTGTCTTTGATGATGGGCTCTAGTATGGTACGTAGAAGGTTAGAGACCCGAGCCGAGCTGTTGTCTAAATAGTTTTAAATGGCAGTGATAAATCCTTCAACAAACACCATTTTAGCATGCATCATTGTTATGATAGTAGTTTGGTCCTTTAGTTTGTCACCTATATTCTCAAAGTTTCATGAAAGGCACCATGGTGGAGGATAGAGCCGCAAGTGTGTAGATGTCTACTCCTTGTTGGGAAGGGAGATTAACTGCTGCTCTGTCTGGAGTGCACTCTGGTGGCCTCATAAACTCAGTCATAGTAGCGCAGTCCACAGTACTTGGTGAAAGAATACCAGATTCCTCACTAGCCGATGCAGTCTTCAATCTTTTGGAAGACCCTCTAGGCCTGGTGCTACTTGTCCCATTTGTAGTCATCTTCTCCTTTTCCTGCCAAGATGAATTACCAAGAAGCTGCGTATATGGTTTGTCTCGCACAGGCGTCCTCTGGACAAACAATGCGATTGTCCTGTTAAAGGAATCTTGCCCTATTGTCTCAGCTGTGCTTTTCGGATTATCGGGCTGAGCCACCCCATTAATGCACGCTTGTTTAGTCACCCATATTGCCTCAGGGTGTGTCAGCGTGGAATCTCACTGCCTTCTTTGGAGCTAGGATCTTGGGGTGGGACCACTCCCAGATCAATAGATAGTACTCTCTAGGAGGGCTTGAACTGAGACCTCTCCCCGTATGTCATGAATATAGGATTTATTCACAATACTGGTACAAGTGAAAGGATACAGGTCCATCACTACTGAAAAGGATACAATGATAAAAACAGTACCTGGGCCTTGAGTACATCAAACTGGAAACTCAACCGGAATGATCTGGACGAAAAAGAGACCTTCCAATTGATGGCACTCTATGACTGTATAATAACCACAGTCAGAGGGAGAAATCAATGGAAAGGACAGGATACACCATATAGTAGCGAGGCTGTGAGAACAAAATGAAATGGGTCAGGATATTTCAAACTTTAGGATATGTCACTATGCAATAGCTATATTACCACTAACCTGTTGGCATACGCGAATCTTCACAACAAGTTTGTCCTTACATCAGTGACTGCAAAAAGAAACAACAGCAGGAAAAGGGGAAGTTAGTAAGGAAACTATTCCGGAACGGCATAAGGATCACGCTAGTGCTGGGTTGGTGCACAATTGGATAGCATCCATGAAGTCCAGTGCACAGGTAAACACACAAATCCAGGATAGACAACCTGATGAAGGAGTTCATGTCAATGCCCTTGAAGTAGAAACATACAGTTCTCAGTAGTATCCCAATTGCAGATTAATGAAGCCCTTGAAGAAGTAAATAGTTCCCAGAAATACCGAATTAGAAAAAAGGAATAAAGACACAGAGAACAATGTCACCAGTACCTTTACATAAGGAGGCACGAGTTAGGAGGCTCGAAACACCCACCATGTCATCACGGATGTAAGCTGGAATTTGCAGCTGTCTCAATGTGGCTGTGAGTTGAGAGGCAGCCTTCCAATCAGCGTGGCTGAACAGCTGAGAAATTACAGCCGCCGGGTCAGTGTGGCTTTAATAATTGTCAGGAACTGCAGCCGTGCAGCGTCGCTGTGTGCGAAGGGAAGAACAACTGCCAGGAACATGCGGCTAAAGGGGCAGCCCCTGAGTCGGAAATGTGAAAGGAAATCTCCTTTCATGAACAGCAGCCAAAATACCGCTCGAAACTGAGCTAGGAACCCAGAGAAGCAGCAGAAATAATCAGAATCTGCCGGAGTTCCAAAACAAAGCTTCAGGAAATAACTAGGTCAAACAAAACAACGCCATCAGAAGCAGCGCGCTGAGTTCCAAACGCTGCTAAATAACACGTAATGGATCACGTGATCAGAAGCGAACGCGTGAACTTCAGATGGTTTAACCGTTCTACGGGCGGAATGAGAGCCTTGATGGACAGTTTTGGGTAAACATGAATCAGTGTTGGCAGGCGTGACACCGTAGTTCAGAGGCCTCACATATGCTCCTAGAATGGAGCCAGCTGTTCTTGATGATTGCTCCCTGGTGGTTTCATGTAACTGCAAAAACAAAAAATGCTGGCTAGCTAATAGGCCCGTGGACGACAAGCCTGTCAGTTTCCAGATATTGTTTGCTGTTTGGGAGCTTCAGTTTTTCATTGTTGGACCCTGCCCCAGTCTTCCTGTTGCCTTCTGATTGGATAATGGCTGTGAAGGTTTGTATAAGCGTTTGGAAGTTTTTGTTGATAAAGATCGGTCGGTGGGGTCCCACTGGGCATAACAGTTAGTGCAGAACCAGGTTCTGCAGCATTAGGGCCTCTGTTTGGTGAATTTAATAGGTAGATTGTGGGTGGGGGAGTGACTGGTCAAACCTACCTTCATTCGGGTTGATCGAATCGTCCTCTCCCTCCGAGTGGGGTTTCAGGCTTTCCTCTGCATTATCTTGAGCAGTATTGGGAGGGGTATACTCTCCTGGTTTGGCCTCGATACTTGAGGTAGGGAAGTTTTCCATGCCAAGTATAGTTGTCAATTGAGAGTGTGGGTGAACGTGAGAGCCCTTTGTCTCAGCTGGATTAGCCCGTGTTGTCGATAACTGAACGACCCCCCCTCTATGAAATCGCCTGACATTCTAAAAAGCTCATTGTGACCGGGTTCAGAGTGGTCACAACGCAGTGGTTCACACTGCTGTGGCTGGTGGTGTTGGGATTAGTCAGTATTGCAAGTGTTATAGGGGAGCCTACTGCCTGCTGACTGTCAATAAAGAGTGCTGTGCTCGCTCCTATACACAATTGAACATCAAATCGGCAAGCAGACTCAACCCCCCAACACAGCTGCTGGTAGGCGGTGTAATCCTCACCTCTCCTACTGGGAGATCTCAGAGCTAGCCAACGGCTGTTTCCATGCGCTGTCCAAAGGCTCCTTAGCGATCAAAAACACAGTCTCTGTAGGTTTAGAGTCCTCATTTGCCTCGTGCCCATCCATGGCTGTAAATCACTTCACTGTTACTGAACTTTGCCCGACGCAGACCGCCCCAACTCCGCGAACGCTCTGCGTTGCGAATCACTTTGTGTGCTGGCTACTCCTCCTCGACTAGCACAGTAAACAGACTGCTCTCAGGGCTTCCATTATGGTTACCATTGATGGGTTCACCAAGAGGGCACATTTCACTCCGTTAAAGAAACTACCTTCCGCCCCACAAATGGCTCTAATCTTCCTACACGAAATGTTCAGATTACATGCACTACCTCAAGTAATAACCACAGATAGAGGCACGCAATATACTGCACACTTATGGGCTGCTTTGTGTAAGAAATTCGCCCCTCCCAAGACCCGACCTGCTGGATCCCCTCTCCAGAACCTGCCACAATCCACCGCAAAATGCCCCCCAAGAAGAGAACGAGTACGAAGAATCCAGGATATGTGACTTTCGCTACTTCCGGGGAGGCCTGCAGTATCTCATTCATTGGAAAGGCTATACTCTTGCAAAACACTCTTGGGAGCCTGCCAGTCAAGTGTTTGCGCCCCGCCTCATTCGATCATTCCATAGACACTGTCCAGGGAAGCCTGGTCGAGGACCACAGAAGAGGGGTCATACTGTCACGGCATCGCGCTATATACCATCTGAAAAAGGTGGAAATGGTTGCACACGGCAGTGCCTTCACATTTCAACTTCAAGCGTCTGCAACACTCTAGTTTATTTCCAAAATGGCAGACAGTACTTTAGCCGTCGGCTTTCCAGCAGTCCTCGCGTTGCAACCCTTTCTCCACCTTTACGGGAGCCAACGCTAGTGTAAGTAGCCTTTGCTCGCTTGCTCTGCCTCAGCCCTTTTCCACCCCCTTCTGCTTCTGTATTTCTCGCATCTGCACTCTGCTACTTTTGACTTCTGTATCCTTCGCTTCCGTCCTGTCTCCAGCCCTCTTACTTACCATTACTCGTGGAATTCCAGACAAACAGAACGCTCATCTCTTCAGCCTACCGGAGCTGCTCTCTCCATTGGTTTTTTTTTGGCAATTGCTTTTTCCCCAATTTACAGACCACCCTTTCTGTAGTCACTGGTGCAAGTTGGTATCTATAGGCTGGTGTGGTGGCTGCGGAGAGGGATCACCCTTTTCTCAGCAAGGAGATTTCTGCCAAGACCAAAAAGAAAGCCTACAACCCTACATCTTCACATTCTGAAGACACTGATCCAGATGTGAAACGTGGCAAGTCTTGCCACAACAGAAGGAGAAACAAGGGAAAGAGCGAACAGATAGTGGCACTCAAGGTTTGGAGAGGCAGATGACACCTGGGCCCCTCCCAATCCCGAACCCATAAGAACTTCAGAAGAACCCGAGACCCTTCCAGACCTATCCTTTGCGCAAAGAAACGACCCCTTATTGGCTGATGCATTTGCCAAGTCCTTTCTGAGCCAGAAAGTTGTGCGAAAGGAGAACTGTTTTTCTTTTTGAAGCATGGACTTCTATATAGAGGGGGCACCACTTCCAAGGGTGAGGTAAAAACACAATTGGCTGTGCCGAAGAGTCATTAGCAGAAGGTTCCTAGAAATGGCCCATTCACATTTGACTGGAGGCCATCTAGGACAAGCCAAGACCCAGGCCCAAATAGCAAACTGATTTTTCTGGCCAGGAATCCATGCTGACATAAAACACTTTATTCAAGCTTGTGAGATCTGCCAGAAGACCAGTACTCGTATACCACCACCTATTCCCTTACATCCATTACCAATAATTGAGATCACATTCTCGAGGACTGCTATGGCTATTGTAGGACCCCTAGAAATGTCCAAACTGGGAAATAAATATATTCTAGTATTCGTGGACGATGATACACGATATCCAGAGGCCTTTCCCCTGAGAGCTAACAACAAGAAATTTAGAAACACCTGCTCACTTTCTTTTCCCGTGTAGGGTTTCTGAAGGAAATATTAACCAACCAGAGCTCTACCTTCATGAACAAACATATGTGGGATGTTAAACAACTGCGGAAAAAGAGGGTAGGTGGGAGGCACTAGTAATTTCTAAAATAAAGTAACTCAAAGTAAATAGTCTTACATATTGTATATAATGTATGTAATACTTCAGGTGCAGCAGGGAGAAGCTCGAGGCCACTCTAGATTCATAATACTGAAAAACAAAACATGCACAGACTGTTGCCAGTCAGTAGCCCTGTACTGCACTCCTAGTGGGAATGATATCCCAATGGGTGATTCAGTCTTACTGAAAGCAGAGCACTCACAGATGGGAGTGATTGTTCAGTAAGGCACATTTTCAATAATTACAGAGCAAAGCAATCAGCTTAATCAAATGTTTAAAGTATTGAAGTGTTAAAGTGGTTCACCTGGTATCACCAGCTCTATTTTGCTGTAAGCCCCCAGTCAACAAACAATCCGGCTGGAAGCAGACTCAGTTAACAGGCTGGCCTGGGAGACATTAAGTTATGTCATTCACATTTAAACTAAATTCAACTTCCCACACTTTCAAATATAAAAAGTGTGAGAATCAAAAAATTCAATTCCCAAAAAAAAAGTATATCAAACTAAGTTTATAATTCACATACAAAGGACAGCATTTCAGTTGCTCTGGACAGAATGCTCTCTGACAAAAACAAATCTAATAGGAAACATAGGTAGGGTACACTTTTTAGCAGTACAATCTGAACAGGTAATTCATATATAAAATACAAAACAGAACAAAATCTGTTGTGCAATTTCAATTTTCCTGCTTCTGAGCCTTGCCATTCAATAGGCTCAGAGTTTCTAAAGACACTCCTATTGAGTTGTCAGTGCCAACGCGTTTCGGATTTGTAGGAAATCCATCTTCAGGGCAGGATGTGTTTTAGATTGAAGAAAGTTCAAAACTCAAAATGCAGTGGGGATTCCTGAGGGTATAAAGATACACTAATTAGATTCATGGTGAGTTGGGAGAAACTAAAATGAGAATCTCACAGGGGTAGAAATAAACTAACCTGCTTTCCTTGGTACCCATAAAGGATTCATGGCCACCTGTGTAGTTAAAATAACATGACAGAAACCGTTTGTCAGAATCAGAATCTCAATTATGTGAATATAGTTTCATCGTGACTCACCCGGTCAGAAGACCCAAGATGTCTCGCCGGGTGTATTGGCTGCATCAGGCTGTGGCTTCACAAATGAGCGACTAAGTATGGAGAGAGGAGAGGGGGTGACCATAGTGCATATGTACTCCTACCGAATGGCTATTAATGCTGTTAGATCTGGGGTGAAAAAGTCATCCCTATTTCTTAATTAACTGTTGATAATCTATTCGCTCAAGCATTACTCGTACCAGCTTTCATTGACCATTGACTTACTTGTGAGCACGATCGCCTGTGAGACGCTGCTCGAAGCCGCCCGCCTCGAGGACATGTCACACAGCCTACCCAAGCACAAAAGCGTTGCCCTGGGAACAGCCACGCATGCGTGTACCCACACGGGCCGCCATCTTTGTATGGGATGATCGACAGAATGATTCCGTTCAGGGCAGACGTGGTGCTGCGCGAGCGCGTCCCAGCTGCCGTTGCTAGGGACGCGCTCGGAGCCCGCGCCACCTTGCCATTAAGTCTATCAGCTGTTCTGCTTCTCTCGTACCAGTAAGTACTTTGATGGGGATCATATCATTGTCTAGTTGTGGACAGGAGTGCATGCGCCTGCTTGGGCAAAGTCGGATTGATTAGTTTGGCGGGAGAGGGGTACAACAGCAGTTAGGAAAACTTCTTCGTGCCCCTACTCACCACTCAAGTACTGCAGAGTGACAGTCAGATTGAGTGGGTCGATCCCAGGCACAGCCTCATAAAAACAACGGGAGATGAACTGGTCAGCTCTGACAAACCTGAGGTACTAATTAAACAACTAGAGTGGAAAATACGCAGGGAGATACATTTAAAACTACATGCAACTACTCTGGCACACTACTACAAAGCACAAAGGATACCACGTGGATTGAGAGTAAATTTAGAACCAACATTGTGCAAGGAAAACTCCAACTTTGTCAAAAAATGGAGACAGATCCTCAATAAGTGCTCTCTCGATCTCATCTTGCTGACAATTGAAGAACTTGCACATAATCTGACATCTCTTGAAGAGGAAATTGATACGATCAAAACTACATTAAGTAAAAACTTCACGGTGGACCAGTTGAAACAGATATTGGACGACACCAATGAGAAACTGGCAAAGTACAAACAAGAATTGGAGACGAAGAAAATCCGCAAGTTCAGACGCGATACCCAGGATTACAAGTTAAATATAGTATATACTTGGCAGGAATACTACGGTCAACGTTCCACTAGACCTTTTCAACCACGTACACCCAGAACTGGTCCTGCGAACCCAGACGCCACTTCCTCAGAAGCCTCCAGCACAGAACTTGAAGTGAGTACTGAGACTGGAGCATCTACATCTGCTATCCCTAGAGGTGAAGAGACCACACCCACAACTGTTCCTTTTTTAGAAAAGGACCTACCAGACGGGGACAAGGGAAGAAAAAAATCAGAGAGGAAGAAACAAATCGCCAAAAAGACCTAGTTGTAAATATCTCATCCTATCAATTATCTCGTATGGAACTACAAGTCCTCCACAAAGGTCTTTCATTTGTACCCCACTACAACACTTACCTCTTAAGGGAAAAGATTGACTTTTTTAAGTTCATGCGGAAATTGAAACTTAAAGTATTTTTCAATGATCTTGAGGAAGAAGAGTATGTCAAGGAACCCTCGAGTTTCTTAGAATTAACACCAAAAAGTGTCTTTAACCCTCCTGTCAGTAACCATGTACTGGCAGTGTTTGAAAAAAAAGTCAGAGCAATTCAAGAAAATTCCTTTTAGAACCAAGGAGAGAGGTAACTTCACCATGGGAGAACGCCAAACCCTGAAGAAATTACTTGATAATAACGATATTATTTTCAAACCAGCTGACAAGGGCGGTGCCCTAGTCCTAATGGACAAAACTAAATACATTGCAGAAATCGAAAGACAGTTGATTGATCGTGAAACCTACCAAGAGATTGACTTTAACCCCACGGGACAACTGAGAGAGCTGATCAGGGAAACACTGGATGAGGCGGAAGCAAGAGAGGTGATCTCTGAGAAGACACGTAGATTCCTTGAAAAGACACACACTATTACACCAGTCATATACATTCTTCCGAAGATCCATAAAAGACTTATTGATCCTCCTGGCCGCCCGATCATAGCGGCAACTGAAAGTATATTGGAGCCATTGGCTAAGTATTTGGATATTATTCTACAACCTCTTATACAAGATACTCCAACTTACATCAAGGACACTACCCACTTCCTAACTAAATTGAAGGAGGTTGAATTTGTGAATACCAGGGACATCCTCTTTACGATGGATGTAACCTCCCTTTACACCAACATTGTGCGCGAGGCTGGGTTAGAAGCAGTGGAATGGCTACTCCTAAGGAATGACAACTGCAAAGGGGACAGATTGTTTGTTTTGCCACTACTCAAATTAGTGCTGGTGAATAACTTTTTTCGATTTCAAGATAAATACTACCTTCAGGTCTCAGGGGCCTGCATGGGGGCAGCAATGGCCCCGGCATATGCCAACACATACATGTACCATCTGGAAGAAGAACACATCTTGACCTCTGCAAGGTGGTTACGTCATTTAACCATCTTTGTTAGATATATCGACGATGTGTTCGGTATCTGGTCAGGCACGGACGAGGAATTAGGTGCATCTTTCACTATGATGAACTCCATGCACCCAAGGATCAAATTCACTACCCAGACTAGCAAAACACACATCAACCTTTTGGATGTTGAACTTTATGTCAAAGAAAACCGTCTGGAGACAAGAACCTTCACCAAAACCACCGACAGAAACAGCCTTCTATTGGCAACAAGTTTCCACCCTCAGAGGACAATTGACAGTGTTCCCTTGAGTCAGTTTTTACAATACCGGAGGAACATCTCTGAAAATACTGAATATCAAAGACAGTCATCGTTGTTACATCAGAAATTTAGAGAGAGAAGACATAACTCATCCAAATTGGCACAAATTGAAGAGAAAGTAGCGAACATTGAGAGGGACACCCTCCTCCCTCCCAAGAACAGCAAGAAAGATGACTCTATAATATACATTACCACATACTCAGCACAGAGTAAGATAATTAGGAGTATAATCCAAAGAAACTGGCCCATGTTGCAAATGGTCCCACGCACACAACCCCTCTTTCAGGATCTTCCTATTTTTGCTTACAGGAACAGCAACGCCCTTAGAAACAGCTTAGTGAGAGCCGGACTGTCGACTGCTCCAACTACACAAATAAAACATAAGGGCACGCAACCATGCCATAACTGCCAGCATTGCAGTAACATCATACCAGCCAATATTATTTCACATCCACACACAGGCAAACCTATTACGTTGAAACACTCATGCACCAGTGACTCCACGAAGGTGGTCTACGCCCTGAAATGTCCCTGCGGTTTCTATTATGTAGGGATTACCTCAAGGAAGGCCAAACTACGTTGGAATGAACATAAGTCCAATATTCGGACCAAAAATTTGAGATGTCCTGTTGCAATGCACTTTGTTGAAGCAAGGCATACTATCGCCCAACTAAAATGTATTATGTTAGAACAGGTGAAAGTAGGCCCTAGAGGGGGAGATGTATAGAAGAGGCTACTCCAGAGGGAGATCAGCTGGATCGACTTGTTAGATTGCCTCAGTCCCAGGGGCATGAATTGTGAATTCGACCTAATGTGTTTTCTCTAACTCACTCCACGCTCATCCTGTTTTTGTGCTTGTAAATAGTGTTTTTTTAACAGAATTAAACCTAGCTGATTGTTTGTGTACAGATCATTGGCAAATTGAATATGTGTTTGTTATACTGTGGACTTTCACCTTGGTAGTACGAATTTGTGTAGGGCTTATAAGTTTACGCCTGCATAATCGATTGAATATGCTGATATTTTGACCCAGTAGATTGTGAACTGGCTTTTGACCAGGAGTATTATCTTGCAACATGACAGACTTTGATGTGTGGTGATGGAGGAGGGGAATCTATACAGCAAATGTCTCACCCTATGTGTAAAGTTTATGACATGAACGGCCTCCATTTAGTGGCCTTGCTTAAAACATACCTCTACTCCCAAAAGAATGTACACACACTGCACCAACAACATTGGTTCAGACCACACCCCAACTCGCCAGGATTACAACTTGACTGACAGTCCATGTGGTGGACATTGCAGGCTGTGCCTAGGATCGACCCACTCAATCTGACTGTCACTCTGCAGTACTTGAGCGGTGAGTAGGGGCACGAAGCAGTTTTCCTAACTGCTGTTGTGCCCCTCCCCCGCCAAACTAATCAATCCGACTTTGCCCGAGCAGGCACATGCACTCCTGTCCACAACTTGACAATTATATGATCCCCATCAAATACTTACTGGTACGAGAGAAGCAAAACAGCCGATAGACTTAATGGCAACGTGGCGCGGGCTCCGAGCGCGTCCCTAGCAACGGCAGCTGGGACGCGCTCGCGCAGCACCACGTCTGCCCTGAACGGAATCATTCCATCGATCATCCCATACAAAGATGGCGGCCTTTCGCCGGTACACGCATGCGCGGCTGTTCCCAGGGCAACGCTTTTGTGCTTGGGCAGGCTGTGTGACACGTCCTCGAGGTGGGCGGCTTCGAGCAGCGTCTCACAGGCGATCGTGCTCACAAGTAAGTCAATGGTCAATGAAAGCGGGTATGAGTAATGCTTGAGCGAATAGATTATCAACAGTTAATTAAGAAATAGGGAGGACTTTTTCACCCCAGATCGAACGGCATTAATAGCCATTCGGCAGGAGTACATATGCACTATGGTCACCCCCTCTCCTCTCTCCATACTTACAGTCGCTCATTTGTGAAGCCACAGCCTGATACAGCCAATACACCCGGTGAGACATCTTGGGTCTTCTGACCGGGTGAGTCACGATGAAACTTTATTCACATAACTGAGATTCTGATCCTGACAAACGGTTTCTGTCATGTTATTTTAACTACACAGGTGGCCATGAATCCTTTATGGGTACCAAGGAAAGCAGGTTAGTTTATTTCTACCCCATTGAGATTCTCATTTTAGTTTCTCCCAACTCACCATGAATCTAATTAGTGTATCTTTATACCCTCAGGAATCCCCACTGCATTTTGAGTGTTGCACGTTGTTGAATCTAAAACACATCCTGTCCTGAAGATGGATTTCCTACAAATCCGAAACGCGTTGGCACTGAGAACTCAATGGGAGTGTCTTTAGAAACTCTGAGCCGATTGAATGGCAAGGCTCAGAAGCAGGAAAATTGAAATTGCACAACAGATTTTGTTCTATTTTGTATATGAATTACCTGTTCAGATTGTACTGCTAAAAAGTGTACCCTACCTATGTTTCCTATAATATTTGTTTTTGTCAGAGAGCATTCTGTCCAGAGCAACTGAAATGCTGTCCTTTATATGTGAATTATAAACTTACTTTGATATACTTTTTTTTGGGAATTGAATTTTTTGATTCTCACACTTTTTATATTTGAAAGTGTGGGAAGTTGAATTTAGTTTAAATGTGAATGACATAACTTAATGTCTCCCAGACACGCAGCTGTTTGTAGGAGGCCCAGGGAGGCCTGCATGAGGTGCCCCTGCCACCAATTTGGGGTGAGGGGAGAGAGGGCCCCCAAAAATGGTGTGACAGGCCCCCCAGTGGGTGGGGCAGTAAGGTTTGGGTACCCCGGGGTCAGATTGGCACATCAATGTGCCTCTCTGCACCAAGGGGAGTTGGGTTACCAAAGGAAAAAAGTGAAAATGGTAGAATGCTTTTTAGGGGGGGCTAGGGGGCACCCAAAAGGGTCTGGGAATGTTCTAATGGGATGGGGGGTGACCCCCTCACCCCCCAGCTGCAATGGAGTGGGTGCCTGTCAGGGGTCCTTTGATGGCTTGAAAGAAAGTCTGTGTAGGGCACCCGTGTTGTGTGCGCCTCACTACAGCCGACCCTTTATCGTCCAGACGGATGCCTGCGACACCGGAATTGGAGCTGTCTTGTCCCAGTTAGATGACAAAGGGAGAGAACATCCTATCATATTCATCAGTAGACAACTCAAGGGTAGAGAAATTAGGTGGGCTACTGTTGAAAAGGAATGTTTTTGTATAGTTTGGAGCCTTAGGCGTTTTAGGCCCTACCTTACGGGGTCTACCTTCAAGGTCCAAACAGATCATAAGCCCCTGAAGTGGCTTATGCAGATGAAGGGTGAGAACCCGAAACTACTCAGGTGGTCCATTAGCCTGCAAGGGCCCCTAGCGTATGTTTTTGGGCACCTGTGGGTGGCCCGCAGAGCAGGGTATGGGCTGGTGGCAGCTCCATGCTGAATTTGACAGGTGCGCGGAGTATCCTCCATTTTAGGGATTCTGGATAGAGGTATAGAGTATCCTGCCATTGGGATCAGTTGATTCCTGATGGAAAACAAGATGGCCCCTGTGGCCTCTTGCTTTCTATTACCTATTACCTTGTTTTCCCAAAGTCCTGGGAAGCCCTGACTCTGTCCCTTCCCCCTGATTGGCTGTTGGGTGGAAATTCCATATATGGTGTTGTTGTGAAGGCCCGGCCAGACTAGCTGGAGCCTTCCCAGTGATGTATGTTGTGGGTACCTCCTGTAGGTGGGACCCGGGTGAATAGAGTGTGTGACGAATATGCATTCTGTGCTGTGGATGTCTAATATCTGGTGGTTGACACAATGACTGAGACAGCCCTGCCCGAAACCGGTATGAATGCAGTTTGGAGTGTTGAAGGGCTCGGTACTTGTCCTAATATACATAACTTGTTGCGAGTGTCTGGAGAAAAGTGAATGGCCCGAATACCTTGTGTCCCTGATTGGCTGCCTGCCTGCATGAATGCCCTTAGTCATGATTGGATGCTTGAGTGTGACCCAGTGGAATGAATGGGAGATCAACAGTATATCTGGGGACCTCTCACTGCTAGGAATTGTGTTCAGAAGCTGAAGTCCACTACGACGAGTAACTGGAGTAACTGAAGCTTGGCCTTGAAGCCCCGCTGGATGAGAAGAAGTGCTGTTGCTCTCCTTCACAATCTGAAAGCTGCTGTGTCTCCAAGGACTGACCCAGAGAGGACCTGGTAAGGCGCCCTCTTCCCGAGCTACGAGGGACCATCGTGCACAGCTGATCTTTGCCAAAGCTCCCTGGTAGACAGACCTTCAACAGGCTGCCAACCCGAGACGGGGACTGCCGGGGAATCTCAAAGCGAAGCACCCGGACTGTTGTCTGTCACTGTCGACGACCGTCGTCGCCGACTGGAGCGCCGTGCTCCCATTTGCTTAAGAGCTTCATTTCATCATCGGACGCTCTCGTCTGCATCGTCGCCCGCTTTATCCTGCTGGAGAAGGCCCGACCGTCGATGCGCCGAGCAGCATCCGCCGGTGGGTTTCCCACCACCTAAGGACCACAGAGACGCCGACGACTCGACGCCCTTGCTGGGCCACAGTTCTTCATCATCTCTTTGCGGTCCAGAACTATCGTCACCGAGGTGCCCCGCACGGCTCTTCCTTGCAGGACACCAACGCTCTGTCGTCGACGAGCACCGCTAGGAACGTAGCTGCCACTTCACGGCCGTAGTTCAACCTGTTCGTCGTTGGACGTTCGATGACCCGTGACTCCTGCCTTAAAGGGAGGGCACTCAAGAAGGGCCGTCGATTCCCCGACACCGAACGCCCAGTTCCTCGACGCCTCTCGACGATCCGTGGCTCCTGCTTTAAAGGGAGTCAATCGAGAAGGATTGGTCGGCGCATCTTCGGGGAAAACCTTAATAGGAGGAAATAAGACTACCGTTTCAACCATCTTACGTTCCTGCCTATCTCTATTGCTGGTTTCCTCGTTATTGATCTGTGTGACATTTTAACCCTACAGTTGATGCACTTTAATGAGATTCGATAACATTGGTAGTACCACTTTAGAATTGTATATATTTATCATTGTTGACTTCTGAGCACAAAGTGCGTTATTGTGATTGTGTAGATACCTTTGAATATTAATTATATAAAGACTGTTTTCAGTAATATAGTGTGTGGACATTCCTTTGTGGGGGTTCGGGGACTACACTGTACTTAAGAACCAGCCCGCATCACCTCCTGAGAAGCTAGGCCTGGATTGCTCGTCCATTGCTACCAAATAGAGAATCTTGGCTGGAGTCCTCTGTGCCTCTCCTCTACCATATAGAGAGCGGAAGTGCAGACACCCCCTACCAGTCTTTACACTGGTGGCAGCGGTGGGATGCTTATGGTTTTAAGAATCAGTGTATAACCGTGCCACTTACAAAATATCTTCACTTTATTAAATTAAGGTTTGGTTGTGTACAAAATAACTGCATTACAAGCAATGGAGTCTATTGCGAATGGTAAATTGACTCGGATGACCAGAGTGCTTGCGAAGCCAGGGAGTTAGACTTTGTGGATAAGTCTAGGGCAGAGCTGATAGCTGCCCTGGTAGACTACCAGACCGTTGGTGAAACTCTTGATGAGGGGGGGGGGTGCAACCAATGAGAACTCTGCCCCTGGGGTTTCTACTGAATCTGTTTATGGGAATGCCACCATTCCTGCTGCCTCTATTCCGAACCCCAGCAATTCCTTGGAGCTTGAGTTATTAAGGATGAAATTGGCCTTTGAATATCGCAAGTTGGAAATAGATGCTGAGCTTAAGAAGGAGGAGCTGGCTCGACAAGTTGAACTAGGGATCTTGAACTCAAAGACAAGGACACTGAATGTCAGAGAATCCAGCTAGAGAAAGCTAGAGTGGAGACTTCAGCGAAATCCAGTGAGAGTGTCAGGTCCCCAGCAACTAAATTCATGAAAGATTTGGTTGGTGTGTTTGGGGAGGGTTCAGATATCCTCCAATGGATTGAAGCGTTTGAAATGGCTTGTGCCATTCATGATGTTGATAAGAGATTGGGCTAAGTGTTTGTTAAGCAGAGTGCCTCAAACTGAATTGACTATGACTGTATTCTGAAGTGGAGTGTGCAAGAAAGGGGTCAGTATGAGTGTATGAAATCTGCTTTGATTGCCAGGTTTGGCAAGACACCTACCCAATACCTTAAAAGGTTCAGGGATTTTAAGAAAAGAGAGAATGTGTCTTGGGTTGACTGGGTGAGTGCTGCGCACATGAACACGATGGGGTGGATTGATGGTTACAAGGTTAAAACATTTGTTGAATTGTCTCACCTCTTGTTTTTTGAGCATTTTTCTGAAGCCTGTTCACCAGAGCTGCGTCAGTATGTTGCTGACCAGAACGTTTTGGATCCCCTTAATCTGGCTAGGTTGGCTGACAAGTGGGTCTCCCACCGGGTGTCCCCCAAGGACTCCAGTGGGAAGGACAAGGATAAAGAAAAGGGGGGCTCTCAGAACGCTGAGGAGTCCCAAAAGCATTCACAGTCGGGTAAACCTAAACCCTCCTCTCCGAAGACCCAAAAATCTAGTGGGGATAAGTCATCTGTGGGTGGGAATAAAAGTAGTGGTCCACCTGCTGCAAAGCAGGCTCCCGGTGGTTCCAGCACTCCCGGCACGTGTTGGGATTGTGGGGCTCTGGATCACAAAAGGGGTGACTCCAAGTGTAAAGGTAAGGCACTCGGAGTACAGGCTGTCAGCCTGACCTACCCTTACCCCATGTCTGAGGTAGAGGCCACTGTCCTCCCCTCCTCTGCAGGAATCACATTTGGTGCTCCTGTAGAGATTTCCTTAGTGTCCCTTGGGGCCTGGGACCAGTACGCAGAAGTACTGGCGACTATCCCACAGAACACCCATAGGTTTTTGAGAAGTGTCCTCCTGAATGGCCAGCCTTCTACTGGTTTGAGAGACATTGAGGCAAGCATGACAGTGGTGGACAGGAACCTGCTCAAGCCAGAGGACTATGTAGGTGCTCCTCTGAGAACCACTAGGTTAGCTGGTGGGCCTCCCAAATTATCGCCTGTAGCCCGAGTCACACTCGTAATTGGAGACAAGACAGCAAAGCTTCCTGTCCTGGTTCAGCACAATGTCCCTGCTAACAATCTGTTAGGTAATGATCTAGTAGTGTTGGGATTGATCACGGATGGTCTTCCCATGACTGCTGCTGCGGTCACTAGGTCACAGGTGACACCGGGTCTGGCTGTGAGTCAGGTACCCGAGCCGAAGGCGCGGCCTAAGGCAAGACGAAGAAATAGCAAGAAGGCCACCTCTGTGTAGGGAGCTCCTTCTCTTCCTGCTGTTCCTACAGCACCCATTGGGATCCATGCTCTGGACGGGCTGGGTCCAGTGGTAAACCCCGTCTCAACTCCTGTGGGAGAAGAGCCAGAAGACTCTCCTGTGGGAGAGGTTCTCAACCCGGAGGATCATCCCGATCTTCAATGCTTGTTAGCTGAAGGGGGACCCTCCCGGGCAGACTTCTGTAAAGGACAGAGAGTGTGTCACTCTCTCGAGGGTCTGAGGAAACAGGGTGAGCTCCTTGTTAGTGAGCCCACTAAGCCTGAACCTGGTGCCCTCAAGAGGTTGGTGGTACCCCAGGTTTACAGGCCCTTCCTGCTGCAGTTGGCGCATGAGGTGCCCTTAGCTGGTCATCGTGGTACCAAGAAGACTAAGCAGAGGCTCTCTGCCCATTTCTACTGGATCCAGATGGGAGTAGAAGTTGAGTCCCACTGCAGGACCTGCCCAACTTGTCAATTGTCTGGCAAGACTGGAGGCAGTGTCATTGCCCCACTGCAGCCATTGCCAGTGGTTGGCACACCATTTGAGAGGGTGGGCATCGACATTGTCAGTCCCCTTTACCCTCCCATGTCAGGTGGACATCGGTTCATCCTGGTTTTGGTAGATCATGCCACCAGGTACCCTGAGGCTATACCCCTTCGGACTGTTACTGCCAAGGTGGTTGCCAGGGCTCTCCTGGGCATTTTCACACGTGTTGGATTGCCCAAGGAGGTTGTCTCTGACAGAGGATCCAACTTCATGTCTAGTTACATGAAAACCATGTGGAAAGAGTGCGGGGTAACCTGCAAGTTCTCCACCTCTTACCACCCCTAGACCAATGGTCTGGTTGAGAGATTTAATAAAACTCTCAAGGGCATGCTAGGTGCTTTGGAAGAGCCCCTAAGGGGGAAATGCGATCTCCTCCTGCCATGCCTGCTGTTTGCTTACAGAGAGGTACCTCAAGAGGGTGTTGGTTTCAGCCCCTTTGAGTTACTTTTCAGACATCCCGTGAGGGGGCCCCTTGCCTTGATCAGAGAAGGTTTGGAAGCCACCCCTCCCGGTCCCGCCAAGCAAGTGGGGGACTATGTGTTAGGCCTCAGACGGAGGATGACACAGATGATGGGTCAGGCAACAGCGAATCACAAGGCCAGCCAGGAATTGAACAAATACTGGCATGACCTTAAAGCATCGCAAGTGGATTGGACTCCAGGACAGGAGGTCCTCGTGATGGAGCCTACCAAGCCTCGGGCATTGGCAGATAAATGGACTTGACCCTTCAGGATAATCTCCAAGATGGGCGAGGTCAATTATCTGGTTGACATGGGAATCCCAGGGGTAGCCCTTCAGGTATTCCAAATTAATAGGCTCAAGCCTTTCCACAGGCGAGCCGAAGTCTCATGTCTCTTGCTGGCTTCAGAGCAAGAAGAGGATGAGAGCGAGCCCCTTCCTGATTTGCTGCATAGCAACCCTCAGGATGGCTCAGTGGAGGGAGTGCATCTCTCTCCAGATTTGACAACCGAGCAGCAGAGGGCCTGCAGGACTTTGCTCCAGCAGTATGCCTCTCTGTTTTCGCTGACGCCAGGCCTTACACCGTGGTCCTATTTTCGGAAATGCATGGGGTTCCCCGTTTTTCTTGGTGTCTTGGACACCCGAGGCCCATATCTGTATGTTGTGCTTGTCTGGAGGAAGTGTCAAATTCAGGGGTCGAAACAGACTTGGGGTTACCTGTGCTTTAGGCTTTCCCCTTGGCGCCCAGGTAGGTGCACCTACACATTGAGATGCAGTTTTCATCGGGACACCTGTGGGAACACAGGAAGGTCTAACATTTGTTGTGTGTGTGGTTTTCATAACGTTTTGACCCATTTGCTGGTGCCCTTTGTCACACAACCCTTTCATTTCCCAAATGTGACCTACATTTAGTCGCTGCTTTAGGCACCATTACCTTTTGTAACCTGCACAAGTCACCTACCCTTGTAAAGGTCTACCGGTGCTCTTTCAAAAAATGGATGCTTGCAGTTGCTCACCACATTGGTTTTCCCGATTTACACATGCTAAGTGCGTCTGTTCAGGCCGTGAGCATAAGCCTCCTGTGTGCCATGGCTGAGTGTTTGGCTTGTGGTATTGCTTGTTTTGTAAAACACTACAAAAAATGTGTGCTTTCCTAACTGCAAGAGTAGGGGGAATGCAGCGAAGCATTGCTTTACTCAAAATTCATAGAAGCCATTGCCGTACCAAGCCAACCATGTCCAACACATACCTTTTTTTCGGTCAATTTCCCGCTTTTCCCCCCAATCTACGGCATTTTCCCCTACCTAGTTGTTGCCTGACCTAAGCAAATCACCCCTTCCTCAATTTGGAATTTTGTCTACTTTTCAGAAATATATTCCTTTCTGTCTTCCAATTCGGCTTTCCTACCCTTTTCTTCCATTCCGTCCATGCATGTCCAATTGGCAAAAATGGCCAAAATCGCCTACCTCTCACAAAACAGTTGATAACCACATCAAAATATTATTTTTTTTGGTTCCACCCAACCTGTTCTTGAAAGCCAGGAAATTGGGGAATTTAGCACAGCAAACCATTTGTTCCTAGCTCTTACAAGGAAAAAACCACAGGCTTCTTTGTACATCATTTTATTGGCATTTTTTGGAAAAACCCAAGGTTTTCGCCCTTTTTGCTTATTTTCTCTCACCCCCTTACAGCAACCTACGATTCCTGGGTGGCGTTACGACCGCCTACATGTGGGGAAAAAAAAGGAGCCACATTTGGCCGAGATATCTCATGTACCAAAAAAGTTACAAGGCATTGAATGGCCACATACCAAAAAAGGCCTTGGCACTGGGGGGGGAATACCCATGGCAGTTAAAGGGTTAAGTGGCTTAGACCATATGCGGTTCTGGATCAGATGGGTTAGTGTGATTATAAAATCTCACAATCGGACGTCTACCATGTAAATTTGCTAAAAGAATGGAAAGACAATCCTTTCAATGCCATCATATTATTCTGTCTGTTACCAAACGATACGGATAACACAAGGCATAAATTAGTTCTGCAAAACTGATTAGCAGAAATTGCCAAATAAAAAAAAGTTTAGCAACCCAACCTAAATGATTACCAATTTTTATATCTTTGAGTAGTAATTACAACAAGGCAATTGCCCAAATAAGGCACAGTTGCGGGTAACAGTGAAATGTATTACAGCAGTAATCTCCGGCCCTTTTTAACCATGCAGCGCAGGCACCATCCATTCATTACGTTGACACGGAAACACCATTTAGAAGGCCTCATTCCTGCAGGCTATCAGTGCAGGCACAACTGCTAGCAAATGGCTGGAAATAATATATCTCCAGCCAATCATCAAGCAGGAGAAATATTATTCCCAGACACTTGATAGCATATAGCCTGTGGGTCTATGCATGCCTACTAAATGCTCTTTGAAGCGAGGGTGGCAGCAAATCACTGCAGTCCAGGGCGGCATAAGGGCCTTTCAACCTTTTTAGTTGAAAGGGGCCCGAGTCTCAGGGGGTCCTCCGGCAGCTGCCTGCATGTTAGCAGTCATGAATCGTATGACACAGCAAGAAACATATTCCATTCTTAAAATGTGCACTTTAAAGTGCACACATAAGTGCACTAGGCCATCACCTTCCTTGGGCCTCTGTGGTATCTAAAAGTGTTCTTATCGCCTTGTTGCATTTTTAGTCCAGCGCCTCTACAATAGCCCCCTTACTACTAAAGAAGGATTTCAGTTGAAGTTTGGTGTTTCAGTTCTCCGCTGTTTGGCAGTCTTGTAATAATCTGCAGTTATTAACCCCCTGGCTGTATTTTATTGGCTTCATTAGAATTTACGCACTGGTGCCTCAGACGTTCTCAGCTCCAAAGTGGCCCGCAAAGATCATATTGAAATGGGCCCACCGAGCCAGGACTCTTCTTCAGCAGGCCCTGCTGCAATCCAGCGCATCAAAGACATTTAGAAGGCCTCCTGCTTACAGGTTGTATCATCAGTGCCAGGTTGAGCATTACCAAATGGCTGGGAATAATGCATCTCCTGCTAATCATGGCAGGAAAAATATTTACAGACACTTGACAGCACACAACCCACACTAATAACACAGCCAGACCTGCCTAACTTCTGCTATTGTTTTGAATCCCATGGGTTTTCATGCTCTTCTCCGGGTCTCCAGGGAAGCGCATAAAGCCTCTGGGATTGTCAGGGCCTGCAATAAAAGCAGTGCCTTTCGTCCCTCAGCAGTGATCAGAGGATGCCTGCGATGGAAAGGGTGCACAATGCTGCTCAGTCTGCAAAGTCCACAGGACCCTCACCGAGTCATTTAAAGAACTAACACCTCTGTTATTAGTCAGTGATCAGAACGGAGCAGGCAGGCAAGGTCCCACTAAGTTATGTTATCTTGCATGTGTATAGCGCCTCCTGCCAAAGTTATTGAGATATCTATTGCACCTTAAGGTTATTTGTGTAAGCATTTACCCCCTTTGTTAATATTGGACGAGGCGAGGACATAATTTAGTAATTAGAGGTGCAGCGAAGCACAGACCGCAGAAATCTCAGGGTTTTTGATTTTCAAATGTAGGTAGGTCTGCCTGCATAATACCTTGTAAATGTTGTTTGAAGTACAGTGCAGCAGCAAATCACTGCAGCCCCTTGCTTCAAAAGAACATTAAAAATGAAATATGCCTGCAGGCTGTTATCAGTGCTATGGCAGTGTGAGCCCTGCACTAACACTAGGCTTTCTAAATGTTCTTTGAAGCGCCAGACGGCAGCAAATCACTGCAGAAGAGGCGACTAAGAGGAATGCAAACCAATAGATCCTTTTACACCATTCTAGTACTGAGATGATGAAGGGGCCTACAGACTGGTTTAAGGGTCAGGCATGTCCAGAATGCTTCACAGATCGTGGTAAGGCAATTGAGCCTAAAGACTCTAGCCTGCAACCTGTTAAATGATTGCAGGTGTATAAAAGGTGGAGTCAGAGAGAGAACAGCAGGGAAGCCGGCGAAACTGGGGCGCCAGAGCAAAAGCCAGAGTATTGGGAGCCTCGCTGGTCGTGGCCTGCATCTGGAGAAGAGTCCAGTCGTAAGTCACCAGCTGCATGTGCGGGATGCAAGCAGAGCTGCCGGTGACCGACAGAGAGAGAGCAGCGAACTGTGAGCGGTCTCGCTGTCCACCAAGGATGTGTATGCAGAACAGAAGGTGACAGCCACCCGAAGGAGACGCCGGAGACCGGCGAGTGAAGAAAAGGGATCACTCGATCCGGGGCACTCCTGGGGCTGTTATGTGGCAAAAAGGGAATGCCGAATGAATGAGAATTACAGTGCAAGATACAGTGAACCAAAGTAAATGGTTTTTGATGATTACTGCGAAGTGTGAGCAAACACGAACTGCAAACTATTGAATAATGAACTAAATGAAAGCTTTTGGTGAGCATGAAAGCTCTTAATAAACCAATGTGCAAACGACAAGTTGGTGTGAAAAGGGAATACCATATATTGCAAGTTAATAGCGAAGCTAATGAAAGAATGGAGCACTGCTAAGGCTTGTGAGAGCAACGTGGTGAAGAGAAAAGAACACCACACAGTGAACTGTATAACTGAGCTCATGGTGGCAATGTCCAGAGACTGGCAAAGAGTGAAGCACGTTGTGGCAAGGCCAAAAGGCTGGCAAAGAGAGAGCCAAGTGAGTGTGAGCCAGAACACAGGTGCAGCTACAGAAGAACCTGTGTGGGCAAGTGAGCCAAGGCTGACCGATTGGGTGACCTGTAATGGGTGGACCGTCTGGATCCGACAACTGTGCCTAGAGCGGGTGTACCCTGTCTGTGAGAGCAAAAGAAATATACAGAAAGTGATTACAAGTGTATGCAAGAGATTGCTGAGGTGAAGCTGAGGAAAGCAATCAGTACACGTTGGCAAGCTGGTGTCTTGGAAAAGGAGAATCCCGAGACTCATTGTTGAACTGAGTGGTTTTCTTGGGGAAGGGAATCCTGAGATTTCTTTTGAGAGTTTGTGGAACTGTCTTGAACTTGAGGAAACGGAGCCGGAAAGTAAGCCCAGAGCTGGAAGATGCTCCGAACTTTATTTGGAACACGATTTCTTTTATTTATTTTTTTACTTTATTTTAGTGCAGTGCAAGACATACACCTTCAAATACAGTCTTCAACAGTATTACAGCATTTACATCATTTTGGGATTTGAGTGCCTGCACATGTCTGAATTGTTTGAACAGCATATCACATTACATTTACTTTTTGCTTGATTATCACTGAAGAGTTCTGTGTTTATTTAAGTATTCTCGGAAAGGCTCCCAAATGTCCTTAGGCCTGCAGCTTGGTGTTACAAGTGAAACATAGGCCTCCTCGCACTCATTGGTATACGTCATTGCTCTGACCCACATTCTAATGTCTGGAGCAGTCTTAGACTTCCAATGAGGCAATAGCAATTTTTTGGCCACCAAGCACCCAAGATTAAAGAGGCATCTCAATTTAACGGTTACCTTTCCAATATCACCAAATAGGTGGGAGTGACAGAGAAGGGGGGGATATCTGTGCATTCCTGTAGGCAATTAGCAACCTCCTGCCAGAATTGGGTTACCCAAAAGGCAGCCCCAGTACATGTGGAGTGCATCAACCACGTCTGCGTTGCACTTGATGCATCCACCGTTCGCCATGGGGGCAAACCTAGCAATTTTTGCGGGGGTGTAGTGTAGCCTATTGAGTATCTTAAATTGTATGAGTCTATGTCTAGCATTGAGGGATACCTCCTTGGTCAATCAACACCATCGGATCCACCGAGTATCATCCAATGGCGTCGCCAACTCTGTGGTCCATCTCCCCCTAGATTTCTGGGGTTGGTTCTGTGCTTCTTGGCATTTCTTACATAACCTAGAGACTAGCCCTCCGAGGTTGCCGCCTGTTACCACCGTGCCCAGCACCTCGCACTCCTCGGGTTCATTCGGGAACGATGGCCAGAGCCCCTTGACTGCTGCTCTTATTCTATAATATTATAGTATTTTAATACAGCCAGTGCCCTGTTTCTCAGAGAAGTCTGCATGTGTAACAAAGGAGCCCTCCGGGAAGAGGTCATGTAATGTCAAAGTGTTGTCGGGATCCCATCCCCTCTGAATGGCCTTGTCATATGCTGAGGGCTGGGAGGGGGAGTCCTGGGCAACACCAACGCGGGATTGCCCCAATGTAGGTTGCGGTGACGTTCAGCCTCTTAAATATCCTGGCCCAGGCATTCACAGTTGTGCAGACCGGATCGAAGGTGCAGGTGTCCATGTGCCGATTGGCCAGTACGATTGTGCGCAGGCTAGACAGGGACACGCTATATTCCTCTAAGCGCCTATGTAGCGGTCGATCATGTGGGGAACACCAATACCCGGTCAACTGTGCCTGTGTTACTTCATAGTACAACTCGAGGTCCGGGGCTTGAAGCCCCCCTGCTCATATGGTCTGGTTGTGGATTCCTATTTCATCCGCGGTGTTCCAGCACCCCATGTTAATCCCACATACTTATCAAAGAAAGCGCGCCCCGGCCAAGCCGGTATATTAGAGTAGTATAATAATTTGGGAACCACAATCATTTTGAGAAAAGACAGTCTACGGTATAGTGAGATTGGAAGCCTAGCCCACAGGATCAATTTGTCTCCTAGTATTTGCATATGTTTTCCGTGTTTTCCATTAATAGTGAGTGGTGTTGGCGCGTAACCACTATGCCCAAGTACTTCATTTTATCGTGGACCCACCGAAGTCCTGCCAAATTGGGGGGGGGGGGGGGAGTGGTGGCTACATTTAATGGAAACATCTCGGATTTGGCTTCACTGATATGGTATCCCAATTGGATAGCGAATCTGCGGACTTCGTCCACGATTGGAGTGAGGTTCACAGCTGGGTTACTTATATATAGTAGTGAATCATCAGCATAGAGAGATATGATGTGCGTTTTTTTCTGTCATACGTAGGTCTCGGTTTATATGTTTGAGGCGCATGATGCACGTTAGAGGCTCTAAGCTGAATGCGGACAATAACAGGGGTAGCGGGCAAACCGGTCTCGTGCCAGGCCAGTCTAATATCAGTTTAAAGTCTCACCCCCCCTCCAGATTACATGTGAGTGGGGGTTCCCCAGTAGGATAGCTAAAATCTGCCCATAGAACTCAGGGTCGTCAACGTTAGGACCATATGTGTTTATTAGAGTTGTGGTGGAACCTGCTAGTTTGCCCCATAGAATGACGGACCTGCCAAACAGGTCTATGCTACGTTTGGTCTCCTGGAATGGGATGGATCAATGATCAGTATCATCACCCCCGGGACTGTGACGAGTAATTGGTATAGCAGCGCTGTGGGCCCCATGCCTTAGCAAATGAGCCGTTAATGGCCCCCTGGCCGTGCGTCTCCTGTAACATCACCACTTTGGGAGCCTGTCTGTTCATGTATGCCACAACCTTTTGCGCCTTAATAGGGGGGGGGGGTTGAACCCCCGGATGTTCCCTGAATAAAAATGTAATATTAGATCCAAACATGTCTGGGGTATGCTAAATAAAGGCCCAGTCATTGCCATGGTAGACCTAGGATGTGTCCATATTGTGTGCTCAAGGAGCTGTCGGCACCGTTTTTCTAAATCAAACATACCAACGTTGAAAAATAAACCTAGAATGTCTAAACATTTGCAATTAACATCAACCTCGCCCCTTTTTCCCACCCACATCATCACACCCAACTTGACGATGAAACCCACCATATAATGCAACATTTTAGATCACCCTTGGGGTGCACTGTGTGCATTCCGTGGAGCTACTCAGATGGCTGCCTCTATGCCACCAGCCCCGTGACTTGAATTACCTGTGCCCATGATCATTTCACAGATAGGACCTAACCCACCTGAGTGGGGTCAATCGTTGTCCATGTAGTCTGGTTTGTTGTTGCCTGCAGGGGAGCTACCCCCACCATCGCAATCTCTTCTCGGTAGCGGTATAGGAATCTTGGACTCATTGTACATTGTTGCTTCACCAGGATCCTCAAAGGAGTGAGCCCTTCCACCGTGCTGTATGTGCAGTTTCGGTGGGTATAGTAGCGCATATTGATCATATTCCAAATGTGTTTTTTGACAGGATCATATGACTTGCGTTTAGACAGAACATTTGCGGCAAAGTCAGGATATATATGTATATCTGAGGATTCATATTGCAGAACCCCTTTCTCTCTTGCCATGCGGAGGTTTAGGTCCCTGTCCCGATAGTTCAACAGTTTGGACAGAGTAGTAGAAGGAGGGGGCCCGGTTTGGGGGCAGGGGCCAAGACCTGGTGTGCTCTTTCCACCAGGAAGTATTGTGAAAATCTGGTGGAGGCGAAAGTGTCTTTAACAGGCTTTCTACAAATTGTTCCATTGGGCCTTTACAGGCCTCCTCCAGGACCCCGACTATCCGGATGTTATTTCGCGGGGATCGCGATTCTAGGTTGTTGCATTTATTTCAGACTTTGCTGAACTCATGCTGTAGGTGTGCGAGGTCGCATTTGTGCATCTTCCGTTTCGCCAACTCTTGTTTCAACTTCTGTGATGCAAGCCCCTTCCTTTTCAAGCTTAGACTTTAGAGACCCGATGGTGGAGACAGTACAAAGGCTGCGAATGTAGGTGGAGAGGAATGTTATTCCACAATCGAGCAGCAATGACTGGAAAGCTAGAGCCTCCAGCTCTGGCACGTCTGAAGCGTGGGGTGTCAAGTCTGTGGCTGTAGTGAAGTCTTGTCCATCTGGACGAGTTGTTGTTGTTAGGGAGAATTCTCAAAATGTGCTAATTTCCCTTACCTTTTTAGACCCCCAGCACCTTTCTGGATTTCTAGGATTTGATTTTTCTACCTGGGACGAGTGAGCCTGTTTTCCCCACTCTTCCATGTATTTTGATATGCGTTTTACTTTTGTGTTCTTTGGTTATGGAGTTTTAAAACAACTCCAGAGGCATCATCTTTTTCTGTGTGTCACACAGCACCTTCAGTGCAGTGACACAGGGATGTCTTTCAGACTTCCCAAGGTTTAAATACCTTCTCTGGGACTGACTATTGTCTCCCAGAGCATATAAAGTTTGGCTTTACTGGTCTTTTTAAATTTACTGACCCAGCACACGCTATCTTCCTATAGAGTGCTGGAGGGATTGCCTAGCTTCCCCTGAGTCAAAACACTCATGTAACAGTAAAATGTTACCTTTTCCTACTTTACATGGCTGGTGGCAGTGGTTTAGATCAACTACCGTGATTTTTCCCGACCGCTAACAACGTTAGCTAAAAATCGGGTCAGCCATGTTTTTCAATATGGCGCCCCAGACCTGTCTGTAAAAAAAGACTCTGGTCATCTTTTTTTGCCATTTCTTTTAGGAAAAGTCCTTCTTGTGGTTGTCTCTGAGCGGAAACCAGGTTTGGCCCTTTTGTTTGTTGGCCTTTGGCAGGCTTCAGTGCTGAAGCTCTCCTCTGGCGCCTGATTGTCTGGGGTGGACAGGATGTGATGGAGGTGCCCGAAACCCTCTGTGCTTAGCCTCCTAGGAGACCTCAATGCACTCTAGCGCGATTGGCCGGCTGACTGTCCGGCAAGGACAGCCACCCTGCTGTGTGAGTGACAGCCAGGCTGGAATGAATGGGGGGAAACTGTTTAAAAGCAGGTCACTGGGACTTGGAAAGCAGAGTCGAACACTGGAACGAAAGAACCGAAGACGAGCTCAAGGAAGAGGACTGCTGCATCTCCTGGACGACCGGTGAAGCCCTGCTTCAGGACCGAATTGCCTGAAACTCCATCGACAGAGAAGTCTTTCAAGGTTAACTTCTTCCCTTGAGTTTGGTGGGAACAACCAACTCGCAAACCACCTGGACACCGTCCCCATCTGGTCGAATTTTCATCAGAGTGCTGTTGAAAATTGGATAGCCAGAGGGAAGGAAACCAGCTTGTGGACTTTAAAAGGCACTCACACACCTTAACCGGACTTTGGTCGAGGCCTATTGAGACGAATTGCTGGTTGTAGTTAACTGAAACCCTTTGCCCTGCCTATGAATGTATTTGGGCTGTCTATTCTTATAACCTTGTCTTTTTACCCCTTTATTAAATATCTGAAGTGCCATTTTGCTCCCACTTCGGGGTGAGCTAAACTTGTTCATTTACTTACCGGTTTATTTTTGTGGTTTATTAGTGTGCGATATTGAGCTTCTTATGCTAGTGTCATGTTTTCTAAACTGACTGAGTAAATAAATGCATATTATTTTACCAGGAAACCTTGAGTGTTTGTTTGAATCATTGTATTAGTTGGTCCTTTGTGTAACTTGTTCTACTGCTCACTTAAACTCTTGAGATAAGTCTGGCTACTCAGCCATCACTACCACTTTACTGTGTAGTACAGGCTGTACCAAAGGCGAAATTGTGCTTAGACTTGTAGTCCTAATTGCCTGTAGTGTTCCCAAAGGGTACTGCAGGTGATTCTGCCTAACAGTTTTTGCAAATTCTTTACACGCGGTAGGGGGGAGCAGAGTCGATAGGCAACGATGATTGAAAGAGAAGACTTTAAAGTTAATCTGTTCTCCAATTGGCATCCAGTGAGCGTCTTCTCTGTGCATAGAGACATGGTCACATCTGAATAGACTCAGATGCTCAGATGGCATTGTTCTGAATAGTTTTGTAGTTTGTTGAGGTTACGCTCTCTCGTACAAGCAAAGAGGAAGTTACAGTAGTCAAGCCGGGAGCAAATTACTGCTCTGACTACGGTCAGCTGATCTTGTGGGGAGAGTACATGTTTGGTTGCATTCAGACATTTGGTGATGTGGGCCGCTGTGGATACAATAGCATTGATGTGACGAGTCATGTTTAGTCTGGAATAAAGGTAAACGTCTAGCATTTTGACTTAAGAGGAAACTGGGATGGTGCAGGCGTCAATAGTGAAGGCTCAGTAGGCAGGGCTAAGTGTGAGGTGGGCCTACAATCAGGATCTCCGTCCTATCATTCAGACAGAGTTGGTGAGAGGCCATCCAAGTTTGAATGGTGTAAATTCTGTTCATGAGGCTGGAATCATGTGCATAGTTGCCAGACAAGGGGTGAGTATTTGGGTATCATCGGCATAGTGTATGATATGGTATGCAGTGATTTTAAGGAATTGAAAACAAAGAATTAACTTTTAACAAATCAAAAAACTAAAAAATATTGAATTAAAAAAATATGTAGATGTGGGAGTGGGGTAAGGGGTTATATCTGGTGGGAAGGGGGTTTTAAACAAGGGGGAATGGAGGGCTTGGGGGAGGACCCTCAAAAAAAAGAAATCAATATTTTTTCATTGTTTTGGATTCATTGAAAATGCATTCTTCATTATTGTGTTTGTTACAAGTCACATGTAACTGTACGATATACCCAGAGAGCCGAGAAAGTCAAAGTGGGCTTTGTATAGATATTGTAAAGTGTTGAAGACGGACACAAGCCTTGTGGGACTCCACAGTTAAATGAGTTTGGAGGGCGTCAGCGATACCTGCATAGGTGCAGGCCGTTCTGTCAGCTAGGAATGAAGCAATCTACTTGGTGGCCATATGAGAGAAGTTGGCGGTTGTGTAAAGGTGATGGCAGAGTGTTTGATGGTTAACTAAGTCAAAAGCTGGTGAGAGGTCGAGCAAAGGAGAAGGGCAAAGTTGCCGGCGTCCCAGATATCATCCAACTGGTTTTTGAGATCCAGAAGGGCCGACTCAGTGCCATGACCTGGACGGAAGCCTGACTGACGTGGGCTAAGGATCTTGTGTTGTTCCAGGTAGGCTTGTATCTGGACATGTGCAGTGCGGTCCAGAATTTTCAGAAGGAAAGGAACTGTGGTGATCCATCTGTAGTTGGTAGCGATGGAAGGATCTAAGGAGGCTTTTTAATGGGTGGGGAGATCCAGGAGTCTTTGAGATTAGGAGGGATATAGCTGTGAGTGAATGAGCAGTTGATAAATGCAGTAAAGGGTCAAGGCTAATACACAGTCCTTGATAAGGGGTGTTGGGCAGGAATCTCCTTGACAGCCTGATGGTTTCCGACCAGCAAAGGGATTGGAGGTTTCTGCTTCAGTAATAGCCATGAAGCTGAAGGTAGTGCCGGTGGAGGGGGGATGGGGAAAGTGGGGGGTGCTTAGTTCCATCTTTCATTCCTCACAAAGATGGAGGCTTTCTTCTTACCAATTTTCACCTGAAGTGTGGTAATCTTGTTAGTGAGGGCATATATTGTATATTTTGGCACCAGGTGTCATCTTTGGTAGCATTTGCAGTTGGTGTGAGAGAGGATTCAAGCTCCCGTAAAATTTAAAATAGTTCACGTGAATGGGATTGGGCATTGGCAATCCTGTTGAATAGGGCAGCTGCTTTAGCTGTAAGGATAGCCTGCTTGTAATCCCTCAAGCGGTTGAAGTTGTTTTTGTTTGCAGATGGGGGGCACATTTTTCCCAACTGGTTTTGAAGGCACTTTTTTTGCACGCATGGCTAGGAGAGCAGGTGTATACCAGGAGTTGATGTGTGTAGTCGGTTTGGCTCTGCAAAGTTTAAGGGCAGCAATGGCACTGATGGCTGACTGTTTAGAAAAGTTATGTCAACCAGGTGAGAAGGGTTAGATAGAAGTGCAGCAGGGGAAGAGGGTGTAGTCTGCTGTGAGGACTGGGAGGAAACGCTTTTTGGTCAGATTGCATGTGGGAGGGATGAGGGATTTGGTGGGGGGAATGCGTTGTTGGCGCAGATATTACAGGCATTGGAGATGGTATGGTCAATCCACAGATTAGGGGTGGTGGCAATGTCAGTTATGTTGTAGTTGAGATATGCAACCGACTATAGGGCTCTGCCTAGTCGATGAGTGGGGCTTGAAATGTGTTGAGTGAACCCTAGAGAGGATAAGGAACTTGCAAGGAAAGAGGCGTCTTTGTCTAATGGGTCATAATATCCCAGGTTTAAATCTACTATGAGAAGGAGATTAGAAGTATGTTTAATGCTCATGCTAAAAAGCTGTGCAAATTCATCATTAAAGGTTTTCTCTCTCCATTAGCCACTTAGAGCTTGCAGTGAACAGGGAAAAAAGGGTAGAGACAGCCCCAAGGGCAAGAATTGTGAGATGCCCACACGTATTTCTTTAGGTGGACACCCACTTGGTAGCAGTTTGAAGCAGGTGAACTCTTCTAAGGGGGGCTTTTACCACCAATTAAATTGATCCTCTAACATTTATAACAGCATACTGGTTGTGGATTATTTTAAACCCAAAAGAACAGACAATCGGGTCAGGTGTACACCATGTTGCAAGATATTTATCATTCAGTTAACTAATTCACAGTGCAGGGGAGAAAAATGACCCTGGCACAAGGTTGAACATAAACAAGACAGATAAGTGCACCAAGGATGAGAACACTCGCGTCCCCTGCACACCTATTGACAATTTGTCAATTGAAAATTGACAAACTTATTTTCTACTTGGTCCATAGATGTCTACGTTGAGTAGCATATCAAGAATTTTATGTTGATTGCTCCTGAATAAGGGGAATACCCAAAACGCGTTGAGAAGCATTTTTCTTGCTGCGATTTATTTTATGACATTGTTTTACATTAAATAACTTTACCCAAACTTACTGCACTTGAAATATTTCCTTGAACCACTGTATCTTGAGCAACTCTTTTTTCACACTGTTGAATTTCATCTAATAATTGACTGTTGTACAGTATAGTAGGTGGGGCAGGGAACGTGAGTGTCCTCATCCTTGGGACACTTACCTATCTGTCTTATTTTAAACCCAAGCCAAGTTCTGCTACTTTTACCAAATTACTATGGGCCCCTATCCAAATTGTGTGGTTGGGAGCTGTGGGTGGAGACAGCCTTTGTCATGACTGTGTGGAAGCTACAGTTTGTTGTACTCACCTACTTCTCTCCTGACAAGAGTGTTGGCATGCCCACCATCCAGGATATTGGTCAGGGTCTCCACCGGGAAGGGGGGCGATTCCCTCTCCTTGGCCAGGTCAGGATTCACATCCATTGATGTAATGCTACTGGAGTCCCCATGCACAGACAACCACGCCATTCCACACAATGCTGAGGAGCTCCGTTCCGTAGCTAGCAGGTCACTGGCAGGACTCACCAAAGAACACAGATCCCTGCCTTTCTGAAGAAGTCCACAGGGAATGCGCGTAGAATACTGACCTCTGAAAGTCCCAGAGAGGCTGGGAAAAAAAATGCACTCTGCCACAAACCTGCCTCCCAAATGTTCACTGGGGATCTGCACAGAAAACCTGCACGTTGACAGACTCAATAGGGCGGAGTAAAGGTCACAGAGAGGCTAGGAAACGTGCAGCTCCCAAAGGGCCAAAGGACACAAATCTGTTGCTTTCCGAGACGCTGACAAAGCACTGGCACGATCAGTTCCCAAAAAAGGATCGAGGAGTTCAGCAAATGACATTGAACTCTGCCGCTCCAGAAGACGGATGTGCAGTGCACTGGCACCGCCCACCGCTCAGGTGCGATAACTTGAGGCTCAACTCTTTCATCCACCGCAGAGAGCACTGACAGCCCGTGGCTCAGGGAGCGAAGCAAGGGGACTGAACTAGTGCAAACAGCCGGTCAGACTAATGGAGACAAGCTGCGCGGCGGCTCGTCTCGAAAAGTCACACTGTGGAAAGCGAACGCCGAGGCACGCAACGCCGCCGCCCGTACACACAGTAAAAAGGAAGCCGTCACTGCCTCCAGTGCAATGGGACACTCCAGCGGCCGGCGGGCGGCTGCTCAAATCTGTACTAACTAAGCAGAAGGGTAGCGACCCCTGTAAATATAGACTGAATGACTGGGCTTCAATATATATTAATATCCTCAAACCAATCAGCCGTGTTTTTAAACAAATACTATCTTTGTATAACGTCCACTGCAGTATCACAGCGACATGAGAGGACAAAGACTAGACCAGCAAAGCCACCACTTCAATGCAGTAAAGGATTCGGCCATGTTGTGTGAGTGTTTGAGGGACTTAGATCCAAGCCACCACAGCACATTTCTTACACACTTTTTCCCCGTGTATCTCTAAAACTAGTGACACGTGTGCTGAGAAAACAGTTGTTGTATGGTATCCTGCATCCCCGTGGTAGCTTGTGGGAGGCAGTGTTCGGCAATTTTCGGTCCCACGCTCACTTGAATAGCCAGCCTGCCCACCCACGGATATAGCCATACAAACAGCGTAAAAATGAGAATATGGAAATAAAGAGGCATAGCCCGCCCTCCAACAGCTCTCTTCCTTCTTCTTCTTAATTATCGAACGCGTGTGCGGACCCACGCAGGCGCTTCCCCATCCTAAAGGATGATGTGCACCAACCCCACCAATCAACACACAGGCCACACTTCCACACAAACCACCAGCTACCCAACCACAAACAACCACACCCCCCAATCCAACACCACCAGCCACCCCACCGCAAACACACACCCCCCACCACTCAAAACACCACCCAGCGAGCCCCGGAGACTGGCGCGCAGACCCGCGAGACCCCGGCCCGTACGCCTACACATGCGCTTCAGGCGAGTCACCGCGCGCTAAAGCCCACCCACCGCGACCAACCCGAGCGACACCCACACTTCCACACAATCCACCAGCCACCAAACCACAAACAACCACCACCCCCAATTCAACACCACCAGCCACCTTACCGCAAACAACCACACCCCACCAATCCACACCTACAGTCACAACACCCCAAACTCACACCACCCAGCGAGCCCGGAGACCGGCGCGCAGACCCCAGCCCGTACGCCTACACATGGTCACGGTATCCAACAAAAAATTTTCTAAGGTGGACCCTTCACCAAAGCTCAATTTGTCTCGGTTATTGGCAACTGCATGAATTAAGCCAACTGTGCCGCAGGAGTTACCAATAGTTTGCTTCATAAAATACACTTTGGGGTTGCTCTCTTTGCCGCCCACCCGCCGCGACCAACCCGAGCGACACCCACACCTCCACACGAACCTCCAGCCACCAAACCACAAACAACCACTACCCCCAATTCAACACCACCAGCCACCCTACCGCAAACAACCACACCCCACCAATCCACACCAACAGTCACAACACCCCAAACTCACATCACCCAGCGAGCCCGGAGACCGGCGCGCAGACCCGCAAGACCCCAGCCCGTACGCCTACACATGCGCTTCAGGCGAGGCACCGCGCGCTGAAGACCACCCACCGTGACCAACCCGAGCGACACCCACACTTCCACATGAACCTCCAGCACCTAACCACAAACAACCACCACCCCCAATTCCACACCACCAGCCACCTAACCGCAAACAACCACACCCCACCAATCCACACCAACAGCTAGCCTACCGCAAACAAACGCCCCCCACCAACTCACACCCCGTCCCCAGCTCCGCCAACTACCCGCCACTTCCAAACGCATCCGCCATCCAGGGGCGAGAGCGCCGGCCCGGACACTGTAACCGACAGCCAGCATGAGGAACACCGAGCCGCCATGACTGCCGGGCACCCCCTCCCAGCTCTCTTCCTGGGATTGGCCAGTGATGTCTTTGTAGCTCCGCCCCTGCGGATTCCTATTTTTGGGGATGCAGAATATCGTGGAAGCCAGGAGCGCAATGTGGGCTGGGGCTTTCGTGCCCCTGAATTCATGCTTCTGGGTCATGCTTGTGGGCGCATTTTGTTTCTTCAAGCCAAATCTACTATCTATTCGACTGATCAAGCACTACACGTTCCCCTCCCCGAGTCACAGCCACTGTGTGACACACCCATGGCTGCAATGAACTTGACAACACGTTTCTTCAGCAGCATAGCCTTTCCGGTCACCCTGCAAATAGGCAACAGTTAAAGCGAGCAACACAATAAAGCACCCATTGAAAATGTGTGTTGATGTCCTTAGTTGATGTTAGGCGGAAACCTGTGCAGTTCCCTCTGGGACCACTGCAAAAGATTTAGGACTACAGGTGTTTGGCGGTGAACCCACTTGGTAGCAGTCTGTACCACACAGATTCACTTGGTAGCTGTGGCTGAGCAGTCAGACTTCCCTCAACAAGAGTTGAGCAGTATGTGGAGTATACAAAATAGGGCATTCTTCCCAGCAAGACAAGCAAACATGCAACGAGGCTTAGTGTAAAGATATTAAGGTATTTATTTATAACGAAACATCTATGAAAAACACTATGGCACTTTCACGGCAAACAAATCAAACACAATTACTCTACGAAGAAGAAACGATCAATCCCTCTAGCAATATTTCGACAAGTCTAGGTACTACCGGCACCACTTATTTACAGACAGAGGTGTATACCTCAACCTAGATGGCACTCGAATATTAGTTAGGGCGGGAGAGAAAAAGATAGGCAGGTTACGAAATCAACACAGTTCAATACTTCACGGGCAAAATGTACGGTAAGAAGGCAAGAACCACAATAGATCATAAAGTTCAGAGGCCAGGCCCCCTCGGAGAGAGGCAAGGCGCTATGTCCCAAAAAGTCTCTAGTGGAGATGCATTCAAGTCTTTGTAGCAAATCGTTATCGGCAGATTGAACCAGTTCAGAACAATAAATGAGAAAAGCTTAGAGGCGACCCCATGGAAAGGAGAGGATTAAGACACCTCACTCGAACCGATCGAAAGGGAAGCCAGGCGGACACGGTACCTTGTTGTGGAGGGCAGCTCCGGCGGGGGCAGTTGTTCCTGGTGGTGGAGGCACGTCGGGCCTTTGCCAAGAGTAGAGAGGTTCTCGTCATCGAAGAAAAGTGAAGTCCGGTGCACCACCCGGGAAGAGACCAGCCGCGGAGTGCTCCGTCACAAGGCACCACCTTTGGTCGCGGTACAGGGGTAGTGGCTATCCGGTTGCCGAGGTGCGCTGCACGGGCAATTCGACCACTGCGTCCTGAGGCGAATAAAAAGCAAAGGGGACTGGTTGTTCCCACCAGTCAGGGGAAGAGACTCTCCGGCAGGGAGATCTCCTCTGTCGTCGGGAAGTGGTGAGTCGGCTCAGCAGGGCTCCACCGGAGGTGTCGTCGTTGCAGGTCAGCTCAGCGTTACCCTCGTCGGATTCTTAGGTCCTGTGGCGACTTCTGAAGATCCAGTCTCAAAAGCCCTGCTTTTATGCAGAAAACCCCCATTCATTCAGCCTAGCTGTCAATCAACACATGCTAAGTGGTGAGCGGGAAGGCTCACCACTTGGGCCAATCACTCCAGAGTGCGACCGGAGTTGGCAAGGCAACTCGGTCCAGGGAGCCTAAACCCCCTCCCACACCCCTGTGGTAACCCAGACAGAATGGCACCACTTTGGAGGGTCTCTGTACAGAGCCCGCCAAAAGTGGAACAAAGGGCTCAACCTTTGGTTTAGGAGTCACAGAGACGAACACAGGCGCCATTTTAAAAGCCGAGTTCTGGCAGAAAATACCATCTGATAAACTTATTTACGATAAGTAGACTGGTGGTACGTTAGAGATTAACAAGGAAAAGTATCAATCTCCAACAATGGGACGAATCCCATAGGGTTAGGTTCGGAGTCGAACATAACAAGTAGTTTCCACTGCCACCAGCCAAAACTCGACGAGGGGGGACGGGACAGTGCCCCCTCGAGTAACAGATCCAGGAGTAATCGAATATAATAAATTAAATTAAAAATAAATTACCCCTACTAGTACATCCACAATAAGATGGTTTGTACTAGTCCTGTTAGTAAATTTAGGTCTTGTAAAGCCAATGGTGACTTTACATGCCCGGGGAGACAGTAGTCAGTCCCCGGGTATGGAGTCTATGGGGGGGGTCCGCTAGGACGCCCCAGTGCTACGGCACATAGGGTGCGGTGTAACACACATAGAAAAACATATGAGACCCTATGGAGTAAAAGACCCCATAGCCCATAGAACACATTGACATTCAAAGGAATTACACACATACATGTCCAAGAGTGGGAGGAAAAGAGTCTCACTCTTGGCAGGATGGAAAAAACAAACTCCTGAAATCCAGCAAAGCTGGTGGGGGACTCACTAGGTTAGGAAATTCAGCCTAAACAGAGAAGTCTCCCTAACACTCGCCCCCCCCAGACTAAGGGACAGAAGGATTTAATCCACTCCTGGATGAATCTCATACCTCTAGTCGATGACATACATCCTAGAGAGACCATCAGCATTTTGGTGGTGACATCCTGACCTGTGCTCAATGGTGAAATCAAACCCTTGCAGGCAGATCGACCATCTCAATAGTTTTGGGTTTTCCCCTTTCATTTGCATTAACCATCTCAAGGGTTGGTGGTCAGTCTGAATGACAAAAGTAGAACCATACAAGTACGGCCTAAACTTCTTCAGAGCCCACACGATAGCAAAGCACTCTCTTTCGATTGTTGCCCACCTTGTTTCAGGATCCTTCAGCTTGCGGCTGATGAAGCAAACGGGGTGCTCCCTACCTTTCCCATCCAGTTGGCTGAGTACGGCACCTATTCCTACATTTGAAGCATCTGTCTGCACAATGAAGTGTTGGCGGTAATCAGGAGCTCTGAGTACTGGGGCTTGGCAAAGAGCCTTTTTCAGGTTTTCAAAAGCCTGATTGCACTCCTCGTTCCATCTAACCTTCTTAGGAAATTTGGGCGAGGAGATGACATTCAGTGGAGAAGCTATGGTCCCATAGTTCTCTATGAAATTCCTGTAATACCCAGTGAGGCCTAGGAAGGCTCTCACCTGGGTTTGAGTAGTCGGTGTTGTCCAATTTTGCACAGCTTCAATTTTACTGAGCAAAGGCCTTATTTCTCCACCGCCTACCTCATGCCCAAGATAGACTACCTTACTCTGTCCAATTTGGCATTTGCTCGCCTTTATGGTCAGATTGGCTCGTCCAAGAGCCTGCAAAACATCTCTCAGGTGGGTTACATGTTCTTCCCAGGAATTGCTGAACACTGCGATGTCATCCAAGTATGCCATGCAGAAGTCCTCCATCCCATTCAGAACCTGGTTTACCATCTGTTGAAACGTAGCAGGTGCATTCTTCAATCCGAACGGCATTACCTTAAACTGGTATAAGCCAACGGGGGTAGAAAATGCAGTTTTCTCCTTGGCATGGTCTGTCAGGGCTATTTGCCAATAGCCTGACGTCAAGTCAAATGTGCTGAGGAACTTGGCGGCGCCAAGTTTATCCACCAACTCATCTGTTCTTGGCAAAGGGTGGGTATCAGTCTTGGTGACTGCATTAAGAGCTCTATAAACCATGCAGAATCTAAGTTCTTTAGATCCGGCCTTTGGTACTAACACAATTGGGCTAGACCATGGACTAGTAGAGGGCTCTATTACCCCGAGATCAAGCATCTTGCTGACCTCACCTTTGATGTGGGTTCGTATGTTTTCTGACATGCAGTATCCTCTGCTTTTGACTGGCAGACAGTCACCAGTGAGTATGTCGTGCTGGCCCCAAGGGGTCAAGCCTGGTGAAAGCGAGAACAGAGAGGCAAACTGATTCAACATAGATTTGCACTCTTCTTGTTGCTCGGGTGTCAGATTGGAGGAGAGATTTACTCCTTCAATTTTTCCATCTAAAGGTAAGCCTCTGAGGAGATCCAGAAGAGCTTCACTCTCTTCTTCTTCCTCGGATGACGCTAGAAGCAACGCTCCTACATCAGGTCGCGAGACATACGCTTTAAGTCGGTTGGTGTGAAAGACTGTCGAAGCCTCCTTGGGATTGCCCAAGTCCACCAGATAGTTAACCTCTCCGAGATTACCCACGACTCGGAAGGGTCCCATCCACTTATCTTGCAAGGCCCTCTGCCTTGTTGGGATCATAACGAGAGCGAGCTGGTCTTGAGCGAACTCAACCATGTTAGCCTTTTGATCGTGCTAGTGCTTGACCAATGCTTGTCCAGCTTTCAAGTTATCGCTTGCTTCCGTCATCATGTGTGACATTCTCCTCCGGAGACCTATCACGTAGTCAGTCACTCTGACTGGCTTGGGGGAAGGAGCACTCTCCAACCCCTCCTTAATCAGGGCCAATGGACCTCTGACGGGATGACCATAGAGTAGTTCGAAGGGCGAGTAACCTACGCCCTCCTGAGGGACTTCTCTATAAGCAAAGAGAAGGCATGGCAGTAGAAGGTCCCACTTACGCTTAAGGGGTTCCTCTAAAGCACCTATCATGCTCTTCATGGTTCGGTTGAACCGTTCTACCAACCCATTGGTTTGTGGGTGGTAAGCTGTTGAGAACTTGTAAGTAACTCCACAGGTTTTCCACATGGCTTTCATGTAGTTGGACATAAAGTTTGACCCCCTGTCAGAGATTACTTCCTTAGGAAACCCGACCCTGGTAAAAATACCAAGGAGGGCCTTAGCCACAGCCGGAGCTGTAACAGTCCTCATAGGAATTGCCTCAGGATACCTAGTAGCATGGTCTACTACAACAAGTATAAACCTGTTGCCTGAGGAGGTTGGAGGATCAAGGGGACCAACAATGTCAATCCCTACTCTCTCAAATGGGACTCCCACAACTGGGAGAGGCACTAAAGGTGCCACATTCTTGTAGCCAACCTTACCAGAGATCTGGCAGGTGTGGCAGCTCCTGCAGTGTTTTTCTACTTTGGCCCCCATCTTCGGCAAATAGAGAGAGAGCCTTTCCTTAGTCTTCTTGAAACTCAAGTGACCAGCCAAAGGAATCTCGTGGGCTAACTGCAAGAACTGTGATCTGTTCTCTTGGGGTACTACAAGTCGTTTGTAGTCTCCAGGTGCAGACTCGGTCAGTTCACTGTAGAAGAGGCCATCTTCCCAGTGCAACCTGTATTTCCCAGGCTCTTGCCCTTCAGCCTGAGCTTCTGCCTGGTGGCGAAGACCTTCCAGAGTTGGACATTCTCTCTGTCCCTTACTGAAGTCTGCCCTGCTGGGTCCACCTTCTGCCAGTAAAGGCTGCAGCTCAGGATGGTCAACAGGATCCAGATCTCAAATGAGTTCCTGGCCCTCCATTAGCTCTTCCTCAGAGTCTAATTCTACCACACAGGGTTGTACCTCCCTCTCAGCCTCGGCTGGAGGTGGAGTTACGGGTGTAACTTTGGACAACCGCGGGGAAGTCCGTGTGGGCTGCACTGGAATGCTGGCTGCTGGTTTCGGGATAGAAGCCTTAGGTTTCCCTTTCGCTTCTGATTTCTTAGAGACAGCGGCCGACAATTCCAGTGGAGCCGGAGAGATTTCTTTCTTCATCATCTCCTGGAGAGTACCGCGCATGGTCCTCTCTCTTGCAGGTCTGGTTAGCTCCTGTAACCGTTTACTAGGAGGTCTGGGAGTATGCGATACAACTCCGATAGTTTTCAAATCGTTACCCAACAGTGCGCATCCTGGTACCTCACTCTGTATGCTGACAGGTATCTTCACAATTATGTCGTTACACTGGATGAGAACTGGTAATTGGGGAAGCATCTGCACAGGCCCTCCAGCTAACTTGGTGAGGCGTTTGGGTGCCTTAGCAACATCCTCAGCCTGAAAAAACGATTTATCCACCACAGTTATGCTGGCCCCAGTGTCCCTAATGGCAGGAGTCTCCTGACCATTCACCTGGACACTGTCCTTATAATACTCTTTAGTATTATCGGGGATAGAATTATAGACATCTAAATTCTGTTGCACAACCCCAGAGATACTAAAGAAACGCTGGCTGAGACTCCAATGGGTTCGTCAGCTAGCAGTAGAAAGTTTCCACTTGCCATTTGGACTTCCTCCTCTGGAGCGAAGGCTAAGGAGACAAGCTGAACCCCTGAAGGTTTACCCTTACATCTGGGATCTCCTTTCACGTGATCAGTCGAGCCACAAACAAAGCATTTACCGAATGCTTTCTGGAATGGTGGCTTGTTCTGACCTCCTTCCGGTTTGGCACCAGAAGGCCCACTATTCTGCGGTGGTTTTCCTTGTGGCTTACCCTTCTGGTTTTGTTTGGGGCCCTCTTTGGAATGTGAGTTATTAGAATTCTCTTTTGAGTCTTTTTTTAGGCTGTTTTCTCTCATTCTTTTTCTGAGTTGCCCCAGAATCCTTATGAGTAGCCCTGTTGGCAACCCATAAGTCGGCAGCCTTAGCTAGCTCCCGGGAATCCAATTCCTTCGAATCAGCCAAGTGCTGTCTGAGCTCAGGAGAACAGGCATCATAAATAGTCTCCAACATAAAAAGATTCCTCATACCCTCATAAGTGTTCACTTTGTAACCCTTAATCCATCCCTCTAAGTTCTTCAACCCTTCACTCACCCAGGTAGCCCAAGGGGTACCATCATGCTTTTTGAGGGTTCTAAACCTCTTAAGATACTGGGAAGGGGTCTTCCCGAATCTAGCTATTAAAGCTAGTTTCACACTTTCGTAATCCGTCTTATCCACCTCCCCCAACTCCATTACCACATCAGTCGCAACAGGACGGAGCCTAGAGAACAACCAGGGAAGTAAAGCATTCCCGGTGATGTCCTAGAGCCCATGATTGTATTCAAACAGTTTCAACCAATCCAACACATCCAATCTCGGTTCATACATACCCACTAATTCCTTCGGCATCCAGGGTCTTTTGGGACTGGAGCTCCTAGAGGAACCAGAGGAGAGAGAAGCATTTTCCATAGACAACTTTTTCATCTCTAACTCGTGATTAAGTTCTATTTCCCTGAGTCTTAACTCAGCTTGCTTCTGCTCAGCCTGGGCATTCATCCGTCTGAACTCGAGCTCTTGGTTTCGTTCAGATTGAGCCAAGAACCGTTTGTATTCTAATTCGAGCTTCATTTTTTCAAGTTCAAAATAAGCAGGGTTACTCGTGGGACCTGGTATGGGCCCCGTAGGCACAGCTGGTAAGGCGGGTAGAGGAGCAGGGGAGACAGGTTCGTTAGCCTCGCCGTCCTCGTCAGCCTCTTCATCGCTATCATCAGAATTATGATTTAGATCAACACCATTACTGTTATCTACATTTGCTGGAGAGCTTGGTTCCTCTGAACCAGTACCCAGACTTTTGTTCGCCAGCAATCTCTCGATTAGTTCTAACTTCTTGCCTCTTACAGAAAGATTCTCTTGCCTACAGAGAGCTCGCAAACTCTCAGTATTTTCACCTGACAAGGACTCTTGACTGTAAGTTTCCATCGTAGACATGTTTTTTGAAAGTTGCTTTTTGTGCAAAGTTTTGTGGTTAGTTATCCTACAGTGTCGAAAAGCACTCTAAATTGTATACTCGATACAAATCCCACCGCTGTACACCAGTGTTAGGCAGAAACCTGTGCAGTTCTCTCTGGGACCACTGCAAAAGATTTAGGACTACAGGTGTTTGGCGGTGAACCCACTTGGTAGCAGTCTGTACCACACAGATTCACTTGGTAGCTGTGGCTGAGCAGTCAGACTTCCCTCAAGAAGAGTTGAGCAGTATGTGGAGTATACAAAATAGGGCAATTCTTCCCAGCAAGACAAGCAAACACGCAACGAGGCTTAGTGTAAAGATATTAAGGTATTTATTTATAACGAAACATCTATGAAAAACACTATGGCACTTTCACGGCAAACAAATCAAACACAATTACTCTACGAAGAAGAAATGATCAATCCCCCTAGCAATATTTTGACAAGTCTAGGTTCTACCGGCACCACTTATTTACAGACAGAGGTGTATACCTCAACCTAGATGGCACTCGAATATTAGTTAGGGCGGGAGAGAAAAAGATAGGCAGGTTACGAAATCAACACAGTTCAATACTTCACGGGCAAAATGTACGGTAAGAAGGCAAGAACCACAATAGATCATAAAGTTCAGAGGCCAGGCCCACTCGGAGAGAGGCAAGGCGCTATGTCCCAAAATGTCTCTAATGGAGATGCATTCAAGTCTTTGTAGCAAATTGTTATCGGCAGATTGAACCAGTTCAGAACAGTAAATGAGAAAAGCTTGGAGGCGACCCCACGGAAAGTAGAGGATTAAGACACCTCATTCGAACCGATCGAAAGGGAAGCCAGGCGGACATGGTACCTTGTTGTGGAGGGCAGCTCCGGCGGGGGAAGTTGTTCCTGGTGGTGGAGGCACGTCGGGTCTTTGCCAAGAGTAGAGAGGTTCTCGTCGTCGAAGAAAAGTGAAGTCCGGTGCACCACCAGGGAAGAGACCAGCCGCGGAGTGCTCCGTCACAAGGCACCACCTTTTGGTCGCGGTACAGGGGTAGTGGCTATCCGGTTGCCGAGGTGCGCTGCACGGGCAATTCGACCACTGCGTCCTGAGGCGAATAAAAAGCAAAGGGGACTGGTTGTTCCCACCAGTCAGGGGAAGAGACTCTCCGGCAGGGAGATCTCCTCTGTCGTCGGGAAGTGGTGAGTCGGCTCAGCAGGGCTCCACCGGAGGTGTCGTCGTTGCAGGTCGGCTCAGCGTTACCCTCGTCGGATTCTTAGGTCCTGTGGCGACTTCTGAAGATCCAGTCTCAAAAGCCCTGCTTTTATGCAGAAAACCCCCATTCATTCAGCCTAGCTGTCAATCAACACATGCTAAGTGGTGAGCGGGAAGGCTCACCACTTGGGCCAATCACTCCAGAGTGCGACCGGAGTTGGCAAGGCAACTCGGTCCAGGGTGCCTAAACCCCCCACCACGCCCCTGTGGTAACCCAGACAGAATGGCACCACTTTGGAGGGTCTCCGTACAGAGCCCGCCAAAAGTGGAACAAAGGGCTCAACCTTTGGTTTAGGAGTCACAGAGACGAACACAGGCGCCATTTTAAAAGCCGAGTTCTGGCAGAAAATACCATCCGATAAACTTATTTACGATAAGTAGACCGGTGGTACGTTAGAGAATAACGAGGAAAAGTATCAATCTCCAACAATGGGACGAATCCCATAGGGTTAGGTTCGGGGTCGAACATAACAAGTAGTTTCCACTGCCGCCAGCCAAAACTCGACGAGGGGGGACGGGACAGTGCCCCCTCGAGTAACAGATCCAGGAGTAATCGAATTACCCCTACTAGTACGTCCACAATAAGATGGTTTGTACTAGTCCTGTTAGTAAATTTAGGTCTAGTAAAGCCAATGGTGACTTTACATGCCCGGGGAGACAGTAGTCAGTCCCCGGGTATGGAGTCTTTGGGGGGGGTCCGCTAGGACGCCCCAGTGCTACGGCACATAGGGTGCGGTGTAACACACATAGAAAAACATATGAGACCTTATGGAGTAAAAGACCCTATAGCCCAAAGAACACATTGACATTCAAAGGAATTACACACATACATGCCCAAGAGTGGGAGGAAAAGAGTCTCACTCTTGGCAGGATGGAAAAAACAAACTCCCGAAATCCAGCAAAGCTGCTGGGGGACTCACTAGGTTAGGAAATTCAGCCTAAACAGAGAATTCTCCCTAACAGTTGAATGTTCTAAAACCATACATAACAGCACGTTGGAGATTTGTGACACACCTCCTAACCTAAGTGAGTTTTTTTTTACACCTCTTTTATTGTGTCTTAAAGTGCTGAAAATAAAATTGGTACATTGATATTTTGCCGTTTATGTCTTATATTTTTCCATTCAGAATGTGGAAAATAAAGGTACACTGATATTATTTTGGGCCAACATGCTGCTGCTATAAGTATTTACATATTGCCATTATGCTTTACTATGCAATTGGTGGATTTTGCAAGTAAAATCTATTGGACTGTATTATTGTAGGTCTTGACGCCCAAAACTTAAATATTTGTTCCAAGTAAAGCATGGAAGAAGGTGGCTGTGCCCAAATTGCAGAGTGGGTTAAAATCCAGCTTCGCTGTTTAGCCTGAGTGTGTGATCCTGGGCAAATAATGTAATCTCACGCTGAATTCAACTGCCTGCAAAAATTGGAGTGCTTCTAAGTGATTACATTTACACCCTTACAATAAGACAGTTTAAATAAGTATACAGACAAATTAGTGTACGCTGGTGCTCCCCTGCTAGTGGCTCCAATACTCTCACATAGAATTGCATTATTGCTGCACTGGCCCTCCACCAGTCTCGTATAACTTGATTTGAGAGGCAGACATAGTCTCATCCAGAGGCGTTGCTGGGGGGGGACCTAAGGGGCTATAGCCCTGGGTCTTTTGGTTGTAGCCCTGGATAGAATCTGAGGGGCTACAACCAAAAGGCTACCTAGCCCCGAGTCCTGGCAGTCCCGACATTAGCGTAGCCCCAGAACCTTTCCAGACCTGGCAACACCCCTGGTCTCAACATCCAGTCAGTGCACCAGAGATTCTTGTATAGTGCACTAACTGTGGTGGATATAACATTACATTTTCTCCCCTGTTGCTCCCAGCCACTGAAGTTGCTTGGGCCGTCCAGAATACTGCCCACACTCTATGACCTGTTATGCTATGATACTGAGCCTCTAAGAGTTGGACCAGACATTGGGAGCAAAGGTGCCAGGAATATCCCTTCAAATTACCAGTGCAAAGGGACTAGAACATTACGTCTGCATGTAATACCTTTTATTTAAACTCTGCAAGCTAGTCTTGGAGGAAAAATGGGGGCACCAAACAAGCTCTGCAACAACACAATCTACTGCCAAACGTCCACATCCAGGTCAATGGAAGAGTTGTATTTAGCTCAGTTTGTACATGTGTATTTATAAACCAGTTATTAACATTGTTTTATGTTAACAGGAATCTACGGCTGTATAGCTCTGGTGCGTAGCTGCTAGGTTCTTCCCAGCCATGTTTGCTGTGTACTTTGCTAGTAAGCAACAAGGACAGCACATTAGCAGAGAATCAGGGACAGCGGTAGGGCTTTTCAACTCTTTCAAATGAAAGGGGCCTAGAGCCTCAGGGGGTCCCCAGCAACATCCCCCATATTGCCACGCAGCAGTGTAATAACAGCAGTATATTCCTTTATATATTGCTCACTTTCTGGGTCTTACAGTGTGCGCTTTGCAGTGCTCGCCTTACAAGCTGCTTCTGGAGCCTGTCCTGCCGTCACTTCCATTGAGGAAAACAGAAATATTTTCACCTACTTTCAACACTGCTTCCTCCATGTCAGCCACTTTCTTATGAAGAAGGATCATTCAAAACTATTCAGTGGTCATTTAGTGTTTCAACTCCCTGCTGGCTTGTGATAATTGGCGGCTAGTAACCTTATCTTTATCTCCATTATAATGTATGCCCTCTGTTAGGGAGAATTCTCTGTTTAGGCTGAATTTCCTAACCTAGTGAGTCCCCCAGCAGCTTTGCTGGATTTTTGGGGTTTATTTTTTTCTCCTGCCAAGAGTGAGACTCTTTTACCCTCACTCTTGGGCATGATTTGAGTGTGTTTCTTTGAATCTAGATGTGTTTAATGGGCTATGGGGTCTTATGTGTTTTTGTGATGTGTGTTACACAGCACCCTCCGTGCAGTAACACAGGGGTGTCATAGTGACCCCCCAGTATAGACTCCATACCCTGGGACTGACTACTGTCTCCCATGGCATGTAAAGTCACCATTGACTTTACTAGTCCTAAATTTTGAACAGAACCAGTACAAACGACCATATTGTGGACGTACTGGCTGGGGCAATTCAATTGCCCCGGGGTCTGTTAGTCGAGGGAGCACGTCTCCGTCCCCCCTGATCAATTTTTGGCTGGTGGCAGTGGATACTACTTTTTATATTCAACCGCGAATATTTTCCTATAGGATTTCCCATTGTTTTAGGCTACTACCTTTATTTAATTATTTACGGTAGCCTCGAACATACCGCCGGTTTATTTAATTAATATTAATTCTACGGTTGGTGTTTTTTGCCAAAACTTGATTCTAAAATGGCGTTTGTGTTCTCTTCTGTGACTCCAACCCAAGTCGAGCCCTTTGTTCCACTTTTTGGCTGGCTTCTCCACAGAAGCCCTCCAAAGTGGTGGCACTCTGTCTGGGGTGCTTAGGAGGGGTGAAGGGAAATTTAGGCACCCTGGACTGAGTTGCCTAGGCAACTCAAGACGCACTCCATCCTGATTGGCCCAAGTGGTGAGCCGGCCGGCTCACCACTTAGCATGTTTGAGTGACAGCTAGGCTGAGTGAATGGGGGTTTGCTGCATAAAAGCAGGGCTTTGGGGACTGGAACTTCAGAAGTCACCACAGGACCCAAGAATCTGACGAGGGAGAAGCTGAGCCGACCTGCCACGACACCACTACCGGTGGAGCCCTGCTGGACTGCCTCACCACTTTTCCCAACGACAGAGGAGATCTCCCGCCGGAGAGTCTTCTTCCTTTGACTGGTGGGGATAACCAGTTTCACCGTCTTTTCGCTTTCCCGACGTACCTCGTGGCCGCCTTGCCCGTGCCAAGCACCCCGGCAACCGGGACACCATGTTTTACCACGACTGTGAAACAAAGGTACCACCTTTAACCGGAAAACTCCGGCTGGTTTCTGCCCTGGTAGTGCAAATACCTTCATCTTTCCTCCAAGTCGAGATCTTCTCTTCCCCTGGACGACGACGCAACTTGCACCCACTACCAGGAACAACTGCCACCGCTGGAGGATACTTCCCACTTAAGGTACCATGTCCCGCCTGGCTTCCCTTGCTACCGACTGTACGGGGTAGAGCCCCCGGCTTTCGAACCTGGGTTAGTCTGGGACACCCTGGCTAAACTTTCTTAATCCTCTCTAAACTCTTTTTGAACCCTCTGCAAGACTTTCTAAGCCTAGTGTAACTGTGTGATCTTGGGCGTATTTGTGCTCTGCTCTCTCTAAGAGTGGGCCCAGCCTTTGGACTTTGGCTCACCAGTGACTTTTGCTCTTCTGCCTTGCTTGTAGTGTTCCTGAACCTTAGAGTGGTGTACCTTTCCATATTCTGTCTTTCTCCCCCCCTTTCTCACAAACTTATTGGAGTGCAATCTAGTTAAGCGCTCACCTCTATGAAAATAGGTGTGTTTTACTGTGACTTATCCGATAAGGGAAAAGGGGTGTATATATTACAATAATAACTGTGTTTAGAATATTTTACAATAAGAGTGCTGGAGTGTTTCAAACTGTGTGTTTTTAAATAAATAATTATATACTTTGATACCAAAGCTCTGGTCAGTGTTTGCTTGTATTATTGTATCTGAGTGCCTATTGTGTATACTTTGCATAGTGCCTAACTCTTCTTGAGGGAAGTCTGACTGCTCAGCCACAGCTACCAGGTAAATCTGGGTGGTACAGACTGCTACCAAGTGGGTTTACTGCCAACACCTTTAGTCTTAAATTTTTTGCAGTGGTCCCTAGGGGAACTGCACAGGTTTCTGCCTAACACCCTCCTCCCCACAGGAGCCTCAGATTGCTTTCTCCTCTAAGCAAGGGGAGCACCCAACCAGCATGTTGAAATGGTCCCCCACACATCTTCACCCGGGCCTGCAGAGAATATTCCATTTTGTTTAGAGAGGACATTTTATCAGACCTATATGTACCACTACATCGAAAAACAATGGTGCCCATACCGCAGGTCACAGCGTTGAATACTATGCACATGTGCCAGAGGTGCAGCATGCATACACTTACAAGAACAGTACAAACAATTTTGATAGTGGGGGTGCAAGATATCATGACCTGAACGCACCTACGGTAATTCTCATCCTCTGCCTCCCTGGGTTTAATTTACACTAACACACGTGGTCATCCTGTTTTATATTTACTCGGGTCCCAACCAATTTAGCGGCACCATCTATCACCTCCCTGGACACCCCCATACCTTTTCATCGTGGGGTACAAGGTACCATGGGCTAAACGCACCAATGGTAATTCACATTCCTTTCCTCTCTGAGGTTAATTTACACTGACACAAGTGGTCATCCTGTTTTATGTTTAATCTGGTCCCAACCAATGAAGAGGCCCTATTTAGCCCCTCCAGGGACAGCCCCATATCCTTTGATTGTGGGGGTGCATGATATCATGGCCTGAACACACCTATGGTAATTTGCATCCCCTACTTCCCTGGGGTTAACTCATAGTAACACAAATGGCCATTCTGTTTCATGTTTAATCTGGTCCCAACCAATGTAGAGGCACCATCTAGCCTATCGCGGGTAACCCCATACCTTTTGATTGTGGGAGGTGCAAGATATCATGGTCTGAACACACCTATGGTAATTTGCATCTCCTACCTCCCTGGGGTTAACTCACAACAGCACAAGTGTCATCCTGTTTTATTTATATTCTGGCCCCAGCCAATGTAGAGGGACCATCTAGCCACTCCCTGGATACCCCATCCCTTTTTGATTGTGGGGGTGCAAGATATCATGGTCTGAACTCCTATGGTAATTCACGTCCCCTGTCTCATGGGGATTAACTCATAATGAGACAAGTGGTCATCATGTTTTATGTTTAATCTGGTTCCAACCAATGTAGAGGCATCAGCTAATCCTTCCATGGACACCCCCATACCTTTTGATTGCGGGGTGTACAAGATATCATGGCCTGATTGCACCTATAGTAATTTGCATCCCCTATTTCTCTTGCGGTAGTTCACACTAACACACGTGGTCATCCTGTTTTATATTTACTCAGGTCCCAACCAATGTATTGGCACCATTTATCTCCTCCCTGGACATTCCCATACCTTTTCATTGTGGGGGTGCATGATATCATGGCCTGAACGTACCTATGGTTATTCACATACCCTGTTTTTCTGGAGTTAACACACACTGACGTGACTGGTCATCCTGTTTTATATTTACTGTTTACTCTCGTCCCAAACAATTTAGGGGCACCATCTAGCCCCTCCCTGGACACCTTCATACCTTTTGATTGTGGGGGTGCAAGAGATCATGGTCTGATCACACCTATGGTAATTCTCATCCCCTGCCTTCCTTTGGTTAATTTACACTGACACAAGTGGCCACCCTGTTTTTTGTTTACTATGGTCCTAACTAATGTAGAGGCACCAACTACCCCCTCCCGGAACACCCGCATACCTTCTGATTGTGGGAGGTGCAAGATATCATGGCCTGAATGCACCTATGGTAATTCGCATCCCTCGTCTCCCTGGGATTAACTCACAATGACACAAGTGGCCATCCGGTTTTATTCTTAATCTGGTCCCAACCAATGCAGATGCACCATCTAGCCCCTCCCAGGACACCCCCATACCTTTTGATTGTGGGGAGGGGCAAGATATCATGGCCCAATTGCACCTATGGTAATTTGCATCAGCTATGTTCCGCACGGGTAAATCACACTAACACAAGTGGTCATCCTGTTTTACATTTACTCAGGTCTCAACCAATGTATAGGCACCATCTAGCCCATCCCTGGACACCCTCATACCTTTTGATTGTGGGGGTGCAAGATATCATAGTCTGAACACACCTATGGTAATTCGCATCCTCTGCCTTCCTGTGGTTAATTTACACTGACACAAGTGGTCATCCTATGTTTTGTATACTCTGGTCCCAACTGAAGTGGAGGAACCATCTAGCCCCTCCCTGGACACAACATAGCTTTTATTGTGGGGGGTGCAAGATATCATAGTCTGAACACACCTATGGTAATTCGCATCCTCTGCCTTCCTGTGGTTAATTTACACTGACACAAGTGGTCATCCTATGTTTTGTATACTCTGGTCCCAACTGAAGTGGAGGAACCATCTAGCCCCTCCATGGACACAACATACCTTTTGATTGTGGGGGGTGCAAGATATCATGATCTGACACACCTACAGTAATTTGAATCCCCTGTGTCCCTGGGGTTAACTCACAATGGCACAAGTGGCATCCTGTTTTATGTTTAATCTGGTCCCAACCAATGTAGGGGCACCATCTAGCCCCTGCCGGGATACCCTCATACCTTTTGATTGTGGGGGTGCAAGATATCATGATCTGAACACACCTTTGGTAATAAGCATCCCCTGCCTCCCTGGGGTTAACCCACAATAGCACAAGTGGTCATCCTGTTTTATGTTTAATCGGGTCCCAACCAATGTAGAGGGACCATCTAGCCACTCCATGCACACCTCCATACCTTTTGATTGTGGGGGGTGCAGGATATCATGGCCTGGACACCTACGGTAATTCACATCCCCTGTCTCCCTGTCTCACAATGACACAAGTGGTCATCCTGTTTTATGTTTAATCTGGTACCAACCAATGTAGAGGCACCATATAACGCTCCCTGGACACCCCCACACTTTTTGTTTGTGTGCAATATATCATGGCCTGAATGCACCTATGGTAATTCACATCCCCTCACTCCCTGGGGTTATCTCACACTAACACAAGTGGTCATCCGGTTTTATGTTTATTCTGGTCCCACCCGAAGTACAGGTACCATCTAACCCCTCCCTGGACACCCCATACCTTTTGATTGTGGGGGTGCAAGATATCAAGGTCTGGACACACCTGCGGTAATTCGCATTCCTTGTCTCCCTAGATTTGACTCGCAATGAAACAAGTGGCATCCTGTTTTCTGTTTAATCTGGTCCCAACCAATGTAGGGGCACCATCTAGCCCCTCCCAGGTCACCCCCATACATTTTTATTGTGGTGGATGCAACATATCATGGTCTGAACACACCTATGTGAATTCGCATCCCCTGCCTCCCTGGGGTTAACTCACAGTAGCACAAGTGGTTATCCTGTTTTATGCTTAATCTGGTCCCAACCAATGTAAAGGGATCATCTAGCCACTCCCTGGATCCCTCCGTAAATTTTGATTGTGGGGTGTGCAAGATATCATGGCCTGGACTCACCTACAGTAATAATAATAATAATAATAATAATAATAATTTGGCATTTATATAGCGCTACGAACCCTCAGGTATCTGAGCGCTGCTTATTATTACCCACGGTGTGTGGTGCTCATTTATCGACCTCGGAAGGATGAAAGGCTGAGTTTGTTCCCGCCGGGATTCAGCGCTCTACTCGCTGTGCCACTTGACCGGCATATAATTCACATCCCCTGCCTCCCTGGGTTTAGCTCACAATGACACAAGAGGTAATCATATTTTATGTTTAATCTGGTCCCAACCAGTGTAGAGGCACCATCTTCCCACTCCCTGGATGCCCCCATACCTTTTGATTGTGGGGGGTGCAATAAATCATGGCCTTAATGCACCTATGGTAATTCACATCCCCTGCATCCCTGGGGTTAACTCACACTAACACAAGTGGTCATCCTGTTTTATGTTTAATCTGGTTCCAAACCCGAAGTACAGGTACCATCTAGCCCCTCCCTGGACACCCCATACCTTTTGACTGTGGGGGTGCAAGATATCATGGTCTGGACACACCTACGGTAATTCGCATCCCCTGTCTCCCTAGCTTTGACTCACAATGACACAAGTGGCATCCTGTTTTATGTTTAATCTGGTCCCAACCAATGTAGACGCACCATCCAGCCCCTCCCTGGACAGCCCCATACCTTTTGAATGTGGGGGGTGCTATATACCATGGCCTGAATGCACCCATGGTAATTTGCATCCCCTGCCTCCATGGGGTTAACTCACACTAATACAAGTGGTCATCCTGTTTTAAGTTTAATATGGTCCCAACTGAAGTAGAGGTACCATGTAACCTCTCCCTGGACACCCCATACCTTTTGATTGTAGGGGTGCAAGATATCATGGTCTGGACACACCTAGCGTAATTCACATCCCCTGTCTCCCTGGGGTTAATTCACAGTGACAGAAGTGGCCATCCTGTTTTATGTTTAATCTGGTACCAACCAATGCAGAGGCACCATCTAGCCCCTCCCGGGACACCTCCATGCCTTTTGATTGTGGGGGTGCAAGATATCATGTCCTGATTGCACCTATGGTCATTTGTATCCCTAGTTCTCTCGGGGTAATTCACAATAACACCAGGGGTCATCCTGTTTTACATTTAATCAGGTCGCAACCGATGTATAGGCACCATCTAGCCCATCCCTGGACACCTTCATACCTTTTGATTGTGGGGGGTGCAAGATATCATGGCCTGGACACACCTATGGTAATTCGCATCCTCTGCCTTCCTGTGGTTAATTTACACTGACACAAGTGGTCATCCTGTTTTGTGTTTACCCTGGTCCCAACTGAAGTAGAGGAACCATCTAGCACCTCCCTGGACACACCATAGGTTTTGATTGTGGGGGTGCAAGATATCATGGCCTGGACACACCTATGGTAATTCGCATCCCCTGTCTCCCTGGGGTCAACTCACAATGACACAAGTGGCATGCTGTTTTATGTTTAGTCTGGTCCCAACCAATGTAGGGGCACCATCTAGCCCCTGCCGGGACACCTTCATACCTTTTGATTATGGGGGGTGCAAGATATCATGGCCTGGACACACCTATGGTAATTCGCATCCCCTGCCTTCCTGTGGTTAATTTACACTGACACAAGTGGTCATCCTATTTTGTGTTTACTCTGGTCCCAACTGAAGTAGAGGAACCATCTAGCACCTCCCTGGACACACCATAGGTTTTGATTGTGGGGGTGCAAGATATCATGGCCTGGACACACCTATGGTAATTCGCATCCCCTGTCTCCCTGGGGTTAACTCACAATGACACAAGTGGCATGCTGTTTTATGTTTAGTCTGGTCCCAACCAATGTAGGGGCACCATCTAGCCCCTGCCGGGATACCCTCATACCTTTTGATTGCCTTTTGATTGTGTGGGTGCAAGATATCATGGTCTGAACACACCTATGGTAATTCGCATCCCCTGCCTTCCTGTGGTTAATTTACACTGACACAAGTGGTCATCCTGTTTTGTGTTTACTCTGGTCCCAACCGAAGTAGAGGTACCATCTAGCCCTCCCCTGTACATCCCATACATTTTGATTACGGGGGTGCAAGATATCATGGTCTGGGCACACCTACGGTAATTCGCATCCCCTGTCTCCCTGGGGTGAACTCACAATGACACAAGTGGCCATGGGTTTTTATGTTTAATGTGGTACCAACCAATGCAGAGGCACCATCTAGCCCCTCCCTGGACAACCCCATGCTTTCTGATTGTGGGGGTGCGATATATCATGGATTGAACGTACCTATGGTAATTCGCATCCCCTGCCTCCCTGGGGTTAACTCACACTAACACAAGTGGTCATCCTGTTTATATTTACTCATCTACCAACCAATGTATAGGCACCATCTACTGCCTCCCTGGACACCCCGATACCTTTTGATTGGGGGGCGTGCACAATATGATTGCACCTATGGTAATTTGAATCCCCTATTTCTCTTGGGGTAATTCCCACTAACACAAGTTGTTATACTGTTTTATATGTACTCATGTCCCAACCAATGTATCTGCACCATCTATCTCCCCCATGCACACCCCCATACCTTTTCATTGTGGGGGTACATGAAAGCATGGCCTGAACGCACTTGTGGTAATTCACATACCCTGTTTTTCTGAGGTTAACTCACACTGACACAAGTTGTCATTCTGTTTTATGTTTATTCTGGTCACAAATGATGTGAACAATTTAGCCCCTCCCTGGACACCTCCATACCTTTTGATTGTGGGGGTTCACGATATCATGGCCTGAACACACCTATGGTAATTCTCATCCCCTGCCTTCCGGTGGTTAATTTAAACTGACCCAAGAGGTAATCTTGTTTTGTGTTTACTCTGGTCCTAAGCAATGTAGAATCACCATCTAGCCCCTCCTGGAACACCCCAATACCTTTTGATTCTGGGGGGTGTAAGATACCATGGCCTGAACGCACCTATGGTAATTTTCATCCCCTGCCTCCCTGGGGTTAACTCACACTAACACAAGTTGTCATCCTGTTTTATGTTTAATCTGGTCCCAACTGAAGTAGATGTACCATCTAGCCCCTCCCTGGATACTGCATACATTTTCATTGTGGGGTGCATGATATCATGGCCTGAACGCACCTATGGTAATTTGCATTCCCTATTTCTCTCAGGGTAATTCACACAAACACAAATGGTCATCCTGTTTTACATTTACTCAGGTCTCAACTGATGTATAGGCACCATCTAGCCTGTACCTGGACATCTTCATACATTTTGATTATGGGGGTGCAATATATCATGGTCTGAACTCACCTACAGTATTTCACATCCCCTGTCTGCCTGGGGTTAACTCACAATGACACAAGTGGTCATCCTGTTTTACATATCCTCAGGTCCCAACTAATGTATCGGAACCATCTATCTCCTCCATGCACACCCCCATACCTTTTCATTGTGGGGGGTGCATGATAGCATGGCCTGAACGCACGTGTGGTAATTCACATACCCTGTTTTTATTTATTTATTTTAATTTTTTGTATTTGTAAAGCGCACTGCAGCCCAAAGGCATTGCGGCGCAGTTGCAAGCAGGTGACTCAGTTAGAGGTGTGCAGGACTGCTTGTGGGTTACAGAGAGCAGAAACCGAAGCAAAGTGCAAAACAAAAACAGATACTTGTAAAAGTTGCATAATTCACAATACACAGCCACGCATAGAATGTACAGTCCTGAGTGCATGGATAGACAGGAGATGGGAGGCAACAGGAGTTCTAAAGCCCCTTTATACAAAGAAGTGCATTTTAATGTCTTTCCTGAAGGCTTTGTGAGATTCCATGCTCCTTAGGCGTGGAGTAAGGGAGTTCCATTGCGTCGCAGCAATGAAAGGGAAGCTAGAGCCTCCTGCCCTAGTCTTCAAGGTTTTAGGAATGGTGACCATGTTTGTGTATGCTGATCTTGTGGGTCTGTCAGAGATGGGTTTAGCAGATCTTTAGGAGAGCTTGAGAGGGCCTTGTTTTGAAGATGTTTGTGCGTAATAGCGAGGGATTTGAAGGTGATGCGCTCCTTGATGGGGAGCCAATGTACTAATATCCTGGTAACAGAGATATGTTCCCTCTTTGCGATGCCGGTAGCGGCCCGGAGGGCATTGTTCTGTATGGTCTAGAGTTTCCTGATGTTTTTAGCGGAAGTACATACTAGAAGAGCGCTACAATAGTCCAGCCTGGAACCGATTATGGCCCTTGCTAAGGTGAGGCAGTTCTCTGTAGATAAGAAGGGTCTAGCTGCATTGTGAAGTTCTGAGTGGAAAACCACCGAAGACGTGTCTGCTCATGGCAAGCTTGGAATCTAAGGAAGACACCCAAGGTTTTGACTGCCTGCAATACAGGGATAGGAGGATTGTCAATGGTAAATGAGTTGTACTTGTCGTCCAGTTTCTTTAAGGTTGCCAGGGATCCAATAAGTAACAGTTCAGTTTTCTCGCCGTTAAGGCAGAGCCAGTTGTCTGCCATCCACGCTTGGATTTTGGAGTAGATGGAGATTATATTTTCCCAGTCAGCCTCATAGTCACCGGTGAGGGGAATGAGCACCTGCGTGTCATCCGCATAGTTGTTATATGAAATGCCTAGCTTGTCCAGGAAGTTGAATTAGTGGTTCATTAAGAGGTTGTACAGGGTAGGAGAAATGCAAGAGCCCTGAGGGATGCCGCATTTGATCAGGTCTGGGTTAGCGCTTGATACGAGAAGACGTTAATCAATCTACCCTGGAGGAAGGACGAGATCCAGGCAATAGCCTTCGGTGAGAAATTGGCAGAGGATGAGAGTAGTCGGCAGAGGGTATTGTGAACACCCAGATCAAAAGCTGCTGATAGGTCGAGTAGTAGGAGGAGTGCCGGTTTCCCTGCATCTCTGAGATCATCAATCTGATTCTTAAGGTCTAGAAGTGTGGATTCAGTCCCATGGCCAGGAAGGAAACCTGACTGGCAAAGACCCAGGAGGTGATTGGCTTCCACGAGGTTTTGGACCTGCAGATAGGCTCCTTTGTCCATGAGTTTCAATAGGAAGGGGACTGTAGTAATAGGCCTGTAGTTCTCTGGGATGGTTGGGTCAAGTGTGGCTTTTTTCAAGAGAGGGTGTACCCAGGCTCTTTGAGGCATGCCGGGACAAGTCCAGATGTGAAGGAGGAATTGATAAGCACGGTAAGGAAAGGGGGAAGGGTGGTTTCTGGGGTTAACGAACTCTGACACAAGTGGTCATTCTGTTTTATGTTTATTCTGGTCACAAATGATGTAAGGGAACCATCTAGCCCCACCCTGGACACCTCCATACCTTTTGACTGTGGGGGTACAAGATATCATGGTCTGAACACACCCATGGTAATTGTCATCCCCTGCCTTCCTGTGGTTAATTTACACTGACACAAGTGGTCATCCTGTTTTGTGTTTAGTCTGGTCCTATCCAATGTAGAGGCACCATCTAGCCCCTCCTAGAACACCCCAATACCTTCTGATTGTGGGGGGGGGGGCAGGATATCATGGCCTGAACACACCTATGTTAATTTGCATCACCTGCCTCCCTGGGGTTAACTCACACTAACACAAGTGGTCATCCTGTTTTATGTTTAATCTGGTACAACCGAAGTAAAGGTACCATTTATCTCCTCACTGGACACCCCCATACCTTTTCATTGTGGAGGTGCATGATATCTCGCCCTGAACGCACCTAAGGTAATTCACATACCCTGTTTCTCTGGGGTTAGCTCACACTCACACAAGTGTCATCCTGTTTTATGTTTACTCTGGTCCCAACCGATTTTAGGCCACCATCAAGCCCCTTCCTGGATACCTCCATAACATTTGATTGTGTGGGTGCAAGGTATCATGGCCTGAACACACCTATGGTAATTCGCATCCCCTGCCTCCCTGAGGTGGTTCACACTGAAACAAGTGGTCATCCTGTTTAATATTTACTCTGGTCCGAACAAATGTATATGCACCATCTTGCCCCTCCCAGAACACTGCCACACCTTTTTAAAGCAGGGATGCAAGATATTATGGCCTGAACACATCCATGATAATTTCATTCCCCAGCCTCCCTGGGTGTAATTCTCAGCAACAGAAGTGGTCATCCTGTTTTTTATGTACTCATGTACCAAGGCACCATTTAGCCCCTCCCTGTACACCCTCATACCTTTTGATTGTGGGGGTGCAATATATCATGGCCTGAACGCACCTATGGTAATTTGCATCCCTTGCCTTCCAGGGGTTAACGCACACTGACACAAATGGTCATCCAGTTTTGTTTACTCTGGCTCCTAACCAATGTATATGCACCATCACGCCCCTCCCAGAACACCCCCATACCTTTTTAAAGCAGGGAATATCATGGCCTAAACACACCCATAATAATTTCAATCCCCTGTCTTCCTGGGTGTAATATGTAGCAACACAAGTGGTGATCCTGTTTTGTGTTTACTTTAATCCCAACCAATGTATAGGTACCATCTAGCGCCTCTCTGGACACCCCCATACTTTTGATTGTTGGGGTGCAAGATATCATGGCCTGAACCCACCTATGGTAATTCGCATCCCCTGCCTCCCTGAGGTTAACTCACACTAACACAAGTGGTCATCCGGTTTCAGATTTACTCTGGTTCCCCTTAAGTGATGTATATGCATCCTCTAGCACCTTCCTAGATGCCCCAAAACCTTTTGATCAATGAGGTGCACAGAAGGTGGAACCAAGTGCTGAATAATCTGTTAATGACTTGCGTGCACTCTGTGTGGGAGTGGTAACCAGTGACTCCAGAGGGAGCTGTGATTGTGAGTGTATGTGAGATGGAGTGGTAGTGTGGTGTGCAGGTGGTAGAAGAGGGGTAGGTGAAGAGTGTATATGTCAAAGGAGTAGAGAGTGTTAAAGTGGAAATGATAGGTGAGTGGTAGAGAGAGAGGCAGTAGTGAGTGGTAGAGAGGACAAAGCATAGGCAGGAGTTGTAGAGGGGCATGTAAAGGAGTGGAGACTGTCATAGGTGAAGGAAGGAAGTTTGAGAGATAAAAGAGCGAGGAGCGTGAGAAAATGGAGTAGACAGAGGGGGAAAGAGGTGGAAGGAGATAGGGGAAAGGGGAAAGGAGAGAGGAGGAGGATAGAATGGAAAGTTTGGGTAGTAAGAGAAGGTGGGCAGGGGGTAAGACTTGAGAGAGGTAGAAGACAAAAGTAGAGAGTAAGGAGGTATAAGATCATGGAATGGAGTGAAAGAGTGAGAGCGAGAGAGTACGGCACCCAGTTCTATTTTTATGCAAAATACATTTCAATGGATGGCTTTTCTCCCGCAGATTCCTCATCAGATAGATATCCATTCCAGTGTCAGCTGCTTGCAAACCTTTCAACATGGTTCACTAGTGCACTTCGACTCGGCCGTCGATCCCTCTTGACTCGATGAGGCAGTCGTCAACTCGTGACGTCGATCGCCCTACATATACTGCGTCACTATGCCCCTGTCCCTCAGTTCCTCTGTTTCTTTTTTCCACACGCTCAGCACGCTGCTCATCGGTACAACTCACTTTCTTTCAGAGAAATATTCTTTTCAACCTACAAATTTTCATCTTATTCAGTGCAGTTTCAACATTATGCCGGCTCCCAAGGTGTCAGACTTCAAGCGGTGCAAGGACTGTCATTCCAAGATGTCCATTACCGACCGACACAGTGTCTGCGTGTGGTGCCTTTGCATCAGTTACGTCAAGGAGGACTGTGGTTCTTGCATTAAGATGAACCCGAAATCACTACGGAAGAGGGCTGTGAAATTCACGTTAGGTTGACCCCTGTCAAAATCTCTGGCCTGCTTGACTGGCTGGTCGTCGGAGCTCAAGACGCAGGGGCCTACTCCAAAAAAGGGTGTTGGGCACTATAAAAAGACCAAAAAGCCATCACATTCACGCAATAATTCCTCATTCTCCTCTTCCCATAAAAAGAAATGGTGTCATCGACGAATGCACGATTCTGGTTCATCTGATGTACGCATTAAGTCGGCTTCAGGGCCTACCTCTTGGACCAAGTGGGAGGTTTTTAAAGAGCAAATGCTCGACATGTTTAAGAAAGCAGCTGCAGGGACGGGTGACTCCTCGAAGCAGCACGCTCCATCGGCTCCAGTGGTGTCCAGGCTTAAGGAAACCACGTCAGCACCTGAGCCCTTGGACTCTAGCGGCAACTGTTGGTAAGGGGTTGGTGCAGCTATCAGTGCCATCTGGTGCCATCTGGTGTGGATCCGTCGGCGTCGATGTCTGATCGTACATGCCTCATTGCCAATCTGATTTTTTTCGGCACTACGGCATCAGTTTTCGGTGACAATGATGTCCAGGGACCATTTGACGTTGATCTTGCATATTCGGGCAATGAAGGAACAGATCTTTTCTCAGACGTTGCTGATTTGATGGACGTGGCAGAGGGGCTTTGAGATGCTAGTGGCCTGGACACATCCTCTGATGGGTACTCAGCAAGCCTACCCTTATGGTTGTGCAAGTGCAAAGTATCGTTCCACAGTGGACAGGGGAGTGGATGCCCTAGGCTGCAGTACTCCAGCCAGACCTCTGTCAGGATATGAGCTGACTGACATTTTGGATGAGGGAGCACCTACAGAAAGAGCCATGCCTTTCAATATGGCCATTGCTGACCCCATCACCACCTTGTGGCAGGAGTCTTGTACCACAGCACCTGTGAATCCTTTCTTCATGAAGAAGTATAAGCTGGCAAGAGAGGACCCAACAATACCTCCCCTATAATCCTGAGCCCAAGGGGCTGGTCGTACAAGCAGCCACCGTTAATACTAGACCACCCACATCAACTTCATTCTCCATACAGACAGGGAAGGTAAGAAAATAGATGCCCTGGCAAAAAAAAGTATTTTCGTCAGGCAATAGGGCCCTAAAGGCGATCAATGCATACTGCGTATTTAGGAAATACAGCTGTGGGCTTTGGCAAACCACCAGGGAAGCTTCCCAGTACAGGGAGATTCAGGAACGCTTTTTGAGGATAGTGGACAATGTGAAAGACCAAAGAAATATCGAGGCTAAGTACCACAAAATGAAATACGCCAATCACAGGTCGAAAGATACAAGCATCTTTATTTCTGTATAGATTTTAAAGCAAAACAGATAGCTATCTGGCTCCCAACACCTCGTAGTGTGTACCAGCAGACACAGTGAGGGGTGAGAGTGCTGGACATCTTAATGCGGGTTCTTTTATTGTCATGGCCACTGGTCAAGAGCCTTTTACTTTACACCCTGCAGGGTCCCAATGGACCCAGTCTTGGTGCCTCTGGCACGAAGCTAATTTCAAAGTGTGCTCTGCACACAGTATGCCTAGGGCATGTGCCCCCAGGCCGGGCAGAGCCATACAAATGCATGGAAGGAACATGCTGAAGACAGGAGGAGTAGCAAGGTGGGGGCACAGGGCGGGGCCTAAAGGGAGTGGCTGGGGCCAGGCTATATAAGCCTGCCCAACCCGCATGTTGGTGCTTCGCGTTAGTCTGCTGGAGCAGCGTAACGCTTATCGTCGTCCACAGATTCTTACCTGTTCAGCACAAACATCTTGGTCTCCGGATTCCATCCAGCATCTTACCTGATCAGCCACGCCATCGCTGGAAGCTTTGCTATCCGCTCCTGACTCTGCAGCTCTGAGCGCTTTTTACCTGAGAAGCCACGCCATCGCTGGAAGCCCTGCTACTGCTTCCGACTCTGCAACTCCGCGCTCATCTTACTTCAGCCACACCATCGCGGGAAGCTCTGCTACCGCGCGCAACTTACCTGAGATCAGCCACACCATTGCTGGAAGCTCTGCTGCTCGCTTCCAACTCTGCAGCAGTCGCACGCCTCTTACCTGTCTCCTGGAATCCACCGCGGGCGGCGCCTTGCATTCTTACCAGTCCTGAACTCCCGTCAACACAAAGTCATTGTTAGAATTCGATGTCGCTTTGTACATGTAGTGTAGACGGCGAATTCTACCCAACAATATAACCCTGTGTATACTGAAGGGCAAATGCCCAGGGATCTATCATTTGGAAGAATGGACCCAAAACACGACCAGCTGTGCTCCTAGAACCGGAAAGGAAAATCAGGTTAGGAATAAACCTCCTTTCAATAATCAATAAGACACGTGATGTGCGAATAAACTGACCTGGAACACGAGGAAGAAGTGCTTAGGAATAACTAAACTGTTCTTTCTGTAGACAACCACTTCCCCTTAGCTAGAATTGTAGCATCAGTATCTAGGGACACAACATACAATGGGATTATTATAGGAAGAATTGATAATTGCATACTAAGTGTTATGAATTACTATTTTCTTACGGTGTATGTGTGATGTGTGGATCCTTGAAGGATTGCAGTTTAACAACACTTACGAGCAAGCCCTGGAGTGCAGGAAATGAAGAACTGTGCCTGACGACACGCGTACGACTACTGGCCAGGAAGTCCAAAAAACATAACATCCGACAGAACGTGGACGCTCCTCGAGCCCCTGTCAACAACACCAGCAGTCTCTAGTTCGATAGGGGAATAGGAGAGAAAGACTCCCAGGCTGACCCAGAACGCGTTATTCCCTGCACCAGTCCAAGAAGTATGTGGCAAACAATAATCCAGAATAGCAGTCTGGGTTGGCAACGGAGATCAGAAGAACAAATCCAAAGGATGAGACAAAGGGCAGTCCTTGTAAGCAATCCGAGTCGGCAAGGGTAACGAGCTGTATAGTTCCAAAAGGGTGAGGCAATGGGTAATCCGTGAAAGCAATCCGAGTCCAAAATATCCAGGAAAAAAAACGTCCAAAACAAAGAAGCAGATCAGGATCAAGATGAGGCAAAACCAGGAAAGCAGGCAGGAAATCAAGAGCCAGGGAAATCCGAAATATAAGACAGGAAACAAAAACCGTACTTCAGCAAAATCAGAAGCACAGATTCAAGGAAGTCGATGTTTAAATAGCCAGTCACATGATACCAAGGTGCGTGAAAAGGAGCAGAAACGTCAGTGTGAGTGTCAGAATTTCCATGGTAACTGCCAACGCTTCACATACGAAGAGTATCTCGGGGAGGCTAGCGCTCATTGCGCATAACAGGTAGTTCTATGGTGTGCGCAATACCTGAGTCTGCCATGACCATACAAACAACGTGACTGGTTATGTGATTCACAAACAAAGGGACCTATGTGTATTAATGTACGTGATTGTGGAATGTATGCTCTGGTGGGTTTCTTGACAGTACCCTCCCTCAAAGAACGCTTCCCTCTCTGGGAGGACCAGAAATCTGCCAACAAACCCGGTGCATGGACATTACAGATGGGTTCCCAGGTCCGATCCTCCGGGCCATACCCCTTCCAATAAATGAGAAAGAATTGAACCCCTTTCCGAACCTTAGTATCAAGAATTTGGTTGACTTCGTATTCATCAGAACCCCTCACAGGTAAAGGCTGAACCTGTGACAGAAATCTGGTTGCATCACGTAAAGGTTTGAGAAGCGAAACATGAAACACAGTATGGACACGCCACGAGGCAGGAAGGGTCAATCAAACAGTGACTGGGTTAAGAATTTCAGAGATAACAAAAGGCCCAGTAAAATGAAGACTTAATGACCTGTGCCCTAACAAGCGTAGGTACTTAGTGGATAACCACACCTTCATACCCTTCTTGTACACAGGCGAACACATCCTATGGACATCTGAATACCGTTTAATGTTACGTTGGGTGGTCAGCAAATGCTGTCTGACGTCAGTCTGGGCCTTAGCACTATCCAAGGCACAGGAGCGTGCAGCCAGGTTACCCATGAGAGCATCCAGAGGTGTGGGCACCAAGCGAGGGTGATGACCATACAAGGCAAAAAAGGGCATCACACCTGTGGCTGTGTGCAAAGAGTTATTGTAGGCAAACTCAGCCATATGCAGGACCGACAGCCAAGACCCCATATATTGTATAAGTAGGCACCTCAAGAACTGTTTGAGGGGGGCGTTGACTCTCTCGGTCTGCCCATCCGTCTGCGTGTGATAGGAACTTGAATACCTATCTTCGATGCCCAAGGATTGAGTCAGAGCCCTCCAGAAGCGTGAGGTAAATTGAGACCCCTTATCCAAAACAATGACAGCGGGAAGACCAAAGAATATGAATACATGTTTCAGGAAAAGATTCTCTAAAATAGGTGCTGTGGGTAATCCTCGACATGGAATGAACAAGACTGTCTTGGTCAGGTAGTCCACGACCACCCATTCCACGACCACCCATATTGTGTCAAAATCTTGTGTAACTGGTAATTCTACAATGAAATCCATAGATATCATTGTCCATGGTGATCTAGGAACCGGTAACAGGTGCAATAATCCCATGGGTTTCATATGTGCTGTTTTGCCCTGAGCGCAAACTGCACAAGTGGCAATGTACTGGGCGACGTCATAGGACATATCTTTCCACCAACACCAGCTATGCAATGCTTCCAAGGTTTTTCTGATACCCGGATGAGCAGCAGATTTTGAATCGTGATACCATTGTAAGGCCATGATACAAGTGTTTTTGTCAGGCAGATACACCCTACCTTGAACATACGGTAAGGACTGTAGTATTTCAATTCCTTGGTCTTTGATGTGTTCCGGGTTCTCTTTAACCCAGGTTTGTAGTTGTGACCTCATGGAAGGCTTTAGGGTACAACCACAAACAACTTGATTTGATAACAATAGATCACTCAGACCAGCACGTGGAGAACACTCCCCGGGAATCTGTGACAATGCATCTGCTTTAGAATACCAAGAGCCAGGGCGGTAGGTGATGTTGAAGTTATACATAGCAAAAAAATCATGCCACCTCGCCAGTCGTGCTGTGGAATACTTAATAGATTGGAGGGCAACAAGATTACGGTGGTCCGTGTAGACTTGTACTGGAACCGTGGTTCCCAGCAAATGATGTCTCCATACACTGAAAGCGTCTTTGACTGCCAAAAGCTCCTTCTCTGTGATGGTATAGTTCTGCTCATGCACATTAAGTTTACGAGAATGATATGCCACTGGATGGAGTACGTGGGTATCCTTGCAGTGTTGAGACAGAATTGAGCCCAAAGCAAGATCCGAAGCATCTGCTTCTAACACGAAGGGTAGTGCAGGGTCAAGGGGGTTGTAGCACGGGAGCACTTGTGAAAGCTAACTTAAGAGTTTCGAATGCCTGATTAGCGGCGGAATTCCAAACAAAAGCCTGTTTACTACTAGTAAATGCATTCAGTGGAGCCGCAATCTCTGAAAAGGACCTGATAAAGCAGCGATAAAAATTGGCAAATCCAAGGAATGACTGCAAGGATTTTAGAGTTGTGGGAACTGCCCAGTCAAGGACGGCTTGAACCTTGGAGGAACACATGTGTGTACCATGATCCATTTTCTGATATCCAAGAAACTCTATGGTTCTAACATGGAATATACACTTCTCCAATTTAGCGTACAGTGAATTTTCTCGCAACCACTGTAACACCTTACTCACGTGTAGTACATGATGCTTATATGACTCGGAATAAATCAGTATGCCATCAAGATAAACTATAACAAACTGATCCATCATGTCCCTAAATACATCGTTAATGAAGTGTTGAAATGTTGTGGGCGCGTTGCAGGGACCAAACGGCATCACGCAGTACTCAAACAAGCCGTACTTCGTTTTGAACGCCATCTTCCAATCATCCCCCTCTCTTATTCTCACCAGGTTATAGGCACGACGGGGGTCCAGCTTGATAAATATCTTGGAAGACCCTAGTTGATACAGGAGGACAGAGATCAATGGAAAAGGGTACTGATTCCTGATAGTAATGACGTTCAGTGCATGATAATCAATACAGGGTCGAAGATCCCCCTCCTTCTTTGGAACGAAGAACAACGCAGAAGCCGCAGGTGACCGTGAAGTGCGAATAAAACCCTGTCCGTACAGACTTGTCTAAATATTCCTTAAGGACCAGATCTTCCTTTTGCGTTAAGGAATAGATACGTCCTGAGGGTATTCTTGCTTCAGACACCAGATCAATAGGGCAGTCATAAGACCTGTGGGGCGGAAGGACTTCTGCCCCCTTCGCGTCAAAAACATCCCTGAATTCCATATATTCCTTTGGCAAAGGAGTGGGCGTGATAGCCCCAACCGACGACAAAACACTCAAGAGGGGGCGACAAGGCGTACGTGGTTCACTATCTGAAGACACACAATGCTCCGAGATAAACACTACCTCCCACAACTGCCAATCCACCGTGGAATTATGGAGTCTCAACCATGGTAATCCAAGAATCAAGCGATATTGTGGGGCAGCAATCAAGTCAAAGTTTATATTTTCAGAATGGCCATTGGGAAATACCATCATTAATTCCTTTGTCCTCACTGTAACTAAACCGGAAAGGAATGTAGTGCCATCAACTGCATTGACCAACTCAGGATGTTCTTTAGCCATGATAGGAATCCCCAGTTTCCTGGCGAATGTATCTTCCATTTAATTCCTGGTTGCTCTTAAATCGAGCACAGCAGTTAGATGCCACTCATTATTAGGAGGACAAGAACACCGAACAGAAACGGTGAATGGTCTAGCATCAACGGAGTCAATGCTTGAAGAGCCCGGCAATTCTAACCCATCTATTGCCGGGCTTTGGCATTTCCCGACCTCTTGGGTTTCTTGTTGCATGCTTTAAGCAGAGGTTCTGAGGATCCACAATAAAAACACAGGTTATTCTTTTTTCTTGACTCTCTTTCTTCTGCAGTCAGGGGACCCCTAACCACCCCGATCTGCATAGGTTCCACACCACCTGCTTGTGCTGTGACTCAAGTCATGGCCACGGGAACTAGCGCCATCTTTTCCTCTTTCCTCTCTGCCTTGCGAGCGTCAATCTGGAGGACTATATCCAACAACTCAGGGAAGGAGGTAGGGACAATAGGAACGGTTTCAAGAGTATCTTTGAGGGAGTCAGAAAGCCCCTTATAAAACACGGAGGCCTTCTTATCCTCGGGCCAACCTGTTTCAGCCACAAGCTGATTAAATTTATCCAGGTATGCTAACAACGAAGTGTCACCTTGTTGTAGCCCCAGAAGCTCCATATCTGTAGCTTGACTTTTATACCTGGTGTCAAAGACGCAACTCATAGCCTGAATCAAGGCATCACAGTCGAAAAGTAATGGACTGCCTGTTTCCAACAGCGGTTTGGCCCAAGAGGCAGCCGTTTCTCCCAGATGAGACAGTAGGAACGCCACCTTGGTTGTGGAATCAGGGAACGAGGATGGTCTACAAAGGAAATGCAGACAACACTGATTTAGAAAGGTACAGAATGTTCTGGGGTCCCCCGTTGAACCGTTCTGGTAGAGATAGAGGAAACTGGGCCATCATCTATATAGGACCAGTCTCATGTCCAGTCCGCCCTAACCCAGACCCAGAAGCATGGGCTGGAACGGAAACTGATGGTGCAGCAGGCTGAATCTGTTAGGCAGAAACCTGTGCATTTCCCTCTGGGACCACTGCAAAAGATTTAGGACTACAAGTGTTTGGCAGTAAACCCACTTGGTAGCAGTCTGTACCACACAGATTCACTTGGTAGCTGTGGCTGAGCAGTCAGACTTCCGTCAAGAAGAGTTAGGCAGTATACAGAGTATTCACAATAGGTCAAGAGAACACAGTAGAACAAGTAAACACTGACCAGGGCTTGGTGTGAAAGAGATATAATTATTTATTTAAAACCACATCTAGAAAAACACACAGGCACTAATAGTAAGCAATTCAAAAACACGGTCACTAAAAGATATACACTCCCTTAAAAGAATATTAGACAAGTCTTAAGTAAAGCCCCACTTATTTTCAGACAGCGGTGGGCGCTTAACGTAGATGGCACTCAAATAGTTCGTTTTAAAAAGGGAGAGAAGAGCAGAGAACAAGTTGAAACAGATCCCAACACTTTTATCAGAACAAAACAAGAGAGGAAGGCAAAGTACAACCGTTAAGTTAGAGTTCAAGAGGCCGGATCCACTTTCAGAGGATCCAAACGAAATGTGTCCAAGGTCACACGGGTGCAGTGCACGAAAGTCTTGTAAAGGTTCAAAAAGGAGTTGGACCAAAGAAAGGGACCAGTTAGAGGGTCAAGGCGGCCAGCCCAGTCCAGAAGGTTAAGGGGTTATTATTTCCTTGTAGCAATCTTTAGAAAGGGAGGCCTGGCGGACACGGTACCTTAAAGTGGCGAGAACGCTCCAGCGGGGGCAGTTGTTCCTGGCAGCGGATGCAAGTCGGTGCTTCGTCCGGGGTAAGAGAGGATCTCGTCGTGGAGGAAGACAGGAGTCCGTTGCACTGCCAGGGAAGAAACCAGCCACAGAGTTTCTCAGGTACAAGGAGCGGTCCGGTGATTCGCGGTTCAGTGGTGAGTGGCTATCTGGCAGCCGGGGGGCTTGGCACAGGCAGTTCGACCACAAACCGGGCTGGGGTGCGAAGAAAGAAAGGTAAACTGGTTGTGCCCACCAGTCAGGGGAAGAAGCCTCTCCAGCCGGGAGATCTTCTTTGTCGTCAGGAAGTGGTGAGTCGGTTCTGCAGGGCTCCACCGCTGGTGTCGTCGTGGTAGGTTGGCTCAGCTTCTCCCTCGACGGATTCTCAGGTCCTGTGACGACTTCTGAAGTTCCAGTCCCAAAAGCCCTGCTTTTATGCAGAATACCCCCATTCACTCAGCCTAGCTGTCAATCAAACATGCTAAGTGGTGAGCCGGCCGGCTCACCACTTGGGCCAATCACACAAGAGTGCGACTTGAGTTACCAAGGTAACTCAGTCCAGGGTGCCTAAACCCCCTCCCACACCCTCTGTGGTACCCAGACAGAGTGGCACCGCTTTTGGAGGCTTCTGTGGAGAAGCCCGCCAAAAAGTGGAACAAAGGGCTCGACTTGGGTTGGAGTCACAGAAGAGAACACAAACGCCATTTTAGAATCGAGTCTTGGCAAAAAATACCAACCGGAGAATTAATATTAATTAAATAAACCGGCGGTATGTTCGAGGCTATGAGAATTAAATAATTAAAGTTGGTAGCCTCGAACAATGGGAAAATCCCATAGGAAAATATTTGCGGTTGAATATAAAAAGTAGTTTCCACTGCCACCAGCCAAAACTCGATCAGGGGGGACGGAGACGTGCCCCCTCGACTAACAGACCCCGGGGCAATCGAATTGCCCCGACCAGTACGTCCACAATATGATGGTTTGTACTGGTTTCTGTTAATAATTTGGGACTAGTAAAGCCAATGGTGACTTTACATGCCCTGGGAGACAGTAGTCAGTCCCAGGGTATGCAGTCTATGGTGGGGTGTCACTATGACACCCCTGTGTTACTGCACGGAGGGTGCTGTGTAACACACATAGGAAAAACACATGAGACCCTATGGAGTAAAGGACCCCATAGCCCATAAAACACATTAACAGTCAAAGGAACACCATAAATCATGTCCCAAGAGTGGGAGAAAAAGAGTCTCACTCTTGGCAGGAGAAAAAAACAAACTCCAGAAATCCAGCAAAGCTGCTGGGGGACTCACTAGGTTAGGAAATTCAGCCTAAAGAGAGAATTCTCCCTAACAGCATCCCGGCTTGCAACTCGTCAATACGCTGTTGCGTGAAGCATGGGCTGTGGCCATATCAGCACGCAGATCTGAAAACATCGGCATAATCTGTGCCAAGGTCTCATTTGGGTCCATAATAATTAAGAAGGTTCTGATTATGTTAGAATTCGATGTTGCTTTGTACAGGTAGTGTAGACGACAAATTCTACCCAACAATATAACCATGTGTATACTGAAAGGCAAATACCCAGGGATCTATTATTTGGAAGAATGGACCCAAAACACGACCAGCTGTGCTCCTAGAACCGGAAAGAAAAGTCAGGTTAGGAATAAACCTCCTTTCAATAATCAATAAGACATGTGATGTGCGAATAAACTGACCTGAAACACGAGGAAGGAGTGCTTAGGAATAACCAAGCTGTTCTTTCTGTAGACAACCACTTCCCCTTAGCTAGAATGGTAGCATCAGTATCTAGGGACACAACATACAATGGGATTATTATAGGAAGAATTGATAATTGCGTACTAAGTGTTATGAATTACTATTTTCTTACTGTGTATGTGTGATGTGTGGATCCTTGAAGGATTGCAGGTTAACAACACGTAAGAGCAAGCCCAGGAGTCCAGGAAATGAAGAACTATGCCCGACGACACGCGTAAGCCGGTGTCCAGTCATAATATCGAATACAAAATTTCGAATGGCAAAAAAGTCGAATCAAAAATGTCGAAAAAAAAAATGTCGAATTATTTTTTTTTTCGATATTTTTTTTTGGGCTCTAGTTTATATAAAAAAATAGGTAAAAACAAAAAAAAAAAGAAAAAACGGGGGTTGGGGGGGCAACCCCCCCATTTCGAAAAAAAAAGTCCTAAAAAATAAATTTGCCATTTTTGTTTTTGACATTTTTTTTTCGACTTTTTGACTTTCGACATATTTGTATTCGAGATTATGACTATAAACCGCGTAAGCATACTGGCCAGGAAGTCCAAAAAACATAACATCGTACAGAAAGTGGACGCTCCTCGAGCCCCTCTCAACAACACCAGCAGTCTCTAGTTCGATGGGGGACTAGAAGAGAAAGACTCCCAGGTTGACCCAGAACGTGCTATTCCCTGCACCAGTCCAGGAAGTATGAGGCAAACAATAATCCAGAATAGCAGTCCAGGTTGGCTATGGAGATCAGCAGAACAAATCCAAAGGATAAGACAAAGGGCAGTCCTTGTAAGCAATCTGAGTCGGCAAGGGTAATGAGCTGTATAGTTCCAAAAGGGTGAGGCAATGGGCAATCCGTGAAAGCAATCCGAGTCCAAAATATCCAGGAAAGAAAATGTCCAAAACAACAAAGCAGATCAAGATGAGGCAAAACCAGGAAAGCAGGCAGGAAGTCAAGAGCCAGGGAAATCCGAAATACAAGACAGGAAACAAAAACCATACTTCAGCAAAATCAGAAGCACAGATTCAGGAAGTCAATGATTAAATAGCCAGTCACATGAAACCAACGTGCGTGTAACGGAGCAGCAACGTCAGCGTGAGTGCCAGAGTTTTCATGGTAACTGCCAACGCTTCCCATACGAAGAGTATCTCGGGGAGGCTAGCGCTTGTTGCACATAACAGGCAGTTCTATGGTGTGCGCAATACCTGAGTCTGCCATGACCATGCAAAAAACATGACTGGTTATGTGATTTACAAACAAAGGGACCTCTGTGTATTAATGCACGTGATTATGGAATGTGTGCTCTGGTGGGTTTCCTGACAGTCATCCTGAGGCGCAGCATCCTCAGAGATCCTCTCATCTGGCAGCCGGTAGGAGTTTGGTGAACCACTTCCATCAAGCGCCGAATGGCAGCACCTGCAAAGATGACAGAGAGCACAAGGTTAGCAATTGCATGAACTTTAACAATGCTAGGCAGCGCAATTCACAAACTTTGTGCTTCATTCGGAAAGTCGACTTACCATCTTTAGGTTTTCCAGATTGGTTCCTCTTCCATCACCACGCTCTCGTGGGCCATCTTCAAATCTGAGGGAAGAAAGGACAATATAAGTTACAGACAATAATCATTGTTAAGAAATACCATACAGGATACGGACAATAATCAGTGTTGTAAAAACCTACCTTCAATGCGGAGTTGGTCACAGCCGGTCTGTACCTCCACACTAAGGACAGTGATGCAACCAGGTCCACCCAGAGCGCCCCTGCTGAGAGAAAGCGGGACGGAGAGCTCATCTTTACTTTAAAACAGGTGAGCGTGCATGGGCAAACTCTTGCTCACATCATTCTGGCACGAAAGGGTCGAAGGGGATCACAACACCACCACACCATTCTCACTACCTCTCATCTTCCCTCAGCGGCAGTACCAGCATCCCGAGCCTTCGATTCTGCAGCAGCTGGGGAAGAGTGTCGATGCAAGGGAGCCAAATCCTGGGAGGGCTCCAACCGTGCCCCAACGTCCCCGCAGAGACCAGGTGAGCATAACATTTATACGTTATTCCAATCATTGTCCAGCCCCTCTCCAGAATAATAATTTACATGCTAGGGTTCGTGCGCAGTTCATATGACAAATATAACAATATTGTTTAACATATTTAACATGTTTGCTTTTCCATGAAAATGCAATGTCAGTGTTGGGTCTCTGGCTCATAGTAAGCCTAGTTTCTAGAAAGAACACAATATATTACAACCAAAGCACACGGTTTGAGTTTGCTCTACATTGTTCCATTGTTTAGATGAGGATGAGGTTTGTGAACGCAGACAACACTTGGATTGCAGTTCATATGAGTCACAAGGTTTCTTTGCACAGAACAAACAGTCTGCTCTTGGTCAGCCTAAATGTTAACGTAACTCAAAGGTCGTTCGGCTCGGCTGTAGTTGAAAACACAGTCCACCATTTTAGGACACAAAGCAAGAGTTAACATCAAAATGGTGGATGGTTCTTAAAATGGCAGCGAAGTTGATCAGAAATCAGAGCATTTCAAACGCGGTCTTCCGTGAAACGCGAATGGTCTTAGGCCAATATTCATAACAAGGCAGCATTATACGAATACAGTTTAACAAACCCTCCTTTTGGCCTAAGTCAAGAGCATTACCCAAACATTCGCTCTATTCAAAACCCCACGCCTCAATGTCCGTACATCCTGAATCACATTCTTCAGAAATATCAATCGCCATAAGTTCCTTGATAGTAATATCCTTCATTACTAAAACATTAGCAGTTTCCTTGGGCATATGTACCTTTGTTCCTAGTGTATCTATCACTTGTATAAAACATCCTCCTAACATCGAACATATGGCAGGGAGACATTGTACACAACAATAACAAAACAACAGAACACCAAGAAATAGCATTAGGACTGCAAAGAGTTTCCAACCCCATGTCCGTAGTAAGTCCCAGAACCAAGCACTAAGATTCCAGTTTCCCTCAGGGGCATGTACTTCAGTACTCAAGGTTTGTAGATTTTGTATTGCCTTGAATATGGTAGGGGAAGAGTCAGGTACAAAAACACAGCATGTGGATCCCACCAATTTGCATACCCCACCACACTCAGCTAGGAGGACGTCTAACACCATCCTATTTTGGAAGGCCACTAATTGAATTGCCTTTTGCTCCAGCGTCATGTTGTACAGAATATCAGTGGTCCTATTGATGGTCTTTTCCAGTACCCTTGCTAGTCTTCTGATATCCTCGGAATTCATTGGGCCTCATTACAACTCAGGCGGTAAGGGTTTTACGGCGCCGTAAACAGCGCCGACCCTTACCGCCTGAGTACGAGGTCCCTTAGCGCCATGGCGGATTTAACACCTGCTTTTAGCAGGTGTTAAAATCCATGGCGCTAAGGGACCATGGAGTTAATTACGCCACCGTAATTTATGGTGGCGTAATTAACGCCTTCCCCACTCCCATTATGCCCTATGGGGCAAAAATGGGAATGGGGAAGGGTAAATGGGGATTGGGGACTTACCGCCCCGCCAAACTCGGAAGTTTACGTAGTTTACGCCATGGTGGTAAAGTCACGGCCCAGGCGGTAACTTACCGTCTGGGTCGTAATGAGGCCCATTATCTGTCCCCAAAATGGCACAAAGAATTTTGCTACATCACCCATGACTTGTGAAAGTGTGTCACCATTCTCATCCCACCTTGGACGAGCTCTAGAGACTTCAGTGGTGGTAGCCACATATACCGCTGGTAACAAGATACCCAAGTAACAAGTACCCTGCAAATCACTAGGTAACCAAGGATAGGCCTCATTGCCACAAACAAAGTAAACAAGGTCTCCTACATACAAAGGTCTGTCCTCACTGGCTAGATTTGCAATGTTAGTACAACCCTCGAATGTACCCATTGGCTGAGAACCTCCCCTTTGTATACAGAAAGAAACATAGTTGGGGCTATGATTAATAGTATAGGAAGGACACATGGCATCCCGGTAGCCTACGGGAGCCATCTTGGAGGAAATCAGTGATTGAAAAGGTCTAGAGAGTCTATCAGAAGGCCTAAGAGAGAACATCCCTGAGGTGTTAAGACCCGCTTTTCAAATTCATTCAGATTAGTCCCTTTGAAGTTCCCAGAAATACTATCATTCCAACGACCAAAGAATAATGCCTTGAGCGAGGCATAGCATGCAGTAGTGAAAAGAAGAGGATGAATATACCAGCCCAGTCCCTTTTCCCTGTGTTGTGGCAAATGTGAACACACCCAGCAATTTGTTCTATTCAGAATCGCATGGGTCGCATTCATGATCATTAGGAGAGTGTTATTCTGATAACCCTGTTATGTTGGGAGTCTCGAGGAGGAAGAGTGTGCAGATGCATGAAAGGTGGAGACACAGTGGAGATTATTTCACTGGGTAACAAAGTCTCAAGTGGACGCACCCTTTCTATGAACCAGAACCCAAGCATAAATATAACTATGAAACAGACCAGTACTATGATGATTAAAAAACAGTGGGTCCTCAAGGACCATGATCTTCGATGAACATATTCTTTATCAGCCACAAGACCAATAGCTTTCTCCGCACGAGTGGATTTAGGAAGGGACATTGTTTCTCAGAGTCCGTTTAGACGCCTCTCCCTTAGGCTCTTTTAGTTCACCCGTCGGTGGCTCCTGACCATGTGGCCTATCTTGCTTGAAGGTAACTTTGCCTTGTGGGCACAGCTGATGCTGTGCTGTAAGTCCAGTGTCTCGATCGCAGATCGTACCTCAAGAGTCCAGGTACAGTGTGACCTGTGAACAGAGTGTTGTCGCTTCCTAAAGAAAGTGATGAAGCGGAAGTAAGATTGCTTAACAGTGAAGAAAGATCCAAAGAAGAACTTGAAGGCAAAGCAGCAGACTCCCCAGGCCCCACGGGCTCAGGAAGGATTTCAGTAGACAAAACAGGCTCGTGGTGAGCATCAAAGTGAACAATCTCCTTCTCTTCCCCTTTGTTGTGGGGCAGAGGAAAAGGTATCTTCTTGATGTGCGTTGCGTGGATCCGGTGTCGTTTCCCTTCCACTCTTACAGCGGTCTGGAGGTGAGGTGAGAGGCAGGAGGCTCTTTCAAATGATATTATGTGCACCCAGTCCCCAGGTCGGAGTCGATGACCTGGACCCTCGTATTTTACTGGGAAGGCTTCTCGCACCTGTTGATAAATCAAATACAAGTTTTGAGTTAACTGGTCACAGTACTCAGAAAGGAGCAAATGCTCTATATCTTTTAGCAGCTTGGGTTTAGGCACATTCCAAATATTGGCTGGTCTCCCCATGATTATCTCATAAGGAGAAATTCCTGTCTTTGATTGTGCGGTCGTCCGCATGGACAATAGAGCTATTGGTAAGTCAAATGGCCATTTCAAATTGCTATTTGCACAGATGTTGGTGATCTTATTCTTTAATGTACCGTTGTGGCATCCTACAAGTCCAGCACTCTGAGCGTGTCTGGCCGAATGGAACCGTATATCGATCTGTATTCCCGCGCATTCTTGCAGGATAACAGCAGCGATAAAATGTGGATCATTGTCCAACCAAATGATTCTCAACAAACCAAACCTAGGAAAATATTCTTTCAGCATTCTTTTCGCCGTCGTCATTGCTGTGGCATCTTTTAAAGGAAAAGCTTCGACCCATTTACTGAAAGCACAAATAACTACTAGAACATACTTATAATTCTGACAATGCTCCATTTCGATAAAGTCATAGTATATAACCTCAAAAGGCATAGCGGGGGGACCAAAACTACCCCTCGGTGTCGATGTACCTTTCCCAACATTATACTGTAAGCATACCATGCAATTTTGGACAAAACGCTCAGCCGTTTTTGAGATATTTACATTAACCTAGACAGGTTCTAACAATTTACAAATCTTTTTGGCACATATGTGAGTTGGACCATGTGCCATCGTAACCATAGCGGTGACATGAGCATCGGGCAGCATCCATTCTTGTTTTCCATTATCTACCCAACAACCTTCATCGTCTAAACTTGCTGAACCCTCAGCCCACTGTTTAAGTTCGTCTGGAGTGGCATCAGCCTGAATGTCTTTTATGCAACCAATTCCTACGTCTATCACACAAGTGTTAGTGACCTCTTTTGTTATATACATTTTGGAATGCAAATCGGTGGCAGTCTGTTTGGCTATTCTGTCAGCAAAAGCGTTTCCTTTCCCCACATCATCTGTTACTTTCTGGTGTGCTGCGCACTTCATTATTGCTAACTGAGTAGGAAGTGCAAGTTCTGAAAGTAGCCGAACTATCAGAGTACCATGTTATATCTTAGTTCAATGCGAGACAAGAAACCTCTCTTTGCCCATAATCGACCGAAGTTGTGAACCACCCCAAAGGCATACTGACTGTCCATAAATATATCCAGGCTAAGCCCTTTGGAAAGTTCACAAGCTCGAGTCAATGCAATAATCTCTGAATACTTTTGGTTTCCACAATAGTGCTTAATGTAGTGATTGCGTAAGTAACAGTGGATGCACCATCCGGAAGTTTGAAGCAGGAGCCATCGCAAAACAGCTCCCCTTGTGGATCTTTTAACGGTGTATCACTTAGATAAATTGTGCCCTTAGTCTCTTGTTCTGTGGTATAGAGGCAGTCATGTGACATTTTGTCACTGCAATCAATTTCTTGCGGAAGAGGCAATAGTTCTGCTGGATTTAATGAGCAACATCTCTTAATTTGGATATGCGGTGCAAATAGAATCAGCTTATACCTTGATAGTCTTGCTGATGTGAGATGTTGCACCTGCGTTCTGTTTAATAGAACGTCTACAGAGTGAGGTACCATCACGGTTTAGGTGTGACCCAGAACCATACCCTCACTTTATTTTACAGATGCAGTGGCAGCAGCAACATCTCTCAAAGATCTCGGCAAAGCGCATGCAACAGGGTCAAGCGTGTTGGAAAAATAACCGCAGTCTATTCTTTCCCCCATGTTCCTGCGTTAACACAGCCAAAGCGCATCCATCACATTCATGCACATACAAAATAAAGGCATTGTTGTAATTTGGCATACCAAAACTGGTTCTGAACACAACGCAGTCTTGAGCAGATCAAAAGCTTTCTGGCAATACATGTTCCACGGTAAAGGCAAAGTAATGCCCTTCTTTGTCAATGCCAACATTGGTTTTATCATTAATGAGAAGATAGGGATCCACTGTCTACAGTATGAAGCCATGCCTATCAAGGCTCTGACCTCTTTCTGTGTATTTGGGACAGACATGCTAGGGATGCTTTGTATCTGTTCAGGCATCAGTCTTCCCCCCTCCTTTGAGAGGAGATAGCCTAAATAGGCGACCTCCTGTCGACAATATTGAACCTTTTTTAATGAAGCCTTATGCACATGTTCTGCTAGATGGATAAGCAGCAACACAGTGCCCTTGTTGCAAGCACCTTCGGAATCTGCAGCTAAAAGAAGATCGTCAATTTACTGCAACAACATACAGGTGGAGGGCAAATCAAGTGTATCAAGCTGTTCCTTCAAAGCTCTACTATAAATGCTTGGACTCTCAGTGTACACTTGCAACACACGAGTAAATGTAAACGAGCGTCCCCCTAGGCTGAACGCAAATAAATATCTACTATCAAAATGTACAGGAATACTAAAGAAACTATTCTTTAAATCCAGAACACTAAAATGAGTAGCTGAAGCCGGAATCATTGTCAATATTGTAGTCACATCAGGCACAGTCGGAAATTGTGGAGCAACAATCTTATTAATAGCACGCAAATCAATAATAAAACGGAAAGGAATTGTATTATGACCTTTCTTATAAACTGGTAGGATCGGACTATTACACAAACTTCCTGCAATTTCCTCAATCACTCCTCGATGTACAAAATCAGAAACTATACTCTTCAAAGCTTGTTCACTGTCAACTGAAATCTTATACTGTGGAATATGTGGTAGTTTAACACCTGATTTCAACACAATTTTAACAGGCTCATTGTGGAAAATCCCAACGTCATTATCATCTACTGCCCATAAACATGCCGGAACCTTATTCAATTCCGTCTGTAAATGCCTAGTCAAGGATTGTGAAACAGAAGTTTGTTGAGGTGAAATCGTTAAATGCACTCCATTCGGAGAACAGTAAATTAAAGCATTCAATTCTTTCAACAGATTCAACCCCAACAAGTTCTCGCCACAATTCGTCATCAAAAGAAATGGACATGAATCAGTGAATGCCCCCAGTGAAATCGGTACTGACTGAGAGATCAGACTAACCACTGGCGTACCAGAGAACCCTACAGAAATGTTGTTCTGCCCTGACAGTGGAATATCTGGAACCCCTGAATCATTAACAGAACACTTCTGTGCTCCTGTATCTATCAAAAATAGATGCTTCCTATTCCCCACCTTCATCTCAACGTAGAGCCCTTTCTGATCGATGGGAATAGGTACTGGTTCCAGACTCTGCTTCGGGCTGTCCTCAGAAAAATAAACAGTCGAAGGATTTTCAAAAATGTTCCCATTATTAACACTATGTTGCAGACTATTATGTGAAAATGGCTGTGGATTCTGAGCGAACTGACTTCTACCAGGACCCCCTATACCAGGACGGCCTCTGAATTGTCTACCCATGGTACCATAAGTGTGATTCAATCGCTGCTGAAGGATCGGGCATTGTGCTCGCCAATGACCTTCTTGTTTGCAATAGGCACATTGGTTCATGTGCACAGGTCCCATTTGCACATTACTTTGTGGTGCAAACTAACCTCTAAACTGTGTATTCCCACCTCTGGTTCCTCTTACTATTTGTTGCAACAATACTTTTATCTTCAAGTCTCCCTTCTTCTTTTCTATCTTCTCTTTTTCAGTATGAACCCTATTCTCATAATACTGAGCCATGTGCAATACTTCAGCCTGCGATTTAGCTTGCCATGTGCTTTCAGAAGTCATAATTTGTGACTGGATATCAGGCAACAATCCACACACAAATTTGTCTACAACCAGCCTTTTTCCTGACTCGGTACTTAAGTCCTGACCGCTGAAATCTGAAAACACTTGTTCGAACCGATTAAAAAATTTGGTAGCACCTTCATATTTCCCCCGGATGCAAGCTGTAAGCTTGTCCCAAACTATTCTTTTCTCTGGAACTAAAGTTTTTAATTTAGTTACTATTCTATCTGGCAGTGTCAATATCACCTGTGGCGGTTTCTCACCAGCATTCCTTTCTCCATCTATCCGTACCAAGTTAACCCCTGTGTCACCCAGTCCTGCCTGATCATTTACAGTTCTAATCTGTTTCCATAAATAAGCAGGTAGGATCACAGGGAACATCAAATATATATCACCCAGTGTGAAAACTGACGAATGCAAGACAGATTCATTTTCTTTATAAAATCTTGTTGGATTTTTCATGATATCTGGAATCGTTTGTCTAATGGTATTCACTTCCTGTCTAGAAAATGGGATATGAACAAACTTTGAGACATAATGAGCTTCAATAGTAGTGACTGCTGCGCCTGTTGCGGCATTAGCTGGAATTTCTACTTTAGGAACAAATGTCAGAGGAACCTCCCTCATTGGCAATTGAGAAGTAGGAAATTCTGATCGTTCACTAAGCAACAACGCTAAATCGAGTGATAAAGTAGTCAAAGCAGTATTGGGCGAAAATGCTCTCTTATAAATGACCATCAAATCTGGGGGACAGCAAACCTTTTTCTTCATAAACTCATCCTGTAGGTACTCTACCATTACCTGTAACACTTTCCTTTGCATAGCCGGAGCATACTGACTAAACGTGTCATATACTTCAATGCGAGAAATTGAAACATCCAAAATCCATCTAAGCGCGTGCAAATACGCGTCTCTTCACTCATTGGTTTACATGAAGGAAGACATTTTTTCTGCACATATGAGGCTTCCAATCTATTGCCATCTATTTCATCATTCTGTAACCGATCTAACTCCCTCTTAAACTGAAATACCCTCTCAACATGCTCATGTACTTTCTCTGCAGTGTCCCTTGAGCGAGCTAGGACATTCAAATCCCTCAACCCCTGGTGGACATTCATGTCCGTGAAATCACTCCAAACATCAGCCAAATGCATTCCCATCCCCTCTATCAAAATATTTTGTTCGGGAATACTTTCTTGGTCAGAAATCGCAGTTAAGGCAGCTGATTGTTCACCTTCTTCTACATATTTCTTAGCCCATGCATACAATTCTCTTTTTCTAGCTTTAGATGCTGTACCGTGAGTCACTATTCTTGAATCAGCACTCGCCTTTTCAATCGCGACAAGTGGAGCAGAACCACTTGGAAAAGAGAGTTCAGACAAATCTTGTACAATAGGCACTGGAGACACTACCGCTGGTGGTAAAGACAGAATTAAGGGAACAGGAACTGTCGGTAAGGGCAAGGATGCAGAAGGGGAAAAAACAACAGGAAGAGGAGCAACAACGGGAGGAGGTGCAATGGCGGGAAGAGGTAAAACAACAGGGAGAGTCACATAAGGAGGTGGTGCTGTGACAACAGTCCTACGCTCATTCAATAGTTTATTGATTAGCTCTTCTGAGGTATGAAAATCCTGAGACGGATATATTTTTCTGTACTCCAAGTTGAAAAGCCCAATCCATACTTCTAATAGATTCCGCTTGTTTCTGTTGATCATACAATAATGCTTTTTCCGTATTAGACATATGTCGACGTGGCTGTTTCTCTTTACTCTTAAATTGCTGCATAGCTTCCTTTCTCCAATCCTTAATTACATCAAATGCTGCAGGCCTAGCTTTTTTCTTCAACAATATAGACTCTAAATACTCTATATGGGCAATTTCAAAACTACCATGAACTGACCACTGAAATTCGGAAGCATGTCTAGTTTGTCTGTGCCAAATATCGTTGAATACAATACTATTGAGGCCGTACTTACAGTACATTAAACAAGCCGGTGAGCCAGCAGGTGGCGCCGGTTGGCCACACCCCAAAGATTGTCTGTCTCTGCGGAATAAACCCCTGAAACAGGCAGACAATTTCCCGGGCATGTCAGATTACTGGTGTTACCTGGCGTCGTTTGTACTCATGAGAACAAATCTGCAACCAATTTCAGGATTCTTACGAATCGGAGTACCACTCACCTGATTTCAAAGTCTAAGGCAGTCCGATCGGATTACAAAGGATCCTTGTGGTTGGGGATTTCGGCAAAGAGCCCGCCTCGATATGGGGTCCCTCGTCAAGATGCCCTCTCTAACCGCTTGCTCACCGTCCAGGGATCGGATCATGCAATACTGTCGAGGTGTCGTGTCTCATACAAAGGGGCACCCTTTTCACACTCTCTGATCCCGATCTTATAACCGCATCTTCTTTCAGCGAGGTGACATCAATCTTGAGGGCCCCTATTCGGGCGCCATCTGAAAGACCAAAGAAATATCGAGGCTTAGTACCACAAAATGAAATACGCCAATCACGGGTCGAAAGATACAAGTATCTTTATTTCTGTACAGATTTCAAAGCAAAACAGATAGCTATCTGGCTCCCAATACCTTGCAGTGTGTACCAGCAGACACAGTGCGGGGTGAGAGTGCTGGACATCTTAATGCGGGTTCTTTTATACGTTATTCCAATCATTGTCCAGCCCCTCTCCAAACTAATAATTTACATGCTAGGGTTTGTGCCCAGTTCATATGACAAATATAACAATATTGTTCAACATATTTAACAAGTTTGCTTGTCCATGAAGATACAATGGCAGTTGTTAGGGAGAATTCTTTGTTAAGGCTAATTTCCAAAACCTAGTGAGTCGCCCAGCAGCTTTGCTGGATTTTTGGGGTTTCTTTTTTTCTCCTGCTAAGAGTGAGACTCTTTTTCTCCTTCTCGTAGACATGATTTGAGATAGCCTTTGACTTTGTAATGTGTTTTATGGGCTATGGGGTATTTTACTCCATAGGGTTTCATGTATTTTTGGTAAGTGTGTTACACAGCACCCTCATTGCAGTAACACAGGGGTGTCATAGTGACCCCCAAACACAGACTGACTACTGTCTCCCAGGGCATGTAAAGTCACCATTGACTTTACTAGTCTTAAATTGTGAACAGAGCCAGTACAAACCATCATATTGTGGAAGTACTGGTAGGGGTAATTAGATTGCCCCTGGGTCGGTTTTTCGAGGGGGCACTGTGCAGTCCCCCCTCGTCGAGTTTCTGGCTGGTGGCAGTAGTTACCACGCGAAATATTCCACTGGAATATTTCCTATGGGATTTTCCCATTCATTTTAAACGCACCACTTTTTTTGGTGCAATGTTAAAGATACTGCCGGGTTATTTATTTAATATTTATTCCCTGGTTGGGTCTTTTTGCCAGGACTCGGTTTTAAAATGGCATTTGTGTTCGCCTCTGTAACTCCAACCCAAGTCGAGCCCTTTGTGCCACTTTTTGGCGGACTTCTGCACAGAAGCCTCCAAAAGTGGTGCCACTCTTTCTGGGTCTACAGGATGTGTGGGAGGGGGGTTTAGGCACCCTGGACTGAGTTGCCTCGGCAACTCAAGTCGCACTCTGTGTGATTGGCCCAGTGGTGAGCCGCCCGGCTCACCACTTAGCATGTTTGAGTGACAGCTAGGACTGATGAATGGGGGTTTTCTGCATAAAAGCAGGGCTTTGGGGACTGGAACTTGAGAAGTCGCCACAGGACCAATGAATCCGAAGAGGGAGAAGCTGAGCCGACCTGCAATGACGACACCACCGGTGGAGCCCTGCTGAACCGTCTCACCACTTCCCAACGACAGAGAAGATCTTCATCCCGGAGAGTCTTCTTCCTCTGAACTGGTTGAGATAACCAGTTCGCCCTCTTTTTGCCTTCCTGGATCGTCTCGTGGTCGAATCGCCCGTGCCAAGAACCCCGGCGGCCGGATAGCCACGCTTCACCGCTACTGCGAATAAAAGGGTAGTACCTTTTAACCGGGAAACTCAGCGGCTGGTTTCTTCCCTGGCAGTGCAACGACCTCCAGCTTTCCTCCACGTTGTGATCTTCTCTTCCCCTGGACGAAGCACCAACTTGCACCCGCTGCCAGGAACAACTGCCCCCGCTGGAGCTTTCTCACCATTTCAAGTACTGTGTCCCGCCTGGTCTCCCTTGCAACAGACTGTTCAAGGTGTCCCGTAAATCCTTGACTCTCTATCCTGGGGTGACTTGGGACCTGCTAACTAACTTTTCCTGAACTGATCCAACCCTTTTTGAACTATCTGCAAAGACTTTTTAAAGTACTATTCAACTGTGTGATCTTGGACACATTCCGCCTTGCTCTCTCCAAGAGTGGGCCTGGCTTATGAACTTTCTTGCTCTAACAGTAGACTCTGCCTTTTTCTAACTTGCTGTGGTTCTTTTAAAAAGTGCTGGTATTGTGCTGTCCTAATTCTACCTTTTCCCTCCCTTTTTAACTAACTTATTGGAATGCCATCTTAGGTTAAGGGCTCACCTCTGTCTGCAAATAAGTGGTCTTTTAACTAAGACTTGTTCAATAAGTAATCAGGGATGTATATATATTGATAGTGGCTGTCTTTGAACTTGCTTGCCATATTAGTGTTAGTGTATTTTACAAGTGTGTTTTTAAATAAATAATTATATACTTTTATACCCCAGCTCTGGTCAGTGTTTGCTTGTGCTACTGTATCTCTGTACCTATTTTGTATACTCTATATACTGTCTAACTCTTCTTGAGAGAAGTCTGGCTGCTCAGCCACAGCTGCCAGGTAAATCTGGGTGGTACAGACTGCTACCAATTGGGTTTACTGCCAACACCTGTAGTCCTAAGCCTTTTGCAGTGGTCCCTAAGGGAACTGCACAGGTTTCTGCCTAACAGCAGTGTTGGGTCTCTGGCTCATAGTAAGCCTAGTTTCAAGAAAGAACACAATATATTACAACCAAAGCACACGGTTTGAGTTTGTTCAACATTGTTCTGTTGTTTAGATGAGGATGAGGCTAGTGAACGCAGACAACACTTGGATTGCAGTTCATACGAGTCACAAGGTTTCTTTTCACAGAACAAACAGTCTGCTCTCGGTCAGCCTAAATGTTGACGTAACTCAATGGTTGTTCGGCTCAGCTGTAGTTGAAAACACAGTCCACCATTTTAGGACACAAAGCAAGAGTTAAAATCAAAATGGCGGATGGTTCTTAAAATGGCGGCAAAGTTGATCAGAAATCGGAGCATTTCAAACACGGTTTTTCATGCAATGCAAATGGGCTTAGGCCAATGTTCATAACAAGGCGGCATTATACGAATAAAGTTTAACAAATGGTAAAGAGCTGGCCCGGCAGTCCTTGCTGATGAGCCTGGATGTTGCTTTGAGCTCTCTCCCCATGCTTCTCTGTTTGGGGGACAGATAGGCAAGCATGGTGGGAGATCACCTCTCGTGCCTGGGTCCTTCAGCTTGTCCAATGGGGTACTGTCTGCCTTTTCTAAAGAGCCCTCCGGACAGACCACCTCCACATCCTCAACAACCAAACAGGTGCTCCAGAAAGAACTGCGAGCCTTGCTTTTAAAAGGTGCCTTGGAAGAGGTACCTCCCGAACAGAGAGGATTGGGCTGGTATTTCCAGTATTTGCTGGTAACCAAGAAAGGCAGAGGACATCATCCCATCTTGGAGCTCAGGGCTTTGAAAAAGTACCTGAGGAAGGACAACTTCAAGATGGTGAGGTTGAGAGAAATATTCCACGCTCTCAGACTTCAGGATTGGCAGGTGTCATTAGATCGCCAGGATGCATATTTCCACGTGCCGATCCACCAAAAGCACAAGACATTCCTGAGATTCCTCATGGGGGCAAGCACTACAAGTTCAAGGTGCTCCCTTTTGGATCGATCCGGCGTTCTTGTGTTCCTATACCTGGATGATTGGTTGATCCGATGAAGGTCGGCAGAGAAGATTTTGTCCCATCTCGAGGACACTTGCTCACTATTCCACAGGCTGGGTTTCTCCCTGAATTTACAGAAGTCCCATACAACACCAACACAAAAGCGGTTCTGGACAATGTGGTAGGGAGGGCTATTACCCTGAGGAGAGGGTCGCCACTGTCAGACGGATGGTTTGACTGTTCCAGTGGTGAACAGAAGGGAAGGACCAACCGGGGGTTTATTTGAGGTTTAACATTTATTTGCACATATAAACAAGAAAACAAATTCAATTTCATCAAATCACAGAGCTAATCTTTAAGCCAGAAGCCGGAAGCCTCTAATACATACAAAACGCTGTGCAAACTCACACAAACAACAGATGACCCATTACATACATACCACATACTTCATTCAAACCAGCCCAAACATTTATTTTTCAAACTAACCAAAGGAGCAGAAAGATAATGCAGTAACAGATATTGTCTGAGACAAATTACAAAGGGAATAAGCAAAAAGGCAGGTAAATAAAGTGATTCAACAATATTGACTTGTTCTAACAAGACCTAAACAATTTTCTCTGGTCCATAAGTCCACAAGGGTGCAATTTATAAAACATGATTGTATCTCATATATCCATGGACCCGTTCCAGAGCCACACCGCCTTACCAGTGGTTTCCTTCCTCCGCCCCTTAGGCCTCATGGCCTCCTGCATTTTTCTAGTCCCAGCCCAGAGGCCAGACTGCGTATGCAGTCTCTGTAGTGGCTTTTACGGGATCAATGGTCCCAGTACTTCAGCACCTTAAAGGACATTCTAAAGATGTCCAATTCGGCGGCCAACAATCTCTCTTGGTGGTCCAGCAGTGAGAACATGTTAGTGGGGGAATCCTTCTGGCCTCAATGACCCCAGACCAGGGTAGTCACGGATGCATCTTTGAATGGTTGGGGTGCTCACTGAGAGGAGTTGCAGGTGCGTGGCCTTTGGTCCACAATGGAAGCCCACTGCCACATCAACAGGCTGGAGCTGCAAGGAATCAGATTAGCCCTGAAAGCTTAGTCCCACTCCCCTTTTCCCCCTTCAGTTAATTGCTCTTTCCACTGTTTTGTCGAATGATTCATGATGTAATTTTGCTCCCACTGTTATTTGTTGTTGTTATCTTGTATTATGTTGTTCCACTGTACAGCGCCTTGGTGTAAAGCGCTCTATAAATAAATAAATCAAATCAAATCAATCAAAACAAATGAAAGCACGTCCTCATCATGACGCACAATACCGTTGCCATGCACTAACGGGGACAAGCAGGGAGCTGTGCGCTGTGAGAAATGTGAAGGCACTCTCACAATTACTCTCTAGGGATCTTCTGTTCAAGAGCCAGGGAAGGGCCATCGCTTTTAGATCCCGACCCTGGGGCTGGACCAGCAGGGGAGGATCACCTGAGCGGAGGATCCTTGGGGATTGGGGAGAGGGTGCTAGATGGCAGAGACACAGTATACCCCAATTTCTGACATTGACTTACCCTACCCTTCCTCAGCGTTTGTAGGATTTTGCTGTCCATATCAAAATTGTTCCCTGAAATGACACAAAGTACTGAGAAGAAGAAGATGCCTCAGAGAGTAATACAAAGTACTTTTAGGAATTACCACTATAGTACTGGGGTGAAGAAGAGGGATCCTGATGACTACATGGCTGAAGGTCAGATATGTCCCAGTAATTGGCCTAGTTGGAATCAGGCAACCAGGTGAGTGAATCAAACTTGAATCCCTTTAATAGGGCTCAGGTGTATAAAAGGTGGAGCACCAGAGAACTTAGAGAGCAGCAGGAAGGCCCGTCTAACCCGCAAGCATCCAAAGGAGAATGTAATGCTGAGACACTGAAGGACTTCATGGTGAAACAGAGTGGAAATGCGTGGCGAGGCAGCCGTGTCTCCAAGGAGCTGGTGAAGGCAGGAGAAGGGAACCGTGGAGAGTCGGTGCCTTCACTGTGGCCAAACAGTGCTCGTTCCCCTGAATGGAAGTATCAGTACAGGGGTCCCTGAGGGGCAGGTGGTGAGACCCTGACCTCAAACACAAGAAATCATCTCAACGAGGAAGCTAAAGAAAAGAGTGCTGCGACCAGAGAGTTTCAGAGAATGCCGAAACCTGGTGCGTGTATGAAAGTTGCTAAATCACGTTGTTTTGGAGTGGTTGCATGCGATCAGCACACTCTCTAAAGCCTCTGATCAGAAGAACGAAACAAAATGAATGCAATGTTAGAAGTGCGTTTTGTGGAAACAATATATCAGAGCAATCACGTCTGAAGGAATTATAGGTGTTCAAAGGTTTCTGATCAATCAAGGATACTAAGAAAGTAATATGAACTGTTAATGCTGTGAAAACAAGAATGAAAGCTGTGAACGAACAGCTGAGGGGAGCCAGTGAAGTGTGAGCCAAATGCTGAACGAGCAAAAGTAAGCTGAACAAGTGGAAATGAAGGCTGGAAATGAAAGCCAATGAAGTGGAATTTGGAAAAGAGAGCCAAGGAAGTGCCAAGAAAGAGAAATCATGAATCTATGAACTTTCGAGCTTCTGAATTGGTTGTGAACCAACAAATCAGTCTAAGCCAAGGTGGCAGAAACCTGGGGCAAGGGTAACTGGTTGCGTGACCACTAATGGGTGGGCCGTGCGGCCTGTGAACTGCGCCTAGACCAGGAAGCCCCAACAAGTCCAGGCGTTGTGTCAATTGTGAACACAACCCTGAAACGAGATAAAGCTGAACATTGTGAGATTGTTTTTGAGCCAGTGCTTGAAGCTTGGGGAAGGGAACCCTGAGCTCCTTTGTAACATCAATTTGTGAAACAGTGCTTGAAGCTTGGGGAAGGGAACTCTGAGCTCCTTTGGAACATTGTTTTGTAAACCAGTACTATAAGCTTAGGGAAGGGAACCCTGAGCTCCTTTTGAACTTTGTATACTGAAACCAAGTGTTCTTGAAACGTGGGTGAGAGAAACCCAAGTCCTGACAGAACATTTGAAACCCATAATTATTCTAACTGTATGCTGAACTTGGGGAAGGGAGCTAGACACTGCGCCAGACCTTGTGTTGAACACTATTGAGTTAGAATAACCCTACACTACATTTTTGTATTAGACGTCAGGGCATGCATAGGTTTTGACACAGGCAGATTTCTGATTTGGACTTACAGGCATAGACTTTCCTTAGTTTCTTTACGTAGGGAAATCCCCACCATAGCTACAGGGCAAGTCCGGATTTACACACATCCTGATACTTAATAAAGATTTTATTGTTGAATTCACAATCTATTGTCTGTGTCAACTTTAGAAATCATGCCTGTCTCACAGCGCTCAATCCCCTTTTGCCGGAAGGTGATGCAGCTGTGCTTCTGGCTGTTGGAGAATCTGATCTCTGTATCTGCAGTGCAGCCCTAACTTACGATAGAGATCCTAATTTTGAGGTGGGATTTAACCCATGACTTTGCCTTTTTGGCAACCGTGCAGATTACCTCTGGAAACAAACCAAGGATATGCCATGATTTGAATAAGGCACAGTAGAGCACCGAAACACGTGTAACCACATACGGCCAATAATAAAGATTCGTAAATCACAGTAGAACCAGCATTTTTGGACCTATTGATCGAGTAACTTGTTTCGCCATAAAGGTCGATGTGGCGCAGCACGTGGTGTGGAGGAAACACAATTTGCTCACTCAACTGACACACGCTTCATGAGTCGGATGACCGAGAAGGTGGGTGGCAGTGTGGGGGTAGGCTCAGCCTGAGGGGTAGAGAGAGAGAGGTGAGAGGAGAGGAGAAAGTGGTCACTCCAGGAGAGGGGAGTGGCAAGAGGGTTAGAGAGATGGAGGTCTGAGGAGATCAGAACATCCAGAGTGTGCCCTGCAGATTGAGTTGGGTGTTACGCTCACCTGGTATCCACGGGGACGCCACCCAGCCTGGTGGATGATTTGCACTCTCGAACCCTCTCCCGGTCCCTTGGTAAGGCCTCTGGTTAAAGATGGGTCTTAATATTGTAAAAGGTGTATTCTCCATCCTGCTCCTCGTGGCAGGGGCGCGTAGATGTGGGGTGCAAGCAGCGACCAAGTTACTTCACTGGTGCAAGCCCCCCTATGGGAATTCAGGCCTTCTGCGACTCCTTAGGTTTGCTGCTTTACAGTCTTTATATGCAGTTCTTATGTTCTTCTTAGTTCAAATAATGATGTCTTGCTTCTTTCCTTTTAGATATGGAAAGGTATTTTGGTGTTGTCATGCAGTTTGAAGATGAGCATGGGCCGGTAGGCGAAAGCGCGGTGCGCGCGATGCTGTCCAGTGAGTAATGCGTGATGTGCGGCGCTGTTTCTCCTTTTATATTGCTAACCTGTGTCTTTTCTCTCCTTGCAGGTTGCGATGTTCCTTGCAGAGTGCCATAATGTTCCAGCAATGATACTGACCAGGAGATGACTACCCAGGTAAGAATTGTGTGGCTTTCTTCATTCGGGAGGAAACGTGAGTAAACGCTTACTAATGCTGTCTTTCTTTCTCCTCTTTTCAGGTTATGGAATTCCAGGATTCATGCGGTGCCGGATGATGGAGTTCGTACCTTCAGGTGAGTGGAACTGAAGTCAGCGATGGATTGAAGACAGGATACTGTTCCAGGTAAGTTTTGTAGTGTTCTTCTCTCTCTGCAGGTCCTTGGTTTCAGGTAAGCTGGCATTAAATAACTGGACACGGTGAGCGTTACGCTGCCCACAGCAGAATAACGCAAAGCATGTTCTGCTGTTTGGGTGCGGTTTAAATAGTCTCAGGCAAAGTAGTCCAGGTAAAATAGTCCCAGGCCTGCCACACCCAAAGTAGTCCCAGGCCTGCCACACCCAAAAGACTAGACCGCATAGCTCAGTTCCTTGTAACTGAGCTATGTGTGTGCCTCCATGTTGGCTGAACCCCCCCCAAGTTAAATAGTCCCAAGTAAATAGTCCCATTCTAATGTTGGTCTTCATGATGGTTATGAGCCTGGTGCCAAAGGCCCCAGGACTGACTCCAAGAGAGTCTTGGATGAGGTTTTAAGGCCTTTGACCTGGTCCTAACTGGAAGGCTGACTTGCCAGTGAGGGCCAGGGACAAGGGTCATGACATCGGGACCGTGGGAAGAATGGAGCGAGAAAGAGAGTCGCAGACGTCACAAAAGAGTCCAGAGGAGGGACAGGAAGCATCCAGGTGGATTTTGAGGTCTCCAAGGAGGAGGAGTTGAGTGGTCGAGGCCAGGATGGAGGAGGAGAGGTTCGCCTACTCAGACTCAAAGAAGATGGAAGTTACCTGGCCAGGTGGCCGGTAGATAGTGGCCACAGTGAGAGAGCGGCCAGGCGAGAGAGACAGCCTGCAGACCAGGCATTCAAAGGAGGAGTAGGCCTGCATATGAATGTTAGAGGCAGGAATCCACTCTGGGAAGGTCAAGGCTACAGCCCCACCGGAATGGTTCGTTCTGTGCGCATAGAGGATCTTGTAGCCATCAGGGAGGAGAGGGTCAAAACTTGAGACAGACCTGGCCATGAACCATGTCTCCGTGAGACCGAGAACCTCATGGTCAGGTGCTTCCAGGAGGCGGCAGATGTCAGAGGATTGTATGACAGCTAAGCGAGAGTTGAGAATGGCAAAGTGGAGTAGGTAACCACCCTTGAAAGACGTCCGGGGAGGGGTACATGTCAGAGGGACTCCCTGCGGAAGTGTAGAAGGAGCCAGAGGGAGGGCAGAAGAGGAAGGAGGAGAGGGCAAGGTAGCCAAGGAGGAGGAAGAGGGTGCCAGAGAGGTGGCAGAGGAAGGAGGCAAGAGAGCCAGAGAAGGGAGAGAAGGGACAGCAGGAGAGGAAAGTTAGTTGATAAGGCGCAGAAAGGGTCTATCAAAGAGGAGGAGGTTGGCCTGACAGCCTTGGACCAAGACGGTGCTGTAGTGGGGCAATTGTTGAATAGAGAGCATGTGCCCCCCCTGCCTTCCTCAGAAGAAATGAAATTATAAAATCCGAGAGGACACATTTGAAACTGCACTTTAAAATTCTCCTGGAAATGCAGCTGGCACAAAGAATAGTTAGTGTCGCTACACAAGTAGGGGACAGATAATGCATTAGCTTGCACCATTAGTGTGTTTTAAAATATAATAGGCTAGGTATCAGGGATGCGTGTACCAAGATAGGGTCTCACTACACTAGTAGGGCGCAGCATGGCTAATAGGTAGGATGAGGTTGCAGCTTATCCATATGTAGAAATATTGTGTGCCAGGCATGCACCAGGCCTCGGTAGATAGCTAATTAATGCAGAGCAAATGAGTCCTGCAGAGAAACAGAATGTGACAAGTTGACATTTTAGATTGCACCTGCAGGGAATTCAGCTTTGCAGCTTTAAGAATAAGCCCAGTTAAGCTTGCTTGAAACAATCAGGGAAAATGCTGTAGCCGGCTAGATGGTAGCTACATTAAAAGCAATGTCAAAAGCCCAAGGCTTCGTAGGGGAGTGTTGCATAGCTGAACAAGATATTATTCTGTGCATCCAGATGTCGAGATAAATTAAATTACGACAACACGGCAGACCGTTTCAAGTCCATGGGACGCATCAGACAACCCCAGGAAGTCAGAAGGAGTTGGCAGATTAATGCTCCTGCGATCCGCTAGGCGTGACACATGGACGCAAAATGTCACTAGAAAAAACTACTAATTGCTGCGATGAGATCTTAGCAGGGTAAAAGGAGAATGACTCACAAAACAATTATTCACAAATGTGCCAAGAACAGGATGGCGCTATCATCATTGCAAGAACAAGCCCTTGAGACTCAGAGACTCATGGCAGGGGAGGTAACATGGGCTATTTGATTTAATTAAATCAAGGCGATACACTTGCTTGCTCTCTCTCTCTTATCTACATAAACATGTCATTATGCAGCCAGTTCATGGATAGTGTGACTGCATTCTAACCAATGAGCACAAGTCTTTTTTCACTGCAGAAGTAATTCAGGGCCTACCACTAATATTCGAATATGATGAGGTAGCACATTTTTATGGGAAGGTTCATGGGTGGGATCTTAGATGACGCTTGTCCAATCCTTAGTTGTGCACATATAGGATTCCATATGTAGCTTAGCAGAGGGAGCCAATGACCAGGAGCTATATGTTTTCATAACTCAGTGATCATGATGACATCAGAATGACTTATTTGTATTATATAAACTCCTGTTGTATGTTCACACATTGGAGAATGTTCGAGTGAGAGCTTGGCTTTTATGTTGTGTTTTTCCTCAGTCTATTGCAATAAACTGGGTTACCTTGCATTTGGCATACCACAATCACTCTGTGTTGTCTCTTTTTTGAAAAATACCAGTTAGAGGATGATTTGACTTTGTGACCCTGTTTTCATCTGGTAGCAGAGGACGGTTGAGGGCTGTGGATTTTGGATTCCATATGAGGAGAGCACACCCGCCTCGACCATCCAAGGAATATTCCCAGTACAAGCAGCAGCTGTGGGGTATAGTAATCCCTGGTATGACTACCCTGATGAGGAAGGTGATAATAATAGGAGAAGGGTGAAAGTGATAAAAGGAAAGGCGCCATTAGTGCAAATGGAGAATGAAGCATGGCACAGCTCAGATACACAGTTAAGGGATGAGGGAGAATATATAGGGCTACATAGCTTAGAAAAGTGGTTAAGAGCAACCAACGGAGAGCTCCGGAGAGTGAGAGGAATGCAGATAGATGGTCACAGGGCAAGAAGCGTACCCATAGGTAATAGAGATAATGGAGAGACTATGATGGAACCAGAGGAATGGGTACGAGGAAAAATCTTGTTATAACTCGATGGGAAAGGCACAGAAAATAGTTATGTGAAGGTAGTGGAGTATGAAGAAATGAAGGAAGCAGCCAGTGAGGAAGTCAGGAGGGAGACACAGGAAGAGATAGAGCAAAATTCACAAATGGAGAAAGAGAAAGATATGTTGCCAGAGATAATGGCCCTCATTACGATACTAGCGCTAAACCATGGCGCTATTAGCACCATGGTTGGTGCCGGTATCGTAACGAGTCCGCCAATGTACAATGGGGAATTACCACCCCATTCCAAGGTTGGCGGTGCGGTAATTCCCCATTGAACATTGGCCCTTTCCCATTCCCATTTTTGCCCCATAGGGCTCATTGGGACTGGGGAAGGCGGTAAATACGGTACCGCAAATTGTGGTACCGTACTTACCTCGAGAGTTTCTTTGCAGGTCCCTACTTTAACGGCTGGTCTAGACCAGCCGTTCAGGTCGGGTCCCGCAAAGGGACCTCGTAGTAAGGTGCTAAGTGTTTAACGGCGCCGCAGCCTTTTACGGCGCCGTTAAACACTTAGCGCCAGGGTCCTAATGAGGGCCAATGAGTGTAACATATATAGGGAGCCTGTTAAGGGAGTGAGTTTTGATCTCATTCTTAAGGATGACGAGAGTGGAGAAAGTGACAGGGAGACAGATTTGGTAGACATTGATGGTGGAGAGGGGGAGAAGAGGAAGCGCTAGCACCACAAATGGATTTCACAGGACCAGGCGTAGGAGAGATAGCAGATTTACTGGTGCCAACCTTATGCCTGTATCCACCCCACAGATCAGTTCTGCCCATAAATGAAGACAATAAATCACCATATTTCTTAAGAAACTTTCCAGAATGCCAGCAACACTGTGTAGCAGTGAACATTGTGACGTTGAAAAGGAGAACTCACGCCTCACCACCTTTGTGCAAATAAGGGGTAACACAATTCCCACTGCTCCACAAGGGATTAGGGCAACTACACTATACTCCATGGATTCAGACAGACAAAAACAACTTGATGGATAAGCTGCCATCACTGACAGCAGAGGCGGGCCGTTGGATCTACAAGCTAGAGCGAAAGACAGGTGTGACAGCATTAGCTATAGGTGACATGAAAAGCCAATTCGCATCCATATTGGGTGACTAGACAGAGGACGTGTGGAAGCGAGGAGGCTATTTTGCAAGGAGGGACGTGAGGTGGGTCTGTGGACGCAGAGCTGGTGCCTAGGTGCTGGCGAATCTTACTGATTTTGTCGATGAAGAAGATATTGAGGGCAGTGGATTTTTTGATGGGGTGTGATATGGCAGGGCTAGGTAGCGGGTTGACACACTGTTTGATTGCTTTGTTGTTGGCTTCTGCTATCATATTCTAATAGTAGGAGGCCTTGGCTGTGCTCATTAGTAGTCGGTGGGGTGCTCAGAGTTCCTTGAGGAGCACCAGGTTGGAGGCAGTCCTGGAGCAGCATCAGGTTTTCTCTTGTTTCTGATGACTCTTTTGCTGAGGTTGAGTTCTTGCGTGTACCAGGGTGCTGACAGCTTTGGTATGCAGGTACGTTGTTTCAGAGGCAAGTGTTGGTCGATGGAGACAGAGAGGGTGCCGTTGAGTGCTTCCAGTAGAGAGTCACAGTTTGGTTGTGGGTGTTCGGTCCAAGCAAGGTGTAGGTTGGCAAGGACTTCTCTGAGGGCTTCCACTGGGAAGTTCTTGAAACACCTGAAGGTGTATCTGCTGGGAGTGCTTGACTGGGTGGTGTGCAGGATGTTGAAAGGCACGGCTAGGTGGTCCAACCAGTGAAGCAGGAGAGGAGAGCTGTAGTGGAGGGAAGACAGTGCAGTGATGACTAGGTTGAGGATCTTACCCTTCTCATGAGTTGGGTCTTTGGTGTGTTGTGTGAGGCTGAGGGTGTCAAGAAGGCTGAGGAGAGCTTCCTTCATCAGCTTAGTGGCCTTGTTGCCTGAGAGGTTGAAGTCTCTTAGGAAGATGTTGTTTGCGTGCGTGAGAGACATGGTGGTGACAAGGTCGGTGAAGTCTCTGATGAAGGCAGTGTTGGGTTTTGGTGGTCTGTAGATGAGATGGAAGGTGACTGTGTCCATCGGGGAGAGTGGGAAGTGTCAGGAGACGACATCGAAGGGGCCAATATTGTTGATGTCAAGTCTGGTGCAGGGCCACTAGGTCTTGTGTATGACTGCAAGGCCACTCCTGTGTTGTTCGGCGGGTCTATGTGTTGGATGCTGTAGCCGTCAGAAACAAAAACATCTAGGATGTGGCTGGAGGTGGGGGGTCAGCCAGATCTCGGTGATGAGGATGGCATCAAGGTCATATGTAGTGATGAGGTTGGCGATGTCTGCTGCATGGGTGATAGCTGAGCGGATGTTGGTGAGCACCAACATCCGTGTTGTGGACGGTGAGAGGGTGTTGATGGGCTTGAAGCTGCCGTGGGGGATGTTGCTGCATTGCAGAGTCCATGCTTGAGAGAAGGGGCAATGTTGTTGACGTTGGCATGCCTAGTTATGGTGCGTAAGGCCTGTGGGAACAGACAGAGAAAACACATGTTGAGGCGTGCTTACCTGTTGTCTGAGCAGGGGTTCGGACCATGGGTCCACCTGGTTTGAACAGGTCTAAACAGATATTGCCCTTTTCTTCGTCTGCCCTTTACTCCAGATGCCCGATCGAGAGACAACCCTTGATTCTAGAGTTAGGAGCAGAAAGGAAGAGGCAGAAGAAGGTGGGTGGGGCTTAGGCCAGGTGACATAGATCCCCTTGCACCTGCTCACCAACTGCAAAGAAAAGAGGCTGGAAGGCTGCTTAGGTAGAGAAAAAGGGTGGGAAAACAGGAAGGCGCCAACAGTTTAAGGTTATTGACAGGTGGGCGTTGCTCACCAACTGCAGGGCTCCTACATCAGTCAGTAGTGCAAATGTATGCCATTTTGTCAATTATCTTCTTGGCTTCTACGTTGATACTCTTGATTGGATTGTGTACCAGTGGTTCATAACATTCTGGTGTACTAAGTTGAGTGTGGGTCATCTTGATATAGTCTGTTTTGTCCATGAAAAAAATGTTCTCGCCCTTGTCTGTTTCTTTTATTATAATACTAGATGGGGTACCTGGCGTTGCCCGTGTCCTGATCGAGTGGTGTCTCATCTGCCCTGGAGGATGTTGCTCTTGTCCTCTTGTTGGCATGTCTTGCTGCTGTTTGTTGTTGTGTTTCAGAAGCTCTTGATATTGATTTAAATATGTTTTAATAAACACTTTCGAACTATATATAGTAGTAATACATTTCAAAGGAATAACCAACTATCTATCTATTTTTGCTTTTATATAGCACCCCATCGCCCGTGGGCCTCAAGGCGCTCAGCACAACACTTTTCCAAATGTTGCCTCCTTCTAGTACCTACTGTAGTGAATCTGGGTGAACATCAGTAAATGAAGGTGTCTGTGGAGTGAAAATTTTGAATCCAATCATAAACTACAATCTTTCCCCAGACAAATGAGGAATCCATGCAAAATTTGGTAGCAGTGGGTTCAACAGTGTGGATTTACATAGCCGGACGAACATACACACACATCCAAAAATGTTTTGGGATATAAGATTTTGCATCCAAACATAGACTATGATCTTGCCCCAGACAAAAGAGGAATTCATGCAAAATTTGGTAGATGTGGGTTAAACGGTTTGGATTTGTATAGCCGGACAAACATACCCACATACATACATTCAGCTTTATATATAAAGATGATCCTCATTCTTGAGTTTGTCAAGAGTTTTTCTCTCCATTGGCCTGAGATTTTGATGTATCTTCCTTCGGTTTTTCTTCATTATGTCTTCCATTCTGTGGAAGTCCATTGTCACAGCTTTCTGGAAGATGTCGATTGCATTGTCTCCCTGCATATTTAGGGTGAATTTTGACTTCTTTCTTAGTTCCTTGATTGTTATAGATTGTTCTTTTATTTGTAGGTGGTGTATGAGTTCCTTTTTTGAGATGTTTCCAGTGTCCACCTTGCCACCAAGGCTTAGTAGTAGGTGAGGGTGATTCAGTTCTTCTATTGTGGTTTCAATCAGTGGTGGTTTAGTATTCGCTGGTCGCTTCCATGGTATCTGAGTGGCAAAGAATTTCTTGAGTCTTAATTTCTGTGTGTATTTAAACAGATCTATGTGGGCGTCCGTATTGTTCATAGTACTGGGTGGTGCAAACGAAAGCCCTTTGTTGAGCATATTTTCTTCTGTCTCAGTGAGTGCATAGTTCAAAAGGTTCCATACTAGACTTGCAGATTTGGTCCGGTTGCTGCATCTAGAATCGGGATCTTGTGAACCACCACCACACATGCGAGTAAACCACAACCCGCATTTGCTAATATGCAACACTGTAGAGTTCTAACGTACTTACCTCCTCTTCCCCCTCACAGACTTTTCAACCAGTCAGGATTGTGGATTATCGACGTGATTAACTATCGGGGCACCTCCCCAGCACACCGCAAGTCTTATTTACTAGTCTCTCTACAACTTCTTTTGGTAATCCCATGCCTCCTTTCCAGTCCAGACCATCTGTCTGCCCCCATCCCAGGGAGACTCCAATCTAACACAATTAAAGTTTTCCACTCCCCTCTCTAGCTTCCCTCCCCACTCTCTCACTCCTTATGCCCTGTTTTACATGTATGCCTTTATGTTTGATCACCTTGTCATATTACACATATATCTGGCTCACACAACTCACTCACCATTTCTTAAACACACATTGCAATTGTAATGTATGTATGACCCTTGAATTTGACAACTCCTATGGGGCAACACACAATCAGGTGAAACATTCAATGTTGATTGTAACTACTGTGAATAATTAGCCTTGAAAATGACGCCTGAAGTCAAAATACGTGTCAGCAACACTAATAAACAACTTGTTACACTCCTAAAAACCGAGATCTCGTACGTATTTTTAAAGAGAAACTAATCTCATTCTCACTGCCGAACCTGGCGGGAATGTGAAGGGTCCCAACTCCCCATTCCACTATAGGTACATGATTCACCCAATCACTAGCAGAGGAAAGAATGCCTTTAGTCAAAGCTTCCTTTACTGTCCCCATAGCTCTCTCTACGACACCATTAGCTAGTGTGGAAAACGGGTTAGAGAAATACAGAGTACAACCCCAGCTTGACAGGGCCACTCTCAAAGTGCCAGCTTTGAGTAATGTTGGTGCTGTCATAGCTACTAAGGCTAGCAAATCCTTTTTGACCTCCTTACAATCAGCTTTCTTCTGAAGAATTAGCCAAGTAAATCACCACCACAGTAAACCCCTGCCTAAAGTCTCCTCCCAGGTGGCCAGGGAAAGGCAGACACTTTCAGACCCTGACTTTGGGGGTGGTATTCTGCAGGAGCATCATCTTGGAGGAGAAAGGGCCCAGTGCCTGTTAACTAACATTTTTCCCTCACCTCTAACCTGCCTCTGTCCCTCACTTCTTCTGCCTACACTCTAACACTTCACCCATCATGGTCACATGCCGAGCATAGCTGGCTGCATCGCCTACCTGCACTTAAAGATGTCCAGTGTTGGTTATCTTTAATCTGTGTATGCCCACTTATGTAATGTCCCCGGTGACTGTTCCATTTACTCCCCTCCACAACCTGATCAGAATTTCCCTCAAACTCACCCCATTGTAGGAAGCTCGCTGCTTCCCTTCAAATCTGATTTCTTATCTATTGTACGTTCTTTTGTGATCAAAAGAGAAGTATGACTCCTCTATATAAATTAAATAAATAAATAATTAAGAGCTTAACACACAGGAGATACAACTCATCCCCTTTCCTTATAACATGCAATTCTACAATGCATACTTTCTTCCCTAATTTCAAACTACATACAATATTCAGCATGCACAACCTAACCATCCCGCTTTCTCACTCATACTACACCATCCATATGTAAACACACCGATCCCACATCTAGTAACTCTATGGGCCCCATTACACGGTAGGCGGTAAGATACCGCCTTTACCGGCATGGTGCTAACAATGTGTCTGCGTAGGAAAGAGGCCGCTAATTGCGAGCTATCACGAGTACGCGAGCACAAGCTTAGCGCCATGCCGGTAATGACCCTACCGCCATGCCGGTAAAGACCCCGAAAAGACCCTTTGCGCCACAGATGAAAGCGCTGATAGCACTTCCGACCTCCTGCAACACGGCAAACAGCGGTGACCGCTATTACAGGTCACCTTAAATAAGCGGAACCGGAAGTAGAGTCATCGCACAGGAACGGGAAAGAGCACAGCGGCCATCTTTAAAAACACAATCCATTGCCATCCTCTGCCCCCAGGACCTGCATCCACACCAGTGCCATACAAAACCATCCAAGATCCCCTGACAATGCCCAAGCCAATCAAAAAAGGAGCGGATCGGCAGCAGAAGGAGAAATTCACCAATGAGGAGCTCATCATGCTCACGGACACGGTTGCCACTAACGCGGAGGTGGTGTTCGCAAATGATATGCGGCGTGAGACCCTAACAAAAAAAAAGGCCATCTGGGCAGAGGTGGCCCAGAAAGTCAGTGCGGTGGGCACCACCACCCGCACTGTGAAACATTGCAGGAAGCGGTGGGATGATCTCCCCTCCGTGTCCGCAGCATACTGGCTGCCAATCGGAACCTGGCCCTGGCCACAGGAGGTGGTAGAGATTCACCCATCAAACTGAGGGAGTGGAGGAGACCTGCGCAAGCACCATAGGTGTTGAATCCATAGCGGGAGTTGGCGAAATGGAGCGTGGTGCGCCCACAACGTCAGAAGGAGGTGAGTGTCCACAAAAAACACTGCACTGTGAAAGGTGAGGTACCCCACCCCCCCAAATGTGAGCCCTAAATCAGCTCATGGATGTGGCCACAAACATACATGCACACAACCCTGCCCATGTGAGGGTCACATCCCAACACACACACATGCACGCATCACCACAGACACGTGCCACCCAGACCCATGCATGAATAACCCACCCAATAGTCCTACGACCTGAATGCCCACCAATGAAGTCCCAATGCAAAGAACAGCATGATGAACAACATCTGCATGAAGCACATTGACCCATCACCAATGCCATCCCTCTCTTTGTCCCCCACAGGCTCACAGAGCGATGAGCAGGACACTGCGACACAAGCTCCCCCTGCCAAGAAACAAGCCAGGGCAAAGGAGTCAGGGAACATCGCCAGCACATCGAGGGGCACAGGGAGGAGTGCACTCCTGCAGAGGGCCAAGCACAGCAAGCCACCCACCTCACCAAGACGTGAACCTACGGCAGAAACAATTGTTGCACCCCCTCCAGTGATCCCCCCAACGCACGAACCACCCAGAGAAGGGCCACTGCCTGCTGCCAACAGTTCCATTGGCGAGGCATCAGCCACCGCACCGCTGTCCGATGTGGAGGACACCTGTGACTTGGCCATGCAAGAGCACACCCCAAGCCCCCAACAATCAAAAGAACCAAGCCCACGGCCAACATCACAATCCAGCAGCCATGCCCAGTCTGGTGATGAAATCGTGGCAGGGTGCTGGAGCCCACCGGTGTCCTCACCTGATGCTCTATCCATAGAACAAGGTGCGGCACCCACCCCACGAGCAAGACACAGTGGCCATGACATGGCCATCATCAGACAGCGGCAGGAGGACATAACAGTGCTGGTTGGCCAGCATGTTGATGAGGCAGCACGTTTGAGGGAGGAGTGCAGGTAGAATGCAAGGGAGATAAGACAGGGCATGGAAGCCTGCACCAACAGGCTCTGTGAGGAGATGGCACTAGTGAGGCAGGTCCTCACCCGCATAGCTGACACTATGGACAGACAGTACCCCCCACCACCACAAGAACAACCATGCACCTCCTCCTCTGGCAGCTAAAGGCAGACGAGCCCCTGGCGCCGGTCCTTGCGATCTATGCAGCGCACACCCTTCCAACCCCCTATTGGTGGTGGTGGGGATGGGAACTAGGGCCAGCCCGATGTAGCTGACACATGTACAGTAAGACAGCAACGTTGTACTAGCCATACATGGGGTTGTTGTGGGGGGTGGGGGAAAGGGTGTTGTGGGAGTGTTGTGGGGGGTGGGGGGAAAGGGGGTTGTGGGAGTGTTGTGGGGGGTGGGGAGAAAGGGTGTTGTGGGAGTGTTGTGGGGGGTGGTGGGAAAGGGTGTTTTGGGAGTATTGTGGGGGGTGGGGGGAAAGGGTGTTGTGGGAGTGTTGTGGGGGAGGGGGGAAAGGGTGTTTGCGTAGTTGGGTCCATGCACTTCTTTACCTCATAATATATTAAACACACTGGTGACAAGTTAAAACACAGGCTTCATTGAGTATGTGAGCTTTATTGGGGGACAGGGCCCAGTGTGCGCTTCACCACAGAACCCAGTGGACAAATACCCCCATCCATTCAACAGAGTAGGACCATGTGATTCAGAATATTTGGTTGATCAGATGCTGACGCACATCGCGTCCCTCCTGGGCATCACCTCCTGCATGACCTGCAGCCCCATCTCCTCCCTCCTCATCCCCCTCCTCATCCCCATCATCAGCCTCATCAGGTGGTTGCATTTCAATGTCAGGGGGCATTGGCACATTCCGTCTGATACACATATTGTGCAGCATGACACATGCCATGGTGATCTTGGCCACCTTCTCATGGCCGTACAGGAGTGCCCCACCTGACCTGCTGAGGCACCGGAACCTTATGGGGTAAGGAGCCACCTCCTCAGGGGATAGCCAGCATCACCTGCATGGGTGCAACACTGGGGACGTGTTACTGTTCACATCAAGTGCAAGCTGTACATATCACACAAATCAACTTTGCATTGTGATTGGCATCCAGGAATCCCAGCATGCATGGAGACGATCTGTGTAACTGCAATGTGAGAAGGTGAGCTAGTCCTTGCAAGTGGACATGCACCATGCATGCCTCCGGCAGTTATTGCCATGTCTTGGGTGAGGTCAGGTCTTAAGTGTTCCTGGGCCCAGGCAACGTTTGTACCACACTGCTAGTGTACTGCCATTCTGAAATCAATGTCACCATGCTGTGAAGCGGCACTTCAGTAGTGGTGTACGGGTGTGGTTCAGTACAATGGCTACAGGTGATCCCTTTGCATGCACTCAAGGGCGCATATCTGTTGTGATGTTGTTCAGCGCACATTTCCATTTGGCATATTGGCTCCATGTTGCTGATTTTTGTCATATGGGGTATGGTGATGTGCAATGTGCATGTGGATAGATGTGTCATTTTTGGCATATTGGATTAATTTCAATGTTGTGCAGCTTCAAAATTGCATGTGGTTTTGTTTCCGGTCCATTGTGGCCTGCCTTGGTGGACATTGGCGTACATTTGTATGTCTATTTATTCTACGGATGACAGTCCACACCCAGTTGGAGTATGCATCTCTTCTCCCCCCCAATCACACCCAATTGGAGTATGCATCTCTTCCCCCCATCGCACCCAGTTGGAGTATGCATCTCTTCCCCCCCAATCACACCCAGTTGGAGTTTGCATCTCTTCCCCCCACCCCCCAATCACACCCAGTTGGAGTATGCATCTCTTCCCCCCACCCCCCAATCACACCCAGTTGGAGTATGCATCTCTTCCCCCCCAATCACACCCAGTTGGAGTATGCATCTCCCCCCCCTCAATCACACCCAGCTGGAGTATGCATCGCCCCCCCCACCCCCCAATCACACCCAGTTGGAGTATGCATTTCTTCCCCCCAATCACACCCAGTTGGAGTATGCATCCCCCCCCCAATCACACCCAGTTGGAGTATGCATCTCTTCACCCCCCAATCACAGCCAGTTGGAGTATGCATCTCTTCCCCCGCCAATCACACCCCACATCACACTGCCTTGTGCTTGCCCTGCTACTCACCAAGTAGCCACAAACGTTGTCCAGCATGTCGCTCCATGTAGCGTGGTATCGTTGAGTTCCGCAGGACCATTGAATCATGGGTTGATCCGGGTTATCGGGCACAACAATGTGTGATTATCTTGGTTGAGTCACATACTATTTGGACATTGATGGAGTGGTATTGCTTTCTGTTTCGGTAGACTGCTTCATTGTGATGTGGGACCACCAATTCCACATGGGTACAGTCGATGGCCCCGATGCAACTTGGGATGTCTGCCAGTGAATAGAAGCCAAATTTGGTGTTGGAGATCTCCTGGGCAGTCCGTGGCAGGGATATGTGTTCACTTGTGTGCTTCGGGAGGGCATCGAGCACCTGGGTCAGCGTGCGTGAGATTACTGGTTGTGAAATGCCATGCATCTGCCCTACCGTATGCTGGTAGGTGCCTGTGGTCAGGAAGTGGAGCACAGTTACCACCTTCAGTAGAGAGGGGATGGCAGTACGGATGTCTATGAGGCTCACAATGTTGTCATGTATCATGTCCACGATGCTGGTGATGGTATCCCAGTCCAGACGGTACAGGGTGTGTATCTGCTCAGGGGTTAGGTTGAATGGACTGGCTCAAATCCTGGGGATTGGTGGCTGCCTCTGTGGTATTACTAGGTGCACTTGTGGGGCTTGCTGGGCCTGTCTCGCCCTCCTCCTCCTCCTCCTGCGTCTCCTCTGTGCTGCCTGTTGTTGTTGGTGCTGCAATGCAATCATGTCCTCCAGCCCATGTAATGCTGCTAGTATTGGAACCATCTTGGTGTGGGAAGGTATGTGGGAAGGGGTGTGGTGTGCTCCTTTTGTGCTGCTCCAGTCTCCATTGCCTCCACCTGTGCTGATTGTCGCCACCTGTGGCAGGTGGGAACACTGCTCATGTCTCTTAACGGGTGGTTTGCGATGCCAGTATTTCCGCCATGCCGGTATGGGCTCTTTGGGCCAAATCCATGCCGATATTAGCATGTCCGCATGGCTTGTGATGGTCTGCTATTAGCGCCATGCCGCTATTTCCGATATGAGGGGTCCCATGCCCGCGGAGTAGCCACTATTAGTGACACCGTTCTTAGCTGTGCCGCTAATAGCGGTTATCCGGGTCGTGATTGGCAAGGGAATTTAGCAATACCGGTAATCCCTTACCAGTATCGTTATTCCCTTACCGCCATCCGTGTAATGAGGCCCTATACCTTTACCACTCTTCTCATGTTCCACACTTGCCCATTCTCACTGTGCCATTCATAGCTCGCCTAATCCTCACCTGAGGGCCATACCTGTCTTCCTTCTTATATTTCAGTTTCCCCAACCTCACACTCACCACATTTCCTCTCTCAATCACAGCTTTCTTGACACATTTCATTTGGACGTACCTTCCCTTAGCCTTCTCTTTCATATGCATCTCCATATCCCCTATCTCGCTCCTACTCATACCCTTCGTGCAGGACCTATTTAGTCAAGGAGGACACACGCATTCTGGTATGTGGCACATAATGAAACTCCTTAACTCTTTCACACATCTCTTTTTTCCATGTCTTTCCACTCCCTTTGCCACCCGCACACCATCCATCACACACCGATTTACTCCTTCCACAACCCCATTTATTTGTGAATGATATAACGCTATGTGTTGTGTTATATCCCATGTCTCTCCAAAACACTGTCATACCCTCTCCTGTGAATTGGGGACCATTTTCAGTTAAAATGCTGCTCTGAATCCCTCCCTCGCAAATATATCACTCAGCAATTTCTCAATTCGGACAACCGTAGTCTCCCTCACCACTTTCACTTCAACCAATCTGGAAAATAAATCCACAAAATGAACACAGTACAAGACCGGCCTCTTGTGGCTCCCAGAATGTCCATCACAAGATCTTCCCACAGGGGGCAGTGGCTAAGGGGCCACCGAAGATGGCCACTTAAGTTAGCCACTCTGAATACCCGCTGGGTAATGGGCGCTGATATGAAGCAATGCTACTGAGGTGATAACTGTTAGCCAGCCCACATCGTTGTGTGGGTGGACCGCCTTTGCGGTCCAAGCGTACAGGACGCTACGCTGCGCTCGGGCATTGGAGGGGGCGCGATCCAGGGATTACGGCAGTTGCCACCTTATGTTCAATAAAGCAGGTTGTACTACTGAGTAGCTCCGCGTCTGGTCTTTTCACGCGCGAGCGCTCCGGGCCTGTGAGGCCTCAACAATGGCGACGAGGGGAAAACTCTCGCTTTCATAACAGCGGGGACTGCTGCTGGGGCAGTAAAGCGCATCGGCGCACCCCGATGCAAGGAAGGCACCCGGCAACGCACCGCGGCCCACACGGCTCAGTCATATTGCCTTTGTAAACGCCTCCAGGGAAAGCGCCACATCCTGACGTCACATGCGCACCTCCTTAGACGCGTGCCAGGTCCCGAGATTGTCCCGTCGCACGCAGGCGTGAGGATCCTGCAAGACAACCATCATACATACACGCTCGAGGAAGCCCTGCTACGGTTCCTCGGCAAGGAATTAGCGGACACAACAAAATTCCAAGAAGGTCTTTACCCTCACATTGTGAATATCTAGCGGGGCACACTGAGGCCAAGCAGATACACGTGTTATAGTTGTTTCAGCAGTACACTGCCTCGGCCACAATAACAAAAGGGCCCCAGGCCCAAGACAGTGTGACTATTTCAGAAATAACTTCCTACGGCCAGAACACCCATAAAGGCCCCGTTATCAGTACAAATTCCCAAGGCCGGAACATCCAAAAGGGCCCCAATTTCCAGTGAAACCGCTCAGTTTACTGCGCAGACATGTCAGACCCAGCGCTTTCGACTGCATCATCCTCAGGAGGGGCCGACAACCCTCAAGGAGTCGACATACTACAACCACAAGCCACTGGTGGATCATCGCAAGTGATGCACATGCCCAGCCCGTTTGAGTTACGAGACACCTCAAACCTAGGACCGCGCTAGACCACATGGCTACGGGACTTCAAATTTTATGCAGGAGCCATCGGGCTAACTGATGATGACAGACTCAAAAACACACTTTTCATGGCAGTAGGATCGGCGGTAAGAGACATCGCAGGTGAACTGTTGAACGTGGACACTATAACATACCAGGAAGTTGATGTTAAGCTGTCGGAATACTTCGCCCCGCACACAAATGTTGATTATGAACGCCACATTTTCCACATGACAAGACAAGAAAAAGGGGAATGCATCGACAATTTTGTCATGCGTCTCTGCATTAAGCTCAAACATTGTGAATTCCACAAATATTTGAATGAAGAGGCGCTCAGATCGCAAGTCATCGCCGGCTGTCTTTCTCAACCATTCCAGAAACAACTGCTGCAGAAACAGAGATCTCTCGAGGAAATCCTAGCACTGGCCCGCATGGGGGCCGCAGTAGGCTCTCAATTAGACAACTTGGGAAAAGTCTCTATTCAACAGCACGGGGAACACGTTGACACAGTAAACAAATTGTATGCAAACCCTCCCCAAGGAAACAAACGCCCCGACGCCACATGCTATAAGTGCGGCTATGAATACCCACACACGGGAGACTGCCCGGCGCTAGGACAACAGTGCGATGCTTGCGGGGGCATGGACCACTACAGGGCCATGGGCAAAAACGCACCAGGACGATCCCCGTACAGACATCAACCCCAAGACAGGCAACGATACTCCCGCCGAAGCCCTACGAGAACAAGAGGAGACTCTGACGGCCCAGTTCACAAGAGGGAGGAAAAGGACCGGAAAATCACCCATTCGCGCGAAGAGAGACGACCTCAGGAAGAAGCGAGATGCCCACAAAGAAGACGTTTCATTAGATACATCGAAATGCGGTCCCCTACCAGCAGCGAGTCCCCCTCGTCAGACGAGGATCAGAGGAAAAAGGGATATGTGTGGGCCCTCAACGACAACACCGCGGCCACGCAACACAGTCCCACCCTCATCTTACACGTAAACAACACCCCGATGAAGTTTCTAATAGACACAGGAGCGACAGTTAATATTATCAGTGAACAAGAACTCAAGTCGCTCACGCCGATGCCAAAAATAAAACCAGCCACGGTGGACATATATCCGTACGGGGCCACAACACCCCTGCCCTGTATAGGCACAATCACAGCATGGTGCACTCATAAAGAACACTCAGCCAAGATTCCTTTGCACATTTTGAAAACTGAAGCCAATAGCGGATGCATACTGAGTTTTCGCACGGCAGTGGACATGGGCCTCGTACACATTATGTACCAACTGATGGCCCACAAGTACTTTTCCAAACCAGACTCCATTGAACAATCATTCCCAAATCTCTTCCGAGGACTTGGAAAACTAAAAGGGAGAAAAGTCTGTCTCCACATCAACCCACTCATAAAACCAGTCAAACCAGTGGCAGAGCACTATCGAGGCATTCCCATCAATATACAAAGGCAGGTGGAGGACGAGCTGGACAAATTGATCAAAATGAACGTCATCGAACCAGTCTCTGGCCCCACGCCCTGGGTGTCGCCCATTGTCCCGGTTCCCAAGAAGTCTCCGGACGGATCCATCCGTCTGTGCGTTGACATGCACAGGGCCAATGTGGCCATTGAAAGGGAAAGGCATCAGGTGCCACGAATCATGAACATGATTCACCTTCTTCATGGGGCAAATATTTTCTCAAAACTAGACTTAACAAAAGGCTATCATCAGATTGAAATTTCCCCAGAATCTCGATATATCACTACTTTCGTCACCCACCTCAGCCTTTTTCAATATAAATGACTCCGTTTCGGCATCTCATCGGCCGCCGAGGTATTCCAAGAAGAAATACACAAAGTGATCCGCCACCTTCCGAACTGTCTGAACTACTCAGATGATGTGCTGGTTTATGGAAAAATGCAGGAAGAGCACGACCTGGCACTACACAGAGTGTGCCAAGCCCTTCAAGATGCGGGACTTACCCTCAACAAGACAAAATGTGAATTCTCAAAGGGGTCATTAAGATTCTTCGGTCACATCTTTTCAGAAAACGGGATGAGACCGGACCCTGAAAAGGTTAAGGCACTCAACTCAGCCACACCACCTGAAAACGTTGCTGACCTACGCTCATTTCTAGGTCTTGCCAGCTATTGTGCAAGATATCTGAAGGACTACGCGACTGTGAGCAACCCCCTGCGACTACTCACGTGCAAAGACACACCGTTCATCTGGTCTTTAGAATGCCAGAAGGCTTTTGAAACTATCCGGAATGCTATCTCACAAGCTGGCGACATGGCGTATTTCGATGCCCGTCAGGACACCAAAGTCATTGTTGACGCCAGCCCGGTAGGACTGGACGCCATACTCACTCAAAAGGACCCTACAGATTCATACAACACATACGTAGTGGCATACGCTAGCAGGAGTCTCACAGCCACAGAGCGGGCATACTCACAGGTGGAAAAAGAAAGTTTGGCGGTAGTATGGGCCTGTGAGTATTTTCATCTATTCCTGTTTGGCAAGGAGTTCACAATTATCACGGACCATCAGGCACTGCTTACCATATATGGCGACCCAAAGGCCAGAATGCCGCCAAGGATCGCCTGGTGGGGCCTACGCCTACAGGATTATAAATTCACAGTGCAACATCACCCAGGGAAGGACGAGAATCCGGCGGATTACCTGTCTCGTCATCAAGTGGCCTCCGCAGAGACACGACCTTCCATCGCAGATGCCTATATAAATTACGTGGTTCACCACCTCCAACCGCTGCCAGTGGGATGGACAGAGCTCACCACTCAATCTGAATGTGATCCAGCCCTTCGCATCGTTCGACACTGTCTCCAGAACAACAAAAAGATGCTCATGAGATAACAAGCAAAATCAGAGGCAGGAACCACTCAAGAAGACGTCAAATGGCTTGATCAAGTGAGAGACGAGTTGACGATAGTGGACGACTACGTCTTACTAAAAGGATGCAAAGTGGTCATTCCGAGAACCCTCAGGGACAAAACGGTACACCTAGCACATGAAGGTCACCGGGGAGTGGTCGCGACGAAACGCCTGCTCAGGCAGAAAGTGTGGTTCCCACACCTGGACAGACTGGTAGAAAACGTAGTAGGGGGGTGCCACGTCTGTGCACAAGTATCACCACCACCACATCCGAACCCTTTGCAAACATCGCCCCTACCAAAACCAGTGTGGGAAGAACTCACCGTAGACCTATTTGGACCACTGAGCGATGGCACACATGTAATAGTACTCATGGATGAGCACTCAAGATTCCCAGACGCACAAATAGTGGAAAGCAGCTCAACGTCAAGCATCATCCCAGCACTTGACCGAATGTTGTCCACATATGGAATTCCCAAGATCATCAAGTTGGATAACTGCCCCTCATTTATAAGCCATGACTTCCAGAACTTTGCCAAATACATGGGTTTCCAACATCGTAAGATAACCCCACGCTGGCCACAGGCAAATGGCATGATTGAAAGATTCATGGCCAGCATCAAGAGAACCCTTCAAATTGCTCATGTGCAAAACAAACCATTTGAGCAGGCTCTACATCAATTGCTCAGAGAGTATAGGCACACCCCACATACCACAACAGGAATATGCCCTGCGGACCTTATGTTCAGGAGACCAATCATAACAAGGCTACCAGAAGACCCCCGGCCACGAGAACCTCTGGCACTTGAGCAGGAGGCAAGGGCGAATGACGACGAAAGGAAAGCGAAAATGAAAGAAGTCACCGATCGCAAAAGACAAGCTCGTGAAAAACCCATACAGCTGGGAGACGAGGTCTGGTTCCGGCAACCAAAGACTCGCAAAGAAGAAGCTACGTATGCCCCCACCCGGTTAGTGGTAACACAAAAAAAAGGCACAATGGTGACGGCTCAGAGACAGGACAGCTCAACAGTGACCCGGAACATATCACATTTCAAGCGAGTGGCATCTAATGGGGGTGAAGAATGGGAAAGAAACAGAGACAATGAAGAAGACAGAACCAGGGATGAGCCTTACATGGGTTTTGGGGAAGAGTCAGAGGGTGAACGAAATACCATGACGCAGACCATCGAGGAGGCAACTCCAAGCAGGACAAGGCGACCACAACGGAGTCGTATGAAACCACTACGCCTCATAGAAGAAATGGGGTAAGAAGTGAGAATGGACTCATACGTTAAAAAGGGGGGAGATGCTAGCCAGCCCACATCGTTGTGTGGGTGGACCGCTGTTGCTGTCTAAGCGTAAGGACGCTACGCTGCGCTGGGGCGTGGGAGGGGGCAGGATCCATGGATTACGGCAGTTGCCGCCTTATGTTCAATAAAGCAGGTTGTACTACTGAGTGGCTCTGCGTCTGGTCTTTTCACGTGCGAGCCCTCTGGGCCTGTGAGGCCTCAACAATAACCGAGAGAGGATTGTCCCTAGCAGCGACAGAGCGAGTCCTGTGGGGTGGCAGCAATGGGGAGACTACTGTCTGACAGCCTTTGCACCCCATGACCCCTGCTGCCCAGTGGCCGAGGCAACGGCCCATGATAGGAATGCTGCATGCTGATGAAGCACCCAAGAGGAGGTAGGACAAGGGGCACTGCCTTCTTTCACTGAGCGTTGCACCATGTAGGTGACCTTTTGACATGGCGCAGCGCGGCTCTGCCCTTTCCCGGGCCTAACTCACCTCACGCTCCGGGACGAGCTCTGAGAGGGAGAACGACTCGCAGGAGATCAGAAACGAGGGCACCCATCTAGAGCAAACCGTGGGAGGACCACAGACCTCATTTCACCCAGCAGGCTCCTACGAACTGAAATGTCAGGCATTGCAGTGCACAGGGTGATCTACCCCATTGATCTGTAAGCAGGACGTGGCAGAGCCGGCTTCGGTGTCCTGACGCCAAGACACCATCAACATCTTGCCTCCACTGGTGTGCGACATTACACTGAAAGTCGACTATGGTGTATGAAAGCAGGGGCTCCATAGTGGCTTCAAGAACAGATCCAGTTCATGAGCACCTCACTTGCACCATTCCGAAGTGACCATTGGCAGTCATTTTAAAGTGAATCCTCACTGACTTGAGCGGGTAACGCTAGCACCTCTTCACCAGTGAAGACAGAGTGGGTGAGCAGAAAGACCCCTGGGGGATCCCACCGCTGCCCACTAACGGTTCCTCTACCTGGCTGGTCATTAGAAGGCTCAGCAGAGCATAGCACTCCTCTGTAAAGTGCAGTGCGTGGACCCACATTAGTTCATCGAGACCAGTGGATCCAGCAAAGTGAAAGGGTTGTGCAGGGTTCACAGTCAGCACCTGCAGCCTACGAACGAAGAGGTGTGCATTACCATATTTTGGAGCCGACAGGGAGTACCCCCCGAGATGACAGCCAAAGACGCAGGAGGATCTCTATTGAAGGAATCCACATAGTGGATGTTGCAATGCAGATTGAAGTGTCGAGGTACGCAAGTCCAGACGCTGAACACCCTCAGGGCCACCTCAGAACAGTCTACACTTGTGAAGCAAATTCACAAAAATGACTGAGAAATTGTCCAGGACAAAAGACGCAATGGAGGGTACAGCGCAGACCTGGAATCTCCAAGGCAGACCTCGTTCACTGTTTTCGTAGTGTTAAAGCCGATCTGCAGGAAGTGCTCACGCAAACCATACGAGTGGAAGTGAAAGTCAGCATCGGTAAAATCAAAAAGCTGATTGCAGACCTGGTTCAAGACACTAAGCAGCTCAATATGTGAGTGGAAAACGCAGAAACGCCTGTGCACTCTCTGCAGGAAGACATCCTTCAACTACAGGGAGAGCTTGCGAGCACCACACAAGGCATGCTGCTTCTTGTGACAACTATAGAAGACCTGGAAAATAGACACCATTGAGAGAATCATTGCATTTGAGGTGCCCCGAGAGAGAGTGGAAGGGTCTGACCTTCACAGCTGGGTGCAACAAGTCTTTCAAACCATAGTCCCAGAGCAGGCTGCAGTGGGTATTACCTTGGACCGAATACACAGAGTGGGGCCTCTGAGAAGCACCCCGAAAACCCAGCCGAGAGACATTATCATGAAATTCCACTCATATGGGATGAAAGAGGAGATCTTGCGAGCTTCAAGTAAGATGGGCACCATAACTTACCAAGGACTGTCTGTACTCATATTCCAAAACATAGCGGCTCTCACTTACAGAAGAGGCAGGCCTTTCGACAGGTCACAGGCAAGCTGCAGAAGGAGGGTATCAAATACAGATGGATATTCCCATTTGCGCTGTTATTTACCTGGAATGACCAAGAAACAAGAGGCACAACCCTTGTTGAGGCAGCCCAGATACTAGGTCTGCAACTACGAGTCAACGAGAATGAGATGAGAGTAAAGCAATGGTCCAGAATCCTCCCATGCAGAATAGAACAAGGCCTGCTTGGAGTTGGAGGAGAGCAGGGATCACAGCTATGACATTTTTACAATTTCCAGAAGCCTACCTGGTGCATGGCTACATGAGGCCTCTGACAGCTGAGACAGCATCCTTCCCCTGGAAGCAGCAGGTTGAGGGTCTTAGGTCTATCCAATGACAAAGTGTTCTCAAATATGGAAGAGGGTTGAACTCCTCAATTTCTCGCCTCTATTTCTGTTTGGGGGAAGTGGGAAGGGGAAAATGGGGGAGGGTGGAAGGGGGGAATTGTTCACAGCCGCAACACCAATCCACATGGCAGACCATCTCAATCTGACATTTGACCCACATTGGGATGTTTCTAGAGGCACATACATGGGCACAATACAGCTATCTAAGGCACTAATTAGAGGCTTAGAGGAGGCTGGGTTGGCAGACAGGTGGAGAAACTTGAACCCCACCGGGTGTGACTTCCCATTTTATTCACACATACACAGGGTATACTCCAGGCTAGATGATATCATGGTAGGACTGAGCCACCCAGCGAAAGTAAAGGCCACAGAGATAGGCACTATCACATTCTCAGACCATGCCCCAGTCACTATCGCATGGGACGAGGAAATGTAAAACCTCTTACTGAAGGCTGAATACCACCCTACTTCATGATACGGTTTTCAGACAAGAGATTGGCAAAGAAATTGTACGTTTCTTTCTAGAGAATGCCCAGGGAGAACTAGGGAGGAATCTCAGTGGGAAGCTTTCAAAGCCTGCATTAGGGGTGTAATTATCTCAAAAGGGGTGGGGTTCCGAAGAACATGAGCGGTAGATTTGGAGAAACTGTTAGGGCAGCTAAAAGAACTTGAAGGCCAATATAGGGATTCTGGCTCGTGAAAAATCTATAGGAAGCTGCAAACTGTGAGGAGCCAAGTTAATTTAATTGATGGGAAACGACGCAATTTGCCCTCCTAAAAACCAAACCGCTATATTATGAGCAGGGCAACAAGGCGAGCAAACTGTTAGCATGGAAAATAAAAACTCGGGCTAAAAAGAGGATGGTGAGCGAAGAACGGGCCTCTAACGGGTGCTACATCACCGCTGAACGGGAGAAGGGCAAGGTTTTCTATCAGTTCTATACAGAGCTATACGGATTAGACTCACCTAGACCCGAAATGATTGAAACCTTCTTGGGCAAATGCAAGCTACTGAGGCTAACGACAGACAAAGGGGAGAGGTTTGATGGGGATCGCACAAAAGAAGAGCTATTGACAGCTATAAGCTCCTTCAAAGTGCACAAAGCACCGGGACCAGACGGGTTTGCCCCTGAGTTTTATAAAGCCTAATCCAGTGTGCTCTTCGGTCCACTCCACGTGTTATCCAACACGATTTGGAAGAATGGCCTTGTCCCTAACTCGATGGAAGAAGCAAAAGTCTCAGTGATTTTGAAGGAGCGCAAGGACCCATGTCTATGTTCGTCATACCACCCTATAGCGGTGCTAAACACTAATAGGAAAATATATGCAAAGATACTTGTGGCCAGGCTTGACTTGATTCTCCCCTCATTGGTGACACCAGACAAATCTGGCTTTGTTGTAGTGAGACAAGCGGCAGATAACAGTAGAAGGGTCACAAATCTCATTAACATTGCACACAAGAACATTTTCCCGACTATGTTGATAGCCTTAGATGCAGAGAAGGCCTTTAACTGGGTGGAATGGGGTTATTTAGGTGCCGTGCTACATACATTCGGCATAGGTGAGCAATTCACTAATGGGGTGTTCACGTTATACAACAATTCAAAAGGTAGGCTAGCAATCAATGGTAAATTAACTCCTTTCGAGTAGGCAGGGGCACATTTTGTCCTCTCTGTGGAACCACTAGCAGAGTTGTTCAGAAGGGAGAAAGGAATCCATGGCCTCAGTTATGAAGGGACTGAACACAAAATCATGCTGTACGTAGACGATATTCTTCTAATGCTGTCCAAGCCAGAAGTATAACTCCCACCAGCACTTGAACTTCTAGAAAATGATAAGGCAGTCTCAGGGTTTAAAATTAAACTTGACCAATGCGAGGCACTAAACTTATCCCTGGAACACGACAGTCTGCAGAGACCACTTGGCATCTCTCTGTTCAAGTGGGCTATGAATGCTTTTTGATACCTAGGTGTATCCATAACGGCACATACTAGAGACCTATACAAGGCAAACTACCCTAAATTTATGGGCAAAATCAAGCGAAACTTGGTCAAATGGAGCTTGCAAGAGCTGTCAATGGTGGGCAGAATCGCTGTCATAAAGATGTCTATCCTGCCAAAACGCTTGTACCTATTTCAGACGCTCCCGGTGGTGGTCCCGAGGAAGGTTTTAGAGAAACTGCATAGGGATACAGGGCTATTTGTATGGAATAACTGACCCGCTAGATTTGCTGCTAGCACACTGTTCAGACCTAGGGCGAAGGGGGGCCTTGCTCTTCCAAACCTTCGAAGATATTATCAGGCAGCACAACTGCGAGTCTTGCAGGACTGCGTGGACCCTCCTCTGCGAAACTATGGAAGCAGATAGAGGAACAGGTGGCAGGTAGACTCTTGCGATATATGCTGTGGATTCCTTGTCAAGACCGTCCCTGTTTGAGCTTCTGTCTGTTTGAGCTTCTGTCCATGGCCATAGCATTTAAAGTCTGGGATGCAGTCGCGTGGAGGTTAGAACTTACTTATTTCCCAGGCTCAGCCTCCCCGATTAACCATAATAGCAGTTTCACAACGGCATATGGAAATAACTCTTTCTGAGCCTGGTGGGAGGGAGGGTGCGAGTATATAGCACATTTGTTTGGGGAGGGGAGGGTAACATCAGATCCTTCCCGGATTACAAAAATACCTTTGGGATTACTGAGGGTGAATGATTCACATATTTACAACTACAAAATTGTGTTCAACAGAAGAGCAATAAGAGGGAGCTACAAGACCTCTCACTAAATTTCAAAAGCTGATTTTCACCCCAGGTGGCACAAAGATCCTGATATCGCAGTTATATATAGCTGCCTCAACCAACACACGTTGACCAAACTACCTTCGTACACCAAAGCCTGACATAAGGACCTGGGCAGGGACTTAGATCAGGAACAATGGGACGAGATATGGTTGGGGTCCATGAGAATGACAGTCAGTGTGTAGTATATGGAGGAGAACTATAAAATGATAGCGAGATGGTATATTTGCGCACAGAAAGAGTTAAACATACGAACTGGTGAATCTGGACTATGCTGGAGTGGATGTGGTGCAGCAGGCACATCCATTCATGTGTGGAGGAACTGCTCCAAGCTGAGACCATACTGGAAAGCGGTCATGGGTACTTTTAATCAGATAGCAAACCTTCTGCTATGCGAATCCTCATTACTTTCTCTGCTGGGCTGGTGGTCACCTCAACATGACAAACTGGCAAGCACCTAACGACAGTCGATGCGATTACTGAGACTAATGCTTCTGGTAGCTAGGAATGCCATTGCCTCTAAGTGGAAGTGCATGCAACTACCTACACTAAACGACTGGCTAAGTGGCATATGGCGACTCCTTGTTTGTGAAAAATGACCTATATTTTACCCACCGACATTGCACCCTTTTCCCTAAGAAAGCTTCTTTCCTACAATACATTAAAGACAAGGATGAGGACTACACCTGCCTCCCATCCCCAGGCTTAGAGTCTTAGGACTCCTGAGTTTGGCATGAGAGGACCTATCCCGTGATATGAGTTCATGGAAAAGTCACTGTGTAGTGATCTTGTGTATGTGGTGATGTGAACTGGGGACTGGGGTGGTGAAAGGGCTCCAGGGAGGGGATTAAGAGAAAAGGGTGCTTAGGAGGGGGGATGGTTTCATTGCAAGTTCTACGTTTATTTGTCGAGCTGAAGTATGAATGAGACCTTATTACCATGTGCACACTGTGAAGCACGAGGATGTAATACCTCTTTGTTTTGTGTTTTTTCACCGGCTGAAACCCTTAATAAAAGATTTGAGCATAAAAAAAGATCTTCTCACACTTCCCTAGGTAGCTGAAGAAACATCAAAGTTTGCTCCCTCAGCCTCTTCCCCTATTCAGAACACCCCAAACACGTTTTCAGCCTATGCTCCACATACTTATTAAAATCAGGCCACCAATAATCCACTTTCAAAACCTCTTTGGTTTTTAGTTACTCCAATATGCCCCTTGTGGGCTATGCCAACCAGCGTATCCTTCAGTCCATCTGGAGCTGCCACTCTTTCCAAACAATACAATAATTTGGTCCACACACTGAGTTCATCCCTCACCTCCCAAAACCTCATTTACTCTTCATGCAATGTAGCTTGTCTAGTCCACCTCTACTTCACATACTCATTTACTCTTTTGATACACACATCATTTTCACACTCCACCTCCCATTCTCTCTTCCCAATAATCTTATTGTGGGTGGTATAAACTTGTTCACCCCACTAAATTTCTTCACTCCCTTGCTTCACCTCCATGCTCACCCTCGACAAATGATCAGCGAAAACATTCCTTCTCCCTTCACAACGTCCACCTCAAAATCATGACATTGAAGGCGGATCACCAAAGTCGCAAGTCTCCTAGATACCTTCTCCATACCTTTACTTTCAAACACAGCTTTGAGCAGTTTGTGATCAGTTCGGAATGTTATGATCCCACACAAAGCTCAGAAATGTCTCTATTCCCCAAATGCACTCTATAGCTTCTGTCTCTTCCAGTGAATACCTGCGTTCAGGTCCTATCAAAAGCCTTGATGTGTGCACAATGATTTCTTCACCTCCTTCTTTCCTCATCTGTATGTCAGGTGAGGAAAGAAGGAGGTGAAGAAATCATTGCACCCAGCACCCAAACCTGTATTGCTTGCGATAATAAGGGTCTTATCTCTAGTGTCGAATGGATCCAGTCATCCTGCTAAGTTAATTTCAGCTTTTATGGCCTTGAGTTCCATTTCACAATGGTTATCCCATTGAAATGCTGCTTTCCTCCACAACACTTCCCTCATCTGTCCAACTCTTTCTAAAATGTTCTTACTACACTTTTTGATAGAATTCAACTAACCCTACGAACAACCTGAGCTCCTCCTTAGACTTAGGCACCTTCACCTCTTTCATGGTGTTTACCAATTCCTCCTTGGCTTTGACTCCACCCTTGGATTTCACATTTCCCAGATATTCAACTTCTTCCTATCTGAAAACACACGTGTCCTTCTCCATGTGAGCCTCCTTTCACTCAATATGGTTGAGACCCTTTCCAACACGTCACCGTGCTCTGATATATCCCTCCAACAGATCAAAATGTCATCTTGAAAACAGAACAGGTTATCCACATCTCTGAACAATCTGTGCATAACATTTGGAAAACCGATGCAGCTGATACTAACCCAAATGAATGTGCTTAAACTGAAATACCCCTTCGTGAGATATGAATGTTGTCTATTTTTTCGATTTTGGATGCAGTTTGATTTGATGATAGGCAGATGCTAAATCCATTTTTGTAAAAATATTCCAATGAGACTCAGCAATCCTCCCATGTTCGGCAGTGGATGCCTTTCCACTACCAAACGCAACCATTCAACTTGCATAAATCTATACACAACCTCACATCTCCATTATCCCTTCTTCACATAGCCTCCTCAGCTTTTTCCATACAGTCGCCTTTAACGCAACAGCCACTGACCTTAGTTTCGCCAAACTCATCCTTCATAATCATTTTGTGAACCATCACTTTTAACTTCCCAATTTTGCTACATAAGACATTCGGATATTTTAGTACCGCCGGCATCACATCACAACCTACTGTCACCGTTAATACTTGCTCACATGTGTTAGGGTCTAACCTTATCTTGTGCCTGCGCTGTTCCTTCCAACTCAGCAGCGCTGCTCCCTTCTGTATCACATAGACCTTACCCACAGAATTCTAACCTGTCCATTAAATAGCCCAGGATATCAATCATGTCCATATTGTACCCATTTGAACTACTATCAGGCGACATCATCTTCCATCCCTCCCCATATTTTCTGCCATACTTCCTTTTGAAATTATTGAGACCTTCACTATTAAATTAGCCCATCATGCGCATCGGTCTGCCATTAACACGCACTTCAGCAATAGGCCTCACTATCACAATCCTCACCCTTAAGGGGCATGTGTCAGCTCCATAAACGCCCCCACTGTCATCTGAGTCATCATTACTTTGCCCATCATCATTTACTACATTACAATTATTCCTATTCACTCTGAAGTTCTTGCAATAATTTGTCCCCACCTGTTACACTTCTTCCACACTGTTTTCCTGCCTGGGCAATTTGGTGCCCCCAACAAGTGCACTTTATTGCCACATATGTAACACATTTTTTGGGGGGTATTTCTTCACTTCCTCGATAACTGTTGTCTTTATTAGTCTCTTTCTTGTCTTACCTTTACACAACTTTTTTCTTTACGTGAACCCTTGTCTTGACCTTCATAATTTCTTTGACACTCTCCTTCTCATGTGCATTCGATTTTGCCAGTTTGGCTAAACAACTTAGAGAGTGCTGAGCTCTCTTAGCTATTGCAAGCACTTCATCTAGAGAGGGGTCTTCTTTCAGCCATAATTCCTCCCTAACCCTCTCTTGATTATACTTCACCATAAATTGTTCTTTTATGTGCCAAAATTGCATCTACCTGCAAGCTCTCTGAGAGCCGTCACATATTCTTCAGCGGGTATTTGTTCACACATACCAAAGTTATAGCATTCCACAATGGTACTAAATTGGGGATTAAAGTGCTTATGCAGTTTTTGTAATGCATACTCTAACTCACTCGCACTTTCACTCGCACCTTCACCATCATCTATTTCAGGTAGGGTATTGACTATTCTTTGCCCCCATACCCAAAGCAATGCAGGCCCCTCTCAACTAGTGCAGAAATTCCCTCACCATTTTAGCTTCGGGGTACCAGAATGTGCCATGGACACAGTGGGACATGGAACCTTCTGGATTCTGATAGTGTGGGTAGGATTTCCTCTTAGTGCTTATTCCATCTGAGCTTCTTCAGTTGAACAAGAAATAATCTACATAGTTGTTCTTACAACAGTTGCACTCCTTCAGTTGAACAAGAAGCAGTTGAACAAAATAAATGACCCTATGCAAACTTTGAAGAGTTTCCACACACTCTATTGGGACAAGTGATCTCACAACTCCTTTCCTCCCCAACCACTGGGACGAGTGATCTTTACGACTCCCTCTAGTACAACATCCCTGCGCCATAAGGGTCTTTACTTGTCCTCTTGAAAGGATGTGATCTATGCTCCGCAGCTCCATTGTCTCGCACTGGGCAATCTGTGCATGCGAACCTTGTGCCTCTGAGCCCTGTACCTGTCATTCTCAATGACTCACGAGTGCCTGAGGGTCACGTGCCTGTGCGGTTCTCCCCCCACCCAGCCTCTTCACTGGTAGGGGTGCCAGGAGCTCTCCAATCCTGACAGTGGGTCCTGGTGAGGGGTGCAGAATAGTCCCTTTCCACGTTCGGCCTGCAGGTGGCTGATGCTTCACAGCCATGGAGCATCTATGATTACATGAGCAGCAGGGAGACCTCACACCACGGCTCAACTCTGAGTACAGGAGACACTCATCTGCAACCAGATCTCCCGATGACACCCTGTAGAGCAGGACTATAGTTGCAATGTCCTGTATCTCTCCACAGTGCCGTCTGGAGGGCCTTGTTCTTCCAGGACCACCTTGTCGCCAATATGTTAAGATGGACTGCGCAGACTCGGGTAAGGATGGTTTAGTCGTCTTTAATAAGTATCATCTAACAAGCCCCTGCTCCAAGTTGTTCACTGCTCTTCTCACCTGCAACTGTCGAACCACCACACTCTGGCACCTTCACCGTAAGTTCTCCTGAAGCATTCTTGTTACCATGGAGCAGGCCTGGAATTTAAGAGCATAACACACAAGAGATACAACACATTCCTACCCTTGCTACATACATTTATATATCAAATACACCTGGTTCTTGTCATGTTTTACCATAAGGTAATATTTTGTGGTAACTGCTTCCTTATAATTATAATTGTTCTTTTATAATGCGCTTAAAACCAACAAGTGGTTTCTAAACGCAGAATTGGGATTCAAACCTGTGTTGTGCTACGTTGTCCTGCTTCCAAGACAAATGTGTTGCCCCTGAGCTGTCCTTCCTCCCCAATCCAATTGATGGCAGGTTAAACTGTAAGAATAAGCCATATCTGGTTATGGTATGCTGTCTGATAGGACCACACAACTATTAAAGCCACACCAATCTGAAATCATACAGGTGTCAGCTGTATGAGCCCAGACAACCTATGTGAGGGCAAGGTTTATTCATGACAGTCAGGCTTTCCACTGCTCCCAGTGAGACAATAGGCAGGATGCTGCCTTCCTTTGATCCCCTGGGAGGAAAGGTAAAACCTCCCTTCAGGACATAGGGGCTCCCACCAAGAGATCGCCTGGGAACCTTTCTTCAAAGGGGCACTCATATAACAAAGGCCACCCTCACACTAAGTTTCCTAGGGGCTCTATTTCTCATGAGTTCTAAAATGAAGCCATTAGCTGACACTGATTGAAAATTGTCTACCCTTCCACTTTCAATTGCCCAAGATTCTAACTCACGAAGAATTGAGGTTAAAAAGATTTTACTGGCAGCATCCAGAAAAATTACAAAGTGATAGTTTTTAGAGTTCAATCTATCCCCCTTTTCATAAATGGGGATGAGGTGCGAGATTTTACAAGTATTATGCCTGGTCAAAATGTGTACAAATAGAATGTTGAGAATTACAGACTATACATTCGGATTCCGCCTATGGGTAAGATTTGATCATCCATTCGGACCAGGTGCTCGAGATGGTATTATTTTCATTATTAGCTCAAATATAGCCTCAGGGGAAAAACTGAGCGGCCACCTCCTATCTACCCGCTGTTCTTTAGTAGAGTATCCTGTATGTGTTGCAGAGTATAGACCATTACAATGAGTTGTCCACTCTGCTTCAGCAACAGGTTTAATTAATTAATAAGGTTGAGAGTTAGAATCCTTATTAATTAGTTGCCAGAAGTTAGCATTTTCATTTATCACTAGGATCTTTAGCATAGGTTATATTTTTTTAATTTCTCTATACTTGGTCAATTTCTCAGAGCTCGTAGATTCTGCCTCAACTGTTTTTTCTCATTCTGAGTCTTAATACAATAAATGTGTTTATGAGAGTCGATATTCATCCCTGGTTTATTTTCATTTTCATTTTTATGTTTTGTGAAATCTATAAAGAACCCAGCTAAATTGTCAGGAGTTAAAGCCCCTGCAAGATCAGCCAATATGATTTGCCCTGGTGTTAATAGCTATTCTTTTTCTTTATACTTTGTTCGGCATTAAGCCATAAAAGCACATCTCCAACAATTTCATGTAACATTGTACGCAGAAAATATTTCACTAAACATCAACTGCCAGAGTAAAAACCATATAAACACAACTCTAAAATACATACTAGGTATAAACATCACTTAAAAAAAAAATTGTAAAGTGCTGGTGCAAAACACAATTGGTCCATTTCATTCTGGGCGCCATAATAGCAGCTACAAGAATCGAAACATGAGCAAAAATGATCAATAAAAAAATTGCTGACCCTTAGGCCTACTTTCCATGCCACATCCAGGGCGACCAGAATATAAGAACAAGTTTAAGATAGGGTGGAGAGGAAACACAATGCCCAGCATGATTGAGAGGAGCAGGTTAAGCAAAATCTCACTTCTGTACATGATACAGTGTTATCATACTGTTGGCATTATAGAGCCAAACCATTTTACAACATTGGTATTGCTAGCCTATTCCTTCTTAGCCATGCTTGATACACGAATTTAGCAACAAAAAAGACTCTGTTTAGGTCAGCTGGGCATTTAGAGTGAAAAATTTGCCACGGTGCGTTAGCTGTATGTCCTCAAGTCTAAATAACGTCAGGAGATACATCTGCCTGAGGTCTTTATACCCTGGAAAGCGTAATCAAAAGTGGGTGGTTTTCTCTTCCGGCGCCCCACAAAGCCTGCACTCTGAACCAGTAGTTTTGTGCCAATTCTTTGTGAAGGGTGCCAGTTTTAGTGTGTTGTCGCGAAATTGATTGAAAAGTGCATGCGCATAGCGTTGACTTCTGATATCGAGGTATATTTCGAAGCCATAGGCGATCTTAGTTATAAGATATTGCCAACCTTTTTGTAACACTTGGCAATCTTCCACCACCTTATGTCTCAATTTCTCAGTGTTGGCCTTTTTAATTAATTATTTTGTGGCCCCTGCCATTCTCTCTGGTAGCTCCTAGAAATGACCCAAATTCACCTATAATAGCTCAAGTCGCACGTGCCTGAACCATGGGAGCGTTCGAGAATCCTCCAAGGACATTAAGTAGGCTAATACCTCTCTATATTTAGATAGGAAAGTAGAAGACCATATTCTCACCCAATAGAATAAACGATTTAGTTCTATAAAATCTAATATTGGGCAAAGGTTGCATTCCATTTGCAGGGTTGCCGAGGGAGCACAGATTGGCTGCTTAAGTAGTTGCATAAGAAATAGATTTTTGATAAAAGATAATGCGTGGGTGTTTGTTTGCTCCGATATCTCAGCACCATATGTGGCTGCGGAGCGGGTTTGCGATCTATACAAGTGAAGTAATTGTAATTGGTTATTTATAACATGCTTAATTCCCAGGGGGACCCGGGGATCGAACCTGTGTTGCTCCATGACTTCTTGCTTCCAAGACAAGCACTTTGCCCCTGAGCTATCCTCCTGAGACATGCAGGCGTTATAGCTCCCCCTGTCCAAAGCATGGAATTTTCTTATCCTTTGACTGTGTTTTTCTAGAGTTACAGCTGCTTTGGTTATTTGATGGGGCCATAAGAAATTATCTGATAACCTGGTGCCTAGATAGTCTTAAGTGGGCACCTGCTCCAGAAGGCCCCATCGATATCAATGGTCAATTGGTGATCTTTGCCAACCTATGTCTAAAAATAATTATATTGGTTTTCACTTTATTTAGTTCAAGGTACAGCTCTTTACACTTCTTGCTAAAGACACCTAAATTGTGTTTTAGATTCATTAGTGTGGTGGCTAACAGGACCGTGTTGTCCAGGAAGCCAGGGCTGGGAACCTTTCATTAGCCATCTTTGGGGGGGATCTAGGGTGTGTCTGACTAGCTCCTCAATAATCTTGTTGATATAGATGCAGAAAAGGAGGGGGGCTAGCACACAACCTTGTCGTACTCCCCTCAACACTTCAGTAGAGTCTCTGAGCCCCCCTTATCCCCAGCGCACTGGATCATTGTTGTCATCATATAAGATATTGATAGCTGCCAGTAAAATCCCTGGGATGTTTCTTTTTAATAGTACAAGCCAACAATGATTTCTGGGGACGCAATCGAAGGCAGTTCTAAGGTCTACAAAGCTGGCATACATCTTGGTTCTGTTAAGTGAAGTGTATTTTTCCAGGATCAGATCGAGCCTATAGATCTGATCAAGCATGCTGTTGCCTTTCTGGAAACCGTATTTTATGTGGTTTATCATTCCATTGCCATCTGCCCAGCTCTGTAGATGGCCAAGTATGGCTTTGGCATACCTTGTTCCAGCAGCATCTAGCAAAGAAATTGGCTAATAGGTCTCTGTTGAGCTTCCATCTCCCTTTTTGAAAATCGGCACAATCTCTGCTTCCCGCCATTATTGTGGGACATTACCACCTTTAAGGGCTGCGCTGAAGACACAGCACACCACTGGGGCCCAGATCTGGATCTCATCCTTGAAGAGATCTAATGAAATGTTATCTGGGCCTGGCGCTGCCCAGGCCCAGATCGCCCGCCCCTCAAACTGACATCACTAGACGCTTACATGCCTTTTCACAACACCAATGCACGTCACGTGTCAACGTTCTCTGTGTGCAAGCTATTGACGTGTCTCCATGGAAATGCCAGGATGCTTCTTTTCTCAACAAGTATAAACAAACCCTTTCTGAGAAGACAACATTGCTCTTTCAATCATTTCACTGTATTTAGTTTCGATTGCCCGCGACTCATTTCTGCTCTGTTCAGCTGTCTTCTTATTACAAAGCCCTGCAAACAGGTACTTACACTAGCAGAACTGATTTAATTGGGTATTTGCGTTTTATTTTAATATTTGTCAAATAATGGCAACAATACAGCCCTACCAGTACAAGCCTGAGTATTCTGAACATGAACTAATGGAATGAGAAAGAGAAAGAAGCAGAAACTATGGGGAATCGGATCCTAGTTGGGAAGATGAATCACCGGAACATGAGCCTGAGCCAAGTTTCATGGAAGACCTTTCCTCCTGGCGTACCTGCAATTGTTACAAGTTATGCCAACTGAGGTAGAGAACTGCTACTGCCAAGCGAACTCTGGATGCTTGGCCTACATAGCTGAAGAAGACACACCACCGCTATGCATTACCGAGCTGCATGACTTCAGGGCAGCCTGCCTCACAAGGTCCGTATTGAGGATTATGATTTTGCTTATGCACAAACTTCACGCAACAGTTCGCCCTCGCAATCCAAATAAAAATTAACAATACTCTAGATGTGATGTAATTTTGACCACTAAGACGACTAACATTTCTTGTTGTTCTCCTACATTGTCGTAACTTTGATCGATCACTGAATAATTAATTTAGTATGTAAATTGAATACATTTCTCTCGCTTATTGCAAATCAGAGTGTTCATTGCTTACGTTTCTTTCACTAAAAAAGCAATATTTCTCTATGGCCCAAACTGTTCTGGCTCGAATGGGTGTTCACTTTTGTAATGTGTCGATACTTCAAAGCCCAAGTACCATTTTCCAGAAAGTTACCTTCCCAAGGGCAACTATGCCATAGAATTTAGGATGCATTTTCGAGTAAATTGGTACACTAATATGGTTCATTCAATTAAAGTATTTATGTTTCTCTTTCACAGGTGGTACAGGCTGGTTGCCTACTATTCATTTACCTGGTGGCTTTATGGGAGGCTTGGATTCTCCGTTCGATGAGTAATACCCGCCTGTTTCGTTCGAGCCATTCGGGCCAAATTCCCCAGTGACAGCAGACAGTACAGGGGATTTTCACACACCATAATGCAACCATGAGTATACAGTTTGAAGTTTGTTTGTGTCATCAAACTAAATAAAATACAAATGAGCATATAAGACTAGTTGTTTGAATTTTTCAGTGAGTCAAGAACACGCTCAATCATCTATGAGGGTCATGAAAGAATGGTTGGTGCCCTTTTGCGCTCGCCTCGTCCCATCCATCCCCCCTCCAATAGTGGGTGGGTGGGAACGCTCAAGGTGCCAAACACTATGTACAACTCTAAGGGATTGTACAGGAGGAGCAAAGTACCCCCACCTCAATCGGCCCGCCCCTTTTATCTGTATGCTGGAAACCAGAGTATGTGACATACACAGAACAGTTGAATCGACAAAGAGCAGAGTATGGACTCGGTCCAGTACCAGTGAAAGTGCCAGTACCTAAAAGAATCTGGGAGCCAAGGTACCCATTAAGAAAACCATATCCGTATACAAGGACATATGATAACCATTTCAATGAAATACCTGAAGAAGCAGAGCTAATAAATGGCAAGGATGAATGGTACCACTACTAATCATCGCCAGTATATGTCACATCGAGCTGAAGATGACATACAAAGAAGAGATGCAGTGACCAGAGAATGCAAATATTCTATAAGGCATCGAGAAAGTATTAAGGATAAGTGACATCTTGGGATCAAGGTGAAGAAGCTTATGCCACAGAAACAGATGAAGATATCAAGTTATTTTACATGTATACAGATGCAAAAGAAACACAAGCAGCAAAGTAATCATGAAGCTAGCTGTGATATAAGTAAGCACACTGATATGTTCACACAGTGCTTTTATTGACACACAAGAAGAGCAGTAACCAGAGACCCCCAACACATCCAATACCCAGGACTCAACTGGCAAAGCTTGAGCAATAACAATATAACAACACTCTATGTTGGAATGATCTATGTCGCAGGTTCATTCTAGAATGAACCTGCCTTACTCACTCCATAGGGATTTCTACTAAGAAGCCTACTGCATAACTTATCATTTATACAACACACCCCCCTCCCTTATAAAACAAAAAAAAACATTGCATGATTTCTTTGTTACATAAACAAGTGAACAACAGGTGATAAACACCCGGTCTTAACGTATAATGATCTCCTTATCTTCGCAACTCTAGACATGTTCCAGATTTGACCACTTTCCAAACCCACAGCATTTCTGAACACTCGCACAACTCTAACAGGGTCGGTATAAAGAGGCTCTCCTTTCTTTGATACTACAGCTCTTCTTATCCGGACCCAATCTCCAACTTCAACTACAGTTCTTTTTCTTGGGCACTTTTCATTGACTTTCTTCACCCATTTGTCCTTGCGAGCGTCCATCCTTCTTCTCACAACATCCACAACCACATCCGTCTCCCTCGCTCTGCCCAAACAGGGTAGCGTTACTAATGTGTTCGCCCTTCGGCCTCTCATCAGCACAAAGGGACTCACTCCTGTCTCAGGACCCGGAGCCATCCACAACGCATATAATCTTTCTCTCACAGCTACTCTCCGGTCTAGACCACAAGCATTCGCTCCTCTTATAGCTTCCATAATACATCGATTAACTCTTTCAACCATCCCGTTACCTTGAGGATAATACAGTGGGGTTCTTTTGTGCCCAATCCCGCACTTATCAAGATATTCTTTGAACAACTTCCCCGTAAATTGTGGGCCATTATCCGTGAGTATACTCTTGGGAAAACCTTCCCTCTCAAACACACTTTCCAGAAATTCTATGATATTCTTACAAATCACATCTCTCATAATCCTGAATTCAGTCCACCTCGAGAAAGTGTCAACTAGGACCAGGATAGACCTTCCCCGGCCCACACCCATGTCCACTGGATCCAAAACATCCATTGCCAAATCCTGCCACACTCCCTCAGGAGCACTGACCTTTCCCATTGGTTGAGACACCGCCAATAGATTCTTTCCCGATATGACACAATCCACACATGCACCAACTACTCTCTCAATTTCACGATCAATACCTGGCCACCAGTAATCAGCTTTTACAACTTCCTTGGTCTTACACATATCTATATGTCCTTGATGTGCAGATTTTATCAACCTTTCCCTCAGACAACCAGGAACAACTAATTTGTCCCATCGATACAGTAACCCCTCCTTCACTGACAATTCAATCCTCATTTCCCATAGTGACCTTTCCTCCCCAGACAGTAATCTTTTTTCCGGCCAACCCTCTGTTACAAAGTTTATAATGCGTTTCCACATTTCATCAGATTCCAACACACGGGTCCACTCTTTCTTTTGTATAATACCTTCCACCGTAGCAAATACCATATCACTCTCACCGCATACTTTGTTACTTCCCCCACAATCTTCCATTCTTATTCTAGAAGCATGATCAGCTTGCACATTTTCCTTACCAGCAACCACTTCTATATTAGATTTTTGGCATTGTAACCTTGTCATCCAACAGGCAACTCTTCTAGAAACTTTGTCCAGTCCTCCCATATTTGGAAGTGGATGGCGATCAGCCACAACTCATCGATTGAGCTCTCTCAAGTCAATACATACTCTTAAATCTCCATTACCTTTCTTCAGTACCACCACAGGAGAAATCTATTTGACTGCTTTAGCAGGTTCAATGATACCTTCTCTTTCTAGCTTCACCAGTTCCTCCTGTACAGCCTTACGCATTGACAAAGGCAATGGTCTAAGTTTAGCTGCAACTGGTTTACTACCTTCCTTCACCACAATTTTGTGCACCATCCCTTTGACACATGCCACATTTTTCTTGAAGACCTCTGGGTATTTCCCTAACATCTCATGACCTCTAGTGGAACTTCCCATTGACCCAGACATATTGCCCACATTGAGAACTTGTTCTACACTATTGGGGTCCAACTTAATGCATAATCCCCTCTGTTCCCTCCATCCAAGTAAGGTTTCCTCCTTTTTGGTAACATACATTTTTCCATATGTCACTCTACCTTTGAATTTGAATTCAGCATTGCAACATCCCAAAATATCTATCTTGTCACCATTTTAACCACCCGGGATCTTATCAGATGGAAACAAATGTTTCATAGAACCTCCTATCACGTTTTCAAAAACTACTCTAGACATTAACGTGATTTTAGAACATGAGTTTGCTAACATTTTCACTCGGTGTCCATTTACTTCTATCCAGGCAGAAGGGTGCTCACACTCATCGGAATCCGCACACTTTACCATGTACACCATCACAATCTCATTCTCTGACACATCACCTTCCTCAGACGACACACCATCATACTCTTCAATCAACAGTGTACCTTTTCCACCACCAATTCGATAATTCTTACAACAATTTTCGAAATGGCCCCATTTCTTACAAATACTACAATTTACACGCCTTCCAGGACATATGGGAGATGTGGACAAGTGGTGTGCAATACCACACCTAAAACAAAACCTATCTTCCCTTTTCACATTAGACTGCATAGCATCCTTTTGAACCCGTTTATTTCCTTGTTCACCACCCCCACCTTTGCTTTGGTTATTCTCATATCGTTTATTGGGTTTGAACTTTTGTTTCTTTCTTTAGGAATAGACCCTTTCTTGTCACCCACCCTCAAAACCTCTGAGATTTGGGATGGTTTATTCTCTTTAACTGATAATTTGGCAACACACTGTAAGGTATGCTCAATCCTTTTCGCAATATTTATAACTTCCTCTAAGTCTGGATCATCCTTCAACCAAATTTCTTCACAAATTCTATCATTCGAACAGTGAAGCATAAATTGATCCCTTATGTGTTCATCTAGTGCAGCGCCAAATTTACAATTTAGAGATAAATGCATTAGAGCTGTAATATAATCTTTAACAGATTCTCCTTCATGTTGACACCTCATACCAAAATGGTACCGTTCCAATACAGTACTTGTTTTGGATTCAAAATGTCTGTCTAACTTAACCAAAGCGTCATCAAAATCGCTAGATCCCCCATCCACATCCAGTTGAGGAATATCTGGGAGGGTGTCACATATCCTCTGACCCTTGTAGCCAAGAAAGTGCATCAACATCGCTACTTCACGTTCCACTAACATGCCATTTCCGCAAGTAGCCTTGACATAAGGTAGAAAACCCTTTTTCCAGGGTGACCACTTGATCCTAGGTGGACCCGGGACGGGCATGAACACTTGTGGTCCAGGAACTCCAGAAAGTGCCATGATAGGAACTTCACTCCAGAACAGCAAATGTGTGATAGAAAGCCTTAGGAGTCTTCTCCCCTGCGCACAGTTACAAATGTCGTGTGGTTGCCACCATATAATAATCCTTGCCAAGATTTCCCAGGGGACAACAACCCCAAGTTCACAACTTATTGTGGGTTAGAAGCTTTTTCAGCAGATCACAACTCTTGTGAATTCGGGAGTATATAACCAAAACCCCAACTTGGTAAGAATTACCTTAAAACCTTTTTACTCAATGCAGTTGAGCAGAACACAAGGAGATGGGAAGCAAACTACTTCCAGCCGTGCCACTTACTGCAGAAATCTGCCCAAATAGTTTCCAGGCAGCCGCCTTCCCGTTAGGGCCCGGGGCGGATCGTTGCGCTCACCTGCATGTAAACGCCGTCCTCGTAGTCATCCCTGCAGCGGAGAGATTGCTCGCTCCTTCCGAAGCGCTGTCAGTCCGTCTCACGGTGTCGCACGTGATGGTGTCCAGTGCCCGTATGTCCTACACGGGAGCGCTCTTGCTTCCGCAACATTTGCCTGGCCTCGTACAAGTGGTCTGTCACGTGAAAGGTGCGCGGCGCCGCGGAGGTGCTGCAACATTTGAATTAGGAAAAAAAAAAATCACATGAAGCCCGGTCCTCGGGTGGAAGTAGGCACTCTTCCTAATGAGTACCAAACTTCCCGAAACACCAGCAAGTACTCACGGGACGCACGGAGGTTCTCCTCAGTGCACAATATGGTGCCGCAACTTGTGGGTCTCATCAGCAGAACAACATCCAGGGACATCCAGGGAAGCAGGACGCTCTTCATAGGGATTCTCCACATCCCATCCTCGTCGCCAATGTGATATAAGTAAGCACACTGATATGTTCACACAGTGCTTTTATTGACACACAAGAAGAGCAGTAACCAGAGACCCCCAACACATCCAATACCCAGGACTCAACTGGCAAAGCTTGAGCAATAACAATATAACAACACTCTATGTTGGAATGATCTATGTCGCAGGTTCATTCTAGAATGAACCTGCTTTACTCACTCCATAGGGATTTCTACTAAGAAGCCTACTGCATAACTTATCATTTATACAACACTAGCCTCAAGCTTATAGAGAATAGATTGTGGCAAGCGCCAATGTATACATATATAGGAATGAGAGAACTATGGATGTTTCCACTAAATGAATTATAGCAGGTTGGACTGTAGCAAAAAGGCCTCATTTTAGTGTGTCGCAGTTAAAAAGCACGTTGAATTACAAGTGAATTTCAGAAGGCGAGGCTGCACGGGCCAAGAAACCAAGGTCTTATCAAATTGGAGTGAACTGACATTGGGTACAAAATCGTGTGAAAGAATAAGACTCCTGTTCAGAAGGCATGAACATAACAAGGAACATGTCAGAGGCTTATTAAAAAAGAATATTAAATGCACGAAAAGGCCCGATTCCATGGTTTCCAGTCACATGGAAGCATGGAGTAGGATTAACGAGATGGTCCCACCTACGCACGGAGGCAGACTGTGCTTCTCACTCCCTAATTTTCTCAGAGCTAAGAGCACTCTCAAGGACAAGCTTCAAAAGCCTAATTGACAGTAGACCACTGAGGTGAGGATAGATTGATATGCTAATTGGTGGGAAGCTAAAGTTAAGGCAACCTCACCAGCACCTGGATGGCCAACCTGCAGGCTGCTAACGTAGGTAGAAAAGTACTGAAGGAGGATAGCGTGCCAACCATTTGTAGAGGACCTGCCTATTTAGGGGTCCTATAGTGTGTAAACTAATGGGACGTTGTGTATTTAGTGATGTTCATAGTGGTTATTTTCAGGGGAGGGCTTAGTTGCCCCACCTAATGTTAAGTAACCAATCACATAGTTACACTTTTTTAGACTAGTATGGATCATATACTTAGATGTTCACTCAGAGCCAATCACCCATGCCTATAGGTTTTTGTCATTTACCACGTAAGATGGCGATAGTACACATGTAGGTTAGACATCATTCATGACAAATATTGCTTATAAAAGGTACGTTTTTTCTTAAATGCATTGAGTAAGAGGATCGAGCGATTGCGTTGATGTTTGTTATGCTCCCTGTTTTAGATAATTGATATTAAAACTGTCTTCCTTTTGTCAACTTCCTGAGTCGGCTCTATTATTGAAGTCTGCATCCCCATCCATCTCCAGGGTAATTGCTACTCATCCAAGGGACTAAACTATCCAGTTCACTTACTAGCAGAGAGAGAATGGTTCAGAACCATCGATCTGAGTCAACTTTAGAGTTTCGGCTATATCGGACGACCTTTGCCATTCGGCTGAAAGGACGTGAAGCTCCCTGTAGATAGTGGTTAGTGTAATTTACAAAATCTTGCAAGACCGGGTGTGACGGGTCCCCTACTTTCCATAGAATCCCCTCCCACTTCTAAATGAAGCAGATCGATCAGAAGTTTGAAGAGGCGGTATAAAATGTGGATGATCCTGAGAGTCGGAAGACGAAAATTCTATCGGTGAATAAAAAATTGACTGAGTTGACAAAAGCATGGGTGACGAGTGAAGAAACAAAGTGAAGTAACGGAGGGTGGCGGGATAAAATATAACGCGAGAGTAAGAGAGTAATATATATGGGGAATGAGATATTGACTTGATTGTGGCCGAGCAATATATAATTGTGAGAGAGGCCACGATAAGAGAATACGCCCTTGCCTGTGTTTTTCACAAACGTAACAGAAGAAATTTGAACCTAGAGTCCTATAGCGGAACACGGTAGACGACAGATTGATTAAAGGCGGATTTAAAGGGGTAATTTACACTTCGTACAAAGTATTTTAGAGGGCAAGACAAGTCTTGGAGAAAAGATTGTAGGAGATTTATGTAACCGGTTGAATTTGTCTGTTTGTTTTATGTGTTTTTTTGAAACGATGTGGCCATAAGTGGAAAAATTAATTGATTGGTTAGAATTCAACCCGGTGGTTGTTTTTTAGCAAGATTAAGTAAAAATTGTTGTTAGCAGGATTGGAGCTTGTGATGATTGGTGCCTGCTCATATTGTATTATTTTTATGAAACATACTTTTTAAATATGTGATTAAAAATAACCAAGTGTCAAACAGGTTAAGAATAGACGAGTTGACAATGGAGGATACTACTCCACTTTTGCATCTCTGCAAGCCGTTGCCGAAACATGCAGATAAACTTAGATAGTACAGTGCTGAATGGGTTAAAGGAACCACAGATAAAATGTTTATGCCGTGGCCACAAGGAGGTTCACTGTAAAAGGCAGTCCTGCAGCATATGATGACATATCTGCATGCAGCATACACGGGAAAGAAGCTAGAGAAGCGATTAGCTAGTTTAGAGCTTTGGAAAATGTACCAAGAGGGGCGAGATGAACCGCCTCCTATAGATTGATGCAAAGAGGGGGCTGGGGCGCCCACTGCTCCCCACGCTCCAACCAAAATAGGAGACAAGAGCAAGATAGACGATGGGTTATACCCAGTGAGGGAGCTTAAGGCAGCGACAGGGTATAGCTACCCACCATATGAGTCACCTACGCAAAGCAGTGACGAGGGCACAGAGAAAAATACTAAGAGAGATTTAATCTCTATGGTCCTGAGAGACAAGGAGAGACGCGATGACGAGAGAAGTGATCGAGCAAGCACATCTCTAGATATAGGAAGAGAAATAAAAAGATGGAAAGGAGAAAGAGACAAGGTTGATGCGCTAGCGCTTTTACACAATGAATGGATGGGCGGCCAAATTTTACTTAAACTCGATGGCAAAGGCATTGAGGATGTAAGACAATGGGAAGATCAAGACGAGCAAGATAAAAAGATAAGGAAAGAGAGGAAGGATTGAAAGACGAAGGAGCGAAAAGGAAGGATATGCAAAGACGAGAGCAGTTATACCAAGAAGAGCAGTCAAAAAAACAAGAGACAGTAGAAGAGCAAAGAAAATGAGATAACGGACAGAGAGCGATCGATGAGCAGGAAAGATTACACCGAAAAAGAATAGAAGCAGAGGAACAGAAGTTAAGGGATAAGAGAATACAGAGACAAAAGAATGAGGAGATACGTAGGGCAAACGAGAGAAGGAATATTCTGAAAAAAGAAGAAGAGAGAGTTAGAGAGGAAGCAAGGAAATGAAGATAATTTGATGTTGATATGGAAAGTAAAAGAAGGCAGAGAGCACGCAATCTCGATTGCCTGGAAAAGGAGATAAGAAATCCTGAGCCAGAAGTAGCATGGGAAGACATAGAGGAGTTCTTCCCAGAGTAAAAGTCATTACGAGGCCCGTCTAGAATAAATCTAGAAGACGAGTTTGACTCTAGCAGCATTGGGGAAGCGATCGATAAAGTATATTATGACATGAAAACTCAGAAAGAGTTAAAGGGTAAGGAAAAAATTATCGACTCGAGAGCACTCACTTGTATGACATAGAGGCAGCCTCATGTAGTATAAGGCAAAAAGAGCTGTATCTAGGTAGACTGACTCTAAATAGAGATGACGAGGAGATAAGTTACACGAGTTGGGCACAGGAAATGTCAGACGAAGACAGAGATAACTTCCATTGGGAAGAAAGAGGGAATGTATGCGGTTCTGAGGGATGTTTTTCAATGCAGAAAGAAGTCAGATGGCCAGATTTAAATGCACCTGTAACTAGGGCGTCAGAACCATTCACACAGTTAGACCAACCTAAAAGGCAACTCCATGGTGAGAGGGGAGAGTCGCTACCTTATGTGAGCAGATTAAGATTGCTACCAGGAAGAAGGCGATGTGGTAATATTGTCCCTGCGGGGGACAGACAAATGATGAGCGATGAGAATGAGTTTGGGGCGTCACAGTTTCCCTTGCTAGAGAAAGGGGGGCCAGACCACAGTATATACTATGGCCCCAGATGGACAAAGATGATTTAAGGTGTACACTCCTGAGTTTAACTTCTGGTGCTGGGAAGTGGATACATGAGTTAGAGAAAATGACGGGAGGAAATACCTTGGCTATAGGGGAGCTGATGACGTGTGGACAAGGGCAGGATGCCCTGATGTGACAAAGGTCAACATTGCTCATGATGGAGCACCATTCAATAACTGTAGGGCGGCAGTCTGGAAAGCGTTTAGAGTACTATCCGGACACATCCGATATTGGATCATATATTGTGCCAAGGGCTACCAGACCCTGTACAGAAGCAGCTCAAGAAGTTAGTAGGTATAGAGGCAAAACCGTGGTCGGAGATTCTACTGACTATTGCGCATTAATGCAGACTCTTGCAGGAAAAGAATCTCAAAAAGACGATGCCCGAAAGAGCGAGAAGGCAAAATTAGTACAGAAAAAACTGTCTAAGTATACCATTGAAGGGGCAATGTTGACTAGCGTAGATGGGTTGAATTCACAGCAGATTGCAAATATGCCACAGGTGAATAACCAAAGGCAGTTTGATCAGAGTAATAATGGGTTTACTCCGCGTGGGAGGGGTGGATTTCGAGGAAGGGGTTTTCAGAATAATCAAGGAAATTGGCAGAATAATCAGGGAATCTTCTAGAACAATCAAGGTGGGTTTCAAAATATGCAGAATGATGGTCAAAACATGCAGGATGGGCAGATTAGGAGGCCACCTATATGTTGGACATGCAGGATGACAGGGCATTTTGCTCGTATGTGTAGAAGTCAAGGGTTAGTGCAAAACAATCCATTTTTAAGAGTGGGGACCTCAAACCCGCCTGCATATTTGCAGCGTGGTGATGGGTTTGCACAGAATCAAACGATGCAGCAGCAGCAAGCGCTGAGAGTGCAGGAAGGCACAGCACGCACCCATGCAGATACAACAGAGCACAAGTACAGGGCAATTAACGACTTCTAGAATAGGGGGTGTCAATGGCAATGGCGGGAATCCTTTTGCAGGTAACGGAACAAGGCTGTACCCGAGTTAGGACAGCTCACTGGGAGACTTGATGTGTTCAGTACTATCTGTGACACCAAATCCCCACGAGGAACATTTTTTGTTTAGGCCAAATATACCTATGCGTGAAGAAGAAGGACACATTTTCCTCTTAGAATTGCACGCAGGCATAGTGCGAGGTGAAATGGCTTTGCTTGATGGGAATGATGATGAGAGCAGGCGATGGTGTGCAGTAATTTCCATTGGGGAAGGTTACAGATTAACTGACGTCCCTGACGATAATCTATTTGGCGATCATCCATCTGATGACGAAGTGATATTTGACATGAATATTACTTATTGGGTAAAAGCAATCAAACAAGAGGTGCCTCAGAAAATGATGATAGCACAACAGCTTCCTGAGTATTTTGATGAAGCCCTGGCAAAAGTGGCAGCTTCATTATGGACTACAGGTCCCTATGCTGTAGGCCTGTTGAAGGGGGTCAGAGAAGTGAAGATTAAATTGAAACCAGGAGCAATTTTACCTTGAGCATGCCAGTATACCATGTCTCGAGAGGCAGACAAAGGTATTTTTAAGACCACCATGATGGACCAGGGTATCTTAGTAATGTCAGAGTCACCCTGTAATACGGCAATTTATCCTGTGAAAAAAGAGAAAGGGGGGTCTTGGAGACTAGTTCAAGATCTTAGTTCGATAAACCAGATTGTAGAAGCCGAGTTCCCTCTAGTTACTAACCCGACCAATATTCTATGTAATATACCTGTTGGAGCACGATATTTCACTGTGATTGATTTGAAAAATGCGTTTTTCTCAATCCCATTGCACAAAGACTCGCAGGATCTGACGTCATTTATGTTCAGACAAACACGTCTGAAAAGCAGTCGTTTGCCTCAGTGGTATTGTGAGTCTCCATCGATTTTTCAATAGTCCTGCAGATGGATTTGAGCAATATTGATTTAGAAAGCATTGTCCTGCAATATGTGGACGACATTTTGGTTTGCAGCACTTCAGAGGTAGAGTGCAGACGCAATTCTGTTCAGCTGATGATTATACTTGCTGACAAAGGATATAAAGTTGACAAAGAGAAGTTACAGTATTGTCAACAAGAAGTATTGTACATTGGCCAATTGATTCCACATGAAAGAAAGAAGGTTACATCTGAGAGAGCTGAGGCTATTTTGAAAACTGCAAAGCCACACACGATAAAGCACATGCAGAGATTTCTGGGATTATGTAATTATGTCAGAGCTATATATAAGGCCTTTATTGCAGGCTTTAAAGAAAGCACAGGCATCGAGGAAAAAATTGTGTGGACTGAGGAAATGGAAGAAGGGTTTGAAGAGCTAAAAAAAGCAATTTGCACAGCTCCAGTCTTAGGGATTCCTAATTATGCTGAGGAATTATTTTTATTCTCGCAGTCAGATGGCACTGTTATGACAGCAATCCTTACGCAGAGAACCACATTGGGGTACAAGCCCCTTGCATATTACAGTGGGATTCTAGACAATCGCTGGCAGCTGCCGTGTTCGCAATAGAGAAAGCTGCAAGCATAGTGATGGGATGCTCCATGACGTTATTTGTTGAGCACACCCTATTTGCCATTTTAGAGAAATCAAAAAGAATGTTGACTTCTCAAAGGGCTTCTGCCTACGAGGTAGTCATATCGAATCCAGCAATCAAAATAGTTCAAAGCAGAGTAGTGAATCCTGCCATGTTTGTAGCTGAACCACTGGCAGAGGATGAGCATGTGCATGATTGTTTGAACTATGAAGAGTTATATGACAAAATCCCTAAGATAAAAGAAAATGCCTTGATAGGTGGAGAAATTGTTTTTATTGACGGTTCTTCAAGAATCGATCAAAATGATGGACAGAGATATAGGGTGCCACTGTGTTAAAGCACACAGCCAATAGGGAGTGTCAGACATTGGTAAGTGCACAACTCCCGTCTGCTTATTCAGCACAGGATGCACAATTAGTGGCGCTAATTGTCGTGCTCGAGAATCATGCAGACCAGGAAGTAACAGTGTACAGCGGCTCCGCCTATGTGACGTCAACGGTGCACGCAGGGTTAGCACGTTGGAGAAGGAGAGGCTACTTCAGAGCGGATAGCACGCCAGTACACCACGTTGCATTATTGGACAGGCTTATTAAGGCACTGCAACTCCCAGTGGCCATCACGGTCGTTAAATGCACAGCTCACTTTAAAAGGGCAGATTTTATCTCACGTGGAAACCAAGCAGCAGACGATGGGGCGAAACTCCTTGCATGTTCAGAAAACGTAATGATTTTTGAAACACCTGATGTAAAATAGAAAATGGTTGTGTTGATGAATGTGGTTGAAAAATACAGTGATCTGTCGAAAACGCAGTTTATGGAGGTTCAAGGGGAAGCATTGTGGCAACAAGACAGCACTCGTAAACCGGTGATGCCTGTAGCCTTATTGATGGTGGCACTAGAGCAGTTAAACTACCCTGCGCATACAACTAGAGAGAACCTTGCTGCAAAAATTGCTGAAGATTGGTTTGTACCAAATCTGTTAGAGCATGTTGCATTTTTTATGACAAATTGTATAGTCTGTCAAAAAGTTTCCGCCGCATGCCTCCCTCCTCGCCCCCCTCCGCCAACATGACAGCTCCCTTGCATCCGGAATCCATTGACACCAGATCAGTCTCCAAAGGTATGGCTGCCCTCTTGGAAGAGATAAGGGACTTAACAGCATACGTCGCTGTGCGGCTGGACACATTAGACAAGAAAGTTGACACCATCGACTCCCGGGTTCAAGCACTGGAAGCAAACACAGCCTCAATCGACACCTTAGGCGGTAAATTCTGGCCATTACCGGCATGGTGCTATTAACGTGTCCGCCTTGGCCTGATGCCACTAATAGCATGGCATTACGAGTATGCGGACACGAGCGCAGCACCATGCAGGTAATGACCCTACCGCCATGCTGCAAATGACCCCAAAAAGTCCCTTACCGCCATCGACAAAAGTTCTGATAGCACTTCCGCCCTCCCGCTACATGCAAATAGCGGTCACTGCTAATAGCGGTCACCGCTATTAGCGGTTACCCTAAAATTGCAGAAACGGAAATACCGTCATCGCACAGGAATGGGAAAGAGCACAGCGGCCATCTTTAAAAACACAATCCATTGCCATCCACTGCATTCAGGACCTGTTTCCACACGACTCCAACACCAAATCATTCCGGATACCCAGAAGATGCCAAAGGCCGTCAAGAAAGGCACAGATCGGCAGCGCAAAGAAAAATTCACCAGCGAGGAGCTGATCATGCTAACAGAGACCCTAGCGGCAAATGCCAATGTAGTATTCGCCAATGACATGCAGCGTGAGACCCTCGTCAAGAAAAAGGCCATCTGGGCAGAGGTTGCCCACAAAGTCAGCGCGTTGGGCACCACCACCCGCACTGTCATGGATTGCAGAAAGCGGTGGGATGACCTACGGCTCCGGGTCCGCAGCATTCTGGCTGCTAATCACAACCTAGCTTTGGCCACAGGAGGTGGCGCTGATTCCCCAATAAAACTCCGGGAGTGGGAGGAAACCTGCACCAGCACAATTGGCGTGGAATCGATTGAGGGAGTCGGAGACATGAAGCATGGTGCGCCAACTTCATCAGATGGAGGTGAGTGTACACATGAAACAATGCACTGTGAAGGGTGAGGGGCCCACAATCAGCCCATGGAACCAGCCACAAACATACATGCACGCATCACCACATACACGTGCAACACAGACCCATTCATGCATGACCCACCCGACATCCCCATTACTGGATTTCCAACTAAAGAGGTCCCAATGCATAAAGCGGCATGACGTAAACATTATGCATAAGGCACGTAGAACCATAACCGATGATATTCCCTATTTTTGTCCCCTACAGGATCACAGACAGACAGTGATGAACCGGGCACTGTGACCTCTGCTCCCCCAGCAAAGAAAAAGGCCAGGACACATGAGACAGGGGACACCGCCACCACCTCAAGGGGCACCGGGAGGAGTGAGCAGCAGCAGAGGGGTAAAGGCAGCAAGAGCGCCAGTGCAACACGGCCAGAAGCCACGGCTGCCCCTATTGCTGCACCCACGGCAGTGTTCCCCCTGTCATTGGAAACAAGCACGGAGGGCCCACACTCTGCTGCCACTAGTTCCACTGGTGAGGCAGCAGCCACCACGCCACTGTCGGACGTGGAGGAGGCAATTGACGTTGAAATGCGAAGGCAGACCCCCAGCCCACCGCAATCCATTGAGCCAAGCCCACGGCCACCATCACAAACGAGTAGCCATGGACAATCAGGCAACAACACCGTGGAAGGGCGCTGGAGCCCTCAAGTGTCCTCACCTGATGCCAGAGGCATGGACCAGGGCGCAGCAACCACCCCAAGAGCTGGACGCAGTCAACATGACCTGGAAACCATCAGCCAGAGGCAGGTTGAAATCACTGCGCTGGTTGGCCAGCATGTGGAAGAGGCAGCCCATCTGAGGGAGGAGTTTAGGTCGTATGCAAGCCAGACAAGAGAGGGCATGGAGGCCAGCACAAACTGGATGTGTGAGGAAATGGCCCAACTGAGGCAGGTCCTCACACGCATTGAGGACGCCATGAAGCGACAATATCCCCCCCACCACAGGATCAACTGGGCACCTCCTCCTCTGCGAGTTCCCGTCAGACAAGCCCCCGCCGCCGCTCCCTGCGCACCATGAGGCGCACGCCATCCCAACCTCCCAATGGCGGTGGAGGGCAGGAGAAGTAGGGCCAGCAAGAACTAGCTGGCACATGTGCACCAGGACACCTATGCACTACAAGCCACATATGGGGGTGTTGTGGGGGGAGGAGGGAAAGGGTGTTTTTGGGAGTGTATTGGGGGAGGGGGGAAAGGGTGTTTGCACAGTTGGGGCCATACACTTTTTGTTCACGAATTATTCATAATACACTGTTGACAAGTTGAAACACAGGCTTGGTTTTCATCATTGTGTATGTGTACTTTATTGGGGACAGGGTCCATTTGCGCCTCACCACATACGCCTCTTGCATGTCCTGGCGGCCCATTTCGAACATCCTCATCCCCATCAACATCATCTTCATCAGGTGGTTGCATGTCAATGTCAGGGGCATAGGCACATTCCGTCTGATACACATTGTGCTGCATGACACATGTAAAGACTGGTAGGGGCTGTCTGTACTTCTGCTCTCTATATGGTAGAGGAGAGGCACAGAAGACCCCAGCCAAGATTCTCTATAAGGTAGCAATGGACGAGCAATCAAGGCCTAGCTTCTCAGGAGGTGATGCAGGCTGGTTCTTAAGTACAGTGTAGTCCCCGAACCCCCACAAAGGAATGTCCACACACAGTATTACTGAAAACACAGTCTTTATATAATTAATATTCAAAGGTATGTACACAATCACAATAACGCACTTTGTACTCGGAAGTCAATAATGATAAATATATACAATTCTAAAGTGGTACCACCAATGTTATCAAATCTCATTAAAGTGCATCAACTGTACGGTTAAAATGTCACACAGATCGATAACGAGGAAACCAGCAATAGAGATAGGAAGGAACGCAAGATGGTTGAAACAATAGGCAGAATTCTGACCCCTACCCTTAGGCACAGTTTTGTGTGGAGATCCCCCCACCTGGGCAACCTGTAAATAAAGATATATAGCTCAAGCCCAGTCCATGTAATGGTCAATAGTCTTATTTCCTCCTACTAAGGTTTTACCCCCCCAATGTACCTGGTGGAGTAGAGTTCTCCGAAGATGCGTCGACCGATCCTTCTTGAGTGACTCCCTTTAAAGCAGGAGCCACGGATCGTCGAGAGGCGTCAAGGAACACGGCGTTCGGTGTCGGGGGATCGACGGCCCTTCTTGAGTGCCCTCTCTTTAAGGCAGGAGTCGCGGGGCGTCGAACGTCCGACTGCGAACAGATTGAACTATGGCAGTGAAGTGGCAGCTTCATTCCTAGCGGTGCTCGTCGACGACAGAGCGTTGGCGTCCTGCAAGGAAGAGGCGTGCGGGGCACCTCGGTGACGATAGTTCTGGACCGCAAAGAGATGATGAAGAACTGTGGCCCAGCAAGGGCGTCGAGTCGTCAGCGTCTCTGTGGTCCTTAGGTGGCAGGAAACCCACCGGCGGATGCTCCTCAGCGCGTCGACGATCGGGCCTTATCCAGCGGGATAAAGCGGGCGACGATGCAGACGAGAGCATCCGATGATTAAATGAAGTTCTTACGGGAGCACGGCGGCTCCGGTCGGCGACGGCGTTCTTCGACAGTGGCGCACAACAGTCCGAGTGCTTCTCTTTGAGATTCCACAGCAGCCCCCGTCTCGGGTCGGCAGCCTGTCGAAGGTCTGTCTACCAGGGAGCTTTGGCAAAGATCAGCTGTGCACGATGGTCCCTCGTAGCTCGGGAAGAGGATGCCTTACCAGGTCCTCTCTGGGTCAGTCCTTGGAGGCACAGCAGCTTTTAGATTGTGAAGGAGAGCAACAGCAATTCTTCTCGTCCAGCAGGGCTTCAAGGTCAAGCTTCAGTTACTCCAGTTACTCGTCGTAGTGGACTTCAGCTTCTGAACACGATTCCTAGCAGTGAGAGGTCCCCAGATATACTGTTGATCTCCCATTCATTCCGCTGGGTCACACTCAAGCATCCAATCACGACTAAGGGCCTTCATGCAGGCAAGCAGCCAATCAGGCACACGAGGTATTCAGGCCATTCACTTCTCTCCAGACACTCACAACAAGTTATGTGTATTGGGACAAGTACCGAGCCATTCAACACTCCAAACTGCATTCATACCGGTTTTGGGCAGGGCTGTCTCAGTCATTGTGTCAACCACTAGATACTAGACATCCACAACACAGAATGCATATTCGTCACACACTCTATTCACCCAGGTCCCACCCACAGGAGGTACCCACAACATACATCACCGGGAAGGCTCCAGCTAGTCTGGCCGGGCCTTCACAACAACACCATATATGGCACTTCCACCCAACAGCCAGTCAGGGGGAAGGGACAGAGCCAGGGCTTCCCAGGACTTTGGGAAAACAAGGTAATGGGTAATAGAAAGCAAGAGGCCGCAGGGGCCATTTTGTTTTCCATCCGGAATCAACTGATCCAATGGCAGGGCCGGGGTATCCCAAAATGGAGGATACTCTGCGCACCTGCCTAATTCAGCATGGAGCTGCCACCAGCCCATACTCTGCTCTGTGGGCCACCCACAGGTGCCCAAAAACACACACTAGAGCACAGGGTTGTACCCCCCACCCATGGGTGCCATAAGGGTATCCCACGGGTCCGTTCACCAAACCAAAAGAGAGAGAGCTGCACCGCCAGGAGTCCCACATGAACTCCTGCGCGGAAAACACGACAGAACACACAATAAAAAGCAGTAAAGGACAAGGATACGGAGGCCCTGTCCCTCCGATGCATTTCCAGCATCACAACACATGCCATGGTTATCTTCGTCACTTTTTCCTGGCCGTATAGGAGGGCCTCACCCGCCAAGATTAGGCACCAGAGCCGTGTCTTCAGAAGGCCAAATGCCTGCCCAATCACAGCGCGGGTACGGTTATGTGCAAGGTTCTATTCCTCTTCGTGCTAATCTGTGAGTTCCGTATAGGGGTAGGGAGCCAAATCTTCAGGGGATAGGCAGCATCACCTGCATGGCTGGGACAACGGGGCCTTGTAACTCGTCACCTCAATTGCAACCGGGGCATGTTAGCATTCTGATTGCCATCCACAAATCCCAGCATGCATGGAGACGATCAGTGTAACTGCAACGTGAGAAGGTAAGCTAGTCCGTGCAAGTGGACGTGCACCATGCATGCCTCCGGCAGTATTTCCCATCTCCTGGATGTGGATGGGTCCTAGGTGTTCATGGGCGCAGACAACCTTTGTACGACAATGCTAGTGTACTGCCATTAGTATTCCAATATCCCCATGCTGTGAAGCGGCACATCAGTAGTGGTGTACGGGTGTAGTTCTGTACAATGGCTACAGGTGATCCATTTGCATGCACTCAAGGGCGCATATCTGTTGTGATGTTGTTCAACGCACATTTAGATCATGCATATTGGCTGAATGTAGCAGCTTTGTGTCATGTAGGGTATGGTATGATGTGAAATGTGCATGTGGATAGATGTGTCATGTATTGGGTTAGGTATTGATGTCTTTGTTGTGCAGTTTGCTGCTTGCATGTGGTTTCGTGTCCTCTACATTGTGTGCTGCGTTGGTGGACATTGGCGTACATCTGTATGTCCCTTTATTGTACGGACGACAGTCCACAACCAGTTGGAGTATGCATCTCTACTACCCCAAACACAACCCACATCACACTGCCATGTGCCTGCCCTGCTACTCACCAAGTAGGCACAAACTTTGTCCAGCATGGCGCTCCATCTTGCGTGGTATCATTGAGTTCCGCAGGACCATTGATTCATGGGTTGATCAGGGGTATCGGTCACGGCAATGTGTTATTCTCTTATTTGGGTCACATACCATTTGGACATTGATGGAGTGGTAATGCTTTCTGTTTCGTTAGACATCCTCATTGTGATGTGGGGGCACCATTTCCGCATGGGTACAGTCGATTGCCCCGATGCTATGTGGGATGCATGCCAGTGAATAGATGCCAAGTTTGTCGTTGGAGATCTCCTGGGCTGTCCGTGGCAGGGATATGTGTTCACTTGTGTGCTTCAGGGGGGCATCGGGCACCTGGGTCCATGTGCGTGTGAATACTGGTTGTGAAATGCCATGCATCTGCCCTACCGTGTGCTGGTAGGTGCCTGTGGCCAGGTAGTGGAGCACAGTTACCACCTTCAGTGGAGGGGGGATGGCAGTACGGAGGTCTATGTGGTTTACTATGTTGTTGTGAATCATGTCCACAATGTTGGTGATGGTATCCCGGTCCAGGCGGTACAGGGTGTGTCTCTGCTCAGGGGTTGCATTGAATGGACTGGCTCGAATCCTGGGGATTGCTGGCTGCCTCTGTGGTATGACTGGGTGCACTGGTGGGGCTTGCTGGGCCTGTCTCGCCATCCTTCTCCTCCTGTGACTCCTCTGTGCTGCCTGTTGTTGTTGGTGCTGCAATGCAATCATGTCCTCCAGCCCATGTAATGCTGCAAGTATTGCAACCATCTCGGTGTGGGAAGGGGTGTGGGAAGGGGTGTGGTGTGCTCCTTTTGTGCTGCCCCAGTCTCCATTGCCTCCACCTGTGCTGTTGTGGCCACCTGTGGCAGGTGGGATCACTACTCAGGTCTCTTAACGTGTGGTTCGCGATGCCGGTATTTCCTCCATGCAGGTATGGGCTTTTTCGGCCAATACCATGCCGCTATTTGCATGCCTGCATGCCTTGTAATAGCGTGCTAAAAGCGCCCTGCCGCTATTTCCGACCTGTGGGGTCACGTGCCCACGGACTGGCCGCTATTAGTGACACCGTTCTTAGCGGTGCCGCTAATAGCGGGCACTCAGGGTCGTGATTAGCTAAGGAATTTAGCGATACCGGTAAACCATTACCGGTACCGCTATTCCCTTACCGCCTACCGTGTAATGAGGCCCTAAGGCTATTAATGACATGGTAAGGCCCCTCTTCGAAGATGCCAACACCAATGAACCAACCATTGACCGGGCGCATAGAGCCGGCGCTTCCAGTAGAGGTCCCAGATCCGTCTTAGTGCGGTTCCACTACTTCTCAGAGAAGAGCAAAATCCTGGAACTGGCACGTAAGAGAGGCCCAGTCGAGTGGGAAGGCGCGCAAATCTCGATCTACCAAGACCTATCGGCTTTCACTCTAGCTTGGCGCCGACTTTGCTCCCCCTGACAAAGATGCTTCAATCCAAGGGAGTGTGATACAGGTGGGGATACCCCTTCTCATTATCCTTTAAACTTTAAAGCTACAAATATGCCTTGGTCATGGAAGATGACATCCAGAGAGTGTCCCAGGAACACTTGGGGGACTTGGACGGAGAATCCAGCGACGTGAGACGTGAGCGAGCACCCTCCGACCCCTGGGGGCCCAAGACTTCCACAGAGAGACGTAAAGTTTGAGCGCACAGCAAGTTTAGGAGGGTCGCCCCAACGTCACCAGGCTTGTCTATAAACTGAAGTCCTCAGTGCACGTTGGGTCGGGTTGAGGTGTAAGGCCCAGACCTGTGAAACTGGTCTTGTTGTTTCCGGTGTGGCCCGGGGGCGCACGGGTGTCTGCACTGGTTATACTAAGTCTGTGGCAGTTCTCTGACCATGGCCTGTTATTTGGGGGTGGGGGCGCTCTTGCTGATGTGTTTGTGAGCCCGGAGGGGGGAGACGCTGGTGGCCTGGTCTGGCGGCATGTTGTCGTCACTTAGTACTCAGGGGGGGGTGTGGGGGCGGCTAGGTCTGCTTGAGTTCGTTTTCTGGAGTCTTGGTTTTTGCTTATCAAGCCCTAGGAGATGCACAGGTTTTATAGGGTTCTCTAGGGGTAATTATGGTGCCCAGAAGCTAAACGGGGAAGAGGTTGTGACGGGATTATACACGAGTAACTATTGGGCACAGAGGCAAGATGATGGGACAGACACATTGCCTCATAATAATAAAGAATAATTCTTCCAAAAGAACATGAGTAATTTGTCCGCTCCGGTTCCCCCAGAGCTAACCCGTTTGCCCAGGTAGCATTAGGAGCTACAATATATTTCCACTTTTTTGATGAGTGACTCCTTTCAACCCCTGACGGTGGGGTCTTTGAACGTGCAGGGGTTAAACTCGCCAACTAAGAGGTCGATGGTGTTGAGAGAATTTACTAGACTCAAGCTACAGTTTTTATTCTTGCAGGAAACACACTGGATTAAGGGGAAGGAACCGAACTTCAGGGCTAAACCTATACAGCACATGTTCAGTTCACCCTACATACCAAAGAAATGTGAGGTTGCACTCCTGGTTTCCCTCAAAGCCCACTTTAGCACACAGAACTGATCCGGAGGGACGATATCTTATGGTTAAAGGGGAAGTGAGAGACAGGCAGTTTACCCTGGTGTGTATATATGCTCTGAATGAGGCACAAGACCTTTTTTGGGAGGGTATGAAGGAGATGATTATGGGTTTTACAGAAGGGACTTTATTGGTGGGTGGGGATTTCAATATGGTTCTCTGCCCGGATAAAGATAGGAAGTCACCCAACCAATGCCCTGATCTGCATCTTCAGTCAAAACTGGCAGCCACATTTCTTCAGATTAATGGGGAATTGGGCTTACTGGATTCACACACTTCTACACAAGACCAGGAGCCCATATTTTTCTAGGATTGATTATATTTTGTTAGACTCCACGCTCCGAGAGCACGTCACTGAAATCGGGGTAGAAGCTATTCCGTGGTCCGACCATGACCTGGTCAAAATCAGTTTGGGCGTCCACTCCCCATCCCTCCTGGGTCCCGGTGGACGTGCAGTGATACATTGCTGCAGGATAAAGAGCTGAGGCAGTCCCTTCTGGCTGCCATTAAAGAATACTTTGTCAACAATGGAAATGGGGAGGTGGGCATCAATGGTGTTTGGGAGGCCTTCAATGCCACAATCAGAGGTACCCTTATGGGGATGGGCTTGAGGAAAAAGAGGGATAGGGACTATGTGAAGAAAAAGTTGAGAGAGAAGATTGCCTCTATCCAACCAGGGGGGAAACTAAAGACGCAGATGTTCCCAGGACAAAACGTACCGCTCCACCCTAGCCCTGTTCATGGCCAAGGTGTTTAACTCTGCACTTGAAACAGGAGACCTTCCACACTCCATGATGTCTGCCCTCATTGTGGTTCTTCCCAAAGAAGGGAAAGACCTCTCTCAATGCCAGTCCTACCGCCCCATCTCCCTCCTCAACACAGATGTTAAAATCCTGGCTAAGCTCCTAGCCAATAGATTGGCAAAACTACTCCCGTCCTTGGTGCACGGAGACCAGGTCGGGTTCATCCCTAGTCGTCAGGGGTTGGATAAAGTGAGGAAAACTCTGGACCTCATGCACGAAGTTTCGAGTCAAGACTTAGAGGCCTATCTTGTCTCACTTGACTCAGAAAAGGCATTTGACCGTGTCGAATGGCCTTACATGGGGAAGGTGCTCCAAAAAATTGGCCTGGGAAGCAGGTTCTGTGGGTGTGTTTCTGCTCTATATAATGGCCCCTTGGCAAGGGTTCTAGTTAATGGCTGTACCTCTACACCCCTCCACTTTTCCAGAGGCACCCGCCAGGGATGCCCGCTGCCCCCCTTTTATATGCTTTGGTGATGGAACCCCTGGCCATCGCGAGCAGGGTTCACCTTGGGACCTTGAGAGTTCACTGTGGGGACTGTGAATTTAAACTATCCCTGTTTGCAGATGACATTCTAGTGTATTTGACTGACCTTCAGGATTCCCTCCCCCGCTTGCTTGACCTTATTTGCCGCTTTGGCTCCTTTTCAGGGCTCAAGGTCAATGTAACCAAATCTTGCATAATGCTGATGGGTGCTATAGCTCATGCAGTGAACAAGAAATCTGAGGAGCAAGGAATGAGAATAGAAGGGAAGTCCACCATGTATTTAGGCACTACCATCCCCAGAGAACTGGGTAAACTATTTGAATCCAACTTTCCCCCAATTATGGCAAAGATCAGTAGCAACCTTGTACGCTGGGCGCCCCTCACTCTGTCGCGGTTTGGGCACATGGTTACGGTTAAAATGAACATTCTACCCTGCCTGCTGTACCTCTTCTCGGCCCTTCCCTGCATCATCCCAGAAGCCTTTTTTGAGCGGCTACAAACCCAAGTCCTCCATTTCATCTGGAATGGCAAAAAGGGCAAGAGTTAAATTCTCAACCTTAACACTTCCGAAAACATGTGGAGGCTTCCCTCTCCCTGACTTTAGGTTATGTCATAAGGCAGCCCAGCCCAGCTATGTGTGATGTTAGAACACATGAGAGAAGACCTGGGGACTTACTGGACCTATGTGGAGGACATCCACACCCACCCGAAAAAAGTTAGGGGGACCCCCAAAAACAATTCCTACGCATCTCAGATCCCACCCAATGCTGGCCGTCCTGTGGACATCCTGGAAGCCAAACAAAGATAATAAACGGGTCTCTTCCTGGTCTTCCCCCCTATCATCTCTTTGGGGTCCCCCGTTTAACCTTGGATCTAGGGTTTTTGCGATACTCAAGCATGGTCGGATATGGGGTTGGAGAGGGCTGCCCAGCTCTTCCGCCAGGGTGCTTTCATTGAGTATGCCCAACTGTCTGAGATGATGGGGGACAACCCCCCATCTTGGAATATCTGCGTCTCAAGGGGATCCTCACTCACACCAACTGGTTGGCCGATATGACCCGCACCTTAATCCTCTTTGAAAATATTTTGGTGGAATCCACGACCAGAATGAGCTCCCTCGCTAAGATTTATAAAGTCCTTATCACAGCCAATTTAGAGGGTAGACAGCCGTTCAAACGGATATGGGAGGAAAGGCTGGGCTTGACTCTCAAAGAACCAACATGGATCTTTAAATCAATCAGGGTCTTTGTATACCTCGGCTATGGAACACAGCTTCAAGATTCTTCATTCTTGGCACTGTCCCCCCCGCCATCCCATCCATGATGTTTGAAAGAGTGTCCCCACTGTGCCCCATGATGTGCTCACAACGCGGTACTTGGTACCACATGTGGTGGGAATGCCCGATTATTCAGGTGTACTGGGCCGAACTGCTCAGCTGGATGAAAGATATTGTGGGTGTGAGCCCGACTCTTCTCCCTCTGGAGATCCTCCTAGGTATACCCATGCCCGATTCCGAGTTGGACACTTTCCCAAAAGTGGTAGTGGCAATGCTGAGAGCTGGGAGATTGGCTCTGGCCCAGAAGTGGAAGAGCACTTCTGCTCCATTCAAGGCAGATTGGCTCAATAAGCTATTGGCCATTTTTATGTATGAGACACTGTCCGCTATAACCAACGATACAATGTCTTCTTTCTTGCAGGAATGGACTATTGTTCTTTTAAATCATGAATGCAAAGCCATGAGACTTTGATCCTGAGGTGTGGTTTGAGCCATGGCACCTTAGCTTGCACTGTTCACTACTTGTTTTTAGCCTTATAGCATTGCTGCAGCGCTGGACCCTGTGACAGGGGGGTAGTCCTACCCTATATAGTAAAATATTTGCAAAATTATTTACATGCAAACTTTATTGGAACCCTTGTAGGAACGCATCTATATGGGACATTCAGCATATCACATTGAGACATTGAGCAGTCCCATAAGTAGGTTATTAGTGAAAAACACACATGAATATTCAAGATGTAGGTGCCCAGCTTTTTATTATTTAGCTGATACATTCACTGTTTTGACTTTTATTAATAAAAGCAATCAATGCAGTACAAAGTTGTGCAACGGAACAGCAATATGCTTTTTTCAGAACAAAAATAAATTCACTTAAACATGTAGGAACTAGGTAATAAGGTGGTTAAAGCAACATGAGCACAAATTGAATGGACGCACATGCAAAAAGGAACAACTCATACAGTAATCAGAATGTTGTGAGAACAAATTGAATGAACACAGAGTAGTCACTGATTTAGTGAATTGGAGATTTAGGTCAAGGGTCTCCTAAGCCCAGCTAGAATATGACCTCGTATTTGGTCTACGTCAAAATATGATGATAGAAATGTAGGTGCAGACTTAATTGTCAGCCCAGGGAGGTGTGGGCATTGATGCTGCAGACGTTTCGGCTACTGAGATGAGAGCCTTCTTCTAGGGCCATGAGAGTCAGGTCATTCTGTGTGAGGGAAAAGGAAAAGGAAGGAATAACTAGGATGTTTAAAACAAGTGCTGAGGTGCTGGCAAGGGTAAAGGATAAGTATTAATACTAAAGGACAGATCCTAATAGGTTGCAGAGCCCTAAACCACTCACCTAAGGCCGGGAGCACTGTAAAGCGCTCGCAAGCGTGGAGTAGCTGCGTGGCGGGGAATATATGGTCCAGGAGAGGACTCCAGGTGAATGGGTAGATGGTGCCTGGTTGCAGAGGAGAGCCGTTGGTGGGGGCAGGGGTCCTCCGGCTTAACTCACAGGTAACAAGCATAAGCGGGGAGCTTGCAACCTAAACAGGTGAAAGAGAAGGGTATAGGCTGAAAAGTGCCCATATGGTAGGTGGTGCAGTTTTAAACATATAAGGTACAATGCTTATAAGATAAAGCAGGGGGGCATTACCTGTAGGCCAAAATATAGTAGACTGTGTGCTGGAAATGAGAGCTGGATATGTGGCCAAAATGGTGGTCATTACATGGAAGCGCCTTCCAAAGAATGGAGGCTAGGAAGAATACAGGAGCACCATGTTGTGAGGCCAAGGTAAGTATGCTGTAAAAAGGGTGCAGCATATTATGCATGTAAGTGGGGCCAGCACGTCTGGTCCTCCACAAGGTCAGCCTGGGGAAAGTAGGCCCCTTTACCTAGAATCTCGTGGTGCTGTGGATGGAAGCGAACGTCCTCTGCCAGAGCCCGTGCTGGCTCTGTAAAGGAGCTGTGTCTCTGAGCGTTATGGCTGAAAGGCAATGCGAGAGCGCATGCGCTCGGGGATAGTGGCTCCTCGAGCGGCGCATGCGTGCAGGGGGAGTAGCTTACATACTACGTGCGCATGTGCCCGGGGGTACAGTCCAGGACCTGGGGACATGCGCACATAGTTGTGACTATGTGGTCCTGTAGTGCGGCTCCTATGCAAGTGACCGGAGCTGGTGTGAGCAGCCCGAAAATGCCATAGCGCCTGTAGTGGCACAGAGCCCAAAAGCAAAAAGAAAGTTGGAGCTGTGAGGCGGAACACAAAAGAGGGAATGAGAGGTGGGGTAAGTCCTGGTGGATGGGCCTCCCAGGCCCTACAGACTAATAGCAAAGTGCAAGGCAAGCAGTGACATCATACAGGTATAGCAACCAGAAAAGCAGAAAATCATGAACATTGCGGCAAAAAGCACTAGACAATTGCATCACAATGTAAAGTAACTGGTGACTTAGTAAGGAAACAAGAATTGACAGCATAAGGGTCATAAGCCCCAGATTCTGGTGAATGTGTCAATTATCATTGCACCATGGAATCAGTTTATAGTCATACATTGAGTTTGCAAGGGGGTCAAAAGACATCATGGAAATCGGAAATAAAAATAGTCAACCTGCTGATCATGTGCCCTCAATCCTAGCATAATATTGTGACATGATTAGTGGCATTATCAGAACCTGAGGCAGGATCAGAGAACATAATGGTCATAAGCACCTGATCCTAACGGGTGAGTTCAGGATAGACACGCAAATGAGTATGTCCAAAACACCCAGTAGGTATACATGGGGAACCAAAGTCCAAATGCAAACAGACATCATGGCAGAGCCATCACCACTACCGTGAGAGGAAATTACATAAATAAAGTTGAGCTAAAATTAGAGACAGCTAGATGCTACTAGGTTGACAATGGGCATCAGAAGTGGAACCACACATGATATGAGACGTGGTCCATGAGAGGAAGAAGTGAAAGTAAGCCGGATGCCCCAGGGGAGGGGGATATATGTCCCGAACTGGGAGGGCCTGTAGGAGTAGAGCAAGTAGGTTGGCTATCCATGGGTCTAGGTGCCCCAGGCACGAAAGGCAGCCCACAGGGGGAGCAGAGCATAAGTTAGGAACTAAGGCACCCGATTAGCTGCTGAATTGTCCTGGTTGTGCTTCGTTGAGGCCTTTGGTGGTGGATTGGAGTTTGAACATCCACCATGCTTCCTTAAAATTTAGTGAGTTTGCAATATTGGCCTTGTCTTGAACTTTGTCGACGACCCACCAAGAGAAGGAGTCAGGGCCATGTTGGAATTCAGTAAAGTGGTTGACTAAAGGGGCAGTGAAGTTGCATCTTATCCTAAATCTGTGCTCCCCAATCCGTTTATGTATGGGTCTAGAGGTGTGACCCACGTATCGTAGACCACATGGGCATTGGATCACATAAATGACATTAGCTGATTTGCAATTAGAAAAGTGCCGTAGTTGCCACTCTTTACCATCAATGGGGAAGGAATTGATTTTGCGTGTTTGCCTACACGCTGTACACTTTCCGCATGGGTGGTGTCCGCGGATCTCCCTCATGTTCCATAAGGTGGGGCGTGCATTGGTTTTGCTGGTTCTGGCACTGGTCAATAGATCTTTGAGGTTTTTGGACCTCTTGAGTGCCATCCTGGGTCTAGGTTCGGAGGGCAAGCTCAGTTGGACTAGTGGCAGAACTTCCTAATGGTAGATTTGAGTTTGGAAGTGGTTGGACCAAAAGTCGAAACGCAGGCCATGATGTTGTCTGCTGTGCTGTTCTTTTGTTTGGGTGCCAGGAGAGCTTCCCTGGGCGTAAAGCGAGCTCTTTTTTGGCTATCCCCTGGATGCCAGTTTGAGCTGAAGAGTGTTAGAGTGTTTCTTAAATTCTTCAAGCTGGGTAAAGTTGCGACGTATCCGGAGGAATGGTCCATAGGGCAAGTTGTCCCGGAGGCTTTTGGGGTGGTGACTACTGTAGTGGAGCACTGTGTTCCTGTCTGTGGTTTTTTCCTCAGTCATCCTGGAACATTTTATTATGTTTCTAGTTCTATCTCTTTGCCTCCTAAACCTGTGGCCCTGTGGAGCCTGGTGATCTTATGTGCGGGGGCTGAAGGGGAGAGAAGGGACGGGGGAGGGATTTTTTAAAAAAAAGAATTGCATTGTTCTCTATTTTATGTATCAGATGTGCTACGCCAGGTGCTTCCTGGCTGCTGTTGAATGTTGCACTACTTAATAAAAACAAAGGTGAACATTTTGTGTTGTGGTTCAACCCTGACACTATTGCTCTATGGCAGTACGAGCAGTCCTATGCCTGTGCGCTCAGAAGGGGGTTGGGTGGGTGGGTATTGGATATGTGAAACATTGACATCGAGGCTGAGTGGGTGTCAACAAACACGTCACACATTCACATACACACCCACTTTTCTAAGACTTTATAAACACCTTAACATTTACCAGGAGTACATCTCTGCAATCTACCAGGTATATCGTCATCAAGCTACCTGTTCCCCGGATAGCTGTTCCACGGCTACTTGTTCCCGTGCTTACTGAATCAGCTAATTGGTTCGTCCAAGTAAGGGTAGGTCACCTATTTGCTTCTCTATGTTCATTGATCGCTGTATCCTAATGTTCATTTATCTCAAAGACTTCTCCATTATCAAATGTTTTATGTATTTTGATGTCGGGAAATAGCACATTGCATCACTGTGCATTGTAAGAGAATGGAATCTTTCGCGGTCTATGTTTGAAAGCATGTTTTCTTTTGATGTTTGAAAGTTCATTCAATGGATGAGTAATATGTTCCGATTTGCGATATAACTTCCTATTTTACAACAGGTCCAGGTATGCATACTTACAGTTTCCCTGCTAGAATGAAAGTAAATCCTACAAAGGATATACTTTGAGACTGAAATGCATGTAACCTTGCACTGTTTCAAACTTTCTCGATTTTGGTTCTAACATTACACTTCCTCACTAATGGAAAATAGATCAGAAAGGAAACATTACAAAGCAAACTACATTATAATCACTATGTTTTGGAGGGTGATCTCAGATCAAGTCCATGTGTCATCTCGGAAGGTTATCAGGTGAAATCGGAAATGTATATTATGACCAAATCAGGTACACTGTTTTCAAGGGTATCTTCATACAAATGTTCTATTTGTGTTGCAATAACAAACCTTATAGTATATTGTTCTTAATCATTTTAAAGTACTTTGTGCAGAACTGCTCTGTGTGATTCAAGATTTTACATTTCAGTTCGATTGACATTTAACTTTTATTAATGATTTTTCTCTCCAAGGACTGTACTCAAGATGTAGAATTAGAAGAGGCACCACTGGGGGTGCGATCCCTGGGCGATGTGGTTCGGGACGCCCTTTTTGTGTCCTGGGAGGAACTCAGGATGAATGGTGAACACAATGCCCTGACCCTACTGTACTACTATAGGGTTAGGGGTATTTTGAAAAATAAGCGGCCTGAGTTCCCGCGCGCCCCCACCCCTCACCCTGCCCAGTGCTATATTGCTCAGCCTCTGTCCCCCCGGAACCTAGTATCCACAATTTATAAACTGATTAGAAATGGGCAGAGCATTCGGGCAAGTAGATATAGAGAAGTTTGGGAAGCAGATCTGGGGGAATCGTTGCGTGATGACCAGTGATAATCCATCTGCATCCAGTCCCGCTGCATAGCTCTAAACTCCCGATATAGGTTGATCCACTACAAATTCCTTCATCAAATTTACTACTCACCTGCGGCCCTAAGTAAATTCTTCCCTGATAGTTCCCCGAGCTGCAGGATGTGTGGGATGCAAGCGGCTAATTTCTTCCATGTTGCCTGGTGCTGCCCCCTCATTAGGCCTTTTTGGAAAGGGGTGGAAGATGCAATGATAAGTATGCTGTCCTCACCAGGAGAATACTCCCCGAAGCTTTGGCTCTTAGCCCTGATCGAAGGAAACAACCGCACCGAAAAAAGACTGCTGGGTATGGCTTCAGTGGTGGCCAGATATTTAGTAGCCAGAACTTGGGGGAGATCCAACCCCCATCCCCACACTCCTGAAGTGGCTGGAAATCATGACTCAGTCTGAACAGAGAGAGACTAGATATGCCTCTACCCTCCCCCGACCGGCCGCCCATTTGACTACTGACCCTGTTTCAGACAATACCTGATGGATAATGCCTCGACTTCCCAAACCCCTGCATCCACCCCAGAGCATACAGAGGAGGGCTTATCTCTATTCTTCTTTACCCCATGGATGTATATAAAGATAAAATGGTGGTTAGCTGGAGTACCTGAAATGATTTTATTTTGAACTCTCACTTGCTGTCTGAAGTACGGACCAACTGCAGCGGAACATGCGTGAACTTGGTTGTAATGATGCAATTTTTGACTAGGGGGGAGATGGGCTGGGCTCTTGTTAGTCTGTTAATAGGGGTGTTAAGTGTACTTATCTGTTGAAATTCAATAAAGAACGTTTAAAAAAAAGAACAGGCACATGGACCAGAGGTATACATAACCTGATATGAAATACAAGTGGGCATCACATTGGATTGGGAATACATTTTTATAATATTGTCATTTTTGAAGTCTGTCAAGTTGGTTCTGTTTGTAGAAATGTACATATGTTTGTTTGCGTGAAATGAAATTTGCTTGGTTTAAACCATATAAAAATGCAATTTTTTAAGTTTGATGTTGCAGTCGCAAAGCGAAGGCCATTGTTTCGAAGTGAAATAAGAAAACAAGGGTAAAGAACAAACCAATTTGTTTTGGAGAAGTTTTTAAGTGGATGTTTTGACCATATTATGTTTTTAGTAAAATCGTATCTTCTGTATGTCTGCTATACATTGAGCATGTTTTTCTATCAATTTGTTAGAGGCCCAGAAGGAAGAGGAGTATAACGACTCAGACAACAGCTGAAAACAAATATGTTGCTTGCCAAACAGATTTCACAATGGAGCAACTACTATTTGAGGCGCAGCTTTGCCCAGTCAATATTCAGACTTGTGCTGAATATGTCCAGTGGACGGAAAATGAATGGAATCTCACCTGCAAACCATACAAAATTACCATGGACCATTGCTACTTTGTGCAAAATCGCCCAGATGAAACTGAAGACAATGAAGATGCATTGCAATTGCTCGCAGACCCTTTGCCACAATCTACACCCTCTAAAATCTTTCCACCCAACAAACATTAAATGTTACCTGTTTCTCCAATTCATTCGAAAATATCACTGCCTGATCTAACAGAGGCTGAAGCTTCAACGGAATTGACTGAGGAATTTTCTCAAGATCTGGACTTCAGTTTGCCTAGTTTGAGGGAATTGTCTACCACCGTCGAGTCGCAAAACACAGTATCGCAGGATGATTGGCTATTAAAGGAGTCAAAATACATTGTATTCGACAGCTACCTGCTAGGGATTGTACAAATGATTAAATGTGATTATAAATTAAGAGGCAACATATACGGGGAGCCAATGGTGAATGTGTATCGTGTGTTACAAGGGTCCAACCTGAAAATCCAGGCCAGCTGTGCCCACCTCCATAATACATTTTCATGGTCTGCTCAACTGATGCTTTGTAAAGTGCCTGCTGGAAGTTGACTTTGTTCAGCAGCTTTACTGTTCAGTGGATCGACTTTCAGTAAGATTTTCAGTTTCTGTCAATTTGTGGCACTTGAGTTCCTTGCTAAAACCCAGTACTACAAATATCAGAGGGAATTCATATTCCCCCCTATTAGTCATGCCTGGAAATTTGAACAGATGTCAATGGACAGTTCATTCTCTGGCAAACGTGTCAGGCTAGTTGGTGACAGACAGTGTGACAGTGCAGGACTTTCCGCTAAGTACTGCACTAACCACTGTCAAGACATGGAAAGTAAAAAAATGGTGAGTTTGGTCATCATGCAGGTGTCTGAATGTACTTTGTCTCGGGCCATGGAAAACATGGTTTTATGAAATCCATCGAACAACTGGAATCCAGGGGAATGCAAATAGACCTGATAACCACTGATAGGCATGTTTCAATAGCCAAGGCCATGCGAGAGCAGTTTCCACACATTCAGCATCACTTTGATGTATGGCACGTTGCCAAATCAATCAATAAACAATTACAGCTGCTGGGAAAAAAAGAATTCAGAAAAACTTTTAAAGTGATCTCAGTCTATCCGCAACCATATTTTGTGAAGCTCCAAAACTTGTGATGGATCTTTAAAAATGCTACTTGAAAAATGGCGCTCATTGATGCACCATTGTTCCAACATACACTCATGGACAGAAAACCAACATTTCCACAAAAGTGCACATGGACCTTTATCGAAGGAGCAGGAACACAAGAAGAAGTGGTTGGTGCCATGTTTCCGTACACACAAGCACTTGAGGAGATTGTGTACGATACAAGGCTTTCAGGAGACCTGAAGGGACTCACTGAGTTCTGTCATACTGGACATTTGGAGGTGTTCCATAATATGTGCCTAAATTACAGGCCCAAAAGGTTGCATTTTGGCATGGATGGTATGGGGCAAGAACAAGACTAGTTGTACTTGCGCACAACGAGAACTTTGGGAGGGAACAAGCGAGAACTGCAGGAACATTTGAGATGCTTCGTTACCTCATGGCCTTTACAAAGCGAAGCAAACAATGGGTATCCAAGCCAATATACCATGAAATTAATTTTGAATTTGTGAAAGATCTGACATTGACTGTGTTGGCCATGCATTGTGTTAGGGAGAATTCTCATAAATGGCTTATTTCCCTTACCTAATGAGTCCCTCAGCAGCTTTGCTGGATTTCTGGGGTTTATTTTCTTCACCTGGTAAGAGTGTGGGCCTTTTTCCCACTCTTAGATGTGTTTTGCTGTGTGTGTTTTCAATTTTTGTGTGATCTTGGGCACTGGAGCCTCAACCTACTCCATGGCCTCATATTTTTCATGTGTGTTACACAGCACCTTCAGTGCAGTGACACAGGGTTGTCTTTAAGACTTCCCCCGACTCCATTTTCTGCCATTAGCTTTATTTTAGTCACTTTAAACCGCAGACACAGTACACCCCATCTTCATGGAGTATTGGAAAGGGTTAATTCGTATCCCTTGTTGTCTGTGTCTCTTGGAGCATCGTTTCACTCCCTTTACATTAAGACTTGGCTGGTGGCAGTGGTAACTACCCTAACTTTTCTAACGCGATTATCTTATATAAACATGGTATTGTTTTAGGCTATTATATTAGTCTCGAACATAAACCCGCTTGACTAAATACATTTTATTTTGGCTCCGGCTGGGTTTATTCACCATTTCTTTTTGTTAAAGTCTTTCCCTTGTTTTTTCTGCGTGCCAAACTGGGGATGATTCCTTTGTTTGCTGACTTTTCGCGGGCTTCTGCACAGAAGCCCTTCTTAAGGCGCCTGAAACTCTAGGTAGGCAGGATGTGAGGGAGGGATCTTCGGACCTCTGCCATGGTTCCCTTGATAACACAAGTCGCACTCCTGTTTGATTGGCTGAGGGGACTGTCCTTGACAGGACAGCCACCCTGCTGTGTGATTGACAGCCAGGCTGTATGAATGGGGGAAAACTGCATAAAAAGTCTATGGGACTGTAAAGGCAGAGTCGCCACTGGAACGAAAGAACCAATGAGGAGCTGGCAGAAGAGGACCCCTACAACGACTGAACCGCCCAGTGAAGCCCTGCTGCAGGTCCGAATCTTCAGCATCCGACGACAGAGAAGATCCTCCAGGAAACTTCTTCCCTTGAGCTGGTGGGACCAACCAGTTCACCCAAACTACAAGCCAGGACCCCTCCTCTGGTCGAATTCGCTTTACAGAGCTACAGTGGGCCGGATAGCCAGCAAGGTCGGGAGCTACTTGGGTTTTAAGGAGTGCAACTTTTATTCGTTGTTATGCTCTGCTGCTGGCTTCTTCCCTGGGTGGCGCAGGACCCTCCAGTCTTCCTACTTCATGTCAGTCAGACAGTCGCTTCAGGAACCGTGAGCCTGCAGGAACCACTAGCAACGTCCGCCTCAGCTACAGCTCCCTCTCTGTTTTAAGGTACTGTGCAAATCCGGTTGTCCGTTTCGTTCAACCGCATGAACGTGTTTGAAATCTTTCTCCAATCTGAGGGCTTGTCCTTCTCTTCTCTTTGAACAAACTTTTCTATCAACCAACCTCGTCCGGAATCCGTGCCACCAACTTTACCGCAAACTACCCTGAACTGGGTGATCTTGAGCAAAAGACTTTTGACCTATTGACTTTGGCCCTAAGCCTTTTCTAACTGATTCTATCACTGTAGTTCCTCTGGTTCAATTTCCCTGAGTAATTACCTGTTGCTGTGATTTAATTTCTATTAACTTTGTCTTTCCCTCCCTTTTAAATTGCTGGAGTGCCATTTTGCTCCCACTTCATTTTGTGAGCTTAACTTGTCTAGAATTTAAGGGAAGTGGTGTGGTGTATTAAGAGAGTGATTTTTTAAACTGTTTATAATAGTGTAATGTTATACAACTGAAGAGTGAAATAAATGTATGTTCTTTTACTTGAAAACCTTGAGTCAGTGTTTGCCTGAATCATAGTAATTGCTGTCCTTTGAATAACTATTTGATACTGCTCACTTACTCTTGAGATAAGTCTGGCTTCTCCGCGACTGCTACCACATTTACTATGTAGTACAGGCTTGTACCAAAGGTGAAATTGTACTGTTACTTGTAGTCTTAATTGTGTGTGGTGTTCCCAAAGGTTACTGCATATAATTCTGCCTAACAAATACTCATGGAATGGATCCTGATGTTGTTCCCAGGATGCATACAATGCCACAAAACATTGCAAACGAGCCTTGTCCTACAAAATCAGATCTTGTTGAAAGGTTGACTTCCAGATTTAAATGATATGTAACTGTCTTCAGAATCTGCTCACAATAACATTTTAGATGTTTTCCCCAATGTTTGGTCATTGTACAGAAACAATCTAATGGTATTACCCTTGCATTTTCAATGCTAGATGATGTATTACAAACTATTTACACTGATATACTCAGGTTTATGATGCATTAATGTATATCTTTTACCTTTCCTTCATTTGTATTGCTTATCCTCTGTCTAGAAGACACGTGTCTGGGGTTGTTATTGGTACTATTGTTCAGAGAGAATTGCCCTAGCACTTCGGTGCTGCACTGCCCATTTGGGTGGGAGAAAGAGTGACATGCAAAAGGATATTTCCCATCTGTGAAAGGGACACTGAGGCTTGGTATCTGTCAAACCCTCTGCTAGACCCAAACCCCATGCACACATGCAATCCATGGCACTTGCGCTGATGGCCACTCTTAGGTAAGAGTTTTATAGTAATGCTAAATCTTCCTGACCTGTGTCAACCCCAGAATCTTTATCTTTACTGGTGGATTAATTTTTCTTATACCTCTGTGAGTGGGAACCTTTTTCCACACTCACAGAATGTTTTACTCTTTTTATAGGTGTGATTTTCAGGGCTCTCCATAGTGTCTTTTAAAATGTACCCTCTTTGACTGACATCTTTTTGGCAATAAGTGTCTGTTGTTACTGAGTTGCTCTAGATGCTCCACTTTTAACTTTATCTGGCTAACCTTGAGAGAACTACAGTTCCCATGGGTAGAAAGGATCTTTGGATCCCTTTTAAAATGTATTAAGTGAGACAAACATCCTCCACCTCCATGTGGAGTGCGGGGGAGATACTGCAGGCCTCATCACGAGTTGGGCAGTATCTCTTTAATGCAGTGGTTACTCTATTATCACTACATTTACGGGTCCGCCAAAACATGAGTTGGCAGCATTTACCCCCAGCTGTAAACTGGCAGTTAATGCACCCGGAAAATGCTAATTTTCAGTGCAATTACTACACAGTAATACTGCCAGGGGTAATTTTGCACCAAAATTCCCCATTGAATCCAATGCACCCAATGGAAAATGGGGAATTACGTTTACCGCTCAACCCATGATCCGACGGTAATACCACTGGACGGGTGGCAAGTAACACAAATACAGTTGGGCAGTATCCCAACAGGGATATCGCCCAACTCATGATGATGCTGTGAGTATCCCCTTTCTCATTTTAAATAAATGTAACATTTATGTTAGAAGGACAAACTTACCATTAATAGCAGTAATTGGTTGAACACTTCTACTGATGTGAAATGCTTACCTAGACTTCATTAGAGGATCCAAACTGTCTTCACAAGATAAGAAATTATGTTCTAACCTTTCCGCAAAGAATATAAAAGGTTTGTTTACTTACTGTTCTGCCATTTTGGAAAGTAGATATACGGTTATTTTACTGACCTGTGATTTGGTTGTGCCTCTTCCACACAAGCAATGCTGTTGGTTTCACTTTATTATTCCTGGTAGGATAATTGTATAAGTGTCCCCCAGCTGGGTTTTGCTTCCCCTGAATTGGTGTTAGCCTGTCCAGAATAAGTCTGCCTTAGATTTTACCTACTCAGAATAACTTTAGGTCATTCGTAACATGTAACACTGGGTTTTGCTTTCCCTGGTCTGTTTTGGACAGACATAAAAAGAGTCTTAGGTTACACCTGTCTTTAAGTTGCTTATAGCTCTAGTAGAAAGTATATAGGTTTTACTTACCTTGAGTGTAACTGTGTTATCCTAAAACAAGTTATAGTTATTGCTTCCCTTAGTCTGTGAACTGAAAAGCAACTGTAATTGAATATTACACCCCCAGGTCCAACTCCCCTAGAATAACTGTGTTGTCATGAATCAGTGAACAAAACCATACGGGGCAACAGACTGGAACCATATGCGCTTGTCATGGTAAAAGCCACTTTTAAACCAGGTCCAAATTGAGAAAGAGACAAGTGTGTAGCTGCTGGGGATGGTTGTGTATGGTAGGAACCTATGCCCAAGGTATACAAGAGATAACATAATATAAGAATGGACACAACCACAATGCGCAATTCCAAAAAGTGATTTGTATTCAATTAACTAAGATGAATTTAGCCGACACATGTTTCGACCATCGGGCCTTCTTCCAGGCTAATATCCACAAAGTAACATAATCAATGATAACATACAAAATCATACATACACACATTAAACCAACATTTGACATTCATGAGATGTCATAAGTGCAAGCCAACCCAGAGGCAATATGGTTGGGATAGCAATTCACATATTGACATACAACAATCCAATATCAATATAATAAGCAAAACATATAAAACAGTGCATACATAAAATCAAAATATGTTGAATGATATTTATACTGTGCACTATAAAGAACCAAGTGCGTAATTCGCAGTTTGTTTATCTGTCTAGTAATGATTGTTATTTGTGTATAGTTTAAAGAGGAGTTGGAGGTATGTCTTTTTTGGACGCATTGCTTACTGGCCTTGCACACCGATATAGTCTGTGCAGAGTTATGGGTTGTTAGATGGACCATATTGTGATGATTATTCCTTGAAGACCTGCAACCGCAACCTGTATGCAGGCTAATGATATCTAAAACACTTTGTCCTGTGGAATAACCTGGTGTTCTGTTACCGTTGCATCCTTGTACACCATAAAGTGGGGGTCGGATAGAGGGTCGGGGGCTGAACCTTTTTTTGTGGGCACTTGGTTCTCTTTTCAATCACTAATCTTACCAGTTCCATTATAATGCCATCTGTCTGTGGTTCAACATAAAACTATCTGGGCCTCATTACGACCCAGGCGTTAAGGGTTAACACCGTCGTTAACCCTTAACGCCTATTCTGATTTTAACGGCTGCTCTTAGCAGCCCTTAAAATCCATGGCGCTAACCTGCCATGATGCTAATTACGCCACCGTAATTTATGGTGGCGTAATTAGCGCCTTCCCCACTCCCATTATGCCCTATGGGGCAAAAATGGGAATGGGGAAGGGAAAATGGGAAATGGGGATTTACCGCCCCACTCACCTTGGAATGGGGCGGTAAATCCGCCATCCACCATGGTGTAAACGTAGTTTACACCATGGTGGTAAAGTTGGCGCAATTAGCGCCTGGGTCGTAATGAGGCTGCCTCTGTCCTTATTTACTAGTAGGTCTCGCTATGTGAAGCGGGTGCATCTGGTTCTCCATCCCATTGGCAGCTATTCTTACTTCACAGCGCTAACCTTTCATGAACGTTATGGCTCAAATACTCCCCCATGTTGTCATGTGTGTGTTCATTCTGTGTGGTTTGTGTTTATGATTAGGTTTCATCCAGTTCTGAATTGTACGGTAACTTGCTATATTCGATTACAGAATGGCTACTAAAATATATTCTTTTATTCTTGTTATCTACACAGCTATATTGTACCATTCTGCGTATGCCATAGTTTCCAGCTACCGTCCGATGGATTTTTCAACCAACATCGGCGGATAATCATCAACATTGCTTACTTGATCACCATTACGTGGGACGACCAACAGGGACCAATCTGCCCTTTGGCGGTATCAGCAATAAGGAGAACCCTGTCATTGTTTCTGATGTGAAAACCTGCTAATGAGAAAGCGTTGTGCTTGAAAGTACAAAGAATCCATATCTCCTCACGAATAGAACACCATGTGCGTCATTAGAATGTTTTGCCGGTGTAACATAAGGACACACAAGACTTGGAGTACAGAGATTGATCGATCGCTGATCACAATCAGCGTATCATGAGGAAGTTATAAACAACATTCAAAGCATGCAATGTTCGCTAACTATAACTTGCATGGAAAAAACAAATAGTTAATTTTGTGGGCTTAATATTCTCTTGTGAGCGTTCTTTGAAAAATAAATACACTTGTTACATTGCAGACTATTGATGTTTTCTTCAGAAATAATGTTTTGCACTCCTATTTGGGACGAGAGAGAAAGGTTACGTACTGTGAGAGGATGTATGTGTTTATCTTCCTGGTTCTGCCTTAAGTAACGTTATGGCGTTGATGATGACGGGGCACGTTTGGCTATGCTGGCCACGAACGTCATGAAAATAGATGAAGCATATTGTTGGGACTAGTGATGTCAGTTTGAGGGACGGGCGATCTGTATTCTTGCCGCGAAGGCACTTGAATTTAGGGTGATGCATCAACGTATAAGATCAGCACAAGATGGCCGCGCCCAACCGGTTATTTTCGCATGTGTAAAAGTGAGGAAAACGAAGGTAAGATGCATAGGAAAGAATTTTAAGATCGATTACAGTATGCTTAAAAATATTTTGTATTTGTATTTTATTTTATATAGCACCTTACACCAGAGCGCTGTACATAGAATTACAAACAGTACAAAAATGGAATCAATATATAAAACACAGAGTATTTCAATAATTGCAGTAGGACCTTGTTAACCAGATGTAAGAAAATGAGATCATAGAGAAGTCCAAAAGGAGGAGTAAGTGGTAATAGATCGGAGAGAGAGAGAGGAAGAGTATTCAAATTTAATGGTGCAAGAAGAGAGAATGACAGGGAATGAGATTGGGCACATGGAGGAGAAGGGATTACAAGAAAGAAATGGGAGGCAGACTGAAGAGGACGCAACGGAAGATAGAAGGAAACAAGCGAAGAAAGATAGGGAGGGGCAAGACCATAAAGTGCTTTAAACACCAAACATAACAAATTTAACTTTAGACGTCTATGAAAAGAAAGCCATCCAAGTTGAGCCAGAGAGGAAGAGATAGAATCAAGAAGAGCCAATCGACCAAGAACACGAATAGAAGCATGAAATACAGATTTAAATGAAGCCAGGTGGGAAATTGGAAGTCCAAAAAGTGCAGAGGAGCAATAAAATAGTAATGAGTAGATTAGAGCAGACACCAATAACTTTGTTGCTTTGAAAGTCATAAACAGACAGGCTTTCCGAATGTTATAGAGATGAAACCGACAGGAGCAAGCAGTGAGAGAGATGTGGTGGGTGAAAGAAAGATCTGAATCAAGAAAAAGACCAAATTTATGAACTACGGATGATATAAGTAGCTGAGCCGGAGGAAATTAAATAACGGAAGGTAAAGAGGCCAGAGAAGTTGAATTAGAAGGAAAGAAAATAACCTCTGTTTTTGCAGCATTGAGAACAAGAAAGTGATTGGACATCCATGATTGGATAGCCAGTAAGCAAGAACTAAGTTTGTGATGGATATCGTCGGATAAATGTGGAAATGAGAGAAAGAACTGTGTATCATCAGTGTTGAAATGATGCAAGAACCCAAAAGAAGAGATAACCCCTGCTAGCGAAGAAGTGTGAAAAAAATAAAAGGACCAAGGACTGAGCCTTGAGGAACACCACAAGTAAGTGAGTATGTTTCAGAAGAAACCCCAGCCCAGGAAACTGAAAAAGTTCTCTGAGAAAGATAAGATTCGAACCAAGATAGAGTGGGACCAGAAAAACCAAAAGAAGAGAGAACGGACAGCAAGAGTGTATGATCTACAGTATTGAACGCGGCAGAAAGGTGAAGAAGTATGAGAAGGGAAGACTGTTTAGCGTGACATGCAGATAATAATGAGTCAAGGAGAGAGAAGAGAGCAGTGTCAGTAGAGTAGGCTGGGTGAAACCGAGATTGGAAACAAGGAAGAATTTTGAGAGACAAAAGTAGAAAGCTGAGTGTAAACTAGCAGAAGAAACATCAGCGGAAGGTTTTTTCAAAATGGGAATAATAGTGGCATGCTTTAATAACAATGGAAAAGTAAATGAAAGAAGGCAAGAATTAAATAAAATTGTAAGATAAGAGACGAGTGAAGGGTAGATTGTAAATATAAAGTACAGATGGTATAGGATCCAGAGGAGAGGAAGTGGGGTGGGTGCGAGCAAGAAGACAGAGAGTGTCTTCAGTGGTGATAGGAGTGAAGCCCGAGAAAGTCACCTTTGGAGTTTCGAGAAAAGATACAGAGGATGTAGAGTAATCCTGAGCACAAGAAGATCAATAGTTTATTGAACTGAAGAGACTTCGGTAGTAATATAAAGTGCAGGATCTGTAGCAGTAAGAATATAATTAATTGAAGGATCTGGAATAGGAGATGAGAGCAGTCGAGAAAGAGTTTGAAAAAGGTGTCTAGGATGAGAAGATTGTAAATAAGAAGATCAGAGACATAAGATTGTTTAGCGGATAGAAGACAATTATCATATAAAGTGTGATAAGAAATACATGCCCAAACGATCGGGACAGTAACATTTTTTTTTAATGAAAAAGATTTTTTTCCTTTTACGCATTAAACAATACATCATCGCTAAACTAACAGAACACAGCAAAACAATATACCTCAATCTCTCAGTTTGTACAACACTGTACAGTCATGGGACAGTAACATTTTTGAGTGAACTTCCCCTTTAATAGCCATGTCCAAATACTACATTTAAAAAGTTAATTGCTGAAATTGCTAGGTCTGCTGTTGGCTCACACAATAAGAGATGCCAAAGCCTTTCCCATGCTGCTTCACCTGAGGATACCAGAAATGTACCCAGAAGCTCCTCTAGAGCTGCATAAAAGTATGTACATTCAACAAAAAGGTGATGGAGAGATTCCAAATCCACATTACAAAATCGTCAGATTCTTTCTGCCCTCGGAATCCATTGCCTTGCACCCAGTACTGCTTTAGTTAGGTATAAGTCTAGTTTTAAGTGCAACATTGCAAATCTACATTTCCTACAGGGGGCTTTTTGCATAAGGGATGCTATAGAGTTATAACCTCTCATGTCATAAATTTAGTGGCTACAAATCTTATATGTCGAGAGCCTTACTCGTTTCTCAGTCCAATCAATCTCATATACATGCTTATTTACTTTATGGGGGGAGTAAATCAAGTCTTCTTCCATTACACTTATATATGACAAGATGTCAGCACATGCATCTGTCTCCCTTGTTAGGGATATGCACGTCGGGAAACCATCATTGCCCTTAGTTTGGTATATAAAGTACCATCTAGTGGTGCAATAAACCCTTTAAGGAGCTGCAGATGTCTCCAGTCTAGTGTAGAGGAGGAGCCAAAAGCCTCTACCGGATGTCCCGCCCCACCACATACCTATATGTTGGAAACCAGAGATAGTGACGAGGGCAACACCTGTAATGATGCCGATAACACAGGCAGCCTTTGAAGCATAGTACCCATTAAGGAAGCCATTTTCTATGTATCAACGAAGAGCTGATATCATCAGAGAATCATGTTGCACGTTCATACCTTCTCATGATGATGAGAATGGGACTTTGACAGAGGCCATATGGATGCTGACGAACCTACACGTCAAGATGGAAGATGAGGTAGAAGATGTTGCAGATGACAGCTGGTTTGCTTCAAGCTTCTCATGGGTAGCTCAGTGGATGACGAACATTTTCAAGTACCTTGGAGCACTTCTAGTAATGATAATGTTTGGATTTTGTGTGATCAGGATAATCATACACAATGCAAGAAGACAACGAAGAAAGCAATAGGAATAAAGATCATTATTGATGTCGAATCTGGAGTTGAACCAAAGGAGCTGACACACAAAGAAATCAGAGACCACATCAAGACTAGTATTCATGCACCTGAGGTAACGAAGTTCCTGTATCCAAGGGACCATAAGAAATATGTGGGAAGATGGATCTCCTGTAGTCCAAGTGGACAGTGCAGTCACATGGTTTGGAGTGTTAATGACCATATAAAATGAGCAGGATCCTTGAAGGGAGTGATGAGCATATGGACGCCAAAGAAGACACTTCGTCAAGAAAGGATGTCTAAAAATGGAGACTGAAGGAATAGTGGTCGATGAATCAACTAGAGTGGGGAGTGTAGAGGAGGAGCCAAAAGCCTCTACCGGGAGTCCCGCCCCTAACCTACCTATATGTTGGGAACCAGAGATAGTGACGAGGGCAAAACCTGTAATCATGCCGATAACACAAGCAGCCTTTGAAGTAAAGTACCCATTAAGGAAGCCATTTTTTATGTATCCACGAAGAGCTGATAACCTCCTGGGAAAGATCCCCAAAGAACGAGAGAAAATGAATGAAAGAGCAGACTGGTGCTGTCACATGATGTAAAGTAGCACATGGAGAGGAGATGACAGTGGAGAACTTAAAGAGACCCTATAAAACCTGATGACAAAGTAAAAAAAAATCAAGTAACGTAATACCTGTGAAAATGAAGATTACTTGTGGGGAGAGCACGGAAGAAAACCAAGCTGTTTTACAATTGTACAGAGCCAGTAACGCAAGTAGATTAAGTGATCATATGTAGCATGTAGATTGAAGGCGGTGCCGCCAAGGTATATGTGAAGCATAAGAAACTATAAGGTATATATGTATAAGAAATCTGGATGTTCCACGTCACCTTTTAGCAAACTGGGATTCCATGGACAGAAAGCCTGAACGTGTGTCGCAGTTGATAAATGATAGCTACGGAGCAGAGAGAATCAAGAAGGTTTGGCTGGCCGAGTGACAAGAAAAGCCAGGGCAGACCAGAACCATTTGTCTGTTTAAATGATACAATTAATGGAAGAGAGGAGCCAAGTTCTGGAAAGGTGCAGCCGAAGGACAATGCGGGCCAAGTTCTATTCATTTTAATACCATTAAATAATGAATTGTAGCTCGAAACATGGTCTATAGACATGTGACCAAGATGAGAATAGACTCAAGCAGATGACGTCGGGGAAGCAGATGCGGGTATATCCATACTCCCTAATATTCTCAGGAGTTGTGAAGAACTACAAGGCCATGTTCAAAGGCGGATTGACTGGCAGAGTAAGAGTGATGATGGATGTCAGGCTAATTGGGTGGGAAACTATGGTCAAGACCAGTCCACCAGCACCTGGTATGGCAGCTTGTGCGCTGCTAGCGAGTGGAATATTCCAGAAGAGTCCAAGCATGCCAACCAATTATAGAGGGCCACGTACCAAAGAACCCTATAGTTTGAGAACCAAATGATTGTCGTGTATTTTGTGATGATGTAGATGACTTGCACTAGAGGAGGGCTTAGATGCCCACCTGACAGTTGAGACCCAATCACAACTACAACCCCCATAGAAAATATAAGAAGATGTTAATTATTACCCTATCACAACCTCACATAAGTTTGTACACTTTGCCACATAGGATGATGTCAATGATGACACATTTTTAGTATATAACTGTGTTTTTTATGAAAGTGTGTTGAAATCTTGATTTGTAACATCTGATGATGCTCGTTGTACTCCCTGTTTTAGATAATTGTTATTAAAGCGGCGTACACCGTGCCAACTTCTTGAGTCGACCTTATTATTGATGTTAGAGTAATTTCTGCATCCCCATCCCTCCCATAAGAGCGCCACCTCGTCTTAAAGAGCCCATCGGGTTCACTATCAAGGCCTGCAAAAACATGAGCCCCAAGATGTGCCTGATAGCCACTATCGGTGTGCCCTGTAGCAGTGCCAATACCTTACGCCATAGGAATCCTTCAATCCTTGACCAATTTCCCTCAACCTCCAAAGTTTTCGCACAGTGAAGTATTTTTGGCGCAATCTTTTGACGATAATACTGGAGGACTGGTCTCTGAGAAAACTGTCCAAACTTTTTGTATAAACGCCGGATTTGAGCTGCAGAGGTGAGGACAGCGGTTTTACATGTTGAGGTTAAAGCATAAGTAGCTGTATTCATGCACATACAAAAAACAAATATTTAAATGATTGCAAAATCTTTTGACCCTTGATTGCCCATTTAAAAACGAATTACATGTTATTTTGTTAATAGAATTTTAAAAATGTATTTTTTAATATTCAATTCCAAATAGAAATTCATAAACCATTTACCGCTGTCAACGACCTCTGCAAAACCAATGACGTATAATCAAACAGCACTTTATTGTCTGCATATAGCAAGTAGGGTATTGGGACGAAGCCTAATTTAGGAGGATTGGGCCTAACACATTGGAAGCAACTCCCCAGATCGGCAATGTACATATGAAAGAGAAGGGGGGCCAGTATGATCCCCTGGTGCAGGCCCCGCTCACTCCTTATCCAATCCGAGCAAGTGCCTCTCTGATCCGGCCTGATTTTCAACCTAGTGTCAGAGTGTAATGACTCCAGCATACTCACCGAGGCCTCCTGGCAGCCCTGCTCTCTTAACTCATACAAGAGTATACTCCTTCTAACACAGTCAAATGTTTTGGTAATATCTAAAAAAAAGAGCCAAAAATAACTGTCTTTTTGTCAAACACGCCTGACTGGTCAGAAGTGTTATAATCAGACAATTTTGTGAGATGCTGGTTCCCCTCTTAAAACCTGATTGGTAAACATCTTGACAAGACGCCAAGGGGGCCTATTACTGGTGGTCACTCAAAAGAAAGGACGAAAATATTTAGCATGAGGCATCTAGGAGGGATATCGGTCGAAAATTAATGGGATTTGTCCTGCCCCCAGTTTTGTAAATTAATACAACCACTGCATCCTTCTAAGATCTTGGGAACATCTGAAGATAGTGAATATTATGAAAAAGCTCCAATAAAAAACTCCAGCCCATAAGACAGGGGCTGATTTCAGGGTAAGGTTGAGCATTCCTTCCGGACCTGCGTCATTAGATTTTTTGCACTTCCCAAATAGGCATTAAGACATCCTCCAGATCTATGTTCAAAATATCGCAGCTATGCTGGTCAGGACTTTCAGCTGCATGCGACTTTACACAGTCTTTGTGGTCAAATACAATTTAGAAATATATTCTACCCACATGCTGCCAGCAATTTGTTGGCTCCTGATAGAGTTTTGCTTGCCAGTGGACTTGATCAATGACCAGAACTGTGACCCATTGTTGTGGCTCAAGCTACAGAGCATACTTTAAGCGTCTCCTCGATACTTCAAATATCTAGGAGCTTTAGACCAGTTAGAGGATTCGTGTTTCAGTTTTATTCAGTGGAAGCCGAGGTGAGCCAATAGCCTTGCTGTCCTCAGCTGTCGCTTGAAGGCTTTTATCCTCTGATGGGTTAACTCATCAAATGTATACCTGTGGAATTGACTATTTGCTTCTTGATCTAATGACTGACCGATGTTAGACCTTTCCGAATATTTTGTAGGAAAGGCACAAAGCCCCCAGGTGAATTTATTGAAAATGATAGCGGAAGCATACATAATCTAGAGTAGCAATTGTCACTCCAGGGGACCAAGCATGTTGTGACGAAATATCGCCAAGGATATTACCATTTCATTTTTGCAAAGCACCTTTATTCATGATGTCTAACCAAACAGCTCCCATCGTTCTGGGTCACAGATATGACAATTTAAACCCCAGCTATTAACACTGTATTGTTTGGAAAGACTCCGCCCAGCTCGAAAGAATAGTGTTTATTGAGTTTAGAAGGGTTTCACAAGCTGTGTTCGCAGGGTTGCAATAAAGGTTTATCAGCAAAACACACAGTCTAACCTAGGGTGCATAACCTTGCCCCATTGAAGTTTCATAGCCTGCAGATATGAACAATCATACTTCAAATTCACAGATGTGATAACAATTCCGTTTCTAATGGCAACCAGAGGTCCCCGTAAGGTGTTCCCAAGTGCCCTTTCGGTGCCGTATTTAAATATATAGTGTAGCTATCAAGTAAATATTTGTCTCTCAGCCATACCTTCTGTAATAAATGGATAGCAAAGTCCGCAAGGTCCCTAGATTGCTCTTGAGAAAGATGAGTAAACCCTCTAGTGTTCCACCACATAGATCTTAACTGATTTCTACGAAAGGTGCTTTTTCACTGCAAACTCCTGAGTAGGAGATATCTGGATGGCTTTAGCTAGCCAAGACCAACCTTGTATCTTACTGCCTGTTACAGGTCGGTTCCCAGTAGGGCATACAACTTTCCTCTCTTGGTCACCAGCCGTATAACAACTAATAATTGAAGGCCCCCCCTGGGACGTCAGGATTATTAGAGCATCTCAGCTCTTGCTTTATATTTCCAATAGAATTACTCAGTATTTCGTTGCTAATTTTATATAAATCATAACCCAAGGTTAAAAAAGTTGTTTCCACTGTTGAAAATGAATTAAAAACTATTTGTGAAGGGATATGCAAGATCACTTTGCCAAGCTGGTTCTCATTCACAAACTCTACTTGGTCAATGACCCTGGTAGTCAGAAAACAAAAACCTGGAACGGCATCAAATAGTGACAACACATTAAACCCTTTAAAACATTATATTCATTATGTTCCAGTAATACCTAGCACTTCTTGCCCACCACACTGCCACTCTCTGCCCCAACTTTCAGTGCTATGTGGATGACACTCCGCTCATTTTCAGGCTATCTTCGGCTACCTCTTCTCCATCTCTCATCTCTGACTGTCTGTCTGCTATCCAGGAGCGGTGTGCCACTAATGATCTCTGCCTCAATGCCAGTAAGCCTGAGATTCTCCTCATCGGCACACCCACTCCCTCCTTTCCTGTCACACTCTGGCTGGCCTCTCTTGGCACTCTTCTTGCTCCCACCTGCGGAGCTAAAAACATCAGGGTCATCTTCGACTTCACACTCTCCTTCTCTCCTCACATCTCTAACGTCTCTAAGAAATCACACTACCAGCTGCACCTCCTCAGAGGCAGGGTCGGACTGGGACATGAAATAGGCTCGGACACCCAAAAAAAAAGTGGCACACCCCCCTTCTCAAAAAAGTGGCCCACCCCGCGCCTCAAAAAAAAGTGGCCCTCAAACCATCATCTGTGAATCGCGTCAATTCTCAACTTTACAGAAAATGCTACTTAGGGTTCATGTGTCTGTTACATTACAACACAACTCATAAAATAACATACCTTTGCATACAGTTCTGTCACAATCAATCAAACAATCAATAATGATATTGTCACAAGCCAGGGCAAGTTTGCGGTGTGACACTGGGGAAGCTTGCAGTGTGACACTGGGGAAGCTTGAAAGGTGATGATGGTCAGTGTTGTAATACTGGCGTCACTGAGCAGAGAAGATGCTTGCAAGGGGTGCATGTTAATATTGTAAGGATGTGGTCGCAGGGAACTGGGAAAGCTGGGGAGTTGTCGCGATACTGCTTTGAGTCAAGGGTCCTGAGAATACATTAGTCGCCGCCCTTATATTGGGGTCGCTGGAGCTTATCGTTGCAGGATGGCTATCGTGACGCTCGTTCTTACTCCCACCCCACGTTTCTGCGCTCAGTGCATGTTCGACGCGCCCTGGAAAGGGTCTGCCATGTGTTTGGGAGGGGCCGGGGTCCTGGTGCAAGCGGTCCCTTGTATTTCATTGGAGTGTGGGGGGTAGAAGGGGTAGCTGAAAGCCAATTAACGACGGACAGACTTGGTTCTCTAATTCACGGGGGTGGCCGGGCCCCATAACAGAACATTTTGAAGCGGTGAGATTGAGAAGTGAGACACGTTGGCGCTAGGTTGCGTTTTTTCTCTGTGCTGAAAACAGACATGCTTGAAGTGAAGGTGCTACTTTGGATAAACAGTGTTATCAGACGTGCTGCGACCAGTGTAGGCGCCGGAGGACTGGACCAGGGAGGTCACGAGCGGCCTGGTGGTGCCTGGGCACTGCCAGGACTAGTGAGCCTTACTACTGGCCACGGCTGAGTACAGAAGCCCGGCGACCAAGGCTGGCCCTGGCCACTGGCAACAGTTGTGCTCTGTTCCATTAACACCACATCTAGGCGCTATAAAGCCACATAGGAGTCACTGCATGTATATTAGTGTAGATTGGGGCTGATAGCATCACACATGTATTCCTAATCTTGCGAAAACTCCTCGTGTGCCGACCTGGTGTTGAGCTCAGTGCGCGCGTGACATGCCTTGGAAAGGGTCTGTCGCAGGGGTCGCGTGGGGGGTTCTGTGGCAGTCACATGTTACCTGCAGGTGCGATCGGCCGCGGGGGCTGAAATCCGTGTAGTAATGGATAGAGCGGGTATACTCCATTTCTCAATAACGAATGGAGGACACTTCAAAGAACGTTTTGTAGTGGGTAGAAATGGTGCACGTTGGCGCTAGGTGGTGGATTCCCGTGAATACGGACATTTTGGAAGTGAAGGTGCCACTTTGGATAAATGGTGTTGGTCACTATGGATGGCGCAGGTGCGAGCACCGTGGGACGGGGCTAGGGAGGCCAACAGCGGCCTGGTGGCGCCCGGGCTTTGCCGTGACTAGTGAGCCCACTACTGGCCACGTCAGAGCCTAGGGACCAAACCTGGTTGGGGCCACTGACAAAAGGTGTTCTCGGTTCCACGAACACCGCATCCAGGCGCTATGAAGCCACACAGGTGTCGCTGCTCTTACATTAGGGTCGAGGTGCCACCCTGGACACATGGTGGCGTTAACGGGTGTGGGACGGCGCGGCTGTAAGCACCAGAGGACGGGGCTAATGTGCACAGAAACCGGGAGTCCGGGGGGCCACGCATGGTGGTCACTGGCCACGGTTGTCAGCGGTTCCATGAGCACCGCTTTTAGGTGCTATAAAACAATCACAATCACGCACGAGGACGAGTAACAGCTCACTTATCAGTGAAACTTAACAAAACCAACTTTAAGGAAAGCTTCTCACTTTTGGCGGGGGTGGGGGACATGAAGATTGATATTATCATGCATTTAGGATCTGCCATTACGTTATAATTAGCGGGCCGCTTCTCCTTACCTCAAGGCCGGAGCTGCGACCTTGGGTTCCGGCTTTGGACGCTCCTGGGTCCTGGGGTGGTCAGTGGTCGGTGGGCCTCGGATGTCTGGGGGTACGCAGCACCTGGGTGTCCTCTCTGAGCAGGGTCTCTCTCCTATATAAAACACTAACCTCTGAGCCTTCACATCCATTCTGCTTCCGGTTTCCATTCCGTGCCAGTTTCAGCCAGGGTAATTGGGTCAATCCTTTTCAACCAGTTGAGGGTTTCTAAGTCAAAAACCTGGAGCGGTCTTTGTGCGGTTAAGTGAAGCTGTGCCGTAGAGTACTCTATTGGGGCCACAGATCCCATCTGAAGGGCGCTAGCCCCACCGTAGCAATTTGTGTCTTACCCATTGGGAGGTGAGAGACCTAAAAAGGATTGTATTGGAATCTCAACTAAAACTTAGCAGAATGGAAGGCTTCCTAATGGGTAAACTTGAGGGTAATGACTTCATGGTGAATAAGGCTCCAGCGCCAATTGGCCTTATAACTAAATCTCAAGGATCTCAAACTATGGTAGCTGGAAATGAGGGACCTAGCTTTGCGAATGTGTTATTTTCCAAAAATGGGATGAATATGAGCAAGGATAAAAACGTAAATAGTGCTTTGAAATTGGAGGCAGAAGGAGAAAAGAGGATTATCGAGGCAGTTAATGAGCTTTCGCTGAAAATTACTAAATTGGAACATGCTCTATCAACTTTGGCTGGGAACACCACCCCAAAAACAACCTTGGGGATAGCGATGCCGGTTAAAGAAAAGGAAACAAACACCAATGAGAGCCAAGATAGCCCATCCACTGTAACTGATATTATAGAGAGTGGCACAGGTCCAGTGGGGCTAGAAGACTTAACTAAAAAACAGGAGGTTGGTGTAAGTTCGGGAGGGGAGGGCTACTTCCCCTATAGGCGTCAGATATGTCTTGCTCTAAAAGCAAATAAGAGGATGCTAAAGAAACGATTGAAGCACGATAAGATAGAAACAAAGATAAAAGAATCTAAGGTTCCATCAAATGAAGTGGCCCTATCGGATCTATTACAACTTAATGAAGAAAGCAGGATGGCTTTGCAGCTCCATATTATCAATGCTACCATTCCCAAATCAGGACCAACTATGGGAAATAACAAAATAAAGAAAGATTTGAAAAAACTAAAATATAAATAAAGAGCAGGATGGTCAGATGCAGGGTGGTGGCAATGTGAATGAAGGGACCGAAAATGGTAAACTGACCATACAGATGATGGGGGGTGGAGGGGGGCGAGAATAAGGAAGTAAAACAACTCCAACTGTCAAACTTCTATGAGGTACTAGAGAAATCAACCTCTCGGCAAATATTGCCACAGGAACTCTCAAGTCAGATGGGTGAAAATCCAACAACATCTGCTGAATCAAATAGACCAGGCTTCTCCTCTAAACCCATTGATGTAAATCCTGCTCCTCTATCCACAGGGGTTTCTAAGTTCCAGCTGGAATAGAGGGGAACATTCTATCTAAATTAGGAGAGACTGAAAATGATGATGTGGTGGTTGTGGAACCGACATCATTGTCAAATGTACCATATCAGTCCTCTGACGAAAATGATATAAAAAACTGGATCTCCCGAAAACTATTAAAAAAATCATACTGGATCTATTGCCAGATCTAGCCCTGCTCGGAAACAAGGTGTCAGCGGGTAGCGACCGAGAAATAAATGTAAATTCTATGTGGGAACAAAATGAGGTGCCCAACAATGTGAAGATGATGGGAGAGGGGAGTCAAAGACAGCATATGCATGCGGGTCAGCTAGGAAATAGGGATAAACCCGAAAGGGATGTGGGGCCTCTTCCGCACAGCCTATCAATATGCATGTAAATACCCAAATTAAGGAACCTTTGGAAGCAGGGAAATCGATACTATATGAACCAGCTAGGCCTCTTCATATTAAAGATAGTGATCTAAGGAACACAATGTGGCGGAATATCTCCTTCCCCGAATATCCGAGTATCTTACTCTATAATTTGTGCAATATTGGAGGTCCATCTTCCCTGAATAGATCCTGGTTTCTGTTACTCTTTAATGAGGATCCCCGATTGAGGTTGATCTCCTCGGCAGACATCTGTTTGGTGGATTTTATCCACCCCACATGCCTTGATCATGTCCGAATTGTCCCGAATTCTCAAATGATCTTTGACCTGATTATACAGGAGACTGAGCAATTTAATAGGATGGGATATGATATTCTGATCTTTAGTAATGGGTGGGAGAATGGGAAGGACCTGATGTGTCAGAAGGTTCATTCCAACTTACGTATGGAGGAAGTACATAAACCTAAGGAAACTAATATGCTCCCTAAAGGTGGAGAGGACCAGGAATGGAGATGGCTTGCTTTATCTCTAAGAGAGTCCATCTCACAAATCCAAAATATGCATCAAAAACTTTAGTCGCCCAAAGACAAACCATCAATGGCGACTCTTATCATGGAACTCTAGGGGACACTCGAATCTCAAAGGCATTATGTAACAAATTTAAATCTTTTGACCTGATATTTATATAGGAGTCATGGCTTACTGTTCCCTTCCAACTAGATGGTTTTGAATGTAGACATTTGCATGCCATGATGGGGCTTCGTGGCAGACCAGCAGGAGGTCTACTTATTGCTGTTAAAGTAGCAGCTGGTACACGAATTCTGGAATCCTTAGCATTAACGAGTGGGGTGTTGGGCGCTGTATTGGAATACAGGAATATCCATCATCCGTGTCTTAATTTTGTGTTGAATATTTACTGGAATCCCCCAAAACTGTTGGGCAATGTTATCTTGTCATTAAACAAATGCACATCGTCCATGCTGCTAAAATACAGAGAATTAGAAATAATAATTGCAGGCAAACTCAATTCAGAAATCAAATACGGAGAAGGAATGGGAAAAAAGATGGGCTCGTCTGTTAAAAAATCTATGTGCAACTCTGGGAACATCGAGGGGGCACCCTTTGCAGTGATACGTAAAGCAAGCAATGGGCAGATTTGGTGAAAGCTATTTGATTATTGGGGCCTTACCCACATTAATGTTCTTTTGAATTCCTCTGTAAATGAGTATACATGCTCGAATGGTATTCATAAATCACATATTGATCATATCTTTATGTCAAATTCTCTCTCCACTTTATGTGTGGAATTCTTGGTAAATAAAACTAATGTGAGTGACCACAGATTTCTTGAGGTCGAACTGGTATGGAATATAGTAACATCTAATGAAGGTGCCATCCAGATGAACTCAACCGTCTCTTGTGGAGGGCAACCGTATTATCTGACATGAAGGCCATATAAACAAATTTAGTGGCATTTTCGTACATGAATGTCACAGAATGCCACTGTTAACTCGATCGTACATTTTTGCTGTACCTCATTTTACAGAGTATGTCAAAGATATGATGGATAGGTCAGTGAAACAAAGTAAATATGGGATTATGAAACGCCACCATGCTCATGCTTATGACCCTATGGTACATATAAAAAAAAAATCTAGCAAATCATAATATTCGAGTGATAATGAAATCTAACCAAGATCAGACAGATAAAAGGAGGCAAATCCATTTAATTAAACAAGTTAAAAAAAACTGGTTGACGAACCATAAAATGGCCTTGCTGGAAAAAGACAACACTAACATGCTGGAAGTATTAAGAGACTATTCTGGACGAGAGTTCTGGTCTCTTATAAATGCCATGGAGATCCCCCAGGTGATGATACAATCAGTCAGTGTACAGGAAGATATCTGGATAAAATATTTTTCTACACTCTATAAAGGAAAATTGGAGATGACAAATGAATTGGTGGCTTTTAAAAAGGGGCATTGGCAATGTGAGTTTACCATATCAGACATTGAAAATCAGATTAAGGGGCAAATAATTCAAAGGGTGCGGGCCCTAATGGGCTGACCAATAACACACTAAAGAGAAACCCTGAACTTTGGGCTAAAGCGCTACATATTCTTTTTTATGACATCCTATTGACCCGCTCAATTCCTCATTCAAGGAGGATATTATATGTTGTCCCAATCTATAAAAAGGGGTATAGAACCTTCCCAAACAATTACTGACTGATCTCTGTTATGGATGCAGACTCGAAGATATTCACAGGATTGGTACTACAGAGAATTGTGGATTGGGACAAAACTAATAAAATCCTTCCTATCCAACAGGTTGGGTTCCGAAAAGGTATGGGTACGGAAATAGGTGGACTAATCATCTGTCTACTTCTAGAAAAGTGTCACTCCAATGCGCCAAATCCTTAAACGATTAAATGAAAAATTGCTGTGTGGTGAGTCAAATTAAATTTATTGATTTAGTGTTAATTTCACACTAATCAAATTATAGCTTTAAACTTTTTTTCCAGAGTCAAATTGTGTTTATTTTCTCAGTATATTGACTTTGTGTTATTTTCACACTGTTCAAATTATAGCTTAAAACTCAGAGTCAAATTGTGTTTATTTTCTCAACACTTGTTTCCCCATTGCCAGTTGCAATGGTTCATCAGGAGAAAACGAGATGATATTGGTCTATAGAAAAAAGGAAGGTAAAAAGAAAGAAAAAGAAACAGATATGAGGTTAACGTTTCCCTTATCTTCTTTGTTAAAGTTGGTAAGAACTCAATGCTTAATACTTAATGTTACCCAAATCTCTTAGAAGTTTGCTGACTCACCCTATTCTTGAACCAGTATCCTTATGCAGGAAAGTGTAATTTAATCAATCACTTCTGATAAACAAAACTTGTATGAATAACCAATTTCTTATTGCAACTGGCAATGGGGAAACATGTGTTGAGAAAATAAATACAATTTGACTCTGAGTTTTAAGCTATAATTTGAACAGTGTGAAAATAACACAAAGTCAATAAATTGAGAAAATAAACACTACAAAATTTGACTCTGGAAAAAAAGTTTAAAGCTATAATTTGATTAGTGTGAAAATAACACTAAGTCAATAAATTTGATTTGACTCAGCGAACAGCAATTTTTCATTTAATCGTTTAAGGAGTTGGCACATTGGAGTGACATTTTTCGCATATCGCTCATTTAATGCATTTAGCTTGTGCCGTAGCCACACACATTTATGGGAAACACTCATGCTGACAACTTCGCATTTCTTGTAACAAGAAACATTTATTTTAATTAAAAAATTGAAAGTAACTAATGGAGCTAACACCAAGGTTGAGCTTAGTTTGGCTACAAATTAAATTTTCTTCATTATTCTTTCATGAGCCTCCCAGGCTGACACCGATAATATTATATCTATTAATATGGAAGAAGCTTTCAACATTAGAGAAGCACAAGCAGAGGAATCAGAGGAATTATTTTTGAGACATCGGCAAACAAGCACATCTAGTTCATCACAAAGAAACAACTACACCTTGAGCCATTTATTTGAACAACTTGAGAATTTGAGTAAACAGGAGCTAAAGAAATGGTGGGAAATTAAAACACTCAAGATGTAATTAGAGGTTAATCGAATCCCAAGAGGATTCCGCATATGCATTTTCCCACCCTTTGATGAAGAAGAAACACTAGCCTTTGAAGATTGGGTGAATTTATTGAACAATACGTCTAAAGAGATGATGATAAGATTAATAAATCAAGCAGCTCAGACACATGAGAAAATCATGAAAGACATAGAGGACACAAAAGAAGCAATTAAAGCATTGGAATGCCCAGAGATTACCTTAAAAAATTAATAAAATTATGGACGACTTTCTGGATAATTATGAGAAAGAATTGAAGATCAAAAAACAAAGAACATCCATTAGGGATGAGGACGATTATATTAATAACAGAATTTTTACTTTTCAAAGAAAATATGATATTAATCCAAAACAGCAATTCAAAAGAAAAGGGAATAAAAGTCAAGATTCAACCGCAAAAAGTAACTTTTCTACACCATCGTCTTCAGATATTGAAATTGCAAGCGATAAAGAAACACAGGAGATTGAACCATCAGCAACAGTTCCAGCTCCTAGTATTGCATCGACTTCTGAAACCAATCTGAATTTGAAATTAAAAAAATGTCCTTACAGAAAAAGTTCCCGGACCAACAATCCCACATAACGTGGAGTATCACCCAACCCAAAACTACCTCCAAGTACCTCACAACCAAATGCCTCAGAGGTAAGAGAGGAGGAAGCAAAACACGCCCTAACAAATCAAGGAGTAGAAACAAGAGCACAAAAGCAAGGGAAGAGAAGATGAATTTAATCATTAACCTTTCAGATTTCAATGTCACACCAGCATTAACATCAGCTCTCAGTAAAGGACTGTCCTTTTGTCCTACGTATAAAGGAGACTATTTTCAGACTCAACTTGACCTTTTTTGATTTTGTAGGAAATTGAAACTCAAAAAACTCTTTGAGGAAACCGCCATAAGAAAAAAACAGGAAGTGACACCGTCCCCATCTACACTTACTGAAAAAATGGTGGAGGACACTGTTGATTTGTTAAAAATAGAGGAAGATCAACTTTACACGAAAGATGTATTTTTGGAGGAACTAGCTATACTAACAGAACTTTCAGAGGAAACAAAACTTAAACCGAAATCAACATTTATTCCAACTTTTTCTTCTGATAATGTGATTGAAGTCTTCCAAAAAGCATTGAGCAACAAATTACGGAAGGATTATCTCAACAACAACTAGACAAAAACAAATAGCAACTTGACCAAGGGGGAAAGACTTGCCTTAAGGAATCTGGCAAAGGACACATCTGTGATAACGAAGGCAGCAGATAAAGGTGGAAAAATTGTTCTATTCAATAGAACAGACAACATTAGGGAAGGATTGAAGCATCTCAACATGAAGGAATGTTATGAAGTATTAACCCATAACCCTATACCAGATTTAGAATATGAATGGAATGAAAAAATCAAAATTTGTTTTGATCAAAATCTTCTCACTGAAAAAGAGTACCAATGCCTACTTTGCTAAAATACCATACTAGGAACAATGTACTTTTTGCCAAAAGTGCACAAAGCATATAAAGACTTCCCAGCCCTGCGACCAATAATAAATGGAATTCGTTCAATAACAGAAAACATCTCACAATACAATGACACCCATCTCCAACCATTGACAGCAAATCTTGCCTCCTTTGTTGAAGACTCAAAACACATAATTCAGCAACTAAATCAAATACCGTGGGACAACAGTTACCTATTTGTTACATTGGATGTAGTTCAACTATACACTAGCATCAAGCATAATAAAGGTCTGGAAAGTACAATGTATTTTTTTAAAACAAGATCAGTCTCCTTCCTACAGCAAAACATAATGATCATTGAAATGTTACATTTTTGTCTTTATCATAATATCTTCATCTTTGACAATACTCTGTACAAACAACTTTAGGGGACTGCTATGGGGTCTAAATTTGCCCCAACTTATGCAAACCTGTTTATGGGACTATTTGAGATACAACACGCTTGGAAACACCCGAGTTTTGCCAATAACATACAATTCTGGGGTTGTTTCATTGATGATATTCTAATGATCTGGGAAGGAGATCTTCAGCAACTTGAGATTTATGTTACTCATTTGAACAATAATACATTCAACCTATCATTTACAGAAACAGCCAGCTCAACCAACATTGAATTTTTGGACTTAGAATTATATGTGGAGGATGACCAGATCCAATCTAAACTATTTACAAAACCATCAGCTGGAAATAGTTTCCTTTTTGCGTCATCTTATCACCCAAGACACACTATTTTCAATATTCCTTATGGGGAGATCTTAAGGATTAAAAGAAATTGTAGCACACAACTCACCTTCCAAGAAAACATGAAAAAAAACGGTTTCAAAATTTAAACAGAGAGGTTATGGATCCAGCTACATTAAAACTGCTATCAATAAAGCTAAAGAAATCTCAAGAGAATCCCTACTAATTGACAAACCCACGATTGGATCACCGGAACTAAAGATTCAGTTCATTACAACATATAGCACTGAAGCAAAGAAAATAAAGTGTATACTATCAGAGAATTGGAACATTCTACTCACAGATCCAAGCCTTCAAAAGCATCTAGATATTTCACCAAGCATTTGCTTTTGGAGGGCACCAACAATTAGGAATTTGATTAGTCCAAGCTTTCTGAACCCGATTACCAACATCAAAAAAATGTTTTTTCAAACCTCAAATAGGGGTACACATAAATGTGGACACTGCAAGTTATGCCCACTAATGTACCAAGGAAAGAAATTAATCTACCGAATGGCAAAACTAAACAAATTAACCAAATGATCAATTGCAACTCAACCTTTGTGATATATGGAATAAAATGCATTTGCAAAAAACTTTACATTGGGAGCACAATAAGAAAATTGAAGGTGAGAATCTTTGAACATATCAGAGCCATCAAACACAAGGACCTTAGATCACCCTTATCTGTACATATTATGAATGAGCATCCATATTTTGAAGTATCATCACTAAAGAAAGATCTTTGGTTTGGAGAAAATTCCCTCCAATCCAAGGGGAGGCAACAAAGAGGCACTACTACGAAAACAAGAGAGTAAATGGATTTGCATCATGGACGTTTGCGCCTCTGGGTTGAATTGTGATTCAGAAATGTATAACTGGTTATGAATACTGTTTGTTTGTTTAACAATATGCAGAAAACTATGCATGTCAGGATATATTATTTAATCTCAACAAGGTAACTCTTTGCTTCCATTTTTGTTTTTCTCTCTGCATTTTACATATTATGTATTTCTGGCATTTCTTGCTCCAAACTCTTTCTATCATCTTTTGGAAATGTATTTTTGGACTCACATTACACCAGTGAGATCATTATGCAAGTGTTATTTCATAACCATAGCTTTAATGTAATTATTAATTTTTAATTCAACTAACAGGTCAATAATCATATCAATGATTTCTCTTTACAAACCAGCTAGTGAGAGCAACCTGTCGTATAAATTAAACAACAGATTATACTGGATGAGCTCTAAAACGGGATTTGCAAATTAGTTAGTATAGCAATTAGCACCACAGCATTTTGGCTTAAATTGCGGTTTTCTATATGCTCCAAAATGGCAGCTGGGAGTGTTAGAAACCTGCCAGCGTGATGACGTCATCACGTCACGCAAATATAAACGTTGCACGTGGCATGATGACATCATTGCGCTGGCTTGAACGCTATAAATAGCACTTTTCGGCAACTTAACAATGCGAAAGCAGCCGAGGACATAGGAGCAGATTATCAAGGCCATCCTGCCTCATTTTTGAAGAGAGAGCATATTTTCACAAAGGTAAGGTTAAATAAACCTCTAACTTTAGGTAACTTTTCTAATCTTTCTCCAAAACCAAAGTGGGGGGCTTTTTTCCCTAGAACCACAATTGAAACTAATTGAAAAAAAAAGTTTATATTTTTTATTTTTTATTTTTCTGTTTTTTCCTCTTCCCTACAGTTATAAGAAATTGGTTATTCATACAAGATTTGTGTCAGAATGTACCAAAGTATTAACTGAAAAGGATACAATACTCAAAAGGATACAGGAGGTAGGGTCTTCCGGATCCCTGTTCACACGATTTGATAGTCGTGAAGTCAATAAAAGACCTTCCAAATGATACAACCCTCTGGCTGATAAAACAGGCAGAGCGATGGATCACTGGAAAGGGCGTGGGTAAGGTATAGTAATCCAGCCTAGGACAAATTAAAGTATCATGAATAACTGCTCCAACCTGAGTATGATGAATTAGATAATGACAGGAATGTTCACACTGACCTTTAGATTTGGGTAGAATAATCCAGAAGTCTCTTGATGGATTTGAATGAAGAACAAACGACAAGGAAGGGAAAATTAGTAAGGGAGACTTATCCCGAACGGAACGAGGCTCACGCTAGATACGGGTTGAATTCACCACAGGATAGCGTCCAAAGTTCAGTTCAATGTCACTTCCAATAATCCTTGAAAGGCTTCCTTCCCACTATAGGGATAAATCCTTCTGTTAATTCCACAGATGCAGGAGTTAGAAGTACACGCGGTTATAAACAGCCGCGAAGAAAATAACGTTTGAAGACAACGTGCGCGTGTGGATTTTACACGCGGGCAGGATTCACGCAGCCTTGGCCAGCCGCACTTAAAGACAAAGAGCGCGTGTGGATTTTACACGCAGGGAGGATTCACGCAGCCTTGGCCAGCCGCACTTGAAGACAAAGAGCGCGTGTGGATTTACATGCGGGCAGGATTCACGCAGCCTTGGCCAGCCGCACTTGAAGACAAAGAGCGCGTGTGGATTTTACACGCGGGCAGGATTCACGCAGCCTTGGCCAGCCGCACTTGAAGACAAAGAGCGCGTGTGGATTTACACGCGGGCAGGATTCACGCAGCCTTGGCCAGCCGCACTTGAAGACAAAGAGCGCGTGTGGATTTACACGCGGGCAGGATTCACGCAGCCTTGGCCAGCCGCACTTGAAGACAAAGAGCGCGTGTGGATTTTACACGCGGGCAGGATTCACGCAGCCTTGGCCAGCCGCACTTGAAGACAAAGAGCGCGTGTGGATTTTACACGCGGGCAGGATACACGCAGCCTTGGCCAGCCGCACTTGAAGACAAAGAGCGCGTGTGGATTTTACACGCGGGCAGGATTTACGCAGCCTTAGCCAGGCGCGCTTGAAGACAGAGAGCGCGTGTGGAATAACACGCGGGCGGTGTTCCCGCAGTCCGGAACAGCCGCGTTTAGAGACAGCGTGAGCGTGTGGAATTACACGCGGGCAGGATTCCCGCAGTCCGGACCAGCCACGCTTGAAGACAGAGAACGCGTGTGAATTATCACGCGAAGGGATAGCTCCAGGAATCAGCGTGTGGCGGAACACACGCTATCGAAGGCCCAATAGTAGCTGTAGAAATATGCCAGGATGCAGATCAGAGGTTCAGCTACACAACGCCAATAGAGACGATCAGAAGCAGCGAGTGAAGTTTCTACGCTGCTTAAATACGTAATACCGTAGTTCACGTGACGAAGCAAAAGTCACGTGAAGTTAGCGACATGAAAAGTGCAAACGTCGTTTTCCCGGTAATGTATCGATAACCTTCATTTGGAGTAGAACGGTCTAGCTGTTCTACGAGCGTAGCGTCCAGCATGCATGACAGTGCCATCCCCCAAAGGGACAACCCCTCCCCTTCTTGTGTGAAAGCGCTTCAATAAAGCAGGAGCATGAATATTGGAAAGAGGTTCCCAGGACCTATCTTCGGGACCATAGCCCTTCCAATCCACCAGATAATATGGTCTACCAGAACGTAGTTTCATATCCAGTATGTCTTGTACCTCGTATTCATCAGACCCCCGCACAGAAATAGCAACAGGTCGTACAGGCAGTCTAGTAGCTTCAGAGAATGGCTTAATGAGTGAGACGTGGAATACAGGATGCACCCGCCATCGTTGTGGCAAAGCCAGACGTACAGCAGCAGGATTAAGAACATGGAGCACTACATACGGACCGATGTATTTAGGCAACAATTTCTTTTTGCCTGGAATTCTTAAGTTCTTAGTGGATAGCCAGACTTTCATACCAGCCTTATAGACAGGTGCGGATACTCTATGAGCATCGGCATAGAACTTGTCACGTCGTTTAGCCTGCTCCAATTGCTGCTTCACCTTTCTTTGTAATCTCTTCAGATCACGAAGTGTACGGCCTGTGGCAGGCGTGTCCAAGGATAGACCGGAATCCAGAGGTATTGATCGGGGGTGTTGTCCATAGAGAGCATAGAACGGTGAAGTGCCTATGGCACTATGATAAGAGTTGTTATAGGCGAATTCAGCCGCCGGCAGTACTGTGAGCCAATCCGATTGGTATTGCAAACACAGACACCGCAGATATTGTTCCATAGTACAATTGACCCTTTCAGTCTGTCCGTCGGTTTGAGGATGATAAGCACTGGACATTCTATCATCAATTAGTAATGCAGATGTTAAAGCTCTCCAAAAGCGCGACGCAAACTGCGAGCCCCTGTCAGTAATGATTACTGATGGTAGACCAAAGAAACGAAATATATGTTGGATGAATAGTTCAGCCAGAACAGTAGCAGTTGGTAAACCAATACAGGGAATAAATAGAGCCAATTTAGTGAAATAATCCACTACGACCCATATGGTATCATATCCCTGATTTGGGGGGAGTTCTACCACAAAGTCCATAGATATCATGTCCCATGGTTTGTTAGGGACAGGTAGGGACTGGAGTAAGCCCACTGGTTTACCAGGAGTATTTTTACATTGGATACATACAGAACAAGAAGATACATAGTTTATAACATCTTTTGCCATGGATGGCCACCAGCACCACCTTTTGAGCAGATCCAGTGTTTTCTTCCGTCCAGGATGGGCTGCAATCAAGGAATCATGATTCCATTTGAGGGCTTTATTCCGCATTGAAGGAGTTGGTAGATAAAGTACTCCTTGTGTGAATGGTAAACCGTTATGCACGTCCAGATTCATATCCTGGACTACTTGTGGATGATTTTTTACCCACTCTTGTATTTCGGTTTTTAGGGATGGTTGAACCGAACAACTACAAATTACATGATCTGCCAACAGCTGAATCTGTACTTGTTTTTCTTCCTGCGCCTCTTTACTCATACGGGACAAAGCGTCCGACTTAACATGTTCTCGGGCAGGACGATAGGTGACCTGGAAATCGTATTGGGCAAAAAAGACATGCCATCTGGCCTGACGGGCCGTAAGGCATTTCATGGATTTGAATGCTTGGAGATTTCTATGGTCAGAGTACACCAACACCTGTTGTTTGGCCCCAAGAAGATGATGACGCCAATTTCGGAAAGCATCTTTGATAGCCAGTAGTTCCCGCTCAGTGACGGTGTAGTTCCGTTCATATGAGGTGAGTTTGCGAGAGAAGAAAGCCACTGGGTGTTCCTCCTTGGTTTCTGTGCAAACTTGTGAGAGCACTGCACCAATAGCGACACTGGATGCATCCGCTTCAACGACAAACTGGCGATCAGGATCCGGATGTTGAAGCACGGGTGCAGTGGTAAATGCTTCCTTCAGCTTTTCGAATGCTGCTTGGGCATGTTGGTTCCAACAGAAAGGAACTTTGGAACTAGTTAAAGCCGTCAAAGGAGCTACTGTTTTGGAAAAGGAATGGATAAATCTGCGATAGAAATTCGCAAAGCCCAAGAAAGACTGTAGTGACTTGACGTTATGCGGAATCGGCCAATTCAAGACGGCCTTTACCTTGGAACGACTCATTCGAGCACCTAGATTGGTAATGTCGTAACCAAGGAATTCCACTTCCTGTGAATGAAAGACACATTTTTCGGCTTTCACATAAAGATGGTTCTCCCTAAGTCTTTGTAGGACTGTAGAAACATGTCTGACGTGTTCCGATAAAGATGATGAGTAGATCAAAATGTCGTCCAGATAGACAACCACAAATTGGTCCATTATGTCTCTGAATATATCATTCATGAAGAATTGAAATGTGGCGGGAGCATTGCACAGACCAAAAGGCATCACCAAATATTCGTAAAGACCATACTGTGTCTTAAAAGCGGTCTTCCATACGTCGCCTTCACGAATGCGAACCAAATTGTATGCACCTCGCAAGTCCAATTTGGTGAAATAACTGGAAGTGCCTAACTGATCCAACAGAACGTTTATTAGTGGTAAGGGGTATTGGTTTTTGATGGTGATATCATTAAGTGCCCTGTAATCAATGCATGGTCTGAGATCTCCCTCTTTCTTAGGAACAAAGAATAGAGGAGATGCAGCAGGAGATTGTGAGGGCCGTATAAAGCCCATTGCTAGCGCTTTGTCAATGTATTCTTTTAACACGACATCTTCTTTAGGTGTTAATGAATAAACACGGCCTGTAGGAATTTTGGCACCAGGAATCAATTCGATAGGACAGTCGTACTGTCGATGAGGAGGTAATTGTTCTGCCTGGCCTTTATCAAAGACATCAGCATAATCAGCGTATTCGCATGGTATGATATTGTCGCATTGATGTACAACGCTGATAGTAGAATCCTCCACCATAGAGGCCAATACGTGTTGTTTATTTGACACCTCCTGACTGGTAAAGCAATGTTCATTGCAATGAGTCGAAGGATATTGGAGCGATCCCGAAACCCAGTCAACAGCAGGATTGTGAAGGGTTAACCATGCAAGACCAAGTATGATCTCGTACTGCGGAGCAGCAATAACATCGAAGATGATTTCTTCTGAATGGTTATTCGATAACGTCATCTGAACAGGTACCGTCTCCTGGGTTACCATACCAGAAATCAAAATAGATCCGTCCACGGTGTTCACCGTTTCAGGTCTTTTTTTGTTTACAAGGGGTAAGGAACAGTTCTTGGCATAAGTGATGTCTATGTAATTGCTGGTGGCTCCAGAATCAACCATGGCCTTGGAAACCACTTCTCGCTCATCACAACGTAACGTCACCTGAACTATTACAGGCGCATGTTTAGGAATGGTACTGGAGTCCGATGAAACACTCGACATAGGGACTCCTGCTAATGTCGAGTTTTGGTGTTTCCCGCACGCTTGATGGGTTTTTTAGGACATGTTGCCAATAAATGCTCGGAAGAACCACAGTACATACATAAGTGGTTTTTTCTTCGGTTCTCCCGTTCTGCATTGGACAATCGGCCTCTCACGGCGCCTATCTGCATGGGTTCAGGGTCATTAGAGATGACTGCTGGTGTCTCTGACCGCCCTGAGACTGGCATGAAGGGCTTTTTCTCTCCCTTTCGAGCATTCCTTCGGGCGTCGATTTGTAGAACCAAATCGAGCAGCTCTGGGAAACCCGTAGGAACCACAGGAACTGTAGATAAGGCATCTTTCAGTTCTTCAGAAAGACCCTTGTAGAAAACAGCCGTTTTCTTGCTGTCAGGCCATTGGGTTTCCGCCGTCAGTTGATTGAACCGGGCAACGTAAGACATAAGGGGTTGGCTGCCCTGTTGTAGGTTAAGCAACTCTAAATCCGTGGCTTGAGTAGAGTAACGCATGTCAAAGACTTTACTCATAGCAGTCAAGAGATCGTCACAATCGTACAACAAAGGGCTATTTGTTTCCAACAAAGGGTTAGCCCAAGCAGCGGCTGTGCCCCCTAAATGGGAAATCACGAAGGCTGCTTTTGTGGTTAGATCAGGAAAAGATGTAGGACGGCAAAGAAAATGGAGCCGGCACTGATTTACAAAGGTTCTATAGGTTTTGGGATCACCCGTGAACCTTTCCGGAGGGGCGAAGGGAAACTGAGTGGGCATAACCACATTAATAGTTTCCTGTGGGGGTGCCGTAGTCCCAGATCCAGATGCAGTAGCCATCGGCGCCTGTGCTCCCTGAGGACTACCATGTAGGGCGTCTTGCATAACGTCCATACGGTGCCGTAACATGTCCTGTGCTGTAACCATTTCATTTCTCAAATCGTTGATCAACTGTGTCAAAACAGTTAAAGGATCCGTACCCTCCATGGCTTCTGATTCTGTCAGAATGTACCAAAGTATTAACTGAAAAGGATACAATACTCAAAAGGATACAGGAGGTAGGGTCTTCCGGATCCCTGTTCACACGATTTGATGACGTCATCACGTCACGCAAATATAAACGTTGCACGTGGCATGATGACATCATTGCGCTGGCTTGAACGCTATAAATAGCACATTTCGGCAACTTAACAATGCGAAAGCAGCCGAGGACATAGGAGCAGATTATCAAGGCCATCCTGCCTCATTTTTGAAGAGAGAGCATATTTTCACAAAGGTAAGGTTAAATAAACCTCTAACTTTAGGTAACTTTTCTAATCTTTCTCCAAAACCAAAGTGGGGGGCTTTTTTCCCTAGAACCACAATTGAAACTAATTGAAAAAAAAAGTTTATATTTTTTATTTTTTATTTTTCTGTTTTTTCCTCTTCCCTACAGTTATAAGAAATTGGTTATTCATACAAGATTTGTGTCAGAATGTACCAAAGTATTAACTGAAAAGGATACAATACTCAAAAGGATACAGGAGGTAGGGTCTTCCGGATCCCTGTTCACACGATTTGATAGTCGTGAAGTCAATAAAAGACCTTCCAAATGATACAACCCTCTGGCTGATAAAACAGGCAGAGCGATGGATCACTGGAAAGGGCGTGGGTAAGGTATAGTAATCCAGCCTAGGACAAATTAAAGTATCATGAATAACTGCTCCAACCTGAGTATGATGAATTAGATAATGACAGGAATGTTCACACTGACCTTTAGATTTGGGTAGAATAATCCAGAAGTCTCTTGATGGATTTGAATGAAGAACAAACGACAAGGAAGGGAAAATTAGTAAGGGAGACTTATCCCGAACGGAACGAGGCTCACGCTAGATACGGGTTGAATTCACCACAGGATAGCGTCCAAAGTTCAGTTCAATGTCACTTCCAATAATCCTTGAAAGGCTTCCTTCCCACTATAGGGATAAATCCTTCTGTTAATTCCACAGATGCAGGAGTTAGAAGTACACGCGCTTATAAACAGCCGCGAAGAAAATAACGTTTGAAGACAACGTGCGCGTGTGGATTTTACACGCGGGCAGGATTCACGCAGCCGTGGCCAGCCGCACTTAAAGACAAAGAGCGCGTGTGGATTTTACACGCGGGCAGGATTCACGCAGCCTTGGCCAGCCGCACTTGAAGACAAAGAGCGCGTGTGGATTTACACGCGGGCAGGATTCACGCAGCCTTGGCCAGCCGCACTTGAAGACAAAGAGCGCGTGTGGATTTTACACGCGGGCAGGATTCACGCAGCCTTGGCCAGCCGCACTTGAAGACAAAGAGCGCGTGTGGATTTACACGCGGGCAGGATTCACGCAGCCTTGGCCAGCCGCACTTGAAGACAAAGAGCGCGTGTGGATTTACACGCGGGCAGGATTCACGCAGCCTTGGCCAGCCGCACTTGAAGACAAAGAGCGCGTGTGGATTTTACACGCGGGCAGGATTCACGCAGCCTTGGCCAGCCGCACTTGAAGACAAAGAGCGCGTGTGGATTTTACACGCGGGCAGGATTTACGCAGCCTTAGCCAGGCGCGCTTGAAGACAGAGAGCGCGTGTGGAATAACACGCGGGCGGTGTTCCCGCAGTCCGGAACAGCCGCGTTTAGAGACAGCGTGAGCGTGTGGAATTACACGCGGGCAGGATTCCCGCAGTCCGGACCAGCCACGCTTGAAGACAGAGAACGCGTGTGAATTATCACGCGAAGGGATAGCTCCAGGAATCAGCGTGTGGCGGAACACACGCTATCGAAGGCCCAAAAGTAGCTGTAGAACTATGCCAGGATGCAGATCAGAGGTTCAGCTACACAACGCCAATAGAGACGATCAGAAGCAGCGAGTGAAGTTTCTACGCTGCTTAAATACGTAATACCGTAGTTCACGTGACGAAGCAAAAGTCACGTGAAGTTAGCGACGTGAAAAGTGCAAACGTCGTTTTCCTGGTAACGTATCGAATAACCTCCATTTGGAGTAGAACGGTCTAGCTGTTCTACGAGCGTAGCGTCCAGCATGCATGACAATTTGTTTATCAGAAGTGACTTGATAAATTACACTTTCCTGGATAGGGATACTGGTTCAAGGAAATCAAATGAAAACAGTCACAAAAATAGGGTGAGTCAGCAAACTTCTAAGAGATTTCGGTAATCATAAGTATTATGCATTGGGCCTCATTACGACCCAGGCGGTAAGTTACCGCCTGGGCCGTGACTTTACCACCATGGCGTAAACTACGTTTACGCCATGGTGGTTGGCGGACTTACCGCCCCATTCCGAGGTCGGCGGGGCGGTAAGTCCCCAATCCCCATTTACCCTTCCCCATTCCCATTTTTGCCCCATAGGGCATAATGGGAGTGGGGAAGGCGTTAATTACGCCACCGTAAATTACGGTGGCGTAATTAACATCAAGGTCCCTTACCGCCATGGTTTTTTACACCCGCTAGAAGCAGGTGTAAAATCCGCCATGGCGGAAAGGGAACTCGTGATTGGCGGTAAGGGGTCGGCGCAGCTAACGATGGCGCTAACCCCTTACCGCCAGGGTCGTAATGAGGCCCATTGTGTTCTTACCAACTTTAACAAAGAAGATAAGGGAAATGTTAACCTCATATCTGTTTCTTCTTCTTTTTTTTCCCTTCCTTTTTTCTACAGACCAATATCATCTCTTTTTCTCCTGATGAACCATTGCAACTGGCAATGAGGAAACACGTGTTGAGAAAATAAACACAATTTGACTCTGAGTTTTAAGCTGTAATTTGAACAGTGTAAAAATAACACTAAGTCAATAAATTTGATTTGACTCACCGAACAGCAATTTTTCATTTAATTGTTTAAGGAGTTGGCACATTGGAGTGACATTTTTCACATATCGATCATTTAATGCATTTAGCTTGTGCAGTAGCCACACAAATTTATGGGAAACACTCATGCTGACAACTTCGCATTTCTTGTAACAGCAAACATTTACTTTAATTAAAAAATTGAAAATAACTAATTGAGCTGTCACCAAGGTTGAGCTTAATTTGGCTACAAATTAAATTTTCTTCAATACTTCTAGAAAAGGCCTGTAGGAAAACAGCTACTCCCATTTATCTGGCGTCGATCGACCTCTCCCTTGTCTTTCATAAGGTGGACAGGGTGAGACTATGGACCAAGTTGTCATCAATGTGGCTACCTCTAGGACTATTGGCTATTTTTATTAATCTTCATGAGGAATCAGCCATACAGGTTAGATTGAACATGTCAGGTGATCTCTCTAGATTAATCCAAACAAGCAATGGTCCAAGGCATGGGTGTCTGTTTGCACCCACATTGTTCAATATGTATACCTCAGATGTGAACGCCCCTTTGACAACTTCCTCATTGATCTCACCTAAGATAGAAGGAAAAAAAATATGTTGGAGCGCATATGCTGATGACCTTCTTTTGGTCAATAGTACTCCCATTGGTTTGCAGTGAAAATTGGTGGCGCTAACTGCATATGTAGAGGAAAACGCCCTGGTTATAAATGAAAAGAAATCGGTGGTAATTTCACTCACTAATAGGAAGAAAAATACAAATTTTAAGTGGAAAATGAATGCCTGTATTTTGGTAAAAGTAAGATCTTTATGCTACTTGGGTTTTCCGGTGTTTGGGGGTGCCATAATTCATATGTATTGGAGTTTTTATCTGGATAAGGTGGATACACTCATTTTTCAAATGAGAAAGGCATCGAGCAAATATTGTAAATACTCGGTAATTCCATTAATTAGGTTTTATAACCTTAAAGTAGTACCAAAACTTTTACATGGTTTTGAAATTATACCCTTTGAAACATTCCGATTGGTGGAGAAGCTGGAATCACAAATATGGCGAAAACTTCTCTACTGCCTACCAAAGAGCGTTTCTATGTCTGCAATACGTTTTGAATTGGGTCTCCTTTCTCTGAATACCAGAGTTTGTTGGAAAAGAATGTCACTGTATTGAAACCTTATTATGTGTAGACAACACTCCCTCTATGCCCAGCTGTGAAACAGATTGAGAAATGGTACCACTGAATCGAGGTGGCTGTTGAAATTACGGATGAAATGTGTGAACGTTCTCGAAGTTATTAACCACTTGTATGAAACTTTGATTTCTAACCCCATGGGCGTGAAAAAAAGGTTGCAATGGATGGATTGGATGAAATCTATGGAATCTGTGGGTGCATCTAAGATCTACAAGCAGCTAGTCTATCAGGGGAAGAAACTCGGTATGCTAGAATCAAATCTGATTAAATTCCCAGACCCTGTAAGGAGAGCAGTGTATTTACGATTTCGATTTAATGTTCTCCCTACGGGGGAAATATTAGAAATTAGATCCGGAACACGACTGCAAATTCCATGTCGTTTTTTTGCCACTGTAGAACGACTCCCGAATTATTAAAACACCTATTGTTGGAGTGTGAAGTAATAGCTCCACAGCGGTTAGCAACCTTTGGCAGACTCTTTGGTGGAAGATGCTACATGGTAAACTAAATGCACTTAAATTGGCTGTGGTTAATTTTCTAACAGAAGTGTGTGGTCTAGTAGCAACATGTAAAAATACTAATGACTTAGAATAAGATGCTTGTCAAATAATGGTGAAAGGACAATGGGAATCTATGAGATAAGTTACATGATGGGGTAATCTCAGAACAGTGGTTGAGAAGTGACAAACGGACAAATATAATTTGCTAAATTCTTTGAAGGTGAAATATGTTATCTGGCTTGTTAGTCCTTTTTATTTTTATTTCGTCATTTTAAGCATTTTTTTTTATATTATTCTGTATTTTAATGTAAAAAATGTTAACAAAAGAAAAAATAGTGTTGTTTTAGTTCGTTTTATAAAGGTTTGTTGAGTATAAACCAAATACAATTTAAAAAAAAGATAGCATCATTCTCTTTCTCTGCGTGTCTACATTCTCTTCTACAGCATTAGTACATTCCCTGGTTTTAGTTCCTGAGAGGCAGCACTAATCAAATCAGCCTGGAAAGGTAGATTGCATAATTGTTTCATTGTCACGTAATGTGTTAAACCTTTAGATAAATCATGTAAGGGTGTATGTCTTCTTCAGCCAAAGTCATAGACTTGGGTTAAAAACTCTAGGCTAAAATATACCCTTCGATAAAGGAATATTTTCCATTAAGAGAGCAAAGTAAGGGTTTGTGCTTTTATGATTTTCGTTTATATTTTTGTGAAGACGGATCAAAGTTTAATACAAAATTGAATACAGAAAGCAACGTTTGGGTTCAAAGGTGTGGACGAAAAAGGGGAGGAGTTGTAGGCTGAAAATAAGATCGAGCGCCCTCATCTTTAGAGTCATGAAACAATGTAGAGGATCTGGTAAGTGATGTCATCATACCCACAAGAGGCACATCATTCTTGATGTGTTGTGTAATCAGCTATTCCGTCCTCACCAGAGATGAGTCATTTCAAACGCATTTCCGTTATGTCAGCATCTGGAATAGCCACAGGAGTCTTCAAATCCTTAGCATCAGACAGCGATATCGGGCATCGGATAGAGAGATAATTGGCAGTGTTAAATGAGGTAGCTAATCCAAATCCTACTTGATAAAATAAGAAGTTATTATTGGGGCGGCATCCCACAAGGTTATCCCTTTTTCTGAACAGAGGTTGAGGCAGGTTGCGGGCCATCACTATTGCTTCCTTGGTTGTGCCAAAGGAACTACAAGAGGCACCCTGCATAAGTTCAGGCTTCGGACTGAAGGGCCCAACTTGGCTGCAGAGATCATACATCACTGTGTAAATAGCAATACCAGATCACAATAAGAATTCACCCTTCTGGGCAACCGTTTCCTCAGTTTCTCTAGCCATAGAGGCATTCAAACAAACAAATATCACTGGAGCAAAGGGATTACTGTGTTAAGAAGTGCTCTCTGGAAGTTCTGTGGTCTTCAATAATGGCACAGCTGTCGCATGGCAAGACGCCTACAGCCACAGACTGCACTTGCCTCACTGCATTTCTGCGTAGCACTACGCACTGAACGCCGGTTTTGAAGGGTTCCACCTCCACAGTGTGTTGCCACCAATACTAGCCCCCCGGAAACAAACCCAGAAAGAAAACCAGCAGCTTCAGAAAGGTGCATCAGACTGCACTTGCCTAGCCGCACATCCGTTTCGTAGTAATGTGGACCTGAATTGGCAGTTTAGCTACTACTCATCCCTGTACTCCCACAGAGCAGAAGTCATTTTTAACACAGCCATGAAATAAATCCTAAAGCATATTATACAATATCTCTGTAATGATGTCCGGGTTAAGCGCTCCACTCTGACATTAGGCAAGATGGAATCCTAGCAGGCCCTTCACAGCAGTTCATGCTTCCCAGGTCAATACATTGAGTACCATTAAGTTGGGTAAAATGATCAGCTATTATTACAGCACTTAGAAGTTTTTCTTTTTGGCAATTTGGCATGAAGTACTATATAAAAAAACATGAGATATGATCATATTGGCACTGTGTTCCAAATTTTACAGTAAGATTTATATAGGAATTTCAGTTTGTTTTGAGGAGTTTTCAGATGTTGAAATATAGTAGACGTAATAAACCTTTTTGCTGGCCTGATTGCTTGTTTATACATATTTTCCCTTAGTTTTTAGTTGATTCTTAATTGACTCATCGCATCTTTCTGAAGAAGCTTTTTGAAGATTCTTTAAACACACTATTGCTGTTTTTAGACTTGACATAATCCACGTAGGCCTTAGTGTGTTGTACCCAACATGAGCTAAATCAGCAGTTATTCTTGAAAGAATCTGATTCTATTATTCAGAAAAGTTCATGCTCCCACAATACCACAGCTGTACCTCCATATTTAAATATGTAACCTGTAACGTAAGCTGAACAACCCTCTTTTTGCCTTTGTGCCCGATTACCCCCGGGTCTGGTGCGCTATACAAATAATAAAACAAACAAACAATAACCGACTTTTATCAGTTTGATGACATGGTACATCATGGAGATAGAAGCGCTGGCCAATATGACTCACCTAATGTGCTTTAAAATGCACACATTTCCTGGAAATTGGTACATAGGGTGACTTAAAATGTCAGTCACAAAAAAACATAAACAGATATTTCTCCTCTGTGAAGGGTGCAGTGAGCTAAAACGTGGTTGCAGACCCTCCTGAGTGAAAGAAATATATATATGATATAGAGATCATTACAGAATTGCCTTGCATTACAGTAGTTTACAATGTTACTGTGAAGGCCAATGTAATCGTGCATGGCACAGAAACTAGAAGGCATATTTCTCTCAGTAGATGCAGTGGATGGAACAGTTTTGGTGACTCTAAGATTTCACGCTTTCTGGGTGAGTTGCAGCTGGGGATCCATTAAGGCCGGACAGCTGAATGGGAAGGTGATGTGTTTGAGTCAGGCCTAGCAGAAGAACCTTGGGTTTGGATATTTCTCATTTTTGCATTGCTTGAGACTGACCTTGCTGCGATGTTCAGCATCTCCGGAGGCCCATGATTCACCAGAAGCCAGGACAGGTGCAGACTTGAACTCTGCTGATGCAGGAAAGAAGGAACAAGAAGCAAGGCCTTCTGTATCCATGGCGAGGGCAACTGGCGAGGAAGAGGAAATGTTGTTCTTGGCTTTGGGAATCTTGGTTTCAAAGGCCATTGGAATGGCTACAATATCACAATCAGAGGGCACAAATGTAGTCTGGAAAGCCTTAGGTTTTTTCAAGACTTTTTAAAATCTCAAACAGTTTTTTGAACAGTTACATGCTTGGACGATTTCAGAATTAAAGTAGTTTCATTTAGTATCACAAATTCGAGCTTTATAGAGGATATTAGCCAGCTTCCAGGTTGCCTTATCAGATCTTGATTTGAACCATTTTAACTCTAGGTTGCGTTTCTTTTTCTTTTTAGACTTTTGAGTTCTGGAGTGAATCAGTTGCTGTGGCTGGAATTAGCCCGTTATCAGTTTGAGTTGCAGGGGTGCTTGGTTATCTAACAGTATAGTCATAAAAGAAAGAAGAGAAAAGGCGATCAATCGAGTCTAAAGCAGTGGTCTCTCTCATGACAGATTGAAGTCAACTTGCTAAGTCTGAGGGTTGTATTTTTTAAACATTCTATCTAAAAATGTTTTGGCCAGGGTTGCAGGGTTAACATGACCATCAGGGAGGTGAATGTGAAAGTCAACAGTATGGTGGTCCGAACAAATACACAGCACCGTGCTGTCGATCGATATTTCCACATTTTTCACAACAATCCAGTCGAATATATGGTTGTTATCAGTGGTAGGGTCGGAATTAAGTACCTTGAAATCAATGTTATATCAATCTCCGGAGACCCATGATTCACCAGAAGCCAGGACAGGTGCAGACTTGAACTCTGCAGATGCACGAAAGAAGGAACAAGAAGCAAGGCCTTCTGTATCTATGCCCCAAAACTCTGGAGCATCCTCCTGACCAACACAAGAATCGACCTCTCACTTCTATATTTCAGGAAGGAGCTACAATTCAAGGAATGGCTCCTCCTTAATACGTACGTCCACACCCCTACCACTCCCCACGCAATCTGCTACTCGCCGATCTCCTGCCTGTTTTTCCTCCCATGTTGTTAGTAGATCCCGTACTGCCAAATTGCCCACCCTCCACCTCCCCTCCACCTCCCCTGTTGTTAGCTCCCCACTCCCTTGAATTGATCCCTTTCTTTGCTAGGGTCTTCTCCCTATGACTTATACAACACTCTGTTGCTTCTTGAAGGTTGGGCCTCAGTCAATAAACATCCTAATAATAAAAATAATAATACATAATATTAATCCATCTAGGTTTTCCACTGAACATATGGCAAAAAGTGGTGGGATTGGATGAGTTGCGCAAAGGGGATCATGTATATTGTTGACAAGGATTGGGAATAATGCTCTGGACTAGGGCCCTCCACATGAGATGACGACAGGCTACAGGCAAAGGATGTGAGTTTTATCTGGTAGTTGCAGTGTTCTCTTAAGAAGCAGAACCTTGTTAACAATATGACTTCAATATGACTTCAACGCTCCTAAATTCAACAAATCAGGTGGGTGGTAGGTTATGGTCAATTGTGTCAATTGTGTCGAAGGCAGCAGTAAGTAGAACAAGCCAATATTTCTGATTTTGAGCTTTTGCCTAATTGAGTCCTTCTTTTATGTTTAGCAGATTTTCTTTAGCCCCTCAAAAGGCTGACAAGCCTGACTGAAAGTTTATTCACACTTTATTAGTTTCCAAGTGTGTGGAGGGATGCATGGTGAGGTGACTACTATTTAAATGACTTTTGCTCTATATGGTAGAACGGATACAGGTCTGTTAGCCAGGATTCCTGGGTCAGCAATGGTTTTAGGATGAGTGTTATAATTGCATGTTTGAGTTCCTGGTGAAAGATTCCTGTTTTTAGAAAGGTGTTGCCTTCTTTGGCGACAGCCAGGCGGTGCCAATTTGGGCATCTGAAAGTTTAGTGCTTTCAAGTTGCACGTGTTCATCGACTGGCGGAAAGAATGCACTTCCTGCAGTTGGACTGAGGTCAATGCTTGCAGCAGTGAAGGTGTTTGGCACTTTCCTTATTGTTGTGTTGTAACCTTGTTGTCTGCTAATCATTAGCCGAGGTTGTTCTTCTAAAGGTGTATCATTTTTTGGGATGTTGGTCCACAGGCTATTGGTTTTCTTTGTTAAATACGAGATTAAGTTGCTGCAGAAGGGAGCTGGTGGTCAATTAGTTAAGTCTGTTGCAGGCAATTCTTTGTCAGCTAAGACAGTCAAGTAGGAGGATTATACACTTTTCATTTCTGTTGCACACTTAAATGGAAATGTGAACTCTGTAAGCAGATACATCAATATCTTCCTCAACACTAACTCGCACAAAAAAATCAGACACAAAAATATTCAAGAAGCTGTTTAGTGTTTGCTTATTTTAATACATTGTTCATAAAGAATACACACTTCAATGTCTGCTGTTTTAGGAGCGATGGTCCAGGTCTTGATATCTCCTGTGCCACGACTGGATCCCGCATGAGTAAATCCCTCATCCAACTGCAAACAGAACACATGGAGATATACTGAAAATTCAACATCATTGACTGATTAAAATCGCATAACAGAAAAAAAGAATTCGCCAGCAAGGGCATCTTCTATGATACTCAAACCTCAGACTTCCTCCCGTTCCGTTGCAGGAAAGTAGTCAAATGTGCTGAAGGAATATGATCTAAATCGATCTACAAACTAATGCTTGCAAGTGTCTTTTACACCACCCCCTCTTTCCTTAATCCAAGTGTGCTCATTAGAAGAATATTACAATATGCACCCCACAGATTCATCGCAGAAAGAGCATGCGATAGATGACATCAACATTGGTAATCTCCACCACTAAGCAATACCGTTTAGTAATCTCTACTACTGAGCAGTGTGCTGATCTCCCAATCCACGTGTCGTTTGATTGCCGTTCCCACAATATCCTTTTTGTCTTACGAAATCAACCGTTTCACAGATTCCCTGGGTGACTGGTTGAAATCACAATCTTCAAAACATGCATTCATGTTTTTACAATGGAGGGCAGCAACATTTAATAATTTTAAGCTTTTTACGAGATACCATATTCGTGTGTGAGCGCTTACCTATTCACCTCAACTGTAGAGAAAAGGGTTGCATACTTTGCAAAGAAGAGTGAGCAGCTGGACACACAACAGTGCCACGCTTCAAGGAAATTGTGTTGTGCCATTAAGAACACACATATCCTGACTGTAATACATTTAGCAAGGTTGGGCTGTAGGATTTAGTGAGAGGAAGGAGTTACCGGAGCAGAAGCAAAGGAATTCATTTTGAAACGATTGAAACCCCAGCAAGTTCTATCTCAGCCTCTAGGAGGCGCGGGAGGGACGTGAAATGTGAAGGACTGTTAGGAAACTAGGCCTTGGACTTACTTTGGAATAATTATGTGATCATTAAGGTGCACATTTTGTTTACACTTTCATTTTCTTCGTGCTGCTTTGTCAGAGTTTCTGCGGGACTACCAAATATGATTTAGGTAGATTTGGACATGTGATGTACTTTGAATGAAAAAGCAAATGGTATCCTTTAAGTACATCATTTTAGTAGAACACCCGTATCCACAGTCTATAATTATGGGAAGGCATCAAGTTCATATGAGTGTTATGGCCCAGGTGTATGACGTACTTAGAGAACAACGGGTGCCACTATTGTTATGACAGGGCTTACGTTTGTGCATAAAAAAGCATGTGTAAAATGTTTTATGCATGTTTTAATACACAGTGGGATTGTGTTGGGTTTGATTCATGGCGAGGAAGCCTGGATCCTAATTTAGATTTGCTCAGGGCAACTGGCGAGGAAGAGGAAATGTTGTTCTTGGCTTTGGTAATCTTGGTTTCAAAAGCCGTTGGAATGGCTACAATATCACAATCAGAGGGCACAAATGTGGTCTGGAGAGCCTTAAGTTTTTTTCGAGAATTTTTAAAATCTCTAACTGTTTTTTTGAACAGTTACATGCTTGGACGATTTCAGAATTAAAGTAGTTTCATTTAGTATCACAAATTCGAGCTTTATAGAGGATATTGGCCGGCTTCCAGGCTGCCTTATTCTCTTCAGATCTTGATTTGAACCATTTTACTCTAGGTTACACTTTTTTTTCTTTTTAGACTTTTGAGTTCTGGAGTGAACCAGTTGCTGTGGCTGGAATTAGCCCGTATCAGTTTGAGTTGCAGGGGTGCTTGGTTATCTAACAGTCTAGTCATAAAAGAAAGAAGAGAAAAGGCGATCAACTGAGTCTAAAGCAGTGGTCTCTCTCATGACAGATTGAAGTCAACTTGCTAAGTCTGAGGGTTGCATTTTTTAAAAATTCAATCTAAAAATGTTTTGGCCAGGTTTGCGGGCTTAACATGACCATCAGGGAGGTGAATGTGGAAGTCAATAGTATGGTGGTCCGAACAAATACACAGTACCATGCTCTCGATTGTTATTTCCACATTGTTCGCAACAATCCAGTCGAATATATGGTTGTTATTAGTGGTAGGGTCGGAATTAAGTACTTTGAAATCAATGTTATAGAGTGAGTTATCAAGATTTATGGCTGTTTGGTCAGATTTGTCCCCCCGCCAGTAATTCAGGTCACCCAGGAACAAGGTATGACGGTTGAGACCGTCGAGAGGACCTAGGATCTACGTTTCCGCAAATTCTGGCATTGGAGATAGTGGGGCGATACAGCAGAAGAAAGTTAAGACAATGGTTGGAGTTAAGGGTCATTTTGGCAAGGGGGATCTCACACCCCTGTAAGGTGGAAGGAGAGACTAAAAGACCTAGGGCTGACCTTGCTATAATGGCCACACCGCCTCTCCAGCCTTGCTCTCTGTTGGCACAAAGAATGGAGAAATGTTCGCGAGCCGCTAGACTAATTGCCGGATCGCAGGAGTCTGTAATCTAGGTCTCAGAGAGAAAAACAAGGTCTAGATTTCTTTCCGTGAGGAGATCATTGATATGTTGGGTGTGCGTGTTTAGTGAGTGAGTGTTTAAGAGAGCCACCTTGATCTTTATAGGACATGTCAGGGTTTATGTGGGACTGGCACTATCTTGTGTGTGGTTTAATTCTGGCTGGCAACATGTAACGGTGGGTTGTGTAGCCGTAGTTTTAGATTTCGTAATTGGATGAAGCACCAATGTGGCGGGAGAAACTAAGATGTTGACGGCATGAGTGCTACTCCCTGTATGCTGGCCGACAGTTAGGGGAAATGAGGTTGTCATTGTCATAGACATAATGTGAAAAGCAGGGGTCTGCGCAGAGGAATCAACAGCGCAACATATCTCTAGAGGAGGGAGAAGGGCAATTAATAGCACAGAAAAGAAATAAATCTCTGGGCCTGGATTGAATTCCGGCAGATCTTTTACTCACAGATCTAAGAGCGTGAGTTCCTGTTCTATGGTGATTGTTCCCCGGTATAACTAGCAGCCACATGTTACCTGTAACTTGGAGAGGAGCAATATTAGTCCCACTACATAGGAAAGGGTACCAAGGGGATCTTCAAAATTACAGGCCCATCTCCTTAATCGATGTTACCTCTAAGGTCTACAGGAATACACTACCAAGGAGACTGGATGAATATTAACCCACTAGATCAGGTCTTTAGGCTAATGCTGCTATCTGATAAAAGTTGTATTTGGTCTTTATAGATTTGTGTACTGTGTTTGACTCAACACCAAGAGAAAGGTTATGGCAGTATTTAATTAGACCTTGGTGTCCTGTTAAACCTCTTAGTGGCAATACAATGTTTATACACAGATACATACACTCAGGTACGCTAGGATAAGGGTGGGGGTTTGACAAGCCCTTCCCTGTGGATAGAGGTGTAATCAAAGCTGCGTTGTAGCCCCTACTCTTTATAGTCTGTATATAAATAAAATCGCTATAGAAACCAAAAACCTAGACATGGAAGCCCCAATTTTGGGAGGGGAAAAGGAGAATTCTCCTATAGGCCGGTGATATGGCACTGATCAGTCAGACAAGGATGGGTATCCAAAAGGCGTTTAACTCAATTGCGGGCCTAACTTTGATAATTATTGTTAATAATAACAATTATTCACGGCTTGAAACACTTGTGTATAGGCGCATAATAAATACCATATTATATCATATGGTATTTGTTTAGCGCAGATCTAGCTTAGGGAAGCAATTGAGCACTTTACAATCATAGAGGGAAGAACACAGTGTGGGAAGCAGAGGGAAAAGGGAACAGAGAGCTAACAACAGGGTAGGGTGGGCAATTGGTTCTACAAGCAACCAGGGGATGAAGCAGTGAGGAGCACATCACTGATTCTCAGGTAGGGGGGGAATCTATACAGTGTGGACCTAGATGTTCAGGAAGTGCCATTCCTTGAGGAGGAAGGTTCTGAGCTCCTTCCTGAACTGTAAAAGCAATGGGACAAGTTGATTGTTGACTGGGAGGGAGTTCCAGACTCTTGGGGCATAGATAGAGAAGGCCTTTCTTCCGGGTCTTTCAAATTATTGATATGCTCTAAATCATCCTCGGAAATGGTGAGGTTGAGAAGGTTGACTATTAAGACTGCTTGGTTGTCTGTTTAGATGAAAGAGGATGGTGGGGGAAACAGATCAACAAGTCTATACTGAATATTACAAGACATGGGAGAGCCGCACAAACGCTTTCTAAAAAAGTTTGTGGGAGGCAACTTTGGAGATACTGAAGGCATGTGCCAACTCTATGGCACTCTAAGGAGCTGCGATTTGGGGGCACTCAGATTTCAGGAAATTAGAAAAAAGGGAGATTGGCATCCTGAGGAAGATGTTTTCACTTCCAATAACTATGCCATTAATATCACTAAGACTATAATTGGGGGTTCATGGGGTAAAACCACTTCTGTACTTGCATGAGAATATGACAACAGAGTGTTTATGCTCTTATACATCTGCACTGGTGGATGTTCTTGGACAAAGTGCTGCAGAAAAGCTGCCTTTGGTCCAATATGTTGCTTACCTTAGTGTGGAATTGGGGTTCCCCCCATATCTTTGAACACAAGCTTAGGGAATTCACTCCCCAAAGCTTATATTGTACAGAAATATAAAGACTGATACTATCAACCGAGGACATCCTCGGTAGACTCCACTGACATAAGTGTCCACAATCCATGGGGGATGTGCATTAGGCATGCTGCAGTCCCCAATAAGTAAATGAAAGTAGACATTTGTCCATGCCGGGGGCAAGGCCCACCTTGTCCATTGTCCACTATATCCCTATAATGTGACCACTTAACAGTTTTCATGGCTTGCAGCAATGGCTTGTGCCCACAATCCAGGGGGCATGAGCTCAGGCCGTGCTGCAGGCCCCAATAAGCAAATCAGTGTAGACATGTGTCTTTGCAGGGGGCCAGGTCCACCGCCCAGGCACCATAGTTATAAGACTATTTTTTGTAGCTACATTTTGACACTTTGGAAAAAATAAACCACAGGACAGAGTTGCAGAAGCATGATTTCGGGTCCTTGCCAATGCTCCTTGCAGAAGTATGCTGCAAATCCATTCAGCGCTTTGGGCTATAGCCATGAGCAGAATGTGTTTTCCCATTCAAGCTTGTCCCAATTTCGAAACCTTTGGGACCCTCCTACAAAGTTGGGTCCATAATCTTTTTATAGACTTTTGTGCGGTTCCATCAAATGGTGCCAATGTTATAAGCTGTACAAAGATTTTGGGACCCCCCTCTCATTTTTCCCCCTGTTGACAAAATGGCACCAAACTTTGCAATAACATTCACAGTCAGGTCTTTATTATTATTTACAGTTGGATCTATATTTTTATTCCAAGATTTCATGCAGTTGTGTTGAACGGCGCCAAAGTTATAATAACTGCTCTTCACTGATCTGTAATACACACATACTTAGATGTCCTCGAACAATTGCCAAGTTAGCAAACCTCACAGCAAGGTCCCCGACCATCTGAGATGTTTGCAGACATCAGAGAAGAAAAAACACCCGATTTTGGGCTTTTCCTGGACATATCTCATCCGATCCTCATCACCCCTCAGCTCCTCAGAGATTGTTAAATTTGTCCGACAATTGTAATGTGTTTTTGAATATGTTTTTACTGCAATGTTTGCTGACTTTGGGCGCAGTTTGCAAACCCAACATGCTGTCCATTTCAAAAGTTGACACACCTCACGTTGCTCAATTGACCAATCAGCAGCCACGTATGATGTTCGTGAACGTTAGCGACACACTGATTGCTTCAGAGGCGTCCGCTGACACCGAATCAGGAAGAGAGTCTGTGGACTGGACAGATATAGCACCAATTTGTATTGCCCTGCCAGTTCAGCATTTAAAAAAATCTACTAAATGGATTTACACCAAATTTACAACAGCATGCTTTTGGGGCCAGCCGCTGCTCCTCACACAAGTTTGGTGCAAATCTGTCCAGTGGTGTGTGCTGGGGCTGTGAGAAATTTTATTTTCCATTCATGTCTATCCAGAGTTCAAAGGTTTTTGGGACACCTCCTACAATTTTGCCCCCACTTGACGAAACCGCACACACTTTTGTAAAATAATTAAGTTAGCTTTATACTTTTTTTGCAAAGTTTCATAGTGCTTCATTTGCCTGACACCAAAGTTATAAACCGCCAACAACTGTCTTCCGACGGGAAGAGCAGCTTAACCCTAACTGCAAGGTCGCTACCGCAAACCGCAATATGCATGAATGTCCTCGAACATTTGTCAAGTTCGCGAACATCACCGAAATCTCCCCAAACATCTGCGAAATCTCCCCAAGATGTTTGTGGACTTCGAAGGAGAAAAAACACCTGATTTAATGTAATTTCCTAGACAAATGTAATATTGAGTTTTTAATATTTTTTGCAGTGTCATGCAGATTCTTCTGAAGAGCGCCCAAGGTATAAGCCACCCTAAAACAATTTTTCGTATGGCAAAGCCAAATTAACCATAACTACAGGGTCGCTATCGCTGACTCTATAATAAACACTGAACTTCACATTTATGCTCTGCCCCTGTATGGGCCAGTAGGATCCCTTGTTCACCTGTATTCAGATAACTACTACATTTCACCTTGAAGCTCTACCCCTGTTTGGCCAGCACAAGCCTTGTCTCACTGGTATTGAGATGTCCACTGCACTTAACATTTAGGATGTACCCCTGTATGCTCAGTGAGAGCCGTTGCTCACCTGCATTCAGAAAATCACTGCACTTCACATTTATGTTCTATCCTGAATTATCAGTGGGATACCTTGTTCATCTGTATTCGGATAACCACTGCACCTTTATGCTCTACACATGTATAGTCAGTGGAAGCCATTGTTCACATGTTTTCAGATAACCACCACTGCAATTCACATTTATTTTCTACCTTTGTCTGGTCAGTTGGCGGCCTTGTTCACCTGTGTTCAGATAACCACCGTACTTCTTATTTATGCTCTATACCTGTATGGTCAGTAGGCAGACTTATTCACCTTTATTCAGATAACCACTGCACCATTTAGCGCTACACCTGTATGGTCAGCTGGAGCCCTGTTTCATCGGAATTAAGATAGCCACTGTATTTCAGAATTGTGATCTAGCTCTGGATGGTCAGAAAGAGCCCTAGTTCACCAGTATTCAATGAACAACTGCTGAGCCCCAATGTTTACCGAATGTAGCCCTGAGGCCTATGGGCATGTGGCGCAGTGTTATAAGAATTCTTAACAAATAAATAATAAATATCAGTTGATAGGGTGTTAACAAGCACCTGCAAGTGCCCATATCCTGAGCTTCTGCATTGGGTCCCTATTCGTTTTTGTGGTGTGTTTTTCACGTATGGGTTTTAAATAGCACTAACTTGGCTGTGAAGCAAGAGAGTAATAGTATACACAATTATGGATTCCACTAGAAAGCTTGAATATTGTGGGTACAGTTGGAGGTATATTTAAAGAAGGGATACAGTGGGTTGTATGCAGGGGATACAGGTTAGAATGGGGAAGGGGGACACTGCCTGTAGCAGGGTGTGTCCACAGATTATCATTCTGGGAGATGTTCTTTGATGAGATGCATCTTCTGCCCTTTGCTGAATCGCTGGGCAGAGGGGGCAGTCTGATACCAGTTGGAATGTGGATCAGTGTTCTCTGGGTTTTGGGAGAGCGGGCTTTGCTTTCTGGTCTTTTCCCTTTACCGCTATCTTTTTTGCAAAAGAGTCAATCATACTGCCCATTATCTGGCATAGTTTCAGCTCATTAGGTCCTTTGGTGAAAAGAATGATTTGACACTGCCCATGCCCTAACACACAAACCTACATGTTTTTTCATTCCTTCATTTCAGATCCTAGTGAAAGCCCAGTAAAGATGTTCTGCAATGTCTTGCAATTTTTAGAACTCTAGCCCCTTGCTACATTACATTTTACCCACTTGAGTTAAGTAACCATGACTTTTTTGGCGGTGCTCAATCACACAGGTAAGTAAATTCACACAGAAACACATACTTTTTAAATAAGATCATACCTTGAGTAGAGAATCATCCCTTGATAAGTTACTTGTGACTTTAAGACCACTGTTTGTATTGTTTCCAGTAGGCATCCTGTGGAATTAAAGAAAGGACAATATGTAATTCAGAATTTACAGGGAGAGCATTCAGAATGCTTAGCTAGACTTTGTGTTGATTCCCTCCAAGGCAATGCACCACTGAATCAGATGTCATGGCACTGAGGTTTCAAAGCCGCAAGGTCAATGGTTTTATGGGGCCGAATCCCCATGATGCATGTTCATAAAACACAGGAACAGTTGCTCAGGGGCTCTTGTGACAAAGTCCCCTCTCCCCTTCCATTGCTGATGGATCGAGCCCAACCCTTCAGTTTAAAACCCCATGTTGTGTTGAATGATTAAGGTATCACTTGGACCCATTGGAGCTTTGATAGGATCAGCACAGGAGAGACTCCAGGTGACCAGCAATGATGAGGAAACAGGTTAATTGTCAGTCCTTGCATACAGGCACGACTTGCCATGGCAAATGAAAGACCTTGAAAGGCACATGTACAGGTCTTGGGAGGGTAGATGATATGATCATGTCCTGCAGAACCCCACCTGTCTTTCCATTGGACTGGGAGGATAGAGACAGTGGCTTCTACGACATCTGATTTGACCAATGATCACTCCAGGGAAAAAGAGCAGAGATGTTTGCTCCCTACTATGCAGTCTATTCTCTTGTTTAACTTTATAGCAGTGAGAACAAAGTAAAAATGATTATCAGACTATGACCCAAATAACCCATTTTTCTCCCTCCCCAATTTTCAGCTCCGCATAAACGGGAATCAACAGTGTAAAAGTCTTTCGAAAGACTTTACACTGTTGATTCCCATCACACCTCACTTTCCTGCATTTGTATTGCAGAGAGCAGGGGTTGAACGCAACTTGTCTCAGCTGCTCTGTTCCTCTCCCCCATACAAATACCTAAGCAAAAAACAGGCAGTCTCCATAGGTAGACATTGTAAATGCTTCCTGCCATGCGTACATGGCAGGCAGCGTTTATTCTATTGTCACGGTGTAGTGAAAAAGGGCAGGGCAAAAGGTGGCGTACAAGTCTGTATGCTGCCCTTTCCTCTAATCTTTTGCACTTTGCCATGCAAATGATGAAAATTTGGCAGCGGGGAGCTCTCTGGGTTAAGCTCTGATGTGTACGTAAATCTAGAGTGTAAACTAACATGTCATATTTCTTTTACAGCATCCAGAATGATACGTTTTATTATTAATTAATCTTTTATAACATGCATACAACCAGGGACTAAGCTCTCAGTGTGGACCTGATTTGAACCTAGGTTGCTCTACATTGTCTTGCTCCCAAGACAAACATGTTTCCCCTGAGCTATCCTCAAGGCCAATATGATATATTATTGAACAAATTACTTAAGAGTACGACAGCTTGTGGGAGAACTTCAACAGGCGTTTGCTTGCTTTTTGTCCTAACCCTTTACATAGGCAAGCAGCGGGGGCAGAGGACTTGAAACACTCAATGATCTGAAGGGTGGGCGTAAACTCTGGGGGTCCATGCATAAAAAGAAGTGAGCAATTATTGCAGCAGTCAGCATGAGCATGTCCTGTTAGCCAAATGGACTCTGCAAGTGGCACATTCCTCACACTGATTTCTTCTATTAAATAAACAAACCACCAACAAAGTGGCTTTTAGAGGCTCCAATGGTAGACAAGCGGAAGGAGACGCAGGCTGTCCACAACCAAGACCCAGGGTTGGAGGAAAATTAATTAGTAATGAAGGACAGTGGGAGTTGGAGGGACAACTAAGCATTCTTGTCAAACTGGAAATTATATTGTGCCTTCTATTGCTATGAATATATGTATATTGGCTTACGCCAGGCTGCTAACAAGCTACTTGTGAAGAAATTCGTGTTGCAAGGTCCTGACCCTAGAATCAATGTAAACCGCCATTTTAGGTTCTCTCTCCCTGTAAAGTCACCCTGTGAGTTAAAATGGTGGACAATGTCATTCAGAATAGAACACGGCCGTCATGTCCCCTGTGTACAGCTAAAATGTAACTTGCCTGGAGGCCACTTGTTAGGGTCATGAACTGAGACCTTGTCCTTTACTGACCCAGGGCTGGACTGCCCCGCCGGGACACCGGGACATTCCCCGTTAGCCCTCAGGACATAGGGCCTCTTTGGCACAGCGGAAGGATACAGAGGACCGCGTTGCGAGCTCCCAGCCAGCCTACGTGGTTCGCATTGAATTGGCTGCACATTTCCTTTCTTTCCCAGCAGGGCTGGGCTGACCTAACGCTGACCCGGCTCACGCGACGCCTGCATGATGAGGGGCACATGCCCTGCTTGCTGGCTGCAGCCGGTGATGGTACTCGTAGTCACACATTGCGCACGTGAAGCAGCAAGGCGGAAAAACGTGCACTGGCAGACAGCAGGCCTTCAGTGCTTTCCGATGAGTCACACTGGCGTTCAGGTGAGATTACAATGACAGAGTTTGGTGGTGGTCCGGTGTGAATAAGTGTATTTATTATACGTCGATTATCGACGTATAAATGCATTTTTCACACCGTTTACATTCACACGTTGGAATTGGTGTGGGCGGTTCCGGTGGGCAGGTGGTGGGGGTGGGTGAGGTCTACAGTTTACTGTTATGTTGGCTGGCTAGCTTGGGCTGGAGAGAGCAGCCAGGCTGCCCAAGCAGCTCTGACTCCGAGCTGCTCGCCTTAGACTGGCTGGCAGTGACAGTCCTGCTCCTCCCTCAGTGTTGAAGGCCGGGTGACCTAACAAACACTTTTGAGCATGGATATGGCACTTTGGTGAACCTCTTGTTAAAAGGTTTATTGGGTGCATTCAATATTTGGATGTAACCAGTAGATACGATAAGCTTTTCTATCTGGACATAAATGATTCGATTTCCGAAAGAAAAAAAATACCATAAGTGAAGCTAGAAGACACAATTTTCAAAAGCCCAAAAGTCCACAACTGAATCTACTAGAACCCATATGCAACTGTCGGAGTATTTTGGGTCTGGGTCTTTTATTATTATTTTGCGCACACATAGATATACATTTTACTTTGTTGAAAGAAAAGAAAACCTCATCTCCGGAATGTTGTTTTGAAATGTGCTTTTCTGTAACATTGATGAATCACAGAGCGCGCGTATTATAGTTAAGTAGGCAAACCAAGGGCCTGGTTCAGTATGATTTTTGAAAGAAAAACAGCGCCTGAAGCATAAACTGCTACTGGCCTAGGGATGTGAATTGTAGGGAGAGAGTGGGGGAGGGTGGAGACATACCAGAGACAGATATTTCTCTAGCTAATTCTGGGGAGCATAAAGGCCGGAGGTTCTGATGGTTTTCTGGTTTAAGTGCTACTGCTATATGTCTATGCTATGGCTCTCCTCGGACCGTGCCATGTTTTGTACATTGGCCCAAGGCGGCTGGTATGTCTTTGCATAGGTGTAAAAACACGGGGCGTGATTCACAAAGTCTTTGAAAATTAGATGCACCGATTGAAATTGAAAAACCTTTGTAAATCAGGCTCAGTGTTTTTAAAGTATTGTTTTCCAATATACTTTTCAAAACATTTTAAAAGGGGGGAATACATCGAGAGGAGAACATTCATTTGACGCTGTGCTTACACAAAGCCGGCCTCCTCCTCCTAATGAGACCCTGTTTGTGCCAACTAGGCAGATTCTTCTAGAAAGCAGGCATGTAGAGCTAGCACAAAAAAACAGGAGTGGTGATGGACGTTAACCTCAACCGGGGTTATGCCTCATAAGGATAGCACAGACAAAGCACTTTACTTAACAAACCAGAAAACCAACACTGAGGGCAGCGGCCCACCGGCAGGACCGTCGGCTCTGTCTGTGCATGCAGTGTCAGATTGGGGCATAAAATCCTGGGCACCAATGAAAAGGTGGCCCACAGTTGCAAATAGCTATTCATTCCTTTTGTGACAGACTGTTTGAGTAGTAACCAAGAGGGAGGTTTTTGATCAAATGTGATGCAAATTGTGCATTTTGAAGAATATTTATTCAGCAACACTGGTCAACACTACTAGCCGCATGGTGAAGTAACTCATCAAACTGGCCCACATGGGCCAAAAATGGGACCCACTTTTATCAAAATAGGAAGTTAGTAGGCAAGGGTCAAATGTGGCGGCACATTTTCTTTGATTTTTTTTTTTAGGAAACTAGTTACTATCCACAATAATTGTGCCTGTCCAATATAAACATGACCTCATACTGACTTCACACGTTTACCAAAATAACTGGCCCACATAAGCATTTTTTGTTTTTGGTTCGGGCATTGCCATAAAGACCAGTCCGAGCCTGCTCCTCGGTATGGAAAGCATGGCTGACCTATTGCTTACAAGTCGTACAATTCATGTGACCATACACCATGCCTGTTTGACTTCATGTGGCAATGCGTGCCAAGTAGGGTGATTGTGTGTCATTGTTTGTAGGTATGCCGTGCGTGTGCGTGTTTGTTGTGGCATACACATGCCAAGGGATGACTTCTCCCTCTGTCATATCCTGCAATGGAGCAACCCCCATATGTCTCAGAACAGTACTGTGCATCATTACATTCAGCACTGTTGCTAACTTTTAATATGGTGTCTAATATGTGACTGAACTTGAGCCACCCGGGCATGATGTACTATCAACAACAATGATGCGTCGTCTCCGCCTACTCACCACTGTGCTGGCTTAGACTGTCTTGTGGTTTTCCCAGTGATAACCATTTTGCAAAACAAAAAAGCACCTCCCTGAATGGCGGCTGTGAACAGGAATAACATGGGGTATTTATGGGCCGTTGTGAAAATATGTAATTGACTGATTCAAGGGTATACCAATGAGAAGCCACATGCTTAGTGGCAAACACCATCCGAGAAAGTTGGACAACTTTCATGATGGGGGCTTCACAGAGTCTCACAATGCATAAAGCATCTCTTCCCAAATAGCTCCTGTTGCAATATTTTCCTATGCTTATGGTGGGCGTGTAGTGCAACAATAAGCATCTGTCACCTTCATTGGAACTAAGATAGGCTTACAAATGTTGGAATGGTGTGCAATTTTGGTTTACCATCTGAATGGCCAGCCTCATCCATTTTGTGCACTTTTATATATGAACTCTAAGTATGTGTGGAAGAAGCCTTTCTGAGCGGTCGTGTGCTTCACATTGCACATGACATGTTTCATGAGTGGCACTTGCTCTATGTGCTGGTGTGCTGTTATTTGACAGGCTAATTATGTATTTTGGCATGCATCATGTTTTGACTGTGATTCTGGTGTGACTGTGCTGTGCCTCGTCAACGTGAATTCTGATTGGCTAATGTTGTGTGTTTCATTTGAATGGCTTGTGGTGTGTTGCGCAGGTAACTTTATGTTTAATTCTTGAAAGTTATTTCAGCTATAGCGTGTTTTCAGCAGAAAGTCTGGAATTGTACATTGACACAACAGTCAATGGGTTTATCGTGGGTCAGATGCCCTATATAAGGGGGTGAGGTGATGATCACCTGACCGGTGGATGGATGATGGGTGTAACAGTGCAACACACACTGGTTGGCGGAGGAGACTGTTGGTAGGACACACATCGTACATGACTCCCTATGGGTTGTATATTCACAGGGTACAATGTGCCATGGAGTTGGTTGCAGAGAAGCGAGGGAGGGTTATGAAATTTCGGTGTAGTTTGGTGTAGTTAGAAGGTGCTCCCTCTACTTTGAGGAGGTGGCGCTTCAGTGAAGATTTTATAGACTCTTTATTTACTGCATTTTGGGTGTGGAGCGGGAGGGTTTTGTGTGGTGCTGGGATAGAAGTGAGGGGGGCAGGGATAACGTGAAGCATTGGGAAATCTGGATATAAGAAATGAGTAATTGTACTATAGTGGAGGCTTGCAGGAGGTGAGTTGCAGCAGATTGTGTTCACACTTGCTGTTCTAGAGTACACAACAGCCCTGTTATAATAATTTAGTATTCTGAAGTATGCAAGTCCTGCTGCAACATGGTACTGCCATCTCAGCACATGGAAGTATTGCTCATCAGTGGCAATACTTGAACATTGAATATAGCAGTGCTAGTGAGCTGTGATGTTACTATTGCTTTCAGAGCATGGGAATCTTGCTAGCAAGTTCCAGTAGTGCCCCATTCAGAGTATGGCAGTCCTAGGGACAGGTGACAACACTTTCCCTTTTGGAGTACATCATCACTCCTGCTGACACTTGCCAGTAGTGGATTTGCAATGTATTGCAGTTATGCTTGACAATGTTGGTACTGTCTCTTTCAGAGTAAAGTTGCCCATCACAGCAGTGAAATTTCTGGCCCATTAATGTATATCAGCCCTCCTCGGGAGTTCCTGTACTTTCCCATTCCAAGTCGAATAATTTGCTGCCAAGTATGAGCCCTGGACATTTCAAAGCATAGTAGTTCTGCTGAAAGCGCCTCCACTTTTCTGTTCAAAGGGTCACAATCCTGCTGAAATGTATCTTTACTTCCCAGGTAAAATACTGCAGTGCCTCTGGGAAGTTCATGCATGTTTCCATCACAGCAGTCATGTTGTAGAAGGCCTGCATCTTTTGCTTTCAATGAATATGAATTCCCTTAAGAAGCGCCAATAATTCCCATTAAAGATAAAGTAGCCCTAAGTACCCATACTGTCCCAAGCAAAATGTAGCAGACTTTGTGCGACATGCCAGTACGTTCTGATAAAAGGATAGTTGCCTTGCAGACAAGTGCTTTTGTTGTTCATAAAGCAAACATATCATGGTCTGCAACCTTTGGCGCTCCAGATGTCTTGGACAACAAGGCCCATGATTCCTTATTTACTATAATCAGTAGGGGATGATGGGAGTTATAGTGCAACACATCTGGAGAGCCAAAGGTTGCAGACTGTAGTAATGCTGAGTAGCGCTTTGACACAGAATATAGAGTAGCTCTCCATAGAATTCCCATTGCCCCGTATATATAAATGAATTAATGGAAGTCCTAAAACCATGACAAAGCTTTAATCATGTCTTTTATTCAAGGGTTCAGCAGGGCCCCCTGCCCTGTCTATATTTCTTGATAATTGAAAATGATGTCTGAGTCCATTAAATAAAATAGACATCTTTTCCATGTGCCTAATGTGGGAAAAAAGGACATCACTTAGGGATTAGGAAGCCCAATTTAAGGCAGATATTTCATCCATATGAACACTCTGCTGAAGCACTTCCCCGTGCATCTTGTGCGCATCTGTGAGGAGAAATTGTGCTTCACGATACCGAATGCCCCTTACATCTAATGGTCACTATTACATAATCCACATTGGGCCAGTCTTTGCACCTCACATATGATTAAAACACACTTTAAATGCACTCTTTTTGACTAATTATATCCAACATTTACTTGGGGGATACTTCGAATACCCTCATAGAATGGTTGGGCTCACGCGCTGTGCTCGCTCCTTTGGCAAAATATGGGGCCACTTTGGAAAACATTTTCCAGGGCCACTTTTGGTTCCCAGTGCAGCACTGTGCTGACCTGTGTGTAATGGATTACCTGTGTCAACGAAACTGATCTATGAACATATATTAACTTCAATGTCGTTTGAATAACTGAATGGGAATGCCTGTTTAACTACAAACTATGTCCTAAGGCTTAATGTCAAACCTAGAGAATACACTGTTGCCATTTTGACTTGTTGATGTGTAAACCAAAGATGAACTAGATACATATAGACGAACAAATTAGAAGCGAACCTGGCACAAACCCTAGATCAGTAATGTATTTATGGAATAGTTAACCTGCAGTAGGGCTAGACAGCAGGCTGAAAATTGTATAAAAGCCTGACTGTTTCAATGAATATTCTCACTCACTGAGCACACCGAACCACGCTGGAGATCGCTGTGTTGTACTGAGGGCCGATAGCTATCTGATTTGTCTTTGACTTTTTGTAAGTGTTTAGCATAAAATAAAGACCATTGTATGTTCCTTTGTAACCTGTGTTTGGTGTATTTCCTTTTTGGGCTACCCAGCCTCATATTATTTCTTTGTTTTCACAGTTGGCGCCCTGAACAGGGACCCTCAAGATTGATGCCAGATTGTTGAAGGTTGACGCACGCTATCGGACCGGGATCGGACGGTGTGACATAAGGGGCCCCACTGAACGAGACGCGACACCTCAGCAGCGCTGCACGACCCGATCCTTGGACGATAAGCGTGTGGTCTGAGATGGCATCTTGACGAGGGTCCATTTCTTGAGGCGGGCAGATTTGCCGAAATCACCAAACACAAGGTAAAATTCGTTAGGTAAGTTCTTTGAAATCCGATCGGACCTCCTTAGGTTTGGTCCGGTGAGTCGTGACCCGATTCTTAATTTAATCCTGACAATTTGAATTTGGCGCATTGTATCTGCAGACACAATTATTGACCAGGTAACACCAAGAATTTGAGATATGCCTGGGAAATTGTCTACCTGCTTTAGGGCATTATTCCGCAGCAATAGACAATCTTTGGAATTTAGCCATCCGGCACCACAGGAGGGGTTGCCAGCATGGACTATGTACTGTAAGTATGGCATTGGAAGTATAGTATTTAATGATATTTGGCACAGAAAAACCAGACATGCCTCCGAACTTCAGTGGCCAACCAATGGGAGTTTTGAGATCCCTCGTATTGAATATTTGGAGTCAGACTTGTTAAAGAAAAAGGCTAGACCTGCAGCATTTGATGTTTTGCAGAATTGGAAAAGAGAAGCGTTGCAACAGCTTAAAAGTAGGGAAAAACATGCACGCCGTCATAAAACGAACGCTGAAAAAGCGTTGTTATATGATCAGGACAAACAGTCTGAGGCGACTAAAAATATGGATAGGGCTTTCTCACTCGGTATTCAGAAAATCTATCCTTCTAAAGATCTTCATGTTTCTGATGAGTTTATTGACAAATTGCTAAATGAACGAAGGCCTGGTGCCTCTGCACCAACTCCGTATGTTCCTCTTCCCGCTGCTGTACCTCTTCCTGCTGTTATTCCTGCTCTTCCTGCTCAACCTGTTGTTCCTATTGCTCCGGTTGTTGTTCCTCCACCTGCTCCTCTGCCTCTTCCCATTGCACCGGTAATAGTACCTCCATTGAATTTGCCTGCACCCCCCACTCCCAAGTAGTCCTGTACCGCTTGTAGTTGTTGAGGATGCGAGGTCGAGGGTTGTTATTCGTAATACTGTTCCTACAGAAAAGAAACAGGATTTGTTTGCATGGGCTAAGCATTGTATAGAGAGGGATGATCAATCTAATATTTTTGCCACACTTTCTAAAATGGATAATTTTCCTGAGAAAAATGTTTTCATTGAAGGTTTTGGGATTCATTTGTGTGTAATGTGGGGAAGATTAAATAATGTAGATCTCCCACAAGGGTTAAGAGATTTAAACACTTTAGCATTTTCAAGAGACACTGTGGAGAAAGTAAATGAGCATGTTGAGAGGATATTTGAGTATAGAAAGGAGTTGGAAAGGTTACAGAATGAGGATGACGAAGGGGAAAGTATGTATGTACAGAAACGGTTTCTTCCGTGTCGTAAATCGATATCTGAGGAAACGCAAATTTGTAAGAAAGACACGATTAGATGGATTTCAGACATATTGATAACTCCAGTTGAGGTATATGACACATACAGTCAATATATGCTAGAAATGCAGAGGAAAGTGATACAGGTAATGGAAGAGTACCTGCAGGATGAGTGTGTAAAAAGGAAGATTAGTTGCCCCACAGAGTTATTGAGCATTTATAAGAGAGCTTTTTCACTTGACACTTCTTCGACTGCTTTAGCGCTGGACTTGGCTTTGTTGCTTAGTAAGCGTTCGGAGATGCCTACATCTCAGTTGCCTATGAGAGAGGTTCCTCCGACATTTGTCCTGAAGGTTGAGATTGCGGCTGATCCTACACATAATATAGTGGCTGTGAACATCCCTGCACATTATGTATCACAGTTTGTTCACGTCCCGTTTTCAGGGCAGGAAGTGAACACCATTAGACAGTCTATTCCTAACATTAGGAAAAATCCGACAGGGTTCTATAAAGAGATAGAGCCTGTTTTGCAGTCCTCAGTGTTCACCGTACGTGACATTGATTTGTTGTTTCCTGTACTCCTGCCCGTAGATTTGTGGAAACAGGTTAGAACCATAGACAACGTACCTGGGTTGGGAGATACGTGGGCTAACATAACTAGGCTTGACAGAGAAAGGCCAGCTGGAGAGAGACCGCCTCAGGTGATACTAACTTTCCCTGACAGAATCATTGCTAAATTAAAAACCATAATTCCCGAAAAGAGAATTATTTGGGACAAGCTTACGGCCTGTTTCCAAGGAAAGTCTGAGGATGCTACCGAGTTCTTTAATCGGTTCGAACAAGTATTCTCGGATTTCAGTGAACAAGACTTAGGCACAGAGTCTGGGAAAAGGTTAATTGTGGACAAATTTGTACGTGGATTGCTGCCTCACATCCAGTCGCAAATTATGTCTTCCGAGAGCGCTTGGCAGGCGAAGTCTCAATCAGAAGTACTGCACATTGCTCAGTACTACAAGAACCGTGTCAATAATGAAAAAGAGAAGAGAAAAGGTGATTTAAAGACTAAAGTATTGTTACAACAAATTGTTAGAGGCCCCAGAGGGGGTAGTTCGCAGATTAGAGGTCAGTATGTTCCACAAGGGAATGTGCCCTTGGGTCCTGTGAACATTAATCAGTGTACCTATTGTTGCCAGGAGGGTCATTGGCGTGCACAATGCCCCGTCCTTCGACAGAGGTCGAATAACACATTTGGAAATATGGGCAGACGATCCAGAGGTCGCCCGGGTGTAGGGGGCCCTGGTAGAGGTCAGTTTTCACAGGATCCCCAGCAACCTTTTTCACAGGACAATCAGACTTTGAGTGTGGATACTAGAAACATATTTGATCCTCCTTCTGCTGCATATCTATCTGAGGAGCTTCCTTTCGATGATATTTTGTTTCTTTAGGATTGCCCGAAGCAGGGTTTGGAACCTACACCTATTCCCATTAATCAGAAAGGTCCCTATGTTGAAATGGTAGTGGGAAATAGGAAACATCAGTTTTTGATAGACACTGGAGCACAGAAGTGTTCCATTGATCATTCTCGGGTTCCAAACATTTCACTGTCAGGGCAAACCAACGTTTCTGTAGGGTTTTCTGGCACACCAGTTGTCTGTCCGGTTTCTTCGCCGGTACCTATCTCTTTGGGTCCCTTTATGGACCACTGTCCATTTATTTTGACTTCGAATTGTGGAGAGAATTTGTTGGGGTTAAATCTGTTGAAGGAATTAAATGCGGTAATTCATTGTTCTTCTGATGGAGTGCGTTTGACGATTTCACCACAGCAACTTTCTGTCTCTCAATTCTTGACTAGACCTTTGCCGCCTGAATTCAGTTATGTACCAGAGTGTTTGTGGGCAGTTGACGACAACGATGTCAGTGTTTTACAGATTGAGCCTGTTAAGATAGTCTTGAAACATGGAATTAAGCTGCCGCGCATTCCACAGTATAAGATTTCAGTTGAGAGTGAGCAAGCCTTGAAATGCATTGTTTCCGATTTTGTGCATCGTGGGGTGATTGAGGAGATTGCAGGTAGTTTGTGCAATAGTCCGATTTTACCCGTGTACAAGAAAGGCGATAATGCAATTCCATTCCGTTTTATAATTGATTTGCGTGCCATTAATAAAGTCGTTGCTCCGCAATTTCCAATTGTGCCTGATGTGACAACAATATTAACTATGATTCCAGCTACAGCTACTTACTTTAGTGTTCTGGACCTGAAGAATGCTTTTTTCAGTATTCCTATACACAAGGACAGTAGATACTTGTTCGTGTTCACCTTAGGGGGACGCTCGGTCACAGTTACTCGTGCACCTCAAGGTTATACTGAGAGTCCTAGTATTTATAGTAGGGCTTTGAAAGAACAGCTTGATACCCTTGAATTGCCCCAAATACACAGAAGGAAGTTAGAGCCTTGGTAGGTATGGCTTCTTACTGTAGGTTATGGATCCTAAACTTCTCACTAGTGATAAGACCGATGTTGGCCTTGACAAAGAAGGGCATGTCTTCGCCATTGCCATGGAACACGGAACACCAACAATCATTTGAGTTGCTCAAGACTGCATTATGCTCGGCACCAGTTTTGGGCACACCAAATTACGAAAAGGCCTTTGTGTTGTTTGTCCATGAATGTGATAGATGTGCTTTGGCTGTATTAACGCAGGAACATGGAGGGAAGAATAGGCCATGCGGTTACTTTTCTTCCGCCCTTGATCCTGTAGCATGCGCTTTGCCAAGATGTTTGCGAGCTGTCGCTGCTGCTGCGTCTGTAAAGCAGAGTGTGGGAATGGTCCTAGGCCATGATCTAACCCTGATGGTGCCTCACTCTGTAGATGTTCTACTGAACAAAACCCAAACGCAAAACACCTCACTGCCGCACGGTTGACGAGATATGAATTGATCTTGTTTGCTCCTCACATTTAAATTAAGAGGTGTAGTGTTCTTAATCCGGCTGAACTCCTACCTTTCCCGCAAAATACTGCTTGCGGTGACGAAGAGTCACATGACTGTCTGTATGCTACCGAACAAGAAACAAAGGGTAGAATTGATCTAAAGGACACTCCTTTGGATAATGCACAAGGGGAGCTGTTTTGTGATGGCTCCTGCTTCAAACTTCCGGATGGTACATCCACAGCTACTTATGCAATCACTACATTGAGCACGGTTGTGGAGACCAAGAGAATTATGCATAACTACGCGCAGGCCAAAGAGATTATAGCATTGACCCGAGCTTGTGAACTTTCCGAAGGGCTTACAGTGAATATATATACCGATAGTCAGTATGCCTTTGGGGTGGTTCACAACTTTGGGAGACTTTGGTCAGAGAGAGGGTTTTTAACTTTGCATGGCACCAAGATTCAACATGGCTCCCTGATAGTACAACTGCTCTCAGCGCTTGCGCTCCCTACTCAGTTAGCGGTCATGAAATGTGCAGCACATCGAAAGATTGTAGATGATATTGGAAAAGGGAATGGTTTCGCTGATCAGATAGCTAGACAAACTGCCACTGATCTCTTCACGGAGATGTATGCTTCAAGGGAGGCTGTAGATGCCTATGCAATGGATGAGGGTGTTGGGTCTATATGGGATATCCAAGCTGATGCTACATTGGAAGAGTCTAAGAGGTGGGCTGAAGGCTTGGGGAAACTTGATGATGATGGGTGTTGGGTGGATACGGTCGAAGGGAAATGGCTGCTACCTGACGCCTATGTCATGATGATGGTCGTCATGGCACACGGCCTTACACATTGTTTGTGCCCAGCAGGTTACGAAAATGTTAGATAAAGTTTGGCCAAATGTCAAGATTTCAGAAATTGCCCAGCGCTATGTCCAGAACTGCATGATTTGCCTACAACACAATGTGGGAAAGGGGACATCAACTCCAAGGGGAAGGTTTGGGCCCCCCTCTGTCCCATTTGAATTCATCCACTTTTATTTTATTGAAATGGAATGGTGTAGCAATTTAAAATACGTCCTTGTGGTCGTTTGTGCCTTTAGTAAATGGGTCGAGGCTTTCCCTGTCAAAGATGCTACAGCCATGACCACTGCGAAAACCATGTTAAAAGAGTACTTCCCGCGGTTCGGTTTGCCGAGAGTTATCTGGTCGGGCAATGGTCCACATTTTATTGCTGCTGTAATTCTACAGATATGCGCGGCATTGCAAATTGACAAACGATTCCATTTGGCCAGACATGCTCAGAGCGCCGGATTAGTGGAAAGACACAATGGTATCATCAAGAACAAGCTCGCTAAGACGTGTGCCGGCACCAAACTAAAATGGCCGGACGCCTTACCGATCGTGTTATTTTCCATGCGTACAACCCCTCAAACTAAGACTGGGCTCTCTCCATTTGAGGTGGTAATGGGGAGCCATGTCAATATCTGGAATCTTCCTGAATGCAAAGCTTTGAAGAATGTCGAAAATGTATTACTTTCAGATTATTGTAGCCAGTTGACTAAAAACATGTATTTGATTTATCATCAGGTACGAGAAGCTATACCTGTGCGATACGAGGGCCCGGGCCACAGCATACGGCCTGGGGATTGGGTGCTTGTAAAGGCTTTTGAGCGATCCACTTGCCTTGCACCCCACTGGAAGGGCCTGTTCCAAGTCCTGCTGGTCACCCAGACTGCAACGCGGGTAGCAGGCCGACGTCAGTGGATACACGCGTTGCATCTGAAGAAACTTCCTCACCCAGTGCCATACGTTACAGAAGAAACAGAACCCCTCGCTAACGCTGCAACCAACGATCCCAAAGCAGTAAAAAGCGCCAAGAGTGTGTCGGAGAATCTCTCTGAGGCCGTGAGGCTTGGGGAAGCCGCCATTTTGTCTCCACACTCTCCAAAAGTTTTGCTTCCAGAAATCGTTGCTTCAGGATCTGCATCTGTATTTGCTCCTGATACGTTGCTTCCAACGGGAAGTGACGACACATTGTTTCCGGATCAATCAGTACCAGGAACAGCAAAGTACAATCTGCGTCCAAGAAAATAGACATACGGCACGGTTTTGCTGTGCATCTGATAGACTTACGGCACAGTTCGGCTGTGCATTCAGAGAAGGAAAAGAGTCATCGAGGGCTTGCTTTCTGCCCAAATTTGAGAAAAGGGGATTCTGTTGGCTAGGGTTGTGAAAGGACTAAGAAGTCGCGCGACCGGGGGGTCACCAGCAACGAACATTGGGGTTTCCATCTGAAGACTACAATGCCTGCTACCACCACCGCTCGTATTGGACTTGTAAATGATCGGGTGACCAGCCGGGACAATGAAAGAATGCCTGGGCCCCGAAAACGTATTGCTGTGTTTTTATGATAATATTTGGTTTTATAATAGTCACTGTCTTAGGCCTTTGGTACTTTGAAGAAACTTATCCTTTATTGTCTTTCTTGCCGACTCAAAATTGCTTCTATAAGGCCTTCTGATAGATTGTCTCGTCCTTTCTAGTCTTTGATTTCCTTTAAAATTGCTCCGATAGGCAATAAGGACGCCATGCCTCCTTCCTACACTGTTAACCATAGCCCCAATTCAGTTTCTTTCTGCATACAGAGGAATGGCACTCGGTCAATGAGGGATTTTAAAGGTTATGCCAACGTTGCAAATTTGACTGGGGAAGACAGACCTTTGTATGTAGGCGAACCTGTCTATTTACTTTGCGGTAATGTAGCATTTCCATGGTCACCCAGGGATTGGCAGGGAACTTGTTATCTAGGAATCCTATTACCGGGGGTGTTCATAGCAAGTACTGTAGAAGTTTCAAATGCTCGTCCACGGCGGGACGAGAATGATGACACTCCGGCACAGGTTTTGGGAGATGTAGCGAAATCATTCCATCCATTCTTTGGGCAGATAGCGAATTCCGAAGACATCAGGAGACTAGTGAGAGTACTGGAGAGAACCATCAACCGGACCACATATATATTCTATAACATGACATTAGAGCAGAAGGCGATCAGATTAGTAGCACTTCAGAACCGAATGGCATTAGATGTCGTTCTGGCTGAACATGGTGGAGTATGTAAATTAGTGGGGTCCGCTTGTTGTGTTTTCATACCAGATTCCTCCCCAACTATCTTCAAGGCAATACAGAATCTGCACGTCCTTAGTTCAGAAGTGCATGTTCCAGAGGGAAACTGAGATCTTAGCGCTTGGTTCTGGGACTTCTTGTGATCTTGGGGTTGGAAAGTGCTTTGAGTCTTGCTGATCATTTTGGGAGTTCTGTTGTTCCTTTGTTGTTGTATCCAATGTCTACCTAGTATATGTTCGATGCTAGGGGGATGCTGCGCTCAGGTGATAGGTGCGATAGGACATAAACTGTATGCCCCGGATAAAACCGCCAAAGAAAATGTACTGAAAGAGATTTTAATAAACGATCTGATGGCAATAAATATTTCTGACATTGATTCAGGGTGTATGGATGATGATGCATGGAGTTATTTGCAAGGAGATCAGAAGTAGTTTAGCACTTGGCATAGGCCAAAAGGAGGGTTTGTCAAACTGGAAATTATATCGTACCTTCTATTGCCATGAATATATGTATAATGGCCTACGCCAAGCTGCTAACAAGCTACTTGTGAAGAAATTCGTGTTGCAAGGTCCTGACCCTAGAATCAATGTAAACTGCCATTTTAGGTTCTCTCTCCCTGTAAAGTCACCCTGTGAGTTAAAATGGTGGACGATGTCATTCAGAATAGAACACGGCCGTCATGACCCCTGTGTACAGCTAATATGTAACTTGCCTGCAGGCCACTTGTTAGGGTCATGAACTGAGACCTTGTCCTTTGCTAACCTGTGTGTAATGGATTACCTGTGCCAACGAAACTGATCTATGAACATATATTAACTGCAATGTCATTTGAATAACTGAATGGGAACGCCTATTTAACTACATTGTATAAACTATGTCCTAAGGCTTAATGTTAAACCTAGAGAATACACTGTTGCCATTTTGACTTGTTGATGTGTAAACCAAAGACGAACCAGATATATATAGACGAACAAATTAGAAGCGAACCTGGCACGAACCCTAGATTAGTAATATATTTATGGAATAGTTAACCCGCAGTAGGGCTAGAGAGCAGACTGAAAATCATATAAAAGCCTGACTGTTTCAATGAATATTACCACTCACTAAGCACACCGAACCACGCTGGAGTTCGCTGTGTTGTACAGGGGGCTGATAGCTATCTGATTTGTCTTTGACTTTTTGTAACTGTTTAACATAAAATAAAGAGCATTGTATGTTCCTTTGTAACCTGTGTTTGGTGTATTTCCTTTTTGGGCTACCCAGCTTCATATTATTTCTTTGTTTTCACATTCTGTCGATAAGTCCATTGACAAAGACATGACTAAATCATGTGCCTCAACTAAGAGTGCTCTGTCGCAGGATTACATAGCGGCCAAGAGGGCCAGGCTGAATGACACATGAACTCATTACCTCCAATCACTGGTGGAGCTTTTCCATTTCTGATTTTTCTACTGACAATAGTTCAGGTCTGGACATTCAGGATCCTGTTTTGATCTGCAATATCCCATTTCTAAACACACCTTTGACTGGCAGCCAGGTGGTTAATATGGACTATGCTTTATTCAATCCTGATCGGATGGCCCATCCAAACAAAATTGAATGAAGACCACTTGGGCATGTAGAGACTTTTGCATATGATGTTATTGGGAATAAACTGGATCCCTCAGCCAGGAAAATAATAGAATGAGACTTGAGTGCCCTTCCACTGTGATGCAGGAAACTCTCTGGTGACTCCAGTGGTCAATCCAAAAATTATTAAGTATGGAAGGGATGTGTTAAAAGGTATAGACAAGGCAGAGGCATGGGGTCCAGGAACGAATGCTTAATAGTGCAAGTCTACTAGTGTGTATATTTGATGCAGCCAAAGAGGCCCAGAAGACTCAAGATTCTCTACATCCCGAGTTGATTAGTGCATAGCCAGAAAGGGCCTTAGGGGTTGAGGGTGATGCAGACTCATCAATTATACAAGAACAACGTAAGGGTTTCCTGATGCAGACTGATCCAAAGTTGAGCAGTTGGCTGGGTCTTGTAGCACTGGCTGAACACAGAAGGTAGATTTTGGTGATGTCATGGAAAAGGACGTCGGGAAATCTATGTCCACATTTGCCTCTTTGGAGAAAGCACAGGTCTGTCTGAGTAAGATATGTTCCAATGGAGTCTTTACAAAGGATGTTAGCAATAGGGGCATGTGTCTGGCCGTGTTTAGATTTGCTGCAGTCAAGGGAACTATGTCCACTATGACATCAGAAAAAACGTGTTACATATAAATCCAAGCCTGCCTTGTTTCCTTGTACCTGAGTATGCAAAAGACGATGACATGGTAGAAGGTTAGGGAGTATAAACTCCTTTATTGGGGAGAATTCACTCTGGGTTACCAGTGGAGAATCGCATTTGTCACTTTGTGGAAAAGTTGAAACAGATCTTAGGATCCCTGGATTCTACAGACGGTGCAAGTGGTCCAGAGAAAGTTCATATCTTCTACAATGAGCTTGGGATCCCCAGGACATTTGTTTTATCAAGCGCAAGTGAGACTTGAGGTTTGAGGTCGAATCCTGAAGGCGATTGTGGGATATATTCCCGGATCGAGACTACCTGCCATCAAATCCAATGTGCAGGCAGTTTGGCTCACCCTATCATTGAGAATAGGAAGAAGTATTCCTGCTCACGGTCCTGACGAAGGTTGCGTTATTTAAACGGACAGCATTGTTTTTGAGTCCGTGAAGGCAACCGAAACAGGTGTAGACTACAAAAATCTGTGGGAACATCTACATACAGATTGTGTTACCTGATAAACGAAATAGGGAACCAGACTTTGTGAAATATTAGAACATGTCTATTGGTGACTAATATAGACGGTCACATTTTTTATGCAGTGTGGTGCATATATTTAGGAAAGAATGAGAGTGAATGAATAAATGGTAGTGAATAGGGTTGTGTGAGCAAAACAATTATTGATGACTTTTGCTTATTAATGATATAATGTATTATTGCGATTTGGGTTAAAGAAATTGATTTTTATATTGATTGATTTTTATGAAAATGTATAATAAATATTTGCGAAACTATTGTGAAAGAACGGTTTATCAATATAATGAAAATGATAAACTAAATGTAAAGGGTCATCCCTCGTGCTCTGTTCCATGTTACTGTTTTACTTTGCCTCAGGGACCAGGGTGTAGAAGCAGGCATTACCCTTATTCTTTTGATTGTCTGAAAGAAAGACAAAGGGTTTTGCCCGGTCTTCAAATTCAGGTATCTCAATCAACGTATGTGCTATCACTGCCTCACGATTGTGACGATTTTACTGTTACAAAAAGGTTTTGAGACCAGGCAATTGGTTGTTTGCCTGGACATCAAGGATGCCAAATCTACGGTACCAATACCACCCCAGATAAGGCTGTTTATTTACTATATACTACAAAGTATTTTGATTGTCTTTTTTGCCATTTGCGCTATCATTGGAAGACTGGTGCTTTACAAAGAATCTACACCTATCGTGGGTCATCACAGGTACCAGGGTATTGAGCTTCTTGTTTATCTGGATGATATATCGCATTTGTCCCAATGTTGCCAGGAGACTTGCAAGAAGGCGCAGGAGATGGTTGTCATATTACAGGAGTTAGGATTTGTAATACATAAACGGAATAGTCATTAATAACACCACAGCAGTGAGTACAGTTCCTAGGGTCAATTGCCAACTGCCAGAACTCTACTTTGTAACTTCTAGTGCCCAAAGTGGCACTGATAAAGAAATAATTCAGGATCAGTAGGGAGGGTATCTCTGCAGCAGGTGGCCAGGTTATCCATCTGGCGGCCTCTATCCAGGTCATTGTGTGATCCTTTATATTACAGAGCCCTCCGGCACTTCAAGATTCTCCATCTTTATAGAGGCACCGATTGTTGCAACGTGGTCCTGCTTTCAGAAGAGGTCAGAGGCAAGCGGCTATGGTCACTGTGGCACATGGAAGCATGAAACAGAAGGTCAATCTTCGGTTCCACCCCCGATCTACTCATAGAGTGAGATGTGAGTCTGTTAGGTCAGTGGTCGAAGGCAGCGGGAGCGGTCCGGACCGGTGCTCCTCTACTTTTTTAAATTACCTTTTACAGCTCCTATAATTTTATTTTTTTAAAGAAACTGTTCTGGAATGGTTTCGTTTTCAAATAAAAGTGTAGGAAGAAGTTGAAACGTGCCTTTCAGTACACTGCACTGAACGTTCCCTTAAACAGCAAGTGCAAGTGTTTGGTGGTGTGTATTGTGTGTGGGAGGGGACGTGATGATGGGGTTTGTGGGGAGTGGGTGCAGGCCAGCAGGGAACATAGTTCCACTACTTCTTTTCGTACATTTCGACCACTGTGTTAGGTTGAGCATAAGACATGATTCTATTTGGTCTTGAGGGAGGTGGTCTCCCCAGGAGACTCGTCTGCATATAAAATTGTTTAGAGGTTCTTGCAGGTTAATTTGCAATTCTGAAACTCCTCATGAATTGCAAGTTCAGGTTTCCTGCCTGAAGGACAACGCCTCAGTTGTATGATACAACAACACGTTAGTGGGAACAAGGTCACGAATGTAATTGACCTGTATAAGAGTTTGGGGGATTTTTGCCTTCCTAAGCACAATATGGTTCAGGCAGAATTTCTTTCGGGGGGGGGGGGGCTAACAAGATGGTGTCAGATTACTTTTTCCGACATTTAATAGAGTCTGACAAATGACAACTACAAGAGGTTTTTCTAGTGGTACAAAACAAATGGGGACCATTTCAGGTGGAGCTGTTTAACACCCACTTGAACAGGTTTACAGTTGGCATCTTGACTCAGGCACACTGGAAAAAAGTGCATTTCTTCATAGATGGGACAGAAGTGTCATGTACGTTTTTACCCCATTCTAGATGATGGACAGGACTATGTTACAGGCCAAGATGCAGAAAAGCTGAGTGAGAGTCACCCCCTTTCGTCCAACCCAGCTGTAGGGTCTCACCAGCCTCTATCTGGCCATAGATAGTCCCTTTGTTGTGGCCAACTTTTTGATTTTGGTGAAATTGCCGAAACCATTGCACAGTCAGAGAGATAGAAGGAGAGTTGGGAAGCAGAATACTTGATTGTCATGGCAACCGATAATGCTTGGGGGATGAAAATGTACAAAATGTACTACTTTTCTGTGTTCTACAGCCATATGAACCAAAGAGGGTTTGTAAAACATGATGTGGTCCAATTGGCAGTTGGATGATAGGTCGAGCCTCCATCGATGTTCCCCAGTGCTAGGCCTGCTGTTTTCCCCAGCCAGACCTCTCCAATGCCAAACATGGTCTGTCTGGGTACCTGTCATTTATGTAAACATTTTAGATAGTATCCCAGTAATAAATGCCTTCAGGTGACCCAAGATGCGCACAGGTTGCACGGAGGGTGCGGCGCAGGGGTCTGGGGTAGATCAGCCCCCTTGCACTACTGACCTGGCGAGGTTCAGGCGTAGGGACATTTTTTCACCTTGTGACTCCATCTGTGTTCTTTCTGCCTCTGTTATGTGGTTGACTTTGGCATTGAGCTTCCCATAGATATTTGAGTAATGACAGAGAGGGCCCAGGTTCCGTGCCTCGGGTGCATTACTTCCTGGTAAGTTTCATTTTCTGTGTTTTGGTTTAGGCCTCGCAGCTTTACTTGCCGCCCCCCCTCCCTCTTTGACCAGCTCCCGTCTGACACCATAGTCAGTTCTGAGGGGTTTTCCAGCCCCTCACTCCCGCCTTTCGGTCCATGCCCGCTTTCTCCGGCCCCTCCTCTGACTTGCGTGTCTCTGGTTCAACACCCGACGCCTCCGTGGCCTTGGTCTCTTCTGGAATAGAGTGGTGGGGCATCTCTAATTTGTTTGTTAAGCACTCGCTGCCCGCTGGGTCCTGGACGCCTGTATCGCTTCTGCAGTAAGGTCATGAAACAATCAAGCAGAGCATATTATGATTGGTTGGTTATTTATAGCGGGCTTAATACCCAGAGGTTTCTAAGCGCGGACACGGGATTGAACCTGTGGTGCTCCGTGTCGCGTTTTGCCCATATGTATTCCGGTGTTAATAGTTCTATGAGGAAAGGACTTTTCTTCGCATTGAAGGGCCATGCAGTCCGGGTTGTTAAATTGTGCAGGAGTGGTTGAGGGCACATGCACTTTAGCAGCGCCGATTTTCTGTAAGGCCAGTTTGTCTGAATGCCGAGCTTTACTGATGTTACACATGATGAGGGTGTTGTGTTTGGCTCCAGATGGAGTTAGAGTGCTTTCATTTAAAAGATTTAGGGCCCGGTTTATAGAAAAGCCAATACAAGTCGAAAATTACTCCTGCGCGTAACACCACTTTTGGCGTACCTGCATGCAAAGGCATGTTATGCGTGTTCCGCCTAATCATGGAATTTGAACCACAAAGTAACCCTAGGTGCAAGAAGTGGCTGGAACGCCAACGACATGCCACCACGCAAAGCAGATCTAGCCACATATATCAACCTTTTACGCAGTCCACATCCCTGCCATCAAGCACCCTGTCACCACTGCAGCCCATCCCCCGCAATGAAGGCAGCACCCGGATGACACTGCGTACGGTCCGCGCAACCCGATAAAATGTATTCCATGTCTTGTAACTCAAGTCGGCCCGCGGTAAATCTGCGCGCAAACCCCCATAAATGACGGCTGCACCCCACTAATCTGCGTACGTGCACCTCTAACTTCAATTGGCACCTCACCTGCATGCCTGGCACCCCTACATTCCTGAATGTACCTTACCTTTGCACATTGTTTCCTATGCGATTGAGACTTTGCAGGTCCTTTCATGTGGCAGTAGGATCCTGAGCTTTTAATGCTTTCTCACCCGAGGTGAAGTTGCATCGTCAGATACATGAATATCCTTGTGTTTGTGCATTGTTGGGTGCATTGTTGGGTATGCGATTCCTTTGCGTAGTCCATCCCTCAACATGCCCACGTAAATCTTTGTTCTTCCTCATTCTGCGTAGGGAATGGGGAATATGTGAGGAGGAGCTGGCTGCATGTGAGGGCGATCTGGCTGCGACATCTGTTACCCCAGTGATCGCTAGGGTTGATTCGGCTGATCTGGCTGGCTAGGCGGGTGTCCCCTTCCTCCCTCACTGCTTCATGTGCGTCCCTCTCGAAGCTGTATGCTCGGTCGCAGAGGGTGGCTGTTCCACTATAGACGAAGTAACGGTCTCCTGTGTCTCCTGAGTAGCTGCGTTCCATTGCTAGAACCTCCAAACAAGTTTCAAGGCAATGGGTATTATGCATGTTCCGCCCCTTATTTATTTACTTGCGTAGGCCAAGTCTCGCGCAGGGCACCCGACTGCATGCAAAGACATGATGGACCTTTACAAAGCCCCACCACAAGGTCCCAGAAATGCACGCAAAGTCCGTTCCATGAATCGACAAAAGGAGTTTTGAGTGCTGAAAATTGTGCACAGTCACTTTTCAGTGTGCAAAGAATTCTGTAAATCAGGCCCTTAACCTTCAGCATTTAAGCTGAAGTGATGAGGGCTGGAGGGGCTCCCTGTAAAATATCTTTGTCAGCAAGGTAAGTAGGCTTTTAGGAGCTAATTTGGGGGATTTTTTGTTGTGAATTACAATGGCGGGTGCTGGCGAGGCATGCTCGCAGTTCATTTCAATTGAACAATCCTCTCATTAGAACAGGGTTTCCGTGGCTCAGTGTTGCTTTCTACTTAGATTCTTCATCCCGTTTATTGGTTCCTTCAGGAATGTTGCAGTAATGGTCCTTTTGACTTCTCTGCCAGGATTGGAGTCATTAGCCCACTTTGCCTGGGCCCTGCGCTACAGCTGCCAAAGGGTGCCCACCTGTAAGGAGTTGGGATACCTAGGAGCACAATCGATCACCGTTTGCATGTTGTTGTAGAGACAGTGCAAAGTACAGGTGAAGAGCATGTAACCAAGGACGGCTGAAGCAGGGTCTGAAAGGAGAAGGACATGCTTGCTCGGAGGGTTCATGAAAGAGCACCTGTTGTGAAATAAAAAGTAACATTAGAGTGGCATCTGAAAAGTCATTGTGGAATTGTGTGAACGGCAGGCTACTTAATGAAATAAAGCACTTGTATTGTCTGTTATTTATTTATTTTTTGGATAATTTTTCTTTTGTTCTTTTTTTTTCCTTTTTCGCTTTTTATCCTATTCATTTTGTATAATGTATGTTATCACTTTTTCTACTTTTTGTGAAAAGTCACATTTTGACTGATACACAACAACAACAAAAAATGTTTCTGTCACCTTATCTCGAAAAGAAATTGCAGGTGGGATAATGCATTAATCTTATGCGTTGGCGTTGCTCAAATTGGGAAATCGATAGGGGGAAAATGCATTACTTGGTTTTAATGTTTGAGGAGTTGATGGGTCATAGTGTTGATTCTATTCATGACGAAATACGTTTTCAATCCGTGAGTGGGCAATGTTTCATTTTGACTATGATACCAGTTTTATCTCGGGGGGGGGGGGGGGAGTGCAGAACATGTATTCATTGTACCTGTGCCCGCTTTTCCTGAAAGTCGACAGAGTCGACGAAACATGCATCGCATTATTGCAATGCTTCCTGTGTTGATCTGGGTGCAGGCACAGCTAATTGGTGATTGTTGTAACGTGCTTTTCCCCTCCTGTCTGTGCTGTGAGCATGTGAGCCGTGGAATGTTTGGACTAGAATGTTGAGAGCGTGTGTTCCCTTGAGTGTTCCTTGAATGTGAGTTGGGAAGTGAGCTACCTGAGAGAGAGTGTGCAGGTGGATGTCTCTGTGTCCCTTTAACCTAATGTACTAACCTTTACTGCAGTCTCATCCCTGCAGGGAAGTACTATGTTCCCAGTGATCTCATGTCTTCAGTTGGTTATACATGTTTTGCTGTGAGAGGCTGTGGGTTGTACAGCAGCCGGTGAACGTTTGGACTCATATATGGCCTACGCTCATTTTATAAGATCAGGCGCCACTTCAGTATGTGCGATTTTAGAAAGATCTCAGCCAAACGAAGTTCTGTCTGGGTTCAACGGGTCGGTGGACTTGTGCAAATGTTATTTAAAACCAGAGAACCAAACGAGTTGAAGGAACAGGCCATGCACTGTATATTTTAAGTCGGTGTGACGGCAGAGCACACTTTTATATGGGGAAAAGCGTGGCTGTTGAAAAATGTTCATGACACTGCTGCGTGCTTTTCTGACTGTGCACAACCATTTCGTGGTGTGTCTGTTCAGGGGAACTAGATGGTGACTGCTCTGTCTTACAACACTTGATTTGGATTTCGCTTCTCCCGAAGCAGAGGACAAACAAACAGCTTTACACATTTGCAAAATGAATGCTGTGACAAACCAGCAAGAGAACCCACGTGGTGCTCCCGCTTGTACCTTTGCAGATCCGGGTTCTTACCTGGAGGTGGCACATCATTGAGTTGCCTTTCATGTTTTAGCATAATATTTGTGGGTAAGCATTTTGCATGCCGGTTCACAAGAGTCATGTGATGCCTAAAGGCAAGGCTGTGTTCTTTCATTGGCGCGGGAATGATTTAGAAATATGACCCTGCTGCGCTATTGGCGATGCCTATTAACAGGCGGAAATGCTGCTTTCATCCAACTATTTCCCCCAACTTGCTTTCAGGTAGCTTCATGCTGGCTCGCATTTGTATTATTATGCAGCAATTTATGGCGTGGGGCCTTCCAAAAGGTGCCTGCTTAGGCGGAGTTATTTTAATTTGTTTTTTTATTACGACTCTTGGTTTATTACAAACCTTTGTCAACAAAGAGAAGAGCGGACAACATAGACAGACGTACAGCATTGGTCATGTGCGTTAGAAATCCAGCGGTGACTACTTCTCATGATCATGTTCCAATCCTGTTCTTTTCAAATACCTCTTCTAGGTATTGTATTAAACTAAAAAGGTTTCTGCTGTTTTCAACTCGGAGGAGAGTTGTGAGTCCGCAACCCATGTTCCCAGGTGATTAGTTCTTAAATCAGTCAGACCTGAGCAGAAAAATGCAATATGCTTCAGGGTTTCCTTTACCCCAGGCTTATTGCACAAGCGACATTCCAAGAAGTCAACTAGTTTATAAAGCTGCAGAAGCTGCTTTGTGGGTAAAAGGTTTAGCCTGAAGCGCATACATTGATTCCTATAGCAGTTCTTGGGGAATGTGACCAGATATTTTGGAAGAGAGCCCCTGGGCTTGTTTTCGTCCCTCATTGCCGTGTGGAGCTTATACGAATTGTTGTCTTCTTGAGTCTTAATCAAATTATCCTGCCCGAGCTTCCATTTCACACCTTAGCCGGATTGTTAATCGGTTCATCCAGATTAGCTCTCAAGTGTATCAAGTGGCTCTGACATCCTTTCCTCCATTCGGTTAATAAGGCGTTACTATCTTTCCTTAAATCTTCTCCCAGGACTCAATATGGCTTAGCAGGGAGAGGGAGCATGCATTTTCTATACAGCGCCAGTGACTTTCACATCAACCTCTCAAGTAGCGAGATGAATCCCAGCTCGTATTTAATAACGGCAGTAGGGATTAGATGAGGAAGTCTGAGTATTTTCTGCCAAAAGCTTTCTTCCAGTGAAGGCCAAAGCTCCCACGGGGTGCCTAAAAACCCTTCAGCACCATACATTAAGGCTTGGGTTACTTTAGATTTGTAGAATGAAAGAACCGAAAGAAGCGAACATTTACCACATTTCCTGTGGACCAGATGACCCTGGGCTGTTAGAGTTCTAAATTTTGCCTTCAAAGCTGTCTGTCGGGGAAGGTCCACCTGTTGCTGATCAGTGCTCCTAGGTAGAAGACCTCATTAACCTGAGCCAAGGGCTGCTTCTCAATAAATCATTTGAATGCAGGTCTCTGTCGTGAACCCAGGAGGACCAAATACTAGGATGTTAGTATTAGCGAAGTTCAAGGCCATCCCATTGGAAGACAAGTAACCGTAGAGGTTATCCAAGGCCCTCTGTCAACCAACTTGCATAGTATCGAACAAAACAAGGACGTCCGCATAAAGAAGTCTTGAGAGATGTTGTCCACCTATCTTAAGAGGAAAGGCTCAAACCTTACTCAGATGGAACCCGACGTCTAAGAGAAATTAGGCGGAATGGCCATTTGTTTTCGGGTGCCTCTGTCCAATGACCCTCGAGGGGGTTGGGTGTTGTGACATTTCTTTATATTCCCGTCTGCTAAAACACGAACAAAAGGGACTATTGCGCACCATTTTTGTAACCCGGTGGAGAGGTGTCTCAATTGTTTGTGGCTGTTGAGATGGTTTCACAATGACAATTTGAAAAGTTGCATAGAACTGCAGCTCACAATCCAACTATATTTGCGTCCATTCATTGACCTTTTGTCTCTGATGTTGTATATGCCTTGGTGGACTAGGAGCAATCAAACCTCTCTGGACATGTATTTAATACAGAGTAAAACAACGATTGTTACTTCACACAATGTTTACGTTCATTAACATTAAGTAATGCGAGGATTGCTCGTTTTTCTACTTCTCTTCTAAGTGGACATATGCACGAGTGCCGGGGTGGAGGCATTTGAGGCCTCTAAATTTACCTCGTCTCCTCCCTCAGTCAGCGTCTAAATGTGAGCAACCAATTCATCCAGCATTTGCTTCTTTTCGTGTCTTACTGGAGAGGAAGGGGTGCCTCAACATTATCACCCACTCACCAGGTTAACTCTGGGTGTAGCATATGTTTCCCCTGCTGCATTGGTTATTCCCCTTGCAGTATTAATAATATACTGCATCATGCCTGTTGCTGCCTGCTTCTGATGGTGATGCTGCAGTGGGTATGTCGGTCTGCTTTTCTGTGCAGTCCGCATTGGGACTCACTTTGTTAGTGCAACAAGTGGCATGGTAACAGAGGCATTGCTAGTGGGGGCTCAGGGGGCTATAGCTCCCAGGTCTTTTGGTTGTAGCCCTGGGTAGAAGCTTAGGGGCTACAACTAAAAGGCTAGCTATCCCCGAGTCTCAACAGTCCCTACATTAGAATAGCCCCAGATTTTTTCCAGACCTAGCAACACCCCGTCATGGTAACAATCGCAGCTCTGAATCTCTGAGTGTCTCCTGGATGCCCATATCACTTACAGGCTGATCTAGCTAGTGCGCAAGGGGTTTTGATTAAGAAGTAGGAGTAAGGTGCTGCAATGATTCACTGATGCTCTTACATCGACATTCAATACTGAAAAAGTAGACCTAACTACCCCCAATGACTACCCTACTCAAGCCTGTGCCTTCCTCGTCCAACATTTTATCGGATTTCCCAACGCCTGCCCCCCCATTAACCCACCACCCTAGCTGCACAAACCCTACTTTGCTCCATCCAGTCTCACCCCTACGATCACCATGATCCCTTAAACAGGTCCTACATGTGCAGTGATTACTTGTAATGATTAAACATTTTTACTTTTTGCAGTCACATAACATTGGTGCTATGCATAGTAAAAGACATCTGTCCACCGCAGTGAACTTACATTATTTTATCATCTCATCACTAATGTTATGTGTCTGCAAACAAACACTAACTTGCAGAAGTGCTTGGAATTAATTGGTGTGTATGGCTCAAGCATTTATTATAATGTTCTCCAATCAGGAGTTCCTTTACAGGTCGATCCTCAAGGGATACTCCCCAAGCATTTGTTGCATTCTTTACTGAAAGTTCAAATGTAATAAACAACAAACGCCAAAAATATTGGCGTTGCCAATGCTTGTTATCCACTCTAAGGGGTCCAAGGGAAGGGCTCCATCCTTCGGTTCTCAGCAATGAGCTACAGCTGATGGCCTGGTTGGTTTCAGGTGCTGATGGACTCCAGAAAGGTCTGTAGAAGTCAAATAGCTAATTGGATCATCGTAGACCCCAGTACAGTCAAGACCAACAACTCGGCTTGGACTTCATGTGTTTTCTGGTGTATACAGAGGAGTTTGGATCCTGTGTGCTGAGCAGATCTAGTTCAGGGGGCACATTTTCCTGGTGAACCGCTCTGTGTCTTCTTTTATCATACGATCAATCTTTACATGTTGTCCATTTCAAATCATCACAACCAACTTGGAGGGTTTCCACATAGGTGACATCCCTTGGTATCTTGCCTAATACTGGGAGGAGGGGTGAGTGGGTATGTGGGTATGTGGGTATGTGGTGTTGATACTTTCAATGCTACATACATTGCCTTATAATGCAGATCTTTCTTTGTAGGCGTTAACTAAATTGGTCATGCTTATGTGTTTGGTGGCTTTCCACAGACATGTGCATTGGAATTGTTGGGTTGAGTATTTTCTCTTTGTGGTGGTAAGTTTTATATCTCAAAACATCATCACAAGTAATTGAAATTCCTGCCTTTCCAGATCACCTCATAGTATGCGTTGTAGAATGTTTGGAGGAATATGAGAGTGCCACATCCCATTTACGCTCCTCTTCCAGAGAACCTTTTCCTTCCAAAAGCCTATTCAGCCATTTTCTTTCCCTACTCCAGCTTGTGTGTATCAAGTGGGTTATGGTCCAGGTGGCAATAGAGGTTATTTTATTTGGGGCATCTTTCACCAAGATTCGCCAGGACTGGGGCCAGGCTGGAAGATATGTTTAGGCAAATGCAGTCTCTGACATTCTGTTTTGAGGTTGTTCCGAGCTTCCTTTCCTATAGGCGCCCTCAAGCAATTGCCCAAGTATTTTGCAGTCTTTGCCAACGCTCCCAATTTGATGATCCACAATGCATCAGCACTTCTGGGTCGAATTCTCTGACTGACTCGTCCGTGATCTGGACACCGTTGTAGCTTTCTCCTGATGATGGAGCATCGCTATTCTCAGCTTCCTCTCTCTCTTTTAATTTGTTTTTTATTTGTCATTTGTAATGTGCACTACACAGCAGAAATTGTGTTTCAAGGTGCATCAAGGGAAATGTCCAAAAAGACAGAATTTAAAAAAAAGTATGGCATATTTCACCAAATTTAGGCTGTATTACAATCTTGTATAGCCTAAAAATTCGAACAAATATGCCATTGCAATGAAGAAGGGCATTGGGGACGCGGGGTTGTCCCCCACGCCCTTCTTCATTGTAATGTGAGGGCGGGTAGCGGGGTGTCGCCTGCTCCTGTCTCAATAAAGTTTAAAAAATAAAATAAGGAAAAGCAGTTCCTGCGGCGCCCTTTCCCATGCACGCATTGAAAGGGACCGGCGTTGCAGAGGGATGCTGGAGACGGTGGCACACAAGGAGGTGCTCTGCCCACAGGTAAGTAAGAGGCTGGGGGCAAGGGGATAGTCTAAAATGTACGGGGGAGAGAAAACCGAAAGTTATTTTCAGTAAAATAACTCTCGGCCTTTTCTCCTTCAAACATTTCAGCTTTGGGAAAATCACAGTAAATCGCATCAAGACAAGGGGGGGTGGAATAGGGATGAGGAAGGTACAAAACAAAAACTTTCTTAAAAGGCATTGAAACATTCGGAACATGTAAGTGATATAGTATGGGAGCAGGGGAAGAGGAGGGGAAGTGCAGGAAGTGGGTAGAGGGAAGAAAACAAAAACATTATGACTATGTCGTGAGACAATTTGGAATGTGCAAGTGCTGAACATGAAAAACAAAAATGGTGGAGGGGGCAAGGGAAGTGCAGGAGGGGAAAATGGTGATGCAGACCTGACATAACAGTAAGCAGGCAGCAGCGAAGTAATAGGGCTGCAGAGATAGAATGCCAACATCTAATACAAGAAATAACAGTGTACTATCACAGTAAGCAGGCAGCAGCGAAGTGACACGAATGCAGAGATAGAATGCCAAAAACACTGCAATAATTACAGAGAACATTACAAGCACGGGTAAAACAACGACGGTACATCAGATCACGGACCAAGGAAATAGGCCTTGGAAGCCATGGCAGCAGAGTAAGGTTAATGGATAGTAGGTGGCTGCAGGTAGCAACTGAGAACTGACTCACAGGTAGTGGAGCAGTCATGAAGCAAAACTGATATAGTCATGGCAAGAGGCCCTTGTAGGAAACCAGGAGCAGCAAATAGGAAGGGTGGTAAAGAGCATAGAGAGAATGATGCGTGTACATGTCAATGATCTGGATCAGGACAAAGATGATGAAAGAGAGTCAAGGTGGGGATTCATGGAGCACACAAGAGGAGAGGCCCGCTCGTGGCAGCAACAAAGCTGTGCAGGCAGGACCCAGGACGAAGATCCAAGTGAGGTAGTGGATCAGAGATAGAATTGTGCAATGAGCGCGGCCGTAGGCGTGGAGGCAAAGGAGAGGTTAGACAGGCTTGTGAGAATGCAGGGTGCGTGGCCAATGCAAAGAGCGAGGCAGCACTTACCTTGAGGAGATATGATATGATTTAGTATTTATAATGCATCTGTACACAAGTGTTTCTAGGCGCCACAAGACAAGGAAGTGCGGGACAGAGGGAAAAACAGGAAAAACAATCCTACTAGCCCTTGTGTCATTAGTTTCATGCAAGTGTGACAACAAAGTGCAAAGGAGGAAAGGAAGAGGGGTAAGTGCAGGGGAGATGGAAGGGGAAAGTTTAGTCAAGGATCCAATGCTCGGAGTAAGTGCAGCCAGGGCAGCGCAGCTCTAGGTAAGTGCATGGAGGTCAGGGGACAGTAGGAGTTACAGTTACAGCCCTTCAGTGCACAGTAGGCCCAGAAGCAGTACAGTAAGACTGGTCATGGAGGGGCCTGGTACCCTGTGAGACTCTGAAGGTACCTGGAGACCAGTCAGGGTAGGCAGACAGGAAGGTTAGCAAGGAAGATGGAGAGAGAAGGCAGAGGAGAAAGGGAAAGTCTTGAACAGCTTCCAGAACTTCAGGTGGTCCGGCTCAAGTTTGAGAGGGGCGGGGAGGCCGTTCCAGAGGGAGGCATATGCAGAGGAGAGATCTACCCCTCACTCTCAGCTTGGAGACATGTCTGACCCTTAGAGAGTTTGAGGTAGCTGAGCGAAGAGCCCTAGATGGAAGGTATTTAGACAGAGAGAGTTGGATATAGTGTGGGCCCTGGCCCCAGAAAGCCTTGTTGGTGATGCAAAGGGTCTTGAACATCATCGTTTCAGCCACCGGGAGCTAGTGTAGAGATTTCAGGGCTGAAGAGATGTGGTCCCTGGGCTTGAGGTCAAGGATACGTCTTGGCAGTCCTGTTCTGGATTAGTTGAAGGGGCCGAAGACTAGAGGAAGGCAGATTGAGAAAGGGGCTGCTGCAGTAGTCCAGCATGGAGGGAAGCAGAGCTCTGGAGACAATGAGCTTCTGGGGGAAGGTGAGAAAAGATAGAATACCTCTGAGATGGTGCAGCTGGAAGTGAGGCTTCTTGGCAAGGTCTGTGATGTGAGGAGAGAAGGAGAGAGAGGAGTCAAAGATGGCCCAAGGAGGGAGGCATAATGTGAGAGGGAAAGAGGGAGCTGGGGTCCCAATCAGCATAATCTCAGTCTTACTGGCATTAAGGCAGAGATCATTGGAGGCGCAACATTTCTGAATCACGGATAGACAGTCAGGAATGAGTGAGGAAGGATAGGAGGCTGAGGGAAGCCTGAAGGAGAGCTGTGTGTCATCTGTTTAACACTGGAAGTTGGAAGAGAATGTGGACATCAGGTGGGTCAAAGGGGCCAAGTAGATATTGAAGAGCCAGGGTGAGAGGATAGAGCCCTGTGGGACACCACAAGTGGAGAGAGAGGTGGTGGAGAGAAAGGACTGAAGGGGACCTGTGAGAGTCGGTCCAAGAGGAAGGAGCCTGATCCGTGATGCCCAGGTTCTCCCTGAGAGGATTTATCAGGATGATGTGATTGACACAAAGTTAGAGGAGAGGTCAAGGAGGATGAGGACAGCGGGAGAGCTGAAGTCAAGGTTAGAGAGCAGATCTTCACAGGTGTTCAGCAGAGCAGTTTCCTCGCTTCTGGCTGCTCTGAAGGTAGACTGATGGTCATGTAGATAACCAACATATTCAGTGTTGATGGTTAGATGGGAGATGGCCAGCTTTTCCAGGAGCTTGCCCAGGAAAGGAGTGATGGAGATCGGTCGATAGTTTTCGAGACAGGTAGGATCTGCAGAAGGATTTTTCAGAAGGGGGTGCACAAGGGAGTGCTTGAGGAGAGAGGGGTAAGATCCAATGGCGAAAGAGTGATTACATTAATTGGCCAAGGCTGAATCAGTGTGGTCCTTGATAGTTCTGGAAGAGCACAGGAGCACTTGTTTGGAAGACACTTTCATAGATCGAACTTGTCTAGGAACATCATCAGGTGTTATTGGAGAGAGGGAGGAAAGAAGCAGAGGAGGGGTAGAAGAAGCCAAAGGGGGCCTGAGAGATGTGGAGAGATAGAGAGGAAGAGGAAAGTGAGAACAGGATGTCCTGAGTTTTAGTGGTAAAGTGCAAGGCCATAGCTGAGGGACTTGGATGGAAAGGGGGAGGTGGAAACTGCAGTAGAATTGTCCAGCTCCTTGCAGATTTGAAAGAGTTTGACCATGTTGTTAGAGGCCACAGAGAGGTGGGCTTGATATGGACCCTCTTTTTGGAGAAGACGGAGAGGTTGTATTGTCTTTTGATCAGGCGGCAGACCATTTTGTCAGAGGAGGCACCCCATGGCCTCTACTTCCGCTCAGCAACCCTGCACTTACATTTTAGGGAGGTGAAGTCAGAGTCATGCCAAGAGTTGCACTTGGATGTAGGCTTCAGATGGATCCTCATGACAGGGGCAAGGATGTCCAGATTGTTGGAGATAGAAAGATGCAGGTTGGCAAGGGCTGTGTCAGAGTGGGAGTCAGCCGAAGGAGTAGGAGTAGCAGAGAAAGTGGAGGCAAAAGCGGCCACTGACACTCCCTTAATGGGCTGAATGGCTGAGAAGGCAGGTGGCAGTGCTGGGGTGGGCTTTTCCTGTGGGTCAGCAACCTTCAGGTGGGAGGAGAGCAGAAAGTGGTTGGTCCAGGAGAGAGGCATAGGGAGAGGGCTAGTGAGGGGGGGGGCGTCTGAAAAGATGAGAACATCCAATGTGTGTCTGGCAGAGTGTGCTGGATCAGAGGGTAGAATGAAAAGGGAGAGAGAGAGTTGCAAAGGTTATAGAAGAGCCTAGAGGAGAGGTCAGAGGCATCCAGATGGCAGTAGCCGGAGCTGGCACAGTGGCCAGAGAGGAGGAGGAGGGGGTGCCAGAGAGAAGGCAGAGGAGGAGGAAGGAGGTGGCAAAGAGGCCAGAGAGCAGGTAGAAGGAGTGACCCCAGTCCAGAAGGAGAAGATTTGGCTGAGAGCCCTGGACCATGACGGTACCATTTAGATAGACATTAATGATGTATATGGAGGATTGGAAGGTGGCCAAGAGGACCTTCCATCGGGTGCCGCCATTAATGGTAGATCAGGAGAAAGAAGAGAGAACAGAGACCATATGAGGGGTCCCAGGTCTGGAGAGGGAAGGACAAAGAGGATGTCGGTGAAAGTCTGTCTGGAGGTAGCGCTGATGTAGGTATCAGTGATGGGCAGGTCTGGGTTGGAGACAAGGATATCCTTCTTGACCCTTTTCCTTGCAGACTTAGTAAGAGGGATAGGATATGAGATGGAGTAGCAGTTTCAGAAGATGGGAGAAATTGAGAGCACCATAGAGGGTGCGAGGGGGAAAGAGGAGAGAGTGAGAGAGGAAACTAAGCACAGCCCAGAGCCGTGCAACACAGGATTCACTGGAGGGGAGGGTTCACACAGTAGGAGGCACACAGGAATCACAAGCAGGTAACACACCACATGGGGATGCAGGGAACAACGTGGGTGAAAGACAGGGGGTAGGGGAAAAAAGAGCTCAACAGCCTACGGGGAGGCGGGAAGCCATTGACCACAGCACTAACCAATAGACCCAACAGTAACCAACAGTGGTCAGCAGTAGGTTGTGCAGAGACAGAGCAAGTTAAGAAACAGGAGTTTAAGTTGAAGTACATGCACTGCGGAAAACACCCAGATTCGACTTTCCTAGAAAGAGGGAAAAAGGTCTAGTTTTTAACGCAACAGCACTGCGAAAACACCCAGATTCGACTTTCCACAGACAGAAATTGTGCTGCGAACAACCACGGTGGCATGTCATGAGGGAGCATGAAGCAGGCAGACGAAGAAATGCAGGGGGGAAGTACGGCACACTGGCCACGGCTGGACAGGCCAGACACGATAGAAGCCTTGGTGTGGGCCTTAATGGGGGGCCAGCTTTGCCTGCCGGCTCCCCAGGATTGGATATATGAGGTTACTTGCACTCCCTTTTCTTTCTTAAAATAGTTGTGCTCCTCTCTGAGAAACGCCTTTCTTATCTTCTTGAGCACGTCTTGCCCTTTATCTCTCCGATTCTCAGCTGCTTTTCTTTTTTGTGCTCTGGTTGCATTTGTTGAGGCTTTGTAAATGCTTTTCTCTCTGCATGCTCCCTTGTGCCTCTTTGTACTGCTGCATTCCTTCTGTGCAGACATAAGCGACCCCACCTGTGCTAGTTTCTTTTTCATGGGCTTCAGCCCTGCACTGATGGCTCTGTGCACCGATGTTTTCATAGAGCTTCCTCATGGCAGATAAGTACTTTGCTTAACTCAACATTTTCCCGTATTGATGATTTACTGAGTTTGATATGATTAGGGGTGTGATAATGGTGCGTAAATCCGTTAGCAACAAGTGCAGTGTGGTAGCTCTTCCCGACGTCAGCCATTTCCTCCTACGGAAGAGACTGCTGGGAACAGGAAGAATATTGTATTCTTAAATACTAAAGCTTTGCTTTTTCATAATTTTTATTTTCAACCTATCAGGCAAAGTAAGGAGAGTTTGTGCAACGTTTTACTAGGAAGCCTCAGTGACATGCCATAGAACACAACAGAAAGTAGTAAGTCGTGATTATATTAATGAGAAAGAGGGGTGTATTATCCTTCCTCTCCCTTCCCAAAATCTTGGTTTCGACTGTTGTTTCAGGCCCTGCAGATACCACTGGTCAGAGCGTCTTTTGAAGAGATGACTGCCTTTGACGAGGGACTTCATTTTCTGAAATGAATCTTTGGGCTTGTTGCTTTCCTGACGTTCTTGCATGAAGTGTGAACGGCTCCGTTTTGACTGGACCCTCCTTAAAAGAGTAGGAAATGTTGGATTATCCTTTAAATATATGCCCTCACGGAAGTGGATTGGACTAACATGGGGAGGGCATTGGAGAACTCCCTAAAATCGATCAATTCAAACGACTACACCCAGAACGCTTGTTGTGGGTGTAGTCGTTTGATGATCATTTTTTACTTTTTTTGTGCTGCTGTAAAATTAGACAAGAAAAGAAAATGCATGCTACTCATCTCCATCTCAATTATAGAATCATGATTTTCCGTCATACCCTGTTGTGAATAATTGTCATTATTCACAAGACTGAATTTTGGAGAATTGGGACTAGCTGCAAATGGATGTACCAGGTTTTCCTACCGGTAGTCTGTTCGTGTTTGGAAACCTTAGGCAATTCTGGTTCCTCTCAGTTGAGGATGAGAACAACCTTGACTGCAATATTGAGGGTTGGCATATCGAGGCCTAGACATCTTGCTAAGGGAGGTTTCTGCCTGTTTAGGCTTGAGATTTCTTTATAAATTAACATTTCGAATGGCCCGTTTCAATTGAATATCAAACTGTTGAGCCAATCATTTCTTTAACTTTACCCACAAAAGCCTTAAATAAAGGTAATATGATAGCAAACAGAGTCTGATTCTACCAACCAATGTCAACTTTGGTCTCCCTCTGTATTCGCTTATTGAATTAATCCCGTAGTTCTACTGTGTTATTGCAGTTTGTTAAGTTGTCCTGATGCATCCATTATGGGAAATGTAATATATGTTTTCTGATACTTACAGCGTGAGATTTATGTTGTAAAATCTCAAACACTTCTTCGTAAGAGCACCCCTCAACATAACATTCTTGTCGGGGAGAAGCTGGATCCCCCCCCACCCCCAGGGCAGTGGGGGGACAGCAGCCATAGCCTCACCAGCTATGGGAGGCCCCAACACCTCCCATATGGCCCCCAGAAATGCAACAGAGTGCCGAGCAGGCAGCATCATGTTTCAAACTGCTTTATTTCTAAGCACAGAGAAGAGAAAAAAGCCAAAGAAAAGCATCGTGAGTTCAGGCGCCGTCTTCCCCGGGGCTGTCTTGCAAGTAAGTTTTATAATCACACTGCAGGCTGACCTCACAGAATTGGATCAGCTCCCAGAAACCTATCTCCTCCTGTTATTGGCTGCAGAGTGGTGGGTTACATATGTAGCCCTTATAGAGAGCCTGATAATTGGATATTAACCTCCTGCGTCAGTGGGTTGATTTAGCTGTGCCAGCCCCCATTACCTAATTCTAATTATGTTGCAATGTGACTTTGTTCCCATAACTTTTTAGCTGGACAAGCAGTTCGCACCTGGCCCTGGCTTGTTACAAGTTATGTTTCAATGTTGTGCGTGTCCTTGAGAAAATGTCTTTCTTTCCCAGAAAGAAAAAAAAAGCACACTGGGTTGCCGTGGTTTATTCGCATTTGTGGATAATTAAAAAATGTCTGTCTGCAGAAAGTAGTTTTATCTTGAATTTGCGGCCTTGGCAAGTCGGACTTGTTTTGCGAGGAATGTTGATAAGGCTCCCGCAGCCAGTGTTCAGTGTTCAGTGAGTGAAATGAACTTAGCTGTAATTTTCCTGAAACATCGCTTTACACTGTGCATTTAGACCATGTTAATTCATATAGGCATTTGCAAGCCTTTAAACAGGGATTTTTGTGTTTGTAGATTCTGATATTGCAGCATTGATTCTAATGTAGCATAGAAGTTGCACTGTTGGTGAAGTGGGTGTGTTTCAGCATATTTGTCACCCATGGGTGCGCTGGGGCGCTTGGGGTGCGGGGGCATGGATTTGGTCTCCATTTTCCCTCTTCAGTCCCCCCTCTGGTCGACTTTTGTCGACCACACCACCAACCAACATTCACCTCCTTCCGGTCTGCATATCTTTGCCAATTCCTTGAAGTGTCCATAATTTTCTGCATTGTTGTTGATCAACAGTACATATAGGAGTGTTCCCCTTCTGTGTTCCACCACACTCACTTCCCTACGTACTTCCTCTGATCACAGGGAGTGGCCACCTTTATTACTGCTGGAACCATGTTGCGCACCGCTATCTTAGTCCGGCTCTTCCTTTCACCATGTCTCTTATTTGCATTCCGATGTCTTCTTCTGTTGTTCTCTTGCAATGTATCTCTATCTTGCACAATGGTGCTGTGCTCGGTACTCGTCCTTCCGTTATCACCTTCAAGCAACCAGGCAGTCATGATGTCATCCATCACCATGCAAGCACTAGCTAGTTCTTTGCTTTCTCCTTTCAGATGCATTTTTTGCTGATCATTCTTTGGTATGCTGGTACTTCACCCACTCATCCTTCTGTCTCGCTCGAGAAGTAATTCCCCCCTCTTTTTACTTCTCTGTCTGTTTCTCTTCTTCCGTTGTTTTCCATCTTTGTTAATGTGTCACTCTTCACATCTTCCTTGGTCATCACCAACAAGGGCATGCTGATGCGCACCAATGAACACTCTCCTCCCCAATTCAGTGGTAGTTTCTCTTGACCTTTGGATGCATGTGCTCAATAGTAGTCCATAAGCAGTGATGTTCCTGCTCTCATCTCGCAACTTCTCTCAACCTTCTTGCATCCAACATGATTGTCCACTTCTTGTCACTGTTGTGCTGGTAACATAACGTTGGTACCTTAACAGTATACGTCCTTCTTCAGTGACCATCTTTGCTCTTTTCTCTCACTCTGTTAGGCACTTATCATATTTTTGTCTCTTATTATTTTATTTTTCTTCTCTCCTTTTGTTTTCTTTCTTCTTTTATTATTTATTTATTTATTTATTTTTTTTCAATCTCAATGTTGCTGTTTTCCCTTGCAATCTTCTTCGCACCTTGTCATACCTGGGCGTCGTGCTCTGCTGTAGTAATTTCTGTTGTAATCAATTCTCTTCCGGCATATGTTAAAGAACAGTCAGGACAGCTCTCTCCAGTGGTGTCCCTACCAATTTTGTACATGTGTGCATGTTGTTGGTCACTTCTGATATGTGTGTTATGTGTATGTTTTACTCCCCTTGTGTCTGCCCTTAACTCTCTTTACTTTAGCAGCAGCTTTTCCTTACCCACTGACGCCGTAACTGTTCCTGCTTAGGTTAGGGAATGTTAGCAGGGGATACAGCGGTAATGCTCATTATTACAAATAATTTTCAAAGTACCACCCCCATAATTTCGTTCATCATTAATAGTTCCATCGTGAAGGTAAAAGTCCTTATTTGCGTGCCCATAACCACTTACGCTGCTGGGTCCTTGCAGCTGATGAGATGATAAAGTTGCCCGCCTGAAAATCGCAAGAAAAGCGTTAATACGTTAGTACATGTTAGTAACATCAAGCTCCGCGAACTAAACAATCACTAAGGGCAAAATCAAACCTCCCCCTGGACATTTCGTGTTTTCAAAATTTCTCAATATGGGTAGGGAAAATCTTGGGCTGTTTTTTCAATGGAAGCAAGGAAATATACTTCAGGGAAACATGCTCTAAGGGGTCTGAGGTTCTTGATAGGGTGGGCAATTGAGTGGGGAATGCTTCACAATGTTTTACTCAGTGGACCTCACAGTTTCTAATGGAAGATAACATTAAGGAAATTTCCTACACATTTCTAACAGCATACATACGCAACAACCTGCATGTGCGGGGAAAAGAGAAGAAACAAAACAGTGTTACAGCTGTAGGTGCAAAAAAATGTAATATGAAACTCAATTAAACTTTGGAAATGCGTGTGTCAGTCCCTATTCTAGTTGCTAGTGTGCGTTGGACCATGGGATGGCCATGTTTCCCTAACTCGGGAGAGTTCGTGCTATTTTGCAGTTCATGAAAATCTCTTGCGTTGGCCCTGTTGATCGTTGCTCCCTCGTTGCCAGGGTGGCCACCGCTTTGTAGGGCTTGACGCCTTACACTTCTGACAAAGTCTGTCAGGAGGGGAAAATGTCCCACTGTAGTCCATAGCCATTGGGTGTTGGTTGTCCGTTGTCTTCAGGCCTGCCCTGGGTCCTTTGGATCTGGCGAGAAATGAAATGGAAGCGCTTGAGACCTGAGAATTTACATATTCTTCATTTTCTTGACCTAACCTCTCTGCACTACTCTCACATTATTCAGTGTCCTAGTGGGAGGAGCCAATGGTGCACCTATGCACCATCCTGTCACCACCTGGTGGCGTTCAATGGCGGTCTGACTGTAAATTATTACACAATTCGGAATGTACCCAGAAAATGGGTAGGCACTTAATTTTTGTGAAGATACTCATTACACACTTTGATCATATATATATGCAAATTGGGTGCTAGTGTACAAATGGGCCTTTGGATCTTTGTATTTACTGTGCTTTTGTTATAAGTTATTTATAGTGCGTGCCTTTGTCCCGTGGGGCATCAGGCACTGACAAGCTAAATAGGGAAACATCAGGGTGGTAAATTTGTCATATAGGGTGGCTGTGTTTCTAAATTAAGTGCACCATGTTACTTAGTTAAGATAATCGCAGGATTTTAAAATCTTTTTTATTTTTTATTTATTTATTTATTTATTTTTTCTTTGGCTCCTCTCACACTTCTCAGGGCGTGCCTCGCAGTGAACTGCAGGCACTTTAAGCTGGTACTAATGAAATCCGCTACCAATTTACTCTATTCTCTCTATCCCACCCCATGTCCACTTTTTAAAGCTTACCTACTCTGTTAATTACTCATTTAGTCTAGTATTTTATTACTCCACTACTGTAATTACTGTTACATTTAAACAATATATATATTTCTAATTACTGTTACATTTAAACAATATATATATTTCTAATTACTGTTACATTTAAACAATATATATTTCTCCCCCCAATATCTGCTCTCAAATTTTAATGCAACCATTATGCTCCAGTTCGTGCAGCAATGACCTCTTTCCCTATGTGTGTTGGCTAATGCATTTGTGCCAGTGTTATTTTCAAAAGCGCTAGTGGCAGTACCACTTACACTGTTATTTTGTCGCCAAATTAATTCTGTTGGGAACATGGATCATCCACCCTTTACCCCTATTTCTCTCCTCCTGTGGTGAACTGTCAATGAAATGTAGGCCTCCCCCCTCAAGTGCACTTTCTTCCATCTTGTGTGTCTCATTTGATTGTTCTGTGTTAATCGTGTATTCATGAGCCCAGTCTCTTCACTGAAAGATGTGTGCTCAAAATGTAGCTAAATGTACTCTCTTGTGATGCGCTATCATTATGCACCCCCCTCTGTACCGTGCACCCCCATTATTCTTAAACAATCTTCCTTACTTTCAACATGTGTATGCCTGGTGTTTAACAAGTTATGGATTTCTCTGTTAATAAGGTGGTCATATCCACATTGCTCATGATGTCACAAATGTCTCTTCCCTAATACATGGCCTAGTCGCCCCACTGTCACCCAGAAAAGGAAATGTTTTGATACCTATCACCACCCCTATGCAATTGTCCTCTGCATTATTGAGTGTGCGTGAGTGTGTGTGTCGGCGCGCGTCTCGCCCGCTCTGTTGGTGAAGCGGAGCATGAGTGTGTGGCAGAGTGAGTCAAATCAAGTTTGTCTTGGGCTGTCCTATTAGCGGTATAATGTCAATCTATGTCCTTTGAAACATTTGTTCCCCATCAGGAAGACCCCACCCAGTCATGTAACCGGTACCATTACTATTGTGTCAGTGTTCTGTATGGGTGCTGGCTGCTGTGCAGTGCCCCTGTGTTGTCATTCTAGTCAGTCCTGGGGTAGTGGTGCTGTCATTTGTTGTGTCTGTACATGTAGTGGTAACAGTACCTGCATTGGTGCTTGTGGTGTCTGCTGAAATGATCCCATCCTGCCCCATGTATCCTCCCCACATGGGCGGTTCATATTGTGGTGATTGTTGACACTGCTATTGTGATTCTTGTGCGTGTGTGTTGAAGCTGTTTTTAACTGCCCCTCCCATCACATTCTTAAATAATTTATTTTGTGCCTACTTGTCCTCATCTGCCTTTCTCTGCCCCTGTGTCATTAAATATTACACTCCCGGAGGTTCAGAAGGGTGAGTCCCCTCTTCCCTCTGCTCGTGTTTGTTCAACATCAGCTGACCCCTCGCATTTTCCTTTTCCTTCGTGCACACAGTTCAACTGTAGCCATGTGCTTTTAAAGCTATTCCCGTGTAAGTGCTGTGTATGTGTGTCCTTAGCTATTGCTGCACATGTGCTTTTAAAGCTATTCCCGTGTAAGTGCTGTGTATGTGTGTCCTTAGCGATTGCTGCACGCTTCTGGAGAAGCCGCCTATGAGCAGCCATGGTCTTTTTAATTTACCTTCAGTACTTTTGAATCTTTGCACACTATGTTTTACTGACTTATTTCAGCATGGAAGCTGTGTGCTACACAACAAGTGAAGGGGAGTCATTTCTGTATTGTGTGATACATTTTACCTCTATTCAATTCGAAAATTTCGGTAGTCCGCTGTTCAGGGAGCAAAAGTTAGAAGATAATTGAACAATATTCAACTTCTGTGAGCCTTCTTGGCTCCGCACCTTAGCCAGTGCACTCCGCGTGCAATCCATCTTCACCAAACCATTGCCTTCTCCGGCACACTCCCACAATCTTGCGCATGTGTCTTCCACACACCGCCTCTTGGTCACCTATTCTCCAAATCCAAAACCACACCACTATCTCCTCACCATCAAAACTTTGTGTCCTTATACATCAATCTGAAGGTGACGTCACCAAACTAAAAACACAATGCAAATGAAAAGACAAATGTGCATACACAGAACAATAACCCATTTCTCCCAACCCCACAAAAATCCCAAAATAAAACCCCACAATCCCCACAGCTGTCTTCCTGTCTCAACTGGAACAAGGTAAACCACAATAAACTCTTATAATTGGACTGCACACACTGCGTCGCCTAGTGCATGATACGCTCCTCACCAGGGGACCTTAACCAGCCAACTATCTTCCGCACTCGGGAACAATGTAGCTACCTCCTGCGGGGAAACATCATCCACTCACTGAACTAAAACGCTCAATTAGCAGGGAACCTCATCTACTCATTGATCTATAACGTCAATTCATAGGAAATCCAGACCCCGTACATGAAATCACCATCCAGACCAATCAGCGCGGCAATCCTGTTCTAGACCAATCAGCGCGGCACTCCTGTTCTAGACCAATCAGCGCGGCACTCCTGTTCTATGTGTAGGGAGTCACTACCCCACCCAATATGCTCAAAAACACAAGAAGGGACCACTGCCACCACCCCAGTCCCAACTACAATTCACGTGCCGATCACTACCAATGCGCTGAATTTTGTGACAATGTACAATCACCCACCACCCAATTTACAATCCCTCCCTAAAAAAAAATTAAAAAAAAAACACTTTAACATTTCTACTTTAAACATTTCCCCCCCTCAGAGCCCATGTTGCTGGTTTACTTACATTTTCCTATGCTGCACTGGCAATTGCACCACTGCTGGACACTCCCTCAATGCACTTCACCGGACCCCTTCTCCTGCAGGGCTCTCACCTGCCCTCAAGCGGGGTATTTCCAAGTGGCCCCCGAAGCCTTTAGCCGGTTACGCGTTTTTCCGGTGGTCTTCAGGTGCAGGCGAGGGTCTCACAGCTTCCTTGAGTCGGCGGCAGGGAGCTCAGTCCATCACAGGGCTTGCGCAGGCAGAGCTCAATCACTCATGTTACAATGAGCAATGAGCCTCACAGAGGGCACCAACTTGTCGGGGAGAAGCTGGATCCCCCCCCACCCCCAGGGCAGTGGGGGGCCAGCAGCCATAGCCTCACCAGCTATGGGAGGCCCCAACACCTCCCATATGGCCCCCAGAAATGCAACAGAGTGCCGAGCAGGCAGCATCATGTTTCAAACTGCTTTATTTCTAAGCACAGAGAAGAGAAAAAAGCCAAAGAAAAGCATCGTGAGTTCAGGCGCCGTCTTCCCCGGGGCTGTCTTGCAAGTAAGTTTTATAATCACACTGCAGGCTGACCTCACAGAATTGGATCAGCTCCCAGAAACCTATCTCCTCCTGTTATTGGCTGCAGAGTGGTGGGTTACATATGTAGCCCTTATAGAGAGCCTGATAATTGGATATTAACCTCCTGCGTCAGTGGGTTGATTTAGCTGTGCCAGCCCCATTACCTAATTCTAATCATGTTGCAATGTGACTTTGTTCCCATAACTTTTTAGCTGGACAAGCAGTTCGCACCTGGCCCTGGCTTGTTACAAGTTATGTTTCAATGTTGTGCGTGTCCTTGAGAAAATGTCTTTCTTTCCCAGAAAGAAAAAAAAAGCACACTGGGTTGCCGTGGTTTATTCGCATTTGTGGATAATTAAAAAATGTCTGTCTGCAGAAAGTAGTTTTATCTTGAATTTGCGGCCTTGGCAAGTCGGACTTGTTTTGCGAGGAATGTTGATAAGGCTCCCGCAGCCAGTGTTCAGTGTTCAGTGAGTGAAATGAACTTAGCTGTAATTTTCCTGAAACATCGCTTTACACTGTGCATTTAGACCATGTTAATTCATATAGGCATTTGCAAGCCTTTAAACAGGGATTTTTGTGTTTGTAGATTCTGATATTGCAGCATTGATTCTAATGTAGCATAGAAGTTGCACTGTTGGTGAAGTGGGTGTGTTTCAGCATATTTGTCACCCATGGGTGCGCTGGGGCGCTTGGGGTGCGGGGGCATGGATTTGGTCTCCATTTTCCCTCTTCATTCTTCATACAGGTTTGCCCGCTTCTGCCTCCTTTTGCCAGTAAGGTATTGAACAGAGGTGGCTCGTTCTAAAAATGCTGAAAGTAAAGTTGATTAGTTCATGTTCAGTAACGTGGTACACCTCAGCTATGTCCAAAAGATAGCACCTTGTTTACTATGGTTATGCAGGCTGCAAATCTAGACTCTGAATTAATTAAGAAATAAAGCCACTTTAACCTGACATCGTGCATTCATCGTGTTGGTTATATGCCAGTTTGCATAGTTAAGGATTGACTCTAGTTGCAATACTGCAATGCATAAGTAAATGATTTTCTATCACATAGGAAGCATGCATCTGACTTGAGTGCCACACACCTCCTCTCTAATATAGCAAGTTCCCTAATGACCAGTTACAGCTGGTACATTAGAAACTGGAAGGACCTTAAATATTTACCACAAATGCATAGCGAGAAAGCCCTGATATGAAAGAGAGTAAAAAGCCAAACAATTTACAGTTGGTTTTGTAGGGTAACACATGAAGAAATCCAGTAGATGCCAGGACACCAAGTATACACAGGAGTATTTTGCAAGGCATCTTCATCATACTTTTGTCCACAATATTGCCAGTATTCCACCAATGTTATATTACATTGTCATGCAGGCTGTGTCCAATGATACCAGTAGTGTGACTGTAAGAAAACATGACTTTGCTGGCTGTTCCAATAGATGCCAATATTCATACCTTAGAACATACTCCTGTTTCCTTCGAATATAATCCTACTGTCAGAAAACAATTCCATGCCTGCGGCTCAAATATATGCCTGCGTCTAGGGGTGTTTCTAGGTCTGGAAAAAATCTTGGGCTACGCCAGTGTCGGGACTGTCGGGACTCAGCGCTAGCTAGCCTTTTGGTTGTAACCCTTGAGCTTCTATCCGGGGCTTAAACCAAAAGACCCTGGGCTATAGCCGCCTCAGCCCCCCTAGCAACGCCTCTGCCTGCATCTACATGGAAGAACTCACTCCTATTTACTTGGCCAGTTATTTCAGTAATACATTAAACTATATCACTCTAGGAAAACATGTCCATGGTGGCTGTGCAAATAAATGTCCAATATGCCCATGTAAAATCATAAAACACTCATGCTTTCTTAGTACGTAATGCTGGTAGTAAATAAGACTACCATGCCACTGAAAGAAAACATGTTCATGCTGACTATGCCAATGTATGGTCAGTAGGCACTTGCAAGAACACGGTCTTGCTTTGCCCATAACGTCAGTAATGAATCATACCAATGCAATGAGCATATTGAACTGGCTGCTCCAATATATGTCTAGTAATCACATGTAAGAACAGACATGCTTGCTATACCCATAATGCAATGAATACATAATGCCATGTCACCGTAAGAAAAGATGTTCATGATAGCTGCACCAACATATGGCCAGTATCCCCATGTAAGAACGTGCAAGTTCACTTTATTGCCAGTGATAAATAATTCACCCATAGGAAAACACCTTAGTAAAGAAGACATTTGTGCTGGCTAAGACAGTATATGTACAGTATCCCCACGCCCAACCAATTCCATGTCCTCCTTCTTGCTCAGACCACACACATGCATACAAATTCAAACACACCGCACATATTCACAGACGCACACAAACCATTATATGCATGAGTATTTGCATACATACATAGATACATACATAAACTACGTTTTTTTCATTACCTACTAGTTCAATGCCCAATCTCCTCCAAAGCTGTTGGGACTCCATCCATGCTGATCTGGAAGGCTTGCCTGCACACACTCTGGAGGCATGTACCAGTGTACCACGAATTAAGGAGATGTGTCAATCGAACACCTCTCAGTGACCCTGGTTCCTAACACGCATGGCAGAGCACCATTAACTGAGTGGCCCTGGCCCTCCTAATGTGTAGGGATGTGCAGGAGCATGCCCTAAAACAGTTAGAACTGGAATATGCCAGTCTTAATGCCCAAAGGACCATTCAAGGCTGGGGAAGTAATACATCCCTGGCCTTACATAGACGTTGGGCTTGCTCAGCTGAGGCACTCAACTCCCGGGGAAGCATTGTTTCCCATACACCACAGCCAACTGGGGAGTGCCTCCTCAGCTGCATGCCGCAATTGAGGGTGTGCATGTTTTTTTACCAGTGCGACTTGGATCCTCCATGATGGGTGTCAGGTCGACATTCTGCTGCCAATTATGTATGAGCCGCCAATACTGATAATGTAACTGCTGCAAAGTGTATGGCAATTTACCAGCATGTAGGCAGAGCCAGAGGGCTGCCCTGACTGACCGCTGTGCTGCGCACATCACATCCATGAAAGAATTAATAGCGGGAGCTGCCGAGGTGGGTGGAGCCTTAAGGAGAGTGGTGGAAAAGCCGTGGTCAGGTAGTGGGAGGTAACTTGGAGGAAGGATGGCCTGGTGGAAAGACAAGGTCCAAACTAAAACTGGATGCCTTACAGCAGGGAGAAATCAGACAAGTACCAGACCCTGAGGTACCATGGCTTGGCCTGAGAAAGAGGATGTGCTCAACCACAGAGGCCCACTTGAACAGATCAACAAATCCGTATGTATTTCTCTATTTGCAGATATTAGAGCCCCTTTCACCCTATGTCAGATCTGTTTGAAAAAGTGAAGGCGACAAGTTTGACAACTCTTTAGAAGGAGGAACGAAGTATTGGAACTCATTGCACTACTCCTTAGTGATAGTTATGAATTAGATTCTGCTCTGCGGGAGTACAAGGATGAGTATGGCCCACTCAGCTCTCACACTTCTACAAACGGAAACCCAAAGCAATCACAAACTGAGATATACCTCATTCGTCTTTTGTGGTAATATGGGTCGGCAGAATGCTATGCTCTTAATAGGGGGGTGAATATGATCCATTAGTGACCCATACAACTCAGTAATAAAGTCCAAAATAAATGGAATGCCCAATCAAGGGTCTTTAAAAATGTATATACTTTAATTAAACACACCACCTGCAATACAACAAAATAGAAAACACCATACAAAACCCAACCCTAGTGGAAGAACAGATAAGATGCAACAGACTGAAAAAAGTTGCACTCTGAGCATGGATCCAGGGGTGGTAGGCGAATTATTCACCATACCGCATTTACAAATGTATAACAAACAATTCATGCCCCTAAAGACAAGTATATTTGCTTGCAATACTGATGCACAAATAAAGACATTGCAAAAGATCATAATTTTTTTCATAGAACTGCACATTTAAATTGCTAAAATACCAAAAAACGGCTGAATTGATAAGATGAGACTGCATTGAGGAGGCTGCTTGTCACGTGACCAGGCCCTGCCACTTAGGCCCCTATTCTGAACTTGGTGTAGTGAAGGTGCTAAACAGCACGATTCACTGCGCCAAACGAGGATGCCCAGGCTCCACTAGTATTGTCAAATGGGCCTGGGCGTCCTCGTAGAGCACGACAGTGCACTGTGTGGATTTCACCTGTTTTAGCTATAACGGGCGCAATCCAATATCGGCAGCATTTTTGTAAAATAACAACATATTCGTTATTTTACAAAAATGCTGCAGAGAACACAGGTGTGTATGAACACGTTCCTATACACCAAAGTGAGCAGCTTCCACATTGAAGGATGTTGAAGCTGCTTACTTTGGTGTATAGCAAAGTGTTCATATAGACCCGTGTGGTGTATATGAACACTTTCATTTAAAGCGAGCAGCTTCAACGTTGCAGGATGCAACGTTGAAGTTGCTCGCTTTGGTGTAAATGAAAGTGCTCATATACACCGGTGCGGTGTATATGAACACTTTCATTTAAAGTGAGCAGCTTCAACGTTGCAGATGTAACGTTGAAGCAGCTCGCTTTGGTGTAAATGAAAGTGCTCATATACACTCATGCAGTGTATATGAACACTTTCATTTACACCAAAGCGAGCAGCTTCAACGTTGCAGGATGCAACGTTGAAGCTGCTCGCTTTGGTATAAATGAAAGTGTTCACCTACACCCGTGCAGTGTATATGAACACTTTCATGTACACCAAAACAAGCAGCTTCAGCGTTGCACCAAACAAGGCTTCTTGTGGCACTCCTCTGGCTTAACGCCACCAAAAGGGTCCCGTATATGTGCGCTAGTTCACGCAGAAGCGATCGCCAACCTCATTCATACAACAACCTTGATGTCCTCTTCGTCACAGAAACATGGTTTGCCCATCCCCCCATGTTTTTTAATGTCCTCCTCCCCCCAGACTACTGTATACAATATGGCAGAAGGCAGAGGAGCAATCATCCATAGGCCCGATTGTTCATGCTTCATCAATCCCTCTCCCATAAGAAACATATTTCAATCACTCCCTTGCAGGTTTCCTTTATCTCACAAGGAATCCATTACCTTTCTTCACCTCATCTACAGACCACCTCACAGGAGTGACTATTTCACTGCTGGCCTCTCCAACTTAGCCTCCTCTGCCAAACTATCACACACTAATAATGTCTTTCTATTTTTGCACTTACCAGATCGATGGACATTAAGCAAATTGTGCTCTACCCAACGCACAACAAAGCAACACCCTAGACTTAGTCTTTACATCATCCAGGCCCTTATCTGATTTGAATGGTCGGACCATGCCACTATCCCACTTGACCATGGCCCATAAAGGTCAGCTATGAATCCGGTGGACACTTATTGTCCCCTAACCCCTGTATACCTGGGTTAAAACAAATAATCCACACCTTGGTACATCCCTGAGCTCACCTTGAAAAAATGCTCAATCAGAGCCCTATTAAAACAGTGGCTCAAAACCATAACTGTTGAGATCTCACCAACATCAAATTTCTCTGCGCCAACCACAGGATTCTGATTACAGAGGCAAGCATTGCTTACTACTCCACCAACATTGCGGCAGCCTCTAACAGGAGCAAAGCCCTATTTTGAAGTACTAAAGTATTGTACCAAACCCTCACCCGACGCCAAGGTGCAAGCAACTCAGGAAAAATGCAATGGAATCAACGACTATGTTATTGAAAAAAAACACAAAAATTGAGAGATCATCGGATCAACCTCCCACAGTTTTATCTCCCCTGCACTCCAGCACGCTCGATGCCCCTCAGGACTCAACTGTCTCCTCTCCAGAACTCCTAAAAACAATAGCATTTCTCAAACCTACTTCTTACTCTGTTATCTCGGCCTCCATCCTTAAACAATTGATGGGCCCGGCTCTTGATACACTACTCAGCATCATTAATGCCTCCTTTGCAGAAGGGTAATCTCAGACAACCTCAAGACCGGTCTAAAACAGCACTACACCCAAACGACCTGGCAAAATACCGTCCCGTTATCAACCTCCTGTTTATTGGCAGAAATTGGAAAAAGTAGTTGCTACACAACTACTCACCAGAATCAATTAACTACACCTCGTTAATGACTATCAGTGAAGTGTACCATCGTGAGGACAACTATCCAGGTAGTGCATGTTGCCCTCAAAATCATGGATAAGGGTGACTCGTGCCTCCTTGTCCTCCTTGACCACTCGGCTGCATTTGACACAATCGACCACCGTATCCTCGTCTCCCTCCTCGCCAACAGGATGAGACTCTCTGGCACTGTCCTGAATTAGTTTACCTCCTACCTCACGGGCAGACACTAGGCCATCCAGATGAACACATTACGTTCAAACTGACTCTGTCTCCTGCAGAGCTCCCCAAGGCTCCATCTTCTCACCAATCCTTTTTAACCGTTTCATGGAGCCTCTGGGTACACTCCTCAAAGACTCTGATATAGCCAACCACCAATACGCACACGATCCTCCGTTCTACATAAGAATGAAAAGTCCACAGGACATCAGTCATCTCTGGGATTACCCAGCCATCATCCAGTCCTGGATGTCGGATGCCTAGCTCAAGCTTAACCCAATCAAGAACGGATTAATTCTCATTGTCAACAACCTGTCCAACAATGGTTCAATGATATGCGCCATGAAGGATTTAATCTGCATCTCTCTGATTCAGTAAAATCCTTAGCCTTCACCATTAACAGCAGCCTATCCTTCCAGAAACACATAGTGAAGAAGGCCCAAACAGCCTGGCTGCAAATCTCCATTCTTTGCAAAATCAAACCCTTCATTCCGCTGCAGGACTTCATGACTGTAGTGCAAGCCCTTGTGCTCTTGCACATCGATGGGGGGGGGAACGGCCCTCCTTGCAGGGCTCCCAGCTGCTCCCAGCTGCTCATATGGCTCCTGTAAAGCAGTCTACCATGCTGCAGCATGTCTTATTACGGGTGCATGAAAATTTGACTGAATCACCTCTGTCCCATGCAAACTACATTGGCTTCCTCTCCAGGCCACGATAATTTTCAAGAATGCATGTTTCATCTACAAAGCAGTCACAATTAGCACACCAGTGTACCTGGCAGCTAAGCTCCACAGCACCTGACAATGGGCTAATCCCAAAGGATGTACAGAACTCAACTCACGCTACTGTTAAAATATGCGAGCCAAACACTGGTTACCCAAACCTTGTACAGTGCTCTGCTGCTCTCAAGCTATGGCTGCGCTTTAAACAAATAAATAGATAAAATAAGTAAATAAAAAGATATTAACACTTTTATTTTAGCCCATGATGTATTCAATTTCTTCATCTGAGTTATGCCCTTCTGGTTGTATTAAGACAAGATTAACAATCCATCAACATTCTTGCTTTCTCAAAGACCACTCCAGATTCCCCCCTCTCAATGGTCAGCAAATATGTTCAATAACAAACAAATCTGAATCTAATTTCAGGGCAAAGTCTGTGAATGTGACTCGCTGAGGTGGCTCACCAGGATAGGTGGCCTGTCCAGTCCATGAACAGATGAGTTAAAATGGTATGTGCGCCCTTCTTTGCCCAACAGAAAGGGTGCCCAGGAGACTCCCAAAGTTGGAGACCCCTTCAGGCAAAGGTGGTGCATGTTCACCTCCCTGAATATGTTTGGATTCAAATAAGTCACCCACAGCTGCTATTTCCTCTAGTTCTTCTGCCTAAGCACCACCTCTCATTTTGTTGGACCTCCATGGGGCTGGGTTGTCACAGCCAGGTTCTGGAACACTTGAGTCCACTTTGTCACCTTGCCACCTAAATTGTCTCTCTCCACCTTCTGACTATTACCAACGGAATGATGTTACACTTTAATACATAGCAGAAGACATGAGGAACACTGTTTAACTGGGCCTGCAAGCAGTCCAGAATCTCACAGGGGACTTGCAGAGTCCTAGAGAGGAGAACATGTAATAAAAGTATTCCTGTTTTTACCCAATACACTTGACAACCTCCAAAAGTGGGGTTTCTGTAGTTTATTGGGACTAAGATTGAAGACACAGCTGGTGCTGAGATAATACACGAGAGGGTAAGTACATGAAAAAAGATAGGACATTCAATTAACTGTAAGGAAAGCATTAGGAATTAATTATTTATCCACTGTACACCTGTAAAATATTGATATCTGGCACTGTGTACCGATGAGAAGGCCGAGGAAGAAAGTGGACCTAGTATGTACTCTGAAAAAGGCATTGAGACCCGAAGGAAGGATAGGTAGATGGGCTAAGACTGGGGAGTGAAAGGCAGAAAGTTCCAAAGTTGAGGGACAAGGACTGAAAAGGGTGCATTATCAGATCTCCATTTGCAAAACCTAGGTACCTTCAGAAGTAGTTTGGAGCTGGATCTGCTGGATCTGCGACGCTGTTTGGGGAGATATTTGATGTGGATGCCTTGGTGAAACATACACAGGGTCTTGGTTCAAACCTGACTATCCTCATGAAGCCAATGAAGAGGTCCTAAATGCAGGGTCATGTGTTTAAAGTTTCCCAGGCTTGCGAGGTGATGGACAGCAGCATTCGGCAACACCTACAAGCACCTGAACAGGAATGCATGGTGTCCTAATTAGGGGATTGACAGTAGCCACCTTTTTTAGAAACATTGTTTGTGACTACTGTGATGCAGAGTTCAGAACAGAGGAAAGGAAGAATGTTGCGCACGATCTTCAGCTGAAAGTAGCATGTGCTTAGTGTTGGAATGTGACTTTTTATACAGTGCACACAGCAGATTCAGTCTCTTGGCACTGTAGGGGAGGCATGGTATCACAAGTATGACTCTTGAGTGGGCTATTTCCATTCACTGGACCACTGTGTTACTCAGTACCACTGATTTCAGGGCCGTCTTTACTTCAAAAGTGTCATGACCCTTACCCCTGGCCATCACTGGCAAGTCAGCCTTCCAGTTAGGGCCAGGTAAAAGGCCTTAAAACCTCATCCATGACTCTCTTGGCGCCAGGCTCATAACCATCATGAAGACCAACATTAGAATGGGACTATTTACTTGGGACTATTTAACTTGGGGGGGTTCAGCCAACATGGAGGCACACACATAGCTCAGTTACATGGAACTGAGCTATGCGGTCTAGTCTTTTGGGTGTGGCAGGCCTGGGACTACTTTACCTGGACTTCTTTGGGTGTGGCAGACCTGGGATTATTTTACCTGGGCTACTTAAACTGAGACTATTTAAACTCCACCCAAACAGCAGAACATGCTTTGCTTTATTCTGCTGTGGGCAGTGTAATTCTCACCGTGTCCAGTTCTTTGATGCCAGTTTACCTGAAACCAAGTACCTGCAGAGAGAGAAAGAACACTACGAAACTTACCTGGAACAGTATCCTGTCTTCTCTCCATCGCTGACATCAGTTCCACTCACCTGAAGGTACGAACTCAATCATCCGGCACCGCATGCATCCTGGAATACTATAACCTGGAAAGAGGATAAAGAAAGACAGCATTAGTAAGCGTTTAATCATGCTTCCTCCCGAATGAAGAAAGCCACACAATTCTTACCTGGTTAGTCATCTCCTGGTCAGTATCACTGCTGGAACATTACGGCGCTCGGCGAGGAACATCGCAACCTGCAAGGAGAGAAAAGACACAGGTTAGCAATATAAAAGGCTAAACAGCGCCGCGCTTCGCGCATTACTCACCGGACAGCATTGCGCACACCGCGCTTTCGCCTACTGGCTCATGCTCATCTTCGAACTGCATGACAACACCAAAATACATTTCCATACCTAAAAGGAAAGAAGCAAGACATTATTATTCGAACTAAGAGGGACATAAGAACTGCGTATAAAGACTGTAAAGCAGCAAACCTACGGAGTCGCAGCAGGCCTGGATTCCCAAAGGGGGGGCTTGCACCAGTGAAGTAACTTGGTCGCTGCTCGCCCCCCACATCTAAGCGCCCCTGCCACAAGGATCAGGACGGAGAATCCACCTTTTACAATATTAAGGTGAGGAGAGGGCCCAAGGGGGAGGAAGGAGTTGAGGCCAAGGGAGGTGGGAAAACATAAAGATAATCTGGTATTGAATCCAGCTCTCCTATATTGCAGACCCATCTTTAACTAGAGGCCTTAAAAAGGGACCGGGAGTGCAAATCATTCAACCAGGGCTGGTTGGCATCCCCGTGGATACCAGGTGAGCGTAACAAAAAGTTAATTCACAGGTCTGCCTTTCTTCGTGTCTCACCCACATGCGTGCAGCCTTCACTTGCTATATAATGTTGCCACTTGAAACTTTCTTTAACACACTGGTCTCTAAGGTCGCTTGCCAACTCACCATCTGTGTGCATTTCTTTCTTGGTGTTTACGATTCTTGTTTTTTACGATTTCCCATTCACGAGTCAAGGTTAGTAGCACAGGCTTGGCCTCGCCTCCCCAACTCTGCCGTTTATCCGGGAGGGTCGCTGGCATCCATGAAACACAATGCAATCTTCACTTGCGGGATCTGGTCTTCTACACATGTCTTTCGCGGCCTGTCAGAGGCAACAACCTCCAGTAGGAATTGCTTGGGGTTTTCGACCCGCTACTCTCATCCTTTGGTCAATCGCTCTGCTCCAGTAGGTTTGCCTTCACCCCAGAAGTCCTGCTCGTACTCGTGTTCCACCTTGAGTGTGTCTTTAGGTGTTGCCTTTTATCTGTGTGAGGAGAGCTAATTGGTATCAGGTGTATTCACTTGAAGTCAAGTGCCTGACTTTGCCTGACCCGATTAACAGGACATGTCCAGTACGATGTATGGGAGTTAGTCTTGTTACTCAGTCACCCTCTTCCTCGGCCCAGTGTTTCAGTAAAAAGGGGGGGGGAGATTGGACCTCGGAGTATCCTACAAAAGAGGATGGGGTAGATGAACAATACCATGGGCAATACCGCGTCTCACCATTGGCAGCCTCACCCCCACTCCCCGAAGACCCCTCACCCAGGTAATCCTCCTGCAGTGGTCCAACCCCTGGGTCTGGATCCAAAGGCGATGGCTTAGCGTTGGCCACCTGAGAGAGAGAGATCCCTGGGGACTAGTGGGTGAGACACCCCCTGGTTTTTCACAGCACTCACACTAAAGGGGATTACCGAGTGGGAATGATCAAATTCGAACCCCAGATAGATTCCGCCACTCAGATATGAGTGGGGGTACATGAAATTAGTCTGGAAGCAGATATCGCAAAGAGGAGTGAGTCCTACCACTAGGAACTCTGTGGTGTCTGATTTAAGCCTTTAGCCCATGCGCACAACTCTCAGAGGGTTTGAGGGTGTCCTGACTCCCTCAAAATAAGGACCATGTCCTCTCCTTTTCCATTGATTATTTACAAAATGTGTGCAATTTATTCGCTGCAGCTCATTTTAAAAGTTGCAGTGCAGTAAAATATGTGTACAAATAAGACATAAAGAGCTTACACCAGTCTTTACACTTTGTTTTACTGCTCCAGTCATTTTCAAAGATGTCTGCTGGTTGAATGGGAGATAGGAGGGACAATACATATGCGTCATGTCATTCCTGTTCTGCCTGCAAAACCATCGATTTTACATCTACAGGAGATTTTCAAGCAGACACAAAATTAATTGAATCATTCAGAATCTGCCCGTATTTAGCACATGCTAAAAGTAGATTGATTACGTTGGAATCCATTTTAAACGCTATCTTTTCTTGGCAATTTTTTTTACAAAATGGAAAGTTAAATGAAAGCTTAAACGTGATTTCATCTGTATTTACTCTTTACTTTTTCACTCCATTTTGTAAAAGTGGAAAATTGTCTGCAGGGTACCCACCACCATGTAAGTGCTAACATTGGTGTTCCCCAGCAAGCAATTATGCCGTTTAACAAAAATAGCCTGTCTTATTTAAATTGTTTTTATGTGCTGAGTGAGAGAAAATGTTATTTAAACACAGTGATTTATTTACAAACTGAGCTGGTGAGATATATTTACAATATGCAGAGTGAATGCCAAAAAGACGACCAGAGATCATGCTGCGTTACACAAAAGACATGTGTGCGGGGTTTCATGATTTATTGTTTGGGGCACGCACTGCTACTCCCTTTAGTAAGGCTTATCCCCCTTTCACCATCCCTCTTTCTAAGAGAACCCCCTTCAATTTAGCATTTACTGGATTTTTTCTTGTGTTACCCTAGAAAACCAACTGGAAATTGTATGGCCTTTTACACAATTCTCCTCAAAAATAATGCTGTGAAAAGCACCCGCAGAACATATTATTTTAAAAATGTTGCCAGGAGGAGAACCTCCCCAAATTACTTAACGCGATCTCGCTGCTCTCAGTTGTGTGCTCTAATTTGTGGGAGAGGTTAATGCTCCTCCACTAAAAGATATTCACCTCCCGCCAGTGACAAGGATACATTTACAATGCCAGTGCACCTTAGGGGCTACCCACCCCCTTCACCAAAATATGCACTTGCCACTGGCACACACGTGGCAATGTTGCCTTCTGCACACAATGGCGCCTGATTATACACTAGGTGAAAGATGTAAGGTTTGATTAAACAGTATACGACATCTTTCACCTAGTGCAGCGTAGGGCATGTTCCGGCAGCATGGCCACAATGTGCATTGCTCATGCATGATGGCCCAGGATGGCCCGGCTGCCTGTGGTGTAGTGTGAGCTTGTTCAGGGACCATAGGGAGCATCTCGGGAACTCACAGAGCGATGCCCTCATTTTGTTCCACTGATAGACATTAATCTGGCCTGGTAATAACATAGTCATATGATGAGATTGACGAAATCTGTTCATCTTGCTTTGAACGTGCTGCTGCTTATATTTGACCAATGATTACTGTTTTATTTCTTGGGCCTCATCTGCTGCAGCTTACTGTTACTTTATTCAACATACAGCATGATACTCTGGACTGCCCTGGCACCACCCTGGCCTAGGTAACATTGATATAATTATTTATGAATTGGGCATGCTCATGTAGTACTGTCTGCTGGCATGCAGCTGCGAGCTGCTGGCCCACGCGCTAAGTGCCCCTCGCCACAGTACCAGGCCACTTAGCGAGAGAGATTGTCAATTTCAGACACTAGATTGAGGCACAAGAGAGCCAAGGTACTTGCAGCTCCAACACAGCCGACATCAATTCCTCCTCTAGTTGAAGGAAATGTGTGCCAGTTTCCAATTCCTAAAAAGCACTGTCTGGGGAGTGCAGCCCACCCACTTTGAAAGTATTCAGGAAACAATGGGACAAATGGTTTGGGTCATGAGACCATGTTCTTCTCTGCAGTATGATTTTATTGTTTTTCACTTTTCATGTGTTTCTCCCATGGTCTCCATAGTCTCATTCCTTATTTACTGCCCAAAGCATAGTAAGAGCTCAGCTCAGAAAGCATGAGTGTTAGGATAAAGTGCTGCATTTATTAGACCCTAACCACTAAACCAGATTGGACTGCTTAGGCTCATTGAGAATGATCTTGATGAATCATAGTAAGGGATCATGGGAAAGTGTTTTATTAAAATAAATGTCAGGATGGTTGGTATAAGGCCTAACCTGCCTTATTGTAAGGTGGGATGTCCCTACTTGAACGAAACTAAGGTAAGACTGAGTCCAAGAGTTCAATTTAAAAATCTGTCTGTGTTCAAAACCTATCCTTGCCTTCACAACTAAAGCTAAACAATGTGTAGGGATGTCAGCTACCAAAGAAACAGTGTTAAAAAATAACGGTCTGAGCTTCTTCCAGCTCACAGCTCTCTCTCAACTCCCTTCCCGAAGTGTAAACCTGTTCCAGAAAACCAATAAATAAATCAATAAAGTCTCAAGTTTACCTTTTTTGAGTTCAAGGTAATAAGTTCAAAAACAATCCTTGGTGCTCCCTTCCCCAAGTTTCAGGTAACACAATTCAAACACAAAAGTGTCTTCAGGCTCTGTGCTCAAGACAACAAATGTAACTCCTCAAGTCTCAGGGTTCCCTCCGCCGAGTCTTTCATCTCATTTTCACAAATAGATGGGTCTCTTAACTACTTTCTCTACTTCCTTAGCCCATAAACTTTTGTTCTGTTTTTCATGTAATATGATTAACTTCAATACATAGTAATGCGTTTGAAGCTTTCTGTTAATTTGATATTCACCTTGTTTTTCTTTAGCTCCTTCATAAAGCTCTGTTAATTCAATCTTCCTTGAATTTGAAGATCCATTAAATTCAGAATTCAACATGCAATGGTCTTGCTTAAATTGTAACATTTAGGATTCAACAAGCGTTAAGTTTGCTTAATGGTTAAGTTTTTATTCAGTTCGGTATTCAATAAGTATTTCTTTGTCTTAAAGTTCAGTTTCATTCTGCCCGCTGTTTAATATTTGTTAGTTTCACTTTAATTAAAATGCCCAGCACTCAGAGACTTTCCAAAAACGTTCTTCTCAAGACACGCGACCACTCTGATACAAAGTTTTCCTTACGCTGCAACATTCAACAATGGAATTGACTTTAAATTAGAGACCTTTGAAAACGCTCTCTCATGAGACATGCAACCACTTTTTATTCCAAAAAGTATTCTATAACAAAGTTCAATTATTCGCGCACCAGGAATTTTGGTACTTGTGGTTTGTTAATTAGTGCACTTCCCCTACTACTCGTTCACATTGTGTCCTCCACAGCTGTTTGTCATTTTGTAGCAGCTTTTGGTACTCAACTGCCACCGGGTGTGGGACGAATGATAAACTCAATATGGTCTTTGTTCTTCATATAGGGACTGAATGACTGTAAGGCAGCCTTTTCATACGTGAGAACTAAGAGGGAACATGGGTAGAGAGATTGATACACATGAATAAGAGTGGCATTCACAGAATAAAGCAGACCCATTTGCTGAGTTCTGTGACATTCTATTGCAATGTCACACATGGTTGGCGTTTGTTTTTCATGGACTCCAGCGGAGGCGTGTTCTGAATGCACACATTTGTTTTGTATTTCTGCTGGTGACGACTGTGAGCACCTGCCAAACTGCAATTCATTTGCAAATTCAATATGAATCCACTTGAACTTCTCTTGAGGTAAACTGGACTATCTTGAGTGAAAAGGGTTGGTTTAGTTAGTTTCGGAATTGCACACGTTTTCTCGAAGGGAAGTTGAAGCCAAAACAGAATGTCTGTTTACAGAAATGATATTCACTTTATTATGACTGGTGACTAAAATTGTAGCTCCTGAGGAATGTTCAGCAAGTGATATGCATAAGAACAGAAACATGTTGAGCATAGGGCCATATAATTTCTCCATGTACCATGAGTCTGTTACTGACAGATTGATCTTTAAATTGATAAGAACACACTATTTATTGTTTTGTCTTAGTCACAATTAATCCATTTTTGGATTTATGTACAATTAATGAACCTTACAGGATTTAGATGTATATTAATTGATGTATTTTGCACAGCTGCTCTAGAAATTCTGGGAAAGGTGTTGTAATTGTTTTTATAGATATGTTTGATTTAGTGTATCAATGTATTTTTGATTAATACAAATATTTTTTAAACTGTTAATGAGAACCATCCACTGCTTTAAGCCATTTTATTATACTGTGTTTTGTTGAGGAACAGGTGATTTTTTTGGAACTGCAGTAACCCACTAACATCTGACCGATATTGTATTGTGAGTAATTTGTTGAGTCTAGGGATGGGTCAGATACAACACTAATATTTTTTATCTGCCTATCCCTGGGTCCCCCAGTCATGTTGAAGCAGGGTAATGTGTGGCTGCATAATGAAAACGAAAATCCTTCTATGGAACACAGCAATACTCTCGTTTAAACTGTAAAATGATCTCTTTTTGACAGTAGGTAGCATGCTTTTAGCACAGTCCTTGTTATTGGAACTGTGCTGATGAGTACTACATTTCAGAGCCAGGAACTGTAGACCGCCTTCAGCACAGTAGTTCACACTACTGCAGATTCACCAAAGTCTGGCTGATGTCTCTACGGTGAAGATAAAGACCTGCTCAAATCGTTTTTTAAGTGGTCATGGCTCAACAGAATGACACCAAATCCTGCTGGTCAAAATCTAAAGTCATGTATGTGTACATGTGTCCACTGGCTGGAGTCATCAAGGCAATTTAGCACATGTAGATCGTTATGGACCTCCACTGAGCCAAACAGAATGTTCAGAATGCAGCCAATAATTACGCGTGTTGACTGTATTCTGAACCTTCTAATTTCCAAAGCAGATATGGGAACAATTACATTTGCAGGCAAGATTTCTTTCAGGAAGACACTTCCTTGCTGGTAAGACATTTTTTTGGCTTTAACATCGTATTTATTACAGCAAAGAGAAAGCTAAAACATGGAAAACTGTTTTCCCTTTCTTATAGAGAAATCATTCACTTTTCTTTTTAATTCTTTTTATTTGTATTTTTGTAAACAACAAAACGTAGCCCCCCCGCCCAACCTTTCCCACCATCCCTCCCCTTACCGCTGTACATGACAAACATGATCAAAAAGTCATATCCCCATAAAGTGTTCACAGTCCAATTTCCCATTCAACAAAGTCCCAGTCCCAGTATTCAGAGGTTTCGGGGCAATATGCCATATTACAGTCTTTTTGCAAAACATTTAGCACTAAGCTCCAGACTGCAGAACATTTAGAATGATCCCCTGTGTTGAGTACGTAAGCTACAACTACCCGCATCTTTGCCAAGCTTAGGGAATCTAACGCTAGAAAGTTCAAAACTTTTAAAAACCATTCAGCAGTATGTTGCAGATCTTCCGACTTCCAATGTTGAGCAATCACCAAAAAAGCTGCTAGGTGTAGCATAACCAATGCCTTCTGAGCTATGTCCTAGTCCCTCCTCAATAAAATACCAGATCGCAGAGACCTGGGTTCATGCAAAGCAAACATTCGATTCATATACATGTTCATCTTATTCCAATACTTTTCCAGCTTTGGACAAGCCCAGCATACGTGTTTCCAATCTCCCAGCATTCCACATTTCCTCCAGCACCTGTCTGATAAGGACGTTTTAATTGTGTGTAAACGTGCTGGTTTATAATGCCATTGCATCATTAATTTATACCAACATTCTCTGATTTGCAGCGATATGTCAACTTTAGGTATTGCTGTCCAAAGCCCATACCATTCGTCCTCTCCTCCCCCAATGTTAAATGCCAGCGCTGTATGTATCTATGTGTGGAGGCCTAAATTGTATCATATATGAGTTTGTGCAAATTCAAAATGACGGCTTTATTCCCTCGAATGGACGTCACAAATTTCTCAAAAGGCCTAAGATCCCTAACAGCTGCTTTTCAAACTGGGGGAACTGGAATCCAATGCCTACTTTCGAAATATTGGAATTGACTCGATTCTTGAAGAGCGAGCTCCTGTTTACACTGTACAAATGATTTAAGGTCAGGCCCCTGAAACATGTCCCGTAGCCTATTACATCCCACATGTTTCCATTCAGCGAATGCTTCAGGGTCTAGACAAGGGGTGAATTGTGGATTGAAAAATATAGGTTTAAGAGGTGAGGGGAATCTTGTAAAATGGTATTGTTTAACTGCCATATCCCAAACATCTTCAACAAGGTTAATAGTAGCGCTTGCATGCAGATTGCGAGTTCAATCCTGTTTTGGCAACAAAAGGTTGTCCCCGAGATGAGGACTGCTGATCCCCCACTCCATCTGCATCCATCCAAGGAGGATAATCAGCTGCATATAACCCTTCTATAGTTGGGGTTATAGTCACCCCTTGAAGTTCAATCCCCTCTTGAGCCCAGCCGTATTGTGTATGCGAGCGTAATGTTAGGATTTCAATAGGAGAGAGGGACAGATTTAATATCACAGATTTAGATTAATTTATCTTTAAACCAGCTACCCTGTCAAAGTGCCCAAACTCATTTGCTGCTGTGTACAAGGTGTTTACCGGACTCAAGGCCAGGAGAAACATATTTTCAGCGTAGGCCATCATTTTATGCATTGCGTCCCCAAAGTCAATCCCCCAAATATTGTCTGTCTGTCTGACCATGGCTAATAACGGCTCCAAGTGAAGTGCAAATAATAGTAGTTATAGTGCATAGCTGTCATGACCCTTGCCCCTGGCCCTCATTGGCAAGTCAGCCTTCCAGTTAGGGGCAGGTCAAAGGCCTTAAAACCTCATCCAAGACTCTCTTGGAGCCAGGCTCATAACCATCATGAAGACCACCATTAGAATGGGAATATTTACTTGGAACTATTTAACTTCGGGGGGTTCAGCCAACATGGAGGCACACACATAGCTCAGTTACAAGGAACTGTGCTATGCGGTCTAGTCTTTTGGGTGTCAAAGACGCCCAAATCTATACCAAACTGGACCTTAGGGGGGCGTACCATCTTGTTCGAGTGAAGAAAGGAGACGAATGGAAAACCGCCTTTCGTACCAAATACGACTTATATGAATACCAGGTAATGCCTTTTGGACTTTGCAACGCTCCTGCTGCATTCCTGTACTTTATAAATGATGTTTTGTGGGAGTTAATCGATGTTTGCACCGTGGTTTACATTGATGACATCTTAGTGTTTTCTGCTACAAAAGAAGACCATGTCAGGCATGTCCGCTCCGTCCTTACTAAACTCTGCCAACATAAACTGTATGCTAAACTCGAAAAATGCTCTTTTCATGTCACCGAAGTGGAGTTCCTTGGTTTATCCTCACACCAAAAGGTATCAGAATGGATAGGCACAAGGTAGATGCCATTCTTAACTGGCCGTCACCAACTTCATTTAAAGGAATCCAGATTATGTTGGGCTTTGCAAACATTTACTGCTGATTCATCCCAGATTTTTCGCAAATAGTGCATCCAATTACATCACTATTGAGAAAAAACAATAAAAAGTTCCATTGGACTGAAGAAGCAGAGAAGACCTTTCAAGAACTTAAGAAAAAATTCACTTCTGCTCCAGTTCTACGGCATCCTCGCCCAGACCTCCCTTATATAGTTGAAACAGATGCCTCTAGCATGGCTATGGGAGCTGTTCTCTCACAAAGGGACCCAGGAACTGGCCAGTTACACCCTGTGGCCTTCTGGTCTCGAAAATTCTGACCTCCCGAACTCAACTATGCTATCAAAGACAAAGAACTCTTGGCTATAAAATCAGCTTTCAAGGCATGGCAACACTATCTCCTTGGTGCTAGACATACTGCCACGGTCATAACTGATCATCGAAACTTGCAATACCTAAAAACAGCAAAGGCTCAATCATCCCGTCAACTGCGGTGGGCTCTTTTCTTTGCTGGATATGACTATGTGATCACCTACCAGCCAGAAGTCCGAAATGGAAAGGCTGACACCTTGTCCCGCATGGGTGTTGAAGAAAAGGTATACATAACTCCAGATCCAGTAGCCATCATTCCAGAAGACAAACTCCTGGGTCTTACGTCAACATTGACACAGGGTGAACTCCAAAACAAGATCCAACTCTTAATGGATCCCACTTTCTCACAAGAGTGGTGTACTCAAGGAGAACATTACACCATTAAAGACCAGTTGTCATATTTTAGGAACCGGATATACTTGCCAAGTAAAGATTTACAAGAGCAGGTTATTTCGGGTTATCACGACTCCCTGATTGAAGGTCATCCTGGTATTGCCAAAACTCTAGCTAAAGTAAAACAAAACTATTGGAGGCCCACGTGGCGTAAAGACATCATACAATTTATCCAATCTTGCGGTGTGCGTGCACAAAACAAGTCCCAAAAGCAGACACCAGCTGGTCTTCTCCAACCGTTGGAAAGACCTCCCGCACCATGGCACACACTGTGCCTTGATTTCAATACAAATCTACCTCCCAGTCAAGGATTCAACACCATCTTAGTAGTTGTAGACTTGTTCTCTAAAATGGCACACTTTATTCCTTTTAAGGGTCTTCCAAATACATCCAATTTAGCAAAAGTATTCCTCGAGGAAATTGTACGGCTACATGGCTTACCATCGGTCTTGATCTCAGATCGAGGTAGTCCGTTTGTATCCAACTTCTGGCGGAAATTCTGTTCAATGGCCCGAATTGACATTCAACTATCCACAAGTCACAATCCTCAAACGGATGGCCAAACAGAAAGAACAAACCAAACCCCCGAGCAATACTTACGTTGCATGTTACATGAAGTGGAAAGAAATTGGAAGGACTAGTTATGGATAGCTGAATATGCCTATAATAATTCATTACACACCAGCACTGGACAAACCCCTTTCTACACTATATATGGTAGACATCCACATACTTCAGAATTGGATTTCCAACTCCTTTGGAAATGCCAGCGGTTAAAACCCTAAATACGACTATTTCCCAGGCCTTCAAAGAAGCAGCAGAACATTTACTCCAAGCCAAGAACAGACAATAGAAATTTGCTGACCAACATCGTATTAAAGCCCCGACTATCAAATTGGAGACAAGGTCTGGTTAGCATCAAAACATGTGCCCATAAAAGGTTCTCGGATCTTCTATTGAATGTAACGCTCACCTGATTCTCGCAGAGGCGCCGGTCTTGACTGGGCGACTACCGTATCTTCAAAGGTGATGTGTAGCACCCGGTTGGCTCTTTGGGCTGGACCTCTGTGCACTGTATGCCTGACGTGTAGAGTAAGATGTCTTAGGTAAGTGAATGCCGAGCTCTCCATCTGCCTCGGGGCAGGGTGCTGTAGCCAGTTTCTTCACTGGATAGGTAGCACAGGCCTCTTGACTTCAGAGGACTGCTGTCCGTCGTTTACTGCACGAACGGTAAGTGTCGAGTCATTCAAAATTCTTTTTAAAGTCTTTAGTAATGATGTCTCTTGTTTTGCAGGGTTCCGGCGATGGCGGATGACGGGCTGAAGTGAGTTGAAGATGGAGCCCGTGTGATGAATAGAAGCGCCTGGAAGCACGTGAGTAAGCGCTTGTTGCCTGTTTCACGATGCGCTCTAACTGTCTTTTTATTTTGCAGTTACGAGTTCGGAGCGGCTGCAGGGTGCCGGAATACCCACTGGATTAGATGTGGAAAGGAGTAATGGCACGTGAGTATTAAAGTTCCCCAATGTCTTTAAACGCACCTTGTTTTGTCTTTCAGATGCGGATGCAGCGCCGAAGGCCTCCGGAGCGTGCGAAGAGTAGGTAAGCCTTTGCCTTTCAGATGCCGGAATGCTAACCTGTTCTTTCTTGTCTTTATAGGTGTTGCTGAAGACTGGATTCAGGATGGTAAGCCTTTTTCCTTAGGCCCAGGACTGGATGCAGAAGACACGATGAGCGTCCTGCTGCAGAGGTGCAGAATAACGCAAAGCAAGATTCATCCACCGGGTGTGCTTTAAATAGCCTCCTGTAGTGCTTAGGTCCCTCCTTCCACAGCCACGCCTAAGTAAGAAAAGAGTTCCTGGTAAGAAAAGAGTTCCTGCCTTCCAGAAGAGTTCCAGTGTTCTAAATCTAGGGAGTGGCTCCAGCCCCACCCAACAGGAAAAGTAGTTCCAAACAGAAGAGGATCAGAGGCTCAACTGGCAGGCAAGTAAGCAGCATGGTCTGCTGCAGGTAAGTCCACCCAAGCATTATGAGCCCGGCGCTTCCAGCGTTGGGACTGGGCATATTTATGAGCCTGGTGCCACTGGCGCCAGGACTGGGTCCAAAAGGTCCCAATTGGGACTGGTTGGCACTCGGAACCTGGGTTATGGATCTGCTTCCAAGGGAGTTGGGAAAACCCTGACCTTTTGGAAGCAGAGATCATGACAGTACCCCCCCTCAAGGCCCCTCCCAAACCGGGCTTCTCCGGGGGTTTTGGCTTGTCAGGAAATGTTCGGTGAAATCTTTTGATTAGGCGAGGAGCGTGGACATATTCAGCAGGTTCCCAGGATCTCTCTTGGGGGCCGTAGCCTTTCCAGTCAATTAGGTAGAATAGTTTAGATTTGGAGATCTTGGAGTCCAGAATGCTTTTGACTTCGAACTCGAGTTCTCCATCCACTAGGATAGGTTTTGGAGATTTGGTTAGTCGGGTTTGAGGTTGCACGGGTTTTAATAGAGAGACGTGGAAGACCGGATGTATCTTCATGAGCGGGGGCAAGTCCAACTTGACCGCTACTGGGTTTACTATGGTAGTGATGGAATAGGGACCAAGGTATCTTGGGTTGAATGTGCGTGGCCCTTTTAGAGATAGATATTTGGTGGATAACCAGACTTGATCTTCCTTAAAGGCTTGGGTGATTGTAGAATGCAGGTAGTCTACTGCTGGTGTTTCAAGATCTTGGAGGGGATCCAACTCCGAGGTTCGAGGGTGACTGCCGTACAAAAGAAAAAACGGGGTTTTCCCAGCTCCCGAATGGACAGAGTTATTGTAGGCATACTCGGCTATCCAAAGGATATCTTTCCAAGTTTTTTCAGTTTGTTGCAGCATGCAGCGTAAATACTGTTCCAGAGTTTGATTGGTCCTCTCGGTTTGTCCGTCGGTCTGAGGGTGGTGACTGGTCGATAGTCTCACATCAATTTGAGCCGACCGACAGCAACTTCGCCAAAAATGAGAAATAAATTGACTACCTCGATCCGAAATTAGAACCGAAGGAAAACCGTGCAGTCGGACGATGTTTTCGAGAAATTCTCGGGCCAGAGTTGCTGCTGTTGGCAAGCCTTTGAGCGGAATGAAATGCGCCATCTTGGAGAATAAGTCCACGATTACTAGAATCGTATTGTATCCGGAGCATGGAGGTAGATCGGTGATGAAGTCCATAGAAAGCGTATGCCAAGGGCGAGGTGGGATGTCAATAGGGCGTAAGAGGCCTGCTGGTCTTTCCTTTTGACTCTTGTTTTGGGCGCATACTCCACAGGACATTATAAAGTCTCTGATATCTTTTTTCCAAGACGGCCACCAGAAGTAGCGCTTGATCTTTTCTGAGGTCTTGGCTATACCGGGATGACCTTCCATTAAAGAGTCGTGATAACAAGAGATTACTTTTTTCTGTAAATCTGTGCTGGGTAGGTATAATCGTTCTTGGAAATACAATAAGTTGTCCTTTACTGCAAAGTCCTTTCCCTGCAGATGCCAATTCTGTATATCTGCTGGAGTTACAAGTTGCCTGGCTTTGTCCTTAACTTCCTCTATGGATTCTGTGGCGATTACACCCAGAATTCTTTGTTCGGGAATGATTGGTACAGGTTTAGGGTTGATCAAGTGTTCTTCCACTCCCATCCGAGAAAGGGCATCGGCTTTACCGTTCTTTGTACCAGGTCGATAGGTAATTATGAAGTCAAACTCGGCAAAGAATAATGCCCAACGGAGTTGTCTAGAGGATTGGGCTTTTGCGGTTTTCAAATATTGCAGGTTTCGGTGATCCGTAATCACAGTAACGGTGTGTCGGGCCCCCAGCAGATAATGCCGCCAAGCCTTAAAGGCAGACTTGATAGCCAGAAGTTCCTTGTCAGCAATCGTGTAATTGACTTCAGGAGGCGAGAATTTGCGGGACCAAAATGCCACGGGATGCAACTGATTGGTTACCGGGTCCTTTTGTGATAGAACTGCCCCCATGGCAAGGCTTGAAGCATCAGTTTCCACGATGTAGGGGAGTTCGGGGCGAGGGTGTTTTAAGATTGGTGCAGAGATAAATTTAGTCTTCAAATCCTGGAAAGCTTGTTCCGCCTCGGTAGACCATTCAAAACGTTTGTTTTTCTTTAACAAGGCAGTGATGGGCTGGACTATTCGAGAGAACTCGGGGATAAACCTGCGGTAAAAGTTAGCGAAGCCTAACATGCTTTGCACACCTTTTACGGAGGATGGTGATGGCCATTTGAGAACTGCATCGACCTTCTTTGAATCCATACGCACTCCGCCAGGTGATAATATGAATCCCAAGAATTCAACTTCAGTCACGTTGAAAACACATTTTTCCAACTTAGCGAAAAGTTTGTGTTGACGCAATCTTTCGAGGACCATTTTCACGTGTTTCCGATGTTCAGATTCCGATGAAGAATAAACGAGGATGTCGTCAATGTAAACAACAACACATACATCTATGAGCTCTCTGAGGACATCGTTCATAAAATATTGAAAGGCGGCCGGGGCATTGCAAAGTCCGAAGGGCATGACCTGATATTCAAATAGCCCATACTTGGTGCGGAAGGCCGTCTTCCATTCATCGCCCTCTTTTACTCGTACCAAGTGGTAAGCTCCTCTAAGATCCAGCTTTGTATATATGCATGCTTTTCTGACTTGGTCCAGGAGTTCAGGGATCAAAGGTAACGGATATCTATTCTTAACGGTGATCTGGTTCAGGGAGCGATAATCGATACAAGTTCTAAGGTCTCCTTCCTTTTTTGGAACGAAGAACAAAGCTGAAGAAGCAGGGGACTTGGAAGGACGAATAAACCCATTTGCCAGGTATTGTCGAAGGTGAAGGTTCTCATGCTCGGTGAGGGCATAAATTCTACTACAAGGAGGAGTAGATCCAGGTATCAGGTCTATCTGGCAGTCATAAGACCTATGAGGAGGTAGAGAGTTAGCCTGATCCTTCCGGAAAACATCTTGGTATTCTAGGTATTCGGGAGGTAACTGGGGAGTCTCTGAAGAAATTGCGGCCAGTGCAACACCAGGTGGAGGGTGACAAGTAGAGACACATTCTGGAAACTGGACCGTTCTTGCTCGCCAATCGATCAGAGGATTGTGTTTCTCTAACCAAGGTATTCCTAGAATAATCTGAAACTGAGGGGCCTTGATCACATCGAACACGATCTTCTCATGGTGTCCATCTTGACTTACTAGCGTCACTTCTTGAGTGGTATGCGTTACTGGCCCGGAGGCTATCTCCGTACCATCCACCGTAGTAATGACGTCCTTTACAGCCTTGGGACAAAGAGTTAGATTCATCCTCAAAACCATTTCATGATCCACATAATTGCCGATGGCACCGCTGTCGACGTAAGCTTCAATTGCATGTAATCGATCCGGATTATCAGGGCTAATGAGGACCATAGGTATCACGAAATGCGAGGTCACGGAACTGGTTTTTACGCTCGGCAAGAGGACCTCTATTGTTGTCGGGCGAGGTTGTTTCCCTGCTCAGAGTTTGTAACTTTGGTAACTGCAGCTCCTACTGCCTTCCTGGCAGGTTTCACCGGACAGTCTCGAAGAAAGTGCCCTGAGTTTCCGCAATATAGGCATAATTGCAACTGTTTCCTCCTTTCCCGCTCCCGTTGTGTTAGAGGACCTTTCAGACCCCCTATTTGCATGGGTTCCCCGGAGTCTACTCCTTTGGAAGGAGTTGGCGGTTTGGAAAATACTCGAGCATCAAACTTGGAACGATCGGCCTTCCTGTTCTGCAGCCTGTGATCTATTTGAACGACCAAGTCTATGTAATCCGAACAGTCTTGTGGGGGATTCACTACTTGGGCTAAAACGTCTTTGAGCTCTCCACGTAGACCTCTATAAAACAGCGTAATCCTTTTGTCCTCAGGCCATTGAGTTTCCACTATTAGTCTATTGAAAGATGCAATATAAGCCAAAAGGTCTTGATTACCCTGTCGCAACGAAAGAAGCTCATTGTCCAAGGCCTGCCCCTGTGAATGTCCTGCGAACAGTTTTTCCATACTAAGCTGAAAGTCTTGAAAATCATGGAGAACCGGATCATCTTGATGAACTAGAGGGATCCACCAGTCTGCCGCATTGCCACTAAGGTACGAAAGTACAAAAGCTACTTTAGCTTGATCAGTTGGAAAGGCTGCTGGCCGGCATAAGAAGTGCAACCGGCACTGATTGATAAATACTGCAAACCTCTTTGGGTCACCAGAAAATCGCTCGGGCGGGGCCAGAGGTACATTCCCAGGTAGGTTGATCTGCACTGGATTCATAGAGGATGTTGAAGGAAGATTTGCCCCTGATGCGGGTAACGGGGTCTGTCCGGCTTGTGACTGTAGCACTTGTCTAGCAAGATTGTCTGTTCTCTCCTTGGAAATAATTAGTTCCCTTCTTAGAGCATTAGTTTCCTGACGAGTTGCATGCACTTCTGCCCTTAGTTCCCCAAGTAACCGGGCTAGGGGGTCAGTATCCGAGGTTTCCATAGCGCCTGGGCGAGAGTTTTGCGGTAGATTTGCGTTCTGTAACGCTCACCTGATTCTCGCAGAGGCGCCGGTCTTGACTGGGCGACTACCGTATCTTCAAAGGTGATGTGTAGCACCCGGTTGGCTCTTTGGGCTGGACCTCTGTGCACTGTATGCCTGACGTGTAGAGTAAGATGTCTTAGGTAAGTGAATGCCGAGCTCTCCATCTGCCTCGGGGCAGGGTGCTGTAGCCAGTTTCTTCACTGGATAGGTAGCACAGGCCTCTTGACTTCAGAGGACTGCTGTCCGTCGTTTACTGCACGAACGGTAAGTTTCGAGTCATTCAAATGTCTTTTTAAAGTCTTTAGTAATGATGTCTCTTGTTTTGCAGGGTTCCGGCGATGGCGGATGACGGGCCGAAGTGAGTTGAAGATGGAGCCCGTGTGATGAATAGAAGCGCCTGGAAGCACGTGACTAAGCGCTTGTTGCCTGTTTCACGATGCGCTCTAACTGTCTTTTTATTTTGCAGTTACGAGTTCGGAGCGGCTGCAGGGTGCCGGAAAAACCCACTGGATTAGATGTGGAAAGGAGTAATGGCACGTGAGTATTAAAGTTCCCCAATGTCTTTAAACGCACCTTGTTTTGTCTTTCAGATGCGGATGCAGCGCCGAAGGCCTCCGGAGCGTGCGAAGAGTTGGTAAGCTTTTGTCTTTCAGATGCCGGAATGCAGTATGAAGACCTCCGGAGCGCACGAAGAGTAGGTAAGCCTTTGCCTTTCAGATGCCGGAATGCTAACCTGTTCTTTCTTGTCTTTATAGGTGTTGCTGAAGACTGGATTCAGGATGGTAAGCCTTTTTCCTTAGGCCCAGGACTGGATGCAGAAGACACGATGAGCGTCCTGCTGCAGAGGGTGCAGAATAACGCAAAGCAAGATTCATCCACCAGGTGTGGTTTAAATAGCCTCCTGTAGTGCTTAGGTGTCTCCTTCCACAGCCACGCCTAAGTAAGAAAAGAGTTCCTGGTAAGAAAAGAGTTCCTGCCTTCCAGAAGAGTTCCAGTGATCTAAATCTAGGGAGTGGCTCCAGCCCCACCCAACAGGAAAAGTAGTTCCAAACAGAAGAGGATCAGAGGCTCAACTGGCAGGCAAGTAAGCAGCATGGTCTGCTGCAGGTAAGTCCACCCAAGCATTATGAGCCCGGCGCTTCCAGCGCTGGGACTGGGCATATTTATGAGCCTGGTGCCACTGGCGCCAGGACTGGGTCCAAAAGGTCCCAATTGGGACTGGTTGGCACTCGGAACCTGGGTTATGGATCTGCTTCCAAGGGAGTTGGGAAAACCCTGACCTTTTGGAAGCAGAGATCATGACATTGAATCCATAATAAATCCAGCGGCAGTTAAATTAGCCCTACCAGCCACTATGCAGATTCATCCTGTGTTTCACATATCCCTCCTGAAACTGGTACAACCCGGTACTGGGTTACAACACCACGAAAACCTGTATTAGTTGACGGAGAACCAGTGTTTGAAGTAAAGGATATCCTAGACTCAAAATATACCAGATACAAACTATACTACTTAGTTGATTGGAAGGGATACGGCCCTCAAGACAGATCATGGGAACCTAGTGAATACATCCATGCACCTCGCTTAATTAAAACATTCCATTAGAATTACCCAGCCAAACCAGGACCAGGCAGAAGTGCCACCATGAGAGGGGCCTTGGGGTGGAGTGCTGTCATGACCTTTGGCCCTGTCTCTCACTGGCAAGTCTGCTTTCCAGTTAGGGCCAGATCAAAGGCCTTAAAACCTCATCCAAGACTCTCTTGGAGTCACTCCTTTGGTGTCAGGCTCATAACCATTATGAAGACCAACATTAGAATGGGACTATTTACTTGGAACTATTTAACTTGGGGGGGGTTCAGCCAACATGGAGGCACACACATAGCTCAGTTACAAGGAACTGAGCTATGCGATCTAGTCTTTTGGGTGTGGCAGGCCTGGGACTACTTTACCTGGACTACATTGGGTGTGGCAGGCCTGGGACCATTTTACCTGGGCTACTTTACCTGAGGCTATTTAAACCGTACCCAAAAAGCAGAACATGCTTTGCGTTATTCTTCTGTGGGCAGCGTAAGGCTCACTGTGTCCAGTTCTTTGATGCCAGCTTACCTGAAACCAAGGACCTGCAGAGAGAGAAAGAACACTACGAAACTTACCTGGAACAGTATCCTGTCTTCAATCCATCGCTGACTTCAGTTCCACTCACGTGAAGGTACAAACGCCATCATCTGGCACCGCATGCATCCTGGAATACCATAACATGGAAAGAGGAGAAAGAAAGACAGCATTAGTAAGCGTTTACTCACGTTTCCTCCCGAATGAAGAAAGCCACACAATTCTTACCTGGGTAGTCATCTACTGGTCAGCATCAATGCTGGAACATTACGGCGCTCGGCATGGAACATCGCAACCTGCAAGGAGAGAAAAGACACAAGTTAGCAAAATAAAAGGCGAAAAAGCACTGTGCATCCTGCATTACTCACCGGACAGCATCGCACACACCGCGCTTTCGCCTATCGGCCCATGCTCATCTTCAAACTGCATGACAACACCAAAATACCTTTCCATACCTAAAAGGAAAGAAGCAAGACATTATTATTCGAACTAAAAGGAACATAAGAACTGCATATAAAGACTGTAAGCAGCAAACCTACAGAGTCGCAGCAGGCCTGGATTCCCACAGGGGGGCTTGCACCAGTGAAGTAACTTGGTCGCTGCTCGCCCCCCCACATCTATGCCCCCCAGCCACAAGGAGCAGGACGGAGAATCCACCTTTTACAATATTAAGGTGAGGAGAAAGCCCAAAGGGGGAGGAAGGAGTTGAGGCCAAGGCAGGTGGGAAAACATAAAGACAATCTAGTATTGAATCCAGCTCTCCTATATTGCAGACCCATCTTTAACCAGAGGCCTTACCAAGGGACCGGGAGAGGATTCGAGAGTGCAAATCATCCAACCAGGGCTGCGTGGCGTCCCCGTGGATACCAGGTGAGTGTAACAATATCCTTGTTTGGTTTCTCATTGTAGTGAGATGGGGAGAGATAATTGACCATTAATAAGTAATCTTGTGCTGGGTTGTATATAGTTAGCTTTGATGTACTTTACAAATTTTGGGCCGAGGCCCATCTTTGCCTGGGTGAGAAAGAGGAACAACCACTCGACCCGGTCGAAAGCCTTCTCAGCGTCAATCGACAGAAGTACGGCAGGAACCTTGTTCTTCTCTACCATCTCTATAATGTGACACGCTCTCCTTATATTATCATCCGTCTGTCACTGTTTTATAAAACCCGTCTGATCTGTCTGTTTTAATGAGGGGAGAAATTCCTCCATCCTATTGGCAAGCACTTTTGTGAACATTTCTGCATCCAAGTTTATTAGAGCAATTGGGCGATATGATCCACAACTACTGGGTCTTTGCCCGGCGTAGGGAATGTAACTATAGAAAGGGAGATACGACCGGTGTGCGCAAAAGAATTATATAGTTGGGTTAACTTGGGGGCTAATAAATTCTGATAATTTTTATAAAATATAGCCGTTTAGCCGTCCAGGCCGGTGATTTATTCACAGGGAGATGGGTAATAACTCTAAGAATCACGTCTTGCATAATATCCTGTGCCATCCCTTCCTATCTGATGGCGCAAAGCAAGGGAGGTTGATCATTTGAAAATATTCCGTCTGGGAGTGAGAGTCTGGGTATTCAGATTAATACAACTCTGATTAGATTGCATGAAATTGAGTAAGTATGTGAGGGGTTTCAGTAATTATATACCCTGAGGGTAACCAAATCTGTTGTATAATCTGTGATATCATCTCCTGACAAAGCTGATTAGCCAGCAGTCTATCCTTTTTGTTAGCTTTGATATAGTATTTTGGCTTTAAATATAGCTGAGATTTTTCCTCTGCCAGCCGCAGTCCTTTATGCTTTTTGAATAGACCGGCCCGTATTTGTTTCCGAACTTTCTATTACCATTCTAAGGTCTTCCTCTAATTCTATTTCCAGCGATAATTTCTGCTTATGCCTATTGGCCTCTTCTGCTATCAAAAAGCCCTGATGGTTCACTTTAAATGCGTCCCATGCAGTATTTATAGGAGCTTGACCGACAAGATTAAAATAAAAAAATGCTGTTATCTGCTCTGCAATTTTATCTCTAATAACATGGTCTTGCAACAGCTCCCCAGGGAATCTCCAAGTCCATGGGATTTGAGTTTTTCAGGAGACCTTAAACTCTATCTCTATCTGAGTATTTTCCGACAAAGTAATGGGATATGTGGTGATTTGAATAATTCTACCTAGTAGTGGGATTGAGGCCAATGCAAACTCTATGCGCGAGAAGGAGCGATGGACATGTGAATAAAATATGCAACCTTCCTCCGTTCCCCTAAGAGCCAACCAGACATCGATCAGAGATAGATGTGTAAATTTGAGCTTCAGCGAGATGGAAAGGGGAGGCTGAGCATATTGTGTAAGTGTACTGCGATCTCTAGCAGGTTCCCATGCCATGTTAAAGTCTCCCAGATGCGATATTTCCCCCTCTATAAACGTTTCCAGCTGCCCTAGGGTGGACTTCAAAAAGCCCTCTTGACCAGGGTTAGAGGCATACATTGTAGCCACGGTTAACCGCAGAGAAGATAGTTCAAGGTTCATAATTATAAAGTGGCCCTCTTCGTGAACCTTAGTGCACCATACTTTAATACTTGCCCCCTAGCTAATTGCGACAAGCACGCCTGCAACCTTCCCCTCCGCACACGCCCGCATGATATTTGGATAGCTGCGTGTACCTATCCGCTGGACAAATGTGGGTTTCTTGGAGCACCACCAAGTCCGGTTGGTAGTGTCCAAACAACCCCTCCAATTACTGGTGCTTCAGAGTGGTGTTAAGCCCCCAGATATTCAATGACAGGCACTTGAATGGCAAGATGTGGTGATGTATCCATGGAGTTGATAAATATGAACACCTTACAACTTTCATAGCACAGCGGTATCTCCCCTCCCCCGATTTCCCATCCCCCAAAATGTTACCCATTCCCTCTGCCCCAAGCTTTCCCCCATCCCGAAATTGTCCCATGGGGTGAGTCACAGTACCTATTGTACCCTGGAGTGAAGAACCCCAGCTGTGACCCGCCTTTTCTCCCAAGGCAAAGTGCGGGATGTCCTAAAACCCCCATCTGCTAACGGATGCACTTCACTTTCAAGATGGTGCGCTTCCACTCTGTTGATCATACCTTTACTTCTGCCATGTCCCAACTGTTCTCTACTTTGTTCCTTTACAAGCTGCTAGATCGATGTTTGAGGATGAGGCACTCTGAGACGGGCAAATGAGAAAGTCTGCAGTCTAACAAAGCTTACCCATGGTGATTCCACAGGTTAGTAGTTTGAATTTCCTGGTTTTCTAACAGAGGTTGATCCCGCTTTGTGTGGCTGCCACACAGGCAAATTGAACTATTGAATGAGGTGGGATAATCCTCTAATGCACCAACCAGTAATCATAAAAAAGGAAAGGAATGTAGGTGGAGCCATTGTTAGACTCACAGTTGTTATTGAATTGAGAGGTATTGTTCTAGTTTTAGTGGTGAGTCAAAGTTCAAATAACAATCTGACAAAAATCTGTTTCCAAACAAAATCAAATGAGTTTTTATTTCATTAGGTATTTCATTTGTTAATCTCTCAACACGTGCTTCCCCACGTTAAGTTTAATGGTTCATCAGGAGAGAATTCTTGGTTAAGTTGATCCTAGGTTTATATTGGTCCTGATACGGTGTTACTTTTAGCTTTCAATGTGGTCATAATTGAAGCATGTGCTTAACTGTTGGTACAATCCTCAGACTTGTCAGTCTTTGGAGAAGGATGGCTATGGTAGGCCAGTAGGAGTCCTGTTGCTTCCTGTAGAATGCACTCTGTGGCAGGCACTCCTGTTCCGTGTACAGCCACCCCGTCTCTTACATAGATCCACTGAAGTGCATTTGCAAGGGTTACACTGTTTTAATGCAGGACACCATTGTATCTCGAACCCCATCCAGAGTATCTTCTGTTACCTCTTCCTCAATTTGAAGAAGCTCAATTCCAGCATCCCGGAATGTGATCCTATGTTGTATCCCCTCCAAGGAAAAGAGCAATCCAAACGGGAATGTACAACTATATTTGATTTCACGTGTGCGGAGAGTTTTAACCACCACTTGCATATCTCTTCGTTTCTGAAGGGTAAGCGGCGAGAGATCTTGATACAGTTGAATGTCCGCTCCGTTGTTTGTTATTGAAAGCTGCCGCTCTGGCCTCTCGTAAAATATGCTCCTTTTGTGGGTAAAGTGCACATGCCACCAGCACATCTCGAGGGCGGGCTCCATGGTCTGTCTGCTTCTGAACAGTCTGGTGGACCTTGTCCAGCCGGAGGCTCTCAGGTTCCTCTTCAGATATAAGGTTCACAAAAATCTCAATGGGTGCCTCTTTAAGGTTCGGGTCTGTCACTATTTTCGGCAGATTTCTTATACGAATATTAGAGCGCTTCAAATGATTTTGAGGCTTTGTGTTATCCTTGATAAATCCTCCAATTATTCACCTTTTGCATGACACCTAATTCATGCTCATGATAAAGCCGATCCAGTTTAACCAACTTAACATATGAAGATAACTATTATTTATTAAGCACAAAATAAAATCACAATCGATTTACTAACTCATTTTGTCTATTTACTTTACTTATAAATCAAATAATATTTTCTACTTTACCAGCAAAACTTCAACACAGCTTTTGCTACTACCACTATGTGCTAACAGCCTATCAGATCTCGGGAGGGGTATTTATCACATGGGAGGAGGACCCTCCCCTTAGGCAATAAGTTGGTGGTGGGTCCTTATCCTGCGATAATGACCCATCCCTAAGTATATAAGGCTATATGCTATCTGAATTTGTAGATGCACATAATTTAAACTCTGCTGGTTGTCCATCTCTGGATTGAGGGAAGAGATGGGATCACAGATATGGTGGTGACTGGTGCTGTATGAAAAGAATCCTCTTAACATAGCGCAAAATATGTACGATCGGATGAGGCAACCAAATAGAACCTAAACGGATTGCAGCATTTCTAAAAGTAAACCATAACATTTTCCCAGATTAGTGCAGTTCCCTTGCAAAATCCAGTCATGCAGGAATGACAGTGTTATCATTGAAATGCAGTGCTCTTTAAATAGAACCACGCTTCTTATTTTCAGTCTTAAAAGCCGCTTTCATGTCTCTCTTAAATTGGCTAATAAGCTTTGGTTTCTAATTACAAAAAGCGTGGACTTTAACGTTGTTGGCAGTTGCAGCTGGCCTTAATGGGAGGGGGCATCAACCTGACACTAATGATGGATGTGCCAGGCAGCCTAGTGAAAACACTGAGCGCCTTTCCAGCGGCAACGAGCCGCTGAAGGAGCGTTTCTGTGCTGGCTTAACTGTAAAACGGAAACATGATTTCCCATTTACAGCTGAATTACCCTAGAGTGCATGTCCAATGGACCATGCTGGCCAAGAGCGCTTTGCTTCCCCAGCCATGCATGTGTCATTGGAAGATGCACGCCGGGGTACTGCAGGCGTGGATGTAACTAATGGCCGCTCTTGCACCCCAAGCACAATCGGAGCCCCTGGGGCGTCGTGAAGGTAATGCTGCGGCTCCACTGTGCATGCCCGTGAGAACCAGGAAGCTCTCTCTGCTTCCTGGTTCTTAATGCATGCTGCGCAGCAGCAGGAGGACCATTGTGACAGGCATCGTCTGGACTGGGGATGCAGTTAAGAAAAAGTGTGTATGTATGTATGTATGTATGTATATGTAGGCGTGTGTTTGAATATGTAAGTTAGCGTGTGTGAATGAGAGAGTGGATGTTGCTTGGGTGCACATGTGAATGTGTATGAATACGATATGTGTGTGCCTGGCCGGGAGCCGGCCTCTGGTGGTGGAGGTACAGGGCATGTTTTCTTACTGTGACATGGCATCTTTACTAGTCATAAAGGGTAAAATCCAACATGATAAGTATTATCTATTGAGTAGATGGGCTTAAATTGGTGATAACAGTCTATATATATATATATAAAGGCTGTGGCCACTGGCAATCGCCTGCGGCCATGGCCAGTGGGCTGCAAGTGTTTTACAATATGCAGTGTTCACGGCCAAAGGCTGTGCCACTTCACCCATGACCAGTGGGCTGCATACAGTGGGCACAGCCGAAGGACAGTGGGTTGCAAGTGTTTTTAAAATATACAGTGGGCATGGCTGAAGGCATGTTAGTGTTTCTTTTTTAAATACAAAGGACATGGCTAGCAGTTGCTAGTGTTCTAAATTTACAGTGGGCACGGCCGAAGGCTATGGCTAGTGGTCTGGTAGTGTTCTAAAATATACATCGGCCACAGCCGAAGGCCGTGGCCACTGGCCATGGCCGGAGGGCATAGCTAGTGGTGTAATCATGTTTTAGAAAATACAGTAGGCACGGCTGAAGGCCATGGCCAGTGCCACAGAAATAATTATGGTGTAACAAAAGGTCTGGTAGTGTTCTAAAATATACAGTGGCCACGGATGAATGCTGTGCCCACTGGCCATGGCCGAAGGCTATGGCTAGTGGTCTGGTAGTGTTCTAAAATATACAGTGGCCTTGGCCAAAGGTTGTGGCCACTGGCTATGGCCGAAGACCATAGCTAGTGAAGTAATAGTGTTTTATAAAATACAGAGGGCACGGCCGAAGGCCGTTGCAGGTGGTCTGGTGGTGTTCTAACATATACAGTGGGAAGGGGACGAAGGCTGGGGCCACTGGCCATGGCCGAAAGTCATGGCCAGTGGGGTGGAAAAAAACAATGGTGTAACAAAAGGTCTGGTAGTGTTCTTAAACAGGCTAGACTGGCCTACATTGGCCTACGTTGGTGCAACTGTCTGGATATATATTTTAAATTAGTTCAGTTAAATTCACCTTTTTAAAGTTCACTTCCCAAAGTTTCAGTCACGTTGGGAAATAATGCACACCGAGTTCGCTGGTCTTATTAAAGTTGCAAGCATTTTATAGTTCGTTATTCAGTGGCATCTTTGTATTTACACTTAACTATTTTGTAGTAGTAACACATTTGAAAGCTGCTTGCAATGTACATTTTCCTTCACTTTAGGAATTAGTACACAATGTATTAAGTTATATGGAAAGCGCTTTATGTCTCTTATTTTCTTCATAAGAAAAGCTTTCCTTCAGTGCGGTTCTCAGAATGGTGTAGATTTATGATTTAAATATCCTCTTCCCTTCGGCACTTCCTTAATGAGTGAAGGTTGTAAGGTAAATAACTTTGTTGTTCTTATTCAATGTGTCATGCATTGTTATCTTGGCTTTATAAGTGCCTTCAGATGTGTGCAGCGATCAGAGACCTTCAAAAACATCACCTGCATGTGACCACTCCGTAACAAAGTATTTGCTCTGCTTTATGAGTTCACAAGTCTTAATGTTCACCGTTTCATAAAGATTCTAATTAGAGATCTTCAAAAAAAATGCCTTTCATTAATGCGAAAACTCCAATACAAAATATCCTTAGGCTTAGCTTCAAACACTCGCATATTGGGTTTCTTTTTGTCTAGAACTGACCGGTTGCTTTGATGCGAGTTCTAGCCGTGCAGATCTTCCGGCCTTTGAGTCTTTGTATCAGGACTCCACCTCCTGCCCCTCAGGCACTCCTGGGCCGGCTTCTGACCCCAGGAGAATGATCACCTTGAGCAATAGAAAAGTGGGCAGCCTCCCAGCACGGCTCCCCTTTAACGCTTCCTTCAATTCCACAGAGCCCCAGTTCCCGGGCCACTCTTCCATGAATCATAAGTGTGATGCACACAAACAGATCCTCTCTGTTTCTCTTGGCCTCTCTGCTGCTGCAAATTCACTGCCACAGCTCCTGTCACCATTCCCTCCTTCATACTCATTTGGTGGGGCTTTTTATACACCTTCAGCCCTTTAACAGGTTGCAGGTGCGAGTTCACAATTACCCCTGCCTGACCATCATTAACAGGACATGCCTGACCTCTACTGTTCTCAGCAAGTCTCTTCTTTGTCCCAATATCTTAATGGTGAAAGCAACTAGCCTTCACTGTTCCAAGTTGCCTCTTCCTCATCTCAGTACTTTTGGTGTTCGTGTATGAAGAGTTGGTTTGTAATACCGCAGGAAGATGGGGAATCGGTTGGTTTGGTCATTCTTAGTAAAAAAAAAGGGGGTCCCTTGTCTCTCCCATCTTATATTTAACCCTTTTTGTTCTCTTTCTGGTACGTCTTGACAGATGGTATTTTACACCTTTCTCTTGGTCAAGGGGACAGGTATAGCAATACCCCACTACTACCCTTGGAATAGAGGATTCTTCTGGGAAAGGGGATGGGGAATGCAGCATCTTGTTTAAGTATATTTCCTTCCCTATCTCCAATGACCCTCTAACCAGGTGATCCTCCCTCGCTTGTCCCCCCCAGGGTTAGGATCGAAATGCGATGGCCTTTCCCTAGCCACCTGTACAGAGGATCCAGGGGTGTAGAAGTGAGAATACCCCCAGGTTTCTCACAGCACCAAGGGAAAATCCAGCATGATGAGTGTTATTACATGGCTAGACTGGCCTAAATTCGCACAGCCATTCTGGATATATTTTCCTACTATGGCATAACATTATTCTGACTGATATGAAGGATAAAGGCAGCATAATGAGGGCTCTTATGTGGATAGACTGGCCTACATTGGCGCATCCAGTCTGGATATATTTTTAACTGTGGCATGACATCTTTGACTGAGCATAAAGAGTGAAGCTAGCATGATGAGCATTATTACATGGATAGATGGGCTTACATTGGTGCAGCTAGTCTTGATTTTTTTTTTATTGTGGCATGGAATTTTTGTACTAGGAAAGCCAAAAGGAGTATGTTCCTATATGGTAATTCTGGCATATATTGGTGCAGTCTGCATTAACATGCATGGGCGGAGTCAGCATGAAAATGGTTTTTATACTGAATCAGTGACTTGATTCTATGTGTTAAGTACACAACTGACTGCAAACTGTGTGGATTTGTACCCAATTTTTCACAGAAAGTCTTCTTTTAAATGCACCAATTCAACCTATTATTTTAGAAATGTTCTCAGGGGAGAACCCTCAAGAACTATCTCTTGGTTGTTTCGGACTCCCTCACTGCTCTCAGTCGCTCCCATATATTCCTGTAAAACATTTATGTCCCACCGATAAAATAATTTACCAGCTGCCACTGATTGGTGGATCGAGTATCAATGTAAAAGAAAGACCCAACCTTTCAAGACATAGTGCCCAAACGTCATCCCTTGATAGCACGAATTCAGTACCTGTATCTCCTTACCCTTTAAGCTCCCTGTCATGAGACCTGAAGGGAACCATGTAGGCAGCCCGATACAGCAACCTTCCACTATTCCTGCCCTTTTTCTGGAATGGGTACTGGCTGACATATTCTGCCAGGCATTCAGTTCAGCTGTTCGTGCTCCGCATGGGCTGAGGATAGGCGATTTCATTGGGTATGGGTAAAATCAGTATCATTTGAGGAAAATTAGTTCTGGACTAGAAACCATATTCTTTATTACAAGGAGATAGGTTCCTTAATTGATCCCTGGTTACCACTGTTCTTCCCATGCTCAACTCACAGGAACTCATACAAGCTATCTATCACCTCTATTTCTTTCTTTGCCTCTACCCACATCCTTTCTGTTGACCTGGGTAGACATGAACAGCCCTCACACAGAACTACTGCAATAGGTGTTACTTCTCCTCAAAAGTTTTCCAGCGCTGGATTCGGGTCTTCTCAAGCCCAAACACTATTTATGTGTGCCCTAGTCCAGGAACGGAGCTTTCCATTGTCTCTTTTGTGGAGTTGCAGAAAACACACAATCAGACCTTGATTAGTTCTTCCTAAACACTCAGCAAAAATATCGAGACAATGGTGTGCTCCCAACACTTGAAACCAATTTTGAGTGGTATAAAGCCAAGCAACTCTTGTGAGTTGTCAGCCAGTACAATACCATCGGTAAGAAACACATCACCCTGTGTCCATTCATCGCAAGTTTACCTGCACAGGCTGAATGCTCCCTTGCATCTCTCTCTGTCTCTCTGCCTCTCCCCCTCTCTTTCACTATTTGTATAGTCTGCATGGCAATGGAAATGCATGTATTTGAAGATGAGCCTTTATTAACACGTGAAAGATCTTGGTCCGAGAGTCTGAGATCATATGGTGAACTGCTTCATCTACAACATGGCGGACGAGCAACTCTCACCCCAATCCTCTGCTTTGTAACAATATAAGATACTTTGTACCTGTTTCTGTTTTAAGTACTTCTATCCAGCCATTTGTTTTAGCAGTAATGCCTGGGCCATGTCTCCACCATCCCTGCTATTTGTCACTAGGTTTGTCCGGCGCAGAGTACATCTCCTGAGGTTATGCCACAGGGGCCACCACGCCTCCAGTTTATAGAGGAAGAATAGCAGCCTGTGAATTCCTGGAAATGTTTCCTCTGGCTAGAACACAAAAGAACATGTCCACCAGCCTCCAGAAACTTCCTGATTTGTCTCAATGATTACACACCCTATCAATTCCAGTCAATGGGCCTCATTACAACTCAGGCGTTAAGGGTTAACGCCACCGTTAACCCTTAACGCCTGATTCTGATTTTAACGCCTGCTTTTAGCAGGCGTTAAAATCCATGGCGCTAACCTGCCATGGTGCTAATTACGCCGCCGTAATTTACGGCGGCGTAATTAGCGCCTTCCCCACTCCCATTATGCCCTATGGGGCAAAAATGGGAATGGGGAAGGGAAAATGGGAAATGGGGATTTACGGCCCCACTCACCTTGGAATGGGGCGGTAAATCCGCCATCCACAATGGTGTAAACGGAGTTTACACCATGGTGGTAAAGTTGGTGCACTTAGCACCAAGGTTGTAATGAGGCCCAATGATGCCTCTCCCCAACTACTGTCTTGGGGAGTCGATAACCTCGTGAGTACCCCCATATCAAAATCAGTCGCCCCAACACATGTCACAAGGTCTGTGATCCAAATGGGGAACAAAAAAGGAAAGGGCACGTCTTTGGGTCATTCCCCCACCCGATGAAACCCGCAAGAACTGTAATAACACTATCTCATCGTGGGGATGGCATGGCTCTTTATCAATAAACAGCATTTCCTTTGATGGACACCAGCATTCATTCATTTATCAGATGAAATTGAACTTTCATTGCGACAGAAGTGTTGCACTAATATGTGTAACCAACCACCTCGTCCAATATTTGCACATAGAACCAGTGGTTTTGGGTGGCAGGAGGGTCCGTTGTGGTGCAGACCTTTCGTTTATAGAATGATCTTCTTGCAACTTCATTTGATGTTGCTGACCATGTTGATCTCAGAAGGTCCTTGAATACTGACACATAACTATTCCAAAGAGCATATATCTTGGAGGGCAGGCCCCACCGTACCATCTAACAGACCGCTGTAGACGACATTGCCGTCCAAAGGCATCGTTATATTAATAGGTGCTCAGAAGCAGCATTTTGGATACATATATAGCAGGTACCAAACACTTCCGTACTTCATAATATCTTGTTACCTTAGCAACTCAGCCTAGGGAAACTACAATAGTTGCCATTGTCATTCAGAGTCTCGTCTGATCGCAAAAGGCAGAGGCTTATACCAGTGAAAACAGCAAATCGACCTGCCAGCCTTCCTATTAATGTTCCTGTCCCCAATAATGATCAGCCACGTGTGTGTTCAATACCCAGTTTTGTATTGTCTCGCACATAACTCAAAATTGCATTTTCCAGGTTAATGCATTAGCATAAAAGGTCTATTTTCTGCGATACAGCATTTACCCAACCAATCAGTTTAAGTTTATCCAGCAATAAATGCATTTCATAAAACGTTTACACTGCAATATACATTATACACTCAACACCAATTTACAATAGCATTCTAAGATACATTATAATTAACATTTTAAAATAAGCTAAAATGTATGCACTAACCATCATTTGCTGCAGATCTTTTCTCATTATAATTATTACCATTTACTGTGGTGCAAAGGTACAAAAAGGACCTGTAAGGCCTCATTTACAGAACAAAGTCCTAGCTGTTGAAATAACGTTTAAAATCGTTTCAGCAGAGGTCAGCAGGGAATAGGCAAGATCACGTGTGACACGGTTTCATGGGCCAGGTGGATGTTGTTCTCCAGTCCTGGAAATCAATCAATCACTCAATCAATGAATCATCATCCTAGGGGCTCGTTCCCCATTTGTAAGTGACTATTGCAATCTTAAGTCAAACCAGCCTCAAATATAAATACAAGTGCCTCGCCTTGAGTGTCAAACCCGATCCCAGATACACATCTCTTCCTGGCTGCTATGCTCCCACTGTATAGATATGTACCTTAGCAAAGTCCCACCAAGGCTTGCAGCCATGCAGAAGTGGGGAAAGATATCTAACTAAATTAGAAAAGTTGAAGGCAAACGTTATTTAGAAACATTGTGATTTCTGCCACCTGTTTACTAATTGAATACTTAAAATTGAAATGTAACATCTCGGGATGTAAAACAGTGTTTCCGCAAAAGAGACTTGCACTACGGAAAAAACGTAGTGAAGCAGCACACGATTCCCTATTGAACCAACTGGGACAGGCCCATTGTCGCCTTCATTTTCGAGTAAAAGCTAGCATAAAAGTATGGACAGTGAATTAAGAAACTCAAACTGCAATTAAAAAACAGCTGAAATAAAGGTATTTAGGCTACGGGAGAAAGAGCAAAATGTAGTACATATAGCCAGCAAATCTAATAGCAGTCAATTTTTAGAACTTTTTTGAGAAGAAGTGAAATGCCAGCTTATCCCCACAGCTTCACAAGGTGAAGATAAATGGCCATTCAATTTAACACGATGCCGACAATGGAGACCATGGGTGGACAAATTGGTATTCCAAGGCAAGGCAAAAAAGGTTCTGTTGCATAGGTGGTGAACTGAAACTAGAAACTATAAAACATATTTTAATGGAGTGTGAGAGCTTAGAGTAGCTGAGGCAACAATACCTTTGTAAATATAGCAATGATAGAAGAGGTTATTATAGACAAACGTGGAATCATTTTCTTCAAGGAAATTATCTTAACCTGATCTATTATATTGTAGAATTGAATATTGACATATTTTTAAGATAATTGAAGATTTGTATATTTGGTAATGAGTTGGTATTTTATATTTAATTTTATTATTCTTTTCAGTGTATTTGTGATGGATAGATTTCTTGATTTGCTACATTTATAGCGGTCATATCTATGCTAAATATTTCAGAGAATTTGAATCACCGGCCGTCCCTTCAGACGACTGTATTAAATACCAAATCTGGTGCACAAAAATTCAAGATGCCTTGGCTAATAAAATTACGTTGCTCCAAAATAAAAGGATGGACAAAAAATGTAGCTTTCCCCCGCAAGAAAAACCCCCGACATAAACTCCTAACCTCCCTAAACCAACTCAGCGATTCAAATTCTCTCCAGTATCCTCCCAAGAGGTCAAACATATTATAGCCTCCCTCAAACCGTCAAATTGCTAGGTGATGCATGCCCAGCTACCATCATAAAGGAAGCAGCGAGCATACTCACCCCTTTCATCACCTCCCTAATTAATGCCTCCTTCCGGACTTGCACTGTACCTACTAATCTGATGAGCTTGTGGGTGCTCCCACTTCTAAAAAAGCCTTCTCTTGACCCCAATATACCTACTAATTCTAGACCCATTACAACAGTCCCATTCCTGTTAAAGATTATAGACAAAGCTGCCTATAATCGGATCCAAAACTATAGAGACAAATAAGCTACTCAGCCTCTGCCAATCTGGCTTTAGGCCATCACACGGCACAGAAAGAACCTTGATTAACCTCAAGATCCAGATAGACGATCTGAAAGATAAATATAGCTCAGCCCTCCTGCTTCTGCTGGACATGTCGGCTGCCTTTGATCTGGTCAATCACAAGCTTTTGTGAAACACCTTTCCACAGCAACTCACTTCTTAACAGATTAACAGAAGCAACTGCTTGGATTAACTCAATCTTAAACAACACGTTCATGAGAGTCTTCTCTGCATCAGCTGCAGCTGATCCGATCCCCATATCTTGTGATGTCCCACAGGGATTGTGCGTATCTCCTACCATGTATAATGCTTTCACCAAACCATTGTTTGATGATTTGGACCATCTGGGTGTCACCTACACGAATTATGCAGATGACACCCAGATCTTTATACCTCTGACAGGTGACTATGCTGAATACTTGGCACTTACAAACACAATCTATCACATTATTCAGGCCTGGATGGCCACACATGGTCTATGCCTGAATGATTTGAAAACTGAGTTGCTCCTCCTAACCACCCCTTCTAATATTATCAAACTGGGTAATCAATACTGTTCCTATAACATTTATGGAAATAATATCAAGGTCGCCAACGAGGTAAACACGTTAGGCTTTTACCTAGACTCCTCTCTGAATATGTGCAAACAGGTTAGTGCTACATCCTCAGCAACAACATACACCTGCAAGCTAATCCGTGCTTGCAAACCCTTCCTCTGCCCAAAAAGTTGTATTACTCTAGCCAGAGCCTTAGTACTATTCACAATTGATTATTGTAATGTATTATATTTAGGGGAAAATAAACAGATCATTAAGAAACTACAGATCCTGCAGAACAATGCACTAAGAACAGCCCTGAGTATTCCATGTAGTCAACATATCTCTTCAACCAGCCGTGACTACAAATGGCTCTCTATCAAAGAAATAATCCAACTTAAAACAGCATCCTTAACTCATAAATGCCTCAATAACTCAGCTCCCAGTACCTTATAGACCAATCTTCAAAAACCCACTGTGCCCGACTCACTAGATCCTCCAATTCAGGCTGTTTACAGATACCTAGATACAAATTGAAAAAAGCAGGCGGTAGTAGTTTCCCAGTCCTGGCACCCCAACTCTGGAATTCACTACCCACAACACTTAGATCTGACCAGTCCTTTCATAAATTCAGGAACAACATGAAGAATTGGATCTTATCCAACGATGCTACCTACTAGTCCTATCTGCCCTCATTAATTACACTCTTTATTATTCTTACCGCTCTACCTAGATCGACGATGTACAACAAGTCTTTGCTTCCAGCCTCACATGTACATAACCTTTATTGTAAATAATATTAATGTATCCTATGTATATATGACTTTATGTTTTCTTGTACTGCCTGCTGTATATACTCTTTGTGTAACTATGAAACTGCATATCCTTGTAACGCGCCCAGATACCTCAGGGTGAGGCGCGCAATATAAATATTAAACAATACAACAACAATACAAATAAAACAAATTAAAAAATATAAAAATAATTGATTTGTCAGAAGAGGTAAAGAGCGTCCCAGTACCGGTTGGAGTATAGCACAGTTTTGTGGCCAGTCAAAATACGTGTTGCTTGCACAGAAAAAAAATCGTGGAGTTAAGCGAGTATATCCAGACCTGCACCAAAATTCATCATATTTTAGTAGCCCCAAAAATACTTGTTGCTTTTGCAGGAATACTTATAATTTTTTGGACGCAGAAGAATTAATTCAGTGGATGTAATTGTTACATGATCTTGTGGCTATGGATGTAGGTAGCTATTCTGAGTGCCAACTTGTCCAGAGTACATAGCAGTTCCAGGTGGATGAAGGCATGCATAGGTAGCTCCGACACTGTCTCTATGGTAGATGGACGAAAGGAGTTACAGTTTCCCTCTGCTGCCATACGTGGAGAAACACGTGTGAGGGTGGGGGGAGAAACAAGTGTAGAGGTGACCACCACTAACATTCACTGATGATGAGTCTGAGGATAATGATGATGTTGAAAGCCAAGGTAAAGGTGGGGGTCTATCTAAGTCCAGGCTGCAATACATGGTTTGGGAGGCCAGTGATACAGAGGAGATGTACACTTTTATGGAACCAGGAGATAAAGATAAACATCTACTCTGCCACCTGTGCAGTGTCTTCAAATAAAGTGTAAAATGTCAGTTTGCATCAGCCACAGCACCGTATTGACCGCTGCCACAAGCACCTTCAGAAGAGAATAGGAGTTCACATCTTGCTCTGGTAAGAAAGTTCAAATTGGGGTCGTTTTATTAATATAGTACAAAGAATGACAGCATCTCACCACCTGCACTATGTGTAATAGAAATGTGTGCCGGGGAAGGTTTGGGACTAAGTTGGGAACCATGTTGTTGAGGTGCAATATCATGCACACCATGCACAGCACTGCCATGAACCTATAAGGCCTTTTATGCAGCCATCTTACCAATAGCCAGTCACCACAGCACACAAGTCTGCACTGTCACCTAAAAAAGATGTTCTGCTCTGGTGCTATTGCTCCAGTGACTGACTTCAGTGTGGCGACACATCAGTTATACAAGCCACTAGCATTTTATCTTCTACTACTGTTCTGTTTAATCCTGATCCACTTTGCAACCATAGGAATGCACAGAGAACCGTCTTCCAACAGGACACACAGAAGTGGCATTTAAGTTCTCCCTGTGAAATGAGAGCTGAAATGTGAGCATGTTTTGACTATTCCGGTCCCTGTGATACTGGACCACAATAGCTTGAAACACACAATTTTCCAGAATAATTAGCTCTGGTGCACTTTCATGTTATGGGCATTAACGGCTTTATTGGCTTTCCCAAAATTGCAAACATCTAAACAAGTTGCTTTAGAAAAGATATAATCAGCCCCAGGCCATCAATGACCAGTGGGGACATTTTCAGATCTAACCGTGGGTGATGTTCAAAGTGTTTTACCAGACTGTATTGTGTGTAATATTATAATCTTCAATGTCGTACATGTGTGGCTTTAACTTTATTCAGCCTAGATAATGTTGACATTTAACTCAGTGGTGGCTTGATTCATTTTCCATATTTATCCAAATGTTGTCATTTTTTCTATCAATGACCATGACTGAAGATTTATGATTTAATAATGCAATGGTGCCAGTCCTACCTGGCAGCATGTTTCATGCTGCTGATTAAAACTGCAGATATGCACATTAAGGAGAGGTAGAATATAATATATTGCATTTCTGCCACCATGTCCTATGATGAGCTATCATTGGGTCAAGTAATTTCCTTCCAGTCTGGATTAGTTCACTACAGTGAACTCCTCCTTTCCAAATGTATTCCATTCCTTTGCCAACCTTGCAGAAAGTGGTGCAACTAAACAGCTTACATAGCTCATTGTCACCCTCTCACACATCTCTAGAGGGATGCCTATAACATGTGTGGACTATCCCTTTGACTCATAGTCTGGCAGCAGTTACAGTACCCACTCTTCCCATACCCTCTTGCTCAGTTCCCAAGCAGTCACCTACAAGAGCATGTGGAGATGCTGGAGCATGTGATAAATGTACCCCTCTGTACCCTCTTCTACTGCTGTAGGGTTCAGCTGCACCTGACTGATGGTCATCTGCCAACACAAGTAGAGCTTGCCAGCATGACACATCATTGGATCACTCAGTGACTGCTCGAATAGTAGCACACCCAGAAGCTTCAGTGATGGTGGCAGTGGGAAAGGGCTCTGCTGATGGATTTTGCCGTTTGAGCAGTAATCATGGAAAACAAAGGTTCTTTGCAAGCCCTCCCTGAATGCAGTTGCCAAGCTAAAGTGTGATGTAGAATAAGGCTCACTGGAAACTGATATGCCAGCATCAGGACTAGACAGAACATGCTTACATTTCATGTGCGTGTGCATTGCCCTTGTTCCCAAGGATCAACCCTTCTGAGGTACAACCAACTTTACCAGGGTCTTGGATAAGTAACGTATCGCAGTGCCTTCCTGCCACTTCACTGCCTTCCACTTGGGCAATTGAAAGTGGACACAGTCGACTCTGAGGTGGGCATTTTCTGGGCCCATTTTCCAGGTGTCACCTATGCTACCTGAAACTCAAGAACAGATGCCTCTGCACCATTGCACCCTCTGAAAGATCAGGGAAAGATGCAGACCCTACAGTCTCTACCTCCGTTGGGTACATCAGATAATGGACCATCTCTGTCTCCTCCATCTGTTGTTCTTCCGTCTCCTCTAGCACACTCGTGCAGCCTCTCCTAGTCTGCCTGCTGCACCATAGCCCTGCGTTACCACCATCTGTTCTCCAACTCCAAAGTTGATGAAGGCATTGTCCTTACAACTCTAGTGTAGCAACAACTACCAGACACTCCTCCTGAACTAAGTCAACTATTGCTGCCCAGTCCTCCCGACTTTTACTTCCTCTTTACCGCCATTTGCCCAGCATCCTACACATGCCCCTCCGCCTTCTCCTCCTGGGGCAGTGGCAAATCCTTCATAGTAAGCTGTGCTTCCTCTTGCACCTCTTCCATTGTGGCTGTGGTAAACCCTGCATAGCCAGCCCCCTCTACATCCTGAGCTGCCCCCAATGACTCTCCCACCTCAGGCAACACCTGCTGTGCCTGAGGGTGCCTGGCATCTGCAGGACCCACAACCAAAGTAGGCATACCATTTACCTCTTGGACCACCACCCCCAATTAGGCGATCCGTTTCTTAATTTTCTCTGGTTTCTGATAATTGATATTTGTCAGATTATTTCATATTCCTATCCGACTGCTGCTCCTACTGGCCCTTACCTGCTCCTTTTGATTAAATGAACTTTTCCCCTTCCTCCTCATTGCTTAGCAGTTCTCTTCAATTCTTCATCTTCAGGTATCCTTCCTGACATCTTCAAAAAGGTTGCTGTCATTCCTCTTACTAAAAAGCTTTCTCTTGACCCATCCTATCTTTCCAACTATTGTTCTATCACACTTCTTCCTCATCTGTCAACAGTCTTAGAAAGAATTGGCCATCTTGAAATTTCCTTTTATCTTCTTTTCAGTCTGGATTTCATCCAGGAGTTTCTACTGAGACTACTCTTTTGACTGTTTCCAATATTCTTCACCAGGATCATCATCGGAAGCTGTCTTCTATTGTCATTTTATTGGATCTGAGTGCTACTTTCGAACCTGTTGCTCATTCACTTATGATTCACACATTATCCTCTTTTGGTATTTCTGGCTTAGCCCTCGGTTGGTTCTATTCTTATCTCATGGTTTGTTCCTTTTCAGTTTCTTGGAATGATTCTTTAGCTTCTGTGTCCTGTCCTTTTGGGGTTCCTCAAGGATCAGTAATGGGTCTACTGCTCTTTAAACAACTCCTTTGGCTGCTGTGATCAGCCAGTTTGAGTTTCACGTTTATTTATATGCCGACACCCTCATTTTCTATCAACAGCTTTTATCTTGGTTTTCCTTTGTCAATTCTTGGATGTTGGCTCACTTTCCTAAACCTAACCCTAAAAAGACAGGCATTTTTTTTTTGCCTGCGTCCACCCTGGTACACCCCTTTGTATGTTTCTCTTTCTCCTCTTTCTGATCACATATCCTTGCTTTTTTTTTTGATACTTCTCTTCCTTTTTACGAGATTTTCTTTCCTGTTGTACACACCTGTCATGTTTGGCAGTTCAATATTTGTAAAATTCATTATCTTCTGACCTTCTCCTACATTAAACTGTTGATTCAAACTCTATTTGCTTTGCTGCTGTTCACTGTGTGGTGGATTACCAAATTATGCACTTATTCCTTTTCGTTCTATTTAAGCAATAAACCCAGAGCTGGGCGGCCATTACCACGTTAGGTAATGCCTTGGGCCATAGTTACAAGCCAGAGCGAAGCAAAGGTCATAACGAAGCCCGTTATACTGGGATACTAATAGTGTTAAAGTTGTGAAACGACAGATTTGTCATTTGGCAAATAAAAAAAAAAGAAAAGATGGTTGCCATGGGTTGGGGAGAAGGGACTTCGCATAGTTCCCTTTCCCTTTCCATGGCAGCCATTCGAACGTCAGAGCTGAACCGGGAACACTACTGCTCCCGGTGCCAACAACGAACAAGGAGGCGGAAGGTAAGTGGGGAAGCAGTGGGGGGGCCGAAACATGTGGAAAAGGGTGGTGGGATTGGGTTATGGACCACAAGGAAGCAGGGGAATGTTTTAAAAAAATAATTAAGCCTCTTGCATTTTCAGTCTTATTTAGCTATGTTTGTAGTACATCATTGCATTTTTGCATTGACGTTTATTTTGTACTGTATTTTTTTACCTCATTGTAAAGCTCATCGGGTAAAAGTGCTTTAAAAAAACAATAAAATAAACAAACAAGTAAATAAATAAATAAAAATCCTTATTCCTGCAAAGTGACCACATCTTCCTCCTCCATCTATCTTCCCACAGGATTCTGGGACACAGACAAATGGTATTAAGAAACAGGCATTGCTTTTTCAGGTGACAGAGAGGAGAACAAAAACAAGGAAAAGGATTGGGAACATTGTTGTGTTTCCTTTTTAGTTTTGATGAGGATTTGGAAGGGTAAAAAATGAAAAATGACAAAAGGACCCTAATAAACACACAAATAGACCAAATGGGAGACATATGGATAAAAAAGCACTAAAAACCAACACATTGGCAAAAATGATTCCCGCACATCTCCAAAATCTACCAGATCCCATCTAAAACACAAGTTGTGAGTGTACTCTGCATAATTCTGCTCTTACAGTCGAACAAAACCCACAAAGAGAAACTGACAGTGAGAGTCTAGGTGACTTTGATTTATTTTCCTAGCCGAACGTCACCCAACTGAACCCTGCAAGATGGGTTCTGGCACTTTATTTGTTGATCCTATAGGAACACCAAATCCAGAGGTCTGAGTTCAACTCAAGCTACAAGCAAGGATGCATGTAGCCTAACCTTCGTGCCTATTTCACTCAGTAAGAACAGCGAGGTCCCTTCTATTCATGTTCTCTGGGAATCCAACATATAGTGTAAGTCTAAACAAGCAAACCATTCTCTCAGGTGAGTACACCAGGGGAAACGACAGGAGTTGTGGAGAGCCGTGAGCTTTCATATATATTCCTGGTGGGTTCTTCTAAATAGTCAATGCTTTCCTTGATCAATTTTCAGTCTAAGGGGAGCACTGGTGTACATGCCCCTATACAAAGTAAAGCCCTCAAAAAATCTTTCTATGCCACCAGCAAATTTTAATAATTAAAAGCCCCATAGCTGCGCTCCACATAAGGCAGAAGAAATTGCATTTGCATCAAACGCCTCCAGTGAAGCATCCACTGAATCTGAGCCAATGCATGCATTACACCAGAGAATGGCGCCGGCTACATGTGCCATTACAAGCAAGCTTTCCTGCATTGTATCTGTCCATAATCCAGAGGCTGAAACCCAGATCCCTCTGCTGAAACCCTGGCCCCCGAACAGTGCACAGAGAGATCACCAATCTGTCACAACCCTATGCTTGTATAAGGTCAGACTTTAGCTGGGCACAGGAGACATAGATTCAACCGTCTCCCCATCTTACATTCTCACAGTGTGTTCTCCATTCTCAATGACATAGGACATTTTGATTTTCAAGTTGTTGGTGATATGCAAAAATGATGAACCTACATCTCATGTCACTGAGTACAGTTTCCTTTATATAGTGAATTTTCAACTATGTATGTTTTTTCATGAATGGACATCATGGATTGTTATGAAAAGAAACAACTGGAATTTTTTGCAATATAAAGTTTATTAAAAAAAGCTCATAATAGAACGTTACATGATAAATTAAAATTAATTTTACATATATTTTTGAGTCATGTGTTTAGCATCAGCAAGCATGTTGCTTTTCTTAATGGTTGCCCAGAATGATATGTGTTCCCATTAGGGTCTAAATACCAGTGTACACTGAATTCTCCCTGTACACCTCCTAGATTTATAGAGGGGAGGACAACCCCCTTGTTACATCTTCTCCAGCCCTCCAGTCCTTCCCGCTCCAGGGCAGCCTCTTTTTGTTCAACTGTGACAGTCTGTGGCCTGTCACAAACATGTGGAGCCTGAGCAAGCTGGGTGAATTCATCCATAGATCGCCTATGTTGGCTTTTAGAAAGGTGATCAGGTAAGTGTTCTGTATGCATCTCTCAAGGTTGAACATGTATGTTGATGCGGCTGTGAAGAAACAGCAGTCTTGGTGGCAACCAGTGGGAGGGTTAACCTATTTGCAGAGCACAGTACCGGAAGGTGTTCAGGTGGGAACCAGCTGAAAAAAGCAGAAGGTGTTCATTGAGTGCAGAGCGCAGCAATGGGAGGTTGTTCACCGAGGAGAGCTGCGCAGATCAGAAGGTCTCACTCCTGGTGCAGAGCACAGCAGCAGCAGGAAGCAATGCGAGCTGGAGTACAGCACAACACCATGTTCGACTATGGTGTAGGATGCACTTCACAAGGGATTCATCCTGCAGTAAATTGACATTTACAGCTGGTCCCCACAAAGCGCCTGCCCCCAAGAGCTGATGGCGCTTATCTATGTTATACCAATCATCGACCGCCTTAAGTGCATTTGTGCACATTCGCATTGGAGCACCCCAATAACTAAATTGCATGTACGTTTGCTAGCAGCTATGTGGGGGTGGGAAGGCTTGCTCTTATTGCAAGTTACTTTCCCCTTCACTCCCATGGGTCACAGTCTCCCTGTTTCCAGCATGTTGGCGCTGCATTTAACCATCAGAGTCAAAACTGAAAAGGATTCGCACTGTACACTATTTTGTAAGCAGGGAGTTCATCAGAAGTTCATTTGATCTGTTTACTGAGCTTATCTTAGTTGACATGAGATAAGAAAAGGGTAGGAAATCAGCTTGGTGCAAAGGTGGTGTGTTGTGGTCTAACAGTGTCATTCTTAGGCTACTGCAAATACCAGAACCCCTCAGAATGATCACGTCGCCTATCTGGAGTTTTGCAATTTTGCCACATGCGCCAGATCCAAGAAAAAAATGCTATTTACTCCAACAGCTACCACCACCGGACCTGGGTGCTAAGATTTTTTTTAGAGCTACTGTAACAGAAACAAAGAATTTGGCAATACCTAGACACCAGGAAGAAGAGATCGGTTATATTGCATATACCATTTCACAGAAAAAACAGATGCCTCACACCAGTTCAAAACTTGTCAACATCATCCTATTCCTTCCTGTGATGACCCATGCATGCCGTGATACTATTTCTATACTGCATTGGGAATGCTACAGAAACATTATGCTATTCATGCAACCCCCTGATCATCTTTTTTATTAACTTCATTTTCTAAAGACATTTAAAGACATTTAAATGACCAGACTGGAATAATGTCTGTAGTCTCTGAACACATGCAATGGTTAGTACAATGAAGCTAAAATGAAGCTCTTCCTTGGTGTACAACATGACAGTAAAGGCACCAAAGGGACGATTTGATGTAATCATTCAAGGGCCATCTTGAGCATGCAGATTTTTTCTTACTTTCTTTAGGTAGACCAATTTTAAAATGGTGCTTCTACTGCATGCTAATTTAGTGATTAAGTGAATAGGGAAACAATGAAAAGGGACGAGTTGACGTAATCACGGCTCTCATATTGACTATGTCACGTAGTAAATACTGTTTTTTAAATAATTTTATTGTTTAAAGCATAGACCTAGCTCACGAGCAGCGGAGTGCTCTACAGGGTGGGTACCCAGCATTTGGGCTGACATCTTTTACCAGTAGCGCAGTACTTTGATTTGATGTCTGTGCATCGATTGGGAGTAGTGCTTGGTCAGGTGTTGCTGAAAAAGCCATGGTTTGAGAGATTTGAGAAATTGGAGAATTGTGGGGCATTTCCCCCAATTGTGAGAGTATATGGCAGAGCGCAAGGCTAGTGAACCTGCTGTATTTTGCACACACTAAGTAATATGGCAATTGAGGTACATTTAAGTCTAAACTACTACAACCATTGTCTATATTTATCTGAAAGATTTAAGGCCTCATTTATAAGGTTGCCGGTATCCTGGTGGTAGATCCTCCAGGATACCGGCAAATGTTATTACTGTTTCCGGTACTTGGTCGGCGACATTTGCGCTGGATTACGAGTGCCAGAGTGACGTGGTTGATTCCCATTCATGGATCTCATAGTCCCATATAATGGCTTTTTTGCCGGTAGGGCACCTGCCTTACGTCCAGCTTTTAGCTGGAGGTAACACAGGTGCCCCACTGGCACACCTGTAGTTGGCCGGTCCAGTAAAGTGCTGGTATAAATTAATGCTGTCACTTTATTACCAGGCCGGCCGACTTATAATCAGGCCAAGTCTACTTTTGACCTTTTAGCCTCTTAGTGTGGTGTAATAATATGGTAAAAATTGTGTTGTTATAATTTTAGTTGATCTATGCCACACCCGTCGCTAGAGAAAATTAAATGTTTTAATTGTCCCTCTGCTGCTGGACAACACAAGAAAGAAAGATTGGCACTATATAGTATTGAGAAGACACATTTAAATCCCCCCATTTGCATGAAAGAAATAAACCATCAGGAAAGTAAGATCTAATAAATACTGTATAACGGATTTTAGGGCACAAGAAGTAAGAAACACCAAAGAAGAGGGTGGGGGCGGGGCAATAGTCATCTAGTGTAATTATTCATTACTCGAATACAATAGTTTTCAGTCATTTTCAATAGTTTGCAGCCATTTATTGCTAAATATGGCACACTTGACCAGATTATTAAGGCAAATGGGGGTAATTTTCAGCATGCATGCCACTATTACGTCTTTCACATACAACACTAGTAATACCTAATGAATTTAAAATGGAGCTTCTAGTACCTGGACGAAACCACGTGCTCTGTTTGTTTCCACATGAACAGGGAAGCAAACTGATTCCTACTTTCTTGCTATGATAGATTTAAAAGGAAATGCCTTAAACCTCGTCAAGAGATTAAAAATCAGAATAAGATGTGAAGAAACAACATTTGCAAAATTCTCTCTATTCTGGTATCGGGTACCACTGCTAGGAATATGTGAACATCACAATTGGATGCACCAAATGTGTGTACAGTTTCTAAATCCTTACGTCTCTACTCAAGTTGGGCCCTATCCTGTAGAGAGCTTTACTCTGCACTGCAGCAGTGCATACATCATATAAGGTAACTAGAAGTGAGCAACATATTCATTTTAATCACATAGAGAACACAATTCAGATTAACCGTGATATTTTGAGAACATAATCTCTAATAAGTAAAATCCTTATGAATATGTTTTCCCTTTCTCTTTGCCATTTCTTCTTTATGATTAGGATGCAACAAAAGAAAATTAAATCTCCTGATCCCGAGGATGGCAGTAACTTCCACCCATACCTTAAAGGTCAGTGTATTTCTCACAGTGAAGTTTATGCATTTTTTGCATCACATGGCAAAGTTGGCTCAAAGTCAGTCTCTGAGGATGATATAACAAAACATGCAATCTACTGGTACTGAGACAGGCTTCAGAATTACACACATGCCGAAGGGTATTGTAGTTTACATAAATGAACCTCACTATTTGAATGTCATCATTTCATGTTTTATGTCAACCTACTTGTCCTGTTGTCTATATGAAAATCTAATATCTGATGTGGTTTTGTGTGTACATATAGGGTCTAAGGGCCTAATTCATGGAAGGTTTAATGCAGTGCAAAGTGACTGCACTGCCAATAAACATGTTGAACCGGGTCTAATTCACAGATCGGTGCAAAGAGTATTTTTGCAGAGCAAAGTCACTGCAACATTTAGCCTGGTGCAAAGAGTACTTTTGCAGTGCAAAGTTACACTGCTCTGCAAAAATATACTTTGCACCGCTCTGTGAATTAGGCCCGGTCTATTGGAACCAATGGGCAATTTTCAGTGCATTTACAGTGCGGTAATACCGTGACGCTAATTGCACCAAAAATGTGCATATTTCAGCCGTGTTTACCCACAGCTCTGAGCTGGGGATAAACACGCCAGACTCGAGATTTGGCAGAGCAGTAAACGCAGCGATAACCCTGTTTCCGCCGTATTGAAGGGCTACCGCCCAACTCGTGATGGGGCCCTCTGTCTCTGTTTTCAAGACACATTCAGCAGTAGTCTAGATGTGAATACATTATTATTGCCCACCAGTAGTATAGGGGAAGCAATGGCTTCTAGGCACTATACTTAACTCTGCATTACTGCAGGTGCTGCACAGATCCATCCATAAAGGTTTCATAGGCAAAAAGCGAATTGCATAACTCCTTTGCCTCTTGGGGTAACATAGGCTGCACTCTTCAAGACATGTGTGAGCCAGTATGGAAGCCTCCAAACAATAAATACCAAATAAAAAGAATGTTCAAACAAAACTCTATAACCATAGGCACTTTTCGTAAAAAAGACAGACAAACTAATAAAAACACTAGCAATCTCTGGCCACAAAAACACAGATAATGCAGACCAGATAGTAATTGATTGTGTACTCTGGTATTAGCTGATAAGAGGACGAATGCAGGCAATAATGGAGAAAACAATGAAAGTCAAAATAATTACTTTTACATTCATTTTAAGGTAAGGCCAGGGTCCAAGGTACACTGCCCGGGGAGTAGGGGTTAGAACCTAGAAAAGCTGTGTTAGGGGCCTCTAGTGCTCTTAATCTTTCCATTTGTCTCTTTGCACGGTCTCTACATCATTTACACCAAAATCAGGTTTTGAGGGCCACAAACCTGACAGGTTTTCATAATATCTGTAAAGGATTCCAATCGGGCGTGACACGTAGCGCTTTTTTATTTTTATTTTGGGGAGGCGCTTCTACAGTGTTCCAACCACACAAAGTATCACTACCTTGAAGGTTAGCCTGCTGTGTTAAGATGTCACGGGTGAATGCACAATCCCAAATCCCGGACGAGCCTCCAAGCTGTTAAGGATTCGAATCGGGCTTCACACACCGGATCAGGACTCTTGCCCTTAGCCCAGGATGTAGTGCTCAATTAGAATACTTTTTCTTTATTTTCAAAGATTTCGAATTGAGCAGATACCCAACCCGTCTCACACCCCCTTTTACAAACACCCCGGGTCACAATGACCATGAACCAGGCCGGTTGGTGAGATTACAATATTTATTTATTTTGAATTCAAAGAAAATCCAACAAGGTTTATATTGGGCAGCAACCACCAATGGGGTGATCATTACAATGAAAACTACTGAAATACACTTGGTTAACCTTCTACAAGAACATATCCAAAGCACAAATGAATAGGAGTACTTTTTCAATTAGGATACATAGCACCCAAGTTGATATTTGCCCCTGCAATGTTCCCTCAAACCCCAATTAATCGGATTTTGAGTGGATAGAAAGGAGCAGCAAGGAATCAGGGATATGAGGCAGCAAACAGAATTAAAATTTGACCTTCCCTCACAAATAATGAATTATATGTGTGGTTAAATAATGAGGTACATATCTTTTATTACAGTATCAGGGATTTAATATCACTAGCAAATACAAAGCAAGGTATCAGCAAAGGGCATATGGAAGTGAGAGAGTGACTATAGCTGAATAATTGGATGAGATTTTCATGTTGAAAGAAATTCGGTTTTGGTAAAGTAAAGCAGTTAAAAAGAGAAAATCGGTTTGGAAAGAAAAAGGACAAGTTTCACTTACACTAGATTTAATGGCTAGAACAGAGTAATGCCACCCGTGAATGTAAAAGTTACGCTGCAGTTGTAACCCTTCACGCAGTGTAACCCTTTTCTTTAGGGAAAATTAATTTATTTAATCAAAATATTGCTAAGGAGTTACAAGATGGTGTGAATGATCGAATGGCGCTGACACTAGGAATTTCAGGATGGATGCACAGAGAATTCTAACAGTCTTAAACAGGTTACCAGGGTATGAATAGGATTACCAAAAGAGTAGGACAAATACAAAGGGTCAAGATGGGATAGGCTATGTGTTGATTTGGGAAGGGAAAAACTCACAGTCCACACTTGAGTTTGGGATCTGGGGCAGCCAACCAGGTTTTGGACCAGACGGTGGGCTCTCCTGGCAAATGGCAGCTGGGCAAGTCTGGTCACTGGAGGGCAAGGGTACAGCGGGTATGCAGGTAGTGTGCAAATAGCTGGTCTGGTCACAGGATGCTCCCAAAAGGGTATCACAGCTTTTCCCGCTTGTTGTTGGGATTTTTGTGGGGTTTCTGAATCAATGGCCTTGCTGGGATAGGGACAGCTATTCCTTGGCCTTGCTGGGATAGGGACAGCTATGCTTTGGCCTGACAGTAGAATCTGGAATCTTGCAAAGATGGATCTGGAATGTCTGGATACACAGGCACTGGAGATTCAGGAGACAGTGTGTCCTCTCCCTGTCAGCTCCCACCCTTTATATAAAAGCAGGTGACATCACCGGGTTTATTGTTGGGCAGAACTAAGCTAGACCTATGCCCAAGAACTGGATAGGCCAGCCTATGTTGGTTGCCTCCTCCATGAGGGGACTCAGTTTAGGGGGTTGTGTTTTATGAGGCGAAAAGCCATCCCACAGTCCTTTTTGCCAAAAATCAATCTTAACATAGATCACCCATTTGTACAGTTGTGTCATTTTGGCAAATTACATAGGCAGATTACATATTTCACACAGAGCATGGCAGCCCCACTCTCCAGTTTGTAGGACTTTGTTTCGTCCAGCTAATAGTTTTTCGTCATTTTCAATGAAATTACTTAACCTAAAATTCTATAACTTTATACATGTGTATATATTATCATAAGGCATGTGCATATTGAATTTCAATGTGGCATCATATACAATTTCCTCAGAATATCCAATTCTCTGCCATTTCTGTCCACAATATGCCAGTGACGCCTACCATGTCTTGTTTCAAAGCCACAAAAATTACATTTAAACTGTTACATTTTTACATTCCTGCGAAGTCCTGTTACAGAGATAAAAGTTTTTAAAAGTTTATTAATAAAATAGTCTTTTCAGACAAAAGGACACTTAGTGGACCAATTCCAAATACCAAAGTCCTTTGGCATTGCTGTTGCTAAGCACAAAACAGTTATAATGCAAGACAACCTCAAGCCACGTTAACCAGACCTAAACTGCTGTCAAAACGGTGACGCTTCCTGAGTGTGTCCACCATCTGTTTGCTGAGACTACATCGCTCTGTTCAGACACCTGGGCCACCAGCCGAGACAGAGGGTTAAAGCCATTCACCATCAATCAAGCCCCACTTCATCTAGCCATAGCAATGCATCTCATTGACAGCCATAATCCAAACAACAACAGGCTCTCCAGCCATCCCTGTTTAATTGATCCATGCTACATGTTTGGATTCTATTGAGCCAGTATGCCACGTCGAATCGCAACTGGATCCATTGGTAAACCACTTACAAGAGTGTCTAAATCAGGATTGTCCAACTCCAGCACAGGAAACATGTCAGATTTACAGGGTACCCCTTATTAACATTCTTGAGATGCATTTGCATACAATGATTCTACATACATGCAAATTATTTCTCATGACTAGTAATGAGGGATATTTGGGATACATTGACCCACTCAGCAGAATTCCCATCCAAAACCAAGATGCAGTTAACAGCAAAATGGCTGCGCTGGCTCCTTTGAGCACCACTGCCGTGCATCAAAATTGTGTTTTGCAGCTACAACGTTATGGCTGCACTGTCTTGTGAAGCACCTAGTGGGAAAGTTGGAACAGGGAGCACACTGAGAAAGGCCACCAGTGCATCTTCTTGTGTGCACTAAAGAAGCAAAGTGAAAAGCAACGCTGCTCTCCTGCTTGCCAAAATGTTCCCATTGGAAAGGGAATATTTTACATTGAAAAGGATGTTGCTTGACACTCTTTTCATCTGTTTAACATCAAACTGCTTTTATCAGTGAGACCCTGCAATGCCCATCCATATTCAGATTAGGCTCCAGCAGAAGAGAGCATTATCCCGGAATGACAGAATATGTCAGACCAGATCTGGGAAATCAACAGAAGCGGGAAAACGCTTGACTTTTGTGCTACAAAATGTCAAAATAAACCCTTCAAAACAAACCCTAGCTCTCTGCGCATAGGTCAATTTCAGTGGACCTTTGCCTTGGACATACTGCTGTGTGAGAGAAACTGACTAGAGCTGCAAAACAATATTGGGAATTCAGATGGAAGAGAAGAAATGAATTTGAGAGGGACATCCCAGCAGACTTCGCCATGTGTCATAATGTGCTTTTGCAAATAAGAAAAATACCTCTTTTAAAAGTGCAATGTCAAATAATGCCCTTTCCTTGCCTAGCAATGTAAAGGGGATTTTGCTGGGAAACATAAATGGGATGTTTTATTTCAACAGGCTTGCTTCTGATTCAGAACAAAAGAAAATAAAATAAAGAAATAAAAGTATTGGCTGGACTGGGAATTCAGCCCAAACAGGTTTCTGCCATGGCTCAAGGGTGCTGACAACAGGAGTGCCCTACCCCCAAGAGAAGCCACAGTAGATTCACCTCTGTGTTAATTATGCCCTTTGAAACTTTGAATGGACCAGGAGGCAGAATATCACACGCTCATCCGACTTCTGTCTATGCTCCAGGTTGACACAACAGATTCTGGGACACCTCCACAACTTTTACTGGGGAGCTTCAAAGCCAACTCCAGAGCAGCCTTGTAAGCTATGCCCTTATATTTTAGACAATTCTGGCCTTTTGCCAGTACCCTGAGGAAGTGGACCCTCCTCTGCTCTTCCCAGCTAGGGAAGGATGCTATGTGACTTGCAGGAACATTTCCCCCAAAACAAGGCAGTGGTTACCTTGGTACCAGTGGTCAGTATATGGCCGGCTTTCCTTTCAGCAATTAACCCTTTGTGTCCTGCAGAGGTGAAGAAGGAAAGGGGTTTGCACTCGTCTAGAGGTTTTGCCTTCACTCCATGGAAGGGGCTTTGAGCAGATTTAGCTTCAACAAGGTTCCAAGATGCGTTCTTCTTAAGGTTTCAAAGATGACTCAAAAGAATGAGGGCATCTTCCCCTTCTATAGTAAAGTCCTAACAGGGATTGATCATGTTAGAAGTCTTCTGGCAGGAGCTTTTTAAATATTCCATCCTTTGCAACGTCATACTCAAAAATCCACAGGAAGTTGGTGTTGCCTATAAAGAAGGAAGGCATAGTTTTTGAAAGATGGCTAAACCGTTCTTTTGTGTATTTCTTGGCTCCTGTCTACTCTGGAACGTCACTCATCCCTCTGTGAAACAGATCAAGCATCCTCTATATCCTTTCAGCCACTTACCTCAGTTCCATACAAGGGAAGTCAGTTCTCTCCACTTGGGAGTGGTGTCAGGATCAGCACTAGAACACAGTCAATTTCCGGGGAGCAATCTTCACCCGTTTGCTACAGATCCAATGGGCTGAATCATGAAAGAGCGATCCCTTATGTCTGCTTAACCATAGTGGAAAGCAATGTGAGGTGGATACAATGTATGAGCAAAACATTTTGTTTTGCCAATTATCTTAATTTCTGTATGTACCACTGTACCCATCTTTTGCAGGCTGAGGTGTGCCAATCAAGAACTAGTTCTAAATTGATCTAAGTGACTGGGGTTGCATTTTCTAAAACAAACCCATTCTGCTGAAACACAGTCTGGTGCTTTGCAATACTTTAATGCACCTTCCCTTCATAAAGGCTTTGCTGCTAAAAACTGCACTTTAAACATGGGTATTATCCTAAGGCCATCAGAGATTTTTCTGTATAGGTATGTGAAGGCTGGCTTAAGACTTCATGTGCACATTTCAAATGCAGTGCATGTCTCCATTATTTTATGTAGGTAGGTAAGCTAACAACTGCTGGCAAGTTAACTAAGTAATGCAGCGCAGAGAGTACACAGTAGTATCTTAGACAAGAATGCTAGTGATGCAGTTACGCAACCCATGGGATGGCAGGGCCATCCAGTTAGAAACCACTATAAAAGTGTGGCTGATCAGCAGACTTGACTTCCTTGGAAAATCCATTTACTGGAGCTTATGAAACTTAAAATGAATGTGGTCGGTTTCCCTAAAAGATGGGAATTCATCACACCAGGTCAACTTCCAGTCTAGCCAACAATGAATGTGTCCATCCCATCAATCCACCTAAGACGGCATCCTCCATCCCCTCCCCTTCAACTCACTCTCCCTGCATTTTCACCCACGTTTCAATTACAGAAACCAGTTGTGGCCATACCTACAAGCCAGACGGTTAAATATAGAACCTTGCCTAGTGTCAAGTGGGCATACTGCACAATTTCCGCAGTGTGTTTTCTCCATGAATTCTGATCACTCCTATAGGTTGAGATGGCAGATCATAACCAGATGAATGATATGTGTATTTATGAGCATATTTCTTAGATTCATAGAGGACTTGAAAGCAAATCTAGTTAAATGATAAAAAGAGACAGTTCCTGGATACCCCGCACTGGGTATATTTTGAGCAGTAATGAATGTCCGCACAGTTTTGTTGGTTAGGTGTAATTTATTTTACTGAGGACTTTTAGTCTGAGGTGGTGGTCTTCAGTTAATTAAATAAATTACACCTAACCACCAAAACTGTGTGGATATTCATAACTTCTGAAAATATACCCAGTGCGAGGTATCCAGGAACTGTCTCTTTTTACCAAACCAAGGAGGTGTGGGCTCCACCTCCAACTACCTGTGACCTTGCAGTATTACAAGCAACACCTCATCTAAAATCAGAGCGAAGCGCAGGAGTGGTCGTATCCTAGAGCCCACTCATCGTCTATAGTTAATTAATAGACCCAAAGATTAGTTCAACAGGATTTTTCACTAACTTTGATTGTGACTTGAAATTTGAGCAAAGTGTTTAATTAGTGAGCTCCACATTGTAAAGTAGTGATGCCGATGTAAAATATTTATCTAAATCGTGAATGTTTGTTTGTACACTGCAACTATCAAGTAGACACCTGCTTATCACCCCTTGAATAAAGCTAACAGAGTAGGAGTTCAGTACTGTTCGTCTTTTAAGCGCATTTCCTCCTTTGCAGATATTTGTGACAGTAAGTGCTGTGTGAGAAACCTGTAATAGGTTTTAAAATCTCGACTCCAGGAGATGAAGGGGCATGTTGTGGGCACATGGATAAGGCAGAGAACAAGCACACATGTACATGTGTGCGCATAAACACGCACAAATGCAATAATTCTAACCAGGGGTTTGCTAGGTCTGAAAAAGATCCAGGGCTACACTGGGGTCGGGACTGTCAGGAGTCAGGCCTAGCTAGCCTTTCGGGTATAGCCCCTGAGCTTCTATCTGGGGCTACAACCAAAAGACCCAGCGCTATAGGCCCCTGGGAGCTCCCCCCTAGCAGCGCAACTGATTCCAACTCAGCGATCTTCTGCTAGGTGCATTTAAGTAGCACAATTTATCTGGGTCTCCCATAGTGCATTGACACGTAAGATTTGGCATGAAGGCTCCATGCACATTTATTATGTCCATGTGTAGCCGGATGTATGTTCTTATGTTGTGTTATGTTACAGTTCATGTATCCTGCACCAGTCCCCAGCATAGTCTTCTAACAGCACTGATGCTTGTCTGAAAGCAACATTTTGAGCCCTCGCCAGGAGAGTCCAACCCTTAGTTTGCAATTGAAGAGGGGAGAGGAAGAGCAAAAGCGGTAAAAACAGACAAGTGAGATGGATGGGTGGAGAGGTGGAGTTCTTTTCTCCTATGGATTGCTGTAGTGTCAGTGTAAGACGCCTATGCCTGATCCACAAAATAGGCAAGAACGGCCAATGTTCTTCACATTAGGAGCAGTTTTTGGTAGGTTTTGAAAGTTGCTGTGATAACCTGAAAGAGCCATTTCTGTTATCTATAAAGGACTAATTATAGTCAGTTGCTGGATTTGTGATGAGCTTGAGACGTGTTCAAGCAAGCCCTTGAAAAATGTGCACTAGTTCGACAGAAAAGTGACACGGCCTCCTAGTAAGTCCCTAGAAGGAGAAGACTGGGAATGCCCAGACAGTGACGGCTGCTTTTCACTTAGGTAGGTTGAGTTTGTGAGATAGGCTTTTTTTTAGAAACCCTGAGTGAAAGGTATTCCTCAAGCCCAGTGGCCTTTCATCTGCAAGATTGATGCACTGTAGAAGTTTGCTTATGGAAAGAGAACTTATTTAGCTGGTCATCCTGGATCCACTTACCAGAAACAATCCATCTTCAAGGTGGATGGGTCGCTGCCTCTCTGCATATCACTAGAACCAAATCTCTTTCAAAATTGGAATAACTTGTGTTTTTATAGCTCTTACTGATGCAGTTTCATATTTTAATGACAGATTCTCTGTCCTTGTGCTGAATCAAAGAGTCCATTAATAACATCTTAAATAATTTGTCAATTGATTTATAGACTGTCTAATTTTTAAAATGGTAAAAGCATTTATAGGTTTTTCATTCTGATTGCGTACAGACCCAATCGTGTGTCCATAGTTTATGTTTGACGGTTGCTGGAGGAACAATTAGAAGGTCAATCGTAGTGTCCTGGCAGTTGATAGTCCCCAAACATCCCCATTCCTAAGAAGAGAGGCGTTTATCACTTTTATATTGTAAAGCATCTTTCAAAATCCGATATATGGAATTCCTTTCAGCCATCAAAAATTTCCTATAGAGTGCAAGTGATTTCCAATGCAACATCGTTTGCAGAGATAAAGGTCCCAATTCGTAACGGGTGATCTGAATGGGGACCCCTTTTGGAACACTCAAAAGCTTCTTAAAAAGTACCCCTTTTGGCATATTACAAATAGTATCAGGGGTACGCAAGGAGATTTCAGCACTGTAAGTTAAGGAGGGGACTACCTTCATTTTATAAAGCTGAAGGATAGGCATTTGGAAAAATCACCCACATCGTCAATTTGAAGCGGTCCCCTGGGCAGCCAGAGAAGCTGCTTTGTTTTGAAGCATGCTAACATTGGGAACATTTTGCACTTCCACTCTAACAAAGCCTAAGTAGACAAAGGAGTCCACCTTAACCAATTGAACCCTGTTCAGACGCCAAGTGTAAGTAACTTTCTCTTTGTTCTTGGGAGACTTTAACACCATCACATTCGACTTGGCTACGTTTACCGGTAAATCATTTTTAGTAGCGTAAAGCGGAAACATTTGCAGTTGACTTTGGAGAACTACTTCAGTTTGCTCAAGCAGGACCAAATAATCCACATATAATGACCAATTAACCTAATGCCCATTTATGCGCGCAGGGTAGGTTCTCGCTTCACGTAGGGTCTCACTAAGATCTAGTATGACGAGATTAAACAAGGCGGGAGAAAGGATACATCCTTGCTTTAGGCCTCTAAATGTTGGTATTCATTTGGATAGATTATCATTTTGATATGCAAAGAAGTGGCGCTATAAGTTATATTAAACTTTCTAGCAGATAGGAAGGACAACTCCATTTCTGGAGCTTGCTCCACAATAGATTAGGGTCGCTGTCAAAAGCAAGCGCAAAGTGTATAAAAGCGGAATATACCTTTGAACCCTCAATATGTGCCCTTTTCTTAAAAATGTTTAGAATAAACCTGTTAAGAGTAGTACCCAGGCCTCTTTGATGTATATCAAAGGTAAAGTTCTTTCTAGTCCAATCACTCAGTTAGGCTAGATCTAGCGAGGTGAGCATTTCTCTGGCACAATTAGTGCAATCGGGCAATCATTTTTGGTATTTGCCCAATCCCCCTTTTTAAATACCGGAACCACAATTGCTGATTTCCAAGAAGGTGGCATACACTTGTCTTTCACTGCTCGCTGAAAGATGGTATACAAGAACTATATCTAAAGCTCAGGGTATATTTTAAGGATCGAGTTATACAACCTGTCTGGGGCAGAGGCTTGAGAGTTATACATTTCTTTATAAGGTAATACGTCCTCTTTCTCAAAGGAAGTTCCTGCCCTAGAGTATGGCCAAAGGCAGTTAACTCGACCTCTCGCTAACTTTTAGGAAAGGCTTGTTCACAGTATGAAACCCAGGCAACCTTCAGGGACCGGTTAATCTTCAGGGCTAGCTGCAGAGTCTCGAGGCCCTTAATGAGCTTCCAGATGCCTGTGGTACGTTTAGCATTTATCGCCTCTAACATTTCCTCTGTATCCTTCTGAGCAAGAGCAGCCTTATTACCACGTAACCAATTTTTTTATTTTAATTTAAGACTCTTAATCTGAATGGTCTCTTAGTTGGTGTACCAGTATCCCTAATAGATATCCTAAGTAATCTTTTCCTTTGTTGGATTTTGCGATCAAAGGAATGTCTATCCTTATAAAACAGCGTAAGCGCATCCAAAACTTTCACATAAAATGAAGCTAAAATCAACACATAATTCACAGGTTTATTCTCGCTAGTGATATTGTCAATATTGCACATAGAGTTTAAGAGATAATTTTAATTCTCAACATTCTCCTCCTTCAACTGGAGTCAGTTTCTCCCAGAGTTTACTTCTAATTTAGAAGCATAACTTCCATTGGTGGCCTCAGCAGAGCCAAACGACTAAGGCATTTGGAGGAGCAAATGATCACTTTGAGAAGGGTACAATTTATAAGGTAGAAGTATAAAAAAAAAAATCATAAACAAATATATAGTGCATAGCATTTTGGGTACCTCTATCCCAAGTAACCTTTGTGGGAATATCTCCTGTCAAATAGCCATTAAGCATGTACAAGCCACGCGACTCCATAAGCATGCTCTAGGAGCGCCCCTGTTTAATCTAAACAGAGCACCCTTTATTATGGGAAATACATTGGTTGCTTAAACTGGAGAGGTAATGTTCACAGCACCACAAAGTAAAATCGTGTTTAAGAAGGGATCTACTAAGCACTCATCCAATAGTTCAGCAATACTATTAAAAAACATCAGAGGATATACTGTCAGGGCTCCAGTACACGTTCATTAATGCAAAACAACTGAGGGCCGCAAAATGAGCTGGTTCCCACGAAAGGTTAGAGGCCTGAATAAAGGGGTTTGTGGACTTCCAATTATGTAGGCCCCTACCATTGCGGACAGCAGTCAGAAGGCCTGAAGCTGGTCTCCCTTTGACACCCTTCACAACAGGGTTTAACAATAACGAGTAGCCATCCAACAAGGGAGGCGATAAGAGCCAGGTTTCTTGCAAAAGCAAAATATCGTACAGTCAGCTCCATGTTTGAAAAAGATGGGAAAATCCATGCATGTTCAATGAAGCAAACAAAAAGACCCTTGGATGTACCCTCAGAGACCAGTTATACTTTCTTTGAAGCTAACACACTCGCCAGCCATGACCAATTTTCCTCTGATGCATTTTAACAACAACTTGGTTGGGCTCTGCGACCTTTTGAGAATTCAGATTTGATCTCACACAAGTGACTTGGAGGGACGGGAAACTACATAGTCTATGCTCTCTCCCAGGGTCCTCATGTTCTGAATTCTGAGAAGCCATGAACTCAAATCTATTCACTTCAGTTAAGTCATGGCCCATCAGAAGCAATGAAGATGGGCCTCAATCAAAATGTGTCTTACTAGGCGATACTTAATATGCATTAACACTCGCTCAGAGGGTTATTGCTAGGTCTGGAAAAGATCAGGGGCTAAGCTAATGTCGGAACTGGCAGGATTTGGGGCTAACTACAGCCTGTTGGTTGCAGTCCCTGAGCTTCTATCCGGGGCTACAACCAAAAAACCTGGGTCTATAGCCCCATCACCCCCCCCCCCACCCCCTAGCAACGCCTCTGCTCGGTCCAAATGTTTATTGACACAAAACTCCACTTGATCAATGCCCCTTGATTCAATTGAGAGCAACAAAGGTATAGCATCAGACAGATTTAAATCATTACTTCCAGTTAAAATCATAAGGTCAGCTGAGAATGGAAGGCGCTCTAAAAGTAAACATCTGTATTGGTCTTGGGAGCGTTTTAAAGCAGGCCGCTGGATGCCCAAAGGATTAGTTAAAGGCAGAGATTTTAGCCCTACTATATTTCCTCTTTTTTCCAGGGTGTAGAAAGGGGAGGAAAGACCACCAAGACATTTTGTCAGTTCCCAGGTCGCCACTTTACTCGTAGAAAAAATCAGCTTGCAGAGGGAGCTTACATCAAGGGAACTTGGATTGCCTCAGAGTTCCGTTGCACTATGGGGCTGGAAACAGAGACCACACCCTCTCGGATTGGGCTACCATTGAGTGAACAGCTTGATATATTCAGAAGCTCTGCTGGAAGGTCTTGCTCTGCCCAATTGCTGGGCTCCACTCGATTACATTGGCTTGCTTTTGCAGGTGACGTCATCCTTTTTGACGCCACTTCGTATGGCCTTCAAAAGAAACTGGAGTCATTTTCAATGTTTGCAGGAGATCATAATTTAAGTCTGAATGTTGAGAAAACAAAGATGCTTATATTTGTGGCAGGGGAAAAAAAATCAAACATTTTACTTGGACAATAGAAAAGGTGCCAATTGAGATATGCACGACTATGGCCTTACTTAGGTTATACTGTGAGCAATCTGACATCCTTCAAACATTGGTCAGATACATTAAATGAAAAAATCCGACCTCTACTCTTGTAAGTGAAGCTGATCTTTCACAAACTTTGTAAGTACTCAATATTGCTGCTTATCTCATTTTTAACAAAAAAAGTGGAAGTGGTCATCCTATACTGTACACACCTATGTTTACCTGATATCTGTGAATATGTAAACAGGTTACAAGGACGTCTCTTGAAAACTGTACTACACTTGGCCTTGTCTATACCTAATGCTGTGATTCGCTATGAATTTGGTCTTATATCCCTGGCAAGTCGTCTTAAATGCCGATCATTATGTACTTATGCTAAGATTTTGGCACCCCCCCAAGAACTCCCTATATCTAGACCTTAATATAATAGCCTCACAAAAAGGCCTGAAATAATTAACCACATTTATAAAACGCATAAATGATATACTCCTAGACTCTTAGACTAACGTGTCGTCCAGGCTATGTAAAAAAGAAATTATATGAAAAAGACTGGATCACCTCTACGGATTTGTTAAGTACATACAAAACCTTTAAAGAATATGCTAAATACCACAAGAAACAAGTGCGTTGTAGCAATTATATGATTTCCTTCCCTTGTCATTCTACCCAAGATTTGTATATACGTTTTAAACTCAACCAATTTCATACACGAGAGCGCACGATACACTGGCTGGACGAGAATGGTATTAGTTCTACTATGACATGCAGATTCCCTAACTGTAATGGGCCTGTTGAATCTTTTTAACATCTTATTTTGGAATGTACACACTTTACTGTGCAACAAACGTTATATTTGAACACATTTCTGAATCCTGCATTTGTGGATTCCTATGACCACCTATGGGCCATAATGATGTTAGGAATTCACAAACCATTGATCTTTGCCCACGTTCAGTTGCTAAAAATTGTTGAAATTGAGTTAAAAAATAGAATAGAAACGTGTATAAATAACATCGAGTTGACAAGTAGCCACAGAAATAATGAAGACTAATGGTTGCTTTTTTTTAATCCAACAGGTATCTGAAATTGTGTGAAAAGGTTACATTTCATTCCTTACTGAAAAGGTTCTGTCATTTTTAGGTCTGTACCATCTTATTGCATAACCGACAATTTATTATTACTTTGAATGTTTCTTTGAGTATTGAGGAGAACATTTTTGCACATTGTAGTTTGCACAGTAACATAAGAAAACGGTATCTAGCATAGGGGTGACTTAAAATTGCTTATTAATTATTTTCCTTTTAATTGAATCAATTGTCTATGTTTAAGCTATAATGTACACTATGTACATTTTAATATTGTTTTTCTATATATTGAACTTGTTTATCAGTATTGACATGATTTTAGAATTGTATTTGAATGAGACTTCCCTTGATATTTTGAATGATATTGTATGTTTCTATTAAATATTGCAAAGATTTTAACAAAACTATACACAATAAAAAATAGAAAAAATTGCTGGGCTGTATTGGCTCTTCTGTGGACTGGACCAAGGAGACAGTAGGTGCTAGTCTCTACAATTTCTTTGATTTCTTACCTAAGGTTCTTGTCTTTCTGGGCAAGTGGTCATCGCGGCCAAGGAGCGGAGACATTTTCTCAAAGAACAGTTTTGCGTATTTATTCACGATTTTTGATTTTGTTGTTCCTTGCCTTGTCTTTCGTCTCTGGTAAAACATTGAATAATGAAGAGATTTGTGCACTTCATCTTTCTTTTCAGGGTTTGGTGAACAGTCTCACTTGAGAACAGGGGAAGGCTCCTCCTGTATCAAGACAGAGAGGCACTGCTGGGCCAAAGTCTGACGAGAGAGCCTCAAAGGCTTCGTCACTGTGCCAGACAGACGTAGAAGAGTCTTAGGTGCCGAGGTTACAACCATCATCAACGGCTTGCAAATGATCAGTGCCTGGAGAAAGGACATTCAAGGGGGTGCTGACTGAGGTTTAAAAGTGGTAATGTAGCCTTCACTAAAGGACACTTTAGAGTTCAATGTAGTTAAAAGAGCTGCTTGATCTTTAAAATGTGCATTTATCAATTCATAAAACCCCACTCCGGAGGATAACACAAAACATAGCGCAGAGATAGAGGATGCTCCCAACGGCGAGGCCGCTGTACTAAGCTCAGTTGGTCATGCAGAAAATAAAGACACTGATGAGACCAAAGAGAGGGATGGAGAACTCTCAGCCCTCTCAGGGTGCAGCACCAGATAGGCCGACAGGGAAACTTGCTGGCTCTGAGTTGGAAGAGTTGGCTCCACCTGAACGTTGACCACATCCGTGTTAATATGATTTAGGACCCCTGAGTTCAGCTTAGTGTCAGGTAACTGAAGAGGAATAGTGCTCAAAAGTGCTCGAAGAGGAGGGTCTTGTACAGTTTGTGCACATAATAATACACCTTTGTCTGGTATCTCCTGCTCCGCCCTCAGTCGGGACTCTTAACAATTTTATTTTTATTTATTTTGACATTTGTAGAGTGCACTTAACCCATAGGCATCTAGGCACTGTTCTTGACAAGGAGGCGCATGCATGTTACAGGGTTGTGTAAAAGATAGAATAAGGAGGGTAAAGGTTACAAGATTGCATAGAAGATCTTGATAATACTGTTCATGACTTAACAGGTTACGTGAGTGCAAAATAGAGGTTACAATGATACGCAGCAGTTCTTGAAAATACTGTTCATGTATTAATAGGTTGCGTGCATAAAGGGAAAAAAATGTATCCGTAGCTAGACCTCAATTTTAGTGTACATGTAGTTGTTATTAAAGTGTAGGTTTCTGAAAGAAGGTTATTTTACTAGTTCTTGTGAGAAGAGCCACGTTTTCAGGTGTTTACGTAAGGTCCAGAAGGAGGCTTCGGACCTAAAGGGGACTGGTAGGGTGTGCCAATATTTGGCAGATACCAGTGGGAAGCGGCTGCCTCCAGATTTCTGAAGCTTGAATCGGGGGGTGGAGAGTAAGTGTGAGTATGCTGAGCATGTAGGTCTGTTGCATTGGTTGGAGGTGCATTTGTCAGCATTGTATTTCGGTGCTGGCTTATGTAGACATTTGTGGGTCATAGTTAGTGTTTTGAAAACTATTCGCTCCTGGCCTGGAAGTCAGTGGGTGTTCCTTCTAATAATGGAGATGTGAGTCTTTTTAGGTATGTTTAAAGCTGTTCTCAAGGCATTATTTTGGATCACCTGCAGCTTTTTGATATTGTAGTTCCTAGTGCCAGCATAAAGGGCAGGCATTACAAGTCTGGACAGGATGAGGGCTCTAGCTAACGTGGTACAGCTGTCGGGTGACAGGAAGGGCCTACAGGCAGTGATGAGCTTCGATGTGTAAGCTGCTACCGAGGCTGTGGCGTTGACTTGTCTAGTCAGAGTCAGGTCTGAGTCAAAGTAAACCGATGGTTTTTACTTCTTTTGATTCCTTGATAATATTGCTGTTGAAAGATTTGAAAGAGTCGCTGAGTTTGTTAAGACAGTGTTGTGATCCAATGAAAAGAAGTTCTGCTTTTTAGTCATTTAGACGTAATCCATCTTGGGCCATCCAGATCTGGGTGGTTTGGTAGAATATGTTGAGTGATTCGGAGACATTGTCGCAGGATCCAGAGATGGGTATGAGGATTTGTGTATCATCTGCGTAGTTAGTGTAGGTGACACCCAAGTTGCCAAGATGATCAAACAGAGGTTTTGTGAATATGATATAGAGTGTGGGTGAGACACAAGAGCCTTGCAATACCCCGCATGTTATTGGGCCTGTGGCGCTGCCAAGCTGGGTGTGAAGACTCCCATAGTTCTGTCTGTGAGAAAGGACTGTATCCAATGAATGGATTTCGATGAGAAGTGGGCTGCTGACGCTAGATATTTGCAGAGTATATTGTGATTGACTAGGTCAAAGGCGGCAGAGAGGTCGAGCAGGAGGAGGAGAGCTAGGTTACACTTGTCTTTCATCTCATCCATTCGTATTTTTAGGTGAAGTGAAGCGGATTCAGTCCCATGTCGAGGTCGGAAACCATTGTTCATAACCGGTGCTGGTTTGTTAAAGTAAATTGTGATTTTAGCAATGGGCATAGGGGAGAGCAGCGTCTCCTGAGCTTGTAAACAGTCAGCTGAATGGGAAGTTTTGCTATGTAGAGCAAATAAGCACAGATGGAATCAGTGAGCCGAAAAAGAACTCACCACCGGCAGCCTACTTCGCCTTCCTTTCGTGAGACTGCCGTGCGATGACACCTTCTGCCCGAACTATGCACCAGCGCTACGTACCGAGGGCTGGATTTTATTTGTATCAGAGCCCCTCTTCTTCCCCTGCAGCAGGTAAGTCACTCGTTCTGAAAACACATCTGAAAACACATCCACCTTCAGCAAAAAATCAGCAAGTAGAATTCGTCTGTGAACCCCAATACAGTCTGACTATACTTTTTGTTAGAATTCGATTTTTCAAAGAACTAGCTATTGCGATTACTGCTTTATCTTTTTGTGTGATCTCACTGAGCGCTTCTGAAAATGCTTTATTATCTTTGCACTCTTGCTTTATTTTCTGACCTCGCATTGGGTCTGTGAGCATTTTATGAGGTATAGTTTTGGGTCAAAATGCAAAGTACAGAAAACCATACTGCAGAAAAGACAATGGTCTTGTGAGAATCCCAAAAGCCTTTGTTTGTATCTCATCATTTCCTGAACACTTTCCGAGTGAGTGGGCTGCTCGGCTCAGGCAGTGCTTTCAAGGATTCAGAATTTCGGCCCATTTTCTTCAGCTGGTTGATGCTTGGATGATGGGTGAGCTCTGGCTTGGCTCTCCTCTTCCTCATTTTAATTAGTTTCAGACTGACACTGGATTTCTCTCTCTCTCGCTTTCTCTGACATGGTGGGCTGACCCTGTGGTAGAGGAAACCAGCTTGCACCTGCATGTCAGCTGACAGTGCTGGATGAGCCTGCCCAGCTGCTCACAAACATTTGAATCAATTGTACCTGGGCCAGACACCTATGCAGCATGCTGTGAGTTAGGTTTGTAAAGCAACAGTGAGCTGCGGAAATCAGATCCCAAGTAACATATTCATCAAAAGTCAGATACAGGCAGCAGCATGTTGAAAGGACAATTAGAAGATTTGTAATCATGATAGGGTTAACGCTAGATCAGCACAAGACTCCAATTAAGATGAATGTCTGCATTTTAGTGTCGTTACACAAAATGTGGAGCGGGCTGTATGCCTTGCTGACCGGTCCCCCAAGGTCCTCGAAGAAGTGCATACGGCACCACAGCCAGCCTGGGATATCATGCATGTGCAATTATTCTGCCTCAGGGGCATGCCATGTGCTGCAGTAGATGAAATTGATATACTTAAAAATCAGATGTTACATCTTACACCAGGGATGTCGATCCACCAAAATGCCAGGGGTATCAGAAGTGACATCATACACCAGATGACATAACAGGAAGTGATGCTACATGACCTTTGACCTGGACGGTATCAGTTCCTCTTTAACCCTGGTGACATCACCAGAAGTGGCTTGCAGACATAAAAAAAGTACAGCAATGTACAATATTTAAAATACAAATAGGTACTAAAGCAGAGAAGGATATTTGAGATACCAACCACTATTTAACAAGGGTGCTGCCTTCAGATGCCATGGATGGTGTCATGATAGAGTTAGACCCAACAGAATCAACATAGGCCGAGGTACTGCCATAGATATGCCACTTGAGCATTGTATGGCTGGTTACTTCCATATTATGCCAGTTATGGTATTGTCATTACATGATACGTAGACCCCCCTACATTGCCATTTGCTGCAATTTTACAGTACCCAAAAATCCAATAGATACAAGTCACCAACAATTCACAGCAGCAGTAATTCATAATAATGTTTTGTCATTTATATAGTGTTTTTCCCAAAGCACTATACACAGAACGTGTTTAAATACAATTATCATTTTAACCAAAGTTGGTACTCATTTATCAACCTTGCAAGAACGAAATGTTGAGTTGGACTTGCTGGGATTGGAACCTGGAAACTGCAGATCACACATAGATTGCAGCAGCAGGCGCTCAACCGACTGCACTATCTTACTGATTTGCTATTAAAAATGGAATGCCACAATAGGAAAACATGTCAAAACTGACTGTACAATGTAGGCTAGATAAGTAATAACACGTATCATGTTTGCTGTAACATTGATTATGCACAGTAAAACATTCCATGACACAGTAAGACATACCTGAATGGATTTTACCAATATGCCAATCTAACCACATAATATCACTTATCATGCTTACGTTATCATAGATGCCCAGAAAAATATACCATGACACAGTGGAAAGGCTAGACTGACTGCACCCGAAAGCCAAGCTTGCAAGGTAATATATATATATATATATATATATATATATATATATATATATATATATACACATACACATACACAGTCACTTTTACATTTCAAAAATAAATGTCCTTACCTTCCACTATCCGTTGCTCCAGCACACACGCAGTGAACCAATGAACCAGCTCTGGTTCCTGTCATGCCTAGCAGAGCACAGGAGCCATAGCTATCCATGTCCTGGGCATCCAGGGGACTGGGATTTCAAAATGAAATAATTTATTTTGGAAGTCACTTTGACTGATTTCAAACATACATTATTTCCACTACGGAAAACCCAAACGGAAATAATTTCTTTTTGAAATCCAAGCCCTCCGCTAGGGGTCACCGAGGAAGCGCCAGGGGTCACACGGTGGTTGCCCGCGGTTGCAGTTACAACCTCTAGCAGCTTCCAAATGACATCCTTGTCTTACACCTCCTGTAGCAATACGTAGGGATGTTCCTGACACTCAGCATCCAAACATACCAGTCACCAGTGTGCACAGCCAGCCACATTATTATGCAGCAGAGGCACCTTTTGCTGCCGGGGACGGGGGCACCTGAGTGCAGCCCGTCCACGATTTAAGATCAATGGCAGCAAGTGAATATTCTTCGTGGAGGTGCATTAACATCTCCCAAAAATGTGCAGAAGTAACAGAGCCTAATAAGGATGCCTTAAATAAAACATGGAGAATACTGCCAATCACATTTTTAAAATCATGTGTTGAAATGGTGCATTTAACATTGAGAAAAAGGGGGTAAACAGCCATGCAATTTACAATTGGTTCTCTCTGCTAACACATGAAATAAATTGAGTAGATGTGAAGTTGAGGGGGCTCTAACAAGGGCTGTGGTCTAGAGAGAGATGGGAGCTGCCTAATAGGAGGAAAGAATACCCCATGAGACCCTGCCTTCATGAATTTTAGGTTACTTTGCATGGTCCCAAGTGCTCTGGTGTGCCTCCTTATCGCATCTTTGTAAAATAAATAACGCTCACAGTCAGTCTATAAACAATTCAGTCACCCTCATTTTGTTAAAAGCGCTAATTGCATGCAAGGACCACAAATGTTAGTTAGCAAGTACATGATGTTGGCTTACATACCAGCAATTTTTCATTTTAAAAAAATGGGCTGCAAAAAGAGAGTAAATACAGGTAAAATCATGGTCACTCTGTAATTCTATTCTCCACTGTGTACAAAAAATGAAAAGCCACCTGCAAATTACATTTTGCAGATTATATTTCCAATAGATTCCTATTCGATCCACCAGTTTTTAGCAGGTGTTAAAGGCTGACAGTTTTGATAAGAATCCATTATTTTTTATACCTGATGAAAATGTCATGCAGGCTTAAAACTAGGTTGTTTTGCAGGTAGAGTGGGAATGAGGAGGAGGAAATACATTTCCCCCTCCTGTCTTTCACTAGTCCTTCATACGATTTTTTATAAATACTCAGAGCGGCAAAAAGGTTTGTAAGCGATCGAACTTCTGCTCCGCAAGATTCTTGATGACCCTGCCTTTTCGTCTACCTTCGTGGTGGAGAGAGTTCACAGGTCACCTGCTTTGAGACCCAAACCAGGGGCCCCAACTAGGCTGTGATTGTGAGGCAGTGATTGTGACAATATTGAACTACTAGCTGTCCCTGGCCACGGGTTGCTGTGGCTCAGTCTGGTTAAATGGAAAAGAAAGAAAAGAGAAAGTGCACGTTTCTAATATGTTTAATTTCACAACCCTTGTGGGTAGTTTTTAATGGCTCTGGCGGTTCTCCAAGTTAAGGCAGTTTAATTTTCCCGGCGGCACAACACATACCTTTCGTTTCTCCATTAAATTTCAGAGCCTTGCAATAAGGACACACTTCAGTCATGGTGCCGATGAGAACATGCCGGCCCAAACTATAATCATCAGCTGGGTTGTACCGGAATGCAAGGCGATAGTAATCGCGTGATTGCTGAGCACGGAGTCATGTTTGACGCTGATCTGCTGTTTCTCGTTGATGTCTTTCAGCCCCTCTCAGCCTGTTGCGTTCATTCTGTTGAGAACGGAGCAGATCTGAAGCTGCAGAACGTGATCGCCGTGCTCACAACCGTGCATCCTAATGTCTGGCTGCACGTCGTTCTGCTGCTTCCTCGGCACGTATTTGAGACATTCTAAATTGGAAACATTGAAATGGAATCGCAAAATAGCGCGCGTTGCTTTTACGTCCAACAGATGGTGCTGTTTTGCAGTATAACTTTCAGTATAGCGTATGATGCTTTTACGTCCAACAGATGGTGCTGTTTTTCAGAAAAAGCATGTTTTTACCTATCACAGGTGTGACATCTATGGTTAGTAGGTATATAAAAACACCCGCCTATTCGAATGCAACGTTGTGTCGAAATTTCAAAGCAATCAGTAAAGAACTTTTGGAGATTTAAGATTCTGAACAAACAAACATTTACATTTTTATTTATATAGATTGCAATTGTGACCTCATCCTTTCTGTGGCCAGAGAGAAGGGTCCTCTTGGGGACGAGTCAGCCAATATACATATTTACCCTGACTTCTCCACTGCAGTTCAGCTGGAGCACAAGATATTTTGGGGCGTTAAGAAACTGTTGAGTGATAGGGCTATCAAATATGCAATGCTCTTCCGGCTCGACTGAGATTCCAATATGAAGGGAGCCCACACTTCTTTACACTACGCGAAGATGCAAAGGTCTACATGGAGGCAAACATTCCCCTTCCTCTTGTTATCTCACGCATGATCATTAGCCGACTGGCCAAAAAGTATCATTGTGATGAGCAAAGGAGCCCCCAGAATTTTGCTTTGTTATGTGTGCGGTTGTCTCTTGCTGCTTTGTTTGGTTTGACACTTACCCTGGGGCAGGCGGTGTGCATATGTTACTACTTTCCCATATAAGGAGTTGATGTAAGTAACAAGGGCTGGTAGAGTTAAAAGCAGTGTCCCCCGTGCAGAGATGCTCTGTGGTTGGAAGGGACTGTTTCTAGCATTGTGGGTGGGTTGACTTCACCCTGTTTGGGAGGGGGATGAGGGTGGGAAGAAAGGTTGGTTTGTGGGGTGTTAAATGTTCTAACAAATGTTTTGTCAGACAGAGGTCGAAAGTACGGTAGGCAAGATCATGTTGTTTCAGGCACATAGGTGCCATCTGGTGATTACTATTAATCTGGTGATCACTCTCTTTTGCCCTGGCCCGAGACCAGTGGAGCTGCAGAGGCAGCAATATTTACTAAGTTTCCGTTTCCTGATGTTAGCGATGGGCGGCTGCCCCGCTCGGTATTTTCCTTCCTTGGCGCTGCGTTCCTGCTGGGAGTGGAGGGCGCTTCCCCAATTGGCATTTTCCTTCCTTGGCGCTGCAGCTGGTTTTTAAGGAACCTTCCGCTGTGGGCCAGGGACCTTTTTACAGTGAAACCATCTTCTGTGCTGGCGATTTCGAATGGAGAAGGGCAAGAGTCGCCAGTCAGGCATGGATTGGCTTTCACCAGAACAACGTTCTGGAGGGACATTTTTCCCACCGTGTTGATTCACTGATTCCTGGGCCATAGTGATTACGCTGCGCATCCGTTGACCAGCAGCGACCGAAAGGTGTAGTGGTGCAGAGGGCAAGTACGCTGCGCAGCCGTCTACCTCAGGGACCGAAAGGTAAGAACGGTGCAGGAAGTGGGAGCAGCCACTACTGCTCTCTACTAAACTACCCAGACTTTGCACGTACTTCCACCTAACCATCTGACATAATGTACTCTGTCTCTGTGCAACTCTAGGCTCTCCCCTCTAGCAGTTAGCCTTACTTTTTGTTTTGTGTCCCTTCTCTAGGTCCCCCTCAATTGCGGTTACTGTTGTACTTTGAACTGTGTCCCATTAGGCTCTCTCTCACTCTCTAGGTTCCCATCCACTGTGGTTTCTGCTGTACTGTGTACTGTGTCCCATTAGGTACTCTCCCAATCTCTAGGCCCCCTTTCATTTGTGGTTACTGTTGTTCTGTGAACTGTGTCCCATTGGATTCTCTCCCACTCTCTAGGTTCCCATCCACTGTGGTTACTGTTGTTCTGCAAACTGCATCCGATTAGACTCTCTCCCACTCTCTAGGCTCCCAGCCCGCTGGACGTACGGCTGTATAATTGAGTGTCACTTGCCTGCTCCTTCTGTGTGTTCCCTACTCTGACACCCCCTTTGTGCATCCTGCTTTGTTCGGCGCTGGGCTGTGCATCTCGCCTTATCTCTTTCGCTCCCTCCTCCTCCTACTTTCCTCCTTGCACCCTCTATTGTGCTTTCCATTTCTCCCATCTTCTCTAGCTGCTACTCTATCTCCTATCCTATCCCTCTCAACAAGTCTGGAAGGAGTAGTCACCTGATAACTGGCTGCCCTATAAGGACCAGCTGCTGCAGGAGTTAGTGGCCTGTTCAAATCTTGAGGACCTACGGACCTCGGTGACCTCTGTCGGACACACACTATGTGCTCCAACATTGCCATTGTTAGGCAGAATCATATGCAGTACCCTTTGGGACCACCACACACAATTAAGACTACAAGTGCAAGTACAAATTCACCTTTGGTACAAGCCTGTACTACACAGTAAAATGGTAGCGTTGGCTGAGCAGCCAGACTTATCTCAAGAGTAAAGTGAGCAGTATCAGAAGTTACACAAAGGACAGTAATTACTATGGTTCAAACAAACACTGACTCAAGGTTGCTGAGTAAAAGAATATACATTTATTTACACCATCAGTTATCAAACAGTTCACCAATGTAAAAGCAGCAGAAAATCACAATCTTAATATACTACACACCACCCAATGATTTCTGGACAAGTTAAGCTCAAAATGAAGTGTGAGCAAAATGGCACTCCAGTAATTTAAAAAGGGAGGGACAGACAAGGTTATACAAAATTAAGCAGCACCAACATGTAAGTAGGTAGGGCAATCTAGAAAAGGCTTACTACAACTAAGATTCAAATTAATAGGCCTGGGCCAATTTTAATGGTTCAGAGTCTTTGCAGAGGATCACACAGTTCAGAGTAGTTTGCGGTCAAGTGTTTGCCAAGAGTTTGAAACAAAATTGGTCGGAAGAAAAGTTATTTAACAGAGTAGAGAAGGACAAGTTGGTCCCACCAAGCTCAAGGGGAGAAGACTCCTTGCAGATCTTCTCTGTCATTGAAGTTTAGGAGATTCGGACCCGCAGCAGGGCTTCATCGGGAGGTTCAGTCGTTGCAGTGGTCCTCTTCCTTCAGCTTCTCTTCGGTTCTCTCGATCCAGTGGCGAGTCTGCCTTCCAGTCCCAGAGACCTGCTTTTTATGCAGTTTTCCCCCATTCACACAGCCTGGCTGTCAAATACACAGGAGGGTGGCTGTCCTGGCCGGACAGTCATCTAGCCAATCAGATGATAGTGCGACTTGGATCTCCAAGGAGACCCTGTGCAGGGGGCCTAAAACCCCTCACTCACATTCAGCCCACCCAGAGACTCAGGTGCCTAAGGAGGGCTTCTGGGCAGAAGCCCTCCAAAGGACGGTGAACAAAGGAACAAAACTTGGTTTGGCGCAGAGTAAAACACGAGAAAGACCTTTACAAAAAGAATTGGCGAATAAACCCAGCTGGAACCAAATAAAATTAAAAGGGGTCCAGCGGATTAAAGTTCGAGGCTACCACCATAGCCTCTAACAGTACGGAGGCTATTTTCATAGCTCGCGGCAAAATAAAAATGGTAGATACCACTGCCAACAGCCAAATCTTAGAGAAAGGGGAACGGAATAATGTTCCATGAGAATCAGACAAAAAGGGATAACTATTAACCCTTCCAGTACTCTATGGGAAGATAGGGTGTACTGGGTCTGTAGTTTTAAAAAGACTAGTAAAGTCAATGGCAACTTTACATGCTCTGGGAGACAGTAGTCAGTCCCAGAAAATGGAGTTTAAAGTGGGAAGTCTAAAAGACAACCCTGTGTCACTGCACTAAAGGTGCTGTGTGACACACAGTAAAAAGATTATGGGCCTCATTACGACCCAGGCGGTAAGTTACCACCTGGGTCCTACCTTTACCACCATGGCGTAAACTACGTTTACGCCATGGTGGTTGGCCGACTTACCGCCCCATTCCGAGGTGAGTGGGGCGGTAAGTCCCCATTAACCCATTTACCCTTCCCCATTCCCATTTTTTCCCCATAGGGCATAATGGGAGTGGGGAAGGCGTTAATTACGCCACCGTAAATTACGGTGGCGTAATTAACAACAAGGTCCCTTAGCGCCATGGATTTTAACACCTGCTAAAAGCAGGTGTTAAAACCTCCATGGCGCTAAGGGACCTCGGAATCAGGCGGTAAGGGTCGGCGCTGTTTACGCCGCCGTAAACCCCTTACCGCCTGGGTCCTAATGAGGCCCTATGCCTATGGAGTAGGTGATATCAACAAACAAATGAGCAAGGTCAGGTCGATCTCTGCTGAAGAGTAACCACTGCTACAACCTGAGTGGGTAACCCCTTGTGTGGGTGGTCACAGAATTCTCATTAAACTGTTCTTCTGCACAAAAGGGTTTTATTTTGAAGTGCAGTGGTGTAGTAATACACTGGTATTTTTCAAAAACATACGACATTCACATTTGAGGACATACAAAATGTAGTACCTCAATACGAATGATCAGTAGTCAATATTTGAGACATCTACTTGTACAGTTTGTTCATTCTCTATAGGTTCCTTGGATCCTCGACATCCGAGACGACACACTGCTGCTTCAACGATCTTGGCAGCTGAATGCACTGGCAATAGGCGTGACCACGCCTGTTGACAAGATGACGACTGCATCCTAAAGAAGTGGATCCTTCCACCTCTTAATCTGAGCCACTAAGCTCCTCTGATTCAACCACATAGGACCCTCCACTCGTAAAGACACTCCTGTCCTGATGAAGGCCTACACCATTAGAGCTCACCTAGCTCCACGCAAAATGCCAAAACACTGCCGTGTTGACATGTATTATATGTTGTTGTTAAGCTTGTGCCCACACTCTATGGGCCCCCTACCTGTCTATGATTCCACTGAATTCTCTAAGCTTCCTTCCCAAGGAACCTATAGAGAATGAACAAACTGTACAAGTAGATGTCTCAAATATTGACTACTTGATCATTCGTACTTAGGTACTACACTTTGTATGTCCTCAAATGTGAATATCCTATGTTTTTGAAAAATACCAGTGTATTACTACACCACTGCACTTCAAAATAAAACCCTTTTGTGCATAAGAACAGTTTCATGAGAATTCTGTGACCACCCACACAAGGGGTTACCCACTCAGGGTGTAGCAGTGGTTACTCTTCAGCAGAGATTGACCTGACCTTGCTCATTTGTTTGTTGATATTATTGTACCGACCTGGGCAGAGAAAGGCAGTAACCAGGTACCCTTCCAAATACTATGGAGTAGGTGAGACCCCATAGTCCATGAGCACAAAATGTGCAACACATAGCCAAAAACACATGTAAGAGTGGGAAAAAAAGGTTCACACTCGTAGATGGGTGAAAAAAAGAAATCCTAGCAATGCAGCAAAGCTGCTGAGGGACTCAGTACGTAAGGGAAATGTGCCATTCTGGAGAATTCTCCCTAACAGCCATCTCTGCAAAAGCCTCTTAAAACAGGTCCCAGCAGTACTGATAAGTCCTCTCAAACTTCACCTTGCAATCATGGGTTGCATCAAGAATGTCAAACAGTGACAACCCATCCTGTCCAGCCAGGAGAAAGTAGTTGCTTTAGTTTCCTGTTCTAAGGTAGAAGGTCCAACAGAGGGTATCCTCCATTTCACTAAGCCTGTTGCCCTACAGGCTTCCACACTGTATAAGGACCTACGCCTCAAGAAATCATCTATGACAAAAATGACTGACCCCAATCTCAGGAGTTTTGCGCTGGGCCCCCGTAATATTGTCATCACCAATGATGAGAAACCAGGTCAGTTTGAATCGAGGGAGGCTCTGAAAAATAAGATTTTAGCCTGGTTCAACTTGAAAGTGGTGCCGAACTGTATTAGACTGCAGGACCTTAGGGTACTTAGGAGGATCCAGATTGAGAACTGGTGCAGCTTAGACAACACAGAGTGTGTTGTCGTGGGCTGTGGTTATAGCAGTCTACCTTTGTTCTTGCACAAAATAGCTGATTTGAGTCATCTATCCCCGCACTCTAAGCTGAACATTGTTATGAACTAATATGTCCTTATCATCCCGAGTTACCGGCCTCAGTGGAGTTTTGATCTGCCCTGGCACAATCTTGGGAACGTATCACTGTGGCAGGCGGATTGTCCAACAGCCTACCTGTGCATTGGACTAGAATTTTAATTTCACAGTATATATGTGCCTACCACTGAGTCTAGAAATGCTTTGTGTTATTAGTAAACCCTTGTAAGACTAGTTGGGACGATGTGCAGTTCCGGGCCCCATCCAATTCCCATAACTACCTTTATTTTTATTTTCTTTTTTCTGTTGTGCCTGTGCATTTATGTTGTTTGCTGCCTGGATGTTTTTGTATAGTACCCTGATGCCTGCGTGCTTTCGGTGTTTAATAAATATACAAATACATAAATGAATAAATAAAAAAAGGAAGAATTTCAAGAGGGACATCCTGCTCTCTAACCTTGACCTCCCTATCGCTGATACCTACATTAGTGCTTCCTCCAGACAGAATCTCACAGACATCCTCTTTGTCATTTACTCACCAGACCTATGCATCCTTAATATGGTCTTGGCTCTCTCTACTATCTCTTCCTCTCTCATTAATGGGGGCACTCGTTGGGATGTCCTCTTGGCCTGCTTCTACTTCTCCAAGACAATTATTAATGTCTATCTGAATGGCACCATCTTGGTCCAGGGCCCTCAGCCCAATCTCCTCTTTTTCGATAGGCGTCTCCCAGATCTTATCAACTTTGTTTCTTCTCCTGCTATTCCTACTAGCTCCTCTCAGGCTCCTCTGCCACCTCCTTCTTCTGGCGCCTCTTCGGCACCTTCCTCCTCCTCGCTGGCTACTATGCCACCTCCTGCTACCACCTCTGTCCACTCTCGGGCTCCTCTACCACTTCTGTTGGGCATAACTCAAGCCTGTTCCCTACCGTGGAAGTCTTTCAAATGTTGCAACCTGCTCCACGTTGCTACTCTCAACTCTCGCTCTGCTGTCAAACACTCCTCTGAGATCTGCCACCTCCTCAAAGAACTTGACCTGGATGTCTTCGCTCTCACCGAGACATGGTTCACAGCCAGCTCTCTCACAGGTTTTGACACTCTCCTCCCTGATGACTACAAGATCCTCTCCGAACCCAGAACCAACCGACCCGGAAGAGGAGTAACTGTGATCTTTTTTCTCTATTCCTTCACAGGCATACTCCTCCTTTGAATGCCTGGTCTGCAGGCACTTTATCTCTCTTGGCCTCTCTTTGACTGTGGCCACCATCTACAGGCCATCTGGCCAGGTTGCCCTCTTCCTCTCAGAGTGGGCTGACTCCTTTTCTCTCCTTGCCTCTACCTCTCAACTTCTTCTCCTCAGAGACCTCAACATCCACCTCAATGCTTCTAATCCCTCCTCTGGGCTCTTCCACAACCTCTGTAACACACTCTCTCTTTCCATCTATCCTCTGGTCCAACACACTGTGCCGGACAAACCCTGGATGTTCTCATCTCCTCTGATATCCCTCTCTCTAACTCTCTCACCACTCCTCTCTCTTGGACTGATCACTTTCTGCTCTCCTCTCACCTGAAACTCTCTGACCCTCAGGCTAAGCCAACCTCAGCACTGTCTTCTCGGTCATTCGGTCCATGAAGCGTGTGTCAGTGGATCCCTTTGCCTCTACTTTCTCTGCTCCTCCTATGCCTGCGGCTGACTCAAACTCTGACATAGCCCTCTTTAACATGAATCTTTCTATCTCCAACACTCTGGACATCCTTGCCCCAGTCATGAGAATCCGTCTGGAGCCTACCTCCAAGTGCAACTCTTGGATTGACTCCGACCTTGCCATCTGAAACGCAAGTGCAGGGTGACTGAGAGGAAGTGGAGGGCTTTGGGTGCATCCTCTGACAAACTGGCCTGCCTCCTGCTCCAAAGGCAATACAGACTCTCTGTCCTGCCCAAGAATAGAGCCCACATCCAAGCCCATGTCTCTGCGGCCTATAACAACACGGCCAAACTCTTTAATATCGGCAAGGATCTGGCCAATCCGTCTGCAGTCTCCACCTCTCCTGTTCCCTCCCAGGCACTATATACTGCTCTGGCTTCTCACTTCACCACTAAACCTCAGGACATCCTGTCCTCTCTCTCCACTTCCTCTCCACTTCCTCTGCCTCTCTTGGCCCCCCTCTGGCCACCTCTCTCCCTCTCCTCCTCCCTTCTCCTCTTTCTCTCCGACAACTGATCTATGAAAGTGTCATCCAAACAGGTACTCCCCTGCTCCTCCAGAACCATCAAGGACCACATTGACGCACTCGCTCCAGCCTTGGACGATTTCTGCAATCACTCCTTTGCCACTGGATCTTTCCCCTCTCTCTTCAAGCACTCCCTGTGCACCCCTCCTTAAAAAGCTTATTGCCAATCCTACCTCTCCGGCAAACTATCGCCCGATCTCTATCACTCCTTCCCTGGGCAAACTCCTGGAAAACGTGGCCATCTCCCAACATACTCTCCACACTGAATCTGTTGGTTGTCTCCATGGGTTTACACCAAATGATCGAGAAAGAAAAACGTATGCACGCTTATACCGCATTCGGGATAGTAAATCCAATAATGCCAAACGTGGGGAGCAAGGGTTGTGTCCCCCGCATACCCAGTTTGGCCTTATTGGCTAACCCTGCTAAATTAACATCAAAAGCGAGTGACATATATTAAAACGAAAATAGGCGCTGTTTTCAAAATGCAAGCATTTATGCCTTGCAGTGTTTAGCTTCGTTATTTTCGTGTACGTTCTTTTAACATACAGGCATCTTCATGTCCATCAGTCTGGCTTCAGAGCAGCCAGAGGCATGGAAACTGCTCTCCTGAACACCCGTGAAGATCTGCTCACTAATCTTGATTCCAGACTTCCTTGTGTCTCATCCTTGTTGACCTTTCCTCTGCTTTTGACATGGTCAATCACACCATCCTGATCAATCGACTCTGTGGAAACCTGGGCATCATGGATCAGGCCTTGGAGTGGTTGACCTCCTTCCTCCAGGACTGACCCTCCCAGGTCCAACTTGGGTCCTTTCTCTCCACCCCTCTCTCTCCACATATGTGGTGTTCCGCAGGGATCTATCCTCTCACCTTGGCTCTTCAATATCTACTTGGCCGCTTTGGCCCACCTAATCTCTACCTTCTCCTCTAACTTTCAGTGTTGTGCGGATGACACTCAACTCTCTTTCAGGCTCCCCTCAGCCTCCTCTCCTCTCTCGCTCATTCCTGACTGTCTATCTGTGATTCAGGATTAGTGCGCCTCCAACGATCTCTGCCTTAATGCCAGTAAGACGGAGATCCTTCTCATTGGGACCCCTGCTCCCGCTTTCCCTCTCTCACTCTGGCCGCCCTCCTTTGGTCCACTTCATTCGCCTTCCTGTGAGGCAAAAAACCTTGATGTCATCTTCGACATCCACTCTCTCCTTCTCTCCTCACATCACAGACCTTGCCAAGAAGGCTGACTACTCAGAGGTATCCTTCCTTTTCTCATTTTCCCCAAGAAGCTCACTGTCTCCAGAGCCCTGGTCCTCTCTAGGCTGGTCTACTGCAACATCCTGTTTCTCAATCTGCCTTCCTCTACTCTCTGCCCTCTGCCACTACCCCAGGGTCCGGTGCGCCATACAAATAAATAAACAAACAAACAAACAAACTAACTAATATACTTGTCCTTGGCCTCAAGCCCAGTGGCCGTATCTCTCAAGCTCTGAAATCTCTCTACTGGCTCCCGGTGGCTGCAAGGATCAAGGTCAAGACCCTCTGCATTGTCCACAAGGCTTTCTGGGGCCGGGTCCACACTATATCCAACTCTCTCTTTCAAAATACCTTCCTTCTCGAGCCCTTGCTCAGCTACCTCCAACTCTATGAGGGTCAGACGCTTCTTCAGCCCATAGTGGGGTGTAGATCTCTCTCATCTGCTGTGCTTCCCTCTGGAATGGCCTCCCTGCCCCTCTCAAACTTGAGCCAGTCCACCTAAAGTTACGAAAGCAGATCAAGACCTTCCTTTTCTCCTCTGCTTTCCCTCTCTCTCTCTCTATCCCTCTCTTTCTCTCCCCTGCAGACCTACCTGTCTGATGTGCCGACTTGTTGCTTGGCTACCCTCAGAGTCTCACTGGGTACCATGCTCCTCCATGATCAGTCTCCGTTGCACTGCCTCCAGGCCTATCACGTACTTAGTGGTTGCAACTGTAACCCTACAGTATCCTGCCCCCTTGCACTTACCTAGAGCCGCGCTGCCCTGTCTGCACTTACCTTATTGCTCTTTCCCCTTCACTATCCATGGCACTTCCCCCTGAACTTTGCGATGTCACACTTGCATAATCTGAATGAGACATGGCCTATTAAGACAGTTTCTCTTGTTCGCCATCTGTCTTCCCTCGCTTGTCTTGTCGTGCATCAAAACACTTGTGTACAGGCATGTTATAAATGACATACCATATCATATCATATCAATGGAAGTTTTGATTGCATGGAGAATTGGCCGCAGTTAATGTAATGAGTTGGAATGTCTGGGGAATGGGCAATCACACTAAAACCAGGAGGATAGTTGCGTATGTTAACAGGCACAATATCAATGTTCTTTTCCTCCAGCAGACACATCCCACTGTAACTATTAATAGAAATAAAGCATCATTTTGGGGAAATAATAGGTTTTTCACGTCCTACTCAACTCAGTTCTGGGAAGTGCTGATCCTGATCCATAAATCACTCAAATTCACAGGGAAAGGTGGGCACATCGACCCCGACGGCCGAAAAGTGATGGTACATGGCATTCTGGAAGGTGTCAAACTGCTCCTGGTTAACACATACAGGCCAAATGTAGACACCCCTGGTTTCTATGCGGGTGTGGCATCCATTATAGACACACACCCGACAGTGCCTGTTATATGGGTGGTAACATGAATACCATTTTGGACCAACGGATTGAAAGGACTGGTTGGGCCCTGACACCTCCATCTAGAGTGGTGCATAACCTACAGAGCCAGATAGATAGGCTATTGGAAACAAAAGGGTGGCCCGATAATGGCGAGGGCTGTGGGCAATACAATAATATTATAACAAGTAGTGTGCTGCCATTGTCAAATTTTACATGCGTCAATCTGGCATGTTTACGATGCTGGCATTTTTAGGAGGTATTTGAATACCCTTCATAAACCTACAATTTGGTTTTTGTAAAGCAGTACATATCAATTGCGGTCCTTGTTTTGGCCGTTTTCAATGGTCTTGTTTTATTTCTTTTTTATGCCTTTTTTATAGCATCACCTAAAATAGGTACTTGGGGTGCTATATTTTTGAAACACAAGACAGTGGGTGAATAGACATTAGTGCCAAAATATAATGGAGAAACAAAATTAGTACATCTAATTACGAAGCACTGAGAACAATAAGAACACGATTTTCGGTGACTGTTTTTTACAGCCAATAGTTCATTGTTCATACTGTCGGGAACATATCGTGACCAATCCTGGGTTACAATTCAGGAAAAGATTTTCGGTGAACATTTTTAACAATCAACAGTTCATTAATCATATTGTCAAAAACATATTGGTCCTCATTATGACCCTGGCGGTACGTGGTAAACGGCACCTTAAAAGGTGCCAGCGCCGTTTACCCCGTACCGCCTCATTACAAGGTCCCCTCGCGGGACCCAGGAAGCAACGCCTGATCAAGCCTGGAGTGCTTACCGGGTCCCGCGAGGGGAAGAGGGGCAAACAACGGGCCAACTCGTAATGGCCCGTTGTTTGCTCTCTCTCCCATTCCCATTCAGCCCTATGGGGGCTGAATGGGAATGGGGAAGGACCGGGTCCTGGTCCTTGGAGGGAGAAATTACCGGGCCTTCCGAACTCGGAATGGCCCAGTTATTCCTCATTCTGAGGACCCGGACCCGGACGCGATTGCGGCGGCAGCCATGCCGCCAATAGCGGCATGACTACCGCCGAACTCGTAATGAGGGCCATTGTGACCAATCCTGGGTCGACGTCACTATTTTTAGTGTTAAACATAGCTGGATGCTAAGGGTGTTGTAGTTTGTCCTAGACCATTGACGTTTCGGCTGATGATGTCAGTGCCTTCATCTGGACCTTGGATTGGTTGGCTCTTATTGACCTTTTCCGTTCTTGCGGTCGTGCTCAGTTCAGGGCGGGAAAGGGGCCTTTCTGATGGGGCGTCTCCAGTCAAGCCGTTGTGTCACTTGTGGGGGAAGTGTTAGTTCACTGCACTTGGGGCCGGTTATAAGAGGACTTTCGTTGGAAATGCGTGGTCCTATTGTTCCTGTCTTTTTCGATCAGGCAGATTTGCTGTGGTGGCGTCTCTCCAATGTTGTTATGGGTCCTGGATTCCATTGTTTGCCCATGCTTCTTGTGTATGACAGTGGTTGCCACGGGAGTTGGTAGGTCTGGAAAAGACCCGGGGCTATGCTGATGTTGGAACTTTTGGGACTGGGGGCTAGCTAGCCTTTTGACTGTAGCTCCTGAGATTCTATCCGGGGCTACGACCAAAAGATCAGGGGCTATAGCCACCTTACCCCCCCCCTAGCAACGCCTCTGGTGGTTGCTGTGGCAGCTCGATTCAAAGGACTGGTTCGGCCCTGACACCTCCATCTAGAGCAGTGCATAACCTACATAGCCAGATAGATTGGCAAGACATGCAGATGTGTGGTGCACACTACACACACAAACACGAGAATACATGTTTTACTCCTTGCTATATGGCATGGCATTGCGCATAGACATGTTCTTATTCTCACAACCTCTCATGGGGAAGGTACTGCCCACAGATATTCTTCTGTGCATACTCTCAGACCATTCTAACCCTAGTGCTGCATATGACGATGGGGTGCCGGGCCTTTAATCACAGGTCATGGAGATTTAAATCGGAGGATCTACAAGATGAAGCATTTAAAGCAGACATAGAAAATGATATGCATAGTTACTTTTCGTGCAAAAACCCAGATGCCACCTCATACAGTACAATATGGCAGGCATTGAAGGCGTACATTATAGGGATAGCCATCTCTAGGGAATTTGGGATTCTCAAAACAATAAGGTATGACCTAGGGAGCTGCGAGAATGAACTGAAGGCATTAGAGGCTATATACACTGCCACACCCTCCTGGCAGACATTTGCACCACTCTACAGCAGTTCTAGGAACATGCCCAGAGGGAAACTAGACTTTATTCTAAACAGCGCCAGAGAAGCAAGGAAGTATGGTGAGGGGGATCGCCCGGGGAGAACTCTAGCAAGACTGTTAGTTACTGAGAGAGTTCCCATGCAAATAGATTGTATACTGGATCAGCAAGGGGATTGTAAATGGACTGAACAATACATCCTTGGTGTCGTCTGGCATTTCTATGAAGGCTTATACAGTGCCAGCCCACCAAAAGGCGATCACGCTATACACTCCCTACTAGACGAAATCCGATAACCAGATTGTCTGCTAGTGCCAAAGAGCAAATAAATACGCTGTTTTCTGTAGAGGGCATCATGCAAGTTATTAAAGAACTTCCTAGAGGCAAAGCTGACAGCTGAGCTCTATATGGAATATGGCGCAATACTAGCCCCCAACTGCTATTGGTGTGGGAAGAATCGCTAGACAACTCTATCCTTCCAGAATCTCTCAGGGAGGCCACAATAACTATACTCCTCAAGCTAGGTAAACCCAACAACGTTTGTGGGTCATACAGACCCCTCTCGCTTATCAACATTGACACCAAAATCAGTCTTTGAATATTCTGGCCAACCGATTACTCCCTCTGATGCCTCACCTGGTCCATAGTGATTAGGCAGGCTTTATCGCAGCTAGGGCTACAGCACTAAACATCCGCTGCTTAGTTAATATCATGGCACGGTGATCTCCTAAGGCCTCTGCTGCAGCAATAACCTTGGACGTGCAGAAGGCATTTGACATGGTGTCATGGGAGTACTTATTCGTAATTTTGGGGAAGTGTGGGCTTAGCGCCAACAATATAAATTACATCAAACTCCTTTTTCCTCACCCATTTGAAAGACTGCAAGTATCCGGGTCTTGCTCTCTCGGCAGGGCAGCTGACAGGGCTGCCCCAGTCACCAATATTATTTGCACTCATCATTGAGCCTGTAGTAGACTTGATCAGGGAACGCCACAGAAAACAGGGAATTCGGCTAACAGCACCTCTGGAAATAATTCCCCTCTCTGCAGATGACATATTGCTGAATGTCAGGGATACTCACTTAAATCTTGACCCAATAATGCATGATATTACACACATCGGAGAATACTCCGGCTTTGCAGTGAATTACACCAAGTCTGAAATCATACCCCTAACGACCAGCCTGGTGAAGCCATGTGGGGACTTTCCCCTGAGATGGGCACCTGACAGCATTAAATACCTGGGGTCCTAATATCTATGGATAAAAGCTCCCTTTTCCATGATTACTACACTGTACATGAACAAAATATGTGGCACAAAAATTGAATCGATGGAAGCTTTTACCTCTTTCACTGGCAGGCATGCAGACCCTGGGTTAAATTATACTTCTCCCCAAACTATTACATATCTTTACCACTGGCTGGGTAAAGCCTATTTCGCAACACGTCATGGGCCCCTTTCTCAATTCCTGTGGCATGTGGGTGCGGACTGCAAAAATGGATGGAAAGGACACTGCCATCTGACAAGACAGGTTTCTCTGCAGCACTTGTTGAAATATACTGGATGGCTGCTTAGGCAAAATTTGAGTTCTTTTGGTATGGTAGCAACTGTGCCCCACCACATGCTAGACTTGAAAGCTTGGCTGCTGACAAGACATATAGTAAAACACTGATACTGGACACAGCTTACATTGACGGCTGCCCTAATGTGCCAGTACTTATGTTAATCACTGCATGGCAGGGACATTTTGCAAAGGTGGGGGTGGCACACCCATACTATAATGAAATTTCCCTGGCCTCTCCCTGACCTGGGATGGTGCCTCCGCACACATTGGAAAAAGATACCGGGCTTTGGATGACCTGTACCCGGAAGGGACGTTTTTCACATTACAAACCTAGAAGCAAGAACACAAGGACTCAGCAACAGAGATTATGCAATTCTACAGGTTGAGTGCTGCAGTCTCTGCATGGTGGGAGGGTTACCCGCTTGGGCCCTCTGGAAATGAACTCCTCATGTATATCTCAAGTTCATATGGCAGTCACAGGCTGTTAGCGACACTGTATAGGATGAGCATGAGTTTGGAACGTTGAAATCCAGAGCAAGAGTTAGGTGGGCTGGGGACATAGGGATTGATCTCTCTGATGAATAATGGCAGAAGATGTGCACACTAACGAGAACAGTATCACTGACTGAACTCTAGACTTAAATTGATTCAATACAAGATTCTTAATAGACTGTATTATACTCCCAGTAGGATCAGTAAAATATACCCAAGCACAGACATGCCCGAGATGCAAAAATGGAAATGTTGATAATTTACACATGTAGTGGACCTGTAGCAACCTGGCTGAATTCTGAGGTTATGTATTAGATACGCTATCTGAAGTGGTTGACTGCCCTGTACCATTTACACCCAAGGATACATTATTTGGACTGTGGACGGACATTCCGATGAGACGGCTCAGATCCTTTCTCAACATGGGTTGTATAATAGCCAAGCGCTGCATATTGAGGAAATGGAAGAACACTGCCCTGCCATTGGGTAAAGATTGGTTGATGGATTTTACATGTACCGAGAACTGTGAGACCTGTGAGGAATTCTATATAGGAACACTACCGAGTACGTCCAAACCCAAAGACATATGGGGAGGATTTTGAATGTACCTTGCCCAAAGACGCTCGTCGTGAGTCCACCTATGAATGTAATAACTGCAATGTGATGATAACACATGGGACAAGGAACAATGGTTTGTAGATCCTAGCCCGACAGTACTTTGTCCTGTATATTTGTTATTTCTTCATGTACCAACACTGAATGTGTGATCTGCTGATATACCTTAACCAATGTTATGTACCTTCTGACAGCCAAGCGTTAAAAAAGGTTTAAAAAAAAGAACTTCTATGCCCATAGTTATATAAAACCTCAAACCATAGTACTTGTCTTGCTGGAAGGATAAGCTGTAGTGACCAGGCTTGTGGTAATATAAAACCTCAGAGAAGAGTACTGGTCTCCTTAGAAGGAGGAGCACCAGTGACCAATGGAATTGAGCCTGTGTATATGGACCACAAACAGCAATTCTATGAAGATGCACCTCTGTGTGATACTGATTAGGAGGTAATCAGATCAGCTGAGTGTTGGATGAGTGCATAGCTGGATATATTCCTCCAAACTGAAGGCATGGGTGGACCGTGCTATCAAGAAAGCTAACAATCTAAAGCCAGTGGTCGAAGTGAGCGGGAGCAGTCTTGAGCGGTGCACCTCTACTTTTTAAAATTAAGTTTTACTGTTCCTATACTTTTATTTTAAAAAGAAACCGTTCCGGAATGGTTTCGTTTTAAAATAAAAGTGTAGAAAGAAGTTGAAACTTGCACTTTCAGTGCACTGCACTAAAAGCAGGTGAATGTGTTTGGGGGTTTGTATTGTGTGTGTGAGGGTGCCTGGTGATGGGGTTTGTGGAGAGTGGGTGCAGGCCAGCAGGGAACATAGTTCCACTACTTCTTTTCGTACACTTCGACCCCTGTCTAAAGCAATTACAATCTATGTGGTTCTTTAAGAACTAGGCCATGAACACCAAAAGGAAAAAGAGCCTTTTGGTACAGAATTCACGTGAACAAATTAGTACAGTTAAGGGTATACAAAATGGAGAGCGTTAAATAAAAACCACTTGGCAAAAGCAGGAGTAAGAGAATCACTGCAGATCGTCCAAAAACAGACAGGACCCTAAAATGACATGTGTGTTAAATATAACATACTCAATATTACATAAAGGATTAAGCAACAGTCTTCCATCAAAGGCCCCTCAATCGCCTACCGCCGCAATCCTATTCCCTCTTCCCCCACACATTCCATAAACTCCTGCTGCCTAGGAACTAAGCTGAGATCCTGTGTCATAACAAAGCTATTAACTACCAGAAGTGTGGTGCAAGTGTTGGTGTAGTTGACAGCATGTGGCGGCTGAATCTTTGCTTTGGATCTCTAAGATTGTTCAGACACTCCTCCTTCAGCAGCGCCTTGGGCTACTACTAGCCTGGAGCGTGTGACGCATGCACGAAGTGCAGCACAAGTGTTGGTGCAGTTCGCAGACTGGGGAGAAGGTAGATCGAATTCTGGCTATTATTATTCCGTTCGGGCAAGGAAAGACATTTCCCTGGCACGCGTCTCTCGAAGTCAGTTAAGACTTTGTCGGCCGGGCAATGACCTGACGAGGGCCTATCAGATTGATTGTTACAATCTGATTGTCCTTCGCCAGGTACTAATGAACAATAGCCTTCCGGAATTCTTGACAGTGTGCCTAGCGCACTATTTGGCATAGTGTCAGCTCAATCTATCATGTTCTTTGAAGCTGCCAGTGCAGGCACCCAGTCGTTTCATTCATTATGCATCTCAGATGGCTTGATATCTTATGATGTGGCATTTATAATGCGCCTGTACACGAGTGTTTCTAGGTGCGACAAGATAAGGAGGGGGAGACAAAGGGAGGCCAAAATAACAATCTTACTAGGCCTTGTGTCATTCAGATTGTGTAAGTTCGGGGAAGAGGGCCGGCGAGAAGTGCCAAGGGGGAGGGAAAGTGGGAAGTGAAGTTAACTCACAAGTGCAGCCAGAGGGTGGCTCATAGGTGCAGAGAGAAGGGACTGTAGGGTTGCAGATACAGACCCATAAGTACTGGGGAGCCCCGAGGCAGTGCAAGGAAAACTGGACATGCAGTAGCCTGGGCCCGAGTTCAGAGGGTGACCAGGTGACCAGTGCACAGAGCAGTCAGGTCCATCAGCAAGGGAGAGGAAGAGAGAAAGCGGAAGTGAAAATGAAGGTCTTGAGTTGCTTCAGGAACCAGAGATGGTTCTGTTCAAGTTTGAGAGAGGCAGGAAGGCTGTTCCAGAGGAAGGCCCCAGCCGAGGAGATAGATCTGACCCCAACTCTCTGCTTTCAGAAGCATCTGACCTTCAGAGAGTTGGAGGTGGACGAGCAGAGAGCTCGAGAAGGAAGATGTTTTGGAAGAGAAAGCTGGAGGTAGAGCTTGAAAGCCTTGTGACGATGCAGAGGGTCTTGACCTTGATGCCACGTGGAGCCAGTGAAGAGATTTAAGAGCTGGAGAGATAGGATCCCTGGGCTTGAAGGACAAGTCTTGCAGTCCTGTTCCGGATGAGTTGTAAAGGTCGAAGAGTAGTGGCAGGAAGATTTAGAAATAGGCTGTTGCAATAGTCCAGCCTAGAGAGGACTAGAGCTGTGGAGACAGTGAGCTTCTGAGGAAAAGTGAGAATAGGAAGAATACCTTGGAGTAAGGGCAGCTGATAGTTTGACTTCTTAGAGACGTCAGAGATGTGAAGAGATAAGGAGAGGGTGGAGCCGAAGATGACACCAAGGTTCTTAGCCTCCCAGGAAGGAGCAGGAAGAGGGCACAGAGTGGGCGGCCAGAGAGAAAGAGAGGAAAGGAGGGAGCAGGTGTCTCAATGAGGAGGATCTCAGGCTTACTGGCATTAAGGCAGAGATCATTGGCGGAACACCATTCCTGAATTGCGGCAAGACAGTTTGGTGTGAGCGAAGAAGCAGAGGTGGCTGAGGGGAGCCTGAAAGAGAGCTGAGTGTCATCCGCATGACATAGAAAATTGTAGCAGAATTTAGCGATGCAGTGTGCAAGAGGTGCCAAGTAGTGGTTGAAGAGCCAGGGAGAGAGGTTAGACCCCTGGGGAACACCACAAGTAGAGAGATAGATAGAAGAGAGGAAAGACCCCAGTTGAACCTGAGAGGGTCGGTCGGTGAAAAAGGAGGTCAACCAGGCTAGAGCGTGTTCAGTAATACCAAGGTTGTCGCGGATGTGATTGAATAGGATGGCTTGTTTCAAATGTGTGAGGAACATCTTTCTTGCTCGGTCCAAATCAAGAATTGCAGGTCAGCCATAACATACATCGCAGAGCAGTAAATGAAGTGGCATGCATGACCCGGTAACATTAAGATCATAGCAGTGCAAGAGGAAATGATACAAAATAAACCGACATGCAATCAGCTAGTAAGTGCATTGTCGCTGAGAAATCGGGACTCGCAAATGCCAAAGACAGGATAAGACATAATGCATAAAGGTAGGGAGAATAATGATGAGTAAAAGAGACACCCTGGAAATATACATGTTATTCATTCTCACCCTGGAACTGCTCGCTGCGCTCCTTAGGACAAAATTTGTGGGGGAAGGTATACCAGTGAACGGCAATATGCATGTCCTTTCACTGTATGTGGAGGACATGCTGCTTTACGTGCAACAACCAGAGACTAATTTACTGTACATTCTAGAGGTGCTAGAAAATTTCGCATAGCTCTCGGGAATAACTAGAAGCTTGGACAAGCCGTGCCTGTACCCACTCGCAGACCTGGCGAGATTGGACCAGGATGATTTGCCACACATGGAGCTGAGGTGGGTGGCAGATACCTTCTGCTATCTGGGGGTTAATATATGGCACGATCCACAGATGTCACACGACAAGAACACATTATAGGTTTTTAAAGGAATGGTCAAATCCATGGTCTTTTGGTCCAAGCTGGCCCTGTCGATAATTGGGAGGGCAGCAATACTCAAAATAGTGGCACTACACCGCTTGTTGTATTATTTTGTGAATATACCTTATGACATTCCCAAAGTGGTTTTTTCGCACTATGGATGCCAGAATGAGGGAATTCCTAATGGGAGGGAAGAGGTGCAGAATACCGCTGAGCACACTTTGCACGGATTACAAAAATTGAGGTATTAGGTTGCCACACCTTGAATCGTATTACAAGGCTAGACAATTACAATTAGTGATAAATTGGCTGGCAGATGAGGCCACGTTAGACACAGGACTTCTACAGGCTACTGTTGAACAGTATCACCAGAAAGAGATACTGTGTATACAGAAGGCCACACTTACCAGTAACTCCACACTGCTGACCCGGGGCAGAACAATTTGGCATAGAGTCTGGAAACACCTACATAGGGCAGACCCAAACTCCAATAACATACCTTTAGTTGTAGTTCACGGGAGACTTCATATTGAGGATCAGATTGCACTGGGAAACTAACCTATTTAAAGATGGTGTATTATTTGAATTCCCTGAGCTGAATGTGATATCCCCAATGGCCAAGTTCGAATGCACTTGAGCATGATTAAAATAATTGAGACTAGGTTGCCAGATTTCCAAACAGGGAAATAGGGGGGTCCTGTGTTGGAAGCTATATATGATCTGTCTGAGGGAGGGCATGTGGACTCTCGGCTTTATGACCTACTGCTGGATAATGCTAGTGCTGCAGAACTTAAGGTGCAAGCGAGATGGGAAGTGGATCAGGGAAGGGCTTTCATGGATTGGCATTGGGCCAACGTACTGACATGCACAAGGAGGGTGTCTAGGAATGCCCGGTTCAAACAGACAGAATTATATGTCACAGATAGAGTATAAATTACGCCACAAAGAATTTCTCAGTTTCAGGGAGCAAGCATGCAGATCTGCCCTAGATGTGCGTGTAATGAAGCAGACGTGATTCATATATTCTGGTTGTCCAGTGATTCAGGAATTTTGGAACGAAATCGCAGATAGGTGGTCAGAAAGGGTTTGAATATGGATCCGTGGTCACCGAAGGCATGCCTTTTGTGGATGTTTTCGCGCAGGCGTTCAGTGGCACATCTCACCAGAATGAAATACCTCATATGCATACTGGCTAAGCGCAGGATTCCATTACCGTGGAAGTCGACTGCAGGCCCCAGAATTGAAGTATGGTGGTCAGATCTAAAGTGATGGGCTATAGTGGAAACAAATGTTTGGTATTTAGCTGCACACAGAAGGCTGAGGGAAGTCAATCACGATGTAGAGGTCTGGAATGTTCCAACGCAAGTGATGTTTGCCCCCTCAGACAACTTGCCCCCTTAAGTAGCCCAATCTGGGCGGGAAGAAACTGCTTGTGAGCCCAGATTTGGACGTGGCTTTACTCTATGGGAAGACGTTGCTTGGGCCCAGTTGATATTGTTGGGTGGAGCAGTGGCTGCGAGCATAGTTACTAGTAAGCTATTGTTTGTTTTTGTTGGAATCATGATTGTTGCAGTTGAAATATAAGCATTTATGTATTCTGCGGATTCTGAATAGCAGGTTAGAGTATCGTATGGGTGACCAAAACAACAGAGATGCATACAGGTGGTGAATATGTGGTTCACACGCATTGTAATAATGATAAGACATGTACTTTCTTAGGTGATGCTATAATAGTTATAATGTTTGGCTATATCCAACAAACAAAAAACAAAAAAAAAAAAAAGCAAAAAACAAAAATATATATTTTTTAAAACAAATTTTGTAGCAAGCCCAGCAGAGACAGTGAAGAATTAAACTCCTAAAAAACATGTCGAGGAAACATTAACATTAGGATAAGAGGCAAACAAAAGAGTTATAAGGGACAAACGAAGTGCCAAAAAATATAGACAACGTGGATTTGGATATAGGGGGGCGTATATAGCAGGTTGGCAATTCATCCTATATTAACTAGAGTTAGGTGGCTTGAACCCACACCACTCTAAGCTCCAGAGAGATTTTTTTTTATATACATTTCATTTTATGCTATACCAGATACTATACAAAATTCAGCATGGAAAAGCACAAGTAAACAACCAAAACAAAATATTGATTAACACCAGTAAACAGCCTGATTCGCCTTATTCAAACCACAAAGAAGGTACTATTGGCCTACCATTGCCCAGCTGGCCCATTTATGTGCTCTGTCAACCATGTCTGCTGCCATCTGAAGTTTGCATAAACATTTAAGCATCGAAGAAATGATTTGTATTTGTATTATGTATTTATATTTTATTGAATTTATAAAGCGCCTTTCGCCAAAGGCACTGAACAATAAAAGAGAATCGTAAAACAGTACAATTCAAAGTGGTACAAAATGGGTATGAATAAAGGTTACATCAGCAGAGAGACAGAAGCAAGCAATGATAGAAGGTAGAGTTTAAGGTTTGTTTGGAAGATGCAAACAGATGAGGAGGAGCAAAGTGAGAGGGGAAGAGCGTTCCAAGGTTTAGGAGTCAAGAGAGAAAAGGAGCAGAAACAAGATGAGGCACTGGGAGGCTTAGGAACAGTTAAAAGAAATAGATTCTGAGATCGTAAGAGGTGTGATTGGACATAAAATGATAGTATTCTGGAGAGGTACGGTGGGGCCAGGCCATTTGAAAACAATCGAGAGAAAGTAAAACAGAACACAGGATTTGAAAGGAAGTTATGAAATTGAGAGCAGGGAGGATGTGATGGGGGACCGAGACGGTAAGGAGAAAAGGAGATGGACAGAAGAGTTATAGATATATGTAAGGCAGAATCCTGTGCAGTGCCCTTAGGGACCACTACAAAAAATGAAGACAAGTGGCAATACAAGTTCACCTTTGGTACAAGCCTGTACTACACTGTTAGAGTGGTAGAAGTAGCGGAGCAGCCAGACTTATCTCAAGAGCAAATGAGCAGTAGTAGAGATTACACAAAGGACTACAATTACTGTGACTCAAGCAAACATTGACTCAAGGTTTTTGGTAGAAAAGTAAAAGTACATTTATTTCTAGACCATCTGTTCCTAAAACAGTTTACTTCTATTAATTTAAAACCCCACGAAAAATACACTACACACAACCAACTCACTTTGTGCAGTACAATTCAAGGTAAGTACCATTGGTTTTGACAGACCGGTGTTGGGAAACAAAGACGTTACTGGGGGGACAGATGCAATCACTTTTTGACAGTAATGACAGTTCAGCCTTACTAAAGATACGCGTACCCGTGGGTAGAAATGTCACCAGAGTTAAAACACACTTAGCACATGAATCAACACAAGAGAGTTGGGGATAAAAAGTCAATAGGTCTGCACCAGTGTCAAGTGGAACAGAGTTCCTGTTGCCGAGGATCACACGGTTAGTACAGTTCACGATTTGAGATTGTCAGGAGTACTTTGATATTGTCAAAAGGAGGAAGCAAAAGTTATAAGAGGGAAGGAAGATAAGGACAAGCCTTGGGTGAGGAGAAAGGGGTTCACCCCAGTTCCTCAAGGTCGGACACAGTACCTTATTCAAGTGAAGAAGAGCTGGTGCCACGGCAGTTGTTCCTGGTAGTTCCTGCAGACTCACGGTTCCTGTGACTTCAGTCATGGGGACAAGAAGGAGGACGTCTGGAGCGATCTGCACTACCCAGGGATGAGGCCAGCAGCAGCAAAAGCAACGGTGAATAAAAGGTGCAATCCTTGAAAACAGGAGAGGCTCTTCAGATGGCTATCCGGACCACTACAGCTGTGTGCAGCGATTTCGACCAAGAAGAGGATCCTCTGCCTGCGGAAGATGAGCTGGTTGATCCCACCAGGCTCAAGGGAAGAAGACTGGATCTTCACTTGTCGTTGAAGGGTAGATAGCTCAGGACTGCAGAAGGGCTCCACCGGGACTCGTTAGTTGCAGCAGCCGTCTTCTTCTCCGCTTCTCTTCGGTTCCTTGCAGTTCCAGTGGTGACTCTGACTTCCAGCCCAAGAGTCCTGCCTTTTATTCGAAAATCCCCCATTCACAGAGCCTGGCTGTCAATCAACCAGCAGGGGGTTGTCCGGCCCAGATAACCACCTTAGCCAATCATGACAAAGTGCGACTTGGGTTTTCAAGGATACCCTGTGCCGGGGTGAATACACCCCTCCCTCACATTCAGCCCACCTGGACACCCAGGCGCCAAAAGAAGGGCTTCTTGAGAGAAGCTGCCAAAAAACAGTGAACAAAGAAGGCAAACCTGTTTTGTCGCGCAAAGTAAAACACAAGAAGGACTTTAACAAAAAGAAATGGCGAATAAACCCGACCAGAGCCAAAAGAAAGAGTATTTGGTCAAGCGGGTTTATGAGGCTAATATGATAGCCTGGAACAGTACCACGTTTCTGTAATATAATCGCGGTAGAAACGTTAGGGTAGATACCACTTCCACCAGCCAAGTCTAAATGTTAAAAGAGCAAAACAAAGCTCAGAGAGGCACAACCAAAAAGGGATAGGAGTTAACCCTTTCCAGTACCCCATGTAAAATGGGGTGTACTGGGTCTGTAGTTATAAATGACTATGTAAATTAAATGGCAACTTTACCTGTTTTCTGGGGGACAGTATTCAGCCCCAGAAAATGGAGTCAGTGGGAAGTCTCAAAGACAACCCTGTGTTACTGCATGGAAGGTGCTGTGTAACACACATAAAATGTGGGGTTCATGGAGTGGTGTCCTCCAGAGCCCACTATCACACAAACAGTAGAAATACACATGGCAAAACACATGTAAGAGTGGGAAAAAGGCTCACACTCTTACCAAGTGGAAAAAATAAACTCCAGAAATCCAGCAAAGCTGCTGGGGGACTCACTAGGTGAGGGAAATTAGCCAAAGAATGAGAATTCTCCCTAACAATATAGCGAAGAAGAGGAAGGTGGGGAGCAGGGAGACCAAGCAATAAAGATGAACAGTAGTTGATATGGGAAAAGACAAGAGAAATGAGAAGAAGTTTTTAGCGTAAAAGGAAAGATAGGAGTCAGCAAATGTTAAAAGAGCATAGCGACAGGAACGGGCAATGGCAAACATATGAAGGGAGAAGGAGAGTGAAGGATCGAAGATAACGCCCAGGTTGCGCGTTGAAAGTGAAAAGGAAAGAGAGGCTGGGGAAAAAGAGAGGGAACAGGGATGGGGTGGGGAAAATAGTGGAGGGGGAAAGAACAGAACCTCAGTTTTTGAGGGGTTAAGATGTAGAAAATGGGACGACATCCAGTTCTGGACAGCTGAAAGCCAGTTTGAAATGGTGGAGTGCATAGCAGCATCAAAGGAGCAGAAGGAGAGAAAGATCTGGTTATCATCGACATAAAGGTGAAAAGAAAAGTGCAAGAAGGAGATGAGGACAGAGAGGGGAGCAGTGTAAAGGGAGAAATGAAGAGGGCCAAGTACTGAGCCTTGAGGGACACCACAGAGAGGAGGGAGTGAAGGAGAAGAGTGTCCAGCCCAGGTAACGGAGTAGGTCTGTTGTGAAAGGCAAGAGCAAAACCATTTGAGAGCAGACCCAGAGATACCCAAAGCGGAAAGAGCGGAGATAAGAAGAGGGTGATCCACAGTGTCGAACGCTGCAGACAGATCGTGAAGAATAAGAATAGAAGAAAGCTTGGAGTGGCGAGCTGTGAGGAGAGAGTTTGAAACATGAAGCAGGCAGTTTCAGTGTAGTGAGACAGACGGACACTAGACTGCAAAGGAGGAGGAAGAGAGTGAAGATTCAGATAATGGGTTACCTGGGTATAGGCAGCCCCATCAAACATTTTAGAGAGAAAGGGTCAAAGGGCAATAGGGCGGAAGTTATCTAGGGAAGATGAATCAAGAGAAGGTTTTCTCAGGATAGGGAGAATAAGTGCATGCTTAAAATCCACAGGAAAGCAAGAATGTACAAGGGGGAAGTTAATGAGAGAGGTAAGGTACGAAAGAAGATGCAATATATTCTTGGGGGATGAGAGAAGAGAGGAGAGGGTCAGAAGGAGAGGCAGTAGGATGAGCATGAGTTAAGAGAGCAGAATTGTCAAAGTCCGTAAGAGGAGAGATTGATGAAAAGGATTGTAGTGATGGAGATGGAGAAAGTGGAGGAGAAGAGAGTCAAAAGGGGTGAAAGGTAGGAGAAGGTTAGATACTTTAGATGTGAAGTAGTTTACAAAATCGGAGGAAGAGAGGGACGAGAAGGCAGAAGGATCAGGAGAGAGGGTATTGTGTAGAAGCGAATAGAGATGACGAGGGTGGCGAGATAGAGAAAGTGTGAGTTCAGAGATGTAGGATATCTTAGCAATAAAGAAAGCAGAACCAAAAGAAGAGTGCACTATTGAAAGCATAGCAAGATGAGGAGGGGAATGAGAGTTTTTCCATAGCCGCTCAGCTTTACGCAAACTGTGGCAAAAGGAAATAAGACTTGGGGAGAGGCAGATGTGGACCACTTCTGAAAGTTCCATAATACACCCATTAAATGAGTATCACTTACAGAGAAATTTTGGAACGGGGTATTTCTGTGGATCCCGCCATTCACACTCCAGCAGATTCTGGAGCATCTTGAGAATGGATATGGGTTGGGTGAGAAGGTTGTCATGACTGCACAGGCAATCCTTATCTTTATCATCAATAGGCACATGTGGAGTAAATTCCAGACACTCTAGGCCCTTTATACTTAAACATGTGTCAGTCATTTGCATCTTGGTCGCTATCCCCGCCATTAGTCTCAGAGGATTGAGGCTGAAATTGATTCTTTCTCTCCACTACAATAGCTGCTGTCACTGTCTCTTTCACCAGTTGCTGGAGCTCAGCCTTAGACTTAGGAAGGCCAGAGGCAGGGTTCTGCCTCTACAAGGCAGATTTCCTTGGTCCTGAGAGAGTTTGTGTGATGGAGTCCTCCCTTCTGATTCTCTGTGGAGCTATCTGTGTGGCGATTTGCTCATTTCCCTCCTTGAGGGAGATCTACTACCATCCCTCCAGTGGTAAAAGGTGCCATGTCTCTGGCCAGGGGTCATAGAGTGTAATTGAGTGCTGTGGAGCCTGGCACAACTGCACAGACTTGGATCCCCTTTTGTACAGGCCTTCCTATCAAAAGCCTTTTAAATTACAGGTAGCACCTGCTGATATCGCTCTCTCACAGCAGGCAGACTGGTACCAAAGACCACCACCCATGGATAGGGAGTTCAGGAGTCAGGCACTTTGTAAGTGGGCTCAAGCTCACCTGTGCTTCCTCTGGCACTTTCATCCTCTGTCCTCCTCTGCACCGCCTGGTGCCTGTCTCTGATGCATTTCCATCGTCATTGATGTGGCCCATATGCATGCGTCATGGCTCCACTAAGGAGAGACCTACAGCCCCTTTCGTTGCTCCAGAGGAAACATCCTACAATGTTGTACACAGCACCTAATATCGGTTTATGGGAAAACAAAGAAAAATATTCCCTCCAATCACGCCAAGGGCTGCAGTCGGCCCTTACAGCAACCACATGGTTGACCATGTCTCATTGTTTGGATTCGTCAATGACAAATCTAAAACAGCTGGGGTGTCCTTTCTGTTAGTTGAATATTGTACACAAAAACAGGGGGTGTCCATGTTTGGGGTGACCTTATGACCCAGGTAGGAGGAGGGGCCAGGCGGGATGATGGGACAATGACCATTAATGACATAACAACAGGGCTTTTTCTGAAACTGTAACTTGATGGAAAGAGGAATCAATTCAAGAGGTGTAGTGGAGACAGGTGCCATTTTCTGAGACGCAGGCTAAGGCATTAGACATTCAGGTTAGAGATCGTAAAAGGAAATTACGAGGTGACCTAAGGAATCTCAAAAAGGATTCTTCTTTGACCTCCTCAGATAAGATTGTAACCTGTAAATGGCTGAAACAGTCTTTTAAAAATTTGGTCTAAGTCTTATAAGATTAAAGGGTATCAAGAACAGAACGAACAGATTATCTGTAAACGAATCACATATGATGTTAGGGGTTTGTGGAGATCCTTAGCAGGTCGCAGACTCATCAAAGAGTGTTTCACACAAACTGTATCACTGAATCTGTATGGGTATCACGCTATCCCTCCCCAACTGTACCCAGAGCACCTTTACTCTGGGTATTTTATGAGTGCTTTAAAGGAGGAGGCTCAGGAGTATTGATCTGCAGGAAATGGAATTCAAGAAAATAATAACTACAGAGTTCTTGTGGTTTTCATTTAGATTTGCATGCATAAATGCTTGTTCATGGCACCAAGCAGCACCTTTACACATGCATCTGCTCTGCTAGTAATACATTTGTTACGTGTTTGTAAAGCACTCACCTTTAGGGGTGGGGTCTGCTAACATCTTCAGGATCCGTGGCGGCTCACTTCCTCTGATGACGCCATTGTTCTTATGTGTGCTCTCTACGTGGAAACACAGACATTCCTTAGAAACATCTAATTGTACCAGCACGACAAGATGTACGTCTGAAATAACGCAGCACGACTTTCACTGCATAACTTGATCATTTGAAAATGACTGCAATTTTAGGTGCTGTAAAATGTGGGTGCGGCAATGAATCAATAATCACTCAACAACATTGTGATCTCGTGTATTAGTATGGGATGGCTGGTGCAAGCCGTGAATGGCACATTTGTGTCAGTACATAGACAGCTTACGGGGATGGAATGGACTAAGTACCGCATTCCACAACGTTGTATAGTTCGTGTATCCATCTGCAGGTTATGTAGTGCATCCGAACTCATAACTCCCCTACACCAACCAGAGCCTTGCACCGCCACCATCTTCCAGCCACGCCACCTGGCTTGGGTTGCCACTCACTCCATCCAGCACAAGGAGAGCACTGCTTCCTCGCAGTCAGACATGCCTGCTAAGGACGTTTTCCCGTAACTAAAGAGCTGCACGCTGGATATTAGTATTTCTACTGTGTCTACTCCAGCTCGGGACATGGGGTAAACAAACTGGAGACCTTTGAAAAAGAAACCAAAAAGGAACATTGGACTGCCTGTGTTGCCCTTTGTGGTCTGTCCTTGCCCTACAGGGCTTAAAAAGCAAAAGAGACTACAGGGCTGTACAAAAAACCCAAAAAAAACACACTTGAATGATTAGGGTTTTGGCCAAACTTATTCTATCAGGTTTGCTGCATGGCACGCCTGCCTGCTACTGGCTGGGATAATTCAGTGAAACATCATTACCTACACATGCCAGCCTCCTATTTAATTCTCTGACACAATTGTATATATTACATGCATTACCCCCCAAAGTTGTGTGTTCCACCACAATGCCGCAGAAGGGACCATGGGGACGTGATTCTGATGGAGCCATAAATCAAAGACATATAGCTCTCCTCTGGAAAATCAAGCCCTACGTCCCAGAAAATACCCCTTCATTTGTGCTTCATCATGTTCTCGGCAGCAGTTGCGCCTGGTTCAGAATCGGGCCCTAATTGTGGAAAACATGTGTTAAAGAGAGAGCCATGTTTAATGATGTCTAGGACTTTCTGTAGTCAGCCAAAGCTGTTATATTCAAGAAACAAGCAATGGCAAAGACAATATGCCTGGCATGTTTTCGTAAGTGTGAGTCAGGTGACAATATAATTGTCTGGACGGATGGATCAGTGGATACATCTGGTTCTATGAGTGGGCTAATGGAAGAGGGGGGGAATATGGCTGGATGTGTATGTAGATGAGCGGGTGTGAATAGTACTACAGGTGGCTGGAGGAGTGGATGATATGCTTGTCTTTGTGGGTGGATGTATGAGTGTGTGAAGTTTATTGCATGCATGGATGAATGAGTGGATAGGTGGGAGCAAGCAGAACTCGGGTGCGGGTAAACCTCTGTGGCTTCGGTGTAGCTTTGCTGTTGAGTCTCCTGTTAATGATCTGTCCTGCCATTAGCGACTCACAGTGATGAAATAGATATCAGAAGCCAATGGACACCAGCTGGTGCACATACAGTATCTTATTGAAATGAGGCAGCAGACCCATTCATTAACAGTGGAGCCTTTTCCACTGTGGTACCAGGGGATTTTAATGTTGCACCCGTCTCTTGGCACGCGGCCTGGAGCAGCAGAGGACCAGATGACAGACATGTGAGTGCAGTGTTGAGAGCAGTAAGATGGAGGGGCGTAGTCCTCGACCAGTCCACCCATGGAATACTGGATGTGTGTGACGTGGCCACGACCGAAGCCCAGCTGCCTCTAACTGACAGGTGTAGAAGGAAAGCACACAGTGGTGCAGGCTGGGAGGAGAATGCTGTGGAGGCCTTGGCACCCTGTGTTTGAAGGCATTGGGGACTGGTGCAAGCAAGCAGGATTCCAGAAGACCTGAGAGGTGCAGAGTATCTCACCCTCTCTCTCCCCATGCTTTCCGATCCACTGTGAATGTAGTCTTCTGACACTGAGAGCCAAGCGTGGAGGGAGTTTAGAGACCATAGTGTACACTTGCGTACGAGCGCGATAGAAATAAAATATCAATCAATCAATCAATAGCAGGAATGGTTGAATCATTCAAGGAGTATCTGATGCCCAATTAGGGGCAGAGAGGCAGAACAAACCAGCACCTATTTGAGGCCAGTCTGACTAAGGGGTTAAGCGCTGCCCAAGAAACTGAGAGACTTGATGGGCAGGAGTTGACTGGCGAGAGACTGCTGTTGAAATGAATTAATTCAGCAACTGCAACACCACAGTAATGATATACATGATCACATGTCCATGTCAAAAGAATGAACTGGCATGACATCTCACCAGATTCGAATTAGAATTACTGACACAGAAGTTGGCTCAGAACTAAGAACATGAGAACATGAGTGCCCCGCTGGTGGAACATTTCGTGCCAAACGATCATGATGAAAACATCTGTCATTGGGCAGTTTTTCTAAGCATTCATGGCCTAAAGGCTACCAAACATTTTTTGTTAAGTAAGCATGATATGTGCTATTACGTGTCTAGACTGGCCCATATTCTGCAGCCACTTCGGACAGGTTTTCTTATTGTGGTATGGGATTTTTAATGGCAGAGCCATCAGAAGTATGCCCGTTTGTGGGGACACTGTCATATATTGGCAGAGCCAGCATGGACATGTTTTCCTATAGTAACATTACTGGCATAACACACAGAACAAACATGAGTATGTTCATATACGGGAACATTGCAGACTGAATGGAAATGCACTGGCACAGTCAGTATGGACATGTTTTTATACTGGCCTATAATGAACAGAAATGTATGCTTTCTATCACATGTGGACGTTGGATTTGTGGCACACTGTGTTACCACCTGGTACCCTGGTGATTAAAGGGTAACACCTGATCGGATAGCTGGGCTTTAGATATAAAAATGATCAAATCAACTACGCCAGACAACGCTTGGCATAGAACGGGGGGGGGGGGGCAGAGCCTGCAAGGTTGGCTCACCCACTTTCTAAAGTGGTCCCTCCCATCACCAGTTAGCCTCCCCACCCCCAAATGTAGGATTGGTTGCGCCCCTGTCTCCAGACCACCATTACAACCCCTCTCCGACCTCCCCCCCCACCCCCCCCCCCCGCTTCAACATTGCAGTCAGGCTTTGAGCACACCCTACAAGATATTAGAAAAGGCATGTTCTGATACACCTACCACCATGGCAACGGTTGTCTGATATGATTCAGTTTTGCAGAAATGTAGGACTGAAAACATTTTAAAACATTGAGGGCCCAGAAGTGACACAATTTCTGTGGGGCTGTAATCAACTTTCACCAAATGCACACTACGCAACGGCTTCAGTGCTCAGTCACAGGCGGATGACAATGTGTTCTGGCATTATATAGCAGCCTGCACTGGCTGTGGTAGTCACAAGACTACTCTGAAAGTCACGCAGTGCTGTGAGGCGAACACTTCACAGCTGTGGTGTGGGCCAGTATCCCTCTTGTCACCACGCCACTGCTGTGACAACTGCTTTTGGACCAATGTAAACTCCAGTGATGGCCCTGCTTCCCCGAAGCAGTCTCTCTATCACAAAATGCATGCATTGCGCCATCTTAAAATCCACCACTCCAACCCCCGGGCCGGTACATTACATGCAAAGCAATTTGCATTTGATGTAAAGAGGCGGTTTCAGTGAGAATACCGTTGATCCAATTTCTTTGCAAAATTGCTGGTCATTTGGTGTGCGGTCATGCCTGAGGCGAGTTTCCTGAATCCAGAGCTTGCTTTTTTGTTTTTGGATTTATGAAAAAGGTGAGCACTTTGATCAGAAACGCTGCACACGGGGGTGATATTAACAGTCAGTGGGCACAGACATCTCTTTTCAGTGAATATTAAAAGAAGGTGATACTTAAGAAGTGCTCTGGGTGGTGCAGGCATGCAATGGCTGAGTCTGCTGCTGCAGGGTGGGAAAGGGAGTCAATTGTATTGCCACTGGGGAGTTTTAAAACTGCTCTACGTGGAGCACTGCACTCCCAGGATAGAGACCGACTAAGTACGTTGTTCGCAACTAAATCTAATAGCACAGAATGTCTGCGCTACATTGAAGGTAAATATCTCATGGCTTATCCATATGGAATCATCGTAAGGAAATATTTAGAGATTAATTGTAATAATATTATGCCATCAATGGAGGCGTTAGGTGGCCGAATGGGTATCCCTAGGGGAGACAGAGGCTGCCAACTATGCAGCGAGAGTGTGCTGGAATCTGCACGCCACCTGATAGTAGATTGCATACCTCTAGATAAGATAATGGGGAGCTACCACTGGATACATTGCAATAATGGTACAATTGGTGATGTGCAACTACTTCGGGTGCAATTTTTAAATGCTAATGATTTTAATTTGATGTTTTATATTGTTCTGTTTGCTGAAGTGCTATTTCATCTATTGTATGAGTTTCTCTGTTAGAAGCGGCTACGTTTTATCTTTTGTCTTCTTTTTGTATCATTGTGAGTCGGAATTGGCTAAAAGATCAAACTGTGTATAAGGTATTTACAAGATTATATGTACAGAATAAAAAAAATAAAAAAAAAATAAAATGAAACATTACAATAGACATTTCCAGGCACAAACAGAGGGCAATCGTGACTCGTCTTGGTGAAAAAGTAGTAAAAACAAAAGGACAGCAACATCAGACAGTCCAGCAATTCTGTAGTCTTTAATTTTCAGTTCTTTCCCCATCTTCCTTTCCCCACTTTCAGAAGAGCAGATCATGTATTACCTCTTTGCTGGTGCCTCCGAGGAGCACACATGTTACATAAATTCAAAAAACTGTTGTGAGAAGCTACAGCTGTGCTGCAAGGCTTTGGAGAATGCTGTCAGAAACTACTTGTACCACAGGCCCAGCATGGAAAGTGAAGAAAGCATACATTTAGCAGGGTGAAATTGAAATCGAGCAAGCGCAGCGAGCAAGCCCGACCCACATCAAGAAGGGTTTTGCCCCGTGAAAACTTAGGAAAATGGCCTCCAAATGTGCATTTACTGTCTAAATCGACAGAAACATGACCTAAAAAGCATTAGGTTTTGGGTATTAATGAGGATACATTATTCTTATGTGTGCAAGTGTGATGGTGTATTTTACAGCGGCTTGTATTGAGACCAGCTGGTACATCACATCAAAGGCAATATTTCCCAGCCAAAGACATTAGATAGGCTGCTGCACACAGACCCTTTGCATTTGCAATGCCGGCCGAAGAGGCCCTGTAGCGGAGGCTTGAAGATGGTGATAGTGATTACATACACTGCACGTTTAATCAATACAACCCTTCAAATGTGCACTGCATGTATTCATTATAAGTGGCGGGCCATGAACTAGGGAGATCACGCTCTGGTGGCTGCAGTCGTGAAACACTACAGATGTTTAGTCAACTTAGAAAACTGTGTGGCCTGACAAACATGACAGAGGCAGGAGGGGAGAGCAGACCCAAGCATGCTACGATCTGTGTGCGACTCACAGGTTTGAATCCCAGCAAGGCCAACTCAGTCTTTCTTCCAAGGTCGATGATTACCATCTTCGGTTGGGTGAGATTGTATGTAAATATGTTCTGTGTAAAGCGTTTTGGCAAAACCGCTATATAAATCATTATCACATCATTATCATTTAAAATTCAATTATACAATGAAGCCCTTTTACTGTAAATGATAAAATGTTAAGCATACATGCTATCATGTGTTGTTTCTTTTACTGAGGTTTGGTTCCTTCCTTTCTGTTTTTTAAATACTTCTAAGCAGTAAGCACCTCTTTGCCTGTGTGGGTTACGTGTGTTATGCAGCACTCCCGTCTGTCATGACAGAGTTTGGTCTGTGTGCACTGAAATGCAATCGGAATGTCCTCGTTCTTCTGCAATACAGTCTGAAATAGTCACGGGGCCTTCCAAAATCCAATAGTCATGGAACCCTTGATAGTGTTTTATGTCCTGTGGAAGTATGTTTTAAGCCATCTACTTCTTCACAAGCTACAAAGTGAAGCAGCGCCCTTTGAGGAATAAATTAGCATTCCTAACAATGCCGTGACGAAAAATTCCATATGGATGCAAGGGGATGATTCTAATTTTGATAGGGCACCAGGAAGAACCTCGAAACAAATGCTGTTCTGGTATGAGCTGCCAGTATTGTACGTTATTACCGTATAAAAAAGTCCGACCCCACCTAAAGACCTAAAACAAACACCACGAAACGTTCAGACTACCAAAAGTCTGAACGTTTCGTGGTGTGAGTTTAGGTGTGTCACTACAGTGAGCGGGGGTTGCGGGGGACAATCCCTCAACCCCCTACAAAAAGATTTTTAAAATGGAGGTTGCGGGGGTGTCCCCGCAATACCCTGCTTATTATGCTATACAGTATAGTGAGCGGGGTGTTGCGGGGGACACCCCCGCAGCACACCCGAGAAAAAAAAAAACGGGGGCTGCAGGGGTGTCCCCTGCAACACCCCGCACACTATAGTTTACAGTATAGTGAGTGGGGGCTGTGGGGGAAACCCCTGCAGCTTCGAGAAAAAAAAGAAAAAGACCCTGCAACGGCGGTTCCCGATCACGGAAGTGAAAGGGAACTGGCGCCGCAGGGACACAGCGTGAAGGAAAGGTATGTAGGGTTTGGGTATGTTGGGGGTGTGGGTGGGGGTGTATTAAGGGTGTGGGTGGGGGTGTGTGGTGGGTGTACTGTGGGTTTGTAGGGGGTTTAAATGCGTGTTCGCATGGAAAATGTGAAAACCTTTTGTGGTTTGCACTTTTCTCATGCACTCTTTTCCGTCGCTGACTTCTCCCCGAAAAATCACGCAGATCCTGAGCTGCACAAGCCTTTTATTGTACTGGTTTAGCGATCTACTCAATTGGGTCACAGATGTCCATTCAAAGCATGTGCGGCGACTGTGAGGAGTGCATCATTAATGAACAGTCGCAGTGCTAGTTGCATGGATCATCCTGTTGGACCGTGAGCACACAGTCGGATTGTGGCCTGAGGCACCCAGGCCATTGCGCACACAACCAGAGTTGCCCAGCAGGGGCTCTGGGAACTGATGCAGAGTTAACCGGCAGGGGCTCTGCTATGAAAGTGGGGGGACATCAGGGACAGCGCCAGCATAGTGCTGCAGGAAGAATGCACGGCAGGCAGGAGTCAAAACGGCTCGTCCCTTTTATTGCGTGAGTCACATTGTCACAGCATGTGACATTAGCATGAGCCCTGGGAGGGACCATTATCCCAAAAGGGGAGGCACACCACACTGCTCAGCCACCGGGACAGATGGGCCGTGTAGACGGGCAAGGCAGGAAACGTGCCCACTTGTTTGACAAAAAAAAGAGAATTTGAGAAGGACTAGCACCTTTCAACTGAGTCCCTTTAGTGCTCTGGCCTGTTGCAGTGCACGCTTGCTAATGCCGTCCCATTGCAATTTCCCATTGCAATTTCCCATAATGCTCCAGCCAGCATACATTCCAGTGTCCAGACGCTGCCACTAAGCCTGCCTTGGGTTTAGCAGGTCTGTAAAGTTTGCACTTCTCAATTTCCACAATGCTTCACAGACTGTGGCACGTACTGCATGTTTCCAATCCCATATGCACCCCCACCAGTAGGGTATACTCACTTTGGAAATGCCATAATGACCCAGTTAGAATGTTTACAGTTCCCAAGCTGTCAAATCTGAACTTGCCATTAAAATGCAATAGGATGGTTGGTTATTTTAGGACGTATGAACATTGCAAGGCTTTTTTTGTGTGATCTGTTCGCCTGGTGGACTATTGGAACAATTTTTTGGCCCTCTCCCGGACTTCCTTCCACTGTGCCCCATTGGTTGGCGGCCCGTTGTGCCTGCCTGGCTACCTGACCTCGCCTCCCGAGCACTGCTGGGATGAGGCCAGTTGCTCTGTGGCAAAGTAAGTTGTGTATATTTTGAAAAGTTGTATTTCACGCGCAGCAGCACATGTTTCCCCAATCCTCCCTCCCTTGTCCCAGTGTTTCCTCCTTTGTTGGCCCTCCTCTTCCCTCCCAACATGCACCATTGGTTGGCGGCCCGTTCTGCCTGCCTGGCTACCTGACCTTGCTGCAGCCAGCACAATTTTCACTTCTCCGGTGCTGGTGTGAGGCCAGTTGCTCCGTGACACAGTAAGTTGTGCATATTTTTAAAAGTTAAATTTTCTCATGTGGCAGCACGTGTCCCCGTTCTCCCCTACCTTGTCCGGGTGCTTCCTTCTTTGTTGGTCCTCCCCCTTCCCCCCTTCCCACCACGCTCCATTGGTTGGCAGCCTATTGTGCCTACCTGGCTACCCGATCTCGCTGCCCCTAGCACGGTGCTGGGGTGAGGCCAGGTGCTCTGTGGCACAGTAAGTTGTGCATATTTTTAAAAGTTGTATTTCGCGCGCTGCAGCGTATGTGTCCCCACTCCCCCCTCCCTTGTTCCAATCCATCCTTGTTTATTGGCCCTCCCCGCATGGGTGTAATTTTAGGGGGGGCAGGGGTGTTTGTCCCCCCCATCTTTCATGGCACACCATTTTGTCCCCATTCATTTGACTGGGGCACCTTTTCTTCAGATGCATCATTTATGACCCTTCTCACACTTTCTCTACTTGTATCTCCAAAACTGCTACAGCAGCTCACCTCAACCTTTTAAATATTAGGAAAATCAGGTACATCCTTCCTTTTAACACCACCAAGCATCTCTTAACCTCTCTTCTCCAAACTGGAGTACTCTTTGTCTCCCCAACTATGCTTTCTGTCCTTTCAATAAGACCATTAACTCTGCTGACTCAGGGACATCATTTCACCAAAATGCCAGGGGTAGCAGAAGTAACATCACCCAACCCTTGACCCCTGATGACATCACAGGAAATGATGTCATTTCACCCCACCCCAAAGTGACATCACGGGAAGCGATGGAAGATGACCTTTCACCCCTTAACAAAACAGGAAGTGGCATCACATAGCATTGTTCCTAAGTAGACTATGAAAACTATGGTTACTATATCATTGTAATGTGATATACATTTCATACAAGAATGAATCAACATATATATCATTAATATCAGTGTGTATAGGCCCATCTTGCCAAATTACTGTGAATGCAAGCAGATGTTCAAAACCAAATAATAATGATTATATAGCACTTATGCTTAAGCGTTTTATAAAGAGCAAATATCCATACAATATCACCCAACCTGTGCTGGTACTCATTTATCAAAATCTGAAGGATGAAAGGCTGAATAGGCCTTGCCAGGATTCAAACCTACAACCTACAGATCACACACACAGCAGCGGACACTCAACCCAATGAGCTATCTTACCAGCTATAGCTATCTTTCCGGCTATCGCTATCTTACCGGCTATAGAAAATGAGCAATTACATGTGTGAATGTTCTCAAAGTCAGAAAGCAAAATACACTATGTAGTGGATACCATTAAACTGGTAACTGAGATTTAACAGCAGGCCAGTTCATCTGCAGGTCCGGTGCAAAGTTGGCCACATGTCAAGCCTGCATGGATCTACTTTTCAGGCTTCAGAGGTTGGCAAAATGCATACAATTGGGAGGGTTCATGACTGTATTAAAGAATTTAGAGTAGCGCAGGGAAAGCAGCGCACTCGCACGTCATCCCACACTCTGGCCACTTGTTACCTCATACATGCAAACAATCTTCCTGAACAGCATTCCATGGTGATAGGAAAGATAGACATAGACATATAACAACAAAGCATTAATTGTGGCACAATTAAATAAAAAGCCACTTTATGTGCTATGATCAAACTTTTCTACACTATACACAAGCTTTTAGGCACAAGGATTTGTCAAGTGACTGAGGACACCGAGATGGAATGTCGTGTGATGGTCGTAACAGAGAAAACAGCAGAAAAAAACATGCATAACTGCAACTTGCGAAAAGCAAAATACATAGTCCGAAACGGTTGGATATCATACTCTAAATGCTTTTTGGAAGTGTTTGTCTGCATTGTGAATTTGAGGTGTTTAAGAACAGGCTAAATCGGTGACTCACCCCTAAAGTGTGCCTGAAATAAATCTTTAATGAGTCTATCAATTATTGTATTGAATTCCAGAAAGACACATTTTGTGTTATTCCTATTCTTTCTTAATTAGGGTCACTGCTCAGTGTTACACTTGTGTAACCCCCTGTTTTTTTTTTTAAAGAGGCCTGAACAGGAAAGCCAGCCACTCCAGAAACAAAGAGCCACATAGCGCTGGCCAGAGCCCAGGAGCTGCCATTTTAAAAAATAAAAAAAAAGATTTGTTTTCTTCTTTTATTTCTTTTTTTAGGGGTATCTAGGGAGACCACAGGGGTAGCAAGGGAGACCACAGAGGTTGCAGTTGCGACCCCTGGTGACCCCCAAATGACATCCCTGCCAGGACTCGCTTTGAACTCCCTCACTTCACACTTACCTCATCGTACCGTCACCAGGCTGGATGCAAAACAGGGCCAGATTTACATTCCTTCTCCTGGTTTATAAATCCATCCAGGCACCAGTGAATCTATCCTCCTGTATCCTACTCTACAAGCCTTCTCATGAACTCTGCCCTGCCTCCTCGACTACCCTTGTGGCTCCTCGCCCTCTCTGTACTTCCTCTCGCTTCCGCTCTTTATCACTTCTTGCTCCACAGACATTTGAGAAACAGCCCACACGGATTTCATCAAAGCCAAACTAAAATCCTACCCCCTCGCCTCTGAGTTACCCTCTTAACCTACCTCTCATCTGCCTGCTAGCTAAAATGTTTACCTCGTCTCTAACTTGCCTCTGTCCCTCACTTCCTCTGCGCCCACTGTAGCACTTCACCCAATATGGTCACATCTCAAGCACAACTGGCTGTGGTTAGGTAAGACCTTCCTATTTATGACAAATCTTCCTGACTTGTGTCAACCCCAGAACATTTTGCTTGGATTTCGTAATTATTTTACCTTGTCCCTAGGTGAAGGGGAATCTTTTTTCCGCTCTCATCTAGCCTTTTAATGTTTTTATGGGTGACCTTTTTATGCCTCTCCATAGTGTATGGTTGAAGTTATAGTTTCCTACAACTTTTGGGCTTAGGCAGGGTTGCCCCTTTTGGCTCTCCTGTTAATTTCTCTTTCAGGTAATTGGGTTAACTACTGTTCCCAAGTAGTAAAGAGTGATTTTCATCCCATTTACATTTTCTATAAGTGAGTAAGCACCCCCACCTTATGTGGAGTGCTGTTGGATACAATGTATCCTCTTTCTTACTTACCTAGCAACATTTTGTTACAATTGAAAGTTTATTTGGAAGGCGGGGGGCAGTGGTTTTACCTTTATGACCTTTTGTCTTAATTACTCGTAGGCTGTTAATTCGGCCACGGTAATGCACAGAAGCGCCATCATTTTGCTAAAAATGTCGACCCCTTCTTTTTTTAACCACTTCTTATGTGCTTGCCATTTCAGAGGTCTTCCCCTGCCATTGTAGGTGGGAACTACCTCAGTGGAAGTTTTGTCTTCGGCAGGAATTCTTTGATTCCCTGCCCAGGGTCCAAAGTGTCTTAGAAGGCAGGAAGCGAGGGAGGAGTCCAAAACTCTGCAGCCCTTTTTCTTCCACCTTGCCTAAAAGGAACCAACTCCAAGTGGGGAGCTGGCTGTCCTGATTGGACATCCAGATCGCCCCTTGCTGTAAAATGCAGGGAGAGACCGCAGATGTTGTGCTGTAGTTCCTGATAAAAACTCTGAATCTTGAAGCTGCTGACATGCCGACCACTGGAGCTGAAACCAAAGAGGAAGATGAGAAAATGACAGCCATAGCGATTTCCAGAGACCAGAGAGCCTGCTGTATAACCAGAGCCTGCTGTAACCCTTCCTACCACTCGACTTGCGGGTCCTGACTGCGACTAATCCTATGCGGAAGTTGATGAGATACACTAGTCTCAAGAACACCTGCATTTTGAGCCATCCCACGGCATGCTGCAATCTTGCTGGACTGCAATACCCCAATACCCTGGGAGCTCAAGCTTTTGCCAGTGCACAGTCTGCCAAATTGCGAATCTTGCTGAAACTTTGATGGCATCCTTCTTGACCACCTGTGACTTGATTAAAGCCATTGAAGTCCCCTCACCAGAGAGCTGGATCAGATTAGCGATGAGAATCCGACTGGCGATATTCAGTCTTCTGGCTCCTGAAAAGGGCGCAAGTACCACAGAGCCACACCCAGCCACAAATAAACTCTTGCCTAGAGCCTTCCCCATTGATTCCTGCTGCAAATCCCCTTCCAGTGTCCTGTCTTCAATCTTCATGACAAGGAATTAATCAACCAGGTTTTTGGCTGCAGATCCTGAAGTTTTCCTACTGCTAAATCTTCTTCTGTGGTGAGGTACTATGTTGGCTGGGCTATTATTTAACTTAAGACATTTGTGATTCCTCTGAAGCTTTGGGGGTGATTCATGTGATTGGGAGTCCTCTCATCCAGTTCACCCAGGCCCATTGCTGGAATCCCTCTAGGGTGTCTTTTCTAAAGTGCCATGAACCTTTCTACCACTCCAAAGTAAAATACTTACTTGTTTGAACCGCTTTCCTCAGGAACTCTGACGTTTCCTACATCTGTGCCTATCCTGATAAGTATGTTGGCCACTAGAGACTAGTGAACCACTCATGTCACTGAGAACACTCATGCTCCAAGAATAGGGAAGGCCTTATAAGGTTTGGGCCTTTTGCCTAATAAATGCAACAAGTGTTGAAATGTTACTTGTAATAGAGTTGGTTTGGTAACTGTCGCTCTGAAATATGAGCAGTTACAAAAGTGCTTACTATCCTAATTACTATTACTATTTGAATGAAAAGTATATATATGGTTATTTTACTCACCTATGAATTGGTTCCTCCACTTCCCAAAAGTAATGCTGTTGGCTTCATCTAACTATTTATTTCTGGAAATAAGTGTATACGTTTACCAACTGGGTCTTGCTTCCCCAGATCTGCTGCACTGTCTGTCTAAAATAAGTTTGCCTTGGTTTTTACTCACCTTGAATAGCTGTGTGCAATTCTTGATAAGTGTATTGTGGGTTTTACTAACCTTGGTCTTCCTTGTGACATCCTAAAATAGGTTAGAGAGATATTACTTAACTTAGAATGTGTTCCACTGAGCTGAAAAGCAACTGTAATAGTTTATTACACCATTAGGACTTACCTGGTAACACTGAGCTACTAAGGCACAAGCCAGCACCATACCCAGGGTAATTCTGCCACACGCTCCAAAGCTAGCCTCACGACAACTCTTTTGCTTTAAGAAAGACTTCGGTTGAAACGCACGTCGGCTGTTTTTTGTTTCACCATCCTGGCACATTGTGCCTCAACTGTTATGTTGCACCTGAACTAATAAATATCAATGCACAACCTAAACTCAAGACTGACGTGTGAATATCTACTGACAGTACTGGAGCACCAACTCCCTGCCAGCGCCAGCAACTAACAAGGTCTTGTCACCCCACCAATAATGTTAAAGTAACTTGTGGTTTTACTCCCCCAGAATAGGAGTGTTCTATTCTAAATGTGTATGATTAGGTCTGACTTGCCTGTTAGCTCTTCTGAACAAGGTCTATGCTTTGGTCGCTGTAACTTAAGCATTGTGTTGTATTTTTACATTGTGTTTATGACTCTATGACGAAGTACATACCCACCAAGATTACCTTTGCCTACTTGTATTTAAATTAACCTTTATTTTGTATAATACTTCAGGGTGTAAGTGTTTCTTTTTAACCATTTGTAGGCTACAGGTTCTTTGTACTTTCCTACAGCCCTCTCTTCCTCCTAATATAAGTCTGGCTGCTCTGTCTATGCTACAAAATACTCAGGTGGTATAACCTTATACTAATGGAGTTATGTACAGTCTCAGTTGTATGGTTTTACTAAACCTTTAGTTGGACCTCAGAAAAACTGTCCTACCTGCACTTAAAAATGTCCAATGTTGGCTGTCTTTGATTTATGCATGTCCACTTATATGTTGTCCCCGGTGACTCTTCCATTTACTCCCATCCACAACCGGGTTGTAATGTCCCTCAAACTCACCCCATTGTAAGAAGCTCACTGCTTCCCGTCAAATATAATTTTTTATCAATTCAACCTTCTTTTGTGATCAAAAGAGCATTGTTTCTCCCTGTATATAAAAAATGAAATAAATACATAAATAAATGAAATAATTAGATAAATAAAAATAAAATACACCTCCCCTCCGCTCTATTTTGCAGATTCCAAAGACCAAGAACTCCACTCCTTGTCGCATTCTTCTCATCAGGAGAGACAATTATATCATTCTAGATCCATCTTCCCTTAACCGGCTGCCTTTTTCCCTGTGCAGTGCCCTTTACATCACTCATTACACTTTCTACTGGGCTGCATCCCTTGATCCCTTCCTTTTATCTAAACTCACTTTTTTTTAAAATGTATTTATTGTGTTTTAGTCAAAGAACTAGACTTTTCACAAAATTACAAAATTTAAAGAAACAATCAGCCTCATTACGAGGTTGGAGGTAGCCTTGCAGGTTTTACTGGCAAGGCTACCTCCAAACCGGAAAGAAAATCCGGCACCCACGAAAGGGCAATTACTGGGGTATTCCAGCCCTGCCGGACCTGGGTATTTGCCCTTTCGCGGGTGCCTGTAGATCCCCATTCCCATTTGAGCCCCATAGGACTCAATGGGAATGGGGATGTCTGTAGCACAAGCACGGTTCATTACCGTGCCGGTGCTACAAGCTTGCTGTGCTCGCGGGTGTCTTTCATTCCAACAAGCGAGTCTTGGCGGAATGAAAGGCACCCGCGAGCACAACTCGGAGTTTGCCGGTCCGGTAACAATGGTACCGGTAAGCTTACCATTGTATCCGGATCGGCAACCTCGTAATGAGGTCCATTATGTCTTAAATTACATATGTCATCACTATATAAAACAAAAGAAAGAGATAAGAAAAAAATTGAAAATCAAAATTAGTTAAGAGTATAAAATCCTTCAATTAGACGTTTCGCTTCAGAAGGCCCAATTTGCGTAGAAATGTGACCATTTCCCAGGTAAAGTTGCTTTCATGGTCTGAGCACAGACAGTCCCAAAAAGATTGGGTGTCCAGCCACCATTCCTTGTCTTCAAATCTCGTAAACTTTGTAACCCTCTCAGCGTGTGTACCAGAGCAGGTCTCAGTGAACCTTGCCATTGAGTCGGTACAACGTTGGCACATGCTGTCACTGTATAGATCCTTATGTCTTGAGAAGTGGATTTCTCTCGTGGGTAATATGTTAAACCTAAATCTTAGAAAGTAATTCCAACCGCTAGCATTCGGGAAATTCACTCAATATACTCCGGACGGAAACCTTCGATCCTCATCCAGGCCCCTCTGCTACACTGTTGGGGAGGAACCTGGGCATTCACCACATTGGCCTTGTGACTGTGGAAATTCATTTCCCCATAGATCAATAACACTTTTTATCAACAGACCTTCTGTCAGGCATTAAACACCGTCCTCCCCACAAAAAGTGACTCGACTGGACTATGTCTACACCTTCTGAACCAAGAGGCCACCTCAGTGGTAAACATAGTGCTCTACAAATCCATAGCACAAATAGATAATTAAATAAATAATAAATACACGGTACAGAACGTTTACGCTGGAAGTGTGATTCATGTGCTTGTGCACAATTGTAACTTGTGTGAAAATATATTTATACAATGTATATTTGCACTGGGACACATTTGCAGTGGCTCAAAAATAGCACTGCGCTGGCACTGTTTCTGTAAAGCGGGCCCTGGTACCCTGATAACCCACAGTAACACAGCTACTCATTGCCAACTATTTGTTTAGCACCTGAATAAGCGTATACCCAATGTCTATATGAAATTGAATTTTCTAGTATGTTGCGTTTCAGGTGGTTTGTAGACAGATTTGTTGGCTTTGTGTAGAGCCACAGTTTTCATTAACGTAGCATATAGCCTATTGATATATTTAAAAACAGTAATAAAATGCAATCAATTTCAGATTAGTGGTAGCGTTAACAATGCCACACCTTCCAACCAATCAAGCTGATAGGAGGTCCTCAAATATGATTATTGTGAAATTTTAATTTAAATCAGACTTGCATGGATCTGCGCTGTTGCAGATGTCAGCAGTTTTAAAAAAGATAATGATTGGAACATACAAATCATTTTTTCGCTGATGCACGCAGGTAAAAACTGCGCAAAGAGGCGAGTGGCCGGGGCTTGCCAACCTGTATGTTAGCTCATCTCATCACAAAGGGACTTCCTTTGGGCCTCTTTTTCAAAGGGACTTGACTGGACTGGCAAAGCTGTTGTTACCCGTGCCTTGCACTGATCAGTGTTTAATTTGTAAGAAAATAAGTGCAAGGGCCCAAGTATTTTCTAGCACACACATTGTGGTGGACAACTCCCCGCCCACTGTTGACACAACCCACGGTTGCTCCATACCCTGTCAACATATTTGTGGTTAAAGCTGCCACTACCACCAGTTAATTGAGGATGATGGATCCACTGTGCGATCTGATCCTGACAAGTGGAACATGTTAATTATCTTTCCACAGAAAAAAAGAGCAAGCATGCTTTCCTCCTATGGTAAATTGATGGACAAATGCAGCAAAATCATTACTTAACTGATGAACTTGCCTACCAAACACTACAGCAAGATTGTCTTATATAGGGTGTCACTCCTCTTCAATATTGACCGTTCCACTGACCTCGCCCTGTGTTGGGGCTGCTGGGTGAGGACTGTCCGGTTGTTGTTAACCCACTCTGATGGCTATCAGAGTAGAGAATTTGCAGCAGTGTCATGCAGGCTGAGTGGAGCAGTGTGTGGACATGGCCAGCATCAGTGCCCAGCATTGTCACTGTCCAACTCATTGTTATTCATGAAAATCGATAAACAACCCTGTCAGCCTGGGACATCAGGTTCATGAATAACAATGAGCTAGCCCACCAGAGACCCTGGCCAATGTTATATTAATATTACTGATTGACTGTCAGTTAAAATAATAAAGTTGGTAAAACACCACAACATAATCAAGCTGGAATCAATAATAAAGTGCAGGAGCTCAGAAATAAGCGCCAGAGCTGAGCCCTGGGAAGCCCCCCCTGATAAATTAAGCACTGAACATGGTACACACACACAAACTCACTATGCACTTTTAGATCGGGCATTGCAGTGCAGTTCAGGATCCGCTATGTTTTTAAGGGTGGAAATGAAAACACCTCTTTCCAGTGGTCAGGCATCTGGGGGCAGCCGTGTGGAGAAGCTGAAGGCCTGCTGACTGTGGAAGGGGCAAAGCCTCCTGACTTCAGTACTCATCTGTCCCTTTAGCTAGTTGGGTGCTTGGAAGCAATTGGTGATTGAGTATCAGGAACACATTAAGTAGTCATCAGAAGATGGCCAATCAGCACAGCACTAGTGCTGCAACCCAGGCCCGCTCACAACATGGATCCATGTTCTGAATCTTCGGACGTGCATGCTGCGCTGTACGTCACACGAAATGTGCGTGATGTCCATTACATTGTGGAAGCCACTTCTTCCTTGGATGGAGGCCTAAGTATATCAGTCATCCTGGCATTTCCATAATATGTGCAGATCAGTGTTCATGTATTAGGCCACATGATGAAGCGGTTCAGCCGCCAACACAATACAACTGCACACAACTGTTTCGAGAAGCCCATTTCATAAAAGGGTAGCTTTGAGCGGTTGTACATTCCATGAGCATCTGGGGAATGCAGGCATCACCTTTACTTCTAACAATAGTTTTCTAGTGTACAGGGTTTCTTAAAAACCAGGAGCCCCCAAATCTTTTCAGTCAACATTCGAGGACAGAGCTTTGCCTCTTCATATCCATACCATATTTACTCCCAGCGCCAGGAACTGACTATTTCCAAATCTTGATGGAGACTCTGATGTCTCTTTGGTATGTAAGTGGCAACCAAGGAAAGGACTCGTCCTTGAGTTTCTTTACAACTCTTTGAGGCACTAGCCTCTCTTCCCAGCATGAATAAGAAGCATGGCCTGGGCCTACTGGAATGAAATATCACTCAGGTAATTTAACCAAGAAGAATGCGCCCAATGTGTTCTGTTCTCCTCAGTCTGGCCTGTGGCGAAAATGCCATCCGTTATATCTATACCAGCCCTAAAGCCAAGGCACCACCATTGCATTTAGTATTATCAATGAACAGCCTAAAACATCATAAACATCCATGTTTTCCTGCTCCTCCCTGCTTTTGAGGTCAGAGGCAGGCTATTGGGTTGGGAAGGATTATACCCTGACCATAGAAAGCTTAGCCAAATCACCCTCTACAAAGTGTGGCATGTCTGGAGGCAGAGCATAATATCACTGAGTAAGCTAATGATATTGGCATGCAATATGATATGTTCATCTACTTCAAAGTAGTGCAGACTTTAACAGGAGGCAGTGTTGTCATTGCATACATTCAGAGCATGTTGGCCCCTGCTGGGAATGTAAAACCTCCCTTTTGCCTAGTTGTGCCACTTGTGCCTATATTCTGTGTTTCACATAGGTTGCTATTACTCAGGAGGTCCCTTCTTTTGCACCAAAAGCTTCTGCATCCTTAGTCCACCCACGTACTTGTGTACAAGTGTGTTGTTCAGTGAGCATTTCCCCAAATAATTGTGAATTACACCCAATGTTGCTGTCCTTCCTCCATTCCAGGAAACAATGTGTGACTCACTCAAGACTCTAACAATTTGTGTCCCTCATTCTCCATGTGCCTCTCAACAGTGGATTGCACTCATGGCTTGGACACCCTGCCATCCCCAGACCCACTGGCAAAGGCAACCCACGAGTCTCCGCCCTAGACGCTTAGGGTTGTGTCCTGGGCTGCTGCTCTAGCACGCCCTCCGCTGAAGCAGCCAAGACCTTGCGTTGCCAGCTGACTTCCATGGTACCAAATGACTCAGAGGATCTGAATTGCTTCCTCTGCCCACAAAGGTTCAATGCGCCAACTATGCATTCTGGGTGCATCTCCTAAGGTGTCTACTCCCAGAACATCTATCTGGGCAGATTCGGACAAGTGCGCTGGATAATCTTGTGTGTCTTCCTACAAGAACCTCCTGCACACTGCTCATCTACATAACCTTTGAAGAAAATAAGTTTTAGTCATTGCCATATATAAAGGGTATGTCTGCCACTTGTGTGGTCATGAACCCAAGTGCCCGTACAGTAACATGGAATGCATACGGGCTGATGTGGGAGGGGATGATGCTCGAGTGTGCCGCATTGAACTGTGTTCCCTCTTGTCTTCATTTCACAGGCTGCATGTGGTTAGAGTGAAGATGTGACATTTATCCAGCGTGATCTAACTTTTTTCGACCACCCATTCTTTGGGTATCTACCATAACCTATACCACTCACCCATTTACTGTAATCAGAGATTTATCCATCAGGTATAAATGCTTTACCATTTCTTGGCTACCTCATTTTACCACAATGTAGTCACATCCTATTCTGAGATTCCCATACATTGATTGTTTTGCAATTTCCATTGACCTCGACAGAACATTCTTTGACAGAACATTTTTTCTGATGTTACTTTCATTTTAACAGGACTTCACATTTATTGCGTTATCTTAACAGGAGACTAATTGACATATCAGCGTGCTGTGCCCGCTTCAGACTTGAAGCCTGCTACTCCGCGTTGGAAGTTTAGACCATTCTTTTATTATGACCACATTTACTTCACACGCCCCAATTGTGACGTATTCAGACACATCCTTCTATTCTTGACATCAGTTTGCACTTATTACCTTCTTTTTTTCTGACCGGCATACACACCCGTTCTTTTTTCATGATGTTTACATCTGTGACGTCATTCAAGTTGATAACGTGATGATGTCATACCTCTGGCGTATATATAAACCGCCATGTTTTTCACAAAAACACAGCAAGAATCGAACGGCTCTCCAGGTGACCGGCTCCTCCAGACGCTGTAAATAATACTCCACACCCCCCTTAATCAGCTTAATGTTCATCCTGACCTCCTTTGTTGTTGAGGCTATTTTTACAATACTTTTTCTAAATCGACGCCACTTTCTTCTAGGCAGCCTATAGGGTTGACCGCTTCCTGTCTGCTTAAAGATCCCTTGCCTCAGGCTAAATCTGCTCTTCACTACACTACTCCAGGACATCCACGACTGTTTACAGATAGCATTCAATATCAGTAAGTGTCTCTGACTTGATTTGTAGTCATTCATTTAGTCAGATTAACCTTTTTCACACTTATTTGAATAAATCTCATGTTTTCGATAGATGTTCTGGAATTTTGAAACATCCCTTGGAGTCAAACCATAAAAAACATTTGGATGATCTGCTTAGGATATTTTTGACAACATGATGAGCACATGGTATGCTTTTTTGATTCTTGGTTTTCTCTTTGAACTGTTAAAGATATGCAACCTGAAATAGGGTGCTTTCCATGCTAAGATGCTGATATTGTGTTTTTAAGTTGCCTAAATACCGAAATGGTCTAATATATACGTAAACCTGTCTCATCTGAGGCTCTATATAAGAGTGAGCTAGCGCTCTAGACAACAGGGTATATCCTTAATAACAAACCATGTGAATCACAGTGTACTGTTACCAACAATTTACTAGTCTAACCATTGTATTTACAAATGAAGACTGATATGTTAATTTGCACACCTTTAAATTAATTGACTTATATGTTTGTATTTCTTTCTTGCATTTATAGATTTTTGAAAGTTGAATGAATTTACAGCCCCTGATGAAGAGAATTTATCTCGAAATGCGTTGGGCATATATGTATGGAATACATTATTTTGAGAAAAATTGAAAACCTTTTTGTGAAGTCTGCATTCATGTTTTTTCCTTAAATACAATTGTGACTCTACAGTGCATTCTCTTATATAGAATGCTATATGATGACTATATTTTCATTGAAATATTCATTTAAGAAACTTTAAATTACTGGGCTTTTTTTTAGCCATAGATAGTATGCAGGGGACGGGAGTTACCAAATAGGGAACTTATTCTGGTTCTATTGTATTGACAACCCATATACCAGGGTTGTTTCTTTTCTCCCCTTGACCTATAATCACATAAGAAAATTCTAACTATATGGACATAAAATCCAGTTTCCCTACACAATAGAAAAACCTTTTACACTAGGAGTGCATGGTCTCTAAATTCGATTTATAGAGTGAAGATGGTTCTCAGGTCCGGTCATGGGTGTGGGTACCAACTGTTGTGCACCACACTGCAAGCTTCTCACACATCTCACAACCTAAATGGGACTCTGGACGTCTGAATTAAACCAACAACAGGTAGCATTCATTTGATTGTGTACAAAAACAAATAGTACACAGTAAAGTGTAATTATGACGCAAATCAACACACACATTAATTCTATTGGGAGTAAATAAAATGGCAGAAACACATATTTTATACCGTGCAGTAGAAAGTGAAGCACCGCATGGTCCTCACCCACCCAACCGCTTCCCTACCCTGAAGGCAATGTTAAGGGCTTTCACTCCTGGATCATGACACCCGGGAGGCAGAATGGGCCCCTATTCCACTGGGGAACACAGTCTTTGTATCTTTCATGCATATATTCATACACTACTGGAGTGCCACTTTAGACTAAAGGGCTCTATTTCGGACCCCAAAGTCAGACTCACCTGGTCCACAGGGCAACGCCCCCTGTTGGTCAATGTGTGCCGGTTTTGTGGGCTTATTTTATCCAGTTTTGTGGGCCAATTCAATGAATTAGTGCCCTGCGCAGATGGTAATCCTGACCAATGTTATTGGCCAACATGCTTCAAAGTGTAGAATTTGCAACAATTCTTCCCAACAATATACCCTCAGTTACTTAACAAACAGGTTGTTGCAAGTAGTGAAGAAATTACATTCGTGAAGCACACATTTGATCCCAATGTGAACTTGCCTAAAGTTATGTTGGCAGGCTAACTTGCTTTTCCAAAGATTGTACACACCCTGGCTTCCCTGGCAAGGGAGAATCTCATGCACAGGAGGGTGGGATGCAAGTAAATATGATTTTGACCCTCAACACAGTTGCATTCGAGGTGTCTTCAGAGAGATGTGAGGGTACAGGCAGATGTATCACTGTGGGGACAGGTGGGTTCGAGTACACTACCATGTATGTGGGGCTCATCAAACGTGCCCAAGTAAAGCGAGGTAATCCAGAGTACAATCAGAGGGGCAAGAGTATAATGAGATGGGAATACAGTTGCACCTGCAGGAGTCCTGCTTGATGAGCTGGGGCATAGACACACAGGCCAGTGGTAGTCGTTTGCTCATCGGTACAATCTGATACGACCGTGGGCCGGGAAGATAGCTCAGGGGCAACACGTTTGTCTTGAAAGCAAGACAACGCAGAGCAAGAATCCCGTCCTGCGCTTAGAGACTGGTCTTGTCTCCAGTGTTAAGCGTGTAAGTAATACAAGATTCATTTATTGATAAAAAAGAGATGGGGTAGTTATGTGCCAGGGAACATGCATCTGGAGGAACCAAATGGCAATGCACTTAGATGTGCCAGAGGTACTCTCTTTCACCTTCCGGAATGTGATAAATAGAGTATAGTCAGAAGCATGAGAGTGCAGACATATGCCAGCCAAAGCCACTAGGGCACGATCCTCCACAACACAGACTGTGCCACACTGCAGAGAGTCATGGACCAGAGCAGGTACCAAGCCATCTACTAGAGTTCATGAAAGTGTGACGATAAATGTACCAGGACTCCAGTAAACATGTCCGATTAGATGGAACGTCCCATATGTCAATAAAACAGTGCAGATATCTGTCAGAATTGAATGTGCTGATGTGCTGGCTGCGTAAGGTGGTAGGTTAGAGGCAAGCTGTGCCAGAGGTCAGCCTGCTTCCCACCACAATGACCACCTTGCTAGAGTACAGCCAGGTGGGCTGTAGTGCGGTCAGATTGAATACAATGGTGACAGACAGAGACCCTCACCCGCATTGGCCATTGCCATATGGGGAAAGTATCTCTGTCAGAATCTCTACAGATTCTGATCCCCAGAGATGCTGGATTTCTGCAAATTCGATTCACATTTCCTGTGGTCCGGAAAAGCAGCCACAAAATAGCTGATCTTCCATTCCTCTGGAACGTAGAGAATAACTCAATAGTGTAGTACATGGGCATAGTTCATGGGCAACGCGGTTGCCTTGGAAGCAAGATGGCGTGGAGCAACAGGGAACCGCTAGATCTGCCAGTGCATTGTGAAATGACCAGCAGGCCTATGGATCACATGTGACATAATATTACCAATAGTTGACGTGAAAGTAGGCCTGATGGGCCACAGTGCAGACCAGTGTCCTGAAATGCATGCTGTTGTGCTACGCATTCATACACAGGTGTACTAGCGCACAGTCAGATGTCTCGGGCAACAGTAAAGTCTGAAATGACAGTGAACCTTCGAATTGACCAGAGTACAGACAGGTGAGCTATAAAACAGACTTACAGTGCAGAGTGTGCAAGAGTAGCACTGACAATGTATAGCACAACAAAACAGCAACACTGCTCTAGCAAGAGGGGCACAAAACATAAGTTATCTTCATTATTGGTGAAAGGACAGCCATGTAAATGGCTAGGAACATGCCAGTGCACAGTCAAATGTAATGCACCAGAGCATATACGGGTGCAGAGGCGTTGTTAAGGGGGGGTGGGGCTATAGCCTCGGGTCTTTGGGTTGTAGACCCGAATAGAATCTCAGGGTCTACAACCAAAAGGCTCGCTAGCCCCGAGTCCAGACAATGCCGACATTAGTGTCGCCCCAGATCTTTTCCAGACCTAGCAACAACACCCCTGCAGGTGTGCCAGTATTCAGGGATAGGTTACAGAGTGCACGCAGATATGCTCTATTATTTCCTGATTGGGGATGTGTGTGTAAGGTCTAATGCGGTCAAAGTAGAGGACAGAGAAGTTCAGGATTCTGGGTTGGGGGCATGTACCCATTCACAGTCATAGCAATTATATTTCCAGTTACAGAGGTGTAGGAAAAAAAGAGAAGAAGCTATATGTCAGAGACTGGATTAAGACACAGAATGATCGACAAAAACTGACAAAATATGGCAGGCTGTTCGTGGATTGTCAAAAGCTGAATACAATCCCAAAATATCTAGGCATTTTTCCGAATGCTCTATACAGAGACAAATATTTAAGGTTCCAAATTAATCTTTTTCCCACTCGTGACATTATCAACGCAAGATCTCCAATTAATCTCCAATGTAGACTATGTCACTCCCACGAAACCAAAGAGTCACTGAAATATTTAGTCTTGTACTGTCCAGCAGTAAATAAAATAAGATGTAAATGAATGGCAGGGATTACTGCTAACTATGCCAACACATCTGCTGAAGAATGGTGGTTGATTTTGCTCAAAGGCCAACGTTTATGTAATACCTTAGCTTTGGTGAAATTTTTGTTGGCAATTTTCAAGAAAATTAATGACGATTGCAGTCATTGACAGATAAGATTTTTGTGAGCAGTTGTCAGGGGTTTATAGTCATAATTTCGAAATCAAAAATTTCGAAAGTCAAAAAGTCGAAAAAAAAATGTCAAAAAAAATAATGTCGAATTTATTTTTTATGACGTTTTTTTTTCGAAATGGAGGGGTTCCCCCCAACCCCCGTTTTTTCTTTTTTTTTTGTTTTTGCCTATTTTTTTTATATAAACTAGAGCCCAAAAAAAAATATTGAAAAAAAAAATAATTCAACATTTTTTTTTTCGACATTTTTGATTCGACTTTTTTGCCATTCGAAATTTTGTATTCGATATTATGACTGGACACCGTTGTCAGGATGTGCGTCCCGTGGACGCTGCGTACCTGTGTTTCCTGAAGGCTTGCGTGCCGGGGTCGCCAGGACGTTGATTGTAGAACGAAAGACGACAGGGTAACGCCAAGAACCGGCCCAGGTCCCGTCCTGATTTACAGGATTGAAAATGGGTCCGATTCCTGACACCACGGATGGACACTTCCCTGTATTTACGTGGCGCCAGAACAGTGCAAGCACTGACAGGGAAGGTCGGTAGATGTTAACAGAAAGCTTGAGTGCGTTGCTTGTTGATTCTGCAGAAGACCCTCTCGAAGATGGTGGAAGAAGGCAGCCGAGACTGTAGTAATGGCAGCAAATGCAGGCAGCAGAAAAGGCAGAGTAAAGGCACCGTAGAGGCACTGGTACCTAAGCACAATGCAGAGAAGTATTCAGGCAAGGAAAGGTCGGCAGGCAGGAGAGGGGTAAGGCGGCAAGTAAGGGACAAGGAAGGGACAAGAGGAGCTCCGGACCAGGACCAGACTAAGCCCAACCCAGGGAAGCCAGACCCCCAACCAAGGAACCAGGCCAACAGGACAGGACAAAGCAGGGCAACCAAGAGGGGAACAAGGAAGGCAAGCGGAGTCACCAAGAAAGGACAAAGTATTCCAAAAGCGAGCGGGAGGTCAGGACCAAACTGCGTTGAGACGCGGCGAGTACAAGACCAGGAAGCTCTTTATAGTGACTCGGCATGGAAGCGAGGCTTGACCCGCAATCCGAGTCGGCGCATGCGCGGAGTCAAGGTATTCATGGAAACGAGGCTTGAACCACAAGCCCGTTCCCTGCCGTTTCCGCGTATGAACGCATGCACCCCGACTCGCCCGGAGCGGGCACGCACCCCAAGTGAGCGATGACCTTGGAGAATGCACCTTCGGCCAAGACGATACCGCGGGTACAGCCGCCAGGCATCTCCCCGCCCGCGAGGATACGGACGTTCCTGTTCCCGGGTGAGTGTCCTAACAGCAGTTTGAATAAGCACTAGGTCTGCCTTTAACATCAATGTCTACATATATGATTTAAAATTGGCAAAGTTATTCATTTTGTTTATGTTTAAGATTATTTGTATTTTTGTTTGCTTTTCTACTTATTTAAGGCAAAAGGTTTGTAATTACTAAACCAAATAAAGCCAAATAAAAAAAAGAGAAACAGCAACCCGTTCACAATCAATGAGATTATCATCTCAGTGGCGGAAGTGGTCGTGCGGGATGGACCATCTCTGAAGGAAGTGATCTAGGGCCCATCCAGTGGAGCTGAAACAGGCCTTAGCTGGATAAACAGCGCCGTGACTGCACTTGCACTCCTGGCTGTACGGTCTCTTCTCCATTGATATCTTGGGGGGGTGATGGGTTCAGAGACCGCCCCCGAGTACTTCCGGGTTCGACCATCATGGTTGTGCTGCTTTGATGGAGCAACTTGCGGATTCATTTCATTGGCCGACGAAAGGCTCCCTAGTGATACATTTGTGGTGATCTACTGCAGGTAGTTTGGGCCCTTGCCTAAGTGAACACAATGAATAAGGGAGGTTATTTTGTTTCAAAGAGTTAATTGCACGAAGTGGACCTGTTACATTTGCACTGAGGTGAAAATGGGTCTCTTTCGGGCAGAAAGTGCAAAAAAAGGTTTTTGCATTTGTAACTGCAAATTGTGTAAATGCTGCCTGACATTTTGAAATGCCAGGTGTCATTCAGAAGGCGTTCCTATGAAATCAGCCTGCTTTTATTTGGTGTAAAAAGCAGGCAGATTCCATGAAGGTCCAATGCATTTGAGCCAGCAAGAACATATAATGCTCGTGTGAAAGCATGCGGACGTGGATAACAAGATAAGGAGGGTAGCAATTCCGTTCCTTGCCCCCTCTTCACCATCCGAATCGATTCAATTATGCATTAGTGTAAAAAGCATGTCGACACGTTTTATGAAAGCCTTTCCCGCATGCTTTTTGCTCTACTGCATAACAAAAATGCCCCTGCCCCTTAAAGGACCCGATTCATGGAATTTTTTGCAAGGTTCAAAGTGACTGTGCATTGCTGAAAAGTGACTTAGCACTGCAGAGACAAACCCTGATTCATGGTACTCTGCAAAGTGTATTTTTGCAGTGCAAAGGCAGTCCAAGTGGTCCTTTTAGCAGTAAATAATGACTTTGCACTGACTTTACACTGCTAAAATCTTCACTATTTAACAAATACATGTAACTCGCACAGCCTACTGTCCACGTATGATCAGGAGTAACTATTTAGAAATGTAACCTTACTGTTTTTACCATACCGTAACTTACTATGTTCTGCCTTCTTAGCGCTGTGATACGTCTGAGTGCTACCAAATACAATAAATAAATAAATAAAATAAAAAATATACTTTGTGTCGGCAGTGCAAAGTCACTTTTCAGCAGTGCAAAGTCAATTTGAACCGTGCAAAACATGCCTTGAATCGGGGCCTTAGTGTTTACAAAGTGTTCCTTGAGTAAACCTATCTCTCACGCTAGTATGAGACCAAAGGTCAGGCAAGCCACCCGGTTCTGCAAAAGTTGTACTTGATGTGCCAGAAAATGGGACGATTTACGAGTATAGCTGCAAATGGACTGAATTGCAGACGCGTGTTTATTTGTGCCGGCATACAAGAGACGGCCAGTGTGCACGCAGATGTACCAGAGCGCAAATATATGTACTGGGGTCCAGGGAGAGATGCCAGAATACTATCAGAATTGCCAGAGTACAGGTAGTCCATCATTACATACGTGTACATACCTTAGACCAAACAGTGGCCCCAGAATACAGCAGAAGTCACAGTACACGCAGATGTGCCAGAATAATTGTTGACCTGCTAGAGTACAGGTATATGCGCCATAATGCACACACCCATGCCAGGGTGTTAACACATGTTCAACTATATAAGCAGATGTTGTAGAGTGCAGGTAATTGGGCCTGCCAAGGTAGGTAGGTGAATATGGGGAAATGTGCAGGTATAGGGGACACTGGACAGGCATTGGTGCCACCTCATAGTCAGAAGGGAGAGTATCCATAAAGGCTTGATTCTTAGTAGTGATGTCCGGTCTATTGTAACTTAAGTGTATTGTGTCTGTGAGGAAAGCAAAGCTCTGTCATCATGAAAGCTGTGTGTTCCTCTTCCCCTAGAATGCAGAAGCATGAGATGCACGCAGGTGCTTCACAGTCAGCAGTGCCCAGGAGTATGGGGAAAGTGTTTGAAGGGCCACAGATCAATGAAGCTTCGTACAGCCCACCGTGTCAGCCAATGTCCAGCCTATCGTACTCCAGCTTAGCTCAGGGTCGGACTGGGACAAGAAATAGGCCCCGTCACCCCAAAAACAGTAGCCCACCGCTCGCCTCAAAAAAGTGGCCTCTGATGACATCACCGGAAGTGATGTCATTTGACCCCACCCCAAAGTGACATGCCGGAAGCGATGAAACACGACCTTTCACCCCTTGACAAAACAAGAAGTGGCATCAAATAGCACTAAGTACACTAAATTACTGTGGATACAAGCAGACGTCCAAGCATGGGCGTCATTTTAGGGGGGAACGGGGGTGTTTGTCCCCCCCAACTTTCATGTCACACTATTTAGTCCCCATTCATTTGAATGGGGCACCTTTTCTTCAGAGGTCATGTCCCCCCCAACATTTTCAGCAAAGTTTCTCCACTGCGTCCAAGGCCAAATGATAATATGTTATTGTATAGCACTTACGCTTAAGCTCTTTTTTATAGAACAAATATGCATATAATATCACCCAACCTGTGTTGGTACTCATTTATTGACCTAAAAAGGATGAAAGGCTTTTTGAAAAGAAAAAAAAAAATGTGGAACTTTTGTTAAAAAAAATATATATTTTTTTCCACATTTGTTTTTTTCAAACAGGCCCAGGCATGGCCAGAAACCGGCCACCACGCCCCAGGCACGATTTCGCCCGGCCACGGGCCGAAAGTCCGAGGGGCCAATTCGTCCCTGGCTGAGCTTGGGAATGGACCCTGCCCGCGTGCTTCCACCATTCCGAGCTGCAGGGGACGTATCTGTTCCCACTGCTGCCCTTTGATGAACGGGAGGCCACATTTGATAGTTTTTCAGTTTCCCTCTGGAACTTTTGATTTGATATTTGAACCTCTACACTTGAACTGTCACTGGAATTGGGACAAGGCGAAGAGCCCCTGGCAGCAAGCGTCAGAAGCAATCCATCCTCGATCTGTTTTGCACCCTCATGATCCAAATTTCAGAAAGACAAGGATCTATGTCTAAGGAACAATAATGGAATGATCCAGGGAACCCATGTTTTCATAAAGGCAACACCAAGAACATCCATAATGGGCAATAATTCTGTGCATTTAGCATCTGATGATCTTTGAAGATGATAGAGAAACTTGCGAAGAAACCTGCACATGTACGGAAATCAGTTGGACTTCATTATATGGGTATTTCGTTTAAAATCGGTAGTCATATGTAAGTTATCGCTGGGGTCGTGAGCATGTGACCGCATACAGTAATGGATGATGTTTTTGGTATAGTCTTGCAAGCTAGACCTTGCAGTAACTGATTGCAGAACTTCCGGGTTGGTTTCATGCTCTGCTTTGAGTATGGAGGCAGAAAATAGATTCACTCTGAGCCTTGCGGTATGGGTACAGAGAAGCATGCTAATTCTTTTAAGCAGAGGGTTTATAATGCTGGCCCCCACTGCTAAGCTCTGCCTTACACAAGCCACAGCATTGCCCACAAAAAAAGTGTCTAGATGTGTCAATGTGTGCCTGCAGTGACAGGCCAGAGTTCTTGCATGCATGTGTTTAATACACAATCTGTCTGAACAAGGTGCAAATAGCCAGACTCTGTGGATCAGAGTTTTGATCATATTTACATGTACACTAATGCAAACTAAAATAAAATACTATCCGTGGGCCCCCTCCAAAATGTGCTGAGTGGCCCCTAACATTGCTGCCAACTGCAGCAACACAATTCCCCAAGACTTGGACGTGGCCACATTAACAGTCTGTGCTGTCACACCCCTCATATTCCAAGCACATTCTTTACATATGATCAGTAGCACGTTCTCTGCGCTTGCCTGCCATCCCCCCAGAAACACTGACACTCCCTTATTCTGAAAGCGTTTGGACGCCGTCCCAGGAGGCAGAATGCTCATGCTGGACAGACTTGCCTGGACCCGTGCTCTCCGTGGATGTGGGCAGAGCTAGCAAGGACAGGAGTACCAGGTGCAGCAGCATTCTGTTGGATTCCCTTTTGAAACTCTCAGCATTGAACACCCCTGCTTTGTCTTTTATATCTAATGTGGTCACAGAGGCTTCCAACCTATTCCTGTTATTGATGTCAATTTTCCAAGTGACATTACTCAATGTTAGGGTTTCGGGAAACATGTAACTAATGTTTGTTGTTGTTATCGTCTCACTGCCCTTGTTAACAGCTATTGCACTCGAATAATTGATCACAAAGGCTTTCAACCTTTTCCTGTCATTGATATCAATGTTCAAAGTGGGATTACTCAACATTAGGTATTCAGGAAATTTCGAACTAATATTTGTTGTTTCTTTCCTCACTGATCTTGGCGCGTGCTACTTTATTGAGAAACGGTCATCAAAGTCTGAAACATGCATTAGAATAATAAGTGCGGAACATGGGTCAGTGCACCTAATGTGTACTGTTGACTTCTCTGTAGCCAACATTTAAGGGCAGGGCCATGTCTCCTTAAAGTGACTTTAAGCTTGGCCTTACATGGTTCGAAATTGAGGGGAGCTGGGAGCTACTTAGTTCCTGCTTACAGCCTGGAAGAGCCTGGTGCACTTGACACCAGCAGTTACCAAGAGCTACATTTGGCTCCCCAGAGCAACGTTTGCCGAACAAACACACCTATGTGCATTTTCGGCAAACATTAGGACACCTCTATATATAATTTAAAGCATAAGGGGTCATACATTATGGACAAAATGATAGGTTTGCAATTTATGTGGAAGTTTATTCGCAGAATGCCAAGTACTAACTCCTAGTTCCCCAGTGGTAGCTCCTGGTCACTGGTTAATGCTGAATACCCATGAGCTGCTTTTAAATCCTGCTTATGCAATCCTCATTTCGAGCCCTGCCTTAAGACATGGACTCGTAACTAACAGCCAATGTGGAGTGCCGCCATTATCCGATTTCACCCCCCACTTGCAGGCAGAAGCTTATCTTCCAGGTCTCTGTTTTTCAAAACATTGATATGCAAAACATTCACATATTACGGTTCTAGTATCATGGAAGCATTTTCTGAATGATATATTTTCTTTCTTTCTTGGTAACACAGGCAGTAGAATATTCAATAAAACAAACCAAATATGTATGCCTGAACAGAAAATCTTATACATAATTCTAGGTAGGGAAGATAATTATACAAGACCCAAGGATAGCTTCTGAATTATTGTGCCAAAGTGTTGTTAGATTGTTGGGCATGTTTGCAGCTGCCACAGCTGCTGTCATATGCTCTCATAAAGCTGCCAGAGGCCTCAAACCTGCTACTTACAGATAGCCTGTATTTATTGTAGTAATCTATTTTTTTTTTTACTCTGTAGCAATTGTATTAGTATTTATAATATTCTTAATTTTAGTGTTTTGAGTGAGAGATTTCCCCATACTTGGCTGTGCAAGGGTGGCTATTTCTAGCATACCACTTTAGAATACTTTGGAATATTGAGAAAGTCCTTTGTTGTCCAGGCCTTAGTCCTTCCTTGATTTCCATGATATGTCTGAGAACTTCCACCCAAGTAAAGTATTTAAGAGTGGCATGCAACGGACTTGCTGCAGCACTTGTGCTGCATGCCCGCCGACAGTTTGCCAGAGGCACGTCAAAGGCAAGATGTATGCACCTGACTGAGCAGCATCTGGGTCTTGGATCCTACACTCAGCCTCAAAGACATGGACAGGTAAGGCCACTGATCCTAGATATTATCATGCGTTGAAATCCTTAAAACATGAGAACAGATCCCATCGTCCCCTTGTTCAGTTTTGATCACTTCTACATTGCACAGGATTGCACACAGACTAGGGATCAGCACTCAATTAGATCATCCCCTGAGGAAAGAGCAATGCTGCTGGAGCCTGTTTGAGGCTTGAACAATGTGACCAAAGGCACCCTGATCGGTCTACTCATTCACACATTTATAATCTTGACATAAGTATTCCCACTCCATTTTAGGGCATGATCCATTCTAGCCTGCCAGCTGACATAACCTTGACATGATACCAAACAGCCACCTCACTATGCTGGTCAGCCCATAAATATGGTACCTGTGATTGACAACTTTATCCCTAGCAGTTGCACTATGTTGATGTTGCTAGTTAACTGCTCCAAGGGGGTGGGAGATTTTAGGGGTATTATGACTCGTAATCCTTGGGCCACTCCTATCCTCACCAGTCCCTATCCCAGCAGCAGTGGTTACAAACTGGTTTCTAATATTCAGCTGTCACACAGCATAACTGTGGTGTCAAAACTGACAGTATTTTATTTCTGTGGAGCTGCCAAACCACAGCCATAAGTGGGAGTTGATGCAGTGAGAGCAGCCGTGTTTGGGGAGGTAGCGCAGTGGGCAATTTGACTGTTTTGTAGGTGCATGAGAGACCTTCAGGATGTGCCTTTACAATGAGCAGGTACACTCAACAACACTCCCCACATCATCACATAATGGTGTGTATTGCGACCTGAGAACCAGAACAGAGGACACATGGGTACATAGTTGCATGATTGGGTCTTGTTGTGTGTAATGGAATGATCCACTAGAGGCAGTAGTCTGTATTTCAAGGGTAGGCCTGGTGGGCCTGTAAACCCATGAGCTCCATTCTCAGAGGAATCCCTATTAGGAAGTTCATTGTTAATGTAATCAACTAAATCTATCATACTGACTCTTCTACATTAGGCTTCTTGTGAATAACCCTGTAAAGCCCAGAGGTTTCTGTGTTCAGGAGCCAACATTTCTGACGGGGATAGGATACTACATCAGTTTCCCTGCCTATTTCTGAATAGCTTCATGAAAACATTTCTCTACATGTGTTACCTGAGGCTGCTTGTCGGATTATTTGGTGATGGATTTCGGCTACTACAATTTGGTGCCCTCAGGCCTTGGAGTCGCCATGCCCAGCTGAGATGATAACAGAAATAGTGAACCACTTCCCTTCGAACACCTCTGCTCACGCAAACGATAGGTCAGGAGCAAAACTGAAACCTCTACAAGGGCTTCAAAAGGAGGGGGATCCGTGAAGGTTGGTGTTCTCATCAGGCTGATGAAAGCCTGAATTATTTAATTCAAGCGAAAGCATAGGTCAACACCAGAAGGGGTAGAATACATTGAGGTTACATTCACTGAAGGTGTATAACAGAATAATGTAAGCAAAGATATAAAATAAAACACAGAGATAGGATTCGGGATCATAGGTAGGTAAAGAAATAGACAGAGGGTAGCTGAGGTCGAAGCTAGAGGAGAAAAGATGCAACGGGTGAGAACCTTGAGAGAAAATTCAATCTTGTTCAGTTTGAGCCTGTTCCACAATGACAGAATAAAAGTAAATTGAGTCAGATACTAACTTGAACCTGGTAAAAGGCACACGTAAAAATTGTCTAAAGACGGTGCATTATTTTGGGCAGAAAAATGGGGGAAATCAGTCAAAGGATCATGACACTCCAGCTACAGGCATAGCCATATACATCAGGTACATAAATTATCTAACAAAGACTTTCAGGTACTTAGAAAAATGGAGGTCCATGACGAAAGAGGACAGATGGCACCAATGTCTTAGTAGATGGGACATTTGATTTGATTAAACGTTTTCATTTACAACATGATTTAGAGGATAAAAGAAGGAAAATACAATCGAATGAGTGGGAAGCATATTTTTAATTGGTTTGCAGAACGGTCAAAAAGATTCGGGCAGTCGAAGTTGGCTGCTGGAAGATACAAAAGTAAAACTAAGTCATAAGAAAGGGAAGCTACAGAAACAGAGGGAGGGACAGGGGAGAGGAGCAAGGCCTATCACAGCTCTTCCATATAGCCTGGTTACATTGCTTTACCGCCCGGTTACATCGCTTTACCGACAGTTAACTGAGAAGGTTAAAGATGGGGAGAAGGACTGAGAAGGGTTAAGGAAGATATTACTGAGACACCAGCCACCTCAAGCATAATGCACAATCACAATGCTCGACGCATACCAATTTGCAAATACAAGGTGAACCGCGTAACCACCACTAAGCGCAACCTCAAAGCGCAACAGACACAAGCATGCAACATGAGCCACTAGAAGAAACCCTGGTCAGTTAATGATTCCACCACTGTAAATCCATCCCATGCCTGTGTAGTTATGGCATTGTTACCAGGAGTGGGTGCTAATGGTACTTGGTAACCTGTTAAACAAACATGCCCCATGGACATCTGGGGATTTATGGACATTATCTAAAGAATTTATGAATTTCAGGCAAGGACCAGAAAAGTTTACAGAGGAGTTCAGAACAGTGAATTAGTGCTGTTAACACTCTTGGGTTTACATTGACCAGCTCATGAATGTGATAATACGGCCTAAGTATGAAAACGGTTGACTCAAGTGAGTACTTGGCATGCGGGGGAAATGGGAATTGCTGTTGAACTGGTTACAAGCAAGAGATGCCATGATAAAGAAAATTGCAATAGTTTTCCCAAGATGGACAGATTGGGGCAAGATAAATAACTGCAGACAAATGATGATGAGTCATCTGACAATTATCTTGATCGATTGAAGGCTGTTTTTAATGCATCATTCTGATATGAGTTAGCCTGCTGAGACAGCACAGGAAGCATTGCTGGCTGCTTTTGTTCAGGGGTTGTTGCCTAAAACTCAGCCACAATTGAAGAATTTGGGGGTCATTACATGTTTGGCGGTGCAGGAAAAGTCTGTTCAAAGTGGTGGTAATTCCTTAACCACCACTTTTCCTGCACTGCCAAACTACAGGTCTTCCGGTGGGGGTTACCTGATTTAACTCCAGCCAAGAGCTGGAAGTAAATCGGGCTCCCACTGGCAAAAAAATAGCTGGTATTACCGGCACCGGTCCAATGAGACTCCATGGAATGGGGAAGGACCACCGTTGCCGGCACCTGGAGTAGCCTGGTAATGCTGGGCTATCAGGCACCGGTAACGGTAGGACCATTCGCCGGTATCCTGCTGGAATTACCGGCAGGATACCGGCAAACTGACAATGACCGCCTATACGTGAGGGTTGGTAGATTGAGCCCTTCTGAGAACTGGTTTTGTTAGAAAATCATTGTGCTTCTTGTCAAGAGCAGAAGAAAGAACAAAGTGGGTGTAATCTATAGTACTTCAATAACAGAATTTGCAGCAGCAGCAAGGGAGATGTCTGTCAATGTTTAAGAATGTGGGTGGTGTGGGGCCAGCCGCTGTGAGAGGAAATGGACGACCGTGCGGAAGGGGTAAAGGTCACAGAGATGGTCCCCTGACCCACAAAACAATCGGAGTGGTTTTGTGACTAGTAATATTGCATGTCACTATTGCAAGCAGGAGGGATACAGAAAGTTTGAATGCCTAAATCGGCCTCTACTTCTGGGACGTCATTTGGGGGTCAGCATGGTTCACAGCCGTGACCCCTGTGGTCTCCCCTGCTACCCCTGCAGTCTCCCTTTCTGCCACTGTATTATAAATACAAAATACAACTTTGCCTTAAATGGAGGTTCCTGGACACTGGAGTAGCGGGGGCCCCGAAACAGCAGGTCTGGCGGTGCCCCAGCCTAGTCCTCACCCAACAGGGTAAAGGCTGGGCCAGGGACTGCAGCGCGAGAAGGAAGTGCTCATTAGGGTTTGGAGCTCAACGTGACATGTGGCACGTGTCACATGCCACATTCATCTCAAACCCCTTCTCCTCCGGCTTCCTTGCGGCTCATATATAGGAACCAGGAAGCTCTCCCAACTTCCAGGTTTCTGTTTGTGAGCAGCACGGAGGAGCTGAGGGTGGCCTGGAGTGATGGACCGAAGCTGGAGAAACAGGTAAGAAGGCTTTAAAAAATAAATATGATGTGTATTTTGCATGTGTGATGTGCATGTCAGATGCTATGAGTGGGTGAGTGATGGGTGAATGAGAACAAATGTGATAGTTTGTGTGTTTGAATGTTCTGGGTGTGTGTGTACCTGTGTGGAGAATGCAGTGTGAATGAATGTGAGAGGAGATGTATAGGTAGGTGAAAGGGGATGCCTGCGTATGTGTGTGTGTTTAAGGCCCTGGGAGACTGGAGATCACTAGAGCATTTTGGACATATCCTTTACTCTGAATGTTTTACTGGTATTTTCAGGCAAAGCCAAGTTAATGTGTGTCATTACCTCGTTCAACTGGCATTTAGGTACAGCCAGTCTAGTTTTTGCGTACTGTGGCATGACATTTATTAGTCGTCATCTTTGATAAAGCATGATAAGTAGTTACACCTCGCTAGACTGACATTTTGGTGTAGTGGCCTGTATAGTTCTTACTGAAGCATGACTTTATATTAACTGAGCATCTATGATGAAGCAAGGATGATAAGTGTTCTTAAGGGTCTAGACAGTCTTATATTGGAACCAGTTTGGACATGTTTTCTTGTTGTGACATGTCACTTTTAATGGCCAAACCAATGGGAGTGTTTTCTTACATATGAGTACTGGCATATATTGGCAGAGCCAGCTTTGTGCCTAGTGCCAGAAATGATGCTATAAAAAACATCTCAAAGCTAACATGAGTATTATCTTATATGGGAATACTAGCATATATTGGTGAAGCCGGCATGAACATATTTTTTATACTGGCATATATTGAAGCAATCGGCATGACAATGCATTGGGAAATGCGCTTGTGCACTTCAGTGACTTGCATCTATTGTACTTTTTTTCATGAGTTACCCTACACCTTACAAAACCGATCGGAAACTGTCTGGCCTTTTACCCACATTTTCACAGAAAGTGTGCTGTGTAATCCACCATTTTAACCCGAAGTTTTGGTTGTGGAACACCGGTTACCTTGGCGCTGGATAAGGCGGTTGCCAGATGGTATTTAATACCCTGGATAGGGTCTCCAATAATTAAGAACACAGTTGTAGGCTTGAGCTTAGTCGATTTTAATGGTTTGTTGGTTTAGTTACGATACTTGCCATAGATTGGCCGACATGGTTGTGCACATTAGGACAATCACATTATGCTATTTAGGGTGTAGTATTCAATCAACTCACTGAGTTCATTGATACTCACGACCTCTGGGACCCTCTTCAATCTGGCTACTGACCTCTGCATTCTACTGAGACAGCTCTCCTCAATGTCAGCAACTTCATCTCTTCTGCACATCATAGAAACCATTCATCTATTATTATATTCTTCTTCTCAGACTCTCGGCTGCCTTCAATACTGTCAACCATTCTCACCATATCTCTATATTATCTCTCCTTGGCATCAGAGATAGGACCCCTGCTTCGTTTGCTTATACTTTGCCCCTAGACATTTTTAGGTGTCCTGGAACAGCCTTACCTCCCCAATCACCTCCCTTAATGTTGGAGGTCCCCCGTAGTCTGTCTTTGGTCCACTTCTCTTCGCTCTCCATACTTCAGCTCTTGGTGCCCTGGTCGCCTCTTACAGCTTCTTCTAACAACACTGTGCTGGAGATACTCAGAGCTTCTTCTTCCTTCCCTCCTTCCAACTAGCTGTTGCCAGTTGTCTCAAACTGTCTCTCTGCCATCAAATATCGTCTCACTCGCTCATGCTCAATCCAACTAAGACTGAAGTTCTCTACTTCCAAACCAAACAGGCTATCTCTTCCTCTCCCCCTCGTCTTCTCTTCTCTCCTTACTACCATCCTTATTCTGCATCTGCTAGTAACCTTGGGGTCGTCTTCGCACAACGCCTCGCTCTTCATCTCCAAATCTGCCACTGCAGCCAGACTCCTTACTTTTCAAAACTGCTAAATAGCTAACCTCCTCCTTGGTCATATACAGATCTGATTACTGTGCCAGTCTCCTCTATTGCCTTCCCATATATTCTTTTTTGCTTTGGACAAAGTCCTCATTTTCGCAGTCTGCACTCTTATCAACCTTTCTTGCTTTACCTCTACCTCCTCTGCCAGTTACCAGATTGGCTGGCTATCTTTGAATCAAAGGGATAAGTATAGATTTCTTATCAAAATCTTCAGAACTATCCATGGACTTGCTCCAGCCTACCTATCGGCCTATCTCACTTCATACTCTCCCCCTCGCTCGTTACGATCATCCTCTGCTCACCTCCTTGCCATTACTTGTCTGTGATCAGCATGATTTTCCACAGGCTGTGAGCATCAATCGGAAGTGTCTGCTTCAAATATGAAGTGGTGTGATGCATCTGGCTGACACAACATGGGGCCATTGATGAATGGGTCCTTTAGAGAACCGATGCTTCTTCAGCTTCTTTTGTCCAAACAAAAGGTACTCCTTTCTTTAGTAGTTCTGTCAGTGCTAAAGCAAATGCAGCATTTTTCGAAACAAACTTGAGTAGAAGTTGGGCAATCTAAGGAAATGTTGTATGTCTTTGAGTTTTTTTGGAGTAGGCCACTCTTTTATAATGACAACCTTTTTTGAATCCTTATGGATCCGCTCTTTGGAGATGATATATCCTAGATATGGTACTGTCCAGACCCCAAAAAAGACATTTCTCTGGTTTGACTAAAAGCCGATGGTCAAGACAATTGTAGCACTTCATGTACATGAGTGATGTGCTCTTCCTGGGTACCTGAGAATACCAAAATGTAATCCAAGTAGACTATCATAGAATCATAGAGAAGGTATGAACAAATATGGTTGACAAACTGCTTGAATGCGGCAGGGGTGTTAGTTAGCCCAAAAGGCATGACTTGATATTGAGAATTGCCATATGGTGTCCGAAAAGTCATCTTCCATTCACCTCTCTTTCTGATTCTAATTAAATGTTATGCTCCTCCAAAGTCAAGCTTGATGAATATAATGGCTCCATGGCTTGCCCCCAGAACTTCATGTATTAACGGGAGTGGGTATTTGTCCTGTACTGTGGGACTGTTTAACGCTCTGTAACTGAGACATGACAAAGGCTCAGAGCAATCCTTCTTTGGCAAAAAAAAGAGAGATGTAGCACAATATGCCCGGGATTCGGTAATTAAGCCGTTATGGAGATTGGTTCGTATCTTGAAAATCCTGATATTGTGAGGGCACAAGGCCAAGGTTTCCGATGGTTGTCAGTGGTGACAAATGGCTGTCCATCTGCTGTTCTATTCGTACCTTCATTGGGTTCTTATTGTAACAGTCCTGTTTTGGTTGGGTTTGTTTCTTTGGACGTCTGGGTGGGACAAGTGGGCGCTCCTTCATGAGATATGAGTGCAGCACATACATGGAGCACCCTGGTTTCTTCTCCATCTCAGTTCTTTTTCAGACAGGGGACCACTAGCACTCCCTAGATTTGGGTTCTGGCTGTTCATTTCCTCCCAGGACAAAAATCCTGAGTCAGACCGCTGGAACGTTTCCTTTTTCTTTCAGTCTTTCTTTCCTGGATCCAAAAGTCGAATTGCATGACCACAAAACAACAATTTAGAAACGGAGGAAGGATGCAGGATCAGGGCAATGTTATCCTTTAACTATTCCCTTAATCCATGCCTGAATAGGGTGAACTGGAAGATTTTAGGTTACCCAGTTTCAGTTGTTATTTGTTTAAACTTTGTATGCCACACATCACCCATTCCTTGGGATACATCAAAGAATCAAAGAGAAATTCTTGCACGGAGTAGGATAGCTCTGGGCTGTCAAACACCCCCTAAAATGCCTTAAGGAAGGTTGGGTAGTCTCACATTAGAGGACTGTCTGTTGTTAGCAGAGTGGTGGCCCAGGCCAGGGTCTTGTTAGACATCATAAAGCCAATCTTGGATTGGTCGGACCAACGAGAATGATAGAGGCTTGAAGTGAATGCAGACAGTGCAAGCATCCAAGAGCTCATGCAGTCTCTTGGTGTTTCCTTCACATTTTTCCATGGTACCAGTATAGAGTTTCACCCCCAAGGTTTCTCTGAAGGCTAACATAGCGTGTTTTGTTTTGGTTTAAAAGCCTGGACTCCTGCAGGGTTCATAATTCAAACAGTAAGGCCCAATTCCCACTTATCACCATACTTCATTTGCATGTGTCGGAGATGAGAGGGGTCTTTGAGAAGGCAAACCACCCCTCTCAGTTCATCGTGTAGTGACACTAAACTGGAGGGGGAGTCTGCAATCAATGATCCCGATTAAAAAAGCAGATGCCGAAAAACCCAGGATGCAGGCCTTGTTGGAACCATAGTCGGAGACCAAGAGGTGAGAGCTGGAAGGACTAGAGACATGGAACACCAGGACAAAAAGCAGGACAGAAGAAATAACAAAAGGAAAGCTGATGAACACATAGAGATAAGACATGACAGCACCTACAGGCAGTTAGTTACCTGAGTTGGGATGCAATGTGTTGCTGCAGCCAGCTCTCGTTTCCATCTGTGGGCAAATGTGGGGTGTGTGGCACCATCTTCGAAGAACACTAGACTGTGTTAGGCAAAAAGTCTGGGGCATGGTGGCACAATGCTCCCTCTTCAGTGCCAGCATCTCCAGAGAGATCAAGTGCCATTTGGTGATATAAATGATGCAATCCGAAATGTATTAACAGTGACTAAGGAACACACATCTCAGGGAAATTGATACAGGGGCTCTGTATTGGACTGAATATTCAGCTCCATTGCCCTTATCACCTAAAGTCAGCATGGGCAGTAGAAAGACACAATTGAAACTGAAAATGAAAATGTCTAAAATATGTGCTGAAACAGATTTGAAGTAGCCAGATGGGCTTCTGCTTGCTCTGATAAGCATGCAAGGAACTGCAAGTCAGTTTACAGAATTGAGGCTGCATGGAATTCTCACTGGCTATGTGGAGTAGCACATTTTGGGGGTTTTAAACATAGTGCAAGTGAATGCATATATTGGTAAGTGTCATTTGTTTGTAGGGCCCTACCAGAATGGGTGCTTACTGACTGGGAGTCTGAGGTTATCGTGGAAGAGTATGTAACTCAGTGTGGGCTAAAAAGAAAAAGGAATCAAAGACTGAACAGGGAAAAGACACATCAAAGGTGACACTTACTATCACAGAATCAGGGTGAAGAAGGCATACAAATTGAACCAATCTTACTGTTCAATTCACCTGTATTTTTTAGAGTGCGGCAAGTTGCACTTCAGAATGATATAATGAAGAACCAATGGCAATATGAGAGATGTTAGCAATTTGGTGATGTTGCATGAGTTTTATTAAAGTGAGCTCTATTACTAAAAGGCATTGCCAAAGAGACTTGCAAAAATGATTGATCATGGTCACTTTATACCCACTAATGATGGAAATATCTCAGTGGACAAATGTTCTACTTATAGCTTCAGAATTCATACTAAACTGTCAGCACATCCCCATTGCATGAGGAATGATGAAATCCATTGTATAGTCAGACTGATCATGCCAAAGCTGGATGTGTGCTTATTCAACAAGTGCTCTATCACCACACCCTCAAAGACAATCTTTTAAAATATGATGTTGTAATAAAGCCTCAAGCACTGTGGCACAAAACTGTTAATAATGGAACAGATCTAGCAAAGTGGACTACCTGCAATACCATGCGTGGCTCCATTCACTTCTATCTACCAATACTGAACTTTCAAGTAGTGCCCCCTTTTCCAAATAGTTCATCAGGAGTGGCGGTACATTTGGTGCAGTAAAAGGACATCATCATGGTGGAAGGGTCGGGGTCAACTCAGTGGCCTCAGCCTAGAATATTTTCCTGGGAAGCATCCATGAGGAGAGGCTGGGAGAACTGGAAAAACTGGGTTGATGACATGGATGGAATTGAGCAATATAGATGCAAAGTCTGTCATATCACTGACACTCTAAGCAGTATCACAAAAGCCGCCATAAAGAGTCTCATATTTAACATCACTATTGCAGGTCAAAAGATGGAATGGGGCATCACCTTTGGAGAAGTGGAGGATTAAATGAACAAACAGCTGTGATTGATCCATGAGGATATCAGACCCCGTCCTGGTCAGAGGCATTTAATGAAGATTATCAGAAGCGTTTTGGCCCTAGGGGAACTCTTGGAAGTTTACCAACTGGTACTGTGATATCGAAACAGAGAGATTCACCTTGAGCATATATGGACCAGTCTGAAGAATATGGACCCCAATGTATCAGATAATGGCGTTGAGTAGTGCAAGTGGTAGGTCTGACTGTGGGGTACATTTTGACATCTGGGAGTTAAAAATCCCATTGTTACTTTGACGAAGGGAGAATCGGGCCAGTCCCTGGACAATATACAATATACTGTGAGAGGAATCAACCTCACACAGACATCAGGCACCCTCAACAGGGCCCCATGAGATCTCACTAGCAGGATCCCGTAGCCATTTGTTTTGGAAGAGGACAGTGGCACATAATTAAGTGGTCATATTCTTAATCAGACCTAATGCAAAATGGCTGGCGATGGCTTGCATTTTGTATAGTCCTTCCATCAAACATCTTAAGGATATTGTTCTAAATAATATTTGATAGCCCTTCCTTGCCAAAGGATCACAAGTGACCATATTAACAATGAACATTGTGACCTGCACTTGCACTCCCGATGCCATCTCTCTTTCTGCTGCAAGTGTCTGCATGGTTCCTCTTGTAAAACTGATATGTGGGCAACATTTTCCTGCTGCACGTTGTGATGAAGTTGCCCTGTATGCTGATCAGAGATGCAGAAGAGTAGAATCTTTATTCCATTTTGATCATCACTTGACCCTTCAAGGGGAGCCACAGATCCGAGAAATAGAAGAAGGATTGCAATCAGAGGAGGAGAGTGGTGAGGAAGCCAGAGTCATATGTGGCATTGAAAAAGAGGGAAGATGTAGGGATGATTTCTGTGACAGTATAGGCCAGCAAAGCCATAGGAGTGCATGGTGAAATGAGAAAGAGCTGAAGAAGAAGAGATGTGTTGACGGAGTTGTGGGGCGAGAACTCTAAAGGGCAGCATGGTTGCTACTGAAACATGTAATCTAATTAAGAGATTTGTTGTGATTAGAACAATTCAAGCAGTGCTGTGGTGGTTAATTAACCAAGAAAAATATTTTGGGAGTTTTAGTTCAAATACTTCAAGGAGCAGTGACTAACCCAAGTGAAGTAAGTGCAGACGTGCCTTCTGGGATATGTAGTTCAGTCACCTAAAGGAGTGCTGTGGCAATCATGAAACTGAAGGGATCAGATAGACAAAAGTGGGAGCTTTGTCTCTAATCCTTCAAGGAGCTAAGTGTTACTGAATAAACCAAATGAACCAAGTTAAGAGCTTTCTTATGGGAGCTGTGGTTCAAACAGTCCATGAAACACAGTGGCAGCAACTAAACCCAGTCGGACAAGTAAGGAGTTGCGTAATGCAAGTTGTGGTTACAAAAACTAAGGAGCTCAGTGACACTGACAAACCTAAAATCCCCTAGTATTCAGGTAAAAAAAATAGCTCAAACAAGATGAACTGTGTACACTGTTGCTGCTAAAATATTGTGAAACTAAAAACATCACGGAGGCTTTGGCTGTGTCCATGATAATCCCTACGGCCTCTTTCACTTGCCTTATTCTTTTCCCTCTAGAGGCGGACCAAGGCCAATTCGTAACACATCTGGAGTTTAGAGGAAAAAAGTGAAAGAAATGAATAAAGCTCTCTAAGACGAGACAATCAGCAGAATCCTTCTTCGACCATTTTGCTATAAGGACTGCTAAATGGAGCTAACCATTCCCAGTCTGCTTCATAGCATACTTGCTTCGGGAGCTTGAACATGCAAACGTCTTCTTAAAGTAGGCCATTACCTGAGCACTGCGGGCTGCCCTAGCCTCCCGCAAAGTGGCATCACAAACGCAGAACCGCCATTTTGTGAAGCACAGGTCAGGCTTCTTTCTGATGGCAGGGCCTTTCCAAATTGTCCACAGACCAGGCTGAGCACCAGGCTCAGACTGCTTGTCCTTTACATGTGAGGACCATGAGGACCTCTCCAACTGCTCTGGAGTCAGCATATCCAACAATGACCACTTGTGTAGGTCTGACGAGGAACTGAACCACTATATCATCCAAAAGTGCAAGGGTTTAACCCCTGCCTGTTCCTCTATTGCTATTACCTCACTTTCCCCTCTGAGCATAATTGCTGAGGGTGCAGCTGGTCGGGGTTGGTGCAGTGATGTTTGCAGGAGAAATTGCCCTCCCCGCACATACACATAGATACACTAAATATGCTCTTCCCCTTCACATGCAAAGCCTCATGTTTTAATGTTTTATACTTTCTTTTTGTGACATGGTAAGTCACACATTACACACCCTACCCCTCTCCCCGGCAGGATCAGAAATGAACATAGCCTGAAAGATTAGACCCAGTGGGCCTCATTACGACCCTGACGGTAGAGTGATAACAGCGCCAGTAGTGCTGCCGGCGCCGATATCACTCTACCGCCACATTACGAGTTCTGCTTGCAGGGCCGCTCTTCACGCCAGGTCAGACCAGACGTTCAGAGCGGCACCCGCTAGCAGAACAGGATGGTAGCAACGGTCCCGTCACGAATGGACACGTTGTTACCATCCTCCCCATTCCCATTGAGCCCTATGTGGGCTCAAATGGGAATGGGGACGTACCGGGTCCGGGTCCCGCGAATGGGAATTACCGGGCCCGCAAAAATTGGAATGGCCTGGTTATTCCCATTTTTGCGGGACCCGGACCCGAGTTTGGGGGTAGAAATGCCGGTAAATACTTCACTCAAAAACATATACAAAAAGATACAAAAACATACATTGCATGCAGCAACTGTACACACTTTACTAACATACGAACGAGTTACAATATAATCTGCATCAGTGAACGCCCTACTCACAAAAGAACAGGGATAGCACTTGTGGAAACTGTAAGTTTTTTCTCACAAATAGAGCAAGTAGAATATATTTTACAATGCAATGTAGATTACCCCTGCTAGCTGCGCTGGGAGTATTAATTCTATTAAAAACTAGGAGGCAAGCATTATGCTTCAACTTCTTTTATTGTATAATGCTCGCCTCCAGTCTTGTCAGAGAATTCCCCCACACACCCAGTACATAACAAGCAGTAGTTGCACAACCTAACCTTTCACATGGAACAGACGCAGAAAAGCATGAGCAGGGCCAGGTCCTTTGCACAGAACAGGGCCAGCATTGCCTACAGCAGAACGAAGTTTCCTTACATACAGTAAAGACCTCACCCACAAAGGAAAGGAACGTATCTGGGAGCAGCAGTGCAAGCTTCCCTGACACAAACACATGCTGCACAGCATTTATTGGTAGACAGTGTTTAAGACACATTTTTATTTTGTATATAGTGTTTTATGGTTTACAGACAAACCTTCAACACATACATATAATTAAATTGCATAATGCATCAGTTGAATTAATTCAGGTCATGTCAACTATGGCTGGATCAGCGAAAGCGCCCCACAGACAAGCAGACCTGGCACAGCAATGGAAACGCTGGCAGAGCAGGCTTCCTTAACATAGAATACATCAGCATGAGTCATAAAAGAAGAGACACCTTCCAGAATGTGCTGCAGCAGTGCAAGCTTCCTCCACGTAGAATACATCAGCATGAGTCCTAAAAGAGACGCCTTCCTTCCACAGAACAGGGCAGAGTGTGCTGCAGCAGTGCAAGCGTCCTTCACATAGAATACATCAGCATGAGTCCTAAAAGAGACGCCTTCCTTTCACAGAACTGGGCAGAATGTGCTACAGCACTGCCAGCATCCTTCACGTAGAATACATCAGCATGAGTCCTAAAAGAGAAACCTTCCTTTCACAGACAGGGCAGAGTGTGCTGTAGCACTGAAAGCTTCCTTCACATAGAATACATCAGCATGAGTCCTAAAAGAGACGCCTTCCTTTCACAGAACAGGGCAGAGTGTGCTGTAGCACTGAAAGCTTCCTTCACGTAGAATACATCAGCATGAGTCCTAAAAGAGACGCCTTCCTTCCACAGAACAGGGCAGAGTGTGCTGCAGCAGTGCAAGCGTCCTTCACATAGAATACATCAGCATGAGTCCTAAAAGAGAAACCTTCCTTTCACAGAACAGGGCAGAGGGTGCTGTAGCACTGAAAGCTTCCTTCACGTAGAATACATCAGCATGTCAGTCCTAAAAGAGACGCCTTCCTTTCACAGAACAGGGCATAATGTGCTGCAGCAGTGCAAGCGTCCTTCACGTAGAATACATCAGCATGAGTCCTAAAAGAGACGCCTTCCTTTCACAGAACAGGGCAGAGTGTGCTGTAGCACTGAAAGCTTCCTTCACGTAGAATACATCAGCATGTCAGTCCTAAAAGAGACGCCTTCCTTTCACAGAACAGGGCATAATGTGCTGCAGCAGTGCAAGCGTCCTTCACGTAGAATACATCAGCATGAGTCCTAAAAGAGATGCCTTCCTTTCACAGAACAGGGCAGAATGTGCTACAGCACTGCCAGCATCCTTCACGTAGAATACATCAGCATGAGTCCTAAAAGAGACGCCTTCCTTTCACAGAACAGGGCAGAGTGTGCTGCAGCAGTGCAAGCGTCCTTCACATAGAATACATCAGCATGAGTCCTAAAAGAGACGCCTTCCTTTCACAGAACAGGGCAGAGTGTGCTGCAGCAGTGCAAGCGTCCTTCACGTAGAATACATCAGCATGAGTCCTAAAAGAGACGCCTTCCTTTCACAGAACAGGGCAGAGTGTGCTGCAGCAGTGCAAGCGTCCTTCACGTAGAATACATCAGCATGAGTCCTAAAAGAGACGCCTTCCTTTCACAGAACAGGGCAGAGTGTGCTGTAGCACTGAAAGCTTCCTTCACGTAGAATACATCAGCATGAGTCCTAAAAGAGACGCCTTCCTTTCACAGAACAGGGCATAATGTGCTGCAGCAATGCAAGCGTCCTTCACGTAGAATACATCAGCATGTCAGTCCTAAAAGAGACGCCTTCCTTTCACAGAACAGGGCATAATGTGCTGCAGCAGTGCAAGCGTCCTTCACGTAGAATACATCAGCATGAGTCCTAAAAGAGATGCCTTCCTTTCACAGAACTGGGCAGAATGTGCTACAGCACTGCCAGCATCCTTCACGTAGAATACATCAGCATGAGTCCTAAAAGAGACGCCTTCCTTTCACAGAACAGGGCAGAGTGTGCTGTAGCACTGAAAGCTTCCTTCACGTAGAATACATCAGCATGAGTCCTAAAAGAGACGCCTTCCTTTCACAGAACAGGGCAGAGTGTGCTGCAGCAGTGCAAGCGTCCTTCACGTAGAATACATCAGCATGAGTCCTAAAAGAGACGCCTTCCTTTCACAGAACAGGGCAGAGTGTGCTGTAGCACTGAAAGCTTCCTTCACGTAGAATACATCAGCATGAGTCCTAAAAGAGACGCCTTCCTTTCACAGAACTGGGCAGAGTGTGCTGCAGCAGTGCAAGCGTCCTTCACATAGAATACATCAGCATGAGTCCTAAAAGAGACGCCTTCCTTTCACAGAACTGGGCAGAATGTGCTACAGCACTGCCAGCATCCTTCACGTAGAATACATCAGCATGAGTCCTAAAAGAGAAACCTTCCTTTTACAGACAGGGCAGAGTGTGCTGTAGCACTGAAAGCTTCCTTCACGTAGAATACATCAGCATGTCAGTCCTAAAAGAGACGCCTTCCTTTCACAGAAAAGGGCATAATGTGCTGCAGCAGTGCAAGCGTCCTTCACATAGAATACATCAGCATGAGTCCTAAAAGAGACGCCTTCCTTTCACAGAACAGGGCATAATGTGCTGCAGCAGTGCAAGCGTCCTTCACGTAGAATACATCAGCATGAGTCCTAAAAGAGACGCCTTCCTTTCACAGAACTGGGCAGAATGTGCTACAGCACTGCCAGCATCCTTCACGTAGAATACATCAGCATGAGTCCTAAAAGAGACGCCTTCCTTTCACAGAACAGGGCATAATGTGCTGCAGCAGTGCAAGCGTCCTTCACGTAGAATACATCAGCATGAGTCCTAAAAGAGACGCCTTCCTTTCACAGAACTGGGCAGAATGTGCTACAGCACTGCCAGCATCCTTCACGTAGAATACATCAGCATGAGTCCTAAAAGAGACGCCTTCCTTTCACAGAACAGGGCAGAGTGTGCTGTAGCACTGAAAGCTTCCTTCACGTAGAATACATCAGCATGAGTCCTAAAAGAGAAACCTTCCTTTCACAGAACTGGGCAGAATGTGCTACAGCACTGCCAGCATCCTTCACGTAGAATACATCAGCATGAGTCCTAAAAGAGACGCCTTCCTTTCACAGAACAGGGCATAATGTGCTGCAGCAGTGCAAGCGTCCTTCACGTAGAATACATCAGCATGAGTCCTAAAAGAGACGCCTTCCTTTCACAGAACAGGGCATAATGTGCTGCAGCAGTGCAAGCGTACTTCACGTAGAATACATCAGCATGAGTCCTAAAAGAGACGCCTTCCTTTCACAGAACAGGGCAGAGTGTGCTGCAGCAGTGCAAGCGTCCTTCACGTAGAATACATCAGCATGAGTCCTAAAAGAGACGCCTTCCTTTCACAGAACAGGGCAGAATGTGCTGCAGCACTGCAAGCTTCCTTCACGTAGAATACATCAGTGCCTTCCTTCCACAGAACAGGGCAGAGTGTGCTGCAGCAGTGCAAGCGTCCTTCACGTAGAATACATCAGCATGAGTCCTAAAAGAGACGCCTTCCTTTCACAGAACAGGGCATAATGTGCTGCAGCAATGCAAGCGTCCTTCACGTAGAATACATCAGCATGAGTCCTAAAAGAGACGCCTTCCTTTCACAGAACAGGGCAGAGTGTGCTGCAGCACTGCCAGCATCCTTCACGTAGAATATATCAGCATGAGTCCTAAAAGAGACGCCTTCCTTTCACAGAACAGGGCAGAGTGTGCTGTAGCACTGAAAGCTTCCTTCACATAGAATACATCAGCATGAGTCCTAAAAGAGACGCCTTCCTTTCACAGAACTGGGCAGAATGTGCTACAGCACTGCCAGCATCCTTCACGTAGAATACATCAGCATGAGTCCTAAAAGAGACGCCTTCCTTTCACAGAACTGGGCAGAATGTGCTACAGCACTGCCAGCATCCTTCACGTAGAATAAATCAGCATGAGTCCTAAAAGAGACGCCTTCCTTTCACAGAACAGGGCATAATGTGCTGTAGCACTGAAAGCTTCCTTCACGTAGAATACATCAGCATGTCAGTCCTAAAAGAAACGCCTTCCTTTCACAGAACAGGGCATAATGTGCTGCAGCAGTGCAAGCGTCCTTCACATAGAATACATCAGCATGAGTCCTAAAAGAGACGCCTTCCTTTCACAGAACAGGGCATAATGTGCTGCAGCAGTGCAAGCGTCCTTCACGTAGAATACATCAGCATGAGTCCTAAAAGAGACGCCTTCCTTCCACAGAACAGGGCAGAATGTGCTGCAGCACTGCAAGCTTCCTTCACGTAGAATACATCAGCGCCTTCCTTCCACAGAACAGGGCAGAATGTGCTGCAGCACTGCAAGCTTCCTTCAAGTAGAATACATCAGCACCTTCCTTCCACAGAACAGGGTAGAAAGTGCTGCAGCACTGCCAGCTTCCGTTTGTTAAGAACAGGACACACTGGGCCGCAGTAGTACAAGCTTCCTTCGCACCATACAGTCCAGCCCCGGCCGCACAGCGCAGGATTTTTCCACCAGACCAGGCTAGCTTTGACTTCAGGGGTTCAAGCTTCCTTCACATAGAATTGGTCAACGTAAGCTTCAGCATTACTGACACACACTGGTGTGCACTGGTGTGGGTGGGTTTAGCACCTAGGTGTGTGTATTCCTGGAACCTGGTAGGTATCAGCGAGCGCTTTCTTCCATTGTTCATGAGTTCATTGTCTCATTGAGAGAGATAGGCCATCCAGTCCAATGTGAGCCGTTAATAACCAGTGCAAGCTTTGAACAGCATGTCGGATGTATTGGCACCGAATGCGTTTGCCACCAAAACCTCAGTTCACTGGCACCTAGCCACCACACACAACTTCCAGCACATCCTGGGAGAGCTTTTTTTGGGTCTGCAAAATGAGTATACCTCAGAAATGGTATAAAAGTTGGTAGCCAATCATGATGTCATGTTTATGTAGCACACGAAGACAGATTTCTACTAATCCTAAGCACTGTAAAAGCACGTGTAATATTTAATGTCATCGTCTTCGGAAAGGCGAAGGACAGTTCAGGGACGTCATTTGGGGGTTGCCAGGGGTCGCAAATGCGACCTCTGTGGTCTTCCTTGTGACCAAAGCAAGCTCCTGGGCTGTGGCCAGCACCATGTGGCTCTTTAATTCTGGAGTGGCTCGTTTTCTAGTTCCGGCCTCTTAAAAAAAGAAGAACAAGAACAGGAGGGCCACAATTCTAACACTTTCAGCACTGAACCTAAATAAGAAAGAATAGGAATGCCAAAAAATGTGTCTTTCTGGAATTCTATACAATAACTGTTAGACTCATTAAAGGTTTATTTCAGGCACACTTCAGGGGGTGAGTCACTGATTTAGTCTGTTCTCAAACGCCTCAACTCAGACTTTCATCCTTCTGAGGTCGATAAATGGGTACCAACACAGGTTGGGTGATATTAGGTGTATATTTCTTCTATGTAAAGCGCTTAAGCGTAAGTGCTGTATAATAACACATCATTATCATTTGGTCATGGACGTCTGCTTGCAATCATAGTAATTTGGTAATATGGGCCTATACACACTGATCTTAACGATAAATATGGTGATCCATTCAGGTATGAAATGTACATCACATTATAGTGATACAGTAGCAATATTGTTCGTAGTGTACAATGCTATGTGATGCCACTTCCTGTTTTGTCAATGGGTGAAAGGTCGTGTTCCATCGCTTCCCGCGATATCACTTTGGAGTGGGGTCAAATGACATCACTTCCTGTAATGCCATCAGGGGTCAAGGGTCGTGTGATATCACTTCCGCTACCCTTGGCATTTTGGTGAAATGACGTCCCTAGGACTGAGTTGACCCTGTAAGATTCAAACTGGCTAAATTACGCTGCACAGACATGTCTTATTTTCGCATCTATCATAAGAGCAGCTAAACCCATAACCCAAATAGCCACGAGAAAATAGTTTGAAACGCTGTGTTTGCTTCTTTTTATTGTTATATTTTATGCATCGTGCGTAAATGGCAGCTCAGTGCCTAAAGCTAAACGTCATTTTCGGTTTTGTGAGAAATGCCACAGACCTGGGATGACAAGAGAACACCATGTAAATGGAAAACGTATTTTCCAGTGCTGAATTTCACTCCTGTAAACCATTAGCATAAAATGTTAACCAAACACTTCAACTCCCAGAGAACATTATTTTACAACATGAAAGTCCATGACCGGAAATGAATTCCAAGTCACAATTTCCTTTGGTCAACTTTTTCATATGAGACTTTTTTTTTAAAACAAAGGCAAGACTTTTGACTGTGACTGCCGCCTCCCTGCTTCAGCACCTTTGGAGTGACTTGCTCCTGTCCTTGCTGTAATGCCCACACACCAAGGAGGGTAGCGGTGCAGCCTTGTGAGCTTAGATTTACACCTGAGGGTCTGCTGCCTCCCTGCTTCAGCACCTTTGGAGTGACCTGCTCCTGACCTTGCTGTTATGCCCACACACCAAGGAGGGTAGCGGTGCAGCCTTGTGAGCTTGGATTTACACCTGACGGCCTGCCACCTCCCTGCTTCAGCACCTTTCGAGTGACCTGCTCCTGACCTTGCTGTTATGCCCACACACCAAGGAGGGTAGCGGTGCAGCCTTGTGAGCTTAGATTTACACCTGACGGTCTGCCGCCTCCCTGCTTCAGCACCTTTGGAGTGACCTGCTCCTGACCTTGCTGTTATGCCCACACACCAAGGAGGGTAGCGGTGCAGCCTTGTGAGCTTGGATTTACACCTGACGGCCTGCCGCCTCCTTGCTTCAGCACCTTTGGAGTGACTTGCTCCTGACCTTGCTGTTATGCCCACACACCAAGGAGGGTAGCGATGCAGCCTTGTGAGCTTGGAATTACACCTGACAGCCTGCCGCCTCCCTGATTCCACACCTTCCGTTGACCTGCTCCTACCCTTGCTGTTATTCCCACCCACCAAGGAGGGTAGCGGTGCAGCCTTGTGAGCTTGGAATGACACCTGACAGCTTGCTACTGCTTCCCTGCTTCAGCATCTTCAAAGTGACCTGCTCCTGACCTTGCTGTTATGCCCACACACCAAGGAGGGTAGCGGTGCAGCTTTGTGAGTTTGTAATTAAACCTGACGGCTTGCCACTTCCCTTCTTCAGCACCTTCGGAGTGACCTGCTCCTGACCTTGCTGTTATGCCCACACACCAAGGAGGGTAGTGGTGCAGCCACGTGAGCCTAGAATTACACCTGACGGCCTGCCTCCCCCCTGCTTCAGCACCTTTGCAGTGACCTGCTCTTGACCTTGCTGTTATGCCAACCCACCAAGGAGGGTAGCGGTGCAGCCTTGTGAGCTTGGAATTACACCTGACGGCCTGCCACTTTCCTGCTTCTGAACCTTCAGAGCGACCTGCTCCTGACCTTGCTGTTATGCCCACACACCAAGGAGGGTAGCAGTGCAGCCTTGTGAGCTTGGAATTACACCTGGCGGCCTGCCCCCTTCCTGCTTCAGCACCTTCAGAGTGACCTGCTCCTGACCTTGCTGTTATGCCCACACACCAAGGAGGGTAGCGGTGCAGCCTCGTGTGCTTGGAATTACACCAGATGGCCTGCTGCCTCCTCCCTGCTTCAGCACCTTTGGAGTGACCTGCCCCTGACCTTGCTGTTATGCCCACACACCAAGGAGGGTAGCGGTGCAGCCTTGTTAGCTTGGAATTAAACCTGACGGCCTGCCGCTTCCCTTCTTCAGCACCTTCAGAGTGACCTACTGCTGACCTTGCAGTTATGCCCAGACACCAAGGAGGGTAGCGGTGCAGCCTCGTGCGCTTGGAATTACACCTGACAGCCTGCCGCCTCCCTGCTTCAGCACCTACGGAGTGACCTGCTCCTGACCTTGCCCTTATGCCCACACACTAAGGAGGGTAGCGGTGCAGCATTGTGAGCTTGGAATTACACCTGATGGCCTGCCGCTTCCCTGCTTCAGCACCTTCGGAGTGACCTGCTCCTGACCTTGCTGTTATGCCCGCACACCAAGGAGGGTAGAGGTGCAGCCTCGTGAGCTTGGAATTACACCTGACAGCCTGCCTCCCCCCTGCTTCAGCACCTTTGCAGTGACCTGCTCTTGACCATGCTGTTATGCCAACCCACCAAGGAGGGTAGCGGTGCAGCCTTATGAGCTTGGAATTACACCTGACGGCCTGCCACTTTCCTGCTTCTGAACCTTCAGAGCGACCTGCTCCTGACCTTGCTGTTATGCCCACACACCAAGGAGGGTAGCAGTGCAGCCTTGTGAGCTTGGAATTACACCTGACGGCCTGCCCCCTTCCTGCTTCAGCACCTTCAGAGTGACCTGCTCCTGACCTTGCTGTTATGCCCACACACCAAGGAGGGTAGCGGTGCAGCCTCGTGTGCTTGGAATTACACCAGATGGCCTGCTGCCTCCTCCCTGCTTCAGCACCTTTGGAGTGACCTGCTCCTGACCTTGCTGTTATGCCCACACACCAAGGAGGGTAGCGGTGCAGCCTTGTTAGCTTGAAATTAAACCTGACGGCCTGCCGCTTCTCTTCTTCAGCACCTTCGGAGTGACCTACTGCTGACCTTGCAGTTATGCCCAGACACCAAGGAGGGTAGCGGTGCAGCCTCGTGCGCTTGGAATTACACCTGACAGCCTGCCGCCTCCCTGCTTCAGCACCTTCGGAGTGACCTGCTCCTGACCTTGCTGTTATGCCCTCACACCAAGGAGGGTAGAGGTGCAGCCTCGTGAGCTTGGAATTACACCTGACAGCCTGCTGCCGCCTCCCTGCTTCAGCACCTTTGGAGTGACCTGTTCCTGACCTTGCTGTTATGCCCACACACCAAGGAGGGTAGCGGTGCAGCCTTGTGAGCTTGGATTTACACCTGACAGCCTGCCGCCTCCCTGCTTCAGCACCTACGGAGTGACCTGCTCCAGACCTTGCCCTTATGCCCACACACTAAGGAGGGTAGCGGTGCAGCATTGTGAGCTTGGAATTACACCTGATGGCCTGCCGCTTCCCTGCTTCAGCACCTTTGAGTGACTTGCTCCTGACCTTGCTGTAATACCCACACACCATGGAGTGTAGCGGTGCAGCCTTGTGAGCTTAGATTTACACCTGACGGCCTGCCGCCTCCCTGCTTCAGCACCTTTGGAGTGACCTGCTCCTGACCTTGCTGTTATGCCCACACACCAAGGAGGGTAGCGGTGCAGCCTTGTGAGCTTGGATTTACACCTGACGGCCTGCCGCCTCCCTGCTTCAGCACCTTTGGAGTGACTTGCTCCTGCCCTTGCTGTAATGCCCACACACCAAGGAGGGTAGCGGTGCAGCCTTGTGAGCTTAGATTTACACCTGACGGCCTGCCGCCTCCCTGCTTCAGCACCTTTGGAGTGACCTGCTCCTGACCTTGCTGTTATGCCCAAACACCAAGGAGGGTAGCGGTGCAGCCTTGTGAGCTTGGATTTACACCTGACAGCCTGCCGCCTCCCTGCTTCAGCACCTACGGAGTGACCTGCTCCTGACCTTGCCCTTATGCCCACACACTAAGGAGGGTAGCGGTGCAGCATTGTGAGCTTGGAATTACACCTGATGGCCTGCCGCTTCCCTGCTTCAGCACCTTCGGAGTGACCTGCTCCTGACCTTGCTGTTATGCCCGCACACCAAGGAGGGTAGAGGTGCAGCCTCGTGAGCTTGGAATTACACCTGACAGCCTGCCTCCCCCCTGCTTCAGCACCTTTGCAGTGACCTGCTCTTGACCATGCTGTTATGCCAACCCACCAAGGAGGGTAGCGGTGCAGCCTTATGAGCTTGGAATTACACCTGACGGCCTGCCACTTTCCTGCTTCTGAACCTTCAGAGCGACCTGCTCCTGACCTTGCTGTTATGCCCACACACCAAGGAGGGTAGCAGTGCAGCCTTGTGAGCTTGGAATTACACCTGACGGCCTGCCCCCTTCCTGCTTCAGCACCTTGAGAGTGACCTGCTCCTGACCTTGCTGTTATGCCCACACACCAAGGAGGGTAGCGGTGCAGCCTCGTGTGCTTGGAATTACACCAGATGGCCTGCTGCCTCCTCCCTGCTTCAGCACCTTTGGAGTGACCTGCTCCTGACCTTGCTGTTATGCCCACACACCAAGGAGGGTAGCGGTGCAGCCTTGTTAGCTTGAAATTAAACCTGACGGCCTGCCGCTTCTCTTCTTCAGCACCTTCGGAGTGACCTACTGCTGACCTTGCAGTTATGCCCAGACACCAAGGAGGGTAGCGGTGCAGCCTCGTGCGCTTGGAGTTACACCTGACAGCCTGCCGCCTCCCTGCTTCAGCACCTTCGGAGTGACCTGCTCCTGACCTTGCTGTTATGCCCTCACACCAAGGAGGGTAGAGGTGCAGCCTCGTGAGCTTGGAATTACACCTGACAGCCTGCTGCCGCCTCCCTGCTTCAGCACCTTTGGAGTGACCTGTTCCTGACGTTGCTGTTATGCCCACACACCCAGGAGGGTAGCGGTGCAGCCTCGTGAGCTTGGATTTACACCTGACGGCCTGCCGCCTCCCTGCTTCAGCACCTTTGAGTGACTTGCTCCTGACCTTGCTGTAATACCCACACACCATGGAGTGTAGCGGTGCAGCCTTGTGAGCTTAGATTTACACCTGACGGCCTGCCGCCTCCCTGCTTCAGCACCTTTGGAGTGACCTGCTCCTGATCTTGCTGTTATGCCCACACACCAAGGAGGGTAGCGGTGCAGCCTTGTGAGCTTGGATTTACACCTGACGGCCTGCCGCCTCCCTGCTTCAGCACCTTTGGAGTGACTTGCTCCTGCCCTTGCTGTAATGCCCACACACCAAGGAGGGTAGCGGTGCAGCCTTGTGAGCTTAGATTTACACCTGACGGTCTGCCGCCTCCCTGCTTCAGCACCTTTGGAGTGACCTGCTCCTGACCTTGCTGTTATGCCCACACACCAAGGAGGGTAGCGGTGCAGCCTTGTGAGCTTGGATTTACACCTGACGGCCTGCCACCTCCCTGCTTCAGCACCTTTCGAGTGACCTGCTCCTGACCTTGCTGTTATGCCCACACACCAAGGAGGGTAGCGATACAGCCTTGTGAGCTTGGAATTACACCCAACGGCCTGCCACCTCCCTGCTTCAGCACCTTTGCAGTGACCTGCTCCTGACCTTGCTGTTATGCCCACACATCAAGGAGGGTAGCGGGGCAGCCTTGTGAGCTTGGATTTACACCTGACAGCCTGCCGCCTCCCTGCTTCAGCACCTTCGGAGTGACCTGCTCCTGACCTTGCTGTATGCCCACACACCAAGGAGGGTAGCGGTGCAGCCTTGTGAGCTTGGATTTACACCTGACAGCCTGCCGCCTCCCTGCTTCAGCACCTTCGGAATGACCTGCTCCTGACCTTGCTGTTATGCCCAAACACCAAGGAGGGTAGCGGTGCAGCCTTGTGAGCATGCAATTACACCTGACAGCCTGCCGCCTCCCTGCTTCAGCACCCTCATAGTGACCTGCTCCAGACCTTGCTGTTATGCCCAAACACCAAGGAGGGTAGCGAGGCAGCCTTGGGAGCTTGGAATGACACCTGACAGCCTGCTGCCTCCCTGCTTCCGCACCTTCCGTTGACCTGCTCCTACCCTTGCTGTTATTCCCACCCACCAAGGAGGGTAGCGGTGCAGCCTTGTGAGCTTGGAATGACACCTGACAGCTTGCTGCTGCTTCCCTGCTTCAGCATCTTCAAAGTGACCTGCTCCTGACCTTGCTGTTATGCCCACACACCAAGGAGGGTAGCGGTGCAGCCTTGTGAGCTTGGAATTACACCTGACGGCCTGCCACTTTCCTGCTTCTGAACCTTCAGAGTGACCTGCTCCTGACCTTGCTGTTATGCCCACACACCAAGGAGGGTAGCGGTGCAGCCTTGTGAGCTTGGAATTACACCTGACGGCCTGCCCCCTTCCTGCTTCAGCACCTTCAGAGTGACCTGCTCCTGACCTTGCTGTTATGCCCACACACCAAGGAGGGTAGCGGTGCAGCCTCGTGTGCTTGGAATTACACCAGATGGCATGCTGCCTCCTCCCTGCTTCAGCACCTTTGGAGTGACCTGCTCCTGACCTTGCTGTTATGCCCACACACCAAGGAGGGTAGCGGTGCAGCCTTGTTAGCTTGGAATTAAACCTGACGGCCTGCCGCTTCCCTTCTTCAGCACATTCGGAGTGACCTACTCCTGACCTTGCAGTTATGCCCAGACACCAAGGAGGGTAGCGGTGCAGCCTCGTGAGCTTGGATTTACACCTGACGGCCTGCCGCCTCCTTGCTTCAGCACCTTCGGAGTGACCTGCTCCTGACCTTGCTGTTATGCCCACACACCAAGGAGGGTAGCGGTGCAGCCTCGTGAGCTTGGATTTACACCTGATAGCCTGCCGCCTCCCTGCTTCAGCACCTTCGGAGTGACCTGCTCCTGAACTTGCTGTTATGCCCACACACCAAGGTGGGTAGCGGTGCAGCCTTGTGAGCTTGGATTTACACCTGACAGCCTGCCGCCTCCTTGCTTCAGCACCTTCGGAGTAACCTGCTCCTGACCTTGCTGTTATGCCCACGCACCAAGGAGGGTAGCGGTGCAGCCTTTTGAGCTTGGAATTACACCTGACAGCATGCTGCCGCTTCCCTGCTGCAGCACCTTCAGAGTGACCTGCTCCTGACCATGCTGTTATGCCCACACACCAAGGAGGGTAGTGGTGCAGCCTCATGAACGTGCAATTACAGCTGACAGACTGCCGCCTCCCTGCTTCAGCACCTTCAGAGTGACCTGCTCCTGACCTTGCTGTTATGCCCACACACCAAGGAGGGTAGCGGTGCAGCCTTGTGAGCTTGGAATTACACCTGACAGCCTGTTGCCGCTTCCCTGCTTCAGCACCTTCAGAGTGACCTGCTCCTGACCTTGCTGTTATGCCCACACACCAAGGAGGGTCGCGGTGCAGCCTTGTGAGCTTGGAATTACACCTGACAGCCTGCCGCATCCCTGCTTCAGCACATTTGGCGTGACCTGCTCCTGACCTTGCTGTAATGTCCACACACCAAGGAGGGTAGCGGTACAGCCTTGTGAGCTTGGAATTACACCTGACAGCCTGCTGCTGCTTCCCTGCTTCAGCACCTTCAGAGTGACCTGCTCCTGACCTTGCTGTTATGCCCACCCACCAAGGAGGGTAGCGGTGCAGCCTTGTGAGCTTGGAATTACACCTGACAGCCTGCCGCCTCCCTGCTTCAGCACCTTCGGAGTGACCTGCTCCTGACCTTGCTGTTATGCCCACACACCAAGGAGGGTAGCGGTGCAGCCTTGTGAGCTTGCAATTACACCTAACAGCCTGCCGCCTCCCTGCTTCAGCACCTTCAGAGTGACCTGCTCCTGACCTTGCTGTTATGCCCACACACCAAGGAGGGTAGCGGTGCAGCCTTGTTAGCTTGGAATTACACCTGACAGCCTGCTGCCGCCTCCCTGCTTCAGCACCTACGGAGTGACCTACTCCTGACCTTGCCCTTATACCCACACACTAAGGAGGGTAGCGGTGCAGCATTGTGAGCTTGGAATTACACCTGATGGCCTGCCGCTTCCCTGCTTCAGCACCTTCGGAGTGACCTGCTCCTGACCTTGCTGTTATGCCCGCACACCAAGGAGGGTAGAGGTGCAGCCTCGTGAGCTTGGAATTACACCTGACAGCCTGCTGCCGCCTCCCTGCTTCAGCACCTTTGGAGTGACCTGTTCCTGACCTTGCTGTTATGCCCACACCCAGGAGGGTAGCGGTGCACCCTCGTGAGCTTGGATTTACACCTGACGGCTGCCGCCTCCTTGCTTCAGCACCCTCGGAGTGACCTGCTCCTGACCTTGCTGTTATGCCCACACACCAAGGAGGATAGCGGTGCAGCCTTGTGAGCTTGGATTTACACCTGATAGCCTGCCGCCTCCCTGCTTCAGCACCTTCGGAGTGACCTGCTCCTGAACTTGCTGTTATGCCCACACACCAAGGAGGGTAGCGGTGCAGCCTTGTGAGCTTGGATTTACACCTGACAGCCTGCCGCCTCCCTGCTTCAGCACCTTCGGAGTGACCTGCTCCTGACCTTGCTGTATGCCCACACACCAAGGAGGGTAGCGGTGCAGCCTTGTGAGCATGCAATTACACCTGACAGCCTGCCGCCTCCCTGCTTCAGCACCCTCATAGTGACCTGCTCCAGACCTTGCTGTTATGCCCAAACACCAAGGAGTGTAGCGGTGCAGCCTTGTGAGCTTGGAATTACACCAGACAGCCTGCCGCCTCCCTGCTTCCGCACCTTCCGTTGACCTGCTCCTACCCTTGCTGTTATTCCCACCCACCAAGGAGGGTAGCGGTGCAGCCTTGTGAGCTTGGAATGACACCTGACAGCTTGCTGCTGCTTCCCTGCTTCAGCATCTTCAAAGTGACCTGCTCCTGACCTTGCTGTTATGCCCACACACCAAGGAGGGTACCGGTGCAGCTTTGTGAGTTTGGAATTAAACCTGACGGCTTGCCACTTCCCTTCTTCAGCACCTTCGGAGTGACCTGCTCCTGACCTTGCTGTTATGCCCACACACCAAGGAGGGTAGTGGTGCAGCCACGTGAGCCTGGAATTACACCTGACGGCCTGCCTCCCCTCTGCTTCAGCACCTTTGCAGTGACCTGCTCTTGACCTTGCTGTTATGCCAACCCACCAAGGAGGGTGGCGGTGCAGCCTTGTGAGCTTGGAATTACACCTGACGGCCTGCCACTTTCCTGCTTCTGAACCTTCAGAGCGACCTGCTCCTGACCTTGCTGTTATGCCCACACACCAAGGAGGGTAGCGGTGCAGCCTTGTGAGCTTGGAATTACACCTGACGGCCTGCCCCCTTCCTGCTTCAGCACCTTCAGAGTGACCTGCTCCTGACCTTGCTGTCATGCCCACACACCAAGAAGGGTAGCGGTGCAGCCTCGTGTGCTTGGAATTACACCAGATGGCCTGCTGCCTCCTCCCTGCTTCAGCACCTTCGGAGTGTCCTGCTCCTGAACTTGCTGTTATGCCCACACACCAAGGAGGGTAGCGGTGCAGCCTTGTTAGCTTGGAATTAAACCTGACGGCCTGCCGCTTCCCTTCTTCAGCACCTTCGGAGTGACCTACTCCTGACCTTGCAGTTATGCCCAGACACCAAGGAGGGTAGCGGTGCAGCCTCGTGAGCTTGGAATTACACCTGACAGCCTGCCGCCTCCCTGCTTCAGCATCTACGGAGTGACCTGCTCCTGACCTTGCCCTTATACCCACACACTAAGGAGGGTAGCGGTGCAGCATTGAGAGCTTGGAATTACACCTGACGGCCTGCCGCTTCCCTGCTTCAGCACCTTCGGAGTGACCTGCTCCTGACCTTGCTGTTATGCCCACACACCAAGGAGGGTAGAGGTGCAGCCTCGTGAGCTTGGAATTACACCTGACAGCCTGCTGCCGCCTCCCTCCTTCAGCACCTTTGGAGTGACCTGTTCCTGACCTTGCTGTTATGCCCACACACCCAGGAGGGAAGCGGTGCAGCCTTGTGAGCTTGGATTTACACCTGACGGCCTGCCGCCTCCTTGCTTCAGCACCTTCGGAGTGACCTGCTCCTGACCTTGCAGTTATGCCCACACACCAAGGAGGGTAGCGGTGCAGCCTTGTGAGCTTGGATTTACACCTGATAGCCTGCCGCCTCCCTGCTTCAGCACCTTCGGAGTGACCTGCTCCTGAACTTGCTGTTATGCCCACACACCAAGGAGGGTAGCGGTGCAGCCTTGTGAGCTTGGATTTACACCTGACAGCCTGCCTCCTCCCTGCTTCAGCACCTTCGGAGTGACCTGCTCCTGACCTTGCTGTATGCCCACACACCAAGGAGGGTAGCGGTGCAGCCTTGTGAGCATGCAATTACACCTGACAGCCTGCCGCCTCCCTGCTTCAGCACCCTCATAGTGACCTGCTCCAGACCTTGCTGTTATGCCCAAACACCAAGGAGGGTAGCGAGGCAGCCTTGGGAGCTTGGAATTACACCTGACAGCCTGCTGCCGCCTCCCTGTTTCAGCACCTTTGGAGTGACCTGCGCCTGACCTTGCTGTTATGCCCACACACCAATGAGGGTAGCGGTGCAGCCTCGTGAGCTTGGATTTACACCTGACGGCCTGCCGCCTCCTTGCTTCAGCACCTTCGGAGTAACCTGCTCCTGACCTTGCTGTTATGCCCACACACCAAGGAGGGTAGCGGTGCAGCCTTTTGAGCTTGGAATTACACCTGACAGCATGCTGCCGCTTCCCTGCTGCAGCACCTTCAGAGTGACCTGCTCCTGACCATGGTGTTATGCCCACACACCAAGGAGGGTAGCGGTGCAGCCTTGTGAGCTTGAATTTACACCTGACAGCATGCCGCCTCCCTGCTTCATCACCTTCGGCGTGACTTGCTCCTGACCTTGCTGTTATGCCCACACAACAAGGAGAGTAGTGGTGCAGCCTCATGAACGTGCAATTACAGCTGACAGCCTGCCGCCTCCCTGCTTCAGCACCTTCAGAGTGACCTGCTCCTGACCTTGCTGTTATGCCCACACACCAAGGAGGGTAGCGGTGCAGCCTTGTGAGCTTGGAATTACACCTGACAGCCTGTTGCCACTTCCCTGCTTCAGCACCTTCAGAGTGACCTGCTCCTGACCTTGCTGTTATGCCCAAACACCAAAGAGGGTAGCGGTGCACCCTTGTGAGCTTGGAATTACACCTGACAGCCTGCGCATCCCTGCTTCAGCACCTTTGGCGTGACCTGCTCCTGACCTTGCTGTAATGTCCACACACCAAGGAGGGTAGCGGTACAGCCTTGTGAGCTTGGAATTACACTTGACAGCCTGCTGCTGCTTCCCTGATTCAGCACCTTCAGAGTGACCTGCTCCTGACCTTGCTGTTATGCCCACCCACCAAGGAGGGTAGCGGTGCAGCCTTGTGAGCTTGGAATTACACCTGACAGCCTACCGCCTCCCTGCTTCAGCACCTTCGGAGTGACCTGCTCCTGACCTTGCTGTTATGCCCACACACCAAGGAGGGTAGCGGTGCAGCCTCGTGAGCTTGCAATTACACCTAACAGCCTGCCGCCTCCCTGCTTCAGCACCTTCAGAGTGACCTGCTCCTGACCTTGCTGTTATGCCCACACACCAAGGAGGGTAGCGGTGCATCCTTGTGAGCTTGGAATTACACCTGACAGCCTGCTGCTGCTTCTCTGCTTTAGCACCTTCATAGTGACCTGTTCCTGACCTTGCTGTTATGCCCACACACCAAGGAGGGTAGCGATGCAGCCTTGTGAGCTTGGAATTACACTTGACAGCCTGCCGCCTCCCTGCTTCAGCACCTTACGAGTGACCTGCTCCTGACCTTGCTGTTATGCCCACACACCAAGGAGGGTAGCGGTGCAGCCTCGTGAGCTTGGAATGACACCCGACAGCCTGCCGCCTCCCTGCTTCAGCACCTTTGCAGTGACCCGCTCCTGACCTTGCTGTTATGCCCACACATCAAGGAGGGTGGTGCAGCCTCGTGAGCTTGGAATTACACCTGACAGCCTGCCACCTCCCTGCTTCAGCACCTTCGGCGTGACCTGCTCCTGATCTTGCTGTTATGCCAAAATGTGAAGTTCTCCTGCAAGATCTCTGTCTTTTCACATTCCACCCAACCCATGTGAGCCTAACCCTCAAGGGTTAGGGTTGCATCCACTGTTGTGAGGAGTGGGGTAGATGGTCTTCAACATATGTGAGCGCTGTTTTGTAGGAGGGCACTCACTATTTGTTGGAGGCCTTCTAGCCGCACCTCAATTCTCATAATTCTTAACAGCAGAAATCACCACTCTCTTCTTGGTCACCGCTGCTGGCTATAACCTTAGGCAACAGCCTGGTTAGCCTGGTGCTTGCACTGGCCTTGCTTGACTCTGTCTCTTGCCAATTGACAAGAGCTTTGATACATCAGCCGTAGAACCCAAGAAATATGGTTTATTATAGTAGGAGGGGATTTTAACGTTATGATTTAAACTAATGTGACACATAGTCACAGTTAGAGTTACAGATATGACAGGTTTAAACATTGACTACTGCAATGCCTTCAATATCGGATGTGATTACAAATGAATCGATGAACTCGAAGTTCTTGCAAAAGATGTTGCTTGAACAGTGGTGGCTGCCCCCCACTTCGTATGACATGCCCATTCTTCATAGAGTACACTGGCTTCGAATGCAAACCAAAATTAAGTTGACTGTGGCATGTTCCACCAACTAATTGTGCTTTTACTGTTTACTCACCCAGACGCGGGAGCCTTGCCGTTGGAACACTGGTATTCCTCAGGCTGTTCCCAGCGCATCAGGTGTGTCGGGTTGAGTCAAATGGCGAGTGGCATTTTACTATATGCTGCTGTTGAAGCTGTCATTCTATGGAAGACCAATATCACTCTTTATGGAACCACGTGAGTGTCATCATCTAAATTAAAGGAGCCATTCTGGCAGTTGGGGTTGGGAGGGAAGGAGGTGCACTGGCTCCTGGGGAGTCTCTTTACCCCTGACCTGTAATTGAGCATGTGACAGTTATTAAAGGCCCCATAAAAATCCCTTTGCTGCTCGAATGTCGTACTTCTCATCAGTGATGACGAACTCGGGGGTTCCCAGAGATCAGGGAGTGCAGCAGAGCTTGAGCGGACTCCGAGGCGGTTGTGAGCTTTCTCAACAGTTCTTCAGAGGGTTGGATTTCTGAATAAATTGGTGACGGATAATGGGGTCCAGCTGTCCTCGCAGCTCCTGGAGGCTTTCCTGGAAGGCGCATGGTTGCCCACTAAAAAACGTCACTCTTTCACCCTGAGATCAAGGGTGCGGTTGAAAGGTTTAATCGCACCCTGATGCAAGCTGTAAGGCTGGCTTGGGGTATAGACCAACGCTTGGAGGAGGTGGTAAAGAAAAGGGTATGTGCAAACTGGCTTAATTCCATTCAAAGTACTGCAGAGAAGGAAGCCACACACGGCGAGTGCTGTGTAGAAAGGGATGAGTAGAATTTGTGAGGTGTTGTGCAGAACAAGGGTGAGATGATGAAGGCAAGGTATGATCGGCTGAAGAATGTGCAGAGAGAGAACTTTGAAGAAGATGGGATTAGTCTTGAATGGACTCAGAAAATGTTGGGGGCCACAAGGGGTAGAGAAAGTGTTCGATGATGCAGTTGTCATGGAAAATGGGAGAGTGTGGAACAAGGGGCGAGTGGCAAAGAACAAGCAGGCCCAGGATGCCAGCGTTTTTGCTTGACTAGCTGTTAAAGAATAAACGTGTGCTAAATGCTGTAGTTACATCTTTAATTCTATAGCAGAACAAACAATGCAAGACGATCTGTATGGAACTAGCTGAGTGTTGTCATCTGAATTGATGGAGAGATTCTGGCATTTTTTCTTTTTCTTTTTTAATTTGTTATTGAGCATTTGTTTGGCGCCTTATACAACAATCGGATGTGCAAGTGCAGTGAGGAAAGTGCAAGAGATAGGGAGGGGAGAGAGGAGAGGGGCAGAGGAGTGGACAAGTGCTGGTGTAGAGCCCAGGAGGGAAGTGCTAAGGGGAGCCAAGGAGGATGTCCTCAAGGTTAAGTGCTAGTGCAGGCGACTCCCAAGGGTGGGGTACAGAGCCGTCAAGCAGGGCCCATCAAGGCAGTGCTGTGGGGGCTGGGAGATGCTGGTAACGACTGGGAAGAAGGGCCTAGAATCCTGCATAAGGATCAGGCCACCGGCCACAGAGCAGTGGGGTGATTAACAGGGAAGGGAAAGAGGGAAAAAGGTAGAGAACAGTAGAGCTTTGATCAATTTCTGGAATTTAAGGAAGTCCGGCTCAAGTCTGAGAGGGGCAGAGGGGCTGTTCCAAAGGGAGGTGCCAGCTGAGGAGAGAGACCTGCCCTCCACTCTCTCCTTGGAGAAGCATTTGACAGTCAAAGAGTTGAAGTTAGAGGAGCGTAGGGCTCTAGCAGGGGAGTATCTGGGGAGGGAAAGCTGGACATAGCGCCAGAAGGCCTTGTAGATAATGTAGGGGTCTTGAATTTGATCCTTGCAGCCACCGGGAGCCAGTGGAGAAATTTTAGGGCTGGAGAGATATGGCCCCTGGGGTTGAGGCCAAGGATAAATCTTGCAGCCCTATTCTAGATTAGCTGGATGGGGCGTAGGAGGGAAAGAGGGAGATTGAGAAAGAGATTGTTGCATTAGTCCAGTCTTGAGAGGACCAGAACTATGGAGACATTGAATTTCTAGGGGAAGGTGAGGAAAGGAAGGATGCCTCTGAGGAGGTGGAGCTGGAAGTGGGATTTCTTAGTAAGATCTATGATGTGAGAGATGAAGGAGAGAGCGGAATTGAAGATGACTCCAATGTATTTGGCCTCACGGGATGTTTGGGGTAGAGGGCCCAAAGAGTGGGCCAAAGGGTAAGAGGTAAGGATCTCCATCTTCCTGGAATTAAGACAGAGATCATTAGCTGCACACCATGCCTGGCAGACAGTCAGGGATCAGAGAGGATGAAGAGGAGGTAGTAGATGGAAGTTTGAAGGAGAGTTGTTTGTTATGTTATGTTATGTCACTTTGCATTTATATAGCGCCTTATGTACCATTGGTATGGTCTCAAGACGCTGGTAGATTGAACGCCCTCGGGAACCGAAGTTCAAGTCAATAGAGAGAAAAGAGAGAGTCAAAGGTGCGTGTAAGCACCAGATATGTGTGCAGCTGGTGTGGTATTCATGTGATAGCTGCTTCTTAGCGGTAGGTGTGTTGGTTGAGAGATCAAGAGTATGTGTTCGTTTTGGCCGGTTTTTATCCAGACCGATTCTGGCTGTGTTAGTCCTGAGGAGAACGCCTAGGCTGGAGGGTGTGTAACCAGCAGTGTTTAGTCAGGGTGCTGGGGAGTATGAGGCAGATGATGGTATGAGAACAGCTATACCGAATGGTGTCATAGTATTGCTGTGTTCTAGTTGAGTGGTGGTGTAAAGAAGAGAGTAAGCGTGGAGTTGTGATACAGTGGTTTACCGTAGGTGTTTGAGATCGGGCCCACTCCAATAGTTCCATGTACTCCATCCGTTCCATGTACTCCGACTTTTCCATGCGTTACGACCATTTCAAGCACCCAACACCGTTCATTTCTATGCTCTTTAAGCGTTCCATGCACTCCAAACCATTCCATGTAAGTCACGTCATTCAATGCACTCCAATCCGTTCCATCTACTCCAGTTGTCATCAGTTTAACACTGGAAATGAGGAGAGAAGGAGGAAATCAGGTGAGCAAGAGGGGCAAGATAGATGTTGAAAAGCCATGGTGATAGGATTGGGCCCTGGGGGATGCCATAGGTAGAGATTGAGGTGATGGAGGAGAAAGAGCCCAGATGCAACTGGGACGGGCGTTTAGGGAGGAAAGAGGTTAGCCAATCCAGTGTCTGGTCAGGGATGCCAAGGCTGTCACAGTCATTTTATGAGGATAGAATTGTTGTCTGTGTCGAAGGCAGAATAAAGATCAAGGAGAATGAGAACAGCAGGAGAGTTGGAGTCAAGATTTGCGATCTTGGTTCCACAGGTGTTCAGGACAGCAGTTTCCCCTACCTCTGGATGTCCGGAATTCAGATTGATCATCATGAAGGTAACCAACAAGATCCCTGTGGAGGGTCAGTTGGAGAGGACCAGCTTCTCCAAGAGTTTACCCAGGAAGGGGGTAGTGGAAATAGGGCAATAGTTAGCTAGGCAGGAAGGGTCAGCAGATGGCTTTTTTAAGAGAGGGTGCACAAGGGAGGGCTTAAGGGATAAAGGGAAAAATCCAGTAGCAAAGCAGTGGTTACAGAAGTCAGCAAGAGCAGGGGCAAGAGAGCAGATGTCCTAAATGGTTCTGAAAGAGCAGGGGAGCACCTGTTTGGAGGAGACCGTCATAGAGCTGTCAACTTTAGAGACCTCATTCGGTGCTATGGGCAGGAGGGAGGAGAGTGAAGGGGTGTAAGTAGGGGGTCCAAGGGAGGCAGGGGAGCAGGTGTGGGAGTAGAGATGGGGGTGGAGGAGAGTGAGGACAGGATATCCTAAGAATTTCTTATCTGAAATGGGAGGCCAAGGCGGTGCAGAGGGCCTGGGAAGGAAGGAGAGAGGTGGAGACTGCAGCTGGATTGGCGAATTCCTTTCAGATTTTGAAATGTTCGGCTGTATTGTTAGTGGCTCCAGAGATGCAGGCTTGGATGTGGGGCCGTTTTTTGGAGGGATACAGAAGCGATATTGACTTTGGAGCAGGTGGCAGGCCAGTTTGTCAGAGGGTACACCCAAGGTTCGCCACTTCCGTTCAGCAACTCTGCACAATGCTAAATCTGAATCATACCAGCTGTTGTTCTTGGAGGCAGGTTTTAGGCAGATCTTCATGGCAGGGGCAAGGATGTCAAGGGTGTTAGAGTTGGGAAGGTACAGGTTAGCAAGGACGGTATCAGAGGGAGATTTAGAGGTGGGGGGCATGAAGGTGGAGGTGAAAGCAGCGAGTGATACTGGCTTCATAGGACGTATGACGGCAAAGGATGCTGGCAGTGCTGAGGGTGGCTCGGATAGGGGGCCAAGGAGCCCAAGGTGGCAGGAAAGGAGACAGTAGTCAGACCAGGAGAGGGGGTTGGTGACTGGGTTAGAGATAGGGAGTTCCCTGGAGATGAGGGCGTCCAGGATGTGACCAGCAGAGTGGGTCGGGCCGGAAGGGAGAATGGAGAGAGAGAGGGAGTCACAGAGGACACAGACCTGATAGGTGGATCATTTTAGGGATTTGAGGTGGATGTTGAAGTCACCAAGTAGGTTGAGTTTGGAAGAAGAGGTTGAGAGGGATGAGGTGAGGATGACCCATTCCAAGAGGAAGAGAGTGATAGAGCCAGGGGGTCTGTAAATAGTGGCGAGGGTGAGAAAGAGTAGGGGAGACTCCAAGCCTACAGACGAGGCATTTAGAAGATGAGCAGGATGGAGTAGGTATGATGGATGCCGGGACCCACTCAGGGAAGATCAGGGCCACTCCACCTCCAGGTCTGTTCGGTCTGAGTTGGGAGAGGATATTGTAGCTCTCTGGAAGGAGAGTGTCATGAGAAGTGTGAAACATTCAGCATGGGGACACAGACTCAGAGACCAGCCGGAGTTGGTAAGTACAAAAGGAAAGTCTACTTTAATCTTCAGTTGCAGGTTAAGTAAAACACCGCAAGATAGGGAGTATACATCTTAACAGCTCTAGTTCCTTGCTGAAGTCACCTCCAACAGTCACTCTCGGAACTCCCACACACTCACACTGTACATTCCATCAGGCATTCCATACGCAGAACCCAGCAGAAAACAAGAACCAACCCAACACTCATCCAACCCAACCACTCAGAACCAAACCAAACTAAAAAACAATACACAACAGGATTATACACACTCCAAAGTGAACGATACTCCCATGTGCCCTGGCCTGCTACACCAGGGCCTTGGGTCTGCCACACCCAAGCACAAACTACCCACACAAAGGTAAAACCACTGTAAAACCATCCATACACAACATAAACTCCTTTTGACCTGGCCTGCGACACCAGGTCCTCAGATCCTCCACCCCTGAGCACAACCCAGATCTACAACACAGAGCAACAACCCGACGTCCTGTCTTACCACCAAACTGCTAAACATCCTGAGAAAACACTACACACATCCTGGGAACCACTCATCAACACCGCACCCACCACAAGAAACTCGACCAGCACCATATGCACATACCCCAAAAAACAGATAAAAGAATAGAAAATAAGATAGGAAAGCCACTCACGACACAAAGAACAGATTAAAACACAAACACTACTGCAAGAAAGCAGCAACATCAGAATCCGTGAAAACACAGGGGACCAATCCTATGCTTGTGGACCACCTCACATGTCACCCAAACACAAGGTGGTCAATTTCATGTTCAGGCAACAGTTACAATCTGTAAAGAATAAACATCAATACAACTACTGTCTGGCTGCACTACTCCACCTACATCTGCCAATACCAGGTAACATCCGAGCTGGACACAGAATAACTGCATGCACCGAATATGCCATACAGCCTCCAAATGACAGAACAACTCCCCATGGCAGAAACCTCTATGACACTAAATGACTCCTTGTGTCACTACTACAACACTACTACTGCACAACCATGCTTGAACATCCTACTAACACATAAGGGCTCCTAAATCAAAACTCTTGCCCAAAAATTGAAAAACGTCCAATAACCACAAACGCAAACACCAACTCATTACCTGGTACCAGTTACTATTGCAACAACACCTATAAAACGTACTCCTACCTGACGTCAAAAACACCTAAATTAAATACTGAACACCTACTCTTACTTGGTGTCAGTAACAAACACTACATCTAGGTCAAGGTTTTTGAGAAGGAGGAGTGTTTGACAGCAGAGCAAGCATTCAGAGTAGCTAAGTGATGCTGGTTACCACCTTTGAAAGTTTTCTGAGGGGGGGTTCAGGTGCGTGGTACTCCCCTCAGTGGTGGTGGAGAGGTGAGAGGAGAGGAAGAAGGAGTGGCAGGAGAAAGGAGGATGTTAATGAGAGAGGGCAGGCGCCAATCGAGAAGGAGGAGAGTGGGTTGAGAGACTTGGACCATGATAGTGCCATTGTGATAGACATTAATGATACACCTAGAGGATGAGAAACATGCCAGGAGTACTTCCCACTTAGTTCCACCATTACTGGTTGAGGAGGAGAAAGGGGAGAGAGTGGAGACCAGATTGGGGGTCCATAGGTCATGAGAGGGGACAGAGAAGAGGATGTCTGTAATAGTCTGCATGGAAGTGGCATTCACATAGGTGTCAGCAATAGGAAGGCCTGGGCTAGAGTTCAGGAGAGATTTTTTCAGCTTTTTTCTTCCAGACCTCTTGAGATAGGTAGGATAGGTGATAGAATAGCAGTTGGAATAGATAGGGGAGATAGAGAGTGACATGGGAGTACCACAGACAGGGGAGCTGCACAGTGCACGTGAATTTACCAAGTGGCCTAGCAGCCAATGCACAGGTTAAAAGCACACCTAAATTCAAATTCCCGATAAGCACTAAACTGCAGCACAAAATGAAAAGTGCACAGATTTAAAATCACACCTAAATTCGAATTTCCAATAAAGCACCAACATAGAGATCTTCTGCTGGCTGAGGCGGGGACAGAAGGGGGAAGCAGCGAGCACCACACTCAATGTAGAAGAGGAATAGGAGGGCTCAGGTCCAGACAAGAACCTTTGCGTGTCCTTCGTGCTGGGGATTGGAGCTGCGGCGCACTGACTCCTGGTGGTCTTTTTACCCATGACTTGTAATAATGCCTGTGACAGTAATTAAAGGCCATATACAAATCCCTTACCTGCTCGATTGTCGTACTTATCATCACATACATTTGAAAGTGTGGTTGTTTATGAAAAGAAGGGAGGTGCTGGCACTGAGTGGTTGACAAGTGAAAGTGCATGGTGCTGGGGATGCATGGAACCCTGGGCACTTAAGTGTAAATGTTCTGAATCCATTGCCCTCTGGGTGCTTGTCCTGGATAGATGCTGCAGTGGGTCTGGGTGATTTCCCTTATGATGACTTAACTGATGCACTAAACCAGTGACTGCACCATTATCTAATAATGAAGAAGTCATTGTGAACCTCTGAGCTCACTGTGCCTCATTAATATGACACACATAAGATACAGGAACATTGAAAGGCAACCATAAACCAATTTGTAACTCTTTTTCAAACTAAAATCGATACCAATGACTTAGTCACATGAGTTATAGTTAAAGACAGAGTAGAGATCATGAAGGCAGGAAATCATACAGCAGAGTGTTACAGTCTATAAAGACAAAAACAAAAATGTTCTTTTTAAACCTAGACAATGAGCAGGAGCGTGTTGAAAAACTATATATAATTATATCTCCAAATATACAAGGCCAAAGGGAATGCTAAACCCAAATCTAAGCTAGTGTGCAGTGTAGTTCAATCCAGTCTGGAGTGAAAAACCCCAAATGTGTCGGATGCCAAGCAAGAGATGATGCTTCCTGCTTCAAATCAGAGAACTGCTAAGGGATATAATGAGGATGACCTCACATCATGGGAAATTCTTAGATAGCGGCTATGACAAGGCAAGTAAACGGGGAGGTGTTGTAAACTGGCCTTTCAAAGGGGGGAGGGGAAGGTACACCACAAAGAAGTATAGAGCCAGTCCTGGCCCTGAGAGGGAAGGCAGTTGGGGGACACACAACCCTTACCCCTTACCCTGGTACCAGTTTAAATGTTGGCAGTACATATTTGTCTCACTCCATGCTTCCACTCCAAGATGCTCACCAGTCTATTTCTATCTTGGAAGCAGACGATCAGCAGGGCTCCAAACCCCAACCACCGCCCCATGACCAACTAGAAAAACCATGACACCACTGAGTGGAAGCAACCCTCAAGTCCCACGGCTGAAGCGTGGAGCACCTTGGAAAGAGAGAATGGTATCGCAGGACCCACACAATCACATGCCAATTAGTGGGTCACTTCGGCACCCAGACGAGTATTTCACCAGAGACTTGTGTTCAATCTTAGCCCACTAGGGACATTAAAGAGGGGCCAGGTCCCTCCCCACCCAGAGACTAGACTTAGTGTGGAGAATGACTTCCATGTAAAACCTAAAACAGACTAGGACACATAGCTGGCAGATTTCCCATAGTTAACCCACGGTGGCTCAGTGGGGAGAAATTTGGTGGGACTTAGTCCCATTTTAAAGCTTTTTTCAGCACATACACGTCTTGAAAGAGACAAAAGGAAAGCTAATTGGCTAGGGAAAGCTGACTAATGGCAGAAAGAGGGTAAGCAGCAAGAATGAAACAGGAAACAGGAAGTGTTGGGTTTTCTGGGTGAGGTCAGAAGAGGGAGGAGAAGGTGTGGGACAAAAGACTAGCAGGAGGAATGAAGGAGCGGTGGAGTGTGGGGGTGTTTATTGGAAACAGGTGAGGTACTGGCAGTTACTGCAGTGTTAGTTCACGTGTTGTGTGGCAGGTGAATGCATATAAGTTATTTTAAGGATTCAATGTGAATTCAATGATCCTCGGTGGAACAAAGTTTGTTTGTCTGGTGCAGTGCAAGGAGAGTAGTGGTATTAGTTGGAGGATAATTGTGTTGTGGGAGGAGGAGTAGTATTGATGTGGGAAGAGGAGTAGTGTATTGTGAGAAAAGTAGTAGATGGGTGAGAGGAGAAGTAGTAGGGGGAGGAGTGATAGCAGCAGTGGTCAAAGTGAGCAGGAGCTACCGGAGCGGAATACCACTACTTTTATTTTTCCTGTAAACAGTTACACTACTTTCTACAACAATTTTCACCATTCTGGAATGGTTATTTTTTAAGTTAAAATGTACCTCCTCTTTCTACCACCCTTCAGCATTTACAGCTAAAGCTAAAACCTGTTTCACTGTACATTCACAACGACGTAATGACATCTCAACCAGGATGGACTCTATATGGTTTCATCTTTTCGAAAAAGGAAGGAGATTCTGCTAACTCTAAGAAAAGATCTCTCGAAATACCCCATCTCCCCTGGATTTTTGGAAAACTTATCAATTTCTTACCTCAGGTTAAATGCTTATACGTTACAGTTGGTTAAGGGCCAGGCCATTCCCATATGATTTTATTTTAATCTTAGCGAATGAGTAGCTAAATGGGATAAGCCCCTTTCTCACTGTACAAGTGCGCAGTTATAATAGGAGCCTTACTGACTAGTCTCTTGGACTCCTGTAATGCACTCCTGAAGGATACTTCAGAACACAGACTATTCATCAGTCAGACTGTTGTCAGGCCAAAGCAAATCAAATATTTTGAGTCCTGGGATCTAGGTTTTGTAATACATTGTCAAATTATATTCTTGACAGAAAAAGGTCTGGTATCTCCTTTACCGAGAACGAACACAGTCAAATAACCTGTCCTCTGGAGGGTCTAGACCACGTTTTAGCTCACTCACCCTTTCACAGAAGACAAATAGTAATTTGCATAACAGTCTGGTCCCACCCACTTGGGCTGTCCAGCACCTAAATGTTTGGCAATTCTCCTCTGAACAAGAGTACCAACAACACCTGCATGACAGCATACATTTTTCTAGTGGCAGGCCCCTGTTGAAGCAGCTGCTGTTCAGGTAGGTGTTAAGCATGGGCACCAGCAGAGTTAAAATCAGTGAGTAGAGGAAATTGATTTCACAAGGCCATATATAAATGTTCAAACTGGCTGGTCAACCGAGAGAAATTAAGGAAAAATAATGCAGAGGACCTTTTGCCTATTTCTCCCTCTTGGCTGTCACCCTGCTCCCTTACATCTACCCCATCTCCCTCCAGAGTTGCTATTTCACTAATTATTTTGGCACACTTCTACAAATGGAAGTAGTATAGTGGGAGGAACAGGAGAAGAGATACCATCAAGAGCGGGAGGAAGGAGGATGGCAGGGTGAAACATTGGAGGGACAGAAGTTTGGTTGGGAGGAGTCGAGAAGAGGAAGTAGGTAGAGTAGAAAGGCAAGCCATCCTAGTCTAACAACCTTCTCTCTGACATCATGCGTTCCATACATCCATCCAAGCACTACACAACACATTTGTGAGAGGACTGTATTCCTTCACATCAGGTTGCATTAGGATGTCTCATAGGAACCTACTGGCTCCCATCACCCAGGCTTGATCTCTCCAACTGCCTGGGCTGGAACCTTTTCACATAAACACTCTCTCACTCATAGAAGAACATTCTCTCTGACATCATAAATCCATACATCCATCCAGGCAATATACAATACACCTCCCTTCGTTTTCCATTCCTCATCATCCATCACCAACCAAGCGTTATATCACAATCTCCCCTCCTTATTCAGCATTCTCCAGCCTTAAGCATCAAGCAGCAGACAAGCAAAGTAGCACACACGACGCACACAAACACATGCATACTCACCACTCTCTCACACAGCTCACATAGCAAACTTTGTTTGTGTGATAATCTTTATTGAGATTATAAAAGGGGTAAGAACAGAATGATAGTAACAAAGCAGATAACCTTATAGAAGAAATTAAAGCAATTGAGCAAAATAGTCGAATATAATGCTGGGAAAAACAAGCAACTAATGCTATAAAGATAACAAGCACCAACCATATGCTACAGAATCTGCATGAAAACGACAAATTCATGAATAATAGACAAACAAGGAAGACGAACAGGGGGACAGACACAGAGAACTAAGGGAAGGATGGGAAGGGAGGGAGCATATACCATTATATATTCTGGAATCGAGTTGAGACATAAGATAAGAAAACATACTATTCAATCAAAGAAGAAGAGTTAATACAATAAAAAACTGAGTGTGCAATAATGGACAGCTCAAGAAACATGGGAAGTCATACTGAAGTGGTCCAGATAGCTAATGAAGTGAGCCCATTTAGCATTATACTTGGATATGGCATTAAGGTAGATAGCCATACAACGTTCCATTCTCTGCACATGACAGATGTTGTTCCACCATCCTTTAATGGAGACATTTTGCAAGTTTTTCCATTTGGCAGTGACAAGCTTTAGGGCGAGAGCAATAAAGAGATCGTAGAGCTTAGCAGATTCCTGTAAGTGAACATTATTGACGGCAAGACTCCCTAGGAAAACTTTCAGAAACGACAGAGAGATATTCACAGTAAAAATTAAGTGAAGAAATCTACACACCACTTTCCAAAGCTTGAGTACACATGATATGATATGATATGATATGATATGGTATTTGTAACGCGCCTATACACAAGTGTTTCAAGGCGCGACGAGGCGGGGGGAGGGGAAACAAGGGAAAGACAGACAAACGATCCTACTAGGCCAGGTGTCATTCAGATCGCGCAAGTGCCGAGGTAAGGGGAAAAAGGAGAAAGTGCAAGGGGAGGAGGTGGGGGGGAAAGTGCAGTACAAGGTAAGTAGCGTAAAATAAATAATGAATAAAAAGGGCCAGCTGGTGGCAAGTGCGAGGTAAGTGCATAGCAAGTGCTGGGAAGGGGGCTGTAGGGATACAGTGACAGTCCCACGGTGCAGGGGGGGGCCAAGGGAGGCAGTGCAGGTGGAGAGTGGCTGGGCCCTGGACCGAGGTCGCTGAGAGTGGCCCAGATGCAGGTTAAGTGCAGAATTCAGTGGGGAGTTAAGCAGGTTTAGCAGGGGAGAGGGAGAGAGAAGGCAGAAGCGAAGAGGAAGGTTTTGAGAATATACAAACATATGTTTATAGGAAGCGGGGTCGTCCCCACAAGACCAGCACTCATCATCTGCACCAGATTTTGATTTAGACATTTTCAGGGGAGTAATGAAGGCTCTATGAATGAAAAAGTACACATTTTGCGTGATGTTAGCGGAGGTGGAGTTGCACCTGATCCTAACGAACAGTTTATACCAGGTATTATCATCCATGGTAATACTGAAGACATACTGCCATTTAGATTGCACAAGCCATTTAGTTGTAGGATGATCCATATTAATCAAAACTTTATACAATGTTGGAGCTCTGATATCGGAAGCCATGGTTAAGAGCAGAAGTCTAGAAGCATCAGGCAAAAGAGTAATACCAGCAAAACCCTGAAGAGCATCCAAGCACGCATTGACCAAATTATTATAAAAAATAAAATTTTAGGTAGGGATGGGGAAAAGACTTCTGAGCTGTTGAAATGAAGGGAGCCATTATTAATAATCTGATGAATAAATCTGCTGCCTTTATTTAACCAGGCGATAAATTGCCCTGCCATGTATAGTGATAGCTTTATTGTGCCAGAGAAATGGAGAGAGACTCTGGGAAGGGGATCTGCTATGGGAGAAGAGAAACAATCTCATGGCAGAGATACAAGCCTTGATGCGGTCTTAGAATGCTGCCGGGATGAGACTAAAGATATAAATCAGGTCAGTAATGTCATAAGGGAGCACAAGGTTTTTTTCCAGCTTACCCCACGAGGGAATGTGAGAAGGAACAGAAGTGGCAAACCAACAACAGGACTGTTTGAGTAGGAAGACACAGTGATATAGTTAAAAATCCAGATACCTGCCCCCTCCTCCCCCTTCATATGAGGCTCTTAATTTGCTAATGGCAATTCTCTTACACTTCCCTGAACCCCAAAGAAAATTAAGAAGACTTGAATGAATTGACTTGAAAAATGAGGAAGGTAATGGGACTGTGAGTAGTTGCAGATGATACAGAACAATAGGGGATCATTTTAACGATATCTAGATGACCCCATAAAAGATAGATATTGGGGTGACCACATTAATGTGAGTTCCTTGAGTCTGTTAACTAGTTACTCTGCATTGAGCTTAACAGTGTCGAACACAGTAGAAGTGAAGCGAAGACCTAAATATTTCATTGAGTCATGACACCGATTAAACCTGAATGCATCCAAATCATGCTTAACACATAAAGAGTTGAGAGGAAGAATCTCAGATTTGTCTCTGTTAAGCTTGTAGCCGGAAACCAAGGAAAACTGACACAGTCTATCCAGTAGATAAGGAAAATTATGTTATTTTTTTACAAGAATTAAAATGTCATCGGCATACGCAGCAATTTTAGTACTGGATGTCCCACATTAAATCCCAGAGATTTTCCCATCTGATCTTATAAGTTCTGATAGAGGTTCTAGAGATAGAACGTAAAGAATGGGAGATAGAGGGCAACCCTGCCTAGTACCTCTTAACAAAGAGAAGAAGGATGATGATAGGCCATTTATACAGATAGAAGATTTAGGATAGGAATAAAGAAGTTTAATAAGGGATGTGACATTTTCCCCACATCCATGCCAACGAAGAGTTTGAAACATGAAATCCCAGTTGACCCGATGGAAGGCTTTTTCAGCATCGAGTGCAATAGCAGCATAGCCTTGATTGTCTTTTTTATCCTTCGATACCATGGATAAAGCATTCAACAGAAGCCTAGCATTTTTGGATATGTTCATGCCCTTGACGTAGCCAACTTGATCGGACTTGATCAAGGCGGGTAGAGATGATTCAATTCTGTTGGCCAGAATCTTGCTTTCCGGGTTAATGAGGGAGATTGGTCTCTAATTATCGGGAAGATCGGCTTTGGGGAAAAGGATAAGTAGTGCCTCGGAGAAGGATCCAGATGAGCATTGCTGAGATGTGACGTAAGAGTATAGCGTCTTGAGCCTGAGAGAGAGGGAACTAACGAAGTGATTGAAAAACTCAATAGAAAGTCCATCAGGATCGTGGGGCCTTCCCTCTATCCAATCCCTTAATGGCGCGATTAATCCCAAGAAGTGTAATATCCCCCTCCAGATGGGCAAGATCAGTCTGCGGATATAATGGTCTACTGACATTATTTGAAAAGGAGTCAATGCTAGCAAGAGAAACTGAAGTCTCTGGGCTATATAAATAAGAATAGAATTGTTTGAAGCAGTTACAAATTTCATCAGGATTCGTAATTATGGTGCCAGATTTATCTTTAATGCGCGAGACAAAGGTCTTTTCCTTTTTGGTCTTACGGTATGAATCGAGGGATTTGCCAGCCTTATTGGAGGTCTGGTAAATCTTGGTTTTGTATTTAAACAATGCACCAGTGGCCATATCAGTGAGTACATTATTTATATGAAAGCGCAATGAAAGGACTGAGCGAAGATGAGCAACCGAGGGGAACGATAACATTGTTTTTCAGCATCGGAAAGCTGGAGGGTACAAGTCATCGAGATGCACTTTATGTTTTTTTTCCCTAAAAGAGTAAGCAATGATACGCCCATATAAAGTCGCCTTGAAGGCATCCCAATTAGTGACCACTGAAGTATACCAGTCTAGGTTTCCAGCAAAATACTGTTGTTGAAAAGATTGAAATGACCGCATAAACTGTTGATCTTGCAACAAACTATTGTTAAATCTCCAATGGAAAGGTGACTTTTTGATATCAGCAAGGTTAAACGTGGTACAGACAGGGGCATGACCAGAGATGATGATATCAGAGATAGAAGAATCGATGATAGCGCCGGTGTGATATTTCAATGAGAATATATAATCAAGACGTGAAAGAGTGTCATGAGGGGGTGAGTAGAAAGTTTACTCCAAGTGAGTTGGATGGGAAGCCTCCAGGTGTCAACAAGGCCAGTCTCAGCCAGACAGCGTGCAAAGGCCTTATGGGACTTGGAGCTTTTGAAAATACATTTGGATTTCCTATATAAGAAGGTATCCAGTACCTGGTTGACATCGCCCCACAGAATAAGGTTATTATGCCAAAACTAAGAATAATTTGTTTAATGGAACCCCAGAAATCAGGATTAGGTAGGGTGGGGCCATAAATGTTAATTATAGACAGTGAGTCAGAGCCAATGAGAGGTTTGACCCAAGCCCAGCACCCATTAGTGTCAGCATCTTGTCCCAATATCTTGGAATATAATGCTGAGAAGTATAGCAACACCATTTTTCTTACCCACAGCATGGCTGACAATAACAGCCTTAACCCAGAAGGATTTGAGCTTCATGGCTTTGGGAAGTGATAGGTGAGTCTCCTGTATACATGCTACATATGTTTTAAATTTATTAAGGTGGGAAATTATTTTATGTCTTTTAATAGGGTAATTACACCCTTTAATGTTCCAAGTTACGCACATAAAAACCATGGCAGCACATTAATGAAGGAAAAAAAGCAACAACATATGGACCAATACAAAGCACAAAATAAGAGCAAAACATAGAAGTATGCACCGTAAGTTCAAATGCAGAGTCAAGGACATGTAATCATGAGAAAAACAGCCCAAAAACAAAGACCAGACACAAAAGGAAGGAACATGAGGATAAAGGGGGAGGGAAGGGAAGTCTGACCATAGATAAGAAGTATTAAACATAAGGTGGTAAAAACCACTTATCCAGGCAGCAAAACACATGAAAGACTTTTAAAACCTTGTAGGGTCAGGTTGGAAAATGGAGAAAAAAGGAAAAAGCAAAGGCAGTAGGTGACACCTCCATGACTGTCAAAAACAACACAGACAGTCCTCTGCAAGAGATGGACTACAAAACCACACCTGACTGACCAAAAATACAGAGCAAAATTCAGTAACAGCAATGCATAAAATGAGTTTTAAAAAAACGCAGAATGCAGAACAGGATCAAGATCCAGAGGCAGAGGGTGAATTCAAAGGAAGCAACGTGTCCATGCCTTCAGTTTTTATGGAGCGCATGAAGGCCTTAAAATCAAATCAGCAGGAACATCAGAAATGGCTGTTCGGCCATCATGAGTAACTTTAAAAGAGCAAGGTTGATAAAGGCAATGTCTCACATTAAGCTGTTTCAAAGCGGGGCGAAAAGACAGAAATTTCTTTCAACGTTGAGCAGTAATCTTTGACACATCTTGCGTGATATGAATTCTGCTGCCATGCCAACTGAGGTTTTTTTTCTCTTTAACCTTAGAAATCAAAATCTTGAGTTGAGTAAATTCAAGACGATAAAATATCAGCGTGCAAGGAGGCTGATGAGATGAAGAAGAGCTTCTGACTGGGCCGATGCGATGGGCACGCTGGATGCTGAGTGAGATATCCGGTTGGAGGCGAAGCAGGACTGGCAGCATCTTCTGTAGGAATGATATAGGGTCGGACCCTTCATATCCCCCATGCAGGCCAGCAACGTGCAAATTATTTCGCCTAATTCTGTTCTCTAACTCTTCGGTATGTCTTTGAAGATCTTTGACCTTATTTTCAAGCAACACCACTCTTGGGGAGACAGCCTCAACAAAGCCAACCCTTCTCTCCATTTCATCCATTCTGCCTTCAAACCCCTTCCACCTGTCATCAAGTTGCTGCAACTTCTGGTTATTGGTTTCAATGAAGGTTTTTAGAACTCTTATTACCTGTAAGATAGCCTCAATAGCCGGATCAGCAGGGGAGAGCGGTGGAGGTGAATCACTTTTAGGGCTTCCGAGATTGGCCAAGAAGGGGTTGAATCAGGGATGTCATTTGGGGGTTGCCAGAAGTCGTAAGTGCGACCTCTGAGGTCTCCCTTGCGACCTCTAAAACAAAAAAAAAATAATCTTTTTTTTTTTTTGCAATGCAAGCTCCTGGGCTGTGGCCAGCACCATGTGGCTCTTTAATTCTGGAGCGGCTCGCTTTCTTGTTCAGGCCCCTAAAAAAAGAAGAAAAAGAACATGAGGGCCACAATTCTAACACTTTCAGCACTGAACCTAAATAAGAAAGAATAGGAATGCCAAAAAATGTGTCTTTCTGGAATTCTATACAATAATTGCTAGACTCATTAAAGTTTTATTTCAGGCACACTTCAGGGGGTGAGTCACTGATTTAGTCTGTTCTCAAACGCCTCAACTCAGCCTTTCATCCTTCTGAGGTCGATAAATGAGTACCAACACAGGTTGATTGATATTGGGTGTATATTTCTTCTATGTAAAGCGTTTAAGCGTAAGTGCTATATAATAACACATCATTATCATTTGGTCATGGACGTCTGCTTGCAATCACAGTAATTTGGAAATATGGGCCGATACACACTGATCTTAACGATAAATATGGCGATCCATTCAGGTATGAAATGTACATCACATTATACTTATAGTGATACCGTAACCATATTTTTCGTAGTGTACAATGCTGTGTGATGCCACTTCCTGTTTTGTCAACGGGTGAAAGGTCGTGTTCCATCGCTTCCCGCGATATCACTTTGGGGTGGGGTCAAATGACATTACTTCCTGTGATGTCATCAGGGGTCAAGGGTTGTGTGATGTCACTTCCGCTAGCCCTGGCATTTTGGTGAAATGACGTCCCTGGGTTGAATCCTTGGTAGTGGTCTTTGATTGCCCTTACCAGTAGCCATGGCAGTAGATAGAGTAGGTAAAATAGGCTGATATGAAAATCGTGCTTGAATAATAGAGGTGACAGGGAAAATATATATAGAAAAGTCCACAAAATATCCAAGTGAAGAGATCTGAGCCTTAATGCTTCAGGAGACCTACACCAGTTGTAGTGTTCAAGATGAGGCATTTAGATGGCGCCAACGGTAGTACTGCCAACAATTGTCCACCAGTTGAGAAATGTAAAAAGAATACTAAAATAAAATATTTCAAGTCCCCCAAATCCAATGTGATATTCTTATTGAGATATTTCAGTAGTGTCAAGTCACAAAAATAATAATCAAAGTGTAGAAGATTGGCCTTAAAACTTCCGGATAGCCACTTCAGAAGATGAATTCAAGTAGACGAGCTATAGAACAGTCAAGGCGCAGCAGTAGAACTTCCCTCAAATTGTCAATATGAACAGCACAAAAGCCTTTAAGCTTTGAGAAAAAGGTGGAATAAACGTGTCAGGGCACAGCTGCGAGCATTTCTGCAAACTGTCAAACAAAAGGAGAGAGAGAAAAAGAAAAATAAACACTTAGCTTTTAAGCTAACAGCTTAAAGTGTAATCTTACAATGAGGCACGTGGTGGTGCTTCTCACCCGAGCGAAGCCGACAAGGCCCGTTGCAGCCTGTGCAACGCCAAATGTCTCCTCATGCAGGGCGGCCATTATGCGGAGCCGGGAGCGCTCGATTTTCCTCCACCGTCGGAGTCCGTTGAAAGGAAACACAGGAGCAGCCGGAGTGCAGCAGAGGCAGCGGGCGTCGACCATAAATACAGCTAACGGAAGAGTGTGAGAAAAAGAAGGCGGTACATAGGAAATAGTTCCTATTAGCCCAATGATGGGTCGGAGCGGCACTGTTAAGTGGCCATTATCCTCCGCGCCAAGATACGCCCCCCATAGCCATCCTTTTTAATGAGCCCCCCATAGCCATCCTTTTTAATGAGCGGTGTGGCTCTAAAACCACATATGGGGGAGTGCTCCTTTACCAACGAACACCTGTCTCAAAGGAGAGCATAGTCCCACACCTTTTTCCAATGACACTAGTCTCATCCTCTGCACCACACAAAGCATGCTTTTGAACAGCGCAGTGTCTCTCTGTGGACGATCTCTCTCACAGCAGTCCCACACATGTTCTTCCAATGACTGTGTCACACACCAGAAACAGTAGTCCCATCCTCTGGACCACACATGGTACACATTTAAAGAGTGCAGTGTTGCTATATCGACAACCACACTCACAGCAGTCCCACACCTTTTTCCAATGACTATATCACACATTGGAAACCCTAGTCGCATCATCTTCACCACACACACGGAACACTTTTAAAGAGCACAGTGTCGCTTTGTGAATGACAACTCTCACAGCAGTCCCACACCATATTCCAATGACTACGTCGCACTCCGGAAACGATGGTACCACCTGAATCTGCCATCATTTTAACCTCTCTCCGATTCAAATACTCTTCGTCATCCTGATCCTGAACCATGTTAGCAGTAATCAATTCTGTTTGCTCATCCACATCTTCCCAGGACAATTGACGGTCCTCTTCTGCAACATAGAATACTTTTATGGCACTCCCAGAAAAATGTGTACAGCAATTTGAAGAATGCTCCTTCCTTTTACACTTGTGGCACATTAATTTTTTTCCTGGGCATGTCAGGCAACCTGCAAAGTGGGTTAGACAACATGAGGAATCTTTGGGGATGGTTTTGCAAATTCTGGAAGATAAAGGAATAACATTGAGAGGAGAAAAGTATGTGTTTAGGGAAAGTTCCATTGAATATCTAGGTCATGAAATTTCAGCAATGGGCCTTAAACCTAAATCTGACATGGTGGATGCTATAAAGACAGTAATATCTCCAAAAGATAAAGGGGAGTTACGGTCCTTTCTGGTGATGATAGAGTTCTATCAGAAATGTGAGCAAAATTTTGCGGACAAAGTAGAAAGAATGAGAGCGCTATTAAAAAATGGTGTTGATTTTGTCTGGGATAAGAGGTGTGATGAAGAGTTTGAAGAGATAAAAAGTAGTTTGACATGGAGAAAGCGTTGGGTCATTATGATACGCGGGCACAGGCTCCAACACTAACATCTGGCGAGAGTAGGGAAAGTTCGGAAGGCCCTGACGGAATAAAGCCAGCTTTTAGTAAAAACATCATTAGCTGATGACAGCTATTCGATAGTAGGGGCTACCGTTCAGGGGCACTAACCCACGATATGGCCCTAGCTCCACTCTCTAAATCCTTCTCAATCCAGTGCCTTCAAATGAATCCACTGCCTTGTCTCTGTCCTGAACAAGTGAACCAATGCTCAGAAGAACAGTCCACATACCTTTTGCTTTCTTCGCAATAAAACCCTTAGCATTTCTTCTAGACTCAGCGAGTTATTAAGGCCACCTGTGGCACGGCACAGAAAAAAGACATAAAGGCCTAGTAAGATTTGCACACGAATATTTGTGTGCGTACCTTACTCTGGTTTGTTTACTTTTCAAGCCATCTTTTATAAACATAGAAATAAGGTATGCATACAGATATATTAATTCCTACATACATTTATATGTTTGCATACCTTACTATGGTCATTTTCAGGCCACACCCATCATGGACGCCACAACCCCAAATGAGGGCCCGTCTGAATTCCTTACCCCACTTAAAGCACTAGTAATTACTGCATGTGTTATGGTGCATTATGATAAATCCATCGTATGGTGATAAGGAATGTGGCTTTGCAGAACTACTGCCTGGAGTACTTTTGAAAAACTGCATGCATTATTTTTATAATGTATGTTTAATCCTTATCCACATTGATTCTGAAACCGGAAATAGATATGGTACAGTTGCGGAAGGGATAGGGAGATTACATTGAGGCAGAATTCTTTTTAGATGAATTCTGCTGTCAAATATATATGTGGGGGGCTAATTGTGATAATAAAGGGGGGCATCGGGGGACTGTGGGTGGTCTCCCCCGGCATATACTCGCGGGTAAATGTAAAAAAAGGAAAAATAAATGCGACAAAATTCAAATTAGACAAAAAAACCTCGAACAAATCACGTAGAACATTGCGGATCGGACAGCTAATGTACCATTTTTAATAATGCACAGAAAGGGTCAGTGTTGACCCATGTCTGTATTACAATGCAAGGAGGGTTAAAAGGCAGAAGCTCACATTATCACCCTTTAGGATGTCTCGTTATAAACTGTTTTCAATGAATTTGCAGGGGTGCCTCCTCAATTCATCATAAAACTGTACAAACGTCTTTTTTTTTACAATGTTTACCTCCACTTCACAGTGAAGGTTAAAATTGGAGGTATTTCTATGAGGTATTCAACTTTATAATCAAGCAATAGGAATGCTGCACATGGTAAAACCACATAACTCATATATTAGTCGGTTATACAAATGCTCTCTGTTTTTATTCTCCACAACAATTTATTAGGATTTTCCAAGCAAGAAAAAAAAAGAAAAAAACACATTCCAACATGAGTATATCCCACTTCCTGACCTCTCCCCTCCCACAACTCCCTCCCCCCCCTTGATCCAGGTGTAGTCCTTGTTCAAGTAGGTTTCCTTAGGTTGCGTTGCTGCTCTTATTGGTAGTCTCTTTGGCGTCTCTGGGTACGTTGGTTCATTGGCTTAGCTCGTTCATATTTCCCCCTCCCATGGCTGGTCCGTTATTCCTAGGAGGCCCATGCTCCTAGGACACCAAGTCCTGCATGCCCCTTCCCTTAGGTATCTTAGGCTTGACCAGTCTGTGTCAGACTTTTTGTAGTCCCCTTGGATGGAGTAAGTAAGCCACTCCATTGTGACAAAGCTCCAGATTCTAGCGACCCATTCATGATCCTGTGGTGGTTCTCTAGACGTCCACTTGCGTGCCAGTACCAGAACCGGCTCCATCATCATAATGACATAGAGTTTGCGGCCCGGCTTTCAGGTGATTTCCTCCACGGCCCCATCGAGACCAATCATCGCTAGACCTCTCTTCCTTTGGGCTTCAGCCCTAGTGCTTGCTCGATTGCTTCCTGTATGCCTCTCCAGTAGTGGTCTAAATTGGGGCACTCCCACCATATGTGGCTCCATGTTCCCTCATCTCCGCAGTCCCTCCAGCATAGCCGGGAGGACTCTGGGTAAATATTGTGTAGCCTAGACGGTGGCAGGTGCCACTGCAACATTAGTTTTAACCAAATCTCCCGAATTTGGAGGGATCTCATTAATTTAGGAATGTGTACCCATAGTTTCGCCCACTCAGACTCCTCTATTGTACTCCCTGTCGATGTCTCCCATCTTTTCATGTACATCCTTGGAGGAAAGTCCTGGCCGGCTTTTATGTGCTTATAGATAGATATTACCACCCTCCTGTCCCCCGAGTCGATGTTCAGATATTATTTGAATGGGGTTAGTTGACGGCACGCTGCCTTTTTCATGGAGGGATGGAGCAGCCAGTGCCTCAGTTGTATGTAGCTATATCTTTCCTTTTCACCCAGAGCAAAATCAGTCTTACATTGTTCGAATTGTTTGACCTGGTCCCCGTTAAACATATCTCTAACCTTCAGACATCCCCCTTGTTGCCAGGCCTTACATGTGAGGGTTTTAGGTCCTGGGGTGAATTGCGGGTTATTGAATAGTGGTGTGTATGGGGAGGGATGTGTGGTAATGTGCACCCTTTTCACAGTGTCGTCCCATGCTTCTCCCACTGTTGTCAGAATGGAGCTACTGTACATTTGCTGAGGCCTGTCTGCCCTGGGCATTCATAGAATTCCCTCCAAATCTCTCCCTGCGACTGCTCTGTCTATTGGTCTCCAGATCTTCCCCCGGTCGTCATTCTGCCAGTCTCTAATGACCCTCATCTGTGCAGCTGTATAATACACCTGAAAGTCTGATTCCCCTATTCCCCCTCGAGAGGATGGGTTTTCATACATTTAGAGGCCACTCTCGGAGGTTTGTTATTCCACACAAATTTACTTGTGAGTTTGTGGAGAGATCTGAATAAGGCTGGCGGGACGTGGATTGGGAGAGCTCTGAAGTAATAGAGTAGTTGTGGTAGGACCACCATTTTTAATACATTTATGCGCCCCATCCATGTTATAGACTGTGGCCCCCAGTCTATCAATTTGGATTTAAGCTTCTCCATAAGGGGTGGGTAGTTTGCTTGATATAGCTTTCCGACTGATTTGGCCGGTCTTACTCCAAAGTAGGTTACTGAGTGCTCCATGGGGAGGTCTTTTGAGGTCTTGCTCCTCTTTGATCAGAAGGGTGAGGTTGAGGATTTCCGTCTTGCTAGCGTTTATTTTTAATCCGACCACCGCCCCAAACTGGTTAAAGTTCCCTTTTTATCGCCACCAGGGAGGTCTCTGGTTGGGTCACCGTCAGGAGCATATCATTTGCAAATGCAGTGATTTTGTTTGTGCTCCTCCCGAAAGGAATTCCTGCTATGCCCTTGTTGGCTCTCACTGCCGCTAGAAAGGGTTCTAAGTCTAATGCGTATAGCATAGGGGATAGTGGACACCTCTGCTTAGTGCCTCGCCTGACTGCCACTGGTTTTCAAAATGTGCCCCTTGATGGAGAGCCGGAGAATCGACTGTTAGTAGTTGGCCTTAACACGGCCCAGGTACCCGGGCTCAAAACTCATCTTGTTCATGGTTTGCGAAGAGGAATCCCCACTCTACCTGATCGAAGGCTTTCTCAGCATCCACTGCCATGAGGAGAGCAGGGATTCCTCTCCTGTGGGTCTTTTCAATCAGGTGCACGATTCTCCTGACATTGTCTCCGGTCTGCCGGCCTCTAATGAAGCCTGACCGGTCGGATTGAACTAACTTGGGGAGGATTTGGTCACCACGATCTTCGTATGGATCTTAGCATCCACATTTATTAAGGCAATGGGACAATAGGAACCACGCTTTGTGGGATCCTTGTCTTTTTTGGGTATGAGGATCACCTTCGCCTCGTCCATAGATTTAGTTACATCATTGTTGGCCCCCATTAGGTTGTACAGATCGGTGAGATGGGGAATTAGCAGTTCTTTGGTCCTGGGGATTTATTGCTTGGTAAGGACTTTATTGCCACTCTAACTTCGTCTCTAGTTATCTCCTGTTCCAGGATTTCCCTCTCCTCATCCGTTATTTGCGCTAGCTCTATTTTATCAATGTAAGATTCCTGTAATTCCAGTGATGGTTTATCTGAGCTATAAAAGTTTGAGTAATCCTGGACAAACTCTCTTTCGATGTTGTTATTGTTAGTGCTAGTCCCACCTCTACTGACTTTTTTTTTCTCGATGGTTTTGTCACTTTGTTCCTTCCTCAGCATCCTGGCCAGTAAATGGTCTGATTTGTTTGCTTTGATATAGTATTTTTGCCAGAGATGCAGTAAATTGCTTTCCACCGCCCTTGTTTGAATTAGGTCTAATTTACCCCTTAGAGCCCTATACTCCCTTTTAATGGCTGGGGACTGAGTTGTTCCCAGCTTGGCCGTTATCTCTTTTAGTTTGTCCTCTAACTGGGTTTTATTCCAGCCTCATTTCCCTGTCTCTGCAGAGTTTGATTGCTATAATTCTCCCCCTTATTGTTGCTTTAAAGGTGTCCCATCTGACCTGCGGTGCTGTGTCCCCCACCTTATTGGCAACAAAAAAGGCCTACGCTTCTTCTGCTACTCACCCAATCCCATTCCAAGTTTCCCTCCTCTGCCCCTCCCCCGGAAGCCTCGACTCTTTGCTTCTATCTAACATTAAAGCACATGCACCTAGCTTAATTTGCACCCTCCCAGGCAAGCTGTCCAATCAATAGTGTTCCGTCATGCAGCGGTATCAATTTGGTGCATCGGCAGGTCTTGCCAGCTTATCCGGTTCCTTCCGGAGTGATGGGTTCCTGGACGGCAGATGGCTTTCCCCCTTCTTGGACCTTTTGAATTTCACCGTGGACCATTCCCACGGCCTGCAGCCGTTGTGTTGGGTAGCAGGGGAGGTGTTTGTTGAGTGGATTTCATCTTCGATTCCCAGAAGGGACGCTCCTTGCTCACATGTCGTGACTCTTTGTTGCTTCCCCTGCCAGTCGAATGGATAGGCCCATCTATAGCAGATTTCTCTGGATCTTAAGAACACCACCACTGGGCCCATTCCCCTCCTTTTGATAAGGGTTGCTTGCGCTAGGTCCTGGTAGAGGAATATTTCCACACCATTATAGGAGATCTGTTTCGCTTTTCTGGCCATGGCGAAGAATCGTTCTTTGACAGCGTAGTTATGCAAGGCTACCAGGACGGCTCCTGGTGCCGGGGTCCCACACTGTGGACTCTGTCAAATTGAATGTCGGCGCTTGCCTCAGGGTCTAGCCGATCACCGAAGATGCTCTTGAGTACCTTAGGTAGGTCCTGGTCATGCGTCTCCTCTGGCAGGCTTTTGACGAATATGTTAGACCTTATGGACCTGTTCTCCAGGTGCTCCGCCTGTAATTCCAGGGTATGGGTGGCCACAGCTAGGGTTTGCAACAGAGTGTATGCTTTCCTTGTATCTTCAGTTAGCTCCTGAATTACTCGCTCATTGATGTCCACTCTCTCCTCAATTTTATTAATGTCTCTCTTTATTTCCTGTAATCCTTCCGCCAGATCCTCTCTCAGAGCGTCCATTTGTTTCTCTCCTGCCGCGATGAACTTGTCCACTATCTCGCCGAGAAAGTGTTTGAGCGAGGAGTGTGTTATCGGTCTATCCTGTTCTTCTTGGCCGGGGTCCACCCCTGAGTCTGAGAGCCATTCCGTTGTGGTGTACCCCACAGCAGCACCCGTTTCCTTGGCCCATATCTACAATAGTGCACCTTCCTGTGACCTTTTAGGGTTTCATGGTGTTGCCGAGGACTCTTTATTCCTATTTTTTGACGGGGTACTGTGAGAAGGGTGGGCCCCGAGTCTGTGGGCCGTCTTGTCTGGGTCTGTACCAGCTCCGTAGCGGGAAGTGTGATCCTCTGCTCCAGGTTCCGGGTGCGTGAGGTGCCCCCCCTCGTACCGTCCAGGCCCCACCTGGGCGTGATACCTTTGGGTGTGCTGGAGGTCTCACCCAGATTGGTTCCTTTGTGAGCCACAGGCCCCCTGGGTTCCTGTTGTGCTCCTCTCCAGCCGTGTAGACTTTGGGGCACGCTGTAGCTTGTGTCCTTCCTTAGCACCTCTGGGTTGCCTCTTCTTTTATGGTCACGTTGTGTGTTGTGCTCCACTCCCTTTTCAGGCTGCTCGGTTCTCTTTAGTTTGGTTGCTTGGGTGGCCCGCCCGTTAGCCCCAGCTCTGATGCCCTTACGGCGTGGACCTTTCGCTAGGTACGTCCTGCTGTTGGCCCCTGTACAGGGGCGCCTGTTATCTGCGCTCTGCCCCTCCTCTCCTTGATTGGGGTGTTCCTCTCGGGCCTAGTGCTCGGTGGTCCCCTGCCTCCGTGCGGGGTGGGGGGTTCCTCTGTCTTCAGTTCGGAGTGCACTGGAGGGTTCTCCCCAGGCCCTGCGTGGAATTCGTGCTCCCTGAGCCAACTTCGGTCATTGCGGGCCTCAGTTGACTCTGCTTGTGGCCTCTGTAGGCCCTAGGTGTGTCCTCTGGTTCCGTCCCCTGTCTGTGTACTCCCCAATGAGAGTCTTGATGGGGGTGCTCTCTTGTTTACTTGTCAAGAGTGAAGAGTGTCTGAGGGAGTGCCCCTCTCCTGGTAGCCTGGAAAACCTTTTCCTGAATTGGAGTGATCTCGGCTTTGCTTTGTGTTCTTTAGGGCTCTATGGTGGCTTACTTGTCTTGCAGGTAGTGTGGTCTCCTGAGCACCGCTTCTGCCCACTGCTGGCTGCCCCTGGTCTTCGGTGCTTGCTGGAGCCTGCTGGTGCTGATGGGGGCTCCTGTTGCTCTATTGCTGTTGCATTTTCCGCTGGCATCCCCTCATGCCTGTGCAGGTTGATGCTGCACTCCTGCAGTGTTGTTAGGGGTCACAGGGTCTCAAGTGCTCCCTGCCTTGGCTCCCTCATCCTATGTCCTATTTGCCGATCCAGTGCCCTGATCGCGCCATGGATGCACATTGGGGGCCATTTGCTGTTACTTTTGCATCCTAGATGTACCGGGAAGTACACTGGGTCCTGTCTAGTTGCTCTGCGCCCTCTCCAGTCCTCCGGATTTGTCACTGCTCCGCTGGAGGGCCCAGCGCCTTCCCAGGTCCCCCCGGTCTTGGCGCTGCTTCTGTGGCCTCTGGTGCTTGCAGGATGGAACAGGTGCTGGCTTGAGTGCACGAAAGCCTCCCCAATCTGGAGTGCAGTGTCCTCCCACGCTGCCGATGTCGGCTGAGGCTCTGGGGGTCTGGCGGTGCTGGCGCTGCTTTTCAGGTCCCCTTCTCGCCTGGCAGCGTTAGTATGGGGGAGCCAGGGTTTCTTGTGGTCACTTCGTTGCTTCCTTCTGCTTATGTCCGGTTACGCGTCCCGCTCGACTTTTGGAGTGGCGGACCCCGGGAAGGTATTTGTGATGGCGTTCCCGGCCGCCTTGGCTGGGGCGCGGGAACCTGGTGGGCTGCTCTGCTACCTTTCTGCTCTTTGCACCCGTTGGGGCTACGGGCTCTGTCGGGTGCCTTCCCTGGTCTCCCTCAATGCTCCAATGCTGCTTGCGGTGTCAACTGGTGCCTGGGGAGGGCTTATCAACCAGTTTTAAGTGCTTCTGTTGCCTCACAAGTCGGGAGCTCGGTCGTCGCAGTGTTCCCTAGTGCATGGCCATCTTAGAATCTCACAAATGCTGTCTGTTTTGAGCATAGTTGCAAACTCATATATTGAGGGCTTAATGCTGTATACATTTCCACATAGAAACATGCAGAAATAGATCTGAAAACGTTACATTCTATGCAATGTCTTCAAGATTCTGAACTAAGGCCGTAAAATTGTACTTATTTAAAGCTTTGAATTTCCTGTAAATCGAGTCACATCTGAGTTGGGATATTAGAGCAAGATCATTCTGCAATTTACCACAAATATTGGTTAGGAACCTTTTACAGTATGCTTTAGTTCTCAAATCCATAAAGGGTTTGTATTCAAAGGTCTGGACAGTGTATTTAAAGCACACTCTTGCTGATTTGAAAAACCTCTCTCCCACAGGTGAGTCATGCACTTATGTGCTGATGTGTTTATGCTTTTAATGTTGCAGTCAATGTTAATATTGAATGCCTTTGAAAAGGCCCTGCATAGAGGCTTCCAAGTTGACTTCAGACTAAAGTATTGCTGAGGACCAATCTCAGGAAAGGCCATAGGGATTTGCGGCTTTCTTTTGATGTGTACTGCACCTTCTTCTGGAACTTTGCACCACCAAACATGATTTCTGCATGTGACACATTATTATTATTATTTTTACTTTCGTTTTTATTGAATTTATAACTTTCAAAACAAGAACCATGTTTACATATCACTTTGAAGCCTTTGCCAGGCCTCATAAACAACAAACAACCCGTGTTCCCTCCCTCCACCCCCTACCTCCCCTTATCAAACAAACAATGGTGGTTTCTCGCACAACTAAATCAAACAGTACAGTGATTCTTCACTGTGGGTTGGACTCCCCTTCCGGGGCCCATGTTCCCAGTCTTTATAATTGTACTTAGCCCCATGTCCTTCCGGGCTTTGATCTGTTACGCCAGTGGACCCAATGAGGGCCCCCTACCCCTCCTCATCCGCCCAATCCTGCCCCTTTCAGTCCAAGAGCCTCTCCTTCCTTTTCCCTCGCACCCGCTTGCATCGTCCCACCTCCCTTGCTCAGAGGGTTGGAATCGTCCCTCCACTAATGTACCTCCCATCCCCATTTCTGTCTGACCCCATCCTAGGCTGTCCTGAATGCGCCCACTGCATCATTCACCATTGCTGTCAGTTTGTCCATCAAAAACACATTTTTCAGTTTGGTCAACCAATAATTCTTGGTGGGGGTTGTTGCACATTTGTGGCCCTCTTCCTGCTCCCACCTGTGAAGCTAAAAACCTCGGGGTCAACTTCGACTCCACACTCTCCTTCTCTCCTCACATCTCTGACGTCTCTAAGAAGTCACACTACCAGCTGCACCTCCTCAGAGGTATTCTTCCTTTTCTCTCCTTCCCCCAGAAGCTCGCTGTCTCCAGAGCTCTGGTTCTCTCTAGGCTGGGCCATTGCAACAGCCTCTTTCTAAATCTGCCTGCTTCTACTCTCCGCCCTCTGCATCTCATCCAGAACAGGACTGTGAGGCTTGTCCTTGGCCTCAGGCTCAGGGATCGTCTCTCCAGGACTGAAATCTCTGCACTGGCTCCCAGTGGCTGCGAGGATTAAGTTCAAAACCCTCTGCATTGTCCACAAGGCCTTTTGGGGCCTCAATACCTTCAACTCTCCCTTCCTAAATATCTTCCTTCTCAAGCTCTTCGCTCATCAGCCTCCAAATCCCTCAGGGTCACTCGCTTCTCCAAGCAATGAGTTGGTGGTAGATCTCTTTCTTCGGCTGGGGCCCCCCTCCGGAGCAGCCTCCCTGCCTCCCTGAAACTTGAGGAGAATCATCTCTGGTTCCGGAAGCACCTCAAAACCTTTCTCGTTGCCTCTGCTTTTTCTCCTCCTCTTCCTTTCTGACTTTCCTGGCTGAAACTGCACTGGTTACCTGGCCACCCTCTGATCTTGCGCCCAGGACCCCTCCCCTGCCAGTCGCACCTGCACTGCCTTCCTTGCTACCACCGCACATGGGGATTGTTTTCTGTATCACTACATTCCCACTACCAGCAATTGATACGTGATGTCTTCACTTACCCATGCACTTGCCACCAGCTGGCTGTACTTTTACTTATTGTTTGTTTATTCTATCATCCCATGCACTGCACTCTTCCCTTCCCCTCCCCCCCGCACTTTCCCCGGTCCCCCTTCCCATGCACTTGCGTGATCTGAATGACACTTGGCCTAGTAGGATCGTTGTCTCTGTCTTCCCTCTCTTCCCACTCCCTTGCCTTGTCGCGCCTTGAAACACTTGTGTATGTATCATATCTTATCATATCATATCATTTCCACTTCTGGGCAAGAGCCACCCTCCCCACCCGCAGCATTTTCCCCCACATTCTGGGGTATCTATACGTCTTCGATTCTCTTGGCGGAATCCCCAGTAAAATCTGCAGAGGGTCTTGCATGAGTAGTTCCCCTATGACCTCAGCCATCCATCCTGTAGGTTCTCCCAGTAGGATTGCACTTGTGGGCAGTTCCAACACATATGTCCTCTCGAACCAATCTGGCCACACCCCTTCAGGCACAGCGGGGACGTCCCTACTAACATCTTAGATATCTTGAGTGGGTCTCTGTGCCATCCCTGGAGTACCTTGAAGTTATGTTCCATATCGACTGTGAAGAGGTTCCCGTGAAATGCTATCTTATAAATCTTACCCCACACCTCCTCAGTAATTTCCTCCCCCGCTAATTCATATTGTTGAAACCCTTGTCTATTTTTTTTGTCACGGATATGATATGATATTTTATTTATATTGCGCTCATACACAGGTGTTTCAGAGCGCGACAAAGATGTTTATGACCTTGTATAGCTTGGACACCATTCCTTTCCGCATGTTAGCCGAATCTAATACTTTCTCGAATGGAGCTAGCAGTCTTTTCAGTTTCCTTCCCCACTTTTGATCATTCAAGAGTCCTTTCAACCAGAGATATTCAAATACTGTGACTTTACTGACGCCCAGGTTCTCTACTACTGCCTCGTAGCATTGGAATTCCCACTCTTGGAACAGCTGACCCACCTTCTCTAGTCCATTCTCTGACCAGCCTTGCGAGTTACGGGTACCCCTGTCTCCCAATCTTATAATGGTACCCCACAGTGAGACCATTGCGGTGTGTTTGCCCCCTTTCCACAGGGACCACTGCACTCCTAAGGTGGGATGGTCCAGCAGTTGGCTTGGTATATCTTTATAGGGGGTCCATAACATGTCCCTCACTTTGACCGGGTGTGTGTCCATATCTTCCAGGTAGGTCCAGTACGTCCCCAGTTCGTCCCGCATGTGTTCCAGGAGGCCCCTGAGCTGAGCTGCTCTGTAATATAGCCGGATGTCTGGGAGGCCGAAGCCTCCCTCCTCCCTCCTCCCTCCTCCCTCCTCCCTGGGAAGCTTGAGAGTGGATCATTTGATCTTCAGGGTCTTACCATGCCATATACATTTTTGGACCACTGTCTGGAGTTCTTTGAAGGTTGATTCTGGTACCATTGTGGTAAGGGCTGTAAACAGGTACAAGAGCCTCAGTAGAATATTCATCTTTACCGCCGTCATACGCCCATACCATGATAGTATCATACTACCCCAACATTTCAAATCCGTTTAAATGGTAGATAGCAATGGGGCAAAGTTGGCTTTTGTCAGTACCTCCAGGTTTCTGTGCACTTGTACTCCCAGATATTGGATTGATACTTCTTCAACATTGACCCCGCAGAAGCTATTCACTGGGTCTAGGTCCGGATCAGCTGCTCGCACTGGTGGTAGCATAGATTTTGATTTATTAATTGTTAGGCCTGAGAAGACTCCAAAGGTTTCAATTAGTGAGAGCAGGACTGGGAGTGTCAACGGGGTGCCACCAGGTACCCCAGGATGCCGCTTGCAAACAAAGAGAGTTTAAATTTAATCCGTCCCCTTTGGATCCCTGTATTCTTTGGTGGTTACTCACGGCTATTGCCAGGGGCTCCATCACGATCGCGTATGTCAAAGGGGATAGGGGACACCTCTGTCTCGTGCCCCTTGTAAGGTTGAACAGTGCCGACAGTTCTCCATTCACCTGCACTCTCGCTGTTGGAGCCCTATACAGTGCTCCCACCCGAAGGCTTTCTCCGAGTCGAGGGAAAGCAGGCTAGCATCAAGATCAGACCCTTGTGCATAGTGTATTAGATCGATGGTTTCCGGATGTTGTCCGACCCCTGATGCCCTTTAATAAAGCCGACCTGGTCACCATGGACCAGGGTGGGCATGATCCCCTCTAACATCCTACTGAGCACCTTTGCCACTATTTTTACATCTGTGTTTACGGTAGGAGGAGCATTCCGTGAGGTCTTTACCCTCTTTAGGCAACACCACTATAATAGCTCCCATCATCGTCTCTGGCAGGATGTCCCCTTCGAGAACTGCATTGAAAACTCTAGCTAGGTGTGGGGCCATGGTGGACCGGGCTAGACCCGGTGTGGGTAGCTTTGTTAGAAAGTCTTCTATAAGGGCCTCATCCCTGTTGAATTCCGATTCATAGAGACGTTCATAGTACTGTTTAAAAGCCCCCCTATACCCGGAGTGTCAAATCTCAGTGATCCCTCAACAATTTTCAGGGCTTTAACCATTTTACTTTTCTGGGCCTCCCTCAGTTTCCATGCCAATATCCTATCCGCCCTATCTGCCTTTTCATAGTATTTTTGTTTAAGGAAAAGGAGGTTCTTTTTGGTCTTGCTCAACAACAGGCCCCTAAGCAGAGTCTTGTACTGGTCTACGGCTGTCGCCTGCTCCGGGGTGATGGAACTGCCAGTAATTCGACCTCGTTGTATTTGCGCTATTTTCTATCGCAAGATCCTATCCTGGCTATGCATTTCCCTTTTTTTTGTGCCCCTATTTTTATTAGGACCCTGCAGATGGTGGCTTTGAATGCGTCCCATAGGATATGTGGGCTGACCTCCCCATTATCATTCAGATCGAAGTATTTGTTTACATTTTCAACACTCTTTGGGCTATTACTGTGTCCTTCAAAAGGCGTTGTTACATTTCCACCTCCTCATGCACTGGCGTCCTCAACCCTCTTGCAGCGTGACCCGCACTAGGTCGTGATCGGACCAAGGGACCACATCTACCCATAGGTTTTGCTTGTGGGCGAGTAGGGCACATTCCACCAGGATGTAGTCGATCCGAGAGAATGTTTCATAGGTTCACGAGTAATATGTGTAAGGGGGATCCCCCGTGGGCAAACTAAGGAGTGTGTCTACTAGGCCCAGGTCAAGATTGATTCTACGGAAACCCCAGGATGTAGAGTAGTCTGCCGCCGTATTTGTTTGCAATTACATTATTTTCCTATCTCTGGCGGGATATAGTACCATGTTAAAATCCGCTGCTACTATTAGAGTACCCTCCACCAATAGTCGCAACCTGTATCTAACCCCCTCGCAGAAGGGCATTTGGCCTTCATTCGGGCCATATATCGCTCAAAGTGTGAGGGGGGTCCCTGGTAGTTCCCCTCTTATGAACAGATAGCGGCCCTCCGGTTCTTTAATTGAGGCCTCTGTCTTGAAGCCCAGGTCGTTGGCCATGATGATCGCCACTCCCCTCTTTTTAGTCGTGTATGAGGCGTGGTAAACTTCCCCTACCCCTCCACCCCGAATGCCTGGTTCCTTTCCCCTCGCCCAGTGGGTTTCTTGGAGGAAAAGCAGGTCTAATTTTGCTTGCTTGAATTCTCTCTTTAGGAGGGATCTCTTCATAGGTGAGTTAATTCCCCTGTCATTTAGAGAGCCTATCTCCAGGACGGGCAATATATCAGCCATGTACATGCTTGGGTGTCTCTCTTTCCGCGACCTCGTTGCATATCCCCGGGATGCCCCCATATGCAATATCACGTCCCCTGAACCTTGAACCGCTTTTCCCCCCTCCCCTCCTAAGGGAGCCTGTCCCCAACTGACCCCTCTCCCCAACTTCAAAATCCCTAGACTCTTCGCCCCTTTTCCCTCCTTACCCGGCACCCAGCCAAAATGTTCACCCATCTCCGGTGCTTGACTGGACCACCATTTTGCCTGATTCTTCTGGGCCCTTCCTTATGCACGCCACTTTGGTTGAGCCCACCCTACTTTTAGAACCTTCCCGTTTCCCCCTGCTGGTTGTCACAATGCCAGTGTATCGCTTTGCACTTCACCCCCCATATTTGCAGTTAGCAGGTGGTGCGAACTGGATCTTGGCTCATACGTTGGCACGGTGTCCTTTACCCCACCTGTGTCCTTCTTAGCTCGGTGGTGCCTCCTAGGGCGCCACTGTGGGGAGGTGAGGGAGTGTTCAGTTTCTTAAATTTTCTCGAGCCCTGATCTGTCTCTTGTCCATCATGCTGCCTTTGCCGCTTTTCCCTTTCACCGCCTCCCCGGTGTGCTGTTTCTGGTCTTCCTCTGCCATGTCCACGTAATCCTGAATTGCCCCTTTCATATCATCTTCGGTGACCAGTCGTGACCGTTGACCCATGTATTCGAATGAGAGCGAGAAGGGGTAGCCCCACCGGTATCGGATTCCCTTCTCCCATAGACATTGTGTCAATGGGCCACACATCTGTCTTCTGGCCAGGGTGAACGCAGAAAGGTCCTGAAAGATCGTTATTATCGCACTGTTATAGTTGATGGTATTGTCTTTCCTGGCTTCTTCCAGGATTTTTACCATTTCAGCATAATAGTGGAAGCGGAGGAGGACGGAGCGAGGGCCCCCTGCTCGGCCCCCTGCCCTGTGTGCTCTATCGATAGCGGGGTGAGTTGTTGCATCGTTCCTGAACAGGAGACGAATCACATCTTTAACCGCTCGGCATATGTCCCTCTCTGTTTCTTCCTCTGCCTCCGGAAGGCATAAGGACTGCCGGTTGTTTCTCCTTAACCTGTTCTCAAAATCGTCCATCTGCATGGCCTTCTCCTCATCCTTCTTTTCCAGGGCTTTCATTCTGGTGTCGATCTGTGTTTCCAAGCTATCGACTGATGTTTGTTTGGCCTCCAATTCCTGAAGCCGATCTTCTACTTAGTCCACTCTCTGGTCCATCTTCTCACGCCTATAGCCAATGTCTGCTTGCATGTCTCTTATATCCTGCAGTATAGTTGCAATGTCTCGGGTCTGATCTGCCTCAGGTCCCCGTGGACTCCTGGTAGCGGAATTCCTGGAGTGACTCCCTGCAGCTCATTTAATATCTCCCCTCCAAATGTGGCGGCTCTCTAGTGGGTGGGCTGACTGGGGGAGTATTCCTCCCCACCCCTCTCTCAGATGGTGGATTCCTTGTTCGTCTCCGCCCTTTCTCCTGAGTCCAGTGTGCCCCCGCTGTTTGGCCCCCCTGAGGTGGGTACACGACCCAGGTATAGTTCCTGGGCCCCTCACCTCAGCTGGATGTTCTGGATGCTGTCGGGTGCCGGGGGGGGGGAGTCCCCTCCAGTTCCTCTTTTCCACACTGTCCTTTCTTTTGGCCCTGCGCCACAGGCTTGGAACCCTTGCTTGCTGGGGATTGTGCTCTCACTCTGGGTCTCACCCCCACCCTTCAGAACCTCTTCAGATCCAGCTGCTGTGGAGGGGGGCGGTACCTCTGGTGGCCACTGTGAGTATTCCGCATGCTTGGCTTTTCCTTGAGGGGCTTTGGGGTCTTCCCCCAAAGTCAGCTATTAGGGATCTCCCCCTGAGGTTAGAAATGTTGTCTCTGTACTGGGTGAGGAGCATCACCTGGCACAGGGGTGGGGCTTCCTGCTCCCTGGGCCAATCTCGTTCCCCTCTTTAGCGCTCCTCGAGCCACACACTGCCTGTCCCTGGGAGGGATCTAATGCCCCGTGCAGGGGCCCCCTTTGTGTTAGGAGACCTCTTTTCTTCCACTGCCCCCGGATCTTTCTATTTGATGGTTCCTTGTACCTGGTCTCTGTGCCCACAGTCGTTTGCAGCAGACCCCTATCTTCTCAGTAGTCCAACTGGCAGGCGCCCACACTAGCACCAGTTTGTAACTGATGGCCTTTTGGCCAAAGAGGCTTCCCCCCCTTGTCCCTCTGTGCTACTTCTCGCCGCCAATCAATGTTCCACCGGAGTGAGACGCATGTTCCAAAGTGTTGCCAGGGGTGTGTTCCCGTGCCACAGGCTGGCAAAAGAGCTTGCACACGCTGGTTTGCTTTTTTGTTTGTTTCGCAGGCCTCCTGCAGTCCCACCGCAGCCCGTCAGGTGATATGGGGAGGGCCACTGCTTCCACGGCTAATTGGTTAGGTCTGTGCCTCCAGGCGCTCTGGCTCCCAAATCCCATCAGGTGCCCAAGTGGTTGCGGGAGGGTCCTCACTTCCCAGACCACTGTCCCTCTCATATTCTCCTTTCACAGTGGGGGGGCAAGAGTGCGTCTCTTTCCACCCCCACACGCTCTCCCGTTGTGTATTCGGCAGTGTGAAGGGATCCCCCCCACCGGCGGACGAGCTTCCCGTGGCTCGCCGGCCGCCCTGGTGACCACTGGGAGGGCCATTACCTCTGCAACCGCTCTTTCCTCTGGGGTGAGCTAGGGCCCCATTCCGCTTCACCGCATCCTCCTCGGCGGCGCCTTTCGTCTGTTTGCATCACTCTAAAACCTGTGGGCCTCACTGGGAGGGAGGCCTCCGTGTATGGGAGCTGCGTGCACGGCCGTATCTTGGCAAGCAAGGACCGATTCTGCCCGTTCCTTCGTCCCAGGGTGCTGCTGGGATTCCCCTACAGGGGGTACAGCTCGTGACATGTGGGGGTCTCCAGGAGGGGGCTCAGTCCCTCTTATTAGGCACTGAAGCAGGAGGTTCACGTTGGTGCTGTTATCATCAGTGCACCCCGTGGTGGCCTCCATCATGTGACACATTTTTAACCATTTGAATTGCAAGATGTATTTCTATTTTATTTGGATGTGCTAGAGATAGCGAACAAAATACCTTGCACAAAGGGTACTTTACATTTTATGGAAGTGAAGGGAGTATAAGAAAACAATTTCAGTTAAGAGTTGTTTGGTGACCTCCTTAGGTAATAGCAATAATGGACCAGTGCATGAGAGGCACCAAGAAGCTTGGGAAGGATGATTACTTGAGATATGGTGATTCCTGCATCAAAGTTCTCAGCCAGAAGACAAATCAGTGTTTCATCAGTGCTTGGCTTACTTTGCCTCACCCATCATCCTGGACATAATCTATCACATTAAATGTTTGACTATGTGAATAGACTTCCCAACTTTCTTTGACTAAGGGTAGGGGACCTCTCATATTGTGGCCAAAGAGAAGCTCAATGGGCCTGCATCTGACTCCTTTCTGAGGCGCTTATCGGTAGGCAAAAAGACGGCATAATGTAAGGAAATCCCACTTCCACTCTAGGGGCTCTTTTAGAGAATCCATCCTACTCTACAATGCTTTGTTGAATCTTTCAACTACACCACTGGTCTTAGGATCATATGCATTGGAAAATGCACACTACAATCCTGGCACACATCTTGCATGTAATGTGACATGAAATTGGATCAACCGGAAGAGACAACGTCTTTGGGGAATCCTGTCCAAGTAACAATACCCAGAAGAAACCTGGCCACTGACAGTTCTCAAGGGAACCACCTAAGGATACCTGTTGGCATGCAAACTATGTGAATAATCTGCTACCTGAGGAGGCAGGAGTGTCACCCTCTCAAAGAGTACTCCAACTACCAACTAGAAGTGGGAAATGATGCCCTTGGCACTTGCCACTCACCATGCTTGAGGTTTGGCAGGTGTGACACATTTTACAGTATTCCACAATCTCTACCTCCATCCTGGGCCAATAGCAGTGAAGAGTTAACTGCTCCTTGATTTTGTTCATTCCAATATGCCCCAACCAGAGGCACCTAATGGGCTAACTGGAATAGGAAGGCCTAATGGCTTTAGGCACCACCAGCCTCTTGGAACCAGGCTCAGGCCCAACAGGCTTACTCTAAAGGAGCCTATCCTCCCAGAAGATTTTCTTCAGACTGGGAATCAGCCTGTTGTATCAGGCCTTCTAGAGTAGGAAACTTTCTGGCCCTGGCAGAGTTCTTGCAGGGAGGGGCCTCCTTCTGCTAGAATATTTTGTGCTGCCACTACAGAGTTTTCAGGGTTTATCCCTCTGGGAATACACACAGCTACAGGTGCTGGTTCTGGCATTGGTTCAGCTTTAGGAGATGAAGGTCCCTTGTTTCTCATGGTGGCTTTTGGTTTTCCATAATCTTCTGTGGCATCTAGAACACTGATGCTTCTTTGGTGTGGGGACAGATTTGTCAGCTTGCGCCTATTGAGCTTGTGATCTAGTGACCGTGGCAGCAGCAACGGGAAAACTCACTGGAATAGAAGCTGATACCCCACCAACCTCTACAGTTACTTAGGAAAGAAGGGCGCAAAATAGCACATCTGGTGATCTGAGATTATATAGCTCAATAGTTCTAAGTCTGATTCAGAGTCTTGTCCATTGCTGTCCGTGAGTCTATAACCCCAATTGTCTGCTGGCTATTGATAGATGCCCTTTGACCATACCTCTTAGTATTTCTAGGTACTTTTGCTCCTGCAGCAGAGAGGTTTTCCCAGCAGCCCATGGAGACTTGGGTAATTTGTTAACAAGACCCCTTGGACTTCAGCTCAGGCAGGAAAGTGATGCTTGTGGTTTGCATCCCCTTTGGTGTTCATTTACACCTAAGGCCACCTTTCCTTTGGTTATACGTACCTCATTTTCCACATTTAAGAGGAAATTTAGGGAAGTGCTTCTTGACCTCGTATTTATTGAAAGGCACTGCACTAGCTTTAGTGTGAATTAATGTACTATTAGTATACTCGAGTAACTCCTTCACATAAAGATATGCATGAATTGATGAGAGGTTACAAGGTGGACCCCATTGAAGGACTAAGACATTTGATAATGCATGATCTCATTCTGGATGCTTGTTCCTCAGAATTACGTCAGCACCTTGCTAACTGCAAGAAGCTTGACCTAAAGATGGTGGCGACTCCAGCTGATCTCTGGGTTTCAGGTACAGAGCATATGTCCTTTCGAGAGCAGCATGGCCTTCGAAGAGTATAGATACAGAGTTACAGCAGTAGACAAGGTGAATTGGTAAGCGGGTCTGCTTTTATCACACTCGAGAGGCATAGTTTACACAGCACTGAATCAAATACCAAATATCTTTTCAACAGATGGGTAGTCAGCAAAGAGCATGACTGTTTGATCCCTCCAAAAATCCCCATCCACTCAGGAAGGCCGCTGACTCAAAGGAAATGGATCCACACTATCCCACAGCATATGTCTATCGAAACAGATTTTAGGCATACATCCCGCAGTCTTGGGTTATAGGCCATCCAGTCACCAAAGATGGTCATCTCCTTTCACAGACAAGAGGGGCAAGCGATAGTCACTCATGTGACCCGTCAAGTTTTTGAGGCAAATAAGGTCAACATCCATTTTGTGAAATGAAGGAGGGGGTCCAAAATGGACCCAAGTAAGTGAAATGGTTTCCAGCAAGTGGGGCCATTTTACTCAAAGCAAAACACTACCACCAGCCTAGCCACATGACTGAAAGAAAATAGTTACACTCTCTGGGCCACTATTGGGTATCTTTGTGGTTCCCAGGCCTTAGAAGCCATAAGGGCTCCTAAGGAAGAGCAAACTTTGAATTAAGCCAATATCCAAAACTCATAAAAGCCAGCAGAAAATTCAGGGGGCTAACTCATCAGGGAAAAAGTCAGCTGTCAGAAATGTAACATCAATACTCACATGCTCCTGTCACAGTCTGTGGATTTAGCCTACAACTTCCAAGAGCCTCATCACTCACAATGCTGGATGCAACTGATGTGAGCTTTAGACCAGAACATCAAGAGGGCTACAAGCTGGCTACTACTGCGCAGGAGAGAACATTTGAATATTGGTTAATATATGCTCTTCTATATGTACACGTGATGATTCTGGAAACTGAGCAGTACACATTTTGCTAATCAGTTTGTCGGATATTGTGCTCAAACAAAAAGCCTTACCTGGACTGTTACCCCATTCATCAGAAGCGGCCTGCACAGAGAAATATATTAAGTACCCTCAGTAGGTTCAATGGGAATTGACTCATCGTTACAATCTCCTTGATAATCTATTACTGAAGTTAATTTGGCATATAATAAAATGCCAGAGCTATTCAGTGTACATTTCTGTACTTGCTTTAGACCCTCTGGCCCTACATTCTAACCAGTTTAACCATTGCTTGCTCATTACTGATGTTATTTTGTGTTGCATTCATCCAGTTGTTAATGCATCTACTTCTTTCCTCAACACCTTCGCTTGCGCCATATGTAGAGTACAGGAAACATCAAAGGATATTAATTCTAAGGTGGTAGAATCACATACTCTTTTTTTGTAGTGTTATTATTTTCCCATTCTTATACATACAGAATGTGTACATAAAAATAAGCTGTGTAGAATGTGACTTTGTGGCACGTTTGTCAGCCATGACCTCTGTTCCTGTTCACATCAACAACCTTGGGGTGCTGAAGGGAATACTGTTGAACCACAATATTCACACTCCTCCAGCAAACAGAGCAGTAGGGCCCATCGACAGCAACAAGTATAGTTTCAAGGGCCTAAAAATAATCCTCATCAATTTCACAACCTGTGCATGGAGGACTACACGACTTGTAACTTAGAATGGAGAGCTAAGTAGACTAAAGAGCAGTACACAACCCTCTCCCCCCAAATTAGAAGGATACATTGCTTCACAATCCACCTCAAAACATACTAAAACCTCACACACAGTCACCAAAAATAGGAATCATCATGTGCATTGTGTGTGTGGGGGCAATGCACATAGGTTTCATCATCAACAATATTCCACATATATGCAACATTCCTCCTATCTCTTCTTCCTCTGAGAGAAATACATCCCCATCTCAGATTTTACACTGAATGTGTGGTCTTGAGTGAGATTTCTACTCTTAACAGAGGAGGAGCAAACCCTCATTGACTTGGTGCTCTCTTTTGTTACAGCTGTATGCAAGGGCAATTCAGAAATGAGTCATCAAGGTGGTATCAGAAATTCATAAAGCAAGCCGTAAATAACATACATAACTCCCTTAAAGACGTCTCTGCAGGTTAGAGTGATTAACAAAGTTTTTCAGCACTGTATGACTCACAGCGAGAATGCATATGAAAACCAGCAAGGTCTGCAGAGAGTCAGTGAGTGGCAGGTGTGATGAATCTCAAGATATAATCCCTGCTTCCCTAGGGGGAGCCGCTTCCAATGAGGATAGGGAGGTGAGGCCGCTAACCGATAGTCCCCCTCGGGGTGGTACTCAGTGGATGGATCTCATGGGAGTGAATCCCCCCTCTGGGACTGGGGCCAATTATCATGGAAGAATGCGGTCTACCCCGAATAACTCCTACCCTCCCTCATCTACCTACCCTACAGAAGGTGACACAATTCCACACTCTTCATGTAGCGATGTAAGATAGAGCATCCACAAATCTAGAGATGAGGAAGAGTAGGGACACCCTGTATGAATCCTGCAAAAGTACTGAGACGAAGAAGATTCCAAGCAACCCAGTTTAGTAGAATAACGTCAGTACTGGGACAAAAAAGAGGCACAGAGCAATGGAGAGCCCTCTTCAGAACCAACTCCAGCAGCCTAGTCAATAAGGACAATCAGTAAGCTGCCGATACATAAAAAGGGAAGAAGGACTGAAGAGTTTGTTTAGCCCTCCCTTGAGGAGCCACAGGGAGCACGGCAGAGCAGAGAAGTGAGATCAGGGGAACCGAGATGTGAGGCGATAATCTGAAGCCTCCAAAAAGGGTTGAAGGAAGAAGGATTCTTCACCCTGCTGGAAGCAGACCACTGAGGTCTGCCTGAGAGAAGGGACCCCGCCCGGCACGCCGGCAAAAGCAGAATAGCAGTAAGGAGCGGCTGTGAAGATGGCATTGCTGGGGGCACGACGCGGAGAGCACAGGTCGGAAGAGATCGACTGCTGGATGCAGCCGGACCCTGAGCAGAAGCTCTCTGAAGGTAGGGGCTTGCCGGGGACAACTGGTGGGAATGGAGGACAGATCTGGGAACCCCTTAAGAAGGGTAAAAGTACCCTAGAGTTCAAAGCTAGGAGGAAAGCCTGTGAGAGAGACTTTAAGGGAACAACTGCTTACGAATTAGGGAGCTGGGTACAAGAAAGAATAAATAGTTACAGATGGAACAAGGATCTGGGCACCCCAAATACAGAAAAGTTAGTATAACCACTATATAAACAATAGCAGTGCCTGGCAGGCTAATGAGCCAGGTCTCAGTATTAACTAGAGAAGCCACAATATGAACAATCATAGTGCCTGTCAAGATAGTGAACCAGATCTACCTTACAAATAGGAGAGAAGCTGGAAGACAACCAGGGGAAGGGAGTTACTCCCCCTGGGGTTACGAGAAGTTGGGAAAAAAAGCCAGAGGAAAGAGTAATTTCCTATGATATCCTAAAAAGGTCTCAGATAGGTCAGGGGAAGGGAGAGATTCCCCACCATTTGTTGAACTGCCTGAAATGTCTGATAAAGAACAGGGGAAGAGAGATATTCCCCAAACACTTTTTGAACTATCTCCAAAGTCTGAGAAAAGACCCAGGGAAGAGAGATATTCCCCCATAGCTTTTTGAGTTGCCACAGTTAGTCCAAGAAGAATCAGAGGAGAGAGAGACAATGTGCTGGTATTGTGAATAGAATAAGTAATTTGAAGAGCCTTTCTTTTCTGAGCCGGCCATTGACAGTGAAACCCTCCAGGAGAACTGTTAGAACATTTTTTTACACAATTTGCAGAACATGTCGCATCACCAGGAGGTGAACGCAAAGCCGCAGTCCAGAAGAAGGGAGTCACTCTTCTGGACTAAGAAGATTCTTGTTTTTCCTTAGTTATTTAAGAGTGTAAGGCATGGAAATAGGTTTTGGCACAGGACGGTGAACTATTTGTTTTAGACGGAAATTCTGACCTAATTCTTAGTATTTAGTTGAGGCAAGGAAACCCCTCTTAGTGTTAGGCACAGTAAGGATTTTCCTCTTTTTTTTGACCGAAATGAAAGTCTACAACCACAACAATGGCACATGTGTGTCGATCTCCTCCTTCCACACACTTACACAGTGCAGGAGCTTTGCTGATTTACTATTTAGTAGTTTTGCATCAGCAAAGCAAATAAGAATGTTTTTCTGCAGGGCCGCCATCTACTCAACTCACACATCCACAGCAACACAAGCTCACTATAAATGCCGACAGAGGAAACACATTGACACACCACCCCAACTCAGTCCATAGCTCCCTGGGACATGACAACCTTCAGCAGGCCATGCCTTGATTCTAGATCAGCCTCAAAACATGTCACCAACATCCATGGCATTCTTAAAGACACCTCCAGTCCATTCCTGAAATCTTACTCAATGAAATGTCACATCCTATACTCCCAACCTTCTACTGTCCGGACACTCATGCTCTTTGAAATCTCAGCTATTGGTTTTGCTGAAAATGGGGTTATAATAGGAATCATTTTCCCTAGTCTTCCCAGGAATCATTTGAATATCTTATCAAGTGCATCACTGGTCCTGTCTCCTCCTTTAATTGATTAAATAGGAACACTTGCTTCGAGCAACCAAGAAAAATGACTCAAAAAGTGGGGGACATTGTGGATAAGAACACACGTTTTCTAGACTTGGGGTGGGCACTGGAAATGGTGGTCTATGTGGATCGAAATGCTTGGGTCACATGTTATACACTATTATATGTGAATGATGTTGATAGCGAACCTGTGGGCAGAACAACAAAAAGAACCAACTTAGTTAACTGAGTCTTATACCTAAAACTGAGGTACTAGCGGTCCTTAGAAGAAAGCAACCATGCAAGAACCCTGGTAAGAATACGAACCTGAATGAGATGTTTCTTCGTGCTGGAGGATTTGTGGGTCCAGCTACTCACTCTAGTTTTGATGGACATTATAAAGAGTAGACTGATTTCTAAAAGCTGGAAAGCGGGACTCTCGTATAGCCCTAAGTCATATTGGCTGATAACACTTTTGATCAGAAGTCAAAGATGCTTTCTGGAGTTCTCCTGGATAGAATGCAAGAGTGGGTAACAACAAACAATATCCTGGTGGGCACACAGGTATGCTTTAGTTAGCAGTTAGGGGCATCTCATGAGGCAATAATCCTTTACCTGATCTTGGCTAAAGTGAGCTTTATGGACCTTAAATCAGCATATTACCACGTGGACAGGTGAAGGCTTTGGAGGGACCTGTCAGAGATGGATATGCAAAGTGTTACTAGATAATCTGCTTGAGCTAAACACCAGAAAAAATGCCAGTCTGATGTGTCCCCAGTCAGGGGGTAGAGGGATTAAACAAGGGTGTGAGCTTGCCCCCTCTCCTATTGAACTTGTACACTAACTCACTTTAAAGCTTCTTAGATCTGATGATGCTGTTATGCTGATAAGGATCGGTAGGGCCCTGCAGAATTTAGCCACATCCTATACTACCTATAATGGGGAATGGGTTGAAAATAAATTAAAAAAAATCAATGGTGATGTGTATCTCAAAGTAAAGAAAAAAAGGTAACTCCAACTATTCCAGTGGACAGAGGTTGATAATTTGTGTCGGCTATGATTACTGAGGCCTTTTGTTTAATGACACTGACTTGGAAGGACCATGTACCTCGTTAAACAGCAAGGAAACCCCAGAGCATTGGTACCATTTTCTGATTTTCGAAAATCCTGTTATCCTATACACCACATGTTGAACATTTATAAAGTAAAGGCAATTCCAACTGACTTTGGTGCAAAGTTTGGAGCTATGTAAATTACAAAAAGTCCAAACACATTATTTAATTGCCAACCTTTGGGTGTACCATAGAGTCCACTGACCCTCACCTGGAATTCGATTTAAGCTATCTATCTGACTATGTAGACGTTGCCTGTTCATTGCAAATCTGGAGGAATGAGCATGCAGAATTGACCAAACTCTTGTTGGTGCGCCTGAGAGAAATTCCATACGAATCACGGGTTGTGGGTTGTTATACAGCAATTAAACACGTTGGGACTGTGTGCCTGGTATGAGATCCCATGCAGGATACCTTATGATTCAAAAAGCATAATGAGGGCTTGTTTGTCACAGCGGAAGGCATGGAGGGTGCCATGTTAGGCCTCAGCAAAGTCTGGAATTGTTTGGCACTTGCCCCGGGCCCAGGCTCAGCTCACTCCCTACGTCTTATGACGATAAAAACCATTGTGCAATATTAAACAGGCGGCCAACTCTCACGGGAGTTTGATAGGTGTAAGTGTGGTCACCAGGAAATGCTCATGTTTTTAAAAAAGACATTGTGAACTGGATGTATCAGTTCATAAAAAGGCATTTGACTCCAATCTTCCGTAAGCCTGGTATTCATCAGCATAGCCTAGTTTTCAATGTACTTGTGCTGGCTGGCGAATTGTGTATATGTTTGGACCTGGCATACTAGGCTATTGCTCCTTCGAACAGAAGAGTTTCGTAGATGGATCGAACATTTCATTTCTCTGTGCTATTTCTTTTATTCTCTCAGGTGATTTATTATTACCAGTACTTTTTAGATCTATAAAAGCAATGCTATTTGTGCAATGTTTTAAAATACCTTTTTTTTTATATTATACTGTTTTATTTTATATTATATTATACTCTTTCGCATCTTAGTCTGATTTGAATGTCTTCAGGTGAATTCGATGGATACGTTGTAGCCAAATACATTATTTATTTATTGATACTCATGCAGTCATTTAGTCGTCAGCCCAATAAAGCGTTCTATATTTTTCTAATGACATCATTGATTTATGCCAGCACATAGCAACCATTTCGAAGTTCTTCCTCATCGTTGGAGACTTACACTTCAGGGTGGATGATCCTACTGAGTCAAATAAACGGTGGCGCTGGAAAACATGAATAGCCTAGCGTTCTGCTAAGTGACGGCCGCCACTACTCTTGATGCCAGTCATGGCCTTGACTGCCTCTTCGTCTTGATCCCAAGCCTCCTTGTGTCTGAGCCCCTGCACCCCTCCTCATTGCATCATGGCCTGGTCCTGTTTACCCTTGAGTGGAGGTCGGTTCTGCACCTCCAATAAATGATTATGTAGGTTTGTGGTCAATATATGTCAGCAACATCCAGACAAACACTGTCCTTCAAGCCTTCCCAGTAAGTGTACTGCCATCTGATGACACCACCACCAAGAGTCTGAATCTTGCCTGAGGCAGGTATGACCATTGACCTTAGGCTTTATGGCTCATCTTAGAAAGTACAAGCCCATGGCAACCACATCATTGGCAAGCTAGTAGTACGCTCAGTTTTCCACTGCCTAAAGAAAAGGGAATAAGTACTGGAAAAGAGCTGGTGGAAATAAAGGTGTTCACTGATCAATTAATCTGAAGTATTCCTGAGCGAGACAATGAAAATGCAGTCTTTACAGAAAAGTAAACTCCACTACCAAACATTTCTGTATTTAAGGGGAATGAATCATCCCCTCGACTGTTGTTTCCAGTGAAAGTTACTGCCAGCAGCTATGTGTTGACCTATGTCTTGATGCTTCTTTCTGAGAAAGGCTTAATTCAAACTGCTACAGCTTTACTCAGTCTGCTATCCGCTGCCCTGGCGATAGATACATAGAGGATGTTAATGAAGTGATCAAGAAGCTGCAAACCTTTAGTCCCACCGGTACTACGTTAAAATACTGAAAATAAAATAACAAGGCCGAAAATAGCGAATTCTTTTAGGTCGAATTTCCCCACATGTTTGAATTCTTTTAATGCAGTGGGATACCCCACACTAACCCAACATCCCGACACCTTAATGTATACCTTAACCTCAACCCCCATCTATTTATGTAAAAAATGTGCAAAGCCTTGCACAAATAAGACCCAAAAATGTGTTATTTTTTTAGACTTTGTTGGTTTGTATTAATTTTTTGGGGGAATTACCGTCCCACCTACTGCAAATACCTGCAATCGACACTGGTACATCGATAAACAACATATACCCTCATTTCAGTTTTGGGTAAGTGCCTAAAAATAGGTAAGGGGTGAGAGAGGAAAAGTATAGGGTGAGGATAATGGGGTGATCAAGCAGGGCTACGTGGTCAACTCCCCCATAAAGGAAAGGGGAAGAAAAAGAGGGGTACATTCGAACATCAGGATGGGAAGAAAAACAGATTCAAGGAAGCAACATCGATCCAAAATAATTATTCAGCAGAATAAAACTATCATGATCTTCAACCTGTTTCTTTCCTCGGCAGCCTTCGGTACACCTGCCTGCAGTGGACAGTATTCTTCTATGGATTCTAGGTGCACTTTACGGGCTCGGAGGGATGGGTCTGCGCTGGCTTCAATCCGTTCACATAAATGACACAGACCCGGCTTAGTTCGGCTCAATCATCTCAGCATCTTTGTTACCATCGGTTTTTAATATCTCTATGTCACCATTTCTGAAAGCCCTAAGTAGCTGCAACACCAGCAAACACGTTCTTGCCTAAGCTATTCAGGCGCATATCCAAATATGAAATGCTCCTGGAGAGCGCCATCACATTTTGCACTGTGTCACAGACGGCTGTTAACGGGTGAAACTTAGTCAAGTCCATTCTAAATCAGCCATAATTGAAATCATCATTCAATCACAATGTCCTTACACTGGCCTCTTTAGTTACACAGCCTCAAAAAAGGTTTGTAAGTTCATTGTACATGTGATCATCTCCCCATGAAGGCAAAGGCGATGAGACTGCATTCTTCTACACATGTCTCCTCTACAGGATTCTTCCATTCTTGATGACACCCCGGCTTACTGACATAGTTCTGCGTGTGGTTCTATACCGCATTGACTTTTGCAACAGCTTTTAAGGTGCTTTACCAGCGATATTCACAGGAGGACTTTAAGGAGCATCAACCATGCCAACCTGCCCTGACTACTTAAGCCAGAGGTCTGCTCTCTTAACTTTCCGGATATTATGGACTACAACTTCCATCAGCCCTAGCAGCATAGTCGTTGGTGAGGGATCATCAGAGTCATAGTCCACAACCTCTGAAGAACTGCAGCTTACAGACCCCTGGCTGAACTGAAGAAACCTTTGTCGTCCTTACCACAATTCTACCTAAAACTGACCGCCTTCCTATTCATAAGAGCACATTAGCTGCTTCTACCCTCAGCACTTTACAGCTGTAATTAGTGTTTTAATTGCATTATTTTCATTTTTATTCCATGACACTTTACTTTTATTGAACCTCCCTATTTTGGATGACCTCTTGACAAACAGTTTACTTGACCCTTAAAACCCAAGTGAACACCAGCTAGAAATATGAACTCTTCTGGCCAGTAGGTGTACTTTGCATTTGCCAACTGCTTGCAGGCACCTTTGCCTTCCACCTTTGTGCTACGCTTTCCTTTTTATGTTCCTAATTTGGATCTACCTTGTTATTGGCTCTTCGTGCCTACGAGGACCTGGAGGCTGGACACAATGGCCAGGGTTTGCAGGCCTGCTATTCTTTCCTTTACAGTTGTCTACCTTTTGTTTTTAGAATTATGAACGGTTCAATGGTACCAACGCATCTCTCTTTCATCCCTAACAAATCCTTTGCATTTTGTGAACAAAATCTCTCAGTGTTTCTTGGTTGCTCTACAGCTGTTTTTATGCCATATTCAAAAGCTTTACACTTTTTTCAAGCTATAATTTGAGCCCCTTACTACTAAGCCTCCTGTCCTTTACCTTTCAGCGAACTGTTATTTAGGGCAGTTTTTTCGTGCTAATCATGGAGCAGAAATCCCTTACCATCATCTTACGTTTTACATTTGTCACAAAGATTTTCTGAACCTTCCAGGACATGGCAACACTACTCCAGGGCAAGAACTCTATCTCACAAACGTATTTACCTCACCCAATCATGTTTTGTAACCCAACAACTGCACCAATCGGCTAACCAAGCAAAGCCAAGTAAGACCTTCCAGTGGGCCTTAATTGATGCCCAGGCCAATCTTTGCCACACCATAGACATATACGAGTTCAACAAGTTAGGCTGAATCATAATGGTAAACTCACCAAACCAATTCTCACAGCTATGGGATTAAGACAAGGGTGCGTTCTTGACCCAAGTCTATTTAATCTTTATGTATCAGACATAGGTGAATAGTAGCATTTATTCCCCCCCAAGCAAGGATCAAATACATGTATCTGGTTAGCGTATGCTGATGATTTTATATTACTTGACTGCACACAAATCCGACTACAGCAAATGATAAATGCTTTTTCTTAAATTATGGAAAATAACTATTTAAAAATTAATACATTAAAATCAAAGATTGTGAGGTTTTCAAGAACTAAAATGGATCCTAAATTTACATGGAAAATAGGTCATGTTGATCTTGAAATTATGGAAAAACTTTCTTACTTGGGAGATCCATTAACTGCTCGTTTAAATAAAGAACACTTAATGGGCCACTTTAAAAGGTAAGCAATGATGCTCGCTGCCCAAATGATCAAAATAAATAGAAACTATGGGCGATTTCCCCTGCTGCCTGTCATTAAGTTTTACCTTGGTAAAGCACCTAAACTAACCTATGTAATGGACATTTTGCTATCATGGATCTTTGCTTAATTAGATCTACTGGTAGCATTTATTTGGACGAAAACGCTTCTATTACCGAATTGTGTACCTGTAGTCATTATGTGTTTTGAGCTCGGACTTCAGTCCTTGAGAAGTAGGGTTCGCTGGAAACAACTGCTCTTTTATAGGAAGCTGTTAGACCCTCCGGTCAATTCTATGTTTGCTGATCTACTTGATGTAGGCACTGGAATTACTTGCAACATGGTCAATGCTTTTACCAGGAACTGTGAGGAGTTGATTACGGATTTGGATATAACAAATTATATCATATTGCAGAACCCGGGAATTGGCTCTGATATGGAGGGATTGGATTGACACTTGTACATCCCTACAAACATGGACCTTTTTTGCCCACATGGGCCTCTGGACAATTATTTGCTAAAATCCCAGATGTGAGACATAGCAATTATTTAATGAGGTTTAGATGAACCTATTATATACGAAAGACATTCTATGCATCCACAATCAACTGCCAAGAGCATTGTCGTTTTGAAGGTTTTGTAATAACCGGAAGGAAATTGAACATTTAAAACATCTGATTATGTTTTGTCCAGTTTTTATGTCCTTACATATTCCGCATTTTAAAAAGTGTGTGCATAGTTTATCTTTTATTGAAACTGAATCACTTTGGCATCGTATTCTAGTGGGCAAACATGTATCAATGGTTCATTGCTGTTGTTAGACTTCTACATACTTGACCTACCTTAATCTACCTTATGGGCATGGCTTGCACGATGAATGTCTGTGAATGTCTGAATGCTGTATGGCTCTATGCACTGTAAATATACCTCCACGTTGGAATTCCGGAGAATTCTGGAACAGGTAATTCCTCAGAAATACAATGTCAATGCACAAAAGTGGGGTTTTGGGGTTTTTGTATCTCACCTCGAGACAGTGAAGGGTTGCACACCACATTCTTTAACATTCATGTTAAACCCCTCCATGATGTTCAGATTGATCTGAGGGCAATATTAAACTGGCACCCAGATCATATTCTCCTTAGACAGTGATTATCAATCCAGCATCTCTTGCTTTCATTTTTATCTTTGGGCATGTTGAGAAGCAGATGTTAATCAAATGGCTCAGAATGAGACAGGACAAAGCAGAGCTCCTACTGCTCTCAACTACTAGATTTCTGAATAAAGCCACTTGTATCTATCTAGAAATTGTGCTAGCAGGATGTCCCATAATGGCCCAGCGCTATCAGCTCCACCAACTATCATGTGATGCTACTGAAACTGCTCTAGCTCCTATGTTCAGAAGCACATTGTGCTGCCATTGCCCAAGCCATCATCCGCTCCAAAATTGATTACTGTAGTTTGTTATATACGGGCTCCGCTAAACTTATTGGCTGATTGGATCCCACCTTATGTGACTGGATTTCCATTTGAAAGTATTTTGTTTAACACATCATGCGTTCCCAGAGCATTTTGTAGACCAGGGATCTGCAACTTTTGGCTCTCTGGGTGGTTTGGACTACAACTCCGATGATTCCTCACTATTGACTATGCTGAATAAGGCTAATGGGAGTTGTAGTCCAAAACATCTGGAGTGCCCAAGGTTGAAGACCACTGCTTTAGACCATCTGAGGGTTCTGCCTCAAAAGTGAACCTCCTTGGGCTCACAACACATAGGAATCTGCTTGCATCCTGCCTGGAAGTCTGGAAGCCATCTGGTGGACTGATTGGTTTCCAGAGGTTCATGTGACATACTGCCTTCCTTGTTATTGAATGTCCTCTGGGTGTCCAGCCCGGACATCTGCAGCTAAGAGCCAAACGTAGCAATGGGCAACTCCCTGTTTCGGCCTTTTAGAGCATGCAAGAGACTAGTGCCGGAGCCTCAGGTCATGCCAGGACTTCGCTGTGCTCGCCGTTTGCCTGACCCTTGCCTCCAGGCAGGAAGTTGCATGTTGGCTGTATGGATCCTTTGACCCAGTGAATCTCCCTTCTGCCCAGAGCTGCCGTTACCTCAAAGGAGCCTCTTAACTGTCTTTTGGTAATGTTTAGTCCCATTCTAGCTGATTTGAGAACATACACCTGCTCCACCCGACCAACCTTTCCCACCTTCCTCTCACTCACCTATACTCCAGCTCTTAGGCTGCACCTTTCCATCACATCTTCACATGCCTATTTCTTCTATCCTCTATCATGCCCCTTGACTTTGTTATGGGGATTTATCATGTGTATGCTTCATTCCCTCTTCTAGTGAGACCCCAGCACTTTTTGCTGGACTTCTGGGCCTTTTTCTTTCAATCCTGAATGAGTCGAGCCTTTTTCCACTCATTCATTCTTGTGAGCTCTGTATTTTGGAACTCAATTTTTTGTATTCTACCTGTACTATGGAGTCTGTCTGCTCCATAGTTCTTAAACACATCTGTGTTTTTACTACTGCAGCACACAGCTCTTTAGTGTTGCTGGGGACCCGTAGGGTCTGCCTTTAAGATTATTTTTCTATATCCTCAAGTAACTACAGTTCTTACGGATAGAGAGATGTTTAGTATCTCTCCCAAAACTCTATAGTAGGAGAGATTGACACACACCACCTTCAGTGGAGTGCCAAAGGGATATCTAGTATCCCCCTTCTCTCTACTCCTGAAACTATTTAGTCACATAGACAATCTTCTAGTTATGGATAAGGTGTGTTAGATGTAAACCTGTGTGCTTGTCTTCGTCTGTTCTATTTGTGTTGTCTATTCAATAATTTGGTGTAAAACTTGTTTACAGTATTTTTGTAGTTTATTCATATTGTTATTACATATTCATATACCTCCTATAGGTATTCTTCGTGTCCTCTCCTTCCTCCAGAAGCTCACTGTATCCAGAGCTCTGATACTCTCTAGGCTGGACTGCTGCAACAGCCTCTTTCTAAATCTGCCTGCTTCTACTCTCCGCCCTCTGCAACTCATCCAGAACAGGACTGCAAGACTAAGACTTGCCCTTGGCCTCAAGCCCAGGGATTGTATCTCTACAGGACTGAAATCTCTGCAATGGCTCCCAGTGCCTGCGAGGATTAAGTTCAAAACCCTCTGCATTGTCCACAAGGTCTTCTGGGGCATTGGGCCTCAATACCTTCAACTCTCTCTTCCTAAATATCTTCCTTCTTGAGCTCTTCACTCATCCTCCTCCAACTCCCTCAGGGTCAGTCGCTTCTCCAAGAAATGAGTTGGTGGTAGTTCTCTTTTCTGCGGCTGGGGCCTCCCTCTGGAACAGCCTCCCTGCCTCCCTGAAACTTAAGGAGAACCCTCTCTGGTTCCGGAAGCACCTCAAAACCTTCCTCTTTGCTTCTGCTTTCTCTCCTCATCTCCCCTACTGAACTCCTGGCTGAAACTGAAACTGCACTGGTCCCCTGGCTACCCTCTGGTCTCGGGCCCAAACCCCTCCCCCTCCAGTTGCACACCTGCACTGCCTCCCTGGCTTCCCCTGCACTTGTGGACTGTTTTTCTGTATCCCTACAGTCCCCTACTAGCTCTTGACACCTGATGTCTGCACTTACCCTTGCACTTGCCACCAGCTGTCCGCACTTCTTACTTATTGCTTTTATTCATTCTATTTCTTTTCACTGTCTTTGTACTGCACTGCCCCCTCCGCCTTTCCCCCCACACTTTTCCACTTCCCCCTTCTCCTGCATTTGCGCGATCTCAATGTCACCTGGCCTAGTAAGAACGTTGTCTCTGTCTTCCCTCTGTTCCCCCTCCCTTGCCTCGTCGCACCTTGAAACACTTGTCTATAGGCACGTTATAAATGCCATATCATATCATGATATCTCAATCAAACATATTGGTATATTGGCCTCAATATACCAATATGTTTGACTGAGATATGTATTAACAATCTGAATAAACTACAAAAATACTGTAAACAACCAAGTTTTACACCATATTATTGAATAGACAACGCCAATAGAACTGACAAAACCAAGCGCACAGGTTTACATAGAACCCCCAAACCTTACCCAATACTTACCGACTCGTTGGTGGACACCAGTCTCTATGTAACCATGCAGCTACTGACCCCACATAGATAATGAACCAACAACTGAAAAACAGAAATACAGGGGAAGAGCGCACTACCTAATATATCCACCCTCTACCCTAAACCTAATCTCCTAGTTATGGCTGGTGGCAGTGAACGTGTTCTACCAACTATTGTGTCATTTCTATACCGCAGGCTATGTCCATAGACCTGGTAGTGCACAATAGGGTCACCCAAGTACCAACTTGAGCCCTCCCTTCTTTTTCGCTATTACTAGCGTGGCTGTTCTTTGTAAACCCTTCTTCTACCATTCTGGGAGGGGGCGGTCAGTGTGTGTGTCTTGCCCTTGGCAGGAACCCTTGGGTATCCCTGCCTAAGCTTCAGAGTGTCTGGGCAGGCAGGAAGTGAGGGAGGAGTCTTCCATCCCCCTGCCCTTTGTCTGCCAGAGTGCATGAATAGAACCAGCTCCCACAGGACGTCTGGCTGTCCTGATTGGACAGCCATACACCCCTTGATGTAAAATGTTGAGAGAGATTGCAGACGAGTGTGTGCTGGAACTGTATAAAAGACGAGGTGAAGAAGAAGACGACCAGAGATGCCTGCAGGCCTTTTGCAACAACGTGAAGCGACCACTACTGCCCTGACCCCATTTTCTAAGTGGCAGAGGAGCTCCGAAGAGGACGGCTTCTTCCCTTTGGCTGGTGGGAACAACCATACCCAAGACGAAATATGAATTGAGCCACCTCTTGAGGTCCTAGGAGCTTCCAGAGCTGCGGAATCCCAATAATAAGAGACCTGCTGCCATTTTGAGTGCATCCTCGTGGAAAGGGCGAATTCATCCAAATATTAACTGAACGCGTAAGGACCCCCAGAGATCAAATCCATCTCACCCAGGCCCCCTCACCAGAGTGCAGGACTGCAGAAAGCAAAGAAGATTGACCGGACGATCTGTGTCCTTTGTTGGTGCTGCAGAAACGGTGCCAAAACCGCAGAGGGAACCAAGAAGTTGCTGAAAGTCGTGCCACAGGTCCTCCCTCGAGACTACTGCTGAGAGATCCCATCCGTTGTACTGCCTTCCATCTGTCACGCCACTCACCTGGGTGTCGGGGTCATCCTGCCGTTTCGGCGTGCCCCATCCTGGTGGATCTATCCGTGCTTTCGTCTGGAGGGTCCCCGGAATTCTGTGTCCTCTGGTGTTTCTAGGTTTCCTGTTCGCGCTGGACTGCGCATGCGCGGGAGGCCGTGTTTCGCCCTCCACGCATGTGCAGTGCAGAGGGCGCTCGGGCTGAGGCAGACTTGTGGTCCAAGCCTCGCTTTGGGTGTTCCAACATCTGGGAATGGTAAGGCTTGTGTTTCAAGCCTCCCAGGTATTGGTTGCACTTTATAAGGGCCCAGGACAATTAAACAAACCGCGTCTCAACGCGATTTGTTTCCAGATTGTGTCCTCGCCGGTCCTTGAGCTCTGTTCTCCTTTTGGCCTGCTTCCTGTTCCCCTCCTGTCTCAGACCTTTTTCCTAGCTGTCCTGATTTGGACCTTGTGGTCTCCTTGTTTCTTTTTGCTGGGAAGGTGTTCCCCCTTGCTTCCTTAGCTCCTTGTCCCGGGGTGGTTCCCCATTTTCTCTATTCTTTCTGTCGGTTGGCCTTGTCCCTCTGTTTCCCGGGTTCCCTGCCTTTTGTTTTTGCCTGCCTCTTGTCCTGCCTTGGTACTCTGCCTCCTTTTGGACTCATCGGCACAACAGTCTTCATCCTTTGCCTGAAGTCCCACTGTTACCCGGATCCAGTCATCTTCGAAGGAACTTCTAACTACATCAGGAAACGCTTCCCCTGTCAGTGCTCACACTGTCCTGATGTCACGATAATCAGGGGAAAGCGCACCCGTGGTGTTGGGAGCTGGTTCACTACCAACCCGTTTCCCATTCGGGTGGGTGTCGGACTGGTTTCCCACGTTATTTAACCTTCACTGGACCTTCCGGCAGTCTGGCAATATCTCCAAGACCATCGCCCGGAAAAACAGGTATTCAGTGCCCTCGAGACGCTTTCCTTAACACTGTCATCAGACCAAGGAATCCGGAGGTTGGGTCCATAGTTACAACATCGCGGAGCATCCAGCACAAACATTTTCTTCAAACCTAAGGGACTGTGGGGAAAAAGGTATTGTTTAACTGATTACAAGAAATCGCTCCAGAGCATTTAAGTGCACCCAGAGGTGTCCAGGGCCAACCCCTCTTACCTCTTACCTCTGACTCAAGCCGCTGCGTGTGTCCCTTCATCGAGTCCATTTACTGGTCTCCCTTGTTAGTTGTTAACTTGCTGCTTCTATAACACTAGAGACTGGATGAAATCCTCAGGAACTCTTTGTATTCTGCTGCTTGACAAGACTTTGAGCCCTCATTGAACTGCCTTTAGCTAGGGTTGCGTTTTTGAACTTAAAAGACTGGCTGTGCAAAGAAACCCTCTCTAGAACCTTGAGCCAAGGTAATGCTACATTTACTAACCATTTTCCTCCCTTAAAGTGACTTTACTATATGTGTTTGCAGAGTAAATGTATTACTGTATAAAGTGTTAGAATCCGCAGGTGCGCGTAATATCCAATAATACGATAACATTTTCTTTTCCCTTTCTAACGTTGCTACAAATGTAACCGCAGAAAGTGAAAGGGTACTTTGAAGTGTATTCTCAAGTATTCCGAAGTGTTCTAGAGTAAACGTCTAAAGTATTTAAAGTGATTCTGGCGTATATATAAGATATATATAATTTTATTTAAATTATACATGTAAGAGTTTCTTTGGTGTGCATGTCTAACTAAGGTTCAGTGAACTTACCTACAGCTCACATCTTCCTCTTAAGATAAGCCTGACTTACCCACTCTACCAAGGTCCTGAGTTAGTGCAGACTGATACTAAGAGTTGGAGATCTACAAACCAATGGGAAAGCTTACTGAAGTCTTACTAGCAGTAGGACTTTAGTAAAACTTCCCTAACAGATGTCACTCCATCTTTATTAGTACTCACTCTTCTCCTTCATTCACTCATAGGGTTAAGTCAAAATTCAATCTAACTTCTACCTCACCCTTGCCCTCTGTATACTCCTTATCCCCTCCTGTACCTGCACCGCTCAAACCTGCCACTCCTGTTCTCTCAGGATCTCAAACCACATCAATCCCTCTCGTCTACTGCACAATAAATGCTCCCTTCTCCAAACTCATATCACTCTTTTTGGATTGCCAACCTGCTTAGTGTTCACCACTGCTCCATTATGCTATGCTAGTCAAGCAAAGATGTGTCATCTATATCCCATGGAATGCACAATCCTTCTGCAGCATGTCTTCCTATATCACTGACCACTTGATACTATCACCCTCTTGGTACCTCAGAAACCTGCTTATCCCCTCATGGCTCTGCTACACTAGTGGCTCTCCACATGGACACTGCTACCCTCTCCCACTTTTCCCAACCTGTTGGGAAGGGTGGTGAAGTGGGGTTCCTCATCAATAAGGCCCACGCCACTACTTCCAGGAACAGTGTGTCTCCTCTGGTAGGAACTCTCTTGACCTGGGCTTTCTTTCTACTTCACGCTTCTCTGACCTTTCGATTGACCCGCTCCTTTTGATCCCTCCATTGTTTAGCTTACCATCTCAGTCCATCGACCCTCTACTCATCCAATCCTCTCTTCAACGACCAAGATGAAATTATAGCAACTCTCTCTTGCCTCTTACATTAATGACTTGAGGACCAATATCCTGTCTCTCCTCCTAATCATGCCTCCTTCATTGACCGTACTTTTTCTGTCTTTCACTATGCATTTATGATTCTCTTTGACCAATGCTATCCTGCATACACATTCACAGCATCCTCTGCACTCAATCTCATTGTCCAATGCTCCCCTGTTTCCCCTCTCGCTTTCGCTCCATTGGAGCCCTCTACTCATCACAATGAAAGCCAGTCTGAGGGTGGATCTCTTTAAAGATCGGCTTAAACTCAACTTGCCAAAGAAGGAGCTCCCTGTGCGCTTTCTCCATCCTCCCTACCTGAGACCAGCACTCCCTCCAATGCTGGGTAACGTAATTTTGTATATGTGCACAGTACTCCTTTTTAGTTTGATGCTCTTGTCCCAGTAGGAAAATGCTACCTTTGTAAGCCACATGGTCTAATTTTTTGTTTGTTTTCTTTTGTCCGTGGTCTGTGCCCCACTTTGTTCACACGCTCATAAACTGGCTCATCACTGTTCCCATCGTTGTGCTATTGTACATACACCCTTCCAGGGAATCCCACTGCCATCTATTCATGTGTTATTGTAAGTACATTATGTTTGAAATTTACATCCCTGTTCTTCAAATGAATACAAATGCACCTCATCATTTCTTGGGTCTAATCACTGCAGAACTTTGCAGCCCACTTAATAACCAATATTCCTAGACAAGCCCATGATTCCCTGATTCTAAGGAAACTTCAGTGGCTCCCAATTAAGTCCAGATTTTCCTTCAAGCTACTCACACTTGCTACTGTTGCCCTGGTGGGCGAGCTTCTTCGTACTTAAAGCATTGTTCTAATTGGCACACTTTCTATCAGCCTTAGACTGCTAAATTCGACATTAAATCATCTTTGCACCTTTTAAATGAACCAGAGCCCATGGCATATTTTGCTCGCTAATGCTTCCTTTGAGGAAACCTGTTAAAGTCATCTAAGCAAGATTGGCATCCAGACATTGGATACCCCTGTCCCATGCACACCTATATACTGATGATTAAGAACCAGTCAAAATTCAATGTTGTAATAGAGGTTAGCATTCCTTAAAGTGTGACAATATGGTAATTCAGTGAAAAGAAAAGCATACTGAAGACCCCATATTTTTCTTAAATTCTTCTTTATATTACAGCAGTAGATCAACACATTTCGGGAAGGAAATTCCCTTCATTAGGAGCAAAAAGTAACATCTGTCAAACAATGTAGATAATTATTATCTATGAGACTGACCCAAAGAGGTATGTACTGGATCAACTGCTTAGACATGCTATCACCCAGAGGCATGAATGAGGAATTCAGTTTACATTGTTTTATTTTAATTGTACCAGTTAGGTTTTCATTTTAAGAATCATTTTATGCATCACTCTCGACACAAACAAGGCAAATTCCTGCTAGAGACCTACAGACACCTGGAGGGGTTCTGTCCCACTCTTAGGATTCCTCCACCTAGCAGCAAAATGCCATTCTCCACACTGGCAGTGCTTTGTGATGAAACCTCTTACTAGCTACAGGGAGTGGGGAGAGTGGTGGTGGTATGGGGCCATGAAGCTTCACAATGGGAAGACCCAAAGTCAGCTTTCGTGTGGATACCCAGCTATATGGATCTTCAAAGACAGACGGCCCACCACTCTTTCAGTCCTTACTCCAAATCTGACACTCCCAACAAACTGGGTAGTTTGGCTCCCTTATCTACCAGGGACCACCAGGCTGTATCATAGCTTGCAAACTCCCCACCCCCACTCGTCTAGAGGATTGCAGGGTGCTGCCTCTATATAAGGCATTGCAGGGGTCCCTGAAACATCGGTATGTTACTGGAAGATTGCAGTATGCTGGAAGACTTTGGCTCGGATAGTAGTAAATAATTGATTTTGAAAGTAAACTCTCTTAATCTCAACACGTGCATCTCTGAAACTCTACTTTTCCAGCAACTGTGCCTGTGACACAACAACCTGGGCATGCTAGGCCTTTGACAGTATTAGTGTTGAAGATTCGTTTTTAATGAACCTGTATTTTTATTTGTATTTTATTGATTTATAAAGTGCTTCCGCCAAATCAAAACGTGACTAAAAAGAGAGAAACGCTAGGAAGAAAGAAGATAACGTACAAAAGAGCAAATGGAAAGAGGTAGGGAATTCCAATACTTGGGGGCAAGTAAAGCGAAGGAACACAAACAGGACTGTGTACATGGAGCTTTAGGGGCAGACAGGAGTAAGAGAGGCTAACAGCGTAACGCGTGAGTAGGAACCTAGAAAGAGGAAAGAGAAGAAAGATGAGGGGGGGGATAGGCAGTCATGTAGACATTTAAAGACGAGGCAGAGGAAATGGAAAGAGAAGCAGAGATTCAAAGAAGAGCCAAGGTATGGAGAGAAGAGAGGAGAAGATCAAAGTACTGGAACACAGAGAAAAAAGTGAAAGAGCAAGAAGAGCAAGAAGAGCAATAAGAGAAGGGGGAAAAGAGATAGCAGTAGGAGATGGAGAGAAGGAGGGGGTAGAAGAAGGAAGGAATAGAATTTTCATTTTAGAAGAATTAAGCAGTAAATGGTGTGAATGCATCCAAGATTGGATAGGAGACAGTGACTGTTGAGTGAATAGTATCAAAAAAGGAGGAAAAGGTTAAGACTATCTGAGCGGCGTCTGCATAGAAATTACAGCAAAGACCAAAGAAGATGCGGGTATCAGAAAAAAGGATGTGTAAAGGAAGAAAAGAAGAGGACCAATAACTAACTCAATGTTGCAGGGGAAACGTGTCGGAGAACTTCCCTGCCCAAGAGACAGAAACTGTGTGATTGGAGAGGTAGTATTTAAGCCATAAAAGAACAGAAGAAGAAAAAACAGAGTGCAATAGAGGAGAGAAGTAAGATTTGAAAGCAGCTGACAGATTAAACAGACACATGACGGCATGACTGTTTGGCATGACGATCAGTGATTAGAGAGGTAGTGACACAGCGAAGAGCAGTTTCAGTGGAGTGACACAGATGAAACCTAGACTGGAAGGGAGAAAGATGTGCGTGGTGATCAAGATAAGTAGAGACTTGAGCAAATACCGTCCATTCAAAGATTTTAGAAATATAGAGCGGAAGCGAGGTAGGCCAGAATTTAGCAGGGATAGATGGGTCAAGAGAGGGACTTTTAAGAATGGCAAGAACCACAGCGTGTTTAAAGGAGGAAGGGAGACATACAGTGGAAAGTGAGAGATTAAAAAAGGAAGTCAGAACAGGAAAGAGAGAATGGCAGACTTTTGGAATGAGAGCAGATGCAATGGGATCGAGAGGGAATCCCATTGGATGAGCATGAGCAATGTAGCGTGCAGTATCAGAGTCAGTGAGTAGAGAGAAGAATGAGAGAAGGGAATTTAAAGGGGGAGGAGTAACTGAAGAACTCTGGGAAGGAATGGACTCAGTTTAAACCAAAAAAGGAGAGTAAAAAGACCTTCATTGTTGTTAACAGATGCTCCATACAAGTACTGAGCAATTCACTCTGGGATCCTACCACACAAGAGTAAAATAGGCAGTTTTTAAAACCCTGCACCTCTGGCATTTAAATCAGTTACTGGCATTAATGCTCTATCTATATATATTTTTCAATTTTTGACATTGGTGGTGAGCCAGTATTCCTCCATGTGTTTTGACCTACTACTTCATGTATCCCTCCATATTGACAATGGTGGCCATGGCTGATGGAGTTTTAGTCTGTACCAAATTTGGTGTTAACTGAATGAGCCATTTTGGGTTCAACACAAATGAAAATGCAAACTGATCTTTGAGTACAAGCCTTACACATCAGACACCAAAATCTCCCCTCTTCCCTATAAAGAATATATAGCTATGCAAATTTTTGACAAACTTCCTATGCACTTAAAGCTGGACAACCATTCTAGAAATACGAAATTCCATACACACTGGTTACACTTTGGGAAGGAATTGGCTAAATGAAAATTGGTATAATGTTTAGGGGTAGATGTTTATTAATAGAGAATTCATGGCCCCCACCAAATTTTGTTTTGTGTTAACTGATCCTCCTCATGTGTGGTGTTGTCCTGTTAGTGTTCATAAATTGATACAAGTTATATTTGCACATATTAGAGTGGTTTGCTATGTGTTCACTGTTTCTACAGAGTAAAGGTTTTGTTCATGTAGACCAGTCCAGTAGACGCATGAAGAGCGGCACCTTCTCAGCTTCAATGAGATGTTCTGTCTGGCGGAAGAGAGGTCACCAAAGGCTCCTGTAGATTTGAAAACGAAAAGGTAAATAACTGCATTCTGTTATTGCATCCAAGTCATTCAGACATATCTAAAATCTTTGAAGTCATCTCATTTATGTTCATTATTAAATGTAGCAGTGCCTGATGAACCCTCTGTTTTTAAGACTACAACCAAAACCGAACACAGGCCAGCGAATCAGATTCGTAAGAGTCCCAATTTGGGCAGAAGTTGTTGAAGGAGTGACTCAGTGAGACATTTAGGTAAACACTGTCCATCAGCAAACCAATGAGTATTACTGAATACATCAGCTACTAAATTAAACTAAGTGGAAAAAGAACTGGGGAAAGTAAAAGAGAAAGCACATTTGGTAGTCATACTCCAAGCACATTATGTCAATGGCTCCATGTGCTGCTCTTTAATTTTTTACATTTTTTTATTGTGTAAATTAGTTCATTAAAAAACTTTTTTACACATTACATAAGATCACAAGATAGTTAAAATGTACATCAGGCATACTAATCACACTATACAAAACAGGAAAATGATAAAACATAAGTTGAATCATACATATAATTCAATCATTCATACATTAAAATTAAGATTTGTAAAGAGAACAAAACAAAGATAACAGATGCTCTTAGAACAGTTGGAAAGCGCTTAACTGAAGTGATGATGAGATTAATATTTCCTTTTTGTATTTCACTTTCATTTGGTTGACTTTTTTCAGAAACATTGAAATGAAAGGAATAACTGAAATATTTCCTTGAACTTAAAGGCAGATAAAGTTTATTGTTTGATATAACATTTTTACAAAAACGTACTTATATTAAAATCATATATTTTAAAAAAACACAAAAAAGAAGACAACGAAAAGTAATTACTAGGGAGAATGACCTTTATCAATGTATTAAATTCCTTAAAAAACATATGCAAAACATCTCAAGTCGATAACAAATCAATATATTGACCTGAAAAAGCTGAGGGCACATTACAAATATCTGTATAACACCTTCTATAGATCCATTATAAAGCATTTTATTAAACGGAATATCCTGACGTCTACCTTCCACAATTAGCAAGACTAGTTAGTCAAAAACACAACTACAGGGAAAACTAGTATTTCGTAAGATGATTCAAATGAATAGCGCAGTTGCTTACCCAAAGTACAATATTTTAACATAATCAATAGGTGTGTATATATATATTATGTCACTGTGAATCCCTTCTCTTATAATATGTATGTGCCTGTGGGCTTTGCAACAGAAACGCACCGAGTTAAGCTGGTCATGACTTCCCACACCTGCTGAATTTCAAGAGTTTTTTTTGCGTTAAATCTGCACAATTTAACAGCACCTTAACAAAGGTGTTGTCTGTGGATTTCAAGGGTTTTGTTATACTATCGTTTTATTTTTTACGGGCCACTCTACATGTTTCCCCAATATGCTTCTTTTGGACCCACTAGGTGGCCACAGCCTTTGAATGTGGCCTCTTTACATATCTTTTGGGCCCACTTGCCAGGGAAATGCAACCATAAGAGCAATAAGTTGATAACTCTTTTTTTACATAAACTCATCTCTTGTAGGTATTAAACTGCAGAGTTATTGTACATGGGAGTGTACATTTGATTTCACATTTGATTTCACAGGTTGATCTACTGTTTTCTCACAGTTATTGTGATTATGTCTAGACCCTTGGACGTATATGTTCTTACCACCCCATTTAAATTTTAATTGCATTTACTCAGATAGACGGGCTTTTTGACCGCTCCATTTTTTAGAGAATTACATTTTCTGCTAATCATCATTGTGGGTTAAAAATATCACAAACATGTATGTGTGTGTGGTAGCGCACAAAATACAGAACTAAGACTCTTCACCCCATGTGTGAGGTTTTTAATTGCTAAAGTAATTTACTGAAAAATAAAACAAGCATAACCTTATTAACAAACTTTAATACTGGCGAAAGTACATGTAACTGAAAAATAAACATGCATACCCACATTTATATTAGTTTGATGCTCAGTGTGCATCACGTAGGTGGAAGCCCATATATGCACATGACACACACAAGTATGAGATCAAAATGGCTACACCTGCTCTCAATGTCACTTGGTGCCTTCTTCTAGGAGTTTCATATTTCTTTCTGCACTAGGGTAAGCATATTGGAGTTGGCTTGCCTTATAAATTATGCTGCATATTTAACTTAAACCTTACATTAATTTCAAAAACACTTTAAGAAATTCCTTACTCCACACTCTAAACTTCACACTCTAAATTGTAATCTCTAAAATAAATACCATACTATACACATAACTTTATTTCACTACTATACACTATATTATACTACGTCAACCGAAGTATACTATACTTTATTTATACTATATATAATACTAGCAGGTGTACCCATGCTTTGCACTGTAAATCCTACTTCAGTCCTAGTTTGAAGGGTATTTAATTAACTAAACAAATTGTTCTTTGTAGACAATATTGCTATTCTTTCCTGTAGGAGCTAGTGTGAACACATTGGGCCTTATTACGAGTTGCCCGGTAAAACCGGGTTCATTACCGGCATGCCGGAATGAGCGGGTCCGTGCACGTATGAACCCGCTAATAGCGGGTCATTACGAGTGCGCGAGCACGCGTGTTCCCCCATGCCGGTAGTGGCAATACCGCCATGCTGGTAAAGGGCCTCCAAGCCCCCTATACTGGCATCGCGGGGCCCGCCCATTGCGCTACCGCCTCACACTAACCCGTAAATACCGGCACGGTAATACCGGCATGTTATTACCGTGTTCGCAAAAAACGGACCCGGAAATTACATCATCGCGCAGGAACGGGAAATGGGCCGGCGGCCATCTTTAAAAACACAATCCATTGCCATCCTCCATTACTACCACTACACTCGTGTTGTTGAGTGCCAAAACACAACCAGGATGTCAAAGGCCACTGGAAAAAGCACACAAAGGAAGAGGAAGCAGCGCTTTTCAGATGCTGAAATGACAATGCTAGCGGACACCCTACAACAGCATGCTGACATAATCCGAAGCACGGACCTGAAGCATGCGGCCCAAACGCGTAAAAAACAGGTGTGGCAGGAGGTTGCGCAGAGGGTAACAGCAGTGGGGAGCACCCCAAGGAGTGTCCGGGATTGCAGAAAGCGCTGGGACGACCTCCGCCTCCGTGTTCGGAAGATGTGGTGGCACACACTCCCCTGTTAAGCTCACCACATGGGAGGAGATTGCAAGTGGATTCATCGACCCAGAATCCATAGAGGGGATCGGAGAGCAGGAGTTCGGGGCAGCTACTACAACAGAGGAAGGTGAGTGAACCATCACATCCACCAATAACAAAACATGATGTGACACAAGTGAGGTGGGAGTCCGATTAGGCAAGGCAATTCCTTTACCCAAGGCAACATCAACTCACCAACAGAATACTGATTGCCACCCACTGCACCACACGCATGCTGCGTGAAATATGTAAACCCAACAGAGGTGCAACATGACCCATCCATGCCCATGTCCCCCCCACACCTAGACAATCCATTACCACCAGCCATGCAATCATTGCCAACATGTCCCCTCAGTACACCAAATGCCACACAACAGAAATGAAATCATGCCTGAATGTATCAAGATATTACACTGCAACAAATCACAGCTGCCATTTGGCAATCTCACTGATGACCTGCATCTCTTCTATCCCCCAGGCACCGATGAGGAAGGTGGAACCCAGAACAGGGTGGCAAGCACATCCAGTGCACGCAAGGGGACCAGGGCCACCGCAACCCCCTCTGCCAAAAAATTGCCTGCGACCACTCCCAGTGTGCCACGCAAGGCATCATCTCTGCAGGGTGCACCTGCTGCGATAGTGCCAGCTGTACCGGCGGCCACCACGGACGTCGTGTCCACAGAGGTGGTCGAAGATATCGAAGAATCCTTGGGATCGCCCAGCCCAACACCCATTGGCAACCCCTCCCCCCTGCGGAGACAGAGAGCCTGGATGATCCATGTCTCCATGACTCCAACCCAGGAGATTCGGACATCGGCATTTTCGCGGACAACAGTGCCCAGGACGAGGGCCCCACGCAGGTGCCTGCCACCACCCAGCCTTCCACCACCCTGCCATCCACCACTGTGCCTTCCACCACCCTGCCTTCCACCACCCTGCCTTCCACCACCCTGCCTTCCACCACCCCACCAGCCACCGGTACACCTGCGACAGAAACCCCCTTTGAGGTCCATCTGTCAAGGGTGGAGGCCCGCCAAGACGAGATGCTGCAGATTATGCGGCAACAGGTCGTTCCCGGTAATGAGGCCATGAAGGCCATAGCCACGGCCATTGCTGCAAATACAGCTGCCGTGGAGGCGTCCACGTCTGCATTCAGGCAGTGCATGGGGTCACTGACCGAGGCCCTACTAGCCAACATCAGGCAAGTGCAGCAGCCACACCATGGGTCTGACAATTGACACCTCCACCACGTCAACACCTTCCACCTCTGTTCAATCAAGCCCTGTGCGCTTAATGCGCAGGAGCGCACGGCGCATGGCCATGGCACCCCCAGACCCAAAAGTCGCCAAAAAGTGACTTTCTGAAAAATGGAAAAAATGTGAGGAGTAACATTGGTGAAGGCAACACTGTTTGTTGCACACATGGGGACATTTGGGATCTGTGGGGTGGGTGAGGGAGTTTGTTGGGGGATTGTGGGAGGGGGGAGTAGGCAAAGTTTTGCACTTTCATATAATACACAAGTTTTCTGGAGAACAATCCATGGCTGGACATTGTTATTTTTGGTGTGAATCCATTTAATGTGTTACGGTGTTCAGTGTCCAAATTACAACATTCCCTTTGTGCATGTTCACATTGGCCCAGTGTCTGACTGACAAAAGTCATTCATGGTCCCTGTGTCTTAAAAGTATTCGTCAATTAGTGCTTGGCGTACAGCATGGCCGTCCCGTGCATCACGTACTGGCAGGGGGGCTCCTTCGCCTCCGTCTCCATCTCCTTCATCCTCACCCGGGCCATGCATGTCAATGTCAGGTGGCAGTGGTACATTTCTTCGGACGCACATGTTGTACAGCATGACACAGGCCATGGTGATCTTTGCCACCTTCTCAGGCCTATATAGGAGTGCCCCACCAGACCTGCTTAGGCAGCGGAACCTCGCCTTCAACAGGCCAAAGGTCTGCTCAATCACAACACAGGTACGAGTGTGCACACGATTGTACTCCTCTTCATGGCTGTTCTGCGGGTTCCACACGGGGGTAAGTAGCTACGGCCTCAAGGGATATCCTCCATCACCTGCAAGCAGATACAAATAGGTGTGTGTCACTCTGAACTGACACCTTCAGGGAGCACGGTCATGGCAGCAGCTATTAGGTGTGAGCATGCACATGTCCCTGTACGTGCACCAAATAGTCACCTATATGGAATGTATACTGTAAAGAGGTGTGGAACACTGGATGGGGTTGAATAGATGATGCAGGGTGTAATCATGCATGCTGAGGCAGATGTGCTGTGGCAGTGCGGCAATGTTTAGCCTCCAATTCATGCTGTATACTCTTTACTATGCATGGTCACACTGGCCGCATTGGCACAGTTGCCATCCTATTCAGTCATGCATTGCTTGCCATCACCATGGTGCCCCGGTTGTGCCTCTTACTTGTTGTCATCCATTTGCATTATTTGTGATATGTGGCCCAGTGATGTGTCATTTTCAGTTTGGCTGTGTCAGGTGAGGAGTGTTTAGCTCTGCATTCATTCTCCACTCACTGGCTATTGCCACCCAGGTGTACTTTTAACCCCCCCTTTCCCACCCAGGTAAACTATCCCCCCCCCTTTCCCACCCAGGTTTACTATCCCCCCCCTTCTGCATCCGCACACATGAGTACCCCACAGCATGGCCATGGGCCTGTTGTGCAACTCACCGAGCAGCCAGGCACGTGTCCAGCATGTCGCTCCATGTGACGGGGTAGTGTGGAGTTGCGCAGTACCATGGCATCATGTGTGGATCCAGGAAATCGGGCGCAGCAATGGGTGATGATCTTGCTGGAGTCACATACCATTTGCACATTGATGGAGTGGTATTGCTTGCGATTGCGGTACACCGCCTCTATGGCATGGGGGACTACCAATTCCACATGGGTGCAGTCGATGGCACCCACACAATTGGGCATGCCTGCCAGTGCATGGAAGCCTACTTTGGTTTCGGCTATCTCCTGGCCAGTCCGTGGTAGGGATATGTGGGTGCTTGGTTCAGCATGCGTGAGAATAGTGGTTGTGAAATGCCATGCAGCTGGCCCACTGTGTGTTGGTAGGTGCCTGTGGCCAGGAAGTGTAGCACAGACACCACCTTCAGTAGTGGGGGGATGGCAGTGCGTATTTGTATGTGGCTGGCAATGTCGTTCTGTATCATGTCCACTATGGTGGTGATGGTGTCACGGTCCAACCGGTACAGGGTGTGGATCTGCTCAGGGATTAGGTTGAATGGGCTGGGTCTGGTGCGAGGGATTGGTGGCTTCCTACGAGGCGCTGGTGGCTGCGCTGGTGGTAATTGCTGGGCCTGTCTCACCCTCCTTCTCCTCCTGCGTCTCCTCTGTGCTGCCTGTTCTTGCTGCTGTAGTTGTTGCTGTTGCTGTTGTTGCTGTAGTTGTAGCAGTATAGGCATGTCCTCATGCGCCATTATTGCAAATGCTAGTGGTAGCATTTTGGTGTAGGAAGGGGTGTGGTGCGTATGTGTGCTCCTTTTGTACTGGGCCACTCTGCATTGCCTACACCTGTGGGGGGGGGGGTTGTGGTGTGTGGGTGTGCTTAGTTCATACTGGCGCAGCCTCCTTTGACTCCACCTGTGGGGATTGTGTGCACCTGTGGCAGCTGCCTTGTATCTTGGTTGCTGTTTGCGGGTGGTCCGCGATACCTGGTTTTCCGGCATCATGCAGCCCGTTGTTACCGTGTTCGTGATGCCGGTATTTGCATGTTTGCGTGGGTTGTGATTGCCCCCTATTACCGGCATGCCGGTATTTGCGACCTGAAGAGGCACGTGTACGCACCTATGCCGCTATTAGCGGCACTGTGAATAACGGTGCCGTTAATACCGGGTTTGCGGGTCATAATGCTACGGAACGTTAAATGATGCTGGTATTTACATACCGGCATCATTTTTCCCTTACTGGCATAACTCGTAATGAGGCCCATTGTCTTTGTTTCCAACTCTGGAGCAAGCCACATAAAGCTGACCATGAGAAAAGCATGAATTCCGTAAATCGGTTCCAGGTACTTTGAGTTGGAGGGTGGAGGTTGCGCAGCAACATTATTGGTGTCCCGATCTACAGCCAAGGCAGCAGCGACTTCAACATAAGTGCCGCATTTGTAGGGCTGAAGCGTGTAAGCTTGAAGTGCCATACCCGTACGTGTATCGCTGAAGCATGTAAGCTTCGTACTGTTGAGATGACATCCATTCATCAACTTCCGTGGGAAATTATGTTTCTGTAATTGTCATGAGGGATTTGACACAATGTCATGACAATGGCCCTCATTACGACCCTGGCGGAAAGGGGTTTACGCCGGCGTAAAGCATGGCGTACCTTTCCGCCTGACTACGAGTTCCCGTAGCGCCATGGTGCTTTTTTCGCCTGCTTTTTCCAGGCGGAAAAATCCATGGCGCTACGGGACTTGTTGTTAATTACGCCACCGTAATTTACGGTGGCGTAATTAACGCCTTCCCCACTCCCATTATACCCTATGGGGCAAAAATGGGAATGGGGAAGGGTAAATGGGGATTGGGGACTTACCGCCCCGCCAAGGTCGGAATGGGGCGGTAAGTCCGCCAACCACCATGGTGGAGTTGGCAGCTTAGCGCCATGGACCATGGTGCAAATTGCACCATGGTTCTCCGCCAGGGTCGTAATGAGGGCCAATGTCATTGCAGACACCATTGAAGAGACATGCACCGTTTCCTGTCACCCGCATGACTACAAAAGCACTGTATTGTGTCACCTGCACAACTTCAAAAGTGAGTGCTGCTAATGTCAGCTATAATGCTGGTAGTGTGGAAAGTTTAGGCACAATGAACTGCTGAACTTGTCATGAACTGTTGAACTTTAGGAACAATGAACGTAGAACTACGGCAGAACTACGGGGCGAAGATCCATATGGCAGGGGTAAGCATTGCAGACTGCCTAAAAAATGAATAAATCTGAAAAAGGTATATTTTATTCTTGTTACATTGTCTTCTCCATGGAACCAATCCACATGGCAAATTCCAGGTTTTTAGCATGTTGGGCAGTATGCTGAACATTTGGAACAGACACACACACATATCTAAGCATTGCAGACCGTTTAAAAAATGAATACATCCGAAAAAGGTATATTTTATGCTTGGTACATTGTCTACAACATGGAACCTACCCACATTCCAGATTTCAGGTTTGTAACATGTTGAGAAGTATGCAGACCGCTTACCAAAAATGCTTTAAGAACCAACCCAAATGCCAAATTTCAGGTTTGTAGCATGTTGGGAAGTATACTGAACATTTCGAACAGACACACACACATATCCACACATTTCCCTTTTATACATAGAGAGAGATTAATTGTCAGGCTGTTCACCCTCACCACCCTTCTCCTCACCTGTGGCTTCCTCTTGCTTGTCCTTGGAGTGTTTGGAGGATCTTCGGGGAGTTCTGGTATCTTCCTTTGTAGACTTGTCTCTGGACCTCCTGTCATGCAAGTAGGGTCTGGCTCCCTCTGAGGCCACCTCGACAGGAAGTGGGACCTGTCTTGGGTGGCCCCGAGGAGCCAAAGCCCCGCGACAGGGAAAAGACCGATGGACGGTAAAAAACCCTGTGTAGTCTTCCTGAGATGGTATTGAATATGAGACTCTCCAATAACGGATATGGTAGTGAGTGATCCGGTGTGAACCCAAGAAACAAGTGGATCAAGTAAGTTTGTTCTGTCCACCAAAATGAAGATGGCTTGAGGAAAAGAAGGCAGGATCCGATCCGTGGAGACTTGGCCGGATACAAGGTAGCAGCAACGAGAAGCAATGCGGGAGGAAAGAGAAGAGGGAAAGAGCCCGGAACGGGGACACGGACCGAGCAGAGAGGGAAAGGTAGGAAAAGAGGGAGAAGCAGTTAAAGTCCCTACTTACCAGAAACGGTTGGATCCACGAAAGGCACAGGGAGGAACACGTAGATACGCGAGGATGGCGGCGGACCGCTAGTACGAGTGGCAAGATGCCGAAAGGAAAGGGAAAGACTGAAAAGGCGTAACGGACAAGTGCTGTGAAAGGACAAAGGGAGTAGGGAAAGGCAGAGTTAAACGGAGGTAAGGCAAGCGGGTAGGAGTACACACTACGGGGGGTACTGAAGGAGCTAAACAGAGAATTTAGCTGAGCGCTGGTATCACGAGGAGTGATAACACAGATACAACGCGCCGGGAGGTGGGCGGGGCTTGCTTAAATAACAAAGGCAGCCATGTTGGATGAGGACTGGACTGCTAAGTGAAGGTTCTCCGCAGCGAAAACTTCCACTTCTGCCATAGCTTCCAGGGATGGATCCTGACAGTATAACCCTTCTCCCTCCGAAAGCCCCCTGGTTTTCCCGGGTATCTTTGGTGAAACTCTCTCAGTAACCTTGGAGCATGCAGGTGGTGTCTGGGTTCCCAGGTTCTTTCTTCAGTGGAGAAACCCTTCCAATGGACAAGATATTGGAGACTGCCTTGATAATACAGAGAATCCACTAAGTATTCCACTTCATACACTTGTGGTTCTACTGTGGTCAGAGTCTTGGTTTTCCGAAACTTTCGTGAGAAAGGATCCACCTTATATTCTTCAAGCAGTGATGTGTGGAAAACAGGGTGTACTCTCTGGAGGTTCTTAGGCAGGCGGATTTCGTATGCCACTGGGTTTATTTGTTTCACTATAGGATAAGGACCCAGATATCGTGGAGCAAACTTGCCGGTGTGTATCCACTTGGGTAGATACCTCGTGGATAACCAGACCCTTTGTTCGGACTTCCAATCTGGGCTGGGTCTTCTGCTTCTGTCGGCCCACTTCTTTTGTGCTAGTTGGCTGTCCTCTAATGCTTCTCTTGCCAATTTATGTACCTTCTTTAGTTCTGATAACCGGTCATCTATGGCAGGAGATTTGGTGGGTTGCATTCCGGACCAAGGCATCTGCTCAGGATGGTAACCATAAGTGCAATAGAAAGGACTCATCTTAGTCGAGGTGTCGTAGTATTTGTTATAGGCGAACCCGGCCTGCGCGAGGTAGGAAGACCAGCTCTCCTGTCTGTTGCTGCAAAAACATCTTAAGTACTGCTCAAATCCGGCATTAAGTCTCTCTGTCTGACCGTTGCTGTGTGGGTGAAAGCCGGACGACAGTGCTCTGTGAATCCCCAACTGTTGACACAACGATGTCCAGAACCTGGAGGTAAATTGGGTACCTCTATCCGAGACTATGGTTCGAGGCAGGCCATGCAAGCGTACTATATCCCGGAGGAAGACTAAAGCCGTCTTTGGAGCTGACGGAAGACCTTCCAATGCTGAGAAGTGAGCCAGCTTACTGTGTGAATCAATAGTTACCATGATTGCGGTCATTCCTTCTGATTTTGGTAGATCGACAATAAAATCCGTAGACACGTGTTCCCAAGGCTGGGTGGGTAGGGTAGGTTGTTGCAGTTTGCCCAAAGGTTTGCCTGTTTGGTATTTGTTGGTAGCACAAATCGGGCAGGTCGAAACGTATCTCTCTACATCCTTGTGGAGTTCTGGCCACCAAAACCTTTGGATTATGAGATCCTGGGTCTTCTTGATACCGGGGTGTCCAGCGAGGGGGGTATCATGACACCAGGAGAGGATCTGTTCCTGAAGTCCTTTAGACGGGAGAAACAACCCAGTACCGTGGTAGTACAAACCATCATCGGCCAGATTGACAGTGGTTGGAATGGTTGATAGCGAACCGTATTGGGAGGTAAGTTCTTACAAAAAGAGAGAGACACCTGCCGTGATCTTATGGTTGGGAAACAAGAGATCGTGATCTTGATTATGGTTGGTTTCTTCTCCTGGACATCTGGAGAGGGCATCTGCCATCTTGTTCTCGGACCCTGGTAAATAGGTGATGTTAAAGTCATATTGAGAGAAGAAATATGCCCATCTAGCATGTCGGGCGTTGGTACACTCCATCTGCTGTAACACTCTGAGGTTACAATGATCAGTTCGTACTTGAAATGGGTGTGCTGCTCCTTGTAACAAGTGCCTCCACTCTTGGCATGCCAGTTTGATGGCCAGTAGTTCTCTTTCTAAAACAGAGTAATTTTGTTCGCTTTTGGTCAGGGTTTTGGAATAATACACTACTGGATGCGTGAGACCGTCTTCTGCCTCTTACAATAGAATGGCTCCCACTGCTCCCCCCGAGGCATCAGTTTCCATTATAAATGGTCTTGTTTTATCTGGTTGCAATAGTATGGGAGCGGAGGTAAACAGCTCCTTGAGCTGTATGAAGGCTCTTTTCTGTTCTGGTCCAAAGGCGTACTGAACCCCCTTTTTAAGGAGACCTGTAATGGGTAACATCAAGTTAGAAAAGTTGGGGATAAATTGGCGATAGAAATTTGCCAAACCTAGGAAAGACTGGATCTCTTTGGCACTTCTTGGCTTCTTCCAGTCCAGGATAGCCTTTATCTTTCCGGGTTCCATCTTGATCCCTTCCTTCGAGAGGACATAACCTAGATAAGAGACGGAGGTCACTTCAAACTGGCACTTTTCTGGTTTGACCAGGAGGTGATTTGCTCAGAGTCGATGTAACACTCTTTTGACTTGTTCACGATGGTCCAGCAGTTCTTGAGAATATATCAATATGTCGTCTAGATAAACGACCACCGAGACAAACAACATGTCGGAGAAAATCTTGTCGATAAACCTCTGAAAGACCGCAGGGGCATTTACCAGGCCGAAGGGCATAACCCTGTATTCATACAATCCGAATGGGGTCCGAAATGCGGTCTTCCACTCGTCACCTCTCCTCACTCTGAGGAGATGGTAGGCTCCTCTAAGGTCCAATTTGGTGAAGTAAGAAGCCCCTCTCACAGCTTCTAGGATGTCCCTTATGAGTGGCATAGGGTAGCGATCGCGGATTGTGATCCGATTTAACCCTCTGTAGTCTATGCAGGGACGTAGTTCGGTGGTGTCCTTTTTAGGAATGAAAAACAGTGAAGCCCCCCCTGAAGACCTTGATTCCTGTACTAGACCGTTCTGCAGGTTGTCATCCAGATATTTTCTTAAGGCCTGTCTTTCGGAAAGAGATAGGGGAAACATCCTGCCAAATGGGACAACAGACTCTGGGGTCAGTTCTATGGCACAATCCTGGCCGATGAGGAGGTAAGAGTTTGGGTGGAGTGTCTTCGAAGACCTCAGCATATTCTTGGTACTGACGGGGAACCGATAAAACCACCTTGAGTAGAGGGGTTCCCTTGTCCTTGTCCTTTCTTTTGACTCGAAGGGCAGATTGACAATGCTGTTCACAGTAGGAAGAATCAAAACGCACCCAGTTGGTAGTCCAGTTTATTTGCGGATTGTGTCTTCTTAGCCAGGGTATTCCTATCACCAAGGGAAAGTGGGCTGCTCTAATGAGATCGAATACCAGCAGTTCCTGATGCTCTCCCAAATCCAGACGTAAGGGTATCGTCTCGGATTGGATTCGGCCTGAGGACAGGGGGGTACCATCCACTCCTTCTACCGGAATGGGCCTATCCTTCTGCCTAAAGGGGATCTGTTGTTCTCGAGCCCATCCTTCGTCCATAAAGTTCCCTGCGGCACCGCAGTCCAGCATGGCTAAGACCTCCACACATGAAGTTTTGGTTGTCCAGAGTTTGACTCGAAATACCATCAGGCTGTTATCCTCTCTTAATTCTGTTGGTCCGAGGTTGGTTGCAAGGACTGTATCTTATCCCCCCGAGACCTCCCTTGCAAAGGACCGAGGGTGGAAGTTTTCCTTCCTTCTTGGAGGAACTTCCGGACAATCTCTGAGGAGGTGCTTTGAAGAGCCGCAATACATACAGAGGCCTGAATCCCTGCGTCTTTTTTTGCGTTCTGCAGGCGTGAGGGGGCCTCGGGTTGCCCCTATCTGCATAGGTTCCTCTCGGGTGGACGGTTCCCTCGAAGGGTGAGGAGCCGGGCTGGATGAGGGCTGGCTAAGACGAGGTCTTCTCCTTTCCTGGCGGCGTTCGTTGAGACGATACTCTAATTGGAGAGTGAGTGACATGAGATCTTGAAAGGACAGAGGTCGAGCTACTCGGGCTAACTCATCCTTCAACTCATCCTTAAGTCCCCTCCGAAAGATCGTCTGTTTGGCAGATTCTGGCCAATCTGTTTTCGCCACCAGTCTCAGGAAGCGAGATATGTAGGTCTGTACATCCGTGTTTCCTTGTTCTACATCTAGTATTGCTTCAAAAGAGGTGTACAGAACCTCAGGACGATCGAATCTGGCCTTGAAAAGGTCCACAAATGAGTCATAATTAGCCAATGCAGGATCATTTATTGTTACCAACGGGGTGGCCCAGGCCAAGGCATTTCCAGTGAGATTAGCTATGAGGAACCCCACTTTAGCTCTGGCGGTTTCAAAGGCGTGGGGACGAAAGGCGAAATATACGTGGCAGGCGTCTAAGTACTCCTTTAGACCGCCTGGATAGCCATCATATTTACCGAAGGATAAAGGCATGGGTGGTAGGTCTCCTTGGTCGTCCCTATGTAGGACTACTTGTTGGCGTAGGGCGGCATTTTCGGTTTTCAGGGATTGGACTTCTAGGGTTAGCCCCTGCAATGCTGCCACCATCTCTTGATACTGTTCAAGGGAAGCCATGATTCTGTCTTGGCGTTGTATTCTGTCAGGCTGTTCACCCTCACCACCCTTCTCCTCACCTGTGGCTTCCTCTTGCTTGTCCTTGGAGTGTTTAGAGGATCTTCGGGGAGTTCTGGTATCTTCCTTTGTAGACTTGTCTCTGGACCTCCTGTCATGCAAGTAGGGTCTGGCTCCCTCGGAGGCCACCTCGACAGGAAGTGGGGCCTGTCTTGGGGGGCCCCGAGGAGCCAAAGCCCCGCGACAGGGAAAAGACTGATGGACGGTAAAAAACCCTGTGTAGTCTTCCTGAGATGGTATTGAATATGAGACTCTCCAATAACGGATGTGGTAGTGAGTGATCCGGTGTGAACCCAAGAAACAAGTGGATCAAGTAAGTTTGTTCTGTCCACCAAAATGAAGATGGCTTGAGGAAAAGAAGGCAGGATCCGATCCGTGGAGACTTGGCCGGATACAAGGTAGCAGCAACGAGAAGCAATGCAGGAGGAAAGAGAAGAGGGAAAGAGCCCGGAACGGGGACACGGACTGAGCAGAGAGGGAAAGGTAGAAAAAGAGGGAGAAGCAGTTAAAGTCCCTACTTACCAGAAACGGTTGGATCCACGAAAGGCACAGGGAGGAACACGTAGATACGCGAGGATGGCGGCGGACTGCTAGTACGAGTGGCAAGATGCCGAAAGCAAAGGGTAAGACTGAAAAGGCGTAACGGACAAGTGCCGTGAAAGGACAAAGGGAGTAGGGAAAGGCAGAGTTAAACAGAGGTAAGGCAAGCGGGTAGGAGTACACACTACGGGGGGCACTGAAGGAGCTAAACGGAGAATTTAGCTGAGGGCTGGTATCACGAGGAGTAATAACACAGATACAACACGCTGGGAGGTGGGCGGGGCTTGCTTAAATAACAAAGGCAGCCATGTTGGATGAGGACTGGACTGCTAAGTGAAGGTTCTCCGCAGCGAAAACGTCCACTTCTGCCATAGCTTCCAGGGATGGATCCTGACATTAATTAATAAACCTGTTTCATTTTCTCAGATGGAAAGTGGCAGGTGCTGAGCTGGGATACTCCAATCCTATGGGGAAATCATTTCAGCAGAGGAGGTTTGCATGGATGCCTGAACTGTACCTGAGGACACAACAGCCTGCAGTTACCCTCCAGGAATGAGCAGGTGAAAGAGAAACCCATGGCAACATACCATTCAGATCAGCATGTGTAAAATAATGAAAAATGTGCATTAAAGGTTGTAGGCAATCCCGTCTGAGCTGACCACATGGAGCTCATGATGGTCCAGTTTGAGGACAAACTACATCAGGTCTTTCAGGGGTGCCATTAATGTATATTTCCCTTGGAGCATTTGTTATTTTACATTTTTTTAAGATTGCTCATTTGTAACTGGACATTATTTTTTTACTTTGGCTTTCAGTTTTGTGTTGCTGTCAGGTTACTGCTTTTATTTTGTCTTTTGTAATCAAATATTGTCTCCTTGATGAGACATTTGTCATGTGATATTAAGTGGGTTGGCTCAATGGCGCCGGGCCTAAGTAACATGGGCTGTGGAAGTGACTGCTTCGTAAATAGCTCTTAAAGGATGATATTCTATTTTAATGGTGAGTTACATTTTCCATTTCTACACAATGTCCAAAAAGAGTGTAGTGTTAATTCAAAAAGTCAATTAATTATTTGAAATAAAATTGAAGCAAAAATATAGAACATAGCTGTTCTAAGAAGAAGAGAACACAAGAGTCTTGAAGTCTGTGCACCCATTCCATTGTTGCTTTTGATCTACTTGTACCTGCATACTTGTTGCAGCCCCTGCACCATGAGGTGAGGCTTTCCCAATTCATGCATCCATTCCAATATTGCATTTTACCTGCTTGTACCTGCATACCTGATGTAGCCCCCGTACCATGAGGTGAGGCTTTCCCAATGCATGCACCCATTCCAATGTTGCATTTTACCTGCTTGTACCTGCATACTTGATGTAGCCCCCTGAACCATGAGGTGAGTTTTCGCCAGTCTGTATATACTTACCTACTCTGCCTGTAACCAATATGCGTATTCATGCAGGTCTGTAATGTACTATGCACTTCCTGTAACTAGCGCCTAGGTGCCTCTGGGTTTAGTGCGCTGAAATAAATGAAAATAAAATAAAATTAAAAAAACATACACCCAACCTCTGGCACTTAGTATGGCCATTATGAGGATGTCATTCTCTAATTGTTTCCGTGGATGAATTACCCACTTCCTAGAAAGTAAATGTGCTACCTCATATTTATGTTTATGTTTTTCAGGAAAGGAATTACTAACTCGCTCATTTGGGTTAAATAGGTGTTAAATCTGACTATCGTCTCCGTCCATATTCTGCACTCTCCACTGCAGAGGGCTGCAGACCAAAGTAACACTAGTGGATGATTGTGCCATCCTCTGTATCATCATCTGAGTCAGAAGCAGCAGGAACATGTTCAAAGTCTCTCAGAAGTTTATCTTTAGCATGGTTAGGATTTTTGTCTCACATACCTTTACTTCTGGTGTTAATCATTATCTCCGATACACCCAAAACATGTTTAGAGAGAGTCACTAATGGCAGGACACAATAGATATTAGATTGGCAACCTGCTTTATTTTGCTACGCTAATAAAGTAAAGTTTTGTCATCTATATTCAAGATACTGCCGTGAGCTGTGTCTGGACTACAAACATGGCTATGCCTTTCCAAACTGGGTTCTGTGCTTTCGATTGAATTTGGGAAGCTCATGTCCTAGAGAGGAAGACAGTCTTGAAATGGTGCTGCTGTCTTCACTGGTGAAGGATGGAAACATTGGAAGGGTAGTGTTTTCCACTGTTTAGGGAGTGTGTGACAGTGGTGCGGTAGTGGTGCCACTAGAACTGCATTGTGTGAAGGTTGAAGAGGGTTTTTTACAGTCTGCTTCCTGGGAAGTTGGAAGTGAGACCTCTCTCCCTCTCATGTGCCAACATTTGATCCAGTATCCATGTATTTTCCTGTATCACCCACCGATGGAGGTAGAAAAAGGGCCTGTGGAGATATGTAGCCTGGTTTTTAAAATATAGCACAGATTAAATCCTCAGAGCCAGCTATCTGTGTTGGCCCTGACTTTTGTTTCCAAGCGCCAAGTGATATATGTCAGTGGCCAGACGTAAAGCTTCAACATTCTCTTCTCCTCTAATTTCCAACCCCATTGACACAATCTGCTAGATCCTGGATGAGACAATGCATTCCAAAACATTGACATTGAATACTGTTAATATAGTAACGGTTGTTGCCCAGCCTTTGTGCAGTACTTTACAGAAAGCCTAATGTGCAGTGATTTACATGTAGTCTGTTGCCTCTTCACTTGTCTATGGTCACATGAATGGTTTACCAGCCGGACTCCATCAGTGCCTTTTTGATTGTATCTAAAGATGTCCGGTGAAGATAAGGTACTGCAACTGTGGAAAAAGTTGGTGGCTTTGTATCTGATATTTTGGACAAACGACTTCAATAAATTACTGTGATCCTTCGATGGCCACCAAAAAATATGTCAGAAATAAACAGACCCAAATAGCATGCAATCCAAATTCCCAAAGTTTCGCAAAAGAAGGTATTATCTCACCACCAAATTGCACAATTGAGGGTAATCTCAATTCCCTAATTCTTATTAGTTCCGGGGTGATATGCTCCAAGCACCGCCAAGCTCTAAAATTATGAGCCTGCATTATATAATAATAAACATCTCTGCACTGCCTAAAACCAACTACGTTTAAAAGAGGAATTACATATTTCTGAAGCAGATGTTCATACCAGGGACAGGAAAACAGAACAGGCCTTATTTGTTTTCAGAGTGATTTTGTCTCTTGACAGCTTATTTCCCTCTGTTGTATGCAATACATCCTATTTACTGCAAAAGGCAATTGAATGAACTATAATTTTGTAATTATTCCTTTAAACATATTCTGATGTCCTTGTTGATTTTATGATCCTGTCTCACATCCTATGTCTAACCATTGCCTTTCTCTCTTTATTCCACACACCACCTCCTTGGACCTGTATTGCATTGCCCACTTTCTCCACCACCACCATTCTCTCTGCGAAGCATGACTCCCCCTTCATACTCTTCATTGGCAGATTGGGTCCCTGGCTCTAAATCTACAACAAATCCATTCATCATATCTTTCTCTGACCAACTCCCCCTTCCTCTGTATCCACTCTTCCACTTTGGTAAGGTCTGTATGTTTGTATCAACCTTCCCATTCAGCCTGGGCACAAATGCAAATTGGATTTGCGTCCCTTGAGCACCTTAAATAGTGACTTCCCTGTCGTTGCATGAGGTGCCAATCTATACTGGAATACCCTCCCAATCATGGCCCTGATCCAATCACCATTTGTGCTTATTGCAATCCTAATAACTTTCATCAATGTACCATTAAATCGTTCAACACATTCATTACTCTCACCCCTTGAATTCTAGAATGTCCCATAAAATCTTTGAATTCATTTGAAATAATCTGCGGTCCATTATCTGACACCACCTTTTTTAGGAAGCCTTCCCTCCAGAACAATGGCTCTAGAAAAGTGATAACACTACCAGCTGAGATATCTTTCAACACACACACACACACACCTCCGGCCACCTTGATAGTTAATCCATCACCATCAAGACATAAGCTTGTTTTATTTCTTTAAAGTTGAATAGACCCATTATATCCAGCCCAATCTCATTCAATGGGACTTGTGGTTGTGTGGGTAAAATCATGCAGGGTGTTCTTGTCTTCAAGACCGTATCACCTTTAGCACATTTCATGCAACCAATGATCACCCTTTCTATCATCCTGCCCATGGTAGGCCACCAGGTTTCTGCATACATGAGTGCCTTGGTCTTCCCCATTCCCAAATGACCATGATGATCAAAGAGTACCACATCTTCTCTCATCCTCTCTGGAAATACTGGTCTATGTCCCCTAATCAGGTATACATCTTGTATGGTTAGTTAATTTTTAACACTCATATTATTCCACCGTCCCACATAGGCCAACCTTTCTCAACATATCATTTTATTTCCATATAACCTTCATCCTGATTGCAAGCCTCACCCCACTTGTCTTTCTAAATCCCCTGTTGTACCCAAAATATTTCTTTCACATCCTCCTATAGTTGATCACTGTTTTTCCACCTCTCTGCCCCTGGAATGGGTTTCCTTGATAATTCATCCACCACTATGTTCCTTCTCCCACTGATGTGTTTGTTAAAACCTAGCAACGCAGCCAGCTGTCCTTTCTTTTTGGTTCAGGTGTCTTCTGTATGGTCTCTACCGTACTATGTTTCAGTTTAATTTCCTCCTGCAATATGTCATGCCTTAAGTATTCTACCACAGATTGCCTGAACTTACATTTCTCCATTGCAATTCTTAGTCCTTCTCTTCCTAATATCCCAAGCACTTTCATCAATCGCTGATTAGGTTCGGCCGCAGCCCAAACTAGTACATCATCCTGATAGTACTTGGCCCTCTTCACTACCCCCAACATTTTGTGACGCTTTTCAATGGTTATTCTCAGCACTACAAGAGGGGCAAAAGAAGGGCAACAAAACAGAAAGCAAAGCAGATGGTCAGCAAATGCAGCTTACAGTCTAACTGGCTTGGGGCCTAAGGCTTGGGGATTGCTCTGAGCATCTGGATAGCTACAGCTGCAGAGTCACCATAGCCAGGCAGAACAAGATGGAACCACCAGAGTACTGGGAGAAGCCTCTCTGCAGTGACGTGTATGATCCTTCACTAGCGTCTTCACTCTGCTCTGCACCACACCACACTTTCTGCGGTGAGGTGAGGGGAATTGGGGGTGTTCAAAAAAATAAATGTGACTGAATCAGCTCTCCTCCCCACGTTAGAGCACATGGAATAAGGCGGTCGCTGTAGGCAGGATGACACACTCTGGCTCACATTTTTAACACAATAAACAGTTCCAAAACATGGATCGAGGCCCGTCTAGCCCTTCCATGTATAAGTCTCTCTTTCCAGACTTTCAAATAATGTCTCAATAAAAAGGTTCATGTCGGTCCCCCTCTGTCGGGATCAGACCTCTTCAAAACACAGTTCACGTGGGTTCCCATCTGTTGGGTTTAGCCCTTTCACAACAAAGTTCACATAGGTCCCCCCCGTCAGGCTCAGACCTCTTAAGAACACAGTTCAACAAAACTTGCAAGGGGGTTCCCTTCCCCAAGCATTATTTTTATTTAATGTGTTTTATTAACTTTTTCCAATTTACAGCCTTGGCACATGACCATATAACGTACTATTACACATCTGAGATTTGTCCCAAGGCTCCACATCCCACCCCTCACAATCCACCCTCCAGCCTGCCGCTCGCAATTGCTTAGCATTGTATGTTCAGACACTATCACCATATATCACAGTTAACGGCCAAGCTCCCCATTGCCGAGAGTCTCTATTCTGGTATATCCATCTCAGGATGTGCCTGCTTGACCCCAAACAAATCTTGGAGCAACATTTTCCATGAATCAATGTGTTTCCTTCTCCCTGGTCCTGGCACACAGCCTCTTGCCTCACGGAAGTCTCTGCCAGTGACCATTTCTGCATGTCTCCCCACCACTGTCTTGCATCCAGACCTTTGTGTGCTTTGCACCCCATTGCTATCCTTCGTTTAACCAATATATACCACAGATCTTTTAATTTGCTCACTTGCCTCCTTTTCTTAGGTCTCAGGAAGATGCCCAGCAACCAAGCTGTGGGGAATTGTACATTTAATACTATCTTAGCTTTAGACAATAGCAGTGCAATCTCTCTCCAATATTGTGCCACCATTGGACAAGCCCAGAACGTATGTACCATGTCAGCATTTACATAGCTACATTTTGGGCACCTTTGCTCTATGGCTTTTTTTAAACGCAACATTTTCAGGTTCAAATATGCCCGGTGAGTCACATACAATTGTAGCAGCTGTAATTTAGCATTGCGGGACACTTTTTTATGGTATATGATATGATATGATTTTATAAGGCGCTTAATACCTAGAGGTTTCTAAGCGCGGACCCAGGGTTGGAACCTGTATTGCTCCATGTCGTCTTGCTTCCAAGGCAAGCACGTTGCCCCTGAGCTATCCTCCCGAGACAGGTACAAGAGCGCCCTTTCCCACACCCCCTCTGCAAATGCTTCTTGCAGGTTCCTTTCCCACTCTTGTTTGGTCCCGGCGGTCCTATCGGCTTGTTGATTTATGGCCAACGCATATATTCTTGACACTGCATGCCCTCCTTCTGAGGCGTCATATATTGTTTCTAACTCCATCATCTCGGTAAGCTCCTCCTTGGCCATTGACTAGCTGAGCTTTAGCTTCTTAAGTAAAGAAGCATGTGTTATGTGCTGGCCCATATGTAATCCTGTCTCAGTGGCCAATGTATAGAAATCCTTAGGTTTCTCTTCTTGCAGGAGGTCTCCTACTGTGACCACCCCCATGGGATCCCAATACTTCCGCACACACATCCTTAACTGTTGGTTTTTGACCCCCAGTGCCACCGACGGGATTGGGGGAGAATAAGGCGTGGCAACACCCATAACTGTGCAAGCCCTATGCCACATGCTTTTCCCTAGTATTAATAGGAGGGGAGGTTTATAGAGATGTATATCCTGTACCCATACCACATCTTTCAAGAAGAGTGGGCTGCAAGCTGGTTGTAATATAGGGGTGTCTTGGGTCAGCTCATCTGCTAGCCATTCTGCTACAAATTGCAGTTGACTTGCCACATAATACATCTCAAAGTTGGGCACTTGTATACCTCCTTGCTCATACGTACATTGTAGTTTAGCCAGTGCTAGTCTACACCTCCTATGACACTGCAAAAATCCCCTACATGCAGTGTCAGGCTGTTTAAAAAAGCCCTTGGTTATATTGTATGCAATGTTGGTGAAACAATGAAGGAGTCAAGGGAGGGCTACCATTTTCAGGAGCGCGACTCTGCCCATCAGCGAAAGAGGAAGCCTAGCCCGGAAGTCCATGGATTTAGTGTGCCCACTTACTACCTTCTGTGTGTTGTGTACATGCTCAGCCTTGGGGTCCTTCTCTCATCTCTGACTGTCTGTCTGCTATCCAGGAGTGATGTGCTGCCAATGATCTCTGCCTTAATGCCAGTAAGACTGAGATCCTCCTCATTGGCACACCGCTCCCTCCTTTCCTGTCTCTCTCTGGCTGGCCTCTCTTGGCATTCTTCCTGCTCCCACCTGTGAGGCTAAAAACCTTGGGGTCATCTTCGACTCCACACTCTCCTTCTCTCCTCACATCGCTGACCTCTCTAAGAAGTCACACTACCAGCTACACATCCTCAGAGGTATTCTTCATTTCCTCTCCTTCCCCCTGAAGCTCACTGTCTCCCGAGCTCTGGTTCTCTTTAGGCTGGACTACTGCAACAGCCTCTTTCTAAATCTGCCTGCCTCTACTCTCCGCCCTCTGCAACTCATCCAGAACAGGACTGCGAGACTTGTCCTTGGCCTCAAGCCCAGGGGTTGTATCTCTCCAGGACTGAAATCTCTGCACTGGCTCCCAGTGGCTGCGAGGATTATGTTCAAAACCCTCTGCATTGTCCACAAGGCCTTCTGGGGCCTCAATACCTTCAACTCTCTCTTCCTAAATATCTTCCCTCTTGAGCTCTTCGCTCATCCGCCTCCAACTCACTCAGGGTCAGTTACTTCTCCAAGCAACAAGTTGGTGGTAGATCTCTTTCTTCGGCTGGGGCCTCCCTCTGGATCATCCTCCCTGCCTCTCTGAAAATTCAGGAGAACCATCTCCGGTTCGGAAGCACCTCAAGACCTTCCTCTTTGTATCTGCTTTCTCTCCTCCTCTCCCATGCTGAACTCCTGGCTGAAACTGAAACTGCACTGGTCACCTGGCTACCCTCTGTTCTCGGGCCCAGGTCCCCTTCCCACCAGTTGCACACTTGCACTGCCCCCCTGGCAACCCTTGCACTCTGGGGCTGGTTCTGTATCTCTACAGCCCCCTACCAGCACTTGACACCTGATGCCTTCACTTACCGTTGCACCTGCCACCAGCTGGCCGCACTTCTTATTTATTGTTCCTATTTATTGTTTTCTATTTATTTACTGTTATCCTATATACTGCACTTCCCCTTCCCCCTCCCCCTCGCACTTTTCCCCTTCCCCACCCCCCTGCACTTGCGCAATGTCACCTGGCCTAGTAAGATCGTTGTCTCTGTCTTCCCTCTGTTCCCATCCCTTGCCTCGTCGCGCCTTGAAAAACTTGTGTATAGGCGCTTTATAAATGGCATATCATATCATGGTATATATCCACTTCTAAATACCGAAATGTGTCTACAGCCCACTTCACTGGGAGCACCGGCAAGGACCTCAACTTTTTACGGCAGTAACCTGCCAACGGGAACAGTCACGACTTATGTGCGCTTAGTTATTCCCGAGAATACAGCATATCGATCTAGCACTTCTAGGACATATTCTAGATTGGTCTCCGGTTGTTGTAAATACAATAACATGTCATCAGCGTATAAAGACACTAAGTTCCATTGACCATGTACGTTTATGCCTGCTTCTTTATAGTCCCTACGGAGATAAGCTTCTAGGGGCTGAAGCGCTAGAATAAAAAGCATGGGGGACCAAGGGCATCCCTGTCTCGTGCCTTTTTGTAAAACCCATTGTTCAGAGATCTGGCTGCCTGTTTTTACCCTGGCCACCGGCTTGCTGTACAACAGCTGGACCCATGTAATGTAGTTAGGGCCCATCCCAAACCTTTTCAAACGCCTTGACTGCATCTAGCAAAGCTACTGCACACCCGTCTGGTCTATCTTTGGTGCAATCTATTATGCGGGTAGCCTACGCAGGTTTACCGTTATGCTTCTCCCCGGCACATAGCTCATTTGATCTGGGTGTATTAATGTGGCTAGCATAGTTTTTAGTCTAATAGCTAGCAGGCCTTTCAGTATTTTCCAATCTTGATTCAGCAATGACAGAGGTCTGTATGAACCAAGCTCTTTGTCTGGCTTATTCGGTTTGAGGAGTGGTATAATGGATTCCCTTAATGATGGACTGGCCTCAAATGCTTCATTCAGCATCGCTAATAGCGGGGACGCAACTACTGTGGCATATTCTTTATAAGATAATAGCCATTAGTTCCTCTAACGTTATAGGTGCTTCTAAATGCGCAGCCGCAGCTGTGTCTATCATTGGGACTTCCAACTGAATGAGGGCATCTTCTATATCTGATGTCCGTACCTCAGATGTGTTTTCATATAGGGTTTTATAATATTTTTTAAAACTCTTGTTTATTTCCATTTGTGTCGTACAGAAAGTGCCATCCTTACCCACAATGGACTGTATCATGTTACGCTGTGTATCACTGTACAACCAAGCGAGCATCCTGCTCGGTTTGTCTTCCTCAGCATGTTGCGTCTCAATATATTTTGAGTAGCTTAACTTGGCCAACCTATCCCGAAGACTTAAACACTCATGCTTTAACTTATTGGATTCTGAGGCGTAATCCCTTGTGTCCCCTTCGTGCTGCTTGATGTCTCCTCAGGCAGTTTATGTTTTTATTAACTCCTCTGTTATTGTGGCCTGTATCCCAACTGATTTAAATATTGCGAGGTGACTTGTTACTCTCAGTCACCCTCTTCCTTGGCCCAGTGTTTGTGTAAAAAGGGGGGGAGTTGGGATCTCAGAGAATCCTAAAAAAAGCGGTCAATAACGCATCTCACCATCGGCTACTCCCCGAAGACCCCTCATCCAGGTAAGCCTTCCACACTGTTCCACCCCCAGGGTCTGGATCCAAAGGTGATGGCCGTGCCCTGGCCATTTGAGAGAGAGAGAGATACTCGGGGCTAGCGGGTGAGACACCCACTCCTATCACCTACAGAATCACAGCAAACTGTGGTGCATTCCAGTCCGAGCACCCACTTGAGGTTCAGTGACCCATTTTCGGGTCAAAATATACCTGGGTCAAACTGTCTTCCCTGGGAAGTTACACTCCGGTCTTCCCCTGAAGGCACTTGTAGCCCCTCGTGCCACTGCAGGACAGAAAGAACACATTCTCATCTTCCTCATCCTCCGCACAGTTATATGGCCTCCTGTAGTCCTCTGCCACCTGGACTGTCGTTGCTTTGGGGGTCTTCCTCCCCGTAGCCTCCTTTGATGCACTCCCTGCTGCTGGCCCGACCATGCTGGCAGGTGTTGGGTCTGGGCATACCCGTGCAAAATGATTTTCCTTTCCACACCTCAGGCAGGTGTGTCCTTTGACTGGGCACTCATACGCGTGCAGGAGACTCCATCCACACCGAGGGTATAGCGTGCCACCTGACTCTCTCCAAGGCCAATCCACTTTTCTTGTCAGCCTGCCTCTTTGCCATTTGGCCACGTCCGACACCTCCTCCAAATGTACCCGTTGCATGGTGGTTTCCACCTTGAGCTGCTGCCTGGAGGGGTCCATAGCCGAGGCGTGCACCTCTGTCAGCTATTGGTTACGGCCCAATTCTAGGATCAAGTTGAGGCCCAGCCCTGGCTCACTGAGGACCTGTTTCTGCAGTTTAGCAAAGCTACAGCCGTAAATTCTCTGACCCCTGATCTCGTCATCCTCGAAGTTGCCCAGAGCGCAGGACAACGCAATGCCATGAAGCTTTCCATGAAATGCATCGAGGCTCTCCCCTTCCTCCTCCCTCGAGCATCTCATCCTAAACCGTTAATTATCCCAGTTAATCATGGGCATAAAGTATTCATTCAGTGCTCCAATGGCTGCGTCATATGGTTGGTCTCTGGGCCGCAAGGTCTTGAAAAGTCTCTGGACAGCCAGGGCAGCTGTCCCTGATCTCGACGGCCTCGAAATATAACTTGAGATTCTTTACCTATGCCGTCCACCGGGGTCCTAGACAGGCAGGTGCACCCACGACATCGAAAGGATACAGGGGCTCCAGCTGTCTGTTCTGCCAATATGCCCATTAATTTTCCTCCTCCCCATGATGGGAACTTATAGTCGCCCGGTTACTTACAGTACCTTACCCTCAGGTTGGACAAGCACTCACTTGGAGCCCCTTCCCTGTGGCGTCACCAGATGTTCAGATGTTGAGTCCTCCCTGGGGCAGTTGACGATCTCCCAGGGGCCATCTTATGCTCCCCCCCCACTGGCAGGTGCTTGGTGTTGCACAGGTCCTTGCCACCAGGGCACACAAGCACGCACTTGGAGCCGCTACCCTGTGGCGTCACGTCATGTGAACCCTTCCGCTTGGTCCAGAGTGCAGACCTCCACCGCTTTGTGGGTGCTCTCTGCTGGCCGCACCCCTCCACGGAAAGAGCAACTATTTGCCCTCCCTCTGAGGCAGGAAGGGCGAGCTCCTCTCCCCTTCAGGTATGTCAGCACCCAGGGCCCAGTTTACTCACCACCGGGTAGCCTTGCTCAGTGGCTGGAACAGAAGTCCCTCTTTTAGTTTTGTTTCACCTGCTGCCCTCTTTCTAAAGGGGGCCGCAGGGCGGGCTCCTCTGTGGGGCAGTTGGTGGGCTTTCAGGGGCCGTCCTTGTGCACCTGCACCGTGCTCCCCCCCAATTGGCAGGTGCAGACCCTCACGTGGTGCCAGCCCCTTGTGCAGGTGCTGAGGGATAGGCTCATGCAGGGTCCAGGCAGGACATGGGCATTGCTGCCTGCTCTGGGGGCACTTGACATATACAGGTCCTCTAGTCTCCTTCCCCTTTCCTTTCTGTGCTTTGTCAGCCAGGCGGCATGCTCCTTTGGATGCAGGCCACGCCCACTTCTTCAGTGGCCTCCTGCAGACCGGGCCGCCGCACCCACACAGCCCCACTCGCCTTACTCTGGATTCATTTGTTCTCTGGAGTGGGCGTGCGAGGGCCCACTGCTCCTCCCTGCTTCTGCTCTGTGTCCTCCTCACTCCCGGCCCCAGGGAGTCACCAGCTGCCCCCACGCTCTTCACTGACATCGCCACGGGCCCGGTATTCTACAGGCCCGCCCCATTCTCTTTGTGTGTCCGATGCAGCTTGCTACTCACATGCGGCGGCTGCCTCCTCCTCCTCCTCACACGCGGCCAACGCGACTGTCCTGGTGGTGAATAGGCTACTAGCAGCCAGCACACCAGAGTATGCACTGCCCAGACCACCCCTCAACGCCAATGTGGCAGCCCGCTCCCGGTTCAACAGAGCAGGTCCCACCAGACACCGGGGTCACCCGGTGTGACAATGGAGCTGCGGTCACTGTGCTCAGTCATCGGCGCTGGGGGCACCCAGAGAAACAGCAGCCTCGGCTTTGGGGGCTACCAGGCCGGGATGCGACAACAGGCCACAGGCACACGGCAGGACAAAGGCAATAACCACACAGAGACAGAGTTGCTACTTCCTGAGACTCTGCTGCTCACGTGCCAGCAGAGTCCTATTTATTGAGGCGAGTCATGACGAGGTCATGACTTGCTTTCTTAAAGGGGCAATACGCCCACAGTTAAATGGGCGACACACAACATTTATTACTAATGGAAAGAAATGAAACGCAAAGTGCATGCCAGATAACTAGGTATTTGTACTCTTTAGTAAAACATATAGTTCCAGGGATGATGTAGGGAGTAAGAGTAGATCAAAGGCCCAGCATCAACAGTTGAAACGTGTCTTGCCAGGGCTATGGTTTTAATTATGTTGTAGTATGAGACTGCTCCTAGAAGCTCTGTGAGTTAATGCTAAGTTTTAGGGCCCAATTCATGGAATTATTTGCATGGACAATCGGTGGATTTCCGCACCATTCTGCACGCAAAAAATCCCTGTTCGTCGATTCATGGAATCGACTGCAAAGGACTTTTCTGGGACTTGCGTGGAGTTCGCGCAGGCTTGTTATGTCTCTGTGAGCGTTCTCGTGCCTTGCGCGAGACGCCATGCAGAGCTTGGACGAGGCCTATGCAGAGGGCTGAGTACGGGGCAGAACTCAGAAAATGGGGAAGAACAAGGGAAAAAGTGGATGTTACGAGGGACGGGCACAAGGCAATCCATAGCACGGCCACAAATGTGCACGACAATGTGTATTCATGGATGTGACCGCACAACCTCTCGCCTGCGAAATGGCCACACAAATCGCAACCAGGTATCTGATCGGATTTAGGGGTGCGTGTACGCAGTGTAGTGTGGAGCAGGAAAGTTTTCCGGGGGTTTGCACACAGAATTCCTGAGTTTTACCTGAGTTACAATACTTCATATGCATGTTGTCGGGGTGCTGGTACCAGTTACGGAGCACCCCGCGCAGGGTCTCCCAGATGCAGGCCTGCTTGCGGCAGACCACACAAACTGTTCGAAGGCTGCATCTATTCGCACTCAGTGGTGCACGCAAAGGTGGCTGTCCTGGATATTTTTGCTTTGCGTGGGGGCGTGTCGGGCGCGTTCGTGGTGCGACTTGCATATAGAGTTACTTTGCGACTTTGTGCAGTGAAAACCATGAATACGAGGCGCGTGCATTTTTTATTCAGCACGCAGGCTCACGCAGTGTCGGTTTCGGCACGCAGCATCTGCAGGAAGAATGTGCACTTTTCCATGGATGGGGCCCTTTATATGTAACACTTTTTCCCTTGAAAACAAGAGCAACAAATGAAACATGGGGGTAGCGTGCATTGTGCAGGTAGGCCAACATCCTACAGGCCATAGAATTTTCTGGAGACGTCTGTTGTTCCAATAGTCTTACAGAACCAGTGTTCTAACAAGATTCCCAAAAGGCGATTAGTACAAGATAGAGACACATATTCATTTAAACAATGATTTCCAGACGCTGAACCAAGTGCAGAGGGATTTCAAAATGGGGGAGAGTGATGTATGAACAGAAAAAAAAAATCGACTTCAGACCCCTTTTTAGCCTGAAATAGCAGGTCTTTGCATTGATGGGTGACTATGAGCACTATCTACACAAATGTGAGTGTGGAGTGTGAGATTTCTAGTGCAGAAGTTTTTCTGGACTAGGAAGAGGACTTTTTCTGAATGTTTTTTTTAAAAAAACTTTTATTTTTGTTGGCAGAGGCAAATGACACACACACATCAGAGCAGCTATGCAAAGACAATCTGGATATTTAACAGAGTACAGTGGCACCAATGAATCGTGAGAAGTAGTAACATGGAGATCGCAGCACTACGGAGCATCAGGTGTCAAGTCACACAGTAATAATAATTACGGTGAGTTATCTGTCGAGGAGACGCGTCCAGGCCATTAAGATAAGTATTAAAGGCAGTCCAAATATTTTTAGGCCGGGATCGTGCCGGGAGGGTGCTAATGTATTCCTCCTCGCAGTTCCGAGACCAAGTCAATAAGTTCAGCCATTTCCAGAAGGTAGGAGGAGCAGAGCACTTCCAGTTTTGTAAGACATATTTTTTGGCAATTATACAGCACACATTTAAGAATGTAGCATCCCCTCTGGTCCCTCATCCCCCCAAACCCCAAAGAGTACACCCAATGGGTCAGGGTTAATAACAGTACGCAGATTTCTGACAAAGTTTTCAGGATTTCCTCCCAGAATGGGGTTAGCAGCGGGCAGTCCCAGAACATGTGTAAGTGGCCCACATCCTCCACACCACAGCGAGGACATAGCCGTGGGTCGGAGCGGGCGAACTTGGAGAGTCTGCGCGGGGTGTAGTAGAGCCTGTTCAGCAGTTTATACTGTATAGTGCGGTATCGAAAATTCAGGGAGACCCTATTGGTGTGAGAGCACATTCTCCCCCATATTTGGTCCGTAAGTTCTACCTCCAGTTCGGAAGCCCAATCATCCCGCACCCTAGAGAGCTGCGGTGTGGCAGTTGTGAGAAGGAGTTTGTATAGTGATGATACCACCCCGCGGACCCCGCCCGAGTTGGCGATGTATGAAATCCCAGGGGAGTCGGGGGGTTCGTTGGGAAACTCAGGCCACGTGTCGCGGAATGCAGCGCGGAGTCTGTAATATTGCAGCAGTTCCATCGGTGAACCCGAGTGGCCTGGTTTCCAAGTCTGTGTTGTTATGAATAGCCCATCTGGGTAAAAGTCAGTTAAGTCTAGGTAACCCAGGGACCGCCAGTGTTGTGCCAAGGCTATGTCATTTGTGGGTTCCAATCCAGGGAACTGCCAGGCGGGAAGCCACTTGTAGTATGGGTGTTCTTCAACGCCTGCAGCAAATATCCGCTGCCAGGCCGATATGGTGGTTCGGACTAGATCTATAGGTGAGTCTGACTCAAAATGTTGATGTAGAATTAAGGACATTATATTGGTGTCGGAGGCAGCAAGGGTTTCTAGCTTGACATGCGGGCGAGGGGGGGGGCAGGGTACCAGTAGGTGGCAAACTGTGCCTGCGCAGCAATCCAGTACTGCATCAGGTCAGGAGAAGTAAACCCGCCTATCTCGAGGCAGCCCATTTTTTCCGCACCGCACCAGAATGCCACAGGAACTGAGCGCACAGCTTGTGTACATCTGCAAAGTACTTCTTGCCAGGCCATATGGGGACATTTGTGAATGTGTACAGCAGTTTGGGGAGCAACATCATTTTAACCAGTGATAATCTACCTGCCAGTGACAATGGGAGAGAGCGCCAGCGCACTATCTTGGACTCCGCCAGTTGAGCCCTGGCCAGGTAATTGTTAGTTAAGAGAGCTTCTTTGTTCAGGGACACCTGAATTCCCAGGTGTTTAATCCTGTCGGGGGACCAACGGAGCGGCTACTCCGTGGCAGGTTGAGTCGTGGAGCACGTGAGGGGGAAGAGTTCGGATTTGGTATAATTGATGGTGAAGCCAGAGTATGTACCAATACGGGTAATGTCATGCAGAATAGGGTCAAGGTGGAGGTCCGGGTCTCTGACGAACAGTAGTACGTCGTCTGCATAGAGTGAGATAATTTCGGGGGTACCCTGTAGCCGTATCCCTTTGCATGAGTGGCGCTCCCTGACAAAGTCCGCCATAGGCTCAATGGCCAGTGCGAACAGGATCAGGGAGAACGGGCTTTCCCAAGGGTGCCTCTGAAGAGAGGGAACAAGGCGGACGTTGACACAGACCAATCATCCTAGGCCCTATGCCCATGGTCTCCAGGACCAACCACATGTACTTCCAAGACACCATATCAAAGGCCTTCTGGGCATCTAGGGTGACCGCAACTGCACTCACATCTTGATTGATTCGTGCCAGGACGTTAAGAAGCCTCCTGATATTATGTGACGTGGATCTCCTGGGCACAAAACCTGACTGGTCATCGTGCACCATGTATGGCATAACAGGTAGGAAGCGATTAGCGATCACCTTGGCAAAGATTTTTGTATCCAAGTTCATGAGTGAAAGGGGCCGGTATGATCCACAGTCATCAGCAGGCTTACCAGGCTTGAGCAGAACCGTAATAACGGCCTCGCGTAATGTCGGGGGAAGGGATCCCAACCAGAGAGATTCGTTCCACACCCTGAGCAACTCAGGGGCCAGTATAGCCACATGCTCCTGATAAAACTCTGCCGTCAGCCCGTCAGGGCCCGGCGCCTTTCCTTTTGGGAGACTATAGATAGCCTCCACTATCTCTTCCAATGTAACAGGAGAGTCTAACTGGTCTCTCGGAGCAGGGGAGACGATGGTGGTGGGAATCTGTTCCAGAAGTTCCCGCATCTGGGGGTCACTGTGTTCGGGGGGCTGAGAGTATAATTCAGAGTAGAAGCCTGTGAAGACCTCAAGGATATGCTGATCGGACCACTGTAACGTCCCCTGACTGTCCTTTACACAAGTAATTTTGGGTTGACCCCACTCCCCCCTCGCCAAGGCGGCCAGTGTTTTGTCAGGCCTGTCACCCTCGCCTTATTTCTGTGCAGCCTGTGGGCGGCTGAAGTACTGGACTTCCCTATTGGCCTGCTCATTGAAGATTTTGAGCTCCTCGCTGATCTGGAAGAGGATCCCAGGGTCAGTGGAGGTCGGGTGAGCTCGCTCCAGGTCTCGTAATTTAGTTTCAGTGCGGGATAGGGCAGCTCTTATGGTTTTAAGGACTCCTGACTCCCTGGAGATGGACGCCCCCCTGATGAAGGCCTTAAAGGCGTCCCAGCGGACCCCCAGGGTGGTGGACTGTGGCAAATTGTGCTCAAGGATGTCCGCCGTAAACACGTCTTGCAGAGCGGCCGATTTGAAGCCCCATGTGTTGATGGTGGGAGCTGGAATTCCTAGTTCTAGGGATACCGAGATCGGTGAGTGATCAGACAGTGTGCGTGTAAATATGCATGTCTCCACAACCCTGCCCATCATAGGGCCGGATAATAGGAACAAATCGATCCTGGAAGAACTGTCGTGCACTGACGAGTAGTAGGTGAACTCCCGCGCTTGCAGGTGTAATGCCCTCCATGCATCATGAATGTCAAGTGTCGCGCAGTGGGAAAGGAGTCTAGGCGCTGCGCCTGACAGGGGTCTGGAGACTGTGCGAGTCGTATCCATCGTGGTATCAAGAATGAAGTTCATATCCCCACCCCAGATGATCTGCTCCGCCACGTACCCTAGTAATATGAACAACACCTGATCAACAAATTCGGGAGAGTCAACATTAGGGCCATAGGTATTCACCAGCAAACAGTCACTATTGGCAATGGCGCAATACAACACAACGTATCTCCCCTCAGGGTCTATGTAACTCTTGTGGAGAACAAACTTAAGTGACTTATGGATCAATGTTAACACTCCTCTGGCACGAGTAGAGTATGAGGTGAAATATCTGTGAGGCCCCCAGGTTGGCGCTAGACTTTTAGCCAGTGAGCCCGTGGAGTGTGTCTCCTGCAGGAGCAGAATTTTGCAGCCGTGCCTACTGGCATACGCCAGAATCTTGCGACCATTGGTATAATTACTTAGGCCCCGCACATTCCAGGACATTATCGTTACAGGCATTTCAATGATCTAAATAAGATACACTTAAATAAAGAGCCCATGGGGTGCATTTCTTGCATAGGTAGTGTTTGAGCCCATGCCCATTGACGTGTGTCACAACCTCCGGAGTCCCGGCACGGCTGCTCAATCCCCGCGGGCCACTAGACAACGCAGTTATAGGCATCTCAAAAGTCTAATGTACATCCCACCACTGTTGTCGTATACAGATGTGAGACAAAGCCTTCTCCAATGCGGATGTCCCAATGTGAAGCGGTCTGCCAATCCACCTCTGCCTTTTACCAGAACATTTCCCCAATCCCCAACAATTCCCCCCCACCCTCACACTCACTACCCACCCCCAACTTGCAATGTAGATCCCCCTCCCCCAATGTTGGTGAAACAGAAGAAGACGAAGGACATCATCCAACAGGGATGTGCCCCTGCCATGGCCCAACTGGGGCCAACCATCAATATCACCCAACCAAACATTAACATTGCCATTGCAGTGGGGTGTGCTGATGCCGTGAGGACGGCCGCTTAAGCATCATGTAGGACAGCGGTAGCCATCCGTTGAAAGTTCTGCGGTAAGCGGATCTTGTGTCCGGTCCCACGCCAGCTGGCCATTGAAAGCAGGATGGGAACTAGGGAGTACCAAGTGGTCATGTTCAGTTCCAAGCTCTGAAAGCGCACCGAGATCGGTGAGTACCAGCGGTGAGCCTGAGCCAGATGGCTATAGATGGGGCCAAGCAGGGTGAGCCTGCAGTACATTATTGCTAGTTACACATTTGCATTGACGAGGAAAAAGTTTTTTTTTAGATAGGTTGATTAGGTCCCATTAAGACACGATGCGTTACGTCAGTCTCCATCGGCGTGTCCACCATCTGGATCATGAATAGGGATGTGAGCTTCAAAAAATGTCACCGCCTCGTCAGGCCCAGTAAAGAAATATAGTTTGCCGCTGTGTGTGATTTTAAGTCGTGCGGGGAACAGGATGGCGTATGGGGCATTGCGCTCCCTGAGCAGTTTCTTGACCCCGAGGAATTGGCGTCTCTCCTGCTGTACAGCTATTGAAAAGTCTGGGAAAATCCTAATAGTATTGGCCTCAAGACGTAGCTCGCACTTCTTATGTGCCAGGCAGAGGATAAGGTCTCTGTCGCGGTAGTTTAGAATTCTGGCGATGATGGGCCTTGGAATGTCGCCTGGTTTGGGGGGCGGTGAAAGGGCTCGATGGGCGCTCTCCACTATAAAGTAGGACGAGAGGGCCGGATTGCCGAGGAGATCTCTGAGCAGTGTTTCAATGGCGTCTTCCATGTGCCCTTTCAGGGTGTTTTCGGGAACCCCGATAATCCGCAGGTTATTTCTACGAGAGCGCGATTCTAAGTCGTCACACTTAGCTTTCACACTTTTCATGTCACGTGATAAAGAGGTGACCCTGTTCTGCAAGGCTTGAATGTCATCTTTGGTTGACGAGATTCTGCTCTCAGCGTTGGTGATTCTAGTGCCAGCCTGGTCCACTCGTGTTTTTAGGGAGGCCACATTGGCGTTGATGTCATCCAGTTTCTTGTGGAATGAGGCGAAGTTTTTAGCCATAGTTTCCATGAGTGTAGTTAGATCGGGGGGAAGTTGCACAGGGATGAGGGACCAGATCTGGTTCCTCCTGTAGGGATGAAGTGTGGGTGGATTCCATCCGCGGGACAGATTTGGTGAATTTGTCTATGGCTCCCCCTTTCGACTTCCCTCTAGATTTGTTGGGCATTGCCGGTAGAATTTCCAAAAAGGCAACACGCACAGTCGGAGCTGGCAGAGTAGGGCTGAAGTGCGGGGCTCAGATCGAAGAGCGGTGGCAGACGCTGCACCTGAGGTAGTGGTATATGCCTATTGCGATAGCCGTGCGGGCAAGGAGGCCGCCGCAAGGTAGAGAGCGTGAAACTGATCAGGGGCCAGTTGGAGAAGACAAAAAGTCCATAGAGGAGTAATTCTCCTGGTGGAGAGATGTAGCGGCTACAGTGTGAGAGTTCACTCCTCTATCAAGGGGCTCTGTTTTGATACTGGTTATTGGGGTGCCTCCAGGGGGTAGGGGGTTTAAAGAAGGCCAAACACAGCTGGTCAAATGGCCCCCCAGTTCCAAGTGCCTAGTGCAAGTTGGGAGCCCTGGTATAGTCAGGAGCTCCAAGCAAGGAGGCGTAAAAAGTCAGCAAACAGGTTCCACCAAGGCCCCCACAGGAGCAGGTGATTTGGATACAGCGCCCTCCTCCAGTGCGCAGCTAAAGGCTCCGGGCCTCACTGGTAGCAAGATAGGTTGATGGAGGCCCTCCAGAGGTGCCACAAGCGCCCCGGCTCGGATCCCCCCCGCTCCTCACCTGGGCATCAGTGACCGGGACGTGAGCTGCAGCTATCAGGTGGGTAACCAGGCTCGTGCCCAGTCGCCCTGCAGCACAGTGGTGATGGCGCTCCAGCGCCCCCATGAGGGAGAGCAGTGAGGGCGGGCCCCGGCAGAGTTCTTTCCCGGGGGGGTGTGGAGTGAGTGCCGTGGCGCTGTTGTGAGGGAGAGGGGTGCGGGCGTGCTCCAGCGCAGGCCCCCCACAGCAATCGCCGACGCGGTGGTTCACCCCAGGAAGGGCGGCTGCAGCCGATGGTAGAGTCTCTCCCACGGGGGGGCGCAAGGCGGGCACCGCTGAGCTGGTGTGTTGAGAAGAAGCGGGGTGCGCTCCGGCGCAGCCCCCCGCAGCTGCCGCCCACGCAACCACGCGCTCCAGGAGGGGTGGCCACAGGCGATGTCGGGCCCCCCCAGGGAGGTCCGGTGCAGGGCGCAAGCCGGAGAGCCTTAGATGGTGATCAGGGCCTGCGGGACCCACGCCCAGCGGTCTCTGCCCGCCTCCAAGAGATCCGGCAGGGAGGAGGAGGCGGGAGCTGGGCGCGCGCAAAGGCCCCGGCCGGATACTGCCAACTGGCAAGATGCTTGATTCGTCGGGTTCCCGGGCCCGATTCAGGCCGGGATTGCTGTGGTGCCTGTAGCAAGGTCGCACAAGCAGATCGAGGAAGAATTAGGCTGCGATGACATGTAATACCGCAGTTGATGGCAGATTTCGGCCGGAGCCCCACGGAGCTCAAGGACTAGGCAGCCATCTTGGGCTGCTCAACAGCGCCACCCTTTTTCTGGAAGGTTAAAGAAGAAGCAATGAAGGATGAGTGGAAGCACTGCATGAAATGTAAGTGATCGCCCTTTGCATGCAGTCGTGTACGCGATCATTACCATGAGTCTGAGTGTCATAGTTCAGGAATGGAAGGGGAAGATAGAGTCTTGTTTTTGGAACAACCTGTGGGAATTTTAAGCGGAAAGGATATGTGGGACATTCTGCATGGAAGATGAATGAGAGCCTTGCATTGATGAAGAATTGAGAACATTATCGAGCACTGGCATCGAATGATGATCGAGAGAACACCCTCATGATTGTATCCCACCGATGGCCCCCCACCATGCTGCCCATAAAAGAAAAATGAGCACCTGAGACATCATCATGGACTCGGAAGCTGAATCCATCAGTTTGCTTAACTGGGCCTGAAATAAATGTGAGAAAAATATTGCAAGTTATTGGACAGCAATAAAGAAACAAGTGAGTTGCATTTTCAAATCACTGTTTTTATAATATTAAGGCCTTTCATGATATTACTTTTATTCTGAAAACCAGGCTATTGTACTACTGACCTAATGCACTGGTTACAAACACTAAGGGCCTCATTACACGGTAGGCGGTAAGGGTTAACGGTCACCGGTAATGGTACCGGTGACCGTTAACCCTTACCGCCTTACTACGAGGTCCCTTAGCGGGTTGGTACTTTAACGCCTGCTTTTACCAGGCGTTAAAAACCAACCCGCTAAGGGACCTTGGTGCTAATTATGGCACCGCAAATTTGCGGTACCGTAATTAGCACCTTCCCCATTCCCATTATGCCCTATGGGGAAAAAATGGGAATGGGGAAGGGCAATGGTGGAAGGGGGAATTACCGCCCCGCCAACCTTGGAATAGGGCGGTAATTCCCCTTTCCACCAAGGCGGTGCCGGTATTTTACCTAATAGCACCTTGGTCCACCGCCTACCGTGTAATGAGGCCCTAAGGATGTTCAGTTGTTGTACCGGAATGTAGAAGCCCCATCCCAATACCCTAAAGGAAAAGTCCAGCGACTCAACAGAATGACCGATTTATTTATTTCATTGGACATTTGTATGACGCCTATACAGAGGTGTTTCCAGGCGGCACAAGAGGGGAGGGGGACATGGGAAATCATGAGAATAACAACAAAGGTACGGTTATATTGGTCTTGCCACAATCCTACCATGAAGTGCATGAAGAGGGGATAAGTGCAAGAGGGATGAGGGTAGAGGGAGAAGTGCAGAAGTGAGGTGCCCCCGTGGGCAGGGGTGGGCAACTGCTGGTTGAGCCGAGGCGACAAGTGCTTGTTGGGCCGAGGCGGCAAGTGCCAGGGGAAAGAGGGCGGGAGGGGAGAAGGAGAGTAGTCGACAGGAGGACTAAGTTAGGATAGTCTGGGAAAGGGAGCCCAAGGGCAAGTGTTGAAAGAGGATGTTGAGGGTGGGGGACTGGTGGTGGGTGGTCTGGCCCTTATATGACTCTGAAGGGAACAGGCGCCAGTCCAGTGGCAGATGGAGAGTTTAGCACGGGAGGGTCAGAGGGAAGGAAGCAGAGAAAAGGAAGGTCTTGAGAAGTTTCCAGAACTTAAGAAGATCCGCTTCAAGTCTGAGAGGGGAGGGAGGCTGTTCCAGAGGGAGCTGCCAGCCGAGGAGAGGGATCTACCTCCCACTCTCTGCTTGGAGAAACGGCAGCTTCCATCCGGCGCTGCAGGTGAGTTGGGGCTCGAGAAGACCCTCCTGGGCTTCTAAAGGTACCATTTTGGTTCGTGGTTGGGGCCTCCTGCCCCGGCCTGCAGCCCCGTTTCTTGGGTATCCCTTCCCTCCCTCAGCCCGCCTCCCAGGCCAGCCCCTGGCCTCTGATTGGGCAGACAACTGCCTAGCCTCGCCAGGCCTGTTTGGATCCCGCTCCCTGCAGCCGCCATTCCATCCGGCGTTGCAGGTGAGTTGGGGCTCGAGAAGACCCTCCTGGGCTTCTAAAGGCACCATTTTGGCGCGTGGTTGGGGCCCCCTGCCCCGGCCTGCAGCCCCGTTTCCTGGGTTCCCCTTCCCTCCCTCAGCCCGCCTCCCAGGCAAGCCCCTGGCCTCTGATTGGGCAGACAACTGCCGAGCCTCGCCAGCCCTGTTTGGAGCCCCGCTCCCTGAAGCCGCCATTCCATCCGGCGCTGCAGGTGAGTTGGGGCTCGAGAAGACCCTCCTGGGCTTCTAAAGGCACCATTTTGGCGCGTGGTTGGGTCCCCTGCCCCGGCCTGCAGCCCCGTTTCCTGGGTTCCCCTTCCCTCCCTCAGCCCGCCTCCCAGCCCAACCCCTGCTCACCCGCTTCCTGGTATTCCTCTGCCGGCCTCCCAACACGCCCACCCCATCCGGATTGGCCCACATACCCCACATCAAGGACACCCTAGGGCAGCCCTCTGCCCGGCAGCCCTGCGGCGAAGGACCCAAAGGCAAAGGACGGCCCCAAGATGTGTCTGCAGGTGTCCGCAGGGGACGCCAAGGAAGCCAGCAGCCTACAGACACCAACAAAAACCGTGAGTGTGACATGGGTGGGGAGTAGAGCAATCACTCTACTCCAGAAAACCCCTGCCACTCTATCTTACTTCCCAATAACATGGAGTGCCATAATATTAGCATGTCCACACTTAGATAGAACTGTGAACATTAGCCTGCGTCGCATCTAGATGGAATTGTGAATGTTAGCATGTCCACACTTAGATAGAACTGGGAACATTAGCCTGCGTCGCATCTAGATGGAATTGTGAATGTTAGCATGTCCACACTTATATAGAACTGGGAACATTAGCCTGCGTCGCATCTAGATGGAATTGTGAATGTTAGCATGTCCACACTTAGATAGAACTGTGAATACTATCATGTCCACACTTAGATAGAACTGCGAACATTAGCCTACGTCGCGTCTGGATAGATTTGTGAAGTTAGCATGTCTGCACTTAGATAGAACAGTCAATACTCGCATGTCCACACTTAGATAGAATTGTGAACACTAGCCTGCGTCGCATCTAGATGGAATTGTGAATGTTAGCATGTCATTGGCAGATGCACTGGCCACTAGAGTCTAAATGGAGGATAAGGGGAGCTATCAGAGAGCATGTTAGAGGCGGGGACTAGAGGAGTATGGAACCTGTATACCAGTCAGACCCAGATCAGGACAGAGCCGCAACAGGGGAGACTACGCTTCAATTCAGGATAGAGGCGCAAACTAACCAACCCTACTAACAATTTCCCTTTCTGCATACACCTCTCAAACTCCAAACCAAACACAACCAAAACCTACAGCACAACAAACCGCACAAACTTCACTACATTGCAACAACAAAACAAAAACACACATAGCCTTGCACAACAGTACACGACGACTACCGGCCGCAAACACCCCAGGCCTAGCCAACGGACCCACCGGGCTGAGGCCACCAACAGCACATCACTGCTCTCTTGCACTTTTCCTGCTTCCTCCCACTAACTCAACCTCCCCTCCTCTTTCAGAACCGCCAGAGCGCCAAGAGACCACTACAGTGGTGATAGTGCGCGGTACAAATGTCCTTTAACATTAACATTAACAGAGAGTTGGCACTACCAGAAGACCAAAAGACTCTGCCTGGGAGGTATTTTGGGAGATAGTGCTGGATGTAGAGAGGTCCCAGGCCCCAGATAGCCTTGTGGATGATGCAGGGGTACTTGAATTTGATCCTTGCAGTAACAGGGAGCCAACGGAGAGAGTTTAGGGCTGGAGAGATGCAGTCCCTGAGATTGAGGCCAAGGATAAATCTCACAGTACTATTCTGGATTAGTTGGAGGGGGCGAAGGAAGGAAAGGGGAAGGTTGAGGAAGAGGCTATTGCAGTAGTCAATCCTAGAGAGAACCAGGGCTCTGGAGACATTGAGCTTCTGGGGGAAGGTGAGGAAAGGTAGAATTACCCCCAGGAGATGAAGCTGAAAATTGGACTTCTTGGCATGGTCCATGATGTGCGGAGAGAAGGAGAGAGAGGAGTCAAAGATGATCCCAAGGTTTTTTGCCATGCAAGTGGGGGAGGGGAAGAGACCTAAGCAGTCTAGCCAAAGAGTGAGGGGGACACTAGGAGCAGGCGTCCCAATGAGAAGGATCTCTGGCTTACTGGCATTGAGGCAGAGATAATTGACCGAGCACCATGCCAGAATAGCAGTCAGGCATTCAGGTATGAGGGAGGAAGAGGAGGAGGTAGAGTAAGACAACAGGAATGAGAGCTGTTTGTCGTCCGCGTAAACACTGGAAATGAGGGGAGTAGGTGGAGATTAGGTGGGCCGGAAATGCCAGGTATTTTTGAAAGGTCGGTTTGGTGCAGCATTCATCACTGGTGGGGTACAAGAGGTAATAGAGGGTCAGGTTTAGGTTGTAGGCAGCCAGCTCTTAATGATCTGCCACAAGGTGAGGTGATTCTCACTGTCACTGATGGAGGCAAGAAATTGGTTCCTGGGTGTGGATGATTGCCCGGCGGGCCAAAGAAGTCTTTTTTTAGGGTGACTCTGGGAGTGACCCAGTGGGGGAAAACAGGTGCAGGGTGGTTAGAGATGGGTCTTTAATTGGGTAATTTGGAGCAAGAGCTACATGACTGAAGACCATTTGATTTATGCACCTTGATTGTACTGGCTTGGCTACCAGACGATTATCAACATAACTATTTAGGCTTATCTGTGGAATCACTGTGGGATTTTTCAGGTACTCTACTTTGTTTTCAGTATAGAATGAGTGATCTAGGTGGGAAGCAGCCATGCAATTTAAAAGAGAGAGAGTGTTAAAAATTATGCAGGGCTGCACCTTGAATAATACAGGATGTCTCCTGCTCCATGGCTTTACAATGTAGCTTTCCAGTTCTGATTTATTTGAAAGATATTCATTTAGATAAAGGTAGTTAACTGTGTCAGGGATCAATTATGAATTGTATTCAACACAGTATATTCTTTTATTGTCAATTCAAGTGCTCCCAAAAGCTGCCTCCGAACTCCACCTACATCCGTTGTGGTTGTACATTTTGACGCCATCTACCATATTACCTGCTCTACAGATCAGAAATATGATCTCTGATGCCCTATATTGTATGGCACAGTTGGATAGCAAAGGAGGCTGGGTACCTGTCCAAGCTAGCGGATGATGGGCCTGCGGTTTTCCCCTGTTCAGCCCCAGTCTCCATCTAAGGGCAGAAGACAACCACTTGGCACAAACTAGGGGCATCATCCCTATAAGAGGCAGAGCCCCTACACCTAGAAATCAGAGACCAAATTGGATAGTGAAAAGCAAGCTCTCGCTGACCCTAAAGCACAGTGCTTTGGCATCTCTAGAAAATGGGAACTCTGTCCCTTTAATAAAGCATAATCCAACCTCCCAAGGCTAAAGACATTCATGTAGCTCAGGTAACATTCTGCTTTGGATCAAAGGAAGCGCACACCATTGCTTCTACTGAGATTCCTACAGTAAGGGAAATGCCACTTCAAAGGCCCAGATCATTTCTCTCCAAGACGTGCATTTCCACGAGTGATACAATGTCATGTATTCTAAAATCTTCCCAATCCATTGTCTACAAGCAGTGTGTTCACTTGCCAGTTATACATAGTTGCAATTTGACCAAACATAAGCATTCATTTCACGCACAGAAGCATCAGACACGTTGTTTAATGATTTGCCAAACTCCATCACACATAAAGTGAAATCACAGAAGCTGTACACGCCTCAACCTGTGTCCACCAGGAGAAGCAGTGGGGGGGGGGGGGTGCAGTTCATAATGGCAGGTAGGCTAGGCAAAGGCTTTGTCCCACCTCTAAACTGCAAAATATGCTAAGGTGAGCCAGTTAAGGGTAACCTAGGACATCCCCTCACCAATTCCAGAACACAGGCAAAGATCAGCTGGAGACCAGAGAATGGAGACAGGGGTTTGAGAGAGGCTGGAAGAGAGCTCAAGAAATTAAGCAAAAGCTGGGAGATGGTAGGAGTGTGATGACAGGAGGCCGGCCAATACTGAAACCTGGGATCTGGAAAAGAGACCCAGGAGAACAGACCAAGGATTCAATAGCACTGAAACAAGAATGAATTTTCAGGAGGATTGTGGCTGAAAAGGGGGACATTATTGAGAAAGAAGGTGATGCCCAGAGGAGTGGAGGAAGTGGGAGGGATCTAGAGACTATTGATAATGGTGCCCAGAAAGTGAAGAAGCTGGGATAGACATAGAACTGCTTGAATGTGAAAGTAGAGGGCAAGAGTCATAAACAGGGTGATTAAGGGGAGATTGGAAGTAGCCAGGAGATAAATGAAGCCCAAAGCAGTGAAGAAGATGAAGAGGGTATTGAGGCTGAGAATTGAAAGAAACAAGAGGGGTGCTCAGAAGAGCAAAGAAAGATCTGAAAGGCGTAACAAAGGGGGTATAGAGAAGGGAGACTTGGAGAGCACAGAGAGTAGTACTCAAATGATGAAGAAAGTGGGAGAAAGATGATAGATTTCAAAGAAAGTGAGCTTAGTGCCCAAAGGAGTGTTAAGAGGAAGAAATGAGATCTAGAGAGTTTTAAGACTAGTACGCGGAGGGATGAAGAAGGTGGGAGTTTGTGTGGAGACATTGACATTGTAAATTGCGAGACAAACATATTGAAGAAGATGGCGAAGTGAGTGGGGACTAGAAAAAAAATCAAATAGATGAAAGATGGTACCAAATGAGGGAGAACTGGAACAGCGAGACCAATAGTTTGCAGAAAGATGTATTAAGGTGGTTGACACCTTGAAGATGGTGAGAGGTGGAAGCTGAGCTTGATGACAAAAAGAAGAATATAATAAAGCAAGAGCATGGAAGAAAGGAATAAAGCATGGCAGATGGAGTAACCTGCTGAATTTAGGGGTTTAGAACTTTGGAAGAGGAACACTAGGCAGTGTAGCTGGCCACCGTCTCTTTCTGATAAGCTGTCTTGCTCCACATACAGGACATACAGGACCACACTCCCTATCCATGAGAGGATAGAGCCCTGGGGAACGCCACAGTTAGAGAGAGAGGTGGCAGACAGAAAGGGACCAAGTTGGACCTGGGAGAGGAGGTCCAGGAGGAAGGAGGTCAGCTACTTCAGGGCATGATCCGTGATTCCCAGGTTCTCACTGAGTCCTTTGATCAGGATGGCTTAGTTGACCATGTCAAAAGCACAGGAACGATCAAGGAGGATGAGGACAGAAGGAATGCTGGAATCAAGGTTAGAGAGCAGATCTTTATGGGTATTCAGGAGAGTAGTTTCCGTGCCTCTGGCAGCTCTGAAGCCAGACTGATGGTCATGGTGACAGCCAGCAGATTCAGTATGGAGAGTAAGCTCAGGGATGGCCAGCTTTTCCAGGAGTTTACCCAGGAAAGGGCTGATGAAGATTGGGTGATGGTTTGCCAGGCAGGTAGTATCTTCAGACAGCTTCTTAAGGAAAGGGGTGCACAAGGGAGTGCTTAAGGGGTTGGCGAAAAAGTGATTACAGAAATCGGCCAAGGCTGAAGCGAGGGTGTCATTATGGTCCTAGATGGTTCAGGAGGAACAGGGGAGCACCTGCTTGGATGACACTTTCATAGATCGGACTTGTCCAGAAACCTCGTCAGGTGTTGTCCGAGACAAAGAGGAGAAAGGAGGAGGAGAGGGAGAGATTGTCAAAGGGGGGACTGAGAGTGGAAGAGGGAGAGGAAGAGCAGATAGAGGACATGACAGTGGCAGCTGGTGGCTTTGAAAGGTGGTGAGGAGCAAATTTAGCAAGGCAAATTTTCAATCGAGGGAGCACAGTGAGTGAGCCCAACCCACATCAAGGAGGGTGCATGGGGGATTCCCTCTGTGAACATTTTTAGAAACATGGCTTCCAAAATGTGCAATTTAATACCCAAACCCACACAAACATGACCTAAAAAGCATTATGTTTTAGGTACTATTGATGGTACATTAGTCTTATGTGTACCAGTATGATGGTGTATCAGGGACTCCAACCAGCAGAGGTGGCTGGTTTAGCAAGGCCTCTTTGAGGGGCTGTGTGACAGTTTATGTAAAGACGGGTCCTGCAGACAGGGTAAAATGGTTTTCTACATTTACTGTATGTTGATTGATCATTCTTCTAGCGTTTGCTTTGTGACTTACTTCGTCTGGTTTGCTTTAAAACTAACCACTCAACAGAAACAAGCATTGGCCAAGGCAACAGTTTTTGTTTTCATGTAGGCATTTGATGGGCATTTGCCAGGCCATAATTAAAACTTTGCCATGAGATTGTAACAATTGGTTGAACCCATTTTATTACACCCATAGCTGATTTACAGCTGCTATTAACCTGTTAACTTTCTGAAGACGATTACAAATAGTAACGGCAGCCCCATCAAAGCCCTTACTTTGATGTGGCTGAGTGATAGCAATGATAGAGATCCCATGAGTGTGCGTTTTGGGAAGGAGGGGTGGATGAGACTAGTAAAGCAATGGTTAATGGCAGGGCATACAAACAGGCTTCTTGTCATCACCTCCCATCTCCCACCTATGTGTACTCCTATGCCAATAGTGTTTCTCTGTAATAGCCAAACTGAAAAAGAAGCATATGGCCACCTTGTTAACACTTTGTTAAAAAAAATCACAAGCCTGATTTATTGCATACATTACTACACCAAAAATTGCTTCCTCATATCGAAGCAAAGTTGTTAAGGACTAATTAGGCAATTAATACTATGAAACATTCTGAGACTGATGAAGCATCTCAGCAGAAAGTGAACACTAACAGGAAAACAGATAATTGTAAACAGTGTGTCAAAGGTGCACAGCCATCTCCTTTGTTGCTGGCGTTTGTAATTCCAGAGAAACAGTGGGGCTCTGTCATCTAGGTGGCCAGGACACAGCCATCGCTATTGGATCCAGTTCCTGGTGGTGGATCAATGCGGGAGGACCACCTGGATGAGGGGTTATCAAGGAATGAAGTGAGACACTGATGCGGTACCCCCTTCCTTATAACGCCTGTTCCCCATCCTACCCGGTAAGATATTCAGAAACTCTACCCGTAACACCCATCCCCATTTTCTGACACAAACACTTTCTTACACCAGGGAAAACAATGGACTAAAACCAGGGCTGTTTACCTGACATGTACCAGCACAAGGGTCAAGCAGAGTCAAGCAATCGGCAATAACTACACACACCTGGTTGCCATTCCCCTTTCCCACTGGGATAAAAAGTGGAGCACGAGAGCACACTGGGAGGAAGGCAAAACACACGAGGTGCGCCTGTTCCTGGGTGGCGATTCAAAAGTAGAAGAAAAACGGTGATACCTGAAGGGATGACAAGGAGGGAAGTGCCCTTTCCCCTTTTGACCCAGACCCGCAAAACCTCTGTGAAAAGAATCATAAGACCGGGAGCAACAGCTAGCGTGTGGTGCACCAGGTGTCAATGGTGCAAGGCGGCCTCCCACCCTGATAACCAAGAGATAGAGAGACGCTTACTTCCGTGGTACTGTCCTTGACTCCAGAGACAAGAAACAGCAGGGAATTCAGCTCAGCTGGTGAGTCGGAAGGACAGCCGTTAGAAGAACAGGCTGCGTTGAGCGAAGGTTGCAAATGGCAAAATGATATGAATTGTAAAAGCTTGCGAATAAAGACCTTGTGTGTGTTAATGAACTTTTGAGAAACCAAGGGAAAGACCAGCTGCAAAGTAGTCTGGCACCACAGGGGCATTTATGTGAACGACTCCGGTTGGTCCCCTTTTCGTTGAACTACAGATGCCAGGAAGCCCTGTGAGAGGCCGACTAAAGAGGTCAAAGTGGTCATACAAGGGTTGCGTAAAATCCCTTGCACAATCGAAAGTCTTTTGACCCGTAACCACAAGAGTACATAAGACCCTGAACTTTGTGAGGACAAGCATGAACCCGACTGAGGGATGTCTGCTGTGGGTTGATGGTCTGAGCCTGATCGATGGAGGCTATCACAAAGAAGCAAGAGAGAAAGTGAAATACACAATAAATATAAAGAAACTACAAGTCCCAAGAGGCATTGGGGTGAAGGTGAAAACCTGTACAGCTCGAGCCCGGCTGAGTGAAGTGTACAAAAGGAATAAATAGAGCGGAACAATGGTCAGAATGGTCGCGCTGGGGTTCCTATAAAGGTCCTCACCCACTCGAAAGTCTCTGACCCGGCAAACAGTGGAAGGCCAAGTGGCTCTAACCCGACAGAAGAAAGCCATGGCACAAGAACCATGATATAAGGTTTGAGCCCGATGGTGGGGAACCGTATGTGATAATAGAATTGTGTAAAGCCTGACATTGGGGCTTAAGAGAAAACCTGACTGGGGGCTTACGGGAGAGCCTGACTGGGAGATGTGACCCGGACTTGGGTGAGAGAAGAAAGCTAAGGGAAATGAATCCCACACTATGATCAAACCCAAGTGAACTGTGTAGCTGGCAAATATGAAACCAGAACAGACTTTTTTCGGAAAGAGACATGGCCACTGAAGGTCCTGATATGGCTGAAAGGAACTGTAGCCTCGTACTGAAGAAGCCCAGGAGTATGCTGTGCTCAAGAGTCCCACCTTGTCTCATGCTAAAAACATGTGGAAGGGAGACCCCATCCATAGCATCCTGACTTATCATTCTTGTGAACACTATCCCACAATATTTTTTAAACTTAGCGGTAATTGTTTTTTTTTTTAGTATAAGCCTTTTTATTTGACAAGACACCACAAGGACTGCCTTATTATTATTTGATGGTCATCACCTGCTCCCATCTTAGATTTAGGTTTAGATTAGGTGTTTTTTCTCAACCATTTATACAGTAATAAACACCATTGAACTGGAATCACTTGTGTCTGTCTCTCTTTACTGTTGCCACCATGAGTTCCATTAATATGGTGTCAGAGTGGGATATGCTTCAACTGATAACATTTTAAACTCATGCTAATAATTGTGCTACCACCCGAAGGGGAAAACCAAATTGTTGAGCTCCTTAACGCTGACCATGTGTCCACACTGAAAAAGGTGTTGTTTTCCCGAATTTGAATCCCAACAAGACCTGTTCTTTAAAACTCAGGTGGATACTCTTCCTCTTTCGCATTATAATATAATATACAACAGTGGGATTGCATAGTACTAAAAGTTCGACCTGTCTTTACTTTTATTAGACCTAGTGCTCTGAACCCCTTCAAAACTTTTTCTTTTGGCACCCAATTGTCATCAGTCGCGGGGCCATCAGGGTTAGAGGATAACCAACCAAAATCCCTTCCTTTGGCAGACTCAGAACCCGAAGTTTCAGAAGACTTCGAGATTTTATGCGACGCAGTCGAGAGTTATTTCTATTCCGACTCTGAACCATCCACAGAGGGAACCCTTACATCTCCAGAAAAAATGGCCGAATTAGCTAATGTCATCGCCCAATAAGCAGCCCATCAGATGCAGGTCGAAGCTAGACTGCAAGAAATTTTAAAAAACGAATTGAACTGCAGGCAAGGCCTTTATTGCCACAAGGGGTACTTCAGCCATATATGGAAGTTCGAAGATTTAGGGATTTTCTTTTCTACTTTGTGCGTCTAGCAGAACAACTGGGACGGGAAGAGAGCCTCAAAATATGCTACTTTGGCCCTTTATTAAAAGGAAAACTACAAACCTCCTATCAACTACTTAATCTTGTACAGGGGGCCACATTTGTATCCATGAAGGAGGGGCTGTTACAATTTATATGGGCAGAAATTGAGGCCATTAGCTTAAACCTAGGAGAAACCGCCTTGGAAATGGGTGAATGTGTCAAAAGCACAATGGCACTGTGGATTAATAACAAATCCTCAGAAGAATTGACAGAAATGCTCTCTCTGGAGCAATTCACTAATTCCTTATCCCCTTTTTGCAGAAAGCTGTTCTACAGCTAAATTGACCCACCTTAACTATGGCCATTGAGACCGCCCAAAATCACTACGATGCAGCTAAACAATTCCACCCGGCCCATCGGTGGGAGGAACGGAAGTGGCATAAATCTATTCACTGACCTCAACCACAAGGAATAGATAAACGTAGGGGGTCATATAGAACTAAAGAAGGGATGACACAAGATAAATTAGAAAACAAAAAAAACAGATTGCAAAACCAAGGATGAAAATAAAAGGGAAGAAATAAAGGGAAGTAGACCCCCTCCTAACTGTTTTTCTTGTAGAGAAACTGGACATGTAGCCTGGAACTGTCACAAGAATCTCAGGGATGAACCTATGGAAGTAGGTTGTTTAAAAGCGGAAGAATGGGATGAACCAGAAGAGGAGCTGGAGACCTTTAGCATCTGTTTATGTCAAGTCTCCACTGATTTTAAATACGGGAGACAAGTAAGGGCCTTAATTGATTCCGGTAGTAAGCAAACTGCCATGAGAGCCGACTTGGGTTCAACAAAGTATTTAGAAAAAGCGTCCCTATTTGCTTTACCTGTGTACATTGAGATAATGACGTATATCCCAAGATACTTGTACACATTAGCATCCGGGGCGAATCCTGTAAAATATCTACTGCGATAATCCCGAGAATCCATGAGGAAGTTATTCTGGGGCGAGATTTACCTACCTTTTCTACTCTCCTACAAGAAACTCCACCCCCATTTGGAGATTTCCGACCTCAGAGCTGTTGGCTAACAGACTACTACTCCCAAGATGCTCCCATATGGCATTGGGCGAATTCTGATCCTACGAGACCTGAAACAACTCTTAAAAACAATTTATAGGCTACGGCAGGGAAACTAATGAGATCATTACACCTCTACGGATCACAACAAATCAGTGAAATATGCAAGAGTTCTTGGAAATCTCTCATCCTTGTTCTCTCCAAGGTTTTAACAAAGAACTACCTGGACAAAGAACAGCTCTATCCACCTCGCATAGCGGAAGGGTATCTGAGAAACCTGAAGGTGTCTCAATGACTAGTCCCTTGGGGATCTGTCATCCAGGTGTTCAGGACATGGCCATCGCTGTTGGATCCAGTTCCTGGGGGTGGACCATTGCGGGAGAATCACCTGGATGAAGGGTCCTCAGGGAGTGGAAGTGGGACACTGACGGGTGAGATGCGGAACCCCCTTCCTTATAACACCTTTTCCCTATCCTACCCCGTAGGATATTCAGAAACTCTACCCTCCACCCCTTTCCAACACAAACACTTTCTTACACCAGGGAAGAGAATGGACTAAAACCAGGGCCGTTTGCCTGACATGTACCACCACAAGGGTCAGACAGAGTCAGGCAATTGACAATAACTACACACAACTGGTGGTCCTTTTCCTTCCCTACCGGGATAAAAGGTAGAGTATGAGAGCACATTGGGAGCAAGGCAAATCGTACAAGCAGGTGGCAGTTCCAGGATGGCAATTCAAAAGTCGAAGAAAAGCGGTGAAACCTGAAGGGACGACAAGGAGGGAAGTGCCCTTGCCCCTTTTGACCCAGACCCGCAAATCCTCAGTGAAAAGAATCATAAGACCGGGAACTACTGGTAGCGTGTGGTGCAACAGGTGGTAATGGTGCACAGAGGCCTTTCACCCTTATAACCAAGACAGAGAGAGGTGCTTACTTCAGAGACAAGAAATGCCAGGGAGTTCAGCTCAGCCGGTGAGTCGGAGGGAGAGCAAACTGGCTGCGTTGAGCGAAGGTTGCAAATGTAAACATGATATGAATTGAAAGAGCTTGCGAACAAAGATCTTGTGTATGTTAATGAAATTTTGAGAAACCAAGGGGACCAGCTGCAGAGTAGTCCGGCGCCACAGGGGCACTTATGCGAAAGACTCTGGTTGGTCCCCGTTCGTTGAACTACAGATACCAGGAGGCACTGGGAGAGGCTGACGGAACAGGTCAAAGTGGTCATACAAGGGTCGAGTAAAATCCCTTGTACAATCAAAAGTCTTTGACCCGTAACCACAAGAGTAAATAAGATCTGTGAACTTTGTGAGGAGAAGCATGAACCCGACTGAGGGATGTCTGCTGTGAGTTGATGGTCTGAGCCTGATCGAGGGAGTCGATCGCAAAGAAGCAAGAGACAAAAGGGAAACCCACAATAAATATAAAACAACTGCAAGTCCCAAGAGGCATTGGGGTGGAGGTGAAAACCTGTACAGCTCGAGCCCGGCTGAGGGAAGCGTACAAAAGGAATGAGGAGAGCGGAACAATGGTCATAGTGGTCACGCTGGGGTTCCCATAAAACTTGAAAGTCTCTGACCCAGCAAACAGTTTAAGGCCAAGCGGCTCAAACTTGACAGAGGGGAGCCAAAGTGCATGAACTACAGAAGAAAGTTGGAGCCCTACGGAGGGGAAACTTATGTGATAATAGAATTGTGTGAAGCATGACTGAGGGCATCAGAGAAATCCTGACTGGGGGCTTAAGGGAGATTATGACTGGGGGCTAAGACCCGGATTTGGGTGAGAGAAGAAGGCTAGGGGAAGTGAAGTGAATCCCACAGTATAATAAAACCCAAGTGAACTTCGTAGCTGGCAAATGTGAACCTGGTGGAGGGATGCCTGCAAAGCGGGGTGAAGCACGATAACCCCGTAAACATTGTGTTGACAAGAATCATGTCCACAGTGGAAGGTTGTTTAAAAACATATTGAGACTCATGGATAAGACAGGGTAAATTATTCTGCGTGAAAACCCGTAGTGAACCCGACGGAGGGAGGCTAACATTCCAGAGGATCGGAGCCCGGTTGAGGGGAATCCAGGGGTGAAGAATTTTCACCCTACAGAAAAGTATACAGAAAGGAACTTTTGTTTTATCATTTTGAGTCCCGCCGTGTTCTGTGCTAAAAACGCAGGGAAGGGAGACCCAGGCCATAGCATCCTGAGTTATCATTTTTGTGACCACTTTTCTTTTCTTGTGAACACTATTTTTGTAAACTTAGCAGTAAGGATTGGCAATTTTAGTATGGGCCCTTTTATTTGACAAGACGCCACTAGGACTGCCTTATTACTCTTTGATGGTCGTAGCCAGCTCCTATCTTAGATATAGGTTTAGATTAGGCATTTTTCTCACCCATTTATACAGTTCAATGAAAACCCTTGAACTGTGATCCCTTGTGTCTGTCTTTACTCGCCACCATGATATGATATGATATGATATGATATGATATGATATGATGTGGCATTTATAACGCGCCTATACACAAGTGTTTCAAAGCGTGAGTTCCTTACACCACCGACTGAATACAGGGAGTCTACCCAGAACCCTGAGAGGCAGCTCGTAAGAAACGTGCACATATCCCACATTCTAAAACAGAAATGCAGCACAGAAGTTCATAGAAAGACAATAAGGTGTGTGACCTGCCACCTGCAGCGTTCATACCAAGGACAGACGGGTTTGCTGCATTTGAGATCCTGCAATGAGCGTCTCAGTAACAGTAGATGATATCAATCTCAAATTCTCCGAATTTCATTTTGCAATAACTTTCAGATTTAATTAATCCATGCCACGTTTTCATCATGCGGGTTTACATGTTTCAGCGTTGTGCAGAGGAACCTGGAAATAAAATACATAGTTGCCAATTTGTATTGCAAACTCCGCAGTGCTAATCAGCAGGAATTAAGGCTTGGAAACCTTATTTCAGGCTGTTTTGTATTCCAGTCAAAAGATAGGTTTTGTTCTAAACATCAAACATGTGCTAGAAGAATGATTGTGAAGATTAGACTGCCTGACAGCGCCAAAAAGAATCCTTCAAGGCGCGGGGTTAGCCACACAGGTCTGATATTGCACCTAAAATGTCACCGGAATGTCCCCAGCATGCCATGCCCTTTGTCCAAAGAATGTCAAGCTGTGTAGGGCAGTGTGCTGTGCCGACTCGTACGTCTGAAACTGGCCTTGAAAGCTCCCTCGGTAATGATTACTTTCTCCTCCACACAGAGAGCGAATAGTCAATGGCCAGGATCCCAACCCATGATTCGTATACCATGCACATCACTGTCTCACAGGCAAGCATTGCGCAGGCCCTATATGGAATCAGGATGCCAGACTAATGTCCACTGTATGAAAATGTTGATTCTTTTGGATTTAGAATAGTTGGAGTAGAGAAGATGGCTTATTTTCGAGGAGTTTTTTGCAGAAGATTTTCAGCCGAAAAAAACTCAACACATTTAAAAAATATATATTTTGGAGGTTCCCCCACCAAACCACCCTTCCTCTTTTGTAGTTCCTATACCCCACGCCCCTACCCCTTATATGCCCTTACCCACGACACCCCCTATATTCTTTGATGGGTTTTTTGGCCAACTGTTTTCGGCAAAAAAACGCAGCGAAAAAAGCCCTGGCGATGACATCTTCCCAGGAAGATGATCTTATGTGCTCAATAATAATTAAAAGGGAAAGCACTCAGGAACATTCATTGCTGCAATTAGGAGTCTTGCGTGGAAAGTGGGCCGGGCGCCTCCAGCAGTCTCCTTTCACTACAGTCGCCTTCAGAAAGGAAATGGCGTGGACTTTCAGAACCAGGCCAGAAAGTGTAATTTAGGACAACGTTGGATTAGATGTCACATTTTTACTTTCTAAAAACACGTAAGCCACCACCCAACATATGTATATATCAAGGGATACAAGAGATTTCAGCACATCCAATGCTGAACGTTTCTCTCGTCACACAACAGTAGAAACACACATCGAAACACCTGAAAATAGTCGGGCGGCGTCTCTCGTCTATAGACAGCAATGCCATCCATTATCGGTGAACCGTGAACCAACCGGACCGAGCTAAGAGGATTACACCACGTCTGCTATGCAAGCCACGCACACGTGTCTGCAGACAGGGAATGGACCCGACCCAGTAGTCTCTGTCTGCCACTGTATGTCCCCCCACATCCATACTACGACTTACCACAAGTTAAGGCCCCGCATGCACGTGGCCCTCTGCCACTGCCTCCCAGAGGCGTAGCCAGGATTGTGTGACAAGCGGGGCCTGAAGCTAATGTAGTTGGGCCCACTGCAGTGACATTGACATCTGTACATTTATAGATTTTGGATGGGCCTTCCCCACTCAGGCCCTACCATGTCTATGCCTCTGCTGCCTCCACTATCTACTGCTTCAGGCTCAGCTAGCTAGTCCGAGCAACCACACCCTAGGCTTAAACAGGGTCTCAGCTGGCAGGGGGCCCAAAGACTCACTCACAGACCCCAACAAGTAAGAAGGCACCAGCTATGGCTCTCTTGCTGTACGCCCACGTGACCTGACCCCACCCACACTTAGGCTAACAAAATCTAATTGGCTGACAAACAGCCAATTGAACAAATGTTACCCCCATTTAGTCTGTTTTGTTACTATACAGATGCTGGGTCTGCTTACACTGAGCTGTTTGCGCATACATTAATACTGGCAGCAGGGTCACAGCTCTAGCGCCCTGCCAGGCTCCAACATAAAAGGTCTATATTCCTTACGCTAACTGCGCGCAGCCCTACGAGCTACATGAAGTATAGAATGCAAAAACTGCATTAAATGGGACGTGCCCCTCTGCCTATTTATGCATGTCCCATTCAGGCCCAGCCACGTAAACGTGATATTTATTTATTTTAATAAACTTTGTAGCAGGTAGCAACAACGCCACGGGTTGTACTACAGTAAAATTACTTTATATAAATGCACACTGTTTCCTTTTCTCAATCTCTGGGTGGGTGGCACCCCCACACCCTAAATAAGCAGCCGCTACTGAGTTTACATAACTAGTTCTTTTTATTGCAGGTATGTTCATTAGTAGCACAGAAAGTGCTCCTATCAACAACATGTATATACATAAATATGATCCTGTTCAGATAGGCACAAATACACCAATAAAGACAAAAAGTCAATAACAAATTAATTCCAAGGGCACGAGAAAACCCAGCTTTATTCAGATACAAACGACCACTGGGAAAGTGTACAAAAGACAATGGGGCTCATTACAAGTTTGCCGGCCCAGAAACAATGTGGCCGGTAAACTTACTGGCACCGTTGTTTCCAGACCGACAAACTACGAGTCTTCCTGCCGGAGCCGCTGTGCCTGACAGGTCAGACTCTGCCGGACACAGCGGCCACGGTAGGAAGACCGTCACAGAAGCACCAGCACCGTTAATAACGGTGTTGGTGCTTCCATGGTCCCCATTCTCGTGGGGGAATGGGGAATTACAATTTACTGGTGCCTGACTTTCCAGACCACGGGGGTTGTAATCCCCTGGTGTTACCGGCAAGTCAGGTGCCCGTAAAATGTACGGGTCCGGTGGCAACCAACCAGTAATACCGGCACGCTTACTGCCGGACTCCTAATGAGCACCAATATTAAAATGGTGTTAGGAACAAAACGTTTTTAAGCAAAGAAAACATCCTAGCTGATGTCATAGTTGGTAATCATTGTAAAAACAAACATCTGCTCTCTCAATCGATTGGTTGGTAGAGTATAGAACATATAGTTATCTATAGGTGAACCTTTTACTATTGGTGTTACATCTGATTTCCGGCAACTGCCTTTGTGGAGCAGATGGAGGAGAATCCATTTGATTCTGCTGCCCCCCTCCAACATGGCATCTGATGCACCATGAAATGTTCTAGTGTTTACAAATACGACGTGCTGTGCCATCGTCTTTCCTCCTGCGGCATTGGATGCAGTTCCTGGAAGACTTCAAAGGCCTTGGAATCCTGAGCAACAGTGCGCCGATAACTCTCCAGCAAAACGCTTCGTGAGTTCATTCCTAGTTCTATTACTATCTTCCTTTGCTATAATTTACCTATTGCATTTCCTGTTGCTATTTATCTTGACTTCCTTGTCTTCTATCCTCTCTTCTATGTAATTCTAGGTAATTTATGATTGCTCTCAAGAACTCCTGAGATTAACCACCTCCTGCGCTCATTTACTTGAGGAGCATTTCGTATCCACAGGTATGACGGCTCGACTATTGGGCGATCCTCAGTCTGCTCTCATCTTCAGCGCTGCGAACAATAGCCTCATTAACCCACTTCTCTGATCCTTCTGCAGCACGCTACACCCCGAAGCAGATCACTGCTTTGCTCAGAGCGTGAACACGGAGTGAGAACATTGCCCTGACCCTGCTCCAGAACAGCATCCCAGCAGCCACACACTTCAGGATGAGTTGTACAACCAATAGGGTTTTGTTCCCTAGAGGGTTTCCCTGGGACATTTATCTCCCTGTTTAGTAATATACAGGTGGATAAGAGTTTCAGGGCAATTCCTTACTGTCTTCCTGCCTCTACTGCAACTAATAAGGTCCGTCATCTGTTTCTTATACCTTTCTCATCACAACCATAACAATCGGTTCTTCTACAGCTAATAACTCCTCCTAGGTTTAACCTTCAATGAATGATACATTTCAATCTAACATGCTATTGGTTGGCATTCTACTACACTAGTCAATAAGAAGAACAGGGTTTGATTGGCCAGCTATTTGCTCATCCGTCCTAAGCCACTTTTATGTGATGCAATGCCAAGGTATGTGGTGAGGGAAGAAGAGATGGGCGAAACGCTATGATCCAGTTTAAAGAAGTAATTCTCTTCTCGTTCCCAGGCTTGAGGCCTTATCTGTCATTCCGTTTGTGGCATTGGCATCTTGTTTCTATGTCTGGATGTACTAAAAAAATAGCAAGTGCACTATTCAATGGGGCCTGGAATACGTGACCATTGTTTGGATCACGTTGTAGAGGACTGCTGTTTAGAGCTCAATTTAATCTATTTATTGGACTTACTACTATCCTACCTTGTGTGTGCTTTCCTTCAGCAGCCACTTGGGGCGCTGTATCGTCATTCGTTATGGTATCAATTGGAACAGTAGTTACTTGCTGCCTTCAAGGATATATCTATTTCTCACTACTACTAACTTTAATAATTGTTTGCTCTATGTCCTGGGAAACGATATCTGCTGCAGTTTCAGCGTCTAAGCAGAACTCACCTGGTCACACTGACCTTGGTGCTCGGGCTACTGTTGGGGCATCATGAGGCCTGGAGTCTTGTGTTAAGCAATTTTATGTCAGTATTTAAAAAATTGATGCCTTGCAGGGTTTGATCTGAGCAATGGTGGTACTTCTTTTCATTCTCTGCCATGTTAGTGTTTTTCGTGTCTTGCATGCATGCTGCCATTCATTATTCCCTGCCCATGTATGCTGCAACCTTTCCCTTTCCCTACCTACTCATCTGTATAATATTTGTGTAACCCTGTCTGGGCATTCTGCAACCCCCCTACTTCTGTGAATGCAAACTACTTCACGCCCTACTTGAGTGCACAACCTATTCTACTCTTCATGGCGGCTGCGTGACCACTAGTCTTTTACTGAACATTTCTCAGCTTGCACGTTCGTTCATACTTGGGAATGGGTGGGGCCGTGGCCAGACCTGGAGCAACCCTTATCTCCATTGTTGAAGTCCCTCCCTTTGGTCAATTTATTGACCACCCCTCCATTCTCCTTCATCCCGTCATACCCATATTTAGGTATCCATGCCTTACGCACCCCCCCCTCTAGCTACCTTCTTGTTCTACGTATTCCTCTGGCCCAACTGCCATAAAACAGCTATCCCCATCTCCTTCACCGTCGACTCAGTGAAGGGTATAATTTTCAGGATCAAAGGTGACGTGCATCGAATGACGAACTTGATTGGACATTCCCTTTTTTTTGCACCATTATACTTTGCTGTTTGAGTTGCTACTGACTCACATTCACACCGCTCTTCCGAGTATAGCCTTCCGTCAGTCACGTTACTGCAAAAGGCAAAATAGGTATATGACCAGGATCTCTGTTTATTTGTAGACATTTTAGTGCTGAATCGGTGGTTACTGTAGGGAAGAAGTCGTTTTGTCACAATTCACTGGTCCAATTTTGCACAGATTTAGTTTTGTGGAGTTTATTTAATCATGAAGCGCGTGTCAGTTGAGGCTTTCGCTGCCACCTTCTTGCCCCCTCCTCCCCCTTCGGCTGACTCCCACCCTGACACAGCCCTCTCCACTCTCCACTCCGCTATATCTGATACTCTTGATATCCTTGCCCCTGTCATGAGAATCCGCCTGAAGCCCAAAGCCAAATGTAACTCCTGGTATGACTCGGATCTCGTCACCCTTAAGCGCAAGTGCAGGGTGGCAGAGAGGAAATGGCGTGCTTCATGTTCATCCTCTGACAAACTGGCCTGTCGCCTGCTCCAAAGGCAATACTGGCTCTCCGTTCTCACCAAGAAGAGAGCCCTTATCCAAGCCTGCATCTCTGCAGCATCCAACAATTCGGCCGAACTCTTTAAAATCTGCAAGGAGCTGGCCAACCCTGCTGCAGTCTCTACCTCTCCTGTCCCCTCCCAGGCCCTCTGCACAGCACTGGCCTCTCACTTCATTTCAAAAACTCAGGACATCCTGTCCTCACTCTCCTCCTATAACCTCCCCCCCTCTATTCCCTGCCCTTCCTCTGGCTCTTCTGCAGCCACCCCTCCTCTCTCCTTCTCTTCCTTTCCCCTTTTTTCTGCTGACGAGGTTTCAAGACAAGTCCGATCTATGAAAGTCTCATCAAAACAGGTCCACCCCTGTTCCTCCAAAACTATCAAGGACCACATTGACTCCTTGGCTCCTGCCCTTGCTGACTTCTGCAATCACTCCTTCGCCTCTGGAGTCTTCCCAACCCCTCTCAAGCACTCCCTTGTGCACCCCATTCTTAAGAAACCCTCTTCCGACCCTTCCTGCCAAGCTAACTATCGCCCAATCTCTATCACTCCCTTCCTGGGCAAGCTCCTGGAGAAACTGGCCATCTTCCAGCTTAATCTCCATGCTGAATGTGTTGGTAGTCTTCATGACCATCAGTCTGGCTTCAGAGCTGCCAGAAGCACGGAAACTGCTCTCCTGAACATCCGTGAGGACCTGCTCTCGAACCTTGACTCTAACATTCCATGTGTTCTCATTTTGCTTGATCTCTCTTCTGCCTTTGATACTGTCAACCATACCATCCTGCTCAACCGTCTCCGTGATAACCTCGGTATCACTGGTCAGGCTCTGGCGTGGTTGACCTCTTTCCTCTCAAATCGACCCTCCCAGGTCCAACTGGGGTCTTTCCTCTCTGACATCTTCTTCTCTACCTGTGGTGTCCCCCAGGGATCTAACCTCTCTCCCTGGCTGTTCAACCAGTATCTGGCACTTCTCGCCCACCACATCGCCGTTCTCTGCCCCTACTTTCAGTGCTATGCGGATGATACCCAACTCATTTTCAGGCTACCCTCGGCCTCCTCTTCTCCTTCCCTCATCTCTGACTGTCTTTCTGCTATCCAGGAATGGTGTGCCGCCAACGACCTCTGCCTTAATGCCAGTAAGACTGAGATTCTACTCATCGGCACTCCCACTCCCTCCTTCCCTGCTGCTCTCTGGCCAGCCTCTCTGGGCCCTCTTCCTACTCCTACCTGCAAGGCAAAAAACCTTGGGGTCATCTTCGACTCCACACTCTCCTTCTCTCCTCACATATCCGACGTATCTAAGAAGTCACACTACCAGCTACACCTCCTCAGAGGTATCCTTCCTTTCCTCTCCTTCCCCCAGAAGCTCACTGTCTCTAGAGCCCTGGTTCTCTCTAAGCTGGACTACTGTAACAGCCTCTATCTTAATCTGCCCGCCTCTACTCTCCGCCCTTTGCAACTCATCCAGAACAGGACTGCAAGACTTGTCCTTGGCCTCAAGCCCAGGGACCGTATCTCTCCAGGACTGAAATCACTACACTGGCTCCCAGTGACTGCGAGGATCAAGTTCAAAACCCTCTGCATTGTCCACAAGGCCGTCTGGGGCCTTGGGCCAAAATACCTTCAACTCTCTCTTCCTAAATATCTTCCTTCTCGAGCTCTTCGCTCATCCGCCTCCAACTCCCTCAGGGTCAGCCGCTTCTCCAAACAACGAGTTGGGGGCAGATCTCTTTCCACTGCAGGGGCCTCCCTCTGGAACAGCCTTCCTACCTCCCTGAAACTTGAGGAGAACCACCTCCGGTTCCGGAAGCACCTCAAAACCTTCCTCTTTGCCTCCGCTTTCTCTCCCCCTCTCCCCGGCTAATACTACTGAAACTGCACTGAATCTGCAACTGGGCCATTCACCGTTCTCGGCCCAGCCACTCTCCCCTGCACTGCCTCCACGGCAACCCCTGCACAACGGGACTGTGTCTGTATCCATACAGCCCTCCTTCCCAGCACTTGTTTGCACTTACCTCGCACTTGCCACCAGCTGGCCCTTGTTATTTATCCTGTATGCTGTATGCTTATAACCCTGTACTGCACTTTCCCCTCTCCCTTTCCCCCATGCACTTTTCCCTTCCCCTCTACCCTTGCACTTGCGCGATCTGAATGACACCTGGCCTAGTAACATCGTTGTCTGTCTCCCCTTGTTCCCCCCCCCTGCCTCGTCGCGCCTTGAAACACTTGTGTATAGGCGCGTTACAAATGCCATATCATATCATATCATATCATCTTAGACACAAACACACACATGCAATCACCCCACCAATATGTCAACCCCACCAATATGTCAAAGCTGGTATAGAAGTTTATACTGCAGACCTTCTATAGCTTCTAACCCACAGCCAATGGTACCCTTCACCCTTTCTTTCATTTTTTTTCTTACACCTTTCCTTCTTGGGGAAAGAAAGGAGAAGAGAAGGAAAAAAACAATAGAAAAGAGAGGAGTGGAGGGTTGATGGAGACTACATTCAATCGAAAGAAAGCAAGAAGGGAAGAAACAATGGGCCTCATTACAACTCCAGCGGTAGACGTGTCAGTAAAACTGGCAGGCTGCCACCGGAGTTGTGATTTTTTCAGCGCCTGGCTTGCCGGTATCAACGGGGGATTATAACAACGGTGCCTGTAGCCTTACCGGCACCGGTGCTACCGGTCTGACAGGGTCGTAATGAGGCCCAATGACTAAAAAGTAGGGAACAGAAATGAAGGGTTCTATGTCATATTTCCGCATTTTAAAAACTGCACACAAAAAAGATTGTTTTTTTGTCAGCTTTAAAATGCTGAAATATGACATAATCCCCCATCCCCTCAAGGTGATCCCTTCCCCACCCCCACCTCCACCCTCTATCGTTGGTTGTTTTGTTAATCGGAGGGGGAGGGGTTAACCATCAGAACCGTCCTTTTTCCCACCCACCACCCCTTCCCAGCACAGCATACACTTACTACACACACACACAGCCCCACATTCACTCACCCGACACTCCCGTGCCTGTCAGCCTCTGCGTGCACTCGTATGCGGCAGGGGCATGACAGTTCGATTTAGAAAGACCGCTATGTGTGGTCACAGATATGTCTTTCTAAATCAATCTTTTTTTTCGTTCTTTAGAAAAAGGTTTTTTGACCTAATGCCGAATGAAGATGGAGCATATGTAAAGCTGGCGCCGACTAGGGGCCTTGAACTAAGTCTGTGCTGCATGTACTGTATACAAATAAAAAAAGGCTATTTTTTAAGAAGGAGACCATATCTTCACTACTTCACATTAGGCACAATATGCTCTTGTAGGAGCATAATACGCACTGCCTAAATAAATATCAGCTCCAGCGTAGTCTGGCTTAATGTACAGATTTCTCCAGTTTACAGCAGAAATACAATATTTAGAGTAAGTTATATGTTTTCAACATAACAATGACTCAAGTATGGGTATAAACTCTGGAGTTTATCTGACAAATTAAAGATGATTTGAAAAAGTACCTGATGTTTTCCGGGAAAGTTCATACGTTGCAACAATGTTTTGAAAAGGTAAAAATGCAAGAGTTCTTCCTGCGAAAGTAAAAAGAAACATATATCAATATAAAAATAATGGTGTCCATTTTTCAACAATTATACATCAGGAAGTAATTTGTTCAGAGAAGTCGGTAATTTTGCACAGTTTCCCTGGGTCCCATGTCAAGGGACCACCCTAAAGGAGAAGTGCAACGGTGGTAGTCACTGAGGCTTGTGGCACCTCCCCACCCCCTCTACTCTCAGCAGCACAGGCCCCTGTTCACCACTTCCACGATGTAAACCAGTGTTGCGGCAGTCCAAAATCCGTATAGCCCAGCGAAGAGACCCACGGCAGGAGATGGGAGACTTCCACACGCACTGGGTTGGGAGTTGGGTTGACTCTCTACCCTAACCCACATAGCCTTCCTGTCCAATGGCTAAAAGCAGCACAACTATCAGTATCAGTCCTTCATCATTGATGGTAATGTCATTAAAGTGTCCAAGGATATTAAAACCTTTGGCATCTATCTTGACTCCACCCTGTCCCTGACAAGACAAACTAATGCTGTCAGATCAGCGTCGGCATATACCTGCAAACTCATTGCGGCCTGCAGACCTTTTCTGACCACCCCGAATAGCATCACTTTAGCTAGAACGCTCATCATGTCTAAGATTGATTACTGCAGTGCCCTTTATCTGGGGACCAGCCAGGCCAACCTCAACAAATTGCAAATTACCCAGAACAACGGCATTAGAGCGGCTTTAAATATTCCATGAAACCAACACATTTCTGACATTAGGATTAACCTGCATTGGCTCCCTGTCAAACAGAGAATTGTGCTGAAAACATTGGCCCTTACCCACAAATGCTTGACGAACAAGTCCCCCCTCTACGTTTCCAACTGCCTCTCTCTCCACACTTCCTCTCGACCCCAAAGAACTGCCCAGACACACAGTTTATCCTTACCTAGATTTAAACTCCAAAAAGCCAGGGGCGTGAGCTTCCCTGTTCTGGCCACTAAGCTTTGGAACACTCTCCCTTCCACTATCAGGACTGAGCCTTCATTCAATTCACTCAAAATGAAAACCAAATCTTGGCTTGTTGCTCAAATCTAATGTAGCCTTCTGCCTGTAGTAATAACCTTGAGTTTTTCCTCTAAACTTTGCTTAGCTTAAATTATGCTCTTATGTTTATTGCTCACGGTGATCACCTCTGTATTATACTGTAATTTTATGTTCTGTGCTTTATTTTGTATATGCTGTGTATTCTATGTAAATATGCCTACCAAGTTCTTCGCGCCCGGATGCCTCTGGGCCTGGCGCGCGCTACAAATAAAACAAATACACTAGACTTGCATTGGTTGCATCATAAAAATATCCTGCAAACTGTGGAAAAGGGAGAGAACTGGGGCACACGAATGGACCAATACAGTCCTAGCAAGTTAATAAAAATTAGTTGTTGGTCATCAGTCACGCTTGAATACCCCTTTTATATTCACTGTGCATCAATCCTGGACCATGTTTACTTTCTATACGCTTTTTTTTGTTTCATTGGTGTCTGTTCAGCAACTACGAGCCCTCTGATTCAGATTTCGCAAATGCAAGTTAGTGAAGCAAGCTGTGACTAGGGCTTGACTTCCATTATCACACTCCCTTCCCACATTGCATCGATTCGTTTCATGCTAATGGGAGTGGGTCCAGTTTAATTTGCGGAGTCATCTTACATCTCTAACAAGTCATAGGCATGCTCTTTTATTGCTCCTTAGTCGATCATTCGCGTTATTGCCTTTTCTGACAGTCCTCGGGGGGCTACCATTTGGAGATAGGTTAACAGTTGTGTTTGTGGCGTGTCTCTCTGCATGTTATGCAAGCTTACACAAAATAATAAGTGGTCTGTAATTAAAGACTTCTAATGAAAGGATTTTTCATTATAGGGTCATTTACATTTATATTTTGTTTTCAATATTTAAATGTGCAAGTAGGTAAAGGTTTTTCATAAAATGTATTTTAAGTGTGCCTGCAAATAGTGATTATTTATATTATGTGGAGGAAGAGAAAATGCATTTTTTGTGTGGAAGTCTTACCCTACACTGTAGTCGTTCTGTGTCTTATGCAGCCTGTATGCCCTGTGTTGTCAGAGCAATCATCCTCTTGGAGAAGTTACTAGAGAACGAGTGGTTAAATGTCCCCCCTCTTCCTGGTTTCAGCTGTGCAGTGGTGTCTCCAGGAATCGCATTTTCGGGGGGCACAGAAGGGGCCACAGGCAAAACTAGGGGGGGCGCCTATAAAAGGGCTATTAGTATCTGTTACCAACCTGATGTGGGCCCCACACCTGGCATCCTTCCCCCACCACTCAGAACCCAGGCCCTATACCTGACATCCCGCCTCCCCTCCACCAGAGGCCTACCCCATACCTAGCATCCTGCCTCCCCACCATCAGAACCCAAGCACCATACCTGGTATCCTGCCTCGTTACCTCCAGAGCCCAGACCCCTTACCCGGCATCCTCCTTCCCCCACCATGCAGAGCCCAGGCCCTTGGCATCCTGCCTGCCCACTACCAGAGCCCAAGCCCCATCCCTTGCATTATGCATCCCCACTACCAGAGCCCAGGCCCAATACCTGGTATCTTGCCTCCCCACCACCAGAGCTCAGGACCATACCTGGTATCCTGCATCCCCACTACCAGAGCCCAAGCCCCATCCCTGGCATTATGCATCCCCACTACCAGAGCCCAGGCCCAATACCTGGTATCTTGCCTCCCCACCACCAGAGCTCAGGACCATACCTGGTATCCTGCATCCCCACTACCAGAGCCCAAGCCCCATCCCTTGCATTATGCATCCCCACTACCAGAGCCCAGGCCCAATACCTGGTATCTTGCCTCCCCACCACCAGAGCTCAGGACCATACCTGGTATCCTGCATCCCCACTACCAGAGCCCAAGCCCCATCCCTGGCATTATGCATCCCCACTACCAGAGCCCAAGCCCCATACCTGGTATCCTGTCTCCCCACCACCAGAGCCCAGGCCCCACTACCTGGTTTATTTACCTCCCATTACCCAGGGCCCCAGGGCCCATACCTGTCATTGTGCCTACCTACAGCCATAGCCCAGGCCTCATATGCTGGTACAGTTTCATATTGTAGCATGCCATTTTTACTGGGCGTGAAGGGTAAATCAAACATATGTGCCATTATATGGGCAGAATTACCTATGTTGGTACAGACAAAACGGATACACTTTTTTACTAAGGCATGGCATTTTTTACTTGGCATCAAGGGTATAGGAACGATAATAAGTGTTACAAGTGTTGCTGTATTGCTAGACTGAGGGGATATATCCTGAGGTGGTGAGACAATCCTGTAGGTAATGTCCCAATGCCCAAGTTAAGGGCCAGAGCAAAGCAAGGTAATCCAGATGTGGACCCCTTGCTCACTGTGCTTAGAGAGGCACAGATTCACCTTAACAATGAGGCCCGATCAGGCTGAAACACGTGTCTGGGATTAATGTTCGTACTCTTGTTCGGGGGAGAACTGCCTAGCATTTCAGTGCTGGAATGCCCATGTGGGTGGGACCAGACTGATATGCAAATGTATATTTTCCTCTGTGAAAGGTACAGTGAGCTAAAACGTGATTGTAGACCCTCCCGAGTGGACACCTTCCAATAGATCAGGGTATTTGGCTGTGTTTGTTCTTGGTAGAGGGGCTTCCAGACCTTTTTGTGCATTCTTAGGAACTCAGACGTGAACCCCTAGCTCACTGTGCTTAGAGAGGCACAGATTAACCTCACTGATGAGGTCTGACTAGGATGAAGCACATGTCTGGGGTTGCTGTTGGTACTACTGTTCAGAGGAGAATTGCCTAGCATTTCGCTGCTAGACGGCCTATGTGGGTGGGACCAGACTGGTATGCAGATGGATATTTCTCCTCTGTGAAAGGAACAGTGAGTTCAAGCACGGTCGTAGACCTTCCTGAGGGTGCACCTTTGCATGGAATAGGTTATTTGGCCGTGTTTGTCTTCAGTAGAAGGGCTCCCAGACCTTTTTGTGCATTTTTAGGAACTTTGGGTTTCACCCTCAGTTACCTTAAGCGCGCTTCTTCCCACGGGTCCGGAGGGCTATACAAATAAATAAAACAAACAAACAAACCTATAGCCGGTCCGATAGCACAGCGAGTAGAACGCTCGCTTTGACACCTGTGCATAGCCTACTGACGCAGGTTTGAATCCCGGCAGGGCCAAACTCAGCCTTTCATCCTTCTGAGATCAATAAATGAGCACCACACACTGTGGGTAATAATAAGCAGCGATCAGATGCCTGAGGGTTTGTAGCGCTATATAAATGCTAAATTATTATTATTACTCAGGGTAATTCAGACGTGGAACCCTTGCTCACTGTGCTTAGAGAAGCACAGCTTCACCTCACTGATGAGGCCTGAATAGACCGAAACACGTGTCTGGGGCTGCTGTTGGTATTCTTGTTCAGAGGAGAATTGCCTAGCATTTCGGTGCTGGACGGCCTATGTGTGTGGGGTCAGACTGATGCAAGTGGATATTTCTCCACTGTGCAAGGTACAGTGAGCTAAAACGCGGTTGTAGACCCTCCCGAGTGGGCACATTCCCATAGAACATGTTACTTGTCCATGTTCGTTCTTGGTAGAGGGGCTCCCAGACCTTTTTGTGCATGTTTAACTGACCCAGTTAATCTAAATCTCTAAAGCTTTTTATCAAGAAAGATATCATGACAGTTGTCATACTTGTTGCAGGCCAACCCTCTATGTGCAAAGGCTGTTGGCTGAGTAAAAACCCAAAGAACGTGACTAGTTAAACAAGTATTTGGAAAGCCAAAAGGTTTTTGCTGTCATGTGACATGTTGAGCCACAAATACCCCAATAATGCCATCATATACATGACATAGTCTAATCCCACTCGAGCAGCTGATGCTATCATGTACTACGTGCAGCCTCAAATGCCGCAACAGTGCTCTGTATGACATCTCCATATAATCCAGTAAGTGGAGCCTGTGCCTCTCCAGATGTTTTGCAGCCTGCCAGTTTTCCTGCACTGGTATGACCCCTCACCATTGAATATGGTGGATAGGGAAGATAGCAAAACATCTGGAGAGCCACAGGTTACAGGCCACTGAAATAGATAAATAACACACGTATAGCCATACCGGGAGTCCTTGAGTAAGTTAAGAGTCACATGAGTGCCTTCCTCTCAGTAAGTCAACGGTTGCATTTTTGCCTACCAATATCTTGCCTACAACATATGAAGAAACTATTTTGTTCAAGAAAAATACTTGTTATTGTTTTTTTTCAAAGGAACTGCACATGTATAACTTCAGAAAAACTCCTATGGTAAATCTGACATATCAAGTGCAAACAGTGCTCAAGGAAGTGCTATTATATGAAAGGCTCATAATCGAATTGGACATGGAACACTCCGCTATTCCTTCCTCTCATAATTTATGAAGAAGCTCCAAGCAAATTTAAGGTTTTCTCCATTTCCATTTCTCTGACCTTATGGCGAAAAAATGAGCCACACTTTGCTTAACCATATATCATTTGAGAATATAGCATGCTGTATCCATTGGGAGAGAATGACCAGTCTTACTGCAAGGAACTTTACACACAACCAATGGACCATACCTTAATGCCATGCAATTGTTCCAACACCCAAAACAAAATAAAGTGAATCCAAAGGTATGTTGAGATTCAGAGTGAACTTAATTAAGACCTCATTTCTAGCCAGAACGTTTGCAAGGCCAGACACACCCACACGATGTGGAGTAGTGAGCTCTTTTGGCACAGTTTCCCCAGCAAATATCTGGTACATTAGAATTAAATGCATGAAATTTGGCTGGAGTGTGATACCATCTCGTTAAGATTTTTACCTGGATTCCTGTGACTGTAAGCAGAACAATGTACTCAAGCTCTGTTGTACCTCTTCCCACTGATTTAACCCAGATCCTTTTCCCAAACATTTTGTTATGTATTTTCAACATATGTCTTTGTGCTTCCCTAAATGTAGAGTACAATTTTGAATTAAGCCTTTCCGGAGTGGAGGGTGATTGGAAAAATGTTTCCCAAACGACTGGATTCCTAGAGGTGTATGTCTACAAACAGGATTCATCTACCTATTTGTCTCCACAAAGCCAACATCCATTTGGTAACTTTTAAAAGGATGTTATTACCGTATTGCACATAACAGCAGACATATTAGAGCATTCTCTCTATACCCAGCTAGCATATCCCGAGTCCCTCAAACCCACAGAAACATCACTATTAGCAGTTATAGTTGTAAAAGGTGATAGAAAGGACAATAAGCCCATACCCTTTGCATCCAAATACCACTCTGCCATGGTGACTCTGCTGATGAAATTGAAACATAAATTGGAATCTATAAGATGTTTTTGCAACCATCGTGGAGTGCAGATGTACTGTCCAGTAATTCACTTTTCCATAAAAACCCATTTGTCCTCAGAGTGTGTTGGTACCTATTCATGAATAAGCCAAGTATGGGACGCCAGATAATAGAAATCAAGTTTTGGAATTTCAAACCCACCTTTCAAATTGGAAGCATAAAGAGTATGCCTGTTCATTCAAAGACTCCCACCCCCCCCCAACCATAGAGAATCAAAGTGCATCTTTTCCCATTTCCCCATAGTTAACATCACATAGTGATGATAATGTGGCACCGGTTGGTCTTGAGAGTAAAAACCATCTCCTGGTAGCTGCTGGTGTTAAGCTAAACATGCTCTCCTAGGCTATATGGATCAACTAAATAGTCACCAGCTCCCGTTAATTTCTAACCCTGAGCGGCCAATCTAATCTTCAGTATGAATAGATTCCAACACATTTCTGCAGTACTGGGCACACTTAATTGGTTTCCCATCAAGAAAAGGATGCACTCATCAATACCAAAGGGTTCTCCACATTGGCCTATTCAACAACCCCACCCCCTTTCCCGTAAAGGGCCATGTGCAGAAATGCCATAATTATTCACAGAAGGGCGCTATATAAGACCATTTTACCTTACCTTACAAAACTATTCTTTAAGAGTTGTTTTAGGCCTTGAAATTGGTATGGACTGGAAAAGGTACGCATATGTAGGTAAACTATTCCTTTTAAATACACATATTCTTCCAAGCCATGAGAAGCACGGACTATTCAATGCAACTAAATCTTTTTTTTATGTCCAAAACAAGTGTTGCATAATTGTCAACAAAATAATTGGCTCAGAAGTCAAATTAGTCCCATAATATAGAGTTCTCCCTTTTAGCCACACATTTTCCTTTTCCCATTATCAATTTTAAATCCTGAAACTCCCCTAAATTTCTTTAAGTCATGTTCCTCATGCCTTAATGATAAAAGAGGATGGGAGAATGATAAAATGATAGCTTCCGCAAATAAATTAATCTGCTGAGATGTTCCACAGAGTAATACCTTTAATGTCAGGGGTGGCCCTCATCCTACTTCCTCAGGGTTCTAATATAAAATACAGTGGAATGGATATAATGGGCAACCGTAACATATGTGAAGGAGGAGTTTGTCTGTAAGAGATTTGTTAACACATTTTAGCTGATGCATTTCTGTGATTTCCTTATATCCTAGTAGTGATATATAATTATTATTACAGGATCATAAGGAAATCAATGGATTCCCCCAGTCAGTTGAACAAAATCTGGGTGTACTTTTTCACATCCATATTAAATAAGGGTATTGGCATAGAGGATGCACATAATTTAGGATTTTTACCTGATTTCAGGATTACTATAATACGGACCTATGTTATGGAGTCCGGTAGATCCCTCTTTCTCAGATGAATTAAAAGGGGGAGACAACGGACCTGCAAGAATTTGATCCAGGGTTTTATAACATGTAGCTGGCAAAACACAAGGCCCCAGTGAATTATTAGATTTCATCAAAGTAATCACCTCTATGATCTGCTTTGGTTCTATAGAGGGATCTAAGAGTACGCATACATTTAACCTGATTACAAAGAGATCCTTTCAGTCTCTCAACTTCATCCACTGAATGCTATTTACTGTAAAAGAAATGGCAAGCATCTTTGTGCTCCTCCTTTCATCAATTATGGTGTGAATGAGGGCTTTGCTAGCTGTTGCTTTTAAAAGGTTGGCTAGCATCTTACCAGGCATATAACCACGTTTGTACAACCCTACATAGATACAAAGATGAAGCATTCTGCCTTGTTTACCCTGACCCCTGACAACTGCTTGAACATATTCTACTGGGGTAATTTTTGTAAGTTGTTGAATACATTTAATTGATGCTGGAGGTACCAATTTATTATCCTGTGCTACAGCTTTCATGGCATCCCAACATATCCCCAGTATTTTGTCCCAACTTTATTATGGCTCAAGTAAAATCTCACTGTACTCTTACATTTCCTTCAGCATCCTATGTCTAAAGAATCTTTGTGTCCTTATGCCGGTTACCTTGTCTTATCCCCATCCTTGTATCTAATAGGGAAACAGTCACCATAAAGCGATCAGACAATGTCATCATTTCTATATCATATCTATTTAGCTTTCAGGAGTAATCTATAATATCTGGCAGAAATTACAATATAATCAATCCTGGAATAGAATGTGTGCACAAGTGAGAAATGGGTGTAGCCCCTCTCTTGAGCATGCATGAGATGCCAGGCATCTACTAAATACCTTGCAGATTTTATTTCAACTAACAGGAAGCTTCACCTATTGATGAGCAACAATACTGTGACGATCTATCTAATGAATTAGCAATAACTAAGTTCATATCCCTCAAGAGCATTGTCTCCCCCTCAGAACAGTTGCATAAAAACTTAAGAAGGTTTAACATAAAATGAACCTGCACTGTGTTCTGGGCATACAATGAGGCAATTGATGGGTTGCTACCTTTTAGCATACCAATGATCATACCATTAAACCGCTCCCATCTTTGTGCTGCTTGGTCCCTGTTATCACTAAACATATATTACTACCCCTGCCTTCTTGTTAGTATTTGAGGAGTGATATTGTAAGGGGAATCCTTATGTCTAAGCCTAGACTAATCAGATTTTTTTGGTGGGTAACTTGTAAAGCTACCAATGCAATCCACATTCTCATGAGATCCCTAAACAGCTGTGCCCTTTTGTTCAGTTTATGAAGGAACATTGATTACACAAATTCAGCCATCTTAAAGCTTTGCAAACCATGCAAATGTCAGCCATTGTGTGAAAATGTCCTTGAAATTGCAAGTTGGCCTCCTTATATGTAAATCCCTCCATTTGACTCGGGAATCTAGACATGGACCATAATCGTATGAGTCTGCTTTGTTGGAAAATATGAGTCCTATGTTTACATACAACCCTAACACAGTGTTATGTGTATCCTTAATTTAGAGGTATCATATACACAATTTACACATTTCTGTTTTATTAGTTATTTGCCCTCCTGACAAGCTACCAGACCACCCTAAACAAACTTGACATCAACTACAAAACATTCACCATCGACGGAATCACAATAACAGTATTCATCGTTGTGAAAACCCTAGGCGTATAGCTAGAAAAAGACAGGTCAGCACCATTGCCTCTTCAGGGGCGTACACGACAAAATGTATTTATGCCTGCAGGCCGTTTCTGCCCCCCAGACAGCTGTCTCATGATCGCAAGGGCACTCATACGGTCAAGGCTGGACTACTGTAATGCACTATTCGCAGGCACCTCAGTTCGAAATCTCACAAACTCCAGATAATTCAAAATACGCCCTGAGAGCTGCACTAAACATTCCAGGGTGTGAACACATCTCATCGGCCACCGACTACCCATTAGGCAGGGCATCCTATTCTAAACACTGGCTATCTTTATATATAACGCTGAATGTATGTATGTGTGTATGTTTGTCTGGCTATACAAATCCACACCGCTGAACCCACGTCTACCAGATTTTGCATGGATTCCTCTTTTGTCTGGGGCAAGATCGTAGTCTATGTTTGCATGCAAATATCTTATATGCAAACCATTTTTTGTATGTGTGTGTGTGTTTGTGTATGTTTGTCCAGCTATACAAATGCACACCGTTGCATGAATTCCCCATTTGTCTGGGGCAACATTGTAGCCTAGGTCTGGATGCAAAGAAATTTACTCCGTAGACACCCTAATTTACTGATGCTCACCCCTATTCACTACAGTAGGTATTAGATGGAGGCAAAATTTGGAAAAGTGTCTGAAGCAAAATGTTCGATATGTTGGTTATTCCTTTAAAATGTATTACTACTGTATACAATTTGAAACTGTTTAATTAAAGCAGTTTTAAAGGGAATAAAAAATAAAATAATAATGTACACTTTGTTAATTTTTATCACGCCACTCCAAATATTGCAAATGGCAAGGTTACCGTTTACTTAAGTTCATTCACGAGAAGAGAGCACAATCAATCAATCTTTCTTGGACATTTTCTCAAATGTGCTGAAGCCATTAAGTGACTGAAACATATCGTGCAAAAAATGAACATCACTTGGAAAAGCTCCATCTGATTCAAAGCCAAAATCAATATCAAGAGCTTCTGAAACATAACAACAAACAGCAGCATGACCTGCCAGACTGAGGACAAGAGCAACTTTCTCCAGGGCAAATGAGATGCCAGAGCAAACTAAAGCAAGACTTGCTGACATGAGGACAAGAGCAGCATCCTCCAGGGCACATGACACACCACTCGATCAGGACACGGGCAACGCCGGGCACCCCAGATAGTCACACATAAATGCATAACCAACACTGCATCAAGATACCTCTTGCAAAAACGTCCAAAGACGCAATCCTCCAGACCCACCCGATCACTCCACTCCAACATCTTGACCGACCCACCTTACAGACTGAAATGAGCTGGGGGTGCAAGCTTTCCTGCCATTGCCACCGGACACTGGAACGCTCTCCCACACAAACTGAGAGGGGCACCTTCACATGGGGACTTCCGCAAGCAGCTCAAAACCTTTCTGTTCTCCTAGGCCACCCTAGCTGAGTGGAACAATCATACTCCCCAGATACCTGCTCCCGCCATGGCCTTCACTATCGAACTGTCCTCGGTTGCTGTAGTATGACAGGATCTTTGCACCCGTATCTCTGTACCTGTATCTCTGTACCTGTATCTCAGTACCTGTATCTCTGTACTTGTATCTCTCTGTGTCCCATTCATCTAACCAGCGCCCTAATGCCTCTGGATTTGGCACGCTCTACAAATGTTAAATAAATAAAAATAAATAAATAGATACAATTCATGTATCATAGGTATCACAGTGTTTAGCTTATAAGATCATACATATCTGTTATAAGAAATGCATTTTTAGAGGATATAAAATACAACTGTAACAAACCAACATGTTATGTGACAGTTATGGTATAGATAAACATGTTGTGGTAAATTGCTATATTCATAGTTGTATTTGTTTACCTAGTTGCCACTCAGGTGTCAGTGTAAGAACAAAAAACACACTTGGGGACTTGGGATGGGTAACTGACTTGTAACTGTATCCTAACGCTTTCATACACAAAACACACAGGTCTTCGATTTAATTTACTTTAATTTGATGTTGTCAATGTATAGAACCTATATTACCCTCCAACCATACTAGCTAAGCCCTCCCGAGCTGATTAAGCCAAATGTTGTGGCAGTGTGCTCCTTATCTAGGGTTAGGGGACAGACGGAAGAGGCTTGCCCTGTCTAATCCAGGCAATGGGTGAACTTATCAGTAACACAGTTAAAAAAACACACTTTAAGGGGCACTGAATGTCATACCCCAACAAGTGATGGAGGCCATACAGGATAGTCATAGTTCCTTTTAATTCTCCTGTTTAGTGACCCCACAGATGTTGTGCTTTGCACTATTGAATTAGTAACAACATTAGATAAATATCCCTCCAAGCATACATACCTGCATCACAAATACCAGTTGTTTTGAAGGCATCTGGGACTATGATAGAGTCACTGATCCTGAAGAGGCATTAAAACGCCCGCAGAGTTGAGACTTGGCATTACACTACAGATTGGGGTAAGGATGTATTACAAAGCATCCAAGAGGGTTCAACACAACAATTTGGGAAGTATCTGGATGGATAATAACGAACATGCTGTCTCCCAACCCCTTTATCCCCCTCCCGCTCTCTCCATATGCAGATGCAGTGATCATCCACAGCCGAGCTCTCCATTTTCGGTTCCTATTAAGTTAACGAGGCCCTGAATAAAGTGGTAACAGTTATATATGCCACTGAAACTGGTAGGACGTTCTGTGGTTCCTGTGGTAACCCAAACACTAAGGAGACCACCTGGAGAAACACTAGTGTGGAATTCAAGCTAGAGACAGCTCGTAAATTATCAGAGCTGTGCTTTTTAGTTTTTGATTTTAAAGTTACTGTGGGGTCGCAAAACAGGAGAATTAAAAGGAACTATGGATGTCCTGTATGGCATCCATCACTTGTTGGGGTATAACATTCAGTGCCCCTCAAAGTGTGATTTTTAACTGTGTTACTGAGAAGTTCGTCCATTGCCTGGATTAGACAGGGCAAGCCTCTTCTGCCTGTCCCCTAACCCTAGATAAGCAGCACACCACCACAACCTATGGCTTAATCACCTCAGGAGAGCTTAGCTAGCATGGTTGGAGGGCAATATAGGTTGTACACATTGACAACATCAAATGAAAGTAAATGAAATCGTAGACCTGTGTGTTTTGTGTCAACATCAACATATTATTGGGTTACCTGGGTAACCGAGAACCTATAAAGGTTCTCAATCAGTATGTATATAAGGGCACAACATGTTCAGACAAACAGATCCATCTTGGACAGGAGGGCCTCATTTTATAAGAATAAATACTTCTAGAAATCTTACCTGAGTCTCCCTACATCCTTCACCTAAGAATGGCGACGAATTGAACACCTGGATGCCCTCCTGCTTACTGTTGCCTGCTGCACCTTCTTCTACTTCCTCCGGCGACGTTTCATGACCTGTAGCAATTGTGTGTGTGTTCCATTGTTTCCAGGTATTATTCCTCCACATGCCAGATTTGCACTGTTTTACATATTTCTTTTGCATGATATACAGGGCCAACCTGCCAAAACTAACCTTTTTCTGGCATTCCAACCCATGCACTATTCTAAATACCTGTTACTTTTGTTAATATGTGCTTGAAAATCCCCATGTTCTCTGACTTTCACTGGCTGTGAGCCAACATGTCTAACTTACCTCCGCACTTCCTCCAGACACCTGGCGAACCAATTCGTCCCAAGTCACAAATGGAAAGATGATTTTATTGACTATGTCAATGCCATTCATGGTCAGAATTATAATATGGAAGCACGCAGGGCTCTTTTAATGCATTGCTTGGGCTATGAGGGCAGGCAGATTTTAAAGAGTATTCCTGATCTGCCACGACCCCCAGGGTAGCTGGTGAAGGTGTAGACCTCCCCTCTGCATACAATGTTATCTTTAAAAAGTTAGACAAACATTATGAAAGAAAGGTCAGCATTATTTTACAGGGTTATCACTTCAGTACCAGGGACAATTCTAAATGAGAGTCTATTGAAGCTTTTATTACAGCTGTTAGGGACCGTATGAACAAATGTAATTTCGGCTCGTCTTATGACAAGCGCCTTCATGACCAGTTTATGGTAAATGTAAAAGAGGTTAAAATAAGAGAAGAAACCTGGAGGAGGGGTGACACAAGCCTAGATGATGTGTTAAAAATTGCAAAAAAGGTAGAGCATATGCTAGCATGTGTGAAAGATTTAGACTCAAAGTAGTTTAAAGAAACTGTTCGTGTTGTGACATCACACAAAACAACAAAATCCCTAAAAAAAAGACCCCCAGTTTAAAAGGGATGATCGTGAGGAGAAAATGATCAATGAAGAGTCAGCAACAGGCCCTCACCTTCTCCTGGTCCCAGAAAGTGTTTCAGATGTGGGAGTTACTCTCACCTAGCTAATAACCCTGATTGCCCTGCGCACAAAGCACAGTGTAATAAATGTGGGAAAAGGGGCATCTTCACGAAATGCAGCCAGAACAAGTCACAAAGGTTGTGAAATAAATGTATGAAAATGTTGTGAATGAATGTCCAGAGGAAGCTCTTTCTGATGGAACTCCTGTTTAATCAGTTGGTCGGTGTGTGAAGTGGGCCCCTCCAAAAAACACGATGAGAAAGCCAACTCCATAGTATTGATTGACGGGGTAGCAGTAACGATGCTAATTGTTTCAGGGTCTGACTACACCATTATTAACAGGGACACATGGCAATCCAAATCCTCCAATGTCAGTCTTAAACCCTCTCATGTCAGGCCTAGTGCTTATGATGGCTCACAAATCTCCATGCTACAGTGTTTTCTGGCAACCGTAGAGTGCAAAAATAAAATCACTAAAGATGAAGTTTATGTTTCTGACCCAGGGGGATGACTCTTGGGGTGGTACTAGCAGTGAGACATGGGGTTGACAGTCAATCCCATAGTTTCTGGGTTACATCACCACTATCACTTCACCCCCTGAAAACAACATATCTGATGTGTTTAGAGAAACAGTAGGTTGCTAGGTTGCTTTAAAGGGAGATGCCACAAAATTAGATTGAAAAGGGGATCTATCCCAGCAGCTGCCAAGTTAAGGTGTGTTCCTCTTGCCCTTAAGGAAGAAGTTTCCAAATAAATCAACAAGTTGATTGAGTAAGACATCATTGAACCTTCTGAGACTTTGGAATTGTGTTACAAAACCAAATGGAAGTCCCCACATCTTTGTGACCGTAAGAGCTTTGAATAAATGTGTAGTTGTCGATCAGTTTCACCTTCCAAATATTGGGGAACTGGTAAGTCTCACATCTGGTGCTAAAATGTTCTCCACTCTTGATTTAGCATCAGTATACCACCAGATCAAACTCCATACAGAATCCAGGGACCTCACCGCCTTAATCCCTCATGAAGGAAGGCACATTCAGATTTAAAAGGATGCCTTTTGGACTCATATTGGCGGCTGCTTTCTTTCAAAGAGTGATGAAGGTTGTCACTGGTGACATTGATGGCATTTTTTATTTTCAAGATGATATTCTAGTGATGGGCCCCTGTATCAGGGATCATAATATAAAATTAAAAAGATTGCTGGACAGACTTAGCAAAGCAGAGTTAACCCTACAAAAATCAAAATGCTGTTTTAGGACTTCCCAAATTGATTATCTGGGACATCACTTATCCGGTGAAGGGATATCTCCCAGGGAGTTTAGTTACAGCCATATTACAGATTACACCACCCAAAGATAAGCATGAGGTAATGTCATTTTTAGGAGTGGTTGAATACTAGTCAAAGTTTGTGAAGAACTTTTCAGATAAGTGCATAAACATTAGAAATGCATGCAAAAAAGGACATACCTTTGAGTGGACCAGTGAGGGTGACAAGAATTTCATAATATCAGGCTAGCGATTTCCATTGCCCCAATTGTTTCACCTTTTGATACGTCTACAGAAATGTTTGTAATGACTGATGCCAGTGGCACTGGACTAGGTGCAGTCCTCGTGCAATATGACAGGGAAGGTGACAAAGTTGTCACTTTTGCTTCAAGATCCCTGAAGGATGTTAAATGTAGGTTTTCAGTCATTGAAAAGGAAGCATTATCAGTAATATGGGCTGGTAAAAGAATGTAAAACCTTCTTATGGGGCAGGACATTTTCCATTATTTCTGATAATAAACCTTTAGTTGCAGGTTTTATATCAAAAGGGTTGGTTGGCATTTCCAAATGCATAATAAACTGGGTGACATTGATACAAGGCCATGATTCTGATATCAGACATGTTGCTGGAAAAAATAATGTCTAGAAATTCAGTGGCCACGTGATGAAGACATAGAAGAACCAGTGCAGGGTGTATTCTGGGTATACAGAGAATCAATCTCACAGGAGGAGTAGGATACTTTCCTGAGAGAAGACCATGAACTTAGTAAAGTCAGAGAGTTAGTGCTAAACAGTTGGTCAGGATGGGTGCCCAACTTGGGTTTAGGATCATTTCACAGAGTAAGAGATGAACTAGGATTAGAAGGTCTGTACAAGGTGAGAGCTGGTCAAATGATTCCTTCCTTATTGTCTTGGGAGGATAGCTCAAGTGCAACATGTTTGCCTTGGAAGCAAGACGACAAGGAGCAACTCAGGTTTGATCCCTGGGTCCGCGCTTAGAAACCTCTGGGTATTATGCGCGTTATAAGTAACTTATTATATCATATCATATTTCCCATGGGAGTAAGAAAAGAAATTGCAAGAATTAGCACACAATAGTCACCTAGGCATTTCTAAAACAAAAGGTATACTTCGAGCTGATTACTGGTGGCCAGGATCAGACACTGAGGTGGAATACATTATTAAAGGTTGTACTATGTGTACTTCATCTAAAAAGTACTTACAACACATGTCCAACACCTCAGACCTATAGAATTGCCCACATTTCCTAGGACATTTTGTATGGGGAAATAGAAAGAATTGGAGGGCAGATATTGTGGCTTTGATTGGGTCTGATATAGTCTACGAAGAATGATTAAATACATAAATACGGTCAGTTATTTCTATAGGAAACACCAACTGTTTTTCTATAATACTTTTTATTTATTTTATTTATTTTTTTTATTTGTTACACGCCCAAACCCTCAGGTGTCACGGCGTGGTTAAAAGACAGCTTAGCAATTAGTAAAATTCAAAACATTACATTCGTTCCATTACATGATATAAATTACAGAATATTCACAACATTATACAATAGCCTAAGTATTCACAGCAGTATAAGGTGGACGGGGTCCTATCTTTGGGTGCTAATATTGGTTGAATAACCAGGTTTTTAACTGTTTCTTAAAGATCGTGAAGGAAGATGCTTTTTTAATGTGGAGACTTTACACCATGTGGGGATATCTGATGATTTGGGACAAGCAAACCAGCTTCTAGATTGTTTCAAAATAAAAGCAGTGTGGTATGCTTTAAAATCAGGGAACCTAACCCCGCCTTTATCATAGGGTGCCTTCAATTTGATCAAAGCAATTCTTTTACTCTTGCCCACCCCTCAAAGGAAGTTAAGTAAGATAGGGTAAATAGATTTAAAAAAGGAGGGAGACATCGGAACACAAAGAGTTGTAGATAATATAAAATAATTGGTGATAGCATCATCTTGATCGAATCAAGTCTACCCCACCATGAAAGATATAGGGGGGGACAATCTGGATTTTAATTCCTTTAATCTATCTAATAAAGATTGTGTATTAAGTTTTATGGTATCCTGTATAGTCGGGGCAAAACTTAAACCTAGATACTTAATAGAGGAGGTGCACCATTTAAAACCAAAAGAGTCAATGTCATGTTTAAGACAGAAGGGATTGAGGGGCATGATATCTGATTTGACTTTGTTAAGCTTATAACCTGATACAGAGCTAAACAAAGATAGTACATTAAGTAAATGTGGAATATGTATTTTAGGGTTCTTAATAAGAATGAGGATGTCATCTGCATAAGCAGCTATTTTTATATGCGATGTACCCCCTGAGATACCTGGGATATTTTTAATAGATCTAATTAATTCCAATAACGGTTCTAACAAGAGAATATATAAGATGGGTGAGAAGGGGCAACCTTGTCTAGTGCCTCTGCTGAGGGAAAAGAATGGGGAGGTTAGACCGTTGATACATATGGAGGATTTTGGGGAGGAGTAAAGTAGTTTGACAAGGGAGATAAACTTATCCCCACAACTGTGCCAATGAAGAGACTGAAACATAAAAAATGCCTCTCTCCATTATTATGGTATAACAGTAAGATCCTTATTAATAACAGAAGCCTAAACAGAAAATCCTGGATGAAAAGGGGTATTAGTTTTTTGTACAACAATTCATAGATAGTTCCTCTTACTATCTTTCCAACAACTCAAACTTCAATTTTCCATCCCCAATACAGAATTCCATTTCTACAATAATTTAGTCAACTCCTGCCTGGATGCACTTCATAGTTCTTCAAATGACATATTAACTCCTGATACCCTTAGACTACTACAGCTAACAATGCAAACAGACATAAAGGCTTGTGAATTCTATAACATTCTTATAGCTTCCTTAAAGTTATGTACAATCCGCTTTAAATGGGAAAACGATTTTGGGCACATTTCAGATGATCTTACATGGTCTACCCTTTTCTCCAGAACTAAACATATATCTACAGCAGCGAATATCTTTCAGCATTTTCTCTTTTTTATACACAGAGCATTCATCACATCCGCTAAATTATCTTCATCTAAGATAAATAGCAATGACAACTGTTGGACTTGTGGAGCTGCCTCTGCCTCATATGAGCATATGTTTTTTAGGTGTCCCTATACTTTCAAGTTCTGGCAACTTGTATGGAAATATCTTAACTCTATTTATTTTATTAACATCCCACTTTCCTGCATAAATATTGTCTTGGGAAGCCTTGCAATAACCACGCACTTACCATCTGGAGCAACCAAACTTTATGATCTCTTTATAAGTCGGGCCTTGAAGAACATAACTGCCAATTGGAAGGACTCTAGTTCCTTGTGTATTAGAAGCTGGTGGAATAATATTTGTCACACACAGGATGGAACTGTGTATGGCAAACAATTTAAGCTCTATACATAAGTATAATGCTAAATGGTCTTTTTTCATCCGCTATCTGGATCACTTTAATGTAACTACACATGGTATGTGACCTTTTCTTTACCTCATATACTCCTTGGATGCTCCTTGTATTTTTATATTTCGGTATTTAACTCTTGAAACCTTATTGAATATTATGATGTTACGCTTTGGTGCCATGCCTGCTTTATCAAGCTCCCCTTGATTCCCCCCCTCTCCCTTCTTTCTCCAGTTTGTTTGAGTTTGTATCGTGTTTGTCTGCCCCCAACTTAAACTATCAGTAAGCAAAAATGTTGCATTGACAAATTGTTCTCATAATTGGTTATACATTGTTCTCTTTGTTATATATTAGTCTTAATACTACATTGTTCTAGTTATTTATAAACATAATCAGCATATGGGGCATTCTTTCATATGTTCTCCATAAGTTCTCCCTTCTTATCATCATCTTTCAATTGTTCAACCAATTTTTACTGCTTAATGTCTTTAAAACTATTACATTATTTTTGTACTATATATTTCAATAATAAAAAAATTATTAAAATCAAAAGAATTGCCCACATTTCCACAGGAATTCGCAGCACTAGATATTTTGGGTACATTATCGCCCAAAGGTGGGCAGAAAAAATATGTGATAATCTTAGTGAACATGTATTCCAAATGGGTAGAAGTAAAGTCTGTTCATCTCGCTCCCCATAAAGCTCTAACTTGGAGTTGGTTGGTATGCAGAAACAGACAGAATTTTCTGACAGCTGGGTCAGGGCACTTTAGTAAATACGATTGGGCATAGTAATAGATATGCACAATTCCTTCTATTTGTGTGTAGTTGTGCAGGGTACTCATATCGTTGAAGTTGTTTACCCAAACCCATTTTATTCTTTTTCTTTTAAATACACCTTTCAAGATGTTATAGTTGCCACAGCAGGCCCTATTAATTGACCACTGTAATTCTGTAAATAATTCATTTACTAAATCATTTTATGTATTGGGACAAGATTAATTTCGTGAGGTGGTTACCTTTTTACCCAATTCATGCAGCATGGGACATTCAGGATGAGTTACTGCTTTCATTGCAAGGAGACCGCTCCGCATTAGTATGGTGGCTTTAAGGCATGGCAGTTCTAGTTCCACTCTCACATATTGAATTGAGCATATAGAAGGGAGTTGTAATATAGTTCGCCAGAAAAAGCCCTCAATTCTACCTAGCCATGTTAGATCTCTATTGGCCAATGCCTTAAGTCCATAAGATATCACTGTAATGAACCATTGGTTGTAGAACATTACTATCCCTTTGAAGGATAGTAAAGCAAAGCAAAGCCTGCTACAAATCTTTGTGCTAACATTGTGATTTGCTTAGCCCGTCTGATCTTTATTTCAATAAGCTGGGCATTATTGAGGCTACAATGCATTGCAATGACCAAATATTTATAGTTATCAGTGTAGTCGATCACTCCCCAGCTTGTCTCCATTTTATGTTTAGGAGTTTTCTTACAGGAGATTAACATTATTTGGGTTTTGTTCAAATTGATCTTCAATCGACGTTCATTTACAAATCTACCCAGTATTTCTAATATCTCTCTCATTCTTCTAAGGGTGTGATCGACAATGACTAAGTCGTCTGCATACAGCAGGAAAGGAAGCCTTCTTTTCAAGTCTAGAGATGAGGTCAGATAAATACAGGTTAAATAGCAGGGCACGTTGTGGAAAGCAGTGACAAAGTGGTCTGCAGCAGGATATTTTGTGTTGCAGAGAGCCCTAGTAGCCTTTGGAATCTGTTTTCAGTGTTTGGTGGAAGAGGCAGATCCTGAACTGGACTGGTGGAGAACTCGGACACGGGCATAGCGCCACGCATTGTGGAAAGCAGTGACAAAGCGATCTGCAGTGGTCAGCAGCCAGAGTGGGAGAAGGGAGAAAAAGGTAAGCTTCTCTACCGTGTTACCAGATGCCAGGCAAGAAGCCTTGTAACAACAAGCATTATAATCTGCGTAAATTCAAACCTTATGGTAAAACAAATGGATATAAGTGAGCCGAAAGAGACAAAACTAATCGAAGTGATGGATTGAGTCCACCCGCTGTAAGGGACTTCAATCAGGCACACACCCTTGTCTCGCCTAGCAATGTAGTGTATTTATTTTTGTCTATAAGCTCAATATTCTGAATGATATACCACTCAAATCACACCCTGCTCAAAATACCCCCAGGTTACACTGAACCAGGAATCAGGCTAGTTTGTAAAGGTAAATATTTATTTATTTATTTTAATATTCAAATCACACGTAGGTTTACTATAGATATATATATATATATATATATATATATATATATATGGGGCAGCAATCACCCAAAGGGTGACAATACAATTAAAAAATAAGCAAAGCAATTGAATTAACTTATACGAATGCAGAATAAAAACACAGGAAAGAGAACAGTTTTGTTTTGTTCACAGATAGTGTTTTGGTTACTATTCCCCCTGCAAAATTGTGTTTAAATACAAAGGAGTAATCCTACACCAATGTGAGTAATCAGCAGGTATTCAGGAGTAAAAGACACGGTCTAACATTTATAGGCAATCCTCCCTCCCAAACAAGAGTGAAAACCTTATTTTGGCAAATGAAACTTTGAAAATGACAGGTGAAAATGGCTTTGTGAAATACTGCAAAAGGGTGCAAAAATACTTAAATGGAGACAAGTTCTAAAGAAAGCAACACTAATCAGGTTCTAATATACATGAGCTATAATATAAACAACAATACACACTGCAGATCAGGATGGGATGGAAAAAACACTTTAAAATGGGTAAATGACACGTGTAAACTTGTGAATTTTACAAATTTGCGGCAAACTTTTACTATGCGATATTGAAAAAAAATGGGTCACATACACTGTTCCGGTATGCGCTTTTGAAAATGACACGTGAGTTTGATTACACTTTATTATGACTATAAAAAAGAGAATGCCACAGATGGATCTTACAGTCACGTGATCAGCGTAACCTGTCACGTTGTGGATACTCTACTTCTTCCTGGGAATTACTTTAGTTATTCAAAATTACTAGGGAGTTATGGTTTGGAACACAGGTGAGACAATCAGCGCTAGAGGGATTCTAACAATACTGGAGTTCTGAATTAAAGATGGGATAGGTTGAGATTGGGCTAATACAATTCAGATATACTATGGGTCACTCTCCTTCCTATTAATACTTACAGAAGAAGTTATTAAATTGGACCGTCTGCTCTGGTCAATGAATTGGATCAGGTCTACCGGCAGCAGGACACCTCTAGCGGGACTGGATCAGCGGTGCGGTTCTGGTCAATTTTGGACTGCGCCTCAGACTGGATTTGGAAGGGCCCCTTCTGGTTACTGGACACAGTAGATAGCAGGATGCAAGTTTCAGCGGGCAAGCCTTAATGGTAGCAAGCCAAGCTGAATCAGAACGATTCTTTTAAGTTTTGGATGTTTGCAATTGGGTCAGCTAGCAATAATTTCAGCAATGTTAGGGTCTGGATTCTGCAAAGAAATCTGGATCTTTCAAGAGTTCTAGAGTCAGCTACAAAATGAAGAGTTCTGGAATAAGGCGCTGCACGGACCTCTGGATGGGTTCTGGAAGCAGTCTGTTCTGGAATCAGTGTGTTCTGGAAGCAGTCTTTCTGGAAGCAGTGTTCTTGAAGCAGTGTGTGTCTGTGTTTAGTGAAACTCTTATATTTATCCATTACAAATTTTATGGCATGGGCAGAACTTCAAAACACACCCCCATGGTTGTGAGTGGCTACAGGAATGTGCTTTGTTTTGGTTGGCAGCCTGAACAGTGCTGTCATCTTATAACAGGAGTTAGGAACTCCCATCTGGATTTTTACCCAAAACATACTTTTGGCCAAATGTACATTTCTACCATTATGTACCCTCATAAAATTGGACACATATACTTTGTATTCGATTGTCTACATTTACATTCACTTCCCATCTTTGTGAGAGCTGTATTGGTCATTCTATGGATTTTTATAAATTTTACCCATAACACTTTGGATTAATCATTTCTAATTTGACACATCTCTGGGCGCTTATCAGTGGATTGTGTACATACAAGTGGAAGTTTGCCACATTAATAGTTTTGCCACAATCAGCCATTTTTCATAACTTTGGTTCCTTAATTGGTGCCAGTTTTCTCAATGTCTTCAAATCACAAGGCTGAAATTAGTTTAATGTCTACCAAGTTTCAGAATTATCCCTCTGTAGATTGCTCAGTTAAAGAGTTTTAACCTTCAATCAAAAATAAGGCTTTCACCTCAAAGTCATCCTGGGTAACCTCCCCTTTCCAGGCATCAGCTGTCCAGTCCTTTGAAGTTCACTGGGAAAGCTCCTCCACATCCTGCCCCTCCTTGCAGAGGCCAATGCTCAGCCTGGCCTTTGTTCTTTGGCCAGCCAGCAAACGAATGTCTAATGCGGCCCCATTGTGTGGCTTGTTGGCATTATGCGGGAACCATTAACAGCCATTAGCCTTCCTATTCCCAAGGAAGTGTCAAGCAGAGATCTCAGATTTCCCAGGCCAGGCTGTCAGATCAGAATTACATAGTGGATTGGCCGCAGACTGGGCTCCTTGACATTAAAGTCTTTTCATTTCAAATATAAAATATAAGGACATTTTATAAAGGATTTAAACATTTTTAAAGAATTAGCCCTTCACAAGCATGCTTGAAATAGTGGATTTTGCAATTTCTTCCAGAAAAAGAAACACCTTTAAATGGGTTTGACAGCTAATTTGCTTAAGCAGCTGTCAGGCAGGGAGGTCTGGATTCCTCTGACTGCCTGGAGAATCCATGATTTCAGCACACTTTCCTTTCCATAATTCTCTGGGAAAATGACTGAATTTTTAAGGGCATTTTCAGATTAGGTCCTTCTGTGGCCTTGTTTCAGGTGACAGATGACAGATGACAGCAGTGATTCCTGCTTTTACACCACTTTGCCTGTGTATGTGGCAGGGCGTGCAGCTCTTTTGGTGGTTTGCAGATTTGGCGCGCACAATTGAGCAAATGTATTGCCTCCATTTTTGGCAGTTTTCTTTCCCCATTGGCAAAGGGGTGCAGTGCGGCACATTGGCGTGGATAAAAATACTCCACATCCCCCTCCCCGGACTCCATTGTGACATCCAGTCGTGGGGTGTTGGGCCAGTGGCATTATTTTTCTTTCGGTCCATGTGAAAAAATCTGGTTGTTTCTCCCATCAGCGATAGATGCGACACGCTCACCTTGCTGTTTATGGTTAGGAGTGTGGAGCGACACTCCGGGCTCTTGGTTCTTTTTTTCCGGTCCCCGAGGAGTCCTCCATGGTGATTAGATGATTCTTAGTTCCAATGCTAGAAAACAGAACATAGCATGGTTATGGACATTTCCCCACTACTACTCCCTGAGGGTGTAGTGGGGCAGATGCATGCATTGAATACACTTTACCATATTCCCCGCCTATCTTTACTAATGGTCTTAACAGGTGGATTCTGTAGGTGAGGCCTGGGATGGTCAGCTCTCCTCCATTTCTGAAATTCCATTTCCTACCGTCGCACTAGTGCTGACCGGAAGGCTTTCTTTAGGTTTGCCAGGACCCTGAGATTTACTCTCCAGTTGGGACCGGGCTTGGCAATAACTGGGGTCCAAATTAATCTCCAGTTGGTTGAGGAGGTCACTGCTCATATAAAAGGCGGAAGGAACACCTCGCATAACCCAACAAGTATGTACTACGCTTTTGTCATCCCTAGACATTTTTATCATGCAGCTGCTAAGCAGACGATGTTTGAAGCGGGGCGTTTCCAGGCCCCATACCCATTGCTGCACTGACTCTACAGCGGGTAGGGTCTGGTCTTTTGGGAGTTTTCTTAATAATACTTTGCTCATGAAGCTTTCTTCGCTATTCAAGTCAACTCTGATGAGGACAGACTCCTTCCCATCATTTAACTGAATCAGGAGGAAGAGCTGTTCACCCTTTTTCAGAATGCCAGCTAAGTTTTGTGATGGTTTGATATCAATTTTGGCTATGGACTTGGGATTTTCTGATTGTACATTAGTATAAAATGTAAATGTATCCCCTACCAGGGTGGAATGCCACTTGAGACTGGAAGGGAGGCTGATTTGCAGAAATGGAGAGTAGTTCTCATCACCAGTTGGTTGTCCCACAGCTATGACGGTGACGTTGGGTATGTCATTGTTTTGCAAGTAGAACCTGATTCGGTCCAGTTTTTGTTCAACCATGTGGCATGTGCCATTTAGACCTACATGGTTGATGCTTTGTTTTAATTGAATTGGCCTGTGAGTCTGGGTCCAGAGTACCTTATTCACACAATCTATTAGGGGTGACAGCCTACGGAGGATGTTATTCTCTAATAGACAGGGGGTTCCCTCTGGCACCACGACTAGGACCGGGTGCTTCATTTTGTGTCGCCCAATTTTAATTTCCAGCTCTGCAGACCCTTGAACAGGAATTTCCTTCCCGTCAAAGTTCTGGAGCTATCCAAGAAGAGGTGTGAGAGGAATTTGGTATCTTTCCCCCCTTCCTGAATTTAGCTGCTCAAAGATCCTCTTTGACAGCAAAGTTGCTTGGGATCCAGTGTCCACCAGTGCTGGAATTGCAAATTGCCCTTGCACTTGGATGGAGGCGTAGAATCTACCTTCCTTCTCCTCCAAGGGGCAAAGGTAATGGGTGTTCTTGGTAAGCTGGATGGTCAATTGACTTATTTCTGACTCTGACACCGGGGTAGTTGGGTCAAGAGAAGGTGTTGGGGTTGAGGAATCTGGCAAATAATTTTGATACACCGCTATTTGGGGAGTTTAGGGCTCCCTTTATTCTAGTTCTGGGCTGCCCCCCCCTTTCTAGAGGCAGTCAACAGAAGTGGTTGGTGAGGTTTGGGGTTCCTCTTATGCTGGTTCTGGACTGCCCCCTTCCCCCTTCTAGGAGGCTGTCCCCAGTATGGAGTTAGGTAGTTTGTGAATCTGAGCAAGCAATTTCACACTCAGTGATTCGAAGAGTCTCGGGGTCCTCCTTTTCTGATTCGGGGCTGCCCCCCCTTTTTAGAGACAGTCCTCAGAATGGCTTTGGAGAGCTAGGGACTCTTCTTTCTCTGGTTCTGCCCTCCCCCCTTTTGGAGGAAATCCCCAGAATAGGTTTGGGCATGATCCAGTGTTGGAGCTTCGGAATCTGTAAGAAAAAGGATACAGTTGGATATTGGGGAAGTTTTGGGCTCCCCTGGTTCTGATTCTGGGCTGCCCCTGCTTTTTGGAGGCAGTCACCAGAATTGGTTTTGGCCAGGTGATTTTCTGGCTGGTCATTCTGGGGTTCAATGATGGGCGGTTTTAACTTAGTCCCCACATCTCCCCAGTCTCGATTAGGATCTGTTGGGACCCATTTTTCTTTGGGAGGAGTTCCCCCATCCCTGAAGGAGAAGATCCTTTTCCCAGAGTCCTCTGAGGACCCCCTCTCCTTCAAATTGGAAAAATTGGTCTTTTTAGGTCCTTTATTCCTCCTAACCGTCCTCTGTTCCTTAGGTTGCAGACTTTCGGGGGCAGGAGATTCTGGTTACGGTTCCTTGGTTTTCAGGGCCTTTTCACAAGTGGGGAAGGAAGCTTCCTCCATGCCTTTAAGCCCCCTATCCCCCTTGTGCCTCCTCCCATTGAACCGGTGGATTGTCGGGGTGCTCTCCCCGTCATTGCTCTGGGGTACCAGACCCTTGGTTTGAGGGGATATGGGCTGCCATGTTTATCTGAGGGTTCTGCTGAGCCCTCAACATGCGATCCAGATCCTGTGACAAGTTCTGGACCTGGCGCTCCAGTATGGACACCCGCTCTGGCTGGTAAGGGGTTCTCTGGTCCATCTTAGGTTGATCACAGGAAGAGTAACTGTCCCTTCTCCCATAATAGCCTTGATTGGGATAGCTCTGGTAACCCTCCACCCTTGGCCTCCCCTCTCCCGGATTGGGCTGTCTGGGCTCAGGAAAGTGGGGAAAGAAAGAAGGTTTGTTTTGGGGGTTGATGTTTGGCGGGTACCGGGGAAAGAAGCTCAACCCAGCATTTGGGGGATTACTGCCCTCCTGGGGAAAGTTAGGAGGGACGTTTCCTGGGTTGGCAGCTACCTGGTTGGACCCCCAGCCCATTGGGCTGGGGAAGTCCACACATAGCCCAGGATGGGTCTGTTACCCTTGTAAAGGGTGTTTATATAATCAGGGGAGTTAGGGGTCCCATTTGTGGGGTTATATCCCTGACTGCCTGTTTGGGATTGGCCCGAGGGCTTTCTGGGTCTTTGGTTAGGAGGATTTTGCACAGGAATATTTTAGGTCCCCCATCTCCAGATCTAAAATGGGGGCAACCTTGACCTCCACCACCTTAGCAGCAGCAGGGGTGTTGGTTGGGTTGGGGTTTTTATTGGTATTTTTATTCTCTACCGGTTTCTGCACTTCATAAATGCGAGTTGCCTGTTCAATGACCCAGTCTAGTGATCTCTTCTCATGAAAGTCCCTCACCAGCTGGGTCATGATGTATTTAGGGAGTGCATGAAAGAAGGTATTAATGAACTCCCTACTGTCTGTGCGCACCCTCCTGGTGGTCTGCGCAAAGGCACATTTTAACTCTTGTACAAATTCTTGTGGGGCCTGGTCTTCCCCACATTGCAGGTTGTAGGCCGCCTTGCGGGCCTCTTGAGGGTTCCTATGTATGGAAAAATATTTTAAGATTGCCGCCCTATAGGTTGACCATCTTGAGTGGTTCTGATCCGCCAGCCCCGCAAAGAAGCTGGAGTATTCAGGGAAAAATGCCCATTTGACATATTAAATGCAACTCTGGCTATCTTTCAAATGGAAAGTATCCATCATTTGCTCATATAACTTGAGGTGTTCCCAAACTGAATACTTGCCATTTTTATGATGGGGAGTTATGATGCTCCTAATGGCCTTGATTTGTTTCAAGGGATCTTTCAGTATGGCCCGCTTAATTGTGTTGGCCTTTTTAGTCTTAGTCACCATTGTCCACTCATCCTCTGACTCAGAGGCACTGCTACAGGAGGTGGCTATTTGATCCTCTAGGCTCTCCCTGATTCTGCGAGCTTGGGAATGGCTTGCAGAATGTGGGGGCCTAGTTTCTTGAAACCTGTTGCACTCAGAAGAGTCTTCTGACTCTCCCTTGCCCCCAGGATTGGTTGACTACCCCCGCCCCCCACTGCCCTACCTGGGAAGAGGTCTTTAAGATAATCTTTGTTGGCCTAGTTTCATGGAATTCCCCACCAAATTTTACAGACTGATCCTTTGGTACGCAATATTTTTGAGGATCCAATTCTCTGATTCTCCCCTCACTGGAGTCTTCCTGATCAGAGAGGCTAGCCCTAAAATTTGGGAATCTGTACAGGGACGCCCGCCCATCCATTTCTGGGAGGCGCTGATCTGTCAGTCCCAGGTTTCCCATTCTACTGAAGTCTACCATCCCTGTGGCCTTTGGTTCATATGAGCCAGTGGACATGAGGGTGGCAGAGTCCATGGTACTGAAGGGGTTAAAGTCCCTGATGACAGGGGTCCTGAGGTTATGCTCAGGGGTTTCTCTGTCCCGTCCTACCTCATCTCTTTCAGCCCCTATTCCCTGGTGACATGCCAAAATCTGACCCTTTCGCTCCTCTATTAAGGCCTTACTGGTCGCAATGATTTGCTCTTGCATGGCTATATGTTTGTGGAGCCTGTCATTCTTTTCACAGAGAGCATCATTATCTCTCTGTGCTTCCTGCCTGGATTGGAAATACTGGGCCAATATTTGCTGCAGGAGACTCACCCACTGAGTTTGGTCCTCATTGGTCTGAGTGTTCTTTGACAGGGCATCCTCCACCCGCCTGATGTGCTCTAGTAGCTTCTCATAATCAGTTTTAACTTCACTAAACTCCTGAAGGGCCAGCTTTCTAGCCACTAACTTAGTTTTTAATTGGCTGACTTCCTGGCCTAAGGTGTCCCTCTCCTGACTTAGGGTCCCCTCTGTCCAGCCAGGTCATCCCTATGTTTTTTAAATGCACTAGATTTCTGGCGCTCCTCATCAAATTCCTCTTGAGAGTGGATGCCTTTAATGATTAATTTATTATTTTCCTCTTTCAAGGATTCTAGGTGGTTTTGTAAGGTGACTATCTGTTCTGCACATGCTCTGTTGTAATTTAAATGTTGCTCCATCTGCTATTGATTCTGTTTTAAAGAGTCAACCCTTTCCTGATACTCATCTTGCAGTGTCTGTAATCTGGTATTTTTCTCTGCATTCTTTTGCTGTTAGATAACTAGATCTTCCTTTAATTTGCTTATATACTGCCTAGCTTCTGTTTAAAAAACCTCTCAAAACCAGTTGGTAATCAGCCATATCACTGCCTATTTTAAACCGGGAACCAAAACAAATGAAGTGAAAGAAGTAATGTCGCAAAAAGTGACTGAAGCTGAAATACATTTAGGAAACAACAATATCAGCTTACTATCAACTGCCTCATTTGGAGAGATAGACGACAACTGATATGATATGATATGTTTATTTATAAACCGCCTATACACAATGTCTTTCGAAGCGCTTCAAGGCAAGGGAGGGAACAAGGGAAAATACAATGACATTCTTACAGGCCATGAACAGTAAGGATGTGAAATTAACCATCGTACTCGGCCTGACGACATTTCAGATAGTGCAAGAGCTAAGACATAGAGAAGGAAGGGAGGGGGAGAGTGGGAAGGAAATGGAAACAGACAGGCGACTACCATACTAGGCCTGATGACATTTCTGGTAGAGCCGGACAAAAACAAATGGTGAGGGAAAGAGGTGCAGAAAGGGAGGGGAGGAACAGGACAAGCAACTATCGTACTAGGCCTGACAACATTTCAGATAGTGCTGGAGGGGGGTGGGGGGAGAACAAGTAAGGGGAAGTGGGAGGAGATATACGAGGTTGCTATCATACTAGGTCCAGGGACAAGCCTGATAAAGTGCATAGAAGAAAGTAAGGGGAGTAGGGGAAGGAAAAGGAAAGGGAGAAGGGAGAGGAGGAGAGAACAGAGTGTAAGCAGTCAAAAAGAGTGGAGAAGCAAGATGGGAGAGCGAATACAATTGCAAAGTCAGTAGTAACACATAATGTTGCAAGCCAGGATACACAAGACGAAGATGGGAACAGCATGATTGAGGACCACCATGAGTACAAGATGCAAAGGAAGTCCAGCATGAGATTTGAGAAAGGGTGACGCACCCAGAATCAATGAAGTTCATAAAAGTGAAATCCAGCATTGGCCACAAGACGGTGATGGTTTAAACAGAATGTATCGGGACAGACTCATGCAGAAGTAGGCTGAAGAGGGGGGAGCAGGGTAGAAGAATCAAGCAAAACAGGCAACACCTGTGTGCAAGAAGGGTGGGGGGCACAAGGGAACATCACAGGGGGACCAGAGGGGCTGGGGATTGCCTGTGGGGCTAGGGGTAGTAAACACATGTTGGTGCATGCTTACCTGCTGTCTGAGCAGGGGGTCGGCCCCTGGGTCCTCCTGGTCCGAATAGGTCCAAACAGGAATTGCCCTTTTCTTCATCTGCACTTTGCTTCAGACGCCTGGCCGAGAGACGCCCTTGATCTAAGAGTTAAAAGCAGGAAGGAAGAGGCAGGGCTAAGAAGGTGGGCGGGGTTTAGGCCAGGTGACGTAGATCCACTTGCACCTGCACCTCATCTGCAAAAGAAAAAGAGGCTGCAGGGCTCCTTAAGTAGGGAAAAAGAGCTGCAACCAGGAAGGCACCAGGTGGGCGGGGCTTGCTAAGTGGGGAAAAAGAGCAGCAACCTGGAAGGCGCCATGTGGGTGGGGCTTAGACCAGGTGTCTTAGATCCACTTGCACCTGCTCCCCATCTGCACAGGAAAAGAGGATGGAGGGCTCCTTAAGTAGGGAAAAAGAGCGGCAACCAGGAGGCACCAGGGTGGCCGGGGCTTGCTAAGTGGGGAAAAAGAGCAGCAACCTAGAAGGCACCAAGTGGGTGGGCTTAGGCCAGGTGACCTAGAGCCACTTGCCTGCTCCCCATCTGCAAAGGAAAAGAGGCTGGATGGCTCCTTAAGTAGGGAAAAAGAGCAGCAACCAGGAAGGCACCAGGTGGGTGGGGCTTGCTAAATTGGTAAAAAGAGCGGCTATCTGGAAGGCGCCATGTGGGTGGGGCTTAGGCCAGGTGACCTAGATACACTTGCACCGTGCTCCCCATCTGCAAAGGAAAAGAGGCTGAAGGGCTCCTTAAGTAGGGAAAAAGAGCTGAAACCAGGAAGGCACCAGGTGGACGGGGCTTGCCTGTGGGGCTAGGGGTAGTAAACACATGTTGGTGCATGCTTACCTGCTATCTGAGCAGGGGGTCGGCCCTGGGTCCTCCTAGTCCGAATAGATCCAAACAGGAATTGCCCTTTTCTTCATCTGCACTTTGCTTCAGATGCCCGGCCGAAAGATGCCCTTGATTTAAGAGTTAAGAACAGGAAGGTAGAGGCAGGACTAAGAAGGTGGGCGGGGCTTAGGCCAGGTGACGTAGATCCACTTGCAACTGCTTACCATCTGCAAAGGAAAAGAGGTTGGAGGGCTCCTTAAGTAGGGAAAAGGAGTCTAAACCAGGAAGGCACCAGGTGGGCGGGGCTTGCTAACTGAGAAAAAGAGCAGCAACCTGGAAGGCGCCAGGTGGACGGGGCTTAAGCCTGGTGACCTAGATCCACTTGCACCTGCTCCCAATCTGCAAAGAAAAAGAGGCTGGTGCGCTCCTTAAGTAGGGAAAAAGATCGGAAACCTGCAAGGTGACAGGTGGGTGGGGATTAGGCCAGGTGACCTAGATCCACTTGCTCCTGCTCCCCATCTGCAAAGGAAAAGAGGCTGGAGGGCTCCTTAAGTAGGGGAAAAGAGCAGCAACCAGGAAAGCACCAGGTGGGCGGGGCTTGCTAAGTGGGGTAAAAGAGCGGCAACCTAGAAGGCGCCAGGTTGGCATGGCTTAGGCCAGGTGACCTAAAGCCACTTGCACCTGCTCCCCATCTGCAAAGGAAAAGAGGCTGGAGGGCTCCTTAGGTAAGGAAAAAGAGCAGCAACCAGGAAGGCACCAGGTGGGTGGGGCTTGCTAAGTAGGGAAAAAGAGCAGCAACCTGGAAGGCGCCAGGTGGGCGGGGCTTAGGACAGGTGACCTAGATCCACTTCCACCTGCTCCCCATCTGCAAAGGAAAAGAGGCTGGAGGGCTCCTTAAGTACTCCTTAACTCACTTCTGGGCTTATGTTACTCTTTATGCGGATCATCAAGTGCCGACCCAGAGAAAAGCGCTGTAAAAGAATCTGAGCTGATACTCTCCGTCCCTCAAGTAAAGGGGACCTAAATGACGGCTAATCATCAAAGATTATCCACCTCACCAATACTCTTTCCTCTGACAATGATTTCTCCACCCAGAGCTGACAACGCCACAAGGGAATCTGCAGAAACTGAACAGAGAGAACATGGAGTGGGTGGTGCTCCACGTTGTAATCAACAACAAAGAGACAAAAACTCCACCACAACTGGGTCACAAATATCAAATGGGCTACTAAATTTTGTTATTAAAATGCTGTTAAAGATTTGTGACGGTATACACATGGAGACCCAGAAACATGGCGAGATACTGGAAAGTGAGCAGCTTAAATGCAACATTAATAGTAGCCTGATCCAAGAAGTCTCTGCCAATGACCTAGTAAATGCTAAAATATTACCCATTGTCATCAATACCCAATACTAATACTATGATAGATCCCAAAACTAATAGTAAGGGAACTGAATGGAAGGAATTCATGATAGAATGGGACCTATGGTCTTTAAATGGCAGGACAAAAAGTGATACCCCAAGCAAACCGAAGTGGTCTAATGGCCCGAAATCAGCAACACTTACCTACATATGTGGAAATCGCCTGTAATACAACATGTTATCGACTTTAAAGTAAACAATATATTATACAGTGACCACTCGCCGATTTGTGTGCATCTGAGCATACCCATGCACTGTGTGAACGATAAAGGCCTGATTAATGTAATTCCAAATAGTAGTGGGATCTGTATTAAGTGGTCCCCCACTAACAGCAAAAAAGAATGCTGTGAAATACAGCGTTTATCAGATAATTCCTATGAGGCCCTGCATCTGCTAAATAGTGACGAAAATGAAGAAAGGATAACATAATTATCAATATATAAAGTGGAGTCAAAATCGGCCCCCTTGACCATCACAGATAAAATCAAAAAGAATGTCTTTGATATTGAAATCCTCTTGGCAAAAATAACCGTGCATAAAAAAAGTGAGACGAATGAAATGTAAAGTTAGTTCATCAGATGAATGCATAAATTAACTTAAAAAATTGACCAACCAATATAGAAACCGGATTAAAAGAAGGCAGAACCAGAAACTAAATACTCACTGGCAAGATATGATACGAGCCCTGAAGTAAAATAATGCTAACTCTGTAAGGCAACGTCTAAAAAAAGTACCGGAGAACCCCTCCCATCAAATAATAAACCCAGTTAGTGAAGAAAAGTGGGTGACCCATCTTGAACTCAAGATGTATGAAGAGGTATCGAAACCAGAATTGAGAGTGAAAATAAAAGAATGTGAATGGCATTAGGAGCATTATAAATTAAGCCAAAAGCTCTAGAGCTCCTGGCCCCAATGGTCTTGTGACCATGGTAGTAAAACATGATCCAGACTCCTGGGCAGTGATTCTATATATCCTATTCAAGAAAGTGTGCACGGAAAGACAAATACTCTCAATTCTGATAACGGTACATAAAGCTGGCGATAGGTCAGAAAATTACCGCCTGCTGTCATTGAAGCAAAACAACCTATTACATCCATTCAAACAGGTTTTAGGTCAGGTTCTTGTACTATTCACAACATTAGAGTGTTAGATGCAATAATAGCGATATCAAAACCAAAAAATAACCATTCAATATACGTGACATCCGTGAATTTCAGTAATGCCTTCGACAGCATTGACCAATTTATCATCTGGAGTAAGTTAGAAGAACTGGGTTTCCCGAGTTAACTTCTGGAGATTGTAATAGAACTGCACACTAATGATAGCTCCCATATCCGATTAGACAATGAAGGACTTCTATCGAGACCTACGTAAATAGAGGTGTAAAGCAGGGATGATTATTGGCAGCCCTGCTATTTAACCTATATTTATCTGACCTTATCTCTAGACTCAAAAAAAAGGCCTCCTTTCCCGCTAAACTTGAGGCTACACGGGTCACTGCAATGCTATATGCAGACGACCTAGTCATTGTGGATCACACCGTTAGAGGATTGAGAGAGATATTAGAAGAACTGGGTAGATTTGGAAATGAACACTGATTAAAGATCAATTTGAGCAAAACCCAAATAATGTTAATCACCTCTAAGAAAACTCCTAAACATAAAATAGAGAGAAGTTGGGGAGTGATCGACTACACTGATAACTATAAATATTTGGGCATTGCAATGCATTATAGCCTCAATTATGACCAGCTTATTGAAATAAAGATCAGACAGGCTAAGCAAATCACAATGTTAGCACGCAGATTTGTAGTAGGCTGTATGGGTTACTCCTTGAAAGGGATAGTAATGCTCTACAACCAATGGTTAATTCCAGTGATACCTTATGGACTTTAGGCATAGGCCATTAGAGATCTATCATGGCTAGAAAGAATTGAGGGCTTTTTCTGGCGAACTATATTACAACTCCCTTCTACATGCTCAATTCAATACGTGAGAGTTGGACTAGAACTGCTATCCCTTAAAGCCACCATACTAATGCAAAGAGGTCTCCATGCACTGAAAGCAGTAACTCATCCTGAATGTCCCATGCTGCGTGAATTGGGTAATAAGGTAAACACCTCGTGAAATTCATCTTCTCCCAATATATAAAATGATTTAGTAAATGAATTATTTACAGAATTACAGTGGTCAATTAATAGGGCCTGCTGTGGCAACTATAACATCTTGAAAGGTTTATTTAAAAGATAAATCAAAAGATTTGATTGGGTAAACAATTGAAACTAGTTGAGTACCCTAGATAACTACACACAAATAGAAGGAATTCTGCATGTCTATTACCATGCCCAATCATATTTACTAAAGTGCCCTGACCCAGCTGTCAGAAAATTCTGTCTGTTTATTCGTAACAACCAACTCCCAGTTAGCGTTTATGGGAAGCGAGATGGAAACTGTCAAATGATCAAAGGTTCTGCCGAATATGCAACTGTAGTGCGAATCTAGAAACAGTAAGACAATATATACCCGATTGGTAGATAATTAGGAAACAATCAAAACAATCGAATTCTGGTAATATTGTTTGAACTCTGATTCCGGAACATTGTACATTGCACTTTATAGGGTTTGGCAAAATGTCACAATGGCTTTTAAAAAAGAATATTAAAAAATAAAGACAGTGACGAAACAACGCAAAGAAAGTGAGAGAGAATAGAGGAAATTGAAAAGATGACAATGATGTTTTAATGATTCATGTTTTTGCAACCATCTGTTGTTGATAGATTCATGTGATTAGCTATATATGTGTGAACATTTTAGTAGATATATGATTTAATACTGTAAATTGTAAAAGTTTTAAAAGTTTAATTGAACTAAATACAATTATAACATAAAATAAAAAAATAAAAAGTATTTCCTTGAGGCAGACTCCAGTGCGGTGGTGCAATTCTTAGATAACATTTTCCAGAGAGAAGGCATCCCACTAAAAATATTAACAGACAATGGGGTCCAATTCACCATTAGATTGATGAAGAATCTTTTGAAAAGCATGGGTGTGGAACACCACAAGACAGCTGTATTTCATCCCTCTGCAAATGGTATAGTGGAGAGGTTCAACAGGACTCTAATGCAAGGAGTTTGCATGTCCATTCCTGCTACGAGGAGTTGGGAAGATGACATAGAAAAGTTGGCTTTGGCAAACAGACTAATACCCCATGCAAGCACTGTCCCGATCCTGTTCAAAGTACTAAGGAGAAGGAAAGCTGACACTCATGTTTGCCTTCCATGGTTCGGGAGGATGCAGTATATAGAATGGGATGAAGAGGATTTGAGAGAAAGAATAAGGTTGAGAAATGAAGCTACAAAGAGTTTACATTATAAAAAAAATGTAATGCCAGGCTCACAATAGTGGATAATGGAGAACAGGTCTGTGTTCGATGACCCGTTGGAGTTCTTAAGGGTGAGAGCAAATGTCAAGGTCCATTAAAAGTAGAAAAAGTATTAGATGATGCAGTAATTCTGAGTTTTGGCCACACATAGAATAAAGGTAGAATAGCCGTTTCTATGTCATATCATCGACAAGTTTTTTTGACTGATGTTGTTCCGAAAAACCTTTGCCGAAAAAACTCATTGACAGTATTTCTTTTTTCTTTTTGGGGAGTTGCACTCCCTAGCCCTCCCTCTCTCACCTATTTTCTACTGTTCCGACCCTCCCAACCCCTTGTATGCCCTTTCCCACCACCCCAAATAATTTTGATGTGATTTTTTTGCAAAATTTTTTTCAGAAAAACACCCATCTAAAAAACTACTGTCGATGATTGGACGTCGTACCGAATCGCCATAATGCCTAATGTGGGGGTAAGGTGTATTTTCTTCCTGGTATATAGGAAGGGGGGTGTGTTGTGCATATCCTTCTGTTAGAGGTATCATATACACATTTTACACATTTCTGTATTATTAGTTACTAGCTGGGGTACCCAACGTTGCTCGTGTCCTGATCGAGTGGTGTCTATGTTGCTCTTGTCCTCTTGTCGGCAATTCTTGCTTCAGTTTGCTCTGGTGTCTCATTTGCCCTGGAGAAAGTTGCTCTTGTCCTCTGGTCAGCAAGTCTTGCTTCAGTTTGCTCTGGCATCTCATTTGCCCTGGAGAAAGTTGCTCTTGTCCTCTGGTCAGCAAGTCGTGCTGCTGTTTGTTGTTATGTTCCAGAAGCTCTGGATATTGATTTTCATTTTGCACCAGATGGAGCTTTTCCAAGTGATGTTTGTTTTTGTGTGCCATGTTTCAGTCACTTAATGGCTTCAGCACATTTGAGAAAAGATACATTGATTTTGCTCTCTTCTCGTGAATGAACTTCAGTAAACTGTAACTGTTTGCATGGGAGGCCTGCTGTAAATAAGGTTGCACACCAGCTTGGAACTAACATCTTCTTTATTCATTAACATCCTACAAACTGAGGAACTCCCTGTTTCCTCCCCCCTCCCTCCTTACACGTCATGTGGTCACGTGACCTGTTTCCTGGGCCGCATCTTAAAGCGGCAGTGCTTTGTAACAACACCCCCGGACAAATGTCCTTACTTGTATTCAACATTTAGTTTAACATTCTTCAACCAGTCTTGGTGGTTTCTTAATAGTCCTTTGCAGACGCCCTTGTGGCTCGTTACTTGAGCCACCATTGGGATTGTCAGGCAGTTCCACCCGATGTAGAGCCGGGGGCTCTGGGGTATCCATAGTTCATCTCTTGCGTCGTGATACTGAGGGTCTGGCTCATGGGGCAACGGTCTCTCCTCTTCTCCTCTGTTGGCAAGATTAAACCGTGAACTGTTCCTGGTTATCTCCTTTTCATCCTCTGCTGCTGTTACCATTGTTCCTTTGACGTCAGTCACTTGAAGGGTCTTTGGGGCAAATTGTGAATCTTTTTTCTTGCTAACGTTCTGTTGGACCCAGACTTCATCGCCTATGTGGAAGTCGTTTGGTCAAGCTCCTCTCCTTTCGTCTGTCTTGCTTTTTCCTTTTACTCAGAGTCCCTCTTTATGACCTCCTGATCTGCCTTGGGCTGATTTGTTGGATTCCTGACAATTCTGGTGCGTACTTGGTATTTCATCATCAGTTCAGCCGGGCTCCTGTTCGTGGCCTCATGGGGTGTGTTGTGATAGTCTCTTAGCATTCAGCAGAGTGCTTGGTGTGGATCTGCGCCTTCGATTTGGGCCCGTTGCAGCGTCTTCTTGATTGAGGCCATGAACCTTTCTGCCATCCCGTTAGCTTGGGGCCAGCGCGGCATGATCTTTTGATGGCTGAACCCCATGTGTCTTGAGAATATGCCGAACTCATGTCCACTGAACGGTGGGCCATTATCCGATTTGATGGTGTCTGGGATCCCCCATTCGCTTATGACTTCATCAAAGGTGGCAGCTACGTGGGCGAATGCTGTGGATTTCACCTTTTTGACAATCGTGAATCTGGAATGTTCGTCAATGAAAAATAGTAGATATTCACTGGTCTTGAGGGGCCCATAAAAGTCTACAGCGACTCGCTCCCAGGGGTGTTCTGGAATCTGGGTCAGACAGAGTAGGACTGGAGGCTCTGCTCGAGCTGTGCACTGGTAGTCCGCACAGTGTTTCACCCACCGGTCCACCATGGCATCCAGGAACGGGAACCAGACGTGACATCTGAGTTGTCTTTTGGTGTTATCCGCTCCCCTGTGGCCTTCATGGGCTGTCTTTATGACTTCTGATCAGAGGGCTGTCGGGATGACCAGGCGGCAACCTCTTAGGTGTATGGTCTTGTCCTGCACGGCCAGTTCGGTGTGTACCTTGGCCAACTTTCCAGTTCGTCCCTGCAGATGCCTGGATGTGGAAGGACTGCACAGCGGAAGTCTTTCCACTTGTTGATTTCTGTGAGGCTTATTGCTAGGGCCATGGAGGAGTCCGCTGCTGAGGCTGATGCTATGGCTTCGAGTGAGACAGCCCGGGGCAGTGCGTTGGACGTAACATAACTAATGTATTCTGAGTCTCCCTGTCTGGGGACTGGCTTGCCAGCAGGATGCCTAGATAGATAGTCTGCCGGGTTGTTGTCGCCTCCCGGCCGGTGAATTATGTCGAAGTCGTACTCCTGTAGCCGGATTCCCCAACACTCAATTCTGAGAGGCATCTTCGTTCTTGGGTTTCTGAATAGAGACAACAGGGCCTGGTGGTCCGTGATGAGGGTACATTTCTTTCCGATTACAAAGTTATGGAAGTGTTTGCACACCCAAACGGCTGCCAGGCTCTCTTTCTCGGCTTGGGAGTAGGCTGATTCAGGCGGGGCCATTGCTCTGTTGGCGTAGGCTACTATGTATCTTGGGTTGGAGTCTTCCAGCTGGTCTGTGCTAAGATGGCACCTAGCTCCACTGGGCTTGCGTCAACTAATATTTCTGTATGCCAGTCCGGGTCAAAATAGGCTAGCCTCCTGGCTTCCGCTAGTGCATTTTTGATGGTATCAAATGCTGATTGGCATTCACCTGACCACAGGAACGTGACCTCCTTTTGTAGTAGTCGCCGTAGTGGTTCTGTGATAGTGGCGAAGTGGGGGACATACCTGGCGCAGTATCCCGCCATCCCTAGGAACGATCAGACATCAGCTACTTGGCTGGGTTCCTGTAGGTTGAATATGGTGGAGACCATGTTAGGGTCAGGTGTCATGCCTTCTGCTGAGAATACATGGCCAAAGAATTTGAGCTTGGATTTTTCTTGAAACAGCATTTCTCCACGTTGAGGGTCAATCCCGCTTCCTGGATGGCCGCACAGGCTACATGGAGGGCAACGTCGTACTCTTCAAATGACTTTCCAAACACGAGTATGTCATTGATGTAATTAAGAGTTCCTTGCACAGGCCGGATGACTTGTCGAATGGCTTCATGGAAGATTTTAGCCGCAAATGAGATGCCAAAATGTAGCTGTTTGTACTGGAAGAGATCATCATGGGTGGCAAAAGTGGTGAATCCTCAGGAGTCGGGGTATAGTAGCATCTGATGATAGCCCTGGTTAAGATCGAGTTTTGAAAAGAGGAGGCTTTATTGAACTGGACTACCATGTCCTCTATTCTAGGTCCAGGATGCCGTTCCTGCTGGATGGCGGTGTTGGCCACCCTAATTTCTACGCATAATCTTAGGCGGCCTCCGTCTTTTGGCATTATGAGGAGCGGTGAGACCCATGGAGTCGGGCCTGTGGTTGGCACAATGATGTCACCATTCAGGAGTTGGGTGAGTTCCTTGGACACGGCCGCCTGGAGGTGAAATCAACCCTGCGTGTATGTTGCGAGACAGGGTGGACCGACAGGTCAATGTGCAATTTGACAGGGGACCCTTCATTTTGCACAGTTCTTGGCATAGATGTGGGAATTCCTTCACAATGGTCTCCTTTGTGATGACAGGGCTTGGAGGTGATGTGTGTGCAATGCTGCAGATGTTATCTAGCATGTCGTGTATAGGGGCCGTCGAACGCATGGTGTTACCCTCTTGTACATGGATGTCGATCAGGCCTAGGCAGGAGGCAGCCCTGTAGCTCAATAGGCATCTTCCTTTCGTTGGACTCTGTATCACGTGAATGACCGGTGTTGTGTTTCATTCTGGTGGATGAGTCGACGCTGGAAGGAACTCATGCTGTGTAGCGGGGTGTCAGCACCCCATTGAAAAATTCTGGATGTTGTTTGTGTCAATGTTGGCTTGGTCTGCAGTTGGAGAAATTCTTTCTCTTCCATGATGTTCACAGTGGCTTGTGAGTCTATGAGGAAGCAAAACTGTTTTCCACATATTTCAACTGGTATCCGGGGTGCTTCTCCTGCTTTTTTGTCATCCATGATGAGATTCACGAATTCATCTTGTGAGTAGAAATCATATTGTTCACTGTCATAGTCTTGGTTGTGCGATGGCATGGTGTAGTGACGGGGGCGCCGCGGTCTGTCATATTCCTCACAAATTTGTGGGTTTGTGTCTTGTGTTTTGAGTTCTTGAGGTTCATCATCTGGGTACCTCGACCAACCTTACATATCTTCTCAACGCTTGTTGATATGGGCGCATTTGGTACGATAGGTTCTGTGGTGGCTTCAGGCGGTGTTGAGGGTGTTCGCGGAGTGGGGAAAGGTCTGCCCTCTCTGCAGACTGACTGAAAGTGTCCTTCTCATCCGCAATTTCCACATTTCTGTGTGAGTGCAGGGCATGTGCCTAAAAGGGGGAAAATCCATCCCGCAACGGAAGCACTGTCGTTGCATCCGTGGGGATGGCAAGTAGTTGGGTCCATTGCCCCGGTCACCTCCTTGTGCAGCATTGGTTTGGAGTGCAGCTATTACATCTCCCTTGTCCTGCTTGGGTGTTGTGTTGCTGGTCATCTGGGTTGCTTTCCTATCTACTCTTTTGAGTATTCTTGCCATTTCGCTGACTTCTTCGATGGTGAGGGTTTTTTTGAGGAGTTGTTTCTTTAGTGTCGATGAGAGACACCTTTCTATCACTCGTAGGTGGATGGCCTTGTCTAGAGAAAATGCATGGAACTGGCAGTGAGCACCTTTTATTTGTAATCTAGTGATGAATGTGTCTACTGTTTTCATCTGTTCTTTGGGTGCATTGGTTAAACATATACCTCTCATAGTCCCTGTTGGGCTCCATGACTAGCCTTTTGTTGAGAGCTGTGATTAGTGAGGTGAAGTCAGGGTGGTCCGCTGTTGGAATGGTTTTAATTAAAGTCTTGATTTTAGTGCCTGCCGTGTTGATGAACATGCAGCGCAGTCGTGAAGATGTCTCTTCGCCGGCCGCAGCAATGAAGTTGTTGACATCCTCAAGCCATTCCACCCACCGGGGGCCTTTGTCGGCTTGTGGGGTCATCGAGAATGGTGGAGGCATTCGCCATACTGTGGCAGTGGATCTGGCGGCAGGTGCTGGAGGCGGTGGGGCTTGCCCTGCTTGGTCAGGGGGGAGCTCATGACGACAGTGACACTGGCACTCGATTCTTTGCCGCTGGGCTACCCTAGTGGGGTCTTGCAGGCGGTAAGGCACTGGCTTGGGCGTGTCAGGCACCACGTTTGATGAGAGAGTGAGTTTGGGTTGGGTGGTGTTCTTGGGCTTGGCCGTGTGACGGTTGTCTGTATGTAGCTTGTGGGATGTGTGGCCCCGTGACTTATAACTGTTGCACGTGCTCTTAGCTCTTGCTGGGCCCGCGTGTGTTTTGGATGCTACACGTGCCTTTGAATACTGTAGGGCACACGTGTCTTCAGGCTGCTGCACTGTCTCACTGTGGGAGGCTCTCTATTAGTTAGGAGAGCAGGCGTTCGCTCGCACCAGTAAAATATGAAACAGACTTGTGGGGGAGGGGTGGCACCCACCTGTTGGCTTCTTCATAGGTGGTGCCACACCGACCGCTGGCGGATTGCCACACATGAAGGGTGTGGGACGACGCGTGGTCCTTAGCGCGTTGCTCACATCATGTCTGCAGCTTCCGTGTGGGCAGGGGGTGCTGGAGGAGGCGGGGCCTAGGATTAGGCCGCATGCTGTCCGGTAGGGATTCTACGCGGCTGCAGGTCGGAGTAGGAGGAGGAGGAAGCGGGCGTGGGATCGGGCACAGACCGCTGCGTAGCGGGATTGCCGGCTCAGTCAGGAGGAAGGTGCTGGTGCGCGAGGGAAGTACCTCGTCGCCAGTTGTTAGCAGGGGAGGCCTGCTGTAAATAAGGATGCACACCAGCTTGGAACTAACGTCTTCTTTATTCATTAACTGAGGAACTCCCTGTCTCCTCCTCCCTACCTCCTTACAAGTCACGTGGTCACAGACCTGTTTCCTGGGCCGCGTCTTAAAGCGGCAGTGCTTTGTAACAGTAACCTTGCCATTTGCCATATTTGGAGTGATAAAAAAAATAGAATTCTTTTTTATTTTTTATTCCCTTTAAAACTGCTTTACTTACAGTAGTAATACATTTTAAAGGAATAACCAACATATCGAACATGTTGTTTCAGACTTTTTTCTAAATTTGGCCTCCTTCTAGTACCTACTGTAGTGAATCGGGGTGTGCATCAGTAAATGAGGGTGTCTACGGAGTACATTTTTTGCATCCAAACATAGACTACAATCCTGTCCCAGACAAAAGAGGAATCCATGCAAAATGTGGTATATGTGTGTTCACGGTGTGGCTTTGTATAGCCGGACAACTATACACACACACATACATTCAGCTTTATATATACAGATTATTCATGTATCATAGGTTATCATAGTGTTTACCTTATAAGATCATACATATCTGTTATAATAAATGCATTTTTAGAGGATATAAAATACAACTGTAATAAACAAACATGTTATGGGGGACTGTTAATGGTATACATAAACATGTCATGGTAAGTTGCTATATTCATAGTTGTATTTGTTACTTAGTTGCCACTCAGTTGTCAGTGTAAGAACAACATGTTATTGGGTTACCTGGAGAACCTTGAACCCTTAAAGGTTCTCAAGCAGTATGTATTAAAGGCGCAACCTGTTCAGACAAGCAGATCCATGTTGGACAGGAGGGCCTTCTTTTATAAGAATGAATACTTAGAGAAAACGTACCTGAGTGTCTGGGCATCCTTCACTTCATACACCCATCTGAAAAGATCTTCAACAAAATCTCAAGGATGTCCGCTCAGCGGATCCTTATGAAATAAAGAATGTGAACTTAGTTGCCCTCTAAACGTAAGTTTTATTAGACCAAATAGGACATCCTAACCACAATCCATGAGTCCCACTTGCCTCCTTTATTAATACTCCAAATTAAACAACTATATAGATTAAGTAATTGTGAAGTCTCAAGAGAAACGGCTCTTAGTATTAATTTTAGCACAATAAATTGGGTCGGTTTTAGAAGCCAGTTCACAACTGGTTCTATTGAAGAATTGCATTCTCCCGCCTTCTTATTTGCTTCTCTTTTGTACTTCTTACTTGCCACCTATTATCCTGTATTTCATACTACACACCTCCTTCACTTCAACTGTCACTTTGAATTAGGTTGATTGAAGTAGGCCACCTTCAGGAGTACGAATCTTGTCAATCCTGTCATCCAAAATGAATTATAGTACAAAATGACATGTCCTATTGTATTAGAGCTGATGTTTCTGTAGATCAGTTATAAAAGGTTTCATTAGCTGGAGTCCATCTAGAGAAAGACTTGTACGGGTCTGCCTAAGTAATCAGTATGTCACTTTTTCCATAACTCGCTCAGAATGTTTTCTTTGGTTTTGAAGTCATGAAGTTAGACCATAATATATCATGGCAGCCCATCTCTGAACCCTCCTTTAGAAAGTGTAGATGGACATTTTCCTTCCTGACTCTATTTTCCAAATATTTTTATTTAAGTTGAAGGTTTGCGTGGTATTAAAAAAAGAAAATAAATGAATAGCTTTTATATTGGACCACCAATTGAATCCATGCTGCACTGCATATTTCCATGGTATCCTCCCGGGTCGGGTATCCATTAGTTAATTAAGCTTGTTCGTCATTTTGAAACTATTACTTTTCATCATGACAATGGCCGCTTCCTTTTAATCTTCATGCTCATCAAGGCTGTCAATACCTCTTCTGTTATCACCAATCTCTGCCAACAAGTCTGTACTTAATGCCACCAATTCCTTCCTTAGTAATACTGTGAGCAGTGCAAACTGAGGTTTTAGGTGCATTCAGGAAAGCTTGCAGACAGGGATTCTTTGCTTCTCTTGAGGCCTAAGACAATGTATGTCAACATGCCTGAAGGTACAATGAATCCACTCCCTGTATTCATTCAACATTTCTTAGTGCCAGTAACCACTCTAACAGACTCCAGTAGAGGACTTGGGAGACCACAATAAGAGTAGATCTGTACACCGCAAATCTTTGTTCCTTAAAGTCCCTGCCCCGATGGCTGTCTGCCAGACTTGTCAGGGAAATTCTGCTCTCTGAACATTCAAGTATAGCGAACATCCATTCTGTACCCAGGAATCATAGAGAAAACAGGAATGGTGGTGTGCTACCAGGAAGTGCAGCCCTCACCAGAGGCAGCTGACTTTGTGGTGCCAGTAGTGGATGGAGGGGCCTGGTGAGGGCAGTTTCTCTTTCAAGGTTCCCCTTGTAGTGCACTCACCTGTGCCCTTCGCTTTGGTAGAGATCACCCCAGTTACAGTGTCTCTGTTCAGCAAGCAGATACCCTGCTCCTTAGGCCATTCACTCTGCTATTTTCCTCTTCCTCCCCAATACTGCATTGTTACATCACTTTTATCCATCTCAGAGTGTCACCTGATTTTAGCAGTCCCCATCATAGACTGATTTGTTGCTCCATGGGTAGGAAAAACTTCAAGACACTGTGAACTCCATCCGGATTACCAGGAGCGGAGCAAAGGAGCCAAAAACAAATCCCGTCCACTCACTCTTTATCCCGGCCATGCCCACCAAGAAAGTTTTTAAATTATGCTTCTAAATCTGCGTCTACCAGAAATCAATGCATTTTACCCAGGTAATCTAGAGAAAGGAACATATCTCTGTATCACCCATCAAACTGCCGACTAAACTGCAAGTGTTTTTTTCATTAAAAAAATTAAATTAAATAAAAAAATCATCAATACAAGGGACCAAGGGTCATAACACTAAGAACCTATCACTCAGTTATCCAGCTCTGGAAAATATTCCAGCCAGGGAACAAATCCACACTGGAACCCTTACACTCAGGTACAGCTTACTCCTGAGAACTCTAACTGAAACAGTTAAGGACACGGGACAGTTCAGACCCTGTGACCATTCAGAACATGGGACGGTTCACACCCCTGGCATGGCTCTCACTCCTGGGATAGACCCCGACCCCTGTGATAGACCCCGACCCCTAAGATAGATTCCGACCCCCTGAGTTAGTCCTGACCCCTGGGACAGACTGCAAAGACCTTGGTCTGCCCCCGACCCCCTGAGTTAGCCTCTGACCACCAGGGTTAGTCCTCGACTGCCAGGGTTAGTCCCTGACTGACAGGGTTAGCCCCCATTCCCAGGCTTTGTTCCCAGCCCCTGGGATACGCCGGTCCCATTGGATAGTCCTGACCTCTGTGATAGTACCTGTCCCTGGGATAGACCCCACTCTGGGGATAGACCCATGCACAAATGCCCTGCAACGGGAAAGAACGATGCACAAGGAATGACCAAAACAGAATAAACCAATTGGAACAATATCATAACACCACATCTGGCAACTAACATTTACCAATAGATGGCACACCCACACCTCCACCACAAATGAGTCCCTTTCGTTAGAAGAAGACCAAAATCCCTATACTTATCGCCCTATCTGTCAACCTACCACCGGGCAATTATCCATCCTCAAGATTCATAAGCACATATGGAGGGTAACCGAAAACCTGATGGGAAACCCACAGAAACAAAACCGAAAGAAATTACATCATCACAAAAAACTGGCATGACACACTGAATCATCCATGTCAGCAAGCAGACGGCCCTGAAGAAAACTGTAGAGGAGCAGTGACATGCCTCATACCTCCTATATGTTGGAAGCCTGATGCTTAACACCAGCAGTTGTGACCATACCACGGTGAGTATTTGAAAGAAGGTACCCACTGAGACAGCCCTATTTATAAAAGAGGAGTTGGTGACATTACGAAAGACGAGCGTGACACCCTGAGAATATTGGATGAAGAGAATGCATGGATCTTACAGAAACTGTTTAAGAAGTTAAGAATCAAGTAAACTTTCATATGCGAAAAGAAGATTGCACGTGTGCAAAGCACTGCAGAAAATACAAGCCATTCAATAACTGTAGAGATGCTGTAACACAAGTAGATTAAGTAATCGTAGAAGCTGGTAATATGTAGTGAATAGACTTCAGGCGAAGCCACCATCATATAGAAACTGGACAATGGTGTCATGAATTTAGTAAGCCAGGACCCATGGAGAGAAAAGGCGAAAACTGTGTTGCAGCAAGAAAAAGGTTAGATTGTGGAAACTAATGGCGAGTTTGTCTGGCCTGGTATCAAAGCTGAAGCAGCCAAGGTCGTTATCTAGTCTCGAAGGCAGTGAATGTGTGAAGCTGAATCATCTCTTGTTAAGGTGCAAAGAAAGAACACCAAGCGTGCCAAGTTTTATTCATTTAAGACATTTGAATGCTGCAAAATGCATCAAATCGTGGTCTCCTGTCATGTGAACCAAGGATGGAAATAGAGTTGGGGGCAGAGTTCTAGAACAATAGTGAAATCCTGTACTCCCTTATATTCCCACAGACAAGAATATGCTGCAAGGCCAAGTTCAAAGAAAATCTGCATGGCAGAAGGCATGGGTGATGTTGGGCTAATTGGGTTGGAAGGTAAAGTCAAGTCTACCTCCTGGTACCTTGGTATGAGCTCACGTGCTGCAAAGTGAACCGAATGTTCTAGACATGGCACGAGTGTGCCAACCAATTAAAGAGGGCCGTATAACGAAGGGCCTTATAGTTTGAGAGCCAATGATATACTGTGTACTTAACAGTGTTAAAGATGACATGTTTTAGAGGTAGGCATAAGTTGTGCACCTAACAGTAGACAGTCAACCACAATCCCAGCCCTTATAGAATGTATGCTTAGATGTTACCCTTGACTGTATTACAATCCCTCATAGGTTTTTCTTATTTGCCACGTAGTATGACATCACTGCTGACATATTTTCTGCATGTAAGGATGTGTTTATGAGAAATAGACGGAGAGCTTGAGCGAACGTCCGAACGTCCGTTGATGCCTGTTGTAACTCCTGTTTTAGCTCATTGTTAATAAAACAATACCTTTGCCATCTTCCTGAGTTGGATCGATTATTTGGTGTCAGAGTTATTCTGCATCCCCATCTATTGCTTGCACGATACCCAAAGGTCCATATGCTCAAAACATCAATCCAAGACGAAACCTTGCTGAACTACTGTGTTGTGTTGTGTTGGACCAATATCAACACAATCTCCCAAATACACAGCCAAAGACCAAACAAACCACAGAAAACAAAAAAGATATGCTGTAACCTAGTCAATGCCAGATCAATGTCAAAACACACAAAAGAAATATACAAACTACTAAGTGATGGAGGGACATATGTCCTATTTCTCACTGAAACCTGGCTAACTGAAAACTACAAGGTAATAGCACATGATTGCCTACCCAACAACTTCAAACTTAAACAAGCAGAGGCATAAGGAAAAAGAGGAGGAGGTTTTGCTGTAGCATACAAGGACCAGCTAAGAATAACAACAGCACCACCACTAAACATCCCAAACTGCGAATCACTCCTCCTGCACCTAGCCTTAGATCACCAATCTAACCTAACATTTCTATTGGCCACTGTCATACAACCCTACCTTCACAGACACTTCACAGACGCAGACACTGTGGACGCCATTACCATCATCGCCATTAGACACGATCAGCTGATAATACTGGGAGACTTCAACATATGTTTTGAATAAGAGAACATCAACTCCGCCAAAACTTTAACCAACCAACTAGAAGCAATGCATCTAAAACAACTGGTGAAAGGAGCGACAAACACAGCAGGCCACACACTAGATGCAATCTTCTGCAACAAAACCCTGGTCACAACTGCACCAACAATGCAAATCCTCTGGAGCGACCACCTCATTTTACCCTTTGTGATCCACCCGCCAACAAGGATACTTGCTAACCTCCCAAAAAATCCTCCAATTCTGAAATGAAACTGATAATCCATTAACAGTGCTGCCCAAAATGCCAGACTGGAAGCCACAACACCATCAATCAATGTTCTAGACTCAGCCAGCATAGAAGAAAGAACAGACACATTCCAAAAATGGATCACGAAAACACTGGATGACCTTGCACCAGAAAAAACATTCACCCCTCCCAAAAGAAAACGATGTCAAGATGGCTCACACTCCTCCACAGAGCACTGAATAAACAACCAAAAAACTGGAGCAAGAATGGAGGAAAAACTATGACCACCAGGAACAAAACGCCTATCAAAGACAGATACAACTAAACAAAGCCAAAATGCTCAAAACAAAAAAAGCTGTACTACAATGAACGGATGACAAATCCAGCAACACCCAGAAAGAGATGTTCAACATCATAAATGAGTTAAGAAATCAAGCAGCAAACAACAAACTGACCCCATCACAGAAACTATGCGAGGACCTGTAAACCACATCCAAAAAAAAAAAATCATAAATATCCAGCAAATCATTGAGAGCAAGCTGAAAATCACCATCAACCACCTCAAGCAGCCAACACATGAATCATGTATGAGACTAGACCCCCTCCCACTGATCTCAACAGAAAAATGAAACAGCCTGGTGAGCAAAAGCAACAGAGGCGGTTCTCCAGCAGACCCCTTCCCTTTCCAACCAGACGTATACAAGACTATCTTCACCCAGTAAACAACTGCAAAATATTTCTTCAACCTTTTCAACAACTCACTATCAACACGACCCATGCCACGAGCCTTTAAATTGGCATACATGACGCCACTCCTTAAAGATCCATCAGGAAACAATGAAGACCTAACCAACTACTGTCTGTTCTCAAACATCCCACACCCAGCGAAACTACTAGGAAGCAGCATCTATGAACAAATCCTGCAACATGCAGAAAACAATCAGATACTAGACCAGGCACAAGTAGGTTTCAGACCCATGAGAGAAACGGAAACTGCATTACTATCTGTATATATAAAAACCAACGCAGACTTCAACATCAAATCAGCACTAATACTACTTGATTTGTCAGCAAACTTCGACATAATCCACCACGTAACGCTAATTGCAAGACACCAAGGTATTGGAATCGTCAGCATAGCACTCCTCTGGCTAACATCCTTCTTGACTGAAAGAATGGAAACAACTTGAATAGCACCATTTCGAGTCTGCACCTCGCAAAACAACATGTGGAGTCCCACAGGGCTCATCGCTATCACCATTGCTCTTCAACATCTACATGATCCTCCTGGTTAACCTCATCAAAAAACACTGGCTACAACTACGCAGATGACACTCAAGTCCTCTACAAAATCAACGCCAGCAAAGCACAAACCCCAACCCTTACCAAGTGCCTCACTGAATTAAACCAGTGGAGGAGCACCAATAGCCTTAAACTCAATGCAGACAAAACAGAAATCACGATCGTACCCAATGATCTATTGAACAGTCATGACATTCCATGGCCTACCGAACTGGGTAACCCACCAGAAGCATCCAAAGTAGTAGAAAATCACTGAATACTAATGGACAATGAACTAACACTTGAACCATAAGTTAATGCAGTAGTTAGGAAATTCTCCTTTCGCCTACACACATTCAAGAGGCTGCTCTCCTTCTCCACCTTCCCACACAGAACACTCACCATCATCTCTCTCGTCATGTCAAGAATAGACTACGGCAACAGGATTTATATCGGAATGCCAGAAAACTGTATGAGAAAACTATAACAAATAAAGAATGCAGCTGCAAGACTACTCCTCAGACTCACTAAGAAAGAACACATCACACCAGCACTAAGAACACCACATTGGGTACAAGTCAAAAAATGAATCTTCTTCAAAAAGCTCTGCATAACACACAGATCAATCCACGGCCAAAGAGCAAAATTCACACAGGGAAAAATCTCCATCTACAAACCAACACGAACACTAAGGTCCAGCAACCCCATTCTCCTCGAACCGAAACAATAGGCAAAACACACATTTGGGGATCAGCATTCTCCTGCATAGTGGTGAGACTTCGGAACTAGCTCCCAAAGGAAATATGAATAACAGAAAATCATCTAAAAACATGGCTCGTTAACTCACCAAGCTAAAGAGGGAACACCGGCAGAGGAAAACCTCCAACACATCACAATAAGGAACTTCTAAACGGAATCTCCCAGAGAAATCAACCACTGAAACCCAAACACCATAGAAGAAGATTAACCCAACGGATCAACTGAACGCACAGAAAAAGAATCAGACGACTGCCAAATAACCCTACTAAAATCTCTCTAATTCTCTGCCTACCCACCCTCCAAAACTGAAAAAACCAGATATATGCCTCCATAAAAAACAAACAAAAACACTGCAAACTACAAGCACTCTACTTACTCTCCACCACACCTAAGATGCACATAAAACACCCATTTACAACAACCAACCAAACTACACACAACGTCATCAACTAAAAACAAGCCACCACACAGTGACCGTTTTTTCCAAACTGAAGCTACCAACAACACACCAAAGCTCTCTTTCACTTTTCCGTCTTAATCCCACTAACTAACTCACCCCAACCCCTTCCGTTTCAGATCCTCTGGGTGTCTGGACACCATAAAAATGGCAACGGTGTGCGGTATTAACCACAATAACATAACATAACATAACATAACATTGTCTCACTATTATCATTTTAACTTTCTATGTGTCTACAAGGCGATAGAGCACTTCACTAACACAGCACACCATCAACGAAGCAGCATTTAACTGTTACAGAAAATGGGGAGAGTGGGAAAGAGCGAGAAGTAATCAGTGAAGAAAATAGGGGTGTGGATGTAGGAAGAGAAGGAACGGATCTCTCAATCAGATGTATGGACATGGATAGGTGGTCAACACCCTATAGTAAGGGTAAAACCAATTTGCATTGACTTTTCTGAATTTTCTATTGCTATTAACATTTGACCTCCTTCACGTATCAGGCAGTACATTTACAAAAGTAAATGTCTTGTATGGGTCACTCCAAACTGGATGTTTTGGTGGAAATGTGTCACTTCAAAGGTTATTAAGCAAAGAATAAAAAATAATTTACGGCCTACTCCCATGCATTTTGCCATGAAGAAAAAATGTAATTAAACACGTGCACTGCAAAAAACACTGGATACACGCCAAAAAAAATAACCAAGTTGGGCACATATTCTATTTTTTTTTGTTGGTGTAAACTATCCAGTCGTTTTTTGAAACACTTGAAACAGAATGGGTTCCCTCCACACTCCCCCCTGAAAACGTTTGTATATCTCCCATGCAGATGCATTGCTGGACTCGAAGCCGAGTCTTTCTGAAAATATACTTTTTTTTGGAAATGGCCTTAAAATGATACAAGAAGTTTGTTAGGTTTTATGCTGGCGATCATGTTGGCAGAGTAAGGTAAGGGGGTTGTGAAGGTTTGAGGTCTGGGGATAGTGTAGATTTGTTTTTCCCCATTTTTCCCTGATCCTGATCGAGTGGTAAAAGAAAAGAGTACATACTTAGAAAATATTAATATTAATTAATAAATATTAAAATGTGGCAGACACAGTATATGCCAGGTGGGAGGTGAGAAATATTTTAGGTAACTTGGGAAGCTTTCCCGGTTTTTTTGTATGATAAAACGCAGGAATGGATTTCTACATCAATTTAGAATATTTGTGAATATTTGTGAAGGGGGCATTAGAGAGTTGGGCATGCTGGGGTGTGGGATGTTTGAAAAATTGCTTAATTTGTTGGTTGTTCGTGAAAATAAAGTGGCCACTGAGGAGCAAGTGGTGTGATGCATGTTTTAATTATCCTTAGTGTTGCACGTGATTTTAATCGATCATGATCTTAATGGCGCTATATAAGGACTAACTATTAATTTACATATATAAAACAGCAATTTATAGTTTATTGGATGACGGGAAGATGTAAAGAGCATGAAAATAAATTATAGGGCAACAGGGGTCAGTCTGAAGATAAGGTGAAAGCTGTGATCCCCTGACGTGCCCGAAAGTCTATGGCTAATTCATTTTTCTCAAGCGTGACATTTTTCCAAAAATATAGTTGGCCGGGAGCCAAGGCGCAGCCAAGGCAAATGGAACATTTGGTGTACATCCATCCAACAAGTTCAAAGTTATAAAGCATTCAAAAAAAGGGGATGCGCTGGTTTTCGCGTCAGAATAATCCAGTTTTCTTTATCAAGCACACAGCCTAAACCGCTGGAAGGATTTTCTCCTAAATTGTTTTGTAGTGCCTTTTTTGGTTTGGCAGAAATCCAACCCATAGTTAAAAAAAAAAAAGTAATTAGGTGGAGAGTGAGATGCCCCTATCTTCAATGATGGATTGCTGGAGTAAAGGTTTTATGTTTTTGAAATTCCGTCATTTTAATTCACAGTGTTTCGGCACAAAACTGCTTAAAACTTAAAATATTACAAGGAGTGGAGCTAATGTTGGTGTCATCTGGGTGTGGATGTTTCTTTTTATGAGCGTGTTTCCAGTCTTCCAATATTTAAGGAGTGCCTCAAAGAAATAAGTAAACAAAAGGTAAACATTGAATAACACGGTATGGTAATCAAGGTAGATGTTTTAATTTAATGTATCCCTGTTGTTTAGCTGGGGATGCAGGGTATGTGAACGCATATGGGTTAATTGTAATATCATTCAACTGCGCCACAGCTGCTCAAGCACATCATGTTCATGTGTATTTGTTGGTTAGAAGTGGGAGCACGTTTTCACCTATTTGAGTGAATATTGCGATTTTCACTGAGGAAGTTCATAATACTTGATGTGACTGTCTTAACACTGATTGGCTAATGGAAACTACTTTGGAGGAAACCGCCATTTTACTAGACAGTATTGCGATGCTATGACGTAGAAAAATCTTGATTTGCACATGAGCCTCGTATATACGAAAACATCCGTAAAACGCCAAAGTAGAGTTAATTGGCGAGTGGAAGATGTTATAAGGATTGAAGGAACTCATCTGCAGAAAGAGAGAGAGAGGGGGAAATGGGGTTCTGGACTGAAGCTATCTGGTTGGCATAGCAACCAGCACTGCCGAATGAAATGGCCAACTCACTAAAATGTCTTTTTTCAAACTCCTTTGTCATGCTACCGAATGAGGAGCTGCCTAACAAGATGAGCTCCAATCAGCAGCTTTGTAAGAAGCAAGTCAGCCACACTTTCCATTTCACAGCTGCGTAGACATTTGCGTTATTGGGCTTTTTAGGGCCATTTCGTGCACAGTTGGACTATTTTTGCAATACTTTCGGTTTGGCTACAATCTTTCTTGTACTCCTCCAGGGTCTGCCTCTCTACTACCACCCATCCAATGCCTACTCTCTCTAGCAAGAGCTCATCATCCATGGCATGCTCTGTCAATTGCTTCCTCCCTTGCTGTGGTCCCCTTCTTATTCTTTTGCACACCTGCACCCCATATTGCATCCTGCTTCGAAACTTTTCACTCTCCTCCTTGCACCCTGCTGCCTATAAATGCTAAATGTTAAGAACAGCAGCAAACCAAAACTATTGGCGTTTCCAATGCTTGTTGATGAGATGTGACTGCGAGGATATAAAGAAGGTTAGGAAGTTGAAGGCCGGTGTGATTTGGGTGGAAATGGAAGGGATGAAAATGCCCACATACCTCAGCATGACCATGGGTGCTCAATGGGGGCACAACGGAAGGATACCCGCAGGCTGTGCCCCTCCTCCTATGACATTTCTATCTCTCCTCTAGCACTCCCATGCAAATAGGTTTGGCTTAAACGTGGTGCTAAAGGACCACCTATTAGCAAAAACCTAAAAACAAGGACAAATAAAAAAGTGCTACTAATATTGTAGTCAGCAGGAAGCTGCTGAACGCTTACACTCGTGGCCAATCAGAACACAACAGTTCACTCCAACTTGAAAAACCAGAACACAGGGAACTGGTAAAATAAAAGCTTTACTGGTTGAACATGGTGGAGCGTTCGGCTTTAAGGTGCTCAGTGGAGTTCTGTGTCATGAACTCCTGGTCACAGAACCTCGTAATGCTTAATCATGATGTGCCGTAAAGCAGTCAGTTACTCATTCAAGTACTCTTTGTTTCTGAACTTTCAACTGAAAAGTAAAACGATATAGGAAATGTTCATCCAGCAGGAGGACTTTGGTATTTACACAGAACCTCGTGATGCTTAACCTTCCAAATTAGGCCACTGATGTGCCGTAAATCAGTCAGTTACTCATTCACGTACTCGCGTACTCTTTGTTTCTGAACTTTCAACTGAAAGGTTAAAAAGATATAGGAGGTTTTCTTCCACCGGGAGGACTTGGGTATTTACAAAGGGAGGAAGAGAGTTAAACCGTTGACCTTTGACAGTTGAACTTTTGCAGCAGCACGTGGCCCCATGTGAATTACTGTAAATAGATCAAATAAGCACTACTGCTACCAGGGCCCTTTTGACCTTTTTGAAATAACGCAAGGTAAATATAACATCTCCGTAGGGATTAATGATCTGCCGACCAGTAAGCTTTTTTTGTAATTATATGTTAAGTCAACTTGTGTGAAAGAAGTGATTGTGGTAAAAATATGCTGAGCTGCAACACATATTTTACTGCATTCCCAAAAGCTAAATGAAACCAGGGGCCAAAACTCATCCTAGCCAGTTAAAAATACTGCAAGGCATTAAATAATGTAATAATCATGCCCCAGGCCGGCAACGGCTGTTAGACAGAATTGCAGGCAGTACTGGGACCACTACACACAATTAGGACTAGAGGTGTAAGCAAGACAAACCTTTGGTATACGTCTGGACCACACAGTTTGTTGGTAGCGAGCTGAGCAGCCAGGCTTGTCTCAAGAGTGAATGTGAGCAGTACAAGTAGTTACACAGAGGACTTTCAATCACAGTGGTTCAAGTATTAGACACTCATTTAGAAAACATTTCACTAGAAGAAGACAACTTAATATTATATACCAATACACTGCAATACAAAACTCTAAGCTTTTGAGACAGTTTGAGCTCCCCTGAAATAGGAGCAAAATGGCAGTTCAGTTACTTGGCAGTGAGCAAAAAGGACAAAAGTGATTAGAATAAATTGCATATACTTTCTAAGCAGTGCAAATAGTTTCAGTTCACCACAAGAGTTCAATTCAAGTCAATAGGCCAGGCCAAAGTCAATGGGCTAGTGTTCTGGATAGGAAAGAGCTGTTCTGGTATCAAACAGTAAAGTCTTTGCAAAAGTTCTCAGAAGTAGATTAGCCGAAAAAGGATCATTTGTGGGGTCACAAGCTGATTAGACCTGCAAGTTGGGAAAGTTTCACAAACTTTCACAGCAAGAGTGGCCTACTCAATTGGGTTGGCACAGTACGTTTGTATGAAGAAACAAATGCTGTTGAAGTCGTTGTTCCTGGCAGTTTCTGCAGATCTCACTGTTCCTGAGTCTCAGTCGTGAGGACAAGAGGGAGGACGTCAGGGGACTCCTGCACTGCATGGGATCATTGAAGAAAGCAAACAAAATGGAGTCACTTCAGTTCCGTTAGCTGTAGGTTCAAGAGCACAAACTGGTGTCCCTCTCCCTGGTAAATCCTAACCAGCCTTGAGAATGGTGTCCAGGTGTCTTTTGAGTTGGTGGGACCAATCAACTCATAGGAAGAAGCCGTTCTTGAAGGAGCTTCTCTGTCGAATGAAGTTTGGAAATTCAGACCTGCAGCAGGTCTTCACTGGGAAAACCAACGGTCCAGGAGTTGCAGCAGCCGTCCTCTTCCAGTTCATCTTTGGTTCTTTTGTTCTAGTGCTCGACTCTGCCTTCCAGTCCTGTAGATTCGCCTTTTAAACAGTTTTCTCCCTTTAATTCCAGCCTAGTTGACTCTCACCCAGCAGGGTGGCTGTCCTTGTCGGACAGTCAGCCAGCCAATCACGTCAGAGTGCGTTTGGGTCTCCTAGGAGACTAAGCAAAGGGAGTTTCGGGCCCCTCCTTCACTTCCTGCCCACCCCAGACACTCAGACCTCAAGGGCGGACTTCAGTCCTGAAGCCCGTCAAAGGCACATGAACAAAGGGGCCAAACCCGGTTTGGCGCGCAGAGACAAACACTAGAAGGACCTTTCCAAAAAGAAATGGCGAAAAAAGAAGACCAGGACCCGTTTAAACAAAGAGACTTAAGGCACCATCTTGAAAAACATGGCTCCCGTGATTTCTAGATAACGGTGTTCACGGTCGGGAAAATCATGCTAGTTCATTGTAAAATCACTGCCACCAGCCTTTTCAATAGGAAAGGGTAGCATTTGACTGCTACATGAGTGTTTAGACACAGCAGATACTATGTAACCCATCCAGTTTTCCATTGTAAGATGGTGTGTGCTGGGTCTATGACTTTGGAAAAGACTATTAAAGTCAATTTCACTTTACATTCTCTGTGAAACAGTAGTTGATCCCAGAGAAGGTATTTAAACCTTTGGGAAGTCTAAAAGACATCCCTGTGTCACTGCACTGAAGGTGCTGTGTAACACATATGAAAAGATGATGCCTATGGAGTTATCTAAAACTCCATAATCAGAGAACACAAATGTAAAACACACATCAAAATACATGAAAGAGTGGGAAAAAAGGCTCACACTCTTTCTAGGTAAAAACAACCAACTCCTCAAAATCCAGCAAAGTTGCTGGGGGTCTCGAAGGTGAAGGGAATTAGCACATTTCTGAGAATTCTACCTAACAATGATCCCGCCAGCAGGAGCCTAGATTGGGCTCCAGCAGTGCAAATACCTCCTCCATGATTACATGAGAGTAATCTATATTGCACTTCATTACCCCTTTCTCCTCCCTTTCTGGGAACCGTTCTACCATCTGCCAACTTTTTATGCTCAACCAGAGAGCCCATCGTACCCTAGACTATTAATGAACTGCCACCACATACATGCATCTACCTGCACCTACCACTTATACCCAGCCTGCTATAAGGGGGTTGCCATTTTTCCACTCTTAACCTTACAGCTGAACACAGAACACCTGCTAACTACTGACTAGTCTGCCTTCTCCCTCATTATCCTAACATACTAGGTCATGTACTAACTGCATTATAAAATACCTAAAAACACGTGGAATAAGTGAACCCCTCAACCTAGAACTATCCTCTATCATCGGTCTCCTTGACTTCGATCATCCTCTAACACTGTCAACCACTCATCTCTACTCCTGACTCTCTCACCTTGGCTTCTGGGGCTTAGGGCTTCTAGGCAGTGCCCTTCCCTGGTTTGGATCCTACTTAACTGGTCACTCCTTTTCCATGTACAAGTCGGGGAACCCTCAAGGGTCTAGCCTTGGTCACCTCTGATTCACTTTATATATCTCATCATTTTGCCTGCTCATCACCCCCTTTGATTCTCGTATCATTTCTTTGCTGATGAAACACACACCTTTTTCCACATCTCCTCTTTAACCCTGAGACTTTCTTCCTGCATCAATGCATTTCTTACCGGCATACACAACTGGATAGTAATTTGGTTCCTGGTGCTTTACTCATGCAAAACGGTGGAGTTCTATCTCACAGTTTATTACACCTCACCCGACCTCTCCATTACCTTTATCTCCTGACACCCTCACTCAATTCTCATGGTATGCAACCTGAGGTTCTCTTTGACAATACTGGAAAGGTCGGCAAATCATTACCACTATCACTACAAATGGCAGGTTTAAGCTCTTCACCATTTGCAAATTCTCCCTTTTCTAAACGTTCACACCATTAAATCTCTTGCCCCCGCTGTTGTCCTCAGCAGACTAGATTATTGCTCCAGCTTCCTTGCGGCACTCTCTCTCTATTCCTTTCCCTGACTAGACAAGGCACTGAAGGTTGATACCTGCACCTTCTTCAACGATCCCAGTCCCCACCACCAGCACACCATCTCAAGACGGGGTGGCTGTCCATGTGCAATCACTCACACTTTATATTCTTATTCCTTGTGTACACATTGATCAATGGACTAAACCCTTGTGCCCGCTCTCTGGCTACCTGCATCTCCTGTTACTTGCACGCTATCCTCAACCTCTCTGTGCCCTGTCCTTGCTGAGCTAACTCTTACGTTTGCTCCTTCACCCCACTCGATCCGCACCACTGCCATTCCCCATCCCTGACATCAAGTCCATCACTGCTCTATCTGCCTTCAAGACTGCCCGAGAAGCACTTCATGACACCTCCTTTCCCCAAAAGGAGCGCCTAGGCTATCTAGTGTCATCCTCAACCCCGCTATGCCTCATCCAGCTTTTCAATCCGGAAATAGTATGTACTTCAAATTGTGTAAACCTTCTACAATGCATGTGTGAAACAACATGCCCATGATGTCCCCTCTTACTGCCCCAATGGCTGCCTCCTCCAGGAGGTCATTGTATGGGACTATATACTTCATCTCCCAATGTAAGGCACCCTGCCTTTAGTAGTAGTAATAGTAGTGAAAGTATTTATTAAGTGCAAACGAATGCAACCAAAGCCAGTTTCAAGGCGTTTATCAATAAAAAAACATACGAGGTTCATTAAAAAATAAAAAACAAATTTCCTAACAATAAACCCATGACATTGAAACATTATAAAAGAAAACGCTGTCAAATCGGAAGAAAAGCACCTAATTTATGGAATTCTAGAAGTGAAGAAGTGGTACTTTTGGTTGATTTTAATGAGATACATGACCAGGTTTTCAGGGGTAAGATGTTCCGGATCCAGTATTTTAGTGCCAAAGAGGATCAGATATCTGCGTCTACTAGCTTGGTGGCTGTCCTCAACCATGGGATGAAAGCCGCACATTTGTGGCAATACCCCAGCATGTATTTTGGGGATAGCCGGTTTTGCACTAGTTGCATTTTAGCAAAGAGGATCTTCGAAATTGCTCGGTAAATGGACATGCAGTATTGCATTCTGGAATTGCGAGTGCTTGCATGAGTAATTCGCGATGGCTCTCGAGTAACTAGGAGCTATATCTGCTGATTTTAATAGGTTTGTCAAGTCATGTATTGAGTTTCTTGTAGAACCTCTCCTCCCAATCCAAATAAATCCTAATAGAAAAAGAAAAATACATTTGGCCGTTGGTTAATGGTCAACTCAGAAATTATGTGTTTTCTAATGTGCACCGTGTTCAAGTGGTAGTTTTCTGTGGTAGTGATTAGTGCAAGTAAATGTGTTAAGGTAACCGAGTAGAGTGGAATTTGCAAATTTGCAGCATATACTGCACATGTCGTAGTCACTGTTTTGCTGCCACTGAAAATAACAATTGTTGCTACAGGAATTACAGGTCATTAAAATTATGCAAAATGGCACAATTCTAACCATGGCAGCAAAGCCACCTTCTAGGGGATAGTAGATATGGTTGCTAGACAGACGATAGATCCACCAGCCACACACATTCCTGCCTTTTTTTGCCAAACGCTCAAGTATCTCCCAGAGGAGGCTGGTGCAACTGCTGAGATCCATCCAGGCCTTTGCGCCTTACAATGAACTCCAATGATCCAAGACGCAAAGCCCTTGATATTGGATGCGTGGCATTCTTCTTTAGATTTGTTAAGAACTAGTAGGTTGATACTTTGGCGACCTTTGCTGTTATCAAGTGGATAGAATGGCTTTCGTAATCAATGGTCCAGCTTGGATCTATTCTAGGAGCACTGAAAAGATACACAACTGGGGCAATTGTTTAGTGACAAAGTTGGGCAGTCATGTGCTTGGTAATCCACGAGGGCACATTCTCAGCGGGCGCCCAGATATGTGTGTTTCATCAGGAAGAAGCACAATGAGAGAATTGGCACACTCTGGGTGAGTTGAATGCCAATCTAGACATCTTAGAAGGGCTTCCTGTATTTGTTCTTTTGATGCTTAGTAGACTTGCACTTTCAGGGAATGCAAGGGAAGGCTTGCTCTCTAAATCTAGAATCACCCTGATCTCCCCCTCCTCTGATTTCGTGTTGTCTTGTTTTGTTCATTTTGTGTGCACCCTGAGGCCATTGGGCGAGTCGGCGCGTTTTCAAAAATTTTAATAAATAAATAAATAGCATCAATTGGACATTGGTTCGATAGATATTGAATGCAATATTTGACTTACCCCAAAAGCTCTATCATCAAAGACATCACCATCCTCTTCTAGGGCGCACTTTCCTCCTGTACACGAGCGATCTCCATCCCTCCTCTTGCGGATTTTGGTCAGAAAGTCAGAGGCATCAGGCTTTTCCATGACAGCTAAGAAGCAGAGCAAACATGTTAGGGCGCGGCTTTCTGAACTCTACGCTAACACTGCACCCCTCAGTGAGAATGGCTGTATATACACCCTGCCTTCCCTGATATAATAACAGACAAATCCAAATTAGGGCCAGCGCTGTATGAACGTTTCGCAAAATATTACTTCGTAAGGCATTCGAAAATTCCCTTGTAGGACCAGGGCTGCATAAAATAATATCATAAAACATAGACTTCTTGAAGGTCGCGGTTCAGCGTCAAGTCAAATAATTCTCCCACTGACCTACAGAGGGGATTATCATCCATTGGCATTTAAAGACATTAACCTAATGTCTACTAATAACACCCTCCCTCCACCCCCACCAGCATCTCTATGGTTTGGAGATGACCCTGAGCATTTTGATGTTTTAGCAAAGCGCTTGCTACAGAGATCTGTGTGCAAATTGCAGTAAAATGTTGAAGTTCTGGTGGCGGCAACACAGCCCTTCATCCTTTGGCGGTAAGGCTGGACAAGGTTCCCCAAAGATTACCTAGGGGTCATTTAAGACCTCCTACTCGTAGCTAAATGCCACCCCTGTACTATAGGAGCTCCAAGGATTATAACCTCTGGCCTCCCCATCCACCAACCCCTGTTAACACCAAATTACCGTACAGTGCTCTGTTGCTATCTAGTCCCTCTGCACCTCCTAGAAGCCTTTGCAACCAGGTCCCCTACGACCCCACACGGCTCCCCATTACAAACAATCCCTCCAGCACCCAAAAGAAAAAAATAAAAGAATATATGTCTCTGGGGTTATCATGCCCCACTGTCCTGGAAATGTTTTTAGTTTGCTAGAACAGAAATCACCCAACGTTCAGATAATTTGTTGAATCAGCACACATTGTCCCAGTTTTATTTGGAGTTTGAGAAAGAAAGTACCAAGGTGTTGGGTGACAATACAATCTAATTTTAAAGCACTTACTGGCTCTTCCTCTTTCCTACACAAACGAGGGTTAGTCAGTGCACCTGCTAACGCACCCACGCAGCCGGGCAATTTCACACTCGCTGGGCTTGAATACAGAGATTTGCCATAATTCATGGCTGCCATGCTTGCACCATTGAATTCTATGGACTACGCCTGCCATCTTCTGGAACAAGAAACTCAGGCCGAGTCCAAAGAAATCCAATGGCTCCATGGGGATCAGAATAGGGACCGAGCAGGATTCCCCCCATGGTGCTTGATCTCAGAGATTCCACGCGGTGGGGAGGATGCAGTAAAAGGGTGATGACCCTTTTCTCTGCATCTGCCCCTATGAGAATGAAAGGCTATGAAGTGACGTGATGCCATCAGGGTTATATAACGTGATGGATCTTCATTGCAAGCCAATAACATTCACATTCAATCAATTCTGCACACTCAGCAAGGCAATGTACTTAACCTTAGGCTGCTCAGATATGGTGCCATTTCAGAAAGTTCCCAGACCTCAACTGATTGCTGGTCTGGGGGAACACCCACACGTGTTGGGCCTTCATTATATGTAAGGTGGCAACAGGGGTGTAGCCTACTTTGTAATATTATAGGGTGGGAGTGGGGTGATTGCAAACTGGCACACTCTGGTAAACTTTTTCAATGATCAATAACTATGTGCTTCTACGATTGCTACGATTTCTTCCAATGGTTTGCTCTACATTTGCAGCATGCAGCCCAGGTCACAATTATTCATGCTTAAAACACTTTGAGGGAAAGTCCAACCAATCGAACTTCATCTGGTTTGAAGTTCGAAACACTTTCAATGCAACGTATGACCGAAAAACGTCAAAGATTCAAGGCGCACCAGTGCCCTGCAGGTGCATGGATTTTAGTAGATTTCAAATTCGAGTACAGACTAGAAATAGAAAACGATGTTTTTTTTGTATCTACAGCGGGAGCAGGCCTTTTTGCTCTGGAAAAAGAATAAACCCTTTTTCTATTTGCCAGATCAAACATTCCATTGTGCTAGAATTTGCAGCACGTGCAAGTTACTTGCCTAGAAATACAGTTGGCTCCTTTTCCAAGTGCCTGGCCATGCTAGAAAGAGGGACAGTGTTTTTTGAATTTCTAGCGCTGACTTGTTGCTATTTCGAGCGATGTTGCCCACTGGCACTAGAAGGAGAATGTCTTGTATTTCTGACCAGCAATCAGGCCTGGCACAACCCTGCAGGGCAACAAAGTAAGGCTGGAAAGGATAGGGTGTTTAGAAGGGAATTTCTGGATGCTTCACCCCCCCCTGAGAGTCTTATAAATATATCTGGCCTACTGGACTTTTAAAAGGGAATTGTGAATAATCACTGGTCACTTGTGGGTTAGGCATATCACCCCTAGCCATGTCCCTGCACTTTCATGCTCCGACACAGAATTCGGAATGGGAATCACCAAATATTTTACTATCTGTTAATTCCTTTATCTTCGGGGAGAGATACCTATGGCTAGTCTAATTCCAAGACTGAAGAGACAACTCAGATTGTTCTGCGCAATGTATTAACAGTCAATATTATGAGGGTTAACACTGTAGTATATCAAACTATGCATTAGTGTTTTTCTATAACGCACATTTAGGAAACCCACTTCTGGGTGACCGCAATTTTGGCAGCTCAGAGAAATAAGCCAGAGTAATGTAAACTGATTTGCTCAGGATCACACATTGGAGGATAGGACGGAATTTAAGCCATGTTTCTTGGTTCCACATTTTGCAATTCAAGCAGCAGCCTATGTCTCAATCTATTCCTTCTTTAGATATGCACCAGCATATCACTCTGCATAGTTGTATTTGAAAAGCTTTCCTGTGCTTAGTAACGCCACAGTGAAAGCATAAACCACCTGTTAAATGAACCTAACAGTATATTAACGTATGTAAAAGAAATATGTTCGGAAAAGCAAGTATCATCCACTCTGGAAGGGCAAAAGAACAAAACAGAGTGTTTTATGGCAAAATAAGTACACATCAATCCAGTTAAGAATGGAATTTAAAGACAAATGTTGGTCATTCTCCACAATACCATTTTTAATACAAGGAAGGAAAGCAACTGTGTATACTCAAATCAGTGAGCTCCACTAATTTACAATGGGCTGCTATTTGCAAAGCTGACACACTCAGTCAGTCAATAACATTTATTTCAAAATGATTATTTTTCAAACGTGCAAAGTGACATAAATACACTTATAATACAGAGCCTTTACTAAAATACAACATAAAAACATTTGATTTCTTAAAATAATCTTTCAATAACTTGCACATGCTTCTAAATATGAAGTAGTGATAGATTAGTATGGTGAGTTCAGATGTGTGCATATATTAGACTATGCCTCAACATGCAGGACAATGATGGTAAAATAGTTCAGTGAGTTAAATGTCGACTGCATAGATTTGCGAGATCACTGGCACAAGGTTAAATCTTAGATTTGCACACATGTTGTTCCATTGCCCAACGTCAAATAATGACCATTATGTCAGTAAAATGAATTCCTATTAATGACATACAGAGACAAATACTTGGGGGATGTTTTTAAAGGGCGAGGGCACATTTTGTACTGTTTACCTGCAAAAGGCTCACATTCCAAAACAGACATCTACCAAAAATCCACTTCTTCATGCTCAGGAGACATGTCAAGCAAGAGCCTGGCCTAAGGGCTGATGAGCTACTCGAAAAGGGCCATATGTTAGCAAAGGGAGTACATATAATCTTCCCCAATTAGCAGTGTGGGGCAGCAATACGCTTGGATTGCTTTGTCATAGGATAGTAATCTGAATGTGAGGAAGCATTCAGGAAGGACATTTTTGACGGTCAGTAAAGCTAATAACGTTGACAAACACAGCTCACTTTTACCATCTAACATAACTCTTCCAATAACCCACATCTCCAAAACTATGTTGATCCAGAGCTTCTCTGTTGTGCCATGTAGGATCCAAGATGTTCTGCCTATGTTGGTGTCTTGGCGCCTGCCATTTTGGTTTCTTATACAATAGCGAATATACAACCAAAAGACCCTGGGCTATAGACCCCCTGCCGCCCCCACCCCCCAGCAACACCTCTGCCTATGAGGTCTGCTTGCTTTGTGCACCAGCATAAAGCCAACAGATGGCATTGAGCCTATGCAATTACACTAACTCCTCTCTGACATGCGAGCATGTCTGAGAGGGTTTCATTTCAATTGTGAGTGCCGCCTGGAATGTGAGCAAAAACAAAAGTAAATGCTGTGTGGCATCCCAGAATGCTAAGCAAACTTTACTCGCTTTGCACTGCATAGTGCAAATGTGAAACGCAAAAGACGGCGTACACGCTCGTACGCCGCCTTTTGCCCTTTACATTTGCACACTGCAGTGCAAATGACAAACATTTGGCGGCGGAGCACAGGATACGTTCAAGGGTAAACGTAACGGCCCCCCGCACCAAGTGCAAAGTGCTAGGGTGAAATCTCCCAGGATATCAGAAGGAGCTCCATTACCTCTTCACCCCTTTTTCTGGGACACGGAAGATAACGGAAGATAAGGGAGCTGGGGAGTAAAATGAGTTAAACGTCAATGATTGGCCGAAGTAGTAATAAGATGATTTTAGAGATATGTATTCAATGAATTCCAAGTTGATGTGACGTCTAGATTGCTACTGTCTGGGGTCGAAGATGTCTGAAATAACTATGCTAAAGTAGTCTAAGGTATTGTGTTTTGTAGAATGCATGTTTTATATTTTAAAAAGTCGAATGTTCGGCTATAATACAATTAAATTAAAACATACATTAAAAAAGAATGGCTTGCCTCCTCGTTCACCCAAGCAGTGGCGGAGCAAGGGGGAGAGCAGAGGAGTGGCTGCCCCCACTGGCGCCTAGTGGGTGCCTAGTGCACTCCCCAGCCTCCCGCTGATTCCCTATTAGCCGCCCCCTGTGTGAGAGCCCGTGCTGACACGGAGCAGCGTTCTCCTCTCTGGATGCTACCGGAGCGGAGGACTGCTCCCGCGCCGTCCACTTCGCCAGTGTGATGGTGTGGGGCGATGTCAGGCCCCACCGGTAGGCGCACACACTCACACACGCAGCGCGCGCTAAGAGACACGCCGGAGACGTGTTGCTGCTCTGGTCTCCGGCGCGAACTGCCGGCCGGGACCGTCTTTATTTCCAACGCGCATGCGCGAGCCTCGTTATGGGCCGCGCATGCATAGAACTGCGTATTACTATGCAACACCCTGGCACCAATGCTGCCTCCGCTGCTGTCTGCACCCAAGGACGGCAATATTTGCACCCCCCCACTACACTTTCAGTGTAGCAGCCAGCCTTGTTCCAAGAGTGTAGGTGTGCTGCAGGGGCGTTGCTAGGGGGGGGGTAGGGGGGCTATAGCCCCTGATCTTTTGGTTGTAGCCCCGGATAGAATCTCAGGAGCTACAGCCAAAAGACTAGCTAGCCCCCAGTCCCAACAGTTCCGACATCAGCTTAGCCCCGGGTCTTTTCCAGACCTAGCAACTCCCCTGGTGTGCTGTCTACCGTCACTGGTCTGTACATAGAGAGGGAGGGACCCAAAACATCTTCCTGACTCTAAAACTCTTCAGCAATTAGCAGAAATACCAGCCTTTTCCCATAAAGTGGAAAAACGGGAACTCTCGCGAGACTTGCTTCCAACAATGCGTCTGTGTCGAGATAGTGGCAGTCTAGGAAGCACGAGCCCCCTGGCGCAGCAGAACGTCACTCAGCCAGTCCAAGCACACCAGATCCTGCTTGTAAAAACGGATTTCTTTTTTAAAGCTTTTTCTTTTAAGCGTTCGTGAGTGACACGGGCCCAAACTGTCTATGATTAGAAGTATGCAATATATAACCTAACATGATCTGTCTAGATGTGAAGCAAATGTTCTTCTGGTGACATTTTGGTACTGAACAACAGAATATCCGTGGGCAGATTACAGAAACGTCCACCAGTGCACGTGCAATGTTTCACCATATTAGCACTAGTACAAACTTTGCCCTCGGGCAAAAACCATATGCTTTCAATGCAATGTTTGCTCACGGCAAACTTTGCCCTAGTGCTAATTCTGTGCAAATTTGCACTAGCACCGGCGAACAGCTTCGGTAATATGGCCCCAGAAGTGTATTAGCTGCTGCACTGGCGCAAAGGTCCTCTTGCATGACAATCTTTGTTGCTGTATCACAGTAGCTTCGCTTAGTTTAGCGTTAAGGCCTTTATAGCGCACACGAGCATACTGAGATTTCAAGGCGCACGTAGAAGAGCACGTAGCTGGCATTTTAGAATGGAGCCGGGGTGGGTGCCGGATGTCATGATGGCCAATAGTGATGCGTAATTTTGCCCACTTAACCTGGCAAATATGAACTGGTGTATGCGCCAACCGTCGAGTGTGAACATTGTGTTTGCACTGATGGCCATTGCAACACCAACCTATTTGTCGGTGCCACTGCGAATCGCCGAGGTGTAGCGCAAAATAACGCTGCACCTGTGCCTTTTAAATAATCAGGTCCAGAAGACCAGAGCAGCCAGGCACGCCAATCTGCGTAGAATTATGAAACCTGGGCGCGCGTGTAGAGGCGCCGGTGGGGGAATGACGTCAGACAGGTGATGTTACATGTATCTGTGCACACATCAGCCCATCTGAATAATCATGCTTTGACCTGATTGCCGATAGGTTGACGTCATAGCAGCACAGCACTAAGCAATAATAGGTAATATTATCATCCATTACAAACGAGCTCCACCCTGGCACTACCATCACACCTCAGTGAAAGCCCCACTTCCAAGGTGCCAGGTTATCCGGCACTCTCACCTGACTCTGCTTGGCTGCAAAGCACCAACAGGACTGCAAGTGAAGAAACGGCCAACGCCAGCTTCATGGCTGCTTCCCCTCTGCCTGCACCCCTCTGCCACTTCAAGACCCTTATAATGCCCCTCGGCCTGGACACACCCTCAGCAAAGCCCCCTTTCTGCACGATGAGGTCCGGCCAGGATTCTCGGCTAGGTTGGGGTAGAGGTCAAGCTTCCAGGCTCTTATTAAAAGGCCTGTCAAGTTGCAAGTGCTTTCTGTTGAAGGATGGAAGAGCCTAAGAGGATTTAATGTATCTGGTGACCGCTGCCATCAGCAAGAGAGATCTCATGCGCTAATGGCATCCCAACGATGAAGATCTGCTTTACTGGACTCCCCCTCCCCCAGCCCACCATGGCGATTACGCTGGTAGCCAGGTTCATTTTCCTCAGCTGAGCTTGGCCATGCTCTGCTTATGTGCACAGCCCAGTGTGGTACAGGGGCAATGCAGTTCACTGGGGAGGCTCATGCTCAAACAGAGGGACGAGGATGGAGGAGTTCTTTCAGTATAGTTCTTACATGTGGTAGGGAGTACTTTTTCCTTATAATGCAGGGCTGCAACATCATCCCCTCTAATATCTGGTCTCCTGCTTACTCTGATGCAAGAGATCGTCCATTGGTTGATGCATATCTTCGCTGCACAAAATGGAGGGGAAAAACAAGCAGCAGAGCAGCCTGTAGTGTGTTAAAAAACATATTTTAGGCAGTTTAATAAAATGCATTTAAAGGATGTTATTTGCTTTAAACTATGTGATAAGATGCCGAAAGATACTCGCTCTCCTGTGTTAAACTTCAGTAGTGTGCAAAACATATATACTACCATAAAATGTTCCTTATCAGTTAATGTCTGAGAAGTCTCAAAGAAGGGCATCTTTGAAGAAAGGAATCCGATAAGCTAGTCTAAGCTTTAAGTAAGGGCTCCATTGGCTGCTGAAATTGTTCTCCCTGTCGGTGGCTCGGACAGCATGCATTTTGACGTCACAACTGAACTAAGTTATTATAGTGTCATCACTAATGACCCTACAAACCCTGGCAACCCCACAATTGACCCCAATGATCCCTTCACTCAACGCTTCTCACCGGCAATCAATGCCAGTCGAAGGTCCAAACATTTCCAGTGCTGGCAAACTGCAACAGTCCAGTAGAAATCTGATAACTAAGGTCACATAAGCAGAAATAAAAACTAACAAGACCAGCATGCCCAGCAGTAAAACGTTGTCTATAGGCTCGGAGCCTGTACAAGCCTAGCGCTCAATGGCCGCCATTTCTTCATAGACTTACATGACCCTGCAGCACCAGCATTTCCCAGTTCAATTACTGCGGTTTCCACTTCGTTGGAAGCTTTCACCAGCAACTGCAGATGGTGTATAGAGCTCCGATCTGCAGACTAAAGTAAAGGATGGCTCTCTTTCAAACTGCCACGCTCTGCATAAGGATCACATTCTTACTGTATTTTATTTTAGCACCCGGCGACGAGGGAGTGGTGGCCTCCCAGCCAATGGGAAGACTCAGAACGGAGGCTTTACCAAGTCTCCTCGGAGCGGGAAGCTACCATCTTTCCCGCCAGGACTCGGGTGGGTGCTCTCCTGCGCTCCCAACATTCCCTTCCCTCTACCCCCCACCCCTCCCCATTTCCAGATCTCTAAGCCACCCCCACCTCACTTACCTGGCCTTCCTGTGTCGTATGCCGGCGCCGGGAACTCTTGGTGTTCCAGGTGCATCCCTGTTGTGGCAATGACCACCATGGAAAGGGAGAAGGGACTATGTGTAGTTCATGGTAGCCATCTTGGATTGTAGTTATTTCAAGTTGAGAAACGGCAAACACTCCGGTTCTCAACTTGAAAGAAAACCTGATTAGCATTCTGGTATAATATGCCGAGATTCTAATAGCAATACTCCCTGTGCTGGGGGTGGCATTACTGGTCAGGTAGTGCCCCAGCAGCTTTTGTTAAGACCCTCACTTTGCTCGGACCTGTAACTTACACCGTGGGGCATTACCTGATGACTGGTAATGCCCCCCCCAGCTCGGGGTTTATTGCTTAAGTATTCTTTATCTTTATTGAGGGCAGACAGTGTTTGGACCAGAAACTGTTAGGGAGAATTCTCACCCAAGTGCTAATTCCCTCTACCTTAGAGCCCTCCAGCTCTTTTGCTATATTTTGGCACTTTGAACTTTTCATTTTCAATGTGTTTTACTTTTGTGTTCTTTGGATATGGAGTTATTCTTGTGTGTCACACAGCACCTTCAGTGCAGTGGCACAGGGATGTCTTTCAGACTTCCCAAGATTTAAATAACTTCTCTAGGACTGACTACTGTCTCCCAGAGCATGTAAAGTTAAATTGACTTTGCTAGCCTTTTTAAATTTACAGACCCATCACGCACTATCTTTCTATGGAGTGCTGGAGGGGTTGCCTAGCATCCTCTGAGTCTAAACACTCATTTAACAGTCAAATGTTACCCTTTCCTACTTGAAATGGCTGGTGGCAGTGGTTTAGAACAAACTACCATGATTTTTCCCGAATTGGGGAGGTAGTGACTCACCAAGGTTTGAATTGGGGGAATACATGTAACAGAGATGGGGGCAGGACAGGCATATTACATTAGTCTGCTGAAGAGACTGACTATACACAGGGTATTGCGAGGAACTCATGGGGACAACAGTAAGACAGACACAAGTGATCACAGTTCAAGGGTGTTTATTTAACTTTATGCAGGGTGGAAAAACACAGACTCTAAACTTAAATCTAAGATGGGAACAAGCGTTGACCATCAAATTAAAAATAAGGCAGTCCTTGTGGCATTGTGTCAAATAATAAAGGTCTGTACTAAGAAAAACATGTTGCCAACTCTCACAACTAACACAAAAAGGGGGTGGGATAGTTTTTAAGAAAAGAAAGAAGTGTTCTTAAATAATATGTCAGGATGCGATAGTTTGGAACTCGTTTCCCCACGTTTGAAGCACGGGTAAGATGGGATCTTGTAGCACAGCACACACTCGAGCTTTCCCAGCACGAGTTAACAGTTCCAATGGCAGAAATCAGGACCGTCGATGACCAAGTGTCATTAGTCCTGAAAGTCTCTTGCCTTCGAGGGCCTGAGGTATTCACAAAACAAAAACACGAAAGCTCTTCTTTCAGTTCACGTTAGATGAAGGTTTCACCCTTGGGTCCTCCTCTTCGGGGGCTGACCCTTTAAAAACAGTTCCTCTTCTCAATGGGTTTTAGGTGATGACTTCACCTTTGGATCTCACTCTGTCAGACTCAGACCCATCACTACTGTTGGCCTGCCTCCGCCGGGTTCCTTATGGCTTTTAACAAGTCTTCCTACTATGGTTCTCACAAAAGTCTGTTCAACAGTTTGCTGTGAGCCTCCCTTTCTCGGGTTCACTTGATCAGGGTGATAACGGCTGAACCCTGGTTCCCCCTCTTCTGGGCTGACCCTTCTTTGACAAGTGGGACAGTGTACTTCTCCTGTCTTACATTGCCTCTTGGTTTCTCCCTCCGTCGAGCTCTGATTCCAAAATGACCAGCGGGACAGTGTGCTTCTTCTGTCCCCTCCTTAACGTCTCAATGTCTTTTCAAACAGTTCATAGTGGACATTCCTTTCCTTTGTCAACCCACTGTTTCACAACTTTTGACTTGTGAGAAGAATTTGGCTGAAATATTGTAAAGAAAAAGCTTGCCACGGGTCCTCTCCAGACTGGAAAGATTCTTTGAAAAACAAAAAAGGTCAAAACTGCCGGGCAGATTTGGACCAAGTTTGAAACAACTTGGGCACAAAGCGTTGACTGGCGATCCTTTTGGTTTGGGGTTATTCTGTTTAGTACTTTTTAAGATATTTGACAGAGAAGGGGGGTGCGCCCTTCTTGAAAATAGATAGCTGTATCTCAGGTAAATTGGCAAGAAAGCGTGTGCTTATAAACGAAACAGCCGCTATCTTGTTTTTTGGTTCTCAATGCGATTGATAGCCGTGGCTATACCCTTGGTTAGCGAAAACAAAAAAGCAGGAATATGGCATTTCCAGGTGGAAAATCAGAGAAATGGCATTAAGGTAGAGGTGGGGGTAAAGTAATAGGACACCAAGGTACATTCGGGAGTTGGAGGAGGCATAGGGATTCAGTTTGCAACACAGAGCCTTTTTGTAACCTCAGCTATCAAACAGAATAGCCGCGGCTACCCGACATCTCAACTGAAACTGCATCACAGAAATGACAAGTGGTGTAGGGGGAAGGGGCCACGGCTATTTGTAGTCCACACACTGCAAAGAGGCATCTGGGACTCCGATCTATGCAGTAACTGAGACTGAACCTGCTTAGCTTCAAAGCAAGGAAGGGCCAGCCCCCTCAGACCATGTTGCCTAATAAAAGAGAACACATTACAAGACCACTTAGAGCAACATGGCCTGCTGGGACCGGCCCCTTCCTCGCTTTGAAACTAAGCAGGGTCGGGATGGGAGACAGTCCACAGTCCCGGATGTTGTGTGTTTTCTTAATTTTAAATATCTCACAATAGACTAAGAAACACACAGCATTCACATTATTTGTTTTAAAACTGTGCTGCTGTCAGTCCTTGAAAGTATTGCACTTAGAGACTATTGTTTTGCCATTTGCTGAATCACATTCTGCCTTTTGTAGTCTCCCAGTCAAGATGGGGTGAATAATGCACAATTGTACACTTTTTCTCTAACATAATTCTATGAGGATTTATATATTTGTGTAACACTATGGTATGTGTATTTTTCAAGTGTTCTTTATAAAGCACAGTATTGCTAAAAGCTATACATTGGTGTGAGGAGGGGAAATGAGGAGAGGGCAAGTAAGTCATGTGTATTTGCCCACAATGTGGCAAGAGAGTTTGCAATCCTGGACACTTGTGCAGTTATTTGCCCCTGATTGTGGCTGCTTTTCAGGGCACAAGTAAAGGACACATGTGGGTGGACAGCGTAACTTTTTTTCATGGGCCGGACGCAACCCTTTGGGTTTTGGGAGTTTGGCAAGCTTGCACAAGTATTTAGCTACCACAAATTTACTAAAGTTGTCATACTCCCAGTGCAGACACTTACCCACAAGACTACATGCAGTTTTTTCATATTGGAATTTTGGTTTCCAGGGAATATTTGACTACAGATTGCAGGGTTTAAAATGTGAGGACCTTTTATACTTTGCCAGCATATTTATTGGAGCATTTCCTCTCTCAGGTTCTTTTTATGGTGTCCATTACTTTTTTTAAAGTCCAATGCTATTTTGCCTTGTGCACATTCTTCTAAGAGGATGGCTAAATTAACTACATTTGTATATTTCTCTTTAAGATGTATGTTCACTTATATACATGGGTGTCAGCTTTTGATTTTTGCTATGGAGGCAAAAGTACCTGGGCATATGTTACTCTTGCAGCCAGTCATTTTTTTACCCTTTCTGTGCGGCTTAAATGCGCTTAGTTGGGGTCGTCTGATGTATCACAACAGTCAGCAAGAGACTGGCCATAGCATGCTGCTTAAATAAAGGGTGTGATCCTTGGCAAATAATTTTTTCTCACTGCACATTGCCTAAAAAGAATTGTGAGTTCTCAAAGCCTGACATCTTTTATACATAACAATACCACTGTCAAAACAGGTCCAAATCAGTGTGTGATTGGTTAACCTCTCAGACCAGGGTAAATGTTATTCTTGGAGTCGGTCATGAGCGATAGAGACCATTTTCTTTTTTGCCTTTTGCTGAATTGCATTCTGGAATTTGTAGTCTCCCAGTCAAGATGGGAGGGAAAAATGCCACAATTGTACACTTTTTGCCTAACATAGTTCTATAAGGATTTATATATTTGAGCAACGCTATGGTATGTGTATATATACTATTTTGTCTTGCACACTTTCTTCTAAGTGGAAGGTCAACTGAACTACATTTACATATTTCACTTTAAGATATATGTTCACTTACTGTGCGTACATTCAAGGGTGCCAGCCTTTGATTTTCGCTATAAGGGCAAAAGTACCTGGACATATAATTATTCTCACGGCCAGCCATTTTTTTGCCTTTTCCGCGCTGCTTAAATGCGGTTAGTTGGGGTTGTGCAATGTATCACAACAGTCCCCAAGATGCCGGGCCATAAAACAAGGGGCTTGTAGCATGCCTATTAACCCAAGTGAGTGATACTTGGCAAATAATTTAACCTCACTGTACATTTCCTAAAGAAAATTTGAATTTTCAAAGTCTGCCATCTTTTATACATAACAACACCACTGTCAACACGGGCCAAAATCAGTCTGCGACTGATGAACGTCTTTGAGCAATGGTTGCATTAGGGTAGATTTGGAGGTTAACCTCTGAAACCTGGCCATATGTTATTCTTGGAGCCGGTCATGAGAGATATTACCCTAATTATGCACGCAATGAAACAATAAAAGAATATTTGTGAGTTTACACTAGGAAAAAACAGTAATCCGTGATAGTTTGAAAGTGGCATATGGGAAAACACTGATAAACGCAGATTCTGAAATGTTTGTAAAACACTGGAAAAAACACCCCCAGAAGTAAAAAAACAAAACAATGAAAACAGGTAAACCTGATTATAATTATACCCGCGGTTATGGCAAAAAAGTAATTGAAAACATGTTTTAATTTAAGGAGAGTTGGACTTACATAGGAAACCCAAAAAATGAATTGCTAATAGCTTTTGACTTGTATGGTGAATTTGGTTGAAATTTTGTACCCACTAGCCACTCCCACCCCAAGACTGCATATCTTGGGAAAGATTCATTAAAAAATAAAAAAGCTTCCATAGGCTAAAAAGGTCAATTTTTGCTCAAACGCACAGCCAAAACTGCTGCAAGTGTTTTTTTAAAATATACAGTGGGCATGGCCAAAGGCCATGGATAGTGGCCCATTTGTGTTTGGCTGTGCCCACTGGCCATGGCTAGTGGCCTGTTTGTGTTTTCAAATATACAGTGGCCATGGCCAGTGGCACGGAAAAACTACGGAATAACAAAACCCTTGAAATTCAAGGAAAATCTTTAGTTAAAGTGCAGTTAAGGTGAGTAAACATAATGAAACAAAACCCTTCAAATTCAGCGCCTTGGGAAACTCAGGACCGGCTTTACTCAGTGCGTTCAGTTGCAAGGCCCAAGAGCACATACATATTATAAGAGAAGACATTTACAATGCCATACAAAATGGCATTATGCAGGATATGGCATTATGGGGGTTATGAACGGGTTGTGCCAAAGGCCACGTCTAGTGGCCAATTAGTGTTTTTATAAAATATTGTGAACTACAAAAAATGTATAAACCCGAGGGTGTATACAGACTCTCATGGCATTTAGTAATTATTCCTTTCTTTAGCGATCTCTTTACATAAAGACCAATTCTAAATTGTATTATCAAAATATTCTATATTTTATATATAATGCATGAAGAGGAGGTGAAAAAAAAATGTGTTTACAAAAATGTTTGTTTAAAATAAATTACTAAATCTGATTCAACAATTATTTCAATTAGAAAACACACACACAACCACCTGTGACCAACTCTGTAACTCATACATACCTACCACATTCATTCTCATACCTAATACCTTCATACAGTGCAAAGGACGCAAAGTAAACAGTCTCTAAAAACAATAGGTCTTACAATTTGACCCAAAGTGCAAAGTGCTACTTTTAAAATCAAAACGCTGGCATGCATCAATTATCTAGTTCAGATAGAAGTAATTCTCCACAAAAGCTATGTAAGCTATACAACTTTTGTTGTCCGGTGGAGCTTGTGACAAAAAGGTGTCGACTTGAGTTTCGGCTCAGTAATCTAGATTACTTTCATACCAAAGCCATCTTCAGGACATAAAACAACCTCATTTGTGATCACGTTGTTGTGTGTTACCAGTTTGACATACTTAGTATCTAGCAATGCAGTAGCGACCATCAAGGACATGATCCCATTATAGCCCAAAACACAAGGCCTGCAGCAAGATGATTATATTGCTGTTGTGTCAGTCTCCCAGGTGGTGCGCTAGCACTCTCAGCGCTTCGAATTTCTGAAGTCGCTTGATCGCCTAGTCTAATTCAATGTTGTCAGGATACCTTGCTGCACCACCTCTTCAAAGATGTGTGATGGCGTCTTAAGTTCAGCTGTACATTATTCACATTTTGGAAGGAATTCAACCGCGTTCCTGGTGGGGTACTGAACAGTTTTCTCCGAAGGCAACCAAAACCATAAAATATTGTGGGCACGACCTAAGGCAGTGACCACTTTCCAAGGCCAGAGGCCATGGCCAGTGGCGCTGATAAAATCTATGGAATAGTGAAACCCTTGAAATTGAATGAAACAACTTTAGTTGTAGGGACACTAAGGTAAAAACTTAATGCAACAAAACTCCTGAAATTCAGCTAAACCCACCTAAACTTTGCGTTCCCTGTTGCACAGCCTATAACCATAATGATGACATCACAGATGGTATCACTGATGATATCACTGCTATGTCTAACACCAATTTTACTATGAAACCATAATGTCCCTTCAACATAATATATATACCTATATCCTGAAAGGAAGAGAACAGGATTGGTATTGTGGGATATGTGGCAGACTTGGAGGTGAAGGGAGTAGCTTTTGGAAGTGGGGACGAATAGTAGCACATGTCTACCTCCTGGGATCGAGCAATATACAACTGCTCATAGGGATTAATACGAGGCGAGCAGTTCGAGAGGTTAGAAGTTGTGGTTGAGCAAAAGACTCTTGAGCATGTTGTGTAGTGTGTAACTGGACACGCAGGAAAACAACACATGTGAACTAATTTTGTAAATCCATCCCATGTACCTGATTGGCGAGTCACCTGATGGCTGGCCTTGGTGTGCCCCAGCAGAGGGACATATTGCTTTTCCTGGGGTTAATGTGTTAGCTGTCATCCCTCCAGGAAAGTGGTGCAGGCCACTGCCTAGCTTTATAACTGAAAGCCTGCACAATTACAAAAGAGAGAGAGGAAGAGACTAGAAGGCAAGAGGGACGGAAGATCGCTGCAACCCGGTCAGCCCACGGCATGTGTTGTGTCAGCCTCTTCATCCACGTTCGTTCCTCACTGCTCCGGTTAGAGAGAGGAGAAAAAGAAATAAAGTTATATGTCTCAGAGCAGTGGCGTGACACAAAATGTGGGTCCCCCCTGCGAGCCATGCCCAACTCAGCAACAAATCAAGGGTCGTGCCACACTCTGGGCCGGCCTAGATTGTCACACTTGCGCAATACGCACAAACGTGCTGCTGAAGGGAAATGCTGCACACTGCACTAGGAGAAAAATATAAATATGTGTTTTACTATAATATATAGCACACTTTCTGAGAAAAATTGGGTGTTTGCAATTGTTTTGTACGGTAGTACCAATCCAAAAATCCAATACATGCAAGTCACCAACAGTGCACAGGAACATTAATGCTTTGCTATTAAAAATGCCATGCAACAATGAAAACATGACCAACTGGCTGCACAATGTAGACCAGTGTAGACAGGTAATAACAATATAGTAAAGCTTGCCAGGCCACATTTAGACATATCTAGACTGGTTGCACCAAAATGCCAGTCGAAGCAATAACACTCATCAAGAAGAGAAAACACATTCAAGACCGTGTCTCTGTGGCCTCTAACAACACAGCCAAACTCTTTAAAATCTGTAAAGAACTGGTCAATCCTGTTGCGGTCTTTACCTCTCCTGTTCCCTCCAAGGCCCTCTGTATGGCTTTGTCATCTCACTTCTCCGCTAAAACTCAGGACATCCTGTCCTCCATCTCCTCTTCCTCCCTCTCTTCCTCTCTCGGCCCCCCTTTTCCCATCTCTACCTCTCTTCCTCCTTTCTCCTCTTTCTCTCTGACAGCACCTGATGAGGTTTCTAGACAAGTCCGATCTATGAAAGTGTCATCCAAACAGGTGATCTCCTGCTCCACCAGAACTATCAAGAACCATATTGACACCCTCGCTCCAACCTTGACTGATTTCTGTAATCACTCTTTCACCACTGGAATGTTCCCCTCTCCCTTTAAGCACTCCCTTATGCATCCACTCCTCAAGAAGCCGTCTGCCGATCCTGCCTGCCCGTCAAACTATTGCCCAATCTCCATCACCCCTTTCCTGGGCAAACTGTTGGAAAAGCTGCCCATCTCCCAGCTTACTCTCCACACAGAATCTGTTGGTTGTATCCATGACCATCAGTCTGGCTTCAGAGCTGCCAGAGGCATGGAAACTGCTGTCCTGAATACCTGTGAAGATCTTCTCTCTAACCTTGATTTCAGCATTCCTTCTGTCCTCATCCTCCTTGATCTTTCCTCTGCTTTCGACACGGTCAACCATGCTATCCTGATCAATCCTGATCAATCGACTCCATGAGAACCTGGGCATCACGTATCAGGCCCTTGAGTGGCTGACCTCCTTCCTCTTTGACTGCCCCTCCCAGGTCCAACTTGGTCCCTTTCTCTCCGCTCCATCCTCTCACTCTGGTTTTTCAACCTCTACATGGCCCCTTTGGCCGAACCGATCTCTACATTCTCCTCTAACTTTCAGTGTTATGCGGATGACACTATCTTTCCTTCAGGCTCCCCTCAGACTCCTCTCCTCTCTCGCTCATTCCCGACTGTCTATCCGTGATTCAGGATTGGTGTGCCTCCAACGATCTCTGCCTTAATGTCAGTAAGATGGAGATCCTTCTCATTTGGACTCATGCCCCTGCTTTCCCTCTCTCAGTCTGGCCACCCGCCTTGAGCCCTCTTCCTTTGCTTTCCTGTGAGGCAAACCCTGGTGTCATTTTTGACTCCATTCTCGGATGTCGCCAAGAAGTCCCACTACCAGCTGCTCCTCCTCAAAGGGACTCTTCCCTTTCTCACTTTATCCCAGAAGCTCATTGTCTCCAGAGCCCTGGTTCTCTCTAGGCTGGAATACTGCAAGAGCCCCTTTCTCAATCTGCCTTCCTCTACTCTCTAGCCTCTGCAACTAATCCAGATCAGGACTGCGAGACTTATCCTTGGCCTCAAGCCCAGGGATCGTATCTCTCCAGCCCTGAAATCTCTCCACTGGCTCCCAGTTGCTGCAAGTATCAAGTTCTAGACCCTTTGCATTGTCCACAAGGCTTTCTGGGCCGGGGCCTGCACTGCATCCAACGCTCTCTTCCAAAATATCTTCCTTCTCGAGCACTTCGCTCAGCTACCTACAACTCTCTAAGGGTTAGACGCTTCTCCAGGCAGAGAGTGGGGGGTAAATCTCTCTCCTCTGCAGGTCATACCTCTGGAATAGCCTCCCTGCCCCTCTCAAACTTGAGCCAGACCACCTGAAGTTCCGGAAGCAGCTCAAAACGTTCCTCTTCTCCTCTGCTTTCTCTCTCCCTCGCCTGCTGGCCTACCCTGACCTACCTGTCTGCTGTACCGACTAGCTGCTTGGCTACCTTCAGAGTCCCACTGGGTACCAGGCTCTTTCTTGATCAGTCACCCTTGCGCTGCCTCTGGGCCTACCATGCACTTAGGGACTGTAAATGTAACCCTACTGTCCCTTGTTCTCCTTGTACTACCCCGAGTCGCGCTGCCCTAGCTGCACTTACTCAGCGCATTGCTGCCCTGTTGCCCCCTTCCTTTCCCCTTGCACTTCTCGTTCTCGCACTTGCACGATCTGAATGACACAAGGCCTAGTAAGATCGTTTGACTTGTCCTCCCTCTATCTTCCCTTCCTTGTCTTGTCGCGCCTAGAAACACTTGTGTGCAGGCGCATTATAAATGACTTATATCATATCATTTGATCACAGATGCCCAGAAAAATATACAATGCTGCAGTAAGAAACGGCTAGAATGGCAGTCTAGCCAGGTAATTCGTTTAGCAGGACTGCTTTATTAGAAATGTCCATTTAAAAAAAGTCATACCAAACTGAGGAATGACTAGACTGGCTGCACCAAAATGCCTCTAAAGTCACTAATACCACATATGCCTGCTTTGCCTGGACATGGACAGGCATTATGATTTGTCGTACAATCCCCCCCCTCCCACACAGCCCCTCTCTCTCCCACCCCAACCTCCAAAATCAACTCCTTGGCCCAGAATTACCTCCACGTCCCTCTTCCTTGCCCCAGAGCTTGCGTTTGAGGCTCCTTGACTCATTGGTAAGTACTGGGATGAGGAAGAGTGGAACTAGGAGTAATGAAGATTACAGGTAGCTAAGTCAGGCATTAGCTCCATGTACCTCTACCTTATCACAGTACTTGTGTATGAGGCAGAGTGCCTTATACACAAGTACTGTCTCATACATATTGGGACGAGGAAGAATAGGGCTAGGAGTAATGATGATTACCAATAAGTAATCCATGCATTAAACACAAGTATTGGCGCAACACCATTGAGTTGACTGGGATTCAGCACTCCCCACCGCCCTGAAATGTTGGGCTATGTTGACTCTACCTGGCTGACCTTCAGAGCAGTCGCCAGACAGAACAGGACACAGATGTTAAACGGCACCTGGGTTTCAGTGTTAACAAGAACGCAGCAATTACTAACATAAAGTATTTCACTGTTAGTACCTGCATTCAAATGCCACATTTTTTTATGCAATTGAAATCGTGATGTGGATTTAATACTTGCATCCCAGAGGAGTGATTGGAAGGGTAGAGAGGGAGCAGGAGACCACTCATTCTCACAGCAGTCTATAAGTGGGTGCTTTCAACCTTAAAGGAGAGATTTAACTGCTTGTAACATTGAAGCTGCACTAGAATAGTCTCATTAAAATGCGTAAAAAAATTAGATGCCCCAAACAAATAAGTTTGCCCCTCCCCCACCGCCCATGAAGTTAGCACCTCTCCCAACATTTGAAGGGTTAGCCGCCGAAATGTAGATTTTGCTGCGCCCCTGAACGCAAGCACACGCACCATTCACCATATACACACACGCACACCCAGCCATCCATACATTTAAGTGTGTATGCTTTCACCATACTGGCACACCCAGGCAGCCATCCATACATTTAAGTGTGCACCCTTTCACCATACAGGCACACCCAGGCAGCCACACATACATTTACGTGTTCACCCTTTCACCATACACTCACACAGGCAGCCACCTATACATTTAAGTGTGCACCCAAAAAAAAAAGAAATTGGACCTCATTACAACTATGCCGGAAAGCTTACGGGCACTGTTGTTTCCGGGCCGGCATATTACAGCTCTGCGGGCGGTTGCCGTCCTGCCCGGCAGGTCAGCCTGTCGGCAGAAAGGCACCCACCTCCATAGTTTTCACAGAAGCACCGGCACCGTTATTAACAGTGCCGGTGCTTCTGTGGTCCTCATTCCCATAGAGTCTGATAAGACTTTATGGAAATGGGGATTTAGCATTTGCCGGCGCCTGACTTCCCAGACCGCCAGGGTTGTAATCCCCCGGTGTTACTGGGAAGTCGGGCGCTGGTAAATCATTACGGGTCTGGCGGAAACCTGCTGGTAGCACCGGCACGGTTACCGGCAAACCCGTAATGAGGACCGACCCATAACGGAAATAATTTCTTTGTGAATGCAGAGTGACTTCAAAAAGAAACTATTTCTTTTTGAAGTCATAGGGCCCCCCACATCCCCAACCCATGACATGGAGGCCTCCAGCCATCCATGCCATGGGGAGGGAGCAGCCCTCAGACTTCAAAAACAAAGTTTCTTTTTGTGCAGAGTGAATTCAAAAAGAAAAAAATATATTTTTTTGTGAAAAAAAAGATATATTTATTTTTCCTACAAGTGGGGGCCCCTCCCAGGACATATGCTGGCGGGGCTCCCTGCACCGCGGTGGCTGCGGGGCCCCTGTTACGCCAGTGTCTCAGAGCTGATTTGTGATGGCCTCTGTACCATGGGCCTCTTTTGTGTGGTAACCTATTTTATTTCCACATGTTCTCATTGGAAAAGGGTTGGGCTTGCTGAAAATGTGCATGCGGCCACTTTGAACATTATTTCTAGGGCCTCTTTTGGTTCCCAGTACACCCCTACTCCTCAGTCATATTCAAACAAGAAGGGTGTTGGTGTGTCTTGTGCTGTCCTGGACCCATTGTGAAAGGAAGAAAAGAGAGAAACTAGATGCCTACTTCTCGAGCGGTGAGCTCCTGTGCAGCATGCATTGAAGTCCCGAGCTACTCCCTTGCCCCTCCTGGACTCAGCGAGTAAAAAGGCACCTCCTGCTCCCACCCAGTTTTTATGACCAATAGGCCTCAGCTAGTGTACTGCAGTGTGACTGTCCTGCGGAAAGAAAACATACAACAGAAAGAGTTCTGAGTCTGCCTTCATTCAGCTTCCCCTAAAAACCCCCGCCCCCAAAAAAATGATGCTACATGCCCTGGGTCCCGCGCGCGCAGTTAGAAATAAGCATTGGTAATGCCAACAGTTTGGCATTTTGTGTAAGCATGGGAAAGGCACTTGCCAGGAACAGCCATAGTGGTATTAACTGGCCATTGATCGCAGCAGGTGCAAAATGGTGTGAGTACCTGGGCACCTAACAGTGCCTGGCAAATGCCTGATATTATACAGAAGCCAAAACTGTTGGCGTTGCCAATGTTTGTTTTTAACCTGACTTCAATGAAGGACACAGATAGTGCTTATAAATCAAGTGGCTAAAGACAGACCTGGCTACTACATTTTTATTACACCAGTAGCGTGTTTACAGCACCAATTAAATCATCAGCTCTCAGAAGACTGCTTTGAAAAAACGGCTGGCAGGCACTTTAAGTTTAAAGTTTGTGGGGAAGGCTTAATTAAAGCCAGCTGAAAGAGTTCCCATGAGGAGGTATTTTGGGTGGGGAGGGGTAGAAACTTGGTGGGAATGGCCATAGGGATTAGCCTGGCCACCGGGCAGTCAATGGGTGGGTAAATACCAAACAACACCTACAAGCCTTGTGTCCCTGCTCATATGCCATTTCTCCATACATGTACTCTAATGCAATAGTTTCGGCTGATAGGTGTCAAACACCTAAAAGCCAAAACTAAAAATATAGTAGAGACTTCTTTGCATATTGCAGCCATATACCAAGAGTAAATGGGCCTGTTCCAGCTTCTGGCCACTTCTTGGTATAAAACAACTTTCCGAAGTTCAGTGTTCTCTTCTGTACAACTTCTTGTCCTCAAGTCACACTGCCAGCGCTCTGCCTTTTGCCTATCTAATGCCTATCTAATGTAATGAGCCTCTTGTTGGGGCCCATTTCAGCCTTCTTCCCAGACTCTCATCTATGTGAGTGACATTACGTGGCAAGCTACCAACGGCTGGTCTTTAGAAACAATGGTTTCTGCCTGTGGTGTCCCCCAGGGCTCTAGCCTATCACCCTGGCTCTTCAATATCTATCTCACCCCTCTTGTTCATCTGTTCTCTTCCTTGTGTCCTTGTTTCCAGTGTTATGCTGATGACACACAGCTTTCCTTCAAACTTGCTTCCACCCCCCCCTCTTCCTCCTCCCTCATCCCTGACGGTCTGCCTAACATTCAGGCATGGTGTTCAGCGAACAATCTCTCTCTCAATTCCAGTAAGATAGAGATCCTCCTCATCGGGACACCTGTGCCCTCTTTTCCCCCTACCCTTTGGTCACCCTCCTTGGGCATTGTAACCCCTTCATCCTGTGAGGTCAAAAACCTCAGTGTCATCTTCGAATCCGCTTTCTCCTTGATCTCTCACATCATGGACCTTACCAAAAAGTCCCACTTTTACCACCACCTCCTCAAGGGCATGCTTCCTTTTCTCACCTTCTCAATGTCTCCAGAGCTCTGGGCCTCTCCAGGCTGGACTACTACAACAACCTCTTTCTCAATCTGCCTCTCTCCTCTCTTCGTCCCTTCCAGCTAATTCAGAATAAGGCTGCAAGATTTATCCTTGGCCTGAAGCCCAAGGACTGTATCTCTCCAACCCTAAAATCACTCAATTGGCTCCCAGTGGCTGCATCATCCACGAGGTCTTCTGGGACCTGGGACCACACTATCTGCAACTTTCCCTCCCTAAACACTCCCCTGCCAGAGCCATGCACTCCTCTAATTCTAACTCTCTGACTGTCAACCGTTTCTCTAAGCAGAGAGTGGGGAGCAGATCTCTCTCAGTGGCTGGCGCCTCCCTTTGGAAAAGTCTCCGTGCCCCTCTCAGTTTTGAGCCGGACCTCCTTAAGTTCCAGAAACTGCTCAAAACCCTGCTCTTCTCCTCCTCTTTCCCTCTCTCCCTTCCTTGCTAATCACCCCACTGCAGCAGGTCTGTGGCCTGATCCTCATGAACCTCACAGGCTCTCAGGCCCAGTATTTACCAGCACCCCCCACCCCACTGTATTACCCATGAGAGCTGCCTGTACTAGCACTGAGAATGAGGTGCTCTTCCTGGGTCCACTTAGCACTTCCCTCTTGGGCCCTACTCCAGCACTTGTCCATTCCTCTGTTTCCCCTTTCTTCCCCCTTTCCCTACACTTTTCATCAATGCACTTGCATGGCCGAATGGTGCAAGGTCTAGTAGCACCACAACTGTTTATTTATCACTGTTGTCCTTTGTTTCTTGCCACTTTACCCTTTGCCTTTAGCCTTTTGGGGCTTTGAAAAACAATTCTGTTGTATAAAGCACCTTATAAATGACCAATAAAATAAATAAAAATAAATATAGTCCTTTTCAACGCTGTTTCCCTTTCTGTGGGCCTGTGGGATGTATTGACCCACTCTGCTATACTATGCAGCCTCACTCAGCTATCTATGGTGCGAGAAACAGCAAAATGCGGCAAAACCCTTGTGCGCGCCAAACGCGTTTTTTTCAATGCACAAAAAGATGGCTGCACAACCTGCCACCCATGGTGCATGTGTGGTGGGAAAGAGCACACGCTGGAGAAAAAGTGCCAGTGGGCTCCATGACAAGTAAACATGGAGTACAGAGGGAGAAGCAGCGCTTTGCAAGTGAAATTCCAAAATGTGCCTGTAAATCTTTCTTGGCGCTAAAATTTAGTTAATCTAATGAAGCACCTTGAATTTTCAAAGTCCTGAAATGTTAAGAGCAAAACATTTTCTCAGCAAAACTGTATTTCCTGTGAATGACAATTCCTGTCAAACGTCTGTGTGCAGCCACACTGGGCTACTGTGAGTGAAAGCCCCTGTCAAATGGGCTCTCCTGATTAAACTTTAAAGTTGTCTAAAACTAAAGATCTGCCAGATTAGCAAATATAAAAGGACTGTTGCTGAAAGGAACACAGATCACAATTGTTTTGATCCCACAGGTTTAAACCTAAGAATGTAATGTATCTATGTCATCTGATGCAACAAGTTTGTTTTATGCTGGATTTCAAGTCAAGAAATTAAAAATTAACCTAGGCTGGCTGGGCCTGCAAGAGGTTGAAAAACAGGTTTCCACCCAAGGGGAGGGCATTGATTTCAGCAGATGCTCACTGACACATGATAATGGTGGGATCGGCCAGACTTTTGTTTGCTACCAAGGACTGAACAACGGCAGATTCTCCAGGCCAGGAAATGGATGTGTGAAGAGGTCATAAACTAGGCTTGCAGAAGGAAATCCCAAAGTTGGGGGCTGCTCCTTGCCCCCAAAGACAGACAAAAGGCTCACCATTTGCTGCTAAGAATATGTAATGAACATGTTTTAAAGACTTATAAACTCGCTATCAGAAGTGGTGAAAAATATAAAAAGGGCAGATTTGTTAATCTAATTTTTGGACCTATATTTCAAAACGTGGTGGAACTGTGTAGCATATTCTGAACAGGAATGGCAATATATGTGGTTTTATGGGAACTGTATTTATGCTAGAATTGTTAAACTTTGCACACACATTCCTATGGTAAACATGTATATTTGTGGAAATTTGGAGAAAGTTTGGAAAATGTGTTCATGGCGAAATGGACAAAATACTGTAAAAAGGCGAAACAAGGTCTCAGAGCTGTTGGATTTTGATGAACAGATACTCCATAAAATATGTAATCCTTGTATGTGATTTTCGTAGAGGTAACACATGTATGGATATGTGTTTAGGACAAAATTAAATTTTGATACTAGTGGCTAGGGGAGGTTTCTAAGGATTGTAAAACCTAAACCATAAACTTGACATCATCTATCTTTGATACAATCACTCGGATGCAAGGTGGTGATGAGGCTCTGATCCAATCCCAGCTCACAGGGGTGAATTTAGTTAAGGTGGCCCATACACCCATTTTTGTGATGTCATTTGAAAGAATAAATAGAGACGTCTGACAACACATACACACTCTCTCTTCTGATTCCAGCGAAGCACTCTGATGCAGCATTCAACATCCAGCCTTTAACATCCTTCCAGATCCAGATGCCAATCACCAGGCCAAGCATTAGCTGAACCATTTTCAGCTAGGCCTCAATCCTCAATTAATCCTCAACTAATCATTACAACCCAGTGAAGCACTGTGGTGTGGGGAAGCATCCTGAAACTATCTGGCTTGCTACCATAACACTTGCCTGATGAACTCACCATCCCGCTGATCTGAAATATCCAGAAACAAGAAGGGCAGATCCTGTGCAGTTCCGGTGACCGGCCTAGCTGATCCTAGCTGATGTGCTGTACTTCCCTCAAATCATTGACTAGAATCTTGACGGGCCGAAAATCTTAAATCTCAGTGGATTGTGAGTATTAACAGGACGCTAGAGAACTATTGTATACCTTGCCTTATCTTGTTCCACCCTAATAGCTGAACTATTCTTACTTTCATAACCAGTGGCAGTGTCAAAATCTTTAGTGCTATCTTATTCTGTCTATTTGCTAAAGCATCATTTTTATTTGTGTAACTCTCATCCAAAAATCCCACTTCGAATGTTTGGGCTGGTTCCACCGGGGAAGGCACTGGGGATCTGTTACTGAAGTCATGAATCAGTCTCAGAGCTTACTTTGTCCCAACCTGGTTGTCTAGCCTGCATGCTCTAGTCTTGAGTAAAAGCATAATCCATAATTTCTGGCTTTAAACTGAAGTTCTTGTCCAAATACGTGTCTTTATTTTCAAAAAAACACCTCCCACTAAAACCCCCATAACTCCCTCAGTTTTAAAGATAGAAACAAAATTTCAACTCCCACTGATACCTAACATCCTTAGCTACATCCACAACAGTGTATTTGACCCATTTGTTTTATCAAAAAATAGTAAAGGTTTGCCGTGAATTTACATTTTGCTAAAGTTTTACACGTGTGAATTGTCTTTAAATTATTTCCCACTTTGCCTTTGAGATTCCAATTGTTTTCTTTTGATTAAATCATTGCTTTTGATTGCTTGCATATGTTCAGTTCAAAGCGGCTCCCGTGGAAATGTATAATAATTTAAGCATTTTGTACCACATTCAAAGCCTGATTCTTGTAATTATTTGCGTGAAAAACGCATATTTGCGCGCCTTTCTGTCCGAAAATCCCCATACTTCAAACAGGGATTCAAATCTGCCTTTTTCACGCAAATAATTCCATGAATCAGGCAGTTAGTGTTTTTGCTCAGCCAGTTTCAAAGCCATCTGACAGTTGAAAAGTGAAAACCTTTTTTCTCTTGTGTTTAAGGGGGGAATGTGGGGGTGATATTATGTTTGGTTTGTATTATTCCTGAGTACCTGCTCTCTCCTCACATCTATTTGAATTGCCTATTGGTGGGTCGAGGGGTGTTGCAGGGGGAACCTCTAACCACAGTGCTATCTGTTCCAAACCAATCTAACAGTATTCTTTTATTTGCTGCATTATTTTTGTGCATTAAAGATATTATTAATTTTCCTTGTCACCCCTGGGTGATTGTTGTGTTTTAAATTCTCAATCCATAAATAAATATTTACCGTTACAAAGTAGCCTGATTCTCTGTTCAGTGTGACCAGGGGGTATTTTGAGAAGGGTGTGGTATGAGTGGTATATCATTCAGAATATTGAATTTATAGATAAAAATAAATGAGGGTTTCCTTTGCACAATACATGCTGGGCGAGACTTGGGTGTGTGCCTGATTGAAATCCCTTACAGGCCAGAAAGTGATTGATCACATTTGCCCACAGTCATGTCCTCCATAGACTCATGAGTCATGAGTCATTTAGGTTCTAGACAGAGTTCCCATAGCAATTCTTATATAGTGGATAAGCACATTAAAACTAATTACATAAATGAAAGCAACTCTGTTGACTTCTATCTGCAACAGCGAGTGAGCTGAGGCTCAGTTCACATATTCATCATTCAGGAGGAGTGTTGTTTAAAAAGCACAAAGTTTCAAGGGCCATATTTCCTGACGTAGGGTTTCCATGTACTTCACAATCTCAACCTAAACCCATGCAATGTTCTGCATGCATCTCTCTGTGTTCTGAAAACACTGTAGGCGTTTAGTCTTATAGGCACCCATCCTATGTCTGCTTCTCCACTCCTCAGTAAGTGCTGGTCTTACATATAACCAAGAAGAGCAGTTGAAAGAATAAAGCTGCCCAAACCTCTGCCAATCCACATCTCTGCACAAACCTTTGCTGCTTTAAAGAAGGAAGCTGCCTATCCACCCATGCTGGCCTCCGTTACGGACTGTCTAAAGCAACCCCAGTGCACCAGTACAGCGGCCATGAGCAGGTATTGCGATCCAGACATGTATGCCTGTATTTTTATTTTTGGAGCAACTAAAGGTTTTTTTTGTGTTTCCAAGTCTGACTTTTTCAGTATTGTTTTTTGGGTAGTCTGCAGCTACCTTACATTTAGAAAAGACTCTTAAGGCTAGAGTATGGTCAGGAACAATTACAAATCAATTCAATTCTAAGTCATTATAAGATAGTCTGGCTTGACAAATATTGCAAAGTGTGATGGAACTGCTGCAGGGGTCATTAACCAAGGGGACTGACAGAAGCTTAGAGCTCAGTTATTTCGTTAAGGATAATGAAAGGCAATTGTGGTATCAGATGAGACCTTTTAGCGATTGGTCATGAACTGTTTATAATTGTCACAATGTCCTTCACCCATGCACTGATGTGGTATTTATACACACGGTGGATATTGATTCTTTTATATTTAAGAACTGTATCCTATTTAAATCTTACTTATTATGTACTAGCTGTCCCCGGACAGGCGTTGCTGTGGCTCAGTCTGGTAAAATGGAAACGAAAGAAAAGAGAAAGCGCACGTTTCTAATATGTTTAATTTGACAATGCTTGTGGGTAGTTTTTAATGGCTCTGGCGGTTCTCCAAGTTGAGGCAGTTTAATTGTCCTGCCGACGCAACACATTCCTTTCGTTTCTCCATTAAATTTCAGAGCCTTGCAATAAGAACACAGTTTAGTACTGGTGCCGATGAGAACATGCCGGCTCAAACTATAATCATCAGCTGGGTTGTACCGGAATGCAAGGCGATTGTAATTGCGTGACTGCTGAGCACGGAGTCGTGTTTGACGCTGATCGGTTGTTTCTAGTTGACGTATTTCAGCCACTCTCAGCCTGTTGCGTTCATTCTGTTGAGAACGAAGCAGGTCTGAAGCTGCAGAACGTGATTGCCGTGCTTGCAAATGTGCATCCTAAGGTCTGGCTGCACATCTCTCTGCTGCTTCCTCGGCACGTATTTGAGCATTGAAATGGAATCGTAAAATAGCGTGTCTTGCTTTTACTTCCAACAGATGGCGCTGTTTTTCAGTAAAATGTTCAGTATAGCGTGTGCTGCTTTTACGGCCAACCGATGGCGCTGTTTTTCAGAAAAGCATGTTTTTACCTGTCACAGGTGTGACATCTATGTATAGTAGGCATATAAAAATACACACCTATTCGAATGCAACGTTGTGTCAAAATTTCAAAGCAATTGGTGAAGAACTTTCGGAGATATAAGATTCTGAACAAACAAACATTTACATTTTTATTTATATAGATTACATATTTATTAACCCATAGTTGGTGCCATTATTTATTTATCTATATAAAGGTTCACACTGAGAGAGGTTTATAGCACCCTTTTGTGTGGAACTGTTTTATTAGACGTCTCATTGACTGCCAATTGTATTAATTTTGTACACGTACTTGGATAGTTGTTTAACCTTCCCAATCCATTTCTCACTCCTGGGTTCAGGAACTATTTGACCCAGATATCTCCTTTTGCTTATCGACAGTAATTACTTCGTGGTCATTTATTACAAAGTCATTACTTTGAAATTACTTAGAAAAATATGGGTATTTATGGGTTAATTGGTACAAAGAAGGTTGGAAGGGGCATGGAGAGGACCACCCCAAAATAAAAAAGAAATACACATCTGAAGTAAAATTTCCAAGTAATTACTTTGTAGTAAATTACCAGAAAGTAAATACTGTCGATGAAATGACATAGACTCATATGACGAGGTGGTACAAATTCCTCTAGGCCTGGACCCTGATCCATGAAAAGATTTCAGGTACAATTTCAGAGTGTGTATGCACTCCAAGGAAGACGTATAGCACCAACTCTATATAGAACAAAGGATTGCACAGGGATTTGAAGACAAGCAGTAGAAGTTTAAAGAGGGACTGGTTATTGATGGAAAGTCATTTGGCATGGAGGCAGTGTTTGGAGATGGGAAATGAGCAGGAAATATTCTAAAAGGTCTTTGTGGAAGATGAGTAGGGTGAAGGAGCAATGCGGGAGGCCAAGTAGAAGACTGTCACTGTATTACATGTAGCTATCTATCAGGGTCTGTATGAGGGTTATAAATTAGGGTGGGAGATTTTCCTGACATTAAGCAGGTTAATCCTGGTTGCAGTTGAGGTAAACGTAATGAAGTGGTGGAGGTTAAGGTTGCTATCAATGTTGCATATTTTGGGGGAGGTGAGGCGGAAGTTGAGTACAAACAAGAAGGGTGAAGGTAGGAGGGGGAGCAGTGTGGGCAGAAAGCTGGATTGCTTTATTCTTGGAAGAGTTAAGCATAATACAGCAAAGTGCCATTCAGTGATGGATTGCAGCAAGACAGACAGCTACATAGACAGGGTGATCAGGAGAAATTACAGGGAAGAAGAAGACGATTTGTTTTTCATTCACAAACAGGTGGCAGGAAAACTCAAAGGAGGAGAACAATTGGCAGAGGGAGGAGCTGTGGAGCACGGAGAGTAAGGGAGCAAGAAGGGAGCTTTGGGAAGATGCCAAAAGGTGGGGTGGTTGTATCAGCAGTGTCAGAGTTCAATGGAATGGAGAAGGACTGATTTGAAAGTTAAAAGCAGCCCTGTCAAGGTCAGTGTCCTGTATTCCAAGGTCAGCAAAGGAATGAAGAAAGAAGGAGTGATCCACTGTAACACAGGCAGCACAAAGGGGCAGTAGCATCATGATAGAGGATAGTTTACTGTGTGAGCATGAGTCAGAAAGTTATAGAGGTGTGAGGACCAATTCAATACAATGCCGGCTATGAAATCCAGATTGGACAGGGTCTGGCAGGTCATACGTGTCGAGATAGGAGGACATACTTTTACAGATGAGTTGGTCAAGGATTTTAGAGTAGTGAGGGAGGAGAAATACAGGCTGATAGTTGACAGGATTGTTGGAGTCAGCTGAGTGCAGACTCTTAGTGACTTACAGGAAACAATGAGAAAAGCATGAGCTGCAAGAAAACACAGTTTTAATGTAAGTTAGAGCACAAGGAAAAGACAGCGGGGATGTCGGTCTTGTAATACAGGTAGACTGAGAGACTCTCGACACACCCACATTGCGTTACAGTATTTATGGATGAAAACCACACGAATAACATACAATACAAAATACCAGTTGTATTACTCTTCCCACATCCCCATTGGCCATCACCAATATGAGTACCTAAACACAATATATGTTTGGCATTTAATTAGTTAGTGCAATCCTAGTGATGTAGTGAGAGCATCCCCTTGCAGATGACCTTATTGCATAGTAAGCGGAAAAAGTGAAACTACCCCCCCCCTCCTCCCCCCGTGCAGCAACACACTTGAAACAGTGAGTTTTTCTCCCATGGGACCGGTCATCTGTCTGGGCAACCACTCATTCTCAGGCCTTGAAGCCTCTCAAACAGCAACATACTTTTGTAACTATCTTAGTGTAAAATATCACTGTTTCCGACACACAGTCTTCTGGCCAAGGCCTCCTATCTAATGAGAAGCATAGCTAAGGCACCTGCTCCCGAGAAATTCATTTTCATATTTGTGTGTGTTCGGACGCACCCTTCCATGCACCTCAGCAGCCCTAGACTCGATAAGGGGCAGGAGAACTACAGCATGGATTAACGTTTTGGCACCATTTCTTCATGAGGTATTTTCTCACACTGGAAGAAATGCCCTTCAGTGATTCTCGTGTATATCTGCTTTGGGCCAAGGACAGAAACTACAACTTTGTGTGAGGGTCTAATTGTTAAGACAATAGCTAGCACGTGTCCTGCCCCTCCACCATGGCTCTGGCATTATTGCTTTTCTCTGAAAGGAAGCAGGACTGTGATTTGATTTTAGTAAATGACAGAACATTCAGAAATGGGCTTAGTGTTACAAAAGATAAAACCTATATTCTTAATGTCAGTAACTTCTTCTAAAGCAGCAGACAAAAAGCCCCACCATCCTAGTGTTAAACATTATGCTTAATGTGACCAAATGGCATTCTTTAAGATGTTTAGGAATGATAATGAAAAATGCCCGCCGGGCCTGGTACAACAAAATGGCCTACCCTTGGACAACTTGCCAGAGCTCCTCATGTGGGTAAAATTCACTGTTGCGTTCGGTGTGTTGCTAGTGCATCCCTATCTCTACATGAGGCCTTCCCTAGGGTTAGTGCGGCAGTTGCTGCATTGAAGCAGGCAGAAATGATACCCCAGGAGAGTGAGAAGTAGAAGATGGAAGAGAGATCAGAGCAGCTGCGAGTTGACAGCTCATGAAACGTCTGTTGGTCAGAGGGGATGCAGGAGGGGTTGGCTTTCCTTAGGATAGGTGGAAATTCACTGAAAGCGGCTTGGGGAAGAAGCATAAGAGAGAGATGCTAGATATAGGTGTAACTGGTGACAGGAGAAATAATTGGGTGGAGGGAGAGATTGTGATGTTTTTGATTTTAAGGCAAAGCTATGGGCTAAGTCATTTGTGGCTAGAGACAAAGAGATGGCACGAAGGTGAGGATTCTCAACGTGGCCTGGAGAGTGGATCAGAGTTTTCAGAAGAGAGATAAAAAAATAGTACTGAGATTAGTGACGACATTACACTTGGTCCAGTCAAGAGTCCAGGTAAAGGCGAGGAGGCCATATTATAGGTGAGACGTTGGGGTTAAGGTCCTTGTGCTACCTGGGTTAGTGGCCCTTCGTGTCCATGTACAGTAGTCGCATCTTAGGGTGATCCAGGGTTGGGGGTTAGAAGTAGAGACGTCAAAGTATGAGAGGGATAGTGGAGCTCAAAGGGGCAATGGAGAGTCCGCTTAACATCTGAGAAGGCCTGATCAATAGCAAAGGCCTGAGAAGGAGCAATCGTGAGGAGGAAAGACATGACTTCAGCTATATGGGGCGATAGATTCAGGCTTGAATCTGCATTTTGCGATGCTTGTGATGGAAGGAGGAGAGTGAGGGTGGACAAACAGCAATGATGAAGTAGAGGGTGGAGGGGTTAGAGAAGGAGGGTCAGTAGTAAGTTTACATGCGAGAGTGAAGAGGAAAGGAACACAAAGTCAAGATAGTTTCTGTGGGAGTGAGTGGGTGTATTGTTGAGTGAGGGAAGGGTTGAGTTCATTTTGGTGTGAGGGAGTTACTTTGGCGAGGTTAACACCACTCGTGAGTGCTATTGGGGCTTCATTAGGATAGGAGTTGAGAAGAAGGTCCTGATCAGAGTAACAGGATTTTAGAGGGCTTGGAGGCAGATAGATTCTGAGTGTGTCAAAAGTGGCAAATGAGTGGAGTTGCATGTCATGAATTCAAAGGAGGGTGGTTTACAATTAGTGAGTGGATGTTACGCTCACCTGGCTCCCACAGGGGTGTCGAGCGGAACTGGACAGCCACGGTCTCCACCAACGTGATGCGTAGTGCAGAGATGACTGACTGGACTGGCCCACCTAGCTTCGTCTGCTTGACCCGTAGAAGTAGTCTCCTAAAGACGAGGAAAGTGAATTAGCCACCCGTGGATTTGAGTATTAACACCTCACTGCGTCCCCACTTATCACTTCTGACATTCCCTTTCACAAAGCTCACCTTATAGTTTTGTATGATGAGCTCTCCATCCTGCGAAGAATGCAGGGGCGCGTTGATGGCCAGTTACTTCACTGGCTTGAGGATATTGGAAGAGTTCTGGACAAATCTTGGCTCCATACCTCCGGGTGAAAGGCCGTAAGTATATAGTTCTAATGAGTTCAAAATGTCTGATTAATCACTCTTGTCCAATTCCTTGTTTCTTTTGTAGTTTAGGCCCAAAGGATGATCGTCTTGTGGCAGCTGAAAACGTTCAGGTAAGAGTCTGTGTTTTGTAACACTGTCCGGTAAATGATGCCAAGGTTTAACTCGCTGCTTTCTCTTTTCTTGCAGGTGCAGCGTAGGAAGATTTGGCGTGCTGGTGGATAATACCTCCTGCGGTAAAATCAGGTAAGCATATGGTGGCAAGAGATTGTCCTTGTTTGTTCCCTTGGCTCACCTTGTTGTTTTCTTGTCCCCCTTAGGCGCTGGAATGCGGCAACCAGGTGATGGAGACAGCACCGGATCATAGAGATGCTGCGAGGAGCGGTGAGTATGGCGCGGCGCTGCTACTGGCGATGCGATGCGTTTAAAATGAAGTCTGTTTCTGGTTCAAAGATGCGCTGAATCCGAAATCAGGTAAGAAATCCAGTAAAGTTCTTGTTCTAACCTTTCTTCTTCTTTCCCTTCTTTCTAGGCGCTCTGGACTCGAGGCGGGCATGGCAGGATGCTGGATGCTGACTGCAGACACGGTGAGCGTTACGCTGCTGGATGCAGAATAACACGAAGCATGTGCTGCTCTTCGGGCGTGGTTTAAATAGCCTTCAAAGTAGTCCCAAAGTATTCCTCCACAGCCACACCCGAGCAACAAAATAGTCCCTAAGATAAAATAGTCCCTTCAAGCCTCACACGGGCTTGGATGCTTGGATCCCTTGCAGCATGGTCTGCATCAGGTAAGTTTTAACATATGAGCCTGGCGCCTATGGAACCAGGACTGATGTCCCATATGAGCCTGGCGCCATAGGCGCCAGGACTGTACACAGATAACCCCTAACAGGGGTTGCTGGGTTTGCTCCAGGTAACATGATGCCTGCTTCCGGGGTTGATGGACTTGGTCTGGATGCCCGGGGATAGGCATCATGACAGCACTCACCCCTAAGGCCCCTCCTAAAGTCGTTCCTCCCCTTGGCTTTGGTTTGTCTGGGAAATTCCGGTGGAATCTTCTCACCAACCTAGGTGCATGAACGTGGTGACTAGGTTCCAATGACAGTTCTTGTGGTCCGTAACCTTTCCAGTCGATTAAATAAACAAGTCTTGACTTAAATATTTTGGAGTCCAGGATACATTTCACTTCAAATTCGGGTTCCCCGTCTATAAGAACGGGGTCAGGTGGCTTGGTTAGTTTTGTCCCAGGTTGTACTGGCTTCAGAAGTGACACATGGAAGACGGGGTGAATTTGCATACTAGCAGGTAATTCCAATTTGACGGCCACCGGGTTCATAATGGCCTTAATAAGGTAAAGTCCCAAATATCTAGGGTTAAAGATCCGCTTTCCTTTTAGAGGTATGTGTTTTGTGGCCAACCAAACTTGATCCCCAATTTGGTATTGTGGAGCATCACTTCGATGCTGATCAGCGTTTTTCTTGTACTTTTGTTTCGCATGTTTCAAATGTTCAGTTGCTTCCTGAAAGGCTTGTGTAATAGTAGCATGTATGTTAGGCGGAAACCTGTGCAGTTCCCTCTGGGACCACTGCAAAAGATTTAGGACTACAGGTGTTGGCGGTGAACCCACTTGGTAGCAGTCTGTACCACACAGATTCACTTGGTAGCTGTGGCTGAGCAGTCAGACTTCTCTCAAGAAAAGTTGGTCAGTATGTGGAGTATACAACATAGGGCAATTCTTCACAGCAAGACAAGCAAACACGCAACGAGGCTTAGTGTAAAGATATTAAGGTATTTATTTATAACAAAATGTCTAGGAAAAACACTAAGGCAAATCACGGCAAACAAATCAAACACAATTAATCTATGAAGTAGAAAACGATCAATCCCCCTAGTAAAATATCGACAACTCTAGGTTCTGCCGGTACCACTTATTTTCAGACAGAGGTGTATACCTCAACCTAGATGACACTCGAATATTTAGTTAGGACGGGAGAGAAAACAAAGATAGGCAGGTTATGCAGTCAACACAGTTCAATCCTACGCGGATAAAATGCAAGGCAGGACGGCAAGAATTGCAATAGATCATAAAGTTCAGAGGCCAGGCCCACTCGGAGAGAGGCAAGGCGCGATGTCCCAAAAAGTCTCTAGTGGAGATGCATTCAAGTCTTTATAGCAAATTGTTATCAGCAGATTGAACCAGTTCAGAACAAAGAATGAGCAAAGCTTGGAGGTGACCCAACGGAACGGAGAGGATTAAGACACCTCACTCGAACCGATTGAAAGGGAAGCCAGGCGGACACAGTACCTTGTTGTGGAGGGCAGCTCCGGCGGGGGCAGTTGTTCCTGGTGGATGCACGTTGGGTCTTTGCCAAGAGTAGAGGTGATCTCGTCGTCGAAGGAAAAGTGAAGTCCGGTGCACCACCAGGGAAGAGACCAGCCGCGGAGTGCTCCGTCACAAGGCACCACCTTTTGGTCGCGGTACAGGGGAAGTGGCTATCCGGTTGCCGGGGTGCTCTGCACGGGCAATTCGACCACTGCGTCCTGAGGCGAATAAAAAGCGAAGGAGACTGGTTGTTCCCACCAGTCAGGGGAAGAGACTCTCCGGCAGGGAGATCTCCTCTGTCGTCGGGAAGTGGTGAGTCGGTTCTTCAGGGCTCCACCGGAGGTGTCGTCGTACAGGTCGGCTCAGCGTTACCCTCGTCGGATTCTTAGGTCCTGTGGCGACTTCTTAAGATCCAGTCCCCAAAAGCCCTGCTTTTATGCAGAAAACCCCCATTCATTCAGCCTAGCTGTCAATCAACACATGCTAAGTGGTGAGCGGGAAGGCTCACCACCTGGGCCAATCACTCCAGAGTGCGACCTGAGTTGGCAAGGCAACTCGGTCCAGGGTGCCTAAACCCCCTCCCACACCCGTGAGGTAACCCAGACAGAATGGCACCACTTTGGAGGGTCTCTGTACAGAGGCCCGCCAAAAGTGGAACAAAGGGCTCAACCTTTGGTTTAGGAGTCACAGAGACGAACACAGACGCCATTTTAAAACCGAGTTCTGGCAGAAAATACCACTCGATAAACTTATTTAAGATAAGTAGATCGGTGGTACGTTAGAAATAAATGAGAATAAGTATCAATCTCCAACAATGGGACGAATCCCATAGGGTTATGTTCGGGATCGGACATAACAAGTAGTTTCCACTGCCACCAGCCAAAACTCGACGAGGGGGGACGGGACAGTGCCCCCTCGAATAACAGATCCAGGAGTAATCGAATTACCCCTACTAGTACGTCCACAATAAGATGGTTGGTACTAGTTCTGTTAGTAAATTTAGGTCCAGTAAAGCCAATGGTGACTTTACATGCCCGGGGAGACAGTAGTCAGTCCCCGGGCATGGAGTCTATGGCGGGGGACCCACTAGGGTGCCCCCGTGTTACGACACATAGGGTGCGGTGTAACACACATAGAAAAACATATGAGACCCTATGGAGTAAAAGACCCCATAGCCCATCGAACACATTGACATTTCAAAGGAATTACACACACACACATGTCCAAGAGTGGGAGAAAAAGAGTCTCACTCTTGGCGGGATGGAAAAACAAACTCCAGAAATCCAGCAAAGCTGCTGGGGGACTCACTAGGTTAGGAAATTCAGCCTAAACAGAGAATTCTCCCTAACACTCGCCCCCCCCAGACTAAGGGACAGGAGGATTTAATCCACTCCTGGATGAATCTCATACCTCTAGTCGATGACATACATCCTAGAGAGACCATCAGCATTTTGGTGGTGACACCCTGACCTGTGCTCAATGGTGAAATCAAACCCTTGCAGGCAGATCGACCATCTCAGTAGTTTTGGGTTTTCCCCTTTCATTTGCATTAACCATCTCAAGGGTTGGTGGTCAGTCTGAATGACAAAAGTAGAACCATACAAGTATGGCCTAAACTTCTTCAGAGCCCACACAATAGCAAAGCACTCTCTTTCGATTGTTGCCCACCTTGTTTCAGGATCCTTCAGCTTGCGGCTGATGAAGCAAACGGGGTGCTCCCTACCTTTCCCATCCAGTTGACTGAGTACGGCACCTATCCCTACATTGGAAGCGTCTGCCTGCACAATGAAGTGTTGGTGGTAATCAGGAGCTCTGAGTACTGGGGCTTGGCAAAGAGCCTTCTTCAGGTTTTCAAAAGCCTGATTGCACTCCTCGTTCCATTTAACCTTTTTAGGAAATTTGGGCGAGGAGATGACATTCAGTGGAGAAGCTATGGTCCCATAGTTCTCTATGAAATTCCTGTAATACCCAGTGAGGCCTAGAAAGGCTCTCACCTGGGTTTGAGTAGTCGGTGTTGTCCAATTTTGCACAGCTTCAACCTTACTGAGCAAAGGCCTTATTTCTCCACCGCCTACCTCATGCCCAAGATAGACTACCTTACTCTGCCCAATTTGGCATTTACTCGCCTTTATGGTCAGATTGGCTCGTCCAAGAGCCTGCAAAACATCTCTCAGGTGGATTACATGTTCTTCCCAGGAATTGCTGAACACTGCGATGTCATCCAAGTATGCCATGCAGAAGTCCTCCATCCCATTCAGAACCTGGTTTACCATCCGTTGAAACGTAGCAGGTGCATTCTTCAGTCCGAAAGGCATTACCTTAAACTGGTATAAGCCAACGGGGGTGGAAAATGCAGTTTTCTCCTTGGCATGGTCTGTCAGGGCTATTTGCCAATAGCCTGACGTCAAGTCAAATGTGCTGAGGAACTTGGCGGCGCCAAGTTTATCCACCAACTCATCTGTTCTTGGCAAAGGGTGGGCATCAGTCGTGGTGACTGCATTAAGAGCTCTATAATCCACGCAGAATCTAAGTTCTTTAGATCCGGCCTTTGGTACTAACACAACTGGGCTAGACCATGGACTAGTAGAGGGCTCTATTACCCCGAGATCAAACATCTTGCTGACCTCACCTTTGATGTGTGTTCGTACGTTTTCTGACATGCGGTATCCTCTGCTTTTGACCGGCAGACAGTCACCAGTGAGTATGTCGTGCTGGCCCCAAGGGGTCAAGCCTGGTGAAAGCGAGAACAGAGGGGCAAACTGATTCAAAATAGATTTGCACCCTTCTTGTTGCTCGGGTGTCAGATTGGAGGAGAGATTTACTCCTTCAATTTTTCAATCTAAATGTAAGCCTCTGAGGAGATCCGGAAGAGCTTCACTCTCTTCTTCTTCCTCGGATGATGCTAGAAGCAACGCTCCTACATCAGGTCGTGAGACATACGCTTTAAGTCGGTTGGTGTGAAAGACTGTCGGAGCCTCCTTGGGATTGCCCAAGTCCACCAGATAGTTAACCTCTCCGAGTTTACCCACTACTCGGTAGGGTCCCATCCACTTATCTTGCAAGGCCCTCTGCCTTGTTGGGATCATAACGAGAACGAGCTGGTCTTGAGCGAACTCAACCATGTTAGCCTTTTGGTCGTGCCAGTGCTTGACCAATGCTTGTCCAGCTTTCAAGTTATCGCTTGCTTCCGTCATCATGTGTGACATTCTCCTCCGGAGACCTATCACGTAGTCAGTCACTCTGACTGGCTTGGGGGAAGGAGCACTCTCCAACCCCTCCTTAATCAGGGCCAATGGACCTCTGACGGGATGACCATAGAGTAGTTCGAAGGGAGAGTAACCTACTCCCTCCTGAGGGACTTCTCTATAAGCAAAGAGAAGGCATGGCAATAGAAGGTCCCACTTACGCTTAAAGGGGTCCTCTAGAGCACCTATCATGCTCTTCATGGTTCGGTTGAACCGTTCTACCAACCCATTGGTTTGTGGGTGGTAAGCCGTTGAGAACTTGTAAGTTACTCCGCAGGTTTTCCACATGGCTTTCATGTAGTGGGACATAAAGTTTGACCCCCTGTCAGAGATTACTTCCTTAGGAAACCCGACCCTGGTAAAAATACCAAGGAGGGCCTTAGCCACAGCCGGAGCTGTAACAGTCCTCATAGGAATTGCCTCAGGATACCTAGTAGCATGGTCTACTTCAACAAGTATAAACCTGTTGCCTGAGGAGGTTGGAGGATCAAGGGGACCAACAATGTCAATCCATACTCTCTCAAATGGGACTCCCACAACCGGGAGAGGCACTAACGGTGCCACGTTCTTGGATCCAACCTTACCAGAGATCTGGCAGGTGTGGCAGCTCCTGCAGTGTTTTTCTACTTCGGCCCCCATCTTTGGCCAATAGAAGTAGAGCGAGAGCCTTTCCTTAGTCTTCTTGAAACTCAAGTGACCAGCCAAAGGAATCTCGTGGGCTAACTGCAAGAACTGTGGTCTGTTCTCTTGGGGTACTACAAGGCGTTTGTAGTCTCCAGGTGCAGACTCGGTCGGTTCACTGTAGAAGAGGCCATCTTCCCAGTGCAACCTGTATTTCCCAGGCTCTTGCCCTTCAGCCTGAGCTTCTGCCTGATGGCGAAGACCTTCCAGAGTTGGACATTCTCTCTGTCCCTTACTGAAGTCTGCACTGCTGGGTCCACCTTCTGCCAGTAAAGACTGCAGCTCAGGATGGTCAACAGGATCCAGATCTCCAATGAGTTCTTGGCCTTCCATTAGCTCTTCCTCAGAGTCTAATTCTACCACGCAGGGTTGTACCTCCCTCTCAGCCTCGGCTGGAGGTGGAGTTACGGGTGTGACGTTAGACAACCGCGGGGAAGTCCGTGTCGGCTGCACTGGAATGCGGGCGGCTGGTTTCGGGATAGAAGTCTTGGGTTTCCCCTTCGCTTCTGATTTCTTGGAGACAGCGGCCGACAATTCCAGTGGAGCAGGAGTGATTTCTTTCTTCATCATCTCCTGGAGAGTACCGCGCATGGTCCTCTCTCGTGCGGGTCTGGTTAGCTCCTGTAACCGTTTACTATGAGGTCTGGGAGTATGCGATACAACTCCGAGAGTTTTCAAATCGTTACCCAACAGTACGCGTCCTGGTACCTCACTCTGTATGCTGACAGGTATCTTCACAGTCATGTCGTTACACTGGATGAGAACTGGTAATTGGGGAAGCATCTGCACAGGCCCTCCAGCTAACTTGGTGAGGCGTTTGGGTGCCTTAGCAACATCCTCAGCCTGAAAAAATGATTTATCCACCACAGTTATGCTGGCCCCAGTGTCCCTAATGGCAGGAGTCTCCTGACCATTCACCTGGACACTGTCCTTATAATACTCTTTAGTATTATCGGGGATAGAATTATAGACATCTAAATTCTGTTGTTCCCACAACCCCAGAGATACTAAAGAAACGCTGGCTGAGACTCCAATGGGTTCCTCAGCTAACAGTAGAAAGTTTCCACTTGCCATTTGGACTTCCTCCTCTGGAGCGAAGGCTAAGGAGACAAGCTGGACCCCTGAAGGTTTACCCTTACATCTGGGATCTCCTTTCACGTGGTCAGTCGAGCCGCAAACAAAGCATTTACCGAATGCTTTCTGAAATGGTGGCTTGTTCTGACCTCCTTCCGGTTTGGCACCAGAAGACACACTATTCTGCTGTGGTTTTCCCGGTGGCTTACCCTTCTGGTTTTGTTTGGGGACCTCTTTGGAATGTGAGTTATTCGAATTCTCTTTTGAGTCTTTTTTAGGCTGTTTTCCCTCATCCTTTTTCTGAGTTGCCCCAGAATCCTTATGAGTAGCCCTGTTGGCAACCCACAAGTCAGCAGCCTTAGCTAGTGCCCTGGAATCCAATTCCTTTGAATCAGCCAAGTGCTGTCTGAGCTCAGGAGAACAGGCATCATAAATAGACTCCAACATAAAAAGATTTCTCATACCCTCATAAGTGTTCACTTTGTAACCCTTAATCCATCCCTCTAAGTTTTTCAACCCTTCACTCACCCAGGTAGCCCAAGGGGTACCATCATGCTTTTTGAGGGTTCTAAACCTCTTAAAATACTGGGAAGGGGTCTTCCCGAATCTAGCTATCAAAGCTAGTTTCACACTTTCGTAATCCGTCTTATCCGCCTCCCCCTACTCCATTACCACATCAGTTGCAACAGGAGGGAGCCTAGAGAACAACCAGGGAAGCAACGCATTCCCGATGATGTCCTGGAGCCCATGATTGTATTCAAACAGTTTCAACCAATCCAACACATCCAATCTCGGTTCATACATAACCACTAATTTCTTCGGCATCCGGGGTCTTTTGGGACTGGAGCTCCTAGAGGAACCAGAGGAGAGAGAAGCATTTTCCATAGACAACTTTTTCATTTCTAACTCGTGATTAAGTTCTATTTCTCTGAGTCTTAACTCAGCTTGCTTCTGCTCAGCCTGGGCATTCATCCGTCCGAACTCGAGCTCTTGGTTTCGTTCAGATTGAGCCAAGAACCGTTTATATTCTAATTCGAGCTTCATTTTTTCAAGTTCAAAATAAGCAGGGTTACTTGTGGGACCTGGTATGGGCCCCGTAGGCACAGCTGGTAAGGCAGGTAGAGGAGCGGGGGAGACAGTTTCGTTAGCCTCTCCGTCCTCGTCAGCCTCTTCATCGCTATCATCAGAATTACGATTCAGATCAACACCATTACTGTCGTCTACATTCGCTGGGGAAATTGGTTCCTCTGAACCAGTACCCAGACTTTGGTTCGCCAGCAATCTCTCTATTAGTTCTAACTTCTTGCCTCTTACAGAAAGATTCTCTTGCCTACAGAGAGCTCGCAAACTCTCAGTATTTTCACCTGACAAAGACTCTTGACTGTAAGTTTCCATCGTAGACATGTTTTTTGAAAGTTGCTTTTTGTGCAAAGTTTTGTGGTTAGTTCTCCTACAGTGTCGAAAAGCACTCTAAACTGTATACTCGATACAAATCCCACCGCTGTACACCAGTGTTAGGCGGAAACCTGTGCAGTTCCCTCTGGGACCACTGCAAAAGATTTAGGACTACAGGTGTTGGCGGTGAACCCACTTGGTAGCAGTCTGTACCACACAGATTCACTTGGTAGCTGTGGCTGAGCAGTCAGACTTCTCTCAAGAAAAGTTGGTCAGTATGTGGAGTATACAACATAGGGCAATTCTTCACAGCAAGACAAGCAAACACGCAACGAGGCTTAGAGTAAAGAAATAAAGGTATTTATTTATAACAACATTTCTAGGAAAAACACTAAGGCAAATCACGGCAAACAAATCAAACACAATTAATCTATGAAGTAGAAAACGATCAATCCCCCTAGTAAAATATCGACAACTCTAGGTTCTACCGGTACCACTTATTTTCAGACAGAGGTGTATACCTCAACCTAGATGACACTCGAATATTTAGTTAGGACGGGAGAGAAAACAAAGATAGGCAGGTTATGCAGTCAACACAGTTCAATCCTATGCGGATAAAATGCAAGGCAGGACGGCAAGAATCGCAATAGATCATAAAGTTCAGAGGCCAGGCCCACTCGGAGAGAGGCAAGGCGCGATGTCCCAAAAAGTCTCTAGTGGAGATGCATTCAAGTCTTTATAGCAAATTGTTATCAGCAGATTGAACCAGTTCAGAACAAAGAATGAGCAAAGCTTGGAGGCGACCCAACGGAACGGAGAGGATTAAGACACCTCACTCGAACCGATTGAAAGGGAAGCCAGGCGGACACGGTACCTTGTTGTGGAGGGCAGCTCCGGCGGGGGCAGTTGTTCCTGGTGGATGCACGTTGGGTCTTTGCCAAGAGTAGAGGTGATCTCGTCGTCGAAGGAAAAGTGAAGTCCGGTGCACCACCAGGGAAGAGACCAGCCGCGGAGTGCTCCGTCACAAGGCACCACCTTTTGGTCGCGGTACAGGGGAAGTGGCTATCCGGTTGCCGGGGTGCTCTGCACGGGCAATTCGACCACTGCGTCCTGAGGCGAATAAAAAGCGAAGGAGACTGGTTGTTCCCACCAGTCAGGGGAAGAGACTCTCCGGCAGGGAGATCTCCTCTGTCGTCGGGAAGTGGTGAGTCGGTTCTGCAGGGCTCCACCGGAGGTGTCGTCGTACAGGTCGGCTCAGCGTTACCCTCGTCGGATTCTTAGGTCCTGTGGCGACTTCTTAAGATCCAGTCCCCAAAAGCCCTGCTTTTATGCAGAAAACCCCCATTCATTCAGCCTAGCTGTCAATCAACACATGCTAAGTGGTGAGCGGGAAGGCTCACCACCTCGGCCAATCACTCCAGAGTGCGACCTGAGTTGGCAAGGCAACTCGGTCCAGGGTGCCTAAACCCCCTCCCACACCCCTGAGGTAACCCAGACAGAATGGCACCACTTTGGAGGGTCTCTGTACAGAGGCCCGCCAAAAGTGGAACAAAGGGCTCAACCTTTGGTTTAGGAGTCACAGAGACGAACACAGACACCATTTTAAAACCGAGTTCTGGCAGAAAATACCACTCGATAAACTTATTTAAGATAAGTAGATTGGTGGTACGTTAGAGATAAATGAGAAAAAGTATCAATCTCCAACAATGGGACGAATCCCATAGGGTTATGTTCGGGATCGGACATAACAAGTAGTTTCCATTGCCACCAGCCAAAACTCGACGAGGGGGGACGGGACAGTGCCCCCTCGAATAACAGATCCAGGAGTAATCGAATTACCCCTACTAGTACGTCCACAATAAGATGGTTGGTACTAGTTCTGTTAGTAAATTTAGGTCCAGTAAAGCCAATGGTGACTTTACATGCCCGGGGAGACAGTAGTCAGTCCCCGGGCACGGAGTCTATAGCGGGGGACCCACTAGGGCGCCCCCGTGTTACGACACATAGGGTGCGGTGTAACACACACAGAAAAACATATGAGACCCTATGGAGTAAAAGACCCCATAGCCCATCGAACACATTGACATTTCAAAGGAATTACACACACACACATGTCCAAGAGTGGGAGAAAAAGAGTCTCACTCTTGGCGGGATGGAAAAACAAACTCCAGAAATCCAGCAAAGCTGCTGGGGGACTCACTAGGTTAGGAAATTCAACCTAAACAGAGAATTCTCCCTAACACTCGCCCCCCCCAGACTAAGGGACAGGAGGATTTAATCCACTCCTGGATGAATCTCATACCTCTAGTCGATGACATACATCCTAGAGAGACCATCAGCATTTTGGTGGTGACACCCTGACCTGTGCTCAATGGTGAAATCAAACCCTTGCAGGCAGATCGACCATCTCAGTAGTTTTGGGTTTTCCCCTTTCATTTGCATTAACCATCTCAAGGGTTGGTGGTCAGTCTGAATGACAAAAGTAGAACCATACAAGTATGGCCTAAACTTCTTCAGAGCCCACACAATAGCAAAGCACTCTCTTTCGATTGTTGCCCACCTTGTTTCAGGATCCTTCAGCTTGCGGCTGATGAAGCAAACGGGGTGCTCCCTACCTTTCCCATCCAGTTGACTGAGTACGGCACCTATCCCTACATTGGAAGCGTCTGTCTGCACAATGAAGTGTTGGTGGTAATCAGGAGCTCTGAGTACTGGGGCTTGGCAAAGAGCCTTCTTCAGGTTTTCAAAAGCCTGATTGCACTCCTCGTTCCATTTAACCTTTTTAGGAAATTTGGGCGAGGAGATGACATTCAGTGGAGAAGCTATGGTCCCATAGTTCTCTATGAAATTCCTGTAATACCCAGTGAGGCCTAGAAAGGCTCTCACCTGGGTTTGAGTAGTCGGTGTTGTCCAATTTTGCACAGCTTCAACCTTACTGAGCAAAGGCCTTATTTCTCCACCGCCTACCTCATGCCCAAGATAGACTACCTTACTCTGCCCAATTTGGCATTTACTCGCCTTTATGGTCAGATTGGCTCGTCCAAGAGCCTGCAAAACATCTCTCAGGTGGATTACATGTTCTTCCCAGGAATTGCTGAACACTGCGATGTCATCCAAGTATGCCATGCCGAAGTCCTCCATCCCATTCAGAACCTGGTTTACCATCCGTTGAAACGTAGCAGGTGCATTCTTCAGTCCGAAAGGCATTACCTTAAACTGGTATAAGCCAACGGGGGTGGAAAATGCAGTTTTCTCCTTGGCATGGTCTGTCAGGGCTATTTGCCAATAGCCTGACGTCAAGTCAAATGTGCTGAGGAACTTGGCGGCGCCAAGTTTATCCACCAACTCATCTGTTCTTGGCAAAGGGTGGGCATCAGTCGTGGTGACTGCATTAAGAGCTCTATAATCCACGCAGAATCTAAGTTCTTTAGATCCGGCCTTTGGTACTAACACAACTGGGCTAGACCATGGACTAGTAGAGGGCTCTATTACCCCGAGATCAAACATCTTGCTGACCTCACCTTTGATGTGTGTTCGTACGTTTTCTGACATGCGGTATCCTCTGCTTTTGACCGGCAGACAGTCACCAGTGAGTATGTCGTGCTGGCCCCAAGGGGTCAAGCCTGGTGAAAGCGAGAACAGAGGGGCAAACTGATTCAAAATAGATTTGCACTCTTCTTGTTGCTCGGGTGTCAGATTGGAGGAGAGATTTACTCCTTCAATTTTTCAATCTAAATGTAAGCCTCTGAGGAGATCCGGAAGAGCTTCACTCTCTTCTTCTTCCTCGGATGATGCTAGAAGCAACGCTCCTACATCAGGTCGTGAGACATACGCTTTAAGTCGGTTGGTGTGAAAGACTGTCGGAGCCTCCTTGGGATTGCCCAAGTCCACCAGATAGTTAACCTCTCCGAGTTTACCCACTACTCGGTAGGGTCCCATCCACTTATCTTGCAAGGCCCTCTGCCTTGTTGGGATCATAACGAGAACGAGCTGGTCTTGAGCGAACTCAACCATGTTAGCCTTTCGGTCGTGCCACTGCTTGACCAATGCTTGTCCAGCTTTCAAGTTATCGCTTGCTTCCGTCATCATGTGTGACATTCTCCTCCGGAGACCTATCACGTAGTCAGTCACTCTGACTGGCTTGGGGGAAGGAGCACTCTCCAACCCCTCCTTAATCAGGGCCAATGGACCTCTGACGGGATGACCATAGAGTAGTTCGAAGGGAGAGTAACCTACTCCCTCCTGAGGGACTTCTCTATAAGCAAAGAGAAGGCATGGCAATAGAAGGTCCCACTTACGCTTAAGGGGGTCCTCTAGAGCACCTATCATGCTCTTCATGGTTCGGTTGAACCGTTCTACCAACCCATTGGTTTGTGGGTGGTAAGCCGTTGAGAACTTGTAAGTTACTCCGCAGGTTTTCCACATGGCTTTCATGTAGTGGGACATAAAGTTTGACCCCCTGTCAGAGATTACTTCCTTAGGAAACCCGACCCTGGTAAAAATACCAAGGAGGGCCTTAGCCACAGCCGGAGCTGTAACAGTCCTCATAGGAATTGCCTCAGGATACCTAGTAGCATGGTCTACTACAACAAGTATAAACCTGTTGCCTGAGGAGGTTGGAGGATCAAGGGGACCAACAATGTCAATCCATACTCTCTCAAATGGGACTCCCACAACCGGGAGAGGCACTAACGGTGCCACGTTCTTGGATCCAACCTTACCAGAGATCTGGCAGGTGTGGCAGCTCCTGCAGTGTTTTTCTACTTCGGCCCCCATCTTTGGCCAATAGAAGTAGAGCGAGAGCCTTTCCTTAGTCTTCTTGAAACTCAAGTGACCAGCCAAAGGAATCTCGTGGGCTAACTGCAAGAACTGTGGTCTGTTCTCTTGGGGTACTACAAGGCGTTTGTAGTCTCCAGGTGCAGACTCGGTCGGTTCACTGTAGAAGAGGCCATCTTCCCAGTGCAACCTGTATTTCCCAGGCTCTTGCCCTTCAGCCTGAGCTTCTGCCTGATGGCGAAGACCTTCCAGAGTTGGACATTCTCTCTGTCCCTTACTGAAGTCTGCACTGCTGGGTCCACCTTCTGCCAGTAAAGACTGCAGCTCAGGATGGTCAACAGGATCCAGATCTCCAATGAGTTCTTGGCCTTCCATTAGCTCTTCCTCAGAGTCTAATTCTACCACGCAGGGTTGTACCTCCCTCTCAGCCTCGGCTGGAGGTGGAGTTACGGGTGTGACGTTAGACAACCGCGGGGAAGTCCGTGTCGGCTGCACTGGAATGCGGGCGGCTGGTTTCGGGATAGAAGTCTTGGGTTTCCCCTTCGCTTCTGATTTCTTGGAGACAGCGGCCGACAATTCCAGTGGAGCAGGAGTGATTTCTTTCTTCATCATCTCCTGGAGAGTACCGCGCATGGTCCTCTCTCGTGCGGGTCTGGTTAGCTCCTGTAACCGTTTACTATGAGGTCTGGGAGTATGCGATACAACTCCGAGAGTTTTCAAATCGTTACCCAACAGTACGCGTCCTGGTACCTCACTCTGTATGCTGACAGGTATCTTCACAGTCATGTCGTTACACTGGATGAGAACTGGTAATTGGGGAAGCATCTGCACAGGCCCTCCAGCTAACTTGGTGAGGCGTTTGGGTGCCTTAGCAACATCCTCAGCCTGAAAAAATGATTTATCCACCACAGTTATGCTGGCCCCAGTGTCCCTAATGGCAGGAGTCTCCTGACCATTCACCTGGACACTGTCCTTATAATACTCTTTAGTATTATCGGGGATAGAATTATAGACATCTAAATTCTGTTGTTCCCACAACCCCAGAGATACTAAAGAAACGCTGGCTGAGACTCCAATGGGTTCGTCAGCTAACAGTAGAAAGTTTCCACTTGCCATTTGGACTTCCTCCTCTGGAGCGAAGGCTAAGGAGACAAGCTGGACCCCTGAAGGTTTACCCTTACATCTGGGATCTCCTTTCACGTGGTCAGTCGAGCCGCAAACAAAGCATTTACCGAATGCTTTCTGAAATGGTGGCTTGTTCTGACCTCCTTCCGGTTTGGCACCAGAAGACACACTATTCTGCTGTGGTTTTCCCGGTGGCTTACCCTTCTGGTTTTGTTTGGGGACCTCTTTGGAATGTGAGTTATTCGAATTCTCTTTTGAGTCTTTTTTAGGCTGTTTTCCCTCATCTTTTTTCTGAGTTGCCCCAGAATCCTTATGAGTAGCCCTGTTGGCAACCCACAAGTCAGCAGCCTTAGCTAGTGCCCTGGAATCCAATTCCTTTGAATCAGCCAAGTGCTGTCTGAGCTCAGGAGAACAGGCATCATAAATAGACTCCAACATAAAAAGATTTCTCATACCCTCATAAGTGTTCACTTTGTAACCCTTAATCCATCCCTCTAAGTTTTTCAACCCTTCACTCACCCAGGTAGCCCAAGGGGTACCATCATGCTTTTTGAGGGTTCTAAACCTCTTAAAATACTGGGAAGGGGTCTTCCCGAATCTAGCTATCAAAGCTAGTTTCACACTTTCGTAATCCGTCTTATCCGCCTCCCCCAACTCCATTACCACATCAGTTGCAACAGGAGGGAGCCTAGAGAACAACCAGGGAAGCAACGCATTCCCAATGATGTCCTGGAGCCCATGATTGTATTCAAACAGTTTCAACCAATCCAACACATCCAATCTCGGTTCATACATAACCACTAATTCCTTCGGCATCCGGGGTCTTTTGGGACTGGAGCTCCTAGAGGATCCAGAGGAGAGAGAAGCATTTTCCATAGACAACTTTTTCATTTCTAACTCGTGATTAAGTTCTATTTCTCTGAGTCTTAACTCAGCTTGCTTCTGCTCAGCCTGGGCATTCATCCGTCCGAACTCGAGCTCTTGGTTTCGTTCAGATTGAGCCAAGAACCGTTTATATTCTAATTCGAGCTTCATTTTTTCAAGTTCAAAATAAGCAGGGTTACTTGTGGGACCTGGTATGGGCCCCGTAGGCACAGCTGGTAAGGCAGGTAGAGGAGCGGGGGAGACAGTTTCGTTAGCCTCTCCGTCCTCGTCAGCCTCTTCATCGCTATCATCAGAATTACGATTCAGATCAACACCATTACTGTCGTCTACATTCGCTGGGGAGATTGGTTCCTCTGAACCAGTACCCAGACTTTGGTTCGCCAGCAATCTCTCTATTAGTTCTAACTTCTTGCCTCTTACAGAAAGATTCTCTTGCCTACAGAGAGCTCGCAAACTCTCAGTATTTTCACCTGACAAAGACTCTTGACTGTAAGTTTCCATCGTAGACATGTTTTTTGAAAGTTGCTTTTTGTGCAAAGTTTTGTGGTTAGTTCTCCTACAGTGTCGAAAAGCACTCTAAACTGTATACTCGATACAAATCCCACCGCTGTACACCAGTGTTAGGCGGAAACCTGTGCAGTTCCCTCTGGGACCACTGCAAAAGATTTAGGACTACAGGTGTTGGCGGTGAACCCACTTGGTAGCAGTCTGTACCACACAGATTCACTTGGTAGCTGTGGCTGAGCAGTCAGACTTCTCTCAAGAAAAGTTGGTCAGTATGTGGAGTATACAACATAGGGCAATTCTTCACAGCAAGACAAGCAAACACGCAACGAGGCTTAGAGTAAAGAAATAAAGGTATTTATTTATAACAAAATTTCTAGGAAAAACACTAAGGCAAATCACGGCAAACAAATCAAACACAATTAATCTATGAAGTAGAAAACGATCAATCCCCCTAGTAAAATATCGACAACTCTAGGTTCTACCGGTACCACTTATTTTCAGACAGAGGTGTATACCTCAACCTAGATGACACTCGAATATTTAGTTAGGACGGGAGAGAAAACAAAGATAGGCAGGTTATGCAGTCAACACAGTTCAATCCTATGCGGATAAAATGCAAGGCAGGACGGCAAGAATCGCAATAGATCATAAAGTTCAGAGGCCAGGCCCACTCGGAGAGAGGCAAGGCGCGATGTCCCAAAAAGTCTCTAGTGGAGATGCATTCAAGTCTTTATAGCAAATTGTTATCAGCAGATTGAACCAGTTCAGAACAAAGAATGAGCAAAGCTTGGAGGCGACCCAACGGAACGGAGAGGATTAAGACACCTCACTCGAACCGATTGAAAGGGAAGCCAGGCGGACACGGTACCTTGTTGTGGAGGGCAGCTCCGGCGGGGGCAGTTGTTCCTGGTGGATGCACGTTGGGTCTTTGCCAAGAGTAGAGGTGATCTCGTCGTCGAAGGAAAAGTGAAGTCCGGTGCACCACCAGGGAAGAGACCAGCCGCGGAGTGCTCCGTCACAAGGCACCACCTTTTGGTCGCGGTACAGGGGAAGTGGCTATCCGGTTGCCGGGGTGCTCTGCACGGGCAATTCGACCACTGCGTCCTGAGGCGAATAAAAAGCGAAGGAGACTGGTTGTTCCCACCAGTCAGGGGAAGAGACTCTCCGGCAGGGAGATCTCCTCTGTCGTCGGGAAGTGGTGAGTCGGTTCTGCAGGGCTCCACCGGAGGTGTCGTCGTACAGGTCGGCTCAGCGTTACCCTCGTCGGATTCTTAGGTCCTTTGGCGACTTCTTAAGATCCAGTCCCCAAAAGCCCTGCTTTTATGCAGAAAACCCCCATTCATTCAGCCTAGCTGTCAATCAACACATGCTAAGTGGTGAGCGGGAAGGCTCACCACCTCGGCCAATCACTCCAGAGTGCGACCTGAGTTGGCAAGGCAACTCGGTCCAGGGTGCCTAAACCCCCTCCCACACCCCTGAGGTAACCCAGACAGAATGGCACCACTTTGGAGGGTCTCTGTACAGAGGCCCGCCAAAAGTGGAACAAAGGGCTCAACCTTTGGTTTAGGAGTCACAGAGACGAACACAGACACCATTTTAAAACCGAGTTCTGGCAGAAAATACCACTCGATAAACTTATTTAAGATAAGTAGATTGGTGGTACGTTAGAGATAAATGAGAAAAAGTATCAATCTCCAACAATGGGACGAATCCCATAGGGTTATGTTCGGGATCGGACATAACAAGTAGTTTCCACTGCCACCAGCCAAAACTCGACGAGGGGGGACGGGACAGTGCCCCCTCGAATAACAGATCCAGGAGTAATCGAATTACCCCTACTAGTACGTCCACAATAAGATGGTTGGTACTAGTTCTGTTAGTAAATTTAGGTCTAGTAAAGCCAATGGTGACTTTACATGCCCGGGGAGACAGTAGTCAGTCCCCGGGTATGGAGACTATGGTGGGGGACCCGCTAGGGCACCCCCGTGTTACGACACATAGGGTGCGGTGTAACACACATAGAAAAACATATGAGACCCTATGGAGTAAAAGACCCCATAGCCCATTGAACACATTGACATTTCAAAGGAATTACACACACACACACACATGTCCAAGAGTGGGAGAAAAAGAGTCTCACTCTTGGCGGGATGGAAAAACAAACTCCAGAAATCCAGCAAAGCTGCTGGGGGACTCACTAGGTTAGGAAATTCAGCCTAAACAGAGAATTCTCCCTAACAGTGTAGATGGTTCACTGCGGGCATTTCTAAGTTTTGAGGCGAGTCAAGTTCTGAGGTTCGAGGGTGGTGCCCGTTTATGGTATAAAAGGGGCTTTGTCCAGTTCCAGAATGTACCGAGTTATTGTATGCATATTCGGAGATCCATAGAATGTCCTTCCAATTACTTTCAGTCTGGTGTAACATAACACGCAGGTACTGTTCAAGAGTCTGGTTGGTCCTCTCCATTTGACCATCGGTCTGGGGATGGTGACTGGTCGATAACCTCACGTCGATTTGCGCCAATTGACAACATTTCTTCCAAAAATGTGAAATTAATTGACTACCTCGGTCAGAGACCAATACGGAGGGAAATCCGTGTATTCGAACAATGTTTTCGAGAAACTCCTTGGCCAGAATTGAAGCAGAAGGTAATCCCTATAAAGGAATAAAATGGGCCATTTTGGAAAAAAGATCCACAATAACGAGAATGGTGTTAAATCCATTACATGGAGGTAGGTCTGTAATAAAGTCTAACGATAAGGTGTGCCATGGTGTAGGTGGAATATCCAAGGGTTGTAAAAGGCCAGCCGGTTTTTTCTTCTGACTTTTGTTTTGGGCGCAAATGCCACAGGACATTACAAATGACTTTACGCCTTTTCGCCAGGTGGGCCACCAGAATTGTCTCTTAATTTTAGCTTCAGCCCAGATACCTGGGTGCCCTTCCATCAGGGTGTCATGATAATTGGAGATGACTAGTTCTTGTAGTTCCTTATGTGGTAGAAATAGACGCCCTTGATAATAAGGTAGGTCATTGATGACAGAGTAGTCTGAGCCTTTCTTTACCCAGTCCTGCAGAGCTGTTGGATCGAAGAGTTGTTGGATCTTTACCTGAATATCTTCTAGGGTTTGTAAAGTAGTTATGCCAAGAATTCTTTGTTCTGAAATTATAGGCACCGGCTCCGGGTTCGCATATGCTTCTTCCATTCCTATTCGGGATAAGGCATCTGCCTTGCCATTTTTACAGCCTGGTCGATAAGTGATCACGAAATCGAACTCGGCAAAGAACAATGCCCATCGAAGTTGGCGTGATGATTGGACTTTGGCTGTCTTTAAATACTGCAAGTCCCGGTGATCAGTGATTACAGTAATGGTATGCCTGGCACCGAGAAGATAATGCTGCCAAGCCTTGAAGGCGGATTTGATAACTAATAGCTCCTTATCGGTAACCACATAGTTTAACTCGGGTGCTGAGAACTTTCTGGACCAAAATGCTACTGGGTGAAGTTGACCGGTTTCAGGATCCTTCTGGGACAGGACAGCTCCCATGGCTAAACTGGATGCGTCGGTTTCAACTATGTATGGGAGTTCAGGACGAGGATGCTTTAATACAGGTGCAGACGTGAATTTCGCTTTCAGTTCTTGGAAGGCATTCTCAGTTTCTTCAGTCCACAGGAAGCGTTTTGTTTTTATGCAAGAGCGCTGTGATAGGGTGTACACGTGCGAGAAATCAGGAATGAATCTGTGATAGAAATTAGCAAATCCGAGCATGCTTTGTACTCCTTTAACTGAACCGGGTGATGGCCTTTTGAGAATTGCGTCCACCTTTCGAGAGTCCATTCGAACTCCTTTTGGAGTCAGGATAAATCCAAGAAATTCAACTTCTTTAGTATGTAAAACTCATTTTTCCAATTTTGCATATAACTTGTGCTGGCATAGTTTCTCAAGGACTGCACGAACGTGCTTCACATGGTCAGATTCTGAAGAGGAGTACACTAGAATATCGTCTATGTATACAACAACACAGACGTCAATGAGGTCACGCAGGACATCGTTCATAAAATACTGGAAGGCTGCTGGTGCATTGCACAACCCGAAGGGCATCACCTGGTATTCGAATAACCCGTACTTAGTGCGAAAAGCAGTCTTCCATTCGTCGCCTTTCTTTACACATACCAGATGGTATGCCCCTCGGAGATCTAATTTAGTGTAGATACAAGCGTCCTTAACTTTCTCTAGTAATTCTGGGATCAGAGGCAATGGGTATCGGTTCTTAACTGTGATCTGATTTAAGGCATGGTAGTCTATGCACGTTCTGAGGTCACCTTCCTTTTTTGGCACGAAGAACAAAGCTGAAGATGCAGGGGACTTGGATGGACGAATGAAGCCATTGGCAAGGTATTGGTCCAAGTATTGTCGTAGGTGAAGGTTCTCGGGTTCTGTAAGTGCGTAGATCCTACTACATGGAGGTTGTGCACCAGGTATGAGATCAATTTGACAATCGTATGATCTGTGAGGTGGTAAGGTGTTTGCCTGTTCTTGTTGGAAAACATCCTGGAATTCTTGATATTCGTGCGGTAACTGCACAACTGGAGTAGCGACTGTGGCCAAGTCCTTATTCAAGGTTTTTATTGGGTAACAAGTATGTGCACAATCCGGGGAGGTTATTCTCTTCTCTCGCCAATCAATACAAGGATTATGTGTTTCCAACCAAGGTATCCCCAGTATTATTTGGAACTGCGGGGCTTGGATTAAATCAAGCACAATAGTCTCTCGATGCCCATCCTGACCCAATAATGTCATCTCTGCGGTGGAATGAGTTACAGGCCCAGAGGCAATTTCCGTTCCATCGACTGTGGTGATGACATCCGAAGTGGTCTTTCTGCAGAGAGGTAGATTCATCCTAGAAGCCAATTCGTGGTCCACATACTTTCCTATGGCCCCGCAATCAATGTATGCCCTAACTGCGTGCAAACGTGATGGCTGCCTTAGATCTATAAGGACCATTGGTTTGATGAAATGCAAGGTCTGAGTATCCTTCTTCAAGCTTGGCAAGCGGACCTCTACGCTTGTCGGGCGTGGTTGTTTCCCGAGTCAGGCTCCATATGGCTTTTATCAGCAGCTCCTATCACCTTCTTGGGTGGTTTTACAGGGCAATCCTGTAGAAAATGTCCCGAAGTTCCACAGTATAGACATAATTGCATTTGCCGCCTTTTTTCTCTTTCCTTCTGTGTCAAGGGTCCTTTAACTCCTCTGATTTGCATGGGTTCTGAGGCATCTGTTCCTTTGGGGGTAGTGTTGGGTTTAACCAACACCCGGTTCTCGAACTTGGCTCGATCAGCCTTTCGATTCTGAAGTCTGTGATCTAACTGGACCAGTCTATATATTCAGCACAGTCTTGAGGTGGGTTCACAACTTGAGCCAAAACATCTTTGAGTTCTCCTCGAAGTCCCCGATGAAACAACGTAATCCGTTTTTCCTCGGGCCATCCAGTTTCCACCACCAACCTATTAAAGGTTGCTATGTAGGTTAGAAGGTCTTGGTTGCCCTGTCGTAGGGGCAAAAGTTCGTTATCCAGGGCCTGTCCTTGAGAGTGCCGGGCAAATAGTCTTTCCATGCTCATTTGAAAACCCTGAAAATCCCGAAGAATAGGGTCATCCTGATTGACTAGTGGGATTGACCAATCCGCTGCACTGCCGCTGAGATATGATAATATGAAGGCTACTTTGGCTTGATCATTTGGAAAGGCTCCAGGTCTGCATAAAAAGTGCAAACGGCATTGGTTCATGAACACGGCAAATCTTTTTGGGTCCCCCGCAAAGCTTTCTGGCGGGGCTAAAGGGATATTGCCTGGTAAAATCACTTGCACAGCGTTGCTTGGTGAAACAGGGTTTGGAATCCCGCCGAGTCTCGGTAGGGGTGTTTGCCCCGCTTGGTTTTGCAGTAATTGTCTAGCAAGATCATCAGTGCGTTCCTTCGAAACAATCAACTCTCTCCTGAGTGTATTAGTTTCTTGGCGAGTGGCATGTACTTCAGTCCTAAGTTCCCCTAATAATTGGGCCAGTTGGTCAGTTTCTGAGGTCTCCATGACACCCGGGTGAGAATTTGTGGGAAGGCTTCGCATTCTGTTACGCTCACCTGGTTACCACAGGGGTGTCGAGCGGAACTGGACAGCCACGGTCTCCACCAACGTGATGCGTAGCGCAGAGATGACTGACTGGACTGGCCCACCTAGCTTTGTCTGCTTGACCCGTAGAAGTAGTCTCCTAAAGACGGGGAAAGGGAATTAGCCACCCGTGGATTTGAGTATTAACACCTCACTGCGTCCTCACTTATCACTTCTGACATTCCCTTTTACAAAGCTCACCTTACAGTTTTGTATGATGAGCCTCCATCCTGCGAAGAATGCAGGGGCGAGTTGATGGCCAGTTACTTCACTGGCTTGAGGATATTGGAAGAGTTCTGGACAAATCTTGGCTCCAAACCTCCGGCCGAAAGGCCGTAAGTATATATTTCTAATGAGTTCAAAATGTCCGATTAATCACTCTTGTCCAATTCCTTGTTTCTTTTGCAGCTTAGACCCAAAAGATGATCATCTTGTGGCAGCTGAAAGCGTTCAGGTAAGAGTCTGTGTTTTGTAACACTGTCCGGTAAATGAAACCAAGGTTTAACTCACTGCTTTCTCTTTTCTTGCAGGTGCAGCGTAGGAAGATTTGGCGTGCTGGTGGATAATACCTCCTGCGGTAAAATCAGGTAAGCATATGGTGGCAAGAGATTGTCCTTGTTTGTTCCCTTGGCTCACCTTGTTCTTTTCTTGTCCCCCTTAGGCGCTGGAATGCGACAACCAGGTGATGGAGACAGCACCGGATCGTAGAGATGCTGCGAGGAACGGTGAGTATGGCGCGGCGCTGCTGCTGGCGATGCGACGCGTTTAAAATGAAGTCTGTTTCTGGTTCGAAGATGCGCTGAATCCGAAATCAGGTAAGAAATCCAGTAAAGTTCTTGTTCTAACCTTTCTTCTTCTTTCCCTTCTTTCTAGGCGCTCTGGACTTGAGCGGGCGTGGCAGGATGCTAGATGCTGACTGCAGACACGGTGAGCGTTACGCTGCTGGATGCAGAATAACGCGAAGCATGTGCTGCTCTTCGGGCGTGGTTTAAATAGCCTTCAAAGTAGTCCCAGGTAAGTATTCCTCCACAGCCACACCCGAGTAACAAAATAGTCCCTAAGATAAAATAGTCCCTTCAAGCCTCACATTGGCTTGGATCCCTTGCAGCATCGTCTGCATCAGGTAAGTTTTAACATATGAGCCTGGCGCCTATGGCGCCAGGACTGAAGTCCCATATGAGCCTGGCGCCATAGGCGCCAGGACTGTACCCAGATAGCCCCTAACAGGGGTTGCTGGGTTTGCTCCAGGTAACATGATGCCTGCTTCCGGGGTTGATGGACTTGGTCTGGATGCCCGGGGGTAGGCATCATGACAGTGGAAGGGTAGCAGGGGATGGGCCTTGTTGATGATCAAACCAATCCCACCTCTTTTGGAGGAGCGAGAGTAGTGAGAGAAGTTAGCAGAATTGGTGCATGAGACAGCAGTCATATCACTCAAGAGTGCTCATCCAACTCTCACTGATTCACATGGCTGCCAAAGAGCGGTTAATGAGAAGTGATAGTTATATGGTATATATTATGTTAGATGACATTTGTGTAGCACCTAATTTTAGAATTCGTGTGTGCGTTTCTGCTAGTACGAAGGTAGTTAGGGACAGCTAAGTCCCCGCTAGCAACCCATGGAGGCCTGGCTAATGGATGGGTGCTGTGATGGGCTGTTGTATGCGAGTCAAGGAAGACTGATTACGTGCCCAGCTAGACCAAAGTTTTACACAAGATTTAGCTGCATCCGAGTGGCAGAAGTGATACACGATATGAGTTTGTGTAGTGGATTGTTGTAGGTGTGTGTGGGTGGGTGGCTGTGCCAAGGGATGAATACGGTTATCTTCCATTCAGATGGAGTGCGATACCTAACAGTGAGTCATGGCTGATATGTAGTTGCAATGAGGGAGAGCATTTCATATCATGCAGATCGACTGGAATCCTTTTTGTGCTTAATCAGTACTGTCTTGGTGATTCCTTACGTGACTCATCAATGCCCCCACCTACCTTTCTGGGAATGATAGTTCACCCATGAGGTGGATTAGGTCAGTCATGATGCAGAAGGGAATAGCCAGGTCCGGAGTGCCTTCGGAAGGCAAAGTGATTCTCTATGCAGTGGATGCTAAAACGGATAGAGGCCATATGGTGGGTGCTTGGATGGAGAAGGAGGTTCCCCCTATTCTGGTCGATTTGTTGACATGGATGACAAGGAGTAGGGCTGTGCCTGATCTCAGATTTCTGTTGGGCCTGTAAGGGGTGAGCTTGTGTTGTATATATTCTGGGTCTATATTGTGCAGAGCATGGTGGGTGATGCACAGAGCCTTGAAGGTTGACCGTCACCCGATTAGTAACCAGTGATGGCCACTGAGGGTGGTTGTGATGTGCTCTCTGGGCCTAGGGCAAAACTCCAATGGGTCGAAAACACTGCAGCTAGGCTGCAAGTTTCAGTGTTTTGGACCAGTTGGAGTTTTCTAAGTTGAGATGCAGGGGCTCTCAGGTATAGGAGGTGAAGGAGAAGGTCTCATTCCAATGCCTGATTGTTAGAGTAGTGGGAGAGGATGGGAGGACTGGGTCTGGGGAGGAGGTGAGAAGACTAGATACGGTGAGATAGAGTATATCAGCCTCAATTCCTTTGTGGGTAGGGCCGAAGGCAGAGACACAATAGGAATTGGAGTAGAATGTGGAGGAAAAGATGAGAAGGTTGGGTAAAGGGATGGGAATCCGTAAAGAGAGAGATAATGGTTAGAAGAGTGCAAGTAATACAAGTAGGTGGAGTTAGAAGGATACATTGTAGAAGATGTAATGGGGCAGTGGGGAAGAATGTTGGCACAGAGCGGGTGGTAGTGAGGGGTGATGAGACATTGAGTGCAAGGGTGCTGTGAAGTGGAGGGTCTGCAATGACCAGAGATGCATGGTGCCAAGTATGTACCATTTTGAAATACAGGTTCTTTGGTGACAAAAAGATGCAAGATGCAAAGTACAATTGTGGTAAAAATAGACTAGGATGGTCGGAAGTCGCTGACACAATTTAATAAGGATTTGACTGCTGATTTAGATAAAATGAAAGCCGGTTGTCCTAATCAGGACTTTATTTATAGTGACATGATGCAGCATTTTCAGAATGACTCTTCCAAATCGACAAAGAAAAAATTGAAACTATCATGATTTAAAAATGAGGAAATCTCTATTTAGATATCAAAAACGGGAGTCACTAAAATATCCTCTTGCGATTAGAATTGCGATTCTAACGCAAAAGAAAACAAAAAATAAAAATTGGTTACGAGCCATAAAACCAGCACTTTATCAGAAAGATGGTTCAAATATGTTGAGTATATTGCAATCTAAAAATATAGCCAAGACATGGGCTGTTCTGAAGCAAACAATACAAGCACTCAATAAGTCAAGCAAATAGTGTCACAGAACAGCAGTGGATAAAACATTTACTTGAGGCTCCAAAAATCTTTCACCTCAAATTTGACCTACAAGATATTGCATATTTTATAAAAATAGTGAGTCGCTCGAGTGCTTGTGGCCCTGATGTGTTATCAAATAAAACACTGAAACAACATGCTGAGCTTTGGGCAAACATACTTTTCAATATATTCACTATGATAAATTGCACACAAACTATACCGGCATCTTGGAAACACTCAATTATCGTACCCATTTATAAAAAGGGCGATCGACAACTGCCATGCAGTTATAGGCCAATCCCCCTTTTAGATGCCGCCGGCAAAATATTTTCTCTAATCTTGTTAAAAGAACTCAATCAATGGATTGTAAATGCACAATTAAAAGCAGGATTTGGGGCTGGCTTGGGGACGACGCTAAACATCATCTCTCTCAATATGATAAAGTCCATCTATGCTACACGAAATCAACCCCTATATCTGGCATTCGTGGATTTCAGGGTTGCGCTCGATTCCATTGATCCGGCTTTACTGTATGAAAAATTGACTAAATATAAATGCGCATCATCCCTCCTAGCACTGATTATGCTCCTCCCGGTGAACACCACAATACAAGTCAGACTAACTTCTGAAGGCCAGTTATCAACCAACATCTGGACACAACGAGGACTCAAGTAGGGATGCATTTTGGCATCTACGATATTCAATATGTTTATATATGACATGGGAGTTGCTTTTGCACAAGTGATAAGTGATGCTCCAAAACTAGGTAAGCAGAAAATAAGTTATTTGCTATATGCAGAGGATCTTGTTTTATTGTCTCAAACGCCTGTTGATCTACAACATTTACTAAATCAACTGAATCTGTATGTACGAAGGAATAATCTTATAATTAATACAGATAAAACTCAAATTCTAGTATGTAGAAATAATGCTAGATCTAAAATGAGCTAATCTCAATGGAAGTTGCAAGATACGGTCCTGAAAAGCTCTTGCAATATAAGTATCTAGGTGTCATCATAGTGGATACGATTAAGAATGATTTGCATGAACAAGATCTAAAATGCAAATTGCAGTCTTTAATATCACAAGCAAAAGTGTTGTCATTCAAATATGCAAAATACTCCTATAAGCACATTGTTATATTCTATCAGCAAAAGGTTATTCCAGTACTGATTTACGGTTCAGAAGCCATGTTTCCAAAAGACCGTAAAAGTTGGGATAAGAAGGAATCCCGGTTTTGGAAACAGGTGTTACATTTGCCGAATAGTACGCCATTGCCAATAATTCGATTCAAACTGGGTTTGTTGTCCCTATATTCTCAGGTGATATGGAAAATTAGTATGATGCTTGGAAAGTGTTAATTGGGATTATCCTCATTGAATATATTGGGTGTAACAGCCCACCATTTGTTGGCAGCAAAGGATACATTTTCGAAGGCGTGGTGCCAGTTTATTTTATATGCATTGGCAGATGCATCATTATCCCTAGAGACACTTCTGTAGAATCCAGTTCGAGCTAAAATAAAAATGTACCAATATGATTGGATTACTACTTGAACTAGCTGTAGTACCTATAAGGATTTTGACACCTTCTCATTTGGATATAAAAAATATGGGACGATGGCGGACTACTTAAATAAATGCCCATCGCCCTATATACGAAAACAATATCTGCGATTTAGGTTAAATTTGTGGCACACCAAAGATCTGTTAGCCAGAAGAAAACAAAATCACGAAGATCAAAATCAGTGTCGATTCTGCAGGATTGTCTCGCAAAAGGAAACACTTCACCATTGTTTAGTGGTATGCCCTAAGCTGAATGACAAGCGTCAACAATTCTTTGGTGGGTTGGTTTCCTCATACAACCCAATGGACTCATCTCAAACTTGGCATTGGTGGTTTAGCACAAGAAACTGGCAGTCAGAGTTGCAATTGTACAATATTTAGATACAAAAAAAGATTGAGCATTTTCTTTTCCAAATCCTTCATGAGGGTGACATTATTTTAGGTTCCTACAAACCACATTTTCTACTAACAATACACATTGCTATCACTATTATTGTTATTGGTGGTGGTCGGTGTAGTAGCAGTCTTACAGGGTAATTCATAGAATTTCGTACAAAAGTGGTGCACGCGGCTGGCGCACAGTGTGCGCGTGCGAATGTCTGCTCCAGCCGCGTGCGCTAAAATCGATTTCCGCGAACAACGTATTCATGGATTTTAGCCTCCAAAACCAGCCGTGGTGCAGAGTGGCGCAGCGCCCTACAGCAGCGCCAGTTACGCCCCCAAGAACGCCCTCGCGCAAGGAAAAGCCATCAAAATTCCTAATTCAGCGCAAAGGGCTGCGCTAACCCTGGACCAGTTTATAGGGCTGCCAAACAGCAAACGCCAAGCGGGGAATGTGTATTACTGGGGTGTGCGTGAAGTTTCACACGCGAAAGGGCCTGTGCGAGTGGGGTACGTGTATTACGGGGTTCGCAGGAACTTTCACACGCGAAAGGGCCTGTGCGAGTGGGGTACGTGTGTTACGGGGGTGCGCAGGAAGTTTCACATGCGATTGGGCTGGGTACGTGTATTTCAGGGGTGCGTGGGAAGTTTCAGACGCGATTGGGCTGGGTACGCGTATTTCAGGGGTGCGCGGGAAGTTTCACATGCGATTGTCCTGGGTACGTGTATTTTGGGGGTGCGCGGGAAGTTTCATACGCGATTGGACTGGGTATGTGTATTTCAGGGGTGCGTGGGAAGTTTCACACGTGATTGGCCTCGGTACGTGTATTTCAGGGGTGCGCGGGAAGTTTCACACGCGATTGGCCTGTGTACGTGGATTTCAGGGGTGCGCGGGAAGTTTCACATGTGATTGGCCTGTGTACGTGGATTTCAGGGGTGCGCGGGAAGTTTCACACGCGATTGGCCTGGGTACGTGTATTTCGGGGGTGCGCGGGAAGTTTCACACACGATTGGGCCTGGGTACGTGTATTTCAGGGGTGCGCGGGAAGTTTTCACACACGATTGGGCTTGGTACGTGTATTTCAGGGGTGCGCGGGAAGTTTCACACGCGATTGGCCTGGGTACGTGTATTTCGGGGGTGCACGGGAAGTTTCACACGCGATTGGGCTAGGTACGTGTATTTCAGGGGTGCGCGGGAAGTTTCACACGCGATTGGGCTGGGTACGTGTATTTCAGGGGTGCGCAGGAAGTTTCACACGCGATTGGCCTGGGTACGTGTATTTCAGGGGTGCGCGGGAAGTTTCACACGCGATTGGCCTGGGTACGTGTATTTCAGGGGTGCGCGGGAAGTTTCACACGCGATTGGCCTGGGTACATGTATTTCAGGGGTGCGCGGGAAGTTTCACACGCGATTGGAGTAAGGTATGTGTATTACCGGGCTGCGCATGAAGTTTCACACACGATTTTGCTGTCAGAGAGGGGAACGCGTATTTCAGGGGTGCGCTGGAAGTTTCACACGCATTTGGCCTGGGTACGTGTATTTCAGGGGTGCGTGGGAAGTTTCACACGCGATTGGGCTTGGTACGTGTATTTCAGGGGTGCGCGGGAAGTTTCACACGCGATTGGCCTGGGTACGTGTATTTCGGGGGTGCGCGGGAAGTTTCACATGCGATTGGGTTTGGTACGTGTATTTCAGGGGTGCGCGGGAAGTTTCACACGCGATTGGGCTGGGTACGTGCATTTCAGGGGTGCGCGGGAAGTTTCACACGCGATTGGCCTGGGTATGTGTATTTCAGGGGTGCGCGGGAAGTTTCACACGCGATTGGCCTGGGTACGTGTATTTCAGGGGTGCGCAGGAAGTTTCACACGCGATTGGCCTGGGTACGTGTATTTCAGGGGTGCGCGGGAAGTTTCACACGCGATTGGAGTAGGGTATGTGTATTACCGGGCTGCGTATGAAGTTTCACACACGATTTTGCTGTCGGAGCGGGGAACGTGTATTTCAGGGGTGCGCGGGAAGTTTCACACACGATTGGCCTGGGTACGTGTATTTCAGGGGTACGTGGGAAGTTTCACACGCGATTGGCCTGGGTACGTGTATTTCAGGGGTGCGCGGGAAGTTTCACACGCGATTGGGCTGGGTACGTGTATTTCAGGGGTGTGCGGGAAGTTTCACACGCGAATGGCCTGGGTACGTGTATTTCAGGGGTGTGCGGGAAGTTTCACACGCGAATGGCCTGGGTACGTGTATTTCAGGGGTGCGCGGGAAGTTTCACACGCGATTGGCCTGTGTACGTGTATTTCAGGGGTGCGCGGGAAGTTTCACCTGCGATTGGCCTGGGTACATGTATTTCGGGTTGCGGGGGAAGTTTCACACGCGATTGGGCCTGGGTACGTGTATTTCAGGGGTGCGCGGGAAGTTTCACACGCGATTGGCCTGGGTACGTGTATTTCGGGGGTGCGCGGGAAGTTTCACACACAATTGGGCTTGGTACATGTATTTCAGGGGTGCGCGGGAAGTTTCACACGCGATTGGGCTGGGTACGTGTATTTCAGGGGTGCGTGGGAAGTTTCACACGCGATTGGCCTGGGAACGTGTATTTCAGGGGTGCGTGGGAAGTTTCACACGCGATTGGCCTCGGTACGTGTATTTAAGGAGTGCGCGGGAAGTTTCACACGCGATTGGCCTGGGTACGTGTATTTCAGGGGTGCGTGGGAAGTTTCACATGCGATTGGCCTGTGTACGTGGATTTCAGGGGTGCGCGGGAAGTTTCACACGCGATTGGCCTGGGTACGTGTATTTCGGGGGTGCGCGGGAAGTTTCACACGCGATTGGGCCTGGGTACGTGTATTTCAGGGGTGCGCGGGAAGTTTCACACGCGATTGGGCTTGGTACGTGTATTTCAGGGGTGCGCGGGAAGTTTCACACGCGATTGGCCTGGGTACGTGTATTTCGGGGGTGCGCGGGAAGTTTCACACGCGATTGGGCTTGGTACGTGTATTTCAGGGGTGCGCGGGAAGTTTCACACGCGATTGGGCTGGGTATGTGTATTTCAGGGGTGCGCGGGAAGTTTCACATGCGATTGGCCTGGGTACGTGTATTTCAGGGGTGCGCGGGAAGTTTCACACGCGATTGGCTGGGTACGTGTATTTCAGGGGTGCGCGGGAAGTTTCACACACAATTGGAGTAGGGTACGTGTATTACCGGGCTGCGCATTAAGTTTCACACACGATTTTGCTGTCAGAGCGGGGAACGCGTATTTCGGGGGTGCGTGGGGAGTCCTACACGTGAATTGGCAGTGTGGGTCCTCCCAGGTGTCCCCTCGACCCCCTCCACGGCCCCTGCAGGCAGCCCACACCACAGGGGACTACCCTGCACCCCTGGTCATGTCCCGTAGGCAGCACATCCACCATGGGCATGCCCCCAGCCAAGCCACATGTCACGTTGCAATATGATCACCAACTCATGTCTCCCAGCACCCCCATCCCCCAGCAGTGCAGGGCACCTGCCATCAGGCCCCCACACATGTCCCCTTGCACCCCCACCCCCCAGCAGTCAGGGGCACCTGCCAGCAGGCCCCCACTCATGTCCCTCAGCACCCCCACCCCCTAGCACTGAGGGGCACCTGCCAGCAGGCCCCCACTCATGTCCCACTCATGTCCCCTTGCACCCCCATCCCTCAGCAGTGCAGGGCACCTGCCAGCAGGCTCCCACTCATGTCCCCCTGCCCCCAGGTCATGACGATCCTCAATCATAGCCCTTATGGCCAGCCTCCCCAGCCCAAAGACCCAACCAAGTATTGCATCCACCCACATAGAAAAGGCAATTACATGATACAACCCCAATGGCAAGTATGTAAATGAACACATGTCCGTCACACACACACTATGGTTGCAAGTGAATGTGAAAACCCATATCATGACATGCATGAAACCAATGAGATAATACCACACATCGAAGTATGAAGAAAAAAAGTATTAAAAGCAACATGAATGGAATTAAAATCAAACAAACAACAATGGGAATAAAAAAAGAAAAGCTGCATGTCCGTAAAATAATGAAAAACAAGAAATCATAATCCAAAGGAAAGGTGTCCAAAGTCACAGTCCAACAAAGCAAATCCAAGGGAAAAACAAGTTTCACACGCGATTGGGCTGGGTACGTGTATTTCAGGGGTGTGCGGGAAGTTTAACACGCGATTGGCCTGGGTACGTGTATTTCAGGGGTGCGCGGGAAGTTTCACACGCGATTGGCCTGGGTACGTGTATTTCAGGGGTGCGCGGGAAGTTTCACACGCGATTGGCCTGGGTATGTGTATTTCAGGGGTGCGCGGGAAGTTTCACACGCGATTGGAGTAGGGTACGTGTATTACCGGGCTGCGCATGAAGTTTCACACACGATTTTGCTGTCAGAGCGGGGAACATGTATTTCAGGGGTGCGCGGAAAGTTTCACACGTGAATTGGCAGTGTGGGTCCGCCCAGGTGTCCCCTCGACCCCCTCCACGGCCCCTGCAGGCAGCCCACACCACAGGGGACTACCCTGCACCCCTGGCCATGTCCCGTAGGCAGCACATCCACCATGGGCATGCCCCCAGCCAAGCCACATGTCACGTTGCAATATGATCACCAACTCATGTCTCCCAGCACCCCCATCCCCCAGCAGTGCAGGGCACCTGCCAGCAGGCTCCCACACATGTCCCCCTGCACCCCCACCCCCCAGCAGTCAGGGGCACCTGCCAGCAGGCCCCCACTCATGTCCCCCAGCACCCCCACCCCCCAGCACTGAGGGGCACCTGCCAGCAGGCCCCCACTCATGTCCCACTCATGTCCCCTTGCACCCCACCCCCCAGCAGTGCAGGGCACCTGCCAGCAGGCCCCCACTCATGTCCCCCTGCCCCCAGGTCATGACGATCCTCAATCATGGCCCTTATGGCCAGCCTCCCCAGCATAAAGACCCAACCAAGTATTGCATCCACCCACATAGAAAAGGCAATTACATGATACAACCCCAATGGCAAGTATGTAAATGAACACATGTCCGTCACACACACACAATGGTTGCAAGTGAATGTGAAAACCCATATCATGACATGCATGAAACCAATGAGATAATACCACACATCGAAGTATGAAGAAAAAAATGTATTAAAAGCAACATGAATGGAATTAAAATCAAACAAACAACAATGGGAATAAAAAAAGAAAAGCTGCATGTCCGTAAAATAATGAAAAACAAGAAATCATAATCCAAAGGATGTCATGATCACTGCTTCCAAGGAGTCAAGAACAGCCCAACGTCCTTGGAAGCAGGCCCCTAACCGTTATCTTAGGCACCAGCCGGTCCCCACTGGGACCTTTTGGACCTTGTCCTGGCGCCGGTGGCACCAGGCTCATCAAAGCCATCGGTCCCGGCACTGGAAGCGCCGGGCTCATAATATGTATGAAGATGCTTGGGTGGACTTACCTGCAGCAGACCATGCTGCTTACTTACCAGCCACATAGGAATCCTCTGTGAACAGGAACTACTTTCTTACCTGGGTGGGGCAAGCTCCACTCCCTGGATACAACACGGGAACTCTTCTGGAACTGGAACTCTTTTCTTACCTAGGCGGGGCCGTGGAGGAAGACGCCTCATCACTCCAAGGCTATTTAAACCACACCCGATTGAACAAACGTGCTTCGCGTTATTCTGCATCTGCAGCAGAACGCTCACCGAGTCTGTTCCAGCCTTTCTTCCTTCCGATCCTGAACCTGCAAGAACAATACTTACCACTCCTGTATCCAGTATTCAGAAGCACCTGCAAAGACAAGAAACAACAGGTTAGCACGGCAACCTTTACACGCAGCGCTTTCCTCACCTGATCCATCGGCAGCGACCATTTCTTCACGCTGCACCTCCGCCTGTGAAGACAAAAGCATTGTTATTGCTTACCGGCACTCCGCGAATTCCGGATTTCTTCAACGCTGCAACCCAGCATCTGAAAGACAAACGAAGAGACATTAGACAGGTATTTACTCACGTCCATCGCGCTCGCCACAGTAGAACGCCTGCAAATACTCCGGCGTTTTCCAGCGTCTCTTCAGCACGAACTCACAGCTGCAAGGGAAAAGAGACAGTTAGAGCGCTTGCATTTACTTACGCATTTCCAAGCGCTTCATTCCAAGGCTCTGGCTCCAACTTCGGCTCTCTTCACATCATCTCCTATCTCAAGAGCCCTGCAAGACAAATAGGAAAAAGCATTATACAGAGTCCTGTTCTATATTAACGTGCCCACGCACCTAAAGACTATAAGGACTAAAAAGGTGTCCGAAAACTCACCGCTCGTGCAGTTAACGACGGTAGCGATCCTCTGATGTCAAGAGGCCTATGTTTCACCAGTGAAGGAACTGGCAACGGCACCCTGCACCAGACGCAGATGGAGAGTCCAGTATTCACCTATCTAAGGTGAGCACGTTGACCTGGGGGCTCTACGGAGAAGCTAGGAAGAGAGAGAGAGAGAGAGGGACATTCAACAACCCAGATCATTAACCCCCATATTCTTTCACCTGCAGAAATCTCACTCTTCGAGTTCGACACACAGTGCGAAGAGGTTCGGCCCCAGAAGCAAATCGAGTCCTGCACATCACTTTTCGGGTCACAGACACCTTCCTGCCAAGACCAGCGCCTCCGTGGGAATCAGGTGAGCGTTACAAAGGAAAGGTGTCCAAAGTCACAGTCCAACAAAGCAAATCCAAGGGAAAAACAAAAGTGAAAACCATTGCTCCATGAGGAAATCCCAAAAAAAGAGATGAATCCAATAGTGAACTATATACAGATGAACAATCCATGGTCCATGATCCCAACTGAAGAAATGAAACCTATCAAAAATACTACCTAATGAAAAACTATATACAGAAACATGGTGCATTTTCCAAGTGCAACCAAAATAAAGAAAAAACCAAAGGAAACCTTACACTATCTAACTATTTACAAGGGCAGCGGGCTAGTCCGACGGCTCACTTTTGGATGTCCCGGGCCAGGGCATCATCGTACTCCTGCTCAATGTCCCGGAGGCGGTCCTCTTGCATGGCCCCGAGGGTTCGCAGGGACGACGACATGTTCTCCTCCAACTCCCTGCGAATTGCCTCGAGGCACTCGGCCCGACTCAGGGCCCTCCGCATGGAGTTCTCCGCCCTGACCATCGTGAGCCGTGCCTCTTCTGCCCGCTGCCGCTCCGCATCTATGGCATGGCCTAACCACTGCCACACGGAAGACACTTCCCGTCCTGGGTCGTCCTGCCCTCTGGCCGATGCCTGCCCCTCCGATGACAAAGGCCCTGAGCCATCATGGCTCTCACCTTGTTGCTCTTGCTGTGCCTCTGCCCGTGCCCTGGCTCTTGCTGGTGTCCAGTCAATTCGTCGACCTCAAATTGGTCGAATGACATTTGGTCGACGCAATTTCGTCGAAAACCATTTCGTCGAATTTTTTTTTTAAATTATATTTTTTTTTTGGGTGTTCGTTTAGGCAAAAAAAGGTTTTTTAAGGCAAAAAAGGGGGGTTGGGGGGGACCCCCCCAAAAAATAAATAAATAAAGGGTTAAAATAGAAAAAAAAAAATTTCGACGAAATGGTTTTCGACCAATTTGCTTCGACCATTTGTCTGGTCGACCAATTTTTTTCGACGAATTGACGGGCAACCCTCTTGCTGCCTGCACATCCTCCTCCGGCTGGGGTGCAGTTGTTGAGGTGGCTACCCCTGCTGGACGTCCGACTACCGACTGTGGCAGGGATGTGTCCTCCACCAGCCTGGCCGCAGGGTCAGAGGCAGCTCCACAGGGCACCCAGGTGACACATGGGGGGGAAGATGGCACGGAGTACGACTGGCGCATAGGGGGTTCAGCTGAGGAGGGGGTCGGAACAAGGCCCAGCAAACGGAGGAATCCGGCCCTGGTGACCTGTCCCAGTAGGTCGACGTGGTCAACGAGCCATTCGAGACGACATGCAGTCTCCCCATGAAAAGACTGCATTTCGCCTAGCATGGCCCGTTGACGCAACGCCACACCACCCAGGACAGGCTCAACCCGGTCCCGGATAGCCACGTCTGCAGGCAGAGGAAGGCCAGTTGTCGTAAGCTCATCCCCTGCCTGAAAACGGGTCTGGACGTAGGTATCCCTGCTGGTGCAGGATAATGCAGTCACAGGATCGGGGACAGGATTACACAAAGGCACCTCCGCTGCGGCCTGTGCTGCCTCCTGTCCCTGCCCCTGCACTGCACCACTAGCACCAGTGGAATCCCCACCTCCAGACCCCGTCTATGTCCCTTGCACGGCCTCCTCCTCCACCAAACCCCCCACCAACCTGGATGACTCCGTGCCATCTTCCACCGTCGGGCCCTGTGGGGTTTCATCTGCCCCTTCTGCTGCCGAGGAGTCCAACTCCGACCTCCGCCTCTTGGACCTCCCCTCGGCAGATGCGACCTGGGACGCGGCACCGGACTCCACACTCCCCGACGAGATGACAACCTGGGAGGGGAGCCGGGCCTTGCGTTTCCGGCTGGCGGTGCGATCCCTGCCACTGTGCTCCACAGCACCCTCTCCGCCTTCTTCATCAGTCGACGCTGCCGACAGGAAGAGATAGGACACAGGCATCAGGGCACTGTACAATTGTCTCATACACACAGGACAGTTGCACACGAGTGTCATTGTCAAACTTCAGACATGGCATCACAATCCCCAACACACATGTCATTTCAAATCACACACATGAGCTATTCCACAGCCATATCGCAACAGTCAGCACCATCCATACACATACAACAGCATGAGCAGGCAAAGGTGAGCCAGACATCACATGAGATACAGGGAGTGCACTGGAAATGCACACATGCCACCACACTTACATGCATGTTACACCTCCACCAAGTGTCGCAGTGATGAGATCGGCATCCATGTCACATCTGGCAATCAGTCTTCTACATATCAGTCTCACATGCATCCATGTTGCTTGACAGTTGCACACTTGTAAGATACACATACATGCACATGTACACAGTGCAGATACATGCAGCTGGAACCAACATCCATGTGTGACACCACAACCTTGACAACTGACATACACAGTCATTCAAAACGTGTGTGCTCACACATCTGCATTTGGCCTGCATGCTTACCCACAAATACACCATCCATGTGTCTCACACATGAAAGGACTCGCATGTGTCAGCCTCACGGCCCTGTACATACACATCCATACATGGCCCTACAAAACCACATGTGCAACCTGCACACTACTGGCACATGACCACACGCCCACAGCTTCCAATCAGTATGCATGTACACTTACCGCTTGACTCCAGATGGGTGTGCCTCTCAAGGACCTGGACGTGGAGCGCTGGGCATATTCCAGGACCCTCATTTGGTCTTCCGACAGGTGGCCCTGGCACCCCTTAGCATCCGCTGCCTTCAAGAGGCGCCGGGCCTTGTTGAGGGTCCTGGACCTGAAGTTCTCCCAGCACTTCTTGACATGATGGAATTCACAGACTGCCACCCCCTCCGCATTGATGGCAGTCACAATGTCCATCCAGATCCTGGTCCGTTCTTCCTTGTTGGCGAGACCTTTCGAAGAGGGCATCATACTGCCCCAGGACTTGCTCCACCAGGATACCAACTTCGGTGGCAGTGAAGCTGGTGGCCCTCTGCCTCTCTGGCTGGGGGTTGCCAGTGCCGCCAGATGGTGTAGTGCTGGACATGGCAATCCCAGAGGCAGGAGTGGGTGGGCAACTGGGTCCTGGGGCTGGGCTGTGGAGCGATGGAATCCCAGTCGGGAGTCTTCGGTTCCAGCAGGGGTGGTCACAGCAACAGCACCTCTGGCTGATGTGCAGGCAGCAAATGGCAGGGCATGTGGGCAGCAGGCAATCAGGCAGCAGCAGATGGCAGGTGGGAGCGTGCTCGGGGCTCTGGGGGGCAGTAATTCGGCCTTCTGGGCAGGAGCGTGGTCTTCCATGTGTGAACGCGTGGCCAGCTTGATACGGAGTGATTTGGCACGTGAAAATCTTGCACGTCAGTGTGTAATTCGAGGAAAGGCCCTTAGCGCGTAAGCGCGTCAGCGCACATACGTGATTTCAGTGGACCAAAGGCCCTTAGCGCGTAAGCGCGTCTGTGACGTAACACGCGCAGGTGTTTCCCTCATAGCACGTGATTACAGAGCACACGTGGAAAAGCTGCACGTCCGAGTGTCAGCGCGTGTAATTGGAGGAAAGGGCGCGTACACGCGTAAGTGACGTGTACGTGTGGGCCGGTTTAAAATGTACGTGTAGGACGCCATTTCCTTGTACGTGCTTTTTGTGGAGAGCGAGTGGGTGGATTCTGTACTTCTTGTCGGTTCACACGCAATTACTTTACAGCGTTTCAATTCGTACTCCCTGTTACCTCTGACAGCTTTCATTTTTCTACTTTTTTGGGCCTGTTTCCTCAAACAGTGTTCATTTCTCCTTTTGTCCTGTCTCCTCAGACAGCGTACAATTCTTCTTTTTTTCCAGGCAGCCGGTGAGTTCCGCACGTACTTAGTAACTGTGCTTGCCCCGTGTGTTGCGTACCCTTTCAGAGGTCATTGTAGGCTGGGTGTATCACGCGTACGCTTATTTTTGTGTTTCTGGGTGCCACAGTGTAGTGCGGGTTCATTTTTCCACGCACGTGGTCTACGAGGGGTTGCGTGCACGTTTATTTTTGTTTTTGGGCTGCCTGTGCGTTGTGTGACCCGTCGTCTTCCCCCAGGGGTCACAGACAGCCTTGCTAGAGCACTAGGGTACAAATTCCATCTAGTACCCTACCCCTTTAACCCACAATTGCCCAGGACAATAGTTTACTGCTCCTCCCATACGCACAACAACATCAGTGCCATGGTTGGGAGGCGACCAAGCGGTAAGGGAGGCAAAGGTGGCCGACCTTCAAAAGGTTGACGTGGTGGGCGCGGTAGGGGACGTGGCCGGGATTTGCAGGGTGTCCCTACACCCCCATGTGTGCAGGAGCAATCAGGGACACCCATGACCCCCCATGGTTGAGGGGAACGTGGCTGAGACCATCCCAGCTCAGCCCTTGTTGGACCAGCCCATTGTGGCACCTGACCTGGCACAGGATGACTCCCTGGCTGACTTCCAGGTCAGCAAGTCTAAGCCACGTGTGGCGGTGCAAGTTGTCACTAAGCTACTAAGCAATGCCTGCACCAAGTCCCATGGTCAATGTGCATTCGCACACTCCAACAACCCAGTCCACCGGTGAGTCTGCCCCTACTGACCAGAGCGGTGATAGCCACTCTGGCTCCACTCCAGCTCCTTAAAAGAGGAAGAAGGGTGCTCTGGAAGCCTTTCTTCAATGATTCGGAACTTGATGCACTTGTGAGCTATGTGTTGGCCATAGCCACGAAATGGTGGTGACTGCAGGGTCCAAGACCACACCTGTTCAACGTAAGGCACACTGGCAGACCATCACCAACCACATAAGTGCCCTTGGATTTGTGAGGCACTCAGCTGATGATTGCTACAAGCGGTGGAACGACCTGAAACGCAGAGCAAAGAACAAGCTGGCCTCAAGTCATGCCGCTACTCTGGTGACTGGCGGTGGGTCTCCACAAGAGGACAACGAACTCACTGAACATGAGTCTGTTGCTGGGACCTTTGTCACAGAGGAACAGATCCGAGGTGTGGGAGAACTACCCGATTATGACACATTGTCATTGATTATGACACACTGGATGTGTTGCAGTGTGTGGCACATGGCGTATCTTTTCACACTATGTGGCATTTTTCATCTCTTCATGTCCATCTCACATGGATGGGTGACAGTACTCATTCACTGACATATGGATGTACTTGTGGAATGTACCATGGCTATGGTACATGCCATCTGTGTGATGGCATGTGTCATTTATGTGTATAGGACATGCCACTCACAGGCCAATGTGTGATGGCAGTGCTACCCAGCATGCAGCAAATGTGTTGCTCTTCCATCTTGGTGTCATCAGTGTCTGACTTTTACCTCCCCTTCCAACTCTGTGACAGTGCATGCATGGGAGGGTTATAGTCATGTGGCACATGTGTAAATCATGTACTGGTTCTGTAGCTTGTCAGGCCTATTTGTGTGCTATGGTGCTAATGCCTGTTTCCATTTTTTGTCTTTCATGTTTTTGCAGGGGGTGACGCACGTGATGCTGTTGAGGTTGAGGAGATGGTGTAGACCCAGGAGGAACCTGAGGCACAACCGGCCACCAGTGGGGGACGTGGCTTGGTGGTGGGTGAGAACCCACTCTTGCTGCAGACGATTCTGTCCAGGGGTGTCTCTGGGTGCACCTCCCCAGACCTCTATTCAGGTGTTGATTCGGATGATGAGACCTATGTGGCGTCGCAGGTAAGTGTTTCTGGAAGGGGTTCTGTTCTGTCCAACACACCTGCACCAGGGGATACCCCTCCATGGGGATGTCAGTGTTGGTTAGTCAGCCTTTGGCGGTTACGGGTGCAGGGTACACTCCACAACATCTGATCCTGTTCCTGGGCCAGCAGATCAGAGGGGGAATGCAGTCCTGCAGCCTCAGGCAGTGCAGGCACAGCAAGGCGCAGATCGCCTTGCCCCAAACAGGTGTGGTGCCCGCCGACGTGGTGGCCGTACGCCACCAGGCAATACTGCATGGGAACAATCCATGTACGGTATGGCAACCCAACAGGCAGCATCAGTTGAGATGATGGCTCAAGCAATGGAGAGGGTGGCCACTTCCATTGTCCCCCCTGAAAGGCAGATGGAGCAACTACAGCAGGCAACAGACTCCATTTGCCAATCACACAGGGAAGACATGTTGGCGTCCAACAGGGACAGACGGGCGGCACTGGAGACTCTACGCCAATCGATATCAATAGAGTCCCAGGGCCACAGGGAAGCCCTGAGGATAGAACTCCATCACCTCAGGGAGACTCTTGTTGACCTTGAGACTTCCACTAACTTGAGGACAGAACAGCAGCTGGAGCGGCTCACACGTTCGCTCTCAGCTGAGATGCAGGCAACTCGGGAGGAGATCCGGGCATCAGGTCAGGTGCTGCATGGGGATCTCCGCACTATAATCCTCCAGAACGAGACCTCCACACCTGCATGCTTGCTGCCATGGAGGACCATACCAGGGCTTTGCGTGGGCTGCCTCCCATAGCACTACCACCTCCTGTGGCAGCAGCAGAGGGTAATGAGAGTGACAGCAGCAGTTCTCCCACATTGGCATAGCCGTGCAGGCCATGAGCCCATGGAGGTGTTTTTTTTCCCAACATCCACACAGGCGGCTGTTGGTGCGCACCCTGTCCTCGGACCTCCTGGGTGCCCCCCCCAGTCCCCACATGGCCATTTTTGATTTTTGATTTTTGATTTTTGATTATTTTTTGACAGTGTGTTGCCTTGTGTGGCTCCCGTGGGCATCCACTGTATTCCGGCTGGGCACATGCAGGCTTGTCCTGAGTTTGGGTTCGATGCTTGGGTTCGTGAGACACACAACCCTCCTGCTTTCCATTTCCATGGGCTTGCAAAGGGTGTGACCAAGTGACAGTGATGTACACAGTGATGTTGGGCTCCCATGAGCTGTGCGGGCAGTCTGTAGTCAATATTGTGTAGACATTCCTTGTGTATATTGTTGTTGTATTGTACACTGCATGTTGGAATTATGTATGCTTCTGTTTCCATGTCTCCCTCTGAATTTGCAGGTTCATTCCTCATGTCTTCACAAGGCCGTCTACTTTGGAGATGGAGTTCATGTTGTATGCAGTACACAGACAAGTTTTGAAGCCTGCAAGACTACAGTTGGAAGGGGGCGATGTGGTGGCATATTCAGGTTGTAAGACTACGACTACTTTAACTTAGTACTGTCATGTTTTAGTTATGTTTGAGCTTGAGTAGCTGCATTGTATTGTTGGTAAGTATTTGGTCATGTGTGTTGTTAGTTCAACATTACTGGGAGCATATTGTGTGTGGCCAGTTTCCATTAGGGACACTGTACTTTGTGACACGTGTCAGGTTTTCGGGATTGCTTTGTTTGCTCTCACATAGCATGACATGCCATGGTGTGTTGGGTGGTGGTGCTGGGGAGGGGTTGGGTGACATGGCACTGTTCTCATGTTGTATTTTGCAAGGGGGTAATGCATTTGGCAGCATATGTGTCTTTTGATGACACAGCATTGGTGGTGTTTCTGTAGGTAGGGATGCACACATTGTGACACTTCCAGGTGACCAATCTCAGGCTGGTATGGTTGTGACAGTTGACTGTCCCTTATGTCATCATCATTGATTGTCAGCTGGTATGTGGCAGGGCTGTGTGCACTCCATAGGGGTGTGATTCTAAGTGAAGTAATTAGCCACCAGCTGCATTCGGGCGCCTCACCCCGTGCCCTTTCCCCTCCCATGCGCAGCGGGCGTGCATGTGGTTGGGGATGTGGGGGCACCACCATGTCCACCGGCAGGCCCCGGCGTGTTGCAACGTTGTGCGGACACATGCTGCCACTATGATCCTGCACACTACTGGGGGAGCGTATAACAGCTGCCCGCCAGAACGGTCAAGGGAGCGAAAGCGTGACTTGAGCACCCCGAATGTGCGCTCCACTATGCCCCGGGTTGCAATATGGGCTGTGTTGTATCTTACCTCAGGTGGCGTGGTGGGGTTCCGAATTGGCATCATCATGTGGGTGCTCAGAGGGTAGGCACTGTCCCCTGGGGAGGTGGTGATGGGTATCATTAGTAGGGTTGTGACATTACTCAGTATCTGGCATGCATGCATGTGCTGTGGCATTTATACTCACCAAGCAGCCATGTATCGCCATGCCGCCCAGCTTCTAGGTCCCGGTTTAGGGTTGACATTCTGTAAATGAAACTGTCGTGGGTGGACCCTGGATAGTTGGCATATACTGAGGTGATGATTCCCTTGGCATCACATACTACTTGGACGTTGATGGAATGCCAGTGCTTGCGGTTTCTATAGATGTGCTCTGAAGCCCTGGGGGGACGTAGAGCCACATGGGTGCAATCAATGGCACCTAGGACTTTGGGGAATTGTGCCACCCCGTAGAAATCATGGATGGCAGTCTACCTTTCTGCAGGTGTTCTGGGCAGGTATATGTGCCTGCGGACTGATGGGCATGCAGTCATGATGGCCAAGACCTGGTATAGGCAGCGTGACTGCGTGGCCTGTGACACCCCCCCCCACTATGGCACTTGTCCGCTGAAATGATCCGGTGGCCAAAAAGTGCAGTACATTGAGGACCTTCTCCAGGGGGCTGAGTGCTTGGGAGCAGAGGGTGGGTGATGTGAGGTCATCCTCCCACTCACTGACCAGGTCGAGTATTATGTGAGGTGGAAACACCTGGTCATCAGGCATGCCAAAAAGGCTGGTTCTGGGTGTGAAAATTCTGGCCCTGACTATCCTCCCCCTCCTCCTGCGGTATCCCACGACCACTGCTGCTAGGAACGGTATGTTCATCCTGGCGCCTGAGCTTGCTTGTTGTTTGCGCGCACTTTTATGCTGCGCGGGTCCACGTACGCCTGCTTCCTGCTGGCGTACGTGTTTCCGGATTAGCGTGTCTTTTTTGGCACGTGCGTGTGGGCGTTCCGCGCATTTTCCTCCTGTACTTCCCCGCCCACCCCAGTAATACATGTACCCCGCTCGCCCAGGCCCAATCGCGTGTAAAACTTCCTGCGAGCCCCTGAAGTACACGTACCCCGCTAGCCCAGGCACAATCGCGTGTAAAACTTCCCACAAGCCCCTGAAGTACACGTACCCCACTCGCCCAGGCACAATCGTGTGTGAAACTTCCCACACACCCCCGAAATACATGCTATTTTTGACACAGTGGGTGTCCGTGTTTGTCACGTACCCCTTTGCACGTCATTTGTCCTAGAGGGCCACAGTATGGGACATTCATCATAGCTGTATATATGGGCGTTTTGTTAGCGCACGTTTTTTTAATGAGCAGGGACGCTACCGCCTGCCTTCGTGTGGCGTACATGTGTTGATGTACATAGTTGACTTTTGGTTTGTGTCATGAGATCGCCATTTCACTGCTGGGGTGGGGGTGCAAGGGGACATGAGTGGGGGCCTGCTGGCAGGTGCCCTGCACTGCTGGGAGGTTGGGGTGCAAGGGGACATGAGTGGGACATGAGTGAGGGCCTGCTGGCAGATGCCCTGCACTTCTGGGGGGTGGGGGTGCAAGGGGACATGAGTGGGACATGAGTGGGGGCCTGCTGGCAGGTGCCCTGCACTGCTGGGGGGTGGGGGTGCAAGGGGACATGAGTGGGACATGAGTGGGGCCTGCTGGCAGGTGTCCTGCACTGCTGAGGTGTGGGGGTGCTGGGGGACATGAGTGGGGGCCTGCTGGCAGGTGCCCCTCAGTGCTGGGGGGCGGGGGTGCTGGGGGACATGAGTGGGGGCCTGCTGGCAGGTGCCCTGAACTGTTGGGGGGTGGGGGTGCAAGGGGACATGAGTGGGACATGAGTGGGGGCCTGCTGGCAGGTGCCCTGCACTGCTGGGGGGTGGGGGTGCAAGGGGACATGAGTGGGACATGAGTGGGGGCCTGCTGGCAAGTGCCCTGCACTGCTGGGGGGTGGGGGTGCAAGGGGACATGAGTGGGGGCCTGCTGGCAGGTGCCCTGCACTGCTGGGGGGTGGGGGTGCAAGGGGACATGAGTGGGACATGAGTGTGGGCCTGCTGGCAGGCGCCCCTCAGTGCAGGGGGGTGGGTGTGCAAGGGGACATGAGTGGGGGCCTGCTGGCAGGTGCCCCTGACTGCTGGGGGGTGGGGGTGCAAGGGGACACGAGTGGGACATGGGTGGGGGCCTGCTGGCAGGTGCCCTGCACTGCTGGGGGGTGGGGGTGCAAGGGGACATGAGTGGGGCATGAGTGGGGGCCTGCAGGCAGGTGCCCTGCACTGCTGGGGGGTGGGGGTGCAAGGGGACATAAGTGGGGGCCTGCTGGCAGGTGCCCCTGACTGCTGGGGGGTGGGGGTGCAAGGGGACATGAGTGGGACATGAGTGGGGGCCTGCTGGCAGGTGCCCTGCACTGCTGGGGGGTGGGGGTGCAAGGGGACATGAGTGGGAGATGAGTGGGGGCCTGCTGGCAGGTGCCCTGTACTGCTGGGGGGTGGGGGTGCAAAGGGACATGAGTGGGGGCCTGCTGGCAGGTGCCCTGCACTGCTGGGGGGTCGGGGTGCAAGGGGACATGAGTGGGACATGAGTGGGGGCCTGCTGGCAGGTGCCCTGCACTGCTGGGGGTGGGGGTGCAAGGGGACATGAGTGGGACATGAGTGGGGGCCTGCTGGCAAGTGCCCTGCACTGCTGGGGCGTGGGGGTGCAAGGGGACATGAGTGGGACATGAGTGGGGGCCTGCTGGCAGGTGCCCTGCACTGCTGGGGGTGGGGGTAGAGGGGGTCATGCGTTGGTGATCAGTAGTGCAAGCTGACATGTGGCTTGCCTGGGGGGCATGCCCATGGTGGATGGGCTGCCTGCGGGACATGACCAGGGGTGCAGGGTAGTCCCCTGTGGTGTGGGCTGCCTGCAGGGGCCGTGGAGGGTGTAGAGGGAACACCTGGGAGGACCCACACTGCCAATTCATGTGTAGGACTCCCCTGCACCCCAGATATACACGTACCCCACTCGCACAGGGCCTGTCGCGTGTGAAACTACCTGCGTACCCCCGAAATACACGTACCCCACTCGCACAGGGCCTATCGCGTGTGAAACTTCCCGCGAACCCCAGAAATACACGTACCGTGCTGGAATCGCTTGTGAAACTTCCCGCGAACCCCAGAAATACACGTACCCCTCTCGCCCAAGGCCAATCATGTGTGAAACTTCCCGCGCACCCCAGATTTACACGTACCCAGGCCAATCGCATGTGAAACTTCACGCGAACCCCAGGAATACATGCACCCCAATCGCAGAGGGCCTATCGCGTGTGAGACTTCCTGCAAACCCGAGATTTACATGTACCCAGGCCAATCGCGTGTGAAACTTCACTCGAACCCCAGGAATATACGCACCCCACTCGCACAGGGACTATCGCGTGTGAGACTTCCCGCGAACCCCAGATTTACATGTACCCAGGCCAATCGCGTGTGCAACTTCACGCGAACCCCAGGAATACACACACCCCACTCGCACAGGGCCTATCGCGTGTGTAACTTCCCGTGAACCCCAGATTTACACGCACCCTGCTCGCTATTTTTGACACAGCGGGTGTTCGTGTTTGTCACGTATCCCTTTGCACGTCATTTGTCCTAGAGGGCCACAGTATGGGACAATCATCAGAGCTGTATATACGTGCTTTTTGTTAGCGCACATTTTGGCGCACATTTTTTTCATGCGCAGGGACGCTACCGCCTGCCTTCGTGTGGCGGACGTGTTTTGGCCTGTGCGCGTCTTCGCCCGTGCGCTGGTTTGCCCTATTCAATTCCATGAATACATGTTGTAGGCGAGCGTGTGGGCGTTCCGTGCACTTGCCTCCTGTACTTCCCCTGTGACGCCCACATTTTCACACGTTGTTCCCCATTCCGTGTGTCATGCCCCTTGTTACGCCTACTTTTGTTATGTGCGCCGCGCTATGTGCACTTTCGCTGTGGCCGTAGCGCACGCCGTTAGATGACCTGTGCGCCGGCGTGTGCCACGCAGATTTTAAGCGCACATCCCAGATTTTACTCGCGCACGGACTTCCATGAATCGATGTGCTCGGGTTTTGCTGCGATTTTTGCACTTGCACTGCGATTCGCACGGTTTTGCACGCTTGCGCGGGAATTTTCAGCGCACATTAATTCCATGAATCGGCCTCATAGTGTTAATAGCACCATTGCTAGTAATAGTAGTAGTACTAGTAGTGTAATAGTAATAGTGAAATGTTTCTAAACCACATTTCTACCTAATTGTATGCAGTGCCTCTGTTAATAGCCAGTTATGTGATGAACAACATCAATTCACAAATGCTCCAAAACTCCTTATGCGAAAACCTCACACATAGCGTATGTATACTATTGGGTAGAAATGCGGTTTAGAAAATGTGATGACTGTGATCAATCCAATGGAGCCATCACGGATTCCCTGGCGGTGACCTCCTCCCATGTGGCCAGGGGACGGCAGCCGCTACCTGATCCTGACCCTGGGGCGGTTATATGAGGGAGGATAACATGGGAGGAGACAACTACCGGGAAGATGCCATGAGTTCTAAATGGACTATTGGCATTCTAGTCATCTTTCACTCAAACACCCACAACTCACACATAACATCTTTTGATCTTGATGTGTCTTTTGTGAGATCTGTGATAAAAACCATCCAGGAGTTAAAAGCCCAAAGAAAGTTCTGGACTCCCAAAACCACTCAGATACTGAGATGCAGAGGTGGACAATGGATTTTGTGCAAAGTGACAGGAGCTCGAACTTCAATGAAGTGGATTAGATGTGTTTCCAAACCTGCAATGAGGGGGACATTTAAAAATGGTAACTGCATTATGGAGGAGAGAGATGTAGCGAGCAGTGCAGAAGTAGACATTGCCATCCACGCTAGGGCTTCTGAACGCAAAGTAAACCGAGAGAGCTGGCGAAGCAGAGAAGGCTGCTGGGACAGACAGAAAGATGCTGTGTGCGAGTCATGGAAGGCCATGGAGATGCCAGGACCAGGACCGAAGCTCCTGGAGGTCGGGCCGCTCGACGGGACAGCAGTGTTGACCCTGGGACATGAGGGAAAGCTGGCAAGTGACTGCGGAGCTGCGCTGGATGCCTGAGAAGCGACCGCACACTCCAAACTGGAAGATGGGTGGAGAAGCCGCACTGCAGAAGCACGAGTAGCATTGTAGATGCTGGAAGAAACTAGTGAGTCTGCCCAAAGCAGTTGGGGACACCAGGGCACTCCAACAAGATGTCAGAATCCACCTTATACGTGAGGGACCAAGTCCTTGGTTGTACTTGAACCCGTACTGTAGGGGACGAATTCTGCCCAACAATGTAACTCTCTGAATATATGAATCACATACAGAGAGATCAATTCTTTTGAAGAATGGACACAACACAAACAGCAGGCTGTCAAAAAGACCAACAGGAATTACGACAATGATGCAACAAATCAAGACTGACAAGCAACAAGATAAAACCTCAATGAGGGGCTAACCTGGTCATGAATGAGGACGTTTTCTAGAAGCGTGGGTCTTCTCTGTGAATACCCAGGAACTACTGGTGTACCTGCAATATACACATATATTCAGGTTTATGGTACCAAGAATACCATAAACAGAAACTTGAAGGGTCTGAAATGTGACAATCAGTAATGCGATGTCTGACCATATATAGCATGATGAGATGTCCAAAACGGTGGGTAATTCCAGGTTGTGGTAGATGTGTGAGTGCTGCTGAGCAGATGATAGAAGTGAAATGAAGCATTAATCCGGAGGACACTAACCCTGATGGCACGAGGATGTCTATTAAGCGGAGTGGAAGGGTCTCTAGTCCAAGGTGAGGCCACCTAGCCTGACGGCACGAGGATGCCTAACGGGCCCCCACTGTGCACCAAGAAGTCTCTAGTCCATGCGCATAAGGAGAGCATTTCGAACAAATTATTGCTTCACAGTACTTAGCAAGGAAATCCGGACAGAAATAGGTTGGCAACAAGCTGGCGAGTTTACGTAGCAAAACAGGAGGCAAAGGCAGTCCAAAATCAGCGTTCCAAGTCTTACATGATTCTCGTAGTACGAAGCGGACACCATAGTCTCCATGTCAACCTCCAGTTCTTTACGTAGAAAGTTCTAGCCTTGATTCTACTTAATTTCCAAAAGCTATAATGAGGGTGTGGGTGCGTTACACAATGTCGGATGTCTTTGTGACTGGCGAGGAAGCGTGGCTGTCCTGTATGCGTGCCCACATTATGCTTAAGAACCGCTCTATGTATACCGGCATGATGTGATCTGGGCTCACCGGTACCTGGAATCCTGACACAAGGGCGCTAACATGTGATTGAATTGTACAAGATTGCTAATGCAGAAAATATACAAAGCAAAGTTTGTTTGAATGCAGTCAAGGCAAATTACAAATTCAACACCCAATAAGAAGAAAGATTGATGCAGAAAATATACAAAGGCAACCTTTGTTTGAATACATTCAAGGCAAAGTACAAAGGCAACGTTTGTTCAAATGCAGTTAATGCAAAATACAAAGGCAAGATTCAATAAGAATAATGTTTGAATGCAGACAAGACAATACAAAGGCAAACCCCAATCAAACACAGATGCATGAGATGCCCATGTTGGGGAGAAATATGAGCAAGTACATTTGAGCGAATATTACCAGAGGCAGCTATGCCAAGCACCACATGGTATATGCTGAAGTGGTATCAAGGAACTGTGAAACACATAAGAAGTCCTGGCAGGTGAGTATACCAGGCATTTGAAATTGTATAACGATTCCTGGCAGGTGAGTACACCAGATGATCTGAAAACCCTAAAGAGAAGTTCTGGCAGGCAAGTACACCAGGCAACTGAAAGTTGTATACATATTCCTGGCAGGGGAGTATACCATGTTATATTCAAAGATACAATAACATTTACAGAAAGACTCTTACAAATCATTTTTGTTTTAACAGAACTTTTTGTTGGAACAAGAACTTTGTGAGTCCAATGAAGACACAAAAGAACTGTTTGCAAAGGAGACATTTTGCCATCCCGTATAAGAGTTTAAGAATCCAGGGGAAGTGGACCACATTCTGCATCCAAGGGTCTTTACCTTGGAGAAAGAGACATTTTTCCATCCTGTTTAAGAATCCAGGAGAACAGCACCACCTTCTGGATCCAAGGGTCTTTACCTTGAAGAACATTTTCATTGGAGTCATTCTGATACTTTTGGGTTTGAACACTTTTTCTGACATCAAGTTAAAGACATTTCCTTGTGGCCAGTGTACATGACTGCCCAATGTGTGAGGGTCAGGATAGTTTGCTTTGGAAGCAAGGACAGCTTTTTAGTTACTGACATCCTGACACAGACAGATCCTTAGTTTCAGTTTTTAGGTGGGGAAGTTCCTCTTTAGAACATGGCTCAAGTGGCATTTATCCAACCCCTTATTATTCAATAAAAATGTCTTTAACCAAGAATACAACAATCTTGTGTCTGTCTTTCATTTCTGAACCCGCACATGACTTACACCAATATGCATTTTATTAAAATAATCAGGCATTTGTGACTAGAAGTAATTATTCTAGTGCTACGAATCCCTCTAGATATTTCCCCGGATGAAGTTCTTTAATTAATTATTGTCTGATGGAACATAACATGTTGGGTTTAATATAAAACTGCAACTGATCAGTGCTAAAATAGCATGTGACAAAATGTAATTAGTCAATCACCTGATCAGGATAGATGCACTGATAATGATCAACCAATGGTCGGTATAATTGTTGAAACTAACGAAGTTGCTAAATGGGATGAGATGCATTTTTAATTGTGGTTATTCACAGTATGATGATGAATTGGGACTGTGTATATTTAGACTATTTTATGCCAAATGGTTTAAATGTTGATTTATACATATTTTTTGTGATCACACTTATAATTGTTCTGCCTTATGATGTACACATGAATGATGAATTCATGCTAGAGTGTTTTATAATTTAATAATAAAAATTACATTTGCCCAAACAATGTTAATTAGTTACTTCAAAAAATATAAATTAGTGTCATTCTTGAAGTTTCTTGAGATGATCAACTTGTCAAGATGCTTCTTATAGGTGTAATCCCAATCACTCAATACATTTCAAATTTGAATCCTTCTTTAAAAATATTGAAATATTTGAAATACTTATTTGAAAATTAGTAAAAAAAGATTGACCAGCCCACTGTTGGATATATGACTTAGTAGAACTGAGCCAGAAACCTGCTGAAGGTTTTCCAATATTAATAATGGCAGGTCTTTGCTTGAGATGTTTTTATTTACAGCGCCAGATTGCATGGACCTTTTGTAAAGAGTTTAGTGCAGCCATTTTGAAATTTTGTAATGAAAACTTCCACCAATAAAGCTGTGATGTTGGGAGCCTCTATCTATTGTTATCTACCTATAATTTATAAGCCAATAAAAAGGTTATTCTTCTGCTTCATTTAGATATCTTTCTCATCACCTTATTCACAAGTGCATCACCTATCCATTGGTCAGAGTGCACCTGGTTTCGACTCTTGACTTCAGAGTATTCGGCAATTAGAGTTTGATGATGCATAGGCAACAATTGCTACATTATTTTCATTAAATACAAATAACATTTGCATCTTTATCTTAGTGTTTTCAATGCAAGCAGTCGTACAGGCGACTATATATAAGAAATCTGCTTAGTTTAGGGAACCTGTTAGCAGTTAGAGGCCACCATTTGACACTGAGGATGGTGCCAAAACTTTTTGCATGGGTGCATGCAACATACATACTTGGGCTAATCCCTGGCTTAGCTGGCGCCGTAGTTCAAAATGCATTTTTCAGAAACGGTTGATCTAGGGCAGGCCTCTGCAACCAGAACTTGCCATGTGGGTAGTAAAGAAATGAGGAGTAAGGAGGGAGGGAAAGAGTGGCCATCTCAGCGTGCGGTTTGCAGATGTATGGACATGTAGGGAGAGGGTGGTGAAGTGCATGGGGTGGGACAAGATCACCATTGAAACTCTCCACATTCTCTTTAAGTTTTAAGATATGTGAAAATACCAATATGTCCGCAATCCGGATCAAGGGGAAAACATCTGCAAAAGGTAAATTGAAATTTCCACATAGACATATTGCCTTCAAGTAACTATTGTGAAATAACTACAGCCGATTACGGTAGGGATGGAATAACACAAATGTTTCCATGTTAGCTGTGAGTAGCTCATGCTAGCAGAATCTGCAGATGACATCAACTCTGATGGCCTGAATCAAAGGTACACAAAGAATATACAAACCCTCTGGGAACAACCAGCCCATACCTAACAGCCTCCACCAAGAAAGTGAACAAACTAGACAGACCAAAATCAAATAATCCTGTGGCCTGGCACTTATATCCAGGAAAAGATAACTAATTTATTAAAGAGATCATAGTCCAGGTAGTAGCAGGAGCAGACAGAATGGTGCCAGATGTTGCATCAGGGTTCAAAGAAGTTCAGATAGTTACACCAGACCTCCGGGAAAGAGTGCATCCTATTTCGAGATTTCATAGTTACTTGTTCAATGGTGGAACAGATTACTCAGGTACACCAGCCATTCCTCCACGCTGAAACCCTTCCTAGGTTTCCAATGGTGTGGATCAGTTGCTTGCCCTTGGACAGTGGCTTCCTAAGCTGTGGTCCTTGACCCTTTGCAACAGCAGGGCAGTTACTGAGGCTGTTAAATAGAACAGGTATAGTAGTGGGTGCTCCCAAATTTTTTGTTTTCGGGGGGTCAGGTCTGTAAGCAGGGAGAGTACAGAGGAATAGAAACGAAAGTGGCAGACTGACTACCCCTCTCTCTAGGTCAGACGACACAACAGGTGCAGGTGCTGAGAAGCTGGCATATAAATCTACAGCTATTGCCTTTTGGGAGAAACAGTAAATATACAGAAAACCGTAATACTTGTATCAAAACCTCTCTTTAATTGTTAAGAATAAAAGTTGGTAGGAAAATATATACACTTAAATAGGCTTTATCATATCTCACTCATACCATTCATACCAATTTGCTCGTTCTGTGACATTCGGGTTGGCAGTTAACATTTTCTTGGCACATATTGGTTATTTGTTAATATGTATGACAATTGGAAAACACACAATTGAGTTTTCTATAAGTCGACATATGTTTCGGCCCCCTTTCCCATAGTCCCATCGTTGTCTACGGTGGTCTTCAGGACAATGATGATTTAATAAAAACTTAACGTCTTCACCCTTTTTCATATGAAAAGCCAAATCTGTGGCCGAGAAAGTAATTGTGGACCACGGAGAAGAAATAGAAAAATTGGAGGGTATTTTCTGTATTCCCCTAGTCTATGACCCTTTTCGTAAATTGAATCGCGATTCACTCACAAGTCAGCAGACGCTGCCTGAGCAACCTCGCTGCTTCGTTTCACGAACCGTAAAGACACTACGTGTTCAAGTGTCAAAGGAAGTAACTCCCTCTTGAAACTCGCTTATGTAACGAGACGGAGAAAAAGAGATTTGAAGCTCCACCCATTTACGAAAAGGGTCATAGACTAGGGGAATACAGAAAATACCCTCCAATTTTTCTATTTCTTCTCCGTGGTCCACAATTACTTTCTCGGCCACAGATTTGGCTTTTCATATGAAAAAGGGTGAAGACGTTAAGTTTTTATTAAATCATCATTGTCCTGAAGATGGCCCAATACTGACTATCTAGACCACCGTAGACAACGATGGGACTATGGGAAAGGGGGCCGAAACATATGTCGACTTATAGAAAACTCAATTGTGTGTTTTCCAATTGTCATACATATTAACAAATAACCAATATGTGCCAAGAAAATGTTAACTGCCAACCCGAATGTCACAGAACGAGCGAATTGGTATGAATGGTATGAGTGAGATATGATAAAGCCTATTTAAGTGTATATATTTTCCTACCAACTTTTATTCTTAACAATTAAAGAGAGGTTTTGATACAAGTATTACGGTTTTCTGTATATTTACTGTTTCTCCCAAAAGGCAATAGCTGTAGATTTATATGCCAGCTTCTCAGCACCTGCACCTGTTGTGTCGTCTGACCTAGAGAGAGGGGTAGTCAGTCTGCCACTTTCGTTTCTATTGTTAAATAGAACAGCCTTCATATTGAATCTAAATTCCCAATGCACAATCAAAGCCATCCACTCGCATATGTGGTCTCAGCCAGGCGATCACAAAGTAGAAAATCTAACAGTACAGCCCTTCGACCTATCCAACATTGTGTACAGGATACATAGGGCTACATCTTGGTCGAGTACATTCTCATGGGGTGCGCTTGAAATGTAAGCATGCTTAATGTTAGTGTAATATGTCCGCCATATTGAAATTAACTTTCGAAATATCTGCTAGAATTTCTCCAGACCCTAGAGTAGTGATATAATGCATTTCTTTCTTCCACTTGGGCAGAGATTTAATGAGAAAGTATACATCTGGTCCCAGAAATGTGAAGATGTTCGGGCATGAGAGTGTCTTGGCGCTTGCTACAATTAGCAATTTCTCATAATCCCCCCTCTACAGACTGGAGGAAATTTCTGATGCTGAGATCTTGCAGCAGATCTCACTGTTTCAGAACAAATTCCACTTTAAGACTCCTGTACAATTTTAGCATTCCCCAGAAAAGTATTGCCCCACAGTAAATGAGTCTGAGGCTCAACTGAGTCCATTCTGTTGTGGGAACCCATCTCACGTAGATAGTACCATATTGTTGCAGCTATCGTCCTGAATAGAAGTTCCTTGCCTATTGGCAATAGTTTGTGCATTGCAGAGTTTGAGTTTTTCTGGGCTTTTGGGGGCTCTCTTGGGAACATGATTTTTCTACTTTTAGATATAACTCCACATGAGCATTGGTTATATTGTTCTACTCGTTGCCCACCCATCTGGTCATGGTAGTCTGCCACTCACCTGAGTAAGAAAGGGCATTGCAAATGTTTGCAGCAATCACTGAGAAGGCACATACTGCATGTCTAGCTTACCTGCAACTGTGCACTATCAAAAGGACACTAGATGGTCTTTGCTTTAGATTTTGGCAATGGTGTTTCAATTTCTTCTTTCACGGAAGTCCGTATTTGTTGAATGCTTTGCAGATGATGTACATACCTTACAATTATTCCTACCTTTTACTGGTAACCAATGTAGTGATATAATTGTCGAATACCCAAATCTCATAGTCTAAGCCAGAGAAACAGATGGGTAGGTACATTTTGTGCTCCTTGTTGGATTGTGATCTGATATATTGGCTGGTCCAGATCAACACTTTGGTCACAATCTACCCGAGAATGCACCAATAATACATGGGGCCTCAATACAAGTCCGGCGGTAACCCTGCCGGTGCTACCGGCGAGTTGCCACCGAACGTGCAATATTTACCGGCACCTGGCTTGCCGGTAACACCAGGGGATTACAAACCAGGCGTTCCGGGAAGTCAGGCGCCGGTAAATTGTAAATCCCCATTCCCATTTGAGTCCAATAGGACTCAATGGGAATGGGGACCACAGAAGCACCGGCACTGTTAATAACGGTGCCGGTGCTTCCGTGAAACTCTGCAGGAGGGTGCCATTCCGCCGGCCAGGTCTGACCCTGGCGCGCGGGACAGCACCCGCCCGCAGAGTTGTACTGTGCCCGTACGGTAACAACAGTTCCATTGTTACTGGACCGGCACAGTCATAATGAGGCCTATTGGACTGGACCAAAACAGAAACATATGCATCGATACTTTACTGTCAGAAAATTCTTTCCTTATCCCTGATGCCACTTGTGTCTCTACGGAAATACTGTAGACAAGCAAGATTTCTTATTACAGTGGCAGGTTGCAGACAAGAGCATTGACTCTAAGGGCAGACTGCAGTCGGGATGGGCTGTGGCACTATTAGAATCTCTGCTTTATTTAGGTTTATTTTTAGGTCCTTTTGAATATCCATGTGTCTATGTTAGGCACACAACTGGTGAATTTGTGAATTGGATCTTACAGGTTTAGTGGCATTTTAGAAAGTGTTTTGGTGTCCCTAACATGAATGTTGACTTTTATCCCTTAGGAAGGATAGATATCATATTGAAGTGAGGCTAACAGTTAGCCCAGTGGGACCCTGCAATGCATGCAATACGCCATTTTGTGAAGTGATAGAAGGTATTCAGACCAGCCTAGTGCTGGTCTATACATTCCAATTCCATGTAGGCAGGGGAGAAGCATGGAATGACTGAGTTAGGGAAGCTGATAACAGGCATAAGCCCTGCAGCACATCTGCATTTCGGGTAACCTACGAAAAACAGAACTGTTCAAACTGAGGTATGCATGAGCATTTTTATGTATTGATACAGTTAAATGCACTACTCGTGCAAATGTAGTACCGTATTCATAACTTAAATTACAGGAATTTTAACCCATGACACCTTAGCTGTCTTGTGGACAATGTGGACAATTAGGAGCAGAAATGTTTGCATGTCCGTGTGGTTGAATACGTGAGGGAAAAACAACACAATGATTACGCCATGTAAGGCATAATCTATTAAAAAAGAACGCTATGAGTCAGTACCTTCCCAAATATAGCTACACAGTAACTAAATGTTGGACACAAAAACAGAACCGAAAAGAACAAACAATATTATACTGCATAAGCACATTTAAAATCACAACGTTCTCAATTTTCACTGGGAAGTTAAATCCATAAAGAAAAACTACAAAAGACTTTACTTTTACTCGCAGGGGCCGGAAAATTATAATGTTCATACACATACATAAGGAAGACAGCTTGGTACCATTATGAATAGCCCATATGGAAGGGCACAGTTTAAAGCAACATACAATTAGTCATGATTTGTATTGGGAGATGTTACTGAATTATTTTGACCATGGGACTACATTTTCATCTACATTTCGAATGTGTAGAAAATTGCCTCGATAAAACACATTTCCCGGGCTTTACTTTGGACCGTTAGAGCGAAACACGTGTAGCTTGGTAGCTTGACAGCACAGGAATCTCCTAGCTTGTATGAGACAGTGAGATCGCTCTATAGGTCATTAGAATGCAAATGGTGAAACACAGTAAGAAAACGCGTATTTATTACCAATTGAATTATTCAATTGATTTGGTTCATACTCAATAAGGAAATCCACGAGATGGAAAACCTAACTATATGCATGGGAACTGGAATCAAGCAGTATATTGAATAAAAAATAACGGATAAGAGATCTTTCCTCATGTTCTGTTGGACTCTAACTAGCATCTTCTATCAATGTTCATAGAAACCTGTATGGACCTTCTAGTGGACGTAACCCTTCATGTGACGTGTTGACACTATACAATATTGAGAACATTGTTTTAATGTTCTGATACCATCACTGTTAATCTACAACCCATGGATTCAGCTTTCTATTGACTCACTAACCCATTGATGGTCGGAAACCCACTTCAGTCTGATCGAATAGTTCAGTAGTCTGTAGATATGCTTGCATCCCATGGTCCACAAATCAAATGTTTGGAGAGGTATGGCAAGTTAGAACTCTGTCTCAGGGTGGAGAGCTCTAACTAATCTGTATGGCACTTTTAAGCAGGTGTAAACAATATATTATCTTGCTGGAACAATCCTAAATTAGAGCTTCATGATGTTTGTTGAATGTTAGAATAAGCAGCAGGTTCTTAAAGAATTGCTGATAGAGAGACATCTTCTGGTGATCCTGAGCATTGGTGTTCTTGATTAAGTCCTGGTACTGTATTGCCCATTTGACAATAACTGAAATGTAGAAAAGGATGGATTTCCATTCGCTCAATGCTCTTTGATCAGTTTAGAAAACTGTATATCCTGGAATTCAGCAACTACTTCCAATCTTGATTGAATGCATCATTATATAATTGTAGCACCTTTTCTTGAAAAACAGGGCTCTGATATAACTATTAGCTTGGGATGTTGCAATCGTATTGTGGGTGGCTTATCTGCTGCCATCGCGAACACTCCTCGGTAAGCCACGTAGCCCTAACCACTCCTCTGTGTATGCTGTGCACTCATAAACTCATTATGTATGATTCTGACTATTGTGTTTCATCTGCGCGCCGCAGCCCCCTGCACCTTCAACCCATGCACAGAGTAAGCGTGAGGCACCCTATCGGAGCACCTACCTGACCATCCGCTCAAGTAGCCGCATTAGCAGCCCATACTCATATCCCATTTCGCTACACAGGCCTCATCCCTGTTTATACTGTGCCCTGCTGCCACCATCTATTTTCACAAGATTTATCTAGCTTTCGGCCATTATGCATGTTATCTGTACTTCCATGCATGATGACCACCACTGCATTCTGTTGCACCATATGATATTGTGACCCATCTGTGACCCCGCTGTACTTTGAATATCCTTATTATAGTGCAACCCATCTGTATCCCTGCTGCATTTTGAAGCTCCTTACTATAGTGTACCCATCTGTGTCCCGACTGTATGCTGATCCTCCTTATTATAGTGTGCCCCATCTGAGTCCCGACTGTATTCTGATCCTCCTTATTATAGTGTGCCCCATCTGTGTCCCTGCTGTATTCTGATCCTCCTTATTATAGTGTGCCCCATCTGTGTCCCTGCTGTATTTTGAAGCTCCTTATGATAGTGTCACCCATCTGTGTCCCGCTGCAGTTTGAAGCTCCTTACTATAGTGTGACCCATCGGTGTCCCCGCTGCAGTTTGAAACTCCTTACTATAGTGTGACCCATTTGTGTCCCCGCTGCAGTTTGAATCTCCTTACTATAGTGTGACCCATTTGTGTCCCTGCTTTATTTTGATGCTCCTTATTATAGTGAGACCCATTGGTGTCACCGCTGTATTTTGGTGCTCCTTATTATAGTGTGACCCATCTGTGACCCCGCTGTATTTTGAAGATCCTTACTATAGTGTCACCCATCTGTGTCCCCGCTGCAGTTTCAAGCTCCTTACTATAGTGTGACCCATCGGTGTCCCCGCTGCATTTTGAAGCTCCTTACTATAGTGTGACCCATCGGTGTCCCCGCTGCATTTTGAAGCTCCTTACTATAGTGTGACCCATTTGTGTCCCTGCTTTATTTTGATGCTCCTTATTATAGTGTCACCCATCTGTGTCCCTGCTGTATTTTGAAGATCCTTACTATAGTATGCCCCATCTGAGTCCCGCTGTATTCTGATGCTCCTTATTATAGTGTGCCCCATCTGTGTCCCCACTCTATTTTGAAGATCCTTACTATAGTGTGACCGATTTGAGTCCCTGATGTATTTTGATGCTCCTTATGATACTGTGACCCATTTGGTCCTCCGCTGTATTTTGATGCACCTTAAGATAGTGTGACCCCATTTGCCTTCCCTACTGTTTATGAAGTTGCATATGCTGGAGTAACTGCCCATTTGTTGCATCTAATGTATTCTAGACCACTACTCGCTAGTATGATTCACCATAAGGTGCTCTCACACAGTGCCCCCTTCATCACCGCCATAGGCACCTCCGAGCACGAACCTAAACACCTCCCTACCTATCACGACCCATGAGCATCCCCGACCGCAACCACAGCCTCTGCTCCAGAGCTATGGATTACCGTGCGGCTGCCCCTCACACACCCAAACAGTCCGCCCACATCCTGCCCAGGACACAGATCCCCAGACCACGCTCCCATCTAACTCCTCTAACCACTAAGGAACAAAATGCACCAATCACCTACACGCAGAAAAAGCATACCACCATCCAACCGTGCCCCATCATCACAAATTCAGGTCATGCTAGATTTATTGATTCACAGCTATACCATGCTCCAAGTGAGGCATCTCACACCCTACACTCCACCAAGCATGCCGTGCCCCTTAAACATTGCACTGATTCTGCTGTTACTGACAACACTCCAATGCCCCCTGCCTCCCTGCCTCACACTGCCTCGATTGTGCCCACTGGCAATGCTACCACCACAGGCAAGGTTACCATCACCACGAACACCACTACTCCTATCCTACCACTCTGCCCTGGTCAAGCCACCACCAGTAGCCACCCCAACCCCTGACCCCTTCCTCCCAATCACTCTTCCCTTAACTGTGCCCTTATTAACGCTGCTCCCTCCCAGCCCATGCAGCAGACATACACGACATGATCACCAACCATAACATTGACCTCTGTGCTGTTACAGAAACATGGTTGCATGAAGCTTCTGGCCCTGCCTTGGCTCTTGCACTCCCCACATGCTACACTATCTACCATCCAGATTGCCCACACTCCAAAGCAGGAGGGGTAGCCTGAATGGCCAAAGACACCATAGCCATCAGAAAAATAGACCAATCCAACACAAGTAACTGTGACCTCCTCTCTCTCAAAATCACAACATCACACAACTGCATGATCACACTGCACCTTGTCTACCGCCCCCCTGATCCCATGGCTGACTTCCATCAAACACCTCGAAAGAAAGGACCTAGGCTTGTTAGCCATCGGTGCGGGCCGCACTCCTTAAATCCCCAGAAGGGTTTAAATCGCTTATATTATATCTTTGTTGAAAGTAAACGATGATTCTAAGTGTGTTACTTTAAAATCCTTTTATTCATGAGAACAATCTTTTGTTTTTTTGATTTTTTGCTAACGATTGGTTAAACTTCACCAATTCGTTATATGCTGAAATATTGGCAAAGAAAAATAACCCAGGGCTAATGCATTTCGGAAAAATAATTTCCTTCTTCAGAGCCTGGTTACATTCAAAAACATCTTAATGTTAGAATATTCAACGAAGCATCAGGTATGCATGCATTAGGAAAAGCAGGGTACCCACAGTCGACAGACATGTACATATAACAAAGAGAAGAGAAAACATATAACAGTTTGTCAGTGACTTTTGTAAGACAGGCTATCCATATACCTTTCTGGTTTATTGTTAATATTCTTATTCTAGGTTTAGATAAATCACATTGTTAGATTCATTCAACTTGTCTGATTGCTACTGTGCCTCACGAGTCCTCATTGTACTAAATGACATAGTGCATTGTTAAAGCGTGTGCTTAATGATATATTTAGAAAGTCAGGTAGTGTGTGGTTAGTCATCCACCTTCACCCAGTTGTGGCACTGACCTGAGGCTGATGTTGTTACTGCTCGATTCGAGCGTGAGGATTTTGTATCGATGGCTAACAAGCCTAGGTCCTTTCTTTCAGAGTATATAACGAGTGCCCGACACAGAGGCACTGCATAGTGGGCTGCACCCTACTGAGCATCACTACACTTAAGTGTACATCAGCAATAAACTAATCCAGCTTAGACTAGAGAAATAAGCTGTGCACCCTCTCCCACTCTTCAACTCTAGTTATTCCATCACACACCTCCCATCGGACAACCTCAAACCCTCTTCTAGGGTCATTCTGACAGGCGATCTTAACCTTGGACAAAATGATCCTACTGATGCCCCAGCTAAAGCCAGAGCCAAAGCTATGGAAACACTAGGTTTCTCTCACTCCATAACTAAAGCAACACATGATAAAGGCATGACCATCGACTGGCTACCCCACCACAACTGCCCACTGGTTGCCACAGCCAACTCTCCCCTCCCATGGACAGACCACCACCTCATCCTCTTCACCCTCTCCCCACCAAAGCGCCAAAAACCTATCATCACGCCTCTCCCCTCCTCCACCACCAGAAGTGCACACCTCCTCACCAAAGAAAGGTTAACCCCCTACCTCAGGGTCCCAGCAATATCGGCCCCCTTCTCCAAAGACCCTAATGCACTCGCCAACTCCCTCAACTCCACACTATCTAATGCTATTGAAGCCATCGCCCCCCCTAAATATCCGTGAAGCAAAGTGCACCAAGCACTCCAACACTTGGTTCACTCCGGAACTCTCTGACCTGCACTCAAAAAAACACGCAGCCCTATCAAAATGGCAAACCAACCAACTTGCCTCAGACAAGCTTGATTACAACAGACTTTCCAATGAATACAAAAAAGCCATCACTATCGCCGAGGCCAACTCATTCAACACAAGAATCACCAATGCTAAATCCAACTGCAAGGAGATATTCACTATCTTCAGGGAGCTAGAAACGTCTGCTCCCTACCCCCAAACCATACACAAAAATGAAGCCTGGTGTGATGACATCCAAACAGCTATGCTCCATAAGCTTGACACCCACCAGAACAAAATCCGAGCCAACCAACTTCACCCACTCCCCTCCACTACTGTCCAGCCTTCTACCCACAACAATGAGGCCTCTAACATAACACTCTTTTCATTCAGAGAGGTCAATGAGACCGAAGTCACCTTAAACATGAAGAACATCAAACCATCCATGTGCAAAGGGGATATCTGCCCAGCCTCCCAGTCTCAAAGAAGCTTGGGTTCGCCCCTGTCTTAAAAAAATGTCTCTAGACCCATCTAATCCCAATAACTACAAGCCCATAACAACTGTCCCATTTTTACTTAAAATCCTCGACAAAGCATCTTACCTGCATGTCCAGCAATTCCTAGAGATAAACAACATCCTGTGCTCCTGACAATCCAGATTCCGTCCTGGCCACGGAACTGGGACAGCCTTACTGGACCTCAAAAACCAAATTGACGATATCAGAGACACAGGAAAACCGGCCCTACTCCTCCTCCTGGACCTCTCAGCAGTGTTTGACCTGGTGGCTCACAACCTAATATGTGAACACCTCTCTACCTCTGCCTTCTTCTCACCTAAGGCAATCACGTGGATTGTCTCCTTCCTTCAAGGTAGAGCTATGCGCGTCTTCTCAGACCAAGCAGCCACATTCCCAGCCACCATCCGATTTGGAGTTCCTCAGGGTTCCTGCCTTTCCCCCATTCTTTCCAACATTTTCACCATCTCCCTATTCAACTTATTTGACTTGCTCCGCATCATGTACAGCAACTATGACGACGATACTCAAGTCCTCATCCCCCTGTCCGGTATCTACGAGGCTGATTCCAAAATCCTTAATTCCATTTACAACACCATCCACACATGGATGGCTGAAAACTGGCTCTGTCTTAATGGGGATAAGACTGAATTACTACTGTTAGCCACAACTGACTTGCCCATTAAACTAGACGAGTACCGATCATTTACCATAGACAACACCACCATCCCAGTCTCTCAATCAGTCAAAACCCTAGGAGTTTACCTAGATGCCAGCCTAACTATGCCTATGCAAGTTAGTGCAATCGCTTCTTCGGCAGCATATTACTCCAAACTCCTCAACGCCACCAGACCGTTTCTCTCCACCACAAATTGCCTAGCCATTGCCAAAGCCTTAATAGGCTCCTATTCTCAGGAACATCGGCTAAAAATGTGGACAAACTCCAAACTATTCAAAACAACACCTTGCACGCTGCTATGGGTTTTCCCAAAAGGGAACACATCTCAGCAGCCAGACAACAAGCGCGCTGGCTGCCTGTCCGCTAGTGTTTCCTCTTCAAAACACTAGCACACACGCACAAATGCATACGTCACACAGCACCCCTCTACCTCTCTCACAGAATTGTCTTCCCTTACACTTCAAGACCCACAAGAACCCCATACGCTAACCTACTGCCCGTTCCCAGAGTCAAACGTGCTAGGGGGTGGGGGTGCAAGCTTCCCTTTCATTGCTGCAAGGCACTGGATTTCCTTGCGACAGGCCCTCAGAGCTGAACCCTCTCATCGCACCTTCCGCAAAGCAATCAAAACCAGACAGTTATCCTAAAACGTCACACACGCCCTACTAGTCACCCATACAGCCACAGTGAGATGTTTTATGCCAAACATAGGTAGCCCTCTTACACTGTATTATGTGTCGAGAAAGATGTATGTATGGATTCAGACAATCAACGTTAGCCAAACTCAGTAAGGGGCTAATGTAACCCAGCCTCCTACCTAAGTACCTAAACTAAGCCATTAAGTTTGTGGGCTAATGTAACCCTGCTGCCCTTCTCTATGTACTGCACCGAAGACGTTATCTTGTAACAGCGCCTCGATGCCCCTGGGCTGTGTGCGCTCTATATAAATGCAAATAAAGAAACAAAATAAAATTGTGTTTAGCATCAATTTAATATTTTTTGAGGGGGAGAAGTGGTCATAATCTGATTGAACATATATTGCATTTTAGCTTTAAAAGTCCTATTTTATATTCAATAAAGCCATTGTATCCTTCTGTAGGCAGTGTCTTCATCACTTTCCCTCCACAATATGTTTGAGGTTTTCAGCAGATTTCGAATGAGTTGCAAACCATTCTTGTTTGAATTTCCAGTTATAATTTTTAGATGCTGTTAATAGTGCACAATTATCTAATCTAGCTGTTATCGGCCCTACAAGTCCTTATTCTTCATTTGTAGATGTTTATCAGATTTTTATCTAGGCAGAGTTAAAGAAAGAAAACATTGATAGAAGTGACATGGCTGTGCATTTTAGGTGAATTCAGTGCCACTGGTTGTGCTGATTCCGAAGCAGGTTTATGGTGGGATAACAAAGAACCAAAAGTAATGTGCGAGGGGCGGGTTTAGCTGTGGGATGTGTTGATGCACATATGACATCTGAGGATAATATTGTGCAAGAAAAAGGTGGTGATTTGGGGTTGATACGGGAGAGTGCTAAACATGGTGCTTAGGACACGAGTGGAGGAGCAGGTGGATAACAGTGGGCAAGGATTCCGATGAAAATTCAGACCGTCAGACTATTTATGGAATGGTTTTCCATGTTTCTGGGAGGATTTAGCCAGTTTCTGAAGATTTGGCTGTAAGAACATTTTCATTTACTGGGCTGACCTTCCAAGGGAGGAGGATCCCTGTTAATATAGAACTGTAACATCTATGGAAGCCTAGATGAATGTGCAAGGATGGCAAATCTCTGGAGGTTGAAGTATCAGAGTGGCATGCTTTCATTGCTATTGTAAGGATACGTTTTGTGTCCTGGATTGCATTCTGTGGGTAGGGCAAATAGACTCCTTTAGGTATGCTCTTGTTAATGTGGTGTTCATCCCCCATTACAGGGGGATAATGGCCCTGCAGCCCAAGTTATCCACCCGAGCGAAGCAAGGGCTGATAACGAGGGCCCCCGTCCCGTTATCCCCCGTTCCAGCCCCTGGAATGGGGAATAAAGGCCATTAACACCTCGGGTTACCAAAGCGTTAGCCTGGGGTGCTAAAAAAAGGATTTTCTATCCAACAACGGGACGGCCGCCATGAAAAGGGAAGGCAGGGCTCCATACAGAGCCCCTCTTCTCTTTCCATGGCAGCAGGGGGAAGCTGAGAGGAAAGGGCGACTGCGGCGGCGAGGGCTGCCGCAGCCGAAATAAGGTAAGTGGGCGGGTGGGGGTTCGTAAAGAAAAATAAATGAAGCAGAGGTTGGGTGGAAGATAGCGGTGGGGCGAGCCGGCTGTCCCGCGGCTTGGAACGCAGACTTGTACCGGCAGCTCAAGCCCGCGTTCGTAGCCACCTGAAAAGCACGGTGATGTCAGATGTCTCAAATTGTCTGAGGAAATGCACTGATTTTATCTGGGTTAACCATTGGGGCCAGGTTGATGAGGCTGCAAGATGATGTTAAGTGCAGAATGGTTTTTATTTAGACAGTTTCTTGAACAGTACGTTTGTAGATGACACCTTAATGTGCAATCCACATATACAGAACTCCCTTGATGACAGAATATGATGCTCTGCCAGTGGATTTGCGGCCACGGGTCACATGGGTATGCCTTATGCAAAATAACTAATAACGGGTTAGGCATGACATTTGCATGTGGCTCGGCAACAGGAAGCTTGGCAAAAAGCTATGGCCCTCTTTGCCACTTTGTTGAGCCCGCCATCTACTACACTCTCCAGACATCTTGTGTATCTTGACAGCTATGTTGGTGGCTAACATTCTCTACAGACTTTAAATACAATAATTCCCCTCTTATTTTGGCAGATATTGGAAACAACATGATGCGACTAATACATGTAGATTGTGATACATCATCATCTCCTTCACCACACCCAGTGACAAGTGTGCAAATAAACTCTTAACACAAAAAACGGTATTAAAAACACATGTCTGGGACATTGCACATTCCTTACACCCCAACATGTTTCTGATCCTTGCAATTCAGATAATTCTTCAGGGGGGTTCTTGCTCAGATTGCTCCTTTGAATAGCCACATTTTCACCAAGACTTCGTGGTGGAATGCTTCCTCTCAGTCTATACTGGGAGGATATCTCAGGGGCAACACGTTTGTCTTGGAAGCAAGACAAAGGATAGCAGCACAAATTCGAATCCCGGTGTCGCACATAGAAACTGGTCTACAGTATTAAGTGCGTTATATAAGCACAATTATAATTATAACCAATATAAAACTCAATTACTGTATGTACATTTATTACTGCCTGATTTTAGTTTAATATTCTCTCATAAACACAAACCAATGTGAAAGATAATCTATGACTGAGGTATCTCTAACTTGACATCTTAAACGCAAAATGGAAAAAGTCAGCCAATGTGGGCGAAGGACCTGCCAAGTGAACCAAAAAGATAGCTTCAAACATCTCATTGTGTGGAACTACCACTGAGAAGCAGTCTGTAATTATCTGTAGTCTCACTAACCTTAAATTGGTGGTCAATTCAACTAGAAGAGTTTAAGACCGTGTACATGTGCTCTTACACCCTCTGGTCTTTGAAAAATCCCGAAAACAAGATTGCTTCATGTCCGGTTGTACCAATAACTGCCAAAATAAAAGGGGAATTATTGTGTTTAAATATTTTGTTCGTCCACACACCCACATTTTTCCCCTTTTCAATCTAGGCCCTCTTCTATGTATTTATAACATTCTCTACAGTCCATGATTGCGAGGTCCCTCTTCTAATTTTGCCATTGTTATGTCTACCTATATACGCCTTCACTGTTTACAGACCAACTGTATCCGATCCTCACCCTCTAACTTAATAATTTAACTTTTACAGTTCTTACCCTTTTATTTGAGGTCCGTGGTGACCTTCTGCCTCTCTGTTATTCAGCCTTTATCCGCCTTCCACTTCCCCTCCTGCACTCCCTTTTGACTAACAAGTCCTATATCTATTCCACATGTGGGTCCTCATATCAGGTCACAGGTTGTGGCCTTCCTCCACGAGAAAACCCAGTATTGCCACCCACTGTCCAGCATATTCCCTTTTTAGTGTAACCTTTCTTTCTTGTGGTCACATGGCACTTACTGTCCCTTGATTATCTAATCCTTCCCCTCAGCTTCTGTTGCTCTTGCCCCTGTCCTCTCTACTGGTCTACAGCATTGTACTCCTGCAACCCATGCCTCATGCAGTTCTTTAAGTGATCAACCTATTGTCTCTCCACTGTCAACCTTTTCTACCCTCTTTCTCTACTTCTTTCCTTTCAAATACCTTTACTGCTGCTGCCTCAGAGGCTCACTTTTCCCCTTCAGTAGGGTGTTTGCACTGCTCTTTTCTCCTTCACCTTGTTCCCAATATTCACTAGCATTATCGACCCTCTTGACTGCTCCACTGTGAACACCTCCCCCATCCTTCCTCCTTCCTCCACTGACTTCACCCTCTACTCCCTTGGCATCCCTTTGCCCTTCCAGTGTTTACTGCTCCTCGAACACCTCTTTATAGTCCTTATTCTTTCCCACTGCATAACTTACTAGTCCTTCCTTTATGGTTCCATAAACTCTCACCCATCTCCTCATCTTAACCTTTTCTGTCCCTCACTTGAGTCTTTCCTCATCTGGTCCATCTGACTAATATTTTACTGTTTTCTCTCTCTCGCCTGCTTTTTGTGCATGCCTTGTGATTTCCCATAAGTCTAGATCACCAGCCTACCTTCCTCTTAGCGCTCACTTACATCCCTTTGATTCTTGTGCTCACTCCTGCGCACCTTCTTGCAGTACTTCTGCCAACCCTATGTCTTGAGACTCACTCACCCCAATGCCATCTCCTCCATTTAGCTCTTTGCTCATAACTTGCTTGTTTTCTGTCACCCTACTGCTTGTTAGCTGCTCTGTCCCCCTATCTCAAGTTGCATGCTCAGCGCAACTCCTTCTGCTTCTCCTCATCGCCTACTCTAGAGTTAGCTCCTCCCCTGATTTCTTCACACTCCCTTTTCACACTCGCCTGCGTTCCCCTCTTATTGATCACAAGACACTCCTATCCGTTTTCCTGTATCCAATCCCCTCTCCACGGTTCACACTGCACGCTTCTTCTCATCTCACACCACTCTGAGTATATTGAGCCTCATGTCTATGTGGGCTCTTCAGTGGTCAAGCTCCTCTTCTCCCTGGGCTGCTCACCTTATGCCTGTTACATCCCTGTATGCTGACCCAGTTTCTCACCTACACTTAGCAGTGGGCTATTGCTAACCTCTGCTGACTATTACAGTATAAACTAAATCAGAAATTCAGCATCACCTGCCCTAAATGGCATTTTGTATACCATCACTTGGGTGGGAATACCTCAACTTGAGTTATAATGATGCCACTGACATCAAAGCATACCCTCTAGCCTCTGCCCTCAGCAACATGAACCTCTCCCAAAAAGTACACACCCCCATGCACGTACAAGGTCGCATCCTGGACTGGGTCCTCACAACCAATGTCACAATTAACATTTCTGACAACAACCCAGTTCCCTGGTTTGACCACTCCCTTATCCATTTTAACCTCTCTTTGACCAAACAGTGCAAGCACCCTGCTGCAGTGCCAAGTCCCTTCAGGTCCGCAACACTCGCAATCTAAAGCATGAGGACCTTATGCCTGCTCTCTTAGCAACTCTAAGCTCCCATCACTCCGATCATAATCCAACAGCACATGACCTCATCAATTGCTATCACTCAGGCCTTCGCCATGACATGGATTAGATTGCCCCGATCAAATCCAAAATTCCCAAGCCTCATAACCCAACAATATCTGGTTCTCAGACGATATAGTCTGCCTCTCCAGAGAGAAGAGATCACTAGAACATCTTTGTAAGAAACAACCCACTTCTAACAACTGTGCAGCTCTCTCCACTCTTGCCTGTACTTATAAGAAAGCAGTCATCACTTGTAAAGCTAATAGCCCTAATGACAGAATCTGTAATACCTCCTCCAACAGCAGAGAACTCTCTGCCATCCTCACAGAGCTAAAGACTCCTATACCCCACCCCCCCTTGCTGCCACTCGCACTGACAAAACCTGGTGCACACAATTCAAGATGCCCAATTGAGTCACTCATTGCCAAAATCAATGCAAAAAAAAGCCCACCTCACCAGCAAGGATTCCCCACCGAGCTTGCCAACCCTGCCACTAAGTACTTGACCCTCAATTTCCCTACCTTTGCTTTCTCTCTAGTCATACATGAACAAGTCATTAACACCATTAAAACTTTGAAACTTTCCAACTGCAAAGGCGACCCCTGCCCAGCCCACATCGTTAAGCTCTGCACCTCAACATTGGCACTCATCATCTCAGAGTTTGTGAACATCTTGTTTATGACTAATGTGGTGCCCACCAACATTAAATCTGCTTGGAGAGCACCCCTGCAAAAAAAACTCCCTTGATCCACCAACTACAGACCCATTACCACTGTCCCCTTTCTGCTCAAAATCTTAGATCACCTTGCCTACAACTAAGTCCAACATTGCCAATAGGCAATTGGGCTTCCGTCCGAAGTACAGCACGGAAACTGCCCTGCTGGACCTTAAAATCCAAATGGACGCCATCCGTTACTCGGGCAACCTTGCTATCGTATTGCTCCTAGACCTCTCTGCTGCATTCAACATTGTCGTTAATGACATCCTCTGCTTCTACCTTATCCAGCACTTCCACTTCGGCCCTGATGCTTGTGCCTGGATCAAATCCTTCTTGAGTAACCACACCACACTGTGTTCATCAGTGAATCCTCTGCTGACCCACTACCTGCCCCTTTGGGAGTTCCTCAAGGATCTTGCCTCTCTCTTACACTCTATAACACATATACTAAACCCCTCTTTGACTTACTGGACGCTAGGAAGATCATTTATACAAACTTCACTGACAACACCCAAATTCTAATTCTCATCTCTGACAACCTCACCAGACACACTGCCACCATCAATGCTGTCTATAGCGCTATCCAAAAATGGAAGGCCAACCACAACCTCTGCCTAAATGATGAAAACACAGAGCTCCTCATTATTGGCTCACCCCACTGACTCAAACACCTTGATCCCTCCTTCTCCTCTATCTGCAGCGACAGATCCAACATACCTATCCTCAGAAACATAAACACACTAGGATTCCATGTTGAAGCTGACCTAGCCATGACAAGATAGATTAATTTTCTTGCCTCCTCGACTGCCTACACTGGTAGAATAATTTCTCTTAGCATGCAATTCCTTTCTCCAAACAATTGCCTCACCTTGGCCTGCGCTGTTTTCAAATTGGACTGTTGCAACGCTCTTTTCATGGGCACTACATCAATTAACCTCCCTAAACTCCAGCTTCTCCAGAATAAAGCACTTTGTGCCATCCTTGGCCTAAAACGCTCTGACAATATCTCAGCTATCAGACAGGAATCACACTAGCCCCCGATCAAAGCACGTGTTGCCTTCAAAACTGTGACCATCACTTATAAGTGCATCTATTTCGAAGCCCCTTCTTACCTAAACAGCTGCATCACCAAACTTGTCCCAGCACATGCATTTAGATCAAGTGTCAGCACATTCCTGACAACCCCACGCTTTAGGTGTAGAAGAGCTGGTGGTGTCAGCTTCTGTGTCACAGCTCCTATGCTCTGGAACTCCCTGCCCGCCAACATCCGCAATGAACAGTCATTCACTACTTTCAAGCAACTCGTTAAGAGCTGGCTCTTAGATACATTCGATTAACTGTTACAGTACTCACTTCCTTGCTCTACCTGTTATTATTGTCATGTATTCTTTCTGCTCTTGTACACAACGCTGTGATACCCTTGGGTTTGGCCGTTACAAAAATGTTTTTAACAAATGGTGGATTGATACCGCTGGGGCATCTCTTTTGCCATCTTCCCATCTCTAACAGTGGCCAAGGCTCTACCAATCTTCATGCCTCTTCTAAAGGTTGGTCCCTCTGGGACTGCGTGGCCTCTGCTTCGCTTTACCCAAACCAATCTGTTTCCAGTCTCTATGGCTCCTGTCACTTCTTCCCTTTTCAGGAATTGTCTGTTATCATTCCCCAGCTTACTGGCGTTTTGCAAAGAAAAACTGAAAAACCAGTTACTCATCACCAACCCTGGAAGGCAGATTTCACGCTCCTATACCAGCATTAGTTCTTGGGACTGACTATTTTTCTGTGACCGTAATGTCTTGCTACATAAACTCACTCCAATAAGCTGCATAAGAATGAATGAAAAATGTGGAATATTCATTAACCCTCTCCAATGTATTTGAAACTGTTCATGCATGTGTAAAAGAAATGAGACTAGCATGCTTCGGGAGACTAGCATGCTTCAGGAGACTAGCATGCTTCAGGACATCTATAGGTACCTCTTGGCTTTTGAATCCATCCTCCCTGCCGTCTAAAGTCCACGTTAGACCGGGGCACTAATGGCACTAATGGCATTTTTTTCTGTTTTGAAACGCTGCTGCGTTTTGAAACAGAAAAAAAAAAAGTTGCAAAAAAATGGCTGCCGGGAAAGGGAAAACATAGTCCGTTTTCCCTGTCCATGGCGGCCATCGGGAGCGGACGCGCTGGGTACAGAAGTTTTTCCAGCGCGTTCGCTCCAAGAAACGAAGAAAAAAGAAGGTAAGTGGGGTTGGGAGGGTGGGGAGGGGATAGTTTGCGGAGGAGGGGTGTGGAGGAAAAAAAAAACGTACCTGAGTCCCCGGCGGGGGACGAAGGCAGCCTCCAGCCATGGGGAGGCTCGGAGCGGGGATTGCCCCGTTTCGAGCCTCCTCATTGGCTAAGGGTCTGCCACGCCCCTCGCCGGGAACAGAGTACCCGGCACGCACGGCGTACATGGGAATACATGTGGTGCTCCGAAAAGAGCCAATCCACATGCTATATTCCCGGTGCAAAGCGCGTGCCAGGTACTAATGACAGATATAGGCTACATAAAGCCAACCCACAATTTGGTCCACTGCACTGCCACAACCACAATGCATACAGCATCATTATCATTACACAGCATTACGCTGTCATCAAGGGGCCCATTCCCATAGGCTGGAACCAATCAGAAGTGAGCATGCATCTGACCACTCATGAGAACCCTATCTCACTATTTACACTGCATTCAAGGATGGCGGCTGGCATCGAAAGATTGCTGTGACCACCAATCTTTATGCAGAGGCCCTGCTATCCTTTCAGGTAAGTGCATGAACAGTATCACCTTCTCATCTGCCCTGCCGGGCCATCTCTATCGCGCATTTCCCTCATACTGCAGGAATTGTGCCAAAAGGCCTTTTTATTTAATGTTTTCTCGTCAGATTATTGACTACAGCGTTAACACAGGTATCAGCCTGCCTCTATAATGCCCCCACAGCCTGCCCAATGCTCATGCCTGTCGCTGCCTCTTACTTATCGCACCAACGCTTCTCAAGGTACTCAACCGCTATGCATGACATTTGTCATGTACGAGAAATAAGCATGCTGTTTATTTTTACCGCTACATGCTCCCCATAACTCACCACTCACGAATCACGGCCCGGGCAACCCCCACCGCCTCTCTCCCATGTGGTGGCCCCGCACGTTGGCCCTACCAGCCCTCACCTTTGCCTAGGCATGCACGGTATACTCACTGTTTCCTAAATACTTACATAGACATTGCAGGATCCACTGCAACATGTGCTACACCAACCCCGACCGCTCCTTGGAATCACCCACGGCAACTCCTGACCATGCTGTCTGAGCACCTATGTCCTGACTCTCTGCCACAGGCGCACCTGTTGCCCTCCCAACACACGCTCATACAGCACCACATCTTACCTCAACAGCTCCCTGGCGCACCCCAATTGAATATTCGCCACGCAGTGAACAGCATCTATGCTTGACAGCCCGGTACTTACTGGCCTAACACCTACATTAGTTATCTGTACTTTTCCTCCACAGATTAACCATCCAGAGCCCCACAATGAGCTCACCATCACCTTATATCTATGTGCTCACCACACACGGTAAGGGAATATACCCACACCACACTCAACCCCATTGGTCCAACCAGGCCAGGTCCTCATTCACCACTTTCCTAACATAACCTCTTATCTTCCTTCCTCCTTTCCCTTGGTGCTACCCTTTATTTGACTTTTGCATTTTTGGTCCCACTGCTATAACTATGTATTCAATCATGCCAACATCCATTATACTGTAACTGTAACAAGTTGCAATTTCATGCGTTGTCTCGTCCATCTCATCTGATGTACATGTTTTTCACTTATTGTCACCACAATCGCAACCCCCAATGCAATGCAATAAACATGCCTAAACATGGTGACATGGATGACAAGCAGGAGGGCTGCAGGTGTATGTGGGTGGGTGGCCGCATGACAAAACGGTGTACCTATATTCAATCAATTACACTGTATCACCTAACCTCACACCCTGAACACTTCACCTCCATCCAGATCAGATCGGTTCCCCCCAATCAGGTGTTTGCTCATTACTAGAAATGTACACTTTACCTTGTATTACCACTAAAGCTTTGGAAAATAACCATTTTGGGTCAAAACACATGTCGGCTGAAGTGTGTTAATAAATCACCCTAAAAATGATGTGAAAGATTTCTCATTTATTCTTAAGAGTCCAATCTAAATTACACAGTCAACAATAAGATCTCTCAGCCAGCGCCAGGGTGACTTGGTTCTTACCCAAATCCACGCAAGAGCGCCGTCTGTTAAGAACCCCTCCCCGGCAGCAGGATCTACTAACTTATTACAATGATAAGCGCATTGGTCTGCACAATCTAGTGCTCTACCTAACTCGTACTAATAAAATCCAACATATTGCGCCCCCCTGCAAAACACTTTCTGATTTTATAAGACCGCTTGTTTCCTTTTTTAGATTATTTACATCTGTACCCCCATCTTGTGTGCTAAATTTCATGTGTTTGTTGTTCAGAAGGGCTTACCATGAGATCTCGAGCTCTAGTGTGAAATGATCACTCTTGTATCTCTGGGAAATTTCAAACTTAGAAATATACCTATAGAAGAAAGACTCCACCAAAACATAATCTATGACTGAGTGGTTAACTCCTCTCATGCAAGTTCTTTTAGATGGAACATCACTCACATCCCTGCCATTTAATTCAACCAACTAATACTCCCTCGTGAAACTATATAGACTGCGACCCGAGTATCATACTTGGTGTTCGACTCTGTTTTTCTTGGTATTACACATATTTCCTCTAATTATAATTTTTCTGAATCCTCGCCGACATCAGGGCTTAATTTAACATTGAAATCGCCCACTGTGATTATCCCTGCCTTGCGCTCCTTCCACTGGCAGGAACCTATTGCATATTTTAACTCGGCCAAAAATGAACTCCCTGACTTCGGGGGATTATAAACATTCACCCGTAGCATTTGCCTTCCAGAATCTTTAATGCCAGGTGGTTTGCTGGCTTGTATGGGATTACCTCTACCTTCAAACGAACATGATCTCCTGTCAGATGGGCTAAACCGCCCTTTCTACGCACCCTCTTGCTTTCCGAAGCCCGAACCGAGTATGTAGAATAGCTCGGAACACATTTTTCATCCTTAAGCCATGTTTCCTCAACATTAAAGGAATGGTTTGCCCAAACATTTCTATTTCAAAAATAGATAGGCAACATAAAAAAAAACGATTGGCGTTTTTTTTTTTCAAGTCCCTATGTAAACTTTTGAGCAATTCAAGCTCAAAAATTGAAAAAGCAATCACATGGGCGCATCCATTTTGTGAAATAGCTGCCCGCCTGTGCTGGCTTTTGCGGCACTAATGAAGGAAAAGCCAGTCAGCTGTAGTAAACAAAAGGTACCACTGGGTGGCTTTTCCTTCATTGGTGCCGGGACTCGGAGGACGCGGACCGGAGACTACAGGCAGAAAAGCTGCAGCTGCATCTCGGTAAGTGCTATTTATTTATTTTTTAAAATAAGCACTAGCTGCGTTTTTTTTTCTAAGTTTTCCGGGCTGTAGGAGCCCGGGAAACTTAGAAATAAAACCGCAGCTTTAAAAACATTGTATTTATGTTTGCGGTCGCTTTTGAAGCGCAGCGTTTTCAAACACAACCGCGTTGTGTTTCTGCCTAAATCTGCTTTCCCATTTGGGGCTTTAGGGCTCCCCACGGGGAACCCTAGAGCCCCAAATGGGAAAGCAGATTTAGGCAGAAACACTGCAGCATTTAGCATTGCGGAAAACAACCGCGTAGTGTTTCTGCCTAAATCTGCTTTCCCATTTCACCCTAGAGCCCCAAATGGGAGAGCAGATTTAGGCAGAAACACTGCAGCATTTAGCATTTCCCATTTGGGGCTCTCGGGCCCCCCGTGGGGAACCCGAGAGCCCCAAATGGGAAATCAGATTTAGGCAGAAACACTGCGGCATGTAAACACAACCACGTTGTGTTTCTGCCTGCCTTGGCTTTCACTTTGGGTCTCCGGTGCTCCCATGGGAGCACCGGAGACCCAAAGTGATAGCCACGGCAGGCAGAAACACAACGCGGTTGTGTTTGAAAACGCTGCGGTTTTTCTTTCTGAGTTTCTCAGGCTCCTCCGAGGCGGAGGAGCCTGAGAAACTTAGAAAGAAAAACCGCAGCGTTTTCAAACACAATAACGTTGTATTTATGTTTGCAGTCGCTTCAAAAGCTACCGCAAACATAAATACAACGTTTTTAAAGCTGCAGTTTTATTTCTAAGTTTTCCAGGCTCCCCCAGCTAGTGTTTATTTTTATTTTAAAAAATAGCACTTACCGAGATGCAGCTGCAGCTTTTCTACCTGTAGTCTCTGGTCCCCGTCCTCCGCGTACAGCACCAATGAACTGTGGTACCCAGTGGTAGCTTTTGTTTACTACAGCTGGCTGGCTTTTCCTTCATTAGTGCCGCAAAAGCCAAAGCTAGCACAGCGGCGGGCATCCATTTCACAAAATGGATGCCCCCATGTGCTATCTTTGAGCTTGAATTGCTCAAAATTTTACATAGGGACTTTGAAAAAAAAAAACACCAATCGTTTATTTTTTATGTTGCTTATCTATTTTTGAAATAAAAATGTTTGGGCGAACCATTCCTTTAATTATATCAAACAATCTCAGGGACCTCTGCCAGTCTGCATTCCACACCTTATATGTGAAGATCGCTATGATCCAATATACAATTTTCAGGTGAAAATGTCACAAAATATACAAGTGAGGGGTACATGAGTTTTACCTTGCTTTAATGCTTCACCTTTGACTTTGTGACCACGAAAATGTGCCCCATTGAGAAGCTATGCTATGCCACAGTTGTACACCTCCGTATGAAGGCAAGGTGGCATCCTATCACTTCCCTTAGCCGTGGACCTAGTCACATCATGGAGCTCAATACGCACAGATCACCTAGATAAGGTCATTAATTGGGCTAAGAACGTGGGCTAAGATAAATGGGGTGATTCTGCTGAGTTTGTGACATGAAACAATGTGTTGGGCACAAACACAAAGGTGGGGCATGGGCTGTAAACTAAGGCCTTTTCTGCCTACGCAGTAATATGGTACTCAAGCTTTGTAGGGTGATAACACCGATATGTACATGATGTACGACAGAAACCATTAGCACAGTAAAACAAAGTTGATTGAATCAGCATGCTATCAAGAAACATTATCCTCAAAATGTGTTTCATTATTTGCAGGAGGTGCGCACATCTGGACAAAAGCATGGTTAAAGAGCCTTCACTAAACTGGGAGGTGCCTCATCATCAGTCCAGAGAAAGTGCTTGAGATTGTTGTGAGTGAAATTCTGCACAGCATTTGCAGAGCATGTGCATTCGGGGGAACAGAACATCATCATGCCTTCAGATGGAGACATTGCACACCTGGACACTGAGGAGCAGGATGATGGTGAGGAGTTCATACCACCATGAGGCATATGTGTGAATGGAAGGAAAGGATGCATCGTTTAGCAGGAACCTATTGACAAAGACCTCTAAGTACCTTTGTAGTCACCTTTCAACAATCTAATGTAAATCGCTGAAATCACATCTATGACATCACCAAAGTGAGTACTGGATCCTGATATTGAACAAACACTCCAGTGCCCTACCCCCAACCCTTCCCAAGGCCTGTGCCTTCCCACCACTGTCAACCCCAATACCTGTGCCCTCTCACCTTCTCCCACCCCCAATCAAACTCTACCAGGTTACTTCTTGAAGCACTTCCCTGCCTGGATGGAGACTTTGGTGCACACCTGGCAGTGTGTTGAGATCTCTGTCAGCGGCTACTGGCAAAGGAACGCTCCATTCATGTAGCCAATGCAGAATTGATGTCCACAGATGTGCTGTGACAGGAGAACACACTGCCTTGTTTCCTGATTTGAAGATGAGCCTCAGCCTGCTCTCACACCCTCTAGCCAACGACAGTAATGAAAGATGTGCCATCTATGTCATGTCTTCACTTGCGACCAAGTTCCCTTGCCATTCTGAAAGATGACTCTTGCACAGCATCACACAGTGCTTGCATGTGCTGAAATTCTTTCTTGCTGCCGCACCATCCTTGTGGACCTTTACAGGGTACCATACAGCACGTAATCTGGCGGGTGGATGCAGGAGGGGATGGCATCTATGAACCACATTCCATATCCTGGCTCCACCACATCAGCAGTGTCTTCATCATCAGTGGCAATGTCGGGTTCCAGATGGGGCTGCCACTATAAAGCCACAGCAACAGAAGAGCAGAGAGAAGTGTATACATGAGGCACATGAATTGGAACAGGGGAGGCTGCAGGAAAGATACCCACTGCACCCACCAGAGTGGTGGCAATGTTGGTGGCTTGTGCGGGCTGACATGCAGTGGTGGAGGCAGTGGTGGAGACAGGCCCTTCAGCACTTGTGCCTGTGCCCTAAATGCCAGTGGTTATGGCCAGGTTCCTTTAGAAGTTGTACCTGTGGTATAACTGGTAGTGGTGGTGGTGGCAGGCTCTGATGCTGGTGTGGCAGTGGGAGCAATGCTGGATATAGGGTCACTATGCCTGTACTTTTACAAGCTCTTGATTTACAGCTGGTTGGCTGAACTTTTATCTGCAGCGGCTGGGGATGTTATGCTTTTGGCGGTGGTTTCTTGACTGGGGTTAAGACCTCGGACTGTGAAGGTGTGGCTGCACTGCCACACCTTCATCTGGCATCATTTTCTTGTGTGCTTTGGCAGCCTGTTGTGTGAGGAAGAAGACATATTCAGTTGCAATGTTGACAATCTGTTTATGTCCATTACAACCATGCACTCTGGAGGCTGCACGGGATGGCATGTCTTTGTTTGCATGGACTGGCCATGGCACATAGTCGGGAAAGACTAGATGACACAAGTGAGCATTGTGTCAGACACTTGCCTTTGTTGGGGTTGCAAGCAATTTCGTTGGGAGTGTCTTGTCATTCCCAAGCATGGAGTGCTTGCTGGATACAGGATGCACACACTCTCCTAACAATGCATAGTTAATTCAGGATGAAACAAAAGGGGCCATTTCCGTTCAGGTTTACAGACTGCTTGGATTGTACTTAGTAATTATAGATGCTGATGTTTGAAAAAAACATTTGAGGTCTGTTACTTACAGCAGAGGTCCTGATTTGTAACTGACATCTGCATGGTTTTGGAACATATGTCCTGTTGAGAGCATGCTAGAAATTGCATGATGCCGAGTTCACATGAGTGGCAAGGCATGGGCTAGGAGGAGTATCAGCTCTCGCAATTGCATGGTGTAAAATTTACATAGTGGCATTGTGATATTCAATACACCACATTCATCTGGATGAAAGCTTTTTGCTACTATGTGCCCACGTTTTATATTGGGGGTGGGGGGCATTCTGCTTGAGTCCCACTGCCAAACGGAGCTCCTCATTATGAGTTTGGCAGTATTCCTGCAGTATTTCACAGTAATACCAGTGCACTTGGTTGCCATGACCTCAACTGGCTGTGCTGGATTTTCTGCCCAGATAGGAGTGGTGGCATGACAATATTTGTCCCCTTTTCTGTAGTCCATAGAACTGCATTTGGGGTGGGCAGAATCACTCTGGGCTGTAATTTAGCCCCCAGCCCCTGCATATTTTTGGTCTTAAAGTCGGGGCTCTACATCCAGCACCCTACTGGAGGTTAATCCTCCACTTCAAAGTCAAACTCAGGTTTTGACAGTACTGTAAAAATGGCAGAAATAACAGTACTGTCAAAGAAATAGCAGCAACGGGTGTGCTGCCATTGTTTTCTGCACCACCATTCTGAGAAAGACCACCTATTTATCCGCTTTGCGATCAGTAGCCTTGCACCCCCTCTTTACTCTGAATACACATTCGACACACTTCTCTACTCCCCACCCTCCCCATCCCTCTCTATCTCCAAATGACCTGACTCACCCATCTCTATTCCCACCATACTCTACCCAGACCACTCTAAACCTTCCACCACTATCAACCCCCTATATCACTCCTTTTTATCATACCCTTCTCACCCTGACCCCCACCTTACCCTACTGTAGTCACATGCACTCCCACACCTCACCCCACTCTATTCCAGCCCACTTCACCACACCCGCTACTCCACCCCCCTCTACCTCTACCTCCAACTTCACTACCACACTCCTGCCACCCACCTTAGCATATCCACCCTACAAACAACCCTGCCTATCCTCACCAAGCCACCCTCTCTAGGTCACATCTGCCTATCCCCACCGACACACCCACCCAAGCTCACCTGCCTACCCCGCCCATTCGTTTCTATGTGATAATGCTGCCTGGGAAAAAGTCATCTTGCAGGTGACTTTTTTTCCTGCACCCCTAAAAGCCTTTCCCCACATATTCTAGGAAAGGTATAGTGTACTATTATATACTCCAGCCGTAGAACATTTGGGGAAAGTGCTTGATTTTCTTTGGAGTGCAAATTTGGGGAAATGTCGCCACCTGGTGACCATTTCCCAGGCAACTTTATCAGTGGATAACACTCATTCTAGCACATGTATTACCATCATGTTCCCCCTGCCTACTGCTTCCAAACTTAGCTCATCCCTTCTCCCTTAGCATCCCTAGCCCCATCACCGTTACTTACTGTTAAAAAGCACCATACTTACCCTAAAGGTTGCACCATCTCTGCAAATTAGTGTTTGCTTGCATGTAATATTCGTAATACACATGGCAAAAAGACTTCTGTGTATACAGCCGTGAAGAAATGCGTTTTGGCTCCAACCCTAACGTACACACATGTTTGGAATTACTGGGTAAGTAGAGACAAAGCATTTACCTCATTCTTACCTATCAATGTAAAATCAAAAGACAAAAATTGGCTTTGTCAATGCTTGTTTGAATATATTATTGTGCATCACAGCTTTATGGCACCGTGGACCTGCTTACAGGCCCTTTCTAGACACTGTTTTTTTTATTGTGGCTTGTACAATAGCACTCATTGGAACTTTGCCAGATTGGTAGGTGCATGTTGAGTTGCATTGCCCTAAAATCCTTCTTTCTAGGGAGATTCGCAGACTGCGACCAAGAACGCAGTCCTAGATTCATCAAGCGTTTTAAGGCCTGACAGTTTCTGATTGGGCGTCATCAACACAGTTTTTCAAGCGACAACATGATCCCCAGCCTCAAATAGATGCCCAGTCTCGTTGGAGACAGCGATCAAGTCTGCGGTTCAGAACTGACTCAGTGCCGGCCAGAGCACACTTTCCTGTATGGACTCTTTGTCTGTCCAGAAAGGCTAATAACTAGTACGAGTCTGATCCCTATTAAGCGGGATGCATGAGCAAGTTCAAACAGTAGGACAGGTTAGTCCAAGGTATCAAGTGCTACTGATATGCCTTAAAGAATGTGTAATGCCGAGCCACCCTAATCACTGCTCTTATCAAATCATCCCAAATAGGTAATAACGTGTTCTCTGATCCATGCCTTTGCCTAAAACATGGCCTTTGTATACCCATGAGCTGATTAGGTGGGGGGATAGCTCAGGGGCAATGCGTTTGTCTTGGAAACAAGACAACAAGTGTAACACAGGTTCAAATCCTGATCCCGCGCTTAGAAGCCAATCTCTGGTATTAAGCAGTGTTATAAAAGAGCAATGATTGTCTTCCAGAATGTTTATATCCCACGCCCTGTCTGATAAATACAAGACTTGCTACTGATCTGTGTTTCCTGCGTGAGTTCTGTCATCCAGAAAGTGTATTTGGAGTAGTCTGGTTGAATGTCAATGCATGTTTAAAGCCCTACACCCCTGTCACTTTAAGTGTGGCCTTTAGTTGTATGTTTGAGTTGGGAGAAATGGCCAGAAAGGCCGTTCAGACTACATGAGCTCTTCTCAGTGCTCATAAAAGCATCTATGGATGCATGCTCTATGTCCAAAGGGCAGTTACAAAAGGCTGAACCCGCAGATGTATTCTTTATTTATTTCTTATGCTTGGAAAAGTCAGCAGGCATAGGGGCGCGACACAGACACAAAAGGACAAACAGAAGAAACAGGACAGGATCACTGATCAGTCGAGTGGGGTTTTCTTAAATAACAAGGTTTTTAGTGATTTTCTGAAAGTCCAAGGATTGTGGTCTAGGGTCATAGTTGCGGGGAGTAAATTCCAGAATTTCGCTGCTTTGACCTGGAATGATCTGCCTAGGCCCATCTCCCATTTGAACCTGGGACAAGCAATCTGTATTTTGCTAGATGAACGTAATTCTCTGGCCAGGCAATACAGTGAGACCAGCATCTTCAGGTAAGAGGGGGCCTCTCCATACACACATTTGTGAATAAAAGTACCCACTTTGAAGTTAATGCGGTCATGGATGGGTGGCCAATGTAGCTCCCTTCTGTGAGTTGAAATGTGCTCTCGCCTGGTAAGGTTATTAACAGTGTGCACAGCACTGTTTGCAGCACAGCACTTGACATTTCCTGAGATTTTTGGATGAGGCTCCTAACAGTAAGACATTACAGAAGTCCAGTCTTGTGAGAACCGTGGCTCGGGCAATGGTTGCAGTGTTGTGTCTGGAAATTAAAGGAGAGTTCCGGGACTTTTTTTTTATTGTCCCTGCGGTTCGGCCATGTGTTTTTAAGCATAACTCGGTAGATCGTAGAAAACTTTCCTATGGACCTTACCCGACTTTTCGTCCATTAACGCACTCGAAATCAGCCGCCATTTTCTGATAATCCTATCATTTCCCCCCATCGCCCTGGCTCACCTGCTTTTGCGGCACTAAATCAAATCCCCCGCCCCTGAAACAGACTTTATCAAAACATTCATATTCCCCGCCTCTATCCGTGACGTGACTGTGCTGCGTAGGCAAACGCGCCCAGGCGTCTTCTACGCGACTCCACACAGAACCCGGAAACCAACACAGATCAGCTCACAACACAGCGCGCCACAATTCGCAATATGAAACTGTACTTTTAAATCAAACCGCAAGATTGTAAATTTGGTAAAGTACATTTATTTGACATCAAATGTTTAGAGAATATTCAGCGATTTTCATTTTTATTTGCTCACGTTCCAAAAAGTTCGTTTTGAGGCACGCGATGTTCCTTTGCTGTACACAGGGTCTTAGATCATCTCACAATACAGCGCCACAATTCGGAATATGAAACTGTGGTTTAAAAGCAAACTGCAAGATTGTACATTTGGCAAAGTACATTTATTGGACATCAAATGTTTAGAGAATATTCAACGATTTTCATTTTTCTTTGCTCTCGATCCAAAATAGTTCGTCTTGAGGCAAGCGATGTTCGTGTGCAGTACACAGGGTGTTGGTTTACGATAAAATAAGCTCTTCGGTCGCACTGATAATCGCATGGCTGTTCCAACAACGAGGCACTAGGCCACCACAACGGTCTGTATGTTGCATCTAGCCGTTAGTACCGCGTAAGGGCATACTTGTACTTGGCGATCGTCCCATAAAATGGTCAGGGTGGTAACGTTGTTCACGCGGAAAAGCAACTGGCGGTTATAGAAGCCATCCGCCGGTGTCTGGTACTCGTGACACAGACAATAATGGGTGAAGTACCTGTTTGAAAAACATAAAAAATGAAATTAGTCTCACCATCAGATCTTTATTAAAATTATTCATTTTATATATTCGGTCGGTAAATTATTTCATAGCTAGGACAGTGCAACTGGGTATTATACGTCAAGGGGGGGCTGTAGGATACTGAGACAGTCCCCCAGTGCAGGGGTTGACAGGGAGTGCAGGTGGAGAGTGGAAGGGCCCAGGACCGAGATCGCAGACAGTGGACCAGTTGTAGCAGGGGAGAGGGAGAGAGAAAGCAGAAGCAAAGAGGAAGGTTTTGAGGTGCTTCCGTAAAAGGAGACGGTTCTCCCCAAGATAGTGCGCGGTACAAAACAATAAGCCACATAGAACGAACAAGTCCAACTTAACCCGTCTTTAAAGCTACTGTATAGTAATTAAATTGCGGTATAAACTCATCTAAAGAGTTACTTACATTATATTTGCATTTTCCATTGTGTCTGTGCGTAGGGCAGCCCCGAAATACCACTCCTTCTATGCAGACGTTATTTCTTCTAATGAACGAACATGAAATGGCTTTCGTTTCTGAAATTATATTCATTATCGTTTCTTACGTGGTCCCGGCCTGTCAAGGTCAAATAACAATAGAACCTTATACTGAGTCGTGGGCCATTCTGGCACCCTAGAAAAAATCAAAGCAGCTGACCTTCACTTTGAACGAGCACACATTCCTAGTTAGCTACATTCAGTGTAAGGCCGTCTCACAGGACTTGAAATTTACACTCCATCTTTGCATTTTGTCTGCGTGCTTTGCAGCCCCACAGAACCATAAATACGGAGACATTCTATATTTTTTGAAAAATGATTTATATTACTGTTTGGTTTAATTTAATGCGCAAATGAACAAGGGTGGAGAGACACATTGCATGTACACTGAGCAATCACTTTTATTTACACAATACATAGCTACACATATTCAATGGGCCTGCGACATGAGGAGACTCCAGAGCAAAGTCACAGGTGACACCCGGGTGGTTCGCACTACTGCACGGTGAAGGGAGGGGCAAGGGTGGAGAGACACATTGCATGTACACTGAGCAATCACTTTTATTTACACAATACATAGCTACACATATTCAATGGGCCTGCGACATGAGGAGACTCCAGAGCAAAGTCACAGGTGACACCCGGGTGGTTCGCACTACTGCACGGTGAAGGGAGGGGCAAGGGTGGAGAGACACATTGCATGTACACTGAGCAATCACTTTTATTTACACAATACATAGCTACACATATTCAATGGGCCTGCGACATGAGGAGACTCGAGAGAACAGACAATCAAATTACAATCATTTAAACCGTGATGTGTATTTCTCAATGAGTTCTTCTTTAGGTGGACATGGAACAGAGGCAATGTTGGGTGGCAATGCAGTTGTCCCCTGCACAGGTTCGTTCACAACTCCATTTATGTGCCTATCTAGGACGTCAACAATAAGTTTCTCAATAAACTCATATTGCATATCCTCAAACACTGGTTTGATCACCCATTGTTTACTTCTTTTAGTGAAGGCCTTATTGTAGCGAAGCGTCCCTAAAGTTCCGGTCGTCCTACTTTGTTGACGGCCAACATTATGGTTATGTGCCAAGACCGCTAAAAGAGTCCGATTTATCATGCCCTCCATGCCAAAATGCAATCGTTTTGGCCTGTACTTTAGGCACATATTGTGGAACACCTCCAAATCTCCTGTGTGGCAGAATTCCGTGAGTCCCCTCAAAGCTTTTGTTATAGTTTTATCAAATACAATCTTTTCAATGGCTTTGTGAGTGGGTGATGAAGGAATCAACCACTTCTTCTTCCGTGGCTCCTCTGTGGACAAATGGCCATGTTCACAATTGTGGAAATGTTGGTTCGTGTTCCATCGGTGAACGTTTGTACAGTGTGGCATTACTGACCGCCATTTTTCCAGTAGAATTTCCAACGACCCTCCACATGTTTTTGAGCTCCACCAAAGATGGTTGCTGATTGACTTGGACCACTGTGAAATACCTTGCAATTCTTTTTTTTTACCTGCAGCCGACAATTTTTTATTGATTGATTTTGCAAGATGCCAAACGTCAAATTGGTGATTTATATTTTTGTACTGTTCTCTCATTGTCTTGGCAATTGAAACGTGTCTGTCCGTGGCTATCAGGTCGATCACCATTCCCCGCGATTGTAGTTCTTGCAATGATGCTACAAAGCCAACTTTCTCCATGGCCACTGAGGATGTACTTTGTGACACCTGCACGACCACCGAACTCACAATTTTCTTACTTTCCATGTCCTGAAAGTGGTAGGTGCAGTACTTGGCTGAAAATCCTGGGCTGTCGCACTGTCCATCACCGGCTAGCCTGAACCGTTTGCCCGCGAATGTACTATCAATAGACATTTTTTCCATTCTCCAAGCTTCGCTAATGGCTGGAAATAGATAATCGGTTTGGTATTTGTAGAACTGAGTTTTCGCAATGAAATGGATTCCCACAAACTGAAAGAAAGACTCTAATTTTTTAAAACCTGAACCACTAAAAAGTGCAGCCGCTGCACAAAGTAGATTGCCTGCTGGCAGTTGTCCCAGCATAGGTTGTGCAGACCATGTGAAAGGATGATATTTTGTACAGGTGGCATGTATTTTAAGGTTAGTGCCTCGAATTGCACGAGTCACATTAATCAATGGCTCCCCACATACTTCCCCACCAACCGAATGCCCACATTTCATCCGAATAATAAGATCAATCAAACAACTATCGAATACAATGAATTTGGCCTCTTTCCTTATACTGTCACTCTGCATCCCAGCTGGTTCGGCCTGTAACGTTGAGGACATGTCACTCACATGAAAGGTAGAATCTCTGATATCGTCTTCCGCTATGTTCAGTGATATTGATGGTGTTTCATTGTCGTCCACTTCATTCTCTTCCATTGCAACATCTGTTCCTTCTCCGGCGATGGGTGAATAAAACAATTTCTTCAACTTTCTCGCGGTCTTAGTTTTTGCGGGTGTGGATTCTGTGAATTGATCTCCGACTGCATCCGAACTACCAGGAGGACATTCACTATCAATGGCTGGTGGTGGTATAGCTCCGTTGTCAATCACTTCATATTCTTCCCATTGGCACGATGCATCTCCAGTCTCAAGTCCCTGCCAAAAGGTTTGACAAGCAACATCTCTCGTTCGCTTCACTGTCTGTGTAGATCTAGTTCGTACACCCACTCGCAACTAGAGGACAGATTGGAAAAGGGATGTTCAGTTTAAACACAACTTACAGTATTGAACTATTAACAGTGAAAAACAACATAATATAGTGACCAGGACACTAACCTTCTTTTGCTTTCTTTTCTTTGAAACTTTCTTGCCTCGAACTTCAACATCATGACGCTGTTGCTCCGACTCGTGTGTGCATGTCTCCACTTCCTCTTGCGCTGCAACGACTATGTTTTCCTGATAAGCACATCCATCACGCACTGACGCTCCATCGACTCCCTGAAACATAGAACTTTCATTAGTATGTATAATAATATCGAAAACACAAAATGTACTTGGGGACCAATACCCACGTACATCTCAATAGCAAAACACGAATGAACGCTTTGTGTAGAACATTCAAACGACAATTATTCACGCATTGTTGATCTAGTTAGATGGAACTGTCAAGATCCATACCTCGGGCTCCTCATAGACTTCCATTGATGATATTATTGAAGATGATGCTTCAGTGACTCCCTGAAACACAGTAATTGCATTAGTATGGTTTTCTATTTTGATAAAAAGAACAGAAACTTTGTGCAGGCGTGAATGGCTCATCTAAATAGACCTGCACAAATGATCAGTTGTCTAAAATAAATAATGGATATGTAAATATGATTCTATTTGCTCGATCGTTGGAAGTGTCACCACCCAGAGATCTGCATCAACTACTAGGGGTGATGTTCTTGTAGAAGAAGCTCCGTCATCTCCCTGAAACATAGTACTTGCGTTAATAAAGAAGGAAGTATAGCGGATGTAATCACGTCATATGATCTCGCTTGATTGAACTGTCAGTATCCATACCTCGAAATGCATAAGAACATCAAGGGACGATGTAACTGCGGTGCACACTTCTGCAAGCTGTTGCGCCGACCCGTAACTGCACGCTCCCCCTTCTTCTTGGACTAATGCTCCATCGACTCCCTGAAACATAGGACTTTCATTAGTAATGAACACAATATTGAAAAAAGAAGACACATAGGAGGGCGACGACAGAAGGACATATCAATGGCTAAAAACGAAAGAAACATTGTGTGTAACAATCACGCTACAAGAATGCAAGATCTGATGATCTCCATCGATGGAACTGTCCTGAAACGTACCTCGAGCATCTGAGTGACATCAACGGTAGTCGTCAATACGTTGGACTCCTCAGCATCTCCCTGAAAGACAGTACTTGAATTATTTTGGATAACAATAATTATAACTGAAAACAAAGACTAGAGGACGAGTACAAGGGTGTACCATTAGGTAAAATAATTACACGATAAATTAAAACTATTGATTTACATGCCTAAAACAAGTCAGTGGCAGAATAGCCAAGTAAGATTACCCGATAGGCGCTTGAAGTGGCTGATGACTGCAATAACGACACGGATGGAGAATCTTCCGCCTTCATATTGAGTGGATACATAAATGGGGAAATTATTGTTAGCTAATGCTACACACTACCGCAAGGCCGAGAGCTAAATCCGTAAACTTGACTCACCAGTGGAGGGATGTGGACGAATAGAGTGGGAATAGCGGTTGAGAGCAATTTTCGCCTCGCTCGCGGTGTGTTCTTCTTTATTAGCAATGATGTGGAGTACATGTCAGAGGTAAAGTGCCTGCTGCAGATGAGGTATCGATCACCCCTCTTGTCCGCAAAGACTTCTAGGACTCTACTTTCAAGCTCAGAGGGTGGATATCCGCAATATCGGACCCATTCTCTTATCTGATCTATTGTCTTAGGGAAAACATGCATTATAGTACCTTCAGATTTATTATGGGTCTTCGAAGGGCAACCGCCAATGGAACAGGCAGGCATTGTGGAAAGTTCTGAAAAGTAAAGATCAACAATTCTCTATGAATATCAATGTGTTAAAAAATTAAATGACACATAAAAGGTTCAATGCAAGGTATGTTTTGGTTCTTGGAACTATACACGTTATTCACATGCGGATAAGTATTTGAATAACTTTAAAAAAATAGAAAAATAATTTGACTAAACTCAGAACATGTGACTAGTTCCTTGCATGTACTGTCTTGAACGAAAAGAAATTGGACGCAAAATGAGTATGGTACATGGCCTTACCTTGACGAGCAAACAGTTAGATGCAGGGATCAGAGTAGTTTCTTGTCGTAGAACAGGGAGCAGTTCACAGGTTGCAAACTGACGAGTTTCCTCGAAGTGGTCACGGAAGTTCACAGAGACGAAGAGCAGATAACCAGCACCTTCACGGGTTGACTAGCAAAGTGCAAAGAAGTTCTCATTAGAAATATGAAGTGGGTTATAAAGAATTCGAAACAGGGGTGTGTTTGTGAATGAATGACGTGTATATGTCGTGGCATTATGCGGTTTGCAGGGGGCCGTCCAGCGTGAGGGGGGATGCTTGGCAGGAGACACGGGGTCTGGCGGTAGACATGGGAACAACAACCCATGCTCTATAGACCACTTTGAAGTGTACATGGTCTTTGGCACCTCTTGGCCTTTATCGCTCCCTGACAGCTCCACTTGCCAGCACAAGTACCCCGGTGCGAACTGCCTTTGATAGGGCGGGGGGTGGATTGGGGCGGTGGTCGTGCAGACAAGACACAGGAAGACTCGTGAATGGAGACACACTTATGTGGATTGCAGGGGGCCGTCCAGCGTGAGGGGGGATGCTTGGCAGGAGACACGGGGTCTGGCGGTAGACATGGGAACAACAACCCATGCTCTATAGACCACTTTGAAGTGTACATGGTCTTTGGCACCTCTTGGCCTTTATCGCTCCCTGACAGCTCCACTTGCCAGCACAAGTACCCCGGTGCGAACTGCCTTTGATAGGGCGGGGGGTGGATTGGGGCGGTGGTCGTGCAGACAAGACACAGGAAGACTCATGAATGGAGACACACTTATGTGGATTGCAGGGGGCCGTCCAGCGTGAGGGGGGATGCTTGGCAGGAGACACGGGGTCTGGCGGTAGACATGGGAACAACAACCCATGCTCTATAGACCACTTTGAAGTGTACATGGTCTTTGGCACCTCTTGGCCTTTATCGCTCCCTGACAGCTCCACTTGCCAGCACAAGTACCCCGGTGCGAACTGCCTTTACACATTGTAAAGTTGCGGTTGCAGCACATCCAGGGAAAATCCGCGGTATTGTCCACTGTCGCTGGGGAAATGTTGTCTAATGGCAAGTACCGCACAGGCAGGTATTACTCTCCGAACGCGGTGTCCGAGCCTCCCGTGAAGCCACAAAGTGAAGCAACAATAGGCCACCAGCCTGTACCACCTGTGAAAATGAAAGATGCAAACTGTATTAAAATGACAACTTTCTTATCACTGTCGATTCATGTAAAAAATGTCATTCTGCTTTGAAAAAAATTCTATCTAGAAAATGCACAACATGGAACCAATTTACATGCATTCGAATGATGAGACGACCATGAAATAGTAGTGGCATCACTGACATCACAACCAGAGTATACTTACTCGTTACTCGGATTACGCGGACGAACAGTGCCGCAAAGTTCGTGCATAAGCACCATCATCATCCTCAACACGGTCCGTGAGAGGCAGGCTTCCCTGAACTCTGGCAGCTCGGTGATGCATTGCGGACTTGGCTCGCCTTCCGAAATGTAGGCCAAGCACCCGGAATTTTCACGGCAGCAGCAGTTCTCCTCCTCAGTTGGCATTAGCTCGCACCGATTGCACGTGCACCAGGTGGAGACGCCGTCCATGCGACATGGTCCAGGCTCTTCATCCGTTGACTGGTCCTCCTAACTGCCGTCCGAATCCCCATCGTTTTCGCGTGCTTGCCTTTCCAGTAGTTCTTCCTCGGTGTACTCGGGCTCGTACATATACGGCATTATTGTAGCCATTGTGTGGTAAAGAAAGTAAAATAATTTATAGCGGTGGTACTGGTATCTGTTCACACGGGCTACAATCAATGAAGGTAGCTGACCAGAGCACAGAAACGAGTCACAGAATACTCAAAGTAACACAGAGAGAGTAATGGAATCGAAAATCTGCTGCTGTGTGTTGTGAAACGGTGTGTTTATACTTATTGAGGAAAGAGGCGTCCTGCCATTTCCATGGCGACACGTCATTAGCTGAGGCGCAGCGATTGTTGACACGAAACGTGCTTTGGCGTTGGGAAATGGGCGGTACGCGTCTGCTGATGTCAGGCTCAGGGGCGGGGGATTTGATTTAGTGCCGCAAAAGCAGGTGAGCCAGGGCGATGGGGGGAAATGATAGGATTATCAGAAAATGGCGGCTGATTTCGAGTGCGTTAATGGACGAAAAGTCGGGTAAGGTCCATAGGAAAGTTTTCTACGATCTACCGAGTTATGCTTAAAAACACATGGCCGAACCGCAGGGACAATAAAAAAAAAGTCCCGGAACTCTCCTTTAATGAGCGTATGTTTTTTAGAAGGTGGAGGAAGTGGTTACAATTTTTTGTCAAGAGGTTGACATGAGCATCAGAATTAAGGGAGGCCTCTAGGCAGATGGCCACGGTTTTCACCTTGCTAAGGACAGGTTTGCCACTTATACCAATTTGAAAGCTGGAGTAGGCCGGGCTTGCTGCCTTTGAGCCAAAAATCAGTAAGTCAGTCTTGTTACAATTTAGGCAGAGCCAGTTGGATAACATCCAGTCATCGATATGGTGATAGACTGTAGACAGGGGTATGGAGTCGTCCCCTCTAGGACCAGCTGGGTATCGTCTGCATGGTTGGTAAAAAACGCCCTCATGTTGTTTAGAAGGGTTCAAAGAGGCTGGATGTACTGATTGAACAGAATATGCGACAGGCTAGCTCCCTGCAGTACTCCACAACAGATAGATTTGGTGGGTGAGCTTTTCTGGCCTCACTGAATGTGAGAATCACGGTCTGATAAGAAGAAGAGAAACCAGTTGATTGCGATGTCCGAGCATTGCCCAAGGTGGCGTAGAGTCTGTTTCAGGATGCTATGGTCCACCAGATCGAAGGTCACGAATAAATCCATCAAGGAATGAAGGCCTATTCTGCCATCCTCTAACATGTGGAGAATGTGTTCTTGAAGATCCACTATGGCAGTCTCTTTGCTGTAGTGTGGTCTAAAGCCAGACTGTTTGGGGTGTAAAATACTATTGGCTCCAATAAAGATTTGAAACTACTTATAGGCAGCATTGTCCAAGTCCTTGAGCAAGAAATTGCAATTAGTGATAGGTCTAAGGGTATTGGGATCCTTTGGATCAGGGTTGGGTTTTTTTGGTAGCAGGCTGACAGTGACAGTTTTTATGGATTTAGGCACTTTTCCTTCACAGAAGGAGGCATTAACAAACCTTGTGAGAAAAGGGACGAAGAGCACTGCATGTTCCAAGATGATTTTGGGTGCAATAGTATTTTCTGAACAGGCTGTAGGCTTCATGGAAGAAAGGATGTCTTCCATTTCACGGATGTTAATTTTAGAGAAGGAAAACAAAAGGTGTTTAGGTGTCTCGAGAACTATATGTGGGGGCCATTGAGAAGAGATTCCAGAACAGAAGGGTGCATTCCACAGGTGCCCCCACTGAAACCCACACCACTACATGGCCCCCTTTGCCCCCTCCACCTGCTCCCGCCCCCTCCTACACTTAGCCGAGGACATCTCTGGCCTCTGGCTGCTTCCTTCCTTCACTGCTTGCGGTTTAGCAACTACGTCCCCAAAAGCCCCAACTCACAGCAAGCTGCTTTTATTTGTGCAATATTTTGTGCCTCTGTCTGCCGGGGCCATTGCATCTAGACTGCAAATGGGATGAATGGCATCTGGTTTAGGCTGGATGACTGTCTTACAAACACCTCAATCCACATCTGTGCTTGGGCCCGTGAATGTGAAGCTTGGATGCCTATCCTGAGTGGATGGCAATCAGAATCTTGGAGGGCGCATAGTTGTGGATTAGAGATCAGGGCTAATCTCCAGCCACCATAAATTTATAACTACGGAGGACCTGGACATTTTAGTGATACCTAACTTGCTGGAAGATGCTGAAGAGATGAGAATTCCCTGAAGGTCATAAAAGCTGCCTGGAATAATGATCCTCCTGGCAGTGAAACGCTGTCTCTGTGGGTTATTTTTCGGCTTCCATCCAAAAGGAATTGCTGGAATTGCTGGAACCTCTGTTCCTGCAGCCACTGTTGCAGCCCTAGAGTCTCCCAAGCCCCTTGCTAATAATCAGACCTGAAGTGTAGTTCCCTGCATGAACCCAGTTGCCATTGTGCTGCTGCTCAAAAACCTAGCTGATCCTTCATGGGACATTTTGAGTTAGACCTCTGCAGCTGCTCCTCTTCATGGGAATGTCCTGTCTTCCAGCATGCCTTTTAAAAGTGGTGCAGCCAAGTATTCCCTGGACTGTACCAGGAGTGACCTTGCTTCCAAGCGTGTGTGCCATGCAAGGGACGCATTCAAATTCAACAGAGAAGAGGCTAATATGCTCTGGAATTGAGCACCATTACAACAGGAGATGCTGATCCTCCTTCATGGAGGACTTTGCTGCTGGTGCTCCATTGCTCAAAGTACATGGCTGATCCTGCTTTTGATACAGAGCCCCATAGTCAGGAGGGGCACAGCTCTCTCTTTACCACCGGGCCCAGACTTCTTGTGTTGCACATGGTACCTTGGGTGCCAAAGGGGCACCGTACATCTTTCACCATCACAGCACAGCTCATCAATGTGGTACTTGCTGTGGGGAAGGAGCACCACAACACTCTCTTGCTAATGGCCCATCCCCATTCTGTCTGACCCTGCCCAATAGCCACAGCACACAGGTGTCAAGCAGTTCTGAGTGCTGACGCGTACCCGAGCATGAAGGCTGTTTAACAGGGGACGCCACGTTGTCGCAGTCCAGATGAAGATAAAGGTGGTACCAAAAACCCACCCTACACCTGCCAACCGAATATGTAATTGATTGGAGGCTGGATGCAGGGTAGGTCTTCCTGCACCATGAAAAGGTGCCCCAGATTAACATGATGAAGGAACAGTGCAAAGTACTGTACTGGGGCACCACGAGGGAATAGCAGTTGTCAGCAAGATACTAGTCGAGGCAGAAAATGGGCTCAGAGCAGAAGGGGAAAATAAAAAGGTCAAAAGGAGATCAGGACAGAGGGCAAAAAGACCAGACAAAGGGCCAGGACAGAAGAGCACCACAGAGCGGGTGAATGGAGAGAAGAGAATCCCAAGGGAGCGTAAACAACAAGAAAATTGAGATGTGTCCAGCTAGGTGTTTCCTGTTCTTTTATGCCTCTGTGTCATAACAAGGTTGTTTGGACCGGGTTGCCTAGCAACGCTGATCCGGTGTGCGTGGTTAGCTAATGGATGATGCATCATACGGGAAGATGAAGCAGAACATGGCAGTACCCAGCAGTCCTGGGTAACCTCAAACGAGGGGGCCGATGTCACCGCTGCATGCCCGGGAACAGCAGAGCAAAGGCCGGGTGTCACAGGTAAGTGTGATGATGTGTAGGCAGCCCCAAAGTGAACAATGCCTCCAGCCTCCCAGTATGTGACACCCTGCCCCCCACCCTAGACAACTGGGGCACCAGGCTTCCAGGGGTAACGCTGGTAGAAACACTGAACCAAACTAGGGGCATCCACCTACAAGGCAGGCTCCCAAGTATGGTCACAGGGCGCATTGCCTTTCCAATGGATCAGGTACTGGGGCTGGCCATGAGAAACTCGAGCACCACATATGGCCTCACCTCGTATTCTAGGTCCCCAAAAAATAAGACGTGAACAAATAAGATTGAAGATATCTGGCTGGTAAGGTTTGAAAAGGGACACATGGAACACCGGGTGGATATGCCAGCTGGATGGAAGATCAAAGTGAAAGCTTCTTGATGATGTCAAAAGGCACCATAAAATTAGATGCACATTTCCAGGGACAATTGCGCAGAGGTATGTCATGGGTGCAGAGCCAGACCTTATCATCAACAGAGTAGGATGGTTTGGGTGTTCTGTGTCTGTTGACAAAATATTCTTGCTGTGCTTTGGTTTGCACAAGGATGCTTGATGCAGTTTCTTGATCAGGATGTCGACTGATGGCATGGAAGTAGCGGAGATGGTAGGCATGGGCAGAGTCTTCGTATTGAGTTAAAAGGAACAAGAGAACGAAATACAAAGAATTGCCATATGTTTGGCGTTGTTGTATGCCAACTCAGCCATGTCTAGAACAGCAACCCAAACGTTTTGAACGGAACAGGTGTAGCAAGGCAGATATGCCTCCAGGGCCTGATTAGTCCTTTCTGTTGGCCTGTTAGTCTGTGGATGATAACCAGAGCTAAGGGCCTTGTGTATACTCAAGGCTTGACAGAGGGCAGTCCAGAACTGTGACATGATTTGCTGTCCTCAGTTGGAGATGATTTTCTTTGGCAGCCCGTGCAGATGGCAGATGTCATGAAGAAAGGCCTTTGTGGTCTGGTATGCTGTAGGCAGGACAGGAAAGGAAACAAAATGAGCAAATTTACTGAAATAGTCTACCACCACTAATGTACATGTGTGCATTTGCGACAATGGCAGGTCAACAATAAACTCCATGGCAATGGTGTGCCAGGGAAAGGGTGACATTTTGGTGGATTGTAGCAGCCCTGCATGTGGGGCAGGTGGATGCATAGGATAGGATCTGTTTTCTCATATTGGGCCACCAGTATTGACGGGATATAAGATCCAAGGTTGAGTTTTGTACCCAATGACCTGATGCTTTGGAATCATGCAATCTTTGCAGGATCAAATGTTGCAATTCGGTAGTGAGGAGATACAATCTACCACTGTAGAACCCCAGACTGTCTCGAATACTGAAGACCAAAGAATCCTGCAAGGTAACCATTTTTGGATCCAAGATTTGGGCAGACTTCACCTTTTCAAAGAAGGTTTGGACTGCCGATATGAAATGCAGAGCATCTAGAATCGTGGTTGGTTCAGTGAGAGGTATCACACCGGTGTCCAAAGCATCTGCCTTAATGTTCTGTTTACCAGGTATATGAGAAATGGTAACTGTGAATTGCCAGTAAAACAATGCCCAGCATGCCTGATGACTGTTAGTGCAGGACAAGGATTGCAGGTATTGTAGGTTTTTGTGATCGTTACAGACCGCCACTGGGTACTTGCCACAGAGGCGACAGTGCCTTCTATCAGTGAAACTATCTTTAATGGCCAGGAGTTCTTTTTCTATGATAGCATAGTTCTGTTCACTGGGTGTCAGTTGCAGAGAAAAGTATGCTATGGGAGGGTCAAGACTAGTCTCAGGATTTCATTGTAGAAGAACAGAGTCAACAGCACATGCAGATGTGTCTTTTCAATTATAAATGGAAGATCTTCATTCAGTTGTTTTTAGATGGGTCCCTTGATGAACTCTGCTTTGATGTCTTGGAAATCTTATTCTGCTAGTTCATCCCAACAAAAACCGATACCTTTCTGTAACAACTGTGTGATTTATGTTGTCTTCTGGGCAAAGTCTGGTATAAAACACCTATAGAGGTTAGAAAACCCCAAGAAACGCTGGACTGCCTTGACATCATGCGGGCTGGACCATTCCGTAATGGCCTTGATCTTCTTGGGATCCATCTGTATGCTGCTTGAGTCGATCATGTATCCCAAAAATTGTATCCGCTTATGATGGAATTTGCATTTTTCTTCCTTGGCGTATAGATGGTTATCCTTCAACCTTTGTAGGACCTCGGAAACATGCACCATATGGTCATTGAGGGACTTTGAAAAGATGAGGATATCATTGAGCTACACCCAAGTGGTTAAACCGAGCAAATCCGAGAATATAGAATTCATAAACCGATGAAACAAGGCCCGCGCATTGCATAGACTGAAAGGAATTACAAGATATTCAAAATGCACCAAGGAAGATTTAAAAGCGGCCTTCTATTCGTCTACCGGTTTAATCCTCACCAGATGATAGGCACCACATAGGTCGATTTTCGTGAACACACAGGCCTCGTGTAAAGACTCTATTACATCTCAGATAAGAGGCAGCTGTTATCTTTCTTTTATGGGATGTCGTTCAGCAGAAGGTAGTCAGTACAAAGGTGAAAGGTTACTTCGTTTTTGGGCACAACGAATAGAGGAGTCGCTGCTGGGGATAGTGAAGGATGATTATAGCCTTTCTCAAGACAATCTGTGATGTAGCACAGCAGTTCCTCTCGCTCTTGTGTTGTAGATGAATATACACGGCCATGGGGGAACAGTTGGTCTGGGTGCAACCTTATTTCACAATCGTAGGGACGTGACAGAGGCTAGGATATGTCTTCTGGTGGAGAAAAAATCTTTTCTGCATATTCTGTAGCCCAATTTTGACAGCAAGAGATCGACTGGATGGGACTTGTATTGGTAAGAGAAAACTGTATCGCAGGAGGCCGGGAGACAGACCAACACATTCTGGTACAATAGTCTGAACAAAAGATCATGTTCTGAGTAGTCCAATTAATGAAGAGGTTATGTAAGACAGCCATGACAAACCAAGCACCAGTGGATAAAAGAGGGAGACTGAAGGAGATCAAAAGCCAGTGCCTCATGATTTTGGTTAACAGTTAACATAACAGGCTCAGATTCGTGGGTTAAGGGACCTGAAGCCACGGGTGTCTCATCAATCCTCTCTACCACTGCTGTGTGTACCTTAGGCTGGGATTTTACCCCTTGCTGTTCTCGGAATCGCTTATCCATATAGTTGCCTGAGGCCCCTGAATCTACCAGAGCCAATATATTCACTGTCCGGCATTGTTACTTGCAATACAAATAGGGCACGGGTGGTATTGCATGTACTAGTCCCATAGGAAGGCAGGGCTGGATAGCTGGGCTCGTTGTTTCCTTACCGACTGACAGCAAGCCCACTAGCTTCCCCCGGTTTAGCAGGTCGAATGGGACAGTTGCTCTGGAAATGACATCTCCACAAAACAGATACAAAGGGCGTCATTACACGGACCGCGGTGGACCAAGGTGCTATTAGCACCTTGGTCCATGCTGGTAAAATACCGGCACCGCCTTGGTGGAAAGGGGAATTACCGCCCTATTCCAAGGTTGGTGGGGCGGTAATTCCCCCTTCCCCCATTGCCCTTCCCCATTCCCATTTTTGCCCCATTGCGGTACCGTAATTAGCTCCCTGGTCCCTTTGCGGGTTGGTTTTTAACGCCTGCAAAAAGCAGGCGTTAAATTCTCCAACCCGCAAACGGACCTCGTAGTAAGGCGGTAAGGGTTAACGGTCACCGGTACCATTAACAATGACCGTTAACCCTTACCGCCGTCCGTGTAATGAGGCCCAAAGTGTTGGTTCTGTGTCTCATTCTTTCCGCATCAGAAAGGGGGCTTCGAACAGCTCCCAGCTGCATGAGTTCTACCACAACATCCACTGAAGGAGGAAGACTTCTCGAAGCCAGGCCTGTTGTAGTCGCTTTATCAACGTTCCCTACATCTTTGTGTCAGGCGGTGATCTATCTTGATCAATTGGTCTATCAAGGCCTGGATCGTAGCAGGTTCTGGTACATGGACTAACTCGTCCTTGTATTCTTCTCTTAATTCTCTGTGGAACAATGTCTTTTGTGTCTCTTCTGGCCATAGTGCTTCATTTGCCAGCTGACGAAACCGGATAATGTAGTGCATAATGTTCTGTGGTCCTTGTTGAATGTTTAGAAGACGATATTGGGCGTTGGCTGCTGTGTTAGGTGACTGCAAAGCCTCTAGAAAAGCTTTCTCAAATTCTGTCAAAGAATCCAGAATGGGACTTCCGACACGTACGGTGTTGCCCAAGCCAGGGTATTCCCAGTTAGGTTTGTTTAGGATGTATCCTGTCACTCACAAAATGTACAGGGCAAAATAGAAACTGCACACAGCAATAGTTGTAGAACTCAGAAAGGATCCTGGGGTCTCCATCGTACTTCACTGATCCAGAAGTGGCCATAGCGCTTTCCGCATTTGGCGCCACCGTGTTCTGCGCCATAGTGACCTTTTGCAATTGTTTTTCTTGTTTGAGGGATGCCATTTCCTGGCAAAGCACCATCACTTCATTGCTCAATTTTTGAATTGCCTACATGTCAGCGGTTTCTTGAGGAAGGCGTCCCAATCGGTCAATCAGATCTGAGCCCTGGCATGTACCTGAGCGCGAAGGCATTTGAGCAGGGGTCACCACATTGTCTATCGCAGTTCAGATGAAGAAAGAGGCGGTACCAAAAACCCACCCTACACCTGCCTACCGAATATGTTATTGATTGGAGGCTGGATGCAGGGTAGATCTTCCTGCACAACAATTGAATAGCAGTTGTCAGCAAGATACTAGGAGAGGCAGAATATGGGCTCAGAACGGGAAAATAAACAGGTCAAAAGGAGAACAGGACTGAGGGAGATAAAGAACAGGCATAGCGCCAGGAGAGAAGAGCACCACAGAGCAGGTGAATTGAGAGCACAGAATCACAAGGGAGGTTAAACAGGAACGTTGAGATGCGCTGAGCTAGGTGCTTCCTGTTCTTTCATGCCTCTGTGCCATAACAAGGTTGTTTGGGCCTGGTTGCCCAGCAACGGCAACCTGGCATGTGTGATTGGCTAACGGAAGACACATCATCCTGGAAACTGAAGCTGAACATGGGGGCGCCCAGCAGTCACAGGCGACCTCAATCAAGAGGGCCGATGTCACAGCTGCCCGGGAATCCGGGATCCTTCTTCAACGTCCCCCCTGCCTGCAGGCTTCTATCTTGGATGCATCTGGCAAACGTGGCCGGGGCTTGAAACTAAGCTGGGCCCCGTATATTGCTTTCGATTGCCAGGGCCCCCCTGCTCTAGTGGCCTAGGACTTGGACTTTGCCTGGGCCACCCGCCATCTGTGGCTCACGCTGAACATATTATAATGCCTATCTAAATATTGAAAGTATATATTTCAAGTTATTTTTCTACATATTATAATAAAGTTTTTGAAATATTTTTCTCATGAATAATTTTAACCAAGCCGTTTAGAACCTCTAATCTTCCACAATTTAGTAAAATTCGAGGATTTCATGCAGATTCGAGGGTATTCTGAATGGACTGTGGGACACCACAAACTTTCAGAAATGTTCCCAAAACGGTAAAATAGTCCTGCAGGACACTTGTTAGGAAGTTTGATCACCCGTATACTGTGTATGACATAACATTAAAGCAACATTGTTGGAACCCAAACTCACATTCAGAAATGACAAGGAAACATTAACATCAGCGCATAATACATCTTTACAACAAACGCCAACAAACGTACATTTTAAGAATCACATACACCTCAGAACACACACACTCACTTTCTAAAATAACTACCTTACAAGTATGTATACTCTGACTACCATCTAAATACCACACTTCACAACAAACATGCAAAGATCACTTGTGAAATGCAAAGAAGCACCCATACAACACCGATAGACAAACAAAACTAAATTCTACACATTAACACAGTAACAAATATTCAAAAACAAGAGGGCGAGTTAAGTTTCAGCAATGTTGGTTTTACTTTACTTCATACTTAGCGTATAATAATAATGCATTAAATCATAACATTGGCAGTTGAAAATGTCATCTTTTTATTGGAAAACCTTAACATTTTGCATTTAAAAAATACTTGATTGATAGAGTGGGATTTTTAAAAAAAAAGGTTTATGGGTTAAAAGTTCCCAGAAATCTTAAACAGAGTTACAACTTGGATCTCAGGTTTCTGTTTGATACGGCTCTAAGGGTGATTTAATTTATTCCTTCCATCCATGTGAGGGGTCCAACAGGGGTGCCCATTAGCACTCATCGCCTTTTAATTTATTTATTAATGATCTTGAGAACTCTCTTCTGGCATTGGTTATGGATGTTCCTCATATCTGTGGTCGCCATTTTCCAGTTTTACTTTATGCATATGATGTTATTCTCTTGGCCCCCACCCATAAAGCCATTAATTAATTTGGAACATTTTACACAGTATTCATGTCAAAGAAGGATTTGGGCCTCATTACAAGTTTAGCAGTGCGGGAAAAGTTCAGGGAAACGTGCTGGTAATTCCGTGACCAGCCCTTATACCACACTGCAAAACTACAAGTTTGCTGGTGGGGGTCGCTGATTTAGCTCCAGCCAAAGGCAAAAAAAAAAATCTGAAATGCACCATATAAATTCTGCTTTCAACAGATTTATTAAAATGGTGAGTATGTGAGCCAGTTGTTTGTCTTTATCGGGCCAAAAGCCTAGGGGCAGCAACCTATTCAGCAGAGGAATGTGGATATGTGAAGTAGGAAGTCGAACAACAGCGGAAAAGGGATCTCTGAGCAAAGATTGGTCAGAAAACTCTGACTTTGCAGACCACCATCGGCCCGCTGTAATGTCGCTCTCCCTGTTCCCCCATTCTTCTCTCTGCTCACAGTGGGTCCCCCCAAATGCTCTTTTCCACTCCACAGCCCTCTCCCACACATCCCACCCCTGTTTCATTCCTCCACCTCCAGCTGATGACACTTCCATGTTTCTTGCCTGCCCGGTCGCAGCACGCCTCTGGGTTCCCTTAAGAGGGACTATGCTGTGCTATTGCACGTCATTCCTTTTCCGGCAGTCTAGTTGACATCGATTTACTCCAAGCGGTCTCAAGACCGTGATCACTGAAAATATCTTATTTAGAATGCTTCTGAGAGTACCCAAGTAACTTTCATCATGCATTCTGAACTGAGGAGGGGCTATATGGACGATTACCCCAAAGTACAGCCACTATTACACTGGTCCTTAATAGAGGTGAATCCACACACTTTGTTAACCAGTTCTATCATTAAAGCCCTATTGCAGAGGGATGTTTTGAAGGGAATACATTGCTAAAATATATTCAGTCATAGTTTGAGAAATTGGGTTGGATATCCTGATTTAAATATCCTGAAATGATTAGCACTCATTTATTTAAGTTACTTAAGTGAAGATACTCAGAATCCATAAATGCTGATCGGGAAACCAGAGTTTGTTGGTAAATAACTATTTGCCTGTAGGGGGCGTGGCTACGAGAGCCATGTAGGAGGACGCGTTCCAGCGGAGCTCCCGAGATCCTGAACAGATCCGGGCAAATCAGTGCAGTACGACTGTTTATTGAATACCGACGATATGCATGCCAGCGTGTGAAGGTGCTACCGAAGTACTGTGAACTTTTGGAGGTCATAGTAGCTACGACGGCTGAGATCGGAGAAGAAAAGTCGAGAGACGCTGAGAACAAAGGGCGACTCAAAATGGCCGACATAGACCTGAAACGGGATTGAAAAGAGTTGCGGGAAGACCTAACCAGGTCAGCGTGCAGTGCGCCCACTCATCATTCGGTAGACCTGCACATCCTCAGAACCATGTCCAGTAAGGCAGTGCGACCTAAGGCGAAACAGCCCACGCTGGATGACTTCACCAAAACGTCCCCAGGCTTGGACGCCACCAAGAATAAGGATGCACCGGCCGTGGGTAGCGCGACGACTTCGAGCTCTAACCAAGAAATCCTAGCAGCGATTGTGGACCTGAGAGCGGCCTGGGAGTCGAAATTAGAACAGGCTGTCTCTGAATTAAAAACGGCATTGGACCTCAAAGTTGAGGAGGTCCAGGAAGACGTCAATCTACTGAGACAAGACGTTAGGGTTCTGGCGGAGCGCACAGAGTCCCTAGAAAAAGAAGTTGGCCCGAATACGGCGGACTGTGCCACCCACAAGGCAAAACTGCACGCCCTAATCCAAAGGGTGGGCAACCTGGAAAGTAGAGCGGAGGAGGCGGAAGGACGGGCCCGTCGCAACAATATCCGCATTGTGGGCCTACCGGAGGGGACGGAGGGCCGTGACCCTACTGACTTCGTTGAGACCATGTTGCTGCAAGAGATATCCGGAGGGGCCTTATCCCAAGGCTTCGCAGTGGAGAGAGCACATAGAGCCCTAACGAGGAGGCCGCCTCCTGGAAACCCGCCCAGACCCATCATTGCCAAAATTCTTAACTATCGTGATCGGGAAAGAATATTAGAACATTTTCGGAAAGGAGGCACGATCAAGAGAGGAGCAACAAACATCACGGCGTATCCGGATTACACCCTAGCTGTGCAGCGGAGCCGCATGAACTTTGGGACTGTGAAACGGAGGCTGAGGGAGGCAGGTTACAAATATATGTTGCTTTACCCTGCAAAACTGAAAGTCATACAGGCGCATAAAACTTTATTTTTCGAGACCCCAGAGGACGCCATGGAGTGGCTCGACGCACAAGGGTGCCCTCAAGAATCGGCGGACCGGCCCCAGAAGGACTCTGAGGAGCTGCGGAAGACGTAAAATGGCGTCGCAAGATGGCGCGACTCATGGACCCTAAGACTTGATTATAGTCGGTTCGGAACCTTCGGTATGGAAGGTCAGTTGGTTGTACTGTTTGCCACAAACATTGAGATTATTATTGAATGGGAGCCCCATGGAGCGATACTCTCTCCCCACAATAGCTTAGGTTAGGTGGCCATTAGGGCGACCTCACCCTACTGGGCTCCGTGCACGGACCGGTGTTAGCGGAACCAGATGTGGGGGTGCCTGAGCTCTTTTGTTGAAGCTGGGCAACAGTTGGGGTGTGTGGTGTTGGGGGGAGGGTGGGAGAGGGAGGGGAAAGGGGGTTGGAGTTTGGTTGGGTGTGTGGTTAGTTTGGGAATGAGCTTATTCGCGGAGTGGCTGCAGTGGGGTGGGAAGACACATAGCTGCCATGGGTGACCTCAAGATTGCCACCTGGAACGTCCGAGGCCTCAATAATTACCTGAAAAGAAATAAAGTCATGTTGTATCTTAAACGACAGAAGATCGACATTGCCCTGCTACAAGAAACGCACCTGGCCCAACATAAACTAGACCTTGTAAAGAAAAAATGGGGGGGTACAGTGGTGGGCTCCCCGTACTCGGCCTATGCCAGAGGTGTGCTGATCTGGGTGGCCCCGCATGTCCCACTCAGAATTGTACGAGAGGAAGTAGACAAGGAGGGTAGGCTAGTAATACTGAGGGTACTGATTGAGAACAGAGGACTGAGTATTATTAATACATATGCCCCCAATCAGAATACTGCTGTATACTTCAGGACTCTATGTACACGCCTGGGCCCGTGCGCAGAGGAACCGATCATCTGGGGGGGGGACTTTAACTGTGTTCTTGACCCCAAGATAGATAGGTCCGACAGTAAAGTAGACAGGCCCACCCCAGCGGCCAGGGCTCTACGGGTACTATTAGATGACTTTGGACTAGAAGATATCTGGAGATTGAAACACCCCACGGCCTTGCAGTACTCTCATTATTCGGCCCCTCAACAGTTGCACACGAGACTAGATTACTTCTTTGCTACGCCAGAAGTGGCGATAACAACTACACAGGTTGAATACAGAGCGAGGGTCCTGTCGGACCACTCGCCCTTGGTGATGGCCTGGCAATATGGCCGCCCCAGAGGGCGGATTCCAACATGGCGCCTTCGGGCAGAGGCGCTCAGAGACCCGGTCTTTAGAGAAGATATTAGAGAGACGATTATAAGGTACTTTGAGGAGAACACGGGCAGTGTGGATTCGGCTGGTACACTTTGGGAGGCCTTCAAGGTGGTAGTGAGGGGCGACGCTATTTCTAAATCAAAGGGCCTTCAGGGGGGGGGGTTTAGCTGAGCTGGAGAAAGTGGAGAAAGAATTGGAGCGTGAATGTACCAGAGGGGGAGGGGACACAGACCTAGTACTCGAATTACAACAACGATGCTCAGAGCTTTGGGAGCGGCTTTGTGACCTCAATTACAGGAAATACGTGGAGAGGCAACATGCAGGAGGTGACAAAACTGGTCGCCTACTGGCATGGCTTTATAAGAGAGAAACCCCCAGAGCCCCGGTCATGATGATAGAAAGGGAAGACGGGGAGGAGGCTCACACTCAGGAAGAGGTTAACGCTGCTTTCTTAGATTATTATAAAGCGCTGTATGAGGACAAAGGGGAAGACAATCTGGATAAAATCAGGGACACACTAGAAGATATAGAACTGCCCAGGATTAGTGCAGAGGAAAAGGAGGAGTTAGATGGCCCCATTACGCTAGATGAACTGGAAGAGGTGGTGAAACGGCTGCCTACTTGCAAGACCCCGGGCACTGATGGACTCCCGAGTGAGTTCTACAAAACGTATAGCGCAGAGATACTCCCCCTTATGCTGGAGATGTACAACGAATCATTCGAGGGAGGCCGATTGCCAGACACCACTCCCCAAGCCTAACAAGCCGAGACAACACTGCGGATCGTACAGACCGCTGTCGATGTTAAACCAAGACAGTAAGATCCTGACAGCGGTCTTGGCGGATAGGCTGCGCAAGGTCATCGGCAGGCTGATACACTCGGATCAGACAGGTTATGTCCCTGGCAGGAATATAACTCATAATCACAGGCGGCTCCACCGAGTGATAGAAGAAGGGAACAGAAGAGATGAGGAAATGGCAGTGATCTCCCTAGACGCAGTTAAGGCGTTTGATTCGGTGAGATGGCCATGGCTGTTTGCGGTCCTGAGGGAATATGGGTTTGGGCCAGGCTATATCAGATGGGCGAGACTACTGTATAGCCAGCCTACGGCTAGGGTGCGTACGGGATCAGTGATATCCGATAAGTGGCACCTAAGTAGGGGTACTAGGCAGGGATGTCCTTGGTCCCCGATGTTATACATATTGGCCTTGGAACCCTTAGCGGTATATCTTAGACAGCAATATGACCTGGTGGGCATCGAGGTGGGAGGAAAGAGCCATTTGATATCCTTATATGCCGATGACTTGCTGCTGTACCTAAAGTATCCGGAAGAGAACCTCCAGTATGTTTTGGAGGTCATGCAGAAGTATGCCGAATTGTCCGGCATAGCGGTTAATCCTGACAAGTCGAGCATGTTCCCCCTAGGGTACTATTCGAGGGTCCCCACGGAACGCTTACCGGTATTGCCCGTGCCTTGGGCAGCCGAGTCCTTCTGATACCTTGGAATAGACATATATCACACTGTGGGAAACGAACATCTGCATAACACCGAGGTTGCTGTGGATAAAATCCGTGCGTCTATGCGTTTTTGGGAAAAGCTGCCGCTAGCGATGATAGGGCGAGGGGCGTTGCTTAAAATGGTTGTCTTGCCTAGACTGCTGCATTTCTTCAACAACATACCACACTTAATAGCTAGGAAGTTCTTTACCAAACTCGACAGTATGTGTAGGGACTTCCTATGGCACGGCACTCGCAACCGAGTGGCGCTGTGGAAGTTACAAAACTTCTACGATAAAGGAGGGATTAAATTACCACATTTTGAGGCCTATTATGTAGCGAGCCAACTGCAATATGTTACACAGTGGCTCTCTGATGAGGAATCTCCCGAGTCCAGGTTGGTTGGGACAGATTGCACCCCGTTTTATTTGAAGGAGATCATCTGGGTCCCTAGACGAGACTTAAATCTTTGCCCTGGTATGCTGTTACTTGGGTGGAAAATGTGGCGTAGAGCATGCTGGCTACTGGAAAGCCCGGATCCGTGTTCGCCGCAGGTGCCACTGGTTGCCTTGGCTGCGGGGGATGGTCAACTTAGAAAATTGATCAGAATGTACTGGGAACCGGTTGGGTTGGCCACGTTAGGAGATATATGGCAAGATGGGGCCATCAAGGATTTTGCAGACTTAGAAGAAGAAGCTGGGTTACATGGGGGCCAATATGTTACATACCTCAGGTTGGTACAGATTATCCGAAAATCTTGGCCTGAGATGGTGTTAGCGGAGGATCCGGACGCCCTGATTGATACAATATATGACATATCGGAGGGCGGACACGAGATCTCCAGATTGTACGAGGTGGTGATGTCCCGAGTGGGAAAGGACTTGACAGACTTGAGACTAGAATGGGAAATGGAGGTGGGGGTTCAGATGACTGATGGGATGTGGGAACGGGCTCTGGGATATCATAAAAAAGTGTCCAGAAATGCTAGATTACAGCAAATCCAACTATATATCACACACAGAGCGTATTTGACCCCCAAGAGAATAGCTAAGTTTGCGAACTCGGGCAGGCAGGCATGCCCGAAGTGTAACGAGGAGAACGCGGACATGACGCATATGTTCTGGTCCTGCCCAGTAATTGAAGTCTTCTGGGGAGAAGTGTCACAGAAGTTGGCTGACAAAGGGGTCCCGATAAGCATTGACACGACCTGGGCTTGCCTTCTAGGGGGGTTCTCCAGACCAAAGAACACCAGACATCTGGGGAAACTGAGAGACCTAGCGTATATACTCGCTAAGAGGAGGATAGCTATGAACTGGAAGCAATGCTACAAACCTAGGATAGAGATGTGGTGGAGGGATCTCCAAAAATGGGCGGAAGCCGAAACCATGGTCTGGCAAGAGGCATGCAGTAAATGCGGGGAGGAGGATGTGGGCAACCTAGTAGCCTGGAGGTCATTAGTCACTGGTCTGTTTGGGGTACGAGGAGAACCTACTGCCTCGGAGGAGGAAGTCACCCGGCCACACCAAGTCGATACGGAACTACCCTGTGGATGAGCTCTTGGGGGGGAGGGGGGGGGTGTAGTGTTGTGTTTTGTTAAGTGTTTATTGGTTTATTGTGTATAATGTCACAGGTTTGTTTATACTGTTTTCACTTAAAAATAAAATAAAAATATTTTTAAAAAAAAAACTATTTGCCTGTAGAACCGATGGGTGGATAGATTTGTTTCCTGATACAATAAGCAATTAGTATCAACCTTTTGGTCAAGTTTCAAATGAGGAATTTACTACATTTACATGTGGTCATTGTTAGTTGAGGCCAGAAGATAACTAGCAATATTTGCAAAGTCTGCAACATTGGCACCCACAAAAAACCTATTGCATTTTATGTTTGTTGTATATTTTACTGCAAATAGATATCAAGAACCCTTTTGCCCACTTTTAAACATGTGTGCTTTTTACAATCTTGTCCTGCTTTGCTTTTTCACTGATTATACCGAATTTACAAGTTCATTTTGCAGTTTTCAGCTATTTAACTTCTGCTCTCAAAATGAGGAAACCTTACTTATCTAGATTAGTAAATGGAAGGGTATGGTATGTTCTTGTATCTTGTATACAAAACTGAGATTCTGAATTGTATCAATGTGATGCTGCTTTTTGCTTTAATGGGTTCATGTTTCATTAGAAATGAAGTCCAACCTAGGGTATTGTAACTTAAATTATATAAATAACATTGAGAAAGCCATTAATATTGTTTAACATACTATTAAACTCTAACATAAAGCAAAACCAACATTAAAACCGACATTACAAGGATCTTAACTCAGCCTCTTGTTTTGGATTGTGGTTAATGTGTAAATGTGTTCATATTGTATGTGAGTTTGTTTGTAATCTGTTTCTGAATTTTAGTTGTTTAATGCAAAATGTGGATAGAAGATGTTAGCAAGAGTATATGTTTTGTGGGTTAGTTGTTTTAGTGGATGTTGGTGTATGATTTGGGTCCATGTATTATATAAGCTGTTTATTATTCCTTTTTAGTTCAATGGTAATTTTGTCCTCATTTGGAATGTATTGTGTGATTGTATGTTGTTTTGTTGTTGGTGTTTATTGTAAAGATATAGATATGTGCTGATATTACTTTTTCACTTGTAATTTGTGAGGTCGAGTAAAGATTCCAACAATCTTGGTGTGTATTGACAGTTTTATTTTAGGTTTGCATTTACGTAAACAGCAAACCATAAAACAGGTATTTCCAAAGTTACATTTTTCATAGCTATAACGCATACCTTTTTAACATGTTTTCCTCACTGAATTCTGTGGTTTTTAAAGAGCTTATTATATAATGTGTATGTAAGTTATGTTGAAACATTTTTGCTTGGGGTGGCTGATCATATTATGCTTTTCGCAGAATATTTTTCATTTCGGTGAGTCCATCCACCCGTAGTGCGCATGACTGATTTTGTGTGTGTGCGAGTTTGTTGCAAGATGCAGATGATTTTCTGTGTTTTGTGGAATACGTTTTTGGGAAGTATGTTTTTCATTCCATTTTGAATTAGAAATGGAATTTAAATGTTTGTAGGTGAGGCCGGCCAGAAAATCCTGCATCTAGACACAAGTAAAAATCAAAGAACAGGGTATCTAGAAGAGCTGTAAGAATTGAAATAATGAAGTAGTCTTTAAGGCCTTTTGAAAGAGGATACTATGGTGAATGTTTCAGATTGTCATTGAAACTCCTTCCTCATATCTAGGACTCACAATGAGATTATACGATTGCCTCTAGATTTACATCTAGATTTGGGGCTACGCAAAAGAAGAGTCTGGAAGGAGCAAATAGATTACATGGGGTTACAAAGGACAATCCGATTTTAAAGGTACTTTGGGCAAGGTCATGCAGACATTTACATTTTAGGCATAAGATCTGAAAGGAGATTTTGCAACTCATTGGGTGCCAATACAGTGATCATTCAAAGGCAGAGATGAGCTTTCTTTAACTCAGACCAAAAACAATAGCACTACTTTTACAGACTGTAATCATTACAGTGGATATTTAGGGATCCCCAAATGTGAAGAATGTACACAATATTGTTTAGAGTTGACCAAAGCTCCAACAATGATCGCTTGATCCTCACATGAAAGGAAGGGTAAGGTATGGCGTGACTGCCAGAGTTTAAAAAAAGATGCTTTAACTAGCTGATAAATTTGAGTGGTAGGATCCAGTTCTGCTAGCCACAGCATAACAACATTCTTTGATCAAAAGTAGTCCTTTATCAGATGTTTGGGCCCAAGTGAAATCACTTTGGTCTTTGATGGTTTCAGCTGCTCTGCACCATAGAGCACCTATTCATGGATGCCATCCATACACGCTACTGGATTACATAAATATAGTCATCATTGGTGTGAGTATGATATGCTAGCTCATAGTTGGAGATAGTTGACAGCAAAAGTGTGGTCATGGCAGGTGACATTTACAATAATTTTCATGATTGGGTGTTAAACGGCATAGAAACCTGGGTCCGACCAGATTCCTGTGCAGAATTTACACTCACGCAGAAAATGATTAAAATAGCAAAGAGTGGACTGCTGCAACACAAGCTCAATAATATGGAGTCCTCTCTGTGCTATTCACACTTTATTTAAAAGGGGCTTTCAAAACATTACGGTGAGTGAATGAGTTAAAGAGAATGGCTATATGATGTGGAATTGCAGACTCATCAATTTCTAGATGGCGGTTAAACAAGGTAAGTGTAAAAACATGTTCATGCTTTCTATGCTTATTCAATTAAGCTGCAGGGGTCCAATGATATTCAGTCAGTCAGCCATAAATACTTTATTTTGGCGTAAGGCCTTCAAAGTTCATATCATACACACGATACATATTGTACTTTCCCCATAACAGCACAACACTAAAACAATACCAATACATGAGCTATAATCAAAGATACATTAACTTAACTGTAAGGTGCAAACGCTTTTCCCATCCAACATTAATCCACCACAGTCTTAGCAAGGTGAGTTGGTATGTTTGACCATTGATCAGCATGATCACTAGGTAAGTGAAAGTGCAAGATTTACAATAATCCTGGCATTAGTTGGAAATAAAGTGCAAATGCATAACTTGTAATTAACAATAGTCAAATCCTGCATAATTATTTCATACCATTGATTGAGTTTTAATAGGTTTGGCCAAACACAGACATAAGAATACAACATTAAAATGTCCAGAAAAATGATTTAAAACAACCTTAAAATCATACAGAAATGGTTGTGTGACAAAGGCTAATTGTAAATGCACAAATGATCATGTAACATGTTTGCCCTATCACTGTGAATATATAGCCTTAGTTCTGCAAAGCCAAGCTGTGTGAATACACTTACTCACAGAACACACTCTTTTTGAATCTGTTGTTTGTTTAATAAACAGGATAGCTTGGTTGGCAAACATTCTGCTGCATTAAGAAAGGGCTTCAGGTATTGTGATCTCAAACCGCTGTAGCCATTGTAAAACAGGAGAAAATGGAGCATTGTTTCAACTTCCAGACCACAGACTGGGTACACACTATTACCCAATGCCGACCAACGGCTTGTGAAGCTAGCTACGTTAATGATGTCCAATTTCATCCACAAATAGAGGAAACTTGCTGCTGGGGGTTGGATCACATCCAAATATTTTTTATAACCGGATTCTGTTTTATCGAGCAGGTACTCCTGGCCTGAGCGTAACAACTTACAAGTATCCACTAGTTTGCTTGTCGGAAAAGAAACAGCCGCACTTTTGCCCATAGTTGCACAAGATTTATCAAGGAATTTGTTCATAATGTACCTAAATTCAAATGATGCCAAATTTTCTTCACATGCACCAGCCATGGCAGTGAATTCCCCCTTTCCCGATTCATAACTTGAGGTTCGCAACATAATCAGAAGTTTGAAGCCATCCCGATAAAAAGGAGATGCCTGCCCGGCGCCAATTATCAAAGACTCACTTTACTCAACTGTTTGCCCCAGTCATGTCCAGCGAGACACTTGAGCAAGCAAAGTCTCTGTTGGCTTTTCATCTGGAGTTCGAGTTGTTGGATATTTTATTTCTTATTAATATGGCTAATAACTCAAAGGCTAGGGGTCCTGATGGCCTCTCCAATTATGTTCTTAAAAACACCCTGAATTATGGGCGTCTATTTTGTATAAAATCTTTTCACTTGTAAATGCTACTCAGACTCTTCCCAGATCATGGACCCAGGCGATCACAATCCCAATATACAAAAAGGGCGATAGACAGGACCCAAGCAGTTATAGACCCATCTCTCTTCTCGATGTACCTGGTAAATTGTTCTGTCGGCTAATTTTGGGTAAGTTACAGTCATGGGTAAAGAGTAAAAAACTAATTTACCCGTTGCGAACAGGGTTTGTAAAGGGCCTTGGAACTATTCTTAACATAATTTCTGTGAACATGATCCAAGCCCAGCAGGCGGAACAAAGACAGCCCTTGTATATGGGGTTTATCGACTTTAGAGCCGCTTTTGACTCAGTTGATAGATCCTTGTTGTACCAAAAGTTAAAATTGTATGAGTGCCCCCATTCTCTCATGTCACTAATAATTCTTTTTCACTCAAAAACATCAATGAGAGTGCGTATCACCCTAGACGGTAAAGTATCACCTGAAAATGTGACACAACAAAGCCAAAAACAGGGATGTGCACTGGCAGCATTTCTATTCAACTTCTTTATTATAGATCTTGTATGTGAATTTATGAATTGCAATGGTGATGCTCCTAGGACAGGAGCTCAGAAAATCCCATATTTGTTATATGCGGATGACCTTGTTCTATTATCACAAACGCCGCAAGGTCTCCAGCACATGTTGTTACGGTTGGGAGATTATGTCCATGCAAATAACCTGGTGATTAATATCAGGAAATTCCAAATAATAAGCTGTAGCGCCAGTTCGGGGGCTATGAGACACCTCCCTTCATTCTCATGGAAGCTCCAGGATACCAAATTATTAAGCATTACCCAATATAAATATCTTGGGTGGCTATTAATGATAGGCAGACTAGGTGTGATGATGAGGCAACTGCCCAGAACAAACTTCAGCACTTAATCTCCCAGTCACAAATCTTAATTAATACATTTGGGAAATTCTCTCTGAAGCATGTTGTGGCATTTTACAAAATGAAGGTGTTGCCAGTTATTCTCTATGGTGTGGAGAGAAGGCTGCTAGAGAAACAATAGTTTTGGGAGGCACTAGATTCAAGGTATTGGAAGCAGATTCTTGCCCTCCCAAATAGTGTCCCTATAGCGGTCATACACTATGAATTTGGATTGTTATCCCTCCACTCCCAGGCACTGTGGAGACAGTGCGCTTTTCTACGTAAATGTTTGTTGGGATTAAAGAGGAGAAGCATCATAGAGGTAATAGGTTATAACCTGCTTAAATCTGGAAATGTATTCCTTAGGACATGGCGGAATTATGTGATGGATAACTTGGTTGAGGCAGATGTGTCCCTAGAATTGTTGTTATCGAACCCTGCTCGAGCTAAATTGAAAATCTTTCAAACATATTGGGCAAGGAACATAACAAGGTGTATCCAATATAAAGACTTTAACATCTGGACTTTTGGAATGAAGCGTTATGGAATTATGGCATCTTACTTAGTGAAATGTCCGTCACCTAAGGTTCGTTCAGACTATTTAGGGTTCAGACTCAACCTATGGAGCACTCGTGAGGTCCTTTGTAAAAGAAAACTATTGCCAATCGAACAAAATTATTGTAGATATTGTTTATCACTGCAACAAAGTGAAACATTACATCATTTGTTGGTGGAATGTAGGGCTTTAATGGGAGTACGCGCAAGATGCTTTGATGATGTGTTTTCAATCCATACGGAGATGGAGAGTGATCAAATATGGCAAATGTTGTTTTAAAATACAAGGGTGAGGGTACAGATAGCGTTAGTACAATTTTTACAAATGATATTACCACAAGTGAAGGAAAGGTAAAAAAGGCATTGGGTGCAGTAACTAATAGTAGAGATTAGTGATGACTGTACGTATCTATAAGTTTAATTATTGTGGAGTTACCTGTTCTGTATGTATTGTGGTTTTTAAGTAGTGATTAGTCTTGGTCTAGTTTTATATAGTTAAATTGATTCGATGTATCTGTATCCTATTATGAGTGTAAAAAAACATTTTTTGAATGTAATTTATGTAATATATGGATGTTTGATCAATTTATGTCTGTATTGAATATTTGAAAAGTTGCGCTGCAACTAAAACACTTTTTAAAAAAAAGACTTTGCCGAGACGCTCACCCCATCATCACAGACAGCAACAATTCCTCCTTCAACTCAAAAACTGTCCCTACCTCCCTCAAGGAAGCCTGGGTTGTTCCCCTGCAAAACAAAACTTCCCTAGACCCCAGCATCCCCACAAACTACCATCCCATCACAATCGTGCCCTTCATCCTCAAGATCCTTGACCGAGCCACCTATATTCAAGTACAACAATACCTTGAGAACAATAACATTCTAGGTAGGCCAGTCAGGATTCTGCCCCAGAAACAGAACTGAATCTGCCCTGCTCGATTTGAAAAATCATCTTGCTGTCATTAAGGATGCCAGCAAACTCACCCTATTTATGATGTTGGACCTCTCTGCAGCATTTGACTTTGTCGACCACCAGACACTTTGCGACCACCTTTCCTCAACAGCAAACATTTCACCATCAGCCACAGAGTGGATCATACGTCCTGTGTCTTCATTGATGACCATACTACCTCACCAATGCCAGTAACATGTGGAGTCCCAAAAGACTCCTGTGTTTCACCCCACAATGTTTAACATTTATACAAAACCCTGCTTCAATCACCTTGATTGCCTTGGCATATCCTACACGAACTACGCCGATGATACCCAACTCCTTATCCCCCTGTCAGGCTCCTACACCTAAGATGCTGCAGCAATCAATACAGTCTACGAAATTGTCCAAAACTGGATGGCAACCCACATGCTATGCCTTAACAATGACAAAACTGAAATCCTCATCATTGGCTCCCACTCCATGCTCCCAAACATGGACCCAGCATACAAGAATGTCAACATTGATGGTAACCTGATCCCCAATTCATCTGCTGCCGAAAAACTGTCAGTTTACCTTGAGTCGACTCTTGATCTCTCTTGCCAAGTAAACTCCATTGCCTCATCCGCTGCATACACTGCCAAACTGCCCAATGCCAGCAAGCCCTTCCTCTACACCCCAAACCATCTGGCAATAGCAAGAGCCATCACAGGAGTCAAGCTGGTTTCCTGCAATTGCCCTATTTGCAGGAACTTCTGAGTGTAATCTGAGCAAATGACAGACTTTACAAAACAATGCCCTAAGTGCTGCCACAGGTATATACAAGCACAACCACAACCACGTCACTGAAGCTAGAAGAGACGCTCACTTGCTTCTGATCCGCGAGAGGATTACATTCAAAACCTTATCCATCATGCACTGATGCCTCTCCAACACTGCCCAAGTCTGCCTCTCTCACTGTGCGGAAAGATACACCCCTGCGCACCCCAGATCTGGGAACTGCCACCTAGTTAAAGTCCCCAGCTTCAGCCGCCAATCTGCTGGAGGCTCGAACTTCCCTGCGTCGCCGGCAAACTATGAAACAACCTTCCCAATGACTAGAGAAAGGAGCCTTGATACTGGACTCTCAAAAAAAACTTAAAGACCTGACTATTCACTAAAAGCACAACGCTCCCAGGCTCCATCATCCACAAACTTCATCTCAGTGTACTGACACTATCATACTTAACCTTCCATGCACCTCCCTAGCATCTCTCCCATCCCCTCTTCTTCTGCTTCTTTCTCCTGATCTATCAATGTAACGAGGCCCAGATACCCAAGGGTTCAGCACGCTGCAACAAATGCAAAAATAAAATAAAATAAATAAAAATAATATGAGCAAGCGATTCCCTGTAGTTTAAGAGACTAGGCGATCTCCAAATCCTAACCCCTGTATAAAACTAGTCTTACCCTCATTTCATACCCAATGTCATGGTTGATGTAGCCCCATGTATCTGTGCCATACAGGGCAGCAACTTTGGCTTGAGCCCTATAAATCTCAAGTGCTGGCTTAATTGTTCCTCTCCTATGATTTTTATGAAATCTCCTAATCTCTGCACTATATTTAGCAAAATGTAGTTACTGTGTAGTTAATGTGGTTACTCCCCCCAACTCCCAACTACCCACAGCTTTATTGTGAAAGTACATTTGTTCGATTATTGTTAGTAGATGACCTGGAATATCCTTACTAGATAAAACTTACCACAATAAGGTCCTAACAACTCTGTCAAAGGCGGTCTTAAGGTCCTTAAAAACAGTATATAGTTTAGATGTCCTTAAAACGGTATATTTTTGGACTAAACGAAATAAACAATAACTTTGCACTTCTTTTACTGGCTCGAAAAATAGCTTTGAAGGGATCAATAATCTCATTTGCACTGGACCAATTTTGAAGGTGCTTGTTATCGGTTGCTGCCCCTTTAAGGCAAGCCAAACATGAGGGAGACGTCACGGGGGAAGTGACGTGGTGACGAGGAGCGGGGTGCCAGGGAGGCACTTCCGAGTTGTATGGGAAATAAAGAGGTTGTGTTATTAACCGCTGGTGTCCGTGTTTAATTTGGAGCTGTCCAGCCCCTAACATTTGGCGACAAAGGTTTCTACTGCCAGCGCTCCTCCCTGCTCCAGCGACGGAGATTCCTCCGCACGTCCTCCTCCTTCGCTAGTGATCCCACTAGACCGCGGATCCCCGCTCCGGCTTTATCCAGCGCGCCCGGACGAGTGGCGCTCCTGAATCCCCCCCACGTGTGTGCGATCCCGCCACGTGTGCGCTCCGCAGTCATCAACTTTGCACGTGCGATCCCGCTGTGTACAACGCCGCGCATGCGGCCATATTCATCAAGTGTAAACATACGGCGCCTGAAGAACGGGAAGCGCCAGAGGCACGAGCAGAGCCCCAGAGATGGCCCATTACATAAAAAGGTGCCTGACAGCAAGAGGGACAAAGTGAAAAAATATATATTTTTTTTTGGGTGTTCCTCTATCTTACTACTCCTCATCCTCTGGAAGCCTTCTTCCTCGTCACAGTACTTTGCTCTTTCACCATCACAGTACTGTGCTCACAGGTGCTTATCCCGGCGCAGGACCACCCAGCAAACACACTCTTGACCACCTGTTCCCACACGGAGTGCAAGGGACTACTGCTGCCATTTCAGACTGCTGTGGAATCGCCTGAGGAGTATACAGCCTGCAAATTACTTCGACTACATTCATCATGAGCACCACCCCAGATCAGGCATCGTCCAGCTCGCAACCACCGCCAGCTGCCTCAAGATCTACCGTCACGGCTTGGCGCATGCCGCCCCCCTTCTCCATGACGCCTCAAGCAGATAAAAGTGGCAAGGTGGGTGGAATGGTTGGAGGACTTTAATAACTTTATTGAGGCTGCAGGGGAACAAACCTCCCCACGACTGCGTAGGATGTTCATCAACACGGCGGGTACAGAGATAAAAATGCTTATCAAAACCATACCACCAACAGAAATTACTGACTTCAACAGCCTCATTACAGCCCTGAACAAATGCCTTGTCATCGCCCCCAATAGAGACCATGAGAGATATGTCTTTAACCAGTGCACACAGCGCATTGAAGAGACGGCGGATGAGTTCATCACGAGACTGTGAGTCAAGGGGGCGCACTGTCTGTTTGATGAGTTCTGTTTTCTGATTGACTCAGGTGCAACAGTGAACATAATGGGAGAAACGGAGTTTCAACTACTTCACAATAAACCGATACTAAGCCCATCGACCTCGAAGATATATCAATGGGGAGCGGATGCCCCACTGCATTGCATAGGGTCATTCAAAAGGAGACTTACGTTTGCCGGCAAGGCGACCAACACCGCCATCCATGTTATAAAAAGTCCCACCAAAGGTTGGTGTCTACTAAGCTACAAGACGGCATCACACCTGGGCCTAATCAACATACCTGTCCGAGCTGGAGACGTCATTGAGTCTTCGGAGGCACAAGTCAGCAAGCAGGAACAGATACACAACATAGTCACTCATGGCAACACGGCCATCACAAAAGAATTCCCACGACTGTGCCAGGGACTGGGAGGTTGAAGGGCCCGCCGATAAGGCTACACATAGACCCAGCAATTACACCGGTCCCACAACACCCGCGCAGGGTAGGGTTCCATTTACAGGAGGCAGTGTCGAAGGTGCTAGACCAACTACTGCGAAATGACATTATTGAGCTGGCCACAGGCCCTACACCCTGGGTTTCTCCCCTCGTAATTGTCCCAAAGGAGGGTGGTCGCCTAAGACTATGGGTGGACATGAGGGTGGCCAACACGGCCATACAGCTAGAGCGACACCCCGGACCAAAAATCGAGGACATGATTGTCCAGCTAAACAAATCTGTCCTTTTCTCGAAATTGGATTTGAATCAGGGGTATCACCAAATAGTGCTCCACCCAGACTCACGATCCATAACCACTTTCACATCGCACGACGGACTGTTCTGCTACAAGCAGCTACATTTTGGGATCTCGTTGGCAGCTGAAATATTTCATGAAACAATCCGACAGGTCATACGTCCCGTAAAAGTGACTCAATTACAGCGACGACATCTTGGTTTTTGGAAAGTCGTGCAGAGAACATGATGTTTCACTTCGTGAAGCATGTCGGGCAGTACAAGAGGCTGGGCTAACGCTCAATATCGAGAAATGTCAATTCAGCAAAGCCAAGATTAAGTTCTTTGGCCACATTTTCTCGGCAGATGGGATGACCCCTGACCTCGATAAAGTATCAACCATCTTTCAGCTGGACAGACCCACCCAAGTCGCTGACATCAGGTCATTTCTGGGAATGGCCGGGTACTGTGCTCGGTACACTCCACATTTTGCATCCATCACTGAACCTCTCAGGCGCCTGCTCCAAAAGGAGGTCGCATTTGTCTGGTCTGAGGAGTGCCAAGCAGCTTTCAACTACATTAAACAGTCCCTGACTGAGGCGAGGAAATCGGCATACTTTGACCCTGAATGGCACACCGAGATAGTGGTGGACGCCAGCCCAGTGGGACTAGGCGCCATTCTGGCGCAAACCAGCGGACAAGACACGCATCCGAGGCACATAGTTGCCTATGCCAGCAGGGCCCTGGCCCCACCAGAGTCTGCCTACTCTCAGGCAGAGAAAGAGAGCCTGGCAGCTGTCTGGGCGTGCAAGCATTTCCATAATTTCATCATTGGGAAGAAGTTCACCTTGATCACAGATCATCAAGACTTGCTATCACTTTTTGGCAATCCACGCACAAAAATGCCACCCAGAATCGAGAGGTGGGGAATCCGTCTGCAAGAATATGACTTTGACATTGCTCACCGGCCTGGCGGTGAGAACAACCCAGCAGACTACCTTTCCAGACATCCGGTTGGTAGCCCCACTCCTCGACAGGGTGACGCAGAATATATCAGCTACGTCACCGCCAACGAGTTACCGCCTGCCATGTCCATTGAGACAATTGCTGTGGCGTCGGCTGCAGACCCATCCATGGCCCTGGCAATCAGCCTGACAGAAAACGACAAGTGGAAGGACTTCCGCAGAGTGGTACAAAGACACCCAGGTGCAGAGATCGAGAGACTGGCGAGGGTGCACGCTGAATTGGCGTTCCAGGACAAGGCCATTCTGATACGGGGCTGCAAAACTGTCCTGCCCTCCACGCTGCGCTCGGAGGTCATCAAAACCGCCCATGAAGGACACCGTGGAGCGGAAAATACAAAAAGACAGTTAAGATGCAAAGGGCCTCATTATGACCCTGGTGGAAGACCATGGTGCTATTAGCACCATGATCCATGCCGGTAAGTTACCGACTCCGCCATGGAGAAGGGGGGGAATTACCACCCCATTCCAAGGTTGGCAGGGTGGTAATTCCCCCTTCCTCCATGGCCCTTCCCCATTCCCATTTTTGCCCCATAGGGATCAATGGGAATGGGGAAGGCGCTAAGTACGGTGCCGCAAATTGCGGCACCGTAATTAGCACCAAGGTCCCTTTGCGGGTCCCTACTTTAAGGTCGGGTCCTGCAAAGGGACCTCGTAATTAGGCGCTAATAGGTTAACGGCGCCGCAACCTTTTACGGCGCCGTTAACCCATTAGCGCCTGGATCGTAATGAGGCCCAATGTCTGGTTCCCCTTCATGGACGATATGGTCGACCGGTGGTCAAGAACTGCGCGGAATGCCAGTGCACAGCAAAACCTGAGCCGCCAGTACCGCTCAGAATTACCACAATCCCAGATCATCCATGGGAGAGAGTAGCAGTCGATTTCTATGGACCACGGGAAGAAGGAAATTATCTGCTATTGTTTATTGATGAACACTCCAGGTTCCCCATAGTGAAACATGTCAAATCGACAGCTTTTGCTCATGTCGCTGCAACATTTGATGAAGTCTTCAGCGAGTGGGGGATACCAGACATGCTAAAATCAGATAATGGTGCCCCTTTCAGTGGTCATGAATTCGGGGTGTTTGCAAAACACATGGGATTCCGTCACCAAAGTGTGACACCGAGATGGCCACAAGCGAACGGCATGGCAGAAAGGTTTATGGCGTCCATCAAAAAGACCATACAAAGGGCACGTCTAGAAGGGACTGACCCCCATCAAGCGCTGTGCAGAATGTTGAGAGACTATAGGAACACGCCCCATGAAGCCACTAACAGAACCCCAGCAGAGCTCATGATGAAGTACCAGGTCAGGACCAGACTCGTCAACAACCCAACAAGGCGGCCCGAAGCAGACCAAGAAGTCATCAAACGAGACGGAGCAACCAAAGAGAAGATGCGGGAACAGACTGACAGAAGGAGGAGAGCACAGTCTAAAGACCTCCAAATAGGAGATGAGGTGTGGGTACAAAGAGCCACAACAAAAAAGACAGACTCACAGTTCTCACCTGAACCGCTTCGAGTAATTGCAATAAAAGGGACCATGATAACAGCGGCAAATGGAGAACAGGAAGTGACTCGCAACAGTTCAAGGTTCAAGCTTGTCACGAGACCTGTTCAAGAGGAGCTACCCCCAGAGGATCCTGACCCAGAAGGCACGGATATTCATGATGAAACGTGGGTCCCCCTCGAACCACAAGTTCAAAGTCAGGTCAACCCTGCGCAAGACAGTGACGGCGGCCCACACCCAGAGCCACGAGGAAGACCACAGAGGAACGTTAGGAGGCCTCCCAGGTTAGTGGAGGAGTGTTTACAGTGTTGCCAATTGGCCAAGTCGAGTTACTTGTAAGGACATTTGTCCGGGGGTGTTGCTATGGGTGGCTGCCCCTTTAAGGCAAGCCACACATGAGGGAGACGTCATGGGGGAAGTGACGTGGTGAGGAGGAGCGGGGTGCCAGGAAGGCACTTCCAAGTTGTATGGGAAATAAAGAGATTGTGTTATTAACCGCTGGTGTCCGTGTTTAATTTGGAGCTGGCCAGCCCCTAACAGTGCTGGAAGATTGCTTTGGCAAAAACTTTTCCTGTGCTGTCCAATAGAGACATTGGCCTGTAATTCCCTGTTGTTTCTCTGCCCTCCTTTTTTATAAATTGAGACACTTGTTACACATTGCCATGACATTGTTCGATATACATTAAACAAATGTTAAGTGGCGAGTGAGTTAGAAGAGTGAACCTGACAGAGTGGCAGCACTGAGGAGACTGGTCAGATAGAGCCTTTCCCTTGCATTGGCTAGAAAGGTAGCAGAGGACAGCACAGCTCTACTGTTGTGTTGGGTGAGCTGCCCTCTATCACCTTTCTAACCAATGCAAAGGAAAACTAGCATCTGACATGAAAACCAAGGGCCCTTACGCAATGCTCACAGTGGTACACGTGTTTCACTTAATGGAGAGATCAGGCTATATCAGTATAGGAGTAATCCTCTGAAAACGAAGGTTTCGCAGGTGAAGTGCCGTTCCTGACATCTTCTCCATGCAGACCACAATGCTAACAAGTGAAAATGTAGCTCATACGCACAGATTATGCACAGTCACATGCTCTGAAAATAGCAAAAATGCAGCTATAGCCTTGTCACTAAAATGACCCTGTTTTTGCCTTAGAGAAGGGACATAAGCTAAGTGTTTCATGCAGGGTGTGCAGTAGATAAAGAGCTGCCAGAGGGGCAATGGAAACATTACTAGCTGATGAAGCAACTGAAGGACTGTTGCATGCCACGCAGTTCTACCACACTTAAAGAAACCATGCAAATAAAATCTAGGCTTGTAAACTGGGTCATTTTAAAACAAGGAATTACATAAAACGGTTAAAAGTTTCTGGTGGTAGTTTGAAATCAGATAAACCCTCAAAGCTTAACATTTTTTGGGGTTATTATTGAATCCCTGTTTAGAGCTGAATGCTTTGTTCCAGAGCAGCAGCAACATTACCTTGGTAGGTCACAATGCTCTATCTTTACAGAAGCTGACAGGCTCCAAGTGGAACACACTTGAGGTGCAGGACAATCAAATCACACCCTTCTGGCAAATTCCTGGGTCCAGATGGCTTTTTCTCTGCCTTTGATTAAAAACAAATGCCTCCCAGTTAGCTGACCCTCTTACACACCTTTTCCATCAGATCCTTATAATCGGCAGTGTCAACACACGCATGCCAGGTTCAATGCTCACATTTTTACTGGTTTATAGTGATTTTTTCGAATGACATTTTTTTGAATGCCATTATGTCGAAAACATTTTGCCTAAAAAAAGTATTTCTAATGTGTTTTTTTTTAAATGGGGGGTTCCCCTCCAACCCCCCGTTTTTTTCTCCTTTTTTTTACTTACGAAACAAACAAAAAAACTATAAACTAAAAAAAAAGACATTCGAAAAAAAGAAAATTGCCAAAATGTTTTCGACATAACGACCGGATACCATTTTTTTACTCAAACCAGGCAAGATTGCTCGCATATCACACTGTAGTAATCTTTAACGATGATGCTCGAATTTACTCTAAGATATTGTCAAATGATTTGGCTTGGCTTTTTGCGGAACTGATAGATGGCGACCAGCTAGATTAAATCATTAATCACCATCCCCATGATAACATCCACAGAGTAATTCATGTTGTCGACCTTGCAATGAAAGCATTCAACATCATAGGTTTGGCCTACTCTTTTAAGGTCTTAAGAGCTTTTAGATTCTGATCCAGTTTCATTACTTGTAAGTTGCATTCACAACACACTAATTACTGATTTGGAAACTGGTCCAACTACTCATAAACGTGTCCTATTCACTGATGACATGATCTATATGATGAAAAATCCCAAATGTATCCTACTGTAAATAGTTGAAGAATTGATCATTTCAGTCAAGTTCCAGGCGGTGTTATTAATTATGCCAAGTCCTGTACTCTCATAACAGCATCTAAAACTGATGTTCAGTTCCTTGCACACAGTTTGCAACTCAAATGGCAAGAAGTGAGCTTAAGTATCTAGGTGTCTTTCTTACACACTCTCATGATACCCTCTAAGCTTTGCAAGCCATGCCCTGGAGACAATCAAGAAAGTGCAAAATAGAATATGGGATATTATTTGGCAATGAAAACTTACCAGGTTACCTAGAAATATTGTAATACATCCTAAACAACAAAATAAAATGACAGTATCAAATATTTATAATTACTTAATAGCGGTGCAAATTTAAGTTCTATATTGTGCATCAGAATATCAGGTGGAAAGAGTTAGAGCAACTAGAACTAACAGCTCCCTTAGACTCTCTGTCGTGGCTCCTTTCCAAAGGCTGCAAGCTACAAAATTGCAGAGAACTTTGTCACAAAAGACAGAAAGAGGGAAATGAGGTTCTGAACTGAGAATATCTAGTTGGCATAGCAGCCAGCAATGCCACGGCATGTAATGGCCAACTCACAAAAATGTATTTTTCAAAACACTTCTACCATACTACTCATAGAAGGGTGACGCTAACACATTTTTACTTATGTGTGTGTGAAGGATTTCCATCTGGCAAGGCTGCACAAGCCCTGGATTTTTTGATTTCTATCAATAATAAAATGAAGTGGTTAATCCAACTCTGAAAGGCTGTCCTGCTGAACGGACCCCGCTTTCAGAAAGCTCCATGCCAAAATCATATTGTACATATGTGTCTTGGTACATCTGTCACCTGATCCACAGCTCCTGCTCTTCAGTGGCACATAAGAGGTTCAAAGGTTGTAAGTGCCCTGTTTGACAGCTGCCTTCACAGCAAAGTCAATACAGACAGAGGTTGCATTTAAATCTGCTCCACTGATCCAAAGCCTTATAATTATAAAGAGCTATTAGTCTGGTGGCAGAGAAATCTGTAATAATAAGCCATGAACAGGGGCTGGGCAAGCGCTAGGAGGAACCCACAAGGGCAAGTGCAAGGGGAACCAGGGGTAGGAGTGATAGTGCGAGGAAGCAGATGGACCAGGCTCAGTGGGCTAGTCAGGGAAGGGAGACGGAGGTCAAGTGCTGGTAAAGGTGTGCGGGGAAAGACTGTTTCGAAGGAAGGCCTGGCCCCGGTAAGACTCATAAGGGACACAGGACACCAGTCACCGTGGCAGGAGGAGTCTTAGCAAGAGAGGGAGGTAGGAGGAGAAGAAAATGAAGGTCTTGAGAAGCTTCCGGAACCTAATGAGATCTGACTCAAGTCATAAAGAGGCAGGGAGGCCATTCCAGAGGGAGTCTCCTGCCAAAGAAAGAGATCTACCCCCCACTCTCTGCTTGGAGAAACGTCTGATCTGCAGAGAACTGGAGCTAGAGGACAAAACAGCTCTAGCAGGGAGGTATGTAGGGAGGGAGAGTTGGATGTAGCAAGGTCCCAGGCCCCAGAAATCCTTGTGGATGATGTAGAGGGTCTTGAATTTGATCCTTGCAACCACCGGGAGCCAGCAGAGAGAGTTTAGGGATGGAGAAATGCAGTCCCTGGTCTTGAGGCCAAGGATAAATCTCGCAGTCCTATTCTGGATTAGCTGAACAGGGCTGAGGGAGGAAAGAGGAATGTTGAGGAAGAGACTGTTGCAGTAATCCAGCCTAGAGAGAAACAGTGCTCTGGCGACATTCAGCTGCTGGGTAAACATGAGGAAAAGGGGAATGCATCTGGGAGGTGGAGCTGAAAGTGGGCCTTCTTGGCAAGGTCAGCAATATGAGGTGAGAAGGAGAGAGGGGAGTCAAAGATGACACCCAGATTTTGGCCTCACACGTGGGTGAGTGGAGGGGGCCCAAGGTGGACGGCCAGAGAGTAGGAGGGAAGAATGGGGAAGGAGTCCCAAAAAGAAGAATCTCAGTCTTACTGGCATTAGGGCAGAGATCATTAACAGCACATCATGCCTGAATAGCAGTTAGGCAGTCGGGAATGAGAGAGGAAGGAGAGTATGAAGAGGATGAAAGCTTAAAGGAATGCTGTGTGTCATCAGCATAACACTGGAAATGAGGAGAGAAGCAGGAGATGAAGTAGGCATGGTACATGTGGAAAATCCAAGGCGAGAGGATAGAGCCCTGAGGGACACCGCAAGTAGAGAGAGAGGTAGAGCAGAGAAAAGGGTCCAATTGAAATTGGGAGGGCCGGTTTAAGAGGAAAGAGGTCAACCAATCCAGTGCCCGGTCCGTGATGTCCAGGGTATCTCTGAGCCAATTTATGGGGGTGGAATGATTGAACATGGCAGAGGACAGATAATGGAGGATGATAAGGGGGAGAGTTTGAGTCGAGATTTGAGAGCAATCCATCACAGGTGTTCAGGAGAGCGTTTTTTGTGCCCCTGGTGGCTCTGAAGCCAGACTGGTGGTTGTGGAGACAGCCAACAGATTCAGTGCAATGACATAGTTGAGGAAATATCAATTTCTCCAAACATTTAACCAGGATGTGGGTAGTGGAGATGGGATGATAGTTAGCTGGGCTGGAAAGGTCCGCAGATGACTTTTTTAGGAGGGGGTTGTGAGAAACCAAAGGGTGCCTCACCTGCTAGTCCCCGTGGATCTCTCTCTCAGTTTGCCAGGGCACGGCCGTTGCCTTTGGATCTAGACCCTGGCGGTAGACCAGTGTGGGAGGATCACCTGGGTGGGGGATCCTCAGGGAGTGGGGGGTGAGGCACCCGCTGGTGAGAAGCAGTATTCCCCCTTTCTCATACCCATGCCGCATCCTATTTTATAGGATGCTCCAATATCCCAAACCCCCCTTTCTGCACAAACACTGGGCCGGGGAAGAGGGCGACTGAGAGCAAAGACGTTAAGACTTACATATCTCAATGGACATGTCCCGCTAATCGGGTCAGGCAAAGTCAGGCACTTGACTTTAATCTCATACATCTGATACCCAAAGGTGGAACATAGTGACACACTCTGAGCAAGGTGGAACACGAGAAGAAGCCGATCTTCTGGGGCAAAGATGAACCCACTGGAGCAGAACGACCAATTGAGGGACGAGCTAAAGGGTAGGGAAACCCAGGAGATCACAGCAGGAGGTCATTGCCACCGAAGAGCCATGAAAGATACACAGAGAAGGCCAAATCCCAGACAAGAAGACTGCATTGTGTTTTGAGGATGCCAGTGACCCTCCCGGGTGAACAGCATAGTTGGGAAGGCGAGGCCAAGCCTGTGGTATTAACCTTGACTCGTGAATTAAAGCTGGAAATACAAGAAAGGAATGCACGCAGCCGGTGAGTTAGCAAACGACATGAAAGGCCAGTGTGTGTTAAGGAAGGATTGAAGTTGCAACAATATATCTCACAATTAAATACTGCGGACGTGCTGATGGGATGCGAAGGAAGGCAGACCTGTGTTGAACTTTAAATTATTAATGACTGTGAAACCAGGGAACCCCTAACGACTATTAATAAAGCTTCAGGAAGGGAACCCCTGCAAGTGCTCTGATTGCAAGGTCCATTCCCAGGTGAGGGAGATCTACGTTGACTCAGGTCAACTTTGGTTGAAAAGTTCGAGCCCGACAGAGGGAGACCTACGTGAACATTTTTCTTTGAGAGGTCCGAGCCCAATCGAAGGAGACATACGTGGACTTTTGTTGAACTGTGAACAAACTTTTAAAAGCTGAAATAAGTGATTTTAACGTGGAAGTCCAAGCTGAGTGAGTTGGCCCAGAGGGAAGATTGGTGAGGGAGGGAGAGTCACAGAGGTTGCGGAAGTGGCCACCTCCGGAGAATCAAGATGAATATTGAAATTGCAGAGGAAGAGGAGCTTAGAGGAGGAGGTCAGAAGAGAAGAGTCAAGGTCAATCCACTCAGAGAGGAAGAAGGAGATCGGCTGAGGGGGCCTGTAAATGGTAGTGAGGGTGAGCGAGAGGGTAGGAGAGATGACAAGCTTGCAGACAAGACATTCAAGGGAAAAGTAGGACTGAGTGGGTATGGTGGCAGCAGGAACCCATTCAAGGAAGACAAGGGCCACTCCACCTCCAGACCAGTGAGGCCTGGGCTTGGGGGGGTTCTTGTAGCCCTCAAGAAGGAGAGTTTAAAATGCAGTGACAGAGCTGGCATTGAACCACGTCTCGGTGAGGGCGTGGATGTCCTGGTCATAGTCTTCAAGGAGGTGATAGATGTCAGAGTGTCTAACAGCAGAGCGAGAGTTGAGGGTAGATATGTGAATTTTAGACTTTGCTTAGCCGGTTCTTTCTCAGCAGTCTTCCGGTGGTGCAAATAAGGCCTCTCCTCTCCTGATGCCAGGGTTGTCTGCATAAACACAGACAAAGCTAGCACTGGGAAGGAAAAACCCAAGGAAAAACTCCTGTAGGAGTGAAAAAACCTTGGTAATGATAGAGGTGTAGTGAAGCTGGAAGGATGCATAGTAAGGAGCTCCACAGGATTGAGACTGAAGCAGTAATTTAAGGCTGGATGGATTACAGCCACAGGTAGTGAAGTCCCAGCAAACATGGGATGGAGGATAACGCAGGCTGGGGAACACATGAATTGCAGCAGGAAACTGGGAACATAGAAAGGGAAGGCAGAGAAGGGAAGTAAGGACGTGAAGGGTACAAAGGCAGAGAAACTGTAAACAACAGGAAAAGTAGCCACAGAGGACAAGGGAGCGTTACTGCTTTGGGGATAAGTTGCAACGCAACGCGTTGTTCTCGGTGGACTGCTTATGTTAGTGGTTTGAAGCTCATCCTCCGCAGCTTACTGGAGTCCTGATGGCATGTTGTGGAGGGCAGATATGGTCCGAACTCTTTGTTTGGCATTTCCTGGATAGTGTCCTGTTGTGGTTGGCTAGGACGGATTGACTTAATGGTTGGCAAATCACGGCAGACGCCATTTCTTGCTTGGCAAAAAATCTTGCATGTATCCAGTAGAGACCATGTAGGGAGCCTGGTCCTAACATCATGCCCCCCCGCAAGCCTAGTCATACCTGGTTTCCAGGGATGTTGCCTATGGAAACAATACAACAGCGCAGGTGCGTGAACATGATTAGAAGGTGCCCATGTTCTTTCTGAAGGTGGATGCCTTTTACAATGTAGTACAAGGTACTGGAGCTTTCCTCTATGAAAGCGAGAATCACAAATGTGTGCAACTTCGTAGTCTAGTTGTTGATCATGGAATACAGGTGGAGGTGGAAGGTTTCGATGGTATTAATAAACGTATGGGTGCAAAGTTTTGAGTAAGGATAAAAGGAATACAGGATGTATGCAATGCCATGAAGTGGGTAGTTGTCGTTTGAAAGTCACAGGATTCATTTTCTTAATAACCTTGAAAGGGCAGAAGAATCTGGGGGCAATCTTACCGCTGTGTAGCTGGGCTGGTAAGTATTTGCTGGATAACCAAACTTGATCTCCTGGCTGATAGGAAGGATCCGGGTTACGGTACTGATCAACATAGTAATTTGCACTTTTGCATGCAGCAAACAGATGTGCCATGGCTTTTTCCTGCGTTTCGTGCATTAGGGAGATGGCTTCTTCAACAGCTGGCACTGATGAGCTATTTTTAGAAAGAGAAGGAATCCATGAAGGATGAAATCCATAGTTGCAATAGAAGGGAGTCATCCCAATGGAGCTGTGCAGAGAAATATTATAGGAGAATTCTGTAGATGGTAACAAGGCGACCCAGTCATCCTGCAAGGCTGTAACAAAACACCAGAGATATTGTTCTAATGTTTGATTGGTGCGTTCTGTTATTCCATTGGATTGGGGATGGAAATCTGATTACATGGATAGCTGGATTCCCAAGTCTTTACACAGAGCTTTTCCAAAAGGCTAAGGCATATTGTGATCCTCTGTCCGAGATAATGGATCTTGGCAATCCATGGATTTTGAAGATTTCTGATGAGAAGATTTTACTAATTTCCAATGCAGACAGTGTTTTCAGGCATGGTGTGAAGTGGGCCATCTTAGAATAAGTGTCTACGGTTACCAAGATGGTGGTGTAGGCCTTAGATGGAGGTAGATCAACTATGAAGCCCATAGCTATTATTTCCCAAGGACGTGATGGTACCGAAGGTACCAGTAGCTTACCTTCCGGTCTCTTTCGGGAGTTTTAATTTGAGCACAGATGAAACAAGATTTACAGTATTGTTCCACTTGATGATGTAATTTAGCCTCCAGAAGTGATGTGTAATCAGGTGTACGTAGGCTTAATACCTCTATGGCCTGCAAGTTTAGAGCTGTGACATAATTCCATTAGTTTACGCCGTAAGGCCTCTGCAGGTATGTACTAGGCGGAATCATGGAAAAACAGTAATTTGTTGTTAGTTGTACTTTGTTGTTAGTTAAATTACTCCAATTATTATCCGCTTGGAGGTATCCTTGTTGGATTTCCTGTAGAAAGGTTTGTTCTATGCCCACCAAGGTTTTGTGAGGAAACATTTTCTCCTAGGTTTTCCAGAGACAAGGAATCCTTGCGTGAAAATGCTTCGGCTATGGTATTCTCCGGCCCAGGAATGAAATTAAGGTGGTTCTGAAGCTGTGAAAAGAAATATGCCTCTCAAGCTTGTCAGCTGTTCCTACACTCGAATGATTGCAGAAGGGCACGATTGCAGTGATCAGCTTTCAGTTCTGTTTCTTGTTTCGCTCCTAGTAAATGGTGTCTCTGTTCTTTACAGGCCAGTTTCAGAGCCAGTAGTTCTTTTTCTAGAACGGTATAGTTCCTTTCAGATGGTGAAAGAGGTTTGGAGTAGTAAGACAATGGGTGTTCTTCCTGGTCCAATTGTTGTTGTTTAAGGACTGCTCCTTGGGCTCCATCTGAAGCATCCGCCTCGACTATGAACATTCTATCAGGATCCGGTGGAACCAGTATAGGTGCCAAAATGAACTTCTTTTTTAGTGAAACAAAAGCCTTCTCCACTTAAGGGTGCCAAAGAAATGGAGCATTCTTTTTTAAGAGAGAGGTGATGGGAAGAAGCTCCTGGCAGGAGGATGGAATGAATTTCCTACAAAGGTTTGCCAGGCCTAGGAACCTTTGGACTTCTTTGACATTCTGGGGGCTGCTCCACTGAATGATAACTGAGACTTTGTGAGGATCCATCAAAACACACACTGTGAGGACAAACCATAACCCAAATAAACACTAGTGTATAGGCGCGTTATAAATGCCATATCATATCATATTATATCATACTGTGGTGGTGTTGAAATAACATTTTTCAGGTTTCACCTGTAGATGATTTTCTTGTAGTCTTCGGTGGACAGCCTTGACATGAGAAACATGTTGTTTTGGGGAGCTGGAATAGACCAGGATGTCGTCCAAGTACACAATGACATTGTGGAACAAGAGATCAGATAATAAGTGGTCCATATAACGCTGAAAGACAGCCGGTGCATTAGTGAGGCCAAATCGCTTTACTGCATGCTCGAAATTACCAAGTGGTGTATGGAATGCCGTTTTACACTCATTACCGGGTTTTATGCAAATCAAATGGTAGGCCCCTCAAAGGTCCAGTGTGGTAAAGATGTTGGCTGATTGTATTGCATCAATGATGTCAGGGATGAGTGAAAGTGGATATTTATCTTTTACAGTGACGGCATTTAGGCCCCTGTATTCCAAACAAGGTCTTAACTCAGAGGTGTCTCTTTTGGGTATAAAAAAAGAGAGGCACCTGCTGGAGACAAAGACTCCCTTATTAGGCTGTTTGCCAGATTTTGATGTAGATCATTCTTCAGCGGCTCTTTTTCTAGAGAAGATAGGCGGAACATCTGGTTAAATGGCACTGAAGCGTTTGGAAGTACATTTATGGCACAGTCTTCCAGCCTGTGAGGTGATAAGGATTGAATGGAGGTTTTATGAAAGACTTGCTGAAATTCCTGATAGTGAATAGGTATGGTAGAACACATTGGTACCTCTGTGTCTGAGTGTGTTGTGGCTACTGCCACCACCGAAACAGGGCAGGTCTCCTCTACACAATGTTTCATACAGTATTCAGATCCCAGGAAAACAGTGTGAGCCTTCCAATCAATTTAAGGATTATGAAGCATGAGCCAAGGAATTCCCAAAATCAAGGGGAAATGAGCTGTCTGTATTAAATCAAAGACAATTTTTTCTGAGTGATAATTTATCCACATGTGATTGGGAGAGGTACTGTGGATAATCAGGCCGCTAACCAATTCCCTACCGCCCACTCCTTCCACAGGGATTGGTATGGCTTTGGTAGTGATAGGGATATGGTTTTGAGTGGCCCAGGTGCCATCCATAAAGAGTCCTGCCGGCCCTGAATCCACTAAGGCAGGAACTTGGATGGTGCGGTCTCCAGATAGTTGAAGTGAGACCATTTGGACTAACAGCTGTTTGTTTTCTACGTTATCAGTGAAGACTGAGTGAAATTTGAATACATTGAGACTTGTTAATTGCTCCCAGATGGGAGTCCCATCTAGGTCCGGGAGGTGGAGTTTTCTTTGCTTCTAAGAGGGGACCAGGGGCAGTTGCAGAGAAGATGGGCGGAAGAAGCACCATACATTGAGCCTGATGCCTGTTTCTTTGTACAGAGGTTAAAGGTCCCCTGGCAGTTCCTATCTGCATTGGTTCAGGGGAACCTTTGTTCGTATCAACAGACAATTGCAGATTAGGTGTAGTTCTGGGAGTTATTGTTCTTTTTCTTCTGTCAGCCTTACGCTCCTGAAGGCGAAAGTCGATCTGTGCCACAAAACGGATTAAGGCATCAAGATTATGAGGTCTAGGAACTCTGGAGATCTCATCTTTTTGCTCTTCTGATAAGCCTCTTCTGTATAATGTCATACAAGCCTCTTTTGACCAAGTTGCTTAGTTAGCCATTTGTTTGAATTTAGTGGTATACCTTGATGCATATCAAGACAATCCTCTTGTACGGTGTAAACCAGGTCTGGGTGATCGAACATTAGTTTGAAGACTTGTATAAATTCATCCAGGATGTTCAAAACAGGGTAATTGTTGACTACTAGCGCAGTAGCCGAGACTAATGTGCTCCCCTTTAGGAGGGTTAGAATGAAGCCCACTTTTGCCCGATCTGTATAAAAGGACGCTTGACGGAAGGAAAACTGAACAGTACAGGCATCCAGGAATTATTTTAGGCGTTTTGTGTCTCTATAGTACTTGTCCATTCATGGAATGGACGGAGACAGGGGTGGGATTGCATCATGGAATTGCAGTGCTTCTTGTAAAACTAGGTTCTCATTCTTTAGTGTTTGTACATCCAAAGATAGATTCTAGACTGCAGCCACCAGCTCTTGGAGCTGAGACATTTTGCCCTTTGAAAGTAGGCGTTGCAAGCTTTAAGACTTTTGCTTACCCGGTTCTTTATCAGCAGTCTTCCGGTGCTGCAAATAAGGCCTCTCCTCTCCCGATGCCAGGGTTCTCTGGATAAACACAGACAAAGCTGGCACTGAGAAAGAAAAACCCAAGGAAAAACTCCTGTAGGGGTGAAAAAACCTTGGTAATCATGGAAGTGTATTGAAGTCGGTAGGATGAGTAGAAAGGAGCTCCTCAGGAATGAAGCTGAAGCAGTAATTTAAGGTGGGATGGAGTATAGCCACAGATAGTGAAATCCCAGCAAACATGGGATGGAGGCAAACGCAGGCTGGGGAACCCACGAAATACAGCAGGAAGCTGGGAACCCAGAAAGAGAAGGCAGAGAAAAGAGGTAAGGATGCGCAGGGCGCAAAGGCAGTGAAACTGTAAACAACAGGAAAAGTATCCACGGAGTACTAGGGAGCATTACTACATTGGGGATAATTTGCAATGCAACACGTTGTTCTTGGAGGACTGCTTATGTTAGTGGTTTGAAGCTCCTCCTCTCACAAGGGCTCCGTATCAGACTTGAGTCCCGACGCCATGTTGTGGAGGGTGGACCTGGTCCGATCTGTTGGTTGGCGTTTCCTAGGTAGCACCCTGTAGTGGTTGGCTAAAACGGGTTGACTTAATGTTTGGCAAAGCATGGCGGATTCCATGTCTTGATTGGCGAGTCTTTCTTCTTGGTTGGTGAAAAACCTGCCATGTATCCAGTAGAGACCACAGACGGAGCCTGGTCCTAACAGTGAAGCTGGTTGGCGCCTTTAAAGATCTTCTGAGGTGGAGTACAGGGACGGGGTACAACCATCGGTGGGGGCGAAGAGGACAGGGGACTGACAGACCGAGGAGTGTCAAGAGAAGGGAGGAAGTTAATGAGAGACGGAAGATGCCTTTCTAGAACGAGGAGGTTGGGCTGAGAGCCCTGGGTTATGATAGTGCCATTATGGTAGATATGTATTTTGCACCTTGATGATGAGAAGTGTGCCAAGAGAACTTCCCATCTGGTTCCACATTAATGGGAGAGGAAGAGAAAGGGGGGAGAATAGAGACCATATGGGGAGTCCATAGGTCCGGGGCAGAGGTGACAAAGAGGAAGTCAGTGATAGTCTGCCTGGAGGAAGCATTGACATAGGTGTCGGCAAGGGCAGGCCTGGGTTGGAGGCCAGGAGCGCTTACTTAAGCTTTTTCCTTCCAGGCTTCGAGAGAAGGTAGGATAGGTGATAGAGTAGCAGTTAGAGTAGATAGGGAGGACAAAAAGTGCCATAGAAGCAGGTGCATGGGAGGAACAGAGGAGGGATGGCACTGTGCATGAGGAGCACACCAGGTGGCCTAGCAGCCAGAAAATGGAAAATGAAACAGATGAACAGTAAGTCAAGTATCCAAGGGGGAAAGGGCCTAAGTTACCGCAAGCAGTAAAAGCAATTCAATTAGAAAAAAGCAACAGAAGTGTGCCTAAGTATTGAACACAAACACAGGGAGCAAAAATGCCCAAACTTGAATTACAAAGTACAGGAGTAAAGGCCTAGGTTTTTAAAAAAACAGACACGAGTCCAAAATGCCTACATTTGAATTTCAAAGTACAGGTGTAAAGGCCTAGGTTTTTAAAAAACAGACACAGGAGTCAAAAATGCCTACATTTGAATTTCAAAGTACAGGTGTAAAGGCCTAGGTTTTTAAAAACAGACACATAATATGATGACTGATAGTTCACACAATTATTAAGGCCACATCTGATTTGTACCATACTCATGCCAGCCTCATGAGCTCAGGCCAGCTATGGAAAGACTATGTGGATTTTAGCCTGACTGCTGTCATTGCTCAGCCAGCAGCATCATAGGCAGAAAGGATGTGTCTCTCTTTGATCCCATGGGAGGACAGTTATCAATCCTCCAGCCCGGGAAACTCCAAGCAGAGGTACTCATGAGAACATTGATTCAAAGAGACACACCCAAAACGAAAGGGCAACCCTCACACCAGGGTGTTGCATATCATAGGGCCTTTGAAGCCGCAGGCTTGCGACAGGGGAAGGATTAGACAGTTAGACAGAGCAGAAGGGAATGGATGAAGGTTTCCTCTATCTTGGCGTTCTGTAGGCTTCTCCTTCCTTCCTGTCTTCTCCACTTGCTCTATGAGTAAAGCACTTTGGGTATGATGCAAGAAGCCAAATGTCACTTGTTACCTTGACTGGGATAGAACCTTGTAAAGCAGGTTTGCGTTTGCTCAATCCCCAGTGGCCTTTTGACTTCAAAAGAAAGCAGTCTGCCATTCCTTTCTTGATTCATCATGGACTCATAAAGACAGAAGATTAATTTGGACCCTGTTGGTGGAGCAGTCCTTTCCAAAGCCCTCTGTTCCCTACGCACTCCCAGGGACCATTGACAGTGAACTGCAGTTGGACTAAAACCTGACTCTCTGCCAGTTGCACCAGTACCCAAGATCTTCACTGGAGGAGAAGTACTCCTGCAGGTGCTAGCTAGCCTCCCTGTACTGGGAGTGAAGAGGAAAAGGACAAACCTTGTCTCTGAGCCCCTGGATTGGAACTCACAAGTCGAACATGCTCGAATACCTTTCAATCATAAGGACCTGCAGGGCTGGTTTTGGCACTCACTTTGAACTTCTTTGCATCAGAACATGTTACCTGTCTGGCTCGAACACCAGCTCACCACTGTAGATGACTACAGTAGATGTCTGGCTCAAACACCAGCTCACCACTGTAGATGACTACAAACTGCTGACTCTTTGAACAATGGAGAGAACCACCAAGGTCACACATTGAAACTCTCTGTACCTCACCTTCAACCAATGAAAACATGATGTCACTTGTCGACTCAGCCCAGTGATACCATTGTCTGAAACTGGCTAAAATTTCGGGCCGACCATAGCGGGCTCACTGAACTGCATAATTTGAATACTGCCTTCAAATTGACTCAACACTGATTGGCCGCCTTAACCAGTATGACTCACTATATCCAGACCTGGTTTGGCCCACAAAGACAACATCCTGAAGCCCGGTTTGATGCCATCAAAACAAACAAGGACAGAGTCAAGTACTTTTGTGACATCCAGCACCCATTTTCCTTTTTTGGGACACTATTGACGGATAAGCCACCCTTTGCATCGTTTCCTGCAAAGATAGAACCTTTTGAATGACATTGTTGCAATTTCTTGCCTTTCACTTTGCTATATTACCCAGAGAGCTTGCCAGGTATGCAGACTGCATTTATTTTTATGGTCTTTCCACATAGTGGGTTTTTGTCAGTGTGTTTGTAGTTCAGTTACATTGCATATTGGTGTGTTTAATTGAAGTGTGCATAGTTTCACAGAGCCTTGATTGGACATTCGTTTATTTTTGAGTCTTATAATATTTCTGTTTGCGTTGCTACTGTTTTCACATTCACACCCCTCTTAAGAGTATAGCCTTAATTCGGCCCACGTTACCACAAAAGATGAAGGAGGTATATCTATTGACTCTGTCTGTTTCACCATCATGATTGGAATCTGCATGTATTCCACTGTGGGAGTCTGTTATTCACTTATATCAAGAGGAGTGGGATAGCATGCAGGCCCATGTAAACTGTGATACTTGGGTTTTCTGACCCATCCAGGATTTACGCCATCAGTCCCCTGGAAAAGATGGTGGCCCCTTCAGTTAGGAATGTAGCGATGTAGACATAGGGAGTTCCAAAATTTGGGTCTGGGGGCCCCGCCCAGTGCAGGTCCATGATAATGAGGGACACTATTTAAGTGAGATCAGAAAAAGGGAGAGTTCAAAGAGTTGGTGCTGGAGAGACACATCTGACTATCCCTAGTTGTGTTCAAAGTAAGGCACCATAGACAGCACAACCATGGTGTGGTCCTCGTCTTTGCGAGAACCGCAAACTCCATCTCTGCAATGATTCCACTCCTAACCATGGAGATCATAGGACTGTTGTTCTGGAGAACCAGCCAACAGATAGAGGCTCTGAGGGACAGCACGAGGGTGCGCCTTTGGAAGGCATTTGGCTCCCACAGTGTCAAGATGACTCACAACTGGACTGATGACTAATGACGAAAGTATGCGTTTCCTGCTGGGCCCCCAGCTGAATGATACAGGCAAATCTTGAGAGACAAAGGCAGAGGGTAAGACCTGGAGAGCGAAGGCAAGGAATGGACAGTATATCAAATACATAAGGCAGTTGAGGGCATTTGTCAACCAATATGCAAAGATTGGTAATAAGGGGGGCACAGCAGTGTGAGTTCATAAGTCGGGAAAGGAGCCTCTACGTACATCCTTTAAGAATTCATTAAAGAAAATGAACTTCAACTTCTAGTGGTTTGCGTTTTTGCAATCATATAAATTATTTCAATAGTGTCCCATACCTTTACTTGTAAACATTGTAGTAGGTCATACATAAGTATGCAAGTAATTAGCCTACAAAACATATCTTGCCAATAAATTATTATATATATATTTTCACATACGCCCATGTGTATTCGTAATGAATGCGCTTTATCAGTGCTGAATATGGTAACAACAAAGAATGAGTAAATGGGTTATGCATTCTGGTCATATTTATTTAACGTGGTATAATCACCATATGCTACTGATAAAGATACCAACCAATAGGAATCCACGGGGCAGTGTTCTGTGGCTCGGGTATTAGAGAACAAAGGCTTCCTTCAGCCCCTGTACTGTAGATGTGCATGGGCCATCCGCACCCACAAGACCATCTCCTGGAGGGAATCTTCCCAGACATGAGTCATGTGATTTGTGTGGATCCACTGCCGGCACAATTCCTCAGACATAACTAACTTGTATGTTAACATGTATGTAAAATACTCGGCTGACTATGAAGCAACAGTATAAAAGCAAAGCAACATAACATAACATTTTTAAGCCATATTACACTACATTTCAGGATCAAATTTGAATTAATGTCATTTTAGATGACTATGTGTCATCCCAAATTCTACAAACCATATGAAAATGGAATATGTAGCTCACTGTCAGCAGGTATGATTAATTTCATGATTTAACTACATGCCTTGCCTGGGTTCTTCTTAAAACACATGGCAGAAACACGGAGGCAGCTCAGGGAAACACATGATTCCCTTCGTCATGACACTTGACCCCCAGTCCCCAGCTTGGGTCAGACATAGAAATGCACTTTTAATTAAACCGGGCTTGATTAAAAGATTATACACGACCTTTGGAGTCAGACAAATCTCTCACAGTACTGCAGTAAGGTGTGACTTTAAGCAGGGATTGTCATTTGACAGAGAAATGGGGCCAGCAGTTTCAAGGCTTCTGGTGACACTCAGTGGAATCCAAAAGGAGTGCAGAGGCCAGTTAAATAAAAGAAAGAAAACTAGGCAAAAACGCATAAGCAGATGGAATCTGAGGAATGCAACGGTACGATCAGGTACACATCATATACCAGGAATTGGGGTGGGTGGGGCAGCCGAGATCAAAATCCTCCTCTTCACTAGTAGCAGGATTGGAGCGTGGCATCCCTGTGCACCGTGATGAAGTGTTGTGATAACGGTGCTAAGAGCCGGGCTTCGGGCTTAAAACAAAGAGCGCAGTGATGCCATGCTCCTCACACATGTGTGATCTCCCAGAGGGGGTGGGGGGAAACATGAGAAAAGGGACAGGACAGAAGCTCTGCACTTATGTTGCCATCCACTCTGGGAAGCCATTCTTTCTCCCACTGCCCACCTCCTGGTGTTACTTGGACATTAGACTTACAGGTGCATTGTCCACTGTGATCCAGAGTCCTCTTGACAAATTTCAGATAGTGCTGAACTCCAACCCATCAGTCAATACAAAAAATATGTCAGGGTGTGAGTCAGTACAGTCAGCGAGTAACAGAGAGAGAGAGGGAGAGACAGAGAGAGAGTATATGGGTGTGTACCAATTTGTGTACATGCCTGCCATTCATGGAAACCACACCGCAGAGTATTCAGGTATTTTAGCATTAGTATGAGGATCTAGCTTTTCTTATAGCAATAACACCCGAGCCGGTGGGCCGGATTGGGTGGTAATGGCTCAGAGCACAAGTTAACCATGGGCCCTGTTGCTCTTACCACCCATCTGACCCACGAGGTTGTTATTGCCCAAAGTTTTTTTATCTGGTTTGCTGATAGCACTGCACGTGTTAGAGTGAATGAAATGCACGCTTGCTTTGGCCCGTTCAATCACACAAACACTTACCTAAAATTGCCCGCAATCGAAATGAAAGGTGGGTCTCCATACAGAGCTCCTCTTCCATTTCCATTGTGTCCCTGAATGAGTGAGCGGTGACAGGGGGGTCGCCTCCGCCAGAGGAAACAGGTAAGTTGGTTGGGGAGCTCTCAGGGGAGGGAGTGGCAACCGAAGGGAAGGGGAGTTTGGGGCAAGATGGCAGGGCGGGTGCTCGCAGCTTCGAGCTTGCTTGGAATGCAGGCTTGGATAGTGGGATTCAGCCCAAAATCCGATTAATCGGATTGGCTGCGTCACCCACACAGGGAGCTAATAATGTCCAATAACTTTGATTTAGGAGAGATATGACCATACTCTTTTTTGTGCATATCATAACTGTATCTATCTCACATAAAAAATGTCCATGAGTCTGAGAAATATATTTCAACATGTGTCACAATACACAATTTGGTTTTTTGAAAACATTGATTCTCCTGTTTGTTAGGATGACGTTGGTAATGACACAGATCTACACGTCAGTAGTGACACTTTCGGTCTATAAAAATGTAATTTTTCTTAAATAAGTTGAGAGTTGAGTATCGAGCGGTTGCTGATGTTCGTTTTGCTCCTTGTTTTAATTATTTGTATTAAAACAGACAAACATTTGCAAAGCTATTTGTGTCGTCTGAATTATTGATGTTTGATTAAAATCTGCACCCCCATCCATCTCAAAGGTATTGCTAGTCATCATAAAGGGCTGGAAGTCTCCAGTTCACTTGGTAGCAGAGATTGGATGGTTAGATAAGACACCATTGGCCGTTGACATAAGTAACTTTAGAGTCTCAGCAATATCACACGAACTTTGCTATTCGGCTGACAGGACTTGAAGCTCCCCGTAGATTGTGTTAGGACCAAATCCTTGCAAGGTCAGTTGAGGGGACCCATAGTTTCTATAGGAACCCCTCCCACATCTACGAGAAGCGGATCAGAAAGCAGTCCGAAGAGGCGGTAACGAAGGCAGTGATCCCCAGGGTCCGAAGACAAAAAAATGCAAACAGTGAGTGAATAGGACCAAAGAGTTTGGCAAAAGGATGCATGCGCAGTAAATAATGGAGAGTAACGGAGGGAGGCGGGGTAAAATATAATGCAAGAGTAGGAGCGTAATATATATGTATATGGGGAAAAGTTATTGACTTGCGTGTTGCCAAATAATATATGAAGAAAATAGTCGTGAGGTGTAGCCATGCTATGAGGATACACCATGTTCCTAGACTTTAAAGAGTGCTTGAAGAAGCTTGAATTCAGAGCTCCTTTTACGTGGGACATATAGGAGACAAGATAAGTTTAAATACTTTGTTAAGGGAATTAGCTTAAGTTCCAATCGGAGCAGATAAATAGTGGGTAAAACGAGTCCTAAGAGAGCATTGTGAGGTGCACGTATATGTGACAGGTCAAGTCTGTCTGTTTTGTTTTATGTGGTTGAAAGGTGTGATGAAGTCAGAGTTGAAAAACGAAACGTTTTAAGTTATAGAGAATATAACGAAGTTAAGACACGAAAAGTGATTATTTTAAGATTAAACTTTGATGGTTGTTTTTAGCAAGATTAAAGTAAAAAATTGTATTATGAAGGGATCGGAGCTTGCGACGATTGGTGGTCGCTCATAAGTTTATGTTGATTGAGGCATAAAACTGCAAACTGTAACTAAAGCATAAACAAAGAGAAAAGTGAAAGCTTAGAAATGGAAGAAGTTAAGCCATTAGTGCATCTTTGCAAACAGCTACCAAAGCACGTGCTTAAACTTAAACAATACAGTGCAGAATGGGTTAAAGGAACAACAGACACAATGTTTATGCCATGGCCACAAGGATGGTCATTATCGAGAACAGTTTTACACCATATGACAACATATTTGCATGCTGCATATATAGGAAAAAAGTTAGAAAAGCGCCTAGCGAGTCTAGAGCTTTGGAAAATGTATGAACACGAAAAGGAGGAGGAGCCTCTGTTAGATTGGATACTCAATATATGCAAAGAGGGGGGTGAAGAGCCTTCTGCTCCATCTGCCCCGTCTGAAATGAAAGATGAGATTAAGAAAGACGAAGGGTTATACCCATTAATAGAACTTAAAGCGGCGACGGGATATAGCAATCCGTCATATGAATCACCTATGCAAAGTTGTGACGAGGGCCCAGAGAAAGATACAGAGAAAGATATAACCTCCAAAGTCCTGAGGGACAAGGAGGGACGCGATAAGGAGAAAAGCAATCGAGCAAGTACATCTTTAGATATAAGGAGAGAAATAAAGAGATGGAAAGGAGATAAGGATAAAACTGATGAGATAGTGCTCATGCAGAACAAATAGTTGGGAGGTCAGATTTTACTTAAACTTGAAGGTATAAGCATTGAAGCTGTGAGACAAAGGGGAGATCTAGACAAACAAGACAGAAAGGACAAAGAGAGGTCGGAACTATTGAGAGATGAGGGAGAGAAGAGAAAAGATAGACAAAGACGAGAACAGTTATATCAAGATGAGCAAACTAAGAAGCAAGAGAGAGCAGAAGAGCAAAGGAAGCGTGATAATAAAAGAAGAGAAGCCGATGAGCAGGACAGGATAATAGAGAAAAGAATACAGAGACGGAAGGATTAGGAAATACAAAGGGCAAATGAGAGAAGGGATATAAAAAAGAAAGAGGAAGATAAAGAAAGAGAAGGCGACGAGAAAGCGCAGAGAAGTTAATGACGACATGGAACGCTAAAGGAGACAGAGAGCTCGAGATCTCGAGTATTTGAAAAGAGAAGTAAGAAATCCTAATCCACGGGTAGACTGGGAATATATAGAGGAATTCTTTCCCGAGTCCGAGCAATTACCAGGTACATCTAATATAAATCTAGAAGACGAATTTGACTAGCGAAGTTTTGAGGAAACGATTGATAAAGTATACCATGAAATGCAAGCCCAGAAAGAGTCATTGGGAAAGGGAAAACATTATCGTCTTGAGAGTACTCAGTTGTATGACACGGAGGAAGCCTCCTTTAGTACGAGACAGAAGGAGCTATCTTTAGACAGACTAACATTAAATAGAGATGATGATGAGAGGAGTTACACGAGTTGGGTAGAAGAAGTATCAGACGAAGAAAGAGAAACCTTCTCGAGGGAAGTGATATGTGTGATCCAGAGGGATATTCACCTTTGGATAAAGTAGTAAGAGGGTCAGATTTAAAGACAACTATGTCCAAGGCATCAGTGCCACTGACACAGTAAGACCGACCTCAGGGGCAACCCCATGGTCAGAGGGGGGAGTCCCCGCCATTTGTAAGCAGGTTAAGGTCACTGCCATGTAGATGGCGATGTGGGAGATGCTACTCCAGTTGTAGATAGACAAATGATGAGAGATGAGCATGAGTTTGGAGCATCACAGTTTCTCTCGTTGGAAAAAGGAGGAACCAGGCTACAGTATATACCATGGCCCCAGATGGATAGAGAAAACCTGAAATGTAAACTTCCGATTTAACTTCCGGCGCTGGAAAGTGGATACATGAGTAAGAAAAAATGATGGGAGGAAATAGATTAGCTATAGGGGATATTAAAGGTCTTCTAATCGCCATACTTGGTGACAGAGCTGATGACGTATGGTCAAGGGCAGGTTACCCTGGTGTGACTACAGTCAATAATGCGCATGATGGAGCACCGTTTAACAATTGTAGAGCAGCAATTTGGAAAGCGATTCGAGTATTATATCCAGACACGTCCGATATGGGAACTATAATGACAAGAAAAATGAAGGAAGAAGAGGATCCATTGCTTTATATTCAAAGCTTTCAAGACGCATGGGTGCTTGAAACACGAGAGGCTTGGGGGAAGTCTATACCTGTATTTTATCACATATTATGCCAAGTGCTACCAGAGCAGGTGCAAAAACAGCTCCAGAAATTAGTGGCGATAGAAGCAAAACCATGGTCGGAAATTCAATTGACTATTGCACATTATTGCAGACCCTGGAGGAAAAGAATCGCAAAAAGGACGATGCACGCAAAGGTGACAAACAAAGTTAGTGCAGAAAAAGTTGTCTAAATATGCCATTGAAGGGGCAGTGTTAACTAATGTGGGTGGTTCAAGCCCTCAGCAGACAGTACCTATGCCGCAAGTAAATACCCGAAGACAGTTTGATCAGACAAATAACGGACATGCTCCAAGAGGAAGGGGATATCGCGGGTGAGGTTGGCAAAGTAATCAAGGGTACTGGTAGAGTAATCAGGGAAGTTTTCAGAATGGACAACCAGGGTTTCAGAATATGCAAAATGGTATTCAAAACATGCAAAATGGGCAAATGAAGAGACAACATGTGGTATGTTGGACATGTGGAATGACAAGGCACATAGCTCGTATGTGTAGAAGCCAAGGGATGGTGCAGAATGCTCAGTTTTGAAGACAGGGAATGCCAAATACACCTGCATATTCTCAGCAGAGCGGAAATGGATCTGCGCAAGATCAAACCGTGCAGTAGCAAGCGCCGAGAGTGCAGTAAAATTTGCAACCACAACAAGTGACAGGTAATCCACCTCAAGGACAGTCGCAGCAATCTCCTATGCAACTTCAGCAGAACACAAACACAGAGCAACCAATGACGCGTAGACTAGGAGGTGTCACTGTTGATGGAGGAATTCCATTCACGAGTGATGGAGTGAGACTGTACCCGCAATAGGACAGCTCACTGGGAGGCCTGATGTGTACAGTCCTATCTGTTACGCCGAATCCTCATGAGGAACCTAGGGTAGACGTAGTTGTATGTGGCAAAGCTTTTTCTCTCTTAGTGGACAAGGGTGCAAAACGCTTGTGTATACGTGAGGGTACATTTTCTATGTCTGGTGATGCAATGAACACTCAGGAAGCTGCTGTACAGGAGCAACAAGTTGTGTTCCTTTTACAAAAGAATTACCAGTCTCCATTAGAGAATGTGATATGAAGGTGCCACTACTTTATTCAAGGCAAACACCTGTCAACATATTAGGACGAGATTTAATGACGAAAATGAATATGACCATTTCATTTCCAGACAGTGGTATAGTATGCTCAACACCAGGAATGCATTATTTAAATGTGTGCGAAATGATCAGGGAATACGCAGGACAAATAGCGCCTAGAGCAATACCGCTTGAACCCAACATGTTCCATTACGGGATACGCATTCTGGTAACATGGCTGCCAGGTTTAATAGGCAGAAACATGAGAATACCAGATGAGTTTCTATTTAGACCACAGATACCTATGAATGAGGAAGAGGGGCACATTTTCCCTTTAGACATAGAAACAGCTTTAGTCTGAGGAAATATGGCTTTGCTTGATGCAACCAATGATAAAGGTAGACGATGGAGCACGATAATCGCCATTGAGGAAGGCTGCAGAGTAACTGACGTCACTGATGAAGATGTTTGGATATGACATATCTGATGATTTTGTGATATTTCAAATGTGCATTTTTTATTGGGTCAAAGCGATTAAGAGAGAGGTTCCGCAGACAATGATGTTAGCAAAGAACCTTCCTGAATATTTCGATGAATATATGGCAAAAGTGCCAATTTCAGTTTGGACCACCAGCCCCTATGACATAGGCCTACTGAAAGGAGTTGGGGAAGTGAAGATTACATTGAAACCAGGAGCAATCTTGCCTCGAGCACAGCAATATCCCATGTCTCGAGAGGCAGATTAAGGCATTTTTAAGACAATTTACGCCATGATGGATCAAGGTATCTTAGTGACGTCAGAGTCACCATGTAATAGTTTGATTTACCCAGTGAAAAAAGAAAAAGGGGGGTAGTGGAGGCTAGTCCAAGACCTTCACTCAATAAACAAGATTGTAGAGGCCGAGTTCCCTCTAGCTCCCTCTAGTCCCAAACCCATCTATGATTTTATGTAATATATCTGTTGATGCACGATATTTCACGGTGATTGATTTAAAAAATGTTTTTTTTTCAATCCCATTGCACAAGGATTCACAAGATTTGACATCATTCACTTTTAGACAAGTGAGATTAAAATCACAAGGCTGCCCCAGGGGTACTGTGAGTCACCATCAATCTTTAACAGAGTCCTTCAGATGGACTTGAGCAATATTGCTTTAGAAAGCGTTGTGTTGCAATACGTAGATGACATTTTAGTTTGCAGCACCACAGAGGAAGAGTGCAGACGCGATTCTGTTCAGCTGATGATTAATCTTGCTGATAAAGGATATAAGATTGACAAGGAAAAGTTACAATATTGTCAACAGGAAGTGTTGTAAATAGGCCAGTTGATTTCATGTGAGCGAAAGAAGGTTACCCCAGAAAGAGCTGAGGCCATTTTGAAAACAGCCAAGCCACACACGATAAAATAAATGCAGAGTTTTCTAGGATTATGGAATTATGTCAGAGCATAGGTCTTTGACTACAGCATGTATACTAGGCCACTCTTACAGGCCTTGAAGAAACACAGGCAACGCAAGGGAAAATCATGTGGACTGAGGCAATGGAAGAAGGGTTTGATGAGTTGAAAAAAAGCTATTTGCATGGCTCCAGTTTTAGGGATTCCCAATTATGCAGAGGAATTATTTTTATTCTCTCATACAGATGGTACTTTTATGACAGCAGTACTCACACAAAGAAATACATTGGGGTAAAAGCCCCTTGCATATTACAGTGGAATTCTGGACCCAGTAATGAGAGGTCCATTTCCATGCAAACAAAGTTTGGCAGCCGCCACGTTCGTCATAGAAAATGCTACAAACATAGTGATGGGATGCTCCATAACGTTATTTGTTGAACATGCATTATTTGCAATTTTAGAAAAACCAAAAGGCACGTTGACTACTCAAAGGGCTTCTGCCTATTAGGTGATCATATCGACTCCAACAATTAAAATAGTTTGATGCAAAATAGTGAATCCAGCTATGTTTATAGCTGACCCTATTACTGAAGGAGAGCCTATCACGAGTGTGCGAACTATGAAGAGTTCTGTGAGGAGCTCCCTAGAGTAAAGGAAAATGCACTCACAGGGGGAGAGATTGTCTTCATTGACGGTTCCTTAAGAATCGATCAAAATGATAGGCAAAGATACACAGGTGCCACAGTAGTGAAACATTTGGCAAATTGAGAATTTCGAGTGCTTATTAGTATTCGATTGCCATCACAGTATTCAGCGCAAGCTCCAGGATTATTAGCGTTGATACTCACAGTCGAGAATCACGCAGACCAGGAAGTAACAGTGTAAGCAACTCCACCTATGTGACATTGATGGTGCACACAGGATTAGCGTGCTGGAAAAGGAGGTGCTACATCCCGGTGGACAGATCGACAGTGCAGCATGCAGCCTTATTGGACAGGCTCATTAACGCACTACAACTCCCAGTGGACATAGCAGTCATTAAATGTGCAGCTCACATGAAGGGGACAGAATTTATCTCACGTGGAAATCGAGCAGCAGATGTTGAAGCCAAGCGCATAGCAAATACAGATATAGGGATGATGAACATTCAAACAATTGATATGAATGATAGAATGACTTTGATGATGTGCCTAAAACACAGATGCAAGGTGTGATGCTGGAAATGCATCTGAGGGACAGGGCCTCTGAATCCTTGTCCTTTTTCTGTTTTTACCGTGTGTTCTGTTATGTTTTCTGCCCCGGAGTCCATGTGGGACTCCTGGCAGTGCAGCTCTCTCTTTTGGTTTGGTGAACAGACCCATGGGATACCCTTATGGCACCCATGGGTAGGGGTACAACCCTGTGCCCCTAGCGTATGTTTTTGGGTACCTGTGGGTGACCCCAGAGCAGGGTATGGGCTGGTGGCAGCTCCGTGCTGAGTTTGACAGGTGCTCCGGGTGTCCTCCATTTTGGGATACCCAGGCCCTGCCATTGGGATCTGTTGATTCCTGATAGGAAACAAGATGGCCCCTGTGGCCTCTTGCTTTCTATTGCCTGTTCTCTTGTTTTCCCAAAGTCCTGGGAAGCCCTGTCTCTGTCCCTTCCCCCTGACTGGCTGTTGGGTGGAAGTTCCATGTATGGTATTGTTGTGAAGGCCCAGCTAGACTGGCTGGAGCCTTCCCAGTGACTGTATGTTGTGGGTACCTCCTGTGGGTGGGACCTGGGTGAATGGAGTGTGTGACCAATATACACTTCTTGTTGTGGTTGTCTGGTTTCTGGCATGAGGGACAAAGACTGAGACAGCCATGCCCGAAACTGGCCTGAATGCAGTGTGTAGTGTTGAATGGCTGGGTACTTGTCCCAATCCACATTTCTTGTTGTGAGTGTCTGGAAGGGAAGAGTGTGGCCTGAATGCACTGTGTGCCTGATTGGCTGACTGACTGCATGAATGCCCTGCAGTATGATTGGCTGCTGAGTGCGTGCCAGCAGCGTGGATGAGAGAGAGGATAGTATATCTGGGGACCTCTCACCACTGGAAAAGTGTTCAGAAGGGACCTTTGGTTGAGAAGCAACCATTGTGCTCCTGAAGCAGCCAGGGAGCTGAGTCTCCACTCTATGAGTAACTGGAACTGCTGATCCTCGACGTCCAGCTGGAAGAAGAAGACTTGCTGTGGCATTTGCTTCGACCGATCCGAAGGCTGACGAAATCGTCGAAGACTGACCCGAGAGAGGACCTGGTAAGGCGCCCTCTTCCCGTGCTCCGAGGGACCATAGAGCATCGCTCCATCTTCGCCGAAGCGCCCTGGAAGACAGACCCTCGAAAGGCTGTCGACCCGAGACGGGCCCGCTGAGGAGATCGAGGTGAAGCACCCGGACATCGACGTTGTCGAAGTCCATTGCCGTCGACCAGGGTTCGCAGGTTTGTGTAACCGCTGGAGGCCCGTCGAAGTTGTGTTGCCCAGCCGTGGGAACCACTTGACGCCGTGCCGCCGACGACTGGAGCCGTCCGCTCCTTTGCCTAAGAACATTCAATCGAAGGACTCTCTCGACCGCATCGTCGACCGCTTATCCTGCCGGAGAAAGTCGAGGCCGACCAACGCGCCGAGGAGAAACCTGCCGGTGGGTTTCCCGCCACCCAACGACCTCAAAGACTTGGATGACTCGACGCCCTTGCTGGGTTTCCGTCTCTACAATCTTTGCGGTCCAGAACTATTGTCATCGAGGTGCCCCGCACACCTCCGCCTTGCAGGACGCAGACACCCCGACGCCGACGAGCACTGCTCGGACGAAGCTGCCGCCTCTTCGACATCGTTCTACCTCGTTTGTCGACGGACGTTCGACGCCCCGTGCCTCCCGCTTGAAAGGGAAGGCATTCAAGAAGGGCCGTCGATTCCCCGTCGCCGAACAGCGAGTCCCTCGACGTTTGTCGACGCCTCTTCGAGGAGCTCGACTCCACCAGGTACATTTGGGGGGTAAAAACATTATAGGAGAGAATAAGACTTGCAGAGCAATATATGGACTGGGCTTGTGCTATATCTTTCTTTACAGGTTGCCCAGGTGGGGGGATCTCCACACAGAACTGTGCCTAGTGGTAGGGGTCGGTATTCTGCCTATTGCTCAACCATCTTGTTTTCTCTCCTCTCTCTATTGCTGGTTTCACTCTATTGGTCTGTGTGACATTGTACAGTATTGTTCATGCACTTCAATGAGATCTAGGGTGGTACCACTTTAGGATTGTAAATATTTGTCATTGTAGATTTTTCCGGAGTACAAAGTGCGTTATCATGATGAATGTACATAACTTTAACTATTGATTATATAAAGACTGTGTTCTAACCAATACAGAGTGTGGATATTCCTTTGTGGGGGCTTGGGTGATACACTGTACTTAAGAACCAGCCTGCATCACCTCCTGAGAAGCTAGGCCTTGATTGCTCGACCATTGCTACCGAATAGAGAATCTTGGCTGGGGTCTCCTGTGCCTCTCCTCCACCATATAGGGAGCGGAAGTACAGACACCCCCCACCGGTCGTTGAGGCCCGTCTCTCACACAAGGAGAGGCACCGCAAGAGGAAAAGAACTTGTGGAACCGAAGAGGGTGTTCTTTAAACCCCTCTGAAGCATTGTGGTGACAAGACAGCACTGGTAAACCAGTAATGCCTATAGCCTTACTAAGGATAGCGCTGGAACAGCTACACTACCCTGTGCATACAGCTAGGGAGAATCTTGTTGTAACCATTGCTGAAGATTGGTTCGTACCGAACCTGATGGAGCATGTTGCATTTTTTATGGTAATTTGAATTATTTGCCAACAATTCACAGCGGGACATACACTGCGCATAGTGAGGGGGGTCATTCCAAGACGCAATGGCCCTTTTTAGCAATTGCAAGTTTGTAATGGATATAGATATCTATTGGTTGTAGTATGTCCTTTCTCCCGGTGGATAGAGGCAGGTCCATGTATGCACCCAGACTCCACCTGTGCAGCCAAATTCTTGGTGCGTGAAGTGTTTCCTAGAGATCGGATAATGGACTGCACTTTTTTAATACAGTTTTTGAGCAGATCACCTTGCTGCTTAGTGTAAAACACAAGTTTTATTTGGCTTATCATCCGCAAGGGAACGGTCTCTGTGAAAAGCTCAACGGCCTGTTAAAAGAAAGAATTGCTAAATTGAAACACAAGATTGTGACGGGCAGATGAATGAGAACGCCTTTAATGCCTTCATCCTGAGGTAGAAGTGATGCTCAGCCAACATCAGAAGTTTTAGGATTCGAAATATCTAGTTTTTCTGTAATTTCAGGACAGTTGCAGAGAGCAGGGTGTAAGGCAGTACAGAACACAGAAGGCGAGGCTTCAACAATCCAAATTCCCGAATTTCTACGTCCAAGAATCTACCCAGGAGACAGAATCCTGATTCGTAATCACACAAGAAAAAAGTGGGACAAGCCCCGCTTTCACGGTCCCTTCATTGTCGAGGACATGACGTCGTCTGCTGTCAAAGTACAGAGTTAGGCGAGCTTGGATCTTCTTGACCGACACGAAAATGTACGCTGGAGAGACGCCTCGGCTTACATACCACCGCGAAGAAGCTACACACTTCGGGGAAGAACTACAGCACGTGCAGACGAGATCCATGACGAGGAAGAAGGACTCATACCCAGACAAGTGGAAAAGCGTGAAGAACATTTCAGTTAAACTGTCGTTTAAATTGGACACTCTTTTGAGCTACAAATGAAAGGGTAAAAGGACACATTCGAACACTTTGTGCATTCTAGTTGCAGAGTAACAGAAGATCTGCATTCTTAAAAACCACTAAAGGGTTTATTGACTTTGGAATGAGGCACACTTGAAGCTTTGATAAGAATAAATAACATGCCAAATTTTGATCGTGGACACAGAAATTGGAAAAGGATACAGTATCCTGATTCATTGCATACAGAACTCTTGTTCAGTGTTACTCATGGTGTTACCCAGTGATGACTTTGCTAGGCATATGCTTACGTATTTTAAGTTGGTGTTACGTTTGTATCCATCACTGGTGGGGAGAATAACTAGGATTACAATTTTCCTTCAAAATCCTGACAATGAGAAAATTATAAGGAGACTACTTATAGTCATCACCATTCAATTCTTGCTGTTACCTGAGTACAGTGAGGAAAACCCAAATGCCCCTATCACCCGACGCAGCACATAGACTTGTCAGTTTGGTGTTTTTTCGGTTAATTGAAGACTACCCGCATCTCGTTTGGAGACACACTGATGTGGTAACCTTTCTTCGAGATCCAAGAAATACTGCAAATTTGAATGTGATCCTGATATGCATCATAATCCAGGTAGCAATCTATTCTGAAAGAAATCACAGAGCTGTGTAGAAACTTTCCTCCGAGGGACAGATCGAGGAAGTGATAAAACCTAAAACTTTGTTCACGCTGACAGGGAAGCTACAATGTCATCTGGACTAAAGCAAATTAAAGGCATTGATTGGGAACTGGTTAATGAAGCAGATAGAAATTCTCTGTTTTCACGATAAAGGATCAATTTGCACCATGACTGGTGAAGGAACTGGTTCCAGAAAACAGCTGGTTGAGCGAGAACGAATGACGAAAAGAAATAAAGTTTCCAGAAGCAATCTAATAATTCAGTGTTATTAAAAAAGTAATTTTCCTTCCTTAGCATCAAATGATCGAGATGGGGAATCAAAGCAGCAATTTCGTGTTGCCCCAAGAGGACAGATGTGCTTATTGTCCGTGCTTATTGTCCCAGAAGCAGATGCTGTCGCATCACATACGATTGTATTGTTTACACATGTATTACAGTCATACTCATATTGCTTTCACTTACAGTAAGAACTGCTTTCTATATAGGAACACAGGATGCAAAGATGCCTATATATGTGTCTGAGTAGAAAGAAAAGGTAGACGTGTCAAATACAAAGCAACCCAGACCATTCATAGTCATTCCCATCCCTAGAAAAAATGGGCAGGCATCTGAGCTCGAAATGGGTGTTATTAGAAATACATCACACACAGCACTTAGGTTGAACTCTGCTTCTGAACGCCGGAGACAGGGTCGGCAGAACAGGGAAAATAAGGGATTGACAAAAGTAAGGCCCACACAGATTTTGCAGACAGACTCACCTGGTCCAGTGACAAGAAGCCCAAGCACAAGTCCCACAGAAAAATCACAAGCAGAGATGACAGCAGAATCCCTATGGCTGATCTTAGCCATTGCCAGAGAAAGACAGAGAGATAAAGAAAGACTTGCTGAACTTTCTTCTACTAAAGGAATCTGGATAGATATTCCTGCAAACCAACCAGCCAGAAGAAGTTATACCAATGTATTCAGAGATGTAGTTATAGAAAACTACATGAAGACCTTGAGAATTAAGAGAAGCACCCGATAAGATAATGATGAACTGAATGATTTTGGACAGCACAGCACACTTTGGAAATGACCTATGGTACCAACACATGAAAGAAGTTGGAAGAAGGACATCAGAAGAAGAATGCTTTGTATGTGCACTCCTGCCATTCAGCATGCAGAAGTCAAAGATCTTTATAGCAATTAAAATTGATGTCAAGACAGCTCATTGCCTTTCGCACATAGCACTTTGCACAACAAGAGGTCAGTTTATGGGAAGTGATGATTCTCTCAAATGGGCAACTGAAGTAACCAATCCAAATGAAGATGACTATGTTCAAGATATAAAGACAAGAAATAATGCCAAAACGAAGAATATTGTGATCAGATATGAAAAACCTGGAACAAAAGGAGCAGAAATCAGAAGGGAAGTGAACAAGAAACTTGATGTCAAAGGAAAATCTGCAGAAGAGACTCGAAGATGGAAGAACAGAGCTCAAATGGAAATCTGGGGAACAGTACTATCACCAGACAGGTGGGAGAAAGGAGTGGTGATCTGCAGAGCATGGATAATCATTGGATACTACAAAGAAACAATTGAGAATGCACAAATGTTATGCAAACCATTGTGGCCAAGATTTGCTAAACTACTGACATGGGTCAAAGACAGAGGAGGACCCTTGCAGATAGTGCCATTGGACAGTTCTAAGCTATGCTTTAGGAACAATAGTACAAGAAAAATGGGGGAGAATCAGAACTGTGGGAGAATATTCGATGCAACAGGAATGATGCATGGGACAGCAGTAATCATGGATCACTATTGTGCTTGTGGATCCAAAGCCTATATCAGACTGCAGAAGGATTGGGGAGGAATTTTCACATTGGTGAATGTCCATGTTCCTACATTGGTGATTCCCAAAGTGACTTGGACATTGATAGTTTTCCAAAAGCAGATGCTCACCTAAGAAAGAAGAGATCTGTGGAGCTGATAAATTGAATAATGAGAGAGAATTACTTTTCTGCCAAATCGATAGAAGCCTTTGATGCTATTCCATATGAACACAGGCTGTTCAGCCAGACCTCATCAGTGTTCACAATGATCTTTATGCTAAGAATCCAGGTTGGAACAAATACCAAGTGGTTACAAATCACCAGATGGGAACTGCTACAGATAATTAACACAACTATTAAATGATTCAATGCAATCAGAGAGGAACTGAGAGCTATAAGACTAATGGCTCTCCAGAACAGATGCGTTCTGGACATGATCACAGCCATGGATGGAGGTGTTTGTGCCAAAATTGGAGAATCATGTTGCACATTATACTTTCTCACGGCAACGAGAATGGGACATAGGAGTGTAGGGGAGGAGCCAAGTACCCCCACTCCACCAGCCCTGCCTACACTACCTGAAAAGTATGAACTAAAGTATGTGACATATACTGCACCAATCAGAAAGCAAGGATTAGAGCAACGGCTCTGTGCAATACCAATAGGAGTGCCTATACCTAATAGAATATGGGAATTAAAGTACCCATTGAGGAAACCGTACCTACATCCAAGACAATATGATGGCCATTTGAATATGATTCCTGATGAAACAAAGAAACTGAATGACCAGGATGAATGGTGAAGTCATACAAAACTGAATCGATTCCATATAGAAGATAACAGACCGGAGAGGCAGACGATTTACATGTACGAAGAAGCACCAAGGATAAGTGACATCTTGGGATCAAGATGAAGAGACTTATGCCATAACCAATGATGAAGAAACTTAGTTTAAATGTGTACAGTTGCAATGAAACGCAAGCAGCGAAGCAATCATAATGTTAGCCACATGCATATAGTAAATAGACAGAAGCAAGCGCCAATATATACAGATATACCTCATAGATACATATGGATTGAATAAAGAATGAATGTTCCACTACGTATATAGCAGTCTTGAGCAACAAGGAAGGCCTCAAATCAGTGTCGCAGTTACAAAAGCAATTGAATTAAACAGAAAATATTTCAGTTAACGAGTTGGATGAACCAAAGAGCCAAGGTCTTATCAGAACTGGAATTGGCTGACATTGGATACAATTAACGTGAAAGAACAGAAGCTCCTGATCATGAAGATCAAGTAAAAAAACACCAGACGTCATAGGACTATTGAAGAATAGAATCAAATACACAAAAAGGCTCAATTCATGTGTCCAGTCATGTGATGGTAGAAAGTTGGACGGATGAGAAGTTCACACCTACGGATGGAAGCCAGATAGTACCCATACTCCATAGGCCAATTTCAAAGAACTAATTGACACTGAACCATTGAGGTGATGATGGAGTGTACTTTTAATTGATGGGAAGCTGGTATCAGGATAAGCTTGCCTGCACCTGGTTGTTCAAATCTGCGTGCTGCTCACGTAGGTGGAAAGTACTGACGGGAGTTAGTAGCCAACCATTTGTAGGGGACCACGTAGTTGGGGGTCCTATAGTTTGTGTAGCCAATGGGACGTCATACATTTAGTGACGTTCATAGTGGCAATTCTGAAGGGAGGGCTTAGTTGCCCCACCTGTTGTTGACTATCCAATTATTCCTCTCTGTTTCTCTATACAGATATAAGACCTATGCTTAGTTATTCACTTAGAACCAATCCCGTTTCCCGATAGGTTTTAGAAGTTTGCCACGTAGGATGACGTTGGTAATGCCGCAGATCTACAAGTCAGTAGTGACACTTTTGGTCTATAAAAATGTTGTTTTTTCTTAAATAAGTTGAGAGTTGAGTATTGAGCGGTTGCTAATGTTCGTTTTGCTCCCTGTTTTAATTATTTGCATTAAAATAGACAAACTTTGGCGAAGCTATTTGTGTCGTCTGAATTATTAATGTTTGATTACAATCTGCATCCCCATCCATCTCAAAGGTATTGCTACTCATCTTAAAGGGCTGGAAGTCTCCAGTTCAAACCCACTCAGCAACAAAATGTACATTGATGTTCCAGCACTTTTAACAAAACCCGATTGAAAGGGGTTGGCCAAATGTCCTCCTTTTGCCCATACTTGAAAGCGTTCCAACAGCAAGGAGCCAAAGATCTTGCCGATAACGTCTAGTAATGCTATCGGCCGATAGTTCACTGGGTTATCTCTTAGCCCGTTTTTAAATATTGGCACCACTATCGCGGTTCTCCATGATGATGGTATGGTCCTTGCGATAGTGCATTTTTAATGACATCTGAGATAAAGATGGCCCATTCTGTTGGATTTTCCTTCAGGTGGGCGTTTGTCAGACTGTCAGGGCCCGGGGCCCTTGATGTATTGAGTTTCTGAATGTTCTCCCTTATCAATTCCTCATCGTAGGAGATGTCATTGCGGACTTCACTGAAGTAGGGGATAGTTCAGGGGAAATACGCATGTCTTGGAAACAATACAGTTTAGAGTAGCCCAGGTTCGATAGCAAGCCTGCGCTTAGTGGTCAGAATCCAACATGAAGCGTGCTATATATCAGTAATTTTACTCAGGAGCAAAAGCAACCTGCTATTAAAGCTACAGTGCACTGGCTGAGGCTGCAAATATAAAGACATGATGCTGGCAAATACAAGTACAAAAGGAGAACTTACTTACATTTTCGTGCTGGGGTCTCTTGGAACCTAGCTGGTGACCACTGCGATTTCTAGAACCGACATGTGCACCCCTCCATTTAAGCATGAATGCCAGCATATCCATATTTCCTTCTGTTCGAGTACAGTTTTCATTTGCGCGGAAAGTTACCCTGAACACACCAGACAACCAGGAGCTTTGCTTTGGACTTTTTATGAATGTGGCAAAGCTGAGCATAGTGAGCTGCCTTGAACCCAGCAAGGGCATGGGAATGGCAAATACTGTTGAGGAAAGCAAGAGGCCTCCATGTTATCTATTTCCAGGCCAGAGACTTCCTCAGAATGGAACCGCAGGCTGTGAGTAGTGCTGTCTAACCCTGATCATCAGGGACATTGGGCCTCATTAGGACCCTGGCGGTCCCGTAATAAACGATCCCAGTACGGGACTGGCACTGTTCATTACGGGCTGCCCTATTACGAGGGCTGCTGCGGGACCCGCTAAGGAACGCCTGGTCAGACCAGGCATCCTTAGCGGGTCCGACAAGCAGTCCAGGATGCTAACAACAGGCCCGTCATTATCGGGCCCATTGTTAGCATTCTCCCCATCCCCATTGAGCCCTATGGGGCTCGAATGGGAATGGGGAATGATTTTTTCCACAGCCCAGAAAAGGTCCGCCATGGTCGGCATGACCCGGTTATTGCCCTTTTCTGGGCCCTGGAAGAAAATCATTACTGGCGGCAGCCGTGCCCTTAATAAGGGCACGGCTACCGCCAGGGTCCTAATGAGTCCCATTGTCTATTTTCCTTAAGAAAGCTTGGGGCATCTGAAGAGCACACCTGTGGGGTACAGCACGTCATTACAGTTGCACAGAGCAACATGGGGGTGATGTTTGGAGAGGAAATGGATGATGGGAGGCTGAAGTCATACACACAGTTCATCATGTACTACCCGAATCGCTGGCCCAAACCCATCCTTGAATGTCTATAACTTAAAGTGCCATTTCACGGTTCGCTATGATGAGCAAAGTAGATGTAGCCAGGCACTTCTCTAACACATGGGCATGTTGTGGTACTGCAGAACATGTCCTGAGTAGTGACCATTTCACATCTTGAAGGCAGGGAGGGTAAATGCTCTCAGAGAGCTGAAATAATGCAAATGCCTATTGCAGATGAGCCCCATGTTTGTTAATTGTTGCATTCCCTTCACTGTTGTGTCAGGCATTTTACATGGTTGCACAGTAGGAAACTATGGGCCTTATTATAAGTTTGTCAGTCCGGGAACTACGGTACCGTAAGCTTGCTGGTACCGTAGTTCCTGGAACAGCAAACAACGATTTGTGCTCACGGGTGCCTTTCTGCCCAGCAGGTCGGACCTGGCAGGCAGAGAGGCACCCGCAAGCACAGCATGTCGGATGTATCGCCACAGTTATAAACGGTGCCGGTGCATCCAACCTCCCCATTATCATTCAGCCCTATGGGACCTAATGGGAACGGGGAGCATCTTTTTTCTGGTGCCCGCAAATGGGCAGTTACTGGGTCCGGCTGGGCCGTAATGACCCGGTAATTGCCCATTCGCGGGCGGTGGAAAAAAAAATGACACCAACGGCAGCCGTGCCTGTATTACAGGAATGGCTACCGCTGATGTCATAATGAGTGCTCTTAAGGTACATTTGTCAAGTAGCCCTGGAAATTTGACGAATTGTACTAAAGCATTGACAACATGTGGTCTGGAAAGAAGGGGCAAGTTGGAAGAGGTCGCTGGACTTGCTACTACTATTAAGACTGTTCATTGTGGACCAGGAGAGGCATCTGCCACAGTGTTGGGTTAGTACCTGTGACAACAGACACAGGCACATGTCATGGTGTTGTTGTTTGCCAACGCTGCTGATCCCCCCACCCTCTAAATTGGCTGGGGAGTTTTGTGAGCTAGGGAGTCCAGGAAGACCCCGAGTTTGATGGCATAATTGTTGGGGGTGAGATTGGGCCTCGTTATGAGTTTGGTGGTGTGGGAAAAGAGTGGAGGTAATTCAGTTACCAGGCGGCCAGTTACCAGGTCGGACCTGGCGGGCAGAAAGGCACCCGCAAGCACAGCATGTCGGATGCACCGGCACTGTTGTAAATGGTGCCGGTGCATCCGACCTCCCCATTCCCATTCAGTCCTATGGGGCTGAATGGGAATGGAGAGCATCTTTTTTCCGGTGCCTGCAATTGGGCAATTACCGGGTCCAGCAGGGCTGTAATGACCCAGTAATTGGCCATTTGTAGGCGCCGAAAAAAAAAAATTGCACGTTTGGCAGCAGCCTGCCGGTTTTACCGGCAAGGCTACCGCAAAACTTGTCAGCAGGGCAGAGCAACACAGTGGCCCTCATTACAACTCTGGCGGTAGGTGTGCCGTTAAAAATGGCACGGCAGCCGTCGGAGTTGCATTTTTTCCGGCACCCATGAATGGGTAATTGCCCATATTCGAGTGCCGTAATCAAGGGCCTCCCCATCCCCATTCTGCCCCATAGGAAAAACCTGGCGGGTGAAACGGTTCCCGCGAGCAGAGCCCGTAGTTTGGCGGCTCGGGAAGTACGGTACCGACATGCTTACTGGTACCGTACCATACTTCCCAGACCGCCATGCTTGTAATGAGGGCCAGTGCCTATTAAGAACTTATGAAGAAAATTGACCAAACAATACAGACAATATGGGCCTCATTACAAGCTTGCCGGTCCGGATACAACGGTACCAGTAAACTTGCCGGTACCGTTGCATCCGGACCGGCAAACTCCGAGTTGTTGTCGCGGGTGCCTTTCATTCCGCCAGGTCTGACCTGGTGGAATGAAAGGCACCTGCAAGCAGAGCATGCCTGTAGCACAGGCACCGTTATGTACCGTGCCGGTGTTACAGGCATCCCCATTCCCATTGAGCCCTCTGGGGCTCAATGGGAATGGGGATCACCCGATTCCGGCACCCGCTAAAGGGCAATTACCGGGTCCGGCAGGGCCGGAATACTCCGGTAATTGCCCATTCGGGTGTGCTTGACTTTCCCGCAAGTTTGGTGGTAGGCTTGCCGGTTTTACCGGCAAGGCTACCTCCAACCTTGTAATGAGGCCCAATGGCAACCAACGCACTAGTAATGTACTGCTTCTTTTCGGTACAGAGGAAAGCCTGTCTGTGTTACAAGATGTGAGACTGCGCATCTCGCAATCACAACAACTCCTTAAGTGTTAAGGTCTTGTATGTTCATCCTGAATTCCCCTAAGGAATAGTTGTAGGCTCCACACTTAATAAAGGAAATTAGAGGGTTGCTGTGTCTGGAACAAACATTACTTAGGGGAAGAGTTACATATTGCACTTGAGACAAGCCCGAATCAAGGACCTGTTGCAATATGCATTTCCAGAGAAAACATTAAAGACCTGAGGAAACTATTAGTCAGCAAAATGTGCAACTATTTTATGAGGGTTTAAGTTCCTGCAGCAAAGTTCTGTCTGTAATATGCAGGACACAGATTCTAAATCCAAAAAAACAATTAGCAAAATGTGCAACTACGGTGTGAGTGTTTATGCATCTGATGCTAAATTCAGGCTGTAAACTGTTGGTCACAGATTCTAATTGCAAAACATTAAAAGCCTAAGGAAACAATTAGTCAGCAAAATGTACAACTATTATATGTGGGTTTATGTGCCTGCTGCAAAGTTCTGTATGTAGCATGTAGGCCAGATAATATTTCCACAGAAAACATGAAGGCCTGAGGAAACAATTACTGAATCAGTGAATGTGTGCCAGAGTCTTAATCTGGGCTTATCTCAAGTGCAATATGAAACCCTTTCCCTAAGTAACTCCAGATGACCTAAGTGCTGGGAAGAAACACCATTAATGTAAGATATCACTGCATTCTGGAAAATGGAATGGATGTGTGAGAAAAACAGTAATCAAAAAAAGATACTGCTACAATCTAGAAATTGGGGTATCATTCCCAAAGCATTCTATGAATGAGAAGGGCATTGGCAAAAGCAAAACAAACAAAGTAAAGCAAGTCACTGCTGCTTTCTAGGAACTGAGTTACATTCCCAACATGTCTATGAATGAGAAAAGCATTGAGTAAAAAAAGATAATGATCCTTCGTGGGACTTGCAGAATATCCGAAAGCATTTAGCATACGAGAAAGAAAACAAGTCAAGCAAGACAATGCGCCATTCTGGGTATTGGAGTAAAACATCCAAATCGCCCCCGGTGCGAAAAAGTCATGGGCCTCATTATAAGTTTGCCGGTCCGGGAACTATGGTACCGGTAAGCATGCCGTTACTGTAGTTCCCGGACCGGCAAACTAGGAGTTCTGCTCGCGGGTGCCATTGCAGCTGCCAGCTCTGACCTGGCAGCTGTTACGGCACCCACGAGCAGAACATGTCGGATGCACCGGCACTGTTGATAAGGGTGCCGGTGAATCCGGCTTCCCCATTCCCATTGAGCCCTACGGGGAATCTTTGCATGTGCTTTATTGTGATCGGCTTTACTGCTTTCAAAATAGCCTCAGCTCTCTCAGGAGTAACTTTCTTTCCTTCATGTGAAATTAACTGGCCTATGTACAACACTTCTTATTGACAATATTGAAATTTGTCTTTGTCTACTTAATATACTTTTTCTGCAAGAATAATCATTAGCTGAACTGAATCAAGTCTGCACTCTTCCTCTGAGGTGCTACAGACCAATATGTCATCCACATACTGCAATACAACACTTTCTAACTCAATATTGCTTAAGTCCATCTGCAGGACTCTATTGAAAATCGATGGAGACTAACAGTACCCCTGGGGCAACCGAGTGCTTTTCAGATGACCTTGTCTAAACGTAAATGACATCAGATCCTGTGAGTCTTTATGCAATGGGATTGAGAAAAACACATTTTTCAAATCAATCACAGTGAAATATCGTGCTTCAACAGGGATATTACATATGATTGATGCAGGATTAGGTACTAGAGGGAACTTGGCCTCTACAATCTGGTTAATCGGGTGTAAATCTTGAATTAAACGCCATGACCCCCTTGACCTTTTTTAATTGGAGAAAATTGCGGTATTACACAGTGACTCTGACATCACTAGATGCCTTGTTCCATCATAGCAGATATTGTCCTAAAAATACCTTCATCTGCCTCTCGGGACTTAGGATACTGTCGTGCTTGAGGTAAAATTGCTCCTGGTTTCAATGTAATCTTTACTTCTCCAACCCTCTTCAGTAGGCATATGTCATAGGGACCTGTTGTCCATAATGAAACTGACACTTTTGCCATGTCTTCATCAAAATACTCGGGACGTTTCTGTGCTAGCATCATTTAATGAGGAACCTCATGTTTAATTGCTCTCACCCAATAAGTAAAACTCATCTCGAATATTACTTTGTCACCTGATGGATGATCTCCAAAAATATCCTCATCACTGATGTCATTCAATCTGTAACCCTCCCCAATGGCAATCACTGTGCACCATCGTCTGCCATCATAATCAACTCCATCAAGCAAAGCCATTTCTCCTCGCACTATGGCTGCTTGTAATTCTACAGGAAAGACTGGCTCTTCCTCTTCAACCATAGGTATCTTTGGCCTAAATAAAAATTCATCAGGTATCCTCATAGTTCAGCCCACTAAACCAGATAGCCATGTTAACAGAATGCGTACCCCGTAGTGAAAAACATCCGGTTCTAACGGTACTCCTCGTATGGCTACTTGTCTGGCAAATGCCATAATAAATTCACTCACGTTTAAAAAATGCATTCCTGGTGTGTGTTTGCCTCGAATATAACAACAGCACAGACATGTTACATTATCAAACACATCAAGTCTCCCCGTGAGCTGTCCTATTGTGGATATATTCTCATCTGTGTACCTGTGAAAGGATTCCCTCCATCAACAGTGACACCCCCTATTCTAGGAGTCATTAACTGACCTGTGTTTGTGCTTTGCTGTATCTGCATGGGTGACTGCTGTGACTGCCCTTGTGGCAGATTCATTGTTGCCTGCTGCGTTTGAAAGTCTTGCTGCATTCTCAGTGTTTGCTGCACTGTCTGATTTTGGGAAAACCCATCTCCATTCTGTTGTGAATATGCAGGCGGGTTTGCAGTCCCCCTTCTTGAGAATTTCCCATTCTTCACGGATCCTTGACTTCTACATGAGCGAGCGAAGTGCCCTGACATATCACATGTCCAACATATAGGAGGAGGTCCCCTAATTTGCCCCTCCTGCATGCCTTGACTATCGTTCTGCGTGTTTGAAGCCCACTTTGGTTGTTCTGGAAGTTTCCCTGATTATTCTGGAAACCTCTACCTCGAAAACCTCCCCTTCTGCATGGTATAAACCCATTATTACCTTGATCAAACTGCCTTCGGTTATTCACCTGCGGCATGTTTGCTGCTTGCTGCAAACCTGATCCGTCTCCACTAGTCAACATTGCCCCTTCAATGGCATACTTGGACAGTTTTTTCTGCACCAACTTTGCCTCTTCACCTTTCCTAATATCGTCTTTCTTTCGATTCTTTTCTTGCAACAGCCTACAGTAATGCACAATGGTCAGTTGAATTTCTGACCACGGCTTCGCTTCCATACCTACCAATTTCTTGGGCTGCTTCTGCACTGACTCTGGCAGCCCTTGGCACAATATATGATAAAATGCAGGTATAGATTTCCCCCAAGCTTCTAAGCGCTTTCCAGACTGCTGCCCTACAGTTATTGAACGGTGCTCCATCATGAGCAGTGTTTACTGTAGTAACACTGGAATGCCCCGATCTTGACCAAACATCATCAGCTCTTTCCCCAAGTATAGCAAGCAGGGGACCTTTAATGTCCCCTATAGTTAACGTGTTTCCGCCTGTCATTTTCTTTACCTCACGTATCCATTTCCCAGTGCCGGAAGTTAAACTCAGGAGTTTGCACCTTAAATTGTCCTTATCCATCTGTGGCCAAGGTATATACTGTAGCCTGGCTCCTCCTTTCTCTAACAAAGTAAACTGTGAAATCCCAGACTCATCTCCCATCGTCTGTCTATTCATAACAGGGGCAATGGCTGTGCACTGTCTTCTTCCTGGCAGTAACCTTAACCTGCTCTCATATAGTGGTGAGTCCCCCCTCTCACCATGGGATCACCCTTTAGGTGCATCTAGCTGTGTCAATGATTCTGACGCCCGAGATTTGGGTAGGTCTAGATCCGATCATCTTACTTCCTTATCCATTGAAAAACACCCTTCAGGGCCACATGCGTCATCTCCCTCCTCCCCACGGAAGGTTCCTCTGTCCTCGTCTGACATATCCTATCCCCAATTCCTGTGACTTCTCTCTTCTTCATCCCTTTTCAGAGTAAGCCCATCTAAATACAGCTCTTTAGGCTCAAAACTACATGAGCCTCCCCCTTAATCGTACAGCTGCGTACTCTCGAGTCGATCGTTTTTGCCCTTCACCTGTAGCACTTTCTTAGTCTTCATATCATGATAGACTTTATCGATAGCGCCCCCAATGCTTCTAGAGTCAAACTCATCCTCTAGATTTGCTCTAGACAAACCTGCTATCGGCTCGTGCGCTGGGAAGAACTCTTCTATGTCTTCCCATGCCACTACTGGACTAGGATCCATTACTTCCTTTTCCATACAATTCATATCGAATGCTCTATGTCTTCTTTTTCATTCTAGCTCATCATCAAACTCTCTTCTCTTCCCTGCTTCTTCTTTTCATTTCCTGTCTCTTCTCTCATTTGCCCTTTGTATCTATTCATCTCTGCATCTTTGCATTCTTTTATCCTTTAATTTCTATTCCTCTTCCTCCATTCTTTTCCTTTCTAGTCTTTCTTGCTCTTCGATTGCCCTCTGTCTATTGTCATCATTTCTCTGCTCTTCTGCTCTTTCCTGCTTTTTCAATTGCTCAATTGTTCCTGTCTTTGTCTAACCTTTCTTTTTGTCCCATCTTCTTTCAATATTTCCTCTCTTTCTCTATCCTTTTTATCCGTTTCTTCTCGATCTTCCCTTTGCCTTACTTCCTCGATGTTCTTACCATCGAGTTTGAGCAAAATCTGATCACCCATCCATTTGTTCTGTATAAGTACTAACTCATCAGTTTTACCTTTTTCTCCTTTCCATCTCATTTCCCATCCTAGATCTACGGATGTAATTGGTCAATAGCTTCTCTCCTTATCGTGTCTCTCCTTGTCCATTGGGACCTTAGAGATTACATCTCTCTCAGTATTTTTCTCTGGCCCTCGTCGCTGCTTTGCGCCGGCGACTCATATGCCCTGTTGCTGCCTTAAGCTCCCTTAATGGGTACAACCCATCATCTTTCTTACTATCGCTGCCTGCTACAGGCGCGGGGGGGGGAGAAGGCTTCTCACCCCCCTCTTTGTATACATTGAGTATCCAATCTACAGGAGGCAGCTCTTCTCTCTCCTCCTAGTACATTTTCCAGAGCTCTAAACTTGGTAGTCGTTTATCTAATGTTTTTCCTGTATATGCTGCATGCAAATATGTCATCATGTGTTGCAAAACATCCTTCGATGGTGATCCCCCTTGTGTCCATGGCATGAACATCTTGTCTGCTGTACCCTTAACTCACTCTGCACTATACTGATTAAGTTTGGGTGCGTGCTCAGGTAACTGCTTGCAGAGATGTATAAGTGGAGTAATATCCTCCATTTTGACATGTCACACTTGACTGTCAATACTCACCTTTACTCTTTGCAAATTTCAAAAGTATGTTTCATAAAAACAAAACAATATGAGCATGCACAAATTGTCACAGCTCCAAACACTCTATATCACGTTTTTTTACTTTAATCTATATTTTCACTAGACACCATCAGTTCAATACCAACAAATAAATAATGAATTCTTAAATTTCGTGTTTTTTTTCTGTTCACGTCTATCAATTCCTCTATTGTTTTTTCACCATATACAATCACATAAAATGAACAAACGGACATACTCGACCGACCACATATATCTGAGTCTTTTCTTCAAGACTTCTCCGACCCCTAAAAAATACCCCGATTGGATGTCAATCGTCCTCTTTAAACTTGTCTTTAACCAAGCTTGTAGTCACTGTCACCCGTAAATAGGGCTCTAGGAACGATTCCTTCTGTTAAGTCTTTACGACGCAGGAAACTGGGCGCACTATTTATTGTGGCCTCTCCTCACGATACCTCTTAATTACTTGGCATCTCCTCAAGTCAATTACTTAATAAATCAATTGCTTGGCCTCTCCTCAAGTCCATTTCTCTAATTCAGCACTCATCGTTCTCAAGTTACTTTACCCCAACCTCCCTCCGTTACTTGTTTTTTTCCCTTATCACTTTCTTCACTCAGTGCCTGTTATGGAGAATTCTCTGTTTAGGCTAAATTTCCTAACCTGGTGAGTCCCCCAGCAGCTTTGCTGGATTTTTGGGGTTTATTTTTTTCTCCTGCCAAGAGTGAGTCTCTTTTACCCTCACTCTTGGGCATGATTTGAGTGTGTTTCTTTGACTCTAGATGGGTTTAATGGGCTATGGGGTCTTTTACTCCATAGGGCTTCATGTGTTTTTCTGATGTGTGTTATACAGCACCCTCAGTGCAGTAACACAGGGGTGGTATATGGACCCCCAATATAGACTCCATACACTGGGACTGACTACTGTCTCCCAGGGCATGTAAAGTCACCATTGACTTTAATAGTCTCAAATTCTGAACAGAACCAGTACAAACCATCATATTGTGGACGTACTGGCCGGGTCAATTCGATTGCCCCGGGGTCTGTTAGTCGAGGGGGCACGTCTCCGTCCCCCCTGATCGAGTTTTGGCTGGTGGCAGTGGATACTACTTTTTATATTCGACCGCGAATATATCCCTATGGGATTTCCCATTGTTCGAGGTTACCAACTTTAATTATTTAATTCCTATTGCCTCGAACAGACCGCCGGTTTATTTATTTAATATTAATTCTCCGGTTGGTATATTTTGCCAGAACTCAGTTCTAAAATGGCATTTGTGTTCGCTTCTGTGACTCCAACCCAAGTTGAGCCCTTTGTTCCACTTTTTGGCGGGCTTTTCCACAGAAGCCCTCCAAAGTGGTGCCACTCTGTCTGGGCTACTTAGGGAGGGTAAAGGGGGATTTAGGCACCCTGGACTGAGTCGCACTCCGTCCTGATTGGCCCAAGTGGTGAGCCGGCCGGCTCACCACTTAGCATGTTTGAGTGACAGCTAGGCTGAGTGAATGGGGGTTTTCTGCATAAAAGCAGGGCTTTGGGGACTGGAACTTTAGAAGTCGCCACAGGACCTAAGAATCCGACGAGGGAGAAGCTGAACCGACCTGCTACGACGACACCACCAGTGGAGCCCTGCTGAACCGTCTCACCACTTTTCCCAACGACAGAGGAGATCTCCAGCCCGGAGAGTCTTCTTCCTTTGACTGGTGGGGATAGCCAGTCTGCTTCCTTTTTCGCTTGCTGGAGCATCTCGTGGCCGCCTTGCCTGTGCCAAGCACCCCGGCAACCAGGATACCACGTTTCACCCCTACCGCAAATCAAAGGGTAGTACCTTTAACCGGAAAACTCTGCGGCTGGTTTCTTCCCTGGCAGTGCAACGACCTTCATCTTCCCTCCACGTCGAGTTCTTTTCTTCTTCTGGACGACGCTGCAACTTGCACCCGCTGCCATGAACAACTGCCCCCGCTGGAGGATCCTTTCCACATAAGGTACCGTGTTCCACCTGGCTTTCCTTGCAACCGACTGTACGGGGTAGATTTAGCCCCCGGCCTTCGAACCTGGGTTAGCCTGGGACACCCTGGCTAAACTTTTCTGAGCCTAACTAAAACCTTTCTGAACTCCCTGCAAGACTTTTTAAGCCTGTTGTCATTGTGTGAACTTGGGTGCATTTGTGCCCTGCTCTCTCCAAGAGTGGGCCCGGCCTATGGATTTTGGCTCACAAGTAACTTTTGACTTTCCTGCCTTGCTTAAGAGTTCCTAAGTATTAGTGTGGTGTATTTTCCTACATTCTGCCTTTTTCCCTCCCTTTTTCGTTAACTTATTGGAGTGCCATCTATAGTTAAGCTCTCACCTTTGTCTGGAAATAAGTGGTGTTAACTAAGACTTGTCTGATAAGGAATAAGGGATGTATATATAATAATAGTAACTGTGTTGAGGGTGATTTACAATAATAGTCCTGGAGTGTTTCAATCAGTGTGTTTTTAAATAAATAATTATATACCTTGATACCAAAGCTCTGGTCAGTGTTTGCTTGTGCTATTGTGTCTGAGTGCCTATTGTGTATACTTTGCATACTGCCTGGCTCTTCTTGAGGGAAGTCTGACTGCTCAGTCACAGCTACCAGGTGAATCTGGGTGGTACAGACTGCTACCAAGTGGGTTTACTGCTAACACCTGTAGTCCTAAATCTTTTGCAGTGTTCCCAAAGGGAACTGCACAGGTTTCTTTTTTTTTTTTTTTTTAAACTTTTATTTTTGCTGGCAGTGGTAGATGACATACACACACATTAGGCCGATTATGATATAACAGTGCAAGACAAATGTAATACATGGGGATGTACATAGGCAGCGAGGGATGACCCCCAAGATGAGGAAAGCAAGACAGTGTTGCATAGAATTCCGTACATAACAGTGGAGACTCAGGGAGAACCAACAACAGAGGAGGGGACATCAAGACCGTTAAGATAACTGTTGAAGGCAGTCCAAATGTTTTTTGGCCGGGAACGGAATGGGAGAGTAGTAATATAATCTTCCTCACAGTTTCGGGACCAGGTCAGTAGATTCAGCCATTTCTGAAAGGTGGGAGGAGCAGCACATTTCCAATTTTGCAGGATACATTTTATGGCTATTATACAACATATATTCAAGAGTTTGGCCTCCCCTCTGACCCCTTCATCACCCCACACTCCGAACAACACCCCCATCGGGTCAGGCTCAATCGTCACATCGCAAATTTCGGACAGTGTTTTAAAGATCTCATCCCAGAATGGGGCAAGTTGGGGGCAGTCCCAAAACATGTGGAGATGGCCAGCGTCTTCCGCTCCGCAGCGGGGGCAGAGCCGCATCTCAGAGCGGGCAAACTTGGAGAGTCTACGCGGGGTATAGTATAGCCTATTCAGCAATTTGTATTGTATTGTTCGGTACCGGAAATTCAGGGATACCTTGCCGGTATGGGAACACAATTTACCCCACAGATGGTCTGTAATGTCAACCCCCAGTTCAGAGGCCCAGTCGTCCCGGGCCCGTAAGGGCGGTGGTGTGGCAGCTGTGAGCTGGAGTTTATATAGCGATGAAACTACCCCTCGGGCCCCGCCAGAGTTGGCGATATAGGCAACAGCGGGATGGTCAGGGGGTTCGTTAGGGAACACAGGCCAAGCGGTCCGGAACGCTGCTCGGAGTCTGTAGTATTGCAGCAGTTCCAGCGGTGTACCAGCGTGGGATGGCTTCCAAGTCTGTGGTGTTATAAACACCCCATCCGGATAGAAGTCAGTTAGGGCCAGGTATCCTAGGGACCGCCAGTGACGCGCCAGAGCTGTGTCATTCGTGGGTTCCAGCCCGGGGAGCTGCCAGGCGGGGAGCCACTTATAGTATGGGTGTTCCGCGGAGCCTGCAGCAAACAACCGCCCCCAGGCTGATAGTGTGGTCTGGACTGGATCTATAGGTGAGTCAGGTACGTACCGACGATGTAAAATTAGAGTCATGATATTGGCGCCGGAGGCAGCAAGGTTTTCAAGCTTGACGTGCGGGCGAGGGGAGGGTCCGGGGTACCAGTAAGTGGCAAATTGTGCCTGCGCTGCTATCCAGTATCGCATCAGGTCAGGGGCCGTGAACCCGCCTCTGTCGTAGGGCAGAGTCATATCCCCCCACTTTTTCCGCACAGCACCGGAGTGCCACAGGAACTGCGCACATAGCCTGTGCAGATCAGTGAAGTATTTCCTGCCAGGCCATATGGGAACATTTGTGAATGTGTACAATAATTTGGGAAGCAGTATCATCTTAACCAGTGATAACCGCCCAGCAAGTGACAACGGGAGAGGGCGCCAGCGCGCAATCTTGGTTTCGGCTAATTCTGCCACTGCTAGGTAATTGCTAGTCAAGAGAGTCTCCTTGGTCAAAGACACCTGAACTCCCAGATATTTAATCCCGTTGGGGGACCAGCGGAGTGGGTATTCAGTGGCCGGCTGGGGCGTGGAGTGTGTGAGGGGGAAAATTTCGGATTTGGTGTAGTTGATAGTAAAGCCTGAGTATGTTCCGATACGAGTGATGTCCCGAAGGAGAGGGTCAAGGTGGAGATCTGGGCTCCTGACGAAAAGCAGGATGTCGTCAGCGTAGAGCGAGATAATTTCGGGTGTACCCTGGAGGCGTATCCCTTTGCATGAGTGACGCTCCCTGACATAGTCCGCCATGGGCTCGATGGCAAGGGCAAACAGGATCGGGGAAAACGGGCAGCCCTGTCGGGTGCCACGAGAGAGAGGAAACAAGGCAGATGTTTGGGAGTTGACGCGAACCCTGGCGACTGGGGATGTGTATAATAGTTTGATGTATGCGATCATCCCGGGTCCGACGCCCATGTTTTCCAGGACCAACCACATGTACTTCCAGGACACCATATCGAAGGCCTTCTGGGCATCCAAGGTGACCGCCACCGCACACACGTTTTGACTGATACGAGCCATGACGTTAAGGAGCCGTCTAATATTGTGCGATGTGGATCTACCAGGGACAAAGCCGGATTGGTCCTCATGTACCATATATGACATAATAGGAATGAAACGATTGGCAAGCACCTTGGCGAAGATTTTCGTATCCAAGTTCATGAGTGATAGGGGCCGATACGAACCACAGTCATCTGCTGGTTTGCCAGGCTTGAGGAGGACCGTAATAACGGCTTCACGTAGAGACGAGGGAAGGCATCCCAGCTGGAGGGCCTCATTCCATACCTCTAGCAATTCGGGTCCCAAAATGGCCACATGCTCCTGAAAGAATTCAGCCGTAAGCCCGTCGGGGCCCGGCGCTTTCCCCTTCGGGAGACTTGATATGGCTTCCACTATCTCATCTAGTGTAATGGGGGAGTCCAACTGTTCTCTCGTTGCCGGGGAGATGATAGTGGTGGGTATCTGGTCTAAAAGCTCGCGCATATGGGATTCGCTATGTTCAGGGGGTTGAGAGTATAGTTTGGAATAGAAGCTTGTGAAGACCTCCAGTATGTCCTGGTCGGACCACTGAGTCGTTCCATGATTATCCTTAACACTGGTAATGTGGGCTTGGCCCTATTCCCCCCTGGCCAGGGCAGCGAGTGTCTTGCCGGGTCTATCTCCCTCACCGTATTTCCGTGCAGCCTGTGGACGACTGAAGTACTGCACTTCCCTGATTGCCTGTTCATTGAAGATCTTGAGTTCTTCACTGATCTGGGAGAGTATACCAGGGTCAACGGAGGCCGGGTGGGCCCGTTCCAGGTCACGTAGCTTAGTTTCAGTGCGTGATAGGGTGGTTCTTATGGATTTGAGTACCCCCGACTCCCTAGAGATGGACGCCCCCCTAATGAAGACTTTGAAGGCGTCCCAGCGGATCCCCCGGGAGGTGTCCTGTGGTGAGTTGTTGTCAAAGTAGGACTGGATATCTGCAAGTATGTCTGCTCTAAAAACTATGTCCTGTAGGGCAGCAGATTTAAAGCGCCATGTGTTAATAGTGGGGGCTGGCATGCCCATGTCAACAGACAACAGGATCGGAGAGTGATCAGATAGTGTGCGAGCGAGTATACATGTCTTGGAAACCCTACCTAGCATAGGACCAGATAGTAGGAATAGATCGATCCTGGACGAACTGTCGTGGACCGATGAGTAGAAGGTGTATTCCCGTGTTGACGGATGTAGAGCTCTCCATGCGTCATGAATGTCAAGTGTCTTGCAATGGGACAGGAGTCTGCGCGCTGCGCCCGACGGGGGCCTGGGCGCTATGCCAGTCCTGTCTAGGGAGGTGTCCAGGATAAAGTTCATATCCCCGCCCCAGACGATTTGCACATCCGTGTATCCCAGCAGTATGGAGACCACCTGGTCAATAAATTCGGGGGAGTCGACGTTGGGGCCATAAGTATTTACGAGCAGGTAATCTCTATTGGCAATGGCGCAGTACAGCACAATGTATCTTCCACAAGGATCTATATAGCTCCTATGGAGGACAAACTTAAGAGACTTGTGGATCAATGTTAGGACTCCTCTGGCGCGTGTGGAATAAGAAGTAAAATATCTGTGGGGTCCCCAGGTAGGCGCAATGCTTCTGGCCAGTGGACCAGTGGAGTGTGTCTCTTGCAGGAGCAGTACCTTGCAGCCGTGTCTATTGGCATAAGCCATGATCCTGCGGCCCTTGGTGTAATTACTTAGGCCTCAGAAATTCCATGACATTATCGTCACTGACATCTTAGCGCATCAGACAAGAATATCACTAAACGCAATACCCATGGAGGACAATCTCCCACTAGGTGAAACTCGCACCAGTGTCCCCCTCCGTGTGCCGCAAACTCTGTCCCCAGAACCCCCGATCCCAGGGTGATTGTGATTGAGACAATTGCATGCATCCCTACGGTTTTAATGTACATCCCACGAAATTTGTTGAATTTCAAATAAAAGAGTGAGCATGCACAAATATAGGTGAGCCGGTGTGTATCGCCCTGCCATTCCGCCACTGCCTTTTTCTAAAACATTTCCCGTGTAACAAACCATACCTCCCCCCGCCCTCACTGCCCACCCCCAACTTGCAGTGTAAATCCCTTGCCCCCAAAAAAATGTGTCACCAACAGGTCCGATTCTCCCCGAGGGGTGGAGTTCGGAGGGCGAAATCCAACAGGGATAAGGCCCATTCTGTGCCCAACAGGGGCACCGAAGCAGTGACAACCAATAAACCAAAACCGTTGCCATTGCAGCGAGGTGTGCTGTAGCCGTGTGGGCGGTTCTTAGACAAAGATGTAGGACAGACAAGGCTGTCGTGAGTAGGTTCTGCGATGAGCGGATCTAAAGACAGGAGCCCATGTCCAGCAGAGCTTTGCGGGAGAGACCAGAATGAAGGAAGTTCTAGGGTTCGTAGACAACACGATGTTCCGAGCCGCAGGGGGAGCATTGTCCGCCGTGGTTGGGTCTAGTCTCAGCCCGGTCAGGCGCTGGGGGAGCCTGATGCGATGGATCTGTAGTGTGCTGTTTCCATATGCACGTTCAAGGTGACGGATGTTCCTGATGGAGAAATAGTGACCGGCCTGAGTTACCACTCATCACCCCTCATCAACCGGGGCCCCCGCTGGGTTGGGGAGCGGTAGGTGCATCTCAATGAATTTCACAGCCTCCTCTGGAACAGTGAAGAAATAAAGTTTCCCATTATGTGTGATTTTGAGGCGAGCCGGGAACAGGATGGCATACGGAACGTTACGTTCTCTGAGCAGCTTTTTAACTCCGATGAACTGACGCCTCTCCTGCTGGACCGCTATTGAGAAGTCCGGGAAGATCCTTATAGTATGAGATTCGAGGCGCAGGTCTCCTTTCTCTCGTGACAGCCGGAGGATGAGGTCTCTGTCCCGATAGTTGAGGATCCTGGCTATAATGGGTCTTGGGATGTCGCCCGGTTTGGGCCTCGGTGACAGAGCCCGATGAGCGCGCTCAACGGTAAAGTATGGGGACAGGACTGGGTTGCCCAGGAGGTCCTTAAGCAGGGATTCCACAGCGTCTTCCATGCGGCCCCTGAGGGCACTCTCAGGGACACCGACGATCCGCAGATTATTTCTGCGAGAGCGCGATTCAAGGTCGTCGCACTTCGCTTTCACACTGCGCATGTCACGTGACAGGGACGCCACTGTGTCCTGTAGTGCATGTATTTCGTCCTCATTGGTAGATATACGATTTTCAGCGTCGCTGATTCTGGTCCCCGCCTGATCCATCCGCGTTTTTAGGGAGGCAACATTGGCATTGATGTCGTCTAATTTCTCATGAAAAGACGCAAAGTTTTTGGCCATCGATTCCATAAGCGTGGTCAGGTCTGGGGGTGCGGGAGTGGGGTGATGGTCAACTTCCAGATCATCCTGGATGGGCGAGTCCTGCTCCGCCTCTCCCCTCGGGACAGCTTTAGCGAATCTGTCCATGGCACCCCCTTTATGGTTCCCCTTGACCTTGCCAGGCATTGTTGTTATAGGTCCACGGACAACGCAGACAGAGGGCCCGGCCACAGGGGGGAAGAGTATGGTCCCAGGTCAGGGTTGCAGACTGTAGATGTTGGGATTATTCCAGCCGAGATGTGAGCAGGGCCCAGGAGGGGCACGAGTAGGCAGGGGTCAACTGGTACGGCGGTGTAAGGTGGTTCCAGGGACTGTCAATGAGAAGGTGCTAAGACCACAGGGTCAGCCGCATCAGTAGAAGGATCCGGGGGGTGGCGTCGCGGCACAGATGAGGGAGCGGGATATGGCTTACTAGTTGTTATCCCGCCTGCCACCCCGCTGAACACCAGAGTCACACAGGGGTTTGGAGCCAGTGTCTACCAGGCTGCTGGGGCAAGAGGTGCGCGCCCTGGGCAGAACCTACGTCGAGGGGCGCAGGGCCAGGTGTGAGTTCTCCAGGGAGGGGTCCCTGTACCGCCCCCAGCAGGACGCGAGCAGGTGGCCGCTCCACGCCACCGGGGAGCGGAGCCAGTCGGGAGGTGCTGGGCGCCGGGGCTCGCCCGGACGAGGCCGCCGCAGCGCGCCACACAATATAGGGTCAGGTCGGGCCGTGGTCCGCCCGCCCCCCCTGGAAGGATGAACAGGGGAGCAGCGGGGGGAGGAAGGGGGGCAAATCGATCCCTCCCCTGGAGGGGACCAAGTTGGCACGGGCAGCCACTCCTCACCTCGGGGGGAGCCGCTCCACGCTCCCCAGGAGCCGCGACACCCTGCGGGGGACGGCGACGAAGGTCCACAGCCGGATGGCCGGGCGGGCGAGGCCGGGGCGCGCTCCGGCGACGGCCCCAGCCGCAGACCACCGGTTCGCCGCGGAGTCCCAAGGAGCGCGATCGGGCCGCAGTCCGCCCAACAGAGTGCCAGGAGGGGGAGGCGGGCCGAGAGGCGGGGGCGGGATCCGAGACAGCGCCGCGGCCTCCGCGATGAAGAGGGCCGCACCAGCAGAAGGCCCAGTCCGGGGCTCCCCAGGGATGAAGAACAGCCGGAGCTCTCCTGGCGGCAGCACAGTGATGTAGGGCAGCGGCACTGCAAAAAACAGGAACGAAACGCACGCTGTGGCCGCAGATGCAAGCAGATTTCTACCGATCCCACACGGAGCTCAGTGGCTAGGCAGCCATCTTGGGCTGCTCCACAGCGCCACCAACTGCACAGGTTTCTGCCTAACAGTGCCCATTCACAATTTTGCCACCTCACTCAGTTCTTACTCATCATTCGCTTTTTTCGACTTCCGACTCTCGGGATCGTCCGCCTCTTTACCAGCCTCTTCAACCTTCCATTCGTTCAGCTTCCTGTGGATGCCGGGAGGGGATTTCGTGGAAACCAGGGGAACAATCTCACCCTTGCTTGCAAGGCTAAAGTTTAAAAATGTTTCCTCTATCTACAGGGAGCTTCACATCCTTTCAGCCGAATGGCAGAGGTCATGCAATATTTCTGGGACCCCAAAGCCTACTCTCTCGGTGGACTTTGAACCATCCTCTCAGCTACCACGTGAACTGGAGGCTTCCAGCCCTTTAAGACGAGGTAGCAATACCCTTGAGATTAATGGGGATTCAGAAGTTACTCAAACATCAATAATCGAAACGTCTCACGTAGTTGGCAAAAGGGTAACTGTTTTAATATCAATTATCTAAAACAGGGAGTAGAACGGACATCAACGGAGGTCTCAGCGCATGAGCTCTCAATACATCTTAAAAAAAACATTCTTTTATAGCAAAAAATTGTCATTGATGACGTCAACCTACATATTAGTAATGTCATCATACGTGGCAAATAGGGTCTAAGGGTCGATCTAAGTATACGTTCCACATTAGTCTGAGAACGTGATAGGCTTGTTAACATCATTTGGGGCAACTAAGCCCTCCCCTTAAACAGGTCACTATGAACGTCACTAAATACACAACATCCCATTGGCTACACAAACTATAGGACCCTTAATCACGCAACCCCCTACCATTGGTTGGCGCTCTAACCTTTCTCAGTACTTTTCCACCTACGTTAGCAGCACGCAGACTGGGCTTGCAGGTGCTGTTGAGCTAGTCTTAACCATAGCTCCCCACTAACTAGCATAATCATCTATCATCACCTCAGCGGTATGCTGTCAATTAAGACTTTGAACTTGTCCTTGGGAGTGTTCTTTTGCTCTGGAAAATACAGGGGAGTGAAGGCACCCTATGCCTCCATGCGTAGGTGTGGTCGTCATGCTCGTCCAAATTCATCCCTCCACGTGACTGAAGGCCAGAAAATTGAGCTTTTAGTGTATTTAAAATACTATTTTCTAATAGACCTCTGACGTCTTCTTTGTTTTTGTCCATGGCTTCTGAACAGGAGTTTCGTTTTCACACGATTTGTATCCATTGTCTGCTCACCCCGGCCAGATATGGACTTGGCTTCTTGGTTCATCCAGCCTCACGTTTCTGAGTTTCATTCCTGTCAATTGAATTGTTTTTAACTGTGACACACTAGAAAAGCGGCCTTCCTTCTTTATCCCAGCTCCATATCTTCATCAGTTCTGTAGCATAAGTTTCTTCATCTGGATCCCAAGATGTCACTTATCTTTGATACTTTCTAGATGTCTTATAGAATATCTGCATTATCTTGTCTCTACATCTCTTCTATGTACGCCAGCTCGGCTCTGTGTGAAGTCACCATTCTTCTTTGCCATTCATTTGCTCTACTTCTTCTGGGATTTCATTCAAATGGCCATCATACTGTCTCGTATGCAGGTATGGTTTCTCAATGGGAACCTTGCTTCCAGGATTCTCCTTGGTATCAGTATTTTCACAGGTACTGCAGGTGTCTCACACTCTGGTTCACAACATATAGGCAATATGGGTGAAGTGGTTGAGGTGGGGGTACTGTAACGCTCACCTGACTCCCACGGGGGCGCTGGCCTGGTTCGCGCTGCTGGAGACCTCGTCTAAGGTGATGCACAGGGTTCGGAAGATGGACTGGACCGGGCCCCAGATCTGGCTTGTCTGACTCGCAGAAGTATCCTTCTTAGGGTCTGGAAGGACGAGCTCTCCATCCTGCTTCTGATGCAGGGGCGCGTTGGTATCCAGTTACATCACTGGATTTTCGGATGGGTGAGAACCAAACTTGATTGGCTTCCAGGTAAGTTTTTCTATAAGTGGTTCCCCTTGTGTCCATGCATTAATGTTCTAATGCTAGTGTCTTTTTCCCCATAGGGGCCGGGGTACGGAATGCCGGGGAACAGGCACCGACCCGAGGTGAGCGGTGAAATCCTTGTGGAAATCAGGTAAGTCTTTAATGAGTGTTTTGGTAATGTCTTTTCATTCACTCATTAACGCTGATGTCTTTTTCCCCTTAGGGGCCGAGGTCCGAAAATGCCTGAATGCGGCACGGAACCGAAATGAAAAGGGAATGACCTAACAGGTAAGTCTTGACATGGAATTTTAGCTTCCCTTTTCCCTTCTTTCTCTCACCTTTGTTCTTGTCTTTTTCTCCCTAGGCGCGGGGGCGCGACTGCGAATCCGGATGGTCGCTGCTGAACATGGAGGCGCCCTGTAAAGGTGAGTAGAATGCGGCGCTGCAGCGATCGATGCGATGTGCTTTTAAAAATAAATGTCTTCCTTTTCAGGATTGTCGGCGAAATGTCTCTGGGATGCAGATTTAGCAGGTGAGGCCTTTTCCTTCTTCTGTTCTCGTGTTCCCTTCCTTTGCAGGTGATTCAGGATGCTGGCAGGTGTGGCAGAAGTCAAGATGCAGGAGCAGACACGGTGAGCGTCCAGCTGCTAGATGCAGAACAACGCGAAGCACGTGTGGCTGATCGGGTGTGGTTTAAATAGCCTTGGAAGAAGTTCCTAGAATGTGTCCTTCCTCCAATCAGGTATGTATCCTTCCCCGACCAAGCCCGGGTGGTAAATGAGTCCCACAGGTAAAGTAGTTCCTTTCAGGCCTCAAGGAGGCCGGGGTTCTGCAGCATGGTCTGCATCAGGTAAGTGCACCCAAACACTTTCATAATGAGCCTGGCGCCTATGGCGCCAGGACTAACGTTTTCTATGAGCCTGGCGCCATAGGCACCAGGACGCTGTCCAAAGGGCCCCTATAAGGGGTTGCTGGGACCTTCCCCTGGGACTTGATGTCCGCTTTCGGGGACGCAGGGCCTGAGCCGGCTCCCCGGGAGCGGGCATCGTGACAGGTACTTAGCTCCTTCTCTACACTAGTAAATCTCTCGTTATTTAGGTTCCAAGAGAATTATTTTATATTCTTCCTCTTGCTACATATCATAATGTAAGATTTAGATGTGTTGATTACCAAATTATTTTTTTGAAGGTATCGCTCAAGTTCATTTAAGAGTCTCTGCAGACCCACTGGAGTTTAATCCGGGAGGATTAGGTCATCCGCATATGCTATGCAGAAGATTGATTAACCCAACTATTTGGGAGGGAAGCCTCCCAAGGACTCCCGTCGTCCCATAAATCTGCCAGAGAGAGATTAAACAGAGTCAGTGCGAGGACGCAGACCTGGAGAATCATCCTCTCAAGATGAAAACTCCTGGACAAGTCTCCTAGGGTACTGAGTCAGACTCTTGCAGGATTACCCATATATAGCATCTGGATCATGTGCAAAAGACCAGGATCGATCCCCCAGGTAGTTAATTTCCTCCAAAATAATGAAATATTTACAGTGTCGAAAGCGGAAGACAAGTCAATCGCTGCAACATACAGCGATCGACCAAACATAACCCAAATATAAAAGATACACGTAGGGAAAATAGGGACAAGAACCGCCTCAGACCAGGATGCAAGGCAGCACCTATCCTCTGCCACTTGTGAAAATAATCTGTAGAGGATATCTGCCCACAACAGAGGACTGTTCTTAAAGATACCATTTGTCACACCATCAGGACCACTGCCCCGTGAGTTCTTTGGCCTAATAATGACCTTGATGATGTCAGACCTATCGAATTTTACAGCCCAAGGCACCAATTTGTTGTTTTCTGTATCAGATCCCGTTGGAGCTTGAGTGTTATTTCCAAACTTTTTGGCACCCACTCACTTTCAGATATACGGTAGACTTGAGATTTCCCTCGAGACTCGCTTTTATTGTTTAAGGTCCACCAAATAGACTGTGACTCTTTTCTCATTATTTTCTCAAATATGGCCTGATTTGTGGTAATGTGTTTCCGAAGCCTGTCATTCTTTATCCAATTTGTGTACTTCTGAGTAAAATATATTTTAAAATGTCCTTTTTTCTTCATGAGCTAAACCTATTTGCTTTTTCAATTGTCTCAGCGACTTTCATAATACGCACTTTCTACCAATAAGCTCATTATCACAATTATTTTTACTCTGCTGAGCAAATGGTCTCAGACTACCATAAGGTTTCTCCACCAAAAAGGTACCCAATTTGCCCAAGAGCTCTGAAAAAAGCAGCAGCGAATCGCTTCTAGTTTTCTCTCCCGTCTTCTATTATCCCACCACTGCTTCAACCAACTGTTAAAGTTTTTGAAGATCTTGAACAAAAAGGCACACACTCTTCCTTTGTCCTGTTACCACCAGGAAACAGTGCGATTAATTTGGCGGTCACACTCAACTCAGGGTGTTCCTTTCCCCCCAAGCAAGGTAGCGCACACCCAAAGCGCTTATACAGATGCACTTTAGTGAGGCCTCCAACCCATCCTGCACCACCCCAACAAACACCCTCTATAGCTCAAAGTAGCTAGGAATCGGGCCGGTGTACAGTAAGAATATATATTTATTTATTTAAGGTTGGACAAAATGGGATATCAATCAACGCCTCAACCACCAATATTGTGGCACTACACAATATCACAAATTCAAATTACTTTCCGTTCTAAAAACAACAAAGGTATAATTTTTAAATATGCAGTCAGAACATACATTATATTTAATCCAAATTAACCAATAGAAAACATTCACAATACAATGGAAAAATCGTTTTGCACCACAAATTCAAAGGACAGGCACTGCTTTAGGGTTCTGGTTTGGGAGGCAAGGGGGTCAAGGGGACATTTCGTTTTTTAGGCTTTCATTTGAAAGGCACAGTTGGGAAAAGGAACTCAAATAGGGAAATCGTTTTTCAACTTTTATTTAAAAGGCAAGATTGGGAAAAGGAACTCAAAGGGACATCGTTTTTCAACACACATTCAAATTAGAAGCAATGCTTGGTAATTCTGGTTTGGGATACAAGGGAATAAAGGGAAAATGTGTTTGGCACCCTCTACATTCACTTGAATAGCAGCAATTAAGGGTTACTTATTTTGGGATTATGGACACACCCCCTTTGGGACAGGTGTCAGGGGTTTCAGAAGGACAGTCCCCACATTCTTTATTATCTATACCGGCTCTAACACACTGGGCATGAACCTTGTTAGTTTCGAACTCTAACAACACTCATCCTGTGATTTTCTATAAGGGAATTCATTGATTTAACTTCACTTCCATTCGCTAAGGATCTACACAGCTTCCTCCCTCCCCACAATTTACTGGAAAGGATTAAGGAAGGCTGTTCCCAAAACAATTACATTTTATTGGATACAATGATTTTCTATAGTAGAATTAATTTGAATTGGATTTAATACAATGTGCCAAGGGCCTTCCCAGGAGCACCCCCTACCAGCAATGGGAAATGGAGATTAAGGTTGGCAGTTTCCCCCTTCACACTTTTGATGGCATTCAGGATATCTCTACTTACATGGGAGGCTTTGGTCAGGGAAAACAGCAGGGCTTCTCTGAGGACAGCACAGATCTGGTAAAGGATTTTCAGTCAAGGATTTTCTCCTGCATCAAAAATCCCTCTGGGCCCTCTGGTTGGGTTCCAGCTAGCTTCTAGATTTCCTTGTCACTATCTCCAATGCAATGTTTGAGGCCTCTCTGCTAGTTGTTCCTCACAAGAGTCCGGCAGTAGGCTTTTTCCAGGAATAAAGTGGAGGAAAAAAACCTGTTCTGATGCAAAATTGACCTCTTAAAGTTCTGATGACACTCATACCTTATCATAATTCCCACTATAAGAATTGGCTAGCACTCTCGCTTCAACTTCCACCAAGACGCCTACTGGCTGCTGATAGGACCAGGTGTTGGGGAGTGTGTATGATGTAGGCAGAAGGAGGAGAAGGATTTGTCATCTCAAAATGACAAGTTGGGGAGGGCCCCCAGGTATGCCAGAGGGACACTGGAAGTCTGTGGATTTGGAGGGCCCAACTCCCTCCCCCAAGATACACGGAGGACTCAGTCAACGGCAAGTTCAAACTGCGGTTTATTACAGGTAAAACCAACAGGGATCAGCACAGGAACAGGAAAAACCCATGCACATCACGCTCTTCTTCGACTCGCAGGCCGATTTTACTACCTCATGTCATCAGCATGACATCACAACTTGGGCTCTTCTCCAGAAAACCAATTGGGCCAAAAGATTGGTGTTAGGGATATTTCTCACACAAGTGCTAAATTCCCTCTACCTTAGAGCCCTCGAGCTCTTTTGCTATATTTTGAGGCTTTGAACTTTTCATTTTCAGTGTGTTTTACTTTTGTGTTCTTTGGTTATGGAGTTTTAAGACAACTCCATAGGCATCATTTTTTTCTGTGTGTCACACAGCACCTTCAGTGCAGTGGAACAGGGGTGTCTTGCAGACTCCCCAAGGTTTAAACACCTTCTCTGGGACTGACTACTGTCTACCAGAGCATGTAAAGTTAAATTGACTTAACTAGTCTCTTTAAATGTACAGACCCAGCACACCCTATCTTCCTATAGAGTGCTGGAGGGGCTGCCTAGCATCCCCTGAGTCAAAACATTCATGTAACAGTCAAATGTAACACTTTCCTACTTCAAATGGCTGTTGGCAGTGGTTTAGATCAAAAGATCATGATTTTTCCCGACCGCGAACAACAGCAGCTAAAAATCGGGTCAGCCTTGTTTTCCAATATGGCGCCCAAGACCTATCTGTAAAAACAGGCTCCGGTCGACTTGTTTCACTGTTTCTTTTAGGAAATGTCCGTCTTGTGTTTAAATCTGCACGCCAACCCAGGTTTGGTCCATTTGTACGTTGGCCTTTTGTGGGCTTCTGAAACTCCCTGTGCTTACTCTCCTAGAAGTGCTGAATGCACTCTGGCGTCATTGGCCAGCTGGCTGTCCAGCAAGGACAGCCACCCTGCTGTGTGAGTTACAGCCAGGCTGGAATGAATGGGGGAAAACTGTTTAAAAGCAGGTCTCTGGTACTTGGAAAGCAGAGTCGATCACTGGAACGAAAGAACCGAAAATGAGCTGAAGGAAGATGACTGCTGCAACTCTTGGACGACTGGTGAAGCCCTGCTGCAGGTCTGAATTACCTGAAACTCCATTGACAGAGAAGCCCTTCAAGGTTAACTTCTTCCCTTGAGTTTGTTGGGAACAACCAACTCGTAAGCCGCCTGGACACCGTCCCCTCTTGGTCGAATTTTCTGCAGAGTGCTGTGGAAAACCGGATAGCCAGTGGAAAGGATACCAGTTTGTGGTCTTTAAGGCACTCATACCTTAGACTGATTTTTGGCAAGGTTGTGGCCTCTTCCCTGGGCAGTGCAGGAACCTCCCGACGTCCTCCTTCTTGTCCCCACGACTGAAGCTCAGGAACAACGGGATCTGCTCGAACTGCCAGGAACAACTGCCTCAGCTACAGCTCTTCTTCAGTTTTAAAGGTACGGTACGGTCCAGAAATCTTTTCGGCCACAGTGAAAGTTTGTGAAACTTTCCCATCTTTGAAGGCTTGTCCTTCCCTAAACATTTGTTTAACTTTTCGTCTGACCAAATTCTTCTAAAATCCGTGGCAAAGACTTAGCTGTTTACTACCAGAACTGTGCTATCCTATACAAAGACTCTGAACCATTGACTTTGGCCCAGGCCTATGAATTGAATTGCTGGTTGTAGTTCACTGAAACCCTTTGCCCTGCCTATAAAAGTATTTGTGCTTCATTTCTTAAAATCCTGTCTTTTTACTCCTTTTTAATGTAACTGAAGTGCCATTTTACTCCCACTTCAGGGGAGCTAAACTTGTTCAGTAACTTATTGGTTGTGTATTGTAGTATACTAGTGTGTGATATTGAGCTGCTCTTACTAGTGGAATGTTTTCCAACTGACTGTGTAAATAAATGTATATTCTTTTACCAAGAAACCTTGAGTAAGTGTTTGATTGAACCACTGGAATTGCTAGTCCTTTGTGTAACCTGTTGTGCTGCTCACTAAACTCCTGAGATAAGTCTGGCTGCTCAGCCAAAGCTACCACATTACTGTGTAGTACAGGCTTGTACCAAAGGTGAAATTGTACTGACACTTGTAGTCTTAATTGCATGTAGTGTTCCCAAAGGGTACTACATGTGATTCTGCCTAACACTTGGGCATTGAGTATTCTACCACCTGTAGTGGACATTATAGATGTAATTCTACTGGCCCTCGCATGTCAGGTGGTTGGCCTGGTTCATCCCCAAGTTACTAACTATAACATTGTTGCAGTGTGGTGGACTTACCATTGGTTCTTGCCCGTTGCTACCCACCCCTACGGTACTAAACTGTGATTGGCTAGAGCTGACGTCTCCCAGGCCTGGGAACCGCAAAGGTTCTCAGCTCACTATTTACCTCTTCAAGGAAATGAGAACGGCTATTTGTTTGTATTGTAACTTGTGTGTACCATTTTATCTTATGAGAGTGCTCTCCTGATCGGCGTAACACTTGTAGCATACTGTTGCATACTTTTTGCTGCCTGAGTGTGGCGGCCTGGGACCAGCTCTCCTTTCCCACCGCTGATCACTGTCCATTGTCTGCTTTGGCCGCGTCACATGTTCAGAGACCACGAATTAGAGCTGTGCAGCTCTAAATTATGAGGATGTATTAGTCTTTTCTGAGGCTGGTCCCTTTGTCGTTTGGGGATTGGAATGTCATCCGTATCTCTTGACGTTTGCTGCTTGTTCTGTCTCACACGTCTTGCTGATTGCCCAGCCAGAATCGGCTCAGCTCATCTCTTGCTCTGAGGCCTGAGGCTTGCTGTAATTTTCCTAAACCTTATAATGCGGTTTCTACAGTGTCCATGCTATACAATGGGCCTCATTACGAGGTCGAAGATAGCCTTGATTGTAAAGCCGGCAAGGCTACCCCCAAACTCGCATCCGGGTCTGGCACCCGCAAATGGGCAATTACTGGGTCATGCCGAGTTTGGCAGACCCGGTAATTGCCCATTTGCAGGTGCCAATAATAAGGGACTCCCCATCCCTATTCAGCCCCATAGGGCTGAATGGGAATGGGGAACTCGGATGCACCGGCACTGTTCATAACGGTGCCGGTGCATTCACGATTTGTGCTTGCAGGTTCCCCACAGCCCGTTAGGTCCGACCTGGTCGGCGGAGCAAGACCCGCGAGCACAACTTGTAGTATGGCAGGACGGTGACAATGGTGCCTGCAAGCTTACCGGCACGGTTGTCACTATACCGCCAGGGTAGTAATGAGGCCCTATTTCTCCATAGGTTAGTCACACTTGGTTCTGTCATTTCCCATAGGTGCTCCTGCAGTTCCATAGGTTTATTTGCATGTAAGCTTCTGCAAGCTTTGCTCAGGATATCTTGTGCCTTGCGGTTTCTGTGTTGCTGCATTTGGCTAATGGCAAAAATAATAAAAGCAATGACAGTATATACATGTATTTGTCCACTAACTATAGAACTGTACACTTGTGGGCATCATGTATTAGACTGTGTGTTTATGTCCCGAAGTGCAGATGGCACATGTGCTTCATGTCTAACACTGCTATGTTGTGGTGTCTCTAACAACGTTAGCAACATGGTTTCTTGGTGCTTAGTCCAGGTTGTCAATAGAGGTGTCCCTGTTCATGGCCTGTGGCTATTCATCCACACAGGGATAGGTCTGTACTCTCCCTGGTCTGTATGGCTGGCTGAGTGGATACCTCTCGACATACTTGTGAATCGTAGGTCCATTGGGAATTCGTCTGAAATAGAATGGGTGATTGCAGTGTTTTCTTGTCTTCTTCCTTGTCATGAATTTAGTAATAGGGGGAGGGGGTGATAGGCTTCCCCATCCCTCTTCAGACATGTGGGATTTATCTTTTTGAGTCCTGAAAATCTAACAACATGGCAACTATGCTTATGGCTCAGATAACTACATACATCTATATATTTTTGGATTCTACATTTTATGGTCAGTCGGAAAATACTAATTTTGATTCGGCATGCCCTTCCTGGGCTGAGCCACCATTTTTCACGGTTTGCTGCTGTGCCAAAATAGTTACAACTCTGACACTACATACTTCCAACATTAATTTTACTGTCTATTAATCTCTCAATATTTCCAATTCCTCAGATTTATGAAAATGCCAGAATCATAATTTTGATCATAACTTAAGTTATGTACATCACAACATTTTTTACATGGTCCCAACTATCTTTTTATCACCTTTAAAATGCACCCGGGGTAAGCTTGATGGGATACACGATGCACATTTTACTCGAGAAAATGTATTCAATGCTTAATCAATAGCACTTCATAATAGATGCTCCTAGTTTCAGATGGCCACCTCCAATTCTTAGGTTTCTATTTCTCCTTTAGCATGTGACCAGCCACCTGCCCAGGGCAATGTTTATTGTACCCTCTTCTGCTGAGCTTGAAAGGATCTTTGTTCAGAACCATTGCACACACATTGTATGGGAAACCTGACCTTAAAGGTCATTTCTGTTCCCCATGTTATCTGTAAATCCCATAATTTCAATCTATTTCTTTGTATATTTTAGCATTTAAATTGACAACCAGACCTGTTTACTTGGAGGGCCTAGCCCCAAAGGTCTTGGGGTTAGAATTTCAGCTCAGAGAGCAAAACAAGTTGCAGTTCACAATTCTGAAAGACTAGCATATTGCATTTACGCACTGTGTACATTTAACTTTCAATACTGCACAGGCCTGTTGTTCACAATATAATCTTTCTTTATATACTGTATAAACATAAATAAGTTCACTCTTGATATTCTCCACAAAATATGCCACAGTTACATAAGTACCAGTGTTAATTTATGCAAAAACGAAATAGCCCTTTTCTTATAAATGTTGTCATTTTATGTGCTGAAATTAAGTCTCTTTATTCCTCATGAATGCAATTTGTCATTTGACTTTACTTTTCAAATGTAAGGCATCACTCCTCCTTTTTAGCTTCCAAATGCACAGTATTTCAAATGTATTTTTTTCTTTCCATGTACACTGTTGCATTTTTGAATCTGTCAAAGTGGGCTTTTACAGGAATTGAGCATCTGAAGTGTTCTATGTCTTTTGGAACCCATTTGACGCACTTAACAATATTGCAGTTCTAAATTGCACTTTCTTCCGCTGAGTGCCTGTACATTCTAACAGAGTAGAGGGAGGCCCATTCTCGCTTATCACTAGGCCTTATGTTAAAATCACTGTTTTGTACTGGCTTTTATTTTTCAAATGGAACTCCACACTTAGGCAGCTTCACTCTCACAATGGGTCCTAGCATGGCCACTCCATCTCCGTCGCTCTGGGACTGTCTTTTTACCCCACAAAATAGGACCCAAATTAATGCTACCACACTCACCTCTTTCCCGTCCTTGTCTATCAGGGTTAGGGTGAGAAGAGCATGGTCACTTAAATGTGTGCGCTTTATTACCAAATTCTAAATATCAGCTTTACACACATTTTTTACAAAGATGTAATCGATCGTAGAAGAGGTACACAACTTAAACAAAGTTGGTTCATTTATTTATTAAGTGTTCATCACACACCAGATTAGTCTGCAGGAATTCCCACCTTGCTAATAATTGTGAGCACACTTTACCATGATAGTCTTTTTTTATCCGAGTATCTGCACCAAGAATGATTTTACCGCTGTTGGCATCATCAGGTTCATGGTCACTCACATTAGACCAACAGTTTAAATTCTCAACCAGAATTATGGCACCCTCTTTATATTCTGCTTGAAATCCAACCAAAATAGATCATACAGATCATTCAAAGCCCTGTCTAAATTCTGCTGTGAGGGCTTAAAGTAAATATTAAGTAATAAGGTGTACACAGAATGACTTTCCCTTAGGTCTTCCACTCTTATGGCTAAAACCGCTTCTGAAGTACATTTCACCCATAGTAAGGAACGCTTCTTCTTGATTTTCACTGCCTCATCGGTCTACCACGCAAGCCTTTCTCTGCCTGCTAACAGAATACCACATACCCATCGATGGTCGGGATTCTCTTAAACAGGATTCCTGCAGAAGAACAAAATCACACGAGTCGAAAGTCTTGTTCCTTTTCAAATTAGGAAGGAGTTAAAACCATGAGTATACCAACTAGTGATAATGATGTTGTTTCTTCTCAAATCCAGGTCTGTTTCTTGTTGAGATTGGAAGGGCAGCAGCAAGCCACACCCATCTTGATGACAGCGAATCTTGGGAAACTTGCCTGCAATCTTCCTTATCAAAGTAATACTGGGTGGTAATTGCTCATGGGCACAGCACCAGGCACTTCTGCCTGAACACTGACAGGTATCATTGATACATTGAATGTAACAGACATTATGGGTAGTATTTGCACTAGGCATCCTGCGAGTTTAATGGGCCTCAGAGGAGATTTAGCTACTTCCTCTGGGTGGAGTAATGACTCATCCACCGTGGATATGCTGGCCGAAGTGTCTCTAATGGCAGTGGTGGCCTGTTCATTAATGAGTGCATTGTCCTTTATGTAGCACTTAGTGGTATCTAGGATTGAGAGATGGCTAGGCTGGCATCAAAGTAACTCTTGCTTGTACTCCATGGGGTTCCTGAGCTACAGAGTGAAAAAATGTACCTGTCACTGGGATTTACTTCACTTGAGGAAAGACTAAAGTGATAGTTGGGTTCCCCAAGCACTTGCCAATACATTTAGGGTCCCCTTTTACATGATCACCAGACCCAAAAACTACACACTTACCAAAGGTCCTGTAGAATGGGGGTTTCTGGTGGCCTTGCTCTGGTTTGGCTCTGGGAGGGTCACTGGCCCTCTTGAATTTCCAGTGATTTTAATACTGGTTACTTTTGTGGGCTTCATTAGGTTGGGTTTTGTTGGGAGCTCTCTCCTCTTCCGTTTTGTGCTTTATCCCCTCCTCCTTCTTGTGAGCATCCCAGAATCCTTATGAGTGGCCCTGTTGGCTACCCATAAGTCAGCATCTAGTACTAGCTTCTTGGAATTAGTTCCTTTGAGTCAGCCAGGTGCTGTCTCAATTCTGGGGAACAGGCATCAAATATGCTTTCCAGCATGAAGGGATTCATCATTCCCTCGAAGGATCTTATCTTTTGGCCTTCATTCCACCCATCTAAGTGTTTCAGTGATTCACAAACCCAGGTTGTCTATTCTGCTACACATTGTGCCCTCCACGACCCTGTCTACACCTTCACCCACTCTCCCCGCCTCACTAATAGGGCTATTTTCATCTTGCAAACTTCCCATCTCGACTTGACCCGATTCCCCCACCAACTCACCCTCTTTCGAATACACTACCTCCACTATCACTGTCCCTTATGGTATTCACATAATTTCTCTCTCTATCGCCCACCAGGTCCTATAGGCCATTTCTTCAACCACCTCTCCCAATTTATCGGCACACTCCCTCCTAATCACCACCTCATTGTCACAGGCAACTTTAACCGTCCCTCTTTCTCTACTGCCACATCCACTGACTTTACCTCCCTTCTCCTTAATCACTCACTGGGGGTCATTACAACCCTAGCGGCAGCCGTGCCGGTAAAAACGGCAGACTGCCACAGGAGTTGTGCATTTTTTCTGGCGCCTACTTTGGGGAATAACGGGGGCATTACAGCCCTGACAGTCCCTGAAGCCAGGCGCCGGAAAATGTCACTCCCCATTCCCATTCGAGTCCCATAGGACTCAATGGGATGGGGAGGACGGATGCACCGGCCCTGTGTGCAACAGTGCCAGTGCATCCGTCAAAGTCTGTGGGCGGGTGCCGTTCCATGTAACCATGTAACCATGTAACCATGTAACAGGTCAGACCTGGTGGGCGGGAGGTCATCCCACCCGCTGACTTGTACTTTGCTGGTCCAGTAACAACGGTGCCGGTAAGCGTACTGGCACTATTGTTACCGGACCGGGAACATTATAATGAGGTCCACTCTCTTCTATCCACTATCTGCCCACATACTCTAATGGGAACTCTATTGACCTTTTTCTCATCTCATCTCTATTCTCAGCCACCAATATCTCTATTGCCCTCTCTCCATCCAACCACTCTTTCATCTTTGCCTCCATCTCTACTGCCTCCTTCCTGTCACCCACTACTACTGCTACTAAGTGCAAGGTTCCCTCCTCCAAGTTCCCTATCTACCTCTCTGACCTACAACACTTGCTTTCCTCATATGCTGAACTCACCTTCCCAACCTCTGATGTAGCTTTCTCTAACTTCAACACTTCTGTTCGTACTCCTCTCTCCACTCATTTTCCTCTGTCAACTTTTACTCCTGAACCCTCCCCTCCATGACCCTGGATTATACCTCTCACCTGCACCCTTAAAATAATAATGCAAAAAAAGCTTTGCATATGGCAAAAATCTAGACGCTCTTTGGATTCTCAACTCTATATCTCTGCTCTTCTAAACTACTCCTCTGCTCTTCTTACTGCTGAACGCGACTTCTAGCCCTCTCTCATATCATCTCAATCCTCCCAACCCAGAAGCCTCCAAGAATCTCTCAACTCTATTCTCTCTCCTCCCAAACCCTCCTCCATCTCTTCGAAACTCTCTGCCAATGAGCTCACTCCCTTCTTTGTTTCTAAAATCTCTACTATTGAAGGGACCCTCAAAAAATGTCCTACTATCCTCCTCCTGCTCACTTCACTCCACCAACCCTACCCTCCTCTCTAGCTGCGATGTCCACCTTTGACCACAACTGACACTGAGGAAATCACTGCCCTTCTCCTTGCAGCTAACCCAGCTTTTCGAGCCGTGTGCCGAGATGCAGGTCATCACTAATGATACAGTGACTACAGTTTAATAGCCCATGTTTTCAAGGTAGTAATCTTTCCTCCTCTAAGTGATCTTTTTGGAGGAGTGACTTTGGAAGTGTGTGACAGGAATGCAATCATAACATGGAGGCCGTTCAAAGGTTCTAGATGTAATACTGCTGCATGATGACCATGACCTAACAGATCCATTGAATTATGTATCTAGAGTCCAGAGTCTTTTATCTCGTTTTTTGAGAAGTTCGGACCTTGGCCGTGTAGGCCGTCAGGGTGGTCATTTACATGTGTTTGACAAAGCAGTACAAGAAGAAAAGAGAGATCTGCACTCCTATTTAAGGTCATTAAGAACTTTCTAGACGCTGATGATTGTTCTTAAAGCACGATTAGCAAAACACATGTTTAAAAATTGGACAGTGTGTCATAAATGTATGCTGACTCAATGGGATACTGAATCAATGTTGAGGACAGTATCAACAAAGCAAGGTAGTTTTTTTTGGATGTTGATGAAGTCACCTGGTACCCAAGTAATTTTACAAGCGAAGCCCATTGCAGAAGTGACTTGGGTAAAACATTTTGAAAAATTGTACCACAGTGAGGCCAACGGTATTGCTGTCCTTTGTGATATTTCTGGTGGGTGGGGGCTGATCTTAGTAGAGGAGGATATTTTGAATTGCATAAACAAGTGTAAGCTGTCAAGATGGTTTATCAAACTGCACTTTTAAATCTGATCCTGTTTTGTGGGCTAAAATCTTCTTTGACTTATTTAGTAACATTGCTCAGACTGGGATAATTCTTTATTCATGGGCTGGTGCTAATATAATTTCAATACTAGCAGTACCATCTGGTGTTGCACGAGTCTGCAGCTGACATGCACATGGGGATCTGCTATAGCCTTGTGCATGTTTTATAGCTAGGGTACCCCCCAGCGTTGCCAGTGTCATGATAGAGTGGTGACTCATGTGCCCAGGAGGATGTTGCTTTTGTCCTCTTTTCGGCAAGTCTTGCATCAGTTTGCTCTGGTGTCTCATGTGCCCTGCAGGATGTAGCTATTGTCCTCATGTCAGCAAGTCGTGTTTAAAATTAGAATTTTTTAATTTATTTTCCAAATTTGTTTTTGATTGATTGTGATCTCTTCTTGTGACTGAACTTAAGTAAACCGTAACCTTGTTATATCCCATATTTGGATTGGCGTGATAATTGTTCACAAAAACGTGTTTTTTTTTTCTTTCCCAAATTGTTTTTGTACATACGTTTTTTGCCTCCAAACAGACTACGATCCTTCTCCAGACAAAAGAGGAATCCATGCAAAAATTGGTAGATGTGGGTTCAACTGTGTGGATTTGTATAGCCAAACACACATACACACATACATACATTCAGCTTTATACATAAAGATTTAAAAACGGGCTTAGATTTAACCCTAGTAATTACCGCCCGATATCCCTGTTGTACACCAGCAGTACAACTTTCTCCACGTTGTTATTAAAGGAATTGGAGAATTGGGATAAGAATGAAAATCTGCTGGACGTGTATCAGGCTGGTTTTAGGAAGGAGGTGGGGACCTCCCAAAATTGTTTTATTTTGAAGTTGCTGTCAGATCAAGTCAAGAAACTGGGCAATGCTGTGTATATTGCTTTCATGGATCTGGCCAGGCTTTTGGCTGTGTGAACAGAGGTAGGATCTGTGAAAAGATGAAGGAAAAGAAAAGCCCTACACATCTTTTGAAAGATTTTATTGCGCTGCACACAGACACTCATGTCCACGTCAGACTGAACCAACAAGGGAAATTTTAGTAGATGGATTAAGACCAGTCACAGGTTTTGAGAAGGTTGTGTTTTAGCCCCGTTTTTATATTTAATTTTTGTATACACGACATTGGTCGAGCATTTATCAATATTCGCACCAATCCCTCGTGAATGGGTCTTTTCCAGGTCCAGTATATGGCACAACGCCTACAATCCGGTTCTATGAGATCGTACGGCTATCAACCTTCAACGCGATCTGCAGGTGGTGCATTATTTCTTGAAGGATCTGGATTTGCCCATAAATGTACGCAAAACAAATGTCTTGATAATGAAACCAAAGCCTCAATCATGCATAAAAGGTTGCATGTTTAATCTGGGCAAATGTAAAAATAGAAATGGTAGCTGAGTATAGATACTCAGGAGTTCTTGGCCCACGACAGTACATAAAAGCAAGATATACTCTTAAGTAAAATGGCTCAGGCTAGAGTTACCTCAATTGAGATTTCTGGATCCTTCCACTGTTGAAATGTTATCATCAGAAAATTGTTCCAAGGACTACTTATGGGGGGAAAACATATGGGGATGGTCTGAACTGGGCCAAGGTCGAGGCATCCATATGGAGAAGAACATTAGATCTCCCAATGGGTGTACCGATAAATATGATCAGACACGAATTAGGTCTGGTTTCCATTCAAGCCCAAATAAATTGGCAGGTATTACAGCTTTTTGCCAAACTATTATGTCCTCCAAAGCATTCATTATTTATGTTGTTGAATACGCAGCTGGAACTCAATACCTGCAAAGTATTGAAGTGTTGGGTAGACAAATGTAAAATCATGTTGGATGGAACAGGCTATTCGATAGAAGATTTGGCATATGGCATATGTGCCATATTTGTCTTCAAAACATGATGTGCTGTCCATGGCATGTTTACACATTGTGCAGGTCCCACATTTCATAAAGCTTTGAAGCTTTGAGAAATGTGGGACCTCCTCAATGGAGGTGGGGACTCCAGTAGGCCATGTGTGCAACATCCAGTGCTCGTTCCATAGTCTGAGGCCCCATTTCCTCGTGTGATTTTCGTCCGGTGAGTACCCCTGAAGTAGCAGGCCATCTGCTTTATTTTTTACTGTAAATTAGCCCCTCTGCCGCCCAATTTAACTCCCACAGTCATCTCCTGATCCCCGCTTCCTAGTCTGCCCACCTCCTGCCTTCCCACCCGCCCACCATGCCCTGATTGGCCAGTAGGCAGTGTGTGCAACATCCAGTGCTCGTTCTATAGTCTGAGGCCCCATTTCCTCGTGTGATTTTCGTCCAGTGAGTGCCTCTGAAGTAGCAGGCCATCTGCTTTATTTGTACTTAAATTAGCCCCTCTGCCACCCAATTTAACTCCCACAGTCCTCTCCTGCTCCCTGCTTCCTAGTCTGCCCACCTCCCGCCTCCCAACCCACCCACCGTGCCCTGATTGGCCAGTAGGCTGTGTGTGCAACATCCAGTGCTCGCTCCATAGTTTGAGGTCCCATTTCCTTGTGTGATTTTTGTCCGGTGAGTACCCCTGAAGTAGCAGGCCATCTGCTTTATTTTTTACTGTAAATTAGCCCCTCTGCACCCAATTTAACTCCCACAGTCCTCTCCTGCTCCCCGCTTCCTAGTCTGCCCACCCCCTGCCTCCCGACCCACCCACCGTGCCCTGATTGGTCCCACAACCATCTTACCTAGGCCATTACCGACCTTCCCACAGCAGCCCTCTGCCCATGCAGCCCCATCGGCTAAGGACCTCAAGGCAAAGGAGGGCTCCAACGAGACGGCTCCAGATCATATCTGCAGGTATCCGCAGGAGGAGCAAGAAGCCTACAATAAGTAAGTGTGACAAGCAAATACTTCACACCATACTACCCTACCACTCATCCGCTGAAAGCTAAACCGTTGTAATCTCTTCCATGTATAGTTTAACTGCATATAGAGGTGTGCCTAATAGCATGCCCCGGTTGACTTTAGAAGTGTGCCTAATAGCGTCCCCTGGTTGAATTTAGAAGTGTGCCTAATAGCGTCCCCTGGTTGAATTTAGAAGTGTGCCTAGCGTGCCCCGGTTGAATTTAGAAGTGTGCCTAATAGCGTTCCCTGGTTGAATTTACAAGTGTGCTTAATAGCGTCCCCTGGTTGAATTTAGAAGTGTGCCTAATAGCATCCCCTGGTTGAATTTAGAAGTGTGCCTAATAGAGTGCCCTGGTTGAATTTATAACTGTGTCTAATTTCCTCTTGGTGTAAATTTGAATATAGAAGTGCGCCTAATAGCGTGCCCTGGTTGAATTTAGAAGTGTGCCTAATAGCGTGCCCTGGTTGAATCTAGAAGTGTGCCTAATAGAGTGCCCAGGTTGAATCTAGAAGTGTGCCTAATAGTGTGCCCTGGTTGAATCTAGAAGTGTGCCTAATAGAGAGCCCTGGTTGAATTTTTAACTGTGTCTAATTTCCTCTCTGTGCAAAGTTGAATTTAGAAGTGTGCCTAGTAGCGTGCCCTGGTTGAATCTAGAAGTGTGCCTAATAGCGTGCCCTGGTTGAATTTATAACTGTGTCTAATTTCCTCTCTATGTAAAGTTGAATTTAGAAGTGTGCCTAATAGCGTCCCCTGGTTGAATTTAGAAGTGTGCCTAACAGTGTGCCCTGGTTGAATCTAGCAGTGTACCTAATAGCGTGCCATGGTTGAATTTAGAACTGTGTCTAATTTTCTCCTCTGTGCAAAGTTGAATTTAGAAGTGTGCCTAGTAGCGTGCCCTGGTTGAATCTAGAAGTGTGCCTTATAGCGTGCCCTGGTTGAATTTATAACTGTGTCTAATTTCCTCTTGGTGTAAATTTGAATATAGAAGTGCGCCTAATAGCGTGCCCTGGTTGAATTTAGAAGTGTGCCTAATAGAGTGCCCAGGTTGAATCTAGAAGTGTGCCTAATAGCGTGCCCTGGTTGAATCTAGAAGTGTGCCTAATAGAGAGCCCTGGTTGAATTTTTAACTGTGTCTAATTTCCTCTCTGTGCAAAGTTGAATTTAGAAGTGTGCCTAGTAGCGTGCCCTGGTTGAATCTAGAAGTGTGCCTAATAGCGTGCCCTGGTTGAATTTATAACTGTGTCTAATTTCCTCTCTATGTAAAGTTGAATTTAGAAGTGTGCCTAATAGCGTCCCCTGGTTGAATTTAGAAGTGTGCCTAACAGTGTGCCCTGGTTGAATCTAGCAGTGTACCTAATAGCGTGCCATGGTTGAATTTAGAACTGTGTCTAATTTTCTCCTCTGTGCAAAGTTGAATTTAGAAGTGTGCCTAGTAGCGTGCCCTGGTTGAATCTAGAAGTGTGCCTTATAGCGTGCCCTGGTTGAATTTATAACTGTGTCTAATTCCCTCTCGGTGTAAAGTTGAATTTAGAAGTGTGCCTAATAGCGTGCCCTGGTTGAATATAGAACTGTGTCTAATTTCCTCTCTGCGCAAAGTTGAATCTAGAAGTATGCCTATGAGCGTACTTTGGTTGAATTTAGAAGTGCGCCTAATATCCTCTCTGTGCAAAGTTGAATTTAGAAGTGTGCCTATTAACATGTCCTGGTTGACTCTAGAAATGTGCCTATTAACGTGCCCTGGTTGACTTTAGAAGTGTGCCTAATAGCGTGCCCTGGTTGACTTTAGAAGCGCGCCTAATTTCCTCTCTGTGTAATGTTGAATTTAGAAGTGTGCCTAATTGCGTGCCCTGGTTGAATTTAGAACTGTGTCTAATTTCCTCTCGGTGTAAAGTTGAATTTAGAAGTGTGCCTAATAGCGTGTCCTGGTTGAATTTAGAACTGTGTCGAATATCCTCTCTGTGCAAAGTTGAATTTAGAAGTGTGCCTATTAACATGCCCTGGTTGACTCTAGAAATGTGCCTATTAACGTGCCCTGGTTGACTTTAGAAGCGCGCCTAATTTCCTCTCTGTGTAAAGTTTCATTTAGAAGTGTGCCTAATAGCGTGCCCTGGTTGAATCTAGAAGTGTGCCTAATAGCGTGCCCTGGTTGAATTTAGAACTGTCTAATTTCCTCTCTGTGCAAAGTTGAATTTAGAAGTGTGCCTATGAGCGTACCTTAGTTGAATTTAGAAGTGCACCTAATATCCTCTCTGTGCAAAATTGAATTTAGAAGTGTGCCTACTAACATGCCCTGGTTGACTCTAGAAATGTGCCTATTAACGTGCCCTGGTTGACTTTAGAAGTGTGCCTAATAGCGTGCCCTGGTTGAATTTAGAACTGTGTTTAATTTCCTCTCTGTGCAAAGTTGAATTTAGAAGTGTGCCTATGAGCGTACCTTGGTTCAATTTAGAATTGTGCCTAATATCCTCTCTGTGCAAAATTTAATTTAGAAGTGTGCCTACTAACATGCCCTGGTTGACTCTAGAAATGTGCCTAATAGCGTGCCCCGGTTGACTTTAGAAGTGTGCCTAATAGCGTGCCCTGGTTGACTTTAGAAGCGCGCCTAATTTCCTCTCTGTGTAATGTTGAATTTAGAAGTGTGCCTAATTGCGTGCCCTGGTTGAATTTATAACTGTGGCTAATTTCCTCTTGGTGTAAATTTGAATATAGAAGTGCGCCTAATAGCGTGCCCTGGTTGAATTTAGAAGTGTGCCTAATAGCGTGCCCAGGTTGAATCTAGAAGTGTGCCTAATAGAGTGCCCAGGTTGAATCTAGAAGTGTGCCTAATAGGGTGCCCTGGTTGAATCTAGAAGTGTGCCTAATAGAGAGCCCTGGTTGAATTTTTAACTGTGTCTAATTTCCTCTCTGTGCAAAGTTGAATTTAGAAGTGTGCCTAGTAGCGTGCCCTGGTTGAATCTAGAAGTGTGCCTAATAGCGTGCCCTGGTTGAATCTAGAAGTGTGCCTAATAGCGTGCCCTGGTTGAATTTATAACTGTGTCTAATTTCCTCTCTATGTAAAGTTGAATTTAGAAGTGTGCCTAATAGCGTCCCCTGGTTGAATTTAGAAGTGTGCCTAACAGTGTGCCCTGGTTGAATCTAGCAGTGTACCTAATAGCGTGCCATGGTTGAATTTAGAACTGTGTCTAATTTTCTCCTCTGTGCAAAGTTGAATTTAGAAGTGTGCCTAGTAGCGTGCCCTGGTTGAATCTAGAAGTGTGCCTTATAGCGTGCCCTGGTTGAATTTATAACTGTGTCTAATTCCCTCTCGGTGTAAAGTTGAATTTAGAAGTGTGCCTAATAGCGTGCCCTGGTTGAATATAGAACTGTGTCTAATTTCCTCTCTGCGCAAAGTTGAATCTAGAAGTATGCCTATGAGCGTACTTTGGTTGAATTTAGAAGTGCGCCTAATATCCTCTCTGTGCAAAGTTGAATTTAGAAGTGTGCCTATTAACATGTCCTGGTTGACTCTAGAAATGTGCCTATTAACGTGCCCTGGTTGACTTTAGAAGTGTGCCTAATAGCGTGCCCTGGTTGACTTTAGAAGCGCGCCTAATTTCCTCTCTGTGTAATGTTGAATTTAGAAGTGTGCCTAATTGCGTGCCCTGGTTGAATTTAGAACTGTGTCTAATTTCCTCTCGGTGTAAAGTTGAATTTAGAAGTGTGCCTAATAGCGTGTCCTGGTTGAATTTAGAACTGTGTCGAATATCCTCTCTGTGCAAAGTTGAATTTAGAAGTGTGCCTATTAACATGCCCTGGTTGACTCTAGAAATGTGCCTATTAACGTGCCCTGGTTGACTTTAGAAGCGCGCCTAATTTCCTCTCTGTGTAAAGTTTCATTTAGAAGTGTGCCTAATAGCGTGCCCTGGTTGAATCTAGAAGTGTGCCTAATAGCGTGCCCTGGTTGAATTTAGAACTGTCTAATTTCCTCTCTGTGCAAAGTTGAATTTAGAAGTGTGCCTATGAGCGTACCTTAGTTGAATTTAGAAGTGCACCTAATATCCTCTCTGTGCAAAATTGAATTTAGAAGTGTGCCTACTAACATGCCCTGGTTGACTCTGGAAATGTGCCTATTAACGTGCCCTGGTTGACTTTAGAAGTGTGCCTAATAGCGTGCCCTGGTTGAATTTAGAACTGTGTTTAATTTCCTCTCTGTGCAAAGTTGAATTTAGAAGTGTGCCTATGAGCGTACCTTGGTTCAATTTAGAATTGTGCCTAATATCCTCTCTGTGCAAAATTTAATTTAGAAGTGTGCCTACTAACATGCCCTGGTTGACTCTAGAAATGTGCCTAATAGCGTGCCCCGGTTGACTTTAGAAGTGTGCCTAATAGCGTGCCCTGGTTGACTTTAGAAGCGCGCCTAATTTCCTCTCTGTGTAATGTTGAATTTAGAAGTGTGCCTAATTGCGTGCCCTGGTTGAATTTAGAACTGTGTATAATTTCCTCTCTGTGTAAGGTTGTATTTAGAAGTGTGCCTAATAGCGTGCCTCTGTTGACTTTAGAAGTGCGCCTAATTTCCTCTCTGTATAAAGTTGAATTTAGAAGTGTGCTTAATAACGTGCCCTGGTTGAATCTAGAAGTGTGCCTAATAGCGTGCCCTGGTTAAATTTAGAACTGTGTCGAATTTCCTCTCTGTGTAATGTTGAATTTAGAAGTGTGCCTAATAGCATGCCCTGGTTGAATTTAGAACTGTGTCTAATTTCCTCTCTGTGCAAAGTTGAATTTAGAAGTGTGCCTATGAGCGTGCCCTCGTTGAATTTTGAAGTGTGCCTAACATCCTCTCTGTGCAAAGTTGAATCTAGAAGTGTTCCTATTAGCGTACCTTGGTTGAATTTGTGCCTAATATCCTCTCTGTGCAAAGTTGAATTTAGAAGTGTGCCTATTAACATGCCCTGGTTTGACTTTAGAAGTGTGCCTATTAACGTGCCCTGGTAGACTTTAGAAGGGTGCCTAATAGCATGCCCTGGTTGAATTTAGAAATGTGCCTGATGGCGTGTCCTTGGTTTACCTTAGAACTGTGCCCATTAGCGCGCCTTAGTTGAATATCCTCACTGTGCACATTTAAATTTGGTTGCCTATTATCCTCTTTCTGCAAAGCTGAATATAGAAGTGTGCCTATTATCCTCTGTGTGCAAAGTTGAAGTTAGAAGTGTGCCTAATAGCGTGCCTTGGTTGAATTTAGAAGTGTGCCTGATAGCATGCCCTGTTTGTACTTAGAAGTGTGCCTATTAGCGTGCCTTGGCTGATTTTTAGAAGTGTGCCTAATATCCTTTCGGTACAAAGTTGATTCTAGAAGTGTATATAACAACACCCCTCTGGCATAGCGGGATTTGACAGTGTCCCTAATAACGTCACTGTGCCAAAGTCTAGAAAGTCTGCCCTATATCGGGTGAGCGGGTGAAGTGGATGCCGTATATCGGGTGAAGTATGTGGATGGAACGCGTGAAGTATATGGATGGAACGGGTGAAGGGGTGTGGATGGAACGGGTGAAGTATAAGGATGGAACGGATGAACTGATGTAGAATGGGTGAAGTGGGTGGAACGGGTGAAATGGTAGAACGGATGAAGTAGATGAATGAACAGGTGATGTGCTTGGAACCGGCGAAGTGGGCGGAACTAGTGAAGTGGATGGAACGAGTGAAATGGGTGCAATTAGTTAAGTGAATGGAACATGTGAAGATGACGTATGTGGATGGATGATGCATGGAGTAAGGATAACATGGGTAGAACGAATCAAAAGAGCAGTGTGAAGATGACGTATGTGTATGGATGATGCATGGAGAAAGGATAACGTGGGTAGAACGAAGGAAAGGAGTAGTGCATAAAATGGTGGAGTGCATAAAATGGTTGAAGTACATGGAACGGATGGGAGTGCATGGAACGGATTGGAGTGCATGGAACGGATTGGAGTGCACAGAATGGCGTGACATACATGGAATGGTTTGGAGAACATGTAACGTCTGAAAGAGCATTGAAAGCAACGGTCTGAGTGCTTGAAACGGTCGTAATGCACGGAACAGTCAGAGTACATGGAACGGATTAAGTTCATGGAACTATTGGAGTGGGCGCGATCTCAAGCACCTACAGTAAACCACCATATTCACATCTCCACGCTTAATCTCTTCTTTACACCACCACTCAAATAGAACACAGCGATACTATGACACCATTCGGTATAGCTGTTCTCATACCAACATCTGTCTCATACTCCCCATCACTCTAACTAAACACTGATGGGGGTTTACACACCCCCCAGCCAGGCGTTCTCCTCAGGCCTAACGCAGCCACAATCGGTCTGGATAAATCCTGCCAGAACGAACACATACTCTTGACCCCTCCACCACCACACCTACCGCTAAGAAGCAGCTACTTCACAAATGCCACACCAGCTGCACACATATCCGGTGCTCACACGCACCTTTGACTCTCTCTATTCTCTCTACTGACTTGAACTTCGGTTCCCAAGGGCGTTCAACCTACCAGCGCCTTCAGACCATACCAATGGTACATCTTCAGACCATACCAATGGTACATAAGGCGCTTATAAATGCAAAGTAACATAACATAACATATACTCCAATTAAGGTGAAACAAAAATTATATGAATTTGATTGGATAACTAACAGAGAAAGGATTGCGGACTGTCATCTTTTTTATTGTTCACCCTATGATTTTAGATCTTTTCATGTTTTACCATGGTATCTGTGCAAGTACCAATCTCAGGTTTTTAAAGCCAAGTTTTGAAGGTTCAGGTTAAACTTGTTTTTAACAAACGAAGTCTCGGGTGCTTGCATGGGAATTGCAAGAAATTAGAGATTATATAGGTTTTGTCACATCGAGGTTGAAACACTGACACAATTGGTAGTAATATGTGAAAATCTGTCACCTGTAAGAAAACAACTGTTTACCAGGTTTTTTTAACACGCTGTACTGTTATCTCAGGATCATGTATGGAATCGAATGATGAACTCAAATGAAAAATCCTTATGTATAAACGTTTTAATCTTTATGATTAAATTATAAAGGGAGTGTAAATGTATGTCTTGCATTCATTTTTGTATGGTGTGTTTAATGTATTTTGATAAAGGTTAATCTGTTAGCCATAAGGCAAATAAATAAATAACAATAAAACATAATAATAATAAATAATGAAATGTAAATGTGAACTCTGTAAACAGTTAGGTACATACACATCTTACTCATGCCATTTGCGCTATCACAAGCTCACACAAAAGTAAGCAGAAACAAAAATAGTCAAGAAGCTGTTTAGTGTTTGCTATTTTAATACATTATTCATAAACAATGCACACTTCTTTAACTGCCGCTGATAGAGAAGTGATGGTGCGATGTCTGGTAATCTCTGGTGCCTGGGATGTGCACATCGTTCGCCCAACTGCAGCCAGAATTTATGCTCATATACTGAAAATACAACATAATTGACTGATTAAAATCTCAAGCCAGAAAAAAAGCATTCGCTAACAAGACCTTCTTCTATGATACTCATGCTTTAGACTTCCTCCCATTCCTTTGCTGGGAAGTAGTAAAATGTGCTTAGCGGTTATTATCTAAATATATCCACATTGAATCAAAAATATAGTAATTACAGCTAATTACAAGGTTCTTTTACAACACTACACCCTCTTTCCTCAATCCAAATTTGCTGATTATAAGAATATTACAAAATACACCCCACAGATGTATCCCAGCAACATGATATGAAAGGTGATATGAAAATTGATTATCTGTGCCACTGAGCAATACCCTTTAGTAATAGCTACTACTAAGCAATGTGCTGTTTTCACAATCCAAATGTCATTCTATTGCCGTTCCCGTAATTCCCCCTTTGTTTTACTGAATTGACCGTTTTACAGATTCCTTGGGTGACTTGTTGAAATCAGTACTAAACTGCTTTGAAAACATTGTGGCCATCTCTACTTTTTAATTCCTTTGCTATTAGGGATTTTGTGTCTCCCGTTCTATGAGATCACATAAGGAAATTACTGTCATTCCTTAATTTATCATCCACTTACCAGTAATGTGAATGCATATCAGTGTGTTCGGTTGCATTGAATTCTATCCTGAGTAGCTTCGGTGCCATAAGACCTATGGTTGTGAAAGTCACAGTCTGGAAAGTCTTATTACCTTCACTTATGTATTAATTAATTTCTTAAACCTTTGCAGCCTATCTTGAATGTTTGCAACATATATTGAGAAATGCGAGTAGGAAAGATCAGATGCATTAAGAAAGTCGATGATTGAAGATCAATTACATTATATTTTTGACATCATCAACACATGTATTCGTATTTTTTAAATGGAGGGCAATAGCATTTACACATGTTATGCTTTTTACGAGATGCCATATTCGTGAGTGGGAGCTTGTGTATTCACCTCAAACAAAGAGAAAAGAATTGCATACTTTCAAAGAAGACTAAGCAGCTGTTTGTGGTGCTGCCCCGTGATGGGACGCGCACGCGGCGGCATGACTTTGCACGTCGCCGCGTGTTGTATAAATAAACGGGGCATTCCCGGCCGCGGTAGAGCGACCGGGAAGCCCGAGCTGGAAGGACGTGTGTCGAGTGTGGTCCTTCCAGGTTGGGGGCTTACGGGACCGCATGGGGCCAAGGACAAACCCCCAACAGTGGCGACGAGTGATAGCGGACGCCCGGGCCCGGCGGTGAAAGCATTCCGAATTTTTTCCATGAAACGGAACGAACGGACATTTCGTTTCATGCCGTGGCTGCGGATCGCACATGCGGCTGGCGGCCATTTTGTCGGTGAGGCCGTGGAACTTCATCAGGCTCCGGTTTGGAGGGTGAAGGTGATCCAGGTCTAATTTTTGGATATTCTGCTTGCAGGCAGATTAATCTGCACACCCATGCCTGGTTTGTGGATTTTACTCCAGATTTGGGACTTCTACGTCGAGTGAAAGCTAGGAGAAGGGCTAATGTGGCTGGGCCTGCTTAGCCACTTCATCTTCTCAACTTAATTTTTGGAACACCTACACCCCTGAGTCTTGCTGCAGAAAAGGTGACACGGTGCTTTCTTCATCCCTTTCATCATCAGGACTCTGTGGCTTCCTCTTCGCCCCCTTCATCATCAAGGTGGACTGCTGCAGTGGGGATCTTCATGTTGGTGCACTTCTGTCTTCTCTTCGATCTCCTTGTTGCTGCTTGTTGTTGCAGGTGAGCCGAGGGCAAGATACCACCACCTATCCCCCAGGTTGGACTGTTGCTTTGCCTGAGTGGGGTGGTCAGTCTATGAGGAGGTGGTGGGTGGCTGAGTTGCGGCCCTCAGGACCCAAGGTGGGGGTGCCTTTGCGCTCAAGCCCATGAGTGACATTGAAGATCTGGACGGTGGGGCCGCGGCAGCCGCACGGCTTCCTCAGGACGGTGGTCAGGCGGCAGCTCATCGACAGGCCTTTCCGGTGCAACAACCAGCAGCGGTTCCGCAGCTGCCCCCTCAAGTTCAAGTAGGTGGTCAAGCTCCTGGGCCTCAGGGGCCACCGGCGGTACAGCTTGCTGCTCAGCCAGGACCTCCCATCATGACTCAGGCAGGAGCCCAGGCGGCCCTGCAGCCCATCCCCGAATTTGACGCGTCGGGCCCACCATCCAGCATGGGGCCCCGGTGGAGGAGGTGGGTTGGTCGCCTCGACATGTATTTCAGGGCCACTCAGGTGATGGACGACGACAGCAGGGTGGCTACGATGCTGTACTCCGTGGGGCCTGCGGTCCAGGAAATGCTGTACTCCAGCGGATGCCACCTACGATGCGGCCAAAGCAGTACTCCTGGCGCACTTTCTGCCCCTCGCCAACGTGGACTATCAAAGATTTGTTATGTTATCGGCCAAACAAAAGGAGGATGAGACACTGGACACGTTTTATGGTCGCCTGCGCCGCCTCTCCCTGGGCTGTGCGTGGGGGGACGCGGAGGACATGATGTGCACGATGCTGATTCAGGCGTGCTCCTCCGGCAAACTCAGGAGGCAGGTCCTGAGAGAGCCGGGTATCACTCTGCCCCGCATTCTGGAACTGGGCCGGTGCCATGAGGTGGCGGAGGCTCGGGCAAGCAAGATGGAGGCGGGGTCCCGCTCAATAAAGTCGGAGGAGGCGTGTGCCGTGTTGCGTGGCGGCAGAGGAGTGAGAAGGCCTGGTGGGGGACCCCGTGACAGAGCTGGGAGAGTGGGGGAATCGTGCCAGAAGTGCGGCTACGACCTCCCCCACCCGACGGAGTGCCCGGCGGCTGGGAGAACATGTGGTAGGTGCGGCTTGCCTGACCATTTCTCGAGGGTGTGCAGGGCAGCACTGCCCGTGATAGTGCCGAGAGGCCCGGCTCGGATTTGGGCTCCATGCCAGAACCGCCCGCGGTGAAGAAGATGCCCAGGTCGACGAGGCCGAGGAGGAAGAGGAAGAGAACATTTTCTTTGTTTCCAGCTTGGAAGTCCTGAAGGGGAAGGGCAGGAGGCAACCGAGGTGTGTGGTGGAGGTCGACCACTTGCCAGTCCTGGTGCTGGTGGACACGGGAGCCTTGGTCAATGTGATGGCCCGGGGGCACTATGATGCCCTTGTGTCACCCCCAAAGCTGGTCACGCCAAGAGCCGGCATATTTGCGTTTGGAGGACTGGAACCAATACCGCTGGACGGTGCCTTCGTGGCAAGTGTGGAGCATTAGGGCTCGCGAATCAAAGCCCGGTTCTATGTGACCCCCGTGAGCAATAACACTCTGCTAAGCTGTGCCGCTGTCGAGGCTCTCGGAATTGTCAGTTTCGCATACTCGGGGTACCTCGAGGACATCAATGATCTGCTCGACAAGTATGCCGCCCTCTTCAACGGCATTGGAAGGATGAATGGTGAGCCGGTTAGGCTGCACATTGATGACTCTGTGCAGCCCATTGCACTGAAACACCGCAGGGTACCGTTTCATCTGAGGGAGCAAGTCGACAAGGAGCTGGACAACCAGGTGAGTCTAGACATTATCGAGAAGGTCGAGGGCCTGACCCCCTGGGTATCCCCAATCGTTGTGGCTAGGAAGCCCAAACAACCCGAATCTGTCCGGATCTGTGTGTACATGAGGCTGCCCAACAAGGCCATTAAGAGGGAGCAGCATCTCACTCCCACCATCAATGACATTATTGCCGAAGTGCAAGGGGCTCGTTTCTTCTCCAAACTGGACCTTCGAGCAGGGTATCATCAGGTTGTCCTCCACCCTGAGTCCCAGTACATAACCACATTCACTACTCACCGTGGACTATACTGGTACAAGAGGTTGAGCTTCGGGGTGTCATCGGCGGCAGAAGTCTTTCAGAACATCATTAGAGGCGCCCTCGCAGATCTGGAGGGCGTCCTAAACATTAGCGATGACATGTTGGTGTTCGCAAAGACCGAGGTGGACCATCTGAGGAAGCTCGGAAAGACCTTTGAGCGGCTGCAATCGCTAGGCCTCACCCTTAATCGGGACAAATGTGAGTTCTTGCGTCCCTCCATCGAATTCTTCGGGTTTGTGTTCAAGGAGGGGGGAGTCTTGCTAGATCCGACGAAGGTCCTAGACATTCAGAAGGTGCAGCCCCCCGAGTCGGTGTCTGACGTAAGAAGCTTCCTCGGGATGGTGATCTACTGTGGGCGCTTCATCCAAAATCTCGCCTCGAGGTCCGAACCACTCAGGGCACTGACGAAGAAGGAGTCGGCCTGGCACTGGGGCCCACTGGAGCAAGCAGCCTTTGAGGACATTAAGAGCGCCCTGACAGCAGAGGACACCATGGCGTTTTTTGATCCGGCGCTGGCATCGGAGATCGTTGTAGACACCAGTCCGTTTGGCCTGGGTGCTGTATTGACTCAAGTGGACTGGGACGGGAACATCCGGCCCGTGGCCTACGCCAGCAAAGCGCTCTCGGAAACTGAGCAAAGATACTCCCAGATTGAGCGGGAGGCGCTGGCGGTCCTCTGGGGTTGCAGACATTTTCGACTCTATGTCTTGGGGCGTCCAGTGACGGTGGTGACAGACCACAAGCCCCTGCTTCCCATTCTGGCAGGGTCATCCTCGAAGCCCCCAGCCAGGATCGAGAGGTGGATGCTTGCTCTTCTCGAGTATGGAGTTACACTGGTGTATCGGCCGGGTGTCAACAATGCGGCGGACTTCCTCTCCAGACATCCGGGAGTGCGTGGGGGAGAGGAGTATGACATCTGTGCGGAGGAGGCCGACGATCACGTTCGAATGGTGGTGGAGGTGGCCACGCCGAATGCAATACCTCTGTCAGAATTGGAGGTGGCTGCGGCCGAAGACGAGTGCTTTCAGATCCTGAAGCACTCAATGCAGCACAGCTCCTGGAAATCCATCCTGGAAGCTCTGGCCGGGCGGACCCAGGAGGCCAAGACAGGACTTGAACAACTATGGAAGGTCAAGGACGAGCTGTCGTTCTCGGCATCGGGCCTGCTGCTCCGAGGTGACCGGATAGTGGTCCCCCAGTCCAAGGTAAAGGAGGTGATCACTTTGGCCCACCACGGGCATCAGGGAGCCGCCAAGACCAAGGCGAGGCTGCGGCTGAAGGTCTGGTTCCCGGAGCTTGAGCGGAGGGTCGATGACTTCGTGGCGGCCTGTGTATGGTGCCAGACAGCCTCTCCTCTACAGCGAGAGCCAGCCATCGAGGTAATGCCCCGAGGCACGCGGCCGTGGGAGGTCGTCCATGCAGACTTTGGATCCACGTCCGTAGGTACCCACTTCATCGTATTGGTCGACGAATACTCACGATATCCGGAGGTAGAGTTTGTCGAGTCGGTGGCCTTCGAGCATGTGGTTGTGGCCATGGAGAAGGTGTTTGCGGCCCATGGTTTCCCCCACACCCTGTGCTCGGACAACGGGTCGCCGTTCCAGAGCGAGCGGTTCTCCGAGCTTATGGAGAGCTGCGGGTTCAGCACAGGAAGGTGTCCCCGTTGTGGCCACGAGCAAATGTAGACGCTGAGAGACTGATGCGGACACTCAACAAGACCTTCAGCATCGCTCAGGGACAAGGGCAGTCACTCCAACGAGCCCTATACCAATTCTTGTGGGTGTACCGCACCACCCCCCATGCCTCCACGGGGGTGGCTCCGGCTGAGGCTCTGTTCAAGCGATGCCCCCGGGGTCTGCTACCCGAAATCGGGGAAAAGGAGCCGGGAGTGATTGACAACCAACAGGTGGAGGCAGACCGGCGGGTGAGGATTAAACAGGAGAACATGCGACGGGGTCTCCGGCCCCAGCGGATCGAGCCTGGGGATGAAGTCCTCATCCGCAACCGACACCCCCATGGAAAGCTCTCGCTCCCCTATGAGCCGGAGCCGTTGGACGTTGTGGCTGTAAAGGGGTCCATGGTGACGGCCTCGGACGGAAGGTCTGCTGTCACCTGGAACATCAGCTTCTTTAAGAAACTAGGTGATCGAAGAACTGAGCCACCGCTGGAGCCTGACTTAACGGAGGTGCCTGAGGACGGAGGAATCCCCTTCAGCCCACCGGAATCCCCGGTCCGGGGGACGTCTGCAGAAGGACCTCCCATGCCAGAGTTAAGCGGGAGGTACCCCCAGAGGGCTGGGCGAGGGAAACCCGCTTACCTCAGTGAATACGTGCTGGGACACTTGTGTAGTCAACCGGAATGAGGGGATCTGGGTGGTTGACATTAAAAGGGCTTTGGGCGTGAGTTGTTGTTGTTTAATTGTTTGTGTGGTTTGCAGTGTATAATAAAAAGCAGTTGTGTGTCCTCCCGAAAAAGGAGGAGTGTGGTGCTGCCCCGTCATGGGAAGCTCACGCGGCGGCGTGACGTTGCACGTCGCCGCGTGTTGTATAAATAAACAGGGCGTTCCCGGCCGCGGTAGAGCGACTGGGAAGCCCGAACTGGAAGGACGTTTGTCGAGTGTGGTTCTTCCAGGTTGGGGGCTTACGGGACCGCATGGGGCCAAGGATAAACCCCCAACACTGTTGCTATTGATAGACACATCACAAAACGAGAAAAGCTTCAAGGAGATATGCGCTGTGTGCCAATAAGAACACACATATCGTGACTGTAATTACTTTAGCGAGATGTGGCTATGGGACTTGGAGAGAGGAAAGAGTTACCACAGCAGAATCAAAGAAAGTCATTTTGAAAGACTGAAATCCCAGCAAGTTCTATCTCAGCTTCTCCGATGTGCGAGAGGGGCGGAAAATGTGAATGACTGTTAGGAAACTAGGCTTTGGATTTACTTTTGAATAATTATGCTGCCTATGTGAGCATTAAGCTACACATTTTAGTTACACTTTCCTCTTTCTTTGTTCTGCTTTGTCAGAGTTTTTGTGGGAATATGAAATGTGATTTATGTAGATTTGGACATATGACGTACTTCGAATGAAAAAAGCTAATTGTGTCCTTTCAGTGCATAGTTTTAATGCAAAACCCGTATACAAAGTCTATAATTATATGGAAGCATCAGTTCATAGGTGTGGTATGGGCCAACGTATATGAAGTACCTAAATCACTGCGGGGGCCTGACAGGGCCTACTTCTTGAGAGTAAAACGCATGTGTAAAATGTTTTCTGCATCCTTTTTATGCACTGTGGGATTTTCTTGGGTTTGCAAGATGGCGAGAGGGCATGGACCCTAATTTCTGATGCTGTCACCGGTAATGGCTATATTAGTGTGTGAGGCAGGGATCCTCTTAAGCTGAGGCTGGGCACTTATGGGAGTTAATTTGCATAATTCAGCCTTTGACTAGCCTTCTCACCCTGGGCTGCAGTTACTGTGTACTGTTAATAGAGGGAATCATGAGCATGTTAGATCAAAAAAGATTTCCAAGTCTACCCTTCTGGTTTTTCTTTTTGTGTGTGTGTTTAGTAGGTTGTACTACCTGCTGTTTTATGGCTGCTTCAAAAGCACTTTAAAATTAGACTTTTCAAGAAAAACATTATAATGAAACCTCAACATAATATAACATGACCTAACCAGCAAGTATAAAAGAAAAACAAAATCATATTGTACCCCATATTCCTCCCTCTCCCTCTCCCAAAAGGAGTGAATGAGTACATACAGTAGCAGTTAACATGCATTTAGCTTTGGGAAAATAACACATCATCCCAGACGAACAGACCATTACACATGTTTCTATAGCTTAAAACATGACATGATGTGACATAGCATAACTAAGACCCCTCTTAGATTGATAATTCCTTAATGACACCCATAGCCATTATGTGTCATGGGTCTAGAGCTATCTTTAAGGGTGTTAAGAATTCTACCTGCTGTACACCAAACAACTAATTAGAGTATTGAAGACACAAAAGGGGTCATTTTGGATCTCCATGTTAATGGCATGGAAGGGAGGGGTCAGCTTAAAAATACACGTGCTTGTTAGCATTCACTTCTGAACATTTCGATTATGTGTCAAAGGATGTAATTTTAACATGGACATTCCATATTAGATGTACACTTGTGACGACTTTGCCGTCTGTGTTTTCTTGGTAGGGCAACAACATGCTCAGGCTCGTCATGACACTGTGAAAGACTCAAAAGGCTGACCAATGCGGAGCCAATGACATGCCTTGTGTCCTTAAGCTTAAGCAATGTGCCCAGAAGCACAAGCCTAGGGTTTTGGTAAAAACAATCCTTATGGTAACCATGGTATTAATGAAGAAAGCCCCCAAATAAATCAAAGTTGTTTTGCTTGATTTTTAGGGAGTTGTTGCCAAATTGTCAAACTCAGATTTCTGACATACAACCCCTCTCAAATGTTATTGGCAGTCCTAGAGAAGTAAGAAAAGGGCTTTGCCATCTTTGTTTACTTGGTAGGGTTACACCATGCTCAATTTCACCATGACACTGTGGAAATCTCAATGGTCTGACCAATGCAGAGCCAGTGACATGCTTTGTGTTCTTAAGCACTCTGCACAGAAACACAAGTCTAGGGTTTTGGTCAAAAAATCCTTATGGTAACCATGAAATTACTTATGAAGCCCCCCAAATAAATCAAAGTTGTTTTGCTTTGCACAGAAGCAAAAGGCTAGGTTACGTCAAGTAAAATAAGTAAATAAATATATAAAATTAAAAAGAAACTCATTTATGGACACCACCAGTTGTTTCAAAGGATGAGCGATCACCATCCCACCAAAAATGACCCAAAAGTTTCTTCCACTGGCCAATAGAGATAACACGTCTTAATTAATGGCGGAATGGCACCTCTTAATGAAAGGACACAGGGCAGAGTGAAGGCAGGGTGTGAGCAGAGCCGGTGTACCACTAGTCAAGGTTAGGTGCTTGCCAATAATGTGAAAATGTTACAGTGGAAAATGACACCCAAGGCAATAACCACTTATACATTTTTTGTATACATATATTTATTATTCTCTTTTTCAAGTCATGAGGTGGGTGGCACGCTCAGCACTGTCTGCAGCAGCAGGCACCATGAGGTTTGGGTCAGGACTCGGGTGTGGGCGTGGTGTGCTGTGCCATGTGCAGGGCCTCAGGCCACACCTGCACATCAGCACTGCACGTGCCCTCGTGACTGAGGTTTGTGCAAATGTTCTTCGTCTCTTCTGGATGGTTATCTGGTCTGGACCATAAGTGGCCCCCCTGCATACTAGCTGAAGCCTGCCGCCATAGGCCATGGGTGGCAGGCCTGCCTACCTGCTGAGAGAGACTCAGACGCACATTCACAGCACAGGCAGGTGAAATGTCCAAACATGTGAAACATGTCAAAAGACCAGCACAATAATTCCTCCACCTTCCCCTTTGAATCCATTCCCTATAATATAGGTCCCATTCTCCCAAATTGGGATGAACATCATTACACCGCTTGAAACCACTAAATTGGGCAACTCATTTGTCTTAGTAATTGTTGATTATGCTACCAGATATCCTGAGGCTTTTCCCATGAGAAATGGTACAACCCAGCAAATACTTAAACATCGTCTACTACTCTGGGTTGGGATCCCAAAAGAAATTCTAACAGATCATGGAGCAAATCTTATGAGTAAACTGAAGGGAGAAGTTAAAGAATTACTTCATATCACTACATTAAGAACTTCAGTTTATCATCCTCAAATGGATGGATTGGTAGAACGATTTAATAAGACCCTTAAAATTATTCTATGAAAACTAGTCGATGAAGGTGGTAAAGATTGGGATCTCATGATTCCATGGGCATTGTTTGCTGTGAGAATAACACCTAAAGCATCTACTGCTTTTTCACCTTTTGAGCTGCTGTACAGTAGAGAGCCAAGAGATGTCTTAGACATGCTCAGGGAAACCTGCGTGGAGAGGGAGGAAGCCACAATACCATTGACTCAAACCACAAATCAGTTACGAGAACATATGAACCTAGTTAGATCTTTAGTCCACAATCATAGGGAGAAAGCTCAACACCAACAAAAGCTTTCATATGACAAAAAAGTAAATTTAAGAACGTTCTCAGTAGGACAAAAAGTTCTAGTTCTCTTAACCACTTCAGAGAATAAGTTAATCTTGAAGTGGCATGGCCTCTATGAGGTATTGGAACAGATGGGAACATGCAACAACAATGTAGCCCAACCAGACAGCCACCAAAAGACTCATGTCTATTACATTAATCTTCTAAAGGAGTGGAAGGAAATCCCATCATCTTCTCATACTCCTATACTATCGTGTTTAACACCTGAAGATGTTGATAATATAGAGTTTATCTGCCAAGAACTTCCCAAGGACAAAAAGGAAAATTTGAATGATCTTGTCTCTGCATTTCCTGATGTATTTTGCGAGACACTATGGAGATTACACAGAACCTACCATTATATACGAACGCCACAGGGGAAAGTAGTTCATTTAAAACCCTACAGACTCCCAGAGGGAAGGAAAAAGATTGTTATTGAAAAAGGAGAGAGTATGCTTAGGGTTAATGTTATCAAACCTTCTTCAAGCCTTCGGTCCTCCCCATTGTTTTGGTGACTAAACCCGACCAAACGTGCAGGTTTTGCATAGATTTTAGGCAAGTTAACATCATATCAGCCTTTGGTGCATATCCCATGCCTCGGATAGATGATCTAATAGATAAATTAGGGAACACAGTTTTCTTGTCAACATTAGATTTAACTAAGGGATACTGGCAGGTTCCTCTACATGGCCCTGATAAAGAAAAAACAGCCTTTTCAACACTGATAGAACTTTTCCAATTTAAGGTTCTACCCTTTGGTCTGCACAGTGGACCAGCTACTTTCCAAAGATTAATGGATGAGATTGTACAACCATATTTTGATTTCTGCGGGGTGTATATTGATGATATTGTTATTTACAGCCAGACATGGGAAGATCATCTCCATCATCTGTATACCATTATGAGAGCCCTACTAAAAGCCGTGCTGACAGCTAACGCTAGAAAATGTAAACTAGCCCAGTCGGACGTAAAATATCTAGGGTTTTTTGTAGGAAATGGTAGTATACAGCCTCAGCAAGAAAAAGTAAAAGCTGTCTTATATGCCCCAACTCCTAAGACCAAATGAGACCTTAGAGCATTTTTGGCCTGATTGTATATCACCACAGGTTTATCCCCAACTTTTCAGATATAACATCCTGACTAACTGATAAGCTAAAGAACGCAGAACCTCAAAAGATTTGCTGGTAAATTGAAGATGAAGTCTGCTATACTAGCTTAAAGCAGACCTTATGTCACAACCCCATACTGAAAGTGGCTAACTTCTTAAAAAATGGTATACTCCAAACTGATGCCTCTCTGACTGGACTGGGGGCTGTATTGTCCCAAATACTTGACGGCTTAGAAAATGCCATATTATTTTTTTTATTTTATTTTTTTATTTATTTATTTGTATTTGACTCTCCTAACAAGTAGGAGAGTCTTTACAAAAGGAAGAGGAATACAATCACATTACATATTATTTGCCAGTGGCAAACTATTCCCAAGAGAGAAAAACGACTAAGTATTATAACTAGAAGCCTTAGCCATGAAATGGGGCATTCTTCATCTTAAATATTACCTCTTCGGAAAGAAAATTCACTCTAGTTACTGACCATTCTACCTTTGTTTGGATAAGTCAGCGAAAGAAATACAATCCATGTATTATGCAATGGTTTCTGGACTTACAACCATACTGTTTAACAGTGGAACATCGGAAAGGTAAATATCAAAGTAACGTAGACTACCTTTCACGATTCCCCTGTTAAACAGGCTCGTCCTCATCGCATAGGGGAAGGGTATGTGAAAAACCAGAGGTTGTTTCACAACTCAGTCCCCATGGATGCTATGCCCAGGATGACACAGGGGGGCCATCGCTTTTGGATCCCGACTCTGGGGGCGGAGAAGCGACGGAGGATCACCTGGGTAGGGCGTCCCCAGGTAGTGGGGGAGAAACACCTGATGGTGAGACAAGGTATCCCCCTTTCAACAAAGCCCCTCTTTCCCCTGTCCCTACCTTTTTTTATGGGAAACTACAACTCCTATTATTCCTCCTCACAACCAATTGACAACAATACTGAGCCGAGGAAAATGAGAACTGGGGCCATGTAGATTACTTCCATTGCCTTGCAATGGCTCTGTCCCTTTAATGAGGTCAGGCAGATTCAGGCACTTAAACCAGACTACACACACTTGCCACTTGTCAACACTCCGGATAAAAGGTGGTGCGTACAGGTACACTCTGAGCAAGGTTTGGTACAAGAAGACGCAGTTCTTCCCGGTGCAAACCAGGCTGCAGAGAGCGGATTCCTGGGGGCTTTTAAAACGTTAGGGAAAGTGGCAGAAAGCCAGGAGAGAGAACCTCATTTCCAAGAGGCAGTGAGGTTTTGTAAAGCGAAGCTGAGAGATTGGAAGAAGCATTCCTGTAAAATACTTGAAGGTTGCCCATTCCCCTCCCGGGTGAACGATAGAGTTGGGAAGCATGGAGGATCTGTTGGTAAATACCTTGACAACAGTGTGCAATGCCAATAAGAAAGGAATACGATTAGCACAACCAGTGAGTTGACGAGTGAACAAACACACGGTTTGTGTTCAGATTAATTTAGACTGTATCCAGAGTGAAGGCTGCACGTGTGCTGATGAACGCTTACTGGAAAGAGGACAATTGTTGAACTAAGCGGAAAGGAAACAAAGCAGCAGAGTGGCCTTGTGAGGTGAAGTTGCACAATCACAAGTCTCTGTGGAGTGTTTTGAGTTGATGAGAAGTATTGAAGAAGTGTCGAAGTGGTCATGCAGAGGACTTTGTAAAAATCCTTGCGGTTTTGATAGTCTTCGACAGCTTGAAGCTAAAGAGGGTCCGAGCCCGGCTGAGTGAGACCCATGTGGAAACAGGGTCTGAGCCCGGCTGAGGGAGACCCATGTGAGAAGCAGATGTTTGTGGGTCTGAGGCCGGTTGAGGGAGACCCTTGTGAGAGGTATTACCGCTGGGGCTATTAGCGTTACCGCCAGCCCCCCCAGCACTATTAGCGGTGAGTCATGGGTTTGGCAGAACGGTAAGTCCCCATTCCCCATTAGGCCCATTTGGGAATCCCCCATTCCCCATTGGGCCCAGTGGGGAATTTTCGGTGCTACTACCCCCAGTGGTATTAGCGTGCTGTAATAACACCTAAAATCAGCAAAATAGCTGCAGATTTGCCCCCAGCTCATAGCTGGGGGTAAATCCTGCCATACCCGTGATTTGAAGAACCTTGAATGCGCGGGTAATAGAATTACCACTGCATTTAAGGATTACTGCCAAACTCTGGATGACCCCCATTGTGTGGAATGAAACTTGGGGAAGGGAATCCCAGAAAAGAGAAGCTTGAACAGGTTCGAGCCCGCAGAGGGAAGCATGTAGTGAATGAACTGTGATGTTGACTGAGACACAGACTCGAGCCCAGCGGAGGGAAGTCTCTAAATACTGAACTTGAACTGACAGAATATTGCAGCCCACGCCCGAACTGCTGAAGCGTACCAGTAAAATAAAGTGTGCCACATCGATAGAACTGTGCTAGCCACCTAACCCTTTAGAGAAACTCTTGAGACCCTGTGCTTAAGAATTCAACAAAGGTAGCAGGCGCCCCTCTCTCGGAAGAACAAGGCATGATAACCTGTTCAGTTGTTGTTAACCACAGTGAGAGTTCGCAGCCATCTGCTTTTTGCTCACTGTACCGTTCACAGATGGGAAATTCCCATTTGCATATCAGTCTTTGTCCCGCCCACTTGGGCAGTCCAGCACCAAAATGCTATGGCAATTCCTCTCTGAACAAGAGTACCACAGCAACCCCATACACGTGTTTCAGCCTTGTTGGGCATCATCAGTGAGGTGAAGCTGAGCCTCTCTAAGCACAGTGAGCAGGGAGTCCACGTCTGCTTTAGAACATGGACACGGGAGTTGTCATTCAAGCCATTCTGACATTTAATTTAAGACACTAATGTTCCTTTATACATATTCCCTTTACACATGTGTTATTTGAGAGCAAGGGCAATGTTCGTTTTTTTTAGTATAGGCCTTTTTAATTTGACTAAGACTGACTTGGATATATTTGTATTTGCTTTGTGGTCGAGATTACTCCAACACTAGAATTAGCGCTAGATAGGAATTCTCCCAACCTGCAGATTACAAAATAAAGGTTTAGAAACATGCATCTATTGTGTCTGTATCTACGTTTGATACCATGCCTTCCTCACACGTTTAAGAATACATTTGTAGGATGAGACATTCTCTGTACCACGTATGTCCCCATTTTGCACATTTTTTCTAAGCCAACGAGACAAATGCCTAGCAGCGTGCACAGTCATCCTCAGATCAGCATGGTCTGTCAATGGGGGTGGTGAGCACAGTGATGAGGTGTCAAGCCTTTTGGAGGGGGCATTATATTGGGTGAATTTCCTTATCATTGCTGTGATAAATGTGGCAGTGACTTTATCTTTAGGTTTACTTATTTACTAGGCACAAATTTCAATGGGCACGACTCAAAGCAAAACTCCTATGTGCCCTTTGTGTCTTCTCTGTTAATTATGTTATAACGCAAGTGCAAGATGTTATATTTGTGTGCTTTCTTTCAGTATGACATATCTTGTTACGTCATCTAATATTCCATGACTGCAAAGCACATTTTTTGTCACTGTTATCTATGATTATTGTGCCCTGATACGTAGGCTTACTGAGCTATCATAAAGCCTGAGCGTGCTTGCCAATTCTTTCATTAGAAAACATGAAATTAATTTTTTTTAAAAACGATATGATCGCCTATCAAATGCATCTGATAGTTCTAACTTAATAGCCACCCGAGCAAGCAGAAATATACAACCATGATCAGAAATAATAATATTACTTACCTTTGATACCCTCATATTCTTTATGGTATTTAGGGTATTATGATTTGTTTCTCAACTTGGCCATTGACAGAGGAAATGGCCATGCTCAGTCGCTGCAGCTGTCAGCCTAACCTGCTGCAAAGAGGCCTGGTGAGAGGTCTTTAACCTCGGATAGTTGTGTGTGACCTGTTTGAAGTATCTGGGCTGTATCAGCAGCAGTCCATAGTGCCCAACTCTAAAATGGACACAAAGGTCCTCCTTTCACCCTTATTGCCAATCTCAGCAGAGTGGCTCGGCCAGAATAGGCTTGTTGAATAACCAATATGGGGACATTTGGTATGCTCCTCGCTTTTCTGTGCCATGTGATCAACACCGAGATTTCTTTTTCCAGGGCATCTTAGTGCGCAAACTGCTGTTTCTCAATACCTTCCACCAGTCAAGGAGTGGGCATACATGTCACAATGCCATGGAAGCATTTTATTTTTATTTTATTTTATTTGTATAGCGCAAGACAAAAAGCCCTGAGGCATGGGGGCAGAGGTATGCATCAGTTGGTAGTGCAAGGGCTTAATAAAACAAGATAGTTTTCAACCCTCGCTTAAAAACAGCTTAAGAAGCACATTCTCTCAGATCAGGAGGCAGCGCATTCCAGTTTTTGGGGGCTGCATGTGGACAGGATCCCCCGGCCACCCAGGAGAGTCTTGCAAGTGGTATTTGCAGGAGGCAGGCATTATTAGATTGTAGGACTGTTAGGCAGAATCACATGCCGTACCCTTTGGGAACACTATATGCAATTAGGAATACAAGTGTCAGTACAATTTCACCTTTGGTACAAGCCTGTCCTACACAGTTATGTGGTAGCAGTGGCTGAGCAGCCAGACTTTTCTCAAGAGTTGAGTGAGCAGTAGAACAAGTTACACAAAGGACCAACAAATGCAGTGGTTCAAACAAACACTTACTCAAGGTTTCTTGGTAAAAGAATATACATTTATTTACACAGTCAGTTTGAAAACATTACACTAGCAAGAGCAGCTCAATATCATATACTAATATACCACAAATATACAACCAATAAGTTACTGAACAAGTTCAGCTCCCCTGATGTGGGAGCAAAATGGCACTTCAGATACTTTTAAAAGGGGTAAAAAGACAAGTTTATAAGAATCGATAGCACAAATACTTTCATAGGCAGGGCAAAGGGTTTCAGTTAACTACAACCAGCAATTCAGTTCATAGGCCTGGGCCAAAGTCAATGGTTCAGAGTCTTTGGATAGGATAGCCCAGTTCTGGAAGTAAACGGTTAAGCCTTTGCCATGGATCTCAGAAGAATTTGGTCAGATGAAAAGTTAGATGAATGTTTATGGAAGGACAAGCCTTCGAAGTCGGGAAAGTTTTACAAACTTTCACTGTGGCCGAAAAGATTTCTAGACTGCGTTTGTACAGTACCTTTAAAGTGAAGAAGAGCTGTAGCTGAGGCAGTTGTTCCTGGCAGTTCGAGCAGATCTCGCTATTCCTAAACTTCAGTCGTGGGGACAAGAAGGAGGTCGTCGGGAGGTTCATGCACTTCCCAGGGAAGAGGCCACAAGCTTGGCAAAACGTCGGTTTAAAGGTGTGAGTGCCTTAAAGACCACAAACTGGTATCCTTCTCACTGGCTATCCGTTTTACACAACACTCTGCAGAAAATTCGACCTGGAGGGGACAGTGTCCAGGCGGCTTACGAGTTGGTTGTTCCCACCATACTCAAGGGACGAAGTTAACCTTGAATGGCTTCTCTGTTGATGGAGTTTCAGGCAATTCGGACCTGCAGCAGGGCTTCACCAGTCGTCCAGGAGTTGCAGCAGTCCTCTTCCTTCAGCTCTTCTTCGGTTCTTTTGTTGCAGTAGTCCACTCTGCTTTTCAAGTCCCAGAAACCTGCTTTTAAACAGTTTTCCCCCATTCATTCCAGCCTGGCTGTCAATCACACTGCAGGGTGACTGTCCTTGCCAGAAAGTAAGCCGGCCAATTACGCCAGAGTGCATTCGAGTCTCCTAGGTGACTAAGTACAGGGAGTTTTGGACACCTCCCTCACATCCTGTCCATCCCAGACACTCAGGTGCCAGAGGAGGGCTTCAGCACTGAAGCCCGCCAAAGGCCAACGAACAAAGGGACCAAACATGGATTGGCATGCAGAGACAAACACAAGAAGGACCTTTCCTAAAAGAAATGGTGATACAAGTTGACCAGAGTCTGTTTTTACAGCTAGGTCTTGGGCGCCATATTGCAAAACATGGCTGACCCGATTTTTAGCTACCGTTGTTCGTGGTCAGAAAAAATCATGGTAGTTTGATCTAAACTACTGCCACCAGCCATTTAAACTAGGAAAGGGTAACATTTGACTGTTACATGAGTGTTTCGACTCGGGAAGCTAGGCAACCCCTCCAGCACTCTATGGGAGGATAGTGTGTGCTGGGTTTGTACATTTAAAGAGACTAGTAAAGTCAATTTAACTTTACATGCTCTGGGAGACAGTAGTCAGTCCCAGAGAAGGTATTTAAACCTTGGGAAGTCTGAAAGACATCCCCGTGTCACTGCACTGAAGTTGCGGTGTGACACACAGAAAAAGATGATGCCAAAATACATGGAAGAGTGGGAAAAGGGCTCACAATCTTCCCAGGTAAAAAATCAAATCCTAGAAATCCAGCAAAGTTGCTGGGGGTCTCAAAAGGTTAGGGAAATTATCATATTCTTGAGAATTCTCCCTAACAAGGACTCTTCAGGCTGGTAGCCATGAAATACTGTTAGATAGATACCTGGGCCCCTGCCTGTATATGTATCTATGCGTGATGCAGTGTACTCTAAAAGAAATACTGCTACTAACAGGAAGCCAGTGGAAAGCTTTTCTGGCTGCAACACGTCGTCTGATCTGCGCAGTCCCTCCACAACATGTACAGCTTTTTTCTGGATAACCTGCAGACGGGTAAGTTCACCCTTGGCAATGCCAAGCAATAAACTGGAACAATTGTCCAGTTTTGCCCCTTGTTAGACTAACCTGGTCTCTGTAAGGACGTTGAGGCATGGTTGCAGCCCTCCCTGGAAATGGCTTCCCTTTGTCAGGCTTCTTCCACTGCTCGTGTGTTGTGGACTGCACTGGTTGTTGGCACTGCCCCAGCGAGGATATGAGAGGTTGTGAGGACGCTGTGATATGACTGCTGTGTCCCTCAAACCCTTCCTCCCAGAATGTGGTGAGCATGTGCCGACCCATATAGTCTCACCTGTTTAATGATGATGGCGAGCTCTCCGTCCTGCTTCTCACTGCAGGGGCGCTTTAGATGGACCGAGTTTCTTCACTGGTCCATGTGCGTGCAGGTAAGTGTCCTTTCAATAGTGTCTTTCCTTGATTATTGTCTGTATCCTTTTATAATGGCTTTCCTTTGCTTTCTCCCAATAGGTGATATGCGGCCCAGCGGTAGTTGCGAAGCAAGAAGTGAGCCCCTATGGAAGAGAAGAGAGTTCACAATGTTCCAATAGATGGTAAGGTTGGTTTTAAGGTCAAGCGCGAGGATTTGTCTGAGCACGCCCTTAGCGTAATGTTATAGTGATTTTCTAACCTTGTTTGTCTTTTTCCCTTGCAGGAATTGTTTGCCGATGTCGGACTGCAGTGCTGTTATCCGGAAGTCTGCCGGCGCACAATGGATGCCTGGATCCGTGGTGATGCTGACTGAACGTGGACTCCTGGGTAAGTGTTGTGACTGGTAGCCGGAATCAGGTAAGGATGCGCTCCGACTGCGGTTGCTGTTGGAATCAGGTAAGGATGCGCTCCGACTGTAGTTGCTGCTGGAATCAGGTAAGGAAGCGCTCTGACTGCGGTTGCTGTGGGAATCAGGTAAGGATGCTCTCCGACTGCGGTTGCTGTGGGAATCAGGTAAGGATGCGCTCTGACTGCGGTTGCTGCTGGAATCAGGTAAGGATGTGCTCTGACTGTGGTTGCTGTTGGAATCAGGTAAGGATGCGCTGCAAGCGGCGGTGTGCGTTACGCTGCCATAAGCAGATTAACGCAAATCGTTTACATGCGGGTGGGGCAGGTTTAAATAGCCTTGCTCCAGCCACACCCATTAGTTCTGACTCATGGCCCCACCCTGCCACTCCTTGAGGATGCTTCACGTGCAGCCCAACTCACTCCTATGGCCACGCCTGACCTGGAGGCAAGTGGAGGCCCTGCAGGGGAAAACCAGCATTTGCACCAGAATAAAAGTTTGCAGGGCACACTTACTTATGAGCCTGGTGCCATAGGCGCCAGGACTGGGTCCAACTGGACCCTTTAAGTGGTGGTGACGTAATTCTTGCCCAGTGGCCATGTCACCCCTATGATTGCTCGTGCAATAGTAGTGCAATTGGAGTTATTCAAAGAGGAACAGAGCTGGGCAAGCAGTTTCAAATGGTACAAAGTACTGGAGACAAGACTGTTAACTTGGGCTTTCATGGTAAGCTCTTGATCAGGGTAACTCCTAAGGGCTTAACCTTGGATTGGGTACTGATGGTACAACTTGCAATGTCAAAGTGCTGATATTCTGGGCTTAGCTTGCGTAGTTGTGGTGAGGTGCCCATAACTATGAGCTCCGTCTTGGAGTCATTGAGCGCAAGCTTATTTGCTCACATTCAGGTTTGAATAAGGCCATAAATGGAGTTTAGGTTATTGCAGTCTAAGAGTTTCTTTAATTGGCGAATTTGAGTAAAACACGTGCCCACCACATTTTTCCCTGAGAAACAAGGGATGCTTGGCTGCCAATAGTGATGCCCAGATTTCTGATTGTTTTAACAGGTTTTGGGGAATACCAAGAGCACCAGGCCACAAAGTTGGGTTCCAGTCAGACTAGTGGCAGCCACACATAACAAAATCTTTTTTATACACATCAAATTTTAGACAATTCTGATTCATCCAAATACTTACTGCCAAAATGCCAGAAGAGAAAATGTAATTGGATGTTGACGAAATCCCATCGGGATCCAGTAGAATATGGGTGTCATCAACATATGTGTAGATGTGCCTACCAACATTTTGAAGACTTTTTGTGAGATGTGAAGTTTGCAGTTGAGTAGTAAGGTTGTATACCTTTCAGCAAGCGTTTCAATTGACAGGTGACCCAGCCCCTTTCCCATGCTTCTGAATCCCTATACATTTAATTGAACCCCAAAAAATGCAGTTGACACCAACATGTTTTTATTTAAAATTGATAAGAACCCTGATGTAGGGTAATCATAAATAACAGATTGGATGGAGGGGTAAGTAGCTTGAAGAGGGAAAATAGGACAATCACTTCCCCCGATTGTCATCCAGACCATGGCCTATGACGTCACGATCCAAGCAACCACCACGAGAGGAATTTGACCCGCCCACTACAGCCCAAGATGTCAAGATCCTCCGTGGCCACGTCCCCCACACCCAGGGAAGCTGCACGTCAATCAAATCACATGCTGGGCCCTCAGGTGGAGCTGACACCGACCATATGGATCAACTCGATTAGACAGCACCCACAAATACCGCCATCGTTAGAAATGCCATGATGACATAGCCAGCGGACAAGAACACACGTGCCACCAAGCACATTGATCATACACACACCAATCCACACAAAGAACATACTCAGTGCTATGACGTAGAGGACCACTCACACTCACACATGCATCGTTGTTATTTTTCACATAGGCCAACTACAGCACTGCAGAAACGCAAGACGCCAGCAGAGCTTGTGTACATGCTTGCAGATGTTTCCTTACCACTAAAACCATGAAGATGTAACCCTGTATATGGACTAATGCATATGAACCTCTGTCGCCCCTGGCGACCCCCATATTATGGACTATGTACCTCCACCCATAAGCCAGGCCAAGGTAGGCCACAAAGCCAGAGTCCCCAGGCCTGAGCAGCTCAGACAAAGCTGCAAAGTGCTAATCACGCAGAACGAACTCTGATGAGAGCCCCAGAGCCAAGGCCGCAATATTGCAATCTACATGCCGCGCTCCCCGCGCCAAAGTTACACCTGCCACTGCTAAACGCTTCTCAGAGCCAAAATACAAATCAAATGCTCATAATTCCGCTTCAGCCACGGTCTCACAACACGTGACCAGGCCGACCTGATACGATGCCAAGCCCCAAGGACCAGAGAAGCTCAGGGGTCTCACGTCTGGGACACAGACTGCAACAATGAAGTGACAAATTGGACACGGACAGCGATGGGAAAGGCACGCACACCAGCTAATAGTCAGACCTGTCCATTGTCTGCCATTGATACATAGTCATACTTTGTTGCCAGCACCAGGTACACCGCGATCTGGGAACAGCGATGGTCCCAGGCTTGGGGACTCGCGGGTGGACCAATCACAATACGAGGGTCTCACCGTTGATGCCACTATAGTTTAGCCAATCACTAATTGTCCCCTTGTAACAATTCTCTTGTAGCAATTATTAGGGACGGCCCAATTGTACCACCTGACCCTTTCTCCACCACTAACGTTTTCCTCTATATGTGCCTATACTGACCCTACCACTTGGGGAGCCAACCCGATTTGGCGTTAGGTTTTGGGGCTAGTTCTCCCAGGTGACACACGTGCTCGCGTCATACAGCTAGAAAAAGGGCCTGCGAGCCCACCACAAACGAGTTGTCTCCTGGATGCCTGTGATCTGAGAGCTTATCCCTGCCTGTTTTGTGCAATACACAGCAGTAACTCTTTGCTCTTGTGTGTGCCTCATACTCCATTGGGACACGGGAGGAGTTGGGGCCTCCCCAACCCCGGAGGTCCGCGGACGTCCCTGCCGACCCCTGAGAAAGTACCCCGACAAGTTGGAGGCACTGCTGAGATCTGCTGAGATTGAGGGAGATCACAGAGAGGCTGCTTGCATCAAGGTGGCCCGTCAACGCTGCCCCCTCTGCCTTTGCCCCCTTTGGGGGATTACATGACCATTGCGGAACTGCGAGACGACCGGACAGCGCAATCAGAAGCCGACTTCAGAAGTATTTTGCCCGCGGTTGGCGAGTGTCCAGGCATGGTCCAGACGAGGGGAGGCGGCGAGCTGATTGGGAGGGGTGCCCACAGTCGAGTGGCACTGGCAGGCGAGAGCCCGATGTGAGTATTGCACACACAACCAGCATTGCAATGCTCTGCGGGAGGTGGGAGGCATTGTAATTAGGGTGGCGGGTGGCTTTTACAGTGTGGTGAGAAAAGATTTTGGTCATTAAGTGGCGATCAATGTGTAAGGTGTAGCAGGGATCGGCACGAAGGCCGTCCCCTCTAGTGTTACAGAGCAAATTGGGTGTGGCTTCAAGCATCCACGTGTGACTGGCGAATCACACTGATTGGTCTAGATCGCGGACACCTGTATGAAGGAGTGTGGCATTCCTATGAGTTGCCGTTGTAGATCAATGAATAGATGAGGATTCCTATTGATTGAGTGTTTTAGCTCGGTGAATAGACAAAGTATTCCCGCAGGAGGTAGCTAGATTGTTTCTCAGTGCAGAAGATAGTTGGCTGGTTAAGCTCCCCTAGAGAGGGGGCGTATCAAACGCGAGGCGACACAGGGTACAGGGCCAGCACGTTAATAACACCACTCCAGCATATCTGTGCAACACTAACACCGCACAGAGATAAAATAGTAAAGTCCAGTATTGAATGGACGCAAGGGACAGATAACAAAATAAGGATACCATGGCCGCCCAACGGCAGTTTTGACATGCCCACCCAACATTCACTGCTAGCGTATCTACATAACAAATATAACGGGAAGAAGTTAGCGAGCCACCTAGAACTTTTTGACCTCTGGAAAATGTTTCAGGGGTTCGCATCAGGGGTACCAGGGATGTTCAGCATGCAGGGAGTAAAGGTGGAGAAGGTGAGTGAGGAGGGCAGGTGCAGCGCGCCTCCAGCTCCCCCCAGTGCTGAGGAAAGTGAGGACGAATCAAAAGGATCATACACAGTTGCAGAGGTAAAAAAGGAAGGTGAGGGAGAGACGCCCATAACTAAAGAAGTACAGAAAGAAACAGAAGGGCTGTATCCAATGAGAGAGTTGAGAGAAGCAACACCATCACAGTAAACAGCAGCTGAAGGATAATCCAACCCTACATACATCCCACCACCATACGCGCCAGCAGACAGCTACCAAAAGGGGGTGGGTGCGAGGAGTGCAGCAGACACGAAACCAACACAGGTAAGCACCGGGGGTGTAAAAAAGGCACAAATAGACTTAGCAAGTATAGGGCCAGACGAATGGATAGCAGCACAGCTGTTACTGAAGCTTCAAAGGACGTTAACAGGGGAAGAGGAAGAAGCGGTAAAGAAGGTAGGTAAGGAAGAGACAGACACACACACAGAGGGTGCGAGGTAAGTACAAGGGAGGAGGGAAGAATGACACAGGAACAAGAGGAAGTGCTGGAGGCGAAATTAGCAGAACTGAGGGAAGCGCGGAGCGTGTTGATTAGACAGCTCGAGCAGGAAGAGCGGGAAAGAAAGGTGAAGAGGAAGGAAGGTAAGGAGGACAAGGCGGGATTAAAACAGCAAGAGGAAGAACGAAGGAAACGAGAAGAGGACTGCATAAGGGAGATTACAGAAAGAGTGGCACGCATGGAGCAGCGGGAGGTCAGGAGGAAAGAAGAGGAACAAGAAGAAAATGACAGGGAGATGGGATTATGGAGGAAGAAGATTATATCAGAGAGCGCACAAAAGTACAAAGAAGGGAGAATGATAGAAAGTATACTAGCAAGAGACGGTGGAATATGGAGCAACAAGGAGGAAGAGGCAAGGGTATTAGAAGGGGTAAGTGATGCAACAATGAACAAACTTTGCAGGGCAAGAGAGGAGGTAGATGATGAAGTGAACAAGCAAAGCAATACAGCACTGAGAGAGACATGCAAGGAACATGGGGCCAAGACATACGCGTGTGGCAATAAGGAGGTAATGATAACATCGGCACAGGGGGCACGGAGAAGACAGATGAGTACACCAAGCACAGAGTTGACATTCTCAGATGGATTTTGCAGTGAGGAGCAAGAGGGATCTTGCAGAGGACCGAGTGATGGAAGTGGGGAGGGGCTAAGTAAATTATACATAACACACACAGACTGCGGGTCATTGTGGGAATGTGAGACACAAGAAGAAGAAAAGACAGGGAGGGAGAGCAAAAGACAACTAAGAGAAAGAGCACCACGGCCACTGACACTGCCAGCACAACACACGCCATATGTTAATAGACTCAGAGACCTCCCAGGACGCAGAATGGAAGAATCAGCTACTACACAAAAGAAGGGCCGAGTGGGTCAACAGAGAAGACATAAGAGCATAGGAGATGATAGAGTAACACAACACATTACTGACTTGATTGAAGAACTTTCTGACATGGAAGAGGAGAGCCACATCTCCGCACAGACGGACGCCAGGGGAGGTAAAGGAGTACACGCCATTACAAGAGAGAGGGGGACCAAGGCCACAATATGTCCCATGGAAACATGCAGACAAAGAAAACATTAAATGCAGGCTTCCATCTTTGAGTGGAGGGGCCGGGAAATGGATATATGAAATGGAAAAATAAACTGCAGGGCAAAAACTAGCAGTGGGTGATGTCAAGGGGTTGTTAATTTCCATACTGGGTGACACATCAGATGACATTTGGAAGAGGGCGGGATTCCCAGGGGTGACAATGTGACACGTCACATGATGGGGCGCCATTTGCAAATTGCAGACACGCACTATGGCAGGCACTGAGGGTGCAATATCCAGACACTTCAGACATAGGGGCAATAACGTCACGCAAAATGCATAAGAATGAAGATCCTGTTGATTACATCCAGGAAATTCAGGAGAAGTGGCGTCTGGAAACGCGGGAACCGTGGGACAAAACACTAGCAATTTTTTTACCACGTACTGATACAGGGCCTCCCAGAACAAGTACAGAGACAATTAAAGAAATTGGTAGGAATGGAAGCAAAGGCATGGCCAGAGATACAGCTGACAATAGTACGCCATTGTAGGCTTTGGCAAGAAAAGATTAAACAAAAGGAGGAAGACAGAAAGGCAGAGGAGGCAAAATGTGTCAACAAGAAACTGTCCAAATATGCCATGGAAGGTGCGCTAATAACAGGCCCCGCCCAGGTCACTCCGGCACCAGACACTACACAACAGCAACAACAACAAACAGCATCACTACAGTAAGCACAAATGACGACACAGCAAATGCCACCACCTCCGCCATACACAGCCCAACACCAATACGCCACACAGATGGGGGGTGGATACACGCAAATGGGAAATGGTTATACAAACAACTACAGGGGGAGGGGTGGGCCAGTGAGAGGGAGGGGATTTGGAAGAGCAGCACCACAGCAAGGAGGATGGTTCCGGGGCCACAACCAATATGGACATCAGGGGTACTTAGACAGCACTGGAGGATACCTGTGGCAAGCACCGGTGCCGCCAACGTGCTGGACATGTGGGCTAGTAGGACACATATCATGCACGTGCAGAGCAAGACCGGCACAAGCAGGGTGGGGAGAGCAAGGGCAACAGGGTTACAATGGGGGACAACAACACTATCAACAGCAACAGCCACGACAGGTGACAGAAACACAAATACAACAACAAGCGCCACCTCAGCAGCAACTACAAACATACACGACACAACAACCACAAGTGCAGTACCAACCAGCACAGCAACAAGCACAACAGCAAATGGCCACAACACAACAACATGTCCAGACAGTACAACAGCTCACACAAATACAGGACAATAAACTACAACCCGCAGACACACAAATACGACAGCCACAATTGGGGAGGGTGACAATATTGGGTCACAACCCATACACAGGGAACTGATAGTCCCAATACCCGCAATAGGACAGCCTACAGACTTCCTTGATGTGTCCCATCCTATCAGTAACACCTAACCCTGTGGAGGAACCACGCATAAAGTGGCAATAGGTGACAAAACATCTTCTTTCCTAGTTGACACAAGGGCCACTAGGTCCTGTATTAGGGAAGGGAAGTTCAACTTGTCAGGCAAAGCCATGTACACTCAAGGATTCTCTGGGGCACGCCTTATCTGTTGGAGATCACGACCTAGCCCTACCACTGTTATACTCAAAACAATCACCAGTAAATATACTTGCGAGAAACATTATGAGCAGACTAAACATGACTATATCCTTCACTGACAAGGGAATAGTGTGCTCCACACCAGACATACACATGCTCACAGCACGACACATACTCCAGGCTTACTGTGGCAAAACAGTGGCAAGGGCAGAACCAGTGGACGGGGACCTCTTCCAATATGGAACAGACATGGCAATAGCATGGCTACCAGGAATTGACGGCAAGGTGTGGAGGAGACCAGCAGCATACCATTTCAGACCAGAAACACCCACTAGTGAGGAAGAAGGGGCAATAATATCAGTGGACATCGAGAGTATTGTGGCAACCACAGACTAGATTGCAGTCCACGCCCAGGATGGGGAAGGGAAAGCATGGAGAGTGGTAATAGCACTAGCAAAAGGATGCAGGCTAACGCAGGCGTCAGATCAGGAGCTGGTTCTGGATGAAGCAGCAGATGGGGGGATGGTGTTCCAGATTAGCGTCTATGTCTGGTTGAGAGTGACATACAAGGAGGTAGCACAGAAAATGGCAATGGCACTTAAAGCACTCACCCCTACCCAAGTACCTTTCTACGAGGAAGATTTAGCAACTGTGCCCGCCTCTCTATGCACTACTAGTTCATATGACGTAGGCTGCATAAAAAAGCATTAGAGGAGTACAAATAAAGCTAAAGAAAGGTGCAATGCTGCCCAGGGTGAAGCAGTACCCACTATCTAAAGAAGCTGAAGAAGGGATCGATGAAACAATAACTGCCCTAGTGGATAGAGGAATATTGGTACCATCAGAGTCACCATGCAACACTGCGGTGTATCCTGTGCGCAAAGCAAAGGGAGGGACCTGGCGTTTCATACAATATTTGAGACCTCTCAACCACATTGTAGAGGCAGAGTACCCAATAGCAGCCAACCCAGCAACCATACTGTGCGGGATACCAGTAGAGGCATCACGATTCACTGTGATCGACCTCAAAAATGCATTTTTCTCAATACCTCTACACCCTGATTCACAAGACTTAACAAGTTTCAAATACCTCAACACAAAGTGGAAACACACTAGACTACCCCAAGGGTACTGCGAGTCACCATCCATCTTTAACAGATTAATACTAATGGATCTACGAAACATAGAGATGGAAAGCACGGTGCTGCAACATGTAGATGACATCATCATCTGCAGCACCACTGAGGAGAAGTGCAGGAGGGACTCTGTAAAGATGCTCACAGTGCTGGCTGAGAAAGGATACAAGGTTGACAAGGGTAAACTGCAGTACTGTCAAGAACAAGTACTTTATATTGGGCAGATCATTTCACAAAAGGGAAGGAACATTGCACCACAAAGGGCACAAGCAATAATGAATACACCACAGCTGCAGACAGTAAGAGAACTGCAGCAATTCCTGGGCCTATGCAACAACTGCAGAGCATGGGTCTTTGACTACAGCTCATACATAGGACCACTGCTCGAGGCCCTTAGAGAGGCACAGAGGGGGGCAAGGAAGTTGAGATGGACAAGAGAAATGACAGAGGCATTCAATGAGCTAAAACACACAATTTCAACTGCAGCTACCCCCAACTACGAAGAAGAATTCTACATATTCTCACATTGTGATAGTGCAGTAATGAAAGCAGTACTAACACAAAAGACAAGCCTGGGACACAAACCAGTAGCATTTTACAGTGGCCGTTTGGATCCTGTAATGATGGGTCACGTCCCGTGCAAGCAGAGCCTAGCTGCAGCAGCATTTGCAGTAGAAAAATCCTCCTCAATCACCATGGGATGCCCCACCACACTGTACGTGGAGCATGACCTCTTTGCAATATTGAACAAGCCAAAATCCACACTGACCACTCAAAGAGCTACAGGGTACAAGATTATACTTTCCAGACCTGAGAGGAAAATAGTATGGTGCAGTAATGTTAACCCAGCATGGTTTATAGCAGAGGAAGTGGAAAATAGAGAGCATGCACATGACTGCACGCAGGCAATTGAAGTTTAATCAGGTACCAGGAAAGTGGAAGAAAATGCCCTTTGGGGGGGAGATAATGTACATCGATGGGTCATCAACAATTGATCAAAGCGATGTCATAAGAAGGACAGGAGCAGCAGTAGTGGGATTCAAGGAGGACTGGACTCACGTGCCAGTAAAATCAGTCAAATTACCACAGCACTATTCAGCACAAGCAGCAGAGCTAGTAGCGCTCATTTTGGCCTTGGAAGAAAGCAATGAGAAAAGAGTAACTATATACTATGACAGTGCATATGTTACATCAACAGTACACTCAGGATTAATAAAATGGCAAAGAAGAGGATTCAGAAGAGCAGATGGTACTCCGGTACAACATGCTCTCCTACTGGGTGAACTAACTGAAGTAATTAATTACTTGAAAGAGGTAGCACTGGTGAAGTGTCAGGCACACACTAATGGTGACGACCCAATATCAAGAGATAACGAAACAGCAGATGCACATGCAAAATATGCTGCGTACTTTGGCGAGACATGGACCCTCCCAGAAAAACAAAAAGATAAGGGGGGGGGGTAAGACAGATGTTGATGAAGGATGGGTACACACACATCCCAGAGCCACAGATTATGGAGCTGCAGGCAGCAGCACCAATGGCAGAGAAGGAACTATTGGTCAAAAGAGGATGCACCATGTCCCCCACAGATGCATTATGGTGACAGAATAATACAGGGAATGTTGTGATGCCCCTGGCCTTATTGAAAACACCTCTGACCCAATTACACTGTCCCACGCATACAGGCAAAGAAGTAATTGCTATACGGATAAAAGAATCATGGTTCTGCCCCGAGCTAAACACACATGTTGCAAATTTCATTAGCAACTGCCTCACATGTCAGCAATACACTGCCGGTCACACGCTGCAAGTGATCAAAGGTACAATACCCCGGCCTGAAGGACCCTTTCTGCACCTACACATTGACTACGTTGACATGATCAATGTATGTCAAGGTTGCAGATACATGATTGTAGTAGTGTTCCCATTCTCAAGGTGGATCGAGGCAGGTCCATGCTCTTATGCAGATGCGTTCAGAGCGGCCAAATTCTTGGTAAGGGAAATGTTCCCGAGGTGGGGAGTATGCGAAGTGCTGCGGTCAGACAATGGCCCCCACTTTGCCAATGAATTGTTTCAGCACGTAACTGCCCTTTTGGGAATTAAACATAAGTTTGCATGTGCGTATCACCCACAAGCAAATGGAGTCTGCGAACACCTCAACGGCTTCCTAAAAGAAGAAACATATGTACGACATCAAGCCCTGCAAAGCACAGACCCCCCTCACCTCAGAGAAGGGGCCAACGCTTCAGCAATGACAACTGACAACAACAACGACACAGTACAGACACCGGATACCCAGAAGGGCACAAAACGACCAACCACCCATAGCCCACCCTATGATCATGAGATCCCAAGACAAAATAAATAACTTTAGCTAAAATTAAATCCCACCAGCCACCAGTTAATGAAGAATATTGTCAAAACAGTCTGCAATATACACCACACTGTGTAAACACATGCATGCTCTCTTCCTTTTTTGTCTCGCACATGCAGGTATTGCGCATTGCTATTGTATATGTAATAAAAAGACAAAGAACATACGTCACTGAAACATACGTCACTGCCCAGGGGTAAATGCTACTCGCAGACGAAAACACCCCAGAAGCACTGTCGCACCAGTTTGTGTACGTTATAAAAAGGACAAAATACTTAAGACGAAGGATAATACGTGTATATTATAACACGTTCCTTATGATAATAGTACAATCATTTCCACATATCCACGCAGCATTACCCGCCCAAAGCGATAGGACGGTAAGGAAATCGTGGGAAGAGCTTTTCGCCTGGGCATTGAATGATTACTTGATACGCATGGTTTGAATAAAAGTACTAACAATAATACTGCACATTTTGAGAGATTTTCAGGCGGGCATCTATATCATCTAAAGTAAATTAGCTGCAGGACCGCAGCAAAGGTAAGAGGGACATGCCAGTGGTAATAGCAACTGTAATAAAGATGTTCGGGATATTTTTCACCACTGTTCTGATTACTGCCGCTGTCTGGCAGGCCTACTATGCTTTCTATGTGATGGCATCTCCCTCTACTAACATTTCCCCTACTATGGCTACAAGGAGCACGGTGTCAGGTGGTAGAAGTAGCACCGGGTTAAATATAAAGAGGGATAAACGTAGTGTTTCCATTGACATACATGGGGTGGACACTTACCTCACAGAATCGTCACACGTCTCAAACAACATGTGGTACAAGCAAAAGGGGGTAGCACCAAAATTTGTAAGGACATGACAAAGGAAAACTGCTATGTGTGCTCGTTGATCCCATACGCCATGAGCGCCTCAAGAAGGTTTGTGGCGACTGAAGTACCTGCAACAACTGCAGAATGCCTGTTATATCTAGCATTGTTCCAAACACGAGGGCGATTTCAAGGGAAAAGAGCAACATTAAGATGGAAATCAAGGTCGACATACCCCTACGAAGACAGCTTCATCAAAACACTACCAATGTATGACGAGTCGTGGCAGAAGACCAAAGGGCTCAGGTACATAACAGATGGACCCGACAAAAGAGAGACAGAAGAGGTTACACTGAATTACCTACCATGCGAGTGGTACGCAAAAGAAGTTGTAGGTGAAACAGGATGCTAGGAAAGGCCACTAATATTAATATATGGCAAAGTATACACGAAAGACGGATGGGTGGATGGAATTGTAGGAAGCAAAGTATTGACTTTGGCAAAGTCACCAGTGATGACAGTGCAAGAAGAAAACGACAAATGCTACAAGGAGTAGACAAAGAGTGCAGCACTGGTAACATGGTTAGATAAAGACGAGAAACCCATAACAATACTTACACTCACAGCACCAACACTGTGTTACCAGCATGTTGGAGAAGTTGATGTTGGAGCAAATGAAGGTTGCAAGAGAACAGTAAAGCTTCCTGAGCAGTATTGAAGGACCACTATTGGGCCTGCGGAGCAAAGGCACACAACAGCTTGCCGCCATCGTGGAATGGAGTGTGCGCTATGGTACACATCAACGTACCATCACTAGTAGTACCGCAAAAGCACGTCAACCTGGAGAACTTCCCTAAAATGGACGAAGGGAATAAAAGGAAGAAAAGATCACTGAAGATGATAGGAAGCAAGCAACGGAACGACACTACACACTTATCCAGAGTAAAAAGACAAGGAGAACCGCTGACAGAAAACTACCTGTGGGGAAAGTCAGAAACAGCTCTGAGTGACATTCCACCAGCACAGAGGCTGTTTAGCAGAGCGGTAATGTTCTTTTGCTCCATCATACATCCAGGTGTGCAGGCATATGCAAATGCAAAGTGGCTCCAGATAACAAGATGGGAGCTAATGATGACAATCAACTCCACAGTTAACGGATTCAACGCGATAAAGGAAGAACTAAGAGCAATTAGGATGGTGGCTCTACAGAACAGATATGTGCTGGACCTTCTGACGGCAATGGAAGTAGGTGTTTGCGCATAAATTGGAAGTTTGTGTTGCACGTTTATTCCTGCTACCGACAAGGACAACGGTACGTTATCTGAGGCAGTATCACAGCTGGCCAAGATGCACGCCAAGATGGAAGAGGAGGCAAAGGGAGTGAAGAAGGACAGTAGCTGGTTCTCTTACATCTGGTCCTGTATGCCATCATAGCTCTCAGATGGCCTTAAGGTTGTGGCAGGATGCATAATTTTAGGAATGGCTTTTCTGATGGGGATAAAGGTATGGAAGGCAAGATCAAAGCGTACTGCTGAAGAAATGATCGTCATGTAGCTCCTAATGCCAGCTGAAGACGCTCAACACACAGACGTAATTATTAAGGGCGTGAATGGCTGCGCCAGCAGATAGTAGAAGCAGACTTGTACCCACCATCAATAAAGGTTGATAACCCAAGCAACCCGAAAAGCTATGTAGGAAAATGGGTTTATTGCACACCCGGTGGCGGATGTGTTTATATGTACTGGTCCTTTGAAGATCATATGGACTGGTATGGACACTTGGCAGGAATAACAAAGGTATGGCGAGTACGAGGAGACAAGAGAGTGGATAATGTTGTGGTCGACAAGTCTGAAAATGGGACCATCCCTTCCCCCGATTGTCATACAGACCATGTCCTATGACGTCACGACCCAAGCACCCACCGCGAGAGGAATTCGACCCGCTCAATGCTGCCCCAGATGTAAAGATCCACCGTGGCCACGCCCCACACACCCAGGGAAGCTGCGTGTCAATCAAATCACGTGCTGGGACCTCAGGTGGAGCTGACACCGACCATATGGATCAACTCGATTAGAAAGTACCCACAAATACAGCCATTGTTAGAGATGCCATGACGACATAGCCAGCGGACAAGAACACACGTGCACACCAAGCACATTGATTATACATACACCAATCCACACGAAGAACATACTCCGTGCTATGACGTAGAGGACCACTCACACTCACACATGCATCGTTGTTATTTTTCAGATAGGTCAACTACAGCACAGCAGAAACGCAAAACACCAGAAGAGCTTGTGTACATGCTTGCAGACACTTCTTGCCACTAAAACCATGAAGATGTAACCCTGTATATGGACTAATGCATATGAACATCTGTCGCCCCTCGCGACCCCCATATTATGGACTATGTACCGCCACCCATAAGCCAGGCCAAGGTAGGCTGCAAAGACAGAATCCCCAGGCCTGAGCAGCTCAGACAAAGATGCAAGGTGCTGATCACGCAGAACGAACCCTGACGAGAGCCCCACAGCCAAGGCTGCAATGTTGCAATCTACATGCCGTGCTCCCCGTGCCAAGGTTACACCTGCCACCGCTAAACGCTCCTCAGAGCCGAGATACAAATCAAAGGCTCATAATTCCGCTTCAGCCACGGTCTCACAACACGTGACCAGGCCGACCTGATACGATGCCAAGCCCCAAGGACCAGAGAAGCTCTGGGGTCTCACGTCTGGCACACAGACTGCAACAATGAAGTGACAAATTGGACACCGACAGCGATGGGAAAGGCACGTACACCAGCTAATAGTCAGACCTGTCCATTGTCCGCCACTGATACATAGTCATACTTTGCTGCCAGCACCAGGTACAACAGCGATGGTCCCAGGATTGGGGGCTCGCGGGTGGACCAATCAGAATACGAGTGGCTCACCATTGACGCCACTATAGTTTAGCGAATCACTAATTGTCCCCTTGTAACAATTCTCTTGTATCAATCATTAGGGACGGCCCAAGCGTACCACCTGACCCTTTCTCAACCACTAACGTTTTCCTCTATATGTGCCTATACTGACCCTACCACTTGGGGAGCCAACCCGAGATGGCGTTAGGTTTTGGGGCTAGTTCTCCCAGGTGACGCACGTAGTCACGTCATACACCTAGAAAAAGGGCCTGCGAGCCCACTACGAACGAGATGTCTCCTGGATGCCTGTGATCTGAGAGCTTATCCCTGTCTGTTTTGTGCAATAAACAGCAGTAACTCTTTGCTCTTGTGTGTGCCTCATACTCCATTGGGACGCGGGAGGAGTTGGGGCCTCCCCAACCCCAGAGGTCCACGGACGGCCCTGCCGACCCCCGGGAAATTACCCCGACAAGTTGCAAATTATTAATGGTTTGATTTACATTTTATAAAACAATTGATAAGATCCCTGATGTACGGTATAGATAAAGATGTATTTGAACCACCTATACATTTAATTGACATCAGAAAATAGTAATGAGACACCAAAAAAAAAAAGAAATTCATATAATATGGCGTCAAATGCTAATAAAATTAAAGAAAATAAATGAAAAAATAAAATCATCACACAGATGAAGCACACCTCTGCATTATTGTGCAATGTTCCCAGAATCTATCAGTGAAGCAGCCGGCGACTGGCGTCTGGTGGATCTGGGCACCTATTCTATTGTTTTTAGTCTTTGAGAGTTCTAAAGAGGAGAGGGCACGTTATAACGCCTTTGTAGCCTTCAGGGCTGCTTATGGCAAGGTGGGCATGATAGTCTATTTGCTGGGTTATGCCTGAGCTGGACCCAGGGATATACAACGATAGCTTTGAATTATAGCCGGGTTTGAAATTGCTGGGAGCTGTTTAACTCCTGCTTCCACCCTAGAAGAGCCTGGTTAGCTTAAAACCAACAGTTACCAGGATCTATTTTTGGCTCCGCAGGCATATTAGTGCCTTACAAACATGTATATGTAACATTAACCTTGGGTGTTTTAGAATGTAAATAAAGAAGAATGTGGACACATCCTGGACACATTTAAGTATAATGGATCATCCGTAATGGGCAAAAAGTTAAAGTGTGTATATCAAGTGACAGTTAGATTTGCATTGTGCAGGGGCGTGGGAAAGGGGCGGGTCCGCCTGTCAACTGAATAACTTGTTTGAAAGTTATCCCACCTTACTACTCAGTTGAATCAAGGTGGAGAAAGAAGTTCTTGGGAGATACTGCACATGTTTAAAGATGTTGTTTCAAAGGAATTTACGACCACAGATGGTGGTCTGTTTTGTAAAGTCTTTTCATCAAGAAAATTACAATTTCAGAGATACCAAATGTTGCAAGACAGAAGTGAATAGATGCTTTGCACACTGATCATGTTCTTCTACATGTCATAGATACACTTGCAAGGAAAGCCTATCATGAAAACTCCATGATAAATATTGGTGTTTTATTCACTTCAGATAATCTCATAAATGCATAATTTCAAAAGTCTTTTGAACAAGATGAAAGAGATCTGAATGTAATGCTCGACACCTGTAAACTAAGCTTGTAATGGTTGAAACTCTTTTTGCTTAAGGTCGATGAATGGTGAATATCCTGACTGTGACTTGTTTACCTGCAGACATTACTACTAATAATACCAGAACCAGCCAACGTTGTATGAGACAGTGCAGAATTAGGGAATTACTTTTGATTTAATCACAGCATTTATCTCAGATTATGTAGTTAATAAATGTAGAACCTGGAAAAGAGGCCCAAGAGCACTGATTATGAAGGCAAAGATTGCTTTCTGCACTGAACACCTCTTCACATTAGTAGGTGGCACTTAATCTTTAAGTGTAATTGGTTATTTATAACGAGGTTAATGCCCAGAGGTTTCTAAGCACGGAGCCGGGGATCAAACCTGTGTTGCTCTGTGTCATTTTGCTTCCAAGGTGAACGCATTGCCCCTGAGCTATCCTACCGGACCTGTATTTGCAGCATGCCCAGCATGCAATGCAAGCCTTTGGCAAATATTATAAGAAAAAGAGAAAACAGTCGCAATTTACCAATCCCCATGAATGACAAAGTAGAACTACTGATTTGCAGATAGTTTATTTTTAGTTCTCACTTGAGTGACGTTTGCTCACTGTGTCAGAGAGCTAATGAAGATAAATTCAAGAGAAGGCCCTGGTGTCCGTCAGCTGCTCTATTCTGCTTAACCAATGGTTTCTGCTCAAACCTCTGTTACATTAGAGGTCATCTTGTAAGGTCCTCTGGAGCTGTTTAAGCTAGTGAGCAATTTGCAGACTCCTGCTTGAAAGAGGGTGTTTCGGTTTTCTGGTGCTTGGAACAATAATGTGTTTCCCTGTTTTGTGCTGGAATACATTGCGCTTGTGTTGTTCTTATTGGATTTGCTTATAGATGCCTCTGTCTGTGCTGTAAACCTAAATATGAATGAGTTTCTTATTCAAATTGTGGTGCAGAGGAAGGGACTATGAGGCGTCATGAAGTGACATCACTTCACCTGCAAGCCCCAAGTGAACTGGAGGCAGCAGGAGGACCATGTAATCAGAAGAGGGACATCAGAACAAGTAAGGTGGGTCAGACCCCAAATCACAGCGAATAAGGGAAGAAAAGGACACTTGACCACAGCCCATGCACATGGGAGGTGAAGGAAGGCCTCACCAGTAGCAGAGTAGCTGCAGCCCTCAGAGTGCACAGGCAAACAGGAAAAGGAAGCAGATACGCCCAACCCTGGCATCACGCAGCAAGCGCTCACACGTGAGCCGCAGCAACCCAGTTTAGGAAGCGGGAAGAAAGGACACTTTCGATGCTGACCGCCACTAGGCAGCATGTCGGACGAGCAGCAGTCACCTTAATCCAGCGAAGACACCAACCGGTCACCAGGAGAGTCATCAGGAAGGCGAGAGCCACACTTAGGAACCACTACATGGCAAGACTCATGAGAAGGCTCGTTCATGAAGCCATTTGACCCCTACGCAGAGGGTGCCACCCTCCGATGGGAGCTGTGGTTGCAGCAGTTGGAGCTGCACCTCAAGTTGAAGAAAATCATAGCAGCAGAAGAAAAACATACATTCCTCATGCTGAACCTGGGAACACTGGCCCTGCGACTATTCAATGCCCTGCCCAATAGCGGCCCAGAAAATGACTACCAAGTGGCCAAAACAATGCTCAACAACAAATCCAAGGCCCAACTGAATCCAGATTATGAGTGGTTCCAACTAAGTCTGCTGAGGCAGCGACCCTCAGAGAAAATCGACGACTTACACGAAAGAGAACGGGAATTGGCCTGGGATGCAAATTTCCAGATGAGACGTTCTCCGTGCGACAACAAATCATCCATGACATCTCATCCAAAAAGTTCAGGAGAGCCATCCTATCCGAGAAAAACTTGTCCCTGGAACGAATTCTGGAGATGGGACGTCAGAGAGAAAAAATAGACTCTCAGGTAGCAACCATGGAGGTGGCCATGAGTCGGATGCCAATCGATGCAGAAATGGCAACTACAAGCATGGCCGTGATTGACTCGAGAGGAAGCACCAGGCGAAGAGCCCCCATCTTACCAAAATGCCCTACACGTACGCAGCAGTCATGCAAGTGGTGCGGGGGCGCATGCCACAAGGAAGAACTGTGCCCAAAAATCGGAGCAGCCTGTTGCAAATGTGGGAAAATAAATAATGTTGCCTTTGTTTGCATCAGCTCCACGTTTCGGCAAGAGCCTCGTAGGTCACCCTCGAGAGACATCCGGATGCCAAGAAGAAATTACCAAAATAATAGGAAAGGAAAAATAAGAATAGTGTTGTGAGACCAAAGTCCGAGTGACAGCGACACTGCAGACACCGAAGCATCTCCAGAGCAATGCACCAAACATCGGAGGGGGCGGGGTGAGAGAGTTCACCTCATTGCGGCAATGGAATCCCTCGAGAGCACCATAAAAACAAAACAAAGGTCCCAGCCAACATGCACAATACTCGCGAACAGCACACCAACCGGAATGGCCATCAACACTGGGACTACAGTGAAAGTTATGCCTCGGAACAAGTTCAAGACAATCCCATAAAGTCAACAACTGCAGCACAAAACTGTTAGACTATACACATATGGCAGCAAAATCCTCTCCCTGGAAAGGGGTCTTCCAAAGCCAAAGTGGCCTACAATGGAGACTTGTGCCGCACCAGGATATACATCATAGGCACAGAAACACTGTTAACCTGCAAAACTGCAGACAAATTGAAACTCATCCACTTCGCCTTTAATCTGCAGAAGCCTGTCATTAACAGATTACTGGTAAAACATGCAAATCTAGTTAAAGCTGTCAGCTATCTGAATAAAAGGACTGTCATGCTCCACATAGACCCCACTCTCGAACCAAAAGCAGTTTGACACAGGAGAGTTCCCTTCCATCAACCCCTTCTCCTTGCTCTGGTTAAGCATCCATTCTTCAGAGGGTGGATCCTTTTGCTCCTCCGGGTACATTTTCCAGAGCTCTAAAATAGCTAATCTTTTCTCTAATGTCTTCCCCGTGAATGCTGCATGCAGGTATGTGGTCATATGTTGCAAAACTGGTTTCTACAGTGATCCCCTTGTGGCCATGGCATGAACATCTTATCTTCTGTGCCTTTTACCCATTCTGCACTGTACTGTTTGATCTTGGGCCTGTGTTTGGGCAGCATCTTGCACAAATGCATCAGTGGTGTGTCTTCTCCCATTTTGACAAGTCTCAATCGATTGTCTATAATTACCAAGGTTTACAGAAAAGTATGTATCAGAAAAATAATAAATATGAGCGAGCTCCACACTTGCTGCTCAAAGCCTTTTACGTCTCAATAATTTCAATCTATTCTATGATTGGCATACTCTTCGGTCGGTGCCAACAATGACTTAGAATATATAATGACCTTTTGCCCCTAGACAGCACAGCCTATGTCTGCCGTTTCCTTTCAACACTTCTTTAAACATAGAATTTATAAACAGACAAACAGTTGACTTTCACATGCACGTCATGACACCAATATTCACTAGCCCCTAAATTACTCCTTTTCCAGATCTATCTGCGTGTAGCCTATTTTATCCACTTGATTTTGAAATTATTTCTTCTACGTTTCTTAAGCGAGAACTACCAGGCTTTCAGGCGCTATACGCCTCACCTTACCACTTCATCATATATCTTTGACGTTCCTCCGTCATACACTAAAATGACCCCCTGTTACTTATCACTATTACAATCCCCTTTTTTCCTCACACTTTTGCCAGTCTCTTAGTCTACTCAATATTCGTTTTTCAGCTGTAGGCCCTCTGTATCCTCTCCCCTCCCATAATCAGGCCACTGTTGCCTTCAGTCCACTCGGCGCCTGTGGACACCAGGAGGGAATTCGTCAATGAGGGACCCGTCCCACCTGTATCTTCTTTACTTGCAAGATTGACTATTTCGGCCGTACTCCACAAGACACTTTGCGTCCTTCCAGCTAAAGGCTGTAGGGTATCGTATTATCTGAGAGTCTCGAGTCTACTAAATCGACAGACCTCTTATTTCAACCATCCGTCCCGCTACCACTTGAACCCGATAAGGGGTTCTATAAGTCTTTAAGACGAGGTGGCGCTCTTATGGGAAGGATGGGGATGCAGAAATTACTCAAACACCAATAATAAGGTTGACTCAAGAAGTTGGCAAGGTGTTGGCTGTTTTATTAACAATTGTCTAAAACAAGGAGTACAATGGACGTCAGTGGACGTCTCACAGCGAGATCTCAACGATTTACATAAAAAGCATCTTTTTATACTAAACATTCATCATCATTGACGTCATACTATGTGGTAAACTGTAAAAACCTATGTGGGGTTGTGATAGGGTAACAAGGAACATCTACATATACTTTCTATGGGGGTTGAAGTTGTGATTGGGTCTCTACTGTCAGGTGGGAAACTAAGCCCTCCTCTAGTGCAAGTCATCTTCATCGTCACAAAATACACGACAATCTATTGGTTCACAAACTATAGGGCTCTTTGATATGAGGCCCTCTACCATTTGTTGGCATGCTTGTACCCTTCTGGAATATTCCACTCGCTAGCAGCTCACAAGCTGGCACGCCAGGTGCTGGTGGGCTGGTCTTGACCATGCCTTCCCACCCAATTAGCCTAACATCTATCATCACTCTTAATTTCTGTCATTCAATTAGCCTTTGAACATGGCCTTGTAGGCTTCACAACTCCTGGGAATATTAGGGAGTATGAGTATACTCGCATCTTCTTGCCTCAATGTCATCTGCTGGAGTATATTACCATTTAGGTAACATGGCTGGAGACCATGATTCGAGCTTAAATGTAATGTTAGCTGGTATTAAAAGGAATACAATTTGTCACTCATTGCCTCTCAGTTGCACCTTGGCAGGAGTTTGGCTCCTCTCTTGTATTAATTGTATCCTTTGAACAGACAACCAGTTCTCGGCTGCACTAGCCTTCTTGACACTGGGCCAGACAATACTCCTTGATTCTTTCTTGCTCGTCAGCTTTATTTTATTAACTGCAAAACACTTTCAGACTTTCAGTCCATGGGATCCCAGTTTGTAAAACACGATGTGGAACATCCATATTTCTTATGCTTTATATATACATTGGCGGCACTGCTTGCAATCTATTACTATAACTAGCTAGATTCTATGATCACTTTGTCTGCTTGCGTTGCTTGCTCTGTGCAATTGTAAAATGGCTTGCATTTTCTTCCGTGCTCTTCACACGTGTAATCTTCATTTTGCACATAACAGGTTACTCAATAGTTTTACTTCGTCATCAGGTTCTATTTGTTCACCTTACGTTCTTCACTGCTATCCCTTCTCAGCACATCATATTGTGTCATGTGATGTCATCAGCCTGCTCTTTCATTCATTTTCTCTGGTTCTTCAGGGATTTTCTCTAGGAGACTATCAGTTCTTCGTGGATATATAAAGAATGGCTTCCTCAATGGGTACTTTACTTCGAAGGCTGCTTGTGTTATTGGCATCATTACAGGTGTCGCCTTTTTCATAATCTCTGGTTCCCAACATATAGGCAGGTTAGGGGTGGGTTTGGTAGAGACTTTTGGCTCATCCTCTACAAGATATTCTGAAGCCTGATAATATATGGGAAAAATTAATGGTGGGTAACAACGCAAACCTAATAATTCATCTCATAAAATGTTGGCACTTCATCTCCAAATTGCTCGATGAACTGTAAATACCTTCTTTCTCTTTCACTGTATATTGTGTTTTCTTTCTTTCATCATTGTTTTTGTTTTTAACAATAATATAAAAAGTCTATTGACTATATTATACTGACAGTAAAAAAATGAAATTATATCACATTTATTTAAACCTAAGATTATTAGACAGATGAATATGAAATGATATCGAAATTAACTTAAGTGTGTTATTTAAAAATATTATTTGATTTTATGAATATGCTTGTTATATTTAACTTTTGACGTTCATGTATTAAGTTTCTTTTGTAACTAATTCACATCAATAATGATAGAACAATTAAGGAATTATGGGGTTGCAGGCAGCTAAGAGCTTTCCCTGCCAACATTGTGGTTGTGATGTTGCATTGTGAGCAAGATGCAGCATCTTAAGTCAACTTCTGTTGGGGGACACCAATGTTAACGCTATTAGGAGTTTTTCTAGGTCTATCGTGTGTGTGTGTGTGTGTGTGTGTGTGAGAGTAGGAGCTCTGTTGTGTGTGCACATGTACATCAGTCTGTCATGCTTGTTGTGTTTGTTGTGGGTGTGTGTGTGTTGGTGAGCATGCATGTCAATTTGCTGGGTATGTGTTTCTCTGTGTGTGTGCATGTCAGTCTGTCATGTTTGCCATCTTTTTCAGACTGTCATCCTACACTCATTGCCCAACTATCTTTATTGAGAGACGCTTCAACCCCAGGTCTGCTGAACAGAGTGCCATTGTAATGCAATGTCCTCTTATCTGTCAACAATTACTCTCATACTGGCTCTTACTCTACTGATCCCGCCCCTTCTTGCTCACATTTCCTCTCGCTCAGCCTCTCTCACAAGCGCCTCCTCTTGCCCACATCATCACTCACTCTCTCGCGCACAATTGCATTCCCTCTCGCATTTTCTCTTGCACCTTGGTACTGTCCCCTGGCTACCTGTTACCTATAAATGCAAAATACAGTTAATAAGTAATGAAAGGTTTGTGGATACTATATTGACAAATTTGGGTTACGTAGGTTCAATGCTGATTTTTATGCCTTGACATTTTTGTTATGACACTTCCTTAAGAGATTATTGACCAATCCACAACGTCTTGGTTCTGTGTTGTTTGTCAGAGCCAGTTAATAGTGTGGATTTGGAGGGATCTTGTATGTCCTACACCGTCTATCTCTGTCTCGTGCACTACCCTTGTACGGCCAATGGGAGCCCTGTCTCACCTGTATTCAGACAATCTCTGCAGTTCACATGTATGCCCTAGTCTGTATGGTCACTGAGAGCCCCAGCTGACCTGTATTCCAATACACTTCACGTTTATGCTCTACTCTTGCATGGCCAGCAGACGCTGTCTCTCACATGCATTCAGATAACCATTGCACTTCAGGTTTATGCTCTACTCTTGCATGGCCAGCAGACACTGTGTCTCACATGCATTCAGATAACCACTGCGCTTCACGTTTATGCTCTACTCTTGCATGGCCAGCAGCAGACGCTGTCTCTCACATGCATTCAGATAACCACTACACTTCACGTTTATGCTCTACTCTTGCATGGCCAGCAGACGCTGTGTCTCACATGCATTCAGATAACCACTGTGCTTCACGTTTATGCTCTACTCTTGGATGGCCTTCAGAAGCTGTGTCTCACATGCTTTCAGAGAATCACTGCGCTTCACGTTTGTGCTCTGCTCTTGGATTGCCAGCAGCAGACGCTGTGTCTCACATGTATTCAGATAATCACTGCGCTTCACGTTTATGCTCTACTCTTGGATGGCCTTCAGACGCTGTGTCTCACATGCTTTCAGATAACCACTGTGCTTCACGTTTATGCTCTACTCTTGGATGGCCTTCAGAAGCTGTGTCTCACCTGTATTCAGATAATCTCTGCAGTTCACATGTATGCCCTAGTCTGTATGGTCAGTGAGAGCCCCAGCTGACCTGTATTCCAATACACTTCACGTTTATGCTCTACTCTTGGATGGCCAGCAGCAGACGATGTCTCTCACATGCATTCAGATAACCACTGCACTTCAGGTTTATGCTCTACTCTTGCATGGCTAGCAGACGCTGTGTCTCACATGCATTCAGATAACCACTGCGCTTCAAGTTTATGCTCTACTCTTGCATGGCCAGCAGACGCTGTGTCGCACATGCATTCAGATAACCACTGTGCTTCACGTTTATGCTCTACTCTTGAATGGCCTTCAGGAGCTGTGTCTCACATGCTTTCAGAGAATCACTGCGCTTCCCATTCATGCTCTTCCCCTATCATCCTTATTAACCTTGGGTAATCCAGACGTGGAGCTCAGAAAAGCTCAGCTTTACCTCACTGATGAAACATATTTGGTATTGATGTTGGTACTCTTGTTCAGAGGAGAACTGCCTAGCAATTCAGTGCTGTACTGCCCAGGTGGATGGGACCCGACTGATATGAAAATGTATAATTCTTCTCTGTGAAAGGTACAGTGAGATACAATGTGTTTGTAGACCTTCCCGAGTGGGAACCCACAAATAGAATATTTATTTATTTTATTTGTTAAATGTATAAAGCGTGCAAACAGCCCTTAGGCATCGAGACTCTGTTACAAGTGAAGAACTTAGTTACACGAGGCATGGGTCAGACATTGTGGAATCATTGAAAACATCATACATATAGTGCAACCAGGCATAGAGAAATCATTATATACAGATAGACCATAGACAGTATTAGGTGAAGAGCAGTGTCTTGATAGCTTTGCGGAAAGCTAGATGGGATGTTTCAGCTCTTAGGGACAGTGGGAGGGTGTTCCATTGCAAGGCTGCTATGTAAGGGAAGCTAGCGCCGCCTGCTCTGACTCGTTTGATTTTGGGTACAGTGAGCATGTTGGCATACAGCGTTCTGGTTGGTCTGGAGGATGCAGCTCTGTGTATTCTTTGGGTAAGATAGAGGGGGGCAGTTTGATTGACACATTTGTGGGCTAGAGCCAAAGTTTTAAAGAGGACATGCTCTTTGATGGGTAGCCAGTGTGCCTGTTTCCTGGCAGCAGATATGTGGTCCCTGCTGGGGCTACCAATGGCTGTGCAGAGGGTGCTATTTTGGATTATTTGGAGTTTTTCCATATTTTTTACTGACACACCTGCAGCAAGGGCATTGCAGTAGTCGAGTCTGGACCCTGTTATAGCTCTGGCAATGGTGAGGCAGTTTTCCTTGAAGAAGAATGGTCTGGCTGCATTTAACAGCTTGGCCTGGTATGCTGCGGCAGACGCAATGGCGTTGACTTGCCCGGACATAGAGAGGTTTGAGTCTAGGTAAACTCAGAGGGTTTTTACTGTTTCGGAGACTGTGATTTTGATGTTATTGATCATAAAATGGAGGAATTGGTTGTTAAGCTTCTTTAGGGTTTCAGTAGAGCCAATCAGGGGAAGCTCAGTCTTGTCACTGTTGAGGCATAGCCCGTTCATGGCCATCCAGGCTTGAATGGTTATGTATATGTCGTTAAGGGCTCTGGACTCTGACTCATAGTCACCAGTTAGTGGGACTTGTGTATCGTCCGCATAGTTGGTTTAAGAGATACCTAGTGAGTCCAGGATGAGGAAAAGGGGTCTAGTGAATAAGTTGAACAGTGTGGGGGAGATACAGGAGCCTTGTGGGACTCCGCAAAGGATGGTGGTGGGGCAGGCAGAGGCTTTGTCGGCGAAGACTTGTATGGTCCTACCTTGCAAGAATGATGTGATCCAAGAGGGCGCTTTGGGTAAGAAGTGAGCTGTAGATGTCAGGTGGTGGCAGAAGACGTTGTGATCTACAAGGTCAAACGCCGCGGATAGGTCCAAGAGTAGGAGTAGGGCAGGTTTACCAGAGTCCTGAACTTCATCCATTTGGTTTTTCAAATAAAGTAGGGCCATTTCTGTACCGTGCCCAGAGCGAAACCCAGACTGACGAAGAGCCAGGAGGCTGTTGTCCTCTATGAATTGTTGCACTTGTATGTAGGTTGCTTTTTCAATTATTTTCAGCAGGAAAGGGACGGTGGTTATGGGCCTATAATTTTTGGATGATGAGCGGTCCAGAGTGGTTTTCTTTAGGAGAGGGTGAACCCAGGCTTCTTTGAGGCAGGGTTGAACCCGTCCGGTCATGAAAGAAGATTTGAAAGCCGTAAGAAAGGGAGTGAGAGTGCTGGCACATTCTTTGATGATGGCCGCCGGGCAGATGTCCCCTTTACAGTTTGAGGGTTGGATGGAGTTCATGATAGAAATGATATCATGCTCATTGACTTCTAAGAAGGAGAACGCAGTGGTTGGTCCGTTGGTTTGGGGCGGTTTATGAGGTACGGAGTGGGTCAGAGATTGTTGGGTGGTTTTCATTTTGATGTGGAGGCTGTCCAATTTGTTGAGCATGGCTGATTGGATCACTTCGCACCAGGCCTCATCTTTGGTGATGGTTTGAGGGGGAATGGTAGGTGTCTCTAGTTCCCTAAAAATAGAGAAGATTTCTTTAGTATCTGATTTGGCATTAGCAATTCTAGTATTGAATGAAGTCGCTTTGTCTCGGATGATAGCTTTCTTGTAATCTTTGGAAAGCTTTTGGAATTGAAGTTTGGCTGCGTCCGAGTGGTTAGATTGCCAGAGGGATAGTGCAATGTGTTTTTTTTTTTAGCAGAGTTCTAGCAGGTCAGAGGTAAACCAAGTGTTGGCATGGCTGAGAGGTTTGGCCTTGCGGGATGGGAGAGGGGCAATAGCATCCACAGTTAATTTAATAGTGGTGTTGTATGATTGAGTGAGTACCTCAGGGTCTTTGGAGAAGGGGGACCTGAAGGCAGGCCCTAATAGGTGAGGTAGTAGCCTGTCGGCAGTAAGCTGGCGCGAGCTTCTGGAGATGGCTGGTGGCAGAGGTAGCATCGGCCGGTGCACTTTCTTGGGGGTAATGATGTCAAAATGGATGATGTGGTGGTCCGACCAGGGAGTAGGAGAGTTGCTTGTAATAGTGAGTGGGCAATTGTGGTGAGGTAGCCAGTCTAAGGTACGACCTTGTGTGAGTTTGGTCAGTGATGGTGTTCTTGAACCCTAGCGTTGCAAGCGCGTTGTTCATAGATTTGGCGGCTGAGTCTTTGGGGTCATTGAGGCCAAGGTTGAGGTCTCCTAAAAGGATGGCTTTTGTAGATTTGTTTAGGTTGTCCGACAGGTGGTGAGTCAGGGCTGCATGGAAGTCAGCCATGGGGCCTGGGGGCGGTAGACGAGGTGAGGGCAATGGTGGAGTTGGGGAGAGGTTGAGTTTCGGTGAAGATAATCACTGTGTTTCTCGATAGTCTTATCAGTCTTATTGATGAGTAGGGTGTCCTTTGCTATGAGTGTCACACCCCCTCCTTTTGAGAAGGGGCAGTCCTGTCTGAATATGGTGTACCCTGGGGGCAGTGCCAGGGAAAGAGCTGTGCCGGAAGCTTCATGGAGCCAAGTTTCCGTGATCATGAGAAGGTCCAGGTTGTTAATGGTGATGAGGTTGTGTATGTCAAGGCGTGAGCTTGGAGTCAACGGGCATTGGCGAGAGCACAGCTGAGTGGGGGTTCTGTGCCGGGCTGTTATGGATCATCCTGGCAGTTGTAGGGGGGTCCTTGGTAGGTGCACCATTAGGTATGTTTACACCTTTGGGTGAGGTGGGGGTGCTGGTGGGTGTGATGAGGTGACGTTCAGAGGGCCCAGCATTGGGCAGTTAAAAACCCTTGGCTCCGCCACATCCCATACCTGCAAACTTATCAGAGCAGTCAAACTCTTCCTATCCTCCAACAACTGCATTACCCTTGCTAGAGCTCTGATCTTGTCCAAGCTGGACTATTGTAACACCATTACGTGGGCAGTAACAAATATACCACTAACAAGATTCAAATCTTGCAAAATAACGCTTGAAGAGCAGCACTTAGTCTCCCTAAGAAAGCCCACATTTCAGATATTAGAAGATCCGTTAATTGGCTCTCCACGATAGATAAGATCTTCCTTAAATCTGTATCCTTGATCCACAAATGTCTCCACCACTCTGCCCCCCTTTACTTGACAAAAAGATTTACTAGACAAGCCTCCTGCTGCCCTTCTAGAAAGATCAACTCAAACCTCCTTCTGGTGCCCAGATTCAAACACACTATGACTCGGGGAAGTAGCTTTCCCGTCAAAGCAGCACAACACTGGAATTCCCTACCGCCACCCTTAAGAGAAGACCTTCATTACACACAATTCAGATCCAACCTTATCCATTGGATCAAGGAACATGACAACTAATACACCTGCTTTTCTCACCTACTTCCCGATATGCCTAGCCACAATTTGTAAATCTGTATATCATACTTTCTGTAAATATGTCTTATTGTATCTGCTGTCAATGCTGCAGATGTTCCCAGTATTGCAACTTTGTAAATATGTTTTAGTCTGTTTGTTCACAATGCTGCAGGTGTGTCCAGCTCAGTAACCATATCTGGACTTCACCTTCCAATATGTAACACAAGCTATACATTCCTCTTGTTGCTCTTGCGCCCTGCTATCCTTGGGTTAGGTGCGCATTACAAATAATTAAAAAAATAAACAAACAAACACACAAACAAGCAACTATGTGATCAACAGCGGTGATGGGAGGTCTGGACAAAGGCATTTCAATAGGTACAGGTTTGGGCAATTCCACAACTTCTGTGGCAACAGTGTTGCTGATAGGTGCAGACAAATACATTTCAGTGGATGCAACATTAGGCAACCCTACAGCTTTAGGAGCTGCAGTGGTGCTTGCTGAGAAGTGCAGGCAAATACATTTCATTTGATGCAACATTAGGTAAGTACATTTCAGTTGATGCAACATTAGGCCAACTCAAAGTTTGGGAACAACAGTGGTGCTGAGGGGTACAGGCAAAGACATTTCAGTGGATGCAGCATTAGGAAAACACACAGCTTTAAGAGCAACAGTGGTGCTGATGGGTGCAGGCAGATACATTACAATGGGTGCAATATTGGGCAGTTCTAAGTCTTTGGATAATATTTCAGTGTTGGTAGGTATAAACGGGCTTAGTTCATTGGGAGCAATATTAAGCATATGTACAACTGGACTATCAGAATTGGGCGCAGGCACATCCATGCACTTTAGCTTTCCAGTAGGTATGTCCACAGCTTTGGTGCGGTCAGCTGTGTGGTCATAGGTCATAGGTGTGCAGGGGTAAAACCTTGTGCATAGCTATAGCCAGTGAACTGGTGTCAATCAGGATACTCCAATTGTGGATTGACGGCACATGCAAGTTATTTGGAGCAGCAGTGGTCATAACATTAGCGATGGCATCTGACTGACTGGTAGGCCGTGAGAAAGGTAGGCAGAGAGCCCCAAAGAAGGTCTGCAGGATCAGTGGGATAGGTGCATGGGTTTGAGCCAGGCGGCGGATGGTGAGCGGTTGTGACATTGCAGCTATGGGCTGAGGAGGCAGTCGTTTAAGATCTGCCTCTGATGCAGTGTTGAAACGAGCACGTTGCACCTCTGGGAGGCGGGATGAACGTGACGGGGAGCCTAGGCTGTGTAACGCTCCAGGAGGCGGTTTGTGAAACCTACACCCTAGATACAGATTGCAAAAGCATGTGTGAGGGGCTTTGGAGGTGGGTTGCACTCTGTGAGTGCGGGCGCGCAGGTGCGCAAGCTTGGTGATCTGTGATAGGCACATAGAGGGTAAGAACATGGCGAGATGGCCATAATGGTGGGCCTTGGAGGGGTGCTGGTGTGAAAGGGGGCAGGGGCGAACCAAGGACTCGCAGGGTAAGGGTGAGTCTTACCTGCAGATGAGCTCTGTGGCGTCACCGGCGAGCAGCGAAGAGCTGCAGAGAGCGCTGATGGCCTTTTCAGCAGGCCATTGCTGCACGGCTTTGCCTGCCGGCTAGCTCCTTCCCCATATATAGTAGGAGGGGTGGTGCAGTGGCTATCTGAATAGGTTATTTGATCATGTTTGTCCTTTGTAGAGGTGTTTCTAGACCTTTGTATATCTGTTTAGGGACATGGGGTTTCACCATAAATTGCCCTGGGTAATCCAGGCGTGGACCCCTGTTCACTGTGCTTAGAGAGGCACAACTTCACCTCACTGGTGGTGAGGCCCAGCTAGGCTGAAACACAAGTCTGAGGTTGCTGTTGGTACTCTTGGTCTGAGAATTGTCTAGAATGTCGGTGCTGGTCTGTGCAGGTGGGTGGGACCAGACTGATGTGCAAAAAGATATTTCCCTTCTGTGAAAGGTACAGTGAGCTCAAACGTAGACACTCCTGAATTTGGAACCTACTCATGGAACAAGTTATTTGGCTGTGTATGTTCTTGGTAGAGGGGCTCCCAGACCTTTGTATATCTACCCATGTTTGGGCAGTGGGAGCCTTTGACCACCTATGTTCAGAACACCACTGCACTTCATATTTATGCTGTAACTCTGCATGGTCTGTGAGAGCCCTAGTATTGAGATAACCACTGCACGTCACTTTTATGGACTACCCCATATGGCCACAGAGAGCCCTAGCTCACCTGTATTCAGATATCCACTGCATCTCTCACTTATGCTCTACCCCTGCATGGCCAGAAGCATCTCTGTCTCACATGCATTCAGATAACAACTGAACTTCCCATTTATTCTCTACCCCTGCATGGTCAATGGGAGCCTTTGCTCACCTGTAGTCAGATAACCACTGCATTTCACATGTATGTTCTACCCTGTATGGCCAGCAGGAGCACTATCTAATCTGTATTCAGATAATCACTGCACTTAACATGTATGCTCTACCCCTGTATGGTGAGTTGACCCCTTACTGACCTGTATTCAGATAACCACTGGATTTCACATGTATGCTATATGCCTGAACGAGTAGTGCGAGGCCTAGTTCACCTTTATTCAGAAGAGCACTGCACTTCACATTTATGCTCTGGCTCTGTATGGTCAGAGGGTGCCCTATTTTATTTATTTATTTATTTATTTATTTATTTATTTATTTATTGCATTTGTTATACACCCAAACCCAGAGGTGTCACGGCGTAGGTTACAGAAGGCTTGAATCTCTGGTTACAATGCGAAATAAAGTACATTTCATACAGATTAGTTAAGAATGCATTTGAGACCACGGAAAGGTTACAGTAGGCTTGAATCTCTGGTTACAGTGAGAAAATAATGACAGTTCATACTAATTTGCTGACGTGGAAGTAAGACCCTGAGTATGGTTACAGTAGGGTTGAGTCGAAGTAGTAAATGAGGGTGAATCTTTCATGGCCTGGGTTGTGTGGATAGGCAAGCAAGAGGACCAGTTAAAGTTTTAGAATTTGTTGAACAGCCAAGTTTTTAACGTTTTGTTGAAGCGCTGGTGGGATGGCTCATTTCTGGTGTGAGAGGGGAGAGAGTTTCAGAATTTAGGAGCTAGAACTGGAAAGCTACTTCCCCCTGCCCTCGTGTTTTTGAAACGTGGGACAAAGAGTTGAGTACTATTGTTGGATCTGTGTATTCTCGTGACCTTGTTTGCGGTGATAGCATTGATTTGATTTGATTTGGATTTGTAAGGCGCAGAGGCGGCATTGTTGAGGTAGGTGGGAGCCTTCTTGGAGATACATTTGTGGGTGACACATAAAGCTTTAAAGATAGTTCTGGCTTTAATAGGAAGCCAATGAGCTTCTCTCCTCGTATTAGATATGTGGTCGGATTTTTTTAAGCCAAGGGCTGCTCACAGAGCTTTATTTTGCAACAGCTGGAGTTTAGCATTCGAAGAGCCTAGTAGTAGAACTGTACGATAGTCTAATTTGGACAAAATAAGAGCACTGGCAAGAGTTATACAATTTTGCGGGGTCAAGAATTGACGGCTTAAGGCAATATACGTTTGGAAGTATAAGAAGTGGCTGATGAGAGAGCGTTGACATGTTTAGTCATTGTTAGATTAGCATCTAGGTGGACACCCAATGTTTTGACCTGCTTAAGGACTGGGATGGGTGTTCCAGGTAATAGATGCATAACCAGAGTGGAGAGATTTCATTTTAGCAGGGGAGCCTACGATGAGGATCTCCGTCTTTTCATCATTGAGGCACAAGCTGTTTGTGGCCATCCAATTTTGGATTATGACGTAAATCTTGTTTATTGTAATAGTGTCTTGCTCATGGTTGCTGGTGATGGGGATAAGGATCTGGGTGTCATCCGCAAAGTTTGTGTAGAGGACACCTATAGCGTCAAGGGCTGCGAATAACAGCTTGGTGGAAGCGTTATAGAGGGTGGGTGAAAGGCATGAATCTTGCGATACTCGTATAGGGACTGATATGGTATCTGCGGCTTCCATTCCAATGGTTACTCTTGAGGTGTGTTCCGCAAGAAAGGATTTAACCCTGAGGGTAGCTTCATGCGAGAATCAGAAGTTTTCTAACAAAGTGATGCGTAATTTGTCATAGTCCACTAGATCGATTGCGGCTGACAAGTCTAATAGGATTAGGATACAGAGGTTGCCAGAGTCTCTGGATTTTGAGGTGTAATAATGTCGTTTCAGTACTGTGATAAGCCTGGAAGCCAGATTGTCTGGCTCCAATGAGTTGGTTTTGTTCAAGATGATTTTGTATGTGAGAGTAGGCTATTTTATCTATTATTTTTGGCAAGAAAGGCACCGTGGTTATGGGGCGGTAGTTTGTAAGTACCGTAGGGTCCGACAAAGGTTTTTTAATGAGTGGGGTGACCCATTCTTCTTTAATACTAGCAGGGACGATGTTGGTGCTGAAAGAGGCATTAACAAATTTGGTAATGATGGGAGTTCGCAAAGTTTAACTAGGTGGGCAGGGAACAAACTCCTTTGCAGTTAGATGGTTTAAAGGTGGAAATAGTATCCAAAACCTGGTCTTGGCCGACCAAAGAGAATTTGAATTGCGTTGCTGATTTTTCATAGTCTCTATCCACAATTGGGAGAGGTGCGCTTTTGCAGGCTAAAAGCTTTCGTTTGCCTAAGATTGTTTCTTGGAGCATGCTTACTTTTGAAGCAAGCGCACTCTCTAGGATAGTACACCAAGCTTTACTAGTGTTGACAGAATTAGTCAATGGGATGGGGTTTTCCAATTCTCTAAGTATCGTAAAGAGTTCTTTGGAGTTTGATGTAGCATTGTTTATCCAGGAGTTCAGGGCATTGCCTTTATGAGCTATGATGGCAGATTTATAGAGTTTGTTAGCTTCCTGAAAGGACTTGGCTGAGTCAGCCGAGAGGGACTGTTTGTGGATATGTTCCAAAGATCTCTTGTTGCGCCGTAGTGCCACCAGTTCCTCGTTGAACCAGAGGTTAGAGCGATTGGCCGAGCGTGGTGTTTTTGTTATAAGTGGGGCTAAAGTGTCAATGGTAGTTTTGAGACAATTGTGATGAATAGCAGCAAGCCAGCTGCTGTTGGTATTGGTGGAGGTGTGTGTTGAGAGGGTCTCCAGCGGGTGAGGCTATCATCTGTGAGATTACAGGTATTTCTTATTTCAATAGGATCATGTATGGTAGGCATAGGGATGAGTTTATTTTGTGTCATTAGTTTGAAGCAGATAAGATAGTGGTCGGTCAAGTTAATTGCTGTGATGGAATCAATTGATAGGCAGATGTTTAGTATTAGTATCTGTTAGGCAGAATTACATTCAGTACCCATTGGGAACACTACACGCAATTAAGACTACAGGTGTAAGCACAATCTCACCTTTGGGACAAGCCTGTACTACACAGTTATGTGGTAGCAGTTGGTGAGCAGCCAGACCTATCTCAAGAGTGATGTGAGCAGTACAAGATGTTACACAAAGGACTTGCAATCACAGTAGTTCAAACAAACACTTACTCAAGGTTTCTTGGTAAAAACAGTTATACATTTATTTACACATTTGGTTAGAAAACATTCCACTAGTAATAAGCAGCTCAATATCACACTATAATACACTATAGTACACAACCAATACGTTTCTGAACAGGTTAGGCTTCCCTGAAGTGGGAGCAAAATGGCACTTCAGTAACTTTTAAAAGGGGAAGAAAGACAAAGGTTAAAATAATCAAATCACAATTACTTTCATAGGCAGGGCATAGATTCAGTTCACCACAAGAGGCAATTCAATTCAATAGGCCTGGGCCAAAGTCAATGGTTCAGTGTCTTGGATAGGATAGCACAGTTCTGGCAGTAAACTGTTAAGTCTTTGCCAATGTTCTTAGAAGTAGTTTCACAAACTTTCACTGAGGCAGAAATCATTTCGACACCGTGTTTGCACAGTACCTTATGGATGAAGAAAAGCTGTAGCTGAGGCAGTTGTTCCTGGCAGTTCCTGCAGATATCGCTGTTCCTGAGCTTCAGTACTGGGGACAAGAAGGAGGACGTCGGGAGGTTCCTGCACTGCCCTGGGAAGAGTAGAAGTCGATGGAGTTTATGGAGTTTCAGGCAATTCGGACCCGCAGCAAGGCTTCTCCGGGCATACCAACTGTCAAGGAGTTGCAGCAGTCGTCTTCCTTCAGCTCGTCTTTGGTTCTTTCGTTCCAGAGGTCGACTCTGCCTTCCAAGTCCCAGAGACCTGCTTTTAAACTGTTTTCTCCCATTCATTCCAGCCTAGCTGTCACTCACCCAGCAGGGTGGCCTGTCCTTGCCCGACAGTCAGCCAGCCAATCACGCCAGAGTCCATTCATTCCGAGGAGACTAAGCACAGGGAGTTTCGGGCACCTCCCTCACATCCTGTCCACCCCAGACATTCAGGTGCCAGAGGAGGGCTTCAGCACTGAAACCCACCAAAGGGCATTGAACAAAGGGACCAAACCTGGTTTGGCGTGCAGAGTTAAACACAAGAAGGACCTTTCCTAAAAGAAACAGCAAAAAAAGATGACCAGAGTCTATTTTTACAGAGGGGTCATGCGCACCATATTGAAAAACATGGCTGACCCGATTTTTAGCTACCGGTGTTCGCGGTTGGGAAATATCATGGTAGTTTGTTCTAAAACCACTGCCAGCAGACATTTCAAGATGAAAGGGTAACATTTGAATGTTACATGAGTGTTTTGACACAGGGGATGCTATTCAACCCCTCCAGCACTCTATAGGAAGATAGATGGTCTATGAATTTAAAAGGACTAGCAAAGTCAATTTAACTTCACATGCTCTGGGAGATGGTAGTCAGTCCCAGAGAAGGTATTTAAACCTTGGGGAGTCCGGAAGACACACCTGTGCCACTGCACTGAAGGTGCTGTGTGACACACGAGAAAAAGATGATGCCTATGGAGTTGCTAAAAACTCCATATCCAAAGAACACAAAAGTAAAACAAACATCAAAATACATGAAAGAGTGGGAAAAAAAAGGCTCAAACTCTTTCCAGGTAAAAATTAAAATCGTAGCAATCCAGCAAAGTTGCTAGGGGTCTCAAAAGGTAAGGGAAATTAGCACATTCTTGAGAATTCTCCCTAACACTCATCCCCACCAGACTAAGGGACAGGAGGATTTAATCCACTCCTGGATGAATCTCCTTACTCCAGTCGGTCAAACACCCTGGAGAGACCATCAGCATGTCTGTGGTGACACCCAGACCTGTGTTCAATGGTAAAATCAAACCATTGCAGGCTGATTGATCATCTTAGTAGCTTAGGGTTTTCTCCTTTCATTTGCATCAACTATCTCAAGGGTTGGTGGTCAGTCTGAATCACAAAAGTAGATCCATTATAGTATGGTCTAAACATTTTCAGTGACCACACAATAGCAAAACATTCTCTTTCAATGGTTGGCCACCTTTTTCCAGGTTCATTCAGCTTCCTGCTGATGAAGCAAATGGGGTGCTCCCTACCTTTCACTTCGAGCTGACTCAGAACTGCACCCATACCTGTATTGGAAGCTTATGCTTGTTCAATTAAGGCCTGGTTGTAGTCAGGAGCTCTTAAGACTGGAGCTTGACAAAGGGCTTTCTTAAATCCTCCAAATGCTTGAGTGCACTCCTCATTCCAGATGACATTTTTAGGAAATTTGGGTGAGGAGATCACATTCAAGGGAGAAGCCTTGGTCCCATAGTTCTCTATGAAGTTCCTATAGTAAACAGTGAGACCTAGGAAGGCTCTCACTTGGATTTGAGTAGTAGGGGTGGCCCAGTTTTGTACAGCTTGTACCTTGCTAGGCAATATCCTGATTTCACCTCCTCCTACCTCATGTCCAAGGTAGACCACTTTACTCTGACTAATTTGACACTTACTCGCCTTTATGGTCAGATGGGCCTGCTAAATAGCCTGCAAAACATATCTTAAGTGGTCAGCATGTTCTTTCCAGGTAGGGCTGAACACTGCAATATCATCCACGTATGCCATGCAGAAGTCCTCCATCCCATTCAGAACCTGGTTAACCATCCTTTGGAATGTTGCAGGTGCATTCCTTAGTCCACAATGCATTACATTGAACTGGTAGAGGCATGCTGGGGTTGAGAATGCAGCTTTCTCCTTGTCATGGTCTGTCAGAGCTATTTGCCAATAGTCCGAAGTGAGATCAAATGTACTGAGGTACTTGGCTGAACCAAGTTTGTCCACCAGTTCATCTGTCCTTGGTAAAGTATGGGCATCAGTCTTTGTGACTGCATTAAGAGCTCTATAGTCCACACAGAATCTCAACTCCTTGGATCCTGCCTTTGGTACTAGTACAACTGGACTAGACCATGGACTTGTAGATGGCTCTAATACCCCGAGATCAAGCATCTTGTTGACCTCCTCCTTTAGATGGGTTCTTACATGATCTGACATCCTGTAACCTCTGCTTTTCACAGGTAAACAGCCACCAGTGAGAATATCATGCTGCCCCCAAGGTGATGATGATAGTGAAAACTGGGAGGCAAACTGATTTCACAGAAACTTTCACTCCTCCTGTTGTTCCAGTGTCAGATTAGAAGAGAGATTGACTCCTTGTATCTTCTCATCTAAAGGCTGTCCTCTGAGTAGGTCAGGGAAAGGTTCACTCTCTTCCTCCTCTTGAGCTGAAGCTAGAAGCAAAGCTCCTACTTCTGGTCTTGAGACATAAGCTTTTAGACAGTTGGTGTGAAAGACTCTGGGAGCCTCCTTAGGGTTGCCTAAGTCCACCAGATAGTTGACCTCTCCAAGTTTGCCCATAACCTTGAAGGGTCCTATTCTCTTGTCCTGTAAGGCCCTCTGCCTTTTAGGAACCATGAATAGAACTTGCTGGTCTTGAGTAAAGTCAACCATCTTGGCCTTCTGGTCATGCCAATGCTTCACCAGAGCCTGACCAGCTTTCAAGTTATCTGAAGCTTCTGCCATCATGTATGACATTCTCTTCCGGAGACCTATCACATAGTTAGTGACTCTCACTGGCTTGGGGGAAGGAGCACTCTCCAACCCCTACTTAATTATGGCCAAGGGACCTCTAACTGGATGGTCATAGAGAAGCTCAAAGGGACTAAATCCAACTCCCTCCTGAGGGACTTCTCTATAAGCGAATAGAAGGCATGGCAGTAGAAGATACCACTTTCTTCTAAGGGGTTCTTCTAAAGCACCTATCATGTTCTTCATTGTACGCTTAAACCTCTCTACCAATCCATTTGTCTGTGGATGGTAGGCAGTTGAGGCAGTTGAGAACTTGCAAGTCACTCCACAGTTTTTCCACATGGCCTGCATGTAGTGGGACATAACATTCAATCCCCTCTCAGAGATGACTTCCTTAGGAAAACCTACCCTGGTAAAAATACCAAGTAGGGCTTAGCAACAGCCTATGCTGTAACGGTCCTCATAGGTATTGCTTCAGGATACCAAGTAGAATGGTCTACTACAACCATGATAAACCTGTTGGCTGAAGAAGTTGGAGGGTCTAAGGGACCAACAATGTCGATTTCTACCCTCTCAAAACGGATTCCCACCACTGGGAGAGGCACCAAGGGTGCCACATTCTTGGCTCCACTCTTGCCAGATGTCTGACAAGTGTGACAGCTCGCACAGAATTTATCTATATGAGACCCCAACGTAGGCCAGTAGAAATACAGAGAAAGCCTTTCTTTAGTCTTCTTGAAACTCAAGTGACCAGCCAATGGAATCTCATGGGCTAACTGTAGGAATTGTTGTCTGCTTTCCAGAGGCACTACACAAGTCTGGAATAGACCTCAGTAGCTTCACTGTAGAAGAGGCCATCCACACAGTATAACCTATGCTTCCCTGGCTCTTGCACTTCCAGCTGGGAAGGTACCTGTTGGCGAAGACCTTCAAGAGTAGGACACTCACTTTGACCTCTGCTGAAGTCTGCCCTGCAGCGTCCACCTTCTGCCAGTAAAGACTGCAGCTCAGGATGGTCTGCAGGATCAAGATCTCCAACAGGAGCAATGTCCTCTTCCAGCTCTGATTCCTCAGAAGCTGATTCAACCACACTAGGTTGTTCCTCACACTATGTTTCTGTTGGTGGAGGAGTCACAGGTGTGACTTTGGACAGTCCTCTCGGGATGTCCTTGGTGGTAGCACAGGAGTGCTGGCTGGCTTCTTCCTTGAGGATTTAGGTTTCCCTTTTACCTCTTTCTTCTTAGAAATTGCAGTCATAAGTCCTGTGGACTTGGGGTTATAGTTTCATCTATAAATTCCCCTGGAGAGCCCCTTAAGGTACTCTCCCTGGCAATCCTTGTCTGCTTCTGTTTCCGTTTGCTAGGAGGGCCAGGGATGCTTGTTACAACTACAAGTTTTTAAGTCATTCCCCAACAGGACTCTACCAGGTACTTCACTCTGCACACTAACAGGTATCTTGACAGTCCTGTCATTACACTGGATGAGAGCTGGTAACTGTGGAAGCATTTGGACAGGGCCTCCAGCAAGCTTAGTGAGTTATTTCGGTGCCTTAGCAGCATCCTCTACCTTGAGAAAACATTCATCCACTACAGTAATGCTCGCCCCAATGTCTCTGATGGCAGGGGTCTCCTGACCATTCACAAGAACACTGTCTTTGTAAAACTCTTTAGTATTGTCTGGAATGGAATTGTATACATCTAAGTTCTGTTGTTCCCACAGACCCAGGGACACTAATGAAACACTGGCTGAGACTTTCATGGGTTCCTCAGCCACTAGGTAAAAGATTCCACTTGCCATTTGAACTTCTTCCTCTTGGGAGAAGGCTAAGGAGACAGCGTGGAACCCTGAAGGTTTAGCCTTGCATCTGGGATCCCCTTTGGCATGGTCAGTTGCCCCACATGCATAACATTTTGCAAATGTCTTTATGAATGGGGGTTTGGCCTGACTCACCTCTGGTTTAGCACCAGGGGTTACACTAGCCTGATTTGGTTTCCTGTGTGGCTTACCCTTGTTATGTTTGTGGCCCTCTTTTGGATTTGAGGTATTAGAATTCTCTTTGTTATCTTTATTGTGCTGCTTTTCCTCACCCTTCTTCTGAGTTGCCCTGTTGGCAACCCACAAGTCAGCAGCCTTTGGCAGCTTATTTGGATCCATTTCCTTAGAGTCAGCCAAGTGCTGTCTCAGCTCAGGAAAGCAGGCATCATAAATATATTCCAACATAAACAGATTTCTCATACCTTCATCTAAGTTTTTCAAACATTCACTCACCCCACTAGCACAAGGGGTACCATCATGCTTTTTGAGAGTTCTAAACCTCTTAAGATACTGGGAAGGAGTGTTCCCAAACCTAGCTATCAAAACTAGTTTCACACTTCCATACTCCAATCTGTCTACTTCTCCCATCTCCATTACAACATCAGATGCAACTAGGGGTAGCCTAGAAAAAAGCCAAGGAATCAGCTGATTCCCTGTAATATTCTGAATCCCATGGTTATATTCAAAAGTTTCCAGCCAATTCAAAATATCAAGCTTATCCTCAAACATACTTATTGCATCTTTGGTCAAACGAGGCCTCTTAGGACTGGAAGACCTAGAAGACACTGGGAGAGAACCATTCTCAAGAGAAAATTGCTTGATTTCAAGAGCATGTTGTAATTCCATTTCCCTTAGTTTAAGTTCTTGATGTTTACTTTCAGTTTGTGCTTGGATTCTTTTAAATTCTAACTCAAGTCTCATCTTCTCAAGAGAGACAAACTCTGGACTCATCATGGGATCTAGAAGGGCCCCTGTGGCAAAAGATGGAGGCCTAAGAGCAGGTAGAGGTAAAGTGGGGCCTACACCTTGAGACTGATCTGCCTCATGTAATCATCAATAACATTTGAGTTTGACTCTGAAACATTATCATCCTCATCATCATTTTCCACATTTTCATCAGAAGTAGATACAGCAGACCTATTTCTTTGACTTTGACATTCCAACAACTTTTCGATCAATTAATTTGTTTTGCCTCTAACAGTGAGGTTACTAGCTTTACACATTTCTTTCAGCTGATCAACTGTTAAAATGACTAGGGTCACCTGTCTGTAGCTATCCATATCAGACATGATAAAACAATTGCTTTTCTAGTAGTGCTTAGCCTTGTGAGGGTTATTTGAACAAAGGTAAGAGCAGCACTCTCAATGTAACAACTATACTTTATCCTCACTACTGTACATCAGTGTTAGGCAGAATTACATGCAGTACCCTTTGGGAACACTACACATAATTAAGACTACACGTGTAAGCACAATCTCACCTTTGGCATAAGCCTGTACTACACAGTTATGTGGTAGCAGTGGCGGAGCTGCCAGACTTATCTCAAGAGTAATGTGAGCAGTTATAGATGTTACACAAAGGACTTGCAATCACAGTAGTTCAAACAAACACTATTCTATGTTTCTTGGTAAAAGAATATACATTTATTTACACCGTCAGTTGGAAAACATTCCACTAGTAAGAAGCAGCTCAATATCACAATCTCATACACTACAGTACACAACCAATACGTTTCTGAACAAGTTAGGCTCCCCTGAAGTGGGAGCAAAATGGCACTTCAGTAACTTTCAAAAAGGGGGTAGAAAGACAAAGCTTAAAAGATATAAAGCACAATTACCTTAATTGCAGGGAAAATAGTTTCAGTTCACTACAACAGGCAATTCAATTCAATAGGCCTGGGCCAAAGTCAATGGTTCCGAGTCTTGGGTAGGATATTGCATTTCTGGTAGTAAACGGTTAAGTCTTTGCCAATGTTCGAGGAAGTAGTTTGCCAGAACAAGAGTTATATGTCGGATTAGGAGCGTACAAGACTCCAAAGTTGGGAAAGTTTCACAAACTCGGATTTCCACACCGCATTTGCACAGTACCTTATTGATGAAGAAAAGCTGCAGCTGAGGCAGTTGTTCCTGGCAGTTCCTGTAGATCTTGCTGTTCCTGAGCTTCCGTCATGGGGACAAGAAGGAAGACATTGGGAGGTTGCTGCACTGCCAAGGGAAGAGGCGACAAACTTGGCTATGTGTCGGTTTTAAGGTGTGAGTGCCTTAAAGTCCACAAACTGGTATCCTTCTAACTGGCTATCCGGTTTTCAACAGCACTCTGATGAAAATTCGACCAATAGGGAGACGGTGTCCAGGTGGCTTACGAGTTGGTTGTTCCCACCAGCTCAAGGGAAGACGTCATCCTTGAAGGAGCTTCTCTGTCGATGGAGTTTCAGGCAATTCAGACCTGCAGCAGGGCTTCACCAGGCTAACCAACAGTCCAGGAGTTGCAGCAGTCGTCTTCCTTCAGCTCGTCTTCGGTTCTTTCGTTCCAGTGCTCGTCTCTGCCTTCCAAGTCCCAGAGACCTGCTTTTAAACGGTTTTCTCCCATTCATTCCAGCCTAGCTGTCACTCACCCAGCAGGGTGGCTGTCCTTGCCGGACACTCAGCCAGCCAATCATGCCAGAGTGCATTCAAGTCTCCTGGGAGACTAAGCACAGGGAGTTTCAGGCACCTCCCTCACATCCTGTCCACCCAGACACTCAGGCACCAGAGGAGGGCTTCAGCACTGAAGCCCGCCAAAGGGCATCGAACAAAGGGACCAAACCTGGTTTGGCGCGCAGAGTTAAACACAAGAAGGACCTTTCCTAAAAGAAATGGCGAAAAAAGATGACCAGAGTTTGTTTTTACAGAGGGGTCATGGGCGCCATATTGAAAAACATGGCTGACCCGATTTTTAGATACCGGTGTTCGCGGTCAGGAAAAATCATGGTAGTTTGTTCTAAAACCACTGCCACCAGCCATTTCAAGAGGAAAGGGTAACATTTGAGTGTTACATGAGCGTTTAGACACAGGGGATTCTAGGCAACCCCTCCAGCACTCTAGAGGAAGATAGTGTGTGCTGGGTCTATGAATTTTAAAGGACTAGCAAAGTCAATTTAACTTCACATGCTCTGGGAGACGGTAGTCAGTCCCAGAGAAGTTATTTAAACCTTGGAGAGTCTGAAAGACACCCCTGTGCCACTTCTCTGAATGTGCTGTGTGACACACTTGAAAAAGATGATTCCTATGGAGTTGCTAAAACTCCATATCCAAAGAACACAAAAGTAAAACACACGTCAAAATACATGAAAGAGTGTAAAAAAAAGGCTCACACTCATTCCAGGTAAAAATTAAAATCCTAGAAATCCAGCAAAGTTGCTGGGGGTCTCAAAAGGTAAAAGAAATTAGCACATTCTTGAGAATTCTCCGTAAAAGTGGGCCTTTAGCGGGGGCAGGCATTTGCCTGCCAGCTCCCGGATTGGCTGATTTTGTGTCGGGGCAAGCCAATCATTGCAGCTTGGTCCTGCTAACAGGAAGCACAATCTTATCTAATATCGTGGCATCCATTTTCAAAGGCTTTCCTTGCTGAGTGATGCAGGGCAGTTCGGAACCGCTAAATGTTGCACAATAGATCTAGGAATTCCGTCCGTGCATTCGATATGATGCGGTGCCTTGTGGATGAATTGTGGCAGCGATGGGTGGTTTTAACAGCACATCTGCTTAAAATGATGAGGTCTGCTCGCAAATAGCCTTGAGGGGCTTACCTTCTCTGAGGGAGCTCCAGATAGAAGAGGCCTGTGGCCCTGATGCCTCTTGAGACTTGTGGGGCCACGTCTTTCCTTGGTTCTTAGGGATCAGGAGTGAGGCTGGATACTGATGTTCACCTTTATTGCGAAAACCACTGCACTTCACATTCATGCTCTGGCTCTGTATGGTCAGAGGGACCCCTAGCTCACCTTTATTCAGAAAACCAATGCACTTCATATTTATGCTCTGGCTCTTTATGGTCAGAGGGATCCCTAGCTCACCTTTATTCAGAAAACCAATGCACTTCACATTTATCCTCTGGCTCTTTATGGTCAGAGGGATCCCTAGCTCACCTTTATTCAGAAAACCACTGCACTTCACATTTATGCTCTGGCTCTGTATGGTCACAGGGAGCCCTAGCTCACCTTTATCCAGAAGACCACTGCACTTCACATTTACACTCTGGCTCTGTATGGTCAGAGGGACCCCAGCTCACCTTTATTCAGAAAACCACTGCACTTCACATTTATGCTCTGGCTCTGTATGGTCACAGGGAGCCCTAGCTCACCTTTATCCAGAAGACCACTGCACTTCACATTTACACTCTGGCTCTGTATGGTCAGAGGGACCCCAGCTCACCTTTATTCAGAAAACCACTGCACTTCACATTTATGCTCTGGCTCTGTATGGTCACAGGGAGCCCTAGTTCATATGTGTTCAGATAACCATTGCACTTCAGTTCCTACTGATCATCCAGATTTATCAGGTGGATTCAGACAAGTAGCATGTTTCCTGGAAGAGTTACTAATCTACTCTTTATTTACCAGTATGTGGCACCATGAGTGCTAACTAGTCTTTACACTGAAACACAGATGTCAGTGGCACTCGAAATCCAGCACTTACTGGAGGTTCGGCTTTGTTATCACATACCACTCTTACTTCACAGTGAATGTTCTTTCACTTCTACCAAATATGAACTATGCTTACCATCCGCCATATACACTATGCTCCCAGATCTACCCCCTCTACAAGGTGCATATCAGCAAATCTAGATGGAGGATAGTTAAATGGTCAACAGGTGAAGATTTTTTTTTGTCTCCAGAAAACCATTCATGAGACTCCCCGCCAGCATCATCATTATCATTCATGATGACACTGAACTTTAGCATGAAACGCTGAGATCCTCAGCTTCATTTATTTATTTATTTTTATTTATTTATTTGCATTTGTTAAGCGCACTTGCAGCCCGTGGGCATCGAGGCGCTGTTACAGGATTATGTAAGAACTTTTGATTAAGGTTACAAATGTCTCTTAGTTACAGAAGGCATAGACAGTGTGCGATACAGAGAACAACAGGGTTACAGACAAAAGCATATAAACAGTGGTTAGGTATACAGCCTGCATGAGGAGAATATGTCTCTAGATAAAGAGTTTGATATTGATGGCTTTCCGGTAGGCTTGGTGAAAGTCTATCATGTTTAGGTGAAAGGGAAGTGCATTCCAGTGGCTGGCTGCCAGGTTGGGGAAGCTAGATCCTCCAGCGCGGGCTTTTCCAGTTTTGGGCGTGACGATCATGTTGGAATAGCACTTCCTGAGGGGTCTAGTGGTGGTGTGCTTTGTGATTCATTGAGCAAGGTATGGAGGAGCAAGCTCATGGAGATACTTGTGCGTGATGGCCAAGGTTTTGAACACAATCCTCTCTTTGACAGGGAGCCAATGGGCCTGCCTTCTAACTTCAGATATGTGATCTTTCCTGGAGGTTCCTGTGGCTGCCCTAAGGGTGTTATTTTGGACAGGTTTGGTTACATTTTTGCAAGATGTCCCTAGGAGGAGGGCATTGCAGTAATCAAGCCTTGAACCAATTATTGACCTGGCAATTGTGAGGCAGTTCTGGCGTGATAGGTAGGGTCTGGCTGCGTTAATGACTTTGGAGTAATAGACAGATGTGGACGCGATGGTGTTAACCTGCCTGTCCATGGTAAGGTTGGAGTCCAGGTAGACTCTGAGTTTCTTTACATTGTTGGAGACCTTGATGGGGATGTTATCAATAGTGAAGGATAGGTACTGTTCACCAAGGTTACCGAGTGGGGTGGGTGACCCTATGAGCAGAAGTTCTGTTTTTTCACTATTGAGGCAGAGCCAGTTGTCTGCCATCCACAATTGGATAGTGGAGTAAATGGTAGTGAGTGTTTTGGCGTCAGCCTCGTAGTCTCCAGTGAGTGGTATGAGCACCTGCGAGTCATCCGCATAATTGGTGTACGAGATGAGCAGGGAGTCAAGAATGCTGATCAAAGGCCTCGTGAAGAGGTTGTAGAGTGTGGGCACAATGCAGGAGCCCTGTGGCACACCACATTTAATGTGGCTAGGGATGGCAGAGGCTGAGTCGGAGAAGACTCTCATGGCCCTTTCTTGGAGAAAGGAGGTAATCCAATTGCAGGCTTTGGGGGAGAAGTTGGCCGCAGTTACTAGATGGTGGCACAGAGTGTTGTGATCCACTAGGTCAAAAGCAGCGGATAAGTCAAGGAGCAAAAGGAGCGCAGGGGTGCCTGTGTCTCTTAGATCATCCATTTGATTCTTATGGTCCAGGAGAGCCGTTTCTGTGCCATGTTGTGGGCGGAATCCAGATTGCCGCAGGCCGAGAAGCCGGTTGTCTTCCAAGAATTTTTGGACTTGCATGTAGGCTGCTTTGTCAAGGAATTTAAGTAGGAAGGGGACGGTGGTAATGGGCCAACGGTTCCCTGGGACCGATGGGTCTAGGGAAGGTTTTTTAGAAGCGGGCGGACCCAGGCTTCCTTGAGTCCAGTTGGAACGTGGCCAGTCTGGAAGGATGAGTTGATGAAGGTGGTTAGGAAAGGTGTTAGGATGTGGGCTGAGTCTTTGACGAGTTGGGCAGGACAAGCGTCCCCCTTGCAGTTAGGCAGTTTAATAGATTTGAGGAGGAAGATGACTTCCAGCTCAGTCATGTCCTTAAAGTCAAAGGGAGGGGAGGCCTCAGTTTTGGTGGTTGGGGGCGTTCTGCTGTGCAGGTTGGACATGTGGCCGTTGAGGGCATTTTGATGTCCACAAATTTTGTTTTGAAGCGGGTCAAGTTTGTCTAGCATGGCCGTTTGAATGCTGTTGCACCATCTTTCATCCTTGAGGAGTGGGGGCGAGAGGCGGGTTTCTCCAACTCTCTAAAGATGGTGAAGATTTCTTGGAACTTCATCTTGCTCTCTGACATACGGCCTGCAACCTTTGATGCTCCAAATATTTTGGACTACGAGTTTCATCAGCCCTAGACAGCATAATCAATTGTGTGGGATCATAGGAGCCATAGTCCAGAACATCTGAAAAGCTGCTGGTTGCAGACGGATTCCTTAGCACCCTTAGAATATTCAGTTGGTGGAATACCGGTATTTCAAGGAACCATTCCCCACCATTACAAGAAAAGGTGTTAGTGGTGGGACTTCCCATGTATCGCCTTATTAATTATGGGATCTGGGTTTACCTTGGCATTTCAAACAATATTACTAGGTCTATTGTTTTCAGAATATAGCAGTTCATAGGGTCTTAGCAAGCACCTGCAAGGTCCAACATCATGAGCTGCTGTACTGGTTCCTTGTGTGCCTTTTTTTAAGATTCATGTTGGGTGCTAGGCAGGTACATATTGGGTTTTAAATAACACTGACCTGTCTGGGAAGCAAGAGAGCACTGTACAGCAAGGGGATACAGTGATAGGATACAGAGCTATGGGTACTGTTAGCGGTAGATGGATAGAAGGAATACAATGGGTTACTGGCAGGGGAAACAGGTTAGCAGGTGAAGGGGGAGGGAGGTGTCCGGGGCAGGGAGTTTCCACAGATTATCAGTTTGTAAGATGTTCTCTTAAGAAATATATCTTCAGCCCTATTCTGAGTAGCAGGAGAGAGGGGACAGTCTGATGTCGGGTGGAGTGTTGGTCATTATTCCCTGGGTCTAGTTGGAGATGGATTGCTTATTGCTCTTTTCCTATTTGCACTTCCTTGTTTACAATAAGCAAAGATGCAAAGGATCATCATCCTGCTCATTAATGGGCATACATTCAGCTCCTTCGGTGAAAAGATTGATTTCCCACTGTCCATGCCCCAATCCATGCCCTAATCCACAATCCTAAATGATTTCTCATTCCTGGATTTCAGATCCTAATGAAAGGCCAGCAAAGATGTTCTGCATTGCCTTGCAATTTACAGAATGCTAGCTGTCTTTGCTACATTATCATTTCACACTTTCCCATCCTGAATCCCTTTGCCAAAATCACATTTTACAACTCTGAGAACACATTGTCGTGCTCAGCCACCCAAGTAACTAAACTCAAACAGAAACAAAAATGTTTCAAATAAGGTCATACCTTGAGTAGAGCATCATGCTAATGGAGTTATCCCGACAACCACTTTATGTATTCGTTCCAGTAACTTTTCTGTGGAATTAAAGAAAGGATAATGTGTAATTCATAATGTACAGGGAGAACATTCAGAATGCATAGATAGACTTTGTGTTTATTCCCACCAAGGCAATGCACCACTGAATCAGGTGTCATGGCACTGATGTTCCAAAGCCACAAGGCCTTTGTTTCTGTATGATTATGAGTGTTTTTTTTTTATAATGCGCTTAATACCCAGAGGTTTCCAAGCATGGACCCAGGGATCGAACCTGTCTTTCTCCATGTCGTCTTGCTTCCAAGGCGAGCACGCTGCCCCTGAGCTATCCTCCCGTAACAGCGACTCTCCATGATAAATCTTCATAAAACACATGGGCTCATGGGTCATGCGCTCCGGTGACAGAGCCTCTTCCCTTCCAATGCTGGTGGATGGAACCAAACACTTCTATTCAAGAACACATTTTGTGTTGGAGGATTGAGATATCATTTGTACCCACTCAGGGGCCATGATAGGTTCAGCACAGAAGAAACTCCAGGTGACCAGCAATGAGGATGAAACAGGCAATTTAAAGACCATGATAGACACCTCTCCAGGCTTTTGGTGGGTGCGTGATATTGTATGGTCATGCCCTGCTTGACCCTCCTGTCTTTCCAATGGCACTGGAGATTAAAGACAGTGGCATGTGCAACATGTTTAGCCCAATTATCACCTCAAGGAAAAAACGCAAAGAGATGTTGTTACTCAGCTCTGTGGTTTGAAATAGAGGCTTCATTATGCAATTTATTATCTTGTTTAATTTTATCGCAGAGAGAAAAAAGTTAAAATGATCATCAAACTACCGCTCAAAGAACCCCTATTGCTCCCTCCCCATTTTAGTCCCAGCCTCTTCCATGTGCCCAAATATCTAGTTCGTAATCCAACATATCCTCTTCTCCTGCTGCTCCCAGAATGATAAGTTGTATATATCATTGAAAGCAGTGACATCTTTATGCGAGGGCAAAAGGGGCACTTGCCCCGGGCCCCCACCTTGGAGGTGGCCCCACAACGCTGCCTGATTTAAAGAAGCCAGTTCCCATTGTTTACCAAACTTAAAAAGCACATGTGAGGATATTTTATGAGCGCTGCTGCGGCTCGAAATCTTTTGACTGTCTGTTGTTGAGAAGGACATTCTGCTTTGATCAATTCATCCTTTAATGATTTCTGTGTTCGCTGTGATATTCCTTGTTTGTGTGTTCACTGCGACATAACTCCTGTAGCATTCCCAGTTTTATGGGGGATTATATTGACCATTTACAATGGCCAAAGTTGAAATGCTTATTGATGCATTTGAGTGCTTTGATGGTTAAGAAACTAAGCACTCATTGCAGAGATCTGTGTTCATATGCAAATTGCAATACAAAATGTATGCATGGTGGACTCAACCTTTCTTATGTCTCAAGTTCACAAAACCTGCATGAATACGTACTTGGTTTTGTAGCACAGCATGTGCTATTATCAGCAACACACCTGCAACAAACAGTGGTTGCTATAAAAACTAACATAGCTTCAGTGTGGTGATGGTCTAGACATTGGTTTGTTCACATGGGGACTTGCAAAACTTAAGCAGTGACCTCCAATGATGAGCATAAATTAATAGTCTGAGAGGTGATTAGGTATCCAAATTCAAGACTGTGGAACCAAAGAGTAAATTCATGTATGCTGGCAGGACAGTGATCCTGGACAAATCATCTATTATCAGTGACATTACTGTGTTATTTTCTGTGAAAAGGTTTGACTTCTCACTTGTTGGTGGCATTATTTAGCCCATTGCTGGATTGAGTAGAAGGGGTTCTACACAGAGGAGAGTGGATCAGATATCACAGGCCTCCGGGAAACATACTTTAAGGTCTGCTCATTTATCTCAGAGGTTTTTCGGCACGTTTATAAAAACAATTTCACGTGCCTGTGTTGTGGAGATATTTGAAGCTTTAAAATACAAAAGAGAATGCCACAGGAAAGCGTTTAAGATAACATCAGTTGGTATGTTGATACTTATATGCTTTCATTAATGTTGGAGGCAATGATGGTAGAATCATTCCCATTTTTCATAATACGCTTCTATAACATTTTGTTTTTAAAAATTGTCATGGTAGGTTATGTGATGTTTCTACTTTCCAAGTCAGTTCTATAACATCGGATTATTTTTTGTTCATGATAAGTGTTAGAAAAGAAGGTGGTAATGTAGAGAAATTGTAAAGTGATCACAAATATGAGCTCCAGCTCTTAACCAATGTGTGATCCTGGGCACCTCATTTAATATTGTATTGCCTAACCTGTCAAAATTGTCAGTCCTTAAACCTTTCAAAATTGTCGCCCTTCAAAGTGATTTTGTTCTCAGGGTATGAGCTTCAAAAAAGTTGCACTCATCGTTTCACTGGCTATAGTGTTGCTTTCCTCTGTAATAATGGTGGGAATTAATATAATTCACACCACAGTCACTTGTTTCTGTTCTCTCTAATGGTAACATTACTTAAAAACCATGTGCCTCTTCAAATCTCAATTCGTCTGGGTACGGGCACCTTCCTGGTAGCTTAATCTTCATCCACTATCTATGCAATGATATGTGTAGCTTTCTCCTTGCTTTCCATTGGTCTCCTGTATCCATGCTTGAGCACTATTGCATTCTGGGAGGCAGCTAATCTGAGTCGTTTGACTATTCTAGATTATGTGCACCTTTTTCATATGATCTGTAACCTGCATGTATACTATGGTCGGAATACCCTTCTCGTTGCCAATATTGATGAAAAGTGCCCTGCCCCTAGGCTAGAACACAAGTATCCTCATCATGGACTTCAAATGTTTGACCTTGAAATGCTTCTGGTTTATCATTTTGATTAAAGCAGGAGGGTAAGGGGACTGGCAGGGAGTACCCCTGCCTATTTTGATTGCTGCGAAGCAACACATCAAGCTATGTTTTGTGTTCTTAACGAGGGGTGCGTGACCAGATATCCTGTAATCCTTTATTTCTTTGTTCAGTGGAGGTAGTCACAAAGCTGTCTGTGCCCCGGGCCCCCAAAGTGATTAAGATGGCCCTGATTGAAAGAATAACTCATGGCAGGTTACGTGGGCAAGCTTTTCTTGCTGTCTTTTTGAATGTGCAGCAACTCAAAACGTATATTAATTGAAATTCAAAGCGGTGGCCTTCGCCCCAACCCCTTACCTAGGGAATCAGCAGGGGCAGAGGACTTGACTCCATGATTGAGGGGTGGGCATAGATAAGTGAGGAATTATTGCAGCAGGCAGTGTGAGGATGTCCCGCCACATGAAGAGACCCTAAAAGTGGCACGTTTCTCGTGCTGACTGCTTCTATTACATAAACAAACTGCAGAGACAGCAGCTTGCAGAGGCTGCAATGTTAGACAAGCAGAAGGAGAGGCAGGCTGCCCACAACCAAGAACCAGTGCCGGAGGAACATTAACTAGTAATGAAGGGCAATGAGAGCTGGAGGGGGCACTTTAGCATTCCTTATTGATTTCTCTGTCGATATGTCCATTGACAGAGCCATGAGTAAATCTGTTTCCTCAACTAAGAGCGATCTGTCACAGAAGTTCGGCAGATCAGTGGCAGCTGCTGCCACAATGTTCTGGCATGAGTACTTCTTAACCCTGCATAGGATATAGGCCACAATCCTAATAATAAAGGTGATGCAGGAGGTGCCCAGACTTGCACCAAACCAACAGGAAAGTACAGTGGGGAACCTTTGGAACATGGATGTGCATTTTCTTATCATCGCAGACACCGCATGGTGGGGGTGTTTTGGGGTGAATCTTGCATCAGTGAGATGCTCTCATCTTTCAGAGCCACAAGCCCTGAGGAGGTTTACATAGTGGCCAAGTGGGTCAAGCTGAATGAGACCATGGACTCATTACTTCCCAATCACTGATTAAGCTTTCCACTTCTGAGTTTTCTACTGACCACATCCCAGGTCTGGACATGCAGGATCCTATGTTGATCTGCAATATCCAATTTCCAGACACACCTTCTACTGGGATCCAGGTGGATGATGTGGACTATTCTTTAATCAATCCTGATCTATTGGCCCACTCAAAAGAAAACGGAATGGTTGTGACCTCTGAGGCATGTAGAGACATTTGCATTGCATTTTCACAGGAACTAACTGGATCACTCCAACAAGAAGAGGATAGAATGAGGTTTGAATTCCCTCCTAATGTGATGCAGCAAAATCTCTGGTGATCCCAGTGGTAGATCCAACACTGAATAAGTATCGAAAGAATGTGTCAAAGGGTATAGCTACTAACGAATACTAAACAAAACAGGCCCACTTCTGTGTATATTTGATACACCCAAAGAGGCCAAGGAGTCTCTAGATGCAGAGTTGATTAGCGGATGGGTGATACAAACTCATCTGTCATACAAGAACAATGTAAGGGTTTCCTGTTGTTGCATTTTAACTTGCACTGAACTCTTCTTCTTAAATTGATTTGTAATATGTTTCTCATTCTTAAAAAGGGATAATTGGGTCTTGAAGTATCTTTTAACATATGTGTAATCAAATATTTTTGTAATACATGTCTTTTTTCTTCATGTCTTCTACTCAATGTATTTGTAAAGGTTTTTTTGTAAACCATATACAATCAAAAAAAAAAAGATGAAGATTGATCCCATGCTGACCAGTTTGTCTGGGTCTTATAGTACAGGTCGAACAGGAGAGGTACTTTATACTGATGTCATGGAAAAGGTTGTGGGGAAATATATGTCCACTTTTACCTCCCTGGAGAAAGCACAGGCATCTCTGAGTGAGATATTTTCCGATTGGGTCTCTTCAAAGAATGGCAGTGAAAGAGACCTTTCTGCTTAGATGTACCGCAATCAAGGAACGTATGTCCCCTATGACATCTGAGTCAAATGATTCCAATATAAATCTAAGTATGCCTTTATTCCTTGTAGGGGACAAAGCCAAAGATGATGATGTGGAAGGCGGTTAGGGAGTATGAAGATCTTCATTGGAGGAATGCACTCTGGGCTACCAGTGGAGAATCGTATTTGTCACTTCTTGAAAAGTTCACACAGATCCTAGGATCCCTGGATTCTATAGCTGCTGCAAGTGGTTCAGAGAGAGTTCATATCTCGTACAGTGAGCTCGGGAACCCCTAGGCCATTTGCTTTATCCAGCGAGAAGGAGATGGTGGCACAATCAGACATTCTGGATCTATTGAACAAGGCAGCTATAGAGGAAACAGTACATCCTCCACATAACCAGTATTTTTCTCGTCTGGAAGAAAGACAAAGGGTTTCGCCCGATCTTCAAACTCGGGTAACTGAATTTGTGTGCTGTCACTGCTTCTCGATGGAGCTGACTTTACTGTTACAAGAGGCTTTGAGGTCAGACAATTGGTAGTTTTTCCTGTATATCTAGGATGCCAATCTTACGGTACCAATAGCACCAAATCCCAAGTTGTTTGTTTCTATAACACTGCAAAGTATTTTGATTTTCTCTTTTGCCATTTGCTCTTTCATCTGCAGACATTTGCTTTTCAAAGATTCTACACCTAGTGGGGTGTCATCTCAGGTCCCAGGGTATTCAGCTTCTCATTTATCTGAATAATATATTGCTTTTTCCCCACTTTTGCCAGGAGACTCGGAAGAAGGCACATGATGTGATTGTCTTATTATAAGAGTTAGGGTTTGTAATACATTAGGAAACGTTCACCACGGCTGTGATTGTAATTCCTAGGCTTTATTATCAACTGACGGACCGGGTGGACTTGGAACCAAGACAGGCACTGAAAATAATTTTTCAAAGTGGCTTCATATTATAAAGTTTCAGCAAGCACAACCCTTTTCCTATGAGAAAATGTGTAAATAAAATAGGTTAGCACACAAAAGAGTCCCAGTGTGCAGAGGCCTACCGGGAAATCTCCAGAGTTCCCTATAGGCCAGTCCACCCCTGCTGACGGAAGTGTGCTGGGAAACTTCCAGTGTCCATAGTGGCACAGATAAAGAAACAGGATCAGTATGGAGAGTATCTCTGTAGAAGGTGTCCCGGGTATACATTTTATGGCCTATATCCAGGCCATGTTCCAGGTCCCATATCTTACAGAACTCTGCAGCAATTCAAGATTGCCCATCTTTACAAAGTCACAGATTATTGCAACGTGGTCCTGCTTTCAGAAGAGGTCAGAGGCGAGGTGCTCTGGTCACTTTGGCACATGGAAGCATGAAACAGAAGGGACATTTTTTAGACTCAAATATGAATTTGTTAGCCTGGAGATAAGACGTGATTCTATTGTGTCTTGGGGAGGTAGACTCCTACAGAGTCTCTTCTGTATATAACATTGTTTAGAGATTCTTACGAGTTCATTTGCAATAATGAAATTTCTTATGAATCGTATGTTAAGGTTCCTGCGCAGATGTAGTTCAGGTGCCGAATATTCATGGTGAACTGGTCAGTGTCTTCTTTTATCATGCTATCAATCTTTACATGTTGTCCATTTCAACTAATCACAACCATTTTGGAGGGTTCCCATATATGGAACATCCTATGGTATGTTGCCTATTATGGGGGAGGAGGGATGTGTGGGGGGGGTGGATTTGATACTTTAATTGTTTCATGAACAGCCTTATAATTCAGCTCTTTCTTTGCAGGTTTTAACTAACTTGGTCATGCTTATGTGTTTGGGGACCTTGCACAGGGAGTCAGAGATGTGCATTGAATTTTTTGGGTTGAGTATTTTGTCTATGTGGTGGTATGTTTAATATCTCAAAACATCATCAAAACTAATTGAAATTCCTGCCCTTCCAGATTACCTCAAATGATGCGTTACAGAATGTTTGAAGGAAGAGGAGAGTGCCACATCCCATTTACTTCCCTCTCCCAGAAAGCCTTTTCTTTCCAAAAGCCTATTCACCCACTACCTTTCCCTACAACACTTTTTGTGTGTCAAGTGAGCTATGTTCCAGGTGGCAATAGACGTCCATTTATTTGGGGGTCTTTCATCAAGATGTGTCATGGCTTCCAAGTCCTTTTGAGCCATGGTCAGGCTGGAAGATATTTTTAAATCAGCTTACTGGTCAAAATCCTTGGTTATTCATAATTTGTATTTCCGACCTATAAGGAAAAGTCAGCAGTGGTTGTACAACGGCTTAATAGGCAGTCTCAGTGACATGCCATAGAATTCAACACAAATTTGTAAGTCGTGATTATATTATAGAGAAGGAGGGCAGTATTATCCTACCGCCAGCTTCCCTAAATCTTGGTTTTGACTGTTGTTTCAGGACCTGCAGATAACACTGGTCAGGGAGTCTTTTGAAGAGATGACTGCCTTAGATGAGGGACTTCATTTTGTGAAATGGATCTTTAAAATTGCTGCTTTCCTGACATTCTTGCCTGAAGGTCAAACAGCTCAGTTTTGACTTGACCCTGCTGAAAAGAGTAGGAAATGTTGGATTGTCCTCTAAATATATGGACTCATGGAAGTGGATTTGACTAACATGGGGAAGGAATTGGAGCACTCAGTGCTCTGGGCGTGCTCGTTTGATGATCATTTTAACTTCTTTCGTGCTGCTCTAAAATTAAACAAAAAAATACAATGCATAATACTCACCTCCATGTCAATAACAGAATGATAAGTTTCCGTCTTTTGGGTGAAGTGTGACTAAATGGTGATTCCTAACTAACAATCAGAACTGGAGCTTGTAACTGGATGTACCAGGTCTGAAACCTTGTACGATTCTGATATTTTTCAGTTGATGATGAGAGCAACCTTGACAGCTATACCGAGAGTTGGCATATCGAGGCCTAGAAATATTGCAACTCTATTTCGGAAATGTAAGGGGAGAGGTGTGCCATGTTGACTTTAACCTCCACCTTTATTTGATTATTGAATTAACCAGTCTGTTATTACAGTTTAAGTTCTTCTGACGCATTTATTAGGGGAAATGTAATATATGTTTTCTGATACTTACAGCACCGTCCATATTGGGAAAAGCCTCCCGCACTTCTTCAAAACTGCACTTCTCATGATAACATTCTTCATCTATGTTAAACCGCGGCTCCGGCCCTTTGCCAGTAAGGTATTGAAAAGCGGTGGATGGTTCTAAAAATGCTGAAGGTAAAGTTTGATTAGTAAAGGCTCTCAAAACCTGGCTCTTCCCTCCATCCTCTTGAAACCCTCCCTCACTCCAGACTCTCAAAGGCGCACAGAAACACTGTCCAAATATAACAACTCCCCTATCCCATGAATACCCCACAGATGCCGGCAGTGTTCGCAGCGGCACACCGTAACAAGCTATCAACCTCCTCAAAAACAAGAATACTCCATCACACTTTACCCCACGGATGCCGGCAGCATTCACAGACTCACAATGTAACAAATTCATCGTCCTCCTCAAACACAAGAATACTCCTACCCACCAATACCCTACGGATGTCGGCAGAAACTCTGCCACTAGTATACAGGGACAACCCAACAAAATAAATTCGGTCTAGCTGGGCACACATCGAACCTTCAGCACTAGAACTCTATCCTAAACCACCAACAGCACCCACCCACGTGCCTGACCTCCGGACTGCTTACTGGAGCCTAGCCAGCCCACCCAAGTTCTAACCCGGCAGAAATGCATTTATAATCTAAACTCTTAGAACCTCCTACACATGGACTGTGGTCACTGAGGGCGCTCCAACCACAAAGCTCATTGAGGCCATACAAATGGGGAAAGGGCGCTATATAAATTACGAATACAACACAATACAATTAACGTGGTACACATCCGCATAAAAGATAGCAAAATGTTTACTATGGTTATTTAGGCTACAAGTCTCTAAAGTAATACTTAACCTGACATCATACTTTCATCATGTTGGTTTATGCCAGTTTGCATAATTAAGGATGTCACAATACTGCAGTATATATGTAAATAGTTTATTTTAATTTTTTGCATTTATTACAGAAATGTACTAAGGGCTCGGGATGTTAAGTGCGGCCATGAGTGCATTGTTTGATTGAACCGTAGTTTGTTGATGTTCCGAGTGGAGGTGTCTGCAAATAAAGCATTAGAATAATCCACTCTAGAGCTAATGAGCATGCAGGCAATGACGAGGCAGCTGTCAGTAGACAAAAAGGGTCTGTAGGCATTAATTAGCTTGGTGGTGTGTGCAGCAGAAGATGCAATAGCTTTGACCTGCCTCGTTAGGGACAGGGTGGCATCTAAGTAAACGCCCAGGGTCTTAACCTCACTAGATACTTTGATCGTGATGACATCAATGGTGAAGGAGCTGCGAGCTTTGTCAAGTTTGCTGAGTAAGGCTTGCGAGCCGACCAAGAGAATCTCAGTCTTGTCATCAATGAGGCAGAGAAGGTGGAAGGCCATCCATGAATGTTTTGGTAGACTGAACGCAGAGTGTTAGAGCCAGTAGCATAGTTTCCAGGGAGAAGGAGGAAGATCAGTGTGCCATCAGCGTAATTGGTATCGGATATGCCCAAGTCGTCTAAGAGGTAAAATAGGGGTTTGGTGAAAATATTGTACAGGGTGCAGAGACACACAGACCTTCAGGTGACGGGGTAGGGGAGTGAGGCGTTGGCCGAGAAGACTCACATTGATCTCTTGGTCAGAAAGGAGGAGATCCAGGAGATAGCTACTGCAGAAAAGTGAGCCGCCGAGGCTCGGTGTTGACACAGAATGTGGTGGTCCATGAAGTCAAAGGCTGCTGATAGATCAAGCAGAAGGAGGAGGGCTGAATTGCTGGCATCCTTGATCTCGTCCAATTGTTTTTTTAAATCCACCAATGCAGATTCTGTGCCGTGGCCTGGTCAGAAGCCAGACTGGCAGAGACCTAGGAGGTTATTCGATTCCAGATATAGCTGGATCTGTAGGTAAGCCACATGATCCAGGATTTTTAGGAAGTAGGGACCATGGTGGGTGGAGTTCCTTGGGATGGCCTGGTCTAATGTTGTTTTATCCATCAGAGGAAGGACCCATGCATCCTTTAGGCTAGTTGGCACTAAGCATGTGGAGAACGAGGAGTTGATGTGGGTACTAATTAAAGGTGCAAGTTGTTCGGCACAGTCCTTGATGACAGAAGCTGGGCAGATATCCCCTTGACAGCTGGAGGGTTTAAGGCCTTTAATGATCTGGATAACCTCAGTTTCAGAGACTGGTTTGAAGATAAATAGAGGTATGTTTTGTACGGGGCCTGGAGGCCCAGTGTCGGAGGAGCCAGTTAGTTGGAGGGGGCACAGGAGATTAAAGCTCATGCAGGATCGCAAAGAGTTCACGGGAGCTTGCTTGTGCGTTTCAGATTCTTGTATTACAGGTGGTGCTTTTGTCTTGGAGTATCGGCTTTTTGTATTCCCTCGCTAAGGAAGTGAAGCAGACTTTATTAGAATCTGAACGAATCGTCCCCCATTTAGTTTCAGCCTCACGTTTTTTCAGGCGAAGGGCCTTGTGGTCCTCAGAGAACCAGGCATTGAGATGCAAGGCAGGTTTGGCTTTACGTTGGGTGAGGGGAGCGACAATGTTGATAGCCAGTGTACTGGTTTGGTTGTAAATATCTACCAGAGAGGCAGGTTCGCTAGATAGTGGCTGTGAACAGGAATGTTTGTACGGCAGTGGCAAGATGCAGGTTTTGGTTATGTTGCAAGAGCTTTGTGTTAGTCTAGGAGGCAAGGGAAAAGCCATGGTTGGAGGGAGGTTTGATGCTGGTATGGTGAATGAGATAATATTGTTAAGAGTCCAGGAGCAGGGCAGATTGGAGGTGACCTTAAAATTGCATCTCAGGTCAACTAGCCAGTCCAGGATGTAACTGTTGGAGTGGGTAGGGCTAAGGATACATTGTGAGAAGCCTAGTGCCGTCAGGGAACTGGCTAGAGATAAGACGTTAGTGTCAAATCCAAGGTAAGGTCACCAAGGAGTATGGTCTTGCATGAAGGTGTGGAATTAGAGAGGAGGTGCAGGATCTCCTCTTCAAAGGTGAGAAGTTGGCCTGGAGCACGATAGACCAAATGAATAGCTATCGTAGAGGTGTGTGAGAGACCTAATTTAGTGGCGAGTAGTTCTTCTGAAAAGATGGTAGAGTTGCAGATTTCTCTGATGGGGAAAGAATCTCTTGCTATAAGGGCAACCCTTCCACTTCTTGGCTCAGCTCTGTCTTTGCATTAGATGGTATATTTGGGCGGTATAGTTATGGATAGGGTCGGGCCTGATGCATAGCAAAGCCATATTTCTGAAATGGCTTATAGATCAAGGTTATTAGAGTTGATCATGTCTGAGATGTCAAAGGGGCGCGCTATTATCATTGACTAGTGCACCCTTTAAGGATGTAACTGTAGGGTTCAGTGGGGACTTGCTGTGTTTAGCATGGGTGTGGAAGGGAGTGCAAGTACTTTAACAATTCAATGTAGGTGGGTAGAGACAAATGCAGGGTTAGGGATAATGCATGATTGTGGTGCAGCTGCCTTGCATAATTCAGCTCCTAAGTGTGCTAATCACGTCACGTGAATCTGGGTGGATAAAGGTATTCGAGATAGAGCAAAGCGTCAAGTCACTAATGCTGGAGATGGGATAATATCTGAAAGTAGGCAGTGGTATGAAGGGAAAAGCTTGGTTGTTGAGAGGGGACATCATAGTGGCGCTCAATGGATAAGGAGGTGGAGTTTCAGAGGTGGCTAAATCAGGGGTCGTGGTGACATTGGCTAGAGAGGTAGATGCAAGTGTGGGCATGTGGTCGTCTCCCGTGTTTGCCAAGGAGCCCAGTTGTGAATCGGCAAAGGCGGCGGGGTACAGGCTAGTAGAGCTTGTAAGAGCCCACCAGCGGTCATTCCTGAATAGGGGAGTCAATGGACTGCTGTAGGTTATACAAGGGTGTGTGGTGCATGAAGTAAGGCATGCCAGTGTGGCGTTGACTAGGCATGGCACTAGTATGCAGTGCAAGACTCATTTAAGCCATGTCTCAATGGGAGGACCTGTTGGTGTCAAGAGGGAAGTGTGGTTTGTGCATAGTCCAAGGGGGACAAAACGGGGTGGGAGGAAGGTGGGGGGGATTGCAGCATGGCACAGGAGGTTTAAAGGCAATGAGAATGTAATGTTCCCTCCAGATGGGTGAATAATAACGTACTTGAGGGCCGTGTTTTCTTGCTGCCTTCCATGGCCTGACAGGGCCTGACAGGGCCAGACAGGGGATGAGACCATAGGCCTTTGAAGTAGGCCTATGTGGGGGGCCATTACATGATATGATTATCAGTGGCACAGCATCTAATTTTCAGATAAGGAAGTTCAGAAAAAAAGCAAACAATTGTCCAATATTTTGGCTTGTCTATATTCCATATGCCTATTATTGGACCAAGTGGCACTTAAAACCATGAGCAATACTATTTTAAAAGAGAATATACAAAATCTAAATCACACATTCAATTTAAAGTGGCTTTACATTTTTTAAGATTTGGCGATACAAGCTAAAATGAAATCCTCAGGATCACACACAATTGTTACATGAGGGATTTGGCCCAATCTGCAATTTCGGGACTTCGTTTTAGCCACAAATGTTACCCTGCTTTTGTGGCAACTTTTTTATGACAAGAGGACTTAGGCTACACCAACTGTTTGACACTTGCCGCTGGTATTTCACAACACAAGGTGACAGATCATCTGATTTGGTCTGTACATGAGTTAGAGATCACCAAAATAGCATTTACATACATAACATTTTTATTTTCAAGTTTTTCATAAAAACCTACTCAGGCCGTTATACATGTGTTGCCATGTTTGACCACATTCATTCTGGGTGTTTGTACACATTTTTATCATGTTAGACATTCATATAATAACAATTTGCAATTGAGTCTTTGCACAGTGAAAGTTAGTACTGTTAGTGACTTAGAATGTGGTTCTCATAACCAAACATCTATCTAGTCGACACTTTTGGTGTTTCTAGCAAGAACTGGTTGATTGGATGTTCTAGTGCCATCTCCAGGACTGATAAATTGGGCTGTGGTGTGTCACTTATGTTGCCCCGTAGGTGGTGAATCTAAAAACGGGAGAGTAAAATAAGTAAATTGGTGTCTCCCTATAGGCTTGTAGCTGCCTAGGGTGTGTGTTGGAAAATATCCTACCTGAGCCAATTGCTTGAATGCCACAGGTTGTGAGAAGAGATGCAGTGTCCTTCTCTTGCGGTGCTCTCTGTGCGCCGTGAATAACTTGGTCCTATATGTATAGGCTGGATTCTTGGGGTTCTAGCTTGTGCAGCTGAAAAAATGAGGAACAGGGATTGAGAAATCCTTGTGGTGTACACTGGCATACTGATTATGCTACCCAGTGTATCTTGTTCTAGCCAAGTGGCCATTTTGCTTGCTGTGCCCTATGATTACATTTCTGGGGAGCCCCATTAGGGCTTTACCGTCCGTGATCTCTGTATCACATATCGGGCAATCCTATTTTTACTGCCTCGTGTCGGTTCAAACCTAACACGGACAGTAACTGATTGCGAAGTTTTTGAAAAAGGGAGATCCTGCCCCTATCGGGAAAACTGCTCTCTTACCTGCGGCCGCATCCTTTGATGGCTGTGCTGTGTCCGCGGTAATGTTTCGTACTGCGTGCATGCGCTTCTACGTATTATAATAGTGACGCTTGTTGCTAAGCTACCGGGAGCTAGTGATGTACGCCTGTGTAGTAGAGTGGTGCTCAAGGGCCTAAGATTACGCTGTGAATCTAGTTGGAAAAAGTTGATGAGCGTATTTTAGGAGGCCTAGTGTGTTCTGGGTGCATGGATGCTCTATGTATTAAAGTTCATAGAGTATTTTGTACACTGGCTTGTCTCGTTTGTCTAATTGCGTGAACTGTGGTAGCTAGGCAACCAGACGCCGTGACCGTACGCATGCGTTCTAGATGCAGGTCCTGTGAGGTTGCTGGGTATCGTGTTGTGGGGTTAGCGAGTGTGGGCTGGAGTATCTCGCTAATCTTAGTGAAGCCTGATTTTACAATGTGTGTTGGTGTATTCAAACATTGATTTCTGTGCATATATACATTTTTGGAGACCACTGATCCCCAGGTTTTTTTTTATATTGCTACCTGGTATAGTGTCATCCAACGGTCAGAGTCACATTATACTGATGTTTTTAGATACAGATTAATGCACATACACTTCCCATGTGTTCATGAGACATAACTAGGAAAGACACTAGGTGTCATCAGGGGCCTGCTGTATGATGCCCACATTTATAGGGTGTAGGATTGCCACATCTCTTTTTGTTATGTCCCTGTTGGATGGTAGATTTCAGGGTACTACTTGAATCTAGAAACGGTATTCTAAAAGAGAAGTTTCCATTCTATGGAAACATTTAGGCCATTTTCGACTGTGTCAAAGCGGTGGATCCATTTTGTTCAAGTTTTCTTATTTCTAGGTCTCTGTCTCCTCCTCTGGCTTTGGCACTTATGGTTTGAATAATGCACCATCGTAGTTCCGTGTGCTTGTGTTTTTCTTTGACAAAATGTGCCACCATTGGTTTGTCTTTGATGGAGTTCTTGAGGCACGATCTGTGCTCACAAATTCTTTGCCTAATCTCGCGCTTGCTTTTTCCTATGTATAATAGACTGCACAGGCATTTTATCGTGTAGATGCTCCATTTGGTTAAGCAGTTGAAGAATGTTTTGTATTTCCAGATAGTGCCATTCAGCAAGACTTCTTTCTGGTCTTGTGTAAGGTGGCACACAGAGCATTTGCTGCATCTGTAGTGTCCAACTACCGGTGGAAGATGCCATAGAACGGTTTGGTCTGTCCTTTGAGTTTTTTCGGTGGGATATGTATGTACTAGGTGGTCTCTCAGATTTTTGCTTCTTTTAAACGCACATCTTGGTGTCTCGTGTGTGAAGGTATCTGTTTGTAATAGGATCCAGTTGCTGAGAAAGGTTTTTCTGATGGCATTGATGACTGGTGTGAATGTGGTGACACATGTTATTTTTTCTCTGTGTTCTTCTCTTTGGTGATTCATCAAACAATTGGTTCTGTTGGTTATCTTGCTGTTTTGCGAGCCTTCCTGATGATTGGTGGAGGATAGCCTTGTGCTTTAGATGATTCTCTAGGTCTTTCCCATGGTGATCAAATTCTGGTAATGTGGTGCAGTTTCTCCTTATCCTCAGGAATTGGCCAAACGGTAGGTTCTCCTTAAGTGCTTGTGGATGGAAACTTGTGAAACTAAGTAAGGTATTCTTATCGGTAGGTTTCGGTACAGGGTTGTGGTGATTTTGCCGTCTTCTGCCATTTGAATATTTAAGTCCAGGAATGCTATATTGGTGGAATCATAGTGCATGGTGACATTTATGCACGTGTCTTTACTGTTGAGCCATGTGTGAAAATCTTGAAGTTCTGCGATTGTCCCTCTCCAGATTGTGAAAATATCGTCAATGTATCGGACCCAACCGACTACTTGGTTCCTGTATCTGTTGTTATCATTGTAGATGAAGTTGTTTTCTAGATTGTCCATATATAGATTGGCGATGTCCGGTGCGAATGTTAATCCCATGCTTGTGCCTCGTGTTTGTTGGTAAAATTATCCCTGGTACATGAAGTAGTTTTCTGTCAGTGCCAGGCGGATGCATTCTTGGATGAAAGAGGTAGGTGTTGACAAATCTGATGTCTTATCAAGGTATTCTTTAAGTATGTCGATGCATTCTTTCGGCGGGATACTTGTGTAAAGTGCTTCGACATCGAAGGTCACGAGGATGTCTGGTTGAAATGTTTCTATACTGTTGAGGTGGTGGATCATGGCTGTTGTGTCCTGGATGAAAGATTTCATTTTTCTAACACATGGACGTAAAAAGACATTGGTGTATATGGACAGGGGCTCCAGCAAAGAGCCAATGGCTGAGACTATTGGTCTTCCTGGTGTTTTTTCTACAGCAGTTCGCGTCTCTTTGCTACCAGTATTGCATCGAAGGAATGTCTCGGAGCAGTAAGTGATGGGGCCGACGTTTTTGATTTGGCCCTGTATTGTAGTAGAAGAGATACGTAGTCCAAAGAATCTTTTCTGTCGGAATGTAACCCCAACGCATATTTTGCAGACAGATCTAAGACTGATTTCGTTGTCAGATTCAAACGATTGCCTCGTGAATTTGATTCAACCCCTACCACATACGGAGCCGGTGGTTCAAAATGGGATTGCAGAGACATGGTGAGCTGGTTATGATCGCTCGCTTTGGTTTTGCAAACCTCGAAGTCTTTTACCTTTGGAAGAAGGTAGCGCGAGGCGAAAATTTAGTCAATAGAGCGTGGTGAGCACCTTGCTCCCAAGTAGGAGGACGGTCAGCGTTGGGGAAAACTGAATCCAAATTTTCCATTTTCCTTGATGCCATCAATGCTGACCACAGGCTCCCTCTTTTTGCGGCGGGATTCGAAGAAGAAGATTTGCCCAACTTTGTGCAGTGGTCAGAGCAGTGGGCGTTCAGGTCACCGCAAATGATGATCGAAGGGACCTGGTTGGAAGCTTGAATTTCATCTACTAGATTTTCCATCATCGCTAGGTATTGCTGTTGGTTTATGGCTGCTGGGTTCCAGTAAGTGTTAATAATTGCGGTTTGAGAAAGCCCGCAATTTGGTTGATCCACCCAGTCAAGTAATACTGCCAGGATTCAAAGGTTGGATAGGAGAGTGGCCTTGATCTTCAGACCCCTCCCCTGCCGGTAGGCGATGAGAAGACCCGATGTCGGCGGCCCACTAATCCTTTACTTGCTGGTGCCAATATGGTGTCGTAGCCATCCATAGCAGGCGATTTCTCGAGCCATGTCTCTTGTAAGCAGATGATGTCAAAAGCAGCCAGGTTTGCGTCGCCCGGCATTATTAGGTGCAAATGACCACGGGTGTTCCAGGAGCAGAGACGAAGGAGAGGTGGAGTTGGGCCGGCGGTCGAAGTGGCCGAAAGCCCTTTTGGCCGACCTGCGCATTGCTATTTTTTCTTGAGTGTGAGAGCCTTTGGGAGCCAGGCCCACAAACTCTGAAGTTTGTCTTTTGACTGGTTGATGCTGTCCGAGGGGTCTTTATTAGCTGAACAATGGGCGGCGTTGCTCGGAACAATGGAAGTATCGGGTATAGTTGTCACCTTTGAGAATTTCGTTATAGCCAAGTAGGGACCCCTGCAGTCAAAGGTTTTCTTTAAACCCAGCGGGGCAGATTTTCGGTTTAAGGTCGCGTTGATGGAAGCTGAGGGCTTCTGGTTGTGGCTTTCAGAAACTTGCTTGAGATCGGTGTGTTTTGGCTACTGATAGAAAAATATTAACACACATTTGTTCCAACAAGAGAGTTGTGAAGATATGTGATTAAGGGGCTGATTCATGGAATTTGTGCTCTGAAAAACAGGGCTTTGTGTGCCCTTCTGCCCGCAAATCCCCATTTGTTAAACAGGGATTTGCGGGCAGAATGGCGCACAAATCCCCGTTTTTCGGCGCAAATAATTCCATGAATCAGCCACTAAGGGTTTAAATCACAGAATGTGCTCAAAACCTGGCATCACTATTTGATTAAAGCATGTGATGCTCAGTGAGCATTCATATATTTCACATCACAAATGTATTGGTCTTTTGGCTTACTCATGGCTACTTCTTGTAGTTTAACTTCCTGTGATGCCTTTGAGTATCAAAGTTTGATGATGTCACACCTTTGTGATGTCACTTCCACTGATATCAATACATATGTAAATTAGGGTGTCCCATGTGCCTTTTGTCACACAGGGCTTGCACACAGTTCATGTTATTTACAAGGAAAGCAAAAGGCTGCACTACTAGTTTCACAAACATGCTTTTAATGCTCAAATTCAGCCATCTCTGCATGCAAGGAGACAATGAGACCCTTACATCTAACCTCAGTACATGGACAAAGAATGATATTCTACAGGCAGTGTGAACCCTAGCAGGAAGAAAAACAAGCATTGGCAATGCCAATAGTTTTGGTGTTTTCTGATGTTCTTTGCGTGTTGCATTTACAGGCACATGGGTGCATGGAGGCGAGGGCAAAGTTTTAAAGGAGGATGCCCAATTTACCAAAAGGCCTTCTCCCAATTTAGTGCCCATGGCAACAAAGTCTCCTAGCCTCTTTCTCAACAAGGTGCAGCGGAAACCTGAGATAAAAATGCAAGAAGCTAAAAACAATGCTGATGGATTATCCTTAGCCCTCTAATGCTGTGACGAGCAATAAAAAACAGGCGCCATTTATAAAGCAACTGGGAAACAAGTGCTTACATGTTTTGCTTCCCTACTCAACATTTAATACTGAGCAAATGTACTTTAGTTTAATGTGCCTTATTTTCTTAAATTTTCACAGTAGCATCATATACATTTAGGCCAGTATGTACTATAGAGAAAGTCTCACTTATTCATGGTTTAACAATTAATAGTATCGTTGTAAGTAAGTTACTGTGCATGGAGCAGTATAAATGACATTTGGGGTCACCCAGCAGACCTTTGAAATGGGGCCCCTGCTCACCTTCAGCCGACCATGACTACATGTACCACAACACAGTGTACTGAATTTATTACCTAGGTCTCCCTCCTTCGCACACACAACTCCACATATCCCAGAATACACTGCTGCACTCAGATATATGTCCTGCTAAAACAACATGTGTATATTGCCTGACTGCGCATGAAGACCTTCAGTGGTGCACAGGTGTATGATGCGCGGAGACATTTTACTATCATTCCAAAGCAAACCAATACCTTCTGGACAATGCAATCCATCTGTAAATAAATACCTTGTGCCCCCTCTCATTATGCATGTAAAATTAAAGCAGCCTTCAAAACACCACGGACTGTGCCTTACGCGGCCCAACAGAAAAATTACACAGCAAACGGAAATATTTAGCGACCCGGATCCAAAGACCTGGAAACCTTCCCCCACAGCACAAAGCCGCATGCCAGAGGCCTTGTTCCGAGACATATATAGTCTAAAAACCTTGTATAACTGGTATAGCATGCAGGTTTTAAAGCGTTATTAAACCTCATGAAACAATTAAACAACTAAAGCGGTATTCATGACAAGCACGTTCTCTGCTCACTAATGAAAATCCGTTTGTTTATGAGTAGAGAACCGGGGCTTAATCGAAAAGTAAAATCCCACGAATCTCATCGGAACTAATCTTTGTCACATTCCATGTCCAGCCCCCCTTTTCACAAGTGAGCTGTAGCTGTTAGCCATCCAGTGTCACAACCCCGGTACCTGCAGTGTGTGCATGCTAAGTGCCTAAGGTGGGAACAGGCCGTTGATCACCTTCAACTAACTTTTGATAAATCTTTAAACATACGCCACATTTTAATCGGACCTCGTTTTGGAACAAACTTGAACCCCTTTACGATAAGGCACTTGCAATGCAAGGACACCAAAGCACATTCAGCCCCACAACTAACGGCCATGCACAAAACTACAAATCCCAGAATGCACTGGGTTGCATCACCAACCGCTCCGATTGTGCACATGCGACGGGAAATACAAGAAGACACTCTTTATCGAGTTTAATAGTGATAATAAATGACCTTTGTTGGTACAAGAGCAGCATGTAAGGTGGCTGAGCACTCTTACACTTACTGGGCACAAGGGTGATACACCTACGTCTTCATGGTACATGTCACATTACATTGAATTTCTTGCTGTAACTTTCCTGCTATAAACTTTACAGCACTCAAATCCTGTTTCGGTATTGGTTTATTCAAATTAAACACATGCAGCTAAATTAGGTCATTGCACAGAATTGCAATTTGAATGCGCCTACTACCTTCTTTGTGCAAACTACAGAATAGAAGTTTCATTTTTAAACATTTTCATTCACTTTAGCAGCCATTCAGACCACCACTGCATTAAAATATTGCAAATTGCCAAAACTGTACATTAATGTACACGGGTAATATAACCATTACTGTGAACTGCAGTGTTTCAAGTGAACACCCATTTAAAGTATAAACATCATAATTTTGCACTAGGGCAAAATGGAGCACATTTCTTATTTGTGCTGGTTACATAACTATGAACTGCGAAAACGTTTTAAATCAAAACGTGTAATTTGTATTGCTGGACCACCCACCCTTCGCCCTTCCCTCAAACCCACCCCCATTATTGCAAATCCGAATTCATAGAGCTTTAATGAAAGACCGATGCACAGAGAAAGTTGTAAAAGTCAGATTGCAAGACTCGTGTACAGAAACACACCAGATGTTGCAGCTCGCTGCCTCCATGCAAATGTTTCTGTGTTTACAGAGACAGGCACAGGGTGCCATAGCAGCTGTGGTTACCTGTGAGTTTGGCGCACCCATTAAAGCAGAAATGGCGGAAGCACACGGACTAAATACCAAGCCAAGCAAATGGAGAAAAAAACAAGGCCCAGTTGCTGCTATGGATTTTTCATCACCAAGCGTTGGCAAGTTGCCATGCCACCGCAATACACTGCTCCCGAAATCCCCCTTTTCCTTTGTCTTGTACAGTAGATAGAGTACCAATGTTTTGATGATAGCTGGCGTTCACCATCAAAGCGCCAAAACCAACAATGGCACTTGAATACTCGCAGGTCTGCAATTACCTCTGAAAAGGGTAGCTTTTTTCTCTCCCTCGATTTTTTTAAGCGGCCATCTCTTCCAGATTTCAGCTACATGTGAGGATAGCTGTGCATTACAAATGTCCATATTTGCATTCGTCTAATTGATGGAATTCTTTAGGGCTGAACTGCAGCGTTATCTCTGGGAGTGCAAATAATGCTTTATGCCTTCTGTAAAAAACATGTTTTTTCTTATTTTTTGTATTCTTTATAGCAGGTTTTTGCCTACGCCGTGCCGTGAATTCCTTTTTACTAGGTTTGCCATTTAGACATTTTCTGTGACAAGCACAGGTACTTTTGGTAGACTGTTTATTATGTTTAGCAAAGTGTTTTTGCTTGCAAGGTGCAAATCTGTATTTTGCATTCATGAGTATTAATGGGAGCCCACACAGCCTGAGTTTCAAAAGGGGATGTGTGCAGTACTTTCATAGCGAGGCTTGAGCATGGAAGTTTATGTAGAATTTCAAAAATGCAGTCTGTTTCTAAACAGTGTTTATTTTTGGTGTTATGCATTAGTAAACATGTCCAGCATCTCCACATAGTCTACTACATGATTTTTAAATGGTACATCACAGGACCTTGAAATAATGATTAACTAAGCACCGTTTCTTAAAGAAATGAAGAACTGACAAAATTAATACCAAAGCATTGATATCGCGACTGTAATGCCCTTTAGTTAGGAAGCGTCTTCAGACACACTCCAAGCTATATTAAGACTTGAGAAAGGGGTACACAAATTTACAGGCAAGTCAAATAAAGTGCCACGCATCTCCCTCGGGCAGAGAAAAGGCTTCCGTGAAGCAACCCTGCTTCCATGCGCTGTTTGGCGCTCTGCCAGATCTGAGCGTGAAACAGAGTTCAGGACATCATGCATGGTGATATCACTTTCCTGATAGCCAATCTCCTTGCATATGGGCTCAGCAGTAGCAGCCCGCCTGTCTAGAAAAGAAATGTAGTCACATTTTGGTTGATTGTGTTTCGTTTTAAGTGTCCCAAGTACAACCATCGAACGAAACGTAAAATGAAAACCTTTGTATATCCCCTGCTGCTCTGGACCCTAGCTTACTCTGCTGACATATATCTTTGCTGGTGATCTTCGCCAGGGCCCACCACCGAACTGCGGGGGCCTCTACTACGCCAGTGCTCTGTCGTCAGGATGTCCCAGAGCAAAAGGTGCTCTGTCCTGTGTCCAAAATCCTATCCGACCCTAACATGCTACAACTAATTCTAAGGTGACAAGGGGCATGTCTCTTAACTCTATAGTGTCTTCAATCATCCAAAAAAACAAGAAGGTGTTGGTCAAAATCAGAAATTCAAACAGTGTTCACAACACCAGGGGGAACGGCTCCCTTTGCCTGGTTCCTTCAAAATGTGCCGAGAGGGTACTTCCCTCCTCTTGACCTTAACAATGTCCAAAATGTCACATGAACAGCAATCTCTCCTGCCAAAGGATATGCTCCTTTCCCCTGGATCTTGTATTCACTTCAAGAAGACTTCAACAAGGTATTTGGGTGTGGATCCCAGACTCGCAGTCCCTGGTTTACACTCCTGCCAGGACTTTTCACAATGCCTCTCAATGTATTTGGGTGCAGGTGGCAGACTCGCAAAATGCCTGGTTTACTATCCTGCCAGGACTTTTCACACTGGGTCTATTTACAAGTCTTCCGAACCGGCAGACAACAACTCTGTGGGCCAGGGCCATTGCGCCCGACAGGTCTGAACTGTCGGACATAACGGCACCCGTCCATAAAGTTTTCATGGAAGCACCAGCACTGTTAGCAGTGGTGCCAGTGCTTCTGTGCACTCTATGGGAATGGGACATACCAAATCCCCCGCCTGACTTCCCACTCCGCCGGGAAGTCATGCAGCGCATCCGGTGTTACGTGGATGGCGGCAACCCACTGGTAGCATCAGCGGGTTACCGCTGTCCTTGTAATAAGGCCCATTGTCTCTCAATGTATTTGGGTCCGGGTCTCAGACTTGCACAGTGTCTGGTTTACCCTCCTGCCAGGACTTTTCTGTTAGAGAGACACATAAGTATATATCTTCCCTTTGCTCCCCTTCTCGTGGTTTCACAAATAAGGTGCAGGTCCCAGACTTGCACTCTTTGCAGGGATCAGCCTTTTCCATGTTAATAATAATGCCTCTTTCATAAAATAGGTCAGCAATGCTTCTCTTTGCAGTTTGTTAGTTCCTTTTAACTGGTTTGGACTTCCCACACTCTCAATTACATTTTTTAGCTAAGCCCATGGTACACAGTATTTGCTGTGAAGTACCCCGGCATCCCACCATTCCCTTCTGGACTCACTGGTCTGGTTTGGCTGCTTTGGCATCCCTCATATCGACTTGTGCCTGACGCGACTTGCCGGCTACCTGGAAGAGGTGCCCGTCTTGCCTGTGCCTCCCGCCTGGTCTCTGATGTCTTCTGACAGCCTCCCGCTGTCAGATGCAGCAACCTCCCTGCATCAGACCCCCAGTTCTTCAGCTACCTGTGGTGATGTCTCCAGCAGTTCTACTGCTCCGGGTGCAAGTTCGCCTCTTTCCCACACTCCGACCAGCGTCGGGTCGAAAGAAGCTGTCTCGAAGCCTCCTCCTCCTCCTTCTCCTTCTTGCCACATAGCAGCTGTGCTGGTTTTAAATATCCCAGCACTCTGTAACTCCCGCCAACAACTGGAGCACAGCTTTGGTGTCCTGGCTCTATGGATCTTTGTTTCTCCGGCCCTCTGGCCCTCTTCTTTGTCCCAGTATTGCAAAAGGGGCTACAAGCACAAGGTTGACAATTGTTCTCAGCCACAATTTTTACTCCAGTACGACAGTATGCCATGAAGACTTGGGGTTTGACAGGGGGGTTATTGGGCAGTGGGGCATGAGGGTTATACCATGTCTCTTCACTCCTCCCCAAGGGCCGTCTACCCCTATGTGATGAAGGCATGCCCCTGCACGCTCACACCAGAAAAAAATCAACCTGCTAGGGAAAAAGGCCCAAGTTACTACTTGCAAATATAACATGTTTAATTCACACCGAACAAGGTGCATCAGCAAAGATCTCTGCTGCTGCTGAACGTTCTGCCAGAATTCGCATGAGTAGAACCTTATGAGGGTACACCTCGTCATCAGTGACGCAATTACGTACAGTGAAAACCTGTGTGGCTGGTTGGTAGGACCCTATACATAGGCGGCCCCCTTCATAGGGGATACTAGACCATTGGTCACAGCCTCTTCGTCCATGTGGGTGATGCTGTGATCGTCATCCGCTGAAAAACAGGACCTACTAAGCAATTACTTACTATTGAAAACAATGCTACTCTATCACTAAAACAGTGCTCCTGGCATGCTATTTGTGATGACATCTTTGATGTCCTGGGTATTAGTCTTAGCAGTGCACAGTGGCGGTGCGAGTTATGGTTGCTTACCTTACCATAATTGGCGAATTTCAGGGATTTTTCGATTTTACTTGTAACTATAACATCCTTTAACAATGTTTTTTTACTGAATTTCATAGGTTTTTAGTAGCGCAACTTAACCATAACGTCCCTTTAACTAAGTTTTTTCATTGAATTTCATAGGTTTTATTAGTACAACTTAACCATAACGTCCCCTTAACAAAGTTTTTTCATTGAATTTCATAGGTTTTTATTACTGCAACTTAACCATAACGTCCCTTTAACAAAGTTTTTTCATTGAATTTCATGGGTTTTTACCAGTGCGTGCCATTTTCCTACAACTTACTAATATCATACTTACCCAATATAGCAATATGTGTGTCCAATTTACAAAATATCACCTTAAAACCCTTTTTCCCACCTTCTAGAATCATTTTTAACACTTATGTACACTTTTTGCAACTATTTCAACTAGTTTTGCATCCGTGGACGTCCACGAACATCTGACTTCATTGCGGACCTTCTGGACAGTGCCACATGACCATACACTGGAGTGCGGCATGATGACGTGTCCGAGAACTCGTCCACACTTCACGATAAGATCTGTGCTTCGCAGACAGTTCGGAACTGCATTTTCTACTGATCTAGGAACTTTTACTTCAAAATTTCCCTTGCTCGGCTCATTATCCATTAACAATCTAGTACACAGTACATACTTTTAGCAAAACTGCTATTTATCTTAAAATGGCATCGGCAATTGCCATCCCTCCTCCCCAAGAGCCACCACAACTGCGTTAATCAAGGAGCATGAGAAACACTGACCCCTACCTTAGAAATAACACACGCTCAACATTTTCCCCTGTCCACCTACCCCTCCATATTAGTGTTTCGTGCCTCTTCCCTAATTTCCTCCCCACATTTCGTTCTTAGCTCTCCTGCCAAAAGAAAAATACATCCAAAAACAACAAAAGAAATGTTCCTTTCGGAACCACCTTTCACAGTTAAAAAATAGAACTAAAAAAAAGGTATAGACTCCATCTACTTTATATTTCTCAGTAAAGTACATAGACTCAGTAAGATTTTCCAACATTTCCATTTGCATTTTGTGTTATGGTAATGGGAACGTTGGATTCCAGCCCGGCAGCCCAAGTTATCAACCCAAGCGGAGCAAAGGTGGATAATGAGGTCACTGGACCATTATCCCCCCATTCCAGCCCCTGTAATGGGGGATGAAGTCCATTAGCACCAAGGTTCCCAAAGCGGGAACCCGGGGTGCTGAAAAAAAGGGATTTTTCTTCCTACACTGGGATGCCTGTGTAGGAAGGAAAATATTTTTCCAAGATGGCCACCATCGAAATGGAAGGCGGGGTTCCATACAGGACCCCTCTTCACTTTCCATGGAAGCCTGTTTCCAAGATGGCCACCATAGAAAGGGAAAGCAGGGTTCCATACAGGGCCCCTCTTTGTTTTCCATGGAAGCCCATAGAAGGCGAAAAGAGAACCCTATGACCTTATTACCACAAGCACATTTTTCTTCCCTTTCAAATCTATCCCAATTTCGAAATAACTTCACCACAAAGCGAGTCCCAGGTGGACATGGCCACTTTAACCCCATTTGTTGTCCCTCATGGTCATGGCCAGTAGCCAGATTGCCCGGATCATGACCTTATTCCATGACCTGGACAATCTGGTCACTGCCCATGGCCACAGGCTACACCTCAGTCACCAAAAATATGTCACAATTTTTTGTACCTACATTATGACACTTGTCAAAAAAGAAAACACGGGCACATTTGCAAAAACATGCTTTCAGGTCTTTGCCAATGCTCCTTACACAAGTTTGCTGGAAATCCACCCATGTTTTATTTTTTCAAAAGTGTCAAATGTATACATACAATCGTCATATAACCTAGCCCCCACTTGACAAAATCCATTCAGAATTTACGAAAACATTTATATCTAGATCTATAATATTTTTGCAAACCTTTGTATAGATTTGTCAAATGGCACCACATTTATAAGCCTTTACAATATTTTGGGACCCCCCCTCTAATTGTGCTCCCTCTTGACAAAATTCTACCAAACTTCACAAAAACATTTATATCTACATCTATTATCAGTTTGCCAAATTAAGTGTAGATCCGTCAAATAGCACCTAATTTATAAGCCTTTACATGATTTTGGAACCCCCCCTCTAGTTTTGGTCCCTTTTGACAGAATACCACCAAACTTTGCACACTCATTCAGGATCAGGTCAGGAATATAATTGCAAAATGTCATGCATTTTCATTAAGTAGCGCAAAGTTATAAACCATCCAAAAACTGACCCCAAACACCTGAAGTGTCCCTGAACTTCCCAGGACTGTTTGCGAACATCCGAACTGTTCGCTGACTTTCGCGGCAATATTCCATCCCATCTTCATCACTACTTGTCTCCCCAGAGATTATTTGATAAATTTAACAAGTGCAATGTTGTGTTTTTTAATCTGTTTTTACCGCAATGTGTGCGGACACCGGCCGATGTCCGCGAATCCAAGATGGCGGGTGTTTCCAAAAATCGGACGTACCTCACACTTCACCCCAGCCAATTAGCGAACACGTCACATGTCCGCGGACATGACGCAAGCCGATTAACCAATCGGCGTCCTGTCCGCGGAGCAAACAGGGAAGTGTGTCTGCGGAGCGGACATAGATATTTTTTTTTTTTAGACCTATTTTTGGTCGTTTTAAAATGAACTATTGGATGGATTTCCACCAAATTTACAAAAGCACGCTTTCGGGACCAAGCCGCAGCTCCTGCCGCAAATTTGATGCAAATCCGTACAGCGGTTTGAGCTGTAGGCGTGAGCAAAGTTTTGTCCCCATTCACTCTATGGGAAACAAATACATTTTGGGGCCCCCCTATAACTTTGCCCCCCTGGACCAAATCTCACCAAACTTTCCAAATAAATTCAGAGTGGGCCATATACTTTAGCTGAAAAGTTTGGTGAGCCTTCGTCCAGGGGGAGCGAAGTTATAAGCCACCCAAAAAGTGCTCTTCTTATGGGATTAGCAACTTAACCATAACTACACAGCCACTTCCGTGTATATCTTACAGGGCCTGCGGTAGCAGCCCTGTAGTTATGGTTAATTATGGTTAAGTTGCTGAACCCACAGGAAGAACACTTTTTGGGCAGCCCCCCCAGTCGAATACTCACGAAACATTGCAAAAAAAGTATATGGCCCCGGCAGATCTATTCTGTGAAGGTTGGTGAGGTTTCGTGCGGGGGGAGTTATAGAGGGGTCCCAAAATGTGTGGTTTTTCCCATAGACCCAATGGCAAAAAGAATTTGCTCATGCCTACAGCCCAAACCGCTTTATGGATTTTCACCAAATTTTGAGCTGGAGTGGCGGCTTGGTCCCGAAAGCGTGCTTTTGTAAATTTGGTATAAATCCATCCAGTTGTTTTTTAAAAAAAACCAAAAAAAGGTCAAAATAAATTAGTGATATCTGGGTTCGGTCTGCTAACTCACTTCCCTGTTTGGTCTGTGGACGAGCCTCCGATTGGTCCAGGGGCCAACGTGAGGGACTGCAGACATCGGACGTGCCCACTGATTGGATGGTAAAAAGCATCAGGTGCATCATATTTTTGTAAACGCCTGCCATGTTGGATTCACGGGCAGTCGTCGGTGTCCGTGGACATCGCTCTCAGGAAAAAGTCTGGGAAACACATTTTGGGTTATTTGGTGGTGGAAAGACAGGCTTGGAAGGGTGGGGTAGTTTAAAGCAGATGATATGGTGCTTTTTTCGGAGATTGAAAAAGGTCGGGCTGGTGTCATAGCTGTCCGCGGACACCACGGTAGTTCGCAGACAGCGCCGTGAAAGGATTATTTGATGGCTAAAAGAGGGAGTAGAAATGGTAGGGAAGTGGAATGAAGGTAATGTGGAGCTGTTTTTATGGGTGGAAAAGAGGTTTGGAAATCCTGCCGAGTCTGCGGTCATTCTCGGTGTCCACAGACATCATTTCGATTGCAGGGGGTCAGGGTGAGATTTATTACTTGATGGTGTATGGTTTGTACTTCTTACATAGTTAATTGTATTGTGGTGGTTGAGGCCAGTGGCCAGAACCACCGCAGTAGTTATATGTGTATAGTAATTATAGGTAATGTAGTAGGAGTATGGCCAGAATCACCATAGTATTAATTTGTGTATAGTAATTATAGGTAATGTAGTGGGAGTACAAAGTGTTTGTAATATGGAGGAATGATGTAATTGAACTGTATATTATACTTATGATTGTAGTACAATTGAGGATAGTGCTCATAGAATATGTATTTAATTATAATTGCTGTGGTTAATTAGTTTTATAGCGTTATGAAGCTGGAAGAAAACAGTACAATTTGTTAAGCAGTATAGTTTAAAAACTGTAGTTGTATACAATTTTACATATGCCTTTTTTAAGCCCTCATAAACAGTACATTCTAAGTACTATGTTTGGTACAACATTAGTGTATGACACACTGCTGTTGTTTTGACATTAAATAATCATTGGGTCATTGGGGAAAAAGTCTGTACTGCATTAAAATAACTCGATTACTGTTACGAGTGTGTAAGGGTGATAGTATGTGTGTTTGAAGTATGTTGTGATTAAGGGAATGGTTGAAGTAGTTAGATAACTGTTGGCATATTCTAACTACATTAAGGGTTAGACAATGTTTTGTCGTATAAGAATTGAGAAGTATTTGAAGTGTTTTGGAATGAAGGATCATTTTCAAGTAGTTAGATACCTGTTGGCGTATTCTAACTAGATTGACTTTCAAAAGTAATATTGTAGTATTATGGATGCAGTTAGATACCTGAATGTTTATTCTAACTATTAATGGTGTTATAGTTTAGTGACTAAATGTGGGTTGAAGGAATATCAAGTAGGCATTTGTTAAATTTGCAGGTAACCTATGTTTTGAAGTAACAGAGGTATCGGTACATTCAAACCAACCACTTATTTTTTTACATATGCAGTGTACTGCCCTGAAGTGGATGGGGCACCAGTGTGGTATACTATACCTAATGTTGTGAAGGTTTTTTTCCAAGAGATAAGTGGCCTTGTGTGAAGCCTGTAAGTTTGCAGTTATTTTTGGTACCATCTGCATTGTACCTTAGAAGCATTAGTATGACATATTGGCTATTTGAGTTTATTTGTATGGTGGAACGATAATCTGAATTGCAAAAAAGGGCATAATATACCATGATCTGCATTCTGCAGAAGCTGGTAAAATGGAATGGATTCAGAATTTGATGTGGATACATATGCAAATCGTTCATTAGGGATGTGGTCTTGTGAAACATGGCTGCAGAGAGTGCATGTATGTTTCCACGTGTATGAAATATGTAAGATTTCATTTATAGGAATGTTTTTGGTTTTCAGTACTTGTAGTAAGTACATTAGGAATTCTTGTGGATCTTCCTGTGTGTTTATGGTAAATTGTACCATTCCTGCCTCATACCTGAGACACTGTAAGTGTTGTCAGGATTATTTGTGACATTTCTATGAAGGACGAGCATTTGCAAACACAACTGGTCCGAACCATTTAAATTAATGTTGTGAACAATTGGTGGCAATTGAAAGAGAAGATTCATTGTCACACTAGCATAACAATTTACTCCAGTTGTGTTGCTGAATTTAAATGCACCATCAAGTTCTGTTTGTGGATTGTTTGATGGGCCTGCAAATGTTTTTGGAGAAGAGACATTTGTGTCTTTCTTTTCTGATGGACATGCAGTTGACTTTGTACTAGACAGTTTTGTGGTTGTATTGTTTGATACAGAAGGAGATGGTTGTTTTTTTAGCTGTATTTTTGTGGGATCTGCTATAGCTTCTGTTTATATTAGTCACCTTTTCAAAGGTTCTTTTTTGGGCGCAGGGTACATATCTAGATGAGAGGTGTAAAGTGCCCGTAGCCTGTTGTATTGCAGGATGCAAGGAATGTCAGAGTTGTCTTTGCATCAAAGTTAACTAGAAATAGACCATTGAGTATACACAGATGTAAAAGTGCTATGTAACACATACCTTCTTTAAAGACTCTGCTGCCAATGGCAATCAATGCTTGATCTAGGGTTAGACGTTCTGATTTGTAACTAGTGACAGCTTATGCAAGAGATAGAAAAAATTGCTCTCTGCGTACGTACATGTCTTTGAAAAGAAGTGTACCGTCCCATTGTCCGGCCAATTTATTTAACTTCTGCTAATTTGTCAAAGTGGATGTTGACAAACTGAATGTTGTTGTCATGTGGATATGTTTGGAAGCCAACAACTGTACCAATTGCTCCATTGACTAATCCTTGTTCTACATCAAGGTTACGTTTTAGAATTACTCTGCAGTTTAGACACAAAGTTAATATTTTCTCCAATCCAGCTGTGTTGGAGATATATTTTTCTAAGCTATTTAATCATGCTGTTGCTTGTTCACACATAGGAAGTGTCATGCCGTGCACTTCTAGTTTGTCTGTGGAGCTGATATGCATTAGCGGTTGCATTTCTTTTTTCACCATTGTCTTATTGAATTGACTACTGCTAGCAAGCATTGGCATTAAGGACATACATTTTAGATTTTGTTGAGTTAATTCCCATGACATCAGGAGCAGATGTGTTTCATCCATATAGCTCATGGATTAGTCTACAATTAAAGATGGATTTTGCATCTTTGGTAAGCAGACCAGTTCTAATAGTTTTTAAAATGTTAGCATAGGTGAGGTATGCAGACTGACACATGTTTTGAGTTAGCTCTATGTAGTGAAAATGTTGACAGAGATTTACATTTCCAATGCTGCTGAGGGTATTCTGGCATTGTTTGTGTCCAAATGTTTTGAAAATAGTTTGACCTCACTGGAGTTTACTGTAGGAGGACTGTGAAAATAACATGTTTTCCTCCAAACAGTTCTTCGAAGTTGGTTTTGAAGACGTCGTGCATTCTGAGAGGAATTAAAGCCGACATGAGGTTGGAAACCATGCTTACTTCATCTATCAGGAGCACTTTCATTTGTTTTAGAATTCTGCGTACTTCAGTAGCAGCTTCTGCTGAAAGTTTGTAGTAATCTAGTTTGTTTTTGTGTTCCACAGGGAGGAGCAGTAGTTGGTGTAAAGGAACCCCTCCTATGATGTAGGCAGCTGAACCTGTGGGGACTTTTACTACAGCTGAAAGGTTGTTGTTTGTTAAGTTTTATAGAAATGTGATGATTATTTTAATAATATAATAATAATTACTTTATTGTGATTCAATCCTAAATTAGGATTGTACACGAATACAAAATCATAAAACACATAAGAACATGGTGGCACAATAAGACAGAATAGCATAAAAGAAAACAAATAAATAGGAAATAAAACAATCCATAACATATATCATAATGAATCCGAACCTAGGCTTATAATGTTATTTCAAATAAGGTCCAAAGAAATACCCACCAGCATATTATTAAAGGATAGAACGAGAGCACGGAACACAGCAAACACAGGTGTCATGCTCGTGCCCACCCGGAGAATTACAGCAAGAGTTTATGATGGTCGTAAGCTCAATTATTTTAATTAAGAATGTTTTAGCAGAGCGAGCTTCACCACTTACATACAGGAGCAGAGGTTTATAAAGTTTAAAGTTAAAGGTTTTAGTTTTATGTCTAAACCCTTAAGTGCCAAGGATGAGCTATCATGTCCTTAACATTACGTTTGTAGTGCCAAGGACGAGATAGCTCATCCTTTTTGGCACTTCACTTGCGATCGCACAAAAGTGTAATTCAAGCCTCGGGCTTTGTGAGGAGGAGGTTCCTCCTCATGGCCCAGTGGTTGGATTTCCTTCAGTTTCATGTCAGCGCGCATGATGCATCCTGGAGTTCTTGCAGGCCTGTGCTACAGCTTTTCCGCACTAGGGAATCCTGTCAGTGTGCTGATACCCCCGAAGGGAAAAGCTGTAAACACAGCCCAACCAGAACTCCAGGACAGTTGGAGATGATGTCCCTGGCCTTGGACATCCATTTACCATGTGGGTGTACCATCCCCAACCACAGCGGCAGCACTGTGGAGCCCCGGCAAGCTTCCCTGTTTTCCATGTTGGCTTTCAACACCCTATGCCCAAATCTGTAGATTGTCCCAAGGAGCAAAATCCCGCAAAATCTGCTCTGCAGAAAGACTTCGGGTTACCAGTGGTTTAGCCTTTTCCCTTGGTGACCAGGTAGGTGCACCCACACATGTGAGATACCGTTTTTGTCGGGACACCGGTGGGAACGCAGGAAGGTAGTATATGTGTTGTTGGTGGTGTGTTTTGGTGAGTTGCAAGGAGAAATACCTGAAAATTGAGTTTTTTGGCCACTTTTCTCAATTTGCCAGGGATTGTGGGTAATCATTTCTGGGGCGATCTGTACAAGTCACACCTCTGTGAATTCCCACATGTGTCTTCTTTTTGGAAATGCATGGGGTTCCCTGTTTTCCTTGGTCGCTTCGACACCCTGGTCCCAAATCTGTAGATTGTCCACAAGAGCAAAATCCCACAAAATCCACTCTGCCAAAGACTCGTAGTTACCAGTGGTTTAGCCTTTTCCCTTTGCGTCCATGTAGGTGCACCCACACATATGAGATACAGTTTTCGTCGGGACACCTGTGGGACCGCGGGAAGGTAGGACATGTGTTGTTGACGGCGTGTTTCGGTGCGTTGGCAGGGGGAAATGTCTGAAAATTGTGGGTTTTTGCCAAATTAATGCAATTTGCTGGGGATGGTGGGTAATGCATTCTGGGGCAATTTGTGCAAGTCAGACCTATGTGGATTGCCACAGGTGTTTTTTTTTCGGAAATGCATGGGGTTCCATGTTTTCCTTGGTGGCTTCGACACCCTCTGCCCAAATCTGTAGGTTGTCCATAACAGCAAAATCCAAAATCTGCTTAGCCGAAAGACTTGGGGTTACCATTGGTTTAGCCTTTTCCCTTTGCGTCCATGTAGGTGCACCCACACATGTGAGATACAGTTTTCGTCGGGACACCTGTGGGACCGTGGGAAGGTAGGACATATGTTGTTGGCGGCGTGTTTCTGTGCGTTGGCAGGGGGAAATGTCTGAAAATTGTGGGTTTTTTGCCAAATTAATGCAATTTGCTGGGGATGGTGGGTAATGCATTCTGGGGCAATTTGTGCAAGTTTGACCTATGTGGATTGCCACAGGTGTTTTCTTTTCGGAAATGCATGGGGTTCCATGTTTTCCTTGGTGGCTTCGACACCCTAGGCACAAATCTGTAGGTTGTCCATAACAGCAAAATCCAAAATTTGCTTAGCCGAAAGACTTGGGGTTACCATTGGTTTAGCCTTTTCTCTTTGCGTCCATGTAGGTGCACCCACACATGTGAGATACAGTTTTCATCGGGACACCAGTGGGACCGCGGGAAGGTAGGACATATGTTGTTGGTGGCGTGTTTCGGTGCGTTGGCAGGGGGAAATGTCTGAAAATTGTGTGTTTTTTGCCAAATTAATGCAATTTGCTGGGGATTGTGGGTAATCATTCTGGGGCAATTTGTGCAAGTCAGACCTATGTGGATTGCCACAGGTATTTTCATTTTGGAAATGCATGGGGTTCCGTGTTTTCCTTGGTGGCTTCGACACCCTAGGCCCAAATCGGTAGGTTGTCCTTAACAGCAAAATCCTGCAAAATCTGCTCTGCCGAAAGACTTAGGGTTACCATTGGTTTAGCCTTTCCCTTTGTGCCCAGGTAGGTGCACCCACACATGGGAATGCAGGAAGGTAGGACATGTGCTGTTAACGGCGTGTTTCGGTGGGTTGGCAATGGCAAATAACTGAAATCAGTAAGGCTCTCAAAGAAGCCTACGAGCACCTTACGCTTACGAAGGAGAGACAGAAAAAATGTGAGGACCAACATCGCCAGGATGCCCCTATGTACAAGATTGTGGATGCCGTATGGCTTGCTTCCAAGCATGTACCCACGAGAGGACCAAAGACATTTAGTCACAGACACCTAGGCCCATATACCATTAAAGCAATAATTAATCCAGTTGCCATGAAACTACATCTGCCTCCTAACATGCACATTCACCCAGTATTCCACGTCTCTCTCCTGAAACCTGTTCAACCAGGGACTCGTTTAACAACCCCCCGGTTCCAGTACTTATAGATGGAGAATCTGAGTACGAAGTAAAGGAGATATTGGATTCCAAAATAATGCGGTCCAAGTTATATTATCTTATCGAATGGAAGGGGTACGGCCCGCAAGATAGATCATGGGAACCCAGCAATCATGTTCATGCACCCCGGTTAGTCCGAAGATTTCATTGCAACTACCCGACCAAGCCCAGCCCCGAAATACCAGGAACATCCTAAAGAGGGGCCTTAGGGGGGAGTGCTGTCACGACCATGGGTCCTAGTACCATGAGCCTGGTTTCCTGCTCCAGTTCTAGTGCACCAGTACCAGGGGCAACACACAATCTGAAGGTTTCAAAATACCACCAGGGGCCCTGGGCCAGGTTACAAGCGGGGGCAAGGTGGGTTCAAACATGGCGTGATTGGCACCATGTAACATTCATGGGATCATAAACTCGTAGGAGCAGGCACTCATGGGTTAATTGGGATGCTTTTATGAACATTTAATGGCAGCCATTTCCTACTACCATTCCTGTCCCTCCAACATGGAAATATTGTACTGAGCAGCATCCCTTGCTGCAGGCCAGTCTTTTGGGGCGTGGCAGGTTGTGGCTGGCTATTTAAGGCCCCAGCCAAGCAAAGATCCTCGCTTCGCGTCTTTCTGCACATGCAGCGTGACGCTTTCGGCATCGCTCCTGTAAAGAAGAACAGAACAGCAGATTAGAAGCAACATCTACCTTCGATCCCCAGCAGCACTCACCTGATCGCTTTGTGCAGAATCCGGCTCTTCTCTGCTTCAATGAACAGCTGCTTCCAGGAATCTCCAACGCCGCGGCCCACTGCTTCAACTGACAGCTGATCAGGCATTTCCACGCCGCGTTCCTCCGCTTCAACAAACAGCCGCTTTCAGGGACCTCCAGCGCTGCGCTTCTCTTCTTCATGGACAGCTGAATTTCATGAATTTCCACACCCCGCTCCTCCGCTTCGACGGACAGCAGTTCTTCAGCCATCTGAAAGGAAAAGAAAACAAAGAAGAACGTTTGTGACACAAGCCAGCAGGCGCATGACACATAAGGAGACCGTGCCCAATAACAATCAGCAGCATAACAGCGCCGTTATAAGGCAAAATAAGGCACAACCCAGCTTGGGGCATTAAGAACAACTAAGGACAATTAACAACATTAAAGAGCAAAAGGCAACACCAAGCACTACGTTGCAGTAGCCCTTTAGTGGACATTACCATCTGCAAATAAGAGTGGTAAATTGCCAGGAAAGCTAACTAAAGCACATGCACAAGAAGATATTGACATGTGTGCGTAACTGCCCCCCAAGGCACATATGAGAACATTATTCACACCACAGCAGGTCTGGCCGGAACTCTTCACAGCCAGTGACGTAACTGGCTTCATACAATCTGCGCCCATGTTAAGGATATAACAGGATGGATAGCTCCACCTCTCACTACAGCAGGTGAGCAAAGACACCAGAGGTTGGGAGATACAGGGTGGGTGGTAGATTTAACCCAATACCATCATACTTACATCTTCTTGTGCATTCTCCTTAGAACTACGTCCAGAAGTCCAGTTTCACCAGTGAACCCAAGCAGAAATCGCCAACAGACAAGGTCTTCCAGGTGCCCCTGCAGAGCTAAGGTGAGCGTTACAGCAGGAAGGTTGTACATGTGTTGTTGGTGGTGTGTTACAGTGGGTTGGCAGGGGGAAATATCTGAAAATTGTGTTTTGTTTGCCAAATTTCACTATTTGCCAGAAATTGTGGGTAATACATTCTGGGGCGATTCGCGCAAGTTAGACCTCTGTGGATTCCCACAGGTGTCCTGTTTTTGGAAATGCATGGAGTTCCCTGTTTTCCTGGGTGGCTGCGACACCTCAGGCCCAAATCTGTAGGTTGCCGACAAGAGCAAAATCTTGCAAAATCTTCTATGCCGAAAGACTTGGGGTTACCAGTGGTTTAGCCTTTTCCCTTTGCACCCAGGCAGGTGCCCCCACACATATGAGGTACCATTGTCATCAGGAAATCCTGTGGGAAGGTAGGACATTTTTTGTGTTCGCTGTGTTTTCATAACGTTTTCATACATTTGCTGCTGCACTTTGTCACACAACCCTTTCATTTCCCCAATGTGACCTACATTTAGTCACTGATTTAGGCAAAATACGCTTTTGTAACCTGCAGCAGTCACCTACCCCTCAAAAGGTCTGCCTGTGCTCTTTCAAAAAATGTATCTTTGCCATTCCTCACCACATTTGCTTTCCTTATTTACACATGCTAAGCACATCTGTTTAAGACGCAAGCATAAAAATTCTGTGTACCATGACTCAGATTTTGGATTGTGGTATTGCTTGTTTTGTGAAACATTATAAAAAAGGTGTGATTTCCTAACTGAAAGAGTCAGAGGAAAGTAGCGGAGCATTGCATTTATCAAAATTCACAGAAGCCATATTCTTACCGGCCAACCATGTCCAACACATACCTTTTTTCAGTAATGTTTCCATTCTTTACCCAAACTATGGACATTTTCTGTGCATATTTGTTGCCTGACCTGTGCAAATCACCCCTTCCTAAACTTGGAATCATGTCTATTTTACACAAATGTATGCCTTTCTGTGTTCCCATTCAGCTTTCATATCCTTCTCTTCCATTCCGTCCATGCACGTCCTATTGGAAAAAAAGGGCAAAATCTCCCACCTCTCACCAAACGGATGGTTACCATATATAAATATGTTTTTTTTGGTTTTCACGCAGCCTGTTCTTGAAATCCTGGAAAATGGCAAATTCAGCACATCAAACCATTTGTTTCTAGCTCTTACAAGGAAAAAAGCACAGGCTTCTATGTACATCATTTTATTTTCATTTTCTGGAAAAACACAAAATGTGCTCACATTTTGGTTATTTTCTCTCACCCCCATACAGCAAACGTCATAACCGCCTATATGTGGGAAGATAAGAGGCCAAATTTGGCCAAGACATCTCATGTAACAAAAAAATACAAGGGATTGAATGGCGACATACCAAAATCACCAAAAAAGGCCTAGGCACTGGGGGGGAAAACCCTTGGCAGTTAAGGGGTTAAAACCATGTTCAATTTCTTGACTGACTTCTAGATAAATAGTGAGCTGTTCATCATTTAGCTGTGATTCAAGCAGTGACAAGTGTTCTGCAGATTGTTTATATTGATACATTATATTTTCTACCTTAGTCATGGCTATTTCTGCTTTCTGTTTCAAGTGGTTCTTGGCTTCCTGTAAGGGAAGGTTGACTGCCCTCTGGAGTGTCTTTGTCTAGTTGAGCTTCAATTTCTTCCTCTTGTTGGTGTTCATTGTCCAAGATTTGTTTGTATTGTTTGAAATTGTCATTTGTTATACTGCTTTCTTTTGCTTTGAATGCGGCTTCAAATGACTCATAGTCACCTAATAATTCTTTTTCTCTTCTCCATGGTTTAAAAAGTTGGAGTAGGGCCATTTAATAAAGTTCTCCATGTTGTGGTGATTTAAATGATAACTTTATATGATTAATTAGACTGGGTGTGGTGAGTTTCACTAGGCTTCCTTCACAAGTTGAGACTTAATATTTACCAATATTATCATTTGGTGTGACATTGTTTTTGTAGGTGTAGTTTTGGCCAATGTCATACAGACACATGTTTTTCAAAGCAGCACTTATGTTTGGGTAGTATACATCAATTAAATTGTTCTTTAAAATGTCCTGGCTGTTCGGATAATTTGTGGCTTTGTTTTCGATCCTTTGGTAGGAATTTAGTACTCTTTTTCGGGATGAAGCTGGTCCAAGGTTCAGCCAGACAGTGTGTTCAAATTTTCCATATAAGGCTGTACCTGTTAAATGGTCTGCAGCTTTGTAGCACCCACATTTGCTATGGGAGAGCAATTTTATACCCAAGATGTAGAATTTTTGTGATAGTGTTTTGTCAAATGATATGTCATCACAGAGTACTTTTAGCTCTGTTTTTTGAGCTGTGGTGAGATAAGCTATGACATATATTGCAACTGCAGTGGAATTGTCTGCAATGTATTTTATGTCTATGTTTGCATTCCACAAGAAGGCAATGATTGCATTGTAATCATTGATGTACTTGGATGCTTTGTCCCTTTAAATGTTATATGTATTTTTAGGGGATTTGCCTTTTACGCTGTGGCTAACAGAAGACATCAAGCTATTTACTTGTCCTTTTTTTTAAAACTGGTCTAGGGAAGCCACAGTGACATTTGGTATAGTATTTGCCTTTATTTTTATATCTACGTTGGCAGTATTGCCAAACTTATGTTTTTGGAAGCATAAGACTTGAGTATGTAGGTCACTATCTGTCGTTTGTGAAGGGATGTTGCAGGTAATGTATTTTTCAATAAACTGTAAAACAGTCGCGTCACTATCATGGCCAAATTTAGAAACATATTTTATTCACAAAAGCATGTGGATGTGTATTGCTCCTCTGGATTTATATTCTTTGCTTTAAAAGAAGTCCTGCACTTCTCTGAGCGGAGAGGCAGTTTTATTGCAGATGAAGTGCAGCATGGCAATAATGCAATGGTGAAAGTACCTTGATACATGGACAGGGTCAAGAGAACAGAGTTCTCCTAGTGTTTTTAAATATAATCTGTCTTTTGTTTGGTTTGCAGTACATAAGAGGTTGTGCAAGTCATTCCATACGTACTCTGCATAACTTAAAGTAATAACCCATGTGGGTGGGCCTAGGTTCCTTAGGATACAACCTACATCAGCTTGACGTCAGAACCAGTATTCTTTTGTACCACGCATGTTTGCCAAATGATTTGTGATGCTTGACTACAAAACTTCATCTTTGTCTTTTATTTCTTTAAGCAGTTGGGTAGTGGATTTGTTTTTATGTGGGTGCAACTCCATAACATGGAGTTGCTAGTTCACTTTCGAAGAGGCAGTGGAAAATGTATTCGACATTATGTCTAAATCTGGGGTCTTCAGAATACATTCTTAAAGAGCGATATTCTGATGCACTGATGTGCGTGGACCTTTCATCATATCTATCACCTTTTCCTGTAGGAAAGAGTAGAGAAAATCTATGTGCTTCTACTCATTTTCCCATGTGCTCATTGGGGATCCTTTGGCGTGATGCATTTGATGTTTCTAATGCATCGTCAATGGTATCTTTGGAAAGTAGTTGGTGAATTGTATACTCGTCTTAAATATTGGCTGCAGTAACAGGATCTACACGTTCAAATTGGCCAGTTGCAGGTTTGTCTTTAATAATTTGGGTGGTTTCTCTTAAGTTGTCCTCTATGTTTATATCTTTGTAGTATTGTTTTCTTTTAGATATTGTAGGGCTTGTCTAACTTTGTTTAAGTCAACTAGTTGTTGCCAAATTGTTTTGTCGTTTCTTGATACACATCATTAACTAGTATAATCAAAGATTTATCTTTTGGTCATTGTACTCCTAGAGTTTGTACATTTTCTTTTAGATCTAATGGCAAATATACTACTTTTCCACGGATGCCTTTTAGTAATTCGAATTGAGGTAATTTGGCTGAGTTCGGTTGAAGGCATATTATAGCTTGAAATAGGTGCACTGTTTGTATCATAATGCTCTCGTACAAGTTAGATTGTTGCAGAGCTTTCGGAAGTGGGAATATTTCTAAGTAATTAGTGGGAGCACGTGATGGCAATTGGTCACTGTCAAGCCTTGGGTTGAAGTACGTGCAAACTGCTGAGGGGTCAGTTATTTTGTATTTAGTTTCTGCTGTTAGATATAAAGCTAATGGGAATCATTGGAATTCTTCATAGTTTTCAATTTTGTAGGCTAGATCTACTATTTTTTGTGCTCTTTTTATAAAACATTCTGTGACAACAGACACATATTTGGTCTAGTATTTCAGCAAATGTGTTTTCAAACTTAGCTTTTTCTTTTTTGTATGTCTTTATTAGGACGTTGGTGTTTAAGAGGTTTTCAGTAATGTTTTCTGAAGGTACAGAATTTTCTAAGTCAACTCCAGTTCCAAAGTATTTACGTTGTATGTGCTCTATTTCTTGAAGCAGTTCTTTTGCTGTACCATGTTGGAGAAAAGTTATTTAAATGTTGCCGTTCTAGAGCAGGGCTTTTTGCAGAGTATAGTCGATGCACAAGATACCGTATAGTAGAATGCTGTCTCGCTAACATTTTGATGTGGTGGAAAGTGCTTTTGCAAGCAGTTCCTAAAATGCAGGCTAATGAATGTCCTTGCAGACCGGTGTGGCTGCGCACTGAACATGAGTCTATGGTTTATAATGTTTTCAATTTACTTTGTCTTTTAATTTCACATAGTGATTGAGAAATTGTTGTAAAGATTTAAAGGATTGTTAGCGTACATTACACATTGAACTGCATGTCCATTTGTACATTGGACCATTTGTTTGGGTGAAAGGAGAATTTGGTTCAAAGTTTGTTGGGGACTATTTTTCTATAAGGGTTTCCTTTGCCATAAAGGTGTCTTCCACCATTTCATACCCTCAACCATTATTGTCTATGGCAATTGGTTTTTGCTGTTCTTGTTTATAAGCTTCTTTATTGAAATATGGCTTGGTGCTGCTTGTGTGAATCCATTCACCATTAAGAAAGTTTGAAAAGAGTTGTATATTGACACTGCACATTTTTAGAAGTAGTTTTTGTAATGTATTGATTAATTTAGTTAGCGGTTTCCTTCTGCTTAAAATCAATGCTAACAATGTTCTCATTAGTAGAGAAGTACTGTCAATTAGAGCTTGCAGGATTAGACTGCTGCAGTAGTTTTTAAGGGTAGATCGTGACTTTCTAGCTGTTTTTATAAGATTGCGAAGAACTCCATGGTGGAACATTTTCTTTAACATACATTTTTTGGATTGCTTTACCAGGACTATGTTAACACTGGTAAATAAAGGGCTAGGTCTGTTAGTAGGTCTGCTTTTTATTGGTCATATTTCTTTACTTTTAGTTTTTGCAAGAGGGGCCTTACCTTTTTTTAGTTATGGCTGGTTTTCGTTTTTTGAGTGAGGTTACTAGCTTTTGGAGGTGGATGACTATATGGTGTAGTTTTATTCCTATCTGCTCTATTTTTTCTTTCTTTTCTCCAGAGTTGCTTTTTAGTGGGCATTTTGGTGTGTCTGTTGGGAAAAGAAAACGTTTGAGTTGGAAAGTTGTGCATCGCATATGCATATATGGTTCATGGGTTTGTGGGTGTGATTATAGAGATTAACAGAGTGCTGTTTGCTTGTGAGATGATATATTAGGTGTGGTTGTGACAGTTGTGAGAGTAAAGTCTGCAGAGGTGTGATGGTGTTGGGCTAGTTAGTAAGGGAGTGGTGGTGTGATGGAATCTGTAGGGTGATTGTGCTGTTTCGAGCAACAGAGTAAGTGTTTCAATGAAATGTTGATATGAAATGAGTAGTCTGGGGTAATATATAGTGGAACTGCCCTGCTGTGATTACATGCATATACATGGAACATTAATGTACTTACTTTATTGGTTGCAGAGGGTATTTGTTTTTTTCGGTTGTTGTCTTCGGTAATGTGCTTCATTTCTGTAATTGTAATAGAATGTTAGTGGGGATATGTGGTAATGGCGAAGTAATTTTAGTAAGCAAGGTTGATATTTATGAAGGATGGAGGAGTGGTGGGAAAAAACAGTTCATAAAATTGGTGGGCGGTTACAAATGGTTGCTTTTAGGAGCATTTTCATGAAAGTTAAGAAATGTGTGTGTGCATTTATAGAAACTCTGTAACATTTTGTAAAAGAGAAGAAAAGTTGATGAAAAAGGTTTGTAGTAGACTTTTAAATGGCAGATGGTGTGTGGAAGATTAATAAGGAGTATATGCATACATTCCAACATGATTCATTCTAATCTGTAGGTGCTTATGTAGTCCTAGGGCCTCATTACATGGAAGGCGGAGGACCAAGGTGCTATTAGCACCTTGGTCCATGCCGGTAAAATACCGGCACCGCCTTGGTGGAAAGGGGAATTACCATTCCAAGGTTGGCGGGGCGGTAATTCCCCCTTCCACCACTGCCCTTCCCCATTCCCATTTTTGCCCCATAGGGCATAATGGGAATGGGGAAGGTGCTAATTACGGCACCGCAATTTTGCGGTGCCGTAATTAGCACCAAGGTCCCTTAGCGGGTTGGTTTTAACGCCTGCAAAAAGTAGGCGTTAAAGCACCAACCCGCTAAGGGACCTCGTAGTAAGGCGGTAATGGTTAACGGTCACCGTTACCATTAACGGTGACCGTTAACCATTACGGCCTTCCGTGTAATGAGGCCCCTAGACTTTTTGTTTGCATTCTGGGACTTGTAGCCATTGTGAAAGTTGGAGTATATGCCAGAGAATTGAGACAAAAAAGTATGACTGAATAAGCAGCTGAATATTGGAATAGGTTATGTTAGGAAGGATACATGTACTGTCAATATATAAAAATGGCACACACTGAGTGCCAATTATAAATGGTGTACAATTCTATTTTATCTGCTTTTGCTTTCTTTTATGAAAAAGCGACACAGTGCTGCTGTAAATGCATATATTCATTTTTGAACTTACTACAAAAAGCTTCCCAAAATTATTTTGAAAAGCCCAGAATTTTATGTGTTTATTTGATATACATGTCACAGTTTTGAATCTTGTAGTTAAGTCGTGTTTTTTCTATGCATCTGGGACTTGTAGTTTGAGTTTTATGATGGACAAAGTTAATTGGAAGTGAGAGAATATAAAGGAACAAATAAAGATTTAATGAGCACCTATAGATTTGGAATGGGTGATGTTGGGATGTATGCATGTACTGCAAACATGATAAACTGGCAGACACTAAGTGCCACTTAAAAATTATCTAAAGATATATTTTATCTGTTTTTCCTTTATTTTATGAAGCTGTGACACAGTGCTGCTATACATGCACATATGCATTTTGACCTTTCATCACAATCATTGTAAATAGAAACATTTTGAAGTGCAGAGCATTGTAATTGTTTGCTGCTTCATGTGAGCAGGTGATGAATGTTGCAATGCATGGCATTTGCTAAAGTGGTTAAAAAAGAGAATATGCTTATTGAGAAGCTTATTAAAGGATAAGTTGCAGGGACCCTCTATATATATATTTGTGAAAGAATTGAAGACATTTTTTGTTAAATATAAGCATACATGTACTAAGTTATGTTAGATGCAGATCTTGTTGAATCTGGAAATAGAAATCTTGGACAGTTGCACAGTAGTCTTTGATGCAGATGCCTTTTATTAACAGGAGATATGTACTCTGAAAGTTTAAGTGTACATCTGAAGTGTTGAAGTGAGATGACAGGGTAAGGTCTAAAGGTTTTGGATGTGATTTGTGGATGGATGTGTGCCTCTCTGAAAGCAGCCAATGAGGAAGTGTTGAGAACATGGAAGTGGAAAGGGTAGGAGGGCTGCTCCTGTGCTACGGAGTCTGCATACACTGCATTAGTCTCTGGATGGCACGTGCCACATCCGGGTCTTTTGTGGATGTCTGGCATGGAAAGGGAACTGTGGGGATTAGCCAATCAGGTTTGGTGGGTGTGCTGTACAAGAAGAGAGGGTAGCAGGAGTTTTGCTTGCAGGAGGTGTGAGAGTACTGACAATGGCTATGGCTATGTGTTTTAAAAGGCAGACTGGGAGGATTCTTTGAGACTCTTCAATTCAGTCATTGAAGGTTTATGCTTAAAATCATGGCATCTTTAGAAATATTGGATTGGCAGAAGTGAAAGTTTTGTGGCATTCAGTTTGTGGCTTAAACTGGACAAGCTTTCTTTCATTCTGTGAGAGCAAGGCTCACTCTAAATGTTGAGACATTGTGATTGTGCATTGTGGAAGGGAACAATTGTTTTTTGTGACTACAGTGTTTTTGCAGGTTGCCCTGTAGGATTTCTTTAAAAGCCTAATGCAACTGTTTCCCACTGCTAAGATTTTTTTACTGAAATAAATCAGAGGCAAACCTTTTTAGTCCACAAATTGAAGAATCAAGGCAGCTTGTTAACAAAGCTGTATCTGTTTTTTTATATGCTGCAGGAATGTCATCTTTTAAGAATGAAAATATAAGTTTTGATGCAGTGATTTTTTATTAGTCAAGTTGGAGTTCACTACACAGATGTCGGAAATGCAATTTTCCTTTACAATATTAGGAATGCACTGAAAAGGTTCCTGTTAGTAAATTTTAAAAGAAGATGTAGAGTGTACAGTAGCACTGTATATAAAAACAAAAAAAGGAAAAAAAGGTTTTTATTAACAAACCCCTAAAAAAAAGGTACTTTCCAGAGCCACCACTAAAGTTAAGTTGTGTTTAATTTTCCCCCCACCGCTTTGAGTGGCCACAACATCTGCGGACACCGCAGTAGTCCGTGGATGGCATGTGCCACATCCAGGTCTTTTAAGGTTGCCTGGAATGGAAGGGGCACTGTGTAGACCACGGACAGTCGTGGGTGTCCGAAGACATCGGAGGATCAGCCAATCAGGTTTCCTGGGTGTGGTGTACAGGAAGAGAGGGTAGAAGGAGTTTTGCTGGTAGGAGTTGTGAGAGGATTGAAAATTGTCATGGCAATGTCTTTCAGCAGGCAGAGTGTTTGGGGTTTGGGGGACTCTTGGGTTCATTGTTTGAAGGTGTATGCTGAGCATTGTCGAATAGCCAAAAATCTTGGATTCCCTGAATTGGAAGTATTCTGGTATGGAGTGGGAGACATGAATGGGTGGACTTGCTCCCATTTTGTGCAAATATGGTTGAAATTGAAACATCCGGACATTATTATTGTTCATTGTGGAGTGAACAGTTTGGGGAATGTGACTGGAATGTCATTGAAAGTTGATGAAAATGTTCCCTAATTAAAAAAAAAACTTTTCACACATTGCCCAGAGACAGATGTGGATGCGTTCCATTTCATTTGGTTGGCAAATGGAAAAAGTGAGGCGTAACATCAATAAAGCTGTGTGTGCTTTTGTTTGAGATGTTGGCATGGCATTGTTTTATAACGAGAACATTACATTTCCATCTAACTGATGTGGGTAATCATATTTTTGTGGAAAACATTCAAAATGCTTTGAAGCAGTTTTTGTGAAAGTGAGAAGAAATAATTAAATTCAGTAAAATGTTTTCTTAGTTCAGTTTCAAACCCAAAATAAAAAAATATATAAAAGCCAAAACCACAAAAAAAGGTTATTTTTTTATTTTTTTTTTATTTTTTTATTTTGATATAGCTGATTTCATCAACTTTTCAAAATCAACAGTTATTATATATCATCACAACATCATACATAAATTCAAGAAGAATAAACAAGAAGAATAAACAAGGAGAAGAATTACAACTTTAAACATATAGGTCAAAATGATAAAAGTGACATATGGAGCAGTGAAATGTCTGCTTACATTAAAACCAATATGAATAGTTAAAATCGCCAGCATTTAAGGGAGACGACCAATTGTTGCTTACCCAGTTCTAGATTTGGAGACATTTATCTTATTACAGTATCCTTTCAACCTGCTTATAACAATATCTCATCAGATAGAATATTTTCTAGAAATTGTACAATGGCCTTCATAACTGAAAATCTGGTACTCTTAAATAAAATACTCCAAATCTCATTTTCATCCTTCTCCATATACAAACTCAAAAGGTTTTTACAATGTTTCTCACGAATAGTATTCAGGTGTGGACATGACACAATTAAGTGTTGTAGGGTTTCCTTTGTGCGTCGATTTTTACAAAAACGACAAAAGTTGAAATCTGCATGAATAATTTTGCGCCTGACCAAAACCTCCCTCGTCAACCACAGGTTCAACCTCATTCGCAATAGTTTGTTCCGAATGTTTGCCGATGGGCATTTCAGGAGGTAGCCAGCCGCTTGTCCTAAGCGTTTGGACCCAAATAGATTGGGATTGAAGTCTTTATATTTTGTGCACAACTCGTAATTTATGATCCAATCCCAATATAGGAATTTTTTCTTTGCACAGATCGGATTATCAATAAGGAATTGTAAGGAGATGTTGGCTCCGACTAATGTATTTAATACAATTTTTCGCCATTTCATAGGAAAAGATGCCGATGACCCAGATAGCTGTCGCGCTACTGTACTCAAGATGTTATTATTGGTAATTCCAAGCAGGCTTTTCCGAAAGAAGGCGCACATTGTCCATTTCACTCTGCAATGCAGAGAGTTCAAACCCAGTTCAAATCTTAATATTGGCAGGGGTACACAATTTGGGAGTCGCAACACCCTCTTCCAGAAAACAGCCTCAAGTCTGTCCCATGACTTAATATTAGCGTATAATTTTGATTCAGCGCCATAGAGCAGAATTGGAACCACCTTTTGTTCATAAAACATCATAATTTGTTTCAGCGTGAATTTCCCGTATTTGTATAGAAGAATTTTGGCTTGCGATATCAGACTCAGCAATTTTGTGTCCAGGATGTGTGTCGATGCGTCATCAGTGGGAGTGTTTTTAATAACTACACCCAAATACTTATATTCTGCAACAATTTCCATAATTTGATGTTGCACGGTCCACGACCCCTTATATATTTTGGTTCTTCCATGAGGCCTACAGACCATAATTTGAGATTTGGCCAGATTGATTGTAAGATGGTTTGTCTCTGCATAGTGTGAAAGGGCGGTCAGCAAATTTTGCAAACCCTTCGGAGTCTGAGAGACCAGAACCAGATCGTCTGCATATAGCATCCACGGGATGCGTTGGCCACCCAACTCCGGAGCGTCAGCGAAGATGTTAAGAAAGGATAAGCCCAAATCAGAGATGAAGAGATTAAACAACGTGGATGCCAATATGCATCCCTGCTTAAGCCCTACGGACGTTGGAAAAGGTGCAGATAACAAGCCTTCACGTGTAAGTCGAACTCGCATGGAGGTGTTCGTGTGTAGTTGTATAATTAGGGCCACAAGAGAACTGGGGCAGCCAAAAGCTTTTAGTTTGTAAAAAAGGAGATTCCGATCTATAGAGTCAAAAGCTGACCGGAAATCTATAAATGCGAAATATAGATTTTGTTTCCTGATTACATATTGGGATTTCAGCATATTGATGGTAATGATATTGGGGATTGTCCCCAAACCACTGATAAAGCCCGATTGAAGAGGGTCCCGTTTAAAATGATTCTCTGTCCACTCATTTAGTTCTCGTAAAATGAGTCGACAAAAAATCTTTCCTGGGACATCCAATAATGAGATGGGTCTGTAGCTTGCCGGACATGCACGATCACCCTTTTTATAGATTGGGACAAGAATTGATTGCCTCCAGGACATGGGAATTTTTTGGGAGTTATTAACTGCTTCAAACATAAGAAATAATATATCAGCCCAGATATCCGGGAATTGCTTTAGATGCATATTAGTTAGGCCATCCGGGCCAGGAGCCCTGGAATTACTGGCTCGTTTAATTAAATGCACAATGTCTTCTTTAGTAAAGCATAGATTGAATACAGTATCAAACTTTGTTAATGAAGCAGATAGGACTCCCTGAGAACTAGCAAATAAGTCAGAGTAATAACATACCCACGCATCCTCTGATACATCATTTGTCTGAATGGCAACCTGGTGGCCAGATGTTATTTGATTTATCATCTGCCATGATCGAGACAGATTTTTAGATGCCATGGATAATAACATATTTTCCCCATCACTTTGATACAATTTGGCCTTCATACCTCTTGTCCAATTTCTATAGGACGTTTGTATCCGCAAGAGAGCCGCCTGACGTAATTCGGGAGACAATTTGTAAGCCTTCCTTTTTTCAGCCCGAACTATGGATTTTTTTAGTCTAATTTCATGATTGGGAATGTGCAAGTGCGGTGTTTGTTTTTGTTTATGCTTGATAGAACATGGTTGAAAGAGCTGCATTAAATCGCAATAGACACCATCAGACAAATGGTCGCTCACAGCACTCCTTGTTAGTTGGGCATGATAACATGATTTGTAAGCTTTTAGGGAGTGTTCCGTCCACATCAGACGATTTCTTGCCGGATTCACATCATAGGTCCCTTTGAGATAGATCGATTGCGACTTAGTGACTGTTTTATTAGTGCAACAAGTTGTGTGCAGAATATTGTGATCACTTAAGTTTGATTCAATTACACCAAAATCTAGGACCATATTTAACATTTGCGCGTTGACATAGGTAAAATCTATAATCCCAGAACTGCATGCCCGATGCCATGTAGGTCTTGGTGGGATATCTTGAGCAAAGGCCCCGTTTAGCATGTAGAGGTTATGTGATTTAATAACCATTAGCCACATGTCAAGGCGTTTTTGTTCGTGTTTAGAAAAAGGCCCCAGACAATGTAGATTTAAATCACCTGCCAAGTAGATCATGTCAACAAGCCCATCCAACATGATTAAATCAAACGCCTGTGTCAATGACTCAATGAAACTATCATCAGAAATGCCCGCGGGATTCCAATATATGTTAATAACGGCGTATGCAAAGCCGTCACCCTTGATTCTGGACATTTGTATGAACTCATTCGGACAAAACCACGGGGTTATTTTCAGACCAGAGGATTGTTTGACAGCGGTTAGCAGACCAGAAGTGGGGCGCCCCACCCGATGTTTTACTGCAGGCGCTAAACAGACGTCATAGTTGTTCCAGGACGGGACGCTAGTCAGCCACGATTCTTGAAGCAGAATCACGTCATAATTCAGCACATGATGCGTATGATTATTGATTAAATGTCGATTCCCTCTCGAATTCCAACTGACAAAAGAGAGATTAGATGGCGCGAGAGTTGAATGTTAACTTTGATTGATCTGACATTGACAGCTGCATGATTGTACTGACCGATCTTGTGGGCTACTTCTTTGGTGATTTAGAAGTGGCTCAACCTGTGTAGTAGAACTCTGAAGTCCGTCCGGGGTTGGCAGCAAATTGAAACCAAGATCATTAATTTGGGATTTTGCAGCCCAGATGGCATTGACCACCACCCTTGAGTTGATCCACAGATTTACCGTAGATTGATTGGAGGGGTCTGTAAATTCAACAAGTTCGATATCTATGGTTCCTATGTCATCAAGGTCTGGGATTTCACGAAAGATCGAGAGTACAGACGCCCGATTTAAATTGTACTGTTTGACAGGTAGAGGCTGACAGCTAAGAGTCAAGGCATGGATCGCTGGACGTTTAAAACGGGCAGCAGACGGTTTTTGTTTGGCCGATGGTGGAGGTTGATTAGACCTTTTACACGCTCCATTGTCTGTATTTGGACTGGGAACCATTTGGGGGGAAGTGGAGGCCTCCAAAAACTTAGTGAAGGTTGCCTGTAAAAGGCGTTCCATATCACCAGAGAGAACTGGATTAAACCCAGACAAGTCTGTTCTAGCAGTATTTGTGGGATTCGCCTTCCCTAGAGTTTGCAGGGAATTAGTGGCGATGGCCTCCGAGACTGTAGGCAAACTTTTTTTTTTTAATATCGAAACTACTGCTGGTACAGACACCTGCTCGATTACCGGTGCAACCTGCGGAAACATTAGATTTTTTGTGACAGATTTCGAAGCCAAATATTCGTCAACTGCCCTACGTATTTCTTTACGACGCTGTTCGTCGCCCCCTAAATTCTGAGTCAAGGGGAGTTTAGAGGTAGAGCCAATTGCTGTTGAGATAGGCTCGCCAAAATCATCACTAGTCAACGTACTCATACTTTGTTTAGTAGATGTATTTTGTGAGAGCTGATCTGCCGCAATAATCAGTTCATTTAGGGGACTATATGCCGGAGCTGGATCAGAAGAAGCCGGCTGTATTTTTGCTTTTTTCATCTGATTTTGAACAGCATATTTTCTTACAATAGCTTTAGATGCCGATATTGTGGGTGTGGCTGGAACTGATATCTTGCTAATGAAGGCTTTGACTTGCGAGGATTGGCGAGAGCCCGCTTTGATATTTTTCGTTTTCTTTGTCTGATTTTGCGAGGATAGATTTTTAGGGATAGGATTCCTCCCAAATAAAGCATACGTGGGAGTCTTCTGTGAATCAATTTTTGGCTCATAGTCAATTTCCACAGTGTCCACTATAGGCTCAAGTATAAAAGGTATGGGTTGAAACTTCTGAGCAGTAGGTTCAAATAGCAAAGAAGTTTGTGTGCATACAGAATGTTTAACAATTGATGGGGCATTTGGCTTACTCAAGTTTTCCAACCTATTGGCAATTACATGTTGGTTCGCGAATAATTGGTCAAACTGATTCGAATGAACCTCCGCCTTCAGAACCAGGACTTCGAACAGTTTCGCCAGGGCTAAAATAGCATTGTTCATAGATGTAAGTGCAATGCTTGTATTTACAGTTCCAGAATCATTGTCACCCCTGTCAGGTGGGGCTTTTCCAACTACCTTTCTAGGAGTGGGGATAGTAAAAGACGGATTTGCAACTGAGTCAGCAGCACTCACGTTTGTAAAAAGTGCAGGCGACTTAGACAGATTTTTTGAATTTGAGTGAGGGAATAAAACAGAGGAGTTAGTTACCAAGTCCATAACAGGAATATCCTGAGACACAGAATTCAGAGAAGAAATAGCAATTGATGTATCGCTTATAGCTATACCAGACGCATTACAAGCCTCGAGCGGCGACGCCACCACACCCGTTAATACATTTGTAAGTATAGCACTATCAGTAAGCGAAACCTTTTCTTTGGCAAAAGTGACAGATGGACCAGACAATGCCATTGATTTGCAGGTCTCGTCAGTTCGACCTTCCCCCACATGATCCACAGACATTTCTTTGTCAGTTAGTTTTTTTTCACAAGTGTTGGTACTCACAAAGAGGCCGTGCGATAAACTTTTTGGATCCATATGTTCTATAACAGACTGTTGCAACGGAATTTCTACAGGATTTCCAAATGGTAGTATCGTGTGTCCAATACGACTTGTGTCCTTGCAAAAAGGGCGAATGTCCATTCCAAGAAGAAGCTCAGCACCACTCTGTATAGCGCCTCTGACGCTTGTCCGCGGAGTGGAGCTGAGACGAGGCCTTTTTGTATTGGTAAGAGAAGGAGATTTGGAACAACTGGGGCCATTAGTACTATAGAGTGGAGTTACCATTGGCATACCAGTCTTTAAGGAGTTTAAGTTTCGTTTCATGGTTGAAAAAAAAGTGAGTTTGAAGACTAAATAATACAAAGGAAAGGGAAAATGGAAAAGAAAAGGAGTCGAAATTGAGGATTAACAGTGATTAAAATAGTATTCACCGCTTACCGCGGTGAACGCGGCGAAGCGGCAAAGCGGGACTTAGACCGGGACTTCGCCGGTGCGCGCGCGCGGTGCGCGCGCGATTCTTGTTATGTAGGTCCGCCCACCAAGGTAAGCAAAGCAGTGCCTACAAGAAAAAGACGTATTAAATAATAGTCCAGCAAATCCAGCAATAAGTCCAGCAAAGAGTATACCACTGTATATGGTCACCTTCTGGTTGTCGTAGTGCGGAATCCACATACAGCGCCGTTCCGCGCAGAGAAGCAATCTCAAAAGCAGCGGTTGCAGCAAATGCAGCAGTAGCAGCGTCCACCAGCGGCAAAGCGGGACTTAGACCGGGACTTCTTGTTATGTAGGTCCGCCCACCAAGGTAAGCAAAGCAGTGCCTTCTGGTTGTCGTAGTGCGGAATCCACATACAGCGCCGTTCCGCGCAGAGAAGCAATCTCAAAAGCAGCGGTTGCAGCAAATGCAGCAAAGGTTATTTTGAGGGCCACCCTTTTTTAACACAAAACAATTTAAATTATTTCAATTCTCCTGCCCAACGCCTGGAATTTTAGAAGTCTGTCGACTACCGAGCTGTCTGCGGACACTCATCAGGCGAGAATCACAGAGCGCAGGCACGGTGTCTGCAGACTAATCAAAAGTGCGTCATACAAAACAGACATGTCTGGACATCCATTTTGAGTGCTGAAACCTCAGAGAGTTGTAGTGTCCGTGGACCCATAATGGGAGGTAAAAAAAAATGAAATATCACACAACAAACACAACTTTTTTAGTACAACAAATACATTTATTCAATAAAGGGATGGGGTATCGGAATGGAAAACATAAATGAGAATTAGGAATTTGCATACAATAATCATGAGGGGAGCAAGAGAGTGAGGTTTCCTCAAAGCGTCTTTTGATTAAAATGTTCAGAATTTAAAGGGACAGTGATAGGGAACATTTTTAATGACATGATTTTTGACATACTGTAAAAGTTCCTTAAAATTATTACTCAGTTCATCCAATTTTTTAGACAAGTTCATGATTTGATTATTTACAGTTGAGGATATGACTTCTGTTTGTGATTCTTGGGATTGTGTGTAATTAAAATGGGATGTGGTTTCATCATGAAAACTATGTACTGTAAGAAAAATAGAAATTATTATCTTAGTAAGGTGTGTACAAAATACATTATTTGTTTACATTAAAATTTGTATTGTACACCATTGGAGATGTGATTGATGCTCATTTCTTCTTTTGGGAAGTTCTCCTCTAACTAATCAAGTGTGCTTGCCATCTATGTGAGGGGAAAAAGTGTTTCTGTCTTATAACACATGTTTATATTATGAATGCACTTACTGTTTAGTAAGAATTTGTTTTTCAATGAGGACCTGGTGTTTCTAAATCTGTATGCAGCATTGTAGTGAGGAGATTACATGAAGTGTACAGTTATGGACTGTGGTTGGTGCATTCCATTGTAATGTGAGATAAATGAAATAATAACTAGTATTTTTTAACATAGGTTTTTGTACAAAAAGGTATATTTGCATGTGGTAAAAATTAGTTGTGATTTTATATACATCTGTTGGTTGATGGATACATGCTTTTTGGGTCTCCCCTATGATTCAGAGACTTGTAATTGCAGCCCGACTACCGCAATGTATGTGGACGCCATATTGGGGGAGGGAGGAGTATAACATAAGGGACTTGTAGCAGATTAAAGGTGCACTAGTAAAAACCTATGAAATTTACTGAAAAAACTTTGTTAAAGGGATGTTATAGTGAAGTTGAACTAACAAAAACCCATGAAATTCACTGAAAAAATATTGTTAAAGGGACATTGTGGTTAGGTTTCAGTAACAAAAACCCATGAAATTTAATGAAAAAACGTTGTTAAATGGACATTATGGTTACAAGTAAAACCGAAAAACCCTTGAAATGTGCCTTGCGCCACCTCGGGGAAACTGCTAAGACTAACACCCAGGACATCTGCTACTTAACCATAACGTCCTTTAACAAAGTTTTTTCAGTGAATATATATATTTATTAGATGGCCTGCGGTTGTGGCCGTGTAGTTATGCTTAAGTTGCTCAACCCATAGGAAGAGCTCTTTTTGGGTGGTTTATAACTTTTCCTTTTCTTGACGAATCCTCACAGAACTTTGCAGATAATGAATATGGCCCCGCAGATTGAGTCTGCAAAGTTTGGTGAGGTTTTGTGCAGGGGGCAAAGTCATGGGGGTCCCAAAATGTGTGGATTTTCCCATAAATGCAATGGAACCAAATCTTTGCGCTAGACAGATTTTCACCAAATTCGTGGCAGGATCGGTGGCTTGGTCCCGAAAGCGTGCTTTTGTAAATCTGTCCAGTAGTTTTATTTATTTGGGTTCGGTCCGTGGACTCACTTCCCTGTTCGGTCCAGGGACCGGCCTCTGATTCGTCCAGAGGGAGGCATGATGTCCGGGGACATCAGACGCGCCCACTGATTGGATGGTGAAAAGTGTGGGGTGCATCATATTTTTGGGAAACATGTGCCATGTTGGATTTGCAGACTGCACCTGTTGTCCGCAAACATCACAGTAAAAACATATTACAAACCACAACATTGCACTTGTGAAACTAATGAAACAATCTCTGGCCCGGGAAGGGGTGATGAGCATGGGATCGAATATGGCCATAAAAAGCCGAACAGTGGGTGGTTTTTCATCTCCGATGTCCACAAATGATTCAGGGACAGCCCTGTAATGTTCGCGAACATGTCAGATGTTCGGAGGCATCGATACATATTTTTGCATTACATGGTTGGTGAAAAGCAGTCCTTAGATGACGTATATCTTTGGTGCCACTCATTGAAACTGTATGAAATTGTGTGATATTATTCTAGACGTGACCTTGAATGGTTCTACACAGTTTGGTGCTGTTTTGCTAAAAGGGAACAAAATTAGAAGGGGGGGTCCCAAAATATTTGAAAGGCTTATAAATTTGGTGCCGTTTCACAAACCTGCACAAAAGTTCACAAAAAGATTTAAGACCCAGATTTTAATGTTTGGCAATGTTTGGTGGGATTTTGTGAATAGGCTGCTAAATCAGAGGGGGGTTTAACATGTTTAGATGGGTTATAACTTTATTGCCATTTGACGAATGGGCACAAAAGATTTTAGAAAGATTATAGACCAAACCTTGAATTTTTCTGCAAAGTCTGAATGGATTTTGTCAACTGGCAGGTAAGTTATATAAGTATTTTATGTACGTACATTTTGACATGTTTCAAAAAATAAAACATGGATGGATTTGCAGGAAAGTTGTGCAAGGAGCATTGGCAGGGAGCATTGGCAAGGACTTGAAAGTATGGTTTTGCAAATGTGTCTGTGCCTTATTTATTTTAAGTGTCATAATGTAGGTACACAAAATAATGATAAACCAAATGGTGACGGAGGTATAGCCGGTGGCCATGGGAAGATAATCTGGCTACTGGCCATGACCACGAAGGACTGACAATGGTGTTAAAGTTGGCATTGTCACCAGGGACTGGCTATGTGGTGACGTTTTTGAAAATCGGTATAGGTTTGAATGGAAAAATAAATTGTGTCCGTGGCTAAAATTCTGTTTGTGGCTACAGCCCGAAGTGCTGCACAGGATTGCATCAATAGTTTGCAGTAACTATTGTTGCATAGACTCTGAGACAATGCTAATCAGCAGATCATTACCAAGCACGCCAAACCAGGTGCCCACGTGGTCACCAGGCCACCCCTTGAAATCATTACCCACCCTTATTTGCGACCATAGTGGGGCAAGATATTGGGATTGGATGCTGGACTCATTTCCACAACCTCGCAGCAATGACTGGCCCACAATTCATATGCCTTGGGAAAGACTCTAGAGCAAACATTTTTGAATGTGGGGCTGAAGCATTAACATTTTGTTACCCAGTGGGCCGGCGAGCCAAAAAATCAACAACCTCACCAAAAGCAGTATATTAAAAAGCGATATTGTGTAATCTTTGACACAATAGCATCACAGGCAGCGATGCGCTATGCAGCCCCAAAGATAGCTTTTGGTGTCAGGGGCAGTGAGTATCTAAGGGAGCCCCTCCATCAAATGATCCGAGGTCAGTTGCTTGTGATTTCTTTCAGTGTGTATGTGTTCATATTTTTCTGAAAGAATGGGGGTGACCGAGCGTAGCGAGGGAGCTATAAGGATCTAGGGAGGGTTTGGAGGGTTCCCCCTCAAGAATTTCTTTTCAAATATTGGGTTGAAATGGTGTATTTTACAGCAGAAAAACTGACCAAAAAGCCATACGTTTATAATCAGTTCTAAAGGGGAACATGAAAATTCCATGTCACCAACAGCAGACAAGAACATTTTACAACACAACACATTTTAATGATCTATGTGTCCACAGTGTAAGACAGCAATGTCACCGATGTAACACATTGTCATGCTGGTTGTGCCCAAAATATGCCTCTGTAGCAACATGTCTATTCTGGCTGTTCCCAATTTAGGCCAACGATGTCCTTTACAAAGCATGATTGATGCTGCCTGAGCATGTGCAGTGTGCCCAATACATATGCAGCTTATCTCTGTAATACACATTCATTACTTCTGTGGTAATGATTGATGCTGCATGTGCAGTGTGCCCAATACACATGGCAGCTTATCTCTGTAATACACATTCATTACTTCTGTGGTAATGATTGATGCTGCATGTGCAGTGTTCCCAATACACATGGCAGCTTATCTCTGTAATACACATTCATTACGTCTGTGCTAATGAGTGATGCTGCCTGTGCAGTGCTCCCAATACATATGCCAGCTTATCTCTGTAATACACATTCATTACTTCTGTGTTAATGAAAGAAACATAATCCAATTCAACAGATAAAATGGAGAAAAGCAATCACCCAAAGGTGAACCTAATTCAATAAACGCAATGTGAGCACAATCTTTAAGTTTGAAGAACTAGACATGGCCAGGTGCCCTCCTCTCCTGGGACCCGTGGGTGGCTGGTGCGCCGGTACTCGGATCACTCCAGCTGAGCTGAGGACCATGTTGTAGGAACCGGGGAGAGAATTGACCTCATGGTGTCTGCTGTAAAGCCCACAGTGTCTTGGATCTGGTGGGCTACGGTGTTATGCGCTCTGATAATTCACTCCCGCAGCTGGCCTTCCACCGACAGGGGCACGGACACCTCCCAAGGGCTGTTTTGCCTTATCCAGGTTCACACTTGTCAGTTGCAAAAACAAAAACTGGATAGAGCCCCAGGATTTTACCCGATGTGCTGCTTTTCCGGGTGTGGATGGCGTGATTGTGTTGCCTAGCCATTTTGACAAGGAATTAATTCCCACATGCGGTAAAATCATGTGGGAATTCATTCCTTTTGTGATGCAATACCGAAGGGGGAGGTTTTTTTCAAAAAGTGATGCAAATTGTACCCTCCCTCCCGAGGCGGAATGTTCATACATTAAGGCAGCCCACGCTGCTTTTGAGACTTCGAGATACTGCTGGCCAGATGTTTGTGTTTCGGTGTATCAGTATCTTGGAGGCTCAAAAGCACTGCATGCCGCAAACATACATCAGAAAATATGTGCACCACACGTTGCACTGTGAACCTGGGCTGGGCTGAGCTGCTGGCTCACGCAAGCTCTGCCCTGGGCTCTGCAATGCAGATGTGTGAAGGTGGCGCTGTGTACTCGTCATTCCACCCACACACATTACGTGATTATGATTTCCATTGGCTGAGAAACAGCCAATAGAAATACTGTTACCACGCAAAGCAGTTATTTATTTTATTTATTTCCACTACTACAACATGCCTTGCATGGTAACAGTATTTCCATTGGCTGTTTCTCAGCCAATGGAAATCGTAATGTGTGGACTACAATTCCTACCCTTAAACTGCAACCACAACGCTCTCTGGGTATAAAATAAATACAAAACATACAAAAATAACCCCAGACAGTCGAATTACGTGTCGGCTGAGTTCTAACAATAAATATAGCATCAAGAATGGGTTTGAAGACTGCTTTATTACAAAAACATTCACCTATTGAATAACTCAGTGCTGAGGTGAACAGGGCTCACTCTCCTATTCCATACCTAACACTTGAAGAAGGAAGGGCACCTTTACAAAAGAACCCCATCACCAGCAGCAGGGTAATTTGTTTAAAGTACTAGATTAAGTGCAGTGATCTACCTGGTGGTCGGTCAAAATACCGAAAATAAAATCTCAAACTGCAAAAATCTCGAATACAAAATCCCGAAAAACAAAAATATCGAATTATTTATTTATTTATTTATATGTGTTTTTGGGGTCAGGTAAGTAAAAAAAAGGGTTAAAATAAAAAAGAAATAGAAAAAAAGGGGGGTTGGGGGGGAACCCCCCCATTTCGACAAAAAAACGTCATAAAAAAAATTCGATATTTTTTTTTTTCGGCCTTTTGTTTTCGAGATTTTTGTTTTCGAGATTTTTGTTTTCGGTATTATCACTATAAACCGATCTACCTATTCTACTGCCCTGCAATTACTTGATAATTGTGTGCTCTGATTTGATTACTGGGGCATGCATCATGGCTGAAACCTAGGTTTGTATGCGAAGAAATATTATGCTTGCCGCTACAGCCTGAAGTGCTGTACTGAATGACAACAAACCTGCACAAGGAGATTCAGCAAGGACCTGAAAGGATGCTTTTGCAAATCTGTCCTGTGTTTTATTTGTTTGAAAGTGTGGAAACCCAATCACAAAAAATAGTGATATAACTTTTCTGCCCTGGTCAATGGCACAAAAAATATTGATATAAGTTTGGTGCACGGACAATGGGCCTGGCCCTCGTCAAGGACAAAGCCTACTTTGATTTACTTATTGGGGCATGTGGCATAGCCGAAGCTATAGGTTTAAATGGGACATAAACAAATCTGCTTGCGGAGGCAGCCTGAAGTGCTGGATGGGATTGTAGCAAAGTTGTGCGCGGAGCATCAGCAAGGACTTGAAATTGTCGAAACATGAGTAGAAAATATAGTGATATAACTTTTCTGCCGTGGACAAAAGGGCCTGGCCTTCCGCAAGGACAAATGTCAACTCTGATTTGCCTATTGGGTTATGCGCTGCTGATAACGACTCTCATAAATCTGCTTTACAAAAAATATGTTTGTTAAAGGGGGTTTATAGTTCTTTCAAATATATTAAAAGATGAATTATTCATAACTTATATACAGTGATGTAACATTATGACACATTTTCACTTATAAAAACCTATTCAATTGACAGAAAAAACAGTTAAATGGACGTTACGGTTAAGATGTACCCCACCCTTGAAACTCCTCTACCCCAGCAGTTAGCTAGTGGCCTCCCACCTTGGGATCCTTTGGCACTTCCCTCCTGGGCTCTCATGAGCATCTGTTTATCCGTACTGCCACTTTTATTTATGCACTTCTGTCACTGCACAATGCATATGTGCATTTATAGAAGCACCTTGTACAATTGTTTGGTATATGTATGGGAAATGTAGATGCAAAAGCTTTGTAGAACATTGTTAAGTGGCCGTTGGTGAGTGGAAGTTGAATATGTTGATAGGCTATATGTAGAGGTATTTTTTAAGTGATTGGTAGAAATATGTGTGAATGGTTTAAAGCAGGCAATGGGGGGTGTTACAAACATAACAGTAAAAAGACTAGAAGGGCTGTTTTTTGTGATGTGTGCATGTGAAATTCAGGTTTTCCAATAAGGCATGGGCTAGACAGGGGAATGTGGAGACTGTGGATAGTTATAAACAGTAATGGATTAGGGTGTTTATTGTATACTAGAGAGAAGAATTTCGGACAGAATTTTGTTTCTGTGCTTTTTTTTTTTTCTCCAGTATATAATTGTCCATTTTCCATTAGCAAAGTAGAAAATGCTAATGGGAATGTTGAATCTAACCACTTTACTGAACAATGTAAAGGTGTAGTCTATAAGCTCATTTTTTTGTTCTATTTTTTAAATGTGATGTTTATACATTTGCAGTCTCAAATACAATTGATAGCGAATTGGTCTTTGGTTGACAGTGTTTTTATTTTGATAAAGGTAATTTGGGTGCTGCTTGGTGGTGACTAGTAACACTCAGACTGCCGAGTGTGTCACAATTTATGAAGAACAGAATTTTCAAGTCACCTTCTAGCGCACCTAAAGTTAACGTTAACTATAGGTTAAATGATGTTCCAAAAATCATGTTTGTTGTATCATGAGGCTTTTTTATTCCAAAAATGATCCTCCAAAAATTGTTCTTAAATAGTAGTGCCCTCATCAGGAGGGATTTATAACAGAAAATTCAATTCAAATTCATTGATTAGATATAAACATGCCTAAAAGAAAACAAAAAAAAATCATATGTATAACTGATGTGCATCTCTAGCACTGTGAAAGCAAAGGAACAATATTTGTATCACAAAAATAACAATTGGCGCAAAATTAGGTTCAATCTTGAGAAAAACAGCCAGTAAATTCATTTGAGAATGAAAGTTAACATGTTATTAGCACATTTCATTGTTATGCATAACATTGGTAATCTTACCTAATGATTAAATATTTGCATTCTTCTAGAGAGCTTGGTCCATGTTTAGATTCCAAATTAGTTTGAAATTGGAGTGGTCTTGGTAACATGTGTGTTTGGGGTTTCCCCTGTGCTGTTTTACCCCAACAGGAGTTTCTATGAAAGAAGGAAAAAGAAAAGGAATAGATGAGGTGCTGTTGGGGTGGATGTCAGCTGTAGTTGGAAAGTCTGTGTTTCAAAGGAAATATTAGTGTATATGTGCATTGGATTGGCAAAAGAATAAATGTAAACATTATTTTTACCTTTAAAGTCTTTCGATTGAGACTTGAGAGCTTCTGAAAATCGTCTTCTTTCCTTGTTTCTAAAGTTGGTTGGGCTTGTTTTACATTATATTGCCTTCTGGAAATCGTCCCCTGTCCTTGTTTCTAAAGTCAGTTGGGCTTATTTTACATTATATTGCCTGCTGGGAATCATCCTCTTCCCTTGTTTCTAAAGTTGGTTGGGCTTGTTTCACAATATGTTGCCTTCTGCAAATCGTCCTACATTATAATGCCTATGCAGTGTTAAGTGTGTTGGGTCATTGATTGGTATAAACCGTTGAAGACAGAATATGTGAAATCAAATGAGCATATGTTTTTAATGTAGGATTAGATGTTTTTCGAGGAAAAATGTTACTGTGTAACATGCAGGATTGAGCAGAGAATGTGATTTTTTAGCTGTGCATTTTAGTCTCAAAGGTTAATGAATAACATTAAAGTGTAGTGTGGATAGTACTAAGGTGAACAAGTTAATGGGTCTAAAGTGAAACTAATATGTTAAATAACCACAGTAATGGATATGAAGAATGTCTGGAACAGTTAACTGTAAATTATTGGAATGCAAACAGCAAAGAAAAATGTAATTTATGTAGCTTCAAAACAGTTGAATATATTGCTGATGACCCTTTATTATTAAATGAGATAATAAAGGTAATTGATGACAGTGCTTATAAGAAATTACCCAGTTCCGTGTCCGTGTTGAGACCTGTATTGCAGCAGTCCAGAGAGCAGATCCAGAATGCTTCCCTTTGTCTTAGTTTTTTCTCCATATTTCCTCCTCTTTGTGACATTTTGACTTTTTCTATTCCAAAAATTTTTATTTTGTCCATTTGGGTTTCTGAATGTTCGGTCAAAAAATGTAAACCAAGGGGAAATCTGAGATCCTTGTTGATAATAGTTCTTATGTGTTCTGAGATTCTTGTTTTCAGCATTCTGATTGTGCTTCCCACATACAGCCTCGAGCATTGACATTTTATTGCGTATACAATATATTTACTTTTGCAATTTATGAAATCTTGAATTTTATGGTTATGTCCATTTGGCATTGTGATGTTTGAGATGCCATTGTCGGAATACTGACACATGTTGCATGTTCCACATTTAAAATTACCAGTTAGGGCAGTCTGGTTCCAAAGTTGTGTGAGTCCCTTTTGTTTCCGATGTAATTTAAAATGTGATGGACTGATTATTTGCTTCAGAGTTTTGGCTTTTCTGAAAGTAATTTTGGGTTGATCATCTAGAAATGGCTGTAGATCTGGATCTAGTTTTCAGAAGGTACCAATGCTTTGATAGGATTTTCTTAAGTGGTTTTGTTTCTGAATTGTAAGTGGTAATGAATCTGAGCTTTTGTGACTGAATTTTAGTGCTTTGAGATTCCTTGTTTTGTAAAAGGTCAGATCTGTTCTGATGTTGGTTTTTTCTTGTGCTTTTTCTTTTTTCAAAAGCTTCTTAGGATATCCTCTTTTGAGAAATGTTTCTGTTGCAAAATCTTTGTGTTTCTCAAATTCTTCAGATTCAGTGCAGTTATGTTTGATGCGTAAAAATTCCCCATAAGGGATGTAATTGATTATGTGGGAGGGATGGTTGCTCTTTGCGTATAATATGCTGTTTCCAGCAGAGGGTTTCACATAAAGAGTTGAATGAATTTCGTGGTTTTTGATGTACAGTTCCAAATCTAGAAATTGTATTTTTTCAGTGCTTTCAGTCATAGTAAGTTTCAAATTATAGTCATTGTTGTTGAGATTATTATGATATTATTTGAGTGATTTTTGATCACCTTTCCAGACGACAAGAATGTCGTCAATGTATCTTCCCCAATATATGATTTGTTGATTGTCCGTGAATGAACTGTGATTCCATGCATGTTTTAATTCATAGGATCCCATGTATAAATTGGAATAGTCAGGGGTAAATTTGGCACCCATTGCCGTGCCTTGTTTCTGTCTATAGATTTCTTTGTTGAATAAAAAGATGTTGTTCTTTAGGGTAAATTCCAACATTTTGCAGATCATCTCATTTTGTTTAAAATAGGAAATTGACCGTGTTTGTAGAAATTATTGAACAGTTTGAATGCCTTTGTCATGAATTATACTTGTATACAGTGCTGTAACATCAAAAGTCACTGGTCTGCAATCAGACTCCCAGTTTATGAAAGTTAGCTGCTGAATCACATCTTTCGTGTCTTTGATAAAGGAGGATAAGTTTTGTACCAGTGGTTGCAGGTGAGTCTCAATATATGCTGAGATTGGTTCTGTCATGGATCCTATGCTGTTAATGATTGGTCTGGTGCTTGGTAAGTTGTCGGAGTGTTTATGAATTTTGGGAAGAAAATAGATGCTTGAGATAATTGGATATTGATTGTTCATGGATTCAAATTCGTCATCTGTCAGAAGATCAGCATCATTCCATTCTTTACTCATGATGGTCCATAGTTCTTGGAGTTGTGGAATAGGATTCTCCTTGAGTTTTTCATAACAATTTGTATCATTTAAGTGTATTTCAGCCATTTTAATATAGTCTTTGGTGTTCAGCAGGACTATTTTCCCCCTTTGTATGCTTGTTTCACTATTAGATCTGTATCATGTTTCAATTCATCTATGGCTTTTCTCTCCAGGAGAGTTAAATTGGATTCAAAATTTAGACCCTGTTTATTTCTTTTTGTCTTGAGGTAGTTGGATCTCAGATCATTCAATACAGCTTTTTGAAAGATGTCCACAATGTTGCCAGTTGGTAATTGAGGATAAAATATTGATTTGTTTTTTAAGGATGTGGTTTCCGCTAGGTCAACTTCCATGTTTACATCTTTTGCAAATGATTCAATAGTATGAGTGTCTTCTAATTCTTGAATGTTTAATAGTTCAATAGTGTTGATTGAGTGTGAGACACTGAGGCTTGATGGAATGGGTTTTGTTACCTGTTTCTTCGTTACATCTGTTGTTGCAAAGAATTTTTCTAATTTGAGAAGTCTTCCAAATTTGAATATATCCACATTTTCTTGGAAGTAATCTGAATGGGAAGAGGGGCTGAACGATAATCCTTTATTTAACGCTGATTCTAGAGCTTTGCTTGTTTGAAATGTTAAGGATTAGGCTTTCTTTGGTTGTAGGTTCTTTGATCTTGCCGAGACTCTTTGTTCTTTTGTGTTGCTTCCTGATACTCCCTCGGCCCTTGTGGCCTCTTTTAATCTTATTTCTTTGTTTGAATCTTTGGTTTGACTGTCCATAACGAATTGTGATCTGGTCATTATTTGAAATTTCCATTGCTTGTGTTTTTTGTATTCTTCTAAAAAAGAATATGGTCTTTGTGATTCCTCAGTGTTATCATCTTTAGCAGATAAAGCTCCATTTTCCTCTTCACTCATTGGTTCTGTTTCTGATGCTGACGTTGAGGCTTCAGTTTCGGATGTCGATACTGGTGTTAGTTTCTTTTTAATGATTGGATTTTTATTGATGTTTTTCTTGTGAAATGTATAGACACGTTTGAATTTATAAACTAATTCGTCTTTTAGAAATGAAGGATTGGAGGATCATTTTTGGAATAAAAAAGCCTCATGATACAACAAACATGATTTTTGGAACATCATTTAACCTATAGTTAGCGTTAACCTTAGGTGCGCTAGAAGGTGTAGAAGGTGACTTGAAAATTCTGTTCTTCATATTTTTTAAATGTGAAAGGAGTTTCCTAAAGGAACCTTTTTTTTTGCAGGAGATGCTAGAAAGTAAGATGGGGAGGGAAATGAAGGAAAGGGGCACCAACCACAAATGTGGAGGGGAAGGTGGACAGGGCAAGATGTTATACGTGTGTTAAATATAAGGTAGAGGGCAGTGCTTGTCATGCTCCTTGATTACAGCTTCAAAAGCACTTCAAAATTGTTGCCCCTGCAGAGTGGTGTGTTACAGTATATACAGATTACTGTTGTTTTCAAAAGATATGGATCAAATACAAAATACAAATACACCTTTTGCATTTATATAGTGCTATGAACCCTCGGGTATCTGAGCACTGCTTATTATTACCCACGGTGTGTGGTGCTCATTTATTGACCTTGGAAGGATGAAAGGCTGAGTATGGCCCTGCTGGGATTTGAACCTGCGTTAGCAGGCTCTGCACGGATGTCAAAGCAGCGCTCCACTTGACCGGCTAAAAGCCTCTTCGAATGCTTGCATGGTATCTTCGAATGCTTGCAAGGTAGTACTGGGTGTTTGTCTTAGCAGTACACGGTGGTGATGTGAGTTATGGTTGCTTAGCTTGCAATAACTGGTGAATCTGGGGTTTTTCTGGGGGTTTTCGGTTTTTACTTTATATCATAACGTCCCTCTAACAAAGTTTTTCATTGAATTTCATAGCATTTTATTTGTGCAACTTAACCATGTTGTCCCTTTACCAACGTTTTTTCATTGAATTTCATGGGCTTTTATTAGTGCAACTTAACCATAACGTCCCTTTAACAAAGTTTTTTCATTGAATTTCATGGGGTTTTATGGGTTTTTAGTAGTGCAACTTAACCATAACGTCCCGTTAACAAAGTTTGTTCAGTGAACATAAATATATATACTTTATTTAATTCTCATACCGAGAATAATATTGTAAGGCTGCTAAATGCACATTGCACTTTACTTATTAGTAGTTTTACCCCGTGGCTGCTGATTGCACATAGCACTTTAACAACATTTGTTGGATATGGCATATTTTGCACAGCAAGTCTAAACAGGTACTTGCATTAAAACAAGTAATTTTAATACACATGAGTCTTAAAGTAGTGCACTAGGCACTTAAATTTGAAAGACCGTACCGCTTATTTCATAGGAAATTTTTATGAAATATGTACTATTCTGTAATATGTCATTGCCGGCTTTTTAGAATGCTTTATTACCAAAAAATCCCAAAAAAAACAAATTAGCATAATTCGTTTTTTGTTTTGCAATTGCGTGTGGCTTAACTATTTAACCCAATCAAAGATGGCCGATTTGTGCAATAGAGTCAGAGGATATGTGTGTGTGACACTCTATACCACGATCATGGAGTGTAAATCTGTATAAATGGCCCTTCCTTTGTGTCTCTCGCCCTTAATGTGAGCAAGCGGTTTGTTACCGCGAAACGTGTCGTTTTTGTGCTGTTTTTTCTTTCTGTCCTGGACATTTAATGTATTAAAGAAGACTTTTTGGCTGATATAAATGGTCTGCTGCTTCTGTGTTTTGCCGCGATTCCTGCACGCAAGACCGCTTCCTGGAGTGCCTTCCAATTCCCCTGCACTCAGGTACAGGGACTACAACATATAATCACGCCGAGGAAAAAACGGCGTTGGAAGAGGCACCCGCTCCTCTAATAAGCAGCACAGCGCAGCATCTGCTTTTTTTCGTGAAAAAGGAGCCGCTGACTTTTCGCTCCGGACAGCCCAGAACTCACGGAAGTACTGTGGAGCCACAGTTCCAGTTTATGGTGACGGACTTGCCACAATTGTGGCTGGAGGTACCTTGCCATCGGAGGGTGGAGGCGCATCCGACCCAGTGGTAAGTCCAACACTGTGTTTTCTGGTTTACTGTATTTTTCATCTAAATAAGCTTCACACAGACTGGGTTGCCGTTTAAAGGATTGTTCTCTGAGTACTAAGGATCATTGAGAAATTAGCTTTAGCAAGGGAAGTGAAAATTATCTCTCTGGTGAAGCAGCTCACCATTATCAGTCATTTTAAACGACAATATGTCTACACAAAGGGACAGAGAAAACGCACGTAAAGAGCAAACAGTGTTTTTATTTTGTGAAAAGCAAATCAGTGCTGCTACAAGCAAGCCTAATAACAAACCACCAGATACCCAGTGCAATGAAGAGGTGAGACTTCTCAGGGAATTGGAAAAGCTCCAGAGAAGGGATATAACCAAATGGTGGGAAGAGTATTCACTGCAGAACTACATTGACGTGGGACGGATCCCGAGAGGGTTACGTATATTAACCACACCGACTTTTGAGGAGCAGGACCCGGCCATGCTGGAAGAATGGGGTGGATCTAGCAACAGGTGCTCAGTGACATTTCTTAATATTCTTATCAAATATGCGAAGACTGATCGTCAGAAAGCATTGATCAAGATACAAGAGATTGAGGAACAACTCAAAAAGACCAACCAAAGCGAAGAAGGTAAAGCCATTCGAGCACATACGGAAAAGGGACTGAAAACATTTGAGGAAGAAATAAAGCTGCGGAAACAACGCAAATTTCTCCGAGACAAGGAGGATTACGAAAAGGGAAGGGTCCTCACATTTGCAAAAAGGTTTGATACCCTGAGGAGAACACTCCCTACAACAACACCTAATATTAAGAATGCAGCACCAAGTACACCATCATCCTCTGATGTAGAGTCAACAGAAAGTGAAAATGACCAGCCCCAAAGAAAATTGAATTTTTCAGAAGAAATGAGACTCTTAGGGATGGATGGCAGAAGCGGAAACAACAAAAAAACAAGAGGTCGAGGACGGGGAAAATCGACCAAGTCTCGAGGCACAAAAAAACAAGGAGGAGCAAGCACCTCAGATACCGCGGGAGTGGACAAGACGGACAGACAGACACGCTCTGGAACAAAAAATTGATGGAAATACAAAACCAACCACCAGACATGTCCATTGTCAATTTAACATCACGTGTCCTCTCAGTAGAAGAACTAGAGGTGCTCAAACTTGGTCTGAATTTTTGCCCTTCCACACCATATAACTACGCTGAGATAAGAATAGACTTTGACAAATATATGCGTAAGATCCGCTTGAAAAAATTCTATGCAGCCAATTCCCCCCAAGTTTAAAGATGACGAACCACGATCGGGATATACTCCATTGGTCATCGAAAACATGAATGTATTACGAGATCTCATACATCTAGAAAACAAATGGCAAGAAAATGAAGACATAAGTGATCCCCAATGGGAACTTATGAACATCAGCACTGATTGGCCTTGTAAGAGTAAACTCAAACTCAAATCAGGCTTTAATCCTATGTTCAATCCTGGTGGCAACATAGAGGCCTTTCAAGATATGGTCATAAATGATCTCAAGAAGTTCAGGAAAACTAAGATCAACATTTCTAACAATTTAACATGACGAGAGCAGGAGGTCCTATCCAGCATGAGATTATATCATTAAACCTTCGGACAAAAGCACAAACATTGTCATTATGAATAGGTCCGATTACATCATTGAAGCTAACAGACAGCTAAGGGACCACAAGTGTTACAAATTGCTGGATATGGACCCAACAGTAGAAATGAATGATAAACTGTTTGAGCTATTAATGAAATGGAGGGAGAAAGGCTTATTGGAGGAATAAATGTGTAAATATCTGCATCCTAGGTTTCCAAAGATGCCCACAATTTACTTCTTACCAAAAATCCACAAAAACAAAACTAGACCACCGGGGAGACCTATTGTAACCCTATTTAGGGCACTATTAGAAAACGTGTCCAAACTAGTAGACGAAACATTGATAAAATTTGTCACAAGCCTGCCGTCATATTTACAAGATACAAAGGACTTCCTGAATAAAATAGACGGCATACCTTGGGAAAAGACATATCTACTAGCCACACTAGACGTGGTATCTTTGTACACTTCAATCAAACACAAAGATGGACTGCAGTCTTGTGAGTACTTCCTCAAAACCAGATCGTTGAACTACCTTGAGCATGGAAAAATGATTTTAGAGATGATCAATCTCTGTATAACGAACAATAGTTTCTTATTTGATAACAAGTTTTATACCCAGTTGCAAGGAACAGCCATGGGGACAACGTTTGCTCCCCCATATGCAAATTTAACGATGGGATGGTTCGAGAAGTTTGCAATGTGGGTCCCCTCAAACAGCCACCAAACGGACAAAGTGGTCCTGTGGCTGCGTTACATAGACAATCTATTTGTAATTTGGGATGGTCCCACTAACAAATGGTTGGATTTTGTCAAGTCGCTAAACATAAATGAATACAATCTTCAATTTACCGAGTGCCACAGTAAGACCAGTATTGTCTATCTAGACATACTTGTAACTGTGGCACAAGATAGTCTAGTGACTCAAATGTACCAGAAACCCACAAGTTCCAACACACCATTACATGCTAAAAGCAATCATCCCACGTCTTTAAAGTGGAGCATCCCCTATGGAGAATTTATCTGCATTAGACGGAACTGTTACTTATTTTGAAACTTTTGATAAGGAATCTAGATGTGTGGCCCTCAGGTTTCAACAAAGAGGCTATCCAAAAAAAGTATTGGAGAGAGCTTATCTTAAAGCTCGACAAAAGGATTGTTTGATGTTGCTAATGCCTAAGGTTCAAACAGAAAATGAAACAGAAGAAAAAGATACACGACTCATCTTGACATTTAGCAAGGCCTCACAGCACATTACCACATAATACACAAACATTGGCATGTACTTAAGCAAGATGAGCATTTGGGGCGTACATTGGGGGCAAACATCAACATCACCTACAGACGTTCCACCTCTCTGAAGGACAGCCTAGTGTCCAGTTACATGAGTCCCACAATTACACCAATGGTCCCGAACTGGTTAGGTGCCAATCCTGAAGGTTTCCACAAATGTACCAAGTGTAAGGCTTGCAAATTTGCAAAAAATATCAAAAACGACCAACATCCGGTACTAAAAAATAATGTGACCATAAAGTCTAGGATCACATGTGAGACTGACAGGGTAATTCATAGAATTTCGCAGAAAAGTGTCGCAAGCGGCTGGCGCAGAGTGTCCGCGTGCGAATGTCTGCGCCAGGCACGTGCGCTAAAACCGATTTCCGCGCACAGCGTATTCATGGATTTTAGGCTCCCAAACCAGCTGTGGCGCAGAGTATCGCAGCGACCCTGCAGCAGCGCCAGTAACGCCCCCAAGAACGCCCTCGCGCAAGGAAAAGCCATCAAAATCGCTAAATCATCGCAAAGGGCTGCGCTAACCCTGGACCAGTTTACAGGGCTGCCAAACAAGGAACGCAAAGCGGGTAACGTTCATATCAGGGGTACGCGGGAAGTTTTACACGCGATTGGCCAGGGTACGTGTATTAGAGGGGTACGCGTGAAGTTTTACACGCGATTAGCCAGGGCACGTGTATTACAGGGGTACGCGGGAATTATCACACGCGATTTGGCTGGGTAGGTGTATTACAGGGGTACACGGGAAGTTTTACACGCGATTTGGCTGGGTACGTGTATTACAGGGGTGCGCTGGAATTATCACACGCGATTTGGCCAGGTACGTGTATTACAGGGGTGCGCGGGAAGTTTAACACGCGATTGGCCAGGGTACGTGTATTAGAGGGGTACGCGTGAAGTTTTACACGCGATTAGCCAGGGCACGTGTATTACAGGGGTACGCGGGAATTATCACACGCGATTTGGCTGGGTAGGTGTATTACAGGGGTACACGGGAAGTTTTACACGCGATTTGGCTGGGTACGTGTATTACAGGGGTGCGCTGGAATTATCACACGCGATTTGGCCAGGTACGTGTATTACAGGGGTGCGCGGGAATTATCACACGCGATTTGGCTGGGTACGTGTATTACAGGGGTGCGTGGGAAGTTACACACGCGATTAGGCTGGGTGGGTCCTCACAGGTGTTCCCTGTACACCCTCCACGGCCCCTGCAGGCAGCCCACAAAACAGGGGACTACCCTGCACACCTGCTCATGTCTACCACCACCCCCACCCCCCAGCCACCAGGGGCAGCCTCCACCAGGCCCCCACCCATGTCTACCACCACCCCCACCCCCCAGCCACCAGGGGCAGCCTCCACCAGGCCCCCACCCATGTCTACCACCCCACCCCCACCCCCCAGCAGTGCAGGGGCACCCTCCACCAGGCCCCCTCTCATGTCCCCTATCACCCCCACCCCCCAGCCACCAGGGGCAGCCTCCACCAGGCCCCCACTCATGTCTACCACCCCACCCCCACCCCCCAGCCACCAGGGGAAGCCTCCACCAGGCGCCCACCCATGTCCCCCTGCACCCCCACCCCCCAGCCACCAGGGGAAGCCTCCACCAGGCCCCCACCCATGTCTACCACCCTTCCCACCCCCCAGCAGTGCAGGGGCACCCTCCACCAGGCCCCCACTCATGTCTCCCAGCGTGCTACGTGTATTTCAGGGGTGCGCGGGAAGTCCCACTCGCGAATAGCCTGGGCGCGTGTATTTCAGGGGTGCGCGGGAAGTTTCACACGCGAATAGCCTGGGCGCATGCATTTCAGGGGTGCGCGGGAAGTTTTACACGCGACTTCAGCAGGGTACGTGTATTTCAGGTATGCGCGGGAATTCTCACACGCGATTTGGCTTGGTACGTGTATTACAGGGGTGCGTGGGAAGTTACACACGCGATTAGGCTGGGTGGGTCCTCACAGGTGTTCCCTGTACACCCTCCACGGCCCCTGCAGGCAGCCCACAAAACAGGGGACTACCCTGCACACCTGCTCATGTCTACCACCACCCCCACCCCCCAGCCACCAGGGGCAGCCTCCACCAGGCCCCCACCCATGTCTACCACCACCCCCACCCCCCAGCCACCAGGGGCAGCCTCCACCAGGCCCCCACCCATGTCTACCACCCCACCCCCACCCCCCAGCAGTGCAGGGGCACCCTCCACCAGGCCCCCTCTCATGTCCCCTATCACCCCCACCCCCCAGCCACCAGGGGCAGCCTCCACCAGGCCCCCACCCATGTCTACCACCACCCCCACCCCCCAGCCACCAGGGGAAGCCTCCACCAGGCCCCCACTCATGTCCCCTATCACCCCCACCCCCCAGCAGTGCAGGGGCAGCAGGCAGTCAGGCAGCAGCAGGTGGGAGCGTGCTCGGGCTCTGGGGGGCAGTAGTTCAGCCTTCCGGGCAGGAGCGTGGTATTCCGTGTGCGTACGCGTGGCCAGCTTGGTACGGAGTGATTTTGCACGTGAAAATCCTGCACGTCAGCATGAAAACTGAGGAAAGGCCCTCAGCGCGTAAGCGCGTCTGTGACGTGACCCGCACAGGTGTTTCCCACACAGCACGTGATGACAGAGCACACGTGGAAAGACTGCACGTCAGAGTGTAATCGCGTGTGATTGGTGGAAATGGCCCTACACGCAGAAGTGACAAAGCGTGTGATTGGTGGAAATGGCCCTACACGCAGAAGTGACAAAGCGTGTGATTGGTGGAAATGGCCCTACACGCAGAAGTGACAAAGCATGTAATAGGTGGAAATGGCCCTAGCGCGTACACGCCGCGTAAGTGACGCTGGACGTGTGGGCCTGTATAAAAGGTACGTGTAGAACACGTTTTCCTTGTACGTGCTTTTCGTGGAGAGCGAGTGGGTGAATTCTGTACTTCTTGTCGTTTCACACGCGATTTACTTCACGGCGTTTCTAGTTCGTATTCCCTGTTACCTCTGACAGCTTTTTCTCTTTTTTCTCTTTTACTGGTTTACCTGGGCCTGTTCCCTCAAACAGTGTTCCCTTCTACTGTTGTCCTGTCTCCTCAGACAGCGTACAAATCTTCTTTTGGCGGGGGTGTTGCCAACCAAACGTGCTCCTTTTACACGCTCGTTTACCAGGCAGACGGTGAGTCACGCACGTATCTAACATCTGTGCTTGCCCCGTGTGTAGCCTACCCCTTCAGAGGTCATTCTAGGCTGCGTGTGACACGCATACGTTCATTCTTGTGTTTCTGGGTGCCACAGCGTAGTGCAGGTTTTTCTTTCTGCACACGTGGTCTAGGAGGGGTTGCGTGCACGTCATCTCCCTTTTTTGGGCCTCCTGTGCGTTGCGTGACCCGTCATCTTTCCCTAGGGGTTACATTCAGCCTTGCTAGAGCACTAGGGTACAATTACCATCTGGTACCCAACCCCTTTGACCCCCAATTGCCCAGGACAATAGTCTACCTCCACTCCCATACGCACATTAACATCAGTGCCATGGCTGGGAGGCGAGGATTCCGTAAGGGTGGCAAAGGTGGAAGAGCCACAAGTGGTGGCCGTGGTGGATCCGGTAGGGGACGTGGTCGTAACTTGCAGGGTGAGCCTGTCCCCCCATGTGTGGAGGACCAGTCACGGGCACCCATAATACCCCCCCCCCTCCCATTGAGGCTGATGTGGCTGACACCATCCATGCTCAGCCCTTGTTGGACCAGCCCATTGTGGCACCAGACCTGGCTGACTCCATGGCTGACTTCCAGGTCAGCAGGGCTACGACACGTGCGCTGGTGCACGTTGATGCCATCATGCCACGTGGATCTGGGGCAGCAAGGTCATCTGCTGCACCAAGGAGGCAGGGCGGAGAGGCTGCAGGGGCAGTTGCGGCTCCATCCACCCCAGCCCTCACACACCCAGCCAGGACAGTGTCGGTTCTAGTCCATGCTGCTAACATTCCCCCTGACACCATCACACTAGAGCTAATGCCTGCACCAACTCCCATGCTGAGTGTGCAATCCCACACTCCTGATACAGAGTCCACCAGGGCTCCTGCCCCTAGTGTCCAGAGCGGCGCAGGACACTCAGGATCACCACCACCTTCCAAGCGGAAGAGGAAGAGTGCTCGTCCGGCACAGGCTGATGCCCCAGACACGGCTACACAGTCCGGCCCGTCCAGGAAGCCCAGCTTCACGGATGACGAACTGAATGCACTTGTCGAGTATGTGTCCGGACATGACAACGAGATGGTCATTGTTGCAGGATCCAAGACCACACCTGCACAACGCCAGGCACACTGGCAGACCGTTGCGGACATCGTAAGTGCCCTTGGAATCGTGAGGCGCACAGCCAATGATTGCTATAAGCGCTGGAATGACCTAAAGCGCAGGGCAAAGAGTACGCTGGCCTCAAGTCATGCCGCAACTCTAGTGACTGGAGGTGGGTCTCCAGTAGTAGACATGGAACTCACTCCACATGAGTCAGTCGCTGGGACCTACGTCACGGAGGAACAGATCCAAGGCGTGGGAGATCTGGCTGATTACGAGGCATTGTCCGGTGAGTGCACATGCATGTGTGTGTCATCCATGTGCATGGTGTGTGTGTGAGGGCTTCTGTTCGGGTGCCAGGTGAGAGTGTGTGCGCCTGAGTCGTATGGGTCAGCCATGTGCTTCATGCAATCCTTCCTGCGCAGCTGCATTTGGCCATAGCAGTATCCCTTCTGCCAACAGTAGACATCTAGCCCAACTGCACGCCAGTTGCCCTTGAAGTGTCACCTTGCCACAACATATTTGCTTCTTTTTCACTGTTCATTCAGTCAGTTTGTTTGCATTCCACCACTTTCACTAGGCATGTCGCTGTCCACTAGTCACATGTCTGACATGGGTATGGTAAAGTGGAGTGACTTTGTCACCTGGATATCATTTGTACACACATGTCCCTGTGCAATTGGACCATTTCAGACTGGCAGCTCCAGGTGAAAAATCTGACCTGTTAGAATTAGAAAAGCTATTACATGCGGGAACTGGACTGAATGAATAGGTGCTGCCCTCCTCCCCATCTTCACTCAATAGCAATGGTACATGCCATCTGTGTGATGGCATGTGTGTTTCACCTGCCAATCACAGGCCAATGTGTTATGCCACTGCCAGGCAGCATGCAGAAAATGTGTTCATCTTCCATCTTGGTGTCATCAGTGTGTGCCATTTGCCTGCACTTCATACGCAGTGAGGGTGCATGCATGGGAGGGTTTTAGTCATGTGGGACATGTGTCAATCAAGTACTGGTTCTCTTGCTTCTCAGCCCTCAATGTGTGCCATGGTGCTAATGCCTGTTTCCATTTCTTTGTTTTCATGTCTTTGCAGGGGAAGACGCACCTGATACTGCTGGGGTTGTGGAGATGGTGCAGACCCAGGAGGGGTCCGAGGGCCGACCAACCACCAGTGAGGGACGTGGTGTGGTGGTGGGGGAGAACCCACAAGTGCTGCAGGTCGTGCTCTCAAGGGGTGTCTCTGGCTGCACCTCCCCCGAGCTGTACTCAGGTGTTGATTCGGATGAGACCTACGTGCCGTCGCAGGTGAGTGTTCCAGGGAGGGATTCTGTTCTGTCTCACCCACCTGCACCAGGGTCAGAACCCTCCATGGGGATGTCAGTGTTGGCAGCTACGCCTTCGGTGGTTACGGATGCAGGGTCACACTCCGCGACATCTGATCCTGTTCCTGGGCCAGCAGATCAGAGTGGGAATGCAGTCCTGCAGCCTCAGGCAGTGCCGGCACAGCAAGGCGCAGTTCGCCTTGCCCCAGACAGGTGTGGTGCCCGCCGACGTGGTGGCCGTACGCCACCCGGCAATACCGCATGGGAGCAATCCATTTACGGTATGGCAACCCAACAGGCTGCATCATCCGAGATGATGGCTCAGGCCATGGATAGGGTGGCCACTTCCATTGTCCCCCCAGAAAGGCTGATGGAGCGACTAGAGCAGGCAACCGACTCCATCTGCCAGTCACACAGGGAGGACATGTTGGGGTCCAACAGGGACAGGCGGGCGGCACTGGCGACTCTGCAGGAGGCCATCTCCATTAAGTCCCAGGGCCACAGGGAAGCCCTGAGGCAGGAGCTCCTTCACCTCAGGACGACTCTTGTTGAGCTTGAGGCTTCAACACACCAAAGGACAGAACAGCAGCTGGAGCGTCTCACCCGTACGCTCTCAGCTGAGATGCAGGCAACGAGGGCGGAGGTCCGGGCATCCCGTGAGTTGTTGCATGGGGACCTCCGCACACTCATCCTCCAGAACCAGACCTACCACACCCGCATGCTTGCAGCCATGGAGGAGCAGACTAGGGCCTTGCGTGGGCTGCCTCCCATAGTGCAACCACCTCCGGATGCAGCTGCACAGGGTGATAATAGCGACAGCAGTGATACTCCCACAATAGGGTAGCCGTGTGGGCCATGAGCCCATGGAGGTGTTTTATCTTCCCAGGATCCACGCAGGTGGGTTCTGGTGTGCATCCTGTCCTCGGACCTCCTGGGTGGCCTCCCCAACCCCCCCGGGCCCATCAATGGCCATTTTTGATTGTTTCTTATTTTTATTTTTATTTTGATTTCTTTTATTCCCAATTTTTTTGGGACGATCTGTTGGCTTCCGTGGTTCCTGTGGGCATACGCTGCATTGTGGCTGGGCACATGCAGGCTTGTAATGTATTTGGTTCAGATGCTTGGGTTTGAGTCACACACACCCCTCCTGCTTCCCGTTTCCATGGGCTTGCAAAGGGTGTGCCCAAGTGACAGTGAATTACACAGTGACGTTGGACTCCCATGAGCTGTGTGGGCAGTCTGTAGTCAATACTGTGTATACATTCCTAGTGCATATTGCTGTTGTGTTGTACACTGCATGTTGCATTGATGTGTAACTCTTCTTCTGTGTCTACCTCCCAATTTGCAGGTCCCTTCCTCATGTCCACACAAGGACCTCTAGTCTGGAGATGGGGTCCATGTTGGCAGCAGTGCACCTACAACTCTACATGGCGACAACACTGCACAGTTGGTAGTGGTGGGAGTGCAGGCATTTCCAGGTGGTGAGACTACTAATATGTAACATTTGTGATGTCATGTTAATGGTACTACGTGCTCAAGTATGTTGTTGGTCCGGCATTGCTGTGAGCATTTCAGGTGTTGCAGGTTTCTAATAGTGCCACTGTACATAGTGAGACTGATGTCATGTTGTGGGGATTACTTTGTTTACCTGCAATTAGCATGACATGGCACGGTGTGTCGTGTGGCGGTGCTGGGGTTGGGTTGGCTGACATGGCACTGTCCTCTTGTTGCATTTTGCAAGTGGGTATTCATTTTAGCTGCTTCAATGTGTAACTTCACAAAACTGCATTGGTGGTGTCTGTGTGGGTAGGGATGCACACATTGTGACACTTCCAGGTGAACAATCTCAGGCTGACATGGTATTCCCGGTTCATTCTCCAGACATTCAGGATCAGTGTCAGGTTGAGTCATCATTGATTGTCAGATGGAATGTGCCAGGGCAGTGTGCACTCCACAGGGGTGTGATTTCTATGTGAAGTAATTAGCCACTAGCTGTGTACGGGCTGCCTCCCCCCGTGCCCTTTCCCCTCCCATGCGCAGCGGCTGTGCATGTGGTTGGGGATGTGGGGCCACCACCATGTCCACGGCCAGGCCCCGGCGTGTTGCAACGTTGTGCAGGACACATGCTGCCACTATGATCCTGCACACTACTGGGGGAGCGTATAACAGCTGCCCGCCAGAACGGTCAAGGGAGCGAAAGCGTGACTTTAGCACTCCGAATGTGCGCTCCACTATGCCCCTGGTTGTAATGTGGGCTGTGTTATATCTTACCTGGGGTGGCGTGGTGGGGTTCCGAATTGGTGTCATCATGTGGGGGCTGAGAGGGTAGGCACTGTCCCCTGTGGAGGTGGTGATTGGTATCATTGGTGGGGTTGTGACCTTGCTCAGTATCCAACATGCATGCATGTGCAGTGGCATACATACTCACCAAGCAGCCATGTATCGCCATGCCGCCCAGCTTCTAGGTCCCGGCTTAGGGTGGACATTCGGTAAATGAAGCTGTCGTGGGTGGAGCCGGGATAGTTGGCATATACTGAGGTGATGATTCCCTTGGCATTACATGCTACCTGCACGTTGATGGAATGCCAGTGCTTGCGGTTCCTATAGATGTGCTCAGATGCCCTGGGGGGACGTAGAGCCACATGGGTGCAGTCGATGGCACCTAGCACTTTGGGGAATCGTGCCACAGCGTAAAAATCCAGGGCGGCAGCATGCCTTTCTGCAGGTGTTCTGGGCAGGTATATGTGCCTGCGGACTGATGGGCGTGCAGTGATGATGTTCAAGACCTGGTGTAGGCAGCGTGACTGGGTGGCCTGTGACACCCCACCCACTATGGCACTTGTCCGCTGAAATGATCCAGTGGCTAAGAAATGCAGTACATTGAGGACCTTCTCCAGGGGGCTGAGTGCTTGGGAGCACAGGGTGGGTGTTGTGAGGTCATCCTCCCACTCACTCACCAGGTCCAGTATAATGTGTGGTGGAAACCTGTACCTCCCATACACCTGGTCATCAGGCATCCCGAAAAGGCTGGTTCTGGGTGTGAATATTCTGGCCCTGACTATCCTCCTCCTCCTCCTTTGGTAGCCCACTGCCACTGCTGCTAGGAACGGTATGTTCATCCTGGCGTCTGAGCTTGTTATTGTTAAAGTCCGCAAATTTATGCTTTGCGCGTGTTCTAGGCGAGCGTGTGACCCGCGCACCCCTGGAATCCAGTTCCCAGTCCAATAGCGTGTGGAAATTCACACGCACCACGGGATACAGGTTCGCTGACGTACTTGCGTGTGTAAGTGCCCGCGCACCCATTAAATACACGTACATAGGCCAATCGCGTGTACGCGCACTTTTGTCCAATTACACGCGATGACACTCTGACGTGCAGTATCTCCACGTGTGCCCCGTCATCACGTGCTGAGTGGGGAACACCCGTGCGGGTCACATCACAGACGCGCTTACGCGCTGAGGGACTCTGGTCCAATAGAATCGCGTATGCGTGCTGACGCTTACGGGCTAAGGGCCTTTCCTCGGATTTCACGCTGACGTGCAGGATTTTCACGTGCCAAATCACTCCGTATCAAGCTGGCCACGCGAAAACACACGGAAGACCACGCTCCTGCCCAGAAGGCCGAGTTACTGCCCCCCAGTGCCCCGAGCAGCTTCCCACGTGCCATCTGCTGCTGCCTGCCTGCCTGCCTGCCTGCTGCCACCGTGCCCTGCCATTTGGTGCCTGCACATCAGCCATCTGCAGGGGTCCAGTTGCTGTGTCCACCCCTGCTGGAACTGAAGACTCCCGACTGGGATTACATCGCTCCACAGCCCAGCCCCAGGACCCAGTTGCCCACCCACACCTGCCTCTGGGGTTGCCATGTCGGGCACTTCCACATCTGGCACCAGTGGCAACTATAGGCCAGAGGGGCAGTGGGGCACCAGCTTCACTGTCACCGAAGTTGGTGTCCTGGTGGAGCATGTCCTGGGGCAGTATGATGCCCTCTTTGGATCGTCCCGCGCCAGCAAGGAAGGACGGCAGAGGATCTGGGCCGACTGTGTGGTTGCCATCAACGCGGAGGGGGTGGCAACCCGCGACGTCCTGAAGATCAAGAAGCGCTGGGAGGACTTGAGGTCCAGGACCCTTGTGAAGGCCCGGCGCCTCATGGAGGGGGGCCGGGGCCGCATGAGTTCCATCCAGATGAGGGTCCTGGAACGCGTACGCCCAGCGCTCCACGCCCAGATCCTTGAGAGGGAGGCCCGTCTGGAGTTGAGCGGTAAGTGTCCATGCATTACTGTGTGAGACAGGGCATGTTGCAGTGTGCTGGTTCTATGATACTTGCCTGTATGTGTGCCATAGGCCATGTATGCATGTATGTGTGCAGGGACATCATGGTAATGCATGTGCGACCAGTGATGTGTGATGCACATGGTTGTTGCATGTGTTGAAATGCCGCATGGGGAGCCCTATGCAGATTTTGAACATGAGAGCATGCCAGTCTCTGTACCTGGACATGGGTGGGGGTAAGGGATGGGTGCTGATGCCAGGTACATATATGGTAGCCATGTCTGTGTGCCTGACCTGCGTGTCTGTGACTTGTGCATGCCATGGATGCATGACACATGTGTGTGACAATGCACAGATTCAGTAAAGCAGCCAAATTACCCTTGTATCCGCTGTGTTTGGTGTGTTTGGGGCCAGATGGATGTGACTGAGGTGAAGTGTGTGCATGTGATAGGCATGAGCCATGATGCATGTGAGTTACATATCATTGAATGTTTCAAGAGTCCATTGGACATGCATGGAAATGTCCATGGCATGCACCATGCCTGCTACTGTGTGTGTTTTGCCTGGACTGACCCATGTTTTGTGGAGGGACATGATGGAAGTGTACTTTGACAGTGGTGCTCATCTGCTATTGCTTCCTGTCTAGGGGACCATTGTACAGTGCCCTGATGCTTGTGTTCTTTGTCTCCCTCTACGCAGCGGCTAGTGAAGAAGAGGGCAGAGACGGCGCTGTGGAGCAAGGCGGCGGGGATGCCCCCACGGCTGCAGCGGAAGGGGTGGGTGAGCCCCCACAGGGGCCTGCTACGGTGGGAGACGGTGAGGAGCCATCCAGGTTGGTGGTTTGCACAGAGGAGGAGGAGGCCGCCACTGGGGCACACATGGGGCCTGGTGGGGGCATCCCTGCTGGTGCAAGTGGTGCAGTCCAGGGCCAGGGGCAGGAGGCAGCACAGGTCACCGTGGAGGGGCCTGTGCATGTCGCTGTCCCTGACCCTGTGAGTGCACCACCATGCACCAGCAGGGATGCCCCGTCCCAGGCCTGTCCGCAGGTAGAGGGGATGTCCATGTCACCTGACTCCCCTCCACCTGCGGACGTGGGAACCCCTGGCCGTGCGGAGAAGGTCCTGATTGGGGTCGCGATGCGCACGGCTGTGATTCGTGATGCCGTGCGTGCTTCCCGGGAGGAGCACGCACGTCATCACGAAGTGCACCGTGCCGACGTGGCCCAATTGGGATCGGCCTTGTTCGGGGGTTTCCTGCATGTGTTGGCCAATGTGGCGGCCCTCTCCTCCTCTGTGCAGGCTATCCACCTGTCGTTCTCCTTGCCGTCTTCCAGCCCAGATGCCACCAGGGCCCCCTGTGGACCTGCCCCGACCAATGCAGCCAGCTCGGTGGGGATCCCATCCCTGCCACAGTCGGGAGTCAGAGATCCAGCAGGGGTGGACACCACAGCAACTGGACCCCAGCAGATGGAGGATGTGACGGCATCATCGGGCAGGGCATGTGCACGACGGCGTCGGTGGTTTCCATCAGCCTGGATGCCGTCGTGCTGGCACAGGCAGTTGCGTCGGAGGCAGCAGCAGGCTCAACGTGGGAGGCATCATGGCTCGGGGCCATCAACATCAGGGGTGCAGGCATCGGCCGTTGGGCAGGAGAACCCTGGAATGGGAGTGGCTTCCGTGTGGGAGCAGTTGTGCCAGCGGATAGGTGCGGAGCGGCAGCGGGCAGAGGAGGAACGGCTCATGATGGTCAGGGCGGAGGACTCCATGCGGAGGGCGCTGAGGCAGGCTGAGTGCCTCGAGGGTCTTCGCAGGGAGTTTGAGCTTGACACTGCGTTATCCCTGCGGGACCTCGGGGCCAGGGAACATGCCCGCCTCCAAGCCATTGACCAGGAGTTCGATGATGCCCTGGCCCATGACAACAACCAGTGAGCCGTCCGAATAGCCCGTTGCCTTTGTATATAGTTGTATAGTTAGGGTTAGGTTTCCTTTGTTTTTTTGAATTTTTTTTTGGTTGCGATTGGACAATGCACCACTTTTTTGTATATAGTTCAGTTTTTAGTTAGTAGTCATAGTTAGGTTTAATTTGGTTGGGCTCATGGACCCAGGATGATCTTCTTCATGGTTCTTCATTGGCTTATTTTAATTTTTCAGATTATTTTCTTGGACATTCATCTTGTTTTGTTTGATTTGCTTTGTGTTTTTTCTTATTTCATTTCCATTCTACTTGCTGTTCAATACATATTATTTTTTTATTCTTCAATGTGTCGTATCATCTCATTGCTTTCAGGCATGTCATGTTGGGTGTTTTGTCATTCACTTGCAGCCATTGTGTGTGACAGACATGTGTTCAATTGCATTATTTAAATTGGGGGTGTAACATGTAATTGCCTTTGATATGTGGGTGGGTGTGATAGTTGGTTGGGCCTTTTGGCAGGGGAGGATGGGCATTACGGACATGATTGGGGAATGTTGGGACCCAGGTGCAGGGGGGCATGGATTGGACATGGGTGGGGGCCTGCTGGCAGGTGCCCCACAGTGCTGGGGGGGTGGGGGTGGTGGGAGACATGGGTGGGGGCCTGGTGGAGGCTGCCCCTGGTGACTGGGGGGGTGGGGGTGCTGGGAGACATGAGTGGGGGCCTGGTGGAGGGTGACCCTGCACTGCTGGGGTGTGGGGGTGGTGGGAGACATGAGTGGGGGCCTGGTGGAGGGTGCCCCTGGTGGCTGGGGGGTGGGGGTGGTGGGAGACATGAGTGGGGGCCTGGTGGAGGGTGCCCCTGGTGGCTGGGGGGTGGGGGTGGTGGGTGACATGAGTGGGGGCCTGGTGGAGGCTGCCCCTGCACTGCTGGGGTGTGGGGGTGGTGGGTGACATGAGTGGGGGCCTGGTGGAGGGTGCCCCTGGTGGCTGGGGTGTGGGGGTGGTGGGAGACATGAGTGGGGGCCTGGTGGAGGCTGCCCCTGCACTGCTGGGGTGTGCGGGTGGTGGGTGACATGAGTGGGGGCCTGGTGGAGGGTGACCCTGCACTGCTGGGGTGTGGGGGTGGTGGGAGACATGAGTGGGGGCCTGGTGGAGGGTGACCCTGCACTGCTGGGGGGTGGGGGTGGTGGGAGACATGAGTGGGGGCCTGGTGGAGGGTGACCCTGCACTGCTGGGGTTTGGGGGTGGTGGGAGACATGAGTGGGGGCCTGGTGGAGGGTGCCCCTGGTGGCTGGGGGGTGGGGGTGGTGGGTGACATGAGTGGGGGCCTGGTGGAGGCTGCCCCTGCACTGCTGGGGTGTGGGGGTGGTGGGTGACATGAGTGGGGGCCTGGTGGAGGGTGCCCCTGGTGGCTGGGGTTTGGGGGTGGTGGGAGACATGAGTGGGGGCCTGGTGGAGGGTGCCCCTGGTGGCTGGGGGGTGAGGGTGGTGGGAGACATGAGTGGGGGCCTGGTGGAGGGTGCCCCTGGTGGCTGGGGGGTGGGGGGTGGGTGACATGAGTGGGGGCCTGGTGGAGGCTGCCCCTGCACTGCTGGGGTTTGGGGGTGGTGGGAGACATGAGTGGGGGCCTGGTGGAGGGTGCCCCTGGTGGCTGGGGGGTGGGGGTGGTGGGTGACATGAGTGGGGGCCTGGTGGAGGCTGCCCCTGCACTGCTGGGGTGTGGGGGTGGTGGGTGACATGAGTGGGGGCCTGGTGGAGGGTGCCCCTGGTGGCTGGGGTTTGGGGGTGGTGGGAGACATGAGTGGGGGCCTGGTGGAGGGTGCCCCTGGTGGCTGGGGGGTGGGGGTGGTGGGTGACATGAGTGGGGGCCTGGTGGAGGCTGCCCCTGCACTGCTGGGGTGTGGGGGTGGTGGATGACATGAGTGGGGGCCTGGTGGAGGGTGCCCCTGGTGGCTGGGGGGTGGGGGTGGTGGGAGACATGAGTGGGGGCCTGGTGGAGGCTGCCCCTGCACTGCTGGGGTGTGGGGGTGGTGGGTGACATGAGTGGGGGCCTGGTGGAGGCTGCCCCTGCACTGCTGGGGTTTGGGGGTGGTGGGAGACATGAGTGGGGGCCTGGTGGAGGGTGCCCCTGGTGGCTGGGGGGTGGGGGTGGTGGGAGACATGAGTGGGGGCCTGGTGGAGGGTGACCCTGCACTGCTGGGGTTTGGGGGTGGTGGGAGACATGAGTGGGGGCCTGGTGGAGGGTGACCCTGGTGGCTGGGGGGTGGGGGTGGTGGGAGACATGAGTTGGACATGGGTGGGGGCCTGCTGGCAGGTGCCCCACAGTGCTGGGGGGTGGGGGTGGTGGGGGACATGAGTTGGACATGGGTGGGGGCCTGCTGGCAGGTGCCCCACAGTGCTGGGGGGTGGGGGTGCAAAGGGACATGAGTTGGTGTTCATTAGTTCAAGGAGACATGTGCCTTTGCTGGGGGGCATGCCCATGGTGGGTGGGTTGCCTGCGGGACATGACCAGGGATGCAGGGTAGTCCCCTGTGGTGTGGGCTGCCTGCAGGGGCCGTGGAGGGTGTACAGGGTACACCTGGGAGGACCCACACTGTCAAATCACATGTGGAACTTCCCGCGCACCCCTGAAATACACGCGCCCCGGCTATTCGCGTGTGGAACTTCCCGCGCACCCCTGGAATACACGCGCCCAGGCTATTCGCGTGTGGAACTTCCCGCGCACCCCTGAAATACACGCGCCCAGGCTATTCGCGTGTGGAACTTCCCGCGCACCCCTGAAATACACGCGCCCCGGCTATTCGCGTGTGGAACTTCCCGCGCACCCCTGGAATACACGCGCCCAGGCTATTCGCGTATACACGCGCCCAGGCTATTCGCGTGTGGAACTTCCCGCGCACCCCTGAAATACACGCGCCCAGGCTATTCGCGTGTGGAACTTCCCGCGCACCCCTGAAATACACGCGCCCAGGCTATTCGCGTGTGGAACTTCACGCGCACCCCTGAAATACACGCGCCCCCAGGCTATTCGCGTGTGGAACTTCCCGCGCACCCCTGAAATACACGCGCCCAGGCTATTCGCGTGTGGAACTTCCCGCGCACCCCTGAAATACACGCGCCCAGGCTATTCGCGTGTGGAACTTCCCGCGCACCCCTGAAATACACGCGCCCAGGCTATTCGCGTGTGGAACTTCCCGCGCACCCCTGAAATACACGCGTCCAGGCTATTCGCGTGTGGAACTTCCCGCGCACCCCTGAAATACACGCGCCCAGGCTATTCGCGTGTGGAACTTCCCGCGCACCCCTGAAATGCACGCGCCCAGGCTATTCGCGTGTGGAACTTCCCGCGCACCCCTGGAATACACGTAGCCCGCTCCCCCAGGCCCGATCGCGTGAGGAACTTCACGCGAACCCCTGTAATACACGTAGCCCGCTCCCTCAGGCCCGATCGCGTGTGAAACTTCACGCGAACCCCTGAAATACACGTAGCCCGCTCCCCCAGGCCCGATCGCGTGAGGAACTTCACGCGAACCCCTGTAATACACGTAGCCCGCTACCCCAGGCCCGATCGCGTGAGGAACTTCACACGAACCCCTGTAATACACGTAGCCCGCTCCCCCAGGCCCGATCGCGTGTGAAACTTCACGCGAACCCCTGAAATACACGTAGCACGCTCCCCCAGGCCCGATCGCGTGTGAAACTTCACGCGAACCCCTGAAATACACGTAGCCCGCTCCCCCAGGCCCGATCGCGTGAATGACTTCACGCGAACCCCTGTGATGCACGTACCCTGCTGAAATCGCGTGTTAGACTTCCCGCGCACCCCGGTATACACGCACACGTATTTTTTGTCAGCGGGTGTCCGTGTTTGTGGGTACCCCTTTGCACGTCATTTTTCCTGGAGGGCCACAGTATGGGACATTCATCATGGCAGTATATAGGTGCTATTTGTTGGCGCACCTTTTGGCGCACATTTCTTACAGCCGCAGAGACGCTACCGCCTGCTTTCTTGTGGCGGTCGTGTTTGTGCCTGTGCGCTGGTTTGAGCGTGCGCTTTTTTCCCCTATTCTATTCCATGAATACGTGTTGTAGGCGAGCGTGTGGGCGTTCCGCGCACTTGTGCCCTGTACTTCCCCCGTGACGCCCACGTTTTGGCAAGTTGTTCCCCATTCCGAGTGTTACGCCCGTGTTCCGCCTACTTTTGTTGCGTGCGCCGCGCTATGTGCGAATTTCGCTGTGGCCTGTGCGATTTTCGCTGTGACCTGGCGCACGCTGTTAGATGGCCTGTGCGCCAACGTGCGCCGCGCACTTTTTTATCGCACATCCGCTGGTTTTCTCGCGCACGGCCTTCCATGAATCGACGTGCGCTGCTTTTCGTGCGATTTTCGCAATTGCACTGCGATTTTCGCTATTCCACTGCGATTCGCACGTTTTTGCCCACTTGCGCTGCGCTAATTATTCCATGAATCGCCCTGTAAGTACGTTGTGTATGTCCTTACCTGCCCGTGTAACCAGTGGTATGTTGGGAGTACGATCGGCAAACTAAAACTAAAAAAAGAATTTTACAACATATAAGAGCGATAAAAAATGTCGATCCCACATATCCGATGGCCCTACATTTCCAAGAGAAACACGGAGGGAAACTGGAAGGTTTTGGATACTTTGGAATACATGCCATTAAAAAACCAGCAATAGGCGGAAACAGGGAACTTTTACTGAGACAAACGGAAACCAGATATATTCTGGATTATGAGACCAAGAAACCACAGGGCAACAATCTAGATGAAGAATTATATACATTTATAGGCACCTGAATTTCTATAACAACTTTTGAAATAAGTACAAGTATGAACTGCCTAAGAAAATCCCAGATACCAGCAAAGACTGTAGTTCCTGTCTCCTCGAATAATGTGTGTTTTAATGATTTCTTTCATGATGTCATATCGCGGCAGAGATGGTGGGTGTGGAATCGCTGGCACGGAATCGCTGGTGTTACAGTCCGCCATTGCGTTTCCCGGCACGGTTTCTATCTGCACCGTTCTAGATGTTGCACGCGTATGTAGCCGGAAGTGTAAATTCCATCACTTCCTGGTTACATATGCATTGCAACGTTTCCGAGTTTCCTCCTGTGTTGCTGCCGCTCCCACTGTGCTCTCGCTTCCTCTCCATTTTGATCGTTTGCTACTGTTTGCTTGGATGTACTGTATTTCTTTGACTCGCTAGCTCCTAGTAATTGCTGCCTTTCCCTCTCCTCCCATTTCCCTGTTTTTCCCTCCTCCTCTCTCTCTTCTCCTTCTTTCTCCCTCTTTCTTCTCATTTGGTCCCTCCTTTTCTCTTCTCGTCTTCTTCCCCTTATCCTTCTTTGATTTTCTTCTTGCCTGTTTACTTTTGGATCCGCTGTGTACCCGACCTTGGCCTGCTGTTTGGACTGCCTTCGTCTTGCCTCCTTACCTGTTGGATCTGCTGTGTACCCTGACCCTTGCCTGTTTCCTGGACTGCCTTTGCCTTGTCCTCTAGCCTCCTGGACTTTGTTGTTACCCTCTAATGCCTAACTCCTGGAGTGACTTTCGTCCAGCCCTTGTGCCTTCTTGACCAGCCACTTGTCAGAATCCTTTCCGCTGTAGCAGTTTGTTGTTTGCTCCTTACAGTCCAATCCACTCAGTCTTCTTGGAAGCTTTTTGGACTACTCTTCGATTACTTACCAATTTCCAACATAACCAACCAACCTCGCCTCAACTATCTGAAGGAAGTCTCTTAGGGGTTTTTTGTGCCACCGGCTTTTTCCCCTTGTTGGCGCTCCCGGAGGGGTTACCCACATTGCTCCTATTTTAGTGGCACGGTGGCATCCTATCGAGGGCGTCCTTACCTTCATAAAAAAAAAGAGAGACCTTCAAGACGCAAGGAAGAAAACCCTAAGAAGAAAGTGGAAGGTGAGGAGTTGGGGGGAAGGGGAGAGTCTACTTTATCGTCTGAAGAAGAGGACATTACCGACGTTTGTGACAAATGATGAATTTTATCATTAGCCTTGTGCCAATGTAAATGCTAATTCCTTTTGTTGATTATTAGTTTGTTTGCAGTTCAGACAGAAAACTGGTTATCTATTAGTATAAAGGTTAGAGGGTCTTTCAAATCAAAACATCTTTTTGTATCAATGAAGGACTGAATATATTTTAGATCTTCCTCTCCCTTGATATTGCTTTTCCTTTTTAATATATATATTTTTCATATTTCTTTTACTTCTTTCTCTTGTCAGGGCGATCAACTCATTTTCTGTTGAAGTATTAATTAACAGAGGCACACAATTATTTGTATACACACATTTTTTCCCCTCTTGTCTCTTTCCATCTTTGACCATAATTTTTGGGTTGACAATATTATTTATGGTTTATTCTGCTACTAAGGCTTTCTTATATGCAGGCAATTGACTTGTGGACTGTTCACAATTTTTAATGGTTGCGGTAATTAATGACGTCTGTGTATTTTTATAGTATAATATAACTTTTTATGCACTAAGCACTTTATTTTATTCTCATACCGAGAATAATATTGTAAGGCTGCTAAATGCACATTGCACTTTACTTATTAGTAGTTGTACTTCGTAGCTGCTGATTGCACATAGCACTTTAACAACATTTGTTGGATAGGGCATATTTTGCACAGCAAGTCTAAACAGGTACTTGCATTAAAACAAGTAATTTTAGTACACATGAGTCTTAAAGTAGTGCACTAGGCACTTAAATTTGAAAGATAGTACCGCTTATTTCATAGGAAATTTTTATGAAATGTTTACTATTCTGTAATATGTCATTGCCGGCTTTTTAGAATGCTTTATTACCAAAAAATCAAAAAAACAAATTAGCATGATTTGTTTTTTGTTTTGCAATTGCGTGTGGCTTAGCTTTTTAACCCAATCAATGATGGCCGATTTGTGCAATAGAGTCAGAGGATATGTGTGTGTGACACTCTATACCACGATCATAGAGTGTAAATCTGTATAAATGGTCCTTCCTTTGTGTCTCTTGCCATTAACGTCAGCAAGCAGTTTGTTACCGCGAAACGCATCGTTTTTGTGCTGTTTTTTCTTTCTGTCCTGGACATTTAATGTATTAAAGAAGACTTTTTAGCTGATATAAATGGTCTGCTGCTTCTGTTTTTTGCCGCGATTCCTGCACGCAAGACTGCTTCCTGGAGTACCTTCCAATTCCCCTGCACTCAGGTACAGGGACTACAACATATATATATATATATATATATATATATATATATATATATATGCCAATGTTAGCACTTACTTGCTGCGGGGTCCCCTTCAAGCAGTTTCCATCATTTGCAAGGAGGAGTGGGGAAATGAAGATGAAATGAGGTAACAGTAAGGCTTGTACATTTGTGCAAAGTCTTTAAGGACATAAACAATGTCTGGCTAAGCAGTGGTCAGACATTAAGTCCGTACACAGCGCCATTTTGTCACTGGGCATGCTGAAACCATGCCTAAGAAAACACAGCAGGTAAAGACCTTCTTACTCCACTAAACCCTGAACCGACGCAAAGGCCCAGGGTCGAAAGATGGGAAAGCTTGAGGGAAATATGGGCACCTTTAAATGAGGGTAGGTTTTCAACCACAGCTGCCTAGAGAGCAAAAGCTCCGGACCAAGCTTCATGAAAGTTGCTGATGCTTGTACATGGAGCAACTGTAAGTTCTTTCCCCCCTGCTACCCATCAATAAACCATAAAAATCAATGATTTCTGGAGGCTTTTTCTGCCCTCACCTCACAAAAAAAAGTAAAAGCTTCCTGACCAAAAAATGCAGAACAGCCAAGAATTTGGAGGACTATTGCTATTCCAGGAGAAGGGCTAGTCAAAAGAAATCCTTCAGTGTTTTGGAGAGAAGTGCACATCTCTCTCAAATCCCCTTCACCACAGTTGTTCTATGCTATTTCTTTTGGCTGGGCTCACAGCCGCTTGGGTTCACAACAATCTTGTCCCACATACCTTCGGCCTTGACAAATCGGACTGCTTTTGCCTTATTTTTCTTCTGAAGTGTGTTCCTTTTTTGTTTTTTTAATGATTTAAAAAAACATGATTAACTTTATTTTTATTTTATTTTTTTATTTTATTGCCATGTTAGGCCAGGTAAAACCGTTATGCCACTGCCTGGCAAATGCCTATGACATGCCTATACAAAAACTGTTGGCTTTGTCAATACCTGTTAATGTGTGAAGCATGCCCGTCGTAATGCTGAATGCACATGCATTTCTACAACACACACGTATGGCATGTGCACTTGCAGTTCCAAGCAGAGTGGTACAACAAGCAGCCAATCGAGGTACGGCTCGCTTGCTGGAGATGGAGGCTGTATTGGGCTTTGAGGGAGAAAATAATACCATGTACTGCAGAATAGTCCCTCAAAGCCAAATTGCAGTACACCACAATCTTTGAGTTTTGCTCCTTAGAGATCAGACTATCACCTGCCCCCTTCATATGCCCTCACCCACTGTTCATATTCTCACCTTTTGGGGTTATCGCTGCTGTCGCAGAAGTCAAGATATTGAGGAATATGGTGCCGAGCAGGAGAGCGAGGACGCCATTAAGTGCCTTCATTGTGGTGAGCAATGTCTAAATATTAGTCCGACTGGGACTTAAATACTGTTGCTGGTATGAGGTAGGAGGGACTCATGGAGTGCAAACTGAGAGGTCTTGAAGCGTGCTGTGAGAACTGTGACCTGTTTCAGAGAACTCCATGACTTGCCCTCAGTGGAAAACAATGGCACAGTGATTTACTGTTACATGGCACGCTTTTGCTAAAAATGGTCTATGTTTTCAGACTTTTATGATCAAAGGCTGCCAACCTTTCTATTTTGGCATCCCGCGACTGAATGGCGCCTCTATTGTCTACCCTGGGCCTGTCTTGTGACACAAGTCAACCGGACTTTGCATCCTTCTGTACAGACTTACAGGCTCATTTTGATATTGGCCTCAGAGGTGCTGAAATAGGAGGAAAACCAATATCAGCCCGCGAATTGTGCTGACCCATGTTCATCCACACATTCAATATGGGCAGAAATTTCGCCAGGGATCGTGATCGAAGAAAAGCCTCGATCTTAGTCAGTGGAACTACACGTATTATCCGGTAGCCCATCAGCTAGCCCAACAGCACCCCAAAAGGTAGCCTAGCAGCCCCCAGCCAGCATCAGATTGCACAGAAACCTCCAGCATGTAGCCCAGTGGTCTGTCTGACAGTCCCTAGTCGGACACCCATCAGCCTGCCCCGCACCTACCCCCAGCAAGTAACTCTGAAAACGTTGCTAATAGGGATCATATCAGAATGCCCAACACATAGTCTATCCGCCTGTCCAGCAGCCCTGCAGCTAGCCCTCCAGCCGGTAACCCATCAGCCTGACCAGCAGACCTGCCAGCTGGTAGGCAATGACCCTGCACAGGATCCCTCCACAGGTTAGCTCATCAGCAAGCCCAGCAGCACCCATGCAGGTAGTCTATCGGGCTGTCCAGCAGCCCCCAGCAGGTAGCCCATTAGCTTGTACTCAGCATCGCCAGCAGAGAGGAAGGGTAGCGAATGAAAAGGCTGTGTAGCCCAATGGTGTACATGTTTAGGTTTTTACTCCTATTCCTCTCCAACTACCATGTGGACTTGTCCAGTATACTTACACTCCAAGATGAAATTGTCATTGATAGAAATAAAAGCACATTAAATCAGTACTATGCCCCTAACTAAATCAGCTCCCCAGTGATTAACTTTTGACTTGCTGGATGGATTTAGATGACATGCTCTAAACCATGAGTTTGTCAAGGTACCCCCAAACTGGACGTTTTGGGAAGAATTAGTCAAAAAATGAAAAAGTTATGAAGAAAAGATATAAACTCAGTTTTCAGTACTACCATTCATGTTCCCTGTTAGGCAGAATCACATGCAGTACCGTTTGGGAACACAACATGCAATTATCAGTACAACTTCATCGTTGGTTCAAGCCTGTACTGTAGAGTTATGTGGTAGCAGTGGCTGAGCAGACAGACTTATCTCAAGAGTTGAGTGAGCAGGAAAACAAGTTACACAAAGGACTAACAAATACAGTGATTCAAATATACACTTACTCAAGGTTTCTTGGTAAAAGAATATACATTTATTTACACAGTCAGTTTGAAAACATTACAATAGCAAGAGCAGCTCAATATCACACACTAATATACTACAAATACACAACCAATAAGTTACTGAACAAGTCCAGCTCTCCTGAAGTGGGAGCAAAATGGCACTTCAGATACTTTTAAAAGGGGTAAAAAGACAAGGTTATGATAGTCAGTAGCACAAATACTTGCATAGGCAGGCCAAAGGTTTTCAGTGAACTACAGCCAGCAATTCAATTCATAGGCCTGGGCCAAAGTCAATGGTTCAGAGTCTTTGTATAGGATAGCACAGGTCTGGTAGTCACCCCTAATTGTTCCACCTCTACCCGCAATTTCTCCCCATCCGTGCCCACCACCACTGAAACTGCGCCCCACAATGCAAAATGTGTGATATGCAATTCTTCTACCCCCATTGTGAATGCTATTGTGCCAAATGTGATCTCACCTGTGCCCACCACTCCCAGAACGGCGCCCCCCAGTGCAAAATGTGTGATATGCAATTCTTCTACCCCCATTGTGAATGCTATTGTGCCAAATGTGATCTCACCTGTGCCCACCCCCATTGTGAATGCTATTGTGCCAAATGTGATCTCACCTGTGCCCACCACTCCCAGAACGGCGCCCCCAGTGCAAAATGTGTGATATGCAATTCTTCTACCCCCATTGTGAATGCTATTGTGCCAAATGTGATCTCACCTGTGCCCACCACTCCCAAAACTGCGCCCCCCAGTGCAAAATGTGTGATATGCAATTCTTCTACCCCCATTGTGAATGCTATTGCGCCAAATGTGATCTCACCTGTGCCCACCACTCCCAAAACTGCGCCCCCCAGTGCAAAATGTGTGATATGCAATTCTTCTACCCCATTGTGAATGCTATTGTGCCAAATGTGATCTCACCTCTGCCCACCACCACTGAAGCTGCGCCCCACAATGCAAAATGTGTGATATGCAATTCTTCTACCCCCATTGTGAATGCTATTGTGCCAAATGTGATCTCACCTGTGCCTACCACTCCCAAAACTGCGCCCCCCAGTGCAAAATGTGTGATATGCAATTCTTCTACCCCCATTGTGAATGCTATTGTGCCAAATGTGATCTCACCTGTGCCCACCACTCCCAAAACTGCGCCCCCAGTGCAAAATGTGTGATATGCAATTCTTCTACCCCCATTGTGAATGCTATTGTGCCAAATGTGATCTCACCTCTGCCCACCACCACTGAAGCTGCGCCCCACAATGAAAAATGTGTGATATGCAATTCTTCTACCCCCATTGTGAATGCTATTGTGCCAAATGTGATCTCACCTGTGCCTACCACTCCCAAAACTGCGCCCCCCAGTGCAAAATGTGTGATATGCAATTCTTCTACCCCCATTGTGAATGCTATTGTGCCAAATGTGGTCTCACCTGTGCCCACCACTCCCAAAACTGCGCCCCCCCAGTGCAAAATGTGTGATATGCAATTCTTCTACCCCCATTGTGAATGCTATTGTGCCAAATGTGATCTCACCTCTGCCCACCACTCCCAAAACTGCGCCTCCCAGTGCTAAATATATCATATCCAATTCCTCTACTGCCGTCCACCACAACACCACTGGAGCCCCCAGCTCCACACCGACCATGCCCATCACTTCACCCTCTCCTCCCACATACCCCTCCCTAGTCGTCACAGAACCCCACCTCAAATGCGCCATGATCAATGCTAGATCCATCAGCGCCCACGCTCTAGACATTCACAACCTCATAACCACCCATGACCTTGACCTGCTCATGATATCAGAAACATGGCTGCACGATGCCTCTGGCCCTGCGCTCTCCCTGGCACTCCCTTCTGGCTACTCCATCACCAGACAAGATTGCCCCTCTAAAGGTGGAGGGATCACAATCATCGCTAAGGATTGCTATAGTATTAGAAAGGTAGAAAAACCCCTACACAGCAACTATGACTACCTCCAAGTCAAAATTATCCTCTCCCCCAACTGTACCATTACCGCTCATATTGTCTATCGCCCTCCTGGCCCATTAGAAGACTTCCAAGCTGCCCTCATCCATCTCCTATCTGACAACCTCAAAAAACATTCGAAAGCCATTCTCCTTGGTGACCTCAACTTAGGCCTCCAGGATAAAAAGGACCCAGCAGCCAAATCCTTTGACTTACAACACTAGGCTATAAGAACACCATCTTTAGCCCAACACACACTCAGGGCAGAACACTCGACTGGATTGCTCAGCACAACTGCCCACTCATCATCACTGGAAACACTCCCACCCCATGGTCTGACCACCATATCATCACATTTAGCATCCTCACCACCAACTCCTCTACCCCGCCACCCCAACCCCTACCACCTTGCCTCACAAGAAGCTCCCGCCAGCTCACTAAGGAAAGACTACTGCCCTTCCTACAAGGCCCAGCTTTCAGACCACCTTTCTCCGCAGACCCAGAAACTCTTGCATCAACCTACGATGCTGCCATTAAAGCAGCTATCAACTCCATTGCCCCACTAAAACCCCGTAAATACAAACCCACCACCCACTCTAACTCCTGGTTCACCCCAGACCTGCTCGCACTCCGAAACGAGAAAAAGGCAGCACTTACTCAATGGCATACATCCCACACTGACAAAGACAAGCTGATCTTTAAAGCCTGCTCCACGGAGTACAAAAAAGCTATCACCCGGGCAAAATCCAAATCCTTTGAATCCAGAATTTCGGAAGCCCAATCCAGCACAAAAGAAATCTTTGCAATTTTTAGGGAGCTAGAGACTCCTACTCCCACCCCCCAGAACTTCACCAAAGACAAAGCCTGGTGCGACGAAATTCAAACGGCAATGCTAACAAAACTGAGCCGCCTCCAAAGCAAAATACTAGCTACCAAACAAGCCTTGCCCAATACTCATATCCCTTTCCCACCACCAGCCCAAGACCCTCCCCAACCCTTCTCCTTCAAATCCATACAGGAAAAGGACATCATTAACATAATGAAGAACATCAAAGCATCCAACTGTAAAGGTGATGCCTGCCCAGCCACTCTCATCAAGGACTGCACTGAAGCACTTGCTCCCTTCCTGACAGCATTTGTTAATGCCTCCTTCGCAACAGGGAAAGTCCCCACCTCCCTCAAGGAAGCATGGGTCCGCCCCCTCCTAAAAAAACCTACTCTCGATCCCACCTCCCCCAACAATTATAGACCCATCCCCACTGTCCCTTTCCTCCTCAAAATACTCGACAAAGCAGCCTATCTGCAGGTTCAGCACTACATCGAAGAAAACAAACTCCTGGGACTCCGCCAATCTGGCTTCCGCCCTAGACATGGGACTGAAACCGCCCTACTTGACCTGAAAAACCAAATGGACGATGCCAGAGACATGGGCAAATCAGCTCTTCTCCTACTCCTTGACTTATCTGCAGCGTTCGATCTTGTAGATCATGACGTCCTTTGCCATCATCTCTCCTTCACATTCAAGTTCTCCCCTAACGCCACAGCATGGATCAAATCCTTCCTACAAGACAGAACCATGCAAGTATTTTCCGACCTAGCCTCTGCCTCACCCACTACCATACTCTTTGGCGTGCCCCAAGGCTCATGCCTCTCCCCCACACTCTACAACATCTTCACACGACCCCTCTTCCTCATCCTCGACGCTATGGGTATATCCTACACTAACTACGCGGACGATACCCAGATCCTCCTTACCCTCACAGGCAACTACGACACCGACTCCATGACCCTTAACAACCTCTACAACACCATCCAAGCCTGGATGGCAGACAATGGACTATGCCTCAACTCTGACAAGACAGAACTCCTACTGGTAGGTTCCCCCGAAACGCTAAAAAAACTTGACTCCCAATTCAAACACTTCACCATCGACACCATCAAAATACCTGTTTCAGACTCAGTCAAAACTCTTGGAGTCTATCTAGACTCTAACCTCTCCATGGACAGACAAGTCAACGCCATTGCCTCCTCAGCCGCATATCATGCTAAACTGATCAACGCAGTCAGGCCTTTCCTCTCAAAAGAGAACTGCACAAACATAGCCAGAGCCATCACCGGCTCCAGGCTAGACTACTGCAACATACTCTTCCTAGGAACCTCAAAAAAAACTTGGAGAGGCTACAAGTCATCCAGAATAGTGCTCTCCGAGCAGCCCAAGGTATTGCCAAAAGGGACCACATCTCGGAAGCCAGAAAACTAGCCCACTGGCTCCCAATAAAGGAAAGAATAGCTTTCAAAGCGCTCACATTGACACACAAATGCATCCATCTCACTGCCCCCGATTACCTCTCACAAAGAATCCACTCCGTCGCCTCTACAAGACCAACAAGATCACCCTACACCAACATGCTCTCTGTGCCATTAGTAAAAAAATCCAGAGCAGGTGGATCCAGCTTCCCCTATCTCGCACCCACTCTCTGGAATGCCCTACCTCCCACCATCCATGGTGAGCCCTCCCTCCTAGCCTTTCCGCAAAGCACTGAAAACCACCCTGTTTTCATAAGGTCCCTCGCAGCTGCATAATACCAACCATATGACCCACTGCCTAAATTGTATTGACCAACCGCATAAGCTGTAATGATAACCTTGCTTGTTCCTATCTGTATTATGCCTCTTACGTATACCATGTCTGTAACTAAGCTCATGCAAGTAACAGCGCCTCAATGCCCCTGGGCTGCTTGTGCGCTAAACAAATTTAAATAAATAAATAAACGGTTAAGTCTTTGCCACAGAGTTTAGAAGAATTTGGCTAGGCGAAAAGTTAGACAAATGTTTAGAGAAGGACTAGCCTTCGAAGTTGGAAAAGTTCCACAATCTTTCACGATGGCCGAAAAGATTTCCGGACCTCATTTGCCCAGTACCTTGTAAGTGAAGAAGAGCTGTAGCTGAGGCAATTGTTCCTGGCAGTTCGAGCAGATCTCGCTGTTCCTGAGCTTCAGTCGTGGGGACAAGAAGGAGGATGTTGGGAGGTTCCTGCACTGCCCAGGGATGAGCTTTTAAGACCACAAACTGGTATCCTTCCCACTGGGTATCCGGTTTTCCACAGCATTCTGCAGAAAATTCGACCAGGAGGGGATGGTGTCCAGGCAGTTATGAGATGGTTGATCCCACCAAACTAAAGGGAAGAAGTTAACCTTGAAGGGCTTCTCTGTCTATGGAGTTTCAGGCAATTCAGACCTGCAGCAGGGCTTCACTGGTCCTCCAGGAGTTGCAGCAGTCCTCTTCCTTCAGCTCATCTTCGGTTCTTTCGTTCCAGTGGTTGACTCTGCTTTCCAAGTCCCAGAGACCTGCTTTTAAACAGCTTTCCCCATTCATCCCACCCTGGCTGTCTCTCACACAGTAGGGCAGCTGTCCTTGCCGGACACCCAGCCTGCCAATCACACTTGAGTGCATTCAAGTCTCCTAGGAGACTAAGCACGGGGAGTTTCAGGCACCTCCCTCACATCCTGTCCACCACAGACACCCTGGCGACAGAGGAGGGCTTCAGCACTGAAGCCCGCCAAAGCCCAACAAACAAAGGGACCAAACCTGGTTTGGCACGCAGAGACAAACACAAGAAGGACCTTTCTTAAAAGAAATGGTGAAAAAAGTTGACCGGAGTCAGATAGGTCCTGGGCACGATATTGGAAAACATGCTGACCTAATTTTTAGCTCCCGTTGTTTGCGGTCAGGAAAACTCATGGTTGTTTGATCTAAACCACTGCCACCAGCCATTTAAAGTAGGAAAGGGTAACATTTGACTGTTACATGAGTGTTTTGACTCAGGGGAAGCTAGGCAACCCCTCCAGCACTCTATAGAATGATAGTGTGTGCTGGGTCTGTAAATTTAAAGAGACTACTTAACTTTACATGCTTTGGGAGACAGCAGTCAGTCCCAGAGAAGGGATTTAAACCTTGAGAAGTCAGAAAGACATCCCTGTGTCACTGCACTGAAGGTCCTGTGTGACACACAGAAAAAGATGATGCCTCCTCATACCTCATGTCCAAGGTAGACCACTTTACCATGACCAATTTGACATTTACTAGCCTTTATGGTCTGATGGGCTTGCTCAAGAGCCTGCAAAACATATCCTAAGTGGACAACATGTTCTTTCCAAGTAGGGCTGGACACTGCAGTGTCATCCAAGTATGCCATGCAGAAGTCCTCCATCCCATTCAGAACTTGATTTACCATCCTGTGGAATGTGCATTCTTTAGTCCACAAGACATTACCTTAAACTGGTAGAGGCCTACTGGGGTTGAGAATGCAGTTTTCTCCTTGGCATGGTCTGTCAGTGATATTTGCCAATCGCCTGAAGTGAGATCAAATGTACTGAAGTACTTGGCTGAACCAAGTCTGTCCACCAGTTCATCTGTTCTTGGTAAAGGGTGGGCATCAGTCTTGGTGACAGCATTAAGAGCTCTATAGTCCACACAGAATCTCAACTCCTTGGATCCTGCCTTTGGTACTAGAACAACTGGACTAGTCCATGGACTGGTAGAGGGCTCTATTCATGGGTGTAATTATGAGGGGGGGCAAAGGGGTTTGTCCCTCCCAACTTCTGTGGCATGCCTTCCCCCCCCCCAACTTTTGGAGGGAGGGCAGGGGGCCTCAATGATCAATTATGTAATTGGACAGCGCAAGCCCGGTTGGGGTGCTCAGCTTGCACTGTCTCATTACATAATGTAGAGATGCCTGGCAGCCGTGCTGCAACACATTCAGGGCTGGGATGCCATGCCTGGCTCAGTCCCTCACCCTGGCTGGCCTATCTCAAAGTCAGCAGCCAGGGTGCTGAACTGGGTGTTGCAGGACCTTGTGCCTGTGGTGTCACACAAGCAGCAGCACTTCCAGAGGACAGCGGAACAGAGCATCGCTTTCTGGCTTCGTGTTCGTGCGACACACAGACAGGAACTATGAAGCTGATTCAGCTTCCTTGTTTCTGTCTGGAGGCGCGTGAGTGCGAAGAGGTTAGGTCGGTGTTACATGAGACGTGGCCCGGGCGGCATTTGAAAGCAGAGCAGAGGTACTTTAAAAAAAATAATATATTGTGTTTGTGCATGTTTGTTGAGCAGCTCTGTCCAAGCCCGCTGAGGCAAAATACATGCACACCTCCTAATTAGCACAAGGATTGTACCAACAGAAGTGACTTCACAGAAAAGGACATTGCAAGGTGTTAGGCCGAAACCTGTGCAGTTCCCTTAGGGACCACTGCAAAAGATTTAAGACTACAGGTGTTGGCAGTAAACCCACTTGGTAGCAGTCTGTACCACCCAGATTTACCTGGTAACTGTGGCTGAGCAGTCAGACTTCCCTCAAGAAGAGTTAGGCAGTATGCAAAGTATACACAATAGGCACTCAGATACAATAATACAAGCAAAGACTGACCAGAGCTTTGGTATCAAAGTATATAATTATTTATTTAAAAACACACAGTTTGAAACACTCCAGCACTCTTATTGTAAAATATTCTAAACACAGTTACTATTATAATATATACACCCCTTTTTCAGATAAGTCACAGTAAAACACCACTTATTTTCATACAGAAGTGAGTGCTTAACTAGATTGCACTCCAATAGGTTTGTGAAAAAGGGAGAGAACAAGACAGAATATGGAAAGGTACACCACTCTAAGATCCAGGAACACTATTAGCAAGACAGAAGAGCAAAAGTCACTGGTGAGCCAAAGTCCAAAGGCTGGGCCCACTCTTAGAGAGAACAGAGCACAAATGTGCCCAAGATCACACAGTTACACTAGGCTTAGAAAGTCTTGCAGAGGGTTCAAAAAGAGTTTAGAGAGGCTTAGGAAAGTTTAGCCAGGGTGTCCCAGGCTAACCCAGGTTCGAAAGCCGGGGGCTAAATCTACCCCGTACGGTCGGTAGCAAGGGAAGCCAGGTGGGACACGCTACGTTAAGTGGGAAGGATCCTCCAGCGGTGGCAGTTGTTCCTGGTAGTGGGTGCAAGTTGCGTTGTCGTCCAGGGGAAGAGAAGATCTCGACTTGGAGGAAAGATGAAGGTCGTTGCACTACCAGGGCAGAAACCAGCCGCAGAGTTTTCCGGTTAAAGGTGGTACCCTTGTTTCGCGGTCGTGGTAAAACGTGGTATCCCGGTTGCCGGGGTGCTTGGCACGGGCAAGGCGGCCACGAGGTATGCCGGGAAAGCGAAAAGACGGTGAAACTGGTTATACCCACCAGTCAAAGGAAGAAGACTCTCCGGCGGGAGATCTCCTCTGTCGTTGGGAGAAGTGGTGAGGCAGTCCAGCAGGCTCCACCGGTAGTGGTGTCGTGGCAGGTTGGCTCAGCTTCTCCCTCATCGGATTCTTAGGTCCTTGGCGACTTCTGAAGTTCCAGTCCCCAAAGCCCTGCTTTTATGCAGCAAACCCCCATTCACTCAGCATAGCTGTCACTCAAACATGCTAAGTGGTGAGCCGGCCGGCTCACCACTTGGGCCAATCAGGATGGAGTGCAATTTGAGTTGCCTAGGCAACTCAGTCCAGGGTGCCTAAATTTCCCTCCACTCCTCCTAAGTACCCCAGACAGAGTGGCACCACTTTGGAGGGCTTCTGTGGAGAAGCCCGCCAAAAAGTGGAACAAAGGGCTCGACTTGGGTTGGAGTCACAGAAGAGAACACAAACGCCATTTTAGAATCAAGTTTTGGCAAAAAACACCAACCAGAGAATTAATATTAATTAAATAAACCGGCGGTAAGTTTGAGGCTACCGTAAATAATTAAATCAAGATAGTAGCCTAAAACAATGGGAAATCCCATAGGAAAATATTCACGGTTGAATATAAAAAGTAGTATCCACTGCCACCAGCCAAAACTCAATCAGGGGGGATGGAGACGTGCCCCCTCGACTAACAGACCCCGGGGCAATTGAATTGCCCCAGCCAGTACGTCCACAATATGATGGTTTGTACTGGTTCTGTTCAGAATTTAAGACTAGTAAAGTCAATGGCGACTTTACATGCCCTGGGAGACAGTAGTCAGTCCCAGGGTATGGAGTCTATACTGGGGGTCACTATGACACCCCTGTGTTACTGCACGGAGGGTGCTGTGTAACACACATCACAAAAACACATGAAGCCCTATGGAGTAAAAGACCCCATAGCCCTTTAAACACATCTAGATTCAAAGAAACACACTCAAATCATGCCCAAGAGTGAGGGTGAAAGAGTCTCACTCTTGACAGGAGGAAAAAAATAAACCCCAAAAATCCAGCAAAGCTGCTGGGGGACTCACTAGGTTAGGAAATTCAGCCTAAACAGAGAATTCTCCCTAACACTCGCCCCGCCCCCCCAGACTAAGGGACAGGAGGATTTAATCCACTCCTGGATGAACCTCATACCTCTAGTCGATGACATACATCCTAGAGAGTCCATCAGCATTTTGATGGTGACACCCTGACCTGTGCTCAATGGTGAAATCAAACCCTTGCAGGCAGATTGTCCATCTCAATAGTTTGGGATTTTCCCCCTTCATTTGCATTAACCATCTCAAGGGTTGGTGGTCAATCTGAATGACAAAAGTAGAACCATACAAGTATGGCCTAAACTTATTCAGTGCCCACACAATAGCAAAGCATTCTCTTTCTATTGTTGCCCACCTTGTCTCAGGATCCTTCAACTTACGGCTGATGAAGCAAATGGGGTGCTCCCTACCCTTCTCATCCAGTTGGCTTAGAACTGCACCTATACCTACATTGGAAGCATCAGTTTGTACAATGAAAGTTTGGTGGTAGTCAGGAGCTCTCAATACTGGAGCTTGGCAAAGAGCTTTCTTCAGTTTTTCAAAGGCCTGATTGCACTCCTCATTCCATTTGACCTTTTTAGGGAATTTTGGAGAGGAGATTACATTCAGTGGAGAAGCTATGGTCCCATAGTTCTCAATGAAGTACCCAGTGAGGCCTAGGAAGGCTCTCACTTGGGTTTGAGTAGTAGGTGTTGTCCAATTTTGCACAGCTTCAATCTTGCTGAGCAAAGGCCTTATTTCTCCACCTCCTACCTCATGCCCAAGGTAGACCACCTTACTTTGACCTATCTGGCATTTACTTGCCTTGATAGTCAAATTGGCCTGTCCAAGAGCCTGCAAAACATGTCCTAGGTGGTTCACATGATCCTCCCAGGAGTGGCTGAAGACTGCAATGTCATCCAAGTATGCCATGCAGAAGTCCTCCATCCCAGCTAGAACTTGGTTCACCATCCTTTGGAATGTAGCAGGTGCATTTTTTAATCCAAAAGGCATGACCTTAAACTGGTACAAGCCAACTGGGGTGGAAAATGCAGTTTTCTCCTTGGCATGGTCTGTCAAGGCTATTTGCCAATAGCCTGACGTAAGGTCAAATGTGCTGAGGTACTTGGCTGCACCAAGTTTATCCACCAACTCATCTGTCCTTGGTAAAGGGTGGGCATCAGTCTTGGTGACTGCATTAAGAGCTCTATAGTCCACACAGAATCTCAAGTCTTTGGATCCTGCCTTTGGTACTAACACAACTGGGCTAGATCATGGATAGTAGAGGGTTCTATTACCCGGCGATCAAGCATCTTCTTGACCTTCCCCTTGATATGGGTTCTCACATTTTCTGACATTCGGTATCCTCTGCTTTTGACTGGCAGACAGTCACCAGTGAGTATCTTGTGCTGTCCCCAAGGGGTCAAGCCTGGTGAGAGTGAGAACAGGGAGGCAAACTGATTTAACATAGATTTGCACTCCTCTTGTTGCTCAGGTGTCAGATCTGAAGAGAGATTGACTCCTTCAATTTTTTCATCTAAAGGTACACCTCTGAGGAGATCAGGGAGAGACTCACTCTCTTCTTCCTCTGCTGCTGAAACTAGAAGCAAGGCTCCTACTTCAGGTCTGGAGATGTACGCTTTCAGTCGGTTGGTGTGGAAGACTCTAGGAGCTTCCCTGGGTCTGCCCAGATCCACCAGATAGTTGACCTCTCCAAGTTTTCCCACAACTTTGAAGGGCCCCATCCATTTGTCTTGCAAGGCTCTTTGCCTTGTTGGGGGCATAACGAGAACTAGCTGGTCTTGAGTGAACTCAACCATGTTAGCCTTTTGATCATGCCAATGCTTGACCAAAGCTTGTCCAGCTTTCAGGTTATCACTAGCTTCTGCCATCATGTGTGACATTCTCCTTCGGAGACCTATCACATAGTCAGTCACTCTGACTGGCTTGAGGGGAGGAGCGCCTTCCAACCCCTCCTTAATCAGGGCCAATGGACCTTTGACCGGATGGCCATAGAGAAGTTCAAAGGGAGAATAACCTACTCCCTCCTGAGGGACTTCTCTATAAGCAAAGAGAAGGCATGGCAGTAGAAGGTCGCACTTTCTTTTCAGAGGTTCCTCTAAAGCACCTATCATGCTCTTCATGGTTCTGTTAAATCTTTCTACCGACCCAGTGGTTTGGGGGTGGTAGGCGGTTGAGTACTTGTAAGTAACTCCACAGGTTTTCCACATGGCTTTCATGTAGTGGGACATAAAGTTTGACCCCCTGTCGGATATTACTTCCTTAGGAAACCCAACCCTGGTAAAAATACCAAGGAGGGCCTTAGCCACAGCCGGAGCTGTAACAGTTCTCATAGGAATTGCCTCAGGGTATCTAGTAGCATGGTCTACTACAACAAGGATAAACCTGTTGCCTGAGGAGGTAGGGGGATCAAGGGGACCAACAATGTCAATCCCTACCATCTCAAATGGGACTCCCACAACTGGGAGAGGCACTAAGGGTGCCACATTCTTGGCGCCAACCTTACCAGAAGTTTGGCAGGTATGGCAGCTCTTGCAAAACTTATCTACTTCTGCCCCCATTTTTGGCCAATAGAAGTAGAGTGAGAGCCTTTCCTTGGTCTTCTTGAAGCTCAAGAGACCAGCCAAAGGAATCTTGTGGGCTAAGTGCAAGAACTGTTGTCTGTTTTCTTGAGGCACTACAAGGCGTTTGTAGTCTCCAGGTTCAGACTCAGTTGGTTCACTGTAGAAGAGGCCATCTTCCCAGTGCAACCTATACTTCCCAGGCTCTTGCCCATCAGCCTGAGCAGCTGCCTGTTGGCGGAGACCCTCCAGAGTTGGACATTCTCTTTGTCCCTTACGGAAAGCTGCCCTGCTGGGCCCACCTTCTGCCAGTAAAGACTGCAGCTCAGGATGGTCCTCAGGGTCTAGATCTCCAATAAGTTCTTGGCCTCCCACTAGCTCTTCTTCAGAGTCTAGTTCAACCATACAGGGTTGTACCTCCCTCTCAGCCTCAGCTGGAGGGGGAGTTACAGGTGTAACTGTTGGAAACGCTGGAGTGCTTGCAGCTGACTTTTTCCTAGGAGTCTTGGGTTGCCCCTTTGCCCCTGATCTGGTAGTTACTGCAGTGAGTTGCTCCAGTGGTAAAGGAGTGATCTCTGTCACCATCTCCTGAGATAATCCTTGCAGGGTTTTCTCTCTTGCAGGTTTTGTGAGCTCCTGTAACCTTTTACTAGGTGGTCTGGGGGTATGTGACACAACTCCAAGAGCTTTTAGGTCATTACCCAACAGAACCCTACCTGGCACTTCACATTGTACACTGACAGGTATTTTTACAGCCATGTCATTACACTGGATGAGAACTGGTAACTGGGGACACATCTGCACAGGCCCTCCAGCTAACTTGGTGAGGCATTTAGGTGCCTTAGCAACATCCTCTGCCTTGAAAAATGATTCATCCACCACAGTTATGCTGGCCCCAGTGTCTCTAATGGCAGGAGTCTCCTGACCATTTACCTGGACACTGTCTTTATAATATTCTTTAGTATTATCTGGGATAGAATTATACCCATCTAAATTCTGTTGTTCCCACAACCCCAGAGAGACTAAAGAAACACTGGCTGAGACTCCAATGGGTTCATCAGCCAGCAGTAGAAAGTTTCCACTTGCCATTGGGACTTCCTCTTCTGGAGCGAAGGCTAAGGAGGCAAGTTGGATCCCTGAAGGTTTACCCTTGCATCTGGGATCTCCTTTCCCATGGTCAGTAGAGCCACAAACAAAGCATTTACCAAATTCCTTCTGGAATGGAGGCTTGTTCTGACCTCCCTCTGGTTTGGCACCAGAGGGGACACTATTCTGCTGTGGTTTCCCTGGTGGCTTACCCTTCTGGTTTTGTTTGGGGCCCTCTTTGGAATTTGCAGTATTAGAATTCTCTTTGGAGTCCTTTTTAGGCTGTTTCCCCTCATCCTTTTTCTGAGTTACTCCAGAATCCTTGTGAGTGGCCCTGTTGGCAACCCACAGGTCAGCAGCCTTAGCTAGTTTTCGGGAATCTAACTCCTTTGAATCTGCCAAGTGCTGTCTGAGCTCAGGAGAGCAGGCATCATAAATTGACTCCAACACAAAAAGATTCTTCATACCTTCATAGGTGTTCACCTTGTAACCCTTAATCCATCCCTCTAAGTCTTTCAACCCTTCACTCACCCAGGTAGCCCAAGGGGTACCATCATGCTTTTTTTTTGAGGGTTCTAAACCTCTTAAGATACTGGGAAGGGGTCTTCCCAAACCTAGCTATCAGAGCTAGTTTCACACATTCATACTCTTTCCTATCCTCCTCCCCCAACTCCATTACCACATCAGTTGCAACAGGGGGAAGCCTAGAGAACAACCAGGTGAGTAAGTAATTTCCTGTGATGTTCTGGAGCCCGTGATTATATTCAAACAGAGACAACCAATCCAACACATCCAACTTAGGCTCATACATACCAACCAATTCTTTAGGCATCCGGGGTCTTTTAGGACTGGAACTTCTAGAGGAGCCAGAGAGAGAAGCATTTTCAACAGATAATTTCTTCATTTCTAGCTCATGCTTGAGCTCCATTTCCCTTAGCCTTAGTTCTTGATTCATTTCCTGATGTCTCTGTTCAGCCAGATTGTTCAGTCTCTTGAACTCTAGTTCAAGTAACATTTTCTCTAATTCGAGATATTGAGGACTAAGTGTGGGACTTGGCAAAGGCCCAGTAGGTACAGCAGGTAGAGCAGACAGAGGCCTAGGGGGGGCAGTCACAGCAGCCTCACCCTCCCCTTCTGACTCTTCCTCAAGATTATCAACATTTTGATCAATATCAATTTCTATACAGTTATCTACATTTTCTGGCATGGTAGGTTCCTCAGACCCATCATCCAGACTTTGGTTAGCTAACAACCTTTCTATTAATTCCATTTTCTTGCCTTAAGTCAGGAGGTTCTTATGCTTACATAATACTCTTAAACAATCAGCAGTTTTTGTAGCAAGGGACTCTTGACTATAGGTTTCCATAGTTGACATGTTAGAAAGATTACTTTTTCAGTGCTAAGCTTTGTGGTTAGTTGTACTAAGGTATCCTCAAGCACTCTAAATTGTATACTCAATACAAATCCCACCACTGCCACCAGTGTTAGGCAGAAACCTGTGCAGTTCCCTTAGGGACCACTGCAAAAGATTTAAGACTACAGGTGTTGGCAGTAAACCCACTTGGTAGCAGTCTGTACCACCCAGATTTACCTGGTAGCTGTGGCTGAGCAGTCAGACTTCCCTCAAGAAGAGTTAGGCAGTATGCAAAGTATACACAATAGACACTCAGATAAAATAATACAAGCAAACACTGACCAGAGCTTTGGTATCAAAGTATATAATTATTTATTTAAAACACACAGTTTGAACCACTCCAGCACTCTTATTGTAAAATATTCTAAACACAGTTACTATTATAATATATACACCCCTTTTTCCTTATCAGATAAGTCACAGTAAAACACCACTTATTTTCATACAGAGGTGAGTTCTTAACTAGATTGCACTCCAATAAGTTTGTGAAAAAGGGAGAGAACAAGACAGAATATGGAAAGGTACACCACTCTAAGATTCAGGAACACTATTAGCAAGGCAGAAGAGCAAAAGTCACTGGTGAGCCAAAGTCCAAAGGCTGGGCCCACTCTTAGAGAGAGAGCAGAGCACAAACGTGCCCAAGATCACACAGTTACACTAGGCTTAGAAAGTCTTGCAGAGGGTTCAAAAAGAGTTTAGAGAGGCTTATGAAAGTTTAGCCAGGGTGTCCCAGGCTAACCCAGGTTTGAAAGCCGGGGGCTAATTCTACCCCGTACAGTCGTTAGCAAGGGAAGCCAGGCGGGACGCAGTACCTTAAGTGGGAAGGATCCTCCAGCGGTGGCAGTTGTTCCTGGTAGTGGGTGCAAGTTGCGTTGTCGTCCAGGGGAAGAGAAGATCTCGACTTGGAGGAAAGATGAAGGTCGTTGCACTACCAGGGCAGAAACCAGCCGCTGAGTTTTCCGGTTAAATGTGGTACCCTTGTTTCGCGGTCGTGGTAAAACGTGGTATCCTGGTTGCTGGGGTGCTTGGCACGGGCAAGGCGGCCACGAGGTATGTCGGGAAAGCGAAAAGACGGTGAAACTGGTTATCCCCACCAGTCAAAGGAAGAAGACTCTCCGGCGGGAGATCTCCTCTGTCGTTGGGAGAAGTGGTGAGGCAGTCCAGCAGGGCTCCACCGGTAGTGGTGTCGTGGCAGGTCGGCCCAGCTTCTCCCTCATCGGATTCTTAGGTCCTGTGGTGACTTCTGAAGTTCCAGTCCCCAAAGCCCTGCTTTTATGCAGCAAACCCCCATTCACTCAGCCTAGCTGTCACTCAAACATGGTAAGTGGTGAGCCGGCCGGCTCACCACTTGGGCCAATCAGGATGGAGTGCGACTTGAGTTGCCTAGGCAACTCAGTCCAGGGTGCCTACATTTTCCTCCACCCCTCCTAAGTACCCCAGACAGAGTGGCACCACTTTGGAGGGCTTCTGTGGAGAAGCTCGCCAAAAAGTGGAACAAAGGGCTAGACTTGGGTTGGAGTCACAGAAGCGAACACAAACGCCATTTTAGAATCAAGTTTTGGCAAAAAACACCAACCGGAGAATTAATATTAATTAAATAAACCGGCGGTAAGTTCGAGGCTAACGTAAATAATTAAATAAAGATAGTAGCCTAAAACAATGGGAAAATGCCATAGGAAAATATTTGCGGTTGAATATAAAAAGTAGTGTCCACTGCCACCAGCCAAAACTCGATCAGGGGGGACGGAGACCTGCCCCCTCGACTAACAGACCCCGGGGCAATTGAATTGCCCCTGCCAGTACGTCCACAATATGATGGTTTGTACTGGTTCTGTTCAGAATTTAAGACTAGTAAAGTCAATGGTGACTTTACATGCCCTGGGAGACAGTAGTCAGTCCCAGGGTATGGAGTCTATACTGGGGGGTCACTATGACACCCCTGTGTTACTGCACGGAGGGTGCTGTGTAACACACATCACAAAAACACATGACGCCCTATGGAGTAAAAGACCCTATAGCCCATTAAACACATCTAGATTCAAAGAAACACACTCAAATCATGCCCAAGAGTGAGGGTGAAAGAGTCTCACTCTTGGCAGGAGGAAAAAAATAAACCCCAAAAATCCAGCAAAGCTGCTGGGGGACTCACTAGGTTAGGAAATTCAGCCTAAACAGAGAATTCTCCCTAACACAAGGCACATCATCAGTCTTTCATACTTGGAGGCACCATGGAAGTGACTTTAGAATAAGTTGTTATAAATAAGCCAAGTGACAAATAACTTTGTGGTGCAAAATACCTAAATTGTACAATTGTTATATATGGAGCAACTCTATAGTCATCAGGCTCTTCCATTATAATAGCATAATACATTAACATAAGCTTTGAAGTGAATCAATCTCTTACAGAGCTTCAGATAAGGCACAATGTGATTAAATGATTTGCTCAGGATCACACACTTGGTTAAATGGTGAAACGGGAATGTGGATAATTTACGCGTCCATGCACATCTTTACAGGCTTAGTTGATATAGATATTTATTAAGGTTTTGCTTTACAGTTCATGTGCTTATTAATTATATAATACATGTAAAATATAATTATAGCAATGCATTGGAAGCAAACCACATTACATAATCAACTAGCCTTTCATAGTAAACTAACCATACACTATATACATTATCATAGAAATATCTTGAGCAATGGGATTATGGCTTTAGTTTAATTCTCCCCATTCTGCATGCAAAGTCACAATAGCATTATGCAGATTAATGTGAGCCTAACGAATCCTCCTTGGGTTTTAAAGCCATAGTCATTATTTCATAAAACATGAAACATTATGCACCCTACTCACTTCTTATCACTCCCTCCCATCCACATTTCTAAAGGGACAAAAGTCCCTGCTAATAGTACCCCGCTCCCGTCAGTACCTAATGGCTCACATTGTAATACTCTGATACAGAGCAACGTGAGGACCCTCTGGTGCCCGAAGCTCCTTGGGACATTGTCCTGGCAGCGGGACACCTCTACCATTCGGACAGGTAAGATGTCCTGCTGGCACACATTGTCCTGCCAGAATGACACGTTTGGCGTTGGGCAGCCTCTTTGAGGTGCCAAATGGGAGAGGTGTCCCAATGACAATTGTCCCAGTCTGGCTCTCAAAAGAGCTACAGAGGGTTAGCTTGACCATCCCCCTGCGACTCTCCCGCTCGGTACTCCACTGCATGGAGCCTTTTGAACACAGGAAAACATACCTTAATTTTAATAAGTCAGAATCTTGTAGAAAAAATCTATCAGCACATAGACATATAAGGTGCTGTGCAGAACCCAAGTTTGGAGATAAATGGCATTTAAACATCTATACCAATTATACTTGGTCACCCACTGCACTGCATTAACCAATAGTTTCTGCCTTTGAATGAAAGTAAAAATCAGGCAAATTACTGAAATTGCAGTGAATCTGGTCCTTTCAGCCATGGCTTTATAGTTCAGCTAGGTCAAGTCAACGTACCCCAAAATTTCAGGTATCAGGGGGTGACAAAGGGCCTGATCATAACTTTGGCGGTAACTCTTAAATCCGGCGGTAGCGCTAATACCGCTGGATTTAAGGGTCCGCCATATCAGGACTTCAGCGGATTTCGCCCCAGCTCTTTGCTGGCGGGTAATCCATTGAATATTCGCGCTATTACCGCCGGCGGGAAATCCGCCGGCGGTAAGAGCGCGTATTTTCCCCATTGAGCCCAATGGGGAATGGGGCATTCCCGAATGGGCTCAATGGGGAATGGGGAATTACTTTACCGCTGAACTCGTGATCCGGCACTATTAGCGCCTGGGAGTTCAGCGGTAGGGCTATTACCGCCGGCGGTAATACCACCGGCGGTAACGACCAAGTCGTGATCAAGCCCAAAGTCTGGTATGCTCAATGGATGTTGCGCCACTGTTTACACGTGTTATTCTAAGTGTACATATAAATGTTATGTGCACACAGTGTATGTCAGTGGAGGTGCTGGGTGCATTTGTGTGTGAGTGAGAGTGTGTGCAAGCATATGTGTGTTGACTTTTGTGGCTGAATGAATGGTAAGTAATGCATTGTTTGTATGTTCTAGTGGAATTAAATTTGTGAATGTTATGTTGTGTCACTGGGTGCATGGCAGGCCGGCTGAAGATGTGTGGGGGCCCAATTGAATTTTAGAGATAAGCCACCAGTCTTATGAAAGTTTAGAGTTATCCCTCAGGGATTTAGGTTGTTTGACTGACGTACAAAATCACAGCAGAATTAATCGTAGTCATTTTCGCTGCGAATATGTTTTTACCTCGGTACAAAAAACCAAACCCATGTCCCCTCAAACCACCAGTACCCCCATAAACCCCCCCCACTTAACTTTTCTCCATCCGCTGCCTCTCCTGTAACCTGCAGCGCCAGATACATCCCTTTACCATTGGGTCCCCTCCCACCAATGCTGAGGAAGCGGGGGACACCCCAGCAACCGCCAAAAGCAAAAATACCAAACATGGGCTCAGGGGGCCACCCCCTGCAACCACTGCTCTTCATTTTCAGTATCTTCGGCTTCGAACTAATGGTGGTGACCGAATTCGATCAAATCTACCATTCGACCCCTTTTTGTTTTACAATTTGGCCGAAACAATCCCTCATAGGCACCATCAACCCTCCCTTCACCCCACCCTTTTCCTTCAGTTGTCATGTCCCCCAACATGTTCAGCAAAGTTACTCCACTGGCTCTATTACCCCGATATCAAGAATCTTGTTGACCTCCTCCTTTATGTGGAATCTTACATGATCTGACATACTGTAACCTCTACTTTTAACAGGTAAACAGTCACAGTGTGAATATCATGCTGGCCCCAAGGGGTCAAGCCTGGTGATAGTGAAAACAGGGAGGCAAACTGGTTTAACAGAAACCTGCACTCCTCCAGTTGCTCTGGTGTCAAATTAGAAGAGAGATTAACTCCTTCTATGCTCTCATCTAAAGGCCGGCCTCTGAGTAGGTCAGGTAGAGGTTCACTCTCCTCCTCCTCTTGAGCTGAAGCTAGAAGCAAAGCTCCCACTTCTGGTCTTGAGACATCAGCTTTTAGACGGTTGGTGTGAAAGACTCTGGGAGCCTCCTTAGGATTGCTTAAGTCAACCAGATAATTGACCTCTCCAAGTTTACCCACAACCTTGAAGGGTCCTATCCATTTGTCCTGTAAGGCCCTCTGCCTTGTAGGTACCATAACTAGAACTACCTGGTCTTGAGAAAACTCAACCATGTTGGCCTTCTGGTCATGCCAATGTTTCACCAAAGCCCGACCTGCTTTCAAGTTATCTGAGGCTTCTGCCATCATGTGTGACATTCTCCTCTGGAGACCTATTGTTAGGGAGAATTCTCAAGAATGGCTAATTTTCGTTACCTACTGAGTCCCTCAGCAGCTTTGCTGAATTTCTGGGATTTATTTTTTTCACCTGGTAAGAGTGTGAGCCCTTTTTCCCACTCTTACATCTGTTTTGCTGTGTGTGTTTAACATTTTTGTGTTCATAGACTGTGGAGCCTCACCTACTCCACAGGCATCATCTTTTTGCTGTGTGTTACACAGCACCTTCAGTGCAGTGACACATGGTTGCATTTTAGACTTCCCAACTTAGACTCCATTTTCTGGGACTGACTACTGTCTCCCAGAGCATGTAAAGTTGCCATTGATTTTATTAGTCTTTTTAAATCCACAGACCCAGTACAAACCATCTTACATGGAGTGCTGGAAAGGGTTAATACTTATCCCTTTTTGTCCATTTCTCTTGGAGCATTGTTTTATTCCCTTTTCATCAAGGCTTGGCTCGTGGCAGTGGTGACTACCCTATTTTTCCTACAGCGGTTATCTTAAATAAACAAATAAACTTGGTATTGTTTCAGGCTATCTCGAACTTAAACCCGCTGGACCCTATACGGTTTTATACGGTTCTAGCTGGGTTTATTAGCCATTTCTTTTTGAAAATGTCTTTCTCGTGTTTTTCTCTGTGCAGCAAACCACGTTTGGTTCCTTTGTTCACCGTCTCTTTGCGGGCTTCTACACAGAAGCCCTCCTTAGGCGCCTAAAAGTCTGGGTATGCAGGATGTGAGGGAGGGGTTTTAGGACCCCTGCCATGGGTTCCCTTGGTAACCCAAGTCACACTCCAGTTTGATTGGCTGGGTGACTGTCCGGCCAGGGCAGCCACCCTGCTGTGTGATTGACAGCCAGGTTGTGTGAATGGGGGAAAACTGCATACAAAGCAGGTCTCTGGGTCTGGAAAGGCATAGTCGCCACTGGAACAAAAGAACCGACGAGGAGCTGACGGAAGAGGACCCCTACCACAACTGAACCACCCAGTGAAGCCCTGCTGCAGGTCCGAATCCTCAAATTCCAACGACAGAGAAGATCCTCCAGGAATCTTCTACCCCAGAGCTGGTGGGACCAACCAGTTCACCCAAACTACAAGCCAGGACTCCCTCATCTGGTCGAATTCACTGTACAGAGCTACAGTGGGCCGGATAGCCAGGAAGGTCGGACCCTGCTTGGGTTTTAAGGAGTTCACCTTTTATTTGTTGCTTTGCTCTGCTACTGGTTTCTTCCCTGGGCAGTGCAGGACCCTCCAGTCTTCCTACTTCATGTCAGTCCGACAGTCGCTTCAGGAACCGTGAGCCTGCAGGAACTGCCAGGAACGTCCACCTCAGCTACAGCTTCTTCTCCATTTAAAGGTACTGTGCAAATGCATTTCGTTCAGCAGCGGTGAAAATGTGTGAAATCTTTCTCCAATCCCAGGGCTTGTCCTTCTCTACTCTTTAAACTAACTTTTCTGCTGACCATCTTCATCCGGAACTCTTGGCAAAGACTTAACTGCAAACTACCCTGAACAGTGTGATCTTGAGCAAAAGACTTTTGTCCTATTGACTTTGGCCCTAAGCCTATTTAATTTGATTCCATCACTGTACTTCCTCTTTCTAGATTGCCCTGCTTGCTTACCTGTTGGTGCTGCTCAATTTCTGCCTAACTTTGCCTTTCTCTCCCTTTTTAAATTACTAGAGTGCCATTTTGCTCCCATTTCATTTTGTGAGCGTAACTTGTCTGGAATCTATTGGGAGTGGTGTGGTGTATTAAGAGTGTGATTTTTTAACTGCTTTACTTTAGTGAAATATTGTACAACTGATGTGTAAATAAATGTATATGCTTTTACTCATAAACCTTGAGTCAGTGTTTGTTTGAATCATAGTAATTGGTGTCCTTTGTGTAACTATTGATACTGCTCACTTGCTCTTGATATAATTCTGGCTGCTCTGCCATCGATACCACTTTTACTGTGTAGTACAGGCTTGTACCAACAGTGAATTTGTACTGTCACTTGTAGTCTTAATTGTGTGTGGTGTTCCCAAAGGGTACTGCATATAACTCTGCCTAACACCTATCACATAGTCAGTGACTCTCACTGGCTTGGGGGAAGGAGCACTCTCCAACGCCTCCTTAATTAGGGCCAAGGGGCCTCTAACTGGATGGCCATAAAGAAGTTCAAAGGGACTAACTCCAACTCCCTCCTGAGCGACTTCTCTATAAGCAAATAGAAGGCATGGCAGTAGAAGGTCCCACTTTCTTCGAAGGGGTTCCTGTAAAGCACCTATCATGCTCTTCATTGTATGGCTGAACCTCTCTACCAATCCATTTGTATGAGGATGGTAGGCATTTGAGAACGTGTAAGTTACTACACAGTTTTTCCACATGGCCTACATGTAGAGGAACATAAAATTGGATTCCCTGTCAGAGATAACTTCCTTAGGAAAACATACCCTGGTAAAAATAACAAGTAGGGCCTTAGCCACAGCCTGAGCTGTAACAGTTCTCATAGGTATGGCATCAGAATACCTAGTAGCATGTCTACTACAACCAGGATAAACCTGTTTCCTGAAGATGTTGGAGGGTCTAAGGGACCAAAAATGTTGATTCCTACCCTCTCAAAAGGGACTCCCACCACTGGGAGAGGCACCACGGGTGCCACATTCTTGGCTCCACTCTTGCCAGAGGTTTGGCAAGTGTGACTGCTCCTACAGAACTTATCTACATCAGACCCCAACTTAGGTCAGTAGAAATACAAAGAGAGCCTTTCCTTGGTCATCTTAAAACTTAAGTGACCAGCCAAAGGTATCTCATGGGCTAACTGTAGGAACTGGAGTCTGCTTTCAAGAGGTACTACAAGTCTTATGTAATCCCCTGGGATAGACTCAGTAGGTTAACTGTAGAAGAGGTCATCTTCCCAGTACAACCTATGCTGCCCTGGCTCTTGCACATCCAGCTGGGAAGCTGCCTGTTGGCAAGGATCTTCAAGAGTAAGAAACTCTCTTTGACCTCTGCTGAAGTCTGCCCTACAGGGCCCACCTTCTGCAAGTAAAGACTGCAGCTCAGGATGGTCAGCAGGATCCAGATCTCCAACAGGAGCAAGGTCCTCTTCCAGCTCTGATTCCTCAGCAGCTGATTCAACCACACAAGGTTGCTCCACACACTCAGCCTCGGCTGGTGGAGGAGTCACAGGTGTGACTCTGGACAGTCCTCTCGGGGATGTCCTTGTTGGTAACACAGGAGTGCTGGCTGGTTTCTTCCTGGAGCGTTTAGCGTTCCCCTTTTCCTCTTTCTTTTTCGAAATTGCAGTCAGTAAGTCCTGTGGACTGGGAGTTATAGTTTCCTCTATAATCTCCTCTTGAGAGCCCCTTAAGGTACTCCCTCTGGCCTTCCTAGTCTGCTGCTCTTTCCTTTTGCTGGGAGGCATGGAGGTGCTTGATACAACTCCAAGAGTTTTTAAGTAATTCCCCAACAGGACTCTCCCAGGTACTTCACTCTGCACACTTACAGGTATCTTGACAGTCATGTCATTGCACTGGAGGAGAGCTGGTAATGTGGAAGCATCTGGATAGTGCCTCCAGTAAGCTTAGTTAGGAATTTGGTGCCTTAGAAACATCTTCTTCCTTGAGAAATGATTCATCAACTACAGTAATGCTGGCCCCAGTGTCTCTGATGGCAGGGGTCTCCTGACCATTCACAAGAACACTGTATTTGTAATACTCTTTAGTAGTGTCTGGAATGGAATTATAGACATATAGGTTCTGTTGTTCCCACTGACCCAGAGATACTAAAGAAACACTGGGTGGGCCTTTCATGGGTTCCACAGGCAGTAAGTGAACGTTTCCACTTGCCATTGGTACTTCATCCTCTGGGGAGAAGGCTAAGGCGACAGTGTGGACCCCTGAAGGGTTACCCTTGCATCTGGGATCCCCTTTCACATGGTCAGTTGATGCACAAGCATAACATTTTCTAAATGTCTTTATTATTGGGGGTTTGTTCTGACCTCCTTCTGGTTTGGCATCAGGAGGTACACTAGCCTGATTCGGTTTCCCTTGTGGCTTACCCTTGTTATGTTTGGGGCCCTCTTTTGGAGTGGAAGTATTAGAATTATCTCTGGTATATTTCTTGTGCTGCTTTCCCTCATCCTTCTTCTGAGTTGCCCCAGAATCCTTGTGAGTAGCCCTGTTGGCAAACCATAAATCAGCAGCCCTTGCTAACTTCTTTGGATCAATTTCCTTAGAGTCAGCCAAGTTCCGTCTCAGCTCAGGAGAGCAGGCATCATAAAAATATTCCTACATAACCAGATGTCTCATACCCTCATAAGTGTTAACTCTGTAACCCTTAACCCATCCATCTAGGTTTTTCAAAAAGTCAGTCACCCAGGTAGCCCAAGGGGTACCATTATGCTTTTTGAGGGTTCTAAATCTCTCACGATACTGAGAAGGGGTCTTCCCAAATTTAGCTGTCAAAGCTAGCTTCACAGTTTCATACTTCTTTCTGTCTATATCCCCCAAATGCATTACCACTTCAGTTGCAACAGGGGTAGCCTAGAAAAAATCCAAGGAATCAGCTGATTCCCTGTAATGTTGAATCCCATGCTTATCTTCAAAAGCAGCCAACCAATCCAAAATATCAAGCTTAACCTCATACATACTTGCTGCATCTTTGGGCAATGCAAGGCCTCTTAGGACTGGAAAACCTAGAGGACTCTGGGAGAGAACCAGTTTCTAGAGACAACTTTTTCATTTGAAGTGCATGATTCAACTCCATTTCTCTGAGCTTACGTTCTAGGTGTTTACTTTCAGATTGAGCTTGGATTCTTTTAAATTCTAACTCCAGTCTCATTTTCTCTAAGGAGACAAATTCAGGACTTAGTGTTGGACCTGATGGGGTCCCTGTGTTCAAAGGTTGAGGCCTATGAGCAGGTAGAGGTAAAACAGGGCCTACATTGTGAGACTCTTCTGCCTCATATAACTCATCCACAACATTAGAGCTGGGTTCTGACATATTATCATCCTCATCAACATTTTCCACATTTGCTGCAAGTGTGGGGGTTTCAGAACTACTCCTCAGACTTTGGTATTCTAACAATGTTTCTATCAATTCAACCTTTTTGCCTTTTACAGTGAGATTCCTAGCTTTACACATATCTCTCAATTGATCAACTGTTAAAGTGACTAGGGTCTCCTGTCTGTAGCTTTCCATATCAGTCATGATGAAACAATTGCTTCTCTAGTGTTGCTTAGCCTTGTGAGGGTTATTTGAACAAAGGTTATAACAGTACTCTAAATGTAACAAGTATACTTTATCCTCACCATTGTACACCAGCGTTAAGCAGAATCACATGCAGTACCCTTTGGGAACACTACATGCAATGAAGACTACAAGTGTCAGTTGAATTTCACCTATGGTAAAAGCCTGTACTACACAGTTATGTGGTAGTAGTGGTGGCTGAACAGCAAGACTTATCTCAAGAGTTGAGTGAGCAGTAGAACAAGTTACACAAAGGACCAACAAATACAGTGATTCAAATATACACTTACTCAAGGTTTCTTGGTAAAAGAATATACATTTATTTACACAGTGTGATGCTGGAAATGCATCTGAGGGACAGGGCCTCTGAATCCTTGTCCTTTTTCTGTTTTTACCGTGTGTTCTGTTATGTTTTCTGCCCCGGAGTCCAGGTGGGACACCTGGCAGTGCAGCTCTCTCTTTTGGTTTGGTGAACAGACCCATGGGATACCCTTATGGCACCCATGGGTAGGGGTACAACCCTGTGCCCCTAGTGTATGTTTTTGGGCACCTGTGGGTGGCCCACAGAGCAGGGTATGGGCTGGTGGCAGCTCCATGCTGAATTTGACAGGTGCTCTGGGTGTCCTCCATTTTGGGATACCCAGGCCTTGCCATTGGGATCAGTTGATTCCTGATAGAAAACAAGATGGCCCCTGTGGCCTCTTGCTTTCTATTGCCTGTTATCTTGTTTTCCCAAAGTCCTGGGATGCCCTGCCTCTGTCCCTTCCCCCTGACTGGCTGTTGGGTGGAAGTTCCATATATGGTGTTGTTGTGAAGGCCCAGCTAGACTGGCTGGAGCCTTCCCAGTGACTGTATGTTGTGGGTACCTCCTTTGGGTGGGACCTGGGTGAATGGAGTGTGTAACCAATATACACTTCTTGTTGTGGTTGTCTGGTTTCTGGCATGAGAGACAAAGACTGAGACAGCTCTGCCCGAAACTGGCCTGAATGCAGTGTGTAGTGTTGAATGGCTGGGTACTTGTCCCAATCCACATTCCCTGTTGTGAGTGTCTGGAAGGGAGGAGTGTGGCCTGAATGCACTGTGTACCTGATTGGCTGACTGACTGCATGAATGCCCTGCAGTAGGATTGGCTGCTGAGTGTGTGCCAGCAGCGTGGATGAGAGAGAGGATAGTATATCTGGGGACCTCTCACCACTGGAAAAGTATTCAGAAGGAACCTTTGGTTGAGAAGCGACAATTGTGCTCCTGAAGCAGCCAGGGAGCTGAGTCTCCACTCTACGAGTAACTGGAACTGCTGATCCTCGACGTCCAGCTGTAGGAAGAAGACTTGCTGTGGCATTTGCTTCGACCGATCCGAAGGCTGACGAATTCATCGAGGGCTGACCCGAGAGAGGACCTGGTAAGGCGCCCTCTTCCCGTGCTCCGAGGGACCATCGAGCACCGCTCCATCTTTGCCGAAGCGCCCTGGAAGGCAGACCCTCGAAAGGCTGTCGACCCGAGACGGGACCGCTGAGGAGATCGAAGTGAAGCACCCGGACATCGACGCCGTCGAAGTCCATTGCCGTCGACCAGGGTTCGCAGGTTTGTGGAACCGCTGGAGGCCCGTCGAAGTTGTGTTGCCCAGCCGTGGGAACCACTTGACGCCGTGCCGCCGACGACCAGAGCCACCCGCTCCTTTGCCTAAGAACATTCAATCGAAGGACTCTCTCGACCGCTTCGTCGACCGCTTATCCTGCCGGAGAAAGTCGAGGACGACCAACGCGCCGAGGAGAAACCTGCCGGTGGGTTTCCCGCTACCCGACGACCTCAAAGACTCGGACGACTCGACGCCCTTGCTGGGCTCCCGTCTCTACAATCTTTGCGGTCCAGAACTATTGTCGTCGAAGTGCCCCGCACACCTCCGCCTTGCAGGACGCCGACGCCCCGACACCGACGAGCACCGCTCGGACGAAGCTGCCACCTCTTCGACATCGTTCTACCTCGTTTGTCGACGGACGTTCGACGCCCCGTGCCTCCCGCTTGAAAGGGAAGGCATTCAAGAAGGGCCGTCGATTCCCCATCGCCGAACAGCGAGTCCCTCGACGTTTGTCGACGCCTCTTCGAGGAACTCGACTCCACCAGGTACATTGGGGGGGTAAAAACATTATAAGAGAGAATAAGACTTACAGAGCAATATATGGACTGGGCTTGTGCTATATCTTTCTTTACAGGTTGCCCAGGTGGGGGGATCTCCACACAGAACTGTGCCCAGTGGTAGGGGCCAGTATCCTGCCTATTGCTCAACCATCTTATTTTCTCTCCTCTCTCTATTGCTGGTTTCACTCTATTGGTCTGTGTGTCATTGTACTGTATTGTTCATGCACTTCAATGAGATCTAGGGTGGTACCACTTTAGGATTGTAAATATTTGTCATTGTAGATTTTGCCGGAGTACAAAGTGAGTTATCATGATGAATGTACATAACCTTAACTTTTGATTATATAAAGACTGTGTTTCTAACCAATACAGAGTGTGGATATTCCTTTGTGGGGGCTTGGGGATACACTGTACTTAAGAACCAGCCTGCATCACCTCCTGAGAAGCTAGGCCTTGATTGCTCGACCATTGCTACCGAATAGAGAATCTTGGCTGGGGTCTCCTGTGCCTCTCCTCCACCATATAGGGAGCGGAAGTACAGACGCCCCCCACCGGTCGTTGAGACCCGTTCTCTCACACTGGTGGCAGGGTTGGGATGCTTATGGTATTAAGAATGAGTGTATAACCGTGCCACTTACAAAGGATATTTGCCCTTTATTAAATTAAGGTTTAGTTGTGTACAAGGTAACTGCATTACAAACAATGGAGTCTATTGCGAATGGCAAATTAACTCAGATGAGCTTGGAGGCTCTCCAGAGTGCTTGTGAAGCAAGGGAGTTAGACTTTGTGGATAAGTCTAGGGCGGAGCTGATAGCTGCCCTGGTGGACTACCAGACTGATAGTGAAACTCTTGATGAGGGGGGGAATGCAACCAATGAGGACTCTGCCCCTGGGGTTTCAGCTGAATCTGTTTCTGGGAATGCCGCCATTCCTGCTGCCTCTGTTCCAAACTCCAGCAATTCCTTAGAACTTGAGTTATTAAGGATGAAATTGGCCTTTGAATACCGCAAGTTGGAAATAGATGCTGAGCTTAAGAAAGAGGAGTTGGCTCAACAAGTTGCACTCAAAATTAAGGACCTTGAACTCAAGAGCCAGGACACTGAATGTCAGAGGATCCAGCTAGAGAAAGCTAGAGTGGAGACTTCAGCTAGATCCAGTGAGAGTGTCAGGTCCCCAGCCACCAAGTTTATGAAAGATTTGGTTGGTGTATTTGTGGAGGGTTCGGATATCCTCCAATGGATTGAAGCGTTTGAAATGGCTTGTGAGATTCATGATGTGGATAAAAGAGATTGGGCGAAGTGTTTGTTAAGCAGAGTGCCTCAAACCGGGTATGACTGTATTCTGAAGCTGAGTGTGGAAGAAAGGGGTCAGTACGAGTGTATGAAGTCTGCTTTGATTGCCAAGTTCGGCAAGACACCTACCCAATACCTTAGAAGGTTCAGGGATTTTAAGAAAAAGGAGAATATGTCTTGGGTTGACTGGGTGAGTGCTGCGCACATGAACATGATGGGGTGGATCGATGGATACAAGGTTAAGACTTTTGTTGAATTGTCCCACCTCTTGTTTTTTGAGCATTTCTCTGAAGCCTGTTCACCAGAGCTGCGTCAGTATGTGGCTGACCAGAACATTTTGGACCCCTTTAAGCTGGCTAGGTTGGCTGACAAGTGGGTCTCCCACCGGGTGTCCCCTAAGGACTCCAGTGGGAAGGACAAGGATAAGGAGAAGGGGGCCTCTCAGAAAGCTGAGGAGTCCCCCAAGCAGTCACAGTCGGGTAAACCAAAACCTTCCTCTCCTAAGACCCAAAAATCTAGTGGGATAAGTCATCTGGGGGTGGGAATAAGAGTAGTGGTCCACCTGCTGCAAAGCAGGCTCACAGTGGTTCCAGTACCGTACCCCGCACTCCTGGCACTTGTTGGGACTGTGGGGCTCTGGATCACAGAAGGGGTGACTCCAAGTGTAAAGGTAAGGCACTTGGAGTACAGGCTGTCAGCCTGACCTACCCTTACCTCGTGTCTGAGGTGGAGGCCACTGTCCTCCCCTCCTCTACCGGGATCACATTTGGTGCTCCGGTAGAGATTTCCTTAGTGTCTCTTGGGGCCTGGGACCAGTATGCAGAAGTACTGGCGACTATCCCACAGAACACCCGTAGTCTCCTCTTGAATGGCCAGCCTTCTACTGGTTTGAGAGACACTGGGGCAAGCATGACAGTGGTGGACAGGTCCCTGCTCAAGCCAGAGGACTATGTAGGTGCTCCTCTGAGAACCACCAGGTTAGCTGGTGGGCCTCCCAAATTATCGCCTGTAGTCTTAGTCACACTCATGATTGGAGACAAGACAGCAAAGCTTCCTGTCCTGGTTCAGGACAATGTCCCTGCTAACATTCTGTTAGGAAATGATCTAGTAGAGGTGGGGTTGATCTCGGGTGGTCTTCCCATGACTGCTGCTGCAGTCACTAGGTCACAGGTGACACCGGGTCTGGCTGTGAGTCAGGTCCCCGAGCCAAAGGCGAGGCCTAAGGCAAGAAGAAGGAAGACCAAGAAGGCCACCTCTGTGGAGGGAACACCTTCTCTTCCTGCTGTTCCGACAGCACCCATTGGGATCCATGCTCCGGACGGGCTGGGTCCAGTGGAAAACCCAAACTCAACTCCTGTGGGAGAAGAGACAGAAGACTCTCCTGTGGGAGAGGTTCTCAACCCAGAGGATCATCCCGACCTTCAATGCTTGTTAGCTGAAGGGGGACCCTCCCGGGCAGACTTCTGTAAGGGACAGAGAGAGTGCCACTCTCTCGAGGGACTGAGGAAACAGGCCCTGTCCCAGGCACAAGGAGAAGTGTGTGATGCTGGAAATGCATCTGGGGGACAGGGCCTCCGAATCCTTGTCCTTTTTCTGTTTTTACCGTGTGTTCTGTCATGTTTTCTGCCCAGGAGTCCATGTGGGACTCCTGGCAGTGCAGCTCTCTCTTTTGGTTTGGTGAACAGACCCATGGGATACCCTTATGGCACCCATGAGTAGGGGTACAACCCTGTGCCCCTAGTGTATGTTTTGGGCACCTGTGGGTGGCCCACAGATCAGGGTATGGGCTGGTGGCAGCTCCATGCTGAATTTGACAGGTGCTCTGGGTGTCCTCCATTTTGGGATGCCCAGGCCCTGCCATTGGGATCAGTTGATTCCTAATAGAAAACAAGATGGCCCCTGTGGCCTCTTGCTTTCTATTGCCTGTTATCTTGTTTTCCCAAAGTCCTGGGAAGCCCTGTCTCTGTCCCTTCCCCCTGACTGGCTGTTGGGTGGAAGTTCCATGTATGGTATTGTTGTGAAGGCCCAGCTAGACTGGCTGTAGCCTTCCCAGTGACTGTATGTTGTGGGTACCTCCTGTGGGTGGGACCTGGGTGAATGAAGTGTGTGACCAATATACACTTCTTGTTGTGGTTGTCTGGTTTCTGGCATGAGAGACAAAGACTGAGACAGCCCTGCCCGAAACTGGCCTGAATGCAGTGTGTAGTGTTGAATGGCTGGGTACTTGTCCCAATCCACATTTCTTGTTGTGAGTGTCTGGAAGGGAGGAGTGTGGCCTGAATGCACTGTGTGCCTGATTGGCTGACTGACTGACTGCATGAATGCCCTGCAGTATGATTGGCTGCTGAGTGTGTGCCAGCAGCGTGGATGAGAGTGAGGATAGTATATCTGGGGACCTCTCACCACTGGAAAAGTGTTCAGTGTTCAGTAGGGACCTTTGGTTGAGAAGCGACCATTGTGCTCCTGAAGCAGCCAGGGAGCTGAGTCTCCACTCTACGAGTAACTGGAACTGCTGATCCTCGACGTCCAGATGGAAGTAGAAGACTTGCTGTGGCATTTGCTTCGACCGATCCGAAGGCTGACGAATTCGTCGAGGGCTGACCCGAGAGAGGACCTGGTAAGGCGCCCTCTTCCCGTGCTCCGAGGGACCATCGAGCACCGCTCCATCTTCGCCGAAGCGCCCTGGAAGACAGACCCTCGAAAGGCTGTCGACCCGAGACGGGACCGCTGAGGAGATCGAAGTGAAGCACCCGGACATCGACGCCGTCAAAGTCCATTGCCGTCGACCAGGGTTCGCAGGTTTGTGTAACCACTGGAGGCCTGTCGAAGTTGTGTTGCCCAGCCGTGGGAACCACTTGACGCCGTGCCGCCGACGACCGGAGCCGTCCGCTCCTTTGCCTAAGAACATCCAATCGAAGGACTCTCTCGACCGCTGCGTCGACCGCTTATCCTGCCGGAGAAAGTCGAGGACGACCAACGCGCCGAGGAGAAACCTGCCGGTGGGTTTCCCACCACCCAAGGACCTCAAAGACTTGGACGATTCGACGCCCTTGCTGGGTTTCCGTCTCTACAATCTTTGCAGTCCAGAACTATTGTCATCGAGGTGCCCCGCACACCTCCGCCTTGCAGGACGCCGACGTCTAGACGCCGACGAGCACCGCTCGGACGAAGCTGCCGCCTCTTCGACATCGTTCTACCTCGTTCGTCGACGGACGTTCGACGCCCCATGCCTCCCGCTTGAAAGGGAAGGCATTCAAGAAGGGCCGTCGATTCCCCGTCGCCGAACAGCGAGTCCCTCGACGTTTGTCGACGCCTCCAGGTACATTGGGGGGGTAAAAACATTATAAGAGAGAATAAGACTTACAGAGCAATATATGGACTGGACTTGTGCTATATCTTTCTTTACAGGTTGCCCAGGTGGGGGGATCTCCACACAGAACTGTGCCCAGTGGTAGGGGCCAGTATCCTGCCTATTGCTCAACCATCTTATTTTCTCTCCTCTCTCTATTGCTGGTTTCACTCTATTGGTCTGTGTGTCATTGTACTGTATTGTTCATGCACTTCAATGAGATCTAGGGTGGTACCACTTTAGGATTGTAAATATTTGTCATTGTAGATTTTGCCGGAGTACAAAGTGAGTTATCATGATGAATGTACCTAACCTTAACTTTTGATTATATAAAGACTGTGTTTCTAACCAATACAGAGTGTGGATATTTCTTTGTGGGGGCTTGGGGATACACTGTACTTAAGAACCAGCCTGCATCACCTCCTGAGAAGCTAGGCCTTGATTGCTCGACCATTGCTACCGAATAGAGAATCTTGGCTGGGGTCTCCTGTGCCTCTCCGCCACCATATAGGGAGTGGGAGTACAGACACCCCCCACCGGTCGTTGAGATCCGTTCTCTCACACTGGTGGCAAGCGGTGGGATGCTTATGGTTTTAAGAATCAGTTTATAACCGTGCCACTTACAAAGGATATTTGCCCTTTATTGAATTAAGGTTTAGTTGTGTACAAGGTAACTGCATTACAAACGATGGAGTCTATTGCGAATGGCAAATTAACTCGGATGAGCTTGGAGGCTCTCCAGAGTGCGTGTGAAGCTAGGGGGTTAGACTTTGTGGATAAGTCTAGGGCTGAGCTGATAGCTGCCCTGGTGGACTACCAGACTGATAGTGAAACTCTTGATGAGGGGGTTTCAGCTGAATCTGTTTCTGGGAATGCCGCCATTCCTGCTGCCTCTGTTCCAAACTCCAGCAATTCCTTAGAACTTGAGTTATTAAGGATGAAATTGGCCTTTGAATACCGCAAGTTGGGAATAGATGCTGAGCTTAAGAAAGAGGAGTTGGCCCAACAAGTTGCACTCAAAAATAAGGACCTTGAACTCAAGAGCCAGGACACTGAATGTTAGAGGATCCAGCTAGAGAAAGCTAAAGTGGAGACTTCAGCTAGATCCAGTGAGAGTGTCAGGTCCCCAGCCACCAAGTTTATGAAAGATTTGGTTGGTGTATTTGTGGAGGGTTCGGATATCCTCCAATGGATTGAAGCGTTTGAAATGGCTTGTGAGATTCATGATGTGGATAAAAGAGATTGGGCGAAGTGTTTGTTAAGCAGAGTGCCTCAAACCGGGTATGACTGTATTCTGAAACTGAGTGTGGAAGAAAGGGGTCAGTACGAGTGTATGAAGTCTGCTTTGATTGCCAAGTTCGGCAAGACACCTACCCAATACCTTAGAAGGTTCAGGGATTTTAAGAAAAAGGAGAATATGTCTTGGGTTGACTGGGTGAGTGCTGCGCACATGAACATGATGGGGTGGATCGATGGATACAAGGTTAAGACTTTTGTTGAATTGTCCCACCTCTTGTTTTTTTAGCATTTCTCTGAAGCCTGTTCACCAGAGCTGCGTCAGTATGTGGCTGACCAGAACATTTTGGACCCCTTTAAGCTGGCTAGGTTGGCTGACAAGTGGGTCTCCCACCGGGTGTCCCCTAAGGACTCCAGTGGGAAGGACAAGGATAAGGAGAAGGGGGCCTCTCAGAAAGCTGAGGAGTCCCCCAAGCAGTCACAGTCGGGTAAACCAAAACCTTCCTCTCCTAAGACCCAAAAATCTAGTGGGGATAAGTCATCTGGGGGTGGGAATAAGAGTAGTGGTCCACCTGCTGCAAAGCAGGCTCCCAGTGGTTCCAGTACCGTACCCCGCACTCCTGGCGCTTGTTGGGACTGTGGGGCTCTGGATCACAAAAGGGGTGACCCCAAGTGTAAAGGTAAGGCACTTGGAGTACAGGCTGTCAACCTGACCTACCCTTACCCCGTGTCTGAGGTGGAGGCCACTGTCCTCCCCTCCTCTGCCGGTATCACATTTGGTGCTCCGGTGGAGATTTCCTTAGTGTCCCTTGGGGCCTGGGACCAGTATGCAGAAGTACTGGCGACTATCCCACAGAACACCCGTAGATTTTTGAGAAGTGTCCTCTTGAATGGCCAGCCTTCTACTGGTTTGAGAGACACTGGGGCAAGCATGACAGTGGTGGACAGGACCCTGCTCAGGCCAGAGGACTATGAAGGTGCTCCTCTGCAAACCACCAGGTTAGCTGGTGGGCCTCCCAAATTATCACCTGTAGCCTTAGTCACACTCATGATTGGCGACAAGACAGCGAAGCTTCCTGTCCTGGTTCAGGACAATGTCCCTGCTAACATTTTGTTAGGGAATGATCTAGTAGAGTTGGGGTTGATCTCGGATGGTCTTCCCATGACTGCTGCTGCCGTCACTAGATCACAGGTGACACCGGGTCTGGCTGTGGGTCAGATACCCGAGCCAAAGGCGAGGCCTAAGGCACGAAGGAGGAAGACCAAGAAGGCCACCTCTGTGGAGGGAGCACCTTCTCTTCCTGCTGCACCCATTGGGATCCATGCTCCGGACGGGCTGGGTCCGGTGGAAAACCCAAACTCAACTCCTTTGGGAGAAGAGGCAGAAGACTCTCCTGTGGGAGAGGTTCTTAACCCGGAGGATCATCCCGACCTTCAATGCTTGTTAGCTGAAGGGGGACCCTCCCGGGCGGACTTCTGTAAGGGACAGAGAGAGTGCCACTCTCTCGAGGGACTGAGGAAACAGGCCCTGGCCCAGGCACAAGGAGAGGTGCCTAGGAATTTCCGGATTTATTGGGAGGGTGAGCTCCTTGTTAGTGAGCCCACTAAGCCTGAACCTGGTGCCCGCAAGAGGTTGGTGGTACCCCAGGTTTACAGGCCCTTCCTAGTGCAGTTGGCGCATGAGGTGCCCTTGGCTGGTCATCTTGGGACCAAGAAGACTAAGCAGAGGCTCTCTGCCCATTTCTACTGGCCACGGATGGGAGTAGAGGTGGAGTCCCACTGCAGGACCTGCCCAACTTGTCAGTTGTCTGGCAAGACTGGAGGCAGTGTCATTGCCCCACTGCAGCCGTTGCCAGTGGTTGGCACCCCATTTGAGAGGGTGGGCATCGACATTGTTGGTCCCCTTGACCCTCCCACTTCAGGTGGACATCGGTTCATCCTGGTCTTGGTAGATCATGCCACCAGGTACCCTGAGGCGATACCCCTTTGGACGGTTACGGCCAAGGTGGTTGCCAGGGCTCTCCTGGGCATTTTCACCCATGTTGGATTCCCCAAGGAGGTTGTCTCTGACAGAGGATCCAACTTCATGTCGAGTTACATGAAAACCATGTGGAAAGAGTGCGGGGTAACCTACAAGTTCTCCACCTCTTACCACCCCCAGACCAATGGTCTGGTTGAGAGATTTAATAAAACTCTCAAGGGCATGCTAGGGGCTTTGGAAGAACCCCTAAGGAGGAAATGGGATCTCCTCCTGCCATGCCTGCTGTTTGCTTACAGGGAGGTACCTCAAGAGGGTGTTGGTTTCAGCCCCTTTGAGTTACTCTTTGGACATCCCGTGAGGGGGCCCCTCGCCTTGATCAGAGAAGGCTTGGAAGCCACCCCTCCGGGTCCCGCCAAGCAAGTGGGGGACTATGTGTTAGGCCTCAGACGGAGGATGACACAGATGATGGGTCAGGCAACAGCAAATCTCAAGGCCAGCCAGGAATTGAATAAGTACTGGCATGACCTAAAAGCCTCGCAAGTGGATTGGACTCTGGGACAGGAAATCCTTGTGATGGAGCCTTCCAAGCCTAGGGCTTTGGCAGACAAGTGGACTGGACCCTTCAGGATCATCTCCAAGATGGGCGAAGTCAATTATCTGGTTGACATGGGAGCCCCTGGGGTAGCCCCTCAGCTATTCCATGTCAACAGGCTCAAGCCTTTCCACAGGCGAGCGGAAGTCTCATGTCTCTTGCTAGCTTCTGGGCAAGAAGAGGATGAGAGTGAGCCCCTTCCTGATTTGCTGCATAGCAACCCTCAGGATGGCTCAGTGGAGGGAGTACATCTCTCTCCAGATTTGACAACCGAGCAACAGAGGGCCTGTAGGGCTTTGCTCCAACAGTACGCCTCTCTGTTTTCACTGAAGCCATGCCTTACACCGTGGTGTAAGCACGAAATTGACACTGGTGACAGTGTGCCTGTCAAAAGCAGGTGCTACCCTATGTCAGATACCGTTAAGAACCACATCCAGGCAGAGGTCGCCAAGATGTTGGATCTGGGTGTTATTGAACCCTCAACCAGTCCCTGGTCCAGTCCAGTAGTCCTTGTCCCCAAGGCAAGTTCCCAGGCGGGTACCAAGGATTAGAGGTTCTGTGTGGACTACCGAGGAGTCAATGCCGTCACCAAGACTGACGCGCACCCATTGCCCAGGGCTGATGAGCTCGTGGACACCATCGGTGCTGCCAAGTTTGTGAGCACCTTTGACCTCACTTCAGGCTATTGGCAAATAGCTCTGACGGACCATGCCAAGGAAAAGACGGCCTTCTCAACACCTGAGGGACTCTACCAGTTTAGGGTCATGCCTTTTGGGTTGAAGAATGCCCCTGCCACCTTCCAGAGATTGGTCAACCATGCGCTCAGTGGGCTGGAAGCCTTTTGTGTGGCTTACTTAGACAACATTGCCGTCTACAGTTCCACCTGGGAAGAGCATTTGACACACCTGGATAAGGTGTTGCAGGCCTTAAAAAGGGCTAACCTCACTATCAAGGCCACCAAGTGCCAGATAGCTCAGGGGAAAGTTACCTATCTTGGTCATGAGGTAGGAGGGGGTCAAATCCAACCTCTCGCCAGTAAAGTACAGGATGTACAGAACTGGGAGACTCCCACTACTCAAACCCAGGTGAGAGCCTTTTTGGGCCTCACTGGGTACTATCGCAATTTCATGGCAGACTATGGGACCATAGCTGCACCTCTGCCAGCTCTAACGTCACCCAAGCAGCCTAGGAAGGTTAATTGGACCGAAGACTGTCAGAGGGCCTTTGATGGCTTGAAAGAAAGTCTGTGTAGGGCACCTGTGTTGAGTGCGCCTGACTACAGCCGACCCTTTATCGTCCAGACGGATGCCTGCGACACCGGAATTGGAGCTGTCTTGTCCCAGTTAGATGACAAACGGAGAGAACACCCTATCATATTCATCAGTAGACAACTCAAGGGTAGAGAACTTAGGTGGGCTACTGTTGAAAAGGAGTGTTTTAGTATAGTTTGGAGCCTTAGGCGTTTTAGGCCCTACCTTACGGGGTCTACCTTCAAGGTCCAAACAGATCATAAGCCCCTGAAGTGGCTTATGCAGATGAAGGGTGAGAACCCGAAATTGCTCAGGTGGTCCATTAGCCTGCAAGGGCTAGACTTCACCATAGAGCACAGACCAGGGAAGAGTCACGATAATGCAGATGGCCTTTCCAGAAGGTATGTTGACCGTCTGGATGAGGGTGTCTATCCCGTGGGAGATTAGACACCCTCCACCTCAGTCTGGGGGGGGCCACTGTGATGCTGGAAATGCATCAGAGGGACAGGGCCTCTGAATCCTTTTCCTTTACTGCTTTTTATCGTGTGTTCTGTTATGTTTTCTGCCCCGGAGTCCAGGTGGGACTCCTGGCAGTGCAGCTCTCTCTTTTGGTTTGGTGAACAGACCCATGGGATACCCTTATGGCACCCATGGGTAGGGGTACAACCCTGTGCCCCTAGTGTATGTTTTTGGGCACCTGTGGGTGGCCCACAGAGCAGGGTATGGGCTGGTGGCAGCTCCATGCTGAATTTGACAGGTGCTCTGGGTGTCCTCCATTTTGGGATACCCAGGCCCTGCCATTGGGATCAGTTGATTCCTGATAGAAAACAATATGGCCCCTGTGGCCTCTTGCTTTCTATTGCCTGTTATCTTGTTTTCCCAAAGTCCTGGGAAGCCCTGCCTCTGTCCCTTCCCCCTGACTGGCTGTTGGGTGGAAGTTCCATATATGGTGTTGTTGTGAAGGCCCAGCTAGACTGACTGGGGCCTTCCCAGTGACTGTGTGTTGCGGGTACCTCCTGTGGGTGGGACCTGGGTGAATGGAGTATGTGACCAATATACACTCCTTGTTGTGGTTGTCTGGTTTCTGGCATGAGAGACAAAGACTGAGACAGCCCTGCCCGAAACTGGCCTGAATGCAGTGTGTAGTGTTGAATGGCTGGGTACTTGTCCCAATCCACATTCCTTGTTGTGATTGTCTGAAAGGGAGGAGTGTGGCCTGAATGCACTGTGTGCCTGATTGGCTGACTGACTGCATGAATGCCCTTCTGTATGATTGGCTGCTGAGTGTGTGCCAGCAGTGTGGATGAGAGACAGAATGGTATATCTGGGGACCTCTCACCACTGGTAATTGTTCAGAAGCGTTCAGAAGCTGAGTCTCCACTCTAAGAGTAACTGGAACTGCTGATCCTCGACGCCCAGCTGGAAGAAGAAGACTTGCTGTTGCACTTGCTTCGACCGATCTGAAAGCTGCCGAATTCGTCGAGGACTGACCCGAGAGAGGACCTGGTAAGGCACCCTCTTCCCGTGCTCCGAGGGATCATCGAGCACCGCTACATCTTCGCTGAAGCGCCCTGGAAGTCAGACCCTCGAAAGGCTGCCGACCCGAGACGGGACCGCCGAGGAGATCGAAGTGAAGCACCCGGACATCGCCGCCGTCGTAATCCATTGCCGTCAACCAGGGTTCGCAGGTCTGTGTAACCGCTGGAGGCCCGTCGAAGTTGTGTTGCCCAGCCGTGGAAACCACTTGACGCCGTGCCGCCGACGACCAGAGCCGTCCGCTCCTTGCCTAAGAACATTTGAATCGAAGGACTCCCTCGTCCGCACCGTCGACCGCTTTATCCTGCCGGAGAAAGTCGAGGACGACCAACGCGCCGAGGAGAAACCTGCCGGTGGGTTTCCCGCCACCCGAAGACCACAAAGACTCGAACGACTCGACGCCCTTGCTGGGCCCCTGTCTTCACAATCTTTGTGGTCCAGAACAATTGTCATCGAGGTGCCCCGCACGCCTCTGCCTTGAAGGACGCCAACGCTCCGTCGTCGACGAGCACCGCTTGGATCGAAGCTGCCGCCTCATCGACGCCGTTCTACCCTATTTGTTGTCGGACGTTCGACGCCCCGTGTCTCCCACTTGAAAGGGAAGGCATTCAAGAAGGGCCGTCGATTCCCCGACGCCTAACGCCGAGTTCCTCGACGGACGTTCGACGCCCCGTGTCTCCCGCTTGAAAGGGAAGGCATTCAAGAAGGGCCGTCGATTCCCCGCCGCCGAACGCCGAGTTCCTCAACGCTTCTCGACGATCCGTGACTCCCGCTTGAAAGGGGGTCGCTCAAGAAGGATCTGTCGACGCCTCTTCGAAGAACTCGACTCCACCAGGTACATTGGGGGGGGGTAAAAACATTATAGGAGGGAATAAGACTTGCAGAACGATATATGGACTGGGCTATATCTTTATTTTACAGGTTGCCCAGGTGGGGGGATCTCCACACAGAACTGTGTCTAGTGGTGGGGGCCAGTATTCTGCCTATGGTTCAACCATCTATTTTTCTCTCCTCTCTCTATTGCTGGTTTCACTCTATTTATCTGTGTGACATTGTTACAGTATTGTTGATGCACTTTAATGAGATCTAATACAAAGGGTGGTACCACTTTAGAATTGTATATATTTGCCATTGTTGATTTTCCTAAGTACAAAGTGAGTTATTATGATAAGTGTACATAAACTTGAATTTTGATTATATAAAGACTGTGTTCTGACCAATACAGTGTGTGGACATTCCTTTGTGGGGGCTTGGGGACTACACTGTACTTAAGAACCAGCCTGCATCACCTCCTGAGAAGCTAGGCCTTGATTGCTCGTCCATTGCTACCGTAATAGAGAATCTTGGCTGGGGTCTTCTGTGCCTCTCTTCTACCATATAGGGAGCAGATGTACAGACACCCCCTACCAGTCTTTACAATCTCCACCCCTGTCTGTACTGCTGGGGATTCCTTCCCTCCAGTGCAGTATTGTTAAAGTGTCGACCTCTAAATCTTGACGGATTTTCATGAATTAAGGGGGCTCCCCCCCATATCTATCAAAGCTCGAACCTCTTCTGTGTTTCCAGGCTTCCAAAGGTTTTTAACATTAACAGGAGGTTGTAGATCAACTTCTCTGCCGGGGCTGGGCCATAATCCTAGTCAAATTTGGAATTAGTGTATCCAGACTCAGACTCAGACTTTAACATTGCACTCACCACTTTCCTCAAATCAGCATATGTTGGCTGGTACTGAGAAGGGATCCCCATAGACCCTTCCTCCTGTTCCTCCTCAGGAGGAGCTGAATGTGAGGTGACTCTTTGCAGCTTACCACTTGCCTCTTCACTTGTTTATAGCACTCATTCCCAGCAAGCCCTCTCTTTTTGTATAACTCGTACATCTCTCTGGTTTCAATACCATCAATCTTCTCCCGTGGTACAACATCTTTCAACAATGCCAAAAACATGTCCTACTATCTTGCCTCCTGCCCTCTGTTCTTCTCTCACAGCGCCCCTCTCTCTCGCACGGTTTGTCCTCACCTTTGTCCCATTTACCCAGGTCTGCCAGTTGGCGGATGTCATCCACTACCTCATCAGTGGGTTTGCTAGTCATGCCTAAGAGCAAAATCATGATGACACTTTTGTATGAGGGGGACGCAGTTCTTATAATCATATTTCTAGTTGACACTGAAAGTGGCACTACTCCCATGTGTGCTGGCCCATCTACATGAATTGCCTTCTTCATGGCATGCTCTCTGATTTTCTGAATTGCCTCTTTCAAAGTATACCACTTCTTTTCCTCACTAGGCCAGTCAGTGGTAAAAGGATACCTACGGTTACACTCTTGGGACGCTAAGTGCAACATAGATACCAGCGAAGCTTGACCATTGTCTTCAGGGTGGGGCCCTAACCTCAGTACCTCTTGTATATTGGTATCACTAGACAACAACAGAAAATGCAGGGGAATCCGCTGCATAGGCTAACAGCCCAGCAACCCCCCTTCCAAAATGCGCACCATCCATGCTATTAAGGGCTCCCCTGACTTCTGCCTCAAACGAGTAATGATTTCCCCAACCTCCTGTTGAGTATCATCTTCTAGCATAGTCATATCTACAACCCCTCCTCCAGGGTTATCTGGCTGAAGCCCTGCTCTACGTCTAATCACTGGTTTGGCAATTAATGTCTTTTTCTTAGGTTATGACTTGGATTCTCCATCCCACAATGAGCTACTCTCCGAGCTGGTGGACTTAAAAATGTCCCTGTTTCAGGTATCGGGGATCCAGTCCATGCCTGTCGTGGCTATTACAGCTGCCACTTTCTGCTTGTTCACACTGCCTCATCTTTTTCTAAATTTATACTAGGCCACCCTTACAGCGGCCCGCTCTGCTACTGTCTGGTATCTATCAGCCTTGTCCTTTAGAAGCTTCATTTGCAGCTGCTGCATTAGTGCAATCTGTCTCTCAACAGCTAACTCTTTTTCCAGCTGTAACAAAACCTCTTTCAACTCAACATTCCTCTGGTGTATCTTTCTATAGCCATGTAGGAGGACCCACCCCTGTAGCCCAAAGCTGCACATTCATTTCCCTTCTCAACTGAAACCTGCTGTAAACAAAACACCACCTCTGCAGGACTTGCATCCCCTAAACTCTCATCCCATGGCTCAATCAAGGCTGCACCAAATGCCCATGCCTGTGCCTATTTATCATAGGGACTCTTGGCCTACCCTGGGGTGATCATTGCAGGATATTCTCCACCAGTGGAGGCCGATTTTCTCTTAAACAAACTATTCATATTTACAATAATTTACAATAATCTTTTCACCATTACTCCAAATGCAATTGTGTAATGCGCACACACAGAACACTGATTAACATAGCCTGACTGCCAAAGCGAAAAGCAAACAAAACTCACTTTCGCTATGAATCTTGCCTACCAGCGTTCAAGCACAGATTCTTTGATGCCTGGAATTCTTCATCACAAGGCACCCCCCTCTATACTGCGCCAACATGTTTTGCTTTCAAAAAGTGCACAGAATATCTTATTTTTATCATCAATACACTAATTGAAAAACCTTGGGGGCAGTAATTCACACATACACACGCTCAGCTAAATGACAAACCGGCTGTTATACGGTCCTTTATTCATCAAAAGCATACATCAATGCATAAAGGCAACAATAATGATCAGTGAATAAATGAATAAAATAAGTCTAAAGAAAATACAACACCGTTGACGCAGCTTTAAGGAATGCCCTCATCTCACCAGAATCCACTGAAAAGGCCCCAAAACATATAGGCAGAGATACTTTGGTAGTCAATAGGCATGGAGCAAGGCATCCGTCCTCCAAGGTGAAGTTTTCCGCCTGACCGTTTCAGTGCCCCCTATTTTAAGCCCTCCGCACACGTGGGGTGGCACGGTCTAGAATCTTCTGGCCTGAGTCTCTACTCGTTAGCAGCTCTTGTGTACCCCCGGCCAGAGTGACCTATGGTAATCTCAAGGGGCAGTTCTCAAGAAAGCAGCAAAAACAACTCTGTAGCGCATCCTCAGTTTTGACAATGTTTATGCTACCAGCCGGCACCTGCATATCCCAGCCTCTTTGCGCATTGTGTCCTTGAATGAGCAATGCAAACTAACTAAGCAATGAATAACATTGAAAACATGTTTACCAGTGAAGAAGTGTGAACGATGCTGAAAATATGTTTATAGTTCACAGGCAAGTGTAGATTCCATGCCCATTATGGCTCTGAGCGCACCAGAATGCACTGCATACCAGCGCCATGTTTTAGTTAAAAATATTACAGCTTCCTGCTTTAAAAATCATGAAATGATTAGCGCTCATTTGTTTAAGTTACATAATTGGAGATACTCTGAATCTATAAATGCTGATCAGGAAACCAGATGTTTTGTAAAATAACTATTTATCTCTAGAAACAATGAGCAGACAGATGCTTTTCCTGGTTGAATAAGCAATTACTGTTAACCTATTGGTCAAGTTTCAAATTAATTTACTACCTTTACATGTAGTACATTTTAGTTGGGACCAGAAGATAACTAGCAATATTTGCACAGACTGCAACATTGTTCCCCCACCAGCCACTGTAGAATCCGGGACGATCACAAGTCTCCATCTGTGTGCATATTAAGCTATTGTTCCGGTGACTGCGGGAGGCACTCAGGTGGACATCTTTACACTTCGTGCACCAATCCACGCATCTAACATACCATTAAACACTTAGCTGAACAAAACCAACATTAAAACCGACATAGATAGGATCTTAGCTCAGCCTCTTGAATTGGACTGTGGATAACGTGCAAATGTGTTCATAATATTTTGTGTTCAGTTTGTAAACTGATGTTTTCTGTGAGTTTGTACTTTGTTTCTGAATGTTAGTTGTTTAATGCAAAAGGAGGATAGAAGATGGTAGGAAGAGTATAAGGTGTGCGGGTTAGTTATTTTATTTCATGTTGGTGTATTTTTTGGGTCCACATCTTATAAGCTGCTTGTTATTCCTTTTCTTAAATGGCAAATATTGTGTTGATTTGGAAAGTATTGTGTGATTGCATGTTGTTTTCTTGTTGGTGTTCATTGTAAAGATATTCATATGTGCTGATATGACTTTTTCACTTGTAATTTGTGATGTTGAGTTATTATTCCAACAATGTTGGTGTTCATTGGTGGTTTTATTTTATGTTAGTGTTTACGTATACATCAAACCTAAAAACAGGTATTTCCAAAGTTGATAGATTTTAACTTTTCATAGCTATACCTTTTTTTTGTTTTTTTTTAAATGCTTTGTTTGATTTAACGAACTTTTCATTTGTCTTTACATATATCTTTAAAAATTATCAGACATTACCATTCTTCTTATTCATCTACGGTTTCTTTAGTTCTGTCATTCCAAAATTTGATCACAGTAAATATCAGGCGTTGATTCCTTCCTTCGAGAAGTTCCGCCCATCTTTCCTCTGTTGTTGATTGTTTTTCAGAGATTTTAAAGAAATCTTTATATAAGTCTCTTTTCGCTTTCAAGGCTGGACATACCATAATCAAATGAAAGAGGGTTTCTGGTCTAATTTGGTTGCAAAAGCGACAGACAGCAGATTTGTTATGTGTTTTATCTATCAATGCTTGATATTCTCGGGTGGGCAATATATTTAGCTGAAAGCTCAAAAACAGATCTCGAATATTGCAACAGGGAAACTGTGCCAAATATGATGGTAGTTCATTAAGTGCTCTCACTTCTGTTTCCGCATGAAGGTGCCGCTTGTACATTTTCTGTATTTCTATTGTTCTTAACCAATCATTCGTTTGTATTTTCCGTTTTGCATATTGTGGTCTATTAAGCAACAATTCCTCTGTGATGTCTTCCGCTCTCATTTTCGCTTTAATTTCATTAGACCATTTCAATAATGCTGCTGTTTGAAAAGCTTCCTTTTTTCCTTTAGGATTTCCAAAGCTGGTATTTCTTCCTCAGAAGTGATTTTTCTTAACAAGTCCAATTTGTTTCCAAAGTACTATAGATTGTACCGATTGTAAAGATAATTTGAATCTTAATCTATTAATTGGAAATGTTTTAGGCAAGCCAAGAGTTTTCCTCCAAAATAGTGCTTCATAATAAGGCCATCTCATTAGTTGTTGATTAATGATTGTCTCGCTTGCATATGTCAAGATTGGGATTACTTTTTGTTTGTGAAGCAGAATTGTGTCTTTTACTGAAAAAGTCCCATATTTTAAGTGGAAGAAACAACCTTGTTTTGCCAAAGATCTCGCTTTCTCTTCATTATGTTCTTTCCATTCTGCTTCGTTCGCCAATGGATTGATTAGAGCCCCTAAATATTTGATTGTTTTGGTTGTCATGATCACTTTATTTTCTATTTGAAACTTCATGTTCTGTTGTGTCTTTGTCTTTAGGGTAATCAGTTTCATTATTCTCGTTTTATCAATGTTAATTTGTAGGTTATTCTCCAACATGTAATCTTGGGCTTTATTCACTGTTTGTTGCAATCCTTTCAATGTTTTGTCTAAATAATAATAGCATCTGCATAGATTAGCGTTTGAATGGTTTCACTGTTGATTTTTGGTGGATTTGCTGTATTGTTTTGAATTTTTTTTCTGAAATCATAGGTAGAGAGATTATAGAGGCATGCGGCTAATGGACAGACTTGCTTTAAAACATTCTCAGTTGGAATGGATACTGTCACTCTTCCCTCTTTCGTCAGCCGGTCACATATAGAAGTATTCGAATATAGTTGCTTTCAGAATATTTGAAGGGCATCCCCAATCTCTTAATTTAGCCCACAATAGTTGTCTATTGACTGAATCAAAAGTGTTTTTTAAGTCTATAAAAATAGCATACAGTTGTTGTGATTTAGCCATTGCTTCATGTTTCATCATATTCAGCAGCAGGAGGTTGACATTCGTGCCTATTCGTTTTACAAAGCCTGTTTGTCTTTTGGCTTTTTTATCGTTATCTCTTGCAAATATATTCAAATTTGTTTGGAGGTAACCGGCAAATAATTTTCCCAAAGGGTCCAATAAAGCTGTCGGTCTATAATTGGCCAGATCGTTTCTATCTCTTGCTTTGTAAATTGGGATCAGAACAGCTGTCGTCCAGGTCTGAGGTATCTTTTTCGTCTTTTCAATTAATCTTAATAGATGACTCAAGAATTTGGCCCAATGTTCTGGGGCCGTTTTTAGGTCGCTATTTGCTAAGCCATCAGGGCCTGGAGCTCTCGAGGAGTTGAGTAAGTTAATGGTACTAATAATGTCTTCTGACTCTCATTTCAGGTCCCAGGGATCATCATCTCTCTCTATATCAATTATATCTGTTTGTACAGTATTTTTGTATAATGTTGAGTAGTGATTTACCCATCTGCTTGCATCCACTTCTTGTATCATATTCTGTCTTGCAGATGAGATGTTCAACATAGACCATAGATGTCGCATATCTTTTTGATTAAGTGCTGTCAAAATCGCTTCTGCATCATTCTGTTTTATCGATGCTTTGATGGCTTTTATTGCGTTGGAATACTTAATCTTTTCTTTTTTTATTACCATTTCAAAGTTTAGTGCCTTGTGTTTTCACAATTTTCGCAACGTTTTGTAGTGTTGTTTTTTTTCCGTTTGAACTGCAATATTGAAGTAATGAGGGTGGATTTGTTTTTGATTTTTCTTTGATCCCATAAGTTGGTATTTTTCTAGGATCCAACCATAATTCAATTTTAGTTTATCTTGAATCGACGCACCTTCAAAAGTTGAGACTATTTCCGCCATTTGGTTGTGTTTTATCCTGAGTCTATTCATCCCATTTGTAAACTCAAAGTCAGGTAGTATTAGACGTTGTTCAGTTGTTGCCTGGATCGCCCATTCGATCTGAATCAAATCATGATCGCTATCCTGTTGAATTGAATTTCCATTTGAAGTAGTTAAGTTTCTGATCCTTTCCGATGCAAAAATATAGTTGATAATTGAGTTAGATGTTTCACTTGACCATGTTGGTAACGGTTTCCCCTCACTGTCTGTAGGTTGGTAACTTAGAAAGATGTTTCTCAGATTCGCTTCTATAGTCCATTTTTTTGCTCTACTCGGCAATATACTGGGGTCTAAATTCTCACCTTCTTTATTAAATAGATGAAAGTTAAAGTCTCCTACTATAATGAAATCCGTTCCGATGTTAGAGATGGCCACGTTGTCAATTTCATCGTATATTGAATCAATGAATTTCGTCTCAGACATTGCATTTGGGTTCCAATATATATTAAATATAGATATCAGGTTGTCATCCAAGGAAGAAGCTGTTTCAGCCTTGTTATCTGTTGCCATTTTGATGGTTAAATATTGAGCCCACGGATGTATGTTTTTACTTCAAATTATTGTCCATGTGGCAATATTTTTGTTAGTATCAACATTCCTGTTGCAGGTCTTCCCTGTTGTGCTGATATCGCCGGATTCATTAGGGTACTATACCCATCACAAATAACCTCTTCAGTAAGCCACGTTTCCTGCAAACAGATGATATCCAAATTGTCCAGGAGTGTTGACTGTTTTTCTAGGAGATGTTTATTTCCTCTTATATCGCAAGATCCCAATGATATCCTACACTTCTGGGATTCATTCATTTTTCGTTGTTATGAATAGGTTTTCCTTCCACTTTGCTTAGTCTCCACATTTGATTTTATTTGTGGAGTCTCACGATAATCACGCCATAGGGTTTGGGAGTGTTTGTGATCTTGTTCCTGCAGCTTTGGTCTTGAAAGATTTTGAGCAGCTTTTATCCCTTTGCTCTGTTCCTCATTATTGATTGATTTATGCTGTCTAAACGGAGCCAGATTTTTTGCTTTTTTTTCAGCCAATGCCCATGAGACAAAGATTTTTTCTATTCCAAAACCTAATTTCTCAAACTGATGTTTAGTTGCTAGAACCCTTTGCATTGTATCTTGGTTATAAAAATCAATTTGGACCTCTTGCATATATGGTTTATTTGGAAACAGAACTAGTTCTAGATCATCCGATTTTATTTTATCCACTTGAGGGATTGCTTTAAACAACCGCAGAACATTGGCTCTGTTCATTATTACCGACTCTTCTGTGTTAGCTGTTGTTGGAAATAAAGCTATTCTATAGGCACATGTTGCATTCTGCGGCTTTTGGAATATTGGTCTAACTAATATAGGACTTGGTTGTGTCATCAGGCTATTGTTGTTGATATCTTCGTATTGCGTCTCTCGTGATAACCACTATATATCGTTAGATACTGTTGAATATTCAAATGAGAAGTTAGCTGCCTCTTCCTCATCATATTCACTTTGAGTTTGTTCAATAATCGTATCTTGGTATTCATCAACGACGATCAGAGTCGCATCTTGTGAATTAATTGATATAGAATTATAGTCACTGATATCGTCAGCAGTTGATAAGTCTATTATTGGAATAGGTTTTACTGGTTCACAAGGAATTTTTTGCTTGATTACCTCTAACAGCACATCCAATGGTTCCATCACTTCGTTCGTATCTACATTGGTAGGCTCTTTTTGTCTTACCGCCATTTTTGTTTCACACATTTTCTGTTGTGTACCCTTTTGTTTTTGAAGTCAGATGATTATTGTTGTTCTTTGACTCATCTGTTAACGTTTTCTGCATTAACTTCATTTTTCTCAGAAATGCCCGAGATCCATTCTGGTTTTTTTTTGTCGTTTTTTTACTCTTTGGTTTGGTTAACAAATCTTGACCCACTATCCCACGCTTTGAGAGATCAAATATATCAAACGGCGTAAGTGATGGTGGCTCAGTATTAGCTGGATGTGTCGCTATTGACAAGTTGGTTGGAATCATCGGGATGATCTGAATTTCATATTGTGTACTTTGGTCTAATTTGTCTTCTTTTTTATTTATATCTTCAGTTTGTGTATGATTTGTTACATGATGTTTTTGTTCCATCGTGTGGGCCTGTTTTATTGTTTTATCATCAATCAATTTTTTGGTAATCCTTGAGACAGTCTCTAAAAGATTCTGTTTGTCTACCCGGTCGACTCTTGCCAATTCTGCTAATCGCCTTTGCCATATTCTAGATGGTTCGGCTTCTTGTTTCAGCCATTCCTGAATAGTGTTTATAAAGGTTTCAAAATAAGTTTGTTTAGTCATTATCATCGCTAACAACGTTGCCTGATCTTTTGTAGAATCAACCATTTATTCCTGTATCTTTAAAAACGGAATCATTGCAGTCGACAATACTGCTACCAATGTATTTTGTAAATCTAGCATGGTCGTTGGGATTCTTTGTTGGGATTCCGGTGGTTGGCATTGATGTTCAGTTGTTACATTTGAGGAGAATGAGTCAAGGTCTTCCGTTTTAGGCTTGGATAACAGTTTATTAAAATGCATTGTCTTTTTATCACCAGGTGAGCCAGATCTTGATCGTACAATTGGTGTGGAGGTCTTGATGTTTCTTAGAGGATTTGGTGTGATTACCCCGTCAAAGACTTCGTTTCTTTTTTCCTGGGACTCCATAATGGTGTCTATCTCGGTGATATCAAGGGATAGGCGAGCGATTCTCAGTGCTATGGGTTTGTTGTGATCAATGTTCTGTGTCGCCGTTGGTATGTATGTTGACTGCCAATGTAATTTAGCCGCTTTGGCTCACTCTTGTAAAGACGGGGTACAGCAACTGTCTTCTCCACCTGCTTTCATCAAATGTTTAGCTATTGGTTGGTCTGAGTGTAGTGTACCATCAGATGGGGTCATATGCACCAAGACTGCATCTCCTTGGATATTATTCATAGGTTCTTCTAGCTGCTGATTCAGTGAGTAGCTGTTTAGAAGCATAGAAGTGTTCATTCCAGCAGCTTTCAATGCAATCAATTTTGGCGCATTGTGTTTGTTTGTTTTATTCAAATCTGTTAGGTGTTTTACAGTTATATTATCCTTAATCGGCAACTGACCTTTCTGAGATGGGAGTACAGTTGCCTCTCAGGGTTTTGCTATTGATTCTACTTTTGGTGTTTCTTTGGTTCCTTCTGTGCTTATATGTTCTCTATTGTTATCATCTGTTGCAATGATTTCCCCCGTTGTCATGTGAGCAGCGGGGTTCTTGGATATTTGCGCAGAAGATTCCTCTAGCTTCCCTTGCAGCCTGGTTCTTGGTTTTTGGATTTCCATTGCTGGAATCAGAAACACGACTAGGTGTGAATTATAGGAAACAATTTCCACTTCAGTTGATCAGCACTTCCCACCACAACCAGCCGCAAACAGCAGACAACAGCGCGCCCTTTACACCACACGGGCTTCACGCCGCAAGGGTCGCGCTGTTCTGCCTTTGAGGCTTCAAGCAGGGGGAGTGGCTTCTGGTAGTCACGTGACACGGGTCACGTGTTGCTGCAGGATACCGTTCGCTTCAACTGCTCTTAGCTGAGGCTGAGCTGAGAGACTCACGCGAATTGGAGCGGACACAGGGATTTCACTCGATCCTCCTCCCAGACGAATGCAGGTATTTCCAAAGTTCTTCCCACAGAGTTTTGTCACAATGTAGCAGCCACACAGCAGACAGCAGCGCGCCCTTTACACCATGCAGGCTTCACGCCGCAAGGGTCGCGCTGTTCTGCCTTTGAGGCTTCAAGCAGGGGGAGTGGCTTCTGGTAGTCACGTGACATGGGTCACGTGTTGCTGCAGGATGCCGCTCGCTTCAACTGCTCTCAGCTATAGCTATATATATAGCTGTACCTTTTCAAAATATTTTTCACCACTGATATCTGTGTTTTTTTAAATAGCTTATTTAATAATTTGTATGTTATGTTGACACATTTTTGTTTGGTGTGACGGATCATATTATGCATTTCAAACAATATGTGTCATAGTGCATATGACTGATTTTGTGTGTGTTGCAAGATGCAGATGTTTTTCTGTGTTTTGTGGAATAATTTTTGTTTTGAAGAATGTTTTTATTGCATTTTGAATTTGATATTGAATTTACATTTTTGGAGGAGAGACTGGGCAGAAAATACTACATCTAGACACAAGTAAAAATCAAAGAACAGGAAATCTAGAAGAGGTGTAAGAATTAAAATAATGAAAAAGTCTTCAAGGCTTTGTGAAAGAGGATAATATGGTGAATGTTTCAGATTGTTATTGAAACTCCTTCCCCATATTTTGGACTCACAATGAGAGTATACGATTGCCTCAGGATTTACATCTAGATGTTGGGCTCGGTAAAAGTAGAGCCTGGCAAGAGCAAATAGATTACATGGGGTTACAAAGGACAATCCTATTTGAAAGGTACTTTGGGCAAGCCCATGCCGGCATTTACATTCTAGGCCTAAGATCTTAAAGCAGATTCTACAACTCACACGGTGCCAATGCCGTGATCATTTAAAGGCATAGATTGGCTTACTTTATCTCAGACCAAAAACAATAGCATCATTTTTTAAAGACAGTAATCATGCAGTTGATATTTATTAATGGAGAATGTACACAGTCATGTTTAGAGTGGAGCAAAGCTCCAACAATGGTCGCTTAATCCTCACATTAAAGGAAGGGTAAGGTATGGCGTGACTGCCAGAGATTTAAAAAGATGCTTTAATCCTTTAAGTGCCACCGACTAGCCGGCTCGTCAGTGGAAACCGCTCCAGGTTGCCACCGACGAGCCGGCTCGTCGGTTTTGGCACTCTGCTTTGCTCGATCCCTGCAACGCAGGGATCAAGCAAAACTGTAATCCAACCCCAGGGCCAGGGGGCTGGATTACCTTCAGTTTCACGTCGGCGTGCGTAAAGCACGTCGGCGTGAAACTGAAAGTAAATTCACTGCAGCAGCCATTTTCGGCTGTTGCGGTGAAGAGAGAAGGGAAGAGCCCTTCTTGCTCCGCGTCGATCTCCAGCTGTATTTCAAGCCAGAGATCGAGACAGTTATCGTTGGAAAGGGGAGATTCTCCCCTTTACAACGATAACCATTGTGTGGCATTGCTGCCCATGGATCGGGCGCAGGTTGATGTGTGTGACTCAGGCCGCCTCTCTGCCTTGTTGGTCGACTGCCCCCAAGTTCACCAGTGGTGCTGGAGCTGTGGCCGAAGCTCTCACAATGAAACTGTCCAAAATGGCATTCATTTGTGATGAATGGTGCACATTCTTTCAGGGTGCCTATATTTAGAGAGCATACAAAGCACACAAGCTGTGGAGTTCATTTCCTCTGTCAGAATAGTCACCCTGCCAAAGTAAACGTTGCAGCATGTGCAAGTCACCTTACCACTGTGCAGTCCAATTGGTGGCCCACAGGAGCAGACACTTTCACTGATTGCCATTGTGACAGCAGAACTGTGTCATTGGCACACAGTGACATAGAGTGTTCTTCACCTCTTTCCCAGAGAAGAATGTGCCAATTCTGTAAGCACCTACTGTAATCTAACATGAGAAGTGCATGTCAGATTGGGGGAAGTGTGTGTCTTGGATTGTTGCAAGAGCCATGTGTTCAAGCAATAGTTGTGCTTATTGGTGAACTATATGTCATATTTATGGGGGTTTTCCCGTTTCCATTTCCTAGTGAGGATGAGGGTTGTGTGGATTAGCGGCCACTCTTTCATCAAAAGGGCTGCCCGACTTTTCCAAGGGCCAACCGCATCTGGGGCTGGAAGGGATGGCCTTGATGTCCATTGGTTTGGGGTTGGACCTTATAGTGGTACACCTGGGAGGAAATGAATTGGCGTCTGTGGGACGGAAAGGGGTACGGGAGTTGCTCATGGTGGAACTCAAATAGATTGCACAGTGTTTTCCAAAGGACGACAAGGACGTTCCTCCTTGTGCTAAGCATGGAGGCTCGTCCGTGTGCTAAATCCCACCTTGCTTGTCCGACTGCATTGTGACGTTAATGTATGAGAAGTGTGAGCAAAGGTGCATGTGAAGGGGCTTACTGACAGCACTTTCCTATGTACTGGGAGCACTAAAGACGACTTGCTGTGCAAATGATGTACCCATTCTCACTCAGGTACGACACCCACGCATACTAGGTCTGCCTTTCATTGGGACACCTGTGGGAACGCGGGGCGGTAGGCCATGTGGTGCTGGCGACGTGTTTCAGAGGGTGACCAAAGGGAAATGTCTGACAATTGTGTTTTTTTTGGCCAAATTTCGGAATTTGCCGGGGGATTGTGGGTAATACATTCTGGCCTGATTGGCGCAAGTCATACCTCTGCGGATTCCCATAGGTGTCTTCTTTTTGTAAATGCATGGGGGTCCCTGTTTCTCTTTGTGGCTGCAACACCCCAGGCCTAAATCTGTAGGTTGGCTCCCCAAACCCTTTGGGGGGATAGCAGTGGTTTAGCCTTATTCCTTCGTGCCCAGGTAGGTGCACCCACACATGTGAGGTACTGCTTTCATCGGGACACCTGTGGGAAAGTGGGACAGTAGGCCATGTGTTATTGGGGGCCTGTTTTGATGGGTGAGCCGAGCGAAAAATGCAGAAACTGTGTTTATTTTCCCACATTTCAGACTTTGCAGCGGTGTCTAGGTAATACATTCTGGGGCGATTTGGGCAAATCATACCTCTGCGGATTCCCACGGATGTCCTCTTTTCGGAAATGCATGGGGTTACCTGTTTTCTTTGTGGCCTGAACACCCGAGACCCATATCTGTATGTTGTGCCGGTCGGCAGAGTGTCTGAAATTCCGGTCTGAATACAGACTTGGGGATACTTGTGTTTTAGGCTTTCCCCTTGGTGGCCAGGTAGGTGCGCCCACACACGTGAGGTACCGTTTTCATCGGGACACCTGTGGGAATGCGGGACGGTAGGCCATGTGTTGTTGGGGGCGTGTTTCGACTAGTGAGCCCAACGAAATGTGCGGAAAATGCGTTTTTCCCACATTTCAGACTTTGCAGGGGTGTCTGGGTAATAAATTCTGGGGCGATGTGCGCAAATCATACTTCTGCGGATTCCCACGGGTATCTTCTTTTCGGAAAAGCATGGGGTTCCCTGTTTTCCTTGGTGGCTTGGACACCCGAGGCCCATATCTGTATATTGTGCCGGTCGGCAGAGCGTCTGAAATTCCGGTCTGAAAACAGACTTGGGGTTACTTGTGTTTTAGGCTTTCCCCTTGGCGGCCAGGTAGGTGCACCCACACATGTGAGGTACCGTTTTCATTGGGACACCTGTGGGAACGCGGGACGGTAGGCCATGTGTTGTTGGGAGCGTATTTCGATGGGTGAGCCGAGCGAAATGTGCGGAAAATGCGTTTTTTTCCCCACATTTCAGACTTTGCAGGGTGTTAGGCCGAAACCTGTGCAGTTCCCTTTGGGAACACTGCAAAAGATTTAGGACTACAGGTTTTAGCAGTAAACCCACTTCGTAGCAGTCTGTACCACCCAGATTTACCTGGTAGCTGTGGCTGAGCAGTCAGACTTCCCTCAAGAAGAGTTAGGCAGTATGCAAAGTATACACAATAGGCACTCAGATGCAATAGCACAAGCAAACACTGACCAGATCTTTGGTATCAAAGTATATAATTATTTATTTAAAAACACACTGTTTGAAACACTCCAGCACTCTTATTTGTAAAACACTCTAAACACAGTTACTATTATGATATATACAACCCTTATTCCTTATCAGACAAGTCTTAGTTAACACCACTTATTTCCAGACAGAGGTGAGCGCTTAACTATAGATGGCACTCCAATAAGTTCATGAAAAAGGGAGGGAAAAAGGCAGAATATGTGAAGATACACCACTCTAAGATTTAGGAACACTTTTAGCAAGGCAGAAGAGCAAAAGTCACTTGTGAACCAAAGTCCATAGGCTGGGCGCACTCTTAGAGAGAGCAGAGCACAAATGCGCCCAAGATCACACAGTTACACTAGGCTTTGAAAGTCTTGCAGAGAGTTCGAAAAGAGTTTAGAGAGGCTCAGAAAATTTTAGCCAGGGTGTCCCAGGCTAACCCAGGTTCGAAAGCCGGGGGCTAAATCTACCCCGTACAGTCGGTGGCAAGGGAAGCCAGGCGGAACACGGTACATTAAGTGGGAAGGATCCTCCAGAGGTGGCAGTTGTTCCTGGCAGTGGGTGCAAGTCTCGGCGTCATCCAGAGGAAGAGAAGATCTCGACTTGGAGGAAAGATGAAGGTCGTTGCACTGCCAGGGAAGAAACCAGCCGCGGATTTTTCCGGTTAAAGGTATTACCCTTTATTTTGCGGTCGTAGTAAAACGTGGTATTCCGGTTGCCGGGGTGCTTGGCACAGGCAAGGCGGCCACGAGATGCGTCGGGAAGGCGAAAAGACGGTGAAACTGGTTATCCCGACCAGTCAAAGGAAGAAGACTCTCCGGCGGGAGATCTCCGCTGTCGTTGGGAAAAGTTGTGAGATGGTTCAGCAGGGCTCCACCGGTGGTGTCGTCGTAGCAGGTCGGCTCAGCTTCTCCCTCATCGGATTCTTAGGTCCTGTGGCGACCTCTGAATTCCAGTCCCCAAAGTCCTCCTTTTATGCAGAAAACCCCCATTCACTCAGCGTAGATGTCACTCAAACATGCTAAGTGGTGAGCCGGCCGGCTCACCACTTGGGCCAATCAGGACAGATTGCGACTTGAGTTGCCTAGGCAACTCTTTCCAGGGTCCCTAAATCCCCCTCCACCTCTCCTAAGTACCCCAGACAGAGTGGCACCACTTTGGAGAGCTTCTGTGGAGAAGCCCGCCAAAAAGTGAAACAAAGGGCTCGACTTGGGTTGGAGTCACAGAAGAGAAGACAAACGCCATTTTAGAACCGAGTTTTGGCAAAAAATTCCAACCGGAGAATTAATAATGAATAAATAAACCGGCGGTTTGTTTGAGGCTATCGAAATTAAATAAATAAATGTAGTAGCCTCGAACAATGGGAAAATCCCATAGAGAAATATTTGCGGTTCAATATCAAAAGTAGTATCCACTGCCACCAGCGTTTTTTCCCACATTTTGGACTTTGCGGGGGTGTCTGGGTAATAAATTCCTGGGCGATTTGGGCAAATCATACCTCTGCGGATTCCCACGGGTGTCCTCTTTTCGGAAATGCATGGGGTTCTCTGTTTTCCTTGGTGGATTGGACACCCGAGGCACATATCTGTATGTGTGCCGGTCGGCAGAGCGTCTGAAATTCCGGTCTGAAAATAGACTTGGGGTTACTTGTGTTTTAGGTTTTCCCGTTGGCGGCCAGGTAGGTGCACCCACACATGTGAGGTACCATTTTCATTGGGACACCTGTGGGTACGCGGGACGGTAGGCCATGTTTTGTTGGGACGTGTTTTGATGGGTGAGCTGAGCGAAATGTGCGGAAAATGTGTTTTTTCCCCCACATTTCGGACTCTGCGGGGGTGTCTGGGTAATACATTCTGGGGCGATGTGTGCAAATCATACCTCTGCGGATATCCACGGTTGTCTTCTTTTTGGAAATGCATGGGGTTCCCTGTTTTCCTTGGTGGCTTGGACACCCGAGGCCCATATCTGTTTGTTGTGCTGGTCGGAAGAGTGTCTGAAATTCCGGTCTGAAAACATACTTGGGGTTACTTGTGTTTTAGGCTTTCCCCTTGGCGGCCAGGTAGGTGCACCCACACATGTGAGGTATCATTTTCATCGGGACACCAGTGCGAACGGGGGACGGTAGGCCATGTGTTGTTGGGGGTGTGTTTCGATGGGAGAGCCGAGCGAAATGTGTGGAAAATGAGCCTATTTTCCCACATTTCGGACTTTGCAGGGGTGTCTGGGTAATAAATTCTGGGGTCGATTTGCGCAAATCATACCTCTGCGGATTCCCACGGGTGTCTTCTTTTCGGAAATGCATGGGGGTGCCTGTTTTTCTTGGTGGCTGCAACACCCCAGGCCTAAATCTGTAGGATGGCTCCCCAAACCCTTTGGGGGGATAGCAGTGGTTTAACCTTATTCCTTCGCACCGAGGTAGGTGCACTCACACATGTGAGGTACCGTTTTCATCAAGACACCTGTGGTAAAGCGGGACGGTAGGCCAAATGTTGTTGGGGGCGTGTTTCGATGGGCGAGCCAAGCGAAATGTGCGCAAAATATATTTTTTTTCCCACATTTCGGACTTTGCATGGGTGTCTGGGTAATCAATTCTGGGGCGATTTTGGCAAATCATACCTCTGTGGATTCCCACGGGTGTCCTCTTTTCGGAAATGCATGGGGGTCCCTGTTTCTCTTTGTGGCTGCAACACCCCAGGCCTAAATCTGTAGGTTGGCTCCCAAACCCTTTGGGGAGGATAGCAGTGGTTTAGCCTTATTTGTTTGTGCCCAGGTAGGTGCACACACACATGTGAGGTACTATTTTCATCGGAAAACCTGTGGGAATGCGGGAGGGTAGGCCATGTGTTATTGGAGGCGTGTTTTGATGGGTGAGCCGAGCGAAATATGCGGAGAATGAGTTTTTTTCCCCACATTTCAGACTTTGCGGGGGTGTCTGGGTAATAAATTCTGGGGCGATGTGCACAAATCATACCTCTGCGGATTCCCACAGGTGTCCACTTTTCGGAAATGCATGTAGTTCCCTGTTTTCCTTGGTGGCTTGCACACCTGAGGCCCAAATCTGTATGTTGTTCCGGTCGGCAGAGCGTCTGAAATTCCGGTCTGAAAACATACTTGGGGTTACTTGTGTTTTAGGCTTTCCCCTTGGCACCCAGGTAGGTGCACCCACACATGTGAGGTACCGTTTTCATTGGGACACCTCTGGGAACGCGGGATGGTAGGCCATGTGTTGTTGGGCGCTTGTTTCGATGGGTGAGTCGAGCGAAATGTGCGGAAAATGCATTTCTTTCCCCACATTTCGGACTTTACGGGGGTGTCTGGGTAATAAATTCTGGGGTGATTTGGGCAAATCATACCTCTGTGGATTCCCATGGGTGTCCTCTTTTTGGAAATGCATGGGGTTCCCTGTTTTCCTTGGTGACTTGGACACCCGAGGCACATATCTGTATGTTGTGCCGGTCGGCTAAGCGCCTGAAATTCCGGTCTGAAAACAGACTTGGGGTGACTTGTGTTTTAGGCTTCCCACTTGGCGGCCAGGTAGGTGCACCCACACATGTGAGGTACCGTTTTCATTGGGACACCTGTGGGAACGCGGGATGGTAGGCCATGTGTTGTTGGGGGTGTGTTTCGATGGGTGAGCCGAGTGAAATGTGTGGAAAATGCATTTTTACCCCACATTTCAGATTTTGCGGGATGTCTGGGTAATAAATTCTGGGGCAATTTGAGCAAATAATACCTCTGCGTATTCCCACGGGTGTCCTCTTTTTGGAAATGCATGGGGTTCCCTGTTTTCCTTGGTGGCTTGGACACCCGAGGCCCATATCTGTATGTTGTGCCGGTCGGCAGAGTGTCTGAAATTCCGGTCTGAAAACAGGCTTGGGGTTACTTGTGTTTTAGGCTTTTCCCTTGGCGGCCAGGTAGGTGCACCCACACATGTGAGGTACCGTTTTCATTGGTACACCTTTGGGAACACGGGACAGTAGGCCATGTGTTGTTGGGGCGTGTTTCCATGGGTGAGACGAGCAAAATGTGCGGAAAATGTGTATTTTCCCACATTTCAGAATTTGCAGGGGTGTCTGGGTAATACATTCTGGGGCGATTTGCACAAATCATACCTCTTCGGATTCCCACGGGTGTCTTCTTTTAGGAAATGCATGGGGGTCCCTGTTTTTCTTGGTGGCTGCAACACCCCAGGCCCAAATCTGTAGGTTGGCTCCCCAAACCCTTTGGGGGGATTAAAGTGGTTTAGCCTTATTCCTTCGCGTCCAGGTAGATACACCCACACATGTGAGGTACCATTTTCATCGGGACACCTGTAGGAATGCGGGACGGTAGGCCAGGTGTTGTTGCGGGCGTGTTTCGATGGTTGAGTGAGCGAAATGTGCGGAAAATGCGTTTATTTTCCCACATTTCGGAATTTGCAGGGGTGCCTGGGTAATAAATTCTGGGGCGATGTGCGCAAATCATACCTCTGCGGATTCCCACTGGTGTCCTCTTATCAGAAATGCATGGGGTTCCCTGTTTTCCTTGGTGGCATGGACACCCGAGGCCCATATCTGTATGTTGTACGGGTCTGCAGAGCGTCTGAAATTCCAGTCTGAAGACAGACTTGAGGTTACTTGTGTTTTAGGCTTTCCCCTTTGCGGCCAGGTAGGTGCATCCACACATGTGCGGTACCATTTTCATTGGAGCACCTGTGGGAACGCGGGACAGTAGGCCATGTGTTGTTGGGGGTGTGTTTCGATGGGTGAGCCGAGCGAAATGTGCGGAAAATGCGTTTTTTCCCCACATTTCGGAATTTGCAGGGGTGTCTGGGTAATACATTCTGGGGCGATTTGGGCAAATCATACCTCTGTGGATTCCCACGGGTATCTTCTTTTCGGAAATGCATGGGGGTCCCTGTTTCTCTTTGTGGCTGCAACACCCCAGGCCTAAATCTGTAGGTTGGCTCCCCAAACCCTTTGCGGGGGATAGCAGTGGTTTAACCTTATTCCTTCGCGCCCAGGTAGGTGCACCCACACATGTGAGGTACCGTTTTCATCAGGACACCTGTGGGAACGAAGGATGGTAGGCCATGTTTTGTTGGGAGCGTGTTTCGATGGGTGAGCTGAGCGAAATGTGCGGAAACCGTGTTTATTTTCCCACATTTCAGACTTTGCAGGGGTGTCTGGGTAATAAATTCTGGGGCGATTTGGGCAAATCATACCTCTGTGGATTCCCACGGGTGTCTTCTTTTCGGAAATGCATGGGGTTACCTGTTTTCTTTGTGGCCTGGACACACGAGACCCATATCTGTATGTTGTGCCGGTCGGCAGAGTGTCTGAGATTCCGGTCTGAATACAGACTTGGGGATACTTGTGTTTCAGGCTTTCCCCTTGGTGGCCAGGTAGGTGCACCCACACATGTGAGGCACCGTTTTCATCGGGACACCTGTGGGAATGCGGGACTGTAGGCCAGGTGTTGTTGGGGGCGTGTTTCGATGGGTGAGCCAAGTGAAATGTGTGGAAAATGCGTTTTTTTCGCAACATTTCAGAATTTGCGGGGGTGTCTGGGTAATAAATTCTGGGGCGATTTGGGCAAATCATACCTCTGCCGATTCCCACGGGTGTCCTCTTTTCAGAAATGCATGGGGTTCCCTATTTTCCTTGGTGGTTTGGACACCCGAGGCCCATATCTGTATGTTGTGCCGGTCGGCAGAGCGTCTGAAATTCCGGTCTGAAAACAGACTTGGGGTTACTTGTGTTTTAGGCTTTCCCCTTGGCGGCCAGGTAGGTGCTCCCACACATGTGAGGTACCATTTTCATTGGGACACCTGTGGGAACGCGGGACGGTAGGCCATGTGTTGTTGGGAGCGTATTTTGATGGGTGAGCCGAGCGAAATATGCAGAAAATGCATTTTTTTTCCCACATTTCGACTCTGCGGGGGTGTCTGGGTAATAAATTCTGGGGCGATTTGGCCAAATCATACCTCTGTGGATTCCCACGGGTGTCCTCTTTTCGAAAATGCATGGGGTTCACTGTTTTCCTTGGTGGCTTGGACACCCGAGGCCCATATCTGTATGTTGTACGGGTCTGCAGAGCGTGTGAAATTCCGGTCTGAAGACAGACTTGAGGTTACTTGTGTTTTAGGCTTTCCCCTTTGCGGCCAGGTAGGTGCATCCACACATGTGAGGTACCATTTCCATTGGAGCACCTGTGGGAATGCGGGACAGTAGGCCATGTGTTGTTGGGGGCGTGTTTCGATGGGTGAGCCGAGCGAAATGTGCGGAAAAAGCGTTTTTTTCCCCACATTTCAGAATTTGCAGGGGTGTCTGGGTAATACATTCTGGGGCGATTTGGGCAAATCATACCTCTGCGGATTCCCATGGGTGTCTTCTTTTCGGAAATGCATGGGGGTCCCTGTTTTTCTTTGTGGCTGCAACACCCCAGGCCTAAATCTGTAGGTTGGCTCCCCAAACCCTTTGCGGGATATAGAAGTGGTTTAGCCTTATTCCATCGCGCCCAGGTAGGTGCACCCACACATGTGAGATACCGTTTTCATCAGGACACCTGTGGGAACGAGGGACGGTAGGCCATGTGTTGTTGGGAGCGTGTTTCGATGGGTGAGCTGAGCGAAATGTGCGGAAACTGTGTTTATTTTCCCACATTTCAGACTTTGCAGGGGTGTCTGGGTAATAAATTCTGGGGCGATTTGGGCAAATCATAACTCTGTGGATTCCCACGGGTGTCCTCTTTTCGGAAATGCATGGGGTTACCTGTTTTCTTTGTGGCCTGGACACACGAGACCCATATCTCTATGTTGTGCCTGTCGGCAGAGTGTCTGAAATTCCGGTCTGAATACAGACTTGGGGATACTTGTGTTTCAGGCTTTCCCCTTGGTAGCCAGGTAGGTGCACCCACACATGTGAGGCACCGTTTTCATCAGGACACCTGTGTGAATGCGGGACTGTAGGCCAGGTGTTGTTGGGGGCGTGTTTCGATGGGTGAGCCAAGCGAAATGTGTGGAAAATGCGTTTTTTTCGCAACATTTCAGAATTTGCGGGGGTGTCTGGGTAATAAATTCTGGGGCGATTTGGGCAAATCATACCTCTGCCGATTCCCACGGGTGTCCTCTTTTCAGAAATGCATGGGGTTCCCTGTTTTCCTTGGTGGTTTGGACACCCGAGGCCCATATCTGTATGTTGTGCCGGTCGGCAAAGCGTCTGAAATTCCGGTCTGAAAACAGACTTGGGGTTACTTGTGTTTTAGGCTTTCCCCTTGGCGGCCAGGTAGGTGCAGCCACACATGTGAGGTACCATTTTCATTGGAACACCTGTGGGAACGCGGGACGGTAGGCCATGTGTTGTTGGGGGCGTGTTTCGATGGGTGAGCTAAGCAAAATGTGTGGAAAATGTGTTTTTTTCTCCACATTTCGGACTTTGCAGGGGTGTCTGGGTAATAAATTCTGGGGTGATTTGGGCAAATCATACCTCTGCGGATTCCCACGGGTGTCTTCTTTTCGGAAATGCATGGGGGTCCCTGTTTCTCTTTGTGGCTGCAACACCCCAGGCCTAAATCTGTAGGTTGGCTCCCCAAACCCTTTGGGGAGGATAGCAGTGGTTTAGCCTTATTTCTTTGTGCCCAGGTAGGTGCACACACACATGTGAGGTACTATTTTCATCGGGAAACCTGTGGGAATGCGGGAGGGTAGGCCATGTGTTATTGGGGGCGTGTTTCGATGGGTGAGCCGAGCGAAATATGCGGAGAATGCGTTTTTTTCCCCACATTTCAGACTTTGCGGGGGTGTCTGGGTAATAAATTCTGGGGCGATGTGCACAAATCATACCTCTGCGGATTCCCACAGGTGTCCACTTTTCGGAAATGCATGTAGTTCCCTGTTTTCCTTGGTGGCTTGCACACCTGAGGCCCAAATCTGTATGTTGTGCCGGTCGGCAGAGCGTCTGAAATTCCGGTCTGAAAACATACTTGGGGTTACTTGTGTTTTAGGCTTTCCCCTTGGCGGCCAGGTAGGTGCACCCACACATGTGAGGTACCGTTTTCATTGGGACACCTCTGGGAACGCGGGATGGTAGGCCATGTGTTGTTGGGCGCTTGTTTCGATGGGTGAGTCGAGCGAAATGTGCGGAAAATGCGTTTCTTTCCCCACATTTCGGACTTTACGGGGGTGTCTGGGTAATAAATTCTGGGGTGATTTGGGCAAATCATACCTCTGTGGATTCCCATGGGTGTCCTCTTTTTGGAAATGCATGGGGTTCCCTGTTTTCCTTGGTGACTTGGACACCCGAGGCACATATCTGTATGTTGTGCCGGACGGCTAAGCGCCTGAAATTCCGTCCTGAAAACAGACTTGGGGTGACTTGTGTTTTAGGCTTCCCCCTTGGCGGCCAGGTAGGTGCACCCACACATGTGAGGTACTGTTTTCATTGGGACACCTGTGGGAATGCGGGGCGGTAGGCCATGTGTTGTTGGGGGTGTGTTTCGATGGGTGAGCCGAGCGGAATGTGCGGAAAATGCATTTTTTTGTCCACATTTCGGACTTTGAGGGGGTGTCTGAGTAATACATTCTGTGGCGATTTGGGCAAATCATACCACTGTGGATTCCCACGGGTGTCCTCTTTTCTGTAATGCATGGGGTTCCCTGTTTTCCTTGGTGGCTTGGACACTCGAGACCCATATCTGTATGTTTTGCTGGTCGGCAGAGCTTCTGAAATTCCGGACTGAAAACAGACTTGGGGTTACCTGTGTTTTAGGCTTTCCCCTTGGCGGCCAGGTAGGTGCACCCACACATGTGAGGTACTGTTTTCATTGGGACACCTGTGGGAACGCGGGACGGTAGGCCATGTGTTGTTGGGGGTGTCTTTCGATGGGTGAGCCGAGTGAAATGTGTGGAAAATGCATTTTTACCCCACATTTCAGATTTTGCGGGATGTCTGGGTAATAAATTCTGGGGCAATTTGAGCAAATCATACCTCTGCGTATTCCCACGGGTGTCCTCTTTTCGGAAATGCATGGGGTTCCCTGTTTTCCTTGGTGGCTTGGACACCCGAGGCCCATATCTGTATGTTGTGCCAGTCGGCAGAGTGTCTGAAATTCCGGTCTGAAAACAGGCTTGGGGTTACTTGTGTTTTAGGCTTTTCCCTTGGCGGCCAGGTAGGTGCACCCACACATGTGAGGTACCGTTTTCATTGGGACACCTTTGGGAACACGGGACAGTAGGCCATGTGTTGTTGGGGCGTGTTTCGATGGGTGAGCCGAGCAAAATGTGCGGAAAATGTGTTTATTTTCCCACATTTCAGACTTTGCAGGGGTGTCTGGGTAATAAATTCTGGGGCGATTTGCGCAAATCATACCTCTTCGGATTCCCACGGGTGTCTTCTTTTAGGAAATGCATGGGGGTCCCTGTTTTTCTTGGTGGCTGCAACACCACAGGCCCAAATCTGTTTTTTGCTCCCCAAACCCTTTGGGGGGATTAAAGTGGTTTAGCCTTATTCCTTCGCGTCCAGGTAGGTACACCCACACATGTGAGGTACCGTTTTCATCGGGACACCTGTAGGAATGCGGGACGGTAGGCCAGGTGTTGGTGGGGGCGTGTTTCGATGGGTGAGTGAGCGAAATGTGCGGAAAATGCGTTTATTTTCCCACATTTCGGAATTTGCAGGGGTGCCTGGGTAATAAATTCTGGGGGGGTTTTGCGCAAATCATACCTCTGCGGATTCCCACTGGTGTCCTCTTATCAGAAATGCATGGGGTTCCCTGTTTTCCGTGGTGGCATGGACACCCGAGGCCCATATCTGTATGTTGTACGGGTCTGCAGAGCGTCTGAAATTCCGGTCTGAAGACAGACTTGAGGTTACTTGTGTTTTAGGCTTTCCCCTTTGCGGCCAGGTAGGTGCATCCACACATGTGATGTACCATTTTCATTGGAGCCCCTGTGGGAACGCGGGACAGTAGGCCATGTGTTGTTGGGGGTGTGTTTCGATGGGTGAGCCGAGCGAAATGTGCGGAAAATGCGTTTTTTACCCCACATTTCGGAATTTGCAGGGGTGTCTGGGTAATACATTCTGGGGCGATTTGGGCAAATCATACCTCTGCGGATTCCCACGGGTGTCTTCTTTTTGGAAATGCATGGTGGTCCCTGTTTCTCTTTGTGGCTGCAACACCCCAGGCCTAAATCTGTAGGTTGGCTCCCCAAACCCTTTGCGGGGGATAGCAGTGGTTTAGCCTTATTCCTTCGCGCCCAGGTAGGTGCACCCACACATGTGAGGTAACGTTTTCATCAGGACACCTGTGGGAACGAGGGATGGTAGGCCATGTGTTGTTGGGAGCGTGTTTCGATGGGTGAGCTGAGCGAAATATGCGGAAACTGTTTATTTTCCCACATTTCAGACTTTGCAGGGGTGTCTGGGTAATAAATTCTGGGGCGATTTGGGCAAATCATACCTCTTCGGATTCCCACGGGTGTCTTCTTTTAGGAAATGCATGGGGGTCCCTGTTTTTCTTGGTGGCTGCAACACCACAGGCCCAAATCTGTTTTTTGGCTCCCCAAACCCTTTGGGGGGATTAAAGTGGTTTAGCCTTATTCCTTCGCGTCCAGGTAGGTACACCCACACATGTGAGGTACCGTTTTCATCGGGACACCTGTGGGAACGCGGGACGGTAGGCCATGTGTTGTTGGGGGTGTCTTTCGATGGGTGAGCCGAGTGAAATGTGTGGAAAATGCATTTTTACCCCACATTTCAGATTTTGCGGGATGTCTGGGTAATAAATTCTGGGGCAATTTGAGCAAATCATACCTCTGCGTATTCCCACGGGTGTCCTCTTTTCGGAAATGCATGGGGTTCCCTGTTTTCCTTGGTGGCTTGGACACCCGAGGCCCATATCTGTATGTTGTGCCAGTCGGCAGAGTGTCTGAAATTCCGGTCTGAAAACAGGCTTGGGGTTACTTGTGTTTTAGGCTTTTCCCTTGGCGGCCAGGTAGGTGCACCCACACATGTGAGGTACCGTTTTCATTGGGACACCTTTGGGAACACGGGACAGTAGGCCATGTGTTGTTGGGGCGTGTTTCGATGGGTGAGCCGAGCAAAATGTGCGGAAAATGTGTTTATTTTCCCACATTTCAGACTTTGCAGGGGTGTCTGGGTAATAAATTCTGGGGCGATTTGCGCAAATCATACCTCTTCGGATTCCCACGGGTGTCTTCTTTTAGGAAATGCATGGGGGTCCCTGTTTTTCTTGGTGGCTGCAACACCGCAGGCCCAAATCTGTTTTTTGGCTCCCCAAACCCTTTGGGGGGATTAAAGTGGTTTAGCCTTATTCCTTCGCGTCCAGGTAGGTACACCCACACATGTGAGGTACCATTTTTCATTGGGACACTTGTAGGAATGCGGGACGGTAGGCCAGGTGTTGTTGGGGGCGTGTTTCGATGGGTGAGTGAGCGAAATGTGCGGAAAATGCGTTTATTTTCCCACATTTCGGAATTTGCAGGGGTGCCTGGGTAATAAATTCTGGGGGGGTTTTGCGCAAATCATACCTCTGCGGATTCCCACTGGTGTCCTCTTATCAGAAATGCATGGGGTTCCCTGTTTTCCGTGGTGGCATGGACACCCGAGGCCCATATCTGTATGTTGTACGGGTCTGCAGAGCGTCTGAAATTCCGGTCTGAAGACAGACTTGAGGTTACTTGTGTTTTAGGCTTTCCCCTTTGCGGCCAGGTAGGTGCATCCACACATGTGATGTACCATTTTCATTGGAGCCCCTGTGGGAACGCGGGACAGTAGGCCATGTGTTGTTGGGGGTGTGTTTCGATGGGTGAGCCGAGCGAAATGTGCGGAAAATGCGTTTTTTACCCCACATTTCGGAATTTGCAGGGGTGTCTGGGTAATACATTCTGGGGCGATTTGGGCAAATCATACCTCTGCGGATTCCCACGGGTATCTTCTTTTCGGAAATGCATGGGGGTCCCTGTTTCTCTTTGTGGCTGCAACACCCCAGGCCTAAATCTGTAGGTTGGCTCCCCACCAAACCCTTTGTGGGGGATAGCAGTGGTTTAGCCTTATTCCTTCGTGCCCAGGTAGGTGCAACCACACATGTGAGGTACCGTTTTCATCAGGACACCTGTGGGAACGAGGGACGGTAGGCCATGTGTTGTTGGGAGCGTGTTTCTATGGGTGAGCTGAGCGAAATGTGCAGAAACCGTGTTTATTTTCCCACATTTCAGACTTTGCAGGGGTGTCTGGGTAATAAATTCTGGGGCGATTTGGGCAAATCATACCTCTGCGGATTCCCACGGGTGTCTTCTTTTTGGAAATGCATGGTGGTCCCTGTTTCTCTTTGTGGCTGCAACACCCCAGGCCTAAATCTGTAGGTTGGCTCCCCAAACCCTTTGCGGGGGATAGCAGTGGTTTAGCCTTATTCCTTCGCGCCCAGGTAGGTGCACCCACACATGTGAGGTAACGTTTTCATCAGGACACCTGTGGGAACGAGGGATGGTAGGCCATGTGTTGTTGGGAGCGTGTTTCGATGGGTGAGCTGAGCGAAATATGCGGAAACTGTTTATTTTCCCACATTTCACACTTTGCAGGGGTGTCTGGGTAATACATTCTGGGACGATTTGGGCAAATCATACCTCTGTGGATTCCTACGGGTGTCCTCTTTTCGGAAATGCATGGGGTTACCTGTTTTCTTTGTGGCCTGGACACCCGAGACCCATATCTGTATGTTGTGCCGGTCGGCAGAGTGTCTGAAATTCCGGTCTGAATACAGACATGGGGATACTTGTGGTTTAGGCTTTCCCCTTTGTGGCCAGGTAGTTGCACCCACACATGTGAGGTACCGTTTTCATCGGGATACCTGTGGAAACGCGGGATGGTAGGCCATGTGTTGTTGGGGGTGTGTTTCGATGGGTGAGCCGAGTGAAATGTGTGGAAAATGCATTTTTTCGCCACATTTCAGATTTTGCGGGATGACTGGGTAATAAATTCTGGGGTAATTTGAGTATATCATACCTCTGCGTATTCCCACGGGTGTCCTCTTTTCGGAAATGCATGGGGTTCCCTGTTTTCCTTGGTGGCTTGGACACCCGAGGCCCATATCTGTATCTTGTGCCGGTCGGCAGAGTGTCTGAAATTCCGGTCTGAAAACAGACTTGGGGTTACTTGTGTTTTAGGCTTTTCCCTTAGGCGGCCAGGTAGGTGCACCTGCACATGTGAGGTACCCTTTTCATTGGGAAACCTTTGGGAACGCGGGACGGTAGGCCATGTGTTGTTGGGGCGTGTTTTGATGGGTGAGCCGAGCAAAATGTGCGGAAAATGTGTTTATTTTCCCACATTTCAGACTTTGCAGGGGTGTCTGGGTAATACATTCTGGGACGATTTGGGCAAATCATACCTCTGCGGATTCCCACGGGTATCTTCTTTTCGGAAATGCATGGGGGTCCCTGTTTCTCTTTGTGGCTGCAACACCCCAGGCCTAAATCTGTAGGTTGGCTCCCCACCAAACCCTTTGTGGGGGATAGCAGTGGTTTAGCCTTATTCCTTCGTGCCCAGGTAGGTGCAACCACACATGAGAGGTACCGTTTTCATCAGGACACCTGTGGGAACGAGGGACGGTAGGCCATGTGTTGTTGGGAGCGTGTTTCTATGGGTGAGCTGAGCGAAATGTGCAGAAACTGTGTTTATTTTCCCACATTTCACACTTTGCAGGGGTGTCTGGGTAATACATTCTGGGACGATTTGGGCAAATCATACCTCTGTGGATTCCTACGGGTGTCCTCTTTTCGGAAATGCATGGGGTTACCTGTTTTCTTTGTGGCCTGGACACCCGAGACCCATATCTGTATGTTGTGCCGGTCGGCAGAGTGTCTGAAATTCCGGTCTGAATACAGACATGGGGATACTTGTGGTTTAGGCTTTCCCCTTTGTGGCCAGGTAGTTGCACCCACACATGTGAGGTACCGTTTTCATCGGGATACCTGTGGAAACGCGGGATGGTAGGCCATGTGTTGTTGGGGGTGTGTTTCGATGGGTGAGCCGAGTGAAATGTGTGGAAAATGCATTTTTTCGCCACATTTCAGATTTTGCGGGATGACTGGGTAATAAATTCTGGGGTAATTTGAGTATATCATACCTCTGCGTATTCCCACGGGTGTCCTCTTTTCGGAAATGCATGGGGTTCCCTGTTTTCCTTGGTGGCTTGGACACCCGAGGCCCATATCTGTATCTTGTGCCGGTCGGCAGAGTGTCTGAAATTCCGGTCTGAAAACAGACTTGGGGTTACTTGTGTTTTAGGCTTTTCCCTTAGGCGGCCAGGTAGGTGCACCTACACATGTGAGGTACCCTTTTCATTGGGAAACCTTTGGGAACGCGGGACGGTAGGCCATGTGTTGTTGGGGCGTGTTTTGATGGGTGAGCCGAGCAAAATGTGCGGAAAATGTGTTTATTTTCCCACATTTCAGACTTTGCAGGGGTGTCTGGGTAATACATTCTGGGACGATTTGGGCAAATCATACCTCTGCGGATTCCCACGGGTATCTTCTTTTCGGAAATGCATGGGGGTCCCTGTTTCTCTTTGTGGCTGCAACACCCCAGGCCTAAATCTGTAGGTTGGCTCCCCACCAAACCCTTTGTGGGGGATAGCAGTGGTTTAGCCTTATTCCTTCGTGCCCAGGTAGGTGCAACCACACATGTGAGGTACCGTTTTCATCAGGACACCTGTGGGAACGAGGGACGGTAGGCCATGTGTTGTTGGGAGCGTGTTTCTATGGGTGAGCTGAGCGAAATGTGCAGAAACTGTGTTTATTTTCCCACATTTCAGACTTTGCAGGGGTGTCTGGGTAATAAATTCTGGGGCGATTTGGGCAAATCATACCTCTGTGGATTCCCACGGGTGTCCTCTTTTCGGAAATGCATGGGGTTAGCTGTTTTCTTTGTGGCCTGGACACACGAGACCCATATCTGTATGTTGTGCCGGTCGGCAGAGTGTCTGAAATTCCGGTCTGAATACAGACTTGGGGGTACTTGTGTTTCAGGCTTTCCCCTTGGTGGCCAGGTAGGTGCACCCACACATGTGAGGCACCGTTTTCATCGGGACACCTGTGGGAATGCGGGACTGTAGGCCAGGTGTTGTTGGGGGCGTGTTTCGATGGGTGAGCCAAGCGAAATGTGTGGAAAATGCGTTTTTTTCGCAACATTTCAGAATTTGCGGGGGTGTCTGGGTAATACATTCTGGGGCGATTTGCCCAAATCATACCTCTGCGGATTCCCACGGGTGTCCTCTTTTCAGAAATGCATGGGGTTCCCTGTTTTCCTTGGTGGCTTAGACACCCAAGGCCCATATCTGTATGGTGTGCCGGTCGGCAGAGCGTCTGAAATTCCGGTCTGAAAACAGACTTGGTGTTACTTGTGTTTTAGGCTTTCCCCTTTGCGCCAGGTAGGTGCACCCACACATGTGAGGTACCGTTTCCATCTGGACACCTGTGTGAATGCGGGACGGTAGGCCATGTGTTGTTGGGGGCGTGTTTCGATGAGTGAGCTGAGCGAAATGTGCGGAAAATGCATTTTTTCCCACATTTCGGACTTTGCGGGGGTGTCTGTGTAATAAATTCTGGGGCGATGTGCAGAAATCATACCTCTGTGGATTCCCACGGGTGTTCTCTTTTTGGAAATGCATGGGGTTTCCTGTTTTCCTTGGTGGCTTGGACACCCGAGGCCCATATCTGTATGGTGTGCCGGTCGGCAGAGAGTCTGAAATTCCAGTCTGAAAACAGATTTGGGGTTATTTGTGTTTTAGGCTTTCCCCTTGGCGGCCAGGTAGGTGCACCCACACATTTGAGGTACCGTTTTCATCGGGACACCTGTGGGAATGCGGACCGGTAGGCCATCTGTTGTTGGGGGCGTGTTTCAATGGGTGAGCCAAGTGAAATGTGTGGAAAATGCGTTTATTTCCCCAAATTTCGGATTTTGCAGGGGTGTCTGGGTAATACATTCTGGGGCGATTTGCAGAATTTATAACTCTGCGGATTCCCATGGTTGTCCTCTTTTCAGAAATGCATGGAGTTCCCTGTTTTCCTTGGTGGCTTGGACACCCGAGGCCCATATCTGTATGGTGTGTCGGTCGGCAGAGAGTCTGAAATTCCGGTCTGAAAACAGACTTGGGGTTACTTGTGTTTTAGTCTTTCCCCTTGGTGCCCAGGTAGGTGCACCCACACATGTGAGGTACCGTTTCCATCGGGACACCTGTGTGAATGCGGGACGGTAGGCCATGTGTTGTTGGGGGCGTGTTTCGATGAGTGAGCTGAGCGAAATGTGCGGAAAATGCATTTTTTCCCACATTTTGGACATTGCGGGGGTGTCTGTGTAATAAATTCTGGGGCGATGTGCAGAAATCATACCTCTGTGGATTCCCACAGGTGTTCTCTTTTTGGAAATGCATGGGGTTTCCTGTTTTCCTTGGTGGCTTGGACACCCGAGGCCCATATCTGTATGGTGTGCTGGTCGGCAGAGAGTCTGAAATTCCAGTCTGAAAACAGACTTGGGGTTATTTGTGTTTTAGGCTTTCCCCTTGGCGGCCAGGTAGGTGCACCCACACATTTGAGGTACCGTTTTCATCGGGACACCTGTGGGAATGCGGTCCCGTAGGCCATCTGTTGTTGGGGGCGTGTTTCAATGGGTGAGCCAAGTGAAATGTGTGGAAAATGCGTTTATTTCCCCAAATTTCGGATTTTGCAGCGGTGTCTGGGTAATACATTCTGGGGCGATTTGCAGAATTTATACCTCTGCGGATTCCCATGGGTGTCCTCTTTTCAGAAATGCATGGAGTTCCCTGTTTTCCTTGGTGGCTTGGACACCCGAGGCCCATATCTGTATGGTGTGTCGGTCGGCAGAGAGTCTGAAATTCCGGTCTGAAAACAGACTTGGGGTTACTTGTGTTTTAGTCTTTCCCCTTGGTGCCCAGGTAGGTGCACCCACACATGTGAGGTACCGTTTCCATCGGGACACCTGTGTGAATGCGGGACGGTAGGCCATGTGTTGTTGGGGGCGTGTTTCGATGAGTGAGCTGAGCGAAATGTGCCGAAAATGCATTTTTTTCCCACATTTCAGATTTTGCGGGGGTGTCTGGGTAATACATTCTGGGGCGATGTGCACAAATCATACTTCTGCGGATTCCCACGGGTGTTCTCTTTTTGGAAATGCATGGGGTTTCCTGTTTTCCTTGGTGGCTTGGACACCCGAGGCCCATATCTGTATGGTGTGCTGGACACCTGAGGCCCATATCTGTATGGTGTGCCGGTCGGCAGAGAGTCTGAAATTCCAGTCTGAAAGCAGACTTGGGGTTACTTGTGTTTTAGTCTTTCCCCTTGGTGCCCAGGTATGTGCACCCACACATGTGAGGTACCGTTTCCATCGGGACACCTGTGTGAATTCGGGACGGTAGGCCATGTGTTGTTGGGGGCGTGTTTCGATGAGTGAGCTGAGCGAAATGTGCGGAAAATGCATTTTTCCCCACATTTCGGACTTTGCGGGGGTGTCCGTGTAATAAATACTGGGGCGGTGTGCAGAAATCATACCTCTGTGGATTCCCACGGGTGTTCTCTTTTTGGAAATGCATGGGGTTTCCTGTTTTCCTTGGTGGCTTGGACACCCGAGGCCCATATCTGTATGGTGTGCCGGTCGGCAGAGAGTCTGAAATTCCAGTCTGAAAACAGACTTGGGGTTATTTGTGTTTTAGGCTTTCCCCTTGGCGGCCAGGTAGGTGCACCCACACATTTGAGGTACCGTTTTCATCGGAACACCTGTTGGAATGCGGTCCGGTAGGCCATCTGTTGTTGGGGGCGTGTTTCAATGGGTGAGCCAAGTGAAATGTGTGGAAAATGCGTTTATTTCCCCAAATTTCGGATTTTGCAGGGGTGTCTGGGTAATACATTCTGGGGCGATTTGTAGAATTTATACCTCTGCGGATTCCCATGGGTGTCCTCTTTTCAGAAATGCATGGAGTTCCCTGTTTTCCTTGGTGGCTTGGACACCCGAGGCCCATATCTGTATGGTGTGTCGGTCGGCAGAGAGTCTGAAATTCCGGTCTGAAAACAGACTTGGGATTACTTGTGTTTTAGTCTTTCCCCTTGGTGCCCAGGTAGGTGCACCCAAACATGTGAGGTACCATTTTCATCGGGACACCTGTGGGAAGGTGGGACAGTAGGCCATGTGTTGTTGGGAGCGTGTTTCGATGGGTGAGCCGAGCGAAATGTGCCGAAAATGCATTTTTTTCCCACATTTCAGATTTTGCAGGGGTGTCTGGGTAATACATTCTGGGGCGATGTGCACAAATCATACTTCTGCGGATTCCAACGGGTGTTCTCTTTTTGGAAATGCATGGGGTTTCCTGTTTTCCTTGGTGGCTTGGACACCCGAGGCCCATAGCTGTATGGTGTGCTGGACACCTGAGGCCCATATCTGTATGGTGTGCCGGTCGGCAGAGAGTCTGAAATTCCAGTCTGAAAACAGACTTGGGGTTATTTGTGTTTTAGGCTTTCCCCTTGGCGGCCAGGTAGGTGCACCCACACATTTGAGGTACCGTTTTCATCGGGACACCTGTGGGAATGCGGTCCGGTAGGCCCATCTGTTGTTGGGGGCGTGTTTCAATGGGTGAGCCAAGTGAAATGTGTGGAAAATGCGTTTATTTCCCCAGATTTCGGATTTTGCAGGGGTGTCTGGGTAATACATTCTGGGGCGATTTGCAGAATTTATACCTCTGCGGATTCCCATGGATGTCCTCTTTAGGAAATGGATGGAGTTCCCTGTTTTCCTTGGTGGCTTGGACACCCGAGGCCCATATCTGTGTGATGTGCCGGTCGGCAGAGAGTATGAAATTCCGGTCTGAAAACAGACTTGGAGTTACTTGTGTTTTAGGCTTCCCCCTTGGCGCCCAGGTAGGTGCATCCACACATGTGAGGTACCATTTTCATCGGGACACCTGTGGGAATGCGGGACGGTTGGCCATGTGTTGTTGGGGGTGTGTTTCGATGGGTGTGCCGAGCGAAATGTGCAGAAAATGCGTTTTTTTTCGCACATTTTGGACTTTCGGGGGTGTCTGGGTAATAAATTCTGGAGCGATGTGTTCCCTTGGTGGCCAGGTAGGTGCACTGAGCGAAATCATACCTCTGCGGATTCCCACGGGTGTCTTCGTTTCAGAAATGCATGGGGTCCCTGTTTATCTTGGTGGCTGCAATACCCCAGGCCTAAATCTGTAGGTTGGCTCCCCAAACCCTTTGTGGGGATAACAGTGGTTTAGCCTTATTCCTTCGCGCCCAGGTAGGTGCACCCACACATGTGAGATACCGTTTTCATCGGGACACCTGTGGGAACGTGGGACATTAGTCCATGTGTTGTTGGAGGCGTGTTTCGATGGGTGAGTCGAGCGAAATGTGCGGAAAATGCATTTTTTTCCCACATTTCAGATTTTGCGGGGGTGTCTGGGTAATACATTCTGGGGCGATGTGCACAAATCATACTTCTGCGGATTCCCACGGGTGTTCTCTTTTTGGAAATGCATGGGGTTTCCTGTTTTCCTTGGTGGCTTGGACACCCGAGGCCCATATCTGTATGGTGTGCTGGACACCTGAGGCCCATATCTGTATGGTGTGCCGGTCGGCAGAGAGTCTGAAATTCCGGTCTGAAAACAGACTTGGGGTTACTTGTGTTTTAGTCTTTCCCCTTGGTGCCCAGGTAGGTGCACCCACACATGTGAGGTACCGTTTCCATCGGGACACCTGTGTGAATGCGGGACGGTAGGCCATGTGTTGTTGGGGGCGTGTTTCGATGAGTGAGCTGAGCGAAATGTGCGGAAAATGCATTTTTTCCCACATTTCGGACTTTGCGGGGGTGTCTGTGTAATAAACACTGGGGCGATGTGCACAAATCATACTTCTGCGGATTCCCACGGGTGTTCTCTTTTTGGAAATGCATGGGGTTTCCTGTTTTCCTTGGTGGCTTGGACACCCGAGGCCCATATCTGTATGGTGTGCTGGACACCTGAGGCCCATATCTGTATGGTTTGCCGGTCGGCAGAGCGTCTGAAATTCCGTCCTGAAAACAGACTTGTGGTTACTTGTGTTTTAGTCTTTCCCCTTGGTGCCCAGGTAGGTGCACCCACACATGTGAGGTACCGTTTCCATCGGGACACCTGTGTGAATGCGGGACGGTAGGCCATGTGTTGTTGGGGGCGTGTTTCGATGAGTGAGCTGAGCGAAATGTGCGGAAAATGCATTTTTTCCCACATTTCGGACTTTGCGGGGGTGTCTGTGTAATAAATTCTGGGGCGATGTGCAGAAATCATACCTCTGTGGATTCCCACGGGTGTTCTCTTTTTGGAAATGCATGGGGTTTCCTGTTTTCCTTGGTGGCTTGGACACCCGAGGCCCATATCTGTATGGTGTGCCGGTCGGCAGAGAGTCTGAAATTCCAGTCTGAAAACAGACTTGGGGTTATTTGTGTTTTAGGCTTTCCCCTTGGCGGCCAGGTAGGTGCACCCACACATTTGAGGTACCGTTTTCATCGGGACACCTGTGGGAATGCGGTCCGGTAGGCCATCTGTTGTTGGGGGCGTGTTTCAATGGGTGAGCCAAGTGAAATGTGTGGAAAATGCGTTTATTTCCCCAAATTTCGGATTTTGCAGGGGTGTCTGGGTAATACATTCTGGGGCGATTTGCAGAATTTATACCTCTGCGGATTCCCATGGGTGTCCTCTTTTCAGAAATGCATGGAGTTCCCTGTTTTCCTTGGTGGCTTGGACACCCGAGGCCCATATCTCTATGGTGTGTCGGTCGGCAGAGAGTCTGAAATTCCGGTCTGAAAACAGACTTGGGGTTACTTGTGTTTTAGTCTTTCCCCTTGGTGCCCAGGTAGGTGCACCCACACATGTGAGGTACCGTTTCCATCGGGACACCTTTGTGAATGCGGGATGGTAGGCCATGTGTTGTTGGGGGCGTGTTTCGATGAGTGAGCTGAGCGAAATGTGCGGAAAATGCATTTTTTCCCACATTTCGGACTTTGCGGGGGTGTCTGTGTAATAAATTCTGGGGCGATGTGCAGAAATCATACCTCTGTGGATTCCCACGGGTGTTCTCTTTTTGGAAATGCATGGGGTTTCCTGTTTTCCTTGTAGGCTTGGACACCCGAGGCCCATATCTGTATGGTGTGCCGGTCGGCAGAGAGTCTGAAATTCCAGTCTGAAAACAGACTTGGGGTTATTTGTGTTTTAGGCTTTCCCCTTGGCGGCCAGGTAGGTGCACCCACACATTTGAGGTACCGTTTTCATCGGGACACCTGTGGGAATGCGGTCCGGTAGGCCATCTGTTGTTGGGGGCGTGTTTCAATGGGTGAGCCAAGTGAAATGTGTGGAAAATGCGTTTATTTCCCCAAATTTCGGATTTTGCAGCGGTGTCTGGGTAATACATTCTGGGGCGATTTGCATAATTTATACCTCTGCGGATTCCCATGGGTGTCCTCTTTTCAGAAATGCATGGAGTTCCCTGTTTTCCTTGGTGGCTTGGACACCCGAGGCCCATATCTGTATGGTGTGTCGGTCGGCAGAGAGTCTGAAATTCCGGTCTGAAAACAGACTTGGGGTTACTTGTGTTTTAGTCTTTCCCCTTGGTGCCCAGGTAGGTGCACCCAAACATGTGAGGTACCATTTTCATCGGGACACCTGTGGGAAGGCGGGACAGTAGGCCATGTGTTGTTGGGGGCGTGTTTCGATGGGTGAGCCGAGCGAAATGTGCCGAAAATGCATTTTTTTCCCATATTTCAGATTTTGCGGGGGTGTCTGGGTAATACATTCTGGGGCGATGTGCACAAATCATACTTCTGCGGATTCCCACGGGTGTTCTCTTTTTGGAAATGCATGGGGTTTCCTGTTTTCCTTGGTGGCTTGGACACCCGAGGCCCATATCTATATGGTGTGCTGGACACCTGAGGCCCATATCTGTATGGTGTGCCGGTCGGCAGAGAGTCTGAAATTCCAGTCTGAAAACAGACTTGGGGTTACTTGTGTTTTAGTCTTTCCCCTTGGTGCCCAGGTAGGTGCACCCACACATGTGAGGTACCGTTTCCATCGGGACACCTGTGTGAATGCGGGACGGTAGGCCATGTGTTGTTGGGGGCGTGTTTCGATGAGTGAGCTGAGCGAAATATGCGGAAAATGCATTTTTTCCCACATTTTGGACTTTGCGGGGGTGTCTGTGTAATAAATACTGGGGCGGTGTGCAGAAATCATACCTCTGTGGATTCCCACGGGTGTTCTCTTTTTGGAAATGCATGGGGTTTCCTGTTTTCCTTGGTGGCTTGGACACCCGAGGCCCATATCTGTATGGTGTGCCGGTCGGCAGAGAGTCTGAAATTCCAGTCTGAAAACAGACTTGGGGTTATTTGTGTTTTAGGCTTTCCCCTTGGCGGCCAGGTAGGTGCACCCACACATTTGAGGTACCGTTTTCATCGGGACACCTGTGGGAATGCGGTCAGGTAGGCCATCTGTTGTTGGGGGCGTGTTTCAATGGGTGAGCCAAGTGAAATGTGTGGAAAATGCGTTTATTTCCCCAAATTTCGGATTTTGCAGCGTTGTCTGGGTAATACATTCTGGGGCGATTTGCAGAATTTATACCTCTGCGGATTCCCATGGGTGTCCTCTTTTCAGAAATGCATGGAGTTCCCGGTTTTCCTTGGTGGCTTGGACACCCGAGGCCCATATCTGTATGGTGTGTCGGTCGGCAGAGAGTCTGAAATTCCGGTCTGAAAACAGACTTGGGGTTACTTGTGTTTTAGTCTTTCCCCTTGGTGCCCAGGTAGGTGCACCCAAACATGTGAGGTACCATTTTCATCGGGACACCTGTGGGAAGGCGGGACAGTAGGCCATGTGTTGTTGGGGGCGTGTTTCGATGGGTGAGCCGAGCGAAATGTGCCGAAAATGCATTTTTTTCCCATATTTCAGATTTTGCGGGGGTGTCTGGGTAATACATTCTGGGGCGATGTGCACAAATCATACTTCTGCAGATTCCCACGGGTGTCCTCTTTTTGGAAATGCATGGGGTTTCCTGTTTTCCTTGGTGGCTTGGACACCCGAGGCCCATATCTGTATGGTGTGCTGGACACCTGAGGCCCATATCTGTATGGTGTGCCGGTCGGCAGAGAGTCTGAAATTCCAGTCTGAAAACAGACTTGGGGTTACTTGTGTTTTAGTCTTTCCCCTTGGTGCCCAGGTAGGTGCACCCACACATGTGAGGTACCGTTTCCATCAGGACACCTGTGTGAATGCGGGACGGTAGGCCATGTGTTGTTGGGGGCGTGTTTCGATGAGTGAGCTGAGCGAAATGTGCGGAAAATGCATTTTTTCCCACATTTCGGACTTTGCGGGGGTGTCTGTGTAATAAATACTGGGGCGGTGTGCAGAAATCATACCTCTGTGGATTCCCACGGGTGTTCTCTTTTTGGAAATGCATGGGGTTTCCTGTTTTCCTTGGTGGCTTGGACACCCGAGGCCCATATCTGTATGGTGTGCCGGTCGGCAGAGAGTCTGAAATTCCAGTCTGAAAACAGACTTGGGGTTATTTGTGTTTTAGGCTTTCCCCTTGGCGGCCAGGTAGGTGCACCCACACATTTGTGGTACCGTTTTCATCGGGACACCTGTGGGAATGCGGTCCAGTAGGCCATCTGTTGTTGGGGGCGTGTTTCAATGGGTGAGCCAAGTGAAATGTGTGGAAAATGCGTTTATTTCCCCAAATTTCGGATTTTGCAGCGGTGTCTGGGTAATACATTCTGGGGCGATTTGCAGAATTTATACCTCTGCGGATTCCCATGGGTGTCCTCTTTTCAGAAATGCATGGAGTTCCCTGTTTTCCTTGGTGGCTTGGACACCCGAGGCCCATATCTGTATGGTGTGTCGGTCGGCAGAGAGTCTGAAATTCCGGTCTGAAAACAGACTTGGGGTTACTTGTGTTTTAGTCTTTCCCCTTGGTGCCCAGGTAGGTGCACCCACACATGTGAGGTACCGTTTCCATCGGGACACCTGTGTGAATGCGGGACGGTAGGCCATGTGTTGTTGGGGGCGTGTTTCGATGAGTGAGCTGAGCGAAATGTGCGGAAAATGCATTTTTTCCCACATTTCGGACTTTGCGGGGGTGTCTGTGTAATAAATTCTGGGGCGATGTGCAGAAATCATACCTCTGTGGATTCCCACGGGTGTTCTCTTTTTGGAAATGCATGGGGTTTCCTGTTTTCCTTGGTGGCTTGGACACCCGAGGCCCATATCTGTATGGTGTGCCGGTCGGCAGAGAGTCTGAAATTCCAGTCTGAAAACAGACTTGGGGTTATTTGTGTTTTAGGCTTTCCCCTTGGCTGCCAGGTAGGTGCACCCACACATTTGAGGTACCGTTTTCATCGGGACACCTGTGGGAATGCGGTCAGGTAGGCCATCTGTTGTTGGGGGCGTGTTTCAATGGGTGAGCCAAGTGAAATGTGTGGAAAATGCGTTTATTTCCCCAAATTTCGGATTTTGCAGCGTTGTCTGGGTAATACATTCTGGGGCGATTTGCAGAATTTATACCTCTGCGGATTCCCATGGGTGTCCTCTTTTCAGAAATGCATGGAGTTCCCGGTTTTCCTTGGTGGCTTGGACACCCGAGGCCCATATCTGTATGGTGTGTCGGTCGGCAGAGAGTCTGAAATTCCGGTCTGAAAACAGACTTGGGGTTACTTGTGTTTTAGTCTTTCCCCTTGGTGCCCAGGTAGGTGCACCCAAACATGTGAGGTACCATTTTCATCGGGACACCTGTGGGAAGGCGGGACAGTAGGCCATGTGTTGTTGGGGGCGTGTTTCGATGGGTGAGCCGAGCGAAATGTGCCGAAAATGCATTTTTTTCCCATATTTCAGATTTTGCGGGGGTGTCTGGGTAATACATTCTGGGGCGATGTGCACAAATCATACTTCTGCGGATTCCCACGGGTGTCCTCTTTTTGGAAATGCATGGGGTTTCCTGTTTTCCTTGGTGGCTTGGACACCCGAGGCCCATATCTGTATGGTGTGCTGGACACCTGAGGCCCATATCTGTATGGTGCGCCGGTCGGCAGAGAGTCTGAAATTCCAGTCTGAAAACAGACTTGGGGTTACTTGTGTTTTAGTCTTTCCCCTTGGTGCCCAGGTAGGTGCACCCACACATGTGAGGTACCGTTTCCATCAGGACACCTGTGTGAATGCGGGACGGTAGGCCATGTGTTGTTGGGGGCGTGTTTCGATGAGTGAGCTGAGCGAAATGTGCGGAAAATGCATTTTTTCCCACATTTCGGACTTTGCGGGGGTGTCTGTGTAATAAATACTGGGGCGGTGTGCAGAAATCATACCTCTGTGGATTCCCACGGGTGTTCTCTTTTTGGAAATGCATGGGGTTTCCTGTTTTCCTTGGTGGCTTGGACACCCGAGGCCCATATCTGTATGGTGTGCCGGTCGGCAGAGAGTCTGAAATTCCAGTCTGAAAACAGACTTGGGGTTATTTGTGTTTTAGGCTTTCCCCTTGGCGGCCAGGTAGGTGCACCCACACATTTGTGGTACCGTTTTCATCGGGACACCTGTGGGAATGCGGTCCAGTAGGCCATCTGTTGTTGGGGGCGTGTTTCAATGGGTGAGCCAAGTGAAATGTGTGGAAAATGCGTTTATTTCCCCAAATTTCGGATTTTGCAGCGGTGTCTGGGTAATACATTCTGGGGCGATTTGCAGAATTTATACCTCTGCGGATTCCCATGGGTGTCCTCTTTTCAGAAATGCATGGAGTTCCCTGTTTTCCTTGGTGGCTTGGACACCCGAGGCCCATATCTGTATGGTGTGTCGGTCGGCAGAGAGTCTGAAATTCCGGTCTGAAAACAGACTTGGGGTTACTTGTGTTTTAGTCTTTCCCCTTGGTGCCCAGGTAGGTGCACCCACACATGTGAGGTACCGTTTCCATCGGGACACCTGTGTGAATGCGGGACGGTAGGCCATGTGTTGTTGGGGGCGTGTTTCGATGAGTGAGCTGAGCGAAATGTGCGGAAAATGCATTTTTTCCCACATTTCGGACTTTGCGGGGGTGTCTGTGTAATAAATTCTGGGGCGATGTGCAGAAATCATACCTCTGTGGATTCCCACGGGTGTTCTCTTTTTGGAAATGCATGGGGTTTCCTGTTTTCCTTGGTGGCTTGGACACCCGAGGCCCATATCTGTATGGTGTGCCGGTCGGCAGAGAGTCTGAAATTCCAGTCTGAAAACAGACTTGGGGTTATTTGTGTTTTAGGCTTTCCCCTTGGCGGCCAGGTAGGTGCACCCACACATTTGAGGTACCGTTTTCATCGGGACACCTGTGGGAATGCGGTCCGGTAGGCCATCTGTTGTTGGGGGCGTGTTTCAATGGGTGAGCCAAGTGAAATGTGTGGAAAATGCGTTTATTTCCCCAAATTTCGGATTTTGCAGGGGTGTCTGGGTAATACATTCTGGGGCGATTTGCAGAATTTATACCTCTGCGGATTCCCATGGGTGTCCTCTTTTCAGAAATGCATGGAGTTCCCTGTTTTCCTTGGTGGCTTGGACACCCGAGGCCCATATCTGTATGGTGTGTCGGTCGGCAGAGAGTCTGAAATTCCGGTCTGAAAACAGACTTGGGGTTACTTGTGTTTTAGTCTTTCCCCTTGGTGCCCAGGTAGGTGCACCCAAACATGTGAGGTACCATTTTCATCGGGACACCTGTGGGAAGGCGGGACAGTAGGCCATGTGTTGTTGGGGGCGTGTTTCGATGGGTGAGCCGAGCGAAATGTGCCGAAAATGCATTTTTTTCCCACATTTCAGATTTTGCGGGGGTGTCTGTGTAATACATTCTGGGGCGATGTGCACAAATCATACTTCTGCGGATTCCCAGGGGTGTTCTCTTTTTGGAAATGCATGGGGTTTCCTGTTTTCCTTGGTGGCTTGGACACCCGAGGCCCATATCTGTATGGTGTGCTGGACACCTGAGGCCCATATCTGTATGGTGTGCCGGTCGGCAGAGAGTCTGAAATTCCAGTCTGAAAACAGACTTGGGGTTACTTGTGTTTTAGTCTTTCCCCTTGGTGCCCAGGTAGGTGCACCCACACATGTGAGGTACCGTTTCCATCGGGACACCTGTGTGAATGCGGGACGGTAGGCCATGTATTGTTGGGGGCGTGTTTCGATGAGTGAGCTGAGCGAAATGTGCGGAAAATGCATTTTTTCCCACATTTCGGACTTTGCGGGGGTGTCTGTGTAATAAATACTGGGGCGGTGTGCAGAAATCATACCTCTGTGGATTCCCACGGGTGTTCTCTTTTTGGAAATGCATGGGGTTTCCTGTTTTCCTTGGTGGCTTGGACACCCGAGGCCCATATCTGTATGGTGTGCCGGTCGGCAGAGAGTCTGAAATTCCAGTCTGAAAACAGACTTGGGGTTATTTGTGTTTTAGGCTTTCCCCTTGGCGGCCAGGTAGGTGCACCCACACATTTGAGGTACCGTTTTCATCGGGACACCTGTGGGAATGCGGTCAGGTAGGCCATCTGTTGTTGGGGGTGTGTTTCAATGGGTGAGCCAAGTGAAATGTGTGGAAAATGCGTTTATTTCCCCAAATTTCGGATTTTGCAGGGGTGTCTGGGTAATACATTCTGGGGCGATTTGCAGAATTTATACCTCTGCGGATTCCCATGGGTGTCCTCTTTTCAGAAATGCATGGAGTTCCCTGTTTTCCTTGGTGGCTTGGACACCCGAGGCCCATATCTGTATGATGTGTCGGTCGGCAGAGAGTCTGAAATTCCGGTCTGAAAACAGACTTGGGATTACTTGTGTTTTAGTCTTTCCCCTTGGTGCCCAGGTAGGTGCACCCAAACAGGTGAGGTACCATTTTCATCGGGACACCTGTGGGAAGGTGGGACAGTAGGCCATGTGTTGTTGGGAGCGTGTTTCGATGGGTGAGCCAAGCGAAATGTGCCGAAAATGCATTTTTTTCCCACATTTCAGATTTTGCGGGGGTGTCTGGGTAATACATTCTGGGGCGATGTGCACAAATCATACTTCTGCGGATTCCCACGGGTGTTCTCTTTTTGGAAATGCATGGGGTTTCCTGTTTTCCTTGGTGGCTTGGACACCCGAGGCCCATAGCTGTATGGTGTGCTGGACACCTGAGGCCCATATCTGTATGGTGTTCCGGTCGGCAGAGAGTCTGAAATTCCAGTCTGAAAACAGACTTGGGGTTATTTGTGTTTTAGGCTTTCCCCTTGGCGGCCAGGTAGGTGCACCCACACATTTGAGGTACCGTTTTCATCGGGACACCTGTGGGAATGCGGTCCAGTAGGCCATCTGTTGTTGGGGGCGTGTTTCAATGGGTGAGCCAAGTGAAATGTGTGGAAAATGCGTTTATTTCCCCAAATTTCGGATTTTGCAGCGGTGTCTGGGTAATACATTCTGGGGCGATTTGCAGAATTTATACCTCTGCGGATTCCCATGGGTGTCCTCTTTTCAGAAATGCATGGAGTTCCCTGTTTTCCTTGGTGGCTTGGACACCCGAGGCCCATATCTGTATGGTGTGTCGGTCGGCAGAGAGTCTGAAATTCCGGTCTGAAAACAGACTTGGGGTTACTTGTGTTTTAGTCTTTCCCCTTGGTGCCCAGGTAGGTGCACCCACACATGTGAGGTACCGTTTCCATCGGGACACCTGTGTGAATGCGGGACGGTAGGCCATGTGTTGTTGGGGGCGTGTTTCGATGAGTGAGCTGAGCGAAATGTGCGGAAAATGCATTTTTTCCCACATTTCGGACTTTGCGGGGGTGTCTGTGTAATAAATTCTGGGGCGATGTGCAGAAATCATACCTCTGTGGTTCCCACGGGTGTTCTCTTTTTGGAAATGCATGGGGTTTCCTGTTTTCCTTGGTGGCTTGGACACCCGAGGCCCATATCTGTATGGTGTGCCGGTCGGCAGAGAGTCTGAAATTCCAGTCTGAAAACAGACTTGGGGTTATTTGTGTTTTAGGCTTTCCCCTTGGCGGCCAGGTAGGTGCACCCACACATTTGAGGTACCGTTTTCATCGGGACACCTGTGGGAATGTGGTCCGGTAGGCCATCTGTTGTTGGGGGCGTGTTTCAATGGGTGAGCCAAGTGAAATGTGTGGAAAATGCGTTTATTTCCCCAAATTTCGGATTTTGCAGGGGTGTCTGGGTAATACATTCTGGGGCGATTTGCAGAATTTATACCTCTGCGGATTCCCATGGGTGTCCTCTTTTCAGAAATGCATGGAGTTCCCTGTTTTCCTTGGTGGCTTGGACACCCGAGGCCCATATCTGTATGGTGTGTCGGTCGGCAGAGAGTCTGAAATTCCGGTCTGAAAACAGACTTGGGGTTACTTGTGTTTTAGTCTTTCCCCTTGGTGCCCAGGTAGGTGCACCCAAACATGTGAGGTACCATTTTCATCGGGACACCTGTGGGAAGGCGGGACAGTAGGCCATGTGTTGTTGGGGGCGTGTTTCGATGGGTGAGCCGAGCAAAATGTGCCGAAAATGCATTTTATTCCCACATTTCAGATTTTGCGGTGGTGTCTGGGTAATACATTCTGGGGCGATGTGCACAAATCATACTTCTGCGGATTCCCACGGGTGTTCTCTTTTTGGAAATGCATGGGGTTTCCTGTTTTCCTTGGTGGCTTGGACACCCGAGGCCCATATCTGTATGGTGTGCTGGACACCTGAGGCCCATATCTGTATGGTGTGCCGGTCGGCAGAGAGTCTGAAATTCCAGTCTGAAAACAGACTTGGGGTTACTTGTGTTTTAGTCTTTCCCCTTGGTGCCCAGGTAGGTGCACCCACACATGTGAGGTACCGTTTCCATCGGGACACCTGTGTGAATGCGGGACGGTAGGCCATGTGTTGTTGGGGGCGTGTTTCGATGAGTGAGCTGAGCGAAATGTGCGGAAAATGCATTTTTTCCCACATTTCGGACTTTGCGGGGGTGTCTGTGTAATAAATACTGGGGCGGTGTGCAGAAATCATACCTCTGTGGATTCCCACGGGTGTTCTCTTTTTGGAAATGCATGGGGTTTCCTGTTTTCCTTGGTGGCTTGGACACCCGAGGCCCATATCTGTATGGTGTGCCGGTCGGCAGAGAGTCTGAAATTCCAGTCTGAAAACAGACTTGGGGTTATTTGTGTTTTAGGCTTTCCCCTTGGCGGCCAGGTAGGTGCACCCACACATTTGAGGTACCGTTTTCATCGGGACACCTGTGGGAATGCGGTCCGGTAGGCCATCTGTTGTTGGGGGTGTGTTTCAATGGGTGAGCCAAGTGAAATGTGTGGAAAATGCGTTTATTTCCCCAAATTTCGGATTTTGCAGGGGTGTCTGGGTAATACATTCTGGGGCGATTTGCAGAATTTATACCTCTGCGGATTCCCATGGGTGTCCTCTTTTCAGAAATGCATGGAGTTCCCTGTTTTCCTTGGTGGCTTGGACACCCGAGGCCCATATCTGTATGGTGTGTCGGTCGGCAGAGAGTCTGAAATTCCGGTCTGAAAACAGACTTGGGATTACTTGTGTTTTAGTCTTTCCCCTTGGTGCCCAGGTAGGTGCACCCACACATGTGAGGTAACGTTTTCATCAGGACACCTGTGGGAACGAGGGATGGTAGGCCATGTGTTGTTGGGAGCGTGTTTCGATGGGTGAGCTGAGCGAAATATGCGGAAACTGTTTATTTTCCCACATTTCAGACTTTGCAGGGGTGTCTGGGTAATAAATTCTGGGGCGATTTGGGCAAATCATACCTCTTCGGATTCCCACGGGTGTCTTCTTTTAGGAAATGCATGGGGGTCCCTGTTTTTCTTGGTGGCTGCAACACCACAGGCCCAAATCTGTTTTTTGGCTCCCCAAACCCTTTGGGGGGATTAAAGTGGTTTAGCCTTATTCCTTCGCGTCCAGGTAGGTACACCCACACATGTGAGGTACCGTTTTCATCGGGACACCTGTGGGAACGCGGGACGGTAGGCCATGTGTTGTTGGGGGTGTCTTTCGATGGGTGAGCCGAGTGAAATGTGTGGAAAATGCATTTTTACCCCACATTTCAGATTTTGCGGGATGTCTGGGTAATAAATTCTGGGGCAATTTGAGCAAATCATACCTCTGCGTATTCCCACGGGTGTCCTCTTTTCGGAAATGCATGGGGTTCCCTGTTTTCCTTGGTGGCTTGGACACCCGAGGCCCATATCTGTATGTTGTGCCAGTCGGCAGAGTGTCTGAAATTCCGGTCTGAAAACAGGCTTGGGGTTACTTGTGTTTTAGGCTTTTCCCTTGGCGGCCAGGTAGGTGCACCCACACATGTGAGGTACCGTTTTCATTGGGACACCTTTGGGAACACGGGACAGTAGGCCATGTGTTGTTGGGGCGTGTTTCGATGGGTGAGCCGAGCAAAATGTGCGGAAAATGTGTTTATTTTCCCACATTTCAGACTTTGCAGGGGTGTCTGGGTAATAAATTCTGGGGCGATTTGCGCAAATCATACCTCTTCGGATTCCCACGGGTGTCTTCTTTTAGGAAATGCATGGGGGTCCCTGTTTTTCTTGGTGGCTGCAACACCGCAGGCCCAAATCTGTTTTTTGGCTCCCCAAACCCTTTGGGGGGATTAAAGTGGTTTAGCCTTATTCCTTCGCGTCCAGGTAGGTACACCCACACATGTGAGGTACCGTTTTCATCGGGACACCTGTAGGAATGCGGGACGGTAGGCCAGGTGTTGTTGGGGGCGTGTTTCGATGGGTGAGTGAGCGAAATGTGCGGAAAATGCGTTTATTTTCCCACATTTCGGAATTTGCAGGGGTGCCTGGGTAATAAATTCTGGGGGGGTTTTGCGCAAATCATACCTCTGCGGATTCCCACTGGTGTCCTCTTATCAGAAATGCATGGGGTTCCCTGTTTTCCGTGGTGGCATGGACACCCGAGGCCCATATCTGTATGTTGTACGGGTCTGCAGAGCGTCTGAAATTCCGGTCTGAAGACAGACTTGAGGTTACTTGTGTTTTAGGCTTTCCCCTTTGCGGCCAGGTAGGTGCATCCACACATGTGATGTACCATTTTCATTGGAGCCCCTGTGGGAACGCGGGACAGTAGGCCATGTGTTGTTGGGGGTGTGTTTCGATGGGTGAGCCGAGCGAAATGTGCGGAAAATGCGTTTTTTACCCCACATTTCGGAATTTGCAGGGGTGTCTGGGTAATACATTCTGGGGCGATTTGGGCAAATCATACCTCTGCGGATTCCCACGGGTATCTTCTTTTCGGAAATGCATGGGGGTCCCTGTTTCTCTTTGTGGCTGCAACACCCCAGGCCTAAATCTGTAGGTTGGCTCCCCACCAAACCCTTTGTGGGGGATAGCAGTGGTTTAGCCTTATTCCTTCGTGCCCAGGTAGGTGCAACCACACATGTGAGGTACCGTTTTCATCAGGACACCTGTGGGAACGAGGGACGGTAGGCCATGTGTTGTTGGGAGCGTGTTTCTATGGGTGAGCTGAGCGAAATGTGCAGAAACCGTGTTTATTTTCCCACATTTCAGACTTTGCAGGGGTGTCTGGGTAATAAATTCTGGGGCGATTTGGGCAAATCATACCTCTGCGGATTCCCACGGGTGTCTTCTTTTTGGAAATGCATGGTGGTCCCTGTTTCTCTTTGTGGCTGCAACACCCCAGGCCTAAATCTGTAGGTTGGCTCCCCAAACCCTTTGCGGGGGATAGCAGTGGTTTAGCCTTATTCCTTCGCGCCCAGGTAGGTGCACCCACACATGTGAGGTAACGTTTTCATCAGGACACCTGTGGGAACGAGGGATGGTAGGCCATGTGTTGTTGGGAGCGTGTTTCGATGGGTGAGCTGAGCGAAATATGCGGAAACTGTTTATTTTCCCACATTTCACACTTTGCAGGGGTGTCTGGGTAATACATTCTGGGACGATTTGGGCAAATCATACCTCTGTGGATTCCTACGGGTGTCCTCTTTTCGGAAATGCATGGGGTTACCTGTTTTCTTTGTGGCCTGGACACCCGAGACCCATATCTGTATGTTGTGCCGGTCGGCAGAGTGTCTGAAATTCCGGTCTGAATACAGACATGGGGATACTTGTGGTTTAGGCTTTCCCCTTTGTGGCCAGGTAGTTGCACCCACACATGTGAGGTACCGTTTTCATCGGGATACCTGTGGAAACGCGGGATGGTAGGCCATGTGTTGTTGGGGGTGTGTTTCGATGGGTGAGCCGAGTGAAATGTGTGGAAAATGCATTTTTTCGCCACATTTCAGATTTTGCGGGATGACTGGGTAATAAATTCTGGGGTAATTTGAGTATATCATACCTCTGCGTATTCCCACGGGTGTCCTCTTTTCGGAAATGCATGGGGTTCCCTGTTTTCCTTGGTGGCTTGGACACCCGAGGCCCATATCTGTATCTTGTGCCGGTCGGCAGAGTGTCTGAAATTCCGGTCTGAAAACAGACTTGGGGTTACTTGTGTTTTAGGCTTTTCCCTTAGGCGGCCAGGTAGGTGCACCTACACATGTGAGGTACCCTTTTCATTGGGAAACCTTTGGGAACGCGGGACGGTAGGCCATGTGTTGTTGGGGCGTGTTTTGATGGGTGAGCCGAGCAAAATGTGCGGAAAATGTGTTTATTTTCCCACATTTCAGACTTTGCAGGGGTGTCTGGGTAATACATTCTGGGACGATTTGGGCAAATCATACCTCTGCGGATTCCCACGGGTATCTTCTTTTCGGAAATGCATGGGGGTCCCTGTTTCTCTTTGTGGCTGCAACACCCCAGGCCTAAATCTGTAGGTTGGCTCCCCACCAAACCCTTTGTGGGGGATAGCAGTGGTTTAGCCTTATTCCTTCGTGCCCAGGTAGGTGCAACCACACATGTGAGGTACCGTTTTCATCAGGACACCTGTGGGAACGAGGGACGGTAGGCCATGTGTTGTTGGGAGCGTGTTTCTATGGGTGAGCTGAGCGAAATGTGCAGAAACTGTGTTTATTTTCCCACATTTCACACTTTGCAGGGGTGTCTGGGTAATACATTCTGGGACGATTTGGGCAAATCATACCTCTGTGGATTCCTACGGGTGTCCTCTTTTCGGAAATGCATGGGGTTACCTGTTTTCTTTGTGGCCTGGACACCCGAGACCCATATCTGTATGTTGTGCCGGTCGGCAGAGTGTCTGAAATTCCGGTCTGAATACAGACATGGGGATACTTGTGGTTTAGGCTTTCCCCTTTGTGGCCAGGTAGTTGCACCCACACATGTGAGGTACCGTTTTCATCGGGATACCTGTGGAAACGCGGGATGGTAGGCCATGTGTTGTTGGGGGTGTGTTTCGATGGGTGAGCCGAGTGAAATGTGTGGAAAATGCATTTTTTCGCCACATTTCAGATTTTGCGGGATGACTGGGTAATAAATTCTGGGGTAATTTGAGTATATCATACCTCTGCGTATTCCCACGGGTGTCCTCTTTTCGGAAATGCATGGGGTTCCCTGTTTTCCTTGGTGGCTTGGACACCCGAGGCCCATATCTGTATCTTGTGCCGGTCGGCAGAGTGTCTGAAATTCCGGTCTGAAAACAGACTTGGGGTTACTTGTGTTTTAGGCTTTTCCCTTAGGCGGCCAGGTAGGTGCACCTACACATGTGAGGTACCCTTTTCATTGGGAAACCTTCGGGAACGCGGGACGGTAGGCCATGTGTTGTTGGGGCGTGTTTTGATGGGTGAGCCGAGCAAAATGTGCGGAAAATGTGTTTATTTTCCCACATTTCAGACTTTGCAGGGGTGTCTGGGTAATACATTCTGGGACGATTTGGGCAAATCATACCTCTGCGGATTCCCACGGGTATCTTCTTTTCGGAAATGCATGGGGGTCCCTGTTTCTCTTTGTGGCTGCAATACCCCAGGCCTAAATCTGTAGGTTGGCTCCCCACCAAACCCTTTGTGGGGGATAGCAGTGGTTTAGCCTTATTCCTTCGTGCCCAGGTAGGTGCAACCACACATGTGAGGTACCGTTTTCATCAGGACACCTGTGGGAACGAGGGACGGTAGGCCATGTGTTGTTGGGAGCGTGTTTCTATGGGTGAGCTGAGCGAAATGTGCAGAAACTGTGTTTATTTTCCCACATTTCAGACTTTGCAGGGGTGTCTGGGTAATAAATTCTGGGGCGATTTGGGCAAATCATACCTCTGTGGATTCCCACGGGTGTCCTCTTTTCGGAAATGCATGGGGTTAGCTGTTTTCTTTGTGGCCTGGACACACGAGACCCATATCTGTATGTTGTGCCGGTCGGCAGAGTGTCTGAAATTCCGGTCTGAATACAGACTTGGGGGTACTTGTGTTTCAGGCTTTCCCCTTGGTGGCCAGGTAGGTGCACCCACACATGTGAGGCACCGTTTTCATCGGGACACCTGTGGGAATGCGGGACTGTAGGCCAGGTGTTGTTGGGGGCGTGTTTCGATGGGTGAGCCAAGCGAAATGTGTGGAAAATGCGTTTTTTTCGCAACATTTCAGAATTTGCGGGGGTGTCTGGGTAATACATTCTGGGGCGATTTGCCCAAATCATACCTCTGCGGATTCCCACGGGTGTCCTCTTTTCAGAAATGCATGGGGTTCCCTGTTTTCCTTGGTGGCTTAGACACCCAAGGCCCATATCTGTATGGTGTGCCGGTCGGCAGAGCGTCTGAAATTCCGGTCTGAAAACAGACTTGGTGTTACTTGTGTTTTAGGCTTTCCCCTTTGCGCCAGGTAGGTGCACCCACACATGTGAGGTACCGTTTCCATCTGGACACCTGTGTGAATGCGGGACGGTAGGCCATGTGTTGTTGGGGGCGTGTTTCGATGAGTGAGCTGAGCGAAATGTGCGGAAAATGCATTTTTTCCCACATTTCGGACTTTGCGGGGGTGTCTGTGTAATAAATTCTGGGGCGATGTGCAGAAATCATACCTCTGTGGATTCCCACGGGTGTTCTCTTTTTGGAAATGCATGGGGTTTCCTGTTTTCCTTGGTGGCTTGGACACCCGAGGCCCATATCTGTATGGTGTGTCGGTCGGCAGAGAGTCTGAAATTCCGGTCTGAAAACAGACTTGGGGTTACTTGTGTTTTAGTCTTTCCCCTTGGTGCCCAGGTAGGTGCACCCACACATGTGAGGTACCGTTTCCATCGGGACACCTGTGTGAATGCGGGACGGTAGGCCATGTGTTGTTGGGGGCGTGTTTCGATGAGTGAGCTGAGCGAAATGTGCGGAAAATGCATTTTTTCCCACATTTCGGACTTTGCGGGGGTGTCTGTGTAATAAATTCTGGGGCGATGTGCAGAAATCATACCTCTGTGGATTCCCACGGGTGTTCTCTTTTTGGAAATGCATGGGGTTTCCTGTTTTCCTTGGTGGCTTGGACACCCGAGGCCCATATCTGTATGGTGTGCCGGTCGGCAGAGAGTCTGAAATTCCAGTCTGAAAACAGACTTGGGGTTATTTGTGTTTTAGGCTTTCCCCTTGGCGGCCAGGTAGGTGCACCCACACATTTGAGGTACCGTTTTCATCGGGACACCTGTGGGAATGCGGTCCGGTAGGCCATCTGTTGTTGGGGGCGTGTTTCAATGGGTGAGCCAAGTGAAATGTGTGGAAAATGCGTTTATTTCCCCAAATTTCGGATTTTGCAGGGGTGTCTGGGTAATACATTCTGGGGCGATTTGCAGAATTTATACCTCTGCGGATTCCCATGGGTGTCCTCTTTTCAGAAATGCATGGAGTTCCCTGTTTTCCTTGGTGGCTTGGACACCCGAGGCCCATATCTGTATGGTGTGTCGGTCGGCAGAGAGTCTGAAATTCCGGTCTGAAAACAGACTTGGGGTTACTTGTGTTTTAGTCTTTCCCCTTGGTGCCCAGGTAGGTGCACCCAAACATGTGAGGTACCATTTTCATCGGGACACCTGTGGGAAGGCGGGACAGTAGGCCATGTGTTGTTGGGGGCGTGTTTCGATGGGTGAGCCGAGCGAAATGTGCCGAAAATGCATTTTTTTCCCACATTTCAGATTTTGCGGGGGTGTCTGTGTAATACATTCTGGGGCGATGTGCACAAATCATACTTCTGCGGATTCCCACGGGTGTTCTCTTTTTGGAAATGCATGGGGTTTCCTGTTTTCCTTGGTGGCTTGGACACCCGAGGCCCATATCTGTATGGTGTGCTGGACACCTGAGGCCCATATCTGTATGGTGTGCCGGTCGGCAGAGAGTCTGAAATTCCAGTCTGAAAACAGACTTGGGGTTACTTGTGTTTTAGTCTTTCCCCTTGGTGCCCAGGTAGGTGCACCCACACATGTGAGGTACCGTTTCCATCGGGACACCTGTGTGAATGCGGGACGGTAGGCCATGTATTGTTGGGGGCGTGTTTCGATGAGTGAGCTGAGCGAAATGTGCGGAAAATGCATTTTTTCCCACATTTCGGACTTTGCGGGGGTGTCTGTGTAATAAATACTGGGGCGGTGTGCAGAAATCATACCTCTGTGGATTCCCACGGGTGTTCTCTTTTTGGAAATGCATGGGGTTTCCTGTTTTCCTTGGTGGCTTGGACACCCGAGGCCCATATCTGTATGGTGTGCCGGTCGGCAGAGAGTCTGAAATTCCAGTCTGAAAACAGACTTGGGGTTATTTGTGTTTTAGGCTTTCCCCTTGGCGGCCAGGTAGGTGCACCCACACATTTGAGGTACCGTTTTCATCGGGACACCTGTGGGAATGCGGTCAGGTAGGCCATCTGTTGTTGGGGGTGTGTTTCAATGGGTGAGCCAAGTGAAATGTGTGGAAAATGCGTTTATTTCCCCAAATTTCGGATTTTGCAGGGGTGTCTGGGTAATACATTCTGGGGCGATTTGCAGAATTTATACCTCTGCGGATTCCCATGGGTGTCCTCTTTTCAGAAATGCATGGAGTTCCCTGTTTTCCTTGGTGGCTTGGACACCCGAGGCCCATATCTGTATGATGTGTCGGTCGGCAGAGAGTCTGAAATTCCGGTCTGAAAACAGACTTGGGATTACTTGTGTTTTAGTCTTTCCCCTTGGTGCCCAGGTAGGTGCACCCAAACAGGTGAGGTACCATTTTCATCGGGACACCTGTGGGAAGGTGGGACAGTAGGCCATGTGTTGTTGGGAGCGTGTTTCGATGGGTGAGCCGAGCGAAATGTGCCGAAAATGCATTTTTTTCCCACATTTCAGATTTTGCGGGGGTGTCTGGGTAATACATTCTGGGGCGATGTGCACAAATCATACTTCTGCGGATTCCCACGGGTGTTCTCTTTTTGGAAATGCATGGGGTTTCCTGTTTTCCTTGGTGGCTTGGACACCCGAGGCCCATAGCTGTATGGTGTGCTGGACACCTGAGGCCCATATCTGTATGGTGTGCCGGTCGGCAGAGAGTCTGAAATTCCAGTCTGAAAACAGACTTGGGGTTATTTGTGTTTTAGGCTTTCCCCTTGGCGGCCAGGTAGGTGCACCCACACATTTGAGGTACCGTTTTCATCGGGACACCTGTGGGAATGCGGTCCAGTAGGCCATCTGTTGTTGGGGGCGTGTTTCAATGGGTGAGCCAAGTGAAATGTGTGGAAAATGCGTTTATTTCCCCAAATTTCGGATTTTGCAGCGGTGTCTGGGTAATACATTCTGGGGCGATTTGCAGAATTTATACCTCTGCGGATTCCCATGGGTGTCCTCTTTTCAGAAATGCATGGAGTTCCCTGTTTTCCTTGGTGGCTTGGACACCCGAGGCCCATATCTGTATGGTGTGTCGGTCGGCAGAGAGTCTGAAATTCCGGTCTGAAAACAGACTTGGGGTTACTTGTGTTTTAGTCTTTCCCCTTGGTGCCCAGGTAGGTGCACCCACACATGTGAGGTACCGTTTCCATCGGGACACCTGTGTGAATGCGGGACGGTAGGCCATGTGTTGTTGGGGGCGTGTTTCGATGAGTGAGCTGAGCGAAATGTGCGGAAAATGCATTTTTTCCCACATTTCGGACTTTGCGGGGGTGTCTGTGTAATAAATTCTGGGGCGATGTGCAGAAATCATACCTCTGTGGATTCCCACGGGTGTTCTCTTTTTGGAAATGCATGGGGTTTCCTGTTTTCCTTGGTGGCTTGGACACCCGAGGCCCATATCTGTATGGTGTGCCGGTCGGCAGAGAGTCTGAAATTCCAGTCTGAAAACAGACTTGGGGTTATTTGTGTTTTAGGCTTTCCCCTTGGCGGCCAGGTAGGTGCACCCACACATTTGAGGTACCGTTTTCATCGGGACACCTGTGGGAATGTGGTCCGGTAGGCCATCTGTTGTTGGGGGCGTGTTTCAATGGGTGAGCCAAGTGAAATGTGTGGAAAATGCGTTTATTTCCCCAAATTTCGGATTTTGCAGGGGTGTCTGGGTAATACATTCTGGGGCGATTTGCAGAATTTATACCTCTGCGGATTCCCATGGGTGTCCTCTTTTCAGAAATGCATGGAGTTCCCTGTTTTCCTTGGTGGCTTGGACACCCGAGGCCCATATCTGTATGGTGTGTCGGTCGGCAGAGAGTCTGAAATTCCGGTCTGAAAACAGACTTGGGGTTACTTGTGTTTTAGTCTTTCCCCTTGGTGCCCAGGTAGGTGCACCCAAACATGTGAGGTACCATTTTCATCGGGACACCTGTGGGAAGGCGGGACAGTAGGCCATGTGTTGTTGGGGGCGTGTTTCGATGGGTGAGCCGAGCAAAATGTGCCGAAAATGCATTTTATTCCCACATTTCAGATTTTGCGGTGGTGTCTGGGTAATACATTCTGGGGCGATGTGCACAAATCATACTTCTGCGGATTCCCACGGGTGTTCTCTTTTTGGAAATGCATGGGGTTTCCTGTTTTCCTTGGTGGCTTGGACACCCGAGGCCCATATCTGTATGGTGTGCTGGACACCTGAGGCCCATATCTGTATGGTGTGCCGGTCGGCAGAGAGTCTGAAATTCCAGTCTGAAAACAGACTTGGGGTTACTTGTGTTTTAGTCTTTCCCCTTGGTGCCCAGGTAGGTGCACCCACACATGTGAGGTACCGTTTCCATCGGGACACCTGTGTGAATGCGGGACGGTAGGCCATGTGTTGTTGGGGGCGTGTTTCGATGAGTGAGCTGAGCGAAATGTGCGGAAAATGCATTTTTTCCCACATTTCGGACTTTGCGGGGGTGTCTGTGTAATAAATACTGGGGCGGTGTGCAGAAATCATACCTCTGTGGATTCCCACGGGTGTTCTCTTTTTGGAAATGCATGGGGTTTCCTGTTTTCCTTGGTGGCTTGGACACCCGAGGCCCATATCTGTATGGTGTGCCGGTCGGCAGAGAGTCTGAAATTCCAGTCTGAAAACAGACTTGGGGTTATTTGTGTTTTAGGCTTTCCCCTTGGCGGCCAGGTAGGTGCACCCACACATTTGAGGTACCGTTTTCATCGGGACACCTGTGGGAATGCGGTCCGGTAGGCCATCTGTTGTTGGGGGTGTGTTTCAATGGGTGAGCCAAGTGAAATGTGTGGAAAATGCGTTTATTTCCCCAAATTTCGGATTTTGCAGGGGTGTCTGGGTAATACATTCTGGGGCGATTTGCAGAATTTATACCTCTGCGGATTCCCATGGGTGTCCTCTTTTCAGAAATGCATGGAGTTCCCTGTTTTCCTTGGTGGCTTGGACACCCGAGGCCCATATCTGTATGGTGTGTCGGTCGGCAGAGAGTCTGAAATTCCGGTCTGAAAACAGACTTGGGATTACTTGTGTTTTAGTCTTTCCCCTTGGTGCCCAGGTAGGTGCACCCACACATGTGAGGTAACGTTTTCATCAGGACACCTGTGGGAACGAGGGATGGTAGGCCATGTGTTGTTGGGAGCGTGTTTCGATGGGTGAGCTGAGCGAAATATGCGGAAACTGTTTATTTTCCCACATTTCAGACTTTGCAGGGGTGTCTGGGTAATAAATTCTGGGGCGATTTGGGCAAATCATACCTCTTCGGATTCCCACGGGTGTCTTCTTTTAGGAAATGCATGGGGGTCCCTGTTTTTCTTGGTGGCTGCAACACCACAGGCCCAAATCTGTTTTTTGGCTCCCCAAACCCTTTGGGGGGATTAAAGTGGTTTAGCCTTATTCCTTCGCGTCCAGGTAGGTACACCCACACATGTGAGGTACCGTTTTCATCGGGACACCTGTGGGAACGCGGGACGGTAGGCCATGTGTTGTTGGGGGTGTCTTTCGATGGGTGAGCCGAGTGAAATGTGTGGAAAATGCATTTTTACCCCACATTTCAGATTTTGCGGGATGTCTGGGTAATAAATTCTGGGGCAATTTGAGCAAATCATACCTCTGCGTATTCCCACGGGTGTCCTCTTTTCGGAAATGCATGGGGTTCCCTGTTTTCCTTGGTGGCTTGGACACCCGAGGCCCATATCTGTATGTTGTGCCAGTCGGCAGAGTGTCTGAAATTCCGGTCTGAAAACAGGCTTGGGGTTACTTGTGTTTTAGGCTTTTCCCTTGGCGGCCAGGTAGGTGCACCCACACATGTGAGGTACCGTTTTCATTGGGACACCTTTGGGAACACGGGACAGTAGGCCATGTGTTGTTGGGGCGTGTTTCGATGGGTGAGCCGAGCAAAATGTGCGGAAAATGTGTTTATTTTCCCACATTTCAGACTTTGCAGGGGTGTCTGGGTAATAAATTCTGGGGCGATTTGCGCAAATCATACCTCTTCGGATTCCCACGGGTGTCTTCTTTTAGGAAATGCATGGGGGTCCCTGTTTTTCTTGGTGGCTGCAACACCGCAGGCCCAAATCTGTTTTTTGGCTCCCCAAACCCTTTGGGGGGATTAAAGTGGTTTAGCCTTATTCCTTCGCGTCCAGGTAGGTACACCCACACATGTGAGGTACCGTTTTCATCGGGACACCTGTAGGAATGCGGGACGGTAGGCCAGGTGTTGTTGGGGGCGTGTTTCGATGGGTGAGTGAGCGAAATGTGCGGAAAATGCGTTTATTTTCCCACATTTCGGAATTTGCAGGGGTGCCTGGGTAATAAATTCTGGGGGGGTTTTGCGCAAATCATACCTCTGCGGATTCCCACTGGTGTCCTCTTATCAGAAATGCATGGGGTTCCCTGTTTTCCGTGGTGGCATGGACACCCGAGGCCCATATCTGTATGTTGTACGGGTCTGCAGAGCGTCTGAAATTCCGGTCTGAAGACAGACTTGAGGTTACTTGTGTTTTAGGCTTTCCCCTTTGCGGCCAGGTAGGTGCATCCACACATGTGATGTACCATTTTCATTGGAGCCCCTGTGGGAACGCGGGACAGTAGGCCATGTGTTGTTGGGGGTGTGTTTCGATGGGTGAGCCGAGCGAAATGTGCGGAAAATGCGTTTTTTACCCCACATTTCGGAATTTGCAGGGGTGTCTGGGTAATACATTCTGGGGCGATTTGGGCAAATCATACCTCTGCGGATTCCCACGGGTATCTTCTTTTCGGAAATGCATGGGGGTCCCTGTTTCTCTTTGTGGCTGCAACACCCCAGGCCTAAATCTGTAGGTTGGCTCCCCACCAAACCCTTTGTGGGGGATAGCAGTGGTTTAGCCTTATTCCTTCGTGCCCAGGTAGGTGCAACCACACATGTGAGGTACCGTTTTCATCAGGACACCTGTGGGAACGAGGGACGGTAGGCCATGTGTTGTTGGGAGCGTGTTTCTATGGGTGAGCTGAGCGAAATGTGCAGAAACCGTGTTTATTTTCCCACATTTCAGACTTTGCAGGGGTGTCTGGGTAATAAATTCTGGGGCGATTTGGGCAAATCATACCTCTGCGGATTCCCACGGGTGTCTTCTTTTTGGAAATGCATGGTGGTCCCTGTTTCTCTTTGTGGCTGCAACACCCCAGGCCTAAATCTGTAGGTTGGCTCCCCAAACCCTTTGCGGGGGATAGCAGTGGTTTAGCCTTATTCCTTCGCGCCCAGGTAGGTGCACCCACACATGTGAGGTAACGTTTTCATCAGGACACCTGTGGGAACGAGGGATGGAAGGCCATGTGTTGTTGGGAGCGTGTTTCGATGGGTGAGCTGAGCGAAATATGCGGAAACTGTTTATTTTCCCACATTTCACACTTTGCAGGGGTGTCTGGGTAATACATTCTGGGACGATTTGGGCAAATCATACCTCTGTGGATTCCTACGGGTGTCCTCTTTTCGGAAATGCATGGGGTTACCTGTTTTCTTTGTGGCCTGGACACCCGAGACCCATATCTGTATGTTGTGCCGGTCGGCAGAGTGTCTGAAATTCCGGTCTGAATACAGACATGGGGATACTTGTGGTTTAGGCTTTCCCCTTTGTGGCCAGGTAGTTGCACCCACACATGTGAGGTACCGTTTTCATCGGGATACCTGTGGAAACGCGGGATGGTAGGCCATGTGTTGTTGGGGGTGTGTTTCGATGGGTGAGCCGAGTGAAATGTGTGGAAAATGCATTTTTTCGCCACATTTCAGATTTTGCGGGATGACTGGGTAATAAATTCTGGGGTAATTTGAGTATATCATACCTCTGCGTATTCCCACGGGTGTCCTCTTTTCGGAAATGCATGGGGTTCCCTGTTTTCCTTGGTGGCTTGGACACCCGAGGCCCATATCTGTATCTTGTGCCGGTCGGCAGAGTGTCTGAAATTCCGGTCTGAAAACAGACTTGGGGTTACTTGTGTTTTAGGCTTTTCCCTTAGGCGGCCAGGTAGGTGCACCTACACATGTGAGGTACCCTTTTCATTGGGAAACCTTTGGGAACGCGGGACGGTAGGCCATGTGTTGTTGGGGCGTGTTTTGATGGGTGAGCCGAGCAAAATGTGCGGAAAATGTGTTTATTTTCCCACATTTCAGACTTTGCAGGGGTGTCTGGGTAATACATTCTGGGACGATTTGGGCAAATCATACCTCTGCGGATTCCCACGGGTATCTTCTTTTCGGAAATGCATGGGGGTCCCTGTTTCTCTTTGTGGCTGCAACACCCCAGGCCTAAATCTGTAGGTTGGCTCCCCACCAAACCCTTTGTGGGGGATAGCAGTGGTTTAGCCTTATTCCTTCGTGCCCAGGTAGGTGCAACCACACATGTGAGGTACCGTTTTCATCAGGACACCTGTGGGAACGAGGGACGGTAGGCCATGTGTTGTTGGGAGCGTGTTTCTATGGGTGAGCTGAGCGAAATGTGCAGAAACTGTGTTTATTTTCCCACATTTCACACTTTGCAGGGGTGTCTGGGTAATACATTCTGGGACGATTTGGGCAAATCATACCTCTGTGGATTCCTACGGGTGTCCTCTTTTCGGAAATGCATGGGGTTACCTGTTTTCTTTGTGGCCTGGACACCCGAGACCCATATCTGTATGTTGTGCCGGTCGGCAGAGTGTCTGAAATTCCGGTCTGAATACAGACATGGGGATACTTGTGGTTTAGGCTTTCCCCTTTGTGGCCAGGTAGTTGCACCCACACATGTGAGGTACCGTTTTCATCGGGATACCTGTGGAAACGCGGGATGGTAGGCCATGTGTTGTTGGGGGTGTGTTTCGATGGGTGAGCCGAGTGAAATGTGTGGAAAATGCATTTTTTCGCCACATTTCAGATTTTGCGGGATGACTGGGTAATAAATTCTGGGGTAATTTGAGTATATCATACCTCTGCGTTTTCCCACGGGTGTCCTCTTTTCGGAAATGCATGGGGTTCCCTGTTTTCCTTGGTGGCTTGGACACCCGAGGCCCATATCTGTATCTTGTGCCGGTCGGCAGAGTGTCTGAAATTCCGGTCTGAAAACAGACTTGGGGTTACTTGTGTTTTAGGCTTTTCCCTTAGGCGGCCAGGTAGGTGCACCTACACATGTGAGGTACCCTTTTCATTGGGAAACCTTTGGGAACGCGGGACGGTAGGCCATGTGTTGTTGGGGCGTGTTTTGATGGGTGAGCCGAGCAAAATGTGCGGAAAATGTGTTTATTTTCCCACATTTCAGACTTTGCAGGGGTGTCTGGGTAATACATTCTGGGACGATTTGGGCAAATCATACCTCTGCGGATTCCCACGGGTATCTTCTTTTCGGAAATGCATGGGGGTCCCTGTTTCTCTTTGTGGCTGCAACACCCCAGGCCTAAATCTGTAGGTTGGCTCCCCACCAAACCCTTTGTGGGGGATAGCAGTGGTTTAGCCTTATTCCTTCGTGCCCAGGTAGGTGCAACCACACATGTGAGGTACCGTTTTCATCAGGACACCTGTGGGAACGAGGGACGGTAGGCCATGTGTTGTTGGGAGCGTGTTTCTATGGGTGAGCTGAGCGAAATGTGCAGAAACTGTGTTTATTTTCCCACATTTCAGACTTTGCAGGGGTGTCTGGGTAATAAATTCTGGGGCGATTTGGGCAAATCATACCTCTGTGGATTCCCACGGGTGTCCTCTTTTCGGAAATGCATGGGGTTAGCTGTTTTCTTTGTGGCCTGGACACACGAGACCCATATCTGTATGTTGTGCCGGTCGGCAGAGTGTCTGAAATTCCGGTCTGAATACAGACTTGGGGGTACTTGTGTTTCAGGCTTTCCCCTTGGTGGCCAGGTAGGTGCACCCACACATGTGAGGCACCGTTTTCATCGGGACACCTGTGGGAATGCGGGACTGTAGGCCAGGTGTTGTTGGGGGCGTGTTTCGATGGGTGAGCCAAGCGAAATGTGTGGAAAATGCGTTTTTTTCGCAACATTTCAGAATTTGCGGGGGTGTCTGGGTAATACATTCTGGGGCGATTTGCCCAAATCATACCTCTGCGGATTCCCACGGGTGTCCTCTTTTCAGAAATGCATGGGGTTCCCTGTTTTCCTTGGTGGCTTAGACACCCAAGGCCCATATCTGTATGGTGTGCCGGTCGGCAGAGCGTCTGAAATTCCGGTCTGAAAACAGACTTGGTGTTACTTGTGTTTTAGGCTTTCCCCTTTGCGCCAGGTAGGTGCACCCACACATGTGAGGTACCGTTTCCATCTGGACACCTGTGTGAATGCGGGACGGTAGGCCATGTGTTGTTGGGGGCGTGTTTCGATGAGTGAGCTGAGCGAAATGTGCGGAAAATGCATTTTTTCCCACATTTCGGACTTTGCGGGGGTGTCTGTGTAATAAATTCTGGGGCGATGTGCAGAAATCATACCTCTGTGGATTCCCACGGGTGTTCTCTTTTTGGAAATGCATGGGGTTTCCTGTTTTCCTTGGTGGCTTGGACACCCGAGGCCCATATCTGTATGGTGTGCCGGTCGGCAGAGAGTCTGAAATTCCAGTCTGAAAACAGATTTGGGGTTATTTGTGTTTTAGGCTTTCCCCTTGGCGGCCAGGTAGGTGCACCCACACATTTGAGGTACCGTTTTCATCGGGACACCTGTGGGAATGCGGACCGGTAGGCCATCTGTTGTTGGGGGCGTGTTTCAATGGGTGAGCCAAGTGAAATGTGTGGAAAATGCGTTTATTTCCCCAAATTTCGGATTTTGCAGGGGTGTCTGGGTAATACATTCTGGGGCGATTTGCAGAATTTATAACTCTGCGGATTCCCATGGTTGTCCTCTTTTCAGAAATGCATGGAGTTCCCTGTTTTCCTTGGTGGCTTGGACACCCGAGGCCCATATCTGTATGGTGTGTCGGTCGGCAGAGAGTCTGAAATTCCGGTCTGAAAACAGACTTGGGGTTACTTGTGTTTTAGTCTTTCCCCTTGGTGCCCAGGTAGGTGCACCCACACATGTGAGGTACCGTTTCCATCGGGACACCTGTGTGAATGCGGGACGGTAGGCCATGTGTTGTTGGGGGCGTGTTTCGATGAGTGAGCTGAGCGAAATGTGCGGAAAATGCATTTTTTCCCACATTTTGGACATTGCGGGGGTGTCTGTGTAATAAATTCTGGGGCGATGTGCAGAAATCATACCTCTGTGGATTCCCACAGGTGTTCTCTTTTTGGAAATGCATGGGGTTTCCTGTTTTCCTTGGTGGCTTGGACACCCGAGGCCCATATCTGTATGGTGTGCTGGTCGGCAGAGAGTCTGAAATTCCAGTCTGAAAACAGACTTGGGGTTATTTGTGTTTTAGGCTTTCCCCTTGGCGGCCAGGTAGGTGCACCCACACATTTGAGGTACCGTTTTCATCGGGACACCTGTGGGAATGCGGTCCCGTAGGCCATCTGTTGTTGGGGGCGTGTTTCAATGGGTGAGCCAAGTGAAATGTGTGGAAAATGCGTTTATTTCCCGAAATTTCGGATTTTGCAGCGGTGTCTGGGTAATACATTCTGGGGCGATTTGCAGAATTTATACCTCTGCGGATTCCCATGGGTGTCCTCTTTTCAGAAATGCATGGAGTTCCCTGTTTTCCTTGGTGGCTTGGACACCCAAGGCCCATATCTGTATGGTGTGTCGGTCGGCAGAGAGTCTGAAATTCCGGTCTGAAAACAGACTTGGGGTTACTTGTGTTTTAGTCTTTCCCCTTGGTGCCCAGGTAGGTGCACCCACACATGTGAGGTACCGTTTCCATCGGGACACCTGTGTGAATGCGGGACGGTAGGCCATGTGTTGTTGGGGGCGTGTTTCGATGAGTGAGCTGAGCGAAATGTGCCGAAAATGCATTTTTTTCCCACATTTCAGATTTTGCGGGGGTGTCTGGGTAATACATTCTGGGGCGATGTGCACAAATCATACTTCTGCGGATTCCCACGGGTGTTCTCTTTTTGGAAATGCATGGGGTTTCCTGTTTTCCTTGGTGGCTTGGACACCCGAGGCCCATATCTGTATGGTGTGCTGGACACCTGAGGCCCATATCTGTATGGTGTGCCGGTCGGCAGAGAGTCTGAAATTCCAGTCTGAAAGCAGACTTGGGGTTACTTGTGTTTTAGTCTTTCCCCTTGGTGCCCAGGTATGTGCACCCACACATGTGAGGTACCGTTTCCATCGGGACACCTGTGTGAATGCGGGACGGTAGGCCATGTGTTGTTGGGGGCGTGTTTCGATGAGTGAGCTGAGCGAAATGTGCGGAAAATGCATTTTTCCCCACATTTCGGACTTTGCGGGGGTGTCCGTGTAATAAATACTGGGGCGGTGTGCAGAAATCATACCTCTGTGGATTCCCACGGGTGTTCTCTTTTTGGAAATGCATGGGGTTTCCTGTTTTCCTTGGTGGCTTGGACACCCGAGGCCCATATCTGTATGGTGTGCCGGTCGGCAGAGAGTCTGAAATTCCAGTCTGAAAACAGACTTGGGGTTATTTGTGTTTTAGGCTTTCCCCTTGGCGGCCAGGTAGGTGCACCCACACATTTGAGGTACCGTTTTCATCGGAACACCTGTTGGAATGCGGTCCGGTAGGCCATCTGTTGTTGGGGGCGTGTTTCAATGGGTGAGCCAAGTGAAATGTGTGGAAAATGCGTTTATTTCCCCAAATTTCGGATTTTGCAGGGGTGTCTGGGTAATACATTCTGGGGCGATTTGTAGAATTTATACCTCTGCGGATTCCCATGGGTGTCCTCTTTTCAGAAATGCATGGAGTTCCCTGTTTTCCTTGGTGGCTTGGACACCCGAGGCCCATATCTGTATGGTGTGTCGGTCGGCAGAGAGTCTGAAATTCCGGTCTGAAAACAGACTTGGGATTACTTGTGTTTTAGTCTTTCCCCTTGGTGCCCAGGTAGGTGCACCCAAACATGTGAGGTACCATTTTCATCGGGACACCTGTGGGAAGGTGGGACAGTAGGCCATGTGTTGTTGGGAGCGTGTTTCGATGGGTGAGCCGAGCGAAATGTGCCGAAAATGCATTTTTTTCCCACATTTCAGATTTTGCAGGGGTGTCTGGGTAATACATTCTGGGGCGATGTGCACAAATCATACTTCTGCGGATTCCAACGGGTGTTCTCTTTTTGGAAATGCATGGGGTTTCCTGTTTTCCTTGGTGGCTTGGACACCCGAGGCCCATAGCTGTATGGTGTGCTGGACACCTGAGGCCCATATCTGTATGGTGTGCCGGTCGGCAGAGAGTCTGAAATTCCAGTCTGAAAACAGACTTGGGGTTATTTGTGTTTTAGGCTTTCCCCTTGGCGGCCAGGTAGGTGCACCCACACATTTGAGGTACCGTTTTCATCGGGACACCTGTGGGAATGCGGTCCGGTAGGCCCATCTGTTGTTGGGGGCGTGTTTCAATGGGTGAGCCAAGTGAAATGTGTGGAAAATGCGTTTATTTCCCCAGATTTCGGATTTTGCAGGGGTGTCTGGGTAATACATTCTGGGGCGATTTGCAGAATTTATACCTCTGCGGATTCCCATGGATGTCCTCTTTAGGAAATGGATGGAGTTCCCTGTTTTCCTTGGTGGCTTGGACACCCGAGGCCCATATCTGTGTGATGTGCCGGTCGGCAGAGAGTATGAAATTCCGGTCTGAAAACAGACTTGGAGTTACTTGTGTTTTAGGCTTCCCCCTTGGCGCCCAGGTAGGTGCATCCACACATGTGAGGTACCATTTTCATCGGGACACCTGTGGGAATGCGGGACGGTTGGCCATGTGTTGTTGGGGGTGTGTTTCGATGGGTGTGCCGAGCGAAATGTGCAGAAAATGCGTTTTTTTTCGCACATTTTGGACTTTCGGGGGTGTCTGGGTAATAAATTCTGGAGCGATGTGTTCCCTTGGTGGCCAGGTAGGTGCACTGAGCGAAATCATACCTCTGCGGATTCCCACGGGTGTCTTCGTTTCAGAAATGCATGGGGTCCCTGTTTATCTTGGTGGCTGCAATACCCCAGGCCTAAATCTGTAGGTTGGCTCCCCAAACCCTTTGTGGGGATAACAGTGGTTTAGCCTTATTCCTTCGCGCCCAGGTAGGTGCACCCACACATGTGAGATACCGTTTTCATCGGGACACCTGTGGGAACGTGGGACATTAGTCCATGTGTTGTTGGAGGCGTGTTTCGATGGGTGAGTCGAGCGAAATGTGCGGAAAATGCATTTTTTTCCCACATTTCAGATTTTGCGGGGGTGTCTGGGTAATACATTCTGGGGCGATGTGCACAAATCATACTTCTGCGGATTCCCACGGGTGTTCTCTTTTTGGAAATGCATGGGGTTTCCTGTTTTCCTTGGTGGCTTGGACACCCGAGGCCCATATCTGTATGGTGTGCTGGACACCTGAGGCCCATATCTGTATGGTGTGCCGGTCGGCAGAGAGTCTGAAATTCCGGTCTGAAAACAGACTTGGGGTTACTTGTGTTTTAGTCTTTCCCCTTGGTGCCCAGGTAGGTGCACCCACACATGTGAGGTACCGTTTCCATCGGGACACCTGTGTGAATGCGGGACGGTAGGCCATGTGTTGTTGGGGGCGTGTTTCGATGAGTGAGCTGAGCGAAATGTGCGGAAAATGCATTTTTTCCCACATTTCGGACTTTGCGGGGGTGTCTGTGTAATAAACACTGGGGCGATGTGCACAAATCATACTTCTGCGGATTCCCACGGGTGTTCTCTTTTTGGAAATGCATGGGGTTTCCTGTTTTCCTTGGTGGCTTGGACACCCGAGGCCCATATCTGTATGGTGTGCTGGACACCTGAGGCCCATATCTGTATGGTGTGCCGGTCGGCAGAGCGTCTGAAATTCCGTCCTGAAAACAGACTTGTGGTTACTTGTGTTTTAGTCTTTCCCCTTGGTGCCCAGGTAGGTGCACCCACACATGTGAGGTACCGTTTCCATCGGGACACCTGTGTGAATGCGGGACGGTAGGCCATGTGTTGTTGGGGGCGTGTTTCGATGAGTGAGCTGAGCGAAATGTGCGGAAAATGCATTTTTTCCCACATTTCGGACTTTGCGGGGGTGTCTGTGTAATAAATTCTGGGGCGATGTGCAGAAATCATACCTCTGTGGATTCCCACGGGTGTTCTCTTTTTGGAAATGCATGGGGTTTCCTGTTTTCCTTGGTGGCTTGGACACCCGAGGCCCATATCTGTATGGTGTGCCGGTCGGCAGAGAGTCTGAAATTCCAGTCTGAAAACAGACTTGGGGTTATTTGTGTTTTAGGCTTTCCCCTTGGCGGCCAGGTAGGTGCACCCACACATTTGAGGTACCGTTTTCATCGGGACACCTGTGGGAATGCGGTCCGGTAGGCCATCTGTTGTTGGGGGCGTGTTTCAATGGGTGAGCCAAGTGAAATGTGTGGAAAATGCGTTTATTTCCCCAAATTTCGGATTTTGCAGGGGTGTCTGGGTAATACATTCTGGGGCGATTTGCAGAATTTATACCTCTGCGGATTCCCATGGGTGTCCTCTTTTCAGAAATGCATGGAGTTCCCTGTTTTCCTTGGTGGCTTGGACACCCGAGGCCCATATCTCTATGGTGTGTCGGTCGGCAGAGAGTCTGAAATTCCGGTCTGAAAACAGACTTGGGGTTACTTGTGTTTTAGTCTTTCCCCTTGGTGCCCAGGTAGGTGCACCCACACATGTGAGGTACCGTTTCCATCGGGACACCTTTGTGAATGCGGGATGGTAGGCCATGTGTTGTTGGGGGCGTGTTTCGATGAGTGAGCTGAGCGAAATGTGCGGAAAATGCATTTTTTCCCACATTTCGGACTTTGCGGGGGTGTCTGTGTAATAAATTCTGGGGCGATGTGCAGAAATCATACCTCTGTGGATTCCCACGGGTGTTCTCTTTTTGGAAATGCATGGGGTTTCCTGTTTTCCTTGTAGGCTTGGACACCCGAGGCCCATATCTGTATGGTGTGCCGGTCGGCAGAGAGTCTGAAATTCCAGTCTGAAAACAGACTTGGGGTTATTTGTGTTTTAGGCTTTCCCCTTGGCGGCCAGGTAGGTGCACCCACACATTTGAGGTACCGTTTTCATCGGGACACCTGTGGGAATGCGGTCCGGTAGGCCATCTGTTGTTGGGGGCGTGTTTCAATGGGTGAGCCAAGTGAAATGTGTGGAAAATGCGTTTATTTCCCCAAATTTCGGATTTTGCAGCGGTGTCTGGGTAATACATTCTGGGGCGATTTGCATAATTTATACCTCTGCGGATTCCCATGGGTGTCCTCTTTTCAGAAATGCATGGAGTTCCCTGTTTTCCTTGGTGGCTTGGACACCCGAGGCCCATATCTGTATGGTGTGTCGGTCGGCAGAGAGTCTGAAATTCCGGTCTGAAAACAGACTTGGGGTTACTTGTGTTTTAGTCTTTCCCCTTGGTGCCCAGGTAGGTGCACCCAAACATGTGAGGTACCATTTTCATCGGGACACCTGTGGGAAGGCGGGACAGTAGGCCATGTGTTGTTGGGGGCGTGTTTCGATGGGTGAGCCGAGCGAAATGTGCCGAAAATGCATTTTTTTCCCATATTTCAGATTTTGCGGGGGTGTCTGGGTAATACATTCTGGGGCGATGTGCACAAATCATACTTCTGCGGATTCCCAAGGGTGTTCTCTTTTTGGAAATGCATGGGGTTTCCTGTTTTCCTTGGTGGCTTGGACACCCGAGGCCCATATCTATATGGTGTGCTGGACACCTGAGGCCCATATCTGTATGGTGTGCCGGTCGGCAGAGAGTCTGAAATTCCAGTCTGAAAACAGACTTGGGGTTACTTGTGTTTTAGTCTTTCCCCTTGGTGCCCAGGTAGGTGCACCCACACATGTGAGGTACCGTTTCCATCGGGACACCTGTGTGAATGCGGGACGGTAGGCCATGTGTTGTTGGGGGCGTGTTTCGATGAGTGAGCTGAGCGAAATATGCGGAAAATGCATTTTTTCCCACATTTTGGACTTTGCGGGGGTGTCTGTGTAATAAATACTGGGGCGGTGTGCAGAAATCATACCTCTGTGGATTCCCACGGGTGTTCTCTTTTTGGAAATGCATGGGGTTTCCTGTTTTCCTTGGTGGCTTGGACACCCGAGGCCCATATCTGTATGGTGTGCCGGTCGGCAGAGAGTCTGAAATTCCAGTCTGAAAACAGACTTGGGGTTATTTGTGTTTTAGGCTTTCCCCTTGGCGGCCAGGTAGGTGCACCCACACATTTGAGGTACCGTTTTCATCGGGACACCTGTGGGAATGCGGTCAGGTAGGCTATCTGTTGTTGGGGGCGTGTTTCAATGGGTGAGCCAAGTGAAATGTGTGGAAAATGCGTTTATTTCCCCAAATTTCGGATTTTGCAGCGTTGTCTGGGTAATACATTCTGGGGCGATTTGCAGAATTTATACCTCTGCGGATTCCCATGGGTGTCCTCTTTTCAGAAATGCATGGAGTTCCCGGTTTTCCTTGGTGGCTTGGACACCCGAGGCCCATATCTGTATGGTGTGTCGGTCGGCAGAGAGTCTGAAATTCCGGTCTGAAAACAGACTTGGGGTTACTTGTGTTTTAGTCTTTCCCCTTGGTGCCCAGGTAGGTGCACCCAAACATGTGAGGTACCATTTTCATCGGGACACCTGTGGGAAGGCGGGACAGTAGGCCATGTGTTGTTGGGGGCGTGTTTCGATGGGTGAGCCGAGCGAAATGTGCCGAAAATGCATTTTTTTCCCATATTTCAGATTTTGCGGGGGTGTCTGGGTAATACATTCTGGGGCGATGTGCACAAATCATACTTCTGCAGATTCCCACGGGTGTCATCTTTTTGGAAATGCATGGGGTTTCCTGTTTTCCTTGGTGGCTTGGACACCCGAGGCCCATATCTGTATGGTGTGCTGGACACCTGAGGCCCATATCTGTATGGTGTGCCGGTCGGCAGAGAGTCTGAAATTCCAGTCTGAAAACAGACTTGGGGTTACTTGTGTTTTAGTCTTTCCCCTTGGTGCCCAGGTAGGTGCACCCACACATGTGAGGTACCGTTTCCATCAGGACACCTGTGTGAATGCGGGACGGTAGGCCATGTGTTGTTGGGGGCGTGTTTCGATGAGTGAGCTGAGCGAAATGTGCGGAAAATGCATTTTTTCCCACATTTCGGACTTTGCGGGGGTGTCTGTGTAATAAATACTGGGGCGGTGTGCAGAAATCATACCTCTGTGGATTCCCACGGGTGTTCTCTTTTTGGAAATGCATGGGGTTTCCTGTTTTCCTTGGTGGCTTGGACACCCGAGGCCCATATCTGTATGGTGTGCCGGTCGGCAGAGAGTCTGAAATTCCAGTCTGAAAACAGACTTGGGGTTATTTGTGTTTTAGGCTTTCCCCTTGGCGGCCAGGTAGGTGCACCCACACATTTGTGGTACCGTTTTCATCGGGACACCTGTGGGAATGCGGTCCAGTAGGCCATCTGTTGTTGGGGGCGTGTTTCAATGGGTGAGCCAAGTGAAATGTGTGGAAAATGTGTTTATTTCCCCAAATTTCGGATTTTGCAGCGGTGTCTGGGTAATACATTCTGGGGCGATTTGCAGAATTTATACCTCTGCGGATTCCCATGGGTGTCCTCTTTTCAGAAATGCATGGAGTTCCCTGTTTTCCTTGGTGGCTTGGACACCCGAGGCCCATATCTGTATGGTGTGTCGGTCGGCAGAGAGTCTGAAATTCCGGTCTGAAAACAGACTTGGGGTTACTTGTGTTTTAGTCTTTCCCCTTGGTGCCCAGGTAGGTGCACCCACACATGTGAGGTACCGTTTCCATCGGGACACCTGTGTGAATGCGGGACGGTAGGCCATGTGTTGTTGGGGGCGTGTTTCGATGAGTGAGCTGAGCGAAATGTGCGGAAAATGCATTTTTTCCCACATTTCGGACTTTGCGGGGGTGTCTGTGTAATAAATTCTGGGGCGATGTGCAGAAATCATACCTCTGTGGATTCCCACGGGTGTTCTCTTTTTGGAAATGCATGGGGTTTCCTGTTTTCCTTGGTGGCTTGGACACCCGAGGCCCATATCTGTATGGTGTGCCGGTCGGCAGAGAGTCTGAAATTCCAGTCTGAAAACAGACTTGGGGTTATTTGTGTTTTAGGCTTTCCCCTTGGCTGCCAGGTAGGTGCACCCACACATTTGAGGTACCGTTTTCATCGGGACACCTGTGGGAATGCGGTCAGGTAGGCCATCTGTTGTTGGGGGCGTGTTTCAATGGGTGAGCCAAGTGAAATGTGTGGAAAATGCGTTTATTTCCCCAAATTTCGGATTTTGCAGCGTTGTCTGGGTAATACATTCTGGGGCGATTTGCAGAATTTATACCTCTGCGGATTCCCATGGGTGTCCTCTTTTCAGAAATGCATGGAGTTCCCGGTTTTCCTTGGTGGCTTGGACACCCGAGGCCCATATCTGTATGGTGTGTCTGTCGGCAGAGAGTCTGAAATTCCGGTCTGAAAACAGACTTGGGGTTACTTGTGTTTTAGTCTTTCCCCTTGGTGCCCAGGTAGGTGCACCCAAACATGTGAGGTACCATTTTCATCGGGACACCTGTGGGAAGGCGGGACAGTAGGCCATGTGTTGTTGGGGGCGTGTTTCGATGGGTGAGCCGAGCGAAATGTGCCGAAAATGCATTTTTTTCCCATATTTCAGATTTTGCGGGGGTGTCTGGGTAATACATTCTGGGGCGATGTGCACAAATCATACTTCTGCGGATTCCCACGGGTGTCCTCTTTTTGGAAATGCATGGGGTTTCCTGTTTTCCTTGGTGGCTTGGACACCCGAGGCCCATATCTGTATGGTGTGCTGGACACCTGAGGCCCATATCTGTATGGTGCGCCGGTCGGCAGAGAGTCTGAAATTCCAGTCTGAAAACAGACTTGGGGTTACTTGTGTTTTAGTCTTTCCCCTTGGTGCCCAGGTAGGTGCACCCACACATGTGAGGTACCGTTTCCATCAGGACACCTGTGTGAATGCGGGACGGTAGGCCATGTGTTGTTGGGGGCGTGTTTCGATGAGTGAGCTGAGCGAAATGTGCGGAAAATGCATTTTTTCCCACATTTCGGACTTTGCGGGGGTGTCTGTGTAATAAATACTGGGGCGGTGTGCAGAAATCATACCTCTGTGGATTCCCACGGGTGTTCTCTTTTTGGAAATGCATGGGGTTTCCTGTTTTCCTTGGTGGCTTGGACACCCGAGGCCCATATCTGTATGGTGTGCCGGTCGGCAGAGAGTCTGAAATTCCAGTCTGAAAACAGACTTGGGGTTATTTGTGTTTTAGGCTTTCCCCTTGGCGGCCAGGTAGGTGCACCCACACATTTGTGGTACCGTTTTCATCGGGACACCTGTGGGAATGCGGTCCAGTAGGCCATCTGTTGTTGGGGGCGTGTTTCAATGGGTGAGCCAAGTGAAATGTGTGGAAAATGCGTTTATTTCCCCAAATTTCGGATTTTGCAGCGGTGTCTGGGTAATACATTCTGGGGCGATTTGCAGAATTTATACCTCTGCGGATTCCCATGGGTGTCCTCTTTTCAGAAATGCATGGAGTTCCCTGTTTTCCTTGGTGGCTTGGACACCCGAGGCCCATATCTGTATGGTGTGTCGGTCGGCAGAGAGTCTGAAATTCCGGTCTGAAAACAGACTTGGGGTTACTTGTGTTTTAGTCTTTCCCCTTGGTGCCCAGGTAGGTGCACCCACACATGTGAGGTACCGTTTCCATCGGGACACCTGTGTGAATGCGGGACGGTAGGCCATGTGTTGTTGGGGGCGTGTTTCGATGAGTGAGCTGAGCGAAATGTGCGGAAAATGCATTTTTTCCCACATTTCGGACTTTGCGGGGGTGTCTGTGTAATAAATTCTGGGGCGATGTGCAGAAATCATACCTCTGTGGATTCCCACGGGTGTTCTCTTTTTGGAAATGCATGGGGTTTCCTGTTTTCCTTGGTGGCTTGGACACCCGAGGCCCATATCTGTATGGTGTGCCGGTCGGCAGAGAGTCTGAAATTCCAGTCTGAAAACAGACTTGGGGTTATTTGTGTTTTAGGCTTTCCCCTTGGCGGCCAGGTAGGTGCACCCACACATTTGAGGTACCGTTTTCATCGGGACACCTGTGGGAATGCGGTCCGGTAGGCCATCTGTTGTTGGGGGCGTGTTTCAATGGGTGAGCCAAGTGAAATGTGTGGAAAATGCGTTTATTTCCCCAAATTTCGGATTTTGCAGGGGTGTCTGGGTAATACATTCTGGGGCGATTTGCAGAATTTATACCTCTGCGGATTCCCATGGGTGTCCTCTTTTCAGAAATGCATGGAGTTCCCTGTTTTCCTTGGTGGCTTGGACACCCGAGGCCCATATCTGTATGGTGTGTCGGTCGGCAGAGAGTCTGAAATTCCGGTCTGAAAACAGACTTGGGGTTACTTGTGTTTTAGTCTTTCCCCTTGGTGCCCAGGTAGGTGCACCCAAACATGTGAGGTACCATTTTCATCGGGACACCTGTGGGAAGGCGGGACAGTAGGCCATGTGTTGTTGGGGGCGTGTTTCGATGGGTGAGCCGAGCGAAATGTGCCGAAAATGCATTTTTTTCCCACATTTCAGATTTTGCGGGGGTGTCTGTGTAATACATTCTGGGGCGATGTGCACAAATCATACTTCTGCGGATTCCCACGGGTGTTCTCTTTTTGGAAATGCATGGGGTTTCCTGTTTTCCTTGGTGGCTTGGACACCCGAGGCCCATATCTGTATGGTGTGCTGGACACCTGAGGCCCATATCTGTATGGTGTGCCGGTCGGCAGAGAGTCTGAAATTCCAGTCTGAAAACAGACTTGGGGTTACTTGTGTTTTAGTCTTTCCCCTTGGTGCCCAGGTAGGTGCACCCACACATGTGAGGTACCGTTTCCATCGGGACACCTGTGTGAATGCGGGACGGTAGGCCATGTATTGTTGGGGGCGTGTTTCGATGAGTGAGCTGAGCGAAATGTGCGGAAAATGCATTTTTTCCCACATTTCGGACTTTGCGGGGGTGTCTGTGTAATAAATACTGGGGCGGTGTGCAGAAATCATACCTCTGTGGATTCCCACGGGTGTTCTCTTTTTGGAAATGCATGGGGTTTCCTGTTTTCCTTGGTGGCTTGGACACCCGAGGCCCATATCTGTATGGTGTGCCGGTCGGCAGAGAGTCTGAAATTCCAGTCTGAAAACAGACTTGGGGTTATTTGTGTTTTAGGCTTTCCCCTTGGCGGCCAGGTAGGTGCACCCACACATTTGAGGTACCGTTTTCATCGGGACACCTGTGGGAATGCGGTCCGGTAGGCCATCTGTTGTTGGGGGTGTGTTTCAATGGGTGAGCCAAGTGAAATGTGTGGAAAATGCGTTTATTTCCCCAAATTTCGGATTTTGCATGGGTGTCTGGGTAATACATTCTGGGGCGATTTGCAGAATTTATACCTCTGCGGATTCCCATGGGTGTCCTCTTTTCAGAAATGCATGGAGTTCCCTGTTTTCCTTGGTGGCTTGGACACCCGAGGCCCATATCTGTATGATGTGTCGGTCGGCAGAGAGTCTGAAATTCCGGTCTGAAAACAGACTTGGGATTACTTGTGTTTTAGTCTTTCCCCTTGGTGCCCAGGTAGGTGCACCCAAACATGTGAGGTACCATTTTCATCGGGACACCTGTGGGAAGGTGGGACAGTAGGCCATGTGTTGTTGGGAGCGTGTTTCGATGGGTGAGCCGAGCGAAATGTGCCGAAAATGCATTTTTTTCCCACATTTCAGATTTTGCGGGGGTGTCTGGGTAATACATTCTGGGGCGATGTGCACAAATCATACTTCTGCGGATTCCCACGGGTGTTCTCTTTTTGGAAATGCATGGGGTTTCCTGTTTTCCTTGGTGGCTTGGACACCCGAGGCCCATAGCTGTATGGTGTGCTGGACACCTGAGGCCCATATCTGTATGGTGTGCCGGTCGGCAGAGAGTCTGAAATTCCAGTCTGAAAACAGACTTGGGGTTATTTGTGTTTTAGGCTTTCCCCTTGGCGGCCAGGTAGGTGCACCCACACATTTGAGGTACCGTTTTCATCGGGACACCTGTGGGAATGCGGTCCAGTAGGCCATCTGTTGTTGGGGGCGTGTTTCAATGGGTGAGCCAAGTGAAATGTGTGGAAAATGCGTTTATTTCCCCAAATTTCGGATTTTGCAGCGGTGTCTGGGTAATACATTCTGGGGCGATTTGCAGAATTTATACCTCTGCGGATTCCCATGGGTGTCCTCTTTTCAGAAATGCATGGAGTTCCCTGTTTTCCTTGGTGGCTTGGACACCCGAGGCCCATATCTGTATGGTGTGTCGGTCGGCAGAGAGTCTGAAATTCCGGTCTGAAAACAGACTTGGGGTTACTTGTGTTTTAGTCTTTCCCCTTGGTGCCCAGGTAGGTGCACCCACACATGTGAGGTACCGTTTCCATCGGGACACCTGTGTGAATGCGGGACGGTAGGCCATGTGTTGTTGGGGGCGTGTTTCGATGAGTGAGCTGAGCGAAATGTGCGGAAAATGCATTTTTTCCCACATTTCGGACTTTGCGGGGGTGTCTGTGTAATAAATTCTGGGGCGATGTGCAGAAATCATACCTCTGTGGATTCCCACGGGTGTTCTCTTTTTGGAAATGCATGGGGTTTCCTGTTTTCCTTGGTGGCTTGGACACCCGAGGCCCATATCTGTATGGTGTGCCGGTCGGCAGAGAGTCTGAAATTCCAGTCTGAAAACAGACTTGGGGTTATTTGTGTTTTAGGCTTTCCCCTTGGCGGCCAGGTAGGTGCACCCACACATTTGAGGTACCGTTTTCATCGGGACACCTGTGGGAATGTGGTCCGGTAGGCCATCTGTTGTTGGGGGCGTGTTTCAATGGGTGAGCCAAGTGAAATGTGTGGAAAATGCGTTTATTTCCCCAAATTTCGGATTTTGCAGGGGTGTCTGGGTAATACATTCTGGGGCGATTTGCAGAATTTATACCTCTGCGGATTCCCATGGGTGTCCTCTTTTCAGAAATGCATGGAGTTCCCTGTTTTCCTTGGTGGCTTGGACACCCGAGGCCCATATCTGTATGGTGTGTCGGTCGGCAGAGAGTCTGAAATTCCGGTCTGAAAACAGACTTGGGGTTACTTGTGTTTTAGTCTTTCCCCTTGGTGCCCAGGTAGGTGCACCCAAACATGTGAGGTACCATTTTCATCGGGACACCTGTGGGAAGGCGGGACAGTAGGCCATGTGTTGTTGGGGGCGTGTTTCGATGGGTGAGCCGAGCGAAATGTGCCGAAAATGCATTTTATTCCCACATTTCAGATTTTGCGGTGGTGTCTGGGTAATACATTCTGGGGCGATGTGCACAAATCATACTTCTGCGGATTCCCACGGGTGTTCTCTTTTTGGAAATGCATGGGGTTTCCTGTTTTCCTTGGTGGCTTGGACACCCGAGGCCCATATCTGTATGGTGTGCTGGACACCTGAGGCCCATATCTGTATGGTGTGCCGGTCGGCAGAGAGTCTGAAATTCCAGTCTGAAAACAGACTTGGGGTTACTTGTGTTTTAGTCTTTCCCCTTGGTGCCCAGGTAGGTGCACCCACACATGTGAGGTACCGTTTCCATCGGGACACCTGTGTGAATGCGGGACGGTAGGCCATGTGTTGTTGGGGGCGTGTTTCGATGAGTGAGCTGAGCGAAATGTGCGGAAAATGCATTTTTTCCCACATTTCGGACTTTGCGGGGGTGTCTGTGTAATAAATACTGGGGCGGTGTGCAGAAATCATACCTCTGTGGATTCCCACGGGTGTTCTCTTTTTGGAAATGCATGGGGTTTCCTGTTTTCCTTGGTGGCTTGGACACCCGAGGCCCATATCTGTATGGTGTGCCGGTCGGCAGAGAGTCTGAAATTCCAGTCTGAAAACAGACTTGGGGTTATTTGTGTTTTAGGCTTTCCCCTTGGCGGCCAGGTAGGTGCACCCACACATTTGAGGTACCGTTTTCATCGGGACACCTGTGGGAATGCGGTCCGGTAGGTCATCTGTTGTTGGGGGTGTGTTTCAATGGGTGAGCCAAGTGAAATGTGTGGAAAATGCGTTTATTTCCCCAAATTTCGGATTTTGCAGGGGTGTCTGGGTAATACATTCTGGGGCGATTTGCAGAATTTATACCTCTGCGGATTCCCATGGGTGTCCTCTTTTCAGAAATGCATGGAGTTCCCTGTTTTCCTTGGTGGCTTGGACACCCGAGGCCCATATCTGTATGGTGTGTCGGTCGGCAGAGAGTCTGAAATTCCGGTCTGAAAACAGACTTGGGATTACTTGTGTTTTAGTCTTTCCCCTTGGTGCCCAGGTAGGTGCACCCAAACATGTGAGGTACCATTTTCATCGGGACACCTGTGGGAAGGTGGGACAGTAGGCCATGTGTTGTTGGGAGCGTGTTTCGATGGGTGAGCCGAGCGAAATGTGCCGAAAATGCATTTTTTTCCCACATTTCAGATTTTGCAGGGGTGTCTGGGTAATACATTCTGGGGCGATGTGCACAAATCAAACTTCTGCGGATTCCCACGGGTGTTCTCTTTTTGGAAATGCATGGGGTTTCCTGTTTTCCTTGGTGGCTTGGACACCCGAGGCCCATAGCTGTATGGTGTGCTGGACACCTGAGGCCCATATCTGTATGGTGTGCCGGTCGGCAGAGAGTCTGAAATTCCAGTCTGAAAACAGACTTGGGGTTATTTGTGTTTTAGGCTTTCCCCTTGGCGGCCAGGTAGGTGCACCCACACATTTGAGGTACCGTTTTCATCGGGACACCTGTGGGAATGCGGTCCGGTAGGCCCATCTGTTGTTGGGGAAGTGTTTCAATGGGTGAGCCAAGTGAAATGTGTGGAAAATGCGTTTATTTCCCCAGATTTCGGATTTTGCAGGGGTGTCTGGGTAATACATTCTGGGGCGATTTGCAGAATTTATACCTCTGCGGATTCCCATGGATGTCCTCTTTTAGGAAATGCATGGAGTTCCCTGTTTTCCTTGGTGACTTGGACACCCGAGGCCCATATCTGTATGATGTGCCGGTCGGCAGAGAGTATGAAATTCCGGTCTGAAAACAGACTTGGAGTTACTTGTGTTTTAGGCTTTCCCCTTGGCGCCCAGGTAGGTGCATCCACACATGTGAGGTACCATTTTCATCGGGACACCTGTGGGAATGCGGGACGGTTGGCCATGTGTTGTTGGGGGTGTGTTTCGATGGGTGTGCCGAGCGAAATGTGCAGAAAATGCGTTTTTTTTCGCACATTTTGTACTTTCGGGGGTGTCTGGGTAATACATTCTGGGGCGATGTTCCCTTGGTGGCCAGGTAGGTGCACTGAGCGAAATCATACCTCTGCGGGTTCCCACGGGTGTCTTCGTTTCAGAAATGCATGGGGTCCCTGTTTATCTTGGTGGCTGCAATACCCCAGGCCTAAATCTGTAGGTTGGCTCCCCAAACCCTTTGTGGGGATAACAGTGGTTTAGCCTTATTCCTTCGCGCCCAGGTAGGTGCACCCACACATGTGAGGTACCGTTTTCATCGGGACACCTGTGGGAACGTGGGACAGTAGTCCATGTGTTGTTGGAGGCGTGTTTCGATGGGTGAGTCGAGCGAAATGTGCGGAAAATGCATTTTTTTCCCACATTTCAGATATTGCGGGGGTGCCTGGGTAATACATTCTGGGGCGATGTACACAAATCATACTTCTGCGGATTCCCACGGGTGTTCTCTTTTTGGAAATGCATGGGGTTTCCTGTTTTCCTTGGTGGCTTAGACACCCGAGGCCCATATCTGTATGGTGTGCTGGACACCTGAGGCCCATATCTGTATGGTGTGCCGGTCGGCAGAGAGTCTGAAATTCCGGTCTGAAAACAGACTTGGGGTTACTTGTGTTTTAGTCTTTCCCCTTGGTGCCCAGGTAGGTGCACCTACACATGTGAGGTACCGTTTCCATCGGGACACCTGTGTGAATGCGGGGCGGTAGGCCATGTGTTGTTGGGGGCGTGTTTCGATGAGTGAGCTGAGCGAAATGTGCGGAAAATGCATTTTTTCCCACATTTCGGACTTTGCGGGGGTGTCTGTGTAATAAACACTGGGGCGATGTGCACAAATCATACTTCTGCGGATTCCCACGGGTGTTCTCTTTTTGGAAATGCATGGGGTTTCCTGTTTTCCTTGGTGGCTTGGACACCCGAGGCCCATATCTGTATGGTGTGCTGGACACCTGAGGCCCATATCTGTATGGTGTGCCGGTCGGCAGAGAGTCTGAAATTCCAGTCTGAAAACAGACTTGGAGTTACTTGTGTTTTAGTCTTTCCCCTTGGTGCCCAGGTAGGTGCACCCACACATGTGAGGTACCGTTTCCATCGGGACACCTGTGTGAATGCGGGACGGTAGGCCATGTGTTGTTGGGGGCGTGTTTCGATGAGTGAGCTGAGCGAAATGTGCGGAAAATGCATTTTTTCCCACATTTCGGACTTTGCGGGGGTGTCTGTGCAATAAATACTGGGGCGATGTGCAGAAATCATACCTCTGTGGATTCCCACGGGTGTTCTCTTTTTGGAAATGCATGGGGTTTCCTGTTTTCCTTGGTGGCTTGGACACCCGAGGCCCATATCTGTATGGTGTGCCGGTCGGCAGAGAGTCTGAAATTCCAGTCTGAAAACAGACTTGGGGTTATTTGTGTTTTAGGCTTTCCCCTTGGCGGCGAGGTAGGTGCACCCACACATTTGAGGTACCGTTTTCATCGGGACACCTGTGGGAATGTGGTCCGGTAGGCCATCTGTTGTTGGGGGCGTGTTTCAATGGGTGAGCCAAGTGAAATGTGTGGAAAATGCGTTTATTTCCCCAAATTTCGGATTTTGCAGGGGTGTCTGGGTAATACATTCTGGGGCGATTTGCAGAATTTATACCTCTGCGGATTCCCATGGGTGTCCTCTTTTCAGAAATGCATGGAGTTCCCTGCTTTCCTTGGTGGCTTGGACACCCGAGGCCCATATCTGTATGGTGTGTCGGTCGGCAGAGAGTCTGAAATTCCGGTCTGAAAACAGACTTGGGGTTACTTGTGTTTTAGTCTTTCCCCTTGGTGCCCAGGTAGGTGCACCCAAACATGTGAGGTACCATTTTCATCGGGACACCTGTGGGAAGGTGGGACAGTAGGCCATGTGTTGTTGGGAGCGTGTTTCGATGGGTGAGCCGAGCGAAATGTGCCGAAAATGAATTTTTTTCCCACATTTCAGATTTTGCGGGGGTGTCTGGGTAATACATTCTGGGGCGATGTGCACAAATCATACTTCTGCGGATTCCCACGGGTGTTCTCTTTTTGGAAATGCATGGGGTTTCCTGTTTTCCTTGGTGGCTTGGACACCCGAGGCCCATAGCTGTATGGTGTGCTGGACACCTGAGGCCCATATCTGTATGGTGTGCCGGTCGGCAGAGAGTCTGAAATTCCAGTCTGAAAACAGACTTGGGGTTATTTGTGTTTTAGGCTTTCCCCTTGGCGGCCAGGTAGGTGCACCCACACATTTGAGGTACCGTTTTCATCGGGACACCTGTGGGAATGCGGTCCGGTAGGCCCATCTGTTGTTGGGGGCGTGTTTCAATGGGTGAGCCAAGTGAAATGTGTGGAAAATGCGTTTATTTCCCCAGATTTCGGATTTTGCAGGGGTGTCTGGGTAATACATTCTGGGGCGATTTGCAGAATTTATACCTCTGCGGATTCCCATGGATGTCCTCTTTTAGGAAATGCATGGAGTTCCCTGTTTTCCTTGGTGGCTTGGACACCCGAGACCCATATCTGTATGATGTGCCGGTCGGCAGAGAGTATGAAATTCCGGTCTGAAAACAGACTTGGAGTTACTTGTGTTTTAGGCTTTCCCCTTGGCGCCCAGGTAGGTGCATCCACACATGTGAGGTACCATTTTCATCGGGACACCTGTGGGAATGCGGGACGGTTGGCCATGTGTTGTTGGGGGTGTGTTTCGATGGGTGTGCCGAGCGAAATGTGCAGAAAATGCGTTTTTTTTCGCACATTTTGGACTTTCGGGGGTGTCTGGGTAATAAATTCTGGGGCGATGTGTTCCCTTGGTGGCCAGGTAGGTGCACTGAGCGAAATCATACCTCTGCGGATTCCCACGGGTGTCTTCGTTTCAGAAATGCATGGGGTCCCTGTTTATCTTGGTGGCTGCAATACCCCAGGCCTAAATCTGTAGGTTGGCTCCCCAAACCCTTTGTGGGGATAACAGTGGTTTAGCCTTATTCCTTCGCGCCCAGGTAGGTGCACCCACACATGTGAGGTACCGTTTTCATCGGGATACCTGTGGGAACGTGGGACAGTAGTCCATGTGTTGTTGGAGGCGTGTTTCGATGGGTGAGTCGAGCGAAATGTGCGGAAAATGCATTTTTTCCCCACATTTCAGATTTTGCGGGGGTGTCTGGGTAATACATTCTGGGGCGATGTGCACAAATCATACTTCTGCGGATTCCCACGGGTGTTCTCTTTTTGGAAATGCATGGGGTTTCCTGTTTTCCTTGGTGGCTTGGACACCCGAGGCCCATATCTGTATGGTGTGCTGGACACCTGAGGCCCATATCTGTATGGTGTGCCGGTCGGCAGAGAGTCTGAAATTCCAGTCTGAAAACAGACTTGGGGTTATTTGTGTTTTAGGCTTTCCCCTTGGCGGCCAGGTAGGTGCACCCACACATTTGAGGTACCGTTTTCATCGGGACACCTGTGGGAATGCGGTCCGGTAGGCCCATCTGTTGTTGGGGGCGTGTTTCAATGGGTGAGCCAAGTGAAATGTGTGGAAAATGCGTTTATTTCCCCAGATTTCAGATTTTGCAGGGGTGTCTGGGTAATACATTCTGGGGCGATTTGCAGAATTTATACCTCTGCGGATTCCCATGGATGTCCTCTTTTAGGAAATGCATGGAGTTCCCTGTTTTCCTTGGTGGCTTGGACACCCGAGGCCCATATCTGTATGGTGTGCCGGTCGGCAGAGAGTATGAAATTCCGGTCTGAAAACAGACTTGGAGTTACTTGTGTTTTAGGCTTTCCCCTTGGCGCCCAGGTAGGTGCATCCACACATGTGAGGTACCATTTTCATCGGGACACCTGTGGGAATGCGGGACGGTTGGCCATGTGTTGTTGGGGGTGTGTTTCGATGGGTGTGCCGAGCGAAATGTGCAGAAAATGCGTTTTTTTTCGCACATTTTGGACTTTCAGGGGTGTCTGGGTAATAAATTCTGGGGCGATGTGTTCCCTTGGTGGCCAGGTAGGTGCACTGAGCGAAATCATACCTCTGCGGATTCCCACGGGTGTCTTCGTTTCAGAAATGCATGGGGTTCCTGTTTATCTTGGTGGCTGCAATACCCCAGGCCTAAATCTGTAGGTTGGCTCCCCAACCCCTTTGTGGTGATAACAGTGGTTTAGCCTTATTCCTTCGCGCCCAGGTAGGTGCACCCACACATGTGAGGTACCGTTTTCATTGAGAGACCTGTGAGAACGCGGGACGGTAGGCCACGTGTTGTTGGGGGCGTGTTTCGATGGGTGAGCCGAGTGAAATGTGCGGAAAATGCATTTTTTTCACCACATTTCAGACTTTGCAGGGGTGTCTGGGTAATAAATTCTGGGGCGATTTGTCCAAATCATACCTCTGCAGATTCCCACGGGTGTGCTCCTTTCGGAAATGCATGGGGGTCCCTATTTTCCTTGATGGCTTGGACACCCGAGGCCCGTATCTGTATGTTGTGCCGGTCGGCAGAGCGTCTGAAATTCCGGTCTGAAAACAGACTTGGGGTTACATGTGTTTTAGGCTTTCCCCTTGGCAGCCAAGTAGGTGCACCCACACATTTGAGGTACCGTTTTCATCGGGACACCTGTGGGAATGCGGTCCGGTAGGCCCATCTGTTGTTGGGGGCGTGTTTCAATGGGTGAGCCAAGTGAAATGTGTGGAAAATGCGTTTATTTCCCCAGATTTCAGATTTTGCAGGGGTGTCTGGGTAATACATTCTGGGGCGATTTGCAGAATTTATACCTCTGCGGATTCCCATGGATGTCCTCTTTTAGGAAATGCATGGAGTTCCCTGTTTTCCTTGGTGGCTTGGACACCCGAGGCCCATATCTGTATGGTGTGCCGGTCGGCAGAGAGTATGAAATTCCGGTCTGAAAACAGACTTGGAGTTACTTGTGTTTTAGGCTTTCCCCTTGGCGCCCAGGTAGGTGCATCCACACATGTGAGGTACCATTTTCATCGGGACACCTGTGGGAATGCGGGACGGTTGGCCATGTGTTGTTGGGGGTGTGTTTCGATGGGTATGCCGAGCGAAATGTGCAGAAAATGCGTTTTTTTTCGCACATTTTGGACTTTCAGGGGTGTCTGGGTAATAAATTCTGGGGCGATGTGTTCCCTTGGTGGCCAGGTACGTGCACTGAGCGAAATCATACCTCTGCGGATTCCCACGGGTGTCTTCGTTTCAGAAATGCATGGGGTCCCTGTTTATCTTGGTGGCTGCAATACCCCAGGCCTAAATCTGTAGGTTGGCTCCCCAACCCCTTTGTGGTGATAACAGTGGTTTAGCCTTATTCCTTCGCGCCCAGGTAGGTGCACCCACACATGTGAGGTACCGTTTTCATTGAGAGACCTGTGAGAACGCGGGACGGTAGGCCACGTGTTGTTGGGGGCGTGTTTCGATGGGTGAGCCGAGTGAAATGTGCGGAAAATGCATTTTTTTCACCACATTTCAGACTTTGCAGGGGTGTCTGGGTAATAAATTCTGGGGCGATTTGTCCAAATCATACCTCTGCAGATTCCCACGGGTGTGCTCCTTTCGGAAATGCATGGGGGTCCCTATTTTCCTTGATGGCTTGGACACCCGAGGCCCGTATCTGTATGTTGTGCCGGTCGGCAGAGCGTCTGAAATTCCGGTCTGAAAACAGACTTGGGGTTACATGTGTTTTAGGCTTTCCCCTTGGCAGCCAGGTAGGTGCACCCAAAATGTGAGGTAGCGTTTTCATTGGGACACCTGTGGGAATGCAGGACGTTAGGCCATGTGTTGTTGGGGGCGTGTTTCGATGGGTGAGCCGAACGAAATGTGCGGAAAATTCATTTTTCCCCCCACATTTCAGATTTAGCGGGGGTGTCTGGGTAATACATTGTGGGGCGATTTGCCCAAATCATACCTCTGCAAATTCCCACAGGTGTCCTCTTTTCGGAAATGCATGGGGTTCCCTGTTTTCCTTGGTGGCTTGGACTCCCGAGGCCCATATCTGTTTGCTGTGCCAGTCGACAGAGCGTCTGAAATTCCGGTCTGAAAACAGACTTGGGGTTACATGTGTTTTAGTCTTTCCCCTTGGCGGCCAGGTAGGTGCACCCACACATGTGAGGTAGCGTTTTCATCGGGACACCTGTGGGAATGCAGGACGGTAGGCCATGTGTTGTTGGGGGTGTGTTTGGATTGATGAGCCGTGTGAAATGTGCGGAAAATGCGTTTTTTTCCCCACATTTCGGACTTTGCGGGAGTGTCTGGGTAATGAATTCTGGGGCGATTTGCCAAAATCATACCTCTGTGGATTCCCACGGGTGTCCTCTTTTTGGAAAAGCATGGGGTTCCCTGTTTTCCTTTGTGGCTTGGACACCGGAGGCCCATATATGTATTTTGTGCCGGTCGGCAGAGCGTCTGAAATTCCGGTCTGAAAACAGACTTGGTGTTACTTGTGTTTTAGGCTTTCCCCTTGGCGGCCAGGTAGGTGCACCCACACATGTGAGGTACTGTTTTCATTGGGACATCTGTGGGAACGTGGGACGGTAGGCCATGTGTTGTTGGGGGTGTGTTTCGGTGCGTGAGCCAAGCAAAACTTGAAGAAAATGCATTTATTTTCCCACATTTCGGACTTTGCCGGGGTGTCTGGGTAATAAATTCTGGGGCAATTTGCCAAATCATACCTCTGTGGATTCCCACAGGTGTCTTCTTTTCAGAAATGCATGGGGTCCCTCTTTATCTTGGTGGCTGCAACACCCCAGGCCTAAATCTGTAGGTTGGCTCCCCAAACCCCTTGTGGGGATTACAGTGGTTTAGCCTTATTCCTTCGCGCCCAGGTAAGTGCACCCACACATTTGAGGTACCGTTTTCATCGGGACACCTGTGGGAACGTGGAACAGTAGGCCATGTGTTGTTGGGGGTGTGTTTCGATGGGTGAGTCGAGCAAAATGTGCGGAAAATGCATTTTTTTCAAACATTTCAGATTTTGCGGGGGTGACTGGGTAATAAATTCAGGGGCGATGTGCGCAAATCATACTTCTGCGGATTCCCACGGGTGTTATATTTTTGTAAATGCAAGGGGTTCCCTGTTTTCCTTGGTGGCTTGGACACGCGAGGCCCATATCTGTATATTGTTCCAGTCGGCAGAGCGTCTGAAATTCCGGTCTGAAAACAGACTTGGGGTTACTTGCGTTTTAGGCTTTCCCCTTGGCGGCCAGGTAGGTGCACCCACACATGTGAGGTACCGTTTTCATCGGGACACCTGTGGGAACACGGGATGGTAGGCGATGTGTTGTTGGGGGTGTGTTTCAATGGGTGAGCCAAGCGAAATGTGAGGAAAATGCTTTTTTTCCCCACATTTTGCAGGCGTGTCTGGGTAATACATTCTGGGGCGATTTGCCCAAATCATACCTCTGCGGATTCCCATGGGTGTCCTCTTTTCAGAAATGCATGGAGTTCCCTGTTTTCCTTGGTGGCTTGGACACCCGAGGCCCATATCTGTATGGTGTGTCGGTCGGCAGAGAGTCTGAAATTCCGGTCTGAAAACAGACTTGGGGTTACTTGTGTTTTAGGCTTTCCCCTTGGTGCCCAGGTAGGTGCACCCACACATGTGAGGTGCTGTTTTCATCAGGACACCTGTGGAAACGCGGGACGGTAGGCCATGTGTTGTTGGGGGTGTTTTTCAATGGGTGAGTCGAGTGAAATGTGCGGAAAATGCATTTTTTTCCCAACATTTTAGACTTTGCAGGGATGTCTGGGTAATAAATTCTGGGGCGATTTGTCCAAATCATACCTCTGCAGATTCCCACGGGTGTCCTCTTTTGGGAAATGCATGGGGTTCCCAATTTTCCTTGGAGGCTTGGACATCCGAGGGCCATATCTGTATGTTGTGCCGGTCCGCAGAGCGCCTGAAATTCCGGTCTGAAACTGGAGTTACTTGTGTTTTAGGCGTTCCCCTTGGCGGCCAGGTAGGTTCACCCACACATGTGAGGTACCGTTTTCATCGGGACACCTGTGGGTACGCGGGACGGTAGGCCATGTGTTGTTGGGGGCGTGTTTCAATAGGTGAGCCGAGCAAAATGTGCGGAAAAGGAGTTTTTTTCCCACATTTCGGACTTTGCGGGGGTGTATGGGTAATAAATTCTGGGGCGATATGCCCAAATCATACTTCTGCGGCTTCCCACGGGTGTCCCCTTTTTGGAAATGCATGCGGTTTCCTGTTTTCCTTGGTGGCTTGGACACCCGAGTCCCATATCTGTATGTTGGGCGGGTCGGTAGAGTGTCTGAAATTCCGGTCTGAAAACAGACTTGGTGTTACTTGTGATTTAGGCTTTCCCCTTGGCGGCCTGGTAGGTGCACCCACACATGTGAGGTACCGTTTTAATCGGGACACCTCTGGGAATGCACAACAGTAGGGCAAATGTTGTTGGGGGTCGTGTTCCGATGGGTGAGCCGAGCAAAATGTGCGGAAAATATATATTTTTTTGTCACATTTCAGACTTTGGAAGGGGTCTGGGTAATAAATTCTGGGGAGATATACCCAAATCATACCTCTGCGGATTCCCACGGGTGTCCTCTTTTCGGAAATGCATGGGGTTCCCTGTTTTCCTTGGTGGCTTGGACACGCGAGGCCCATATCTGTATGCTGTTCTGGTCGGCAGAGCGTCTGAAATTCCGGTCTGAAAACAGACTTGGGGTTCCTTGTGTTTTAGGCTTTCCCCTTGGCGGCCAGGTAGGTGCACCCACACATGTTAGGTACCATTTTCATCGGGACACCTCTGGAAACACAGGACGGTAGGCCATGTGTTGTTGGGGGCGTGTTTCGATGGGTGAGACGAGCGAAATGTGCGGAAAATGCGTTTCTTTCCCCACATGTCGGATTTTGCAGGGGTGTCTGGGTAATAAATTCTGGGGCGATTTGCCCAAATCATACCTCTGCGTATTCCCGCGGCTGTCCTCTTTTTGGAAATGCATGGGGTTCCCTGTTTTCCTTGGTGGTTTGGACACCCGAGACCCATATCTCTATGTTGTGCCAGTCGGCAGAGCATCTGAAATTCCGGTCTGAAAACAGACTTGGGGTTACTTGTGTTTAAGGCTTTCCCCTTGGCGGCCAGGTAGGTGCACCCACACATGTGAGGTAGCGTTTTCATTGGGACACCTGTGGGAACGGGGGATGGTAGGCCATGTGTTCTTGTGGGCGTGTTTCGATGGGTGCGCCGAGCGAAATGTGCGAAAATGCGTTTTTTTCCCATATTTCAGACTTTGCAGGGGTGTCTGGGTAATACATTCTGGGGCGATATGTGCAAATCATACCTCTGTGGATTTCCACGGGTGTCTTCTTTTCAGAAATGCATGGGGGTCCCTGTTTATCTTGATGGCTGCAATACCCCAGGCCTAAATCTGTAGGTTGGCTCCCCAAATCCTTTGTGGGGGTAACAGTGGTTTAGCCTTATTCCTTCGCACCCAGGTAGGTGCACCCACACATGTGAGGTACCGTTTTCATCGGGTCACCTGTGGGAATGTGGGACAGTAGGCCATGTGTTGGTGGGGGCATGTTTCGATGGGTGAGCCGAGCAAAATGTGCAGAAAATGCATTTTTTTCCAACATTTCAGATTTTGCGGGGGTGTCTGGGTAATAAATTCAGGGGTGATGTAGGCAAATCATACTTCTGCGGATTCCCACGGGTGTTCTCTTTTTGTAAATGCAAGGCGTTGCCCGTTTTCCTTGGTGGCTTGGACACCCGAGGCCCATATCTGTATTTTGTGCCGGTCGGCAGAGCGTCTGAAATTCCGGTCTGAAAACAGACTTGGTGTTACTTGTGTTTTAGGCTTTCCCCTTGGCGGCCAGGTAGGTGCACCCACACATGTGAGGTACCGTTTTCATCAGGACACCTTTGGGAATGCGGGATGGTAGGCCATGTGTTGTTGGGGGCGTGTTTCAATTGTTGAGCCGAGCAAAATGTGCGGAAAATGAGTTTTTTTCCCACATTTCAGACTTTGCAGGGGTGTCTGGGTAATAAATTCTGGGGCGATATGCCGAAATCATACTTCTGCGGCTTCCCACGGGTGTCCTCTTTTCGGAAATGCATGCGGTTTCCTGTTTTCCTTGGTGGCTTGGACACCCGAGGCCCATATCTGTATGTTGTGCGGGTCGGTAGAGTGTCTGAAATTCCGGTCTGAAAACAGACTTGGGGCTACTTGTGTTTTAGGCTTTCCCCTTGGCGGCCAGGTAGGTGCACCCACACATGTGAGGTACCGTTTTCATCGGGACACATGTGGGAACGCAGGACAGTAGGCCATATCTTTTTGGGGGCGTGTTTCGATGGGTGAGCCAAGCAAAATGTGCGGAAAATGCATTTTTTCCCACATTTCAGATTTTGCGGGGGTGTCTGGGTAATAAATTCAGGGGTGATGTGCGCAAATCATACTTCTGCGGATTCCCACGGGTGTTCTCTTTTTGTAAATGCAAGGGGTTCCCTGTTTTCCTTGGTGGCTTGGACACCCGAGGCCCATATCTGTATTTTGTGCCGGTCGGCAGAGCGTCTGAAATTCCGGTCTGAAAACAGACTTGGTGTTACTTGTGTTTTAGGCTTTCCCCTTGGCGGCCAGGTAGGTGCACCCACACATGTGAGGTACCGTTTTCATCAGGACACCTTTGGGAATGCAGGATGGTAGGCCATGTATTGTTGGGGGCGTGTTTCAATGGGTGAGCCGAGCAAAATGTGCGGAAAATTAGTTTTTTTCCCACATTTCGGACTTTGCGGGGGTGTCTGGGTAATAAATTCTGGGGCGATATGCCGAAATCATACTTCTGCGGCTTCCCACGGGTGTCCTCTTTTCGGAAATGCATGCGGTTTCCTGTTTTCCTTGGTTGCTTGGACACCCGAGGCCCATATCTGTATGTTGTGCAGGCGGTAGAGTGTCTGAAATTCCGGTCTGAAAACAGACTTGGGGTTACTTGTGTTTTAGTCTTTCCCCTTGGTGCCCAGGTAGGTTCACCCACACATGTGAGGTACCATTTTCATCGGGACACCTGTGGGAAGGCGGGACAGTAGGCCATGTGTTGTTCGGGGCATGTTTCGATGGGTGAGCCTTGCAAAATGTGCGGAAAATGCATTTTTTTCCCACATTTCAGATTTTGCGGGTGTGTCTGGGTAATACATTCTGGGGCGATGTGCACAAATCATACTTCTGCGGATTCCCACGGGTGTCTTCTTTTCAGAAATGCATGGGGTCCCTGTTTATCTTGGTGCCTGCAATACCCCAGGCCTAAATCTGTAGGTTGGCTCCCCAAACCCTTTGTGGGGATAACAGTGGTTTAGCCTTATTCCTTCGCGCCCAGGTAGGTGCACCCACACATGTGAGGTACCGTTTTCATCGGGACACCTGTGGAAACGTGGGACAGTAGTCCATGTGTTGTTGGGGGCGTGTTTCGATGGGTGAGTCGAGCGAAATGTGTGGAAAATGCATTTTTTTCCCACATTTCAGATTTTGCGGGGGTGTCTGGGTAATAAATTCTGGGGCAATTTGCCCAAATTATACCTCTGCGGATTCCCACGGGTGAACTCTTTTCGGAAATGCATGGGGTTCCCTGTTTTCCTTGGTGGCTTGGACACCCGAGGCCCATATCTCTATGCTGTGCCGGTCGGCAGAGTGTCTGAAATTCCGGTCTGAAAACAGACTTGCGGTTACTTGTGTTTTAGGCTTTCCCCTTGGCGGCCAGGTAGGTGAACCCACACATGTGAGGTACCGTTTTCATTGGGACACCTGTGGGAACGGGGGACGGTAGGCCATGTGTTCTTGTGGGCGTGTTTCGATGGGTGCGCCGAGCGAAATGTGCGAAAATGTGGTTTTTTCCCATATTTCAGACTTTGCAGGGGTGTCTGGGTAATACATTCTGGGGCGATATGTGCAAATCATACCTCTGTGGATTTCCACGGGTGTCTTCTTTTCAGAAATGCATGGGGGTCCCTGTTTATCTTGGTGGCTGCAACACCCCAGGCCTAAATCTGTAGGTTGGCTCCCCAAATCCTTTGTGGGGGTAACAGTGGTTTAGCCTTATTCCTTTGCACCCAGGTAGGTGCACCCACACATGTGAGGTACCGTTTTCATCGGGTCACCTGTGGGAATGTGGGACAGTAGGCCATGTGTTGTTGGGGGCGTGTTTCGATGGGTGAGCCGAGCAAAATGTGCAGAAAATGCATTTTTTTCCAACATTTCAGATTTTGCGGGGGCTTCTGGGTAATAAATTCAGGGGTGATGTGGGCAAATCATACTTCTGCGGATTCCCACAGGAGTTCTCTTTTTGTAAATGCAAGGGGTTCCCCGTTTTCCTTGGTGGCTTTGACACCCGAGGCCCATATCTGTATTTTGAGCCGGTCGGCAGAGCGTCTGAAATTCCGGTCTGAAAACAGACTTGGTGTTACTTGTGTTTTAGGCTTTCCTCTTGGCGGCCAGGTAGGTGCACCCACACATGTGAGGTACCGTTTTCATCAGGACACCTTTGGGAATGCGGGATGGTAGGCCATGTGTTGTTGGGGGCGTGTTTCAAATGTTGAGCCGAGAAAAATGTGAGGAAAAATGAGTTTTTTTCCCACATTTCAGACTTTGCAGGGGTGTCTTGGTAATAAATTCTGGGGCGATATGCCGAAATCATACTTCTGCGGCTTCCCACGGGTGTCCTCTTTTCGGAAATGCATACGGTTTCCTGTTTTCCTTGGTGGCTTGGACACCCGAGGCCCATATCTGTATGTTGTGCGGGTCGGTAGAGTATCTGAAATTCCGGTCTGAAATCAGACTTGGGGTTACTTGTGTTTTAGGCTTTCCCCTTGGCGGCCAGGTAGGTGCACCCACACATGTGAGGTACCATTTTCATCGGGACACATGTGGGAACGCAGGACAGTAGGCCATGTGTTGTTGGGGGCGTGTTTCGATGGGTGAGCCGAGCGAAATGTGCAGAAAATGCATTTTTTTTCCCACATTTCAGATTTTGCGGGGGTGTCTGGGTAATAAATTCAGGGGTGATGTGGGCAAATCATACTTCTGCGGATTCCCACGGGTGTTCTCTTTTTGGAAATGCATGGGGTTTCCTGTTTTCCTTGGTGGCTTGGACACCCGAGGCCCATATTTGTATGGTGTGCCGGTCGGCAGAGAGTCTGAAATTCCAGTCTGAAAACAGACTTGGTGTTACTTGTGTTTTAGGCTTTCCCTTTGGCGGCCAGGTAGGTGCACCCACACATGTGAGGTACCGTTTTCATCAGGACACCTTTGGGAATGCAGGATGGTAGGCCATGTGTTGTTGGGGGCGTGTTTCAATTGTTGAGCCGAGCAAAATGTGCGGAAAAAGAGTTTTTTTCCCACATTTCGGACTTTGCGGGGGTGTCTGGGTAATAAATTCTGGGGCGATATGCCGAAATCATACTTCAGCGGCTTCCCACGGGTGTCCTCTTTTCGGAAATGCATGCGGTTTCCTGTTTTCCTTGGTGGCTTGGACACCCGAGGCCCATATCTGTATGTTGTCCCCTTCAATTAGAGAAAATGAAACTTGAACTAGAGTTCAAGAAACTGAATACTCTGGCTGAACCGAGACATCAGGAAATGAATCAAGAACTAAGGCTAAGGGAAATGGAGTTCAAGCATGATCTAGAAATGAAGAAATTATCTGTCGAAAATGCTTCTCTCTCTGGCTCCTCTAGAAGTTCCAGTCCTAAAAGACCCTGGATGCCTAAAGAATTGGTTGGTATGTATGAGCCTAAGTTGGATGTGTTGGATTGGTTGTCTCTGTTTGAATATAATCATGGGCTCCAGAACATCACAGGAAACGACTTACTCACCTGGTTGTTCTCTAGGCTCCCCCCTGTTGCAACTGATGTGGTAATGGAGTTGGGGGAGGAGGATAGGAAAGAGTATGAATGTGTGAAACTACCTCTGATAGCTAGATTTGGGAAGACCCCATCCCAGTATCTTAAGAGGTTTAGAACCCTCAAAAAGCGTGATGCTACCCCTTGGGCTACCTGGGTGAGTGAAGGGTTGAAAAACTTAGAGGGATAGATTAAGGGTTACAAAGTGAACACTTATGAAGGTATGAAGAATCTTTTTATGTTGGAGTCAATGTATGATGCCTGCTCTCCTGAGCTCAGACAGCACTTGGCTGATTCAAAGGAATTAGAATCCCGAAAACTAGCTAAGGCTGCTGACTTGTGGGTTGCCAACAGGGCCACTCACAAGGATTCTGGGGTAACTCAGAAAAAGGATGAGGGGAAACAGCCTAAAAAGGACTCCAAAGAGTATTCTAATACTGCAAATTCCAAAGAGGGCCCCAAACAAAATCAGAAGGGTAAGCCACCAGGGAAACCACAGCAGAATAGTGTCTCCTCTGGTGAAACCAGAGGGAGGTCAGAACAAGCCTCCATTCCAGAAGGCATTTGGTAAATGCTTTGTTTGTGGCTCTACTGACCATGTGAAAGGAGATCCCAGATGCAAGGGTAAACCTTCAGGGATCCAACTTGCCTCCTTAGCCTTCGCTCCAGAAGAGGAAGTCCCCATGGCAAGTGGAAACTTTCTACTGCTGGCTGATGAGCCCATTGGTGTCTCAGCCAGTGTTTCTTTAGTCTCTCTGGGGTTGTGGGAACAACAGAACTTAGATGTGTATAATTCTATCCCAGATAATACTAAAGAGTATTATAAAGACAGTGTCCAGGTGAATGGTCAGGAGACTCCTGCCATTAGAGACACTGGGGCCAGCATAACTGTGGTGTATGAATCATTTTTCAAGGCAGAGGATGTTGCTAAGGCACCCAAATGCCTCACCAAGTTAGCTGGAGGGCCTGTGCAGATGTGTCCCCAGTTACCAGTTCTCATCCAGTGTAATGACATGGCTGTAAAAATACCTGTCAGTGTACAATGTGAAGTGCCAGGTAGGGTTCTGTTGGGTAATGACCTGAAAGCTCTTGGAGTTGTGTCACATACCCCCAGACCACCTATTAAAAGGTTACAGGAGCTCACAAAACCTGCAAGAGAGAAAACCCTGCGAGGGTTATCTCAGAGATGATGACAGAGATCACTCCTTTACTACTGGATCATCTCACTGCAGTAACTACCAGATCAGGAGCAAAGGGGCAACCCAAGACTTCTAGGAAGAAGTCAGCAGCAAGCACTCCAGTGCTTCCAACAGTTACACCCGTAACTCCACCTCCAGCTGAGGCTGAGAGGGAGGTACAACCCTGTATGGTTGAACTAGACTCTGAAGAAGAGCTAGTGGGAGTCCAAGAACTTATTGGAGATCTAGACCCTGAGGACCATCCTGAGCTGCAGTCTTTACTGGCAGAAGGTGGACCCAGCAGGTCAGCTTTCCGTAAGGGACAAAGAGAATGTCCAACTCTGGAGGGTCTCCGCCAACAGGCAGCTGCTCAGGCTGATGGACAAGAGCCTGGGAAGTATACATTGCACTGGGAAGATGGCCTCTTCTACAGTGAACCAACTGAGTCTGAACGTGGAGAGTACAAACGCCGTGTAATACCTCAATAAAACAGACAACAGTTCTTGCACTTAGCCCATGAGATTCCTTTGGCTGGTCACTTGAGTTTCAAGAAGACCAAGGAAAGGCTCTCACTCTACTTCTACTGGCCAAAAATGGGGGCCGAAGTAGATAAGTTCTGCAAGAGCTGCCATACCTGCCAAACTTCTGTTAAGGTTGGCACCAAGAATGTGGCACCCTTAGTGCCTCTCCCAGTTGTGGGAGTCTCATTTGAGAGGGTAGGGATTGACATTGTTGGTCCCCTTAATCCCCCTACCTCCTCAGGCAACAGGTTTATCCTTGTTGTAGTAGACCATGCTACTAGGTACCCTGAGGCAATTCCTATGAGAACTGTTACAGCTCCGGCTGTGGCTAAGGCCCTCCTTGGTATTTTTACCAGGGTTGGGTTTCCTAAGGAAGTAATATCCGACAGGGGATCAAACTTTATGTCCCACTACATGAAAGCCATGTGGAAAACCTGTGGAGTTACTTAAAAGTTCTCAACCGCCTACCACCCCCAAACAAATGGACTGGTAGAAATATTTAACAGAACCATGAAGAGCATGATAGGTGCTTTAAAAGAACCCCTGAAAAGAAAGTGGGACCTTCTACTGCCAGGCCTTCTCTTTGCTTATAGAGAAGTCCCTCAGGAGGGAGTAGGTTATTCTTCCTTTGAACTTCTCTATGGCCATCCCGTCACAGGTCCATTGGCCCTGATTAAGGAGGGGTTGGAAGGCGCTCCTCCCCTCAAGCCAGTCAGAGTGACTGACTATGTGATAGGTCTCCGAAGGAGAATGTCACACATGATGGCAGAAGCTAGTGATAACCTGAAAGCTGGACAAGCGTTGGTCAAGCATAGGCATTATCAAAAGGCTAACATGGTTGAGTTCACTCAAGACCAGCTAGTTCTCGTTATGCTCCCAACAAGGCAGAGGGCCTTGCAAGACAAATGGATGGGACCCTTCAAAGTTGTGGGAAAACTTGGAGAGGTCAACTATCTGGTGGATCTGGGCAGACCCAGGGAAGCTCCTAGAGTCTTCCACACCAACTGACTGAAAGCGTACATCTCCAGACCTGAAGTAGGAGCCTTGCTTCTAGCTTCAGCAGCAGAGAAAGAAGAGAGTGAGTCTCTCCCTGATCTCCTCAGAGGTGTACCTTTAGATGAAAACATTGAAGGAGTCAATCTCTCTTCAGATCTGACACCTGAGCAACAAGAGGAGTGCAAATCTATGTTAAGTCAGTTTGCCTCCCTGTTCTCACTATCACCAGGCTTGACCCCTTGGGGACAGCACGAGATACTCACTGGTGACTGACTGCCAGTCAAAAGCAGAGGATACCGAATGTCAGAAAATGTGAGAACCCATATCAAGGGGGAGGTCAAGAAGATTCTTGATCTCGGGGTAATAGAACCCTCTACTAGTCCATGGTCTAGCCCAGTTGTGTTAGTACCAAAGGCAGGGTCCAAAGACTTGAGATTCTGTGTGGACTATAGAGCTCTTAATGCAGTCACCAAGACTGATGCCCACCCTTTACCCAGGACAGATGAGTTGGTGGATAAACATGGTGCAGCCAAGAACCTCAGCACATTTGACCTTACGTCAGGCTATTGGCAAATAGCCTTGATAGACCATGCCAAGGAGAAAACAGCATTTTCCACCCCAGTTGGCTTGTACCAGTTTAAGGTCATGCCTTTTGCATTAAAAAATGCACCTGCTACATTCCAAAGGATGGTAAACCAAGTTCTGGCTGGGATGGAGGACTTCTGCATGGCATACTTGGATGACATTGCAGTCTTCAGCCATTCCTGGGAAGATCATGTGAACCACCGAGGACATGTTTTGCAGGCTCTAGGACAGGCCAATTTGACTATCAAGGCAAGTAAATGTCAGATAGGTCAAAGTAAGGTGGTCTACCTTGGGCATGAGGTAGGAGGTGGGGAAATAAGGCCTTTGCTCAGCAAGTTTGAAGCTGTGCAAAATTGGACAACACCTACTACTCAAACCCAAGTGAGAGCCTTCCTAGGCCTCACTGGGAACTACAGGAATTTCATTGAGAACTATGGGACCATAGCTTCTCCACTGAATGTAATCTCCTCTCCAAAATTCCCTAAAAAGGTCAAATGGAATGAGGAGTGCAATCAGGCCTTTGAAAAACTGAAGAAAGCTCTTTGCCAAGCTCCAGTATTGAGAGCTCCTGACTACCACCAAACTTTAATTGTACAAACTGATGCTTCCAATGTAGGTATAGGTGCAGTTCTAAGCCAACTGGATGAGAAGGGTAGGGAGCACCCCATTTGCTTCATCAGCCGTAAGCTGAAGGATCCTGAGACAAGGTAGGCAACAATAGAAAGAGAATGCTTTGCTATTGTGTGGGCACTGAAGAAGTTTAGGCCATACTTGTATGGTTCTACTTTTGTCATTCAGACTGACCACCAACCCTTGAGATGGTTAATGCAAATGAAGGGAGAAAATCCAAAACTATTGAGATGGTCAATCTGCCTGCAAGGGTTTGATTTCACCATTGAGCACAGGTCAGGGTGTCACCACCAAAATGCTGATGGACTCTCTAGGATGTATTTCATCGACTAGAGGTATGAGGTTCATCCAGGAGTGGATTAAATCCTCCTGTCCCTTAGTCTGGGGGGGGGCGAGTGTTAGGGAGAATTCTCTGTTTAGGCTGAATTTCCTAACCTAGTGAGTCCTCCAGCAGCTTTGCTAGATTTTTGGGGTTTATTTTTTTCTCCTGCCAACAGTGAGACTCTTTTACCCTCACTCTTGGGCCTGATTTGAGTGTGTTTCTTTGAATCTAGATGGGTTTAATGGGCTATGGGAGACTCTTTTACCCTCACTCTTGGGCCTGATTTGAGTGTGTTTCTTTGAATCTAGATGTGTTTAATGGGCTATGGGGTCTTTTACTCCATAGGGCTTCATGTGTTTTTGTGATGTGTGTTACACAGCACCCTCAGTGCAGTGACACAGGGGTGTCATAGTGACCCCCCAGGAAAGACTCCATACCCTGGGACTGGCTACTGTCTCCCAGGGCATGTAAAGTCACCATTGACTTTACTAGTCTTAAATTCTGAACAGAACCAGTACAAACCATCATATTGTGGACGTACTGGCAAGGGCAATTCAATTGCCCCGGGGTCTGTTAGTCGAGGGGGCACGTCTCCGTCCCCCCTGATCGGGTTTTGGCTGGTGGCAGTGGATACTATTTTTAATATTCAACCGCGAATATTTTCCTATGGGATTTCCCATTGTTTTAGGCTACTATCTTTATTTAATTATTTACGGTAGCCTCGAACATACCGCCGGTTTATTTAATTAATATTAATTCTCTGGTTGGTATTTTTTGCCAAAACTTGTTTCCAAAATGGCGTTTGTGTTCCCTTCTGTGACTCCAACCCAAGTCGAGCCCTTTGTTCCACTTTTTGGCGGGCTTCTCCACAGAAGCCCTCCACAGTGGTGCCACTATGTCTGGGGTACTTAGGAGGGGTGGAGGGGAATTTAGGCACCCTGGACTGAGTTGCCTAGGCAACTCAAGTCGCACTCCGTCCTGATTGGCCCAAGTGGTGAGCCGGCCGGCTCACCACTTAGCATGTTTGAGTGACAGCTAGGCTGAGTGAATGGGGGTTTGCTGCATAAAAGCAGGGCTTTGGGGACTGGAACTTCAGAAGTCGCCACAGGACCTAAGAATCCGACGAGGGAGAATCTGAGCCGACCTGCCACGACACCACTACCGGTGGAGCCCTGCTGGACCGTCTCACCACTTTTTCCCAACGACAGAGGAGATCTCCCGCCGGAGAGTCTTCTTCCTTTAACTGGTGGGGATAACCAGTTTCATCGTCTTTTCGCTTTCCCGACGTATCTCGTGGCCGCCTTGCCTGTGCCAAGCACCCCGGCAACCGGGATACCATGTTTTACCACGACCGCGAGACAAAGGTACCACCTTTAACCGGAAAACTCCGCGGCTGGTTTCTGCCCTGGTAGTGCAACGACCTTCATCTTTCCTCCAAGTCGAGATCATCTCTTCCCCTGGAAGACGACGCAACTTGCACCCCTTACCAGGAACAACTGCCACGGCTGGAGGATCCTTCCCACTTAAGGTACCGTGTCCCGCCTGGCTTCCCTTGCTACCGACTGTACGGGCAGATTTAGCCCCCGGCTTTCGAACCTGGGTTAGCCTCGGACGCCCTGGCTAAACTTTCCTAAGCCTCTCTAAACTCTTTTCTGAACCCTCTGCAAGACTTTCTAAGCCTAGTTTAACTGTGTAATCTTGGGCGCATTTGTGCTCTGCTCTCTCTAAGAGTGGGCCCAGCCTTTGGACTTTTGCTCACCAGTGACTTTTCGCTCTCTGCCTTGCTAACAGTGTTCTTGAATCGTAGAGTGGTGTACCTCTTCATATTCTGTCTTTTTCCCTCCCTTTTTCACAAACTTATTAGAGTGCAATCTAGTTAAGCGCTCACCTCTGTATGAAAATAAGTGGTGTTTTACTGTTATTTTTCTAATAGGGAAAAAGGGGTGTATATATCATAATAGTAATTGTGTGTAGGATATTTTACAATAAGAGTGCTGGAGTGTTTCAACTGTGTGTTTTTAAATAAATAATTATATACTTTGATACCAAAACTCAGGTCAGTGTTTACTTGTATTATTGTATCTGAGTGCCTATTGAGTATACTTTGCATACTGCCTAACTCTTCTTGAGGGAAGTCTGACTGCTCAGCCACAGCTACCAGGTAAATCTGGGTGGTACAGACTGCTACCAAGTGGGTTTACTGCCAACACCTGTATTCTTAAATCTTTTGCAGTGCTCCCTAAGGGAACTGCACAGGTTTCTGCCTAACAGTTGGCTCCCCAAATCCTTTGTGGGCGTTACAGTGGTTTAGCCTTATTCCTTCGCGCCCAGGTAGGTGCACCCACACATGTGAGGTACCGTTTTCATCGGGTCACCTTTGGGAATGTGGGACAGTAGGCAATGTGTTGTTGGGGGCGTGTTTCGATGGGTGAGCCGAGCAAAATGTGCGGAAAATGCATTTTTTTCACACATTTCAGATTTTACGGGGGTGTCTGGGTAATAAATTCAGGGGTGATGTGCGCAAATCATACTTCTGCAGATTCCCATGGGTGTTCTCTTTTTGTAAATGCAAGGGGTTCCCTGTGTTCCTTGGTGGCTTAGACACCCGAGGCCCATATCTGTATTTTGTGCCGGTCGGCAGAGCGTCTGAAATTCCGGTCTGAAAACAGACTTGGTGTTACTTGTGTTTTAGGCTTTCCCCTTGGCGGCCAGGTAGGTGCACCCACACATGTGAGGTACCGTTTTCATCGGGACACCTGTGGGAACGCAGGACAGTAGGCCATATGTTGTTGGGGGCGTGTTTCTATGGGTGAGCCGAGCAAAATGTGCGGAATATGTATTTTTTTTCTCACATTTCAGACTTTGCAAGGGGTCTGGGTAATAAATTCTGGGGAGATATGCCCAAATCATACCTCTCCGGATTCCCACGGGTGTCCTCTTTTCGGAAATGCATGGGGTTCCCTGTTTTCCTTGGTGTCTTGGACACGCGAGGCCCGTATCTGTATGCTGTTCTGGTCGGCAGAGCGTCTGAAATTCCGGTCTGAAAACAGACTTGGGGCTACATTTGTTTTAGGCTTTCCCCTTGGTGGCCAGGTACGTGCACCCACACATGTGAGGTACTGTTTTCATTGAGATACCTGTGGGAACGCGGGACGGTAGGCCATGTGTTTTTGGGGGCATGTTTAGATGGGTGAGCTGAGCGAAATTTGCGGAAAATGCGTTTTTTTCCCCACATTTCGGACTTTGCGGGGGTGTCTGGGTAATAAATTCAGGGGTGATGTGCGCAAATCATACTTCTGCGGATTCCCACGGGTGTTCTCTTTTTGTAAATGCAAGGGGTTCACTGTTTTCCTTGGTGGCTTAGACACCAGAGGCCCATATCTGTATTTTGTGCCGGTCGGCAGAGCGTCTGAAATTCCGGTCTGAAAACAGACTTGGTGTTACTTGTGTTTTAGGCTTTCCCCTTGGCGGCCAGGTAGGTGCACCCACACATGTGAGGTACCGTTTTCATCAGGACACCTTTGGGAATGCGGGATGGTAGGCCATGTGTTGTTGGGGGCGTGTTTCAATGGTTGAGCCGAGCAAAATGTGCGGAAAATGCGTTTTTTTCCCCACATTTCGGACTTTGCGGGGGTGTCTGGGTAATAAATTCTGGGGCGATATGCCAAAATCATACTTCTGCGGCTTCCCACGGGTGTCCTCTTTTCGGAAATGCATGCGGTTTCCTGTTTTCCATGGTGGCTTGGACACCCGAGGCCCAGATCTGTATGTTGTGCGGGTCGGTAGAGTGTCTGAAATTCCGGTCTGAAAACAGACTTGGGGTTACTTGTGTTTTTGGCTTTCCCCTTGGCGGCCAGCTAGGTGTACCCACACATGTGAGGTACTGTTTTTAGCGGGACACCTGTGGGTACGCAGGACGGTAGGCCATGTTTTGTTGGGGGCATATTTCGATGGGTGAGACGAGAGAAATGTGCGCAAAATGCATTTTTTTCCCCACATTTCAGACTTTGCAGGGGTGTCTGGGTAATAAATAATGGGGTGATTTGTCCAAATCATACCTCTGCAGATTCCCACGGGTGTCCTCTTTTTCGGAAATGCATGGGGCTCCCTCTCTTCCTTGGTGGCTTGGACACCCGAGGCCCATATCTGTATATTGTGCCGGTCCGCAGAGCGTCTGAAATTCCGGTCTGAAAACAGACTTGGGGTTACTTGTGTTTTAGGCTTTCCCCTTGGCAGCCATGGTAGGTGCACCCACACATGTGAGGTACCATTTTCATCGGGACACCTGTGGGAACGTGGGACAGTAGGCCATGTGTTGTTGGGGGCGTGTTTTGATGGGTCAGCTGAGCAAAATGTTCAGAAAATGCATTTTTTTCCCCAGATTTCAGACTTTGTGGGGGTGTCTGGGTAATACATTCTGGGGCGATGTGCGCAAATCATACTTCTGGGGATTCCCTCGGGTGTCCTCTTTTTGGAAATGCATGGGGTTCCCTGTTTTCCTTGGTGGCTTGGACACCCGAGGCTCATAATTGTATGTTGTGCCGGTCGGCAGAGAGTCTGAAATTCCGGTCTGAAAACAGACTTGGGGTTACTTGTGTTTTAGGCTTTCCCCTTTGGTGGCCAGGTAGGTGCAACCACACATGTGAGGTACTGTTTTCATCGGGACACCTGTGGGAATGCGGGACGGTAGGCCATGTGTTGTTGGGGGCGTGTTTCGGTGGGTGAGCCGAGCGAAATGTGCAGATAATGCGTTTATTTTCCCACATTTCGGACTTTGCAGGGGTGTCTGGGTAATAAATTCTGGGGTGATATGCGCAAATCATACCTCTGCGGATTCCCACGGGTGGCTTCTTTTCAGAAATGCATGGGGGTCCCTGTTTATCTTGGTGGCTGCAACAACCCAGGCCTAAATCTGTAGGTTGGCTCACCAAACCCTTTGGAGGGATAGCAGTGGTTTTGCCTTATTCCTTCGCGCTCAGGTAGGTGCACCCACAAATGTGAGGTAAAGTTTTCATTGGGACACCTGTGGGAACGTGGGACAGTAGGCCATGTGTTGTTGGGGGTGTGTTTCGATGGGTGAGCTGAGCAAAATGTGCAGAAAATGCATGTTTTTCCCACATTTCAGACTTTGCGGGGGTGTCTGGGTAATAAATTATCGGGCGATGTGCGCAAATCATACTTCTGCAGATTCCCACGGGTGTCCTCTTTTCGGGAATGCATGGGGTTCCCTGATTTCCTTGGTGGCTTGGCCACCCGAGGCCCATATCTGTATGGTGTGCCGGTCGGCAGAGAGTCTGAAATTCCGGTCTGAAAACAGACTTGGGGTTACTTGTGTTTCAGGCATTCCCCTCGGCGCCCAGGTAGGTGCACCCACACATGTGAGGTACCGTTTTCATCGGGACACCTGTGGGAACACGGGACTGTAGGCCATGTGTTGTTGGGGGCGTGTTTCGATGGGTGAGCCGAGCGAAATGTGCGGAAAATTCATTTTTTTTCCCACATTTCAGACTTTGCAGGGGTGTCTGGGTAATAAATTCCTGGGCGATTTGTCCAAATCATACCTTTGCAGATTCCCAGAGGTGTCCTCTTTTTGGAAATGCATGTGGTTCCCTGTTTTCCTTGGTGGCTTGGACACCCGATGCCCATATCTTTATGTTGTGCCGGTCAGCAGAGCGTCTGAAATTCCGGTCTGAAAACAGACTTGGGGTTACTTGTGTTTTAGGCTTTCCCCTTGGTGGCCAGGTAGGTTCACCCACACATGTGAGGTACCGTTTTCATCGGAAACCTGTGGGAACGCGAGACGGTAGGCCATGTGTTGTTGGGGGTGTGTTTCGATGGGTGAGTCGAGCAAAATGTGCGGAACATGCGTTTTTTTCCCCACATTTTGGACTTTGCGGCGGTGTCTGGGTAATACATTCTGGGCGATTTGCCCAAATCATACCTCTGCGGATTACCACAGATGTGAGGTATTGTTTTCATCGGGATACCTCTGGGAACGTGGGACGGTAGGCCATGTGTTGTGTTTGTGTGGTTTTCATAACGTTTTGACTCATTTGCTGGTGCCCTTTGTCACACAACCCGTTCATTTCCCAAATGTGACCTACATTTAGTCGCTGCTTTAGGCACCATGCTCTTTTGTAACCTGCACAAGTCACCTACCCTAGAAAAGGTCTGCCTGTGCTCTTTCAAAAAATGTATGCTTGTCGTTCCTCACCCCATTGGTTTTCCCGATTTACACATGCTAAGTGCGTCTGTTCAGGCCGTGAGCGTAAAACTCCTGTGTACCATGGATCAGTGTTTGGCTTGTGGTATTGCTTGTTTTGTAAAACACTACAAAAAATGTGTGCTCTCCTAACTGCAAATGTCGGGGGAATGTAGCAGAGCATTGCTTTTCTCAAAATTTATAGAAGGCATTGCCGTACCAAGCCAACCACGTCCAACACATACCTTTTTTTTCGTTCATTTTCCCGCTTTTCCTCCAATCTATGGCAGTTTCCCCACCCTAGTTGTTGCCTGACCTACGCAAATCACCCCTACCTAAACTTGGAACTTTGTCTACTTTTCTGAAATATATGCCTTTCCGTCCTCCAAATAGGCTTTCCTACCCTTTTCTTCCATTCCGTCCATGCATGTCCAATTGGCAAAAATGGATAAAATCGCCTACCTCTCACAAAACGGTTGATAACCACATCAAAATATTTTTTTTCCATTTCCACTCAACCTGTTCCTGAAAGCCAGGAAATTGGGGAATACGGCACAGCAAACCATTTGTTCCTAGCTCTTACAAGGAAAAAACCACAGGCTACGTTGTACATCAGTTTATTGCCATTCTTTGAAAAAAAACCAAATTTTCCCCCTTTTTGGTTATTCTCACCCTCCTACAGAAACCTAGGATTCCTGGGTGGCGTTACAATCGCCTACATATGGGGAGACACTTGGCCGAGATATCGCATGTAACAAAAAAGTTACAAGCCGTTGAATGGCCACATACCGAAATCACCAAAAATGGCCCTGGCACTGGGGAGAAATACCCATGGCACTTAAAGGGTTAACTAGCAGATCAATTTCAGTGGTAGGCTCCAGTTCTGCTAGCCACAGCATAACAACATTCTTGACTTTTATGATAGGGGTGCACTATCAGATGTTTAGGCCCAAGTGGAATCGCTCTGGTCTTTTATGGTTTCAGCTGCTCTGAACTATAGAGCTCCCAATCATGGATGTCATCCATATCAGCTGCTAGATTAGATAAGTATGGTTGTCATTGGTATAAGTATGATATGCTAGATCATAGTTAGAGATAGTTGACAGCAAAGGTGTGGACATGGCAGGTCACATTTACAATAATGTTCAGGATTGGGTGTAAATAGGCGTAGAAACCTGGGTCCGACCAGATTCCTGTGCTGAATTTACACTCATGCAGAAAAATGATTAACACTGATTAAAAGTGCAAGTGTAAGATTTACAATCATCTTTGCGTTCGTTGCTTAGTTTGTCATTGCTAATAGTCAAATCCTACATAATTATTTAATACCATTGATTGACTTTTTGTCGGTTTGGCCAAAACAGATATAACAATCAAACATTAAAATGTTTAAAAACAAACTTAGAATCATATAGAAATGGTTGTGTGACACAGGCTAATTTTAAATGCACAAATAATTATGTAACATTTAGCCCCATCACTGTGAATGTATAGCCTTAGTTCTGCAAAGTCAAGCTTGGTGAATACATTTACTCACAGAATACACTTGATTTGCATCTGTTGTTTGTTTAATAAGTAGGATAGCTTGGTTGGCACTGCATATACCTGCTGCATTAAGTAAGGGCTTGAGGTATTATGATCTCTGACAGGGAGAATTCTCCAGAATGGCTAATTTCCCTTACCTACTGAGTCCCTCAGCAGCTTTGCTGGATTTCTAGGATTTATTTTTCACCTGGTAAGAGTGTGAGCCTTTTTTTCCCAGTCTTACATGTGTTTTAGGCAGTGTTGTACATGTTTGTGTTCATAGACTGTGGAGTTTCACCTACTCCATAAGCATCATCTTTTTACTGTGTGTCATACAGCACCTTTAATGCAGTGACACAGGGTTGTCTTTTAGACTTCCCACTTTAAACTTCATTTTCTGGAACCGAATACTGTCTCCCAGAAACATGTAAAGTTGCTATTGACTTTACTAATCTTTTTAAAATCACAGACTGAGTAGAAACTATCTTCAATAGAGTACTGGAAAGGATTAATAGATATCCCTTTTTGTCTGTTTCTCATGGAACATATTCCGTTCCCCTTTCACTAAGATTTGGCTGGTGGCAGTGGTATCTACCATTTTATTCCTACCGCAGACTATTAAAATAGATTTGGTACAGTTTTAGGCTATGTTAGGTGCCTCAAACTATAACCCGCTGGACCACATTTAATTTGATTTGGTTCCGGCTGGGTTTATTCACCATTTATTTTTGTAAAGGTCTTTCTTGTGTTTTACTCTGCGCACCAAACCGGGTTTGGTTCCTTTGTTCACCGTCCTTTGGCGGGCTTCTGCACAGAAGCCCTCCTTAGGCGCCTGAGTGTCTGGGGTGGACAGGATTTGAGGGTGGGGTTATTAGGCCCCTGCACATGGTCTCCTTGGAGACCCAAGTCACACTCTTGTTTGCTTGGGTAGGTGACTGTCCTGCAAGTACTGCCACCCTGCTGTGAGATTGACAGCCAGGCTGTGTGAATGGGGGAAAACTGCATAAAAAGCAGGTCTCTGGGACTTGGAAGGGCGAGTCGCCAGTGGATCGAGAGAACTGAAGAGAAGCTGAAGGAAGAGGACTGCTGCAACTACTGAGCCTCCCGGTGAATCCCTGCTGCGGGTCTGAATCTCCGAAACTTTAATGACAGGGAAGATCTGCAAGGAATCTTTTCCTCTTGAGCTGGTGGGACCAACCAGTTCGCCAAACACCAAGCAAGGCCTCCCTCTCCTGGTCGAATTTGCTATGCACAGCTGCAGTGAACCGAATAGCCAGGAGAACCAGACCCTGGTAGGGTTTTAAGGAGCGCACCTTTTATTTGTCGCTTTGCTCTGATGCTGGTTTCTTCCCTGGGCAGTGCAGGACCCTCCAGTCTTCTTACTTTGTGTCAGTCCGACAATCGCTTCTGGAACTGTGAGCCTGCAGGACCTGCCAGGAACTTCTGCCTCAGCTACAGCATTTTTCTTCTACAAAGGTACTGTTCTAATGCAGTCGTTCGTTCTGTCCGACCACAGTGAAAGTGTTTGAAATCTTTCGCTAATGCAAGGGCTTGTCCTTCTCTACTCTTTTAAATACGTTTTCTTCCGACCAACTTCGTTTCGAACTCTTGGCAAAGACTTAACCGCAAACTACTCTCAACTGTGTGATCCTATGCAAAGACTCTGAACCATTAACATTGGCCCAGGCCCATTGACTTGAATCCTAGTTGTAGTAAGTCTTTTCTAGATTGCCTGACTATTTACATGTTGGTGCTGCTTGATTTTGAATAACCTTGTCTTTCTTCCAGAATTGATTGGGTATTGTGTAGTATATTAAGATTGTGATTTTCTGCTGCCTTACATTACTGAATGTTTTATGGTGTAAATAAATGTATATTCTTTTACTCAGAAATCTTGAGTCAGTGTTTGCTTGAACCATAGCCATTGCTGTCCTTTGTGTAACTTCTGATACTGCTCACCTTACTCTTGAGATAAGTCTGGCTGCTCAGCCATCGCTACCACTTTACTGTGTAGTGCAGGCTTGTACCTTGTACTTACACTTGTAATCTTAATTGTGTGTGGAGTTCCCAAAGGGTACTGCATATGATTCTGCCTAACAATCTCAAACCCCTGTAGTCATTGTAAAACAGGAGAAAATTGAGCATTGTTTCAACTTCCAGACCACAGACTGGGCACATGCTATCACCCAATGCCGAACAACGGCTGGTAAAGCTAGCCACGTTATGATTTTCAATCTCATCCTCAAATAAAGGGAATGTGCTAATATTTTTCATAACCAGATTCTGCTTTATCATGAAGGTACTCATGGCCTGAGCGCAACAATTTACAAGCATCCACTAGTTTGCTTGTCGAAAATGAAAAAGCCGCTCTTTTGACCAAGTTGCACACGATATATCAATGGGTTGTGGTCCATAATGTACTTAAATTACTATTCAGATTATGTCAAATTGTCTTCACATGCACCAGCCATGGCAGTGAATTCCCCCCTTGTAGATTCATAACTTGAGGTTGGCAACATAATCAGAAGTCTAAAACCATCTCGATGCAAAGGAGATGCCTGCCCGGTGCCAATCATCAAAGGCAGCACCGAGACACTCATCCCAATCATCACAGACATCACTAATTCTTCCTTCACCTCAAAAACTGTGTCCCTGCCTCCCTGAAGGAAGCCTGGGTCCTGCCCCTGCTAAAAAATCTTCTGTAGACCCTAGCATCCCCACGAACGACCATCCCATCACAATCATGCCCTTTATCCTCAAGATGCGTGACTGAGCCGTCAACATCCAGGTACAAAAATACCTTGAGAACAATCACATTCTGGGTATCTGCCAGTCAGGATTCCGCTCCAGACACAGAACTGAATCTGCCATGCTCGATTTGAAAAATCAACTTGATGTCATTATGGATGCCGGCAAATTCACCCTACTTATGATGCTGGACCTCTCAGCAGCATTTGACCTTGTCGACCACCAGACAGTTTGCAACCACCTCCTCAACTGCAAATATTTCTTCATTGATGACCATGCTACCTCACCAATGCCAATAACATATGGAGTCCCCAAAGGCTCTTGTCTTTCCCCCACACTGTATAACATTTATACAAAACCCCTCTTTGATCACCTTGATCGCCTCCGCATATCCTACACAAACTTTGCCGATGATACCCAACTCCTTATCCCCCATGTCAGGCTCCTAAACCCAAGATGCTGCAGCAATCAACACAGTCTACAAAACCATCCACAACTGGATGGCAACCCACCTGCTATGCATTAATGATGACACAACTGAAATCCTCATTGTTGGCTCCGACTCCACACTCCTAAACATGGAAGCTGCATACAAGAACTTCAACATTGATGGCAAACTGATCCCCAATACATCTGCTGTCAAAACAATGGGCATTTACCTTGACTTGACTTGACCTCTCTCTCCATTGCCTCAACTGCTGCATACACTGCCAAACTGCTCAATGTCCGCAAGCCCTTCCTCACCACCCCAAACCATTTTGCGATTGAAAGAGCCATCACAGGAGTCAAGCTGGATTACTGCAATGCCCTATATTCAGGAATCTCTGACCATAATCTGAGCAAATTACAGACTATCCAACACAATGCCCTACGTGCTGCCACAGGTCTATCCAAGCATGACCACATCACAGAAGCTGGAAGAGACGCTCACTGGCTTCTGATCAGCGAGAGGATTACATTCATAACCTTATCCATCTTGCACAGCTGCCTCTCCAACAGGGCCCCATTCTACCTCTCTCACCGTGCAGAAAGATACACCCCTGCGCACCTCAGATCTGCAAACTGCCACGTAGTCAAGGTCCCCAGCTTCAGACGCAAATCCGCTGGATGCTCGAACTTCCCTGCCGTGGCCACCAAACTATGGAACAGCATCCCGATTGACTTGCGAAAGGACCCTTCATACTGGACACTCGGAAAAAACCTGAAGACCTGATGTTCATTTAAAGCACCCCGCTCCCAGGCTTGATCTTCCACCAACTTTGTCTCAGTGTACTGTCACTATCATACTTGACCTTCCATGTACCCCGCTAACATCTCTCCCACCCCCTCTTCTTCCTCAAGATCTATCATTGTAATGAGGGCCCAGATACCCAAGGGTTCAGCGCGGTGTAACAAATGCTAAAATAAAATAAAATGAATAAAAATAATATGAGCAAGCTATCCCTGTAGTTCAAGAGACTAGGCGATCTCCAAATCCTAACCCAGTATAAAACTGGTCTTATCCACCTTTCATACCCAATGTCATGGTTGATATAGCCCCATATATCAGCCCACACAGGGCAGCAGCTTTTGCTTGAGCCCTATGAATCTCAAGTGCTGGTTTAATTGCTCCTCTCCCATGATTGTTATGAAATCTCTTAATCGCCCCACTACATTTAGCAAAATGAGAGCATGATTTACACACTTGTTCCGATCCAGTGGCTGTCATCCACGAATCGTACGCCCAAGTAATCATAGAACTTAACTTACTCAAGGGTATTTCCATTCACACTGATGTTCATTTTTTGGGTCATTGAGAATGTGGGCCTGAAGTCCAATGTCTTGGTCTTCTCAGTGTTAAATACAAGTTGTAACCATTCACATTTCTCCAAGAAAATGTTCAAAGTTGTTCTCAAGCCCATAGGTGTAGTTACCAAAATCATGGCGCCGTCTGTGAAAAATAGAGCTGGTATGGAATCAGCCCTAACTTTGGTTGATCCATACAATTTGTGTGAAATGTTCTTATTACTTTGTCAATGAAAATGGAGAACAAAAGAGGGGCGAGCATGCAACCACACCCCTCTGTCCATGGTGAATCGCTCTGTAGTTACTCCCCCCAACTCCCATCACACCACAGCTTTATTGTGGGAGTACATTTGTTGTTTTATGGTTAGTAGGTGACTTGGAATACCCTTACTGGGTTAAACCTGCAACAATAAGGTCCTAACAACTCTGTCAAAGTCGGTTTTAAGGTGCATAAACACAGCAGAGTTTAGATCTCCTTAAAATTGCATATTTTTGGACTAAAAGAAATAAACACTATTTCTGCTCTACTTTCACTTGCTCGAAAACCAGCTTTGAGGGGATCAATAATCTCTTTTGCACTGGACCTATTTTGAAGGTGCTGGAGGATTGCTTTTGCAAAAACCTTTCTTGCACTGTCCAATAAAGAAATTGGCCTGTAATTCCCCATTCTTTCTCTCCCACGCTTCTAATAAATTGGGACAATTGTTGGACATTGCCATGATATTATTGTTCGATATCCATTAAAGTGGAGAGTGAGTTAGAAGAGTGGGCTTGACAGGGTGGCAGCACTGAGGAGAGTGGTCAATAGAACTGTTCCAATTGCATTGGCTAGAAAGGTAGCAGAGGACAGCACACCCAAGCACAGCACCACAGTTGTGCTTGGATGCACTGTCCTCTTCTAACTTTCTAACCATTGCAAAGGAAAACTTGCATCTGACATGAAAACCATGGGCCCTAACGCAAAGTGGTACATGTGTTTCACTTAATGGAGAGATCAGGCTATATCAGTATAGGAGTATTACCCCGAAAACTAAGGTTTTGCAGGTGAAGTCCCGTTTGTGACATCTACTCCATGTAGAACATAATGCTAACAAGTGAAAATGTAGCGCATACTCACAGATTATGCACAGTCACATGCTCTGAAAATAGCAAATGCGGCTAGAAGCCATTCATGTTTGAAGTTTCATTAAAGCCTAGACACTAAGTGTTAGGGAGAATTCTCAGAAATGTGCCAATTCCCTCCACCTTAGAGACCCCCAGCAACTTTGCTGGATTTTGAGGACTTCATTTTTTTAACCTGGAGAGAGTGTGACCCTTTTTCCCACTCTCTCATGTATTTTAATGTGATTTTATACACTGTGTTTCTTTTTGGTTAGCACCTTCAGTGCAGTGACACAGGGAATTCTTTCAGATTTCCAAAGGTTTAAATACCTTACTCTGGGATAAACTACTGTTTCCCAGAGCAGTAAAGTGAAATTGATTTTATTTACCATTGTAAATTCCTAGACCTCCTACCACAGCACACATTATCTTCCAATAGAGTGCTGGAGGGCTTACTTAGTATACCCTGTGTCTAGCTCCTTATGTAACATATTTTATGTTAACCTTTCCTCATTTGAATTGCTGGTGGCAGTGGTTTCATTTTGAATTCCCATGGTTTGCATCTACCGCGACCGTTCGCAGACCCGGTAAAGCAACCGCAGGAGCCATCTTTTTTAAAATGGCACAGAGCCATCTCTGTCAATATGATCCCCAGTTTTTTTTGTCAGTTCTTTGTGGAAAGGTCCTTCTAGAGATTTTCTCTGTGTGCCAAACCAGGTTCGGTCTCTTTGTTCATTTCGCCTTTGTCAGGGTTTCTGAGTGAAACCCTCCTCTGGCTCCAGAGTGTCTGGGGTAGGCAGGAAGGGAGGGAGGTGCCCGAAACTCCCAGTGCTTAGTCTGCTAGGAGACACAAATGCACTCTGTGGTGATTGGCTGGCTGATTGTCCGGCAAGGACAGCCACCCTGCTGGGTGAGTGACAGCTAGGCTGGAATTAATGGGAAAGAACCAAAAAAAAGCAAGTCTTTTGGCTTGGAAGGCAGAGTCGACCACTGGACGAAGGAACCAAAGAAGAGCTTGACGAGGACGCCTGTTGCAACTCCTGCACACACATTTTACATGCTCCAGTTAATGCCCCTTTCAGAGTCTGCCTCCTACCTCCTGCCTCCATGTTAGTTGCAAGCAATGTGAGAGTTTTGCCTTCGATAGGCGGTTTTACGCCGCACATGGCTCTGCGCTTCATCTATGCCGTGGGGTGTAGGGTTTAGTCAGATTCGCCTCCTAGGGCGAGCATTTGTGCAATCTGTCGCACGTGGCGGGTTGCGACTTGCCTAGTCGCACAAGTTAGCTGAGAACGCGGTGTACGCCGCGTGGCTAATTAGGTATGCTAATTGTATGCAGAGTATATGCACTGCTCAGGCCATTGTTCGGTAATTATGCACACAATCAGAATACACCCGCTAGTGTCTATGGCGCCGAAGAATGATTAGACAGGGACTTAGCAAAGATGCTGGGTTGTGCCCCCTGCGCGTACCCCTCTGCTTCTCTTGATAGTTTTATGCGGTCGGCTTCTTAACGCGGCAATGGCAATTTTTCCCGTGCTGTGGGCCTCCCCCTGTGCAGCACAACTTATCTTGTGCAAGCGAGGGGCCTGTTAAGAAGTGTCATGGGGCGTGGCCCCTCGTGCTGGTCCCCGTAGTGGGAGTTCAGGCGGACACGTCCTCTCAGGTCGCGTGTTCGAGCACAAGCCATGTGCTTTGGCTCTGGTGTGCATGTGCGCGCGTGCCTTGCCCAGCGTGGGCCTAGTCAAGTAGTTCCTGGCCCAGGGGTGCTTGGGTAGTGTAGCTCTGCAGGTCCTTTTCCTGCAATGAGGACATAGAAGCCTTCTATAAGGCTGTAGTTTTTAGCCTTTTGTTGGTGTCTTTATTTTACAGGTATTTACACGTGTGTGAGCCCAAATGAGGGTCTGCCCACAGTATCCCAAACTCTGCTCCCTGACAGCCTTTGAGTTGGTGGGACCTATCAACTCCAAAGTAAGCCACCTGGGCATCCATCTCGGAGCTGGTTGAATTTCATCACAGTTCCTGCAGGAAACCGTATAGCCAGGGAGAGGAACACCAGATTTTGTGTGTTGCTTTTAAGCTGGCCTAAAGCTTTCGGAATATCTTCCGGACTCCCATTAAGTTGGACTGACCAATCCTGAGCCCCCTCACTAGAGGGCGGGACCCCAGAAGCAAGGAAAGTCCAAATTGACAGCCAGGAACTGTGTTGTTGCTATTTGTTGTGGTTGCAAGGAGCTGAAACGCGAAAGAGCCACTGAAAGTGAGGTTGCAAGTTTTGACAGTCCCAGTGCAGTACAGGAGTCCCCCGACATCCTCCTTCTTGTCCCCACGACTGAGGCCCAGGAACAGTGATATCTGCAGAGCTGCATGGGAACAGAAGTCATCAGCTGCATCGTTTCTTCCAAGGTACTGTAAAACAAGTCTAAGAGAACTTACCTCTTACTGTAGAAGTGCTTGTAACTTCCACAACTCACAAGTCTAATCAGCTTGTGTCCCTACATTTGATTCTTCTTTTTATTAAAGACTCCTAAGAACTTGCGCAAAGACTTTTCCATTTACTTACCAGAAGTGCTTCATCTTATCCAAGACTTTTGCCCCTTGACTTTGGCTTAGCATATTGAATTGAATGACTCTTCTATTACAATCTAAAAGTATTTGCCCTGCTTATGAATATTTTTTAATCTCTTGTGTTCTAATAACCTTTGCCTTTTACCAACTTTTTAAGAGCATTCTGAATGGCAACAGTAAGATATTAATGTCCCCAGCACCCTTGTTACTGCAGTCACCTGTGGGTGTAGGTTGTGTCTGTGGGCCATCCCACAAAGGTCTTGTCTGATTCAGAAACTCAGAGTGTACAGTATTGAAGTGTATTTGTGTGTTACTATTATATTGCTCCCTTCTGAAGAAGGCTTTATAGCTGACTGATAAATAAATTAATAATTGTATATGCAAGGAACCTTAAGTGTAAAAGTTTATTTGAATACCTGTAACTGTGAATCTCTGTGTAACTCCACTACTGCTCACATTTCCCCTCTTGAGATAAGCCTGTCTGCTCAACACACTACCAAAACTGTGTAGTACAAGCTTATACCAAAGGTTGGGTTGCCTATACATGTGGTCATAGTTGTTTGTAGTGTTCCCAGAGGGTACTGCATTCAGACTTTGCCTAACAATAAGGATGACCCTGTTTCTGCTTTAGAGAAGGGAGATAAGCAAACTGTTTCATGCAGGGTGTGCAGTAGATTAAGAGCTGCTTGAAGGGTAATGGAAGCATTGCTCCCTGATGAAGCAAATAAAGGACTGTTGCATGCCACGCAGTTCAACTACACTTAAAGCAACCAAACAAATAAAATCTTGGTTTATAAACTGGGTCATTTTAAAACAAGGAATTACATAAAACAGTGAAATGTTTATGATGGTAGCTTGAAATCAGATGAACCCTCAAAGCTTAACATTTTTGGGGACTATTATTGATCCATGCTTAGAGCTGAAGGCTTGGTTCCTGAGCAGCAGCAACATTACCTTGGTAGGTCACAACGCTCTATTTTTACAGAAGCTGACAGGCTCCATCGAAGTGGAAGCACAATTGTAGTGCAGGAAAGTTTTAGGGTGAGTCCCCCAGCAGCTTTTCTGGATTTGAAGGGTTTGTTTCTTTTTTTCTGCTAAGAGAGAGAATCTTTTTCCCACTCTTAGGCATTTTTGCTATGTGTGTTCTAGGCTATTTTTGTGTTTAATGTCTATGGGATTTTCTCCACCCCATAGGAACCATCTTTATTCACATGTGTTACACAGCACCCTCAGTGCAGTGACACAGGGGTGTCGTAGCGACCCGCAAACATAGACTCAATACCCTGAGACTGACTACTGTCTCCCAGGGCATGTAAAGTCCCCATTGACTTTACTAGTCAATTTTATGTACTAAACCAGTACAAACCATTTTACTATGGAGGTACTGGAAAGGGTTAATAGTTTTTCCCTTATGTTCATTTTTGAGAGGGTACCGTACAGTCCCTCTCTCAAAAGTTTCTGGCTGGTGGCAGTGGTTACTACCATAAATATTCAACCTCAAATATTTTCCTATGGGATTTTCCCATTGTTCGAGGCTACCACTTTTTTTGACAGCCTCTAACATACTGCCGGTGCATTTTAATATTAACTTGACTCCGGTAGGTTTTATTTGCCAGAACTTTAATAGAACTTCTTTCTCGTGTCTTTCTGTAAACTCCTAACCCAGGTCGGGGAGTTTTTTTTCGTCCTTTTGGTGGGCTTTTGCCGAGAAGCCCTCCTTTCGGCGCCACTGAGTCTGGGGTGGGTCCATTGTGTGGGAGGGGGAGGAGGACCCCTGGACAGGGTTGCCTCAGCAGCCCATGTCGCACTCTATCCTGATAGGCTGGAGGGTCTCCCGCCAAGATGACCACTCCACTGTGTGAGTGACAGCTAGGCTGTATGAACGGGGATCTTTTTGCATAAAAGCAGGGTCCTGCGGACTGGAAGAGCAAGACATCGCCTCTGGAACTAAGAAGCCTGAAGAGGAGAGAAGCCAAAGACATCTGCAATGACTGAACCACCGGTGAAGCCCTGCTGCAGCGTCTCACCACTTTTCTCCACACAACGAGAGAAGATCTTCATCTACAAGAGCCTTCTTCCCATGAGCTGGTGGGGCCAACCAGTTTGCCAATCGCCTTCCTGGACCTGCCTTGGTCAAATCTCCCGTACCCTGTACTCGGAGGCCGGATAGCCAGGCACCAGTCCACCTGGACCGCGTTTAAAGGAGTGTACCTTTTATTTGTCGGGCAGCACCGTGGCTGGTTTCATCCCTGGGTAGTGTAGTGACTCGAACCTTCCTCCATGACGAGAGCCTCTCTTCCTCTGCTGGATCACCCTAACTGCAGGAACTACCAAGAACAACCGCCACCGCAGGAGCCACTGCTTCATTTTAAAGATACATTGTTCCGCCAGGCCGCCCTTTCTTCGCGGTAGCACTAAAGGTGTTTTAAATCCTTTACTTACCTGTTGGGTTGGCCGCCCCTCTCTCTTAACATTGTCTTTCAACTTCTGCATCCACCTTTTCAAATTCATTAACCAAAGACTTGACTGCAGCTACAAGAACATTTTGCTCCTGGGCCCTTGCCCTGTACCGCTGACTCTGGCACAGGCCTACTGACTCTTGCTATATTTGTTAGAACTGCCTTCTTTAGATTGATTCTCAACTAGAACTGTGTTGGTGCACCTACTTCTTATAACTACCCTTTTCTTCCCCTTTCTAAATCTTTTGAAATGCCATTTTGCTCAGTTTTCATTTAAGTATTGCCTATACTGATACACTGTCTTGCTTAAACTGGTTCACACACTTATGGGAAGTGTTGCTAGGGTGTGTAAGAAGCTATTTCTATATAACTTGTGCTTTCGCTCCCTTGTGAGAAATTGATAGAGTATCCCTTGTGTGTGGTTTTCACTGTGCCGTTTTGCTCAGTTTTCACTCTGGTTCATTTGGTCTACAATTTAACTAGGGTTAAATTCACCATGGTTGTCCATGGTGAATGGCTCTGTGGTTACTCCCTCCAACTCCCATCGCACCACAGTTTTATTGTGGGAGTACATTTGTTGGATTATGGTTAGTAGGTGGCCTGTAATACCATTACTAGGTAACACCTGCCACAATAAGATCCTAACAACTCTGTCAAAGGCGGTTTTAAGGTCCATCAAAACAGCACAGGGTTTAGATCTCCTTAAAATTGTATATTTCTGGACTAAAAGAAATAAACAATAACTCTGCTCTACTTTCACTTGCTCAAAAACCAGCTTTGAGGGGATCAATAATCACATTTGCGCTGGACCTATTTTGAAGGTGCTGGAGGATTGCTTTTGCAAGAACCTTCCCTGCACTGTCCAATTAAGAAATTGGCCTGTAATTCCCCGTTCATTCACTCCCACCCTACTTATAAATTGCAACAATTGTCACACATTGCCATGATATTGTTCAATATCCATTAAACAGATGTTAAGTGGAGAGTGAGTTAGAAGAGTGGACTTGACAGAGTGGCAGCACTGAGGAGAGTGGTCTATAGAACTGTTCCCTTGCATTGGCTAGAAAGGTAGCAGAGGACAGCACACCCAAGCACAGCACCACAGTTGTGCTTGGGTGCACTGTCCTCTGCTAACTTTCTAAACCATTGCAAAGGAAAACTCGCATCTGACATGAAAACCATGGGCCCTAACGCAAAGTGGTACATGTTTTTCACTTAAAGGAGAGATCAGGCTATATTAGTATAGGCGTATTTCCCCGAAAACTTATGTTTTGCAGGTGAAGTGCCTTCATCTACTCCATGTAGAACATAATGCTAACCATGAACATGTAGCTCATACACACAGATTATGCACAGTCACATGTTCTGAAAATAGCAAATGTGGCTGGAAGCCATTCATGTTTGAAGTTTCATTAAAGACTAGTCACTAAGGATGAACACGTTTCTGCTTTAGAGAAGGGACATAAGCAAACTGTTTCATGCAGTGTGTGCAGTAGATTAAGAGCTGCTTGAGGGGTAATGGAAACATTGCTCGCTGATGAAGCAACTATAGGACTGTTGCATGCCACGCAGTTCTACCACACCTAAAGCAACCACGCAAATAAAATCTTAGCTTATAAACTGGGTCATTTTAAAAAAAGGAATTACATAAAACGGTGAAAAGTTTCTGATGGTAGCTTGAAATCAGATGAACCTTCAAAGCTTAACATTTTTTGGGACTATTATTGATCTCTGTTTAGAGCTGAAGGCTCGGTTCCTGAGCAGCAGCAACATTACCTTGGTAGGTCACAACGCTCTATTTTTACAGAAGCTGACAGGCTCCATCCAAGTGGAACGCACAATTGTAGTGCAGGAAAGACAATTGAATCACGCCCTTCTGGCAGAACTCTGGGTCCAGAGGGCTAGTTCTTTGCCTTTTGATTTTAAAGAAATGCCTCCCAGTTAACTGACATTCTCAAACACCTTTTCCATCAGTTCCTTATAATTGGCAGTGTCAACACACGCATGCCGGTTCAATGCTCCCATTTTCACTGAAACAGGCAAGATTGCTCGGCATATCGGCCTGTAGCAATCTTTCACTATGATGCTCGAATTTACACTAAGATATTGTTGAATCGTTTGGCTCGGCTTTTGGTGGGACTGATAGATGGCGACCAGCTGGGTTTAATCATTAATCACCAGCCCCATGATAACATCCACAGAGTAACTAATGTAGTCGAGCTTGCAATGAAAGCATTCAACAGCATAGATTTGGCCAACTCATCTAAGGTCTTAAGAGCTTTTGGATTCCGACCCAATTTCATAAAATACATTTTTGTAAATTTTCATCGTCCTCACACATTTATTAGACTTAACAAAATGCTTTTCAACCCTACGCCTATCTTCCATGGAACACGCCAAGTTGTCCCGTTATCCCCTTTAATATTTGCGCTAACACTAGAGCGTGAATGTTTTGCCATAGCGTGGTCTTTGAAGAAGTTTACACCATACTTGTATGATCTACTTTTGTGATTCAGACAGACCACCAACCCTTGAGATGGTTAATGCAAATGAAAGGGGAAAACCCAAAACTTCTGAGATGGTCAATCTGCCTGCAAGGGTTTGATTTCACCGTTGAGCACAGAGCAGGATGTCACCACCAACATTCTGATGGTCTCTCTAGGATGTTTTTAACCGACTAGAGGTAGAGATTCATCCAGGAGTGGATTAAATCCTCCTGTCCCTTAGTCTGGGGGGGAGGGGGCGAGTGTTAGGGAGAATTCTCCAGAATGGCTAATTTCCATTACCTACCGAGTCCCTCAGCAGCTTTGCTGGATTTCTAGGATTTATTTTTCACCTGGTAAGAGTGTGAGCCTTTTTTCCCACTCTTACATCTGTTTTTGCTGTGTGTGTTTAACATGTTTTTGTTCATAGACTGTGGAGCCTCACCTACTCCACAGGCATCATCTTTTTAACTGTGTGTTACACAGCACCTTCAGTGCAGTGACACAGGGTTGTCTTTTAAACTGCCAAACTCAGACTCCATTTTTCTGGGACTGACTACTGTCTCCCAGAACACATAAAGTTGCCATTAACTTTATTAGCATCTGTAAAACCACAGACCGAGTACAAACCATCTTACATTGAGTATTGGAAAGGGTTAATACTTATCCCTTTTTGTCTGTTTCTCTTGGAGCATTGTTTCGCTCCCTTTTCATCAAGACTTGGCTGGTGGCAGTGGTAACTACCCTATTTTTTCTACAGCGGTTATCTTTGTTTTAGGCTATCTTGGTAGCCTCGAACTTATATCCGCTAGACCATATATGTTTTATTACAGTTCCGGCTGGGTTTATTCGCCATTTCTTTTTGTAAAATTCTTTTTCCTGTTTTACTCTGCACGCCAAACCGAGGATGATTCCTTTGTTCACCGTCTTTTCGCGGGCTTCTACGCAGAAGCCCTCCTTAGGCACCTGTATGTCTGGGGGCTACAGGATGTGAGGGAGGGGTTTAGGACTCCCTGCACAGGGTCTCCTTGGAGACCCAGGTCGCACTCTGAAATGATTGGATGTGGTGACTGTCCTGGCGGGACAGCCACCCTGCTGTGTGATTGACAGAAAGGCAGAGTCGCCACTGGAACGAAAGAACCGATGAGGAGCTGATGGAAGAGGACCCCTACCATGACGGAACTGCCGGTGAAGCCCTGCTGCAGGTCTGAATCCTCGAACTCCAATGACAGAGAAGATCCTCCAGGAATCTTCTTCCCCTGAGCTCGTGGGACCAACCAGTTTGCCCAAACTGCAAGCCAGGACTCCCTCCTCTCATCGAATTTGCTGTACAGAGCTACTGTGGGCCGGATAGCGAGGAAGGTTGGACCCTGCTTGGGTTTTAAGGAGCGCACCTTTTATTCGTTGCTTTGCTCTGCTGCTGGTTTCTTCCCTGCGTAGTGCAGAACCCTCCAGTCTTCCTACTTCGTGTCAGTCCGACAGTCACTTCAGGAACCGTGAGCCTGCAGGAACTACCAGGAACGTCCGCCTCAGCTACAGCTTCTTCTCCATTTAAAGGCACTGTGCAAATCCGGTTCTTCGTTTCGTCCAGCTGCGGTGAAAGTGTGTTAAATCTTTCTACTCTTTAAACAAACTTTTCTGCTGACCAACTTCGTCTGGAACTCTTGGCAAAGACTTAACTGCAAACTACCCTCAACGGTATGATCTTGAGCAAAAGACTTTTGTCCTATTGACTTTGGCCCTAAGCCTTTTTGAGTTGATTCCATCACTGTAGTTCCTCTTTCTAGATTGCCCTGCTTACTTACCTGTTTGTGCTGTTCAATTTCTGCCTGACTTTTTCTTTCCCTCCCTTTTAAATTTCTGGAATGCCATTTTGCTCCCACTTAATTTTTCGAGCGTAACCTGTCTGGAACCCATTGGGAGTGGAGTGGTGTATTAAGAGTGTGATTTTTAAACTGCTTTACTTTAGTGAATTGTTATCCAACTGATGTATAAATAAATGTATATTCTTTAACTCAGAAACCTTGAGTCAGTGTTTGTTTGAATCATAGTAATTGCTGTCCTTTGTGTAACTATTGATAATGCTCACTTGCCCTTGAGACAAGTCTGGCTGCTCAGCCATCTCTAGCACTTTTACTGTGTAGTACAGGCTTGTATCAAAGGTGAATTTGTACTGTCACTTGTAGTCTTAAATGTGTGTAGTGTTCCCAAAGGGTACTGCATATAATTCTGCCTAACAGTCCTATTCACTGATGACATGATCTTTATGGTGAAAAATCACAAATGTATCCTACAGTAAATAGTTAAAGAATTGATCATTTCAGTCAAGTTCCAGGCGGTGTTATTAATTATGCCAAGTCCTGTACTCTCATAACAGCATCTAAAACTGATGTTCAGTTCCTTGCACACAGTTTCCGACTCAAATGGAAAGAAGTGAGCTTAAATATCTAGGTGTCTTTCTTACGCACTCTCATGATGCCCTCTAAGCTTTGCAAGCACTGCCCTTATGACAATCAAGAAATTGCAAAATAGAACATGGAATATCATTTGCCAATGGAAACTGACCAGGTTACCTAGAAATATTGTAATGCATCCTAAACAACAAAATAGAATTGCAGTACCAATCATTTATAATTACTTAATAACAGTGCACATTTAAGTTATATATGTTGCATCAGAATAGGCGGTAGAAAGAGTTAGAGCTACTAGAACTAACAGCTCACTTAGACTCTGTGGTGGCTTCTTTCCAAAGGCTGCAAGCCACACAATTGCAGAGACCGTTGTCACAAAAGAGAGAAAGAGTGAAATGAGGTTCTGAACTGAGAATATCTAGTTGGCATAGCAACTAGCAATGCCACGGCCTGAAACGGCCAACCCACAACACTTTTTTTCCAAACTCTTCTGCCACACTACCCAATGCGGAGCTCCCTAACAATGTTTGCTCCAATTAGCTTTGTATGAGGCAAGTAGGCCGGGCTTTCCATTTCCCAACTATGTAGGGATTTGCCTTATTGGGATATTTTGGGCTATTTATGGACACACTTGAGCTATTTCTGGGATTCTTTTAGTAGACATCTTATTGCAGTCCTCCTGAGGACACCTCTCTACTGTCACCCACCACATGCCCACTCTCTCTACCCCCACCCTCACTCTCTCTACCATTACCCACCCCACTCCCTCTACCCCTACTGACCCCACTGCCACTACATAGTTTGACTATTTTGAGCTATCTTTGACAAGTTCTACTGAGGCTGCTTTGTTAGTCATGTTTCCTGCCCCAACCAACTTCCAACACTCAGCCCACCTCGCAGTATCTCTACCCCCACCCACTCAGCTACTATACTCTCACTCTCTCTACCCCCACCCTCCATAGCCCCATTCTCTCAACAACCACCCACCCACCCTAGCCCCATTCTCTCAATTTGCAACCTCACACCAAACCCACCTGCACTCTCTCAACCCATCCCCTACCTACGCTACCCCAATCTCTCTACCCCACCCCTACCCCGTACCCACCCTACCGCATTCTATCTACCCACACCCACCCATGCTACCCCAACTCTCTCTATCCCCACCCACTCCACCTACTCTCACTCTCTCTAGCCCAACCCACCATACCCCTAATCTCTTTACACCCACCCAACCTACTCTCGCTCTCTCTACACCTGACCACCAAACCTACCCCTGCCCACCCACACACCCTACCCTCACTCTCTATAGCACCACCCACCCACACTACGCCCTTTCTCTCTACCCCACCCACTGTAGCCTCACTCTAATGACCCCCAATATCTCAAAAGATAAGCCCCACCCACCCTAGCCACACCCTCTCTACCCCCACCCTACATCCACTGTCTCTACCCCTATCCACCCACATTACACCCATTCAATCTACCCCACCCACCCTACCCCAATCTCTACCTCCACCCAGCCTAACCCAACTCTCTCTACCCCCATCCAACCTCAATTCTTTCTACCACAACCAGCCACTTTACCCACTGTCTCTCTATCCCCACCCACCCACTGTATCCCCACTCTTTCTACCCCTACCCACCCACACTACCCCATTATCTCAATCCACAAACTCATACCCACCTTATACCCACTCTCTCATAACAACCCCTACCCACCCTACCCCACTCTCTCTAACCCCACCCACCCTAGCTCCACTCTCTTTAACCCCACCCACCCACCCAACCCCCATTCTCTCTACCTCCACCCAACACCCACCCTCCCCCATGCTCTCTCTCACCACCCATCCACCCATCCCACACCATCTATAACACTCTCTCTACCCACACTCGCTCTACCCCTAAACGCCCACACTACACCCACACTCTCAACCCCTAACCACCCACCCTACCCCCACAATATCAACCCCTACCCGCCTCAGCCCCACCCATCATACCCCCACTCTCTATAACCTCATGCACACTACCGCCACTCTCTCAACAACCAACCCACCCTCCCATACTACCCCATTCCCTCTACCCCCACCCACCTACCCTACCCCTAAATTCTACCCCACCCAACCTAACTCCTCTGTCTCTACCCCCACCAACCCTACCCCATTCTCTCTACTCCATCCAACCTCCACTCTCTCTACCACCGACCACCAACCATCCACCCTAACCACACTCTCTCTATCTCCACCCACCCACTCTACCCCAACTCTCTCTACTTCCACCCACCACCACTCTCCCTACCTACACCCACCCAAACCCCACTCTCTATATCCCATGCACCCTACCACCACTCTCTATATACCAGCCAGCCACCCTACCCCACTCTCTCTACCTGTACCCAGCCCCCTCCCCCCACTCCCTCTACCCACACCCACCCTACCCCCACTCTCTCTACCCATCCCGCACATTTCCCACACTCAGCCACCATACCCCCAATCTCTAGACCCACCCAACCTAACCCCACTCTCTCTACCCCCACCCAACCTACCCCTTTCTCTCTACCCCCACCCAACCTCCACTCTCTACCACCAACCACCCACCCAGCCCACACTCTCTCTATCCCCACCCACCCACTGTTCCCCTACACTCTCTGCCTCCACCCAACCCCACTCTCTCTACCTACACTCACCTAAACCTTACTCTCTATAACCCACACACCCTACCCCCACTAACCCACCCTACCCCCACTCTTTATACCACCACCCACCCTACCTCACTATCTCTATGCCCACCCAGCCACCCCACCCCCACTCTCTCTACCCGCACCCAACCCCCTTCCCCCTCTCTCTCTCTACCCACAATACCCACCTCTCAAGGCTGACCCACACTCTCTCTACCCACACCCACCCTACACCCACTCACTCTACCCCACTCTCTCTAACCTCACCAACACTACACCCACTCTCTATACCCCCATCCACACTACCACAACTCTGTATCGCCACCCACCCAACCCCCATTCACTCTGCCTCCAACCAAAATTCACCATCTCTACAAACACCCACCCAACCTACCCCCATGCTCTCTCTCACCACGCATCCACCCATCCCCCACCATTTACCCACCCACCCTACCCTCACTCTCTCTACCCCTAAACATCCACCCTACATCCACACTCTCTACTCCAAGCTCCCCACCATACCCCCACATTCTCTATCCCTTTCTGCCTTACCCCCACCTGTTGTACCCTTACTCCCTCTACCCTCACCCACACTACCCCCACTCTCTCGACAACCAACCCAACCACCCACACTACCCCCTTTCTCTCTACCCCTACCCATCTACCCTAACCCCAATCTCTACCCACACCCAACCTAACCCCACTCTCTCTACTCCATCCACCCTACCCCATTCTCTCTTCCCCCACACACCCACTTTACCCCCACTCTCTCTACCTCCACCCACCACCACACTCTCTGCCTGCACCCACCCAAACCCCACTCTCTATATCCCACGCACCCTAGCCCCACTCACCCACTGTACCCCAACTCTCTATACCACCACCCATCCTACCTCACTCTCTCTACACCCACCAGCCACCCTACCCCCACACTCTATACCCAAACCCAGCCCCCTCCCCAAACTCTCTCTACCGCCACCCACCCTAGCCCACTCACTCTAACACCACCCACCCTACCCACACTCTCTACCCACAACCCCCTTCCCCACTCAATCTGCCCCACTCTCTCTAACCACACCCCCACTACCCACACTCTCTCTACCCCCACCCACCCTACCTCCACTCGCTTTATATCCCAACACACCCAACCCCCATTTTCTCTACCTCCACCCAACCTCACCATGTCTACTGACACCCACCCACCCTACCCATGCTCCCTCACCACCCATCCACCCGTCCCACACCATCTACCCACACACCCTACCCACACTCTCTCTACCCCTAAACACCCATTATTAGGGAGAACTCTCAGGAACGTGCTAATTTCCCTTACCTTTTAAGACCCCCAGCAACTTTGCTGGATTTCTAGGATTTTAATTTTTACCTGGAAAGAGTGTGAGCCTTTTTTCCCACTCTTTCATGTATTTTCTGGTGTGTTTTACTTTTTTGTTCTTTGGTTATGGAGTTTAAACAACCCCATAGGCATAATCTTGTTCCTATGTGTCATACAGCACCTTCAGTACAGTGGCACAGGGGTGTCTATCAGACTCCCCAAGGTTTATTAAATAGACTTTACTAGTCTCTTTAAATGTGCAGACCCAGCACACAGTATCTTCCTGTAGAGTGTTGGAGGGGTTGCCTAGCATCCCGAGTCAAAATACTCATGTAACAGTCAAATGTTACCCTTTCCTACCTTAAAAGGCTGGTGGCAGTGGTTTAGATCAAACTACCATGATTTTTCCCGACCGCGAACAACGGTAGCTAAAAATCGGGTCAGCCATGTTTTTCAATATGGCGCCCAAGACCTATCTGTAAAAACCGAGTCCGGTCAACTTTTTTCGCCATTTCTTTTAGGAAAGGTTCTTCTTGTGTTTAACTCTGCGTGCCAAACCATGTTTGGTCCCTTTGTTCGTTGGCCTTTGACGGGCTTCTGTGCTAAAGTCCTCCTCTGGCACCTGAGTGTCTGGGGTGGACAGGATGTGAGGGATGTGTCTGAAACTCCCTGTGCTTAGTCTCCTACGAGACCCAAATGCACTCTGGCGTGATTGGCGCACTGGCTGTCCAGCAAGGACAGCCACCCTGCTGTTTGAGTGACAGCCAGGCTGAAATGAATGGGGGAAAACTGTTTAAAAGCAGGTCTCTGGGACTTGGAAAGCAGAGTCGACCACTGGAACGAAAGAATCGAAGACGAGCTGAAGGAAGACGACTGCTGCAACTCCTGGATGACCGGTGAAGCCCTGCTGCAAGTCCGAATTGCCTGAAAACTCCATCGACAGAGAAGCCCTTCAAGGTTAACTTCTTCCCTTGAGTTTGGTGGGAAAAACCAACTCGCAAGCCGCCTGGACACCGTCCCCTCCTGGTCGAATTATCTGCAGTGTGCTGTGGAAAACCAGATAGCTAGTGGGAAGGATACCAGTTTGTGGTCTTTAAGGCACTGACACCTTAAACCAATGTTTGCCAAGCTTGTGACCTCTTCCCTGGCAGTGCAGGAACCTCCCGGCATCCTCCTTCTTGTCCCCACATCTGAAGCTCAGGAACCACGAGGTCTGCACGAATTGCCAGGAACAACTGCCTCAGCTACAGCTCTTCTTCACTATAAAGGTACTGTGCAAACGTGGTCCGGAAATCATTTCGACCACGGAGAAAGTTTGTGAAATTTTCCCCTCTTTTAAAGTGTGTCCTTCCCTAAACATTCGTCTAACTTTTCGTCTGACCAAATTCTTCTAAAATCTGTGGCAAGGACTTAACCGTTTACTACCAGAACTGTGCTATCCCATACAAAGACTCTGAACCATTGACTTTGGCCCAGGCCTATTGAATTGAATTACTGGTTGTAGTTCACTGAAACCCTTTGCCCTGCCTAAAGAAAGTATGTGTACTTCATTTCTTATAACCTTGTCTTTTTACCCCCTTTTTAAAGTAACTGAAGTGCCATTTTGCTCCCACTTCAGGAGAGCTAAACTTGTTCAGTAACTTATTGGTTGTGTATTGTAGTATACTAGTGAGGGATATTGAGCTGTTCTTACTAGTGGAATGTTTTCCAACTGACTATGTAAATAAATGTATATTCTTTTACCAAGAAACCTTGAGTAAGTGTTTGTTTGAACCACTGTGATTGATAGTCCTTTGTGTAACCTTTTGTACTGCTCACTAAGCTCTTGAGATAAGTCTGGCTGCTCAGCCACTGCTACTACAATACTGTGTGGTACAGGCTTGTACCAAAGGTGAAATTGTACTGACACTTGTAGTCTTAATTATGGTAGTGTTCCCCAAGGCTACTGCACATGATTCTGCCTAACACCCACCCTACACCCACACACTCTGCCCCTAACCACCCACCCTACCCCCACACTCTCTACCCCTATCCACCTACCTTAGCCCCACCCATCATACCCCCACTCTCTCTACCCTCACTCACACTACCCCCACTCTCTCAACAACCAACCCACCCACCTAGACTACCCTAATTCTCTCTACCCCCATCCATCTACCCTACCCCAATCTCTACCCCCACACAACCTATCCCAACTCTCTATCCCCTCCCACCCTACCCCATTCTATCTACCCCATCCAACCTCCTCTCTCTCTACCACCAACCACCCACCCTACCCACACTCTCTCTATCCCCACCGACCCTACCACCACTCTCTCTACCCACACCCAGCCCCCTTCCCCTACTCTCTCACCCACGCCCATCCTACCCCCACTCACTCTACCGCCACTCTCTCTAACCTCACCCACACTACCTCCACTCACTCGACCCCCACCCACCCACAGTCTACCACCCACTCTCTCACTGCCACCCACCTTTCCACATGTAAGGGATTTCAATCAGACACACACCCATGTCTCGCCTAGCATGTAGTGTGAAAATGAAACCCTTATTTTATATTTATTTTTGTCTATAAGTTCAATATTCTGAATGAAATACCACTCATATAACACCCTTCTCAAAATAACCCCCAGGTCACACTGCACCAGGAATCAGGCTAGTTTGTAAAGGTAAATATTTATTTAATTATTTTAATATTCAAATCACACATAGGTTTAATATAGATATATATGAGGCAGCAATCACCCAAAGGGTGGCAAGACAATTCAGAAGCACAGCAATTGAATTCACTTATAAGGAGGAAAAATATAAACACTAGGAAAAAGAACAGTTTGTTTTTCACACAGATAGCGTTTAGGTTAATGTTCCCCCTGCAAGGTTTTGTTTACATACAAATGAGCGATCCTACACCAATGTGAGTGATCAGCAGGTTTTCAGGAATGAAATACAATGTCTAGAGTTATAGGCAATCCTTCCTCCCACACAAGAGAGAAAACCTTATTTTGGCAAATTACCCTTTGAAATGACAGGTGAATATGGCTTGGTGAAATACTGCAAAATGGTCAAACTACTAAAATGGAGACACATTCTAAAGAAAGCAACACTAATCAGGTCATAACATGCATGGGCTATAATATGAACCACAAGATACACTTCAGAACATGATGGGATGGAAAAAGCACTTTGAAATGGGCAAAAGACACGTGTACTTTGGCTGAAATTGCAAATTCGCTGCAAACTTTTACTATGCAATATTGAAGAAAAATGGGTCAAATATGTTTCTTGCACCATAGATAACAGAGTGAGGCTGCATAGTATAGCAGAGTGGGTCAATACATCCCACACACGCTCTCTCTACCCCATCCCCCATACTTCCCACACTGAGCCCCATACCCCAATCTCTGCCCCACTCAAACTAGAACACTCTGTGTACCCCCACCAACCCTATCCCATTCTCCCCACCCCCACCCAACCTCCACTCTCTACCACCAACCACCCACCTTACCAACGCTCTCTCTATCCCAATCCACCCACTGTACCCCACTCTTTCTACCTCCACCAATCCCACTCTCTCTACCTACACCCACTCGAACCCTACTCTCTATATCCCACGCACCCTACCCCCACACACCCACCCTAACCCCACTCTCTATACCACCACCCACCCACCCTTCCCACACTCTCTCTACTCACACCCACCCTACCTCCACGCACTCTACCCCGACTCTCTCTAACCTCATCCACACTAAACCCACTATCTCTAAACCACCCACCCTACCCCGCTCTCTTTATCCCCATCCACCCAACCCCCATTCTCTCTACCTTCACCCAACCCTCACCATCTCTGCTGCCACCCACCCTACCCCCATGTTCCCTCTCACCATCCATCCACCCATCCCACACAATCCCACCTACTTGCATTCTAACTTTGTGATTGTTGGTGACCTAATTCTCTCAGTCAATAAAGCTAGTGAACTAGCAATCTCTCTTTTTCTTGCCTCTATCGCGATCTCGGCTTTCCCCAACAGGTTACCAAATCCACACACCAGGTGGGTTACACTCTTGATCGTTTTTTCACCCCTTGGATTCTTTTGTCTACTCCCCACCTCCCCGTTATCTGGTCTGACCATTATGTAGTACCTTTCTCTATTCCACTCTGTTAGGAAAGATTTCATATTTGTATGTAATTTTCCCTACACGTGTCAACCCCCAAACTTTTTGCTGCTGTTTAAACACCATTGACTGACTTTGCCAGAGAAGCACAGCCCTCAGCAGAACTCCTCTGGGCTTTCGCTCACTTTTCATGGGGAAACTGACATGCCCTTAAAACAGTCAGTACTGGGAGATGTTGTTTTCCTTAGTCCTTTCCTCATGTCGCAGCTTTCGTGAAACATGTGACAAGTGTGCAATGTATCTTACCACACAGCACACTTGGGTCTCTAGTCATTTTCAAAGGCCCTAGAAACTCTCGCTGGATTTTTTTTGAACTGTGCAGATGTGTCATGGACAGGACTGGTGGCAGCTATCGTTTTCTTGTATTTTTAATCCTTTCTTGCTATGTTAACCACGTTAACTGTGTTTGGCACGAATAGGTGGCCTGGCTCCAAAATGGCCATCAGCAAAAAACAAGAGTGACAGGGGATACCAGGTCTATCTCTGTCCTATGATCTAACCTGGAAAGAACCGTTATATTTATTTAAACAAAAAAGGTCATAGAACAAGTGTATCTGTGGGGTGAGCTCTAAAGAGCTGCAAACGTCTATATAACCATTGTCTCACTCATACAAACCATAAAGTGGCACAGTGTCCAAATATAGAGATTAGTAAAGTGAAACAATTCAATTCACTTTACTGGACATGTTAAAATATTAACTTTTTTATTAAATTGCAGAAACAAACACATCACAATGAATTGATCAAATATTTCTAAAAATCATCCGTAGTGCCAACATCAATGCACTTCTAAAAAAGTCAAAGAAGCAATTAACCTATCTTAATCGACACATTATTCACATACTCTCCCAGAAAACATTCTCCGGACATACCTCATTCACACTCGATCAAACAACCTCACATCACTATTATTTTATCCAATTATAACATTTAACTCTCAAATCCAAAACAACATTATAAAATACAATCTCTGTTGATTACAAGGAGGAACAGGAGATCCTCATATCAAGGCGACAAATAAGTATTTAATATATTCAAGACAATGCACAACACTGTGATTTAAACTGCTCCCTACAGCAGCATTAAATTCCCCAACCCAACATGTTTCTTTCTGTGCTAATTTCATTCAGCAGAAATTCTTCAGGGGTAAGTAGGTTCAGTGTTTTCAGGGGGGTATACACGGAGGTACAAACGTGTGGACAACATCAAGAACTCACCTATAAATGTAAACACGGGAAAACACTCAATCGGGCTAGATGCATAATTATACCGATTGACAAATGCTACCACTGCCAAATCAATAAGTGGAGTGCAGTGATGGGGCAATAACCACCCCACTACATCCTCATCCTATGAGGAGGTCACATGTACCCGAACAGTACAGTGACTGGGAGACCATCTTAATTGAATCTATCCCAACAAACACCACCACCAATGACACTGTGTAACACACCTGAACATCCAGGTTCAAACATACTCTGCCTTCATAGAATATCACCTCATGGAAGGACAATCAAAGAGACTTATTAGGCTTGACTCAGTACAGTCATGTGGCTGCCCACAGTAAACCTGACTCAGGGTCATGTACAGTACAAAGAACTACCCCCACATGTCGTAACATATAAGGTCAAGTATGGCGACATAAACACCGAAATTAATGTAGCACCAGAGAGAGCAAGCAATGAGTGACACCAAAGGCCCCTAAGACCACCAGCAAAAACCAGTGATACCAAGTGGGTAAACCAATACATTTTGCACTCACAGCCCTCCGATGCATCAGGTTCGCAATGACACGTCACTTCTCAGCGCCGAACAGTGGTGTTTGACCTGTTATGTTGATCTGTCAAAAAGGTACCTGCCGATACCAAGACAATATCCAGCCCACTCAGTCAGGCTGTAAAATGCCATGCCACAAGGTTCTTTGTCCTGTCCTTTGGCCATCTTGCCCCTTCATCTTCCCCAGGTCGAGTCGACCTGGGTCAGTCCTTATTTGGTCATGCACTTTCCCGCGAAACCCAATGCTTTCGCGGGCTTCTGCATGCCTTGTGTGTGTGCCTCCAGGATGTGGGCTGGGATGTCTGTTCCCAATACACATCCTGGGTGCCAGAGAGTCTGGAGTGTCCTGAATGCCTGGGACCACCATGGTCCATGATTGGTCCACGTATGGAGTGAGTGTTTGTGAGCACATCTCCTATTACTCCCATTGGGTCCTCTCTGTTTTGGCGCGAAGGAAACTTTGGATAAGAGGAGGCTGAAAACACCACTACCAGGTCGACCTCCTGAGTTCACACCGAACAAAGGATAAGGAGCCAAGTATCCTGCAACAAGAAGCCGAGTCAAGGAACCACTGGTGACCCGCTGGAAGGTTTGGCACCCTAAGCACGCTGTCGTCCCGTGGGACCGCTCTGCATCTGATCGTCCTAGAAGATCTGCGAAGATGCTTCGACCCATTGGAATAGTGGGATCAACTATTCTCGGCACCTTCATCAAACCGTGCAAGTAAGCCTCTTTTGAAAGTGTTCCTGGGCCAACCGGTGGGCTGACCAGCTTACGCGGGACCTTTGTTCTGTCAATGCCCCTGTTTTGAGGAGACCCTTGAAACTTGGTATACTGATAGCTCTTTCTCCACGGCACCCTCACACCGAATTTCCTACACTTGGCATTCCCAGGTCTGAAGTGAGACGAGAGCGCCCGGACCGGAGTAAACACGGTTACTGTGTTGCCCTGCTAAGGCAAGAACCTGTGCAAGTTTGCTGCATTTGTGACCCCATTGCCCGTCCAAGCCTACTGCAGTGGAACTGGGCCTATTCCTCCGCCCTCCGCGGAGAAATCGCTACTGTCCTGTTTGGGAATCCTCGCTGCAACTCGGAAACTACACAGTGTCGAGACTTCCTGATTGTTGCAATTAAACCTGCCAGCGAAGTGGACTGTACTGGCAAGGCTTGGGTCTGCCTGCGTCAGGGACCGGTGAGTAGTCCTTACACCCTAGTGCAGGAGCCCATTTTTACGCACGAGTGGCCCCGGAGGGCCCCTTTCCTTTCCAAGCTATTGCGAAATAGCGACTCCATCCCGCACTCTCAAACTGCCTCTGCCCTCAAGTGGAGGTCCTGCTTGAATAGTGGGAACTTGTTCTTCATCACCTCATCCACCTTCCTGAGCTGCTACAGACCCTTGAAGAGACCCTATTTTGTCCATTGGCACAGGCGTGTGCATGTACTATTGAGCATAAGGCTCCTCTCTTCGTAGGGCTTGGACTGCCTCTTAGTTAGGTGTATTCTTGATGTGGAACTGGGTCTAAAGATTACTTGCACTGCCTGTTTTCCTCCCCATCTAGGTGGTCAACATATTTCGTGCTTTTAACCCCTTAAACCCCATTGGTCTTATATATATTGTGTTGATTGTGATGTATTGGTTTACTCTAGTGTTACTGTGATTCTTTACTATGGTCTATGTTACAAAGGCCTTGTAATAAATGTGTCTATATTTTTAATATAACACCTGTCTGGAGTCATTTGTAAGTGTCCTTGCTTTGTATGTTCATTGAGGTCTTTCAGTCACCGCACCCCTCCTGAGACTTAGTCTTGACCGCCTGCCATAGCTACCCTGATTGGTCTGGCTGGTCCAGAGGTTACCCTGTTCCAAGAAACTAGGTTGGCCTTCTGAACCTCAGCCCCTCCAGGTCTGAGTTCAGAAATCCTTCTTTTTTTTAACTTGTTTATTTATTATTCAGCACACAGGATAACAGAGCATTAATGATAATTGCATCTCACAGGGCATAACAAATCATAGTGTCCCATCCGCCAACCCCCAAATTCCGAGAAGGCAGATACATGTCGCATTCGGGCTGGGCAGACGGCGAGTTCTCCCCCAACTCATGGAGGGCTCTCGCAATCAGGCATGGTTTGAAGGTCAGCGCCGGGTAGTTCTGGTCAAAGTCTAGGAACGGGGCCCAAATGTCTGTAAATAGGTAAAGCAGACCCGCTTTGGTTGCCGTGACCTTTTCTGCTACCAATATGTCCCATAATTTAAGCCATTTCCCTTTAACAACCCTTTTGAGGAACTATGGGAATGAAACATTTCGGGTTTCTTTGGCTGTGAGAAAGATGTCATGGTTTCAACAAGGCATTAAGAGCTGCTGCATACTCAGAATTAATAATAGGATCTCATCATCAATTTAAGAGATTCGTAATTAGACATCAGATTTGTGGTTTTACCTAAGATGCTAATGTTTCATATTTTTTATGTTTTATGTGTTGTTTAGTATACAATTGGATGTCTTTGATTGGAGTGTTAATAACAACCACAAAAGAGTAACACTTGTTATATTAATTGTGTTTCTGTTTTCTTGCTTACTAAAGGTGCAGGTACTTTTTTTCACATTGACACAGAACTCCTTTAGTTCTACCTTAGGGTTTCTGTTTTCTTTCTTGACTCATTTTCTATTATTCATTTACATTTAAGTGTTTCTCCGTTGCTCCACACATTAGAATTATTGTGGTTGATATGCTGTTTTTTAAAAATCTTTTAATATGGAATGAATTTTGTAATAAAGCATAGCAATATATTTATATTCTTTCAATGATGGTTGTAAGTGTAATTTGTTGCAACTAAGGAGGGCAGGTCGCCAGGTATCCTAACAGTTCTTTTTGGATCCCTAAGGGTGAGGCCACGAGAGGACCTAGGACTCTTTTTCTGTTGAAAGTACGAGTTCCATTGGGCACTGTCCTAGGCCTCTCCAAACAAAAAAACCCAGTCCTTTGTTAGTTCTTTGGTTTTTAGTGTGGCACCCCCGCAGGACTTTTTTCCTAAAGTCTCCTTGGAGGGACTTCTTTGTTTCTTCGTGTGTAGAATTTTTTGCCTTTGCGAAAGTGGTGTCAGATGGACATTTTGTGGTGGCATATTAAACATCATGGCGGTAACTTTCATCAGATAACCTAAATTCAAGATTAAGTACTTGCTACAACATTTGGTTTACTCTTTCCTGGTTCTAGCAAAAGTTTAATAAGAAAGACAGTGCGTTTTCGGTCCCTTCTTGTAATATAGATCTCCCTGCTAGGTTAGGAAAATGACTGCTGAGAAAGTGATCAGTTTTGATGACAAATATATCAATTAATTATTAGCTAGAGCCTCCATTTTTTCAGAGGAAGGTGAGGGCTCATTAATCTCAAACCTCAGCAATTGGGATGAACTCCTAAAACTCAAAAAACGTCTTATTAGGACTGAATTGCATGGCTCGATCATGATTGAGTACCTGAGAGCAGGCACTCTCCCTCAAGGACTAATTGTTCACAACAAACCCCGGTTATTTTTAGATAAGGAGCTTGTTATCAAATGGAGTTATATTGCCAACAAGTGTGGGAGGGATTGGCTCGTACTCATCATAGATACAGCTAGCGAGATGTCCCTTCAAATTTCAAAAGAACTCACAGTAATGGAGGCTGAAATTAAGAAACTGGTCCCACTCGAGACTTATAAACGTAGATTAGAAGACATCTTGAAAGAAATGACGGATTTCAAGGATTTCACCACAAAGGAAAGTGTGAAGAGAATGAAAAAAGATCTCACGGAATTCACACACGAGAAGGCGTTTAAGTACACTCAAGAAGGATATGACCCTTCTAAGAATCAGGCAATACAATTCCAGAAACAACGGAAAGTGCATTTCGGAAACACCTCGTTTTCTTCAGGGTCTTCAGGAGATGTGAATTTCTCCAATTCTAGACCTCAGAGAAATAGCCATCGCCCTGCAAGGCAACAAGGCAGAGGCAGGCCGAATAGGAACAGAGGACGAAATTACAACAGTTCGTCCACAGGGGGGCCAGGACAGCCACTACAAAGACAATGTTTTTTAGAGGAGGAAGCACGCAACAAGGACTGGGATTATGCACCCGCCAGCTCAGGACACCAGGGGTTATTAGTGAACTTGTCGAGCTATACCCGACTCTTTCAGAGGTCAAATTGTTAAACAAGGGCTTGGGTTTTGTACCTACCACAAGCTACGATGGTTTCAGGATGAGAACCGAAATCCATCAACTTTTCCGTAAAATCCATCTAAAACAATTTTTCACAGATAAAAACTATGATGGTGAGATTAACAGCAGTGGATTAAAGAATCCTTTGGATTTCCAAATTTGCGGATAAGTATTTGAAACCGTTCGTGTTAGAGATGTACTATTATATATAGGACACCACCGAAGTTATTACTTTAATTGAAGACTATCCATTTGATAATAAACGCCAGATTTTGGTCAGTCTCGATATAGTGTCTTTGCACACTTGTATTCCTCAGGATACCACTCTCGAAGTTCTAGAAGAGGTACTCCTTACTAAAAGAACGGATGGTAATTGTCCTAACAGCTTTATACTTTGGTGTGCTGCTATGTCTCTCAAAGAAAACTATTTTAGTTTCAATCAGCAACTGTTCCAACAAGTGCGTGGTACGGCAATGGGATCATCCGTAGCCCCTTCTGCAGCTAACTTGGTTGTAGAATTTTTTGAAAAAAGTGTCATCTATAACCCCTCCAATCCATTTTTGGGTCATTTACAGATTTGGAGGCGTTTTATAGACGATATTCTAATCATTTGGGATGGTGATATAGCCTCTTTTGACGAATTTAAAGTATGGCTGAACGATCAATTTCTCAAATTTACAGCTACTACAAGTACTGTAGAAATCAATTACTTGGACATCACTATATGGGTTGATAGCACCAGCAACTCACTCAAAGTCAAACCTTACCATAAACTGACTGATCGGAATTTCCTGCTACTATTTAATAGCTGCCACCCCAGCCACATTAGAAACAACTTACCAGTAGGCCAATTTCTTCGTCTCAAAAGAAATAGTTCTAGTACGACCATTTTCAAAGGAGAAGCAGCAGATTTAAGTTCTAAGTTATTGTCAAGAGGGTATCCCCACAAGATCGCGAAGAGAGCTCACAAACGAGCAAAGAATAACAACAAGAAGCTCTTCTAGAATACCGTAACAAATTGAAAAATACTGATCAAATAGTATTTGTGAGGACATTTAATACACTTTCAAATAAAGTGAATGCTATTATCAAACGCAATTGGCATATTTTAGATTCGGGAGAATGTCCCGTGGCCAGAACATTATGTGCATTTAAGAGAGGCCAGAACATAAAAGATATGGTCACTATAAATGACATTTCGATACGGCCACCCCAGACGACTCTTACCGAGTCCTGGGGGATGCCTAAACCCATTGGACACACACCATGCGGACACTGTAGTTGTTGCTCCAACACCAAGTGCACGAAAGAAGTCGATTTGGGCTTAAAGAAACCATGGCAACAGACAGTTCACTAACTGTAATTCACAGATGGTAGTCTATGTGATCTGGTGCCCTTGCCAGAAAATATACATCGGCATGACGGAAAGGAAAATAAAAACAAGGATCACAGAACACAAAAGTTGTATGAGAAATAAGAACATGACAGCCCCCCTTGTGGGACATTTTTTGGCCATGGACCACACACCGGAATCTTTAACTTGGAGCGTCCTAACACAGGTTGATAGGAAAGAAAACAAAGCTTTGAACAAGAAGAGATTGTTAGAGAAAGAACAAAGATTCATTTTTCTCTGAAACTCAGTAGAGACAGGTCTCAATGAACAGATCGACTGGACCAATGTGTGAGTTAGATCTGAGCAGCCAATCGAGTAAAATCCTGCTATAATTCTGGTACCATTCATTTTAATCTACAGACTAGTACATACTGGTTGATTAAATCCAACCGTCCTAGTTGCGCTGAGTTGTATGCCAAAGCACCATCCTGCTATGACGAATATTGAATTATTATCTTGCAAGGACAGTATAATACACAATAGGCAATTAACTGTTTAGATAAGAGTATTGCTATCCAACAAACAGGCAGCTTGAGTGTTACTAAGTTAGGTTGCCAAGACTTTAACACATAAGGTGGTTAGTATGGCAATGTAGTAACATGTTCTTTTTCAAAATGGCCCCCATTGTTTCCACACATACCTTGCCTTCTCCACCATCTTCTATTTCTATGTCCATCTAGCATGCAGCTACGGTTGCATTTAGTAGTGTTGCAATGCTCAGTGAGGACACGTTTTCGGTGCAGGAGGACGCTAGAGAGGAGACCGCCCAGTGTGCACCTACGCGGAGTTTGGACATAGCAAGGTAAGTTCAGAAGGAACTTTCACGAGTGCATGTTGCCGTTCATCAACGCCGTTTATATTTAGATTGTTAACCCGCTTACCGGGGGCTCCCACTCGCATTAGTAGTGAAGCTTTCATTCTCATTTGTTTACAGGCACAGTGAAGTGTGTTGAGAGGCTAACGTTGCGAAAGCATTTGAAGCAGAGTCTTTTCTAAAACGTTTCCGGTTACATGGAGATTCCCAATTTCTTGCTGCCATCTATATTACAAAGCCTCAAGCCTAAGGTCATTATCATTACGATAATGATATGAGACTGAAGCAGCTTTTTTCTATACACTAGAGCTGCGGTCATGCACACAGAAGATTTAATAAATATAGGGTTTCTATTATGTGCAGCATTTTAGAACACTTGCATATTTCTAGCTTCTGAGACATATAAGGGCACCTGTGATTGATAGTGTGCGATATATGTCAACATGAGAAGAAAAGGTTTTTTCTGCCACATGCCTAGAGATTGAAGAGTGCTGTGATCTATTGTTGATACCACTTGTTTTTTATTAGATGTATGTAGTTGTCTCGGTTACATCATTGACGAGGCGTTGCATTTCCACTTTTTTTAGAGAGCAGAATTTCCGCACACGAAGACTCTCCTGTTACCCCTGCTACTATTAATAAGTTGGCAGTGAGGTAAGCCTTCAAAATTGTTTATATTCTAAAAGGCCTATGAACTACTTTAATTAGGGTTTGTACTCGGTACATTCAACTGATTTGTCAGGTTGTCTCTTTTTTCTTCCTCCCCGTTTGTGTTTAGGTTGGCACTACACAGTGATAAGAGCCGCCTTCAAAGAGCTGCGCCCTCTTCCTTGCATCAAGTCACACTGTCAACACTGTGATTGATCTCAGTAATTACAATTCCGATTGTTGTTTACAGTACATCCCCCCTGAAGAATTTCCCTTTAACAACCCTTTTGAGGAACTATGGGAATGAAACATGTCGGGTTTCTTTGGCTGTGAGAAAGATGTCATGGTTTCAACAAGGCATTAAGAGCTGCTGCATACTCAGAATTAATAATAGGATCTCATCATCAATTTAAGAGATTCGTAATTAGACATCAGATTTGTGGTTTTACCTAAGATGCTAATGTTTCATATTTTTTATGTTTTATGTGTTGTTTAGTATACATTTGGATGTCTTTGATTGGAGTGTTAATAACAACCACAAAAGAGTAACACTTGTTATATTAATTGTGTTTCTGTTTTCTTGCTTACTAAAGGTGCAGGTACTTTTTTTTCACATTGACACAGAACTCCTTTAGTTCTACCTTAGGGTTTCTGTTTTCTTTCTTGACTCATTTTCTATTATTCATTTACATTTAAGTGTTTCTCCGTTGCTCCACACATTAGAATTATTGTGGTTGATATGCTGTTTTTTAAAAATCTTTTAATATGTAATGAATTTTGTAATAAAGCATAGCAATATATATATATATATATATATATACATATATTTTCAGTGATGGTTGTAAGTGTAATTTGTTGCAACTAAGGAGGGAAGGTCACCAGGTATCCAAACAGTTCTTTTTGGATCCCTAAGGGTGAGGTCACGAGATGAGCTAGGACTCTTTTTCTGTTGACAGTATGAGTTCCATTGGGCACTGTCCTAGGACTTTCCAAACAAAAAAACCCAGTCCTTTGTTAGTTCTTTGGACATAATTTAAGCCACCATAGGGTCATCAGTGGTCTGTCCACGGACTTCCAGGTGCGGGCCACCATAACTTTTGGCGGCCAACAGGAGTTGGGATATCAGCGCCGCCCTCCTCCCCGTTCTCAGGTATATGCCTGGGAGTGGGATTCCCAGGAGGACCTGCTCGGGCATCAAAGGGATTACGACCTGGGTGATGTCCAGAATGGTGGCCAGTCACTGGGTCCAACATTCCTTCACTCTAGGGCAAGTCCACCACATGTGGAAGTAGGAGCCTGGGTTGCCACAGAGGCGCCAGCAGTGGGGGTCCAAGGCGCTCTGAAAGTGGTAAAGGTGTAGGGGAGAGTAATACCAATGCAACAGGAGTTTGTGGGCGCATTCCCAGTTGGTGATGCACCAGGATGCCGTGCGTGTTCTAGTCCAGACGCCGACCCATGTGTGGTCCTCAATCGCATGGCCCAGGTCCGACTCCCAGTGGCCCATATAGGAGGGTCTGACGCAGAAGGGGTCTTCCAGCAATAGTTTGTAGAGGATCGAGATCTTTCCCCGGGCTGGCAGGTCCTTCGTTGTGAGTTCCAGCGGGGCCAGGGGCCTTGTTGCAGCCGCCCAGGTCTGGGGGTGGGAGCACCAGTGCCTCAGTTGGGCATAGGTAAATCTGTCTGCCTCCTTAGCTGGAAGGTTGATTTACAGCATTCGAAGGTGAGGGGGGCACCCCTTCAAAGAGTTGCCCAAGGGTTTCCAGGCCTTCGGCCACCCAGTTCCTAAAGTTCCGAGGGCGGGCCCCCGCTGCAAAGGTGGGGTTGAGGAAAATCGGGGAGGATGCACTGAAGCCTCATGGAATGCCTCCCCGTTTGCAGGCCCACTCCCATGCCTTTATCAATTGCTTCGTGGTGGTCAGTATCTCTGGCCAGGCTTGGCGTAGCGCGGTAGGGATGAACGGGAGGAAGCGGAGCGGGAGAGAGAGGCGGGATTGTTCAATATCTACCCATTTCTGGCGTCCAGAGGCGAGGTCCCATGCTTGAAAGTGGGCCAGCTTCACTGCGATGTAGTATTTTCGCAGGTCCGGCACCCCGAGACCCACCAATCTCGTGCTGGCCATTAACATTCTCCAAGGGATCCGTGGCTTCTTGCCCTTCCAGATGAAGCCACTGATTTTCCTTTGAAGTCATTGCAAAGCGGGAAGGGGGATGGTGGTTGGCAGGGCAGCGCACATGTAAAGAAAGCGAGGAAGGAGATTAATTTTGCTCGTCATTATGCACCACAGCAGCGAGATCTCTTGAGTCTGCCAGCGGGCTAGGTCCATTTCCAATTCTGCAAAGAGTGGGGGAAAGTTGACCTTATAGACCTTCGTCGGGTCGGCGGGGATCCGGACCCACAGGTATGGGATTGCTTGTGTGCTCCATTGGAATGGGCTGTGGCTCTCCAGGGCTTCCCTTTGGCCCGGGGGCAGGCCCACTCTGAGTGCAATCGATTTGTGGAAATTAATAGCAAACCCTGAGACTCTCCCGAAGGCCCGGAGTTCAGCCAGGGACGCCCCCCTATAGTTCCTGATGTTTGTGATGGTCAGCAGCACATCATCCATATAGAGAGCAATTGCGTGCTGGGTCGTGCCGATCTTAAGGCCAGAGATCAGGGGATCCCGGCGGACTCGCTGGGCCAGCAGCTCCATGGCGAAGGGGAAAAGCAGGGGGGATAGTGGACACCCCTGCCGCATTCCGCATGTGAGAGGAATCTGGTCCGACAGGCAGCCATTGACTCTTAGTTGGGTCCTCAGAGCCTGGTAGTTCGCCAGGGTCATCCTCGTAAAGGCTGCCAGGGACAGATAGGGCCAGTCCACCTTATCGAAGGCCTTAGTGGCATTTAGGGCTATCAGGGCTAGCTGCTGGGAGTCCTTGCTGGCGATTTCAATCAAGTCTAGTGCCCTGCAGATGTTGTCCTTAGTTGATCTGTGGAAGATAAACCCTGTCTGGTCCGGGTCAATTATGCTTGGGAGAACAGGAGCAAGGCGGTTGGCCAGGACCTTGGAGTAGATGTTGGCGTCCAAGTTCAACAGGGAGATGGGCCTGTATGAGCTATTCTCCTGGGGGTCCTTTCCAGGCTTGAGAATCAACAATGTGATAGACTCCTGCATTGATGGGGTGACTGTGCCAGAGGCCACAAACGAGTTGAATAGGCGGGTCAGGGGAGCCACAAGTTGGGGGCGGAAGAGTTTATAAAAGCATGTGGAGAATCCATACGGGCCAGGGGCCCTCGGCTTTAGACTCTTAATGGCCTCCTCCACTTCCTCATCGGTGATAGGTGTCTCCAGTTCCTCTCTCACCTCTGGTTTCAAAAGCGGTAGCGACGCTTCCTGAATGTAGGAGTGCTGCTCATCCGGGTCCCGCGGGACAGCTGTCATTATTTCCGATTGGTGAGCGACCGCCAGCCGTAGTTTTTCACCCTCCGTGTGGTGGATCTTCCCTTGTGCGTCGCGTAGTCCCAGGATGAAGTTCCTGCTCTTTTCCTTGGTCAGCTTGCTGACCAGAAGTTTATTAACTTTATTGTTATGGGCATAATACCACTGTTTGGTACTGGTCAGCAGATTGGCTGTAGCATCAGCGTAATACGCCTCAAGTCTTTTACTCACCATTTGTAGGACCCTGTAGGACTTCGGGGACCAGCCCTTACGTTTATGGATGGTTTCGGCCTCATGGACCTCGGCTTCCAGAGTGGCACGAGTTGCCCTCATCTGTTTGTGGTATGCGGCTCCTTGATCGATCAGCTCTCCTCTAAGCACCGCCTTCATGGCGTCCCAGGTATTAGCCGGGGAGGTATCCTCATCAGGGTTTTCCGCAAAGAGGTTTTTGTTGGTTCTGGTGATCGTGTCTCTCGTTGCCATGTTCCCCAGGATAGGGTAGTACAAGGCCCACTGGCGGCGGGGAGGGGGGTCCGGGTCGTGTGCCCGTAGGGCAAGCGAGACCGGAGTGTGGTCCGAGAGGATCCGGGAGCCAATATTGACGTCGTCCGTAAAGGTCAGGATCTGAGGGGAAACCAGTAGCAAATCGATTCTAGAGAAGGTACGATGGACGTACGAATAGAAGGTGAAGTCTTTCTCCCCTGGTGATAGCACTCTCCAGGAGTCAACGACGTTCAGGGCATGGAATAAGCAGAGCAGAGCTGTTGCCGAGTTCAGGTCCCTGGTCGTTGGGGGGTGAGATCTATCCCTGAGGGGGTCTGGGACCCTGTTGAAGTCACTGCCGACAACCACTTGCCCCTCAACGAATGGGAGAAGGGAGTCCTCCAAGTCCTGATAGAATCCCACCTGATGCTCATTCAGGGCGGAGGCTGAGACGAGGGTGTAAAGTTGGCCGAAGACAGAGCATTTGACCGACATAAAGCGGCCCTCAGGGCAACTCAGCAAGTCCAGGATTTGGGGCTGTAAGTCCTTAGCGAAAATAATAGCGGTGCCTCCCTTCTTAGTTTCGCTGGAGGCTAAGAATTGAAGAGGATAGAGTCTACTTCGTAAGCGAGAGAAGTCTGCTGGGAGAAGGTGCGTTTCTTGTAAGAAAGCAATTGAGGTCCCCTCGTCGTGCAGTCTTTAAAGGATGGATTTCCTCTTCGGGGGGAATTCAGGGCTCTGACGTTTAAGGTGCTGAACTTCAATTTTAGGTGTGGGGGCTGGTGCTCCGAGTCCAATTCCTGTGGAGGGGGGAATGGGAACGGATTAGGTTGGCCATACTGTGAGGAATACGCTGCATTGGGGTCTCCTGTGGCTGAGGGTTTTTCAGAAATGGTCTCCAATGGGAGACAAGAACTTCCAATGGCAGCCTCCAACGGGAGGGCCAAACTGCGAACGGGGGGACCGATTTTGATCAGTCGGCGGCTCCCCCGGCCACTCCAGATGTCATAACGTGACATCTCCAACATAGTTGAGAGTCTCTCCAAGGGAAAAAAAGGTGACATCCACCCTGGAGGAAGGTATGGACCGCATTAGGTCCGCGGTGAGCTTACGGCTATTCTGGTGGTTCCTGCGCCATGAGTGCTTCGGAGCTACCAGCCCCTGTTTTCTGGGTGTATGGTTTCACTGCACCCTCGACCACGGGGTCCGCCTTGGCTTGGGCAAGGCGGCGTCTTGTCCAGAACTCGTCTGGCTTGAGGAGTGTGGTTCTGTAGTCCCAGGGGAGTCCAGGCGGAGGATGGATGCTGCGTCGTCCAGGTGACTAATGGTGCGGGCGTGCCCTTATATGAAAACTGTAGTGCCGTGGGGAACAACCAACGCTAGTGGAACTGTTGATCTCGCAGGAAGAGCGAGAGAGGGCTCAGCAGCCTGCGCTTCTGAAGGGTCAAGGGGGAGAGCCTGGAAAATCTGTAGCTGGGAGCCCTGGAAGGAGAGTTCATCTTTTGAGCGGCCAATCGCTGAGATGGCCTCCTTGGTAGTGTAGAAGTGCACTCTTGTGATGACGTCCGGAGGGGGATCCGTATCCGAGCCCCGGCGGGGGCACAACCGATGAGTGCAGTCGAGCAGGAGCTGCGTCTCATCCATGTCTGGCAGCAGGGATTGAAAGAAGAGGCTTAAGTATCCCGGAAGCTTCTTATCAGTGGTCGGAGAGGGGACCCCGCGGATGCGGAGATTGTTGCGTCGGGAGCGATTCTCGAACTCGAGGATTTAGGTTCTGTCCATTAGTGCCTGGATGGAGTGCTGGACCTCCGTTAATGCATTAGAGTGATCCGTAGCCAGTTCCTCAGACTCCCCCCAACCTATGTTCGATGTTGCTGACTCGTTGTTCTGTTTGCTCCAGTTTGGTCGTTAGTTCGGCCATGCAGGATTTGAATTCCGACTTGATGTCGGGCATAAAAGCCTGGAGATCTTCTTTGGTTGTGAGCGACCCCTTATCATCGGTGGGCTTCTCAGGGGTTAGTTTGGGGGGGTCGGTCTTCTACCCCCTCTCCGGGGCCAGCAGCATGGTGGAGATGTCACCTGATTTAGTGGTTTGTAAGGCTTTAGTCATGGCTCCAAGGAGAAGGACCGCTTTCAGGGGGCTCGGCAACTGCGCGCCAGGACTTCAGGCACCTGCCGGGGGATTTGGGGATGACAAGGGCTAGGGAGATGGAGTGGACCGGGGCGCCCCAGGAGACTGTGCAGATAGTCAGTGCTTAGATCCCCCCAGTAGAAGTCAAGTACCTTGGTGGCGTCGCTCCCAGAGGCCAGGTGATTGCAGGTCTGCAGGTCACCCTCCGTGGATAAGTCGGGCTGCAGGGGTCACAGTTCCGCTCCCTTCGGCTATAGGAACAGGGTTGGGCAGGGGCACCCCAGGAAGTCTGTGGCGTAGCTTAGGCGCTGAAAACATGGAGCCGGGGACAGGCAATTCTGCATGGGAGCCTAATAGCTGGTACTGGATGGCCCCGAATTCAATGGGGGGTGTGCAGAGCTCCCACCAGGAGGGCCCAACGGGGCCCAGGCAGACAGCAGGCTCCGGAGAAAAGGGGGGGGGAGCAGCCCCAGCGAGGTCCCCCAGGACTGAGGCCCCAGCCAGAGAGGAGTCCGAGGGGCCAACTCCGCCAGCACAGGAAGAACGAAGAGCCGGTCCACAACAGAGAGGCCGGGCAGCTCGGAGAGCGAACAGCCCCAGACGAGTGGAGAATGCAGGCGGGCCCCGCACGGCTGCTGGAGGAAGTCACTGGGCAGCTGGCAGAAAGATGTAGGTGGAGCCGAAGAGGCTCAAGCCCAGCAGGCACGGTCCGCGGTCCGCCTCACGTAGATCCGCCGCACCCCAGCCGGCCAGACCCGGAGCAGCCGGCAGCGAAGGCGCCCCTCCGCGGGGGTCAAGTCATGCAGCAGGGTCCATCACCGGGTGGGCCAGGCAGAAGGGAGTGCGGGCGGCCCCGCGCAAATGTTGGGCACAGGCGGCCCCCGCACCACGCAAAGCAGCACTGCTGGAGGGAGGCAGCGAGCAAGGGCCAGGAGAAAGAGCCAGTGGCACAGGCTCCACATGCAGGCTCTGGCACGCAGAGGACCGCTGCGCCACCTCCGGGCCAAAGTCTCAGGCCAGCAGCCAAAGTCGAGGGGGAGGGGCGGCTCAGCTGAGCTACGCCCACATCGGTGTACCTCTGGTGGAAGCTGGAGGGGGTCCAGTCTCCGAAGCCGGGCCCCGGCGGGTTAGATGTGGCTACCAGAGGTGTCGATCTGAACTGGACAGCTGCGGTCTCCACCAATGTGACGCGAAGGGCCGAGATGACGGACTGGACTGGCCCACCAAGCTTTATTTGCTTGGCCTGCAAATGGAGAAAGGGAATTAACCACCCGTGGAGTTGAGTGTAAATTCCCCACCCCCCACCCGCTGTTCTCCCCACGGATCACATTTGATGTCCCCTCTTATAGTCTCACCTGATGGTTTGAAAAGATGAGCTCTCCATCCTGCATTGAGCGCAGGTGCGCGTTGCTAACCAGTTGCTAACCAGTTGCTTCACTTGTTCGAAGGAATTGGTGAGTTCCAGAACAATATTGACTCTGAAAAGTATGTAGTTCGTAAGAGTTCAAATGCCTGACTTTCACTCTTGTCCGATTCCTTGCAGATTGCAGCTTGACCCTAGTGAAGAGTTCCTCCTGGCTACCGGTAATATTCTGGTAATATTCTGGTAAGGATTTGTATATCCAACACAGTTCGATAAATAATGTCAATATATAACCTGTTGCTTTCTCCCTTATTCAGGCACTGAGAGAAAGTATGAAGTCTCGGGGAATAATACGACCAGTGGTAAAATCAGGTAAGTCTAATGTGGTGAGGAGGGTTCCCCTTGATAGTCCCTTTGTTTGACCTTGCTGTCCTTTTGTTTCCCCTTAGGGGCCAGGGTTCGACGAAGATGCAGTGGAAGCTGCGCCGAACCGTGAAGAGGAATAGTACCCCCGGTGGTAAAATCAGGTAAGTCTATGGGGGGGTTACTAATATTCCTCTGTGCATTCCCTTGGTTCACCTTGCTGTTCTTGTCTACTCCTTAGGTGCCGGAATGCGGCGGGAACATGCAGGAGGATGCAGTGGAATGTGAAGATGCTGCGAAGGCCGGTGAGTTCAGCGCGGCGCTGCAGCAGACGAGGTGACGCGCATAAAATAACTTCTTTCTTCAAGCTCGAAGGCGCGATGGATCGGGAATTCAGGTAAGGATCAAAGGTATTGCTCTTGTTCTAACCTTTTCACCTTCTTTCTCCCTTTTTCTAGGAGCTCCAAACTCGAGGCGGGCGTGGCAGAAGGCTGGATGCAGACTTGCAGGCACGGTGAGCGTTACGCTGCTGGATGCAGAATAAGACGAAGCATATGCTGCTCTTTGGGCGTGGTTTAAATAGCCCCCAAAGTAGTCCCAGGTAAGTATTCCTCCCCAGCCCCGCCCGAGTAAAAAATAGTCCCTAGGTAAAATAGTCCCTTCCAAGCCTCATTTGGCTTGGAGCTCTTGCAGCATGGTCTGCATCAGGTAAGCTTGCAGCATGGTCTGCATCAGGTAAGTTCTACTCTATGAGCCTGGCGCCTATGGCGCCAGGACTGACTCCCCATATGAGCCTGGCGCCATAGGCGCCAGGACTGCACCCAAACTGCCCCTAGCAGGGGTTTTTGGGCTTGCCCAAAATAACTTGATGCCTGCTTCCGGGGTTGCTGGACCTGGTCTGGATCCCCAGGGGTAGGCATCATGACAATCTCCACTGGTTCTACATCCACTCAACCCCCACTCTCTCTGCCTTCACCCACCCAACCCCACACTCTCTATCCCATGCATATGACCCCTACCCCCACTCAACCACCCTACCTCCACTCTCTTCCACCACCCACCTTATGACACTCTATCTACTCCCACCCGCCCCCTATCCCTACTATCTCTACACCTGCCCACCCTACTTCACCCTCTCTTAAAACCCAACTCACTCTATCTGCACTCACCCACCTTACCACCACTCTCTACCCCCACCCACCCTACAAACTCTCTCTACCCCACCCACACAGCCTACTAACTCTCTCTACCCCCACCCACCCAGGCTTCCAACTCTTTCTACCCCCACCCACCCTAGCAACACTCTCTAACCCCACCCACCCTACCAACCCTAGATACCCTCACCCACCCACAATGCCCTCAGTCTATCTACCCCCATCAACACCCCTAGCCCCTCTCTCTATGCTCCACCCACCCCACACACTTTCTGCCCCACACACTCTCTACCCCATCCACACACCCTAACACCTCGCTCTTTAACCCCAACCTACCCCCTCTCTCATGCCCCACCTACCCTATATCCTTATTCCTCCACCCTCCCTATCCCACCCTATCCCTTTAATTCCCCCACCACCTTAACCACTCTCCCTATCCCCTCCCATCCTTCCACTCACACTCTCACTTTATTTCTTACCCTCTCACTCTCACCTATTCGCGCTCATATTTACTCCTGTTCATCATCAATGGCACCCTCTCTCAATGACTTCCTCCCTTGCTCTATTCCCCTTCTCAATATATTGCACAGCTGCACCCCTTATCACATCCTCCTTGGAAACGTGTCACTCTCCTCCTCGCACCCTGGTACCTATAAATGAAAAGAACAGCAGTGAACGCCAAAACTATTGGCATTGCCAATGCCTATTTATTAGGGTATGTCTGGAAATCAAAGTGTTCTACTTATCCCTCCCCCTTGAATCTGATCTCTGCAAACACCAGCTTTACACAAGGTATGAATGGGCGTGTCTTCACCATATGGAGACAAGGTGATCTTCATGTGGAAAGATAACTATATGACCACGGTATCCCATTTATGTTCAAAAAATGTAAGGCATTATTCTCTCTTCCAGAAATAGAAAGATTGCATTATATACAACTGAGTCATTGGGTATCCCATCCAGGAGTTAGAAGCGAGAATTGACAGCCCTTGAAAAGATATCTTTTCATCGCTGGATGCATGGAAATTCTAATGCATATAAAACATTAACTAATGATAAACCAGGGGAAATGTTGGACTATATGAAACAAAGGGAAGAGAAACTGGAATGCTCGATTCCATTGTCGTCTTGGGAAATCATATGGAAAAGGGCAACACAATTAATGAAAATACTTGTAAGGGTATATACTGATGATACTTTACTCCAGACAGTTTTCATAAAATGTATCCCCAGTCTTCCCAGCTTTGTTGGAATGAGTGTGGTAGGATTGAGCTCCTTGCCTTAAATACTGTGGCAATGCTCACAAATTAAAACCTTCTGGGCAGATATGAATCTGTTCTATAAAACAGTGGGCATTTGCCTGTCCCTGAACCCTTTGATAATTCCTTTGGGCAACTTACATAATAAGGCACATTCACAGCTGACTAATCACATGCTGACAGCAGCACCTCTTGCTATCACTAATAGTTGGAAATGAATAGAAGCTCCCTTTCTGCATGTGTGGTGGACCAACATTTGTCATGTGTGCATCACGCTTAACGATACATTTGCTAAATGTAGATCTGTCTTGGATCTGTTTATTTCTTACATCAACTCAGAGGCACATCGCCCTGTAATTCCGTCAGTGGAAGTCTTTGGTATTGGACATGTATATGAATCCAATTGCACTCATAGATATCTTTTGTGTTTAAAAAAACGCATGGTACCATTGTAGGAGCCAGGCTTTGCTTTAACCTAGATATGCTTTACTTTCACCTCATTTATTGTTCCATGGCTGATGCATTATTGCGGATATTCCAACTACTCCCATGGTCTCGCTCCCAGTTCTGTTTGTTATATGTAGTTGTGAATTTTAATAAACATTTGTAATTATTATCTTGAGAATTAATACAAATAGATTTAAACATGTCTACATGCTTGTTAAATATATTTGGACACTGGTTATTGCCATTCAGAAGATTATTTGTAGTAAATATGCAGAACATGTTAGTCAATAGACTAGGCAATCTGGTTATGGTCTCAGGCCTCTCATGACACCAGTATGCAAAGTACACAAAATGATATCTCATTGTATCATCCTTGACTGACATACATCATCTAAAGGATGCCAGTGGAAGAGAGGTGCAGCAGTCGGGCCGCCTTTCAACTCACAATCCAACGCAGTCCTTTTAATGCCTGTTAGGGAGAATTCTCAGAAATATGCCAATTCCCTCTACCTTAGAGACCCCGAGCAACTTTGCTGGATTTTGAGGACTTGATTTTATTTTAACCTGGAGAGAGTGTGACCCTTTTTCCCACTCTCTCATGTATTTTAATGTGATTTTGTGCTCTATTTTTCTTTTGGTTGTGGAGTCTGACAAACTCCATAGGCATCATCGTTTACATTGTGTCACACAGCACCTTTGGTACAGTGACACAGGGAAGTCTTTCAGATTACCCACAGGTTTAAATGGCTTCTCTGGGATAAACTACTGTTTCCAAGAGCAGTGAAGTGAAATTGACATTACTTACATTTGTAACTTTCTAGACCCAGCACACACTATCTAACACTAGGGTGCTGGAGGGGTTACTTAGTATCCCCTTTGTCTAGCTTCTCACGTAACATTGTATGTTACCCTTTCCTCACTGAATGGATGGTGGCAGTGGTTTACTTTTTACTGCCATTATGGGATTTTACAGTGGTCTACGTTCGCAGCCACGGTAAAGAACCATGGGTACCATTTTTGTCAAAATGGCGCGGTCTTCTTTTTTTGCCATTTCTTTGCGGAAAGTTCCTTCTTGAGATTTACTCTGCGCACCAAACCACATTTGGTCCCTTTGTTAATTTTGTCTTTGGCAGGCTCCACGAGTGAAACCTGCCTCTGGCTCCAGGGTGTCTGGCAGGGGCAGGAAGGGAGGGAAGTGCCCGAAACTCCCTGTGCTTAGTCTCCAAGAGAGAGGAATGCACTCTTAGGTGATTGGCTGGCTGGCTGTCCGGCAAGGACAGCCGCCCTGCTGGGTGACTGACAGCTAGACTCAAATGAATGGGAGCAAGCTAAATAAAAGGCAAATGTTTTTGGCTTGGAAGGCAGAGTCAACCACTGGACGAAGGAATCCAAAGAGAACTTGAAGAGGACGCCTTCTGCAACTCCTGGACTGTTGGTTTGCCCGGTGAAGCCCTGCTGATGTGCTGAAACTCCAAATTCGTATCGACAGAGAAGCTCATGCAAGGACGACTTCTCCCTTTGCATTGGTGGGACCAATCAACTCCAAAGTAAGCCACCTGGACAGTCGCTGCTGGAACCGGATAGCCAGGGAGACGAACACCAGTTTGTGTGCGTTGCTTTAAGGTTGGTCAAGAGCTCCACGAAGATCCTCTGGGCTCCTAGGAAGCAGGACTGACCGAGCCTGAGCCCCCTCGAGTGTGGGACCCCATATGCAAGGAGAGCCCATCTTGACAGCCAGGAAGCACAGTGTTGCTATTTGCGGTAGACGCGAGGAGCTGAAAAACTGAACATCCACTTGTTTGAAGATTGCCAGTTGCGAGCGGTGACCATCCCATTGCAGTGCAGGGGTCCCCAGAAGTCCTCCGTCTTGTCCCCATGACTGATGCCCAGGAACAGCAAAATCTGCAGAGCTACACTGTTAGGGAGAATTCTCACCCAAGTGCTAAATTCCCTCTACCTTAGAGCCCTCCAGCTCTGTTTGCTATATTTTGGGGCTTTGAACTTTTCATTTTCGCTGTGCTTTACTTTTGTGTTCTTTGGTTATGGAGTTTTAAAACAACTCTCTAGGTATCATCTTTTCATTGTGTGTCACACAACACCTTTAGTGCAGTGGCACAGGGGTGTCTTTCAGACTTGCCAAGGTTTAAATACCTTCTCTGGGACTGACAACTGTCTCACAGAGCATATAAAGTTAAATTGACTTTGCTAGTCTCTTTAAATTTACTGACCCAGCACACACTATCTTCCTATAGAGTGCTGGAGGGGTTGCCTAGCATCCCCTGAGTCAAAACACTCATGTAACAGTCAAATGTTGCCCTTTCCTGCTTTAAATGGCTGGTGGCAGTGGTTTAGATCAAACTACCATGATTTTTTCCAAACGCGAAGAACGGTAGATAAAAATCGGGTCAGCCATGTTTTTCAATATCGCGCCCGCATAAAAATAGACTCCGTTCAACTGTTTTCGCCATTTCTTTTAGGAAAGATCCTTCTTGTGTTTGTCTCTGTGCTCCAAACCAGGTTTGGTCCCTTTGTTCGTTTGCCTTTGGCAGGCTTCAGTGCTGAAGCCCTCCTCTGGCGCCTGAGTGTCTGGGGTGGGCAGGATGTGAGGGAGGTGCCCGAAACTCCCTGTGCTTAGTCTCCTAGGAACCTTGAGTAAGTGTATATTTGAATCACTGTATTTGTTCGTCCTTTGTGTAACTTGCTCTACTGCTCGCTAAACTCTTGAGATAAGTCTGGCTGCACAGCCACTGCTACCACACAACTGTTTAGTACAGGCTTGTACCAAAGTTGAAATTGTACTGACACGTGTAGTTTTAATTGCATGTAGTGGTCCCCAAGGGTACTGCATGTGATTCTGCCTAACAGGAACAGAAGTCATCTGCTGCACTTTTTCTTCAACCTAAAGGTACTGTACAGTCTAAGAGAACTTACCTCTTGCTGTGTAGCCACTTGTCCTCGTTGGAGACTTGCTTGGTTGCATGTGTAGAGTTTCTGTCAGCTTCTTTACTTCACAAGTCTAATTAGCATGTGGCCCTACTTTGATTTCTTCTATTCTATCAAGACTTTTTAAACATTGGAAAAAACGTTCTACTTACCTGCAAGAAGTAAAGGGAGACTAGGGGTCATATGTTGACTGTGCGCTAATGAATACCGTTATTAAAGATTGCTAAACGCAATTTATGTGAATTCGGTCTGCAGCAACTGCACACTTCCACTGGACCCCCTAGAAGGAACCAAGACACATATAGGAAAAGTATAGGAATTGAAGGTGAAATCAGTGCACTGATCCAAAAAAGGTTCACAAAGTGCAGTAATCAGTATAAATTCAGAATGATTCTTGGACTCAAACAATAGTAGCAAACAGCCGACACGTGTTTCGACCCTCACGGTCGTTCTCAAGGCGTATGGATGTGTAATAACAACATAATTCAAAAGACTGTAATATCACCCTAAACGCTGAACAGCAGGAGAAAAGTTTCCAATTGTAGCATAAATGCTAGGTAGGTAAAGTATGGACAGCTGTAAATTCAAGTGTAAAGGGGCCAAATCCCCAACCCTAAAGTTTTAGGACTGGGGATTTGGCCCCTTTACACGCGTCGGATGTTCATTTTTTGAAGATTTTCCTGATAAAGACTTTCATTCTGTATTTATACTGATTACTGCACTTCGTGAACCTTTTTTGGATAAGTGCACTGATTTCACCTTCAATTCCTGTACTTTTCTTACCTGCAAGAAGGGCTTTAGTTCACCTTGACTTTTGCCAATTTAACATTGGCCTGGCTCCCTGAATGACTCTCTTCTGCTTATGTGTTTTGCCTTCCTTCCAGGAAAGGGTTAACTGTGTTTGCATTGGGGGGTTGTTTTGAAAGTACTTACCTACTTAAGAATACCTGTGTGAATACTTGTTTTGCTCTGAACTCTCTTCTCTTTAACACTACTCCCAAGAATATTCTAAATGCAACAGTAATGGGTATTTGCTGATTTAGATAACTAAGAGTGTGTATTTTTGAAGTATATTTGTGTGTTGCTTTATATTGCTCCCTTCTGAAGAAGGTTTATTCTAACTGGTTGATAAATACATTAATATTTTTTTATTCATGAAACCTTGTGTGTAAGAGTTTATTTGAATGCTTTTCACTGTGAATCTCTGTGTTACTCCCAAACAGCTCACATTGACCCCTCTTGAGATAAGCCTGGCTGCTCAACACACTACGAACCTGTGTAATACAGACGTATACCAAAGGTTGGGTTCCTATTGCCAGGTCAGGGTTGTTGTAGTGCACCCAAAGGGTACTGCATACAATCTTACCTAACAATGCCATTAAATGCTGCTGTTATCCCTGATCAGTGTTGGCTTTTCGTGTATGTTTTGTTATGATATGCTGTGTTGTTATTCTATGTTACAAGTAATGCATACACTTCTCATCTGTCATTGGTATGGCCTCATATTGCTATGCGATTTCTTGATTTCCATTGCTGCAAGCCTCCGGGTTTTCTTTTAGCAGGAGCCTGTTCACTGGATCATTAATAACAGTTTATAACTATTGTACATGTCCGGGATATAGAAACAGCATAGAAATAACAAGAATAAACAACGCTTCTGATTCAGAAAACAATATAGAAAATGGGTTTCAGAGAAACAGAACAAGGCATTTAAATAATACTGCATGGTATTACTGATTAACGTTGCATTTCCATAATAGACCATGCTTCACAGGTACACTGAGGCTTATCATTTTGATGTGCAATGTTCGAGAGCAGTGTTTGGTTGCCTATGTCATATGGTGTTGTGTCCTGGTTTGAGGCTACTTGACTGCACATTGCTGGATTGCTGTGTGGTGGAACATTTTAGTACCTTGAATCGGATGAGGACTGTGAGTCTTGTTTCACACCAAGGTGTGGAACACCATTGTGCTAAAGAATACATGACTAGTGTATTTGGCAGATTGACAAGGGTGACCTGTTCCATTGTTTTTGACTAGGGATGCATATTGTGCCTGCCTAACACCAAGAATTGGCAGTACATTACTTGGCAGTTTACCCAAGTACATCTTGCAGCATTAGCAGATTGTGGCAATCACACTGAAGATATGGGTGGGATATCCTGCCTTAATGACTGTTTCTCCTGTCTCTTCATTTAGGCCATCTTGAATTGGGTGATATCTGCATAATCACAACACCCCCATGCAGGCATCTGGCCAGCCCATCAGTGGAGGACAAATACCTCAATGCCTTATGTGTTAGCTATCATACACTGATCTGTGGTGGATCAGAGGTTCTTCATAGCAAGAAACATCTCACCCTCACATAGTTGGGGCCTGACCATCTAACATATCCATTAACCCCTAGACTCAATCCCTAATGCCGTTCCATTGCTCACTTCCATTTGACTCCTGTCTCCTTTTCTTGTACTTGCAGGGGTATCTCGTCCTTGGAGCTACCCTCTATTCATTCATATTTCACCTCAGATGCCCCCAGAAGTCACCAAACCCCTCAGTGCACCTTTACTTTGCAAGTCAATTCTCCTTGTTCACCTCTGGATAGTATTTGTTGGGCTGACTCCCACTGTATCAGGCTTCAGGCTCCCCCCTACCACTATCAACCCTTCCCAGTAACCTGATGGTAGACCCAGACTGCACATGTTCTTACAGTGCCCACTTAGTGCCTTGGAATTGAATGCCATTGTTGCTTTGTGCTTTTCTCTTCAGCCCTAAGAGGTAGGTGGGGAAGTGATTAATGGTGGGGCAGATTAGGGTGAAGTAAGTGGTTGTAGCAGAAGGTTTGCTTTTGTGGTGGTGAGAGATATAGAGGAGGATGACTGGTATGTTGCTTTTGAGGTGGAGCCTGGAGGTAGATTGGAGTCGGAATGGAGGTAGATTGGGTGCTAGGAAGAGGTGGTCATAGATGTTGGGTAGAGAGTGAACTCTTATACCCAAGAGCCCGTTAAGACAATGTAGTAATACCCAGAGGTGGATGGGGAAGCAGAAGTTACTCAAACATCAATAATCAAAATGACTCTGGGAGTTGACAAAGTGTGTTTCTGTTTCATTATCAATTATATAAAACACAGAGCACAACAAGCATCATCTGACCGCGCACAGTTCGATCTTGAAACATTTCAGAAAAAAAACAGGTATTTTATAACAAAAATGTGTCATTGCTGATGTCATACTACGTGGCAAACTACAAAACATATGAGTAACAGTGATTGGCTCTCAGTGAACATCTAGGTATAAGTTCTATATAGCTGGTGATTATAATTGGGTATCTAAGTCAGGTGGGCATCTAAGCCCTTCCCAAATAAATGGTCATCATCATAGTCACTAAATACATGATGATCAATTTGTTCTACAAACTATAGGGATCTTCATTACATGACCCTCTATGATTTGTTTGGCACCCTTGTACCCCTCTGGAATATTCCACACGCTAGCAGCACACAGGCTATCCAGGTCAATGGAGGTTCAGCGTTATCATGCCTCCCCACCAATTAGCCCATCATCTATCAACACTCCTATAGTCCGTCAGACAATTAAGCTTTTTAACTTGGCCTTGTAGATGTTACCTTCGTCTGAGAAATAAAGGTAGTGTAGTTTCTCTCTGTTCTCCTAGTTTCGGCACAGCCTGACCCAAGCTATTTCGATCTCACCTATGTGACTTGGAGACCACTCTTTTGATCTCTTTGCAGCATTAAATCCTATTAAATGATTAACTTTTGATGCCTTCAGTGTTTTTTCATACTGCTTCAAACAGAAGCGTTTTCTTTTCTCACGTTTGCTGTAACCTTTTGACGGGCATCCATTTCACTGTGGCCTTTTTCACTTGGTCCTGGGACAACTCATCCTTTCTTGAAACTTGCCTTGTCATCAGTAATTGCCAACTGCACCACACATATTGATAGTCCTTTTTCTTATTCACGGGGTCCAAGAGCCTGATTAAGTGCGTTGTGGAACATCCAGGTTCTATACATTCCTATGTACATACATTGGTGCATTGCCGCAATCTAATTCACTACGTAGCCAGCCTTATGATTTCTTTTCCCCACTTGCGTTTCTGCAACTGTACACGTGTAAACTGATTTACATAATCTTCCGCGTTTCTATAGCATGATCATCTTCATGGTGGGCCTGAAATGTTGCTCATCTTTACCATCTTCTCTTCAGCTCTTAGAGAATGTTTAAGTTTCTTTTCCTCATTCATTTTCTGGATGCATCAGCTCTTACTTCATATGACGTCATCAGGCTCCACTTCTTGTTTAAATTTATAGGCAAAATGGGGCAGAGCTTTGAGTGAGGATGTCTGACTTCACCTCTACTCTAGCTTCTCTGGGAGATTCATCGACCACTTCATCATCAATCTTCACATCAAGACATCCTCGTCTAAAAAGCTGCTTCTTTGGGACCCAAATCTTTATAACTCCTTTCAAGTATCCTGCTGATTTTACATGCTCATCAACACTCCAGGTCATAAGTGTGAATTGTCCATTGGGGCTGCAGTAAACCAATTTTCCCATATACTTCTTGTCGTGTCTCGGATACAGAAACCTTGTGCCTTCAAGTGCGTGGATGCTGGCTTTCACGTAGTCTCTAATTTCCTCATCTGTCAGCTCTTTGAGTTTTCCTCCAGATTCAACATGAATTATAACCTTCATTCCCACAGCTTTCTTTGCAGTATTCTTGCACTGTGTGAATATAACTCTGATCACACAGAATCCAAGCATAATCGTTACCAACAGGGCTCCAAGAAATTTGAACATATCTGCCATCCACTGTGGGACCCATGAGAAGACTGATCCAAACCAGCTGTCATTAGCAATGTCTTTATTATACATTTTTGTAGGGGTGGTGTAAAGCTTAACTGGCCCCAACTCTAATGGGAGTGCTCCTGCAACTGATGCTTCGAAGGGCCGTCGATGGCCGTAAATCCAAAACCAAAGGTTGTCTGTGTCATAACCTACACTTTGCCTCACTCTTTTTTTTGAAAATATTTATTTTAAACAGGCAGGATAAAATGATACAAAACTCGATCAATCACGACATATGGTATAAACGTAATACAGTTGGTTGCTCGTCCCTCCCCTCCCCCGGGTCTTAATGTTCCTCTTCCTGTCCCAGCTGAGAGTTATCGTCCCACAAAGTTCTCCTGGCTAATTGGGGCTTGTACGTCAGGGCTGGATAATTCTGATCAAAGTCTAGGATCGGGCCCCAGACGTTCTGGAAGCGATGTAGGCGGCCCGCCCCGGCAGCCGTCACCTTCTCCGCAATTAAGATGTCCCAGATTTTAGTCCACCAAAAAGGCATTAGTGGTCCTTCTGTGGTTTTCCAAGTGCGAGCTACTACATTTCTGCCTGCCAGTAGGCATTGGGACAGTAGTTTGGCCATAGGGCCAGTTCTAGGGTAGATCCCGGGGACCGGGGCTCCCAGGAGGATGGGTTCAGGCTCCAGGGGAAGCCGTACCTGAGTGATGTCCGCGATTGCTCCTAGGCATTGTTTCCAGAAGGTCTGGGCCCTCGGGCAGGACCACCACATATGAAAGAAAGACCCTACCTGGCCGCATTGCCTCCAACAGTTCCGGTTGAGCGTGGGATTCATATGGTGTAGTCTTAGGGGAGGATAATACCAACGAAGGAGGATTTTGTAGGCGCCTTCTCTGTTCGTAACGCAAAATGAAGAAGTGTGGGCCCGCAACCAAATGTCAACCCATAGCTGGTCCTCGATTGGGTGGCCTAAATCCGCCTCCCATTGGGCCATGTACCGGGTTTTAGAGGTTAGGAAGTCATTTTGGAGGCGTCTATATAGAGTGGAGATTCTCCCCCTGGTTGGGAGGTCATTTAGGGTCAGTTCAATAGCCGTGGGAGGGCGGGTGGCGGCCTGGCGGGTCTGTGGATGGGAGCACCAGTGGCGCAGCTGAATGTACGTGAATCTGTCCTGTTCCCGAAGTTGGAAGAGTTCCTTACATCGCTCAAAGGTGCAGGGTTGCCCCCCATCGAATAGTTGCCCCAGGGTCTCCAGGCCTCCCGCAATCCAGGATCTGAAGTTCCGGGTGGACCAGCCAGGGGAGAAAGCTGGGTTCAGGAACACCGGGGAGGAAGGGCTGAGTCCCACTGGGATCTTCTTTTGTTTCAGCGCTTTATCCCAGACGGCAATAGTGTGTTTGGTGGTCATCAGGAGGTTCTGCCACTGTCGGCGCTCGGAGGGGTTGATGTGCGGGAGAAAACGTAGTGGGAGCGGTAGTTGTGCCTGTTCGAGGTCCACCCATATCGGGCGGTTGGTAAGTATCTGCCATGATCGGATGCAGGCGAGTTGGGCCGCCATCTGATATTTTTGTAGATCTGGAACTCCGAGGCCACCCAGTCTAGCATTGCCCAGCATCGTGGTCCTAGGGATTCTGGGCTTCCTCCCATTCCAAATAAACCATGACATTTTCTTTTGTAGATTCTGAAGGGCAGGTGCCGGGATTGGTACTGGGAGCGAAGAGCAGGCATATAGGAGCCTTGGTAGCAAGTTCATTTTACAGGCCGTGATTCGGCCCATCAGTGAGATCTCTTGTGCCGCCCACCGCCTTAAGTCTGCCTCGAGGTCCGTGAACAATGGGAGAAAGTTTGCTCGATAGACTTCCCCAGGGTCAGCTGGGATCTGGACACCCAAATAACCGATGCTCTTCGTCGTCCATTGCACCGGACATAATGGGGCCAGGGCCTCCCGGACCTCCCGGGATAGGCCTACCCCCATGGCAGCTGACTTTCGGAAGTTGATGGAAAAGCCTGTGACCTTTCCATAGCTCTCTATCTCAGCTAGGGCCTGAGGGAGAGAAGTATGCGGTTCCGTGATGGTTAGTAGGACGTCATCTGCGTAGAGGGCCAATTTATGGTGTATTGTGTTCGACTGGAAGCCCTTAATCGCCGGGTTTCGCCTGATCCGTTGGGCGAATGGTTCCATGATTAGTGCGAAGAGCAGTGGCGATAACGGACAGCCCTGTCTGGTTCCACAGGTCAGGTCGATAGGGGGGGAGAGGATGCCATTGACTCTGAGAAGGGGCTTGGGCGCTGTATAGTTAGCCAGAGTCATGGCGCAGAACCCTGGACCAAAGCCAAAGGCCTCGAGAGTAAGTCTCATGAAGTTCCAGTCCACCTTGTCAAAGGCCTTAACTGCATCCAGGGCCAGAAGGACCAGCTCCCGGGAGTCTCGAGAGGCAAGTTCCACCAGGTTCAAGGCTCTATGAATGTTATCAGCGGTGGAGCGGTGTGTGATGAAGCCACTCTGGTCGGCGTCGATTATTTCTGGCAAAATCCGGGACAGGCGGGTTGCTAAAATTTTGGAGTATATGTTGGCATCTATATTGAGTAGAGCAATCGGCCTATAGGATGCAGGATTCTTCGGGTCACCGCCAGGTTTGGGCAGCAGAACAGTGAATGATTCTTGCATCGACGGGGTTATAGAGCCTGTGGTCCTGAATGAATTAAACAGCTGTACCAGCGGTGGCAGGAGTTGGGGTTTGAAAACTTTATAAAACTTCGTCGTATAGCCGTCTGGGCCTGGGATACGGGATTTAAGGGATTTTATCGCCTCATCGACTTCCTCATCGGTGATAGGGGCTTCCAACGAGTCCCGAGCTGCGTCGTCCAGTCGGGGGAGCGCCGCCCTTTGCAGGTATTCCATCTGTTCTTTGATGTCTCGGACCGGGGTGGTCATTACCTGGGTCAGGTGGGTCGATGCGATTTGAAGCTTGTCGTGATCCGAGTATTGAGTTTTGCCCTGCTGATCCCGAAGGCCCACAATTATGTTATTCCTCCTTGTCTTGGCAAGTTTAGCCACCAGTAGCTTGTTTGCTTTATTGTTTTTGGCATAGTAGAACTGTTTAGCCTTCGTCATTTGATGGGCGGTATGTTCAGCGTAGTGTGCTTCAATTTTCTTTCTTGCTATTCGGAGAGCTCGCTGTGTTTTAGGGGTACAGCCCTTCTCCTTATGGATCCTCTCCGCCCTCTCAAGTTCCTCTTCAAGGCCCTGACGAATTTGTCGTTTATGCCTATGATAGGCTACCCCTTTGGCAATCAGTTCTCCCCGCACCACTGCCTTCATTGCATCCCAGTTGTTGGCTAAGGAGGTATCTCCACTAGAGTTTTCTTTAAAGAAGTTGTTGATCGTGGTTGCGATTGCGTCTCTGAGTGGCATCTCATTAAGGATGGGATCATACAGAGTCCATCTACGCCGCTGGGGATCAGGAGGTCCCTGGACTCAGATTTCCAAGGTTACCGGGGCGTGGTCGGATAGGATTCTGGAGCCTATAGTCACCTCTTTAGTGAAAGCGAAGATCTGCGGAGATATCAGCAGAAGATCTATCCTGGAGAATGTCCGGTGAACATAAGAATAGAAGGAGAAGTCTTTTTCAGATGGGTGGAGTACCCTCCATGAGTCCACCACCCCTAGGGTTCTAAATAATCGCAGGAGGGCTAAAGCCGTAGTGAAGTCCCCGGCGGAGGGTGGATGCGATTTGTCTTTCACGGGGTCTGGGACCCCATTAAAGTCCCCACCGATCACTATCTGGCCCTCCAGAAAGGGAGAGAGGGTTGCGGTTAGCAAATCATAGAAGGGTGCCTGGCCAGAGTTCGGCGCGTACACGGAGACCAAGGAGAACAGCTGTCCCGCTAGCAGGCATTTCACTGCTATGTAGCGTCCCTCCGGGCAGTTTATGGAGTCCAGAATCTGGGGATTCAGCCCCTTCCGGGACAGGATTTCTGTACCGCCCCGCTTGGAGCTTCCAGATGCGAAGAGTTGCTTTGGAAAGTTGCGAGAGTGTAGGCGGCTGAAGTCTGCCGGGAGCAGGTGAGTTTCCTGTAGCATGGCCACAGCGGCAGAGTCATTCTGAAGTTTTTGTAGAATTGATTTGCGTTTAGGCGATGAGTTCAATCCCTTGACATTCAGAGAGACAAACTTCCAGGTCTGCTGGTCCGGGGGGGGACCTGGGATCGCTGATGAGACTTGTGGAGGGGGAGGAGCTACTGAAGAATCAGCCATTATGTCGTGGGAGATGTGACCATCTGTCATCCTGCTTTTGGGGTTTTTGCTCGGACCGCCAACGGGAAGTCCGAGATTTAACTGGGGGAGGGGGACCCATTGTGGGGTCAGGCCCTCCCCTGGCCAACGGGGCCGTATAACAGAGACTAGCCAACGTGGCTAAAAGTATCAATAGTCTGAGTGAGATGCACCAAGGACTCATAGGTGGAATGTACCTTGGAGCTGGGCATGGGCCGTGGGGGAGGCCCGCTGCATCGGGGATGGAGATCATCCATGTTTTCAGAAGTGGCGGTCGGTTCCACAGCGCCGGGTTCGCTAAGCCGGGTCTCAGGGCGCAGAAGAGTCCCTCACTGGGTCGCCCCGGGTCATTTCCTCCTCCTAAATCTCGGAACCTTCGACCATGTGTCTTGCGTGGGCCTAGGGGAGGCTATGGGGTCCGGGTCAGCCGCCGCTTCAGTGGCCTGTTGGAACGAGGTGTTAGCGGAGTCCGGACGCAATATACTTTCAGCGTCGCCCAGATGTTTGATCCTACGCATGGTACCCTTATAGGAGAATTGCAAAGCTGTGGGAAAGAGCCATTTGTAGCAAATTTTTTGCGCTTGGAGGAAGGTGGTTAGTGGGCGAAGGGCTCGCCTTTTCTGAAGGGTCAATGGGGATAGGTCTTGATAGATCTGAAGGGGGGTCCCCTGAAAGGTGATTTCATCTTTGGAGCGACTTATTGCCGATATGGCTTCCTTTGTCGTAAAGAAATGCACCCTGGTGATAACATCAGGCGGGCCGTCTGACTCCACTCCACGACGGGGATTTAGCCTGTGAGTGCGATCCAGTAGCAATAGTGAGTCCTCCAGATCGGGGAGAAGAGATTGAAAGAAAAGGCCTACATATTCGGCCAGCCCTTGGTCTGGGACTGATACGGGAACCCCCCGAATGCGGAGGTTGTTGCGCCGGGCTCTGTTCTCCATGTCCTCCTGCTTATATTCCAGGATTTCGTACTTGTTCTGCAGAAGCCGAACGGAACGCTGGATCTCAGTCAGGGAGGAGGCGTGGTCCTGGGTGCGATCCTCAATCTCTCCCACTCTCTGTTCCACCTCCGAAACCCTTTTATCAGTACTCTCCAACTTGGCGGTAAGCTCAGACATACATGATCGAAATTCGGTTTTAATGTCAGCCATGAATTCACGGATATCCTCCTTGGTCGCAAGAGGTCCCTTGTTGTCCAGGGATTCTCGTGAGATGGAGGGGGGATTATCCAGTTTCCTCGTTTTGTCGGTGGACATTAGCATTGTTGCTATGTCTGAGGACTTGGTGGATTTCGGTTGCTTAAACATCCTGTGGTCTGACAGGAGTGGGTCAACGGCTGCAGGTGGCTCAGTCGCAATGGTGTAGATAGTTTGAGGGTAGCTTGAGGCCTCTCAGAGGGTTGGGACGAGGGTACAGAAGTCTTGGTCGGACCTTGGTTAGCGAGGGTGACTCCAGCGCGAGTGAAGAGGAGTTGTCCCGGTCTCCCTGGTACCAAGTCGGACAAGGGGAGGGCGAATGTGGGCCGGGGCGCCCCAGGAAGCAGCGGGGAGATGAGAGGGAGTGGTTCAGATACAGGAGCACACCAGTCCAGGGTAGCCTCTTGGGGTGGAGGGTGAGGACCCAGCTCGCCACGGGTGTTAGTGAGACTGTTGGTGGAGGTGGTGGTCGTAGAGGGACTATTTCAAGGCGATTGCTCAGTAAAGAGGGCGATAGAACATGGCGCCGCAGACCGGAGCCACAAGCCAGTGGGTCCACTCCCGTAAAGGCATCGGGGGCAATAAGGTGTTGCAGCCTCCTCACAATTGACGGCAGGGGTGTTCTGCGGTGCACCCCGAGAATTCTCCGGCTTCAGCCCCCTCTTCTAAAGTGGAGGCGGAGGGATACAGGGGAGGGCGAGAGCAGGGAGGCTGCGGCTGCGTGTCGTGTGTTGGGGTGGCAGCAGGGTTTTATCCCCCTGGGAATGTCAGGGGAGGTGGGCCAAGACTGAGGAGGCCCGGGGCCCGGGGCACCTACCTCGCCCCCCGCCGTCCGTGCACCTCCAAGAGCGTTACCCGGAGCGCCGCCGGGAGTATCAGCCGGAGCAGAGGCGTGCTACTCGGGTCCCTCCGAACTTGTGAGGCGGGAGGCGCATGGGCCTAGGTCGATTCAAGGGTTCACAGGGTGAGTTCCGATGGCAAGGCCGCGTCTCGGTCGTTGTCGCTGGGTCCCGCCCGCCATCTTGGATTACGGGACGGAGGGGCCGCGGGATAAGAAGAGCCCGATTATCTTCATCTTGGCGCTTCTGGGTTCCAACAGCACGCCGGCAGGGCTCCAAACCTTCTCACACCCCCTCATCTAGTTGGGTTCGAAAAACGCAGCATGGGAGCCTTAGAAAGCTGAGATGCAGCGGGCGTTCCACGGAGGCCATCACGGGAGCGACTGCATAGCCAGCGCTCCAGGCCACGCCCCCGTCATTAGCAATGTCATCACGTGGTCCATCATCTGGACGTGTAAATTTGTCAACATCGATATGGCTTCTGTCAAGGTGAGAAGGGGAAAATGTGCAACATGAGTCTCCAACTTTGCCACAAACACCTCCATCCATAACTGTAATCATGTTAAGGACATACCTATTCTGGAGAGTCATTAGTCGTGTGGCTCTCAACTCCTCCTTGATTGCATTGAAACCTTTTATGGTTGTGTTGATCGTATGTAGCAACTCCCATCTAGTTATCTGTAACCACTTAGTATTGGCATCCGCCTGGATCCTGGGCATAAAGATTATCGTTAATATCGATGAGGCCTTACCGAACAATCTGTGTTCATATGGGATGGAATCAAAAGCTTCTATTGACTTTGCTGAGAAATAGTTCTCTTGCTTCAATCAATTCAGCAGTTCTGTAGATCTCTTCTTTCTAAGGTATGTGTCTGCTTTTGGAAATTTGTCAATGCTCAGATCACTTTTTAGAACCACCAATGCTGGAACATGAATAATCACTAGTGTACATAGTCCTCCCCAATCTCTGTGTAGCTTTATGTAAGCTCTGGATCCACAGGCCCAGTAGTGATCCATTATCACTGCTGTCCCAACGCTCATTCCTGGTGCATCAAAAATTTGAACACAATTCTGATTTTATTCCAACTTTCTTGTGCCATTATTTCTGAAGCACAACTTTGCTTTGTCCAGAGGTACTATCTGCAATGGACCTCTTTTCTCTTTGACCCATGTCAATGCTTTGCAAGCTTTGGCCATAATGGTTTGCATATATTTTCTACAATGTCAACAGTTAGCTTGCGGTAACCGATTATTAACCAAGCTTTACATATTATTTCTGGTATGTGCTCTTGCTCTAGTCTTCAGATCTTTGACATAATCATCTTCATCAGGATATGTCCATTCTGTTGCCCAACTAGAGCTGCTGTTCGACCCATGAACTGGCCTCTTTTCCGACAGAATGCTATGTGAGAGAGGCATGTGCTGTTTGACCATCTATTTCAATAGCTTTGACAACCTTAGACTTCCCCATACTATATGGCAGGAGTGCACATACATAGCTTTCCTCCTCGGAGGTTTGTTTGCCCACCCCTTTCATATGCTGTTACCCTAAATTATTTCCTAAGTGTGCTGTTCTGTCTAGGTAATTATTTAATTCATAATCATCTTCTAGTGCATGTCTTTTAGATCTCTTTCTTGCCTCATGAGCTCCTATAATCATCTCATGAAGTACGTCAGCATAGTTCCTTCTTATTGGAGGAATCATAGGGACACTTGTCAGTGAAATTGGAGTCTTTATTTGTGCTACTGGTGTAGAAACAGCCCCATAAAGTCTTTTTCTACTGGCATAATTGGACTGTGACCAAGAATCATGAATAACTTGCAAAGCTGACCTCCCCCAAAGGGTAGCTCAGACCCATTTGTCACTGAACTAGGTGCTTTCTTATGCACCACTGATGTAGGGACAATCACATATGGTCTAGGTTCTCTTGCAACTTGAACCTCTCCTTTAACTTTAGGAGTAGGGATAATTAAAGGAGCTCTCCCCTTTTTTGGACCCATAAAATATGCAGGATGAATTACCAAAATTAAAATGACAACAACACTTATTAAGCAAGCATATATCATGCACCAATATAATATGCTCCACAAATGTGATGGCTCTGCTCGTCATCGTTACTCACTCTCTGGAATAGCTAGGTGGCTTAGGGACCACATGATTTGCCTGTACATATCTTTTAAGGAACGAAAAAATGCTTTATTCAGGCAATCTCATAAATACTCTGGCAGCGCTGGATCTGCTCAACAAGTTCCACAACCAACTAACTGATCGCTGGATGGTTGATAAGATTTTGGATAAAAACAAACGTGTTGTCTTTTTACCAAACAAGATAAGGATGTGCTTCAAGCAAGCAATAAAAGATGAGGGCTAATAAGTTGTGAATGTCATTGTTTGACAACACCATTCATTCATTCACAAAGATGCACCGAATAATAGATGAATCTGCTTGTTCATGTATACCAATTGATTAATAGCAAGTTGATTTTTTGGGTCTCTCAAAAATGTACGAACATCAGTTTGTCTACAAACAAGATGTGGTATTTCTTCAATCAGGAAATAAAAGACCATTCCCAGTAGTTTATGAGCGTCTTCATCATACAGGACAATTTGTTCATTCACAAAGATGTGCAAGGTAGTGAACAAGTCTGTTTGCAAAATTCAGGTATCAGCCAATTTATTGTAGGTCAATTCTTGGGATCCCTCAGAAATACTCAAGTGCTAGTGTGTCGTCCAACAAAATAGGGATATTTTCGAATCAACATGTAAAGGATCAATCCAAGTAGTTTGTGACCACCTTCGTCAGGCAGAACCATCTGTGTGTTCGAAGAAATGTTCTGCTAATTGTCTGATCTGTTCCAGAATTGCTGCCAAAAGTCATCTAATCGCTGGACCATTCTTAGGATCCTGGATGAAAATACAAACATCAACACAACGGCCAACAAGAGCGGAGTAAGCTCTGAGTATAAAGATGAAGACAGCAAGAAGTAGTCTGTGTACGTCAACATCAGTGAGTACCATATAAACACTGTTTGAAAGGAGTCAGGGGAACTTTCAGTCATCGAATATAAAATCCAGGTCTAGCATTTCCGTTTTCTCTTTTCCAGTCCAAAGTCAAATGTGAACACACTTCTGTGGCTCAAGAACAGTAATCCTTTCACTCCTTGCTGTAGCAAATACAAAGAGTGTTTTCCAGGAAAGCCACAATCCAAAGTACTCTTTATCTATATTTTAGTCTCTGCATCCTTCTTCCTTGTCATCGATCTAGTCTGCACATGCTGAACTGCTTCTCCTTTACTTGCTTTTGAATGGGGTGCGGATGCATGGGTCTCTCCAGCATAGACTTTCATATCACCTTGATGAATCCACGCTCTTCTTCCCACAGCTCTAACAACTGATGGTGTAGTGTCCGCCACAATAAAAGGGCCACTTCCTTGTGAAATTCTGAATTAATATTTGATCTCCTGGAAAGACCTTTGGTACAAGTAATTTTTGCAATCATGTTGCTGAATGGTCTTCATCTGTGTTCTGAGCCCGACACACCATCCGCTTGACTTGGTCTGAAATGACAGAGATACTTGCGGTCATGCATGTTAAATAATCACGTAGCTCACTTCCTAACAATTCTGCAGTTGTCTGGGCATCACTCCTAGTCCTCAATGGAGGAGTTAGAGGTGTTCTCATTCGCCTCCCAGTAACTAACTTGTGGAGTGTGAGGTGGTAGTCTGAACCAGGCTGGTTCCTAAGCGCTTATAATGCAAGGGGCAGGTAATGCAATGTCAATTTCAACTTGGCTATCCACTCTTTGAGCATACCATTGAGCCTCTCACATATCCCATTTCCTTGTGGGTGATAAGCAGAAGAGAACGTGTGCTTTATACTAAGCAACAAACTAATTTGCTCAACCACTTCATTTACAAAATGGAGGCCATTATCTGATCTCAGCACCTCAGATATTCCCCATCTAGGAAATACTTCTCGAGCTAAGAACTTTGCAGTGCAGGTGGCATCAGAATGTGTTCACTGACCAGCCTTGATCCACCTTGAGAAGGGACCCACCACCACTATCATATACCTATAACCATTACAGACGTGCAGCATGTCAACATAGTCAATATGTAAATGCTGAAATGGACCATTAATTCGCGGGATAACTCAACTGACTGTTTGCAGTGTGTGCCCAGCAGTAAACTTTTGATATACAATGCAATTTACTACATAAAATGCAACATGTTCTAACAGGCTTGGTACAAACCAATCCTCCGCAATGATTGCTGCAAGTCGTTCTCTAGTGACATGTGCAGGGTAGTGTAGCTGTTCCAATGCCACCCTTAATAAGGCTACAGGCATTACCAGTTTACCAGTGCTGTCCTGCCACCACAGTGCTTCGGTAAGGGATAAAGAACACCCCCTCCGTATTCACAGGTCTTTTTCTTCCTGTGTAACTCCACCTTAAATTTCCATAAACGGTGTCTTCGATAAATGATTAAAACTTTCATTCACAAACATCATTAAAAAAATCTTCTCATTCACATCAGGCTTCATATGCAACCCTTTGTGTCTCTTTGTCCATGGCCTGATTTCTGTGCGAGATAAAGTTTGTCCTATTAGTTTGTGTTGCACACTTGACTATTGCAATGGCTACTGGGAGTTGTAATGCTCTAATAAGCCTATCCAATAGAGCAGCGTGTTGCACCATAGTGGCGTCTTTTCGGAGGTAGCCCCTCCTTTTAAAATGTGCCAATCCTGCATGCACAGGCAAAGTCACGTAGGCGGAGTCACTGTACACCATTACTTCCTTGTCTGTGTGTATCCCGAACGTGAGAACAAGCGATACCAATTCTGCAGCTTGTGCTGAGAAATGAGATGATAGTCTTGCTCTTGTCATTACTTCAAAGTCCCCATTTGCCTATGCTTTAACACAGGAGCACCTGTATACCTTTGTCCATCAGTTTGATCGATTGTTGACGAACCATCAATGAAAACAATTTCCCCTGCAGATAGAGAAATTTCTTTCACTCTCGGGATATCATCATAGAATTCCACATAATTCGAACAATCATGCACTTGTTAACCCTCTGGCAATTGCTCAGCAATAAACATGGCAGGGTTTACCATTTTACATCTGACTATTTTAATAGCTGGATTTGATATTAGTACTTCATACGCAGAAGCTCTTTGAGACGTCAAAGTACCTTTGGGTTTCTCTAAGAGAGCAAACAAAGCATGCTCCACAAATAACGTCATAGAACACCCCATCACTATGCTGGAAGACTTCTCGATAGTGAACGTGGTGGCTGCCAATAACTGTTCTCAAGTGAAGTGACCCTTCATTACTGGGTCCACAATCCCACTACAATATGCCAGAGGCTTGTACCCCAACGTGGTTCTCTGCGTAAGTACTGCTTCATGACTGCTCCGTTCGTGTGCAAAAACAAAAATAATTCCTCCGAATAGTTGGGAATTCCTAAAACTTGAGCCGTACAAATTGCTTTTTTCAACTCATCAAATCTTTCCTCCATTTCCTCAGTCCATTGAATCTTTTCCTGACTTTGCTGTGCCTTTATCAGGGCTTGCAACAATGATCTTATATATGAATCAAATACCCATGCTCTAACATAATTGCACAGTCCTAAAAACTGTTGCATTTGCTTTATCGTGTGCGGTTTTGCTGTTTTCAAAATCGACCTGAGCCCTTTCAGGTGTGACTTTCTTTCCCTCATGCGAAACTAGCTGTCCTATATACAACACTTCTTCTTGACAGTACTGCAATTTCTCTTTGTCCACCTTATATCCTTTTTCTGCAAGAACGATCTTTAGCTGAATCAAGTCTCGTCTACACTCTTCTTCTGATGTGCTGAAAACAAAAATGTCATCTACGTATTGCAACACAACACTTGGCAAATCTATTTTGCTTAAGTCCATATGCAGGACTCTATTGAAAATTGATGGAGACTCACAATACCCTTTGGGCAAACCTGTGCTTTGCAATTTAGTATGATGAAATGTAAATGATGTAAGATCTTGGGAGTCCTTATGCAATGGGATTGAGGAAAAAACACATTTTTCAAGTCAATCACCGTGAAATATAGTGCATCTACCAAGATATTACTTAGAATCGTCGCTGGATTTGGAACAAGAGGAAACTCTACATCTACAATCTGGTTAATTGGGTGCATGTCCTGAATTAAACACCACAACCCCCCTTAGATTTTTGATAGGATACACTGCCGTATTTCATGGTGACTCGGACATCACTAAAATGCTTTGATTCATCATAGCGGAAATAGTCTTATAAATCCCCTCATCCCATTCTCGGGACATGGGGTACTGCCTTAACTGAGGAAGAATTGCTCCTGGCTTCAGCTTAATCTTAACCTCTCCTACCCCTTTCAACAGACCTACGTCATAATGACGTGTAGTCCATAAAGAAGTTGGCACCTTCTCCATGTCCTCATCAAAATATGTGGGACGTTGTTGCATGATCACCATTCGCAGTGGGATCGCTATCCTTTCTGTTCTAATCCAATACGTGATGCTCATCTTGAAAACCACTTTGTCATCTGACTGGTTGTCCTTAAACATATCCTTGTCAGTGACGTCAGTCAATCTAAACCCTTCCTCAATAGCAATTACTGTTCTCCATGGCCTGTTCTCGTCATCGAATCCTTCGAGCATGACCCACTCTCCTCGTACTATGGCTGCCTGTAATTCCAAGGGCAATATCTGTCTCCCCTCTTCGTCCATAGGTATCTGTGGTCTAAACAAAAATTCATCAGGTATTCTCATTACCTTACCCACTAATCCAGGTAGTCATGTTAACAAAATGCACACTCCATAATGAAAAACCTCTGGTTCTTATGGTTTCCCTAGCAAGGCTATTTGCTTTGTGAATGCCATAATAAATTTGCTTACATTCAAATAATGTACTCCTGGCGTTCAACACACTATACCCTCATCAGTTAAGGAGATAGTCATATTTAATTCTGTCATTAAATCACGACCCAGTATTTTAACTGGCGTCTGTTTCGCATACATTAATGGAACAGACACGTCACATTCCCCTATCGAAACGGGCAATTTTTCAGTAAAAGGAACTCTGCTTGTAGCTCATGAGAATCCTTGAGCATTCATGGCATTACCCGATAATAAAAATGTTCCCTCTCGTATACATGAGCAAGTTGCTCCAGTGTCTACAAAAAAAAAGGATTTGACTCCTATCGTGACGTCAACCCTTGGTTCCACATGAGGATTAAGCGTCACAGACAGTACTGAACACATCAAGTCCCCCAGTGAGCTGTCCTTTTGCGGGAACATACTTATCCCTGTACTTGTGAAAGGATTCCCACCCTTGACAGTGACACCCCCTATCCTAGGAGTCAACATTTTTCCTGTATTTGCACTCTGTTGTATCTATATGGGTGTGTGCTGTGATTGCAAAGCCTGCTGTGTTCTCAATGCTTGTGTCTGATTCACTGTCTGATCTTGGGCAGACCCGTCTCTACTTTGTGGGCTATATGCTGGAAGATAAGCTGTTCCCCTCCCCTCTTTGGAATTGCCCATTCTGTACATACCCTTGGCTTCCACATTTACGCACTATGTATCCTGTCATTCCACATGTCCAACATAACGCAGGGAATCTCATGACTTGCCCATCCTGCGTACCTTGGTAATTGACTTGGCTATTCTGGAAACCTCCTTGATTACTCTGAAAGCTTCCTCTTCCACGGAGCCTCCTCTGTCTCTCGGCATAAATCCATTTCCTCCCTGCTCTAACTGCCATTGGTTATTCACCTGTGGCATAGTTGCGGTTTGCTGCGATCCTGGCCCTTTTCCGCTAGTTAACATTTCCCCGTCTATAGCATATCGGGACAATTTCCTCTACACTAATTTAGCATTCCTCGACCTTTCTAGTATCCTCCTTCTTCTTATTTTTATCTTGCAACAATCGGCAATGATGCACAATGGTCAGCTATATTTCTGGCCATGTCTTTGCTTCCATACCCACCAGCTTCTTGAGCTCTCTCTGTACGTGCTCTGTCAATCTGTGACATAAAATATGATAAAACACTGGTATAGATTACCCCCACGGCTCTCGCGTTTCCAAGCTCCACTGCTCTTGAAAATTATGAATGCACATAAGCTGATCTTTCCCTTTCTGTATCTTGCATGCCATTATAGCTTCCATATCTGACATGTCAGGATATTGTACTCTAAGCGCTTTCCAGACTGCCACTCTACAATTAAAAAAACAGCGCACCATTGTATGCCGTGTTCTGCACAGTGACTCCTGCATACCCTGCTCCCGACCAAATGTCGTCAGCTCTTTCCCCAAGGATGGCTGCAAGGATTCCTTTAATGTCCCCTATGGCTAGCGTGTTACTTCCAGTCATTTTTTCTAATTCATAAATACATTTTCTGCCACCCGACGTTAAACTGGGCAATTTACATCTTAAGTTGTCTTTGTCCATTTGGGGCCACAGATTATACTGTGGTCTGACCCCTCCTTTCTCTAATAAGGGAAACTGTGAAATACTAAAATCGCAATTGTCTTCCATCGTTTGCCTATCCATAGTAGGGACAATGGTTCCTGATCATCTTTTTCCTGGCAGTGACCTTAATCTATTTACATACGGTGGAGACTCACCCCGTACACTCTGGGATTGCCCTTTAGGTCAACCTGGCCACGCCACTGGGTTTGGTGTCCTCAGTTTAGGTAGGTTTACGTTTGATCATCTAACCTCTTTATTTGTCAACAAACAGTCCTCAAACCCACATGTACCGGTTCCCTCTTCCCCATGTGAGATTTCTCTTTCTTCGTCTGACATTTTCTGTCCCTAACTCGTGTGACTACCCTCTTTCTCGTGCTTAGTCAGAGTCAGCCTGTCCAAAGACATAGCTCGGTGCTCAGAACTAAATGGACTTCCCTCCATTCCTCGCGATTGGGAAAGCTCAAATTGATCATCTTTCCCTTTATTTTTCAATTTGCTTTTGTCTTCATTTTGTGATATGCTTTTGTAATTCTATCTCATATAGTTTCTTTTTCAAAATCCTCTTCCAGATTTACTCTAGAGGCCCCTGGCATCGGCTCATGTGGTGGGAAGAACTCTTCTATGTCCTCCCATGTTACTACTGGATTTGAGTTCCTTAACTCTTTCTCAACACGAGCAATGTCACATGCTCTCTGTCTCCTTTTTTGTTCCATCCCCTCATCAAATGCTCTTCAATTCTTTGCCTCGTCTCTAACTCTTTCTTCCTCCTGTCTCTTCATCTCTCTTCTCTCATTTGCCCTATGTATTTCATCATATTTTTGTCTTCGCATTCTCTTATCTCTTAACTTCTCATCCTCATCTTCGTCTCTCTTCTTTTCTAGCTTATCCCGTTCTTCGATCGCTCGCTGCCTTTGCTCTTCTGCCCTTTCTTCCTTTCTCAGCTGTTCTTCCTGATACAGCTGTTCTCGTCTCTGTCTACTCTTTCATTTAAGCTTTTCCTCTTTCAGTTGTTTCTCTCGTTTCGTGTCTTTTTTATCTTGCTCGTCTTGATCTTCCTTTTGCTGTACCTCCCCAATACTCGCTCCATCGAGTTTCAGCAATATCTGACCTCCCATCCACTCATTTTCTCTGAATGCTATCTCGTCAGTTTTATCATTCTCTCCATTCCATCTCTTAATTTCTCTTTCTATGTCCAGGGTCATACCTGGTCGTTCATCTCTCTTTTTGTCCCATGGACTGTAGAGGTCACATCTTTTTCTGGAGCTTTCTCTGAGCCTTCGTCACTGCGATAATCAGGTGGTTCTTATGTTCTATTACTATATCCTGCCGCTGCTTTAAGCTGTCTGAGTGGATACAATCCTTCTTTTACACTTTTGCTATTTACTTCAGGGGCAGTCGGTGTTAGGGAGAATTCTCCAGAATGGCTAATTTCCCTTACCTTTGGGTCCCTCAGCAGCTTTGCTGGATTTCTAGGGTTTATTTTTTTTTTACCTGTTAAGAGTGTGAGCCTTTTTTTCCCACTCTTACATGTGTTTTGCTGTGTTTTGTAAATTTTTCTGCTCATGGACTATGGAGTCTCACCCACTCCCTAGGCATCATCTTTTTACTGTGTGTCACACAGCACCTTTAGTGCAGTGACACAGGGTTGTCTTTTTAGACTTCCCACTTTAAACTTTTTAAATCTACAGACAAGTTTCCCCTTTTTGTCTAATGCTCATGGGACATTATTATGTTCCCCTTTCTCTAAAATGTGGCTGGTGGCAGTGATATCTACCATTTGTATTCTACCGCAGACTATGAAAATAGCCTTTGGTACCGTTAGAGGCTAGGGTGGTAGCCTCGAACTCGAACCCGCTGGACCCCTTTTATTTTATTTTGGTTCCGGTCGGGTTTATTCGCCATTTCTTAGTGTAAAGGTCTTTCACGTGTTTTACTCTGCGTGCCAAACCAGGTTTGGTTCCTTTGTTCACCGTCCTTTGGCGGTCTTCTGCACATAAGCCCTCCTTAGGAGCCTGAGTGTCTGGGGTGGACAGGATGTAATGGAGGGGTTTGAGGTCTCCTACACAGGGTCTCCTTGGAGACCCAAGTCCCACTCTTGTTTGATTGGCTAAGTGGATGTCCTGCTGTGTGATGGACAGCCAGGCTGTGTGAATGGGGGATTTGGTGCATATAAAGCCTGTCCCTGGGACTGGAAGGCAGAGTCGCCACTGGATCGAGAGAACCAAAGAGAAGCTGAAGGAAGAGGACTGCTGCAACTATTGGACATCCCGGTGAAACCCTGCTGCAGGACCGAATCGCCCAAAACTTCGACGAATCTTCCTCCCTTGAGCTTGGTGGGACCAACCAGCTTGCCAAACACCAAACACTGGCCTCCCTCTCCGGGTCGAATAAGCTGTCCATCGCTGCAGTGAACCAGATAGCCAGAAGGAATGGAACCTGTTTGGGTTTTAAGGAGCGCACCTTTTATTTTGTCGTTTTGCTGTGCTGCTGGCTTCTTCCCTGGACAGTGCAGGACCCTCCAGACGTCCTCCTTCTTGTCACCATGACTGAAGCATCAGGAACCGTGAGCCTGCAGGATCTACCAGGAACCACTGCCTCAGCTACAGCATTCTTCTCCATTTAAGGTACTGTGCAAATCCGGTCGTTCTTTCCGTTCGACCGCGGTGAAAGTGCTTGAAATCTTTCACCTATCCGAAGGCTTGTCTTTCTCTTCTCCTTGGAATAACTTTTCTTCCGACCAACTTTGGTTTGAACTCTTGGCAAAGACTTAACCGCAAACTACTCTGTTTGTGTGATCCTCTGCAAACACTCTGAACCATTAACATTGGCCCAGGCCTATTTACTTGAATCCTAGTTGTAGTAGCCTTTTCTAGATTGCCCTGCCAATAACTTGTTGGTGTTGATTGATTTTAGATAACCTTGTCTTTTCTCCCTTTTAAATTGCTGTACTGCCATTTTGCTCACCCTTCATTTTGAACTTAACTTGTCCAGAATTAATTGGATGTTATTGAGGTGTATTAAGATTGTGATTTTCTGCTGCTTTATAATAATGAACTGTTTTACAAATGATGGTGTAAATAAATGTATATTTCTTTACTGAAAAACCTTGAATCAGTGTTTGTTTGAACAATGGTAATTGCTGTCCTTTGTGTAATCTCTTGTACTGCTCACTTTACACTTGAGATACGTCTGGCTGCTCAGCTACCGCTACCAAATTCTGTGTAGTACAGGCTTGTACCAAAGGTGAATTTGTACTTGCACTTGTAGTCTTAATTGTGTGTAGTGTTCCCGAAGGATACTGCATATGATTCTGCCTAACACTGTTGTACAGTGGTGAGGATAAAGTATAGTGATTACACTTAGAGTGCTGCTATTACCTTGGTTCAACTAACCACAAGGCTAAACACCACTAAAAGCAATTTTATTCATGTCTGATATAGAAAGCTACAGTCAGGAGACCCTCCTTACTTACACTGTTGATCATTTGAAAAATCTGTGTAGAGATAAGAATCTCTCTGTTAGAGTCAAAAAGTGGAGATAGATCCAAAGAAATTAGCTAAGGTTGCCAACAGGGCTACTCACAAGGATTCTGGGGCAACTCAGAAGAAGGATGAGGGAAAGCAGCCAAAGAAAGATAACAAGGAGAATTCTAATACCTCCAATCCAAAAGAGGACCACAAACATAACAAGGCTAAGCCCCAAGGGAAACCGAATCAGGCTAGTGTACCTCCTGGTGCAAAACCAGAGGTGGGTCAGAACAAACCCTCATTCATCAAAACATATGGTAAATGTTATGTTTGTGGGTCAACTGACCATGATGCAAGGGTAAATCTTCAGGGGTCCACACTGTCTCCTTAGCCATCTCCCCAGAGGAAGAAGTACCTGTTGCCAGTGGAAACTTTCACCTACTGGCTGATGAACTCATGGAGTCTCAGCTAGTGTTTCTTTAGTGTCCCTGGGTTTGTGGGAACAACAGAATGTAGATGTCTATTATTCCAGCCCAGATAATACTAAAGAGTATTATAAAGATAGTGTACTTGTGAATGGCCAGGAGACTCCTGCCATCAGAGAAACTGGAGCCAGCATAACTGTGGTTGATGAAACAATTCTTAAGGTAGAGGATATTGCTAAGGCACCCACACACCTAACCAAGTTAGCTGGAGGCTCTGTGCAAATTCTTCCCCAGATACCAGCTCTACTCCAGTGAAATGACATGAATACCTGTTAGTGTGCAGATTGAGGTGCCTGGGAGAGTCCTGTGGGGTAATGACCTGAAAACTCTTGGAGTTGTGTCTAGTACCACCAGGCCTCCCAGTAAAAGGAAACATGTTCTCACTAGGCCTGCAAGGGAGAGGACCTTGAAGGGCTCTCCAGGGGACTTGATAGAGGAAATTATCACCCCCAGTCCACAGGACTTACTAACTGCTATTTCCAAAAAGAAAGAGGCAAAGGGGAAACCTAAGACCTCCCAGAAGAATGCGCCACCAACAAGGACATCCCCAAGACTGTCCAAAGTCACACCTGTGACTCCTCCACCAGCTGTGGCTAAGTGTGAGGTACAACCCTGAGTGGTTGATCCAGCTTCTGAAGAATCAGAACTGGAAGAGGACCTTACTCTAGTTGGAGATCTGGATCCTGCTGACCATCCTGAGCTGTAGTCTTTAATGGCAGAAGGTGGACCCAACAGGGCAGACTTCAGCAGAGGAAAAAGGGAGTGTCCTACTCTTGAAGGTCTTCGACAGCAGCTCTCAGCTTGATGGGCAAGAGCCTGGGAAGCATAGGTTGCACTGGGAAGATGGCCTCTTCTACAGTGAACCGACTGAGTTTATCCCTGGGCACTGCAAAAAACCTGTAGTGCCCCTAGAAAACAGACTTCAGTTCCTGCAGTTGGCCCATGAAATACCTTTGGCTGGTCACTTGAGTTTCAAAAAGACCAAGGAAGGGCTCTCTTTATACTTCTACTGGCCTAAAATGGGTTCAGAAGTTGACAAATTCTGTAGGAGCTGTCTCACTTGCCAAACCTCTGGTGACTGACTATGTGATAGGTCTCCGAAGGAGAATGTCACACATGATAGCAGAAGCTAGTTTTTTTTTTTATTTGTTTTATTTGCAACACAACTTTTCAAATATTTCATAAAAACATAAAAGAATCCAACATCCATATATTACATAAAATAAGAGAAAGATAAAAAAAGAGTATACACTCATAATCATATTAATACTAGGGTACAGATCAACTTTATCAGTTTAACTAACTAAACTAAACCAAGACTTAACAATACTTAATTACACTACGATACCGTAAACACACACACATACACATACGCATAAGGCATAAAACATAAATAAAACCACATAAACCACATAAGTAAGACCACAAGGCATTCAGACCCGGTGACTTCATTGAAATTACAGATCAGTATATACACCACCAATCTCTACTATTAGTCTTTGCTCCCAATGCCTTTTTGTGTTTCTTCTACTCGAGGTAGTACCATTTGTAAAAATTTAACTATCGCTATCTGTACCCTCACCCTTGGGTTTGAAAACAACATTTGCCATATTTGGTCATTTGCCAATTCAGTTTGGATTGCAAACACTTTATCAAAACATCTTGCACGTACACCCTTTAGAGCACAGCATTCCACCAACAAATGTTGTAGGGTTTTGCTTCGTTCCATGGTTAAACAGTATCTACAATAATTTAGTTCAATTGGAATCAATTTCCGCCTACACAGAACCTCCCGGGTGCTCCATAGGGTAAATCTGAACCGTAGATACTAAGCACGGACTTTAGGTGATGGACATTTCGCTAAGTACGGCGCCATCATTCCATGACACTTTATTCCAAAAGTCCAGATATTAAAGTCTTTATATTGAATACACTTAGTTATGTTCCTAGCCCAATCCGCTTGAAAGATTTTCACTTTCGCACAAGCAGGGTTCGATATCAACAGTTCAAGTGCCACATCTGCCTCGACCAAGTAATCCATTACATAATTCCGCCATGTCTTGGGGAATACATTTCCAGATTATAACAGGTTATAACCAATTACCTCTAGGATAGTTCCACTTTTTACTCCCAACAGACAGTTGCCTAGAAAAGCGCATTGTCTCCACAGAGCCTGAGAATGGAAGGATAGCAACCCAAATTCATAGCGTATAATCGCCATTGGACACTATTGGGTAGGGCTAGAATCTGCTTCCAGTACCTTGATTCAAGCGTTTCCCAGCACTGTCGTTTCTCGAGGAGCCTACCCTCCACACCATATAGCATAATCGGCAACACCTTAATTTTATAGAAGGACACAACATGCTTCAGGGAAAAATTCCCAAATTTGTTAATTAGGATTCGAGACTGGGAAATTAAATGCTGCAGTTTGATCCGGGCAGACGCCCCCTCATCACACCTGATTTGTCTATCGTTGATATTCAGCCCCAGATATTTATATTTGGACACCCTTAATAATTTAGTATCTTGAAGCGTCCATACAAGAGAAGGAGGAGGTCTCCTGTTCCCCAAACTGGTGCTACAGCCTATTATTTGGGATTTGGTGACATTAATCACAAGATTATTGGCATACACATAATCACCCAACCGTAACAGCATACGTTGTAGACCTTGCAGCGTTTGTGATAGCAAAGCAAGGTCGTCTGCATATAGCAGATATAGAATTTTCTGGTCACCTATCCTTGGGGCATCCCCATTACAGTTCATACATTCATGGCCAAGATCTAAAATAAAAAAATTGAATAGAAACACTGCCAATGCACATCCCTATTTTAGGCATCGATGAGTCTCAATTTCAGGTGATAATTTTCCATCTAGGCTAATACGCACTCTCATTGATGTTTTTGAGTGGAAGAGAATTATTAATGACAAGAGGGAGTGGGGGCAATCATACAATTTTAGTTTTTGAAACAACAGGGCTCTATCAACTGAGTCGAAAGCGGCTCTAAAGTCGATAAACCCTATATACAACGGTTGCCTTCGTTCCGCCTGCTGAGCTTTTATCATATTCAACGTAATTATATTTGGAATAGATCCAAGGCCCTTTACAAACCCTGTTTGCAGAGGTTCTGTTCGTTTTTTACTCTTTACCCACGCCTGTAATTTTCCCAAAATTATCCAACAGAACAATTTACTGGGTACATCGAGCAGAGAGACAGGCCTATAACTGCTTGGATCTTGTCTATCACCCTTTTTGTATATTGGGATTGTAATCGCCTGTGTCCATGAACTGGGAAGAATCTGAGTTGCATTTACTGACGAAAAGATTTTAAACAAGATGGATGCCCATAATTCAGGATACTTTTTAAGCTCAAAGTTAGAGTTACTAGCTGTGTTAATCAGGAATAAAATATCTGACACCTCAAACTCCAAATGAAAGGCCAATGGTGAAATGACTTGTTCAGGTATCTCTCTGGACTCAGCTCCAGCATACAGTTGAGTAAAGTGAGCTACCCGCCTGCAGAACAACTTGAGGGGCAACCACAGAGTGATTTATTGCAGACCACATTTTCGCAATATTCTTGCCAGCTATGATGTTTAACATGTTAGCTCCATCCTCTTGATACAATGCAGCACGATGACCTCTTGCCCAATTTCTATAAGAGGTTCTCACCTAGTGGTTAGGGATTTTCTCAAATGCACAGGTTCTTTTTGCACAGATCTCAGGTAAGAGTGGAACTGTGCTTTCCTTTCTTCAACATCCTTGTCATAAGAATGGAGATGTGGTTTTGGTCGATTTATTTTGCGAGTTTGTTGCTGGAACACCTGAAGTAGGTCAAATTGAACATTGCTCACATTACCAACCACTATGCCATAGTCCAGCAAACCTAGTCTCAACAGTCGCTCAAGATTGGATACATCCTTCTCCGACCATCAGAGTCTATTCCCTCTGGCATTCACTACACACAATCCTTTCATGTGCACTTGGGCAGGTCTGTCCAATACCGATCCAGAAACCCATTTTGCCATAAGGATATTATGGTCACTTGCATCAGATTTGGACACACAAAAGTTTGTTAATGCCGGCCACAAAGCCCCATTCACATATATATAATCAATAGTTGATTTGCTTTCACCCTTTTGCCATGTCGGGGCCGGGGGGATGTTTGTTTGAAACGCCCCATTAAGAGCCATAAGGCCTCTAGCTTTCACTAAGGAAGACCACCTTCTAAATCTTGTTTTATTTCTATTGCCTAGTTCACTCAGGCAATTTAGATTCAGATCACTCGCCACTACTGATGCTCTTACATTTTGGGCTAGTACTACCAGATCTAAGATTGAGTTTAGAGCATGGAAAAGACTATTTGTCAGACATGGCAATCGTGTTCCAGTAAATATTCAAAATTGCGTATCCTTGATCACCGGCCATTACTTTAACCAAAAGCATATCTTTGTTTGGCATGGCCCACAATTCCGAAGTCAAACCTCTACCCATTTTTATCACTGTTAAAATCCCTGATATTGGGCGGCATGCCACAGGTTTAGTTGTAGGATTTAAGTGCAGTTCATGATTGTCCCAAATAGGGACGGCAGTAAACCATGTCTCTTGAAGGAGTACAATATCACAATTACTCAAATCAGAGTAAGTCCTGGAAAGTTCAACTTTGCCTGTAGATCTCTGCCTGTGGAAAACATTTGGATTGTTTGTGCATTACGGATTGCTTTGTTTTTTCCTAAAATCAAGGACTCGAACTTCCATCAGGGGAAGACCTGCATTAAAGACTCCATATAAGTTTTCTTACCACCTTTTTTGATTATTTTTAACTCCCCTTTTCCTTTTTTAGGCATTGCAATCAACGCCATTGCGCGTGTCTATAAAATTGGACTTGCACGCGCACTGGAGTAAGTCCCGGAAAGTCCCACGTTGCCGCCTCGCCGCGGCGCCGCAGGCTGAGGCTGACAGAGCAATCCTAATTGTTTGTTTGGTGGTTTTCATCCCAACTGTTTGTAATCTTGTGGGTGTATTCTAGAGTGCCAGAGTGGTTTATACGTTTAGACCAACAGTAAGTGTATTGTTTGTCTATTCAGCAAGGCTACAATAGTAATCGGCTACTTATGCTTTATTGTCCATACACCTTGAAAACAAACATGCCGGATACTATTGGTGCAGCCTCAAAGACACCTATAGTAATATCAAAGCAAAGTAAACACTCTCGCATTTCAAAAAAATCTATTATTCTTACCCCAATACTTAGAACCCCCTTGGTGAATAAAGACATCCGCACTTTCTGCACAAAATGCAAAGAGTGCATGGTGGATGAAATACCTTCTGTGCAAACATTTTCTGGTATGGCCTCACAAAATGTGGCATCCCAATCGCCAATGAATTCGGATAGTGCCACTCTCTCGCCCCTTGTTTCTGACTTAACTATCTTGGCCAATGCACAATTAGAACCTATTCACCTTGATGCTAGAAATCATTTATCCATTGTAAATGAAAGTTCTGTCCATGCCCCAGAATTAGCAGGTGTGTCTAATATCTCTATTCACGCAAGTGAAGGGAACATAAGTATATCCCATGAGGATCTTACTTGTGAAGACACAATGCAATGTTCGATGGGCTCAACAATACAATCCATTCATGATTCTTTTCTATTGCCCACTCCCCGGCAATGTTTACCGATTAATAATTCAGTTAATGCGCTAAAAAACCTTGCTTTGATAGAAATCACCTTGGCTGCCGTGAATACCACAGTAGCCAGCCTATTTTAGCTGTTTGAATCTCTTGATTTAAAAATTTCACACCAAGCTGGTCAGATCCAGCAAATTGTTGACTGGATAGCTAAACTAGCAACAGCAGGCGTGTCTGCGAAACTTACAGACGGCGTAGTTGTTTCTGATGGTTCTAGCAATCCCGTAGGTGAGAACAAAATTACAAGCGGAGAGAGCAGTATTAAGCCAATACTACCAACATTAGTTAACATTATCTGCTCGGATACTTACTCTGTAGCAAATGCAATAAACTTAAATGACTCTTGGATCAGTCTTGACAGAAATGCTAAAAAGACTCACCCTGTGGGAAAGTAGGATGTCCAAAACCAATCGTCCCCAAGCCCAAGCCAGTGACAAGAAAGCGACTTCGAGTAGCGCAACAGGCGCAGATGAGCCAACCACTTATAGCGCCTTCCACATCTATCTCACCACCCTTACAGGCTATTCCAAAGTCACATTTGGTGAATTCTCAGAACTTGACCACCTTGCCCATGGGCACGCAGGTGGTGGACACGAATACTATTCCAGTAAGTCCTCCAGTTGACTATGCCCCTCTCACGGAGATTATTAGTCTAATTGAAAAAACAGTGTCCGTGACTCCATCGGCAGTGTCCGTTGCCCAGGTGCCAATGACAGGTTTGAGTTGTGTTAGACCTCCTCAAGTTGCACCAAGCCACATTAATGCAAGTGACTTAACAGGTGAACATGGCTTACGAGATTGCATGGTCTCAATAAAGGCTGCAGTTGATGCCTATTTAAGCGAACATGTGACCTTACCTCTGCCTCTCAATCCTCCGACGTTGTCTAGGAATGAGACTGACACTAACTCCACCCTGGTTAACACAAATACTAAAATAATGGCGGAGAAGTCCAATCCATCTACTGATCTACTGAGGCTCATAGTCAATGGAACAAATCCTGTCCGGTTCCTGAAATGAGGCCCACAAAGTTGCCCTCGAAGTTCATAAGCAAGATTGAGACTTTACGAGCAGGCAAACAGGTGTCTAGGAATACCTTTCCAAATCGTCACTCTCTTATTCTTAAATGTAGAGATGCTCCTTTTGAAAAATATGATTTATGCAGGACAAGCATATTAAATATTTTTGGGGATGTCAATAACCTACAAGATGTCGCCTCGAGTGACATTGATCAGGTGGAATTTGTGTGTGACCAGAATCTAGCAATTGTGCATTTGTGGATTAAGTCTGGGTTAGTATTGAACTCAATTTGGAAGGAAAAAATTGAATTGTTTAAAATGGGTTTTTTGATTGCTCTGGATCCGGAAGGCATCATAGCAGAATCACAAAATTGTGAACTGCACCAAATACCCAAATTACACACTCAAGGCCCTCTTGTATGTGCATGTACCTACTGTGGCCGCATTGTAATCCCACAACAGGAAAGAATGAATTTTACGCAAGCATAACCATTAACAGAAAGTATTCAAATTCATTATTCATTAGTCTGCTGGAATACCAGAGGTCACTCTCACTTACAATGGTCCTCGCCTCATGGCATTAATGATTATGATATAGTGGCTCTCCAGGAGACGTGGCTCGTGAAGACCCCTATGTGGGACAATCACAATGTCGTCTTGTTACCAGCCTTGACAGCAGCCAGGGGAAGACCTACATGTGGCTTACTGGCTGCACAAACTTTAGCCCTGATTAATTTATATCGTAACCCTTTGGGTCTGGCAGATGATACCTTTTACAAAGACTTGTCTACTGTTCTGGAATTGGTTTCTTGTGAGCAATCTATTACCGCGACAATGGTAGTAGGAGATTTAAATCTTGATTGCATATGTCCAAAGAAAGCTTCTCAAGTGCTTGCTAGAACGAGATGGCTCAAATTTATCGCAAATCATAATTTACATATGGCCAATAGATTGATATTGGGTGATATCCCTCCCAAGTCGACGTAGGAGAGAGGAATCTCCAATTCTATCATTGATTATGTATTTGTTTTGGACACTCTTTTCCATAGGGCTGTTAAATTTGAAATTCTAAAGCAATCTGCTAACCATCATCATATGCTGACTTTTCTCTGGCAAGGAGACTCTGATCACAATCTGACTAAACTTTAATGGTCTAACCAGGTTTTATGTGTGAATAACGCGAAAACGCGCTTCAAATGGTCGAATGCGTCTCTTGACGCCTTAAATTTGGCAACTCAAGAACTGGACAATTCTAAGCACAACTTTTATGCAGACATCTTGTCCTCTTTTGGATCTTTATATTTGGGAAAACTTCCTTATGTGTCTAATCACAAGCATGAAAGTGATCAGACTGTCCTACAAGCGAAAAGGGCATATAGGAAAGAACTAAGAGCAACGCTCCGATTGTCCCCCAGCAAAAGAGATCATGCTCGCAGGAGGCTTAGGTGTCAATATCGAAATTGGACTCAGGCCAGAAGAGCAAAACTCTACCAGTTGGATAGCGAAGCCTTTATGCGTTCAGCTAATAATAAAAACTCTGCTCAAGTTTGGGCCTTGCTTAATAAAGTTTCTAACCAACCTCAGGCAAGTCTCCAATTGTGCGGTGTGACTGAAGCACAATGGCTTTAACACTTCTCGCAATTATATGTGGATGTGAAATATGACAAGTACATTTACACAATTTTGGCCTCAGCCAATTGGAGCTTAGAATGCTCTTCAGAAATAATAGAAGAGTTCATAAAGAAATCATCCTCTTCCCGTGCCGCGGGGCCGGATGGTTTAAATAATTTAATGTTCAAGCAGAATCCATCAAGATGGGCCAGTATACTTAATAATCTATTCCAACAAAATATTCATTCAAAAACCATCCCAAGATCATGGAAGTCATCTTTGCTAGTACCAATCTTTAAGAAAGTTTAGAGGGGGTCGCCGGCAAGCTATCGTCCGATAGCATTGCTCGATGCCCGGGGAAAATTATTTGCTCGACTGGTCTTCTTAAGACATTTTTCCCATTGGACTCAGGTGTGTAATCAACGAGACCCTTGCCAAACAGGCTTTGTTGCGGGTTTAGGTACGACAGTCAACCTATTGACTCTCAATGCCTTAAAATCTCAGGCTCAATCGTCAAAACAACCAATGTGCTTCGCTTTTGTTGACTTACACTCAGCATTTGATTCAGTTTCCCGAGTCAAACTGATGGAAAAATTACAGTCAGCAAATTGTCCTGAGACCCTGTGTGATATTATCCACGCACTACATTCAGCAACCACAATAATGGTGTGATTGTCCATATTGGGCCTCTTGTCATTGGCGATCTCTACATTAAGGGGGCTGAAGCAGGGATGTATCCCTGCCTCAGCCCTCTTTAATTTTTTCATCCATGATGTACTACAGGCCTTTCATCAGATGGACTCTGATTCGCCTAAGATGAACAGCATAATAATTAAAGCCTTGTGGTAAGCCGACAATTTGGTGCTAGTCTCCAAAACCCAGGTAGGCTTGCAGAAACTATTGTCTAATTTGAGTACTTATCTAGATGATAATGAGTTGGTAATCAATCTCAATAAGACTCAAATAGTCATCTATGCACCAAGGCTTACCAGAAGAGCATTGATTGATTGGAGAATCAATGATATGACTGTGGAAATGGTACCCACCTATCTTTATTTATGCATTTTATTCGATAGTATGCCTTTAATTGATTCTCATTTTAAGACGTTGGATCATAAGATCATGACTGCAATTTTGCAGACAAGGATAATATTACACAAATTTGGTAAATTTACGATTAGGCCTGCCATCATTTATTGGCGGCAAAAAGTTTTACCAATAATTTTGTATGGCCTTGAGACCAAAAATATAGTCCAATTCATAGTTTTGCACAAGCTAGAAGCCAAATTTTGGAGAGGTGTGTTACATCTTCCGCAATGTGCACCTGGTCCTTGGCTGTGTCATGAAATAGTTCTAATGTCGCTGAATGCTGAATATCATTGGAGGCTCTGTGCCTTGTTTCGTAAGTGCTTGACCTACACAAGATCTGACAACATATTGGCAACATTATCAGCTTATATGTTGTCCTCTGGGCATGTATTTGTTAGAGTGCGAACCTCATACATTTTCTGAATTTTGGCCAGGGCTGATTTAAGCTTGGATACCCTCCTCGTGAATCCAAACAGAGCAAAGGTCAAACTATTCAGTTTGGATTGGATGGAGACCAGAGTCGAGTGCCTCTCGTATAAAGACTTTCAAGTTCTAGCTTTCGAACATAAAAAACTTAAAGAACTCACACCTTATCTAAATCTAAATGGCGTACTTCACCTATGATTCAACCTATTTCCAACACGCGCTGTACTGACCAGAAGAAGGATGATGGATCAAAAGAGAATTATTGTAGGTTTTGTGAGGCTATTTCCCTTAGAGAAACCCTCAAACATATTATAACTGAATGTCCAGCATTAACTGATTTAAGAATTAAATACTTCTGGAAACATAGTTTAGTTTAGTTTAGTTTATTCATTTTTATTGCGCGCCAGACCCGAGAGTATGAGGGCGCATGAGCAGCAGATTATTCAAAGCTTGGTTACAGGTTGCTTACACATATCTTTAACATATCACTTACAGTGTTACAGTGAGGTAGCTTATACATATCATATACATATCACTTACAGCTTATACATATCATATACCTACATTGCAGATATATTAGGGAGTTTGCAGATGAGCATTCGTTCTAGGTTGGCGGCCATGTGGTGTTGGGTTAGATGAATTAGAGCTTTTTTTTCTTTATCCATTGGATATAATTGCGTCTGAAGTGAGTAAAGGTTTGAGGTGACCTAAGGGATGGTGGTAGGGCGTTCCAAAGTTGGGGTGACTACCCATTGTATTGTGTTTGTACCTAGGGACTTTGAGTAGGTTTGCGTTAGAGGTTCTGGTGGGTCTGTTGGGGGTGTATTTGCATATTCTGTCTGCAAGGTAGCATGGGGCAGCGTTGTTCAGACATTTGTGCGTTAGCGATGCTACTTTGAACACGATTTTGTCTGAGGTGTTGAGCCAGTTATGGGATTTCCGGATGTTGGAGATGTGGGCTCCCTTGGGGATGTTAAGCGCAGCTCTGAGAACGTTGTTTTGGAGAGTCTGAATTTTGTTTGTGATTTGCTTGCTGGCTCCGACGTAGAGGGCATTACAGTAATCCAGTTTGGATAATACCAAGGCTCTGGCTAGTGTAATGCAACTCTGGGGAGATAGGAAGGGTTTGGCAGCTTTTATAAGCTTACATGTGTAGGCCGTGGAAGATGCCATGGAACTAACCTGTTTATGGAAGGTAAGGGCGGAGTCGAGGTATATTCCTAAAGTTTTCACTTCTCTGGCAACCTTGATCGGGTTTCCGTCTATGATGAAGTTGGTATAGTTTTGGTCTAATTTGGTTATGTTTGTAGAGGACCCAAGGATGATGAGTTCCATCTTGTCATCATTCTGGCATAGACTGTGCGAAGCCATCCATGCCTGGATGATGAGGTACACCTTGTTCACCAAGGCCAAATCCTGGTTGTAGTCTCCCGTCAGCGGGATGAGGATCTGTGTATCATCAGCGTAATTAGTATAGGTGATACCCAGGCCATCTAGATCATCAAACAGGGGCTTCGTGAACACGTTGTACAGAGTAGGGGAGTCGCAGGAGCCCTGAGGGACTCCGCATGTGATGGGGAGGGGGTCGGCAGCGGCAGTGGTGGAGAAGACACGCATGGATCTGTTGCTGAGGAATGACTCGATCCATCTGATGGCTTCTTGGGAGAAGTGCGCGGCTGAATCTAGATGATTGCAAATGATTTTGTGGTCAACTAGGTCGAACGCCGCGGAGAGGTCTAGTAAGAGAAGTAGTGCAGTTTTACCGTTGTCTCTGATAGTGTCTATCTGGGCTTTCAGATCAATGAGGGCTGTTTCAGTCCCGTGTGGGGTCTAAAGCCTGATTGTCGCGTAGCTAGGAGGTGGTTAGTTTCCAGGTGTTTTTGGATTTGTTGGTATGCTGTCTTGTCTAGTATCTTAAGCAGGAAGGGGACGGTGGTAATGGGTCTGTAGTTGGTCGGAATAGAGGGGTCAAGGGAAGGTTTTTTAAGGAGGGGGAGGACCCAGGACTCTTTGAAGTTGCTGGGGACTGTTCCTGAGGCGAATGAGGCGTTGATGAGTCTGGTGATGAATGGCGATAGGTCGCTTGCCGCATCTTTAATGATTTGTGGGGGACAAAGGTCGCCTTTACAGTTGGAAGGTTTGAGGCTAAGAATGATTTTTTCCACTTCTAGGGTAGTGACTTTGGAGAAGCTAAAGCGAGTACTGTTGGGTGGGATGTGAGTGGGTGGAGTACTAGGGGGGGTATTACTGGGGTTGGTTGATTTGGAGAGGGAATCTTTCCTATTTTTAATTTTGGTTTGAAGGCCTAGGACTTTGTTGTTTAGTGCATTTGGGACACTAGTGCACCATTGTTTGTTCTTCACGCAAGTATCTGGGACAGGTACTGGTGTTTCCAATTCTTTGATAATTGTAAACAATTCTTTGGTACTAGAGTTGGAATATGCGATCCTCTGGTTTTAGGATTCTTGTTTGGCAGCTATAATTTCTTTTTTGTAATTGGCCTTGATTTTGTTTAGTAATAACTTGTTGTGGTCAGTGGGAGACTGTCTCCAGATTTGTTCCATTTTACTTTTTTCTAGTCAAAGTGCTTTAAGGTGGCTGGAGAACCATTGGTTAAGGTGCTTTTTTGGTTTGCTTTTTCTGAGCTTAAGGGGTGCGATGGAGTCTAAGGCTGTGCGCATGGTATTATTGTATCCTTCTACGAGGTCATAAGGTTTGAAAGCAGGGAGTCGGTTGAGCGTGGGGAGGATGAGTGGGATCAGTTTTTCTGCTGTGATATTTTTCTTGCTTCTCGTGGGGATGGCTTCGGCTAATGTTAAGTTGGTTATGTTGCTTGAGGCTTCAAGCAAGAAGGAGAGGAGGTGATGGTCAGACCAAGATTGAGGTGAGTGATTGGTGATGAGTGCCGCGCAGTTATGGTCTGCTACCCAGTCGAGGGTTCTTCCTTTGTTGTGGGTATTGCTGGATACTTTTTGTGTGAAACCTAGTTCGCACAAGGTGTTGTTAATGAGGGTGGCCTGGTGGTCTTTGGGGTCTTTGTAGCCTAGGTTAAAATCTCCTAGGAGGAGGCATTGCGAGGAATTTTTTAGGTTATCGGTGAGGATAGCACTGAGGTCTTCCTCGAAGGATCCCAGGGGTCCAGGCGTTCTATAAAGTAGGTGAATGGATATTGTTTGCAAGTTAGCAGTGGGTAGCTTGCTGTGAGTGCTTCGCATGATGGAAGGTGTGTAGCGGAGTCTAGTCTGATGTTGAGGTAGGTTTTGGCGATGATGGCCAGGCCTCCGCCTCTAGATTCAGTTCTATCTGCTCGGATGAAGGTATAGTCATTGGGGATGGCTAGCGATAGGGCAGGGCCTGCGGCTGCATGGAGCCAGGACTCTGTTATGGCTACGAAGTCTAGGTCTTCGGCTATGATGGGGTCTGCGATGTCTGTGGCATGGGCAATTATGGAACGTGCATTGATGAGGGCCCCTTTAATCGGAGGTGTGGTGGTTTTTGTAGGGGTGGGGGTAGTCGCTGTAATGCATGCTTTGTTTTTGCTAGTAATAGTGTTGAGTGACTGAGGTTTGAGTTTTTTTAGTGTGAGGTTGGCGCATGTGCTAATGGTGGTTCGGTTGGTGAGTTTGGGTTGGGTGGAATCTCTGGCTCGGGGCTCGTGTAGTCTAGGTAGTCTGGACCGTAATCTAGTGAGCCTATCTGATAGGCTTGGAGGAAAGAATTGTGGAAGCATGAAGGTGTTGCTGGGCTCTATGAGGTGGGGTAAGGTGTAGTCTGGGCAGAGAGTGCTGGGGGCAGAGCTATGCGGGCATGCTACCTTGAAGAGGTGGAGAATGATTCTCAGCAGAATTGAATAGATGCCTGGGAGGAACATTTTGTTACCTCAGTGAGGAGGTCATAGAAAGGGTACAGAGCAGTGTATAGGTGGATTGAGGCCGCTATTGCGGCTTACCTGGGTTTGAAAATCCAGCAATGGGGCAAAAAACAGTGAACAAAAACAGTGTGCAACATAAATCAAATGTAGTCCATTAGCGACCATAGGGTGCAACATAAATCAAATGTAGTCCAATTAGCGACCATAGGGTGCAACATAAATCAAATGTAGTCCAATTAGCGACCATAGGGTGCAACATAAATCAAATGTAGTCCAATTAGCGACCATAGGGTGCAACATAAATCAAATGTAGTCCAATTAGCGACCATAGGGTGCAACATAAATCAAATGTAGTCCATTAGCGACTATAGGGTGCAACATAAATCAAATGTAGTCCATTAGAGACCATAGGGTGCAACATAAATCAAATGTAGTCCATTAGTGACCATAGGGTGCAACATAAATCAAATGTAGTCCAATTAGCGACCATAGGGTGAAACATAAATCAAATGTAGTCCATTAGCGACCATAGGGTGCAACATAAATCAAATGTAGTCCAATCAGCGACCATAGGGTGCAACATAAATCAAATGTAGTCCAATTAGCGACCATAGGGTGCAACATAAATCAAATGTAGTCCATTAGCGACCATAGGGTGCAACATAAATCAAATGTAGTCCAATTAGCGACCATAGGGTGCAACATAAATCAAATGTAGTCCATTAGCGACTATAGGGTGCAACATAAATCAAATGTAGTCCATTAGCGACTATAGGGTGCAACATAAATCAAATGTAGTCCATTAGAGACCATAGGGTGCAACATAAATCAAATGTAGTCCATTAGCGACCATAGGGTGCAACATAAATCAAATGTAGTCCAATTAGCGACCATAGGGTGCAACATAAATCAAATGTAGTCCATTAGCGACCATAGGGTGCAACATAAATCAAATGTAGTCCATTAGCGACTATAGGGTGCAACATAAATCAAATGTAGTCCATTAGAGACCATAGGGTGCAACATAAATCAAATGTAGTCCATTAGCGACTATAGGGTGCAACATAAATCAAATGTAGTCCATTAGCGACCATAGGGTGCAACATAAATCAAATGTAGTCCAATTAGCGACCATAGGGTGCAACATAAATCAAATGTAGTCCATTAGCGACCATAGGGTGCAACATAAATCAAATGTAGTCCATTAGCGACTATAGCGACTATAGGGTGCAACATAAATCACTGCAGAAGGGCACAAGTTCAAATGCATAGTTCAGGTATACCTAGGTTCGATTTTTGCAGATAGGGCCAAAAAGCAGTCGATTTAAAATGCTGATGTGGAAGGTAGGTAAGACAAGATTACTCACACCTCATAGGAGACAGGCAGGGGGGGTGGCCCTGGGCTCTGGTCAGCTCAGGATAGTCTCTGGACAGTTGTTGTCCTTGCCCTCAGGGCCTTTCCAGGAAGGGCCGGCTTACGCCTGCCGGTTTCCCATAGGCTGAGGAGGCGAGTCCAAGGCCCAATCAACACCAGGTATCTCTCTGGTGGGGAGGCTGAGTAAGGAAGGCCAGGAGAGTAACACAGGCGGCCATCTTTGAAAACACACACCTTGTGTGTTACAATGGTGATTTGTTGGAGTTTCTGCAATTCACTGGGGCAGCGCTGCTCAGGTGCATTAAAAGCACATAATAGTGAAAGCACACGATGTTGTGCGAATTTCGGGGGCTACCGCGCTTAGTGCGCTAAGAATAGCCAAAATCTATGGATGCAGTGCTAAAAGTGGGGTCTGCAGCATACCTTGATGTGGGGCTGCCTTGCCTCCGGATGGTGCTGTGAACCACTGCTCCTGCAGTAGTTCCGAGCTCCGGCTCGAGTGGAGTGTGTATAAACATATACCATACTTTAGTGCAATGCACCCAGAAATGCGATGGTTGATAATACTGTCTACTAAATCTATAAGTATTTGCATTGCTACTTATAATTTGTTATCTGCATTGAATTTGGGAATGGTTCCGGTCTCAATTACGGGATAGGAATCTAAGGCCACTAATTTAATTTGAAACAGTTTCCGGGCTGATGGTTCTAATACTCGATCAGGATGCTCTGTGTATTTTAATCATGTTCAATTTTGTGGTGTGACAATGTTGACGACGCACCGTGCACCCTGTGGACCAAGATACTTACATTTATCAATGTTAAGTTCTAAATGACTTGTGATTATGATTACATTTTAATTGAGACATTTTCCTTTTTTGGTTTCTTTTTTGAGGTGAAAATTTTATTTAAGTCATATGTAAATTTAAACCTATGTAATTTCTGTTTTATTACGGTGCTTCGAAATGTTGTCACTTTTATTGGTGAAAAATTGATTTATTAATGTGTAAATGAAATTGTTTAATTTTGAAAAAGTTGAGTTTTCTCAGCTTTATTCAATAAAAAAATAATAAAAAATAAAAATAAAATATATTACCCAAATCGCTATGATCATTATTTATGAGGTGACTGAATTCCCTGGTGTTCCAATTTACCAGGGATATCTTATTCACCCCAACCCCTACCTCACATTACTTCTGTTTGCCCATGCAGCTACCCATACCAGAATTGATAGGGGGCTGTAATTTCAGTTCTTTCATAGTTCCCCCAAACAACCCGTCTGCATACTCACTAAATGGCATGGTGTGTTCGGTATTACCTTTAGGCCTGGCACCGTCGACAGAACAAATCCCAGAGTATATAGTTCTTCTTTGGCCTGCCAGATTCCATTTTGCACTACTCGAGATTTAAACCACAGCCTTACAGAGTTTAACTGGCCCTTTACAGAGAATTCAAGTAGTACCATATCAGAGGACACAACATCCTCTAATTGTGGGATCGCAGAAAAAATTGCAATCACTGCCCGTCTATTTAGGTCATATTGTGTGCATGGTGGTCTCCTAAAAGCCAGGACTAATGCATACGGTGCAGGCGGGCTCCTAACAGGGTGCTTAGGGGATCTACCCCCATCATATGAAGTTGTGTCAGACGGGGCTAGTGACCTTCTTTGTTGATTATGTCCTTGCATCTTATTCAGAGCACAATCAATTAAGGACATAATAGCCCCGACATATGTGACAGATCTCCAGTGTTTCCTTTTTGCATCAAGCAATCTTGAGTTTGGATTGGAGGGGGACACCATAACCCAATGGTTGGGATGGCACCAAATTCGTCTTAGGTTCCATAGCCACTTCGCGTCTTTGATCTATTTTATCGGGGATATTATTACCCACACCCGCTGTCACTGCCACCACAGAGCTCTCTGGCTGCATTCCACTAACAGGCATGTGTTGGCTATTTACACCTCCAATTGCACTCATTTGGGATGGGGGGATTAATAAAGCTGGAATCACTCCTGCTTTCCGAATTTCAGACCTCTGTGCAGCGAGAATTTAATCTTTTACTCCTGGATCGTGATTTGATTCAGCACACGCCTTGACACTTTGGGATGCCTCTATAGTTATTATTTTGCCTGCATCGCTATCTTTTTTTGATAACACCTCTATAAGATCATCCAATGGAGGGTACTCCATTGCATTTGCTGGGCCAAAATTCAAGGAATCGTTTTTCTCTCATGGGCAAGTTGCTGATATTTTTGCTTAGTAGCCTGAGATGCTATTATAGTGTTACGTTTTGGGACAGAAATAGCTTTAAAGAACTGTTTTACCGAGGATTTCCCTATATTTTTCAGAATTTGTTAGTTTTTTGGGAGTTTCTTTGAGGTTTTTTTCTCACCAATATTGCCTTTTTTATTCACTTGACTAACAGGGGGCAAGGCCGTTACCGCTTTCTTGCAGTTTACTTGGCCACATTGCTCTATCCCACTAGCAGAGGGCACTGTTTTCAGTCAATTTTTCCCAGAGGCAACCAGTCCCTGCCCACCCATTGGATTCTCATAAATGATTTCATCAATACATGGAATTACCGATTTAGCAACATGGATATTTTTGTTAACATGAGGAACATTTTCAAAATTTTGGCTGTTATTTGCATTACTTTCCTTTTGAGATGCCACTGAGTTCATACACATTTTCAACTCGCTTGTTGACACTCTCTTATCAAATACTTTCATCATTTGGGGTGCGTTCCTCACTTGCCACGCCATAATTTTTTCCAAGCATTCACTCTGGAGACATAGTTTCTGTTCACATGCAGTCAATGATCTGGACATAGAAACTAACGCGAGATTCATTGACTGTAAGCTAATTCCCAACCGATTGTCAGGCTGATAAATAATCACAGAAGTATTCGTACTGTGGTTGTTAGTTATAGATTTTATCGATAAAGGGGCGTCTTTAGCTGAGAGCGAGTCATTTATACTGCTCTCAGAAAGCATTACTGGTGAAGCTGATAGATTTTCAGGTAGCAGATTATCAGAGAAGACTGAATCATTTGCGTCCAAATCTATTACCAATACATCAATTCCATCCTCCACCCGCTCCTGGGGCACCGCTGAAACCAACTGCGTCCGCCCTGCTGCAGGGACAGAGTCTAATAGTGCCGTATCTGATAGTGAGCACGCCGCCAACGGGCACCCGACCAACATGCCCATGCCTTGCGCAAATGTTCTTGGTTTATCATAAATGGCATTATTGTTCATTTTCAAAGGCAATTTTTCATTACCTATCCCTCCGATCTCGATTCCGATTTGGGGATTATTCCCAGATTGAGCACGGAATGCAGGCAGTAAACCATTACAGAATTGCCGAATGTTTGTGATTCCCGCTGCACCGTGGTTCTTTCTACCACGTCTGGGAGTGTAGCTTATAAGCACAGCCTCACTGGGTTGCCCTACACGCCCAGGTTTCACACTCTTCAGTGGGCTGCGCGCAGGCATACCTGATTTCAAAGATAAGTGAATCATAGTCTCTAGTCAAATACTAGACCGATTGCATACACAAACAATTCAGAATATATCACCAGAAGCACCTGGACTGCCACGCTGCCTCGTCGCCTCGGTGAAGAAGCAAAGAGGCACTTCACAGGCACTTCACACAGGTGCGCGTGCGCAGGTGCACGCGCAAGCTTGATTTTAAGCCATTACGTCCCAGGGGCCGTGGTTAAACACTCGATAGTTTGAATTCTACAATAAAGTAGAAAAGCAGATTAGCAAAAGCTAATATAACAAGTCCTTAAGCACTTATTAACCACGGGTACAATAATGATACCCTTAAAGAGTCCACAGTAGTCCACAGGAGTCCACAGGATATATGCCGGAAATATGTAGCAGCGAGGTCCATGCCAAGTGGGGCAGGCAAAGAGGCACTTCACAGGCACTTCACACAGGCTGAGTTTATTAATGATCTCTTCTTCCCCAAGCAATGACACAAAAGCCACACCTAGCAGAAGCTAGTGATAACTTGAAAGCAGGTCAGGCTCTGGTCAAACATTGGCATGACCAGAAGGAAAACATGGTTGAGTTTGCTCAAGACCAGCTTGTGCTAGTCATGGTGCCAAAGAGGCAGAGGGCCTTGGAGGTCAAGTGAATAGGACCCTTCAAGGTTGTGGGAAAACTTGAAGAGGTGAACTATCTGGACTTAGGCAATCCTAAGGAGGCTCCCATCGTCTTTCACACCAACCATTTGAAGGCCTATGTCTCGAGACCAGAAGTGGGAGCTTTGCTTCTAGCTTCAGCTCAAGAGGAGGTGGAGAGTGAACCTCTACCTGACCTACTCAGTGGACAGCCTTTAGATGAGAAAATAGGAGTTAATCTCTCTCTGCATCTGAATTCTGAACAACAGGAGGAGTGCAAATTTCTGTTAAATCAGTTTGCCTCCCTGTTTTCAGTCTCACCAGGCTTGACCCATTGGTGCCAGCATGATATTCTAACTGGTGACTGTTTACTTGTGAAAAGCAGAGGTTACAGAATGTCAGACCATGTAGGACTCACATAATGGGGGAGGTCAACAAGATGCTTGATCTCCGGGTTATAGAGCAATCTACAAGTTGTATGGGAGCGAGGGGCCAGTAGGCCCCTCGCACCCTTCACTTCTCAGTACAAAACCCGGACCAAGTGCCTCCAGCAGTGGGTACGCCCCTCGCCCTTATGCAATGTTAACTTTGGGTTACATTCACGTAGATGGGACCACTGAGCAGGACACAGGAAATTCATTTTTGTACCCCCTTTCGACTCCATCTTGGTGACCAGGCCTCACTGCGATAGTACAAAATGCCCCTCTCCCTTTCTCCACCGCAGCAGCTCGGAGCACATGCCCCCACCCTTGTTCACACTCTGACTGGAAAACTCTGCAGCTCCATTCTCACGCTGAAGCCAGAGGTGCTTGCAACAAATAATAAATGTAACACATTTCTTTTCCTGTGAGATCACTGTCCTGCATGTGAACCAACATGAGCTAAGCACATATCTCGTCCATCTCCACAAAATTGCCCTTGCCCTCGCCAGTTAAAACTTATTGCCATTCTAACCCTGTGTCCCTGCAAGATATTCCTTTCATGTGCCAGACCGCTAACCATGCTATGAAGCCCACCCAACAGACCCCCAACTAACATTAGACCCCTGCTGCAGTATATTGTGCATAATACTAACAAATGCCACATACCTGAGATTCTTGTGAGACTAACCCCACAGTTCAATGAGAGTATTATAGTGGTCAAAACCCTTAAACCTGTGACCTGTATAACCCAAATGTTGTAGATGATATAGACACCTGTGTGATTTGTATAGTGACATGATAAACTACTGAGGGTCTTTTGATCGACCATTATTTAGCACATGCATTATTTAGAATTAGCTTAGATAGTTAGTGACCAGCGTGTTTCACAGCAACCTGACTCTCACCCATCCGGAGCACAGATGTCTGACGTCAATCCTCCCGCCAACCAAGCAACCAACCCGAAGGAAGAGATGCCACCCACACTTGAGACAGTGTGCAACTGACCAATCCGGAATCGACATAGTATCCTATGTTAATTGCGTCACATTACTGTATAAAAATGTAATGTAACGATAATTTGTCAGAGCGCTCTCAGAGATCTAGATAAACTTTTCCTTGAACTCTCGTAGCCTGCTCTTTTGTGCCGTATTCCCTGTCTAGGGAGTGTCTGTTTTATTCATCTTTCAAGTGTAAGTCAGGGAGGGCACAAACAAAGTCCATGGTCTAGTCCAGTTGTTCTAGTTCCAAAGGCAGGATCCAAGGAGTTGAGATTCTGTATGGACTATAGAGCTCTAAATGCAGTCACAAAGACTGATGCCCACCCTTTACCAAGGACAGATGAGCTGGTGAATAAACTTGGTGCAGCCAAGTTCCTCAGTACATTTGACCTTACTTCAGGCTATTGGCAAATAGCCCTGACAGACCATGCCAAGAAGAAACTGCATTTTTGACCCCAGCAGGCCTCTACCAGTTTAAGGTTATGGTTTTTGGATTAAAGAATGCACCTGCTACATTCCAAAGAATGGTTAATCAAGTTCTGAATGGGATGGAGGACTTCTACATGGCATATTTGGATGACATTGCAGTGTTCAGCCCTACGTGGAAAGAACATATTGACCACTTAGGATATGTATTGCAGGCTCTTGAGCAGGCCCATCTGACCATAAAGGCAAATAAGTGTCAAATTGGTCAGAGCAAGGTGGTCTACCTTGGTCATGAGGTAGGAGGAGATGAAATAAGGCCATTGCCTAGCAAAGTACAGGCTGTACAAAAATGGGCCACCCCTACTACTCAAGCCCAGGTGACAGCCTTCCTAGGTCTCACTGAGTACTACAGGAACTTCATAGAGAACTATGGGACCATAGCTCTCCTTTGAATGTAGCCTCCTCTCCAAAATTCCCTAAGAAGGTCAGATGGAATGAGGAGTGCACTCAAGCCTTTGAAAACCTGAAGAAAGCCCTTTGTCAAGCTCGAGTCCTAAGAGCTCCTGATTATCACCAACCCTTCATTGTGCAGACAGATGCCTCCAATACAGGTATAGGTGCAGTCCTTAGTCAACTGGATGAGAAAGGTAGGGAGCACCCCATTTGCTTCATCAGCAGGAAGCTGAAGGAACCAGAAACAAGGTGGGCAACCATTGAGCGTTAGTGTTTTGCTATTGTGTGGTCTCTGAAGAAGTTTAGACCATACTTGTGCGGATCTACTTTTGTGACTCAGACAGACCACCAACCCTTGAGATGGTTAATGCAAATGAAAGGGGAAAACCCAAAACTACTAAAATGGTCAATCTGCCTGTAAGGATTTGATTTCACCATTGAGCACAGGTCAGGATGTCACCACCAAAATGCTGGATGTATGTGACCGAATAGAGTGAAGAGATTAATCCAGGAGTGGATTAAATCCTCCTGTCCCTTAGTCTGGGGGGCAAAGACATTTAAAATCTTTACCTAGCATGGAGTGAAAGAATGTTGCCTGCAGTAGTCGAGCCCACTCGGTGCCGACCAAGGGACTCTGAGGATGTCAAGGCAACCTTGGAACTGACAGGCTCAGGACGAAGGCAAGAGATAGAGGACTGTAGAGGCCGGTTTGCCATGCAGCGAACGCAAGAGGGAAGCCAGAAGAAACTTCCTAGCACCCACAGGATCCTGAATGCAGCCTTACCGCCACCCGAAAATGGTGCGAAAGCACACAAGAAAACAGGACCCAAAAGGGATGTGGAAGCTGTACAGTGAAGCCGGATAGCTGGCAAGGTGGACGTCAAACACTGGAGTGCCGTCCTGTCTACCAAGAAGGAACCGAAGGATGACACAAGATACTGGTGAGTCCTACAGAGAGAGAATGGGACACCAGCGCTCTTCAGCAATGCTGACAGAGAACGAAAAACATAAATGACGTGAATGAGAAGGAATATGAAACACAATATTACACAAAAAGGGTATACCAAATACATGTGAGAGAAAAGCAAGTTTGCATTTGTATAAAATCAATCAGATGAATGTGAAAGAAAAGTAAGTTTACAACTATATAAAGTAAACCAGATGAAAAGCCCTGGCAGGGGACTAAACCAGGCAAAGGCAAGTTTGCAGTTGTATGAAGCAAATCAGATGAAAAGCCCTGGTAGGAGAGTGAACCAGGAAAAGGAAAGTTTCCAGCTGTATGAAGTAAGACATATGAAAAGCCCTGGCAGGAAAGTACACCAGGCCAAAGTCAAGGTTGCAAATGTACAAAACAAATCACAGTAAGAAATCCTGACAGGAGAATACACCAGGCAAAAATCAAGATTGAAAGCAAAGTTAAACAAAGTGGAAAAATAACCTGGCAGGGGAGTACACCAGGTATCTATGAAGTTAGGACTTAGATCCCAGCTGGTTTTTGTATACAAGTATTTTGTTGAACAAAGAGCCCTAATGAAGAGTCATGCACTTGGGTATTTGAAGTGTTTTGAAGAGAAATCTGGGGAAAGGAATTGCCCCCTAGAACTGTGAACTTTATCCTTAAGAGAAACCTGGGGAAGGGAATTGTCCCCTGGAACTGTGACCTTTGTCCATTGGGAACTTTTTTTGTTGGAGTTAAACATTTCACGTGAACTTGAGCGTTTGGGCACTTACCAAGCCAAATATATCACCCTTCACAAATTAGAGTTGTTTTATAGCATGTGAGGGCAAGGATAGGACTTCGGTCACAAGATATTTTGCTTTTTACACTGACACTGGACAGACCTTTAGTTTTGGTTGAGGTAAGGAAATACCTCCTACAGTAGGGATAGTGAGGCCTTTTCCATCCCCTTTTATTTTGAATAAAGGTTAATAGCCAAAACTATGAGCTCACTGTGTCCGCGTCTCATTCCTGGCTCCTCACAGGGAGCAGCGACATGCTCCAGGAAACACCATGACCTGCCCTCAGTGGGAGAACAATGAGAACGTAGTTTGCCATTAACTCGCAGCCTTCCACTAAGAATGCTATTTGTTGTCAGGCATTAATGATCACAAGATGCATGTAGCCTCTTTTATTTTAGAATTATGGTGCCAACCGGGAGCTGCATCCTTCTGCCCGGCCCGTATAACCATAGGAGCTGAATTGGTGAGTTTACCTAGAATCGCTGCGTAACAAGGAATTGCTTGACCTGCACTTAGTATTCAAGATACAATTTTCCGATAAAAAAAGAAAAAACAATGGTCCAAAACTAGTAAACAGGCAGTTGAAGTCTTTCACAGAAAGCAGAGTGTTTAAAATATAACTTCCAGGTATAGGGTGTCAGTCAAGTGCTTAAACTGTTTTCATATGTTTGGGGTGGAATGGGATCTAAGAAACATATTTCTGAAACACTAAATATGATGATACGAGTGATACATCAGTAAATGATACATCATAATAAAGTACAATATAGGTGATGGAGAGATCTAAATCGAAGACTGTGTACTGGTACGTGAGGGGTTGACATGTTGCTCATCAACCTGCACATACTGGTGTCTTCATCAGGGCAATTCAGAGTAACTCAGACTCCTGAAAGAAGTGAAGTTATACACAAAGATATACACCTGATTCACACAGTTAAGCAGACAAGTAATGTGTACATAAAAGTGGCATACGTGTTAGCTTCCTATTCAACACTTGTGCACATTAGGCTGGGCATGTGTTAACTGTTGAGATGTGTGAAAAAATTGGCTTCATCAGGAAAGTGTGTCAATGATGAGATTGATGGATTTGCGATGTAAAGGAAGGTGTGCATCTGCAGAAGATCACTACAACAGCAATTCTGCCCCTGCAGCACAAGAGTAAAATCTCTCCTTTTATTACCAATATGAGTGGTGTGAGTTATTTTATTAGTGTGTAGTAGAGGGGCTCTGGAGCCAATCAGCTGCTCTGTGACACTGATTGAGACAATCATGGTAAAAGCTCGGTTACACTTACAGTCACTTTATAGAAGCACTAGAACTTTGCTCCTTGAGGAGAGATTTGTGGAATGATGCTATTACTGTGTAGCTCAATAATATAAGAAGATTCCCAATCCATAACCTTCAGCTAAAGCAGGCAGTTGGCTCATGGGGTGTTTTTAAGCTTTCCACTTTTCAGTTAACTACGATAAACCCTGAAAAACACCACCAGGAGAAAAAGTGACTGTTTGGTGTAAGCCTAAATGCACTGTTTTTAGCCCTTCCAGTAGTGCTTTAGTGTAAGCAAGAATGGGATGAAGTTTGGCTGATGAACACGTGGCTGGAATGTTTTTGTTTTCATACAATAGGTAAGGGCCCTTCTTCCCCTGTATGCTTATAAACACTGCACATGCTATGTTACATCGTTTTCTTCGTAAAAAATAAATACAAACACATTTTTGTGGCTGCCAATTCACGATGCAAAATTGTCAAAAATGCCTCAGAATACCCCTTGGCTACTGAGAATTATTGCCCCAGACCCTCTTTTCCCCCCTCGCTTGAACGTAGGGTTTGAATAAGACGTGCCCCAGAACTGAAAAGTGTATGCTGTATCTTTGTTTGTAAAAGAAAGTATTTGTCAGTGGGCAGGTGCCACTTTTCGCAATTGTAGCCAATTTTAAGCCTTTTTCAAAATGTGCCGCAATTCCACAAAATAGCCCCCGACTAGTGACAAATACATTTTATTAACTAAACAAGGATGTAACCGATTTTGCAGCATAGGTATTTGTACCCCAAGCTGTTTTTGTGGGTATTACAATATATGTAGAGTTAGAGTAAGATATGAGCAGGCACTGCCTGTCCGATAGCACAGCGAGTAGAGCACTCGCTTTGACATCTATGCAGAACCTGCTAATGCAGGTAGAAATCCCGGCAGGGCCAAAGTCAGCCTTTTATCCTTCCGAGGTCGATAAATGAGCATCACACACTGTGGGTAATAATAAGCAGTGCTCAGATACCTGAGGGTTCGTAGCACTATATAAATGAAAAATCTCTGTTACATCTTTTCTTTTGTAAAACAAAATATTTGTGAGTGGACCGGGCGTGTTTGAGAACTTGCTGACAACATTTAGACATTTTTGAGACCATGCTTTCACTTGTCCTCAAAAATGAAAATTGTACAAAAAATTGGCAAAGTTCCTCGAAACGATTAGAACCACTGAAAAAACCTTTTTTCTTTTACAAATAAGAAAACTTTAACATTGTGTTTGCAGTATCTGCATTCATGCGCCCAGGCGATTTGCTTCTATTACTGCACACATGATGAGATAAGGGAAGCAACTGGTGAGAGGGAGGTGGGTGTCTAAGAAGTCAGCGTCAAAGTACACTGTTGCACAGTATTGTTACACTTTTAAGACACTTCCCACACCAGCACACTGAGGTCCTGCCAACCCTCCTTAGTCTCCACTTGAATGTCTGTGCAAAGCTAGGACTGAACCAGGTGAGCTCATCAATATATGTTGTTGAAAGTACATTTGCAAATCTCTAAAGCCATTATTTTGTCTCGCACTTCTTTGCATTCTGATACATTCAGGCTTTTGTTCAAGAGGGGGGTGGGGACCAAGCTTCAATTATCCACTTTTTGCTTATCATATTTCCACAAAAATGTATGTTTGTCAAAGTGGTTTATTATGATTTGTGTTTACAGAGTATTCCTGAAAGACAAAAACACATATTTCTACCAACTAGAGCCTGGAAGATATATGTGGTCAAAAGTATATGCTTCAGACCGTGCTCAAATCCCTGCATCGCCACTTAACTGAAGTGTGTGAACTGTGAGAAACCTAAGGGTGGTCTCCCAAATAGACTCCAAGGATCCCCTATTCAGGTGGCCAGAGAAGGGTTGGCGCTCTCAGATCCCAACCCTGGGGGTGGACGAGCGAGGGAGGATCACCTGGGATGGAGAACCCGGGGTTACGGTCAGGGGATACCCCAGGTGAGATGTGGTATCCACTTCCTTGTGACACCTTTCTCCCATCCTGCACAGTAGGATATTTAGGAACACAATCCCTCCCCCTTTCCAACACGGACACTTTGCCACAGACAACTCACAGTGAGGGATAATGGATTAACAGCCCCCTACCCAACCTTTCCTTACTTGTCATACATAATTTCAGAACCCATACCGTTACCCCCGCCCAATCCCAACAGATACCAAACCGGAAGCAAAGCATAGGAGAACTGAGAGAAGAAAAGTACATATGTCAACCCGTACTCTACAGCAACCCATTTGTACACAACACTACAGTTACCCCTTTCACCATGACGGAAACCCACATGGTTGTTCCAATATTCTTCAGAAAAGCAACAACTCCCATTAACCCTCCACAGTGTTTCCCTAAAACCACTGGGACGAGGAGGAGAGAGATTGGGGGATAAGGATTACCAACAGGGAACTACAGACACAGACAACAGACTCTCCTCTTTCTACAGCAGACTGTCCCGCTAATGAGGACAGGCAGAGTCAGGCATTCCCTTCCAATCACTCACACCTGGTTCTAATTAAAACTCCCAGGAAGTATAAAAGGTGGGGCTAGAAAGCACACTCTGAGTTAGTTGGGGATGCTGGAAGGAGAGAAGGAGAGAAGGAGAGAAGGAGAGAAGGAGAGAAGGAGAGAAGGAGAGAAGGAGAGAAGGAGAGAGTCCAAGTGAGCTGCAGAAGTCCTGGAAGACCTAGAAGAGGAGAAAACTGCACAAACACTGCCCAGCTATTTGAGGGGCGACTGCAGGGTGAAGGAGAGCTGTGCTTCCAGAAGTCAAGACCAGGGGCAGCTGGGGTTGCCTGGCAGTACCTTCAGCAGAACTCCTCCCTGGTGCCAGGCAGGCAAACTCGGGTACATGAGGGGCAGGAGGTAAGGCCCTGACCTGAGTGAAACATCCCCCTTGTGGCTCCTATAGTTCCCAAAACATGGAATGCGGTTGGAGCTGTGAATTGGGAGCAAAATTGTCACAAGTGCATTCTGGAATTGGGAGTCCAAAAACATACTTTTTAACTTTTAAGAGAGGTCTGAGCCCAGCAGAGGGAGACCTCTGTGAACTTTGTGAGAAGGGTTTGAACCCGGCAGAAGGCGATCCCTGTGAACCTTTGTAAACAACAAGAACCAAGAGGCCATAGGGGAGGCCGGCATGAGGTGTCAGAGTGGTCACACGAAAGTCACACCAAACACCTTGTAGAGTCCAAAGTCTTTGACACATTGTGGATGCAAATGTGAACCCGACTGAGGGATGCCTGCGATTGGGTTGAAACCTAACACACCGCAGAACATTGTAGTGAATCAACTGTGCAAAGCCTGACTGGGGGCTTTAGGGAAAGCCTGACTGGGCGCTGAGACCTGGACTTAGGTAAAGGGTAGAACCTAAGGGGACTGGAATGACATTTTGTTAAACTATGAATTATGGCAAATGTGAACCCGACGGAGGGATGCTGAGAGAAAGCTTGGGGAAGGGAACCCCTCTTTCTGGTGAGATTATGACAAAGTGTTAATGTGGCAATTGTGAACACGAGTGAGGGTGCCGGCGAAGTAAGGTGAACAGTAATACTCCTGTGAACATTGTAACAACAAGAGTGAACCCAATTGAGGGATGCCCACAGTGAGTGGTTGGTCTGAGCCCGAGTGAGGGAGGCTAACATTGAAAGGAGGATCAGGGCCCTGCTGAGGGGGATCCAGAGGTGAAAAGTCATCACCCAACATAAAGAATACCGATAGGAACTTTTGTTTTGTTATTGTTGACAAATCAGGCCCTTGGCAGCAAGAGACTTTGTAGAAAAGAGACTTGACCACCGAAAGTCCTGATATCGCTGACAAGAACTGTAACCTTGTGCTGTGAGAAGCCGGGGAGTGTACTGTGCTCGAGAGTCCCGCCTTGTCCTGTGCAAACAATTTGTAGAAGGGAGACCCCGGCTATAACATTCTGACTTATCATTTTATGAACACTTCTTTCTTTTCTGGTGAATACTATCCCGCAGTATTTTTGTCACTTAGTGGTAAGGATTGGCAACAGGTTGTTTTAGTATAGGCCCTTTTCATTTGACTAGACGCCACTAGGACTGCCTTATTTTTATTTCATGGTCGTAGTTTGCTCCCATCTTAGAGTTGGGTTTATATTAGGCATTTTTCTCACCCATTAATACAGTTTAATGAAGACCCTTGAACTGTGATCCCTTGTGTCTGTCTTTACTGTTGCCAGCATGAATTCCTTACAGAACTTAGGCAAATAATTTTATCTCACTGTGACTTATCTGTGAAAAGTACTAGAAGTCCTTGGAACAAGTTCTGTCCACAGTCTAGCAACAAAATGTCCCACTCCTTCTATTGATCCATAAATAACAGTGACCATTCATAGAGCGCCTGGAGACCATAAACATGGTAGTGTTGCATGGTATAAATGAAACCAACACAACATAGCATATGTTGCACATCATACATTTTGTTTGCTCATGATGATTTCTTGTAATGTTGCTTTCCACGATACCATAAAATGTCAAAGCCTCATGTCACTTCGTGTAACATCACTTTCTGTGACTTCAGACTGATGTCAACACATATGCAAATTAGGCCTCCTGCAAGCCCTTTATCACACAGGCCCTTGCACATCATAGAACCTGCCCTGGATATTTGTAATTGCTTAGTCAGTTCCAGGGGCAGCGTTTCACTGACACCTGTGGCTGGCCTCCTCAGCAGTGTCCTGTTAGTGACCCCTTTTTACAGATTGTTCTCGCAATAGCCTGTTCATTGAGAACATTGTATATGCCACAATATTTATTTTCCAAAAGCATGTTAATAAAAGCATGTTTTTACTGTGCACTTGTAAAAGTGTTGTGCTTCATTATTTTCTGAAAAAAAGGGAAAACCATTGATATACACCTTTTTTTTTTAATTTTGTGAAAACACTGGAAAAAAACCACTAAAATTGGAAAAACAAACACTGAAAACCAGACACCCTAGTTATCTTTCATGGATCTGACTAGAAAGACTGAGTAAAAACCCTCAGTATTAACTGCACTCCTGTATACAGATGTGCTGTAAATACATTTAGAAGCAGGTAATGAGAAATGGGCTATGCCAATACTACAGTAATAGGGTCACTAGAAACGTTGTTTAAAATGCGTTTGAAAATCATTTCTTTTAAGTACAGGCAGATAACAGAGGCCAATAGATTTCAGGCCGAATTGGCCCTTCCTGAGGGTGAAATCTGGCCTGTACCATTTAAAAACAAAGGAAAACACATCAATCAAACAAATATAGGGGAGTAAAATCATCTGTAATCTTGGACTCTGCTTGCCATTCCACTATTTTTGTTTGGGTGATGGCTTGGAAAACTTCTCATTACATGCTTCTGAATGTATTTTCAGCACAACTTTATAAAAGAGCGCTTTTACCTTAGTCTTTCTAGTCAGATTCATTGGTTTATCCAGTGTGTTGGGTACAAGGTTTGTACAGGAGGTTGCACATCCTCTAGAATAAAACGAATAAGATGCATAATTGGAGCAACTGCTTCATTCTGGATACTAGGACTGTTCTGCTTGTCCCATTGAACCTTCACTTACTGACAGGGTTAATTCTGATGTGTTCAAGATGGGGAATGAATTGTGAAACAGACTGGTTCTGCTGCCATATGATGCTTGGACAGATAGGAAAATGATAACTACAGGGTCATCAAGAACTTTAAATTCATCAATCAGGTGCCAATATCTACCTACAATACAAAAATAAACAATCCGTTCAAGAGCCCTGATGGCTCCTAAATGTTACTCGCCCTGGTATGTCAGGTTGTTCCCGTCCATTCACAGATTTCATGCCCCATTCAATAAACCAAAGACCCAGTAATGCCCCATTTGCACAGGTATGAGCGTCTAGCATTTGAGGATGTGGGATCCCGAGAACGCTGTCCTCCATTTCTTCATACATACCTTCTGGGAGCCCAGTACCCAACTTATCATTGAAATCTCCCCCTACCACACCCCCAGCACAAACACTTTATAAACATCCACATGCCCAAAGACCTAAGTCTCCACAGATCTTCTCAAATATTTTTTGTTGCCTCAGGTTATCAACACCCCCTGAATAACTAAATTCGGTATGCTGCAATGGTTCTGCCCTTAATCACTTTGTACATCATTTTGGTGAAAATGCAGTTTTCATATCTTCATATTATACAATGCAATTTTAAGGTAATGTATAGGTATGGTTCCAATGGGGGACAGAAGTCCATGTATGGGAAAGATGTCAGAGAGGTTCAGAATCAGTGTGTGCATTTTTGCCAGTACGATGGTAGGTAGAGTGGCCAAGTCCCTGCTAGGCAGCAATGTGAAGCTGGCATGTGGATGGATGCTGTGGGGCCGTTTGGGGAGCGTGAGAGCAGGAGAAACAGATATATGTGCAGCTAGACCACATTTTTATTCGTAAGGAAGGGGTGATGTGCAATGTGTCTTACGGTAGTGGATGGGTGCTAAGAGGTAGTCTGCATAGCATGGAGAGTAGGAGAATCAGTTATGTGTTCAGCTAGACCACATTTTTAACATGAGGTATGGCTGCACTCTTAAGGTTGGGGTGTTTTGCAATGTATCTTAGTGCAGTGGGTGGGTGCTGAGAGGTTGTCTGTAGAGTGTGTGAGAGCAGGAGAAATATTATGTGTGCAGCTGTTCTTGTATAGTTCATCCCAGGAAGTGAATTGCTGCTTGGTGTTGCAGTAATTACAAGAGGGAGAGCAGCACAGTTCATATCACGTGGAGATGGAGGGATAGAGTGGCAGTAGGAATGTGCGTGCACAGGTGGACAAATGAACAGCTGTGATCTTTAGTTTTTTTTTAAATTAGAGCAGAGTTAGCACTTGCCAGTTGAAACAGCTGATGTGCTGACCTGATGGACAGGCCATCAGTTCAGGTCCTTTCAGAACTCATGCTACAAAAACTCAAATTAATGAATGCATAAATGTACAGACCTCAGGTAACCTGCTCCCGAGCTGCAGCCCGGAACGGTGTAGTCCCACGAAATTCTCATTCCTTGTCCTCATCAGTATGGCCCCGGAATAATAATTTAAGACAGATTGGACCTATTATGCCTCCTCGAGTTGATAACTTGAAATTGTATGTGAGGAAAGGGTTACAGAAGAGGTTAAATTCAGAAGGCGGGTAAAATGGACAAATGGAACGATCGGAGCTCTGATGTTTGTTGGACTCGGGATGGGCAGTTAGGAGACTACCACAGCGCAACACTGCAGACTGAAAAGCCTAGAAGGACTCCCAAACTGTACAGAGTGGCCCAGTTATTTTATATTGCTATTAATAGACTGTTTCTAAGCGCCCCCGGCTAGAAGCTAGGAAAGCAAATTTTCTGTGTTATATCAACTCAATTTCAAACCAGTCTCGTATATTGCTTAATTTAGGGAGTTTAACTCAGAACTAGGGAATGTTTTTTGTAAGAACAAATATTTATGATATATCATAATTTTTTAGTATCACTGATCCTAAGAAAAAGCTCAAGGAAATGTCACAATTAAAGGTAGTGGTGCTTTAAATCTGTCTTTGTTGAGCATCATAATGCCTTTAATAATCACAGTCATGTTCTGCCCCACTTTGTGATCATCCATATGAAGTTATGTGATTGTTTTGTGGTGGATGAAGCTTATACTATATAAAATTAATTATCTAACAAATACCATATAGCAAAACAGAAGATATTCATCATCCAGTATACTATATACTCACACAACCAACCTCCCCAAACCTGTACCTCACACAGCCCCTTAGTGGGGTACATAAGAAAATCATGTTTATATTAACTGGGCTTTATACTGCACACCACTCTGAATTGCTTGTCCTCCAGGTATTCTACCAGATATGAAAGAGAGGGGGTGGGCTATGTTAGTTTAAATGGATGAAAAATGCAGGATTGACTGCTAGGACACCTAATCAATCCTCTGTGCAGTTGTCTGTTTGTTCTCTCCTCCTTTCTTCCATGGTACTCTTCTCGGTTCCTAGTGATAGCCTTGACATCCAAAGCATCAAATGCAAAAGCCTTGAATGAAAATGCATCAAAAAATGAATTTTCCAAACCCTTTTTACCCCGGGGGGGGTTCCATCCAGCCCCTGTTTTTTTACCCCTTAAAACCCATTTTTAAATTTTTCGAGGCTTTTGCATTCAATGCTTTTCCATTCGATGCTTTGTATTCGAGGGAATCACTGGATACCGCTCTTCTCTCCTCTATCTACTCTTACTGATACTCTGTCATCTATCCTACTCCTCTCTCGAATCCTGGAAGTAAAACATTTAAAAAAGTTTCCTGGTCTCTAATCCAGGCCTGCCCATTGCTGACACCTGTCAATGCTTCTTCCAGGCAGACTATCAAAGCCATCCTCTTTTTTTCGTCCCCTCTCCTGACCTATGGACTCCCCATTTGGTCCCTATCCTCTCCCCTTTCTCCTCTTCACCCATTAATGGTGGAACCAGATGGGAAGTTCTCTTGGCACACTTCAATCCTCTCAGTGTATCATTAATGTCTATCACAATAGCACTGTCATGGCCCAGGGCTCTCATCCCAAACTCCTCCTGCTTGATCGGCATCTGCCATCTCTCATTAGCTTTCTCCCGTCTACTGCTATCCCTTCTGTCTCTCTCCCTCTGATCCCTTTGCCACCACTGACAGGCGTACCACACCCCTCTACCCCTCCTCAGAACACCTTCAAAGGTGGCAACCAGCTTCACTTAGCTATGCTCGCTCTGCTGTTAAACACTCATCTGATATGTGTCCTGAGACTTTGACCTTGGCGTCCTCGCCCTTACCAAAACGTGATTCAATGCCATCTCTGTCACTGCTCTTGACACCCTTCTTCCTGGGGACTACAAAATCCTCTCCAAGTCTACGCCCAACCGGTCAGGAGGTAGAGTGGCCCTGATCTTCCCTAAATGGGTCCGTGCTACCAGCATACGCAAACCATCCTACTCTTCTTTGGAATTCTTTTTTTGCAGTCTTGGTGTCTCTCCCTCTCACTTACTCTCACCACCATCTACGCCCCCCTGGCCCGCTCTCCCGCTTTCTCTCTGAATGGGCGGACCTCACCTCCTCTCTCCTGAATTCTACCTCCAAGCTTAACCTCCACAGAGACTCTAACATATATCTTGACTCCCCCAAAGTGGCTGCTGTACTCTTCCACAACCTCTGTGACTCTTTCTCTCTCTCACCATTCTTCCCTTCGGTCCCACCCACTCTGCTGAACACACTTTGGATGTGCTCAGCTCTGCAAACATCCCTATCCCTAACCCCCTCACCACTCATCTCTCCTAGTCTTACAATGCACTTCTCTCCTCTCACTTTGGGCCCTTGAGCTCCCTGGCTGAGCTGTTGCTTCCACTGCCAGTCTCCTTTGCTGTCATTCGACTGATGAAGCTAGCGTCAGTCACCGATTTTGCCGCCAATTTCTCCCCCCAACCTATCCTGCTACTTACTCTTCTATAGACTCAGCTCTCGATAACCTACACCTCTCTATCTTCTTCAACACCCTTGACACATTTGCCCCTGTCATGAGTATTTGCTTAAGGTTTTCCTCCAAATGTAACAGCTGGTTTGATTCTGACTTAGACTCATTGAAACAAAAGTGCAGAGTCACTGAACAGAAGTGGCAGACTTCGGGCACGTCCTCTGACAAATTGGCCTGTCGCCTGCTTCAAAGACAGCACTCTTTCTTCATCCATTCCAAGAAGAGGGCCCATATCCAAGCCTGCATCTCTGTAGCCACCAACAACACGGCAGAACTGTTCAAAATCTGCAAGGAACTAGCCAATCATTTTGCAGTCCTTACCTCTCCACTCCCATCTCAGGCCCTCTGCACCTCACTGGCCTCCCACTTCACTACTAAAACACAGAACATTCTGTCCTTGCTCTCCTCTAACCCTGCCCTGACTTCCCCCTCTTACACCTGAGCTTCTGTTGGCTCCCTCTCTCTCCTCCCCACACTCTCCTCCTTCATCTCTATCACACCGCATGAACTTTCTAAAGTTGTCTGCTCTATGAAAGTCTCCTCCATGTGCTCCCCTGTCTCTTCCAGAACCATCAATAACAATATTTCATCTCTCGCTCCCTCCTTAGATGCTTTCTTTAGCCACTCCTTCGCCAATGGCGATATCCCCCTTCCCCTCAATCACTCCCTGGTGCACCGTCTCCTAAAAAAGTCCTCTGCTGATTCTCCCTGCCTGCTTAACTATCACCCTATCTCCACTACCCACCTCTTGGGCAAACTCTTGGAAAAGTTGGTCATCCCTCAACTGATCCACTACACTGAACTGGTTGGTTGTCTCCATGACCATCAGACTGGCTTCAGGGCATCTAAAGGCACGCAAACTGCTCTCCTGAACACCCGTGAAGATTTGCTCTACAACCTCTACAACAGTAGGTTTTATATGCAATCTAAATGTTAATAATACCCCCTATAATTGGAGTTGGGAAGCTTTCTCATATAGCGGGGAAGATCGCCCCAGGCTTTGTCTAAAATTGATGGGCTAGAATTAGCTTTTAGGTTTCGCATCAGGGTGATAGTGTCAGCCCAGTCCTTTTTGAATAGACATTTCTTGTTTGGTGAATTTTTCTGGCATTTTTCTGGCAACCATTGTTGCAAAAGAGAGAGAGGGGAATGGGGTTATGAACTCAGTTTATTTGGTTGGCATTGCAACCGGCAGTGCCACGGCATGAAACTCACTAAAATGTATTTTTCCAAACTCCTCTGCCGTACTAACCAATGTGGAGCTCCCTAACACGATTTGCTTTAATCAGTAGCTTTGTAAGAATCAAGTCAGCCAGGCTTTCCATTTCCCAGCTGTAGAGTGATTTGCCTTATTGAGCTATTTTGGGCTTTTTCTGGGCTACTTCTGGCAATAATCTTTTCCGTGGGAGTAGTACCTTAGGCTGACAAGCTCTGCAGCAGCACCGACTAGAACAGCTCAAGGGATTACCTCTAGACAGCAGTCACCAACCCCAGAGAGATTTTTAAACTGTGCATGCGTGGTCATTCTCGGGTAACAGGATATGCACAGGTAACAGAATTTCTTGTAACACTGTGAAGAACACTCCCCACTCTCCTGTGGAGTCTCTGTTATTGCTGCTCTGTTCTAATGTTAGTGCCAGGCTCTGTGTATGCCTGATGGCATATGTCTGCACCAGCAGCACTAGAGAAAACATGATTGTAGGACCCTGTGCCAGTGCTTTGCATGCCCCTTTGCATCACTGAGGACATGGTTGGTTCTGGTAATATTTCACACCAAAAACTGTTGTTCTGGTGCAGGTTCAATACCACGCATGACCCTAGTGTATAGATATTGGTTTCTTTTGGGGAACAGAATTTACTAATCTACCTAGATGCTCAGCTAGTGACCATGCCTACCTATCAGTATATATGTCCTTGAAGTTGAAACTAGCAGCTTCCAGTAATGGGACTATAAATCTTGAGGTTAATAAGAACAGAAATATAATGTGTTGGTCTCATTGAATGACCTCTATCTTGAGCACAAAGATAGGGGAGTTGTGGGACAAGGTTGGCTCGAGTTGGCAATATTTTTTCCAAGGGCTTTTTTGAGTGATTTCCTGAGGACAATGGCGTGGGTAGTAGTGGAGCAATGCAAGAAAACACATAAGGGTTTCTCTGGTAGGAAGCATTTTCATCAGGTTTTGTAGGAACAAAATTGAAGGTTGAGAAGAGAAATTTGAAAGCTCTGAACAAAGGATCGAAATAAAGTAGAAAGAAGGAGGATCATAAAAAAAAGCTGAACCAACAATTTATTGTTAAGTCCTACCACTGCAGACTGGATGATACAGCTGTCCAAAACATGTTGGCATATGCAATTAAATTTCATGCTACCATGTTTTGGAAAGCTCCTTAAAAGGGTGGATGGCACACGTATGGTGACCAAGGAAGCTATGGACAATGTCACATCCAAGGGTAAATGGAATGATTATGTAACTCGGTCATTTCATACAACAAATTTGACTAGGCCTCATTTTTTAAAACAAAATTTAAAGATGCATGAGGGAAACCCAAATATGATATTGAAATCTGATGTCAAATTATGGGCTGAGGTATTATGCCAGGTGCTTAAGGCAATAATAATAGGGGGAGTGATCTGGGTCATGGCAGAGGGCATATGTTGTCCCAGTATTTCAAAAGGGGGATGTAAGATCCCCTGCAAATTATCGGGCCCTAACCATTATGGACTCTTCCTCCAGGTTGTTTGCTGGGTTGCTCTTGGAGGGCATTAAAATCTGGCCCATAAGGACAAATATGTTATTGAAATATGAAACAGGTTTTAGGGAAAGCTGTGCCACTGCCCTCAACGACTTGATAGTTCAGTTGTTGAGGAGACGAGCGCTAAGTAGGGGGACACTGGCGTTATATATGGCGAGTGTGGATCTAGCGAGCGCTTTCGATACCATTGATCAAAATCATCTTTGGAATAAGCTCTATGAGTGGGGGCTCCCTGAAGGCCTGCTGAGAGTGTTGGTAGAATTACGTACAAATACTTGTGTACATAATTGGTTGGACAGCTATGGGAATCGGGGGTCCCCAGTCATGACTAATAGGGACCTTAGACAGGGCTGCATTTTAGCACCCTGCATTTTTATCTTTACCTGTCTGACATAGTTAAACACATGTAGGGATGCTCTTTGTACCCCTCTAAATTAGGCAGCTTGAGGGTGGTGACTTACCTTTTAGGGTATAATATACTCATCTTCGACAGTACCCCAATCAGTCTTCAACATGCTTTGGTTTCCCTTCAGAATTATGGTTATCAATGCCAAAAAGACAGCTATAACAATAGTTTTTGACAGGAAAAGTAGGAATTTAAGGACTTGGTATATTGACAGTAAGAAGTTGGTTGTATTAAGTGAAATGAAATATTTGGGCTTTATAATCTTGATCAGGGAGCAAAGGTGTATGTTGATTATAAAATTGAACACAAATGAACACAGCTGTTTGCCCAGTGTAAATAGATTCTTCTGAAATATAGTAAATATACCCCTAAACCTGTAATACGTTCCACATGGGGAAGATGTTACCATCAATATTGTATGTAATGGAACTATACAACGTAGACTGGAAAAAGCTGGAGGGTATGGAAGGAAGGTTTTGGAAAAAACATTTATGTCCGCCATCATCCACCCAGTATGTGTTGATTCATCACAAATTGGGATTTGTGTCATGGGAAATTGTGTTTAAAATAGATAAACTTAGACTACATGCAAACATTCTAACACCACCAAGGTGCTCCTTGTTTGGAGATTGAAAAGCTATTCTTGCTCAATCCTCATGTAAACCGCTTTAAGAATGTATTATGGAGTGTGAGACTATTCTTGAGGATTCTGGGCTGAACCAACATGGCTTGATTGAGAATCTCAGGAAAATATTTAGGAAAATAAAACTAGACCAGTGGTGTAGTGATTACAAATCAAATCACTAAGCAGATATAAATTACACCTAGAATTGTCCAAGCAATATAGACGTTACCTTCTATAGACTGCTGAGTCAGAAGGAACCAATCAGCCAGTCAAGGTGGCAGAGGGGGCATTTGCAGGTGATGGGGAGAGGGAAGGAGGAAGAGAAAAGGAAGGTCTTGAGAAGCTTCTGGAGCTTAAGGAGATCCGGCTCAAGCCTGAGAAGGGCAGGGATGCCATTTCAGAGGGAGGTTCCAGCCAAAGAGAGGGATCTAATCCCACTCTATGCTTGGAAAAGCATATGATCTGCAGAGTGTTGGAGCTAGAAGACCAGAGGTTTTTGGCAGGGAGGTATTAGGTAGAGCAAGTTTGATGTAACAGAAAGCCTTGTGGATGATGCAGAAGGAGCCAATGGAGAGAATTTATGGCCGGAGAGTTGCAGTCCCTGGGCCTGGAGTCAATGATAAATCTTGCAGTCCTATTCTGGATTAGGGGGCGACGGGAGGATAAAGGTAAATTGAAGAAGAGGCTGTTGCAGTAGTCCATCAGGACCACAGTGGAGACATTGAGTTTCTGGGGGAAGGTGAGGAAAGGGAGAATGCCTCTAAGGAGGTGCAGCTGAAAGTCGACCTTCACTTACCTTAGCCATGGACCTGGTCACATCATGGATGTATTCCTATGCCATGTCAAAAATTGATGTAACCTATACATTCAGGGCCCAATAGGCACAGATCATCTAGGTAAGGTCAGTAATTGGGCTAAGATAAATGGGGCAATTCTGCTGAGTTAGTGACGTGAAACAATGTATTGGGCACAAATACAAAGGTGGAGCATGGGCTGTACACTCCTGCCTTTCTGCATGCACACTAATATAGTACTCAAGCGTTGGAGAGGTGAGCTGATCCGCTAGGGACAGCTGCTTATCTGTTTTTACTCTGTTTATTTTACTTGATTTTAGGAATCTTTTACTTGAATTTACTGATAACTGTGTATGTCTGAAAGTGTGTGAAAGAAGAAAAAGTGCTTTCCCATTCTTACTGCAACGCTGCTGCAGCCTTAATATTTTCGGCAAGCAGGGCTGTGCACACGGGCTGAGGACAAACTTATAGTCCTCTTTCTTTGCCCTTTGTTTCCGCCCCCGCCTCGCTCTCGGCCCGATCCAAGTTGAAAACATATAAACAGAAAGCAACCTCAAAATAATGTTAAAATTGGTTGAAATCAAGCATTTCCTGAATAGTGACAAAGTCTCTAATTATACATTGCATGAAGGGATATCAGTCCCAGTTCATATCTGATCCAGACTTGCAGGACACAGATTGGAACTTGCACAATTTGCCTCCAGAATTTAGCTTCCCATTGGTCAAATTGAAACCCAGGTTTGATCGGAAAGGTCTCCAGGCCATACAGTATTGCCAGGTTCGCTTTCTGGTTCCAATAAAACCATGCTGGTTTGATGGTGAATTTCCCATACCTAAACATGATTATTTTTGATTGACATGTTGCCATCTCTATTTTTCTTTCTACACAATGAATCTGACTTTTCACATTTATTGAACCCTCGAAACAAATGCCCAGGTCAGTATACTGGCTTACAGTTTGAAGCTGCGTCTGGTTAACAGTCCATACAAGGCCTTTCGATCCACCCCTTATTGGCGCATATTGGACAACCTGCGTTTTCTCAGTATTCAACATTAGCTCATTTTGAATGCTGTTAGTAATTTTTGCAGACCTAGTTGGGTTTTAGAAATTAAAACAAAGTAATCTGCATATAAAAAGCCTTTATGGGTTCACTCATCAGTTTCATGGAGTCAGTAGGAACCTTTGCAAATACATTTCTAACATCATGTATAAAGTAATTAAACACGGATGATGCCAATAAACACCCCTGTTTTAGGCCACGTGCTATGTGGATGGGAGCAGAAAGGGTGCCATCAAGCGAGAGCCGGACCTGCATGGTCGTCTCTGAATGTAATGTATAGATGATTTCATACAATGTGGACGGACAGTGATCTCGTCTAAACTTCTCTAGCAGCAAAACGCATGAAATGGAATCAAACACGGAGTGCAAGTCCACGAAGGCAAAGTACACAGCCTGTCTCGTGGTCTGGCACTGAGCCCTGATTGCATTCAGGCATAATAAGCTGATATGGGTACCCATATCTGACACGAAGCCTGTCTAGTTCGGGTCAAGCAGACCGTGTCCAAAGGTCCATGCGTTGAAGTCCCTGAGTACAAATTTCATGAATATCTTACCCGGGGCATCCAACAATGCAATGGGCCGATAGTTTTGTGGTGACATGCGATCCCCCTTCTTAAAAATGGGTACAATCACTGATGTTTCCACGACATTGGCACTATTTGCGTTTTAACAACAAGTTGAAAGATCTGGTTTAAGATCAATGTCCATTCTTGTATGTTAGCTTTGAGCATGCAGTTGGTAAGTCCATCTGGACCTGCCGCCCTAGAGGAACTTGCATGGCGTATGAAATCTTTGATGTCCACTAGAGAGAAATTCAAAGACCAGCCCACATTTGCAGATTGGGGAAGGTGATGTTTGTCCAAGACTGGATCGGCATAAAGATTAGTATAATACTCAATCCACTTGTCTTCATTGACTACACTTAGTTGGGCATCAGCTTGTCTAAGAGCAGAATGGGTATTGAGTAAATGCCACATCTCAGCTGAATTTTTGTTCGCCAAGGCTCGTCCCATGTGTTCACTTTCGTGCTGAAACATGGTATGCTTGTAAGATTTGTGCCAGTTTTTATATTGGCATTTAGCATCATTCAAATCCTGCCGACAGGTTTTTGATCCTTCAGCGAGCGGACATCTTGTTTTTTTCGTATATCCTGCACATTGAAGTTAGATTTCGGAATCAAATGCATGTTTATATTTTAGCCGGCGATTCGACAGTATGATGACTATGTTAGTATAGGATTTCAGTAACTCTGTATAATGGACCGGAGAATTTGATCTTGAGTTTCTCTCCACACAGTGTCTATATGTTAACACTTTGGCATCAGCCCATCTTAGTCTGTTCTTAGCAACATTAGTTGCCAAGGACTGATTAATAGTGCGTTCTCTCAGTTGTTGATGGTTTCCTGTAATGGCCATGGAGAGTATCTTATGGTCGCTATTGGGTAAAGAGAGGATCTCTAAACTCTGCACCTGTGTAAATAGCGTCTGATCTACATATATGTAGTCAATTATGCTACTGCTGATGTTGCGAGACCACGTTTCTTGGGCAAGGATGCCACTATGAACTGCCCCATTTACCATGATGAACTGTCTTTCTGCCATGAAAGCAGTCCAGGTATGCGCCTCTTTTGTGTGACGCTTGGCATTCCAACAATCTAAATTTATATCACCTAAAATGATGGTGTATGTGATGTCTCTTGCAATGTAAATTAGATGTAGAATCTGACTCAGATTTGCATAAAATGCCTCATCTGTTAATGCTGCCGGATTTCGATAGAGATTTACTAACGCTAGTCTTTGGTTGCCACAAGTGATTTTAACCAGCAAGATATGGGCACTATCAACTTCCCACTTTTCAATGGACAGACCCATTTCTAAAATGTACTGCTACCAATAATCCTGCTGCAGGCCTCCCTCCCGTTATAATGCAGGTGCCAGGATGATATCATACCCATCCAAGGCAGGAGGAGTAATTAGCCAAGTTTCCTGCAGTGCAATTATTTGATAAACATTTGGTAGATTTTAGATCAAAGTTTGAAGGTGTGAGTGCCCTGTGGAATTCCAGCTCGCAATTAACAAAGCCTTAGGGGGTTCTAACAGTAATGGTTACCAATTCAGCGCACAATGCGGGCCAACGGCCCTTGACTCAGATGTATGTTTACTTTGCTAAATGTTTGTTTCATGGAAAATTTTTTGAGACTTGAGAGTTTCTCTTGCAGGATCTTCAGCTAACAGAAAGCCCATGTCAAACAGACTCATTTTGGCCTGCCATATGATGTCTGCCACCACTCCTGAAGGTATCCACGTTCAGATTGCAGATTGGGTGGTTTCGGCCAATAATTCAATTTGTTCAATATCTTGAGATCTGATTTGCTGCAAGACATGCACGTCTCTTAAAAATATTGAGTACGCTCCTTCGGTTTAAAACATACGAGGGAAAATTACCCTCTCTACATTTGAAAAGGAAGGAGTGAGCATTTCTAAACCTTAACTGGGCTGGCTTAGCAGGAGTATTCATAAATTGTACAGGGCGAGAACTGGTGCCACAAGATATTGGTGTCCTAGGTGTAAGCCTAGGGTTCTGTACATTTGATCTTACAGCATCAGGTGGTAAAGACATATGGCTGTTACCATCCAGGGAATTAGGACCCTGGTTTTCAGAATCGGGGTGGGAAAATTGGGAGGGGCGTACTTTGTGCAACAAGGCACGTTTGGATAAATATACCTCAATCATCTGCTTTATTGATTCTGCCGTCTCCGTAGACTGCCCTTCTTAATCTGCCCTGGGCAACTCGCGAGACGGCTGAAAGGAAACTGTTCTCTTAATGGGGCACGGAACATTTGATTTCACCTTCAAGACCTCGGCCTGTTTAATTGATTCCACAAGATGGTTCAATGGTGAGTAAGCCTGCGGAACCAAGGCTATGTCTGGCAAGTTTCCACCCTCACATCGGACCTCATGAACTGGGGGTGCAAGGGGTTGCAATACCTCAGGCAGCGTGGCAGCACACCGCAGTGCAACCACTACTTATGTTTGGTCGGAGGGGGCACCGAGCCACCAAATGCTTTGAAGAAGACATTTAGCATGTTTTTGACGCCTCTGCAACCAGGCATGTTTTTAGATTTTTTGTTAATGGCCCGTGGACCCTTTAGCTGGCTGCGTGCCACTTTTCTCTTGTGAAGTAGGTGGCCAGCTAGGCGGCAAGATGCAGGGTACATCGGTGCTAAAAGACCATCCTCTTTACTTCTATTGGGATCTGTCGAGAGGTCAATGTATGAAGTGTCCCTTTCAACATTAATGGTCTCTACTAGTGGGACCACATCTGCAGGATAAATAACATCCACAAAAACGGGCAGCGCAGACGCTAGCAGCGCACGAGGTGATGGAATTGATTGAGAGCATGATGTGGAGACTTGTATGACACTGTCAGTTCTAGACACTGCTGGGGAGGGCAATGGTCCTCTAACTCCCGGATGTCTCAACATGAGTTAAGAAATTAAACTATGATTCACTTTGGTACTCACAGCAATGTCTTTTAGAAGTGTAGCTTGTTTTTCCAATCTTTGGTCCAAACTTCGAACAATTTTAACAAGCTTAGCACAGATGCATTAATAGCTGTTAAGGCTAGCTCCGTAACCTGATGGGAAGTTGGAGCTTGGTCCCCTGGGTTGGAAGTCCCTGACCTATCCTCTTTTGTGGGCGCCCGTGGTGTGGGGTACACAAAGAATGGTAGCACGGAACAAGATAGCGAGAAAGTGGAAGCCGACCTGTCAACAGACACCGTAAGTGAGTTAATTTCATCCATTATTGAAATTGGGGACTCGCATTGGCTGGCATAAATAGAAATGCTGGTGCTGTCTCCACTATCAGTTGGAAAAAGAATTGGGGACAGCATGAGTAATACAGAATTCTTTCGTAAGGCTTCATTGCCTTGCAGTGAATTTAGAATAGTTTGATCAGAAAGGCAACGATGTTTGTTAGACACAAGTCGCGTAGAGCCTAATTCAGAATTAATTACATTGACAGACAGGCGAGCTGTCGCCAGCTCCGTGCCCTTCAAACCAGGCACGAGAGATAAGCCGTTGACATGAGACTGTGGTGGAATGCAGGTCCTAAAAGGAGATAAGTTAATAACCGTGTGAGAGGAATGCACTATATTGTGCTGGGTTGTCAAAGGTAAAAGGAGCCACTTTAGATAAACCATTTGGCATGTTAGATTTCAGAGTATACATTTCGAAAACCATGGACCAAACACGCCAGACAGAGGGCTTAATCAATCAAACCTTAACTGAAACACAGCTTGCGAAGCGTAAAACTCGAGCATTCGAGCGCCTTGATGCACCGCTGCATCGCCGCGGCAAAGCGGTACTTACGAGTATATGCTGGTGTGCGCGTGTGCTGTGCGCGTGCGCAAGGAATATCTAGTCAGGGGGCTGCGAGCCAATCCCCAGTAATCCAAGGCGGGCCCACTGGTGGTGTCACTCAAAAAAAGACGAGCAGGCTCAGGAGCTGGAGTGAGCTTCAAAAACAGAGCCGGTCTCGGCAAAGCGGTACTTACGAGTACTTTCAACCATTTAATGCAAATCACTAAAACGCATCTATGGCATCACCAAAATGAGTAAGGTATACTTTTATTTAACAAACACTCCTTTGCCCTACCTCCAACCCATCCCCAAGACATGTGCCTTCCCCCCTCTGACAACCCCAAGTCCTGTGTCCTCTCACCTTCTCCCTCTACAAATCAAAGTCGAAAGACAGACAGGCTACTTCTAGAAGCACTTCCCCTGCCCGAATGGAGACTTTGGTGCACACATGGCAGTGTGTTGAGATTTTTGTCTGCGACTGCTGGCAAGAGATCACTCCATTCCGATAGCCATTCCAGAACTGATGGAATTCAGTCCATGAATGTGCTGAGGCAGGCGAGCACACCGATTCATTTCTTGACCTGGAGATGTAGCCTGAGCCTGCTCTCACACCCTCAAGGCAACAACAGTAATTAAAGATGTACCAGCCATGTCGTGTCTTCACTGGCGACCAAGATCCCGTGCCATTCTGCAAGATGACTCCTTCACTACATCACATTTGCTTGTGTGTGCTGAAGGTGGAGATCTGTCAGGTCCTTCATTCTTTCTTGCTGCTGCCTGATCCTGGTGGACCTTTACAAATGGCTTTCAGTGTAGCACACAGCACATCATCTGGTGGGTGGTTGTGGGAGGGGATGTCATCTAGGAACCACATTCCATGTCTTGGGTCCCCCACATCAGCGGGGTCGTCATCATCAGTGGCAATGTCGCTGTCCAGATGGGGCTGCCACTATAAAGCCACAGCAACAGAAGAGCGCAGAGGAGTGGATACATTGTGTACATGAATTGGAACTGGGGAATTTGCAGCAAAGATGTCCACTGCACCCAGCAGAGTCGTGGCAAGGCTGGTGACTGGTGCAGGCTAGCATGCAGTGGTGGAGCCAGGCCCTTGAGCACTTGTGCCTCTTGCATAACTGCCAGTGGCTATGGCTAGGTAGTGGTGTTGGTGGCATGCCCTGATGCTGCTGTGGTAGTGGGAGAAATGTGGGATATAGAGGCAGGTACAGGGGTCACCATGGCTCTGCTTCTACTAGCCCTTGCTTTTCACATGGTTGCTGACCTTTCGTCTGCAGTGGTGGAGGATATTATGCTTTTGACAGTGGTTTCTTGAGTGGGGTCAAGATCCCAGGCAGTGTACGTATGGCTGTCCTGCCACTGGCATCAATACCCTGGACGCTTTGGGAGTCTGTTGTGTGAGAAAGAAGACATATTCAGTAGCTATGTTGACAATCTGTTTATATGCATTAAAACCATGCAATCTGGAGGCTGTGCGGGATGGTATGTCTTTTTTTGTTTGCATGGACTGGCTATGGCACCTAGCAGGGAAAGACTAGACAAGATGGCTTAAGTGAGCATTGTGTCAGGCACTTGCCTTTGTTGGGTTTGAAGCAATTTTGTTGGGCGTGTGTTGTCATTCAAAAGAATAATAATAATTGTTTCTTATATAGAGCTACACACCCATAGGTCTCAGAGTGCTGAAATAACAGAAGACATCATCATCCCACACAGTGGTTCTCATTATCGACCTCGGAAGGTGTCCCTGTCGGGAATCAAACCTGCCACAGCAGGTTGCGCACAGATATCATGGGGCGAGCGCTTAGCTTACTGTGCTAGCTGATGGGCTATAGAGTGCTTACTGGATACAGGAAGCACACACTCTCCTATCAATGCATAAGTAATTCAACAAAAGGAGCCATTTCAGTTGAGTTTTACAGACTGCTTGGAATGTACTTTGTCATCATCGATGCTGATATTTGTATCACCATTTGAGGTCTGTTACTTACAGAAGAGGTCCTGATGTCTAACTGACATCTGCACGGCGGAACATATGCCCCGTTGAGGGTTTGCATGCTGGAAATTGCATTATGCTGAGTACACATGCGTGGAAGGGCATAGTCTAGGAGGTGTACCAATTGCATAGTGTACCATTTACATAGTGCCATTGAGATATTCAATAAACCACATTCCTCTTGATGTAAGCCTTTTCCTACAATGTACCCATGTTTTTTGGGGGCATTCTGCTTGAGTCGTACTGCCAAATAGCTCCTCATTATGAGTTTGGCAGTATTCATGCAGTATTTCCCAGTAATACGACCGCACTTGGTTAGCATTACCTCCACTTGCTGTGAAGGATTTTTCTACCGGTTTCACGAGTGGTAGCATGGCAATGTTTGTTACCTTTTTTGAAGTCCATAGAATTCCATTTGGGGGTTGGGCAGAATTACTCTGGGCTGTAATTTAGCCCTCAGTACATTTTTGATCTTAAAGTTGGGGCTCTGCCGCAATCACCCTAGTGGAGGGTAGGGTTGGCAGTGCTGTAAAAATGGCGGAAATAACAGTACTGTCAAAGAAATAGCAGCAACGACTGTGCTACCATTTTTTCTTTACTGGGCCCCCCCCTGTTTATTTTCTGTGTGATCAGGAGCTGAAGACCTAGCACTCATTTGCTCCATTACTTTCTCCAAAATAACGGTCATTCTCATTTTTACTCGCCCTCCTCAAAATGTTGCTGTTCGGACCCCTCTAATACAAGTCATGTGTAGAATGCTGGCAACCTCCCCTCCCAGGGTGTGAGATGTAATTGATCCATGGTTCCTAATCCAGTGGCAGTGGTGGTGGCCAAGAAGACAATATACATGTCCCTTCAAATAATTCCAGCACCTCCTGTAGTCTTCGATGTAAGGGCGCACAGTGCCCACCTACACCACCTTGTCCATTATTTCAATCCAGATGTTATTCCTTCTTTCCATGCTTGTCTTTGAAGGTCAGCACCTCCTCTGTTAGTACCTGCCGTTCCCCGTATCTAAATATGGGTTTGCATACCCACATCTCTGACACCTTTACCTCTCTCATCACCAGGAATTTTTCCTGTAGGTTGGAGGACTGGATGGCTATGGAAGTGATCGATTTCAAATAGATTGGTGTGGTGATGGTGGCACCACTCCAGGTCTACGGGAGGCACACACGCAGGGCTGGGCAGGAACAAGCAAAGGATCACTGCCCACCAAAAAATAATTAAACGATGTGATTTCAAAGGCAACTGTGAAATGGTTTGAAATAGCCACTTAGATTAACAAACTGTGTTTTTTCCATTTCATGCTACCCACTTTTCCTTTTGCCATGCCTCAAATACATTGGTTAGAAAGACCCCTTCTCTCTCTCTCTTCTGTGTAGTAAAGGTTTTGCCCCACTGTAAACCTCACTCTAACCCGCCCACTCTAATCACTGTCTCCACTCTAACCCATCATACTCGCTCTAATCCCATTTACTCATGCCACACTTTAGCCCCACCCGGCCAACCCAAATAATGTTCACACCAGCGCCACCCAACTTTATCCCCACGCATCCTTCTTTTTCTCCAACCCATACTTCCTCAACCCTCCCTAGCCTGCCTACCCTTCGTTGCCCATCTCTACCACCCACCCACCATTCCACCCCACTTTACTCCCATTATACCATTCCACACTCTCCCTTGCCCCTGTCTACCAACAACCGACTTTACTCACCCATCTCCATTCCCACCATACTCTAACACCACCACTCCAAGCTTTCCACCATGCCTTACTCCTCTCTACTCCCCCACACGTTATCACTCATTTTTATCATACCCATGTTAACCCTGACCCCACCTTACCCTACTCTAGACCCACCCACTCCCACACTTCACCCCACTCTACTTTAGCCCACTTCATCCCTCCCCACACTACTCCACCCACCCCTCTCTACTCCCCAACTTCACTACCTCACTCCTGCCACCCACCCTTGCATACCCACCCTAAAATCAACCCTGCCTATCCCCAACCTCTCTAGCTCACCTCTTCCCATCCCCACCTACACACCCACCCAAGCTCGCTTGCCTACCCCGCTCATTCCAGCACATCTATTACCACCATTTTCCCCCTGGCTACTGCCTCCTAACTAACCCCTTCTCCCTTCTCACTCAGCCCATCCCTAGTTTACCTTTGCGTACTGGTAAAAAGCACCAGACTTACCTTACAAGTTCCATCGTGTCTGCAAATTAGTGTTTGACGACATGTAACATTAGTAATACACACGGTAAAACGACGTCTGCATACAAAACCGTGAATACATGTTATTTGTCTCAAACACTAACTTGCACACATGTTTGGAATTACTGGGTAAGTAGAGACAACGTATTTACCTAATTCCTACCTATACATGTAAAATCCAAACACCAATTGGCGTTGTCAATGCTTGTTTGAATGTAGTATTTTGTATCACAGCATTATGGCACTGTGAACCTGCTTCCAGGCTCTTTCGAGACACTGTATTTTTTATTGTGGCTTGTACAATACCACTCACTGGAACTTTGCCAGATTGGTAGCTGCATGTTGAGTTACATTGCCCTAAAATCCTTTTTTCTAGGGAGATTCGCAGACTGCTAAGAAGAACGCAGTCCTAGATTCATCAAGCATTTGAACGCCTGACAGTCTCTGATTGGGCGTCATCAACACAGTTTTCAAGCGGCAACATGATCCCCAGCCTTCAGATAGATGCCCAGTCTCGTTGGAGACAGCGATCAAGTCTGCAGTTCAGAACTGACTCAGTGCTGGGCAGAGCAACACTTTCCTGTATGGACCCTTTGTCTGTACAGAAAGGCTAATAACTAGTAGGAGTCTGATCCCTATTAAGCGGGATGCATGATCAAGTTCAAACAGTAGGACATGTTAGTCCAAGGTATCAGGTGCTACTGATATGCCTTAAAGAATGTGTAATGCTGAACCACCCTAATCACTGCTCTTATCAAATCATCCCAAATAGGTAACAGAGTGGTCTCTGATCCATGCCTTTGCCTAAAACATGGCCTTTGTATACCCATGAGCTGATTGTCTTCCAGCATGTGTATGTCCCACACCCTGTGCCTGATTAATACATGACTGTCTACTGGTATGTGTCATTGTACCCCTGTCTCCATGCTTCACGTTTACCTAGACACATTATCATCCTTTGCCGGAGAGTTTGTTTTATATTTCTCTCTGATAAGTCGTTTTTTGACTGTTTCCCAGTTTTAATTACAAGTATTCCTCTTGGTTCTAAGCTGAGCTCTTCATGAGAATGTACGTCTACCCCTGCAGATTCTGGGGTTGCTCATAGGAAGCTAGAGCACCCAGCAGTATCTACCAATACATTAAAGTCTCTTTAGCTGAGTTGGGTTGTATCTGTAAGGCAAGTGTCATCAATCACAGCAAGGGGGTTTTAATTATTGTCACTGGCCTACTATTCAACACCAGTACTGCATCAAACTCCCGATCACGCCAGTCTACTAGACTGCCATTATCAGGTTTGTGCAGCTATTCGTTCAACAACCCAATCATCCTTTCAAATAACCCTGATGCTTCTGGGTGATCGGGCACATGATAAATCCACTCAATGCTCTTTTCCTGACAATATTCTTGAAACAACTATCCTTTAAAGTGTGAGCCGTTGTCAATCTGAATTTGTAAGGGTACGCCATCATACAAGGTAATCTGATCTAACAATTTAATGTTGTTCAATTGTGTAGCTCCTTTACACGGCAATACCATCAGATATCTAGAATATGTATCCACAATTGTATATGCGTATTGATAGCCTTTGCTGATTGGCATAGCACATATATAATCGATCTGCCAGATTTAATCCGGTAACTTGCCTCTTCGCAAAGTGCCCTGGACAATATGAGGGACGGGTCTATGCTGTTAGTGTTGACACACAGTACATTGCAAAATGATTATTTTCACTACCTCTAAAGGGATGTGAAACCTCGAGCTTGTGCCCACCTGAGAGTAGCATTTCCTCCAAGGTGTCCACATTTCTGGTGAGCGCACTTGGCCAGACCCTCCAAATTTTACACCTGACTCTCTGCATCCACAAATAAAATCTTGGTGTGTTCATCTGCAACATAATTAAACCATATTTTCTAATGAGTCAATTGCATAGTATGCATCCACATGATACACTGTTCCCTCACTTTGTGATAGCATTTCTCCACTATCTTGCCATAGTTCCTTTCCCTGCAACTCTTTTGAATGAAGTTTTCATCCATTCTTTTGCCATGTTGGCAGCCACACAGCTAAGCGATTGGCCACTGACCATGAACCTGTGTGCAAATGGCATTGACCAGGTATCTCTTGTTTCAAAGCTTGATAGACTACATAGAGTTCTGCAAACTGACTGCTCTTACCTTGCCCTGACGTTGTCAAGATCTGTTTTGTCTTGGGATTATATGACACAGCTTTTTAATACCACTCAGTTCCCACATAGCGAGCAGAGCCATCAGTAAACCAAGCATGCTCTGTCTGCTCTACTGTCAGATCTCCACGAGGTACTCCCCATTTCACAGGAGACTCATGTACTTCAGTGACTTCCTGTGGTATGTAATCTCCAGGTGATATGTTAGCCACTTGCCCATGTAATTTCGCAACGCCACCGTTTCCTGACTTGGCTCTGTCTTGAATGTACCATTTCCACTTGATTATACTGCCTTCTGGAGCATGCCCTATTCTGTGTGTCTTAGGAGAGCTCAATAGCCATTGCATAATCGGTATATCCGGCCTGATCAGTACATCATGACCCACTGTAATTTGCTCAGTACCAACAAGAGCCCAATAGCATGCCAACAATTGCTTTTCAAATGGAGTGTATCTGTTACCGGCCTCGGGCCACTTGCGACTCCAAAATCCCAAGGGGACACGTTTTCTGTCCTGTTTCTGCCACACACTTCAGTCAATATAATTTTTTTGTATCAACACATTTAACTCTACTTCTCCTTCCTTCAATGGCCACAAATCAAGCACCCACTGCACTGTGTCTCTTGCCAAATAGAATGCTCTTTGCTGCTCCTCCCGCACTGAAATTCATATTTCTTTTGTGTCATTTTATAGCTGGGGGCCAATATCTGTCCTAAGTGTGGTATATGCTGCCTCCAAAACCCAAACTGCCCTATGAACTGCTGAGCTTGTTTTCTGCTCACTGGAGTGGTGAACTGAAGTATTTTTATGGTGCTATTGGCACCATCTCTCAATGCCCATTATGCCACTGAATTCCTAAGAATACCACGGTCTCGGCTGGCCCTTGAAAGTTGTTTGGGTTTATCACCCACTCTTCCTTCTTCAGCCTGTCAATGATTACTTATAGCTCAGTTTGCACACTTTTCTCATCTTTCCCCTGAATCAAAATATCGTCAATATAGTGGGAGATTTGTATTTCAGTTTTGCAGGGTATTTTGTCTAAGTGTTCTTCCACCAGCCGGTGACAAAAGGTTGGCAACCTTGTGAAGGTGTACTGATGCCCGTTCCAATAAAATGCAAACTGCTCTTGGCACTCCACATCAATTGGCACAAATTAAAATGCATTGGATAAGTCTACCACTGCATACCAGGTTCCCTCACACTTTTGTAAATTCTCAATCAAAGTGATGACGTCTGGGACTGCAGGCACTAAAGGAGGAGTGCATTTATTCAACTCTCTATAGTTCACAGTAAGGGGCCAGGTGGGATTGTTCCAAGCTCCTGCTTCTGCATTTCCCTTAATGGTCTATGAAATGTCCTCATGCCCCACGGGAATGCGCTATTGCTTCATGGATACACATGTTGTGGCCAAATGCACGTGCACCGGGGGCATTTTTAATTTGCTTACAATAACTGCTGTGCAAGTCAATGCATAGACTCTGAACTGATAGGTCTTACCTCCTAGTCCCAGAGTCAACCCTTCCAGAATGTCAAACCCAATTATATACTCAGGTATTGGAACAATCAACACTGGGTATTTCTGCCTTGTCAAATTGCCTATTTTCATCTCCACTCCTGTCAGTAGTGCTGGGGTTTCCTCCCCGCCAGCGCAATAATGTTAGTGTCTACCTCTAAATCCTGATGGATTTTCATGAATCAAGGAGGCCTCTGTCCCCGTATCTATCAAAGCTCGAACCTCTTCAGTGTTTCCAGGCTTGCAAATGTTGTTAACCTTAACATGAGGTCCTATATCAACTTATATATGAGCAGACGCTGCCCTAGTACTGGGAAGGGATCCCCGAAGACCCTTCTTCCTGTTCCTCCTCAGGAGGAGCTGAAGGGGAGGTGTCCCTTTGAGGCTCACCACCTGCCTCTTCACTTGTTTATAGCGCTCCTTCCCAGCAAGCCCCCTCTTTTTGTATAACTCATACATCTCTCTGGTTTCAATACTATAATATTCTCCTGTGGTTCACCATCTTTCAACAATGCCAACAACATGTTCTACTCTCTTGCCTCTGTTCTTCTATGACTGCTTCCTTCTCTCTCGCACGGTTTGTCCCACTGACCCAGGTCTGCCAGTTGTCGGATGTCATCCATTACCTCATCAGTGGGTTTGCTACTCATGCCTATGAGCAAAATCATGATGACACTTTTGTATGCGGGTGAGTCGGTTCTTATAATAATATTTCTAGTTGACACTGAAAGTGGCACTACTCCCATGTGTCATGGTCCATCTACGTGAATTGCCTCCTTCATGGCATGCTCTCTGATTTTCTGAATTGCCTCTTTAAAAGTATACCACTTCTTTTCCTCACTATGCCAGTCAGTGGTAAAAGGATACCTGTGGTTACACTCTTGGGACTCAGTGCAACAAAGACATCTGCAAAGCTTGACCATTGTCATCAATGTGCGGCCCTGCCCTCAGTACCTCTTGTATATTGGTGTCACTAGACAAAGACAAAAAGTGTGGGGGAATCCGCTGCATATACTAACAGACCAGCGAACCCCCATCAAACATGTACACCATCAATGCTAGTAAGGGCTCCCCTGACTTTTGGCTCAAATGAGTAATGATTTCCCCAACCTCATGTTGAGTATCATCTTCTAGCATAATCAAATCTACAACCCTTCCTCCCGGGTTATGTGGGTGAAGCCCCGCTCTACGTCTCATCATCGGTTTGGTAATTACTGTCTTTTTGGTAGGTCTGACTTATATTCTACATCCCACTCGGAGCTACTCTCCGAGCTGGTGGAGAAAAAAATGTCCCTATTTCAGGTTTCGGAGTTCCAGTCCAAACCTGCTATGGCTATTACAACTGCTTCATTCTGCTTGTTCACACTCCCTCATCTTTTCCTAAATTTATATCAGGCCACCCTTACAGCGGGTCGCTCGGCTACTGTCTGGTATCTATCAGCCTTGTCCTTAAAAAGCTTAATTCACAGCTGCTGCATTAGCACAATCTGTCTCTCAACAGCTAACTCTTTTTCCAGCTATAAAATATCCTCTTTCAACTCAACATTCCTCTGGTGTATCTTTCTAGAGTCATGTAGGAGGACCCACCCCCATCTGCCCAAAACTGCACATTTATTTCCCTTCTCGACTGAAACCTGCTGTAAACAAAACACCACCTATGCAGGACTTGCATCCCCTAAACTCTCCTCCCATGGCTCAATCAAGACTGCACCATATGCCCAGGCCTGGGCCAATTTATCATTGGACTCTTGGCCTTCCCTGGGGTGATCGCTTCGGGACATTCTCCACCAGTGCAGGCCGAATTTCTCTTAAACAAACTATTCATATTTACAATAATTTACAATCATCTATTCACTCTTACTCCAATGCAATCGCGTAATGCACACAAACAGAACACTGATTATCGCAGCCTAACTGCCACTGTGAAAAGCAAACAAAAGTCACTTACGCTATAAATCTTGCCTACCATCTTTGATGCTTGGAATTTTTCATCACAAGGCACCCTCCTCACAGCGCCAACATGTTTTGCTTTTCAAAAAGTGCACAGACATATCTTGTTTTTCTCACCAATACACTGAATTAATAACCTTGAACGCATGGATGCAGTGATTCATACATACACACACTCAGCTAAATGATAAACCGGCTGTTATACGGCACTTTATTCATGAGAAGCATACATCAATGCATACAAGCAACAATAATAATCAGTGAATAAATGAATAAAAGAAGTGTAAATAAAATACAACACCGTTGATGCAGCTTTAAGGAATGCCCTCATCTCACCAGTATCCACCCAAAAGCCCGATAACAGCTAGGCAGAGAGACTTTAGTAGTCAACGGGCCTGGAGCAGGGCGTCCCTCCTCCAAGGTGAAGTTTTCTGCCTGACCATTTCAGTGCCCCATATTTTAAGCCCTCTGCAAACGTGGGGTGGCACCTTCTAGAATCTTCTGGCCTGAGTCTCTACTCGTTAGCAGCTCTCGTGCACCCCCGGCCGGAGTGACCCATGGTAAGCTCAAGGGGCAGGACTCTTTCCATTCTCAAGAAAGTAGCAAAAACAACTCTGTAACGTTTCCTCAGTTGTGACCATGTTTATGCTACCAGCCGGCACCTGCTTATCCCAACCTCTTTGCGCACTGTGTACTTGAATGAGCAATGCAAACTAACATAAGCAATGAATAACGTTGAAAACATGTTTTCCAGTGAAGAAGTGTGAAGGATGCTGAAAATATGTTTATAGTTCACAGCAAGTGTACATTCCACTGGGGCATGAAGCGAATGCCCATTATGGCTCTGAGCGCACCAGAATGCACTGCACACCAGAGCCATGTTTTAGTTCAAAGTATTACAGCATCCTGCTTTAAATATCATGAAACGATAAGCACTCATTTGTTTAAGTTACATAAGTGGAGATACTCTGAATCTATAAATGCTGATCGGGAAACCAGAGTTTTTTTTAAAATAAATATTTACCTCTAGAAACGATGAGTGGATAGATACTTTTCCTGGTTGAATAAGCAATTAGCATTAACTTATTGGTCAAGTTTCGAATGAATATACTACCTTTACATGTAGTAAATTTTAGGTGGAACCAGAAGATAACTAGCAATATTTGCACAGTCTGCAAAATTGTTCCCCCACCAGCCGCTATAGAATCAGGGACGATCACAAGTCTCCATCTGGGTACATATTAAGCTATTGTTCCGGTGGTCGCGGGAGGTACTCAGGTGGCCATCTTTACTCTTTGTGCACCAGTCCACGTGTCTAACATACCATTAAACACTTAGCTGAAACAAAACCAACGTTAAAACCAACATTGCTAGGAACTTAACTCAGCCTCTTGTATTGGACTGTGGTTAATGTGAAAATGTGTTCATAATCTTTTGTGTTTAGTTTGTATACTAATGTTTTATGTGAGTTTGTACTTTGTTTCTGAATGTTAGTTGTTTAATGCAAAAGGAGGATAGCAGATGTTAGCAAGAGTATAAGTTGTGCAGGTTGGTTATTTTAGTACATGTTGGTCTATGTTTTGGGTCCACATCTTATAAGCTGCTTGTTATTCCTTTTTTTAAATGGCACATTTTGTATTAATTTGGAATGTATTGTGTGATTGCATGTTGTTTTGTTGTTGGTGTTCATTGTAAAGATAATCCTATGTGCTAATATGACTTTTTCACTTGTAATTTGCAATGTTGAGTTAAGATTACAACAATGTCGGTGTTTATTGGTGGTTTTATGTTAGTGTTTACGTATACAACAAACCTTAAGACAGATATTCCCAAAGTTGATAGATTTTAACTTTTCATAGCTATACCTTTTAAAAATATTTTCCCCACTGATATCTGTGTGTTTAATAGCTTATTGTATAATTCATATGTAAGTTATGTTGACACATTTTTGTTCGGTGTGACGGATCGCATTATGCATTTCAAAGAATAATTGCATATGACTGATTTTGTGTGTGTGTGTGTGTGTTGCAAGATGCAGATGTGTCCTGTGTTTTGTGGAATACTTTTTGTTTTGAAGAATGTGTTTTATTGCATTTTGAATTCACATATTTGATTGAGAGACCGGGCAGAAAATACTACATCTAGACACAAGTCAAAATCAAAGAACATGCAATCTGGAAGAGGTGTAAGAATTAAAATAATGAAAAAGTCTTCAAGGCTTTTTGAAAAAGGATAATATGGTGAATATTTCAAATTGTCATTGAAATTCCTTCCCCGTATTTAGGACTCACAATCAGATTATACGATTGCCTCAGGAATTACATCTAGATTTGGGGCTAGGCAAAAGAAGAGCCTGGCAAGAAGAAATAGATTACATGGGGTTACAAAGGACAATCCTATTTGAAAGGTACTTTGGGAAAGGCCCATGCAGGCATTTACATTCTAATCCTAAAATCTTAAAGCAGATTCTACAACTCACAGGGTGCCAATGCAGTGATCATTTTAAGGCAGAGATTGTCTTACTTTAACTCAGACCAAAAACAATAGCATCATTTTCTTTACAGGCAGTAATCAATGCAGTTGATATTTAAAGATGGAGAATGTGCACAGCCATGTTTAGAGTGGACCAAAGCTCCAACAATGGTCGCTTAAACCTCACATGAAAGGAAGGGTAAGTTATGGCTTGACCACCAGAGTTTTAAAAACATGCTTTAACTAGCTATACATTTGAGTGGTAGGCGCCAGTTCTGCTAGCCACAGCATAACAACATTCTTGACTTTGATGATAGGGGTGTTTAATCAGGTGTTTAGGCCCAAGTGGAATCGCTCTGGTCTTTGATGGTTTCAGCTGCTCTGAACTATAGAGCACCCAATCATGGATGTCATCCATATCAGCTGCTAGATTAGATAAGTATGGTTGTCATTGGTATAAGTATGATAACTTTATCCAGTGTGTGGGGTACAAGGTTTGTACAGGAGGTTGCACATCCTCTAGAATAAAACGAATTAGATGCATAATTGGAGCAACTGCTTCATTCTCAGATTTCATGCCCCATTCAATAAACCAAAGACCCAGTAATGCCCCATTTGCACAAGTATGAGCGTCTAGCATTTGAGGATGTGGGATCCCGAGAACGCTGTCCTCCATTTCTTCATACATACCTTCTGGGAGCCCATTACCCAACTTAACATTGAAATCTCCCCCTACCACACCCCCAGCACAAACACTTTATAAACATCCACATGCCCAAAGACCTAAGTCTCCACAGATCTTCTCAAATATTTTTTGTTGCCTCTGATTTCACCTATCAACACCCCCTGAATAACTAAATTCGGTATGCTACAATGGTTCTGCCCTTAATCACTTTGTACATCATTTTGGTGAAAATGCAGTTTTCATATCTTCATATTATACAATGTAATTTTAAGGTAATGTATAGGTATGGTTCCAATGGGGGACAGAAGTCCATGTATGGGAAAGATGTCAGAGAGGTTCAGAATGAGTGTGTGCATTTTTGCCAGTACGATGGTAGGTAGAGGTGGCCAAGTCCCTGCTAGGCACCAATGTGAAGCTGGCATGTGGATGGATGCTGTGGGGCCGTTTGGGGAGCGTGAGAGCAGGAGAAACAGATATATGTGCAGCTAGACCACATTTTTATCGTGGGAGATAGCTGAATTCGTAAGGAAGGGGTGATGTGCAATGTGTCTTACGGTAGTGGATGGGTGCTAAGAAGTAGTCTGCATAGCATGGAGAGTAGGAGAATCAGTTATGTGTTCAGCTAGACCACATTTTTAACATGGGGTATGGCTGCACTCTTAAGGTTGGGGTGTTTTGCAATGTATCTTAGTGCAGTGGGTGGGTGCTGAGAGGTTGTCTGTAGAGTGTGTGAGAGCAGGAGAAATATTATGTGTGCAGCTGTTCTTGTATAGTTCATCCCAGGAAGTGAATTGCTGCTTGGTGTTGCAGTAATTACAAGAGGGAGAGCAGCACAGTTCATATCGTGGAAATGGAGGGATAGAGTGGCAGTAGGAATGTGCGTGCACAGGTGGACAAATGAACAGCTGGGATCTTTAGTTTTTTTTTTAATTAGAGCAGAGTTAGCACTTGCCAGTTGAAACAGCTGATGTGCTGACCTGATGGACAGGCCATCAGTTCAGGTCCTTTCAGAACTCATGCTATAAAAACTCAAATTAATGAATGGATAAATGTACAGACTTCAGGTAACCTGCTCCCGAGCTGCAGCCCGGAACGGTGTAGTCCCACGAAATTCTCATTCCTTGTCCTCATCAGTATGGCCCCGGAATAATATTTTAAGACAGATTGGACCTATTATGCCTCCTCGAGTTGATAACTTGAAATTGTCTGTGAGGAAAGGGTTACAGAAGAGGTTAAATTCGGAAGGCGGGTAAAATGGACAAATGGAACGATCGGAGCTCTGATGTTTGTTGGACTCGGGATGGGCAGTTAGGAGACTACCACAGCGCAACACTGCAGACTGAAAAGCCTAGAAGGACTCCCAAACTGTACAGAGTGGCCCAGTTATTTTATATTGCTATTAATAGACTGTTTCTAAGCGCCCCCGGCTAGAAGCTAGGAAAGCAAACTTTCTGTGGTATATCAACTCAATTTCAAACCAGTCTCGTATATTGCTTAATTTAGGGAGTTTAACTCAGAACTAGGGAATGTTTTTTGTAAGAACAAATACTTCTTGATATATCATAATTTTGTAGTATCACTGATCCTAAGAAAAAGCTCAAGGAAATGTCACAATTAAAGGTAGTGGCGCTTTAAATCTGTCTTTGTTGAGCATCATAATGCCTTTAATAATCACAGTCATGTTCTGCCCCACTTTGTGATCATCCATATGAAGTTATGTGATTGTTTTGTGGTGGATGAAGCTTATACTATATAAAATTAATTATCCAACAAATACCATATAGCAAAACAGAAGATATTCATCATCCAGTATACTATATACTCACACAACCAACCTCCCCAAACCTGTACCTCACACAGCCCCTTAGTGGGGTACATAAGAAAATCATGTTTATATTAACTGGGCTTTATACTGCACACCACTCTGAATTGCATGGCCTCCAGGTATTCTGGCAGATATGAAAGAGAGGGGGTGGGCTATGTTAGTTTAAATGGATGAAAAATGCAGGATAGACTGCTAGGACACCTAATCAATCCTCTGTGCAGTTGTCTGTCTGTTCTCTCCTCCTTTCTTCCATGGTACTCTTCTTGGTTCCTAGTGATAGCCTCGACATCCAAAGCATCAAATGCAAAAGCCTTGAAAGAAAATGCATCAAAAAATGAATTTTCCAACCCCTTTTTACCCCGGGGGGAGGGTGGGGTCCATCCAGCCCCTGTTTTTTTACCCCTTAAAACCCATTTTAAAATTTTTCGAGGCTTTTGCATTCGATGCTTTTGCATTCGATGCTTTGTATTCGAGGGAATCACTGGATACCGCTCTTCTCTCCTCTATCTACTCTAACTGATACTCTGTCACCTATCCTACTCCTCTCTCGAATCCTGGAAGTAAAACATTTAAAAAAGTTTCCTGGTCTCTAATCCAGGCCTGCCCATTGCTGACACCTATGTCAATGCTTCTTCCAGGCAGACTATCAAAGACATCCTCTTTTTTTCGTCCCCTCTCCTGACCTATGGACTCCCCATTTGGTCTCTATCCTCTCCCCTTTCTCCTCTTCACCCATTAATGGTGGAACCAGATGGGAAGTTCTCTTGGCACACTTCAATCCTCTCAGTGTATCATTAATGTCTATCACAATAGCACTGTCATGGCCGAGGGCTCTCATCCCAAACTCCTCCTGCTTGATCGGCATCTGCCATCTCTCATTAGCTTTCTCCCGTCTACTGCTATCCCTTCTGTCTCTCTCCCTCTGATCCCTTTGCCACCACTGACAGGCGTACCACACCCTCTACCCCTCCTCAGAACACCTTCAAAGGTGGCAACCAGCTTCACTTAGCTATGCTCGCTCTGCTGTTAAACACTCATCTGATATGTGTCCTGAGACTTTGACCTTGACGTCCTCGCCCTTACCAAAACGTGATTCAATGCCAGCTCTGTCACTGCTCTTGACACCCTTCTTCCCGGGGACTACAAAATCCTCTCCAAGTCTACGCCCAACCGGTCAGGAGGCAGAGTGGCCCTGATCTTCCCTAAATGGGTCCCTGCTACCAGCATACGCAAACCATCCTACTCTTCTTTGGAATGCTTTTTTTGCAGTCTTGGTGTCTCTCCCTCTCACTTACTCTCACCACCATCTACGCCCCCCTGGCCCGCTCTCCCGCTTTCTCTCTGAATGGGCGGACCTCACCTCCTCTCTCCTGAATTCTACCTCCAAGCTTAACCTCCACAGAGACTCTAACATATATCTTGACTCCCCCAAAGTGGCTACTGTACTCTTCCACAACCTCTGTGACTCTTTCTCTCTCTCACCATTCTTCCCTTCGGTCCCACCCACTCTGCTGAACACACTTTGGATGTGCTCAGCTCTGCAAACATCCCTATCCCTAACCCCCTCACCACTCATCTCTCCTAGTCTTACAATGCCCTTCTCTCCTCTCACTTTGGGCCCTTGAGCTCCCTGGCTGAGCTGTTGCTTCCACTGCCAGTCTCCTTTGCTGTCATTCGACTGATGAAGCTAGCGTCAGTCACCGATTTTGCCGCCAATTTCTCACCCCAACCTATCCTGCTACTTACTCTTCTATAGACTCAGCTCTCGCTAACCTACACCTCTCTATCTTCTTCAACACCCTTGACACATTTGCCCCTGTCATGAGTATTTGCTTAAGGTTTGCCTCCAAATGTAACAGCTGGTTTGATTCTGACTTAGACTCATTGAAACAAAAGTGCAGAGTCACTGAACAGAAGTGGCAGACTTCGGGCACATCCTCTGACAAATTGGCCTGTCGCCTGCTTCAAAGACAGCACTCTTTCTTCATCCATTCCAAGAAGAGGGCCCATATCCAAGCCTGCATTTCTGTAGCCACCAACAACACGGCAGAACTGTTCAAAATCTGCAAGGAACTAGCCAATCATTTTGCAGTCTCTACCTCTCCACTCCCATCTCAGGCCCTCTGCACCTCACTGGCCTCCCACTTCACTACTAAAACACAGAACATTCTGTCCTTGCTCTCCTCTAACCCTGCCCTGACTTCCCCCTCCTACACCTGAGCTTCTGTTGGCTCCCTCTCTCTCCTCCCCACACTCTCCTCCTTCATGCCTATCACACCGCATGAACTTTCTAAAGTTGTCTGCTCTATGAAAGTCTCCTCCATGTGCTCCCCCGTCTCTTCCAGAACCATCAGTAACAATATTTCATCTCTCGCTCCCTCCTTAAATGCTTTCTTTAGCCACTCCTTCGCCAATGGCGATATCCCCCTTCCCCTCAATCACTCCCTGGTGCACCGTCTCCTAAAAAAGTCCTCTGCTGATTCTTCCTGCCTGCTTAACTATCGCCCTATCTCCACTACCCACCTCTTGGGCAAACTCTTGGAAAAGTTGGTCATCCCTCAACTGATCCACTACACTGAACTGGTTGGTTGTCTCCATGACCATCAGACTGGCTTCAGGGCATCTAAAGGCACGCAAACTGCTCTCCTGAACACCCGTGAAGATTTGCTCTACAACCTCTACAACAGTAGGTTTTATATGCAATCTAAATGTTAATAATACCCCCTATAATTGGAGTTGGGAAGCTTTCTCATATAGCGGGGAAGATCGCCCCAGGCTTTGTCTAAAATTGATGGGCTAGAATTAGCTTTTAGGTTTCGCATCAGGGTGATAGTGTCAGCCCAGTCCTTTTTGAATAGACATTTCTTGTTTGGTGAATTTTTCTGGCATTTTTCTGGCAACCATTGTTGCAAAAGAGAGAGAGGGGAATGGGGTTATGAACTCAGTATATCTGGTTGGCATAGCAACTGGCAATGCCACGGCATGAAACTCACTAAAATGTATTTTTCCAAACTCCTCTGCCGTACTAACCAATGTGGAGCTCCCTAACACGATTTGCTTTAATCAGTAGCTTTGTAAGAATCAAGTCAGCCAGGCTTTCCATTTCCCAGCTGTAGAGTGATTTGCCTTATTGAGCTATTTTGGGCTTTTTCTGGGCTACTTCTGGCAACAATCTTTTCCGTGGGAGTAGTACCTTGGGCTGACAAGCTCTGCAGCAGCACCGACTAGAACAGCTCAAGGGATTACCTCTAGACAGCAGTCACCAACCCCAGAGAGATTATTAAACTGTGCATGCGTGGTCATTCTCGGGTAACAGGATATGCACAGGTAACAGAATTTCTTGTAACACTGTGAAGAACACTCCCCACTCTCCTGTGGAGTCTCTGTTATTGCTGCTCTGTTCTAATGTTAGTGCCAGGCTCTGTGTATGCCTGATGGCATATGTCTGCACCAGCAGCATCTAGAGAAAACATGATTGCAGGACCCTGTGCCAGTGCTTTGCATGCCCATTTGCATCACTGAGGACATGGTTGGTTCTGGTAATATTTCACACCAAAAACTGTAGTTCTGGTGCAGGTTCAATACCACGCATGACCCTAGTGTATAGATATTGGTTTCTTTTGGGAACGGAATTTACTAATCTACCTAGATGCTCAGCTAGTGACCATGCCTACCTATCAGTATATATGTCCTTGAAGTTAAAACTAGCAGCTTCCAGTAATGGGACTATAAATCTTGAGGTTAATAAGAACAGAAATATAATTTGTTGGTCTCATTGAATGACCTCTATCTTGAGCACAAAGATAGGGGAGTTGTGGGACAAGGTTGGCTCGAGTTGGCAATATTTTTTCCAAGGGCTTTTTTGAGTGATTTCCTGAGGACAATGGCCTGGGTAGTAGTGGAGCAATGCAAGAAAACACATAAGGGTTTCTTTGGTAGGAAGCACTTTCATCAGGTTTTGTAGGAACAAAATTGAAGGTTGAGGAGAGAAATTTGAAAGCTCTGAACAAAGGATCGAAATAAAGTAGAAAGAAGGAGGATTATAAAAAAAAAAGCTGAACCAACAATTTATTGTTAAGTCCTACCACTGCAGACTGGATGATACAGCTGTCCAAAACATGTTGGCATATGCAATTAAATTTCATGCTACCATGTTTTGGAAGGCTCCTTAAAAGGGTGGATGGCACACGTATGGTGACCAAGGAAGCTATGGACAATGTCACATCCAAGGGTGAATGGAATGATTATGTAACTCGGTCATTTCATACAACAAATTTGACTAGGCCTAATTTTGTAAAACAAAATTTAAAGATGCATGAGGGAAACTTTGACACATATGACACTGAACTATTGATAAAGAAATCTAAGAGGTCTAGGTAGGCATGGCCTGATGGAATCCCAAATATGATATTGAAATCTGATGTCAAATTATGGGCTGAGGTATTATGCCAGGTGCTTAAGGCAATAATAATAGGGGGAGTGATCTGGGTCATGGCAGAGGGCATATGTTGTCCCAGTATTTCAAAAGGGGGATGTAAGATTCCCTGCAAATTATCGGGCCCTAACCATTATGGACTCTTCCTCCAGGTTGTTTGCTGGGTTGCTCTTGGAGGGCATTAAAATCTGGCCCATAAGGACAAATATGTTATTGAAATGTGAAACAGGTTTTAGGGAAAACTGTGCCACTGCCCCCAACGACTTGATAGTTCAGTTGTTGAGGAGACGAGCGCTAAGTCGGGGGACACTGGCGTTATATATGGCGAGCGTGGATCTAGCGAGCGCTTTCGATACCATTGATCAAAATCATCTTTGGAATAAGCTCTATGAGTGGGGGCTCCCTGAAGGTCTGCTGAGAGTGTTGGTAGAATTACGTACAAATACTTGTGTACATAATTGGTTGGACAGCTATGGGAATCTGGGGTTCCCAGTCATGACTAATAGGGACCTTAGACAGGGCTGCATTTTAGCACCCTGCATTTTTATCTTTACCTGTCTGACATAGTTAAACACATGTAGGGATGCTCTTTGTACCCCCCTAAATTAGGCAACTTGAAGGTGGTGACTTACCTTTTAGGGTATAATATACTCATCTTCGACAGTACCCCAATCAGTCTTCAACATGCTTTGGTTTCCCTTCAAAATTATGGTTATCAATGCCAAAAAGACAGCTATAACAATAGTTTTTGACAGGAAAAGTAGGAATTTAAGGACTTGGTATATTGACAGTAAGAAGTTGGTTGTATTAAGTGAAATTAAATATTTGGGCTTTATAATCTCGATCAGGGAGCAAAGGTGTATGTTGATTACAAAATTTAACACAAATTAACACAGCTGTTTGCCCAGTGTAAATAGATTCTTCTGAAATATAGTAAATATACCCCTAAACCTGTAATACGTTCCACATGGGGAAGGTGTTACCATCAATATTGTATGTAATGGAACTATACACCGTAGACTGGAAAAAGCTAGAGGGTATGGAAGGAAGGTTTTGGAAAAAACATTTATGTCCGCCATCATCCACCCAGTATGTGTTGATTCATCACAAATTGGGATTAGTGTCATGGGAAATTGTGTTTAAAATAGATAAACTTAGACTACATGCAAACATTCTAACACCACCAAGGTGCTCCTTGTTTGGAGATTGAAACGCAATTTTTGCTCAATCCTCATGTAAACCGCTTTAAGAATGTATTATGGAGTGTGAGAATATTCTTGAGGATTCTGGGCTGAACCAACATGGCTTGATTGAGAATCTCAGGAAAATATTTAGGAAAATAAAACTAGACCAGTGGTGTAGTGATTACAAATCAAATCACTAAGCAGATATAAATTACACCTAGAATTGTCCAAGCAATATAGAAGTTACCTTCTATAGACTGCTGAGTCAGAAGGAACCAATCAGCCAGTCAAGGTGGCAGAGGGGGCATTCGCAGGTGATGGTGAGAGGGAAGGAGGAAGAGAAAAAGAAAGTCTTGAGAAGCTTCTGGAGCTTAAGGAGATCCGGCTCAAGCCTGAGAAGGGCAGGGATGCCATTTCAGAGGGAGGTTCCAGCCAAAGAGAGGGATCTAATCCCACTCTATGCTTGGAAAAGCATATGATCTGCAGAGTGTTGGAGCTAGAAGACCAGAGGTTTTTGGCAGGGAGGTATTAGGTAGAGCAAGTTTGATGTAACAGAAAGCCTTGTGGATGATGCAGAAGGAGCCAATGGAGAGAATGTATGGCCGGAGAGTTGCAGTCCCTGGGCCTGGAGTCAATGATAAATCTTGCAGTCCTATTCTGGATTAGGGGGCGACGGGAGGATAAAGGTAAATTGAAGAAGAGGCTGTTGCAGTAGTCCATCAGGACCACAGTGGAGACATTGAGTTTCTGGGGGAAGGTGAGGAAAGGGAGAATGCCTCTAAGGAGGTGCAGCTGAAAGTCGACCTTCACTTACCTTAGACATGGACCTGGTCGGTTTATAGACAAAAAGTCGAAAACATAATGTCGAATAGCAAAAATGTCGAAAAAAAATGTCGAATGTAAAAAAGTCGAAAAACATACATATAATAGGAAAAGTCATAATTTCGAAAAAAAAATGTCGAAAAAAAAATCGAAAACCCAAAACACTTTTTTTTTTTTTTTTACCCAGATAGTAACATTTATTATGGGGGGGGTCCCCCCACAACCCCCCCATCCCAAACCCCTACCCCAACCCCCCCCCCACCCCCCATAGATATACCTTTAATTATTTTAAAATAATCTTTAATATAATATTAAATAATTAATTAATTATTTAAAAAACCATCCCAAACCCCTATCCCCAATCCCCCCCATCCTCCCCATCACCCCCACACCCCATGGAAATACCTTTAATTATTTTAAAAAAAAAGTTTTTTTCGACATTTTTGTTTTTCGACTAAATATTTTCGACATTTTTACATTCGAATATATTGTATTCGAAATTATGACTGGATACCGACCTGGTCACATCATGGATGTATTCCTATGCCATGTCAAAAATTGATGTAACCTATACATTCAGGGCCCAATAGGCACAGATCATCTAGGTAAGGTCAGTAATTGGGCTAAGATAAATGGGGCAATTCTGCTGAGTTAGTGACGTGAAACAATGTATTGGGCACAAATACAAAGGTGGAGCATGGGCTGTACACTCCTGCCTTTCTGCATGCACACTAATATAGTACTCAAGCGTTGGAGAGGTGAGCTGATCCGCTAGGGACAGCTGCTTATCTTTTTTTATTCTGTTTATTTTACTTGATTTTAGGAATCTTTTACTTGAATTTACTGATAACTGTGTATGTCTGAAAGTGTGTGAAAGAAGAAAAAGTGCTTTCCCATTCTTACTGCAACGCTGCTGCAGCCTTAATATTTTCGGCAAGCAGGGCTGTGCACACGGGCTGAGGACAAACTTATAGTCCTCTTTCTTTGCCCTTTGTTTCCGCCCCCGCCTCGCTCTCGGCCCGATCCAAGTTGAAAACATATAAACAGAAAGCAACCTCAAAATAATGTTAACATTGGTTGAAATCAAGCATTTCCTGAATAGTGACAAAGTCTCTAATTATACATTGCATGAAGGGATATCAGTCCCAGTTCATATCTGATCCAAACTTGCAGGACACAGATTGGAACTTGCAAAATTTGCCTCCAGAATTTAGCTTCCCATTGGTCAAATTGAAACCCAGGTTTGATCGGAAAGGTCTCCAGGCCATACAGTATTGCCAGGACCGCTTTCTGGTTCCAATAAAACCATGCTGGTTTGATGGTGAATTTCCCATACCTAAACATGATTATTTTTGATTGACATGTTGCCATCTCTATTTTTCTTTCTACACAATGAATCTGACTTTTCACATTTATTGAACCCTCGAAACAAATGCCCAGGTAAGTATACTGGCTTACATTTTGAAGCTGCGTCTGGTTAACAGTCCATACAAGGCCTTTCGATCCACCCCTTATTGGCGCATATTGGACAACCTGCGTTTTCTCAGTATTCAACATTAGTTCATTTTGAATGCTGTTAGTAATTTTTGCAGACCTAGTTGGGTTTTAGAAATTAAAACAAGGTAATCTGCATATAAAAAGCTTTTATGGGTTCACTCATCAGTTTCATGGAGTCAGTTGGAACCTTTGCAAATACATTTCTAACATCATGTATAAAGTAATTAAACACGGATGATGCCAATAAACACCCCTGTTTTAGGCCACGTGCTATGTGGATGGGAGCAGAAAGGGTGCCATCAAGCGAGAGCCGGACCTGCATGGTCGTCTCTGAATGTAATGTATAAATGATTTCATACAATGTGGACGGACAGTGATCTCGTCTAAACTTCTCTAGCAGCAAAACGCATGAAATGGAATCAAACACGGAGTGCAAGTCCACGAAGGCAAAGTACACAGCCTGTCTCGTGGTCTGGCACTGAGCCTTGATTGCATTCAGGCATAATAAGCTGATATGGGTACCCATATCTGGCACGAAGCCTGTCTAGTTCGGGTCAAGCAGACCGTGTCCAAGGGTCCATGCGTTGAAGTCCCTGAGTACAAATTTCATGAATATCTTACCCGGGGCATCCAACAATGCAATGGGCCGATAGTTTTGTGGTGACATGCGATCCCCCTTCTTAAAAATGGGTACAATCACTGATGTTTCCAGGACATTGGCACTATTTGCGTTTTAACAACAAGTTGAAAGATCTGGTTTAAGATCAATGTCCATTCTTGTATGTTAGCTTTGAGCATGCAGTTGGTAAGTCCATCTGGACCTGCCGCCCTAGAGGAACTTGCATGGCGTATGAAATCTTTGATGTCCACTAGAGAGAAATTCAAAGACAAGCCCACATTTGCAGATTGGGGACGGTGATGTTTGTCCAAGACTGGATCGGCCTAAAGATTAGTATAATACTCAATCCACTTGTCTTCATTGACTACACTTAGTTGGGCATCAGCTTGTCTAAGAGCAGAATGGGTATTGAGTAAATGCCACATCTCAGCCGAATTTTTGTTCGCCAAGGCTCGTCCCATGTGTTCACTTTCGTGCTGAAACATGGTATGCTTGTAAGATTTGAGCCAGTTTTTATATTGGCATTAAGCATTATTCAAATCCTGCCGACAGGTTTTTGATCCTTCAGCGAGCGGACATCTTGTTTTTTTCGTATATCCTGCACATTGAAGTTGGATTTCGGAATCAAATGCATGTTTATATTTTAGCCGGCCATTCGACAGTATGATGACTATGTTAGTATAGGATTTCAGTAACTCTGTATAATGGACCGGAGAATTTGATCTTGAGTTTCTCTCCACACAGTGTCTATATGTTAACACTTTGGCATCAGCCCATCTTAGTCTGTTCTTAGCAACATTAGTTGCCAAGGACTGATTAATAGTGTGTTCTCTCAGTTGTTGATGGTTTCCTGTAATGGCCATGGAGAGTAACTTATGGTCGCTATTGGGTAAAGAGAGGATCTCTAAACTCTGCACCTGTGTAAATAGCGTCTGATCTACATATATGTAGTCAATTATGCTACTGCTGGTGTTGCGAGACCACATTTCTTGGGCAAGGATGTCACTATGAACTGCCCCATTTACCATGATGAACTGTCTTTCTGCCATGAAAGCAGTCCAGGTATGCGCCTCTTTTGTGTGATGCTTGGCATTCCAACAATCTAAATTTATATCACCTAAAATGATGGTGTATGTGATGTCTCTTGCAATGTAAATTAGATGTAGAATCTGACTCAGATTTGCATAAAATGCCTCATCTGTTAATGCTGCCGGATTTCGATAGAGATTTACTAACGCTAGTCTTTGGTTGCCACAAGTGATTTTAACCAGCAAGATATGGACACTTTCAACTTCCCACTTTTCAATGGACAGACCCATTTCTAAAATGTACTGCTACCAATAATCCTGCTGCAGGCCTCCCTCCCGTTATAATGCAGGTGCCAGGATGATATCATACCCATCCCAGGCAGGAGGAGTAATTAGCCAAGTTTCCTGCAGTGCAATTATTTGATAAACATTTGGTAGATTTTGGATCGAAGTTTGAAGGTGTGAGTGCCCTGTGGAATTCCAGCTCGCAATTAACAAAGCCTTAGGGGGTTCTAACAATAATGGTTACCAATTCAGCGCACAATGCGGGCCAACGGCCCTTGACTCAGATGTATGTTTACTTTGCTAAATGTTTGTTTCATGGAAAAATGTTTGAGACTTGACAGTTTCTCTTGCAGGATCTTCAGCTAACAGAAAGCCCATGTCAAACAGACTCATTTTGGCCTGCCATATGATGTTTGCCACCACTCCTGAAGGTATCCACGTTCAGATTGCAGATTGGGTGGTTTCGGCCAATAATTCAATTTGTTCAATATCTTCAGATCTGATTTGCTGCAAGACATGCACGTCTCTTAAAAATATTGAGTACGCTCCTTCGGTTTAAAACATACGAGGGAAAATTACCCTCTCTACATTTGAAAAGGAAGGAGTGAGCATTTCTGAACCTTAACTGGGCTGACTTAGCAGGAGTATTCATAAATTGTACAGGGCGAGAACTGGTGCCACAAGATATTGGTGTCCTAGGGGTAAGCCTAGGGTTCTGTACATTTGATCTTACAGCATCAGGTGGTAAAGACATATGGCTGTTACCATCCAGGGAATTAGGACCCTGGTTTTCAGAATCGGGGTGGGAAAATTGGGACGGGCGTACTTTGTGCAACAAGGCACGTTTGGATAAATATACCTCAATCATCTGCTTTATTGATTCTGCCGTCTCCGTAGACTGCCCTTCTTAATCTGCCCTGGGCAACTCGCGAGACGGCTGAAAGGAAACTGTTCTCTTAATGGGGCACGGAACATTTGATTTCACCTTCAAGACCTCGGCCTGTTTAATTGATTCCACAAGATGGTTCAATGGTGAGTAAGCCTGCGGAACCAAGGCTATGTCTGGCAAGTTTCCACCCTCACATCGGACCTCATGAACTGGGGGTGCAAGGGGTTGCAATACCTCAGGCAGCGTGGCAGCACACCGCAGTGCAACCACTACTTACGCTTGGTCGGAGGGGGCACCGAGCCACCAAATGCTTTGAAGAAGACATTTAGCATGTTTTTGACGCCTCTGCAACCAGGCATGTTTTTAGATTTTTTGTTAATGGCCCGTGGACCCTTTAGCTGGCTGCGTGCCACTTTTCTCTTGTGAAGTAGGTGGCCAGCTAGGCGGCAAGATGCAGGGTACATCGGTGCTAAAAGACCATCCTCTTTACTTCTATTGGGATCTGTCGAGAGGTCAATGTATGAAGTGTCCCTTTCAACATTAATGGTCTCTACTAGTGGGACCACATCTGCAGGATAAATAACATCCACAAAAACGGGCAGCGCAGACGCTAGCAGCGCACGAGGTGATGGAATTGATTGAGAGCATGATGTGGAGACTTGTATGACACTGTCAGTTCTAGACACTGCTGGGGAGGGCAATGGTCCTCTAACTCCCGGATATCTCAACATGAGTTAAGAAATTAAACTATGATTCACTTTGGTACTCACAGCAATGTCTTTTAGAAGTGTAGCTTGTTTTTCCAATCTTTGGTCCAAACTTCGAACAATTTTCCAAGCTTAGCACAGATGCATTAATAGCTGTTAAGGCTAGCTCCGTAACCTGATGGGAAGTTGGAGCTTGGTCCCCTGGGTTGGAAGTCCCTGACCTATCCTCTTTTGTGGGCGCCCGTGGTGTGGGGTACACAAAGAATGGTAGCACGGAACAAGATAGCGAGAAAGTGGAAGCCAACCTGTCAACAGACACCCTAAGTGAGTTAATTTCATCCATTATTGAAATTGGGGACTCGCATTGGCTGGCATAAATATAAATGCTGGTGCTGTCTCCACTATCAGTTGGAAAAAGAATTGGGGACAGCATGAGTAATACAGAATTCTTTCGTAAGGCTTCATTGCCTTGCAGTGAATTTAGAATAGTTTGATCAGAAAGGCAACGATGTTTGTTAGACACAAGTCGCGCAGAGCCTAATTCAGAATTAATTACATTGACAGACAGGCGAGCTGTCGCCAGCTCCGTGCCCTTCAAACCAGGCACGAGAGATAAGCTGCTGACATGAGACTGTGGTGGAATGCAGGTCCTAAAAGGAGATAAGTTAATAACCGTGTGAGAGGAATGCACTATATTGTGCTGGGTTGTCAAAGGTAAAGGAGCCACTTTAGATAAACCATTTGTCATGTTAGATTTCAGAGTATACATTTCGAAAACCATGGACCAAACACGCCAGACAGAGGGCTTAATCAATCAAACCTTAACTGAAACACAGCTTGCGAAGCGTAAAACTCGAGCATTCGAGCGCCTTGATGCACCGCTGCATCGCCGCGGCAAAGCGGTACTTACGAGTATATGCTGGTGTGCGCGTGTGCTGCGCGCGTGCGCAAGGAATATCTAGTCAGAGGGCTGGGAGCCAATCCCCAGTAATCCAAGGCGGGCCCACTGGTGGTGTCACTCAAAAAAAGACGAGCAGGCTCAGGAGCTGGAGCGAGCTTCAAAAACAGAGCCGGTCTCGGCAAAGCGGTACTTACGAGTACTTTCAACCATTTAATGCAAATCACTAAAACGCATCTATGGCATCACCAAAATGAGTAAGGTATACTTTTATTTAACAAACACTCCTTTGCCCTACCTCCAACCCATCCCCAAGACATGTGCTTTCCCCCCTCTGACAACCCCAAGTCCTGTGTCCTCTCACCTTCTCCCTCTCCAAATCAAAGTCCAAAGACAGTCAGGTTATTTCTAGAAGCACTTCCCCTGCCCGAATGGCGACTTTGGTGCACACATGGCAGTGTGTTGAGATTTTTGTCTGCGACTGCTGGCAAGGGATCACTCCATTCCGATAGCCATTCCAGAACTGATGGAATTCAGTCCATGAATGTGCTGTGGCAGGAGAGCACACCGATTCATTTCTTGACCTGGAGATGTAGCCTGAGCCTGCTCTCACACCCTCAAGGCAACAACAGTAATTAAAGATGTACCAGCCATGTCGTGTCTTCACTGGCGACCAAGATCCCGTGCCATTCTGCAAGATGACTCCTTCACTACATCACATTTGCTTGTGTGTGCTGAAGGTGGAGATCTGTCAGGTCCTTCATTCTTTCTTGCTGCTGCCTGATCCTGGTGGACCTTTACAAATGGCTTTCAGTGTAGCACACAGCACATCATCTGGTGGGTGGTTGTGGGAGGGGATGTCATCTAGGAACCACATTCCATGTCTTGGGTCCCCCACATCAGCGGGGTCGTCATCATCAGTGGCAATGTCGCTGTCCAGATGGGGCTGCCACTATAAAGCCACAGCAACAGAAGAGCGCAGAGGAGTGGATACATTGTGTACATGAATTGGAACTGGGGAATTTGCAGCAAAGATGTCCACTGCACCCAGCAGAGTCGTGGCAAGGCTGGTGACCGGTGCAGGCTAGCATGCAGTGGTGGAGCCAGGCCCTTGAGCACTTGTGCCTCTTGCATAACTGCCAGTGGCTATGGCTAGGTAGTGGTGTTGGTGGCATGCCCTGATGCTGCTGTGGTAGTGGGAGAAATGTGGGATATAGAGGCATGTACAGGGGTCACTATGGCTCTGCTTCTACTAGCCCTTGCTTTTCACATGGTTGCTGACCTTTCGTCTGCAGTGGTGGAGGATATTATGCTTTTGACAGTGGTTTCTTGAGTGGGGTCAAGATCCCAGGCAGTGAACGTATGGCTGTCCTGCCACTGGCATCAATACCCTGGACGCTTTGGGAGTCTGTTGTGTGAGAAAGAAGACATATTCAGTAGCTATGTTGACAATCTGTTTATATGCATTAAAACCATGCAATCTGGAGGCTGTGCGGGATGGTATGTCTTTTTTTGTTTGCATGGACTGGCTATGGCACCTAGCAGGGAAAGACTAGACAAGATGGCTTAAGTGAGCATTGTGTCAGGCACTTGCCTTTGTTGGGTTTGAAGCAATTTTGTTGGGCGTGTGTTGTCATTCAAAAGAATAATAATAATTGTTTCTTATATAGAGCTACACACCCATAGGTCTCAGAGTGCTGAAATAACAGAAGACATTATCATCCCACACAGTGGTTCTCATTATCGACCTCGGAAGGTGTCCCTGTCGGGAATCAAACCTGCCACAGCAGGTTGGCACAGATATCATGGGGCGAGCGCTTAGCTTTCTGTGCTAGCTGATGGGCTATAGAGTGCTTACTGGATACAGGAAGCACACACTCTCCTATCAATGCATAAGTAATTCAACAAAAGGAGCCATTTCAGTTGAGTTTTACAGACTGCTTGGAATGTACTTTGTCATCATCGATGCTGATATTTGTATCACCATTTGAGGTCTGTTACTTACAGAAGAGGTCCTGATGTCTAACTGACATCTGCACGGCGGAACATATGCCCCGTTGAGGGTTTGCATGCTGGAAATTGCATTATGCTGAGTACACATGCGTGGAAGGGCATAGTCTAGGAGGTGTACCAATTGCATAGTGTACCATTTACATAGTGCCATTGAGATATTCAATAAACCACATTCCTCTTGATGTAAGCCTTTTCCTACAATGTACCCATGTTTTTTGGGGGCATTCTGCTTGAGTCGTACTGCCAAATAGCTCCTCATTATGAGTTTGGCAGTATTCCTGCAGTATTTCCCAGTAATACGACCGCACTTGGTTAGCATTACCTCCCCTCGCTGTGAGGGATTTTTCTACCGGTTTCACGAGTGGTAGCATGGCAATGTTTGTCACCTTTTTTGAAGTCCATAGAATTCCATTTGGGGGTTGGGCAGAATTACTCTGGGCTGTCATTTAGCCCTCAGTACATTTTTGATCTTAAAGTTGGGGCTCTGCCGCAAGCACCCTAGTGGAGGGTAGGGTTGGCAGTGCTGTAAAAATGGTGGAAATAACAGTACTGTCAAAGAAATAGCAGCAACGACTGTGCTACCATTTTTTCTTTACTGGCCCCCCCCTATTTATTTTCTGTGTGATCAGGAGCTGAAGACCTAGCACTCATTTGCTCCATTACTTTCTCCAAAATAACGGTCATTCTCATTTTTACTCGCCCTCCTCAAAATGTTGCTGTTCTGACCCCCCTAATGCAAGTCATGTGTACCTCCCCTCCCAGGGTGTGAGATGTAATTGATCCATGGTTCCTAATCCAGTGGCAGTGGTGGTGGCCAAGAAGACAATATACATGTCCCTTCAAATAATTCCAGTACCTCCTGTAGTCTTCGATGTAAGGGCGCACAGTGCCCACCTACACCACCTTGTCCCTTATTTCAATCCAGATGTTAATCGTTCTTTCCATGCTTGTCTTTGAAGGTCAGCACCTCCTCTGTTAGTACCTGCCCTTCCCCGTATCTAAATATGGGTTTGCATACCCACATCTCTGACACCTTTGCCTCTCTCATCACCAGGAATTTTTCCTGTAGGTTGGAGGACTGGATGGCTATGGAAGTGATCGATTTCAAATAGATTGGTGTGGTGATGGTGGCACCACTCCAGGTCTACTGGAGGCACACACGCAGGGCTGGGCAGGAACAAGCAAAGGATCACTGCCCACCAAAAAAGAATTAAACGATGTGATTTCAAAGGCAACTGTGAAATGGTTTGAAATGGCCACTTAGATTAACAAACTGTGTTTTTTCCATTTCATGCTACCCACTTTTCCTTTTGCCATGCCTCAAATACATTGGTTAGAAAGACCCCTTCTCTCTCTCTCTTCTGTGTAGTAAAGGTTTTGCCCCACTGTAAACCTCACTCTAACCCGCCCACTCTAATCACTGTCTCCACTCTAACCCATCATACTCGCTCTAATCCCATTTACTCATGCCACACTTTAGCCCCACCCAGCCAACCCAAATAATGTTCACACCAGCGCCACCCAACTTTATCCCCACGCATCCTTCGTTTTTTCTCCAACCCATACTTCCTCAACCCTCCCTAGCCTGCCTACCCTTCGTTGCCCATCTCTACCACCCACCCACCATTCCACCCCACTTTACTCCCAATATACCATTCCACACTCTCCCTTGCCCCTGTCTACCAACAACCGACTTTACTCACCCATCTCCATTCCCACCATACTCTAACAACACCACTCCAAGCTTTCCACCATGCCTTACTCCTCTCTACTCCCCCACACGTTATCATTCATTTTTATCATACCCATGTTAAACCTGACCCCACCTTACCCTACTCTAGACCCACCCACTCCCACACTTCACCCCACTCTACTTTAGCCCACTTCATCCCTCCCCACACTACTCCACCCACCCCTCTCTACTCCCCAACTTCACTACCTCACTCCTGCCACCCACCCTTGCATACCCACCCTAAAATCAACCCTGCCTATCCCCAACCTCTCTAGCTCACCTCTTCCCATCCCCACCTACACACCCACCCAAGCTCGCTTGCCTACCCCGCTCATTCTAGCACATCTATTACCACCATTTTCCCCCTGGCTACTGCCTCCTAACTAACCCCTTCTCCCTTCTCACTCAGCCCATCCCTAGTTTACCTTTGCGTACTTACCTTACAAGTTCCATCGTGTCTGCAAATTAGTGTTTGACGACATGTAACATTAGTAATACACACGGTAAAACGACGTCTGCATACAAAACCGTGAATACATGTTATTTGTCTCAAACACTAACTTGCACACATGTTTGGAATTACTGGGTAAGGAGAGACAACGTATTTACCTAATTCCTACCTATACATGTAAAGTCCAAACACCAATTGGCGTTGTCAATGCTTGTTTGAATGTAGTATTTTGTATCACAGCATTATGGCACTGTGAACCTGCTTCCAAGCTCTTTCGAGACACTGTATTTTTTATTGTGGCTTGTACAATACCACTCACTGGAACTTTGCCAGATTGGTAGCTGCATGTTGAGTTACATTGCCCTAAAATCCTTTTTTCTAGGCAGATTCGCAGACTGCTACCAAGAACGCAGTCCTAGATTCATCAAGCATTTGAACGCCTGACAGTCTCTGATTGGGCGTCATCAACACAGTTTTCAAGCGGCAACATGATCCCCAGCCTTCAGATAGATGCCCAGTCTCGTTGGAGACAGCGATCAAGTCTGCGGTTCAGAACTGACTCAGTGCTGGGCAGAGCAACACTTTCCTGTATGGATCCTTTGTCTGTACAGAAAGGCTAATAACTAGTAGGAGTCTGATCCCTATAAAGCGGGATGCATGATCAAGTTCAAACAGTAGGACATGTTAGTCCAAGGTATCAGGTGCTACTGATATGCCTTAAAGAATGTGTAATGCTGAACCACCCTAATCACTGCTCTTATCAAATCATCCCAAATAGTTAACAGAGTGGTCTCTGATCCATGCCTTTGCCTAAAACATGGCCTTTGTATACCCATGAGCTGATTGTCTTCCAGCATGTGTATGTCCCACACCCTTTGCCTGATTAATACATGACTGTCTACTGGTATGTGTCTCCCGCTTCACTTTCATTGTACCCCTGTCTCCATGCTTCACGTTTACCTAACACATTATCATCCTTTGCCGGAGAGTTTGTTTTATATTTCTCTCTGATAAGTCGTTTTTTGACTGTTTCCCAGTTTTAATTACAAGTATTCCTCTTGGTTCTAAGCTGAGCTCTTCATGAGAATGTACGTCTACCCCTGAAGATTCTGGGGTTGCTCATAGGAAGCTAGAGCACCCAGCATTATCTACCAATACATTAAAGTCCCTTTAGCTGAGTTGGGTTGTATCTGTAAGGCAAGTGTCATCAATCACAGCAAGGGGGTTTTAATTATTGTCACTGGCCTACTATTCAACACCAGTACTGCATCAAACTCCCGATCACGCCAGTCTACTAGACTGCCATTATCAGGTTTGTGCAGCTATTTGTTCAACAACCCAATCATCCTTTCAATTAACCCTGATGCTTCTGGGTGATCGGGCACATGATAAATCCACTCAATGCTCTTTTCCTGACAATATTCTTGAAACAACTATCCTTTAAAGTGTGAGCCGTTGTCAATCTGAATTTGTAAGGGTACGCCATGATACAACGTAATCTGATCTAACAATTTAATGTTGTTCAATTGTGTAGCTCCTTTACACGGCAATACCATCAGATATCTAGAATATGTATCCACAATTGTATATGCGTATTGATAGCCTTTGCTGATTGGCATAGCACCTATATAATCGATCTGCCAGATTTAATCCGGTAACTTGCCTCTTCGCAAAGTGCCCTGGACAATATGAGGGACGGGTCTATGCTGTTAGTGTTGACACACAGTACATTGCAAAATGATTATTTTCACTACCTCTAAAGGGATTTGAACCCTCGAGCTTGTGCCCACTTGAGAGTAGCATTTCCTCCAAGGTGTCCACATTTCTGGTGAGCGCACTTGGCCAGACCCTCCAAATTTTACTCCTGACTCTCTGCATCCACAAATAAAATCTTGGTGTGTTCATCTGCAACATAATTAAACCATATTTTCTAATGAGTCAATTGCATAGTATGCATCCACATGATACACTGTTCCCTCACTTTGTGATAGCATTTCTCCACTATCTTGCCATAGTTCCTTTCCCTGCAACTCTTTTGAATGAAGTTTTCATCCATTCTTTTGCCATGTTGGCAGCCACACAGCTAACCCATTGGCCACTGACCATGAATCTGTGTGCAAATGGCATTGACCAGGTATCTCTTGTTTCAAAGCTTGATAGACTACATAGAGTTCTGCAAACTGACTGCTCTTACCTTGCCCTGACGTTGTCAAGATCTGTTTTGTCTTGGGATTATATGACACAGCTTTTTAATACCACTCAATTCCCACATAGCGAGCAGAGCCATCAGTAAACCAAGCATGCTCTGTCTGCTCTACTGTAAGATCTCCACGAGGTACTCCCCATTTCACAGGAGACTCATGTACTTCAGTGACTTCCTGTGGTATGTAATCTCCAGGTGATTTGTTAGCCACTTGCCCATGTAATTTCGCAACGCCACCGTTTCCTGACTTGGCTCTGTCTTGAATGTACCATTTCCACTTGATTATACTGCCTTCTTGAGCATGCCCTATTCTGTGTGTCTTAGGAGAGCTCAATAGCCATTGCATAATCGGTATATCCGGCCAGATCAGTACATCATGACCCACTGTAATTTGCTCAGTACCAACAAGAGCCCAATAGCATGCCAACAATTGCTTTTCAAATGGAGTGTATCTGTTACCGGCCTCGGGCCACTTGCGACTCCAAAATCCCAAGGGGACACGTTTTCTGTCCTGTTTCTGCCACACACTTCAGTCAGTCAATATCATTTTCTTGTATCAACACATTTAACTCTACTTCTCCTTCCTTCAATGGCCACAAATCAAGCACCCACTGCACTGTGTCTCTTGCCAAATAGAATGCTCGTTGCTGCTCCTCCCGCACTGAAATTCATATTTCTTTTGTGTCATTTTATAGCTGGGGGCCAATATCTGTCCTAAGTGTGGTATATGCTGTCTCCAAAACCCAAACAGCCCTATGAACTGCTGAGCTTGTTTTTTGCTCACTGGAGTGGTGAACTCAAGTATTTTTATGGAGCTATTGGCACCATCTCTCAATGCCCATTATGCCACTGAATTCCTAAGAATACCACGGTCTCGGCTGGCCCTTGAAAGTTGTTTGGGTTTATCACCCACTCTTCCTTCTTCAGCCTGTCAATGATTACTTATAGCTCAGTTTGCACACTTTTCTCATCTTTCCCCTGAATCAAAATATCGTCAATATAGTGGGAGATTTGTATTTCAGTTTTGCATGGTATTTTGTCTAAGTGTTCTTCCACCAGCCGGTGACAAAAGGTTGGCAACCTTGTGAAGGTGTACTGATGCCCGTTCCAATAAAATGCAAACTGCTCTTGGCACTCCACATCAATTGGCACAAATTAAAATGCATTGGATAAGTCTACCACTGCATACCAGGTTCCCTCACACTTTTGTAAATTCTCAATCAAAGTGATGACGTCTGGGACTGCAGGCACTAAAGGAGGAGTGCATTTATTCAACTCTCTATATTTCACAGTAAGGGGCCAGGTGGGATTGTTCCAAGCAATAGTAACAGGACGTTACACTCCTGCTTCTGCATTTCCCTTAATGGTCTATGAAATGTCCTCATGCCCCCCGGGAATGCGCTATTGATTCATGGATACACATGTTGTGGCCAAATGCACGTGCACCGTGGGCATTTTTAATTTGCTTACAATAACTGCTGTACAAGTCAATGCATAGACTCTGAACTGATAGGTCTTACCTCCTAGTCCCAGAGTCAACCCTTCCAGAATGTCAAACCCAATTATATACTCAGGTATTGGAACAATCAAAACTGGGTATTTCTGCCTTGTCAAATTGCCTATTTTCATCTCCACTCCTGTCAGCAGTGCTGGGGTTTCCTTCCCGCCAGCGCAATAATGTTAGTGTCTACCTCTAAATCTTGATGGATTTTCATGAATCAAGGAGGCCTCTGTCCCCGTATCTATCAAAGCTCGAACCTCTTCAGTGTTTCCAGGCTTGCAAATGTTGTTAACCTTAACATGAGGTCCTATATCAACTTTTATATGAGCAGACGCTGCCCGGGCTCGGCCATAATCCTAGTCAAATTTCGAATGAGTGTATCCGGATTCAGACTTTAACATTTCATTCACCACTTTCCTCAAATCAGCATATGTTGGCTAGTACTGGGAAGGGATCCCCGAAGACCCTTCTTCCTGTTCCTCCTCAGGAGGAGCGGAAGGGGAGATGTCCCTTTGAGGCTCACCACCTGCCTCTTCACTTGTTTATAGCGCTCCTTCCCAGCAAGCCCCCTCTTTTTGTATAACTCATACATCTCTCTGGTTTCAATACCATAATATTCTCCTGTGGTTCACCATCTTTCAACAATGCCAAAAACATGTTCTACTCTCTTGCCTCCTGCCCTCTGTTCTTCTATGACTGCTTCCTTCTCTCTCGCACGGTTTGTCCCACTGAGCCAGGTCTGCCAGTTGTCGGATGTCATCCATTACCTCATCAGTGGGTTTGCTACTCATGCCTATGAGCAAAATCATGATGACACTTTTGTATGCGGGTGAGTCGGTTCTTATAATAATATTTTTAGTTGACACTGAAAGTGGCACTACTCCCATGTGTCATGGTCCATCTACGTGAATTGCCTCCTTCATGGCATGCTCTCTGATTTTCTGAATTGCCTCTTTAAAAGTATACCACTTCTTTTCCTCACTATGCCAGTCAGTGGTAAAAGGATACCTGTGGTTACACTCTTGGGACTCTAAGTGCAACAAAGACATCTGCAAAGCTTGACCATTGTCATCAATGTGCGGCCCTGCCCTCAGTACCTCTTGTATATTGGTGTCACTAGACAAAGACAGAAAGTGTGGGGGAATCAGCTGCATATACTAACAGATCAGCAAACCCCCATCAAACATGTACACCATCAATGCTAGTAAGGGCTCCCCTGACTTTTGGCTCAAATGAGTAATGATTTCCCCAACCTCATGTTGAGTATCATCTTCTAGCATAATCAAATCTACAACCCTTCCTCCCGGGTTATGTGGGTGAAGCCCCGCTCTACGTCTCATCATCGGTTTGGTAATTACTGTCTTTTTGGTAGGTCTGACTTATATTCTACATCCCACTCGGAGCTACTCTCCGAGCTGGTGGAGAAAAAAATGTCCGGTTTCGGAGTTCCAGTCCACACCTGCTATGGCTATTACAACTGCCTCATTCTGCTTGTTCACACTCCCTCATCTTTTCCTAAATTTATATCAGGCCACCCTTACAGCGGGTGCTCAGCTACTGTCTGGTATCTATCAGCCTTGTCCTTAAAAAGCTTAATTCGCAGCTGCTGCATTAGCACAATCTGTCTCTCAACTGCTAACTCTTTTTCCAGCTATAAAATATCCTCTTTCAACTCAACATTCCTCTGGTGTATCTTTCTAGAGTCATGTAGGAGGACCCACCCCCATCTGCCCAAAACTGCGCATTTATTTCCCTTCTCGACTGAAACCTGCTGTAAACAAAACAGCACCTCTGCAGGACTTGCATCCCCTAAACTCTCCTCCCATGGCTCAATCAAGACTGCACCATATGCCCAGGCCTGTGCCAATTTATCATTGGACTCTTGGCCTTCCCTGGGGTGATCGCTTCGGGACATTCTCCACCAGTGCAGGCCGAATTTCTCTTAAACAAACTATTCATATTTACAATAATTTACAATCATCTATTCACTCTTACTCCAATACAATCGCGTAATGCACACAAACAGAACACTGATTATCGCAGCCTAACTGCCACTGTGAAAAGCAAACAAAAGTCACTTTCGCTATAAATCTTGCCTACCATCTTTGATGCTTGGAATTTTTCATCACAAGGCACCCTCCTCACAGCGCCAACATGTTTTGCTTTTCAAAAAGTGCACAGACATATCTTGTTTTTCTCACCAATACACTGAATTAATAACCTTGAACGCATGGATGCAGTGATTCATACATACACACGCTCAGCTAAATGATAAACCGGCTGTTATACGGCACTTTATTCATGAGAAGCATACATCAATGCATACACGCAACAATAATAATCAGTGAATAAATGAATAAAAGAAGCCTAAATAAAATACAACACCGTTGATGCAGCTTTAAGGAATGCCCTCATCTCACCAGTATCCACCCAAAAGCCCGATAACAGCTAGGCAGAGAGACTTTAGTAGTCAACGGGCCTGGAGCAGGGCGTCCCTCCTCCAAGGTGAAGTTTGCTGCCTGACCATTTCAGTGCCCCATATTTTAAGCCCTCTGCAAACGTGGGGTGGCACCCTCTAGAATCTTCTGGCCTGAGTCTCTACTCGTTAGCAGCTCTCGTGCACCCCCGGCCGGAGTGACCCATGGTAAGCTCAAGGGGCAGGACTCTTTCCATTCTCAAGAAAGTAGCAAAAACAACTCTGTAACGTTTCCTCAGTTGTGACCATGTTTATGCTACCAGCCGGCACCTGCTTATCCCAACCTCTTTGCGCACTGTGTACTTGAATGAGCAATGCAAACTAACATAAGCAATGAATAACGTTGAAAACATGTTTTCCAGTGAAGAAGTGTGAAGGATGCTGAAAATATGTTTATAGTTCACAGCAAGTGTACATTCCACTGGGGCATGAAGCGAATGCCCATTATGGCTCTGAGCGCACCAGAATGCACTGCACACCAGAGCCATGTTTTAGTTCAAAGTATTACAGCATCCTGCTTTAAATATCATGAAACGATAAGCACTCATTTGTTTAAGTTACATAAGTGGAGATACTCTGAATCTATAAATGCTGATCGGGAAACCAGAGTTTTTTTTTAAATAAATATTTACCTCTAGAAACGATGAGTGGATAGATACTTTCCCTGGTTGAATAAGCAATTAGCATTAACTTATTGGTCAAGTTTCGAATGAATATACTACCTTTACATGTAGTAAATTTTAGGTGGAACCAGAAGATAACTAGCAATATTTGCACAGTCTGCAAAATTGTTCCCCCACCAGCCGCTATAGAATCAGGGACGATCACAAGTCTCCATCTGGGTACATATTAAGCTATTGTTCCGGTGGTCGCGGGAGTTACTCAGGTGGCCATCTTTACTCTTTGTGCACCAGTCCACGCGTCTAACATACCATTAAACACTTAGCTGAAACAAAACCAACGTTAAAACCAACATTGCTAGGAACTTAACTCAGCCTCTTGTATTGGACTGTGGTTAATGTGAAAATGTGTTCATAATCTTTTTTGTTTAGTTTGTATACTAATGTTTTATGTGAGTTTGTACTTTGTTTCTGAATGTTAGTTGTTTAATGCAAAAGGAGGATAGCAGATGTTAGCAAGAGTATAAGTTGTGCAGGTTGGTTATTTTAGTACATGTTGGTCTATGTTTTGGGTCCACATCTTATAAGCTGCTTGTTATTCCTTTTTTTAAATGGCACATTTTGTATTAATTTGGAATGTATTGTGTGATTGCATGTTGTTTTGTTGTTGGTGTTCATTGTAAAGATAATCCTATGTGCTAATATGACTTTTTCACTTGTAATTTGCAATGTTGAGTTAAGATTACAACAATGTCGGTGTTTATTGGTGGTTTTATGTTAGTGTTTACGTATACAACAAACCTTAAGACAGATATTCCCAAAGTTGATAGATTTTAACTTTTCATAGCTATACCTTTTAAAAATATTTTCCCCACTGATATCTGTGTGTTTAATAGCTTATTGTATAATTCATATGTAAGTTATGTTGACACATTTTTGTTCGGTGTGACGGATCGCATTATGCATTTCAAAGAATAATTGCATATGACTGATTTTGTGTGTGTGTGTGTGTGTTGCAAGATGCAGATGTGTCCTGTGTTTTGTGGAATACTTTTTGTTTTGAAGAATGTGTTTTATTGCATTTTGAATTCACATATTTGATTGAGAGACCGGGCAGAAAATACTACATCTAGACACAAGTCAAAATCAAAGAACATGCAATCTGGAAGAGGTGTAAGAATTATAATAATGAAAAAGTCTTCAAGGCTTTTTGAAAAAGGATAATATGGTGAATATTTCAAATTGTCATTGAAATTCCTTCCCCGTATTTAGGACTCACAATCAGATTATATGATTGCCTCAGGAATTACATCTAGATTTGGGGCTAGGCAAAAGAAGAGCCTGGCAAGAACAAATAGATTACATGGGGTTACAAAGGACAATCCTATTTGAAAGATACTTTGGGAAAGGCCCATGCAGGCATTTACATTCTAATCCTAAAATCTTAAAGCAGATTCTACAACTCACAGGGTGCCAATGCAGTGATCATTTAAAGGCAGAGATTGGCTTACTTTAACTCAGACCAAAAACAATAGCATCATTTTTTTTTACAGGCAGTAATCAATGCAGTTGATATTTAAAGATGGAGAATGTACACAGCCATGTTTAGAGTGGACCAAAGCTCCAACAATGGTCGCTTAAACCTCACATGAAAGGAAGGGTAAGGTATGGCTTGACCACCAGAGTTTTAAAAACATGCTTTAACTAGCTATACATTTGAGTGGTAGGCGCCAGTTCTGCTAGCCACAGCATAACAACATTCTTGACTTTGATGATAGGGGTGTTTAATCAGGTGTTTAGGCCCAAGTGGAATCGTTCTGGTCTTTGATGGTTTCAGCTGCTCTGAACTATAGAGCACCCAATCATGGATGTCATCCATATCAGCTGCTAGATTAGATAAGTATGGTTGTCATTGGTATAAGTATGATAACTTTATCCAGTGTGTGGGGTACAAGGTTTGTACAGGAGGTTGCACATCCTCTAGAATAAAACGAATTAGATGCATAATTGGAGCAACTGCTTCATTCTGGATACTAGGACTGTTCTGCTTGTCCCATTGAACCTTCACTTACTGACAGGGTTAATTCTGATGTGTTCAAGATGGGGAATGAATTGTGAAACAGACTGGTTCTGCTGCCATATGATGCTTGGACAGATAGGAAAATGATAACTACAGGGTCATCAAGAACTTTAAATTCATCAATCAGGTGCCAATATCTACCTACAATACAAAAATAAACAATCCGTTCAAGAGCCCTGATGGCTCCTAAATGTTACTCGCCCTGGTATGTCAGGTTGTTCCCGTCCATTCACAGATTTCATGCCCCATTCAATAAACCAAAGACCCAGTAATGCCCCATTTGCACAAGTATGAGCTTCTAGCATTTGAGGATGTGGGATCCCGAGAACGCTGTCCTCCATTTCTTCATACATACCTTCTGGGAGCCCAGTACCCAACTTATCATTGAAATCTCCCCCTACCACACCCCTAGCACAAACACTTTATAAACATCCACATGCCCAAAGACCTAAGTCTCCACAGATCTTCTCAAATATTTTTTGTTGCCTCTGATTTCACCTATCAACACCCCCTGAATAACTAAATTCGGTATGCTACAATGGTTCTGCCCTTAATCACTTTGTACATCATTTTGGTGAAAATGCAGTTTTCATATCTTCATATTATACAATGTAATTTTAAGGTAATGTATAGGTATGGTTCCAATGGGGGACAGAAGTCCATGTATTGGGAAAGATGTCAGAGAGGTTCAGAATGAGTGTGTGCATTTTTGCCAGTACGATGGTAGGTAGAGGTGGCCAAGTCCCTGCTAGGCACCAATGTGAAGCTGGCATGTGGATGGATGCTGTGGGGCCGTTTGGGGAGCGTGAGAGCAGGAGAAACAGATATATGTGCAGCTAGACCACATTTTTATCGTGGGAGATAGCTGAATTCGTAAGGAAGGGGTGATGTGCAATGTGTCTTACGGTAGTGGATGGGTGCTAAGAGGTAGTCTGCATAGCATGGAGAGTAGGAGAATCAGTTATGTGTTCAGCTAGACCACATTTTTAACATGGGGTATGGCTGCACTCTTAAGGTTGGGGTGTTTTGTAATGTATTTTAGTGCAGTGGGTGGGTGCTGAGAGGTTGTCTGTAGAGTGTGTGAGAGCAGGAGAAATATTATGTGTGCAGCTGTTCTTGTATAGTTCATCCCAGGAAGTGAATTGCTGCTTGGTGTTGCAGTAATTACAAGAGGGAGAGCAGCACAGTTCATATCGTGGAAATGGAGGGATAGAGTGGCAGTAGGAATGTGCGTGCACAGGTGGACAAATGAACAGCTGGGATCTTTAGTTTTTTTTTAATTAGAGCAGAGTTAGCACTTGCCAGTTGAAACAGCTGATGTGCTGACCTGATGGACAGGCCATCAGTTCAGGTCCTTTCAGAACTCATGCTACAAAAACTCAAATTAATGAATGCATAAATGTACAGACCTCAGGTAACCTGCTCCCTGAGCTGCAGCCTGGAACGGTGTAGTCCCACGAAATTCTCATTCCTTGTCCTCATCAGTATGGCCCCGGAATAATAATTTAAGACAGATTGGACCTATTATGCCTCCTCGAGTTGATAACTTGAAATTGTCTGTGAGGAAAGGGTTACAGAAGAGGTTAAATTCGGAAGGCGGGTAAAATGGACAAATGGAACGATCGGAGCTCTGATGTTTGTTGGACTCGGGATGGGCAGTTAGGAGACTACCACAGCGCAACACTGCAGACTGAAAAGCCTAGAAGGACTCCCAAACTGTACAGAGTGGCCCAGTTATTTTATATTGCTATTAATAGACTGTTTCTAAGCGCCCCCGGCTAGAAGCTAGGAAAGCAAACTTTCTGTGGTATATCAACTCAATTTCAAACCAGTCTCGTATATTGCTTAATTTAGGGAGTTTAACTCAGAACTAGGGAATGTTTTTTGTAAGAACAAATATTTCTTGATATATCATAATTTTTTAGTATCACTGATCCTAAGAAAAAGTTCAAGGAAATGTCACAATTAAAGGTAGTGGCGCTTTAAATCTGTCTTTGTTGAGCATCATAATGCCTTTAATAATCACAGTCATGTTCTGCCCCACTTTGTGATCATCCATTTGAAGTTATGTGATTGTTTTGTGGTGGATGAAGCTTATACTATATAAAATTAATTATCTAACAAATACCATATAGCAAAACAGAAGATATTCATCATCCAGTATACTATATACTCACACAACCAACCTCCCCAAACCTGTACCTCACACAGCCCCTTTGTGGGGTACATAAGAAAATCATGTTTATATTAACTGGGCTTTATACTTCACACCACTCTGAATTGCATGGCCTCCAGGTATTCTGGCAGATATGAAAGAGAGGGGGTAGGCTATGTTAGTTTAAATGGATGAAAAATGCAGGATAGACTGCTAGGACACCTAATCAATCCTCTGTGCAGTTGTCTGTCTGTTCTCTCCTCCTTTCTTCCATGGTACTCTTCTCGGTTCCTAGTGATAGCCTCGACATCCAAAGCATCAAATGCAAAAGCCTTGAAAGAAAATGCATCAAAAAATGAATTTTCCAACCCCTTTTTACCCCGGGGGGGGCGGAGGGGTCCATCCAGCCCCTGTTTTTTTACCCCTTAAAACCCATTTTAAAATTTTTCGAGGCTTTTGCATTCAATGCTTTTGCATTCGATGCTTTGTATTTGAGGGAATCACTGGATACCGCTCTTCTCTCCTCTATCTACTCTAACTGATACTCTGTCACCTCTCCTACTCCTCTCTCGAATCCTGGAAGTAAAACATTTAAAAAAGTCTCCTGGTCTCTAATCCAGGCCTGCCCATTGCTGACACCTATGTCAATGCTTCTTCCAGGCAGACTATCAAAGACATCCTCTTTTTTTCGTCCCCTCTCCTGACCTATGGACTCCCCATTTGGTCTCTATCCTCTCCCCTTTCTCCTCTTCACCCATTAATGGTGGAACCACATGGGAAGTTCTCTTGGCACACTTCAATCCTCTCAGTGTATCATTAATGTCTATCACAATAGCACTGTCATGGCCGAGGGCTCTCATCCCAAACTCCTCCTGCTTGATCGGCATCTGCCATCTCTCATTAGCTTTCTCCCGTCTACTGCTATCCCTTCTGTCTCTCTCCCTCTGATCCCTTTGCCACCACTGACAGGCGTACCACACCCCTCTACCCCTCCTCAGAACACCTTCAAAGGTGGCAACCAGCTTCACTTAGCTATGCTCGCTCTGCTGTTAAACACTCATCTGATATGTGTCCTGAGACTTTGACCTTGATGTCCTCGCCCCTACCAAAACGTGATTCAATGCAAGCTCTGTCACTGCTCTTGACACCCTTCTTCCCGGGGACTACAAAATCCTCTCCAAGTCTACGCCCAACCGGTCAGGAGGTAGAGTGGCCCTGATCTTCCCTAAATGGGTCCCTGCTACCAGCATACGCAAACCATCCTACTCTTCTTTGGAATGCTTTTTTTGCAGTCTTGGTGTCTCTCCCTCTCACTTACTCTCACCACCATCTACGCCCCCCTGGCCCGCTCTCCCGCTTTCTCTCTGAATGGGCGGACCTCACCTCCTCTCTCCTGAATTCTACCTCCAAGCTTAACCTCCACATGATGAAGCTAGCGTCAGTCACCGATTTTGCCGCCAATTTCTCCCCCCAACCTATCCTGCTACTTACTCTTCTATAGACTCAGCTCTCGCTAACCTACACCTCTCTATCTTCTTCAACACCCTTGACACATTTGCCCCTGTCATGAGTATTTGCTTAAGGTTTGCCTCCAAATGTAACAGCTGGTTTGATTCTGACTTAGACTCATTGAAACAAAAGTGCAGAGTCACTGAACAGAAGTGGCAGACTTCGGGCACATCCTCTGACAAATTGGCCTGTCGCCTGCTTCAAAGACAGCACTCTTTCTTCATCCATTCCAAGAAGAGGGCCCATATCCAAGCCTGCATCTCTGTAGCCACCAACAACACGGCAGAACTGTTCAAAATCTGCAAGGAACTAGCCAATCATTTTGCAGTCTCTACCTCTCAACTCCCATCTCAGGCCCTCTGCACCTCACTGGCCTCCCACTTCACTACTAAAACACAGAACATTCTGTCCTTGCTCTCCTCTAACCCTGCCCTGACTTCCCCCTCCTACACCTGAGCTTCTGTTGGCTTCCTCTCTCTCCTCCCCACACTCTCCTCCTTCATGCCTATCACACCGCATGAACTTTCTAAAGTTGTCTGCTCTATGAAAGTCTCCTCCATGTGCTCCCCCGTCACTTCCAGAACCATCAATAACAATATTTCATCTCTCGCTCCCTCCTTAGATGCTTTCTTTAGCCACTCCTTCGCCAATGGCGATATCCCCCTTCCCCTCAATCACTCCCTGGTGCACCGTCTCCTAAAAAAGTCCTCTGCTGATTCTTCCTGCCTGCTTAACTATCGCCCTATCTCCACTACCCACCTCTTGGGCAAACTCTTGGAAAAGTTGGTCATCCCTCAACTGATCCACTACACTGAACTGGTTGGTTGTCTCCATGACCATCAGACTGGCTTCAGGGCATCTAAAGGCACGCAAACTGCTCTCCTGAACACCCGTGAAGATTTGCTCTTCAACCTCTACAACAGTAGGTTTTATATGCAATCTAAATGTTAATAATACCCCCTATAATTGGAGTTGGGAAGCTTTCTCATATAGCGGGGAAGATCGCCCCAGGCTTTGTCTAAAATTGATGGGCTAGAATTAGCTTTTAGGTTTCGCATCAGGGTGATAGTGTCAGCCCAGTCCTTTTTGAATAGACATTTCTTGTTTGGTGAATTTTTCTGGCATTTTTCTGGCAACCATTGTTGCAAAAGAGAGAGAGGGGAATGGGGTTATGAACTCAGTATATCTGGTTGGCATAGCAACCGGCAATGCCACGGCATGAAACTCACTAAAATGTATTTTTCCAAACTCCTCTGCCGTACTAACCAATGTGGAGCTCCCTAACACGATTTGCTTTAATCAGTAGCTTTGTAAGAATCAAGTCAGCCAGGCTTTCCATTTCCCAGCTGTAGAGTGATTTGCCTTATTGAGCTATTTTGGGCTTTTTCTGGGCTATTTCTGGCAACAATCTTTTCCATGGGAGTAGTACCTTGGGCTGACAAGCTCTGCAGCAGCACCGACTGGAACAGCTCAAGGGATTACCTCTAGACAGCAGTCACCAACCCCAGAGAGATTATTAAACTGTGCATGCGTGGTCATTCTCGGGTAACAGGATATGCACAGGTAACAGAATTTCTTGTAACACTGTGAAGAACACTCCCCACTCTCCTGTGGAGTCTCTGTTATTGCTGCTCTGTTCTAATGTTAGTGCCAGGCTCTGTGTATGCCTGATGGCATATGTCTGCACCAGCATCATCTAGAGAAAACATGATTGCAGGACCCTGTGCCAGTGCTTTGCATGCCCATTTGCATCACTGAGGACATGGTTGGTTCTGGTAATATTTCACACCAAAAACTGTAGTTCTGGTGAAGGTTCAATACCACGCATGACCCTAGTGTATAGATATTGGTTTCTTTTGGGAACGGAATTTACTAATCTACCTAGATGCTCAGCTAGTGACCATGCCTACCTATCAGTATATATGTCCTTGAAGTTAAAACTAGCAGCTTCCAGTAATGGGACTATACATCTTGAGGTTAATAAGAACAGAAATATAATTTGTTGGTCTCATTGAATGACCTCTATCTTGAGCACAAAGATAGGGGAGTTGTGGGACAAGGTTGGCTCGAGTTGGCAATATTTTTTCCAAGGGCTTTTTTGAGTGATTTCCTGAGGACAATGGCCTGGGTAGTAGTGGAGCAATGCAAGAAAACACATAAGGGTTTCTCTGGTAGGAAGCACTTTCATCAGGTTTTGTAGGAACAAAATTGAAGGCTGAGGAGAGAAATTTGAAAGCTCGGAACAAAGGATCGAAATAAAGTAGAAAGAAGGAGGATTATAAAAAAAAAGCTGAACCAACAATTTATTGTTAAGTCCTAACACTGCAGACTGGATGATACAGCTGTCCAAAACATGTTGGCATATGCAATTAAATTTCATGCTACCATGTTTTGGAAGGCTCCTTAAAAGGGTGGATGGCACACGTATGGTGACCAAGGAAGCTATGGACAATGTCACATCCAAGGCTGAATGGAATGATTATGTAACTCGGTCATTTCATACAACAAATTTGACTAGGCCTAATTTTGTAAAACAAAATTTAAAGATGCATGAGGGAAACTTTGACACCTATGACACTGAACTATTGATAAAGAAATCTAAGAGGTCTAGGTAGGCATGGCCTGATGGAATCCCAAATATGATATTGAAATCTGATGTCAAATTATGGGCTGATGTATTATGCCAGGTGCTTAAGGCAATAATAATAGGGGGAGTGATCTGGGTCATGGCAGAGGGCATATGTTGTCCCAGTATTTCAAAAGGGGGATGTAAGATTCCCTGCAAATTATCGGGCCCTAACCATTATGGACTCTTCCTCCAGGTTGATCGCTGGGTTGCTCTTGGAGGGCATTAAAATCTGGCCCATAAGGACAAATATGTTATTGAAATATGAAACAGGTTTTAGGGAAAACTGTGCCACTGCCCTCAACGACTTGATAGTTCAGTTGTTGAGGAGACGAGCGCTAAGTAGGGGGACACTGCCGTTATATATGGCGAGTGTGGATCTAGCGAGCGCTTTCGATACCATTGATCAAAATCATCTTTGGAATAAGCTCAATGAGTGGGGGCTCCCTGAAGGTCTGCTGAGAGTGTTGGTAGAATTACGTACAAATACTTGTGTACATAATTGGTTGGACAGCTATGGGAATCTGGGGTCCCCAGTCATGACTAATAGGGACCTAAGACAGGGCTGCATTTTAGCACCCTGCATTTTTATCTTTACCTGTCTGACATAGTTAAACACATGTAGGGATGCTCTTTGTACCCCCCTAAATTAGGCAACTTGAAGGTGGTGACTTACATTTTAGGGTATAATATACTCATCTTCGACAGTACCCCAATCAGTCTTCAACATGTTTTGGTTTCCCTTCAAAATTATGGTTATCAATGCCAAAAAGACAGCTATAACAATAGTTTTTGACAGGAAAAGTAGGAATTTAAAGACTTGGTATATTGACAGTAAGAAGTTGGTTGTATTAAGTGAAATGAAATATTTGGGCTTTATAATCTCAATCAGGGAGCAAAGATGTATGTTGATTACAAAATTTAACACAAATTAACACAGCTGTTTGCCCAGTGTAAATAGATTCTTCTGAAAAGTAGTAAATATACCCCTAAACCTGTAATACGTTCCACATGGGGAAGGTGTTACCATCAATATTGTATGTAATGGAACTATACACCGTAGACTGGAAAAAGCTAGAGGGTATGGAAGGAAGGCTTTGGAAAAAACATTTATGTCCGCCATCATCCACCCAGTATGTGTTGATTCATCACAAATTGGGATTAGTGTCATGGGAAATTGTGTTTAAAATAGATAAACTTAGACTACATGCAAACATTCTAACACCACCAAGGTGCTCCTTGTTTGGAGATTGAAACGCTATTCTTGCTCAATCCTCATGTAAACCGCTTTAAGAATGTATTATGGAGTGTGAGACTATTCTTGAGGATTCTGGGCTGAACCAACATGGCTTGATTGAGAATCTCAGGAAAATATTTAGGAAAATAAAACTAGACCAGTGGTGTAGTGATTACAAATCAAATCACTAAGCAGATATAAATTACACCTAGAATTGTCCAAGCAATATAGAAGTTACCTTCTATAGACTGCTGAGTCAGAAGGAACCAATCAGCCAGTCAAGGTGGCAGAGGGGGCATTCGCAGGTGATGGTGAGAGGGAAGGAGGAAGAGAAAAAGAAGGTCTTGAGAAGCTTCTGGAGCTTAAGGAGATCCGGCTCAAGCCTGAGAAGGGCAGGGATGCCATTTCAGAGGGAGGTTCCAGCCAAAGAGAGGGATCTAATCCCACTCTATGCTTGGAAAAGCATATGATCTGCAGAGTGTTGGAGCTAGAAGACCAGAGGTTTTTGGCAGGGAGGTATTAGGTAGAGCAAGTTTGATGTAACAGAAAGCCTTGTGGATGATGCAGAAGGAGCCAATGGAGAGAATTTATGGCCGGAGAGTTGCAGTCCCTGGGCCTGGAGTCAATTATAAATCTTGCAGTCCTATTCTGGATTAGGGGGCGACGGGAGGATAAAGGTAAATTGAAGAAGAGGCTGTTGCAGTAGTCCATCAGGACCACAGTGGAGACATTGAGTTTCTGGGGGAAGGTGAGGAAAGGGAGAATGCCTCTAAGGAGGTGCAGCTGAAAGTCGACCTTCACTTACCTTAGCCATGGACCTGGTCACATCATGGATGTATTCCTATGCCATGTCAAAAATTGATGTAACCTATACATTCAGGGCCCAATAGGCACAGATCATCTAGGTAAGGTCAGTAATTGGGCTAAGATAAATGGGGCAATTCTGCTGAGTTAGTGACGTGAAACAATGTATTGGGCACAAATACAAAGGTGGAGCATGGGCTGTACACTCCTGCCTTTCTGCATGCACACTAATATAGTACTCAAGCGTTGGAGAGGTGAGCTGATCCGCTAGGGACAGCTGCTTATCTGTTTTTACTCTGTTTATTTTACTTGATTTTAGGAATCTTTTACTTGAATTTACTGATAACTGTGTATGTCTGAAAGTGTGTGAAAGAAGAAAAAGTGCTTTCCCATTCTTACTGCAACGCTGCTGCAGCCTTAATATTTTCGGCAAGCAGGGCTGTGCACACGGGCTGAGGACAAACTTATAGTCCTCTTTCTTTGCCCTTTGTTTCCGCCTCCGCCTCGCTCTCGGCCCGATCCAAGTTGAAAACATATAAACAGAAAGCAACCTCAAAATAATGTTAACATTGGTTGAAATCAAGCATTTCCTGAATAGTGACAAAGTCTCTAATTATACATTGTATGAATGGATATCAGTCCCAGTTCATATCTGATCCAAACTTGCAGGACACAGATTGGAACTTGCAAAATTTGCCTCCAGAATTTAGCTTCCCATTGGTCAAATTGAAACCCAGGTTTGATCGGAAAGGTCTCCAGGCCATACAGTATTGCCAGGACCGCTTTCTGGTTCCAATAAAACCATGCTGGTTTGATGGTGAATTTCCCATACCTAAACATGATTATTTTTGATTGACATGTTGTCATCTCTATTTTTCTTTCTACACAATGAATCTGACTTTTCACATTTATTGAACCCTCGAAACAAATGCCCAGGTAAGTATACTGGCTTACAGTTTGAAGCTGCGTCTGGTTAACAGTCCATACAAGGCCTTTCGATCCACCCCTTATTGGCGCATATTGGACAACCTGCGTTTTCTCAGTATTCAACATTAGTTCATTTTGAATGCTGTTAGTAATTTTTGCAGACCTAGTTGGGTTTTAGAAATTAAAACAAGGTAATCTGCATATAAAAAGCCTTTATGGGTTCACTCATCAGTTTCATGGAGTCAGTTGGAACCTTTGCAAATACATTTCTAACATCATGTATAAAGTAATTAAACACGGATGATGCCAATAAACACCCCTGTTTTAGGCCACGTGCTATGTGGATGGGAGCAGAAAGGGTGCCATCAAGCGAGAGCCGGACCTGCATGGTCGTCTCTGAATGTAATGTATAAATGATTTCATACAATGTGGACGGACAGTGATCTCGTCTAAACTTCTCTAGCAGCAAAACGCATGAAATGGAATCAAACACGGAGTGCAAGTCCACGAAGGCAAAGTACACAGCCTGTCTCGTGGTCTGGCACTGAGCCTTGATTGTATTCAGGCATAATAAGCTGATATGGGTACCCATATCTGGCACGAAGCCTGTCTAGTTCGGGTCAAGCAGACCGTGTCCAAGGGTCCATGCGTTGAAGTCCCTGAGTACAAATTTCATGAATATCTTACCCGGGGCATCCAACAATGCAATGGGCCGATAGTTTTGTGGTGACATGCGATCCCCCTTCTTAAAAATGGGTACAATCACTGATGTTTCCAGGACATTGGCACTATTTGCGTTTTAACAACAAGTTGAAAGATCTGGTTTAAGATCAATATCCATTCTTGTATGGTAGCTTTGAGCATGCAGTTGGTAAGTCCATCTGGACCTGCCGCCCTAGAGGAACTTGCATGGCGTATGAAATCTTTGATGTCCACTAGAGAGAAATTCAAAGACCAGCCCACATTTGCAGATTGGGGACGGTGATGTTTGTCCAAGACTGGATCGGCATAAAGATTAGTATAATACTCAATCCACTTGTCTTCATTGACTACACTTAGTTGGGCATCAGCTTGTCTAAGAGCAGAATGGGTATTGAGTAAATGCCACATCTCAGCCGAATTTTTGTTCGCCAAGGCTCGTCCCATGTGTTCACTTTCGTGCTGAAACATGGTATGCTTGTAAGATTTGAGCCAGTTTTTATATTGGCATTTAGCATTATTCAAATCCTGCCGACAGGTTTTTGATCCTTCAGCGAGCAGACATCTTGTTTTTTTCGTATATCCTGCACATTGAAGTTGGATTTCGGAATCAAATGCATGTTTATATTTTAGCCGGCCATTCGACAGTATGATGACTATGTTAGTATAGGATTTCAGTAACTCATTATAATGGACCGGAGAATTTGATCTTGAGTTTCTCTCCACACAGTGTCTATATGTTAACACTTTGGCATCAGCCCATCTTAGTCTGTTCTTAGCAACATTAGTTGCCAAGGACTGATTAATAGTGTGTTCTCTCAGTTGTTGATGGTTTCCTGTAATGGCCATGGAGAGTAACTTATGGTCGCTATTGGGTAAAGAGGGGATCTCTAAACTCTGCACCTGTGTAAATAGCGTCTGATCTACATATATGTAGTCAATTATGCTACTGCTGGTGTTGCGAGACCACGTTTCTTGGGCAAGGATGTCACTATGAACTGCCCCATTTACCATGATGAACTGTCTTTCTGCCATGAAAGCAGTCCAGGTATGCGCCTCTTTTGTGTGACGCTTGGCATTCCAACAATCTAAATTTATATCACCTAAAATGATGGTGTATGTGATGTCTCTTGCAATGTAAATTAGATGTAGAATCTGACTCAGATTTGCATAAAATGCCTCATCTGTTAATGCTGCCGGATTTCGATAGAGATTTACTAACGCTAGTCTTTGGTTGCCACAAGTGATTTTAACCAGCAAGATATGGGCACTTTCAACTTCCCACTTTTCAATGGACAGACCCATTTCTAAAATGTACTGCTACCAATAATCCTGCTGCAGGCCTCCCTCCCGTTATAATGCAGGTGCCAGGATGATATCATACCCATCCCAGGCAGGAGGAGTAATTAGCCAAGTTTCCTGCAGTGCAATTATTTGATAAACATTTGGTAGATTTTGGATCGAAGTTTGAAGGTGTGAGTGCCCTGTGGAATTCCAGCTCGCAATTAACAAAGCCTTAGGGGGTTCTAACAGTAATGGTTACCAATTCAGCGCACAATGCGGGCCAACGGCCCTTGACTCAGATGTATGTTTACTTTGCTAAATGTTTGTTTCATGGAAAAATGTTTGAGACTTGACAGTTTCTCTTGCAGGATCTTCAGCTAACAGAAAGCCCATGTCAAACAGACTCATTTTGGCCTGCCATATGATGTTTGCCACCACTCCTGAAGGTATCCACGTTCAGATTGCAGATTGGGTGGTTTCGGCCAATAATTCAATTTGTTCAATATCTTCAGATCTGATTTGCTGCAAGACATGCACGTCTCTTAAAAATATTGAGTACGCTCCTTCGGTTTAAAACATACGAGGGAAAATTACCCTCTCTACATTTGAAAAGGAAGGAGTGAGCATTTCTAAACCTTAACTGGGCTGACTTAGCAGGAGTATTCATAAATTGTACAGGGCGAGAACTGGTGCCACAAGATATTGGTGTCCTAGGGGTAAGCCTAGGGTTCTGTACATTTGATATTACAGCATCAGGTGGTAAAGACATATGGCTGTTACCATCCAGGGAATTAGGACCCTGGTTTTCAGAATCGGGGTCGGAAAATTGGGACGGGCGTACTTTGTGCAACAAGGCACGTTTGGATAAATATACCTCAATCATCTGCTTTATTGATTCTGCCGTCTCCGTAGACTGCCCTTCTTAATCTGCCCTGGGCAACTCGCGAGACGGCTGAAAGGAAACTGTTCTCTTAATGTGGCACGGAACATTTGATTTCACCTTCAAGACCTCGGCCTGTTTAATTGAATCCACAAGATGGTTCAATGGTGAGTAAGCCTGCGGAACCAAGGGTATGTCTGGCAAGTTTCCACCCTCACATCGGACCTCATGAACTGGGGGTGCAAGGGGTTGCAATACTTCAGGCAGCGTGGCAGCACACCGCAGTGCAACCACTACTTATGTTTGGTCGGAGGGGGCACCGAGCCACCAAATGCTTTGAAGAAGACATTTAGCATGTTTTTGACGCCTCTGCAACCAGGCATGTTTTTAGATTTTTTGTTAATGGCCCGTGGACCCTTTAGCTGGCTGCGTGCCACTTTTCTCTTGTGAAGTAGGTGGCCAGCTAGGCGGCAAGATGCAGGGTACATCGGTGCTATAAGAACATCCTCTTTACTTCTATTGGGATCTGTCGAGAGGTCAATGTATGAAGTGTCCCTTTCAACATTAATGGTCTCTACTAGTGGGACCACATCTGCAGGATGAATAACATCCACAAAAACGGGCAGCGCAGACGCTAGCACCGCACGAGGTGATGGAAATGATTGAGAGCATGATGTGGAGACTTGTATGACACTGTCAGTTCTAGACACTGCTGGGGAGGGCAATGGTCCTCTAACTCCCGGATATCTCAACATGAGTTAAGAAATTAAACTATGATTCACTTTGGTACTCACAGCAATGTCTTTTAGAAGTGTAGCTTGTTTTTCCAATCTTTGGTCCAAACTTCGAACAATTTTCCAAGCTTAGCACAGATGCATTAATAGCTGTTAAGGCTAGCTCCGTAACCTGATGGGAAGTTGGAGCTTGGTCCCCTGGGTTGGAAGTCCCTGACCTATCCTCTTTTGTGGGCGCCCGTGGTGTGTGGTACACAAAGAATGGTAGCACGGAACAAGATAGCGAGAAAGTGGAAGCCGACCTGTCAACAGACACCCTAAGTGAGTTAATTTCATCCATTATTGAAATTGGGGACTCGCATTGGCTGGCATAAATAGAAATGCTGGTGCTGTCTCCACTATCAGTTGGAAAAAGAATTGGGGACAGCATGAGTAATACAGAATTCTTTCGTAAGGCTTCATTGCCTTGAAGTGAATTTAGAATAGTTTGATCAGAAAGGCAACGATGTTTGTTAGACACAAGTCGCGTAGAGCCTAATTCAGAATTAATTACATTGACAGACAGGCGAGCTGTCGCCAGCTCCGTGCCCTTCAAACCAGGCACGAGAGATAAGCCGTTGACATGAGACTGTGGTGGAATGCAGGTCCTAAAAGGAGTTAAGTTAATAACCGTGTGAGAGGAATGCACTATATTGTGCTGGGTTGTCAAAGGTAAAGGAGCCACTTTAGATAAACCATTTGGCATGTTAGATTTCAGAGTATACATTTCGAAAACCATGGACCAAACACGCCAGATAGAGGGCTTAATCAATCAAACCTTAACTGAAACACAGCTTGCTAAGCGTAAAACTCGAGCATTCGAGCGCCTTGATGCACCGCTGCATCGCCAAAGCAAAGCAGCAGCAAAGCGGTACTTACGAGTATATGCTGGTGTGCGCGTGTGCTGTGCGCGTGCGCAAGGAATATCTAGTCAGAGGGCTGGGAGCCAATCCCCAGTAATCCAAGGCGGGCCCACTGGTGGTGTCACTCAAAAAAAGACGAGCAGGCTCAGGAGCTGGAGCGAGCTTCAAAAACAGAGCCGGTCTCGGCAAAGCAGTACTTAGAGTACTTTCAACCATTTAATGCAAATCACTAAAACGCATCTATGGCATCACCAAAATGAGTAAGGTATACTTTTATTTAACAAACACTCCTTTGCCCTACCTCCAACCCATCCCCAAGACATGTGCCTTCCCACCTCTGACAACACCAAGTCCTGTGTCCTCTCACCTTCTCCCTCTCCAAATCAAAGTCCAAAAACAGTCAGGTTACTTCTAGAAGCACTTCCCCTGCCCGAATGGCGACTTTGGTGCACACATGGCAGTGCGTTGAGATTTTTGTCTGCGACTACTGGCAAGGGATCAATCACTCCATTCCGATAGCCATTCCAGAACTGATGGAATTCAGTCCATGAATGTGCTGTGGCAGGAGAGCACACTGATTCATTTCTTGACCTGGAGATGTAGCCTGAGCCTGCACTCACACCCTCAAGGCAACAACAGTAATTAAAGATGTACCAGCCATGTCGTGTCTTCACTGGCGACCAAGATCCCGTGCCATTCTGCAAGATGACTCCTTCACTACATCACATTTGCTTGTGTGTGCTGAAGGTGGAGATCTGTCAGGTCCTTCATTCTTTCTTGCTGCTGCCTGATCCTGGTGGACCTTTACAAATGGCTTTCAGTGTAGCACACAGCACATCATCTGGTAGGTGGTTGTGGGAGGGGATGTCATCTAGGAACCACATTCCATGTCTTGGGTCCCCCACATCAGCGGGGCGGGGTCGTCATCATCAGTGGCAATGTCGCTGTCCAGATGGGGCTGCCACTATAAAGCCACAGCAACAGAAGAGCGCAGAGGAGTGGATACATTGTGTACATGAATTGGAACTGGGGAATTTGCAGCAAAGATGTCCACTGCACCCAGCAGAGTCGTGGCAAGGCTGGTGACTGGTGCAGGCTAGCATGCAGTGGTGGAGCCAGGCCCTTGAGCACTTGTGCCTCTTGCATAACTGCCAGTGGCTATGGCTCGGTAGTGGTGTTGGTGGCATGCCCTGCTGCTGCTGTGGTAGTGGGAGAAATGTGGGATATAGAGGCAGGTACAGGGGTCACTATGGCTCTGCTTCTACTAGCCCTTGCTTTTCACCTGGTTGCTGACCTTTCGTCTGCAGTGGTGGAGGATATTATGCTTTTGACAGTGGTTTCTTGAGTGGGGTCAAGATCCCAGACAGTGAACGTATGGCTGTCCTGCCACTGGCATCAACACCCTGGACGCTTTGGGAGTCTGTTGTGTGAGAAAGAAGCCATATTCAGTAGCTATGTTGACAATCTGTTTATATGCATTAAAACCATGCAATCTGGAGGCTGTGCGGGATGGTATGTCTTTTTTTGTTTGCATGGACTGGCTATGGCACCTAGCAGGGAAAGACTAGACAAGATGGCTTAAGTGAGCATTGTGTCAGGCACTTGCCTTTGTTGGGTTTGAAGCAATTTTGTTGGGCGTGTGTTGTCATTCAAAAGAATAATAATAATTGTTTCTTATATAGAGATACACACCCATAGGTCTCAGAGTGCTGAAATAACAGAAGACATTATCATCCCACACAGTGGTTCTCATTATCGACCTCAGAAGGTGTCCCTGTCGGGAATCAAACCTGCCACAGCAGGTTGCGCACAGATATCATGGGGCGAGCGCTTAGCTTACTGTGCTAGCTGATGGGCTATAGAGTGCTTACTGGATACAGGAAGCACACACTCTCCTATCAATGCATAAGTAATTCAACAAAAGGAGCCATTTCAGTTGAGTTTTACAGACTGCTTGGAATGTACTTTGTCATCATCGATGCTGATATTTGTATCACCATTTGTGGTCTGTTACTTACAGAAGAGGTCCTGATGTCTAACTGACATCTGCACGGCGGAACATATGCCCCGTTGAGGGTTTGCATGGTAGAAATTGCATTATGCTGAGTACACATGCGTGGAAGGGCATGGTCTAGGAGGTGTACCAATTGCATAGTGTACCATTTACATAGTGCCATTGAGATATTCAATAAACCACATTTCTCTTGATGTAAGCCTTTTCCTACAATGTACGCATGTTTTTTGGGGGCATTCTGCTTGAGTCGTACTGCCAAATAGCTCCTCATTATTAGTTTGGCAGTATTCCTGCAGTATTTCCCAGTTAGCACTACCTCCCCTCGCTGTGAGGGATTTTTCTATGGGTTCACGAGTGGTAGCATGGCAATGTTTGTCACCTTTTTTGAAGTCCATAGAATTCCATTTGGGGGTTGGGCAGAATTACTCTGGGCTGTAATTTAGCCCTCAGTACATTTTTGATCTTAAAGTTGGGGCTCTGCCGCCAGCACCCTAGTGGAGGGTAGGATTGGCAGTGCTGTAAAAATTGCAGAAATAACAGTACTGTCAAAGAAATAGCAGCAACGACTGTGCTACAATTTTTTCTTTACTGCCCCCCCCCCCCAATTTATTTTCTGTGTGATCAGGAGCTGAAGACCTAGCAGTCATTTGCTCCATTACTTTCTCCAAAATAACGGTCATTCTCATTTTTACTCGCCCTCCTCAAAATGTTGCTTTTCGGACCCCCCTAATGCAAGTCATGTGTAGAATGCTGGCAACCTCCCCTCCAAGGGTGTGAGATGTAATTGATCCATGGTTCCGAATCCAGTGGCAGTGGTGGTGGCCAAGAAGACAATATACATGTCCCTTCAAATAATTCCAGCACCTCCTGTAGTCTTCGATGTAAGGGCGCACAGTGCCCACCTACACCACCTTGTCCCTTATTTCAATCCAGATGTTAATCGTTCTTTCCATGCTTGTCTTTGAAGGTCAGCACCTCCTCTGTTAGTACCTGCCCTTCCCCGTATCTAAATATGGGTTTGCATTCCCACATCTCTGACACCTTTGCCTCGCTCTTATCACCAGGAATTTTCCCTGTAGGTTGGAGGACTGGATGGCTATGGAGGTGATCGATTTCAAATAGATTGGTGTGGTGATGGTGGCCCCACTCCAGGTCTACTGGAGGCACACACGCAGGGCTGGGCAGGAACAAGTAAAGGATCACTGCCCACCAAAAAAGAATTAAAGGATGTGATTTCAAAGGCAACTGTGAAATGGTTTGAAATGGCCACTTAGATTAACAAACTGTGTTTTTTCCATTTCATGCTACCCACTTTTCCTTTTGCCATGCCTCAAATACATTGGTAAGAAAGACCCCTTCTCTCCCTCTCTTCTGTGTAGTAAAGGTTTTGCCCCACTGTAAACCTCACTCTAACCCGCCCACTCTAATCACTGTCTCCACTCTAACCCATCATACTCGCTCTAATCCCATTTACTCATGCCACACTTTAGCCCCACCCAGCCAACCCAAATAATGTCCACACCAGCGCCACCCAACTTTATCCCCACGCATCCTTCTTTTTCTCCAACCCATACTTCCTCAAACCTCCCTAGCCTGCCTACCCTTCGTTGCCCATCTCTACCACCCACCCACCATTCCACCCCACTTTACTCCCAATATACCATTCCACACTCTCCCTTGCCCCTGTCTACCAACAACCGACTTTACTCACCCATCTCCATTCCCACCATACTTTAACAACACCACTCCAAGCTTTCCACCATGCCTTACTCCTCTCTACTCCCCCACGCGTTATCACTCATTTTTTATCATACCCATGTCAACCCTGACCCCACCTTACCCTACTCTAGACCCACCCACTCCCACACTTCACCCCACTCTACTTTAGCCCACTTCATCCCTCCCCACACTACTCCACCCACCCCTCTCTACTCCCCAACTTTACCACCTCACTCCTGCCACCCACCCTTGCATACCCACCCTACAAATCAACCCTGCCTATCCCCAACCTCTCTAGCTCACCTCTGCCCATCCCCACCTACACACCCACCCAAGCTCACTTGCCTACCCCGCTCATTCTAGCACATCTATTACCACCATGTTCCCCTTGACTACTGCCTCCTAATTTAGCTCACCCCTTCTCCCTTCTCACTCAGCCCATCCCTAGTTTACCTTTGCGTACTGTTAAAAAGCACCAGACTTACCTTACAAGTTCCATCGTGTTTGCTGACATGTAACATTAGTAATACACACGGTAAAAAAGACGTCTGCATACAAAACCGTGAATACATGTTATTTGTCTCAAACACTAACTTGCACACATGTTTGGAATTACTGGGTAAGTAGAGACAACGTATTTACCTAATTCTTACCTATACATGTAAAATCCAAACACCAATTGGCGTTGTCAATGCTTGTTTGAATGTAGTATTTTGTATCACAGCATTATGGCACTGTGAACCTGCTTCCAGGCTCTTTCGAGACACTGTATTTTTTATTGTGGCTTGTACAATACCACTCACTGGAACTTTGCCAGATTGGTAGGTGCATGTTGAGTTACATTGCCCTAAAATCCTTCTTTCTAGGGAGATTCGCAGACTGCGACCAAGAACGCAGTCCTAGATCCATCAAGCATTTTAACGGCTGACAGTCTCTGATTGGGCGTCATCAACACAGTTTTCAAGCGGCAACATGATCCCCAGCCTTCAAATAGATGCCCAGTCTCGTTGGAGACAGTGATCAAGTCAGCGGTTCAGAACTGACTCAGTGCCGGGCAGAGCAACACTTTCCTGTATGGACCCTTTGTCTGTACAGAAAGGCTAATAACTAGTAGGAGTCTGATCCCTATTAAGCGGGATGCATGATCAAGTTCAAACAGTAGGACATGTTAGTCCAAGGTATCAGGTGCTACTGATATGCCTAAAGAATGTGTAATGCTGAGCCACCCTAATCACTGTTCTTATCAAATCATCCCAAATAGGTAACAGAGTGGTCTCTGATCCATGCCTTTGCCTAAAACATGGCCTTTGTATGTATACCCATGAGCTGATTGTCTTCCAGCATGTGTATGTCCCACACCCTGTGTCTGATTAATACATGACTGTCTACTGGTATGTGTCTCCCCCTTCACTTTCATTGTACCCCAGTCTCCATGCTTCACGTTTACCTAGACACATTATCATCCTTTGCCGGAGAGTTTGTTTTATATTTCCCTCTGATAAGTCGTTTTTTGACTGTTTCCCCGTTTTAATTACAAGTATTCCCCTTGGTTCTAAGCTGAGCTCTTCATGAGAATGTAAGTCTACCCCTGCAGATTCTGGGGTTGCTCATAGGAAGCTAGAGCACACAGCATTATCTACCAATACAGTAAAGTCTCTTTAGCTGAGTTGGGTTGTATTTGTAAGGCAGGTGTCATCAATCACACCAAGGGGGTTTTAATTATTGTCACTGGCCTACTATTCAACACCTGTACTGCATCAAACTCCCGATCACGCCAGCCTACTAGACTGCCATTATCAGATTTGTGCAGCTGTTCGTTCAACAACCCAATCATCCTTTCAATTAACCCTGATGCTTCTGGGTGATCGGGCACATGATAAATCCACTCAATGCTCTTTTCCTGACAATATTCTTGAAACAACTATCCTTTAAAGTGTGAGCCGTTGTCAATCTGAATTTGCAAGGGTACGCCATGATACAACGTAATCTGATCGAACAATTTAATGTTGTTCAATTGTGTAGCTCCTTTACACGGCAATACCATCAGATATCTAGAATATGTATCCACAATTGTATATGCATATTGATAGCCTTTACTGATTGGCATAGCACCTATATAATCGATCTGCCAGATTTAATCCGGTAACTTGCCTCTTCGCAAAAAGCCCTGGACAATATGAGGGACGGGTCTATGCTGTTAGTGTTGACACACAGGACATTGCAAAATGATTATTTTCACTACCTCTAAAGGGATTTGAACCCTCAAGCTTGTGCCCACCTGAGAGTAGCATTTCCTCCAGGTGTCCACATTTCTAGTGAGCGCACTTGGCCAGACCCTCCAAATTGTCCTCCTGACTCTCTGCATCCACAAATAAAATCTTGGTGTGTTCATCTGCAACATAATGAAACCAATGTTCTAATGAGTCAATTGCATAGTATGCACCCACATGATACACTGTTACTTCACTTTGTGATAGCATTTCTCCACTATCTTGCCAAAGTTCCTTTCCCTGCAACTCTTTTGAATGAAGTTTTTATCCATTCTTTTGCCATGTTGGCAGCCACACAGCTAACCCATTGGCCACTGACCATGAATCTTTGTGCAAATGGCATTGACCAGGTATCTCTTGTTTCAAAGCTTGATAGACTACATAGAGTTCTGCAAACTGCCTGCTCTTACCTTGCCCTGATGTTGTCAAGATCTGTTTTGTCTTGGGATTATATGACACAGCTTTTTAATACCACTCAGTTCCCACATAGCGAGCAGAGCCATCAGTAAACAAAGCATGCTCTGTCTGCTCTACTGTCAGATCTCCACGAGGTACTCCCCATTTCACGGGAGACTCATGTACTTCAGTGACTTCCTGTGGTATGTAATCTCCAGGTGGTATGTTAGCCACTTGCCCATGTAATTTCGCAACGCCACCGTTTCCTGACTTGGCTCTGTCTTGAATGTACCATTTCCACTTGATTATACTGGCTTCTTGAGCATGCCCTATTCTGTGTGTCTTAGGAGAGCTCAATAGCCATTGCATAATCATATATCCGGCCTGATCAGTACATCATGACCCACTGTAATTTGCTCAGTACCAACAAGAGCCCAATAGCATGCCAACAATTGCTTTTCAAATGGAGTGTATCTGTTACCCGCCTCGGGCCACTTGCGACTCCAAAATCCCAAGGGGACACGTTTTCTGTCCTGTTTCTGCCACACACTTCAGTCAATATAATTTTCTTGTATCAACACATTTAACTCTACTTCTCCTTCCTTCAATGGCCACAAATCAAGCACCCACTGCACTGTGTCTCTTGCCAAATAAAATGCTCTTTGCTGCTCCTCCCGCACTGAAATTCATATTTCTTTTGTGTCATTTTATAGATGGGGGCCAATATCTGTCCTAAGTGTGGTATATGCTGTCTCCAAAACCCAAACAGCCCTATGAACTGCTGAGCTTGTTTTTTGCTCACTGGAGTGGTGAACTCAAGTATTTTTATGGGGCTATTGGCACCATCTCTCAATGCCCATTATGCCACTGAATTCCTAAGAATACCACGGTCTCGGCTGGCCCTTGAAAGTTGTTTGGGTTTATCACCCACTCTTCCTTCTTCAGCCTGTCAATGATTACTTATAGCTCAGTTTGCACACTTTGCTCATCTTTCCCCTGAATCAAAATATCGTCAATATAGTGGGAGATTTGTATTTCAGTTTTGCATGGTATTTTGTCTAAGTGTTCTTCCACCAGCCGGTGACAAATGGTTGGCAACCTTGTGAAGGTGTACTGATGCCCGTTCCAATAAAATGCAAACTGCTCTTGGCACTCCACAGCAAATGGCACAAAGTAAAATGCATTGGATAAGTCTACCACTGCATACCAGGTTCCCTCACACTTTTGTAAATTCTCAATCAAAGTGATGACGTCTGGGACTGCAGGCACTAAAGGAGGAGTGCATTTATTCAACTCTCTATAGTCCACAGTAAGGGGCCAGGTGGGATTGTTCCAAGCAATAGTAACAGGATGTTACACTCCTGCTTCTGCATTTCCATTAATGGTCTCTGAAATGTCCTCATGCCCCCTGGGAATGCGGTATTGCTTCATGGATACACACGTTGTGGCCAAATGCACGTGCACCGGGGGCATTTTTAATTTGCCTACAATAACTGCTGTGCAAGTCAATGCATAGACTCTGAACTGATAGGTCTTACCTCCTAGTCCCAGAGTCAACCCTTCCAGATTGTCAAACCCAATTATATACTCAGGTATTGGAACAATCAACACTGGGTATTTCTGCCTTGTCAAATTGCCTATTTTCATCTCCACTCCTGTCAGTACTGCTGGGGTTTCCTTCCCGCCAGCGCAATAATGTTAGTGTCTACCTCTAAATCTTGATGGATTTTCATGAATCAAGGAGGCCTCTGTCCCCGTATCTATCAAAGCTCGAACCTCTTCCGTGTTTCCAGGCTTCCAAATGTTGTTAACCTTAACATGAGGTCCTATATCAACTTTTATATGAGCAGACGCTGCCCAGGCTCGGCCATAATCCTAATCAAATTTGGAATGAGTGTATCCGGATTCAGACTTTAACATTTCTCTCACCACTTTCCTCAAATCAACATATGTTGGCTAGTACTGGGAAGGGATCCCCGAAGACCCTGCTTCCTGTTCCTCCTCAGGAGGAGCTGAAGGGAAGGTGTCCCTTTGAGGCTTACCACCTACCTCTTCACTTGTTTATAGCGCTCCTTCCCAGCAAGCCCTCTGTTTTTGTATAACTCATACATCTCTCTGGTTTCAATACCATCAATCTTCTCCTGTGGTTCACCATCTTTCAACAATGCCAAAAACATGTTCTACTCTCTTGCCTCCTGCCCTCTGTTCTTCTATGACTGCTTCCTTCTCTCTCGCACGGTTTGTCCCACTGACCCAGGACTGCCAGTTGCTGGATGTCATCCATTACCTCATCAGTGGGATTGCTAGTCATGCCTATGAGCAAAATCATGATGACACTTTTGTATGCGGGTGAGTCGGTTCTTATAATAATATTTCTAGTTGACACTGAAAGTGGCACTACTCCCATGTGTCATGGTCCATCTACTTGAATTGCCTCCTTCATGGCATGCTCTCTGATTTTCTGAATTGCCTCTTTCAAAGTATACCACTTCTTTTCCTCACTATGCCAGTCAGTGGTAAAAGGATACCTGCGGTTGCACTCTTGGGACTCTTAAGTGCAACAAGACATCTGCGAAGCTTGACCATTGTCGTCAATGTGCGGCCCTGCCCTCAGTACCTCTTGTATATTGGTGTCACTAGACAAAGACAGAAAGTGTGGGGGAATCCGCTGCATATACTAACAGACCAGCGAACCCCCATCAAACATGTACACCATCAATGCTAGTAAGGGCTCCCCTGACTTTTGGCTCAAACGAGTAATGATTTCCCCAACCTCCTGTTGAGTATCATCTTCTAGCATATTCAAATCTACAACCCTTCCACCCGGGTTATGTGGGTGAAGCCCCGCTCTACGTCTCATCATCGGTTTGGTAATTACTGTCTTTTTGGTAGGTCTGACTTATATTCTTCATCCCACTCTGAGCTACTCTCCGAGCTGGTGGAGAAAAAAATGTCCCTATTTCAGGTTTCGGGGTTCCAGTCCACACCTGCTATGGCTATTACAGCTGCCACATTCTGCTTGTTCACACTCTCTCATCTTTTCCTATATTTATATCAGGCCACCCTTACAGCGGGTCGCTCGGCTACTGTCTGGTACCTATCAGCCTTGTCCTTAAAAAGCTTAATTCGCAGCTGCTGCATTAGCACAATCTGTCTCTCAACAGATAACTCTTTTTCCAGCTATAAAATATCCTCTTTCAACTCAACATTCCTCTGGTGTATCGTTCTAGAGTCATGTAGGAGGACCCACCCCCATCTGCCCAAAACTGCGCATTTATTTACCTTCTCGAATGAAACCTGCTGTAAACAAAACACCACCTATGCAGGACTTGCATCCCCTAAGCTCTCCTCCTATGGCTCCATCAAGACTGCACCATATGCCCAGGCCTGTGCCAATTTATCATTGGACTCTTGGCCTACCCTGGGGTGATCGCTTCGGGACATTCTCCACCAGTGCAGGCCGAATTTCACTTAAACAAACTATTCATATTTACAATAATTTAAATCATCTATTCACTCTTACTCCAATGCAATTGGGTAATGCACACAAACAGAACACTCATTAACGCAGCCTGACTGCCACTGTGAAAAGCAAACAAAAGTCACTTTCGCTATAAATCTTTCCTACCATCTTTGATGCCTGGAATTTTTCATCACAAGGCACCCTCCTCACAGCGTCAACATGTTTTGCTTTTCAAAAAGTGCACAGACATATCTTGTTTTTCACACCAATACACTGAATGAATAACCTTGAACGCATGGATGCAGTGATTCACACATACACACGCTCAGCTAAATGATAAACTGGCTGTTATACGGTCCTTTATTCATGAGTAGCATACATCAATGCATACAAGCAACAATAATAATCAGTGAATAAATGAATAAAAGAAGTCTAAAGAAAATACAACACCGTTGATGCAGCTTTAAGGAATGCCCCCATCTCACCATTATCCACCCAAAAGCCCCGAAAACAGCTAGGCAGAGAGACTTTAGTAGTCAATGGGCCTGGAGCAGGGCGTCCCTCCTCCAAGGTGAAGTTTTCTGCCTGACCATTTCAGTGCCCCATATTTTAAGCCCTCTGCAAACGTGGGGTGGCACCTTCTAGAATTTTCTGGCCTGAGTCTCTACTCGTTAGCAGCTCTCGTGCACCCCCGGCCAGAGTGACCCATGGTAAGCTCAAGGGGCAGGACTCTTTCCATTCTCAAGAAAGTAGCAAAAACAACTCTGTAACGTTTCCTCAGTTGTGACCATGTTTATGCTACCAGCCGGCACCTGCTTATCCCAACCTCTTTGCGCACTGTGTACTTGAATGAGCAATGCAAACTAACATAAGCAATGAATAACGTTGAAAACATGTTTTCCAGTGAAGAAGTGTGAAGGATGCTGAAAATATGTTTATAGTTCACAGCAAGTGTACATTCCACTGGGGCATGAAGCGAATGCCCATTATGGCTCTGAACGCACCAGAATGCACTGCACACCAGAGCCATGTTTTAGTTCAAAGTATAACAGCATCCTGCTTTAAATATCATGAAACGATAAGCACTCATTTGTTTAAGTTACATGAGCGGAGATACTCTGAATCTATAAATGCTGATCGGGAAACCAGAGTTTTTTTAAAAATAAATATTTACCTCTAGAAACGATGAGTGGATAGATACTTTTCCTGGTTGAATAAGCAATTAGCATTAACTTATTGGTCAAGTTTCGAATGAATATACTACCTTTACATGTAGTAAATTTTAGTTGGGACCAGAAGATAACTAGCAATATTTGCACAGTCTGCAAAATTGTTCCCCCACCAGCCGCTATAGAATCAGGGACGATCACAAGTCTCCATCTGGGTACATATTAAGCTATTGTTCCGGTGGTCACGGGAGGTACTGAGGTGGCCATCTTTACTCTTTGTGCACCAGTCCACGCGTCTAACATACCATTAAACACTTAGCTGAAACAAAACCAACATTAAAACCAACATTGCTAGGAACTTTACTCAGCCTCTTGTATTGGACTGTGGTTAATGTGAAAATGTGTTCATAATCTTTTGTGTTTAGTTTGTATACTAATGTTTTATGTGAGTTTGTACTTTGTTTCTGAATATTAGTTGTTTAATGCAAAAGGAGGATAGAAGATGTTAGCAAGAGTATAAGTTGTGCAGGTTGGTTATTTTAGTACATGTTGGTCTATGTTTTGGGTCCGCATCTTATAAGCTGCTTGTTATTCCTTTTTTTAAATGGCACATTTTGTATTAATTTGGAATGTATTGTGTGATTGCATGTTGTTTTGTTGTTGGTGTTCATTGTAAAGATAATCCTATGTGCTAATATGACTTGTAATTTGCAATGTTGAGTTAAGATTACAACAATGTTGGTGTTTATTGGTGGTTTTATGTTAGTGTTTACGTATACAACAAACCTTAAAACAGGTATTCCCAAAGTTGATAGATTTTAACTTTTCATAGCTATACCTTTTAAAAATATTTTCCCCACTGATATCTGTGTTTGTTTAATAGCTTATTGTATAATTCATATGTAAGTTATGTTGACACATTTTTGTTTGGTGTGACGGATCACATTATGCATTTCAAAGAATAATTGCATATGACTGATTTTGTGTGTGTGTGTTGCAAGATGCAGATGTTTACTGTGTTTTGTGGAATACTTTTTGTTTTGAAGAATGTGTTTTTTTTCATTTTGAATTTACATTTTTGAATGAGAGACCGGGCAGAAAATACTACATCTAGACACAAGTCAAAATCAAAGAACGGGCAATCTGGAAGAGGTGTAAGAATGAAAATAATGAAAAAGTCTTTAAGGCTTTTTGAAAAAGGATAATATGGTGAATATTTCAAATTGTCATTGAAATTCCTTCCCCATATTTAGGACTCACAATCAGATTATATGATTGCCTCAGGAATTACATCTAGATTTTGGGCTAGGCAAAAGAAGAGCCTGGCAAGAACAAATAGATTACATGGAGTTACAAAGGACAATCCTATTTGAAAGGTACTTTGGGAAAGGCCCATGCAGGCATTTACATTCTAAGCCTAAGATCTTAAAGCAGATTCTACAACTCACAGGGTGCCAATGCAGGGATCATTTAAAGGCAGAGATTGGCTTACTTTAACTCAGACCAAAAACAATAGCATCATTTTTTTTACAGACAGTAATCAATGCAGTTGATATTTACGGATGGAGAATGTACACAGCCATGTTTAGAGTGGACCAAAGCTCCAACAATTGTCGCTTAATCCTCACATGAAAGGAAGGGTAAGGTATGGCTTGACCGCCAGAGTTTTAAAAACATGCTTTAACTAGCTATACATTTGAGTGGTAGGCTCCAGTTCTGCTAGCCACAGCATAACAACATTCTTGACTTTGATGATAGGGGTGTTTAATCAGGTGTTTAGGCCCAAGTGGAATCACTTTGGTCTTTGATGGTTTCAGCTGCTCTACACTATAGAGCACCCAATCATGGATGTTGTCCATACAAGCTGCTAGATTAGATAAGTATGGTTTTCATTGGTGTAAGTATGATATGCTAAATCATAGTTGGAGATAGTTGACATCAAAGGTGTGGACATGGCAGGTGACATTTGCAATAATGTTCATGATTGGGTGTAAATAGGCGTAGAACCCTGGGTCTGACCAGATTCCTGTGCTGAATTTACACTCATGCAGAAAAATGATTAAAATAGCAAAGAGTGGACTGGTGCAACACAAGCTCAAGAATACGCAGTCCTCTCTGTGCTATTCACACGTTTCTTAAAAGAGCTTCCAGAACATTACAATGAGTGACTGAGTAAAAGGGAATGGCTATATGGTGTGCAATTGCAGACTCATCCATTTCAAGATGGCGGTTAAACCAGGTAAGTGTAAAAACATTTTCATGTTTTCTATGCTTGTTCAATTTAGCTGCGCAATGATATTCACTCAGTCAAACATAAATACTTTTTTTCGGCATAATGCCTTAAACGTTCATATCATACACAAATTACATACTATACTTTCCGCATTACAGCACAACACTAAAACAATACCAATACATGAGCTACAATCAAAGCTACATTAATTTAACTGTAAGGTGCAAACGCTTTTCCCATCCAACATTAATCCACCACAGTCTTAGCGTGGTGAGTTGGTATGTTTGACCATTGATCAGCATGATCACTAGGTAAGTGAAAGTGCAAGATTTACAATCATCCTGGCATTAGTTGGAAATAAAGTGCAAATGCACAACTTTTCATTGACAATAGTTAAATCCTGTATAATTATTTAATACAAGTGATTGACTTTTAGTCGGTTTGGCCGAACACAGACATAACAATAACACATTAAAATGACCAGAAAGATTATTGAAAACAAACTTAAAATCATACAGAAATAGTTGTGTGACAAAGGCTAATTTTAAATGCACAAATAATCATGTAACATTTAGCCCCATCACTGTCAATGTATAGCTTTAGTTCTGCAAAGCCAAGCTTGGTGAATACATTTACTCACAGAATACATTCGATTTGCATCTGCTGTTTCTTTAATAAACAGGGTAGCTTGATTGGCACTGCAAATATCTGCTGCATTAAACAAGGGCTTAAAGTATTGTGATCTCAAACCCCTGTAGCCATTGTAAAACAGGAGAAAGTTGAGAATGTTTTCAACTTCCAGACCACTGACTGGGCACATTCTATCACCCACTGCCAAACAACGGCTAGGATAGCTAACTATGTTAATGATTTCCAATCTCATCCTCAAATAAAGCGAACGTGCTAACGGGGGTTAAATCAGATTCAAATATTTTTCATAACTGGATTCTGCTTTATCACGCCAGTATTCATGGCCGGAGCACAACAACTTACAAGCATCCACTAGGTTGCTTGTCAAAAATTCATTCGCCGCTCATTTGACCATAGTTGTACAAGATTTATCAATGGGTTGGTCCATAATGTACTTAAATTCAAATTATGTCAAATTGTCTTCACATGCACCAGCCATGGCAGTGAATTCCCCCCTTGCAGATTCATAACTTGAGGTTGGCAACATAATCAGAAGTCTAAAACCATCCCGATGCAAAGGAGATGCCTGCCCGGCGCCAATCATCAAAAACTGCGCCAAGACGCTCACCCTAATCATCCCAGACATCACCTATTCCTCCTTCACCTCAAACACTGCCCCTACCTCCCTGAAGGAAGCCTGGGAGCTGCCCCTGCTAAGAAAACATCCCTAGACCCCAGCATCCCCACAAACGACTCTCCCACCACAACCATGCCCTTCATCCTCAAGATCCTTGACCGAGCTGCCAACATCCAAGTACAACAATACCTTGAGAACAATCACATTCTGGGTATCTGCCATTCGGGATTCTGTCCCAGACACAGAACTGAAACTGCCCTGCTCGATTTGAAAAATCAACTTGATGTCATTATGGATGCCGGCAAACTCACCTTACTCATGATGCTGGACCTTTCTGCAGCATTTGACCTTGTCGACCACCAGACACTTTGCAACCACCTCTCAGTGGTCGAAGTGAGGGGGAGCGGTTGGGAGCGTAGCTCCCCAACTTTTTAAAATTAAGTTTTACTGTTCCTATACTTTTATTTTAAAAAGAAACCGTTCCGGAATGATTTCGTTTTAAAATAAAAGTGTAGGAAGAAGTTGAAACTTGTACTTTCAATGCAATGCACTGAACGTTCCCTTGAACAGCAGGTGCATGTGTTTGGGGGTTTGTATTGTGTTTGGCAGGGGGCGTGGTGATAGGGTTTGTGGGGAGTGGGTGCAGGCCAGGAGGAACATAGTTCCACTACTTCTTTTCGTACACTTCGACCACTGCCACCTATACTCAACAGCAAATATTTCACCATCAGCCACAGAGTGGATCATATCCTTCCTGGCTCACAGATCCTCCTGTATCTTCATTGATGACCATGCTACCCCAGCAAGCCAGTAACATGTGGAGTCCCCAAAGGCTTCTGCCTTTTCCCCACACTGTATAACATTTATACAGATCCCAAACTTCGATAACCTTGATCCCCTCGGCATATCCTACACAAACTACACCGATGATACCCAACTCCTTATCCCCCTGTCAGGCTCCTAAACCCAACATACTACAGTACTCAATAAAGTCTATGAAACCATCCAAAACTGGGTGGCAACCCACCTGCTATGCCTTAACGATGACACAACAGAAATCCTCATTGTTGGATCCCACTCCACACTCCGAAACATGGACCCAGCATAAAACAGCTTCAACATAGATGGTAAGATGATCCACAATTCATCTGCCGCCAAAACAATGGGCGTTTACCTTGACTTGACTCTTGACATCTCTCGCCAAGTTAACTAAGAGCCATCGCATGAGTCAAGATGGATTACTGCAATGCCCTATTTGCAGGAACTTATGAGCGTAATCTGAGCAAATTACATTCTATCCAAAACAATGCCCTAAGTGCTGCCACAGGTCTATCCAAGCATAACCATGTCACTGAAGCTAGAAGAGATGCTCCCTGGCTTCCGATCTGCGAGAGGATTACATTCAAAACCTTATCTATCTTGCACAGATGCCTCTCCAACACGGCCCCAGTCTACCTCTCTCACAGTGCGGAAAGAAACACTGCCACACACCTCAGATCTGTGAACTGCCACCTAGTCAAAGTCCCCAGCTTCAGACGCAAATCCTCTGGAGGCTCAAACTTCCCTGCCGTGGCCGCCAAACTATGGAACAACATCCCGATTGACTTGAGAAAGGACCCTTAATACTGGACACTCTGAAAAAACGTAAGGACCTGGCTGTTCACTTGAAGCCCCACGCTCCCAGATTCGATCTTCCACCAACTTCGTCTCAGTGTACTGCAACTATCATACTTAACCTTCCATGTACCCCCTAACATCTCTCCCACCCCCTCTTCTTCTGCTGATTCTTGCTCCTGATCTAACATTGTAACGAGGGCCCAGATAACCAAAGGTTCAGTGCGCTGTAACAACTGCAAAAATAAAATGAATAACAAAAATATGAGCAAGCGATTTCCTGTAGTTTAAGAGACTAGGCGATCTCCAAATCCTAAGCCAGCATCAAACTGGTCTTATCCTCCTTTTATACCCAATGTCATGGTTGATATAGCCCCATATATCAGTGCCATACAGGGCAGCAGTTTTTGCTTGAGCCCTATAAATCTCAAGTGCTAGTTTAATTGCTTCTCTCCCATGATTGTTATGAAATCTCTTAATCGCCCCACTATATTTAGCAAAATCAGTGCCGGATTTACCCACTTGTTCCGTCCAGTGGCTGTTATCCATGAATCGTACGCCCAAGTAATCGTAGAACTTGATTTGCTCTAGGGTATTTCCATTCATACTGAAGTTCATTTTTTGGGTCTTTGAGAATTTGGGCCTGAAGACCAATGTCTTGGTCTTCTCAGTGTTAAATACAATTTGTAACCATTTACATTTCCCCAACAAAATGTTCAAAGTTGTTCTCAGGCCCATAGGTGTAGGTGCCAAAATAATAGCACCGTCTGTAAAAAATAGAGCTGGTATGGAATCAGCTACAACTTTGGTTGATCCATACAATTTGTGCGCAATGCTCTTATTACTTTGTCAATGTAAATGGAGAAGAAAAGACTGGCGAGTACTCAACCCCGCCTCACCCCTCTGTCCATGGTGAATGGCTCTGTGGTTACTCCCCCCAACTCCCAACGACCCACAGCTTTATTGTGGGAGTACATTTGTTGGATTATGGTTAGTAGGTGACCTGGAATACCCTTACTAGGTAAAACCTGCCACAATAAGGTCCTAACAACTCTATCAAAGGTGGTTTTAAGGTCCATAAAAACAGCACAGAGTTTAGTTCTCCCTAAAATGTTATATTTTTGGACTAGAAGAAACAAACAATAGCTTTTACTGGCTCGACAACCAGCTTTGAGGGGATCAATAATTTCATTTGCACTGGACCAATTATGAAGCTGCTGGAGGATTGCCTTTGCAAAAACCTTTCCTGCACTGTCCAATAGAGACACTGGCCTGTATTTTCATGTTCTTTCTCTCCCACCCTTCTTATAAATTGGGACAATTGTCGCACGTTGCCATGATATTGTTCGATATCCATTAACAGATGATAAGTGGAGAGTGAGTTAGAAGAGTGGACTTGACAGAGTGGCAGCAGTGAGCAGAGTGGTCAATAGAACTGTCCCCTTGCATTGGCTAGAAAGGTAGCAGAGGACAGCACACCCAAGCACAGCGCTACAGTTGTGCTTGGGTGCGCTGCCCTCTGCCACCTTTCTAACCAATGCAAAGAAAAACTAGCATCTGACATGAAAACCATGGGCCCTAACGCAAATTGGTACATGTGTTTCACCCCGAAAAGTAAGTTTTTGCAGGTGAAGTCCCGTTCGTGAAATCTACTCCTTGTAGAACATAATGCTAACAAGTGAAAATGTAGCTCATACTCACAGATTATGCAGTTACCTGTTCTGAAAATAGCAAACGCGGCTAGAAGCCATTCATATTTGAAGTTTCATTAAAGCCTAGTCACTAAGGATGACCCCGTTTTTGCCTTAGAGAAGGGACATAAGCAAACGGTTTCATGCAGGGTTTGCAGTAGATAAAGAGCTGCCAGAGTGGCAATGGAAACATTACTAGCTGAGGAAGTAACTGAAGGACTGTTACATGCCACGCAGTTCTACCACACCTAAAGAAACTACGAAATAAAATCTTGGCTTGTAAACTGGGTCATTTTAAAACAAGGAATTACATAAAACGGTGAAAAGTTTCTGATGGTAGCTTGAAATCAGATGAACCCTCAAAGCTTAACATTTCTTGGGACTATTATTGATCTCTGTTTAGAGCTGAAGGCTCGGTTCCTGAGCAGCAGGAACATTACCTTGGTAGGTCACAACGCTCTATTTTTACAGAAGCTGACAGGCTCCATCCAAGTGGAACGCACAATTGTAGTGCAGGAAAGACAATTGAATCGCGCCCTTCTGGCAAAACTCTGGGTCCAGAGGGCTAGTTCTTTGCCTTTTATTTAAAAAAAAAATGCCTCCCAGTTAACTGATATTCTCACACACTTTTTTCATTAGTTCCTTATAATCGACAGTGTTAACGCACGCAAGCCAGGTTAATGCTCCCATTTTTACTCAAACCAGGCAAGATTGCTCGGCATATCGGCCTGTAGCAATCTTTAACTATGATGCTCGAATTTACACTAAGATATTGTTGAATCGTTTGGCTCGGCTTTTGGTGGGACTGATAGATGGCGACCAGCTGGGTTTAATCATTAATCACCAGCCCCACGATAACATCCACAGAGAAATTAATGCAATGAAAGCATTGAACAACATATATTTGGCCAACTCTTCTAAGGTCTTAAGAGCTTTTGGATTTCGACCCAATTTCATAAAATACATTTCTGTAAATTGTAATCGTCCTTACACATTTATTAGACCAAACAAAATGCTTTTCAACCCTACGCCTATCTTCCATGGAACACGCCAAGTTTTCCCTTTATCACCTTTTCTATTTGCGCTAACACTAGAGGGGTAGCTTGTAAGATGTTAAGTTGTAAGTCACATTCACAACACACTAGTTACTGATTTGGAAACTGGCCAAACTACTCATGAACCTGTCCGATTCACTGATGACATGATCTTTATGGTGAAAAATCACAAATGTATCCTACAGTAAATAGTTGAAGAATTGGTCATTTCAGTCAAGTTCCAGGCTTTATTATTGATTATGCCAAGTCCTGCAGCCTCATAATAACATCTAAAACTGATGTTCAGTTCCATGCACACAGTCAACTCAATCGGCAAGAAGTGAGCTTAAGTATCTAGGTGTCTTTATTACACACTCTCATGATACCCTTTAAGCTTTGAAAGCCCTGCCCTTCAGACAATCAAGAAATTGCAAAATAGAATATGGGATATCATTTGGCAATGGAAACTGACCAGGTTATTTAGAAATATTTTAATGCATCCGAAACAACAAAAAAGAATTGCAGTACCAATCATTTATAATTACTTAATAGCAGCGCACATTTAAGTTCTATATTGTGCATCAGAATAGGAGGTGGAAAGAGTTAGAGCAACTAGAACTAACAGCTCCCTTAGACTCTCTGTCGTGGCTCCTTTCCAAAGGCTGCAAGCCACACAATTGCAGAGACCATTGTCACAAAAGAGAGAAAGAGGGAAACGAGGTTCTGAACTGAGAATATCTAGTTGGCATAACAACCAGCAATGCCACTGCATGAAATGGCCAACTCACAACACTTTTTTTCCAAACTCTTCTGCCACACTACCCAATGCGGAGCTCCCTAACAATACTTGCTCGAATTAACTTTGTAAGAAGTAAATTGGCCAGGCTTTCCATTTCCTAACTGTGTAGGGATTTGCCTTTTTGGGCTATTTATTGGCATAATTGGGCTATTTATGGGCTTCTTTTAGCATCCATAGTTTTTAAGTCCTCCAAAGGCTGCCTCTCTACTACCACCGACCCACCACAGGCCCACTCTCTACCACCACCCGCACTCTCTCTACCCTCACCCACGCCACTCCCACCCTCTTTACCCCTACCGACCCCACTCCCACTACATATTTGGTCTATCTTGGGCTACATTTGACAAGTTATTCCGAGGCTGCTTTGTTAGACATGTTTCCTGCCCCAACCATATTCCAACACTCAGTTAGTCCACCTCACACTCTCTCAGCTACTATATCTCCACTCTCTCTACCCCCACCCAGCATATCCTCTCTCTCTCTACCCCCACCATAGCCCCATTCTCTCAACAACCACCCACCCACCCTAGCCCAATTCTCTCAATTTGCAACCTCACACCCACCCTACAGACACTCTCTCAACCCACCCTACCCAATCTCTCTACCCCACCCCTACCCCGTACCCACCCTACCCACACCCCATATACCCACACCCCAATGCTACCACAACTCTTTCTATACCCACCCACTCCAACTAATCCCACTCTCTCTATACCCACCCACCATACTGCTAATCTCTCTACACCTGACCACCAACCCTACCCCACCCACCCACACACCCAACCCTCACTCTCTCTAGCACCACCTACCCACAATACCCCTTTCTCTTTATCCAACCCATTGTAGCCTCGCTCTAATGACCCCATATCTCTCAAAAGATCCCACCCACCCACCCTAGCCCACTTTCTCTACCCCCACTCTACACCCACTCTCTGTACCCCTATCCACCCACACTACACCCATTCGATCTACCCCACCCACCCTACCCCAATCTCTACCTCCACCCAGCCTAACCCGACTCTACCGCCACACAACCTCAATTCTTTCTACCACCAACCACCCACCTTACCCAGTGTCTCTCTATCCCCACCCACCCACTGTACCCCTACTCTTGCTACCCCTACCCACCCACACTACCCCATTATCTCAATCCACAACTCATACCCACTCTACCCCCACTCTCTCATCCCAACCCCTACCCACCCTACCCCACTCTCTCTACTCTCACCCACCCTACATCCACTCTCTTTAACCCCACCCAACCCGCATTCTCTCTACCTCCACCCAACATCTCTACTGGCACCCACCCAGCGTCCTGCACGCTCTCTCTCACCACCCATCCACCCATCCCACACCATCTATAACACTCTCTCTACCCACACTCTCTCTTCCCCTAAACACCCACCGTACCCCCACTCCCTATCATTTCACCCACACTACCCCCACTCTCTCAACAACCAACACACCCACCCACCCACACTAGCCCATTCTCTCTACTCCCACCCACCTACCCTACCCCCAATCTCTGCCTCCACCCAACCTAACCTCTCTGTCTCTACCCCCACCAAACATTCTCTCTACCCCATCCAACCTCCACTCTCTATATCACCAACCACAAACCACCCACCCTCCCCACACTCTCTATATCCCCACCCACCCACTGTACCCCCACTCTCTCTACCTCCACCCAAACCCACCCCCACTCTCTCTACCTACACCCACCCTATGCCCACACTGTCTACCCCTAACCACTCACCCTACCCCCACACTCTCAATCCCTACCTGCCTTACCCCCACCAATCATACCCCCAATCTCTCTACCCTCATTCACACTACCCCCACTTTCGACAACCAACCCACCCACCCACACTACCCCTATTCTCCGTAACCCCACCCACCAACCCCCAATCTCTACCCCTACCCAACCTAACCCCACTATCTGTACCCCACCCACCCTACCCATTCTCTTTTCCCCCACCCACCCCCACTCTCCCTACCTACACCCACCCAAACCACACTCTCTATATTCCGCAAACCCTACCACCACTCTCTACATACCACCCAGCCACCCTACCCCACTCTCTCTCTACATGTACCCAGCCCCCTTCCCCCACTCTCTCTACCCCCACCCAGCCTACCCCCACCTTCTCTACCACCGTCTACCCACCCTACCCACAATCTCTCTACCCACATCCACCCTACCCCCACTCACTCTATCCCCACTCTGTCTAACCTCACCCTCAAAACCCCCACTAACTCGACTCCCAGCCATCCACAGTCTACCACCCACTCTCTCTCCGCCACCCACCCTACCCCCACTCTCTCTACCCATCCCCCACGCTTCCCACACTCAGCCACCATACCCCCAATCTCTACCCCTACCCAACCTAACCCCACTCTCTCTACCCCCACCCACCCTACCCCTTTCTCTCTACCCCCACCCAACCTCCACTCTCTCTACCACCAACCACCCACTCTGCCCACACTGTCTCTATCCCCACCCACCCAAAGTTCCCCCATGCTCTCTGCCTCCACCCAACCGCACGCTCTCTATCGATACCAACCCAAACCCTACTCTCTATATCCCATGCACCCTACCCCCACTAACCCACCGTACCAGCACCCATCCTACCACACTATCTCTAAGCCCACCCAGCCACCCAACCCCCACTCCCTCTACCCGCACCCAACCCCCTTCCCCTACTCTCTCTACCACAATACCCCCACTCTCTCTGCCGACCCACACTCTCTCTACGCACACCCACCCTACCCCTGTCACTCTACCCCCACTCTCTCTAACCTCACCAACACTACCCCAACTCTCTATTCCCCCACCCACCCTACCCCAACTCTCTTTATCACCACCCATCCAACCCCATTACCTCTGCCTTCACCTAAAACCCACCATCTCTACAGACACCCACCCACCCTACCCTCATTCTCTCTCACCAACCATCCACCCATCCCACACCATCTACCCACGAACCCTACTCAAACTCTCTCCAACCCTAAACACCTACCCGACATCCACACTCTCTACCCCTAACCACTCACCCTACCCATACATTCTCTATCCCTTCCCACCTTACACCCACCCGTTGTGCCCACACTTTCTCTACACTCACCCACACTACCCCCACTCTCTCAACAACCAACCCAAACACTCACACTACCCTCATTCTCTCTACCCCCACCCACCTACCCTACCCCCAATCTCTAATCACACCCAACCTAACCCCACTCTCTCTTCCCCCACCCACCCACTTTACCCCCACTCTCTCTACCTCCACCCACCACCAATCTCGCTACCTGCACCCACCCAAACCCCACTCTCTATATCCCACGCACCCTAGCCCCACTCACCCACACTACCCCAAATCTCTATACCACCACCCACCCTACCTCATTCTCTCTACACCCACCAGCCACCCTACCCTACTCTCTCTATTCCCACCCACCGACTGTTCCCCCACTCGCTCTACCTCCTCCGACCACCACTCTGTCTACCTACTCCCACCAAAACCCCAGTCTCTAGATCCAATACACCCTACCCCCACTCACCCACCCTACCCTAAACCTCTATACCAAAACTCCACTCTCCCTACTCCACTCTCTCTACACCTACCCAGCCACCCGACCCCCACTCTCTCTACCCACACCCATCCCTCTTCCCAAACTCTCTCTACGCCCACCCACTCTACCCCACTCTCTCTAACACCACCCAGGCTACCCACACTCTCTACCCACACCCATCCTACCCCCACTCACTCTACCCCCACTCTCTCTAACCTCACCCCCCACTACCCACACTATCTTTACCCCCACCCACCCTACCCCCATTTGCTTTATATCCCAACCCACTCTACCCCATGCTCTCTCACCAGCCATCCACCTTTCCCACACCATCTACTCACACACCCTACCCACACTCTCGCTACCCCTAAACTCCCACACACTCTACCCCTAACCACCCACCCTACCCCCACACTCTCTACCCCAACCCACCTTACCCCCACCCATCATACCGCCACTCTCTCTACCCTCACTCACTCTACAACCACTCTTTCAACAACCAACACACCCACCTAGACTACCCCATTCTCTCTACCCCCACCCACCCACCTACCCTACCCCAATCTGTACCCCCACCCAAACTATCCCACTCTCTATCCCCACCCACTCTACCTCATTCTATCTACTCCAACCAACCTCCTCTCTCTCTTCCAACAACCACCCACCCTACCAACCCTCTCTCTATCCCTACCCACCCCCCACTCTCTCCACCTACACCCACCCAACACCACATCCTATATACCATGAACCCTACCACCACTCGCTTTACCACTACGCAGTCACCCTACCCCACTCTATCTACCCATACCCACCCACCCAACCTACCCCCACTCTATCTACCTGCACCCAGCTCCCTTCCCACACTCTTTCACCCACAGCCACCCTACCTCCACTCACTCTACCCCCACTCTCTCTAATCTCACCCACACTACCCCCACTCACTCGACCCCCACCCACCCAAAGTCTACCACCCACTCTCTCACCCCCACCCACCCTACCACACTCTCTCTTCCCCATCCCCCGTACTTCCCACGCTCAGCCCCCATACCCCCAATCTCTACCCCACTCAAACTAGCCCCAATCTCTCTATCCCCACCAACCCTATCCCAATTTCTCCACCCCCACCCAACCTCCACTCTCTCTGCCACCAACCACCCACCTTATCAACCCTCTCTCTCTCACCACCCACCCACTGTTCCACCACTCGCTCTACTTCCACCAACCACCACTCTCTCTACCTACTTCCACCCAAACCACAGTCTCTATACCCCCAGCACCCTACCCCCACTCACACACCCTACCCTAAACTTCTATACCAACACCGACCCACCCTACCCCACTCTCTCTACACCTACCCAGCCACCTGACCCCCACTCTCTCTACCCACACCCAGCCCCCTTCCCAAGCTCTCTCTACTGCCACCCACCCTACCCCACTCTCTCTAACACGACCCAGCCTACCCACACTCACTCTACCCCCACCCTACCCCCACTTGCTTTATATTCCAACCCACCCAACCCCCATTCTCTCTACCTCAACTCAACCTCACCATCTCTACTGCCACCTAATACCCCATGCTCTCTCACCACCCATCCACCCTTCCCACACCATCTACCCACACACCCTACCCACACTCTCTCTACCCCTAAACACCCACCGTACACCAACCCACTCTACCCCTTACCACCAATCCTACCCCCACACTCTCTACCCCAACCCACCTTACCCCCACCCAGGGGCGTTGCTAGGGGGGGGCTAAGGGGGCTATAGCCCCTGATCTTTTGGCTGTAGCCCCGGATAGAATCTCAGGAGCTACAGCCAAAAGATTAGCTAGCCCCCAGTCCCAACAGTTCCGACATCAGCTTAGCCCCGGGTCTTTTCCTGACCTAGCAACTCCCCTGCCCCCACCCATCATACCCCCACTCTCTCTACCCTCACTCACACTACCCCCACTCTTTCACCAACCAACCCACCCACCTAGCCTACCCCATTCTCTCTACCGCCACCCACCCACCTATCTTACCCCAATCTCTACCCCACCCAAACTATCCCCACTCTCTATCTCCATCCACTCTATCCCATTATATCTACCCCACCCAACCTCCTCTCTCTCTACCAGCAACCACCCACCCGACCCACCCTCTCTCTATCCCCACCCACACCCACTCTCTATACCTTCACCCAGCCAACCCGACTCCCTATATCCCATGGACCCTACCCCCACTCTCTATACCACTACGCAGTCACCCTACCCCACTCTCTCTACTCATAACCAGCCCTCTACCTCCACCCTCTCTACCCCACCCAACCTACCCCCACTCTCTCTACCTGCGCCCAGCCCCCTTGCCCCACGCTCCCTATCCCTTCACCCACATTACCCCCACTCTCTCAACAACCAACCCACCCACCCACACTACCCCATTCTCTCTACTCCCACCCACCTACCCTACCCCCAATCTCTACCTCCACCCAACCTAACCTCTGTGTCTACCCAACCAATTATTCTCTCTACCCCATCCAACCTCCACTCTCTATACCACTAACCACCCACCCTACCCACACTCTCTGTATCCGCACCCACCCACTGTACCCGCACTCTCTCTACCTCCACCCAAACCCACCCCCACTCTTTCTACATACACCCACCCTACGCCCACACTGCCTACCCCTAACCACCCACCCTACCCCCCACACGCTCAATCCCTACCTGCCTTATCCCTACCTGCCTTACCCCCACCAATCATACCCCCACTCTCTCTACCCTCATTCACACTACCCCCACTCTCGACAACCAACCCACCCACCCACACTACCCTCATTCTCTGTAACCCCACCCACCAAACCCCAATCTCTACCACCACCCAACCTAACCCCACTATCTGTATCCCACCCACCCTACCCATTCTCATTTCCCCCACCCAACTGCCACTCTCTCTACCACCGACCACCCACTCTACCCACTTTCTCTCTATCCCCTCCTACCCAGTCTACCCCCATCCCTCTACCTCCACCCACCCCCACTCTCCCTACTTACACCCACCCAAACCCCACTCTCTATATCCCACGCACCCTACCACCACTCTCTCTATCTGTACCCAGTCCCCTTCCCCCACTCTCTCTACCCCCATCCAGCCTACTCCCACCTTCTCAGCCACCGTCCACCCACTCTACCCACAATCTCTCTACCCACACCCACCCTAGCCCCAGTCACTCTATCCCCACTCTGTCTAACCTCACCCTCGAAACCCCCACTAACTCGACTTCCAGCCACCCACAGTCTACCACCCACTCTCTCTCCACCACCCACCCTACTCCCACTCTCTCTACCCATCCCCCACCCTTCCCACACTCAGCCACCATACCCCCAATCTCTACACCCACCCAACCTAACCCCACTCTCTCTCTACCCCCACCCAGCCTACCCCTTTCTCTCTACCCCCACCCAACCTCCACTCTCTCTACCACCAACTACCCACCCTGCCCACACTGTCTCTATCCCCACCCACCCACGGTTCCCCCACGCTCTCTGCCTCAACCCAACCGCACACTCTCTATCGACACCAACCCAAACCCTACTCTCTATATCCCATGCACACTACCCCCACTAACCCACCGTACCCCCACTCTCTATACCACCACCCATCCTACCACACTCTCTCTACGCCCAGCCACCCCACCCCCACCCCCACTCCCTCTACCCGCACCCAACCCCCTTCCCCTACTACCACAATACCCTCACTCTCTCTGCCGACCCACACTCTCTCTACCCACACACACCTTACCCCAGTCACTCTACCCCCACTCTTTCTAACCTCACCAACACTACCCCCACTCTCTATACCCACACCCACCCTACCCCAACTCTCTTTATCACCACCCACCCAACCCTCATTCCCTCTGCCTTCACCCAAAATCCACCATCACTACAGCCACCCACCCACCCTACCACCATTCTCTCTCACCAACCATCCACCCATTCCACGCCATCCCACCTACTTGCATTCTAACCTTGTGATTGTTGGTGACTTCATTCTCTCAGTCAATAAAGCTAGTGAACTAGCAATCTCTCTTTTTCTTGACTCTATAGTAGATCTCCGCTTTCCCAAACAGGTTACTGACTCCACACACCAGGTGGGTAACATTCTTGATCGTTTTTTCACCCCTGTGATTGTTTTGTCTACTCCGCCCCCTCCCCGTTATCTGGTCCGACCATTATGTAGTACCTTTCTCTATTCCACTGTCAGAGACTACTCCCCTCACTCGGAGACAGGATACTCTAAAATGGAGCTGGCATTGTGTTCCACGGTCAGATCTTGCGGCTCGCATTGTCTTTTATTGTGATGATACTATTCCTTGCTCTCTGGCAACCTTGTCATCAGTTTTAAGTAATGTAGCTGACTCCGTTGCCTCTTTTAAACTTTGCAAAAAGAACAAACGCCCTTCTGAGCCCTGGTTCTCTAACAAATTGAAGTTGTAGAAATTATTGTGCAGACAGACGGAAAAGAAATGAAGAGTTGGGTATTGTGTTGCGGATAAAATTCAATTCCACAATGCCACTGCAACTTACCAGAAGGCAATCCTCCTTGCCAAACAATGCTTTTCAGTACTAAAGTATCAACCTAAAGCACTGTTTGACTAGGTACATTCTCTGTCCTCTCCTACCAAGGCCAATTCTGGGATCGTGCCCTCTCAGGTGTTTTGCTAATCCCTGTCCGAGTTCTTCTTCAATAAAATTGTTACCATTCGTCATAAAATCACTTCTGCCTGTTTCCACCCCACACTCCCTCTACCCCAACCCACCATGCTTCCCACACTCAGCTACCGTACACCCAATCTCTCAAACCCCACCCAACCTACCCATACTCTCTCTAACCCACCGACCCTAAAGTCTCAAACAACTATAGATGCCTAGTAACATTGTGTGCAGGCACATTATAAATGACTCATCATATCATATCATATCATATTACACTCTCTACCCTCACCCACACTACCTCACTCTCCACAACCAGCCCTCCCATCGTACCCCACTCTCACTACCCCAACCCACCATACCCCCACCCTCTCTACCCTCACACATCCAACCTACCCTACTCACCCTCTCTATCCCCACCCTCTCTATCCCCACCCTCTCTATCCCCACTCGCTGTAACCCCCACCCAACCTACCCCACTCTCTATACCTCCAGCCACTCAACCTACCCCCACTCATCCAGACTAGCCCCTCACCCACCATACCCCGCTCTCTCTAATCCCACACTACCCCCACTCCATATATGAACCACCCACCCCTACTCTCGCGAACCCCACACACCTGCTCCCTCTCTCCCTACCCCCACCGACCCTACCCACTCTCTCTACCCGCACCCACCCTACCATCACTCTCTCTACCCTCATCCACTCTACCCCCAATCTTTCTACCCAACCCCCACTCTCTCTACCCTCCCCCACCCAACCCCCACTATATCTATCCCATACACCATTCCCCTGTTAGGCAGAATCACATGCAGTACCCTTTGGGAACACTACACATAATTAAGACCACAATTGTAAGCACATTTTCATCTGTGGCACAAGCCTGCACTGCACAGTAATGTGGTAGCAGTGACTGAGCAGCCAGACTTATCTCATGTGTAATGTGAGCAGTACAAGAGGTTACATAAAGGACTAGCAATCTCAGTAGTTCAAACAAACACTTACTCAAGGATTCTTGGTAAAAGAATATACATTTATTTACAGAGTCAGTTGGAAAACATTCCACTAGTAAGAGTGTTAGGGAGAATTCTTAAGAATGTGCTACCGTCCCTTACCATTTGAGGCCCACAGCAACTTTACTGGATTTCTAGGATTTGATTTTTTACCTGGGAAGAGTGTGAGCCTTTTTTCCCACTCTTCCATGTATTTTAATGTGTGTTTTACTTTTGTGTTCTTTGGTTATGGAGTTTTAAAACAACGCCATAGGCATCATCTTTTTCTGTGTGTCACACAGCACCTTCAGTGCAGTGGCACAGGGATGTCTTTCAGACTTCCCAAGGTTTAAATACCCTCTCTGGGACTGACTACTGTCTCCCAGAGCATGTAAAGTTAAATTGACTTTACAGTCTTTTAAAATGTACAGACCCAGCACACATTATCCTCCTATAGAGTGCTGGAGGGGTTGCCTAGCATCCCGAGTCAAAACACTCATGTGACAGTCAAATGTTACTTTTTCCTACTTTAAACGGCTGGTGGCAGTGGTTTAGATCAAACTACCATGATTTTTCCAACCGCGAACAACGGTAGCTAAAAATCGGGTCAGCCATGTTTTTCAAAATGGCGCCCAAGACATATCTGTAAAAACAAACTTTGGTCGATTTTTTTTCGCCATTTCTTTTAGGAAAGTTCCTTCTTGTTTTAACTCTGCGCACCAAACCAGGTTTGGTCCCTTTGTTTGTTGGCCTTTGGCAGGCTTCAGTGCAGAAGCTCTCCTCTGGCGCCTGAGTGTCGGGGGTTGACAGGTTATGAGGAAGGTGACTGAAACTCCCTGTGCTTTGTCTCCTAGGAGACCTGAATGCATTCTGGCATGATTGGCCGACTGGCTGTCCGGAAGGACAGCCACCCTGCTGTGTGGGTGACAGCCAAGCTGGAATGAATGGGGAAAGCAGGCCTCTGGGACTCGGGAAGCAGAGTCGACCACTGGAACGAGAGAACTGTAGACGAGCTGAAGGAAGACGACTGCTGCAACTCCTGGACGACTGGTGAAGCCCTGCTGCTGGTCCGAATTGCCTGAAACTCCATCAACAGAGAAGCCCTTCATGGTTAACTTCTTCCCTTGAGTTTGGTGGGAACAACCAACTCGCAAGCCGCCTGGAAACCGTCCCCTCCTGGTCGAATTTTCTGCAAAGGACTGTGGAAAACCAGATAGCTAGTTGAAAGGATACCAGTTTGTGGTCTTTAAGGCACTCACACCTTAAACCGAGGTTTTTTCAAGCTTGTGGCCTCTTCCCTGGGCAGTGCAAGAACATCCTGATGTCCTCCTTCTTGTCCCCACGACTGAAGCTCAGGAACATTGAGGTCTGCTCGAACTGCAGGAAAAACTGCCTCAGCTATAGCTCTTCTTCACTTTAAAGGTACTGTGCAAACGCGGTCTAGAAATCTTTTGGGCCACGGTGAAAGTTTGTGAAACTTTCCCATCTTTGAAGGCTTGTCTTTCCCTAAACATTCATCTAACTTTTTTGCCTGACCAAATTCTTCTAAAATCTGTGTCAAAGACTTAACCGTTTACTACCAGAACTGTGCTATCCTATACAAAGACTCTGACCGATTGACTTTGGCCCAGGCCTAGGAATTGAATTGCTGGTTGTAGTTCACTGAAACCCTTTGCTCTGCCTATGAAAGTATTTGTGCTTATATTCTTATAACCTTCTGGGTCATTACGACTTTGGAGGCAGCCATGGTGCTGTTAGCACCATGGCTGCCTCCAAAGTCGTGTCCGGGTAGTCGGAATGGGGATTTACCGGGTCATCCCAACCTTGGAGGACCCGGTAAGTCCCCATTCTGAAAACCATTCCCCATTCCCATTCGAGCCCCCATAGGGCTCAATGGGAATGGGGAAGGAGCTAATAACGGGCCCGCAAATAGCGGGCCCGTTATTAGCTCCCTGGTCCCTTAGCGGCTCCCGCTAAGGGCGGCTGGTAAAACCAGCTGGCCTTAGTGGGACCCGCTAAGGGACCTCAGAATGCGGCGACAGGGGGTTAATGGCACCGGCATCCTTACCGGTGCCATTAACCCCTTACCGCTGGCCTCGTTATGAGGCCCATTGTCTTTTTACCCCCTTTTTAAAGTAACTGAAGTACCATTTTGCTACCACTTCGAGGGAGCTGAACTTGTTCAGTAACTTATTGGCGGTGTATTGTAGTATACTAGTGTGTGATACTGAGTTGCTCTTACTAGTGGAATGTTTTCCAAGTAACTGTGTAAAGAAATGTGTATTCTTTTACCAAGAAACCTTGAGTAAAGTTTGTTTAAACCACTGGAATTGCTAGTCCTTTGTAAAACCTGTTGTACTGCTCACTAAACTCTTGAGATAAGTCTGGCTGCTCAGCCGCTGCTACTATATTACTGTGTAGTACAGGCTTGTACCAAAGGTGAAATTGTTCTGACACTTGTAGTCTTAATTGCATGTAGTGTTCCCCAAGGGTACTGCATATGATTCTGCCTAACACTGGTGTACTGTGGTGAGGATAAAAGTATACTTGTTACATTTAGAGTGCTACTCTTCCCTTTATTCAAATAACCCTCACAAGGCTAAGCAACACTAGAGAAGCAATTGTTTTATCATGCCTGATATGGAATGCTACAGACAGGAGGCCCTAGTCACTTGAATAGTTGATCAATTGAGAGATATGTGTAGAGATATGTGTAATGCTAAGAACCTCACTGTAAAAGGCAAAAAGAGTGAATTGATAGAAAGGTTGTTGTAATACCAAAGTCTGAGGAGTGGGGTTAAAACCCCTACCCCTGCAGCAAATGTAGATGAGGATGATAATGTTTCAGAGCCCAGCTCAAATGTTATGGATGAGTTAGATGAGGCAGAAGAGTCTCAAATTGTAGGCCCTGTTTTACCTCTACCTGCTCATAGGCCTCAACCTTTGACCACAGGGACCCCATCAGGTCCAATACTAAGTCCTGAATTTGTCTCTCTGGAAAGAATGAGACTAGAATTGGAGTTTAAAAGAATCCAATCTCAAATTGAAAGCAATCATCAGGAACTTAAGCTCAGAGAAATGGAGTTGAATCATGCACTTGAAATGAAAATGTTGTGTCTTGAAACTGGTTCTCTCCCAGAGTCCTCTAGGTCTTCTAGTCCTAAGAGGCCTTGCATGCCCAAAGATGCAGTAAGTATGTATGAGGTTAAGCTTGATATTTTGGATTGGTTGGCTGCTTTTGAATATAACCATGAGATTCAAGACATTAAACAAAATCAGCTGATTTCTTTGGCTTTTTTCTAGGCTACCCCCTGTTGCAACTGATGTGGTAATGGAGTTGGGGGATATAGACAGAAAGGAGCATGAAAGTGTAAAACTATCTTTGATATCTAGGTTTGGGAAGACCCCTTCCCAGTATCTTAAGAGATATAGAACCCTCAAAAAGCATGATGGTACCCCTTGGGCTTGTAAGGATATTTGGCGTGTTACAGTACAGAGTACAGTAATACTGCACAAGTAGCACATTTTTTTTTGCAGCACCACCACAAGGGTGCGGTGCATTGCTATATGGGTTACCAGATTAACAAGGAAAGACAGGCTATTCAGTCAAAAACGATTTTAACATATAAGATGCAAATCTATTTTTACAGTTAAAAGCACACGTGTTCATTTAAAAATGCACACTATTTTTCACCTGAAATGCCTATGGTGCGAGAGACACATTTGAAAATTAACAGCTAACCTATTAACCATTAACCTGACTAATAAAACCTTATTTAATATAACCCACTAATAAAATGTGTTCTCCACTGCAGAATTAGGCATACTCTGAAAACCATTTAAATGTGTGTGCAGATTTTTTTCCTCTCTTCTCTGCCTGATTCTCCGTGTTTTTGTGCACAGTAACTGCAGGAAGAAGGAAGTCAGATTTGCAACAATTGCAAATGTATAAGCGAAGCTATTGTTGAAGAGTAGGAGGATGAGAGATGATGGATTTCATTGGGACACGTCATACAGAGGGCTGAGAGGAAAGTTTTAGTGGGCAGTATCAGGGAAAAAGACAGGCAGACATTTTTCTGCACTACTGGGGAGAAGACCTGGCTGTGGGGCTCCTGACTGAATGCAGATTCCTGTGTCCTGCTGCAGTCGAGATTGGGGAGGAAGCCCTTTTCCTGGCTGAGGCATTCCTATCTGCAAAAGCTGAGAATTCCAGACAATGACCCCGGTTTGAGAAGGCAAGCGTTCCTTTTTACTGGAGTTAATCCAAGAGAGCCACATTCACAAAGAGAACAACTAAAAAGATAAGGTAATGAGAAGTGTGGGAGCTGAGTGTGTACGGTAATATGCAGTCAGTGTAGGATTCCTGTGCGTGTCTTAATCAAATACCAATGTTGCAATTTGAGTTCTGTTCTCCGCCACGCTCTTTGCAGTGTATCATAGACAATGCTTTGACTGTACCATTTTATTTATTTCTGTAAAGAATGAGATCGTGTCTAAATGCAGCTTTTATAATACAGAAAATATTTGAAAACAGACGGGTGTTTTATTTTCTATTTACCATTACAATGCCGATGATGTGGGGAGATTTTTAAACAGTGCAATGGTCATTTTAAGACAGATGTGTGCATGTCAGAATCAGTATGAATAATTGTGAGTGACTGTAGCATAGCTTGTTGGAGGTACATGAGCCAACGGGAAGAGAGACTCTCTGAACATAGCTCCCTACCGTATATAAGGTAGTGGAAATTACCACAAGACTACCACATATAGCTCTCTGTCGTAAATAAGTCAGTGAGTTCGCCCATGGTGGCACACCAACACTATCACTGGAAATGTGGTATTCCTAGAATGCAGGTCTGAGGTCTCTCTAGTGATCACACGAGAAATCTAAGCAAAGATAAGGGATTCTGGACATTGGGGCCACAAATAAAACAAGGGAATTATGCTCACCAAAAATACCACCAACCACGTATACCAAATATGCAGGTCTGGGTGCTGAAATAATGCATGTCCATTGTATTATTGTTGCACATGGCCAAATCTGAATACAAAGAGTGATTATTGCTAAGTTATTTTCGGCGGTAATAAAATACCGTCAGGCCCCAAATCTCCACAAAATACCCTACATATTTATGGTGCGTTGCAGGCCGGGAAAGTGATCATAGAGTACCTACTGGGCGTGGCAAGCGTGTCTCACACTGCCATTTGCACATTAAAGGGAACCCATTTTATAATAGCAGTGTGCCACTAAAAACGAATTTCAGAATGTCACAAAGGGAAACCACATTCTCAGATCTAGTGCAATATTTAGAGGCAAAGTTATTTGCACATGGGAATTGGTCTTCGAATAGCACGTTAGAATGGAGTAACCGCATTCAGGGTGAGGTGCAGAAAGAAAAACTAGACAATATTTTTGCAGAAGGCAGCATAATTCAGGTCTGCCTTACAAGATTATTGAATGCAGCCGATAAAAGTGCAGAGAAAGACTGTTTAATACGGCTATGCGGCAAAATATGGTTTATTTTAAACAAGTCCCTGCGAATGCAAGAGAATGATACTCAGCTAATTAACAGGTTAAAGACTGAATTAGAGGGGGCAAGTAAAAATCAGGAAATGTTGAGAGCAGAATTGGATGTATGCCAAAAAGACATGCAATTAAAATGCAGAGACTTTGATACTCAGTTATCCAAAAGCAAGAAACAATTTGAAGATAGTGAGCAAGAATTGGCACACTTAAAAGCCTTAGTGGATCACATTAGGCAGGATAAAGATGAGGTTGTTTCAGAAATGCAGATTTTACAAAAAGAACATTGTGAAAAAGAAGGTGATCTCCAGAGTGCAGAACAAGAAATGATTAAAATGATTCAAGAAAGAGACAAGAGAAATAAAGAGTTCAATGAATGCCAAATGCAAATGTGCGAAATGCAGGAGGTGATTAATAAAATGAGTGATGAAAATAATTATTTGCATGATGAAGCCAATAGACTCCTTAAAAAGTGTAAGGACTTAGAACAGCAAATGTGCATTCCCAGGTCCCAAGAGAGGCGGCAGGGTACCACATTCAATGGAGTGGAGGTGAATTCTAGCTCTGCCCAAAGAGCTAGTGCCCCAGTGACTGGGCCGGTGACTGAACTTGGTTGCAGCGCCCTTGGGGGATTTGATACTCCCATTGGGGGCAGTCACCAATCTCATACACCTGAAAACAGGATTGACTCACAAAATAGTGCAATTCCATGCATTGCAACAAGTAGCCCCATAAAAATAATGAAATCCATTAAAGCCCTGATCAAACCATTTAAAAAGGGAGGTGAATGCTGCATTGAGGATCACTTAGAAGCGGTGCATGACATTTTTAAAGCACTCCAGATACCTAGGGAACAGTACAGACAATATTTTCATTTAACTTTAGATGCCCCGACGGCCAGCATCATAAGGGGATTAAATGAACAGCAGAATATGACATGGCTGGAGTTTGAAAAAGAAATTAGGCGTCATTTTTCTCCTTTTCAGTCATTGCAGGAGGCAAAGAAAGTCGCGTACACTATTACTGCTGGACCTAATACATCCCCTCGCCAATTTTTACAAGACTTAAAAAGAGCATTCTCTCGCTTTGATGTATCTTTTGACTCAAATTCCAATGAGTTTAAAACCGCATACTTCTATGGGCTACAGAAAGACATCATATCCCAATTGGTCCGTGAATTTGACCGTGACAAGTCCCTTGAATGGATTGTACATCAAAGCACAAAGCTATATGAGGTACTCTATTGTCAGGGTAGAGAAAGTGATAAAATGAAAGATACTAGGCCTAAATCTAAAGAACCCTCAACCACAGTAATGGAAATCAGGTCAGCCAAAATGTCCCTTGAGTCTGCTCAAAGCCAAGGTAAAAATAATGTGACACCTGAACAAAGGGGTAATCAACAAAGATCGCCATTTCCTGTACCAATGTTCCAAACACATGATCCTAGTAATAGAGAGAGCTACATCAGCCCTAGATATTTAGGGGATAGACCCCGGGTAAGATATCGGCCTGATATGGCAGGTATGAACAATAACCAGAGACAAAATCAAGATCAAAGAAATGATGGTCCCTACCAGTCATTGGGGACACAGAGTAGGTTTGATCCCAACGCCATGATATATGGTAATCAGGATAGGCCCCGATATGTGGATCGATTTACTGATAATGGAAATCAACATAGGGGCCAGTACCCACAATCTGAGAGACAGGACATGAGGCAAAACGTGAACTACAATCCACGCCAGTACAATGATTCCCCACCAGGGGACTATAATCAAAGGATGGGTGCAACCCGCTCCCCTCCACAAATGAATCAAGAGTTCAGAAACCATCCCAACCGACATCAATCACCTGAGAGGTATCAGAATAGATCCAATCAGGGGGAAAACAACCAATATCGACCTAGGCCACAGAAAGAGGATCCTAGAGAGATGGAAAGGTTCCAGTGCCTTGAGGCCCAAGTGAAAATGTTAGCTGAGCAAATAGGAAAGCTCTATACAGCGCAAAAACAACCTTCCAAAGAGGGGGCTGATGGCCATAGCAATGACCGGGGGGCTTCCGAAAAGTGACTAAGTACTCATGATAATCGCAGTGCCAAAATGACAGATTGCTCTGATATAATTTTGCATAACAACTCTGAGGTGACTAATGGATTAAAAATGAAAGTACCAGTAAATGAAATTGTGACAGAAAGTGCAAATACTTCTAAAAAAGAGGTACGGTTTAACTTAGAGCTAAATAAAACAGTAAAGATTTGCACAAATGAAAAAGAAACATTAGGAATTCCAAAAGAACAAAGGGACAGATTTAAGAAAAATGACTCATGCATGGGGAATACCGGTGAACAGGGAGTAAGTGGGGATGCCATAGTTCCTTCCCTGGGCAAGCAAAACAATGACCAAACACAGACAGAAAAAGGAAATACTCACAAGGAGGGTACAAGTCAATCACCTGAAGAATTCGTTTAGCCACATATTCTTGAAGAGGCTGCAAGGGATGGTATTACACTAAATGATCACAAATGCACAGAATTAAAAAATGACAAATTGCTGAATGATGTTGTTACACATGTTCAGTTGGAAGGTTGTAATGTGGTCTCTGATGTTACCCAGATGGATGGGCGAACAGTGGCCACACTCCAAAAAACTTCTGATCATGGAGAAATGAATAAAATATCTCGCACAGAAATGGGTAAAAAGGAGGGAAAAATGTCTTTTCATTTACCAATGTGCTTAGCCAAAAGTGAAAAAGACCTGAGAAAGGTGAGCCCTGAAATCAGTAAGAATTCACATTTCTTATGTGTATTAGAGGAAGTTGAGGACAGATATTATGCACCCATCACTGTAGAAGAAAAATGCCACACCTTCGCTATGATTGACACTGGCGCACAGGCCACAATTATGTCCAAGGAGCTGGTAAAGAGTATCAATGAAGGGAGGCCTCCACAGAGTCAGATCACAGTGAAGGCAAATCAAGGCCCAGTGCATAACTTTAATGGGGAGGAGGTGCCCATCATAGGTGTAACTGAGGTTGACATAAAAATAGGAAAGCACAGAATGAAACAAGAGGTATTGATCACATCTATTTGTGAAATTCCATTTCTGATGGGGACAGATTGCCTGAAAAGATTGTCTCCTCTCATAGATGGGGTGAATGGAGTGCTGTGGTCCTTAACCAAAAAACCATTGAGGCCTAAGAAACTAAAATCACAAAACAGCAATATAAATGAATGTCACACCGTTGCCAAAACAAATGATGCTGTGGAGGTATATCTCCAGAATAGCTGCATACCTAGTGTCACTGTTATATTAATGTGTCAAGACAAAGATCAGAGCGACAATGAAAAACTACCTGTACAAATATACTTGGACCCAAGGAAAGATTGGCAGACTGCTATAGATGAGCACACATTACGTTTCTACTTAAAAGAGAATACATGCAAACAGAATATTGTTCCTAAAACAGATTCAGAAAAACACATTACCACTCTGGCAGAAATACACATGGAAGATGAGCAACCATGGGTTCACGTTGGTATAAATGATTATCTTAAAACAATAAAAGCCACCTTAGCGCTTGAACATGAAAGGAGTTTCATTAATGAGAAATTGTTGCAAAAAATTATGGAGAGGGAAGAAATCCCGAAATTTAGGATTAAAAACCAATATGTTTCTGGGTTGGACAGTCCAGACTTTGAAAACCGAATTGCAGGCAGATGCATGCTTAAAATTAGCATTGGGCAGAAAACAATTTACCATAATGTATGGATAGTGAATGGAGCACAAAATGAATTTTACATGGGAAATGACATCATGCACAGAATGTGTATGGTGTTAGATTTCCTTAATCAAAAAATATGGTCACACCTAGGTGGGCCGGCACCTGAATTTGAAGACAAAAGAAGGGCTTATCATTGTGCCCAACTGGTTCCTTATGCCATCGAATTACAAATAAGGAAAGATACTATTATTCCTGCATTTACAAAACAGTTTGCAATAACACTGAAATGCAAAAATGGGCAGCAGATGAAAGGCTCTGATGCATTTGTATGCCTGAATGAATCCATAAAACAGCAAGGCCTGGATTATGAATACATTCCATTGGTAGACATTGGTGAGGGATCTGTAAAAATCATGGTAAATAATAAAGGTTGTCAGGATATTCATTTAGAGGAAAACTCCCCATTAGGAATGGCCATACAAAAATCACATTATACGGCAGATTTAAATAACATGGTGATTGGGAATATTCCTGAAAAATATGTAGATGCCAAGGGCGAGTTGCCAGAACACCTGGACTCTCAGCCCAAAGGAATATTTAAAATTCATTCTGTGTATCCTTATGATTCAAATGAGACAGTGTGCTGCCATCAAGAGGATTGCATAATATTTAATTTAAATGAAAATGAAACAGGAAATCAGCCCATTGAAGTGGAAGCTGATATGCCAAAATATTTAAAAGTGGCAGCTCTACAAAAAGACACAGCCACACAGTTAGAGGAAAGCGCTGAGATTCCTTTACCAGAAGAGTTTCCAGAATTTTCCAGAATGGTAGAAGAGCAGATCTCCTTAGCGGATGCATGTGACAGCGATGGGGATCGAAACGACCTGAGGGAAATATTTATGGAGTTTAAGGATGTATTTGCAAAAGATGCTTATGATTGTGGTTTAACTGATTTACATGTGGCCACACTACCAGAAGGTTGTAGCAGAAATCCAGTGTTTGTACGCCAGTATAGACTACCGCTGGCATGTTTAGAATCATTGGCAGAGATTATTAAAAATTTGGAATCACAGGGAATAATCAGGCCCATTCATAGCACATCCAATACGCCTATTTTAGGTGTGTTAAAGCCAAATGGTCAATGGCGGCTGTGTGCAGACTTGAGAGAGTTAAATAAAAGAGTACCAGTATCTAGATGGCCACTACCATTCATTGATCAGGGCCTAGCTCAGATACATGGTTCAAATGTATTTACCACGTTAGATCTCACCTCTGGATATTGGTGTGTGCCATTGGCAGAGAAGATACAACACTTATTTTCCTTTACATTTGACAGGACTCAATATGCCTGGCTTAGAGCTCCGTTCGGGTACATCAATAGTGGGAGTGAATTTGGCATATTTTTGAGAAAGGCCATGCCGGATGCAGCGGAAAGAGGAACAATAGTTTATGTGGATGATGTCCTGATAAAAAATGAAAACCTTAAAAGCCATTTTGATGAAATAAGACATGTGCTTGGCCAATTGCAGAAAGCAGGCGCCAAAGTATCTTTGCAAAAAGCACAATGGTGCAAGAAAAAAGTGAACTTTCTAGGGCATGAAGTGACTGAACATGGGCTAAATCCACAAAGGAAGAAAATAGAGGCCATACAAAGATTAAAAGATCCTAAAAATGTGAAAGGAGTAAAAAGTTTATTAGGGATGACAGGCTATAACAGAAAGTTCATTGAGAATTATGCAGAAATCACTCAACCATTGACTAAACTGCTTAAACTAAATACTCCCTGGAGATGGGAAAGAGAGCAGTCTGATGCAGTGGATAGATTGAAGGAATATCTTGTAAAGGCACCATGTTTAGCATACCCCATAAAGGACAGGGATTTCTTTATAGAAATAGGCTTTTCTGAACATTGTATGTCAGCAGTGTTATCACAAAAACACGATTTGAATCACAAAACCATTGCATATGCAAGTAAGGCATTTTCCCAAGTTGAAATGAAATTTAATGAATGTGAGAAGGCCCTATTAACCACTGTGTGGGCGCTACAACATTTCCGCCCCATTGTTCAGGGAGAAAAGGTGATTATTGAAACAAATCATCAACCTTTGCAATTTTTAGAGAGTAAAAGAATTAGATCAGGCAATCTAGCGCAATCCAGAATCACTTCATGGACGCTGGCATTACAAGGTTTTCCCGTAGAAGTGAGATATGGACAAAATAAAAAGAGCCCAATTGCTCAAGGGTTAGCTGACTTACATGACTGTGCAGCTGAACAAATACCAAATGAAATGGAAGTGGAAACTAGTTTGCAGGAATTTGAACAATCACCACACAAAGCTTTTGATGAAAAAACATGCAAGGATTTGCCAACTGTATATGTGGATGGTTGTGCTTTTCACATTGAAAATGACAGTAATAAACAATTAGTGGCAGGAATAGGAAATGTATGGTTGAAATGTGAAGGCGTTCCTAGTATAGGGATGAGGATTGGAGATAGGAGCAGTCAGGTGGCGGAATTGGCAGCCATTTATAAAGCAATTGCTACTGCAGTTGATAAAAAGTTCAGTGAAATTGTCCTGGTGACTGATTCTGACTATGCACGGAATAGCTTTGTGGAGTATTTGCCTGGTTGGAAAGCAAGAGGCATGGTTACATACAACAAAAAGCCACTTAAACATGGAAAAATGATACAAGCCATAGACAAATTGGTGTCAGAAAATAATTTAACAATATACTGGAGAAAAATTCGTGGGCATTTAAAAACACCAGGAGAGGATAAGGAGGGAAATGATAAGGCAGACCATCTGGCTAAGATTGGGGCTGTGATGGGAGAATTGCTACATATTGATTACTTAATGGGTGAAATACAAATTGATGCAGTGACACGTTCTAAAGCACCAAAGGAGATAGATCAACCGGTGGTGCAGTGGAGTCATGACATGCCAGACCAAGATTTGATTGAGGCACAAAATCTATTATAATCATTTGATAGATCCTGAACAAAATCCTTTAACAGAAAATGATTGTATGGGAAAAGAAGAGTTGAGGGTGTTATTAAAGAACAAAACACGAATTAGATTACAGGATGGACTCATGATTAGAGAGTCCATAACAGGGCAAATACAGTGGATAGTACCCCTTTCATTCAGAGGACTAATGCTACACCATGCACATGATGCCATAACTGCAGGCCATAGAAGTTCACAAAAAACATTAGAAATACTAAAAGATTATGCTTACTGGCCTCATATGTCCCAAGATGTGGAATTATATACTAGAGGATGTCTAGTATGCGCCCAATTTAAACCTGCTTCACCAATGCATAGAGCACCATTGATGAAAAGAGGCCTAACTCTCCCATGGTCAGATTTGCAAATAGACTATGTAGGTCCTTTAAAAAGATCGAGCAGGGGACACCGTTATATTTTGAGTGTGGTATGTTTGATGTCGAAGTGGATTGAGTGCATTCCTGCACCAGATTGTAGTGCGCAAACAGCAGCCACATTGCTGGTGAACCATGTGTTCTCAAGGTTTGGGTTGCCACAAAGAATTGAGTCAGACAGAGGAAGTCATTTCACAAGTAATCTAATGAGTAAGGTATGGCAAATACTAGGTGTGAAAAGGAAACTACATATCGCATATCGGGCGGCGTCTTCAGGTACAGTTGAAAGAAGCAATAGGTCTGTTGTGGATATTTTAAAGAAATTTGTGGCAGAAGCAGGTTCCAGCTGGGATTTACGTTTACCGTTGGTTCTGATGGCAATCAGGTCGACTCCTGCCAAAGCAACAGGTGTTAGCCCCCATGAGGTCTTAACAGGTAGGAAAATGGTGTTACCACAACACCTACTATACAGAACACATGAGCAAACTCTTTTGAGTGCATCCACGGTTCATGAATATATTGATGAACTGAGGAGGCATTTGCAACATGCATTTGCTTTTGTGCAGAGAAATCTGGAAAGAGCTGCTGACAGTGCAAAGTCATATTATGATAAAAAGACATCAGTAAAGGAATACAGTGTAGGGGATCAGGTGTACAAGTTTCATTTTGGAAAAAGTAAACAGAAAAATTCTAAATTTCTAGCAGCCTGGCAGGGGCCATTTCGAATTATAGATAAAGTCTCTCCTGTAGGGTATAAAATTTTGAAAAATGAAGGTGAAACAGCAATAGAGCAGTTTGTCCATGTAAATCAAATCAAACCATGCCATCCCAGACATGAGATCAGGCAGCTTGAGCATGTAGAAACGGATAGAGTCCCTTGAGAAAATAAATGGGTGTAATCAGGAGGCAGTGACAAAAAAGTTAAAAAAAGTTGATTGTTATGATGGCACATAAACACTGTAATATATGTAAAAATATATAATATAAATAAATAAATAAATAAATAAATAAATAAATAAATGCACATATAACGGAAGCTCGTGGTTGGTGTGCAGAGAGAAAGTGTATTAAATATTGAATGCTGTTTTATATGTGTTTGTTTTCTTTTAACTTGTGTTTAATTTCAGAAGAAAGAAAAAAAAAACGAAATATTTTTACCAAGCATGTTTTATTTTTGGCAAAAGGTGGAAATTAGTATTGTGCTATGTACTTAATCTGTTTATTTTCTATTTTGATTTAGACAATTAACATTATTTGGTCGGAGGTTCCGGGATCAGAGGCCACGGGAGACGATGGAGTCCTGGAGTCCCCTGGATGAAGACCAAAAGATGCCTGCCTCCAGGTGGAGGTGAAGACAAAATAACCGGAATGCCAAAAGAGATGACTACTGTGGATTCAAGATTGCCAAGATGAAAGAGTACTCGAATGAACCGAATAACATCGCTGGTCGGGACATACCAAAAGAGACAAAACAAAAGTTCCGGCATATGAAGTTCCACGTATTTATTATTTTAATTATTTATTTTAACTTGTTATATTACTTATTTGTTTTAGTTAGTTGTTTTATTTCATTGTTTTTAATTGACTTGGAAAATTTAAACTTAAAGTAATGCCACTTCCACTGAGAAGGCAAATGGGGAACATTTTATGAACTGATGGACTCAGATGAAATGTTGATTGCAAATTTTCATTGATGCACATGAATATTCATTTTGTTGGATTGCTATATTGTAAAAAAAAAATAGAACAAGTTGTTTTTAGGAATTGGCTTGGATTATAGCCAAGTTCTAAAAACAAAAGGAGGGTATATGTAAGGATATTTGGCGTGTTACAGTACAGAGTACAGTAATACTGCACAAGTAGCACATTTTTTTTTGCAGCACCACCACAAGGGTGCGGTGCATTGCTATATGGGTTACCAGATTAACAAGGAAAGACAGGCTATTCAGTCAAAAACGATTTTAACATATAAGATGCAAATCTATTTTTACAGTTAAAAGCACACGTGTTCATTTAAAAATGCACACTATTTTTCACCTGAAATGCCTAAGGTGCGAGAGACACATTTGAAAATTAACAGCTAACCTATTAACCATTAACCTGACTAATAAAACCTTATTTAATATAACCCACTAATAAAATGTGTTCTCCACTGCAGAATTAGGCATACTCTGAAAACCATTTAAATGTGTGTGCAGATTTTTTTCCTCTCTTCTCTGCCTGATTCTCCGTGTTTTTGTGCACAGTAACTGCAGGAAGAAGGAAGTCAGATTTGCAACAATTGCAAATGTATAAGCGAAGCTATTGTTGAAGAGTAGGAGGATGAGAGATGATGGATTTCATTGGGACACGTCATACAGAGGGCTGAGAGGAAAGTTTTAGTGGGCAGTATCAGGGAAAAAGACAGGCAGACATTTTTCTGCACTACTGGGGAGAAGACCTGGCTGTGGGGCTCCTGACTGAATGCAGATTCCTGTGTCCTGCTGCAGTCGAGATTGGGGAGGAAGCCCTTTTCCTGGCTGAGGCATTCCTATCTGCAAAAGCTGAGAATTCCAGGCAATGACCCCGGTTTGAGAAGGCAAGCGTTCCTTTTTGCTGGAGTTAATCCAAGAGAGCCACATTCACAAAGAGAACAACTAAAAAGATAAGGTAATGAGAAGTGTGGGAGCTGAGTGTGTACGGTAATATGCAGTCAGTGTAGGATTCCTGTGCGTGTCTTAATCAAATACCAATGTTGCAATTTGAGTTCTGTTCTCCGCCACGCTCTTTGCAGTGTATCATAGACAATGCTTTGACTGTACCATTTTATTTATTTCTGTAAAGAATGAGATCGTGTCTAAATGCAGCTTTGAAAACAGACGGGTGTTTTATTTTCTATTTACCATTACAATGCCGATGATGTGGGGAGATTTTTAAACAGTGCAATGGTCATTTTAAGACAGATGTGTGCATGTCAGAATCAGTATGAATAATTGTGAGTGACTGTAGCATAGCTTGTTGGAGGTACATGAGCCAACGGGAAGAGAGACTCTCTGAACATAGCTCCCTACCGTATATAAGGTAGTGGAAATTACCACAAGACTACCACATATAGCTCTCTGTCGTAAATAAGTCAGTGAGTTCGCCCATGGTGGCACACCAACACTATCACTGGAAATGTGGTATTCCTAGAATGCAGGTCTGAGGTCTCTCTAGTGATCACACGAGAAATCTAAGCAAAGATAAGGGATTCTGGACATTGGGGCCACAAATAAAACAAGGGAATTATGCTCACCAAAAATACCACCAACCACGTATACCAAATATGCAGGTCTGGGTGCTGAAATAATGCATGTCCATTGTATTATTGTTGCACATGGCCAAATCTGAATACAAAGAGTGATTATTGCTAAGTTATTTTCGGCGGTAATAAAATACCGTCAGGCCCCAAATCTCCACAAAATACCCTACAGGCTACCTGGGTGACTAAATGTTTGAAAAATCTAGATGGGTGGGTTAAGGGTTGCAGAGTTAACACTTCTGAAAGTATGAGAAATCTGTTTATGTTGGAATCTATTTATGATGCCTGCTCTCCTGAGCTGAGACAGAACTTGGCTGACTATAAGGAAATTGATCCAAAGAAGTTAGGAAGGGCTGCTGACTTGTGGGTTGCCAACAGGGCTACTCACAAGGATTCTGGGGTAACTCAGAAGAAGGATGAGGGAAAGCAGCACAAGAAAGATACAAAGAGAATTCCAATACCTCCACTCCAAAAGAGGGCCCCAAACATAACAAGGGTAAGCCACGAGGGAAACCGAATCAGGCTAGTGTACCTCCTGGTTCCAAACCAGAAGGAGGTCAGAACAAACCCCCATTCATAAAGACATTTGGAAAATGTTATGCTTGTGGGTCAACTGACCATGTGAAAGGGAATCCCAGATGTAAGGGTAAACCTTCAGGGATCCACACTGTCTCTTTAGCCTTCTCCCCAGAGTATGAAGTACCAATAGCAAGTGAAAACTTTCACCTACTCGTTGAGGAACCCATGAAGCTCTCAGCCAGTGTTTCTTTAGTATCCCCGGGTCTGTGGGAACAAAAGAACTTAGATGTCTATAATTCCATTCCAGACAATACTAAAGAGTATTACAAAGACAGTTTCTTGTGAATGATCAGGAGACCCTTGCCATCAGAGACACTGGGGCCAGCATTACTGTCGTTGATTAATCATTTTTCAAGGTAGAGGATGTTGCTAAGGCACCTAAATACCTAACTAAGTTTGCTGGAGGCCCTGTCCAAATGCTTTCACAGTTACCAGCTCTCATCCAGTGCAATGACATGACTGTCAATATACCTGTAAATGTGCAGAGTGAAGTACCTGGGCGAGTCGTGTTGAGGAATAACTTAAAAACTCTTGGAGTTGTATCAAGCACCCCCAGGCCTCCCAGAAAAAGGAAACCGGAGCAGACTAGGAAAGCCAGAGAGAGTACCTTAAGGGCTCTCAAGAGGAGTGTATAGAGGGAACAACAACTCCTAGTCCACAGGACTTACTGACTGCAATTTCAAAGAAGAAGGTGGAAAAGGGGAAACCTAAAACCTCCAGGAAGAAACCGACCAGCACTCCTGTGCTACCAACAAGGACCTCCCCTAGGGCACTGTCCAAGATCACACCTGTGATCCCTCCACCAGCTGAGGCTGAGTGTATGGAACAACCTTGTGTGGTTGAATCAGGTGCTAAGGAATCAGAGCTGGAAGTGGACCTTGCTCCTGTTGGAGATCTGGATCCTGCAGACCATCCTGACCTGCAGCCTTTACTGGCAGAAGGTGGACCCTGTAGGGCAGACTTCAGCAGATGTCAAAGAGAGTGTCCTATTCTTGAAAATCTTTGCCAACAAGCAGCTTCCCAGCTGGATGGGCAAGAGCCTGGGGAGCATAGGTTGTACTGGGAAGATGGCCTCTTCTACAGTGAAACGACTGAGTCTATTCCAGTGGACTACGAAGACTTGTAGTGCCTCTTGAAAGCAGAAAGCAGTTCCTACAGTTAGCCCATGAGATACCATTGGCTAGTCACTGAGTTTCAAGAAGAACAAAGAGAGGCTCTCCTTGTATTTCTACTGGCCTAAGTTGGGGTCTGATGTAGATTAATTCTATAGGATATGTCACACTTGCCAAACCTCTGGCAAGAGTGGAGCCAAGAATGTGGCACCCTTGGTGCCTCTCCCAGTGGTGGGAGTCGTTTTTGAGAGGGTAGGAATCGACATTGTTGGTCCCTTAGACCCTCCAACATCTTCAGGAAACAGGGTTATCCTGGTTCTAGTAGACCATGTGTTACCTGGTACAATTGTGATTTTACACTTTCTTTTAGTTTGAGATACATCACATCTGAAGTAGGAAGACTGCCCTAATGAGTTGTCATAAAGACTGGCCTAAATATTTAACAGGCATGAAAGCAGATGTCGCAGAGTGCAACAAGAGCACAACCAGCTGAGCTGTGGAATGCGAACCAGGCGTCAGAGCTGGGCAGCCATAGCCCCCCTCTTCGAGAAGTACACAGCACTGAAGCTGAAGCTGCTGGCTGAAGTCCTAAGATCGATAAGAGCCTGCCTTACAAAGACAATCTGATGTTACGAAATATGTTTCTCTCTCTCTCTGTTCTTGCGATTTGTCCCTAATGATGAGCCAGGCCTGGGATGGGTCAGAGTCGATGCAGCCCTCCAGAGCGTGGTGTGTGTGTTAACATTACTGTCATGATGCATGCCTCCAGTCTTCAGGGCCAGACCAGCCTTCCCCCTCCTTTGGCGCCCGGCTCATATTATTTGATCATATGGATGAGGATTCAGTGAACATGGAGGCACACATAGCCCAGTCCTGAGAAACTGAGCTATGCAGCCTAGTTTCCAGGGACTGGCTGGGCTTGGGACTACTTTACCTGGCACTGTTTGACCAGGTCTATATAAACCACACCCAAGGAACAGAACATGCTTCACGTTATTCTGCACACCTGCATCGTAACGCTCATCGTGCCTGCTCAGCTCCTGCTTACCCGGACTTCAGCCACGCCTCGGGAACCACAGACCATTAGCACCTGTCGGAGAAAGGAAAGAGAAAACAAGAAGAACAGCAGTTGAGTTCTTACCTGAGAGAAGCAGTCTTCCAGCTCCATCCGAACGGCTTTCTCTTCCGCTGCTCCTGGGAACCACCGCACCTGTAGAAATGACACAAGAAGGGAGAACGAATACTTACCCGGAGTCGACATCATCTCAGGATTCCATCAAAGCGGTTCACGCGATCGCAGCTCTGGAGCCTCACCACACCTGCAGAGGAAGGGAAAAGAAACACCAGTTTAGCCGCGCAACAGAAATATCCATTTTAAAATACAACTTGACGCTGCGCTTTTGCGCTAACACTCACCTGCATAAATACTGCTCAGCATCACAGTGAGGAGTCCATTCCTTCATCTGGCATCTCCAAAACCGCTCCTGCAAAAGAATAAGCACAATAGTGCAACTTTGGCAACAAAAGAACACATTAAAAAAAAACTGTTACCAAGAACCAATTGGTAAAAGGACTTACCGACGGAGTCACAGATGGTCTGGATTCCTCTATAGGCCGCAGGATCAGTGACGGAACTTGATCCAGTGAAAGTGCCTAAGAACATTAAAGCGCCCTGCATTCAGACGCAGGATGGAGAGCCCATTGTTAAAATACCTAAGGTGATACATAAGCACAGAGGGAAGCGGTTGGATGGTTAAGGGAGATGGGAGGCTTGCCCACCTTGCGCAGCAAGTTAACATCTCCATTCATCATTCTAGGGGAATGCCCAAGTGTGAGAGAAGTAGTGAGACAGGAAGAGATGCGCGCAGACGTTCATCGCTCAGCTTCGTGGGACGCCCCCGTGGAGACCAGGTGAGCGTAACAATTACAGAGCTTTTACACCCGACTTCTGGCTTGGTGTTTATTATTGGTATCCAAGTGCTGAGAGCTGAGTGCCTGGTATACCTGAGATGGTGTGAGGGAGCTGGATTTGCACTAGTCTCGGGGGGAGCAGGACGAACAAATGTAACACCATGCTACTAGGTATCCTGAAGCCATACCTATGAGAACTGTTACAGCTCCGGCTGTGGCTAAAACCCTACTTGGTATTTTTTACCAGAGTAGGTTTTCCTAAGGAGGTTATCTCTGACAGGGGATCCAATTGTATGTCCCACTACATGCAGGCCATGTGGAAACACTGTGGAGTAACTTACAAGTTCTCAGCTGCCTACCATCCTCAGACAAATGGATTGGTAGAGAGGTTTAATCGTACAAAGAAGAGCATGATAGGTGCTTTAGAAGAACCCCTTAGGAGAAAGTGGGACCTTCTACTGCCATGCCTTCTATTTACTTATAGAGAAGTCCATCAGGAGGGAGTTGGATTTAGTCCCTTTGAACTTCTCTATGGCCATCCAGTTAGAAGCCCCTTGGACATGCTTAAGGAGGGGTTGGAGTGTGCTCCTTCCCCCAAGCCAGTGAGAGTCACTGACTATGTGATAGGTCTCTGGAGGAGAATGTCACACATGATGGCAGAAGCATCAGATAACTTGAAAGGAGGTCAAGCTCTGGTGAAGCATTGGCATGTTGTGCCAGACAACCTGAATGATGCGTGGGTCATCCCCTGCCTCAAAAAACCATCTCTTGACCCAAACATACCCACCAATTACAGGCTTATCACAACTTTGCCGTTCTTGCTAAAAATACTAGACCGTGCCGCCTAGTTACAGATTCAGGACTAGCTGGAACGTAATAATCTCCTCGGCCTAAGACAATCGGGCTTCCGTCCCAAGTATGGAATGGAAACAGCCTGTTAGACCTAAAAACGCAAATGGAAGACCTGAAAGATACCGGCAAGATCGCCCTTCTCTTGTTACTGGATCTTTCAGCCGCTTTCGACCTGGTGAACCACCAAATTCTGTGTCGACATCTTGAAGTGGCAGCCCACTTCTCAGATAAAGCCACTACTTGGATCAGATCCTTCCTGGCCAATCGATCCATGAGGGTCTTTTCCCCTTCTCCTTCAGCCATACCTTTGCCAGTCCTGTGTGGTGTCCCCCAAGGATCCTGTGTTTCACCCACGCTTTATAATGTGTTCACAAAACCGCTCTTTGATATCCTTGACTATATGGGTGTCACCTACACCAATTATGCGGACGACACCCAGATACTAATCCCTATCTATTGCAACCACTCAGCTGACACTAAAGTGCTAAACGAGGTGTACCTGGTCATTCAGGCCACAGATCAGTATCTTACTACAGACAAAATGAGATGATACTAGAAATGCTCAATTTCACATTAAAAAACAATATTTTTCTATTCAATAATCAAGTCTACAGACAGCAACAGGGGGCAGCCATGGGAGCCAAATTTGCACCAATGTACGCCAACTTATACGTTGGACACTTCGAAATAGAACATGCCTGGACTCATGAAGCCTTTACCACAATGAACAATATAATATATTGGGGACGATATATTGACGACATTCTCATTATTTGGAAAGGAAATACATCAACACTCAATACCTGCATCGACTATCTCAATAAAATTGAATACAATCTTCAATTTACAATAAATCAAAGCCCCAATTCCATTCAATTTTTGGACCTAACAATATATGTCAAAAATGAAAAAACTACAAACCACTCTATTTGTTAAACCAACAGCTGGAAACACAGTGCTGCATGTGAAAAGTCACCATCCACATCATGTCAAAAACAACATACCCTATGGCGAAATACTCAGAATAAAAAGAAATTGTACATGACCAATGGAATATGAAAAACGTGCAAAAATAGCAATAGAAAAATGTAAAAGAAGAGGCTATACCAACAACTCTTAAACAAAACTTATGAAAAAACCAAAAGTAAATCAAGAACAGAGCTGCTAACCAACAAACAAGCAAGTGAAAATAAAAAAGAACAACCGATCTCAGGTTCATTACTCCATACAGTGCCTAGCTAAGCAAATCCAACAAATACTGAAGAAGAACTGCCACATCCTCAAAATGGATCAAGACTTAGCAGGATACATAGAGGACGATGTTCACATCACCTTCAAGAAAGCTAAAAGCCTAAAGGATATCCTGAGCCACTCACATTTCACACTTAAAAAAACAAGAAATGGGACTTCCACAACTATGCAACAGAAAGCCACTTAAAGGAAACTAAAATGTGGCACATTTATATGTTGCCCATATTCAGAAATTGGGAAGAAAAACATCAGTTTGCCAAACGGAAAGAAGTAGAAGATCAATGAATTCATAAATTGCAACAGTAAAACAGTAGGCTATGCCATCAAATGTATGTGTAACAAAATATATGTAGGGAGTACAACGAGAAAATTAAAAATAAGAATTCAAGAACATCTAAGAGCCATCATGAAACATAACATCAGATACCCCTTAGGCTACCATCACCTGACAGAGCATGCAAATCAACCAAAAAAAGAAATAACATTCTACGGAATAGAGAAGATATCCAAGCCACAGAGAGGTGGCAATTTGGAAAAAATCCTCAGGTCCAGAGAAGCTTACTGGATCTGTACCTTGGACAGTTGCCAAACGGGCCTGAATTCGGACACTGAACTCATACACCTCTTGTAAAGAATAAATACCATTTTTCTACTGTTCAGCCTGAGAGGACGTATCCGCAAATCACTGAACTGCTTTGGAATAATTTCCAAAAAATGAATGCATGACAAAATGTTCATTTAGATGTACGGAACACTCATAAATATTGTAAATTGCGGTTATAATTAGAATAAATCAGTGATACCTAATTCGTTTTTAATCCACAAATGGAGAAATAGGGACCATGTGGAAACATAATTAGATCCACTATTTAACTGCTCCCAATCCAAAATGGAGTCATAACGATCATGTGACAATATCGATCACATGACCGAGGTACCACTATTTACAATAATATAAGTAAGAGAGACTTTGTATAGATTATCAAGTCCCTAAAAACACAAATTGGATCGCAGTTAAAATAATCAAGGCAACATAGCATCTAGACTAGAATCTTATACTTAAAGTACAACCAAAAACATCCCCAATCCAAAATGGATATACAGCGGTCATGTGATCGCAAATTTTCACATGACCGCAAATCCGTAAATACGAAATTTGAGAGCATAGGACACAGGTTAACAAGCCGTGCAGCCACCTGAAAGGATTGCAAAAAGGAAACAAGAAAAACTAAGGTAAGGAAGAAGCAGTAGTAACCTAGCGCTTTACTAATAAGATCAAATGCAGTAGCTAGTATATGAAGCATAATCGTTGAAAAGAATTGGGACACCTGTCCCGAAATTGAAAACCGTCTTTTTGGCTTGTATACATTTAGATCGTGCTCAAAACTCAGAAGCAAAGCAAAGCCGTAACAGTGAGTGCCCGTACCATTATTAACAATATAAATAACAGATCTCCATACTCAGGACTCCAATTACAAATATTATTTGTTCGAGTGCCATTAGTAAAATGAAGTTTACAAACAATGGTAATTGTGTCTGACTTTGAAGGAACTTTTAGGTTGAAAAATGTAACTCTTAAAAAATGCAATGTCTACAAATTGTAAAGATTGATGATGGTATGATACATTTATGAGTAAAAAAGTATTTTTCTTTAATAACATAAGGTCACTAAGTACAAAATGTTTCAATGATTATTTTCTCATTTTTTGGATAGAAATGAATGTCACATACAACAAATCCCTCCTGAAGAACTGTCTAAAATGTACAAAAGGCAGTGAAACACGTGTCGAGGGTTGGACTTATGCTTTGTACTATAAGTTTGAAACCAACACCAGCCTAAAATATTGGAAAACAAACAAATTAAATATCATTTGTTCTACTCAGCAAACAAGAGTTCCTCTCTGTATTTATAGAATACTATAAAGCGATAAGACATTGGGCGCAAAAACTGGTCTCATCTTCTTGTAACAAGGAATAACTATTGATTATGGCAACTGTCTGATCAGTCTCAGACAAGAAAACCGGTATGCAGCCCTAAGCCACCACAAACTATTACAAAATTGGAAAAACTTAAGGCTCGCCAAGGAGTTGCATAAGGCTGAAAAGGAGTGTAGAGTCCTATATTAATCAATTCAAGTTGGCCCAACACAAGCTCTGTCTTAATGATGACAAGACAGAGCACCTCATCCTGGGCTCTACTAACTGACTTAGCAGATTAGATCATTCATTCAAATCCTTTGTTATTGACGGTAACATCATCAAGGTTACGAACGACACTAAAACCTTAGGTATTTACCTCGACTCTGCCTTATCTCTTTCGATACAAATTAATGCTGTGGTCTCAGCATCTGCATACACATGCAAACTTATCACAGCCTGCCACCCATTCATCAACACAGCAAACTGCATTATCCTCGCTAGAACCCTAGTTATGTCTAAGTTAGACTACTGTAATGCCCTCTATCTTGTAACCAGTCACCGAAACCTTAGTAAGCTTCAGGTTACCCAAAACAAGACCATCAGGGCCGCTCTGAACTTACCCAGGAACCTACATATATCGGATACCTGATGCAATTTGCGCTGGCTCTCTGTTTCACAAAGAGTCGCCCCTAAATCCCTGGCCTTCATTCATAAAGGTGCGACCGACAAGGCACCTCCCTACATAGCCACCCGCTTCTCCAGGCAAACCTCAAGCCGGCTGCAAAGAACAGTCCAAATTCACTGCCTATCTATACCCAGATTTAAATTACAGAAATCTGGATGGGCTAGCTTCCCGGTACTTGCCTCAAAACTCTGGAACTCTATGCCTACCTCACTCAGACAAGAACATTCCTTCTTCGTCTTCAAGTGCAAAGCCAAAGCATGGCTCATGGACCTAGTTTCACAATGTATCACTGCATTTTCACTAAATCTATGATTTACACATTCACTGCAACTGCCGTTCACTGCTTGTAAATATTACAAATGTATTGTAGATTTGCTTGTAAATATTAAATGTTAATTACTCTGTCTATTAACTGTGTATGTATGATTTTTGTGTGTAACCTAAGATATGTGCCCAGATGCTTATGGGCCAGGTGCGCTATATAAATAAAGAAATACAATACAATACAATGCATGACCAGAAGGCCAACATGTTTGAGTTTACTCAAGACCAGCTAGTTCTAGTTATGGTACCTACAAGGCAGAGGGCCATACAGGACAAATGGATAGGACCCTTCAAGGTTGTGGGAAAACTTGGAGCGGTCAACTATCTGGTGGACTTAGGCAATCCTAAGGAGGCTCCAAGAGTCTTTCCCACCAACCGTCTAAAAACTTATGTCTCAAGACCAGAAGTGGGAGCTTTGCCTCTAGCTTCAGCTCAAGAGGAGGAGGAGAGTGAACCTCTACCTGACCTACTCAGTGGCCAGCCTATTCATGAGAAAATATAAGGAGTTAATCTCTGTTCTAATTTGATACCTGAACAACAGGAGGAGTGCAAGTTTCTGTTAAATCAGTCTGCCTCCCTGTTTTCACTATCACCAGGCTTGACCACTTGGGGTCAACATGATATTCTCACTGGTGACTGTTTACCTGTTAAAAGCAGAGGTTAAAGGATGTCAGATCATGTAAGATCCCACATAAAGGAGGAGGTCAACAAGCTGCTTGATATTGGGTTAATAGAGCACTCTACCAGTTTGTGTTCTAGTCAAGTTGTTCTAGAACCAATGGCAGGATTCAAGGAGTTGAGATTCTGTGTGTACTACAGAGCTCTTAATGCAGTCACCACGATTGATGCCCACCATTTACCAACGACATATGAACTGGTGGACAAACTTGGTTCAGCCAAGTACCTCAGTACATTTGATCTCACTTCAGGCTATTGGCAAATAGCACTGACAGACCATGCCAAGGAGAACACTGCATTCTCAACCCCAGCAGGCCTCTACCACTTTAAGGTAATGCATTTTGGACTAAAGAATGCACCTGCTACATTGCAAATGATGGTTAATCAAGTTCTGAATGGGATAGAGGACTTCTACATGACAAACTTGGATGACATTGCAGTGTTTAGCCCTACTTGGAAAGAACGTGTTGACCACTTGGGATATGTTTTGCAGGCTCTTGAGCAGGCCCGTCTGACCATAAAGGCAAGTAAATGTCAAATTGGTCAGAATAAAGTGGTCTACCTTGGACATAAGGTAGGAGGAGGTGAAATCAGGCCCTTGCATAGCAAAGTACAAGCTGTATAAAACTGGGCCACACCTACTACTCAAACCCAAGTGAGAGCCTTCCTAGGCCTCACTGGTTACTATAGGAACTTCATAGAGAACTATGGGATCATAGCTTCATTGTGCAGACCGATGCTTCAAGTACAGGTATAGGTGCAGTTCTGAGTCAGCTGGATGAGAAAGGTGGGGAGCACCCCATTTGCTTCATCAGCAGGAAGCTGAAGGATCCTGAGACAAGGTGGGCAACCATTAAAAAAGAATGTTTTGCTATGGTGTGATCACTAAAGTTTAGACCGTACTTGTATGGATCTACTTTTGTGATTCAGACTGACCACCAACCCTTGAGATGGTCGATGCAAATGAAAGGGGAAACCCCTAAACTACTGAGATGTTCAATCAGCCTGCAAGTGTTTGATTTTTCCATTGAACACAGGTCTGGGTGTCACCACCAAAATGCTGATGGTCTCTCCAGGATGTTTGACTGAATGGAGTAAAGTGATTGATCCAGGAGTGGATTAAATCCTCCTGTCCCTTATTCTGGGGTGAGGGGGCGAGTGTTAGGGAGAATTTTCAAGAACGTGCTTATTTCCCTTACCTTGTGAGATCCCCAGCAACTTTGCTGGATTTCTTGGATTTTATTTTTTTTTACCTGGGAAGAGTGTTAACCTTTTTTCCCACTCTTCCATGTATTTTGATGTGTGTTTTACTTTTGTGTTCTTTGGTTATGGAGTTTTAAAACAACTCCATAGGCATCATCTTTTTCTGTGTGTCACACAGCACATTCAGTGCAGTGGTACAGGGATGTCTTTCAGACTTCCCAAGGTTTAAATACCTTCTATGGGGCTGACTTCTGTCTCCCAGAGCATGTTAAGTTTAATTGACTTTACTAGTCTTTTTAAATTTACAGACCCAGCACACACTATCCGCCTATAAATTGCTGCAGACGTTGCTTAGCATCCCCTGAGTCACAACACTCATGTAACAGTCAAATGTTACCCTTTCCTATTTTAAATTGCTGGTGGCAGTGGTTTAGATCAAACTACCATGATTTTTCACGACCGCGAACAACGGTAGCTAAACATCGGGTCAGCCATGTTTCCAATATGGCGCCCAAGACCTAGCTGTAAAAACAGACTCAGGTCAACTTTTTTCGCTGTTTCTTTTAGGAAAAGTCCTTCTAGTGTTTGTCTCTGTGCGCCAAACCAGGTTTGGTCCCTTTGTTCATTGGCGGACTTCAGTGCTGAAGCCCTCCTCTGGCATCTGCGTATCTAGGGTGGACAGGATGTGAGGGAGGTGCCCGAAACTCCCTGTGCTTAGTCTCCTAGGAAACCTGAATGCACTCTGGCGTGATTGGCTGGCTGACTGTCTGGCATGGAGAGCCACCCTACTGGGTGAGTGACAGCTAGGCTGGAATGAATGGGGGAAAACTGTTTAAAAGCAGGTCTCTGGGACTTGGAATGCAGAGTCGACCACGGGAACGAAAGAACCGAAGACGAGCTGAAGGAACACAACTGCTTCAACTCCTGGTCCACTTGTGAATCCCTGCTGCAGGTCCGAATTGCCTGAAACTCCATTGACAGAGATGCCCCTCAGGGTTAACTTCTTCCCTTGAGTTTGGTGGGAACAACCAACTTGCAAGCCACCTGTACGCCATCCCTATACTGGCAGAATTTTCTTCAGATTGCTGTTGAAAACAGGATAGGCAGTGGGAAGGATACCAGTTCATGGACTTTAAGGCGCTCACACCTTAAACCGACATTTTGCCAAGCTTGTGGCCTCTTCCCTGGGCAGTACAGGAACCTCCCGATGTCCTCTTTCTTGTCCCCACGACTGAAGCTCAGAAACTGCGAGATCTGCAGGATCTGCCAGGAACAACTGCCTCAGCTACAGCTTTTCTTCACTTAAAAGGTACTGTGCAAGAGCGGTCAGGAAATCTTTTCTGCCGCAGTGAAAGTTTGTGAAACTTTCCCAACCTTGAAGGCTTGTACTTCCCTAAACTGACATATAACTTTTCTCTGCCAAACCACTTCTCAGATCCGTTGCAAAGACTTAACCGTTTACTATCAGAACTGTGTTATCCTATCCAAGACACTGAACCATTGACATTGGCCCATGTCTATTTAATTGAATTGCCTGTTATTGTGATCTCTAACTATTTTCCCTGCCTATGAAAGTAACTGTGTGTTGATTCTTATAACCTTTGTCTTTCTATCTCTTTTGAAAGTAACTGAAGTGCCATTTTGCTCCCACTTCAGGGGAGCTTAACTTGTTCAGAAACTTATTGGTTTAGTATTGTAGTGTATTATAGTGTGATATTGAGCTGCTCCTGCTAGCGGAATGTGTTCTAACCAAATGTGTAAATAAATGTATATCCTTTTTTACCAAGAAACCTTAAGTGTTTGTTTGAACCGCTGTGATTGCAAGTCCTTTGTGTAATATCTTGTACTGCTCACTTCCCTCTTGAGATAAGTCTGGCTGCCCAGCCACTGCTACCACATAACTTGTACCAAAGGTGAACTTACACCTGTAGTCTTAATTGTTTGTAGTGTTCCCAAAGTGTACTGCATGTGATTCTGCCTAATCACATTTCCTTGCTCTATTCCCCTTCTCATTAAATTGCACACCTGCACCCCTTATCACATCCTCCTTGGAAACTTTGCAGTCTCCTTCTTGCACTCTTCTACCTATAAATGAAAAGAACAGCAGTGAACGCCAAAAATTGCCATTGCCAATGCCTATTTATTAGAGTATGCATCTCTGGAAATTAAAGCTTTCTACTTCACCCTCCCCATTCAATCTGATCTCTGCAAGCACCAGCTTTACACAAGGTATGAATGGGCGTGTCTTCACCAAATGGAGAGACAGTGAACTTCATGTGGAAGGATAACTATATGACCAGGGTGTACCATAGATGTTCAAAAAATGTAAGGCATTATTCTCTCTTCCCGAAATAGAATGATTGCATTATATACTTCGAGGGGATTGGGTCCCCCGACGTATTCCATATCTATGACATGTAATCACCACAGCTGTGCTGCTTCGGAAACTTTTTTCGGCGTCTGCGTCCTGCGTCGATGACGTAGATGCGCCGTCGTCGAGGACCTCCTCCGACGTCCGACGTCATCCGATGTGATAAGTAGGACGCACGACGCCCGTAGCCTCAGTTCCGTTTTTTCCGCGAACGTGTTGCTTCGTGATTCTCGGTTAACGCCTCGACTCTTTGCAGTTCTGTTCTTCTCGGTTCTTCGAACCTGTTCGTTTTTGTGAAAATCCTTCGTGTGAAGATGTCTTCTACTTCGTCTTCGACCCCGCGTCCGGGCTTCAAGAAGTGCGGGGAGTGTGGGTCCAAGATGTCGGTGACGGACTCGCACGACGCCTGCCTCTGGTGCCTCGGGGAGGCCCACGACACAGATGACTGTATCGACTGCCAGTCGCTCACGTCCAAAGGCTTACGCGAACGTAAGAAGAAGTTGTCGGTAGGTCGGGTGTCCAAGCCCCGGAAGTCGAAGTCTGCGGGGCTTTCGACGGATGATTCGAGGGGTGACTCTCTGCGTCATCGTCGGAAGTCTCGTGGGTCTCCTTCTAGGAGTCGGTCTCGCCACTCCTCAGCCTCTTCGAGGCATTCTCGGAAGCGCCGACACCGGTCGTCTTCCAGGTCCTCTTCGGAGGACTCTGCCCGGCACGTCGCTTACCCCACCAGCCGTGCGACGCCGGAGGAATGGGCTTCCTTCGGGAAGAAAATGCTGGCGATTCTTGAGTCGCAGGGTACTAAGCCGTCCGCGCCCCCGAGTGGAAGGACAAGTTCAAGATGGTTACTCTCTCTCAAGTCCTCCAGGCCCTTCAGCTTCAGGACTGGTTGGTGTCACTCGACCTCAAGGATGCTTACTTCCATGTGCCGATCCATCCCAAGCACAAGAAGTACCTGAGGTTCGCGGTTGGCGACTCGCACTTTCAGTTTCGGGTCCTGCCGTTCGGATTGACCTCCGCCCCGAGGGTTTTCACCAAGCTCATGGTGGTGGTGGCAGCGCATCTCAGGCAAGGGGGGATTCACGTCTACCCCTACCTGGACGATTGGTTGATCAGGGGGAGCTCTCCCGAGCAAGTCTTGGATCATCTGTCCGTCACCTGCCACTCCCTTCACAGGCTGGGCTTCTCCCTCAATTTAAAGAAGTCCCATTTGACGCCAACACAGCGGCTCCAGTACATCGGAGCAGTGCTCGACACTTCCCTGGGGCAGTGTTTTCCTCCCCAGGTGAGGGCTCTTCACATTCAGCAGATGGTGCACAAGTTTCAGCATGCCCAGACGCTCCCATCGTTCGAGTTCTTGAGGTTGCTCGGCCTCATGGCATCCTGCATTCTTCTGGTGCCAGAGGCTCGCCTGCGGATGAGATCTTTGCAGTGGGCACTCAAGACGCAATGGTCGCAGTCCTCCGGCAGGATGTCGGACCCGGTTCAGGTGCCGCCCTCGGTCGCCCGGGACCTTCTGTGGTGGGCCGTCGAAGGCAACTTGATGAAGGGGGCTCCATTTTGGCTTCCCTGGCCAGAGGTGACTGTCGTGATGGATGCATCCCTCACGGGGTGGGGAGCTCATGCCAACGGGCTGACAGTCAGTGGTCGTTGGTCTCCGTCGGAGTCCAGACTCCATATCAATCTGTTGGAGCTGAGGGCCGTCAGGCTAGCCCTGAAGGCTTTTCTGCCGACTGTGCGAGGAAAGAGTGTCCTGATCCTGACGGACAACACAGTGGCCATGCACTACCTCAACAAAAAGGGGGGGCAGGGTCACTTCCTCTGTGCAGGGAGGCGATGCAGCTCGAGTTCTGGGCCATCCAGCAGGAAGTTTCGATCTCGGCAGTTCATCTGGCCGGAGACAAAAACGTGACGGCGGACGCTCTGAGCAGGCAGAGGGCGATCTCTCACGAGTGCGAGTTGGCTCAGGAGATTCTCCTGGAGATCTTCGCCCTTTGGGGGACCCCTCAGGTGGATCTCTTCGCCTCCAGTGTCAACCGGAAGTGCGAAAGGTTTTGCTCGCGGGAATTTCCTCCAAAAGGAGCCTTAGGAGACGCGTTCGTGGTGGAGTGGTCATTCCCGCTGCTGTACGCGTTTCCTCCAGTCCCCGTCCTCCCGCAAGTGCTGCGGAGGTTACGGAAGTTCGGTTCCCGGATGATCCTCATTGCTCCGGCGTGGGCTCGGAGGACGTGGTACCCGGACCTTCTCGACTTGTCCATCTGCCCTCCACGTCATCTTCCCTACCGAGACGATCTGCTCTCACGGGTGGGGGGTCAGGTTCTCCATCCAGAGGTCAGATCCCTCAACCTTCACGCTTGGCTTCTGAAAGGTTGAGGTATAAGGATTGGGACCTCCCTGAAGACGTGATGGAGGTGTTGCTTTCGGCCCGAAGGCCAGCAACAAAGTCTCTGTACCGTTGCCGTTGGCGTAAGTTCTGCGACTGGTGCAGAGTTCAGAATGTGGATCCTTTTGCATGTGACATCCCCATGGTTCTGTCCTTTTTACTTTCTTTGGCCCACAGGGGCTTGCAAGTGGGTACCATTAAAGGTTACCTGGCGGCGCTGTCCATCTTTAAGCGCTCGTCTGAAGAGTGTTCTTACTTTAAAATCCCTTTAATTTTACAGTTTCTGAAAGGGCTCACTAATGTGTTCCCTCCGTCACCTTTCCTGGTGCCCGGTTGGGATTTAAACCTTGTTCTTAAGTTTCTTATGGGTGCTCCGTTTGAGCCTTTACATTCTTGCCCTTTGAGGCTGTTAACTCTGAAAACTGTGTTTTTAGTTGCGGTTACTTCCGCTCGCAGAGTGAGTGAGTTACAGGCACTTTCAGTTAAGCCACCCTTCACTGTGTTTCATAAGGACAGGGTTGTCCTTAGAGTTCGTCCTTCTTTTCTTCCGAAGGTAGTGACGGAATTTCATTTGGCCCAGAAGGTTGTTCTTCCGGCATTCTATCCTCCTCCGCATCCTGGTAAGGAAGAGGAGAGGCTCCATAGGCTTGATCCTAGGAGAGCTTTAAGCTTTTATGTTTCACGCATGTCCCGGGTCAGAGTGGACGATCAACTCTTTATTGGTTACGCTGGAAAGCGTTTGGGGCAAGCTGTGACGAAACAGACTTTGTCTCGCTGGATTATTTTGGCCATCTCGAAGTGCTACCGCTTGGCGGGTAAGGACCCACCGGCTGGCTTGCGGGCCCATTCTACCAGGGGTATGGCTGCATCTACTGCCCTGCAGAGGGGTGTTCCTATTCGCAACATCTGTGATGCAGCCACCTGGGCTTCAGTACATACATTTGTATGTCACTATTCTCTCGATTCCATCCGAGCACAGGATCTGGCCTTTGGCAAGGCGGTCCTTTGCTCTGCTATTTGATTGGCTATTCTAAATTTTGATTCTAAATTCTTTCCCTCCTCCTTGCTCTGGTACTGCTTTGGGAGTCTGTCATAGATATGGAATACGTCGGAGGACCCAATCCCCTCGAAGAACAAGTTACTTTCTTACCTGGTAACGTTCTTTCGATGGGATGGTCCGACGACGTATTCCATATCGCTCCCGCCCTGCCTTCCCCGCTGCAGAATTTCTTTTGCGATTGCTGCTTACGTTCCGCAAGGCTTTGTGTCTGACTGGCAGTTGACTAATGTCACACATTCTGGGGGAAAAAACTACAACTGAGGCTACGGGCGTCGTGCGTCCTACTTAACACATCGGATGACGTCGGACGTCGGAGGAGGTCCTCGACGACGGCGCATCGACTTCATCGACGCAGGACGCAGACGCCGAAAAAAGTTTCCGAAGCGGCACAGCTGTGGTGATTACATGTCATAGATATTGAATACGTCGTCGGACCATCCCATCGAAAGAAAGTAACTTGTTCAACTGTGTAGAAGCGAGAATTGACAGCCTTTGAAAAGATAGCTTTTCATCTCTGGATGCATGGAATTTCTAATGCATATACAACATTAACTAATGATTAACCAATGCTCGATTCCTTAGCTCCTTGCCTTAAATACGGTGGCAATGCTAAAAAATTAAAACCTTCTGGGAAAATATTAATCTGTTCTATACAACAGTGTACATTTGCCTGTCCCTGAACCCTTTGATAATTCCTTTGGGCAACTTACATGATGAGGCAAATTCACAACTGAATAATCACATGCTGACAGCAGCACCTCTTGCTATCACTAATAGTTGGAAATGAATAGAAGCTCCCTTTCTGCATGTGTGGTGGACCAACATTTGTCATGTGTGCATCACGCTTAACTAAACATTTTCTAAATTTAGATCTGTCTTGGATCTGTTTATTTCTTACAGAAATTCTGAGGAGCATCTCCCTGTAATTCCCTGTCAATGGAAATCTTAGGCATTGGACATGTATATGAATACAATTGCACTCATAGATTTCTTTCATGTTTCAAAGAGACCACATGGTCCCATTGTAGGAGCCAGGCTTTGCTTTAACCTAGATATGCTTTACTTTCACCTCATTTATTGTTCCATGGCTGATGCATTATTGCCGATATTCCAACTGCTCCCATGGTCTCACTCCCAGTTTTGTTTGTTATATGTAGTTGTGAATTATAATAAACATTTGTAATTATTATCTTGAAAATCAATACAAATAGATTTAAACATGTCTACATGCTTGTTAAATGTATTTGGACACTGGTTATTGCCATTCATAAGATTATTTGTAGTAAATATGCAGAACATGTTAGTCAATAGACGAGGCAATCTAGTTATGGTCTCAAGCCTCTCATGACACCAGTTTGCAAATTACACAAAGTTATATCTCATTGTGTCATCCTTGACTGACATACATCATCTAAAGGATGCCAGTGGAAGAGAGGTGTAGCAGTCGGGTCACCTTTCAACTCGCAATCCAACACAGTCCTTTTAATGCCTGTTAGGGAGAATTCTCAGAAATGTGCCAATTCCCTCTACCTTAGAGACACCCAGCAACTTTTCTGGATTTTGAGGACTTGATTTTTTTTAACCTGGAGAGAGTGAGACCCTTTTTCCCACTCTCTCATGTGATTTTGTACTCTGTGTTTCTTTTGGTTGTGGAGTCTGACAAACTCCATAGCCATTATCTTTTACATGTGTTACACAGCACCTTCAGTGCAGTGACACAGGGAAGTCTTTCATATTTCCCAAGGTTTAAATACCTTCTCTGGGATAAACTACTGTTTCCCAGAGCAGTAAAATGAAATTGACTTTACTTACATTTGTAACTTTCTAGACCCAGCGCACACACTATCATACAATGGGGCGCTGGAGGGGTTACTTAGTATCCCCTTTGTCTAGCATCTCATGTAACAGTTTTATGTTACCCTTTCCTCACTGAATGGCTAGTGGCAGTGGTTTACTTTTTACTACCATTTTGGGATTTTACAGTGGGCTGCGTTGGCAGCCACGGTAAAGCAGCCATAGGTGCCATTTATGTCAAAATGGCCCGGTCTTCTTTTTTTGCCATTTCTTTGTGGGAAGGTCCTTCTTGAGATTTACTCGGCGCACCAAACCAGGTTTGGTCTCTTTGTTCATTTTGTCTTTGGGGGGCTCCACGAGTGAAACCTGCCTCTGGCTCCAGGGTGTCTGGCGGGGGAAGGAAGCGAGGGAGGTGCCCGAAACTCCCTGTGCTTAGTCTCCTAGGAGACAGGAATGCACTCTTAGGTGATTGGCTGGCGGGCTGTCCGGCAAGGACAGCCACCCTGCTGGGTGACTGACAGCTAGGCTGCAATGAATGGGAGCACGCTGCTTAAAAGGTAAGTCTTTTTTGGCTTGGAAGGCATAGTCGACCACTGAATGAAGGAATCCAAAGAGAACTTGAAGAGGACACCTACTGCAACTCGTGGACCATTGGTTTGCCCGGTGAAGCCCTGCTGCCGTGCTGAAACTTCAAATTCATATCGACAGAGAAGGCCCTGCAAGGACGACTTCTCCCTTTGAGTTGGTGGGACCAATCAACTCCAAAGTAAGCCACCTGGACATACTCTGAATGCTGGTCGAGGCTACACTGCAGTTGCTGCTGGAACCGGATAGCCAGGGAGAGGAACACCAGTTTGTGTGTGTTGCTTTTAAACTGGCCAAGAGCTCTAGGAAGATCCTCTGGACTCCCAGGAAGCAGGACTGACCGAGCCTGAGCCTCCTCAACAGAGTGCAGACCCCAGATGCAAGGAAAGCCCATCTCGACAGCCAGTAACCACAGTGTTGTTATTTGCGGTAGACGCAGGGAGCTGAAACAATGAACAGCTACTTGTTTGAAGTTTGCCGGTTCCGAGCGGTGACCGTCCCATTGCAGTGCAGGAGTCCCCAGAAGTCCTCCCTCTTGTCCCCATGACTAATGCCCAGGAACAGCGAGTTCTGCAAGGCTACACAGGAACAGAAGTCATCTGCTGCACTTTTTCTTCAATCTAAAGGTACTGTACAGTCTAAGAGAACTTATCTCTTGTTGTGTAGCCACTTGTCCTTGTTGGAGACTTGCTGGTTGCATGTGTAGAGTTGCTGTCAGCTTCTTTACTTCACAAGTCTAATCAGCTTGCGGCCCCACTTTGATTTCTTCTATTCTACCAAGACTTTTTAAACATTGGAAAAGACGTTCTACTTACCTGCAAGAAGGGCTTCAGTTCACCTTGACATTTGCTAACTTAACATTGGCCTGGCTCCCTGAATGACTCTTCTCTCTTCTGCTTATGTGTTTTGCCTTCCTTCCAGGAAAGGGTTAACTGACTTTGCATTCAGGGTTGTTTTGAAAGTACTTACTTACTTAAGAATAACTGTGTGAATACATATTTTGCTCTGAACTGGCTTCTCTTTAGCACTATTCCCAAGAATATTCTAAATGCAACAGTAATGGGTATTTGCTGATTTAGATAACTAAGAGTGTGTATTTTTGAAGTATATTTGTGTGTTGCTTTACATTGCTCCCTTCTGAAGAAGGTTTATTCTAACTGACTGATAAATACATTAATAATTGTTTATTCAAGGAACCTTGTGTGTAAGAGTTTATTTGAATACTGTGAATCTCTGTGTAACTCCCCTACAGCTCACATTGACCCCTCTTGAGATAAGCCTGGCTGCTCAACACGCTACCAACCTGTGTAGTACAGACTTATACCAAAGGTTGGGTTCCTATTGCCAGGAGGGCAGGGTTGTTGTAGTGCACCCAAAGGGTCCTGCATACAACCTAACCTAAGAATGCCTTTAAATGCTGCTGATATCATCACTCAGTGTTGGCTTTTCGTGTATGTCTTGTTATGCTATTCTGTGTTGTTATGCTACGTTACAAGTAATGTATACACTGCTCTTCTGTCATTGGTATCGCCTCATATTGCTATGTGATTTCTTGATTTACAGTGCTGCAAGGCTCAGGGTTTTCTGTTGTCAGTAGCCTGTTCACTGGATCATTAATACAAGTTTATAACTACTGTACATTTCCGGGATATAGAAACAACATAGAAATAACAATATTAACAACGCTTCTGCTTCAGAAAACAATATAGAAAATGGGTTTCAGAGAAACAGAACAAGGCATTTAAATACTACTGCATGGTATTACTGATTAACGTTGCATTGCCATAATAAACCATGCTTCACAGGTACACTGAGGCTTATAATTTTGATGTGCAATGTTCGAGAGCAGTGTTTGGTTGCCTATGTCATATGGTGTTGTATCCTGGTTTGAGGCTACTTGACTGCAAATTGCTGGATTGCTCTGTGGTGGAACATTTTTGTACCTTGAATCGGATCAGTGACTGGGAGTCTTATTTCATACCAAGGTGTGGGACTCCATTGTGCTAGAGAACACGCAAATAGTTTCATTTGGTAGATTTTCATGGGTGGCCTGTTCCATTGTTTTTGACTGGGGATGCAGATTGCGCCAGCCTAACACATAGAATTGGCAGTACCTTACATGGCACTTTACCTGAGTACATATTGCAGCATTAACAGATTGTGCAAATCACAGTGAATTTATGGGTGGGATATCCTGCCTTAATGACTGTTTCTCCTATCTCTTCATTAAGACAGTCTTGAATTGTGTGATATCTGCATAATCACAATAGCCCCATGCAGGCATCTGGCCTGCCCATCACTGGAGGACAAATACGTCAATGCCTTATGTGCAGGCCATCATACACAGATCTGTGGTGGATCGGAGGCTCTTCAAAGCAAGAAACATCTCACCCTCACATAGTTGGGCACTGACTATATAACATACCCATTAAACCCTAGACTCAATCCCGAATGCCCTTCCATTGCTCACTACCATTCGGACCCCTGCCTCCTTCTCTTGTACTCTAACCCTCGAGCCACCCCCTATTCATTCATATTTCACCTCAGATGCCCCCAAAAGTCACCAAACCCCTCAGTGCACCTTCACTTTGCAACTCACTTCTCCTCGTTCACCTCTGGATAGTATATGTTGGACTCACTCACACTGTATCAGGCATCAGACTCCCCTCTACCACTATCAATCCTTCCCAGTAACCTGATGGTAGACCCAGACTGCACATGTTCTTACAGTGCCCACTTATTGCCTTGGAATTGAATGTCATTGTTGCTTTGTGCTTTTCTCTTCAGCCCTAAGAGGTAGGTGGAGAGAGAGAGAGAGAGAGAGAGAGAGAGAGAGATGGAGATGACTGGTATGTTGCTTTTGAGGTGGAGCCTGGAGGTGGATTGAAGTAGGAAGGGAGGTAGATCGTGTGCTGGGAAGAGGTGGTCATACATGTTGGGTAAAGAGTGAACTCTTATTACCAATAGCCCTTTAAGACGAGGTAGCAATACCCAGAGGTGGATGGGGATTCAGAAGTTACTCAGACATCAATAATCAAAACGACTCTGGGAGTTGGTAAAGTGTGTTTCTCTTTTATTATCAATTATCTAAAACACGGAGTACAAGCATCATCTGACCCCGCACAGCTCGATCTCGAAACATTTCAGAAAAAACTGTTCTTTTTTAACAAAAATTCATCATTGCTGATGTCATACTATGTGGCAAACTACAAAACGTATGAATAACAGTGGTGAGCTCTCAGTGAACATCTAGATATACGTTCTATACAGCCAGAGATTATATTTGGGTATCTAAGTCAGGTGGGCATCTAATCCCATCCCAAATATGCTGATACCATACATTATTTCCTAAGTATGCTGTGCTGTCTAGGTAATTATTTGATTCATAATCATCCTCTAGTGCATTTCTTTTAGATCTCTTTCTTGCCTCATGAGCTCTTATAATCATCTCATGAAGTACGTCAGCATAGTTCCTTCTTATTGGAGGAAGCATAGGGACACTTGTAAGTGAAATTGGTGTCTTTAGATGTGCTACTGGTGTAGAAACAGTCACATGAAGTATTTTTCTTCTGGCATAATTGGGCTGTGACCAAGAATCATGAAGAACTTGCAAAGCTGACCTCCCCCCAAAGGGAAGCTCAGACCCATTTGTCACTGACCCAGGAGTTTTCTTATGCACCACTGATGTAGGGACAATCACATATGGCCTAGGTTCTCTTGCAACTTGAACCTCTCCTTTAACTTCATGAGTAGGTATAATTAAAGGAACTCTCCCCTTTTTCGGACCCATAACATATGCAGCATGAATTACCAAAATTAAAATGACAACACACATCAGCAAGCATATATCATGCACCAATATAATATGCTCCACCAACGTGATGGCTCTGCTCGTCATTGTTGCTCAATCTCTGGAATAGCTAGGTGGCTTATGGACCACATGATTTGCCTGTACTTAACTTTTAAGGAAAGAAAAAATGCTTTATTCAGGCAATCTCATAAAATACTCTGGCAGCTGCTGAATCTGCTCCACAAGTTCCACAAGCAACTGACTGATTGATGGATGGTTGATAGGATTTCGGATAAAAACAAATGTGTTGTCTTTTTACCAAACAAAATAAGGATGTGCTTCAAGCAAGTAATAAAAGATCAGGGCTACTAAGTTGTGCATCTCACCGTTTGACAACGACATTCATTCATTCATTCATTCATTCACAAAGATGCACCGAATAATAGATAAATCTGCTTGTTTATGTCATGTACCAATTAATTAATAGCAAGTTGATTTTCTGGGTCTCTCAAAAATGTACAAACATTAGTTTGTCCACCAACAAGATGTGGTTGTTCTTCAATCAGGAAATAAAAGACCATTCCCAGTAGTTTATGAGCGTCTTTATCAGACAGGACCATTTGTTCATTCGCAAAGATGTGCCAGGTAGTGAACGAGTCTGTTTGCAAAGTTCATGTATCAGCCAATTTATTGTAGGTCCATTCTCGGGATCCCTCAGAAATACTCAAATGCTAATGCCTCGTCCAACAAAATAGGGATATTTGCGAATCAAAAGGTAAAGGATCAATCCAAGTAGTTCGTCAGGCAGACCCATCTGTATGTTCAAGTAACTGTTCTGGTAATTGTGTGATCTGGTCTTGAATTGCTGCCAAAAGTTGTCTAATAACTGGACCATTCTTAGAATCCTGGATAAAAGTACAAACATCAACACAACATCCAACAAGGGCGGGGTAAGCTCTGAGTATAGAGATGAAGACAGCAAGAAGTAGTCTGTGTACGTCAACATCAGTGAGTACCATATAATCCACCAAAAAGAAACTCTGTTTGAAAGGAGTCAGGGGAACTGCTCTCTCTTTCAGTCGTCGAATATAAAATATGGGTCTGGGATTTCTCTGTTTTCTCTTTTGCAGTCCAAAGTCAAATGTCAACACACTTCTGTGGCTCATGAACAGTAACTTTTTCACCCCTTGCTGTAGCAAATACAAAGAGTGTTTTCCAGGAAAGCCAAAGTCCAAAGTACTCTTTATCTATCTTTTAGATAGTCTCTGAATCCTTCTTCCTCGTCATTGATCTAGTCTGCACCTGCTGAACTGCTTTTCCTTGACTTGCTTCTGAATGGGATGGGGATGCGGGTTCTCTCCGCCATAGACTTACACATCACCCTGATTAATCCACGCTCTTCTTCCCACAGCTTTAACAGCTGATGCTGTAGTGTCCTCCACAATAAAAGGGCCACCAAATCTAGGCATGTGCCACTTCCTTGTGAAATTCTGAATTAATATTTGGTCTCATGGAAAGACCTTTGGTACAAGTGATTTTTGCACTCGGGTTGCTGAATGGTCTTCATCTGTGTTCTGAGTCCGACAACCGTCCGCTTGACTTGGTCTGAAATGACAGAGATACTTGCGGTCATGCATGTTAAATATTCACGTAGCTCACTTCCAAACAATTCTGCAGTTGTCTGGGCATCACTCCTAGTCCTCGATGCAGGAGTTAGAGGCATTCTCATTCACCTCCCAGTGACTAACTTGTGGGGAGTGAAGTGGTGGTCTGAGCCAGGCTGGTTCCTAAGCGCATATAATGCAAGGGGCAGGCAATGCAGTGTCAATTTCAACGTGGCTATCCATTCTTTGAGCATACCGTTGAGCCTCTCACATATCCAATTTCCTTGCGGGTGATAAACAGAAAAGAACTTGACCTTTATACTAAGGAACAAACTAATTTACTCACACACTTAATTTACAAAATCAACACCATTATCTGATCTCAGCACCTCACATATTCCCCATCTAGGAAATACTTCTCAAGCTAAGAACTTTGCAGTGCAAGTGGCATCAGGATGTGTGCACGGACCAGCCTCGATCCACCTTGAGAAGGGACACACCACCACTATCATATACCTATAACCATTACAGACGTGCAGCATGTCATCAGAGTCAATATGTTAATGCTGAATTGGACCATTCGTTCGCGGGATAACTCTACTGACTGTTCGCAGCATGTGCCCAGCAGTAAACTTTTGACATACAATGCAATTTACTACATAAAATGTAACGTGTTCTAACATGTTTGGCACAAACCAATCCTCCGGCATGGTTGTTGCGAGGCTTTCTCTAGTGACATGCACAGGGTAGTATAGCTGTTCCAATGCCACCCTTAATAAGGCTACAGGCATTACCGGTTGCCCTGTTGCCACAGTGCTTCAATAAGGGACAAAGAACACCCCCTCCGTATCCACAGGTATTTTTCTTCCTGTGGAGGTCCACGTTGAATTTCCATAAGCTGTGTCTTGGATAAATAATGAAAACTTGTATTCACAACCATCATTAAAACAATCTTCTCTTTCACATCAGGCATATCAAAACTCATTATGTCTAATGAATAGGCAACCCTTTTTGTCTCTTTGTCCACGGCTTGATTTCTATGTGAGAAAAAGTCTGTCCTATTAGTGTGGGCTGCACACTTGACTATTGCAATGGCTACTGGGAGTTGTAATGCTCTAATAAGCCTATCCAATAGAGCAGCCTGTTGCACCGAATTGTTGTCCGCTCAGAGGTAGCCCCTCCTTTTCCAATGTGCCAATCCTGCATGCACAGTCAACGTCATGTAGGTGGAGTCACTGTACACCGTTACTTCCTGGTCTGTGTGTTTCTCAAGCATGACAACAAGCGCTACCAATTCTGCAGCTTGTGCTGAGGAATGAGATGGTAGTCTTGCACTTGTCATTACTTCAAACTCCCCACTAGCCTTATGCTTTACCACAGGAGCACCGGTATACCTTTGTCCATCAGTTTGATCGATTCTTGATGAACTATCAATGAAAACAATTTCCCCTGCAGGGAGAGCAATTTCTTTCACTCTCGGGATATCATTATAGAATTCCATGTAATTCGAACAATCATGCACTTGTTCACCCTCTGCCAACGGTTCAGCAACAAACATGCAGGGTTCAACATTTTACATCTGACAATTTTAATAGCTGGATTTGATATTACTACCTCATATGCAGAAGCTCTATGAGACGTCAAAGTACCTTTGTGTTTCTCTAAGAGAGCAAACAAAGCATGCTCAACAAACACCATCATAGAACACCCAATCACTATGCTGGAAGACTTCTCCCTAGTGAATGCGTTGGGGGCCAAAGACTGTTCTCAAGGGAAGTGACCCTTCATTACTGGGTCCAAAATCACACTATAATATGCCAGGGGCTTGTACCCCAACGTGGTTCCCTGCATAAGTACTGCTGTCATGACTGCTCCATTCATGTGTGAAAACAAAAAGAATTCCTCCGAATAGTTGGGAATTCCTAAAACTGGAGCCGTACAAATAGCTTTTTTCAATTCATCAAATCTTTCCTCCATTTCCTCAGTCGATTCTATCTTTTCCTGACTTTGCTGTGCTTTTTTCAGGGCTTGCAACAATGATCTTGTATATGAACTATAATCAAATACCCATGCTCTAATATAATTGCACAGTCCTAAAAACTGTTGCATTTGCTTCATCGTGTGCGGTTTTGCTGTTTTCAAAATCACCTCAGCCCTTTCAGGTGTGACTTTCTTTCCTTCATGCGAAATTAGCTGTCCTATATGCAACACTTCTTCTCTTTGTCCAACTTATATAATTTTTCTGCAAGAATGATCATTAGCTGAATCGAGTCTCGTTTACACTCTTCTTCTGATGTGCTGCAAACTAGAATGTCATCCACATATTGCAACACAACACTTGACAAATCTATACTGCTTAAGTCCATCTGCAGGACTCTATTGAAAATTGATGGAGACTCACAATACCCTTGGGGCAACCGTGTACTTTTCAATTTAGTCTGATGAAACGTATTTGATGTAAGATCTTGGGAGTCCTTATGCAATGGGATTGAGAAAAACACATTTTTCAAGTCGATCACTGTGAAATATCGTGCCTCTACTGGGATATTACATAGAATTGTAGCTGGATTGAGGACTAGAGGAAACTCTGCATCTACAATCTGGTTAATTGGGTGCATGTCCTGAATTAAGCACCACAACCCCTCCTTAGATTTTTTGATAGGATACACTGCCGTATTACATGATGACTCTGACGTCACTAAAATGCCTTGGTCCATCATAGCTCGGGACATAGGGTACTGCCTTACCTGAGGCAGAATTTCTCCTGGCTTCAGCTTAATCTTAACCTCTCCTACCCTTTTCAACAGTCCTACGTCATAAGGAACTGTAGTCCATAAAGGAGTTGGCACCTTCTTCATATCCTCATCAAAATATGTGGGACGTTGTTGCATGATCACCATTCGCTGTGGGATATCTCTCCTTTCTGTTCCAATCCAATATGTGATGCTCATCTTGAACACCACTTCATCATCTGACTGGTTGTCCTTAAACATATCCTCGTCAGTGACGTCAGTCAATCTAAACCCTTCCTCAATAGCAATCACTGGTGTCCATGGCCTGCCCTCGTCAACGAATCCTCGAGCATGGCCAACTCTCCTCGTACTATGGCTGCCTGTGATTCCAAGGGGAATATCTGTCCCCTCTCTTCGTCGACAGGTATCTGCGGTCTAAACAAAAATTCATCAGGTATTCTCATTAGCTTACCCACTAATCCAGGTAGCCATGTTAACAAAATGCGCACTCCATAATGAAAAACCTCTGGTTCTAATGGTTTCACTCATAAGGCTATTTGCCTTGTGAATGCCATAATAAACGTGCTTACATTCAAATAATGTATTCCTGGTGTTGAACACACTATACCCTCATCAGTGAAGGAGATCGTCATATTTAATTTTGTCATTAAATTACAACCCAATATGTTAACTGGTGTCTGTTTCGAATACAATAATGGAACAGACACGTCACAATGCCCTATCAAAACTGGCAATTTTTCAGTAAAAGGAACTCTGCTTGTAGCTCCTGGGAATACTTGAGCATTCAAGGAATTACCCAATAAAAAAAATGTTCCCTCTCGTATACATGAGCAAGTTGCTCCAGTGTCTACTAAAAAAGAAAAGGATTTGCCTCCTATCTTGACGCAAACCCTTGGTTCCTCATGAGGATTAGGCATCAGACAGTACTAAACACATCAAGTCCCCCAGTGAGCTGTCCTTTTGTGGGTACATATTTATCCCTGTACCTATGAAAGGATTCCCATGCTTGACAGTGAGACCCCCTATCCTAGAAGTCAACAACTTTTCTGTATTTGCGCTCTATTATATCTGCATGGGTGCGTGCTGTGATTGCAAAGCCTGCTGTATTCGCATTGCTTGTGTCTTATTCGCTGTCTGATCTTGGGCAGATCTGTCTCTACTTTGTGGGCTATATGCTGGAAGATAAGCTGTTCTGCCCCTCTTGAGAATTGCCCATTCTGTACATACCCTTGCCTTCCACATGTTCGCTATATGTGTCCTGTCATTCCACATGTCCAACATACCGGAGGGAATCTCATGACTTGCCCATCCTGCGTACCTTGGTAACTGCCGTGGCTATTCTGAAAACCTCCTTGATTACTCTGAAAGCTTCCTCTTTTGCGGAAGCCTCCTCTACCTCTAAATCCATTTCCTCCCTGCTCTAACTGCCACTGGTTATTCACCTGTGGCATACGTGTGGTTTGCTGCGATCCTGGCCTTTTTCCGCTAGTTAACATTGCCCTGTATATAGCATATTTGGACAATTTCTTCTTCACTAATTTAGCTTCCTCGACCTTTCTAGTATCCTCCTTCTTATTTTCCTCTTGTAACAATCGGCAATGATGCGCAATGATCGGCTGTATTTCTACCCATGTCTTTGCTTCCATACCCACCAGATTCTTGAGCTGTCTCTGTACTTGCTCTGGCAATCCCTGACATAAAATATGATAAAACACTGGTATAGATTTCCCCCACGGCTCTCGCGTTTCCAAGCTCCACTGCTCTTAAAAATTCTGAATGTACATAAACTGACCTTCCCCTGCTGCATCTTGCGCGCCATTATAGCGCCTATATCTGACATGTCAATATATTGTACTTTAAGCGCTTTCCAGACTGCCGCTCTACAATTATTAAACAGCACACCATTGTATGCCGAGTTCTGCGCAGTGACTCCTGCATATCCTGCTCTCAACCAAATGTCATCAGCTCTTTCCCCAAGGATGGCTGCAAGGAGACTTTTAATGTCCCCTTTGGTTAGCGTGTTACCTCCAGTCAATCTTTCTAATTCATAAATCCATTTTCCGCCACCGACCTTAAACTGGGCAACTTACATCTTAAGTTGTCCTTGTACATTTGGGGCCACGGAATATACTGTGGTCTGACCCTCCTTTCCCTAATAAGGGAAACTGTGAAATCCTAAAATCGCAATCGTCTTCCCTAGTTTGCCCATCCATAGTAGGGACAATGGTTTCTGATAGCCTTCTTCCTGGCAGTGACCTTAATCTATTTACATGTGGTGGAGACTCACCCCATATCCTCTGGGATTGCCCTTTAGGTCAACCTGACCACGCCACTGGGACTGGCGTCCTCGGTTTAGGTAGGTCTAGGTTTGACCATCTAACCTCTTTATTTGTCAACAAACATTCCTCAAACTTATATGCACCGGTTCCCTCTTCCCCATGGGAGATTTCTCTTTCTTCGTCTGACATTTTCTGTTCCCAACTCATGTACTTACCCTCTTTCTTGTCCCTACTCAGAGTCAGTCTGTCCAAAGACATATCTCAGTGCTCAAAACTAAATGGACTTCCCTCCTTTGCACACGATTGGGAAAGCTCAAACTGATCACCTTTACCTTTATTTTTCAATTCAGCTTTTTTGTCTTAATTTCATGATATGCTTTTGCAATTTTATCTCCTATAGTTTCTTCTTTGAAATCCTCTTCCAGATTTACTCTAGAGGGCCCTGGCATCGGCTCATGTGTCGAGAAGACCTATGTCCTCCCATGCTTCTACTCAATTTGGGTTCCTTAACTCTTTCTCAACGCGATCAATGTCATGTGCTCTCTGTCTCATTTTTGGTTCCATCTCCTCATCAAATGCTCTTCGATCATTTGTCTCTTCTCTAACTCTTTCTTCCTCCTGTCTCTTCATATCTCTTCTCTCATTTGCCCTATGTATTTCATGTTCTTTTTGTCTTTGCATTCTCTTCTCTCTTAACTTCTCTTCCTTTTCTTCATCTCTCTTCTTTTCTAGCTTATCCCATTCTTCAATTGCTTGCTGCCTGTTATCATACTTCCTTTGCACTTCTGCCCTCTCGTCCTTTCTCAGCTGTTCTTCCTGATACAGCTGTTCTCGTCTCTGTCTACTCTTTGATTTAAGCATTTCCTCTTTCAGTTGTTTCACTCTTTCCCTGTCTTTTTTATCTTGATCGTCCTCATCTTCCTTTTGCCGTACCTCCCCAATACTCGCTCCATCGAATTTGAGCAATATCTGACCTCCCATTCACTCATATCCTATGAATGCTATCTCGTCATCTTTCTCTCCATTCCATCTCTTAATTTCTCTTTCTATGTCCAGGGTCATACCTGGTCGTTCATCTCTCTCTTTGTTCCATGGACTGTAGAGATCACATCTTTTTCTGGAGCTTTCTCTGAGCCTTCGTCACTGCTATAAGCAGGCGGTTCATATGTTGTATTACTGTAGCCTGCCATTGCTTTAAGTTCTCTGAGTGGATACAATCCATCTTTTACACTTTTTCTATTTACATCAGGTGCGGTAGGCATAGCAGAAGGGTCATCACTCCCCTCTTTGCACTGGTTAAGCATCCAGTCTTCAGCAGGCGGGTCTTCCCTTTCCTCCTGGTACATCTTCCAAAGCTCTAAGCTAGCAAACGTTTTCTCCAGCTTTTTTCCTGTGTACACTGCGTGCAAGTATGTGGTCATGTGCTGCAAAACCGCTTTTGACAGCGATCCTCCTTGTGGCCTTGGCATGACCATCTTATTCGACGTCCCTTTAACCCATTCTGCACTATACTGTTTGAGTTTGGGTGCGTGTTTTGGCAACTGCTTGCATAAGTATATAAGCAGAGTAATGTCCTCCATTGTGACAAGGCTCAATCGCCTCTCAATACTTACTGTGCTTTACAAAAATAACACTTTTAAACAGACAATCATTATGATATGAGCATGCACCAATCGTCGCAGCTCCAAACCTTTATATTTCGTTTCTCTTCAATCTTCCTACTTAATCAATACTCTCGAGAACCAAAATAAATAATTCTCTCTCGTCTTTTGAACACAATTCTGTTCCTCTTGTCGCTCTTCGACACTTCACTTTTTCTTTACTCACATATACATAACATACATCACATACAGTCAAGACAGGCTGGCCCACATATATCTCTTTGACGACACTCCTCCCGGCTTCTTATTGCCCCTAATTTACTCCTGATGGGGAGTGTAAAATATCTTCCTTAACAGACCTGTCTATTTGTCTCCTATATATCTGCTTAGCTTTTAAGACCTTTTCTTCTGTTGTTCCTGAACCCAGGTCTCTGGGCTAACCTATGGAATGCTCTTTGTCCATATATCTCTTTTTCAATACTCCTTATTACTATCCTAATACCCAACCATCCCTCTGTTACTCTTTCCCATTGTTAGTTTCCCCATTGATACAGTTTGCCACATTCCTTAATCTACTCGCCATTCATTTTTCAACTTCCGACAGCCACTTCAGGCTTTGGTTCGCTCAGCTTCCCGTAGAAATCGGGGGGTGGGGAGATTCGACTTGAAAAGGAAGGACACGCCCCACCTGTACTTGCAAGTTTTTATCCTTAAACTAACGGCTGCTATCTACACAGAGTTTCACGTTCTTCCAGCTAAATGGCAGAGGACGTCCGATATTTCCGGGACACCAAAGTTTGCTAGATCGATGGGTCTTTAACCATCATCTCTGCTACCAAGTGAACTCTTATATGCAAGAGCTCTTTAAGTCGAGGTAGCAATACCCAGAGGTAGATGGGGATGCAGAGGTTTCTCAAACATCAATAATAAAAATGACTCCGGGAGTTGGCAAAGTTAGTTTATGTTTTATTAACAATTATTTAAAACAGGGAGTACGACGGGCATCATCCAACGCCGCACAGCTCGATCTCGAAACATTTCAGAAAAAACAGCTCTTTTAAAACATAAATTCATCATTGCTGATGTCATGCTACATGGCAAACTACAAAACCTATGAGTAAGGATGATTGGCTCTCAGTGAACATCTACGTATACATTCTATATAGCCAGAGATTATAGTTGGGTATCTAAGTCAGGTGGCATCTAAGCCCATCCCAAATAAACGGTCATCATCATCATCACTAAACACACAACAATCAATTGGTTCTACAAACTATAGGGCTCTTTATTACATGACCCTCTATGATTGGTTTGGCACCCTTGTACCCCTCCGTAATATTCCACATGCTAGCAGCACGCAGGCTACCATTCCAGGTGCATGGAGGTTCGGCATGATCATGCCTCCCCACCAATTAGCCCATTGTCTATCAACACTCCTACAGTCCATCAGACAATTAAGCTTTTGAACTTGGCCTTGTAGATGTTGCCTTCGTCTGAGAAATTAAGGTTGTGTAGCTTCTCCCTGTCCTCCTAGTTTCGGCACAGCCTGACCCAAGCTATTTTAATCTCACCCATGTGACTTGGAGACCACTCTTTTGAGCTTTTTGCAGTATTTAATCCTATTAAATGATGAATTATTGATGCCGTCAGTGTGTTTTCCTACTGCTTCAAACAGAAGCGTGCTCTTGTCTCACGTTCGTTGTAGCCTTTTGACAGGCATCGATTTCACTGTGGCCTTGTTTACTTGGTCCTGGGCCAGCTCAACCTTTCCCGAAACTCGCCTTGCCATCAGTAATTTCCAACTGTGCCACACATTTTGAAAGTCCTTTTTCTTATTCACGGGGTTCAAGAGCCTACTTAAGTGCGTTGTGGAACATCCAGGTTCTATACATTCCTATGTATATAAATTGGCGCAATGCTGCAATCTTATTCACTAAGTAGCCAACCTTATGATATCTTTTCCCTACTTGCGTTTCTGCAACTGTACACCTGTAAACTGATTTACATAATGAGCATCTTCATCTCGAGCCGGAAATGTTGCTCATCTTTACCATCTTCTCTTCAGTTCTTAGAGAATATTTATGTATCTTTTCCTCAATCGTTTTCTGATGCGTCAGCTCTTACTTTGTATGGAGTCATCAGGCCTCTTGTTCATATGCACATTTCTTCTGGTACCTCATCCAAAAGAACACTATGTCTTCGTGCATTTGTGTCTGGTTTTCTCAAAGGATGCCTTGTCTTGAAGGTTCTCTGCGGTATTGGTATTCTTACTGGAATTGCACATGTCGTCATCTCTGGTGCTCAACATATAGGCAACATGGGGCCAGAGCTTTGAGTGAGGATGTCTGACTTCACATCTACAAGAGGATGGATGTCAATGTGCAAGTGAGTGAGGGTATATGGAGTAGGCGATTTTGGGGTGGTGATGCAAGTTGTTTAAAAGAATTAGGGAGACAAGAGGGTAGATGGGGTTCAGCGTAAGGCTTGGGTAGGAGATAGAGGTCAGTAAAGGGAACAGCATTGAATGGGCAAGTAAGTATTGGGGAAAGACACATGAGGGAGTGAAGGGGGCAGTGAAGGTGAGTAGCTGATGGTGACATGGAAGTATCAGAAGGTGGTTACAAGAGGTGATTGTGGGGTAATTGTGAAGACAGCACATGGATGGGGTTGAATGAAAGGGAAGAGTAAATAGAGGCTCAGAGAGAAAGAGAGGAGACAAGAAGGTAGCACAGAAAGAAGGAATAAGAAAGTTGAGAGAGAGATAAATTCAGAGATGGATAAATATAGTGGGGAGAGTGTGTGGGTGGAGAGGAAAGAAGCAGAGGGGTATGGGTGAAAGGGCAAGAAAGTGAGTTGAGAGAGGGAGCTGAGGAAAGAGAGTGAGGGACAGAGAGAGGGAGAGGGGGAAGAGAGAGAGAAAGAGAGACAGGGAGACATAACAGTGAGTAAGTAAGTCAAGAGCATAGCACAAAGAGAGAAGAAGGAGGGAAGCAAGAATTGAACTTTCAACTAATTTTAGAAAACAAATAATCAGAGAAAGTAGAGCCCAGACAAGGATAGATCATGTCAGATTTCTATGGTTTCTGGGAGATGAAGGTATATAGTCATGGTGCAACATCATCACCTGTCTTGAATGGTGGTCAGGTTTCCGCTGGCTTGTCCATCCATATGGTTGCCGATGGTAACAGGTGGACAGGTGATTAACTATTGAAATGCATAGGCTAAAGCTACTTTGATGGTTTCCTGATGGCATTGGTGGGCTGGCTGGTTTGGTTCTTATATGCTTATTCGGAGGCAGTGGTTGGAATGATCTTGATGGTCACGGGAGGGAGGCCAGATGAGCAGTGAAAGACTTTTCTGGACAGATCATAATTCACCTCATCAGGTTCGTGGATGTTAGTTCTGCTCAGAAGGTTTCCCTGAGAGATATTCAGATGGTTCTGGTTGAAAGGATATTCACGTTCTTCTTAGGACACCAACTGTGTTGCTTGAGCCAGTCTTTAAAGTGAATATGCTGATATGTTATGTGCCAGACTGAGAAATATGAGAAGACTGGGGGATGAAGAAGGCCAGAGAAAAAGAAGGCACAAGTGTGGGTTCAGAGTAGACAAAAGATCAGGGTCTAGACTAAATACCCCTCTCAGTGATGAGATAGGGGGAATAGCCCATGGGAAAGCTAACAAAGACCAGAGGCTTAGGTGGTTCTGCATGGTTGAGCAAAGCAGGCAGATTTCTCATGGTGAGGCCCTCTCAACACCAAAGACAGTCAAAGGTGTGGGGTTCAGCTCTGCTATGGCTAAGGTGGGAGTCAATCTAATAAAGGGAGGAAGACAGGGGCACGTTACAGGATTGGGAGATAAGCTGTGGGGAGGAACCCATCACTTTGACTCTCCAATCATTTGAGACATTGGAGAAAGAGGGCACAAGGCAAACAAGCCATGGATCCCTAAGGGGTTGGGGCATCTGGATAGCAGAGCAAATGCCAAAGGTGCCAGTGGCATGAGATACAGGTGGGACAGAGAGAGGAAGGTAGAAACCATGGTAACAGCTGACCCGAGAAAGCAGTGTCCACCATAAACAGAGTACATGAAAGGCATGAGGCTCATCCATGCCTTTTGTGCACTCACCCCAGGCCTAGGCCATAGGGAAAACCCAGATGAAAGGTATTATACAGCACTAGCATTAGTTGGGCAGTAACTAGAAGGCTTTTGGTCATCCACATTGGGGGAGCATGGCTGGGTGAAATGGTAACTGCAGATGAGAGCAAAAGTGCCTAGGACAAAGATCAAGCATTGAGGGAGAGAGGGGGATAGGTCCCAGCGTGAGCCCAGATAGAAAGGACAGAAGATTATCAGACTTGGTTCAGGCAGTACTGGAGGGCAAGTGAAGAGACATCATGTGCAAAGGGTTGGGGAGTTGAGGATCTTAGAGCTTCTTTCATGACCTCAAATACTCTTGTTATTACTCCCACTTTGATATGTTCAGTTAATTTCTTGCTATTGATGCAAATCTTAACTTTAATATACACTTGTCTACCATTGTTAAAGTCTTCTTTGAGCTACACAAGACACACACACTTTTGTTTATCTCTCAGATTTTTGATCAGCCATAAAGTCCCTAGAGATTTTGAGACTGTATGGTCGTAATGTTGTTTTGACGGGACATTCTGCTTCATTGCTGGCCCTACTCAGGTAAATTCAGTTCAACACAATGCTCATTCTTCTCAACTAGCGTTCATTATATTTTTTTGTTTTATTCAAGATTTGTTGTGTCCCGTTCAAAGCGTTTAATTCTTTATTTGCAGCTCTACTGGAGTCTGCCATCATAATGTGCTGACGTTCATATATTGCTGGCCCCACTTTTAAGGTTTTCAAAATATTGGATAGAGGAGGAGGAGCTAAAGAATTCATGGATGGAGCCGAGCCAGATCCAATTCATGGGGCTGGCTTGGATCTTAGAGCCGAACACAAGCTGGACTGCTGCCTCTCGATCCTTAAACATGGTACCCACACCATTAATTTTGCATTGTCAACTGTCACACCAAGAAGCCAATACCTGGAATCCTCCTCCCTGCCTACCAAAACACAAATTCAAACCTGATGTCCTGACTCCCACCCTAAAAAATAAAATCTGTACCTGTCAACCCAATTTTGGAAGATAAGGCACAGAAAATTAAAATTAAAATACTTTGTCCAGGATCACATACTTTCTGTGAGATGGGGCTAGTGTCTACATTTGAAACATTTGACCAAATATATTCTAATCTCTATCTAATATAAGTATGAGTTTATGTGTTTTTTTAATGTGCTAAAATAATCCTGTTTCCTAGAAATAACTTAAAAGGCCACAAATCACACCATAAATAAACATGACAAATATATAAAACCTTATGCAACGGAAGAAAAGTGATTATCGCTTTCTTTTTATTTTCACCATCCTGAAAGGAACTCTACATGTAGCAAAAAGAAAAATAATTCTAGGCAAACAATCCCCTGTGCATTGCCACTGTATTTTCAGTAATTTAACAGAGAACTACTAAACGGTGTGAAAATGTCAGCTACTTGTAGTCATTGTTTCACACATACTTGGAGATTATTATTCACAGCTGATAGCTGACTTGTGACTAAAGGAGCTAACCCCAGCCTATCAAAATGCACAACAGGCTACACCCACATCTCCTGGATGATGGTAGAGTGATGGGAAAAAGGAAAGGGCTGTGTGCAGGTGGAAAGCCTCATGTCTATGAGGTGCCCCAAATACCCAAGACCAGTGTCTACTAAACATCATTGTAGTTCCTATATACAAAAGTATATTGTCGTAGTGTTGAAAGTTATAATTTATGTTCCTCTATGTGTTAATTTCATACATGTTGTTAGAGTGAGGATTGATTGCAAAAGAGAAAAATCATTTTACTATGCATTATTGTAGTCAAATTCATATATAATTATATGTCAAAGTGGGCTGTCAAAACAAACATGGGACATTACAATATGGCGCCCATGGGTGTAAAAGGACATAGGGACGTTGTTTTTGAACAGCTCACATGACACTTAATATGTGGTAAAGTGACATTACTTCAAGTCCCCCATTCCGAAAAGATGCAAAACAGATAAATAAGGCTGTGTACTTTTGGATTTCATCCAAGCCGCATTCAGAGGGCATGAGCCACTGGATTTTCTAACACGCCATGTTGTTTGTGATCTTTGTATCAGCATGCAGATGTAAGTGGCATAAATGTGGTGTGTGTCCCTTTAATGATCGTGACATAGGGAGTCACGAGGTTTGTGTAATAAAGAGGGACCACGCGGGCTGCTTAGTTAGTCATTATTGGGACCACAGTGAGCAACACACCTCTGTCTCTATGTCTTCATTACGGCCGTTGGGGAGGCCCAACCCTGGACCGAGCAGCCCCCCACCACACTGGTGAAAAGGCGGTTGCTGTAGTGGGGCCACTCCACATGGTAGGAACCCGCTTCTATTCCGTGAGGGCAGAGCGCCTCCTCCCCTGCACAGCATAATCATCGGTCGCGTTGGCACCAGCATTGAGATTCAGTGCCGACGACAACTTCACAGGGAGTGAAGGCCCGGCCCCCCTCATATTCCTGGCTTGCTAGCAAGGCAAGCTGTTGCAAGGACCTGCTCTGGTTGCCTTCAGGGCATTGTGCCGAGCGGGTTTAAAGGAAAAACAAAGTTAATAAATCACAGCATCAGAGGCAGTGGTGACAAGAAGAAACCATGTGGAGGTCTCCAACCCTCTACATCTAAATATTCATCCAGTTGATGGCAGTCTAGCACCACATGCACCGAATAGAGACAAGGTACATCCAGCACTTGTAACTGAGAACTCAGCCTGGGCACCAAAGACAAATTGGGAACAAGGGTTGCAGCTCCTAGTCCGGAGTGCTTGTGCCTCCTTGCTCTCTGGAAATTAACCCACAATGTATTATACAGGTATAAGGGCCTTAACTTTGGCATATCTTCCGCAGCGGAGGTCTTTCAAATGACGATACATGGTGCTCTTACTGGTATGAAAGGAGCAATCAATATCAGTGATGATATTTTGGTATATTCAAGCTCTGAACAAGAACATTTGGAAAAAGGCTAGGAAAGGTGCTAGAGCACATCCAGCAACTTGGACTCGCTTTACACTGAGACAAATACGCATTTCTGAAAAGAGAAATGTAATTCTTTGGTTTTGTATTTCAAGAGGACGGCATCTCTCCAGACCCCGAGAAGGTCAAGGACATCCAAATGGCAGGACCACCCTCAAACGCCTCAGAAGTATGCAGTTTCCTGGGTATTGTTACCTACTGAGGGAGGTTTATTCATAATTTGGCCACCCTTTCAGAACCTCTTTGCAATCTTACTAGAAAAGAGGGTAGTTGGAGTTGGACTGCCTTAGAGCAGAACGCTTTTGAAGACATTAAGAGTGTGCTCACAGTGGAAGACACCATGGCATTCCTAAACCGGAACAGTAAAGCAGAAATTATTGTGGATGACAGTCCTTTTGGCCTAGGGGTAGTGTTGTCAAAGCCTGACGGGGTAGGGGTTGCCCGTCCGGTTGCTTTCACAAGCAGAGATCTCTCGAGCATGGAACAGTGATATTCACAGTTTGAGCGTGAGGCACTAGCTGTGCTGTGGGGCTCCAGGCACTTTCACCTCTATGTGTATGGCAAACCAGTGACCGTGGCCACTGACCACAAGCCGCTCGCCCAATCATGGTTGGTTCGTCCTCCAAACCCCTGGGGAGAATGAAAGGTGGGTGCTAGACCTGCAGGAATATGACCTTGAGCTGTTATACCACCCAGAGAACGCCAACGCAGAATACTACCTATCCCAACATCCGTAGGAGTCAAGGCCTCAGGAGGAGGACAACACAAAATGTGAGGTTCAAGAGTTCCTACACACATTTTCAGAGGCAGCAAACCCCATATCCATGTCACTCGGAGATATTCAAGAGCCCTCAGCCAACGACAAATGGTTCTGACAGCTGAAATTAGCTGGAACCAGCGGTGGGTGGAACCATGTCCTCGACAAGTTAAACAGGTACACACAGGATGCAAAGATAGTTCTGGAGCAAATGTGGCATATGCGGTCTGAACTGACATTCCTGGATAGCAGATTGTATTTAAGAGAATCGAGAATGGTAATTCCTCCAGCCTGATAACACATGCCCTGGAGCTAGCCCACAGAGGACATCAAGGAGGGGCAAAACTCAAGGTTCAGCTCAGAACGAAGGTCTGGTTTCCCCGCCTAGAAAAGAAAGTAGACCAATTTGTACGCAACTGTGTGTGGTGTCCGGCAGCATTGCCCCATCAGAGGGAACCACACATAGAGTCCATAGACTGAAGCAATGTCAACAGCGGCAGAGTGCACATGGATTTTGGATCTACCTTCCTGGAAACCCATTTCCTAGTACTAGTGGACCAGTGGTTGAGATACCCGGGAGTGGAGTTTGTGGAGTCCACCTCGCTAGAAGATGTAAGACCTCTTCTCAAGAAGGTATTCACCACTCACAGACTCCCTGATGAAGTGTGCACAGATAATGGCCCCGCTGATTCAGAACGGGAGGTTCTCGTAATACCTCCATGGATTAGGGACCTGCCACCGGAAGATAATGCTGGGTTGACCTTGAGCGAATGGAGAAGCAGAGAGGATGATGAGGACGCTCAAAAAAGTGTTCTGCATCGTGCATGGACAAGGGGAGTGTTTGAGACAGGCCCTGTACCAATTCTTGTTAGAATATTGCACTACTGCCCACAGCTCGACCGGGTGCCACCAGAGGAGGCCCTCTTCCAGCGATGCCCAAGGGGATTGCTACCTGATCATTCCAGTCACAGCCCAGGGCTGATTGATGAAGGACTGGTACTCAAGCAGAGGAGAAGAGCTAATAAAATGGAAAGTGTCAAGAGAGGCCTGCATGATCACCACGTGGAGGTAGGAGACATGGTACTAGTACGTACCGGATTCCCAAAAGGAAAGATGGACTTACCCCATGAGCCTAACCCGATGGAAGTAGTAAACACGAGAGGAACCGTGATCACCGCCTCTGACGGCAGGACTACAGTGAAAAGGAATGCAAGTTTCTTCCAGCGAGTGGGGAGTTCAACAGGAGAACCGAGCACAGAAAGTGTGCATGTCCCTCAAGCAGCTGGATCCCAGCCATCGAGAGCGAAGGATCGGATGTGGAGGAGCCTGGGCCCAGCGACAATGATAATGGTCCAGCAGATCAAGGAGATGGCATACCTAAGGAAGACGAAAGGGAAGTTGATAGGTGTTACCCAATGAGAGGTTGTCGCAGGCCACCAGAGTATCTGAAAGGTACATGTTAGAACTATGTGATGCAGTTTTTCAGTTTGAGCAAAAGTAAAGTTATATTTGTAACTAGTTTATGAGTTATGGCCCTGTGTGTAACTGTTATGGTCATTTGTAATTTATGAAAAAGGAGGGGTGTGGTGTGTGTCCCTTTATTGATCGTGACGTAGGGAGTCACGAGGTTTGGTTAATAAAGAGCGGCCAACCGTGCTGCGCAGTTAGTCACCAGGGGGACCCCAGTGAGCAACACATCTTTGTTTCTCTGTCTTCATTACAGCGGTGGGGGAGGCACAAACCTGGACCGGGCAGTCCCTCACCACTATAAATATATGAATGTAGATCAAGCTGCTGGTGAACATGCAAGCATGGACGTGATTTCATGTTAAACCGTTCAGAACTAATGCATTTGTTTTTTAATGCCGGTGCTTGATGCTGTCAAGCAGGACAATATTGGATACAAAAACTAGTGAATCAAGGGTCATTGCCCTGTAAAGATGTTCCACAATGATGAGTAAGAGATTTTCTGACATACTATATGGCTGGTTCTGACCAAAAGTTGATGTAAAAATATTGAAATTTAAGAATATATGTCTTTTTGATACCATTAAAAATGGAGTGGTAACTTATGCTTCCGTTCTTGGGAGATACGTGTTGAGGAATGGAATTTGTTCCTGTCAGTACCATTCGTATGAAGGAAGCTCATGTAGAGAGATATACGGAAGGTTTTTTTTTTTTACAAGCATAATGCTGTGGGATGTATTGACCCACTCTGCTATATTATGCGGCCTCACTCTGCTATCTATGGTGCAAGAAACAGTAAAATGGCGGAAAAACCCTTGTGCGTGCCAAAACCTCCAAACCTGCATTTTGCAACACACAAAAAGATGGGGGCACAACCTGCCACCCATGGTGCATGTGTGGTGGAACAGAGCACACGCTGCACAAAAAGTGCCAGTGGGCTCGATGACAAGTAAATATAGAGTGCAGTGGGAGAAGCAGCGCTTTGCAAGTGAAACTCCAAAATTTGCCTGAAAATGACATTTACTTTGCTGCTGAAACTTCAAAATGCCTGTACATAACATTTTCCAACACTCAAAATCTTGCTTGGATTAAAATTAATTTAATCTAATGAAGCACTGCGAATTTATAAGGTCCTGAAATGTTAAGAGCAAAACACCTTCTTAGCAAAACTGGATTGCCTGTGAATGACAAATCCTGTCAAAAATCTGTGTGCAGCCTGTGAGTGACAGCCCCTGTCAAATGGGCTCTCCTGATTAAACTTTAAGGTTGTCTAAACTAAAGGTCTGCCGGATTAGCAAATATAAAAGGACTGTTGCTGAAAGGAACACGGATCTCAGTTGTTTTGATCCCACAGGTTAAATCTAGAATGTAAATTATATATGTTATCTGATGCAACAAGTTTGTTTTATGCTGGATTTCAGGTCAATTAATTAACCTAGGCTGGCTGGTCCTGCAAGGGGTTGAAAAACAGGTTTCCACACAAGGGGAGGGCGTTGCTCTCAGCAGATGCTTACTGACACATGATAATTGTGGGGTATGCCAGACTTGTGTCTGCTGCCAGGGACTGAACAATGGCAGATTCTCCAGGCCAGGAAATGGAGGTGTGAAGAGGTCATAAACTAGGCTTGCAGAAGGAAATCCCAAAGGTGGGGGCTGCTCCTTGCCTCCAGAGACAGACAAAAGGCTGACCATTTGCTGCTAAAGAATATCTAATGAACATATTTAGAGATTTATAACTCACTATCAGAAGGGGTGAACAATTTAAAACGGGCAGATTTGCTAATCTAATTTTTGGCCCTACAGTTGAAAACTTGGTGGTACTGTGTAGCATATTCTGAACAGGAATGGCAATATATGTGGTTTAAGGGAACTGTATTTATGCTAGAATTGTTAAACTTTGCACACACATTCCAATGGTAAACGCGCATATTTGTGGAAATTTTGAAAAATGTTGGAAAATGTTTACATGGGTAAATGGACAAAATGCTGCAGAAAGGCGAAACAAGGTCTCATAGCTTTGGGATTTTGATGAACAGATACTCCATAAAATATGTAATCCTTGTATGGGATTTTCGTAGAGGTTGCAAATGTATAACTATTGGCCTCATTACGAATCAGGTGTTAAGGGGTTAACAGCGCCGTAAAGGGCGCCGACCCTTAACGCCTGATTCCGAGGTCCCTTTGCGCCATGGTGAGTTTAACGCCTGCTTTTTGCAGGCGTTAAAATCCATGGCGCTAAGGGACCATGGTGCTAATTACGCCACCGTAATTTACGGTGGCGTAATTAGCGCCTTCCCCACTCCCATTATGCCCTATGGGGCAAAAATAGGAATGGGGAAGGGTAAAATGGGAAATGGGGATTTACCGCCCCACTCACCTTGGAATGGGGCGGTAAATCCGCCATCCACCATGGTGTAAACGTAGTTTACACCATGGTGGTAAGGGTACGACCCAGGCGGTAACTTACCGCCTGGGTCGTAATGAGGCCCTATGTATTTAGGACAAAATTCGATTTTGATACTAGTAGCTAGGGGAGGTTTCGAAGTATTGTAAAAATCAAACCATAAACCTGACATCATCTGTCTTTGATCCAATAAACCGGATGCAAGGCGGAGATGAGGCTCTGATCCAATCCCATTTCACAGGGGTACGTTTAGTTAAGCCGGCCCATACACCCATTTGGTGATGTCATTTCACAGGATAAATAGGGACATCTGACAACACATAGGCCCTCATTACAACTCAGGCGTTAAGGGTTTAACGTCGCCGTCGGCGCCGTTAACCCTTAACGCCTAATTACAAGTGTCCCTTTGCGGGTTGGTGTTTAACGCCTGCTTTTAGCAGGCGTTAAAAATCCAACCCGCAAAGGGACTTTGGAGCTAATTACGGCACCGTAATTTACGGTGCCGTAATTAGCGCCTTCCCCATTCCCATTATGCCCTATGGGGGCAAAAATGGGAATGGGGAAGGGCAAATGGTGAATGGGGAATTACCGCCCCACTCACCTTGGAATGGGGCGGTAATTCCGCCATCCACCATGACGGAATCGTAACATTAGCGGCATGGACCATGGTGCTAATAGCACCATGGTCCTCCGCCAAGGTTGTAATGAGGGCCATAGACACACACTCTCTCTTCTGATTCCAGCGAAGCATTTTGATCCAGTAGTCAACATCCAGCATTAAACATCCTTCTAGATCCAGACGCCAACCACCAGGCCAAGCAGTAGCTGAACCATTTTCAGCTAGGCCTCAATCCTCAACTAATCCTCACAACTCAGTGAAGCGTTGTGGTGGGGGAAGCATCCTGAAACTATCTGGCTTGCTAACATAAATGCTTGCCTGCTGAACTCGCCATCCCGCTGATCTGAAATATTCAGAAACAAGAAGGGCAGATTCCATGCAGTTCCGGCGACCATCCTATCTGATGTGCTGTCCTTCTGTGATAGACCGACCCAATTGACCAGAACTTTGACGGTCCAAAAATCTTAAATCCCATTGGATTGTGAGTATTAACAGGACGCGATTGTATACCTTGCCTTATCTCGTTCCACCTTATAGGCCGATTCATGGAATTAATGTGTGCCGGAAATTGCAGCGCAAGTGTGAAAATCGCAGTGCAAGCGTGAAAATCGCAGCACACATTGATTCACGGAATTCAGTGCACGTGTAAATCCTGGTATATGAGCTAAAATCGTGGGTGGCGCACTCGGGCGCTCACGTCATCAAATGGCGTGTACTCCGCGCACAGCGAAAGCGCACATAGCGCAGCGCAGACAACCAAAGTGGGCGGAACATGGGGCGTGACAATCAGAATGGAGAACAATGCGTAAAAATGTGGGCATTACGGGGGAAGTACAGGAGGTAAATGCTCGCAACGCCCACACACGCGCCAACAACACATATTCATGGAATAGAACAGGGGAAAGGTGTGTGCCAAAAAAGACGTGCTAATCCGGAAACACGTACGCCAGCAGGAAGCAGGCGTAAGCGGCCCTGTGCAGCATAAAAGTGCGCACAAACGACAAACAAACTCAGACGCTACGATGAATATACTGTTCCTCGCAGCAGTGGTCGTGGGACACCGCAGGAGGAGGAGGATAGCCAGGCCCTGCATTTTTTTACCCAGGACCAGCCTTTTTGGGATGCCTGATGGCCAGGTGTATGGGAGGTACAGGTTTCCACCACACACAATACTCGACCTCGTGAGTGAGTGGGAGGATGACCTCACATCACCCACCCTGTGCTCCCAAGCACTGAGCCCCTTGGAAAGGTGCTCAATGTACTGCACTTCTTGGCTACTGGTTCATTTCAGCGGACAAGTGACATAGTGGGGGGTGTGTCACAGGCCACGCAGTCACGCTGCCTACACCAGGTGTTGGCCATCATGACTGCACGCCCCTCAGTCCGCAGGCATATATACATGCCCAGAACACCTGCAGAAAGGCAGGCTGCCGTCCAGGACTTTTACGGGGTGGCACACTTCCCCAAAGTGCTAGGTGCCATTGATTGCACCCATGTGGCTCTACGTCCTCCCAGGGGAACTGAGCACATCTATCGAAACCACAAGCACTGGCATTCCATCAACGTGCAGGTAGTATGTGATGCCAAGGGAATCATCACCTCAGTATATGCAAACTATCCAGGGTCCACCCATGATAGTTTCATTTTCAGAATGTCAACCCTAAACCGGGACCTAGAAGATGGGCGGCATGGCAACACATGGCTGATTGGTAAGTATAAATGCCTCTGCACATGCATGCATGTCAGATACTGAGTAATGTGACAACCCCACTAATGATACCCATCATCACCTCCCAATGGGACAGTGCCTACCCTCTGAGCACCTACATGATGGCGCAAATTCGGAACCCCACCACACCACCCGAGGTAAGATACAACACAGCCCATATTGCAACCCGGTGCATAATGGAGTGCACATTTGGAGTGCTCAAGTCACGCTTTCGCTCCCTTGACCGCTCTGGTGGGCAGCTGCTATATGCTCCCCCAGTAGTGTGCAGGATTATAGTGGCAGCATGTGTCCTGCACAACGTTGCAACCCGGCGGGGCCTGCGGGTGGACATGGTGGTGCCCCCACATCCCCAACCACATGCACGGCCGCTGCGCATGGGAGTTGAAAGGGCACGTGGTGAGGCAGCCCGTACCCAGCTGGTGGCTAATTACTTCACCTAAAATCCTACCCCTGAGGAGTGCAAACAGCCCTGGCACATACCAGCTGACAATCAATGATGATGACATAAGGGACAGTCAACTGTCACAACCATACCAGCCTGAGATTGTTCACCTGGAAGTGTTACATTGTGTGCATCCCTACCTACTTAAAGACAACCAATGCTGTGTGACAAAAAGACACACATTCATGCAGCATGAATGACTACCCCCTTGCAAAATACCACATGAAAATAGTGGCATGTCACCCAACCCCTCCCCATCTCAGCTACCCAACACACCATGGCATGGCATGCAATGTGAAAGCAACCAAATGAATGCACAACACATGACACAAGTGTCACAAAGTGCACTTTCCCTAATCCAAAAAGGCCACTGACAAAATGCTCCCAGTAATCAATAAGACACAGCACACATGAACATATACCAGCAACACAAAACAGCAACATACAATAAAACTGTGGCAATATATGACAGTCTAAAATTAAAGTAGTGCAAGTCTCACAACCTGACTAAGGCAGCACATCGACCCCTTCCAACTGCAGAGTGTTGCTGTCAGGCAAATGTGTCATGTACTGCATACAACATGAACTGCATCTGCAAAGGAGACAACCTTGTGAAGACATGAAGAAGGTACATGTGAATAAGGAGAAAGACATGGATGCACAAGCACATATCAATACACCATGCAGTGTAGAATCCAACAACAATCCCCACTAGGGATGTACACACAGTTTTGACTACAGACTGCCCACACAGCTCATGGGAGCCCAATGTCACTGTGTAAGTTACTGTCACTTGGTCACACATTTTGCAAGCCCATGGAAAAGGGAAGCAGGAGGGGTGTGTGTCAGGAACCCAAGCATCTAACCCAAAGACAGGACAAGCCTGCATGTGCCCAGCTGGAACACACAGTGGATTCCCACGGGAGCCACACAAAACAACACACTGTAAATAAAAGACAAATTTAAAAAAAAAATCAAAAATGGCCACGTGTGGACCAGGGGGGGAGGCCACCCAGGAGGTTCAAGGACAAGGTGCACCCCAACACCCGCATGCATGGATGTTGAGAAAAAAAAATACCTCCATGGGCTCATGGCCTGCACGGCTACACTACAGTGGGAGAACTGCTTTCGCTCTCTTCACTATCTGCTGCTACATCAGGAGGTGGCCGTGATATGGGAGGCAGCCCACGCAAAGCCCTGGTATGGTCCTCCATGGCAGCAAGCATGCAGGTGTGGAAGGTTTCGTTCTGCAGGATGATGGTAAGGAGATCCCCATGCAGCACCTCACGGGTAGCCCGCATTTCTACCTGCATGGCCTCGTGTGATGCCCGGATCTCTGTACGGAGCCTGGAGCTCTGCTGAGAGTGAACGTGTGAGCTGCTCCAGCTGCTGTCTGACCAAAAATTTCGGGAAGCCTCAAGTTCACCCAGAGGGTCCCTGAGGAACCTGTGTTCTAACCTCAGGGCTTCCCTGTGGGCCTGTGACTCTACAGATATGGCTTCGCGCAGAGTCTCCAGTCCCGCCTGTCGGTCCCCTGTGTCGGATGCCAACATGTCCTCCCTATGTGAGTGGCAAATGGAGTCTGTTGCCTGCTGCTGGAGCTCCATCTGCCTTTCAGGGGGGAGAATGGAAATGGCCACCCTATCCATTGCCTGAGCCATCATGCTCCCTGTTGTGCTGCTATACTGTACATGGAGTTCTCCCATACAGTATTGCCTGGTGGCGCACGGCCACCGCGTTGGTGGGCACCACACCTGTGTGGGGCAAGGCGATCTGCACCTTGCTGTGCTGGCACTGCCTGAGGCTGCAGGACTGCATTCCCCCTTTCATCTGCTGGCCCTGGAACAGCAGCAAATGTTGTGGAGTCTGACCCTGCATCCGTAACCGCCAAAGGCGGACTTACCAACACTGAAATCCCCATAGAGGGGTCTACACCCGGTGCAAGTGGCTTGGACAGAACAACATCCCTGCCAGAAACACTCACCTGTGACGGCACATATGTCTCACTGTCCGATTCAGCACCTGAATCATAGAGGTTTGGGGAGGTGTACTCAGAGACACCCGTGGACAGTATGGTCTGCAGGAGGAATGGGTTTTCACCCACCACCACCCCACGTCCTCCACTGGTGCCCGGTTGTGGCTGTGATTCCTCCTGGGTCTGCACCATCTACTCCACCTCAACAGCATCAAGTGCCTCATCACCTGCAAAAACATGAAAGATAACAAATGTAAACAGGCATGAGCACCATAGCACACACATAGGCCTGAGGAGGCAGAGATGCAGTACATAAATGACACATGCCCCACATGACTATAACCCTTGCATGCATGCACTGTCAATGAATTGGAAGGGGAGGCAATAAGCAGACACTGAGGACTCCAAGATGGAAAAGCAACACATTTGCTGCATGCTGGATAGCACTGGCATCCCACATTAGCCTGTGAGTGGCATGTCTAATACACATACATGACACATGCCAGCACACAGATGGCACATAGCATAGCCATGGTACATTTCACAAGTACAGCCATATGGTAGGAAATAAGCACTGTCACCCATCCATGTGAGATGGACATCATGAGACAAAACATGCAAAATAGTGTGACAAAACACACATGTGCCACATGCTGCTACAGATCCAGTGGTCACTGATACAGTGATGGCAGGCAGATGGATACATCAATGGTTGGTCACTTCACCTTGACAGAAGACAACAGACATGTTCTACATTCAAACACGGCCCAAAATGATTGTGTGCAGGTCATTACGCAATCAGCCTGATTGGTTAAATCATTCCCATTACAAGGTAATAAATGTGGGCCATTGTGGGGTTTAATCTATGACAGAAGTATGTAACATTAGTGGCAGTACGGGAAAAAAAGTTGTGGTAAAAATGGCAAGGATTGAAACAATCAGGCTGATTGAACATGAAAACATTTTCACCAATGTTGATGCAAGATGACAGTTGAAGGGCAACTGTAGTAATCTGGTGTAAATTGGCAACTGTGGTCAGAAGGGATACTGTCATACCCAAACCCAAGGCCGGGGAATGGTTTGGAGGGACCACATGGGTGACCCATACCGGTCATGACTACACAGCCTCACCTGGCACTCAATCAGAACACATCACCCAAGCAATATACACATGGATTGCACACACATGTATGGCCACTCACCGGACAATGCTTCAAGATCTGGTAGGTCTCCCACGCCTCTGATCTGTTCCTCTGTGACAAAGGTTCCAGAAACAGACTCATGTTCAGTGAGTTGGTCGTCCTCTGGTGGAGACCCACCGCCAGTCACCAGAGTAGAGGCATGATTGGAAGCCATCTTCGTTTAAGGTAATTCCACCGCTTGTAGCAATCATCAGCTGTGCGCCTCACAAATCCAAGGGCACTAATGTGGTCCGCGATGGTCTGCCAGGGGGCCCTACGTTGAGCAGGCGTAGTCTTGCACCCTGCAGTCACCACCATTTCGCGGCTATGGCACGACACATAGCCCACAAGTGCATCTAGTTCTGCGTCATTGAAGCTAGGCTTCCTTGAAGTGCCGGAGTGTGTAGCCGTGTCTGGGGTCCCAGCCTGTTGTGCAAGAGCACCCTTCTTCTTCTTGGAAGATGGTGCAGATCCTGAGTGGCTTACGCCGCTCTGGTTGGTAGGGGGAGAAGCGCAGGTGGACTGGGTACTAGGATTTTCCGAAGGCACAATGAACTCAGGTGTCACTGCAGGCATTGGCTGCAGGGTGATGCTGGCAGGACTAACCTCGGTGTGATGGACCAGGACCGACACCGTCCTGGCTGGGAGACTTGGAGCTGGGGTCGATTGAGCTGCAGCTGCCCTTGCAGCCTCCTCACCCTGGCTACTTGGGGCAGCAGATGACATTGCTGCCCCAGATCCAGGTGGCCTGGTGACAGCAACTTTCACCGCCACACGTGGCTTAGACTTGGTGACACGGAAGTCAGCCTGGGAGTCATCCTGTGCCGGTCCAGTTGACAATATGGGGGCGATTAACAAGGCCTGAGGTTGGATGGTGTCTGCTGCAACTCCCCGACCCATTGGGGGAGGGGCATAGGTGTGCCTGATTGGTCCTCCACACACTGGCCTGCTGGGCCAACCTGAACATCCTGGCCACGTCCCCAACCACGCCCACCTCGCCCACCTCTTTGTGCTCGGCCACCTTTGCCTCCCTTACTGCTTGGTCGCCTCCCAACCATGGCACTGATGTTGTTGTGCGTATGGGAGTAGCAGTTAACAATTGTCCTGGGCAATTGGGGTGAAAGGGGTAGGGTACTAGATGGTATTGGTACCCTAGTGCTCTAGCAAGGCTGTCTGTGACCGCTGGGGGAAGACGATGGGTCACGCAATGCAGAGGCACCCCGAAAACAATATCAAACATGCACGCAACCCCTGGTAGACCACGTGCGTGGAAAAATTAACCCGCACTACGCTGTGGCACCCAGAACACAAAAATAAGCATACGCGTGATACATGCAGCCTACAATGACCTCTGAAGGGGTACGCGACACACAGGGGCAACCACAGTTGGTAAACACGTGTGCGACTCAACGTCTGCCTGGAAAAAGAACGTGAAAAAGACGCGTGTGTGCGCGTTGGCAACACCCCCGCCAAAAGAAGAATTTAACGCTGTCTGAGGAAACAGGGAGTACGAACTGGAACCGTTGTGAAGTAATCGTGTGTGAACCGACAAGAAGTACAAGAATCACCCGCTCGCTCTCGACAAAAAGCACTACAAGAAAATGGTGTCCTATGCGTACCTTTTAAGCCAGCCCACACGTGCGACGTCACTTAGGCACCTACGCGCTAAGGGCCTTTCCTCCAATCACACGCAGTGACACCCGGACATGCAGTTTTTTCACGTGTACATAAACATGCACCTGTGTTGTGGGAAATGCCCGCGCGTGTAACGTCACAGACGCGCTTACACGCTAAGGGCCTTTCCTCGAATTTCACGCTGACGTGCACTTTTTTCATGAGCCAAATCACTCCGTATCAAGCTGGCCATGCGACAACACAAGGAAGACCACACTCCTGCCCAGAAGGCCATTTTCCTTCCCCCCAGAGCCCTGAGCACGCTCCCACCTGCCATCTGCTGCTGCCTGCCTTCCTGCTGCCCACGTGCCCTGCTATTTGGTGCCTGCACGTCATCCATCTATGGGGGTGCAGTTGCTGTGACCTTCCCTGCTGGAACTGAAGACTCCCGACAGGGATACCTTCGCTCCACAGCCCAGCCCCGGGACCCAGTTGCCCAACCACACCTGCATCTGGGGTTGCCAAGTCGGGCACTGACTTTCCTCTCCCTGCGGACGTGGCAATCCGGGACCGGGTTGAGCCTGTCCTGGCTGGGATAGCGTTGCGTCAACGGGGCATGCGAGGTGACCTGGAGTGTTTTCCTCAAGACACTGCACGTCATCTCGGATGCCTCTTTCACCGCGTTGACCTACTGGGACGGGTCACCAGTGCTGGATTCCTCCTTGTGATGGACCTTCTTCCGACCCCCTCCTCACCTGAACCCACTATGTGCCAGTCGTCCTCCATGCCATCTTCCCACCCATGTATCACCTGGGTACCCTGTGGAGCTACCTCTGACCCGGCGGCCAGGCTGGTGGAGGACAAGTCCCTGCCACAGTCGGGAGTCGGACGTCCAGTAGGGGTGGCCACCACAACAACTGCACCCCAGCCGGAGGAGGACGTGCAGGGAGCAAGAGCCAGGGCACAGGCACAGCAGCAGCAGGCACAAGGTGGGAGCGATGATGGCTCGGGGCCATCAACATCCGAGGGGCAGGCAACAGCCAGAGGACAGGAGGACCCAGGATTGGGAGTGTCTTCTGTGTGGTAGCGGTTGGGCCACGCCATAGATGCGGAGCAGCGGCGGGCGGAAGAGGCATGGCTCACAATGGTCAGGGCGGAGAACTCCATGCGGAGGGCGCTGAGGCGGGCCGAGTGCCTCGAGGCAATTCGCAGGGAGTTGGAGTTGAACATGGCATCGTCCCTGTGAACCCTCGGGGCCATGGAAGAGGACCGCCTCCAGGACAAAAAAGGTGGATTTCGATGATGCCCTGGCCCGGGAAATCGAAAAGTGAGCCGTTGGACTAGCCCGCCGCGATTGTATATAGTTTTTAGTGTTAGGTTTCATTTTCGTTTTGCTTTATTTTGGGGGTGATTGGACTATGCCCCACACTTTTGTATATAGTTATTTTGTAGGTAGTTGTTAGGCAGAAACCTGTGCAGTTCCCTTAGGGACCACTGCAATACGTTTAAGACTACAGGAGTAAGCAGTAAACCCAATTGGTAGTAGTCTATACCACCCAGATTTACCTGGTAGCTGTGGCTGAGCAGTCGACCTCTCTCAAGAAGAGTTAGGCAGTATATAGAGTATACACAATAGGACTAACAATACAGTAGCACAAGCAAACACTGACCAGAGCTTTGGTATAAAAGTATATCATTATTTATTTAAAAACACACTTGTAAAAATACAGTGGCACTAATATGTCAAGCAAGTTCAAACACAGTCACTATAAGTATATACACCTCCCTAGTTAATTATTCGATAAGTCTAGGTTAAGGCACCACTTATTTAGCAAAACAGAGGTGAGCGTGTAACCGTAGATGGCACTCCAATAATTTGTTTAAAAAGAGAGAGAAAAGGCAGAATAGGACAATAACACAGTACCAACATTTTTAAGAAACCACAGCAAGTCAAGAAAGGCAGGGTCTACTGTATAGCAACAAAAAGTTTATAGGCCAGGCCCACGCTTGGAGAGAGCAAGGCGGAATGTGCCCAAGATCACACAGTGGAAATGCACTCAAAGTCTTTGCAGAAAAGTCAAAAGAGGTTGGATCAGTTCAGAAAGGTAAAGTTAGCAGGTCTGAGATCACCCCATGATAAAGAGTCAAGGATTTACGGGACACCTTGGACAATCTGTTGCAAGGGAGACCGGGGGCAGTTGTTCCTGGCAGCGGGTGCAAGTCGGGGCTTCGTCCAGGGGAAGAGAAGATCTCGACGTGGAGGAAAGCTGAAGGTCGTTGCACTGCCAGGGAAGAAACCAGACGCTGAGTTTCCCGGTTAAAAGGTACGACCCTTTTATTCACGGTAGTGGTGAAGCATGGCTATCCGGCCACCGGGGTGCTTGGCATGGGCGATTCGACCACGAGATGATCCAGGAAGGCGAAAAAGGTGAACTGGTTGGTCCCACGAGCTCAAAGGGAAGAAGACTCTCCTGGAACAAAATCTCCTCTGTCGTCGGGGAAGTGGTGAGTTCGTATAGCAGGGCTCCACCGGTGGTGTCGTTATTGTAGATGGCTCAGCTTCTCCCCTCTTGGGATTCTTTAGGTCCTGTGGCGACTTCTGAAGTTCCAGTCCCCAAAGCCCTGCTTTTATGCAGCAAAACCCCCATTCATCAGCCTAGCTGTCACTCAAACTTGCTAAGTGGTGAGCCGGGCAGCTCACCACTGGGCCAATCACACAAGAGTGCGACTTGAGTTGCCAAGACAACTCAGTCCAGGGTGCCTAATCCCCCTCCCACACATCCTGTTGACCCCAGACAGAGTGGCACCATTTGGAGGGCTTCTGTGGAGAAGCCCGCCAAAAAGTGGAACAAAGGGCTCGACTTGGGTTAGAGTTTCAGAGGCAAACTCAAATGCCATTTTAAAACCGAGTCCTGGCAAAAAGACCCAACCGGGGAATAAATATTAAATAAATAACCCTGCGGTATCTTTAACATTGCACCAAAAAGTGGTGCGTTTAAAATGAATGGGAAAATCCCATAGGAAATATTCTGGTGAAATATTTTGCGTGGTATCCACTGCCACCAGCCAAAAACTCGACAAGGGGGGTCTGGACAGTGCCCCCTTGGAAAACAGACCCAGGGGAAATCGAATTACCCCCACCAGTACTTCCACAATATGATGGTTTGTACTGGTTCTGTTCACAATTTGAGATTAGTAAAGCCAATGGTGACTTTACATGCCCTGGGAGACAGTAGTCAGTCCCAGGGTATGGAGTCTATGTTTGGGGGTCACTATGACACCCCTGTGTTACTGCACTGAAGGTGCTGTGTAACACACATACCAAAAACACATGTAGTCCTATGGAGTAAAAGACCCCATAGCCCATAAAACATATTACATAGTCAAAGGACATTCTCAAATCATGCCTAAGAGTGGGAGAAAAAGAGTCTCACTCTTAGCAGGAGAAAAAAATAAACCCCAAAAATCCAGAAAAGCTGCTGGGGGACTCACTAGGTTTGGGAAATTAGCCTTAACAGAGAATTCTCCCTAACACTCGCCCCTGCAGACTAAGGGACAGGAGGATTTAATCCACTCCTGGACGAATCTCATACCTCTAGTCAGTTACACACACCCTAGAGAGACCATCAGCATTTTGGTGCTAACACCCTGACCTGTGTTCAATGGTAGAGTCAAAGGTTTTCCTTTGTAAGCTATATGACCTACAAACCCTTTGAGGAACATCAGTCTTTTTAAAACTATAGGGGATCTGGTTGACCAGTCCCTCAGAAGTTGGTACAACTTCTGAACCTGTGTTAGGCTTTTTCTAGGGGCCCTTATAAAGGATTCCCTTAGATCTAGAGGGGCCTCCAGAGTTCCTTACCACCTCTTTGTTGGGAGAAGGTTGGGTTTTGGGCTTCTTGGTTGGTGGGGATGGGGATAAGCAAGGTACATGCTTCTCCTTCCTCTTAGATCTACCCTTACCTACTTTAGGAGTTTCACTCCCAAGACTAGGAATTGAGTTGGAGTCAGCAGTGGAAGGTCCAACAGTCTGAATGTTTTTGGCCTTAGAATTTTCTTTCCTGGTTTTCCACCAGCACTGAGAATTACCAGTTCTCTTAGGCCTAGTTAGGGGTCCAGTTGGTCTGTCCACCTCTTCCTCAGAAGCAGGAGGAGTCAGAGACTCTAAAACTGGGGGAACAATGATGGAGCTGGGGTGGGGCTCCCATTCCCCTAACATTTCAGCCTGAAATGTGCCTGGGTCAGAGGTCAACTTACCAACACCAGGGGTTGTAGTGGGGTTCTCAGTAGAGGTTCCCACAGGCTTAGAGTGGTCCCTTAAGGTGGCCTCTCTAGCCAATTTGGTTTGGTTATGGGTCTCCATACTGGGAGGATGGGGGTACTGGATACTACTCCTAGAGTTCTTAGATTATTCCCCAACAGGACTCTCCCAGGCACCTCAGTCTGAACACTGACAGGACAGGAATCCTCCCTGTCATGTTAGTACACTGAATGAGGGCTTGTAGAATTGGAACCATTTGGACAGGGCCTCCAGACATCTTAGTGGGACCTTTGGGTGCCTTAGCAACATCCTCAGGCCTGAAAAAGCTTTCATCCACTACTGTTCTGCTGGCCCCAGAGTCTCGCCTGGCAGGAGTATCCTGGCCATTGACAAGAACACTGTCCATATAATAAACTTTAGAGTTTTCTGGTATGGAGTCATACACCCTCCTATTCTGATTACTAACCAGACCCATGGACTCTACTGTTACACTTGCTTGAAGACCCAAAGGTTCTTCAGCAAAGACTTCAAAGTGAGCACTAGCCATTTGGACTTCCTCCTCAGGATTGAATGCTAAGGATACTGTGCTGATCCCTGTAGGTTTACCCTTACATTTTGGATCTCCTTTGATATGGTCAGTTGCCCCACAGAGATAGCATGTTCCAAATTCTCTCTGGAATGGGGGCATCTGCTGACCTCTTTCTGGTTGGACACCAGAAGACCCACTAGCCCTATTAGGCTTCCCTTGTGACTTACCATGGTTATTTTGTGGTTTGGGGCCCTCTTTGGGTTGGGAGGTATTAGAAGTATCTTGGTTCCCTTTTTGTGGCTGCTTCCCCTCATTCTTCTTCTGAGTGACCCCAGAATCCTTGTGAGTAGCCCTGTTGGCAACCCACAAATCTGCAGCCTTAGCTAGTCTTCTAGGATCTAATTCCTTTGAATCAGCCAAGTGCTGTCTGAGCTCAGGAGAGCAGGCATCATAAATTGACTCCAACATAAAAAGATTTCTCATTCCCTCATAAGTGTTCACCTTGTAACCCTTAATCCATCCCTCTAAGTTCTTCAAACTTTCACTCACCCAGGTAGCCCAAGGGGTACCATCATGCTTTTTGAGGGTACTAAACCTCTTAAGGTACTGGGAAGGGGTCTTCCCAAATCTAGCTATTAAAGCTAGCTTCACACATTCATAATCCTTTTTATCCACCTCCCCCATTTCCATTACCACATCAGATGCAACAGGGGGGAGCCTAGAGAACAACCAGGGAAGTAACTCATTCCCTGAGATGTCCTGGAGCCCATGATTATTCTCAAACATAGCCAACCAATCCAACACATCCAACTTAGGTTCATACATACCCACAATCTCTTTAGGCATCCGGGGTCTTTTGGGTCTGGTACTCCTAGAGGATCCGGAGAGAGAAGCATTTTCAACAGACAATTTCTTCATCTCTAGCTCATGCTTGAGCTCCATTTCTCTGGGGTTCGCAGGGAGTTTCACACGTGATAGGCCCTGTGCGAGCAGGGTACGTGTATGACTGGGGTTCGCGGGGAGTTTCACATGCAACAGGCCTTGTGCGAGCAGGGTACATGTATTACTGGGGTTCGCGAGGAGTTTCACACGCGATAGGCCCCATGCAAGCAGGGTACGTGTATTAGTGGCGTGCGCGGGTACTTTCACACGCGATAAGCCCTGTGCGAGCAGGGTACATGAATTACTGGGGTTCGTGGGGAGTTTCACATGCGATAGGCCCTGTGCGAGCAGGGTACGTGTATTACTGGGGTGCGCGGGTAGTTTCAAACGCGATAGGCCCTGTACGAGCAGGGTACGTGAATTACTGGGGTTCGTGGGGAGTTTCACACACTATAGGCCCTGTGCAAGCAGGGTACGTGTTTTACTGGGGTTCGCAGGCTGTTTCACACGCGATAGGCCCTGTGCAAGCAGGGTATGTGTATTACTGGGGTGCGCGGGTAGTTTCACACGCGATAGGCCCTGTGCGAGCAGGGTACGTGAATTACTGGGGTTCGCAGGGAGTTTCACACACGATAGGCCCTGTGCAAGCGGGTTACGTGTATTACTGGGGTTCGCGGGGAGTTTCAAATGCGATATCGCTTGGGCGAGCGGGGTACGTGTATTACTGGGGTTCGCGGGGAGTTTCACATGCGATAGGCCCTGTGCGACCAGGCTACATGTATTACTGGGGTTCGTGGGGAGTTTCACACGCGATAGGCCCTGTGCGAGCAGGGTATGTGTATTACTGGGGTGCGAGGGTAGTTTCACACTTGATAGGCCCTGTGCGAGCAAGGTACGTGAATTACTGTGGTTTGCTTGGAGTTTCACACGCGATAGGCCCTGTGTGAGTGGGGTATGTGTATTACTGGGTTCGCGGGGAGTTTCAAATGCGATAGGGCTTGGGCGAGCGGGGTACATGTATTACTGGGGTGCGTGGGAAGTTTCACACGCGATAGGGCTTGGGCGAGCGGGTTACGTGTGTTGCTGGGGTGCGGGGGGATTTCCACACGCGATAGGGCTTGGGCGAGCGGGGTACGTGCATTACTGGGGTGCCCCAAAGCAAATTGGCAGTGTGTGTCCTCCCGAGTGGGCCTTCACCACCCTCCCCAGGGCCTGCAGGTAGCCCACACCACAGGGGACTACCCTGCACCCCTGGCCATGCCCCGCAGGCAGCCCATCCACCCTGGCAATGCCTCCCAGCCAGGCCACATGTCACCATGCACAAGTGAGCACCGACACATGTCCCCCTGCACCACCAACCACCCAGCAGTGACGGGCACCTGCCAGCAGGCCCCGACTCATGTCCCCCTGCACCCCCTCCAGCAGTGAGGGGCACCTGCCAGCAGGCCCCCACCCATGTCCCCCTGCACTCCCCCCCACCCAGCAGTGACAGGCACCTGCCAGCAGGCCCCGACTCATGTCCCCTTGCACCCCCCCACCCAGCAGTGACGGGCACCTGCCAGCAGACCCTGACCGACTCATGTCCCCCTGCACCCCCCCACCCAGCAGTGACGGCACCTGCCAGCCGGCCCCGACTCATGTCCGCCTGCACTCCCCCCACCCAGCAGTGACGGGCACCTACCAGCAGGCCCCGACTCATGTCCCCCCAACACGTCATAAAGATGCACAGTTATGGCCCTCATGTCCACCAAAATCCCACAGCACGACACCCCAATCTTGAGACGCAATGAATTTCCCAATCCACCCCGCACTGACATGCCTTTCTCATGGCACAAACCAAAAGTCAACTATGTACATCAACACATGTCCGTCACACACACACTGGGTGGCATTGATTGTGTAAACCCACATTTTGACATGCATGAACACAATGAACAAATTCCACACATGGAAGTAAAATATCAAAATGGATTATGAACAAAATGAATGTCATGAAATGAAAGCATAAAAAAATGTCAAACATGAAATGAAATGCATGTCCAAAACAAGATAAAATGAAATGTAGAAACAGTCCAAAGAAATCCAAAAGAAAAATCAGCCAAACTCCCCGTACACCAAAACAAATCCAAAGGAAACGTAAAATGAAAAATCCATTGATCCATGGTGAATTCCCAAAAAAAAGTTCTCATCAATCCAATGTTCAACTATGTGCAACGAATTTTGAAAGGGTCCATGAGCCCAATGAAAGAAATGAAACCTATCCAAAAAACTACTGTTAGGGAGAATTCTCTGTTAAGGCTAATTTCCCAAACCTAGTGAGTCCACTGGTGTACAGCTGTGGGATTTGTATTGAGTATACATTTTAGTGTGCTTTTAGATACCATAGTACACCCTATATCATCTTCTCTCCACCTGCCCTTTCTTATCCCCGTGGTTGGTGTCCCTTCCTTACCCTCCTTTCCCCTCCTTTCCTTGTGTGTCGTGTGTAAAAAACCAAAAAAATATAAAGCAACAAAAACCAAAAAAAAGGCTCTTTTAAGAGCCGCCTTTCACAGTTTAAAAATAGAAGCGGCAAATAAATGGAGCAGGGCTCTGTGCATTTTTCTTTTAGAGGTCCGCGGGCAGTTCGCGGACATCGAAAATTTTGGGGTGCTGCCCTATCAAAACCATTTTACTTTTCTCTGGGAGCAAGTGGTGGCTCTGAAAAGAGCCTTTTGGTGGTGTTTGTTCGTGATTGAAAAACTTCAAATGGTCAACACCTAGTGCAAAATCGATGGCTGTAATTCCAAAAAAGGTTGCAATGCATTTTGTAAATTTCTCAGAAAAATCTGATTGCCAGCATAAGTAAGATGAACTCCATCTCTGCGAAAAATGTATGTGCTATGAAAAATAATATTTTCATTGTGAAAAGAGGACATGACAACATCTCTTAAAAAAGCACAAACAGCCTTATTGACATTGTGCCTAGCTTTCTGCATTTGTGGACCAAATGAAGAAGAAGGCAGCCACATTTGTCTCTGCGCAATACGAGAAAAAATTACTTGATAATTTGGAAACATGTCCATGACCTTCCCAATTCCTTCTTTCATTGCAAATTGCAAAGAAATTCCAGACACATGTCCTAAACTGTTCCCTCCACAATTAATTATAATTATGTCTGGATGATGTTGTGTCTCCAAAGTAGCACAGAGAGGTACCAAGTCCAGCCACTTCATTCTACGCACTCCATGCCAATGCACTTCCACATAAGGGAATCCAAGATCTGCAGCTACTCCAAAGCGTTCTGAATGCACCTCCAACCAATGCATCCAAGAGTCTCCCAAAATCCAGATAATCTGTTTTCTGACACACACAGCCATAGCTATCTGTTCTTCTCTGAGAAAAAAAAACTTTCTAACAAACTCTCTCCTTACACAACACACCCAGTAAATGTATTGACCAATCTCTTGCTCTACTCATTCTCATTTGCATGTCTCTCCACCCCAAAATCCCTGTATGTAATACACAATGTCTGCGGACTACCGCCATGTCTGCGGACATATCGAAAATCTGAGCGTGGTGAATGTAAATTTAAATAGTGTGCCCCATTTCCCCTTTGAGGTTGGCTCTGAAAAGAGATGTTTTTTTTGTCTTTTTTGCAGATGCTTCACAGACACCTGTTATTTAGTATTTGTTTTCTTTTTTTTCTTAGTTTACTCCTAAAATCTTCACATTACCTTCTCCAAAGCAACCCTTACATTCCAGAACAGCATGGCATTTCCCATAAAAGATAAAGAAATGCCATCTTCTTTAAAATAAACAGCATTACTGGAATCAATATTCTCATTATTACAGAAGAACATACCAGCTCTAAGCATGAAAGCACACATGCCTCGGTTGATTGCATACCTAGCAATGTTTTGCTGAGGACAAAAAACAGAAGTATTGTCCCATATTGCCCAAGGTACTAATCCAGAAAAAATAAGTTTGGCATTTGGAAGGATGTTCATTACTGCTTGAGCCAAGTGTTCCAAATCTGCCAACAAAGTAGGGGCACTGACATAGCCCAAATGGAAAGCACCACAGTGCAAAACTACTACACGGGGACTGTTCATCCTGCCCATATCTTCACAAACTTGTACTATTCCCTGTATATTTCAATCAGGCACAGTGCTCCACACCACCTCCACTCCTTTAACATCAACATTTTTGCCACATGCTGCATTTAGCATACAGCTGTAAACCATGCACAAATATATTTCCAAGCACCAACACCCTGTCTTCTCCACCTCTGCCATCTTCACTGTACACACAGCCTCTTTCAACACAAATCCACAACCTCAACACCTGATTGGCTAATCCCTGCAGTCCCCTTTCCGTGCTGGCTTTGCTGAAAAACCCCAGATGTGACACGCTTTGTCAGCGGAAAGCCGCGGTATCCGCGGACCACGTAACTCTTGGACAGCCCTTCTACCCTATCTACTTCACTTTCTGTGCCATTCCCTCATTGGATACAGCTAAGCAGTCACACAACCATCCACCAATCACATCCAAGACCTCTACATCTAACTCCATCATCAGAGTTCAGCACTTCAAATGTACTGTTGATCACTCTGGGCCTGATTCATGGAAGTGTTTTACAATGGCACAATCCCATAGGAAAACGTTCCATGAATCAGACCTTCTGAGCACAAGTCTCATATCATTGCAAAGCACCTACTACAAAAACTATTGTACAAGTCTCCAAGATGTCTACTTTCAGCTGCATGCATATCCACATGCATGAATACAAACCACAGGTATGCATATTTTATGCAGAGTACATGTACAACTCTTATAAATGCATATAAACAGAGTAACTGCCACTTAACCTGTATAACCTATAAAATGAACTTACTATTATTTTTCCCATCTGTTCTAATCAACTGTCACTTCCAAACGTGTCTGCTATTTAAATTCTTTTTTTACACACACAACTATCTAAAAAATTATAATATTAAAAGATGGGAGAAATAACAGTATAATTGTAGAAAAACACTTAGTAGTTTATTATAAAATTACACACAGCCAGGATAAGTTCATGCAACTTTATACACTCACACAGATAGACACTACCACTGAAAAGCTCACAGCTGAAATAACACCACTCCCTGTACATCACATCCTTCTGCTTTATTACCCACACCTTCACAAACGCATATATTCTATGCTTTTCTATACGGTTTCTGCCATTTACCTTACAAAAATGGCAAAACAAGTACATCATTATTTCTTCTATCTCCTAACATGCAATAGCACAGCCCTAAGAAACCAAGTGAGTTCCATATACTTAGTATTCTACTCCTTTGCAAAGCATGTTGAACTAACATATTGTAAGTAACATATAAAGGCTGCACATGGTCAAAGGAAACTGCATGCACACACTCTGTTCAGTTATCAAACAAGAATACTACTACACAAACATAGAAATCAACATCTAAATTAACATTAGTGCTATAAACACACAAAATTACTAACTTCTTCCTTTTACAATTGCAGTGAAGACCACTCTCCTGAGAAGCAGCAGCATCTGAAGTACAAACAACAACTCAGAAGAAACCTGCTCATTCCAAACAAAAACAACCTGTGGGGTTGATTCATGGAATTTATGCACCAAAAAACACAGATTTGTGCACCATTCTGCCGACAAATCCCCATTTGTTAAACAGGGATTTGCAGGCACAATGGCGCATAAATCCCAGTTTTTCGGCGCACAAATTACATAACCCAGCCACTAGAATGTTAGTATTGCAGAACAAAGAACTGTTTTATTTGTATACCATTAGATTTACTATTAGTGCTTCTCCTCACCACTAGTGTACTTTCTACTGTCATCTGAACCCCAGGATACTAACACACAAATACAAGAATAGCCTTTCCAACTAGTTGTAGCTGTCCAACGCACAATGACACAGCACCATATACATCCTTAACATCATACTCAGACACTCATGCACACAGCACACATACATTGCAGAACAGCCCAACCCATACCTTCTTTTTTTTTCAACAGACACCAAAGAATGCTTACGAAAAATCAAGTCCATAGAAAGCAACGAAGAAGTAGAGCAAATGAAAATAAAATTTTCTAAAATAAGCATCCATCTCCAGCCGAATTTGTACAAAAAGTTCAAACAAAAGATCTAATAGAGACATTAAGCGAAACAAAACAAGCTTCCAGTACAAAAACTTTCCCTCCTCTTTCAAAATGTAAAACGAAACAGAAAGTGATTAACAAGAATTCAGCTACCACTACTGCTAACACTGCTCCTATAACTCTTGATGTAGTGGCAAGTAACCATACCAAAAAAAGAAATTTAGAAAAAATGTTCCGTCACAGAGTCCTTCAGAATCTTATAAAAACAGGAGAGAAATCATGCACAACCCTTAAAACCTACAGTAGAAAATGTATTTTAGGAGCTCTCATAGACAGTGCAATCCTTCTCAAAAAGAAGTTATTTATTTTAGTGTTAAACAGAATGAAACCACAAACAAAACTAACTACTAAATTACAAGAAAGACTTCTCAATTAAAGGAATGTCAACAAAAATAACTTCTTAAATATCTGTGGAGGTGAATGGAGTCACACCACGAAGACAGAATCATATTTCAAAGAAGAAGCACACAAACAAAAGCAAACAAACACAATTGCCATACATAGCAGTGGACTAGGGTATGAAAAACGTAATAATACGATAATGCAACAAGAAATACTGCTTACAAAAATATCCCCAGAAAATTCGGTATCACCTCTCCATTCGTCTGAACCAGAACGTCCAGTTCACAAATGGCCGTGCACGTCAATGTGTAACATTGCCAAAAAATCTTTCAAATCTTTACGCCAGTTCCTCAATCAGTATGTGAAAGGCAAAGACAAAATCAAAATGAAACTACTACAAAATATAGATACCTGTCCAGTGCGCAAATCCACATGACTACAAGGACATTCATTAGCCTGCATTTCAGGACCTATTTGCAAAAGCACCTTCCATCATATCAAAATGATATCAACACATCATTCAACTATAAGAAATCTAGTCTATAAACTGTACTATGCTAAAGGTCCTGCTTTAGCACTAGCCAATTTAAATAACAATCTTCTACATGGTACAGCAAAAGACCTACCCGAAGAAATAGAGCACATTCAAAGAAAATATTTGGAAGTGAAAGCCACTTACAAAATGCAATAACTTTACAACAGACTAGCAACAATTGTACAGATGGCAACCTTCTACTACACACATACAAAAAATAAATACTAAAATTTAAAAGTACACCAAACCATGTGTGTTTGTGTTGCTGCAGAACTGTTTATAAAGGTAACACAAAAACTGTAGACGTAAAATACAAAATAGAAGACAATGAAGATTCCAAATGGTTTGAATTAGCTCTCTACCTTATAGCAGAAAACAAATACAAAATACCTGACCCCTTAATACTTTGCACTTACTGCACTACAAAACTTGACAACAACCAAACTCCTTCACATGCTATCACAAATAACTTGGAATTATTCTGACTACCAAAACCCCTGCAACAACTCAATTTATATGAGAGCATCATAATTCGAACAGTGCACCCATTTCAAGCAATAATACGCCTTCAACCAAAAACAGCTAAATTACCTCCCTCTGAATTAGTGAAAGGCATTTGTGGCAAAGTAGTTTATTTACCATTAGATCTGAAAGAAAATGTACACACTCTGGGAGTGCAACATCTAATAGAGCAATCTTTAATTGTCTTAGTAAATGGTGTACCTACAAAAGACAAACAATTTGGCAACAACTTGTAGACTTACATAAAGTTAGACAAGCCTTGCAATATCTAAAAGACAATAATGAATACTACAAAGAAATGAATATTGAAGAAAACTTGAGGGAAACCACGGAAATAATTCAAGAGTCACTAGAAACTAGTCAAGTTGAACTTCTAGATCCTCCTACAGTATCCAATATTTTAGACCATTATACAATTCATCGATTACACTCGAAAGACACCATAGATGATGCACTGGAAACATACCAAATGCGACAAACCAAAGGATCACCAATCAGCATATGGCAAAAAAGTATAGAAACACATGCTTTTCCTCTACTCTTTCCTACTGAGAAAGGAGGAAGGTACGATGATAGACCCATTCAGATAACAGCATCAGAATACCGCTCGTTACAAATGTATTCTGAAGATACCAGATTTAGACAAAATGTGGAACACATATTCCACCTACTCTTTGAAAGTGAACTAGCAACTCTATGCTACGGAGTTGCACACACATTGAAATCAGGAACCCCCTTTCAAAATATGTCATCTATGCAATTACTACAAAAAGTGCAAGAGATAGATGAGGTTTTACAATCAAGCATTACAAATCTGTTAGCAAACATGTGTGGTACTAAAGAGTACTGGTTCCGATGTCACGGAGATGTACGTTGTATGATAAGAAACCTTGGCCCGCCCACTTGGTTTGTTACATTAAGTTGTGCAGAATATGCATGGGAAGATTTACATGATTTCCTACGCATATCAAACAAAAACAAAACAAACATAGATATACTAACACCTGGAGAACTTTGCTCTCTAGATCCTGTTAATGTTTCAAGATATTTACATCATTGCTTCATTGCTATGCTACACTTTATTTGTAATAGAACTGTTCCTCCCCTCAGAGAAGTGCAACACTTCTTTTGGAGAAAGGAATACCAAGCCAGAGGAGCACCACATATCCACATGCTTTTATGGATTAAAGATGCTCCAAAATTTGGTCAAGACAGTGATGCCACTGTTTTACAGTTTATCGAAAAATATGTCACTTGTGAAATTCCATCAGAAGCAACAAATAGTGATCTTCTTGAGCAATTTGCACAAATTCAAAGACACAAATGTGGGAAATATTGTCATCGCAAATACAAAAACAAAGGGAAATACCAAATGCTGCTTTGGTTTCCCTAGACCAGTTACAGAAACAGTTGAAGTGAACAAGTTCATGTCTTCGGTTAGACATAGCGTTAACGGTAAATCACCTAAGAAAACATATTACGTAAAAAGAACAGAAGAAGCAAACTATATCAATGATTACAATGCAATAATTGCTCTCTTATGGAATGCAAACATAGATGTGCAGTACATTGTAGACAATTCCACTGCAGTTGCACGATATGTTACAGCCTACTTAACAAAAGCAGAAAAAACAGAGCTTCAAGACCTATGGGATGACCTATCATCGGACAAAACACTGTCTCAGAAATTGTATAGCAACTCTGAAAATATAGTATGGCTAAGTATTGGTCCTGCTAAATCTAGAAAAAGCGTTCTCAAATCATACGACAACATAGAAACAATAGCCAAAAATGATCCTAACAGCTAAGACATTTTGAAAAATAATTTACTAGACACATACTACCCAAACAGAAGTACCACTTTGGAAACCATGTGTCTATACCACATAGCCCACAACTTCACATACAAAAACAATATAAAACGCAATGAAAATAAAGGTAGATACACAGTGACAAATTGTGAAGGCAGCTCAGTGAAACTTAACAAACGAAGCTTAATTAATCATATCAAATTGTCATTAAAAACTCCTCAACATAAAGAACTATACTACATGTCCCTGCTACAACCTTTTAAACCATGGAGAAAAGAAGAAGAGTTACTAGATATCTAAGACTCCTATGAAGACGCTTTCAAAGCAAATGAAAGCCCTATAACCAATGTAAAATTTCCACAGTACAAAACAATGTTGCACAATGAACAGAAACACAAAGAAGAACTCCAGGCCCAAATAGATAAGGACACTCCCGACAGTAGTCAACCTTCTGTAACAGGAAGCCAAAAACCACTGGGACAGCCACTATTAGCAAATGAGGCAGAATTAGCTATGACAGAAGTAGAAAACACCATGTCTCACTATGAAGACGATACAGAAGACTTAACTGTACTGCAATCAAAACTGAACAATGAGCAGCGTAGCATTTTTCAAGAAGTAACAAAAGAAATTGCACATGGTGTACAACATGAAAATAAAGAATGTACCTGCCAAAATTACACACCTATAATACTATACGTCAGTGGTCAAGCTGGTTCAGGCAAAACATTCTTAATCAAAATCATCAGCAAGTTCCTTCAACAAGTGACAAACAACAAACTGTCAGCTGTTATAACTTCCCCCACAGGGTTAGCTGCCTAGACCATAGTCGGTGTCACTTTACATTGATTACTACTCCTTCCAGTAGAACACCAAACAAATTAGAATATTACAAACTTTCTACAGAAGCTGCAATGGAACTATGCAGAGTGTTAAAACAAATTAAAATACTACTAATAGATGAAGTAAGCATGGTCTCCAACCAAATGTTGGCTTTGATTCAGCTCAGATTACAAGAAGTACTCAAAACAAACTACAAGGAGCTCTTTGGAGGAAAACACTTTATTGTTTTTGGAGATCTTCTTCAATTGACACCAGTGAAAGGTGAACCTACTTTTAAAACCTTAGGACACAAACTCTGCCGTAAAACTGTTGGCAGCATAGGAAATGTCAACCTTTGGCCACATTTCCAATAGAGAGAATTAACAGAAAACATGCGCCAGTCTGCAGACCTCACCTACACCAACATTTTAAAAAATATTAGAGTTGGTGTACTATCTCAAGAAGCACAAGCAATATTAAAAACCCGGCACATCCATGACTTTTATGGTCATAACTCATGTGCTACTGATGTCATGGAACAATTAGCACACAAAAATGTCAATTATATGTCCTTGATGCCAACTCTTACACGCTGTTCCAAATTCAGTGAAACAATGTTGAACAAAGAAATGCAACCAATAATTGAAATTTGCTCCACAGACAAACTGGATGTACATGGTATGACACTACCCATGTGTCAACTAGCCACAACATGACTTAATACCTTAGAAAACGCTATATCCAACACAGCTGGATTGGAGAAAATATTAAAAATATATTTATACTGTAGAGTAATGCTTAAACGTAACCTTGATGTGGAGCAATGACTAGTTAATGGAGCACTTGGTACAGTTGTTGGCTTTCAAACATACCGCCATTCAGTTTGTCAAAATTCTCTTTGACAAACTATCAGAAGTAAAAAGGATAGGACGCTCAACAGCTCGATTCTTCTTTTCAAAGACATGTATGTACGCAGAGAACAATTTTCTCTAACTCTAGCATACACAGTCACCATTCACAAATCACAAGGTCTTACCCTAGATAAAGCATTGATATATATTGGGAACACAGTATTTAAAGAAGTCATAAGCTACGCAGCACTATCACACTTACGTACATTTGACGGTCTATTTCTAATCAACTTTGATGCAAGTAAAGTAAACGCTGATATTCCTTGCATTTTAGAATACAATAGACTACGTTCACTATACACCCCCATCTAAAAACCTATCCTGTTCCACAAAAGCAAAACGTTGTAAAATAAAACTACTTCAAACAGAAAGGCAACAGTATCTCACTGTAAATCCTCCAAAGAGAGTAAACGAAGCTAATACTTCATCAATTACTACAACCAAAGAAGAATCTACTACTCAAAGTAACTCAGGTACTTTGGCCATGCACCCAAGACTCTAGGCCCTGGCCACAACCACCACAGCATATCACACCCATAGATCACACCCATAGAATCAAACATTTTAACTGGCTATATGGGCCACTGCATTGCTTTTTTTTATGTCCGCGGACAGCCGCGGTGACTGCGGACATGACAAACACATCAGGGGTGCCTGCCACCTAAACAAATACAGCATTTCACCCATCTCCTACTCCCCCTCCCTCCCCAAGCACTCTTACACACCAACACACTTGCCAAATTTGTATTTCTCCCCCGTTTGTCGCCGGGCTGTCTGCGGATGTCAGCGAACAAAGACAAGTGGCCTAGATATGTGATGTCATCAGTTTTGTCATCAATGACATTTGTGATGTAATCTTTGATGTCCTGGGTGTTAGCCTTACCAGTGCACAGAGATGGCGCGAGTTATGGTTGCTTAGCGTACCATAACTAGTGAATTTCAAGGTTTTTTTTGGTTTTACTTATAACCATAACGTCCGTTTAACCAAGTTTTTCAGTGACTTTAATAGGTTTTTATTAGTGCAACTTAACCATAATGTCCCTTTAACAAAGATTTCCGTGAATTTCATAGATTTATATTAGTGCAATTTAACCATAATGTCCCTTTAACAACGTTTTTTCAGTGAATTTCATAGGTTTTTAATAGTGCAACTTAACCACAACGCCCCCTTAACATGTTTTCGCAGTGAATTTCATAGGTTTTTGTTATTGCAACTTTACCATAATGTCCCCTTAACAATGATTTGTCAGTGAATTTCATAGGTTTATGTTAGTGCAACTGACCTATAACATCCCCTTAATAAAGTTTTTCAGTGAATTTCATAGGATTTTACTAGTCCATCCTTAATCTTCTACAAGTTCCTTATATTATACTCACCCCCAATGGGCAGATATGGAGTCAGCGGACAGTGCGATAGTCCGCGGACATCGGACATCATTCACAAAGCCCAGAATCATAGAGGAGACCCAAAAAAGTTGTACCCATCAACCAACAAACATATGTACATAAAATCATTGCTAATGTTTACGAGACACAAATATACTTTTTTGTACAAACAATTACTTTAATAAATATGAATTATTTTTTAATTAGGCACACATTACAATGGAATGCCCAATCAAAACCATAACTTTACACTTCATATACAGGCCGATTCATGGAATTAATGTGCACTGAAAATCTCTGCGGAAGCGTGCAAAATCGTGCGAATCGCAGTGCAAGTGCAAAAATCGCAGCAAAAGCCGCGCACATCGATTCATGGAAGTCTGTGCGCGTGTAAATCCATGGATGTGCGCTAAAATCCTGCGTGGCGCACGCGGGTGCACACGGTATCAAACAGCGTGCTGCATCAGGAGGTGGTGGTGCTATGGGAGGCAGCCCACGCAAAGCCCTGGTATAGTCCTCCATGGCAGCAAGCATGCGGGTGTGGAAGGTCTGATTCTGGAGGATGATAGTGCGGAGATCCCCATGCAGCACCTCACGGGTTGCCTGCATTTCTGCACGCCTGGCCTCGCGTGATGCCCGGATCTCCTCACGGGTAGCCTGCAGCTCAGCTGAGAGCGAACGCATGAGCTGCTCCAGCTGCTGTTCTGCCCTAAAATTTCGGGAAGACTCAAGTTCAACCAGAGTCTCCCTGAGGTTATGGAGTTCTACCCTCAGGGCTTCCCTGTGGCCCTGTGACTCTATTGATATGGCTTCGTGCAGAGTCGCGCAGAGTCTCCAGTGCCGCCCGTAGGTCCTTGTTGGACGCCAACATGTCTTCCCTGAATGATTGACAAATGGAGTCTGTTGCCTGCTGTTGTTGCTCCATCTGCCTTTCAGGGGGGAGAATGGAAGGGGCCAACCTCTCCATTGCCTGAGCCATCATTTCAACCGATGTTCCCTGTTGTGCTGCTATACTGTAAATGGAGTTTTCCCATACAGTATTGCCTGGTGGCGTATGGCCACCACGTCGGCGAGCACCACACCTGTTTGGGGCAAGGCGATCTGCACCTTGCTGTGCCAGCACTGCCTGAGGCGGCAGGACTGCATTCCCCCTCTGATCTGCTGGCCCAGGAACAGGATCAGATGTTGTGGAGTGTGACCCTGCATCCGTAACTGCCAAAGGGGGACCTACAAACACTGTCATCCCCATAGAGGGTTCTACCCCTGGTGCAGGTGGGTTGGACAGAACAGAATCCCTGCCAGAAACACTCACCTGCGACAGCACATAAGTCTCATCATCCGATTCAGCACCTGAATAGAGGTCTGGGGAAGTGCACCCAGAGACATCCCTGGACAGTATGGTCTGCAGTAAGAAAGGGTTTTCACCCACCACCACACCACGTCCTCCACTGGTGCCCGGTCGTGGCTGAGATTTCTCCTGGGTCTGCACCATCTCCTCAACCTCAACAGCATCAAGTGCGTCATCACCTGCAAAACCATGAAAGACAACAAATGGAAACAGGCACGAGCACCATAGAACACACATAGGCCTGACAAGCCAGAGATCCAGTACATGATTTACACATGTCCCACATGACAATAACCCTGGCATGCATGCACTGTCAATGAGTTGGAAGGGGAGGCAAAAAGCAGACACTGAGGACACCAAGATGGAAAAGCAACACATTTGCTGCATGCTGGGTAGCACTGGCATCACACATTAGCCTGTGAGTGGTATGTCCAATACACATACATGACACATGCCAGCACACAGATGGCATGTAGCATAGCCATGATACATTTGACAAGTACAGCCATATGTCAGTGAATGAGTACTGTCACCCATCCATGTGAGATGGACATGATGAGATGAAAAATGCCAAATAGTGTGAGAAAATATGAATGTGCCACACACTGCAACACATCCAGTGTACAATGATACAGTTATTGCAGGCAGATGTACACATCAATGGTTGGTCACTTCAACATGACATGAAACAACTATCATGTTCCACATTCCAACAGGCCCCAAAATTTAATGTGAGCAGGCCAATACTCAATCAGCCTGAATGGTCTAATCATTCACATAACAAGGTAACACATGTGGGCCAATGTGGGGTGTAATCAATGACAGAAGCATGTCACATATGTGGCATTAGGGCTGAACAATGTGTTGCAAAATTGAGAGAATTGAAACAATCAGCCTGAATGAACACTGAAAAATTCAGAACAATGTTGTTGCAAGATGAATGTTCAAGGGAAACTGCAGTAATGTGGCGCTAATTGGCTACTGTGGTCAGACGGGATACTGTCATTCCCAAATCCAGGGCCGGTTAATGTTTTGGAGGAAGAACATGGGTGACCCATACCACTCAAGAGTACACACCCTCACCTGGCACTCATTCAGAACCCGTCACCCAAGCAACATACACATGGATTACACACATGTGCATGGGCACTCACCGGACAACGCCTTGTAATCTGGTAGGTCTCCCACGCCTTGCATCTGTTCCTCTGTGACGAAGGTTCCAGCAACAGACTCATGTTCAGTGAGTTGGTTGTCCTCTGGTGGAGACCCACCGCCAGTCACCAGAGTAGAGGCATGATTTGAGGCCAGCTTGTTCTTTACTCTGCGTTTCAGGTCATTCCACCGCTTGTAGCAATCATCAGCTGTGCGCCTCACAAATCCAAGGGCACTAATGATGCCCGCGATGGTCTGCCAGTGTGCCCTACGTTGACCAGGTGTGGTCTTGCACCCTGCAGTCACCACCATTTCGCGGCTATGTGCCGACACATAGGCCACAAGTGCATCAAGTTCGGCGTCATTAAAGCTAGGCTTCCTTGACATGCCGGAGTGTGTAGCCGTGTCTGGGGTCTCAGCCTTTAGTGCCAGAGCACTCTTCTTCTTCTTTTTCAAAGGTGGCGCGGATCCTGAGTGGCTTACGCCACTAAGGTCAGTAGGGGCAGAAGCGCAGGTGGACTGGGTACTAGAAGTGTGCGAAGGTACAATGACCATAGGTCTTGGAGCAGGCATTGGCTGCAGGGTGATGTTGGCAGGGCCAACGTAGGTTTGATGGACCTGGACCGACACTGTCCCGGCTGGGAGACTCATAGCTGGTGTGGATAGAGCTGCAACTGCCCCTGCAGCCTCCCCACCCTGCCTACTTGGGGCAGCAGATGACATTGCTGCCCCAGATCCGCGTGGCCTGGTGACGGCAACCTTCCCCGCCACACATGGCTTAGACTTGCTGACATAGAAGTCAACCTGGGAGTCATCCTGTGCCGGTTCAGGTGCCAAAATGGGCCAGCCCATCAAGGGCCGAGCTGGGATGGTGTCAGCTACGTTTCCCACAACCATTGGGGGGGGGCATGGGTGTCCCTGATTGGTCCTCCACACACGGGGGTCTAGGGGCACCCTGCAAATCCTGGCCACGTCCCCTACCGTGCCCACCACGCCCACCTTTTGGAGGTCGGTCACCTTTGCCTCCCTTACTGCTTGGTCGCCTCCCAACCATGGCACTGATGTTGTTGTGCATATGGGAGTAGCAGTAAACAATTGTCCTGGGCAATTGGGGTGAAAGGGGTAGGGTACTAGATGGAATTCGTACCCTAGTGCTCTGGCAAGGCTGTATGTGACCCCTGGTGGAAGATGATGGGTCACGCAACGCACAGGCACCCCAAAAACAAAAGCACACGTGCACGCAACCCCTGGTAGACCACGTGCGTGGAAAAATAAACCCGCCCTATGCTGTGGCACCCAGAAACACAAAAATAAGCGTCCGCGTGTTACACGCAGCCTACAATGACCTCTGAAGGGGTACGCGACACACGGGGGCAACCACAGTTGGAAAATACGTGTGCGACTCACCGTCTGCCTTGAAAAAGAACGTGAACAAGACGTGCGTGTGCACGTCGGCAACACCCCCGCCAAAAGAAGAAAAGAACGCAGTCTGAGGAAACAGGGAGTACGAACTGGAAACGTTGTGAAGTAATCGCTTGTGAACCAACAAGAAGTACAAGATACACTTGCTCGCTCTCCACAAAAAGCACGTACAAGGAAATAGTGTGATACTTGTACCTTTTAAGCCAGCCCACATGTGAAACGTCACTTACGCGCTTACGCGCTAAGGCCATTTCCTCCATTAGCACAGTGACGTGCAGTTTTCTCACGTGCTGATTCACGATGCACCCGTGTTGTGGGCAACTCCCGCGCCCATAACGTCACTGACGCGCTTACACGCTAAGGGCCTTTCCTCGGATTTCACGCTGACGTGCAATTTTTTCACGTGCCAAATCACTCCGTATCAAGCTGGCCACGTGAAAACACACGTAAGACCACTCTCCTGCCCAAAAGGCCATTTTCCTGCCCCCAAAAGCCCCAAGGCCGCTCCCACCTGCCATCTGCTGCTGCCTGCCTGCCTGCTGCCCACGTGCCCTGCTATTTGCTGCCTGCACGTCAGCCAGGGGTGCAGTTGCTGTGACCACCCCTGCTGGAACCGAAGACTCCCGACTGGGATACCATCGCTCCACAGCTCAGCCCCAGGACCCAGTTGCCCACCCACACCTGCCTCTGGGGTTGCCATGTCGGGCACAACACCATCTGGCACCACTGGCAACCCCCAGCCAGAGAGGCAGAGGGCCACCAGCTTCAGTGCCAGGGAAGTTGGTGTCCTGATGGAGCAAGTCCTGGGGCAGTATGATGCCCTCTTTGGAAGTTTGCGCGCCGACAATGAAGGACAGACCAGGATCTGGATGGACATCGTGCCTGCCATCAATGAGGAGGGGGTGGCAGTCCGTGACATCAAACATGTCCGGAAGCGCTTGGAGGACTTCAGGTCCAGGACCCTCGACAAGGCCCAGCGCCTCTTGAAGGCAGCGGATGCTGCCAAGGGGAGCAAGGGCCAGCTGTCAGACCACCAAATGAGGGTCCTGGAACGCACACGCCCAGCGCTCCACGTCCAGGTCCTTGAGAGGCAGACCTGTCTGGAGTCGAGCGGTAAGTGTACATGCATACTGATTGGATGCTGTGCGTGTTGTGGTGTGCCAGTAGTGTGCAGGTTACACATGTGTTTTTGTAGGGCCATGCATCGATGCGTATGTACAGGGGCATGAGGCTGACACATGTAAGTCCTCTCATGTGTGAGACACATGGATGGTGTATGTGTTGGTAAGCATGCAGGCCAAATGCAGTTGTGTGAGCACACAAGTTTGCATTACTCTGTATGTACATTGGCATGGTTGTGGTGTCACACATGGATGGTGGTTCCAGCTTCATGTATCTGCACTGTGTACATATGCATGTGTGTGTATTTCACAAGTGTGCAACCGTGATGCAACATGGATGCATGTGTCACTGATATGTAGAAGGCTGAATGCCAGATGTGACATGGATGGCGATCTCATCACTGTGACAGTTGGTGGACATGTACACATGCATGTAAGTGTGGTGGTGTGTGTGCATGTGTTGTGCACTCCCCGTGTTTCATGTGACGTCAGGCTCACCTTCGGATGCTCATGCTGTTGTATGTGTATGGATGGTGCTGCCTGGTGCATTATTGCTGTGGAATTGCACATGTGTGTTGGGGAGTGTGATGCCATGTCTGAAGTTTGACACTGCCACTCATGTACAACTGTCATGTGTGTAACAGTCCATTGTTCAGTACCCTGATCCCTGTGTTTTATCTTTCCCTGTCATCAGCGTCAACTGATGAAGAAGGTGGAGAGGGTGCTGTGGAGCAAACGGCAGGGATCGCACCACCAGCTGGAGACGCAAGGCCCGGCTCCCCTCCCAGATTGTCATCTCGTCGGGGAGTGAGGCGTCAGGTGCCGCATCCCAGGCGGCAGCTGCCGAGGGTAGGTCCAAGAGGCGGAGGTCGGAGGTGGACTCCTCGGCAGCAGAAGGGGCAGCTGAGACCCCACAGGGTCCGACGGAGGAAGATGGCACAGAGTCATCCAGGTTGGTGGGGGTTTGGTGGAGGAGGAGGTCGCAGAAGGGACTCACACGGGGTCTGGAGGTGGGGATTCCACTGGTGCTAGTGGTGCGTGCAGGGGCAGGGACAGGAGGCAGCACAGGCCGCCGCGGAGGTGCCTGTGTGTAATCCAGTCCCCGATCCTGTAACTGCATCATCCCGCACCAGCAGGGATGCCTACGTCCAGACCCGTTTTCAGGGAGGGGATGAGCCCACAACAACTGGCCTTCCTCTCCCTACGGACGTGGCTATCCGGGACTGTGTTGAGTCTGTCCTGGCTGGGATAGCGTTGTGTCAACGGGGCATGCGAGGTGACCTGCAGACTTTTCGTGAACAGACTGCATGTCATCTCGGATGCCTCTTTGACTGCGTTGACCTACTGGGACGGGTCAGCAGTGCTGGATTCCTCCGTATGCTGGAACTTCTTGCGACCCCCTCCTCACCTGAACCCCCTACGCGCCAGTCGTCCTCCATGCCATCTTCCAACCCATGTTTCACCTGGGTACCCTGTGGAGCTGCCTCTGACCCAGCGGCCAGGCTGGTGGAGGACACATCCTAGCCACAGTCGGGAGTCGGATGTCCAGCAGGGGTGGCCACCACGACAACTGCACCCCAGCCAGAGGAGGACGTGCAGGCAGCAAGAGCCAGGGCGCAGGCACAGCAGCAGCAGCAACAAGGTGGGAGCAATGCTGGCTCTGGGCCTTCAACATCGGAGGGGCAGGCATCGGCCAGATGGCAGGAGGACCCAGGATTGTAAGTGTCTTCGTGTGGCAGTGGTTGGGCCAGGCCATAGGTGCGGAGCGGCAGCGGGCGGAAGAGGCACGGCTCACAATTGTCAGAGCAGAGAACTCCATGCGGAGGGCACTGAGGTGGGCCGAGTGCCTCGAGGCAATTCGCAGAGAGTTGGAGTCCAACATGTCATTGTCCCTGCAAACCCTCGGGGCCATGGAAGAGGACCGCCTCCAGGACATTGAGCGGGAGTTCGATGATGCCCTGGCCCTGGACATCGAAAAGTGAGCCGTTGGACTAGCCCGCCGCCATTGTAAATAGTTTTTAGTGTTAGGTTTCCTTTACATTTTCCTTTGATTTGGGGTGATTGGACTGTGCCCCACACATTTGTATATAGTTTTATTCTTAGGTAGTTTCTTAGGTAGGTTTCATTTCTTTCGGTGGGCTTGTGGACCCTTAACTATGGATTGTACATAGTTGGACATTGGATTTATTGGAATTTTTATTTGGATCTGACCATGGATTTATGGATTTTTCTTATTGACAATGGATTGTACATTTTTCTTTTTACGTTTCCTGTGGATTTGCTTTGGTGGAGGGAGAGTTTGGACTCTTTTTCTTTTGGATTTCTTTTGATTGGTTATACTTTTCATTTACTCATCTTTTACACATGCTTTTCATTTCATGTTTGCTATTTTGTTATGCTTTCATTCCATTGCTTTTTTTTGTCCATAATACATTTTGATATTTTACTTCCGTGTGTGTAATTCACTCATTGGGTTCATGCATGTGAAAATGTGGGTTTACACAATCAATGCCAACCAGTGTGTGTGTGTGACGGACATGTGTTGGTGTACATAGTTGAGTTTTGGTTTGTGTCTTGAGATAGGCATGTCAGTGTGGGGTGGATTGGGAAATCATTGCATCAAGAATGGGGTGGCGTGCTGTGGTATTTTGGTGTAGAAGTGGGCCATGATTGTGCATCTTTATGTCATGTAGGGGGGACATGAGTGGGGGCCTGCTGGCAGGTGCCCCTCACTGCAGGGGGGTGGGGGTGCTGGGGGACATGAGTGGGGGCCTGCTGGCAGGTGCCCCTCACTGCTGGGGGGTGGGGGTGCTGGGGGACATGAGTGGGGGCCTGCTGGCAGGTGCCCCTCACTGCTGGGGGGTAGGGGTACTGGGGGACAGGAGTGGGGGCCTGCTGGCAGGTGCCCCTCACTGCTGGGGGGTGAGGGTGCAGGGGGACTTGAGTGGGGGCCTGCTGGCAGGTGCCCCTCACTGCTGGGGGGTGGGGTGCAGGGGGATATGAGTGGGGGCCTGCTGGCAAGTGCCCCTCACTGCTGGGGGGTGGGGGTACTGGGGGACATCAGTGGGGGCCTGCTGGCAGGTGCCCCTCACTGCTGGGGGGTGGGGGTGCAGGGGAACATGAGTGGGGGCCTGCTGGCAGGTGGCCCTCACTGCTGGGGGTGGGGGTGCGGGGGGACATGAGTGGGGGCCTGCTGGCAGGTGCCCCTCACTGCTGGGGGTGGGGGTGTGGGGGGACATGAGTGGGGGCCTGCTGGCAGGTGCCCCTCACTGCTAGTGGGTGGGGGTGCGGAGGGACATGAGTGGGACATGAGTGGGGGCCTGCTGGCAGGTGCCCCTCACTGCTGGGGGGTGGGGGTGCCGGGGGACATGAGTGGGGGCCTGCTGGCAGGTGCCCCTCACTGCTGGGGGGTGGGGGTGCTGGAGGACATGAGTGGGGGCCTTCTGGCAGGTGACCCTCACTGCTGGGGGGTGGGGCTGCTGGGGGACATGAGTGGGGGCCTGCTGGCAGGTGCCCCTCACTGCTGGAGGGTGGGGGTGCTGGGGGACATGAGTGGGGGCCTGCTGGCAGGTGCCCCTCACTACTGGGGGGTGGGGGTGCTGGGGGACATGAGTGGGGGCCTGCTGGCAGGTGCCCCTCACTGCTGGGGGGTGGGGGTGCAGGGGGACATGAGTGGGGGCCTGCTGGCATGTGCCCCTCACTGCTGGGGGTTGGGGGTGCAGGGGGACATGAGTGGGGGCCTGCTGGCAGGTGCCCCTCACTGCTGGGGGGTGGGGTGCAGGGGGACATGAGTTGGTGATCACTAGTGCAAGGTGAATGTGGCCTGGCTGGGGAGCATGCCCATGGTGGATGGGCTGCCTGCGGGACATGACCAGTTGTGCAGGGTAGTCCCCTGTGGTCTGGGCTGCCTGCAGGGGCCGTGGAGGGGGTAGAGGGAACACCTGGGAGGAGCCACACTGCCAATTCACGTGTGGGACTCCCCGCGCACCCCACTGGATACACGTACCCCACTCGCACAGGGCCAATCGCATGTGAAACTCCCTGCGCACCCCACTGGATACACGTACCCCGCTCGCACAGGGACATTCACGTGTGAAACTCCCCACGAACCCCAGTGATACACGTACCCCGCTCACACAAGGCCAATCGCGTGTGAAACTTCCTGCGCACCCCAGTTATACATGTACCCCACTTGCACAGGCCCAATCGCATGTGAAACTTCCCGCGCACCTCAGTAATACACGTACCCCGCTCGCACAGGGCCAATCGCGTGTGAATCTCCCCGCAAACCCCCGAAATACATGTACCCTGCTCTCACAGGCCGAATCGCGTGTGAAACTTCCCGCGCACCCCATGAATACACGTACCCCGCTCGCACTGAGCCCATCGTGTGTGAAACTTCCCGCGCACCCCACTGGATACCCGTACCCCACTCGCACAGGGCCAATCGCATGTGAATCTCCCCGCGAACCCCCAAAATACACGTACCCCGCTCGCACAGGGACAATCGCGTGTGAAACTCCCCACGAACCCCAGTGATACACGTACCCCACTCGCACAGGGCCAATCGCGTGTCAAACTCCCCGCAGGGGTGTACATGTATTCAGAGGGGTGCGCGGGGAGTTTTACAGTTGTTTTCGTGTTTGGGGGGCTGTATGCTGGTCCAATGGCTTGTGCCCCATGTACAGGATTTGTGCGCTGTGCATGGCGCATGGTGAGGGGTTGGCAGCGTAACTGGCGCTGCTGCAGGGTCGCTGCGCCACTTTGCGCCACGGCTGGTTTTGGATGTTTAAATCCATGAATACGCTGTGCGTGTAAATGGATTTTAGTGCACGCCAGTGGCGCAGACTGTCGTACACGCACATTGTGCGCCAGCCGCGTGCGCCACTTGTGCGCTGGATTCTATGAATTACCCCCATAATCTCCTCAATAGAACTCAATAGAACTGCATACAGATTGACAAATACAGAATGCTTATTGGAGAACACATTCTCACTAAATAGTAAGTGCATTGTATTTATTTCTCTATTATTAGATTTCATTATAGACACATGTGTTATAAGACAGAAGCACTTATTTGGCACTTATATGGCAAACATACTTGAGTGGTTAGAGGAGAACTTCCCAAAAAATGAAATGAGTGACAATATAATTTCTAATGGTACACAGTACATATTTTAATGTAAACAAATAATGTAATTTGTACACACCTTACTAAAATAATAATTTCTGTTTTTCTTGCAGTACATAGTTTTCTTGAAGAAACCACACCACAGTTTAATTATAAACAATCCCAAGAATCACAAAGAGAAGCCTTATCCACAACTGTACATAATCAAATGATGAACTTGTCTACAAAATTGGATGAACTAAGTAATGATTTTAAAGAACTTTTACAATATGTCAAAAATCATGTAATTAGAAATGGTCCTGTCACTGCCCATCTTGAACCTGTCCCCCTTGTCCTCAGCAATCCTGGCCATCAAATTCTGAACATTTTAATCAAAGACGCTTTGATGAAACCTCACTCCCTTCCACCCCTCATCATTATTGTACAGAAATTCCTAATTCTCCTATTTATTTTTCCCATTCCGACATCCCATCCCTTTCGTAAATGAATATATTTTTCTAAACTACTAATATGTTGTATATTATTGTGTGATTTATATATTTTAAAATCCCCATTATGAGTCCGTGGACACTACGACTGCCTGGGGTGTCCACACACTCAAAATGGAGGTGCCCCATACAGGCCCAATGTCTGAAAATTTCCAGTTTTGCATGATGCATTTTTAATTAGTGTGATGACACTGGACCTGTTCTACTGATACCCAGCGCATGTGCCCTGCAATTCCTGCCTGATGGCTGCCTGCAGACAGCCGTCAGGGTCGTGGACAGGTACGGTCATCATCATGTGACCACACCCATGTGGCATGATAGGGGTGTCCGTGAATGGTGTTTGTGTCCACGGACAGTATAAAATTGCATTTTGCAGCAATCAAGGGTGTTTCAAGCTGAAACATTACCCTTGAACAGCTCACAGACCCCTTCTTATTGATTTGGCAACTTTTTACAAATTTGAAGGCCTATTTAATACTTGGTAGTCCATGGACAGCACAACGGGCCACAGACGGTTCCTCAGAAGGGACCCACCCATTACATTTCCTCTTTCTCAAACTGGCTCTCCAGGAGAGAGTATCTTGCAGCACCTGCTTTGGAGATGACTTGCAATACTGCATCAATGGCATCTGATATGGCCATTTCTGCTTCCCAACCACCATCACCATCTGCAGGGCCTGAACAGGGGAACAGGCACAGAGATACAGATGAGGATCAAGAGGAAGAAGATGATGAGGTGGAGGAAGTCCCTATCTTCAGTGCGCAGACTGAGTCCTGGCTGTGGCAATTTTTTATGACTGTTGGAAATGTCCTGGATGCTCGTTCAAGCAAGGTGAAATGCACTAAAAACCTGGCTAGTATTCCTAAGGGACAGCTTCCATGAGGTGCAAACCCAAATCTAACCACCCAACTGCTCTGAAGAAGGTGATACCTTTCTCAGGTAAGAGTAGGTTGACATCCTCCACCCCACCTTATGGAGGATAGCACAGTGGCAATCTGCTGGTCTTGGAATAAAGACCACGCAGAGCAACAGAGGTTTGCATTCCTGATCCGCGCTTAGAAACCAAACTCAGGTGGAATATATGGCGTGTTACAAAAAACAATTAGATAAATAAATAAATAATCTTCCACTGCTCTTGCTACCACAAAGGATACTCCTTTGGGGCAGAGGATCCCAGTGGAGGCTTCACAGGTCATACAGAAGCTGCTGACCCTTACATTTTGAGGGTCACAGTGCTATGATTGTACTGTGAAACACCAATCTGTAGGGGGGGCAGTTTTGGAGTGCTTTTGAGGCTGCGGTCGGAACATGAGAAACACTGCCCCCACCAAACATGTAAGGCCCACCCAACATCTTTCTCTGTCCACCTGCTCCTTTATCCCTGTGGTTGGTACACCTACCGTCCCATCTCATCCCTCCCTTACCTTGCGTCTCCTGCCAAAAAAGCCAGAGAAATTGCAAAATCAAATAAAACACAAAAAAGGTTCCTTTAAGAGCCGTCTTTCATAGTTAAAAAATAGAAGTGAGAAAAAAGGTCACATTCCCCTTTGCATTGAAATCGTTTTATTTGTTTTTCGTTCAAAAATGGTGCCTCTTAAAATAACTTTTTTTGTGTTTTTGTCTTTTATATATTTTTGTATTTTTGGTTTTATAAACTGAACTAAAACATTTCACAGAATTTAATTATTTCTTATCACTTTCACAAAAACTGCTTCAAAGCATTTTGAATGTTTTCCACAATAATCTGAAAACCCACATCAGTTGCATGGACTCCATCTCTCTGAAAAATGTTGGCAATATAAAATGTAATGTTCTCATTATTAAAAGATGTCATTCCAATATCTTGCAGACAAGCACACATAGCTTTATTGACGTTCCATTTGCGGATGAAATAAACTTGAACGCCTCCATACCTGTCTCTGAGCAATGCAACAACATTTTTTGGGGAATTTGGGTCCATTTCCTTCAACATTCCTAATGTCTCCTTCATTGCAAACTGCAATGAAATTCCAGTTACATAACCCAAACAGTTTCCTCTACAATGAAGAATAATGTCCAGATGTTTCAACTGAACCATATTTGCACAAAATGGAAGCAAGTCCACACACTTCATTACTCACACTTCATACCATTACATTTCAAATTCATGGAATGCAAGATATTCCACCAATCCACACTGCTCTGCATAGACCTTTAACGAATGGACCCAAGAGTCCCCCAAACTCCACACACTCTGCCTTCTCAAACACATACCTATAGCCATTGTCACTGCTCTCACAACTCCTACTAACAAAACTCCTGCTACCCTATCTTCCTGTACATCACACCCAGAAAACCTAAATGGCTGATCCCCAAATGTTCGTACGTAGAGATCAATTTTCTCTAACTCTTGCATATGCTGTCACTATTAACAGATCAGAAGGACTAACCCTAGATGAAGCACTGATTGACATTGGCAGCACAGTCTTTAACGAAAGCATGAGTTACATAGTACTTTCCTGTCTGCATTCACTCAGTGGTCCATTCCTAGTTAATTTTGATGCAAACAAAGTCAATGCTGACATTCCTTGCATCCTGGAATACAACAGGCTACATGCACTATACACCCCCATCTAGATATAAACCCTGCACCTCAAAAAAGTTAAACTTTAAAAAGAGAACTAATACACACTTAATTCATAATAGATCTCCCATCAATACCGCTAAAGAAACAACAACCAACTAATTCTGCATCAAAGTATACAACCACAAAACTGTCTAGTACAAAGTCAACTGCTCATCTGTCAGAAAACAAAGACACAAATGTCTCTGCTCCAGCAATAATCTGCAGGCCCATTGAACGATCAACAATCAGAACTCTCTTGTCCATTTAAATTCAGCAAAACAACTGGAGTAAATTGTTACGCCAATGTAACACTCAGTCTTCTTTTTCAATTGCCACCAATTGTTCACAACATTTACTTAAATGGCTCGGATCAGTTGTGTTTGCAAATGCTCGTCCATCATAAAAATGCAGCAAATAATCTTGACAACACTTACAGTGTCTCAGGTATAAGGCAAGAATTGGACTACTGTGCAGGAATGGTAACATTTACCATAAACACACAGGAACATCCACAAAAATTCCTAATGAATGTACTTACCACAGTACAAAGCCAAAACATCCTTATAAAGGAAATCTTCCAGATTTCATACGTGTGGAGACATACATGGACTCTCTGTACCCATGTTCCACAAGAGCACATCCCTAATGAACGATTTATATATGTATCCATACCAAATTATGAATCCATTGTATTTCACCAACTTCTGCAGAATGCAAATCATGGGATATTATACCCTTTTTGCAATTCAATCATTCCATCATACAAATGAACTCACATAGCCAATATGTCATACTAATGCTTCTAAGGTACACTTTTTTTTTTATTGATTTAGCTGAATTTAATCAACTTTTTCAATTTATAACGACACTTTTATCAAAATTACATATAAAACACATAATAGTATAAAACATAAAACCATAAAACAAGGGCATTCTCTTCAATTCATCATAACTGGAATAAAATCCTAGAATGGTAATATCACATGTAGCAAAAAAAAATACAGATGAATACAAGAACAAAGCTATCACATATCATTGCTGGTAGCATAAAAACAAGACAATTAGCATTTGGCTTTCATGTTATAATCACTTTGTACATGGTAGTGGTCATAATAATTAACATCACATAAGGTTGTAAGTCCTTATAGAACGCGTTATATACTACAACACCCCCGCTAGCAACAATACTAGTGATTGCATTTAAATATTACATTGCCAATCAATTGGCAGAGCAATAAATATATCACTGATAGATCTCAGAGGACATTCATCATCAAGGATCAATCTATTTTATCAAATCTAAGGCTCGCAGAAAATTGATTGTTGCCAATTTTATACTCATGGAGTTAGTGGTGGAAATCGCAAGCCATCTACATTCATGTCTCATCTGACTAAAATAGGCCAAGTGTTTACTGAAGTGACTTTGTCTTAAATGCATAAGAGCTGGACAGTCTGCTATGACATGCTCTAAAGTTTCAACAGTTGTTATATTATTGCAAAAACGACACCCTGAGGATTCAGGCGCAATCTCTTTCCTGCGTGCTTGAATTTCACGAGTGGGGCATAAGTTGAAACGTATACGCAATAATGCATTCCTAATTGTAGGAGAAGGAGCTTTACATAGATAGAATGCCATTTCTCTATAACGTTTTGCAGCGAATACAGATGGGTCAAAGTCTTTATATTTCAAGCTGGCATCTCTAGTATCAATCCAATCCATCATATACAGCTTTTTCTTTGCTCTATCCGGATCGGAAGCAAGAGTTTCGATAGAAATTTCCGCATTTATTAATATGGATAAGATGTTTTTAGACCATGTTTTAGAGAACTGATGGGAGGACGACAACAGATAACTGGATACCGTGGCCAAGGTTGAATTATCAAGTGCAGATAGTAAGCATTTTCTAAACAAGCTACATAAGCGCCAATTGTACATTGCCAATAACGAGGTCAGTCCTAATTCATATCGAATCATCGTTCCTGGAGTACTTTGTGGTAATTGAAGAATTGCACGCCAAAACTTTGCTTCCAGTGCATTCAGGAACACTGGTTGAATCACACTATATGTTTCTAACCCGTATAGAATGGTAGGGATGACATTTTGTATCCAGAATATAAGGGCAGGTTTAATAGAAAATTTCCCATATTTGTGCATAATTAGTCGAGTCTGGCGTATTGCTGCGAGAATTTTAACTTCAATTTTTGTTAACTGAGATTGGATAGTCGCAGGACCATCAAATACGATGCCCAAATATATATAGCTAGGGACTACTTTGAGGCTTATGTGTTCTATTTTCCAATTCATTTGGTAACTGCGCTTGCCTTTTGGAGAATAGACAACAATTTGAGTTTTCTTGTTGTTTACCACCAATTCATTAGATTGAAAGTATATACATAGTGCTGTTAGGAGGTTTTGAAGACCTATGGGTGTTTTAGATATTAGCACTAAGTCATCCGCATACCATAGCGCTTTTACCTCGATGTTGTCCAACTTCGGTGCATCTGCGCAAACCTCGTCAAGGGCACTTCTGACATCATTGATAAAGAAATTGAACAGCGCCGAGGCAAGTATGCATCCCTGTTTAAGACCCCGTTCAGTCCTGACCGCCGATGATAGAAGCCCCTCTAAGTTTAGTCTTACACTAATTGAGGTGTTCGAGTGTAATGCAAAGATAATGTCACTTAAAATTTACGGGCAACCAGCTTTTAACAATTTATCCATCAGCCGAGGTCTAGAGACCGAATCAAAGGCCGAATGTAGGTCTACGAATGCAAAATACACGGGCTGTTTGATGGACTGTGCTCGATGTTTAATAGAATGAAGAGTGATTAGGTTCACTGCAGTCCCTTGACCTGTAGCAAAGCCTGTCTGGGCGGGATCGCGCTGCTTTCCATTGAGGGTCCATTGGTTAAATGCCTTCAACACCAAACGGGAAAAAATCTTACCCGGCGCATCTAAGAGAGCAATAGGGCGATAACATTTTGGGTCCCTACGATCACCCTTTTTGTAAATGGGAACTATTAAGGAAGTGCGCCATGATTGTGGGATTATCTTAGTTCGTAAAATGTGTTGGAAGGTATTATATAAGATAATGGACCATTCTTCTGGGTTCTGTTTGAACATGTAATTTGTTAAGCCATCTGGTCCAGCAGCTCTTGAAGAAGATGACTTACTTATGAATTCTCTCACGATGTCTATAGAGCACTCCAGAGACCAGCTTGAAGAAACTCTCTGAGTATATTCATACTTAATCATGTTAAGATCAGCATATAGTTGAGAGAAGTGTTTTACCCATTGTGCTTCTGGAACACCATTTAATTGGAGCTCTAGTTGAGAAGAGGAATTACACATGTTCAATAATTTCCACACTTGGGCCGCGTTTTTTGCATAACAAGCAGACAAGAAATGTTCACTATCAGCTTGAAAAAGCTGCACTTTTCTGGCACGAGTCCAGTTACGATATAAACATTTCGCTGTTTTAACGGCTTTGAGTTATTGATTCAGCGGCAATTTGCGACAATTACATATTTCTTTTCTTAGCAAGGTTTTGCGTTGTTGTAAAGCAAGGTCAAAACCATGAATGTGAGATCGAGCTGGTCTTATGATTAGCGGTTGGATGTTTCTGAACTTAACAAGTACATCAACATAAGTTGTTACATCATTTAAGCTTTGGTGTTTTAAAATGGCTGAATTTAAAGTCAGTAGCTTGGCTGGTGACCAATAAAAGCGACTCTTGCCATTATTAGTTTTCAGCACTTGTTTAGACCATTGTTTAATGGGAGTGTCTGATTGACATAAGTCAGACCATTGGAGAAGCAGTAAATGATGATCACTATGTGTTTGTTTTATAATTTCAAATTTAGTGACATTTGCATGTATGCTTTCACTCACATAGATGTAATCTATAGTGGATCTAGAGGTTCCCCTTTCCCACGTGTGTTGAGGTGGAATGTCACCCGAGATATTCCCATTCGTCATTTTCAAGTTTAGATCTTGAATGAATATACTCCATTTCTGGCTTGCAAGGCACAACCCCTTATTGAGTGTTGGGAGACATACCAGATTCAAGTCACCAACCACCATTATACCAGAGATCGATTGCAGGGCAATGGTTACAAATACTGATGATAAAGCGCGATAGAAGGCATCATCAGTGATGCCAGCAGGGTTACGATACAGGTTTATAAGTGCATATACATGAGGTCCATGAGTGATTCTGACCACCTGAATAAATCTATTCGGCGAAAGCCACTCCCCAATTTGGAAGTTCCTACTGGACTTTACAGCTACCATTAAGCCAGCTGAGGGCCTGCCTTTATTTGAGGCCACTGCTGGAAGCAAGCAAATAGCATGGTCATCCCATATGGGTGCATGTAACATCCAAGTCTCTTGCAGAGCTACAATGTCATAGTTGTTTAAATGAGCATTCACTGTCCACTGTAGATGCGAGAAACCTCGTGTATTCCAACTTGCCAGAGAGATGGATTGACACTTCTCAACTATTGATGGTTATGATGAATTTTTTGTTGACAGCCTGCTCTGAGAGCAGTTCACCTGAGTGCAGAAGGTACATGCGCACTCTGTGTATGGTGTCTGTGCTGCTGTCTCAGTTTGTTCTCTGTTCTCTTGGGCAAGTGGACGAGCTGGATCTAACGCGAGCAAAAAGCCCAAACTGAAAAGGTCCATTTTCGCTTTCCATAAAGCGTTTCGGACCAGCCCCGATTTGATCCATAATCTTACAATTGATAGATTATTCTCACAGATTAATTCAATCTGGTCAAAATCACTCGAGGATAAGTCCTCCAGGGACTGGATGTCAGCAAAGATATTCAAAACACTTGAACGACACAAATCATATTTTGGAAAGGGCCCCTCTCGACACTTTAATATTAGTGTGTGGAAAGAGTTGAATCGCTGTGTTTTAACATCTTTATGGGTGTGCTCTTGAGTTTTGGGATTCACACCAGGGGTCACATTAGAGATTCTCCTATTTGAACATGAGGTAGGAAGGTTAAACTGCACTTTCTGCACAGGAACGTCATTGAGGCAGCCCGAGGATTGGACTCTATGACGACACTCATCTTGAACCTGACCAGAGACAGGTATTCCGGCAAAGGCTGGAATTTCTGTCGTACGATTTATCTCAGGAAGCACCTCGGCCAGCCTCTTCCCAAGATAGGCATCTACAGTTGATTTCAAAGCAGACAGCCGATTTTCAAAGCCTGCAGAAGCTGCAGGCACTGTCTGTCGGCCGGAATTCATCACAGTAGAACCGGACGGGAGAGAAGAAACCACACCACTCTGAGTGTCAAACTTTTGGGGCACTGTTAAAGTTGAGTCACGCTCAAAAAGATCCACCAGTTCATTCAGAGGCGCATAGGCACTAGGAGGAGCTTGAGCTGAATTTACAACCAGCGGACCAGAAGTGGAAAAGTTTGCGAATTCGGAAGCCACAGACACCAATAAGGGAGCAACCATATCTTTAACGGCTTTCAGGCTTTGAGGTTGAGGCGGTATAGGCGAAGTGGCCCCAGTCGTAGAAGGGATTGGTGGATTTTTAAACTGAATATTTTGATTAGTCTTTCGCGTTGTTAATATTTTGGATGTTGATTTAGTTCTTTTTAGAGCTAAAGGTTTCCTCTTATTTTTCTGAGCAGGAACCTGATCTGAGGGAGAGCTGCTAATGTTGTTAGGAGCAGGGTGATCAGGTCTCAGTGGAGAATCAACACTGATCCACAAATCATTTTTGTGGTCAGTAACGTCTTCTATGCACTCAACAGGATGAATTTTTTTTGCAAAGGTTGGAACCGCTGTTAGCGGAGTTCTTACACTCCTAGACTTTGGAACATGATTAAGTTCCAACCCTGACAATTTCTGTGTGATATCTGCTTTATGTTGAGCTGCCACCATAGCACCTGAAGCGCCTAGACTTTCTAGAGCAGAAAGTCTATGCATAATCAGGTTCAGAGTTGTGGGAGATGTCGTGTTTTGAGAGCATTGATGCATCCACTCACCAATCTGATCAATTTTTGTTGTTTGGAGCGCTATTTTGCGATCCAATTCTTCAAAAAGTTTGAAGAGACTTAAAATGGAGGTATCACAGCCCTCAAAGTAATTTCTAGGAGATCTGGGTTTGCATGCGGTTCGCCAGGTGTTTTTACCGACAAACAACGTCTCGGCGTTGGCTGTATAAAGGACTCATCAATTACTCGCCTTGTAGAGTCCATGGAGCCCGGAAGGTTATAGTCAGTCAAAATGGACAATCTAGAGCTCTCTAGATCAATATTGCACTGTCGCGAGGATGTATTGATAATGGCAGATTCTTTTGCATTCACATCAATGATCTCAATCACATCTTCGCAAACAGATATATCTACCGGTGTATTAGATCTTTGGTGTTTCGAAATTGCCTTAGACTCAGCAACACTATTCGTTTTGGCTGTAGCACTGGCAGCTATCATCGTACTATCCATCGTTTCTTCCTCTACTACCGTAACCATTTTGTTACAGTGTAGGATTTTGGCAGGAGACTGAGGTAATGTTAATAAGGTTTGATCAGAAATGACCACAGAGGAGGTTGGCCCATTAGTGCCTATTGGTGAGGTGTTTGTAGATTCAAGCAGCTGCTTATTTGCTGATGGCAGCATGCTTTCAGGCATACCAGGCACATGAGTCACTGCTGACAGGTCATTTACTTTATTATAAAAAAGTTTCTAATGTCTCGATTTTGTGAGGGGGTTTTGATTACTGGAGTGAGGATAATTGATTTCTTTGAAATTCGAGAGGAGCTCTTTTTTTCTTCACCTAGTTTAAGCTTGTGCCCATTTACCGGTGTGTTATGCTCATCTTTTGAAGAAATGATCTCAGGGAAGGTTGTGCCAGTTAGCACCCCATTTACATCATTACTAGTGTATTTTGGAGCAGGTATTTCCGGCATGTCCGTTTTTAACGTGTATGACACACGAGACATAGGTGGCCTATTAATTATATTTCTTCGTGTGCCGTATATATCTGACAACCAGTGTACAACGCACAATTAGGAAAGCAGGGATGAGCTGTTTTAAGCGTGAATTAAAATACGTTACTAGCAACACCACGTAAAAGGTCAACAGTCAACAGTTAGCAGTTAGAAATTAACAGTTGAATACACAAAAGAACAGACTAAACCAACACCAACATACAGAATTACTAAAAATTGGGAGTTTACGCTACCCGCGACCAGTCGCCGCGGCGAAGCGGCAACGCGGGACTCTGCGTGGACTCCATGTGTGCGCGCGCGCTGTGCACGCGGGGTCCTGCTTAAATAGCACGCCCACTTACGCTGAGAACAGGCTAAAATTAAAATAAACAAGGAGTAAATATAAATACTAATAACATGTCTGAATGATTTAGTAAATATGAGTCCAATCCAAGGATCCAGGAGTCCGCACCTTGTGGATAATGTAGTTGATCACAAAGATAAGCGAGCAGGAGGAAATTCTTCCAGCGGTCCTGGCAAAGGCAAAGCGGGACTCTGCGTGGACTCCACGTGTGCGCGTGTGCTGTGCGCGCGGAGTCCTGCTTAAATAGCACGCCCACTTACGCTGAGAACAGGCTTGTGGATAATGTAGTGGATCACAAAGATAAGCGAGCAGGAGGAAATTCTTCCAGCGGTCCTGGCAAAGGCAAAGCGGGACTCTGCGTGGACTCCACGTGTGCGCGGGCGCTGTGCGTGCAGGGTCCTGCTTAAATAGCACGCCCACTTACGCTGAGAACAGGCTTGTGGATAATGTAGTTGATCACAAAGATAAGCGAGCAGGAGGAAATTCTTCCAGCGGTCCTGGCAAAGGCAAAGCGGGACTCTGCGTGGACACGTTTGCAGATGGTACCAAAAATAACTGTACATTTACAGGCTTCTCACGGGGCCACTTACCTCTTGCAAAGGAATCTTCACAACAGTAGGTATAATATACCACACTGGTGCCACAACCACTTCAGGGCACTATACTGCATATGTAAAAAAAATAAGTGGCTGGTTTGAATGTAACAACACCTCCGTTACTCCAAAACATAGGTTACTAGCAAATCTAACAAGTGCCTACTTAGTATTCCTTCATCCCAACTTTAGTCACTAACTGTACCAAAATTAACAGTTAGAATATGCCAACAGGTATTTAACTACATCGATAATACTAATTTATACTTTTAAAAGTCAATATAGTTTGAATACGCCAAAAGGTATCTAACTACTTAAAAAATAACCTCCATTGCAAAACACTTCAAAAAACGCCTCCACAATTCTTATACAACAAAACATCTTCTAAACTCTAATGTAGTTAGAATACACCAACAGGTATCTAACTATTTAAAGCATTCCCTTAATCACAACATACTTAAAACAAAAATACTATCACACTTACACTCACATAATTGCAATCAGGTTTTCTTCAATGCAGTATGGATCTTTTTCCCGAATGATTATTTAATGTTACTACAACAGCAGTGTATCATACACTAATGTTGTAACAAACATAGTGCTTTGAATGTACTGTTTATGAGGGTCTAAAAAAGTAAATGTATATGTAAAATTGTATACAATTAAAGCTTTTAAACTATCCTGCTTAACAAATTATACTGTTTTTTTCCAGAGAAAATAAACCAGAGATTAGAGCATCATAACGCTATGGAACTAAGTAACCATACCAAGTATAATCAAATACATACTCTATAAGCACTATCCTCAATTGTACTTCAATCATAAGTACCATATACTGTTCAATTGTAATATTTCACCGAATTACAAACACTTTTTTCGCCCACTACACTACCTATAATTACTACACATATTACTACTGTGGCGATTATGGCTATACTCCTACTACATTACCTATAATTACTATTCAATGAAAATCTTTGTTAAAGGGACGTTATGGTTAAGTTGCACTAATAAAAACCTTTGAAAATCACTGAAAAGACTTTGTTAAACGGACGTTATGGTTCTATGTAAAACCAAAAAAACCCTGACATTCGCCAGTTATGGTAAGCTAAGCAACCATAACTCGCGCCACCACCGTGCACTGCTAAGACTAACACCCAGGACATCAAAGATGACATCACAAATGTCATTGATGACATCACTGATGACATGATATGATATGATATGGTATTTGTAACGCGCCTATACACAGGTGTTTCAAGGCGCGACGAGGCAGGGAGGGGAGGGACAAGGGGAGACAGACAACGATCCTACTAGGCCAGGTGTCATTCAGATCGCGCAAGTGCAGGGGTGGCGGAGGGGGAAAAGTGCAAGGGGAAGGGGAGGGGGGGAAGTGCAGTACAAGGTAAGTGGCGTAAAGTAATAAATAAATAAATAGGGCCAGCTGGTGGCAAGTGCGAGGTAAGTGCAGAGCAAGTGCTGGGGAAGGGGGGGGCTGTAGGGATACAGAGACAGTCCCGCAGTGCAAAGGGGTTCCAGGGCATCAGTGCAAGTGGAGAGTGGCTGGGCCCAGGACCGAGGCCGTTAAGAGTGGTCCAGTTGCACATCACATATCTGGGCCACTTGTTTTTGTTCCTTGACATATATAGGCCAGGTGGTTTTGTTCAGTGGCAGTCAGAATAATAAAATTAAAAAAGGTTCTATATATCTAGATGTTAACTTTGTCATATGTTCTTTAATTACTTTCCTTAGGATTTGGTCTCAGCTCATGGTGCACATACATGGGGAAATGAGCAGGCCTCAAACACACAATTCATTTGTATAAATGAAGATAAACTTTAATGTCATTAACATGTTCTGATGATGCAGTTTCTTTCTTCCTTAATTTAGTTTCCCTGTGTGTGCCTCTGATTTGTGTGCATTGTGGTGCTTCATATGTATTGTTTGTACAGCACAAGTGCTGTAAGTCTTGAATTGTTAGCTAGTTATTACATGTTTAACATTACTCAAAACTCTGATAAGGGAGAATTCATTATTGTACTATCCAAAATTACAATAGTATAAATAGTGTACTTCTATGGTGCATGCTGCAGTTATTGCCTATGTTTATATATGATTAGGTTTCTGTATTAACAACAACACTCCAATACAATTAAATTGGATGAGTACATTCGTTAATAGATTATGTAGTTCATGATAGGTCTCCCTTTAACTCCTATTGTTATCAACAATATAAACACAACTCCTTGTAGAGACTTTTCATCAAAATGTATTTCACGTGTGATGTCATCAGTGATGTCATCAATGACATTTGTGATGTCATCTTTGATGTCCTGGGTGTTAGTCTTAGCAGTGAACGGTGGTGGCACGAGTTATGGTTGCTTAGCTTACCATAACTGATGAATTTCAGGGGGTTTTCGGTTTTACTTGGAACCATAACGTCTGTTTAACAAAGTTTTTTCTTTGAATTTCATAGGTTTTTAGTAGTCCAACTTAATCATAACGTACCTTTAACAAAGTTTTTGCAGTGAATTTCAAAGGTTTTTATTAGTGCAACTTAACCATAACGTCCCTTTAACAAAGTTTTTTCATTGAATTTCATAGGTTTTTACTAGTGCACGCTATTTTCCTACAACTTACTAATATCATACTTACCCAATATAGCAATATTTGTGTCCAATTACCAAAGTTTCACCTTAAAACTCTGCCATTTCCCACTATCTGGAATAATTTTTAACACTTCTATAAACTTCTTGCAACTATTTAGCGGGAACCTGGGGTGCTAAAAAATAGGATTTTTCTTCCAGGAAAATCCTTTTCTAGGATGGCCATCATGGAAAGGGAAGGTGAGGGTTCCATACAGGGTCCCTCTTCGCTTTCCATAGCAGCCTGCAGAAGGCAAAAAGAGAACTCTATGACCATATTACCACAAGCACATTTTTCCTCCCTTTCAAATCTATCCTAATTTTGAATAATTTTACCACAAAGCCAGTCCCAGGTTGACATGGCCATTTTAATCCTATGTTTTGTCCTTTGTGGTCATGGCCAGTAGCCAGATAGTCCGGATCATGACCTTATTCCATGACCCAGACAATCTGGCCACTGCCCATGGCCACAGGCTACCCATCCGTCACTAAAGGTATACCGCTATTTTTTGTAGCTACAGTATGACACTTGTCAAATAATAAAACACTGGCACGTTTGCAAAACCATGCTTGTAGGTCCTTGCCAATGCTCCTTATGCAAGTTTGCTGGAAATCCACCCATGTTTTATTTTTTCAAAAGTGTCAAATGTATGCACATGCAATCGTCATATAACCTAGCCCCCACTTGACAAAATCCATTCAGACTTTATGAAAACATCTATATCTAAATCTATAATCTTTTTGCAAACCTTTGTGTAGATTTGTCAAATGGCACCACATTTATAAGCCTTTACAATATTTTGGGACCCCCACTCTAATGTTGCTCCCTCTCAACAGAATCCCACCAAACTTCGCAAAAACATGTATATCTTGATCTATTATCAGTTTGCCAAATGAAGTGTAGATTCGTCAAATGGATGCCCCCTCTTCACAAAATCCTCCCAAACTTCAGAAAAACATTAATATCTAAATTTGTTATCAGGTTCCAAAAATAAGGGCCTCATTACACGGAAGGCGGTAATGGTTAACGGTCACCGTTAATGGTAACGGTGACCGTTAACCATTACCGCCTTACTACGAGGTCCCTTAGCGGGTTGGTGCTTTAACGCCTGCTTTTTGCAGGCGTTAAAAACCAACCCGCTAAGGGACCTTGGTGCTAATTACGGCACCGCAAAATTGCGGTGCCGTAATTAGCACCTTCCCCATTCCCATTATGCCCTATGGGGCAAAAATGGGAATGGGGAAGGGCAGTGGTGGAAGGGGGAATTACCGCCCCACCAACCTTGGAATGGGGCGGTAATTCCCCTTTCCACCAAGGCGGTGCCCGTATTTTACCGGCATGGACCAAGGTGCTAATAGCACCTTGGTCCTCCGCCTTCCGTGTAATGAGGCCCTAAGTGCGGATTCGTCAAATGGCACCTCATTTATAAGCCTTTTCATTATTTTAGGACCCCCCTCTAATTTTGCCCCCTCATGACAGAATCCCACCAAACTTCCCATACTTACTCAGAATCAGCCCAGGAATATACATGCAAAATTTCATGCAGTTCATTTAAGTGGCGCCAAAGTTATAAGCCATCCAAGAACTGCATTTCACCAACCCTGTAATGCTAAGGTGTTCGCAAACTTTCACAGGACTGTTCACGAACATCGGACTGTTCGCGGACTTTTGTGGCAAAAAACACCAGTTTTTTTGCTTCTTGCAGCCATATCCCATCCCATCCTCATCACCCCTCACCTCCCAGAGATTATTTGATAAGTTTAACAAGTGGAATGCTGTGTTTTTTCATATGTTTTTACCGCAATGTCCGGGACATGGGCCGCTGTCCGCGAATCCAAGATGGTGGGCGTTTCCAAAAATCTGATGCACGTCACGCTCCTCACCATCCAATCAGCGAACACGTTGCATGTCCGCGGACATGACACAAGCCGATTAGCCAATCAGGACACTGTCCGCGGAGCGAACAGAGAAGTGTGTCCGCGGACCGGACATAGATATCACTAATTTTTGTGACCTACTTTTTGGTCATTTTTTTAAAAACTACTGGACGTATTTGCACCAAATTTACAAAAGCACGCTTTCGGGACCAAGCCGCTGCTCCTGCCGCAAATTTGGTGAAAATCCGTCCAGCGGTTTGGGCTGTAGCCGTGAGCAAAGTTTTTTCCCCATTCAGTCTATGGGAAAAAAAGAAATGTTGGGACCCCCCTATAACTTTGCCCCCCCTGAACCAAAGCTCACCAAACTTTGCAAAAAAATTCAGAGTGGACCATATACTTTTTTTTGCAAAGTTTTGTGGGGATTCGTCCAGGGGGAGCGAAGTTATAAGCCACCCAAAAAGTGCTCTTCCTATGGGATTAGCAATTTAACCAAAACTACACATATTACTACAGTGTTATGCCTTGCACCCCATAATCTGGCCATTGGCCACAACCACCACAATACAATTAACTATATAACAAGTACATACCATACACGGTCAACTAATAAAACTCACCCTGAAACGCCTGCAATAGAAATGTCTGCGGACACCAAAATTGAATGCGGACTAGCCGGCATCTGCAAACCTTTTTTTCCACCTATAGAAACAGCTCTATAGCATCTTTATTCCATTCTTCTACCCTTTCCAAACACTCTTTCATCCACCAGATAACTCTAAATGCATTTCCCAAGCCGTCCGTTCACAGTACTGTCCGCTAAATACCGCTACGACACCTGCCTGACCATTCTCCACCTCCAAAAATAGCTGCATATTATATTTTTTCCACTTTCCCACCCTTCTCAGGTCCTCTTTCCACCACCAAATAACCCAAAATGTGTTTTTGAGACTTTTTCCCCACTGCGATCAACCACGGCTGTCCACGGATACAACATGGCAGGCGTTTCAGAAAATATGACGCACCTCATGCTTTTCACCATCGATACAGTCGGCACGCCGATGTCCAATCGGAGTCCATCTCCGGACTGAACATTGAAGTAAGCCTGCGTACCGAACCCAGTTCTCACTAATTTCTTACAAAATACAGGATGGATTTACACCACGCGTTTGGGACCAAGCCGTGGCTCCTGCCAAATATTTTGTGAAAATCCGTCCAGTGGATTGGGCTGTAGATTTGAGCAAATGTATTTTTCCATTGTGTCCATGGGAGAAAAAAAACGCATGCATGCATGATATTATTTTGGTGCAAAGTTTTGTGAGGATTCATCTGGGGGAGGGAAGTTATAAGCAGTTATAAGCAGTCCAAAAAGTGTTCTTCCTATGGGATGAGTAACATAGACATATCTACATGGCCGCTACCGCAGGCTGTGTTGAATCTGGCAAAAGGAGCTCTTTAAGATGAGGTGGCGCTCTTATGGGAAGGATGGGGATGCGGAAATTACTCAAACACCAATAATTAGGTCGACTCAAGAAGTTGGCAAGGTGTACGCTGTTTTAATAACAATTATCTAAAACAGAGACTACAACGAACATCAGCAGATGTCACACCGCATAATCTCAACGCATTTCATAAAAACATACTTATATACGAAATATTCATCATCATTGACGTCATACTACGTGGAAACTTGTAAAACATATGTGGGGCTGTGATAGGGTAACACAGAACATCTACATATACTCTCTATGAGGGTTGAAGCTGTGATTGGGTCTCTACAGTCAGGTGGGCACCTAAGCCCTCCTCTAGTGCAAGTCATCTACATCGTCACAAAATATGCGATGATTAATTGGTTCTCAAACTATAAGGCTCTTTTCTAAATGGTTGGCACACTTGCACCTTTACAGAATATTCCACTCGCTAGCAGCGCACAAATAGGCAACCCAGGTGCTGGTGGGCTGGTTTTGGCGATAGCTTCCCACCCAATTAGCCTGACATCCATCATCACTCTTGCTCTGTGTCAAACAATTAGCCTTTCAACATGGCCTTGTAGGCTTCACAACTCCTGAGAATATTAAGGAGTACAGGTATACTCGCATCTGCTTGCCTCAACGTCATCTGCTAGAATCTATCTGAAGACCACACTTCGAGCTTCAATTCTGTATTTGATGGCATTAAACAAGTAAAATGTGGCTTCATTGTCTCTCAGTTGCACCTTGGTACAAATTGGGCTATTTCTTTGTATTAATTATATCCTTTGAATGGACAACCAGTTCTCGGCTGCCCGGGCCTCTTGACACTGGGCCAGACAAGCCTCCTTGATTCTCTTTTGCTCATTATCCACTGTTTATCAACCGCAACACACTTTCAGACTTTTTTGTTCACCGGATCCCAATTTGCTGAAAACATGATGTGGGACATTCAGATTTCTTATACTTCATATATGTACCTTGATGTTTCCTATGTCCTATATATACCTTGGCGTCACCGCCTGCAATCTACAGAAAGCTATTTTCTATGATCACTTAATCTGCTTGTGCTACTGGCTCTGTACAATTGTAAAATGGCCTGCATTTTTCTTCCAAAACTCTTCACAAGTGAAATCTTCATCTTGCACGTAACAGGTAACTCGGTTCTTTTACTTCATCATTAAGTTCCTTAGGTTTTCTTTACACTCTCTCCTACCTTTTCTCAGTGTGCCATGTTACATGTTGTAACGTCACCAGACTGCTCTTTCATTCATTTTCACGTGTTCTTCAGGGATCTGCCCTAGCAGACTATCAGCTCTCCGTGGATACATAAAGAATGGCTTACTTAATGGGTATTTTACTTCAAAGGCTGCATGTGTTATTGGCATCATTACAAGTGTCGGCCTTGTTGATTTCTCTGGCTCCCAACATATAGACAGGTTAGGGGTGGCTCTATATATATATTTATGTATGTTATTAATCTGCACTCCAATTGACATAGTTTAAGGGTCTGGATTGCTATGATGCTTATCTGCTAAATGTTTGGCAAGAGAATCTTTTTCATCCTGATTTCTGAATGCATGGAAATGTTGAAAAATCAAAAGTTTTAAAATACAAATTGTAGAGTCTATATAGACAATAATTCATAGACATAGGGCCTCATTACGAGGTAGGGCCTCATTAGCACCATGGCTACCCCCTTACTGCATACCGGATCCGGGTTCTCGGAATGGGTACTTACCGGGTTATTCCAACCTTGGAGGACCCGGTAAGTCCCCATTCTGAGAACCATTCCCCATCCCCATAGGGCTCAATAGGAATGGAGAAGTAGCTAATAACGGTAACGCAATTTGCGGTACCGTTATTAGCTCTGAAGTCCCTTAGCGGGTCCCGTCCTTAACACCTGATCAGACCAGGAGTTAAGGAAGGGACCCGCAAGGGACCTCGGAATATGGAGGTAAGGGATTACCGGCACCGGCACCCTGACCGGTGTCGGTAATCCCTTACCTCCTACCTCGTAATGAGGCCCATAATATCATGTATACTACATATTTAGTCAAACTAGTGATGTCATGTTTTATATCCAAGTTGATATCATTCAAATATGTAAAATGTGAGGTACACATAGAGGAATTACGAAGTGTATATTTCCCACAATGATCAAAACAAATCTTTCTCTTTATGGATGAAAAACAATCATTAGTTTTAGAGAGAGAATCTACTTCACCCATCCTACTCATCTCCACCCTATCGCCACCCACTCATTCTACATACAATCCTTCTTTCGCCATCCACTTGCCTTACATTCACTCTCTGTACCTGCACTCTCTGTATCCCCACCTATTTTGCTTCCATTCCCTGTACCCCCATGCACCCACCCTACCTCCACCCTCTGTACTCCCACCCACCTTACTTCCACCAGTTTACTCTAATTTATTCCATATTCACCTTTTCCATCCCTTTTCTCTATATTTTCACCCACTATACCTACATCATCTCTGCCTCCATACATTTGTCCACCCTACCTCAATCCTCTGTTCCACTATATACCCTTGCTATCTCAATGTTCCCTCCTTGTACCCAGTTACCCTACCTGCATCCTATACACCCCTGTCTACCCACCCTACCCCCACACTCTGTAGCTCCATCCAGTCACCCTATTCCAATTTTCTAAATACCCACCTACCTACCCTTGGTATCAGGTAATATTTTCGCCAGCAAAAATATCGCCGTACATATGGTCGTCGGGAACGGCCATAGGCGATATTTTTGGTGGTGAAAATATTAGGTGCGGGGGTTGCGGGGGTGTCCCCCACACTTAAAAAAATTATGCGGGGGTTGCGGGGGTGAACCCCCGCAGGGTCCATGGGCCTCATTACACGGAAGGCGGTGAGCCATGGCGTTATACGCGCCATGGCTCATGCCGGTAAAATACCGGCACTGCCTTGGCGGAAAGGGGATTTACCGCCCCATTCCAAGGTTGGTGGGGCGGTAAATCCCCCTTCCGCCATTGCCCTTCCCCATTCCCATTTCTGCCCCATAGGGCTCTATGGGAATGGGGAAGGCGCTAATTACGGCACCGCAATTTTGCGGTGCCGTAATTAGCTCCGAGGTCCCTTAGCGGGTTGGTTTTTAATGCCTGCAAAAAGCAGGCGTTAAAGCACCAACCCGCTAAGGGACCTCGTAGTAAGGCGGTAATGGTTAACGGTCACCGTTACCATTAACGGTGGCCGTTAACCATTACCGCCTTCCGTGTAATGAGGCCCCATGTGTTATTTTCGCCGGAAAAATATGGCGATATTTTTGCATCGCGAAATTTTTGCGGCAAAAATATCACATGGAACCCTACCCTCCCTCCTCTTTTTTTTCTCAGCCAGTCATCCTATCTGCGTCCACTCTACTTCCACCACTCTACTCTCACAAGCTCTATTCCCACCCACCCCTACCCCCAACTTCTCTACTGCTAAGCTTGCATCCTGTCACGACCATCTCTAGCACCGACTTTACCCTCACACACCCAAAAATGCTTTCTCTACTCTGTCTATTGTTACCTATTCATTATGAGTGGATCTTCCTTTTATGGAATTTTTCTATTCTAGAGGACTACATGTGGCACGTATGTACTAATTATATTACTTTTTCTTTACAGCATCGCTCATCAATTCTCATTGATGCCAACAAAGAAATGTCTATAACATGCAAGGACGAAGGATCATTTGCAAAGAAATAACGTATTTAAACTTCTTTTAATGACACTATACCCATGCCGGTTAATTATAATGTTTTTGAAAATTTCCAAATTCAGCTAGGAGATATGTCAACTAATAAATTAACAATGTATCAATGCCGTTAGTGGTTAGTAAGAAACAAAAGGTTTTTATGGGAAACAGCAAAAAAAAATATTTAGGTTCTAGACAGAGGAATATATATACATATATATAAATGTTCACTCTCGAATCTTTATAATTCTTTGGAGAGGCCTGAAATCAAAATCTAGGTATGTGGTGAAGTGTTTTCTTGAAAAGAAAAAAGTAGAAGTAACGTTCAGAAAAACATTTCATATGAAAAGAAAATTGTTAATTTTTGTGTTGAACAAAATTAAGAAGTTAGTTAAGGTCACCATGCCATTGTACAGACAGATACTTACAGTTGATGTAATTACATATGACAACCTTGGTGAAGTGGAAACACACTTATCACATAGAAAGATTTTTTAATGACGAGAGCTTCATTCAACAATGGAATGTTACCCTTGCTATTGATGAGAGTAGACGTAGCTATGAAGTAGAAAATGGTGTGATTTCTGAAAAAGAAGAAATCCAAAAGACATTCACTAGTGAAGAAAAGGTTTCGGACCCTCTGCGATAAAAACACAAAAAAAACTCTGCTATGGACGTGTTATTCATTATGCAATAATGACAAGTTTTCTTGTAAACTCTTATAGAGATGTTTGCAAGTGTTGCAAAAAAAATGATAGTGTTCAAAGACAAATTAAAAAGTTGCAGAAAATAGATGACTGTGAAGTTCACGAGAAAACAGGACGTCTGGGTCTCTCCCTCTAGCTTGTCTTGATAAAGGCAGATGTAAGAGTCAGTTTCATCATATACAGATTGTCGCTACACATAATTTTTGATAAATCAGTGCAAAACACCATGTATGTCCCTTGCACTTTTAAATAAAACACTAATGAGTGGAACTGTCAAAAGTGTACTTTCTACGCATCAAATGATTAACATGATTCATTTAAAAGATTAGGCATAGAACACTCACAGGAAGTGGAAATGATGATCCTATGCTTTCCAAGGATGTAATTTTTCAAAAGTTCAAATGAGTATTGCAATGTTTGATTTGTCTTCAAGCAAAAAACCTGACATTGTTTGTGTGTCTTGTCAAAAGACTTTCTATAAAGCACAAATACAACTAATGTGCATTGAGTAGAATGTTACAGATACTGTACAAGATGTTTGGAAAGACCTCTATCTGTATTTGTTAGTAGAACAGTGATTTGACACAAGTGAGGCACTATATGTTTGTAGTCACTGCATTGTGGTTTACAGAAGATAATGTATTCCTTCTAGCAGTGTCATGAATGACATGGTAATGCCTGATATCCCTGTTGTGCTTCTCAAATTGAACCTGTTTGAAGTTATTGCATTGCAAACAGTTCAACCTTTTAAAATTGTTGTTAGGCTGCAAACAAAGATCACAAAACTACCTAGGAAATCTTATTAAAAGGTATTCGCCCCGGCTGTGGCCAGACTAGACCTGTGTACCTCGCATCCTTGCAGGAATCTGATGTTTCCGTCGGGCCGTCAGTCCTAGATGGTCCACCTGGGTGAAACGTCTGGACGTGTTTCTATCCGCCTCCAGGTAAAATAGCGATCAGATGAAGAAATCAATCATGCTGTACTCAGCTGGCCCTGCAGTATGCAACATTTTGAAGATTCTCCGTCCTACTGATTTGACATTCAGTACGTCCAAGACAGCACTGCAGGAATACTTTGCTCCCAAGGCAAACCTTGATTATGAGCGGTCGTTGAGGAGAAATGTTCTACAGAAAGAGGGTGAGTCCCTTGACAAGTACCACTGCAGACTATGGAGAATGGTGACAATGTGTGAATGGCCAGATGAGGAACATGAGATGCGCCAGCAGTTGATCAACGGTTGTTCGTTGGTCAAACTATGGTGACAGATCTTGCAAGAACCAGTGATAACACTGGTTTGCATCCTTAATCTCGGGCGTTCCCACGAATTGGCAGACATAGTAGCTGAGAAGATGTGTGCCGCTATGAAATCCGTAAAGTTAGAAGATGCTTGCGCCATAGGAAGACAACAATTTCGCAAGCCGAAGAGGCGTCCAACGGGGGGCAACAAGGAGCAATTTCGGCTATGACCTAACTCAATCTGCAGACTGCCCTGCTAAGGGCCACACCTGCTGGAGATGTGGTGAAACAAATCACTTTGCCAGGCTATGCCATTCACCGGCACCATCCACGCACACACAGGGACTGGCACAATCGAAGCAGTACTCACAACGACAATCCCGGAAGGTGGCAATGGTGGATCAAACAGCTCAAAATGAGGAACAACAAGCCAAAGAAGGGACAGACAAAGAGGACGTATATTTTATATCGAGATTGTCACTGATGAAAGCATCATGACGACTGCAGCCGAAAAGCATGATCGGCATATGCGGCTTCTAGATTCCGGCACTAGTTGACACCAATGCATCGGTTAGTGTCATGGCAGACAAACATTTTTGCAGTCTGACAGATGCACCCCTCTTAAAAAAGACTCACGTACAGATCTACAAATTTTGGGCAGAGGTGCTAGTGTTGCTGGAAGGTGTTTTCATTGCACAAGTCCATCATGAAGACACCACTATCAAAGCAAGGTTATTTGTCATCAAAGTGAGTAAGGTCACACTACTGGGAAGGGCAGCGGCAAAAACGAGCATATCGTGAACTTTGCGTTTGGGCTCTACGTTCAGCACATCCAATCACTATTGGCCTTGTTTGCTGGTGTCTTTTCAAGTATTGGACGATTCACGGGTGACCCAGTTCGCCTACACATTGATCTGACAGTACAGCCTGTGGCGCTGAGGCACAGGTGTGTGCATTTTCACCTTAGAGCACTGGACGTAAAAGAACTGGACAACCTAGTTATCATGGACATCACTGAATAGGTCAAAGGCCCGACCCTGTGGGTTTACCCATTGTAATTGCCAATAAACCAAAGCCAAACTCCATCTGCATTTGTGTTGACATGTGCCTTCCCAACAGGGCCATAAACAGCGAGAGATCACTTCACCCCAACGCTGAATGATATTCTAGCAGACATGCAAGGGCAACATTTTTTTTTTAAGCTAGACCTGAGGTTAGGGTATCAGCAGCTGGTGTTGGGTCCTGCCTCCTGTTACATCCACCATTCACCACCCACAAGGTTGTATACAGCCTTATATAGTTTATAGGCCTTAACCTTGGCATATCCTCCACAGCGGAGGTCTTTCAAAATACAATACGTGGTGGTCTTGCTGGTCTGAAAGAAGCAATCAATATCAGTGATGATATTATGGTATATTCAAGCTCTGAACAAGAACATTTGGAAAGGCTAGGAAGGTCCTAGGGCACATCCAACAACTCAGACTTGCGTTACACAGAGACAAATGTGCATTCTGAAAAGAAAAATTGAATTATTTAGGTATGTATTTCAAGAGGACGGTATCTCTCCAGACCCCGAGAAGGTCAAGGACATCCAAATGGCAGGACCACCCTCAAACGCCTTAGAAGTATGCAGTTTCCTGGGTATGGTTACCTACTGTGGGAGGTTCATTCGTAATTTGGCCATCCTTTCAGAACCTCTTCGCAATCTCACTAGAAAAGAGGGTAGTTGGAGTTGGACTGCCTTAGAGCAGAACGCTTTTGAAGACATCAACAGTGTGCTCACTGCAGAAGACACCATGGCATTCTTAAACCTGAACAGTAAAGCAGAAATTATTGTGGATGACAGTCCTGTTGGCCTGGGGGCAGTGTTGTCACAGCCGGATGGGGCAGGGGTTGCCCGTCCAGTTGCTTTCACTAGCAGAGATCTCTCGAGCATGGAACAGCGATATTGGAAGATTGAGTGGGAGGCAATAGCTGTGCTGTGGGGCTGCAGGCACTTTCACCTCAATGTGTACGGCAAACCAGTGACCGTGGCCAGTGACCACGCCGCTCATCCCAATAATGGTTGGTTCATCCTTCAAAGCCCCGGTGAGAATGAAAGGTGGCTGATAGCTCTGCAGGAATATGACCTTGAGCTGCCCGGGGAACGCCAACACAGCAGACTACCAATCCCAACATCCGGAGGAGTCAAGGCCTCAGGAGGAGGACAATGTGGAATGTCAGGTTGAAGAGTTCCAACACACATTGTCGGAGGCAGCAAACCCCATATCCATGTCTCTCAAAGATATTCAAGAGCCCTCAGTCAATGACAAATGGTTCCGACTGCTGAAATCAGCTGGAACCAGCGGTGGGTGGAACCATGTCCTTTACAAGTTAAACAGGTGCACACAGGATGCAAAGAGAGTTCTGGAGCAAATGTGGCATATGCGGTCTGAACTGACATTCCTGGATAGCGGCTGGACCTGAGAGAATCGTGAATGGTCATTTCCTCCTGCCTGATAACACGCGCACTGGAGCTAGCCCACAGAGGACATCAAGGAGTGGAAAAAATCAAGTCTCAGCTCAGAAAAAAGGTCTGGATTCCTGCCCTAAAAGAGAAAGTAGACGAATTTGTACGCAGCTGTGTGTAAAGCATTGCCCCACCAGAGGGAACCATACATAGAGTCCATGGACTGAAGCAATGTCAAATGGGGCAGAGTGCACATGGATTTTGGGCCTACCTGCCTGGAAACCAATTTCATAGTACTAGTGGACCAGTGGTTGAGATACCCCGATGTGGAGTTTGTGGAGTCCACCTCCCTTGAAGTTGTAAGACCTCTACTCAAGAAGGCATTCACCACTCATGGACTCCCTGATGAAGTGTGCACAGATAATGGCTGTCTTTTCAGACTGGGGGGTTCTCGTAATACCTCCATGGAAGATAATGCTGGTTGGTCTTGAGCGAATGGAGAAGCAGAGAGGATGATGAGGACGCTCAACCAATTGTTACGCATTGTGCAGAGAAGGTTTGAGATGGGCCCTGTACCAATTCTTGTTTGAATATCGCACTACTCCACACTGATCGACCGGGGTGCCACCAGCAGAGGCCCTCTTCCAGCGATGCCCAAAGGGACTGCTACCTGATCATTCCAGTCACAGCCCAGGTCTGATTGAGGAAGGACTGGTACTCGAGCAGAGGAGGAGAGCAAATGAAAGGAAAAGTGTCATGAGAGGCCTGCACGATCACCAATTGGAGTTAGGAGACATGGTACTAGTACATACCAGATACCCAAAAGGAAAGATGGACTTACCCCATGAACCTAACCCGATGGAAGTAGTAAACACAAGGGGAACCATGATCACCGCCTCTGACGGCAGGACTACAATGAATAGGAATGCAAGTTTGTTCCGGTGAGTGGGGAGTTCAACAGGCGAACGGAACAGAGAAAGTGTGTATGACCCTCAAGCAACTGGATCCCAGCCATGGCCAGGACTTGAGAGTGAAGGATCGGATGTGGAGGAGCCTGTGCTGAGTGACAATGAGAATGGTCCAGTAGATCAAGGAGGCAGAATACCTAAGGAAGACGAAAGGGAAGTTGATAGGCGTTACCCGATAGGCGTTACCCAATGAGAGGTCCCCGCAGGCCACCAGAGTATCTGAAAGATGTTGTGGTCAACACTCCGTGAGGTGCATGTTAGAACTATGTGGCATCGTTTTTCAGTTTGAGCAAAAGTAAAGTTATATTTGTTACTAGTTTATGAGCTATGGGCCAGTGTGTAACTGTTATGGCCATTTGTTCTTTATGAAAAAGGAGGGGTGAGTTGTGTGTCCCTTTAATGATAGTGACGTAGGGAGTCACAAGGTTTGGTTAATAAAGAGCGGCCACCCATGCTGCGCAGTTAGTCAGCATGGGGACCCCAGTGAGTAACACACGTCTGTCTCTGTGTCTTCATTACAGCGGCGGGGGAGGCACAACCCTGGACCCGCAGTCCCTTACCACTATAAATATATGAATGTAGATCAGCTGCTCGTAAACATGCATGCGTGGACGTGATTTCATGTTAAACCTTTGGTTCAAAACTAATGCCTTTGTTTTTCAATGCAGGTCCTTGATGCTGTCAAGCAGGCAAAAATTGGATACAAAAGCTAGTGAATCAAGGGTCATTGCCATGTGAAGATGTTCCACAATGATGAGTAAGAGATTTTCTGACATACTATATGGCTGGTTCTGACCAAAGGTTGATGTAAAAATATTGAATTGTAAGAATATATGTGTTTCTGATGCCATTAAAAATGGAGTGGTAACTTATGCTTCCGTTCTTGGCAGATACGTGTTGAGGAAAAGAACTTGCAAGCATAATGCGATAGCTGTCAATATTGTATGTAACATCTTTGAGAAGTCAACTTAGTCAAGACTTCTTATACTTTCTTGTAGGGATAACATATGGGTAATGGATAAACATGTGGAATTGATTGTCCAAAGCAACATAACGTGATCTAACTTTGGGTTCGGATAGAGTGCTATTAATATTAAAAAAAAGGGGAAACCATATGAAAACATAAATAAGGGACATGTGAGTGGTTAAGGTTCCCCAAATAGTGTCTGTCATTTTAGGCACAAAGACAGAAACATATTGGTCATATATGATATATGAATATGTGCCATGGGTCTGCATTTTACAACTTTAAAAATAATAGGTTTCAGAAAATTATTATGTTTCCTGATGCACAGTTTTTGCAGTTTGTATGGTCACAAAGTGAAGAATGTGGTTATGGTTATTATTATATTTAATAATAATAATAATAATTATTATTATTATTTGTTCTCTCTTCTTTTTTTAATTTTTTGCATTTTTCAATATACACATGAAAAATACCAATAAACCTGTATAGGAAGTATAGATTCAGTGAAGAGGTTGTCAACATATATATATATATATTTTTAATGAACAAGTTTAAAGAATAAAAGAGTAGTACAAAACAAGAAAGTCTAGGAGTATCTTACTTATGTAGACCATGTCTCTGGAGGATAGCTCAGCTGCAACACGCTCGCCTTGGAAGCAAGATGAGACAGAGCAACACAGGTTTGATCCCCGGGTTCATGCTTAGAAACCTCTGGGTATAAGCGCGTTATAAATAATGTATCATATCATATCATGTGTAGTAAGATACCGCCACATTATCCTGGGGTCTTGCTCTATTGAACAGGTCTAAACTACAGATGCCACAATACCCTGCTGCAACATTCTGTTACTTACCAGAGGGATTCAACCCCGCACACCTGAATCCAATCAGCCTCCCTGAAGATTGCTGTGGTATGAACGCCTGCTAAAATAGAACAGCACTGGAGTTTTGAGCTAATTGCAGCTGGGATCCAGAGTCACACCCCTGGCACCCCTCTTTTGTTTGCACATATAACCGGAGACTAGGGGCTCTGAGGGCTGCACCAAGGCTATGCATGCCTGGCATTGGAATGCTATACTGATGGTGAATCCCCCCTCCCCACTGAGCGACAACATTGAAAAATGGGGGAGAGTTGGCTGCTGGCTGACTCTAGACTACAGATACCAGAATTCCCTGCTGCAACATCCTGGTACTTACCAGAGGGATTCAACCCTGCACACCTGAATCCAATCAGCATCCCTGAAGGTTGCTGGGGCAAGTAATAATGCTAGATGTAGAACATCACTGGACTGTTATGCTGATATATATATTCACAGACAACTTTGTTAAAGGGATGTTATGGTTAAGTTGCACTAACAAAAACCTATGAAATTCAGTGAAAAACATTGTTAAAGTGGGGTTATGGGTACAAGTAAAACCGAAAAACCTTGAAATTGGCCAATTATGGTACGCTAACCAACCATATAGAATAACCATGAAGAATAATGTCCGGATGTTTCAACTGAACCATATTTGAACAAAATGGGAGCAAGTCCACCTACTTCATTTCTCACACTCCATACCGTGGCATTTCGAATTCATCGAATCCAAGATGTTTCACCAATCCATACTGCTCTGCATAGACCTTCAATCAATTAACCCAAGATTCCCCCAAAATCCACACACTCTGCCTTCTCAAACACATAGCCATAGCCATTGTCAGTGTTCTCACAACTCCTACTAACAAATCTCCTGCTTCCCTCTCTTCCTGTACACCACACCCAGAAAACCTAAGTGGCTAATCCCCACATGTTCGTACGCAGAGAACAATTTTCTCTACCTCTTGTATACGCTGTTACTATTCACAAATCACGAGGACTAACCCTAGATCAAGCACTGATTGAGATTGGTAGCACAGTCTTTAAAGAAGGTATGAGTTAGGTAGCACTTTCACGTCTGCGTACACTAAATGGTCTATTCTTAGCTAATTTTGATGCAAAGTCTGTGCTGACATTCCTTGCATCCTGGAATACAACAGGCGACATGCACTATACACCTCTATCTAGATATCTACCCTGTACCTCAAAAAAGTAAAACTTTATAAAGAGAACTAATTCACACAGAATTCATAATAGATCTCACAACAATATCGCTAAAGAAACAACGTCCAAATCATTCTCCAACAAAGAATACAACCACAAAACTGTCTAGTACAAAGTCAACTGCACGTCCATCAGAAAACAAAGACACAAATGTCTCTGCTCCAGCAAAAATCTGCAGGCCCATCAAACGATCCACAAACAGAAATCTCTTGTCCATTTAAATTCAGCAACACAACTGGAGTAAATTGTTATGCTAATGTAACAATCAATCTTCTTTTTCAATTGCCACCAATTGTTCACAACATTTACTTAAATGGCTCGAGCCAGTTGTGTTTGCAAATGCTCGTCCTTCATAGAAATGCCACACATAATCCTCACAACACTTACAGTGTCTGAGGTATAGGGCAAGAATTGGACTACTGTGCAGGAATGGTAACATTTACCATAAACACACAGGAAGATCCACAAGAATTCCTAATGTACTTACTATAGTGCAAAGCAAAAACATCCCAATAAATGAAATCTTCCAGATTTCATACATGTGGAAACATACATGCACTCTCTGTACCAATGTTTCACAAGAGCACATCCCTAATGAACGATTTGTATATGTATCCATGCCAAATTCTGAATACATTGCATTTCACCAACTTCTGCAGAATTCAAATCATGGGATAGTATGCCCTTTTTGCAATTCAGACAATCATTCCACCATACAAATGAGCTCACATAGCCAATGTGTCATACTAATGCTTCTAAGGTACAATGCAGATGGTACCAAAAATAACTGCAAACTTACAGGCTTCATACAAGGCCACTTATCTCTTGGAAAGAAAACCTTCACAACAGTAGGTATAATATACCACACTGGTGCCACAGCCACTTCAGGACACTATACTGCATATGTCAAAGAAAGAAGTGATTGGTTTGAATGTAACAACACCTCCGTTACTTCGAAACATAGGTTACCACAAATCTAACAAGTGCCTACTTAGTATTCCTTCAACCCAAATTTAGTCACTAACTGTACCACAATTAACAATTAGAATATGCCAACAGGTATATAACTACATTCATATTACTACAATAGTACTTTTAAAAGTCAATGGGCCTCATTACACGGAAGGCGGTGATCCAGGGTGCTATTAGCACCCTGGACCATGCCGGTAAATTACCGGCACCGCCTTGGCGGTAAGGGGATTTACCGCCCCATTCCAAGGTCGGTGGGGCGGTAAATCCCCCTTCCGCCATTGCCCTTCCCCATTCCCATTTCTGCCCCATAGGGCTCTATGGGAATGGGGAAGGCGCTAATTACGGCACCGCAATTTTGCGGTGCCGTAATTAGCTCCGAGGTCCCTTAGCGGGTTGGTTTTTAACGCCTGCAAAAAGCAGGCGTTGAAGCACCAACCCGCTAAGGGACCTCGTAGTAAGGCGGTAATGGTTAACGGTCACCGTTACCATTAACGGTGGCCGTTAACCATTACCGCCTTCCGTGTAATGAGGCCCAATATAGTTAGAATACGCCAATAAGTATCTAACTACTTTAAAAAATACCCTGCATTGCAAAACACTTCCAATACGCCTCTGCAAGTCCTATACGACAAAACATTTTCTAAACTCCAATGTAGTTAGAATACGCCAGCAGGTATCTAACTATTTAAAGCATTCCCTTAATCACAACATACTTCAAACAAACATACTATCACACTTAAACTCACATAATTGCAATCAGGTTTTTTTTAATCCAGTATGAATTTTTTTCTGAATTATTATTTAATGCCAATACAACAGCAGTGTGTCATACACTAATGTTGTATCAAACATAGTACTTAGAATGTACATTTCATGAGGGTCTAAAAAGGTAAATGTATATGTAAAATTGTATACAATTAAAGCTTTTAAACTATCCTGCTTAACAAATTATACAGTTTTTTGCAAAGAAAATGTACCAGCGATTACAGCTTCATACCGCTGTGGAGCTAAGTAGCCATACCCAGTATAATCAAATACGTATTCTATAAGCACTATCCTCAATTGTACTTCAATCATAAGTACCATATAATGTTCAATTTTAATATTTCACCGAATTACAAACACTTTAGCCACTACATTTTCTATGATTACAATACACATATTACTACTGTGGCGATTATGGCCATAATCCTATTACATTACCTATAATTACTATACACATATTACTACTGTTTATGCCTTGCCACCCAGAATCTGGCCATTGGCCACAACCACCACAATAGAATTAACTATATAACAAGTAAATACCATACACAGTGAAGTAATAAACCTCAACCTGAACCCCCTGCAATCGAATTGATGTCTGTGGACACTGAAATTGATCGCTGACTTGGCAGCACCTGCAAACCCTTTTTTCCACCCATTATAGAAACAGCTCTATAGCATCTTTCTTCCACTCCCCTACCCTTTCCAAACCCTCTTTCACCCACAAAATAACTCTAAATGCATTTCCCAAGCCGTCCGTTCACTTTGCTGTCCGCTAACTACCGCTACAACACCCACCCGACCTTTCTCCACCTACGAAAATAGCCCCATTTAATCTTTTGTCCACTTCCCCACCCTTCTCAGCCCCTCTTTCCACCACCAAATAACCCAAAACGTATTTCCAAGACTTTTTCCCCACTGCGATCAGCCACAACTGTCCACGAATACAACATGGCAGGCATTTGGAGGCCATCTCCGGACCAAACAAGGAAGTAAGCCTGCGTACCGAACCCAGATATCACTAATTTCTTATAAAATACGGGATGGATTTACACCACGCTGTGGCTCCTGCCAAATATTTTGTGAAAATCTGTCCAGTGGATTGGGCTGTAGCTATGAGCAAATGTATTTTCCATTGTGTCCATGGGAAAAAAACACACATTTTGGGACACCCCTATAACTTTGCACCGCCAAGCATGATATTATTTTTGTGCAAAATTTCGTGAGGATTCATCCGTAGGGGGGGGGGGGGGCGGGTGAAGTTATACGCTGTCCAAAATGTGCTCTTCCTATGGGCTGAGCAAAATAACCATAACTGCATAGCCGCTATGGCAGGCCATCTTGAACCCGGCAAAAGGGGCTCTTTAAGACGAGATGGCGCTCTTATGGGAAGGATGGGGAAGCAGAAATTACTCAAACACCAATAATAAGGTCGCCTCAAGAAGTTGGCAAGGTATATGCTGTTTTAGTAACAATTATCTAAAACAGGGAGTACAACGAATATCAGCAGATGTCACACTGCATAATCTCAACGCATTTCATAAGTTGGCAAGGTATATGCTGTTTTAGTAACAATTATCTAAAACAGGGAGTACAACGAATATCAGCAGATGTCACACTGCATAATCTCAACGCATTTCATAAAAAACATATTTATATACTAAATGTTCATCATCATTGACGTCATACTACGTGACAAATTGTGAAACTTAAATGAGGCTGTGATAGGGTAACACAGAACATCGACATATACTTTCTATGGGGATTGAAGCTGTGATTGGGTCTCTACTGTCAGGTGGGCACCTAAGCCCTCCTCTAGTGCAAATCATCTACATCGTCACAAAATATACAATGATTAATTGGGTCTCAAACTATAGGGCTCTTTGATATGTGGCCCTCTATAAATGGTTGCCACTCTTGCACCTTTCCTGAATATTCCACTCGCTAGCAGAGCACAAACTAGCAACCTAGTTGCTGGTGGGCTGATCTTGACCATAGCTTCCCACCCAATTAGCCTGACATCCATCATCATTCTTACTCTGTTTCAGAAAATTAGCCTTTGAACATGGCCTTGTAGGCTTAACAACTACTGAGAATAATAAGGACTATGGGTATACTTGCATCTGCTTGCCTCAACATCATCTGCTAGAGTCTATTTCTATCTTGGTCATGTGTCTGAAGACCACACTTGGAGCTTCAGTTCTGTATTTGATGGTATTAAACAAGTAAAACGTGGCATTCATTGTCTCTCAGTTGCACTTTGGCAGGAGTTGGGCTCATTCTTCGTATTAATTGTATCCTTTGAATAGAAAACCAGTTCTCGGCTGCCTTGGCCTTCTTCACACTGGGCCAGACAAGCCTCCTTGATTCTCTTTTGCTCATTAGCCACTGTTTATCAATTTCGACACACTTTCAGACTTTTTCGTTCACAGGATACCAATTTGCTCAAAACACTGTGTGGAACGTCCAGATTTCTTATACTTCATATATTTACCTTGATGTTTCTTATACTCTGTATATACCTTGGCAGCACCGCCTGCAATCTGCAGAAAGCTAGCTTTTACGATATGCTTGTGCTACTGGCTCTGTACAATTGTAAAATGGCTTGCATTTTTCTTCCGATGCTCTTCACATGTGAAATCTTCATCTTGCACGTAACAGGTTACTCAAGTCTTTTACTTTGTCATTAGGTTCCATGTTTTCTTTACACTCTCTACTACCTTGTCTCAGTGTGACATATTACGTGTTGTGACATCACTAGTCTATCAGCTCTCCATGGATACATAAAAAATAGCTTGCTTAATGGGTCTTTTGCTTCTTAATCTGCTTTTGTTATATTGCCATCATTACAGGTGTCGGCTCCCAACATATAGGCAGGTTACGGGTGGGTCTGGTAGAGGCTTTTGGCTCCTCATCCTCATCTGCAGTGTAATATATATATATATATATATATATATATATATTACACGGCCACGGTAGTGGCCGTGTAGTTATGGTTAATTTGCTGTTTCCATAGGAAGAGCACTTTTTGGGTGGCTTATAACTCCGCTCCCCCTGGACGAATCCTCACCAGACTTTGCAAAAAAAAGTATATTGGTCACTCTGAATTTTATTGCAAAGTTTGGAGATGTTTGGGCCAGGGGGGTCAAAGTTATAGGGGGGGTCCCAAAATGTCTTTTTTTCCCATAGACTGAATGGGGGAAAAACTTTGCGCATGGCTACAGGTGAAACCGCTGGACGGATTTGCACCAAATTTGTGCCAGGGGCAGGGGCTTGGACCCGAAAGCGTGATATTAGGGATATTATTTTCACATGTGATGTCATCAGTGATGTCATCAATGATATTTGTGATGTCATCTTTGATCTCCTGGGTGTAAGTCTTAGCAATGCACATAGATGGTGCGAGTTATGGTTGCTTAGCTTATTATAATGGGGGAATGTGCAGTAGTGTTTGGTTGCACTGTGAAGTATAACATTCCTTTAGTGAATTTTTTTTACTGAATGCACATATATATTTATGGCAGGGAAGGAAAACAAAGGGGCTAAACAAGTGATGTCATCATTGATGTCATCATTGACATTTCAGATGACATCTATCATGGTGTGGGTGTTAGTGTTAGTAGTGCACAGGGGCGGTGGCAGGGTTAGGGGCTTAGTTTGCCAAAACTGACAAATTCCAGGGGTTTTTCGGTTTTAATTTGAAGCATAAAGGGGAGGTGGAAAGTATTTTTGTAGTGACTGTACAGGTCTTTGTTAGGGCAACTTAATCATAACGTCCCCTCAACAAAGTTTTTTATGATATTAATCTGAACTCCAATTGACAATTGACATAGTTTAAGGGTCTGGATTGCTATGATGCTTATCTTCAAAATGTTTGGCAGGAGAATCATTTTCATCCTAATTTTTGATTGAATGATAATTTTGAAAAATCCAATGTTTTAAACTACAAATTGTAGAGTCTATATAGACAATGATTCATAGACATAATATGATGTATACTACATATTTAGTCAAACTATTGATGCCATGTTTTATATCCCAGTTGATATCATTCAAATATGGAAAATGTGAGGTACAAATAGAGGAATTACAAAGTGTACATTTCCCACAATGATAAAAACCATACTTTCTCTTTATGGATGAAAACTAATCATTAGTTTTAGAGAGAGAATCTACTCCACCCATCCTACTCATCTCCACCCTATCGCCTCCCACTCATTATACATACAATCCTTCTTCCGCCATCCACTTGCCTTACATTCAGTGTCTGTACCTGCACTCTCTGTATCCCCACCTATTTTACTTCCATTCTCTGTACCCCTATGCACCAACCCTACCTCTACCCTCTGTACTCACACCCACCTTACTTCCACCAAATGTTCTCTCATTTATCCTATATTCACCTTTTCCATCCCTTTTCTCTATATTTTCACCCACTATACTTACATCATCTCTGCCTCCATCCACTTGTCCACCTTACCTCAATCCTCTGTTCCCCTATATACCCTTGCTATCTCTATGTTCTCTTCATGTACCCAGTTATCCTACCTGCAACCTATACACCCCTATCTACCCCTCTACCCCCACACTCTGTATCTCCCTCCATTCACCCTATTCCAGTTTTATAAATACCCACCTACCCTCCCTCCCTCCTCTGTTGTTTTCTCAGCCAGTCAGCCTATCTGCATCCGCCCTACTTCCACCAACCTACTCTCCAATCTATATTCCCACCCACTGCTACCCCCACCTTCTCTACTGCTAAACATGCACCCTGTCACGGCCATCTGTAGCACCCACAAATGCTTTCTCTGCTCTGTCTATTGATACGTATTCATGTTGAGTGGATTTTCCTTTTATGGAATTATTCTATTCTAGAGTACTAGAGGTGGCATTATTTACTAATTATATTTTTTCTTTACAGCATCGCTCATCGAATTTCATTGATGCCAACAAAGAAATGTCTAGAACATGCCAGGACGAAGGATCATTTCAGGGAAACAACATATTTAAACTTCTTTTAATGGCACTATACCCATGCCTGTTAGTTATCATGTTTTTGAAAATTTCCAAATTCAGCTAGGAGATATGTCAACTAATAAAATGAATTGAACCAAGCATATTTCGAGTTAGAGTGATAAAATGAAAAATGTATCAATGCCATTAGTGGTTAGTAAGAAACAAAAGGTTTTAGAGACAAACAACAAAAACAACTCATTTAGGTTGTAGACAGAGTAATAAAGATATATATAGAAAAATGTTCACTCGCGAGACTTTACAAATCTAGGTATGTGGTGAAGTGTTTTCTTGAAAAGAAAACAGTAGAGGTAACGTTCAGAAAAACGTTTCATATGAAAAGAAAATTGTTCATTTTTGTGTTGAACAAACTTAAGAAGTTAATTAAGGTCACCATGCCATTGTACACACAGATGTTTACAGTTGATGTAATTACACATGACAACCTCGGTGAAGTGGACAAAGATATGAAGTAGAAAATGGTGTGATTTCTGAAACAGAAGACATCCAAAAGACACTCACTAGTGAAGAAAAAGATTAGGACCGTCTGCAATAAAAGCAAGAAAAGAAACTCTGCTATGGACGTGTAATTCATTATGCAATAATGAAAGGTTTTCTTGTAAACTCTTATAGAGATGTTTGCAAGTGTTGCCAAAAAAAAAATGATAGTGTTCAAAGACAAATCACGAAGTTGCAGAGAATAGATAATTGTGAAATTCACAAGAAAACAGGACGTCTGGGTCTCTCTGTCTAGCTTGTATTGATAAAAGCAGATGTAAGAGTCAGTTTCATCATATACGGATTGTGGCTACACATCATTCTTGATAAATCAGTGCAAAACACCATCAGGGTAATTCATAGAATTCAGCGCACAAGTAGCGCACGCGGCTGGCGCACAGCGTGCGCGTGCGATAGTCTGCGCCAGCCGCGTGCGCCAAAACCGAATCCGGCGCACAGCGTATTCATGGATTTTAGGCACCCAAACCAGCCGTGGCGCAGAGTATCGCAGCGACCCTGCAGCAGCGCCAGTAACGCCCCCAAGAACGCCCTCGCGCAAGGAAAAGCCATCAAAATCGCTAAATCATCGCAAAGGGCTGCGCTAACCCTGGACCAGTTTACAGGGCTGCCAAACAAGGAACGCAAAGCGGGTAACGTGCATATCAGGGGTACGCGTGAAGTTATACACGCGATTAGCCAGGGTACGTGTATTACAGGGGTATGCGGGAAGTTTAACATGCGATTAGCCAGGGTACGTGTATTACAGGGGTACGCGGGAAGTTCAACACGCGATTAGCCAGGGAACGTGTATTACAGGGGTACGCGTGAAGTAGAACACGCGATAGGCCAGGGAACGTGTATCACAGGGGTACGCGGGAATCATCACACGCGAACAGCCAGGGTGCGTGTATTACAGGGGTAGCGGGAAGTTCAACACGCGATTGGCCAGGGTACGTGTATTACAGGGGTACGCGTGAAGTAGAACATGCGATAGGCCAGGGAACGTGTATTACAGGGGTACGCAGGAATTATCACACGCGAACAGCCAGGGTGCGTGTATAACAGGGGTAGCGGGAAGTTCAACACGCGATTGGCCAGGGAACGTGTATTACAGGGGTACGCGTGAAGTAGAACACGCGATAGGCCAGGGAACGTGTATCACAGGGGTACGCGGGAATTATCACACGCGAACAGCCAGGGTGCGTGTATTACAGGGGTAGCAGGAAGTTCAACACGCGATTGGCCAGGGAACGTGTATTACAGGGGTACGCGTGAAGTAGAACACGCGATTGGCCAGGGTACGTGTATCACAGGGGTGCGTGGGAATTATCACACGCGAATAGGCTGGGTGGGCCCTTCACAGGTGTACCCTGTACACCCTCCACGGCCCCTGCAGGCAGCCCACAAAACAGGGGACTACCCTGCACACCTGATCATGTCCCCCTGCACCCCCATCCACCAGGGGCACCCTCCACCAGGCCCCCACCCATGTCTCCCACCACCCCCACCCCCCAGCAGTGCAGGGGCACCTGCCATCAGGCCCCCACCCATGTCTCCCACCACCCCCACCCCCCATCCACCAGGGGCACCCTCCACCAGGCCCCCACCCATGTCTCCCACCACCCCCACCCACCAGCACTGTGGGGCACGTGGCCAGCAGGCAGTCAGGCAGCAGCAGATGGCAGGTGGGAGCGTGCTCAGGGCTCTGGGGGACTGTAATTCGGCCTCCTGGCCAGGAGCGTGGTCTTTCGTGTTTGGACGCGTGGACAGCCTGATAGGGAGTGATTTAGCACGTGAAAACCCCACACTCAGCGAATCGCGCGAAAACCCGTCACCAGCATATGTGCGTCTATAGTTACCTGCACGTGCAGTGTCAAAGCGTGTGATTGGTGAAAATGGATCTACACGCAGGAGTGACAAAGCGTGTGATTGGTGAAAATTGATCTACACGCAGGAGTGACAAAGCGTGTGATTGGTGAAAAGTGAGCTACACGCAGGAGTGTCAAAGCGTGTGATTGGTGAAAAAGGATCCACACGCAGAAGTGACAAAGCGTGTGATTGGTGAACATGGGCCAAGCACGTACACGCCGTAAGTGACGCTGTACGTGTGGGCCTGTATATAAAGTAGTGTTGAACACCATTTCCTTGTACGTGCTTTTCGTGGAGAGCGAGTGGGTGAATTCTGTACTTCTTGTCGTTTCACACGCGATTTACTTCACAGCGTTTCCAGTTCGTACTCCCTGTTACCTCTGACAGCTTTTTCTCTTTTTCCTCTTGTACTGGTTTACCTGGGCCTGTTCCCTCAAACAGTGTCCCCTTCTACTGTTGTCCTGTCTCCTCAGACAGCGTACACATCTTCTTTTGGCGGGGGTGTTGCCAACCAAACGCGCTCATTTTTCACGCTCTTTTACCTGGCAGACGGTGAGTCACGCACGTATCTAACTTCTGTGCTTGCCCCGTGTGTAGCCTACCCCTTCAGAGGTCATTCTAGGCTGCGTGTGACACGCATACGTTCATTGTGTTACTGGATGCCACAGCGTAGTGCAGGGTTTTCCATCAGCACACGTGGTCTAGGAGGGGTATTGTGCACGTTCCTTAACTTTTCTGGGGTGCCTGTGCGTTGCGTGACCCGTCATCTTTCCCCAGGGGTGTCATATAGCCTTGCCACTGCACTAGGGTACGAATACCATCTGGTACCCAACCCCTTTGACACCCAATTGCCCAGGACAATTGTGCACACCGACTCCCATACGCACAATAACATCAGTGCCATGGTTGGGAGGCGTGCAAGCCGTAAGGGTGGCAAAGGAGGATCCACTAGGGGACGTGGTTGTGACTTGCAGGGTGCCCCTGTCCCCCCCAGTCTGGAGGACCAGTCAGGGACACCCATGCCCCCCCCACCCCCCAGTTGAGGGTCATGTGGCTGATACCAACCCTGATCAGCCCTTGTTGGACCAGCCCATTGTGGCAGCAGACCTGTCCGAGGGTGATCCCATCGCTGACATCCAGGTCAGCAGGTCCACTGCACGTGCACCGGTGCACATTGGTGTCATCAGGGCACGCGCATCTATGCCAGATAGGTCATCTGCTGGCCCCCGTATCCAGGGTGTGGCTCCATCCACCCCACCTCTCATACACCCTGCCAAGACTGTGTCGGTCCTAGTTCATGCACCTCAGATCAGGCCTGACCCCATCCCACTACCCCCAATGCCTGCACCTACTCCCATGCTGAGTGTGCAATCCCACACACCCAGTACTGAGTCCACCACGGCTCCTGCCCCTAGTGTCCACAGCGGCGTAGGACACTCTGGATCCCCACCCCCTTCCAAGCGCAAGAGGAAGAGTGCACGTCCGGCACAGGCTGATTCCCCAGGCACGGCTGCACAGTCCGGCCCATCAAGGAAGCCAAGCTTCACAGACGCCGAACTGAATGCACTTGTTCAGTATGTGTCAGATCATGATAGGGAAATGGTCATCGTTGCAGGGTCCAAGACCACACATGCCAGACGCCAGGCACACTGGCAGACCATTGCTGACAGAATAAGTGCCCTTGGAGTAGTGAGGCGCACAGCTAGTGATTGCCAGAAGCGCTGGAATGACCTTAAGCGCAGGGCAAAGGATAAGCTGGCCTCAAGTCATGCCGCAACCTTGGTGACTGGAGGTGGGTCCCCAGCACAGGAAATAGAACTCACACCACACGAGTCCGTAGCTGGATCCTACGTCACCGAGGGACAACTCCAAGGTGTGGGAGATCTCCCTGATTACGAGGCATCATCCGGTGAGTGCACATGCATGTGTGTATTATCCATGTGCATGGTGTGTGTGTGAAGCATCCATGTTGGGTGCCTGTCAAGGGGGTGTGTGGCAGAGTAGATAGTGGCACCCATGTGCCTCATCCAGTATGTTCAGTGCAACACCATCTGCCCACAGCACTATCCCAACTGGCAACAGTGCACATATGGCCCTACACCATGGAAGTTGCCCTTGAATTGTCATTTTGTCACTACATTGTTGCTCATACTCCCCTGTCTATTCATCTGATGTCTTACATACCATTCCTATACTTTCCCCCAGCCAATCAAGTTTCATCTTCACATGCCTGACATGCAATGATACCACATGCTAATGCGTCCTCTGTATATAAATGCCAACCAACATGCTGTCATACTGTGGATGTTGCCTTGACATCCACCTCCTACCTGTGTGCTTTGGTACCGTCTGGTTTCGAGCCCCATTCCCTCACACTCCATGCTGCTCTTCATGGTCTATCTTCCCTGACTTCTACAGTTCAGACCATCGTGCCCTACTCACGACACCTGCTTGCTAACAGTCAAATGAGGGCACCCTGCCCTCCAATGCGACCCACCCTATTGCTGACAAGTGCATCTGAGCCTACTCAAAGCCAACTCTCACTGACATCTGCTCATACATGCCTTTGCCTGTCCCATAGACCCTTCACATGGTCCCTGTCCTCTCTCCTTGCTCCTCTTCCACCATCAATGGTGGGACCCGTTGGGGTGTACTCCTGGCCTCCTTCCAATCCTCAGAGGCCACAATTGATGTGCATGGTAATGGGAGCATCTCAGTCCAAGGCCCTTAGGCCAACCTCATTCTCCTTGAGAAATGCTAGCCACATCTCATCAACTTCCTTACCTCTCCTGCTGTCCCCCCTCCTCTCTCCTCATCAATCCTGCACTGCCTCCCTGCACCCTCCCATGATCCTTCTCCGCCTCCCACTCCAACTCCTACACATGCTGCACCTCTGATCTCTAGCACTCCCCGTAAGTCCTCCAAGGCTGTCAACCTCCTCCACAATTACACTCCTTTCACTGCGGCTGCATCAGGCATTCCTCCGATATCTGTCACTTACATGAGGTCATGCACCTTGACATCCTTGGTCTCATGGAAACATGTCTGACGGCCAGCTCTGTCTGCATCCTTCACACACTCCTACCTGATGTTCAGGAGACCCTCTCCTTTGCCCGCCACTACTGTGCAGGGGGGGTGTGCCCTTGGCTTCCCTGAGGGTATTCCTGCCACTGTCACTCCTACTTAGACCTACTCCACTCTGGAATGGCTTGTGTGACGTCTCTCTCTACCACACCTTGACATTCACAAACTGTGCGTACTGTGTCTGGGAAAACTGGTCAAATGTACTACTTCCTTTCTGAGTGTCCTCACCTCTCCTCCTCACTCATGTCCCCAGACACAGAAATCCTCTTCCTTGTTGCTGTACGCATCCACCTGCATGCTTGTTGACCCCCCCACGTGACCTTTCTGTGACCTCAGCAACTCCCTCTCACCCTCTAGACTCCCGTCTGTCCCTACTCATTCTGCAGGGCACACTCTTGATGCTCTGATCTCATCTGACTTTCCCCTCTCCGTCCATCTCTGCACTCCTCTCTCCTGGAGTGATCACATTCTCCTCTCCTCCCAGCTCACCCTCACCACACCAGAGGCAAAGCCACCCTCACCACTGTCACACACCTTCTTGGTATTCCAACCCATGAAGTGTGTGTCAGTCGAGGCTCATGCTGCCAAAATCTCCCCCCCATCCAGCTCCCCCTTAGGCTCACTCCCATCCTGACAGGGCCCACTCCATGCTCCACTCTATGTCAGGTACACTGGATGTCTTTGCCACGGTCATGACCACCTGTCTGAAGCCCCATGCCAATGCAGAGTCCTGGCATGACTCGGATCATGTGAACCCAGACCACAGGTGCCGGGTGGCAGAGAGGGAATGTCCTGCATCATGCTCATCCTCTGGCAAACTGGCCTGCCACATGCTCCAAAGGCAATAGCGCCTCACCCTTTTCACCAAGATGAGATCCCCAATCCAAGGGCACATATCTGCGGCATGTGACAACTCTGCAGGACAGATAGAAATCTGCAAGGACCTTGCCGAGCCAGATGCAGTGTGTACCTCCCCTGTCCCCTCCGAGCCCACAGCACTGCATGATTGTCTCTGTACCCCTATAGGCCACCCCCCCCCCAGCACTTGTCTGCGCCTAACACCATCTGCCCTTGACGTTAAGTCCTACTTACCTTGTACAGCACTTCCAGCCGCCACTTCCCCTTGCACATCATTGTGCCACCCACCCCTGCACTTGCGTGACATGAATGACACCAGCACCAGTAGGATTGTTGACTGGCATCCCCTACTGCCCCACCACCCCTCAGTGCTCCGCTGTACCTTCATACATTTCTGGACCGGTGCTTCACGAATGCTATATGATTCCTTTACAGGTGATGGGGAGGTGGAATCTCATTGTTTACTGCATTTTGTTGATGTAGACAAGGCACTGTGCATCGTGGCCAATTTGGACTAGCAGATCCATGTACAACATGTCAACTTATTGATGTGATGATGCAATGTCAGGACCAGAGTGGTAGAAATCCAAAAAAGTTGCCCTCCTCTCCCTCTTCACTTGGTGGCTATGTCACATGCCATGTGTGTGATGGCATGTGCCTTTGACATGGCAATCACCGGCCAATGTGTGATGGCAGTGCTAGGCAGCATGGTGAGCAGGCGTTGCTCTCCAATCTGTACATTGTATGCCCTGAGCCTCCCCTACAGACCCAGTGATGGTGAATGCATAGGAGGTCTCCCAGTCATGTGGGACATGTGTCGTAGAACTACTGCCTCTGTTGTTCATCAGCCCTTGTTGCATGCCATGGTGCTAATGCCTGTTTCCATTTTTCTCTTTCATGTCTTTGCAGGGGACGAAGCACTTGTTGATGCTGGGGATGTGGTGGTTGAGCCGTCCCAGGAGGGCAACCCGGGCCGACCTTCCACAAGTGAGGGACGTGGTGTGTTTGTGGGTGAAAACCCACAAGTGCTGCAGGTCGTGCTGTCGAGGGGTGTCTCTGGGGGTTCCTCCCCCGAGCAGTATTCAGGTGTAGACTCGGAGGATGACACCTATGTGCAGTCGCAGGTGAGTGTTCTTGGGAGAGAATCTCCTCTGTCCGACCCACCTGCAGCCGGGCCATTGCCCTCAATGGGGATGTCAGTGTCGGCAGCTCAGCCTCCGGTGGTTACGGATGCAGGGCCACACCACACAATCTCTGATCCTGTTCCTGGGGCTGCAGATCAGAGAGGGAATGCAGTCCTGCAGCCTGAGGCCTTGCCGGCACAGCAAGGCGCAGTCCGCCTTGCCCCAGGCAGGTGTGGTGCCCGTCAACGTGGTGGCCGTATGCCACCTGGCAATACCGCTTGGGAGCAATCCATCTATGGTATGGCCAACCAACAGGCAGCATCATCCGAGATGATTGCACAGGCCATGGACAGGGTGGCCACTTCCATTGTCCCCCCAGAAAGGCTGATGGAGCGACTGGAGCAGACTACAGAGTCCATCAGCCAGGCACACAGGGAGGATATGTTGGCGTCCAACAAGGACAGGCGGGCGTCACTGGCGACTCTGCGGGAATCACTTTCCATGGAGTCCCAGCGCCACAGGGAAGGCCTGAGGGAAGAATTCCGTCACCTCAGGTCGACCCTGTTAGAGCTTGAGGCTTCATCCCATAGAAGGACAGAGGAGCAGCTGGAGCGTCTGACACGGACGCTCTCGGCCGAGATGCAGGCAACTCGTGCGGAGGTCAGGTCATCCCGGGAGTTACTGCATGGGGACCTCCGCATGATTATAACCCAGAACCAGAACTACCAGACCCGCCTGCTTGCAGCCATGGAGGAGCAAACTCGTGCTTTGCGTGGGCTGCCTCCCATTGTCACACCATCTTCTGAGGCAGCTCCCCCACCTCCTGAGTCAGCTGCAGGGTCTGGCCAGAGCGATAGCGACTCATCTCCCACAACAGAGTAGCCGTGTGGGCCACGAGCCTATGGGGTGTTTTAGTTTCCCATGATCCACACAGGTGGATTGTGGCGTGCATCCTGTCCTCGGACCTCATAGGTGGCCCCCCCCCCCGCCGGCCCTTTCATGGCCATTTTTTCTCAATTTTCTTTTTTTCTTTTCCAAGAGTGTTGCCTTGTGTGGGTACCTGGGCATACACTGTATTGTGGCTGGGCACATGCAGGCTTGTCCTGAGTTTGGTTTAGATGCTTGGGTAGCAGACATCCACACCCCTCCTGCTTCCCTTTCCATGGGCTTGCAAAGGGTGTGCCCAAGTGACAGCAAATTACACGGTGACATTGGACTCCCATGAGCTGTTGGCCAGTCCATAGTCAATACTGTGTAGACATTCATAGTGTACATTGCTGTTGCACCTAACTATGCATGATGGTTTGATATGTGCCTCTACTTACATATGTTGCTCATGTTTTGCAGGTATTTCACACAGTTCTTCACACGGGCATACTCTCTGGAGTCAGACTACATGTCGGTAGATGTCCACTGACACTTTTGCGTGGCGCCATCACTGTACATCTGGACGGTGAGGACATACCAGCAGAATCAGGTAATGAGACTACCATTGATTACATGCATTGTGTCTTGTTTGGGTGGGCTTCAGGGTGGGTTGGTGTGTAATTTGATTGAAATTACTCTTACACAGGTGTGTAGCAGTGGCTCCAGCGCGGTTAGCTGTTCAAGTGCGGCTATGTTCCATTTGGGGCACTGCTATTTGTGACACCGGTGTCATGTTGTGATGGCCAGTTTGTTTGCTCTCACATACCATGACATGGTGTCCTCAGTGGCGGGACTGTGAAGGGGATGGGTGACATGGCAATGTTGTCATGTAGTGAATTGCCTGTGGCAATGCATATTTGATTGATGGAGTTGTGTCTTCTCGTTGTGATGCATTGCTGGTGTATGTGTAGGTAGGGGTGCACACATAGTGACACTTCCATGTTAACAATCTCAGGCTGATGTGTATCTGACAGTTTATTGTCGAGTAATTTAGTGACATTGTCAGGTAGTGTCATCATTGATTGTCAGATGGTATGTGCCAGAGCAGTGTGCACTAGCCAGCACTGTGATTCCTAGGTGAAGAAGTTGGCCACCAGTTGCGTACGGGCTGCCACCCCCCGTGCCCTTTCCCCTCCCATGCGCAGCGGGCGTGCATGTGGTTGTGGATGTGGGGGCACCACCATGTCCACGGGCAGGCCCCGGCGTGTTGCAACGTTGTGCAGGACACATGCTGCCACTATGATCCTGCACACTATTCGGGGAGCATATAACAGCTGCCCGCCAGAACGGTCAAGGGAGCGAAAGCGTGACTTCAGCACTCCGAATGTGCGCTCCACTATGCCCCGTGTTGCAATGTGGGCTGTGTTGTACCTTACCTCGGGTGGCGTGGTGGGGTTCCGGATTGGGGTCATCATGTGGGGGCTGATAGGGTAGGCACTGTCCCCTGCGGAGGTGGTGATGGGTATCATTAGTGGTGTTGTGTCATGACCCAGTATCTGACATGCATGCATGTGCAGTGGCATTCATGCTCACCAAGCAGCCATGTATCTCCATGCTGGCCAGCCTCCAGGTCCCGGCATAGTGTAGACATTCTGTAGATGAAGCTGTCGTGGGTGGACCCGGGATAGTTGGCATATACTGATGTGATTATTCCCTTGGCATTGCATACAACTTGCACGTTGATGGAATGCCAGTGCTTGCGGTTTCTATAGATGTGCTCTGTTGCCCTGGGTGGACGTAGAGCCACATGTGTGCAGTCAATTGCACCAAGCACTTTGGGGAATTGAGCCACACCATAGAATTCCTGGATGCACGTCCGTGTTAGGCGATCCTCTGCACACCAGGCCACGACACATCAGAACACTGCTCACATTCCCCCAACATCTCCTCCCAAGCTTCGAGGCTCAAGTGATTCGGTGAAGCCACAGAACCGAAAGCTCCGTACCGTTGTACGGGCTCGATTGCAACCCTTTCTGCATTGGCAACTGCCTTGGAGAGCGTATAGCAGAAAGGGCGGCCTTACGTCTCCACGCCGGTCACGTGATATGCTATGGCGTTTCCCATGTGATCTTGGTGGACGTCACATGATCCAGAGAAGTCACGTGACCCAGGGGCGATCAGTATAAAGGTCTGAGAGACAGAACGCTCATTGCTTCTCAGCTGGCTTCGGACACTGTTTGGCGTTACATCTTGCTCCTTGTTACCTTGATCACGGAACTCTATATCGGACTCCCTTGGACACCCCTTGGTACTTTTGCTTGGAACTGTTTACCTGTTGCCGGATATTTGGACTGCACCTCGACTTGTCTTTGGATCATCCCTTGGTACCTTGCTGATCTTCTACGCCTTTTCCCTACTGGGGATTCAAGTCAAGCCCTGACTCCCACAGGTGGCTACCCTTCATCCACGCTAACCTGCGGTTCTACTATTCCAGGGACCGCCGCATCTAATGAGCCTCGAACCTTCCTACTAGGTTACCTGGGTCTCCCTTACACCAGATAGGTAAGACACTTTAGATTCTTTTGTTTACCTGCCTGTATTGTGATTGCCTGGTGCTTAACCTCCTTCCTTCTTGACAGCAGCATCGGTGTTCCAGAGGCTCCGTGGATCTGGGAAGACATCTCTCACCTGTGGCCTCAAGGGTCGCACAGCGGGTTTCTATTTCGTTCCCCTGTGCGTCACTTGGGGACGGAGGTCTCATCGGTCTACACGACACTCAAGTCAGAACAGACTGAGAAGCCGTATAGTCGTGTTAGACGATGCAGGGATCCACGGACGAACCCATAACTGCTTTAGTTCAGGCAATTACAATACTAAGGGCAGATATGGCCGCCGCGAACACAGTGATCCACCAAAGGCTGGATACCATACAGAGCGTTCAGCATCCCCTTCCTGCAGACCCGGAGTTTGGAGAGGGCAGCTCCTCCCCTACACCGCCAGTACCGACTCCAATAGTCCTCCCAACTCCTTCCCCCCTGGCTGCTCCTGAACGTTACCAGGGTGATCCCAAGACATTCAGAACCTTTGTTAACCAGTGCAAGTTACATTTCTTATGCAGGCCTTTGGCTTTTCCCACGTCCACTGCTAAGGCCGCCTTCGCCCTTTCCCATTTAGCTGGAACAGCTGCCGCTTGGGCTAATCCCCTGTTAGAAAACAATAGCCCGGTTCTTTATGACTTTGATTTGTTGGTCCTAGAAATGTCCCGAGTATTCGATACTCGGCACAAGGCACAGTCTAGGGATTTGGAGTTGTTGGAATTGACTCAGGGCAAAAGAATGCTGATAGATTACATCACCAGGTTTAATCAGCTAGTTGCGGAAACATCATGGCCAGAAAATAAGCGGGCGGTGGTCTTTTACAGGGGGTTGAGTAACACCATGAAAGACGCTTTAGCAGTAATCCCTTCTATGCCTACTCAGTACCAGGAATTGGTTGATCTCGTCCTGCAGGTAGATGCACGCCGAGCGGAGCGTAGAGCTGAATCGGGGGCCTCCTCCTCTCCTCCTCTTGTTAATACTCCCGTTTCCGTTACTGAAGAACCTATGCAAGTGGGAGGGGTACGCAGTCCTATTACAACATCTGAGAGGGAACGAAGAAGGGTTGATAATGCGTGCTTTTACTGTGGCACCACTGGACATTTCGTGAAAGAGTGTCCTCGACGTCCCAAGAAGAGTCAGGTTTTTCGGAGGGCTCGACCTTAGAACCGGAGACCAGGTCGAGTTTCCCATCTTCTTCTCCGGGAACCCCTCTTACCTTTGCTCGTATTCAACCTATCTCCGTAAAGGCTACTCTATGTCCCTCTACTGGCCTTCTGCATGCAGTCAATATCATTATTGATTCTGGTGCCACTGGTAATTACATAGATATTGATTTGGCCCATTCCCTCAATCTACCTTTAGTGGTAAAAACACGACCGGAACCTGTCCAAGCCGTAGACGGCTCCGCATTGATTTCTGGTCCTGTTAGACATCAAACCGCACCCCTCTTGCTGAACATACAGGACATACACACAGAAACCTTGAGTTTTGATTTGATCACCGCACCTCAATTCGGTATCATACTAGGGATACCCTGGTTACGTGAACATAATCCATTGATCAATTGGCAAGCAGGCACTGTACTCTTTGAGTCCGATATTTGTCAGAATTATTGTCTCCCGATCCATCAAGCCCCTGACACACCCTCTCGGGTCTTGGGAGCCCTAGCACAACTCACACTGACGGTTGACGATCCAGAAGTGATACAGTCCCATACTGTTGGGGGGTTGGTGTCTGGGATCCCGCCAGAATATCTGGCTTTCGAATCAGTTTTCGATCGAGGCTCGTCTGAGGTACTTCCTCCACATAGACCTTATGACTGCCCAATCGAATTGCTTCCTGATTCCACCGTTCCTTCGGGCAGGATCTACTCTCTGTCTCCTTCGGAGGAACTGGTGTTAAAAGAATATGTACAGAATGCCCTGCGTTTAGGACACATCCGCCCCTCCACTTCACCAGCGGCAAGTCCTATCTTCTTTGTACCTAAGAAGGAGGGGGATTTACGTCCTTGTGTGGATTATCGGCGTCTTAACGCGATCACCAAGAAGGATAGATATCCCATCCCGTTAATCACTCCACTTTTAGATCATTTAACACATGCTACCGTTTTTACCAAACTTGATCTACGCGGCGCATACAATTTGGTACGCGTTCGCGAGGGAGACGAGTGGAAAACTGCTTTCTGTACACGTTACGGATTGTACGAATATCTTGTCATGCCCTTTGGCTTATGTAACGCCCCGGCCACGTTCCAACGGTTCATGAATGACATTTTCAGGGATATTTTGGATGTGTACATGGTTGTATATTTGGACGACATCCTGATATTCTCTCGTGACCTGGATGATCATGTAAAACACGTCCGAGAAGTATTAACTCGTTTAAGCAAACATTCCTTATTTGCCAAACCTGAGAAATGTCAGTTCCATAAGACCTCTGTTGAGTTTTTGGGTTTCCACATCACCCCTGGGGCGGTATCCATGAACGAGTCTAAGGTCAAAGCAGTCTTAGATTGGCCAGTACCTCAATCACTCAAGTCCTTGCAGGCCTTTTTAGGATTCGCCAACTTCTATAGGCGTTTCATCTCTTCCTTTTCCACGATTGTAGCCCCACTCACGGCCCTGACTAGTCCTCGGGTGCCATATCAGTGGCAGAGAGAACAGCAGGAGGCTTTTGAGACTCTGAAAACCGCCTTTACTACCGCACCGGTACTCCAACATCCCAATCCGGATCTTCCGTTCATAGTCGAGGCAGATGCCTCTTCCTTTGCCCTCGGGGCGGTGCTGTCACAAACGTGTCCTAATACCGGAAAATTACATCCAGTGGCATTCCACTCCCGTAAGTTTTCCAGTACTGAGTCTCATTATACCGTTACGGAAAAAGAACTCTTGGCGGTCATGGACGCGTTCCGTGTTTGGCGTCATCATCTTCTGGGGGCTAAGTATCCTGTCACAGTATACTCCGATCATCGGAACCTACAGGATTTGGCCTCCCTGAAATGCATTAATAGCAGACAGGTCCGATGGCATCTTTTCTTTTCCTCCTTCGACTTCCGTATTATGCACCGTCCTGGAACGGCGCATGGGAAGGCGGATGCCTTGTCACGTTCCCCGGGGGGGGGTCCAATTGCCTATTTTCCCCGACACTGTTCTCGAAAAGAGTCATGTGATTTGTCTCTGTACTCCCTCATTGTCACTGATAGACTCGGTTCGATCCTGGACTAGCGATCATTCTGACCAGTTACGAGAATGGGATCCGGTATATTCTGATGGTTTACCTTTCGTACATGAACGCCTGTTCCTTCCTACACATGATACACGTAATCTTGCCCTTGAGTGGTCTCATGACGCCCCCTTTAATGCCCATCCCGGACAAGAGCGCACTTTAGACCTTCTCAAGCGTTGGTGTTGGTGGCCTTCTATGAAGCGCGATGTGGAGTGTTACGTCAGGTCTTGTGCGGTATGTGCTCAGGCTAAACATCAAAGGGGTCGACCGATTGGGTTGTTGCTTCCGCTTCCGGTACCTCCCAGGCCCTGGCATACATTGACGATGGATTTCGTTACCGATCTCCCCAAGTCGAAAGGCTTCGATACCATCTGGGTAGTGGTGGACACGTTCACAAAAATGGCCCGTTTTGTCCCTTGCAAAGGTGTCCCTTCGGCCCCTGTCTTGGCGGACTTGTTTTTTGAACATGTGTTTATGCTATTCGGCCTCCCTTCGGTCATTGTTTCCGATCGAGGTTCACAGTTCACCTCTCGGTTTTGGAGATCCTTGACGAAACTATTGGGCATTGATACGAGGTATTCTTCGGCCTATCATCCGGAGACCGATGGTCAGACCGAAAGGACGAATCAATCGATGGAACAGTACCTTCGTTGCCTCATATTGCAACACCAGTCCTCTTGGTTGGCCGTTTTGCGGCTTGCGGAGTTTGCGTATAACAATGCGGCTCATTCAGCTACTGGTTATTCTCCTTTTTACGCCCTCTATGGTCAACATCCCAAGGTTTTGCCGGTCCCTGATGCCTCTGGTTCTTCGAATCCTGCGGCCACGACATGTCTTAGGGATCTTTCTGCTATTCATGCGAGTACAGTGGTTCATCTCACTGAAGCAAAGGCCTCTATGAAGGCCCGTGTGGATGGTAAACGTCGTGCTGCTCCCCCTCTGGTGGTGGGTTCTAGGGTCTGGTTATCTTCCCGACATCTTCGCCTAGTGGGCTGCCGGAAATTGCTGCCTCGCTTTGTCGGGCCGTATGTGATCTCACAGGTTGTTAATCCGGTGGCTTTCCGTCTAGTCCTTCCCAGCTCTTGGCGTATCCATCCTGTGTTTCATGTCTCCCTCCTCAAACCCTGTCCTGACTCAGTCCGTCTTCGTACCCCTGTTGCGCCGGTGTCCTTGACCTCTCCTGATGTTTTTGAGGTATCGGCCATTTTGGGTTCTAGATGGTTTAGGGGTAGGCTCCAGTATCTGGTGGATTGGACGGGTTACGGCCCGGAGGAGCGTTCGTGGGTTTCCGCATCTGATGTGAACGCCCCGCGGTTGGTAGCCCGCTTCCATAGGGATCATCCGTCCTGCCCACGGGGTCGTGGGCCGTTGGGGGGGGGCTATGTTAGGCGATCCTCTGCACACCAGGCCACGACACATCAGAACACTGCTCACATTCCCCCAACATCTCCTCCCAAGCTTCGAGGCTCAAGTGATTCGGTGAAGCCACAGAACCGAAAGCTCCGTACCGTTGTACGGGCTCGATTGCAACCCTTTCTGCATTGGCAACTGCCTTGGAGAACGTATAGCAGAAAGGGCGGCCTTACGTCTCCACGCCGGTCACGTGATATGCTATGGCGTTTCCCATGTGATCTTGGTGGACGTCACATGATCCAGAGAAGTCACGTGACCCAGGGGCGATCAGTATAAAGGTCTGAGAGACAGAACGCTCATTGCTTCTCAGCTGGCTTCGGACACTGTTTGGCGTTACATCTTGCTCCTTGTTACCTTGATCACGGAACTCTATATCGGACTCCCTTGGACACCCCTTGGTACTTTTGCTTGGAACTGTTTACCTGTTGCCGGATATTTGGACTGCACCTCGACTTGTCTTTGGATCATCCCTTGGTACCTTGCTGATCTTCTACGCCTTTTCCCTACTGGGGATTCAAGTCAAGCCCTGACTCCCACAGGTGGCTACCCTTCATCCACGCTAACCTGCGGTTCTACTATTCCAGGGACCGCCGCATCTAATGAGCCTCGAACCTTCCTACTAGGTTACCTGGGTCTCCCTTACACCAGATAGGTAAGACACTTTAGATTCTTTTGTTTACCTGCCTGTATTGTGATTGCCTGGTGCTTAACCTCCTTCCTTCTTGACAGCAGCATCGGTGTTCCAGAGGCTCCGTGGATCTGGGAAGACATCTCTCACCTGTGGCCTCAAGGGTCGCACAGCGGGTTTCTATTTCGTTCCCCTGTGCGTCACTTGGGGACGGAGGTCTCATCGGTCTACACGACACTCAAGTCAGAACAGTCCGCCTTTCTGCATGAGTCCTGGGGAGATATATGTGCCTGCGGACTGATGGCCGTGCAGTGATGATGTTCAAGACCTGGTGTAGGCAGCGTGACTGCGTGGCCTGTGACACACCACCCACTATGGCACTTGTCCGCTGAAAGGATCCAGTGGCCAAGAAGTGCAGTACATTCAGGACCTTCTGCAGGGGGCTGAGTGCTTGGGAGCACAGGGTGGGTGATGTGAGGTCATCCTCCCACTCACTGACCAGGTCCAGTATGATGTGTGCTGGAAACCTGTACCTCCCATACACCTGGTCATCAGGCATCCCGAATAGGCTGGTTCTGGGTGTGAATATTCTGGCCCTGACTCTCCTCCTCCTCCTCCTTTGGTAGCCCACTGCCACTGCTGCTAGGAACGGTATGTTCATCCTGGCATCTGGCTTGTTCATTGATAAGTGCGCAAATTAATGCCTTGTGCGTGTTCTAGGCGAGCGTTTGACCCTCGCACCCCTGGAATCTAGTTCCCACTCCAATAGCGTGTGGAAATTCCCACGCAGCAGGCATACAGGTGCGCAGACGTACTTGCGTGTGTAAGTGCCCGCGCACCCCTGTAATACACGTACATTGGCCAATCGCGTGTACGCGCACTTTTGGCCAATTACACGCGATGTAATACACGTACATTGGCCAATCGCGTGTACGCACACTTTTGGCCAATTACACGCGATGTAATACACGTACATTGGCCAATCGCGTGTACGCGCACTTTTGGCCAATTACACGCGATGACACTCTGACGTGCAGTATTTCCACGTGTGCTCCGTCATCACGTGCTGAGTGGGGAACGCCCGTGCGGATCACGTCAGACGCGCTTACGCGGTGAGGGACTCTGGTCCAATAGAATCGCGTATGCGTGCTGATGCACTTACGCGCTAAGGCCCTTTCCTCGGATTTCACGCTGACGTGCAGGAATTTCACGTGCCAAATCACTCCGTATCAAGCTGGCCACCCGAAAACACACGGAACACCACGCTCCTGCCCAGAAGGCCGAGTTACTGCCCCCCCAGTGCCCTGAGCAGCCTCCCACGTGCTATCTGCTGCTGCCTGCCTGCCTGCCTGCCTGCTGCCACCGTGCCCTGCCATTTGGTGCCTGCACATCAGCCATCTGCAGGGGTCCAGTTGCTGTGTCCACCCCTGCTGGAACTGAAGACTCCCAACTGGGATTACATCGCTCCACAGCCCAGCCCCAGGACCCAGTTGCCCACCCACACCTGCCTCTGGGGTTGCCATGTCGGGCACTTCGACATCTGGCACCAGTGGCAACCCCAGGCCAGAGGGGCAGAGGGGCACCAGCTTCACTGCCACCGAAGTTGGTGTCCTGGTGGAGCATGTCCTGGGGCAGTATGATGCCCTCTTTGGATCGTCCCGCGCCAGCAAGGAAGGACGGGAGAGGATCTGGGCCGACTGTGTGGTTGCCATCAACGCGGAGGGGGTGGCAACCCGCAACGTCCAGAAGATCAAGAAGCGCTGGGAGGACTTGAGGTCCAGGACCCTTGTGAAGGCCCGGCGCCTCGTGGAGGGGGGCCGGGGCCGCATGAGTTCCATCCAGAAGAGGGTCCTGGAACGCGTACGCCCAGCGCTCCACGCCCAGGTCCTTGAGAGGGAGGCCCGTCTGGAGTTGAGCGGTAAGTGTGCAAGCATTACTGTGTGAGACAGGGCATGTTGCGGTGTGCTGGTTCTATGATACTTGCCTGTATGTGTGCCATGGGCCATGTATGCATGTATGTGTGCAGGGACATCATGGTAATGCATGTGCGACCAGTGATGTGTGACCCACATGGTTGTTGCATGTGTTGAAATGTGGCATGGGGAGCCCTATGCAGATTTAGGACATGAGAGCATGCCAGTCTCTGTACCTGGACATGGATGGGGGTGAAGGATGGGTGCTGATGCCAGGTACATATATGGTAGCCATGTCTGTGTGCCTGACCTGCGTGTCTGTGACTTGTGCATGCCATGGATGCATGACACATGTGTGTGACAATGCACAGATTCTGTGACGCACCCAACTAACCCTTGTTTCGCCTGTGTTCGTTGTGTTTGGGGCCAGATGGATGTGACTGAGGTGAAGTGTGTGCATGTGATATGCATGAGCCATGATGCATGTGAGTCACATATCATTGAATGTTTCAAGAGTCAATTGGACATGCATGGAAATGTGCATGGCATGCACCATGCCTGTTACTGTGTGTGTTTTGCCTGGACTGACCCATGTGTTGTGGAGGGACATGATGGAAGTGTACTTTGACAGGGGTGCTCATCTGCTATTGCTTTCTGTCTAGGGGACCATTTTACAGTAGCCTGATGCTTGTGTCCTTTGTCTCCCTCTACGCAGCGGCTAGTGAAGAAGAGGGCGGAGACGGCGCTGTGGAGCAAGGCGGCGGGGATGCCCCCACGGCTGCAGCGGAAGGGGTGGGTGAGCCCCCACAGGGGCCTGCTACGGCGGGAGACGGTGAGGAGCCATCCAGGTTGGTGGTTTGCACAGAGGAGGAGGAGGCCGACACTGGTGCACACATGGGGCCTGGTGGGAGCATCCCTGCTGGTGCAAGTGGTGCAGTCCAGGGCCAGGGGCAGGGGCAGGAGGCAGCACAGGTCACCGTGGAGGTGCCTGTGCATGTCGCTGTCCCTGACCCTGTGAGTGCACCACCATGCACCAGCAGGGATGCCCCGTCCCAGGCCCGTCCGCAGGTAGTGGGGATGTCCATGTCAACTGACTCCCCTCCACCTGCGGCCGTGGGAACCCCTGGCCGCGTGGAGCAGGTCCTGATTGGGGTCGCGATGCGCACGGCTGTGATTCGTGATGACGTGCGTGCTTCCCGGGAGGAGCACGCATGTCATCACGAAGTGCACCGTGCCGACGTGGCCCAATTGGGATCGGCCATGTTCGGGGGGTTCCAATCTGACGGCCCTCTCCTCCTCTGTGCAGGCTATCCAACGGTCGTTCTCCTTGCCGTCTTCCGGCCCAGATGCCACCATGGCCCCCTGTGGACCTGCCCCGACCAATGCAGCCAGCTCGGTGGGGATCCCATCCCTGCCACAGTTGGGAGTCGGAGGTCCAGCAGGGGTGGACGACACAGCAAGTGGACCCCAGCAGATGGAAGATGTGCCGGCATCATCGGGCAGGGCACGTGCACGACGGCGTCGGTGGTTACCATCAGCCTGGATGCCGTCGTGCTCGCAGAGGCAGTGGCGTCGGAGGCAGCAGCGGGCTCGACGTGGGAGGCATCATGGCTCAGGGCCATCAAGATCAGAGGGGCAGGCATCGGCCGGAGGGCAGGGCAACCCTGGCATGGCGGTGTGTTCCGTGTGGGAGGAGTTTGGCCAGCGGATAGGTGCGGAGCGGCAGCGGGCGGAAGAGGAGCGGCTCGCCATGGCCAGGGCGGAGATCTCCATGCATCGGGCATTGAGGCGGGCTGAGTGCCTCGAGGAGGCTCGCAGGGATTTTGGTGAGCACATGGGGTTGTCCCTGCGAGACCTCGGGGCCAGGACAGAGTCCCGCCTCCAGGACATTGACATGGAGTTCGAGGATGCCCTGGCCAGCATCACCAAGTGAGCCGCAGGACTAGCCCGCTGCCTTTGTATATAGTTTTGTAGTTAGTTAGTGCTAGGTTTCCTTTATTTATTTTTATTATTTTGGACCGCTCGGACAATGGCCACTTTTTTGTACATATTTATTTTATTAGTTAGTATTAGGTTTCATTTGTGCTGTTGGGCTCATGGACCCTGGAACATTCCTGTATATATTGATCTATTTTGGGAGATACATTTTTTAAATTTTTTATTGTTTACACCATGACGTAATGGTTTTTCTTTGATTTCCTACTACATGGTTTTGCTTTGGACAAATTATATTGATTTTTTCATCCTTTGTTTTTTGGTTTATCATTTTTGTTCTCGGACATGGACCTTTTATTTACTTTGCCACATAGTTGTAAGTTTTATTGGTTTACTTGATTTGTGTTTTTAATACATTTTTATATTATCTTACACTTGTGTTATTTTCTCTTTGGTTTCTTACATGTCATGATATGGGTTTTGACATTCACTTGCACCCATTGTGTATGTGTGTGTGACAGACATGTGTTCTTTTGCATACTTGCCTTTGGGGTTGTGTCATGTGATTGCATTCACTATGTGGGTGCATGCAATCCTTGCATGGGTGTTTGTGCTGGGTATGCTGGCCATTACTGCCATGATTGTGTATCGTCAGGACCTGGGGCCAGGGGGAAATGGGTGGGGGCCTGCTGGCAGGTTCCCCACAGTGCTGGGGGTGGTGGGAGACATGGGTGGGGGCCTGGTGGAGGGTGTCCCTGGTGGATGGGGGGTGGGGGTGGTGGGAGACATGGGTTGGACATGGGTGGGGGCCTGCTGGCAGGTTCCCCACAGTGCTGGGGGTGGGGGTGGTGGGAGACATGGGTTGGACATGGGTGGGGGCCTGCTGGCAGGTTCCCCACAGTGCTGGGGGTGGGGGTGGTGGGAGACATGGGTTTGACATGGGTGGGGGCCTGCTGGCAGGTTCCCCACAGTGCTGGGGGTGGGGGGGTGGGAGACATGGGTTGGACATGGGTGGGGGCCTGCTGGCAGGTTCCCCACAGTGCTGGGGGTGGTGGGAGACATGGGTGGGGGCCTGGTGGAGGGTGTCCCTGGTGGGTGGGGGGTGGGGGTGGTGGGAGACATGGGTGGGGGCCTGGTGGAGGGTGTCCCTGGTGGATGGGGGGTGGGGGTGGTGGGAGACATGAGCAGGTGTGCAGGGTAGTTCCCTGTGGTGTGTGCTGCCTGCAGGGGCCGTGGAGGGTGTACAGGTAATGCCTGGGAGCACACAGCCATATCGCGTGTGGGACTTCCCGCGCACCCCTGAAATCCACGTACCCGGCCATATCGCGTGTGGGACTTCCCGCGCACCCCTGAAATCCACGTACCCTGCCATATCGCGTGTGGTACTTCCCGCGCACCCCTGAAATCCACGTACCCGGCCATATCGCGTGTGGAACTTCCCGCGCACCCCTGAAATCAACGTACCCGGCCATATCGCGTGTGGAACTTCCCGCGCACCCCTGAAATCCACGTACCCTGCCATATCGCGTGTGGTACTTCCCGCGCACCCCTGAAATCCACGTACCCTGCCATATCGCGTGTGGGACTTCCCGCGCACCCCTGAAATCCACGTACCCGGCCATATCGCGTGTGGAACTTCCCGCGCACCCCTGAAATCCACGTACCCGGCCATATCGCGTGTGGAACTTCCCGCGCACCCCTGAAATCAACGTACCCGGCCATATCGCGTGTGGGACTTCCCGCGCACCCCTGAAATCCACGTACCCTGCCATATCGCGTGTGGTACTTCCCGCGCACCCCTGAAATCCACGTACCCTGCCATATCGCGTGTGGGACTTCCCGCGCACCCCTGAAATCCACGTACCCTGCCATATCGCGTGTGGGACTTCCCGCGCACCCCTGAAATCCACGTACACGGCCATATCGCGTGTGGTACTTCCCGCGCACCCCTGAAATCCACGTACCCTGCCATATCGCGTGTGGGACTTCCCGCGCACCCCTGAAATCCACGTACACGGCCATATCGCGTGTGGAACTTCCCGCGCACCCCTGCAATCCACGTACCCGGCCATATCGCGTGTGGAACTTCCCGCGCACCCCTGCAATCCACGTACCCGGCCATATCGCGTGTGGGACTTCCCGCGCACCCCTGTAATCCACGTACACGGCCATATCGCGTGTGGAACTTCCCGCGCACCCCTGCAATCCACGTACCCGGCCATATCGCGTGTGGAACTTCCCGCGCACCCCTGCAATCCACGTACCCGGCCATATCGCGTGTGGGACTTCCCGCGCACCCCTGTAATCCACGTACACGGCCATATCGCGTGTGGAACTTCCCACGCACCCCTGAAATCCACGTACCCTGCCATATCGCGTGTGGAACTTCCCGCGCACCCCTGCAATCCACGTACCCGGCCATATCGCGTGTGGAACTTCCCGCGCACCCCTGAAATCCACGTACACGGCCATATCGCGTGTGGAACTTCCCGCGCACCCCTGCAATCCACGTACCCGGCCATATCGCGTGTGGAACTTCCCGCGCACCCCTGCAATCCACGTACCCGGCCATATCACGTGTGGAACTTCCCGCGCACCCCTGAAATCAACGTACCCGGCCATATCGCGTGTGGGACTTCCCGCGCACCCCTGCAATCCACGTACCCGGCCATATCGCGTGTGGAACTTCCTGCGCACCCCTGAAATCCACGTACACGGCCATATCGCGTGTGGAACTTCCCGCGCACCCCTGAAATCCACGTACCCGGCCATATCGCGTGTGGAACTTCCCGCGCACCCCTGCAATCCACGTACCCGGCCATATCGCGTGTGGAACTTCCCGCGCACCCCTGCAATCCACGTACCCGGCCATATCGCGTGTGGAACTTCCCGCGCACCCCTGAAATCCACGTACCCGGCCATATCGCGTGTGGAACTTCCCGCGCACCCCTGCAATCCACGTACCCGGCCATATCGCGTGTGGAACTTCCCGCGCACCCCTGAAATCAACGTACCCGGCCATATCGCGTGTGGGACTTCCCGCGCACCCCTGCAATCCACGTACCCGGCCATATCGCGTGTGGAACTTCCCGCGCACCCCTGAAATCCACATACCCGGCCATATCGCGTGTGGAACTTCCCGTGCACCCCTGAAATCCACGTACCCGGCCATATCGCGTGTGGAACTTCCCGCGCACCCCTGCAATCCACGTACCCGGCCATATCGCGTGTGGAACTTCCCGCGCACCCCTGAAATCCACGTACCCGGCCATATCGCGTGTGGAACTTCCCGCGCACCCCTGTAATCCACGTACCCGGCCATATCGCGTGTGGAACTTCCCGCGCACCCCTGAAATCCACGTACCCGGCCATATCGCGTGTGGAACTTCCCGCGCACCCCTGCAATCCACGTACCCGGCCATATCGCGTGTGGAACTTCCCGCGCACCCCTGTAATCCACGTACCCGGCCATATCGCGTGTGCAACTTCCCGCGCACCCCGGTATGCACGCACACGTTTATTTTTTCTCTCAGCGCGTGTCTGTGTTTGTGGGTACCCCTTTGTACGTCATTTGTCCTGGAGGGCCACAGTATTGGACATTGATCATGTCTGTATATAGGTGCTATTTGTTGGCGCACCTTTTAGCGCACATTTCTTGCAGGCGCAGAGACGCTACCGCCTGCTTTCTTGTGGCGGTCGTGTTTGTGCCTGTTTGTGCCTGTGCGCTGCTTTGAGCGTGCGCTTTTTTGCCCTATTCTATTCCATGAATACGTGTTGTATGCGAGCGTGTGGGCGTTCCGCGCACTTGCCTCCTATACTTTCCCATGCCGCCCACATTCTTCCCCATTCCGAGTGTTGTGCCCCATTTTATTCCCCATTCCGAGTGTCCCGCCCTGTGTTCCGCCTACTTTAGAGCTGTGCGCTGCGCTCGGAGTGATAGCGCAGTGGCCGTGGCGCACGACGTTGGTTGACCTGTGCGCCGGCCTGCGCCGCGCGCTTTTTCGGCGCACGTCCTCTGCTTTTCTTGCGCACGGACTTCCATGAATCGACGTGCGCTGGTTTCCCTGCGCTTTTCGCTAATTTTCGGCGCAGCGCACGTATTGGCCCCTCTGCGCCGGGATTTTCGGCGCACATTTATTCCATGAATCGGCCTGCATGTATGTCCCTTGCACTTTTCTATAAAACACTAATGAGTGGAACTGTTGAACGTGTACTTTCTACACTTCAAATGATTAACATGATTAATTGAAAGATTAAGCATATTTTGATTGAACACTTACAGGATGGAGAAATGATGATGCTTTCCAAGGATATCATTTTTCAAACGTTCTAAAGAGTATTGCTATGTTTGAGTTGTCTACATTCAAAAAACATGACATTGTTTGTGTGTCTTGTCAACACACTTTCTACAAAGCACAAGTACATCTAATTTGCATTGAGTAGAATGTTATAGATACTGTACAAGATGTTTGGAAATACCTCCATCTGTATTTGTTTGCAGAACAGCGATTTGACACAAGTGAGGCATTATATGTTTGTAGGCACTGCATTGGGGTATACAGAAGATAAGGCATTCCTTCTAGAAGTGTCTTGAATGACATGGTAGTGCCTGATAACTCTGTTGTGCTTTCCAAGTTGAACCTGTTTGAAGTAATTGCATTGCAAACTGCTCAACCTTTTAAAGTTGTTGTTAGGCTACAAATAGAGATGACAAAACTACCTAGGAAATCGTTAGTACAAGGTGTGAGATGTACAGTTGTGTATTCACCCCGGCTCTGGCCAGCGTACACCTGTACACCTCTCACCCCAGCAGGAATTTGATGTTTGTGTTGGCCGTCAGTCCTAGATGGTCCACCTGGGTGAAATGTCTGACGTGTTACTATCTGCCACCAGGGAAGATAGCGATGAGACGAAGAAATCAATAATGCTGTACTCAGCTGGCCCTGTAGTATGCATCATTTTTGAGACCCTCTGACCTACTGATGTGACATTCGGTACGGCCAAGACATCATGGTAGGAATACGTTGCTCCCATGACGAACCTTGATTATGAGCGGTCGTTGATGAGAAATTTTCTGCAGAAAGAGGGTGAGTCCCTTGACACGTACCACTGCAGACTACGGAGAATGGCGACAACGTGTGCATGGCCAGATGAGGAACATGAGATGCGCCAGTAGTTGATCAACGGTTGTTCGTCGGTCAAACTATGGTGACAGATCTTGCAGGAACCAGAGATAACACTGGTTTGCATCATTAAACACGGGCGCTCGCATTAATTGGCAGACGTAGGAGCTGAGAAGATGTGTGCCGCTATGAAATCCATAAAGTTAGAAGATGCCTGCGCCATTGGAAGCCAACAATTTTGCAAGCCACAGAGGCGTCTACCATCGGGCAACAAAGAGCAATTCGGGGCAGGAATCTCACCATGTCCCAATTGTGGCTGTGAGCTAACTCACTTTACCAACTGCCCACCAAAGGGCCACACCTGTGTGAGATGGGGTGTAACAAATGACTTTGCCAGGCTATGCCATGCACCAGCACCATCCATGCACACAAGGGGACCGGCACAGTCAAAGCAGTACTTACAAGGACAATCCTGGAAGGTGGCAATGGTGGATCAAGCACCCCAAAATGAGGAACAAGCTGAAGAAGAGACCGACGAAGAGGACGTATATTTCATATCCAGCGTGTCAGTGATGAAAGCATCTTGACGACTACAGCCGAAAAGCATGATCGACATGCGCACCTCCCAAATTCCGGCACTAGTTGACACCATTGCATTGGTTAGTGTCATGACAGACAAACATTACTGCAGTCTGACAGATGCACCCATCTTAGAAAAGACACAGGTACAGATCTACACATTTGGGGCAGAGGTGCCAGTGTCGCTGTAAGGTGTTTTCATCACACAGGTCCGTCATCAAAACAACACTATCAAAGCAAGGTTCTTTGTTATCAAAGTGAGTAAGGTCACACTACTGGGAAGCACAGCAACAGAAGCGCTGCGTATTGTGAACTTTGCCTTGTCTATGTTCAGCACATCCAATCAATATTGGCCATATTTGCTGGTGCCTTTTCAGGTATAGGATGATTCACGGGTGACCCAGTTCGCCTACACATTGATCCGACAGTATATCTTGTGGCGCTGAAGCACAAGTGTGTGCATTTTCACATTCGAGCACTGGTCTTGAAAGAACTGGTGTTGGACCCTGTATCCTGTTACATCACCCATTCAACACCAACAAAGATATAAATACAGATATAAGTGCCTTAAAATTGGCATATCCTCCGCAGCGGAGGTCTTTCAAAATATGATACATGTAGTTCTTGCTGAACCATGAAAGGAGCAGTCAATACCAGTGATGATATTATGGTATAATCAAGCTCTGAACAAGAATATTTGGAAAGGCTAGGAAAGGTGCTAGGTCACATCCAGCAACTCGGACTCACCTTACACAGAGGCAAATGTGCATTTCTGAGAAGAAAAATTTAATTCTCGGTTTGTATTTCAAGAGGATGGCAAGGACATCCAAATGGCAGGACTACCCTTAAACGCCTCCCAAGTATGCAGTTACCTGGCTTTAGTTACCTACTGTGGGAGGTTCATTCGTAATTTGGCCAGCCTTTAAGAACCGCTTCACAATCTCACTAGAAAAGAGGGTAGTTAGAGTTGGACTGCCTTAGAGAAGAACGCTTTTGAAGACATTAAGAGAGTTCTCACCACAGAAGACACCATGGCATTCTTAAACCACAACAGTAAAGCAGAGGTTATTGTGGATGACAGTCCTTTTGGCCTAGGGTTAGTGTTGTCACAGCCGGACAGGGCAGAGGTTACCCGTCCGGTTGCTTTCACAGCAGAGATCTATTGAGCATGGAACAGCGATATTTGCAGTTTGAGTGGGAGGCACTAGCGGTGCTGTGGGGCTGCAGGCACTTTCACCTCTATGTGTATGGCAAACCAGTGTCTGTGGCCACTGACCACGAGCCGCTCATCTCCAAACCCCCAGTGAGAATGAAAGGTGGCCGCTAGCCCTGCGGGAATGTGATCTTGAGCTGGTACACTGCCCAGGGAATGCCAACACAGCAGACTACCTATCCCGACATCTGCAGGAGTCAAGTCTTCATGAGGAGGACAACGTGAAATGTGAGTATGAAGAGTTCCTACACAGATTGTCAGAGGCAGCAAACCCCATATCCATGTCACTCGAAGAGCCCTCAGCCAACAATGAATGGTTCTGACTGCTGAAATCAACTGGAACCAGTGGTGGGTGGAACCATATACTCGACAAGTTAAACAGGTGCACACAGGATGCAAACAGAGTTTTGGAGCAAATGTTGCATATGCGGTCTGAACTGACATTCCTGGATAGCGGACTGGACTTGAGAGAATTGAGAATGGTCATTCCCTCCAGCCTGATAACATGTGCATTGGAGCTAGTTGACAGAGGACATCAAGGAGTGGCAAAAATCAAGGCTCAGCTCAGAAAGAAGGTCTGGATTCCCAGCCTAGAAGAGAAAGTAGATGAATTTGTATGCAACTGTGTGTGGTGTCAGGCAGCATTTCCCCACCAGAGAGAAACATACATAGAGTCCATGGACTGAAGCAATCTCAACTGGGGCAGAGTGCACATGGATTTACCTTCCTGGAAACCCATCTCCTAGTACTAGTGGACAAGAGGTTGAGATACCCGGAGGTGGAGTTTGTGGAGTCCACCTCGCTACAAGATATAAGACCTCTTCTCAAGAAGGTATTCACCACTCAGACACCCTGATGAAGTGTGCACAGATAATGTCCCGCCATTTTGGAATGGGGTTTCTCGTAATACCTCCATGGATTAGGGATCTGCCACCAGAAGATAATGCTGGTTTGGCCTTGAGCGAATGGAGAAGCAGAGAGGATGATAAGGACATTCAACAAAGTGTTCCCCATCGCGCATGGACAAGGGTAGTGTTTGAGATGGGCCCTGTACCAATTCTTGTTAGAAATTCGCACTACTCCCCACTGCTTGACCACGGTGCCACTAGGAGAGGCCCTCGTCCAGTGATGCCCAAGGGGTCTGCTACCTGATCATTCCAGTCGCATCCCAGGGCTGGTTGATGAGCAGAGGAGGAGAGCTAATGAAAGGGAAAGTGTCAAGAGAGGCCTGCATGATCACCACTTGGAGGTAGGAGACATGTGTTAAGGATTTCAACCAGGCAATAAACCCGGGTCTCGCCTAGCATGCAATGCACAAATGAAATACTTATTTATTGTGTCTATAGGTTCAATATTCTGAGTGATATACCACTCATATCACACCCTTCTCAAAATACCCCCAGGTCACATTGGACCAGGAATCAGGCTGGTTGGTAAAGGTAAATATTTATTGATTTATTTATTAAAATTAAAATCAAACACAAATTAATATATGGGGCAGCAATCACCAATGGGGTGACAAAACAATTCAGAAGTTAGGCAAGGCAATTGAATTCACTTATAGCAATACAAAATAGAAAAACAGGAAAAAGAACAGTTTTGGCTTGTGAAAAGATAGCGTTTGGTTAAGATTTCCCCCTGCAAAGTTCTTAATTCACAAATGAGCAATTCTACACAGATGTAAGTAAGCAGCAGGTATCCAGGAATGAAGAACAGAATACAGTGTTTGAAAATGATCTTCCCTCCCCAAACAAGAGAGAAAAGCGTTTTGGGGAATTTTACACTTCTTTAAAATGACAGTTGAAAATGGCTTAGAAAAACAATGACAAGTGTGCAAAAATCCTTAAATTGATATAAATTCCTATGGGAGCAACACTTAACAGGTTCTAACAAACATAAGCTACAATATGAGCAACAGAACAAACTTTAAATCAGAATGGGATTTTGGAAATACTTTGAATGGGAAAACACACACTTGAAACTTTTGCAAAATTGCGAATTGGCGCCTAAATTTCACTAAGCGACCTTTTAAAAAATACACTGCTTCGTGATGTTGTTTTTGGTTGTGGGTGTAGCTGCAGGTCTTAGGTTTAAATCAGAGTTGAAATTAAGTCTCTTGCTATAAAACTGAAGAAGTTATGCATGTTTGAATGAGAGGTGTTTTTGAAAATAAAGGCGCAAAATGAAAACAGAAATCAGTTTTTACAATAACAATTATGCTCTAAACTAGGGTATTCAGGCTGGTTACCAGTTTGAAACATGGTAAGCTCCAGAGTGGTCCATGGAAACCAACCCCAGCACCTCCGTGTCTACCTTGGAGGACTCAGTCAGATTACCCGTGGGATGATTTTAAGGGTTTGGGATTTCACAAGACAAAAGGATTTTAAAGAAATTATCACTAGCACACAAAATCAAAGCAAGTTTTCAAGACTGGTGTTACACTATTACAAGTATTTACGTTAAATAGACGATGGGTTGAGATTGGGGTAGGAAAAGGCAAATATACTATGGGTCACTTTGAATCCTGTTTATACTTACAGTCCATTGTAAATGCAAATTAAGATTGGACCGTCTTGTTCTGGTCATCACGGATCGGGTCTACAGGTAGCAGGGAACTTCTGGCAGGATGGTCCGCTGGGCGGTTCTGGTCAATTGGACTGCACCTCAGATTGGATTGGATTGGATTGGATTGGCCCTTCTGGTCACTGGACACTGTAGATTAGCGGGATGGCAAGTATCAGCAGGCAAGTATAAATGGTAGCAAGCCAAACTGGATCAGAATTATTTCCCTGAAGTTTTTGGGATGGTTTCAGGATTTGGGCCTAGCTGAAAAGAGTTCAGCAAATGTTGAGGCCTTGGTTCTGCAAAGTAGTCTGGAACAGGACAAGATGAAGAATTCTGGAACAGAGCGTCACTCGGAAATCAGGATGGAGTCAGGAATCAGTGTGTGTCTGTGTGTGGTGAAGTTACCTTATTTATCCTGCCAAGTGACATCACTCAGTTTATGGTAGGGGCAGAATTACAATCCACACCCACAAGGCTGTAATAGGTCAAAGGCACTTGCCTTTTTCTGGTTGGAAGCCAGAAAGAGCTGCCATATTTTATGATGTGACTTGGGAACTCCCAGAGTTATTTAGACCAAAATTGAACTTTTCCACAAATACACATTTCTATAATTATGCCCTCTAATAAAATCAGACACATACATTACATATTTTGTGGGTTACCTTTACACCCAATTCCCAAGTCATTGAGAGCTGGCTTTGTCTTTCTGTGGAATTTTGTTAATTTTAATCATAAAGATTTGGCCTAACAATTCCTAATTCGGCCCATATCTGTGCAAACCCCCCTAGAACACGGGTATACAATATTAGATTTGCATCATCAATAGTTTTGGTGCAATTAGTGTTTCTGTATAACTTTTGCCCCTTATGTAGTACAGGGTTCGATCACGTCTTCAAAGAAAGAGCATACAATTAGATTTACAACTACCAACTTTTAGATTTGTCCTCCTTCATGTGGCAAAGTTACAGATTTTTAAAGCTTAATTACAAATAGGCATTTAACCACCAAACATCTTTAGCAGTTTTTTTTTACTTTTCTTTTAAACTGGCAACAGCTGTCAAATTCCTTTGATCAGGGTGGGGGTCCTCCTCCTTGAGAGGGAAGGTTCCTGCCCCTCCCATGTGGTGACGAGTGCTCAAGCCTGCCATTGGGCCTCATTACAACCCAGGCGTTAAGGGGTTAATGGCGCCGTAAAAGGTGTCGGCGCCGTTAAACCCTTAACACCTGATTACGAGGTCCCTTTGCGGGTTGCACTTTAACGCCTGCTTTTACGGTGCCGTAATTAGCGCCTTCCCCATTCCCATTGAGCCCTATGGGCCAAAAATGGGAATGGGGAAGGGGCCATGGTGAATGGGGAATTACCGCCCCGCCAACTTTGGAATGGGGCGGTAATTCCGCCATTCACCATGGCAGATTAGATTAGACTAATAGCTAATAGCACCATGGTCCACTGCCTGGGTTGTAATGAGGCCCATTGTCTTTGGCTGAGGCCCAGACAAAATTCTGATGAGTTCTTTGTCATGAGTATGCGAAAACCTCCCAGCAGCCATTAGTCCTTTCCTGCCAGTAGTGAGGTGTTAACCATTCCCAGGCTGAGGCTGTCGGCTCAGAATTAAATATTTAATCAATTGAAGACTGGCTTTTGACTTTAAGTTGCCTACATCTTTCATTAAATCATATACATGAACACAGTTTATATGTGGATTTTGACATTTAAAGAATTGCGCATTTCAACAAAAACATGCTTTTAAACAGGCGATTTTGCACTTCCTTCCTGAAAAAGCACATAAAACTGAGTCCTTTACATCAGATTTTCCTCTGCAGCACATACATTTTATTCAGCACCAGTTCTTCCCTTAAGTGCTGGGATTTGATTGCAGTCTGGAAGTATGTATCCAGCCTTTGCTTGGAGTTCTCTCTGTACAGCTGAAATTGTTACATGTTGCCATTTTTAGCTGCATTTTTCCTGTGGAACTGAAAACAAATGTTGTTGGGTTGATTTTTCATGAGATACATTTCTTAGATGCTGTCAGTCAATGAGGCCCAGCTCCTCTGAGCCACCTGGATGATCTGTAATTTCATTACCTTTTTAATTTCAATGGTTCACTGGAAAATGAATGTATCTAGCGCCAAATAAGCACTTTGAAGGTTGCAAAGCTGCATTTTAAAAGGCATTTTCAGTTTTTAGCCCAATTCTGTAGCCTTGACTCATGTTAAATGTAACAGCACCCACTGGCATGCTCCTGCAGTGAGAATTCTGTTTTCACCCCCACTTTGACTGTGTGTGGCAGGGGTGTGCAGACTTTTGTGGTTGTGACCCACATGTAGTTTTACATATTTTTGCATGCACAGGGGTTAGCGCATACATTTTTGTCTGTTTCTTTCCCCATTTGTAAAGTGGTGCAGTGGGGCACATCGGCATGGGTAAAAATATCCCACACATGGTACTAGTACGTACCAGATACCCAAAAGGAAAGATGGATTTACCCCATGCGCCTAACCTGATGGAAGTAGTAAACATAAGAGGAACCATGATCATCACCTCTGTTGGCAGGACTACAGTGAATAGGAATGCACGTTTCTTCCTCCGAGCGGGGAGTTCAATAGGAGAACGGAGCAGCGAAAGTGTGTATGACCCTCAAGCGGCTTGATCCCAGCCATGGCCAGGACTAGAGAGTGAAGGATCGGATGTGGAGGAGCCTGTGCCCAGCGAGAATGGTCCAGCAGATCAAGGAGGCAGCACACCTAAGGAAGACGAAACTGGTGAATTTCAAGGGTTTTTTGGTTTTACTTTTAACCATAATGTCCCTTTAGCAAAGTTTTTCAGTGACCTTAATAGGTTTTTATTAGTGCAATTTAACCATAACGTCCCTTTAACAATGTTTTTTCAGTGAATTTAATTGGTTTTTACTAGTGCAACTTAACCATAATGGCCCTTTAACACATTTTTTCAGTGAATTTCCATAGTTTTTTGTTAGTGCAACTTAACCATAATGTTCCTTTAAGAAAGATTTTGCAGTGAATTTCATAGGTTTTTGTTAGTGCAACTTATCCATAACATCCCCTTAACAAAGTTTTTTCAGTGAAAATCATGAGATTTTACTAGTGCACCCTTAATCCTCTACACATTCCTTATATTATACTCACCCCAAATGGGGCAGATATGGAGTCAGCGGACATTGTGGTAGTCCGCGGACATCAGACAGCATTCACAAAGCCCAGAATCATAGGGAAAACCCCAAAAAAGCTGTACCCATCAACCAACAAACACATGTACATAAAATCATTACTAATGTTTACGACACACAAATATACCTTTTTGTACGAACACTTACTTTAAAAAATATGAATTCTTTTTTAATTTGGCACACATTACATTGGAATGCACCAATCAAAACCATAACTGTACACTTCATATAATCTCCTCTACAGAACTCTGCATACAGATTGACAATTACCAGGTGCTTATCACTTAATAGTAAGTACATTGTATTTATTTCTCTATTATTAGATTTCATTATCAAAACAAGTGTTATAAGACAGTAGTACTTATTTTTCTCACAGAAATGGCAAACATATTTGAGTGGCTAGAGGAGAACTTCCCAAAAATAAAATGAGTGACAATAACATTTCTAATGGTACACAATACATATTTTAATATAAACGATTAATGTAATTTGTACACACCTTTCTAAGTTTGTCTTGCAGTACATAGTGTTCATGAAGAAACCACACCCCAGTTTAATTATAAACAATCCAAAGAATCACAAAGAGAAGCCCTATCCACAACTGTACATAATCAAATCATGAACTTGTCTACAAAATTGGATAAACGAAGTAATTATTTTAAAGAACTTTTACAACATGTGAAAAATCATGTCATTAAAAATGTTCCCTATCACTGTCCTTCTTGAACCTGTCTCCCTTGTCCCCAGCAATCATGCCCATCAAATTATGAACATTGAAATCAAAGACACTTTGATGAAACATCACCCCCTTCAACACCTCATCATTATTGTACAGAAATTCCTAATTCTCCTATTTATGCTTCCCATTCCGACATCCCATCCCTTTAATGAATTAATGTATTTTTTAAAGTATAAATGTGCTGTGTGGCGTACATTTACCAGCCCAGCAGAACTCCTCAACATCACCAAACTGCACTTCAGCAGTCACCAGCAGAATGGCTGCGCTGGCTCAGTTTGTTTTGCATCAAAAATGCATTTTGCAGTCACCAAAATAATGTCTGTGCTGTCTTTACCATGCACATATGGGGCGAGATGAAACATAGAACACCCCGAGAATTGGGGCGAGTTATTTTTGTTCATGTGCACCAAAAAGAAGAATTCAAAAGCAGCCTAGTGCAGCGCTGCTTTGCTGCCAGCTTAAAGCTTCCCACTGGAAAAGAAAATATTCTGTGTCAAATTGGCATGGCACTGATGCCCTTTCCAACTTTTCAACATGACACAGTGGTTCCAGAAAGACACATTCATGCCAATCTATCTTCAGGTCATACACCAGCAGAAGATGGCAGTCCTCCCTGAAAGGCATGATCTGTCAAGTCAAATCTGTAAAATAGAAGAGAAATTCACTCCAGCCACATGGCAAACATTTTCCCTTTGCAACAATCTAACACTGTCCAAGCCCTTCAGAACAGCCCTCTCTTTACTTTTGTTTGATGTCAGTATCAGAGAACCCTTTTGTTGGACAGATTTCTGTGTATGAGAAATTGATTAGGGCTATAAGTAATGTTCAGAATATGGATGCGAGGAAAAATCACATCTGTAAAAGTGACATCCAAGAATAATAGCCCATGTGTGAAATGGTGCTTTTGCCAAGCAAGAAAAGGTCTTTTAAAATTATGCCCTGTGCTTGCACAGAAATGTGATTGTAGATGGTGTTGCCCTAAAATGTATATGATATTAGTCCCAAAAAGACTTGGCTTTTGTGAAAGAAGAACAAAATTAACGTTTATAAGCTGTTTGAAGACTCCAGAACTGGCTGGCAAACCAGTTTTTGCAAGGCTGGCACTTCAAAGTTGCCCTGCCTCTCCTGGGAACATAATTATTTCCCCCAAGTAGACCAGCCCCCTGGGCACATGAAAAGGGACAAGGTGGGGGATTTCACAATCTCATCAGACTGCTTGGCATTCTGCAGCCAAAAGACAATGGACTGCCAGGACACATAGGTGTGAATTCCTGGTGATACCTCTCCTCAGCTGCACCTGCCAGGATCAAAGACGTCGTCATGACAACCCCTGGACAAGTGGGCCAGAGAGAGACATTTGGTTTGTTGGTTGGAAAGACTGCCCCTCTTTGTGGACAAAGCCGGCCCACCTCATTCAAAAGACTTTTCTTCTTAAAACTTTTATTTCTGCAACCTGAAAATGCAGCAAAGTGAAATTTTAATAGTTTGAATGTAATTTTTGTGCCTTTAAAACACGACGATTGTGGACTTCTCAAGCATGGTGGGAATGCAAATGCCAGAAAAATGACATTCATGAAAAGTTTTTACATGACACATTTATGAAACTTAGATGCAAATATGTCCCACATTGATTGGCTTCAGTGTACCAATTTGTAGATTTTTAGGGGAGACGGTTCCCATTAGAAATTGCAAAAGATTATTAGAAGGACTAAACAACATCGTACAAACTTGGGAGTTGGAATGACAGGATCTGTGTAAAATATGGAATCTGACAATTTGATTTTCAAAAGTGCAACAACTGTAAAAAGGTGCATTTTTGTGGCATAACAGATTTTGGCAAAAGTAACTGTGGGATGGACCTGTACATCATAAAAGCCCACACCATAAAACTGTGTCATCTCCTTCAGTCCAATCTGCTTCCAGGAAGGAGGCAACAGTATAGCCTGACCTATCCGATTTATTTAGAAGTGGGCCTAGTTTAGTTCAGCCCACATGGTAAAAATACTCTGATGTCATGCTTCTTATATAAAGGGGAGGCATAGGGAGCTCTGGACTGACACACACACTTGCTTCTGACTTTCCAGCTTCAGCACATCCAGAGATCCAGACATTCCATATTTACCCTGTAGAATTACAGATTCCAGAAGCAAGGCCAGAGTTAGCTGATTTATCCAGGCAGTGACATCATCCAGAATTAAACCCCACAAGCATCCTCATAATTCAGGGAGAAAGGGGAAAGGCCGTGGTTCCATTTTTGGGATCATCCTGAGAACAAACCTGCTTTGCCCATGTGATGTACCTCGCTATCTACTGAGACCAGACCACGATTGCCTCGCTGAGTCTCTAGAGGAGAGCCTAGCTGCTGCGCAGTGACCAGATTCCTGCCCCTGTCCAGAGACCCGGTTAGCTGTCCAAGCTACCCCACTCAAGTACTGGTTGTATGTCTTTCCCTTCCCCATAGACAAACGTAGCATATCCCATTTTGATACGTTGCCATTTGTTCCACCCTATAAGTAATCCTACAAATACCCTAGTAACTTGTTATATTTATCAGAATCCTCTGTGCATCCTGTTTTTGATCTCCATGTATTAATGCCATTCTTTCCTATCCGTTTAGTCCATTGCATAAGTCCTTATTCATATTTGAAATAAACTAATTAATTCCCACATTAAGAGACATGCAGCATGCGGGGGATTAAAACTGCAGCTTAACCCTTTTCACAGGCAGCATTTCTCTTCTTGATAATCTAGCCACAAAATTATGTTGTAGTAGCACTTGTCATGTATTCCTATGGGACAATTTCCATGAGGTGCAAAACAAAATCTAACCACCCAAATGCTCTGAAAAAGGTGATACCGTTCTCAGGTAAGAGTAGGTTGACATCTTCCACATCAGTGAATAAAGGATAGTACAGTGTCAATGTGCTGGTCTTGGAAAAAAGACCACGCAGAGCAACAGAGGTTTAAATTCCGGATCGGCAATTAGAAACCAAACTCAGGTAGAATATTATGTGGGCTATAAAAAACAATCAAATAAATAAATAAATCATCTTCCACTGCTCCTGTTACCAGAAAGGATACTCCTTTAGGGCAGAGGATCCCAGCGGAGGCTTCACAGGCCATGCTAAATTTGTTGACCCTTACCTTTTGAGGGTCACAATGCTATGTTTGTACTGAGGAGCACCGATCTGTAGGGGGGAGCAGTTTCGGGGTGCTTTCGAGGCTGTAGTTGGAACATGAGAAACACTGCCCCCACTTTAAATTTAAGGCCAACTCAGCAGCTTTCTCTGTCCACCTGCTCCTTTGCCACTTGGCTGGTACCCCTACCCTCCCATCGCTCCCCTACCATGACTATCCTGCTCAAAAAGTCAGAAAAATTTCAAAATCAAAAATACACAAAAAGGTTTGTTTAGGAGCCGCCCTTCATAGTAAAAAAAAATAGAAGTGAGAAAAAAAGTGATAGGCCCCTTTGCATTGAAATCAGTTTGATTGTTTTACGTTCACAAATGGTGTCTCTTAAAAGAACCATTTTTATTGTGCTTTTTTCTTTTATTTATTTTTCTGATTTTTGGTTTTATAAACTGAACTTAACATTTCACTGAATTTAATTATTTCTTATCAGTTTCACAAAAACTGCTTCAAAGCATTTTGAATGTTTTCGAAAAAAATCTGATTACCCTCATCAGTTGCATGGACTCCATCTCGTGAAAATGTTTGGCAATATCAAATGTAATATTCTCCTTATTAAAAGATGTCATGCAAACAGAAAAGCACACATAGCTTTATTTATGTTGCACCCCACTTTTTCCATTTACAAATGAAATAAACACGAATGCATCCATATCTGTCTCTGAGCAATGCGAAAACATTATTTTTTGAATTTGGGCCCATTTCATTCAACTTTCCCAATGTCTCCTTCATTGCAAACTGCAATGAAATTCCGGTCACATAACCCAAACTGTTTCCTCTACAATGAAGAATAATGTCTGGATGTTTCAACTGAACCATAATTGCACAAAATGGGAGCAAGTTCACCCACTTCATTACTTGCACTCCATACCATGACTTTTCAAATTCATGGATTCCAAGATTTTCCACCAATCCACACTGCTTTGCATAGACCTTTAAACAATGGGCCCAAGAGTCCCCCAAAATCCACACATTCTGCCTTCTCAAACACATAGGGCCTCATTACACGGAAGGCGGTAAGGGTTAACGGTCACCGGTAAGGGTACTGGGGACCGTTAACCCTTACCACCTTACTACGAGGTCCATTTGCGGGACCCGACCTTAACGGCTGGTGTAGACCAGCCTTTAAAGTTAGGACCCGCAAAGGACGTTGGTGCTAATTACGGTACCGCAATTTGCGGTACCGTAATTAGCTCCTTCCCCATTCCCATTATGCCCTATGGGGCAAAAATGGGAATGGGGAAGGGCCATGGAGAAAGGGGGAATTACCGCCCGCCAACCTTGGAATGGGGTGGTAATTCCCCTTTCCTCCATGGTGGTACCGGTATGGTACCGGCAGCACCCATGGTGCTAATAGCACCATGGTTTACCACCTACCGTGTAATGAGGCCCATAGACATAGCCATTGTCAGTGCTCTTACAACTCCTACTAACAACATTCCTGCTACCCTCTCTTCCAGTACATCACACCCAGAAATCCTGATCGCCACATGTTCGTACGCAGAGAACAATTTTCTCTATCTCTTGCATATGCTGTCACTATTCACAAACAAGGACTAACCCTACATCAAGCATTTATTGGCATTGGCAGCACAGTCTTTAAAGAAGGTATGAGTTACATAGCACTTTCATGTCTGCTTACACTCCATGGTCTATTCCTAGTTAATGTTGATGCAAACAAAGTCAACGCTGACATTCCTTGCATCCTGGAATACAAAATGCTACATGCACTATACACCCCTTTCTAGATATGAACCCTGTCCCTCAAAAAAGTAAACCTTTAAAAAGAGAACAAATGGACACAGAATTCATAATAGATCTCCCAACAATACTGCTAAAGAAACAACAACCAACTCATTCTGCATCAAAGAATACAACCACAAAACTGTCTAGTACAAAGTCAACTGTACGTCCATCAGAAAACAAAGACACAGATGTCTATGCTCCAGCAATAACCTGCAGGCCCGTCGAACAATCCACAAACAGAACTCACTTGTCGATTTAAATTCACCAACACAACTGAGAGTAAATTGTTATACTAATGTAACAATCAATCTTCTTTTTCAATTGTCACCAATTGTTCACAACATTTACTCAAATAGCTCGGACCAGTTTTGTTTGCAAATGCTCGTCCTTCATAGAAATGCCATGAATAATCCTGACAACACTTACAGTGTCTCAGGTATGAGGCAAGAAATGGACTACTGTGCAGGAATGGTAACATGTACTAGAAACACACAGGAAGATGCACAAGAATTCCTAATGTACTTACTACAGTGGAAACCAAAAACATGCCTATATATTAAATCTTCCAGATTTCATACATGTGGAAACATACATTCACACTATGCACCCATGTTTCACAAGAGCACATTCCTAATGAACGATTTGTATATGTAGCCATACCAAATTCTGAATCCATTGCATTTCACCAACTTCTGCAGAATGCAAATCATGGGATAGTATGCAATTCAGACAATCATTCCACCATAAAAATGAATTCACATAGCCAATATGTCATACTAATGCTTCTAAGGTACAATGCAGATGGCACCAAAAATAACTGTAAACTTACAGGCTTCTCACACGGCCACTTATCTCTTGGAAAGAAAACCTTCACAACAGTAGGTATAATATACCACACTGGTGCCACTACCACTTCAGGACACAGCACCTCTGTTACTCCTAAAGATAGGTTACCAGCAAATCTAACAAGTGCCTACTTAGTGTTCCTTCAACCCAAATCTAGTCACTAACTGTACCACAATTAACAGTTAGAATATGCCAACAGGTATCTAACTACATCCATAATACAATACTACTTTTAAAAGTCAATGGGCCTCATTCCGAGTATGGAGGTAGTCATGGCGCTATTTGTGCCATGACTACCTCCCATACCGGTACCGTGTCCGGTTTGGTGAGATGGGGACTTACCGGTCCAGTCCGACCTTGGCGGGACCGGTAAGTCCCCATTCACGAAACCATTCCCCATTCCCATTTCAGCCCCCATAGGGCTCAATGGGAAGGGGTAAGTAACTAATAACGGTACCGCAGTTTGCGGTACCGTTATTGGCTCTGATTTCCCTTAGCGGTCCCTTCCTTAACGCCTGGTAAAACCAGGCATTAAGGAAGGGACCCGCTAAGGGAACTCGTAGTAGGGCGCAAAGGGATTACCGGCACCAATGTCTTTAACAGTGCCCAAATCCCTTTGCGCCCTAATCGGAATGAGGCCCAATATAGTTAGAATACACCAACAGGTATCTAACTACTTAAAAAATACCCTCCATTGCAAAACACTTCGAATACACCTCCACAATTCTTATATGACAAAACATCTTCTAAACTCTACCACCAACATGTATCTAACTATTCAAAGCATTTCCTTAATCACAACATACTTCAAACAAACATACTATCACACTTACACTCACATAATTGCAGTCAGGATTTTTAAATCCAGTATGGATATTTTTTCCGAATTATTATTTCTTGTCAATACAACAGCATTGTTTCATACACTAATGTTGTATTAAACATAGTACTTAGAATGTACTGTTAATGAGGGTCTAAAAAAGTAAATATATTTGTAAAATTGTATACAATTAAAGCTTTTAAACTATCCTGCTTAACAAATGATACAGTTTTTTGCCACAGTAAATGAACCAGAGATTACAGCTTCATAATGCTATGGAACTAAGTAACCATACCAAGTATAATCAAATATATATTCTATAAGAACTATCCTCAATTGTACTTCAATCATAAGTACCATATACTGTTCAATTATAATATTTCACTTTATTACAAATATTTTATACTCCCACTACATTACCTATAATTACTATACACATATTACTACTGTGTTATGGCTTGCCCCCAGAGTCTGGCCACAACTACCACAATACAATTAACTATATAACAAGTACGTACCATACACAGTCAATTAATAAAGCTCACCCTGAATCCTCCTGCAATCGAAGTGATGTCCGCGGATGCCGAAAGATTTATCGCTGACTCGGCAGCATCTGCAAACTATTTTTTCCATCTACAGAAACAGCTATATAGCATCTTTGTTCCACTCCCCTACCATTTCCAAACCATCTTTCACCCATTAAATAACTCTAAATGCATTTCCCAAGCCGTCCGTTCACAGTGCTTTACGCTAACTACCGCTACAACCCCTGCCCAACCTTTCTACATCAACAAAAATAGCCCCATATCATCTTTTTTCCACTTCCCCACGCTTCTCAGCCCCTCTTTCCAGCACCAAATAACCCAAAATGTGTTTTCAAGACTTTTTCCACACTGCGATCAGCCACAACTGTCCACAGATATAACATGGCAGGCACTTCAGAAAATGTGACGCATCTCACGCTTTTCACCATCGAAACAATGGGCGCGTCCATGTCCACTCGGAGGTCATCTCCGGACCGAACAGGGAAGTAAGCCTGCGTACCAAACCCAGATATCCCAAATTTCTTATCAAATACGGGATGGATTTATACCACACTTTTAGGACCTAGCCGTGGCTCCTGCCGAATATTTTGTGAAAATCTGTCCAGTGGATTGGGCTGTAGGTTTGAGCAGATGTATTTTTCCATTGTGGTCATGGAAAAAAAACACACATTTTGGGACCCCCCCCCATGCATGATAAACATTTTTTTTGTGCAAAGTTTTGCACGGATTCATCTGGGGGCGAAGTTATAAGCTGTCCAAAAAGTGTTCTTCCTATGGGTTAAGTAACATAACCATATCTATAGTGCCGCTACCACAGGCTGTGTTGAACCCGGGTAAAGGGGCTCTTTAAGATGAGGTGGTGCTCTTATGGGAAGGATGGGGATGCAGAAATTATTCAAACACCAATAATAAGGTTGACTCAAGAAGTTGGCAAGGTGTAGGCTGTTTTAATAACAATTATCTAAAACAGGGAATATAACGACCATCAGCAGATGTCACACCGCATAATCTCAACGAATTTCATAAACAACATACTTATATACTAAATATTCGTCATCATTGACATCATACTACGTGGCAATTTGGAAAACATATGTGGGGCTTTGATAGGGTAACAATGAACATCTACATATACTTTCTATGGGGGTTGAAGCTGTGATTGGGTCTCTACTGTCAGGTGGACACCTAAGCTCTCCTCGAGTGCAAGTCATCTACATCGTCACAAAATGTGCTATGATTAATTGGTTCTCAAACTATAGGGCTCTTCGCTATGTGGCCCTACATAATTGGTTGGCATTCTTGCAACTTTCCAGAATATTTCACTCGCTAGCAGAACACACACTGGCAACCCAGGTGCTGGTGGGCTTGTCTTGACCATAGCTTCCCACCCAAATAGCCTGACATCCATCATCACTCTTACTCTGTGTCAGACAATTCGCCTTTGAACATGGCCTTCTAGGCTTCACAACTCTTGAGAATATTAGGGAGTATGGGTATACTTGCATCTGCTTGCCTCAATGGCATCTACTAGAGTCTATTTCCATCTTGGTGACATGTCTGAAGACGACACTTCAAGCTTCAATTCTGTATTTGATGGTATTAAACAAATAAAACTTGGCACTCATTGTCTTTCACTTTCACCTTGGCAGGAGTTGGGCTCATTCTTCGTATTAATTATATCCGTTGAATAGACAACCAGTTCTTGGCTGGTCTGGCCTTCTTGACACTGTGGCAGACAAGCCTCCTTGATTCTCTTTTGCTCATTAGCCACTGTTTATCAACCTTGACACACTTTCAGATTTTTTTCTTCACGGGATCCCAGTTTTCTCAAAACACGATGTGGAACAACCAGATTTCTTATTACACGCCACGTAGTGGCCGTGTAGTTATGGTTAAATTGCTGTTTCCATAGGAAGAGCACTTTTTGGGTGGCTTATAACTTCGCTCCCCCTGGACGAATCCATACCAAACTTTGCAAAAAAAGTATATGGCCCACTTTGAATTTTTTTTTGCAAAGTTTGGTGAGGATTCATCCGGGGGGGCAAAGTTATAGGGGGGGTCCCAAAACTTTTTTTTTTCCCATAGACTGACTGGGGAAAAAACTTTGCTGGCGCCTACAGTCCAAACCGCTGGATGGATTTTCACCAAATTTGGACCAGGAGTAGCGGCTTGGTCCCAAAAGCGTGCTTTTGCAGATTTGGTGAAAATCCATCCAGTAACTTTTTTTAAAAATGAACAAAAAGTAGGTCATACAAAATTAGTGATATCTGTGTTTGGTCCGCGGACACACTTCCCTGTTTGCTCCGCAGACAGTGTCCTGATTGGCCAATCGGCTTGTGTGATGTCCGCGGACATGCAACGTGTTTGCTGATTGGACGCCGTGGAGCATGAAGCGCGTCAGATTTTTGGTAGTGCCCGCCATCTTGGATTCGCGGACGTCCGCGGACAGTGCGGTGAAACTTAGTTTAAAATTTGTATTTAGTAGAGTGTGTTGGTGTGTAAGAGTGTTTGGGGAGGGTGGGAGAGTATGAGATAGGTTAAATGTTGTGTTTTTTTATGTGGTAGACGCTCTTGTTGTGTCAATTTGTCTTCGGAGAACAGGGCTGTTCTGAAATGTTCTAAATAAACTAAATGGGGGGGTGTTCTGAGGACGCAATATGTGTCTGTTTTGTTCGCAAGCAAGCTGAAACTGTTCTAAGAACACTCGCGGTGTCCTGAAATGTTCGTAAATAAACAAAATGGGGGTGTCCTGAGGACGCTGTCCGTATTGTTCTCTGGTAAGTTGAATGTGTTCTAAGAACACTTGTGGTGTCCTGAAATGTTCGTAAATAAACAAAATGGGGGTGTCCTGAGGACGCTGTCCGTATTGTTCGTTGTCAAGTTGAAAGTGTTCTAAGAACACTCGTGGTGTCCTGAAATGTTCGTAGGGGGTGTCCTGAAGACGCTGTCCGTATTGCTCGCTGGCAAGTTGAATATGTTCTAAGAACACTCGCGGTGTCCTGAAATGTTCGCAAATAAAAAAATGGGGGTGTTCTAAGGAAGCTGTCTGTATTGTTCTCTTGCAAGTTCAATGTGTTCTAAGAACACTTGTGGTGTCCTGAAATGTTCATAAATCAACAAAATGGGGGTGTCCTGAGGACGCTGTCCGTATTGTTCGATGGCAAGTTGAATGTGTTCTAAGAACACTCGCGGTGTCCTGAAATGTTCGCAAATAAACTAAATGGGTGTGTCCTGAGGACGCTGTCCGTATTGTTCGTTGTCAAGTTTAAAGTGTTCTAAGAACACTTGCGGTGTCCTGAAATGTTCGTAGGGGGTGTCCTGAAGACGCTGTCCGTATTGTTCGCTGGCAAGTTGAATGGGCCTCATTCCGAGTCCGGCGCTAATGAAAAACGATGGCGGTAAAGTAATACCGCCATCCTTTTCCGCCGTGGACTATTCCGACCCATCACACCGTAATTACCGCCGCCGTAAAGTACGACGGCGTAAATAGCGGACCAGTGTCGCGCGCCCGAGACACCACGTCGGAAATAACGCTAAGGCGTTAACCAGTGCTGATCCCAAGTAAAGCGGACACGGTAAAAACGGGCTCCACAAGGGCGCAAAGTACCTTAACGCCATGGCGTAATTACCGGCATCGCAGAGAAGGTGTTAACAACCCTGAACAGTGCCAGAAAGAGGAACAGGTGCACCCAATCAGCACAGGTGGAGTCCATAGAGTCAGGCACAGCACAAAAGGAGCACACCCACACACCACACCCCCTCCCACACCAAGATGATGCCAATTCTCGCAGCATTCATGGAGCTGGAGGCCCTGCTTGCAAGGCAGCAACTACGACAACATCAACAACAGCAACCACAGCAACCACAGCCCCCACCACAGAGGATACACAGGAGGAGAAGGAGGCATAGACAGGCCCAGCATGCCCTACCGGTGCAGCAACCATTACCACGCCGTCAGCCCCCAATTCCACGCATCAGACCCACCCCCTTCAACCTCACACCAGAGCAGATACACACCCTGTACCGGCTTGACCGGGACACCATAACCACCATAGTGGCCCTGATACATAACGACATAGTGAGCCTAATAGAAATCAGCACTGCCATCCCCCCTCTACTAAAGGTAGTGTCTGTGCTCCACTTCCTTGCCACAGGGACCTACCATCATACAGTGGGGCACATGCATGGCATTTCACAGCCCATATTTTCCCGGATACTCAACCAAGTGCTCGATGCCCTCCTCAAGCACAGAAGGGACTACATATGCCTCCCCCGGACTCCCCAGGAGACATATGATACCAAAGCTGCCTTCCATGCACTTGCAGGCATGCCAAATTGCATAGGTGCCATCGACTACACCCGCGTAGAATTGGTGGTTCCCCATGCCATGGAGGTGCCGTATCGCAACCGCAAGCAATATCACTCCATCAACGTCCAGATGGTGTGTAATGCCAGTAAAGCCATCACACAATGCAATGCCCGATACCCCGGATCAACTCATGACTCCTTGGTCCTGCGCAACTCTACACTACCACGCTACATGGAGCGACATGCTGAACCACGTACCTGGCTGCTTGGTGAGTAACCGGAATGGGCCATGGCAGTCCATTGGGGCTGTGAGTAGGCTGTCAGCATACTCCACCCGGGTGGTAAAGGGTGGGGTAGAGAGATGCATAAGGGTGGGACAGTCAACGCCATTGTACGATGTAATGGGGTGACTGTTTCCTGGGACATGTGTGCATGGCCAGTGAACACCTGCTGCAATGTCAGATTAGCACAGTTCTCCACCATGATTGCACAAACACTTACCTTCATTCCACTCTCATGCAGGTGATGCTGGCTACCCATTGAAGCCGTGGCTCATGACCCCGGTCCGCAACCCACAAAACAGGCACCAGGAGGACCACAACAGATCTCATACCCGTACACGGGTGGTGATAGAGCAGACCTTCGGCCTTTTGAAGACACGATTTCGTTGCCTCAGCCGGTCAGGTGGGGCCCTCATCTACAGCCACGAGAAGGTGGCCAAGATCACCATGGCATGTGCAATGCTGCACAACATGTGCATCCATTGGAACGTGCCACTGCCCCCTGACGTGGGTCTGCTACCACCAGATGAGGAGGAGGAGGAGGAGGAGGAGGAGGAGGAGGAGGAGGAGGAAGGAATGGCAGGGCAGCATCACGGGGCCGATGCACAGGAGGGACGTCACGTGCGACAAGCATTGATTGACCAATATTTCTGAGTCACAAGTCAGCTGAGGGGGTGAGGATGACAGGAAATTGGGCACTGGGTGTGGGGATACATGTACTACATGCACTGTGAGACATTAAAAGACACATGCACAATGATCAATGTCCACTCTGTTTTCCAGGATACACCAAACTGTGTATTGTCTAATCATGTGAAAACGTGTACAAATAATCCTCCACCCTCACCCCCCTCACCCCCAACCCCCACGCACACCCTCACCCCCATCCCCCCCAACTCCCACGCACACCCTCACCCCCCTCCCCCCAAACTCCCACGCACACCCTCACCCCCCTCCCCCCCAACTCCCACGCACACCCTCACCCCCCTACCCCCCAACTCCCACGCACACCCTCACCCCCCTCACCCTCCCCCCACAACAGCCCCACAATGGTCCCATCAATACTACATAGGCCACATGTGTGTGGCTTCATAGTCAATGGGCACTCCCCGAGCCTGGGGTATCATTTTCGCATTGTGCGTTGTGACCTGCGGACCGGGCTGGTCTGCGTGGAGGAGCACTGGGAGGGTGGTTCCTCCTGCTGGGGCTGAGGTCTGGGGGTTGCTGCCTCCAGGGCATCAGCAATCCTGCCGAGCACCTCACAGAGCCGGTTTGTGGATGTAGTGATGACCTCGCCCAGAGCCTGCAGGTCATTGTGATGCACCAACCCTGATTCCCGGTTGTCCCGGAGGAACTCCTCAATCATGGCCGTGAGGTTCTGGGAGTGCACAGCTTCTGCGGCCGATGTGGGGGATGTGGTTGGCAGGCTTGGTATTGGGCCTGCAGGCCTCTCAGGTGTTTCGGCAGGGGAAGTGGGCTGATGTGAGACAGGTGTTACCCCTTCGCCTGTGAGACCTGGGCCATCACTCGACCCGGAGTCGCTGTGTGCAACCTGGCTGTACGATGGTGACTCAGGGCTGTAGACATCGGTCTCCTCCACGTTGACCACGGAATAGGATGTGGGGCTGTCTGGCACACTAAGGAGGCACATGGCAGCATTCTCCCCTGACATGCTGGATTCCTCAGGGTGCAGCGTGGGGCATGTTTCCGGTGGAACTGCAGCCATGTCCAGGTGCGCGGGTGGGGGTTGTGTACCCTCCATGGGGGTTGCTGGAGCAGGTGGTGTAGTATGGGCCTTATGTCTGCCAGCAGGTATGCGCTGTACCCTGCCCCTGTCCCGGGAGGTACTTGGCCGGGAGCCTTCCTGCTCCTCACTTTCATGACCGCTACCTGTGGGGGGCAAGAGAGAGACAGCATGATCAATGAACTGGGGGTCATCATGACTTCAAGCCTATGGTAACACATTGGGAGAGCAGCGTCTTGGTGATATTTTGGTCGGTGAGTGAACTTGGCTTGGATGGTAAAAGCATACTGTTGGCGGGGTCAATCATGTTGGCGGAGTACTGTGGTGAGTGACATTGACCAGCTTTCTGTGTGGCATGGCCAATATGGGTGTCAGCCTTGCACCTGACATCATCCTGGGTCCCACTTGTTACGACATGGTTGCAGGGGTGGGAGGGGGGGGGCTACGAAGCAAACATGATGTGACTCTTTGGCCGGCCCTTTGCGGTGAATTACATTAGGGATGCATGTACTGTTTGGACTCATGACACTCACCTGCATCAGCGGATGAGGGATCACCGCAATCCATTTCGCCAACACCTTCGATGGCTTCTGTGCCCATCTTCTCCGCACATGTTTCCTCCCAGGGCATCATTTTGATGGGTGAGCCTGGGCCTCCTCCTGTCTCCAGGGCCTGCTGATGGTTTGCTGACATGATGGCCCGCACCCTGAGACGGAGGTCATCCCAGCGTTTGCGGCAATGCATTGTGCTGCGGGGGGTGTTCCCAACGGCGCTCACCCTCTGTGCGACCAACTCCCATATCTCCTTCTTTCTGAGGATGGTGGGCCTACGCATGTCGCTGCAGAATACGATATCTGCATGTTCATGCAGAGTGTCGACCAGGACCTGTAACTCATCCTGGGTGAATTTTTCTTTTCGGATGCGCGCAGCGCCCTTTTTCAGAACTTTAGGCATGATGATGTTCTCTGTAGTTAATTTGGTCGATCTGAGTCCTGTATGGAGTCCTGCATGTCCTGTATGGAGAGGATTGCAATGGATTGTGATTTTAAATATGGCCGCCGTGATGCTTCCCGTTCCTGTGCGATGACGTTATTTCCGTTTCCGGTATTTAACGGTGGCCGTAATTTACGGTTAGCGTAAATTACGGTCTCCGCTAATTACGGATTCCATCGAAGGCGATGGTGTTAAATACGTCTAGGTTTATGGCGCTAAGGGGTTTGACGGGACCTTTTGCGCTATGCCGCAAGCGAGTTTACCGCCATGGCGGAATACTCGTGCACGCGAAGTCGGAATATGGTGCAAATAGCGCCTTCCAACCACATTGTACATGGTATTTACGCCATGGCGGTAATTACTGTTACTTACCGCCGGACTCGGAATAAGAACACTCGTGGTGTCCTGAAATGTTTGTAAATAAACAAAATGGGGGTGTCCTGAGGACGCTGTCCGTATTGTTCGATGGCAAGTTGAATGTGTTCTAAGAACACTCGTGGTGTCCTGAAATGTTTGCAAATAAACAAAATGGGGGTGTCCTGAGGACGCTGTCCGTATTGTTCGTTGTCAAGTTGAAAGTGTTAGTGAACACTCGCTGTGTCCTGAAATGTTCGTAGGGGGTGTCCTGAAGACACTGTCCTTATTGTTCGCTGGCAAGTTGAATGTGTTCTAAGATCACTCGCGGTGTCCTGAAATGTTCGCAAATAAAAAAATGGGGGTGTTCTGAGGACGTTGTCCGTATTGTTATCTTGCAAGTTGAAAGTTTTCTAAGAACTGTCGCGGTGTCCTGAAATGTTCGTTGGGGGTGTCCTGAAGACGCTGTCCATATTGTTCGCTGGCAAGTTGAATGTGTTCTAAGAACACTTGCGGTGTCCCGAAATGTTCGCAATTGAAAAAATGGGGGTGTTCTGAGGACGCTGTCCGTATTGTTCGCTGTCCAGTTTAAAGTGTTCTAATAGCACTCATAATGTCCGCGGACATTAAAAGTTTCCATAGGCCATAGTTGAAATGTTTGACTCTATGGGTGTGATATCCCGCGGTGGTTGTGGCCAGGGCATAGAGTGTTGGGTGCATGGCCATTTGGCCATGCACCCAACACTCTATGCCCTGGCCACAACCACCGCAGCGTATCATACTCATAGTTGCTTATAACTTTGAGTCAAAAACAAATTTATAAGGAACAAAGTTATAAGCCACTATGGGTGTGATATGCTGCGATGGCTGTACTTATTATAATATACTTAATGTTTGGTTTAGTAACTGGAGTACATGTATTTCTTGTTCATTTCTGTGATAAAAGAAAATAGCATGTTAGTAGTAGTATTTTGTAATGACTTATTATATTGTATAATCAACATTTTTTTTTTTTGGACCCTCATATTTAATAGATTACAAACCAGAGTACTGTGCAATTTGCTCAGTTTCTGTGTTTGTTGCTAAAATCATTGGGTCTGTGGGAGAAAAAAAAATCCATGTTGGATTAAAAAAAAAACTTTTTCTGTTATGCTACAGTTTATTTGTTTGTTTGTTTTCAGTGTTCACTTGTTGTTTCTGGCTAATGCTTTATGGAGCAGTAACATTTTATTTATTTGTTTGGATATTGTAAGATTTTGGAGCAGTTAGATACCAGTAGGCGTATTCTAACTGTCTATTTTTTGCTCTAATTTAGTGGTATTCATTTATCTGATTAGTTGTTGTAGAATCTTTGGGCAGTTAATAGCTTTTGGAATATTCTAACAGTTAATATTTTTTTACTATAAGTTTACTTAAGGTTTAAGTACAGTTTAGTTATCAAATTTTGATTTTAAGAACATTAAATAAGCTTTTGTAAGATTTGCTGGTAATATCTGCTTTAGAGGTATGGTACTATCATTACATTCAAACCATCCACATTTCTTTTTTATATATGCAGTGTAGTGCCCTGAATTGGTTGTTGTTCCTGCGTGGTAGATTATACCTATTGTTGTGAAGGTTTTCTTACCAAGTAATATTTGACCATGCGTGAATCCAGTCAGCTTGCAGTTGTTTTTGGTACCATCTGCATTGTAACGTAGAAACATTAGTATTACGTATTTACTAACGTGGAGCGATTATCCGATTTGCAGGTAATACATAATGTACCATGGTTTGCATTTTGTACAAGTTGCTGAAATGGAATGGATTCACAATTAGGTATTGATATATATATGAAGCGTTCATTGGGGATTTCTTCTTGTGTCACATTGTTGCAGAGAGTGCATGTATGTGTCCATATGTATGAAATCTGGAATATTTCATTCATAGGTATGTTTTTATTTTTATTATTATTATTTTATTATTTTATTAACTTTTTCATAACCTCGACCACTGCTATGTATGGCAATTGTATTTGTTTGCTTTTGTTTGTACGCTTCTTCATTAAAGTATGGTTCTGTTCTCGTAGTGTGACTCCATTCACCTCCGCAGATACTTAAGAAGTTCTTTCTGTTGACATTTCGTTTATTGAGAAGTCTTTTTGGTAATTTAGTTATTAGTTTTGTTAGTGGTTTCATTTTGTTTAACACTAAAATAAATAACTTTCTTTTGAGAAGAATTGCACTGTCTATCAACGCTTCTAAGATTAATTTCCTACGATTGGTTTTAAGCGTTGAACCTGGTTTCTCTCCTGTTTTTATAAGATTTTGAAGGACTTTGTGACGGAACGTTTTGGCTAAAATACTTTTCTTGGTATGCTTACTTTGAACTATATCAAGATTTAAAGAAGCAGTTTTATCTGTAGTGATAGCTGATTTTCTGCTAATTGTTTTTTGGTTTGGTTTAAATTTTGATAGAGGAGGCAAAGTTTTTGTACTTGAAACTTCTTTTGTTTCACTAAATGACTGTATTAGCTGTTTTGTTTCAACTTTTTTTTACAAATTGTGCTAGAGATGGATGCTTATGTTGGACACTTTTATTTTCATTTGCTTTACTTCTGCGTTGCTTTCTACGGACTTGATATTTGGTAGTCATTCTTTAGGGTCTGTTGAAAAAAATAAAGAAGGTGTGGGTTGGGGTGTTCTGCAATGTATGTGTGCTATGTGCATGAGTGTTTGAGTAAGATGATAAAGATGTATGTAATGGTGTGTGATTGTGCATTGGGAACTACAACTAGTAAGGATGGGTATTCTTGAATTAATGTGTTACTAAACTGGGGTTCAGATGACAGAAAAAAGTAAGCTAGTGGTGTGGAGAAGTATAAATAGTATATCTAATGCTATACAATTAAAAGAGTTGTTTGTTCTATAACATCTAAATTCTAGCGGTTGAGTTGGGTAATTTGTGTGTCGAAAAATAGGAATTTTTGTCCCATTCTGGACGTCAATCCCTGTTTAAGACATGCGAATTTTTGGACAGAATGGTGCAGAATCTCTATTTTTAGGCCCAGAAATAGCATGAATTAACCTTACAGTGTGTCTGAGTAATAATACAAATATTATGGTGATATTCTACTTCTTTTCAGGAGAATGGTCTTCACTGCAATTGTAAAAGAAGCAAATGAGTAATTTTGTTTGTATATAGCACTGTTTTTAATTTAGACATTGATTTTTTTAATTGAAATCCTCAGCGCCCTCCTCAAAACCATTAAAACTATCTTATTTACATAAGATACATCGCACCAGTTGAATACATATGATATGTTCTTAATGAACAATTTGTATTGCAAACAAAATATCTATGTCTTGTGAAATTCATAATGTACCACTGAATGCCAATATTCCTGTAACTAAGCTCTTCCAGGTAATAGTGCCTCAATGTCATGGGCTGCTTGTCATACATAAATGTAAGTAATTAAAGAAATAAAGAAATAAAAAGAAATTATGTAATTGTACAAGTATTATTGTTTGAGATTTGAACATAGAGTGTGCATGCAATTTTGTTTGACTATATGTAGTCTATATATTTCATTTAAAAAATGTTAGTTTAACATGATTTGAGTGTGTGTGTGTGTATAAAGAAATTAAATAGTATAAAGATTTGTAAGTGACAGCTGATTTTAGGAGATTGAAAAAAAAACAGTAAATTCATTTTACAGATTATACAAGCTTAAAGTCAGTTAGAAAATGTGTTCATGTACTATACAGAAAATATGCATACCTGTAGTTTGTGTTCATGCATATGGATATGCATGGAGCTGCAAGTAGAAATCTTGGAGACTTGTACAGTATTTTTTGTAGATGGTGCTTGCCAATGATATGACACTTGTACTCAGAGAGTTTCACAGTACATTTGCAGTGCTGATCTATGATGATGCAGTTAGAGGTAGAGGTCTTGAATGTGATTGGTGGATGGTCATGTGACTTCTTAGCTACATCCAATGAGGGAATGGCACAGAGAGTGAAGTGGGAATGGTAGAAGGGCTGTTCATGTTATGATATGTCCGCGGACATGGCGGTAGTTCGCGGACATCGGGTGCTACATCCGGGGATTTTTGGGTTCAGAAGTTGTGCAAATGAGAATGAGCACTGAAAGGGATTGGTCAGGAAAGTTTAGTGGGTGTGTTGTGCCAGGAGAGAGTTTCTCAGATACTCTCTTTGCTGAGAGAACAACAGATAGCTATGGCTGTGTGTTTCAGAAAACAGATTGTTTGGATTTTGGGAGACTCGTGGATACATTGGTTGAAGGTGCATGCAGAAACCTGTGGAGTAGCTGTAGATCTTGGATTCCCACATGTGGAAGTACACTGGCATGGAGCACGTGGAATGAAGTGGTTGGACTTGTTACCTCTCTGTGCTACTTTGGAGACAGAGCAACATCCAGATATAATTATAATTCATTGTGGAGGGAACAGTTTATTACATGTGTCTGGAATTTCTTTGCAATTTGCAATGAAAGAAGGATTTGGGAAGGTCATGGACATGTTTCCAAATTCTCAAGTAATTTTTTCACGGATTGTGCAGAGACAAATGTGGCTTTGTTCTTCTTCATTTGGTCCACAAATGGAGAAAGCAAGGCGCAATATCAATAAGGCTGTTTGTGCCTTTCTAAGAGATTTTGGCATGTCCTCTTTTCACAATGAAAATAGTATGTTTCATAGTACATACATTTTTCGCAGAGATGGAGTACATCTAACTTATGCTGGCAATCAGATTTTTCTAAGAAACATACAAAATGCATTTCGACCTTTTTTAGAATTACAGCATCCATTTTGAAGTATGTGTTGAGTATTTATAATTTTTGAAACACAAACACCTCCCAAAGGCTCTTTTCAGAGCCACCACTTCCTCCCAGAGAAAATTGCAATGGTTATGATAGGGTAGCACCCCAACATTTTAGATGTGCACGGACTGTCCACGGACTTCTAAAAAATACAAAGGGCCCTGCTTCATTTATTTTCACTTCTATTTTTTAACTGTGAAAGGCGGCTCTGAAAAGAGCCTTATTTTTTTTTGATTTTTGTTATTTTTTATTTATTTTGGTTTTTTATGCACGACACACTAGGAGAGGAGGGGAAAGGAGGGCAAAGGGGGGACACCAACCACAGGGATAAGAAAGGGCAAGCTGAGACAGGAAGATGTAGAGTGGGTTTTATTTGGGTAGTGAGCAGGTCTTCTCGTGCTTTGAGACGATAGTCTCAAAAGCACTAAGAAGTCGCTCCCCCCTGCAGAGTACTGTGTCGCAGTACATACACACAACTGTGATCCTCGAAAGGTAAGGGTCATCAGCATTATGTATGGCTTGTGAGGCAGCTTGAGGAAGAAGCTGTCCCAAAGAAGTGTTCCTTGTGGTGACAGATCAGAAATGGAGGATGAAGTAGAGGAAATCAACCTACTATCCTCCTCGCAAGGTACAACCTTGCGAATGGCCCCAGAGTGTAATGACCTTAGGTGTCGCTTCATGGTAGTGGTCCCAAAGCTGTACGAACCATGCCTCCCGCGACTGAGTACCATTTTGCACTCATTGCAGGTGACTCGGTTCGCACGAGCCTTAGGACCATTCCCATGAAAGGTGAATAACCGCCACACCCAAGACTCACGCCGAGTGTGGGTAGTAGGGATTTCCACTATCTCATTCTCGTCATCCTCTTCTTCCTCCTCTGCATCCTCACTCTTGTTCCCCTCTTCAGGCCTTGGGGAGGTGGTGGTGGTGGAGGGGGTGGGGGGTGGTGCTGAAGCAGGTGCAGCACCAGGTGGCAGTGGTGCAGCCATGGATGCCATCTCGATGATGGTGTAATCTGCAAGTTGCAGGAAAAATAGCTGTGCTCTGAAGAATAGCCAGAAACACAGTGAGAATGAGCTTTAGGGCATGGTCTTTTATAGGGGTGCTTGTACGCGGTTCGCGGACATGCGCGCTGTCTGTGGACAGATCGAACACAAAAAAAGATTCAAAAACTATCAAAAAGTATGTAGAAACTCAGGATTCTTATGTGGGACTTGTGCTATGGTGAGTTTTTATTGAGAAATATTGTGGATTTTACTTGAAAATGTACTTTTAAATTGTTCGGGGACACGAACAGTGTCCGCATTCAGAACACGCGATCAGCATGGGCGCGATCACATGATCGCTTCACGAACATGTTCGCGAAAGAAGCGGCTGTCCACAGGAAACCAAATGCACGGACATTGGTTTGCGCATGCGCGTTGATGTTCTACGGACACTGTTCGGGTCCTGAAGTAATTAAAAGTGCATCACATGTCAAACGAACAGTTACGGACAACCGTTTGTTCTTAGTACAGTTTAACTTCCTTGAAAACAATACGGACAGACATAGCGTCCTCAGGACACCTCCATTTCCGTTTATTTACGAACATTTCAGGACACCGCTTGTGTTCTTAGAACAGTTTCAACTTGGTAGCAAACAATACGGACAGGTATACCGTTCTTCAGGACACCTCCATTTTCGCTTATTTACGAACATTTCAGGACACCGTGTGTGCTCTAGAACAGTTTCAACTTGCTAGCGAATAGCACGGACAGGTATAGTGGTCTTCAGGAGACCTCCATTTTGTTTATTTATGAACATTTCAGGACACCGCGTGTGTTCTAGAACAGTTTCAACTTGCTAGCGAACAGTACGGACATGTATAGTGTTCTTCAGGACACCTCCATTTTCGTTTATTTACGAACATTTCAGGACACCACTTGTGTTCTTAGAACAGTTTCAACTTGCTAGCGAACACTACGGACAGATATAGTATTCCTCAGGACACCCCCATTTTGTTTATTTACGAACATTTCAGGACACCGCATGTGTTCTAGAACAGTTTCAACTTGCTAGCGAACAGTACGGACAGGTATAGTGTTCTTCAGGACACCTCCATTTTTGTTTATTTATGAACATTTCAGGACACCACTTGTGTTCTTAAAACAGTTTCAACTTGCTAGCGAACACTACGGACAGGTATAGTGTTCTTCAGGACACCTCCATTTTCATTCATTTACGAACATTTCAGAACAACCGCGCTGACTGCGGACACCTACATTTTTTTTTTTAAACTGAAACTAATTACAACACAATATAAAAATGTCACTTTATTTAACATATATTAACAATTTATGACAGAGAAGGTGAGGCAGAAACGGAAACAAAAACAGGAGAATTAGGGGTTTCAACATGATTGGTATCAGGTGAAGAAGGGATGGAAGTCTCATCAAAACGTTTTGGGTTATGGAGAGGGTTTGGGGATAATTGACTGGGATATGGTGAGGGGGGACAAGTACATGTGGGACAATGGTATGAGGTTTTTATTTTAAAATGATGCTCAACAAAAGTTTTCAAATTATTAAAAATGGTCAACAATAAATCCATTTTTTCTTTTATGCTGTCAAGAGTGTTATCCGTAACAGTTTCTTCAGAGGTATTTTCTATTTTGGTATGCTCTGCACAAAAAAAAATATATATGTTAAATGTATATAAAATAATAATTAAATGGTTTATATTGTAAAGTGTGTACCATTAGTTTCACTATCTTCTGACATTTCCTCATGTGGGAAATGCTCCTTTAGCCATTCCAGAGTACTAGAAATGTCTGTGAGAAAGAAAATCTAATACAGAAAGTTTATAAATATATGAGTAAAATGAAGTACACTTACTATTTCAGGTAATATATGTTCTGAGTACTCTGTAGGTCTGGTCTTGCTCTTAGTTGTGGAGTGTCTGTGAGGTAATTTTGTTGGAAGCCAATTTATCTTCTTTTGGTATATTCCATTTTAGAACATATTGTATTTAAATGAATGGTTAGTGTGTTACATATATGGTTACATTTCTTATGTATTACTACATATAATATGTATGTGTGCTGCTTTGTGAATTTTTCAAATGTTACTATGTTATGATATAACAATTAAACATACACCCCCAGAGTTTTTAGGTAGTGGTACTGTTGTCCGAACATGTCCTCGGACATCAAAAAAGTTCGCGGACATCAAATTCAGTAGAAGGGGTTCGGTATGTTCCATATTACATGTACATAAAGTCAAAGTTATTATTGTTATGTTGTGCTACTAAAAACCTATGAAATTCAGTGAAAAAACTTTGTTAAAGGGACGTTATGGTTAAGTTGCGCTACTAAAAACCTATGAAATTCAGTGAAAAACTTTGTTAAAGGGACGTTATTGTTCCAAGTAAAACCGAAAAACCCTTGAAATTCGCCAGTTATGGTAAGATAAGCAACCATAACTCATGCCACCACCGTGCACTGCTAAGACTAACACCCACGACATCAAAGATGACATCATAAATGTCATTGATGACATCTCTGATGACATCACATGTGTATGTACTTTTCATGAAATATGTGTACAAGGGATTCTTTTTATAATGTTGTGAAAAAAAGTGTCAAGGATCATTGCAATAAATATCATACCCTAATTAGTGCATTGAACCATGCATTGATATAAATAGCATTCTATTATGGGGTTCTATCTAGTATACTAAGCTACTCATGCAGAAACATAGCATTGTGTGCAGCGTACAAGATGAAGGTTTAATAATCGTAATGTTAATATGTTGAATAGTGAAATGATAATTGTTTTCTTAATAGATTTTTGTGTACTGTGAAATATGTAATAAGTAGCTAATAAAACCCATGTATTACATAATTGCATTACTATAGACAAAACACAAAGAGACAAGAACACATACCAATATGGGTATATACAGGGAAAGGGAAGTTAGCAAAAAAGCACAAGTAGTAGCAGAAACAATTCATAACCTAACTGATTATTTTCATGCAAATAAATGATTGCTCTGTTTCAAAGCTGCTATTTACCCTATGTATATGTATATGTATCACTTGATGTGATTCGACCCTAAGGAAAGTAGTGTGAGTACAATGCATACAAATATGACCATATACAGGGAAAGTACAGCCATAAAAAAACAACAGAACTATCAGAAAGTGCTGATATCTTTATTAAGGATTGCTGTCTTTCAAGCTTGTGTCTTCCCCTATGTATATGTTTCATATGATGTGACTAGACTCTAAGGGAATTACTGTAAGAACCTCCTTGAAGGATACGTCTACAAATAAAATACATTTTTTAGTTTCTGACTGTTACTGAAGAAAACCATGTGGCCTAGATATGACAGCAAAAGAAAAAAGAGTGAGCCAGACATGTGTTGTCATCAGTGATGTCATCAATGACATTTGTGATGTCATCTTTGATGTTGTGGGTGTTAGTCTTAGCAGTGCACAGTGGTGGCGCGAGTTATGGTTGCTTAGCTTACCAATACTGGCGAATTTCAAGGGTTTTTCAGTTTTACTTGGAACCATAACGTCCCTTTAACAAATTTTTTTCACTGAATTTCATAGGTTTTTAGTAGCGCAACTTAACCATAACGTCCCTTTAACAAAGTTTTTTTCACTGAATACTTCATATATGTACCTTGACATTTCTTATGCTCTATATATACCTAGGTGGCACTGCCTGCAATCTGCAGAAAGCTAGCTGCTACATGGCTTGCATTTTTCCTCTGATGCTCTTCACACGTGAAATCTTAATTTTACACGTAACAGATTACTCGATTCTTTAATTCATCATTAGGTTCCATATGTTTTCTTTACACACTCTACTACCGTTTCTCAGTGTGTCATGTTACGGGTTGTGACATCACTAGGCTGCTCCTTCATTCATTTTCTCGTGTTCTTTGGGGATCTTCACTAGGAGACTATCAGTTCTCAGTAGATACATAAAGAATGGCTTCCTTAATGGGTATTCTGCTTCAAAGGCTGCTTGTGTTATTGCCATCATTACAGGTGTCAACCTTGTTGCTATCTCTGGCTCCCAACATATAGGCAGGTTAGGGGTGGGTCTGGTTTTTGGCTCCTCATATGCAGTGTGTTATATATATATATGTTATTAATCTGGACTCCAATTAACGTAGTTTAAGGGTCTGGATTGCTATGATGCTTATCTTCAAAATGTTTGGCAAGAGAATCATTTTCATCCTGATTTTTAATTGCATGGTAACGACTCCAACTTAAAATAACTAATAAAAAGGATGCCCTCTCTCCTACTGATCAACAAGCACCTTTAGTGGCTGACCCTAATACTATCCCCCCTTTTAGCTTCAAACATATCTCCATTATCGACACTGAAAAGGTTATCCTCTCACTGAAGCCTTCCAACTGTAAGGGTGACAGTTGCCCAGCTCAAATAATAAAGGACGCAGCTAGAGATATAGCCCCGTTTATCTCGAAGCTCATTAACTCCTCTTTGAAATCCAACACAGTGCCAGCCAACCTAAAAGAATCCTGGGTCCTCCCCCTTCTTAAAAAACAAACCCTTGATCCATCCATCCCAACTAATTATAGGCCTATCACTACCGTACCTTTCCTACTAAAAATCATCGATAGAGTAGCCTATCTCCAAATTCAAGATTACTTAGAAGCTAACCATTTACTAGGCTCGCGCCAATCGGGCTTCCGCCCTCTCCATGGCAGTGAAACAGCCTTGATTAAAACTAAAATTGAGGAATTCAAGGATAGTGGGAAAACAGCGCTGCTACCCCTACTGGACTTGTCAGCAGCTTTTGATTTGGTGGATCATGCAGTTTTATGCAACCACCTCAAGCTCGCTGCCAATTTCACAGGAGAAGCTATAGCATGGGTCCAATCCTTTCTAGCCAACCGGACCATGATAGTATTTTCCACCTCTACCTGTGCTGATCCCATCCAAATTACATCTGGAGTCCCACAGGGCTCCTGTGTCTCACCCACTATGTACAACATTTTCACCAAGCCATTGTTCGACAAGTTGGACAGACTCGGTGTCACCTACACAAATTATGCAGATGACACCCAGATCCTCATACCCCTTTCGGGCAACTATGAAGTGGACGTGGCCTTGGTGAATTAAATATACATCCTCATTCAGGCATGGATGGCCACCCATGGCCTCTGCCTGAACGACGATAAAACTGAAATCCTGCTCCTCGGATCAGACCATAACCTAACTAAACTCACCCCGGACTGTGCCTCATTTAACATTGCCAATAATACTATTAAGGTTATGCGAGAGGTTAAAACTCTAGGTTTTTACCTCGACTCAGCTCTCACCCTCAAAAATCAAGTGAACTCCCTTGTCTCTACAACCACTTACATGTGTAAACTCATCCGTGCTGCCAGACCATTCCTGTCCAGTGCCAGCTGCCTCACCTTGGCCAATGCCCTTAGCATGTCCAGACTGGACTATTGCAATGCCTTGTACTCAGGTGCAAATAAGTCGGTCATTGACAAACTCCAGAGATTACAAAATAATGCCCTAAGAGCAGCTTTGAATATCCCACGTAGAGAGCATATCTCCAAATACCGGACTGAGGCCCACTGGCTAAAGATAAAGGACAGAATCCTCCTTAAAACTATTTCTCTCACATCCAAATGCCTAAACAATCAAGTCCCCCCTACCTAGCTGAAAGAATCAACTGGAGACCCTCAAACTGACTGACGAGATCTGCCAACACCTTACTTGAAGTCCCGAGATTCAAACTTACCACGGCGGGTGGATATAGCTTCCCTGTTAGAGCTACACAATCATGGAACATACTCCCACCTGACCTCAGGCGCCCATTACCCTACACTAGATTTAGATGTAATGCTCTGAAATGGCTGCACAACAACGATATGTAACGATATTCACCCTTATCTAGCTGATCATGTCATACATATGTTAAGACTGTATTCTTCTAATGCTTACCCATTATGATCCTATATGTACTGTATCATTTGTATCATTTGTTGTAAGTTACCTCTGTTTTTAATAGCCTGTGTCAGGCACTGTAACTAAGTTTCGAGTCTACTTGTATCGTTGCGCCCAGCTGCCCAAGGGCTTGGAGCGCATTATCAAATAAAATAAACAAACAAACAAACAATGTTGAAAAATCCAAAGTTTTAAACTACAAATTGTAGAGTCTATATAGACAATGATTCATAGATATAATATCATGTATACTACATATTTAGTCAAACTATTGATGTCATGTTTTATATCCCAGTTGATGTCATTCAAATATGTAAAATGTGAGGTACAAATAGCGGAATTACAAAGTGTACATTTCCCACAATGATAAAAACCATTAGTTCTCTTGATTGATGAAAAACAATCATTAGTTTTAGAGAGAGAATCTACTTCACCCATCCTACTCATCTCCACCCTATCACCACCCACTCATTCTACATACAAACCTTCTTCCGCCATCCACTTGCCTTACATTCACTCTCCGTACCTGCACTCTCTTTATCCCCACCTATTTTACTTCCATTCCCTGTACCTCCATGCACTCACCCCACCTCCACCATCTGTACTCCCACCCACCTTAGTTCCACCAAATTAACTCTGATTTACCCCATATTCACCTTTTCCATCCTTTTTCTCTATATTTCCACCCACTATACCTTCATCATCTCTGCCTCCATCCACATGTCCACCCTATCTCAATCCTCTGTTCCTCTATATGCCCTTGCTATCTCTATGTTCTCTTCTCGTACCCAGTTACCATACCTGCAACCTATACACCCCTGTCTACCCACCCTACCGCCACACTCTGTAGCTCCATCCATTCACCCTATTCCAATTTTCTAAATACCCACCTACCTACCCTCTCTCCTCTGTTTTTTTCCTCAGCCAGTCATCCTATCGGCATCTGCCCTACTTCCACCATCCTACTCTCGCAATCTCTTTTCCCACCCAGCCCCACGCCCACCTTTTCTACTGATAAACATACATCCTGTCAACACCATCTCTAGCACCCACTTTATCCTCACACATCCAAAAATCCTTTCTCTGTTTATTTTTACCTATTCATTTTGAGTGTATCTTCGTTTTATGTCATTTTTCTATGCTAGAGGACTAGAGATGGCATGTATGTACTAATAATATTTTTTTCTTTACAACATCACTCATAGATTCTCATTGATGCCATCAAAGAAATGTCTAGAACATGCCAGGACGAAGGATAATTTGCAGGGAAATAACGTATTTAAACTTCTTTTAATGGCACTATACCCATGCCTGTTAGTTGTAATGTTTTTGAAAATTTCCAAATTCAGCTAGGAGATATGTCAACTAATAAAATGAATGTAACCCAGCATATTTCAAGTCACAGTGATAAAATGAAAACTGTATCAATGCCGTTAGTGGTTAGTAAGAAACAAAAGGTTTTTAAGAGAAACAAAAAAAACGAATTTAGGTTCTAGACAGAGGAATAAAGATATATATATATAGAAAAATGTTCACTCTCGAGTCTCTACAATTCTCTGTAGAAGTGTGAAATCAAAGACTAGATATGTGGTCAAGTGTTTTCTTGAAAAGAAAAAAAGTAGAAGTAACATTCAGAATTTTTTTTTCATATGAAAAGATTATTGTTCATTTTTGTGTTGAACAAACCTAAGAGGTAAAGTAAGGTCACCATGCCATTGTACACACAGATACTTCCAGTTGATGTAATTACACATGACAACCTTGGTGAAGTGAAAAAGCACTTCTCACAAAGAAAGATTTTTTAATGAAGAGATTTTCATTCAACAATGGAATGTTACCCTTGCTATTGATGAGAGTAGACGTAGCTATGAAGTAGAAATTGGTGTGATTTCTGAAAAAGAAGACATCCAAAAGACATTCACTAGTGAAGAAAAAGTCTAGGACCATCTGCAATAACATTTTTATCACAGACGGTCCTTAACTTTTTCTTTAAGATAAGAAACTCTGCTATGGACGTGTTATTCATTATGCAATAATGACAAGTTTTCTTGTAAACTCTTATAGAGATGTTTGCAAGTGTTGCAAAAATAAAATGATAGTGTTCAAAGACAAATCAAGAAGTTGCAGAAAATAGATGACTGTGAAGTTCACGAGAAAACAGGACGTCTGGGTCTCTCCCTCTAGCTTGTCTCGATAAAAGCAGATGTAAGAGTCAGTTTCATCATATACGGATTATGCTTACACATCATTCTTGATGAATCAGTGCAAAACACCATGTATGTCCCTTGCACTTTTAAATAAAACACTAAGGAGTGGAACTGTCTGTCGAAAGTGTACTTTCTACACTTCAAATAATTAACATGATTCATTTAAAAGATAAGGCATATGTGGATGGAACACTTACAGGAAGTGTGAATGATGATCCTATGCTTTCCAATGATATCATTTTTCAAAGGTTCAAAAGAGCATTGCTATGTTTGAGTTGTCTTCAAGAAAAAAGCTTGACACTGTTTGTGTGTCTTGTCAACACACTTTCTCTAAAGTACAAGTACAACTAATGTGCATTGAGTAGAATTTTACAGATCCTGTACAAGATGTTTGAAAAGACCTCTATCTGTATTTGTTTGTAGAACAGCGATTTGACACAAGTGAGGCACTATATGTTTGTAGGCACTGCATTCGGGTTTACAAAAGATGATTTATTCCTTCTAGAAGTGTCCTGAATGACATGGTAGTGCCTAATATTCCTGTTGTGCTTCCCAAATTGAACCTGTTTGAAGTTATTGCATTGCAAACTGTTCAACCTTTTAAAGTTGTTGTCAGGCTGCAAACAAAGGTGACAAAACTACCTAGGAAGTCGTTAGTACAAGGTGTGTATTTGCCTCTCAATATGCAAGAAAATGTCGACACTCTAGAAGTGAAACGTGACATTGCAGATTCTTTGTTTGTTTTAGTAAATGGTGTTGCCACAAAAGATAATCAAATTTGACAACAGCTTATAGACATCAGAAAGTTGAGAGAAGCTTTAAAGTTTCTACTGAAGCACAATGATTTGTAGAAAGGTCTTCTGACTGTACCAGATTTGTCTGTCTGATGTTGAATCCACAAGCAGGAGTAGTGAAGGTCAGTTCCAATGTCTATCTGTTGCAGAAGGGAACAGATTGTATGAAGGTTACACTATTCATCCTCTATATTCATGTGAAGTCGTGGGCGGCAGTTTAGAATTATACCAGTTGAAAGCAACAAAATGTGCACCAATCAGCATCTAGGAATAAAATGTAGAAGCTTGCTGTTTCCTAATGCTTTTTCCTACTTGTGAAAGGAGGCAGATTGGAAGAACGTAAGGTTCCAATTTCTTTTTCAGAATATCATTGTGCACGTATGTATTCTGAAGATTCCTGATTTGCAGCAGTATTGAATATATTTTTCACTAAGGGCTGTCTGGAGCCGGGGACCACACTATCTGCAACTCTATCTTACTAAATATTCCTCCTCTTGACCCCTGTGCTCCTCTGGCTCTTTGTGTGTAACACATTTTGCTAAACAGGGAGCAGGAGATCGATCACTTTCCACAGCTGGCTCCCTTCTTTGGAACAGCCTCCCCCTCCCTCTTCATCTTGAGCAGGACTTTCTCAAATTTCGGAAGCTCCTCAAGACTTTACTCTTTATCTCCTCCTTCCCTCCCTCTCTCCTGTGCTAATCTCACAGTTGCTTGTTTGGTGTTCAGGGCCCTTATGCATCATCAGGGCCCTGACCTCCCCCACCAAACTGCCCAAGCTTCTGTCTATTCTGAGCACTTGCCTTGGCTCACCTTCCATCCTTGGAGGTTTGCACTTATCTTACATTGCATTTCACCTGTTGCTCACCAATGAGCACCCCAGCACCTATCCCATTCCCCCTCCTTTCTGCACTTGCACGTTCTGAACACTCACAAGGCATGGTAGGTTTGTCTTTCCCCTTATTGTACTTAATATTTTGAATGTATTTTTATTGTTTCTAATCCCCTTTTCCCCTCCCTGTTGGCGCTTTGAAAACGCATTTACTTCCTATATAAGTGTGTAAAAAGTGACTACTAAATAAATAAATAAAGTTAATTTTTGACATTACTTTATGCTGTTGCTCATACACTTCAGACAGAAACTAGATTTCAAAATGTTTCTGCATGTGAGATTCTGCAACAGGTAAAAGAAAAAAACTCCATTTTAGAAGGAACAATTATCAATATCCTTGCCAAAATTAGAGGAACTAACGAATATTGGTATAGAATGAAACTTAGAGGTTAGATGCATGATCAGAAATGTGGGCCCTCCAACTTGGTTTGTGACTTTTAGTTGCACTGAACATGGTTGGGATCATCTTGCAGAGTGGATTTGTGAAAGCAAGCCACAGAAAGAAGTCATAGAACACAAGACACCAGGAGAATTGTGTTCCATGTACACACTTACTCTACACACTGAATCTGTTGGTTGTCTCCATGACCATAAGTCTGGCTTCAGAGCAGCCGGAGGTACAGAAACTGCTCTCTTGAACACCTGTGAAGATCTGCTCACTAATCTCGACTCTAGCCTTCCTTCTGTCCTCATCCTCCTTGATCTTTCCTCTGATTTTGACACAGTCAACCATGTAATCCTGATCAATCGTCTCTGTGAGAACCTGAGCATCAGGGATCAAGCCCAAGGTTGACCTCCTTCCTCCTGGACTGTCCCTCTTATGTCCAAGTGGGGTTCTTTCTCTCCACTACCTCTATCTCCACATGTGGTGTTCCCCTGGGCTACAGCCTCTCACCCTGGCTTTTCAACTTCTATGTGGCCCCTCTGGCCCACCACATCTCTACATTCTCCTCTAACTTTCAGTGTTATGCAGATGACACTCAGCTCTGGTCCCCCAGGAATACATACCATTTAAAAAGACATAAGGAATGCCAAGTCATTAATGATTACAATCCTGTCACTGCTCAGCTTTGGAATGCAAATACTGATTTACTGTACATAGCAGATGATACAACTGCTTTTCCTGGTTATGTTACAGCATACATGACAAAAAGATGAAAATACCAATGCAGCTGAAGCATGGTCAGACTTATCAGTGGACAAACGTCTTTGAAACTTCTAAGCTTTATTTGTATTTGTATTTGTATTTGTTTATTTGTAAAGCGCAAAACCAAGCCCAAGGGCAACCGGGCATAATCTTACAGAGAATGATACAGTAAACAGTAAATGCACAGTAAAATTACAATACTACAGAGAATACAGATACAGTATATACACAGATTATATTACAGAAGGCAGGCAGATCTTAGCTAGGCGCCTCACTGAATGTGAGAGAATAGCCACATTTTGGTGTTGTTCTTGAAGGTTTGGAATGACGGTTCAGCTCTGATGAGGGTGGGTAGAGTGTTCCAAAGTTTGGAGGCTAAGACTGGAAAGCTCACGCCTCCCGCTTTTTGGAGTTTAAATCTGGGCAGGGCAAGGCTGTGAGTTTGTGCCGATCTTATGGGACGAGCGGAGGTGTGGGGTGTGAGGCGGGAGGAGAGGTAGGGTGGGGCATTATTGTTCAGGCATTTGTGGGTCAAGGCTAGTGTCTTCAGGGCAATTCTTTGTTTTATCGGGAGCAAGTGTAGGTTAGATCTGACGGAGGAGACGTGGTCATGTCTAGGGATGTTTAAGGCTGCCCTTATGGTATTATTTTGAATGGTTTGCAATTTATTAAGGTTGGACTGACTAGTCCCGAGGTAGAGGGTGCTACAGTAGTCGATTTTAGCCATAATCAATGTTCTAGCGAGGGTGATGCAATTCATAGGGTTTAGGAAGGGTCTGCAGGCGGTGATAAGTTTGCAGGCATAGGCAGAAGCCGACCTTACTGCATTAGTTTGTCTGTTCAATAAGAGCGTGGAAACAAGGTAAACGCCTAAAGTTTTGGTATCTTTAGAGACCTTGATGTCGTTGCCGTCAATGATGAAAGACTTGTAGGTTTGATCCAATTTGTTGAGGCGATGGCTGGATCCAAGTAGTAAGAGCTCAGTCTTATCATCGTTAAGGCAGAGTTCATGCTGTGCCATCCAGGCCTGGATGACCAAATAGACATCATTCAGTGCTTTGGTGTCTATGGTGTGATCGCCCGTGATAGGAATGAGTATCTGGGTGTTGTCCGCGTAATTTGTGTAGGAGACACCCAGATAGTCGAGCACATCGAAAAGGGGCTTGGTGAATACGTTATACAACATAGGGGACGCACAAGAGCCTTGGGGAACGCCACAGTGGATGGGGGCGGGGTCCGCAGATGCTGTGGGTGAGAATACCCTCATGCATCTGTTGCTCAGGAAAGAATGGATCCAGGCATTGGCAGAATCGGAGAAGTGAGCCGCGGATTTAAGGTGTTGGCAGAGTATCTGGTGGTTGACCAAATCGAAGGCTGCCGAACAGTCAAGGAGAAGGAGTAGAGCTAACTTCCCGTTATCCTTTAGTGTCTCCAACTGAGTTTTCAGATCAATCAGGGCTAATTCAGTGCCGTGTTTAGGACGGAAGCCTGATTGTCTTAGCCCCAGGAGATTGTTGGATTCAAGGTATTCTTGAATCTGCAGGTAGGCTGCACGGTCCAAGATCTTGAGCAGGAAAGGGACAGTTGTGCTGGGTCTAAAGTTGGTTGGGATGTTAGGGTCAAGGGAGGGTTTTTTCAGAAGAGGGATAACCCATGCATCCTTTAGGTTGTCTGGGACTATACCCGACTTGAAGGAAGCATTTATGAAAGCGGTGATGAACGGGGCTAAGTCATGCAATGCTTTCTTGATGATAGGAGCTGGGCAAGGGTCACCTTGACAGTTGGACGGTTTAAGGTTATTTATGATTTCTTCTACTTTAGAGGTGGTAAACGGGGAGAAGGAGAAAGGTTTATGAAAGGGATTGGCTTGAGGCGTACTGGGAGATGGTGAGGTCAGTGGTTGGTCCAATTGTAGGGCTTTTTATTTGTCGCGGATTTTGGTTTGGAGGGTGGCAATTTTGCCTAGGAGTGCTGTCTGTATGTTCGTGCACCAGGTACTATCTTTGGTACACGGGTCGGGGGGGTGCAGGGGTCTCGAGTTCCTTAAGAATGTTGAATAATTCCTTGGTATTCGACTTGGCTGAGGCAATACGGTTGTTGGAGGAGTCCTTTTTGGCTTGGAGGATGGCTACTTTATAATAAAGGGTGGCTAGTAGAAGACCATCCTTATGAGTGTCAGAGGGGTGGCTTCTCCAACTTGACTCTGCAGTGCGTTTCTCTTTACGTAGTACTGGGGAGTGAACCACGAGTTTAGGTGAGCTCGCTGTTTGGATTTCCTGAATTTATGTGGGGCAATAGAGTTGATGGCTGCAAGCACTGACTGGTTGTATCTGTCAGCTAAGGTGTTTGGGTCCGAGCACGTGTCAAGAGCTTTGTTAAGGGCAGGCAAGATGAGGGGAAGTACTTTTTCCCTGGTTATGTTTTTTTATTTCTAGTGAGCGTGGCTGGGGCAACAGGAGGCAAGGGTAGGGAGGTTGCGTCATTGCTAAATGTGATGATGTGGTGATCAGACCAGATACAAGGGGTATTAGAGAGAATGCTAATATTGCAGTTGGTGTCACTGAGCCAGTCGAGGGACCGTCCTTTGATATGAGTAGGTTCCTGTAAGTGGTGTGAGAAACCTAGCTCTGTTAGGGTGTTGGCAAGGTCGAGGGCCGCAGAATCATTAGGGTCTTGGTGGCCTAGATTAAGGTCCCCAAGAATAATAGTTTGGGAGTAGGATTTAGCTTTGTCGAGTACTAGTGTAGAAATGTCATCCACAAAGGATGTGGGTGGACCGGGTGGTCTGTAAATTAGGTGGATATTGATAGTTTGGTTGGCAGTAAGTTGGAGTTTGACAGACAGTAACTCTAGAGATTCCATCTTGATACTGGGGACAGTTCTAAGTCCTAGCGTATTTCTAAAGATAAATGCAACTCCTCCACCTCTTGAAGTGCGGTCACATCTAGCGATGGAGTAGTCTATGGGGATTGCCAGTGAAAGTGCAGGGCCTGATGCAGCGTGTAGCCAGGTCTCTGAGATGGCGATAAAGTCAAGTTCCTGGGTCTTGATCAGGTCAGCAATGTCTAAGGCGTGTGCCGCTAGGGACCTTGCGTTGATCAGAGCGGCCTTGATAGAGCTGCTGTTGCTTTTATCCGGGAGGTTAGGCTGATGGCAATGTGGCGCAAGTGAGGTGGACGTAGTCTCAAGATGCTCTCATAGAGAGTGTGGAAGCTATGAAGCTGCAGATAGACTAACTAGGTTCCCTCTGTATGGATGTAGAGTTAATGTACCATGGTTAGGTCTTGGCTCAGCCTCTACAAGAAATTGGGTAATGAAGCCTTTGAGTGAGATTCAGTATTTAGCTGCAAGAGTACCTGATAGTACAGAGATTCTTATTACCAACTTGAATGATAACTATTATCCAAATTGTCCTGCAGAGTTGGAGGATCTTTGTATCAAGTAGAAGAATGCTACCCATATCGAAACATTGAAGCAAACAACGACAGAGAACTCTTTAGAGTACATGGATCTACAAGTTGCCTAGTGAAACATGAAAAGCCAAGTCTCATCAACCAGGGAGGATAGCTCAGCAGTAACATGCTCGCCTTGGAGCGACACAGAGCAGCACAGGTTCGATCCCCGGGTCCGTGCTTAGAAACCTCTGGTTATTAAATTGCGTTATAAATAGCATATCATATCATATATGAAACTGTCTTCCCAAAAGGCAGAGAAAAAGGAATAATTTTGCAGTTGTTCTTCTCAGGGTGGGCCGAGTGTGATTTGCTTGGCAGTTTGGAAACTTATTAACAATCATTTTTGCTAAAAAAGACTTAATTAGATATCCCAAATTTGAATACTACTCAGAGTTAATGGAAAAATAACTATGTCAAGAAGAACCTTTGGCAGCTGAATTGGCAAAAGGGGCTCTTGAGAGAAGTCAAGATTCTGCACAAGGATGTCAAAATGTTTTAGGCAAACCAATTATTCAAACTGATGTTGAGCTTGGCATGGAAGAAGTAGAAAGTGCAATGAGACAGACTAAAGTTCCAGATGCAAATTATGAGACATTAGTAAGTACACTTAATGTTGAGCAGAAGGAAGTCTATTCTAAAATCACATGGTTTACATCATGACAAGCATGAATGTTCTTGGGTCCAATACAAACCTTTATTGATGTATGTCAGTGGACAAGCAGGGACAGCAAAATCACGGTTCTGTTTTTTAACTGCTTCAACAGGTTAAACAGCATTCAACATTGGGCGTGGTACTTTACATCAATTGTTGATGCTACCATAGGAATATGACAATAATCCTGAGTATCGAAACATGTATCAAGTACAGCACAAGTAGTTGGAATAGTTCTAAGAACATTAAAGACCTTGATTGTAGGTGAAGTAAGTGTGGTGTGTAACTTGATGCTTGCTTTCATTCACTTGCGAATGCAAGAGGTCTTGAAGACTGACTGTGGCATTTTGTTTGGAATTAAACATGTCCTTCTTTTGTGAGATTTGTTACAATTACCTCTCCTGTAAAGGATCAACCAGTCTTCAATATGCTGCAATTTAAGGATAGTCAAACAACTATAGGCAGACTTGGTAATTTTAACCTTTGGAATTGTTTTCTATTCCAGGAACTTACCACTAATATGATGCAATCTGGAGACGTAGGGGTCGATTCATGGAACAAACGTGCGCCGAAAATCCCAGCGCAAGAAGGCGCAAGGTGGCGCAAGCATGAGAAAACCAGCGCACGCGTCCGATTCAAGGAAGATGCTGCGCGTGTTTCCCGCTGTCCGTGCGCCAAATCCTTGCATGGCGCACGCGGGCACACACTCCACCAAACGGCGTGCGCTACGCGCACAGCAAAAGCGCCCATAGCGCGGCCCACACAACCAAAGTGGGCGGCACAGTAGGCGTAACACGCGGAATGGGGTGAAAAAGAAGGCGTAACTGGGAAAGTACTGCAGGGAACTACACGGAACGCCCACACGCACGCGAACAACACATATTCATGGATTCGAATATGGGAAACCCCCGCACGGCAAAAGACGCACACAGGTGTCAACGCGTCCGCCACACGAAGGCAGGCGGAAGCGTCCCCGCGCACAGTAGAAAAGTGCGCGCAAACAACAAACACATATATACAGCTACGATGAATGCCCCATTTGTCGCAGCACTGATCATAGGACACCGCAGGAGGAGAATAGCCAGGGCACGCATTTTCGCACCACGGACAAGCCTTTTTGGGATGCCTGATGACCAGGTCTACGGCAGGTATAGGTTTCCACCCCATATCATCCTAGACCTGGTCAGGGAGTGGGAAGATCACCTTACATCCCCCACCCTTTGCTCCCAAGCATTGAGCCCCTTGGAGAAGGTGCTCAATGTCCTGCATTTCTTGGCCACTGGGTCATTTCAGCGGACTACTGCCATAGTGGGGGGGGTCTCACAGGCCACGCAGTCATACTGCCTACACCAGGTCTTGGCAATCATGACAGCGCGCCTCTCAGTCCGCAGGCACATATACATGCCCAGAACACCCGCAGAAAGGCAGGTCGTTGTCCTGGATTTTTACAGGCTGGCACACTTCCCCAAAGTGCTTAGTACCATAGATTGCACCCATGTGGCCCTACGTCTACCTAGGGCCACTGAGCACATCTACCGAAACCGCAAGCACTGGCATTCCATCAATGTACAGGTGGTACGCGATGTAAAGGGAATCATCACCTCTGTCTATGCAAACTACCCTGGCTCCACCCATGACAGTTTCATATACAGAATGTCCGCCGTGAGCCGGGCCCTGGAAGCTGGGCAGCATGGCGACACATGGCTTCTAGGTGAGTACAAATGCCCTTGCACATGCATGCATGTCTCACACACACAAATACACAAACCCCAATAATCACAACCATTTACACCTCCCCAGGGGACAGTGTCTACCCTCTGAGCAACCACATGATGACGCCAATCCGGAATCCCACCACACCACCCCAGGTTAGATACAACGCCGCCCATATTGCAACCAGGGCCATAGTGGAGCGCACATTCGGAGTGGTCAAGTCACGCTTCCGCTTCCTTGACCGCTCTGGCGGGCAGCTACTCTATGCACCCCCAGTAGTGTGCAGGATCATTGTGGCAGCATGTGTCCTGCACAATGTTGCAACACAGCAGGGCGTACCGGTGGACATGGTGGTGCCCCCACATCCCCAACCACAGGCACAGGCGCTGCCCATGGGAGGGGACAGGGCACGTGGCGAGGAAGCCCGTATCCAGCTTGTGGCCACATTTTTCACCTAAACTCACACCACTGCGGAGTGCACACAGGCCTGGCACATACCAGGTGACAATCGATGATGACAAAGAGACAGTCAACTGTCACAACCTTACCACCCTGAGATTGTTGCCATGGAAGTGCCACATTGTCTGCATCCCTAGCTACTTAAACACAAGCTATCCTGTGTGACCAAAAGGCACACATATGACATATGATATGATATGATATGGCATTTGTAACGTGCCTATACACAAGTGTTTCAAGGTGCGACGAGGCAGGGAGGGGGGAACAAGGGAAGACAGACAACGATCCTACTAGGCCAGGTGTCATTTAGATTGCGCAAGTGCAGGGGTAGGAGGAAGGGAAAAGTGCAAGGGGAAGGGGAGGGGGGAGTGCAGTACAGGGTAAGTAGAATAAAAAATAAATAAATAGGCCAGCTGGTGGCAAGTGCAAAGGTAAGTGCAGACAAGTGCTGGGAAGGGGGGGCTCTAGGGATAGAGAGACAGTCCCACAGTGCAGGGGTTGCCAGGGAGGCAGTGCAAGTGGAGAGTGGCTGGGCCAGGGACCGAGGTTGGTGAGAGTGGCCCAGTTGCAGATTCAGTGCAGTTTCAATGAAGAATTTAGCAAGGGAGAGGGCGAGAGAAAGCAGAAGCAAAGAGGAAGGTTTTGAGGTGCTTCCGGAACCGGAGATGGTTCTCCTCAAGTTCCAGGGAGGCAGGAAGGCTGTTCCAGAGGGAGGCCCCTGCCGCGGAGAGAGATCTACCCCCAGCTCGTTGCTTCGAGAAGCGGCTGACCCTGACATGCAAGGTGTGAATCACACACACCTGCGAAACAGGCCATGACCATCACTGTTATGTCACTCAAACCCTCCCAAACCACAACCTGACATGGAAAGCAATAGCCATACACCAACACAGTACCAATAAGGTACACATTGCCATGTTAAAAATGTACATTGGCATCAGACAATGATGCCTGACATGGAATCAGATGACATGACTGACCAACAACCTCCCACCCAAAATAAGTCATTCCCAAATGCATTATAAAAGTTGTAGCCGTAACATAACAATGAATGCCTGTCTACATGCACATTGTGCATTGCAAAATCAACACTGCAGCTTCTGTGTGCTGTGTCCAACTCCTGCAACACACTGCTCAGCGCACAGCACAGTGAACAGCTATTGTGTGTGATGTACACCCTGAGCATCACATCTAAGTGACAAACCACATCAAAAAGCAAATTAGGCATGTACAGGATCCATAATTGGTCACAGAACATGTGCTGCAGGGACACAGTGGGCACCAGAAGGCAAACAGAGTGTACACGTGGATATCCAAGGGTGGTTGGAAATGTAGTGCATCATAGTGCGAGTGTGTGGATCAGTAAGGACATGCACTCAACATATGCATGTGCAATCAAGTGACCATCAGTGTCCTCTACACATCACATGTGAACATTCACCATGTGTACACCCCAGCATGTCAAACCACAACTATCCCCTCACACCTGAAAGGTAAACACAAGACATGAACAGGCATTATCAGCAGAACACATCATGTTCATAGGATACCACAATTACAATGTCAGGATTCCCATCACACTGCAGGGCAAGGCAACTATCAACAACAAAACACCCCCCCACCCTCACAAATCACCATGACCCACTGAACAACTGCACCTGGGTCATGGAGCCTTCAATCCTCAATTTCACCTGGCCACAGGATCACCCTTCCCCTTCGTCACCATCTCCCACCTTGTGTGTAAAAAGTTGCCTGCACCCACAGAGTCCACCTTGATTTGCAAAAACACAAAATCCAAGGCAGAAAAACGAACCTGAACAGCCTCCAGTAGACGACTTGAAGTAGCAGTACCTCACAAAGGCCAAGTACTACCACAATGATGTAACAACCAAGGTAGCACAGTAAAACAATGTCACAACAGGATGTGAACCATGTGTGGTACATAACATAGAATGATGCACCACGAACGGATGTGTACTGTCACAGCTCCCGTGTACAGGCGCAGGAGTGGCACGAACCAACCACCCCCACCGTAGCCCGGGTGCCTGCAAGGTCAAACTCACACAGGCCTCTGAGACCCTGGTGGGGAAGGAGGGTCAGGGATATGCAGTCGGGACAGGGGTTGGCACACTGGATAACTGGAATGAGTGGCAGGAGAGGGCAGGAGGAATGACACGTGAAAGTAGGGAATGCACGAAAATGTACTACCTGCATGAACACATACACAATCCTAACAAACTTGTACATCATTGTCAGGGCCTTCCGGAGTCCAGGCTTAGGAGTGGCACGAACCAACCACCCCCTCTAGGGTTTCGACGCCTGCAAGCTTGGGGCTTACACAGGCATCCGCAACCCCAGTGGGGAAAGAGGGTTAGGGAACGTTGGTTGGATAGGTACGGGAAGCAGGAACACCGGGTAGAGGGTACAGGGTTTAGAATTGGATAGGACTCGGGGTGATTAGGGAAAAAAACATACCAAATTTAATTACACATTCATCCATGCATTAGTGCACCCCCCAGCAAGCCTATGCAGAGCAGTTTGAAAGAAATACAACAAGACACTTAGCTCTGGTTTTGAGTGCTTACCTCCTGCCTGCACACTCTCAGATCTGGTTACAGGAGCACTTCAATGCTGCAAAGAGAGCCACAGTTAATAATCTGTGCGTGCCCATAACACAAACACACCACCAAATATGCCCCATAGCAACAAACTACTCTACAAACAGACAATCTGGTGTGGATGCTTCGTACCCATATGTAACATTACCCCTGTGATGGGTCACACACAGTCAGTGCAGTAAGTCAGCCGCCGGTGGGTGCGTGGCAAATGAAACACCAATGTGTCACAATTCACACAACATGCAATGTTCCCTGGGTAAGCAGACAGATGCATATAGCAAGGTATGACTTCAGAACAAGTTGTGTTCCACCATGACCGAAACAAAGTAGGCAGTGCATGTTTCAAAATGTACATGGAAATGAAATGCACTGCACCCGAGTCTGTCCCTTGCTGTATGTCCCTGCGAGCTGCTCCTTTCCATGTCTCGGAAGGCTACATGGGTGATACAAGTGCCCCAATGTCCCATGGTGGACCGAGGGTATGTGCCACTGCCCCTGCAGGTGCCCCAGACAACCTTACAATCAACTAGCCATCAGTCCACCAACACATCTGAGCTGTATTGTGTGCTTCAACACCAATATTCGTCCAAGCTCACCCTTCGAACACGTCAGCAGTTCTAGGATGTATGTCTGCAATCCCTGTGCCTCTGCTTGCGCACACATGTGCATGTGGGCACCAACAAACGTGTCCAGAATCCAGACGTCCAATGGGCCATGTCTGCTGGCAAAGGTGGTCTGGAGGCTCATCCCCCTGCATGCAGGGCATGAAACACATGATTAATGCTTTAAAGTCATCTGTGTGTGTCTCTTCCGGCATCTCATCACTGGACCATGTCAGAGACGTACATCAGAAATCACACCATCAGTCCGTCTTTCACATCCAAAGTGTGGAACACACTATCTACGGCATGAATTGCAACACGCACGTGTACAGTAAAGATAAGAAACATACTACACAATGCATAGCAATGAATGTACACATTAATCATGAAACACCCCATCTAGCAAAAGCAGAACAGTGGTCAATAACACCGCAATCATCCCCACTAGGGGTGTTAACACAAGTTACACAGCACCAGACATGCCACAGATATGACAGTCCAAAGCCCTTGTGTAATAGGCTGTTACACCGAACCATCCTTGCGAGCCCATGGATAAGGGAGGCAGGAGTGGCATATGTGAGTCAAGGACCCCAAGCAGCAAACACATACACAAGACAAGCCTGAAGGGCCCAGCTGGAACAGACAGTGGATGATTTCAAAAGCCACAAAGCACTGCACCGTCACATGAAAGCACAATAGACAAGCAATTTTAAACTATATTAACTAATTACACTAACTATGAAAAACCTACATTACCTAATTAAACTAACTATCAAACAGAAACTTAACTAACTAAACTAAAAGAAAAATCAAAAATGGCCACATACGACCCGCGGGGGAGGGGAGGCACCCAGAAGGGGGGAGGTACAGGGTGCTGCTCAACACCCACATGAGATGATGCTGAGCCAAAAAAAAACCCTCCATGGGCTCAACGCCTGCACAGCCCGACCTATGTGGGAGATAGATGGTCATCCGAGTCTGGCTCCTCCTGGAAAGGAGGACGTGGCACAGTAGCCTGGCCACGCCTAGCCGCAGTATGCCCCTCGACGGCAGCAAGTCTGTCGGACGGGTGAGCCTGGTTCTGTGTGGCGATGTGACGTAGGTCTGCATGCAGAACCCCACGTGATACACCTGCTTCCTCTTGCAAGGTAGCACATGTAACACGGAGTTCCTCCTGCAAGGCCTGGCTGGACAACCGCTGCACCTCCCGGCAAGCCTGTAGCTCAGCCGAGATGGTACGCTCAAGCTGTGCAAACTGTTAAGCAGGTTTACCCTTGCATCTTTTGGGACTGGAACTTCTAGAGGAGCCAGAGACAGAAGCAGTTTCAACAGACAACTTTTTCATTTCTAACTCGTGCTTGAGCTCCATTTCTCTGAGCCTAAGAATTTGCTGCATTTCTTGGTGTTTCTGTTCCGTTTGAGCAGTAATCCTTCTGAATTCCGGAGTCTATTTTCATTTCTTCTAGTTCAAGGACTTGAGGACTTAGTGTGGGACCTGCTATAGGCCCAGTAGGTACAGCTGGTAAAGCAGACAGAGGAGCAGGGGAGACAGTTTCATTAGCCTCTCCTTCCTCTTCAGCCTCTTCGGCACTATCATCAGAACTTTGATTTAGATCAACACCATTACTGTTATCTACATTTGCTGGAGAAGTTGGTTCCTCTGAACCAGTACCCAGACTTTGGTTTTCCAGCAATCTCGCTATTAGTTCTACTTTCTTGCCTCTTACAGAAAGATTCTCTTGTCTACAGAGAGCTCTCAAACTCTCAGTATTTTCACCTGACAAGGACTCTTGACTGTTAACTTCCATAGTAGACATGTTTTTTGAAAGTTGCTTTTTAGTGTGAAGCTTTGTGGTTAGTTATCCTAAAGTGTTGAAAAGCACTCTAAACTGTATACTCGATACAAATCCCACCGCTGTATACCAGTGTTAGGCAGAAACCTGTGCAGTTCCCTCTGGGACCACTGCAAAAAGTTTAAGTCTACAGGAGTTAGCAATAAACCCATTTGGTAGCAGTCTGCACCACCCAGATTTACCTGGTAGTTGTGGCTGAGCAGTCAGACTTCTGTTCAAGATGAGTTAGGCAGTATTTATAGTATACAAAATAGGGCAATTTACACAGTAGAACAAGCAGACACTGATCAGAGCTTGGGTGTAAAGATATATAATTATTTATTTAAAAACACATCTATGAAAACCACACTGGCACTAATACGGCAAACAACTTCAATCACAATTACTATAAGTATATCAATCCCCTCACAATATTTCGACAAGTCTAGGTTCAACGGCACCACTTATTTGCAGACAGAGGTGAATGCTTTAACCTAGATGGCACTCTAATATTCGTTAGAAAGGGAGAGAAAAGGCAGGGTATGAAACCAACTCGGTACCAACACTTTTACGAAGCAAATGCAAGGCAAGCAAGGTAGGGTCTACGGTAGATCACAAAGTTCAGAGGCCAGGCCCACTCGGAGAGAGGCAAGGCGTTATGTCCCAAAAGAATCACAGTGGAAATGCACTTCAAGTCTTTGTAGCAAAATGTCACAGAAAGGTTGGACCAGTTTTAGAACAAAAGTTAAGAAGGTCTGGAGGCGACCCAGTGGAAAGGTAAGGATTTAAGACACCTTACGCTAACCATCACAAGGGACGCCAGGCGGACACAGTACCTTGAAAGTGAAGAGATAGCTCCGGCGGGGGCAGTTGTTCCTGGTGGTGGATGCAAGTCGGGGCTTTGCCAGAAGAAGAGATGATCTTGTCGTCGAGGAAAAGTTGAAGATCGTTGCACCACCAGGGAAGAGACCAGCCGCGGAGTGCTCAATCACAAGGCACCACCTTTTGGTTGCGGTACAGTGGTTAGTGGCTATCTGGTTGCCGGGGTGCTCAGCACGGGCAATTCGACCACTAGACATCCTGGAAGCGAAGAAAAAGCAAGGGACCGGTTGTTCCCACCAGTCAAGGGAAGAAGACTCTCCGGCAGGGAGATCTCCTCTGCCGTTGGGAAGTGGTGAGTCGGTTCAGCAGGGCTCTACCGGAGGTGTCGTCGTTGTAGGTCGGCTCAGCTTTATCCTCGTCGGATTCTTAGGTCCTGTGGTGACGTCTGAAGTCCCAGTTCCAAAAGCCCTGCTTTTATGCAGAACACCCCCATTCATTCAGCCTAGCTGTCAATCAAACATGCTAAGTGGTGAGCGGGGCGGCTCACCACTTGGGCCAATCACACCAGAGTGCAACTTGAGTTGGCAAGGCAACTCAGTCCAGGGTGCCTAAACCCCCTCCCACACCCCCTGTGGTACCCAGACAGAATGGCACCACTCTGGAGGGCTTCTGTGCAGAAGCCCGCCAAAAGTGGAACAAAGGGCTCAACCTTTAGTTCGGAGTTACAGAGGCGAACACATACGCCATTTTAAAAACCGAGTTCTGGCAGAAAATACCAACCGGTGAATTTATTTAAGATAAATAAACCGGCGGTATGTTAGAGACTAATGTGAAAAAGTACTAGCCTCGAACAATGGGAAGAATCCCATAGGAATATATTCGCGGTCGAATATAAAAAGTAGTTTCCACTGCCACCAGCCAAAACTCAACGAGGGGGGACGGGACAGTGCCCCCTCGAACAACAGACCCAGGGGTAATCGAATTACGCCTACCAGTACGTCCACAATAGGATGCTTTGTACTGGTTCTGTTAGTAAATTTAGGTCTAGTAAAGCCAATGGTGAATTTACATTCCCTGGGAGACAGAAGTCAGTCCCAGAGTATGGAGCCTATGGTGGGGATCACCTAGGACACCCCAGTGTTACGGCACGGAGGGTGCGGTGTAACACACATAGCAAAACAAATGAGGCCCTATGGAGTAAAAGACCCCATAGCCCATAGAACACATTGACATTCAAAGAAATCTACCACAAATCATGTCCAAGAGTGGGAGAAAAGAGTCTCACTCTTGGCAGGATGAAAAAACAAACTCCAGAAATCCAGCAAAGCTGCTGGGGGACTCACTAGGTTAGGAAATTCAGCCTAAACAGAGAATTCTCCCTAACACTCGCACCCCCGCCCAGACTAAGGGACAGGCGGATTTAATCCACTCCTGGATGAATCTCATACCTCTAGTCGATACGATGACATACATCCTAGAGAGACCATCAGCATTTTGGTGGTGACACCCTGACCTGTGCTCAATGGTGAAATCAAACCCTTGCAGGCAGATTGACCATCTCAGTAGTTTTGGTTTTTCCCCTTTCATTTGCATTAACCATCTCAAGGGTTGGTGGTCAGTCTGAATGACAAAAGTAGAACCATACAAGTATGGCCTAAACTTCTTCAGTGCCCACACGATAGCAAAGCACTCTCTTTCGATCGTTGCCCACCTTGTTTCAGAATCCTTCAGCTTGCGGCTGATGAAGCACACGGGGTGCTCCCTACCTTTCCCATCCAGTTGACTGAGTACTGCACCTATTCCTACATTTGAAGCATCTGTCTGCACAATGAAAGTTTGGTGGTAATCAGGAGCTCTGAGTACTGGGGCTTGGCAAAGAACCTTTTGCAGGTTTTCAAAGGCCTGATTGCACTCCTCATTCCATCTAACCTTTTTAGGGAATTTTGGAGAGGAGATGACATTCAGAGGAGAAGCTATGGTCCCATAGTTCTCAATGAAATTCCTGTAATACCCGGTGTGACCTAAGAAGGCTCTCACCTGAGTCTGAGTAGTAGGTGTTGTCCAATTTTGCACAGCTTCAATCTTACTGACCAAAGGCCTTATTTCTCCACCTCCTACCTCATGTCCAAGATAGACTACCTTACTCTGTCCAATTTGGCATTTACTCGCCTTTATGGTCAGATTGGCTCGTCCAAGAGCCTGCAAAACATCTCTTAGGTGGGTTACATGTTCTTCCCAGGAATTGCTGAACACTTCATCCAAGTATGCCATGCAGAAGTCCTCCATCCCATTCAGAACCTGGTTTACCATCCGTTGAAATGTAGCAGGTGCATTTTTCAATCCAAAAGGCATTACCTTAAACTGGTATAAGCCAACTGGGGTAAATAATGCAGTTTTCTCCTTGGCATGGTCTGTCAGGGCTATTTGCCAATAGCCTGATGTTAAGTCAAATGTGCTGAGGAACTTGGCTGAACCAAGTCTATCCACCAACTCATCTGTTCTTGGCAAAGGGTGGGCATCAGTCTTGGTGACTGCATTAAGAGCTCTATAGTCCACACAGAATCTAAGTTCTTTAGATCATGCCTTTTGTACTAACACAACTGGGCTAGACCATGGACTAGTAGAGGGCTCTATTACCCCGAGATCAAGCATCTTGCTGACCTCACCTTTGATGTGGGTTCTTACATTTTCTGACATTCTGTATCCTCTGCTTTTGACTGGCAGACAGTCACCAGTGAGTATGTCATGCTGGCCCCAAGGAGTCAAGCCTGGTGAAACTGAGAACAGAGAGGCAAACTGATTCAACATAGATTTGCACTCTTCTTGTTGCTCAGATGTCAGATTTGAAGAGAGATGTACTCCTTCAATCTTTTCGTCTAAAGGTAAGCCTCTGAGGAGATCAGGAAGAGCTTCACTCTCTTCTTCTTCCTCGGATGATGCTAGCAGCAACGCTCCTACATCAGGTCTGGAGACATACGCTTTGAGTCGGTTGGTGTGGAAGACTGTTGGAGCCTCCTTGGGATTGCCCAAGTCCACCAGATAGTTGACCTCTCCGAGTTTACCCACAACTCTGAAGGGTCCATCCATTTGTCTTGCAAGGCCCTCTGCCTTGTGGGGATCATAACGAGAACAATCTGGTCTTGAGTGAACTCAACCATGTTAGCCTTTTGATCATGCCAGTGCTTGACCAATGCTTGTCCAGCTTTCAAGTTATCGCTTGCTTCTGCCATCATGTGTGACATTCTCCTCCGGAGACCTATCACGTAGTCAGTCACTCTGGCTGGCTTGGGGGAAGGAGCACTCTCCAACCCCTCCTTAATCGGGGCCAATGGACCTCTGACGGGATGACCATAGAGAAGCTCAAAGGGAGAATAACCTATTCCCTCCTCAGGGACTTCTCTATAAGCAAATAGAAGGCATGGCAGTAGAAGATCCTACTTTCGTTTGAGGGGGTCCTCTAAAGCACCTATCATGCTCTTCATGTTTCGGTTGAACCTTTCTACCAACCCATTGGTTTGTGGGTGGTAAGCTGTTGAGAACTTGTAAGTAACTCCACAGGTTTTCCACATGGCTTTCATGTAGTGGGACATAAAGTTTGACCCCCTCTCAGAGATTACTTCCTTAGGAAACCCGACCCTGGTAAAAATACCAAGGAGGGCCTTAGCCACAGCCGGAGCCATAACAGTCCTCATAGGAATTGCCTCAGGATACCTAGTAGCATGGTCTACTACAACAAGTATAAACCTGTTGCCTGAGGAGGTTGGATGATCAAGGGGACCAAAAATGTCAATCCCTACTCTCTCAAATGTGACTCCCACAACTGGGAGAGGCAGTAAAGGTGCCACATTCTTGGCGCCAACCTTACCAGAGATCTGGCAGGTGTGGCAGCTCCTGCAGTGTTTTTCTACTTCGGCCCCCATCTTTGGCCAATAAAAGTAGAGAGAGAGCCTTTCCTTAGTCTTCTTGAAACTCAAGTTACCAGCCAAAGGAATCTCGTGGGCTAACTGCAAGAACTGTTGTCTGTTCTCTTGGGGTACTACAAGTCGTTTGTAGTGTCCAGGTGCAGACTCGGTCGGATCACTGTAGAAGAGGCCATCTTCCCAGTGCAACCTGTATTTCCCAGGCTCTTGCCCTTCAGCCTGAGCTTCTGCCTGGTGGCGAAGACCTTCCAGAGTTGGACATTCTCTCTGTCCCTTACTGAAGTCCGCTGTGTTGGGTCCACCTTCTGCCAGTAAAGACTGCAGCTCAGGACGGTCAACAGGATCCAGATCTCCAATGAGTTCCTGGCCTTCCATTAGCTCTTCCTCAGAGTCTAATTCTACCACACAGGGTTGGACCACCCTCTCAGCCTCAGCTGGAGGGGGAGTTACGGGTGTAACTTTGGACAACTGAGGGGAAGTCCTTGTTGGCTGCACTGGAATGCTGGCTGCTGGTTTTGGTATAGAAGTTTTAGGTTTCCCTTTCGCTTCTGATTTCTTTGAGACAGCAGCTGACAATTCCAGTGGAGCAGGAGTGATATCTTTCTTCATCATCTCCTGGGGAGTACCACTCATGGTTCTCTCCCTTGCAGGTCTGGTTAGCTCCTGTAACCGTTTACTAGGATGTCTGGGGGTATGAGACACAACTCCGAGAGTTTTTAAATCGTCACCCAACAGAACTCGTCCTGGTACCTCACTCTGTATGCTGACAGGTATCTTCACAGTCATGTCATTACACTGGAGGAGAACTGGTAATTGGGGAAGCATCTGCACAGGCCCTCCAGCTAACTTGGTGAGTCTCCTGACCATTCACCTGGACACTGTCCTTATGATACACTTTAGTATTATCTGGGATAGAATTATAGACATCTAAATTCTGTTGTTCCCACAAACCCAGAGACACTAAAGAAACACTGGCTCAGACTCCAATGGGTTCATCAGCCAGCAGTAGAAAGTTTCCACTTGCCATTTGGACTTCCTCCTCTGGAGCGAAGGCTAAGGAGACAAGCTGGACCCCTGAAGGTTTGCCCTTGTATCTGGGATCTCCTTTCACATGGTCAGTAGAGCCACAAACAAAGCATTTACCAAATGCTTTCTGGAATGGTGGCTTGTTCTGGCCTCCTTCTGGTTTGGCACCAGAAGGTACACTATTCTGCTGTGGTTTTCATTGTGGCTTACCCTTATGGTTTTGTTTGGGGCCCTCTTTGGAATTTGAGTTATTAGAATTCTCTTTTGAGTCTTTTTTAGGCTGTTTTCCCACATCCTTTTTCTGAGTTGCCCCAGAATCCTTATGAGTAGCCCTGTTGGCAACCCACAAGTCAGCAGCCTTAGCTAGCTTCCTGGAATCTAATTCCTTCGAATCAGCCAAGTGCTGTCTGAGCTCAGGAGAACAGGTATCATAAATAGACTCCAACATAAAAAGATTCTTCATACCTTCATAAGTGTTCACCTTGTAACCCTTAATCCATCCCTCTAAGTCTTTCAACACTTCACTCACCCAGGTAGCCCAAGGGGTACCATCATGCTTTTTGAGGGTTCTAAACCTCTTAAGATACTGGGAAGGGGTCTTCCCAAATCTAGCTATCAGAGCTAGTTTCACACTTTCGTACTCTCTCCTATCCTCCTCCCCAACTCCATTACCACATCAGTTGCAACAGGGGGGAGCCTAGAGAACAACCAGGTAAGTAGCTCATTACCTGTGATGTTCTGGAGCCCATGATTGTACTCAAACAAACTCAGCCAATCCAACACATCCAACTTTGGTTCATACATACCAATTAATTCCTTAGGCATCCGGGGTCTTTTGGGACTGGAACTTCTAGAGGAGCCAGAGACAGAAGCAGTTTCAACAGACAACTTTTTCATTTCTAACTCGTTCTTGAGCTCCATTTCTCTGAGCCTAAGAATTTGCTGCATTTCTTGGTGTTTCTGTTCAGTTTGAGCAGTAATCCTTCTGAATTCCAAGTCTATTTTCATTTTTTCTAGTTCAAGGACTTGAGGACTTAGTGTGGGATCTGCTATAGGCCCAGTAGGTACAGCTGGCAAGGCAGACAGAGGAGCAGGGGAGACAGTTTCATTAGCCTCTCCTTCCTCTTCAGCCTCTTCATCACTATCATCAGAACTTTGATTTAGATCAACACCATTACTGTTATCTACATTTGTTGGAGAAGTTGGTTCCTCTGAACCAGTACCCAGACTTTGGTTTTCCAGCAATCTCGCTATTAGTTCTACTTTCTTGCCTCTTACAGAAAGATTCTCTTGTCTACAGAGAGATATCAAACTCTCAGTATTTTCACCTGTCAAGGACTCTTGACTGTAAACTTCCATAGTAGACATGTTTTTTTGAAAGTTGCTTTTTAGTGCGAAGCTTTGTGGTTAGTTATCCTAAAGTGTTGAAAAGCACTCTAAACTGTATACTCGATACAAATCCCACCGCTGTACACCAGTGTTAGGCAGAAACCTGTGCAGTTCCCTCTGGGACCACTGCAAAAAGTTTAAGTCTACAGGAGTTAGCAGTAAACCCATTTGGTAGCAGTCTGCACCACCCAGATTTACCTGGTAGCTGTGGCTGAGCAGTCAGACTTCTGTTCAAGATGAGTTAGGCAGTATTTAGAGTATACAAAATAGGGCAATTTACACAGTAGAACAAGCAGACACTGATCAGAGCTTGGGTGTAAAGATATATAATTATTTATTTAAAAACACATCTATGAAAACCACACTGGCACTAATACGGCAAACAACTTCAATCACAATTACTATAAGTATATCAATCCCCTCACAATATTTCGACAAGTCTAGGTTCAACGGCACCACTTATTTGCAGACAGAGGTGAATGCTTTAACCTAGATGGCACTCTAATATTTGTTAGAAAGGGAGAGAAATGGCAGGGTATGAAACCAACTCGGTACCAACACTTTTACGAAGCAAATGCAAGGCAAGCAAGGCAGGGTCTACGGTAGATCACAAAGTTCAGAGGCCAGGCCCACTCGGAGAGAGGCAAGGCGGTATGTCCCAAAAGAATCACAGTGGAAATGCACTTCAAGTCTTTGTAGCAAAATGTCACAGAAAGGTTGGACCAGTTTTAGAACAAAAGTTAAGAAGGTCTGGAGGCGACCCAGTGGAAAGGTAAGGATTTAAGACACCTCACGCTAACCGTCACAAGGGACGCCAGGCGGACACAGTACCTTGAAAGTGCAGAGACAGCTCCGGCGGGGGCAGTTGTTCCTGGTGGTGGATGCAAGTCGGGGCTTTGCCAGAAGAAGAGATGATCTCTTTGTCGAGGAAAAGTTGAAGATCTTTGCACCACCAGGGAAGAGACCAGCCGCGGAGTGCTCCGTCACAAGGCACCACCTTTTGGTCGCGGTACAGTGGTTAGTGGCTATCCGGTTGCCGGGGTGCTCAGCACAGGCAATTCGACCACTAGACTTCCTGGAAGCGAAGAAAAAGCAAGGGACCGGTTGTTCCCACCAGTCAAGGGAAGAAGACTCTCCGGCTGGGAGATCTCCTCTGTCGTTGGGAAGTGGTGAGTCGGGTCAGCAGGGCTCCACCGGAGGTGTCATCGTTGCAGGTTGGCTCAGCTTTACCCTCGTCGGATTCTTAGGTATGGAGTCTATGGTGGGGATCACCTAGGACACCCCAGTGTTACGACACGGAAGGTGAGGTGTAACACACATAGCAAAATACATGAGGCCCTATGGAGTAAAAGACCCCATAGCCCATAGAACACATTGACATTCAAAGAAATCTACCACAAATCATGTCCAAGAGTGGGAGAAAAGAGTCTCACTCTTGGCAGGATGAAAAAACAAACTCCAGAAATCCAGCAAAGCTGCTGGGGGACTCACTAGGTTAGGCAATTTAGCCTAAACAGAGAATTCTCGCTAACACAAATCTCTCCTCTGCCCGCTGCCTCTGGGACATCATAAGGACACCCAGCGTGGATTTGAGGGAAGCATACTCCTCCCTCAGGGCATCCATGTGCGCCTCTGCGTGAGCAGCCATTGCTTTACGCAGAGACGACATTTCAGGCTGGCTTGCCCTGTCTGAGGCCGCCATGCCCAGCCTTAGCGAGCGGGCCGTGGACCGTGCCGCCTGCTGCTGGAGAAGCACCTGCCTAGCAAGGGGGAGCACAGATCGGGCCACACGCTCCATGCTCTCAGCGATGTTCTCCATTGCTGCCCCCTGCCGTTCTGAATTGGCAGTCATGTCTTGCTCCCACTCAGTATACTGGGGTTGCGTGCGGTGACCGCGTTGCTGGGATTGACCCCTGCGGGACCCAAGGACTGGGTGTCCTCGCTGTGTTGGCACCGCCCGCGGCTGCACGACTACATGCCCCCGTCGACGTGATGTCCCAGGCACATCAGTGACTGGTGTGTAGGGTGACCCTGCGTCCCGATCCACCACGGGCGGAGGAACCAAGACTGTCTGACCCCTCAGTGCAGGTGTCGCGGACAGAGGAGTGTCCACATCAGAATCACTCACCCCTGACACATGGACTTGATGCTCATCCAACTCGACATGGACGTCAGAGTCGTCATCAGGGCTGGAGTCATAGGCAGCCAGAGACAAGATGGACTGTAGTACTTGGGGGTTTTCGTGGCCTACCACCCCACGACCCCCATTTGTGCCGGGTTGATGTAGTGGTAACAACCCTGTGTCTGGCCTCTGCCTCCATTGCGTCATCACCTGAAAAATAGAGAGAAAAAAGGTCACTACACATGTCAGAAGCACACAACACACACACACACCGACAACAAACACATCAGGCAGACATGTGACACACAAAATAGAACCTGGCATGCATGCTGGGTCAACTTTGAATTGCTTCTGTGATCAGACCTGTTGAAAGGTGGCAGTTTGCATAGAAGTGGGTCTATGCAGTGCAGCAAATGTGTATGTCACTCACTACCTACATGTACAAGGACTCCATGGTGTGTGTCAGGAAATGTGAAGGCAGTGCAAGGTCAAATTCAGGCATCACGTGCACTGTGCATTCAATGGGTAGCATATCTACAAGCAAAGCACCCCTCCACCCAAGTACAAAAGCAGGGATGCCTAGCATGGTATCAAAAGGCTGACCATAGACCTGTGTATTGACAGGCAGTGTTGACTGGCATCAACAGCTTAATGTGATTCAAGTGACAACACTGCAAATGATGATGGGACAGTAAGCAGGACACATGATGAAAACTCTGGAGGCCGCCCACATGTGAAGAAGACACTACAACAGTCGGACAGAGTCATTGGCCATTGAACAGGCTGAGGCCTGTGAGCCACACAGATTGTCAGACCCTAAACATGTGTGCAACGCAGGACTGAGCCACAGTTGACATGGGAAGGCTGATGAGATGGCAGGCAATGTATGTAACCAAGGACTTGTATTACAGTGATCATCCAGTCAAGGACACATAGGGGCATGCGTGCAATGCACATGGAGCATGAATGGGCACTCATGTCCCTGCGGGACATCTGACCTATGCACAGTACAAGTGAGATACCCTGCATCAAGTACTAAGGCTGTACCACACGGCATATGTCTGGCAGATTCTACGCTGGAAGTTAGCATCTACACAGGACGCATGAACAAGAAAGTACACATTGGCAAGATTGAAGAACACCAGTGCAAAGGTGGAACTGGGGTGCAGAGTGGCGGAGGAGGGGCAAGGGAGCATGCCTACATGGAGTCCCCGCATGCAGGCAGAGGAGACATACATGACGGAAGCATTGCATTACTTACACATCAGAACCATGTACACGTCACATGTAGTGGCAATCATGCACAACACATCCCACAAGTGAAACACACACGTCCTCAACAAACACGCATCAACACTCACTGGACTGGGCATCAAAGTCCAGCATCTCTCCCACTCCTTCGACCAATTCAGGTGGTATGAACTCCGCAACGAGTGACTCATGTGGAGTGAGCTCTTCCTCCTCTGGTGCAGGCCCACCGCCAGTCACCAGAGTCAAGTTGTAATTTGAGGCACGCTTAGCCTTAGCGCTGCGTTTGAGGTCATTCCAACGCTTTTTGCACTCTTGCGCCGTGCGCACCTCATGGCCGAATGAACTGACATGTTCCGCAACATTCTTCCAGTGGGTGTCACGGTGGGCAGCTGTAGTCTGACTATTGGCACCCACTACCATGTCACGGTTGTGGCCCCGCACGTAGTCCACGAGGAAGTCCAGTTCCTGCTTGCAGAAAGGCTTCTTCCTCGATGTGCAGGAGGTCGTGGCTGTGTGTGGGGTCCCAGCCTGTGCTGCAGGTGCAACCTTCCTCCTCTTGGACTGTGGCGCAGACCCTGGCTGGCTAATGCCGCCCTGACCAGTATGGCCAGTGGGTTCGGTGGATTAAGCCAAGGGAGTGGCAGGTGGAGGGACAACCAAAGGCCTGACTTGTGTCAGTGGCAGCTGGGTGCCCTCTAATGGACCCTGCGCAGTAACATCCGCTGTGGCAGGGTCATTGACCGCAACGGTCCTGGTTGGCAGACTCACAACCGGGGTGTTGTTTGGTGCATCTGCCCCTGCACTTGCCAACACCCGGCTGTTCGGGGCAGCAGATGACATAACTGCCCCAAGGACACGTGTCTTGGTCAGAGCAGCCCTGCGTGCCCCCATGGTTTCCCTCCTGGCCTGTTGGAAATCTACCAAGGGCTCCTCAAGTGCCAACGCAGCCTGCGCTGGCAGACCCTGAGCCTGGGTGGCGGTGTCCACAGCTGCACCTACAGCTACCACTACCCTTGGGCCCGTGGTAGTCGATGGAACGGACTGCCGGGTCACACGGGCGCCAGTGCCAGATGCAGTAGCTGCATCCCCCGGAACCACAGGGGGTGGTGGCATGACTACACCAACACATGGCACAACATTGTGCTCAAGTGGCGCACCCCTGCCTCTTCCCCCTCTGTGGCCGCCCTGGACACCCTGGAGTCCCCCTACTCCCTGGTCACCACGGCCACGTCCCCGACCATGCCCGCCACGAGGAGTATGCCCAGCTGAGGCGCCCCTCACCTTTGGTGGCCTCCCAACCATGGCACAGATGTAGTAGTGCCGGCACAGATGGAGTAGTGCCAATGGGAGGTGAACACCACAATTGACCTGGGCAATTGGGGTGAAGGGGGTGGGAAGCAAGATGTTAACAGCCCCCCTGCACCTGCAAGGCTGTATGTGACCCCGGTGATGTGGTGACGGGTCACGCAACGCTCAGGCACCCCAAAACTGCAGTAAAACCGTGCACGCAACCCTGCAGCCTACGTGCGTGGAATCAACCTCCCACAGTACGCGGTGGTGTTAGGGAGAATTGTCTGTTTAGGCTGAATTTCCTAACCTAGTGAGTCCCCCAGCAGCTTTGCTGGATTTCTGGACTTTGTTTTTTTCCATCCTGCCAAGAGTGGGACCCTTTTCTCCCACTCTTGGACGTGAATGTGGTTAATTCCTTTGAATGTCAATGTGTTCTATGGGCTATGGGGTCTTTTACTCCATAGGGTCTCATGTGTTTTGCTATGTGTGTTACACCGCACCCTCCGTGCCGTAACACTGGGGCATCCTAGAGGATCCCCACCATAGACTCCTTACCCTGGGATTGACTACTGTCTGCCAGGGCATGTAAAGTCACCATTGGCTTTACTAGACCTAAATTTACTAACAGAACTAGTACAAACCATCCTATTGTGGACGTACTGGTAGGGGTAATTCGATTACCCCTGGGTCTGTTATTCGAGGGGGCACTGTCCCATCCCCCCTCGTCGAGTTTTGGCTGGTGGCAGTGGAAACTACTTGTTATATTCGACCCCGAATATAATTCTATGGGATTCTTCCCATTGTTGGAGGCTAATACTTTTTCCCGTTAGTCTCTAACATACCGCTGGTTTATTTGTCTTAAATAAATCTACCGGTTGGTATTTTCTGCCAGAACTCGGTTTTTAAAATGGCGTCTGTGTTCGCCTCTGTAACTCCGAACCAAAGGTTGAGCCCTTTACTCCACTTTTGGCGGGCTTCTGCACAGAAGCCCTCCAAAGTGGTGCCATTGTGTCTGGGTACCACAGGGTGTGTGGGAGGGGGTTTAGGCACCCTGGACTGAGTTGCCTTGCCAACTCAAGTCGCACTCTGGTGTGATTGGCCCAAATGGTGAGCCACCCCGCTCACCACTTAGCGTGTTTTGATTGACAGCTAGGCTGAATGAATGGAGGTTTGCTGCATAAAAGCAGGGCTTTTGGGACTGGGTCTTGAGAAGTCGCCACAGGACCTAAGAATCAGACGAGGGTAAAGCTGAGCCGACCTGCAACAACGACACCTCCGGTGGAGCCCTGCTGAACCGACTCACCACTTCCCAACAACAGAGGAGGTCTTCTTACCCTGACTGGTGGGAACAACCAGTCCCTTGCTTTTTCTTCGCTTCCAGGGCGTAGTGGTCGAATTGCCCGTGCTGAGCACCCCGGCAACCGGATAGCCACTAGCCCATACTGCGACCAAAAGGTGGTGCCTTGTGACGGAGCACTCCGCGGCTGGTCTCTCCCCTGGTGGTGCAATGATCTTCAACTTTCCTTCTGCGACGAGATCATCTCATCTCTTGGCAAAGCCCCGACTTGGGCCTGGCCTCTGAACTTTGTGATCCACAGTAGACCCTGCCTTACTTGCTTTGCATTTGCTTCGTAAACGTGTTGGTACTGAGTTGGTTTCATACCCTGCCTTTTCTCTCCCGTTCTAACGAATATTAGAGTGCCATCTAGGTTAAAGCATTCACCTCTGTCTGCAAATAAGTGGTGCCGTTGAACCTAGACTTGTCGAAATATTGTTAGGGGATTGATATACTTATAGTAATTGTAATTGAAGTTGTTTGCCGTATTAGTGCCAGTGTGTTTTTCATAGATGTGTTTTTATAAATAAATAACTATATATCTTTACACCCAAGCTCTGTTCCGTGTCTGCTTGTTCTACTGTATAAATTGCCCTATTTTGTATACTCCACTTACTGCCTAACTCTTCTTGAGGGAAGTCTGACTGCTCAGCCACAGCTACCAAGTGAATCTGTGTGGTACAGACTGCTACCAAGTGGGTTTACTGCCAAACACCTGTAGGCCTAAATCTTTTGCAGTGGTCCCAGAGGGAACTGCACAGGTTTCCGCTTAACACTGGTGTACAGCGGCGGGATTTGTATCGAGTATACAGTTTAGAGTGCTTTTCAACACTTTAGGATAACTAACCACAAAGCTTAGCACTAAAAAGCAACTTTCAAAAACATGTCTACTATGGAAGTTTACAGTCAAGAGTCCTTGTCAGGTGAAAATACTGAGAGTTTGATATCTCTCTGTAGACAAGAGAATCTTTCTGTAAGAGGCAAGAAAGTAGAACTGTTAGCGAGATTGCTGGAAAACCAAAGTCTGGGTACTGGTTCAGAGGAACCAACTTCTCCAACAAATGTAGAAAACAGTGATGGTATTGATCTGAATCAAAGTCTTGATAATGAGTCAGAAGAGGAAAGTGAACCTAATGAAGTTAGCCACTCTGAGCCTCTGTCTGCCTTACCTACTGTACCTACGGGGCCCATACCAGGTCCCACATGTAACCCTGCTTATTTTTAACTTGAAAAAATGAAGCTCGAATTAGAATACAAGTGTTTTTTAGCTCAATCTGAAAGAAACCAAGAGCTAGAGTTCAGACGGATGAATGCCCAGGCTGAGCAGAAGCAAGCTGAATTAAGGCTCAGAGAAATAGAACTTAATCATGAGTTAGAGATGAAAAAGTTATCTGTGGGAAATGCTTCTCTCTCCTCTGGTTCCTCTAGAAGTTCCAGTCCCAAAAGACCCCGGATGCCTAAGGAATTAGTGGGTATGTATGAACCTAGATTGGATGTGTTGGATTGGTTAAAACTGTTTGAATATAATCATGGGCTCCAGGACATCACAGGGAATGAGTTACTTCCCTGGTTGTTCTCTAGGCTTCCCCCTGTTGCGACTGATGTGGTAATGGAGTTGGGGGAGGTGGATAAGAAGGATTACGAAAGTGTGAAACTAGCTTTGATAGCTAGGTTCGGGAAGACCCCTTCCCAGTATCTTAAGAGGTTTAGAACCCTCAAAAAGCATGATGGTACCCCGTGGGCTACCTGGGTGAGTGAAGGGTTGAAAAACTTAGAGGGATGGATTAAGGGTTACAAGGAGAACACTTATGAGGGTATGAAGAATCTTTTTATGTTGGAGTCTATTTATGATGCCTGTTCTCCTGAGCTCAGACAGCACTTGGCTGATTTGATGGAATTGGATTCCAGGGAGCTAGCTAAGGCTGCTTACATGTGGGTTGCCAACAGGGCTACTCATAAGGATTCTGGGGCAACTCAGAAAAAGGATGAGGGAAAACAGCCTAAAAAAGACTCAAAAGTGAATTCTAATAACTCAAATTCCAAAGAGGGCTCCAAACAAAAACAGAAGGGTAAGCCACAAGGAAAACCGCAACAGAATAGTGTACCTTCTGGTGCCAAACCGGAAGGAGGCCAGAACAAGCCACCATTCCAGAAAGCATTCGGTAAATGCTTTGTTTGTGGCTCGACTGACCATGTGAAATGAGATCCCAGATGCAAGGGTAAACCTTCAGGGGTCCAGCTTGTCTCCTTAGCCTTCGCTCCAGAGGAGGAAGTCCAAATGGCAAGTGGAAACTTTCTACTGCTGGCTGATGAACCCATTGGAGTCTCAGCCAGTGTTTCTTTAGTGTCTCTGGGTTTGTGGGAACAACAGAATTTAGATGTCTATAATTCTATCCCCGATAATACTAAAAAGTATTATAAGGACAGTGTCCAGGTGAATGGTCAGGAGACTCCTGCCATTAGGGACACTGGGGCCAGCATAACTGTGGTGGATAAATCTTTTTTTCAGGCTGAGTATGTTGCTAAGGCACCCAAATGCCTCACCAAGTTAGCTGGAGGGCCTGTGCAGATGCTTCCCAATTACCAGTTCTCATCCAGTGTAATGACATGACTGTGAAGATACCTGTCAGCATACAGAGTGAGGTACCAGGACGATTTCTGTTGGGTAACGATTTAAAAACTCTCGGAGTTGTGTCTCATACCCCCAGACCTCCTAGTAAATGGTTACAGGAGCTAACCAGGCCTGCAAGGGAGAAAACCATGAGAGGTACTCTCCAGGAGATGATAAAGAAAGATATCACTCCTGCTCCACTGGAATTGTCAGCTGCTGTCTCAAAGAAATCCGAAGCGAAAGGGAAACCTAAGACTTCTATACCGAAACCAGCAGCCAGCATTTCAGTGCAGCCAACGAGGACTTCCCTGCGGTTGTCCAAAGTTACACCCATAACTCCGCTTCCAGCTGATGCTGAGAGGGTGGTACAACCCTGTGTGGTAGAATTAGACTCTCAAGAAGAGCTAATGGAAGGCCAGGAACTCATTGGAGATCTGGATCCTGTTGACCATCCTGAGCTGCAGTCTTTACTGGCAGAAGGTGGACCCAGCAGGGCAGACTTCAGTAAGGGACAGAGAGAATGTCCAACTCTGGAAGGTCTTCGCCACCAGGCAGTAGCTCAGGTTGAAGGGCAAGAGCCTGGGAAATACAGGTTGCACTGGGAAGATGGCCTCTTCTACAGTGAACCGACCGAGTCTGCACCTGGAGACTACAAACGACTTGTAGTACCCCAAGAGAACAGACCACAGTTCTTGCAGTTAGCCCACGAGGTTCCTTTGGCTGGTCACTTGAGTTTCAAGAAGACTAAGGAAAGGCTCTCTCTCTACTTTTATTGGCCAAAGATGGGGGCCGAAGTAGAAAAACACTGCTGGAGCTGCCACACCTGCCAGACCTCTGGTAAGGTGGGCTCCAAGAACGTGGCACCTTTAGTGCCTCTCCCAGTTGTGGGAGTCCCATTTGAGAGAGTAGGGATTGACATTGTTTGTCCCCTTGATCCTCCAACCTCCTCAGGCAACAGGTTTATACCTGTTGTAGTAGACCATGCTACTAGGTATCCTGAGGCAATTCCTATGAGGACTGTTACAGGTCCAGCTGTGGCTAAGGCCCTCCTTGGTATTTTTACCAGGGTCGGGTTTCCTAAGGAAGTAATCTCTGAGAGGGGGTCAAACTTTATGTCCCACTACATGAAAGCCATGTGGAAAACCTGTGGAGTTACTTACAAGTTCTCAACAGCGTACCACCCACAAACCAATGGGTTGGTAGAAAGGTTGAGCTTATCTATGGTCATCCCGTCAGAGGTCCATTGGCCCTGATTAAGGAGGGGTTGGAGAGTGCTCCTTCCCCCAAGCTAGTCAGAGTGACTGACTACGTGATAGGTCTCCGGAGGAGAATGTCGCACATGATGACAAAAGCAAGCGATAACTTGAAAGCTGGACAAGCATTGGTCAAGCACTGAAAAGGCTAACATGGTTGAGTTCACTCAAGACCAGCTAGTTCTCGTTATGATCCCAACAAGGCAGAGGGCCTTGCAAGACAAATGGATGGGACCCTTCAGAGTTGTGGGTAAACTTGGAGAGGTCAACTATCTGGTGGACTTGGGCAATCCCAAGGCGGCTCCGACAGTCTTCCAGACCAACCGACTCAAAGCGTATGTCTCAAGACCTGATGTAGGAGCGTTGCTTCTAGCATCATCAGAGGAAGAAGAAGAGAGTGAAGCTCTTCCCGATCTCCTCAGAGGCTTACCTTTAGACGAAAAAATTGAAGGAGTAAATCTCTCTTCAAACCTGACACCCGAGCAACAAGAAGAGTGCAAATCTATGTTGAATCAGTGTGCCCCTCTGTTCTCGCTTTCACCAGGCTTGACCCCTTGGGGTCAGCATGACATACTCACTGGTGACTGTCTGCCAGTCAAAAGCAGAGGATACTGAATGTCAGAAAACGTACAAACCCCCGTCAAAGGTGAGGTCAGCAAGATGCTTGATCTCGGGGTAATAGAGCCCTCTACTAGTCCATGGTCTAGCCCAGTTGTGTTAGTACCAAAGGCCGGATCTAAAGAACTTAGATTCTGCGTGGATTATAGAGCTCTTGATGCAGTCACCAAGACTGATGCCCACCTTTTGCCAAGAACAGATGAGTTGGTGGATAAACTTGGTTCAGCCAAGTTCCTCAGCACATTTGACTTGACGTCAGGCTATTGGCAAATAGCCCTGACAGACCATGCCAAGGAGAAAACTGCATTTTCTACCCCCGTTGGCTTATACCAGTTTAAGGTAATGCCTTTCGGATTGAAAAATGCACCTGCTACATTTCAACGGATGGTAAACCAGGTTCTGAATGGGATGGAGGACTTCTGCATGGCATACTTGGATGAAGTGTTCCGCAATTCCTGGGAAGAACATGTAACCCACCTAAGAGATGTTTTGCAGGCTCTTGGACGAGCCAATCTGACCATAAAGGTGAGTAAATGCCAAATTGGACAGAGTAAGGTAGTCTATCTTGGACATGAGGTAGGAGGTGGAGAAATAAGGCCTTTGCTCAGTAAGATTGAAGCTGTGCAAAATTGGACAACACCTACTACACAGACCCAGGTGAGAGCCTTCTTAGGTCTCACTGGGTATTACAGGAATTTCATTGAGAACTATGGGACCATAGCTTCTCCTCTGAATGTCATCTCCTCTCCAAAATGTCCTAAAAGGTTAGATGGAACGAGGAGTGCAATCAGGCTTTTGAAAACCTGAAAAAGGCTCTTTGCCAAGCCCCAATACTCAGAGCTCCTGATTACCACCAAACTTTCATTGTGCAGACAGATGCTTCTAATGTAGGAATAGGTGCCGTACTCAGTCAACTGGATGGGAAAGGTAGGGAGCACCCCGTTTACTTCATCAGCCGCAAGCTGAAGGATCCTGAAACAAGGTGGGCAACAATCGAAAGAGAATGCTTTGCCATCGTGTGGGCGCTGAAGAAGTTTAGGCCATACTTGTATGGTTCTACTTTTGTCATTCAGACTGACCACCAACCCTTGAGATGGTTAATGCAAATAAAAGGGGAAAACCCAAAACTACTGAGATGGTCGATCTGCCTGACAGGTTTCCGCTTAAAAGGTGGCACCCAGTAACACGAATAACGCGTACGCATAGGACACGCAGGCTACTATGACCTCGAAAATGGGTGCGATACACAGGGGCACCCGCAGTGGGAAAAATAGCGTGTGCGACTCACCGTCTGACTAGCGCGATGCAGAAAAACACGCGTAGCCAATACCCCCACCAAAAGAATAGATACGTCCTTGATAGCTGTGAAGTTGTGATGGCGCGTGAAACAACAGGAAGCAGCAACACACGTCGGTCTCCACAAAAGGCACTTACAGCGAACTGCTGCCCCCGCTCACCTTTAACCCGTGCTGAGGGAAAAGCCTGCGCGCGTCACATCACTTACGCGCATGGGCCCTTTCCTCGGATTACATGCATTCCCACGCGGACGTGCAGTTTTTCACGCGTGCTGAACCACTATGCTAACGTCACGAGGGAAATGCCAGCGCACACCCGCGCCCGTCACGTCACAGAGGCGCTTACGCTTGAAGGGCCTTTGGTCCAATGGAATCGCGTACGAGTGCTGACGCGCTTATGCGCTAGGGGCCTTTCCTCGAATCACACGCTGACATGCACATTTTTCACGTGCCAAATCACTCCGTATCAAGCTGGCCACGCGAAAACACACGGAAGACCACGCTCCTGCCCAAAAGGCCGAATCACTGCCCCCCAGAGCCCCGAGCACGCTTCCACCTGCCATCTGCTGCTGCCTGACTGCCTGCTGCCCACGTGCCCTGCTATTTGCTGCCTGCACATCAGCCAGGGGTGCAGTTGCTGTGACCACCCCTGCTGGAACTGAAGACTCCCGACTGGGATACCATCGCTCCACAGCCCAGCCCCAGGACCCAGTTGCCCACCCACTCCTTCCTCTGGGGTTGCCATGTCAGGCAGTACACCATCTGGCACCACTGGCAACCCCCAGCCAGAGGGGCAGAGGGCCACCAGCTTCACGGCCATCGAAGTTGGTGTCCTGGTGGAGCAAGTCCTGGGGCAGTATGATGCCCTCTTCGGAAGTTCCCGCGCCGACAAGGAAGGACGGACTCGGATCTGGACAGACATCGTGACTGCCATCAACGCGGAGGGGGTGGCATTCCGCGACTTCCAACATGTCAAGAAGCGCTGGGAGGACTTCAGGTCCAAAACCCTCAACAAGGCCCGGCGCCTCTTGAAGGCAGCGGATGCTAAGGGGCGCCAGGGCCACCTGTCGGAATATCAGATGAGGGTCCTGGAACGCATATGCCCAGCGCTCCACGTCCAGGTCCTTGAGAGGAAGACCCGTCTGGAGTCGAGCGGTAAGTGTAAACGCATACTGATTGGAAGCTGTGCGTGTGGCGGTGTGCCAGTAGTGTACAGGTTGTACAAGTGTTTTTATAGGGCCATGTATGGATGTGTATGTACAGGGCTGTGAGGCAGACACATGCAAGTCCTTTCATGTGTGAGACACATGGCTGGTGTATGTGTGGGTAAGCACGCAAGCCAAATGCAGATGTGTGAGCACACATGTTTGGATTACTGTGTATGTCAGTTGGCATGGTTGTGGTGTCAACCATGGATGTTGGTTCCAGCTGCATGTATGTGCACCGTGTACATGTGCATGTGTGACTATTTGACAAGGGTGCAACAGTGATGCAACATGGATGCATGTGACACTGATATGTGGAAAACAGATTTGCAGATGTGACATGGATGCCGATCTCAACACGGCGACAGTTGGCGGAGGTGTACACATGCAAGTAAGTGTGTTGGCGTGAGTGCATGTGTAGTGCACTCCCTGTGTTTCATGTGATATCTGGCTCACCTTTGGCTGCTCATGCTGTTGTATGTGTATGGATGGTGCTGGCTGTTGCAATATGGCTGTGGAATAGCTCATGTGTGTGAGTCAAAATGACATGTGTGTTGGGGATTGTGATGCCATGTCTGAAGTTTGACAATGCCACTCATGTGGAACTGTCATGTGTGTATGAGTCCATTGTACAGTGCCCTGATGCCTGTGTTTTATTTCTCCCTGTCTGCAGCGTCAACTGATGAAGAGGGCGGAGAAGGTGCTGTGGAGCACAGCGGCATGGATTGCACCGCCAGCCGGAGACGCAAGGCCCGGCTCCCCTCCCAGGTTGTCATCTCGTCGAGGAGTGAGGAGTCCGGTGCCGCGTCCCAGGCCGCAGCTGCCAAGGGGAGGTCCAAGAGGCAGAGGTCGGAGTTGGACTCCTCGGCAGCAGAAGGGGCAGCTGAGACCCCACAGGGCCCAAAGGAGGAAGATGGCATGGAGTCATCCAGGTTGGTGGGGGGTTTGGTGGAGGAGGAGGCCGTGCAAGGGACAGAGACGGGGTCTGGAGGTGGGGATTCCACTGGTGCTAGTGGTGCAGTGCAGGACCAGGGACAGGAGGCAGCACAGGCCGCCGCGGAGGTGCCTGTGTGCAATCCTGTCCCTGATCCTGTCACTGCATCATCTTGCACCAGCAGGGATGCCTACATCCAGACCCGTTCTCAGGGAGGGGATTGGCTTACACCAACTGGCCTTCCTCTCCCTGCGGATGTGGCTATCCGGCACCAGGTTGAGCCTGTCCTCGGTGGGGTGGCGTTGCGTCAACGTGCCATGCGAGGTGACCTGCAGTCTTTTCATGAGGAGACTGCACGTCTTCTCGCATGGCTCGTTGACCGCGGTGGGACAGCTCACCAGGGCCGGATTCCTCCGTTTCCTGGACCTTGTTCCGACCCCCTCCTCAACTGAACCCCCTATGCCCCAGTCGTCCTCCATGCCATCTTCCCACCCATGTATCACCTGGGTGCCCTGTGGAGCTGCCTCTGACCCTGCGGCCAGGCTGGTGGACAACAGATCCCTGCCACAGTCGGGAGTCGGACGTCCAGCAGGGGTGGTCACCTCCACAACTGCACCCCACCTGGAGGAGGATGTGCAGGCAGCAGGAGCCAGGGCACAGGCAGCAGCACAGCAGCAACAAGGTGGGAGCCATGATGACTCGGGGCCTTCATCATAGGAGGGGCAGGCATCGGCCAGAGGGCAGGAGGATCCTGGCCGGGAAGTGTCTTCCGTGGGGCAGCGGTTGGGCCATGCAATAGATGCGGAGCGGCAGCGGGCGGAAGAGGCACGGCTCACAATGGTCAGGGCAGATAACTCCATGCGGAGGGCCCTGAGGCGGGCCGAGTGCCTCGAGGCCATTCACAGGGACCTGGAGTTCCAGATGACATCGTCCCTGCGAACCCTCGGAGCCATGGAAGAGGACCGCCTCCGGGACATCGAGCAGGAGTTCGATGATGCCCTGGCCCGGGACATCCAAAAGTGAGCCGTCGGACTAGCCCGCTGCCCTTCTAAATAGTTATGTAGTTAGTGTTAGGTTTCCTTTGCTTTTTTATTTATTTTGGACCTTTTGGACAATGGACCACATTTTTGTATATCGTTTTTTTATTAGGTAGTATTTTTAGATAGGTTTCATTTCTTCAGTTGGAATCATGGACCCTGGATTGTTTATCTGTATATAGTTGACTGTTGGATTATACTTTTTTTTTTGGATTTACCCATGGAGCAATGGTTTTCCGTTTTGTTTTTCCCTTGGATTTACTTTTTTGAACTGTGACTTTGGACACCTTTCCTTTGGATTATGATTTGCTGTTTTTCATTATTTTACGGACATGCTGCTTTTCGTTTTTAATTCCCATTGTCGTTTGTTTATTTTTAATTCCATTTATGTTGCTTTTAATACATTTTTTTCATCAAACTTCAATGTGTAGTATCATCTCATTGGTTTCATGCATGTCATGATATGGGTTTTGACATTCACTTACACCCATTCTGTGTATGTGAGGGACATGTGTTCATTTACATACTTGCCATTGGGGTTGTATCATGTAATTGGCATTTCTAAGTGGGTGGATGCAATACTTGGGTGGGTGTTTGGCATGTGGAGGCTTCCCATAAGGGCCAGGGATCTAGATTGTGATGACGTGTTGGCTGGGGGACATGTGTCGGGGCCTGCTGGCAGGTGCCCCGCACTGCTGGGGGGTGGGGGTGCAGGGGGACATGAGTGGGACATGAGTGGGGGCCTGCTGGCAGGTGCCCCGCACTGCTGGGGTGTGGGGGTGAAGGGGGACATGAGTGGGACATGAGTGGGGGCCTGCTGGCAGGTGCCCCGCACTGCTGGGGGGTGGGGGTGCAAGGGGACATGAGTGGGGGCCTGCTGGCAGGTGCCCTGCAGTGCTGGGGGGTGGGGGTGCAAGGGGACATGAGTGGGGGCCTGCTGGCAGGTGCCCCGCAATGCTGGGGGTGGGGGTGCAAGGGACATGAGTGGGACATGAGTGGGGGCCTGCTGGCAGGTGCCCCGTACTGCTGGGGGGTGGGGGTGCAAGGGGACATGAGTGGGGGCCTGCTGGCAGGTGCCCTGCACTGCTGGGGGGTGGGGGTGCAAGGGGACATGAGTGGGGGCCTGCTGGCAGGTGCCCCACACTCCTGGGGGGTGGGGGTGCAAGGGGACATGAGTGGGGGCCTGCTGGCAGGTGCCCCTCAGTGCTGGGGGGTGGGGGTGCAAGGGGACAGGAGTGGGACATGAGTGGGGGCCTGCTGGCAAGTGCCCCGCAATGCTGGGGGGTGGGGGTGCAAGGGGACATGAGTGGGGGCCTGCTGGCAGGTGCCCTGCACTGCTGGGGGGTGGGGGTGCAAGGGGACATGAGTAGGGGCCTGCTGGCAGGTGCCCCGCAATGCTGGGGGTTGGGGGTGCAAGGGGACATGAGTGGGACATGAGTGGGGGGCTGCTGGCAGGTGCCCCGCAATGCTGGGGGGTGGGGGTCCAAGGGGACATAAGTGGGACATGAGTGGGGGCCTGCTGGCAGGTGCCCCGCACTGCTGGGGGGTGGGGGTGCAAGGGGACATGAGTTGGTGATCAGTAGTGCAAGGAGACATGTGCCGCTTGCACAGGGCCAATCGCGTGTGAAACTTCCCGCGATCCCCAGTAATACACGTACCCTGCTGAAATTGCGTGTGAAACTTCCCACGCACCCCTGAAATACACGTACCCTGCTGAAATCGCGTGTGAAACTTCCCGCGCACCCCAGTAATACACGTACCCCGCTCACACAGGGCCAATCGCGTGTGAAACTTCCCGTGATCCCCAGTAATACACGTACCCTGCTGAAATCGCGTGTGTAACTTCCCGCGCACCCCTGATATACACGTACCCCACTCGCACAGGGCCAATCGCTTGTGAAACTTCCCGCAAATCCCAGTAATACACGTTCCCCGCTTGCCGTGCTGGTACAGGGATAGCGCAGCCCTTTGCGCTGGATTGGGGATTTTGATGGCTTTTCCCTGCGCGAGGGGCGTTCCCTGGGGCGTAACTGGCGCTGCTGCAGGGTCGCTGCGCCACTGTGCGCCACGGCTGGTTTTGGTAGCTGAAATCCATGAATACACTGTGCGCGGAAATGGATTTTAGCACACGCGGCTGGCGCAGAGATTCGCACGCGCACACTGTGCGCCAGCCGCGTGCCCCACTTGTGCGCTAAATTCTATGAATTACCCCCCAAGAGTATGCAGAAATGCTTGATACGATTTGTATAGGTATCCTTGAGGAGAATATGAAAACAGTCATACAATGAAGACTGATTTCTAACATGCTTCATGCAGGTTGCACTGAACCTGATGTCATGTTGACTCTTCAAGAAAATAACATTTCTTGTGTTGCCTTGATGTGTACACTTGGAGAGTGCGACAAGTTCAACTCTACAAAGCTGCTCTCTGAGAAGCAAGACATTGTAGGGATAGAATTGTGCAATGTTTTAGATGTCCATTTTATGCCATTATAGTTTAACATTAAATCTTTCTGCACCACCATATCACATATAGTTAATACCATCTCATACAAAATAGAAGAAAAAAACATTTTGATCATATAAAAACATCCTATCAAATTCATTATATTTATAATCAAGTGTATAAAGCTAAAATAGGTATCAACGTTAAAAGGTTTAATACCTCGGACAAACCGTCTTGCCTTACTTAGTGTGCAAATATGTACACTCATAAGATTGATCATTAGGTTTTGAAATGATTATAATACAGTTCAGCAATAGGACCATAACAGCAGATACGAATTTTGGAAGTCCAAGTTACTGATACTGATCTTTCAATCCTAGGTGGAGTAAAAGAGCATACGTGCAGGGAGTGGGCTATTCTGAAATTTTAGAAAGCTGGTTTAATACATTTCAGAGAAGCAGAGCTTTATTAGGGTGTGAAAACTATACAGGACACGTACTGAGACTAGTCATCTAATCTCACACATAGTGCAAATGCAAATGTTCCAATATTGATCTATCCTAATCTAATCAAGTTAATTCCAGAATCTTACATCAATTGGTATGAGGCTGTATAGTTCAATGAGTCATTTGTCATATTAAATATGTACTGTTGCAATGTCCTATTTACATTCCAATCTCTTAACCTGCCTAGTACTCCATACATTTTAAGATAATAATCTCCCAACCCAGTGCAGCTTGTCAATAGATGTTCAATGGTTTCTAACTGGAGTGTGCATATCCTGCATAGTATTTTATCCTTCTGTATGTTTATTCTCTGGCCTGTCCTTATAAGTGTTGGCAATACATTGATTCTTAGTTTTATTGCAAAATGTCTCATCTATGCGTCATCCCACGTAATAAGGTAAGTGAAAGGTTGAAGGTACACTCGTCATGTAGATTTCCCCTGCAGATGTTCAATATTGGCTATACAATACCATTCCTGCACTTTCTTAATCACCGTGTTCTTCAACATGGCCTTGTGCTCTGAATAATCAACTGTGAGGACTATCTCCGTGTGGAATGCCTCAATAGTTACATCCCACTCTTTCAATTGTTCACAAATGATGGTCCCCCCCCCGCCCCCACCCCTTGTGTTAGTGTACCAGCCATACTAGGTTGCACACAGATAGTTTAAAATGTGATAATTCATCATACTTCTCCTGATGTTATGTGTCGTTAGTAAAGAAACTAATCCAATTCTAAGTGAATGGTCTCTAGTGGGGTACCTTGGAGGAGGCCTAATGCCTGCCACCAGATGTTACCTTCTAATATCTTAAGCCACAACACTTCCCTTTCATTGAGCATTTCTAAAATGTATAAGAAACTTGGCACCAGGCTTCAGCGATACACCATTTTTAAGCCCTCTAAGGAGCAGCCAGCCTTAGCTGTGGCAAGCATTCTGATCACTCCAAACGTACACAGACCTCTGTTAGTGATGTATTCAAGAACTGCTTGAATTGAGCAGTTTGAAGAGATAAGGGCACCTAATCATGTATATGTGTCAACTTTTTCTATCATTTCGCCATCTATTTTCAAGACAAAGATTTTAGCGAGTCCCTCATGTCCCAGCTCCATGATCTTAGTCTTGGACTTGTTTAGTTCTAACCTGTTGTTTTTAGACTAGGAATAGAGTACCAACAGAGCCCTTTGCAAGATGACTGGTGTTCTGTCTATCAGAACTGTATCATCAGCATACATTAACCATCCTAGCCGCCTGTCATCTATTTTTGGAGGAACTGTATGCAGGCGTACAGTGTTGGTCCTACTTCGGCTACATAGATACATAAATAACACTAGTGCCAGAACTCAGCCTTGTTGCAAACCATTGCTAGTGTCTACTAAATCTGTTGCAAATCCCTTAAGGTTGGTTCTGACGGCAGCTGACGTCCCAATATAGAATAATCTGATTGCATAATAATCATTTGGACCAGAGCCTTGATCTGTCCATGGTAACTAATGCTTTGTAAAAGTTGATATATGCGATATAGAAATTCCTATCATTTTATTCCAATGTCTTATGAATTAAGTAGTAGAAGAACCATTCATTTTGATAGGTGCCCATTTATTTCGAATCCCTGTTAACTGGCCAGAGAGCATTTCAGATTGGTCTAACCAGTGGTTTAGCCTATTCAAAATTAACGTACAAAATATTTCCCTGGAGCATCTAGCATGGCTAGTATTCTGTAATTAGCCACTAGCCCGCGTGTCCTTTTTTGTACACTCGAATTAGCATGGATTATTTTCCACGATGTGGAGATAATACCTTGACTACTCATCATTTTGAATAGCTTCAAGAGGATAGGTGACCATATCTCTTGATTCGCCATCGGCACCTTATTGTATAGGCCATCTGGCCCCGGGGCTCTCAAGGCTTTTAGTTTCTTAATTACACCCTGTATTTCTTCCTCAGTAAACACAGTTCTATTTATATGGGAACTTACCTTATGATAATGATTCATAGATATAGTACAGATGGTAGGAAACTTAGCACATCGGTTATGAATTTTGTAAATAGTCTGGTTTCTATTTGCAACACTTTTAAAATACGTACAATTATTTTTCATGAGTGAGCATCCATTCACTGTAGATTTCAAAACATGGGTGTGTACAGAAGTAGATTGGCTTGTCTGTAATGACTCTATAGTCACACGCCAAGCTAAATTGCCAAATGGTTTAAAGAATACGCTAGAACCAATATTTTAGAATATGTTGTATCTTCTTTGTGAATATAAACATGCAAAATGAATGTTTGAGATGGGAGAATAGGCAATAAGTGTTTTATGTAAACTAAAGGATAGATATTTACTAGGTTGCAATTTAAAATAACTATGAAATAAATTAATATATTAGATTATCAAGATTATATAAATTACAAAAAGAAACAACATTCTGCAATCTTCTACTTCTGTTTGTATTATGTAAACCACTGTATATTATAATATGTTCAAGTGTAACCTTTAAGTACTGGGTTATATAAGTGGTGCCATGCACATTATGTGGAGTGCCAGGGAGTGTAGATGTTGATAACTGTTTCCATCTGAAACAAGTAAACAGTAGGAGGTAGATCAACAAAAAAAGAAAATGAGATTTGACCACTAATTACAATTTTATGGGAGGATTTGTCTTTTACTTCTTAAGTGTGTAGGTGGTCAAAATAAAGACACACACACACTTTACAAGAAGTATTGTAATTAAATTGAAAAGGAAAACAGCCTACTTTAAGTACTAGATGGTGAATTCTCTAAATTACTCGTACTTCATATTTAGAAGTTTCTACAAAAGTCTGGGAATGTGTTCTGTTATTAGACTGTGGACGTTTAAAAAAAAAATATGAAGAAAAAATTATATTTTTAAAGAAATATTAATTCATTTTTATAGAGTAGATTAAACAAAATTGCTATTAACGTCTTATGTTTTAGGTGGCCAAAATGAGGGACACACACAGAGTTGAAAAGAAGTATTTAGAGATAATTTGAATATTTGAACGTTAACTAATAGATAAAAGGGGATTCCACACTGCACACATATTTCTGTGCAAGTAGAAGTATTAAATAACAATAGACATTTTTAAAGAAATTCAAAGGTGAAGTGTAGACTATGAAATATCATTATTAGCTTTTTATGTGTGTAGGTGGCCAGAATAAGGACACATACAGATTTTACAAGAAGTATTGAAATTCAATTTCTGAAATACTTAGTGCAGCTTGTAGTAAGTACTCGTGTGTGTACATACAGAGAACTGTTTCTTGTCTGCGTATTATTTCAAATAATGGTATGACTAGACATTAAAAAGATTTACACTCAAATAATGTTACAATGTTGGCTTGTCTGTGTATTCTTTTTGTAAAACTGGTAACATAGTTAGGTCATATGTCTCGGTTTCCTGGTTAAGGTTGCATAAAGGGCTATGTAAATTTCATTTGTTTTAAAATTAAAGAAAGTTTGTACAAAAATGAAACATAGGCTGTGTGCATATTGTTATGTATCTTTATGATACTCTTATTGTGTATTTGTTTTTTATATAGAATGAATAGAAGTAGCCTCACAGGTGTACAAACCTTTGCAATTGCTGCAAATCTATTTAGAATTTGCTGATGCAAAACCAGGTTCGTAGTTACCTGAATGATTACTGTAGGTGCTGTACTTTATTAAGGAGATTCACACCCAGGGAAGTACGCTCAGCTAATCAGGTGGCTGTAACAACAGGAGAGAATACACATTCGCTGTCTGCTGTCCCAGCCACCTTAGGTCCTTTCTCGGGAAGCACCATTTTTTAAAAATGATTCCCCCGCCCTCCCTACCCCTCGGAAGATTGGATGTGCAAGCAGTGTAAACCTTGGATAAACCCTGGTGTGTGAATGGCTTTCACCCCCTTGGAGGGGGGCTGAAATGGCCGGTAATGGTCCAGAGACCGCACCAAGGCCCTTGCTATGCTCGGCGTACATTGGGGAGGGGTGCCGGCTTTTACCAGCCATGTCAGATCCCCACTGCAATGTTTTAGCAATACTTACTTTAAAAGTTTTACAATTAAGGTGGGAAAGTAACATTTATGTATATAATTTAGTTTGGAGAGTAGAGTTTCTTTTCTCTACAATTAAGTTTTTTCCTCTATTTAATGATAAATAATCACAACTTTAATTGGTTGAATACTCAGAATATGTTCTGTATTCATGCAGTACCATTATGGAAAAAAAAAAAACTTCAGTTATATTCTTTGGGTTTCTAGTATGACATATATTGCATTGTCTTTCACAGATTTTATGGAGACCGAGCAAACAAAATGAGGCAACCATTAAAGAAATTAAGTAATTAATTTGGAATTACACATCCAAACAAAATGCTGATAGTATGCTATTAAAAAACTTGAAATTCAAGAAAACAACTTTAGTTGGAGGGACTTTGAGGTAAGAACTTAACACAACAAAACCTCTGGAATTCTGCTAAACAATCTTAGCATCATGCCCCCTTGTTGCTCAGTCTATGACCACAGTGATGACATCACTGATTACATCATTGGTGATGTTACTAATTATATTACAACAACAGCCTGTACTAAGCATGACCTTTGGCCATGGACTGTGGGTAGGGCAACATATATTTTAGCACATTAATGGGCAGCTAGTCATGGCCGCCACGCCCTTTGGAAGTACCCACTGTATATCATACAACATTAACCAGCCACTAGCCATGGCTTTCAGTCATGGTCAGTGGCACAGGTTTTGGCCATGCCCACTGTATATTGTAACATATTCATGGGCCACCTGCCATGGCCTTTGATCATGGGCATTGGCCACAGCCTTCAGCTGTGCTCACTTTATATTTTAAAACACTAACATGCCACAAGACATGGCCTTCTGGCATGCCCATTGTATATTATACAATACTAACCAGCCACGAGTCATGTCCTTGAGCCATGGCCAGTTTCCACGGCCTTCAGCCATGCCCACTGTATATTATACAACACTAACAAGCAAGTAGCCATGTTTCTTGGCCACGGCCAGTGGCCACGTCTTTCGGCCATGTCCACTGTATATTTTAAAACGCTAACAAGTCACTTGCAATGGCCTTCAGACATGGCCAGTGGTCCCAGCCTCAACCGTGCCTACTGTATTTTTTACAACACTGACCTGTCACTAGCCTGTATAATCTAACATATTAATAGGGAACTAGCAATGGCCTTTAGCCATGTCAAGGGGCCACAGCGCTTGCCCTTGACCACTGTAAATTGTACAACATTGACTGGCCACTAGGTACGGCCTTTGGTGATAGTCAATGACCACAACCTTCATCATGGCCAAGTCCATGGCCTAAATTGATATTAAGATAATCAAAGTTTTTATGCGCTAACTTATACATTATGTCATGTCTGATGCTATTACTGATGTAATCTGGCAAGTATGATGTAATTAGTGTTGTCACCAGTGACAGCATCAGTGATGTCATCAGTGGTGCAATAGATTATGTAATTAGTGATGTTACCAGTAATGTAATCGATTTTTTATCTCAGATGTTATCCTTGTGGTCATAGGCTGGGCAACAGGGGCATGAAGTTAAGGTTGCTGACGGGAGCTGAATTTCAGGGGTTTTGTTGTGTTAAATTCTCACCTTAACACTCCTGTGACTAACGTTTTTTCCTGGAATTACAGGGCCTGTGACAGCGGTTAATGTTATGGTTAAGTTGCTCAATGCATAGAAAGAGCACTTTTTGGGTGGTTTATCACTTTTGGCGCCGTTTGAAGAATCTTCACCGAACTGTGCAAAAAGTATATGGTCCCCTCAGAATGATTTTTCAAAGTTTGGTGTGGATTCATCAATGGGGGAGACTTATAGGGGAATCCCAAAATGTGTAGAAATCCTCATTGATGCGATGGAAACATTTCTTTGTGTAAATCTGTCCAGTAGTTTTTTTTAAAAAGTCAAAAAGTAGGTAACAATAATTAGTGATATCTGGGTTGGGTCCGCAGACTAATTTCCTGATTCAGGGTCTGCTGACAACTCTGGACCAATCAGAGAGCTGCATGATGTTCGTGGACATCACAGGTGCCCACTGATTGCATGTTCAAAAGCGTGAGATGCGTCAGATATTTTGAAACGGTCGCCATGTTGGATCCACGGACAGCTGCCGCAGACTGCGCTCAGCGCAGTGAGCAAAAAGTCTAGAAAACACATTTGGGGATATTAGGTGGCCAAAAGAGGGTGATGAAAAGGGTGGGGGAGTGAAATAAAGTTGATATGGAGCTGTTTTTATCGGTAAAAGAGGTGCCCAGGTGCCGCCGAGTCGCAGTCAATTTTAGTGTCCACGGATATCATTTGAACTGCAGATCATTTGGGTTATTGTGAGTCTTGTTATTTGAAAGTGTATTGTACATACTTGTTATATGATTTAATTATATTGTGGTGGTTGTGGCCAGTGGGCAGATTCTTGGGGGCTTGGCCAAAGGCCACGTTTAAAGTAGTTAGATACCTGTTAGTGTATTCTAACTATATTGGATTTAAAAAAAGGTAGCATGTGCTCCTCTCCAGAAAGAACATGGCTTGATAACCTGTTCTGAGATGAGAGTTTGCAGCACACACTTTTTGCTCACTGTACCTTTCACAGATGGGAAATAACCATTTGCATATCAGTCTTTGTCCCGCCCTCATGGGCAGTCCAGCACCGAAATGCTATGGCAATTCCTCTCTGAACAAGAGTACCAAAAGCAACCCCATACACTTGTTGGGCCTTATCAGTGAGGTGAACCTTTGAGGTGAAGCTTTGTCTCTCTGAGCACAGTGAGCAGGGAGTCCACATCTGGTTGCCCCCAGGTAACTCATAGTGGCCAACCCCAAGTTCCTTGCAAATATTTCAAAAAAGGTAGCAAGCGCTCCTCTCCAGAAAGAACATGGCATGATAACCTGTTCTGAGATGAGAGTTTGCAGCACACGTTTTTTGCTCACTGTACCTTTCACAGATGGGAAATACCCATTTGCATATCAGTCTTTGTCCCGCCCTCATGGGCAGTCCGGCACCGATATGCTATGGCAATTCCTCTCTGAACAAGAGTACCAAAAGCAACCCCATACACGTGTTTCAGCCTTGTTGGGCCTCATCAGTGAGGTGAAGCTTTGTCTCTCTGAGCACAGTGAGCAGGGAGTCCACGTCTGGTTGCCCCCAGGTAACTCAGGGTGACCAACCCCAAGTTCCTTGCAAATATTTCAAAAAGGTAACAGGCGCTCCTCTCCAGAAATAACATGACATGATAACCTGTTCTGAGATGAGAGTTTGCAGCACACGCTTTTTGCTCACTGTACCTTTCACAGATGGGAAATATCCATTTGCATATCAGTCTTTGACCCGCCCTCATGGGCAGTCCAGCACCGAAATGCTATGGCAATTCCTCTCTGAACAAGAGTACCAAAAGCAACCCCATACACGTGTTTCAGCCTTGTTGGGCCTCATCAGTGAGGTGAAGCTTTGTCTCTCTGAGCACAGTGAGCAGGGAGTCCACGTCTGGTTGCCCCCAGGTAACTCAGGGTGACCAACTCCAAGTTCCTTGCAAATATTTCAAAAAAATGAGGTTGGAAACCATGCTTACTTCTTTCAGAATTCTGTGTACTTCAGTAGCAGCTTTTGCTGATCATTTTCAGTATTTTACTGGGAGGAGCAGTAGTTGGGCTAAAGGTACCCCTCCTATGTTGTAGGCAGCTAGACCTGTGGGGGCTGTTACAACAGATGAAAGATTGTTGTTTGTTATGTCTTGTAGGACTATGCTGATTATTCTTAACCTGTCAGCATTTTCCATTTTTCATTCAATATAAATGTCACACTTTCCAACCGCAGTCATTACATCCCTTACATCCCTTACACTACCACCATTCTCCATCTGCTCACACATATCTATAAACCACCAAAGTATCCATATACAACACTTCACCTTATACATAAAGTACTTTTCATTCCCAATCTCTAATATAAGACACCAAACATTACTGCAACAACCATATGCCATTGCATTAACACTAGGCCACTCTTTCCCTATTCTTTAAAAACACTGCAAGACAATACATTACACCACAAACAGAGCATGGCCTTTATTAAAACCAGCAGCACAAAAATAACCTAGATATGCACTTTTTCCTCACACCCATGTTTGCCCTGTTCCTTCCGAGGTCCAAAACACATCTACTTACACTCCAATTCTTCTAACGAACATAGTTAAAACAATTTTATGCACTATCCATGACACAACTTCATTAACTCTTTTTTTCCAAGAATTCCTCCTACCTTCATAAATAATACCCTGGTTTACTAAAATCACTTCACCATTACCACATACACCCACCAACCTTCTTCTACAATTACAGGAAAGAAGATGATTGCCAAAAACAGCTGCTGAAAAAAGAATACCCTTTACATTTTACAAAGTAACTACATTAATGTACCATGTATATTTCTGTAATTGTAACAATATACTTCCATTATATACTAGCCCTGAGTATTGTTTTTGAATCAACATTTATTTCACTCTAACTCATTACATTGCACCATTCCTCTTCTTTATATTACCATGTGAAAACCACCATTGCAACACCCACTGTTTTCCTCAAAACAACACAATACCACTACTTATTCAATCACACCATCACTCCCTTCCTCCCTAACCCAAGCCCATCACACCTTTACAGAATCTTACTCGTTCAACCTTCCCAACCACACCTGTTATTCCTTTTCACAATCAAACAGCACTCTAGAATCCCACACACCCATGCACCATACATGTATATACATTTCTCAACTTTCAAACCCAAAATTTCTTTTTTCCCAATAGACACATAAAATGCCCACTAAAAAGCAGCTCCATAGAAATGAAAGACAAAATATAGCAGATAAGAATAAAAGCAAGCCATATAGCCATCCACCTCTTAAACAATGTATGGAAAAAATTAAAACGCTGGTAACCTCACTCAACAAAAGTAAACCAGCCACGACTAAAAAAGGTAAGGCCCCTCCTCCAGAAAATAAAAGTAAAAAAAGATGTAAAAGCAAAGCAGACCCAATAATGAAGCTAACACTATATCTGCCAGTGCTACCTGTGCTAACGTAGCCACTGTAAAGCAATCCAAAACAATCCAAAACATTTTCCACTGCAGAGTTCTGCACAATCTTATAACAAAAGCTGAAAAGTCATGATCTACACTTAAAAACTACCACAGGAGACTAATCATGGAAGCTCTAAATGATAGCGCATTTCTACTAAAGAGAACATTGTTTATATGGATTTTAAATAGAGTGATGACAGAGGGTATGAAATTGTAGGAGACACCATTATGACCAAAAAAAAACCCTTATAGAAAAAATGTCCCCAACAAACTTTCAACCAAATTTCCCTTTCAACCAAACAAAGCATGCAATGTACAATGGTCATGCAGCTCAATGTGTAACATACGCCAACAATCCTTTAAACCTTTTTGACAATTCCTCATTCACTACGTGAAACTACAGACACAAGCAAATTGAAAAAATTACAAACCATGGACTCCACACTGGACTTTCGAGGACATTTATGAACCTGCATTTTAAGAACTGCTTGCAAAAGGTCCTTAAACCACAACATGTTAGCAACACAACATTCCACTATATGGAATCTAGTGCATAGGCTATACTATGCAAAACGTCCTGCTCTAGAAATGCAACTTTTGAATACCATTTTCCTACATGGAACAGCCAAAGAACTACTTCAAAAACAGAGCACATCCAAAGTAAATACTTTGGAACTGAAGTGGACTAAGAAAATTCAGTTACTTCAGAACACATTACCGAAAACCTCACAAACACCAACCTCCTAACAAGCACATACAAAAAAGAAATAGCTAAGTTTCAAAACACATCTACTGAAATACCAGACCAAGTATGTGTCTGTTGTTGCACAACATTTTATAAACAGAGCACAAAAATAGTAGTTATTGCCTACAAAATAGAGGAAAATGATTCCAACTAGCTTTATATCTAACAGCAGAATATAAATACAAAATAACTGACCCCTCAATAGTTTGCATGTACTACAAAACAAAGTTTGACAATAACCAAATGCTGTCATGCGCTATCACTAATAACTTAGAAATATTCCCACTTCCAAAGGCACACCAACAACTTAACTTGTATGAGAGCATTATAATCCAAACAGTACACCCATTTCAAGCTAGAGTACGCCTTCAACTGAAAACAGCCAAATTACCTCCACCTGAGTTACTAAAGGGCATCCTTGAGAAAGTAGTATATTTGCCATTAGATCTAAAAGAAAATTTAGAAACTCTAGAAATAGAACGACCAATAGATCAATCTTGGATTGTACTAGTTAATGGTGTACCAGTAAAAGGCAAAATAATTTGGCAACAACTAGTTGACTTAAACAAAGAAAACATAGAGGAACACATAAGAGAAACCATCCAAATACTTCAAGATTCACCAACAACTGGCCAATTTGAATGTGTAGATCCTGTTACTGCAGCCAACAATTTAGACAAGCATACAATTTACTCACTGCACTCCAAAGACACAATTGAAGATGCATTAGAAACATATCAAAAGCGTCAAGCCAAAGAATCCCCAATGAGCATATGTGCAAAAAGTGTAGAAGCACGTTCTTTTCCTTTACTCGTTCCTACAGGAAAAGGAGGAAGATATGATGAAAGGTTCAAAGAATTTAATGCATGAAAATATCGCTCTTTACAAATCCTTTCGGAAGACCCCAGATTCAGACAAAATGTAGAATACTTTTTCCACCTCCTGTTTGAAAGTGAACTAGAAACTCTATGTTATGGAGTTGCACACACATTAAAAACAGGCTAAAATTTTTTAAACATGTCGCTACCCAACTATTTATAAAATAAAAGACGAAGATGTAGTTTTGCTGTCAAGTATCACAAATCTCTTGGCAAACATGCGTGGTACAAAGGAATACTGGTTCCAATGTCATGCTGATGTACATTGTATGCTAAGGAACCTAGGCATAACCACATGATTTGTTGCTTTTAGTTGTGTAGAGTACACATGGGATGACTTTCACAACTTCTTACGCACTGCAAACCAAAAAAAGATGAAATAGATACAAGAATACAAGGAGAACTGTGTTCTCTTGACCGCGTCAATGTATCAAGGTACTTTCATTATTGCTTCATTGCCATGCTGCACTTCATCTGCTACAAAACTACCCCTCTTCTCAGAGAAGTGCAACACTTCATTTGGAAAAAACAATATAAATCCAGAGGAGCACCAAACATCCACATGCTTTTGTGGATAAAAGATGCTCCCAAATATGGCCATGACAGTGATACCACTGTTTCGTAGTTTATTGAAAAATACATTACTTGCGACATCCCTTCAGAAACCACAGATAGTCACCTACGTACACAAATCTTACACTTCCAAAAACATAAGTGTGGCAAATACTGCTGACGTAGATATAAAAACAAAGGTAAATAATATCCCAAATTTTGCTTTTGCTTCTCTAGACCAGTTTGCAAAAAAGGACAAGTAAATAGCTTGATGTCTTCTCTTAGACACAGTGTAAAAGGCAAACCCTAAAAACACATACAACATTAAAAGGGACGAAGCAACCAAGTACATCAATGATTACAATGTAATCATTGCCTTCTTGTGGAATGCAAATATAGACATACAATACATTACAGACAATCCCTCTGCAGTTGCAAGATATGCCACAGCCTCTCTCACCAAAGCTGAGAAAACAGAGCTAAAAGACCTCTGAGATGACCATCATCTGACAAAGACCTGTCACAGAAATTGTACAGCTTCAGTATAAAAATGCTCTCCAATAGAGAATGCTGGTGCGATAAAGCTGCAGGCCGTTTAACATGTACAGCCTTACATGGCAAAACTGAACACATTGTTTGGCTAAACATTGGTCCAGCTTCATCCAGAAAAAGAGTACTAACATTCTACCAAAAGATAGAAACAATATCCACAAATGATCCCAACAGCCAGGACTTTTTTAAAAAACGTTTTCATTTACATTAACTACCCAAACAGAAGTACTGATTTGGATAACATGTGCCTGTATGACATAGCCCACAATTACTTCAACAAAAGCAATGTCACACCAGATGAGACAACAGGCAAATATTCAGCCTCAATTTGTGAAGGAAGCCTCATAAAACTTTCCAAACCCAGCCTAATTAATAATATAAAGTTATAATTTACATCTCTGCAGAATATAAAACTATTACATGGCCCTACTGCAACTTTCTAAACCTTGAAGAAAAGAAGAAGAATTATTCGTTGACTATGACTCATTTGAAGCCGCATTCAAAGCACATGAAAGCAGTATAAAAAATGTCAATTTCAAACAATACAAAACAAGTTGGACAATGAATGCCAACAAGAGGAAGTAATTGAAGCTGATCTAGATGAAGACACTCCTAAGGACAGTCAACCTTCCCTCGCAGCAATGTAAGACGCACTTGCAGAACCACTCATTCTAAATTAAGCATAGATAACCATGACTGTGGAAGAAATACCATGTATCAATACAAACAATTTGAAGAAGACTTGCCAGTGCTCAAATCACAGCTAAATGATGAACAACTCACCATTTATATAGAAGTCACTGAAGAAACTGAACATGGTTTTAAACATGAAACTAAAACTTGTACCTGCAAACATTATACACCTCTGCTCCTGTATGTAAGTAGTGAAACTGTTTCTGGTAAAAATGTTCTTAATTAAAATAATCAGCACATTTCTGCAACACTTAATAAACAACACACTGTTGGCTGTTGTAACAGCGCTCACAGGTTTAGCTGCCTACAACATAGGAGGTGTAACTTTACATTGACTACTGCTCTTTGCAGTAGAACACCAAAACAGAATACTACAAATTATCAGCAGAAGCTGCTACTGAAGTATGCAGAATTCTGAAACAAATGAAAGTGATCCTAATAGATGAAGTAAGCATGATTTCCAACCTCATGTTGGCTTTAATTCACCTCAGAATGCAAGAAGTCCTAAAAAACGACTTCGAAGAACTGTTTGGAGGAAAATACGTTATTGTTTTTGGAGACCTCCAACAGTTAACTCCAGTAAAAGGTCAACCTATTTTCAAAACATTAGGACATAAACAACGCTGCAACACACCAGCAGAATTGGAAATGTAAATCTCTGGCAACATTTTCAGTATCGAGAACTAACTGAAAACATGCGTCATTCTGAAGACCTCACCTATGCTAACATTTTAAAAAGCATTAGAACTAGTCTGCTTACTAAAGATGTTAAATCCATCTTAAATAGTAGAGTAATCCATGAACTATATGGTTAAAGCACATCTGCTCCTGATGTCATGGCACAATTAACTAACCAAAATATAAAATGTCCTTAATGCCAACCCTTGCAAGCTGCAGTCAATTTAAGGAGACAATATTACAAAAAGAAATGTAACCCATACTACATATCAGCTCGACAGACAAACTAGAAGTGTACAGCATGACACTCCCTATGTGTGAACAAGCAACAGCACGATTACATAGCTTAGAAAAATGTATCTCCAACACAGCCTGATTGGAGAAAATTGCAACTTTGTGTCTAAATTGCAGGGTAATTATAAAACATAACATTGACCTAGAACCAGGTTTAGTCAATGGAGCAATTGGTACAGTTGTTGGCTTCCAAACATATCAACATAACAGCAATATTCAGTTGTCAACATCCACTTTGACAAACTTGCAGAAGTTTAAAAAAATTCCCAGACAATAGCACTTTTCCTTCTTTTCAAAGACATGTAGAAACTCAGAGAACAATTCTCTCTATCTCTTGCATATGCTGTCACTATTCACAAATTGCAAGGTCTAACCCTAGATCACGCATTGATTGAGATTGACAGCACAGTCTTTAAAGAAGGTATGAGTTACACTGAACTTTCACATCTCTGTACACTCAATGCTCTATTCCTAGTTACCTTTGATGTGAACAAAGTCAATGCTGACATTCCCTGTATTCTAGAATACCACAGGTTACAGCACTGTACACCCCATCTAGATATGTACCCTGTACATAAAAAAAAACCTTTAAAAAGTAAACTGATACAAACAGAAGATGTAACATATCTCCCAATAATACCACTAAAGAAACAACAACCAACTGCTTCTTCATCAAATAATACAACCACAGAACTGTCTATTACAAACTCAATTGCACGTCGATCAAAAGAGAAAAAAGTCAAATATCTCTTATCCAAAAATATCTGCAGATCCATTAAACGATACAGAGACACAACTCGCTGGTCCATTACAATTCAGCAACACAACTGGAGTAAATTGCTATGTAACAACGAATCTTCTCTTTCAATTGCCACCAATTGCTGACAACATTTACTTAAATGGCTCAGACCTGTTGTGTTTGCAAATGCTTGTCCTTCATAGAAATGCAACAAATAATCCTGACAGCACTTACAGTTTCTCAGGTATACGGCAAGAATTGGACTACTGCGCAGGAATGGTATTATGTTCTATAAACACACAAGAGGATCCTCAATAATTCCTAATGTACTTACTACAAGTACTGGAAAACAAAATCATCCCTACAATTGAAACCTTGCAGATTTCATACACATGGAATGCACTCTTTGCAACCATGTATCACAAGAGCACATCTCTAATGAACGATGTGTATATGTATCCACACCAAATTGTGAATCCATTCCATTTCACCAGCTTCTGCAGAATGCACATCATAGCATATTATGCCCTTTTTGAAACTCAGACAATTGTTCCAGCATACAAATAAACTCACATAGCCAATATGTCATACTAATGCGTCTAAGGTACAATGGAGATGGTATCAAAAATAACTGTAAGCTCACTACAAACCTTCATAACAGTAGGCATAATATACCACACTGGTGCCACAACCACTTCAGAGCACTAAACTGATTATGTCAAAAAAGACAAGTGGTTGGTTTGACTATAATGACACCTCCGTTACTCCAAAATATAGGTTACCAGCAAACCTAGCAAATGCCTGTTTAATATTCCTTCAATCCAAATTTACCCACTAAAGTCTACTATTATTAACAGTTAGAATATGCCAACTGGTATCTAACTACATCCATAATACTACACTAATACTTTTAAAAGTTTATCTAGTTAGAATACACCAACGGGTATCTAACTACTTCAAAAATATCCTTCATTACAATATGCTTCAAATACAACATCACAATTCCTGTTACTACAAAATGTCTTTGGAAGGACAATGTAGTTAAAATATTAGAATAAGCCAACAGGTATCTAACTACTTTAACATTCCCTTAATAACAACACACTTTAAACAAACATACTATCATGCTTTTGTTTTACCCTGTATGGATTTTGTTTCCCAATGACACAATGATTATTTCATCTTAAATTTTACACCAACATGCAATTCCTTGTCTGGAAAGCAAATCTAAATAGTCTCCTCAAGTGGAAGATTCCATGCAGTTCTTTTAATTCTCATTACGTGTCATTGTTGCTTTCAGAGGCGTAACTAGGTGGGGCTAGGGGAGCTATTGCTCTGGGTCTTTTGGTTGTAGCCCTGATAGAAGTTCAGGGACTACAACCAAAAGGCTAGCTAGGACTGAGTTCAGGCAGTCCCAACATTAGCGTAGCCCCAGATATTTTCAAGACATTACAACACCCCTAGTTGCTTTTAAGTACTGTGTGAATGTTTGATGATGATTTGATGCTTGGCTCTGCTCCAGCTGGGCTTCCCTTTCGCAAAGGCACTTGAACTGAGCTAGAGCAAGGCATTTGTTTCTAACTAGGCTCGAGCCAGCTCTGCCTCCCCCACATCTACAATTAGCTCACATGTGTTCTCCCACCACATTTGACATCTTCTTTCCCACTCATTCATTGTTCCCAGTAAGAGCTTACAACATTTTTTCATAATGTTTTCGATTGCCTGTCCTTCTTTGTTAATTCGGTCATCAGTTGATTATCATTTTTCCTCATGGTTCTTAAAGGGTTTGAACATCTATATATTTTATTTTATTGCATTATTCCTGGGTCATGGTCTGCTTTTTGTACAAGGGTTTCATTTTTATATCTGATTTCATTTTTGCTCTGCCCAGATGTCCAACCTTCTTGTAATGCTGTGGTTTATTAAATGTTTATGAAATGTTAGAAATATATAAATACATAAATGTTATACATTTTTTGACTCCTCAAAACAAAATGACATTTCATTCTCTGGAAGATGGCTTTAGGGGGTCATTAGGATTTACGTGGGTATGTTCCTGCCGCCTGATATCCCGAAATTACAGGGATATTACAGTTGGTGGGAATAATGGCAAATCCCCCTTCTGTGGAATCCCATTGGACTCCATGGGGGATTTTTGGAATTACCGGCACCGGTAATACCAGTGCTGGTAATACCGGCATTTGTTTGCCTGTGGGGGCCTGATTTACCTACAGCTCTTTGCAGCAACCACCAGAAAATCTGTAGTTTGGCGATGCAGGAAAAGTGGCAGTAACAGAATTACTGCCACATTTACCACCACTTTTCCTACCTCGTCAAACTCCTAATGACCCCATAATGGAGAACAGACTTGCCCAAGCAAAAACTGATCGGTGCTGCCAATCGAGAATCAGACCTTTCAGAATGGGAATCAAGACTGTGAGTCCTAAGTGTAAGGGAAAAACAAATATCCACAATTAGAATCTGAGCCTGTCTTTGGATAAGATGGAATGGCCAGAGGTGTAATGTTATAATGAATACGTATTGTTCACAAACGGTTCCTCTCAAATCTTTCTGACCACTCTTGTTCCGTCTCATGGGCTCATTGGATAGTCTCTCATAGTGTTATCTCTCTTTACCTGTGGTTGAATGGGGCGGGGGCAGTTGCAAGCACTTTAAAGAAAATGTTTTACTGTTCCTAAACTTTTATTTTAAAAAGAAACCGTTCTGGAATCGTTTAGTTTTCAAATAAAAGTTTAGGAAGAAGTTGACACTTGCACTGCACTGAACGTTCCCTTAAACAGTAGGTGTGTTTGTTTGGGGGTTTTGGAATGCATGCGGGAGGGGGCGTGGTGATGGGGTTTTGTTGGGAGCAGGGGCAGGCCGGAAGCAACATAGTTCCACGCCTTCTTTTCATAAACTATGACCACTGCTCTTATCACTTCTATGCTGATGATTCACAGACCTTTATTTCCTTTCCATTCTTCTCCGACTCTCAACATTCTACTCTCTGCACTTATCTTTTAACCTTTGAATAGTGGATGCCAGAAAATCTTCTCCCCTAAAACGTTCCTAAAACTGAAATTCTTTTCTTCCCATTCTTCACAGATTGCTCCCTCGATCCCACCTTTCTTTCTCTCTAATTTCACTCTTAGCCTATGTGTCATATTTGATTCTTCCTTCTCTTTTGCCTATCATGTTACTCATGTATTTAAAATCTGTAATGCCAAACCTCTTCTTTCTTTTGAATCTACCAAGTGTCTTGTCCCAGTATGACTTTCTCTCGTCTGGACTAATGTTCTTCCCTAGTCCTTGGTCTTCACACTCATCAACATGAGCTGCCTAATTTGTTGCTTCTCTCGCCGTAATTCATATTCACTGCTACTTCTTTACTTCACTGGTTGTCGTTTGACTCCTGTTTACAGTTTCACTACTTATGTTTAATTTTTAAATGTCTACACTGTCTGGCTCGTCAATGTATTTCTTTTCCTACCTCCTGGTATCAGCCTTCATGCAATCTTTATGTCAATCAATATTTTTTTTACTGTTCCTCGTCCTCCTTGTGCTCAATCACGTTTTTGTTCCTTTTATATTTTAACTCCTAAACACTGGAACTCGCTCCTACTCTCCACTCGGCCTGGCACTTATATTTACTCTTTTCGCTAATTACTAAAACATAATCTCCTTGCCTCTTCTCACTCATAAGCAATGCTATGTTTTGTCACTTACTCTGGTATTTGTTTACCTGTTTGTAAAACAGGATCCATGCCTTGTCAAAAGCTCTACACAAGCAAACATGAATACAAAAAAAGCCAAATTAGATTGATGGTAGATATAGATGGAGTGATGATTTGAACTTCCCAAGGTAGTAGTGCAAGTGAAATTCAACTCTCAAAGGTAGAACTAAATGAACAGCAAAAGGTTTTAGAAAAACTAACAGGACTCATCAAGATGATGTACTTTCACCAGCAGAGCTGGCTGTAAATTGATGCTATCTATGGTTGAAGAGTAGTGTAACTGGGAACAGGGGTGGGGAAGGTGGAGTGTGCTTTCAATTTCGGGGTTTGAATTTAATTCTACTGTAAGAGTGTGCATTAATTGAGCCTTCATTGAAGGGGCATAGGTCTATCCATTATCAGCGTGGAGATTCAGCATGTTACTGGCATAGCATAGACTAGCATTGTCCATATGGGTAATGCAATAAGGAATGTCCAGTTCGGCTGTGAATTTATCTTTTATGTATTTGGTTTAACAAATCTTTTAGCACATCAAAAGAAACAGAAGACAATAGAGGAGCCATCCCATGTTGACAAGATAGGATTAAAAGAAACATACAATAAAAAAGATCTCACAATTACAGTTTCTTATCCATGCGAAGGGAATAATGTCATTGGTCTAAGAGAGCCGTTAATAGAGGCCTAAAATGTATGTACAAGATTTGACAAATCCTCCTATAAAAAAGCACATATAATCCTAAAAACAGATTTGAATAGAATTCTAAAAAGTGCCTTTTTCCGTGTAATAAAAATCAATCTTATAATGTTCAATTTCTTATCAATGTAAAAAGGAATTTCATTTGTCTGAAAGAGTACTAAATGAAGAACTAAAGTGCAGAAGCAAAACATGAAAAACCCTGCAATGGTAAAATAGATATAATCATATGGTCATATTTGGCTGAATTATTAAAAGTGCCATTTTCCATATATGGAAAGCCGCTGCTACAATCAAACTGGATTCGGCACAATAAAGGCCAATCCAAAATTGGTCCATCTCAATAAAATCCATGGAGGGAAGACACTGTTCATACCCCTTCAAATAAACACTATACAGTTTCAGACATTATGTCAAATTTTGACAAAAACTTTCAACTTTGGGATTACAAAGTCGACATTTATGGTCATCAAAATCCAATGCCAAACCAGCTACCAACATTCTCCAAAGTGGGAAGAATATTAAACCGCATGCCGCTAATTAATTTTCTTAATTGTCCATTAGAGAACCTTGTGAGATATTTGCATAGTAAGTGTGGCCTAAACCCTTGATGACTATACTCTTTATATTGTTTCTTTTCGTGTAAAGTATACTCTTTATATTGTTTCTTTTGGTGTAAAGCACACAGGCTATTATTCACATCCCAAATGCTGTTTTTTTCCTTCAAGATAGCTGATGCATTGGGAAGGGTGTTCAGGTTTGTCGTTGATGTCCCCAGGTTATCAAGGTGAGCCTCGACCGTGTCCTGCAGTTCCGCAATGAAATTATTGGTTGGTTCAGATTTATATTTTCATGCAATAAGTCCCAGTAACCAATCCTGATTAAATAGACGGAAGGCTAAAAACAATACGAGATTGGAACGCATGACTATTCAAGTGGAGCGCAAAGAGGGCAATCCAAGTTCCAATCTTAGGGTCTCAACTGGGACTGAAGAAGAAACTCCCAAGATGGAAAGGAGGATTTTACCCTCTAATTGATCAATCCACCTCATATTTAATTCCGAGAGGACCACTGAACCATTCAAAATACCAGGGACTCTACTCGATTAATAAATATTGACAATTCCCTCAATGTTATTACCACCCTTATTGCACTGAACGTTTTCATTACCAACCATTTCCTTAGAAGTCGAGGGACTATACTGTTGCCATAATAATCATATCTAGGGCCAGACTTAATAGAGACTCCCAAGTAAATATAAGACTCGACCACCCCGAGAGGTGTATGATCTGTCTTCCAGGTATAGGCAGATTTAATTCTAGTCCGCCCTCCTATAATTAAAATGTTGGTCTTCAAAATGTTAATGAAGAGACAATTCTGCTTAGTGTATGTTGCAAGTGCATCTATTGAATGTTGTAGGTCTATTGGAGTGTAGTTCAGCAACACATCGTCATCCGCGTAACCCAACCATGCAATTTGTTTGTCCCAAATTGAAGGTGGAAAATTTCAGGCAGCGCTCATAGCTACATTCAGATCTGAGATAAAAAGATTAAAAAGCAGTGGTGCCAAAACGTATCTCTGCTTCAGTCCTACGTTTGTTACTATTGGTTTAATAATCATGTATGCCTCTGTATGCTGTAACTAAGACGCGCTTTCCCTGTAACCAGCGCTATTCTGTAACCAGCGCCACGATGCCTCAGGGCTGATTCTGTGCGCTTAACAAATGCGAATAAATAAATAAATAATAAATAAATAATCAGACCCTCGTTATCAAAACACACAGCCACAGATGTATCTGAATAAAGTGCCGTTAAACAAAATAGTAGATATGGATCAATTTCCTAGCAGCTTAATTTGGACCAGAGCAAGGGACGAGAAACCAGGTCAAGGCTTTTGAAAAATGCTGTGGTCTTTGCAAAATCCAGTCTGTTGCCTATGTATCAGGCCCTTGTCTTGTGGCACCAGAATTTAAATATTTGAAGAGCAGTGAAGCAGAAATCGTTGGTCCACAATCCATGATTGCCAATAATCTATAATTGGCAGTGTTCGGTAGAATTCTCATAAATGTGCTAATTCCCGTCACATTAGAGATCCCCAGCAACTTTGCTGGATTTTGAGGACTTGATTTTTTTTACCTGGAAAGAGTATGAGCCTTTTTTCCCATTCTTTCATGTATTTTGATGTGTGTTTTACCCTTCTGTTCTTTAATTATGGAGTTTTAGATAACTCCATAGGCATCATCTTTTCATGTGTGTCACACAGCACCTTCAATGTAGTGACACAGGGATGTCTTTTAGACTTCCTAAATGTTTAAATACCTTCTCTGGGATAAACTACTGTTTCCCAGAAAATGCAAAGTGAAATTCACTTTACTAGTCTTTCCAAATTCCTAGACCCAGCACACACTATCTTCCTATTCAGTGCTGGAGGGGTTACCTAGTATCCCGTGTGTCTAAAAACTCATGTAGCTGTCAATTGCTACCTTTTCTTATCGAAATGGCTGGTTGGCAGTGGTTTTACAAAGAACTACCATGATTTTTTCCGACCACGAACACCAGTGCTAAAATTCGCGGGAGCCATGTTTTTCAAGATGGTGCCTGAGCCCCCTTTGTTTAAACAGGACCCGGTTTTCTTTTTTCACTGTTTCTTTTCGGTAAGGTCCTTCTAGAATTTGTCTATGCGTGCCAAACTAGGTTTGGTCCCTTTGTTCGTATGCCTTTGGTGGGCTTCAGGACTGAAGACCACCTCTAGCGCCTGAGTGTCTGGGGTGGGCAGGAAGTGGGGGACATGCCCAAAACTCCCTGTGCTTAGTCTCCTAGGAGACCCAAATGCACTCTGGCGTGATTGACTGGCTGACTGTCCGGCAAGAACAGCCACCCTGCTGGGTGACAGCTAGGCTGGAATGAAAGGGAGAAAACTGTTTAAAAGGCAAGTCTTTTGGCTTGGAAGGCAGAGTCGAATACTGGAATGAAAGGACAGAAGACGAGCTGGAAGAGGGTGGCTGTTGCAACTACTGGACCGTTGGTTTGCCCGGTGAAGCCCTGCTGCAGGTCTGAATTGCCACATTCACCTCCACAGAGAAGCCCCTTCAAGGACGATTTCTTCCTTTGAGTTGTGGGACCAATCAACTCGTAAGCCACTTAGATACCATTCTCTGAGCTTGTTAAGTTTAACCAGGGAGAGGGGCACCAGCTTGTGTGATTGACTACAGCTACTCGAACCGAAGATCTTCCATTTTCCAGCTTTTTGACCAGTCCACGTGCAGTGCAGGAGTCCCCTGACATCCTCCCTCTTGTCCCCACGGCTGAGGCTCAGGAACAGCAAGATCTGCAGGAATTGCTAGGAACCAACGTATTCAGCTGCATCTTTTCTTCATATTAAGGTACTGTGGCAACCCGATTGGGAGAACTTACCTTTTGCGGTGAAAGTTCATAAAACTTTCCCAACTTTAAGGCCTAATCAGCTTGTGAACCAACATATGATTCTTTTTCGTACAAACTACTTCTGAGAACTTTGGCAAAGGCTTTACCGTTTACTACCAGAACTGCTCTTTCCTATTGAAGACACTAGTCCATTGACTTTGGCCTAGGCCTATTGAATTGAATTGACTCTTCTAGTGAACTGAAACTATTTGCACTGCCTAAAAAGTATTTGTGATCCATTTTATTAATGTGTGCCTTTTTACTCCTATTTAAAGTGACTGAAATGCCATATTGCTCCTACTTCAGGGGAGCCTAATTTACTAATAAAACGTATTGGTTTTGTACTGAAGTGTATTTGTGTATAATACCTACGTGCCTTCTAGTGAATGTTTTCTAAATGACTGTGTAATACATTAATAAGTGTTTTACCAAGAAACCTTGAGTGTAAGTGTCTTCTTGAACCACTGTGATTGTAAGACCTCTGTGTAACTTCATTTAATGCTCACATTCCCTCTTGAGATAAGCCAGGCTCCTCAGCTCGCTACCAACACAACTGTGTAGTACAGACTTATACCAAAGGTTGGTTTTGCTTACACCTGTAGTCTTAATTGTGTGTGTTGGTCCCAGAGGGTACTGCATGCAATTCTGCCTAACAGGCGGGATCCATCCTACAACCTTTCTTAAAGACTGAAACAAGGAAGGATTCCCACCAGCTAGGTGATATCAATCCCTTGGTCATGATGTCCCAGGAAAGGGGCTCCAACAAGTATGTCCAAAAGATTGGATTAGCCTTGATCACAGCATTAGACACACCGTGGGGGCCCAGAGTTTGAGAGTTCTTTAGTTTCTTTATGATGTCGTAAATCTAAATCAGTAGATTCGAAAGCCAAGACATTCTTTGGGAGCAGGGCATGAACACAAGATTCACCTGAGACTATTACAGAGTTGAAATATAATTTGATAATGGCCTTGGTCCTTGTGGACTCTGGAATAACATTTTGGTCTGGAGGATCCTGTCCTAATGACTTCCTCTTTGCTTCTGCCTTCTCCTCCCCTCTCCCCTGTTGATTCTACTCTCCCTCGGCACCATGCACCTGGCCACCCTCTGTCCTGTGGGCCCAGGTACCTGCTCATCTTGCCACCCTCACGCACTGCCTCCGGGCCACCCCCTGCACTGGGGTCTGTATCTGTAACCATACAGCCCTCCCCTTTTCTTCCTGCACTTTCAGACCTACACGCCCTGCTGCCATAAACCCAGCACTTGCCACTTGCTGGCTGCACTCCCATTGTTTGTTGCCTTTTTATTTATTATTTTATTATTATTTTTGTTTTTTTTCCTTCTCACTCCACACTCTCCTTTTGTTCCCCCTTCCATGCACTTCTCCCCCTTCTCCCTCTACCCTGCACTTGCACGTTCTCAATGTCAATGGGCCTAGTAAGATCGTTGTTTTTGTTCTGCCCTGTTCCCTTTCCCTGCCTGGTCGCGCTCTGAAACACTTGTGTATGAGCGCGATAGAAATAACATATCAATCAATCAATCAATGAACATTTTCTAATCATGGCCCAAATGTTTTTCTTATTGTTACTTCTGAGTAAACGATATGAGTTTCCAATTAACGTTAGAGGCTGAGAATGTATATGCCCTCAGCCAATTCTTACATTGTGTTTACAATTTCATTAAATGTGCGGCTTCACCCTTAGGTGGTAACCAATTGCTAGATTTGACCCTTGCTCTACTGCAGCCGTAGACCATTTTCTTTTGATGTAATAATGCATCAAAAGGCTTCTTATGGGTGCTATTCTTAATTCCTGTCCTAAAGTTAATGCCCACGAATGTCCCAACCGTTAGCCTCCAACCATTTTACTAAATCCACACTATTACCATTAATATATTCTGGCTAGTTTGTTTAAGTTAGTTGCAGACCATTTAATAGGATTACCTCATAGGTTAACCACAATGAAAGTGTCAATATTATGTGTTAAGCGGGTCTATTTAGGGCGTGCAACCATTTCAAGATCGCATGGTCACTCAATTTAGTCCAGCAAATGGTCAAATCACTGGTGTTAGCCCAGGATACTGCATCCAGAAACACATACTCCAGACAAGAGGACACAAGACCATTTGACCATGTCATGGAGGACTTACTATTACACCCTTATTATTCAGACAGTGCAAGTCATGTGAACTAACCAAGGTATTGCAGGAAAACTCCCTTTCAGTAGTATTAGGCACCACTTTCTGTTGTGGCATTTCTAGCTCCATATCTGATGGGAGTGTACAAATTCATATCGTTTTTGGGCATTAAAATCTTCTGTGAGAACCACCTTTCCTTCAAAGGGAATGTCAGACCAACAAGATAAAAGTTTAGCGACCAAACACTGGATACTTTTTGTGCTAGAGCAATCCTGAGGATTGTACATATTTATAATAGGAGTATTGAAAGAAGTAGACGGCAAAGGAGATTTCTGGTGAGTTCTTTATTAACGGAGCTCCCCGGAGTCCTCTTTATTCTCCGGCCTCACTATATTCAAAATATCCATCAACTGCCTCCTGTGGTCACGCGGCTCACGTTCTAACCATGACCTGCGAGTGCGCGTGACCGCAGCGAAGCTAAACATAAATCTCTACAAGTATCATTATGCAAACAGGATGGGTCCAGTAGGATAACAGGAAGAACATTAGTAAGGCCTGCAAAGTAAGGTTTTAGACTAAAATAAACACATGCACCCCCACCAAGCTGTCATATGGTCGGCCTTTCGTCTTCTGCTCAGCTGTTCTGCAGATCACCTGATAGCCATCAATTTTAATATCGTTTAGCTCCCAGGTTTCCTGCAGCATAAAAACATTGCTACCAGTGATAAATGAGTGACCAATTAGATGAGATAGAAAGGACCTTAAACGTCTAATATTCCAGGAAATATACTTAATGTTTTCACACCATTCACTATGTCAGTGGCTGGCTATATGAAGAGTGTCGGAACCCAATGGACCACTTCTTTTGTGGGATTAGTGAACTCTTTGCTGGAGATCAGGGAGGCCCTCAGGCTAGCATGTTCAGACATTACCAACTTTTGTAAATGGCCCTCCAAAGAGGGTTTCAAAGGCTTGTTCTCCGGAACATTCCGAGTGTGCTTCCTACGGTCAGATAGCACAGTGAGTAGAGCACTCGCTTTGACATCCATGCAGAGCCTGCTGATGCAGGTTTGAATCCCAGGAGGTTCAAACTCAGCCTGTCATCCTTCCGAGGTTGATAAATGAGCACCACACACCTTGGGTAATAAGCAGCGTTCAGATGCCTGAGGGTTCGTATCGCTATGTGAATGCAAATTATATTATTATATATAGAGACCATGAGTGGTAGCCCTCATTGTTTAAGGCAAGCATATTGGTGCATAGCAAAGCCACAACAGCTGGTGAAATAAATTCAATGAAAGCCCAATTATGTGGACTATCCATGATTAGAAGTTCAATATGTAACATGTCTTTCGAAACATATTGTAGACAAATCGGGACTATTTCACCATAGTTCCAATAATTGAGAACGATCCAGGAAGGGGCTCTCAGCTCTAGGGTTAATCTCATCTAATTTAACCCATTTCCTGAGGGGAATACCAATCCCTTGGTCATAGTGGGTTTAATAACCCTTTGCTTTTTGGTCCCCAAAACTAGGTGCTGAGGATGAGTTATTTACAATGTTTGGCTGGGTGTATGTTTGAGATGACAACCAAGCACACTGCATACTTTCAACAAAAGGCTGTGGTTTAGACGCAGTGACATGCTAACTATTTGGTATATGTACTAATGGCATGGTCAGAAGCACACTGACAGGCAGAACTGGCACAGTGTTCACTAACCCAGATATAGAGATAGATTTATCTGGGGCCGTACCAACCCATTGAACCAAATGGCCCTGAAGGTGTACTTACCGTACCATCGCCCTGTGTCCTTGACACTTTGACTTTGCCCATCATATCCACCAACGCATACTGTGAGCTGTACCTTACTTTTTTTAACGTCCTTCTACACGTGTTTCCTTGAGGTTCAGGAGCAGAAGTATTTATTGCCTCTCTGTGGGCCTCGCTATGCTCTGGTAAAGTAGGTGATGGAATAACTTCAGTAGATTGAGATAGGGGACTTATGCTCTTTAAAAGGTGCGTATGCGTATGACAATATTTTTGATTTCTCTGGTTGATAAGCCATGTGAGCATCCAAAACAATGTCCACAATCTTTGCAAGAGCACATTTCAGTTCTCGTTGCTCCTCCACCATGCGAGCACATAGTTCAAATGGCGAGTCAAGATATAGTTTGTAAAGTGTTTGCCACACTGATAGTTTTGTTTAAAGCTGGGGAAATAGGTGCGTCGGAACACAACGAACTTTCCTCCTCACTGTCGCCTTCAGAGGATTCAGAGGAAGATACGGGTCAGGTTCCTCCAGTGATTTCGAATGAGCATCAGCACCACCTTCCGAGATAATTTTTTAAACCAAGGCACCGTTTTAACAGAGAATTGTTGTTGTCGATGGGAGGGAGGTCAGAGATGGATTCCCTCAATACTACTTTGGGAATGCTTGCTTCACAAGGAAGATCAAGTAAACAAGTTCCCTCCAAGGTGTTGGGCTTATTTTTAGGGCCAGCAAGTGATCTGATTTGTCCTTTTTTGAGCAGGGCGAGCCGTTGGCACTTTTTGTTCTAAAGCACAACTGCGAGTCTGCTTCCCAGTCTATTGGTTGAACTATGTAATGTGTATTTTCTTTGCTTAGCGGTTTTTTTCATGATTATTTGGAGATGAACGGCAAGGGAATTGGCTGAGGCAATAGCAGTCTGATCTAATATACACTCACTGTGCTGTGAATGTACTATGCCCTGGTTCGCTGCAAAGAAATCCGCAGGGGTGTTGGGCAGCGTTCACTGTCGACAAAATCAGGCCCTAGATAGCGAACTCTGATCAGGCAGCAGGGCGCTCCAAAACACTTCTACCTTCATTCGCAATGCTGCGTGTATCCCAAGCAGATTTCACAGAAGTGGGACCAGAGAAAGAGAGTACAAGCGGTGGCAGTAAGCGGAAAAAACTTTACAATGCCATAGAAAGCAGCGACCAGAGTATGGTGTTTGGTACACATTAATTGCACCATTCTTCAGATTGCAGAAATGTTCTCCTTTTACCTTCAGCACTCCAGCGGACTCCAGCGATATCACTGCCCGTGCCACCTTGCCCAGAGGAGCCACAGAACACTGATCTCTCCAAGACGGTCTGGATCCAGGCAGACGCAACCAAACAACAGGACATGTCCTGGCCATGCCAGAAGTGGTTGACTGGTTGCCACAGTCCATGGCGCAGAAGAACATTTGAACATCAGCTGAAAGTAGCTAAACCAGTGAACAGAAGTGGAGAACCAAGAACGAACCAGAACTGTGGTTCAGCGATAGCCAACGAGACTGGCACTTGTGAGGAACACCACTATGATGAACCAGGTAGGCAGTGGTTCCAGAGAGCATGGCAGAGGGATGGATAGATATGGAGAGACCCCAAGGTGGGGTGTGCAACAAGATACTCCAAGGCAGGTTGCGAGACCAGAGACCCCAAAACGGGGTGTGAAATTAGATAACCGTAGGCAGAATGAAAGACACAAGACCCTGAGCTGGGGTGGGAGACAAGAAGCCACAAGGTTGGGTGCAAAACCAGAGACACCAATGCAGGGTGCAAAACCAGAGACCCTAATATGGGCTGAAATCCATGAGACCCCAAGACAGGCACGATTGCGAGAGTTAGAGACAGTTATGATCGACAAAGAGGAACAATAAATAGACATTTATTTCTGAAGCTGAACTTTGAACTGTGTAACCAGGCACGTGACCTTGGAGACACCAGATGGACATTTGGGTGGAGGTCAGAAGTCAGCCACTATTTCACAGGTTAAAAAGGGATCCCTGCCCTGGCTCCTCTGATTGAATTTATGTTATTTCTTTTTGTTAGTGTAGGGACAGAATGTAGGTTAGATTAGGTTTGAACAGAGGACTGTGTTAGTTTGTGAGACATCCTGATGAGCACCCTGCATTGTTTTCTTTAAATAGGGCAAACAACCCTTAAAAGTTAGAGAAACGCTGGGCTGCATTCTATTCTGCTCCTGAGTCTAATTTCCCATAGGACATATATACCATTGTTGACTATATTCCATAGTTGTCCATTCCAGTATATACCATTTTGACTATTTTGTGATCAAGCTGGTTAATCTGAGTAAATCAAGTATGTAAGGATTGCTAAGGGCATTATGTATGTTCAGCCACACAGTTGTAAACGCAATCTGGATTTAAGGTGTATAGGTTAAGCTTTAAATGTAAGGATAGTTCATAGGGATGATGATGTATTGGACTCACCTTGCATGCAACAGGATTGAAATGTGGACTCCAATCAGTCTTGGGGGCATGGGAATGAATTAATGAAAATAAAAATCCCAGTTCTTAATCAGGAGTACATTATTCCATTGAGAGTGGTGGGCATGGATAACTTTGCGCTTACCACAGGATACACTCTGAGGAGTTCTGCAAGTTGCTGGTCTAGTTATCTGATTACTTGTTGAAAGAACCCATGTTTCGAGGTACTTTGTTCATGGAGAAACAACATGGTAAGCATAATGTTAATCGTTAGTTTGTTAAAAAGAGGATAGAGGATGAAAAGAGCTATGGGCACCTAAACTGAGTCTTACATCTATCTGAATGGTGGTGCTCCAACAGGGATTTGGATGAGTGGGCAGGTAGGTAAGGGATTACTTTGAGAACATTATCTATGATTTATGGGCAAATTAGTTGGGTGTGTGTACTGTTATCACAGTATGGTCTGCACAAACCACCATATTGGATAGGGTGATGATGCACAAACTTCGCTGGGTTGCGCTATTACTGTCAAAGGCTATGTGTGCACCTGTTGCCATTTAGAAGTTGATTATGGCGCTGGCTTGGTAATTCATAGTACCCACAAATAAGTATTCACGTTGCTTGATTGCCAGCTTTGTCTAAATAAATACACGAAGCAGTTCCTAAGGCTGGTATAAGCCCTGAATAGGAGCTATTTACATGCTCATAACCAAAGTTTGTCTTTTCAAAAGTCTTAAATATTCAAAGCATAGTTAGTCGTAGTCATGTTATGACCCGCAAAACCACGGATAACGGGGCATTCAGCTGGTAAGTGTATTTGAGTACATGATAGTTGCTAACAAGACGTTTCAGTGTGCACATTCCCTGAAACAAGCCGATAAGATAGGAACTAGGGACAGGGGTAGGTGCAGTGGGACTATTATCAGCTTACAGTACATACCTTTGTTCTTTCTTGCAGCTCTGAGGAAGTCCTTTTGGGCATCCTCTGCCCTTCCGCCCTCGTCGTCTCCCCAGGCTGTTATTTTAGGCCTGTGTGGTGGATTGGGGAGTTAGGTCTGCCACCTTCCAGGAACCTTCCAGCCCGTCACAACATAATGTGTTTGGAAAACATGTTTACGTATGAAACACAATAAGCTCAAACACGACGACCTGAAGAAAGAACTGGCAGAAATAGGCCTACAACTGTAGCAGAAACTGGTTAAAGAGATAGCAGATGTATTTATTGAGAAGGGATTGACAGAAAAAGGTCCACAATTGCAAGATGAATTGTGCCTAAGAAAAATCTGCAAATATCCCAGGTGTAAGGGTGACTGCACAACAGGGTGATTTTACACATTTGCTAAGAGATTTGATCATTTGTGCATGAGGGAAGAATTGGCTCTGATGGTTACACCCGCAGGCTGATTTGTTTCTTCAAACACCTGATGTGAGCCCAGCAAGGGAAAATAAAGGACCAAGGCCCTCTAGGCTTAACAAAGGAAAGGGCAAATGGGGGATCATGTGCACTAGAGAGAGGATCTGAGAAACCCAAGAGAAGTAATTAAATAAAAGTGAAAGGATCGAACAGGTAGGAGCAGAAGTGGAGGACTGCAGAATTGGTAAAAGACCTCTCTGAAGATAAAGGCCCATTCATAAAGACCATAGACTCACTGTGTGAACAGCAGAATATAAGAATTGTTACACTTATAAAGTATGGAAAGAGGATGAAACATTGGTTTGAGGTCTGGTCTATGTTTTGTCTCTTGTAATAACTGTAATGCTTTTGATGCATAAACAGACATCTTAAAATTTTGCAGAAAATAATGTGTGCATACATTCTTTGCTAACCAGGCTCCCTTTTGCTGTGTGGAAATACTCATTTAGACTAAATGGGCTTCGACAACAGACCCACCTCATTATGTGGCTTTAATCGTAAATCGTTCTTTGTCACTGATTGCATGTTGGATGAACTGACAACAGAGTCTGAAATCCTACCGAAAAGCAATCTCCCCACTATTCAGTGGCATTCAAATGAAGATACAAATCTAACACCCAGAGAGGTGACAGCTCTAAACAATCTTGCCCTTGACAATGCAAGTACAGAAAAATTCTTATAAAGTGACGATTGATATATTGGTATTTGGAGTACCAAAGTATATGTGAAAGACTGACTGAGAGCACACTACTGCTAATTTATCCCAAAGTACACCTCTTTTGAGTTTAATGTCTCACTTAGTGGGAAATTAGATAATTGGTACATTTTGGGTTTAATATCTATGGACGAAGTATAATTTCTCTATGCTACATTCCACACTATAACGATATTATATCTGTTACCCAAGATACTCGAATCCATCCCCTCTCCACTTGGATGTCCCATTTGGAGCTCAATTGGTTCCCTTTTGGAGCTACTGTTAAGATGTACAGACTAATTTCTCTTGCTCTTTGGCGCTTGACTGCCCCCTATATTTGGGATGCATGTGCAGCAATGAACATGATTAACTGTGCAACAATGATTTTCAACTGGTTACTTTAGGAAACCTACATCATGAGGCATTACCATGCTTCCTGACAGTTCAGCTTCACAGCCCAGGGAGTCTCAAGTACATCTTCTAAACTGAGATGTTTATAGCCTGTAGAAATTGCTCTCAAGACTATGCTTATTCAGAGGTAGTTGGAACAATGAAAAAAATCAATCCAAAAATGTTTTATTAAACCAGCGTGATAAAATATCTCAAAGCGCATGTCGGAAAGGTCTACTTTAAAAGTAAAGGTGTAGTTTAAACTCATGAGATTTATTATTGCTTATTTCAACCACTCTCATAAAGTTCTTGGAGTTTCCGTAAGCAATGGCATGTCTTGCAGTGTGATCACTTCTTTAAGAAGAGTGACAACCCCAATGTTAGTTTCACGTGGAGCAGATATTATGCAAACATGTTAACACATAGCAGTATTCTTCCTCTCACTGCTCAAGCATGTCCCTTAAGAGACCAACAGTTTGGTTTCCTGCAGTTTCCGCAATCTTTGCAATGAATCTCTGAAGGTTTCAATGTTTGAAATTGATGGTGTGAAATGTCCGCATTATGTGAGAAATCACATCAATTGCAATACAGAGCATGTTGTGTATGGATTACTTTGCCTCTACCTGAAGTTATGTAAAGGTAGTACTATATGCAAATTATAACTGGATATACCAGAACACATTAAAAAAATCGGCAATAAAGAGAGTAATTATGCAGTGGACGCCCATTTTGCTGAAGCTCACAATAGCCATAGTAATGTGAATGAGTGGGTAGGATTAAGTGTAGTTAAACATTATCTTCTCGAAAAGGTGATAGGGAATTAATCATGTTCCAATTGGAGTCCCACTTGAGTATTAAGTATAATTGTAGAAAATCATCTGGTTTGAAAAGCAGTGAAGATAATAATAATAAAATAATAATTTGGCATTTATATAGCGCTACGAACCCTCAGGTATCTGAGCGCTGCTTATTATTACCCACAGTGTGTGGTGCTCATTTATCGACCTCGGTACCACCACACCAGTTGTGAGGTTATTCTATATGAACATGTTTAACGAAATACATATTGTAACAATTGAATATATTTAGCCTTGCTGCATATCGCTTGAAATATGATTTTTCTTTCATATTTGCTACTTGGCAACTATTCTTCTGACTTACTTTTTGTTATTCTTCTTTGACCTTAATGAAGTCATATATTACTTTGGTTCATGAAAATATGGATACATATTATACTACTAATCGTTTTCCACTTTGGAACGATAATGATATGTTATTGGCAATATGTCATTTTGGGATCAACATTCCTCACATTTGTGTACCGTATTTAAAAAGATACATTGTTTAACTCAGAATAGGGACACTAAGGACAGATTCTACTCATTTGTAATTTGCGCTTGTATTGTATTGAATTATATATAATCACTAAATATGCAGAGTACCCAGCGGAGTCTATTATATGTCTGTATTTGCGTATTGTCAATTGGCACTGGCTGTTTAATGATTCCCCTCACCCCCTCCCATGCTCCCCGAATGTACAATGCAACTATTGGAACTACCCTGCATGTTGTGAGAAACCTGAAGGCGTCTCCCTAACTAGTCCCCGGGGATCGGTCATCCAGCTGGCCAAGACATGGCCATCGCTATTGGATTCAGTTCCTGTGGGTGGACAAATGAGGCAGGATCACCTGGATGGGGGGTCCTCGGGTAGTGGGAGTGGGACACCAAAGGGTGAGATGTGGTATCCCCCTTTCTTTTACACCTTTTCCCCCTCCTCTCACGTAGGACATTCTAAACTACTGCCCTCCCCCCCTTTTCCAACATGAACATTTTCGCACAATACAAAGGACAATGGACTAACACTCGAGCCGTTTACCTGACATGTCCCAATACAACGGTCAGGCAAAGTCAGGCAATTGATCAGAATCGCACACACCTGATGGCCCTTTCCACTTCCCCACAGGGATAAAAGGTGGAGCCAGAGAGCACAGTACGAGCACGGCAAGCGGCACAATGGCACAGCTAATGATGAGTAGCAATTCAAAAGAAGAAGAAAGGCGGCGGGAATCGAGAGGTAGGCAAGAAGTGAGCTTGCCCTTTTAGTCCCAGACCCGCGGAACCTTCGTGGAAGAGAGTCTAAGATCGCGAACAATAGCGCAAGTGTCTTGCAGCAGATGTCAACATTACACGGGGCAAGCCTATGCTGATAAGCAGGAGAGAAGGACACTCCACGACCAGGGTACCAGCCTTGAATCCAATGAAGAAGAAAAGCCAAGCGGTTCATCACAGCCGGTGAGTCAAAAAGGAAAATGATAAGAACTGGGCTGTGTTCAGTGAGAATCGCAGAATGGCAAGTTTAAAAAAAGTTCTATGAACTGTGAAAGAATTGTAAGCAAAATCCCTGTATAATCGAAAAACTTTGATCTACATACTAAGTGAAAGAAATGGAAGTGAATCCTGCAGTAATATGAAAACTAGGGAAGCAAATCCCAGCGAGGGTCCGAAAGTCCTGAGAAACAGTGGGCCTCATTCCGAGTACGGCGCTAACCAATGGCGCTATTAACGCCTTGGTTGACGCCGTACCCGGACCGGCAGCGCCTTGGTGGTTGGCGGAATTACCGCCCCATTCCAAGGTTGGCGGGGCGGTAATTCCCCAATCCCCATTTACCCTTCCCCATTCCCATTCTTGCCCCATAGGGCATAATGGGAGTGGGGAAGGCGTCAATTACGCCACCGTAAATTACGGTGGCGTAATTAACATCAAGGTCCCTTAGCGCCATGGTATTTAACGCCTGCTAAAAGCAGGTGTTAAAAGCACCATGGCGCTAAGGGAACTCGGAGTATGGCGGTAAGGGATTACCGCCACCGCTCTCGTTAGCGGTGGCCGCTATCCCTTACCGCCATACTCGGAATGAGGCCCAGTGTGTTTGGAACTATTTAACAAAACATTAAGATTTTGTGGAATACGATACGAGAGAGGGGGATTAAGGAGGGTGAAACCATCACCCTACCTGAAACTGTGATGAACAATTGAGTAGGGTCAGCCCACAGAAGAGGGGGACCAGGGGTGAACCCATCATCCAGCGAACATTGGAAAGGAACTTTTAATTTGTTAAAGGAACTTTTGTTTTGTTATTTGAACTCGTCAGGTCCTTGAAGGTAAGAAACTTTCAAGTGAAACGACACTTGACCATCCAAGGCCCTGATGGCTGAAAGCTTGAGGGAGTTTATGTTTAGATTAGGCGTTTTTCCAACCTGCATACAGCATTCATTGTTCAATAAACACCCTTGAACTGTGATCACTTGTGTCTGTCTTACGTGTTGTCACCATGAGTTCCTCACAATGCCCATAGGCTCATAGCAAAAACGGTCTTTGAATGTTATTGGTCAAGACACGTCTTTAAGCTGTTTGTTGACAACCAGACTTTTACTTACCATGATTAAACCACAGTGCATGGTGAACCATCGGTGCTGATGTTATGATGGAGCAGTACTTTGTTTGAAGAATGAAATGAAGGATACAGAGCTTGTATCTGCATTTCTTTCATGTACATGGAGTACCTCACTAACAATGTATACCACCAAATTTACTGCTGAGATTGTGAAATGTCTGCAGATCTCCCTGACCACATAGGTGTTTTGAGTCTGCACCTTTCAGTTTTGAGGGTTGCGTGATCTAGGTGGAATTACATTTGCCTTTGTGTTATACAGAGGAGAAGAGCTTATCTTTACAATGCAAAATCAAAATAAAAAAACCACAGAAAGTGACCAGTTAACTGAGCACCCTAACTCACACCCCTACCATGCAATGGCCATGCAGATACAGCCACCCAGGTCATGGAAGATTGTGCAGTTGACACATTGACCCTACTTCAAGTGCCCTCTAGAGGTGGTTGGGGCAGTCACTATGGATGGGCATGGGCTGCCATTCCCTGTGCACAGTGATGCTACCTGCAGTGCCCATTGGGTACTGTGTTCATGGCAAGCAGTTTCTGTGCCGAGAGGGGCTCAGGCCCAGTGACTCTACTTGTGCCATTGTATTCCAAGTGATGTCCAAGTGGCTGCTATAGGCTGGGGTGCAAATTAACATTTCTGCATGGTGGCAGTGAATTAGAATTGTCCAAGTTGGACATGGAATGGGTTTTGTTAAAAAGGGACTGATCAAGATAAAGATGGAGTTGAATGGGCATAGCGGTCTTCGGAGTAGAGCTGGAATGGCACCATCCAGGTATGGAGATAAAAGCTGTGCCGGGACCTATGTGTGAAGGTGGGATTCCACTATCTAGCGCCAAGGTGGAATTTTCCAATGTATAATGAATCTGTACTGAATGTATGTAGAATGAAACCATCTAGGATGGAAGTGGAATTGAATTAGTCAATGGTGCTGTTCTCTATTACAGTCCAACGTGATTGTACAGGTTGAGTGTTAAATTGAGCTGCGTAGTGTGAATGTGGGATTGATGTGCCGAGAGTGTAGGAGCAAAGGGACTTTTCAGAGTGTAAGTAAGTGGCTAAGGGTATTTAAGATGGGGATATTATAGGGGTGTACATGATGGAACTGGGCAAGTGGCTGTCAAGACCTCGGGTAGAACGTGATGTGGGATGGCCTACATGGTGTGGAGATAGAGTTGATTTCCTCAAGGGTAGAGTGCACATGAAATGTCTGAGAGTTAAATGTGAATGGAACTGTCGTGCTAAGGATGTCTATGGAATGGGACATTGAAGTGTGCAACTCAAAGGCAAATTGAGATGTTCAAATATGGGATGAGAGGTATAGTATACTTGGCAAGAGTAGCAAAACAGAGAACTGGTCGGGTAGGAAGGGAAATTTGAACATGCCAAATGCAGGCAAGTGGAATGGTATGTGCCTGGTGTCAATGGACTGTAGTTCTCTGTGGTAGAGTGGGACTTTCCTGTGTAAGGTTAGGAACAGAATAGGAGCTTAAAGGGCACACTAAGAATGGTACTTGTCATAGATATGTAAAAGGTCTTAAAATAATTTAGATAAAACAGCACTGCATGGGGAACAGTAGCTGAGCTGACTGAAAGGGAATGCCCACAGTAAAATTCAAAGGTAGCTGTCTGAGATAGATATAGAATTGGGATGTTTAGTGATGACATAGATGGAGAGAGTGTGGTGTTAAAGTGGAGGTCTCATAGTTTTGCACAGAACAGGAAATTAGCGTGTGTGGGACATAGGACAGTTCACTTTCTGAGGCCAAAATATGTTAAATTATATTAGGGGAGTACCTGTTTAATTATCTATGCTCTCTTTCATCCTTTAGGCTAAGTATGTATCATGACGCTCATCAACATTTGCTGTGCTCTTTCTGGGAGACATTATTCATAGATTGCAAGGCAATTAGAAATCATTCAGCACACTCAGTCATTGAATGATGTGTGTTATTTATGGAGTGCTTTACAGAGAACATATTTACCTACAATATCACCCAACCAAAGTTGTTACTCAATTGTCGACCTCACAAAAATGAACCGCTGAGTTGGCCTTGCTAGGATTCGAACCGGTGGAATACAGATCGTCACCAGATTCAAATTCTGCTTTAGTAGAGTCACGCTTGAAGGTCACCCCTTCTCATCTTCTGTCCCTCAGCTGCAGAACAAAGTATGACCTCATCTGATAGCCATTTGCTACCATCTTGATTTTCACTAGAGTCACCATAATTATGTTGCTAAATCGAGTGGCCCAAAGGGGCACATACATTCATTTCTCAAGGATTACTGTTTGAGTTGGAATCCAGACAATGTATGGCAACAGCAAGTTAAAAATGAGTAAAACCCAAGATCAGATTAAGTAAAATCTAAAGAAGCTTTAAGTTCATAGGTGGAATGTGAGAGGGAAAGGACGGGCTGTCCATGGTGCTGGTGGAAAGAGGTGTATCCGGAATGAGTGGGATGCTGGGAAGGTGATGTTTAGGGGAGAAAGATTGAGAGAATAGAACTGCACAAGTGGTAAGAATAATATGACTAACAAGGATGGGTGGGAAGATATATTTAAGGGCCTATGCTTTAGAGGACGTGTTAAAAAGTATCAGCAGTGATGAAATGAACTTGACTGAGAACTGTGCAAGGTGCTGGCAGATGATGTGAAAAAAGCTGACTATGGAAGTATTGGAATGTGATTAATCTGGCTGAGTCATTGTGTAGAGTGGGGCATTATGACTCAACAGTTTACCAACAATAAATGTCTGTGACATTCAATTCAATAACTATGGGTAATCATTTTATTGAAACATAAGTATGGCATGAGTTGTGTGCGTAACTATAAAGTTCAAATATATTCCAATATAACATTGCAGGTGTGTCTGTATAAACTGTGCCGATGTGCCCAACGCATACATTGTACCCTGCTCAAAGAAAGGACAGCTCTCCTCTTTCAATATCCTGTTAACAAGAAGCCTTCACCATGGAGCTGCATCGCCATCATCCGAAAGATCTGCCATTGAATCCCAATGGTAACCGATAACAGTGCTTCTCATTTCCCATGTCCTCTTTTCAAGCGTAGACCTGAGCTCTTGAGTCAAATATTTCACAATGAAACAGTAATTTATTCTTTCTACATAAAAGTGAGTATTTCAAGGCTTAAAACATAACAAGAGTTACAAAAATAGATACTCCAAGTTGATATTTCAATACTATACATTTTTTGAACAAACAATGTCATACCAATTGTGAAAGCTCGAGATTGATACGATTTCAAGTATTAAGCATGATGAAATATCTCTCTACTTCTTTAAGAGAATAGTTTATAAAACCTTAAGATACATGGTAATAAATGGCACTCAAATGTTTGAATAATCAGTACATTCAATAACCAACCAAGGTTTGTCGAAGATCCACTGATAGGAGATGAAGTGCAGTCGTTTGTCATCCATGATGCTGTTGCGTCATGCTGTGTACACTGACTTTACACTACAGATGTACACGAGCGCCAAGGAGAAGTCACACTTGGCACAAAGCCATACACAGATACATATTTTCTGTTGTGAGCTCCTCTAAAAAAAAGATTCTTTGACCCAATCTGGGATTAACAGTAAATCCTGCAACACAATTATTGATATAAAAAATGGTAACAAGCAAACCCCTCCCATAAAGGTATGGCCCACTACCTATGTCTATCTTTGACCTTAAAATGAGGCTAAATCCAGAAAGATGTTTCTCAAAACAGCCAATGTTTAAACAACTGAGTCCAGTTAAAGTATGGCTATTACATATGTTACAGGACTGCAACTGTGATTCTCAATAGTTATACAGCTCTTCCAAAATACTCTCTATCAGTTCCAATGTCACCTGACGTTAAATGGGTCAGTTTCAGGAAGAAGTCTTGAAATGTTATTTGAAGTTCAAGGTGTACATTCGGTAGATATACAGAGAGGGATATGTAAGTCAATACGCAACTCCATGATATCCACAAGACGTGATTCAACATTTAATGGCTCTGGCCACTTCTGCTCCGGCACTGATACTTCTTGTCCAACAACAAACCTACTGCATGTTTTAGAGGGATAAAAGATTAGTGTTGTCAGATAGAGGAAATACCTCTTGTGCCTGGAATTTCTCAATCGATTAAACATTGGTCTTTCATTCTGGTTTTCAGCCATAACGTAGCCGCATTTAGTGGAGGTTTTGCATTGTCCTAGTAGAATTAGAACAAAAGGGTCCAATTATGAGTTAGGTGGTGAAGGTAAATAATATGTGGTATTTTTAATATCTCCTAATTTTTAAAATGCCACCTATTTATGCGTTGGACCACTTAGGATATTAATAGTTTGCATGCATAGCAAGCAGTGTATGGGGCTATATAGCCCATATTTACTCGATGCACTACTTTCTATGTACTCCAATTTACAAATATTCATTTTTATTGTTATTCCACACATTGTCTGATTATGCACCTTAGCGCAAAATCTATATGTCAGTTGGAGTGCCTGAACAGTTTACACACTTCTTAATAATTTCTACAAATAGCATCAGCAGTGGCCTTTGAAAGAGAGCTAATCATCAGACATCAACATTGTGCCTGTAACATCGTTGTACAGATTTCACACTTGCACTTCTTTAGAGGAAGATGTTTACAGCAAACAGTTAAGTCCATTTCAGGTCCTAGAAAAAAAAAAAACAACAGAATGTCCCCCACCAATCACAGAAGTAAGCTGCAAGGGCCAAACACAGTTACATTAAGCAGTAATAGAAGTTGCAAATATTTCCACCATAGTCGTTTTTTTTCCATGACAAAAAAGCCACATATGTGTTACAAAATTAGTTACAATTGCTCCCACAAGTGAACACAAAAAAGGCATTTTATCCACCGCCACAGGCCCACTCCTGGAAATGTACAAGCATTGTCGGTTGGGTGCTGGTGCATTCAAGCTCCCTTGGTCCTGGGTAGAGATTGTCCGATGAAGAACATTTTCAAGAAGACCTGCACCACTGGTGCCATACAAGCCCCACAGAGGACACATAACTCTTGTGTTTCTGCTTTTAGTTTGTCTAAGCAATATTTGTTGACACTAATGTTCAATCATTGTGTACTGCTTTTCAGTTTGAAATACTGTACATCTTCTTATAATACCAGCCAGCCTGCACCTCTTATAGTTGTCAGCTAAAGCAGAGACCGATATTTAGTCTAGTAGCGAATTGTAATACTGATCAGTGCAAAATACGTCCTCTTTGTTAGATAAAAAACAACATAATAGACTGTTTTCTTTACTTTTATACTGAAAGGTTAAACAAATACTAATGATGGTCAATTCAGGGTAGAACAGAACTTAGAAAGACTTAGAATGACACTTATTGGGCTGCAATAATTCATTTGCTTTGCATACATTGTGACTTATTGTACATATATGACTGATATTCATTTTTCTACATCATTAAACATACATATTCGGCTGGGAGGAGTGGCAAACTAGTTCTGCTATGGTGTGAGCGTCTTATTATAGGTTAGTAGTCAATATTTCCAAAGCTTCGGCTCGGTTGCTAAGTCTAAAGAGATAATAATGGCTCAACCGAGCATGCACAGGTCTCAAATAAAAAGACAACTTTTAGATTTGGAGATCACTGACATCCAAGTATACATCTCGGCTTCCCAAAGACACCTCATTCTGGTTATTTCTCAGAAGTAACATCAGCTTCACTTCTTTAACAGTGAGGATGGACATAATGGGTTCAGACGACTGACAATAAGATGTCCAATCCAAAAACATTAGCATAGCAAAATATTTTCACAAATGCATCTAGGAGTTCTGGTCATATAAAACAGCTGCAATATTCAGCCAATGTATTCACCGCTCTTCAAGAGCCCATTCCAAAACTGTGTAAATTACTTGCTTTGAGGGGAATTGCTTTCACTGAGGTTAATTATTTTCCATGCTGATGCACTTGCAATCTTAGTGGTTGCACTTCGTATGAACTATACTAGACAAAGGCTAGGTACAACTGTGGCGCTTGACAGCTATTCGCTTTTTTAGGTGCTATATAACCTATTATGCATTTTAGACATGTTTTTCTAATAAATTGCTCCCAATTAGATGGAGGTAATCACAATCTTCTAATTATGGAGCAGTCAGGCTGACAAAAGGCACATGCAGTACATCAATGACCAACCAGGTCATTCAATGAGAATGTTACTGGTTATCTCATTGTAAAGTGACTGGTTTTTTGAGTGACTAAGATCATAGGAAAGTACTAGTAGCATTTTCTTAGAAAGTGCAAATGACATCTCTGACATAGCTGCCCGAGATCGCCATTCCCATTTGCTCGGCTAGAATTTACGCAGGGAATGCTGGCATGTATGGATCTTTTGGAAGATGATTCCTCATTTCCAACACTGGCTTACAGTTTTTGGAAGGCTTCGATGGACCCTTGTATGTAGGTATTCAGCACGACTTCTCCTTCAATGAGATTTGCATAATGGTGTGGCTAAGGGATTTCAATATATCCTGAGAAAGATGAAAGCGTAGAACACATTACCGATGGCTTATTTATAAAATAGGTACTATTTTGTCAATTGAGAGTACATGCTGAGAGTTTTATATGCATATGTGAGTGCGCGTCGCGCACAAACACATATGTGTATTTCAAATATGTCAGTGTTTCACAATATATTTAAGAATATACATTTAAAAAATATAATGGCTTGGGTTCATAGTGTTCATAAATGGGTGTTCTTTCTGGATTCATTTATAGCATAATTACTTTCTGGTTTTATTTATAGCATAATGTCTTCTGACACACCCAGGAGGGAGCCATCATTTCACAAAGACCTAGGCACAGTTTAATACAACAAAGCTTTTTGCTCTTAATTGATTGCTTCAAGCGGGTTCCATAGAATTCGTCTGCATCCATTGCTGCTTACGCGCCTCTCCCTTAAACACATATTACAATTCACAGGGCCCTGCAGGGGCTTCAACAAGAGTTAATGAGAATGATTGTTAGCATGCACGGCTGTGCTCGGCGACAAAATGCTGTATCTGCCTCCACGATTTCACTTGTGATTACTACTCCAGTAAATCCAGGTCTGTTGTTTGTATGCATTCATCTGTCTACACGAAACCCCTTGTGTGCATTTCCAGCAGAGCAGGCGTTAATATCGAGAAGCTGACCTAGAGACATGGCTGTAATGATAACCACTTACAAAGATGTCAGGGTATAGGTTAAAGAGCCATGACAGAAGTTGGCAGATGCTAGACTACTTTCTCATCAGCCGATAGCGTTGAAATTCTTCTCAGGTTCTCTTTAACTTTAATAAATTCTGGTGCCTGGTCTTCATTGCTGGAATCTTGTTCTTTTTCAAGCTACAAGAGAAAATAGGGAAACATCATTTGACTGGCATTTATGGATGACATGCAATAAACCTCTCAATTCGAGGGCCTCTAAGACTGAATTTGAATACAATTAATGTGAATGAGACTTATTTAACAAGAAACACTCTGATTCTGAAAACCTAGTTTGTTGCTTGCTGTCTGAGGCCAGCCTTGGAGACCTGCACCCTAAGTCACTGAAAGCAGGCAGCCCCCAGTGCCCATCCATCATCACTTGGTACAATGCTCAGGTTTCATTTTCTTCAATTGTTTGCACTTAACATGGTGATGTTAAGACTGACATGGAAAATAACACATGACAAGACTACAATTGAAAGGTTTGTTGGGGGTTGAAATTCATCCTATTTCTAGTTAGGTCAAACGGCTCAAGTAAACTAAAATGAAGCACAAATATTCTTTGGCTCTCATGAACGAAATCCATAGACTAGCAACGTCACATATTCTGAAAAAGGCACACATGAACCTTTTTTTTCAGGCTGAAGACCCGTTATTCCATTGCAAGGTTATTGTTACAGCTACACATAACTTAATGGAATGCATTTCTCTTACTGCCTGTGGTAAGGCCAAACAAAGCCATTCTTGACACTAGATAGCTTTGGTGCATTCCGTATTTTACTGGGGAGGAGTTGGATAAAACACCTATAGGAACTAGGGAAGTAGCTAGAAACAAAATGCGTCAAGGATGGGTTTGCACAAAGTGGGGTTCTCCAGGTGTCAAGGATTAGTTCAAGGATTAGTTCAAGTATTAGTGTCCAGTCTTTCCTCCAGTCGCTCTCTCTCATTCTTGTCCTTTAACTCCCTCTATTTTTTCCCCTTCGTGATCCTCTTATTATCCTTCCTTATCACTTTATTTTTTATTTAAATTGTAAAACAATTTTTTAGCAATGAAATTCAATTGTAGCTGTGACAAAAACAAAAGAGAAAGAGAGAACAAGAAAACAGAAAAGAAAAAGAAAAAAAAAGAAAAAAAAGAAAAAAAAGAGGAAATAGAATAAAATATATCACTTTATTCATCATGCTCTTCACATCCCTTCTCAGTGTCTTGTTTATCCCTGAACCCCATCTCTTTTCCTATCTTCCCGAATCTCATTACTTAACGACAACTTCTTCTCTACCTTCTCCTTCATCTCCATTTTACCTACTAGTGATCCTAGCTCATCGTCCATATTGGTGCACAATGTTATACTACTTATATCTTTTGTTTCTTCCTCTCTCTTCCTAGTTCTTCCTCTTCTTCTTCTTCCTCCTCTTTCCTCATTCTAGTGTATATGCCCATTGGTGTCTTGGGGGATTAGCACCCATGTGGAGGGAGCCAGACAATCAGATAGCTAGGAACACGGGCTTGAACTTTTATTTTCCTACCCCCAGCACCTACTTACTTTATTTTGGTGGCAGTGGGTGCCGCCGCCACATCTGCTCCTTCCTTTCGCCTCCCGCAGCCGGCCCTGGAAAGGGAAGAGGGGCTCCGTACACCACACGCGTTCCGTTTTAGGAAGGAAAATCCTTTTTTTTAGCACCTCTGGTTACCGTTTTGGCAACCGTGGGGGCTAATGGCCTTCATCCCCCGTTCCAGGGGCTGGAATGGGGAATAACAGCCCAGAGCCCTCATATTCCACCCCTGCTTTGCCCAGTACGATAACTTGGGCTGCCAGGCCGTTATCCCCCGTTCCAGCCCCTGTAACGGGGGATGAATGCAACATTGTAGTATTCGGGCCCCTCTTTGCAGTATACCATGCCCCAAGAGAAGTGGACAGAAATGTGGGGGCTTTCGCGCCGAACTGAAACACTTGTGTACGAGTGCGATAGAAATAAAATATCAATATCAATAACGACTAGGTCTGTCATTATGACAATGTCATAGGCTCCCCAGAATCTGTGTTAAATGGCCCAGGCATTGAAGGAATATATGCTGGACCTGTTGGAGTCCAGCATATAGCTCCAACCCAATGATTCCAAGATAAAGCAGTATGTCAGTTGCAACCTTTGATTTATGAACATAAATATGGAACTCAGTCTGAACAGTTGTGCAAGAAGTGGTGGTAAGTAGTAGTTAGAGCTTCATGAGACTAACACATGTTGGGTTAAGATGCCAGAAGTACTGATGAGGAGACACAGATCTACACAGCACTGCATTCATGGTAAAGCCACTTTCCATATGTCAATTGAGAGAGATATCGCTTTTGGAGCTGCGGCGGATGTGAATTTATGAAGGAATATGAAGACTCACTCGGCACTCACTTCTGAACATGATTACGGAAGTAGTGGCGATACTCACTCTCCCCTATATTTTGTGGGCCCTGGCATGTTATATTTCAGAAAGTAATTTAGGAAAATTGCAGAAAAAGATGTATTCGGTTGATAATGTGTCTGGATAATAAAAAGAATAATTTCGGGCTGAATACAACGTGTAATCTGTAGATTGCTTAATTGGTTTAAGGCTTTTTGAAGCAAATACATGTTTCGCATTTGGTCACATTATCCGGGCTACATATTTGGCTTAGCAAAGCTGTTCCAATTTTAAAAAGCGTTGAGAGAGGTGGCTTTAGCTTGGATGATGGCATGTTTGTACTGCTTGGAGATATTAGAGAAGGTCTGCTTAGCAGCGTCTCTGGGGGTTTTCTTCCAGGTTGTTTCAGCAAGCCGTTTCCGAGTTCTGAGTTCTGCGAGGTCTGGGGTGAACCAGGCATTTATATGTGCTACTGGTTTGGCTTTTTCTTTAGCGAAAGGGACTATGACGTCCACAGTGAAGGTTGGGTTTTGACATAGAGATCTGCAAGCGTCTTGGGGTCCTGTGTGTCCAGGCCTTCCTTTTTGAAAGCCACTCGGACAGGTAAGAGGTAATCCTTGGTTAGTTGACAGGAGCTACTTGATCTTCCGGTCAAGAGGGATGGTGAAGGTAATGACGTGATGGTCAGACCAGGGGCAGGCGGAGTTCGACAAGACGGAGATATGGCAGTTTAGATTGGCTATCCAGTCAAGCGTCTGCCCTTTGGCATGTGTAGGGAGGTTGATCCGATGGCTGAATCCCAGGGAGCTTAGAGCGTTAGTCAGGGAGGTTGCCTGTAGGTCAGAAGGGTCATTAAATACTAAGGTAAGGTCGCCTAAGAGGATCACTTTCGAGGATGATTTGATGCAGTCCCCTAATGTGAGAATGGCTTCCTTGAAGGGTAGGATAGGGCGGTAGACAAGGTGGCTTGTGATAGTGTTTGTAGGGGAGGTGGTCAGTTTCACATATAAGATATCACATGTTAATTGGGCGGGGTGTGGAGGGGCCTAATGCCAATATGGTTTTTAACTATCGGTGCCACTCCACCCCCTCTGATGTTCTGTCTGTTACTTCTAAGGATGGTGTAGCCTACCGGGATGGCTAAGGATAAGGCTGGGCCTGACACTGGGTGTAACCAAGTTTCGGTCACAGCAAGGGTGTCCAAGTTCCCCTCTGTCAAGAGGTCATGGATGGCGAGCACATGGGCAGGTAAAGAGCGGGCATTGATCAGGACTAATTTGAGTGAATTCCCTGAGGTTACTTCGGATATGAGTTTGGAAAGTGCATTGGGAGGAGGGGTGGAATGACTAATGTTGACGCTGCTATTTCTCGATGTGGTTTAGTCATTATTTTTTGCAGTCTGATGTGAAGCAGTATTTTTAAGGATGCGCAGGGTCATCTTGAGCATAGCTGTTCTAGCATCATTTATAAGACATATGGTTTCATTTACAACAACATTCCTGGCAACACTAGTAAGGCATAGGGTGTCATTAGGGGCAACATTACTGAAATGACTAGTAAGGCATAGGGACTCGTTTTAAACAACATTACTGGCATCACTAGTAGGGCATAGGATCTCGTGTTCAACAACATTACTGGCATCACTCAAAGTGCCTAGGTTCTCGTGTTCAACAACATTACTGGCATAACTAGTAGGGCATAGGGTCCCATTAGGAGGGACATTACTGACATCACTCAAAGTGCCTAGGTTCTCGTGTTCAACAACATTACTGGCATAACTAGTAGGGCATAGGGTCCCATTAGGAGGGACATTACTGACATCACTAGTAAGGCATAGGGTCTAGTTTTCAACAACATTACTGGCATCACTAGTAGGGCATAGGTTCTGGTGTTCAACATTACTGGCATCAATAGTAGGGCCTAGGTTCTCATGTTCAACAACATTACTCGCATCACTAGTAAGGCATAGGGTCTCATTAGGAGTGACATTACTAGCATCAATAGTAGGGATAGGGTCTTATTAGGAGCTACATTACTCACATCACTAGTAAGACATAGGGTCTCATTTTCAACACCATTACTGGCATCACTAGTAAGGCATAGGGTCTCACTAGGAGTGATATTACTGACATCACTAGCAAGGCATAGGGTTTCGTTAGGAGTGACATTACTGGCATCACTAGTAGGGCATAGGGTCTCATTAGTAGCGACATTACTGACATCACTAGTAAGGCATAGGGTCTCCTGTTCAACAACATTGCTAGCATCACTAGTAAGGCATAGGGTCTCGTTTTCAACAACATTACTGGCATCACTAGTAAGGCATATAGGATCATTAGGAGCGACATTACTGACATCACTAGTAAGGCATGGGGTCTCACTTTCAACAACATTACTGGCATCACTAGTAAGGCATAGGGTCTCATTAGTAGCGCATTTACTTCTCCAATCTTCTTAATAGCCAATCTACACACCCTCGCCGTATTTTTAAAACTCTGACTCGCCTTCTCTCTCCTCCTACATCCGATCCTTCCATTACATCATCCCTAACCGCCTCGAATCTTGCTAACTTCTTTTCTTATAAAGTTCATTCTCTACATCAGGACATCTTATTATCCCCTTCATTTAATCCTTCTTCCCTATCCTTCCCAGCACCCTCCACTACTGTTTCTAATTTCACTCCTGTATCTGATTCTGATGTGGCCCTTCTTCTGGCCAAAACTCAACCTACCGCTGCCCCTAGCGATCCCCTTCCTTCATTACTTATTCCTAAAGTCTATCCACTCCTGGTACCCTATCTCACCTCTTTTTTCAATATCTGTCTTGCTACCTCAACCTTTCCATCTGCTTTTAAACACACGACCATCATTCCTATCCTTGAGAAACCCACAGCAAATCCCCTTCTTGCATCAAATATTCGCCCTATTTCTCTTCTTCCCTTTCTATCCAAGCTTCTTGAACGTATTGTTTCTTCACAAATTTCATCTTTTGTCTCTGATCTATCCCTTCTTCCCCCTGCTCAGTCTGGTTTTCGCCCCCGTCACTCTACCGAAACAGCCCTGACTTCTGTACTTAACTCTCTTCTCACTGCTCGTTACTCGAAACATTCTTCTGTCCTTATTCTTCTTGACCTTCCTGCTGCTTTCGACAAGGTGGACCACTCTTTGCTTCTCGACTCTCTTTCCTCGTTTGGTTTCCGTGGTTCTGTACTATCCTGGTTTTCTTCTTACCTATCTAATGGAACGTTTGCTGTATCTTGGGGCGGCAATACCTCTCCTTCTCTTGCTCTCGATCACAGAGTCCCACAAGGGTTTGTTCTCGTTTCTTGCTCCTTTTATCTCTTCTTTTGGAGTGTCACATCACTTTTATGTGGATGACACTCAGCTCTTTCTTTCTTTCTTTCTTTCTTTCTTTCTTTCTTTCTTTCTTTCTTTCTTTCTTTCTTTCTTTCTTTCTTTCTTTCTTTTTTTCTTTCTTTCTTTCTTTCTTTCTTTCTTTCTTTCTTTCTTTCTTTCTTTCTTTCTTTCTTTCTTTCTTTCTTTCTTTCTTTCTTTCTTTCTTTCTCATCTTTCACACCTGCCATCCAGCTCACCCTCTCTTCCTGCCTTACGGCTATCAAGTCGTGGATGACTTCTCATTTTGTTACCCTAAACGCCGGAAAGACCGTAGTCCATTTCTTTCCTGCTAATGTTCTTCCATCCCCGTCTCCTCCTCCTTCTATCCTCTTTCCTCCCTCTAATCTCCTTATTTCCTCCACTGCTCGCAATGTTGGTCCTTACCTTCAATCTAATCTTTCCTTATCCCGTCGTATCTCTCTCACCTCACGGGCCTGTCGTTTTCATCTCTACAACATTCGTGAAATTCGCCCTTTTCTTACTTTTCATGCCGCTAAGCTTCTGGTTTCCTCCCTAGTCTTTTCTCGACTCTTCTACTGCTCGGTTCTATTCTTTGGTTTTCCATGCTCTCATCTTGCCCCTCTTAAATCGATCTATCACTCCTCTATTCACTCACTTTGTCTGCTTTCTTACCAAGACTCAATTTCCTCTTCTCTTGACTCTCTCAGATGGCTCTCTTTTCACTCTCAGCTCAAAGACAACTTCCTCTGTCTAGTATTCAAATCTCTCTATGGTCTTGCCCCTGATTACTTTGCTTCTCTTCCCTCATTCTATTCTCCCCTTCGGACTCTCCGTTCTGCTGGACTTTTCCAACTTACTGTTCCTCGTGTCCCCTGTGCACAATCCCGCTTGCGATCTTTCCATCATTTTACCCCTCTTCACTGGAACCTCCTTCCACTATCTCTCCGCTCCATTACCTCCTATTCTTTGTTTCGCTCTTCCTTAAAAACTCATTCATGTCAGTCATCTGTTTGATTGTTACTGGTTGATTTTGAAACCCACCATCTATGGCTGATCTTAATGTACTGTCAACTGTTCTCTGTGAAGCGCTTTGGTAAAAAGCACTATATAAAATATAATAAAATAAAATACAACTTACTGGCATCAATGGCATGGTGGACAATATCACTGGTCCCATTACTGGTCACACTAGGGATTACTGCAAATCCGTGGTGGTGGTTAGTATGGTTCCTCGTGGCCTCCAGGGGGCTAGCTTTGGGAAGGGGGTTCTCTCCAAGATATACAGTGGCATTTGGTGGGGAGGTAGGTGTATATCAGGTGCTGTTGGGGATGGTGTTCATCTGATCAACCTAGTTAGTAGCAGCCTCTAGGCATGTGTTCTCATGGTCTCGAGGTAGGGTTGGCCTCTTAGTGCTTGGTAGGTGGTCGAGTTGGGTCATGGGAGAGTACTTGTTAGTGGGATGGGTTGTCAGTGGGGTTACTGCTTGGTGGTGACTGGGCGCGTGGTTGTGGGAACCAATTATGACATAAGCTTTACCCCCAAAGAGGGGCGGTGTTCAGAATATTGCAAACGTGTTCTGGTACACGGGCGTCGGTTTCTTACATGAATTGCTGGGCTGATAGTGCAGGTCAGTTTAGGGGGAGAGGCCATAAGGGCAATAGCAAAAGGTGTTAGGAAAGGAGTAGGTGCTGGTAGGGGAATGAAGAGTGCCGCTGTGAGGCGAAGGCGTGGCACAGGTAGACAGCGGGCCAAAGTGGTGAGAGGATGCCTTGGTAGCAGACCGTTTGTAAGTGTTGGTTCCAATGAGGCATACAAAGGCGATGTGGTGACAGGGTTGTCAGAATATTCTGTTGAAAATCGGCATGCCAGGCAAAGACAGCCTGAGACTGATTGCAGCCTTAGGTGCCGGCCTTGGGGGCTGGCTAGCTGCACCTGCCGGCTAGAGTCTCCCACGTTGATAAGAGCAGGGACCAGCCAATGGGGAGACAGGCTCACCAGAACTTGTAGGATGAACATTTCTTTGTTGTGCATGGCGGCGGCCATGTTACACTCCCAGAGCCCATCTTGCTGTGGGAAGGGGAGGTTGGACACTACATGCCTGACACAATATTTAGATCAGACAGCTGAGAATCCCAATGCCATCTTGCCTGCCCTCCTCCTTCATATTTGGCTTAGACTGTTCCAACTCGGGAACAGCCTCTATATATTTTGATAAACCCCCAAAACGGATAGGCACTGATCCCATTCCCATCAATGTGTCAAGAACAGTGCTAGGCGTGATATCCTTGAGACTGTTCTAATATCAGGGAGCCATAGGGAGACCAACATCCCTAGTAAATAGGGAACTTGAATGCATTTAGTGTGGGCCCATCCATTATCCTTTGTTTAAATTGTTAAATGTTAGACATACAGGCTCACTACGGGTTTGCCGATATCACGCCGGTAATTCCGGCGGGATACGGGCAAATGGACCTACCGTTACCGGCACCTGATATGCCAGAATTACCAGAATGTTACATGTGCTGGTAACGGTAGGTTAATCCCCATTCCATGACGCCATGGGGGATTGCTAGTATTACTGGCACTGGTAATACTGGTGCCAGTAATACCACCTGTTTTTTGCCGGGGGTGACCGAGTTACCTCCAGCTCTTGGATGGAGGTAAATCAGGCCACCCCACCGACAAACTAGGAGCATGCCGGTCCGGAAACTTGCTGGTAAACGGAATAACCAGCACTTTAATTCCAGACCAGCATACTCCTAATGAGTCCCATACTCTGTTTTCTAGGTGATTAAAAACATTGGGCCTCATTACGAGTCCGGCTGTAACCGTGCCTGAAATTCCGGCAGGTTACCCCCAGACTCATATTACCATTCCGCCTCCGTAATTCCCAGAATTACTGGGCATTACGACCCCGGTGACCTGGGAATTCTGGAGGCAGAATTTGGTAAATCCCTATTCCCATTGAGTCCCATAGGACTCAATGGGAATGGGGAAGTGGAAACACCGGCACCACCTCGTGATGGTGCCGGTGTTTCCACGTTCGCCTGCAGGCGGGTGGTGTTAAACCCGCCAGGACACCTCCTGCCTGCAGTACTCGAGATCACCCGGTATGGAAACAACGGTGGCGGCGGGTTTACTGCCACCGTTATTTCCATACCCAGTGACTCGTAATGAGGCCCACTGTTTTGAATTCTGCTTGGTGTGTCAACTATCGTGTCAAACTACCACAGAGCACACTGAGAGAAGAAGCGATTTTGAGCTCTGATCTACACCTGCAAATGAACTATTGGACCTCACACCCCCCCACACCCCCATTACATGTCTTTTTGGGGAGCCTGGATTTTCAAAGCCCTGATGCACTTCTTTCTGACATAGTGAAAGCAATGTACGGGTAGAAGAAATAGGTATTGACAAGTGACCACTTTACGTTTCCAAATCCTTTATGCTGAACTATGTCTGCTCCTTCTGGCTTGACCACACCCCACTTTGTGGTTGTGGCCTGTTTAAAGCACACTATTTGGCTTCCCTGTAATGTTATTTGGGATTATTTGGGATGCACACACATTCCACATTTTCCAGACTCGGTGAAGGGTACAAGACCGATACCAAGCTCCTTCTTTTACTTTTCACAGGGTATTGGTTGCATGTTTGGTGTTGTATTTGTGTAGGGATGCTGCTGCAGGAGGGACCCCTTTGGTGAGGCGGAGCAAGCCACTCTTTTATGATTGGGAAGGTTTCAAACAAGAAATGGAAAGGATTTTTTAGCCATAAGTTCCAGATATGATCCATTGATATTGAGTTAATAAAGCTACAACTATGGGAATGATTGCAAGTTTGGCATTATTACCTAAGGTAAACTAATGTAATAACACAAAACTCATGTATTGTTACTGCATGTAGTCAATACCGGGTACCTGGAAAGATTTATAGGACTGATATGATTCCAAGTCATGCTGACCTTCCTGTTAGTCCCCATTTTGATGTCCAATAGGATCCATGGAGTTTGGTAATACCTTCACACAAAAGCAGGCATTATATAAGGTTTCAGTAATGAAACTCAAAATCTGGCAGGGTGCTAAAACACCCGGTATATGAAAACACTGGATGTTTTACCACTGCTGCCAAAATCTTTATCAGGCCTATCAATTCAAGATTTGCTAAAATAGCTGGCTCATTTCAGTAATGTTCCACTGGAAGTTGGCTATCAGCAACACAAGTTGCCACGTTTATAGAGGGCTGAATGACAATTTCAAGGGCATATTCGCTATCATGTTGGCTCACATAGACCCCCAAAACAAACATTAACCAAATGTGTGGAACTTATTAGTTTGCTTTTAAATCTCTCTCATCAGTTTGGGATACCATAGAAATGCACCAACATCGTGGTGCCAATGCCTCAATAATTAATGTGGCCCATTTTATACAGAGTTTTAAATCCAGCACAGGACAACTGGTTAAGGAAACAAGACCTCACAATGATAGTATGCACAGTTTTTCTGGGCCTAGTGTAGGGCTCTCCGCCCCCAAAGGATTTTAAACTCTCGACAATCAGGAGTAGCTCACTTTAACCATAAACATCCAGTCTTGGAGAACAAGATTGCCTGGGATTTTTTTGAGATGGTGGCTTCTGGTGCTACTCTGAAGACCTCTGCGTGATAACATGTACAGTTTTGCTGGGCCTAGTGTAGGGCTCTCCAACCCCAAAGTGTTTTAAACTCCCCATAATCAGGAGTCACTCACATTAACCATAAACATCTGGTGTTGGAGAATGAGGCTGTCCCGCAAGGTTTTGAGATGGTGGTCTCTGGTGCTACTCTGAAGACCTCTCAGTGATAGTATGTACAGTTTTGCTGGGCCTAGTGTGGGGATATCTATCCCCAAAGTGTTATAATCAAGAATATCTCACTTTAACCATAAACATCTGGTCTTGGAGAACAAGGTTTTCCCGCAGGTTTTTGAGATGGTGGTCTCTGGTACTACTCTGAAGACCTCTCAGTGATAGCATGTACAGTATTGCTGTGCCTAGTGAAGGGCTTTCCAATGCAGGTCCTAATTGTTTTTGAGATGGTGGTCTCTGGTGCTACTCTGAAGACCTCTCAGTGATAGCATGTGCAGTATTGCTGGGCCTAGTGAAGGCCTCTCCAATGCAGGTCCTACACGTTTTTGAGACGGTGGTCGCTGGTGCTACTCTGAAGACCTCTCAGTGATAGCATGTACAGTATTGCTGGGCCTAGTGAAGGGCCCTCCAATGCAGGTCCTACACGTTTTTGAGATGTGGTCTCTGGTGCTACTCTGAATACCTCTCAGTGATAGCATGTACAGTATTGCTGGGTCTAGTGAAGGGCTCTCCAATGCAGGTCCTACACGTTTTTGAGATGGTGGTCTCTGGTGCTACTCTGAAGACCTCTCAGTGATAGCATGTGCAGTATTGCCGGGCCTAGTGAAGGGTTCTCCATTGCAGGTCCTACACGTTTTTGAGATGGTGGTCGCTGGTGCTACTCTGAAGACCTCTCAGTGATAGCATGTACAGTATTGCTGGGCCTAGTGAAGGGTTCTCCAATGCAGGTCCTACACGTTTTTGACATGGTGGAATATGGTGCTACTCTGAAGTTTAATGATGTCAAATATGCCCAGTCGCTGTCATTACCCTTGATTCAGAACACAGCGCCAGAACCAGTTAGGGTAGTGGATGGGTAAAATCCCATGCCAGATCACATAACCTGGTATACCACAATTCTACAGTTGCATTGCGGTGCATACCATTGACAGTGCTTCACATTTTATCATAATGATTCTCCACAGGTGAAGTTCATCTGAAGTGTGCCCTGCGTGATGCTTCATTACCCAGTTATCGATTTGGAGTATGAAACCAGTCAGGTTCACAACAACTTATTGAGAAGTCCACTGAGATGTGTCTAGGTCATGGGAAGAATGTAATAATCCTGCATGGCACTTGACCATACTTAAGAAAACCAAACCAAAAACCAGTTTTGGGGCAGTCATATCCGAGAAAGAGTTACCTGTAGCTGTGATCTTATTTCACAGAGTATGCTGACGTCTTTCATCAAGAAAAGGCACATCATCTACCACATCACCTGCCATTTGATTGGCGGACTGAATTAGTTCTTTGCAGTCACATAAATGCCATAAATGGTAGACAAAATAAATATCTAGAGACATACATAGATACATATCTAGACACTGGCTTTATCAGACCATCTAGATATATCATAGGCTCTCCACTATGTCTTACAAAGGGAAGCATGCAATTACATACTAGCATAGGATACATGGAATTAAACCACGTCACAGTCAAAAGCAGATAGCCTCTCCCATGTATACCTGTGCCATAGGAACAAATAAAAACGGGGTCATCTATACAAATGAAACTTTTGTGTGGCCTTTTGAAAGGCCAACTTCTGTATATAATAAGGCAATGACCTATGATCTTGACAATGCACTGATATTTTCCAGAACTTTAAATACAGTTCTACATAAATTCCTGTGCATGCTTCTCATAGTATCACTTCTTAATCATATCAAAAATACAGATCTATAGGACTTCTTGTGTTGATGCTTTTGCTTTGCACCTCATCTCAGATCTGTCCATACGCTAAGCTCCACAAATGAGAGTTTCATGTCACACAGATAGAGTTGATAGTTTTCGTTATCTCTATAAAAGATCTTCAGTGTGACCCTAAAAAGTCAGAGGCAGCCTTTAACTAGCCTCATCTGATATTTCTGATATTTCCTAGAAACATGCAGTGTTTTTTGGGCTTTGCAGAGTTCTGCATTTAATTTTACCAGGACTGCTCTAAAATGTTGACCCTCATAATTTGGCTGCTTCGAGATGAAGTTTGTGCAATGTAGAAGTGATGCTTCAAATGTTGCCTGGTGCAGTCATTATATCACATAGAGACCAGTAATTGTTAGAAATAAAAACAAAATCAAACAGTTAACAAAATGTTCCTTACAATCAAGCCTTCTTTCTTTCATATCATGGGTCCTAGACACTTGGTAAGTGCATATAAAGATAATTGAAATCTGCAGTTCTTGAAATCTCTTTGCTGTTTTACTTTTCGATAGCTATATTGGCCTTTTTTTCCATGTTGACAATTTTGTTCTAACTTGCTTAAGCAAACACATTAACTAAAAAGTAACAAAGTTGTGAACTCTTTTTTAATTTTTTCATTATTGTATATTGGTTAATAAAAACATGTTCAATCTCAAAAATTCATACACATATTGAAATACATGCAAATTAGGTTTACAAAAATCCATATCAAGTGACATTTACCAGAATAAAGATGAATTTCATATCATAGAGCATATGCACATATCAATAAACATTAATTCCCCAGCACACATTCTAATGGGTAGTAATAAGGTTAAGAACTACATAAAATAAGAGTACAATTATTCATCTAATATACCTTCTCATGTACAAAAATCTAAATCTCAATTATTAAGATCAGTCTCCAAAAAGTTAAGATCCCTAATACATCTAATGACTGCTAATGCCATCGTAGTGGGGTAACCAATCAAGCACCTTATCCATAATGTTTCATTTTCCACAAACCCCATACTGTAAATATGTGAATTTAAATGAAAAATACATTTTGATAAGAGGTTTGGGCAAAAAATATGCAGATGTTTCAATATTTCAGGTTTCATGGGATCTGTATACATTTTACAGTTAACGTTCATGTATTCCCTAGCAGCAAATCTACATATAATTTCTCTAGTTGGCAGCAAGTTCTGTCTGAAACACTTGAATTCCATCTGATCTCAACAACAAGGGAACCTCTCTAAGTATGATGCCATTATGCCCAAACTCTTATGTTCATGTCTTAAGTGGTTCAATGACTCATACCCAGGATAGCAACCAACTGTTTCACACCAATCTTGCAGATACAAGGCCTTTTTGACCTTCCCTGGATGATCTCTCAAATCCGTCAAATTCATACCATACTTTTACAGGATAATGTCACAGGGCTCACAAAATGAATTAACCACCCTCTCACTACTCGTACGAACTAACACTCCCAGGTTTTCATACAGAGAATTTGATAATGGGTTTATGAACTTATATAATTGTAAAAGTTTCCATGTAGCTCTGGCTCTCATTGAATTCAAACCCAGTTCGAAACATATCACAACTGAGGGAACCGCATTTGGAATACCCAAGAGCCTCTGCCATATTATACTTTCTTGTTTGTGCAGAAATTTCAATACCCAAGACTGGAGTAATTCAATACTATATACGATTCTCGGAATTACTTTACCCTCATGAAACTTAACTAAAGGTGTGAGTATTTGCAATATTTGCTTCTAATATATGTCCTCTGTATCACAGGTACATCTGTTTTGTGCCTTACATAAGAGGTAATGCGTGACTACTCTGGTTTGCCAATTATAGGAGAGCCTAAAAAAACAATATTATGTACTACCTCTAATCTATCCTGGTTTAATTGTATTTACTTGCGGTCAATTATAGAACCGTTGTCTTATTCGAATTCATTTTCAGAAAATTGACCTTGGCAAAAACTGCAAAGGAAGTATTAAGCCACTGGAGACCAATTGGAGTGCAACCAATTAATATAAAATCATCTGCATATGCAAGCCAAATTGGCCTCCAGGAGCACCATTTCGGGGACACAAACGATATCGGTCAAGATATACATCAATGTCAGATATGTACAAGTTAAAGAGGCAGGGCTACAAAGTGCACCCTTGTATCAAACCTGACTTAGTGGCTATTTATTGTTTTAAACTACCTTCCTGATTTAATTGCACCTTAATATTCGAATGTTCATACAGACCCATAGTTAGACTCAAAAAACCAGGGGGAATGTCCCATTTATGGAGCTTCACCCACAGATGATTTCTACTAACCAAATCAAAAGCTGCTGTCAAATCTATCACTGCCAAAATAAATTCTCTCATATTTTTTAGTCCAAGTTAATTCTTGAAGGGTCCTTATTATAAAACCATTTAAGTTAGTACTATGTAACTTCCTAAAGCTCGTTTGAGGTTTTTTAAGCCTTCCGGTCACCTCAGCCCAAGATTGAAGGTGCTGAAGAAGTATCGCTGCAAACACCTTGCTGTCCACATCCGTGACTGTAACAGTGCGATAATTCTTCTTATCAGCTCGTAAGCCATTTTCAAATACCTGCATTATATAGAAGGTGCGCCAGGGCGAAGGAAAGTGCTGTATTTTTTTGGAATAAAATTGCTAAAATTATTGCCCATATTTTAGGGTTACCTATGACAAGTCTATTTGAATGCCGAATCGGATGCAGAGCCCTCGAATAGCTCAGCCTACAAATGACCTCATACACTCCTTCCAAATCCACCATACGATCCCCGATTGAAGGGTCGTTATTATAAAAGCATTTAAATTAGTACTACTTCCTAGAGCCTGTTTGAGGTTTTCTAAGCCTCCCGGTCTCCTCAGCCCAAGATCCAAGGTGCTGAAGAAGTATTGCTGCAAACACCTTGCTGTCCGCATCTGTGACTGTAATAGGGCGATAATTCTTCTAATCAGCTCGTAAGCTATTTTTAAATACCTGCATTATATAGAAGGTGCGCCAGGATGAAGGAAAGTGCTGCATAATAATTATTTTTTGGAATAAAATTGCTAAAATGATTGCCCATATTTTAGGGTTAACTTTGACAAGTCTATTTGAATGTAGAATCGGATGCGGAGCCCTTGAATTGCTCAGCCTACAAATTACCTCATGCACTCCTTCCAAATCCACCATACGATCCCCGATTGAAGGGTCATTATTATAAAAGCATTTAAATTAGTACTACTTCCTAGAGACTGTTTGAGGTTTTCTAAGCCTCCCGGTCTCCTCAGCCCAAGATCCAAGGTGCTGAAGAAGAACTTCTGTAAAAACCTTGCTGTCTGCATCCATGACTGTAATAGGACGATAATTCTTCTGATCAGCACATGAGCCCTTTTTAAATATCAGTATTATATAGGAGGTGCGCCAGGATGAAGGAAAATGCTGCATAGTAATTATTTCTTTGAATCAAATTGCTAAAATGATTGCCCATATATTAAGGTTAATTTTGAAAAATCTATTTGAAAGTTGATTCGGACGTGGAGCCCTTGAGTTGCTCCGCCTACAAATGACCTCATACGCTCTTTCCAAATCCACCATACAACCCCGATTGGAGAAACCACGGGTGAATAGTTATTATTGAGGCGTCTACACGATCACACGCATACAAAGATTGATAATGGTTCATCCAATTAGTTTTGATGCTGCACTTAATTGACGTTCGGCCTGGGAACCCGAGACAGAATTTACCATTCTCCAAAAATTCCTTAAATCATTCGTTTTCAATGTCTCTAACATTGCTTCAGCATGCGCACTTGCTGCCACTTCACTCAATTCTTATGTTTTGAACATAGGGTTTTAATCAGTTTGCGTTGATTATCCTTCTCCTCTTTGCCCTTCTTAATATTCCCTATTGCCCATCTGAATGCCTTTTCCCTCTCCGCCAGGTCACAATCATTCGTAACTCTTCTTCAACCTACTAAGAACCTCTGAACCACTGACAACATGCTTGATGGCGCTTCAAGGAAAATCACACTCTCTTTAAATCCCTACTTCTCCTCTACAAAAGCCCTCATAATCTTACTGCATCTGCATTGCTGACTCTATCTCATGCTACTTCTCCTTGAACTCTTTGATTGTTAATGGATCATTTACTCTTCTGAACAGTTCAATACCCACAACCCATTTTTCTCCTCCTGCTTTATCTCCTCTCCATTTGTCCCTCTCCACTAGTATACCCACTGCTGAGACATTAAGCTAGCCCATAATGGGAACTGTTTAGGACCAGATTTAAACTCCAGTTACTGGCCAAGGAAGGATCATCTCTCATCCCCTCAAAACCCTCATACATTACCAAAACAAATTGCCACTCCTGAAAAGCTCACACAAATGTTTTCTATGTGTTAGATTACAAATGAACACATATAATGGCACTAGGGCCTTATGGTTAGTTAATTTATTATTATTATTATTATTATTATTATTATTATCATTATTATTATTATTTATTTGTATACAATTCTTGAAGAATCTTTACAAAACAATTTCATTATAGTCCAATTTTTTAAAAGAGAAATGTACATAGTTAGTAATTATTGCTTAAAAATATTTCAATACATACTCGTCTTGAGCCTGATCTCCTTAAGTTCCAGAAACTCCTCAAGACCTTCCTCTTCTCCTCTTCCTTCCTTCTCCCTCACTCTACCCTGCTAACCTAGCTCTCTGCTCTTTCCCTCTACCCTCCCTTTTCTTACAGCTGCTGACTGGCTGTCTGTTGTACCCCAGAGTCTCACAGGTCCCTGGCACCCCCTCCAGTCCTCTCTCGCACTTGTCTTTGGGCCCTGCACTTGCCTCATCCTCCCTGCACTTGAGAAATGACCCAAGAGAGTGTCTCTCTCTGCACTTACCCCAGTCTCCACCGACTGGGTGCACTTGGACCTCCCCCTCCCTGTAACCGTCCGTGCACGATCCAAAAGCACCATGCCTGAAGATCGTCCGTCTGTTCTCCCCTGTCTTCACCCCTTAATTGCACTTGGTAAAACTGCAGAATCGTCGTCAGGCCTTTTTGCTGTGTCTCAACTGTTAATTGTATTATATGCACTTACTCTGCCTCTGCAGACTATTATCATCTCAGAATTTCAAGGGCTCTTAACGACTATTGTTTTTTCCCCATGTTCCCACCCTTCTTGAGCGCTTTGAAACACTTGCCTTGTGTATAGGTGCTTTATAAATAAACATTACCATTCACCATTTACCATTTACTTAATTGAAACAAAGTTAAAATATACAGTACTTAGTCATATACTTAAAACCCTCTTATTTTTCCCCTCTATATCTACACATCGAAGATATCTAGAACAGGCATTTTTATAATACATAACCTCATATTCCCACATTAAAAATACTCATAATATCACCTAGTCCAATCAAATTATATAAACTTACTACAGCTGGCAATTCCGAGAATCGTTCTCTAATATTTCATATTTTCTCCTGTGCCCAGCCCAATTAGAGGGACTTTTATTCTATGGGTTTTTATTCTATGGGTAATCAGCTGGCGATTCTGTGCCAGAGCCAATAGAGGTTAATGTGGAGGCTTTCCAGATCGGAGTAAAGGCAGTATGTCCAAAAAGAATCACTTTTATAGTGCCATAGTTGTGGATATATCCACTGAGTGTGGTCATATAAGTGTCACACAATAGTTTACATTCTGTGAATACATTTTTAGTGGTCTCTAGAGCACCCAGGACTTTATATATTCAACACACACTTTGGTCCAAGGGGATCTCCCGGTGGGCACCCACAAAAATCAGGAGTGGAAGTTGATTGGTACGGACTCTGAGAATTAAGCTACACACTGCAAGAGAGGCACTCTGGCGAAGATAGGGCTGCGAGTTCAGGTACCTATGTAAGACAGTCGACGCGTATGTACAGGACTTTAGTATTGACAGTCGGACATTGTGTCAGTCTCCTTCTGAATAGATTTTTCAGTATTTCATATTTAGTCCCCCGCTCAAAGTATGGATGCCAACCCAAGTTCTCACATATTTATTTTTACATATCCGAGAACTCTCCATCACCCACTCTCTAATTATTCCCCCTATCTGCTCTCACTATTGTCAACAGCTTACAACCAGTGTTGGAATTAACCTTAACATAGAGTCCACCGTGCTGTATAAGCAACTGGCTGCTCAATGATACCAGTCCTAGTTCCAATCTTAGGTATTCCATCAAGATGTTCTTTGCCAATCGCAATACTTGTTTCCAGAAGCAGCCCTCTAATTTATCGAGCCAGCTTAGGTCTGTCATTACCAGGGCCTCCAGACCATATAACACCATTGGGCAGAAACTTTGTTGGTATAAAATAAGAATCCCCTCCAATGAAGAGCCAGCTGTTTGGCACGCAATCCTTTTAGCCTCTACAAAGTGTTTATAGCTTAAGCTCTGGCTGATATCCAGGCCCAAGTAAGGGTATTTATTGACATATGTCAAATTTCCCAAACTCGTAGAGATCTTAGGGCGATGTATCTTCTTGGCTAAGAATAGCATGATCTTTGCTTTGGACATGTTAATGGGCAATTACTTTTTTGCGGCTGATTCGACCAGGGTTTCAAACATATTCTTGATTCCACTGTAAGTATGGTTAAATATAACAAGGTCATCTGCGTTATCAGTCCGGGGATTGTCACCCCACTTATTCTCGGGCAGCAGCCTGTGGCCTCCGCAAAAGCAGCAGGTAAGTCACCCATATAAAGATTGTATAACAGCGGGGCCAAGACACACCCTTGTTTAACTACCCTGTTGAGCCAAACCGGGACTGTTGTCAATCCCGCATCATTCATTCTTACCCAACCCGTCGTACGATCATGCCGTCATGCAGTCTCCTCACAATATCCAACAGCCATCTCGGGCAGTCCCAGCCTGCCAATTTTGCCTATAATTGAGAGTAGCTTACCCCATCGAAGGCTGTCTGGAAGTCGACGAAAATAATATATAATGCAGGGGCACCCTTCTTGGCAACTGCCCGTATCAATACGTCCAATGCTCTCAAATTATGGGTAGTGGAGCACCCTGGGTGAAAACCTGTTTGTGTAAGATGGAGCAGTTGTCATTCCTCTGCCCATGCTTGCAGGTGGTACAATAGCAGAGTGGAAAATATCTTGCCAGGGGGGACAGCAGTCTGTAATTCTATGGAGACAGTCGATCACCCTTTATGTAAATAGGTAGGAGGATTGACTGTCGCCACGATTTGGCAATACTCTGCTGCGCACAAACTCTAACAAACAATATACAAACGAGTTTAGCCCATCCCTCGGAATCTTGCTTTAACGCTATGCTGGCTTTACCATTAGGGCTGGGCGCGCTAGAATTCTTATGGTTTTTAATAATTTCCAAGATTCTCCCAACAGAGAATGTCAAAGGCCAGCCATATACACAGAAAGGTACCCTTATTACAGTCTCCTCCCTCCCTGTTCTATCTACCAGGTACAGTAACCAATCATTTTCCTGTATGAGATTAACTGATTGTCTCATTCTGTCCCCTTTAGCACGAGATAAGGTCTGAAGGATGGAGCTACATTTTTTACTACGTAAGGCGACAATCATACCTTGCCAATGCTGTTTTTAACCGAGGTACGCCAACGTTTAAACCAATTCCTATTTTCGGCTTTTATCATCATGGCCTGTTGTCTCATGTCACTCTGATGCATCCTCAATGCTCTGAGTGTTCTTAGTTTGCTTCTCATGACCCCTTTTGCATCACGTATGGCTATATCAAATTTATTGGCATGCCTCTCAATTATTGCCGGGTTTTCCTGCTGGTCTTGTCCTGCTGGCCTTTCACCCATTCTTCTATATCGTAGCTATTGTCTGTAATCAACCACTCCATACCCCTCGTTATTGCTATTTTGAACAATCGGTTGGCTTTGCTTAGATGGCTGGCTGTCCAGTGGATATGATTAGCCGCTTGGTTATCAAAGGCCCCACTGCAGCGTTTAATTTCCGGGTGTTCCCTTTGGTGATCCAAGCTCAGGTTCAGGCTAGTGAATGTGTATGAGTTTGTGTTGGTCCGTGGAGCTGATTTTGGTGAGTGGGGGATGGGTGGGTTGTACAACAAAGTCATTTTAAAAATGCCTTTGTTGCACAATCCCCTTACCCACCTGCCAAAATCAGCTCTCCTTCTGAGGCGCTATGGAGCCCAAGGGACAGGGATGGTATTTTGTACTGCACATCTATCATATATGCCCAGTCAAAAATGCCATGCTTTCCCCCTGCCCCCCAACCCCTAGTGCCTTGCATACACACAGACATAATCATGTTGATTGTGTTAGGCACTGTGGGGCCCAGCGGACAGGGATGGTATATTTCTACTATCATACATGTCCAGTAAAACATATCATGCAGCCCCTGAGCCCCCCCAGCCCCAATTGCAAACGGTTTAGCTTTTTACTCAATTTTGTTTAAAAGTATGCTCTAAAATGCAACATTTTAACCCATTATGCTAAGTTTCCTGTGAGCGTTTTTCTTCGCTATTTGAACCCAATGTGTGGGGGTCCTCCTTCAAAGGCCTGCCTCGGGCAAACCCCTGGTGGGGCTGGGGGGAATCCAGGCTTTCCCAGGCCCGAGACGAGAGAGCGTGCTTTTAGGAGCTATTCATGAGCGCGCCCCCTGGTGGCCTCTGGTATCTGGTCTTTTAATGCGAGTATTATCTGGGTACAACCACCCATCACTTTACAAAATGCCTGTACATAAAGCTAAGGTTGGTCCTTTAATCACTTGCTTCCGTCTCAAGCCATACAAACATTCGGATTTTTGATTATTACAAATATCCTTTTTGTCTAGGCATTAAAGAGGATGAAGCTCATTTTGTGTTCCTATGCCCACCACTACATAGAAAACCCAGACATTACTGACTGCTACCCATCTTGAGAAATGTGGAAGTACTCACTGCAAGTACCGATTATCTGTAAATTGGTAACTATCCATTATGTGTCGATTGGGGTGGCATCATTCTTGAGTTGGGTCTGGAAAATGAGATGAAAGCACATGAACATTGTTTGGCATTTGGTAATTGCAAAGAAACTTGCATTTTAAATGTCATTGGATTTTATTTTTTCATTGCAGAGTAAATAGATTATTTGTAATCACATATTAATAGCATACTTGATATTTGTTGCATATTGTTACTCTAAATAACTCGGCTTTATGTGCTCCTTTTATTGTTTGTGTTTTTGTAATATAGAGACAGTGGGCCTCATTACAAGTTTGCTTGTCCGGTAACAACGGTGCGTCTGTCCTCCCCATTCCAATGAGACTCAAATGGGAATGGGGAATAATAATTACCGGCACCCGGCAATGGGCAATTACCGGGTCCACTGGGGCTGGAATGCCCCGGTAATTGCCCATTGCCAGGTGCCAGTAAATTCATGACTCCGGCGGCAGCCATGCCAGTATTTACCGGCACGGCTACCGCCAGGGTCAGAATAAGGCCAAGTATGTTATTTTGATTAATTAGTGTGTTTTTATCAATGTGTAATGGACTTTGTTGATCTGAATAAACAAATAATGATGATGATCAGGGTGATGCTTGGTTATGTCTATAATTCTCAGACAAGCTGGCCACCGGACAAAAAGTGCAATAGCCATCTTGCAACAGTGGTTGCTGGAACTAATTCGAAACAGCCAATGTCCATCTAGTGTTATGTTATCTAGCATTTGTCTTGTGCCTATTGCCATAGTTCATAGTGTTGAAACGCTTCTACCTGTCAGAGAGGCAAAGGAGGAGCAGGACAGAACATTCAGTAGTGATAGGGAGGAGCAAAGTCGGATAGATAGTTGGAATGAGGGCGAGGGATAAATAAGGTGCTCTGGAAGCCATGAGAAGAAAAAGGTGAAATAGCTGAGTGTACAATTGCACCAAATTTATCGTGGAGCTCAACTGTATTCTATGGGGTACAGTGTTGAAAGTAATGATAGCTGGAGAAGGGGTTCGCTGTGCCAGGACGTACATCTAGAATTTCCTCACTGCATGGTGAGGTGGGGAATATTGAAGCCATGTCCAAGAAAGCACAGGTGGCAAGCCCTTCTACTTACTACCCTAGCGCTCCCAACAACATTTGGCTGGGGCTGCATGACAGAAATGAGAATTTGCCAATTTTGTAACAGCTTTCTAAAAAGTGAGCAAAAAACCTCAAATTCTTTGGTTTCCTCATTTATGTATATCATGGTTACGAAAACCTGAGGCTTCTGCGCAAAGTGCTTAAGAAAAACATGCCTGTCTATTGCCTCGCCTTGGCCAGACCTCTGAGCCTTCCACAGTGTCATGATGAGCCAGGGCATCAATATACCATGCAAAGACCCTTGATTCACTTCTTGGAGCCCCATACGGTCAGGTTCTATCGATGGGAAAGCTGGAAGGAAATATGGCACATTTAACTGAGGGAGGGATTTCATCCACGGCTCCCTTGGTTTCGCAGAAACCCCAGTCCGGCCTTCCTGGAGGTTCCTGAGTTAGTGGCAGGTTAAGGTTAAAAAAGGTTGAGAAAGTTCATGCAGCCATGTTAAGGTTTAAAAAAGTTAAACAAACATGGCAGACTGAGAAAGTGCTCGACATCAAATTTAATAAATTTTACTTGCTTTCAATCAGGATGGCAGCCACATTGTTCAATGACCATGTTGTAAATATGATCACACTTTAATTGATGTGGGTAAAAAGCTATGCTTCAACCAGTTTATAATGTATCATAGAGCCAGCTTAAACCCAAAAAGTAAATGCAAGATAAAATATATCTAAATATTGCAAAACTACAATGTGAACATAAGCACAAAATAATGTAATGTGTGCTTTTTCAAAACATTGTGCATCGGATCAATAAAATATAGTTGAGTAATAAAGCACAGAATAATAATGTAGACCCTTTTTAAATCACAGCATTGAAAAATGTGACTTTCTAAATTGAAAGTGAGATCACAGAATTCAAGTCAGCAAAGCAATGCTCACTAAAATAGTGCACTGTAAATAAACACTAACAGCCACATTCTGAAGCACGTGCAGTCAATGTTATAAAGAATTTGGAAGACATGTAAAGTATTGGAACTGGTTGTAAGCCAACCAGTGCAGCCCATTATTTCAGATCGTCACGGAAATCCAACTCTGTTGTGTGAAGAGCCGACTAGTGCTTCAGGTATTTATATTCAATACTGCCCCATGCGGAAAGCTGCTGATAGTTGAGTAATGTGTAGGTAGCATGGACCGAAATTGACGGGTGCTGGGCACTAATTCGCTGCTGGTTGACGTGACAGAGTTCTTGATATCAGTCCCCTTAATTGGTTCCAGGCACCGACATCTGTATATTGAATGTGTGGTACCATTTTACATTATGACCACTAGGTGGGGGTAGAGCGATATTTGCTATCATGCCTAGCACCGAAGCGCTTGTTGAAATGGCATTCAATCGCATTGAGGGCCTGCAGAGGGCACCCACACTGCTATCTGGTGCACCCTGACGTCCGGATGCCATGATTCTAATGTTGTTCCCATTTGCCTGTCACGACATCATAGCGAGCAATTTTTGAGGCTACTTTTAAACGCATTCAAGACTAAGGAGATGCATATATAGCTTCGTCATACCAATCAATTGAATGACAATCTCTGTCGATTCTGAAACCATGCAATCGAAACAGCCGAACATTTACTGCTGGATGCCCGGCGATTACTGCAAGTCCGATGTGCCACCTAGGGGTCCACCTAGGGGGATTCATCCCTGCCGACATGAACAATCAAAATTGGTGGTCATATGCTTCCGAATTGGTGGTCATATGCTTCCGAATTGGTGGTCATATGCTTCCGCGGGACAAAATGTCAAACTGAGCTGTGCTGTTCTGGACTTTATGGACTCACTACAGTTAAACGAGAAATTTGTTTCATAATGAATTTTTAAGGAAAATTGGTTGTAACAGATATATAGGAGGCCTTTGTGCTTCTTTAGGTTTTTACTGCTTTATTTGGAAATTTGGAACATTATGAATTGTTAGTTGTAACAGAAGTTCGGTGTCCTAACTGCTTGCATTGGGGGCACGCTGAGCTGAAGTTTCAATACAAAAAAATAATAATAAATAAATCTTCCCAGACTGACAGTCCTCTGCAATAGGATTAATCTCATGCCACAATCAGGAGGCCCCGCCCTAATTTAGTATCAATGCTAGCAGCATATGTGAGTAGGTCTACACTACAGATCGGTTGTATGCTCTGTGGCAGTCAACCGAGCAAGTCCATTCGTCGAAATATTCTCCCATTTACACTGGAGAATTTCATAAGAGCCACCAAGTTGAAATTCAGCTTCACAATAAGGCAGTCAAATTTAGCAGTGACTGCGCACTGGGCAGATTAGGTGAGCCATTCTGTAATCTGCATCCTCAGAGCTTGGGTAACTTTCATTTTGGTGTTGGGACCCGCTTCCTTTTCAGACCCCTGGCAGTGTGAAGAGTTGTATGGGGTTTGTCCTGCTGCCCGGATGAGATTCTAAAAGTCTGCTCTTTAGAGAAGAACGTTTTAGGGCCTTTTAACTTGGCAGACCTTTTCACACAAGTGCCCCCCACCCCCTTAAATATTCACATTTAGACACCCTTTTCAAATGATGGAAGGAGACAGATAAAGCTCGGCAGTGCCTGAAAGGGAGACCATGGACCTGGTTGCCTTTTTAAACACGATGAACACAGTATTGTACTTTTAAACAAGTTATTTTTTTCTAGATGTAAATTTGAAAAAGTCACAGATCCGGCCTATGCAATAGCAAACGGGAGTACCAGGTGCGGGTGGGAAAGGGAGAGGTCAAGGGAAAGGAGTGTTGAGGTTTTAACCCTTTGAACATAACCTACATTCATGGTAAATGTGCCAGAAACAAGAGAAGACACGTGCTGTAAAGATGTGTTCCTACTTTATTGTTGATTGCTGGTGGTAGTGCGATTTTCTCAGAAAAAGAGAACTCTGGCTTGAAATAAACCCTACTAGTCAAATGTCTTTCTTTATAATGTCTTTCTTTATAATGCATGAATGGATGTGCGGATTGCTTTTGGGTGGGGAAATGAGAAAGCAAGTTGCTTCATGTGCACGAGTGAAGTGTTACATCTCTGTAATGTTCCTGGGCTGCTAGAAACATATGCTTAGAAGGGTCTGTTTCCATCTCTGCAGTGTGCTTCAAGCACATTGTAACCAGACAGACTTTCACAGTCTGTGCAATATACTGGACACGAGGAAGTCTTGCAAAAACAAATGCCCTCTGGCACCCCCTACAGTTTTCATGGGCACTAGCATTTTGTACAGATAGCTTTGCACTACAGAACTCACTGCATTCTGCTAGACAAGACGAACATGACACTAATATCTGATACCAGTTGCACCCTAAACTGCACCCCTAACAATGGATCTTCCTTTTCTTTACATGTGGTAAAGCTTCTGTGCAGAGTGTACACCCCAGTGTCGCCCAGGCTGGGCTGCATTCCTTGGATCTCTCCACCCATTGGCAGCTGGTAAACATACAGGGGCACACCAGAATAGCATGGTTCCGTTTGATAGCTCCTGGGTCAGTCATATAGCTCCTGGTTAGAAGAGAATCCCAGATCCCAGGAACTACTTTCAGCTCCTGGTACACACATCTCCATTTCGATCCCTCAGGTAGCATCCAAATACACAGAACTGCAGGAACACGGATGCCTGACTCAGACAATGATATAACCTTTCAGCAGGAGCAAAAGCAGTCTTGGGAGGATAGCTCAGGATAGCTCAGGGGCAACGTGCTCGCCTTGGAAGCAAGACGACATGGAGAAACACAGGTTCGATCCCTGGGTCCGCGCTTAGAAACCTCTGGGTATTAAGCGCGTTATAAATGACCTATCATATCATATCATGGCAAACCCTCAGCTCAGTTTACATACTTCCTATATTGCCAAAATAGAAACATAGTGGGTGTGGGCTGCTCAGAAGGTGCAACAATGCATGTCATTCTGGACAATAGTAGTGGATTAATTAGCAAAGTGAACTCTCTAAATTACCATAGAATGGCCCCCATTATTATTAGCACCATGATCGATGCCGGAGTCCGCCATGGCAGAATGGGGAATTACCACCCCATTCCAAGGTTGGCGGGGCGGTAATTCCCCATGCCACCTGGCCCTTTCCCATTCCCATTTTTCCCCATACGGCATAATGGGAATGGGGAAGGCAGTAAGTAAGGTACCGCAAATTACGGTACCGTACTTACCTCGAGAGTCCCTTTGCGGGCCCCTACTTTGGTAGGTCGGGTCCCGCAAAGGGACCTCGTAATCAGGCGTTAAGGGTTTAACGGCGCCGACACCTTTTACAGCGCTGTTAACCCCTTAACGCCAGGGTGCTAATGAGGGCCAATGCATTCTATCAGTCACATAGTTATTTCAGTGTCATGCAGTTTGTCTGCATGGATTGCCCATACAGAGGTTATATCAACTCGCTGGGACTGTTTAAGTCACAATAGTTAAAAACATTTTGTGCCACATTAAATGTTTATCACACAGCATGTGGCCCATCAAAATGGAATGGTTAATACGTTCACTGGAACAATATGTCGGTGCTTATATTGAACATTGTGGGTGAACCAAGGATGACACAAGTCCCCACTTTTTGTGCAGTTTGTGGTCATATGGTAGCTTTACATATGTCAAAGAAAGGTCTTCAAACCTTGCTACACTGGAGGTTGCCTGGCAATATTTGGGTAAACCCTGATTTTCAAGTATTGTTGGTGAAACCTACCTTCTCTGCAATCTGAACACACTGACCTCCACTATTACTCATTGATATTGTAGGGGAGGATTGGTCCAAAAGACCCCCCTTGCCTACATCCCCTCCCCAGGTGAGGGCCAAGGCTCATCGGGTGTCCCCTCCTTACCACCAGGGCCCAGGTGGTGGATGGCTCACCTGATGAAGACATTGCCCAAACGTATTGAATTTAGCTAGGCCCAGAAACCATTTTGTCTAATAAAGATGGTGTGAGCTCGGCGCACTGTAGCGCGCCCCCCACCTTTGGAGAGTTTCAATTATCCCTGTGGCCGCAGCTCCCTGGCAGATCCGCTGTGAGCCCGTTCCCACGAACGAGACGGACATGAGCTAGTGTAAGATACCAACACTGTAACATTTCACCTTCCGCAGTGTATCGCTGCTCCCAGCATGACAGCATGACCCGGCCAGCAGAGCCTGGGTGGAAAGAGAACTGAAAAATGAACCTTTAATAAAAGCAAAAGTTCCCAAATACTAATGCCAAAACTACCTGCAATACGTGCATTTTCTCCACAAACCCCTTTGATTAGAAAATGTGTAAAACGTACAGATATGGCAGAATACATGTCCACATGGCATAAGCAATGAAGCACCCCCACCACTGCAGTCATGTGGAAATAGTAGAAGCGTCCCGGGGGGTTATTTGTTATGCGTATCATTGAAAAGTTTACACCCCACGGTCCCGCGCCACAACTGAACTAATGCTGCTAGAGTGCAAAGAAAGACAAATGCAACCATACTGAGGGCTCATGTGAAGGACACGCGAGAATGCACCCTCCATGTGTGTAAGTCCAAGCCCCTTATGTGCCACTACCGTCATGTACGGTGGCAAGTCATTTCCTATGTGCTTCACCAACCTCACTACTACCTCACTAACTGCAAATGTATATGCATAAAACACAATGTTGTAGTTGTTAAAACATAGTGTACAAATAATGTGCTCGGACTGGCTAAATTCGAGAGGCAGTAGCAGTGTTAAGATGTGAGCTTTGAAATGACTCAATTAGTACTGTATGTTATTTCAATGTTTATGATGCTTTCACTGCAAATCGGCAACACACGAGGAAGATGCCTTTGTGAGTTTATGCAAGGCCATTCCCCCTCCCACCCAGTGGAGCCTGCCAGACGAGAGGGCAGAGGCCCGCGCCGCGCTGCTCCACCTCCCCCAACTAGGCTGGAGCCGCTTCAAAGATTTGTAGTCCCCTCTGCAGCACCCAAGGCCACGGCCCGCCACCTGCATTATTTACAGCCCAGTAGTAAACCTCCGCCTGAATACACAAATGCAAAGGCGCCCTCTCTTAAACCCCACAACCCACCGGATCACCTTAGGTTTATGGCCCCTGTAAAATTAGGACACCCAATACTATGGCAACATACAGCAGCACATTGATAACGACTTCTAACAAGACAAGAAGACATGTACCGCCTGTCCCATGCCCTGAGACCTAGCCCCACGACCTATGATACCCGGTCAACAGGACACTGGTAACCATGTACTGATGAATCGCCATCAAACCCCTCTCAAAGGTGCATTCCTCCTGTGTTGCATTAACCTGTAGAATAACCTATTGAAAGATTTACTGAAGAAGATAATATTGCAATAACCGAATGACTGCGGTGTGCATGGCCTAGGGCACATAAGTCAGGAAAAGACATTCATCTCTGACACTGGCCGCAGTGGCACAACGACACCGCCCGGATGAACCCAGCAGCCCTGCCAGGCCCAGCCCAACCCTCGAGGTTGACCAGTGATGTCCTCCAGCCAAGGCCAACCACATTGCAGCAGCACCTATAGCTAGTCGTCGCCACCCAATCCCATTGAACTTGTGCCCCCTATAGTATGTAGGTTCTGATGACGTTTTTTGTAAATATATACGCCTGTCTTTGCTATTGTCAGACAGAGCGCTCTCAGAGTTTGCAGAGTTCTTTGCATGCCCTATTCTGATTGATAAACTCCCATTTACGCTCACCCGCACTTTGTCTTGGCCTTATTCCCATCCTGGGAGAGTCCTTCATTGTCTCTCATTGCGGGGAGGATCGTGCTGGTTGGGGACGCTTGCCTTCAATATTCGTAAGAAATGTGTTATGTGTCGGGGACTGGACAGTACGATGAATGGAGGCCAAGTCTGGTCGGTAATAGATGGGGAATGCTATGGCCCAGCGCAGAGGGGTTCATGCTTCTGTTGTATTTCGGAATGTTTATTTGGATAATCCCTTGAAACCTTGGCTATGACCAGACTTGGAGGGATGGAGGGAATGAAGGGAAGGTCGTGGTCATATGCTTTTATTCCTTGCACTCTGGTATATTTAGCTTCACTTGTGTCATTAGAAACGCAGGACTATAGTTTCCAAAATACAAAGAAAATATACTTGGGACATATTGCGAGACGTTGACGAGGCAGCTTGACTCACAGGCTCACACATGCTAATATTCTGGCAGTTATTACCTTGGATGTGGTGTGGGTGGTACTGCAGTAAAAGCTTGCGTTAAGGGTCCAAGCCACGTGAGGGCTGTTACTGAAGGCTGCAGCGCAAATACTAGCTGGTAAAACCCTGCCCACAATGTTCATATTTCCATTAGTAGCATGGCAAAACGACCTGGGTGCTAATGCTTTTTAGAAAAGGGTTGATACTGATAAACGAGGGTCTTTTCATTAAAGAAAATGAAATGTTTGACCAGGTGGACACCGAAAAAGAGACGGGAGTTCTGCAATAAGCCCCTTTTCTCTTTCCATAGAAGCCTATCTGATAACAGGAGGTGCTGGAAGCATGTGTTGCGCAACAAAATGGGGCAGGTTGGTAGGTTTTTGTAAACAATGCAGGAGGACAGGTGAAAAACGATCGGTGGAGGCAGGCGGCGCGGCACCACACCTTTTGGGATTTAGAAAGAGAATTGCTGAATATTTGCTTTAAAGCAGACATGTACTGTAATGAACTGCAACACTAGTAGAGGTAAGTAGGAGCTTTATTTTACGGCCCCTGGAGGTTGGAGCAGTCGGGGAGGGAATGACCAAAGCGTTCCGTGGTGGAACGAGGGGAGATTAACATTCTCTGTTCTGGTAGGAACGGAATGCATGGGAGCATCAACATATATGTATATAACATCTCCTTATCTATGGAAAAAAATAAAACGGGGAAGATGGAAGGGAGGGGGAAAACAGGGGAAAAGGTGCGGGGAGGACGGGGTGAACAGATATTGATCAATAGTAAACAAAATCATTCTTGAAATTCTGGATGATGGTGCGGTTCCTTCTCGACAGACTTCTGGTGGAGGATCCCTCATCGTTGGGACGGTGTTCGCTGTGCCAGTTTGTGCCGACGTGTGGGTCTGTGGAAGTACTAGGTCTGTAGGTGTCGGTGGTTGTTCTTTTCACATCTTCTCTTGACCGGGTATCAATGTGGTTGTTTTTGGAAGTGCTCGGTCTGTGGTTGTCATTCGTTATTTTCACGAGATCGTCGTGGGACCATCTCTTTCCATCCTCTAAAGTGACTGACTTTCCGTGGCAGCGCGTGACCTTTTGTGGGGATCTATTTCGATTCGCCCTTGAGTGTCTTCTTGGGTTCTCTGACACAGACCCAGTCACCTTCCTGTAGTGTCAATTGTCTTGTTCCATTCTTCTGGTCATAGTAGTCTTTGTACTTCCCTTGTTTCTCTTTTATGTTTCTATGGATTTGTTGCATGTCCGCCTTCCGTTCTGTGTTTATTCTTGCTTCGCCAGTATCTAGTAAAATCCATGCTGGTCTCAGTTGGTTGGTTGCTGTTCTTCCACGCATCAAGGTGAAGGGTTCTGAGTTGGTGGTGGAATGCAGCGTCGTTCTGTATGCGAGCAGGGACTCCTTGAGGGTTTCTCTCCATGGCATGCCATTGGCTGTGGCTAGTTGGATGACACTTTTTATTAGTCTGTTCATTCTTTCCACCAATCCGTTGGACATTGGGTGGTAGAGCGATGTGGTGATGTGGTTGATGGATTTCTTTGCAAGAAATTCGCGGAATTCCAACGAGGTGAACTGGGACCCGTTGTCTGACACTATGTCTCTGGGGTCACCTTCCCTGTTGAATATTTCTGTAAGGAAGTCAATGACTTTTTTTGTGGTTGCGCTGGTTTCTACCACACCACATTCGGTCCATTTGGAGGTGTAGTCCACGATCACGATGATGAATATTTTTTCGGCTTCCAGATTTTCAAAAGGGCCCATGATGTCTATGGCCAGCTTTGACCATACGTGTTTGGGGGCTTCTGCCGGCTGAAGTGGTGTTTTTCTTAAGATTTTCGATTTGTCGCTGGAAGCACAGGCACTACAGTTTTTTACTGTTTCTTCTGCTTCTTTCCACATGTTGGGCCACCAGTAGTTGCTCCTTATCCTGTTCTTTGTCATACTCCTTCCCAGGTGTCCTTCATGGGCTAGTTCAAGTAATTCTTTTCCTGAGTGCGACAGCTGGAATTATTCTGTTATCTCTCAAGATAAGGTTGTCTTTAATGGATATTTCATCTTTGAATGGGCTGAATTTTGCCAACTCTTGCCCGACATCTTCCTAGTCGTTCATTATGGCTCTTCTGATTTCTTGCTGCTCCGTGTCGGCTTTGGTGATGCGTGTCCACTCATTGGAGGGAATGGTAGAATGAATGGTAGCTATGATGTCTTCATCTTGAACTTCATTTTCAATGTCTGTTTTGTCTTGATTAGTGGTTAGTCTGGAGAGGCAATCTGCCACTTGGTTTAGTGAGCCCGGATTGTAGAGAACCTGAAGATTATATTGCATCACATCCAGGAACCAGCGTCTTATTCTAGGGGATATTAAGTGTGGCGTTTTAGATTGAAGGATGTTGACAAGAGGTTTGTGATCAGTCTTTAAGAGAATGGGTAGACCCCAAATTAGATTTCTGAAGTGTTGTAGAGCCCACTTGACAGCCAAGGCTTCTCTCTCAATGGTGGAATAGTTCAATTCTTCATCCCTGAGCACTCTCGATGCAAATGCGATGGTCACGATGTTGCCCTTCTGTTGTTGTTCTAGTACTGCACCAAGGCCGATCTTACTGGCATCCACTGATACTATTGTCTTAGCCTTGTAATCAAACATGCTTAAAGCTGGAGCTTAATTGATGTCAGACTTGAGACTCTCAAACTCGTTTTTGCAATCCATGGGCCATTGAAATCTGCTACTTTTTTCATGAGTTTCCTCATGTTCTCTGTCTTATTAGCATAATTACTGACAAATTTGGAGTAGTACTCCGTCATTTCTAAAAAACTTTTCAACTGGTCTTTGTTGGTGGGTTCGGTCAGACTCAATATTGTGTCCAGGAGTTTTTTTTTTGGACGGATGCCTCTGGCATCGATGGAATGGCCAAGATAGGAGACTTGATTGCATTTTATGTTGCATTTCTCTAACTTGAGGGTGAGTCCACTCCTTTGGATTATCCGTAGCATGCCCATCAGTTTGGCATCGTGATCTTCCTCGGTTCTAGCTGATATAAGAATATCGTCTTGGAAGCATCGTACTCCATCAAGACCTCCAAAGAGATGTGACATGAGTTTCTGGAACACTGCCGCAGCCGAAGCAAGCCCGAACGGCATTCTGTTGAACATGTAAGCTCCCAAAGGTGTGACAAAAGAAGTGAGGGCCTTCGAATTGTCATCTAAGGCAATTTGGTGGTATGCCGAGGAGAGATCCAAAGTGCTAAAAAAACTTGCTGGTTCCATGGTTGAAAGAAGTTCTGTTATATTGGGAAGAGGATGTCTGTCGACCCATATGTTTTTGTTTAGATCTCTTAGGTCAACGCACATGCATATGGAATTGTCGGGTTTCTTTACAAGGACGATGGGGGCAAGCCATTCAGAACTCTCTATGGGTTGTATAATGTTCTCATTGCATAGGCGTGTGAGTTCGTCTTTGAGTGCTGCCTTGGTCCCAAAGTGCACACCACGCACCGATGGACCACAGGGACAGCACCTTTTTTTATTATTATTCTGTGCTGGAAGCCCTTGAGCAATCCGATCTTATCGCAGAACACTTTGGGAAATTGTTCGGCCAAGTTGGCTTTGATGTTGGTATCGTTTTTTAGCACACTCAGTATGGGGATATCTTCTCCGGGATGGATTCTCACTTGGAGAGCCGCCTGTTCTTCCCATCCTACTACAGAGGACCCGTTCTTGGCTACAAACAACTTGCAGTATGTTTGTCTGTCCCGAAATTTGAGCTTGACCCAGGTGTATCCCATGATGTCAATGGGTGTCTTTCCATATCCAGTGGCTCTCACTGAGGAGCTTCGTAAGTCATGAATTTTGCCAGAAAGTACCTTTACAAAGGTTTCGACATCCACCATGGTATATGGGGATCCGGTGTCTACCATCACTCTCAAGGGTATGTCATTGACGCACATGTTAACCCATGGACAATTCGCCTCTTGGAAGGAAGTGACTGTGAGAATCTGCACCTGCGGGTGCGTCTGATTGACGGATAGCATACTGTCTGACATTTGCTCATAGTCTACTGTTTTCACTGACCCATATCTGTTGATGGTTTGTCTGCTGCCTTTGCCAGGTCCACGTGGTCTCCCACGGGTGTTTCGGCAGAGTTTAGCAAAGTGGCCTAACTGACCACACTTATAGCACTCGACATTATTGGCCGGGCACGTCCTCCCAGGAATATGGCGTTTATACCATCCACACTTTTGACAACTCGTGGGATTTTGATTATCGTACACTGATGTTCTCCCCCTCCTAGAATTTCTCCTGGTGCTTTGGGGGGCATTTTTTACTGCCGCTACTAATGCCCCATCATGGTCATAGTCGGAACTGCCTTCCACATACTTCACTTCCACTCCAGCACCCTCCTTCAGAACCTGCCTCTCTTTCATACAACGGTCCCCGAATTCCATGCTCCTCACTATCTCAGTGGCTTGGTCCAGCGAGGGATTCTTTGTTTGCCATAGTTTTTGCTATATGCGAGGGTCTGCTACATTGAGGACTAGCTGGTCTCTCAAGTAATCACTGACACCTGTAAATTCGCACGTAGACATGAGTACTCTGAGGGAGGCTAAGTATGTGTCGACAGGCTCACCTTTAGTTTGTTTCCGAGAAAAGAATTTATATCTTTCTAGTACTACATTTATCTTGCTGCCGAAGTGCTTGGTGAGCTTTGTTAATGCCGTGTCGAACTTCCGGGTGCCATCTCCACTTGCGGCGTCTGGCTCTGGGAGCGCCCTGAATATCCTGAGGCCCTCGGTTCCTAAACAGTTTAGGAGGGTCGCTTCCTTAAGGTTGCGCTAAATTTACTCCCGCCAATTGCCCTGAGGTATGTTTGGAAGCTGTCCAGCCATTGCTCCCAGGGGCAGGTTGGGGTTCCGGGGCAAGGAAGAAATTTGGTGGGGTGCGGCACCTTCAGCATGTTTGAGGTGATGAGGGTAGGTAGAGCACAATGTTTTGCACAGTTTGTAATAGAGTACGATCTTTTGCACTTTTTTTTTTTTGTTGAGCCGCGGGAAGTTTGTGTCGTTGAGTATGAGGTTCACTGCTTTTTGAGATTGGGGGGCGTTGAGGTGCGTGGCCTTTTTGTGGTTACCGAGAGCATCTTGTGTGCTTTTCCAGAAGGAAAAAAATAAATATATATATATATATATTTTTTTTTTTTTTTTAGAGTCCTGTGCTCCTAGCACCTGTGAGGGCGCTGTGTGACGCGGCCTTGAGGCGGCGGCTGGAAACAGCTGATAAGTTTATATAGTGCCCCCTGCGGCCTGCGGGGGCGTTGTGATGTGCGGCCTTGTGTCGGTCACAGGGACACAAAAAACTACGGCTGGCCTAGACAAAATGGCCGCACGCAGGGCACGTCGCGAGGTCCTTTCCTCGAACGGCCATTGGATAGTGCTAAAAAAATGCACTACAACGCTGGTGGCATACGTCGATTTAGGCAACAGAGAAATTGAAATGGTACCTTTTTATGACGATCTGGTACCTGGTGTCAGCCGGGTGGCCTGCCGGATGGCCCCCTCCCCACAGATGGAAAAACTGGGGTGGTGGAGGCGGCGGCGGGAGAGGAAAAGAACCGCCGGGCCGTCGCTGTCACCAGAGGAAGGCTGGGGCACCGGCAGTGGAGCTCCAGGGGCCAGGTGTCAAGGAAGAGAAACCTCGTCGCCAATTGTAATGGACTGCGACACTAGTACAGGTAAGTAGGAGCTTTATTTTACGGCCCCCGGAGGTTGGAGCAGTCAGGGAGGGAATGACTAAAGCGTTCCGTGGTGGAACGAGGGGAGATGAACATTCTCCGTTCTGGTAAGAACGGAATGCATGGGAGCATCAACATATATGTATATAACATGTACCAACAGATAAAAGGCGTGCACGCTTGTACACACTCTCTCTTTACCCCCCTGCCTCCTCTCTCTCTGCTAATGTTAAGTGCTAAACACATTCAGGCTTTAGATTTAATGGTAAGGCAAGAGGTGATTGTCTTTCGAAGCATGGAAAGATTACTAATTAAACCAATAATGATAGGTACTACGAGTTATATTTTTATTAAGTATAAATGTTGAGATTGGCAGCGGGATCTGACATGGTGGTCCTTACGAAATTAATCAATCCACAGAATAATAATCTGCCCACTTGACTGTGAAACCATTGTTCATATTGAGCTCACTAGTAGCTTTTAGCCCAGTTGCAACATCACCAAAGTCTTCTGGTGGCCAGCCCAACATTAAACCTCCTTGGCCACAGCAGGAATGGATGCCCGCTGTCATATAAATATAGCCTGTGTGTTAAGAACCCAGATCATTTTCTTTATAGAGCAGTTCCTGCACAACGCATACTTCTGCCTTTCACCTCATCCTCCCCCTGCCCACCTACACAGTACCCCATATAGGGGATCAGCAGCACTCTCACGGAGCCATCGTGGACATCGCACTCGATTGCCGCTTCCTTCGGCACTCCTGCCACACTTGTGTACCTCCCTTCCTTAAGGTTGAAGCTGCCGGTCTTCAGCCATGCCAAACAGCTCCAAAGTCAAAGGGGCTTTGTGGCACACCAGAAACCTCCCCACACCATCATCCAGACCCTACCACTACTTACCACCTCTCCCTCCTCAACCTGGCCCCCGAGGAGAACACCTCCACAGTCCAAACTACCCACACCATCAACCCAGGGCACCCACCAGACCTGGCAGGCCATCTGCACCTCTCCCGGCCCTCCGCGGGTCCTCCCTTCCCGCTCCTCCTCTCATGTACCATTCTCTCATCCACTCCGCCATGACCCAACCTTGGCATCCCTAAACTCTTCCCGGGCTATTTTAGCAACAACCCCTCTCTCTGCTGCCCCTCCAACCCTTACACACAACCCAGGCCCCCAATCACCTAATAAAGAGACACTGCACTACCCAGGCACCCTCTTTACTACGCAATTCACCCAATCTCACCTCCAAACCCTTGAAATCCTCCTCACATACACCCTTCTGAACGCCACCAAGACATCCAACCCAGTGAAATCCCTCTTCAACAAACCAAACAACACACCCTGCTCCGAAACCAGACATCCCCCACCATGCTCCTCTAGAAGCCATCCCTCTGGCCCCATCACCGACCTCGGAAGACCTTCACCTGACTTCTCACCGCAACAGGAAACCAGTTTACCCTCCCAAGTCCCCACTGGCACAGACACCCACACCACTACCCACTTCCCTTTGCACACCTTGGAACAGTCTCTCCACTCCCAAAACCCCTAACCCACTCCCACCTCCATTAATTACCACCCCACCAACACCCAAAGCACCCTAACCTTGTGAGCTCTCTTCACACACATCCACACCATCAACACACTCATCGCCCCCCACCATCAACTGGAACAGAGACAATAGGCCCATCCCCAGAAACCACTCATCTACCTATAACTGCCAGCTACTACTCCACCAGGTTCTCTCAATCCCTCCTTCAAGACACACACGTGGCACCCACAAGGCCCCCCTGAGTGGGACTCAGTTCCAGCTATCCCCTGCTCCATTGACCACATTACCTGTGCACCCCCTACCTGGAGGCAGCCACCACCACCACCCCCATATCCCTCCTGTCCTGGTATCAAAACACTCTGCTTAGCTACAGACTCACGTGCATCCTAATCAACACCAGATCTGGTGCAAAAAAAGACCACAATATCTATGATTTATTATCCTCTGAGGGCACTGACATGCTCTACATCACAGAAACCTGGTTCTCCAAAGACTTACGGGCCATTGCGCATGAAGCCTTCTCTCCAGGCAACACCGTATTGTGCATAATAGAACCAGCAGGGATGGCGGGATTGCTATCCTCTACAATCCCACATCTTCATTTCATACTCCGAAGAACAAGCCTGCAACTCATACTGCAAATCCCTCCTAATGATATTTCTCATCTCCCCTACCCACACCCACAGCTTCTCACTCATATACGGACCCACAGGCTACAACTGAATTTTTTCTGAAAGCCTCAGCGACTCACTAGCTGCCATGCTGGTTACTCACCCTTCCCTTACCATACTAGGGGATTTAAATATATGGTTTGACATCCCACATAACCCCACATAACCCCACAACATGATCCATCCTGGATTAACCTGGAATTCCTTCATCTGACATAACTATTATCAGGCCCCACACACTCTTCAGGCCACACCCTAGATGGTATTTTCAGCTCTTCTGAAGGGATGTCCACATTCCCAACTCAGACCCTTATCTGGACAGACCATTCAGCCATGTACTTCACTCTCCCAACTGTTGACCCTCCAACTTTCCTCCCACTCCCATATATGGAACAAGGTCAAGGTAACCCCGGATCTCGCTGATTTCCTGTTTGCTTCCCTATCTTTCCTCCCACTCCAGTCGGGTCAGCTAGCTATCAGCCAATTTGACCAATGGCTCTCTGAAGCTATTAGCTCTCTCACCCCTATCAGGTTCTTCTCCAACAGACATGGAAACTCCCCAGATGGTTCACCCTAGCTCTCAAATCTCTCAAAACCCCAAACCACATCATGGAACGCAGATGCCGGGCTACCCCTTCATCACAGAATAGAACATCTAATGCCCAGAAGAGCAAAGCCTACAGGGAAGAAATTTGCAAGGCCAAAAATCGTTCTACTGGAATAGGGTCATCAATACCCCTAACAGATGCAGGGAACTCCCCAAGATCATCTCAGAATTGAAGTTCCCTTTTTGTAGCCCCCCACAACAGCCCACACTCAAGCTCTCTGTAACTCTCTGACCACAACATTGCCCTGGAAAGAAGCCTCACCATTGGCTTCAAAATAGTGCTGCTCTGACCCCACTCTCAGACCAACCAGCTGCCTGCCTGCTACTCTATTACTTCTCTCCTATATCCCACCACGAATTTCTAAAGCTACTAGCTAGCCAGTAGCCGTCCCTCAGGATCCCCTGGATATCCCTGCCCTCCTTATCGTCTAAAAGGAATCCTCTCCTCAACTTGTGTCAACAGCATCGCAAAATCGATCAATAATACTCTCACTTCAGGCACTTTCTCAGCAGGGTCTGCTACATTGAGGACTAGCTGGTCTCTCAAGTACTCATCACTTCTCACATAAAACCCCTGCTAAAAAACACTCTTGACACCCGTCTACCGGCCAACTACAGACCTATCTTAAACAACCATTTCATAGCCAAACTAATTGGCCGATCAGCCTACACCCAGCTAGGCCTTTTCACAGAATCTAACCTCCTCCTCAACCCTGCCCAATCCGGCTTCAGACCCCTACGAGGAACTGAATCATGCGTAGTCTCCATTTGGGATGATCACAAAAAACCTCAGACTCTGAAGGTTGTGCCACAATAATACTTCTCGACCTCTCGGAAGCCTTCGACACCATGGACCACTGCACCCTCATGGAAAAACTCTACTCCGTCAGCATCAGGGATTGACCATTGAAGTAGATCTCCTTCCTACCAAACTGATCAAACTGATCCCAAATAATACACATGCCTATGTTCTCCTCAACTCTACACCCTGTCATCAGCGGAGTACTACAGGGCACCTCTCTGTCACCCCTGCTCTTTAAACTCTACCTGAACCCACTCCCTGCTATCATCCACTCACACAGCCTGTCTTTCTACAAGTACACAGATGACAACCAAATCATCTTCAGGATCCCTAAGAACCCCATAAACACCTCCCCCGACCTCGCCTCATGCCTCACAGAAATTGACCACTGGATGACTGCTAACCTTTGTTCCCTCAGGTGCATGGATATTGGCCTTCACATAGTCTCTGATTTCTTCATCTGGCAGGTCTTTGGCCTTCCATCCCTGGTCAACATCGATCATGATCTTCATTCCTATTGCTTTCTTTGCTGTCTTCCTGCATGGCGAGATTATCAACTTGATCACACAGAACCCAAGTAATATCATCACTATCAAAGCCCCAAGTAACTATAATATAAATATCTGTCATCCAATGTGGAATCCAAGAGAAGAGTGATCCAAACCAGCTGTAATCAGTAATGTCTTCAACTTTGTCTACCATCTGACCTTGGAGCGTAGTCAGCATGTTATGGCCTCTGTCATGGTTCCATTCCTGTCATCATGAGAAGGTATGAATGTGAAACATGATTCTTTAATTTTTGCACAAACACCTCCATCCACAGCTGTGATCATATCTAGGACATACCTATTCTGGAGAGTCATCAGTCTTATGGCTCTCAGTTCTTCTCTGATTGCATTGAATCCTTCGATAGTCGTGTTGATCGTTTGCAGCAATTCCCATCTGGTTATCTGTAACCACTTTGTATTTGCTCCACCCTGGATAGCTGGCATTAAGATCATTGTAAACACTGAAGCTGTCTGACTGAACAGTCTGTGCTCATATGGAATGGCATCAAAGGCTTCTATTGATTTTGCTGAGAAATAGTTATCTCTCTTCATTCTTCTTAGCAGCTTCACAGATGATCTCTTCCTCAGGTGAGCATCTGCTTTCGTGAACCTGTCACGATTCAGATTACTCTTTGGAATCACGAAGGCTGGAACATCAACATTCACTATTGACCAAAGTCTGCCACAATTCTCTGGAAATTTACATATGTTCTGGATCCGAAGGCCCAGTAGTGATCCATGATCACTGCTTTCCCAATCTTCATTCCAGGTACATCAAAGATTCATCCATACTTCTGATTTTCTCCCATTTTTCTTGTGCCATTATTTCTGCAGCACAACTTTGCACTCTCCAAGGAACAATCTGCTAGGGTCCTCCTCCATCTTCGAACCAAGTCAGTAGATTAACAAGTCTTGGTCACAATGGCTTACAGCCATTCTGTGCAATGTCAATGGCAGGTTTGTAACAACTAATAGCTACCCAGGCGGCTCCGCAGATCACCACTCTTGTTCCCATCCATCTGGTCATAGCACTAATACCCAGATCTGCATTTCACCTAGGTTCTTCCATCTACAAATTTCTTCTGCAGATTTTCAAGGGCTGGGATGGGCTTTCAAGTTTCTTATTCACTTCTCTTCTGATTCCAGCTTCTTTCTCTCCAGGTATGTCATATTGGATCACATGATTCCTTGTCTGTTCTTTGTCTCTGGTATTTGTGTCTTGAACATAATCATCTTCCTCTGGATCTGTCCATTCAGTTGCCCATTTGAGATAGGCATCTCGGCCCATGAACTTGCCTCTGGTTCGGCAAAGTGCTACGTGCGACAGACAATGTGCTGTCTGGACATCCGTTTCGATGTCTATGAAGATCTTAGACTTCACCATGCTGTACAGCAGGAGTGCACACACAAAGCATCCTTCCTTTGAGGTCCTCCTTCCCACTTCCTTCATATGCTGATATCAGATGTTATTTCCCAAGTGTGCTGTGCTGTCCAGGAAATCATTCAGCTCAAAGTTATCCTCTTTGGTACTTCTCTTCGATCTCATTCTTCTCTCATGACCTTCCATATTATTTCATGAAGAACTTCAGCATAGCTCTTTCTTATTGGATCAATCCTAGGTACAATTATCAGTTGTCTGGGAACGTTCATTTGTGCTACTTAAGTAGGAGAAAGTTCAGAAAGCTTCATTCTCTCAACATACCTTTAGGCATGAATATGTCTTGCAACATTTCCATGTGTGACCTCTTTTTAGGGACTAACCAGGGGCCATTTGTTACAAGATCAGTTGTGTTTGCATTCATTGCTTGTGTGGGCTCCCTTTCTAACAACTCTTTTCTTTGTCACTCCTGCAAAACCTGTTTCTGGAGCCCAAAAATATTTTGTAAGACATTTTTTGCATGTGTATGATTATCAGTAACATTTATCTCAGACTTAAACAATGTGTTATCTTTCTTTGGAACAGGAATCACTACATAGGGTCTCGGCTGCCTAGTAGTTGCCAGGTTGATACCTTCCTTCTGCTCAGGAAGATCAACTGGATTCTTAGCTCCATGTACATCAATGTAGTATGAGGTTTGTACTGTGAGTGAAAGCAATACAATTATGAACAGTATGCAAAAGTAGATTATACATAAATAGGAAATCTGGCAGCATCTACTTTGTGAACAATGTGGACGTCTTTCTTGGTCAGGCATGATGACATTACTAGTAACTGTACCCATATGTATTGCCTAAGGAAATAAAAATTCAAACTTTAATACTGCCACATTATGTACTGCTTCTAACCACTGTTGACTTTACTCAGCGCTTTGTCCTGGCTGATCAAGGACAAGACTCTCAACGCTCTTCTTGCATCATTCTTTTCATCAGACAAAATGTAGACGTCTCTTACGCAAGAAGAAAGCGATTTCCCCAATATACTTTAAACGCTTTCCTCCAGAAAGTCTTCTTTAGAATGTTCTCATTTGCTACACTGTTTAGATAAGTGCAATGACATATATCAGCTCCCAGTCTATGCCTCAAATCTGCTTCAGATCAGATGACATTATGAATTTCTTTCAGCATAGAACAAGCATCTTTCTTTGACCAGCAGTCTCTCGATCTGTCCCTCGAAGGAAAGGTTTACTCTGACCTCAGAGTTCACTCAGAATACAGACTCACTTGGATTATGATTCCTTCCAAGATTACATTTAAGTCTGCAGTATTTCTCCGGTCCCTTAGAAATGTACGCACATCTGTGTGCCTTCCAACAAGATGCGGGTATTCCTCAATCAGACCACACTAACTAGTCTGTGTGCTTCATCAGTCGTTAGGGGCATTTGTGCTCTCATCACTGTACTCTGGCAACTGCAAAATCTGTTCAGTGATAACTATAAGCAATCTTCTTATAACTGGGCCATTTTTAAGATCTTGCAGGAATTCAAGACTGCAATTAGTTCTCCCCACAAGCGAAGGAAATACGTGCAACACAAACTAAAAATAAGCAAGAATGATCCACAAAACGTTGTCATTTTGTAACCCCATGGGTTAATCCAAACAGGAACTCTGTATGGAATGAATCAGGATACGGTACTCTTTTTCAATGAACAGAACCATGATCAGAATCTGCACATCTCTCTTCTGATCAAGGATTAAGCATGCCTCAGTCCAACGTTTTTTAACAAACTCTTCTGTGGCTCAAGAACAAAGATTCTTTCCTCAGCTCTGCAAAGACTGCACAGAGTATTCAGCTTTCTTTACCTCTTTATGAATGGCTTAAAGAGTGTCCTGAACAAAGCCACAGTCCAATGAACTCAGATTTTTTACTTGTCAACTTCTGCGTCCTTCTTCCTTGTCATAGACCTTGTCTGCACGTGCTGTGGGTCTTCCCCGATGCCTGTACTTGCTTCCAATGGGTGTGAGGGCAGAGGGGTTTCTCCAGCATGAATTTTGTAGTCGCCTATGAAAGTCCATGCACGTCTGCCTTGAACTCCGATTGCAGATGGCGTGACATCTTCCACAATGAATGGGCCGTTGAAGCGGGGTTCATCCCAATTCTTCCTTGTGTGGTTGCGGATTAGGAGTGCATCTCAGGGGAAAAGGTGGGGAACACGTAATTTCTGAGATTCACTTGTTGCAGCATCTCCTTCTATGTCCTACACTGCCCCACAACATTTTCAATGTAACTGACCTCAAATGACAGAGCTACTTGAAGTCATACAATTCAAATAATCACGTAATTCCATTCCTGGTAAATCTGCAGTTGCCTGAGCATCACTTCTAACTCTGGATGGAGGTGTTAGGGGCATTCTCATTCACCTTCCCCTCATGATTTCATGGGGAGTGAGATGGTGGTTAGAACCTGGCTGGTTCCTCAATGCATATACTGGCAGTGGTAGGCAATGCAACCACTCTTTCTTCAAGGTAAGTTTCAACTTGGCTATTCTTTCTTTAAGCAAACCGTTGAGTTGTTTGCATATTCCATTTCTTTGGGAATGATAAGTGTTACGCTCACCTGGCTCCCACAGGGGCGTTGGTCGGACCCGGACTGCTGCGGCCTTCACCAACGTGATCCGTAGTGCAGAGATGAAAGACTGGACTGGCCCTCCTAATCTCGTCTGCTTGACCCGTAGAAGGATTCTCCTGCAAGTGGAGAGAAGAATCTAGCCACCCGTGGATTCTAGTGATGGCACCTCCCTGCGTTCCCTACTAAACACCTCCGAAATCCCCTTCCAGTACTCTCACCTTATATTCTTGAAAGATGAATACGCACCCCTCCATCCTGCGTGGATTGCAGGGGTGCGTAGATACCAGTTGCTTCACTGGTTGGAAGGCGTTGGGGAGTTCCGTACAAGAGTTGACTCTGAGGTTCCTGGCGAAGACCAGTAAGTATAGATTTCATAGAGTTCAATATGGCCGATGTTCACTCTTGTCCCATTTCTTTCTTATCTTGCAGTGGAGTTCGAGAAAAGATGGTCTTGTGGCGGTAGATGGCGTTCAGGTAAGAGTCTGTATTACCCGATGCTGTCCGGTAAATGATGCATGTATTTAACGTGCTGTTTTCTCTCAGTTTTCAGATGCGGCGTTTGAAGATGTGGAGAGTTAAAGAATAATGCCTCCGGTGGTAAATCAGGTAAGTCTATGGTGGTAAGAGAGATTGTATTTGTTGGCTCTTTCGGCTCAACTGGTTATTTCTTTTTTTCTTTTGTCCCCAGATGCCAGAGCCCGGCGAAGAAATGATGGAGGCAGCGCCGGATCGAAAGGTGCTATGAGGACTGGTGAGTATGGCTCGGCGCTGCAGCTGGTGATGCGACGTGTGTAGAAAGAATGTCCTTTCCAGGTGCTGAGACATGATGGTTCCAAAATCAGGTGAGAAACTGGAATAAAGTTAGTTTTCTAACCTTGCCTCTGCTTTCCTTCTTCTCTAGGAGCTCAGGATTCAGGACGGGCGTGGCAGAGGTCTGGATGCTGACTTGCAGGCACGGTGAGCATTATGCTGCTGGATGCAGAATAACGCGAAGCGTGTGTTGTTGATCGGGCGTGGTTTAAATAGCCTCAAAAGTAGTCCCAGGTAAGAAGTCCCTAGAACAACACCCGATAAAAAATAGTCCCTGTAGTAAAATAGTCCCTTCCAGGCTTCACGTTGGATTGGAGTCATTTGCAGCATGGTCTGCCTGAGGTAAGTAATGATTATGAGCCTGGAGCCTTAGGCGTCAGGACGGATCTCTACTATGAGCCTGGCACCCAAGGCGCCAGGACTGAACCCAGATAGCCCCTAGCTGGGGCTGCTGAGGTTTTAATAAATGTCTAGATGCCTGCTCCCGGGGCTGATGGGCTTGGTCCAGATGCCTGGGTGTAGGCATCATGACAGCACTCCCCCCCAAGGCCCTTCCTAAAGTTGTTCTTCCCCTGGGCCCTGGATTGTCTGGGAAGTTCCGATGGAATCTTTTCACCAGCCAAGGTGCATGAACGTGGTCACTGGGCTCCCATGACCTTTCTTGTGGTCCGTAAACTTTCCAATCGATTAAATAAAAAAGTTTTGATTTAACCATCTTAGAGTCCAGGATATTATTTACCTCAAATTCAGGTTCTCCATCTATCAGGATGGGGTCAGGTGGTTTGGTTAATCTTGTTCCGGGTTGAACTGGTTTTAGAAGTGAAACATGAAAGACAGGATGGATCCGCATATTAGAGGGTAGTTCTAATTTGACGGCCACCGGGTTGATAATTGCCTTAATGGTGTAAGGTTGCAAATATCTAGGATTAAAAGTTCGAGTTCCTTTTAGAGGTATGTGTTTCGTAGCCAGCCAAACTTGATCTCCAATTTGGTATTGGGGAGTGTCACTTCTATGTTGATCAGCATTTTTCTTGTATTTCGCTTTTGCTTGTTTCAAATGTTCAGTTGCCTCCTTAAAGGCCTGTGTATTAGTAGAGTGCAGATGGGTCACTGCCGGCATTTGTAAGTGCTGGGGTTAATCGAGTTCTGAGGTTCGAGGATGATGTCCATACATGGTATAAAAGGGGCTTTGTCCAGTTCCTGAATGTACTGAGTTATTGTATGCGTATTCAGTAATCCATAAAATTTCCTTCCAATTGTTTTCGGTCTGGTGTAGCATGCAACGTAGGTATTGTTCAAGAATCTGGTTGGTCCTCTCCGTTTGACCATCGTTCTGGGGATGGTGACTGGTTGATAACCTCACGTTGATTTGCGCCAATTGGCAACATTTCTTCCAAAATTGCAAAATGAATTGACTACCTCGGTCAGAGACCAGTACGGAAGGAAATCCAGGTATTCGAACAATGTTTTCAAGAAATTCCTTGGCCAAAATTGAAGCAGAGTTAATCCCTTTAAAGGAATGATGTGGCCATCTTGGAAAAAAGATCAACAATAACCAGAATGGTGTTAAACCCATTACAGGGAGGTAGATCTGTAATAAAGTCTAAAGACAAAGTGTGCCAGGGTGCGGGTGGAATAGCTAAAGGTTGTAAAAGACTGGCTGGCTTTTTCTTTTGACTTTTGTTTTGGGCGCAGATACCACAAGACAGCACAACCGATTTTACGTCTTTTCACCAGGTGGGCCACCAGAATTGTCTTTTAATTTTAGCTTCAGTCTTTGCAATACCTGGGTGTCCTTCCATCAGCGCATCATGGTAATTAGAGATGACTAGTTCTTGTAGTTCCTTGAGTGGTAGAAATAGAGGCTGTTGATAATAAGGTAAGTCATTGATGACTGAATAACCATGGCCCTTTTTCACCCAATCTTGTAGGGCTGCTGAATCGAAAAGTTGTTGGATTTTTAAATGAATATCTTCTAGAGTCTGTAGAGTAGTTATACCAAGAATTCTTTGTTCTGGAATTATAGGCACCAGTTCTGGGTTCGAATATGCTTCTCCCATCCCTATTCGGGACAAGGCATCTTCCTTACCATTCTTGCATCCTGGTCGATAGTGATCACGAAATCGAATTCGGCAAGGAATAATGCCCATCGAAGTTGACGCGATGATTGGGCCTTGGCTCTCTTTAAATATTGCAGGTTCCTGTGATCGGTGATTACAGTAATGGTGTGCCTTGCACCGAGAAGATAATGCCACCAGGCCTTGAAGGCGGATTTGATGGCTAACAACTCTTTATCGGTAACCACATAGTTTAACTCGGGGGCTGAAAACTTCCTGGACCAAAATGCTACTGGATGAAGATGACCGGTTTCAGGATCCTTCTGGGACAGGACAGCTCCCATGGCTAAACTGGATGCATCGGTTCCGACTACATATGGGAGCTCAGGGTGTGATTGCTTCAAGACAGGTGCCGACGTGAATTTCAATTTCAGCTCTTGGAAGGCCTTTTCAGCCTCCTCGGTCCACAAGAAGCGTTTGTTTTTTCGCAAAAGTGCTGTGATGGGGTGTACAACATGTGAGAAGTCAGGAATAAATCTGCGGTAGAAATTAGCAAATCCAATCATGCTTTGTACCCTTTTAACTGAACTGGTTGATGGCCATTTGAGAATTGCATCCACCTTTCGAGAGTCCATTCGGACTCCTTTTGGAGTCAGGATAAATCCAAGGAATTCAACTTCTATAGCATGAAAAACACATTTTTCCAATTTTGCATATAACTTGTGCTGACGTATTTTCTCGAGGACTGCACGAACGTGCTTAACATGGTATGATTCCGAGGAGGAGTATACTAGAATGTCGTCAATGTATACGACCACACAGACGTCAATGAGTTCACGAAGGACATCGTTCATAAAATACTGGAAGGTTGCTGGTGCATTGCACAATCCGAAGGGCATCACCTGATATTCGAATAATCCGTACTTGGTATGAAAGGCAGTCTTCCATTCGTCACCCTTTTTTACACGTACCAGATGATATGCTCCTCGGAGATCTAATTTAGTGTAGATGCAAGCATCCTTTACTTGGTCTAGTAATTCAGGGATCAGAGGCAATGGGTATCGGTTCTTCACCGTAATCTGATTTAATGCGCGGTAGTCTATACACGTTCTGAGGTCACCTTCCTTTTTAGGTACGAAAGCTGAGGATGCAGGGGACATGGATGGACGAATGAAGCCGTTAGCGAGGTATTGATCCAAGTATTGTCGTAGGTGTAGGTTTTCGGGTTCCGTAAGGGCATAGATCCTACTGCATGGAGGTTGCGCACCGGGTATGAGGTCGATTTGACAATCGTATGATCTGTGAGGCGGTAAGGTGTTTGCCTGTTCTTTTTGGAAAACATCCTGGAATTCTAGGCATTCCTAAGGTAACTGCACGACTGGATTAGTGACTGTGGCCAGGCCTTTGTTCAATGATTTTTCCGGGTAACAGGTGTGCGCACAATCTGGGAAGGTTATTCTCTTCTCTCGCCAATCAATACAAGGATTATGTGTTTCCAACCAAGGTATCCCCAGTATTATTTGGAACTGCGGGGCTTTGATTAAATCAAACACAATAGTCTCTCGATGCCCATCTTGACCCAGCAATGTCATCTCTGTAGTGGAATGAGTTACAGGCCCAGAAGCAATTTCAGTTCCGTCGACTGTGGTGATGACATCCGAAGTGGTCTTTTTGCAGAGAGGTAGATTCATCCTAGAAGCCAATTTGTGGTCCATATAGTTTCCTACGGCCCCGCTATCGATGTATGCCCTTACTGCGTGTATACGTGATAGCTGCCTTGGATCAATAAGGACCATTGGTATGATTAGGTGCGAGGTCTGACTGTCCTTCTTCAAGCTCGGCAAGCAGACCTCTACGCTTGTCGGGCGTGGTTGTTTCCCGAGTCAGGCTCTGTTTGATTTTTAACAGCAACTCCAGCTACTTTCTTGGATGGTTTTATGGGGCAATCCCGTAGAAAATGTCCGGAGGCCCCACAGTACAGACACAATTGCATTGGCCGTCTCCTTTCTCTTTCCTTTTGAGTTAGAGGTCCCTTAACCCCCCCGATCTGCATAGGTTCTGATGTATCTGTTCCTTTGGGGTTAAAATTAGGTTTAACCAATACCCGATTATCGAATTTAGCTCGATCAGCCTTTCTATTCTGAAGTCGGTGGTCTAACTGGACCACTAAGTCTATATATTCTGTGCAATCCTGAGGTGGGTTCACAACTTGGGCCAAAACATCTTTGAGTTCACCCCGAAGTCCACGATGAAATAATGTGAGTCGTTTCTCTTCTGGCCACCCGGTTTCCACCACTAACCTATTGAAGGTTGCGATATAGGTTAGCAGATCCTGATTACCTTGTCGTAGGGATAAAAGTTCGTTATCCAGGGCCTGTCCTTGTGAATGTCTGGCGAATAGTTTTTCCATGCTCAATTGAAAACCCTGAAAACCCCGAAGAAGAGGGTAATCCTGGTTGAATAGTGGAATGGACCAATCCGCTGCGCTACCACTAAGGTATGATAGTACAAAGGCTACTTTAGCCTGATCGTTTGGGAAGGCTCCAGGTCTGCCTAAAAAGTGCAAGCGGCATTGGTTCATAAACACAGCGAACCTTTTCGGGTCCCCATCAAAACGTTTGGGTGGAGCTAAAGGAATGCTCCCTGGTAGAACCACTTGCACAGGATTGCTCGATGAAACAGGAGTTGGATTCCCCCGAGTCCAGGTAGCAGTGTTTGCCCAGCTTGGTTTTGCAGCAGTTGTCTAGCAAGATCATCAGTGCGCTCCTTTGACATGATCAGTTCTCTCCTGAGGGCATTAGTTTCTTGGCATGCGGAGTGCACTTCAGCCCTAAGTTCCCCTAACAATTGGGCTAGTTGGTCGGTTTCTGAGGTTTCCATGGCACCCGGGTGTGTGTTTGTAGATAGTCTTTGCGTTCTGTTACGCTCACCTGGCTCCCACAGGGGCGTCAGTCAGACCCGGACTGCTGCGGCCTCCACCAACGTGATGCGTAGTGCAGAGATGACAGACTGGACTGGCCCTCCTAATCTCGTCTGCTTGACCCGTAGAAGGATTCTCCTGCAAGTGGAGAGAGGAATTTAGCCACCCGTGGATTATAGTGATGGCACCGCCCTGCATTCCCGACTAAACACCTCCGAAATCCCCTTCCAGTACTCTCACCTTATATTCTTGAAAGATGAGCTCTCCATCCTGCGTGGATTGCAGGGGCGCGTAGATACCAGTTGCTTCACTGGTTAGAAGGCGTTGGGGAGTTCCGGATGAGAGTTGACTCTGAGGTTCCTGGCGAAGACCAGTAAGTATAGAGTTCATAGAGTTCAATATGTCCGATGTTCACTCTTGTCCCATTCCTTTCTTATCTTGCAGTGGAGTTCGAGAAAAGATGGTCTTGTGGCGGTAGATGGCGTTCAGGTAAGAGTCTGTATTACCCGATGCTGTGTGGTAAATGATGCATGTATTTAACGTGTTGTTTTCTCTCCGTTTTCAGATGCGGCGTTTGAAGATGTGGAGAGTTAAAGAATAATGCCTCCGGTGGTAAATCAGGTAAGTCTATGGTGGTAAGAGAGATTGTATTTGTTGGCTCTTTCGGCTCACCTGGTTATTTATTTTGTCCCCAGATGCCGGAGCCTGACGAAGAAATGATGGAGGCAGCGCCGGATCGAAAGGTGCTATGAGGACTGGTGAGTATGGCGCGGCGCTGCAGCTGGCGATGCGACGCGTGTAGAAAGAATGTCCTTTCCAGGTGCTGAGACGTGATGGTTCCGGAATCAGGTGAGAAACTGGAATAAAGTTTGTTTTCTAACCTTGCCTCTACTTTCCTTCTTCTCTAGGAGCTCTGGATTCAGGACGGGCGTGGCAGTGGTCTGGATGCTGACTTGCAGGCACGGTGAGCGTTACGGTGCTGGATGTAGAATAACGCGAAGCGTGTGTTGCTGATCGGGCATGGTTTAAATAGCCTCAAAAGTAGTCCCAGGTAAGAAGTCCCTGGAACCACACCCGAGTAAAAAATAGTCCCTGTAGTAAAATAGTCCCTTCCAGGCTTCATGTTGGATTGGAGTCATTTGCAGCATGGTCTGCCTGAGGTAATTAATGACTGTGAGCCTGGCGCCTTAGGCTCCAGGACTGATTTCTACTATGAGCCTGGCGCCTAAGGCGCTAGGACTGAACCCAAATAGCCCCTAGCCGGGGCAGCTGAGGTTTTAATAAATGTCTAGATGCCTGCTCCCGGGGCTGATGGGCTTGGTCTAGATGCCTGGGGGTAGGCATCATGACAATAAGCCAAAGAAAACTTGTGCTTTATACCAAGCAACAAACTTATCTGTTCAAATATCTGGTACACAAAATGAGACCATTACCTGACCTCATGGCTTCACATACTCCCCATCTAGGAAACACTTCTCTCACTAAAAGTGTTGCTGCACAGGTGGAGTCTGGGTGTGTACATGGACCTGCTTCAATCCACCTTGAAAAGGGACACAGCACTACAATCATGTATCTATATCCATTACAAACTTGTATCATGTCAACATACTTGATATGCAAATGCTGAAAAGCGCCATTGGTTCTCAGAATAACTCCCCTAACTGTGTGCAGTGTATGCCCAGCCGTTAATTTCTGACAGACTACACAATTTGTCATAAAGAATGCAACATGCTCTATGAACCAATCCTCAGCAATGGTTGCAGCGAGATTCTCCCTAGTTACATGCGCGGGGTAGTGTAGCTGTTCCATTGCCACCCTTAATAAGGCTACAGGTATCACTGGTTTACCAGTGCTGTCTTGTCACCGCAATGCTTGAGAGGGGTTTAAAGAACACCCTCTTCGCAACCACAAATTCTTTTCCTCTTGATGCGCTTCCCCCTGGACCTCAACTAGCTGCGCTTCTGACAAGCTATTATAGCTCATGGATTATTTGCGCTGAAAAAAACGGGATTTGTGTGCCATTCTGCCTGCAAATCCCTGTTCAATAAATGGGGATTTGCGGGCAGAATGACGCACAAATTCTGTTTTTTTCGGATCATATAATCCATGAATTACCCCCATAGTCATCATATTAACCATTTTTTCATACACATCAGGCGTCTCAACATTCATCACCACTTTATCTGTAATTGCTATACGCTTAGTCTCAGTGTCTGCTACTTGATTTCCACATGAGGTAAGTCTGTTTTATTAGTATGGGCTGTGTATTTAATGGCTGCAATGCCTACTGGGAGTTGTAGTGCTCTGATGAGCCTGAACAATAAGGCTACGTGCTGCACTGGGGTGCCGTTCCTTCGGAGGTAGCCCCTCCTTTTCCAATGTGCCAACCCTGCGTGCAGTGTCGACGTCACATAGGCAGAGCCGCTGTACACTGTTACATCCTGGTCCGCGTGATTCTGGAGTGCAAGCATCAATGGCAATAATTCTACAGCCTGTGCTTTCTTTAAAGCTTGTAATAAAGGCCTTATATATGAGCTGCAGTCAAAGCCTGATGCTCTGACTTAGTTACATAATCCCAGACATCCCTGCATGTGTTTTATTGTCTGTGGCTTGGCTGTTTTCAAAATGGCCTCTGCTCTTTCAGGGATAACCTTTTTTCCTTCATGTGAAATCAATTGGCCTATGCACAGCACTTCTTGTTGACAATATTGTTACCTTCTCTTTGTCAACTTTATATCCTTTATTAGCAAGTGTAATCATCAGCTGAACAGAATTGCATCTGCACCCTTCCTCTGTGGTGCTGCAGACTAAAATGTCATCTACGTACTGCAACACAACGCTTTCTAAATCAATATTGCTTAAGTTCATCTGGAGGACTCTATTAAAAATCGATGGAGGCTCACAATACCCTTGTGGTAAAAGAGTGCTTTTCAGACGAGTTTGTCTGAGTGTGAATGACATCAGATCCTGCGAGTCTTTGTCCAATGGAATTGAGAAAGACACATTTTTTAAGCCAATCACATGAAATATCATGCCTCAACAGGTATATTATGATCGTAGACGGATTAGGAACTAGAGGGAACTCAGCTTCTACAATCTGGTTTATCGGCCTTAGATCTTGAATTAAATGCGACAACCACCCCCCTTAGATTTCATGATAGGTTACACTGACATATTACAAGGTGAATGTGACTTCACCAAGATGCCCTGATCCATCATGGCGGAAATCGTCTTAAAAATACCTTCATCTGCCTCTGGAGACATGGTATACTGTTGAGCTTGAGGTAAAATTGCTCCTGGTTTCAATTTAATCTTTACTTCTCCAACCCCCTTCAATAGGCCTACGTCATAGGGGCCTGTGGTCCATAATGAAACTGGCTCTTTCGCAATATCTTCATTACAATACTCAGAACGCTTTTGTGCTATCATCATTTTCTGAGGAACTTCTCTTTTAATTGCTCTCACCCAATAAGTAATGCTCATTTCAAATATTACATCGTCATCAAATGAATGACATCCAAACAGATCATCATCAGTGACATCAGTCAGTCTGTAACCTTCCCCGATGGCGATTACTGCACACAATTGTCTGCCTTCATCAAAATTTCCTTCAAGCAATGCTTTTCTCCTCACACTATGGCTGCTTGTAGCTATAAGGGTAAAACTTGTACCTCTTCTTCAAGCATAGGTATTCTTGGTCTGAACAAAAATTAATCAGGTATTCTCATTGTTCTGCCTACTAGGCCTGGCAAATATATTAACAGAATGAGCACTCCATAATGAAAAACCTCCTGCCCTAAAGGAGCTGATGTATGGCTACCAGTCCTGCAAACACCATGATAAATTCACACAGGTTTAAATAATGCATTCCTGGTGTTGCCTTCATCAGTAAATGAAATTGTCAGGTTCAAGTTTGTCATTAAATCTAGACCCAATATATTTACAGGTGTCTGCCTCGAATATAGCAATGGCACCGACATGTCACACTCTCCTATAGAGATTGGTAATTCTTCTGTGAAAGGAACCCTGCTTGTAGCTCCTGTGAAACCTTGAGTATTCATGGTATTGCCAGATATTGAAAATTTCTCCTCTCATATACATGAGCGCATTGCACCCGTGTCTACTAAAAACAAAAAACGTTTGCCTCCTATACTGACGTCAGCCCTTGGTTCCTCATGAGGATTCGGCGTCACGGCTAGTATTGACAAATCAGGTCTCCCAGTGAGCTGTCCTGTTGTGGGTACAGTCTCATCCCATTACCTGTAAAAGGATTCTCTCCATCGACAGTGATACCCACTATCCTAGGAGTCATTGACTGTCCTTTGCTTGTGTTCTGCTGAGGCTGCATAGGTGACTGCTGCGACTGCCCTTGTGGCGGATTATCCGATGCTTGCTGTGTTTCCAAGCCTTGCTGCACTCTTAGTGCTTGTGTCTGTTGCATCATGTGATTCTGAGCAAATCCATCTCCCCTTTGCTGCGAATATGCAGGCCAGTTTGACATCCCCCCCTCTTGAAAACTGACCTTTCTGCACAAACCCTTGACTTCTACACGTGCGAGCAAAATGCCATGTCATCTCACAAGTCCAACATATAGGCGGAGGTCTCCTACCCTGCCCATCTTGCATATTCTGATTGTCATTCTGCATATTCTGAAACCCACGTTGGTTATTTTGAAAGCCTCCCTGATTATTCTGCTAATTCCCTTGCCACCCTCTTCCACAAAATCCTCTTCCCCGTGGAGCAAACCCATGATTGAACTGCCTTTGATTATTCACTTGCGGCACGTTAGCTGTCTGCTGTGAATTAGATCCATCTACGCTAGTCAACATATACTGTGGTCTAGTCCCTCCTTTCTCTAGCAAGGGAAACTGCGAAGCCCCAAACGCATTCTCATTTCTCGTCATTTGTCTATCCACCGCTGGGGTGATATACCCGCACTGCCTTCTTCCTGGCAATGATCTCAGTCTGCTCACATATGGTGGCGATTTCCCCCCTCTCACCATGGAGTTATTCTTTATGTCAGTCTGACTGTGTCAATGGTTCTGACGCCCTAGATACAGGTGCATTTAAATCTGACAATCTTAATTCCTTATACATAGGAAAGTATCCCTCAGGACTGCATGTCACGCTCACCTGATTCCCACGGAGGCGCAGGTCTGGCTTCGAGTGCTGATGCTTCTTCAATGGTGAAGCGCAGGACTCTGATGATGGACAGGAAGGGCCCCTCTACTCTGGCTTTTCTGGCTCGCAGGAATATTCCCCTGTGCGCGAAAAGGGAGTATTACCTACTTACGCAATAATGCTCAAGCCTCCCACTCCCTTCCAACCCTCCTCGATACCCTTCCACGATTCCCCGTGAAGTCTCACCTTAGGGTCTGGAAGGATGAGTTCTCCATCCTGCTTCTGATGCAGGGGCGCGTTGAAACCCGGTTACTTCACTGGATTGGGATTTGATGGGAGTTCAAAATAAGCTTGACTATTCAGGTGAGGCGCTGTAAGAGTTCTGTTGCAAGTTCAAATGTTCAAGCTTAATAATAATGTTCATTGTCTTATTGCAGCAAGCGCTAATGCTTATGTCTTTTTCCCCTTAGGGGCCGGGGTTCGGAATGCCGGAGATATGGCGCCGACCCGAAGTGTAAGTTCTGGATGAGCGTTCAGGTAATGTCTTTGCATTTGCTCATTCAATGTCTTTGTCTTTTTTCCCCATTGGGGCCGGGGTCCGGAATGCCAGGAAGCGGCAGGACCCGAAATGAAATGGGAATGAGCCAACAGGTAAGTCTTAGAAGGAAACTGAGCTTTTCCTATTTCCCTTCCTTCTCTCACCTTGTTTTCTTGTCTTTTCTCTCTAGGCTCTGGGAAGTGGGTGCGGATCCGGATGATCGCTGCTGAAGATGGAGGCGCCCAGGAAAGGTGAGTGAAATGCAGCACTGCAGCGATCGAAGCGAAATGCTTTTAAAATGATCTCTTCCTTTTCAGGATCGTCGGTGTGATGTCCCCGTGATGCAGCTTTAGCAGGTAAGGTCTTCTTTCTCACCAATTCTCTTTTATCTCCCTTTGCAGGCAATCCAGGATGCTGACAGGCGTGGCTGAAGTCCAGATGCAGGAGCTGACACGGTGAGCGTCCAGCTGCGAGGAGCAGAACAATGCGAAGCGTGAGTTGCTGATCGGGCGTGGTTTAAATAGCTTTGGTAGAAGTTCCAGGCATGTATCCTTCGACCGATCAGGTATGTATCCTTCCCCGACCACACCCAGCTGGAAAGTAGTCCCACAGGTAAAGTAGTTCCATTCAGGCCTCAAGAGGGCCTGGATGTAGCAGCATGGTCTGCATCAGGTAAGTGCACATTAAAACACTTGAACACATGTCTAGCTTTTTGAGCCTGGCGCCTAAGGCGCCAGGACAGGGGTCTAACATGAGCCTGGCGCCTAAGGCACCAGGACTGTGTCCAAAGGGCCCCAGCTTGGGCCCGCTGGCACTTCCCTGAGGGGAATGATGCCTGCCTCTGGGGTTGCTGGGTTGGACCTGGCTCCTTGGAGGTAGGCATCATGACACTGCATGTGTCACCTCTTTCCTCCCCATGAAAGGTATATCTGTCTTCGTCCGACATTTCCTGTTCCCAACTCGTGCAACTTCTCTCTTCTTCCTTTCTGTTCAGAGTCAGTCTATCTAAAGACAGCTCCTTTGGCCTCGTGCTACATGAGGCTCCCTCTGTTACATGCAGCTACGTACTCTCGAGTCAATCATTTTTTCCCTTCCCATTTAATTCTTTCTGGACTCTCATTTCATGATATACTTTATCGATTTCTATATCATCATCAAATTCTCTTTGCTTTCTTGCTTCCTCTCTCACCCTGTCTTCTTCCTTTGCATCCCTTCTCTCATTTGCCCTTTCTATTTCCTCATCCCTTCGTCTCTGTAGTCTCTTATCTCTTAACTTTTGCTTTTGCTCTTCCTCTTCTATTCTCTTTCTTTCTAGACTTTCCTGTTCATCGATTGCTATCTGTCTATTGTCATGTTTTCTCTGCTTCTCGGCTCTTTCTTGTTTTTGCAATTGCTCGTCTTGATACAACTGCTCTTTTCTTTTCACCCCTTCATCTTTTAATCGTTGCTCCCTTTCTTTGTCTTTTTTATCTTGCTTGTCTCGATCTTCCCTTCGCCTTACATCCTCAGTGCCTTTACCATCGAGTTTAAGCAAAATCTGACCGCCCATCCATTTGTTCTGTATAAGTGCTAACTCGTCAGTTTTATCTCTGTCTCCCTTCCATCTCTTTATTTCTCTTCCTAGGTCTAGAGATGTGCTTGCTCGATTGCTTCTCTCCTTATCGCGTCTCTCCTTGTCCCTCGGGACCTTAGAGATTACATCTTTCTCCGTATTTTTCTCTAGGCCCTCATCACTGCTATGCACAGGCGACTCATAGGCTGGGTTGCTATACCCTGCCACTGCCTTAAGATTCCTTAAAGGGTATAACCCATTGTCTTTCTTATTCTCATCTTCCATTTCAACTGGGGCGGGTGGAGCAGAGGGCTCTTCACCCCCCTCTTTGCATACATTAAGTAACCCATCGAAAAGAGGCTGCTCATCTTTCTCCTGTTGGTACATTTTCCAGAGCTCTAAGCTTGCAAGTCGCTTGTCTAGCTTCTTCCCAGTATACACTGCATGCAAATATGTTGTCATATGCTGCAAAACTGCCTTCGATAATGACCCACCTTGCGGCCACGGCATAAACATTTTGTCTGTGGTTCCTTTAAGTCTTTCTGCACTGTACTGTGTAAGGGTGGGTGCATGTTTTGGCAGTTGCTTACAGAGATGCACAGGTAGAGTTATCTCCTCCATTTTTAACCTCGTCACTCTTCGACTCTTAACACTTATTTACTTTTATCACAGGTTTTAAACTTTGTTTCAAAAATCAACACAGCATGAGCGTGCACCGATCGTCGCAGATCCAATCCCTTCAATCACAATTTTTACTTTAATCTTGCTAAAAAGCTACCATCAAGTTCAATTAAAAAACAATCAATTTCTTTTTCCACTTTCGCGCTTCTCTTTTATCACCAATCTTTCAATTATGATGGCATCACAAATACATGAAAACATAAAACGAACAGACGGACAAGCACACTCGACCAGTCACATATATTTCTCTTTACAGCCCTTCTCTGGGACCTGTCTTACCCTCTAAAAATGGCTTTGAACAGAACTTAAATGAATCTCTTTAGGTACGCTGATTAAATCAGGCCCGTACCCTACGTCATCCACTACGGGACTCTAGATTACGATTTCTTCTAATGTTCTTTAAAACATAGGTATTGTGGCCTCTCTTCCGATACCTCTTACTTGCTCAGCAACACTCAAGTCAAGTTCTACTCGATATTTTAACACTCTTGTTCTTACGTCACGTTTATCCCACCTCCCTCTGTTACTCTTCTTTTCCCTTTATAGTTTGTTTAATTCACTGTGCATGCACCAATTTACCATACTCCTTAGTTTTTTACTCACCATTCGCATGTGTTCTTGTTCTGATTCTCGGATCGTATGCCTCTTTTACCGCCTCTTCAAACTTTCATCCGCTCAGCTGCTCGTAGAAGTGGGAGGGGATTCTGGATGAAATCAGGGGACCCGTCACACCCGCCTTGAGAGGGCATTGGTAATTACACTAACCACTATCAACGAGGAGCTTCACGTCCTGTCAGCAGAATGGCAAAGGTTGTGCAATATTTCCGGGACTCTATAGTTTACTTATGGCGATGGATTTTTTACAAAACAAGCCTCTGCTACCACGTGAACTGGGGGTTTCCCAGCCCTTTAAGGCGAGTAGCAATACCCTGGAGATGGATGGGGAAACGACTCAGGTAATTTGGCAAAAGGAAGACTGTTTTATTTTCAATGGTCTAAAACAGGGAGTACAACAAACATCCACGCACTTGCTCGATCCTCTTACTCAATGCATCTTATAAAAAACTGGGATTTTATACCAAAAATTTGTCATCAGTGATGTTAAGCTGCGCTCTCAGTGAATATCTAAGTATACACTCTATACTAGCATGAGTCAGTGAATGAAAGTGATAGGGTACTTAACATCATGTGGGGCAACTAAGCCCTTCTCTCAAAATGGTCACTATGAACGTCACTAAATGTATGATGTCCCATTGGCTACAGAAACTATAGGACCCTTAACTTAATTAAGCGGTCCTCTACAATTGGTTGGCTTCTAACCTCTGTCAGTACTTTTCCACCTACGCCTAGCAGCAGGCAGGCTGAACATCCAGGTGCTGGTGAACTTCAGTTTCCCACTAATTAGCATATAAATCCATCATCACCTCAAAGGTCTAGTGTCAATTAGGGCTTTGAAGCTCGTCCTTGAGAGTGTTCTTAACTCTGAGAAATTCAGGGAGTGAAGGCACATTCTGCACTCGTGCGTAGGTGTGACCATCTCGTTCGTCCAACTTCATCCTTCCACGTGACTAGAGACCATGGAATCGAGCTTCTGGTGCATTTGAAATACTAATTCTTAATAGACCTCTGGTGTCTTTTGTTTTTGTCCATGCCTTCAGAACAGGAGTTCTGTTCTTTCCCATGATTTGTATCCAATGTCAGTTTGCTCCAGTTTGATAAGACCTTGGCTACTGGAAACATCCATTCTTTACTTGATCATTTGCATATATATATATATATATATATATATATATATATATATATATATATATATATATATATATATATATATATTCAGTGAAAAAAACTTCGTTAAAGGGACGTTATGGTTAAGTTGCGCTACTAAAAACCTATGAAATTCAGTGAAAAAACTTTGTTAAAGGGACGTTATGGTTCCAAGTAAAACCGAAAAACCCTTGAAATTCGCCAGTTATGGTAAGCTAAGCAACCATAACTCGCGCCACCACCGTGCACTGCTAAGACTAACACCCAGGACATCAAAGATGACATCACAAATGTCATTGATGACATCACTGATGACATTACATGTGTATGTACTTCTCATGAAATATGTGTAGAAGGGATTCTTATTATGTTGCGAAAAAAGTGTCAAGAATCATTGCAAGAAATATACCCTAATAAGTGCATTGAACGATGCATTCATATAAATAGCATCCTATTATGGGGTTCTATCTAGTATACTAAGCTACTTATACAGAAACATAACATTGTGTGCAGCGTACAAGATGAAGGTATGATATTCGTAATGTTCACATGTTGAATAAGGAAATGATAATTGTTTTCTTAATAGATTTTTGTGTACTGTGAAATATGTAATAAGTAGCTAATAAAACCCATGTATTACATAATTACATTACTATAGACAAAACACAAAGACACAAGAACACATACCAATATGGGTATATACAGGGAAAGTGAAGTTAGCAAAAAAGCACAAGTAGTAGCAGAAACAATTCATAACTTAACTGATTAGTTTCATGCAAATAAATGATTGCTCTGTTTCAAAGCTGCTATTTACCCTATGTATATGTATCACTTGATGTGATTGGACCCTAAGGAAAGTAGTGTGAGTACAATGTATACAAATATGACCATATACAGGGAAAGTACAGCCATAAAAAAAACAACAGAACTATCAGAAAGTGCTCATAAGTCTAGTGATTATCTTTATGCACAAAAAGGATTGCTGTCTTTCAAGCTTGTGTTTTCCCATATGTATATGTTTCATATGATGTGACTGTACTCTAAGGGTAGAAGGATATGTCTACAAATAAAATAAAATTCTTAGTTTCTGACTGTTACTGAAGAAAACCATGTGGCCTAGATATATCAGCAAAAGAAAAAATAGTGAGCCAGACATGTGATGTCATCAGTGATGTCATCAATGACATTTGTGATGTCATCTTTGATGTCCTGGGTGTTAGTCTTAGCAGTGCACGGTGGTGGCGCGAGTTATGGTTGCTTATCTTACCATAACTGGCGAATTTCAGGGGTTTTTCGGTTTTACTTGGAACCATAATGTCCCTTTAACAAAGTTTTTTCACTGAATTTCATAGGTTTTTAGTAGTGCAACTTAACCATAATGTCCCTTTAACAAAGTTTTTTTCACTGAATTTCATAGGTTTTTAGTAGCGCAACTTAACCATAATGTCCCTTTAACAAAGTTTTTTCACTGAATTTCATAGGTTTTTAGTAGCACAACTTAACCATAATATCCCTGACTTCATATACATGTAACATAGAACATACTAACCCCCTCGTAGTGATTTTCATGTCCGCGGACTACCGCCATGTCCACGGACATATCGAAAATCTGAGCGTGGTGAATGTAAATTTAAATAGTGTGCCCCATTTCCCCTTTGAAGTTGGCTCTGAAAAGAGCCGTGTTTTTTTTTTTTACAGATGCTTGACAGACACCTGTTATTTTGTATTTTTTTTCTTGGTTTTTTTTCTTACTTTACTCCTAAAATCTTCACATAACCTTCTCCAAAGCAACCCTTACATTCCAAAATAGAAAGGCATTTCCTGTAAAAGATAAAGAAATGCCATCTTCTTTAAAATTAACAGCATTACTGGCATCAATATTTTCATTGTTACAGAAGAACATACCAGCTCTAAGCATGAAGGCACACATGCCTCGGTTGATGACACACCTAGCAATATTTTGCTGAGGACAAAAAACTGAACTATTGTCCCATATTGCCCTAGGTAGTAATCCAGAAAAAATTACTTTTGCATTTGGAAGGATCTTCATTACTGCTTGCACCAAGCATTCCAAATCAGCCAACAAAGTAGGGGCACTGACGTTGCCCAAATGGAAAGCACCATAGTGCAGAACTACCACATGCGGACTGTTCATCGTGGCCATATCCTCCCAAACTTGTACAATTCCCTGTACATTGCAATCAGGCACACTGCTCCACACCACCTCCACTCCTTTCACATCAAAGTTCTTTACAACATGCCTGCATTCAGCGTACTGCTGTAAACTATGCACAAACATATCTCTGAGCACCAACATCCTGACTTTCTCCACTTCTGCCATCTTCACCACACACAGTCTCTTTCAACACAAATCCACAACCTCGACATCTGATTGGCTGATCCGTACAGTCTTCTTTCCATGTTGGATTTCCTGGAAAAACCCGGATGTAGCATGCCCTGTCCACGAACAGCCGCGGTGTCCGTGGACGGCGTCCACTTTACTCTCTGTGCCATTCCCTCATTGCATACAGCTAAGCAATCACACAATACGAATAACGTCCTCAGAACAACCCCATTTTGTGATTTTTCGAACATTTCAGGACAATTATTATTTCATTATTCAACATATTAACATTACACATATTATACTTTCATCTTGTACTCTGCACACAATGCTATGTTTCTCCATTAGTAGCTCAGTATACTAGATAGAATCCCATAATACAATGCTATTTATATCAATGCATCGTTCAAAGCACTAATAACGGTATGATATTTATTGCAATATCCTTGACTTTTTTTTCGAAACATTATAATAAAAATCCCTAGTACACAAATTCCATGAAAAGTACATACACACGTGATGCCATCAGTGATTTCATCAATGACATTTGTGATGTCATCTTTGATCTCCTGGGTGTTAGTCTTAGCAGTGCACGGTGGTGGCGCCAGTTATTTTTCAAAGCTTACCATAACTTGCGATTCTCAAGGGTCTTTCGGCTGTACTTAGAACCATAACGTCCTTTAAACAAACTTTTTTTAATATCACGCAAACAATATACAAACATGGCGTGCAAAAACCAACTTCTACAGATGGCTTTACACAGAATGTTGCAAAGTAAGAATTTATGCTTGTTCACAGTGAAGGTCAGCTGCTTCCATTTTTTTCTCGGGCCCCGGAGAGGCTCACGAAGCGGACTATAAGGTTGTATTGTGTTTTGACCTTGACAGACAGAGATTGTGATGAAAGACTTCTCTTGAAGGAGTGGTGCGAAAACGTAAGAGAAGATAAAGATGAAATTTCTGAAACGAAACCACTTTTATATTTTATATCACTATGCGAAAGATCGTTGGCACACGCGGAGTCGTATTTTGGGACTGCACCACTCGTAGACAATGGAAATTGCAATTGTACTGTAAGTAACCCTTTAGATTACTTTATACCAAATATAATTACAATAGCGTAGCATTAAAGACCGCTAAAGTTGAACTTGTTCGTTGAAAGTGGCATAATGTTTTCTACCACGCACTATCACCGCCGAATTGACCCCCTGTCGTTTAGAGGGCTCTGAAAAAAGCAGACGACACAGGGTGGGTTAATAGAAATAATTTAACCGGTCTATAGGCGGTCAAGCGCTCTACTCGCTGTGCCACTTCACTGTAGCCTGTCAAGAGGCACAGCGAGTACAGCACTCGCTTTGACATCCGTGCACAGCTTGCTAACGCAAGTTTGAATCCCGGCAAGGCCAAACTCAGCCTTTCATCCTTCCGTGGTCGATAAATGAGCACCACACACCGTGGTTAATAATAAGCACCGCTTAGATACCTCACGGTTCTTAGCGCTATATGAATGGGAAAATATTATTATTTTATTATTAACATACTCTGTTGCACTATCTTCGATAGCAAATATTTTCACGCCCTAATAAATAAAATGATGATTTTTAATGAAGATCGGCTGGTGAGACTAATTTATGTTTTTGAAAACAGGTATGTGGCTCCATTTTGCCTATGTCACAATTTACAGACTCCAGCGGATGGGGTCTTCAACTGCCAGGTGCAGGTCCAAATATGCAACTTCATGACCCTCACCATTTTATGGGACAATCGCCAAGGACCAATATGCCCTTACGCAGTACTAGCGGCTACAAACAACATTCCAACCAATAGGGTGGTCTAATGGCTCGTTGTTTGAGCAACCTTCCGATTATCAGAGCGACCATTTACTGCTTTTATCATAAACCAACAGCCTATCTACCGCAAAGGAATAACCCGTGGCTCCAAATAAACTTTTGCTGATCGACAACAGAGACAATAGCAAATCGTTGAATATTCACTAAACATTTCATGTGAAATAAATGCACTTTACCAAATGTACAATCCTGCTGTTTACTTTTAAAACACAGTTTCATATTCCAAATTGTGGCGCACTGAGTTGTAAGCTGATCTAACACTCTCTGTACCGCAAAGGAACATCGCGTGTCTCAACATGAACTTTTGCGGATCGACAACAAAGACAAATGCAAATTGCTGAATATTCTCTAAACATTTGATGTCAAATAAATGTACTTTACAACATTTACAATCTTGCTCTTTGCTTTTAAATCACAGTTTCATATTCCGAATTGTGGCGCCCTGTGTTGTGACATAATGTGTGTTGTCTTCCGGGTTCTGTGTAAAGTCGCGTAGTACTGGAGACGACTGGGCGCGTTTCATTACGCACCCTGTAACGTCACGGAGAGAGGCGGGGAATATGAATGCTTTGATAATATCAGGCTTAGGGGCGGGAGATATGATTTAGTGTCGCAAAAGCAAGTCAGCCAGGTCAATAGCGCCAGTCATAGGATTATCACATAATGTCGGCGCACACCAGCCGGATTTATCATTTCTTTAGTGGACAAAAAGTCGGTTGATGCCCCTAGGAAATTGTACTATTAGCGGACAAAAGGAGTGCTCTTAAAACACTTTCACCCTGACAACGAACAATACAAACAACGTTCTCAGAACACCCCCATTTTGTGTAATTGCAACCATTTCGGGACACTGCAAGTGTTCTTAGAACACATTCAACTAGACAGATTACAATACGGACAGCGTCCTGAGGACACCCCCAGTTTGTGTATTTACGAACAATTAAGTACACCGCGAGTGTTCATAGCTCATTTTTACCTTCCTTGCGAACAAAAATGACACATACTCCGTCCTCTAAACACCCCACCATTTAGTTTATTTACAAAATGTCAGAACAGCCGTGTTCTCCGCGGACAAATCGAACGCAACAAAAACGTCTAGCACATAAAAAAACAAAACATTGAACCTATCTCGTACTCCCCCACCCTCCCCAAACACTCTTACACACCAACACTCGGCACTAAATACAATTCTTTATCCACGTTTCACTGCGCTGTACGCGGTCGACTGCGAATACAAGATGGCGGGCGCCACAGAAAATCTGACACGCTCGACGCCCCTCGCCGTCCAATCAGCGAACACGCCACATGTTCGCGGACATGACGCAAGGCCATGGGCCAATCGGGGTGCTGTCCGTGGAGCGAACAGGGAAGTCCGTCCGCGAAGCGAACACAGATATCACTAATTTTTTTGCCTTACATTGTGGTCATTTTTAAAAAGACTACTGGACAGATTTACACCAAATTTACAAAAGCACGCTTTTGGGACCAGGCCGCCGCTCCTGCCGCAAATTTGGTGTAAATCCGTCCAGCGGTTCGGGCTGTAGCCGTGCGCAAAGTTTTTTCCCATTCAGTCTATGGGAAAAAAAAAAGTTTTGGGACCCCCCTATAACTTTTCCCTCCTTGGACGAATCCTCACCAAACTTTGCAAACAAATTCAGAGTGACCCAACTACTTTTTTTGCAAAGTTTGGTGAGGATCCATCCAGGGAGAGCGAAGTTATAAGCCGCCCAAAAAGTGCTCTTCCTATGGAAACAGCAACTTAACCATAACTACATGGCCACTACCGTGGCCATGTAATATATATATATATATATATATAAATATATATATATATATATATATATCTATAAAAATTGGTGCTTGCCACTATCTAATCACTATAAAGCATAAGGCTAGCTTCACGATTACTTGCTTGTGTTTCTTCAGAGATCTCATTTAAACGGCGATCATACTTCTTCGTGTGCAGGTATAGCTTTCTTAATGGGAATCTTGCTTGTAGGATTCTCTTAGGTATCGAGATGCATAAAGGTGCCTCTTAAATAGCTGCTTCATAGACTTCTTAGGTTACTTGTAAGTTCTTTATTATAAGTTACATGAGCACTTAAGCATAGAAAGACCACCGGGTCCCATCACCCAGGCTCAACTGACTTGGTTGGAACACTGGAGCTGAAATCATAACCACACATTCCAGGCACACTCACAGTGTTCCATGCAAGCTCATATAATGCATCAAGCGACATCACAACACATCTCCTCGCGTTCAGATGACAAACCATTTATGCATCAAGTGCATCAGAACACATCTCCTCCCTTTCCGGTGACAAACGATTCATGCATCAAGTGCATCATAGCACATCTTCTCCCTTTCGGATGACAACCAATCTTGAGATGTCCAACACGTCCACCACACTCACACCCCCTCCTTAACACAGACAACCCTAACATGGGAAAACGCTGTACCGGAGAACCAACTGGAAACTTCCAACATATGCATACCTCTCATTACATGACACCACCAGAAAGCAAAACCCCTGCCAGGATACACTTTCACAGAAATACTCACTCCGGAGAACAATGCCAAATAAATTGCATCTTTTAGAGATGATGCAACTCCAAACATCTAGGGCGACAGCACTGACCACCATGGTGACAATCACCCACAAACATTCGGAAGCGCTACCTCCCTTAATCTTCTGGCACTCAACCACACACACACTTGGAGTCGCTACCTCCTTACTTTGTGGAACTCACCCACACACTCTAGGAGTCACTACCTCCTAACACTTTGTGGCACTCACCCACACTCTAGAAATCGCTATGTCCTTAGATTGTGTGCCACTTACCCACACTCTCGGAGTCGCTACCTCCTTTCACTTTGTGGCACTCACCCACACTCTAGAAGTCGCTACCTCTAAATATTTTGTGGCACTCAACGACACTCTAAGAGTCGCTTCCTCCTAATACTCTGTGGCTCTCACCACAACAACCGGAGTCGCTACCTCCTTACACTTTGTGGCACTCACCCACACACTAGAAGTCACTGCCTCCTAACATTTTGTGGAACTCACCTACACATCACAGAGTCGCTACCTCCTTACACATTGTGCAACACACACACATACTAGGAGTCGCTACCTCCTTACATATTGTGGTACTCACCCATACCCTTGGAGACACTATCTCACTAACTCTTTTTTGTCCTCACACACACACACACTCAGAGGCGCTACCTCCCTACTTTGTGGGGCACACACCCACACTCACTTGGAGACGCTATCTCCCTAGCTCTTTGTGGCCCTCACATACACATACTCGGCACTACCTCCCTATACCTTTGTTACACACACTACACACACTCAACCAAAGCACTTCACACTATGGACACTTTACATCACTTGAACATTAAGCATGTAAACAGCTTTATGTTCCTAAGAGTCCATGTTGCCGTTTGCAAAGTATCCTACAATGCTTCAAAGAATTAACTCTAGCCACTATCACTCCTTGATATTCACAAGCACACTTATATATGCTGAGTAATATTCAGGAAGTCCACCATGAGTCCTTTTATCCTAAAAAGCCTCATATGCATTAATATCTATTACAATTTAACTTCTCAAGCACCTCCTAAAAACACCAATCCACAAACACCCCTGTTCCTGCATTTCCCAAACACACAAAAATCCTTATACTGCTACCATATACATTTGGAACTGGAACCAAATCAGACATAGCAAAGGATACACGTGGCTGCAATGTTTCCATATGGAAGCCTCCCTTCACTTTGTCCAACATGAGCTGTCACTCTTGGCAGATTCCCTTGTGGCTTGGTGCTTCCTCATATGTATATGAGTGCTGAACAACATGCATTTTTTTTTTAATTTACATTCGCTTTGCTCCGCTTTGCTTCTTCTGACCTCTACGGAGCATTGCTTGCCCCTGACAATCTTCTCCCTCATATACTTTTCCTGGTGGCCTCCAGCCGGTTTGTTTAAACTTGGCACGCTACACTTCCTTCAAACTTCGCACGCCATACATCCTTCATCGCTGTGTGTGTCGCTTCGTTAGCCAAAACGCATAAACAGGTCCTTTACTCTGACCTTTATTTCAATGCTCCGTATCAGCACAGAGAGCGTTGTCTTCCCGAACACACGAAAAACACCATCACTTTATGAACCAAGGTGCGTAGAACCTTTTCTTTCTTTAACTGAATATTTCACTAAGCATCAACATTCCCTTTCTCCACCAATTCCTGCATCCTCACTGCTACGTCATCAGTTTCACCTTAGACTTCGGCCGACACAGAGCTCCCACAGAGCAGCTGACAAATCTGAGCTCACTGAGTCAGTCTGCTCTCGACACACACGGCAGCCATTGTTTTCTTCTAGAACTGTCTACATCATGCCTCAACCTTTAACAAGGGCCGAGACCGGGTCTTCCAGACCAATACAAAATTGCTTATATGTATATGTATGGCCGCTTCTCTGAGGATCACCACTTCACCCCAAGCACATTTGTGCCTTCCAAATTTCCACTCAAACTTGGAGTTTCACAGATATTGGGGCTTCTCAATTACTGGTTCTTCATACCTTTTGCACATGCTACTTCAAACCATAGCCTTGTTACTGGGACTTCACAGCTTTCGCACTGCTACTTCAAACCATAGCCTTGTTAGTGGAACTTCGCAGCTTTCCCCCACATTCTGCTTCCACAGACCCAACCTCTTTAACATTAGAGGACCTGCGATTTACCTTTGGGGTTTTATGTATCTATGGGGCTTGACTCTTCTTTTCTCCCCATACCTTCTCTTCCAAACCCCTTGCGCGTTTGGGCCCCTGGGTGATGGGATTTACTTCTGGATGCCTGGGGGCGGTGGCCTCTCTCTCTCTTCCTCTGCTGCTCCCCCACCACAGCTTTCCTTTGCTTCTGCTTCAGGTTCAAAAATCCTCGTCGCCAATGTTAAATAGCTGCTTCATAGACTTCTTAGATTACTTGTAAGTTCTTTATTATAAGTTACATGAGCACTTAAGCATAGAAAGACTACCGGGTCCCATCACCCAGAGTCAACTGACTTGGTTGGAACACTGGAGCTGAGATCATAAAGAAAAAACATTCCAGGTACACTCACAGTGTTCCATGCAAGCTCATACCAATGCACTAAGTAACATCACAACAGTGCCGCACGGTTTTCATACTTTGCCTTTTGTTGTTTTAACTGCTCCGTGTATGTCACATACTCTGGTTTCCAATCTATAGGCAACATAGGTGATATAGGTGAAGTGGTTGAGGTGGGGGTACTTGGCTTCTCCTCTACAATGATTTGCAGGAAAACTGCCCTTGTCGTTCAAACCACCTCTTGGTCCTTTCCTCCCTTGGCCCTCACCCCCTACCTCCAACTCAGTTAAGAACATTGGATGCACCATGGATTCGGATGTGACACTATCTCATCACATCAACTCAGTGTCAATATCCTGCTTCCCCTACCTGATCTTCCCACACAGAATTGCTGCAATCATGGTCATCGTACTCTCTCGACTAGAATATGCTAACGCCCTATACCTGGGTCCCCCTGCATCTCAACTTAGATAACTCCAACGGTCCAAAACACTCCTGCAAGGCTCCTTCTTGCCCAAACCTTGTAGAACACATCACACCCACTCAATGTGCCATTCATTGCCTACCAATTGGGTAACAATCCACCTTCAAGGCTATATGCATCTTCCATCGTGCTCTAAAAAAACAGACCCATAATATCTACAACACAAGCTTACCCCCTACAGACCCAGCAGAAATCTGAGATCGGGCACAGCTCTCCTCCTTGTCATCCCACTTGCCAGATCGACCAGAATAGGGGGATCCTCCCTTTCCGTCCAAGCACCCACCATATGGATCTCAATCCCCTTCAGCATCCGCTGCATTGAAGATCACCTTGCCTTCCGGAAGGCAATCAAGACCTAGCTCTTCCCTTTTGCACCTTGACTGACCTAGTCCACCCTCATGGGTATTCTATTGGCCCCAGACAGGTAGGTGGGGGCATCAATGAGTCACGTGAGAAGACAAGACAGCACAGAACACACACAGGAAAGATTCCAGTTGATCTGCATGATATGATCTGCATTCACTCATTGCGACTACACATCAGCCATGCATCACTGGTATGCATCGCACCTCCACCTTAATGGAATATAGCCGTGCCCCTGCAGGAGCACGGCCACCCGGCCAATAACATCTGCAATAGTCCACTACTCAAACTCATACCTCACATTACCTCTGCCATTAGGATGCAGCTGAGTCCCATGAAAAAATGTGGTCTAGCTGGACAGTCTCCTTGACTTGCATACTCTCCTGACAGCCCACTAAAGCCCCCATCCACTAGCCAGATCTCCATGGGTCTCTAGCAGGGGCTTAGCCACCACTAACTACCTTCATACTGACTAAAATGCACACACACATTCTAAAAACCCTCAATTCTCATACCTTGGACTTAGGTCCTCCAAGGGCGTTCGCCGACATCGCTTTGAGTCCATACCAATGGCATAAGGCACACAAATGCCATATAACAAAACATAACATACATTTTCTAACAAGATGGCAGATCGGAAGGCTGACCACAAGACCTGTATTCATCAAAGTATCCTGGTTTCACACCAGAAAACGCAAAACTAAATCACATGCACCATGGGGTGCATGGTAAGATTGCAAGCTGCCTGTGTTTGTGTTCCTCATGTAGACAGTCTTGTTTTTTTAGCTTTGCTCTTAGATGGTGCTGAACATGCTGCCCTTCAGACAAAGCTTTTTTTCATGGGACTTGAAGATAGGTGAGAGATGTGAAGGAACACACAACTGGTGGGTATTATTTGGTTATTTATCCACCCATCCACTGGTCATAGCCATGCAAGTCCCTATGGCCATTCCTACCTGCTACCTGCTATTTCCAGCTCCAAACGCAAACCTCTCGGATGTCCTTGAGTCTAGTTCTGTGCTTTTAGCACAGCCTTCTGAAACATAATAGCTGAATGCATCGATAGACCAAGTAATCCACCTCCTGGTGTAATTAAACTCTCTTAATCAAGTGTCTTTTAAGTCACTTAATTTATAAGCAGCACGTGTGTCCTCACATCTGTTCCTTGCACTGAAGACATGCTAAACACAAGCACTGGCAGTTTTCTGCAGGTAGTAGATAGGCATGTGCCAGTGGCTAACATCATATGTTTATGTCCTCACACCATTGTTCAGCCATTGCCCTCTTAAGGCCCTTTAATACCATGATAGCAGTGCCTGGGAACATGCCTATCCCACTGTTAGACAAAATCCCAAACAGTTGGCTTTGCCACTGCTTGTCTCTATTCCTCCCACTACCAATATTAAGTCCATGGCTAAGCACTGTCTATTTCGGCAGAGAGAAGAAAAGGCGACTGAGACATTAATTTGACCAAAGCAGCCCAATTTGTAAATGTAGGAAACCCAGATATAGTGATTTAACACAGATCACACAATTTAGTAAACGTAAGTAAGAATTTGGTTCAACTGGTATCATGTCAGACAACAGAACTACTAAACCATATCTATGAGTAGTGTGGGTAACATTGCTAAAGGCAACCTGCCTCAACGGTATAGTTAGTGTTTTAGGTGTGCAGTTCAGTGGTTGCATGCAGTGATTACTTCCAGCGATTAGTCAGATGCCCATTTTAACGGAAGAGGTAACAGAGGCATAGAAACACGTGGTGTAACTGCCATTTGGGAGATCACTGAGTGTATTGGGTATATCAATGTGATAACATTACTATGTCTCTGCAGGGGTATAAGGGTGAGTAGTCATGCTGTCAGACTTGTGGGCAGCGGTTGGCGTTTGGTATAAACTGTGCCTACAGCTTTGTCTTTTAAAATAGAGAAGTCTGCAGTTAACATTAAAAACACTGACAAGCTTTTTTTAAATGCTATAATGATGGAGCTCGACATAAGCTCTACATAGGGCTTGAAAGTAAAAACCAAAAAAGTGGTGGGTCTGCAGGTTTCAAATTAATCTGAACCACTGGCATTGCTCTGGGCAACCTTCCACTCCACCGGTTTTTAGCCCATATTTTCCATTGCAAAAGGGGTCCAGCCATATGCAAAGCAGTCAGGTACTGCCACCTATGGGAGCAGCCCTGCCTGAACTGCAAGGCCAGTACCCCTCTGCATGGAAACACAAGCAGCCCCAGACATGTTTTGGCCTTTTGGGCCTCCTCAGTGAGGTGCAGCTTGGTTCCCTTTGGCGTAACAAGCAAGGGACCCACGTCTTGGCACATCCAGTAAAATCCTTCTAGTTTCAGGCGTAATACTCTCAATTGGCTTAGAACAAATGACAAGTGAATCCTCTGTGTTTGTCTGCTAACATATGACCTTCTGTAATCCGTATGCCATTTTACGCTGTATGCTCTTATTCTTGCTTATTCACCACTATCCTTGGCGTCTTGTACATACCATTGTACTATGTAATATGGTTCTCTCCCTATGTATCATCACTATCCAATGCTTATTGTACATTACTGTGGATTTTAATGTAATGTGTTTTTTTTGCCTTTGTAATCCTATATACATTCCAACTGTATCTTGTGTATATCCTATGTTGTACATTGTTTTTGTAAACTTTTAAGCTTAAAGTATACTTGTAACCCTTTGCACCCAGATACCCCTGGGGTTTGTGCGTACTACAAATAAATAAACCAGCTCTCACATAGGGACACTATCTAAAACCAAAAAAGTGATGGGTCTAAAGGTTTCTAATTAATCTGAACCAATGCTTGAAAGTAAGCATCCAGCTCAAGGTAGGCCAATAAAGTGGACTCCAATACAACACTAAGGTTCAGAGATCTGAACTCCTCAAGAGCTTCCCTGCTTTTGAGGAAGGTAGGTGGATTGGATGGAGGAATCCCTTTGGGCAGGAGTAATCTGGATCCCCGAGCTCATGTACCCATTCTACTGGGGGGGCACAGAGATGGAGGGGACAGCAACAGATAGCAGCTCCCACCATTCTACGCAGAGGGCAGGTAGTGGGTTTTCCAGAGGTCCCGAATAACACACCGGTCTCAGGCCTCAGTTAGGTCCCACACTTCAGATCCCAGATGGGCCACATTGGGGATTGGGTAGCCTAAAGGAAGTTCCTTCTAGAGGAAAGAAGGGTATCTTTAGAACAAAAGAAGTGGGACAAGAGGCGAGGACATGGGGAAGCTGCAGCTTCAGCAGAACAGTTGGAAAAGCTGCAGCAACTTTAGCAGAACAGAAACTAAGATGTGGTAATGCGAGAGCTGCACAACTTGAAATTGAGAAACAGAGGGAGACTCGCAGAATGCCTAGTGGGGTGGGAAGTATCTCCAATGGTGACTCCTAGGGAAAGCCTAGGATCCAGACACTCAAGGACTTAGTCCAACCACATGAGGTGGGGAGAGACATCTTTGAATGATTTTATGCATTGCAGCACGCTTTCGGCATCTAGGAGGTGGAAGAAGAGTTTTGGGGAGGAGCAGTTATGATCTGTCTACGTACGGCTGAACTGGTGTGATTATTCAGCTGACTCTGGAGAAGAGGCCCATTTATTTGCTAATGAAAGCTGCTGTCCTTAGAAAGTTCTGCAAAACCCAAAAACAGTACCTTAGGAGCTTTGGACAGTTTACCAAGAAAACAGGTCAACCCTTCAACTGAGTGGTTGGGTCACAGGAGACAAAGTTGACACTTTTGAGGACATTTATCATTTGGTTGCATGTGAGAATATTTGTGTGCATTTGAGATAGAGTTACACAAGCATCCACAGAGCTTGCAAGGCTGTTAACAGGTATATGAGCACTAAAGTCTAGAAAAAGGCTCAAGTGACTACATCTAAGCCAGATGAGAAGGCAAATGAGGAAATCAAATCTAAGGAAAGTATTGGTGCAGGTCCTCACCCTCCTCCCACGAACAACCCCAAAAAGCACAATGGGAAATCCCTCCCAGGTGGTTTGTCAGCTCTCACAGAAAGAAGGAGGGAGGGTCACCCTAACACTGGGGCAACAGCACCCACAGCCCCAGGACATTGCTTTCAGTGTGGGGAGGTGACACATAGATTAGGAGATCCAGCTTGCAACGTTAGACCCAAGCAGTCCATAATCAGAGATTGTCTCAGGAAGGAGGAACCCATAGTCAATGTGGGCCTCATGGATGACGAATTCCCTCTTGGCCAGGGCTGGCTGAATGTTCCATAGCGACTTGAGAGGGAAAGGTACAGGGTCTCCAGCAGAGGCTCTAGTTCCCATGAATACTGACATCTTTTTGGACCATGTCTTCATAAATGGGAACAAAGCCCCATCACTATGTGATAATACTGCGAGTATCACCACTAACTTGTGGCAGTGAGTGCAAGAGGATCAGATCTGATCCAGAAAAGATTGGCGGATTTTGATAGCTTTAACTATTGCTCACTGCATATCATGGAGTTTAGTTGGATTGGGCAAACCTATTTGTGCTTTGTTTCTGTCAAAGACACAATTCCAGTAGACTGTCTGTTGTGCAATGTCCTGCCTGAGGCGAACATCATTGCCATGGTCACTAGTTTTAGGGCCAAGGAAGCAGCTTAGGAAGAAGCACTTGTGTCATGGGCACAGGAGCTCTTTCAGGTGTAGATTGCAAAAGGCTAGAGAGCCCAATTCTGCCCAGTCCAGATCACAAGCTCACTGAGGCACTTGTTCCAGTGGAAGGGGGCCTAGTGGCCATTGAGGTGCCTACAACAATGGCATCAAATTCAGTGATCTCAGGAATATACTATACGTGTAGAACCACATCCTGAGTTGGAGGACATGGCAGTTTCAGACCTCAGCATTTCCCACTCCAGAATGGCACTATTAGTTTACTGCCATGCCGTTTGTGTTACAACATGCCCCTGCCATCTTTCAGAGGATGGTGTATCAGGTCCTATTTGGGTTTGAAGACTTCAGCGCTGTCTATTTAGATGATGCTGAGGGCTTCAGCCATACCTGGGAAGGCCATCTATCTCACTAAAAGTATGTGCTTTAAGCTATGCAGAAGGTTGACTTGACTATGGAGGCATCCAAGTGCCTGATAGTTCAGGGTACTGTTACTTACCTTGGACACCAAGTGGGTGGCGATAAGAAACAGCCTCTCCAGGAAAAAGTACAGGCAGTGGAGGAATAGAAGATCCCCACTATCCACACTCAGGTGATAGCATTCAAAGGCCTCACCAGTTACTATAGGCCTTGCATCAAGTGGTATGGGACTATTACCCTTACCCGGAATTATGTGAAAACTAAGAAAATGCCAAAGGAGGTCACCTCAAAGCATTACTGCCAAACATCCTTCCAGAATGTGAAGGATGCTTGTGCAAGGCCCAATATGTATGTAGATCTCCCTCCACCCCTTTTGATTGTACAAGCCCTCGATTTCTTGATTTCTATTAATAACATGATGTGATTAATCCATCTCAGAAAGGATGGTCTGCTAACCAGACCCCCCCTTTCAGAAAGCTCCATGCCAAAGTCCTATTGTACACCTGTGCCCTGCTACATCAGTCTCCTGATCTGCAGCTCCTGCTTGCTCTTCAGTGGCAGAGAGCAGGTTCAAACGTTGTAGGTGCCCTGTTTGAAGCTGCCGATGCAGACAGGGGTTTACTTTACTTTCATTAATTTATCCAGGTGCTTCCAAAAAAAAGGCCTGGAGGTATATGGCCGCCTGGAACTGGAGTCCCGACAAAGATGGTTATAGACAAAATAATCTGACCTACAAGTAGCTGTCTAGGCTAAATAGAGGCCTACCTATTCTTTACTTTAATTCATTTATTCAGGCGCTACCAAAATAAAAAAGGCCGGACGGGTTGTGTTTTAATCTGCACCACTGATCCAAAACCATAAAATTATAAATAACTATTAGTCTAGTGGCAGAGTCATTTCTAATAGTAAGCCATACCTGGATTTTGGTATGATCACTGATAGTTCACACAATTATTAAGGCCATATCTGATTTGTATCATACTCATGCCAGCCTCGTGAGCTCATGTCAGTTATGGAAATGCTATGTTGATTCTAGCCCGACTGCTGTCATTGCTCAGTCAGCAGGATAATAGGCAGGAAGGATGTGTCTCTCTTTGATCCATAGGAGGTCAGTCAACATCGCTCCAGCCCAGGAAACTCCAAGCAGGGGAATTTCCCAGAACACTGATTCAAAGAGCCACACCCAAAACGTAAGGGCAAGCCTCACACCACGGTTTTGTATATCATAGGGCCTTTGAAGCTGCAGGCTTGGGAAGGGGGAAGGATTAGACAGTCAGACCAAGCAGAAAGGAATGGAGGAATGATTCCTCCATCTTGGTTTTCTGTGGGCTTCTCCTTCCTTCCTGATTTCACCATTTCCTGCACAAGCAAAGCACTTTGGGTAGGATGCAAGAAGCCAAAAGTCATTTGTTACCTTGACAGGGATAGGGCCTCGTAAAGCAGGTTTGCTTTTACCCAATCCCCAGTGGCCTTTTGCCTTTATGAGAAAGCGGTCTCCCATTCCTTCTTTGATTCATCTTGGACTCATAAGAACAGAAGATTTAATTTGAACCCTGTTGGGAGACCAATCTTTTCCAAAGCCCTCTGCTGCCTACCCATTCCGAGGGAACAGTGGTGGTGACCTGCTGTTGGACTAAGACCTGACTCTCTGCCAGCTGCACCAATACCTAGAGTCCTCACTGGAGGAGAAGGACTCCTGCAGGTGCAAGTTAGCCTCTCTGTACTGGGATTGAAGAGGAAAAGGACGAGTCTTGTCCCTGAGTCCCTATATATATGATTTTGGCACTCTCTTTGAACTTCTTTCCATCGTACCAGTAGAGCATGTCACCTGTTTGGCTTCAACAACAGCTCACTGCTGTAGATTACTTCAAACCGTTGACTCTTTGAACAATGGATTGAACCACCAAGGTCACACATTGAAACTCTCCAAACTTGACTTTAACCACTGTAATCATGATGTCACTTGTCGACTCAGCCCAGAGATAACCATTGTCTGAAACAGGCTAAAATATTGGACTGTACCTAGTGGGCTCAGTGAACTGCATAGCTTTAATACCACTTTCAAACTGTCTCAACACTGATTGGTCGCTGGGATGACTCCAGCAGAGTCATCACGAAATCCCAGCCTAAACTCTCCTCCCACGTAGCTAGGGCAAAGCAACCGCTACTTGATCCCAACCCTGGGGGTGGTATCAGATGGGAGGACACATGGGAGGGGATAGCTGGTGGGGGAAGGTGGTGACTCTGTTAGGAGAAAGGCAGTATGTATCCTCTGCTGAGGATGAGATTTCCCTAATGCCCAAATATCTAATGGTATCTTGTCATTGTAAGACTCCCTCAACTAGAATTACCCAAAGTTCCAAGTAAGAAGACCCTTTTTATACACATGAAAATGGAACACAGGGGGATCAGGAAGTTAAGATATGATTCCACCTTATATCTAAATGTAAGGTCCAAGGGAATAATATCAACACCTTTAAAACATAAATCCTCTCAATCACCCAATCAGATTGGATTAAATAAAGAACAAACAAGAACATTATGGGCTTCAAGTCCCATATTGCTCTAAGTAGTGAGATGTGGAAGAGGGGTCCAGAGTTAGTAAACTGTTGTGAGCAGTCTAGTTGTTGTAATGACCCACCCCTGAGCGGGACCCTTAAACATTTAAAGTCCTTTCCGGTGCGTGCGAGGAAGGAAGCAGCAGGGTCGAAGCAGAAGCTGAGGTTGCCGTTGTGGCGGCATTGGGCTGTGTAGAAAAGGCAGAGGTTGGACTCCTTGGCTATGTAGAGGTCACACAGTGAGAAGTGGCATTATAATTGTTCTTTATAATTGTTCTTTTATAAGATGCATAATACCTGAGATTGGTTTCTAAGCATGGAATCAGGATTGGAACCTGTGTTGCACTGCGTTGTCTTGCTTCCAAGACAAAGGCGTTACCTCTGAGCTATCCTCCTCAGTGAAGCAATGCCACACTGAGCTTTCTACACGCCATGACCCGCTACGGTTTTGGATGTACAACAGAGGGTACACAGAGCTGCAGAGGCTCCACTGAAAGTCAGCATGAGTGGCAGCCGACTGACAGGAGCTGTCAGAAGTAGGAGAGGTCCCGACGGGCAAAGCAGCGCTACCGGTGAGTCAGAAGGAGACAGCAAGTCATACCAGTGAGTTGGCATGAACCAGGTAACCCCGGGGCGCTCTGAATGAGACCGCTAGGTAATAATAACTGTTTTGAATACCGAACAATTGAAAGTAGGCAAGCTGGGCGCTAATCTCCTATAGAGGGATTCCGAATAAAGGAACATTGTAACCTGCATTGTCAAAGCCAAAGAAAATTGATACAAAGACAAACTGGTCGCCAACTCTTCTATTCAGGGATTCCAAATGGAGGAGCATTATAACCTGCATTGCCAAAGCTAGAAGAAGGTAATAATTAAGCAAAGTGGACACAACTCTCCTGAAGAGGGATTTCAAATAGAGGGACATTGTAATCCACATTGCCAAAGCCCAAACAAAGAGAAATTCAGACAAACTGGGTGCAACTCTCCTACGAATGGATGTCCAAGGGAAGAGAAATATAACCTGCATTGTCAGCAACCATAAGTTTGCACAGCTAGAAATCAAAGGTCAGAGGAGCAAAGCCCTTCTTGTAAAAGGGATCAAGGGGGAGAGAACTGTAACCTGCATTGCCTGGGGCAAAAATACCAACAAGAGAATCATTGTCCTGTTTGTGAAATATCCATTTGGAAGAAGATGTAAACTAATTTTGTTAGAAGTCAAAAGACTAACAATAGAAGCATTTGTTGATTCAAATCTCTTCATCGATGAATCTAGTGTGGAGAGTTTGCCTCAAGCCTTACCACAGTAGCAGTCAGAGTTGTATCCTGGCAGGCGAGTAAACCAGGAAAGGGAACAATAGCAGTTAGTCCTGCCAGGCGAGTAGACTAGGAAGAAGAAGTGATTCAAAGTACTGTGATTGTGGTAGAAGGTTGTGGTGGAAAAGAAGAGTTGGTTACATCATTGTGTTTTGATGAACTGCTGCATTTCAGAAAGGGATTGTTGAAACCATCCTGACTAAAGTGTTTCCTTTGAATGAGCTATTCTGACAAAAGTGGTTCTTATAAAGAAGAAGAATGATGTGTTAACAAGTGATGGACCTTTGGACTTTGGACCTTTGGAGAAATGAATACTTGTATTTAATTTCTGAATTTGTGTTTGGAGGAAAAGATGTTGTGGTTTATCAAGCAAGAGGTTGTGGAAATATTAGCAATTACTTTGAATTGCAAAGAAGCCCTTAAGAAGCACGATAGTCATTTGCCAAGTGAAAGGATATATTGAATGGAAAATACTTTGAATCCTATAGTGAATGGAACTTTGTTGTTGTCCAGAACTTTCTTGAAACTGAACTTTGTTCCAGATAAACCTGAACTGATCCAGGGGAAGGGAATCCAACCCTGATCACAAGGATTAATGGTTATAACTTTTACATTTTAACCGTTTGAATGTCTATGTTATATTGTGCAGTTTAAAACAGCCAAACAATTCCAGTATAAGTTTGTGGTGCATATAGGTGTGAGGGTCAGATATTTTCTGGACACTACATAATTTTTCTTTAGCTTTCGTTTGTTAGGCAGGGATGCCCTTGTTAGGTTAGGGAAAGGTAGGCATTTGTCTCACCCCTTTATTTTAATTATTAAAATGGCAAACTGTGAGCAAACTATACTTGTGTGTCTGCTTCACATTTCTGACCCCTTCAACAGTCTTGATCAGTACGACTCACTGCACCCCGAAACTGGTTTGGCCCACAAAGACAGCATCCCAAAGCCCGATTTGATTCCCTCAAAACACTCAAGGACAGAGTCATGTACTTTTATGACGTCCAGCACCCATGCTCCACTTTTGAGACATCCTGGAAGATAAACCACTGATTTGCACCTTTTCCTTCCAAGATATATCCGTTTGAATGACATTGTTGCAAAGTCTTGCCTTGCTACATTACCCAGCGGGCTTGCCAGATCTACAGTCTGCATTTTCTATGTTCTTTCCACAGAGTGGGGTTGTTGTCAGTGTTTTTGTAATTCAGCAATATTGCTTATTGGTGTGTTTAATTGAGGTATGCATATTTTCATAGATCCTTGATTGGACATTCCTTTATTTTTTAGTCTTATACTACTGCTGTTTGGGTTGCTACCCTTCTCACTCTCACACCCCTCTAAAGAGTATAGCCTTCCCTCGGTCTGTGTCACCACACCAGGTGAAGGAGGTATATCTGTCTGACCTTTATGATTGGAATCTGAATGTATTCCACAGTGAGAGTCTGTTATTCACTTACAGCAAGAGGGTTGGGATGACATTCAGGCCCATGTAAACTTCAATACTTGTGTGGTTTTCTGCCCCATCCAGGATGTATGACATCAGTCTGCCGGAAAAGACTCAAGAGTGTGGTGGCCCCTTCAGTTAGGAATGTAGCGATGTTGACATAGAGAGTTTCAAAATGTGGGTGCGGGGGCCATGCCCAGTGTAGGTCCATGATAATGAGGGACACTATTTAAGTTAGATCAGAAAAAAGATCAGGAAAAAAGGGAGTGTTCAAAGAGTTGCTGCTGGAGAGACACATCTGACTATTCCTAGGGTGTTCAAAGTAAGGCACCATGTACAGCACATCCATGGTGCGGTCCTCGTCTTTAGAAGAACCCCAGACTCCATCTCTGCTATGATTCCTCATATAACCATGGAGATCATAGGACTGCTTGTTCTGGAGAACCAGCCTACAGAGAGAGGCTCTGAGGGACAGCACTAGGGTGCGCCTCTGGAAGGCATTTGGCTCCCACAGTGTCAAGATGACTCACAACTGGACTGATGACTAATGATGAAAGTATGCGTTTCCTGCTGGGCCCCCAGATGAATGATACAAGCAAACCTTGAGAGACGAAGGCAGAAGGTAAGACCTGGAGAGCGAAGGCAAGGAATGGACAGTATATCAAATACATAAGGCAGTTGAGGGCATTTGTGAAGCGATATGCAAAGATTGGTAATAAGGGCGGAGTTCATAAATCGGGAAAGGAGCCTCTACGTACATCCTTTAAGAATTCATTAAAGTAAATGAACTTCAACTTCTACTGGTTTGCATTTTGCTATCATATAAATTATTGCAATAGTGTTCCATAACGTTACTTGTAATAAGTGTAGTAGGTCATAAATAAGTATGCAAGTAATTAGCCTACAAAACACATCTTGCTGATAAAATATATATTTTTTTCACATACACCCATGTGTGTTTCACTTAATGAATGTGCTTCATCAGTGCTGAATATGGTAACAGCAAAGTGTCATGGTAACAGCAAAGAGTGCAATAATTAGACAAAGACACCATACAGGAAAAAAGGACAACTGAGCACAAGAAATGGGTTATGCAATCTAGTCATATTTAGTTAACTTTGTATAATCACCATATGCTACTGATAAGTATACCAACCAGTAGGCAACCACTGGGCAGTGTTCTCTGGCTCGGGTATTAGAGAACAAAGGCTTCCTTCAGCCCCTGTACTGTAGATGTGCATGGGCCATCCCGCACCCACAAAACCATCTCCTGGAGGGAATCTTCCCAGGCATGAGTCATGTGATTTGTGTGGATCCACTGCCGGCACAATTCCTCAGACATAATTAACTTGCATATTAACTTGTATGTAAAATGCCTGGCATATATATTAAGCAACAGTATAAAAGCATAGCAACATAACATAACAAATTTAAGCCATATTACACTACATTCTATGATCACATTAGAATTAATGCCATTCTAGATTGCGATGTACCATCCCAAATTCCACAAACCATATGAGAATGGAATTTGTAGCTCACGCCAGCGGGTATGATTAATTTCATGATTTAACTACATGCCTTGCCTGGGTTCTTCTTAATACACATGGCAGAAACAAGGAGTGCAGCTAAGGAAAAGAAATTATTTTCTTCTTCATGACACTTGGCCCCTAGGCCCAGTCTGGGTCAGACATAGACATGCACTTTTAATTAAACCGGGCTTGATTTACACATTATACATGGCATTTGGAGGGTTGTAGGTCATATGGTTGAAAACAAAAGGATCGAATGCCTTTTGATCGACAATAAAATGATCGAAAAAAATGGTCGATTTTAAAAATAAAAAAAAAGTATGGGGGGTTCCCCCCCAACCCCCCAATTTCTTTATAAAAAACATTTTTCTACCAACCCAAACTAAAATATATATATAAATAAATAAATAAATTTGACCTTTTTTTTCCGACCATTTGACTGTCGATCAAATGGTCATTCGATCCTTTATTTTCTACCATTTGACTGGACACCCATTTGGAGTCAGACAAATCCCCACAGTACTGCAGTAAGGTGCAGGGATTGTCATTTGACAGAACAATGGGGCCAGCAGTTTCAAGGCTTCTGGTGACACCCAGTGGCATCCAAAAGGAGTGCAGAGCCCAGTTAAATAAAAGAAAGAAAACTGGACAAAAACGCTTATGCATATGGAATTTGGGTAATGCAACGTTACTTTCAGCGACCCATCATATACCAGGAATTGAGGTGGGTGATGAAGCCGGAGATCAAAATCCCAGTCCTTCTCCTTTTCACTAGTTGCTGGATAGGAGCATGGATCCCTGCTCTAGCTGGAATGGGGTTGAATAACAGAGTTACAAATGTTTCAGGGAGAAAAGACCGAAGATTATTTTCTCTCCTTCGGTCTTTTCTCCCCTGAACATTTCTGACTTGGCCAAACCCCTGCCCACACCCCCACCCAGACCACTGCCCCACCCCAACACACGCTCACCCCCATCCCCAGCCACCTACTTACCTTGCCACCTACTCACTGGTCCCTGCAACGCCTGTTTCCTTTCACTTCCATGATTTTCTGGGGATTTTCTTTTGGGATGTTTGCGGGGGGCATCCCCGCAAACCCCAGTCACAATATTGTGAGCAAGGGCTGCGGGGGACACCCCCGCAGTCCCCAGCACCGAATGCATGGTTTGGACAAACGTTTCGGACGTTCAGAATTTTCGAACGGCTGAAAATTGGCCAATCACGCATCAAACACATTTTTATCCGTCTTTTTGGGTGAGCCCCTCTACCTCTGTTACCGTGGTGATATAGTGCTGTGACAATGGTGCGGAGAGTAAGGCTTAAAACAAAGAGCGCAGTGATGCCATGCGCCTCACACATGTGTGATTTCCCAGAGAGGGTGGGGGAAACATGAGAAAAGGGACAGGACAGAAGCTCTGCACTAATGTTGGCATCCACTCTGGGAAGCCATTCTTTCTCCCACTGCCCACCTCCTGGTGTTACTTGGACATTAGACTTACAGGTGCATTGTCCACTGTGATCCAGAGTCCTCTTGACAAATTTCAGATAGTGCTGAACCCCAACCCATCAGTCAATACAATAAATATGTCAGGGTGTGAGTCAGTACAGTCAGCGTGTAACAGAGAGAGAGAAAAATAAGAACAAATGGAAAATGGCAGAAAAACGTTATAAATAAACATCCTGGATGCTAAGAAAAACGTCTCCAATGACCAAATCAGTAAAGCACCTAACTCCACGGGAAACTCTTCAAGATTCTTAAATCACGCTTGAAGCCTGTAAGTGACTTCAATTAAGCACTCCAACTAAGTCAATGCCTAGTCTGAGATGCCCAATGGAACACCTTATTTATATATTTTTTTATGTCAAAGTTCTTAAATCTGGATGATGAACCCTTATATAACGCCCCTCTCTTTGAATCCCCCCTGACCTCACTGAGTCAAGAAGTAGGTTTGTTTTGCAAATTAATAATTAAACAATATATATATATATATATATATATATATATATATATATATATATATATATATCACACTTTTATGAACAAAATAATATCTGAATAGCACACTTATGAATATGGACTGTAATCAACAATGGGTAATATTATAAAATTGACAATCTCTTTAATCACTTAGCAGTAGGAATAGGAAGGATAAGGAAGCAGCAAATACTTTTATGGTTCAACGAAATGCAAGATGGGAAAGAATGCAGCACAGAAATAAACTTGATATGAATTCAATCAGAAGATAATATAATCACTTTTTCACCTGTGACTACTCACTCCCCCCACTATGCAGTATGAAGAGATGGGAAGGAGGGTACACAGGTTTCATGAATACAATCAGGAATGCAGTTCAATTCCAGTTCCCCCCAGCAAGCTTAGAGAGACACAGGAATGATTTTAAAACATAGGTCAAAACGCTTTGGAATGTGATCGCAATGGATGGAAAAATATGCTAAAATGATTTCAATTCACAAAGGGATATTCAGAATAAGTGATACTTACTTCAGATTGGTTCAGGTCAACACTAGCAATGATTCATGAGTGATTACCAGGTTGAAAACGAAATTCAGCAATTGAGAACAAGGAGCAGCTATTTTGACAGAAAATTAAATTGAGCTAAATTGCAATTCGCAGCACTTTTTCTGCGTGCGCAAATCGCGATTACGAAAAAACTATAGGACATGCGGTTCATAAGTTACGGATGTTTTTGTGGAGGTAGATTTTCAGAAATAAAGTCAAGATTTCCGAATGACAGAAGGTGCTTTTACAGATTTGAAATCACAGGATGGACACAAAATTTAAATGCAGTTCTGGACAGGTTGAAATGAATGGAAGAGGATTACTTTATACTGAGATTGGTTCTCTACAGTTCTAGACTAGATACTCACTCCTAGTTTTGGAATGGAATGGAAATGGGCCTCGTCACCGATCTGGTCAGGTTTGGACTTCACTCGCCACTGGACGTTCTCAGGCACTGGTTCTGCTCACAGCACGGCCTGTGGTCGGGGTCTGATGGGTTCTGGATACAGTGCTGCTTTCTGGGTCTGGAACTCGGTCCTAGCACAGGGTTCTTGGCTAGAATAGAACAGCTCAGCCCGGCTGTTGAATGTGAGAATCAAGTTGCTAGATTCTACAGGCCTGCTGAGAATAGTTCAGCTTTTGGGTTAGGCCTACGTTTCAGGTTCTAGAGCTGGGTTCTAGAGTCTGGTCTCTGGATCTATCTGGAGTCTGGAGTCTGGATATTGTCTGGATCTGGTCCAGCAGAGTGCTTCGCAGGAATCAGTTGAAGTGGAAAAATGAGTGTGTCTCATCTGTCCTGAGCAGTCTCTTTTTATGTGTTTTCAAAGTGGGTGTGGAGGCTGACTCTACATGCTCAACCCCCTAAGGATTTGATAGGTTAGAGGATTCCCTGTGACCTGACTGGAGAAAGGATTAGCATGTCAGAATGAGTCAGAGTGATGCTGTGTTTTACAATCTAGTGAAGAAACTCCCCTTTGTTTTTACTTAGAAAATCATTTTTTCATAACAAACATGTTTCCCAGATACACAAGTTGTTGAGAATACATGTACACCTCACAGATTAATTAAGACCAGTCTCTGTTCAAGTCCCATGTTCCTACGAGCTTGGGTTCAGAAATTACCACTTATTTTCGTTTTTGGTGAATTTGCCAAGATTGGTTACGCACCAAATTTTACACAGATGTACACACTCTCTCTGAGCATATCACTGTAGGTTTTTATGTTTCTAGCATAAACACTGCAGCTACAATATTAATAATTACAGGGTTTGGTCTCAGAACATCACAGGGCGTCCAGCTTAGTCTTGAACTGTGAGTGAATTTGTCATTTTAAGAATCTCCAAGTTTGACATTTCTTTCAGCTTGGTACACTTTGTAAATTGCAATTTTATAAAAACATATATTTGCTCTCAATTGAATTCACATCTCAGTCTGGTCCGCCCCCCCCCCAGAACTTGGCTCTGACTCAGAGGTCACATGGCCTGTTTCCTGACAGGAGTTGTTGGCCAGTCACACCCAAATCAGCATATTCCATTCAGTCAAGGAATCTGTTGTCTCTTTTTCCTGCCAGCAGGGGAAATCGCCTCCTCTCACAACAGTTCTAATTAATGTCCATGCGATCTACTGTCCTGTTGGTAGGGAGGCCCCAGGTGTGAAGGGTTCCCAGTGTGGGAAACTTCTTAACTCTGCAACCAATGCCTACAATTTGTCTTTTCTTACAATATAACCCACATTTTTAATACATACATTAAACAATTGCTTCCTTCAAATCATTTCAGAATATAGTTTTACATTGTCTCTACCCCTTAGGTTTCTGATAGCCAGTATTTCTTTTGCATAGTTTGGGTTCAGTTGTTCAGTTCTTTAAAGAATTGTTTTAAAACGCCGGCTTCTGGTAGTGGTGAGTACCAGTATTGCACCCATTTTTGACAGCTGTCTTCACATCAGTATCTTTAAAATGGGATTTAGCTTGATATCATATGATTATTGCTGACATTGTGTTGATGTGGATTCTTGCAGTAGAATAATGTGGAACACCCAACAAGAAGGTGGATCTTTTTGGTGATTTGTGAGCCATGATTTTAGCACATTTTTGACAATCAAGAAAATGAATTCCCAAACAGCTCTGGGTTGCTTTTGGCAATCAGTATTGCTATTTCTAAGTGGTTTCAGGCTACTGTGTGGGTAGCCCAATGGTGGTTTTTAGCAGTGATCTCCTGTGCTCACTAAGATAGGCAAAAGTGGATGGCAGCCAATTTTTCAGGTTTTTACTGCGCATTTTTGGATGGTTTTGAGCGAGCAGCATGCTTTCCAGTGGCCATTCTGATGTTTCTGCTGCCAGCAATGCACAGTACTGTTGTAGGGCTTGGATGCGTAGGTTAAAACATCCCACAAGCCGAAGGCCCTATCTACTACAGTTCAGCCTGCATCTGTGGATTGTGAGGACGTGCAAGATGCTTTCGAAGCCAAAACCATTAAAGCTAGGCATAAAATTAGGGAATCCCAATTGACCCCAGGACCTCCGACTGGCCACATCAAGATCTCCAATCCAGACAAATGTATCTTTGCACCAATCATGACCACAGAGATGAGAGCCCTGCTGTCTACCATGCGACCCACTTCTTACGCTGAAAATATCCTTCCCCCTAGGATTATTCTGGAACATCAAAAGCTGTTTATCCCATTCTTTACTCTCATTGTGAACGCCTCTTTCAGAGATAATCTCGTACCCGAACCAATTAAGGTCACCATGGTCACTCCCCTGTTAAAAAAACCTGGTTTAGACCCAAAAGATTGAAGCAATCTTAGAACAATAACTAATTGCAATTTGTTGTTAAAAATTCCTGATAAGTGCACCACGGGGCAACTCCAGCGTTTTGTGGAGGCTAAGAAGATCCTACAAAAACAACAGTCAGGATTCAGGCCAGTACACAGTACTGAGACTGCTCTCGATGATTTACAGACTCACATGATGAAATTCATGGACCAGATTAAGGCTTGGGTACTGGTCTTGCTTGACCTATCCACAGCCCTAGACCTGCTGGATCATGACCAACTACTCAAACATGCAGGTAACTGCTCCAAGGGGGCAGTCAAATGGATCTACTCATTCGTTTCCAATCGAAGGTCCAAAATCCATTGGGGTGATTCCTTTTCCCCGTTGGCCTCCATTACATGTGGTGTGCCGCAGGACGCCAGCTTGCAGCCTGTGCTCTTTAAGATATACCTTCGACCACTCTGCTCTGTGCTCGAAGACACTGGCGTATTCTTTACGAATTAAGCCGACGATACTCAGCTGACTCTAGAGGTGAGCGGCCACTATACTCAAAATCCCATCAACCTCTTGCGTGCCTATGATATCATCGAGGCATGGATGACCAGGAATTGGATGTGCCTAAATGGCAGTAAAACAGAATTACTCATCTTCGTACCTGGCAGGCTCACTCAACGATTTGCACATCAAGAGCAGTGGAATCCCGGTACAGAGAGTAAGGTGAAAACCCTAGGTATTCCGCTTGAATCTTCATAGAGGGCAGAATCCCATATGAATCAAATCAGCAGGAACTGCCAGTACCACCTCTGCCTGCTGAGTCGCATCAGGCCTCTGTTCAATTAAAAGAATGGTGCCACCATCGCCCGAGCAACCATTCTCTTGAGGCTTGACTCTGGGCAATGCCTGTTAATCAGGGCTAACAGCGGCTGCTTGGCAAGATGCCAGACAATTCAGAATAATGCAGTGCGTATTATTAAGCATAAACCCAGAGGCAAGCATATCGTGGCCGATAGAAAAGAACTACACTGGCTGGCGGTGAGAGATCGCATCACCTTCAAATCTGGCACTATTGTACATCAATGGCTTTTTGGAACAGCTCCAGCTTACCTGAAGTCACTTGTTTCTCCCTACGTACCCAGCACATCCCTTCCCTCCGGAAACCTGGGTCACATTAACAGCTTAAACTTCAGGCACTCTGATGGCTTGGGCAGATCTTTCCTGGTAACAGCTGCCAAGCTTAGGAATTCCCTACTGATGGCTATATGATTGGAAAAAAACAACCTGGCATTTCGCAGAGCCCTGAAGACTTTCCTCTTTAAGTAACAATCAGTTTCAGCCAAGCCCTCCTTTTTTGTGCTCAGTTGTCTTCTTTTCCTGTATGGTGTCTTTGTCCAATTGTTGCGCCCTGATGTGTGCGGGCTGCGGTGCATTATAAATAAATTAAATAAAATACAAATTGAGGGAAAGACAGAGTGACAGAGAGAGAGAATATGTGGGTGTGTACCCATTGATGAACATGCCTGCCATCCATGGAAACTACACTGCAGAGTATAAAGGTATTTTAGCATTAGTATGAGGATCTAGCTTTTCTTATATCAATAACACACAAACCTGTGGGCCGGATTGGGTGACAATGGCTCAGGGCCCAAGTTAACCATGGGCCCTGTTGCTTGTACCACCCATCTGGCCCACCAGCGAGGGTGTAATTGCTATTAGCACGCCACATTTTTAATCTAGTTTGCTGATAGCACTGCACTTTTTAAAATGAATGAAATGCACGCTTGCTGTGTCCCGTTCAATCACACAATTACCTAATATTGCCCGCAATGGAAATGAAAGGTGGGACTCCATACAGAGCTCCTCTTCCATTTCCATTGAAGCCCTGGATGCGTGAGCGGTGGCGGAGGTTTCGCCGATGCCAGAGGAAACAGGTTGGTGGGTTGGGGAGAAGTCAAGGGGCGTGGAGACCAGAGGGAAAAGGAGATGGGGGCAAGATGGCAGGTTGGGTGGGCAGTGGGCAGGGTTGAGCATTCCTTCACCCAGTTCAGTTCCACAGGACTGTCTGAATTTCTTCTCCCTGCTGTGTTTGCAATAAAGCAGTGTTTTCTTGCAGTGAGTACACTCATTTCTTTTAGTTACTTTTTTGTATTTTATTCAGATTAGTATCAATTTCTAAAGCTGGGGTGTAGCTGTGAAACAATAGAGCACTAAACAACAGATGCAAGTATTCAATGACAGGGTTTAAGCGAAGGAAGGGGTTCATGGAGCACTGGGATCCGCCCGCAGGGTCCTGCCATCAGCCGCCAACAAGATGTTCTTTGAAGCATAAAGTCTTCTATTCCTTCTCATGGGCATGAGAAAGGGGCCTTCCTGGCTGTGTATTGCTGCATTGTAGTGGCCTGCTTGCTGTATTGTGTTCTCCTTCTTGCTTTTCTTTTTTTCCAGCTTGGCAATGCCATGGCATCTTGTATTGATCTCTGAAGGTGGAGAGTTTTGCAGCCAGGTTAGGATTTGGGGACTTGGTTGCCACTGTAAGCCAATGATTTGGACACCTATGATGGGTTGATGCCACCATCCAGGTTGGGGGCGGGGGTGCTTTTACAACTGTTCTAAAATCTGAGAATGGGATTAGTCTTGTGCAGAAAAGTGAACTAAAACTGGGCTTTTCTGAAGATGTGGGCAGGGAAGTCATTTCACCAAAACGCCAGGGATAGTAGAAGTGACATCAAAGAGCTGATGACACCCCAAGACGTGACCTTTGACCCAGATTACATAATTTCCTCTTAAACCGCGGTGACATCACCGGACCGAAGTAGATTTCGGGTGTAAAAAAAAAAGTACCCAAACGTACAATTTTTAAAATACCCAAATACCTATGCAATAAATAAATACAATACAATGAAATACCAATACAGTATCCAAAGATCCAAAAGCTGCAAGTCACCAACAGTGCACAGGACCATTAATTCTATAATTAATGATACTGATTTGTTATTTAAATAGTGCTTTCGGCAAAGCGCTATACATAGCACATACTTAAATTCAGTTATCATCCCAACTGAAGTTCGCACTCATTTATCAACCACTGAAGAATGAAAGGCTGAGTTGGCCTTGCTGGGATTCAAACCTGCAATCTGGAGATCATACAGATCGCAGCAGCAAGCCCTCAACTGAGCTATATTACTGCTTTGTTATTAAAAATGAAATTCCACAATAAGAAAACATGTCAAAACTGGCTGCACAATGTAGGCCAGGCATGTAATACACGTATGCTTGCTGTAGCCTTGATGATGCAGAGTAGAAAATGCTGTGCCACAGTAAGACATACCTAGACTGGCTGAACCAAAATGTCAATCTATCCTTGTAATAACACTGGTATGCTTACTTTATCATACATGCCCAGAAAAATATGCCATGACATAGTAAGAAAATGCTATACTGGCTGCACTCAATTACCTGTCTAGACATGCTTAATTTATGATTGCTGCCCAGTAGAAATGTCATGCCACAGTAAAAAATGACTAGACTGGCTGTACCAAAATGCCAGACTAGCTACCAATAAAACACATCATGCCTACTTTATCATAGATGCCCATCACGTTTTAGCACACTCCAGGGCTTTAAGTGGGCTGGGGCTAAAAAGACAGAGCCCCGGCTTTCTACAAAAAGGACTCCTGAGCTGCGGCCCTGCTCGGCTCTCCCCTGAGTATCCCCAGATACGCTGACCCCCAGCAGGCAGCCCATTTAGCCAAAGAGCTACACATGGTTAAAGGGCTGCCTGCAGGTGTTGCGCTTCCGAGTAGGAAAAGGAGTCTTTTTCTTATTAGAAGTGCAGACACCTGCAGGCAGCCCTTTATCCATGCACAGCTGTTTGGCTAACTGGGCTGCCTGCTGGGATTTGGCTCTTCTCATTAAGGAACAATAGGAGAGGCTAGGCGCCCCAGCTTTCCTTTAGTTTCTTATTGAGAGGAGCTAACCCCCTGCAGGCCACCCTTTCACTCAAGGAACTACAGCCTTTGAACCTCATGGCTCATTGAATGAAAAGGCTGCCTGCTGGGTGTTAGCTCCTCTCTCTTTAAGAAACTAAAGGAAAGCTGGAGTGCACTGATATTATACCTTTGGTGCTCCCGGCCCCTCCTCTAGTTTCAGGAAGCCTGTCAGTTGGGTTTGTCGTCTGAGTCTATGATTTGGAACAAAAAGGAGGGGCTGGGTGCACCAAAGTATAATATCAGTGCTCTCCAGCTCTTCTTCTTGGTTCCCGTGGGGAGCCAAGCATTTGCCAGGCCTCCACGCCTCATAAGTGAGTGGAGTCTCTAGTTAGGGGGATGCCCTAAGTATGGGTGGGTGAGATCTAGCCACCCGTATCTAGGCCATGCCGCCTAACTAGAACCCCCTCTGTCGATTCTGAGACCCACTTAAAGCACTGGCGCACACGCCTCATGCCCCACCTTTCCTACACATCCCTTCACCCTCTCACTCCCCTCCTCCAACCCCCAAAATCAGCTCCTCCGCCCAGCATTCCCTCCACACACCTCTTCATCATCAGAGTACTTACGTTTGAGCAAGTACTGGGAGGAGGAAGAGGAGAACTAAGAGTAATGAAGAGTACTGGCAAGTAATCCAGACATTTAACACACGCACTCACTTACTCACATACATTACACACACACAACCGCTAAAGGAACCGCTATGGGCACTACTTTTGCGCCTTCGTATGCTAATCTGACGATGGGCGCTTGGGAAGAATGTGAGGTGTGGACGGAGAAAAACCAAAAATACACAGACAACATCATTCTCTGGCTGAGATATATCGATGACCTCTTCATTATATGGAAAGGGACTGAACAAGGATGGATGGAATTTGCGAGACATCTAAACAACAATGAAAACAATCTCCAGTTCACAGAAACACACAGTCGTACTCTGATTACATTTCTCGACGTGAATGTGAGAATAGTAGATAACAAACTCACCAGTGAACTATATAGGAAAACCACAGGGATCAACTCACCACTCCATGCACAAAGTGGACATCCTAAGAATCTAATATGGAGTGTTCCCTATGGAGAATTCATCCGGTTACGAAGAAATAACAGTACCCTGAAAACCTATGACATGGAGAGCAGAATAACCGCGCAAGGTTTTTCCAAACAACGATATCCCAAGAGAGTTGTGGAGAGAGCATACCTCAAAGCAAGAGCCAAGGATCGCTCAATGCTCATAGCAGGAACCGAACACAACGAAAGAAAAACTACGGAGAAAGACAGCACGCGATTAATTTTAACCTTCGATATCCAAGCACCCAAGATTAGACGGATTCTCAACAAGCATTGGAGAATCCTTATGGCAGACCAAGACCTTAATGGAAACCTCCAAAATCATCCCAAGATTACTTTCAGAAAGAACCAATCGATCAGAGATGTCCTGGTCCAGAGCTATATGACACAAGAAGAAAACAGCAGAGAGAGTAATTGGCTGACAAAAAACAAGAAAGAGGGTTTCTTTAAATGCACTCGCTGCAACATCTGTAAGTATGCTACAACACAAAGCTCTTTCAAACATCCGATCACTGGGAATCTGGTTCCTATATTAGGAATGATTACCTGTGAGACGGAATACGTTGTTTATGTGCTGACCTGTGCGTGCAACAAATGGTATATAGGGAGCACTAAATGTAAACTAAAAACACGTATTCAACAACATGTAAGAGCAATTATAAATAACGATGCAAATTACCCTATGGCCAAACATTTTGCAGAACATCATGAAAATGACATAAGCAGCTTTAGGTTCTTTGGCATGCACAAAATTGAGATGGGACCAAGAGGAGGTGACAAAGAAAAGACTCTGAGGCAAAAAGAGACTCGCTGCATATTGGACTTGGAAAGCAAATTCCCCCTAGGACACAACATAGACGAGGAACTATATACATTTCTGGGACAATGACCATCAAGTGTTGGACATCGGTCAAAAGAAAGCTCCCATCTGTTCCCCTAATGGTACATTCTTCCGAGGCTTCCATGGTTCTTGCCAATTTACATTTTTCAATATTGAGATAAAAAATACCACTGGAACCATACAGTCCGTACACACAGAATGATACTCCATTGTTTGCATTTTAAGACTAATTTTTTTAAACACCTTTTTAACCTGTTTGTTATTGCTTATTTTTAAAGGGTATTTTACGATTCTTTTATGGAATTGTAGATTGTTTGTGCACTACTATGTTTACACTGATTTTTACATATACACTGTTTTATATAACACACATGCACATTAGAGGTTGGTTTAACAGCATATGCAGAGTTCATGGTAATGTTTTCTGCAACAGTAAGTTGAGGAATTGATAGACTAACATGTGTTCATATTAAAACTGTCCTCCTCTGGCATATATTGGATAATAACGAATTTAATTCAAGTATTACCCAGCTGCACTATGCGATAGTTAATATGAAAGATATATGCCATTTAAAGCAACGTCTCAAATTGAAAGCATGTGGGTTCGAATTTTAGATCCATACATTGTATACCGCACAGAAATGCGGACAGTTTATTATTCAGGAAACATGCACTAGGCACTTTATTACTTTGAATATTTTTAAACTGATGTATTGGATTGTAGTTTACATCCATATATGCACTACCTATGGGGGCCAGAACATAGACCTTAACCCATAAGTGTTTCTGTTAATAGAGATTTGCTATGGTAAACATGTCCGCTTTAGATTTACTCCGAATGGGTGCATTCCCTCATTCGAGTCCTCTTTCTATTTCAGTGGCAACGAGCGCCATTCCGCTCTGCATGGCTGTTTTAAACTCTATGGGTCCAAGGGAACGAATTGTTGTGATCAAGCGGCAGGAAAAGCCGCGAAACGCGTTAACGTTCCCAACGCGCACATTTTTGCACTTTGGGGAGCCTTAATTTAATGGCTTTTTTAATATGTTTGTGCCGTCCTGTAAGGCACTAATAAAGATTATCTTTTAACACGAACTGGATGTCCGGACCAACTGTTTTGGAGGATTGAAGAGTGCTGCTCAATTTTACCTGATTGCATCAGTGTGAAGAGAAAAAGATATATATATATATATATACATTCCCACAAACACCCTCACACCCTCCCACTCACACACCCCCAACACACACAAGAAAATACCCCAAAAATACATGTCCTTACCGTTTCCTCCGAGGAACGCCCATGACCCCCATGTTCCACGTACGCATGCGTAGAGCAGAGGCGTTGGATGCCTCCATGTCCTTGGGTGATAGGGGAGCACGCGTTTCAAAAATACATTATTTATTTTTAAAATGAGAGCTCCCCTCTGCCCTTCCCAGTACATGTATCTGCGGGTGAAGCGGAACGTAAAGAGGGCTCTCGCCTGAGCCCTCTTTACTTTTGTTTTCTCTGCTTCTGCTACCCAGGGGTTGCAGACGCAGTGCCAGGGGTAGCACGTTGCCGGGAGTGTGGGGGGGCACAGCACGACCCCTAGAAACCCCCAAATTATGTCCCTGAAAATGGGCCTTGACGGAGAGATCGCTGTCTTAGGTGAATCCAAGTGATTTCTTGCTGAGAGTGAGCTGCATGGTGAATCTGTCAAGCTTCATATCATGCTGCCACTTTTGGAGATGGGTGTGCTTTGTTAGTTTTCGGCTGAGGGTGAACTCCAGTTTGTGGGGTTTGGCCTTAAGTAAGCAGTTGAGATCCAGGACTGTATGAAGGTGATGTAGACATTCGGTTGATGGATGTCACTTACATTCTTGAACTTTAGAGAGAGCTTTGTATTGTCAGTACATTGTCGTATTCTCTCAATCACGTATAACAGGCAATCCCCAAAGACTTCATGCATAGTTTGAAGATAACCGGCAAGAGAATTAATTCCTTGCAAAACTTCATAGTTAACGGTGTGAAAGATGCACCTGTTGGCCCTCAGTGTTAGTGAGGCAGGTAGTGAACTAGTTCAGGACAACTGTGTAATGGTCCATGTAGGAATTTAGAATGTTCAGTGCTTTGTGGAAGATTGTGTCGAAGGCAGCGGAGAAGTTATGCAAGATCAAAAGACAAAGCTCTCCTTTGTCCATAATGTTGATGGCATTGTCAGTGACCAGGATGGTGGGGCTCTCTGAGCTGCTTCCAGGATTAAAGCTGGACTAGTAGGGTATGGGGAGGTAATGCTGAGAGATTACAACCAGCAGCTGGAAGGCAACTGTTTTCTCAATGACCTTTCTGATGAAGGGCAGGTGTTAGATGCAAGGGCAGTTAGCCAGATGAACAGGGTGAAGTGTTTTTTTTATATGCCAAAGCTCTGGGAGCACATCTACTGAGAACGAACGCAGCCAAATAACCTGTTCTCTGTGTAGGTTCCCACTCAGGAGGGTTTCCAACCACGTTTTAGCTCACTGTACCTTTCACAGGGGAGAAATAACCATTTGCATATCAGTTTGGCCCCACCCAATTGGGCAGTTCAGCACCGAAACGCTAGGCAATTCTCATCCGAGTACCAACAGTAACCCCAGACAAGTTTTTTCAGGCTTTCCCCTTGCTCACTGTGCCTTAGAGAGGCTTAGCTTCACCTCAAAGAAGAGGCCCAGCAAGGCCGAAACACGTGTCTGGGAAGGGTGCAGTGAGCTAAAACGTGGTTGTAGAACCTCATGAGTGGAAGAAATTCCATAGAATAGGTTATTTGAACCATGTTCGTTTTCAGGAGAAGGGCTCCCACAGTCTTGTAAATGTTCTTTTTAGCCTTGGGAGGGCTGGGCTGATCTTCAGTTCATTGGGAATTATGCCTTCTGAGATGGAGGGGTTGATGTGTAGGAAGCCATGAGTGCTTCATGTATGATGGCTTTCGCAATCTAGGGTGGGTGCATGTCTCTGGATGAGTACAGGGTGCTTCTGATCCAACTGCGCGCTTCTGATGTCTTTCTGTTAGTAGTGAAATCCATGCACCACAGGTCCCTACAGTTATAGGCTCACTAAAAAAGCCTACCTTCCTTTTCCTAAATGATGGTCTTAAAAGGTTCTTTTAAGTGATTTTTCAGAAGCTTTCAAAGGGAGCATTCAATGATTTGTATATTCCATTATTGGCTACTATTTAAGATCAGCAACAGAAGACACATTCAAAGATTCACATTGCAGAAACTAAGATGATTTTTAACATGAAATGTTGAACTGACTTCTGAGAAAGATGCGCTAGGAAAATACTCACATATTCGGAGAATCTGAGCTCCGCCATTTATTTATGAACTGAGTTCATAACTGAAAAACTCTACTGTTTTGAACAGCACTAGTTTATAGAACTCCTCAATGCTTCACGGGTTCAAAGCAAACTCAGACCCACTAGACATTCCCCCAGGTGCTCCCAAGTATTACCTGATCCAGCCTCTGCTGCCTCCGGAGAAGCTCCTGCTCTAAGGGCGACAGGAGGGGCTTTGTTTCCTCCTGTTTCTGTCGTATCATCTGATCCCGCCGCCTGTGTTCCAGGACTCGCTGTAACTCCGGCTTGCTGTCGATTCCCAGGCCTCTGCGGGATGAAAGGAGTTCAAGTTAGACATGGAGAAAAAGGTATTCAAAAGTAACTTCCCTGCCTAGAAAAGTCTCAGGCACTTGTTTATAAAAAATCGCTGACTGGCTTGGGGCAACATTCGAGATGGACCCAATTCTACAGCTTGCAGCCATTTTCAAGTAACATTCTCAGTGAGTTTTTTATTGCATTGTTTTCTTATAGCACACAAGTTACCTATAAGCGACTTCAGAATGCACAGGAAATAAGGGGAATAAAAGGTTAATTCCAAATGTCCAGCATCAGGTCACATCACAGCAGACAGGCCCTAACGCGTGAAGGTAGGAAGGTGATTTCAGACCTTTGCTGTGAAGTCTGATGAGGTTGAGGGTTAGGATCACAAGAGGGCAGTCCAATAAGTAGTGGCCTTGATAATGAAGGGATCTCTCCCCAAAGCATTTATAGCGTGCCGCTGTGAGGTGTCACTTGCTTTCGGAGCCTGGCAATGTTACAAGCCACTGACAGGAGGACCCCCCCCACGTCCCCCACAAGCATGTATTTCTTCAAGTACATTTGAAATGACCTGACAGACGGACACACTTTTGTTGGACAGATCCTTAGGGAATTGAGGGATTGATGTCCAAAGTGGCTGGAAATCGCTGGAATGGCCGCCTTACTTCCACCAACCATTTCACCTCCTTTCTACAACTAAACATGGCAATGAGAGAAGGAAAGCAGAAGACCAGACAGTGTTTAAGGGCCTAGTGAGACTGATTAAAGTGGGACAGGAAGAAAAGGAGAACTTCATCACAGACACTGAGTAAAGGTGTAAGGGGTATAAACGGCAACTGATTGAAGGGGGAGAATAGAGACATCTGATGTGGGTAAAGGATGAAAATAGACAAAGACTGATTAAAGGAGGAGAAAGGAGTGTGGCAGGAGCATATTATTTCATTAAATAAATATCGACAAAAATATATCAGGGAGACACGATGAGCGGGGGGGGGGCGGTTTCTTTGCAGGAGGACATTTGGGAAGCCTATATGAAATACGGTTAATTCGCCCCACCCCTTTGATGTCACGTCAACCATATACTTCTTGGTTTTCTTTTTCTAGCTTCTTTGTCCACGAATTGGATGGTGCCTATGTATAAGGAGTGAGGACTGCAGGCTGTGGACTCTTTGGGGTTACTAGAACAAGGTTGCAGGCCTGAACACAGCAGCAACAGCAGGCAAAAACCGGATGGAAGATTGTTGATTAAAATTGCACCTTGTTATAAGATGGAGAAGCTACATTCCTATGCTGAGGAAGCAAGGTCGCAAGTACTATAGGAAGAAGTGTGCCTGAAGGCTTAGTCGTAGTGTTCTCGAATCTTCCCTGGTCAGGTGACCAGTGATCTATAAAGGTAAAGGGTTTGGAGGGCACTTCAGGTCTGTTAGGTGGGTCCTGGTCAGAGGCAGGATGCTGTGTTTTCCTTGAATTGCAAGCCAACAAATAAATCACTGCTGCTTACCATCACCCGAAATGTATGCGTTACTGATTTCTCGGACAGGAGAGAAAGAGATCAAAGACAAAGAGACTGTGATTAATGGATGAAAAGGCAAAATAAAGAATGGAGCCAGCAGAGCTATGATAATTGGGGAGAAAGGGTGGGATGGAAGAGAATAGAAAGGCTGTGATTAATGTAGAAAAGAGGCACAGTGGAGAACAGAGCCAGGCAAAAGAGTGATTAGAAAGGAAAAGAAGGCAGCAAGACTTTAACAGAGGAAAGGGGCCCAATGGGGATCAGAGCCAGGAGTGCAGTCACTAAAGGAGGAACAGGGAGAGAAGTACAGAGCCAGGGAAACTGTGATTAATAAAGGGAAAGAGACTGATGGAGAGGAAAGTCAGGGAGACCGGGAGTAAAGGCAATACAGGTAGAGAAGAAGAAGGACAGAGCTAGGGAGACTTAGTTACAGGTGGGAGAGAGAGTGAATGAGAAAAGAAATACCATGATTAAAGGATCTTTGCTACACAGAAGATGAGAACATAGACAGACTAACTTAAAAGTTGGAAAAGAGGGATATAAAATGATACAGAGTATTGTTGTTAAACTAGGGGAGAGAGGGAGCATAGAATATAGAGGGTGATTAAAGGATGGAAAGGCGGAACATGAGAACAGAGAGTCTGTTGGAAAAGGAGAAGAAAGGAAAGAAGGAGAGCAGAGATAGGGAGATTGTGATTAATGGAGGAAACAGGGAATTTAAACAGAGACAGGCATAGACTATGATTAAAGGAGAACAAGAAAGAGAAAGAAAACATTGACAGAGGTTGTGATTCAAGAATAAAATGAGAGATGGTAAACAAGACTATAGAGACTGATGTGATTAAATGTGAGAAAGGGAAAGGAGGGCAGAGCAGAGACAGAGAGACCAGCTCAAGTGATATAAAGAGGAGCAGAGTGAGTGAGAAGGTGGTGAAGAATGCATGTGGTGAGCCATAGGAGATCCCAAGGTGGACATCAGCAACAGTGACAGTGACACTGGTTTTCGCGGAGGGAGGGACACTGCAACCATGACCATGGTTTTTGCATCATATAATTCCATGAGAATCAGAAGACCCATCCCTCCAGGCATTGAGTGGTTCCCCACAGTGCAGGGTTTTCAGCACCCATGCAGAAACACTGAAAAGACAGATGCAGAGAAGGTCTGCCCATCCTCGCTTTGTTAGGATTTCTGTTGCATCCACATGAAACACAACGGGATGCACTGTTTAAGAGCAGAAGTACAGTACTGGGTTTATGGGGTTCACCCTCAAGAGCCCACGATCAATGGAATGGATTGAATGAGGAGTGGGTTATTTTGAGAGGAATGAGAATGTGACCCCCGTGTCTGTGGAATGTTTCAGCTAATACCACTTCTTTTTTACTACTGGTTGCAAGAATTATTCTCATTTCTTATTGTTTTACATTTTACACACAAGGGTGCAATCATTATATGTCCACTCCATACCCTAGAGTAATATTTGCTTTTAAAGAAACACCATAACAACATGCCTTAGTGCATGCTGTTAACTCAAATTACAACTTTTAGGGCTCTTATGCAAATCTGCAATGGAACCAGGATATAGGAAGATATGTCTGTATAGAATTCACTGCAGGAAAACAAGTAGCAATGCGTTTAGATCATTGACTATTCCCGAATGATCAGTTGAGGGATCATTTTCATTGTGGTGGTCAACGAGATTTAAAGACAAAGAGGTGGAGACCGGCACTCTCCCTGTGTTCGACCTTCTGCGCCATTTTGAATAGATTTTCTGGCCAGAGCATAACAGAATAGGCGGAATTGTAAAGCGCACGTTCACCCGCGAAGGGGCATCTTGGAGCGAATAACAGATGTTAATTGTTACCCAACTTAATGGTACTCATTTTATCGACCTCGGAAGGATGAAGGGCTGAGTGGACCTGCCAGGATTCAAACCTGTGACCATGAGGTCAAACACAGGCCCCTGTAGAGGATGAATTAATCCACTGAGCCACAGACCCGGCTAGAGCAGAGGCATGGGGTGTCAAATCTGCCAGCCTCTTTGACCTGCTCTGTGCACGAAACCATCCACTGGCCATCTCTCATCTAACTTTAATGCAGACAGAAAGGATTGACCCTCTATGGATTCCTCCTGCATTTAACACCAATAAAATGCAAGTGGAACCCATAGGAATTCATTGTAATGTGGGACACTGGGCATGTTTAATTGAGGGTATTGAATGGCACGGTAACCCTGGGCCACCAGGATTCCTGTGCTTGTTTTTACTGCCCCAACAGAAAAGCATAAACATCCAGGCAATTTATATTCATGGCTAGTCTGACTGTCGCCACTGCTCCCAGTGAGGCAATAGACACATAAGGCCTTCCTTTGATTCCTCAGGAGGGAGATAAACACCTCCTCTCAGGACACAGGAGCTCTCACCAGGCTATCTCCTGGAAATACTGCCTCACATAACAAAAGCCTGACGCCGCCCAGGGTGCACACCAACATTCCTTTGAAGTCATCAGGCATGGGTCCAGAGTTAGAGTAGCCAGAGAGGGAAAGGTGGGTCTAAGAAGTCGTTCAAACATCTTGATTTTTGCCTGGAGTTCTCTTTCTTCCTGTCCTGTCCATTTCCTGCAAAATAGGTCACTCTCAGTATGATGTAATAAAGCAGGTGTCACTTTTTACAGCAACATGGATCACACCCATTGCAGCACGCTTGCTTTTGTATAATCCCCAGTGACCGCTCTAATGCAACAAGCATGTCACATTGCTTTCAGCTGAGAGATCTCTGCTGTTGCCTCTTGACTTGCTCTCCCCTACTCGGTCGCTCCCCAGTCTCTGGGACCCCTTCCCAAATGCTCTCCATGGGTCTAGCACAGGGGAAACATTTAAGCGGACGTTGCACCTGCCCCAAGCTAACTAGGCTGTCAAAACCATACAATAAGGTAAAGCAATGACTGAATTTGTTATGTTAGGTATTTGTCAGGTATTTTCTGTTCCAGACACTGTAGCCACAAACTCTCTGGTGGCTCTTACATAAATTATACCCACGAATGAACAGAGGTATATTTCTGAAGAAGGAAAGAGCTCAGTTTGTCTTTATTTTGAGTTCAATCTTGAACATTTTTTCAGAAAGTTAAAAGAGCGGCTTTCCTAAGCCTCGCATGCAGGATGTGCTATTCGGTATTAGGACTTTTCTGCTAGCTTTTGTAACCAAAAAATGTGAGTGTGACTGGAGATCTTTAAAACTGGCAAACTTTGTTTCTGATGGTTTTTCTTGTTGGGGATCTGACAAATATATTTTATTTTGTTGTCCTATATTCAATTTTCTAACAAGGAAATATTTAGGGGCCGATTCATGGAACAAACGTGCGCCGAAAATCCCAGCGCAAGCAGGCACAAGGTGGCGCAAGCGTGAGAAAGCCAGCACACGCACACGCGTGCGATTCAAGGAAGGCGCTGCGCTTGTTTCCCACTGGTTGTGCACCAAATCGGTGCATGTCGCACGCAGGCACACGCGTCATCAAACGGCGTGCGCTACGCGCACCGCCAAAGCACACATAGCGCAGCGCACACAACAAAAGTAGGCGGAAAAGTGGGCGTAACACGCGGAATGGGGAATAACGCGTGAAAAAGAAGTTGTAACTGGGGAAGTAATACAGGGAACTACACGGAACACCCACACGCATGCGAACAACCCGTATTCATGGATACGAATACGGGAAACCCGCGCACGCCAAAAGACGCACACAGGCGTGAATGCGTCCGCCACATGAAGGCAGGCGGAAGCGTCCCCGCGCACAGTATAAAAGTGCGCGCAAACAACAAACAAGTATATACAGCTACGATGAATGCCCCATTTGTTGCAGCACTGATCGTGGGACAACGCAGGAGGAGGAGAATAGCCAGGGCACACATTTTTTCACCACGGACAAGCCTTTTTGGGATGCCTGACGACCAGGTCAACGGCAGGTATAGGTTTCCACCCGTATCATCCTAGACCTGGTCAGGGAGTGGGAAGATGACCTTAGATCACCCACCCTTTGCTCCCAAGCATTGAGCCCCTTGGAGAAGGTGCTCAATGTCCTGCATTTTTTGTCCACTGGGTCATTTCAGCGGACTACTGCCATAGTGGGGGGGTCTCACAGGCCACGCAGTCACGCTGCCTACACCAGGTCTTGGCAATCATGAGAGTGCGCCCCTCAGTCCGCAGGCACATATACATGCCCAGAACACCCGCAGAAAGGCAGGTCGTTGTCCTGGACTTTTACAGGGCGGCACACTTCCCCAAAGTGCTCGGTGCCATAGATTGCACCCATGTGGCCCTACGTCCACCTAGGACCACTGAGCACATCTACCGAAACCGCAAGCACTGGCATTCCATCAATGTACAGGTGCTATGCGATGCAAAGGGAATCATCACCTCTGTCTATGCAAACTACCCTGGCTCCACCCATGACAGTTTCATATACAGAATGTCTGCCCTGAGCCGAGCCCTGGAAGCTGGGCAGCATGGCGACACAGGGCTCCTAGGTGAGTACAAATGCCCTTGCACATGCATGCATGCATGTCACACACACACACACACAAATACACAAACCCCAATAATCACAACCATTATCACCTCTCCAGGGGACAGTGCCTACCTTCTGAGCAACCACATGATGACGCCAATCCGGAACCCCACCACACCACCCCAGGTCAGATACAACGCGGCCCATATTGCAACTAGGGCCATAGTGGAGCGCACATTCGGAGTGCTCAAGTCACGCTTCCGCTCCCTTGACCGCTCTGGTGGGCAGCTACTCTATGCACCCCCAGTAGTGTGCAGGATCATTGTGGCAGCATGTGTCCTGCACAATGTTGCAACACGGCAGGGCGTACCGATGGACATGGTGGTGCCCCCACATCCCCAACCACAGGCACAGGCGCTTCCCATGGGTGGGGATAGGGCACGTGGCGAGGATGCCTGGACCCAGCTTGTGGACACATTTTCCACCTAAACTCCCACCCCTGCGGAGTGCACACAGGCCTGGCACATACCAGGTGACAATCGATGATGACATCGATTGTCACAACCTTACCACCCTGAGATTGTTGCCATGGAAGTGCCACATTGTGTGCATCCCTAGCTACTTAAACACAAGCAATCCTGTGTGTCCAAAAGGCACACATGCAAGGTGTGAATCACACACACCTGCAAAACAGGCCATGACTATCACTGGTATGTCACTCAAACCCTCCCAAAGCACAACATGACATGGCAAGCAATAGCCATACACCAACACAGTACCAATAAGGTACACATTGCCATGTGAAAAATGTGAATTGGCATCAAACAATGATGCCTGACATGGAATCAGATGAAATGACTGACCAACAACCTCCCACCCAAAATAAGTCATACCCAAATGCATTCCAAAAGTCGAAGTTGTAACATAACAATGAATGCCTGTCTACATGCACATTGTGCATTGAAAAATCAACACTGCAGCTTCTGTGTGCCGTGTCCACCTCCTGCAACACACTGCTCAGTGCACAGCACAGTTAACAGCCATTGCGTGTGATGCACACCCTGAGCATCACATCTAAGCGACAAACCACATCAAAAAGCAAATTAGGCATGTACAGGATACACAATTGGTCATAGGACATGTGCTGCAGGGACACAGTGGGCACCAGAAGGAAAACAGAGTGTACACGTGGACATGGAAGGGTGGTTGTACATGTAGTGCATTATAGTGTGAGTGTGTGGGTCAGTAGGGACATGCACTCAACATATGCATGTGCAATCAAGTGACCATCAGTGTCCTATACACATCACATGTGAACATTCACCATGCGTACACCCCAGCATGTCAAACCACAACTATCCCCTCACACCTGAAAGGTAAACACAACACATGAACAGGCATTGATCAGCATAACACATCATGTACATAGGATACCACAATTACAATGTCAGGGTGCCCATCACACTGCAGGGCAAGGCAACTATCACCAACCAAGCACCACCCCTCCCTCACAAATCACCATGACCCACTGAACAACTGCACCGGGGTTATGGAGCCTTCATCCTTGAATTTCACCTGGCCACAGGATCACCCTTCCCCTTTGTCACCATCTCCCACCTTGTGTGTAAAAAGTTGCCTGCACCCTCAGAGTCCACCTTGATTTGCAAAAACACTACATCCAAGAGAACTCAAAGCAGGCAAACACAGAAGCCAAGCAAAAAGCCAGCAGGCAGAAAAACTAACCAGAGCAGCCTCCAGTAGATGACTTGAAGTAGCAGTACCTCACAAAGGCCAAGTACTACCACAATGACGTAACAACCAAGGTAGCACAGTAAAACAATGTCACAACAGGATGTGTACAATGTGTGGTACATAACATAGAATGAAGCACCACAAACGGATGTGTACTGTCACTGCTCCCGTGTACAGGTGCAGGAGTGCCACAAACCAACCACCCCCACTGTTGTCTGGGTGGCTGCAAGGTCAAACTCACACAGGCCTCTGAGACCCTGGTGGGGAAGGAGGGTCAGGTATATGGAGTCGGGACAGGCCTTGGCATACTGGATAACCGGAATGAGGGGCAGGAGAGGGGAGTAGGATTGACACAGAAAAGTAGGGAATGGCCAAGAATGTAGTACTCACATTAACACATACACAATCATACCAAACGTGTTCATCATAAACATAGCAGCAATTCACTGAAATGGAAGTCAAAGAGAAACTTATCTCTGGGGTGAGTGCTGGCCTCCTGCCTGCGCACTCTCAGGTCCGGTAACAGGAGCACTTCAATGCTGCAAAGAGAGCCACAGTTAAAAATCTGTGCGTGCCCATAAAACACAAACACACCACCGAATATGCCCCAAAGTAACAAACTACTCTACAAACAGACAATCTGGTGTGGATGCTTCGTACCCATACGTAACATTACCCCTGTGATGGTTCATACACAGTCAATGCAGTAAGTCAGGCGCCGGTGGGTGCGTGGCAAATGGAACACCAATGTGTCACGAATCACACAACATGCAATGTTCCCTGGGTAAGCAGACAGAGGCATATAGCAAGGTATGACTTCCAAACAAGTCGTGTTCCACCATGACCCAAATAAAGTAAGCAGTGCATGTTTCAAATTCTACATGGAAATGAAATGCACTGCACCCGAGTCTGTCTCTTGCCGTCTGTCCCTATGAGCTGCTTCTTTCCATGTCTCGGAACGCTACATGGGTGATACAAGTGCCTCAATGGACCATGGTGGACCGGAGGGAATGTGCCACTGCCCCTGCAGGTGTCCCAGACAACCTTACAATCAACTAGCCATGAGTCCACCAACAAATCTGAGCTGTATTGTGCTTTTCAACACCAATATTCGTCCAAGCTCACCCTCAGTGCTGCAACTAAGCATGCATGTGCAACTGGCCTGATGGAAAGTTTGCTGTGTTGTGGCCCCCCTGTGCAGCTCACCTTGCCTGGAGTCCCTTGAAACACGTCAGCAGTTTTTGGATGTATGATTGCAATCCCTGTGCCTCTGCTTGCGCACACATGTGCATGTGGGCACCACCAAACGTGTCCAGATTCCAGACGTCCAATGGCACATGTCTGCTGGCAAAGGTGGTCTAGAGGCTCATCCCCCGGCAGAAAGGTCATGAAACACGTGATTAATGCATTAGATTCATCTGTGTGTGTGTCTTCAGGCAACACATCACTGGACCATGTCAGAGACGTACATCAGAAATCACACCACAGTTTGTCTTTCACAGCCAAAGTGTGGAACACACTATCTACAGCATGAATTGCAACAAGCACATGTACAGTAAAGATAAGAAACATACTACACAATGCATAGCAATGAATGTACACATGAATCATGAAACACCCCATCTAGCAAAAGCAGAACAGTGGTCAATAACACCCCAATCATCCCCACTAGGGGTGTTAACACAAGTTCCACAGCAGCAGACATGCCACAGATATGACAGTCCAAAGCCCTTGTGTAATAGGCTGTTACACTGAACCATCCTTGCGAGCCCATGGATAAGGGAAGCAGGAGTGGCATATGTGAGTCAAGGACCCCAAGCAGCAAACACATACACAAGACAAGCCTGAAGGGCCCAGCTGGAACAGACAGTGGATGCTTTGAAAAAAAAGCCACAAAGCACTACACTGTCACATGAAAGCACAATAGACAAGCAATTTTAAACTATATTAACTAATTACACTAACTATGAAAAACCTACTTTACCTAATTAAACTAACTATCAAACAGAAACTTAACTAACTAAACTAAAAGAAAAAGAAAAAAATGGCCACATACGACCCGGGGGGGGGGGGCACCCAGGAGGGGGGAGGTACAGGGTGCTGCTCAACACCCACATGCGATGATGCTGAGCCAAAAAAAAACCTCCATGGGCTCAACGCCTGCACAGCCCGACCTATGTGGGAGATAGATGGTCGTTCGAGTCTGGCTCATCCTGGAAAGGAGGACGTGGCACAGTAGCCTGGCCATGCCTAGCCGCAGCTTGCCCCTCGTCGGCAGCAAGTCTCCCGGACGGGTGAGCCTGGTTCTGTGTGGCGATGACTTGTAGGTCTGCATGCAGAACCACCCGTGATATACGTGCTTCCTCTTGCAAGGTAGCACGTGTAACACGGAGTTCCTCCTGCAAGGCCTGGCTGGACAACCGCTGCACCTCCCGGCAAGCCTGTAGCTCAGCCGAGATGGTACGCTCAAGCTGTACAAACCTCTCCTCTGACCGCTCCCTCTGGGACATCAGAAGGACACCCAGAGTGGATCTGAGGGAAGCATACTCCTCCCTCAGGGCCTCCATGTGTGCCTCTGCGTGAGCAGAAATTGCTTGACGCAGAGGCGACATTTCAGCCTGGCGTGCCGTGTCTTAGGCCGCCATGCCCAGCCTGAGCGAGCGGGCTGTGGACCGTGCCGCCTGCTGCTGGAGAAGCACCTGCCTAGCAGGGGTGAGCACGGATCGAGCCACACGCTGCATGCTCTCAGCGTTGTTCTCGATTGCTGCCCCCTGCCGTTCTGAATTGGCAGTCATGTCTTGCTCCCACTCAGTATACAGTGGTTGCGCGCGGCGACCGCGTTGCTGGGCTTGACCCATGCGGGACCCAAGGACCGGTTGTCCTTGTCGTGTTGGCACCGCCCGCGGCTGCACGACTACATGCCCCCATCGACGTGATGTCCCAGGCACATCAGTGACTGGTGTGGAGGGTGATCCTGCGTCCCGATCCACCACAGGCGGAGGTTCCAAGACTGTCTGACCCCTCAGTGCAGGTGTCGCGGACAGAGGAGTGTCCACATCAGAATCACTCACCCCTGACACATGGACCTGATGCTCATCCAACTCGACATGGACGCCAGAGTCGTCATCAGGGCTGGACTCATAGGCAGCCAGAGACAAGATGGCCTGTAGCACTTGGGGGTTTTCATGGCCTGCCACCCCACGACCCCCACTTGGGCCGGGTTGATGTAGTGATACCAACCCTGTGCCTGGCATGACAACACCATCCTCCGGCTCCATTGCCTCATCATCTGAAAAATAGAGAGAAAAAAGGTCTCTACACATGTCAGAAGCACACAACACACACACACCGACAACATCAGGCAGACATGTGACACACAAAATAGAACATGGCATGCATGCTGGGTCAATTTGGAATTGCTTCTGTGATCAGACCTGTTGAAAGGTGGCAGTTTGCATTGAAGTGGGTCTATGCAGTGCAGCCAATGTGTATGTTACTCACTACCTACCTGTGCAAGTACTTCAGGGTGTGTGTTAGAAAATGTGAAGGCAGTGCAAGGTCAACTTCAGGTATCACGTGCAATGTGCATTCAATGGGTAGCATATCTACAAGCAAAGCACCCCTCCACCCAAGTGCAAAAGCATGGATGCCTAGCATGTTATCAAAAGGCTGACTATAGACCTGTGCATTGACAGGCAGTGTTGACCAGCATCAACAGCTTCATGTGAGTCAAGTGACAACACTGCAAATGATGATGGGACAGTAAGCAGGACACATGATGAAACGTCTGGGGGCCACCCACATGTGAAGAGGACACTACACCAGTTGGACAGAGTCATTGGCCATTAAACAGGCTGAGGCCTGTGACCCACCCAGATTGTCAAACCCTAAACATGTGTGCAACGCAGTACTGAGCCACAGTAGACATGGGAAGGCTGATGAAATGTCATGCAATGTATGTCACCCAGGACTTGTATTACAGTGATCATCCAGTCAAGGACACATAGGGGCATGCGTGCAATGAACATAGAGCATGAATGGGCACTCATGTCCCTGCGGGGCATCTGACCTCTGCACAGTACAAGTGAGATACCCTGCATCAAGAACTAAGGCTGTACCACACAGCATATGTCTGGCAGATTGGTTGCGGGAAGTTAGCATGTAGACAGGACGCATTAACAGGGAAGTACCCAATGGCAATATTGAATCAGACCAGTGCAAAGGTGGAATTGGGGTGCAGAGCGGGGGGTGGAGGGGCAAGGGAGCATGCCTACATGGAGTACCCGCATGCAGGGAGAGGACACATGCACGTCAGTCATGCTATGAAATCGTGCCTGGGCTGAGAGGAAGGTCACCCCACGCTACATGCAGAAGGGCCAGTGAGCTGGGACATGGACTGGAGGGGCATACTGGTAACCAGCATGTGAGTAGGGTGCAATAGCGTTGATGCTGACAGTCCCCGTCTGCTCCACATGTCCACCATCCAGCAGAGCAGACGTGCATCACGGAAGCATTGCATTACTTGTTCATCCGAAACATGTACACGTCACATGTAGTGGCAATCATGCACAACACATCACACAAATAAAACACACACGTCCTCAACAAACACGCATCAACACTCACTGGGCTGGACATCAAAGTCCGGCATCTCTCCCACTCTTTCCACCGATTCAGATGGTATGAACTCCGCAACGAGTGACTCATGCGGAGTGAGCACTTCCTCCTCTGGTGCAGGCACACCGCCAGTCACCAGAGTCAAGTTGTAATGTGAGGCACGCTCAGCCTTAGCGCTGCGTTTGATGTCATTCCAATGCTTTTTGCACTCTTGCGCCGTGCGCACCTCATGGCCGAATGAACTGACATGTTCCGCAACATGCTTCCAGTGGGTGTCACGTTGGGCAGCCGTAGTCTGACTATTGGCACCCACTAGCATGTCACGGCTGTGGCCCCGCACGTAGTCCACGAGGAAGTCCAGTTCCTGCTTACAGAAAGGCTTCTTCCTCGACGTGCAGGAGGTCGTGGCTGTGTGTGGGGTCCCAGCCTGTGCTGCAGGTGCAACCTTCCTCCTCTTGGACTGTGGCGCAGACCCTGGCTGGCTAATGCCGCCCTGACCAGTATGGCCAGTGGGTTCGGTGGATTGAGCCAAGGGAGTGGCAGGTGGAGGGATGACCAAAGGCCTGACTTGTGTCAGTGGCAGCTGGGTGCCCACTAATGGACCCTGCGCAGCAACATCAGCTGTGGCAGGGTCTTTGACCGCAACGGTCCTGGTTGGCAGACTCACAACCGGGGTGCTGTTGGGTGCATCTGCCCCTGCACTTGCCAACACCCGGCTGTTCGGGGCAGCAGATGACATGACTGCCCCAGGGACACGTGTCTTGGTCTGAGCAGCCCGGCCTGCCCCTATGGTTTCCCCCCTGGCCTGTTGGAGAGCTACCAAGGGCTCTTCAAGTGCCAACGCAGCCTGCGCTGGCAGACCCTGAGCCTGGGTGGCGGTGTCCACAGCTGCACCTGCAGCTACCACTACCCTTGGGCCCGTGGCAGTCGATGGAACGGACTGCCGGGTCATATGGGTGCCAGTGCCAGATGCAGGAGCTGCATCCCCCGGAACCACAGGGGGTGGTGGCATGGCTGCACCGACACATGGCACAACATTGTGCTCAAGTGGCGCACCCCTGCCTCTTCCCCCTCTGTGGCTGCCCTGGACACCCTGGAGTCCCCCTACTCCCTGGTCACCACGGCCACGTCCCCGACCACGCCCGCCACGAGGAGTATGCCCAGCTGAGGCGCCCCTCACCTTTGGTGGCCTCCCAACCATGGCACAGATGTAGTAGTGCTGGCACAGATGGAGTGGTGCCAATGGGAGGTGTACACCACAATTGACCTGGGCAATTGGGGTGAAGGGGGTGGGAAGCAAGATGTTAACAGCCCCCCTGCACCTGCAAGGCTGTATGTGACCCCGGTGATGTGGTGACGGGTCACGCAACACTCAGGCACCCCAAAACTGCAGTAAAACCGTGCACGCAACCCTGCAGCCTACGTGCGTGGATTCAACCTCCCGCAGTACGCGGTGGCAGCCAGTAACACGAATAACGCGTACGCGTGGGACACGCAGGCTACTATGACATCGAAAATCGGTGCGATACACAGGGGCACCCGCAGTGGGAAAAAGAGCGTGTGCGACTCACCGTCTGACTAGCGCGATGCAGAAAAACACGCGTAGCCAATACCCCCGCCAAAAGAAGAGATACGTCCTTGATAGCTGTGAAGTTGTGATGGCGCGCGAAACAACAGGAAGCAGCAACACACGTCGGTCTCCACGAAAGGCACGTACAGCGAACTGCTGGGCCCGCTCACCTTTAACCCGTGCTGAGGGAAACGCACGCGCGCGTCACGTCACTTACGCGCATGGGCCCTTTCCTCGTATTACATGCGGACGTGCAGTTTTTCACCCGCGCTTACGCGCATGGGCCCTTTCCTTGTATTACATGTGGACGTGCAGTTTCCACGCGCGCTTACGCGCATGGGCCCTTTCCTCGTATTACACGCGGACGTGCAGTTTTTCACGCGTGCTGAAATGCCCATGCACGTCTGTACGCATCACGTCACAGGGGCGCTTGCGCTTGAGGGGCCTTCTGTCCAATGAAAATGCGTATGCGTGCAGACGTGCTTACGCGCTAGGGGCCTTTCCTCGAATTACACGCTGACGTGCAGATTTTTCACGTGCCAAATCACTCTGTATCAAGCTGGCCACGCGTAAGCACACGGAAGACCACGCTCCTGCCCAGAAGGCCGAACTACTGCCCCCCAGAGCCCCGAGCACGCACCCACCTGCCATCTGCTGTGCCTGACTGCCTGCTTCCCACGTGCCCTGCCATTTGCTTCCTGCACATCAGCCAGGGGTGCTGTTGCTGTGACCACCCCTGCTGGAACCGAAGACTCCCGACTGGGATTCCATTGCTCCACAGCCCAGCCCCAGGACCCAGTTGCCCACCCACTCCTGCCTCTGGGGTTGTCATGTCGGGGCAAACACCATCTGGGACCACTGACAACCCCCGGCCAGAGAGGCAGAGGGGCACCAGCTTCAGTGCCACCGAAGTTGGTGTCCTGGTGGAGCAAGTCCTGGGGCAGTATGATGCCCTCTTCAGAAGTTCCCGCGCCGACAAGGAAGGACGGACTCGGATCTGGACTGACATTGTGACTGCCATCAACGCGGAGGGGGTCACAGTCCGCGACTTACAACATGTCAAGAAGCGCTGGGAGGACTTCAGGTCCAGGACCCTGAACAAGGCCCGGCGCCTCTTGAAGGCAGCAGATGCCAAGGGGCGCCGGGGCCACTTGTCGGAAGAACAGATGAGGGTCCTGGAACGCATATCCCCAGCGCTCCACATCCAGGTCCTTGAGAAGCAGACCCGTCTGGAGTCGAGCGGTGAGTGTACATGCATCCTGATTGTGAGCAGTGCGTGTGGTGATTATTCAGTAGTGTGCAGGTTGCACATCTGTTTGTATGGGGTCGAGTATGGGTGGGGGTGTACAGGGCCGTGGGGCTGACACATGCGAGGGCTGTAATGTGTGAGACATGGATGGTGCTTGTCTGTGTAGGCTTGCATGCCAAATGCAGTTGTGTGGGCACACATGTTTGGATGAATGTGTATGTAAGTAGACATGTCCGTGATGTCACGCATGTATGTTGTTTTCGGCTGCATGTATCAGCACTGTGTACATGTGCATGTGTGTGTATTTGACAAGGGTGCAACAGTGATGCAACATGGATGCATGTGACAGCGGTATGTGGAAGCCTGATTGGCAGATGTGACATGGATGCCCGTCTGAACAGTGCAACACTTGGCAGAGGTGTACACATGCATGCAAGTGTGGTGGTGTGTGTACATGTGTGGTGCACTTCCTGTGTTGCATGTGATGTCTGGCTCACCTTTGGCTGCTCATGCTGTTGTATGTGTATGGATGGTGGTGGCAGTTGCGATATGGCTGTGGTATGGCTCATGTGTGTGAGTTGTAATGACATGTGTGTTGGGGATTGTGATGACATGTCTGAGGTTTGCCAATGCCACTCATGTACAACTGTCATGTGTGTATGTGTCCATTGTACAGTGCCCTGATGCCTGTGTTTTGTTTCTCCTTGTCTGCAGCGTCAACTGATGAAGAGGGCGGAGAAGGTGCTGTGGAGCACAGCGGCGGGGATCCCACCGCCAGCCGGAGACGCAAGGCCCGGCTCTCCTCCCATGTTGTCATCTCGTCGGGGAGTGAGGAGTCCGGTGCCGCGTCCCAGGCCGCAGCTGCCGGGGGGAGGTCCAAGAGGCGGAGGTTGGAGTTGGACTCCTCGGCAGCAGAAGGGGCAGCTGGGACCCCACAGGGCCTAACAGGGGAAGATGGCACGGAGTCATCCAGGTTGGTGGGGGGTTTGGTGGAGGAGGAGGCCGTGCAAGCACCAGAGACGGGGTCTGGAGGTGGGGATCCCACTGGTGCTAGTGGTGCAGTGCAGGACCAGGGACAGGAGGCAGCACAGGCCGCCGCGGAGGTGCCTGTGTGTAATCCTGTCCCTGATCCTGTCACTGCATCATCTTGCACCAGCAGGGATGCCTACGTCCAGACCCGTTTTCAGGCAGGGGATGAGCTCACGTCAGGAGGGGCCGGATGGGGAGGAGGTTTCTCAGTGAACTTCAAAGGACTGGCCATTTGCTCACTTTGAAAGTAAGAAGAAAAAAAACCTGGACTGGATTTTTAATGGAAATTACTTGTTTTTGCTTCAGAACTTTATGACATTTAACAGGACAGCCAAAATAAGTAGATAAGTGAAAAATACAAACTTATAAATCTTAACTCATGCTAGACAGTTGAAGATGTGGTAGGAGTTCATACTACATAAGGAACCAAAGATACACTAAAACACTGATTGTGGCAAAACTATAAATGTTGCAAGCTTAAAAGGGTATGTACATGATCCCCTGATCAGCGCCCAGAGATGTATCAAATTAGAAATGATTAATCCAAAGTGTTCTGGGTAAAATTGATAAAAATCCATAGAATGACCAATACAGCTCTCACAAAGATGGGAAGGGGATGTAAATGTAGATAATCGAGTATTAAGTATATGTGTACAATTTTATGAGGGTACATAATGTTAGAAATGTACATTTGTGCAAAAGTATGTTTTGGGTAACAATCCAGGTGCAAGTTCCTAAATCCTGTCATAAGATGACAGCTCTGTTTAGACTGCCAACCAGGACAAAGCACACACCAGTAGCCACTCACAGACATGGGGGTGTGTTTTGAAGTTCTGCCCACACCATAAACTGGGGGATGGCATTTTTAATGTATAAATATAGAAGTTTCACTACACAAAAGGGAGACTAATTCCAGAACACACTGATTCCAGAACCCTTCCAGATGTCCACGCAGCACCTTATTCCAGAACTTTCAACTTGTAGCTGACTCCAGAATTCTTGAAAGTCTAGATTTCTTTGCAGAATCCAGACTCTAGCATTGCAAAACTATTGCTATCCTGACCCAATTGAAAACATCCCAAACTTGAAGGGATTTAATTCTGATTCAGCTTGGCTTGCTACCACTAAGGCTTGCCCACTGAAAACTTGCATCCTGCTATCTACCGTGTCCAGTAACCAGAAGGTGCCCTTCCAAATCCAGGCTGAGGTGCAGTCCAGTTGACCAGAACCACCTTGCTGATCCAATCCCGCTAGAGGTGCCCTGCTGCCGGTAGACCAGATCCAATTTATTGAGCAGAGCTGATGGTCCAATTGAATAACTTCTTCTGTAAGTATTAACAGGAAGAACAGTGACCCTTAGTATATCTGCATTGTATTATCCCTATCTCAACCCATCCCATCTTTAATTCAGAAATCCAGTAGTGTTAGAATCGCTCTTGCGCTGATTGTCTTACCTGCGTGTTAGGGAGAATTCTCATTTAATGCTAATTTCCCTCACCTAGTGAGTCCCCCAGCAGTTTTGCTGGATCTCTGGAGTTTATTTTTTTCCACTTGGTAAGAGTGAGAGCTTTTCCCCACTCTTGCCTATGTTTTGCTATGTGTTTCTACCTGTTTTTGTTATTGTGGACTCTGAAGTACACCACTTCAGTAGCCCCCTTCTTTTTGTGTGTCGCACAACACCTTCAGTGCCGTGGCACAGGATTGTCTTTGAGACTTCCCTCGACTCCATTTCTGAGGTGACTACTGTCGCCCAGAAAAGGGTAAAGTTGCCATTAAATTTACTTAGTCAATCTACCACAGATCCAGTACACCCCATCTTCCATGGAGTACTAGAAAGGGTTAACTCATATCCCTTTTTATCTGTACCTCCTAGAGCATTGTTTCGCTCTTTTAACATTTAGACTTGGCTGGTGGCAGTGGTATCTACCCTACCTTTTCTACCGCGATTATATTAGATAAACGTGGTACTATTCTTGGCTATTATGCTATTATATTAGCCTCGATCATAAACCCGCTTGACCAAATCGTCTTTCTTTTGGCTCCGGTTGGGTTTATTTGCCATTTCTTTTTGTTAAAGTCCTTCTTGTGTTTTACTTTGCGCAGCAAACTAGGTTCGCCTTCCTTGTTCACTGTCTTTTGGCGGGCTTTCTGTTCAGAAGCCCTCCACCAGGCGCCTGGGTGTCTAGGTGGGCTGAATGTGGGGGAGGGGTGTGGTCATCCCCTGCACAGGGTATCCTGGGAAACCCAAGTCGCACTTTGTCATGATTGGCCAGGGTAGTTGTCCCAGCTGGATAACCCCCCTGCTAGGGGATTGACAGCCAGGCTGTGTGAATGGTTTTTATTTGCATAAAAGGCAGGCCTCTTGGGCAAGAAGTCAGAGAGTCACCACTGGAACTACAAGGAACCGAAGAGAAGCGGAGAGAACGAGGGCTGCTGCAACTACCCCGTCCCGGTGAAGCCCTGCTGCAGTCCTGAGCTATCTGCCCTTCATTGACTCAGAGAAGATCCAGTCCTGAGTCTTCTTCCCTTGAGCTTGGTGGGGATAACCAGCTCATCTTCTACAGCCAGAGGATCCTCTTCCGTGGTCAAAATCACTGCACACTGCTGTAGTGGTCCGGATAGCCACCTGAAGAGCCTCTCCTGTTTTTAAGGAGCGCACCTTTGATTCCTTGTCGCTGCTGCCGGCCTCATCCCTGTGTGGTGCAGACCCCCTTCAGACGTCCTCCTTCATGACGAAGCTCAATGAATCGCGGGTCTGCGGGAAACCAACAGGAACAACTGCCAGGGCACCAGCTTCACCATTGGAACAAGGTACTGTGTTCTGTTGAGGAAACTGGGTGAATCCCTTGTCGTCCCTCCTTCTTATAAATTTTGTTTCCGAACATTGACAATATCTAAAAACTTTTGGCTACGTTGAATCGTGAACTGTCTGACCGTGTGATCTTCGGCAACTGGCCCCGGTGTCTTTCGACCCTGGCTCGGGCCCTTTGACTTTTGAACTCCTGTCTCTGAATGTTTCTTGATTCTGCCTGCCTAACCAAAATATTGCCTGTGATTTTTGCCTCCAACTCCTTCTGGGTATCTCAGATGCTAAGTGTGTTTTTGCCCCGGTAGCATTTCATGTCACGGATACGCATTTGTTTAGTAGACCGAACTGTCAAAAGAGATCGCAATCGTATTCGGGGTAACGTGTTTTGTTCGTAACACCGGTTCATTCAAACACAGGGTTCTTAGCTTGAGACTTACTGTACAAAGTGAATTGGTTAGTTGTAGTATATTTAACGTGTAGTTTTTTTTTGAGTTTTATAGAAGTGTTGTGTTTATAACGAATGGTTTAAAAATATATGTACTTATATTTTTCTACCTGAAACCTTGAGTCAGTGTTTGCTTGAGTCACAGTAATTGTGGTCCCTTTGTGTAATCTCTGCTACTGCTCAAATACTCTTGAGATAGGCCTGGCTGCTCCGCCACTGCTACCACTCTGACTTAGTAGTACGGGCTTGTACCAAAGGTAAAACTTGCATTGCCACCTGTAGTCTTAATCGTGTGTAGTGGTCCCTAAGGGCACTGCAGAGGATTGTGCCTAACACTGGTGTACAGCGGTGAGGATTTGGAAGTAGAGTGATTACACTTAGAGTGCTGCTATTGCTTGGGTTCAACTAACCACAAGGCTAACACCACTAATTCTATTTAACTAAGGAATCATGTCAAATATGGAAAACTACACTGAAGAGAGTCTTTTACTCTATACTGGTGAGGTTCTGAGAACCATGTGTAGGGATAAGAATATCTCTGGTAAAGGAAAGAAATCTGAACTGGTTGCAAAGTTAATGGGAAAAAACCTGGAGAGTGGGTCAGAAGGACCTACCACTCCAGCAAATGTGGTTTTTAATGTTTCTGATTCTGAGAGTGTAATTGTGAAGAAGTAGATGAGTCCTTGCTAGGAAACCCTACAACTCCTTGCCTGCTCAGAATGCACAACCTCTGTCCACAGGGACCCCCACAGGTCCTACACTTACTCCTGAGTTTATTACACTTGAGAAAATGAGACTTGAATTGGAAGTGAAACGTACTGATGCACAAACCGCCATGAAACATCAAGAGTTAAGGCTCAGAGAAATGGAGATGAACCATGAACTAGAAATGAAGAAACTGGCTCTAGAAAATGCTTCTCTCCCACAGTCCTCTAGGTCCTCAAGCCCTAAGAGACCCTGTATGCCAAAGGAAATGATTGGTATGTTTGAGACTAAACTTGATATTTTGGATTGGTTAGCAATGTTTGAGTACAATCATGGGATTCAAGGTATCTCAGGGAATCAGTTGATTCCTTGGCTTTTCTTTAGGCTCCTCCCTGTTGCAAGTGATGCTGTAATGGAGTTGGGGGAGGAGTATAAACAGGATTATGAATGTGTGAAACTAGCATTAATATCTAGGTTTGGGAAGACCCCTTCCCATTATCTTAAGAGGTTTAGAACCCTCAAAAAGCATGATGGTACCCATTGGGCTACCTGGGTGTGTGAATGTTTGAAAAACTTAGATGGTTGGGTTAAGGGTTACAAAGTGAACACTTATGAAGGTTTGAGAAATCTTGTAATGTTGGAGTCTATTTTTGATGTCTGCTCTTCTGAGCTTAGACAGCACTTGGCTGATTCAAAGGAGATAGATCCTAAGAAGCTAGCTAAGGCTGCTGATTTATGGGTTGCCAACAGGGCCACTCACAAGGATTCTGGGGCTACTCAGAAGAAGGATGAGGGGAAGCAACCAAAGAAAGACAACAAAGAGAATTCCAATCATTCCAATCCAAAAGAGGGCCCCAAACATAACCAGGGTAAGCCACAAGGTAAACCAAATCAGGTTAATGCACCACCTGGTTCCACACCAGATGGAGGCAAGGGCAAACCTCCATTCCAGAGAGCATTTGGAAAATGCTTTGTTTGTGGGTTGCCTGGTCATGTGAAAGGAGATTCCAAGTGTAAGGGTAAACCTTCGGGATCAAAACTGTCTCCTTAGCCTTCTCCCAGACGGATGAAGTACCTATGACTAGTGGAAACTTTCAGCTACTAGCTGATGAGCCCATGAGAATCTAAGCTAGTGTTTCTTTAGTGTCCTTGGGTATTTGGGAACAACAGAACTTAGATGTTCATAACTCAATCCCAGATAATACTAAAGAGTATTATAAAGATAATGTTCTTGTGAATGGTCAGGAGACCCCTGCCATCCGAGACACTGGAACCAGCATAACTGTGGTTGATGAATGTTTTTTCAAAGTAGAGGATGTTGCTAAGGCACCCAAACACTTAACCAAGTTACCTGGAGGCCCTGTGCAAATGGTTCCCCGGTTACCAGCTCTCATCCAGTGTAATGACATGACTGTCAGAATACCTGTAAGTGTGCAAAATAACGTACCTGGGAGGGTCCTGTTGGGTAATGACATTAAAACTCTTGGAGTTGTGTCCAGCACCCCCAGGCCCCCCAGCAGCAGGAAGCAGGAGCCCACAAGGTCTTCAAGGGAGAGAACCTTAAGAGGCTCTTCTGGGTACATGATAGAGGAAGCTATCAGCCCAAGTCCACCGGACTTATTTACTGCCATTGCAGGACAAGAAAAGACAAAGGGGAAACCTAAGTCTGCCAGCAAGAAACCAGCAAGCACTCCTGTGCCCAGAAGGACATCTCCAAGACTGTCCAAAGTCACACCTGTGACTCCCCCACCAGCTGAGGCTGAGTGTGAGGTTCAACCCTGTATGGTCAAACTAGATACTGAGGAATCAGATCTAGAAGAGGATCTTACCTTGGTAGGAGATCTTGACTCTGTTGACCATCCTAAGCTGCAGTCTTTACTGGCAGAAGGTGGGCCCAACAGAGAAGATTTCAGTAAGGGACAAAGAGAGTGTCCTACCTTGGAAGGTCTTCGCCAACAGGCAGCTTCTCAGCTCAATGGGACTGAGCCCGGGAAGTAAAGGTTGCACTGGGAAGATGGCCTCTTCTACAGTGAACCAACTGAGTCAACCCCTGGAGACTACAGAAGACTTGTAGTACCTCTGGGGAACCGACTCCAGTTTCTGCAGTTAGCCCACTAGGTACCTTTGGCTGGTCATTTAAGTTTTAAGAAGGCCAAAGAAAGGCTATCTCTGCACTTCTACTGGCTTAAGATGGGTACAGAATTAGACAAGGTCTGCAGAAGCTGCCACACTTGCCAAACCTCTGGCAAGAGTGGATCCAAGAATGTGGCACCCTTAGTACCTCTCCCAGTGGTGGGAATTCCTTTTGAGAGGGTTGGGATTGACATTGTTGGTCCTCCTGACCCTCCCACAACTTCAGGCAACAGGTTTCCTGGTCGTAGTGGACCATGCCACTAGATTTCCTGAAGCCATACCTATGAGGACTGTTATGGCTCTGGCTGTAGCTAAGGCCCTATTTGGTATTTTTACCAGAGTAGGTTTTCCTAAGGAGGTGATGTCTGACAGGGGATCAAATTGTATGTCCCACTACATGCAAACCATGTGGAAAACTTGTGGAGTCACTTACAAGTTCTCAACTGGCTACCACCCTCAAACCAATGGGTTGGTAGAGAGGTTTAACAGAACTATGAAGAGCATGATAGGTGCTTTAGAAGAACCCCTTAGAAGAAAGTGGGACCTTCTACTGCCATGCCTTCTCTTTGCATATAGAGAAGTCCCTCAGGAGGGAGTAGGATTCAGTCCCTTCGAACTTCTCTATGGCCATCCAGTCAGAGGTCCATTGGTCCTGATTAAGGAGGGGTTGGAGAGTGCTCCTTCCCCAAGCCAGTCAGAGTGACAGACTATGTGATAGGACTCCGGAGGAGAATGTCACACATGATGGCAGAGGCAAGTGATAACTTGAAGGCTGGTCAAGCTCTGGTCAAACATTGGCATGACCAGAAGGCTAACATGGTTGAGTTTACTCAAGACCAGCTTGTTCTTGTTATGGTCCCCACAAGGCAGAGGGCCTTGCAGGACAAATGGATAGGACCCTTCAAGGTTGTGGGTAAACTTGGAGAGGTGAACTATCTGGTGGACTTAGGCAATCCTAAGGAGGCTCCCAGAGTCTTTCACACCCACCGTTTAAAGGCTTAAGTCTCCAGACCTGACATAGGAGCTTTGCTTCTAGCTTCAGCTCAGGAGGAGGAGGAGAGTGAACCTCTACCTGACCTCCTCAGAGGCTTACCTTTAGATGAGCATCTGGCCAGCAGGATGAGTGCAAGTTACTGTTGAATCAGTTTGCCTCCCTGTTCTCACTTTCACCAGGTTGACCCCTTGGGGCCAGCCTGACATACACACTGGTGACTGTTTGCCTGTCAAAAGCGGGGGTACAGAATGTCAGACCATGTCAGATCCCACATAAGGAATGAGGTCAACAAGATGCTTGAACTCGGGGTAAGAGAACCCTCTACTAGCCCATGGTCTAGCCCAGTTGTACTTGTACCAAAGGCAGGATCCAAGGAGTTGAGATTCTGCGTGGACTATAGAGCTCTAAATGCAGTCACTACGACTGATGCCCATCCTTTGCCTAGGACAGATGAGCTGGTGGACAAACTTGGTGCAGCCCTAAACTGGGGGATGAAGGCCATTAGCAGTCTAGGTTCCCAAAGCGGGAACCCGGGGTACTAAAAAAAGATGATTGTTCATCCTACACCGGGATGCCACAGGCCACAGGCGTCCCGGTGTAGGATGAAAAATCACATTTGACCTAACGTCAGGCTATTGGCAAATAGCCCTGAAAGACCATGCAAAGGAGAAAACTGCATTCTCCACCCCAGCTGGCCTCTACCAATTCAAGCTAATGTCTTTTGGATTAAAGAATGCACCAGCTACATTTCAGAGGATGGTCAATCAAGTTCTGAATGGGATGGAGGACTTCTGCATGGCATACTTGGATGACATTGCAGTGTTCAGCCCTACATGGAAAGAACATGTTGAACACCTAGGTTATGTATTGCAGGCTCTTGAACAGGCCCATCTGACCATAAAGGCAAGCAAATGTCAAATTGGTCAGAGTTCAGTGGTCTACCTTGGACATGAGGTAGGAGGAGGTAAGGCCACTGCCTAGCAAAGTGCAAGCTGTACAAAACTGGGCCACTCCTACTACTCAAACCCAAGTGAGAGCCTTCCCAGGTCTCACAGGGTATTATAGGAACTTCATAGAGAACTATGGGACCATAGCTTCTCCCTTGAATGTCATCTCCTCTCCTAAATTTCCTAAAAAGGTCAGGTGGAATGAGGAGTGCAATCAAGCCCTTGAAGGCCTAAACAAAGCCCTGTGTCAAGTTCCAGTCCTAAGAGCTCCTGACTATCACCAACCCTTCATTGTACAAAATGATGCTTCTAATGTAGGTATAGGTGCAATCCTTGGTCAACTGGATGAGAAAGGTAGGGAACACCCCATTTGTTTCATCAGCAGGAAGTTAAAGGATCCTGAGACAAGGTGGGCAACAATAGAAAGAGAATTATTTGCTATTGTGTGGGCACTTAAGAGGTTTATGGATCTACCTTCACTATTCAGACTGACCACCAACCCTTGAGATGGCTGATGCAAATGAAATGGGAAAACCCAAAGTTATTCAGATGGTCAAACTGCCTGCAAGCATTTTTGGTGGTGACTTCCTGCTCTGTGCTCAATGGAAAAATCACTTAGTCCCTTCTACCTTTCCATGGTGGCCACTCGCGAAAAAATCACTCCTGACGCAGCAGTGACCAGAGGCTTGTCGTCAGGTAATGCCCCGGCGAGCACCATTTAGCTTGCTTTTTACAAACTCATTGACCCTCGCTGGATACTAATAATGTAAAAGGACTCTTAACATAGGCCTTTTCCCCAGCAACCAAAAGTCGTACTTTCTTGATTGATGTGTCATTTTTGTAGGTAATTTCCACCAGTGACTCAGGGAACTGTAATGGCCATCTAAAGTGGGTTTCTGGCTGATCTGAAAGCGTTCCACATTTGAGAGTTGGCAAACTGGTGGAGGGTATAATTAGGAATGTGGGGAATAAATTGCATGTTTCTAATGATCATGCTTTTTGTAGAAAAGTCAGAACATTGCCAAACGGCCATGCAACATGGTGCAGTCCCGATTGTTGTTTTATTAAATTCCCCCTGATAAGCTGAATCATAAAACATATGTGGTATGGCAGTCACTAGTAAAATTATGAAGTTTTGCCACATAACTCATTTTTGCCAAGTATTTGACATGAGTACAAATGGGGATTGCAAATGAAGCTGCCATATGTCTACTCCAGACTTCCAGGCCAATCCTTAGAGAGAGGCTGGATTTGGGAGAAGAGAGATGGGTAACTGTCCAATCCTATTTGCAAGAAGTCTTGCAGGGTACTCCCCAAGTTGTTAACTTGATGGTGTAATCGCTGCTATATAAAGTGGATGCACCATGAGGAAAAGGAGGAGCTCCAAAAATTATTAGGTAGGGAGCTGCTGAAAATTGCCATCTGACAGCTGCCAGCAAACACCAAAAGGAGATCTTGCAGAGATTGCCTCTGGGTGGAGCTGTCTATTTATTGGAAGGCCTAAAAGTTGACTGGGTTCTATGGTGGAGAGCTGGAGGCCATCCTTGAAAGTGGAGCGACCAGACCCATGTCCTGTCCTTCCAGAGAGTCCTGACATGCAGCTAGCCCTCCTATGTAAGTAGAACTGAACCCTTTGTGACAAAAGCTGGGAAAATCTGCTGGCTTTAAATCAGTTCCCTTTATAGTGGTTGGGGTGGAGGGGCGTAAAACTGTAGATTCTTAGCCTATCTAACAAAAAATATTAATTTAATGAATTCCCCTTGGCAGAGACCACAGGGGGGTTTTTACTAGCATTCAAAATTAACAAACGTCATTCCCCGGTGCGCGGTGAAAACTATAGACTGTCATTTCATTGGGTGATCCTATTTGTCCTATTGACCCTGACTCCTGTAAGAAGAGGGTTGTCTTTGTCCCTAAACTAAAATAAAATCCCCTTTTTGCTGTCCAGCTTCACCAACACAGTCCTTTAAGTGGTGTGTGGTCTAAAATCCAAAATTCTCTAATCATCCCAACTTTTGCTGTCCAGCTTCCCCAATCTTTGAAACACACTTCTTTTGTATAAAGTGCCTAACAAATGCTCACTAAAATAAAATAAAGAATAAACACAGGCCTTTAAGTGGAGGAGGGTCTGAAATCCAAAATTCGCAAATCCTTCCAATTATTACCATCCAGCTTACCCAACACAGGCTTTTAAGTGGACTGTGTCTGAAATCCAAAATTCTGAAATCATCCCAATGTTTACCATCCAGCTTTCCCAACACAGACCGGCCTTTAAGTGGAGGGGGTCTGAAATCCCAAATTCTTAAATCATCCCAATTTTTCTGTCCGACTTCCCCAACACAGACCAAAGTAGGGTATGGGGGTGTCAGAAAAACTAACTATTAAATCCCCCTGTGTTATTTTAAAGAGAAAGGTGTGGGTGAAATCATAATTGCCATATGCATTGTACCCATCAGTAAATCGAACTGCTAGCCTTTTGAAGCGCACAGGAAAATCGAAACTGCACAGCATTGCAAACGTAATTGTTTTTGTTTATTGATCAGTTTCATTATTTCTTGAAGTGAAATTTGTAGAAAGTAAAGAATTGTGATTTTCGTTCTTTTCAACCCACTTGTGTGATTTATTTATGTTGAAAGATGTGTATTGTGTTGTACCACGGATAAAGTGGTGTTTGACATTTTAGTGTGATTTTCTTAACATCTAATTCAAATAAACATAAATATATTTCCTTTACACCGGCCTGGTTCTTGGCTCATTGGTAGCTCATGGGGAGGGATACAAGGGGTATTAGATGAATTGGAGATAGGGCTGAATAAAAGAACTGACATTACCCGTTTATTGTGTGACACTTAGCCTGGGGAGGGAAGGAACTCCCTTTGTTGAGGGTGGCCTCTCAATAAACTGTTACAGCCCTGTCATCTCTAAAACGTAAAGCCAATCCATCCTGCTCAACTCCCCATTTGGAAGCTTTCCATTTATTTCCCAACTCTCCCTCCTCCCTGTTCATTACTCTCACACTTGGACTTCCGAGTGCTCAATCTTTAAGTAACAAGACTTCCTAAATCACTGATCATTTTAACTATCAAAACCCCCATCTTGCTGTCATAGCCAGCATGAGACTTGTATCACACCATGATACAGATCGCATCCCATGACATAGCCACTCCCACTGCCCTTCATACAGATGACGCTACCTTTTCCCAACCTCCCTGATCCAAGAGGAGTGGTGGGTGTATTGGACTCATAATCAACACGGCTAACACATCCACCGCCTTCCAGCATCCAGCTTTCACTCCTGCACCCTTCAATGCAATGATAGCCAACACCCCCAGTAGCCATTCTCCTTAGCTATTGGCCTCCTGGCACACCCAACTCCTTCTTCCCCGGTATGGATCTGCTTCTCGACTTCTGACTAATGCCTACAGTGCCCTCTTAGTGGTCATCTTCCTAATCTCTTCACACCAACCAAATTTGTATGTGTATGCTTAGTGCGTGGGCACATGTGCACTATGTGAAGGAATCTGTATGTCCATGTTGTGTGTGTATGTGCAGTGCGAGCATGTATGTGCTTTGAGCCCATGTCTATGCAGTGTGCGGGTACATGGACAGTGTGAGGGTATATACTCATTTTGGCAGTGTAGGTTCATTGTATCAATGTGCAGTGTGAATGTGTGTGAGCTGTGTGAGTGTATTAGCAGGGTATGGATATATGTGCAGTGTGTGGGTGTATAATACTAAAGGCATTTTGTAATTGAGTTTAATTTCGTAATATCTTTTCATAAGCATTTCTCCGTTTTGCCTACATGTCAACATGCCTTATTGCTCATCAGATGTACAGTAAAATGTGTCACCATTTCAAAAGCTGTACTGACAGTAACACTTGATGGAAGCACTTCCACGTTTTTTATCTTAACATATGGTGACTATAATAGGCATAAGGTGTCATTGTTGTGGGACTTCAGGGTGCACTTGACAAATAAACCTCTTAGCTTTGCCAATGCTTGTTTTTTGATGGGATAGTATTGACACTGCTCAGCAGGGAAACTAGTCTTTAAATGGTGGGGTATCACAGCCTATCAGTAGGGCTGCTTTTCTTTTAATAGCCCAACATGGTCGTGTTTGCAGATTTAGAGGAGAACTCAAGAAATGAATGGCCATGATGTCTATAGTCCATATCCCCAAATTGCTGTTTGGATCAATAATAGAAATAATAATAATCTCGACAAATCAAATCACACTGTTTGCTCGATGCTCCACGGTAGAGCAGCCCACATTGGGTTAGGCTGGGAAAGTCTTCTTTCTAACATGGCCGCTCTATTTGCTCTATTCAAGCAAATCCCACAGGTTGCACATATCCCTCCTCATAGCCATCACTGTACCTATGTTATTGCCGCTCCAAAGACAAAACTAAAAATAGCAGGTATTTAAAATGCCACATGCCTTTACGGTTACCAGCATAGTCACACTGAACCCTATATTGCTTTACAGTCTTGCATATTAATGTATTCCGTTCATTTGCCTGGTTTGTGTGCGTTCCTCTTTCTCTAACTTCTGAATATTCTGAGCCCAAACATTATTCTATTTGTCGTCTTCTGTTAAGTGCATTACAACTTAATTGGCCCATCAAGAGTTAAGTGCTGGGATGGCGAGGGGGTAAAATCACTACCAGTATTTTTAAGACATCTTGACTCACGCACATTACTTCTGGGTCGCGTTGTTATTCGTGCAGGATGAATACACGAGTGATTATCATCCCCCTACCCTGGGTGGAATGAATACCTACAACATTTCTTCAGTAGCACAGAAGGTCTGATTCACAAAGAGTTGCACTCACGTAAATGCAGAAACGGCCGTGTGCATCTCACACGTGAGATTGCATTTTCAGATGCTCATGTGAAAAAGCAAGAATTTGCACAAATGCCTCTCAGAGAATTAAGCTCCAGACAACTCCCGATTTGCTCGAGTGGGAGGGGTTGTGAATCAGGTACCGGGTAGCAGGTGCATGTCCGAGATGTCCACACGCATATCCCAGTTCGCTCCAGTGTACACCTTTTGTGAAATAGGCTCTGATTGTTTTGGGAGTCCAGGCAGGGATAGTGTATATGGAACCAATTCCCCGAGCTGCCTTTTATTTGGAGCAACAGCAGGGTCCATTTGGGAACTAGGGGAGGTGACTTCATGCTGCTGCTGCATCACAGTTTTGTGTGAGCAAACGCATAGCACGCGGATTAACTCCCTTTCTATACCTGCTTTACCCACACATGTGTGATTGTCTGCAGGCAGCGGGAAGCATTGCAATCTGATCTCACGCCTCAGACTTCATATGCTCCCTTTTTACAGGCGAGGACTTTCTTTTCAAAAGCCGGCGTGCACAGTTTCAAGAAATAAAGGATCTTTCAACAGCAGGCGAGCCCTTCTATGTCTGTCGAAGTAAGTTGGTGCTTCATTGTGAAATTCCAGGCTCAACACCAATTTGATTCAACGCTCAGATTATTATCTTGACATGTTTTTCCACCATCATTGAACTATCGGCATTTGCATCATAAGAGGAACCATTTGAAAGCATACACGTTTTAGAAAGTTCATTGTTTTTTAGCATTTCAAAAAGCTATGTGTTTTGAGCAGCTTATTTCAGTATGAATAAACTATTCATGTATTATAATGCGATGTAATTTTACTAATAACCCACTGTCAAACAACTGTGGGTCTTGATAACAGGAAGCACATACATAACTACAGCTGTGAAACCGTTTGTTATCATTAAACTTTGACCAGTTGCCCTAACGCAGATCCTTATTTCAAACCACCCACTTTCTGCCAGTAGGTGACGCTGTTAGACTACTTTCACATTTAAATTGAGATCTACACGTCAGCTCCCCTAAACAGATAGCTTGTCCCTTCATTAACCAAGCAATTCACAACACTGAGATGACACAATCGGGCAGATTATCAAAATATGCGCAAATAAAAGACGCACAGAGAATGTGCTCCTTTTATTTGCACTGCATTTGCACTGCTTTCAGAAATGCGCAGATCACTTTATTCTCAAAGGTGACCTGCGCATTTCAAGAGAGGCTAGAGATTGGCGGAAAAATGGCTATCCACTCCCGACACTAATGTATGGCAACCACTTGGTTTTCTGAGAGTGCATTAAACAGAGACAGGCCCTTCAGAGTCTTTGTGAAACGCTTGAAAACACTTTTATTAACATTCGATTTGGGGAGGGGAGTGTAGGTGTGACATACGCGGGACATACGCGGCTTAAACTCAGTGGTGGAGGTGTACGAAAAGAAGTAGTGGAACTATGGTCCCTGGTGGCCTGCACCCACTCCCCACAAACCCCATCACCAGGCCCACCCCACACACAATACAAACCCCCAAACACAAGCGCCTGCTGTTTAAGGGAACGTCCTGTGCAGTGCACTGAAAGTGCAAGTTTCAACTTATTCCTGCGCTTTTATTTTAAAACGAAACCATTCCAGAATGGTTTCTTTTTAAAATAAAAGTATAGGAACAGTAAAACTTAATTTAAAAAAGTGGAGGAGCACCGCTCACAACCGCTCCCGCTCACTTCGACCACTGCTTAAACTGGGACTGTCGGACATAAAGAAAAAATCATGACAGGGTCAGAAAGGACCCTGTCATGAAATGTGACTTCCCATGTGCCTATTCTGCACATTTAAAGGCGCACCTCATTTGTGAATTCAGGATACGCTTTTACATGCCATTGACAGGGTAAAATGCCAAAAGGGGTGAAACAGAGAATCTGAATGAGTAACATGCGCTCATGCAGATGCCCTTTGAGAATGGGTTTGCTCCGTCCTTGGCACATCCCATCAATGAAAAAGCTTCTAGAATCTGGTCCATTGGGTGCACCAAAACGAACAGTGAACATGTATCATTTGGTTAAACAGAATTAGCATGGTGCACAATTCACATCTTCAAGTGAGAGAAGAAAAAAACCAGCTCACCAGCCGACAAGTCAAACCTACAATCAACTTCCTTCATGTTACCGTGGATGAAGCAGAAGCCCTTAGTTCTGGATGGCCTTTTTTGGATTAACTTGAAATCTACCGAAATATTAGAAGGTTTATGTTCGTCGAGGTCAACCCTCAGAGGAGACGTTGGAGATCATGAAAGGGGTAAGGCAGCCGTCAGTGTGACAGGAGCAGTTCTTAATTTGTAAAAAAATAAGTGCCAGGGATCAAATATTTTCTTACTAGCCATAGCCTTTGACCATGAGCAGTTTGTAAATCTTTTGGCCATGTCCACTGTATATTTTAAAATACTAACATGACATAAGCGATTGACTTTGGACGTGCCCACTTTGTATTATACAACACTACTCATCCCCTATCTATGGCCTTTGGCCGTGCCCACTGTATATTATATATACTAACGAGCCACTAGCCATGGTCTTCAACACAATACTAGTCAGTGGCTGCAGCCTTTGGCCTGCCGACTGTGTATTCTAACATACCAACTGTATATTCAAACATATTAATTTATTTTATTTATTTATAACGCGCCAACAGCCCGCAGGCTTCAGGGCCCGACACAGACACAAGCAGACGAACAGATAGCACAGGACAATTTCAAAGAACACTGAACCGAAGGGCGAATTACTTCAATAACCTGGTTTTCAAGGATTTTTTAAATGTCCAAAAATTCTGGTCTTGCATCATGTGAAGAGGGAGAGTATTCCAAACCTTGGCAGCTCTGACCTGGAAGGGTGTACCAAGACCCTTCTCCCTTTTGAACCTGGCACAGATAATCAGCCCTTTGTTAGACGAACCCAGTGCTCGAGCCGGATGATACTATGGAATCAATGTTTTCAGGTAGGTTGGAGCCTCTCTGTGTTCACATTTATGGATGTTATTGGCAACCTTAAAATTAATACGCTCTGGGCAGCCAGTGTAACTCCTGTCTATAGGGGGCGATATTCACGCGCCTAGGGAGATTGTTGATAATGCGCACAGTGCTGTTCTGTATTAGTTGGCATCTCCTCAGGTTCTTAACAGAGGTTCCTAACAACAGGGCGTAGCAATGGTCCAGTCTTGCCAGGACAGTAACTCGGGCGACTGTAGCATTGTTAATCTTTGAGATGAAAGAATACGCATCATCCACATCTTCCCAGGAGACTTGCACTAAATGGTTTATCATGATTGTGTTCCCAAGCTTACTGACGGAACATTAGAAGGGCCACGTCTTAGTGTTTTCTTACACAACGTTAGATATATTCAAATTTCCAACTGGTGACAAAAATATAAAATAACAAAAATGAAACCTCTAAAAAGACCTTGCCACAAAAAATGAAGCCTCCTCTCTGAACCTCTCCAGCATTTATAATGACTCTTCTAATAGAGTGTAACATTGATGTAGGTGTTTGAAGACTCTGGCTGTTGCTGGCAGCACCTTTAATGGGTAGAGGTTGATTCTGCACAGCTACTCACAACTATAGTGAAGATATAAGACCACATATATGCCAAAAAGGCTGCAGCTTGAGTAAAATCATCATTGAGGTATTAACTTGCCCAATTCTTAGTTACACCATCTCCCACAGCTAGCCATTGGTGGCATAGATGAAAGATAACTCTCATAACTTAGACATTGGCCCTCATTTCCGAGTCCCTCATTTCCGAGTTTGGAGGTAAATAACGCTCCTTACCGGCATGGCGTAAATAGCATGTCAGGCAGTCATCAGTTTGCTAATAGAGGACTATTCTACGACTTCGCAGGCACAAGCTTTACGCCATGCCGGTAAGGTCATTAGCGCCATGCCATTAAAGGCACCTAAAATGCCCTTAGCGGCATCAAACATAGCGCAGATAACACTACCGACAAGGTCCAATGCGGCATTAGCGGTGACCGTTATTAGCGATGACCGCTAATAACGGTCACCGCTAATAAGCGGAACCGGAAGTAGCGTCATCACACAGGAATGGGAAGGAGCACAGCGGCCATCTTTAAAAACACAATCCATTGCTATCCTCACCACACAGGACCCTTTGGACTCTGCTGTTGTCGTGAAAACATCCTCCTACTACACCACTATGCCCAAGGCCCTGAAGAAGGGAGCTGCATGCCAGCGGAAAGAAAGATTTAATGAGGATGAGCTGCAGATGCTGGTTGACACACTGCAGGAGCATGCTGGGATAGTATTCTCCAATAACATGAAGAGGGAGGCAATACTCAAGAAAAAGGAGATCTGGGCACTTATTGCTCAGAAGGTCAATGCTGTTGGGAACACCCCATGCACAATCAAAGACTGTCGCAAGCACTGGAACGACTTGCGACTTAGAGTCCGAAATATTCTGTCCGTGAACCAGAGCCAGGCAATGGGAACAGGAGGAGGTCCCAGCTCATCAATCAAGCTCACCCCATGGGAGGACAGCTGCGCCAGCATGATAGGAATGGAGGGAATAGAAGGCCTTGTCGAGATGGAGTGTGGCGCCACAACATCGGGCGTTGGAGGTGAGTGTCCTAAGAAAGCATTGTAATGCCAAGTCTGATGAAAGTCAACCAATATGTCAGTCCAAAGAGTCAAGCCATGGTCCAACACACACACACACACTCCCAGCAAAGTAGGCAGATGCATCACAGACACATGCAGATGCCTGCTGCAAGGCAATGCCGTACCTGACACATACCACACAAAGATGTAAATGCCATGAGTCACACAGCGTGCAAGCCCAAAATACTATGCATGTCAGATAGCATAGCTCTTGGCCAACATGAGTGACGCCGACGTATGCCCGCATAACGCACCCATGTATCAAACAACGTGCTCATCCAAACACAAATGCCCATTACCCCCAATTGTGTGGATGATCAATTGTCCTAATGTATGTATGATGCCTACCAAAACATCACTCATGCCGTCCCTCTCTTCGACCCCCACAGGCACTGACCATGACAGCGATGGGCAGGACGCAACCCCTGCAAAGACCACACCCTGGAAGAGGTCACGGGATGACATCAACCGCCCTTCGATCTCGAGGGGACAACCCAGGGGCCGCCATTCACCAACAGGGAAGACACCAAGGCTCATAGAGGGCGAAGCACCACCACCCATTGGACACCCTGAGGAATCAGGCGAGGCACCACATTCAGAGGAGTCCAGTTTGGCTGGGGAGGTGGCAGCCACAGCTGTCACCTGGACCAGGGAGTGCCAATTGATCGTCAGGGCAGCCTCATGTAGGCATTGGAGACTCGATGGGACATGTGTGGGGGAGTTGTGGGGGGAGGGGGGAGGTTTGTGTGGGGGATTTGGGGGGAGGGGGGTGAGGGTGGTGGAGGGTTTTTGCACTTTCATTTACATTGTTATATTTAATACACTGTTTGTGTGAAAAGCAATGCCTGAGTGGACATTCATCATCGTGCATGTGTCATGTATTCATTTACAGTGCATAGTGTACATGTACCCCCACAACCAGTGCCCTCTGTCCAACCATCATATCATCCTCTGCTGCCATGTGTGTCAGAAATATTGTGCAATCATTGACTGGCGCACAGCACGTCCCTCCTGTGCATCGGCACCGCGATGATGTCCAGCCACATCTTCTTCTTCCCCTTCATCTTCACCAGGTGGTAGCAGTTCAATGTCAGGGGGCAAGGGCACGTTCCGGCAGATACACATATTGTGCAGCATAACACATGCCATGATGACCTTGGCCACCTTCTCATGCCTGTAGAGGAGTGCCCCACCCGACCGGCTGAGACAGCGAAATCGTGCCTTCAACAGGCCAAAGGTCTTCTCCAAGACCACACGGGTACGGGTACGATTGTAGTCCTCCTCGTGCCTGTTCTGTGGGTTTCGGACAGGGGTGAGGAGCCACAGCTTCAAGGGATAGCCACTATCACCTGCATGAGAGGCAATAAAAGGTAAATGTTAGTCGATTCATGATGGACAGCTGTGCTATTCACACATGCCTGAAGTTTATCGTTGCCCACATGCACATGTTCCTGGATGTATTTATGCCATCTTCAGTCCCTCAATGTGTCCTGTGCCATGGACTAATGGTGTGGGTTGCATCTTCAAGATGATACATGGTGTGCACTGACATCTTGTTGCACATGCATCGTGTATGCATACAGCTGTGTTTGTGTCAAATTTGTGATGTGTTGTGTTCTGTGAGATTAGAGGGAGCATTGCCAGTAGTCTGTGCAATATTGTGCAATCAGCGCTGACCATTCCCATGGTGACATGCAGCACTCCTGTGGGTGTGGCGGCCCTGTGACAGACTGTGGATTCCCTAGTTGGTTCAGTTTAATGCACTCCCAGGGATGCTTGTCCTGTGTGGTGATATGCTGGAGACAGCAACATAGTGCATATGCACTGCATGGTGCAGGATGGCGTTACGGAGGGTGAGGGCCGCTGATGAGTGGTGCACGTGTTGTGGGGTTTGGGGTGGTTTCCTGTTAGTCATGTAGTGATAGGTGTCAACCTTACTTCATTCCTATGGGATTTGGGTGTCATGTACCGTTTGTGATGCTTTGGGGCACAGTGTTCGGTGATGGCAGCATGGTGATGTGTGCATCTCTCCCACCATTTCAATGCCATGTTCCAGTCATGCAACTTACCAAGCAGCCAGGCACGTCATCCAGCATCTCGCTCCATGAAACGTGGTAGCGTAGAGTTCCGCAGGACCATAGAGTCACGAGTTGATCCGGGATATCGGGCACAACAATGTGTGATGATCTTGCTGGTGTCGCATACCATCTGCACATTGATGGAGTGGTATTGCTTGCGGTTGCGGTACACCGCCTCTATGGCATGCAGGACCACCAACTCCACGTGGGTGCAGTCGAGGGCACCTACACAATTTGGCATGCCTGCCAGTGCATGGAAGCCAACTTTTGTATCAAATATCTCCTGGCGAGTCCATGGTAGGGATAATTAGCCCCTTGTGTGCTTGAGGAGGGCATCCAGCAATTTGATGCTGAGGAGGCAAAAATGGAGATAGACCACCAGATTGATTGGTAAAATTGAGAAATCACTGAGAAATGTTAATAAAGTAGTTTCAGCATTCATGAGAGACCACAACCAATTATGGATTTCAAACAACAACATACAGTTCTACATGACCCATTTATACAGACATGGTGGAGTACACCTAACCGATGGAAATGTGGTGTTCCTTCATAACATCAAAACAGTACTCCAAATGTACTAAAATACTGCACTCAGTGTACCACAAAACAGTCCTTTTAAGGACTACTTATCACATATAAGTACAGAAATGCAAGAAAATAATAACAACATTGTTTTTTTTATTATACCCGTGGCTACAGTTCATTGACTTATTATAACCGCAGTTATAAATTGTAAGCTTAAGGGGGGGGCTCACATCAAATTTTAAAATGCAATATAACTTAAAAGATCACAACCGTACAACACCGCTCAGGTAGTAATGTAAAGTAGCTGAAGTTAAACAAAGCAGAGAATAATACATTACAGTGAACTAGGTAGTAAAACATTGGTATTACCCAAATTGACCTTTTACAATTGACGTTTTGCACGATTGACCTAATTATAGTGGTCCTAATTGACCTTCTGCACAATTAACCTTTATATTATTTTAGTTACTTTGTATATGTATTGGGTTGGTTTTGGATTATAAATAATATAAGGGGATTGGGTGGAGGGTTGCAGGGGTTATAGATTGGGTGGAGGGTTGTGGGGGGTTTCCCCCCGCATATATGTCCTAATTGACATTCTAAATTAGGTAAATTCTCCCGAGGTCAATTCTCCCGAGGTCAATTGTGAAAAGGTCAATTAGTATACAACCAAAACATTTACTAGGCACACAATATATTAGCATGAGTGACAATACACAGACTAAACTACAGTGTGTAGGGCCTCAAAAACTAGAGTAGGGTGGCTCCTTTTTGTATTAATTTCGTAAAATGATTTTCTTTTGTTTTTCTCCACACTCTCACATGTACGAAAGTCAGAAAACACACATCCAAATTATTTAAGACTCCCAAATACCTACTGTGTCACTGACCATTTCAAAAAGGTAGCAGTCACTCCTCTCCAGAAAGAACATGGCATGATAACCTGTTATGAGATGAGAGTTTGCAGCACACGCTTTTTGCTCACTGTACCTTTCACAGATGGGAAATATCTATTTGCATATCAGTCGTTGTCCCGCCCACATGGGCAGTCTAGCACCGAAATGCTATGGCAATTCCTCTCTGAACAAGAGTACCAACAGCAAGCCCATACACGTGTTTCAGTCTTGTTGGGCCTCATCAGTGAGGTGAAGCTGTGCCTCTCTGAGCACAGCGAGCAGGGAGTCCGCGTCTGGTTGCCCCCAGGTAACTCAGGGTGACCAACCCGAACTTCCTTACAAATATTTCAAAAAGGTAGCAGGCGCTCCTGTCCAGAAAGAACATGGCATGATAACCTGTTCTGAGATGAGAGTTTGCAGTCCACCACGCTTTTTGCTCACTGTACCTTTCACAGATGGGAAATATCCATGTGTTACTGACCATGCCATTGGCCATGGCCAGTGATTTTTCACCCCCGACGTCACTATACCTATAAAAAATAACTTTCCAAAAGAAATAAAACACTGTGTGAGGAATTCGACCATCCACACAGGGAGAGTGTGCTGACTTGGGCTTTCGGATTTTTGTTTATTTAAAAGAATGACTGATGGGAGATCAACCTCCAGAAAATATGTGGGACCATTCCTTCACATATTTTCCATGCTCACCACACAGCAGAAAAATAGTCATGTACTCTGGGAGGACACTGTTTACCAGTGCCGCCCTCCCCTGTCATGTGTAGCTGACACCTGACAGCTGTGGGTACATCAAAAGCCTCTGGCCGTGGGCAGCCTGATTAGCATTTTAAGGCCCCATGGATTTGCATTTCCATTGTCACACCTTGCTGGTGGCGGCGAATACTACAGAATGTTAATTCGCAGGCCTCAGGGAGGCTTGTGTGCAGTAAGTGATAATGGAGACCAGAGACCAACACCTCTTGGTAAAGCAATGTGTCAACTTGGTACTAACGCCCCTCCTTGGTATGAAAGGGCAGTGAATGTCCTGTCTGGAACCACTCCTTTCAGAGCTGGGAAGTATAGGAATTGTAGGAGACAAATGCCTGCCTGCAACCCCCTACTTCAAAGGAGGCCCATGTTGTGATCAAGTGCCGGATAGGGCTCAGTTAATTAGGGAGACACTTTAATGTACAATAGACAGGAAGATTGATGGGACTTAGAAGTATAGGTTGTCATCCTTCCCCTGTATGTTGCCAAGCACACTGATTCTGACTTGAAGCATCACTGAAGTTTGTTGGTGGGGACCCAGGATTGGCTCATTAAAGTGGGCTTAGCCTGCACCAATCACTGGCGTGCATTTGGCTTTAAAAGAGGGCTGAGCCCCTCACTGATCAGATCATCTGAAGACTTAGCAAGGAGTAAGAAGAAGGACTCATTTGGACCCAAGCTGAAGGTAAAGTCTACCTTACATCTTCCACCAGTGAAGGAAGGCCAGGAGTTCCAAGAGGGAAGCACGATCCCTCCCCTAAACATCTCCTAGGGAACAGAGGGAGATACCGGACTTAGAGGACCCATTCAGCAGCTCCAGCACCGGTACCCAGCCAGCACACATCGTGCCCTGATAGGTTCTGACAGCAAGCCCCCTAGGTGGGAAGTGCCAGAGAGTCTCTGTACAAAGGACAAGGCCATTGCCTGCTAACACCCTCCTGAGCTTTGGACCATCTGCCTTGAAAGGACACAAGCCGTGTGATGAAGCTAGGAGGAGTACCACACAAGCATCATCCAACATCCATCTTTTTAAGGTCAATTTCAAGACAGTCAACTCCTCAAATCGCATCTGGCTGCACCACTGACTGTTGTCACTCCGCAGTCACCAGAGCCATCTGAGACGCCTCGACCAGCATTCCAGATCCGCCATCCAGCAACCATTCTTGGCCCTGAGTCGTAATACCGGACAGCCTGCAGATGTCCGGCCAGCCTTGCTGGCCGAACTGTCTGCCGTCTGGTACCCACCGCTGTCTCCGGCCACTAACTATCTCACGGGCTACAAAGTGCCCTGGAACCGCCTTGACGAGAGGAGAATAACGCTAGAGGAACAGAAACAGCGGGACAAGGTCACCATAGAGCTGTGCAACCTGGTGCCTGAAGAGCAGAATGAGGCCAACAGGTCCACCTCTAACGAGAACAGCAGTAGTGGCTCAAACCAGAGTGCCCGGGATAAGCCCCGACGGCACATCCCCAAAGATTTAGTACAGGCTTATGAGGTGGGGAAGGATATTTTTGACTGGTTTCAAGCGCTCGAGCTGACATTCCAGCTGCTATGCAGGATGAGGTACTGTGGGGTGCAGCCCAGATGAGTCACTTAGCGACTCCAGGGACTGATTCAATTTTACAGTTAACTCCTGAGGAAAGGGCCGTTTATGAGATCACGAAGGCAGCCCACCTCAGCAAGTTCTGTAAAACCCCAGATCAGTATCTCAAGAGCTTCAGAGAGCTTGGAAAGAAAAGTGGGCAGACATTTGAAGCCTTCACACACTTGTTGAAATATCTGAGCGGGTGGGTGGCTGGTAACAAAGTCGACACATTTAAAGAGATGTACAATTTGATTGCTTGTGAGCATGTGTTGAAAAATGGTGAGGTTGACCTACACCAGCATCTAGTGAACAAGACTATCAAAGATCCTAGGGAGCTTGCAAAGGCTGCCGACAGGTTTGTGAGTACTCAAATCCAAAAAAAGTCTCAGGCGAACACACCACAACTGGAAGAGAAATCAGCGGACAAAAAACTAAATAAGGATGGAAAGGACAAAGGTCCAACCCAATCTGGTCACCAAAGAACAAAGGGAAACCCCCAAACTCTAGTTCAGCCATGCACATTGAAAAGAAGAGCGCGGGCACCCCTAACACTGGGACACCTGTGTTCTCATCACCCAAAGGTTGTTTCGTGTGTAAGGAGCTGGGCCATAGGAAAGGTGATCCTGCTTGCAAGGGCTTACCCAATCAAGCCATAGTGAATGTTGGACTCATGGATGAGGCCATCATTAGTGTGGGCCTCTCAGAGAAGGATTTCCCACTAGGCCAGGGAGTGACCGAATGTGGATTGGTTACACTCAGTGGGAACGGTACCGGATCTCCAGAAGAGACCCCAGTTCCCAATAATACTCAACTCTATCTAGAGCATGTGTACGTCAATGGACAGAAAACTCCTGCAGTCTGAGATACCGTGGCTGGCGTCACCTCTGTCACCCGGCAGTGGGTACAGCCAGGCCAGTATATTGATTGGCCTGAGTTGTGCGTAAGTGGATTTGATGGTAAGTGTAAGTGCCCTTTAGCGATAGTAGAGGCCAGCTGGCGAGGTGTAATGACCCAGCGCTGTGTTGTGGTGAAAGACTCCATCCCTGTCCCATGTCTGTTGGGTAATGATCTTCCTGATGCCGAAATAGTCACAGCGGCTACATGATTGAGGACCAAAGAGAATGCCAGATTGACTGCTCTGAAAGCCTTCGGGCCTGGAGTGCTTCTAGGGGGCTTGCTGGAAGGACCAGCGTGGCCCATAGCGCCTAGTCCAGTTGCACAGACTGCTGAGTTGCCTACTCCTGTGGGAGAGGGGATAGTAGCAGGGTACCCTGGGACTTCAGAGTTGCCTGGTGCAGTGCAGGAACCTGAGATGGAGGACCAGGTGGGCGCAGATCTGAAGGGTCTGCCCAAGCTGGATGAGTTTGCATCAGCTGGGGGCCCAGCTCAGACTGGCTTCTACACAGACTAGAAAGAGTGTTTCATTCTGACGGGTCTGTAGAAGCAGGCAGAGGAGCAGGCTAAGGCAAGGCCCCTGGACTATTCAAAGTGTACTGGAAGGTATGGAATCCTGTACAGTGAGCCAAAGGATTCTGAAGGCAAGGACACCAGAAGGTTGGTGGTTCCCCAATGCCACAGAAAGTTCCTGTTGGATTTGGCTCACTAAATTCCTTAAGCGGATCACTTGGGAGTGATTGGGATATTCTCCCGTGTTGGATTCCCCAGGGAAGTCATTTCTGACAGGGGATCACACTTCATATCAGTATATATGAAGGCTATGTGGGAAGAGGGTAGAGTCACCTACCGGTTCTCTACCAGTATTCATGCACAAACTAATGGGCTTGTTGAGCAGTTCAACAAGACCCTGAAAGGCATGATAGGTGGCTTGGAAGAGGACCTGAGGAGAAAATTGAATATTCTTCTGCCATGCCTTCTGTTCGCCGATAGGGAGATGCCACAGAACGGAGTAGGGTTTAGCCCCTTTAAGCTTCTGTTTGGACACACTGAACGAGGTCCCCTCAGTCTAGTGAAGGAGGGATGGGAAAGCAAACCCTCATCCCCGTCGCAAGATGTGGTGGACTATGTACTCGGCCTTCGGTCTAGAAAGGCAAAGTACATGGAACAGTCAACCAAGAATCTAAAGGCCAGTCATGAGCGGATGAAGCTGGCACGACCAAAATGTGACAGTGACAGTCTATTCTCCAGGCCAGTGGGTGTGGATTATGGAGCCTGTCAAACCCAGTGCCCTTCAGGACAACTGGACTGGGCCGTACTGTGTGCTGGAAAAGGTCAGTGAGGGGAATTATCTCATTGATGTGAAAGGACCTAAACAGATGTGCAGGGTCTTTCATGTCAACCGGCTAAAACCCCATTATAGCCGGGATGACTTGGTCATGGCGTTAGTGACTGATGGAGAGACTGAGGAGGAGACCGATCCCCTCCCAGACCTCCTGCACATCAAAGCCACAGATGGGTCAGTTGATGGAGTCAACCTTGCAACACACCTGTCAGAACAGCAACTGACGGACTGTCACCATTTACTGGGACAGTTTGCCGGTCTGTTTTCCGCAGACTCCTGGTCATGCAGATTGGTGCACCCATGATGCGGACACTGGAGACAGTAAGCCGGTGAAGAGTAGAATTCACTGGATGTCCGATAAGGTCAGGGACACCATCAAGGGGGAAGTTTCCAAAATGTTGTCACTAGGAGTGATAGAGCCATCCCAAAGCCCCTGGGCTAGCCCAGTGGTACTGGTCCCTAAAAAGACCAGTAGTGGGAAAACCAAAGTTTGCTTTTGTGTGGACTACAGGGGGCTGAATTCGGTCACGAAAACAGATGCTCACCCCATTCCTCGGGCAGATGAGCTCATTGACAAGCTCGATGCTGCCAAGTACATGAGACCTCTCAGCGGGGTATTGTCAGATCGCCTTGACAGAAGGAGCGAAAGAGAGGTCGGCATTCTCAACCCCGGGAGGGCATTATCAGTTCACTTTGATGCCCATCGGATTGAATAATGCCAATTCCACTTTTCAGAGGATGGTTAAACAGGTTTTGTCCAGACTGGAAAACTTCAGCGTTGCCTATCTAAACGACACTGCTGTGTTCAGCCACACCTGGGAGGATCATGTATCCCACCTGAAACAAGTGCTTCAGGCACTGCACAATGCAGGTTTGACTATCAAGGCCACGAAGTGCCAGATAGTGGAGGGTACCGTGACTTACCTAGGCCACCTGGTCAGTGGAGGTAAAAAACAACCTCTTGAAGCGAAAGTATAGGCTGTGAAGGATTGAGACATCCCCATCACACAGACACAGGTGAGAGCCTTGCTAGGTCATACATTTCTGGGATAAAGTAGCAGAGATCATGGGGGCATGAGTTATCATTATTTGTCAATCTCTGGAAGTGAGTGAAGAACAGACGTACCATTGCGTGACACATGGGTGGAAGAAGAGGTGCAGGAGAAGCAGGGACTCATGAGGGCAGCTTGTTCAAGTAACATGCATATGCAATATTTGTGGCAGAAAGCAGCTGAGATTTATGGAGGTGGGAGGGACTATTAAGTTTCTGCTGCATGCAGATGTACACGTGGAATGAGAGTAAACGAGCATGTTATTTTCTGCTTCAGAGACACAGCAGTATGTATCAATGCATGTCAGTAGCCACAGAGGCTGTTTCAGGTGTTTGGGTTGCATGGGTGGGTGAGCAATGCAACCATGGTGAGGTGAAGCAGATGATTGCTAGGATCTTCGGTGGAGGACGCAAGTGAGTTATCCATCACAATATGGCCCTCAGTGAGGTTCTGAACCTGCCCAACATAGTGAGGGACTATGCCCTGGCAGGTGATGCGATGTTGGTACAGATGTTATTGGACCTACTATCAATCTTGTGTGATCATTTATGGGTAATTATATTTAAAGATGACGAGTACTTGCTGGTTTCCTTTGTGAAACTATGTTTCAAGGTGAAAGTGGCTGCTTTTCATCCACATATGAAGGGGGCGGGGCACTCGCAGCAAACATCATAAGGAGGGGACACTTAGAAAAAATGCATTGCTTCAGTGCTTGCAAAATCAAATGGAGGAAGAAGGCAGGCAGCAAGCAGGAGGAACATCAACCAGCCTAGATTTTGCAAACTGCACGCAGATGTCAAGCTCAAGATTCATGGCATCAACGGGTAGTCCACGACTGGCACCTGTTGAACGTTTTATGAGCTGGATGGGTGTAGCCTACAGGGGGAATTGCTGCCTACAGGGAGGAATTGCTGTGGGACTTTGACAGCTTGCAAGATGAGTCTGGCTACTCTCAGAAAGTGAGCTCTGCCCATCAGGCCTCACTTCCTTAATGCACCAATCTAAAAAGGTATAGTACACAAGTGTTCTCTTGACTGGCCATGCCTACTGACATACCAGAACTTACCATGTAGTTTAGCAACATGACAGTCACAGAGTCACATGTACATTCCTGATAAACAGCCTGCTAGAATCTAGACCAATTCCAGCCATGGGTCACAGTGGAAAATTGGTAAAATGTAATGATACAGATATATCTAGTTTGTATAGTGGCCTCTGAGGAGAAACAGATATAATTGCCAAAAACCTATCTGATGTGAAACTGGTTTTTTAGTGTAGTGTACCACTGTCAGAGCTTTCTCTATCACTCTGTGGGGCTGGATTTCACCCACAACAAACAGTTGGGTCGATCTCTAGAAGTTCCCCTTGTTCTCTGCTGGGAAGACTTGAGACCTACACAAGTAGACAGAATATACTCTGAGGGGCTAAGGAGACACTTAGTGCTTCAAAGGAAACCCTGCCAGAACAATGGGTAAGTCACAACTGGGAAATAATTACTGGAGTCTCTTTCATGTAAGACAGACATGGGAAGGGGGGAGTATAAGAAGCAATTCTGTTTCCAGAGGAAGAGTCACACTATCCTGAAAATGTTAATGCTATACTTACTTCCAGTGACCCATCCCAACTTCCTGCAGACAAGCAACTCATGGAGAAGCTGATATCAGACGGCAAAACAGCTGAGATTGCTCCCTTACAGAAGTATTCCAATGAACCATCCTGCAGTGGCAAAACGACTATACAAGTGGGTGACTCTTCCCCTTAGTTGAATAATGTTTGGACTTAAGAATAAGAACAGTTTTGCTGGATCTTTATTGGGGTGCAGTCTACCAAATGTCCTCAGCGAGCGTGGTGAAGATGAAGCTTTCAAAGGAAGGAGGAGAAATTTCCCCATGCCTCTCTAGGGAGACAAGTGGAGTGATCTGCTGCTGGACAATGCCCCCCGGCTTCCTGGACACCTGTACTCTGGACTCTGCCAACTGGAAGTGTCAGCCCTGCAAGTCCGCCATGGCAAACTTCCTTGCTGGTACAGAAGAAGGACTTACCTTATCATCTGAGAACCTGGACACGGTATCACAGTAACCCAGAGGGAAAGATACCTATTTGGTCTTTCTTTCCCTTTTCAAATAACTCTAGAGCCAACTCAACCACTTTTCAGTCATTTTGATCTGCTGGATGACCCCTGAAGCAGCCTTTGATCTTATATGGCTTTCAAACTGCTTTGATCCACTTTCGAGCTACCTCAACAACGACTTAACAGTTTGAAGAATCCGACTCAAACTGTTGCAACATTCACTGGTCTCACTGGGAAGCACCCCGATTGTACAGCCTCAACATGGACTCGACCCACTGGGAATCATCCAGCTCGAACTGTCTCTACACTGACTCAACCCATTGGGTAGCAGCAGACTTAACCGTCTCAACACTGACTTGACCCATTGGAAAGCACACAGCTTGATGGATCTGAACACCTTTATGACCGACTAAAAAGTGTTTTGAAGACTGGCTGAATGCCGTTGAGCCTGTAGAACAAGATGGATATGCAGAGGATCTGTACCCCAGGCCTGGTTTTAAGGGCCTTAGTGACACTGACAAACCGCCGCCTGCACTCTTTAACTTTTCAATAGCCTTGAAATTGGAAATTGAACATTGCTGTAAAAGACAGTTACATGCAGGTCTTAAAGTGCACCTACTCTTTCTATTATTTAGAGGGTTGTTTGGGCCTCAATGCAGGTTTGTCAATTCGGTGGTAAATCTGGTGAATTACCATCAAACTCATTTACCGTTACTGTTACTCGCACTTGGACCTGTGAGGTCACCACAGGATTATAAGTGGTGGTAACTCCCCATTTGCGGAGTCCATGGGGATTTTAAGCAGATTTACAGCCGGTGGAATTACCGCACGGTAAATCCACTGATTATGGAAGCAACATGCTGGTGGTCAGTTTGCTATTTTTCCAACAAAAATAAGCATTTTAACCACCAGCTGCACATCAACCAAAAATAAAACTGTGACAGATTAGGGAAAAATGGTTTTCATTCCGCTACTGCCCCAAAAAAAGCTGGTAATGGAATTACGCCCGTTTTTTCCCACGCCGCCACACTTGGAATGATACCCTTAGTGTTTTTAATAGTGCATTTATATTTTTAGATTAATTAGTTTAATGAAGCCCTCCTATTTTAACAGAAACTTGATTGGACATTTCTCTTATTTTGGTACCTCAGTATTATTGTTGATTATGAAGCTTACTTGCTAGTTCACACTCCTCTTGAAGAGTATCCTGCCCATGGTCCCATAAAGAGGCAAAGGAGGTGTCCCATTCATGTTGTACCTGTTTCACCATTATGATTGTGATCACTCCTGGTTCAATTGTAGACACACTGCTTCGAGCATCTTAAATACAGTACTAGAAGGATGGGCAGCAGGCTAGCAGCTGCATCGATGCTTGATGCCTAGCTACTGGACAGTTCACTTACGGGAATGGATGATAACGCAGTACCGTATCAGTACAGTAACTGGTTTATCTGGCTAGTAGCAATTATGCAGGTCGTAATTGAATCACTAAGCTGCTAACCACAAGTTTGCATGGAGTTTTCTATGAGGCTGGGGCTATTGTGCCTGGCTGCACAAGAGGCATCTGCATGCTGATAAATTGCCATTTATGAAAAGCAACATGCCCTTAATTGAGACATACAAAGGATGACATCTATCCATCGCCAACAAACTGGCTCAGATTTTGATGATGACTTGTCCCCTACAGCATGTCAGAAACCAGATAGTAGAGGACGGCTTGACAGCTATAGTAATTATCCTTTGAGACAATTCTTTGTTCAGTACGACTGTTGGCAGATCTGGCCTTTCGCCAAAGGTTCTCAGGCACTCTCACAATGCTACGCTACCCTGTAAAGGTCTCAGGCTCTCGGCCAGAGCATATCCACTCCCCTAAATTGTCAGACTCCCATAGAGTGCAGCCATCTCCTGAGGTTCTCAGGTTCTCCCATGGAGTGCAGCCAACCCTTGAATTTGACAGGCTGTACCACCGAGCATTGACATTCTTCCAAAGCTATTTAAACCACACCCGATCAGCAACTCACGCTTCGCGTTGTTCTGCTCCTCGCAGCTGGACGCTCACTGTGTCAGCTCCTGCATCTGGACTTCAGCCACGCCTGTCAGCATCCTGGGTCACCTGCAAAGGGAGACAAGAGACCTTACCAGCTAAATCTGCACCACGGAGACATCACCGACGATCCTGAAAGGGAAGACATTATTTTTAAAAGCATTTCGTTACGATCGCTGCAGCGCTGCATTTCACTCACCTTTCTTGGGTTCCTCCATCTTCAGCAGCGATCATCCGGATACACAGCCACTTCCCAGAGCCTAGAGAAAAAGACAAGAATAAGAGGTGAGAGAAGGAAGGGAATAAGACTTACCTCATTTCATTTCGGGTCTTGCCGCTTCCAGGCATTTTCCGGACCTCGGCCCCTATGGGGAAAAAAGACAAAGACATTGAATGAGCGTATGCAAAGTCAGTTCCCGAGCGCTCATCCAGAACTAACCTGCCATTTACTGGAACTGGAACTGCACGTTTCACTTCGGGTTGGTGCCGTATCTCCGGCATTCCGAACCCTTGCCCCTAAGGGGAAAAAAGACATAAACATTAACGCTTGCTGCAAAAAGACAATTAACATTATTATTAAGCTTGGACTTTTGAACTTGCAACAGAACTTTTACAGAGCCTCACCTGAATTTTCAAGCTTACCTGAAATCCCATCAATCCTCAATCCAGTGAAGTAACTGGGTTTCAACGCGCCCCTGCATCAGAAGCAGGATGGAGAGCTCATCCTTCCTGACCCTAAGGTGAGACTTCACGGGGAATCGTGGAAGGGTATCGTGGAGGGTTGGAAGAGAGTGGGAGGCTTGATCATAACTCAGTCAGTAGGTAATACTCCCTTTTCACGCACAGGGGAATATTCCTGCGAGCCGGAGAAGCCAGAGTAGAGGGCCCTTCTTGTCCATCTTCAGAGTCCTGCGCTTCACCATTGAAGAAGCATCAGCACTCGAAGCCAGACCTGCGCCTCCGTGGGAATCAGGTGAGCGTTACAATATCTGACAATTAAATGACATTGTGAGAATCGCTGCCTACAAACTGAAACACTTGAATTACTCAACCAGAAAAAAATCCTAACTGCCATATCTAGAAATTAGCAGTACCACTCACCATAAAAGACTCATTTGAAATGTAACCTCTTTGCGAGGGATATAAAAGAAAGGGAACAAAAAATAAAAGGATCCTCTGCGTGGTCTGATGCTCCAGGATCCTTGAAAATGAAAGAGAAAACACACTTAGAGTAAAGGACCCTCACACCTATTCAAAAACTGTTGCCGGCAAGATCGGAGTGCTGTTCTCAACAGTTTCAAACCTCGATAAGGAGGGTTGAAAGGCGCTCTGCTCTGTGCCGTCCAGTGCATCTACCATGCAGGACTAGAAGTGCTCCCCTTACAGATAGGGGAGTGCACAATATCACTGTTGCCCCTCCTAGTATCCCTCATTGTCACTGCTGGCCCTGGGCACGTTAATTACTGGCACTCCCCACAGTGGGGAGCACCCAAGGTGTTCCACCCTCCCAAACTGCATATTATTAAATGTGCCGCCCCCTTGTCAGGCGTGCACCAGGGCACTCCACTGCACTTGGCAGATGCAGACTGGGTCCAGGCGAGTTGAGTGGTGCCCCCCACTCTGCATCAGACTGCTGATCTTCTCCTTGTATACGCAGCCCAGCCCCATGCACAGAATTGCCCCCCAACCCACACTGCTGGTGTCTGCCTGCCAGAGAACCACCTCAAGAGAGCATCTAGACATAGAAGAACCTCAAGAAAGTGCAGCAACATCTTGAGACAGTCCTGGCCAGGCTGTCTCTAAGTAAGACTTGTTATATATATAGATGTTGTACAGTGCACTGCATGGACCTTGTACATATATATTTTTAAGAACTTTTAAAAGATTTTAAGATTTTAAAGGGCTCATTTCATCTTTTTTACAGTTTAGTTATGCAGCTACAACAACTAAAAGAAGCGCACATCAGCATTCCTTTGAACGCCTTTGCTTTTGTGGGCCAGGTATTTTCACCTAGTGTCTTTTTTCCTTGGGGATATTTTTGGGGGGCTGGGGGTATCCATTCGGCCCCACCTTCTGTTTTTCTGTCCCTTCACCACACCTCTGAGAGGTTCCCCAGGGTGATCTCGGACTCAGGTAAGCGGGGTTGGAGACAGATAAAGGGCGGGTCAAGTATGAAGTAAAGGTCATATAAAAAGAAGTGCATTGTGTGCACACCTGTCAAACACCTGTCACACAAAAAGGAGCATTTGAGCAGCTCTTATTATGAAAAGAATAGTAATGCTGGTAAACACCAGTTGCCATCAATGGACGTTGTCTGCGTAGACTGATTGAGGACTCCCACACCTCAGTGTAAATCCAGCCGTGCAATGCGAAGGGAAAAGTGTAGGGAACGCTGTCAGGATATCCGTGAAAACCAAGGCCTCGCTCCTCCAGTATTCCTTGACTAGGAGAGGAATGCCATAACTAGAGGCCTTGGAATGCTACTCTGCAGGGCATCATGCTATTGCCTGAGTGCACGCACAAACACACACATGCATGCACGTGTACACACACACATACACACACACACACACACAAGTAAACACTGAGGGCAAAAACCTGATTCCACACGGTTCAAAAATGAGCAGTACAAGGAGGGACATGGCAGAATTGAGGTAGGGAGGGGAGAGTGCAGATTTCACAACTTGTGGGGTGGAAGGTTGGATGCCTGCCCATTTGCGGTCATATTTGCCCTTATTCCCGGCAGCCTTAACCCAACAGTCCTTAGCCTCACTTTTCCCCAGTGATGAGGGCCGGTAGGGCAGCCTCAATGTGACGTGAGGGCGCTTGGCAGACCCCGGAAGGTGCGGACTTTGCTCTCTCTTAAAAATATGATACATCATTGCACCCCAACTTCTAGTCCCCGGATCTCGGTCCCGTCTGCCTGTCCCTAGTATGTAAAGATAGTGGTTGGGGGCGAGGAGGACTTGAGAGCCTTCAAATGTGTGTTCTTTGATGAAAAATGCAATTACAATATACAACTGCATTACAAAGCGAAAAGAAATTAAGGGGTTCAAATTATTTAATCTTTTTGGAACACAAAACCCATCACACCTACAATAAGAAAGCAGCAAAGGTCTTGCGGGGAAATAAGCCGTGTCTGTCTCCAAAGCTGGCCTGGAGTAATGCGTCTTATGATGCTATTGGTACCACAAAACTATGAGGCCATAAACTTAAACATGAACCATACCTTCTTCAAGTCAATGTGTTGGTCTTTCACTTTTGCGTTCAACCTTTACTGTTCGCTGTGCATTTCCTCATGTGCACTTTCTTCATGCACTTTTGCGCGATGCCTTTTTCACCAAAGTTCCTTTATTCAATGAGATGGGAGTCGCCTGAAGCCTCCTTCTAACTCACACCCCTCTTCCCGCCACCCTCCATCACCTGCCCCACACATAACATATATTTAAAAACCAGTAAGTGGGCAAAGAAAGTGCACACGAGGCAACTAATGACGAAAAACAAACGTATTATTCACTATTGAAGCCTTGTGTGCTACATCAGTCTGTGCACGTGTGCTGTCTCCTGAGCCTGTGTGTTTCATCATTGGAAGCCTGTGTACTGCCCCATTCTAAGCCAGCGTGCTGTTCCACTTTGAGCCTGTTTGGAGCCTCCCTTCTACGCCTGTGTGCTGCATCACTGTCCTGTGTGCTGTCCCCTTGTCGGCCTCTTTGTTTCATCATTGGAAGCCTGTATACTACCACATTCTAAGCCTGCGTGCTGTCCCCCTTTGAGCCTGTTTGGAGCCTCCCTTCTAGGCCTGTGTGCTGCATCACTGTCCTGTGTGCTGTCCCCTTGTGAGCCTGTGTGTTTCATCATTATAAGCCTGTGTACTGCCCCATTCTAAGCCAGCTTGCTGTCCCCCTTTGAGTCTGTTTGAAGCCTCCCTTCTACGCCTGTGTTCTGCATAACTGCTGAACCCATATGCATGCATTAGTAATGACCGAACCCCGAACCCTCACCCATAATGATAGGCTCACAACTTGTTTCAAGTGTTGGCAATAAAAAGGCAATAGAATTTTATTGTACAGATATGGGTTATGACAATAACAATATCATATATCATGATGGTATCATACTTTTGGGCACAGGGTCCTGAGGTTACCCCCTCGGACCCGTGCCGCCTTCTTGTGTCCCACGACTTGTTGTGGGCACCGTACAGTGCCTTGTACTTCTTTTTGTTCTTCTTCACTTTTGTAGGGTGGGTGGGTTCTGTGGTAAAGAAGCAAGAAGATTTGGAAGACACTGAGTAAACAGTGAACCTCCTGTTTGCTTGGGTCCCCGTTCAGGGTCCACAAACAGATTGTGTTTACTCTGAGCATGCTGCTCTCATTTATAGGACCCCGGGAGGCCCTGGGTCTTTGTTGTGTATATGATGGGGGCCGCTGTTGTCGCAGCCCCCGGCCGGATAGCCGACTGTCTGACCCCCTGGTGTGGGCAGATCTTTGAACCTGGGCCCTGCCTGATGGTTGTTTCCTTGTGGCGCTTTAGCACTTTGCTGTTTGGAGGAAGGGTGCGATAACCATTCGCACCTTACCCTTCCGTGGCTTTTGTGCTGCCGAGACTGCGTGTCTCTGTAGCTGGGGGGAAGGAGAGGAGCAGGCGCGGAGGGTTGGGGCTGCCCCTCTCCCAGCTGCCGATGGTAACAGCAGTTACCCTGCCTCGCTTGTGGGATGCCCATGCAGTATTGCCCATAACTGCTGAACCCATATGCATGCATTAGTAATGGCCGAACCCCGAACCCTCACCCATAATGATAGGCTCACAACTTGTTTCAAGTGTTGGCAATAAAAAGGCCGTAGGATTTTATTGTACAGATATGGGTTATGACAATAACAATATCACATATCATGATGGTATCATACTTTTGGGAACTGGGTCCTGAGGTTACCCCTCGGAGCCGTGCCGCCACACACGGGCAGGTTCCAGGCTGACCGTGTTCCCCCAAGAGTATGCCCTAGAGACAGCCCCTGTGAGCAAGAGTTGTATTGATTTCCCAAAAGAAATGTTCCGTGCCCTGGCTAGATAGATGGGTGCCGTCATGGAGAAAAAGGTCTGGGTTACCTAGTGTAATTGCTGGGTGTTTTATGAAACCCAGTCCTCTTGTCATACAGAATCTCTCTATTGTCCTGTTCAGTTTTCTTCTAGATATGTCTATAGATTTGTAGAAGTTGGCACCTAGCCATTTCTTTCTTGGTAAGATGGCTGAGAAGTATATTTCCGTCCCCCTCCAGTTGTGCGAAATGCCTGCTAGGGAGGAGCAGATTTCTTCGCATAGGATGCGTCTAGCTGTGTTAACTAGATAGTTGCCCCCTAGATGGATGGTCAGGAATTCTGGGGGGTCCCTGTATGCCACCAGTTCTGCTAGTGTTTCGTGGACGTCAGCCCAGCGTAGGCCTCTGTATCCCCACCATGAAGTAATGGTGTTTCTGAACGGTGGCCCTTCTTTGGTCTCTTCAGCCCATCTGCCTGTCCTGAAAACGAATGAGTGGCCAACTATCCATGCTGATCGTAGTGTGGTCCTCGGTTCATCTGTTGTTTCTGTGGTGGTGGGAGGTGGGGAAAAGAAAGAACATTTTTTGGGCGGAAAGCTATATCAATTCTGGTCTGATATATCTTTTATAACAGTCTGACTTCCATCCCCCTATGTTTTTTAGTAGTTGCGGTGCTAAAACTCCTTGCCATGCTGCAGTGGTGGCACCTATCCTGAAGGAGTGAGTGCCGAATTGTTTGGGATCCCACCCTGCTCTGCTGATTGCTTTTATCAGCACTCCTTTAAATTGGTAGCGGCTTAGGGCCGATGTATCCTTGTGGATTAAAAAAATCCCCCCTACTTTGAGTCATTGCGCGTAATAGAGGTTGGTGATGCAAACTGGGCAGTTTGTTGCCTCATCGATGCAACAAATATTGATGGTTCTTTTTGCACCCGTTTTCGACTGTTGCATATATGTTCACACTCTCTTGCCTCACCCTGATTTCGATGACGCCCAGGCCGTTTGTGGCCTTGGTGCTGGAAGCAATGAGTTCTCCCACCCGGAAAGCCCCGAAGTAGGCTAGGAAAAAAAGCTGTTTTAAATAACATTATCTCGTATGGGTGCCAGCATATGGCTTCCAAATGGCTTGCTATCTGCACCAGTTTGCTGAAATCAAGGGGTTGGCGGGTGTCCACTTGTGGACCCTCTATTCTGCCCCATTCCTTCATTGCGTAAGAGATGAGGGCATTCTGGGTGGGGTCTGAATTGCCCCGAATTTTTGTAAAGTATGAAATTGCCACCAGGTGTTGCCCAATCCCTTTTGAAACCTTGTTCCCGGTCCCATTTTAAAAATACTTCTATATCTTTAATCGTTATAAGTTCTACGTGGTTTACACCTGTGGCCTTAAATACTGTTTGCTAACACTTACTGTACTGCGTTGCAGTGGTGCTTGCCACCGCCCTCTCTGCCATCTCTGTTAGGAAGCCTGTGAGGTTGTTGGCACCCGTTGTTGATGTGCCTGATTCTTGTTGGGCATCCCGGCCTAGGCTCTCTGGTGCTGGTGTTGATGCCAATGTGTTTCTGGGACCCCTTTTAGAGGTGCCTGCTTTGTATCGGTCATCCCGGCCTGCACTCTCTGGTGCTGGCGTTGATGCCAATGTGTTGTTGGCACCCGTTTTAGAGGTGCCCGCTTTTCGTTGGGCATCCCGGCCTATGCTCTCTGGCGTTGGCGTTGATGCCGTTATTCTTGTCTTCCCATTATTGTCCAGCATTCTGCTGGTATTGGCGTCATCTGTTCTTGGGCGTGTGGCGCTGGCTCTCGGAATCTTGTCCACTGGAAACGAGATAAGGCATCAGCAATGTTATTATCTACCCCTGAAATGTGCTTCGCTTTGAGAACAACGTTTACTTGTAGTGTGACTGTTGTAATGGCTCGTAATACTTTTAGTACTAGAGGGCATTTCGTAGACCTTCTGTTTATGGAGCCCACTACAGCCATGTCATCGCACCAGATCAAAAGTTCCGTATTCTCTAGTCGCCTGCCCCAGATGTGTAATGTTAGCCAGATGGGGAATATTTCTAGTAGGGTGATGTTTCTTGTCCACCCTGCTGTTTGCCATGAATTGGGCCAGTGTCCTGCCACCCATTCGGAGTCTAGTATGGCTCCAAACCCCTTGTTCCCAGCTGCGTCGGTGTATAGGACCCTGTTTGATCGGGTATTTAAAGGCGTTCGCCAAAGTAAAACCCCGTTGAAATCTCTGAGGAATTTTCCCCATGTTTCCAGGTCTTGTTTCACCTCTCTGCCTAGCCGGATATGCAAGTGTGGTTTGGTGAGTGATTTGATTTTGAACTCCAGGCTTCTGGCAAATATCCTTCCTTGAGGTATTATTTTGGATGCAAAATTGAGGCTGCCTGCCAAGGATTGTATTTCTTTTACGGTCCCCTTTTCTCTCATTATCAGGTTTTGTATTTTTGCCAGGAGTTCTGATATTTTTGTTTTTGGGATCCTGCAGAGTCCCTTTGCTGAATCTATTTCGATACCCAGAAAAATTATGTTTGTGTCTGGTTTGGTGGTTTTTCCCTTCGATAGGGGAACTCCCCACTGTGCGGCCATGTGCTCGAGTTTTGCTAAAGCCCGGCCGCATTCCTCGGAGTTTGGTGGCCCTATGACCATGAAATCGTCTAGGTAGTGCACTATTTTTGTCCCTGGTCTCTGTTTTAGGAAAGCCCATTGAAAAAAGGAACTGAATTGTTCAAATAGTGCACAGAATACTGTGCACCCCCTGGGGAGGCATCTATCTACGTAGAATTTGTTGTTAAAGGTGAAACCTAGCCACTGCTGTGACTCTGGGTGGACTGGCAAGAGTCTGAAGGAAGATTCGATGTCCAGTTTGGCCATCAAAGCGTTTCTGCCGCACTCCTGTCTGAGCCTTACTGCCTCTTGAAAATGCGTGTAAGATACCGCATATTCTGTTTGCGGGATGCCGTTGTTTAAAGACTGGCCTTTAGGGTAGGCGAGGTGATGAATTAGTCTCATTTTTCCGGGTTCTTTTTTGGGGACCAGGCCTAGTGGAGATATTAAATAGTCTTTTAAATGCATGAAATCCCAGGGACCTGCTACCCTTCCCAGTTGCAGTTCTTTCTTGATTTTGGTTTCTACTATCTGGGGGTTGTCCCTGGCTGACTTTAGGTTCATCTGGATGTGTTGTGACCCAGTGCCCTTAAATGGGATGAAAAACCCTTTGGTGAAACCTCGCGATATTATCCTGCTGGTTTCCTTTTCAGAGTAGCTGTTTAGGGCGTCCCTAAAATTGCCCGGGTTGATGGGCGTTAGTCCTGGTTCTAAAACTGGGATATCATTATTTCTTGGCTGGTAGTCTGGTGCAGTTGCTTGCTGCATGGTCGCCGTTGCAGTTTGTGCAGGCGTGTTTGTACCAGCATTCTTTGCCCCATGTACCCTGGTTTTCCCCAAAATTTCTGCATGGGATGTTGGATTTGACAGCCTGCTGTTTGTTCTGTCTGTGGGCATTATTTTTAGCCGCCCAAGGCTGGTTCCTCCGAAAGGGCTACTCCCCTTTTTTGGATTTATCATTGTCCTGTGATTTGCTTACTTGGGAATTTTGCTATTTTTGGAAGAAGAATGCATGGTATCTTCTTCCTGGGGAGGTTCGGCTTTGAGGGTGTATAAATCGTTCTGGACTTCATCCCACTCAATGGCCGGCCTTTCTGACATGCTCCTCCTAAATCTAATGTTGTATGCAAGCCATGTCTTCCCCCTCTGTGTTACTTTTACTTCCCTTATTTTATCAACGTATGTCCAGATCTTCCTGCCGTCCAAAGGGAATTTTTCTTTGTATATTGTTGCTTGGCTGGCAAAAGCCTGTAACCAGTTGTCCCAGTTTTGTTCGACCTGGGTGTTTCTGGCAATAGCTTTTTCTTCTATTTTTTTGGGGTCTCTGAAAGCGTCTTTCCCTTTGCGCTGGGCTTCTATTAGGGAAAATATTTCTATACATTCTTTGGCCCATATGGCTTCTTTGATTGTGGTATCAATGTTCCATGCCAGGCATCTTTTGTATCTATTTAATATCTCTGTTTGAAAGGATTTCATTTTCTGGTCTAATTGTGCATTACAAATTGTTACAATGTCAGTTGTATTGCTGCCGGATGTCCCTGTCGCGCCCGATGTTGTCTGTGCCTGGGGTTGTCCATGCTTTTAGGGCACCTGCCGGATCAGTTGCTGGAGTTGTGGAGGCTGTTGTATTTATAGCTGTGGGGGCTATTGGCAACTGCTGTGCTTGTTGTGGCATGGTTGTTATAGGTGGTGTTACGGGTGCGTTGACAACCGTTATTGTAGGTTCTATTGCGATGGTGGGGTTTGAGGCCCCAGGTTCCCTTGTGGGCGGTCTCTGTTTCACCCTTATTTCTACCATTAGATGCTGTAATTCCGCTACATTCTCACATAGTTCTGACAATTCTTTGGTACCTTTTCTGGCGCCTTCGGATATTTTTCTCCTTTTTAATGGTGAAGAAAAATCCTCCTGGCTGTGTGGGCTGGTAATTCCTTCCCTGGGTAGGCCGTACATGTTTTCTCTAACCCATGCCTATCCGTAGTGCTCTGCCGCTTCAATGGCTGCTAGCAGTTGTGGAGATTTGGGCTTCTGTGCCGGTGTTGGGGGTGCCCGTGTTTTCCGTTTGGGCCCCATGTTTTTCTATGCCTGTTATAGGAAAAAGAAAAAGATTTTTTTTCAAGGAGTTAAACCGTTGTTATAGGCGAGTTCTTTGCACCTGTCCATTGTTGCCCGTGCTGGGTAACTGTTGACTGGTGCCTTCTTGCCCGGGTTCAGAAAAATGGGCAGCTTCCAGGTTTGATTTACAGGATTTAATTCGGTTTTGCTGTGTGGTCGCCCTGCAATATTACAGAAATTATTTTAAATCTGCAGTCTTTGGGCCCGCCATGCTTGAAACTGTGTTCGCTAGCTCTACGTGGTTGCAAAAGCAAAGACGTGCTCCCAAGATGGCTTGTGACTCTGCCCGAGTTTAAAACTGCCTTGTGTTATCTTGCCCTATCTGCCTTATAACACGGGGGTTCCGGTCCACTGTAATCAAACTTCAGGACCTAAAATGTGTATTTATCCTCCCTCGTAGCCCCAGCGCGGTGGCTCACCTTAAAAGTGTTGAATCGGAAGCCGTCCGCGCCGTGCTTGTTGGTGTGCAGCTTCTCCCTCATTCGCACTGGTTTTTGGGGATGATTCAGCGGCACGCGTTTTTGTTTGTTTTGGACACACTCGCCGCTCGCTTTTCGTTCTATGCCGCAATTGTTGAATTTGACAGCGTCCGCGCTGGCTGTTCGGTTGCCGCTTCTTCCTTCGTTAAAGCTGTATTGCTAGTGCTTTAAACAGTACAATGTTCAGGAAGGAAAAAGACACTGCGATGTACAGTGAACTTCAAGAATTGCTAAAGAAGCAAGAAGATTTGGAAGACACTGAGTAAACAGTGAACCTCCTGTTTGCTTGGGTCCCCGTTCAGGGTCCACAAACAGATTGTGTTTACTCTGAGCATGCTGCTCTCATTTATAGGACCCAGGGAGGCCCTGGGTCTTTGTTGTGTATGTGATGGGGGTCGATGTTGTCGCAGCCACCGGCCGGATAGCCGACTGTCTGACCCCCTGGAGGGGGCAGATCTTTGAACCTGGGCCCTGCCTGATGGTTGTTTCCTTGTGGCGCTTTAGCACCTTGCTGTTTGGAGGAAGGGTGCGATGACTGTTCGCACCTTACCTTTCCGTGGCTTTTGTGCTGCCGAGACTGCGTGTCTCTGTAGCTGGGGGGAAGGAGAGGAGCAGGCGCGGGGGGTTGGGGCTGCTCCTCTCCCAGCTGCCGATGGTAACAGCAGTTACCCTGCCTCGCTTGTGGGATGCCCATGCAGCATTGCCCATCACTGTCCTGTGTATTGCCCCATTGTAAACCTGTGTGCTGTCCCCTGTTTGCAGCCTACCTTCTAGGCCTGTGTGCTGCATCACTGTCCTGTGTGCTGTCCCCTTCTGGGCCAGCATCCTGCCCCCTTTTCATCCTGTGGGTTTCCACTTTCTGCGCCACTCTGCTGCCTTTTCAATGTTGTATTCAGTTCATTATTCAGTTCATTTCCCTAGTGGGAAATATTACTTTCTGTTCATGACGGGCACTTGTTGCCTAAAGCAATACAGATTCATGCATTCAATCTGTAAACATGGGTGCCAGCGTATTAGATTCTTGGCCCTCTATGGTAACACAACATCACTGATTCCTCCAGCCTATGCACAATATTAAAGTTCACTGGTGTAGCTCCACAGTATTACATCAGAAAGTGGTAAGTCATTTTGACAGCTTTGCTTGATTTCATCCTAACATGACTTTGTAATAATCTACAGCAACTAATTAGACTTACAGTAGTGCTGCGTTGAGTACATTAATAACTAATTCTAAGGCAAGACCGGAGGCGAGCATTAATTTCCTTTAATCCTGAATCTCAAAGCACTTTAAAACTTCACACTTTATGTACGTATTAATTTGTTTTTTTTTTAACCAAATGGATAAACGGTCAACGGACTACAAATCCCCACAAGTCCCTTGTTTCTTGCAGTCCTGAGGTCTTCTACCTCCAACTATCAGTAACCAGGTTCTCCTTACACCTCGCATCCTGTCTAGGTCCTTTCCTCTTTCTTTTTACTGTTCTCACAGAGATAAGTAGGGGGCCACATCTGTGATCAATTTCATATATTTGTATTGGTTCCCTTATATGAACGCGATAGTATGCACATATTTACGTTGTTTTTCCTGCACAAGCGCAGTTTCCATGTTTGGTCGCTATGGGCACGCGTTAGAAATCGTTGAGTAAGTTTGTGGAACAAGTGTAGGGGCCAGATCATTGCCCTATGGTGGTGGTTAGGAGCAGAGTCGGGACCGGAGATGTGCCCACACTTGGCAGCCGGTCCTGATCTCGCAGGCAGTGTGAGTTTTTCTATCGCTTATTTCGGTCTGCATCAGGCAAAGACGTGAAGGACGTCATTTCCGATTCCGCAACAAATTTCAAAACAGATCGGAGGAGAACATCTCACGCTCGGCTACATTAAGCATTGAGTGCGGCGACTGATATCAGGACAAGCGGGGGAGTCTCACCCAGCGAGCAAGCCTGCTGCAGTAACTCTGAGAAGGCGATGATTACAGCTTGAGCTTACACACGTTCCGAAACTACATTCCAGTGTACACAAAAATGATATAAAAAAGAAAACAAAAGAAAGCTGATGACCCTCCCGCAGCTTGCTTAGTCCAAGCAGAAGGCGGCACTACTCCTTACCAACTGACACAGTACACTGAACCTGGCCTCCCTGATTTCGAGTCTTACCAGCAGTGGAGAGTCATACTCATGGTATCTAGGAACACCTCCCCTGAATGGATTGAGGAGGAATGGGTTTAGGACATCCCAGAAGAGGAGAAGGGCCTCTCCCTTAGTTTCAAAAGAGTCCAACAGGACTCCTTAGTAGTAGCAGTGTCTCAAGGAGTCCAACCCCTTACAGAACACCTGGAGGTGCTGGAGTCCATGCTGGCTACTAAGGGTGCAAGTGAATGCACAGGAAAAGAAGGGCAGAGAGCCCAGGAGAAGGCGCACCAGCCAGACACCCCCTACAGCGGGGTTGAACGTATGGGGAGTAGGAATTGTCGGAAGAGACCGCCCTCTTCTACCACCCCCACCCTGAGCCAGAATGAAGGGATAACAGTATGCCCTGTGAGGTGGTTGACCCCTTCAGTAAATTGAAGAACGCATTCATGCAAAAGTCAGAAGTGCCACATCTCCTACCCCCTGCTCCAGGGGCGACTGACATAGGGGAAGATGACGGCGGATACTCGCCTGATGAAGAAGAGGAGGGTGAAGACGAGAAGGTGTTCATAGAGGCTCCTAAGAAGCACTCAGATAATAGTCACCCTATACTAGAAGATTACAGCACAGGCAAAATGTTCAACCCTGAAGCTACTAGACACCCCAAATCTACAGAGTGGGTGCCATCCCCGAGAGTGGCATTGTACATTGCCGAGCATATCAGGAAACCATTAGACAGAGAAGTGCGCTTCAGTATGCAAAGGAGGCATCAGGGTCTGCTGTTCCAATCTTGGGAAGGCAGACAGCAAGATGCCTTCTTCCAAACGTGGGCCCAGCACACCACAGGGCGCAGAGCGCGAGGCACCTACTGACAGCAAAGTGCCACAGGCAGCAAGTGCGAAGTGCGCAAGCATTTAGATAATAGGGGCCAAGACAGCATTGTTTTTGAGCAAATGGCGAGAGCTGTCAAGCGATACCTGGGTATTACAGGCAGTAGCAGGCTTACACCTGCAGTCCACAGGCATGCCAGTACAATGGTCGGAACCCCCAGTCGATACAAGGGGAGATGGCTTTGTTACAAGTAGAATCGCGCAGCCTAGCAAGCAAAGAAGCGATAGAGTGCGACGTGCAGGGAGTCCGGCGCTTTCTTCAGCAATATGTTCCCGGTTCACAGAAAGATGAAAGTGAGACCAGTGATCAATCTGAAAGATCCGAAAAATTGGCTGATTTACAGGCATTTCAAAATGGAAGGGATTCATCGTCTCTGAGATCTGCTCCAAAAGAGACTGGCTAGCAAGGCTGGATCTCAAAGACGCCTATCTTACCATTCCAATAACAACAGAGTACCAGAGATTTCTCTGCTTCCTTTGAAACAGGGAAGTTTGGCAGTTCAAGTGCCTTCCGTTTGGATTAGCTTCAACCCCCTGTGCCTTTCGTAGATTATGAGGACAGTAGCAGTAGCCATCAGGGAGTGGGGTATCAGGATTATCGTCTACCTGGATGATATCCTCATCCTGGCACATGACAGAGCCGCGCTCCAGGAACAAATGCACTGGGTTTGTCCTCTGATCACCTCCCTCGGTTTCCAAATAAATATAGAGAAGTCGGAATGAAAGCCCAAGCAGAGGATTGAATCCTTGGGATTTGTAATAGACATCAAGAAGGCCACCCTCGAACTGTCCACGCAACAGCTCAAAGCCATCCAAAAAGGACCTGATGTCAGTGATCAGGGAGAGGAATATTTCACTTTGCAGTCTAGCCAGAGTAGTAGGGCTTCTAGCAGCATCGATTCAGGCAATATTTCCAAGACTGCTACATTGAAGGGCCCTGCAGAGGCTCAAGAACAGGCACCTTCAAGGAGGTGTGAGGTATTACCAGATAGTTACCCTGGACAAGAAGGCGCTGACTGAGTTAGAATGGAGGCTACAGAATATGAAAGCGTGGAACGGTCAAGCTATTTTTGGTGATGTTCCGCAGCTAGTCATAGAAGCAGACGTGAGCAGCACCAGCTGGGGGCCAGATGAAGAAGTTTAGAGACAGGTGTTAAGTGGTCCGAGGGAGAGTTATGTTTGCACGTAAATTGTCTAGAGGTTTTAGCGGGCGCGTTCGCAGTGCATGCCTTTGCCAAAGACAGAGTCAATTGCTGTATCCTTCTGAAGATGGAAAATATCTCGGCAGTCCGGTACATAAATCGGTTGGTCCAAGATGCTGGCTGAGCTAGCGAAAGACTTTTGTCACCACTGCCTGCAGCCGAACATAGTGGTGACAGCGTAGTATCTACCAGGGGAGCAGAATGTGGTGGCGGATTGGAACTCAGGTGGACTCCAACGAATGGAAGTTACATACAGCTATATTTGCGAGACTGCAGGACATCTGGGGTCCTTTCAACATCGATCATTTTGCGTCCAGATTAAATGCACATACTCCCAAGTACTTCCATTGGAGGATGGATCCGGAAGCAAAGGGAACGGATGCCTTCCTCCACAGCTGGGCTGTAGCAGTCCATTACGCCTTCCCTCAATTCATCATGTTGACGAGACTGTTGACCAAAGTTCAGAGAGACGGTGCAGAAGTAGTTGTAGTAGTCCCATTGTGGAAGTCGCAGGTATGGTTTTCAGTAGTGATGGACTTTCCTCTGATTTTCGGAGGATGATTCCATGCAGGCAGGGCCTTCTGCTGAACCCGACCAGTCAGATGCACCCGCTGATTGACGAGTAGAGTCTACAGCTGATAGCTTGCAGAGTTTCAGGAAGAGATGGGAGCTGCCAGGAATTTTGTAGATCGCTGCTGGCTTCATCAGGGAATCTTGGGCACCTTCCACTCTTTGGAGCTATGGCACCGCATGGGACAGATGGCAGAGCTGGTGTAGAGAACAGAGTGTTCATCCCGTTTTGGCACCTGTAGTGCAGGTACTCAATCTTTTGGCCGATCGCTCTTGCGACAGGTGTGCATTTAGGACACTCGGCTTTCATAGGCCAGCTATATCCGCCGGGTATGACAAATTACTATTATTATTTATTATTAGGGTGGGCGGTAAGCCTATTGGGGAACACCCGATAGTGATACTGCTTCTACGGCTTCTAAGAGGTGTGAGATTACATTAGCCGCCCACTCCTAAATACTCAGTACTATGGGACGGAAAAGAGAGGTTTTTCTTTTGTTCCTTAGCTGGCCTGACAATGGTCTACTCTCTAAGCCTCGGCAGTCCGGGAAGCTGGCAATGTTGCTCTGCTTGGTAGCATGTAGGAGGGTGTTTGATGTTAAAGCACTAGAGATATGAAGATGTATGAAGGTGCATTATTCTGTATCGCCAAGCATACTAAGAGGGATTCTAGAGTGATCTCCTACCCTTATTTCCCTGATAACCCTAAGTTATGCATAACACAGTGTATCAAAGATAACGAGTTGGCTACAGCAGAAGTTAGGCCGTGTGTAGTGCCCTTGTTACTCATAGCGTGTAGGCAATCCTACCACTGCCAAGATAGCTAGGTCGGTCAGAGAGGTAATGCATTGGGCAAGCATAGATTTGAATATTTTTGGCGCGCATTCAACTAGGGCGTTATGGCTTCCAAAGCGTTTGCAGCAGAGGTATCCTTGCAAGACATTATGAAATCAGCTGACTGGTCCTCAGAGTCTACCTTTAAAACGTTTTACTTTAAGCCAGTGATTGCAACTGTAATGAATATCTTTGAACAAGCATAATGCATGCCTCCAGTCTTGACATAGAATGAAGATTGCCAAGGTGTACAGCACAGGCAAGTCTTGAGTCTTTTAAAGTCACAGAGGTGAGCATTATTCCCACCAGGAATACGCTGGAGGGATGTGATGCTTGTAGTTTTGACATGCTTGTCTGTTATTGGAAAAAGTATGTGTATTCCCGCCCTCATGGTGTCATTCTCTTTTGCTTCGTAGGAGATGAACAGAAGGCGATGTGAGGAGGCTGGCCAGGATGGGCCGCAGGCTTGTCGCATTGTTCAGAGTTCAACTGGAGGCGCAGTAGCATTTGTTCTCAGGGCCCTTGCTCTTGTTTAGGAAAGGATTGGAAATTAGTGTATTTGGAAGTTCTGGATTTACATTAGCACGAGCAAGTGGACGTTTGCTGCCAAAAGAAAGAGGATAAGACCTAGACAGGATGCGAGGTGTAAGGAGATCCTGGTTACTGATAGGTGGAGGTGGAAGACCTCAGTACTACAAGAAACAAGGTACTTGTGGGGATTTGTTGTCCCTTGATCGTTTTTCCATTTGATTTTACAACAAATTAATAAAAAATGAATAAGTACATAAAGTTTGAAGTTTTAAAGTGCTCTGAGATGCAGGATTAAAGGAAGTTAAGCATAATTCTCGCCTCTGTGTCTTTAATAAAATCTAGACTTCCCTGAGCTGTAAGCCTGGGCAATCTTCATTAGGTTTTGCATCACCTGCCAGAGAGTTGAACATAGCATTGGCATATAAATACAGTACTTTGGCATACATGTGCTCCTGAGCTTCTGATTTCCTGGACACACTTGCATGCCACTTCCTGACATGGTGTGCTTTGATAATGTTAGTGGGCCATGAGGTCAATCAGCTTCCAAAGAGTGCCACCTGTTTTGTTTCTCTTAACATGTTTTCATTGGGAATTACATTCCTCGTTAAATGACATTCATGATGTTTTTTTTTCTCCAGAAATTAGTCATCTCCCTAGCTGCAAGCAGGACAGCACATGATCTTCTGCTGCCTTTAAATGCTTGCTTTCATCTCAAATAGCAGTGGCCTAAACTGACCCGTTTTTAATATTTCTTGTTTATAAAGGGCTGGATTTTGACAGCTGGCAGATAAAAGCGGTTCCCAGTAAAGCCAATTTATAATTTTTTTTATTTATAAAATCAAGCATATAGCAGTAATAAACTATATACGTGTAAGGTGAATGTCAGATGTACAGAAAGACATTGTGATATATAAGATCCCCAGGGAAATGCTGGCAGAACTGTGGCAGACTGAGACACATTCCAGACTAGACTCTGAAAAACGGGCCGGACTCCAACAGAGCTGGTTATCAGGTGGGTAGCACATAGGTTAAATGCTTGCATCTTACATCGGACAAGCCTTCAATTTCACAGGTTCAAATCCGAACAGGGTTTACTTAGCCTATCATCATGATAAATGGAGAACCATTATAATGGGCAATGTGTAGACAATAATGCACCTTAAGAATGTAGATGGGAATGTACAGAGCATGTTGTTTGCTTGAAGATGTAGACCTCTAAATATTCGAACAATGGCAACCATCTTGGATGATGTATATTCCATCACAATAGAAATGAAAATCTTTGCAAACAATTATCCATTTAATCACAGGTTTGAATGTTCTGCACCAGGACAATTATTTAGTGTAACCCTTTCCATGGCAAAAGTTTATAAATAAACGCTGATAAGCTGCTCTCATGCTAGCGCTGTTAAAATCGTTTTCATTCATAGATGTGTAGTTATCTTGCATAGACTTAGTTTCTGAGCTCGGGTGTATTGGATGACCTGGCTTCACTGAAAAGAGTGTTCTGCTAATTGGAGAAAATTGTCCCTCACCGATGACAACATGGTGATATTCCACAAACTGTGTTCAAACCAATGGGACCTGTACACTCCCTTTGCCCCCAGCAAGCCATATAAAACACATCAATACCACTCATTCTGCAGTTACCCGACCAATAACACATCACCCTAGCTCTCGCCTAGCTCGCCTGGATCCCATTGGCCTACAGAAGTGGTTACAAAGGACTTTGCATCACATTCAGGACCATTCACCTCAAAACCCCACCTTGCCTTCACAACAAACTGAATCCCATTACCCACACAAACATCATACAAGAAAACCCAAAATCTCCCACAGCTCCAACTCTACAAGCCAAACTGTGCACACAAACAGGCCTTTACCCACAGGCACCCAGAGCTAGAAGGCCGTCACATATCTACACCATCCCTTCTAGCGTCACATTTACGTACACTCTTGAAAATGTACCTCTTCCCCCATTTAATCTGCCACTATCGTTGATCTATCCTGATCTTCCTATCCCTTTCCGAAAAACATTCTATTTTATTTATCACCTCCACCCTTTGGACTTCATAAAAAAGCTTTGTGTCATTCTGCATAAGGAAAGTATAAAAGTTTAAATTACATAAATAAATAATAGGGCACTAAAAGCATAAAGAGGTGCTGTTTAGGTAGCCTGTTTTTTTAATTGTAGAGGGGTCTGTTTCTCAGTTCATTATTCTAGTCTATGGGCCTCATTCCGAGTATGGAGGTAATCATGGCGCTATTAGCGCCATGACTACCTCCAATACCGCTACCGAGTCCGCCCTCGTTCAATGGGGATTTACTGCTCTATTCCAACCTTTACGGGACCGGTAAATCCCCACTGAAAAAGCAATTCCCCATTCCCATTTCAGCCCCCATAGGGCTCAATGGGAAGGGGGAAGGCGCTAATAACGGTACCGCAAATTGTGGTACCCTTATTAGCTCTGAAGTCCCTTAACGGTCCCCGTCCATAACGCCTGGTAAAACCGGGCGTTAAGGAAGGGACCCGCTAAGGGACCTCGGAATAGGGCGCAAAGGGATTACCGGCACCAATGTCCTTAACGGTGCCCAGTATCCCTTTGCTTCCACCTCATAATGAGGCCCTATGTCTTTTGCAGCACAGTGAATTAAAGATTTTAATAACTAACCTCAAATTAAATCCTTTTTTAAAAAAATGATTAGTGACGCGCATTTAGCTATTAGCGTTATGCATAAAAATACAAATACAATTATATCATATACAATAATAACGATAAAATCACACAATTCAACATTAAATTACAGCTATACAGCTATTGTTAAACACCTTATTACAATTTCACCTTTGTTACATAACACTTACAAAGATCAATAAGAACATAAAAATCACACCCACTTGCTCCATTGTTGCTTAAGCCTTCTTTACCATTCTGTTTTCTGCAATTTGCCATACATGATGTGCTGATGCTGTAATGACTACTGACTCAGTTGCATATCTGGTAGACCAAAACTGATCAGAATGAATAGCTATTTCTGATCCACGGAAATCTCCATTGCCCTTCCAATAGTGAAGCTTCAATTCAGAACATCCAGCTAGTACATGTCTTGCTGTCTTCAAGATGTAATCTACACAGCCTACAAAATCTTTTTTTCTCTTCAACATTACTCCATGCTCCTGTGTATTCAAACACTGGCAATATGTTTAACTGCAAATAACAAATGAAGCGTCGAAGCCCCAAACTACAGAGCTTTTTCAGATATCCCGTAGGAATACTCGTCAAATGACCCTGCCTGGTATACTCCATATATCGTTTTTTCTTGATAAGGCTGTGTATATTTTTGATCTTATCCCACCCCTGTGATTTGGTTTTGAGCATTTTTTCAAAAATGACCACTTCACTTTCACCTTGAATCTGAAGGACTAATTCAGCAAGATGTTCAAAAGCTGTCAATCTTAGTTCTACATAAGCTGTATTTTGATACACTTCCTTCACCACTCGCTTTGAAATATTTACATGCTCTGCCACCACTGACATTAATGTGCCACTAATTTTCTGCATATTTTCCAAATTAACAAATTATTTACATTGTGCGATCCTCCAAAGCGTAGACAATGATGTCAACCCTCACTCCAAGCATAGTGCTTTCACCGGCACACTACTCGGGAGGCCCAAATTAGAACATAAGCAATTTTCCCTCTAACAAATTTAGCCAATGAGCGTACTTCTCCGGTAAAACCTATAGAGCATGCAAAATGCACGGGACAATGCTCTTGGTATAAACCTCGAGCATTGCTTCAATTGATCCCAACACTTTTGCATATACTATTTCTTTGCAGAGCTGCTGGCTAGGATAGGTGCAAATACATTGTCCTAGGTAAACATGTAGCTTTACGCTCTGTAATTCCACCCCCCTCTATTACGAGTCAGTCGGTCCAGAAATAGCGGTGGCGGTAAACCGGCTGCCACCGTTGTTTCCGGACCGGCTGTCTCGAGTTTCCACTTCCCCATTCCCATGGAGTCCTGTGGGACTCCATGGGAATGGGGATTTACCGAATTCCGCCTCTGGAATTACCGGGTCACCGGGGTTGTAATGCCCTGGTGATTCTGGGAATCACGGAGGCGGAATGGTAATACGAGTCCGGCTATAACCTGCCGGTTTTTCCGGCTCGGTTACCACCGGACTGCCTTACGGCTCCTATTGTCACTATCTTGTTATTCAATTTATTGATTCTAAGGCCATTTACTTTAGCATATACATTTAGGCATGTGATTGATTTCTGTAGTCCTCATGGGGTTTGATCAATTCGTACTGTGCCATCAGCATAGCACAGTCACCACACTAGTCTACCAGCCAATTAAGGAAGGAAATTCACACACCTGTTCATAGCCATGCTCAAATTTGAAACAGACAAATTACAGAGGGCAGGGGCAAGTACAAAGCCCTATTTTAATCCTATATTAGTGTCAATGAATTCAGTTAAAAAACCATCTTGAGATGTTCTGACTGACACACTGGTGTTCTTATATAGTGACTGTATAAAATAGAGACTGATTGATTGATTTATGATGCGCCTATACACAAGTGTTTCAAGGCGCAACCAGGCAGGGAGGGCAAATCTGGGGAGAAGAAGACAAACGATTTTACTAAGCCTAGTATCATTTAGATTGTGCAAGTGCACCGACAAGAAGTGCAGGGGAGGGGAAGGGGAGAAGTGCACCCAGCGGAACAGTGCCCTGGTTTAAGTGTATGGGAGGCAGGGCCTCCAAGGGGAACATGCCCCGGAAGTGCAAGGAAGGCCAGGTGGCAGTGCAGGAGGGCCCGAAGGCAAATGCTGGGGACTGGGCAGGGGGGGGAGCAGGTGCCCTATAAGACGCAGACAAGTTTTGGGTCAATACCCCATTTCTTAAGCTTAGACCACAAACGATCCTTCCTGAAGAACACAGTTTAAAGCACATGATTAGTCCACGAAACATATGTACAGGCAGTTGTTATTTCTACAACTTGACTCTGCCACAAGCCTCCGTAGTGCATATATACTATGTGCCGTGCTACAACCTGCTATAAACCCTGTTTGGAGGGGGTCAAGCAACATCTTTTTCTTTGTCCATTTGTTAAGTTGTTTAGCAAAACTGTGGCAAAGAATTTACTGCTGGAATCCAGCATAGTCAAAAGTCTAAAATTTCTAGGGTCCGTGACTGGACCTTTTTTGTGTACTGGTATAAGAATGGAACAGCACCAGCTTTCAGGAATCTTCCCGCTATCGATGATCGCACTAAAGCAAGAAAACAGTATCTTTGCCCATGAAAGGGGATTTTGTTTGATTACTTTCTTTTTATTTCCACTTTATTTCGATAAAAAGAATTTACCATAAAAGCCAACATGTACATAGACAAACGGAAACACAATCACGGTCAATAATACCAAGAACTACACATTTTGCCCATTTAGTACAATAAAATACAAGTTACCAATACTAATATAAAAACAATTGTTGATCAGTGCCAATCAAAAGAGAAAAGTGCTCATGTGCATGCAGTATATACAAAATTTGGTTTTGTCATGCGTCAGATGTGAATGTCCATACAGCTGTTCAGGTCCTCAAATCGGGCAGTCATTCTTTCATACACAGACGAGCATAGGCAGAGAGACACATGGACAAATATAATTATAGTTTATGGAAGAAGGGGGGGCGTGGCTAAGGAACCATGGGATAGAACGTGTCTCATGGTGTCTCCTGCTGATCCTGAAACATCCTGCTGCACCCTAGCGCAGAAACGGATGCAAATGACACATAAACTACACTTCTGCTAAGGGAATATGTGTGGAAGAAGATGGTAACACTTAATTGAAGTTCCGAGGTGATTTACAACAGTTATGGCAAGAGGAGCTGCGACAGAACCCCTGAGAAGAGTTCCCAAAATGGCGCCGGCATGGGAACAAAGGACGCCGCTTTTATCTGCAAACACAACAAATCAGGACTGAAACGGGACCGGTGTGAAGAGACACGACTACGGGCCATACCGATGCATAATTACAAACGACCCAACATCTGTACGGCCCATTATCGGAGGAATTAGGGCGAGGTTATAGGCACCCCAACAATGCAGCATATGCTGCTTGAAAGCAAACTGCAGCTCTGAGACACTGGATGGAGATAACAGGGCGACGAGGAGGGCACAAGTGCGGATGATAGCCCACATCACACCGCACCCGGCAGCATCTGAACAACAAAGGGATACCACGGGCTGTGAAGCCAAGCTGCCCCGACTGAGTTGGGAATCACCATGCCGCTAAATATTGGGCTGTGTGAAATTACGAGGAATGCATAGCAACCGGGAATAGTCCTGCGGCCACAGTGCAATGGGTGGCCGCGAGATATCCTGCTACTAAAATAATCGAAGCAGCGCTGCGCCGCTCTGGACACATACAAAAGAATACAGTGTAACCATTCACGGTCAGATGTCTGTTGCCTCAAAGTTGTTAAAGATACGCCTTCTGGCGATCGGAGACGCTGACATGGGAAAGGCGAACACAAACATTGGTGATGCTTTAACGTATGAAGCAGACAGAACTGGTGTCCAGTCCACCACTTGAAACACAGCTGCCAAAGGAAAGTACAACGTGAAGCGGCTGAAGGTACGTGCCGGTTCGCAGTGAGGTCTCTTGCGCGTGATCACAGCCACAGTGCCAGGACTTTTATATGTGCGGCGCCGAGCACAACAGTTTTTCCACCAGAAAAGCTATTGTCACCATTACGGACATTTCTTGTAAATGGCGGCATGCAGATCTCCCATTTTTTGAAAAATTGTTTTTTTAAATCTCTGAGGTGTTACCATGGAAAGCAATTCTGGTAAAATGTAAACCAAGCATAGATTTTTTTATCACATAGCAAAATCAGACTAATGATAGCAGTGACCATATGGTGTCTCTAAAGAAAATGTTGTAACTTCTAATGGTTTGTTTTTGTGAAACACACAAGTTCAACCTGACCTGGTTTCATTTCATTTTTTTGTTGTTTCTGCTTCTTCCTACCATCCCTACCTGACCCCTTCCCTTTTTGTCTGCCAGCAAAAACATTTTTCATTTAACTCAAAACTATTGTCATGCTGATCTATGCCTACTGAGTATTATTATTATCTGCTTGACAATGTGAACCAGATTTAAATTCTATTTTGCCCTGATTTGAAAAAGGCACATTTCGGTTCCGAAACACGTGTGATCCAAAGGGCACACTGGTTGTGATACAATCTCAAGAAAAAAGTTCTTGACTGTAATTGAACTATTGTGTGTTATGATTAAATAACCAACACCATGGTTTCTGAAACTAAAAATAAAAAAAAATAAAAAAAATAGTTTATGGAAGAAGATTAGTTAGTTTCGTTCTCCTATACCAGGGACATATCAAAAACCAACCTGTGGTAAAACGTGGCCAGGGGTACCTTGGTTTCCAAACAGAGTCGAATGGCCTCAGTAAATGTTGAGACCTGATTCTGCAAGAAAGTATATTTTAAGGACATTCTTCTAAGGTCCCTGTAGATGCTGCAGAGAAGCAAAAAATGAGCTTGATCTTCCCTAACCCCTGGGAAAAAATGACAAAACGGGCTCATGTTGGCATTCCATCTTGACTTTACAGATGCCAGAGGTAAGATGCCAAAACGAAGCTTGAGGAACAAAGAGCACATTGCTTTGGGGCTCATAATGTCCAGCTATTCCAAATAAGAGCCCGATAGGTACTGAACCTGGATGATATGTCCATTCTCCTAGCTATTTCTGCCGCCCTTTCCAGTTTAAGGGCATATTGAACTTTGGCTTTTGAGTTTACATCAATAGTCGTAGGATGGGCTCAGAGATCCAAAACATTACACCTTCCAGAGCTCTCCAATATTTCGCAAGATTCTCATTATTCCACAACCGAATCCGATCTAGGGGCGGTTTAGCTCTAAATAAGTGCTTGATGGACTGTAGGTCCAATTCCAAAAGGATTTGAAAAGTCGGGGCCCTAGTTGGAAGCCCCAGTACATTTTTAAGAAAGACGATCTCACCCGCATTACACCACCCACATAGCTCTGTGCCGTAAGCAGCAGCTTGCCTTGCTTGGGCTTTGTAGGCCTCTAATGCCACACGCACTACACCACCCCCATAGGTTTGGGCAAAGTTAGCTATCGAGCCATTGTATCTAGACAGTGTCAACCCCACCTTTTCGGTTTGCTCACCCCAAGAACAATCTTCATGCACTCTTATACCCAGGTACTCGTACATTTTAACCTGCTCAATTCATGACCCATCAAGGACCAGATCCAATCTGGGGTGCTTTTTTCTACCGGTGTCCACTAAAACCCCTGTCCTTGGTTTTACCAGTGCTTATTATCAGGCCATTTTTGCTACAGAAACCTGAGAAGATGTCCAGCTGACGGCGCAAACCCCTCGGGGTCAAAGGCAGGAGGATGGAGTCGTCAGCGAACATCAAGGCTGTTTTCTAGACAGTGCCCCACTCATACCACAGTGCACCCTGGCCCCATTCTCCTGGTATAGCAACATAATAGCTCTAAGTAGTGCTGCAGGAATACCCACATTTGACAACATTTTCCATAGTCTGGCCTTAGGAACGGTATCAAAAGCCGTCCTGAGGTCTATGAAAACCGAATAGACAACCATTTTCTTCAGGCAACATGCATGTAGCACAGTAGGCAAAGCCTTAAGGGCTGGTCCACAGTGCTGATACCCCTTTGGAACTCTGCCTGGAGATGATTCAGGGTACCAGCCTCAGCAACCCATGTTTCCAAATGGACCAATAATGTCTTCACACAAATATTCCCACCAGCATCAAGAAGGGAGATTGGCCTATAGTTGGCTGGGAGATGTCTGTCCCCCTTCTTGAAGACTGGGATGATGATTGCCTCGGTCCAGGACGTTGGTATGTGTCCAAGACAGAAGACTGCATTAAAGAGTCTGGTCAGGTAAGGTACCCAAACAAGTGGTTAGGTTGCAAAGAAAACAACCACGGTCGTATCCTTCTTTTGGGAACTCAACGCTATTTTTACTTCAGTCTTGCTAAGGATTAGTCCTTCATTTGCGACTAAGTCAACATGATCAACCGCCTCCCAATCCATATTCTCCTTGTATAAGCTTTCAAAGTGAGTGGTCCAGGCATCCTCAGGGATGGCCCCCTGGACTACATTCTGCTCTACTGGTTGTCCCCTTACTAACTAGTTCCCAAATCACTTTGGTATCACCATTTCTTATAGCACTGAGGAGAGAAGTCCAAAGATTTTCTTGGAACTCAGCTTTTTTGGTTTTAAACAGCCCAGCATAATTTGTACGGGCTTTGCGGAGGGGTGAAATCCCCTCTGTGGTTACTTTAATTGCTTGAATTATAGCAATTGCCTGTGCCCTATGGCAGTCACCACCATACCAGTTTTTTTTCGAAGGGCCAACTTCCCCACAGTCTTTTCAGGCTTGGAAAAAAACATTCCCACCCTACTCATTAGTTCAGTGTGGGTATCAATTATATCCATTTCACCTGCCTATGGAGCCCCAAAGAAAGTTGTCAACACCGGAAGAATAGAATCGTATGCCAATTTCCGCACACGCCTTGCGTGCCCAGTAATAACCACCCCAACTGTTGATAATGTCTCCACATCTCCAGGTGCTCCCAAGAATGTTGGTAACACCTGGAGTGAGAGTGGGTTGTGGTCACTCTCCTGCCTACTGGGGACTCCAAAATCAACAATATGTTGCGAAGCCTCAAGGTTCACTGAAATATAGTTTATCAAACTTGAGCATATTCCCTGCTTGAAATGTTTTATGTACAGGTACGTCACCTGCAAAGTGTCCATTACAAGCCCTTAGATTGCAAGCCAGGAGTATCAATGCCACTTTTTCAGAATTTGTATACTTCCTCTTGGGGTATGGAGCTTCGAGTTGTGCAATCCCCCACAGTTAATACTCCTCTTCTGTAAGAACTATCATAATATCCAATGGCTCATATTGAAGATTGAAATCGCCAATTACAAGAATTGTGGATGCTCGTCCGTGTGTCAATCTCCAGCTCTCTATAGAAGCATGCAAATGGGAAAATAAACCCATCCCCCCACTAGCTGCTTGGCGATTATAGAGATTTATTAACATTATACTGGACCCCTCCAGTCCTGTTAGATGTAGCTCAAGCAGACCCATGGGAGCACTCTCGGTAACCCTTATGCTACTATACTTTTCAATACAAATCCAAAAGAGGAACCCCCCACTAGGTCTTCTACCCCTACCCTTGCATGCTGCCTGCTGAAATGTTGTAAATCCCTGAATTTTAGGTGCAACCATTGACCATGTTTCCTGAATCCCAATGATATCATGGGCCCGGACGAATGATAACCATTCGTCATCCTCCATGTGCCGATTTAACCCTGCAACATTCCACGAGAGTATGCAGACATGATCTAATGTGATCTCCGCCACCCCACCTCCCGGGGACCAAGCAGTCAGGGGTAGGTAACAGCGGGATTGGGTGTGCGCCCCGTCAGTCAATATTGCCCAAAACCGAAAGATTTGAATCACAGGGAGTGCAGGGCATTAAAATGTCAGGGACTTCCCTTGAGTTTTCCGGAGGATCAGCCAACCACCAAACCTACTGGTATGAAAATGAAGGGTCCCGGGGGCCTTAGCGCTGGGTTGTGAGGACTGGACAGTGCGGGATTTACCCTCAGAGGGTACTTCCTTGCTAAAAGGTGAGAGGCTAAACCCACAATAGGAGTGGCCTTTTCCGGAATGCTCATTTTTCCTATCCCAACTACTTGAGATAGACCCCTGGTTACATTTATTTATTTATTTAATTTGTAAAGCGCACATACAACCCAAGGCATTGAGGCGCTGTTGCAGGTACAAGTCAAGGAGGCAAACTTAGTCATACAGTAAGGTAATTGTTGCATAGACAAAGATGAGCATAGGTAATATTACAGTTAAGTTGAGACATAGCATTCTCATACATATTGTTCATACTGTACATACTGTATGGTGGTATAGTACGGTTGAATTGATGACATGATGGGTAAGGTGGGCTGGTTAGGAGAAGAGCTAAGTTTTGAGGGCTTTGCGAAAGATCCAGTAGTATTTTTCAGCCCTCAGGGAGGGGGGAGGTCAATCCAGAGCTACTTTGAATACCTAGTCTGCAGGCTCTCTCTCTCTCCTGGTCTTTCTCTCACTGTGTCCACTATCTACCAGCTGCCCGGCCAGGTATCCTCCTTCCTCTCTGAGTGGGCGGATCTCTCCTCCTCCCTCCTTTCCTCTACCTCTCAACGTCTCCTCCTCTGAGACCTTAACATCCACTTGGATGCTTCTTGTCCTTCTGCAGGACTCTTTCATAACCTCTGTGACTTCCTACCTCTATCTATTCTTCCCTCTGGCTGACTCACTTTGCAGGGCACACCCTGGATGTTCTGATCTCCTCAGACCTCACCATCTCCAATCCTCTCTCTCTCCTCTCTCCTGGAGTGATCAGTTTCTCCTTTCCTCACAACTCTCTCTCTCTACCCCACAGGCCAAGCCGACTCCAGCACTGCCACCTACCATCTCGGTCATTCGACCTATGAAGCGTATGTCGGTGGAGGCTTTCATTGCTACTTTCCCTCCTCTTTCTGCACCTTTGGCTGACTCACACCCTGACACAGCCCTTTCCAACCTTCATCTCTCTATCTCTGACACTCTTCCGCTACTCTGCAACTCCTGGTATGACTCTGACCTAGTCACCCTTAAACACAAGTCCAGGGTGGCAGAGAGGAAGTGGAGGGCAACAGGTGCACCCTCTGACAAACTGGCCTGCCGGCTGCTCCGAAGGCAGTACAGACTCTGTCCTCGCCAAGAAGAGAGCTCACATCCAAGCCTGCCTCTCTGCGGTTTCTAACAACTCAGCCGAACTCTTCAAAATATGCAAGGAGCTGGCCCATCCTGCTGCAGTCTCTACCCCTCCTGTTCCCTCCCAGGCCTTCTGTACGGCCTTGGCTTCTCATTTAATCAGTAAAACCCAGGACACCACCTTCTCTTCCGCTTCTTCCTCCTCCTCCACTCCTGGCCTTCTTGTTGCTGCCTCTCCACCTCCATTCTCTTCCTTATGCCTTGTTCACCTCTGACAAAACAGGTTTTTTTCTGTTTTTCCAGAGCCCTCAAGGACCACATCGACACCCTTGTCCAGCCTTGGTCGATTTCTGCAATCAGTCTTTTGCCACTGGAACCTTCCCCTCCCCAATGAAGCATTCCCTTGTGCACCCCCTCTTAAAGAAGCCATCTGACAATCCTTCCTCTTCGGCTAACTATCGCCCAATCTCTATCTCTCCTTTCCTGGGCAAACTCTTGGAAAAGCTGGCCATCTCCTAGCTTAACCTTCACACTGAATCTGTTGGCTGTCTCCATGACCATCAGAGCGGTCCGAAATATGAAACTGCTCTCCTGAACATCCATGAAGACATGCTCAACGACCTTGATTCTAACCTTCCTTCTGTCCTTATTCTCCTCACTCTTTCTTCTGCTTTTGACATGGTCAACCATGCCATCCTGCTCATGCGCCTCCGTGATAACCTGGGTATCACTGATCAAGCCGTGGCCTGGATGACCTCCTTTCTCACTGTCCGACCCTCTCAGGTCCAACTGGGGTCCTTCCTCTCTTATATCTCTCTCTCTCTGCCTGTGGTGTTTCTCAGGGGTCTCACCTCTCTCCCTGGTTGTTCGACCAATACCTGGCACCTCTTGCCTACGCATCGCTGCTCTCCGCTCCAACTTTCAGTGTTATGCGGTTGACACTAAGCTCTCTTTCAGGCTCCCCTCGGCTACCTCTACGCCTTCTATCATTCCTGACTGTCTATCTGCAATACAGGAGTGGTGTGCCGCCACTGATCTCTGCCTTAATGCCAGCAAGACAGAGATCCTCCTCATCGGAACACCAGCTCCCTCCTTTCCTCTCTCTCTGGTCACCTACTATGGGTCCTCTTCCTGTTCCTACCTGTGAGGCTAAGAACCTTGGGGTCATCTTCAATTCCACCCTCTCCTTCTCTCCTCTCATCTCCGACATCTCTATGAAGTAAAACTATCAGCTGCACCTCCTCAGAGGTACTCTTCCTTTCCTCACTTTCCCCAGAAGCTCACTGCTCCAGAGCTCTGGTCCTCTCAAGGCTGGACTACAGCAACAGCCTCTTTCTAATTGTCTAAAACAGGGAGTACAACAGACATCAACAGACGTCTCACGGCATAATCATGACGCATCACATGAAAAAACATCCTTTTATAACAAAAACATATTTTTTATAGCGAAAACCCATAATAAGTGACATCACACTACGTGGCAAACTAAGAAAACTTACCTGGGATTGTGATAGGTCAACAGGGAACATCTAAGTATACTTTCTATATGGGACAGGATTGTGATTGGGTCTGTGTGTCAGGTGGATAACTTATGCCCACACCTTGTACAAGTCATCCTTAATATTTGTTAGATTCACGACACATGATTGGCCCTTAAACTATAGGGCTCTTCAATGCATGGTGCTCTATAATTGGTTGGCATGGTTGTACCCTTCTGGAACATTCGACTCACAAGCAGCGCGCAAGCTGGTACCTGAGGTGCCTGTGGGTGGACTTGACCATGCCCCCCACCCAATTAGCCCACCGTCCATCATCACTCATGCCGTCTGCCATTCAAACTGTCTTTGAACTTGGCCTTGCAGAGCATCACTGCGCTTGAGAATAGAAGGGAGTGTGAGCATGTTCTTATCTTCAGTCTTGATGTAGCTTGCTCATTTTCTATTTCCATCTCTCCCACATGACAGGAGACCGCATTTGAGCTCCTTTCCTCGCAATTAAGGATATGAAATGAATAAAACTTGGCATTCACAGTGTTTCCATCGCACCTTAGCAGGAGATCTCCCTGCTTCTCATGTTCATTGTAACTCCTTGAATAGGTAACCAGTTGTTGGCTGCCCCAACCCTTGACACTGGGACAGACAGCCCAGACAGACAGCCTTCTGGATCCTTCCTTGAATTCCAGCTGCTTTTCGGCTGCGCCACACTTTCTGCCCTTATCTTTCATGGGTCATGGCTTACTAAATTTGTGACGTTGAACATACAGACTATACATATATACATATTGACAGCACAGCCTGCAGTCTGTTCACTATGTATAACCAGCCTTCATGATTACTTAGTCTACTTGCATTACAGCATCTGTACAGTTATGAAATGACTTATATTTTCTTCAGTGTTCTTCGCAGGTGCAATCTTCATTTCGCACATGAAATGTTTACTTGATTCTTTATTTTGTCATCAGTTTTCATAAGGTCTATGCATTCTCTTCTATGATCATCCATCTTAGTGCGTCACTCTCATTTCTTGGGAAATTACCAACCTCTTGTTTTCATCACTTCACACTTCTTCAGGGACCTCCCTTAAGAGACTGTCATCTCTCCTCGGGTACATCAAGTAGGGCTTTCTCAAAGGATACCTTGTTTTGAGAATTCTTCGTGGGATAGGTACCATTATTGGCGCTGTGCTTGTCGCAGTTTCCGGCTTCCAACATATAGGCAAAATAGGGGCGGGATTCCCGGTAGAGGCTTTTGGCTACTCTTCGGCACTCCCTCCTCTGGTTGATTCATCAACCACTCTCCCATCAGTCTTCGCATCTAGACATCCTTTTCTGAAGAAGTGCTTCTTTGGAGTCCATTGGCCTCATTATAAGGTTGCCGGTCCGGCAACAATTGTACTGGTAAGCTTGCCGGTACTGTTGTTACCAGACCAGAAAACTACAAGATCTGCACGTGGGTGCCTTTTCGACCACCAGGTCTGACCTGGCGGACGGACCGGCACCCGCGAGCAGACCATGTCAGATGCACCAACACCATTCACGAATGGTGCCGGTGTTTCCGGCCTCCCCATTCCCATTGAGCCCCTTGGGGCTCGAATGGGAATGGGAAGCATTTTTTTCCGGTGCCCGGGAATGGGAAATTACCAGGTCCGCCGGGGCTGTAATGCCTCGGTAATTGCCCATTCCCGGGTGCCGGAAAAAAAATTACTCCGGTGCCAGCCGTGCCGGTTTTACCGGCACAGCTACCGCCAGAGTCATAATGAGGCCCCATATCTTCATTAGTCCCTTCAGAGATCCTGCTGATTTTACAAGGTCATCAACACTCCAGGTCATGTGGCTACATTGTGTATTCGGGCTGCAAAAGATCTATCGTCCCACATACTTCTTGTGGTTTCTCGGACACAGAAACTTTGTTCCCTCGGGTGCTAGAATGCTTGCTTCTATATATTTTCTGATTTCTTCATCTGTCAGCTCCTTGGGTCCAAACCCAGACTCAACGTTGATCATGATCTTCATTCCTACTGCCTTTTTCCCGGTCTTCTTGCACTGTGTGATTATTATTCTGATCACACAGAATCTGAACATGATCCTCACCAGTAGTGGTCCAAGAAACTTGAAAATATTCCCCATCCATTGTGGAACCCACGAGGAGATGCAAACCAGCTGTCATCTGCAATATCTTCTGTCTCATCTTCCATCTTCATGTGCAAGTTCATTAGGAATGTTATGGCCTCTGTCAAGGTCCCATTCTCATCATCATGCAAAGGTGTGAATGTGCAACATGATTTCCTGATTTTGGCACAAACACCTCCATCCATTGCCGTAATCATGTCCAGGACATAACTGTTCTGGGTGGTCATCAGTCTTATGGCTCTCAATTCTTCCTTGATAGCATTGAATCCCTTTATAGTAGGGTTGATCGTCTGCATGAGCTCCCAGGAAGTGATTTGCAACCATTTCGCATTCACCATTGCCTGGATCCCTGGCACAAAGATAGTTATGAATACTGCAGCAGTCTGACTGAACAGCCTGTGTCCATATGGAATAGAATCAAAGGCTTCTGTGGAATTAGCAGAAACGTTTTTTTTTATTTTGATTTGCGAAATCCAACTGATCGCCTCTTCCTCATGTGAACATCTGCTTTTGGAAACTCTCCAATGTTCAGGTCACTCTTTGGAATCACCAATGCTGGAACGTGAATGAGTACTATGGAACACAGCCCCTCCCAATCTTTGGCCAACTTCACATAAGCCCTGGATCCACAAGCCTAGCAGTGGTCCATTAACACCACTGTTCCAGCCTTCATTTCTGGTACATCGAAAACTTCTCCACACTGCTGATTCATTCCAACCTTTCTTGTGCCATTGTTTCGGAAACACAGGGATGCACTAGCTAGTGGTACTATCTGCAAAGGTCTTCCTTTATCATCAACCCACGTCAGCAATTTCACAGTATTCGACCAATGATGCTTGCATTCATTTTCTGCAGTATCTATGACTGGTTCATAGTATCCTGTTAGCGCTAATGCGTTACATACAGTCAGGCCTTCCGCCCATACTTCTTGAGTCAGCACTGTTCCCTTGATTTGCAGCAGACCTTTCTCCTTGAATCTTCGTATTTCCTTGTGGTTCTTTCCTTGACAATTGAGTTTTTTGTTTTCTTCTCTTCTGATTTCTGCTCGATTTATTCCAGGCTGTTCATGCCTTATCACTTGATTTTTTGTCTCTGATTTCCATCTTGTCTTTAAGTCTTGCACATAGTCATCTCCTCTTGGAACTGTCTTCTCAGTCTCCCATACCAAGGACGCTGTTTGACCCTGGAACTGACCTCTCGTCTGGCAGAGTGCAAGAAGCGTCACGCGATGAGCTTTTTGGACTGCTACTTTTACAGCTATGAATATATTAGTAGTCCTCATAGCATAGGGTATGAGAGCACAAACATAGCAACTCTCATTGGGCATTCTCTCTCCCACCTTTTTCATGTGCTGACCCCACATGTTATTATCCAAGTGTACTGTGCTGTCTAGATAATTATTTAATTCATAATCATCTTCCCTTGTGCTTCTCTTGTGTATCCCTCTCATAAAGTGAGTGCTTGCATAATAAGAAGCATATCAGTATTGGTCATCCCTACAGATGAGATCATCAGTACTTTAACTTTAGCAATAGGCAATCTTACATGAGCTACTGGTGTGGGAAAATCACAAATGGTCTTGGTCTTTCAATAATGGACAATTCTGCGTGAGTCACTGGAGAGGGAAGAATCAAAGGGATTTCTACCTTGCTTGGAACAATGAAGTAAAGAGTATGGATTAAAAGAATCAGAAAACCCAGAATGAATGCTGAGTATGCATATATTATACACTAGTACATGAAACCCCACCATTTACGTTTCTCCACACGTGTCAGACTTGCTCACTTTCCAAAACTGTACCATGTTCAACGTTCCTCAGTATGCCTGTGTATTACTTTAAGGAAGGAAACACACTTATTAATCAGGCAACTCTGCTAAATGGTCAGGTAACTGCAGGATATGATCAGCTATTGCCAAAATTAACCTCCTTCTTGCAGGGCCATTTTTAGGATCATGCAGAAAAGAAGATCTCGGCAATCCGCTCGGACTCCCTAAACAGAACCCTGAATATATGGGACCCATTCTTGGACTATGCGGCCAAATACCCAACCCTCACCAGGAGACCTCCACTTACTAGATGGCTCCAATGCAGCCCTCTCTACTAATTCCCGACCACTCCCCGAACATACCGGAACTGAGGGAACAGGTTCCCAGAACTCTCCCACTCTAGAGCCACATCCAGAATCTACCCACCATTTCCTCCATCCTCCAACCCACATCGGACTACAAAGGCACTAATTAAATGTTTAAGATGTGATATATTACATTGTTGCATGTAACACTTTATCCTGCAAGACCAATAAAATGTTGTTACGGAAAAAAGAAAAGAAGGTATGTTGACACAACACCCAACAAGAGCAGGATAAGCTCTAGGAAAAAATATGAAAACAGCGAGGAGGATCCTATGGACATCGTTGTTTGTCAAAACCATAAGTTTAACTAAACAATTGCGTGGTGTGAAAGGAATAAGCGTATCGCTCACGCTTCTAATCTCTGATTAGATGTTGTCGCTCAAACATATCCACAATATGTCAATCAATTTTCTAAAGTTCAATTTTCAAAAGATTCCTGCAGCTCAAGAACTGAGTTTACACTCCTGCTATAATATCTATAAAGAGTGTCCGAGGTGAGCCACAGTCCAACAGCACACTTGCATTTATTTAATCAGCAACCTCATAATCCTTCTTCCTCATCATTGATCGGGTCTGCACGTGCTGAACTACTTCTCCTTGTCTTGCTTCTGAATTAATTGTTGGGGGTGTGTTGGCCTCACAAGTTTATGTTATTCAAATGGATCCAAGCGCGTCTCCCTTTGACTTTTACTGCTGAGGGAGTAATGTTTTCCATTAAGTAGGGACCACTAAAGCGTGGCTCGTGCCAATTTCTGGTGAAATTCCGTATTAAGATTGGATCTCCAATAAAAAGTCTAGGTACAGGTAATCATTCTGGAACTCTGGTTGCTCAATGGTCTTCATCTGTGTCCTGAGACTGACCCCCCTGGCATTTGAGTTGTTCTGAAATGACAGAGACACTAGCAGTCATACATGTTAAATATGAATGTAACACACTTCCTAACATTTCTGCAGTCTTCTGGGCATCACTTCTGCTCCTTGATGGAGGAGACAAAGGCGTTCTCATTCGCCTCCCTGTTACTAACTTTTGGGGTGTGAGGTGGTGGTCCAACCCAGGCTGAATCCTTAAAGCATATAAGGCTAGGGATAGGCAATAGAGCCATCCCTTCTTCGGTGTCAATTTTAGTTCAGCAATACTCTCTTTAAAGAGACCGTTGAGTCTCTCACATTTGCATTCACTTGCGGGTGATAAGCAGAAGAAAATTTGTGTTTAATACTTAACAATAGGCTAATCTGTTCAAATAGCAACTCACACACTGCCCACCTTGGAAAGATTTCCCGTACTAAAAACTGCCCCGCAAGTTGCAGGGTGTGTACAAGGACCTGTTTCAAATCCAGCAAGAAAAGGGACACACCACCACCATCATATACTTGTATCCACTACATATTTGCAGTATATCAACATAGTCAATATGTAAATGCTGAAAGGGACCATTTGTTCAAGGAATTACTCCTCTTATCATTCGCAGTGTATGCCCAGCTGTGAACTTTTGACAAGCAATGCAATTTTCTACATAAAATGCAATGTGTTCTAACAGGTTCGGTACAAACCAGTTCTCCGCAATAGTTGCTGCAAGGCTTTCCCTAGTTACATGTGCAGGGTAGTGCAGCTGTTCAAGTGCTGCCTTTAACAATTCTACTGGTATCATCAGCTTTCCAGTGCTGTTTTGTCACCATAATGCTTCAGAGGGCAATAAAGAACATTCCCTTTGTTTCCATAGCTCTTGCTGTTCTTGGGTGCACTACCCTGAATTTCCATCAATTGTGGTCTCGGTACATATTAAACCCTTCATTTACTACCATAATTGGGACTACTTTTTCCTTTACATTTGGAGTATCAAAACTTGAAATATCTGGTGAATATGCCAACCATTTGGCCTCTACATCTGCGGTTTCGTTCCCACGAGAAATAAAGTCAGTTTGCTTAGTATGTGCTGTGCATTTAACTGTCGCTATGGCTACTGGTAGCTGTACATGCTGCATGCTGCACTGGAGTGCCATCCGCTCAGAGGTAGCCCCTCCTTTTCCAATGTACTAATCCTGCATGCATGGTTGAGGTCAAATAGGCGGAGTACTGTACAATGTCATGGGACCACTACCCTTGTGGTAAGTTCAGTGTGTGTCATTCGACCTCAAAAACTACAAAATTAAAACATGGCCAGTTCAATTGGCAACTTCGACAATTTACCAATTGTTTATCTAGCAATGCTATTTATGTTATATGGTTCCCGTGCAAACTACTGTATGTAGGTATGACAACAAGGAAGGCATATATCCGGATAAACGAACATAGGTCACGTATCCGTACCAAATGCAGTACCGCACCTTTAGTTCAATATTACACCGCACACAACCATACAGAGGATGATATACGTTGGACAATAATAGACCAGTTGACACCAGACAGCAGTCAATACTCCATGAAATATAGGTTAACTAAATTGGAACAAAATTGGATTCACAGACTTAAGATCCATGAAATCGGTCTGAAAGAAGACATCCAATGGTCTTTTTTGCTGCAACGGTAACATAAGTAGGTTTTGTTTTCCCTCGTCCGTGTTAGTCTCTTATGGATTTAGACTGAACATTTTGGGTAGCCACACCAAGAAATGTCAGAACCTGATCGATACATCTATGGCACAGTACATCAATACCTTTATGCATGGGAATTGACATAGACCTTTTTAGGGTCTCTGCACAAGTAAGGGAGTATTTGTTTTTTGCCATTTTTGGGATTTCCCGCAGCTAATTTTACATCAATGAGTCTAGCGATGATGTCTGCATATTAGCATCACACTATATGCGCCCTGTCCTTCTCACCAACTACATTTTCTCTGAGTGGCCCGAGGCATCGATCAGAATTCCAACTTCAAAAGAATTCACAGACTGTGGATAACGCAAAAAATGGCCCTCCTTTTGGGATGGCAGCAGCGAGAACCTTTCCCCTGGGATATAAGGCAATTCTGACCCAGCCGACCATTTGGACTTTTTGGTTTGGATCTAATCACTCACATTGGTAGACTGTGTTTTTCTTTCCAATCAACAATTGACCTTGAGATATCTCAGTTTTCCCTTTCCCGATGAATTTACCACGTTTGTGATATCTGCATTATGACCAGCAACATGGGTTCTTAATATCATACTATATTTTCATTCAGGCATCCCTAATGGTCCCTTTAAAAAATGACTTTTGAAATAACTTACACACGAGGGGTGCAGCAGCAATGGTTTCCTGGGTGGCGTGTTAGCAGCCAAATTGGTGCCTGCAACATGGATGGGAGTTTCAATACAGACTTTTGCTCCTGCCTCTAGTCCACCTCAGCAAAGACTGATGCATGGGGGCATGTCTGCACGCTTCTATGTAAATAGCGTTACCACACCGGAAGTGGTAACCAGGACCCGGCAGATTCAGAAGAATTTAGACTGCACACGGCGGATTGGAATTGCGGGCGATTCTATGAGGTAAGAATGGTGGGGCATCCTGCAGCCTGCAGGCAACATCATGTTATCTACCTGCGCCATGGACTCGATCAGGGAGATGATTTGGTCTCTGCTGGGAATTGTTCCTTGTTGGCCCGACCGTGTGCCGTGGCTGCCATGGTGGTCGGGGTGGTCAGGTCCCCCCGGGGGGCAGCAACCGGTTTGCTGCCCCCCTGGGGGTCCTGCAATCACGGCGGACACACGGCCGGTGGGGTAGTGTGTTTTTGGTCTCCTCCTCTGCTGGCTTCATTTTACAGAGTGGGGCCTTGGGTCCCTGATGGTTCTGACTGTGTGCCGCGGCCGCAGTGGGGGGCGGTGTGCCTGGAGGGCAGCAACCGGTTTGATGCCCCCCTGGGAGCCCTGTGCTCATGGTGGATGCGCGGCCGGCGGGGCAAGGGTCTCTCTCTGGGCCCCCATTCTGCTCTCCTTAAATTGAATTGGACTTTCCCCACATCCTCACATAAATTAGTCATTCATAACCCAAATGATGGTTGTGCTCTCTATCATTGACTTTCGTGTCCATGCTCTATATTCCTTTTTGATCTCATACACGGCTCTCGAACTTCGCATACTAATTGTTTTCCCGTCTCTGTTTTTCTCCCCTCTCTACTTACAGTGTTTGTTGACACTTACAGTGTGAAACAGAAACACACCTTGACGTACCTACTGGGCAGAACACTCAGGGACCTTCAGACCGATGGCTACATCCCCTAGCATCATTTGGCCTGCATTATTTCCTTGCGCTTTGAAGAAGACCATGCATAGGTGACAAGTGACACAACTGCAAGGTAAACCATGATACAGCTCCACTATGAGTATATTGTGGGGGGTGTGACACACAGTCACATTGTGGTTCGAATCTTTTTGGATCACAATTATGACAGAAACAACAATAACAGATATGACATTGTCTAAGGACATATACATGTCTGTGTTCACAGAGAAAAACAGCACCAGCATCAAGAATGAATTATTTGCTGGGGCGGCCCTTATAGAACTATATGAAGACATTGTAGTGGAAGTCAGCACCGTACAGTCTGGGTGAGAGAATTGTGTTATACCAATCCAACATGAGATTAGAGGGCAGCCCAGTGTGGGACCATAAAAAGCTTGTTATCATGCATACTGACACCTGACCCATCAAGGGTTGGATATGAGAGCATAGTATACCCTCATTCCCTAATTTTTCTTTAACTTCTTTCTCAAACTGAGATTTTACAATTTTTCCATCATATGTGTGTTGCTGATCTTCTCATCTTGGGGTGGCGGTGTTGAATGGCCAACAGTATTCAATCACATTACCCTTCTAGGAATGTCAGGGTAAGTACTGCCTCCCTTGTCAAAAAATGGGTGGATTAACCCAGATTGGACTATACCTAGAGTAATTTTGTTTGGGGTCACGGATATGACAGAACAGTGGGTGAGGTTCATAGGAGCCAGGATACATGTTCAGGAAAGTTTGGAGGACATGGTAGAGAAAGATTGTAAACACTGTTTTCTCTCTCTCCCCTTCCCCTTTTTCTCCTTTGTTGGTACAAGTGGCTCTCCTGGAAACACCTTTTACAGAAATTCAATATCTTGAAAAGTGGAAGAAACTAGACACTGAACATTGATAATGTTTAACTCACACCAACTTGATTTCTCATAAGAAGAACCGTTTGTTTTTGTAGTGTATATGTCCTGATGAGGTGCACCAGATGGAATTTGTTTAGGCTGTTCTGGTTGCCCGAAACTCGAGTCGACATCACCATAGAGCCCACTCCTCCCAGGGTTGGCTCTAACTTGGGTTCACACAGATAAAATGTGCAAAATCGGCATATGTTCAAGAACAACCATTTTGTAACATTTACCCTGTCTTTGGCTTTCAAAAACATTACCAATTAGGCCTCTTTTGAGTAAACAAGGTACAAACCCAACTGCATGGGGCGTTGCGATTACAGAACAAAATTATCAAAACTTCGACCTTTGAACAAGTACGAGTGGTGTTTTGTATGAATGGGGACGAAAGAGTATGTGAGAAATGATGTGTGGGATGTGAGTTTTTTGTTGGTGTGATATGTGTTTTTGAATCATTGACTTGCTTATGAATAACGATGTGATATTAATGTGCTTTATGCAATTTTCTGTAATTGTTTTTATGACTATGTTTGATTAATGAATAATGTAAATGAATTCCTACACACACTGTCTTCTGTCTAGAACTCATACCCTTTAAGTAGGGTTGTTCGTTGAAAGCGATTATGTTGCGTCCTTACGCATGAATTTTCACTATTAATGATTGGAGGGTGTTGCACCTATCTACGGATATTTGCAGTTTTTGTATGGCTACGTGTTTCTCGAGCCCGACAAAAAGTGCCACCAATTTTGCTGCTTGCTGTGAAAAGTGAGATGGTAGGCTTTTACTTGCTACAACCTCAAATTCACCATTTGCTCTGTGAAATTTCAACATCATCTAAAGTGCAAATATCCAAATTGTCTCATCATAGCTGTGCCAGAATGCCTTTCGCCACTAGTTTGATCGATTTTCGAAGAGCCATCAATAAAGAGAATCTCCCCGCGCTAAGGCATTTTCCTTTACGCGCGGGATGTCATCGTAGAATTCTTCATAGTTCGTGCAATCATGCACATGCTCACCCTGTGCCACAGGCTCAGCTACAAAAGTGGCAGGGTTCACTATTTTACATCTGACTATTTTAATTGCTGGATTCAATATAATCACCTTGTAGGCGGAAGCTCTCTGAGATGTCAATGTACCCTTAGGATTCTTCAAAATAGCAAACAAAGCATGCTCCACAAAGAGTGTTATAGAAGACCCTATCCCAATACTGGTAGACTTCTCAATTGTAAATGCGGCTGCTGCTAACGACTGTTCATAAGGAAAGTGCCCTCTCATAACTGGATCTAGAATCCCACTATAATATGCCAGAGGCCTACACCCTAATGTTGTCCTCTGTGTGAGCACTGCTGTCATAACTGTCCCATTCATGTGTGAAAATAAAAAGAATTCCTCATCATACTTGGGAATTCCTAAAACTGGAGAAGTACAAATTGCTTTCTTCAATTCTTCAAACCCTCCCTCCATTTCTTCAGACCACCTGTGCCTCCTTTAGAGCCTGTAAAAGAGGCCTTATGTACAAACTATAATCAAACACCCACGCTCTGACATAATTACATAGTCCCAAAACTGCTGCATATGCTTCACTGTGTGCGGCTTTGGAGTTTTCATGATTGCCTCAGCTCTCTCAGGTGTGACCCTTTTCCCCTCATGTGAAATCATATGTCCTATGTACAACACATCTTCATGGAAATACTAACTTCTCCTTGTCTACCTTATATCTCTTGTCTGCTAGGACAGTCATTAACTGAATCAAAGCTTCTCTGCATTTATCTTCTGTGGTTCTACAAATCAGAATGTGATCTATGTACTGTTTCACAACGGTCTTCAAATAAATATTGCCTAGATGCATCTGAAGGACCCTATTAAAGGTCGATGGGGACTTACAGTACCCTTGGGACAGCCTCGTATGTTTCAGACGAGTCTGGCAGAACGAAAAGGAAGTCAGGTCTTGTGAGTCCTTATGCAAGTGGATTGAGAGAAATGCATTTTTCAAGTCAATCACTGTGAAATATCATGCCTCTACTTGGATACTGCATAGTATCATTGCTGGATTAGGAACTAAAGGAAACTCTGCCTCTACAATCTGGTTAATCGGTCTCATGTCTTGTACGAATCTCCATGACCCCCTTTGATTTCTTGATAGGATACATGGTGGTATTGAACAATGATTCTGACAGTACCAGAATCCCTTGTTCCATCAGTGCTGAAATGGTCTTAAAAATTCCTTCATCCACCTCTCAAGACAATGGGTACTGTTTTGCTTGAGGTAAAATTACTCCTGGCCTCAACTTTATCCTCTACTCCTTTCAATAGGCCTACGCCATAGGGGCCTGTAGTCCATAAAGTTCTTGCCACCTTTCCAAGTCCTCATCAAAAAATGCTGGACGCTGTCGTATTATCACCATTCGCTGTGTGTCCTCTCTTTTTTCTATTCTAATCCCATATGTAATACTCATCTCGAATATTACTTCATCATCCATTGGATCATCCTTAAACATATCATCGTCAGGGACATCAGTCAGTCTACAACCTTCCCCAATAGCAATCACTGCTCTCCATGGCCTGTCCTCGTCATATGTTCCTTCGAGCATTGCCATTTCCCCCTCGCACAATGCCAGCATTTAACTCTAGGGGAATAGTCTGTCCCCCCTCTTTGTTCATGAGTATCTGTGGCCTGAACAAGAATTTGTCAGGTATTCTCATAATCTTTCCTACTAAGCCGGGTAGCCACATCAACAAAATGCAAACCCCATAAAGAAAGTGTTCTGGTTCCAGTGGCATTCCTCACAGAGCCAATTGCCCTGTAAATGCCAATATAAATTCACCCACATTCATATAATGTATCCCTGGATTAGCGCACACTATGCCTTCATCAGTAAAAGAAATCGTCATGTTAAGCTTCGTCATTAAATCTCGTCCTAGAATTTTAACTGGTGTCTGTCTTGAATACAATAATGGAACAGACATGTCACACTCTCCTATGGAGACTGGCAATTCGTTAGTAAAAGGAACTCAACTTGTAGCTCCAGAGAATTCTTGAGCATTCATGGAAATCCCTGACGTTGGGTATTTTTCCTCTAGTATCTATGAACGAGTTGCCCCAGTGTTTACTAGAAAAGAAAAAGATTTGCCTCCAATCGTCACATCAACCCTTGGTTCTTCTTTGGGGTCAGGTGTCACTGATAGTACTGAAAACAGCCCAGTGAGCTGTCCTATTGTAGATACATGCATACCCCTGTACCTGTGAAAGGACTTCCCCCCACCACAGTGACACCCCCTATTCTAGGTGTCACTAGTGGTCCCGTGTTTGCGTTCCGCTGTATCTGCATGGGTGCATGCTGTGACTTCCCTTGCAGTGGATTGAATGGTGCTTGCTGTGGCTGCAATGCCTGTTGTATTTGCAGCGCTTGTGCTTGATACACTGTCTGATCTTGGGCATACCCATCCCTAGCTCGTGAGCTATATGCCAGAGGATAAGCTGTCCCCCCTCTTGAGAAATGCCCATTCTGTACATACCCTTGGCTCCTGCATACACGGGCAATGTGCCCTGTCGTCTCACAATTCCAACATACAAGAGGAGCTCTTCTGACTAGTCCCCCTTGGTTAAATCCTCCCTGCACATTCTTATTATCATTCTGCATATTCAGGAAACCATCTTGGTTATTCTGAAAACCACTGCTTCCCCTGTAGCCAATTCTTCTTCCTCGTGGCACAAACCCATTCTCACCTTGCTCCATTTGGCGCTTAATATTCGCCTGTGACGTCCAACTGTATGCTGTATTCCCAGTCCTCATCCACTTGTCAATACCACCCCTTCCATTGCATACCTTGACAATTTCTTCTGAACTAATTTTGCTTCCCCAAGTTTTCTAGCATCTTCCTTCTTCCTGTCTTTCTCCTGTTACAGCCGTCATTGATGTACAATGGTCAACTGTATCTCCGCCCATGGCTTCGCTTCCTTTCCCACTAATTTCTTGAGTTGTCTTTGTACTGGATCGGGCAACCCATGAAATAAAATGTGCTAAAATACTGCCACCATTTTCCCCCACAGCTCTCGAGTTTCAAGAGTCCACCATTCCTGAATGTCCTGAATGTAAGCAAGCGGATCTTCTTTCATCTTACATGTCATAATTGCACCCATATCTGATGTATCAGTATACTGCACCCTCAGAGCTCTCCAGACATTCGCTCTACAATTATTAAACGGCGCTCCATTGTGCGCTGTATTCTGTGCCGTGACCCTTGAATAGCCTGCTCTCGTCCAAATTTCATCAGCTCTTTCTCCCAGAATGGCTGCTAGGAGACCCTTAATGTCCCTTCTTGCCAATGTATTTCCCCCGTCATTTTCTCTAATTCATAAATCCATTTTCTCGCACTAACCGTCAAACTAGGAAGTTTACACCTTAAATTATCCTTATCCATTTGTGGCCAAGGAATATACTGAGGTCTCGCCCATCCCTTCTCCAAAAAAGGTAACTGTGTGAATCCCAACCCGCAATCGGCTCCCATCGTCTGCCTATCCATAGTGAGCACAATGGTTTCTGATCGCTTTCTAGCTGGCAATGACCCCAGCCTGCTCACATATGGAGGTGACTCTCCTTTCTCTCTTTACGATCGTCCTCTAGGATGCTCTGGATAAGCGACAGGACCTGGCGTCCTATCCTTAGGTTGCTCTAAATTAGACCATCTCACTTTCTTGTCAGTCTGCAGACACCCCTCGGAACCGCATGCACCTCCTTGCTCTTCCCCACGGAAGGTTTCTCTCACTTCGTCCAACATATCTAGCCCCCAACTAGTATGGCTCACATCCACTTGACCCTTATCTAAAGTTAGCCTGTCTAAGGACAAGGCTCTATGCTCGACACTCAACGGGTCTCTTTCTTCACCTCATGATTGGAAGACCAGGGACTGATCTTCCTTCCCTCTGCTTCTCGATTTGCTACCTTCTCTCAAGCCTTGATAGGCTTTATCGATCCTATCTCCGATACTCCCTATGTCAGAATTCTCTTCGAGGGGCTTACTTAGGATAATGAGTTTGGCATTGTAGGCGGTTGAGGAGGTGAGCGCACTGATGTGAGAATTTCTTTTCTCATTCCCTGTCTTTTCTGTCTTGTTCGTCTTGATCTTCCCTTTACCTGACCTCCTCAATGCTTTTCCCATCAAACTTAAGTAATATCTGTCCTCCCATCCATTCATTCTCCATGAGCGTTGCCTCATCAGCTTTAACATTCTCTCCTTTCCATCTCTTAATTTCTCATTCTATATCTGTTGTCATATTTGGTCGCTCACTTTTCTACTCTTTAATCTGTATGATCTTAAAGATCTCCTCTTCCCTTCTGGTCTCTTCTGGACTATCGTCACTGCTATAAGCAGGCGGTTCATATATCAGATTAGTATATCCTGTCGCCGCCTTTAGTTCCTTTAACGGATAGAATCTTATGTCTTCTGTACTATCACCATTTACTTCAGGCAAGGTAAGGGGAGCTGAGGGCTCAACACCTTCCTCCCTACACTGAGTAAGTATCCACTCCTCAGGCGGTGGATCTTCTCTCTCCTCTTGGTACATTTCCAGAGCTCTAAAATAGATAACCTCTTTTCCAATTTCTTCCCTGTGTAAGCAATGTGCAAGTATGTGGTCATGTGTTGCAATATTGCCTTCGACAGCGATCCCCCATGTGGCCATGGCATGAACATTTTATCTGCTGTGCCCTTTATCCACTCCGCACTATACTGTTTGAGCTTAGGCATGTGTTTTGGCAGTGTTTTACACAGGTGCATGAGAGGAGTAATATCTCCCATTATGACGAGTCTCAATTGACTGTCAATACTTACCGTCATTTACACATATAGGTTTTAAAAAAAAATATATATGAGTGCGCTCCAACACTCGCTGCTCAAAACCTCTGTTTTCCAAAACCTCAACCTACTTCTTGGTCAGCGTCGACAATGACCTAAAATAGAAAATAACTTTTTATCTCTACTTCAACTTCACACAACTTATTCTTGTTGTTCTTCGACACCCTTTTTAAAGCAAACACACAAACAAACAGACAAACTTAGTCGACTCTTACATTTAAACCATGATACTCCTTTTCTCCGTCTTGCCCCTAAAAATACTCCGACTGGAGTTTACCTCATCTCTTAAGATAACCTGTTTATGCGCTGCCTATTTTTACCCCCAATGGGGTGTGAGATGGGTGCTTCTAAAACTCCTTGACTTAGGAATCCCCGCTTTATCTCTTAAAACACTCTTTTTTGTTCTTTTATTATCACCCCCATTACCTTTCTAACTATCCCATCACTTCTCTAAACTACCACAATCCCATCCCCACATTTTGCCATTTCCCTCAGTCTACTCACCATTCGCTCATTCTACTCCAAGCCTTCGGTATCTGCTCCCCTCCCCAATCAACCATTTTTGCCTTCCATCTGTGAAGCGCCTGTGGAAACCTGGAGGGATTTCGTGAAAGAGGGGCCAGTCCCATCTATATCAATTTTCTTGCAAAAATTCTATATCGACCGCTCTCCACAGGAAACCCTGCGATCTTCCGTCTAGATGGTGAAGGGTGCTCGATCAGCCGTTGCTCTGGAGTTTTGCTTAATCAATGGGTCTGAACCATCTGACATGCTACCATGTGAACTATTAGGTCCTTTTTTAAAGGAGGAAGCGCGTCATTACGTGGGTGGGGGTGCAGAATAGCTCTCACACCAATAACCAGACTGACTCAGGAAGTTGGCAAACAATAACTGTTTTATTTTCAATTGTCTAAAACAGGGAGTAGAACAGACATCAATGGATGTTTCATAGCATAATCTCGATGCATCACATGAAAAAACATCTTTTTATAGCAAAAACTCATCATAAGTGACATCACACTACGTGGCACACTAAGAAAACTTACTTGGAATTGTGATAGGACAACAGGGAACATCTAAGTATACTTTCTATATAGGATAGGATTGTGATTGGGTCTCTGTTGTCAGGTGGACAACTTATGTCCACCCCTTGTGCAAGTCATCCCCAATACTTGTTAGATACATGACACATCAATGGCTCTTAAACTATAGGGCTCTTCACATGGCCCTCTATAATTGGTTGGCATGCTTGTACTCTTCTGGAGTATTCAACTCGCTAGCAGCACTCAAGCTGGTACCCCAGGTGCCTTTGGGTGGACTTGACCATGCCTCCCTTCCCAATTTGCCCACCGCCCATCATCACTCATGCCGCCTGCCATTCGAATTGTCTTTAAACTTGGCCTTACAGAGTATCACTGTGCCTGAGAATAGAAGGGAGTGTGAGCATGTTCTTATCTGCAGTCTTGATGTAGCTTGCCCATTTTCTATTTCCATCCGTCCCACGTGACAGGAGACCGCATTTGAGCTCCGTTCCTCCTATTTAATGATATTTAATTATACAATTTGGCATTCAAAGTGTTTCCGTCGCACCTTAACAGGAGCTTGCCTTGTTCATTGTATCTCCTTGAACAGATGACCAGTTCATGGCTGCCCCAAACCTTGACACTGGGACAAATAGCCTTCTCAATCCTTCCTCGATTTCCAGCTGCTTTTGTGCTGTGCCACACTTTCAGCCCTTCTCTTTCACGGTTCCTGGCTTACTAAAGTTGCGACATCAAACATCCAGACTCTATACAGGTGTGCAGTTATAATGTCGACTGCAAAAAGTCAAAAACAAAAATGTCGAAAAAAAATCGAATGTGTTTTTTTTATTTGTATGTTTTTTTGGGTTTAGCTATAAAAAATAAGCAGGGGGTGGAGGGAAGAACCCCCCCATTAACAAAAAAAAAAACAATCGACATTTTGTTTTCAACATTATTTTTTTCGACATTTTTGTTTTCCACATTTTCACTATAAACCCTCTATACATATGTACATATTCATGGCACCGCCTGCAGTCTATTCACTACGTATAGCTAGCCTTCATGATTACTTAGTCTACTTGCATTACAGCAACTGTACAGTTATGAAACGATTTATGTTTTCTTCAGAGTTCTTCACACATGCAATCTTCAATTCTCATATGGAATGATTACTCGATTCTTTATTTTGTCATCAGTTTTCATAAGGTCTATGCATTCTCTTCTATGGTCATCCATCTTAGTGCGTCATTCTCATTTCTTATGACGTTACCAACCTCTTGTATTCATCGCTTCACACTTCTTCACGGACCTCCCTTAAGAGATTCAGGGCTGTCTCAAAGGATATCTTGTATCGAGAATTCTTCACGGGATAGGTACCATTAATGGCATTGTGAATGTCGCAATTCCCGGCTTCCGACATATAGGTAAAATAGGGGCGGGATTTCTGGTAGAGGCATTTGGCTCCTCCTCTACACCACCTCTGCTCACAGCTCTGCGAATGCTCTGCATTTGGAAGAGCTGCTTTCATAAATGAAGTCCACCTGGCGCAAGCACAAAATACTGAATGAAAGCCTCTCCAGAATCCAAGCCACGTTGTATTGGATGACTACTCACAACTCTGCTCACAGCTCCGCGAACGCTCTGCGTTTGGTAGGGCTGCTTTCATAAATTAGCTCCACCTGCTGCAAGAACGAACAAATGAGGGAAAGACTATCCAGAGTCCAAACCACGTTGTATTGGATGAATGCTCACACCTCTGCTCAGAGCTGTTTTTTTTTTATAAATGAGCTCTACCTGCTGCGAGCAGGAAAAACCATCTTTAGCTCCATTTTAGCATTTTGTTTTTCGCTGCAGTTATAATAAGAGCTATTTTTAAAGTGCTTATATGCAAGGGGAATCCATAATAAAGGACTATGTAAGCAAAACAAATATGATTGTATTATCATGGCTCTATTATCGTGGAGCATAATAGGTCAAATAACAAGCTCAAATCTAATGACATGACTATGGCAGTCACGGGCCTCAGGCAACGTAAATTGTCATTGACTCATCTTCAGCCTTACTGCACTCAATGCATTAATTAGTTGGGATGAAACATTTTGGCAGCTTTAACTAATTATATTTTTTCTTGATAAACAGTTAGCCTTATTTGATTGTAATGTGTTATCATTATTGTCAAGGCACTGGACGTTGATGGATTATAAAGGAAAAATGCATCCCAAATCATGTTTGTACACTGAAGCCAGAATCACCCAGCCTCGTGTGACATTAGGTTGTATATCAGTTAACTACACGTCTGTGGCGTATAATACTGCAATGTCCAGGTTTCTGCTGTTAGAGAAAAGTCAGAACTATAGAGACTTAGTAGAGCCTATGCTGTTATAACAGGAAAGCATATGAACAGTTTAGATGAACATGGCCCATTGACCCAGTCCTGCCATCAATTGCCATTGAACAATCAATTGGACCACCGCCTTCATGTACCTTAGACACTCCCTATATCACCTGCCAGCCGAGCTCACCTCGGCCCTATTTATTGTTCCTGTTGATCAAAGCCTTCCTAGAAAGTGTACCCCCTAACTGTATTCCTATCAACCCATTGTTGTACAGTGTTCTGCTGCTTCTCAGAGCTTGGTCCATGCTCAATAAATACATTAAACAAAATGTATGTATGAAATAATCTAAAACTAAGGGCAACAATGATCTGGAGGCTACACTGCACATATGGTCTTGCTGCAAGCTTAGACATGAGAAAACGAGTGTGTTCTGTTTATCCTTACTTTTTGTGAATATATATTTAGATTTAAATGTATGGTATATTCATAAACAATAACTGAAATGTGTGTCTGAAGGGATCCTTCAGTGAACTTTCAACATCATCTAAAGTGCAAATATCCAAATTGATCACGGAGTTGAATGTGATTGTGTCTAAAATACAATGTGCAATATCAGGCTTAAAACAACTCTGTACAAAGATATAGGCCCTCATTACAAGTCAGGCGTTAAGGGGTTAACGGCGCCGTAAAGAGCGTCAGCGCCGTTAAACCCTTAACGCCTTATTCACACTTTAACGCCTGCTTTTTGCAGGCGTTAAAGTCCATGGCCCTCATTACAAGTCAGGCGGTGGACCATGGTGCTATTAGCACCATGGTCTATGCCGGATTCCGCCATGGTGGATGGCGGAATTACCGCCCCATTCCAACGTGAGTGGGGCGGTTATTCCCCATTCACCATTTGCCCTTCCCCATTCCCATTTTTGCCCCATAGGGCATAATGTGGATGGGGAAGACGCTAATTACGGCAACGTAATTTACGGTGCCGTAATTAGCACCAAGGTCGCTTAGCGCCTTGGACTTTAACGCCTGCAAAAAGCAGACAGAGCGTGAATCAGGCGTTAAGTGTTTAACGGCGCTGTTAACCCCTTAACGCCTGACTTGTAATGAGGGCCCAAGGCGCTAAGCGACCTTGGTGCTAATTACGGCACCGTAATTTACGTTGCCGTAATTAGCGTCTTCCCCATCCACATTATGCCCTATGGGGCAAAAATGGGAATGGGGAAGGGCAAATGGTGAATGGGGAATTACTGCCCCACTCACCTTGGAATGGGGCGGTAATTCCGCCATCTACCATGGCGGAATCCGGCATGGACCATGGTGCTAATAGCACCATGGTCCACCGCCTGACTTCTAATGAGGGCCATAGTATGTTGTGGAGTACCAATTAACAAAACTATTGAAAAACAAAGGACAAATATATTTCGGGCAAAATATATTTCGTCTCATTTCAATACAACACAACCATTTGTAGATACATCAAAGATTTCAACAATTTCAAGTATAATAGTTGAGGCAACATTACATTATTAATGCTGTCTTCATTTTTGTTGAGCTCAACGGGTTCTGAATTAATAATACACCCAATAACTAGTTTCTAAATGCACTCAATGATATAAAGTGCTGTGTCTTCTTCAGGACTGAATGTGCCTCTGAGAACAACAAAAATACAAAAGTGTGTGTTATCTCCATGCCTCATTCGAAAACACTGATTAAATGAAATATGCCTTACCCACAAAAATTTAGCAGAGGCTGTCATTCCATATTGCTGTCACGCCCAGAGGTCGCCACTTACCTTATGGGGCCTGGCGCTTGTACCTGTGTTGGTGCTCCTCTTTCCAAACCCGTTGTGCGACCGTTCTATGGTCTTCCAGGGTGGCTAGGCAGCTAACCAATCATGGTGCTGCTCCATTGCACGTCATCTGTGCACTCTGTGCCTCTGGGACGTTGGTTACGCTCCTGTAACGTTGCCATGGAGACCAAAGGCAACTCTACGGAGCTCCATAAAGGCCAGACACGCCTGGGATACTGCACGTTTTAATGCTCCGTTCAGGTCACTCCTTCTTGCTCCTGACCATGCCTTCAGTCCGTTTCTATCTCCCTCCTTCTGCCTATGCCTATTGGTCCTCTTTCTTGCCAGTTCTGTTTGTCTACTCATGTCTTGTTCTACGTGAGTCCTGCTCCTTCTTTCTCGTTCTCCTTCTCTGCTGAGTTGCCTTTGCTGCCATTTCTTGCTGCCTGGCATCCTGCTACCTTATTGGCCTTTTGATTCCTGTTTCTTGCTCTGGCCCTTTTGCCTCCTGTGTATTCTTTTTTGGCTCCATTGAATATACGCCAGAGTCCTTTTACCTTACGGTACAGTGTTTGGACTAGCTTCATACCACGGAAATACCAGAAGGTGAGCCTGTGGTGTGGGGAGCCAGTGTCCAGTCACTCCTGTGTACCAACATCTCTGGGTGGTATGTGGCTGATTTCTCCTACTGCACAGTCACCTTTACAAAACCTGGCTTCACGACGCACCAGTCCAACGGTCAACACCCCACACACCCAACGAACAAGTGATCAGGTATTTCACAGGCGTGACAATTGCAGTGGTACTGCAGTTGCCTAGGGAAAATCAAAAGAATGAAATGCTGTGGTCTTGAATTAATCAACCATATTAAGGACTATGAAAAAATTTGGAAAATACCCTAGTCTACCAAAACAGTTGTTCAATCCATTTTTCAAAATCGTGCAAGCTTTCATCGTCCATTTCCTATTGACGTTGGTGTTCCACTGAAAAAAGAAGAAATGCCTTCTTTTAGACATAGACGTGCAATGAATGACCATGCATTTTGCAGATGTGAACTATCGCATATCAAGGCCTAAACACGGTGGCAAAATTAACAAAATGTCCTGGCATGCACTTATTTGTTCATATCGGAGCTCCTTGTTTGTGCTGAGTATCGACGCAGCGCGTTTCAGTTGGCGTCTCAAGGTATTCAATACTGCTTCAGAGCAGCTGAATGCTGTGGACTACTGAAGCGCAATGCATAACGTCATTACGTTCATTATGGCTGTCTAACGCAATTAGCGCATTCACTGTCGCTCTATTGAGATGTGTTAGACCACCTCATATGTCAACATTTTCTCGGCAGTCTGCAACAACTGAAAAGGCATTAAAGCCCATGTAGCATTTTAAACTACCATCAGTACGGATATTACAATTATAATACAATGTTGTATCCGAACGCGCAAGTGTTCATGATGTACAGAGGTCAACAAATGCAACAGTTGGAGAATGTGATGTAGTAAAACAAATCTAAAAGGCAATTTATGACCCATACATACCGTGATGGATGCCACTCCTCTTTTTCATTCAAGCCATGTCTAAAGCTTTGTAGGTGATACATCCAAAACTTCTCTAAGTGATAGTTTTTCTTCAGGTTTTTGATTATCTGAAGCAGTTATTCTTTCATTTGCCCACTACTTTAAGTCTGTAGGGTTATGACCTATTGTGACAAAATGTTGCACTACTGACCTATTCAGAAACAACAATGACAGAGCTATAGTCTAAGCACGGTAAGGCAAGTGGTCTTCAACAATGGCCTCCTGACAATGTTGGTCTCGTTGCACATGGCTCTGTAAGAAAAAGGGTGGTAGGTTGTTACTCTGATAGCAGAAAGGCAGATGTGGAAACCTTTGGTGTTGATGAGTTCAGATCTGCAGTACCCATTACCTAATTGTCAATATGAAAATCTTTGATCATTGGAGATGGGTATCCACTGGTGCAAGTTAGCCATAACGGCAGCCTATAGGTTGCGATAGGTGTGATTATCGATAAACATTGGATATGGTAGGAAGGAGCCTGTTTAATACACCAGACCTGATGGGTCATCTGATAAGTAGTGAGAGAAGTGTGAGGTTGCAAGATTTTTGTAGTGAGGTATTAGTTGACAGATGAGAGGGCGAGGAAGGATTTGGGTTAAGGATGATCAATACCTGGACTAGGATGTAGAGTCCTTTCTATGAATGCAAGATTGAGGTATGATCCAGCATCACATAGTAGGGCATTCCACACGCTGGTAGGAATGTTACTAGAAATCATCTGTGTATTGCAACGCTTGATGTATCAGAACTATCATTCTTAGTAGGAAAGTTAAAGCTGATATTTTATGCAGATAGCATTGGCCGAAAAGTGGCACCAGTTCATGTTAGGGTGTGAAGAGATGGGTGTTAGTGTTCTTCCCTAAATTGGGTAAGTAGGATGGACTGATGTTGAAGCTTGTTTTACAAGATGAGCTGGACAACTTGTCTGAGTGTTTGGTGTGGTGTAGGGATGAGGCAGTAACTTTTTGTGTAGCTCTTGGTTCACTGCTTTCTCCAATTCCGTTACTTGGACAGTCAAGCCCTTAGTTGTTTCGTGAAAATCCTGTGATTTCCTTCCAGGTGGAGATGTTTAATTCGTGTTCTGGAGTTTTGTCGCAGGTAGGGAGATTGCAACGCCTCATTGTTGTTTCTTATTGAAGTTGGGGACTAGTGGTAGTGTTACATTAGACTAGACCGCAGATCGTTTTGAAATGTACCCTTTCTTAATGGGCAGCCAAAAGAGTGTTCATAATGCTAGTATGACATGTTTAGACCTCTTCATCCCCAGTAGTAGTCTTGCTGCTGCATTTTGACCTCTTTGTAGTTTCCTCAAGAGGTAGTCTGGGATTCTGAGATAGAGCCTATTAGCGTAGTCCAATCTTGATAGTACTAATGATACCACAACCATGGTGCTATGGGTGAATGTAGCTATGGTATGATACATCATAGAGTGCAGAGTTCGGAAACGCAGTTTCTGACAATGACCCTTACCTGTAGTTCAAGTGTGAGGGTATTGTCAGTTGTGGTTCTTAGGTTCTGAACCATGGAGGAAGGTGATGGGCCTAGGCCCATCTCTCCAGGCAAAGGGATTGAGATAGTGACAGGGGTAGCTGCATTGCAAAACATCAGTTCTATTAAGGATGAATTTACTTGTAATGTGGTTTGCTGTCATCTATGCATCCATGTGTGAAAGGGATGTTGTAATGTCAGGGGACTTTTCTGATGAATTGGTCTCATGTTTGTGTGTGTTCTGCATAACTACAGCAGGTGATTACCGAGTGGTTGATTAGGACCAATAGCGGTGTCATGTAGACGTTGAAAAGAAGAAGTGCGTGTGTGTTCTTGGGGTACTCTGCAAGTCAGGCTATGATCCTGCATAGTGCTGTTCCTTTAATACCAATGTCTTCCAGTCTTTTTAGAAGGATCTCGTGGCTGAACATGTTAAAGGCAGCTGAGATGTCCAGGAGACTGAGCACGCTCTCTGAATTTTTATCTGTGTTGTTTTTAAGAGTGTTCCAAACTGATTCTCTATTCCTAGATGGTCTAATGCCATGCTGTGCCATATCCCGTAACTTGTTTGTAAAGATGAAGTCCCGGATTTGACTGCATATCGTTTTATTTTTTAGTACTTTCCTGATGAAGGGGTGTTTGAGATGGGGCGACAGCTAGCTGGGTCATCTGGATCAGCTGCCATTTTTATGAGCAGTGGTTTGATGCATGCAGATTTCAACAGAACTGAGGAACCTCCGATTTTGAGGACGCATAGGAATGTAGATATCAGTTCAGGCTATTTCGAGATGGATTTTAATAAATTGGTGTCATGGATCCTATCAAAATGCATTTGGGTGGTGGAATCAATATTGACGAGAAGGTCCTCTGTAGCAAAAGGGTGGAATGAGGTTGGAGAGGGTGGTGGAAGACAGCATCAGTGATGTGTTGTCGGGTATGCCTGTGGTCGTGAGTGGATGAGGTTGGTGTAGACAAGCAACTTGCAGTTTAGGATTGTGTATCCTGCTTTGTCCTTTCTTTGAAAGTTGACATTTGGATCTCACTTATTCCACTGTTTATGTTTTGTTTTGAAATATCTCTATAGTGTTGCTCCCCAATCTATCAGCTTTGATTTCTCTCTATTCTCCTTTTCGTGCTCTCAGATCATAATCTCAGTTTTTTGATCTATTTGTTTTGCTCCCTCTGTTCTATCCTGTTTCTGTGCTTTCTCTTTTCATGTACCGCGGCACTAGAAGAAACTCCCTCTTCCTATTGATCACTTTCTTATCGCCCACCTTTCCTCTATTGTCTTAAAGATCATCTTGTATCCGTCTCTTCTCCATACATTTATTTTGTAATTATATACCTATATTGTTGTACCGCGTATTTATGCTTTGACAACAGCACCATATAAGTAAAATAAATCAAAATACAAAATGATAGCTGTTTGTGGTTGTTTGTCTTTGACCAATGTACATAGCTGAGCTGTTACAGAGGCTGTCAATGACAAAATCACTCAGACTGAGCACATTGAGCACCTGTTTGTGTGTGTGACGTAAATGGTATGGGTTCCAATCTCAGCGAGATAGCCGAGTGGGATGAGCAGCTCGTACGGGGATCTGTGCCACCTGCATGTTATGAGCCCAAATCTCATTAAGATTGCAATAGGTGCCTTTCCACTGAACCTAGACCTAAGCGATAATAATTGCATATATAGCACTGTATCGTCGTGGGTATCAGGAGGCCCAACAAACACTAGAAGTCCCGTATGTGGGAACAGGAAACAGAACACAGGCCTGCCACGCTCCCAGAATTTGGAACAATCTGCACCACACAAGCTCCATCCATCCTGCACCCAGGAAAGAACCCAGAAATTGCCTTTTCAGACAATTTCTCTCCAACTCCTGAACATTTTACCCAAAACTGTTCCCTTCAACAGCGTTGCTGGCGATCTAGGCTTGGACTCCATACACGCATTGCTATTCATGCACACCACTAGTTAAAAATCAGGCTTCTGGGTATACAAACATAGAGTAATAACACAAAGATTAGGGCAACCTGCAGGTTCTTTTCTAACTGCAGCTTATGTTGATTGACATCCGTGGGGACAGAGGAAATCGCTGTATTCCACTGCTGCCAGGGTTCCTTGCCAGACTCAGGTTGTTTTCCAGGCTGCACAGTGCGCACCATGCTTTCTATGGCTCATTTGCAGGAACCGCCAGCACTGAAAGGAACTCAACGATAATTTCATGTTGCTTTCTACCTGTAGCTGCTGCTGCAGCTGTCGAGCCTCTTCTGAAAAGCTTCTGTGCACAGTTTGTAGGCGTAAGGAATCCAGGATTGTGCCAGTCAAACTAATTGGCAGGCATCTTCTTTTTAAAATGCCATCATTCCTAAAACGTTCATACTGTCTTCAGCTCATTAATATGTCATGGGTGTTGTCCTAATGGTTAGCACCCATAGCTCGTTGTGGGAAATGAGCACGAATGGGCCATTTTATTGTTTGACGATGGCCAACATCTTTGTCATTTGAGATGGTCTCTAAGAACTAATAGCTTTCATATTGTCTAAAATGGCATCATTTTATAAGCAGCCTAAAATGCAATTTCCCCTGCGGGTTTGAAGCCTGTAATAGTGTTTGTGTTTGTAATAGTGTGTGCGCGTTTGAAGCCTGTAATAGTACATACCTGCATTTTAAATCAAGGGTTTGTTTAAAATGCAGTGCTTCTGTTGATGAAATAAAATGAATAGGGAATGCAGCATTATGGGCAAATTTGGCATTCATCCAGACTTGGCCAGACACGGACATTCCAAGGAACATTCTTTCCTGCGACTTTCAATCTCTGCGCCTTCGTTCAAGGGGATAACTCCTTTCTCACACAGTGAAAACATTGTGCAGGAGCTGGCAGTAGAGACCATCTATTCTAAAGGTAGGCCGTCGCACTTAAAGCTATTTGTTCAAACAGCAGATAGGAACGATAACGGAACAATGTAAAGTAACCAGCGCGCAGTCAATCATAGTAGACACACTCATTTGGCTTTTTTAATTAAGATTTTCCTATTGAAAAAGGCTGTAGTAAATCAGACCCATTGTGTGCAACAACTCACAAAAAAAGAGTAAACATTGAACTTGCCACACTTATTACTGGCGACGTGAGTGACACAAAGAAATTCCCTTGTGATTATAGGTGACGTACAGTATTTATAAAAAATGTAAAATGTGCCTTATGCATTATTCTTGGTTCGGTTGTCGTCCATTTTGTAACCTGCTTTCAAGCCCTTAAAACGGAAGTGACATCAGAGCAGGAGAGGGAGTGCAGCCTGCAGATTCATTATAGCTGCAAATCGACAAAGTAAACTGTTGCATGCTATTTAACTTTGCCCCAACTGAACATGCCTACTAACCCTACCCCATCACCAGTATTAATGCCAGTAGCAGCAGAAGTAGCATATCTACTGTTATTAATAGTAATAATATCACTAGAAACTTCATTGCTGCTATCATTAATTTCAGCAACACTAGTATAACTGTCAGTGCTAAAAGCATGTTGATACAGCTTCTAGTTGTAATGCCAATAGTAGTAGTGCTAATAGTTCTATGAGAAGTACTATTACCAAGAATGGTAGTAGTAGGGCTACCTTTGATTCTATTAGTAGTACAAATGCTGAAATCACTACTGATAGTAATGCTATCTGAATTAGGAGCTGCTTTAATTCTACTACCACCAGTAACAGTAGCAATGCTACTAGCAGCAGAACTGGTACCACTAGTACTACCAGAAAATGTATGAGTATGAGCAGTAGTACCAATAGCTGTAGCACTTCAATGAGTGGGGGCCCTACTTCTAATACTAATAGCACTACAGCCTGTAAATGTATTACAGTGGTTGTCAATACCAGAAGGTGTAATAATGCTACTATGATTAGTAATATAGCAGCAGTGTTAATACTACTAACAGATTCAGAAATAGTACTACTACCTGCACTAGTATGAGTACTACAGATAATACTATTTTTATAATTGACATTACTGGTACTTCTACTATGACTGGCAGTAGTACTTAAATTATTAGTGGTAGGTATGTTACTAGTAGACCTACTACCAATAATAGTAGTGCTTATGAAACCATAAGCATTAGTACTGATAGTAGGACTGATATTATTTGTACTACTGCCATAATGATATTACTACTGCTACTAGTACAGGCAACAGTTTAAGAGTAGCACTAATAGTATTACTTTTAGCTTACTACTATTGTTACTCAAAGTACTACTAATAGTAGTTACAGTGATATTACTACTACTAGTCGTCATTGTACTACATCTGGTATAAGTGATATTACTGTTGGTAATAGTACACATACTACTAACTTATACGTATTTTACTACTACTATTGGTGGGACAGATTAGTAGGTAGGTAAACTTTTTTGTTACGTTATGGTTTTAGGATTTGCACTGTGCACCACTGCCATGCATGATTTCCAGGCGCTTAGAGAATAGGAGAGTTTGATTAGTTGAGAGGACTGGATAAGGTGCATTGCTTTGTGTTGAGGTTGAAAATCGGAAGTATCCTGAGCTCTGTGTGCTTGTAAGCTTTGTAGGTGAGAAGTGTAGGATTCTTGGAAGGCTTTGTGACCAGTGGGGCAGCCTCGTGGCGATAGTGAGGAGGTGTTGTAGTTGAAGGTGTAGGTTTCTGACCTTTGATGTTTGGTGTGAGGGTCTTTTTTTAATAAAATCCATGTGCAAGTGGCTGATTTGCAATTGTGTGTAGAAAGAAAGGTGGAGAGTAAACGGGGGTTAGTTAGGGTTTCTGAAGTGCATTTTAATTATCGGTCTTGCTGTCGGTTTTCATTATGGTGCAGCAGTTTGGCATACAGTGGTGAGATTTAGAGATTCTGTGAGACAGGGAGGTGTTCTGTTTCTGGTCATGGCACTGCTATGGTATGATGTCTTCTAGTAATTGAAGGGTGTTGTGTGTTATGCACTGTGTACTACAGGGTCGGTTGGAAGCCAGCATGCTGCTCCCTTAGGTTGTGTTTGCATGTGGGCTATTGCATATTTCAGTTTTCTACCTGTTACCCACCTAAAGTTTATTTTAATGTCCAACCTCTCCCTCAGCCAACTATTCGTTTTCTAGCTCTCATTTATCTAAAATGTGTTCCCTCAACTTCCCTGGCTAGCTCCTATTTCATCCTTTGCCCAATAGGACTGATGCTGAAATAGAACAGAGTCTTGCTGGGGACATCACTACCCCCTTTAAGATTGAAACTGGAGTCTGACAGGCATGCATGCTAGCACCATCCCTGTTTTTCATTAATATTAATTGCCTTATTGACTCTACCACCTTAGAAACTAGGAGGTGCTAGGATCCCACTTTTACTTTTTGCGGATGATACCATCTTGCTATCTCTGACTCAACCTGGTATTAGGAGACAACTAAATGCCTTTAGTGAGGAATGTAAACACAATGGTCTATCTATTAATATGGGTAAGAGCAAGGCTATCGTTTTTCACTCTCTCCAAAAGAAACCTCCTTGGTTAGACTTGACCCAATACAGTAGTAGTATAGAGCAAGTTTCCAGCTACGCTTACCTTAGTATTCCCTTTCCAGGAAATACCAAATGGACTGAGCAGGTGGTGAAAGCAAACCTCATACTTGAACGAAACAGCTCAAATATGGTATACCGCACAGTAATGGGGCAATTACGCATGCGCTGACCATCTATAATATGAATGGCAAAGCCACATGAACCTATCGCTCTGAGATCTGGGGGTTTAAGTGCGTAAAAATGGAGATGACAGAAAATAAATTCCTCAAAAAGACTGCTACATCTTCCATCAAGTACCGCTATTGCTATCCTATTCCTTGAGCTAGACCAAAAATCAAACAGTGAGGCCGTCTCCTTTAATCCTGTTTTTTACTGGGTAGCCTGTGGTCTTCACCTGCCCAGGGAAATTATAGGGATGCTATCCGTGACCTCATGTCACAGGATGGAGGTTGTGATTGGCCAAGGTGTACGCTTGTGAGCATTTTGTTAGACGGGTTCATGATGCAACCATTTTTGGAAAACTGACTAGCAATAGGAATGTAATTTTCGCAGCCGCTAAATTTCTGTAACGGGCCTGGGTTGCCAGCTCAAAATGTACCGAAACCTGAACCCAATGTCATTAGTCATTATGCACTTTAGAAGCGTAGCTCATGTTGCTGATCTTTGGTATTTATTCGCAATTTGTGTACATTTAAGTCGTCCATTCATCTTCTATGGATTGTTTGGCAATTCCATTGTATGAAATGCAGTTGAGTAGGGTTATTTTGATTTAATGTGTGAAATTGTATTTTTATGAATTGTGTTGATTATTAATTTCCAAAGTTTTATGATATATGTCAAAATAAACTATCATTATGAAATAGAACCATGCCTGCCCTATTTATACTATTTTAGCGCAAGTTATTTTGTCCAAACTACAGATATTTTTCAGAACAACTTGATTCTCCAAAAATGTGCAGTATTCAGGTGTTTCAGTTGCTGTCGCAAGTGTTTTGACAAGGGTTAAAAGTAAGTTGAATTGTGTTACACCTGGCAAGTGAGACAGTTATGAGAGTCCTCATTACTTGGATTCTCCGGCAATAATGAATTGCCTCTTCCACAGCTCTAGGGTCCAGAGGTACTTCTGGAACAACAGACCTCAAACTAATTTACATGATTTTGTCATGATTTTAATGACATTCTGCTTGCAATACCTTAACCTACACCCCAGCGTTGGTCAAATTTTCAATTTGGACTGTGGCAAGTTAAGCAGCAGAGAGTAATACTGCACCCGATGCATAGCCCTGGAGAGAGGTGGAGCTCTATGCCTACTGTAAGAGAAACCACTACCCCAGACCATATCACATATTTTCTATTGATTATCAATATTGTTGTTGGACTCTCCCCAGAACATCTAGGCGCCAATACTTTTTACCCTTGTGAAAATAATTAACATTAGATGTCATCAGTACATTCCCAGCCCTACATGGTTCTATTAGTAAAACAGCAAGCATTAGTGTTGCAATGTCCATAAATAGAAAAACATAAAGGATGCTCTCACTCTTTGGTTTCGAATGTATATGTACTTATACTGTTTTAGAGTTGATATACAAGCAATACAAATATCCTAGCATTAATGCAGTTGTAAATAGTTTCATCATCCCATTCGCTGCATATTAACTTCTCGAAATCTAAAGCCTACAGCCAATCAATAATGCGTATAGCCACCTATAATATGGCACAGTAAAACTAAATGTATGCTCACTGTAGTGTTGTCAGAATTGGAGAGCCGGTAGTGTTATTCGAGCTACTCTAAAACCATTAAATAGAAAGGGCTCAAAAACTGTCAAAATCCATGGTGTCTAACGGTAATTACCAAAAAAACTGGTAAAACAGTTGAAATCCACTCGCTGATTTCCCCTGTCCAAGTGTGCATGTGTGGTTCTACTTATCTTGACTAGAGGAACTATAAGGAGGTGCAGAGGTTTTGAAATGTGCCCATACACCATGGCTCAGTGTTTCTCCAGCAGAGCAAAAGGTATGATGGCTGGAAGGTTTAGAATGAATCGTAACCTCTGGCATTGCTCTGGGCAACCCTCCAGACCATTGTTCATTGCCTGCCAAGACATTAAAAAGGGGGAAAGACCATTTGCAAATCAATCTTGGTCCGACCCCTAAAGGGGCAGTTCAGCTCAAACTCATTGGTCACATCCCTTCTGCACGAGACCACAAGCATCCCCAAACATGTTTGTGCCTTGTTGGGCCTCATCAGTGAGGAGTAGCTTGGGTCTCTAGGCCCAGCCAGCACGGAACCCACGTCTGAGCATACCCGTCCCACTCGGGGTGACTATAGCAAAACAAAAGGTGTGATGGCTGGAAGGTTTAGAATGAATCTTAACCTCTGGCATTGCTCTGGGCAACCCTCCACACCACCGTTCTTCACCTGCCAGGGTTTCCCCACCCACCAGAGAACAATAAGGAGCAAGCCTAACACAAATACATTATAGCCAGTCTTTGTTTTCAAAGATCATGGAAAAGAAAAATATTTTTAAGAAGGATATATTTGTAAAATGTATAAAAATCCTTATTTCAGCCTCCAAAATATAGAAGCAAATATACAATTCAAATCTGGAAAGAATGGCACACTGAAAATGGTTTAGGACCATGCTCTGCTCTAGTAAATGTAGTAAAATATCACCTTAGCCAAGCCAGTCAGGTGTACAGGCTAGCTCTGCCGTCCTATCTGGAAAATGCTCACTGAAATGCATGCTGAAGGGGAGGTATCTGCAGTTCCTTTACCCAATAGAATGCTCATTGAAATATTGTGCTCCTGCTCGGGGTACTTCCGCTATAAAGATAGCCAGAAGTTGCTGAATCAGGACCAGAGGATCCTGAAAAGTGTGTGTTGAAGTGCATTTATCTGCAATTGACTGAAGGAGATGGTAGGAGGCAGAAGATACAGAGCAGAAGGTTAGATTTATTAACCATAACTCGTTCTTGATTTTTGGACTTGGACTAGCATCAAGGCTATCCAAGTGGCTTGATATTAGGAAGCATTATGATACACATATGGATATCTTGACCAATAAATATTCAGTTGCAATGTATAATCTTAGGAGTAGGAAAAGAGGTTGGTAACCTCCCAGAAAGCAATTTAACACATCCCATTGCTCCTCGTAATTAAACAAAGCTTACTGGTAAAATAGCCAGTTCCTTCTCTAAATTAACTGACAGAGGTGTCTGTTTCATTCTGGGAATTGTAAGTGAAACCTTAGATCTACAGGCATCATGCTTAATCGACTATACTGATCTATTATGTATACAACAAGGTCAATCGAGGGGGGCATTAACAGAGGACTTTGTAGACTATAATTCACCTTACTGAAAACCTCGGGTCATCTTCGACTCCACACGCTCCTTCTCTCCTCACATCTCTGACGTTTCTAAGAAGTCTCACTACCGGCTGCACCTGCACAGAGGTATTCTTTCTTTCCTGTCCTTTCCACAGAAGCTCACTGTCTCCAGAGCTCTGGTTCTCTCTACGCTGGACTACTGCAATAGCCTCTTTCTAAATCTGCCTACCTCTACTCTCCGCCCTCTGCAACTCATCCAAAACAGGACTGTGAGACTTGTGCTTGGCCTCAATCCCATGGATCATATCTCTCCAGGACTGAAATCTCTACACTGGCTCCCAGTGGTGGAGAAGATTAAGTTCAAAACCCTCTGCATTATCCACAAGACCCTCTGGGGACTGGGACCTCAATAACTTCAAATCTCTCTTCCTAAATATCTTCCTTCTCGAGCTCTTCACTCATCCGCCTCCAACTCCCTCAGGGTCAGTCCCTTCACCAAGCAACGAGTTGGTGGCCAATCACTTTCTTCTGCTGGGTCCTCCTTCTGGAACAGCCTCCCTGCCTCTCTGAAACCTGAGAACCATCTCTGGTTCCGGAAGCGCCTCAAGACCTTCCTCTTTGCTTCTGCTTTCTCTCCTCCTCTCCCCTGCTGATCTCCTGGCTGAAACTAAAACTGCACTGGTTACCTGGCTACCCTCTGATCTCGGGCCCAGGACCCCCCCACGCCAGTTGCACACCTGCACTGCCCCCCTAGCAACCCTTGCACCCGGGGACTGTTTCTGTATCCCTGCAGCCCCTTACCAGCACTTGACACCTGATGTCTGCACTTAGCCTTGTACTTGCCCCCAGCAGGCAGCACTTTTTATTTATTGTCTTTATTTATATTACTGTTTATCCTATGTACTGCACTGCCCCCTCTCCCTCGCACTTTTCCCCTTCCTCCCTCCCCTGCACTTGCGCGATCTCAATGTCACCTGGCCTAGTAAGATCATTGTCTCTGTCTTTCCTCTGTTCACCCTCCCTTGCCTCGTCGACATTGAAACACTTGCGTATAGGCACGTTATAAATGCCATATCATATCATATCACAATTTATGTTTACAAAAATAAGGGAGAATAAGGGAGCTACTTTGAGGACACCCACTTATTGAATTAAATGGTGATATGGCTCCATGAACCAATATATATATTTTCAATCTCTCTAAAACTGATCCATTATTTTTCTCTACCGTGGAATTATCAGCATTGTACTCCCGTAATACTCAACATTGCGGTGGTCAGCATTCATTATTACCGTTAATTTAGCAGTACAAGTGCAGGGTAGACTCTAGGACAACGTAAGCATGGAAACAAAAGAAACATATTGATTGAATACAAAGTCTAACGGTTAGGCTGTTTTACATTGAGAAAAGTATAGAAACGATAATTACCACTTCTTCTCTTAACCCAAAATGCTACGAAAGAGTCCTGACAAACCTCTATCTATTCAAGCAGATGCTGAACAAATTCTCAAACCTTCATCATAGGATCTTGTTTCGACCTTGGAACCTAATATTTTAACGGAGGATTTTGGGAACCTTATAAAATCACAGAAATTCCATAATGGGTGCAGTGAAAAAGAAGCTGGTTGGAGCATGTCATACCCTTCTGTTGGCATTATAAAAGAATATATGAGGACCATTGGATTTACAAATTCACAAGAAGAAAAAGCTGTTAAAGGGCCTTTGCCTTGGAAGAGTTCACACATATTCTTACACTTTCCAAAAATGCACTAATGGTTATCACAGGTAAAGAGACTCAGCTGGAAAACTCCCTAATGGGAAAAAATAAATAAAAGGAAAATCTCAAATGCAAGACCAAAGGCCTGGTAGAGGGCTCATAAGTGGACATTCTTCAGGATATTGATACTGTCTTTATCAGATCCAGAAGAGAATTGTGGATCCACCCAACGCGCTCAACATCTTGAGGCCTAAAACTACTGATCAACTGATGCTACAAAGATTTTTAGCTACATCACCAGTTCCTGATAAAGCATCACCCAATCAACCCGTTATACGTTGTAAAGTTCTCTGCAATGAAGAGCAACCAGCCACTACCGACAAATGCTGCATAAGTGTTATTTATTACTATGATCAGAGTGTGACTCACAAACAGGAAGCATCTCAGGGCTTACTCTCTTTATGGGAAAATCGTTTGGGCTCGTACGTAGGCAGTCGTCAAAGATAATAATCAAATTATTATCTAGAGTGATGCAAGAAATTGCAGCTTTAAGATTGATATAGTTACCAGACACTGATACATTTGAATTTATTTACCAAATCAGAATGGACACTGTTGTTCTTTACCCGAACTCCATAATTGTTTACCCCCTGCTTTTAAATTAACTAGAATCTTTTTTGTTTTTTGGTTATGATATTTTTCCCATGTGTTGTATGCAACTTTTCTGTGAAAAAGACTAACTTACTCCATGCAGAGGGAGCAGAATAATTTGGCCCTAGAAATGTTTTGCTTCAAAGACGCCAAAGCATAGTGGTTGGTGGAGGTCAAGCAGACGAATAACCTTTTTCGATGGGAGGATATGATTGATTGGTCTTGGCTCTACAATTTAATATTATCCCAGTCTCTGAGACTCTACCATTCTTCTCACACTTTTACTATGGAGCACAAGTGGCTGTGGCAGTTTTTAAGCAACAATCACATCCTAGATCACCTTGGAAAATATAATATGTTCTTGTTTCACAAGATGTGTCCGCAGGGGAAGCCAGTGAAGCCAGCAGTCAACAGACACCAACAAGAACTGTAAGTGTGGCATGGATGGGGTGTAGAGCAATTACTCTACTCGAGAAAGCCCCCGTCACTCTTATTTTTGCCTGCGTCACATCGAGATAGGATTATGAATGTCAGCATGTGCCACACTTAGATGGAATTCTTAACTTTAGCCTCCATCGCATCTAGATAGGATTATGAATGTTAGCATACGCCACACTTAAATGAAACTGTGAATGTTACCAAGTGCCACACTTCGAGGGAATCGTGATCACTAGCCTGCCTCACATCATAGGATATTGAAGATTAGCAAGTGCCACACTTGGCTGTTTAAGGTCTCCATTGCCTTATAAGCAGCCAATTTTAAACATTGCTCAATTGTACAATTGGAGGGTTTCCTTGATGCTACTGGTGCAAGAGTACAGTGAGGTGGTACTTATAATTAAAGGATGTAACGGATGGAAATGATGGAGTGGATGGAACGGATGGAACTGATGGAAAAGGTTGATGGAGTGGATGGAAAGGATAGAGTGAATGGAGTGGATGGAAAGGACAGAGTGGATGGAATGGATGGAGTGGATATATCTCTGTATATCTCTGTATCTCCTATTTATGCTATGTATATGCTATGTACCTGTATCCCCATGTTATCTGTATCACGTTTACCCTATCCATCCTGTCGCTTTATATACGTATGCCGCTATGTACGCCCCCTGTCCTGCTCTCGTGCTTGGCCACAGGCGCTCTACTTATAACCACCCTATCACACTACTACGCTTACTCTCTCCTATACACCATCATTCAACTAGAACACAGCTATGCTATGATACATTCGGCCTAGCTGTTCTCATACTAACATGACCCCAAGAACACCTCATCATCCTAATAAAACACAGCTAGCTGAGCACATTCCGGCTAGCTTGGGCGTCTCCTCGGGCCTAACGCAGCCAGAACTCAGTCTGGGTGTCCATCCTCCAGACTGAACACATCCAACTGATTTCCTCAACACCACACCTACCGCTAAGAAGCAGCTATCATGCAACAACCACACCAGCTGCACACATATCCGGTGCGCCCACGCACCATACGACACTCTCTCTCTCGACTGACTTGAACTACAGTTCCCGAGGGCGTTCAACCTACCAGCGCTTTGAGGTCATACCAATGATACATAAGGCACTATATAAATGCCAAGTAACATAACATAACATAACATAACATAACATAACATAACATAACATAAGGCTTTTGCAACCCTCACTTTAGATAGATATACAATATATTTCAAGAGCACTAGCAAAGGTGCCAGGGGGATAATTAGGGCTGTATTACTTCTTGTCATAAGCAATTCATTACAGGTGGATGCTTGACAGATGAATTGTTATTCCAATTCCCTCTTGACAGTACATATAAACTTGGAGGTTCGACCATCTAGAGAAGATATTCTGTTAAATTATGGGTACTGCAATCCAGCTAATAAGATGGGGACTCTCTCAGGGGGAGATGGTTTCTATTGTTCATCAATGGTTTCTATTGTTCATCAATGGTTTTTGAAACAAGGTAAAACTGATAACATATTGGTTGCAGGGTACCTCAACTCTACATTTCTGGACATTTACAAACTTGATAAATAGGTTGATATGGATTATGTTTTAGACATTCCTCCTGATCAAATGTCACGCAAATTCAAGTGTTACATGGGCAGAATTATTTGATGTATGGAATCTTATCATGGTAATGTATGATATATGTATGTGTGCATGTATGTATGTTTGATGTGACATATTGATAACATAAAAATGTCAGAATCGAAACTGGTGTTGTGGAAAGGGCAATGGTGTGTATCGCTTTAGTAAAGCAACTTATGATATTTCGTATCATTGCCTTGTATAGAACAAACCTTGTTAGAGCAGAATACATTGGCATATTTAAAATGTTCAACAATAGGATAACCATGGTTATCCTCACACCACTATCTAGCCACTGTAAACTCTACGCACAAATAGCTTTTGTGAAAAAATAGCACGATTTACATGATATGATGTGATAAGGCACGTAGGACTCGTCTATACACAAATGTTTCAAGGCGCGAGAAGTAAGCAGAAGTATCTTATCAAAACCACAGGGTGTAATGGGTATGCAAGTGAGACCTGGCTGATGTTTGAATCAAGCATGATAGGTGATTGTCATAAAAATGGCAATAAAAATAAAGGTGTAGAGTAGACGTTGAGTCTGGCATTCTGGCAGGCAGTATGAAGTGAAAACATTGGTAATTCTCTACAATGGCAAATATGTAACAAGGACTAGTAAAGCTAATATGTCTGGCTTTGCATATGTATCATAAGCATTTCTGTCTGTGGGAGCTTTAAAAAAAATAAAATGTCCCGTTACACTTCCAAAGCTACACTTAGTGGCCAAAGTGCAAGAATGGATTTCTGTCTCGTTCACATGGGCTTACCTTCTTATAGTAAGGACTCCAATGAGGAAGGTTAAGAAAATCACTGTGAAGTACAGTACTGAATACATGTTCTGCATGTAGGCAATAAGAAAAACAATTAAGCAATACATCGTGATGTGAGCGTGCCTGAGTGAAGCGAGTGCCTTAATGTGGGCTCCAGAGCCATTACCTGACCATGTATGCCCCTCCACAGAGGGATTTATAGCGATTAGCATCCTAGCTTGCCTTTTGGAAGTCCCTTCTCCCTTTTCATGATGGCAGTTGCCACGGTCGGGAAGGGGTGGGACAGAGTTTACCTGGTGCTGGCGAGCAGGAGTGTTCCTGGAGCTGACGTGGCTGAAGGCAAGTGGGGCCTGCATCAGGATGGAACAGGGCGAGGATGCGGGAAGTGCAAATAGTGAGGTGGTGGGGGTTAGAGGGCTTATACCTGGTAGGGAAGATGGTGCCCTCCTACTTCTCAGGAGGCATGGAGCGTGGGGTATAGCCCACCTGCCGAGCTCCCTGATTGGCTGAGAGCTCCTTGACATCCCTTCTCAGGTGCTAATGATGAATAAAAGAACAGTAAAGTTTTGGTATGCATTTCTCTAATGCCATAAGTATTGATTGTTGGAACTCTTATACTACATGCATACTCTCTCTCTTCAGAAGAACACCCTTTCCCTATGGAGCAAGAAACTGTTCCTAGGCATCGGATGTTGTGCCGCCTATCTAACAGGGATAGATAAGAAAACTTTCCCATCAATCATTCATTAATACATATCAGATCTTAAAAGCAGATTAAGGTCAACAAATGGACAGCATAGTTCACAGAGACCAACAATTCTAATAGATCTTGAGTCTCTAACTAAGTAACAATGGCCTATACCCACTAATGGATTTGCAATCTATGTTTTAATGACCAGCTAGTGGGAAACAGGGCCAATGACTTCAGACCTTATTCTGGTGGAGGCAATAAAAAGGGCTCTTCTATCAGAGCACCATATACTAAACGCTGATTCAGCAATTTCGTTCTTAAAACACATGTTTTTTAAGTGTCCTCATATATGGTTTGTGGACTTCTTCTTCAGCTCGAGATTCCTCGTGCTGTGAGAGGTCAACCGGTTTTGACGATCAAGGTCGCTGTGATCGTCTTCTTCAGGACCAGTTTTCTTGGATCTGAATTTAATTCTGTCTGGAGACCAAAGCTAGTGATCCCCACAAGTGACCCCCACAAGTGAGGCACCTCTGCTTCCTTGCCAAGTTGGTTCAAATAGAGCAGTTGGTATTTATCTATTAAGCGCAGTGAAAATGCTGATGCTTCAGAGTTCTGTCCATGTAGAGAATCTCGACATACCGCAGCTGCATAGCTGTGCAGCGTTGGAGTGTGCCGCCTGCTAACTATTGCTGGTCGGGAGCTCCTGCTAGTTGCTCAATGCACAGCACCATTGCGTCTTAAATGATGTGTTGTTGCCGGCGACAACAAATCAATTCAGATGCAACGGTGCTGGCACTCCGACGCGGCACAGCTACGCAACTGCGGTATGCCGAGATTGCTTTGATCTCACTCAATCTGGTATCAGGGGCAGGTCTTCGATCCTTGATGAATCCTTTCTGCGGTTATGTAGTCTCATGGAGGTATCCAACCTCCTGCGTGAGGAACGCTCTTTTAGAAACCTTGCTTTTACTAAAGCCACTACCTTATCTGAGGCCAACACATATCAGGAGGGTTTCAGTAAAAGAGAATTGCACCAATCTGAATCGATTCACGCAAAAAAACATTGTAATGCGTAGACAATCCAACATTCTGCCAAGCATCGATATGTTGGGCCCTGCATCCATTTCATCTCTTCATCTGGTTTTGGAATCACTGCTTCGACTGTATCACAACATTAAGGACATTGTAACCACTAATGTGGCTACACTTAATGTAGTGACGTTACATCTTCTTAAATTGAACAACCTATCTAACAAAGACTGTATAGGCCAGCCAGATTTCACGGACAGTGAACACATTCTGCCACCTGTTGCTCTTGCCGTCAATCCTGTCCTCCTCTCTCAAACATCAAACACAACCTCAGTTCTGGTTGAGCTAGCATCAAGATTTAGTGTCTCATATGTCCTCTTTGATTCCCCCGTGCCTGTAACATGTGACATGTACACAGCCTTTGACTGTGTTTTGCCTGTGTATTGAGCCAAATTGACTACATTTAGAGTTCCTCCAAAAATGGTTCAACTTGTAGCCTTTCTTCATAAAAACACCACGATTAGAATTTGCTTTACTAGAGATGGTGCCCTCTCCAGACCTATTCCAACTCTAGTGACAGTCAAGCAGGGGTTGCCCCCACTCTTTTTAATTTCGATTTGAGTGATATTAAGAGTCTGTGGTGTAGGAACGACATCTATACGGCTGGGCTGGGTACTCTTAGACACCACTGTCTTGCATTTGCTGATGATCTTATTCTTTTTGATTGTACTCTTAATGGGCTTTCAACGCAAACTGGATATTTTTCTGCAATTTGCAGTAAATCATAATCTCGAGGTCAATGGTTCAAAATCAAAGATCATTGTTTTCACTAAGCAGAAGCTGCCCAAAATTATGTTGTAGACTCTGGGAGGGGAACCGATTGAACAGGTTTCGTCGGTTAAATACCTAGATTATAACCGCACTAATTCATCCTCTATTAGTATGTGGCACCTCTCACTGAGGGATAAGATCACACCCTTGGTCTCACATATGAAACAGTTCAGAAGTCATTTTCTGAGTGCTCAAGGGTTGCGCGGTCGTGCTAGCCAAGGGATCAATAGTTGCTAGATAAGACTCTTCAGCCAAGACTTGTGCATATATAACTGTTTCAGCATTATGCAAGATGAACGCCCATCAGGTTCCCCCCCGGGCTGACTTCATGTGACAGTTTGTGGGGACTGAGGTAGCAGCTCAACATTAGCTGCAATTGCATTGACACCTTACCGGCAATTGCAGTGACACCAGCTAAAGGGGTCACAGATTGAAGACAAACAGTATCCACCCACGGGCCTTACTGCATAATGATCTCACCATGGTTTTCCGTCAAACAGACAGCCACCGGAGGGGTCTCAGTAAGCTTGACTCATGTAGCTCTTACAACCACAATAGATCTGCATCCACATTACTGAAGCCAAATGCTCATGCTAGTTGGAATGAGCAAAAGGTTATAGTTTTGGCTGATATATAAGCATCATATAGTGTGGGATGTTTTTACCCATGCATCCAAGCCCTACCATAAAACTGTGCATTACTGGCATTGAAAACATCATGATGGCCAGAACTCCCCAGAGAGTGCACAGAGAAAACATGAAGAATCAGCTGCCACCCATTTTTGCCTATGTTGTGAGCACAGGAGGGCACTGCCTAAAACCACCATTGGGCTACACACACAGTAGCCTGAAACCATTGGGAATGGCAATGCTGATTGCCAAAAGCAACCCAGAACTGTGGGGAATTCATTTTCTTAATGTCAAAAATGGATGCAATACTGGTGCTCACCACTATCAGAAAGCCGGCATTTTAAAACCACCAGACTTTTGTGTAAAACTGAACAAATGAACCCAAACCAGGCCAAGGAAAGACTTGCTAAGAGGTGGATACAATGTAAAACTATATTCTGAAATGACTTGAAGGAAGTAATTATTTAATGTATATATAAAAAATAGCTGGGGATGTCAGCAGCTTAAGTGAATTTGGGTTTAAAGCCACTAAAATCGAAATGTTTAGAATAAATGAGTGACCTACTTGTGAGTGTCACATAGGTTGCAATTGTTTAAATGTCATAGTTTTGCACTTAGAATCAGCATTCTAGCTGCATGTGCAAAAATTGAAAGTTGGATTTGAATGTAGAAACCTGGGAACTAAAGTGACATTTAGCTGAATTCTGCCTGACAACTAACCCCGACAGGAGTTGAACTGGCTCAACAACTCTTCCCAGGCCTGGCTGCATTCTGCTGTCCCTGCCAAAAGGAGATGACACCTCTCTGATTGGATTAGGGGAGGAGCACCTGGGGACTACAGGAAACTAAACAAAGCACTGTCCCTGGCTCAGGCAAATGTTATATTGGGGGGGTCGTAAAATGTCTTCCTCTTGGGAGAAACTGGGAGGGGCAGTGCCTGTGAGAGCAAGCTGAGCATGGGGGAAGTGGATAAACGAGAAATTCCACCATGTGCTTTGGAAAACCACACCCCTTTGGGGCCAGAGCATGATTTTAAAAAGATGGATAATTCACAGTGCGGACTTGTCAAAATTATATAAATAACATCATCATTTTTGTGATTTTTCTGTGCACATTTTAAGAGGTGTTAGGATCCTGTGGTATGTTCTTGGGGATAGTAGCAGAAAAAAAGGTTGTTACTCCAAATGTATGCATGTTAAAAAATCTGACACTTTATCATCTGAAACCCATATCCCTGGTGCACATGTGTGTAAAATCTGGAAAGGTTTAGAGGTCGTTATCGGGATGAAAAGGGGAGAATTCTGTCATAAGTGGACACAACATCGTACAAAGACAGGGGTTGGATGGTTTGGTGCTACAGAAAATATGTTAACTGGACCTATAATTTTAGAAAAATGGTACATAGATAAATATGTATTTGGGTCAGAAATAGATTTGTGTGCAATTTGACAAAGGGAGGTTCCTCTGACCATAAAACCTACAGCATCACTCTGACACTCCATTTCTTTCCCCCAATCAAGGGAGAGAGGAAAGCTTGGCCAATGATAAGTGAGAGGGGCAGGCTTAGCTAGGCCCAGGCACACACCCATTTTCAAAACACATGAAAGGAACATTGAAACCCAGGTAGAGACATTCACTTTCCACTTTCTTGCGGGATGCTTTGCCGGGAGACTTCAGACTTCACATCCAGAGATCCAGACTTCAAATCCATCAATCTCCAGAGACCAGAAATTAACTCCAGAATTTGTAGCAGAGAGGCCTGAATCCACAAGCTGAATCCTCTTCAGCAGGCCTCAAAACCAACCAAACTATTCAACAGGCGGGCGAGCTGTTTGAATTCTTTGCCAAGAACCTTTGCAAGAACCTGTAGCAGTATCCAGAAAGCAGTGCTGTATCCGGAACCAGAGAGAACCAGAGACCAGATCGCTGTGAAGAACTGCTAGCAGAAGTCCAGCCAATCCTGACCGATCGGTGACGAAGACGCATTGCTGTCCAAAATCTAGAGTGAGTACCCAGCTAGCACTGTGCCAAAACCAGTCTCTTAGTTTAAAATAATGTAATCCAAACTATTTTAGCCTATTAGAACTGCCTCCTAAAATCGTGTCATTCTGTCATTTTTAAAACTGAAAACTGTCATCTGTCATTCTGAGCTTTAAAATTTCAAATCCGAAAAACTACCTTTACTAAATCGGCCGTATCACTGGAACCGTTGGTGCTAGGAGCAAGTTTTAACTGTCCTCTTAAATTTAAGATTCTAAGCTTTCCAACGAGCCTAGAAGCTTCCTACTCCTTATAGTGCCTCCGTAATTGCGCTCGACGCACGTGACTAAATTTGCCGCGATTTGACATTTTGCTTAATTTCAGCCACATGTAAAAATATTTGTCCTTGGTTTCCTTGCTGAAATTCGTGTGCAACCTGACAATCATTCATAGAGCATTGCTAAAGTGATCCTGAATTCATTTAAGTATCTATCAACTACCCTGAACCCCCTATAAGGAATTAAAAGCCTTTTTAGCATATTTTTCACTTAATTGCAACCACATCAAAGTATCTTGCCTGTGTTTAAAACTCCTACCTGTTTTCCTCAAAGCTTGCTAGGGGGGAACTGAATTTTATTGGATTGCATTCCTGAGAACTGTGTGCTTTCCTCCCATCTCTTTACCTTGCATAGATGGGGGGGGGTGAATTGTCAAAGAAAGGTGATTACATTGTCTTTTGTTGAAGTCATATCAAGTTTATTTTCTGTACTGCATTTTCATTCATCATTGCATTGCCCTTGAAGCCATAAAAGCATTCTCAGCTACTTTATCCTCTCTATATCTACTTCTAAGCCATTAAAAAGAGTGTACCACTATAACATTATTCATTGTTGATCAACATCATATTCTCAAGTGTGATATCAAATATTAATTTACTATAAAAGTGTGATAGATATATATTGTTTAATTTTCAAATACACCTTTTAATTTGCAAAACAAACCTGCTTCTTGGCTCAGTGGGGTCAGGGGGATTCTAAGAGAGGGGTGTTATATAAGGGTTGTCATCCAGAGTAAACAAACTGGACATAAAAATATATCAATAATGGCTTCCATCAGCATCCCAGACTAGGCATTGACTTAGCTGTAGTGTTGAATTGAAGTCGCTTACAATAGACACTGGCATCGTACCTCACACTTTCTTATTCCCCTAACCAACATGCCATTCACCTATAGACGAATAGTGTTTAGCTCTATAATTGGTTGTTCATCATATGTGTGTCTTTGTGCGGTTGTGTGTGAGTGTACAATTAAATATATTGTTGGTGGCTACGGACAGTCAAATGTTGTGGCCTATTCACAATAAAGCCTTCTTTTTTGGCTATTATTTACAATTGGTAGCACTAATAAAAGAGAAGCCATATGCTTCCCCACAGATATCAAAGGAGGACCCTTTGATTGGCAACTTTGTAATGATCTTTGCACCAGCTGGATCAATTTAAAGTTTCTTTTTGGCTGGAATCAGTGTACATTTCTGTGTGTTCTAATGCTCTAGAAAGCCAGAAAACATAACTTATATGATACCAGCCTTACTCACTGGGTTATATATGTTTCACTAGTTCACAAGTAAGCACTCTCAAACCATTCATTGAGGTTAAGTGGCTGTGGTCAAATTTGCAATCTCCTGTTTAACAAGCAATGGCAAAGATAAAAGCTATGGTTTTGCAAATTGACTTTGCCAATGATTGTTTCCAAACGCTGGTACTGCATTACTGACCAGCCATGACGTCAAGACTCCCTTTAGCTAATAGGTAATTTCACTGCCAGCAGTTCGCATGACGTGACTGGAGGATGTGTACATACTCTGAGTCCCATACTAGACTTGGCAATGAAGGCAATGCCTCTGCCTCTGGATGATTCTCTATCTAATCTCTGGATAGTGTAATTATCTGGAATGGCAAGTAAGAGGGAAGGACCAGCCACTGCATGGAGCCACGTCTCTGTTATTGCTAGGAAGTCTAATTGTTTAGATAAGATCAATTTGGCTATGTCTACAGCGTGGGCAACCATGGATCTTGCATTGATTAGTGCACCTTTGATCGCCGGGGGAACAGTTACTTGAAAGGTTGGGGAGAGGGAGAACATTCCCTTGAACCACCTGTTTTTTTGGCTTTGTTAGTCTTAGATTTAGAGCTCTTCTGGGAGGGAATTTTTAGATTGAGTTTGTGACGAAGGCTGGTAGATAGTGAGTATGTTTTAATGAATCTAGAACCAAGCCTATCGTTTCTTATCGAAGTAGAACATGTTAAGTTCGGCGAGGGTCTGATAACAAAACACTGAATCCATTGATTAGGGGTAAAAGTACAGTGGGCGACACCTGTATAAGGAGAATTAGCTTCAAGATTTAACTGAGACAGGAATTTGGTTGGTCTGATGGTTGTAGGCTGAATCCTTCATTCGAGAGGTGGCAGACCTTTGGTGGGCTTAATCCAGTAGGGTAGAGTGGTGGAGGTAGACATGGTAAGTTTCATGGCCTTATTTAAAGCCCACGGCTTGAAGGAAAAGGTCTGTGTCTCTGGATGAAGGCTGTCTGCAGCTAGAGTATAGGTGCTACCATCATATAGGGCTAACAGAAGTCTTCCAAGTAAGACGGGAAAGGCATACATGGTTATGATGTCGGGAGGCGACCAAGGGATTAAAGTAGGTCAGTCAGTAAATATAGGCGCAATGAAGGTCAAAAAGAATGCATCCTAGCTAAGACTAGTAATAGACATACATATTAGTCTAATGTGTTATGGTACATGCGATAAGCAGGCAGATGTTACCATTCCAACATAGCTGGCATTTAGTCCACAGTGTCAATTGAACAATAAACAAAATGAGAAAATACGTCAGCAAAAAATGAAAAAAGCTAGCATGTAGTCTAGCTGGAGTTAGGCCTTCGAGTTCTAATAAGGCCTCACAGGATATGAGTCCCTGGTAACTACAAATTTGTGTCACCTGCTAGCTAGGAGGGGTGAAGTTTGAACACACGATAAAAGGTAAATGTACCATACGACGAGGGTAGAGAACTGTTATCTGCGTGGGTGGAGGAGAGCTAATGGGGTGTCCTAGAATAGGCTCAGGTCATGTTAAAAAAAGGCCAGTTCATGCAATGGGCAATCACCAGACAAGGCTAAGTAGACAAGATGAAGCGTACATCAGACCAATGGAAGGCATAGATCCAACAAGCGCAGTCGTAGTTGCCAGAACGCTTTGGGGTATGCCAGTCATTGTTACAATGTGTTGGACCATCAGCAAAAAACATATGAAATGAATCAAAACTACAGAATACAAGTCTTACAAGTTATTAAAGTGTTTTTGATGTCGGTATCTCAGTAGGAACAGTGTAATAGAGTCTGATGAGAGAGCGTGGCAGTAGCAAATTACTGCAGTGAATAATGGCTTGTGCATGCACGGTCCACCGCTCGGAGGCTTATGGGTATGTACGGCTTACCCTCAGCGGTGGTGGATCAGTTCAATTCAGGCCAGGGATTGCAAACCAAAGGTTAGGGTTATGGCAGCACAACCATTGCACGGACAGAGCACAGACAGGGCCTTCTTCATTGGCCTTTCTCAAAGGGCCCGTTATACTTTACTGAATGACTCAAAGTTGTTCTAGGTCAGCAACAACCTAATACAGACTTATTCTGGACATGCTAACAGCAAGTCAGGAGAAGCAAGACCACGTTAGGGGACACTCATACAATTATCCTAACAGGACTAATCTGGTGACACCAACAGTTGGAGGACTCATATAATGAGTCATATAATTACCCTGCAGGAATAATCTGGTGAAAACAACACATTATTTCTGGGAAGAGGAACAACCTAACCACAGGAGAGTAATATACCTTCACATCTACTTTCTGTTAGAATGGCAAAACAGTTTCTAAGGAAAGAAAATATGTTAACCATACTTTTAAGAATAGTGCATCACAAACCCAAGGTAAGTAAGAACTTTTGTAACTGTTCACACTTAGAGTTACAGTTACCAACCAATTCTTTAAAAGTAAGTAACTTTACAACACTTATTTTCTTGTCTAGGCAAAAGTCCCAATCCCTTAACAGTCTTTCCCTTATTCTTGGAGTGTTCTCAGTGGCAGAAGGGGGGTCACTAGGATATAGTGTCCAACAGGCAGTGTAAGGGTAGGTTCTTAAGTAGCAAAAGTCAGAGTTCCTTAGGAAACGGGCAGGTGAGTACTTTACTTCTGAGTTACAAGCAGGTCCAGGGGCTTCACAGAAGACACCCTAGCAGGATTCTGGCAGTGGGACTGGGTGCACTGGATGAGAGGCCTCCCCATGACAGAAAACAGCCCACAGCTACACAGAAATCCTAACAGACTTAAGGTAAGTACATACTCAAGCCAACACAGTACCTCAGCATTGAAGAAGATTTTGCAGCAGGAGGACTTCAGGGTCTGCAACCAAATACCCGGTCAGTGGATTCCTTGTCATGGTGACTGAAAACAAGACCTCAGAAGGAACTTTGCAGCAGGGATCAATGAAGAAGGCTCTAGGCAAGGTATTCCTCACAGCTGAATGTGGTTCTGTGGATTTGGTGCCTTTTCAAGGAGCAAAGAAGAAGACAGAAAATCGCGGTTCAATTCTCGTTGTTAGAAAGTTCCAGCACTCTGTTGAGGGGACTTTTCAGACTCAATTCGTGTCTCTGGAGATCCACGAGGATATCAACAAAGTTTCTGCGAGATTACGACTTCGGAAGACCATGCACCGCACAGTGGCTTGAGGTCCAGGGGTATTGGAGTATTGCAGCAACGCAAGGTTACAGCAATGCATGGGATGGCTCAAAATGCAGGTCTTCATGGGTCTAGTGGGTCTTACCAGGCGCTGGGTCAGAGTTGTCGTTTTCTCAGTCCCCATGTCGATTGGAAGGAAGGGCTACAGCAGGCTCCGGTTACACAGCATGTTCTCCGGTCACTAGAAATAGTTTCTGCTGCTTTTCCTTCATCAGCCTCTTCGGTTTTTGGTTCCAGTGGTCGACTTGTCTTCAGCTTCCAGGTTCCCATTGGTTACCTATTAGGGAAAGGATCATTTTCAAAACTCTGGCCATCAACCACAAATGCCTGTCCAACACAGCTCCACAATACTTATGCCAGAAGATCAGATCGAAAGATCTACATCTTCCAGAACAGTAAGGACAAGCTATGCGAACTGCCTAAAAATGCCCAAGAGAAAAAGGGAAAGAGGAGCAGGGTCCAGCTTCCCTTCAGTTGCAGCTAAACACTGGAACTCCCTACCGCCGGAACTGAGAGCAGAGACTTACTATGGGCCTTTTCCATAAGGTGCTAAAAACCTGGCTCTTTGCCTAAAACAAGAACTCCAGACTTGCTGGTCTAACTCATTTCAGTGTACCCGGATGCAACAGCGCCCCGATGCCCCTGGGCTTTGCGCTTTACTAATGTAAAAAATAAATAAAAATAAATACATTGTAATTGGTTACTTATAGCGCACTTAATAACCAGAGGTTTCTAAGCATGGTCCCGGGGATCAAGCCTGTGTTGTTCCATGTCGTCTTGCTTCCAAGGCGAGCGTGTTGCCCTGAGCTATCCTCCCAGGTGCTATACATTTTCCCAGTAGAAGTAGCAGTAACGCATTCCACATTACCCGACTTTTTCAGTAACAGCAGCCCCAGTTTGTAACGAATTGCCAAAATTGGCCGACAATTGAGTAAACTCAACACTCTGCACCATTTTACAGCTTCCAGTACATCAAAGAATTCCTACACAAAAACCTAGTATTGTTTCTATACCATAGAGTCATTTTGGTATTAATTTAATTTAGTACTATTTGATAAGTGGGAGTAATGTGTATATGCCATATTTATTATGGTTCTTACTCATGTTTGGTATTACACAATCTGCTTTACTGCAGAGTTCCTTTGAAAAAGCACCTTTATTATTATGGTCAAAAATAGCAACACCCAGGTATTTACCATAGACCAGGTAAAGCCCATTTTCTTCCTTGAAGTCTCATGATATGATATGATATGATATGATAGTTTCTTTATATAGCGCCTATACGCAATGTGTTTCAAAGTGCTTCAAGGCAAGGGAGGGAACAAGGGAAATACAATGACATTCTTACAGGCCATTAACAGTAAGGATGTGAAATTAACTATCGTACTCGGCCTGACAGCATTTCTAAAACAAAGATAAGGAAGGGAGGGGGAGAATGGGAAGGAAACGGAAACAGACAGGCGAATACCATACTAGGCCTGACAACATTTCTGGTAGAGTCGGGGAAAAACAAAAGGTGAGGGAGAGGGGTGCAGAAAGGAAGGGGCGGAACGAAACAAGCGACTATCGTACTAGGCCCGCTGACATTTCAGATAGTGCTGGGGAGGGTGGACAAGTAAGGGGAGGGAGGAGGAGACAGACAAGGTTGCTATCATACTAGGTCCAGGGACAATTCTGATAGAGTAAGTGCACAGAAGAAAGTAAGGGGAGGAGGGGCGGAGATAGGAAAAGGGAGAAAGGGAGAGGAGAGAACAGAGAGTAAGCAGTCAAAAAGAGTGGAGAAGCAAGATGGGAGAGAGAATACAATTGCAGAAGTCAGTAGTAACACATAATGTTGTTGCAAGCCAGGATACAAGATGAAGATGGGAACAGCATGATTCAGTGCCACCATGTGTACAGGATGCAAAGGAAGTCCATCATGAGATTTCAGAAAGGGTGACGCACTGTCAATCAATGAAGTCCATAAAAGTAAAATCCAGCATTGGCCACAAGCTGGTGATGGTGAAACCAGAATGCATCAGGACAGACTACTGCAGAAGTAGGCTGGAGGGGGTTGGGGAAGGAGGAGCAGGATAAAAGAATCAAGATGGGGATGGCCCGTTGGGACAGAGGGAATAGACACATGTTGGTGCATGCTTACCAGCTGTCTGAGAAGGGGTTCGGGCCCTGGGACTTCCTGGTCCGAACAGGTCCAAACAGGAATTGCCCTTTTCTCTTCATCTGGGTTTTTGCTTTGTTTACAGTTAACTTGTTCTCTTCTGCATAAGCAGATAATGCATTTAATATCCTTTGGAGGACTATTTGCATGTTGTCCATCAGTAAATTCTGTCGGCTTATGACAACCAATGAAGTCTGGTGTCCCCCAATTTCGGTGGTGTCAGGGCCAATCGTTCCAGGGATTCTCCCAGGTCCAAGATATAAATGTTAAACAGACAGGCAGCCAATACGCATCCCTGCCATGACCTGCGACCTATTGCAATTTTCTTTAACATGCTGCCCTCCAGGTCCAGATGAATCTGAATACCAGTATCTGCAGGTGTTCGGGTATACTTAAAAGACCTGTAGGCAGTCCCCATTTTGCAAGCAATCCCGACTCACAGTATCAAACGCTGAAGAGGAATCCATAAATCCTATGAAAATGTGGGGTTTAGTCATTTGTTCTGCTATATCTTGTAAAACATTTATGACTGTCATGTTTAGTGTGGTACCCACACCCCTATGAAACACTTATTGTTTACACAAATGGCCAGTTTGCTGGGCCCAGGAGTCAAGCTCTCTAAGTACAAGGATAGACAAGATCTTACTCTCCACGTCCATCAAATTAATGGGTCTATAATTTGAAGGACCTAGATGATTCCCTTTTTGTATACGGGGACTACACATGACATCTTCCAAGTCTCAAGTGTACTTCTGTCCATGATGATTTTAGTAAACTGTAAGTACAAGAAAATATCGAGGCTGAGTACCACAAAAGGAAATACACCCATCACGGGCTGAAAAGATTCACAGATCTTTATTCTGTACAGTTACAAAGAAACACAGATAGCTATCTGACTCTCAACACCCCGCAATGAGTACCAGCCCATCAAAGAGAGGAGAGAGAGTACTGGACATATAAACATTTGTACTTTTATACAGTTTTGAGTAATATTGTCCAGCCCCTCTTTGCGTTAATAATCTGCGGTCTAGAGTTCGTGCCTAGTTCACATTCGGTTCACATAATATTTTACAAAGGATTATACATGTTTGTATTTCCACAGTGATATAATGACAACGTATGTTCCCAAATCCTACAGCAAGCTCCTTTTACAAGTTGTATTCAATCGAGTTCAGCCTATGTCCACGCTTGGCGTTTACATTTCATTGTTCCAGATGTTTATTCGTGGATGAGGCTTGTTAGCATAGACAATGCTAGGACACCAGTTCATGTATAGTACAAGGTCTCATTACCTAGTCTAAACAGTCAGCCCTTGGACAGTCTAACCATTAACAGAACTCAAAGGTCAGGAGCTTGGCTGCAAGTTGAAAACACAGTCCACCATTTTAGAACAGAGAATGTACGAACAGAAATCAAAATGGCGGATGAAAAATGGCGGCGAAGTCGATCCAAAATCGGAACTTTGCAACGCGGTTTTCCCCATAGAGCGACTAGGCTTAGGCTTATAAATCAAAAGGAGGCACTATATGATTTCCGTTTAACAAAACAATATTAGCAAAATGTTTGCCCATAATTCTGGGGCTGCTTGAAAACCATTAGGGCCTTTTACTCTAGACTTGTTTGTTCTTTTGATTACCATAAGGATATCTTCATAATCAAAGAATAGTGCCCAGTTAGCACCCTTTTCAATTCCTCCACCAGCCCTAATGTTCTCATTTTCATACGCTTTATCAAAATAGTCCACACAATCATATTCCAAAATAGGATTTGTTTGTATTTCAGTTTGGCTATGCTCAGTTTTCCTGACAAGGGTCCAGAAAAAATATCTCTGTTGGATCCCATAGCCACCATCATAGCTTCCGAGTCATTCTCTAGCATCACAGACTTCTGCTGCTTAAGCCAGTACTTATATGTTTGCCTAAATCTTTTGGAAGCTACAATTGTGTATTCTTTATTCATTTTTATATATCTCAGTTCTCTCCTGAGTTCCTTTTTTTATTTTCATAGCCTCATCAAAAGCATGCGTACGGATGTGCATATCGTTAATACGCTTGCGTGGTATAGTACACAGCTTTTCTTTTAGGAAGCAGTTTATCACAGTGGGCATACAGGTCTGTTCTCTTTGTATTACATCCATTATCTTATAGGCACCTCCTATCAAAGTATTAAATATCACTATGTTCCTCTCATTCCATATGAGTCGATTGCATGCTGCATTAGCCATTGGATTAGTGGGTCCCAAATTTGCACTGTGGCCTGTGCCAAAACTAAAATTGGCTGTCATCGAATTGTGATCGCTTAATTCAGTATGCATAACTTTGAAATTACCATGTATTCCAAATAATTCTGTTCCAACGCAAATGTAATCGATAGATGAAGAGAACGAATCCTTATGCCATGTGGCAGCACTCTCCAGATCACACACAATGTTGCCATTCAATTTTATTAGATTCCCTTTCCCAAAAATATTTGACCATACTCGTGCACCAGAAGATTTTTTGGTGTCTTCCGCCCATTTCTCCCCCTTGTTTGTTAGTTCTGTTGTATTAAAGTCACCAGCTAATATAACATGATCCCCTGTTCCCAAATACCATTTCTCTAGAATATTACTCAGATCCATAAGAAACACAGCTTGTTTGCATTTAGGCAAATTCCAGTATATACCTATTTACCTATACCTACTATAGGGAATACATGAACTGTGGACTCAAAGGCACATCTGCATTCTACCGCTAGAATGCAAATGTCATCATATGGAAATTCAACCCACTTGATATCCCCTGAATTGATCAGCTGCAGCGAAGGTATTTTGTAAAGTCCAAATGTTTGTTGTATTAAGCAGTGGTCTCCTGTTACCTGGTAGAAGACATTCCAACACAATTCATTCTTGGTGTTCCCTTATGGTGATTACTATTGTGTCTTCTGGATAGATCTACCTGAGGGTGCCCCTCTCAGTCACCCTTCCACTCTGAAGTTGCATGAATGTTTCTCAGTTGAACAACCAACCTTTGATACTATTCAGCTATTACTGGTGCCCTTTAAAACCGTTTTGGAGTGTGTGTGTAGCAACTCTTTCACCCCCTCCTGTTGGTGTAGTTCTGGTTGATGTTCACTCTTACCTACACCCTACACAGGCTTTTGGAATTGATCACAGGGGAACAATAGTGCCTTCAATTAAGCATGTGTGGTAGTGGGCTGCTGTAGGCACAGCCTGGTGCCAGACTGCATGGTGTCACCAATGGACAACCTGTGGTATTGCAACCTTGTACATTTAGGACTTGAATCATGGAATTATTCGCGCGTAAAACAGGGATTTGTGTGCCATTCTGCCCACAAATCCCCATTCGTCGAACAGGGATTTGCGTGCAGAATGGCCATTTTACACGCAAATAATTCCATGAATCAAGGCCTTGGGCCTGAGTCATATAATTCTTTGCACAGTTCAAAGTGAATTTGCACTGCTGAAAAGTGACTTTGCACTGCCGCCACAAACCCTGATTCATGGAACTGTGCAAAGTGTATTTGTGCAGGTGAAAGAAGTTAGTGCAAAGTCATATTGCCGGGCTCAAAAGGATGGCACAATGGTACATTGCAAAACAATTGTGGCATACCCATGCACATCAGAATGCCCCCTTACCAAATATTTTTCAGTGCTTGACCATGCATCATGAAGCAGAAAAAAAAGAATATGAATGTATATAAACAAAGCACATAGCACATAGGTGGAACACATATCAATGTACTAGGAAGGACAAGGCTTCTACACCACGAGCCCCAATTTGCATAGTTTTTAGAAAATTGCTGGTCCTATGCACTCAGCAGATGCTTTGATCATTTTTCAGGAAGTTTCAATCTTTTTTGTATTGCATGTCTCCCGTTAACTCTATTAACTGTTTTAGCGAGTGTAATGTTACATTGTTTTTTTCCTCCCAGAAATATTTATCAGTATTTAGCCATAGCCATACCTTACTTGCGCCAGACTGCACCTTGTAATGATGGCCTCCGCACTCTTCTTGGTTAGAGTCATAAAGGTTTATTCATAAGATACATGAGTAGTAAAGACCCCCAACCTACGGCCAGCATAACAGCAAGCCAAATGTCTGCAGCCAAAGAATAAGATTCCACATCATGAGCTGGGCATTCCATATTCCACCCCTAAGTTCCATATCCTCCCAAGCACTTACATCAAAACACACCTCACCCCTTTACACACATCCCACATACACACCTATATACACACATACTCACAACTATTTACACAAAGATGTCACCACAGTCCTCGTCAAAGTATGCATACGAAGAAGTGGTACGTGCAGCTGCCACGATTGGCCGATGCCAGCCACCCTCACCACCCATTTACTGTGGCCTGGGTTTTACTTTTGCAACCCTGGCCATATTCCACACTTGCCCACCATGAACTCTTAATGCACCTTTCAAAACCTGCGTCACCTGCACCGGTCTGGTCTATAACATGTCCCCTTTCCTTTTTATCACCCCCTTCTTGATGCGGACCCAATCACCCACCTCAACACTCACCTACCTCATTCCGAACCTCTCATTCACCTTTCTCACCCAGACATTTTTCTTCCCCACCATCCTTTCTTTCACCTCTTCCACTACACAATCAGATTCTCGCGCCCTACCTAACCATGAGGGTGATACCCTGGTGTTGGGCTTCCTTCCCCTCATCAACTTAAAAGGAGTCTCTCCTGTATCCTCATAAGGGGGCCAATCTTAAAGCGTCTCACTGTTATCCTTCTGTCCTTTCCACATGCTCCAGTCATCTGTACAGCTTCCATAACACAACGGTTGACTCTTTCTGCCAAACCATTAGTCTGGGGTTGGTACAATGCTGTCTTTTTGTGTCTTACACGACTGACTGAACCTCAAATACTCTGGGAAATGTCCCCCAATATATTGTCTGCCATCATCAGTCAAGATCGACAACGGGAACCATCCCACTCTAAAATGCACTGTAAAAATTCAACCATGCTTTGTGCTGTCATATCCCGCACAATCTGAAATTCCGTCCACCTCAAGAATAAATCCACTAGGACAATTATCAATCTTCCTCGACCACTGCTCATATCAATTGGCCCCACAATATCCATTGCCAAATCACTCGATACTTTGCTTGGAACATCCACATTCACCATGGTTTGCTGTTTAGCTACTGCATACTTACTAGATACCTCACATTCAACACAACTTCCCACCATCCTTTCCACATCACGATCAAACCCGGCCACCAATATTCCCCTCTCAAGACTCCTTTCGTTTTGTATACACCAATGTGCGCTGCATGCCCAACTTCCACCAATCTCCTCCTAAGGGCACTGGGAACCACCACACGATCCCAACAATACAAAATGCCAACTTTCACGCTTAACTCAGACCTCACCTCCCACAATGACCTCTCCTCCCCATCCAAAAGCCTCTTTTCCAGCCAACCCTCCTGTACAAAACGCATAATACACTTCCACGTCTCATCCGCCATCAATGCATTCACACATTCTTCTCGAGTGATCACTCTGTCGGGGGGGATTCTGCCGGGGTCGGCCGGGCCGTCCGCAGACCTCCGGGCAGGGAGGCCCCAACTCCTCCCGTGTATATCTCGGATCGAGACAGAGTATGAGGCACACACAAGGAGCAAGGCAACTTCTGTCGTTTATTATGCAAACGGCAGGGATGGGTCAAGGAGCGTACGCGTTCGTCCTGACACACACACAATAGTGGGGCTCGCAGGCCCTTTTTACTACATTATGACGCGCTACTTGCGTCATTCCAAAAAGTTACCAAAAGAACCTATCGCCACTCTTGATTGGTTGCTCGAGTGGTGGGGTTAGTATAGTACGCATATAGAGAATGATATTAGTGGTTAAGATGTAGTCAGGTGGTATATCTGGGTTGTCCCTACAATTAGATACATAAGAATTGTTACATGAAGACCCCTGAGGATTGGCTAACGTTACTGACGTCTGAGATAAGAACCTCATGTTCTGATTGGTGCATCCGTGAGCTCCCCAGCCTGGGACCACCGTTGTTCCCAGCACACGGTGCACCTGTGGTTGCAACAGTGTTTCAATATGGGTACGTGCAGGCAATGTGAGGATTTATTCATAGGTGGGAGACTGACCGTTCCCACTGTAGCAGGTGTCCATTGAGCCTTTCAAGTGTGTCGGCCTGCGTCTCGTAGCGAGGTACCCAGACGCCTTTTCTCTCCTGGGTTTTGGCATCTCGTCAGGTTCGGCTTGGTCACGTGGGGAGGGACCGTGTTTGAGGCATAATTCTGCACAATTAATATTGTTTTTCCACTGTATGTCTGGTTTAATTTGCAGATATGATTTTAACATTGGTACGTGGAGTGCGAGGTTGCAACATCGTGCCTTTGAAGATTTGTTTCTTGACTGTGGGTTTGCAACATTACGACCTTGGCTGGTTGTTCCACTGGGTTCTTTCTGCAGGCTCAGCAACCTGACTTTTGCTTTGTTAATGTCCACGGGAACTCTTGCTTGAGGCCTACTTGGGCCTGGTGCACGAGTAATCCATTTAGTGCATGGATGCTTTAGGTTATAGTGGCATACAGTTTCATGGCCAGTATCGTGTTTCCATTATATCTCTCATGATGGTAACGGGTTTCAAGAGAAGCGTGAGCAAGCGTTATAAATGAGCTCATGGTGCGTCTTGCGTTTCTGCATTCTGAAAGCCTATGTAAAAATAATAAAGATGCACGTCCGTGAATAAGCCTGTCGCCTACGTCAGAGCACTGAGTATGTTCTTCGTGTAGATTGGTGTGGAAATGTTCAGCGTGTATAATAGTTCAGCGGTGCTTCCCGTTATCTAGGTCGTCATGGCATCTCTAACGATGTGTAGATTTCAGTCTAGTTGGTCCGTGCCGCAGGTGTCGGCATGGCCAGTGCGGGCTGTTGGGCAGGCAGATGGACACATCCGTATGTTTCTGTACCAGGGTATTTGGTCATCTGGTAAATGGGCAAACTCTTCTCGTGGCGGGTGTCTGGGCCGCGACCCTCTAGGCCAAGCGCGAGAGGTGAAGGACGGGAGTCTGGTTTTCCATTCTCCCACTTCAGTCCCCCCTCTGGTCGACTTGTCGACCACAAACATATCCTTCTCGTTATCTCCTCTTACTCTCCATATCTTGGTTATCCCTCCGAGATGTCCATAATGGTTTACGTGATCTTCAAATGACCAATACATGTATTCGCATGTTCCTCCAGGAGTACAGTACACCCATCTTCCTATGTAGCTCCTAGGGTTCCTTGGGTTCTCGATCTTCACTGATGGTGGGTCTAGATGATTGGCGATGATTTGGGTGCGCAACTTCTCCCTTTCGTGTATTATCACACCTGTGTGCTGGCCGTCATCCGCTGGCATCAAGGGGTGCATTCCCACCATTTCCAGCAACTCATCAGTTGAGCGCGCCTTCCGGGCTTTCCAAAATCTAATTATTATCAGTGCAGCTCCAGCCAAAATAGCACATCCCACTATTATTTTCAGTCCATCTGACAGCCAAGATGGCATCCATGACCATAATAGTGAAAACCAGCTTTTATCCTTGTTTACGCCGTTACTTTCGTCCATCATTTTGGAGTGCATCTGGGCCAATTGTGAAACTGCTTCTGTTAGTGTACCATTGTCGGCATCGTTGGCAGGTATGAACGTGCAGCATGATTGTCCTATCTTTGCACAAACTCCTCCTTCCATTGCTGTGAGAAGGTCCAATACATATCTGTTCTGTAGTGCTACCATCCTTACAGCTCGCAGCTCCTCTTTAATTGCGTTAAACCCATTTACTGTCGAATTTATGGTCATCATTAGTTCCCATCTGGTTATTTGCAGCCATTTTGCGTTTGCGTATGCCTGCAGTCCCGGATGTATTATTGAGGAGAAGAACATTGCTGCTCTGCTGAATAGTCTGTGTTCTGGCGGTATTGAGGTTAGTTCCGTTTCCGACCTTCCCCACAGATAATTTCCTGTTAATGGCTCTCCTTGTCTTTTTCTCCTGTTTAGGACAATATCATTGCTGTTGGTCCTGTTTTCTTGCTCCTTCTGGAGTGGTGCAGATCTCTTTCTTCTCCTGTCTCCTTCATCCATTTTCGGAAATTTCGCCACATCGACATGCTTCTTAGGTACCACTAGTGATGGTACATTGACGTGTACCATTGTGCACACACCACTCCACAGGGGAGGCAGTGTATGATATGCCTTTTCTCCACAGGCCCAATAATGGTCCATTATTACTGCTGTTCCCGCTCCCCCCTCAGGTAACTCCATCACACTTGCACAATTGGTGTTATATCCCACGTCCACCTCTCCTTTATGCTGGTAACATACTTTGGGCGCAGTCAATGGTAATATAGTTATCGGGTCTTCATCTTCTTCTACCCACGTGAGCATTGGTACATACTTGATCCATGTCGTCCAACATCGATGATTGTGTGTCTCGATGGTTGAGATAGTTTCTTTTGTTACCATGTTGCTGCCAACCACTCCTATCTCCCAGCTGGTACCCAGGAACACCTTTCCTGTTATCGTCAGTAATGGCCTCTCCCAGCATCCTTGTTTACCCGGAACTTCCGTGGCGTACCAATCACATGGTAGATACTGCAGTGTTACCTTCTTTGTTTCTCCTTTTTCAGGGCCACTTGTTATGTATCTGAATGCTTCAGCATGTAAACTGGTCTTGTGATAACTCAGATAGGTCTTGAGGAAGTTGTTTTCATATGGGTATGAGTCTCGTGTTTTCCATGTCATGTGCACTACTGTTCCTTGGAATCTTCCTTTCGTTTGGAACAGGGCCAAATATATTATGCACTGTGCTGTTTTTTCATCTATTTCTGTGGCAACAAATGTTCGTGAAGCGCTCATGGCGTATGGTATTAATGAGCAAACGTAACAGCTATCCTCAGTTGTCTGCTTACCAATGCGGGTCATGTGCTGGTACCATATGTTGTTTGTGACGTGTGCTGAATCTTGTACATAATTATCAATACCTTTATTGTCTGAGTATGTGCTGCGTTTAACTTTATTTCGCTTTTGTTCATTGTTACTGTTACCACCTGACGTAACACCTGTTGCAGCAGGGAGGTGGGGTACATTAGGTTTGGGTGCAGCAAAAAAACTCATAGCATAGCTGTACTGCCATACAGAGGCAGCCAAAACTCCGGTGATCATAAAAATCCCTATTATTTTTATTACATATGCTAACCTCACCGACATTTTTGCTCTTACCTTGCTGCAGTCCTGGCAGCGTATTCTTGCGACGTTAAAGTTGCCCGCCTAAAAATTCTCAAAAGGTGCTTGTTATTAAATGTTAGTTTTGTTTCATTAAGCTCTCCCTATCAAATAGTCATTCAGTGCCCAGGTGAAGAGTTGCTCCCATGCTACTCTAAGTGATCGGTCTCTCAAGACCGGCAAGTATGGGCGGAGGTGGGGCATGTAATTTTCTATGGCCAGGAGGAAGGCCGTGTAGTATACACGTACCCTTTTCTTTTTTAAGTATGTTGGCCTTTTTATTTCGTATACAAATTGGTGTGACAATTCTTCTGGGTAACTATCGTCTGGCAGCACCATCTACGCCTGCACACTGAATTTGTTAGATAACTTTTCTTAACAATACAATATTACGCAGCTCCTGTATGTGCGAGAGAAAAAGAGAACATTCACGTGTTTACATGTGTATTGGTGCAAGCGAAGTCCTTAGTTTTTATTACAATTGTATTTAGTAGTCAATGGGGGGGGGGGTTTGCTCAGATGGCGGGAGCAGTTTTACTCTTTGAACGTGTGACCATGGGGTGGGCAGTGTGGGGATCACCCCCTTCTTCGTCCGTTATTCTCTCCGAGGGAACAATTGGGTCGTTGTCTGTGGTTGTGTTTTCTTCCGCTGCCGGGGATGTTGTTGGCGTTTTTCCAATGGACCTGTCGTTGGCGCTGGGGCGGGTCTGCAGTTTGTAGATTTTTACATCATGCAGGTGGTTCCACGCACGCTTATCCTTTAGTTTTACTGCTCTTGTTGATACGTCCTCTACTAAATGGGGGCCAGTGAACCTCTGCTGGTTCCACTTTCTATTAAAATTTCGAAGTAGTACGTGGTCACCTTTGGCAAGTTGGCACAAGTTCTCCTTTCCCAATTCTGTATTTTCGTCTATTTCTTGGTTGCTGGTGGACCCGCCCCGTGTGCGCTCGAGCTGTTGAGACACAAACACAACGCTAGTAATCAAAGAAGACACATATTGATACATTTCATCACCTAACACATTCGCAGAACTTTCTTGGTCGGTGAATGCCCTTGACGTTGGTGTTAGGGGAAGGCGCATTTGGCGTCCAGTAACCACCTCGTGTGGGGTGAGGTGGTGGTCGGACCCTGGCCTGTTTCTAAGTTCGAACAGTGCTAACGGAAGGCAATACAACCAACTTTTCTTTGTTGTTTGCTGTATTTTAGCAATTGCCTCCTTCAATAGGCCATTCAGGCGTTCACATACACCATTGGCCTGTGGGTGGTACGCACATGCAAATTTGTGTTTAATGTTCAGTAGGGATGTGATATGCTGGAACATTTCATTTGCGAAATGGGGTCCGTTGTCTGATCTTAACACCTCGCACACTCCCCACCTGGGGAATACCTCCCTTACTATAAATTTGGCTGCTCTAAACGCATCAGGGTGTGAACAGGGCCCTGCTTCGATCCACCTAGAAAATGGGCATACTACTACTATCATGTATCTATTGCCTTGACAAATGTTGATCATATCAACATAGTCAATGTGGAGGTGCCGAAAAGGTCCTTCTGGTCGGGGTATGGTACCTCTTATCACCTTTAAAGTGTGACCGGCCGTGAACTGTTGACATGTAAGGCAATTGCTGATAAAATTTGACACATGGGATGTTAACTCGGGACAGAACCAATCTTCTCTAATTCGTGCTGCTATTATTTCTTTGCCTGTATGGGCAGGGTGGTGTAATTGGTTCAAGGCGGTATTTAACAATGCCAATGGTATTACAACTTTCCCAGTGCCACCCTGGCGCCATAGTGCGTCGGTTGGTGACATTGTGCATCCTCTTTTCACCCATACTTCTTTTTCGGCCATTGGTGCAGCCGCTTGTAACTCCATAATCTGGGTGGCTGGGAGATGGGTGTACCCTTCTTTTATTAACATCTCCCTCGCTATTCCCCTCCCTCTCCCTCTCTGTGAGTCTGTGGGGTTCCATATCTCACCAAAATATGCAGCATATTTTGCATGTGCGTCTGCTGCTGCATTTCCTTTTGATATATAGTCTTCTCCATTGGTGTGTGCTGTGCATTTTACTAGGGCTAGTTCTTGGGGATCGTTTATTACTTCAATTAGTTCAGCCAACAAGAGGGCATGTTGTACTGGAGTGCCGTCAGCTCTCCTAAACCCTCTTCTTCTCCACTTTGATAGCCCTGAGTGGACAGTGGATGTAACATATGCACTGTCGGAATATATAGTAACTTTTTTATCAAAACTTTCCTTTAGTGCCAATATGAGTGCAACCAGTTCCGCCGCTTGAGCAGAGTAATGCTGTGGTAATTGTACACACTTAATAGCCACACACACTGGCGCTTCCATCATTTGTACTACTGCTGCCCCAGTCCTCCTTATCCCGTCTCCTTGATCAATAGTTGATGACCCATCAATAAACAAAAGCTCACCTCCCTCTAGTGCGTTTTCTTCAACTTTCCTAGTACATGAGTACATCTCAGTTACTTGGGTGCAGTCGTGGGCGTAATCTCCCTCTTCAATTACTTCTGCTAGGAACCTTGCAGGGTTAACCGTGCTACATCTAACAATTGCCAGTTCAGCTTTGGACAAAATGATCTCATAACCTGTTGCCCTCTGTGTCGTCAGTGTGGACTTAGGTTTATTCAATATCGCAAATAGTGCATGTTCTACAAATAGTGTAGTTGGACACCCCATAGTTATTGATGATGCTTTTTCTACTGCAAATGCAGCTGCAGCAAGACCTTGTTCGCAAGAGAATTGTCCTAACATTATTGGATCTAAGTGACCGCTGTAAAATGCTACTGGTTTATAGCCCATGCTAGTCTTTTGGGCCAATACTGCTTTCATTACTGCTGAGTCGCAATGTGAAAATATAAAAAATCGTCGCTCATAGTCTGGGGATGCTAGTACTGGAGCAGTTGATATTGCTTCTTTTAATTCATCAAATGCCTCCTTCATTTCCATAGTCCATCCCAACTTTTTCTCCCCTTTATTTGCTTCCTTCAAACCCTCAAGCAGGGGTCCTATGTAAGAGCTGTAATCAAATACCCATGCTCTACAGTAGTTGCACAGTCCCAGAAATTGCTGCAGTTCTCTTACAGTCTGTGGCACGGGAGTGCCTGATATTGCCTGTGCTCTTTGTGGTGCAATCCTTCTTCCATATTGTGATATCAGTTGGCCAATGTAAAGTACCTGTTCCTGACAGTATTGTATCTTTTCCATGTCTACCTTGTACCCCTTTTCAGCCAATATCGTCAACATTTTTAATGAGTCCTCTCTACATTTATCTTCATTTGTACTGCAAATTATTATGTCATCCACATACTGTAACACTGTGCTTTCCAACTCAACGTTACCCAAATCCGTCTGTATTACCCTATTGAAAATTGAAGGTGATTCACAATATCCCTGTGGTAATCTGGTATGTTTCCACTTCCTATTTCGGTAAGTGAAGCTTGTCAAGTCTTGTGAGTCTGGGTGTAATGGTATTGAGAAAAAAGCATTTTTAAGGTCAATCACTGTAAACCGTGATGCTTCTGCTGGAATGCCACACAAAATTGTGGCCGGGTTTGCTGTTACTGGATACTCTGCTTCTACTATGTTGTTCAACGGTCTGAGGTCCTGTATGAACCGCCAAGACCCTCCTTTAGCCTTGCGCACCGGGTACACAGCTGTGTTGCATGGGGATTCTGAGGGGACCAATATGCCATTGTTTATAAGGGCTGTTATGGTTTCGTATATGCCCTCATCTGCCTCTCTTGACAATGGGTATTGTTTCACTCTTGGTAGTATGGCACCCTTTTTTAATTTTATCCTTACACCCCCTATGCTTTTAATGCATCCTACATCATAAGGGCTAATAGTCCATAATGATTTTGGCACCTTTGACATATCTTCTTTAAAAAATGGGACTGGTGTGCCAGCGGGTGCCTCAAGTGCCATTGCAATTTTCTGTGCCACTTGTTTGTGAGCCACTGTTAGCCACATTTCTACACTCATCATAAACACCATTTCATTTTCCTCCTTTTCTTCTGAAAACAACTCTTCATCTGACACCTGGGTCAGCCTACATCCTTCTGCTAGTGCTATCACCGCCCTCCATGCTCTCCCTTCTTTATCTTGGGCGTGCACAGCAACATAATCAGCTGTTGCAATAATGCTCTCAATGTCCACTGCAAGGACCTTCCCTTCCAGTTCATTAGCTGGTGTTTCTGGTCGGAATAGATAGGCTGCTGGTCTCCTCCATATTTTCCCTCCTATCCCTGGCATCCATGCAAATGCCATGTCTGTTCCGTACTGGAATAGCTCGCCGTCTACCGGCTCCGCCCTGATCGCTATCTGTCCACAGTATGCTTGCAAAATCTGTCGTGCTGCAAGCATGTTAATCCCTGGAGTAGAGCAAATTATGCCATCCTCTGTAAAGGAGATCGTCATATTTAATCTGTTCATTATGTCCCTCCCCAGTATGTTTACTGGTGAGGCACTATAATACAAAAGTGGTACTGACAGATCGTAATCTCCAATAGATAGCGGAACGTTATCAGTAAATGGAACCAACCCTTTAGCCCCAGAAAACCCTTGTGTGTTCATGGCTTCGCCTGACATCTTAAACTTACCTTCCCTTATGCAAGACCGGGTTGCCCCGGTGTCAACAAGGAATGATAATTTTTTGTCACCTATCGTTACCTCTATGCGTGGCTCCTCCGCACTATTAGGTGTTACTGACAGGATGGGACACACCAAGGCCGTCTGTGGGCTGTCCTATTGGGGGTACAATGACTGGCCATTCCCTGTGTAAGGGTTGTGCCCCAACACCGTCACCCCACCCAATTGCGTTCGTTCAGGTTGTGGTGGTGGTCGTATTAACGCTGCACCAGTTACTTGTGGCAGGTATTGTTTTATTTGTTGTTGTGGTAGGGAATAGTGTTGGTCACTCCCTTGTGGTGACATCTGCTGTGGTTGTATGCCCTGCTGTTCTTGTGATGTCCTATGTTGTGCTTGTTCGTTCCATGCTGGTGTTCCTGGCCTGACCCTGCATGTACGTGACATGTGTCCTAATAGTCCGCAGCTCCAACACACGGGTGGTTCCCTGTTTTGCCATGGGAAGTTCCCTGTGTTGTCCTGGTATACTGGTTGCCCTGTCTGGTAGTTATTTCTGAGTCCCCCAGCCTGTTGTTGGGTATTATATCCGTATCCTCTTCCCCTCATAAACCCTCCTCTCCCTCTATTATAATTATAATACCCAGCTCCTTGCATTGGGTACCCTCCTCCCACGTTCTGTGCGTGTGATTGCAGAGGCAGCACTTGCTCTATTACCTCTTGTGGAGGCGCTATTTGAGCTGGATTTTGTGCAGCCACTACTTGCGTTGGGCTTTGGGCCATTGGTGTTGGCGCAGTTATTAGTGCCCCTTCCATGGTATATTTAGTAAGTTTTTTCTGTACTAATTTGGCCTCTTCTGTTTTCCTGTCCTCTTCCTTTTGTTTCATTTTTCCTTGCCATGTTCTACAGTGATGTACTATAGTCAGTTGTATTTCCGGCCATGGTTTTGCTTCCATCCCCACTACTTTCTTTAATTGTCTCTGAACTCCTTCTGGGAGCCCTTGTACTAGTATATGATAAAATATGGCTGGTGTTTTGTCCCATTGTTCTCTAGTTTCCATGCGCCACTTCTCTTGAATATCCTGGATATAATCAACAGGATCCTCGTTCTCACCCATCTTACGGGAAGTAATGGCTCCTATGTCTGATGTGTCTGGGTACTGCACTCTTAGTGCCTGCCATAGCGCATGTCTGCAGTTTGCAAATGGTGCCCCATCATGCGATGTGTTTGTTATTGTTACCCCATGGAATCCCGCTCTCTTCCAAATGTCATCCGCTCTATCCCCTAATATTGATATTAACAGGCCCTTAACATCTCCCACTGCTAGTTTCTGTCCTGCGGTGTGTTTTTCCATTTCATATATCCATTTACCCGCACCTCCACTTAATGATGGGAGCCTACATTTTATGTTTTCCTTATCCGTATGTTTCCAAGGTACATATTGTGGTCTAACCCCTCCTCTCTCCAGCAGTGGCATTACATTCTGTCTTGTGTCATCCTTTATGCTCCATGATGTTAACTCTTCACACCCCTCCTCTTCCCCCATTCCTTTTACTACTTCAAATCCTTCCTTACTACCTCTTCTCCTACCTCCCTCTTCTTCCTTTCCCCTTTTTTCATCCTTTCCTGTGTTCAATATTGTCACGTCTGTTTGCCTGTCTTGCCTGCGACTAGGGAGGTCCCTAAGCCGACATGCATAAGGTGTAACTTCGTCCATGAAGGGTGCGAGCTTTATTCTGTGCAGAGAGCGTGCAGTTGTTGAACATGTGGGGTGTGGCGTTAGAGAGCGTGATGGTGATGTGGGTGGCGTGTGTTGGTTAGTGAGCGTCGGTGGCGTGTGTTCGTTAGTTTGTGTTTCTCCCATTCTTTTCACTTCCTCCTTACTTCTCTCCAGCTCCTCCCATCTTCTACTCACCCATGGCGAATCTATGTTTGTTCTAGTGAGGTATAGCTTATCTAAGCTTTCCCTTTCACTCTTCCTTCCATCCTCACTACAAAAATCATTCATAAATTGCGCCCCCCACTCTGCCTTTTTTCCTTTTATTGTTACAGTTTTTAAGTCTATTAGGTCTCCCTCTTCCTTTCCGTTGTTACCACCTGTTCCCCTTAGTGCTGACGTTGTTGCTACCTCTCTATTTTTATATACTTCTCCCCATCTTTCACTCTCCCTCTTACTCTCTTCTATCTCCCCTTCACTCCTCTCCTCCATCTCCCTACTATTTTCCTCTCTTTTCCTTTTTAATTCCTCCATTACTTCGTTGCTCATCTGTTCCAATATCCTTTCATCCTCTCTCCTCCTTTCCCATTTCACCCTTTCTCTTTCTACTATACTCTCTATTACCTTCCCCTCTTCATATTTTTTAGCTGTCTCTGATATTATCCTCCTCCTCCATATTTCCATTTCTTTTTCATTTTCTTCTTCTTCCTTCTTCTTCTCCCTCATCACTACTCTTGATACCCTTTCTGCTGCTGCTTTTACCCTTACAGCTTCCCTCTTTCTCTCCTCACTTTGCTCCCTTAATTTTTCCAATTCGTCCTTACCTTCTTTCCTTTTCCTCACTCTCTCTCTTTCCTCCCCCTCAAGTTGTTTTATCAGTTCATTCTGCTCATCCCTTAGTTTAGCTAATCTTTCCTCCAAAATCTCTTCCTTCTGCCGTAGCAGCTCCTCTCCCCTCATTTCACTCTCTCTTTCACTATCCTCGTTTGTTCTCTTTACCGCCTCCCTTTCCTCTCCAGTTAGTGATCCTCGTAATTTCAACAATATCTGTGCAGCTACCCACTCATCGTTTCCTATCTCTACAGTCTGCTCTTCTCTCCTCCCGTCCCCCATTGGTATCTTTCCATGAGCCACATATGGTGGAGGGCTGTATGCCGGGTTTGAGTATCCTTCAGCCGCCCTTAACTGTCCTTTTATTTCTCCTAATTCTCTTAAAGGGTACAACCCTCCCCCCTCTGTTTTCACTCCCGGTGTTAAGGGTATCTCATTGCTCGGTTCCTGTTTTATGTCAGCTAATTTATCAACCTTTCCTCCACCCAGTTTTTCATTCCCCATATTCTTTGTTCCTTCACTCTCCTTTTCCCCATCCGTTCCTTCTTTCTTAATCTCCTTTTCTTCCGGTGTTTCCCCCATAGTGAACATTCCATTTGGTCCTGGTCTAGACCCCTGGAACATCCTCCATAAGTTAAACACCTCCACATGGTTTGCCAACTTCTTCCCCTTGTATGTATTGTGCAGATGGTTTAATAGTGAATGTTGGGCATATGGGTCAAAGCTACCATTAGGCGGCCATGGTGTCAACATTTTGTTGTCCGTCCCCTGGGTCCACTCTATGCTGTACTTAATTAACTTCTCCCTATGTGGTGGCAGTGTGGTGCATATATGTTGTAGTGGGGTAGTGAGGGTATTCCCCCACCCTCCCAACCCTCTCCCGTATGACATACTAGCGCACCCTTTCTTACCCTTCCCCTTGCTACCAGTTTGCAACATACAACCTTTTATTGCTTACCTTGCCCCGCAAGTGTGGGGACTTACGACAATCCTTTGACAATTTATGCAATGATAATAATCACAAAAAAAAAAAAATTATAAAACAAATATATTTATGATGTTATATTATATTCCTTCCCCTACGGCCCCCTGCGGCCGAAGCGCACGCAGCCCCCTGCAGCTGCGTACCCCTTACGACGATCTTACACAGTCGTCCTTTTTCCCCGTTCTCCTCCCACCTTTACACTTGCCGTGGCCGGCGTTCTCCGTGCGCAGCCACGCCCCCTTCCCCTTCTCCTCTTTGATCCACTCGTTTATCGTTTATCTCCGTGTCCGCTCCTTTATCATGTTTCTCTTCCCCACCAATGTCAAACCCAAAGCTTCTTGTGTTCACGATATCTTACTAAATCCCTACTGGTGACGTCACCTATTTCTTCGAACTACTGGTATATTCGTGTTATGTTCTTTAAATTCAAAATACACTTGCAATCTACCCCGCTAACCCTACAGCTGTCTTCCTGTCTCTCCTGGAACAAGGTAATCTCATCAATACTATAACCGGACTGCGCACGCTGCGTCGCCTCGCGTGTGATACGCCCCTCAACAGGAGGGCTTAACCAGCCAATTATCTTCCGTTTTGGGCAACTACGTAACTAGCCACCGCCCACAGGGAAACGTCATCTACCTATCGAGTTTCTTGCTCGAACAATAGGGAACCTCATCTACCTATCGAGTTTCTTGCTCGAACAATAGGGAACCTCATCTACTCATTGAATGATAAATGTCAAATCGTAGGAAACCACACACACCCACCCTCACACGTAGTCGCGATTTAGGCCAATCAGTGTCTTTCGAGCGGCTGCACGTGATGTTTTCGTGCCCCGCCCCCCTCTTTCGCGTAACGTTAGCTTTTTGTTGCGAGCGTCTGCACGTGTTGTTCTCGTGCCCTGCCCCCCTCTTTCGCGTAACGTTAGCCGCCTTCTCTCGCACTCAATTCACTACCATTCATTCCCTTATCATCACTCAATTAAACCTTCACCCCACTTTTTTACAATACCTCCCTCCTCCCTTATTTACTTCCGCCCCCTCCCTCACAATTTCGCATTGCTTGTTGTGCGTGTCATGCTCACCAAGTTCCCTCGATGCAGGGCCGCTCGACTGCGTGCACCCCTCCAAGCGGCTCGCCACCTCCCCTCGTCTGGACCACGTCTGGACACTCGCCGACCGCGGGCGGGATACTTCTCAACCGGCTCCCGAGGGCCAATATCCGGATTGCGCTGTCCGGTCCTCTCGCAGCTCCGCGATGGTCCTGTAGTCCTCAGAAGGGGGCAACGGCAGAGGGGGCCGCGCCGCCGGGCCTCCCCGCAACGGGAGTGCCTGGAAAAATAAAAAATAAAAGTCGATCTTAAACAGATCTCAGCAGTGCCTCCAACTTGTCGGGGGGGATTCTGCCGGGGTCGGCCGGGCCGTCCGCAGACCTCCGGGCAGGGAGGCCCCAACTCCTCCCGTGTATATCTCGGATCGAGACAGAGTATGAGGCACACACAAGGAGCAAGGCAACTTCTGTCGTTTATTATGCAAACGGCAGGGATGGGTCAAGGAGCGTACGCGTTCGTCCTGACACACACACAATAGTGGGGCTCGCAGGCCCTTTTTACTACATTATGACGCGCTACTTGCGTCATTCCAAAAAGTTACCAAAAGAACCTATCGCCACTCTTGATTGGTTGCTCGAGTGGTGGGGTTAGTATAGTACGCATATAGAGAATGATATTAGTGGTTAAGATGTAGTCAGGTGGTATATCTGGGTTGTCCCTACAATTAGATACATAAGAATTGTTACATGAAGACCCCTGAGGATTGGCTAACGTTACTGACGTCTGAGATAAGAACCTCATGTTCTGATTGGTGCATCCGTGAGCTCCCCAGCCTGGGACCACCGTTGTTCCCAGCACACGGTGCACCTGTGGTTGCAACAGTGTTTCAATATGGGTACGTGCAGGCAATGTGAGGATTTATTCATAGGTGGGAGACTGACCGTTCCCACTGTAGCAGGTGTCCATTGAGCCTTTCAAGTGTGTCGGCCTGCGTCTCGTAGCGAGGTACCCAGACGCCTTTTCTCTCCTGGGTTTTGGCATCTCGTCAGGTTCGGCTTGGTCACGTGGGGAGGGACCGTGTTTGAGGCATAATTCTGCACAATTAATATTGTTTTTCCACTGTATGTCTGGTTTAATTTGCAGATATGATTTTAACATTGGTACGTGGAGTGCGAGGTTGCAACATCGTGCCTTTGAAGATTTGTTTCTTGACTGTGGGTTTGCAACATTACGACCTTGGCTGGTTGTTCCACTGGGTTCTTTCTGCAGGCTCAGCAACCTGACTTTTGCTTTGTTAATGTCCACGGGAACTCTTGCTTGAGGCCTACTTGGGCCTGGTGCACGAGTAATCCATTTAGTGCATGGATGCTTTAGGTTATAGTGGCATACAGTTTCATGGCCAGTATCGTGTTTCCATTATATCTCTCATGATGGTAACGGGTTTCAAGAGAAGCGTGAGCAAGCGTTATAAATGAGCTCATGGTGCGTCTTGCGTTTCTGCATTCTGAAAGCCTATGTAAAAATAATAAAGATGCACGTCCGTGAATAAGCCTGTCGCCTACGTCAGAGCACTGAGTATGTTCTTCGTGTAGATTGGTGTGGAAATGTTCAGCGTGTATAATAGTTCAGCGGTGCTTCCCGTTATCTAGGTCGTCATGGCATCTCTAACGATGTGTAGATTTCAGTCTAGTTGGTCCGTGCCGCAGGTGTCGGCATGGCCAGTGCGGGCTGTTGGGCAGGCAGATGGACACATCCGTATGTTTCTGTACCAGGGTATTTGGTCATCTGGTAAATGGGCAAACTCTTCTCGTGGCGGGTGTCTGGGCCGCGACCCTCTAGGCCAAGCGCGAGAGGTGAAGGACGGGAGTCTGGTTTTCCATTCTCCCACTTCAACTCCATCATGTGATATAAAAACTATATCAGTGATATCATCCTACACCACCAAATCCTGAGAATTGTCACTATCCGCGCAAAGTCTTGACACGTGATCAGCTCTCACAATCTCTTATCCTGAAATAACCTCCCCCTCAAATGTGTGTCCCTGTAACCTTGCCACCCAACTTGAGACTTTTTCCAGCCCCTTCTACTCAAAAATGTATTTTAATAGTCTGTGATCAGTTTTTATTGTAAACTCCATACCCCACACAAAATTACAAAACTTCTCAATTCCCAATGACAGGCCAAAGCCTCTTTCTCCAAGACGGAGTAATTCCTTTCTGCTGCGTCTTGGAGAAAGAGGCGTTTGCTTGTCATTGGGGAATTGAGAAGTTTTGTAAGCGCAGTGCAGTAATATACTTGTCCACGTTCTCTCCCTCTCGCTGCTCCCTCACTCCAAAGTTATAGCTCTCTAACACTGTGCTGGTCTTAACGTCAAAATGACAGTCACGTTTTATCAATGCATTATCAAATTCACTGCTACCACTTTCTTGATCCGGTTCTGGAATTTCTGGTTAGTTGTCATAAATCCTCTGGCCTTCATAACCACGAAAATGCATTAGAAGGGAAACCTTACGTTCAGCGGATATGTTATTCCCACAAGCCGCCTTTACATAATCTAAAAATCCCTTCTTCCAGACAGCCCACTTGACTTTTACTGGGCCAGGGCTAGCCGTAAATACAGGTGAGCCCGAAACGATTGCCACGGCCATGGTTGCTATTCTCCTCTCTCTGTATATTCCTTCCTTGTGATTGACAGTGCACTTATCCCATCCTCGTCGCCGATGCAATGATGACCTCCACACTCTTCTTGGTTAGAGTCATAAAGTTTTATTCATAAGATACATGAGTAGTAAAGACCCCCAACCTACGCCCAGCATAACAGCAAGCCAACTGTCTGCAGCCAAAGAATAAGATTCCACATCATGAGCTGGGCATTCCATATTCCACCCCTAAGTTCCATATCCTCCCAGGCACATACATCACAACACACCTATTAACCACATATGGTACTGCACTACACAAGCAGCATGGACCAAGACAAAAATGCAACTGAAAGCATAATTCAAGCATCCTTTAACACATTTTTCCCCATGGTGGACAATTTCAATAGCAGCACAAATGAGAAAAAAAGTAATTCTCCCAGGCAGCATGAAAAAACCCATATGCCTTTTAAAACAGCATGCTGCACCTGTATTAAGAATAAAACAACATAGGTGGAAAATATAGTGATGAACTTGCAGGGAGCATTCTAGAACTCTCAGTCAATATTATACATTAGCCCAGGTTTTTACAAAGATGCTAATTCAATGCAATCTCAAGCTACTTTCAGGGAGAGGAAAGCCTGTTTATATCCGCGTCTCCCTTTTTAACTTCACCAACTCTTTTAACAAATGAGTAGAGGAAAGGTAATGCAGCCTCATTGTTATGGTCACACACATTTTTTTTTTCCAGTATTTAGCCGTGCATAACGTGTGCAGGGCTGCACAGAGCCATCTATAAACCACATGTGATCCTGGAATGCAGAAGCAGGATGCAAACAGAAATGCAGCAACATTCAAGCATAATTAAACAAATCACTCCCCAATGTAGACGGCCCTACTTGCTGCACACACGTAAAAAAACATGATATGATAGGTTATTTAATACCCAGAGGTTTCTAAGCACAGACACGAGGATCGAACCTGTGTTGCTCCATGTCGTTTTGCTTCCAAGGTGAGCACGTTGCCCCTGAGCTATCCTCCCGAGACGCTCACTCTCACTCTACCATGCCGAATGGAAACAAAATGTAGACCCAAATCAACATTCAACACTTTTGCGAGAGAATGAAAATACATATAAATGCAGCACACATGCAATAACAAATTTCAACATACCATGCAAGGGTAAGTAAAGGAGCTCTAACGCTCAGTATTCCACAACTCTAGCCCCAACTTAGACAAAGCCCAGGATTTTACAACATACCTGATACTATGCACAACAAAGCCATTTTGCTCATTTTTCCAGGAGTTGAACGTTTCTTCTTTGTATTGTACATCCCCCTTGATTACTCTCCTAAATGACCCCAACAAAGCCATCCATCAGTATGCTGATGACACTCAGCTGTACCTTAAGTTCAGTTGCCCACAGGACATTCATTGTCTCTGTGAAGGCCTGGCTACTATCCAAAAATGGATGTCAAACTTAAACTGAACCCGAGCAAGACTGAATGTGTCCTCATTGTTCCACCCACCAAACAACAACTCTTGCAACAATGGCTGGATGACATGTGCCTGGAAGGATTCACACCTCAGCTGTCAAACTCAGCCAAATCTCTGGGCTTCATTGTTGACAGAAGCCTTTCCTTTCAAAAGAATATAGCCAAAAAGACACTGCATGGATACAGAGCCACACACTGCGCAAAATCAAACCCTTCATTCCCCCGAAGGAACATTGTACGGTGGTCCAAGCCCTTGTTATCTCACACATCGATGGGGGAAATGTCTTCATTACTGGGCTGCCAGCCGCACACCAGGCCTTTCTCAAAGCAGAACCCATGCTGTAGCCCGTCCTCATTATAGGTGACCACAAATTTGATCGTATCTCTCCAACACTGTGCACGCTTCACTGGCTCCCGCTTCTGCCATGATCATATTCAAAACTGCATGTGTCACCTACAAAGCAGTCTCAAATGGAACACCAACATTCTCGGTGGCTAAACTCACACCTCTGGAGGTTGTTGCACCTCACGTAGCATAACTATCAAAAGGTTGGAGTCAAAGCTAGACCTCAAAAGAGAAGACTCGCAATTAGTGCTTCTCCTGTCACACCGACCATCTGGCACTCTATCCCAGGAGAGACTTGAAATGCCCCTACCAGCCTCCAGTTCTGCAAAATACCAAAATAGTGGCTCTTTCAACAATACCTCCGGGTCAAATAAAAATCCCTCTCTCCCTTCACCAGCACTGTATAAAATGCCAAGCCCAATTCTGGCATAATCCTGTTGTAAAGCACTCCGCTGCTCTTGAGCTAGGTTTGCGCTATAAGCAATACAAAAAGAAATGATTAAGGGGGCTGAGAGGGAGATTGGCAAGGAGGAAAAGGGCAGAGCCAGGGTGATGGGAGAATAGGTATACACAGGAGGAAGCCACAGAAAGAGGAAAGGGATACTGAGCACAGATGTATGAGTGGGGCAAATGGCGTCAGCAGCACCCCATAACTCAACCGTTGTGGTTCCTCTGAGCGAATGCATATTAAAGCATCAGACACATGACGCTTACATTTACATATGTAGGGAGCTCTATGCTGCAGAACATTTACTCCCAAAATTCTTCCTTCCCAGATCAAACCTATCTGCTTTGGAGGAAAGGCAAGCTCCACCCTCAAAGTGTGTTGTGCTCTGTGCGCCTCACATCATGAATCAGGGAAATTCTGTGAATTGGGTCTTATACATTGCTTTAAATAAGGAAATGTATTACCAGCAAGTAATTAAGGGGTTAACACTATGCAGATGGTGTTTATTTTCCGCTAAGATTGTTATCTATGCATTACAACTTGTGTAGATACAATCGTATACTGGCTGTCATCATGCTAATTATGACACTCAAGTAAATATTGAATACTGTAGCAACACATCTCAAGTAAAACAATCACACCTGGGAAGAATTTATTATGCTGAAGAAAGATGTGTCATTGATCTTCCAGAATAGATTTACTGTGCTTTTTGGTGTCCCTGCTATTACATAGCACACCGAGCCATCCAGTCATATTTATTGCTGCAAATAGGAAGTCAATAAATAAAATAAATTAAAAAAGGATTGTGCTATCATATGGTATTACCCAAATCGACCTTTTACAATTGACCTTTTGCACAATTTACCTAATTATAGTGGTCCTAATTGACCTTCTGCACAATTGACCTTTACATTATTTTAGTTATTTTATATATGTATTGGGTTGGTTTTGGATTATAAATAATATAAGGGGTTTGGGTGCGGGGTTGCAGGGGTTTTTGGATTGGGTGAGGGGTTGCGGGGGGGTTTTCCCCTGCATATATGTCCTAATTGACCTTCGAAATTAGGTCAATTCTCCCGAGGTCAATTGTGAAAAGGTCAATTAGTATACAACCCTATCATATATCAATAACCGGATACAAATTGTATTCTCTAAATGTAATGTATGCTTGCTAATATGTATAATTGTATTAATGGAAAGTCTCCAGACATTGTTTTTTTTTCAGTGATTTGCAAATGTACATATTAATGCATAGCAAATGAATGGACCATCTATTATACAGATGTCTGCAACTTGTGCCTCTCCAGAGTACACTGCCATCATCCGTCTCTATCCTAGTCAGTGATGAGGGATCATGGGAGTCATAGGCCAAAACATTTGGAGAGTTGCAGGTTGCAAAAGCACTATGTTCTATAACGTCATCAGGAAAGGAAAACTACCCGGTGATACATGCATGGAAGTTCCTGAATCTGACAACCTCATTCACCTTCTGAAGGCGATTTTGGAAAAGAATTATGTAGTAGCATCCGCGGTTCCCAGGGAATTCTCATTGTGATCCGCATTTCCATGCTTGCAGAGATTTTCAATAAGGTGCCAGGATGCTCCACATCAATCCAGCTTGTGTCTCCCCATTGCCACAGGAAATCTATTTGCGGGGCGCAACATGGTCTCAGAAATGCTTATCTTGGAGGGCCATGCCAGATAATAGGTAGTGCATAATGCCCAAGGAAAACCATCCATTTGTAGTGGTTCTGCTGGGAGCAGAACAGTCATGATTTTCTGGTATGCAAGTTTGAGTGTGGTATATGCTCATTTTGTGATACATTCGTTGACGTGGGGACAAACTGGCAATAGCTCAAGAAAATAGGTTCATTGGTGGGTGCTGGTGAGATCCATGAAATAATTTTTCTATAGTCTTCTCTCTCATTTGACGTCAGGAAAATGTAGGCCGTGATAGAACAGTGTGGCTTTGAGGGTATGTGAAGGCATGGGCCTACTAAAATGTTACTGTGAGTTATGCTGCACACTGATGCCATTTGCCTGGTCTTCAGGGACTCTGGCGGATCTGAAAAAGAGGTGAGTGGGTCAGGGGAATGGGAGGAAAGGGAGAGTGATAGATAAATTTCCTGCGGGTCTGTGTCAAGGTGTTTTTTGTGTTTTGAGGGCATAGAAGCATCCGACCAATTGTGTCCAGATGGAAGCCATGTTTGCTAAGATGCGTGACAAAAAAAGATTATAAAGTTAATTGAGAATTTGATTTTGAAGTTGACTTTTGCACTGTTATGGTTGTCCCTTGTCTGCTTGCTCGAGTCTTCATCTGATTTTGTTTTACCCCAGAGTATCGAGTTAAAATGATTAGGAGATTGGGAAAGCTGGTTGCAATATGAGATTGCTTACGCGAATGTTTCTTTCTTCAGGTGTTTGGGACTCCCTTCTCCAGCACGTGATTATGTTTGGGCCTCCTTTCTCCAGCTTGTAATAGATTTGTCAATGCTCTCTACACAATTTCGTGACGTGAAAGCGGACAGTGTCCCACCATGCAACATTTCCCATAGGATTGCCTCTCACACTACACTCTGGGAGTTTATCCCGGTGTGCACCATTGCACTCATTAATGCCTTCCTCACTTTGCTCTAGGGGTTAGGACTCACATGTTCCCACTATGCAGCATTTTATCCATTGTTGCCAGTCTCTCTCAGTGCACTTTGAAAATGAGGACGCCATATCGCAGCAGGCAGTCCTTCATATGCTTCGCTCTTTTACTTTGCTAGCTCCTTCTCACTGGAATGCTCCTCCCCTATGTCTTCGTTCTATTACCTCTTACGCTCAATTTCTTACTACTCTTAAGACCTATCTTCAACACATGAACAAAAACCATGAATACCTTTTTGTAGTTTTTAACCCTGCACTGGATTATACTGTTAACTGTGTTCTCTGTACAACGCTTTAGCGAAAGGCACTATATAAATCACAAATAAATACAAAATACAAATATGCTGTTGCCTTCCTCAATGCACCTGGGGAATTAGGACTTGAGATCCCAGTATGACGCATTTGCCAGTGCTGTCTTTCTCAGTTCATCTATCTAGGAATTAAGAATAGTACTCAAGTATTCAAAATTTTACACTGAGATGGTGTTCCCGCCTTACCTCTTTTCTAAGGTGTTTTTGGCCTCCTAACCCAGGTTCTCATATTCCGCTTTACTCGTTGTGCTTCTGCTCTTAAACTCCTGGCTCAGAGTCTCGTTTGTTCCTTCCTGCATCCCTTACTTTGCCCCCGCTGATCTAACTCTGGATCAAGTGCGCATCTGTGGCTTCTCCACCTTGCCCCTGTTTGGTCTTGTTGGCTTCTTCTTCCTTACTCTGCTCTCTCACCTTACTCCACAGGTCATAGTGTGCTTTTGGGGAATTCTGCAGTTGGCTGCAGCAGGTCATATCACTCTTTTACCACTCCACCGGCATTTCCTTCGTCTCTTCTTGTGTAAAAGAGGTGTACACCTTGTCTTTTTGTGTGTTCACTGGTTCTGAATTGGACATCCAACAGTCAGTCTACATGTGGCCTTGCTGCGTGGACCTTCCCTGATTCTTCCTGGAACAGAGTGAATCTCTCTATATTTCCTTCCTTCTGCCGCTCGTGCACCTCAGACAGATGCCTCAGTGTGCACGGTGTCTCTGCCAAGACAGAGAGCTGGCCATGCTCTAGCTTCTCTTTGGTGTGTTCTAACTGGCCAAGGTGACTTGGCTGAGTCACCAGACCAGAACAAAGGATGACACAGTTCTCAAAGGGCATCTCTTGGTCATTTCCATATAGTGATTCATCAACAAAGATACTACTTCCCTAAGACTATGGAAACAACTTCCATCACCTGACAAAGTTGTTTGCCCTTACAAAACCATCATCTAGTTGATAAACCCATTTTATGTCTCTGTAGGTGTGAAGGCCAGATAATCAGAAATACAAATATGTGATAAATGGGTAAGGTGGGCGGTGATATTGAAGCAACTGCTCAGTAGAGTCGCCTGCACTGCCCCTTCCCAGAAGGCAGTTCAATTGCATGGTGCAGTGGTGGCATGGAGTGGCATGGTGCAGAGTGGTTACCAGACATTTGGTCGAAAAAAATTGGTCGACTGGACAAATGGTCGAACCAATTTGGTCGAAAACCAAATGGTCGAATTTTTTATTTTTTTATTTTCACCCTTTTTTTTCTAAAAAAAACGTTTTTTTTAAACGAAAACCCGAAAAATAAATATATAAATAAAAAAAAAATCGACCATTTGGTTTTCGAACAAATTGCGTCGACCAAATGTCTTTCGACCAGTTTTCAGTCGTCCAAATGTCTGGACACCGTGCAGAGTATGTACCAGTGAGCATCCAGCGCAAGATCCTGACTCAGGCTTGGCATTGGCCCCAGTGACAGTTGTACCCATGTCACAGGATCAATGCAAAGTACAAGGCGGGAAAGGGGAGGTACACATTGGAAGGGGACCAAGTTTAGCCATAGAGATTGCCGGAGGCTTTGGAGTGTGATGATAAGCAATGCAGAAAATGGAAGGTGAGCTGATGCACCATGCCCAGGATGCCAATGAATTTGAGCACATATTAGAGTTAAAGGAGAATATTTAACTGATGAGAAGGGATGCAACGAGCCAACAGATGGCCACTCCAGCTCCATCAGGTTGATGCCAAGTCTCTGAATGCGTGTGAATCCTGACGGAATGGAGAGGTTAAGGCCAAGTCCAATCCTCTGATATTCTACAGATTTCAACAAGGAGTTCAGAGGTTGGTTGCACGCTTTTCAGATACTCCAAACCCTGAAAAAAGATCTAGAGTTTCCTGCAAAGCCTGTGGGGAAACCAATTAACATGTTTATCACGTGTTACAAATAAATAAATAAAAATCCTTTCTGTGCTTGTCTTCTTGACGTCCATTTTTTACAGTAAGACAGCGTGGCCAGACAAACTCTTTCAAACAGAATGTAACAAAAATCTCTAACAGTCTTCTTCAGAGACACCATCTGCTCCTTGAAAGCTCTGTTATATTTCGGAATCATCTCAATTTTAATTGTTTTTGGTATTCATACCATGTCCCTTGCCTATAATGTTTTAGTTTGTGAGGTTGGGGAGCTTCTCAACGTCAGGTATTTCAAACATTGCAGTATTTTCTGACCTCCCCTAGCACTCTGCTTCCTAACCATACCGCCTCTCCCATCCCTCAACCTCACAATGACTGATACTTGGAAGTTATTTACGGGCATTCACTGGGAAGTTATGCAATCATGTTTTTGAAACAGCGTTCTGCTGCACCACAGAATGCAGAATGACTGTAATAAGAGTGAGAACCTTTCACTTTGAAAATGTTGATGTTACCCAGAAAAGTGAATGTTGGTAGATTTGTAAACTTTCCAAAAACCTAACTAGCTCTTTGTTCAATTCTGCACACCCTTTGGGCTTTTTTGTTTCTCACTGCTCTCTCCGTCTCCATGGCAGCAGCTAAGTCCCCAAAAGGGAGCCAAATGGTGCCTCACGGCCTTGACATGTGTTCTGTGCTGCATCTCCCCTTCATCTCACCCACGCACACTGCATTCTTTATGAAATCATGGTGGAGTACATTGCGAGGGCAGCCTGTCATATTCAGAATTGCATCACACATTTAAAACACAGGAATTGTGGTGATAGCATGCCACCCGAGAGGATGTACTATCCTAAGATTTTTTATTTTTGCTGTGCCAGTAAGGTGATTTATCTGCCAGAAGTGGTGTGGTAGTAAACATACACACTTACCACATATGCTCTGTTGCTCAACAGGTACTGTCAGTGATTATATCTGGGCTGGTTTCAGGCCTTATGAGTCTGTAACATGATCACTGCCATTCATATGGCGGACGCTTGCATACTTCTGCAGTGCACTCTCTTCAGACATCCCAGCAGCCGAAATGTGAGTTGGCCACCTTTCATTGAAAGTATCATTTGCACATGCAGGAGCTGAGTGTGAGTTTCCTTTTAAAAGCTCAATTGGTACGAATTAAACACTTACACAGCCTATTGCTCCCTATTGATTCCCATTAACTTCTAAGCACATTTTAGAAGCTAGGGTAAAGTATGGCATAGAATTACAAAAGGTCTGCTAAAACTAAATTAATTTTTAGCAGCAACAGGGCTACCCTTTTAAAAGTGCCCCAGCCGATTTATTAATTAACAAAGTGGAAACCTGTTTTTGGTTGGAATACCTGCTAGATCAGAGCTAGAGGCTACACATTGGAAGGTACTCCTGACCACATCAGGAAGGTGGCCTCCAAAGGATTGGTTGATAGTATGTCTACAAAAAAGTAAGTTATACTAAATAATACACTGGCCATTTTTGGAATAAAAGCAGGAATCCATACAATGGTAAACAAATAGGCTTCAAATAACGCGTAACCCCATGATTTGGGAGGCAGGGCTACAGTCTCTTCTTTTTTTATTAGTTTAATAATCTTTATACATAATAAGCAAGTGAACAACAAAGCATGCACATTACTGCGCATAATAATCTCAACAATATGGTTAAAGATCGGCTGCAAAATATGAGGTCAAAATAACATTACCCTTATAACAATGAAGTTAGACTAGTGTCTAAGAACAAGGGTATTTGGAAATACAAAATCAATCTGCAGAGAAATCAGAATGACCTATGACTCCGTAGCAAGAAGAAAATTACTGATTATGGGACTCACTGGGGGACAAACAAGAGACAGACAGAATGCAATGGGGAGGTAGGGAAGGAGAGCACCATTAATAAATACATTGATGGATCAATTTGTATATATGCAACAAATCCTAAAACATTGGTTGAAATTGGTGAACGTGAGACTAGAAGAAGTCAATTCATGAGCCATGAGCTGTCATATTATAAAAATCTAAGTAGTCGATAATTGGATCCCATTTCATAGTGTACTTGGGTATAGTATCAAGGTAGATGGCCATGCAATATTCAATTCGGTGTAAATAGCTAATATTGTTCCACCAACCTTTAATAGAAATGTTTTGAAAATGTTTCCAGTTGGCAGTTATAAGGTTGATGGCAGTGGCAATAACAAGGTCCTATAATATAGATGATGGGAGTGATACCCCTTGTGGGATAGCCATACTACCAAGGAAAACATTAGCAAAAGGAAGAGGCATGTCAACTTTAAAAATGGCTTTCAAGAATTTACAAATGTCCTGCCACATCTTAAAGGACAGTCATAAAACATGTGCTTGTAGGTACCAGGGGTGTCCCCACAAAACCAACAGTTCCCATCTGATTCCCTTTTAGATTTTGTCAATTTATTAGGGGTAATAAAGGCTCTGTGCATAAAAAAGAGAAGATTTTGTGTAATATTGCCGGAGGTGGAGACACGCCTGATCCTAGTCCATAATTTAACACATGTATTGCCATCAAAGACTTGATTACAATCCGTCTCCCATTGGGATTAAACCAGTCACCTGATAGTAGGAGAGTCAACAATAGCAAACAATTTGTAAAATTTGGCAGTTCTGACATCTAAGGCCGCAGTTAATCGCTGTAACCTGGAGGTATCAGGTGTGAGAAAGTTGCTTCAGTGTGTTTGTAGGCTGCCAAGACAAGAATTGAGCAGCTTATTGTAAAAGGTGAAGTCTGAAACTGGTATGGAGAAGGAACGTCTGAGGTCTTGAAATAATGTAATAGTGTGTTTTTGTACAATTTGATGAATTAATCTGATGCCCATGATGTGGGATGTTTTAACCCACTAGTCCAGGCCCTGCAACATTCCTGTGCGCTGCTTGCATGAAGGAACATCAGAATGGCTGCTGGAAAGCATTATGCATGCTAAAATCAGCCAGAAGTGCGCAGAAAAACCTGAAGAATAGGCCGCCAATCCACTTTTGCCTATGTCAGTGGTAACACAGGAGACCACTGCCAAAACCCACCATTAGGCTACCCACACAGTAGCCTGAAACTACTTGAAAAAGCAATGCTGATTGCAAAAGAAACACAGAGCTGTTTGGAAATCCATTTTTCTTGGTTGTCAAATTTGCAAAAATCATGGTTCACAAACCACACAAAAGATCAAACCTCCTTGTTGGGTGTTAAACATCATTCGACTTCAAGAATCCACATAAATATAATGTCAGCAGGAGTACATTTATCAGAAGAAAATAGACATTTAAAGATGCTTGCTTGAGAAAATATGTTGAAAATAGGCGCAATACCGCTACTCGCCTCTGTCAGAAGCTGGCGATCTCTAAACCTGTCATGTTAAACTTGTGTCTCAAAATCTAAGTGTGGGGAAAGAAGGGACTTCCATCAAATGCAATATAGGATGCCACTATTGATTTCATGTTGAAAAAGACTGGAATTGAGGATATGTTTGCTTATTTTAAAAATTGTAACTTTAATTTTAACAATGAACAATGTCACAATTTACTGTAAGGTAATCTGATTCAGCTAAAACTTCAAAGAGGTTTTCCCCCACTGAGAACACACCTCCCTTTTCCTTCCCACCAAAAGGAGAGGATATCTCATTTGGATGCTAATGAGAGGAGGAGGAGACTTGCTCTGCTGCTCTGGTAAAGAAACAATGGGCTTCTTGAACTGAAAGAAAATGCTAATTTGGGTGTGAACAGAAGCCAACTGCCCAGGAAGACAAGCCCATGTGACTCTCTGGCCCAGCCAAGACCTTGGAGGTGGAGACAAACAGTTTGTGGATTCAGAAAGCACAGAAAATATGTTTCAGAAAAAGACTTATAGCAAATTGTACTGAACTGATAAAAATATGGAATTTATAGGTTATTAAAATGAAAAGTTCACTCACATTTTAAAACTAATCTGGAATCTGTGCGATATTCAGAGACTGAACCACGAAAATGTTCATATTCTAGCTATTGTGATTATGTTAAGAATATGAAAAGTTACAGGGATATGCCCAGATGGTATGTGCATGTATGGAAATGAATTGGTACAGAACTGACACTGGGTAACTGCCCAAAAGCGCGAAAAACTGTCATTTGTGAACCAAAACTCGTAGGAAGATGAGGCTTTGACAGAAACGTACCTTAGTTAATCTGTAATGTAAATATGTATTATTAACAAGTTGGGGATATTGGAAATATGTTTTTTAGGAAAAATAGATCTTCTGGGTAGAAACAAAGGGGAGGGGTTTTTCTCTGGACCATAAACACAGTGTCACTCTGACACATGATGACACATCATGACACACTGTTCCCTTCTCAATTCAGGGGAGAGGGAATTCTCTGACCTATCAGATTCTTAGAGGGTTGGGCATAGTATAATCAGCCTCCCATCCCTTTGTAAAATGGATAAATAGGGACTGCTGATCTACCGGCGAAGCGCTCTGAAGGAGAATCCACATCCAGAACTATCCAGATTCCAGAACTATCCAGACTCCATAACCCAGATCCAGACTCCAGAACCCTGAAGCAGAGGCCCAACCCAAAAAGCTGAACCCTTCTCAGCGGGCCTTTAAAATCTTGCAACCTGATTTTAACATCTAAACTTCAATGGGGCCTAACCAATTCAACAGCCTGGCTGTGCTGTTTTGGCTGCTTCTGGCCAAGAACCCTTGCTAGAACCCAAGATCCAGATCAGTCCAGCAGAGCTGTACCCAGAACCCACCCGTCAGATCCAGTCCAAGCAGCCATGCAGACCAGAGTGCCTTGCTGAGAGCAAAACCAAGCGCCTGAGACCTGTCCGGTGGCGAGCAAATTCCAGCCAAACCTTTGACCAGATCTCTGACGGGCCCATTCCAAATCATAGTTGTGAGTATTTAGCGTAGAACTGTCCATAACCAAACCTCTTAGTATTAAGTAATCCAATCCAACCCATTCCAACATATCCATAACTGCATTGTAGAATCTCTTGTGTCTATCCTGAATCCTTCTCTCATCCATATAATCATGTGATAATTGTAGTGATAATCATCTGTGCGCTGATATTTTTCTGAAGAAAGTCAAGTGTCCTGGTGGACAAAAGTTGGAGTGGAGGCGCCGCTGCTCTGGTGGCTGGCTGTTGGATATCTTGCATCTTCATAGCCCCTTAGTATAAGCCCAACCTTGTTGGTAAATCTTCAAAAGCGCAATCCCATTTGTAAAATCTTGACCCTTTTTGAGAAAAATCTACCTTTACTAAAACCTCTGTAACTTCTGAACCGTACATAAGAAACAACATTTAAATGGCATTTTGAAGCTAACATCCTCAGCTTTCAAATGAACTAAGAACCGCATTCCAATTCCTTATAGTTTTTCTGTAATCGCATTTCTCGCGCGCTGAAAAGTTAGCCGCGATTTTGCATTTGGCTCAATTTAATTCCATGTAAAAACAGCTATTTCTTGCATTCAACCTCTGAATTTAATTTCCTATCTGCCAATCATTCACACAACATTGCTAGTGTTTACCTGAACCTATCCAAAGCAATTCTCACTAGCTCTGAATCCCATTTAGCGAATTAAAAGTCATTTTTAGCATTTTTCCCATTAATTTCAAACCACATTTAAAATCATTCCTGGTCTCTCTAAGCTTGCTGGGGGAATCGGGATTGAAACTGAAATTGTTGATTGTTATTCCTGAAACCTGTGTGCCCTCATTCCAATTCTTCATATTGCATATTGGGGGGAGTGAGTAGTATCAGCGGGAAAGAGTGATTACATTGTCTTTGATTGAATTCATATCAAGTTTCATTTCTGTGTTGCATAAATTTCATATCATTGCATTTCATTGAACCCACACAAAGTTTTATTCTCTGCTACATTATTCTTCTTATCCATACACCTAATTGATTAAAGAGATTGTTGATTGTTGTAATATTACCCATTGCTGATCAGTGTATAAAGAGTAATAAGTGTGACATTTAGATATTGTTCATATTCATAAAAGTGTGATATATATATTGTTCAATTCATCAAATAAATCTTTTAGCTCTGCAAAACAAACCTATTTCTTGGTTCAGTGAGACCGGGCGGATTCAAAGAGAGGGGCATTATATAAGGGTACATCATCCAGAAATAAAAGAACTTTTGACATAATTATATATAAATAAGGGTTTCAATTGGGCATCCATACTAGGCATTGACTTAGGTGGAGTGCTGGGTTGAAACCAGTTAAAGTTTGGGGGCTCGTCGCAGGATTTCTGGATTAGACCTACCACTTGTGCAGCTTACTGTGCTAACTGACAGGATACATAAATCCTGTTGGGCTGCCACACTGTGTTACACTGTAAAAGCACCCCTCAAAAGGGAATGCTGTAAGGAAACGGTCTGTTTTGCAAAGATAAAATAAACTTCTGTAAGTCAGGAAGGAAAGTAATATTTCCAGAATGGCGACATTGGTAGACATCAATATGGCTAGAGAATACCTTTTACATAAGTTATTTGTGAGAGGTGAATGGACAGAGCAGGATCAAAATGTGTGGTTGCAGGCAATCACACCTGATCACTGCAACAGGCCAAGATCTGGCAAGTAGGCAACTGATGGCATTAGAAAAGGTCCAAACCGATCTGGACTCTTCTGAGCAGAGGCTGCAGAGGAGCCAGGAGTCAGAAAATGAAAGCAGGCAGTATATAGTCAAAATATAAGAGGACATGGGTACCCTGCAGCAGGAAAAGGTAGAACAGGAAACCAGAATTCTGACCTTGCAGACTTCACTGGTTCTGAATTGGACATCCAACAGTCAGTCTACATGTGGCCTTGCTGCGTGGACCTTCCCTGATTCTTCCTGGAACAGAGTGAATCTCTCTATATTTCCTTCCTTCTACCGCTCGTGCACCTCAGACAGATGCCTCAGTGTGCACGGCGTCTCTGCCAAGACAGAGAGCTGGCCATGCTCTAGCCTCTCTTTGGTGTGTTCTAACTGGCCAGGGTGACTTGGCTGAGTCACCAGACCAGAACAAAGGATGACACAGTTCTCAAAGGGCATCTCTTGGTCATTTCCATATAGTGATTCATCAACAAAGATACTACTTCCCTAAGACTATGGAAACAACTTCCATCACCTGACAAAGTTGTTTGCCCTTACAAAACCATCATCTAGTTGATAAACCCATTTTATGTCTCTGTAGATGTGAAGGCCAGATAATCAGAAATACAAATATGTGATAAATGGGTAAGGTGGGCGGAGATATTGAAGCAACTGCTCAGTAGAGTCGCCTGCACTGCCCCTTCCCAGAAGGCAGTGCAATTGCATGGTGCAGTGGTGGCATGGAGTGGCATGGTGCAGAGTGGTTACCAGACATTTGGTCGAAAAAAATTGGTCGACTGGACAAATGGTCGAACCAATTTGGTCGAAAACCAAATGGTCGAATTTTTTATTTTTTTATTTTCACCCTTTTTTTCTAAAAAAAACTTTTTTTTTTAAACGAAAACCCGAAAAATAAATATATAAATAAAAAAAAAATCGACCATTTGGTTTTCGACCAAATTGCGTCGACCAAATGTCTTTCCACCAGTTTTCAGTCGACCAAATGTCTGGACACCGTGCAGAGTATGTACCAGTGAGCAACCAGCGCAAGATCCTGACTCAGGCTTGGCATTGGCCCCAGTGACAGTTGTACCCATGTCACAGGATCAATGCAAAGTACAAGGCGGGAAAGGGGAGGTACACATTGGAAGGGGACCAAGTTTAGCCATAGAGATTGCCGGAGGCTTTGGAGTGTGATGATAAGCAATGCAGAAAATGGAAGGTGAGCTGATGCACCATGCCCAGGATGCCAATGAATTTGAGCACATATTAGAGTTAAAGGAGAATATTTAACTGATGACAAGGGATGCAACGAGCCAACAGATGGCCACTCCAGCTCCATCAGGTTGATGCCAAGTCTCTGAATGCGTGTGAATCCTGACGGAATGGAGAGGTTAAGGCCAAGTCCAATCCTCTGATATTCTACAGATTTCAACAAGGAGTTCAGAGGTTGGTTGCACGCTTTTCAGATACTCCAAACCCTGAAAAAAGATCTAGAGTTTCCTGCAAAGCCTGTGGGGAAACCAATTAACATGTTTATCACGTGTTACAAATAAATAAATAAAAATCCTTTCTGTGCTTGTCTTCTTGACGTCCATTTTTTACAGTAAGACAGCGTGGCCAGACAAACCCTTTCAAACAGAATATAACAAAAATCTCTAACAGTCTTCTTCAGAGACACCATCTGCTCCTTGAAAGCTCTGTTATATTTCGGAATCATCTCAATTTTAATTGTTTTTGGTATTCATACCATGTCCCTTGCCTATAATGTTTTAGTTTGTGAGGTTGGGGAGCTTCTCAACGTCAGGATTTTCAAACATTGCAGTATTTTCTGACCTCCCCTAGCACTCTGCTTCCTAACCATACCGCCTCTCCCATCCCTCAACCTCACAATGACTGATACTTGGAAGTTATTTACGGGCATTCACTGGGAAGTTATGCAATCATGTTTTTGAAACAGCGTTCTGCTGCACCACAGAATGCAGAATGACTGTAATAAGAGTGAGAACCTTTCACTTTGAAAATGTTGATGTTTCCCAGAAAAGTGAATGTTGGTAGATTTGTAAACTTTCCAAAAACCTAACTAGCTCTTTGTTCAATTCTGCACACCCTTTGGGCTTTTTTGTTTCTCACTGCTCTCTCCGTCTCCATGGCAGCAGCTAAGTCCCCAAAAGGGAGCCAAATGGTGCCTCACAGCCTTGACATGTGTTCTGTGCTGCATCTCCCCTTCATCTCACCCACGCACACTGCATTCTTTATGAAATCATGGTGGAGTACATTGCGAGGGCAGCCTGTCATATTCAGAATTGCATCACACATTTAAAACACAGGAATTGTGGTGATAGCATGCCACCCGAGAGGATGTACTATCCTAAGATTTTTTATTTTTGCTGTGCCAGTAAGGTGATTTATCTGCCAGAAGTGGTGTGGTAGTAAACATACACACTTACCACATATGCTCTGTTGCTCAACAGGTACTGTCAGTGATTATATCTGGGCTGGTTTCAGGCCTTATGAGTCTGTAACATGATCACTGCCATTCATATGGCGGACGCTTGCATACTTCTGCAGTGCACTCTCTTCAGACATCCCAGCAGCCGAAATGTGAGTTGGCCACCCAGCAGAGCTGTACCCAGAACCTACCCGTCAGATCCAGTCCAAGCAGCCATGCAGACCAGAGTGCCTTGCTGAGAGCAAAACCAAGCGCCTGAGACCTGTCCGGTGGCGAGCAAATTCCAGCCAAACCTTTGACCAGATCTCTGACGGGCCCATTCCAAACTGACAGGATACATAAATCCTGTTGGGCTGCCACACTGTGTTACACTGTAAAAGCACCCCTCAAAAGGGAACGCTGTAAGGAAACGGTCTGTTTTGCAAAGATAAAATAAACTTCTGTAAGTCAGGAAGGAAAGTAATATTTCCAGAATGGCGACATTGGTAGACATCAATATGGCTAGAGAACACCTTTTATATAAGTTATTTGTGAGAGGTGAATGGACAGAGCAGGATCAAAATGTGTGGTTGCAGGCAATCACACCTGATCACTGCAACAGGCCAAGATCTGGCAAGTAGGCAACTGATGGCATTAGAAAAGGTCCACACCGATCTGGACTCTTCTGAGCAGAGGCTGCAGAGGAGCCAGGAGTCATAAAATGAAAGCAGGCAGTATATAGTCAAAATATAAGAGGACATGGGTACCCTGCAGCAGGAAAAGGTAGAACAGGAAACCAGAATTCTGACCTTGCAGAAGGAGTACCAAGAAAGTTTGGACTCCCTATTGCAGAGCCAGAAAAAGCTGGTGCAACAAATAAACTTTAACAGGGCATGCACAGAGCAGGTAGCCACCCTGCAAATCCAACTAGACAGAGAGAAAGAGGAAAGCAATAAATTGATTTTGAAAGACCTAGGTACCCAGGCAGAGTTTGATGAAGAGCGCTAGAAAGCTGGTGCGCTTCAAAGACAGAGGGACGACCTGGTGGCACAGAGACAGGCTCTTGCTCAGGAAAGGGACACCTTAGCCCAGGAAGTCTGTCACTTAAGAGGGAAACTGGAAGAAAATCACGTGGCCCTCCAGGGACTGGGTGACCTCCAAAAAGAGCAGGAAAGATTGTTAGAGCATACCAGGAGGGTGGAAGATGCTCCGGCAAGGAAGGAACAAGCCAGTATGGACAGGACTCAGGAGGTAACCCTCCTGCAGCAAAGACTGGCCCAGTACTCAAAAACCACCCAGGAAGCACAGAGAGAAAATGAGGCTCTCTGTGAGAACAATGACAGGCTCCACAGGCAGGTATCTATGCAAGAACAACTGATAGAGACTAATAAGGCCTTGATAGAGGAAAAAAAATCTTCAGGTTCTTGCATGGCAACAGGGAGCAGGGACTGATAGAGATGAGGTTCACTGGGAAAGGGAAACACCTGAGCATAACCTCAGGAACCCTAGTACCAGAGGCCTTCATCTCTCACAGTCCCTGGACTCTGCCACCCCCATGTACACTGGCGCACATGACCCCAGGGCCACGGGGATGGCAGATTTCAATCCAATCAGACGTATGGGGCTCATAGACCAGCACCTCCCAGGAATGGATGGGCGGGCATCTGGGTATGGGTACCCAAGCACTGTGAAATTTTGTAGGGAACTCCAGGAGAGTAGGCCCACTAAGGGCATCCTGAAAACCTCTGCCCAGCTAGGACAGTGGAGCGGAGGTACCCATCAAATCCTGGGAGCAAGGAGGAATCAGAAGACTCCTCTGAGCGCCCCAGGCCCCAGGACACCGGAGACTAGGTCCCCACATTCTGCCAGCCATTCCCAGGCTCGCAGAATCCGGGAAAACCTAGAAGTCCAGACGGGCACCTCTGGGAGCAGTGCCTCTGAGTCAGAGGAGGATTGGACCAGGGTTACCCGAACCAAGAAGGCCAATAAGGCAAAAAGGGCCTTGCTTAAGGACCTCTTAAAACAAATCAAGGCAATAAGGAGCGTCATCACGCCTTATCATAAGAACGCTAAGTATTCTGTTTGGGAGCACTTAGAGCTCTTTGAGCAGATGATGGAAACCTTCCATTTGAAAGACAGCAGTAGCTGCATTCAGTATGTGAAATGGGCCTTCTCACCAGAATACTCCAGCTTCTTTGCGGGGCTGGAGGACCAAAATCATTCTAGATGGTCCACATATAGGGCAGCCATCTTGAAGCATTTTTCTGTTCACAGAAATCCCCAAGAGGCTTGCAAGGCAGCCTACAATTTACAATGTGGGGAGGATCAGGCCCCACAAGAATTTGTGCAGGAATTAAAGTGTGCCTTTGCGCAGACCACAAAAAGGGTGCGCAGGGACAGCAAAGAATTTGTTAATACTTTTTTCCACGCTCTACCAAAGTACATCATGACTCAGCTAGCGAGAGATTTTCATGAGAAAAGATCACTAGACTGGGTCAGTGAACAGGCCACCCGGATCTATGAGGTGCAAAAGCCCATAGAAAACAAAAATAATGCTAAAAGCCCCAAACCAACAAACACCCCTGCTGCTGCCAAGGTGGCAGGGGTGAAGGTTGCCCCCATTTTGGATTTGGAGATGGGGGGCCTAAAAACCCGCCTGCACAGCAGAATAATCCCAAGCCCAGAAGGCCCTTGGGCCAGTCACAGACAGGGAGCCAAGGAGGTAGTCCCACAAATGGGATCCCTCACTCCCCTGGCTACATAAGTCCCTGCTACAAGGGGAACAGACCCATCCTGGGTTATGTGTGGACTCCTCCAGCCCAAGGGGGGGATCCAACCAAGTAGCACCTAACCCAGGGAACTTCCCTTCTCACTTGCCCCAGGAGGGCAGAAATTCCCCAAAACCTGGTCAGAACTTTTTCCCCAGGTATCCACAAAATGTTCATCCCCAGAACAATCCATCCTCCTTTCCCCAATTTCCTGAGCCCAGACAGCCTAATCCGGGAGAGGGGAGGCCATGGGTGGAGGGGTACCCAAAACTTCCAAACCCGGGGCATTATCAGAGAACGGATAGCTACCCTTCCCTGGATCAGCCCAGGGAAGAAATGAGAACCCCGTATCAGCCTGAGTGGGTTTCACAGCTAGAGCACCAGGTCCAAAACATGGCACAGGATCTGGGTCGCATGCTGAGGGCTCAGCAGAACCCTCAGATGAGCATGCCGGCACAGAATACCTCAAACTCTGGACCTGGTGCTCCAGAACAATGACGGAGGCAGCACCCCGACAACCCACCGCACAAGGGGAAGGGGGGTGTAAAGCCTTGGAGGAAGCTTCCTTTCCCACTTGTAAAAAGCCCCTGGAAACCCAGGAACCAAAATCTCCTACCCCTGAAAGTCTGCCACCCAAGGAGCAGAGGGGGGGTAGGAGAAACAAAGGACCCAAAAAGACCCATTTTGAGGAGGAGGTACGAGTCTTCCAATTTGAAGGAGAGGGATCCTCAGAGGATCCTGGGAAAAGGATCTTCTCCTTCAGAGATGGCGGCACTCCTCCCAAAGAAAAATGGGTCCCAAAGGATTCAAATCCAGACTGGGTAGATGTGGGGACTGAGCTAGAGCCGCCCATCATCCAATCCCAGAACCAACAGCATAAAAATTCCCTTGTTCAAACCCATCCTGGTGACTGCCTCCAAAAGGGGGGGCAGGCCAGCCCAGCCCCGGAACCAGGGGAACCCAAAACTTCTCCCATCTCTAGTTGCCACCTTTTCTTTACAGATTCCCAAGACTCCCCACAGAATGCTGCCCAAGTCTCTTCAAAACTAAAAAACTAACCCACCAGTTGTCCAAAAATGTACATTATTTGTGCCCCCTTGTGGAGAAGGAGGGAAGATTCTATGCCCCGGTACAAATACAGGGGCAGGGTACAATTTTGGCACTGGTGGACACTGGATCCCAAGCTACTCTTCTGTCCAAAAAGGCCTTTGATAAACTGAATTCAGGAAGGGGGAGGAATACCAAATTCCTCTCACACCTCTTCCTGGACAACTTCAGAACTTTGACTGGAAGGAAATTCCCGTCACGAGGACTGCGGATTTGGACATTAAAATTGGGCGACACAAGGTGAAGCACCCGGTCATAGTTGTGACTCCAGAGGGCACCCCTTGTTTACTAGGGAATGACCTTCTGCGAAGGCTGTCAGCCCTAATAAACTGTGTAAACAAGGTCCTCTGGACCCAGACTAACCGACCAATAAAGTTAAAACAGAGTGTCAACCATGTTAGTTTGAACGGCACATGCCACATGGTTGAACAAAATCTGACCAAGTAGAATTTCACTTCCAGAACAATCAAATTCCAGACGTGACAGTAATAGCAGTAGGACAACAAACTGGTGATGGGGGGTCCTCTCTATTTCTGAAAATCAACCTTCCTTCCAGTTTAAGGCGGCATTCCACAGGAAACTCTCTGAAACTCTTTACCAATCCACAATCAGACATTCCCACTCCTATAGTCCAGACAGATAAGAAATCAGCTCAGAGCCTGGCTGATATTCAGCAAATTGGAGAGCAGTTGTTCATCCCTGTTCAGTTAAATGAAGGGAAGGACTCTGTTCTCGCCCGAGTGTGTGTGAACAACAGTAAGAGCTTCATCAGCAAAGCCATGTTCCACCAACTCCTAAAAGATCCAGCCATTCCCACATTCAAACTGATAGACAAATGGGAAATGGATCTGGAAACAGGTGTATGCTCAAAATTTCCATAGGAAACAAGAGCATAGTCCATAATTGTTGGGTCGTGCAAGATGTCACTGCCGCCTTTTACTTAGGCAGTGACATTCTCAATCGCTTTGCCATTAGTTTGGACCTAATAAACTTCAAAGCGTGGTCCTGATTAGCGGATAATCCCATGGGCTTTGATGATCCAGAGAAAGCATTTAGGTCAGCTCAACTGCTGCCTTATGCAGTTGAAATTCAGATTGGAGAGGAAGTCACCATCCCAGAAAGGACCCGACAATTCTCCCTGGAAGTGAAAGTTAAAAGTGGACAGAAATTGAAAAACACTGTTGCCTATATTGATCTAAATGCTTACTTCCAACAGCAAGGGTTGGAGGTAAACCGAACACCGTTAATCAACATAAACCGTGACACCATTCCAATAGAGGTGGATAACAGCAACTTAAAGAGTATCACTCTAGCCGCAGGCACCATTATTGGAATGGCGGTTGATGACCGACATTTGTCCATTGATTTAGGCAATGAACTGTTAGGACCAATCCCCAAGGACTGTTTTGACAGTGATAGTGATGACAACACAACACCAGACAGGATCTTTACCCGGCATGGGGGGAACTTCCTTGTGTACACTTCCTGCCCTTATGGTAAGGAAGATGTGACCTGTGACTTCAGGAGGGATGAGGTGATTTTCCAGGTCCTTGAGGGCTGTCTTCCCCACCTGAAGCCACCAATCCAAATCAGCACTTTGACCAGGGACTTCTCCACCCAGCTGGAGGAGGCCACTGAGATAGCGAAAACAGAAGTCTTTCCAGGCTTCAGGCAGATGGTTGAAGAGAGAGTCATCCTAGCTGATGCCTGTGAGACTCTGGAGCAGAAGCAAATGTTGAAACAAGTTTTCTTGGATTTTCAAGATCTCTTTGCGGTGGACTCATATGACTGTGGTCGCACCGACATCCACACAACAATTCCCATGGACCCTGGCATGACTTCAGTGTTTGTGAAACAATATCGCTTGCCTCTCGCATCTGTGGAGTCCCTTACTGAAATAATTAAGAACCTTGAGTCCCGTGGGATGATCCGTCCAGTCCACAGCACCTTCAATAATCCGGAGCTGGGGATATTGAAGCCAAACGGCCAGTGGAGACTCTGCGCCGACCTTAGGGAGCTCAACAAACGTGTCCATACTTCCGATGGCCCCTTCCCTACATTGACCAAGGGCTGGCCCAGATCCAGGGGTCACAGGTATTCACTACAATCGACCTGACCAATGGATACTGGACTGTACCTGTCAGTAGGGAGGACCAATACAAACTGGCCTTTACCTTTGGGGGCCAGCAGTACACATGGACCCGGACTCCCTTCGGATACATCAACTCCGGCAATTAATTTAACATTTTCCTACATAAGGCCATGCCTGACCTGGGCGAAAGGGGTAACCTGGCCTATGTAGATGATGTACTCATTAAAAGCTCAACTGTCGAGGAACACATAGCGGAGATCCGTTATGTTCTGACACAGCTGAGGGCTGCCGGAGCAAAACTTTCCTTTCAAAAAGCACAGTGGTGTAGAACCCGGGTAAATTTCTTGGGGCATGAGATTACTCCTCAGGGTCTCTGCCCCCAGGAAAAGAAAGTGGAAGCACCTCAGAAATTGAAAGACCCCCCAACTCTGTGGGAACTAAGGAGCCTCCTTGGACTGACTAATTACAGTAGATCCCTGATTCATTTTTTGAATGGGGGTCAAGTGGCAGTGGGGTCCAGAACAAGCCGAGGTAGTAAGACAACTTAAAAGAAGCCTCTCACAAGTGCCTTGCCTAGCTTACCCTGTCAAAAACAAGGAGTTCTTCTTGGAGACAGGGTTCTCAAATACATGCTTGTCTGCAGTTTTATACCAAAAGCATAACAAGGTCAATAAAGTAATCTCCTAAGCGAGTAAAACTTTATCCTCTGTAGAGGGAAAATTCAACGACTGTGAGAAAGCACTCCTAGCAACGGTGTAGGCACTGAAGAATTACCGCCCGTTTATCCAGTGGGAATACATCATAGTGGAGACTCCACAACAGCCTCTGCAATATCTCCAAAGTGACAGAATCCGGACCGGAAATGTGAGTAATTCCAGAATTACTTCCTGGATTCTGTCAATGCAAGGCTTTCCTGTGGAGGTCAGATATGGCCAAAACAAGAAGAGTCCCCTGGCGCAAGGTCTGGCTGACTTGCATGATTGTGCCAGAGAAAACTGTCTCGAGGACGAGAGTCTAAAAATCAAGGACAACATGGAGGCATACCTCAATTCCCCACACAAAGTCTTTGAAGAAGACAAGTGTGAGGGAATGCCCACTGTCTATGTAGATGGATGCTCTTACCATGTTGACAACAATGGGGAAAAAGAACTTGTGGCCAGCGTAGGGAATGCATGGGTGAATGAGACCGCAGAACCCTCCGCTGGGTACAAGATTGATCCCCGAAGTAGTCAAATGGCAGAGTTGATGGCTGTGCATCAAGCCATCCTCAATGCTGTCCAAAATCAACTCCACAAACTGGTCATAATCACAGATTTGGATTATGTACGGAACGGGTTTGTGGAGCACCTGGTTAACTGGAAAACCAGAGGCATGTTATGTCCTAATAACAAACCCTTGAAACATGGGAAATTAATTCAAAATATTGATGATCTGGTCACCTCGAATGGGATGACCATCTACTGGAAAAAGATCAAGGGTCATTCTAAAGAAGAGGGACCAGACAAAACTGGAAATGACCTAGCTGATCAGCTGGCCAAAACCGTAGCCCCCCAAGGGGATCTACTTGAGATCGAGTTCCTGTTGGGGGAAATACAGGTCACTGCTATCACTAGGTCCCAGACAAATGCTCAAAATGCACTCTCAACTGCACAATGGAGTAAGGAGAACCCAGATGCTGATTTGATTACGGCTCAAAAAGGGGATCCAATAAATAAAAGTTTTATCAACACATTGAGGACCATGAGAACTTTCCCCTGACGGATACCGATTAGATAGGGAAAGAGGACCTCCGAGTGTTAATGAAATGTCCAAAAATGTTCCGAATAAAAGACGGTTTGTTGGTGAGGAGACTCCCTAGCTGGCCATGATCAGTGGGTGGTCCCTACCTCATTCCGAAGGCTGATGTTAAGTCATGCCCATGATGCGGCCACAGCCGGTCATAGGGGGTTTCATACAACACTTGAAATATTAAGAGAGGTTGCATACTGGCCACACATGGGGCAGGACCTCGACCAATACTTGAAGGGGTGTCTTGTGTGTGCACAATTTCAGCCAACATCCCTCACACACTGTGCGCCTCTCCAAAAGAGGGGGATTACACTGCCATGGTCAGATTTGCAAGTTGATTTTATCGGGCCCGTGATTCGCTCCTTTGGGGGAAACAAGTACATGTTGACTGTGACATGCTTGTTTACTTAATGGGTGGATTGTCTCCCGGGCCCCAAACTGCAAGGCAGAAACAGCAGCTGCCCTGCTGATCAACCACATCTTTTTGCATTTTTGACTACCCCAAAGGATTGAGTCAGACTGAGGTAGCCATTTCACCAGCGAATTAATGACAAAGATGTGGGAGATACTTGGGGTCAAAAGGAAGCTATACATTGCTTACCGACAAGCCTCTAGTGGTTCAGTAGAGAGATATAACAAAACAATTGTGAGCATATTAAACAAGTTGGTGGCAGATTCTGGGCCAAGTTGGGATAATCGATTACCTCTTGTCCTAATGGCCAACAGATCTACCCCTTCATCTGCAATTAAAATGTCACCTTTTGAGCTGATGACTGGACGCAGGATGGTGCTTCCCCAGCATCTGCTCTACAGAACCCAAGAGCAGACATTGATCAATGCCTCCAGAACTCATGAGTATGTTGAAAATCTAAGAAAACACCTTCAACATGCTTTTGCCTATGCTCAGCGAAACCTAGAGATATCTGCCGACAGCAGGAAGACCCACTATGACTTGAAGACTACCAGAAAATAATACAATGTAGGAGACCGGGTCTACTTATACAATTTCCAAAGGAACAAGGCCAAACAGCGCACACTTTTGCCTACGTGGAGGGGTCCTTTTGAAATTGTAGACAAAATCTCACCAGTCGCCTACAAAATCCGCATCCCCAAAGGCAGTTTGGCGGAGGGGGAAGATAGGTGGGTCCATATTAACCAACTAAAGTGCTGCCAACCTAGGCACACTCTGCAGCAACTGGAGGAACTTCTGGAACCCCAGAGGGGGTCTCTCCAGCTCCATAAAATTCCAACTCTAAAATATTCCATATGTAGTCCATGATTTACAATATAAAAATGTATCTTGATTTATCAAAACGTATGTTTCCGGCCCACTACATTAATAGTGGTGCGGAAATGTCTACAAATATGTTTTTGCTTTGCAATCATAGTTGATTGGAAACCATTTAGACTGACCAAGTTGAACTACCCGGGGACCAGGAGGAAATATCCAAAGGGCCCGGAGTATCGCTCAATACTCACACCAGGACTGGCGAGGAGAACCGATTGATCCACCCCTGATGGAGGAAAAGATGATGAACTTTGCCATTGGTGGAATTAGAAGAGATGAAACTGACATCCCAGTCTTGCGAATTCCCATTGAGGGACGATGAACGCCAAATCGCAAGAGGGGGGGCTTGTGGGATGTTTTAACCCACTAGTCCAGGCCCTGCAACATTCCTGTGCACTGCTTGCATCAGGAACATCAGAATGGCCGCTGGAAAGCATTATGCATGCTAAAATCACCCAGAAGTGCACAGAAAAACCTGAAGAATAGGCCGCCAATCCACTTTTGCCTATGTCAATGGTAACACAGGAGACCACGGCCAAAACCCCCCATTGGGCTACTCACAGAGTAGCCTGAAACTACTTGAAAAAGCAATGCTGATTGCAAAAGAAACACAGAGCTGTTTGGAAATCCATTTTTCTTGGTTGTCAAATTTGCAAAAATCATGGTTCACAAACCACACAAAAGATCCTACCTCCAACATCATTCTACTTCAAGAATCCACATAAATATAATGTCAGCAGGAGTATATTTATCTGAAGAAAATCCACATTTAAAGATGCTTGCTTGGGAAAATATGTTGAAAATAGGCGCAATACCGCTACTCGCCTCTGTCAGAAGCTGGCAATCTCTAAACCTGTCATGTTACACTTGTGTCTCAAAATCTAAGTGTGGGGAAAGAAGGGACTTCCATCTAATGCAATATAGGGTGCACTATTGATTTTCATGTTGAAAAAGACTGGAATTGAGGATATGTTTGCTTAATTTTAAAAAATGTAACTTTAATTTTAACAGGGAACAGTGTCGCAATTTACTGTAAGGTAACCTGATTCAGCTAAAACTTCAAAAAAGTTTTCCCCCACTGAGAACACACCACCCTTTTCCTTCCCACCAAAAGGAGAGGATATCCCATTTGGATGCTAATGAGAAGAGGAGGAGACTTGCTCTGCTGCTCTGGTAAAGAGACAATGGGCTTCTTGAACTGAAAGAAAATGCTAATTCGGGTGTGAACAGAAACCAACTGCCCAGGAAGACAAGCCCATGTGACTCTCTGGCCCAGCCAAGACCTTGGAGGTGGAGACAAACCGTTTGTGGATTCAGAAAGCACAGAAAATATGTTTCAGAAAAAGACTTATAGCAAATTGTACTGAACTGATAAAAATATGGAATTTATAGGTTATTAAAATGAAAAGTTCTCTCACAGTCTAAAACTAATCTGGAATCTGTGCGATATTCAGAGACTGAACCATGAAAATGTTCATATTCTAGCTATTGTGATTATGTTAGGAATATGAAACGTTACAGGGATATGCCCAGAGGGTATGTGCATGTATGTAAAAAAATTGGTACAGAACTGACACTGGGTAACCACCCAAAATCGCTAAAAACTGTCATTTGTGAACCAAAACTCGTAGGAAGATGAGGCTTTGACAGAAATGTACCTTAGTTAATCTGCAATGTAAATATGTATTATTAACAAGTTGGGGATATTGGAAATATGTTTTTTAGGAAAAATAGATCTTCTGGGTAGAAACAAAGGGGAGGGGTTTTTCTCTGGACCATAAACACAGTGTCACTCTGACACATGATGACACATCATGACACACTGTTCCCTTCTCAAATCAGAGGAGAGGGAATTCTCTGACCTATCAGATTCTTAGAGGATTGGGCATAGTATAATCAGCCTCCCCACCCCTTTGGAAAATGGATAAATAGGGACTGGTGAGGACAGACACACATCACTGATCTACCGGCGAAGCGCTCTGAGGGAGAATCCAGATCCAGAAGTATCCAGACTCCAGAACCCAGATCCAGACTCCAGAACCCTGAAGCAGAGGCACAACCCAAAAAGCTGAACCCTTCTCAGCGGGCCTGTAAAATCTTGCAACCTGATTTTCACCCCTAAACTTCAACGGGGCCTAACCAATTCAACAGCCTGGCTGTGCTGTTTTGGCTGCTTCTGGCCAAGAACCCTTGCGAGAACCCAAGATTCAGATCTGTCCAGCAGAGCTGTACCCAGAACCCACACGTCAGATCCAGTCCAAGCAGCCGTGCAGACCAGAGTACCTTGCTGAGAGCAGAACCAAGCCCCTGAGACCTGTCCGGTGGCGAGCGAATTCCAGCCAAACCTTTGACCAGATCTCTGACGGGCCCATTCCAAACCATAGTTCTGAGTATTTAACGTAGAACTGTCCATAACCAACCTCTTAGTATTAAGTAATCCAATCCAACCGATTCCAACATATCCAGAACTGCATTGTAGAATCTCTTGTGTCTATCTGAATCCTTCTCTCATCCATATAATCCTGTGATAATTGTAGTGATAATCATCTGTGCGCTGATATTTTTCTGAAGAAAATCAAGTGTCCTGGCGGACAAAAGTCGGAGCTGAGGCGCCGCTGCTCTGGTGGCTGGCTGTTGGGTATCTTGCATCTTCATAGCCCCTTAGTATAAACCCATCCTTGTTGGTAAATCTTCAAAAGCGCAATCCCATTTGTAAAATCTTGACCCTTTTTGAGAAAAATCTACCTTTACTAAAACCTCTGTAACTTCTTAACCGTACATGCTAGGAACGAAATTTAAATGTCATCTCGAAGCTAACATCCTCAGATTTAAGAACATTATAGTTTTTCTGTATTTGAATTTCTCACGCGCTGAAATGTTAGCCGCGATTTTGCATTTGGCTCAATTTCATTCCTTGTAAAAACAGCTATTTCTTGCATTCAACCTCTGAATTTAATTTCCTATCTGCCAATCATTCACACATCATTGCTAGTGTTTACCTGAACCTATCCAAAGCAATTCTCACTAGTTCTGAATCCCATTTAGCGAATTAAAAGTCATTTTTAGCATTTTTCCCATTCATTTCAAACCACATTTAAAAACATTTGACCTGTTTTAAAATCATTCCTGTTCTCTCTAAGCTTGCTGGGGGAATCAGGATTGAAACTGAAATTGTTGATTGTTATTCCTGAAACCTGTGTGCCCTCATTCCATCTCTTCATATTGCATATTGGGGGAAGTGAGTAGTATCAGGGGGAAAGAGTGATTACATTGTCTTTGATTGAATTCATATCAAGTTTAATTTCTGTGTTGCAGTAATTTCATATCATTACATTTCATTGAACCCACACAAAGTTTTATTCTCTGGTACATTCTTCTTCTTATCCATACTCCTCATTGATTAAAGAGATTGTTGATTGTTGTAATATTACCCATTGCTGATCAGTGTATAAAGAGTAATAAGTGTGATATTTAGATATTGTTCATATTCATAAAAGTGTTCATCAAATAAATCTTTTAGCTTTGCAAAACAAACCTATTTCTTGGTTCAGTGAGACCGGGGGGATTCAAAGAAAGGGGCGTTTTATAAGGGTACATCATCCAGAAATAAAAGAACTTTTGACATAAAAATATATAAATAAGGGTTTACATTGGGCATCCCATAATAGGCATTGACTTAGGTGGAGTGCTGGGTTGAAACCACTTACAATGATAAGCCTGGACTTACGATACAATGCTCTGTCGTTGATAGTGATGGACCTGTTGTGACAAATATGGTGATAATTCAAGGAACAGGGAATTGATTGATGGGAAAAGGAGGATTCTTACGGCAGAGCCCGAGGCTTTCATAGGATCAGAATATGTACTAGAGTGGCAAAAAATATAAAACATGTCGATTATTTCAAAAGGGAAAACTAATTGTTTCTCAAGTCTGCACCAGCAAGGGCTTTCGCCAGCATCAGGTGGAACAAACGGCAACAGGTTTGTTTAAGAAGGAAAGCATTGTGGTACATTTTAAAGTCGGGAAATCTGACACCTTCATTTTCAAACTGAGCTTTAAGTTTGTTAAGAGCTACACTCTTACATTTACCCTTTCCCCATAGGAAATTAAGCAAGATTGAGTTAATGGACTTAAAAATGTAGTTGGGTCTGGTCCCAGAAGCATATGTAGGTAATATAGGATAATGGAAGATAGCATCATTTTGATAGTATCGAGGCTACCCCACTACGATAGACATAGAGGAGACCAAACAGAGGATAATTCCATAAGTCTATTGAGTAAGAAATCAATGTTCGATTTAAGAGTGCGGCCTGGAACATATATTCGCAACACGGCAGAAGGATTTCTCGGCTCTAGAGCAATAGCAGCATAACCCAATTTGTCATTTTTGTCCTTAGAGATAATATGCAGGCATCAAAAAGAAGCCTTGCATTAGTTGAGATGTTCCTGCCTTTCACATAGGGCACTTGGTCGGGTTTTTATCAATGTGGGAAGGTAAGATTCAATTCTGTTGGCAATTACTTTGGCAAAGATCTTACTTTCTACATTGATAATGTATTTAGGTCTATACTTTTTAGGGGGATCAGGATCTTTATCAGCCTTTGGGAATAGGATGAGTAGTGCCTTGGAGAAGGTTTCAGATGACAAGTCCTTGGAGATAAAAGCGGAGAATAGGGTTTTCAGTCTAGGGGTTAAGGAGCTTGAAAACTGGTTAAACGACTCTGTGGAAAGACCATCTGGGCTTGGAGCTTTGCCCCTTCCCAACCCCCTGATGGCTCCATTGATTTCCTTCATGGTTAGGTCTCTTTCTAGGCAGCTAAGATCTAATGAGGGATAAGAACTTCTACGGATGTTCTGAAAGAAAACTTTAAGATTTGCCTCTGGGACCGATGTTTCCAGGAAATACAAAGCAGTAAAGAAATTCTTGAAGACTTCAATAATACCGGTAGGCTCTGTAATGATAAAGCCGGTAGAGTCTTTAATTTGGGAGATAACAGTTTTTTTCTTTTCTGGCTTTGAGATAAGAAGCAAGATCTTTGCCAGGTTTGTTCAAGGTTTGGTATGTTTTGGATTTATATTTTAAGATTGCTCCTGAGGTTTGGTCAGTGAGTTTATTAATCTGAAAACGTAGGGACAGGACAGTGTGAAGGCCTACACTTGAATAGGAGCTACAATATTATTTATCAGCATTGGTGAGTTGGAGATATAAGGCGTCAAGCTCTTTCTTATATTGCTTCTTTTTCATGCTTGAATAGGCAATTATGTGACCTCTTGAAGCAGCTTTAAAAGCATCCCAATTAGTGGATACCAAGGTATCTTCATCAAGGTTTTCCGCAAAGAACTGTTGTTGGAAGAATATACATGACTGAATAAATTGTTGGTCCTGAAGTAGACTATTATTGAATTTACATCTGGAGAATGGTTTCTTGATATCGGAGAGATCGAAGGAGGTAATGACAGGTGCATGGTCAGAAATAACAATACTGGTTAAGAGGGAATCTATAATAGTATTGGTTAGGGATTTGGTAGTGAAAATGTAGTCCAGGCATGAGAGAGTGTCATGGGGATGAGAATGAAACGTGTACTCTAAGTCAGCTGGGTGGGCAAATCTCCAGGTGTCTACAAGGCCCATTTATGTTAAGCAGCATGTAAACGCTTTATAGGACTTGGAACTCTTAAACAAACATTTGGACTTTCTGTCTAAAAAAGGGTCTAGGACATGGGTCATGTTGACGCATAAAATAAGATTAGGGAGATTTGATTTGAGAATAGTCTGTTTGAATGAATCCCAAAAATCAGGGTCGGGTAGAGTGGGACTATAGATACTCATAAAAGTAACAATATCTGAACCAATAAGCAATTTGACCCAAACCCATCTCCCATTGGTATCTGCATCTTGACATAACATTTTATAAGATAACCTCTTGCTGATTAGTATGGCCACTACATTTTTTTTCCCAGCCGATGGACTAGCAATAACATCCTTGATCCAGAAGGATTTGAGTTTCATAGCTTCCGTAAGAGAGAGGTGGCTTTCTTGTATACAGGCAATAGATGGATTAAGCTTTTTGAGATGTGATATTATTCTGTACCTCTTAATTGGGTTATTGTAGCCCGTAATGTTCCATGTTACACATTTAAAAACCATTGTACCTGAGAAGCATGGTTAGTACTGTATCATACAAATACCTCGGGAAAGAAAGTTTATATAATGATGTAAGCCAAATTAGTGTAAAGTACAACGTGAGCATAGCAATATCCAACTGAGATAAGCACCCAAAATGCAAAGGCAAAACACAAAAGGGTAAACCAAAAGGAAGCAGGGGGAAGGAAGGGCAAACTTGACCAGGTGGAATACGCCAAAGATATGAGGCATGGCACTGAACAGAATAGAATAAAGAGTAAAGCCGCATACAGTATAGGAAGAAGAAAAAGGATACAATCAAGTTACATGAAGGAGAAATGAGGGAAAAAGATACAGGAGCAGATGACACCAGCAGGGTCAAAGAATGTATTTAACCCTGGAAGAAGAAGGTTACACCAGCGGTACCCAGCCCTCCATCATTGAGGGTAAAATTAGTTATAGCAACCCCAATGATACACAGACACAAGAACCGGAGGAGGAGGTGTTGATAGTTTTGAGGGACTGAATGTAAGCCTTAAGGTCAGCCGGATTGTCAAATATGGATGTACGACCATCATATGTCACCGTAAAAGAGCACGGATGATATAGTCCGTATCTGACATTAAGAGGTTTCAATGCTGGACAGTAAGAGAGGAATTCCTTTCTGCGTTGGGCAGTCTTCTCAGCCACATCTTGAGAAATATTAAATCCTATTGCCATGTCAGACAAGTGTGTTCTTCTCTTTAGCTTTTGAGATGATAAGTTGTAATTGGGTGTATTTGTCATATATGCTGGGGAACATGCAGGAGCAGGATGGGTTAGAGCCTGGCAGACTAAACACGCCTTGCAGGCATCCAACATCCATTTACCAAACTCTTGCACTCAGGTGCATTGCACAGTTAGCCCGGCCCCCTTTAGGCACTCTGATTGGCCCAGGCACACTTCCAGCACACTCAAAATGGCCCCAGAGAGACTTCCTGTGAAACCTGTGACTACCAGGGCACGTTCCAGCCTCTGGGCGTGGTCGGCTATATAAGCCATGCCCAAAGGCAGACCCGTGCTTCGTGTTGCAACTGTGGCTTCGAGCAACACGCTTACGGCGATCCTCGTCTCGTTCCTTCCTCGGCTTCGCCCGCGTGCACGCCCTGGATCTCAGCATCTGGAAGAGAAAGACAGCATAAGAAAAGCAGCACCTCTCAGCGCCTTTGCAGCAATCCACCTTCTTGAGCGAGCGTGCGCGCAGTCAGCAGCATCACTTACCCGAATCTTGGAAAACCTTAAGGTAGCGTTCAGACTTCTTACGCACGCTTCCTTTGTCGGACCCCTCTGAGAACCACCGCGAATTACCTGTGAAGAAAGAAAGAACAGGATTAGAACTAGCAATCATCTTGCCTACCGCGTGCAGACTCGCCGTATAGCAAGGTCTCTCTGAGACGCGCTGAATACCCGAACCAGTGAAGTAACTGCAATCAGAACTTATCTGCAAAAATAACCCGAACCAGTGACCCGAACTTACCTGCACTCTGGAACTAGAACTCACCTGCAAACATAACTCGAGCCAGTGATGCAACTGGACCCAGAACTTAACTGGAACTAGTACTTACCTGCATTATAACCCGAACCAGTGAAGTAAATGCAGCTCGAACTTACCTGCAATCAGGAACTAGAACATCAGCAAGCACCCCAAACCTAACGAAGTTCCAAGGGTCTCAGAGATACAGCGACCCTGCCTCTATTCTAAAGGTGAGCCATACCCCTACACATCAATCACAGTACACACACTGGAGGAGGGAAAGGGGGATTTGGGCCATATCCAGGCAAACTGAGCAGCTCACTTATCTCGCAACAGATACCAGTAGTACCACTACACTACTCCAGGAAAAGGGTCCAGAATACTTCATTGCTCCCGCAGAGACCCAGGTGAGTGTGATAGTATTCCTGTAAGCAAAAAATCAAAGTGCGTTGTGGAAGTTGTGAAGATTACAAGCTTCTCACTGGGCCAATGCAGTGAGTGCGTTGAATATTGAGGGAGGTTTTTTTTATGGTATATGAAGTAGGGCCGATAACAGATTTTGAAGAAACAGCATAGTGTCATTGCCCTCACATCCCCACCGGGAGGACCGTAATGCGTAGGTTATTGTGCCTACTTCTGTTTTCCAATTCTTCATTATGTTTTTGGTGGTCTCTCACCACCTTTTTCTAGCTGGGTTACTTTAGGTGCGACATCCTCCAAATACCCCATTCTGTTTTCCATTTCAGTTATTCTGTTTTCGAAAATGTTCCACCTTTCATCTAACTGCTGTAATTTTTGGTTGGTGGTTTCAATAAAAGGTTGGAGAGACCTAATTTCTTGTAAAATGGCCTCTATTGCAGGGTCTGTGAAGGATAGCGGTGGAGGAGACTCACTTTTGAGCCATTTATGAGTGATATATATAGAGTGAACATCTTCGGAGGCCGTAGAAGATTTCCGGTTATTTTTACCAGAGGCCATCTTGAAGAATTAATGGTAGATGAAAACCAGATAAAAGAGTGAGAAGCACAATATCACACTGGCACAGAAATAGTTATTTCCAGGAAGAGGTGTTAAAAGATAACTTCAAGAAAGAGTTAATAGTTTTACCTCCAATACATAGTCCAATGTTATTGATTTAATGAGTTAATCTTCTTTTTATTTGTTGAAAAAAAAACAAATTATTTTCCTCTGAAGTACTATGTGGTGACCATGAGGTGGTGCTGTATGCCAACCCAGAAAGCCTGACTAGGCCCGAACTAGCTGATTGCGTCCCCGCTGCTGCCAGGAGCCTCCACAAGGAAGACAGATTCTTTCAGAGCTGGTTCTCGGAGAGCTCCAGGGCACGTGGAGGGGCCAGCACCAGCATCCTAGCATGCCGCCGTGAAGAGACACACAGCCTGCAACTATTACAGCAAGCAGGTAAGGAGCGGGGGAGCCTTATTTTTTATTGATTATGGATTGTTATGTTGAAGAAATACATTTGGTGGGCTGGAGCAACGCGTCTATGCGGCCATTTATTTCATGGGTGAAGCTACTCATAGGAATTCTGTGCTTTCCCTAGTGGGGTCTTCACCTGGCACCTCTAGCAGATGGAAAGGCTGTAGTTGAAATAGGATAATTAGCATGAAGACCCTTCAAAATATGACTGAAAGGGGTGAGGGAAGGTCTGGTGAAGCTAAGAGACCAGAAACCTACAGAATGAGGACTTTGGATATCTGTACATCACATCCTTCTAACCCCCGTCCCTTCACCCCATGACTTCCTGACAATCAAGGACTATTGCTATGACACTGCAGAAGAGGTCAGTGACACAGATGGGATTTAAACAGGAGGCTTGGAAAAGGACCAATCCCCTGTTAGCGTTTGATTCCATATGGGAAGGAAATCCCCATTCTGTGAATCATCTTTGGAACAGAGGAAGAATCCACACAGAATTCTTGCTGAAGCTAATGCTGCTCAAAGTCCCTTCAATAGGGACTCCAGTAGAGTTGAAAGATTTCCTCTTAACTACCTCTGATTGACAAGAGAGGTTACTGCTGGAAGAAAACCTGCCTGCTTACTGAAGATGCTGGTACACTAGGAGCTCTACCCAGGATGGTGGAAAGCCACTGCAAGCAACTATGAAGTATTTCCCTTGAATGGGAAGAGCAGGACAAAACATCCCTTTCTCCAATGGGCCTGGTGAAAGGGACTGCAGAACGCTCTTTTGGCAATGCAGGTTTCAAAATCCACCATTTCCTGATAAGAGCTACTTCAAACAGATTGAGCGAACAATCAAGCTTCCATGAAGCTGCTGATGCTATCGTAATTTCCCCTCACCTGTGCATCAACGCACACTTAACCACATACAGTACCCTGGTTATTGCAGTCGAGCCCAGTGCCACTGATCCTGTTTGTTCGAGGGTGACATGCCACCTTATCCCATCATGACCAAATCACCTGCTTCATTTTGAAGATGTATACTTTTTGGCCGTGCCACAATTGTTTGCGGCCGAATTGACCATGCTCAATTAGGCCATGAAGTCAATTTTTGACACAGCCAAAACAGCCCTAATTAAGAAAGAGTTCCCCTAAAAAGACTTTACAAGGTCCTGATCTATGTTGTCTCTAATGTGCTTGTATAGATTCCTGCTGGGTGCACTGGGAGGATCATTAGCAGCTCACATAGACAATGATCACTTTTATAATGCAAAGACCTCATCAGTTACCTGCTATTTTCTTTAACTCTTAAGAAAACGGAATTATACTGACTAGTGTCAATATCCTGGTATAGACCTGTGTACATTGCATCCACCATCTACAGCACCTTCCACCCCTGGCTGTCTGTTCCACCTGAGCGCCCCAGCCTCTGCCAGGCCTCGACCCCTGTCCGCTACAACAATCAGGTAGGAGACATCATCTTTTCTTAGGTCACATGAGTATTGTTTTCGGTTTGAAATTTGCATCCAGCTGATGTATTAAGTCACCACTGCCACCTTCCACAGGGATAGTGTTGTAGGCTTGCAATTTTGTTTCTGCAAGATTTAGCTGCTGATCTCTTAACTGTCATTCCTGCCCTATCCCACCTCATTGGGCCCCTGCCTACACAGCATTTGCTATAAGGGATCCATCTGCACTCCCATCCCCCTAGTGTGAATCTCTCACTTGACTGCAGCTGGCTTTGGCTCTGTGCCCATACTCATAAACCCCCATCCCTTTGGACCGTGGCTATGAGTCTCCAGCCATGCCTAGCAGCTCCAAAATTAGAGTGGTACTCTGGTGCATCAGAAACTCCTCCACTCTGTCATTCAGACCCCACCACTACATGCCACCCCTCGGTTCCCTAACAGGGCCCCCAAGAAAAAACATTCCCCCGGCCTTCCCAGACCCACCCTCCCACCTCATGCACGTATGCCTCCCACATGACTCTCCCAGGTCACCTGCACCTCCCCATGACCTCTTCCAGACCCCTCCTCCTCCGGACCTCCCTAGCTCTTGCCCCTCCCACAATCCCTCCTCTCATCCACACCTCCCACTCTTTGAATCCCTGAACTCTGTCTGTGCAATCCTAGCCAGAACCCCCCACACAGCTGCCCCTCCAATCCTCACAAACACACCTGGACACCCCAGAATTATTTAAAACAAAGATACTGAATTTACAGGGCACAGTATTTACTGCACACCTCACCCCATCTCCCTTCCAGACCCCTGACATCCTCCCCTAAGCCACCCAACTTCCATACGCCACACCTTGCACTCAAACCAGACACCACTCCCCTTGCCCCAATACAAGTCAGTCCCCTGAACCTGTTGCCAACATTAGAAGACTTTCTACTGACCTCTCCCTCACAACAGGAAACAAGTTTGACTCCCCCAGTTGCAGTCCTGCACTCTCCCTCACCCCTTCCCCATCTCAGTATCCACATCCCCAGTCTAACCTCAGAGCAGGGTTTCAACCCCTCACCCCTCACACACACTCCCACCTCCATTATCTCTATACCCACCCATACCCAGAGGATTCTAACCTCACATGCTCTCTTCACACTCATACACACATTAAACTCAGCCTCTTTCACCACTTACTGGATTGGAGACCATATGTTAGACCAGAAACGTAAACCCTATAGTCGAATGATATGCATAATATGTTGGCCTGAAACCAATCGCATCATGTGACAAACATCGCGATCAGAGAATCGTCAATGTAACCAAAGGGCGTCCATTTTGTGAAATGTTGGCCATTTGCTTTTTTCCTTTCTGTCAAAGCGCTTTGCAAATGTATTCTGTGCTGCGAACTCGCACACAGTGCGAGGCCACGGCTTGAATGCTGAAACACTAACACTGACAGTAATGTCAAACTGTACAGAAATACATTCTTTTTCTCTCTCACTAAGTCCTTGAAGTAGAGCAGAAGCAGCATCTAATCAGTAGTCCGGGTGCCGGGTTGTCTTGCAAACGCTGTAGTGAAAGGCAGTTAAAACATGAATTATATTCTTTTAGCGGTGCTCCTTTGCGGAGAATGGTATTTTCTGCTTCAGAACTATCTGACCTTTAGCCCATGACCCAAGTCATACAGATAACATAATAAGGAATGATTTCCCTGCTGAGAGCACAATATCCTTGCTGAACCAGAAGCTCTATGTTCCCCATAGCAGAAAGTTGTCTCTGTAGCCATTGCTAGAATAACTATATTTAGACTGAATGAAGACTTGCCATACCATGTCATAATTGTCATAATTGTCAATCACCGTACCCTAGCCTGAATTACATGTTTGTGGGTGGATCGAATTGCCTTCATAAAAATTATATGTAATGAATATATATTGCTGCTTGAACGTTGCTCGCTCGCTCGCATCTCACGAGGTCTGGGAACACAAGTCGTGAGGCATTGAGACCCAGTCGGCCGACTGAGAATACTTTGAAATAAACCAGACTTGTTTGGAAAACGAACCTCATGTCTGACGTGTCACTTGGATATATGGTTATTGTGCCTTAGTTTCCATATGTGGTAATATGGCCTAGCACATAGGCCCACCACTAGAAATCTCTCACCTTCTAATATCCTCCAGCCATGACACCCTCCTTCTCCCTCAGACCCTTCCACGCAGCACACCACTGTCACCCAGGGGACCCCGCCAGCAGACCCCCCACCTACATGGCAGCTTTCTCAGTGTCAGCACTCCCCTACACTCATGCCCACACAAACTTTTTACCCCCTAACAGGTTGCAGCCTCCCCTGCCACCAGTCCACCACTGAACCCTCCTCTACGTGCATCAGACACCCAACCTAGCAACGGAATAATGCGCATCCTGATCAATGCCAGATATGTTGCAAAAAACGGGAACAACATACACGACTTAAATTCCTCCGAAGGCCCGGACATATTCTGTTTTTATTTTTTATTTATTTAGTGTCTTATAGCCTAAATGAATAGGCCTCAACAAACAGCTCCAAAGTTTACATACAATTATAAAATTACATAAATTACATAGATGTCCAACAAGTAAGAAATATAATAAAAGGAGAACATAGTATCATTTACAAGTTCAGTTTTTTAAAGATAATAAAAAGCAATCAGTAGTGATCGTGGGCAATGGACCAAGTAAAAGCGCTCCCAGAGAGAACCCCACGGCGGAGGTCTAAGTCCCTCAATAAAGTGACCAAATATATTATTCCTAAGGGAGGCCAGACCAGGACATTCACACATCAGGTGTTTGAAGAACTCAATGGAATTCATGCAATGGTTGCAAGTAGGATTGTCTGTATCTTTCACTTTCCAACAGAATTTACTTTCCTTGGTCTCTAATACATTTAAATGAAAGTGTAGCAGATTTCCAGCAAAGCCCTGGATGGGTACAGTAACAAATATGGAGCACAACATCCTCGTTTCCAATGCACCCCAGCTGCATCTCTGCATTTTATAAGACATACTTTCACATGTATTGATCCCACCATGTTTACAGATCTTCCTCATGGCTAATATATGGTTAGTGGATGCCTCTTCCAAACTTGTGGATGCCAAACCCAGGTTCCTGCTACATGATTGAGCCAGAGCACTCTCACTTAAGGCGTTGGTAGTATCCATTTGCTCGAAAATGGAATTTGCAGGTGGTTGGTAACCCTTCAGGCACAATTGGGTCCTTTTCCAGCAAATTTTCAAATTTAGGCAATTCAGGCCAAATTCGGCTCTAATGGCCACCATTGGGACCAATCTTGGAAGGCCAAGAGTAGATTTCCAGAGCAATCCTGCCACATAGTCAAAGTCGAAATCTGTTAACTGGTAATATACTTCGAGCCCATAACACACTGTCGTGATCACTTCTGACTCGTAGAACTTAAGCAGAGGCTTAAGTGAGAATTTGCCTAAACGGCAGCAAAGTTACTTCATTTGGCAAGCTATGTGCTTGGTTTTAGGAATCACCTGCTCAATTAGGAGTGCTTTCCCTTTCACTCCATGGATGTTAAAACCCAGGTATTTCACGTATCAAACATCTGCAATTTTAAGAGACATTAAAGATCCATCTTGTTGACACCTTCCTGCATCCTGCATGGAGCACCAACATTTTGGATTTCGAGATGTTAATGGTCAGGGCATTTTTCATTGCGTATAACCCAAATGTCCTGAGCAGACTTTGGATGCCAACCTTGCAGTGGTCTAAAAGCGGGATGTCATCTACGTAGGTGACCCGGAATATTTTGCACCTTAGCACACAGGGAGACAAACACTGCTTCTGCAAGATCCTCTCCAATGTCTGATCAAAAAAGATTAAATAGTAAGGGTGCCAGGACACAGCCCTGGCACAATCTTAAAAGTTTGAATATTTGAGGATGTGTTGCCCCCCAAACCCCGACATAATCTCACTCGAAGTGAAGTGCCAGAATGCAAATTGAGCACGGCAGACAGCAAGTTGTTAGGGATACCCCAATTCCTTAGCTTGGTGCAGAGCAGGATTATTTTGATTTCATCGAAAGCCTTTGACAAGTCCGTAGACACAGAATAGATGTCAGGGACGCGCTTTTCACAAACCCTTTGCTGCAAACAGTTGATGATAAAAACCTGCATGGAGGTCCCAACCCCTTTACGGAAACCAATCTGAATGGGCTTTAGGATGCCTGTGTTAGTTGCCCATAAAGAGAGATCAGCCAGAACTAAGGAAGCAAAGATGTTTGACTCAGAGTGTAGGTCATTAGTTAAGGGGACTATATTTGTACCCCTTCTTATAGATGGACACCGCAATCGTGGTGTGCCATGAATTTTTTATGTATAAGGGCAGATTTAAATACTCTATATAAGATGGAAGCCCAGAGCTTAGTATCAGTCTTAAGGACTGCTTTAAAAAGCCCACTCGGGCCTGATGCCCTCGAGCGGCTAGGCTTTTTAATAATGACTGCGATAGCATAACAATCAAAGTCAAAGTCCCATGATCCCCCCCACACCCTCCAGATCACACAATGGGAGGCTAGGGCTGTAAAACTGGAAAAAGTATGTCACCCATGAGTGCTCTGAGACGGGACAGTCCTGGAGGATCACCTGGTTATTCTCTCTCTCTTTTATAATCAGCCAACAATTCTTATCTGACTTATTCAAGATAGCAGACAGAATGCTCTCCCCTGCTCTCTGCGGTCTCATCACTGTACGTTTTTCATGCCATTCCTAAGGTTCTACTTTTTCTCTCTTTTACCTAACGAGGGTTCGGGGCAGCTCAAGTTTGAGCTTTTGAGGTTATGGATGTTCCTTCTCATCTTGCACTTTAATTCTTGAATTTTGGGGATGTAGATACCCTTTCCAATAGTTGTGCAAAAGCCTGTGGTTTTAATACTTGCTATTGTGTCATGCAGCCCTTTAACAAATAGGGCATCTAGGGGTACCGTCTCCATGGCCTCGTTTCTCATTCTATACCATGCTTTCTCAAATAGAAGCATGAACCTCTCCATACTTATTTCATTCCATGTTATTCGTTTTTTTTCGGCTTTGTTTACTGTAAGACTCACCTCATGTCTTACAATTTTTCCTGCTGTGAGCATGCAAACTCGCCCCACAGTATTGAATGATCACTAGGTTTGGCCTCTATGACACAGAATTGCACAGCACGTTGGAACAGTCCCATGGAACAAAAATAATATCGATTCTAAAGGCCTGCTTACCCTGGTGCCAGTAGGGCTCCCGTCCAAATCACCATTACGTCTCCATTTAGTGGAGCAAGAACCCACTCTCTCAAGAAACTTTCGAACTTCCTCCCCATTCCACTGAGGGTGTCATTTGTGTAAGAGTCTCCCCCGAGTCAATCTGTGTTGAAGTCGCCAGCCAACAACACATGGTTTTGCCTTAGTTCGGTCTGATTATGCGTTAGAATACTTTCCAACCATTCAATAATAACTGCCTGATTCATTTCTTTATAATTGGCGTACAGATAATCAGCAGCGAGACCAGATCGTATCGAGTGGATAGTCTCAAAACGTGATTACAAGGGACAAGGGAAAATGTGTAATCTAGTGAACTCACCCATTGTTGCTTCGCTGCTACTAATAATCCCCCACAAGATCTACCAAGCGGGTTTGCCATAGCTATGTGTTGACATACCATGTAGCTTCAATTATGACCTCATCTGTCAGGAAGGATTCCAGTATTAGGATCAATTCAATTTCGTCAAGTTTCATGATGGCATTTCCTGGCAGGATATGAAGCCTCATGAGTTTCAGCTAGCACTACTATCCTTTACAGATCCCACCTCTCCATTTCACACTCCAAGGAACAAGCATGCAACACTGACTGAGAATCCCTCAGAGTAAAATTTGTCATCATCCCCACACACACTCAAAGTTTCTTACTCATTTACTGACACCAGGCTGCAACAGAAATGGTACTTATAACCTCAGGAACTCTTTAGCTGCCATCCTGGTTTCTCACCCCTCCCTCACTATGGGGATTTCAATATCTGGTTCGATGTCCCTCATAAGCCCATGACACAACCCATTCTTGACAACCTTGAATTGTTTCATCTGACACAACTAGTATCATGCCCCACACACTCTGCATGCCACACCCTAGACACAATCTTCAGCTCTCCTGAAATGATCACTAGACTACCGCCTCAGTCACTATTCTGGACAGACCATGCAGCCATTTTCATTACTCTCTCGACCGTAGACCCCTCTGTCCCCCTGACAGTCCCAGAACGCCCCACCGGCTTCCCCATATGGAACAAGGTCAAAGTACCCCGGACCTGGCTGATTCCCTACCTGCTTCCCTTCCACTTCAGCCAGGCTAGCTATCAATCATTCATGTCGACCAATGGCTCTCTGAAGCCCTTAGCCCTATCACCCCTATTAGACCCATCTCCAACAAACATAGCCACTCCCCCAGATGGTTCTCCTCAGCTCACAAATCTCTCAAAAACCCCAAACCATATCCTTGCATGCAGATGCGAGCAGAGCCTTAGCCACACAACAGAACAACCTACGCCCTGCAGCTCAAAACCTGTAGGACAGAAATACACAAGGCCAAAAAATCTTTTTAATGGACTAGAATCACCAATGCCCCAAACATCTGTAGGGAACTCCATAAGATCATCTCCAAATTTAAGGCCCCTCTTTGCACCTTCTCCTCCCCATCCAACATCCAAGCCCTCTGTGACTCTCTCTCTGACCACTTCCACCACATGGCCCTGGAAAGAACCGCACCTCTTGCACTAAAATAGTGTTCTCGTGCCCCGCCACCCTGCGTCCATGTCCAGGATCCCAGACACGGCCTCCACCTGCTCGCTATTCTCCTTCTCTCCTATCTCCCACCCAGGATTCCTAAAGCTGCTTGCTAACAGCCAGCTATGAGGATCCCCTGGAGATACCTTCCCCCAATCTCTTCTAAAAGAAATTCTATCCTCAACCTGTTCCAGCAACAAAGCCAGATCGATCATCGAGTCATCACTCACTTTGGGCATTTTCCCAGCAGTTTCAAGGCCTCGTAAATGTCACCTGCTCGAAAAACCCATCCGGGAGCCCCTCCGACCAGACATCTACAGACTCATCTCAAACAACCGTTTCATAGCTACATTTATTGACTGAACAGCCCACAGCCAGCTATGCCTCGTCACAGAAACCAACCTCCTCCTTGACTCCACCCAACCTGGCTTTAGACCTTTACGAGGAACTGAATCATGCCTAGTCTCCTTCTGGGATGATCGCAAAGGAACATCAGACTTTCGAGGCATTATCTCGAGGCATCAGGGATGCAGCCTTTTTATGGATCTGCTCCTTCCTGACCAACAAACCCCAAATAATACACATGCCTCCCTTCCCCTTGGCGCCACGGCCTGTTAGTCACGGAGTACCAGAGGGCTCTTCTCTCTCCTCTGCTCTTTATCCTCTCCCTAACCCCACACCCCACTATTATTCATTCACACAACCTGTATTACTACAACTATGCTGATGATGCCCAAATCATCTTCAAGATCCCAAAGGACCCTTCCAACTGCTCCCCCGACCTCACATCATGCCTCACAGAAATCAACCACTGGATGATTGCTAACCCCCTCCTTCTCAACCACGGAAAATCTGAAATCATGATCTGCGGGAAGACTGCCGTCTTCCCCCAGCCCCCCACCTCAAACTCAGTAATGAACCTTGGATGCACCATGCACTCAGATCTGACCCTATCACAACACATTAACTCAGTGTCAAAATCCTGCTGTTGACACCTATGCATTTTCTGATGCATCTTCCCCTACCTGACCTTCCCACACAGAGTCGCAGTGATCACGGCCATTATCCTCCCTTGCCTGGACTATGCCATCACCCTTCTCCTGGGCACCCCTGCAACACAACATAGAACACTCCAATGGGTTCAAAACACTGCAGTAAAGCTCCTTATGGCCCTAGGGCCCAGAGAACACTTCACTCCCACCCTCTGTGTCCTTCACTGGCTTCGGATCGGGCAACACTCCACCTTCAAGGCAATGTGCATCAACCACCATACTCTGCAAAACACAGGCCCAGAATATCTAGAACAAAAGCTCCCACCCTACAGGCCCAGCAAAAACCTGACATCAGGCATAGCTCTCCTCCTTGTCATCCCAGTCACTAAATCAACCAGAATAGGGGGATCCTCTTTCTCCATCCAAGCTCCATCATTGAGACTTAATCCCATTTACAATCTTCCATATAGAGGAACACCTCACCTTCCGGAAGGCACTGAAGACACTCTTCCCATCTGCATCTTGACGAACCCAATACTCCTCCTGGGCAAACTATCGCCCCCTGACAGGTAGGTGGGGGTCTCCAAGGATTCACAGGAGGAGACATCATGACGGTACCTAGCATGCGCAGAAAGGATTCCAGTCGACCAATATTACACAATCTGCATACCCTCATCACAACTAGGCATCTGCCATGACTCTCTGGCACATGTAGAACTCCATCTCAATCGAACATAGCTGTATCACTCCTGGGTCACGGCCACCCACCTGCATGCATCTGCAATAATTCACTAGTCAACTTAATTTCGCACATCACCTCTGCCACTAGTATGCAGCTGAGTCACACAAAGAAATTCAGTCCAGCTAGGCATATATCAGTCTCCTTGAGTCACATTCTCTCCCAACAGCCTGTCACAGAACTCATCCACTAGCCAAATCTCCATGTGTCACTAGCAGGGACTTAATCACCCCTACCTACCTTCGTAGTGGCTAAAATGCACACACGCATTCTAAAATCCTCTACTCATTTCTCATGCCTCGGACTTTTGTCCTCCGGGGGCGTTCCTCCACAGCACTTTGAGGACCTACCAATGGCATTAGGTGCTATATAGATTCCATATAATATAATATAACATAACATATGAGGGTAACATTAGAAAACAGTTGAATTTGCCCTCTAAAGAGTTTGAGATATTGTCATTGTCAGCCACCTCTACTTTGGCATTGCTAACATTACCCTATAGTGGCAGAACAACATTACAATATCATATGCTTGTCCTACAAAGGATTATGTGTATGGAAATAGTCCTTGAACAACTAAGAATCAATGTACAATGTTTTTCATTCAATCTTTTTGGGCATCGACATTAATAAATACTATTCCTGTTTATCATTGTTTCACTGAGCACTTGCACAATTGTACCCAACAATATTGGAAGAGTATAGGGGAGGTTGGGGTGCCTAGGGAGGTACAGGAGCATATCCCTTGCAGGTTAAGGACACATATGCCACTTTCAACATTCAAGTTAATGTTTCAGAAAAAGCAGTGAATGCAATGTGCTGCATGCTTGAATTGAAGGACATCAACCTCTAGTAACAGTCTAGTAACCTGCACATTATGTTCCTTGTCTTTGCTCGGCTGCTGGGGCAATATAATCATGTATTATGTGTTTAGAGCCTCTAAAATCTCCATCTTGTATAACAGTCAACCATGATTTGCAGACAGAGAAACCCTGGTTAATGTGCAAGGTAATCATCTATTATCCCTGTAAGCAGTGCAAATATATGTGATTCTGATAAAGGGGCATACTGGTGGGACCTCAGTGAGGCTCTAATTTGTTTAGGCTGGAGTGACACAAGTGGGAAAAACAACTATATGCCATCTTTTAGTTGCTGCCCATCATGCAACATTTGATTTGTAAATTACCTTGTGAGGATCATTCTTATTTTCATCTATCAGATTTGTAGCAGGGTTTTCACATATTCAGGGAGATTATATGCTTGCTGCCCAGAATAAGAAAAAATAGGGATATACAGCAGTGAGAAAATGGCAACCGCTGCCCACATTCACTCTGTCACTGGGTCCTGATTGTCCATACTAAACCAGGGAATAACTCACTCCTTATGCAAAGAAATTCAGGGGTGCCCTCCCTCAAATAAGTATGAAAGTTTAAGTATTCTGGTCTTGCACTCCAGTACTATCATACCAAAGAAAGACTTCAGGATATGCATTGGCATTTTTTGAAATACTTATAATGTCACAGGTAGAATGATCATTATGGTGTGTGCCACCCTGCCCACAAGTGTCATAGGGAACTCTAGCCATAAGTCGGCTGCTTTTTTCCAAACCCGATATCTACTAACAGACATTGCAAGCATAAATGTCCATGATCAATTTTAACCAGTTTCTCCAAATTCCAGGAATCATGCCTAGCGTCTCTAATAGTTCTCGCATCTCCCTAAACTTTCTGTCTAGCAGTTGCACATGCAACAAACTTCATAGGCACACAGAGATTATATACTGCTACTTCACCAGGCTCATTTTATTCTTAGCAAATATTTTCCTAAAAAGGCAAGCATGCAGTTCCATGGCAAGGGCAGAAATTAGAGCCATTAGTGGACTCACGTCTGATCTTCCTGTGCCCACAAGCCACTTCCGAGACATTGTGTTATTTTATCCTGGCTTTTTGTTCTGTGCACAAAAAATAAACCCAGTGGTTTAATGATGGGCCTTGCCCAAACCTTCCTAGCATCCCCATCATGTAATGGCTGTGGAGCTAAGAAATTGCATATTGTTCCTCATGTGATGCATCCAGATGGATGCACATGGATTATCCCCTAGATCACCATAAAGTGTCTCCCCACACGTATTTTGCTCAGTTATTATTTATTTGCTTTAATCTTGATGAAGGACTGACATGCCACACAGTCAATGTGTCTTTCCTGGGCCTTGGTATCGGTAGAACTATTGCCTCACTCAATTTGTCAAACACAGTGCCTCTTCCCAGGGATTGCCTGTACATTGCCAGCAATTTTGGTGCAAGTTCCTCCACATATCCTTATTAGAATTCCACTAGGAAATCATGTCACATTTGCAAATACCTAGTCCATCCCTGCAGAATCCAATGGCGCACCCATCCCTTGCCTATCCTCTTCGCTCAAGGTCGGAACCCTTGCCTCGTCCAACCGATTCTGCTGGCGGCCCACTCTAATTTGCTGCGGATCCATGTCTGCATAACAGTATTCAAAAGCTTTCTTGATGCCTGCCTGTATGTGCATGAGTTCCCTTTGTTGTATTGTGATTATTTTAATGGATCCACCAGTGATCTAAATAAAAGACATAAAAGACATATGAACAGATACAGTAAGCCCAATAGTGCTGCATCAGGCTTGATTCCAAATAGCAGAACCACAGCTGTCCACACACTACAGGATTGAGAAAGGTCAGCCATGTGTCATAGTGTCATTGTAATGCATGCAGGCCTTTCGCTCCTTCAAAAGCAATATATTCCCCTTTATATGAACAGCTTTGCCCACTGCAATACTGAATATGAGTGCAAGCTGTGTTCACCTCTTCAACACTTGTCCTATGCTGCTGGGTATCCAAACCAAAATCTTGGTAAACATGATGTTCTGTTCCAATGTAAAAAATCTTCCGCTTATGTGCCGCGGTTAGGATCTTAACCTTATACTGACATGTCAGAGATCAAATCATTATCTCTCATGTTATGCGGTCCAATGTTATCTCTTATTTAATATCTATGTTCTCTAACAGAGAAGGGAAAAAGTCTCCAATGAATCTCTCCACACTTACCCACTCTGTACACCTTTTATGTCGAGGGGTGGGCACTGATTATTCTAGAGCTGTCTCCCAGGTCTCCAAGCTTGGCTGTTTCTTGCTAATCGCTCGACTCTAAATCTGATATAGCATTTGCCTATATGATGTCCTCTAGTAAGCAGACCCACTGTCTAACTTCGTTACTGAAGCCTCTCAGTTTACACTTGTGACTGGTACAGCCATGTGGCCATACTCCTTGGCCATGCACTTGTTGCCATGTTGAATATATACACTACACCGCTAACTCACAACACTTTAGTAGGTATTTCACATCTATGCTATTGTTCGAATGAGTCTTCTTATGTGGTGGTGTAGTGTGAGTTTAAAGTTTCATTTGTAGTTTGGTAGATTTTCTTTATATTAGGGAAATATTTCCATTAGTTGTTTGTTTCTTAACGATGGCATCCCCAACCTTGTAGAGTTTACATTGTGTTACTATTGGATACCTTAACATTAGCTTTCCCAACCTTTGTAGACATCACCATTTCATTGGTTGACACCATGTGCAACTCGAAAAGCACTCATGATAGTGACTTCAGATGTCACTGAAAAGCCTCAGTGAAATATATTCCTATTTCTGATAGTTTCCCATAAACATTTCTACATGTTTCCCAAGCTAAAACTCACAGTACCAGTTTTATTTACATTGCACTCTATGCAACCCCTCACAAAGATGGCCGAACTTCCTCTGTTTGGCATGAGAGACCTTAGGTTTAAGTGTAGCCCCTATAAACAGCGGTGTCCAAAAGCACAGCTGCCAACACGGTTCACAGCATAGTTTACCACCATGGATCACTGCACAGACAAGAACGAAGATGGTGAGAACAGAAGAGAAAAGGAGATTACAACACCCGTGGAGGGTTAGGGTGCCCAACCTTAATGTGGCTAATAGGGCACACAGCCCGTTAGCAGAGTACAGTTGGAATGGAGGAATTCCAGCCTCCAGAGTGGCTTATGCAAATGAGCTTGATTGGCTAATGATACGCCACAGACCGCTATTATTCTTTTATTTCCGTTAATGTGTGCCTTCTGGTGTTTCCATCAAAGACCTCCATTCATTGTATTTTCATATTTTTGAATCGGTGGCTGAGGCGAAATAAAACAACACCACAATCAGTGGCAAATGGGGGTCTTTCTAAAAAATACAACACGAAGGTGGACCGGGTCACCAGGTACAATGAATGATGCCCCGGGTGTTTTAGGAGACATTGCCGGCTTATTCACTCACCTTTTGTGGTTCATTAGCAGTTCTCGGTGCAACTCCTGGTGACTCTTGGAGGCTTTCACAGGGTTCAGGAGCTTCTTAGGCTTAATCAGCTCAGCGTTTCCTTCCATGTAGTCAGGGTGGGCCATGATGTCTCCGAGGTCCGGCGCGTCACGCTGAAGCCCTGAATACATGGAGGCTGAAACGGGAAATGGGCGCCGTGAGTGAGTATGCTTGTCCTTACTGCTTGCAGCTACGTTACATGAATGCACAAATGTGTGGCAGACCAAATGCAGATCGCTGCCTTGCTAAGAATGACATGGGTACATTGAGGAAACATTACCAGTAGCCGGGTCAACAGGACCGAAGATAAACCGCCCCCACCATCATCATCATCAATCTTAATGTGTTTGATCAACTGGTCAGTACAAAAAGTGTGACAGCGGAAAATGTGCTTACAAAAGTTAAAATAAATGGTTATCAAAACATTTGTAGCAAATTTACAACATGATCTTTAAAAATCCTTCCCTACAAAGTAACAAGCAATGTATTTTATCCATGCTGCCCCGACGTATTGTAGAACCCCAGGCAGGGTACACCTAAATTACGCAGAAAGACATTATGCTAACGCTTTTTAAACTCCTCAGATCATGGAAATCAACTTTAAAACAATGTAGCTTTTGTTTCTACGCAAGCTGTCAAATCATTAGTTACAACGCCCCCACCTGGCCTCGCATAGGAACGTGCCTCCACCCCCCAGAAATGACACTAATAGGATAACTATTTCTTCATCCCCAGCAGCTTCACAACATTGTGTTTACAGACAACCTGCACAGTTTCAGAATCACTCAACCAGGCTCGCCACGTTGCCACAGGATATGCATGAAGGGCCCACAGAGCCCAAATCGACGCACATTTGAGAGTTGTGCAGTTGTAAAGCAATCATTGTTGTGTACTTCATGCCCTGGAGCACACTTTATAGGCGAGCCAAAAGAATTGGATACCAGCCTCAGTCCACATCCACACAACGTCGCCTCAGACATGCAGATCAATGGGACAACGCAGACCACCACAGGGGCAATGATTGCCTTGTTGGAAGGCCTGTGTATTATAGCATGGGAGGGTCCTTTCATGGTCTCATCATTCTCGGGAACTAAACTATTTTCAACTACTGGATTTTAAACATCTAGAAGTCAGTTTCCTCCCCAAGCACGTGCAGATACTTTAAATTGTAACTGACAAATGAGTAAAATGCAACCAATTCACTAAAGGTGCAAAGTACTTAACACAGCTGTATCCTTGTGAATGTCTCTACAGGGTCGCATAGGTATTATTCAGAGAGTTGCGGGAAAATGTGAGTAATTTGTACCTTTATTTCCTTTGGTGAATCAGGCCCACTTTACTCATGGGTAATTTAGATATCTAAAGTGGATGTATGTGGTTTTGGGAACATATTTTACTATTCTAGATCGGGCCAAGTTTTATCATCACCACTGGGGATTTTGAATGTTGTACCATGCTACCACTTTTGCTAACATGAGTTCTCTCCAATTTGAATGCTCTGATGTGGTCCTTTGTGAGCATTCTATAATGAGCTTGAATATTCACCTCTGATCTGCAACATATCATATCTCATCTCTCAGAAGTGTTAATCACTGTCTGATAGCATGCATTATATTCATTTACTGTCGTGACCCTGATTTCGACTCACATGACTGCAGAGCATTTGATATATAAAAATAGATGCCCACAAGGCCCACTCTATTTAAGCAAGTGTCCTAAATCTGAAGAAGTACTCTCTGTGGAGTTCATTGATAAACCATGCACTGTTTTACCTTGATAACATGTCCTACTACCACATAAAGTACACATGCATGTTTTATAACATTCCAAAGGACTGCAAAGGAAATGTCGGTAAGTAACTATGGATAGAGTTTTGGAATGCGGAGAAGAAACACACATACACAGACGTTTGTGGGTGATTAGGAGGGGCTGAGCTACCTGTCCTCCTGTGCTTATTTCTCTAGTCTATAATGATCACTGTCTAAATGCATGATTACTCTAGCCTTTTACCCATATCGTGCTTCCATCCCATGTGTGATCTCTGGTCGACCAGCTCAAGAGCTTCTTTTAAGGTGATCCCTACATGCTTTGTGTTATGCTCTGAATTGTTATTTTATTGTTCAATACATAGTGTATAGTTGACCATATCTTTCAGAATCATCTTGTTTTTGCTCTCCAAATGTATTAGGGAATGGAATTCTGACTGAATTTTGCATTTTAAGGTTTTAAATCTCCATTTGTTTTTTCTATTGCACGCCAAATGTGTCACCATTCAGCCAGGTTTTCATTGGATTATGAGTAGATATGCTAGTATCTCTTTGGTTCCAAGTAACTGCAACTGTCGTTTGAACGTGGGGATGTAAGGTGAAGTCTGGCTATTTGGTGTTGTCCAATCCCAGACCTAGAGATGGATGCAGTTTTGCTTTCATTTCTTAGCGCTAGCTTAATTATCTCTGCAGTGAATAATTGCCAGCTGTGCCCTACTATGAAAAGAGAGGCCCTCCCGTATCAGACCAAAGATGCTCTGTTGGATCTTAACTGGCGGGCCGTTAAAGGCCATGTCCGCCTCCTGGCATACTAAAACTACAGTATCAAGAGCAAATCTCTAAAAGTAAGAATGCCATGGAAATCACTTTGAGGCAGAGACATTACGTTCTGATACATGTCTCATGTGTGTAGTATCGACACCATTTTCCAGAATTCCCTACTGATGAGCAGGGCAGCAGATCTGCAATTAAGACCTAAACAGCACCATAGCATCCATTTGCTTTTACAATTAGCAACCAGAATTCTGCGCTGGCACCTTAAATTGATTATTCTTTTGTATCGCACTCAATACCAGAGACCAGTCTCTAAGTGGGGGAACAGGATTCGATCCTGTGTTGTTGTGCGTTGTTTCTGTTTCCAACGATAACCTGTTGCCCCAGAGCTATCCCCACAGTGCTTCTTATATGATTATGCACTTATGCAATGTGAGAGTGCAAGAGGCCTGCAGGTGTGTTGTGTCCAGGGACGTCATTTAGGCCTGTGGTCTACCTTACTACCTCTAAAATAAATTTATATTTAATTGATGCTCCTGGGCTGTTGCCAGCAGCATGTGGCTCTTTGTTTCTGAAGTGGCTGGTTTTCTAATAGCTATAGCCGGTAAGAAAGCTTAGTGGGCTGAGCGCTCGCTGCTGCAATGTGTGTGTGATCTGCAGTTTCCATGTTCCACGCCCGGCAAGGTCCACTCAGCCTTTCATCCTGCTGAAGTTGATAAATGAGTGCCAGCACAGGTTCGGTGATATTGTATGTATATTTGTTCTATATGATGATCTTAAGCGTGAGTGCTATATAATAACACATCATTATCGTTTGGCCTTGGACGTCTGCTTACATTCGCAGTAATTTGGTAATATGGGCCTATAGGCACTGATATCAATGATACATATGGGGATCCATTCTTGTATGAAATGTATATCACTTTACAGTGATATCGTAACCATATTTTTCATAGTGTACTTAGAAACAATGCTATGTGATACCAATTCCTGTTTTGTCCAGGGGTGAAAGGTTGTGTTCCATCACTTCCCCTGATGTCGCTTCAGGGTGGGGTCAAATGACATCACTTCCTGTGATATCACCAGAGGTCAAGTGTCGTGCGATGTCACTTCAGCTACCCCTGGCATTTTGGTGAAATGACGTCCCTAGTTGTGTCTGCTCTCTAAGGAAGTTGCTAAATCAGTTTGTGTGTGGTCTGTTGCAGCCTGTTGGAACACACTGGCAAGAATGAACAATCACAGGCTGCTGATCTTGTTTTAATCAGCAGCGTCACATGATAGCATCCAGCAGAGGGCACTATTATATTACAGAGACCTCCAGAGGACTGGTAGGTGATGGTTTTTTTATGATGGTTATTTTCCTTGCTTATGAAACATTAGAGGCAAAGCACACTGCATTAAGGGGTTGATATATCTGATTGGCACAAATATAAGTGCTGCACAAAAAACAAATATGCATAGATAATGGGCCTATGGTCGCCATGAGACACTGTGGGATAATACTAGGAACATAGGAGGTTCAACACATATTTCTTTGTGTTGCTACAGCTTTAAAGGCACTTTAGGAAGTGATCAAAGTGATCATTATCGTAAAAGCGGCTTTAAAACAAACACCATCAGAAACGTACAAGACTCCATCAAAATCAGCCCCTGAAGGTCTTGCATTTCTTCAAATACGGTTTATTCCACTAGTAAAACTTCTATGTTCTCCTTTCGAGCTTTAGGCAGTTCCTATCGTCCCATATTGAAATCAATACAAGCAATGGGGGAAAGACATAACAATATGCGTTGATTAAGGCCAAAAGCAGGCATGTGTCTATGGGGTTGTTAGCACTAACTGATGAAATAATGTAAGTGTATTTTTGATTTAATTGTGTATAAAGAATACAAAAATAATAATAATAGATTATAATATACATCTATTTCTTCATTTAAATATACTTCTCCAGTGTACCTGCCCTTATTCCAACCCTTTAATTCCAATGTTAATGCCATTAACATTCTCATTTTTTGACATTATCAACTTCACATATCTGTCTATACGTTTTCAATGAAATATTTGCAATTTCCTTTACTAATTTGTTGGGCTGGGAATGCAAGTGCAACACCCTAGGCAGGCAAAGAGATTCAGATTGCGCAAGACATAGTAGCAGGTAGCAAAGATTTAGCGATTTTTGGTGGGTGTGGCAGAATGCACATGTATTCATTAATAGTTATCTTTGACACATATTAAAAACACTGCTACAAGGAAAGAGCAACAAATGAATTCACGCTGACGTTGCAGAGTTTAAGAATAGGGTGACGTTGCTTGCCTTTACTAATAGTATAGGGAAAAGTATTCTCAGAAGATGTGCTTGTAGAAAGCTGATAGAAGTAGGCGTTTGAGATGGACTTAGGGAAGTGTAGTACAGACGAGTTCCGTGGGATAGGGATTCTAAGGCTGGTTAGAGGACGAGCTTGCGAAAGGATGAAAACCAGTCCTCACGCGGCTTTGTTTAGGTGATTTAGATACGAATCCCCTGTCCATCCCCCAGAAAGAAGCTATGCTGGCAAGGTCACAGGTAGCCGAACTGTGGCGATAACAGTTAATTGAGTCCAGCTGAAGAGCTCAGCGGCTTTGGGAAGGGATTGTTGCGTCAAGGGGAGGAAGGGCGGGATTGTGCCTTTGAAGATTACATTCATGAGAATAGGGCACACGGTTTTGTGATGCCAAGAAGCCTGATGAAGATTTAGAGCACTACTGCCCTCACTCAATGGGTGGCCATCCTATATGAACTGCAGGCAATGCCCTCTAGGGGATGATCACATAAGCGAAGTTCAAACATAAGACTGGTGTCCTGATAGCATCATCCATAGGTACCTGGGTTCCCAGAGAGATAAGGGAGGAGACATGCTAGGGCCGTACCGTGATTTGGGACAGTAGGAGCAGAGGTGATGCCAATACATTCATTTACAAGGTCAGGAATCTGCCTGTGCGTGCCACAGTGCCTGGTATGATGACGAGGCCTATTGTATTATGAAAGCAGAGTTGGCCCCGTTCTTCACACTTTGATTCGACTCCAACATAAGGGTGAAAATCACGTGGCAGTAAAGAATGTTTATTCAGCAATTAAATATATTATGGCAAGAATGTACCTGGTAGCCAATCAATTTGTAAGACGAAGGTGTCCACATGTTTACGAGAATGTGTTTAGATAATGTGTGACCAATAGGGTAATGGACTATAAGGGACTATTAGAAGTGTAGATAGGTGTTAGTCAACGCGGAGTGCAGGATTATGTTGGACTCATTTTTATGTATAGTTCTGTTAATTTGCGGTCTATCCGCTATAAAAGATGTAACATCTCTAGGTGGAGCGAGCTCTGTGTTAGTTCGGTTCTACAGGACTGTCTGATACTTTTACATGTAATTAAACCTTGTTTTCCTCGCAAAAGGTGCATTGATTATTTGGCATAAGTGGAATTGTTTTTCATTTTCGGGTTTTGTGTCTGACGCCCTACAAAGCTAGTGACCCAGACATCTTCCCAAACTCTCCGTGAGGCCGGGAGCTGCCCCACTATGCACCTGGGCACATGGCGCCCGCCTACAGTGACTGGTCCTACATGCATGACTTGAGGAGTTGTTTTTGGGCACAGTTTGCCATAAGGCCGGGCATTCTGCCCAGTTGTGAAGGTGAATTGATGGGGGCCCCGCATAGGAGGTACTCTGGAGAGCGTGTAGATGTAAGTGCACCTTTGCGGGAGAAAACACTGGGGGGTGATGGCATGGGAAGTTGGGCGATTGTGACAGTGTGGAAAGAACAAACCATGTGGCAATATATATTGGTTTTGGAATAGTGGCCAAAGGGATCTCCTCCAACGAGAGGAAAGAGGACGTCCTAACTCATATAATGGTGATAAAAGAAAAGAGAGGAAACAGGATCCCCTCATATAAGATGGAAGGCAGGGCTAGACATAGTGGTTCATTATATAGAGGGCCATGGATCCCTCTGCCCAACATAAAAGGGCATGAAGAGGGGGAATTCCCTCATCCCTAGGTTAGGTGACAGAGGAAGGGTGTCCACCATTGCGTAAATAAGTGTATTTTTAGGTTTCATGGCATTTTTGGTATTAATTGTGGTATAATGGGTATATAAAATTGTTGTGGCGTGGGGCAGTGGCTACCCAATTGTATGAATAGAAGTGTGTGGTAGAGAGTGTGTAGGTGAAAGGGTAGAGATGAGCAGGGGCGTGGTGAGGGTGAGCAGCGTTTGGAGGGCAGGTGCGAACGGATTTGCAGGATTGTCTAGCTTAGAAATAAGTAGTTTTTTATAAGAAGATAAAAAGGAAACATTATGGGCACCCCTCTTGAATATATGTATTCCATGCTTTCACTCAAATATCATTGTGATTGGGTTGTAGGTAACAAAGGAGGAATGTATATGCTGTGACCCAAAGAAGGTACAAACAGTAAGGACGTTCTAGGGCATATGTATACGTATCTGGCCGGGAAGTACAAAGGAAAAAAGTTGAGAAGTAGGTAGGGCATTCTTAAACTATGGAGAATGGTCGAGGATTAAGAAGATTCCCCAGAGGAACAAAAGGAACAGACAAGGGTAATACCTATACCTGGCGTAGTCCCTACAGCCCTGCCCTATATAGGTGTTTCCCCTTAAAACCCGCAGAAGGGTACAACAATCCCAATTACTCAATCTGCTTGTGACCCATTAGTCATGGAAGTAGAACACAGGGAGTGGAGATAATTAGAAACAGTGCTCCATAGAACAGAGGCAGAGCAGGACAAGGGGAAGAGGCAGAGAGTGACGATAGGTTATAATTGTTTTTTTAAAACACACTTAGTACTGAAGAGGATTCTAAGCCCGGGATTCAAACCTGTGTTGTCCTGCTTCATCTTGCTTCCAAGACGAGCATGTTGCCACTGAGCTATATTACCCATGCCAGATGCAGATGCATTCAGAGCAGGTGACATTCTGTTCCCAATTGATTGCAGGGTGATTAAGGACATGCAGGTAGCTGAAAGGGAAGATGACCCCAATGGTGGGAGGCACCCAGAGGGTCCATTGCAAGCTGTCAGTGTAGATTATGATTCGACTCAAACTGCCAGTGGTGCAGAGTTTTCAGAAGAGGAAGATGAGTGGGCGTCAGACGATGGGCAGGGGAGGAGGAGGAGGACGAGGTACCACTGTTACAAACCCTGAAGCTGGAGAGCTTATGGGGGCCGAGGCTTAGGACATGACCAGGTCAAATGGCCTTAGCGAAGGGAAAGATGTTAGGGAGAATGGTACAGGGTAAACAGTCAGCCACTCCGCTCCCACTGTTACACAAGGGACATTGCAGGGCACAATATGTGCCCTGGCAACACATGGACAGAAACAATTTAATGAAAGCATTACCCTCACTCACGGCTCAGGTAGGCAATTTGATAAATGCATTACAAAAACAGAGTTCTGGAATTATATTGGCAACGGGGGACATGAAAAGTGTATTCACTGCCTTGTTGGGAGATCAAGCAGATGACATATGGAGGAAGGTGGAGTATCCAGGGGTATAGATAAATAATGATAATCATGATGGAGCACAGTTTAATGACTGTCGAGCAAGAGTGTGAGGACCGTTAAGGTCAGCCTACCCACACACACCAGATATCAATTTGATTATGGCCCGTACAATGAAGGCAGATGAAGACCCTGCGTTGTATATAAATCAGATTCAATAAATATGGTGGCAATTGGCGAGCCCTGGGACAAGAATGTAGCAATATTTTATCATATTGTACGGATGGGCCTCCCCAAGGATTTACAACACAATTTAGAGAAGGTAGCGGGAACCGAAGCAAATGGTTGGGTTGAGAGCCAGGTAATCGTAGTACATCCTTGTAGGAGACGGCAGGAGAAGGAAAAACTAACAGCGGATCAGATGCAGAAGGCTGAAGTGAAGTTAGTACAGAGGAAGTTGGTGAAGCAAAGTGTAAAAGTGACGCTGATCATTAGCCCCTCAGAGGGGCAGCAGAAATCTAGGCAAGCATCAGAATAGGCAGAGGGTTACTAGGGGTATCCAGACAAGAGAAGTGGCATGTGGAATTACCAGAGGGGAAGACGAGATTTCCAAGGAGGAAGGGGACAGATTTGGGGGTTTGAGGCCATGATTTGAGGGACCAAGAGAGTGTTGGACCTGTGGTTAGCCAGGACACTTTGCGTGAGAGTGCAGGAGTACACCAACATATTCTTATTATCCCTGCGCTTATCCCAGTGGAACCACATGTGTGCTCACAAACCATCCACCATCAAAAATGATGTCCCCAATGGCCCCTGGCTCCCCACAATCACAGGACAAAAACCTCTGTATCAATACCCGACATCCCCACAGCAGCAAATACCAGATATAGGCCCGAACTCGGAAGTGACATATATGCAGCAGCAAGCTCCACAACCCCAATCCTGGGACAAGGACTCCCTAGCACATGATACGATATCCCATTATAATGGAGCAAGTTTATTAGGGGGACATTTCTTTCCATTACTATGGTCAAACACCTATCCCTAATAGCACAGCCCACAGAGAGCCCTGACGTTCCCAGTCCTGACAGTCAATGCCGACCTGGAAGAGGAACCCCAGGTAGGTGTAAGGATAGGTAGTAAAATATTCACCTTCATGGTAGATACAGGGGCTAGAAGGTCCTGTATTAAGGAAGGTCACTTTCCCTTATCAGGAAGAGTAATGGATATGCAGGGTGAAAGGATTACGGGAGGCACTTGCAGGTAAGCATTTTAATCACTCAAGACCTGCAGAGTGCAATGGCACCTACACAGAAGCAGCCAACTGAATAACAGAATGCCCAGGTTGGAAGTAAACAAACCTGGAACAAAAACATAGAACCCAACATTTCTTACCCCTTTAAATCAAACAGAAACAATTCAAATCAAGGACAAAGCTAAAGAAAAGAAACATTAAAGAGGAAGAAATCAAAAGAATGAAATACAAAACAAAACCAAGTAGTAGAATAAAGCTCTGAATGAGGCCAATGACTAAACTCATACAAAATCTTTGGACAACCTCTCATATCAAATCTCTGAAGCGAGTGGGTACTCTCTTCAGCCTCTCACTCTGACCCCATGACCTGACTCCTTCTCCAACCAACACCATCCAGACCATCCTCAGACCTGCCTTTATAAGGCACCAACCTGCCCATCAACCTCACTTCTCTACCTTCCACGGCAACCAGCCCATTCCTAGCAGCAGTGATCCTCTAGGGACAAAAAAACTTACCGCCCAGTCACGGGACGCACTTTACGACAATCATCAAGCACCCTTGTATAATGCACCTACACTTCCCCCACCAATCTCAAAATCTCCTCAAAGTCCAATAACGCAGGAACTGCCATTTCCATTCATCCTGGACACAATTTGATGTCAGGCTTTCGCCTTTTCAGTGAAACAAAAGGGGACAACTTTGTCAGAGAATGTGATGCAGTTCAATAGCCCCACCCATCATCCTCACTTCTCTACCTTCCACAGCAACCAGCCCATTCCTAGCAGCAGTGATCCTCTAGGGACAAAAGACTTGCTCTTAAGACACTTGAGGTCCATCCTGGGATGTCTGACCAACACCAAATTGCCTACCGCCCAGTCACGGGACTCACTTTACAACAATCATCAAACACCCTTGTATAATGCACCTACACTTCCCCCACCAATCTCAAAATCTCTGCAAAGTCCGACAACGCAGGAACTGCCATTTCCATTCATCCTGGACACAATTTGATGTCAGGCTTTCGCAATTTCAGTGAAACAAAAGGGGACAACTTTGTCAGAGAATGTGGTGTAGTTCAATAGCCCCACACCATCTGCCTTAATACAACCTGCCATGGAAAACCTGACCTCAACGCCAATGGGATATCTCCCTCTAAAAAGCTGTTAACGCACTCAACCAACCCATTGGCGCTGGGACGGTAGCAAGCAGTGTGCACATGGACAACTGCGTATTCCTTTAAAAACACCATTATCAGCTACTAACTCCACAGGAAATCCTTCATGAAAAAACACAATCTAACCATTACAAAAAATTATTTGAGGACCCCCACCAAACCTTGAATCGTACCCATCACATCTACAGTCACTTTCTGACAGGGCTGAGATGGAACCTTAATAGGAATAAACAGAGTCTCCTGAACCACTTTACTCTTATCACTGGTCAAGCACTCAATGCAATTCCTTACCTTTCTCTCCACACACCTCTCCATCATCAACCACCAGTAACTCTGCTGTAGACTTCTCTTGGTGCCATTTGCCCTTAAGTGCCCTTGATGCACCATACCCAACAACTTTTCTCTGCCACTGTTGGGAGGTACAAATGTCACCCCTCTTCTGAGCTTTCCCCCAAAGATTACTCATCCTCCACTTCGAAATATAGTTCAAATTTCCTCTCTAGAACATCCCTTCTGGACCAGCCTACCACTGTCACTCAGCAACTGACTTCAACACCCCAACCTCACCACCAGCATGGTTACATTCTGCCTCACTCAACACTTCATGCTCAATGCTGGCAGCCACCTTATCCTACCCATTAAATTCTGCCTCCCCCTCTGAAGACTCAATGGGGTGATGTGACAGATAATCTGCTGCTGAATTCTTCTTTCCTGACAAATAGCACACCTGAAAATCGTACCCTTGCAAACCCAATGGTCATTTAGATGTTCTCAGTGAATCATTGTTCCAACCTACACCTGCCAGCATTTGCTCCAAGGGCTTGTGATCCATTTTGACCACAAAACGTTGCCTCCACAAAAACAAATTGGAAATTAAGAATCACTCAATACACAGCAAGGTCCTCTCTCTCCACCACTGAATAATTATTTTCAGCGCCTCTTAAAAGTCTAGACGCAAATGCCACCATGCATTCCTCCTTACCACGCTCCTTGTGCGTTAATGATGCCCCAGCTCCAAAATACTGGCATCCACCATAAGATATGTCCTATCCTTATCAAAACATTTCCCCAATGATGGAACATTTGAAATGCCCTCCTTTATAGTGGCAAATGTGTCCCTATACTCAACAGTGGGAGTTATAATACTGCAAAATTGCACACAATATTGTGATAGTATTCTGCAAACCCCAGGAATGACTTTACTTGGTCTTTATCCCTGGGTTTGGGGCTAGGCTTATGGCCTCCACTAAACTGATCTTTGGGCAAACCCATTTGGCAGAAAGTCGATGCCCAAATTTTCAACATTGACAACACCAATTTTGCACTTATTGCGCTTAACAGTCAGGCCAGCCTCTCTCAACCTACACAACACCTCTCTCAGAACTCTATCATGCTCCTCTCTCATGTTCACATTAATTGACACATCATCCTGGAATATCACAATGTTCTTAATATTCTCGAGAACTGCCTCAATAACTTGATGCAATACTGCAGCCACCGAAGTCAAGCCAAACAGCAGCCTAGAGAACTTGGAAGTGCCTTCAGTGGTGATGAACCCTGTAACATCTTGGCACTTCAATTCCAGAGGTTCCTGGAGATAAGCCGCTGAAAAATGGATTACTGTGAAAAGCTTGGCTTACCCAAGCCAATACTTGGGAGATAACAGACATGGGATGATGATCAACTATGTTTCTATTGAGGTCTCTGAGGTTGACACATAGCCTTAGATTTACATAACTCTTGGTAACCAATACCATGGGAGACAACCAATCTGTGCCTTCCTCTCTCTCAATGATGCCTTTCTGCAGCAGAGCATTAAGTTCTCAGTGCCACATCATATGAAGCACTGGAGTGGCATTTGCTCTGACTTTGATTAGATGTTCAAAGTCCCTCAGTCTCCACATCTCATCAGAGAACACTTCGGAAACTCCACAGCCCTCTTGTCTTCCACCTCTGCCACCTTTACTGGCTCACTCAGGTTGGCCTGAAAGCGAATGCCCAAATTTGCCTGCTCATCCCAACTGAGTAGAGATGATCCCTTTTTGGCTATATAAACTTCAGTAGGACATGTTCTCCCCTTGTTCTCAATAGATGCCTGAAATGTGCCCAATAGCTCAATCTCAACATCTATTCATGTGTAGTTAGCTTTGACACAAATTAGAAACACTGCACGGAAAGAGCAACAAATACATGCATGTTGTGGATGCAGAGGTTAAGCATAGGGTGAGGTAGCTTGCATTTAGCAGTAGAATTTTCAGGTAACAGGAGTTTGGCTGCAGTAGATTAAATCGAGGGGGAATTGGTCAAATTTGTTTTGCCGCATTTTACCGCAAATGTAAGTGATGTGGTGGGCTGGGGGAATAATAAAGTAGTGGGTGAATGGGTGTGGTGCTGGGTAGTCTCCCCCACATACATTTGCAGTAAAATGTACTTGAGATGGAGTCAGGGAAGTGTTATGGCAAAGACGGTGTCTTTGCGCTAGGGAAGCAGGACTTCCGCCATGTTGGATTTTAAGGCAGGTTACAGAGTGAGCTTGTGAAAGGATGAAAACCAGGCTCAATGTGGAGCAGCAGCTCTGTTCAGTTCATTTAGATATGAATCCCCCATCCATCTCCCAGACAAAAGCTGTGCTGGCAAGGTCACAGGTAGCTGAGCTGTGGTGATAACAGTTAGTTGGGATCAGCTAGAGAGCTCAGCGGCTCTGGGAAGGGAATGATGGGTCGAGGGGAGGAAGGGCCGGGATGTGCCTTTGGAAGTTAAGTTCATGAGAATATGGCACATGGTTTTGTGATGCCAAGAGTGGTGCCCCAACAGTGTCATCCATGGGCACCTTGGTTCCCTTGGTTAAGGGTGGAGAAGTGATAGGGCCGTACCATGATTGGGACTGGAGGAGCAGAAGTGATGCCAATAAATTCATTTACGAGGTCAGGAAGCTGTCTGCGCATGCCACAGTGTCTGGTATAATGAGAAGGCCCATTGTATTATCAAAGCAGAGTTGGCCCCGCTCTTCACACTTTGATCTGACTCCAATGGAGGGGTACACATCACGGCCCCGCTCTTCACACTTTGATCTGACTCCAATGGAGGGGTACACATCACGTGGTAGTAATTAATGTTTATTCAGCAATTCAATATATTATGGCAACAATGTACCTGGTAGCCAATCAATCTGTACGTTTCTCAAGAGGCAACATAGTAGGCCACGTGTTTAGGGGAATGTATCTTGATAATGTGTAACCAAAAGGGTAATGGACTAACTATAGGGGCTAATTTGTATTTGTAGGTGTAAGCCAATGGGGTATGCAGGATTACGTTGTACTCATTATTATACATTGTTCTGTTTCCCCGCTAATAAAGATGTAACCTCTTTGGGTTGAGCGAGCTCAGTGTTAGTTCGGTTCTATGAGACTCTCTGATACTTTTGCATGTAGTAAAACTCGGGTGTTGGGTCAGTCGCCCTACACATTCTAACACTTCCCATCCTAATTTCTGCCACCTAGCACTCCCGTTGCTACCACCCCACCCCACCCCACCCCATTCCAGACTTTCAGAATAGGAATATCTTCCTGTATTAAGTTCCAATCATGTAGTGATGACGCTGAGTTTTTCCCGACTCCAATCTACCAGACACTTGTCAAGTAGTCAGCTCTATCGGCCTGTAAGTAGCAGAAGTTGGCATCTCTTGTACCACCCCTTGAAGAGTTCAAAATAATCTTGTTTTGCTTCACACATTCAATGGCTCTGCAATTTAATTGATTGTTTAGCAGAACTGATCGCAATAGATTGTACTTCAAAAGATTATTTCTGGCAGGCCATAGAGAGTATCAAGAAGCCTGATTGAATAAAGCAGTTCTCTATCATACATGTGCCTGCCATCAGGTATACCTGGCCATTACAGAGACTTCCCATTTCTTTTTAATTGAGGGTAATTTTCAGTTAATGCCACAGTTCATGCACTGCTGGCATATGCATCCAGATATTGTATCAGACAGTGGCACTGATCTGGAAAGCCTGATACTGTCTTTTCTTTTTTTTCCCAATCTGGATCTTGAGCCAAACAAAGAACCGCTGGGACTTCCTGTCACCAAGGCTTTCAAGGTTTTTCTGATAGTGTGTAAGGGTTCAAAAATAGGGGGTCTCCTCAACTGTGGAGAAGCCTTAGGGTTTGCAGTCAGCTTTGAGAAGGGAGTCATATAGTGCCTGATATGACAATGCATCCTAGACCACTTCTGCCACAGTATAGTAAAACATTTGTATTTCTGTTCAGTCAATCATTTATGCTCCCATCTGAAATTGGTGGATGAAATAGGAACAATAGGTGCACAATAGAAATACATATGTTGTGGTATATAGCAGCCTTGCTCCTTTGGAGCAAGAGTACATATAAGGGATCATCTGCCTTTTATGATTTCCTGGTTCACATTTGGCAACTATCGTTCGGTTGTATGGCTCACATTCATTCAGTCCTGGCTTGGCTTTTTAGCCAAAAGCACTTTGCATGCTGGGGCTTGAAGCTATGCCTGTGTGCATTATAGTTTGGGGCCTAAAACTCTGAGTATGTAGAGTGACAGTGAATCGAAATTTAGAATTTGATATAGATGCCCCTGATGACCTGACGCCTGCTGGCAACTTTCTATATGGCGGTCTGGTTTAAGCACATTTTAATAGTAGAACACATTAAAAAAATAATTCTTTAGAATTTTTGATGTCAACAAGCACGTGGCAATATGGCCACAACTATGGACGAAGGTAACATAGAATAATACAAGGATCTGTAATACCAGACGCCATGGGTAATTCCTAACTACACTATAGAAAGGTGCAATTAATTTCAAAATAAGCAAAAAGCTTCCCAAATCGCTGCCCACTATTGCATTTACTTGCCCGTGTCTATGCACTGTTGGGACTACGAGCCAACAGGAGTTATGGAAACTGACAACCATGTCTAAAGGTTACCAGAGGAAGCAGAACACCTGTGATTGGCCGATGCATGCACTGGTCACACCTGAGGGTATGCCCATTAGTGAGCCTAAGTTTGCTTCACTTTAGTTTGGCCACTGATGCACTGTTCATTTAATCACTGATCCTTTTGTTCCTGGTACCTACTTCCTATGAATTACCTGGTTACTTGTACTTTCTGAATCCCTAACTTTTGAGTTTTCTCTGATGTTCAGTGTATTCCTGGTTCTTGGGATTACATTGAAGAACATCTTCCTGTTTTCAGAATTAATGCTAGGTGCAGAGTCGGTTCTTCCTGGATTGGGATGTGTACCCTCTATTTTGGACTTATCAATGATGTGCAGTGTTTCCCCCGTTTCTTGACCTTGCCCTGATTGGATAGCAATCGTGTTTGCAGTTCTAGTTGCCCCTCTCCTTTCTTCCCTTACCCGGGATGGGCAGGGGTACAATATTGGGGTTTGCTCTTGTTTTGTATTCCAAGTTATTGCTTACAAGGTTCTTTGTTGTTTATTGTGGGTTGTGTGCTGTCATTCTTGATTGCCAATGCTTCATTTTCATGCATTCAATTACTCATCCTCGTGTGCCACAGCCTTTTCCTGTTCCTGTGTGATTGCATAGAATCATGGACAGAGCTGCCATCTAAGCTGGTGTTTCATGTCATGTATGAGCATGGCTGTCTGTAATTTACTGTTTCTACCATTACCAGTTGTCATCTTCACAATCAAGATATTGCATGAGACAGAATTCCATTTTGGGGAATTCTCTAAATCCTATTTAGCTAACCCTTAAACGTTTTGCTTTGACTTCTTTCTCGTTTTTGGACCAGTGGTATTTTTTTTTAAGTAGCTGGAGGGACTTCTAATGAAGTCCCCCTACCACTGCAATCCTAATTGACGTCTTTAAAAGAACATGGTCTTAGGTCGAACATAAGACTTCAAGGCCAATGGGTGCTTCTTAAGCACCCCATTTGTGCCCTGTGGTGATTATATCACTCACATTGGTTTTAAGGTTTGACTGTTGGTAGATGTTATTTACTTTTGGCTTCACCAGGAGTGCACACAGATTTACTGCAGTGGTAGCCTGATTTATCTTGTTGGTAGCCATTAAGTTACCAATGTATTTTTGTAATTCCTACTACTGGTGATTTTGTTTTATGAGGATTCCCTTGTTCAGGGGAACTATGACATTTCCTGTGCCTGTGTCGCCCATATTACATTCTCTAAGAATGTTCAAGGTTAAGTGGATGGATAGCTGGACCCCTAATCCTTTGCTTTTTGCCACCTAAGATGATTGGCCAGTTGACAATTTCAGAAAAAGCAGGGTTACTTACCACCTGGAGAATTTCCTGATGTTTTCCTGATGTTTCTGCATTTCTTGGACCAGATCTGGCCATACTGGCTGAACTCTGTGTCCTGATTTGATTTTCAATCACAGTTTGTCTTTCCTGGGTTCCCATCTTCCTGCTGTCTCCTCTCATGTGCTGGGCCAGGCCTTCCGTGCTGGGAAGATCTCATCCTTTTTAGAAACACCCCACTTTACCACTGTGCTAATCCCCCTAGGTGCTGGGCACCCTTTCTTTGTTTGTTGATCTGTTGGCACAAGCGTTTCCAGGTTTTTCCACCTTTCCACAGTCTTCCTCACTGCTGCTTTTACTTCTGGCTTGAGGGTCTCCTTTTTAGGAAGCAACTGGGTAGTTTAGCCTGAGGTGTGGAACCCACCTGGAATTCTGTGACCAGCCCTGAGACAGTGTTACCTCCGAGTCTTGGGATGGTACATGATGTATAGCCTCAGGTGTCCATGTGGTCTATGGTTGAGACTCTTTTAAAGCTGCATCTTCTTCTGGCGCTCCTGGGTCTCAAACTTGACTCTGGTGTTCTTCATTGGGTTTTCCTCTGGTCACCTACAGGGTAGAACAGCCTCTTACTGTCCTTTTCTCCATTCACATGGAAAGCCCATTGACCTTGTGCTATTTATTCCTATGGGAACATTTACTCATTTTAAACTCTCTCTAAAGTGATTTTAGGGGTCTTCACCTGTTACTCGTCATTTTTCCTGCATCCGGTTTTGTGTCCAATGAGCTTTAGGCCAAGGACCAGATTTGTAGCTGGCACCTGTGATTTTTTATAGGAAATCAAGAATAGTTTGGAGTAACGCATTTTCCAAGCCTGGGTTAAAGTGTGGTGTCCCGCAGGAAGCTTGTCTCGCCCTGGTACTATTTAATATATTTTGTCGCACTCTATGCGATGCTCTAGATCCCTTAGGCGTGCGTTTCTCGAACTACGCTGACGATACCCAGCTCATTATAGAATTGAATGGGGATTATGAGAAAGATCTTGAGAACATAGAATAAGTGTATAGGGCTATCGAAATCTGGATGAAAACTAATGGACTATGTCTTTACACAGCTAAAACAGAGTTTAAAATGTTTGGCCCTAAACAGGCACGTATTAAACTTCCTATTCAGTATGAAGGTTTCACTAGAGACAGGCACTACATCAAAACAGTGTCCAGGGTAAAAACCCTGGGAGTGATCCTGGAATCATCACCGGGTGCTGAAACCCATGTAAACAGTGTAGTTAACAAATCCCAATACCATTTAAGACTGCTCAGATAAGTGAAGCCATATGTTTCTGTGGCTAATTGTACAACATTGGTACGAGCTGTTATAATGCCGAGATGTGATTATTGTAGTGTGTTACTGGCTGGAGCAAGTAAGGGCTGCATCGAAAAACTCCAGATACTTCAGAATGATGCAGTCCAGGTCATCAAAGGCACCACAAGATGGGATCCAGTGTCTACATATAGGAGAGAGCTGCATTGGCTCCCAGTAGAGGCCAGAATATGTTTTAAGATGCATACCATTGTGCATAAATGCCTATATGGACAAGCACCTGAATACCTAAAAGAACGCTTGGTATTGGAAAAATACACCAAAGTCACCCAGTCTATGGACTTGATGCATTTGATTCAGCCCAGATGCAAACGTGTAAGAGGCAATGGACACTCTTTTGTGATACAGGCAGGGATGGCTTGGAATAAGCTCCCAGTAGATATGCGTAGGGAAGAAAATAATACCACCTTTAGGAAATGTCTTAAGACATTATTTTTTGCTTAATTGGTAATATGTTTGTACTGCCTGCACCCCGATGCCTGCAGGCTCTGGCACAATATAAACAAATAAACAAATAAACAAGCATTGGGATCCTGTATGACTATTTTAACTGTGTTTCAATGCCTGGTTCATTCCTTGCCCCTTCATATATAATGTAGTGGTGTGTTGGGTCTTTTATGACAACTTACTGTTTTTATACATACACTAGATATTTTTCTGAGTCTTATGTCTATCCAAAGTACTTATTGAATATGTGTGTGTGTGCGCTCGTGAACGTGTGTGTTATATCTAATAAAGGTGCATATACCAGTGTGGTGCATTTTCTATGGATTAAGTGTTGACAAACTGCAACTTTGTGACAGCCTTCTTTCCCTCCCTTGTATTAAAACTTACTCCTCTGTCACATTAACTACCTTAAGAGAGATTTGGTTTCCCTTTTGGGCAAGGTGAACTTGCCACACCTTGTGGTTCTGGGAGGATAGCACAGGTGTTCGTTTTGGAAGCAAAACAATGCAGAGCAACACAGATTCAAATACTGGTCCCTCTCTTAGACACTGGGTTCCCCTATAAAAAATGAATTCATTTAGTTAATGGACAGTGCTTGAAAAGCCCTAAACTGAAATTAGGAGTGAGGAGCTTCCTGAGATTTAGCATTGTCATAAGAAGCTTCTGATAGATTAACTCACATCCATTTTAGTATTTCTGTAATAAACCCGGGTATTAGTCTGTACTCTATACTGATTTGTGTGTGCATGTTTTTTGATTGTAGACTTCCTGTAAGATCTTGGGCACATTCCCAAACCTGATTTTGCCCGTTGACAATTTATAAATATAAACTTTACATTCTCGATGCATTTTTTTATCGGAATTCTTTGGATATCCTACATTTTGTAGTTTCTGATGCAACCCTTCACCTTTTTAGATTTAAAAATCAATTTCAAGCGTTGGGATATACAGGAAAGATAAACTATAACAGGGGTCTGCAAAATTGACTCTCCAGATGTTTTGTGTTACAAATCCAGTGATCCCTCCCTATTGAATATGCTAGCTGGAGCTGAAGGGAGTTGAAGTACAAAACATCCGGCGAGCCAAAGGTTCCAGGCCCCTGTTATGGGTATCAGATTCAGAAGGCTTCCTACTCAAAAGGAGAGCTATTCGATGTCTTACTTTGCATTTATTCTGTATCCAGCAAGGATCAGGGAACTTCCTGGAGGTAAGATGATTGTACAGAGCAATGAGGATCCAGCAACAATGACCTAAAGCCGAATGACATGTAAGAGGACTGTGGTATATCAAAGGTTCATTAGTAACGGGTCTGCATCGTCCAGGGTTGCTTATGAAATTTCTGTAGGGAGCGAAGGTTGGTGGTCTGCTTCTGGTGTAACGTGAGGTCTCAATGTCTCCCCTCCTTGCCTGGTCTCCTCTCTCCCCGTTCTATGGATTTTGGTGGGGAATCGTGCTGAGATTGAGTGATAAATTTTAAATGAAATGTGTAAAAGTAAAAATTCATGCATGCAAATAACATACATATACACAGGCCAACAGCATATTCCTGTGCAAAGTTAACAGACTATAATGAGTTACTAAACTGTCAAATATTTTACAAACTTTAGATCCAGTTTACTATTTTCGCATAACTTCAAAGACCCGTGAGCAAAGTGGAATTCAACCCTGGGAACACAAATGCATCTTTCACCTAGAAAACAGATACACTTGCCTCACCAGAGAAAGCTAGGCAGTGCATGTTTTCGTGTGGAGGGAAACAATGGGAGTAGTGTCGAGCTATCACAAATGTTTAAATTTGCAATAACAAGAATGTGCACTGCAGATCCACAGTGGGTCCCAGATAGCAAACTATGAAATTGTTTGCAAAATGTAGCCAGTTTCCCTAGACTTCTGAAGGCAGAAAAGAACGTTTCTATTAGATTGTTTTCTTTATCTCGGCATCAGGTACATTTCACTGACAGTGGTTAGTTAGACAGTCAGCCCTTTCACAGAAAACGTACAATGGGAACAGTGTTAACCACTGGGAAAAATGTAGACCTGAAAAAACTGCAATGCTCCCTAGAGATCATGGGTAAGACACAGCTGTCACACAGCTCTAAGGAATGGGCAGCCAGCAGTGGCACATCTCAAAGAACTGTAGCATGAATGGAGGAATGGAAATACGGTGCACACGGGTGACTAGCATGTGCAGCCAACACCAGTAAAGTTATTTTGGGTTTAAACAGGTTTTAAAAGACGGTACTACCTGAAATGTGGAAGTAGAAGAAGCCATTTGGGCCAAGGATGGGAGGAAAGTTGTGTGAGGGGATAGCTGCTTAGGGAGCGGAAGCTGAGGTACTAGGCACGGGAATGGGCGTTTACATATCGGTGAAGATGTGGGGGGTCTTTGGGTTGTGTGCTGTTTGGGAAGTGTGGGTGGGGTTGGGATTGAGATGGGGGATGCGTGTGTGAGATGTAGACCAGGGCGTGCCGAGACAGAGCATGGGGGAAGTGCACGTAGGTAGAGGGAGTGGGGCTACCGGCTAGGCACACTGTCAGTTATGTGGCACTAGTGAGAACGTTTTTAATGGAGGGCTCTTTGGGGTCTTGTGATTACGACGCTGAATGGCAGTCATTCCTTTAAAAAAGAAGTGTAGGAGATAGGATGAGAATAGGAGCAGGTCTCGTGTGGACACTGGAAGTGGTTGGTGAACGTGAGATTGCTGAACCTTCGAGATAGGCAACATGGGAGCATGAAGAGGTAGTGCCTCTTCATACAGATGGTGTGAAAGGTGCAGGAGGGTGTTTTGGGGAAGCTCTGAGTGAAAATGGGTCTTGTGTACAGTTGACTGTGCTGAATGAGGGTGATGTTGGTAACCCTAAAAAGAGGTATTTTTTGTAATCGTGGTGAGTGCTTTGGAGGCTCAGGATTTCAGGACGGTGTGCCCAATTAAAATAGTGGAAACAGTACAGCTGAGGGCTAGGCCGCCTTGGTTAATACGTAAGGTGGATGATGGTAAGCTTCTGGTTTGCTGCTAGAGTTTTCTTACAAAAGGAGAAGGTGTTGCGCTTGCGCAAAGTGGTGGCCATTCCTGTGGTGTGTACTCTGCCACAAGTGAGTGTGAAAAGAAGTCAGGGGGTGATCTATGGAGTTTCAGCCAGTACCAATTTGGAGTTGTTAATGGTGGAAGTTAAGCATGGTAATGTAGCAGAAGTACGACGGTTGGGATGGAGGAACTGCGAGGTGGTAGTGCAATCTACTACTATTTTGGTGGCATTTCAGTTTATGGAGGTGCTGCAGTATCTGAGGATTGGTTATGAGCGGTTTTGGTTGGCAGAGTATGTGTCGCCCCTCATTGAGATATTTTAAGTGCCCGAGGTTCATCATGTAGCCAGTGTCCCAGAGATGTGCAGTGTTGTGCGAAATGTGGAGGTGGCCATGATATCAAGGAATATTTAGATGAGAAAAAGCATGTTTGCATTAACTGTGGCGGGTGGGGGTCGTTGTGCTATGTGTAAGAAGTGCCCTGTGTATATGTGGGAATCCAAGGGGCAATTGGTGAGAGTGTCTCACAATTTGACTTATGCTGAGGCAGTTGCACAGCTGCAAGTCGCCGGTGAGAATAGTGTTAGGCAGGTTTGCCCACTTCAGGTGTTCCTAGGGGGCAAGCATTGCAGAGACAGGTGGAAGGGAATAGTTTGTTGCTGAGACGTTGTTGCTCTTTATGATTGACGTGTTTAATTGTTCCTTTCTAATGCACAGTAAGACTGAACAAAAATATGATAATATTTAAGGCGGCCGAGACGTTTCTGGACATTGTTGGATTTTCAAGGATTTTCAAGGAAAAACTTGAATGAAATCCTAAGTAGGGGAACTGTGGGATATGTGCAGTGGTTGTTCTGTTGTATGGGTACAGTGGCAGTGGCGGTTTGGTTTCATTGGGAGGTGGAGTCAGTGCCTGCACTTGAGAAATATAGGCTGACATCATCCACAAAAAATCGCAAGCTCCTCGTTTTTGGGGAGACACCATAACTAGAGGAAGAAGAAGGGCTATCAGAAAATATTGGATGGATGACTCCTAGTAAGTGTGAAACTGCTGTGAACTTGTCTGCAGCCTTTAGCACTGTCTCTTTTGGTTTGAAAAATATTATGTATGAAAAAGCACTACTCTTGAATACAAATGCAATTTTCTGGAGCTAAAGGCTTGTATTTGAGTTAATTAGCCATTTTAACAAAGTCACACACAGCACAATGCCACCCGGTAGCCATCACTGGACGTTCACCTCCAGTTCAGAACCAAAAGGGCAAAGCATTCTGGGAATACAACTGATTCCTGCACTGATGATCCCTAATAAGGGTGAAATACCTATGCAGCTGTCCAAACCCCTGAGAGCTGCTTGTCTTGGGTTGCAAATACTAGGTATAATATATCACAATAAGATACATTAGATGAGATACAATGGGAAGTGAGCCTCTGTCATGAATCAACTAAGCGGGATCCATTTTGCTATAGAACGGTTTGGCTTCCTTCAAAGTGATGCTTTAAAACGTTTGTAGTGCTTGGAGACAGCTAAGATTGCTGCTTAAATGCAGGCCAACGGACACCAAAATAAATAATGATTTAGCAATCCACACCAGTGGAAGACAAAATTTTAAAAATGCCCATGTTCACTGGCGAGGCAGTTGCAGGGAGAGCAGGTCACTTTACAATAGCAGTGCCGGGTGATTAAAACAATGAAAAACAGCGAAAAAACAGGGTTTATGGGCATGTCCATCATTCAGTGGAATAATCTGTGGCCTGCACCCGACCCCTCAGAGGAAAGAGGAGAGAGAGCAAACAACGCCACAATGTTCAATGCTCTAAGAGGTGAGGAAATGGGCTGGCCTAGAAGACAATGAAATCAAGGAAGTGGACAAGGGGCAGGGCACAAGGGTGATGGAGACCTAAGGGAACAGCACAGAATATGAGGAGGCCAGGGGAGGTAAGTGCTTAGGGTGCCACTGTGGGAAGTCTTACCGATGGAATGTTAGGCTGTGGTAAATTGACCAGGGGTGAGGTGTCTTCAATCTATGTTAGGAATTATTTTTAAATGTAGGGTAGCACCTATGAAATCAGGCAACTCACAGGGTTGCCCTGGGGCTCGGGGGTTCTTTATGTCCTTGATGTATGGCATATGATCCGAAACATCACAAGTAATAATCCTGAGAGAAAAAGGTAAGTATTACAACAGAAGGAAAGACCTGACAACCTGTGTCCAGGTGTATAATAGGGTAAATAGGTTTCTTGGCTTCTTATAGGTGGGAAAAACAAAGTTAGCAGGGTCATTATACCCATCAAAGAAAGTAATTATGAATAGAAATGCTTCATATTGCCAGGAAGACATTCAAATATTCTTTTACACATGTTACAATGATCTGTATGTTCAAGAGAACACACTGAGTAAAAATAATAAACACTGGACAAAGCAGACATTTCTTACATGTGGGATAAGGCCAACAAGGAATCAATAGAGCAAATAAAGCAATTAACAAGAGTTGGCATGAGGAAGAGCGGGTTTGTGGCCTCAGTGGATTATATAAATGTATGTGCCTTGAGAATGTTAAATGGTGTTTCAAAAATCTGGATAACTAGTACAGTTTTGTTAGATCAGGGATCTGCTCATAAAGGTTAGGGATTGTGAAATTGAATTTGCCAAATAGAGAAACAAGTGTTCTTAATTCTTCTTCTTCCTGAGAGCAGACCTAGCTTTGAGAAGCAATGGAGTGCTTTACAATGAAAGGGGAAAGAACATGGTGAGGGGAGCAGAGAAACAAGGGAATGGGGAGTCAACAACATGGGAAGGGGGAGGTGGACAATTTGTCAGCAAGGGATTTACAACCAACCAGTGGTGGAAAGTGTGGGGATGTGTGTGCAAAAAAAATGGCTTTAAAAAAGCCAAAATTAAAATAATATCACTGCTCACAGAAAAATGTCAGGAAAACAAAACATGATGTGTGTGTTGACAAAAGCAATGTATATTATGTTTCACCCACAAACCGCCAGCGACATATGAAGAGGCACTTAGTCTTCAGGAAAAACCTGTTTCTGGCTGAGAGCAAAACTTCACAAAGGGAAACCCCACTTTTAGCCTGCATGTCACGTCTCCCATCTAATGACCCCCTGCAATAGAATGTTGTGCTGAAGGTGTCAAAAGCCCACTATCATCCAAACCTGCTGGCTAGGAAAGCTGGGACTTCAAATAAAGCCATCCTTGGCTGGAGCATGACTAAAAGGTGTGAAGACTGGGGGCCCCAACTTCAAAGAGACTCATAAAAAAACCTCTGATGACAGGCTGGCCCATGAATACAGATGGCTGCGCTGGATGAGGCAGACCTCCCATTTGCTGAACAGGAGCAATCCCAATTAATTTAAAAGACTATTATCATTTAGGCATTTTGCGCAGCAACCATACTGTGGATTGGTTTCATTTTGGTACAATTTGTTATGTAATTTCCAACTGATTTTGGGGATATAAAATGCATCTATCTGTGACTCTGGGAACTGTAATGTCCAGTTAGACTAGGTTTCTGGCTGATCTGATCCAAATGTGAGAGTTGCTGAAAATGTGGAAAATGAAATTAGGGATATGTTTAATAACTTACATCTTCATAACTATTGTGCTTTTTATGGAAATGACAAAAATGTGACACATGGCCATGCTACATTGTACGGATTTAGCAGTCGGTTTATTTAATTCTCCATGATCAGCTAAAACAGAAAATATGTTTAGTATCGAAGTTGCTAGTACAAATATGAAGTTGTAACAAATAACTAGTTTCTGCCAAAAAGCTGAAAGGAGAACAAAGGATGATGACAAATGGGAATAGACAGATGTTTCTCCAAACCCCTAAACCAATCCTGACTGGGCACGGAGAGAGAGAGGGTAACTGTCCAGTCCTAGTGGCAGGGATTGTTGTAGGATACTTCCCTAAGATTGTAAAATTGTTGATGTCATTTCTGCTATATAAGGGGGACTGCACTAGGACAGGGGACACACAAAAATCGGGGAAACAGAAAAAGGAGAAAGACAGGAAGGGTGCTGAAACTTACCATCTGACAGCTGTAAGGAGACACCAGAGGAGATTGCTGAGAGTACATCTGGGTGGAGCTGTCTATTTCTAGTTAGGTCTCAAAGCTGACTGGGTCCTGTGGTGGAGAGAGGGAGGCCATCTTTGAGAGTGGAGTGACCAGACCCCTGCCCTATCTTTCCAGAGTGTCAAGAGTGAGTGTCAAAATTGCACATTATATATGAGCCTTCTTTATTGATCGGTGTAATTATTTTGTGAAGTGAAATTTACAGAAAGAATTTTGTCTGTGTTCTTTTTAACTCACTTTTGTGATTTATTTGTGCTGAGACAAATTGATTGTGAGTGCACAGATAAAGTAGTGTTTTTGACATTTTCATGCTAATTTCTATTTTTAATTTAAATAAATACCAATATATTTCCTGTAGACTTGCCTGGTTCTTGGCTCATTGTTAGCTCAGGGTCGAGGGATTTAAGGGGCATGATATGTGTCTGAGATAGGGCTAAAAAAAGAATCTGTTAAACAGTTTGTTGAACAACCACTTCAGGGGGGAGGGAAGGGACTCCCCGTGTTGAGGGTGGCTTCTCAATAAACCGTTACAATATTATCCTTGTGCAATTCAGATGTTATGAAAAGACTGTCATCGGCTACGCCTATACCTAATGCCACAGGAAAGAAGGTTCTCTCGTGGCCTGCACCATCTCGCAGTTCTCTACTCCAGGCACTAGAGAATCTTATGAACATGTACAGAGAGCACTGAAACACCACTTATTGTGTATCTCTGTGTGACATTCAATGGTACAGATTTCACTAAGGCGCAAGCACGCTAACATATGGTGTTCTATTAAAAATCTAGTGCTGATGCATTTATCTCTGCATGTGTCAAATTATATTTTAATTATTGGGTAACTGGCACTGATTGCAAGCTGCTCATTATTGCATGCACTGTGAGTACTTTGTCACCGAGTCAGCTGTTAACTCTGCGTCAGAGGGGTGCATGAAGGGGCCACTTGAATCTGAAAGATGCCAAAGCCTCAGCCATATCTTTCGAAAAATATTTGTTAAAAACACACTTTTTCAATGCAGGGTTTTGCAATGATTACAAAATATAAAAGGGCTGCTTACCTACTGATTCAGTTTTGGAATAAAAGAAGAGTAAACGTTCCCATGTGTTCAAACCTGACATTAAAGCATGAGTTTAATGTTTCCCACATGTAAGCGAATAATAGTGCATGTCAAGGCACAATTTCTTAGCATTGTTTGATTGGCACCCTTTTCGAGGTAAACATAAATGCTAACAATTCATCGTTTTTTTCTTTCTTCAGAAAGTGTGTTGAAAATGCCATCAAAGGAGCTGCAGACACATAAACAGGAAATATTACTGCCTGCAGTGAAGTACACAATGTTAAGCTATTGTGACATGTTCTGAAAAAAGTGTAATGACTGATAACTCGTGTACAACATATATCTGAAAATGCAGGATTAGTAGAACTAGCCATACAAATTACAACATACATACAACAAAAGTGACCCAAAAACAGACTACCAGGGTGGGATTACAGTCATAGTGAGAGTAGGAGACATATTTTGTTTTTCCCGCTATACTAACGTTGGGTAGGGTGCCAAGAGTATGCTCCTCAGACAAGTAAGGCCTCCAGATGCCTGATTCAGGACAGCACCACTGCTCAAAAGAAAAGACTAAGAGAGAGGCAACCTCTGATAAGTCAAGGGATAAGGCCTCCAGACCCCTGAGTCAGGACAGTACAACTGCTCCAAAGAAAAGACTAAGAGATAGACATGCAACCTCTGATAAGTCAAGGGATAAGGCCTCCAGACGCCTGAGTCAGAATAGCACCACAGCTCCAAAGAAAAGAGTAAGAGATAGACATGCAACCTCTGATAAGTCAAGGGATAAGGCCTCCAGACGCCTGAGTCAGAATAGCACCACTGCTCCAAAGAAAAGAGTAAGAGATAGATATGCGACCTCTGATAAGTCAAGGGATAAGGCCTCCAGACTCCTGAGTCAGGACAGTACAACTGCTCCAAAGAAAAGACTAAGAGATAGACATGCGACCTCTGATAAGTCAAGGGATAAGGCCTCCAGACTCCTGAGTCAGGACAGTACAACTGCTCCAAAGAAAAGAGTAAGAGATAGACATGCAAACTCTGATAAGTCAAGGGATAAGGCCTCCAGACGCCTGAGTCAGAATAGCACCACAGCTCCAAAGAAAAGGAAAAGACTTAGAGGCGACCTCTGATAAGTCAAGGGATAAGGCCTCCAGACGCCTGTGAGACATACAACCTCTGATAAGTCAAGGGATAAGGCCTCCAGACGCCTGAGTCAGGACTGCACAACTGCTCCAAAGAAAAGGAAAAGACTAAGCGAGAGGCGACCTCTGATGAGTGAAGGGATAAGGCCTCCAGACGCTTGAGTCAGGAAAGCTCCACAGCTCCAAAGAAAAGACTAAGAGAGAGAGAGACATGCGACCTTTGATAAATCAAGGGGACATATAATTTACACTAAGACTACCAAAAAGTGATGTGTGGTTGTAAATTATGAACCAATTTACATTCCATCAGATAAATGGGTTACGCAAGTATGTTGGAAAGTACACATCAAATTTTGTGTACTACATAGCGAAAGTGCACCTGAATCTAAAACTGTGAACGTGAATATTTTAAGCGTATAGTGCATATAGCACTTTGAATACCCCTAAAGATAGTTCGGAAAGTTACTTGAGTTTGACAGTGATCGGTGGTCAATCTACAGTAACAAGTTAGACTCCCAGAAATGTTGAAACATCCATTCGTCCTTTTAAGGTCAGTCAATTGAGTTCCATTTATCTGGTTAGTAATAGCACCTGTTACATTGCTTAGAAGCAGGACTGATCTGTTATGAAGTGCTATATAAAACACATTTTTAATTTAGTTTTGGATTTCTGACTTTCTCCTGACTAAAAATGTTGTGTTAACCCCATCATTGGGGGCAGTAATGGCTGGTAATGGTCTAGCAGCCTGAGCCAGGACGCGAGGGCTCAGACTCAATACCAGCTATGCCCACGCGCCAATGATGGGGTTAACATTAGAAGCACACTGGGATTCATTGTCTGGGGTGCTAATCGTTTTTTTAGGGAAATTGTGCTGCGATTAAGGCGCATGCCCATTTTGACAAAAAAAGCCTACAAAACAAGATGTCTGCAACATGAAAGATTACAGGGGGTAAATTGCTTTATCATTTTTCATAGCAGGGCAGGGAGATGGAGTAACAATGGGCAAGAGGCTGATGTGGTGGACTCAGGTTAGTGAGGGTTTGTAGGGGCAGCTCAGGGTGGGGTCGGGCAGTGAGAACAGGGACGTGCAGGGCTGTGGCAGTAGGCAGGTGCATTAAAATGGCAGACACATGGACGCAGCATGGGTGGCCGTGAGAGAACGCGGGCATTTACTACTGGGCTACTCCGTAATTCCAGGCATGGTGATTGGCCAGCAGCTCTGCCCCAGGTACTAAGAACTGTCCCATGACAGTTGTCATTTTATGCACACATTCGCCCATCTTCACACAAATTGTCACACCTTCGGCACCACGTATCCCTTTATCATTTAGATGTAAGTAAATTAAGTTGTGCAGATGAGTGTGGGGAAATACATTTGCAAATGTTTATGAATGCCTATTTAAGTTATTACTGAGTGGATATTCATTTACATTTAAATTGACCTCCCCTAGCCTTTCACTGACCCTTTCCTCAGATCACTAACCAATGGGGATCTGTTTCTACATTACATGCACCCAATATGCACACCTGCTCGTACAGGTTATGGTAACCCAGGTGGCCGTCCCCTATTATGGGTCAAATGTAAATGTAATTTGAGCAGAAACAAATGCGTTTTTGTAGTTTTCCAGCTGCTAGTTATATGCACTGCTGAAGAACGTTCTGTGACTCGGCTCTTCTATTTTTGTACTGCAGATATGTCCATTAACACCTGGACACATGGAGCACTGAGTTCCCATGAATGCTTGTCTTCTGCATGGATTTGCAATATTTCAAAATATAGTTCGCTTTAGAATTTAAAGGGAATTAACTTTGCATATAAAGAGCACACAATTTATTTTTTAGATCCTAAAATGTATTCTTTAAAAGCACCACAGGATGCCTTTTGTTTCATCACAATAGAGGTTTGCATTTGTATTCCTTGAAATGTGCTCTTAAGGCTTCGGTCCAGAGGCTCCTGAAACCCAGGCTTTCCCTCGATTCGAGAGGCTGCTTTGTTGAGGGGGGGTTTCAATGGGTTTAGTGCATTTGCCGGCCTTGGACCGAGGCTGGCGGAACTCTGACCACATGGAAACAAGAGTGAGCACTGTTGTGGAAACACATCTCTTTGAAAGAATTGGCTAGCTGCCCGGGCAGTGAAAAAAGTCTGTCTTTAGTTTCTTTCCCCCTACATTGATGTTGCAGTTCGGAAATGAACCGAACACATAACGGAGGCTATAAGGAGAGCTGGTCTCTGAGCAGTGGTTAGCTCGCGATTGCAGGCTTCTCTCTAAAGTAAAATGCACACGTCTGCATAATGCAATGCTGGTTAACTGTATAGTGAGAACAAGGCACTCATGAAGATTGGACCCCAAATCATTTTGCTGCACAGGAAGGATGTGGCGTGAGCACCAAAACAAAAAAGTGGAGCTTAGGAGATACAGAAATGTTTAAGGGGTGTGATGATTAACATGGGCTGACTGTTGGATAGAGGGGGGGGGGTGGCTTAGATTGGCCACAGCTCATAACTCGCACCAAATCAAACGACTACAGTGTTCCTAAATTGAAAAAGGATTTTTGTTATTTTCCAAAGATCAAAGAATGGATAGCAAAATGAAACAAGTCTGACCCTAGTTTTAGAGCTTTCAAAGACTGCAACTATTTCCATTTACGGATGGACTGTCCGGGTAAGTTTGTAAACAATCCTGGCTAGCAGACTCGGATACACCAAACTGTGGCTGAGTGCCATTGCTCCTCCTCCGATGACTGTGCTCTGTGCCTGGTTTATTTATTTTATTTTACAGTTTGGTTATGTTTAGCGCTCTGGTGCATGTAGGCACGGGATAGGCATTTGCCGGGCACTGGCACAATGGTGCGCACTGTTCATAAAATGGAAACCGTTGGATATTGGTGTGAGTACATAGGCATGTGATAGCAGATCCTGACAAATGCCTATATACTATCTGTACATGCGCCACAACCTTTGGATTTGCCAATGCTTGTCTTAACAGGAATTTGATGATTATAAATCAGGTGGCAGAGGGCACACTTGTTTAATCAATTTGTATTACAGCAGTAGCACAGTTACAGCTGTCATTAAGCCATTAATTATCAGGTGACTGCTTATGCATACCACTTGCAGACTTTGCAGCACAACATTGATGTTACTGCTTTATAGAGCTAACTCAAAGCAATGCCAGCAGAATGTGTTTTGGGAAGGGAGAGACAGGAAGTGGGTCGGGATCGCTGTAGAGATTAGCACGGCCAGGGGCAGTGAAGGGATGGCTAATATGCCAGCAATGCCAGCAGAATGTGTTTTGGGGCAGGGAGAGACAGGAAGTGGGTCGGGATCGCTGTAGAGATTAGCACGGCCAGGGGCAGTGAAGGGATGGCTAATACGCCAAACAAAACTCATAAACTGTGCGTTCTTCCTCGTACCTCATCTCTCTCCGGTATGTACTCCAGTGCAATAGTTTCAGCTTATAAATTGTGTTCAAGTGCCACCTACTAGCTCCAACTAAAAATGATGGGGCATACGCTGGCTGACTGTTAGTATGTAAGAACCAAGATGCAAGTTAAAAAATATGGCTAACTGGCACAATTATGAGTATGGCAGTAAATGTAAGACTATATGATTTTCAAATACCTCCTATTTTTGAACCATCAGTTAATTACAAGTTGATATCACATACCTGATTTGCTGCATGGGGAGGATAACCCGTATTTACCCCATACAGCCTTTTCTACGTCACATACTTTAGAGATGGCATTTTAATTACACATGTCTATGTTCCCCAGGTGGCAAATAATCCAGGTGATCAAACTAATTAGGTGGTATTTTAAAAGTAGGCAGTATACAAAATACCACGTCTTTCTTGTTACCAACATACTCATCATGAGTGCTTTTGTGTGGAGTTAGCCAGCCATCATTCCAAATTCACAATGCCGCTGACAAACTTAGCACACTGTTTTGCTGCATTGCAACGAGACATCCCTGCTCTGTGTTGCCACTTTACCATGGATACAATTGGTAGGGAGTAGCATGGTGATGGGGCTGGTCCTAGGAAGGATCAAGTGTGGGAATAACGGAGAGCGGTCGGGAGGCAACAATATGTAAAAGCCTGGCAACACATGTGGCATAGGGAGAGCGGCTTGTGATTTGCCCAGTTTTTTTCATCGCAATTGATTTCTTCGAATATGTTTGGGGAGAATTGATTTTGCCGCAAATATATGTGGGGGACCCCCACACTCCCACTTTAGTGCCCCTACATTAATTATTAGCCTTAACCCACCCCCCACATATGTTTTCAACAAAATCAGTTAAAAAAACTTGATGAAATCTGCTGCGACGAAATCTGCTGTGGCAAAGCCTCCCATTTTCATGAGAGAAAAGATCCAGAAGCATTGCAACATTGGAGAAGAGTGTGTAGAAAGAATGTCTGCACAAACAGACACAGTGGCAAAATTACCTGCTGTAATTGAAGCCCGTACCATATGGCCACCGAGTTACCATCAAGGTAAAACCTCATTGGGGCCAGTATGGATCTGAGGATGACCCAGAAAGCACTATAGGTGGCATGATGTGAAGAGGTCAATAATAGATATTCCTATCTTATACCTATTCTTTGGCAAATGAGACCTCAGATTACTGACCAGGACAGGGCTCGAAGGGAGTCTGGCTACACTGTTACCTAGTCAGCTTCATCAGATGATCACTGCGGCAGAAGATTTAACTATGTGGAGGAACCTACACTCGAAAATACTGTAGACTCACAAAGCAAAAAGTTCTAACTTACTACCGTCAATAAATCTGTATAAGTCATACCGATTCAAAAGAAAGTCTCACTCTCGGAATTGGTTTTCTGACTTGGTGTACCTCACTCTGGAGGAAGTTAACCACATGCCAGACAGGAAACAATTTACATTTGACAAAAATAATGTACAAACTTGTTTAAGACACTCCAAAATAGTTATCCTTATAGCTTTTCCTATACGACACACCCCCTTCATTTGCATATACATTAATTCACCTCATCCAAAGCTTACACCTACAGCTTTCAGGTGTGCCTTAAGTATACTCACACAAGATTCTTAGATTACTTTAAAGTTTGGTGAATATGTGTCAAGTTACACATCTGGTTGTATATTTTCCCCATTAACACGTCTACACGACACACCCAGAACTCTGAGATATGAACTTGGAAATACCTATTTTTGCTTCTCTGGAAGTAAGTTATCCATGGGTATGTTTCACAGTTGTGTAATTCATAATAGCAACATGCCACATGGCCTCTGGTACTGGCCCACTTATGGGCATTTGTTTCTATTTCCACTGAAATGACGTAGGTTTACACCATTCTATAAATACGGATACTTTATTGAGTATGCAGGTTTGCCCGCCTGCTCTACATCATACATCTACATCGTTCATTTCTATTGTTGCCATCAGCTTTTCTAGATCTGCATTATCATCCTCAATTTCATTTATGTTTGAGTCTTCAATGGAAAAAGTTCATTCTTCCATACTTTCGCACGGTTCATCATCAATACACTCTATGTTTTCTTGCTTTGTCTTGCAGTATTTGGTAAGATGTCCCTTTCTATTGCATCTTTTGCACACCTCTTTGATTGCTGGACAACCTTCACTGCTCGCTAAATGATGAATGCTATCACAACGGTAACAACTTCTACGCTCTTGAAACTCTTTTCTTTTAATTTAGTTGTCTTTTTTTAACAAATGTCAGATTTTTCTCATATCGTTTTTTTTTCCTGGTTGCATTATTCTTATTTTGACCAGTAACAGTTCTGGTGCTGGTGACACTTCTTGTGTCTTAAAGTCATGTTTTGTTCTTTTTTCAAGCTCCTTTACACATTTGCTTCTGTGTTCTACTTCCTTTGCAATTCTGAGAACTTCTTCTAATGACGGGTTAGATTAGGACCATAATGCCTCCCTTACTTTACCATCATCACATTCCAGCATAAATTGGTCTCGTAACCTTTCATCTAGATTGATTCCAAATTCACATGAGGTTGCTAAACCTCGCAATGCAGTAATAAGATGTTCCACTGTTTCCCCAGGTTCTTGTTTCCGTTTGCCAAAATTATACCTTTCAAGGATAATGCTGACTGACTTTTCATAATGTAAATCCAACATTTTTACACATTTTTCATATTCTGTGAGTCCTGCTGCTTGTTCATCTGACAGAGATGGAAGATTCTCAAATTGGTCTTGTCCATAATTGCCTAAACAATGTATGAGTAAGCATTTGTTTCTCTCATTGGCAAAATTTAGATCATGGGCAGCAAGCACATAGGGCCTCATTACAACTCAGGCGTTAAGGGTTAACGCCGCCTTTTAGCAGGCGTTAAAATCCATGGCGCTAACCTGCCATGGTGCTAATTACGCCGCCGTAATTTACGGCGGCGTAATTAGCGCCTTCCCCACTCCCATTATGCCCTATGGGGCAAAAATGGGAATGGGGAAGGGAAAATGGGAAATGGGGATTTACCGCCCCACTCACCTTGGAATGGGGCGGTAAATCCGCCATCCACCATGGTGTAAACGGAGTTTACACCATGGTGGTAAAGTTGGTGCACTTAGCACCAAGGTTGTAATGAGGCCCATAGTGTTCAAAACGCTTCTTCCCTCGTTTCCATGGCAAAATAGGATCCCCTTTTGTGTCAAAGAAGTAATGCGGAGGAGGAATCCCTTGCATTGTTGTGGCGTGATTGTCAGTGATCACTTAGTATGGAAAACAGTGTATAATTTATGACTTTCATGTTTCGTGTAATTGAATTGCAGTACTTGCACTGTGTATATGCAACAACTGCTGCACTGTATATATACAACGACTGCTGGGCACACTTGATACACACAGTTGTTGTTTTGGTTTGTCACCTCTGAAAATGGATTTACTGACAGCTTGATACAGCGCTGTATTGTAATGTGTACTGTGTGTATGCAACAACTTTGGGTACCGTTGGTACACACTGTTGTTTATGGGTTTAATGTGACTGCTGTAATGTATTCAATCTTTTTTAATAACTTAAATTTCTGTTTCAGGGAAGGTCTGCTTTCTATAGCTCATTAAATAAAATGACTCTTCAGCAGTTTAGCTTAGGGGCATGTAGTAGGGCGCGTGCTATAGTAAAATTCAGTCACTTCGAAAAGTTTAGTTAGCAGATATGGCTTACTTCTGATTTTGTAGAATTGATGTCCTTGTTCAACCGTCCGATGTCCAGCCACAGTTTATAAGCTGGAAGACACTGTAACAGGTCGTGTCAGTCTATAAAATGCTCTTCGCTCTCATATCCTTTTCTTCATTCCCCTTGGTACTACACAGGATTTCTTGATAGAAGATCAGCACAGCCCAATTCAGAACGCAGTATTAAAACTTGGATGGCTACTCGGTGGGCTGCCATCCTGATCCCATTCTCGCCAACAATGAAATGATGTAAATTTACATCATTATAGAAATAAGGATACTTTATTGAGTATGCAGCTTTGCCCACCAGCTCTATCAGCAACAAAACTGTAATGATTGCTAAACATTCCTACCAAGCGTTTTCCCTTCACATTCCATGTTCCACATTCTATCTCTGCTCATGCTCATGATTACCTTGGTATGGCTACCTTTAACAGCACCTATACAGTAAGATATTACATCCCCCACCCACCTCCTGCTCCAGTGCTGGTTCTCTAAACTCCCTTACCATTGTGTAGGCCCTTGTAATGGTGTTCCACATTCCCTTCCTGCTTGTTTGCCTTTTTTCTCTTGTTTACCCCGACCCACCTCCATCCAGCTGTGCTGTTCCTTACCGCTCCCTCCTTACCTCTACACATGTGTTCTCTTCCTTTCTCCAACCTGCTTTCAGCCTTTTGTGCTCTGTGCTCTTGCTCCCCGTTATCTTCCCACTTTTTGGCCATTCTTTTCTCTTTATTCATCCCAACATGTCTCCAGCCCTCTGTGGTGTTCCTACCTACTCCCTTCCTGATGTTGGCCATTTTAATGTCTTTTCCCCCACCCACCTCCAGCCTTCTGTGCTGTTTCTCCCCACTCCGTTCCTGCTCTTAAACCTCCTCCTTTGGGTGTCTCTCACCCAAGGGTGATGAAGTGAAGGGTGACGTCGATATGACCTTCAATCAGAACAATGCCTGTTTGGTCCTCCTAGGGCCTTACAAGGGACAATGGGCAGAACCCTTGCACAACATACCCCACATAAACCTACCATCATGTGCTTCAATCCTTGTATCCCTCTGCCCGCCCCCAGCATAAATCTCACACGCAAACACTCAACATACACCAAAGGATTAACAGAACTATTACACCTCTAATCCATACACATCATCATCCCATTTAAAGCCACCCAGCCTACTCCACCCAAGCAGACACATGTCCATCAGTGCTCACTCCCTTCTATTCCAATTGGCAGACATTGCTGACATCATCAATACACACAACCTTGAGACTCTCTTCATAAGGGAAGCATGGCATTCCGCCACCGCTTGCCACATCATGCACATTCTTGTCCTTGACAGCATTCATCATGTCAAAGAGGTTCACCAGGGGCCTAACAGTCGTCCTAGTATTCACTTCATCTCGGGACTTCAACTGCCTCCCACCTATTGAACTCAACTGGACAGACTACGTAGCCATACCTATAAAGATCCAGAACACTAAACCCTCTGATCGAGGGAAACTAACACCTCAATGCTCATTGAAAAACATCCCGCACAAGGAAAATGTCATCCAGAAGAACATCATAGGAAATGCTAACACTCCTTTCCTCCACAATATCAATGCCTCACTCTTTTAAGATATCTTCCTTTGACGCACTGGAAACTGACCAGATCCTACCTTTACTATATAAAAAACCACACTCGACCTGGATGACTTAGAAAATGACTGCCCCATTACCCATTTACCCTTCATTGGCAAGATCATTAAAAAGACATTTATGGCCCACCTAAATGAAATGATGGTCCAACATAACCTACTGCAACATTAAGACCATCACTGTCACCATAAATTCAACCCAAAAACAATCAACTAATCTAAGAGGCGTGGAAAAGTTGCAATGTTTCTTCAAGTGTGACACATATGATTTAACTGAACAGAAAGCTATTCCACTGTCAAAGCAAGTGAATAAGTGTTGCCTTGTGTATAGTAGACAGAACTTACACAAGACATAGAGACAGCCTCAATGAAAAGTGAGAATAACTAAAACAATGCATCATTTCATCCGTTAACATTTTCACCAGTAACTTGTTTCCATGACAGACAACACCTGACAAATGCCTCAGAGTTTGCCAAACATCAAGAACATTTGGAACTAAACTCTAAATCCATGTCCAGAAGTGTTAAAAACATTAAGAAAATAAAATAATCTGCAATCATCTAAAGAGGTGTCTTGTCACATTGGAACAATGCACTGAAAGCTAACGAGAACCCACGCCAAACACAAGCCAGGAAAACATTAAAATTGAAGACAATACTAGCCTATGTGTTTGTGTGCCCTTTTATGATATGATATGTCATTTATAACGTGCCTGTATACAAGAGTTTCTAGGCACGATAAGACAAGTAGGGGGGGGGGGGCAGAAGGAGTACAAAACAACGATCTTACTAGGGCTTGTGAAATTCAGATCGCGCAAGTGCGGGGAGGCGGGAGGGGTGAAGTGCAGTGGGGGTTAAGGGAGTAGGCAGAAGGGCAACTCAGTAAGTGCTATCGGAGGGTGGCTCATAAGTGCAGAGAGACAAGGAACTGTAGGGTTGCAGATACAGATCCTTAAGTGCTGGGGGAGCCCGGTGGCAGTGCAAGGGCAACTGGACATGCAGGAACCAGGGCCCGAGTTTCAGTGGGTGTTCAGGTGACCAGTGTGCAGAGCAGTCAGGGGCTTCAGTAATGGAGAGGAGGAGAGAAAGCGTAAGTGAAAAGGAAGGTGTTGAGTTGCTTCTGGAAATGGAGGTGGTTCTGTTCAAGTTTGAGAGAGGCAGGGAGGCTGTTCCAGAGGGAGGCCCCAGCCGGGGAAAGGGATCTACCCCCCACTCTCTGCTTGGAGAAGCATCTGGCCCTCAGAGAGTCAGAGGTGGATGAGCGGAGGGCTCAAGAAGGAACATGTTTAGGATGAGAACGTTGGAGGTAGTGCGGTCCCAGGCCCCAGAAAGCCTTGTGGACGATGCAAAGAGTCTTGAGATTGATCCTTGCGGCCACAGGGAGCCAGTGGAGAGATTTCAGAGCTGGAGAGATATGATCCCTGGGCTTGAGGCCAAGAACATGTTTTGCAGTTCTGTTCTGGATAATTAGTAAATGTTGAAGTGTAGAGACAGGCAGATTTAGAAAGAGGCTGTTGCAATAGTCCAACCTAGAGAGGACCACGGCTCTGGAGACAGTGAGCTTCTGGGGGAAAGTGAGAAAAGGCAGAATACCTCTGAGGACGTGCAGCTGATAATGTGACTTCTTAGAGATGTCAGAGATGTGAGGAGAGAAGGAGAGGGTAGAGTCAAAGATGACACCAAGATTCTTGGCCCCACAGGAAGGAGCAGGAAGAGGGCCCAGGGTGGGCCGCCAGAGAGAGAGAGAGAGAGAGAGAGAGGAACGGAGGGAGTAGGTGTTCCGATGAGGAGGATCTCAGTCTTACTGGCATTAAAGCAGAGATCATTGGCGGCACACCATTCCTGAATTGCGGACAAATAGTCTGGTATGAGAGAAGGATCAGAGGTGGCTTAGGGGAGCCTGAAGAAGAGCTGGGTGTCATTTGCATAACACTGACAGTTAGAGCAGAATGTAGCGATGCAGTGGGCAAGAGGTGCCAGGTAGTGGTTTAAAAGCCAGGGAGAAGTTTAGGCCCCGGAGGAACACTACAAATAGAGAGATAGAAGAGAGGAAAGACCCAAGTTGGACCTGGGAGGGTCGGTCATTGAGAAAGGAGATCAAGCAGGCCTGGGCCTGAACAATGACACCCAGGAGGTGATTGAGCAGGATGGCATGGTTGACAGTGTCAAAAGTAGAGGATAGATCGAGGAGAATGAGGACAGAAGGAAGGTTAGAGTCAGGATTAGAGAGCAAGTCTTCACAGGTGTTCAGCAGATCAGTTTCCGTGCTTTTAGCAGCTCTGAAGACAGACTGGTGTTCGTGGAGACAACCAACATATTCAGTTTGCAAATTTAGCTGAGAGATGGCCAGCTTTTCCAGGAGTTTGCCCAGGAAAGGACTGATGGAGAAAGGCCGATAGCTAGCTGGAGAGGCGGGATCAGCAGAGAGCTTCTTTAGAAGGGGTTGCACAAGAGAGTATTTAACAGGGAGGGGAAGGTTCCAGTGGCAAAAGAGTGATTACAAAAATTGTCCAAGGCTGGAGCGAGGGTGTTGATATGGTCCTTGATGGTTCTGGATGAGCAGGGGAGAACCTACTTTGACGAGACTTTCATAGATCAGACTTGTCTAGAAACATTATCAGGGGTGAACAGGGGAAAGGAGGAGAAAGGAGGAGGAGAAATGGCCAGAGAGGAGCAAGGGGTGGTAGAGGAGGAGGAAGAGGAGGTAGACGAAGAGAGAGAGGACAGGATGTCCTGAGTTTTAGTGGTGAAATGAGTAGCCAGGGCCGTGCAGAGCACATGGGAGGGAACAGGAGAGGTAGAGACTGCACCAGGATTGGCCAGCTCCTTGCAGATTTTGCAAAGTTCAGCCAAGCTGTTAGATGCCGTAGAGACACAGGCTTGGATGTAGGCTCTCCTCTTAGAGAGCACAGAGAGTCTGCACTACCTTTGGAGCAGGCGGCAAGGCAGTTTGTCAGGGGTGCCCCTGATGCCCTCCACTTCCTCTCAGCCACCCTACACTTGCGTTTCAGGATGGTGAGGTTGGAATCGTACCAAATGTTGCACTTGGATGTGGGCTTCAAACGGATCATCATGATAGGGGAAAGGACGTCAAGAGTGTTAGAAATAGAGAGATGAAGGTTAGAGAGGGCTGTGTCAGAGTGTGAGTCAAAAGGTGTAGGAGGAGGAGAGAAAGTAGCAGCGAAAGCCTCAACTGACACACGCTTCATGGGCCGGATCACTGAGAAGGTGGGTGGCAGTGCTGGGGTCGGCTTGACTTGAGGGGTAGAGAGAGAGGTGGGAGGACAGAAGTAGTCACTTTAAGAGAGAGGAGTGGTGAGAGGGTTAGAGCGGGGGAGGTTTGAAGGGATCAGGACATCCAGGGTGTGCCCTGTAGATTGAGTCAGGCCAGAGGGAAGAATAGAAAGAGAGTGTTGCAGAGGTTGCGAAAGAACCCCGAAGAGGGGCTAGGAGCATCCAGGTGGATGTTCAGGTCTCCAAGGAGAATAAGTTGAGGGGTAGAGGAAAGGAGCAAGGAGGAGAGGTCAGCCCACTCAGAGAGGAAGAGAGCGACCTGGCCAGGCAGCCTGTAGATAGCAGCCACAGTGAGAGAGAGGCCAGGAGAGATAGTCCTGCTTAGAATGACAGAAGCAGGGATCCACTCTGGGAAAATCAGGATTACACCCCCGCCGGGGACAGTTGGTTCTGGGTTCAGAGAGGAACATGTAGCCATCGGGAGGGAGTGTCAAAACTTTTGACAGAGCTGGCTGTGCACCAGGTCGCGGTGAGATCGAGTACATCCAAATCTAGCTCTTCCAGGAGATGGCAGATGTCAGAGGAATGTTTGACAGTGGAGCAAGAGTTGAGAGTAGCGATGTGGAACATGTTGCCACCTTTGTAGGACTTCCGTGGATGGGTACAGGCCAGTGGTACGCCCACCAGAAGTGTTGGAAGTGCCCAAGAATGGGTAGAGGAAGAAGGAAGAGATGGAAGGTTAGTCAGAGAGGTGGCGGATGAAGGTGGCAGCAGGGTGGCCAAAGAAGAAGTGGAGGGTGCCGGAGAGGTGGCAAAGGAAGAAGACGGCCGAGGAGTCAGAGAGGGAAAGTAGGGATAGCAGGAGAACAACGGAAGTTGATAAGGCATGGGAAGCATCTATCAAAAAGGAGGAGATTGGCCTGAGGGCCCTAGAGCAAGATGGTGCCATTTAAGTAGACATTAATATCCAACATATTGGGACTCATCACAGTCTTGGCAGTATCCTGGCAGTAAATGTGCTGGGATACAGCCAACACAAATAGAATTACTGCAACTTTCATTGCTATTAGTGCCAGATCCCGAGTTGTGGTAAGGCTGTTACTCCCCATTTTTAGGACTCTATGAGGCCGTAATGGCGCTATTACCACCAGCGGTATTAGTGCCGTGGTAATAGCACCATAAATGGGTGGAACGTGGAGAGTTTTACCTTCAGCAAAAAGCTGCAGGTAAACCTCCTACTTTCCGCCCAAACTAAGGAATGGGTGCAGCGGTAATGCTGCGGTAATAGCGTAACTGCTGCATTTGTGCCGCTCCGCCCATCCCCTGAAGAGACCCATTGTCCCAGGTCTCCCCTCAACAGCACTGTCCTTAGCTTCCCATGATATTTTCTTGCACATGGCACGCTTGAGGTCATTCCACCTTCCACCTCTAAAGTAGGTCTTCCTTCTGTCATGGCACAATGGACACAGCACTGACAGCAATGATGAATCCTATCCACATGTATCTCTTCTCACTGCCACTTGAGATGTGCATCTTGCGCCAGGGAGCCATTTCACTGCTGGTGCCATGTTGTCTGCCAGCGCTTGCAATTCTGTGTTAGTGAAAAGTAGGGCCCTTGCACCAGCCATTTCTGCCGTTTGGAATGTGCCTTGATGGGCTATTTCAAACTCTTCTCTTCTACTGCACAGACTTGCTGTGAACCTGAAGCAGTGGTTGTGGTAGCAATGCTTGTGGTTGTATCTGATCGCCGCCGGAAAGGGTTTGACATCGCCTCCACTGGTGGTCTGACCTTCGCTGGAAAAGGTATGACATGACTTCTGCCGGCGGTCTGACTGCCGCCTCTTCTGTCAGCAGTGGCAGACTTATGTCATTTGTGTCGGTGTGTCCGCAGTCAGACACGACTCCGCTGTCATTGTTCATGCTGTGATACCACCATGCCAGCGCAAAGGTCATGATCCAGCAGTATACTGTCAATTCATATCAGTTGATGGCAGAAGGGTATGTTGGCAAACTTTTGGTGGTTTTTCACCACATTCTGAATAAGCTCCATAATGGGAAGCACCGTTGCTTTTCACACAACATGTTACAATTATTCTATTCGCAATGAGTGCCCCCTAACACCAAGCTGCCAATTCCCAAGCACCCCAGGGACTTAGCAATCATTCTAAGGGCTTCATTTGGAAACATTTGGGGAGTTTATATACTCATTTTCAGTTTTTCTTTCAAGGCACAGCGTCTGAACGGGCCTTCATAGGTTTACAAACGAACTCCAAATCATACTCTCGCTCCCTCTCCTCATCCATGCCTTCAGTAAACATCCAACTTTTCCAAAAATGGCCAAATAACAGGTGCCTAGAAGGATTTCATCCGCAACTCTAAGATTCAGCAAAATCTTTAGGCTTCACCATTGACAGCAGTGTGCCCTTCCAGAAACACATAGCCAAGAAGCCCCAAACAGTCTGGCTCTAAATCTCGCAAAATCAAAACCTTCACAAAATCAAACCCTTCATCCCAGCACAGAACATAGTGCAGGCCCTTGTGGTCTTGCACCTTGATGGGGGAAATGCCCTTCTGTCAGGATTCCCAGCCACTCAATTGAATCCTCTAAAAGCAAGCAACGGGTTCAAGGAAATGTGTCTGAATCACCCTCATCCTACGCAAACTCGATTGGCTTCCTCTGCAGGCTAGGATACTATTCAACAGTGCATGTATCATCTACAAAGCAGTTACGAGTAGCACACCAGTGTACCCGGCAGGTAAGCTCCACATATCTGGTGGCACCTTTGCTTTGTGCAGCAAATCGACAAAATGGCTCGAATTACAACTAGTCTGCAAAGAGAGAACCCGCAAACAATCCTTTTCTTGTCATGCACTCAACCTCTGGAACTCAATCCCAGTATCAACTGGCAATATCCCACAATTCTCCAATTTTGCAAATCTCTTAAAACGTGGCTTTTTCTACATGGACTAATCCCAATGGATGCACAGAATGCACCTCATAGTACTGTGCTACTGTTAAAAGATGCCAGCCCAATTGCTGACTACCTAAACCTTGTAAAGCACTATGCTGCTCTCGAGGTAGGTCTGCGCTTAAACAATAAAATATCATTTTTCTTTGTAACTTCTCTCTGGTACCATTATTTTGATACAGGAGAAAATAACATGTGTTCGACTGATTATCTATTGATTGAAGCCGATTTAATGTAAAGATTAACTGAAAAGAGCTTTTATTATGGATGACAAGCGGCATGATGAACAGAATAAAGTGCTGCTTAGAAGTAGCCAGTTATTATTTAGGATTAGAATTGCTAGAAATATTATTGATAGTTCTGTTGTGTGACTGAATGCATATATTATATGAAGTGAGATTACCACAAGCAGGACAAGTGGGTAAATACACCCATGAAAGGTATAGCTGACGTCTTGTGTTTATTTCCCCTGCATAAAATAAGCAGGCCACCTTTGACCTTGCTCATTTAAATAAATTTGAGTTTTAACCATGAAACCCAGCCTGTTCATTGTCCCACAATTGTGGGGTCGGACTGGATAATAGGGGTTGTTAGATCAGCGATTCCCATTTAGTCAAGAGACCATATATTAACCATGTATTCGACACCAGCATTAATGAGGCACTTGTCATCATGCACAATGACAATCAATGCTTCCTGGTTCCTTGTAACCCTTCTGTCATATTCTACGGGCTCTACTATAAAGAACTACTCACAAACTTGTCTTCCAACATGGGATCTGATGCCACAGTTCTTTGAAGTTTGGCATCTTATTCACCAACAGACACCAGATCATTGAAACGGGTGCCTGTAGATCTCAACAATGCATGATGAGCTATAGAGTCCCAAAAGGTGCCTTTCTTTCCCTGTCATCTTCAGTCTCTTCATCGAGCCACTTGGGGCACTCATGTGCATATTGAACATCAGAATCCAGCATTATGCTGATGATATGTTATTTTATGTTATGTTATGTTATGTTAACACATTTATATTGAGCCAAAGCCTGAAGGCATCCTGGCGCTCTCAACAGAAACATAGACAACAAGATACGCTCATTTCGCAGTTACTCAAACAGTAGGTCTTCAGCTGTTTTCTGAAAGTCAGATGGTTTTCCTGTTCACGCAAATGTTCGGGTAATGCATTCCAAGCCCGGGCTGCTTGTACATGAAAGGCATGGCCGTTTCCATGCGCTCTATTAATACGATCTGCTTGTAAAAAGGAGGCCTTTGTAGATCGAGCCTATCTTTTTGGACAGTAAATGTTCAGCTGGAGCACTACCAAAGACGCATTTATGCAAATTGTCAACTGCTTGAACTGAATTCTAGCTGAGACAGGCAGCCAATGCAGGTCCCCCTGTGCTGCAGATGTGGATTCAAAACGATTCATCTGATATATAATACTTACTGCAGCGTTCTAAATTTTTTGCAGTGTTTGAATATCTGTCTTATTTGCTCCCCCTAAGAGGGCATTGCAGTAATCTACCCGTGGGGATATCACAAATCTGACTAACTTTGCACGGTTTTCTTTAGAGACTAACGGGGCGACTAACGGGGCGACCTGTCATAACACCTTTAGGTGATAGTTGGTGTTCTTCACAATTGCTTTGAAATGAGCACTGCTGTCCAAACTAGCCTCTAGATATGTACCTAAGGTCTTTACCTTGTGTACCATGGTGATCTGGCTGCCGTCAATCATAAAGCTGACATCCGATTGACTCATTTTATCTCTAGCCTGCCTGGGTCCATAAAGCATGAGCTCGGTCTTAGTTGCATTGAGGCATAACCAGTTTGTGGTCATCCATACTTTTATGGTCTGATAGACCAAATCCAACTTCTGTTTATCTTTTTCATAGTCCTCACTGATCTCAAGTGCCAGCTGGAAATCATCTGCACAGTTACAGAAAAATAAGTCCAGGTTCTCCAGGTCCATGCAAAATGGGATAATGTATATGTTGAAAAGCAGGGGAGAGAGACATGCCCCCTGAGGAACTGCAAAGGTAGTGATTTCCACATCTGAGGCATTGTCCCTCCCAGTGAACTAGTGAGCGACGTCCCTCAAAAAGCTATACCTATGGACAAAACTACCTTTAACAACTGCCTATCCACCAGCTAAGTATGGGTGTCAAGTACCTACCTGAAACTCACTACAACCAAAATATGCTTCCTCCAAATTGGAGGCACAACCAAACGTACCGAATTTCAAAACTGGCTGACAGATACAGATCTCAATGGTTTCTTCCACCAACTCCCCCAGAGTGCAAAGTCACTTGGATTCACATTGATTGTGACTTCTTCTTCAAACCACACTTCATCAAAAATACACAAACAGCAGGGTGCCAGCCCTCACTACTGCAAGGAATCAAGCACTTCATTCACATTTCAGAATTTAGATCTGTTGTACAGGCCCCAGTGCTCAACCACTTAGAGCATGAACACCATTTATCTCATTATTTTGTGATTTTCACCAGAGTAGGTCAACTGGTAGAGTTAATCCTCTGCCTGCATATGGCAATCAATTTAGTTCTGTGCTTTTCTCTAATTACACCACCCTGCTTGATTTAAAACAGGGAGGGCTGAAACAAATGTGCCAAGAACTTTGTAAAAAATGTAAAATGAAAATGAAAATGTAGAGCTGGTTAATTAATATCCTTATTCAGGATTAGTACCCGGTGAGGGTTGTTATAAATGTAACAAACGCACCGATTGGTGCATTTGCGAGCCAAATCACACGGTAAAACGCAACAGTCTTTATTTTTTTTTCTTACTCAGGCCACTATGGAAATGGAAAAGGGACTTCACATAGTCCCTTCTCCCCTTCCATGGAGGCCATTTGCTTTGTTTACTATGGTTGCCACGGAAAAGGAGAATGGACTACGTTTCCCAATCCGCCGTGGCCATTGCATTTTTTTTTTACAGTTGCGAAATGCAACACGTCTTGCAACCGAAAACCCACTATTAGTACCCCAGTCTAACAGGCTGGTGTACTAATGGCAATAAGGCCTGAACCGGCAGACCATTACCGCGTAAGATAATACCCCGGGGCCTTCCTAACTATGGGCCACGGGGGCATTACCTTACGCAGTAATGGCCCACCGGCTAGAGGCTTATTGCCTTATTATTGCTTGCTAAAAACAAGAACTGGATCCCTCATATTTGGAAGACACTTCTACTCAAATTAGGGAGCTATTTAGGTTCATTCATAATTTCAGAGTTAATAGTTTCGATAGTTGTTTGAACATTTTTTGAGGCTAAAGTTCGACCTGTAATATTATTTGGTAGCGAAGTCTGGGGAAATGCTGTTAGCTCTTCTTTGGAGTTTATCCAAAATAGTTTCCTTAGAAGGGTAGATGGGCTTTCTCGTGGCATCCCACACTATGCACTTAGGTTTGAATTGGGGGTGCCTGCTATCATTCAGTTTAGACAAATCAGATTGGTCTGAAAATGAAGCCACACATTAACATCATAGTGCTGGAGATTGCTCATTCTCCGGCTGAGGGTAGGTTGTTATGGTATTTTTTGGGTCATTAGGGTGGGGCCTCCCAACAAGCAGAAGCATAATGGAACAGCACTCCTATATCTAACTCACAGCTGTGCTCCAGGCTAAAGCTCTTCAACTTCAGAAAATGGCCGAATGGTTACATGTAAAGAATCTTTTCTAGAATATTACGCCAAATACGTGACCTTTCCAAATTATGTGAGACAAGTTAACCAGACTGTAGGAGATCTTTATTATATCTGTTTAAATGTGCTCTCTTTAGGGACATACATGAAATGATCAGATCTTAAACTCGGAGGCCACAGTTTATTGGAAATAATATTAGCAACTGTGCTGATGCTATGTCTTTGATAAAGAGGAGCAATTATGTCAATATGTACTATGACATAGATAAATATGTGAAAGCTACACTCTTGAGATGTCTAAGCACTTTAGTGAGGTAAGGTCCGTATTTGTATGTTTTTATACTCTATCCTGTATAATCGTGAATGCTTTTATAATTGAGTTGTCTTTTGTATGTGTTACATCAATAGTGTTGATGGTGAAACCCGAATAAAATGTTACTAATTGACTACATTAAATAGATCACATAGAGGGAAATGTGGGCTAATACTTTAAAAGTCAAACCCAGAGGGACAGCAAAAGTTCTGCCAGACATGTAGCACTGACATCCTCAAGAACACTTTACAATCTTGTTTGGCAAAAAGGGGCTTACTATCTCAGTCTAATGCCGAAGACATATGCAAATTGGTAAATACGAGTGACCCCATACTTTCTGTCTCGAGATATCTTGGTAAGGCATGGTGGAAAAGAGAGAACATATCTAGTAAATGTAATTAAAGAGGTTTCACTGACTTGAAGGACAATTGTTTTAGAAATATTATAATAATGTATTTACCAATAGTTTTTATGGCTATCATTTTGGAGTATTGTATTTATTTAGGAATTATGTGTGCAATTGTTATATTCTAAAGTATGTTTTATTGTCTTGTACCTTTATAGCTATTAACCGAAATAAAGTTAATATTGATTGATTGCTATCCGTCTGTCTGCTTGTCTCAACTAGCATTGCTACACCCATATCCACCCCCATACAGTCATACCCTGTTTAGTCATTGCAAGCCTCTAGGTGACATCAGTGGTGTGGCCAAGAGAATCTGCTTGAAATCCAGCTGCTCACACAGTGGCAGGAATCCATAATGGACAGAAAAGATGCACCACAGCTTTCCACATCACCAGCTGAATTCCGCATTGCACGCGATGTACCACCTCCACGAGCAATGCCCTGTGATAAGTCACTAGTACAACAGCATACGCCAAGTATTGATTAGTACATTATTTGCATCAAGTTTGTAGCGGCTTTATTCACTTGGGTCATGCCACTGGTGTACATGGTGAAAATAAACCTCTGGAACATGGCAAGAAAACATGATTCAGCTGGTGAGCCCCCTAACACAATTGATAAGAAAATGCTGTCAAGAGGAGAATTTGGTGAGATGGGAAGTCAGGAGGAATTTGGAAATGTATGTGAGAGCCATTGCTGTGGAGTACAACAAGCCCATGTCTGTTCAATTCAAGATAGTGGCCCTCATTACAACACCAGCGCTAAACCATGGCGCTATTAGCACCATGGTTGGTGCCGGTGTTGTAATGGGTCCGCCAATGTTCAATGGGGAATTACCACCCCATTCCAAGGTTGGCGAGGCTGTAATTCCCCATTGAACCATGGCCTTTCTCCATTCCCATTTTCGCCCCATAGGGCTCTATGGGAATGGGGAAGGCGCTAAGTACGGTACCGCAAATTGCGGTACCGTACTTAGCACCAAGGTCCCTTTGCGGGTCCCTACTTTAACGGCTGATGTAGACCAGCCGTTATGGTCGGGTCCCGCAAAGGGACCTCATAATCAGGCGCTAATGGGTTAACGGCGCCACAGCCTTTTATGGCGCCGTTAACCCATTAGCGCCAGGGTCGTAATGAGGCCCATTGTGTGATCCTATTGAATACCACACATGCCAGAATGTTACAGTAATAGAATAGAGACCGGGAAATTGTTATCATTACAATTTGGGTTAGCATTGGGCCTCTTAAGGTTAGGCAGAACAGTATTGAAAGTAGTTGGGGAAGGTCCCTGAGGAGAGGGAGAGTTTGGTGAGTGAGGAGGGGTGGAAGTAGTTAAAGGGAGCAATCACTTCAATGATCTGTCGAGCAAAGACATTCACTGGGGTACAGGCTGGATGTTCAGAAAATGGGAGCAAGCACAGTGGGGTAGGTGCAGGAAGTTACAGAGGCGGGTTTGAGGAGAGATCCTGAGAAAAAGGGGGGGTGAAAAGAGGAGGGTTGTGAGGGTCTCACAGATCTTAGGATAAATGTACTGGGTAAAGCATTGCCTGAGAGGCTGTATGAAAAAGAATGAGCATGGGAGGGGAGAGAGGTGATGAGGTTAGTAAAGTAGTAACACTCGGCTATGTTGAGAGCCAGGGTGAAATTCAGGAGCACCGTTTTAAGAATAGTCAGTAGGGGCAGAATGGTATTTGTGCCAGAGACAAAGGTGAAGATGTTTGTCAGTCTTGAGTAGACAGAGTGTGTTCCAGGGTTAGGGGCAAGGAGCGGACAGGGAAGGTGTGGTGCAGAAAGTGTGGTGGTGCTAGAATGGTAAACAGAGAGCCACTTTGAAGTCAACGTTGGTGGTCATTAGAAGGTTTTGCTTAAAGACGTTAAAGTCACCCTTAATAACAACGCAAATACAATTTCTTTTCTGGGCTTACTCTAAAGAAACTTTGGAAAATACATGTTCTGCTCTGCCCTGGAATCATTTTTGAAGCTGACAAGCCCTTCTGCCCTCGCACGCCCCGTCAGAAGGAAGTAACTTCAGATCATCCCATGGAATATCTATCTCTCCTCACATTTAACTTCACACAAAAATCTCCATACAGGGAAAAATGTGCTAGTGACAAAAACGTATTCCTAGGTATTAAAGAATTGAAAAACGGATTGGCAACAACCCAGTGCAACACTACAGACCTTGCACAATGTGCATACATATTCCAAATGACGTGGCAAGTTTAACTCAAATATTTGCTCTAATTTTGAAAAAATAAATAGAGAAGGCAGAGAAGATAATGCTTGAGCTGCTAATATGAGCTATACAAATACCTTTGAATTGCAGTGCCAATGTAACAAAGTGTTGCCAGCAGAAATCGACCTGAATCAAACGCATTTGTGCTCAATTAATCATGGCTTTGCAATTGCAGAAAGCCAATAGCAGGGGGTAGCTCAGATCTGGGACATTTGACAACTAAACATGAAATTGCAACATTTCTGAAATAATATTTTGATCAATTGTTTTTCGATCTGCACATGGCCTAGCCAGGGAAATGATCAATATTCACAACTTTCTGTTGATTTACACCATAGGTTTAAATTAACTATATAAAACCAAGACAAGAAAATAACACAATATGATAGATAATATTTCAAATAAACAAATAAAAAATCATGAAGAAACTGCCCAGCTAGAATAGGTAAGAGAATTGGTAAACATTATACACTTTACATCACTTTATACAGTGATATTGTTTACAATACCCTGATATAACAAAATTACTCTATGAAAAGGTGCATGTAGAAATCACAGGCATTTCACCATTTACTGCCATATGTTGTTTTGTAACAAAGGGATTGTGTTACGATTATTAGCACATAGACATCCTTATTGGCCTCCTCTCAGCCAATCATAATGTTTAGAAAGCATTCAATGACTACTGGTATTGACTGCATTCTGAACATTCTGTCTTCAAAAGCAGACCGGGAAACAACAATGCAATTTCCAGGCCATATTTCTTTCAACAAGACACTTCCTTTTTCAATAGTTATTTTTTTGTTGCACTTTGTAAGTTAACTCACTAAAAGAGACAGCTAAACTATGTGAACATGCTTTCAATTTCCCGTTGTTTACTTTTGCATGACCTCTGATGATAAACCTGCTCATGTTTTACCAAATTTGCAATTAAATTACATTTTTAAGACAATCCTGCTATTAACTTAGTTCGTCTATTTACTTTACTCACTATTTATGCTACATTTTCTACTTCACCACCAAAACTTCTAAACATATATTGCTACCACCACTAGTAACCTAATAGACCTCGGTAGGGGTAATTGTCGCTTGGGGTAATTACCTTTCCCTAACCTTGGGCCATAAGTTGGTTGTGTGTCATTATTCCACAATAATGACCCCTCCTATGGTCTAAAAGGCGATAATAACTTTTTGCTAGTAAGCTGTTGCATGTGTTTCCGCATATTGAACTAAATCTCCTAGAGGGTATTTTAGATCCTCTGATGTATGAGAAAGCACCAGAGGTACATGCGTAAGCAGTATATTTGTTCATACATAGATTTATTCAGCGTAAAACCATAAAAGCAACAATACATCATAATAACAGTTGAACATTTAAAACCGCATAACGTAATACATAGATTAAAAAAAATACCTGACAATAATAAGTTAAAAAGTATTGTACGTGCCAGAAAAACATTTCATCCACAGCTCACCAACTTTGACCTTCTTATCCCGGCTCTATGCAAGTATTTGGAAATAAAATGTACTGCATTCAAATCTATAGTACTCTTAGAATAGGCTAATGTGAGATCAAGCTGCCTTATACCCCTCAGGTGAAACAATGGCAGCAAATAGCATTTCCTCAAGCTCAGGTTACTGGGACAAACAAATAAAAAATGACAAATCGATTCCTCTGGGTTACCACAGACTTTCCATTGCATATTCGTTACATTTGACCAGTGTGCCGTAAAAACAGCCACCCTCAGGGTGCTAGTGCGCAATTAAAGATATAGGTTACGTGCATAGGCAGGCATCACACAATCTAAGCACGGCTGAAAAGCCCTCCACCTGCTTTACTCCAAGTACTCCACACCCGTAGACAGCATTCTGCATGCCCAGTAGATGCAACGTTACACAAGCAGTATATATTGCCTGGTCCAGAAATACACAAAAAAAAGGATGAACATGTTGTTGAGTTCCACAGCCTATTGTTTGCCTGAATTCTTATGACTGCAGGCAGAATTGGCCAAACTTCAGGGAACAATCTGTTTATGGCTTCCCTTTCCTGTCATATCATGTACACACGTGTTTGATATTGAAATTGAAAGCATTTGATATTGAAAGCTTTTGGTGCAGTAGTGGGCATATGGCATCATTCCAATTGTGCTGGTCTGAGCCACACGGAATTCCAGAGATGAACACCATCAAACGTTTTAACCTTTATTTGAGGTTCTGTCAAAAAAAGATTTAACTTCAGGCTATATAAGACACAAGCTTTTGCGGTCCCAGGCCAGCCTATATTTACCAATTGACAGATGATGGTAGGAAGGTTTTCTTACCCATGCTCTTAATTAACAATACCTTAAATATAAATAACTTAAGACGGTTGCACTGGCACTTATGTGATGAGGGAGACATTGGAGTCAAACCTAAGAATTAGATTTAGACTCTTTTATAACATGCCTGGAAATAGCGTAGGCAGTAAGAGTCATGATCTTCAGCTCTGATTCCCAGGTTACAAATGCTTATTATTTGGTAACTAGCACAGTGAGTACAAAAGTAAAACCACAGAAAAGAAGCTGGTATAGGAAATAATGCAGAGTATCCAAATAGATCCTACAAGTAGTACAAGTCCCAGAGTCCTAGACCATTAAAAAGAGATAACCAGGTGTATGACCATCGCCTCTGGCAATCTATGGAGCTAGCGCTAGCAACAAGGGTAATATTGTGTTCTGGTCCTGAATAGCACACGGCACCAGAAATAATAGGAACCAAGATGCCATCTGTGTTTCAATACCACCTAATGAATGGGTCAACGCATTAAATAAAGGAAATAAAGCAACTCCCTGCATACGACTGCCAGAATAGTCTGAAGGACCGGGCCAACTCATTCGCACTATAGGGAATTTGAAATAATTTCTACACAGAAGGTCTGAAAAGCACCAGGTCTAGAAGCAATCCCATTAGATCTACTCATGGAGAGCCTGGAAATGGTTTCTGGGCCGGCAAAGGTGTGTGGGATAATAAAGAGTGACAGCCCATAATAATGTTATCTCATTTATAAAGGTTAATCATAATACAGGCATAGGGTGTGGGTTAATAAAGTAGTGACAGCCTATAATAATGTTATCTCATTTATAAAGGTTAATCATAATACAGGAATGTTCTGTATCATGTTTATGGGCACCAGAAAATGTAAAATATTGTGTTACAGGCAGCCCTACAGATAAGGGGTGCATCGGCCACTTTTACACCCTATAAATAGGCAAATACACCCAACAAATAAAAATAGGGAGTAAAAATACTCCCAACAAAAAATAGGACACATAGAACATTGTGCCCCTGCTCTCACCCACACAGCTCAATGGATAGGTTTGGACAAGTAGTTCACGTTGTACCACAGGAAGAAACTACTATTATTACTGCCTATTTAGAATAGGTAAACACATATATTTCAATGTGTATGAATAATTAGATGCAAAGAAATAATTATTATGAAATAATTTCCTTTTTCCGGTTAAAAACATATTTTTACTCTCTTATAAATAACTCCTGTTGGGAATTGGACTTACATTTTGACTCCCTAAAAAATCATTTTACTCCCAACTTCAGAAAGTAGGGAGTGCAATACTCCCACTTGCAAATCGTATCTGTAGCGCTGCTTACAGTGAAAAGGGTGAGGTTTTGAAGTTTAGGACTAGGTTATAAGTTTGCACATCTACACAGGCAAAACAGAATGGCAAGCTGCACAAATAAATGCCAGCATCCCCTGATATATAGGCATTGTATTGAGCCTCACCCAGAGTTGGTGTTGGCAATGTCTAAAACAAAAGGACTGAGCGTAGTGGTATATTGTAGCAGAGTTTGGAGTATGAAAGTCTATGACCATGAAAATGACTATAAGTAGATTCATTCCTAATATCCTCCTCGAGGTCCCCCAATAAAGAGTAAGGCAAGTTACCTACTATATCTGGAATTTGGTATGACTTATGTAGGGTAGAAAAGTAACTCAGCCAGAACAAAATTGTGCTTTTCAATATGAATGAAGCCAGAAGCCCTATTGTTATAAAGATGATTAAATGATCTGTTGGCTCAATTGATAGCGAATGAAACGGTTTGGTTGCAGTAACATTTGTGAGACAGAACCTCATATGTCTATGGCGATGTAATTTATTTAATAACAGGCAATATCCAAGAAACATTTGCCGTTTTTAAGAGCCCTAATAAAAGCTGGGAATACATAATCTATAGGCGTATATAGCCCATATATTGCAATAGGATTAACGAAAAACATAGAGCTATACTTGTCTGCTATGTCTGATCGAAGATCAGGAGATTATCAAAAAAGTCATAGATGAACTAACTACGAATGCAGTGCTTGTATGTTGGCTGGTATGGCTCTGCACTGGAGGATTACATGTTCAGATGTGATCGTATGTCTCTTGAGATCCCTATAAACGTAATTTTCTTTTGTATCCTGTATGCAGACCCACCCATAAATATATAAAGCTTGCATTGAGAACGCATGTGTTCATAAACTGCTGAACTGTTGTGTGTCTCTTCACTGTCTATTATCGGAACATCTCATTCCATTTAGAGGGCTAGCCTTTTTTACCAGGAGGACAGTCAAGAGTTATTAGGCTCATGATTCCCAAAAATGGCAGGTGTAGGTGCAGAGAGAAGAATGCAGCTGGTAGGTATTTCAGACCAGCCACAGCAGGTATCATATGCACTATGATATGCATATGCTCATGCAATCTGCATAGTGTCAGTATACCTGCCAATCACATGAAGTGCATCCATACCTGTCATATGATGTGCACTGTATAGCACACTCAACAGTAGCGCACATACATGCATTGTAGCTTGATCATGTAGCAGTAGAGGAGTTCCAGTCCATCGTATAAGAAGCTGAAGGGGAAGACGATCATATTCACTGGAGTCAAGGACAGGGAACCCAACAAAACTAAAGAAGCACAAAAAGGCGAGCGTAGGTCCCATCTCAACCCACCAAACAAATCTACATGCGGACAAAGAACGACTGTGTGTTGCCACTTGCAATATGTGTAAGTAATGTGTGTGCTGAGGGGAGGCTGGGAACATCTTGGGAACTGTATCTCTAGAGGCCCATATGAGGGGGAGGAGGGTGATGCACCATTTTGCAATCTCAGGACAGCAACACCAGTGCTCCTTTCCCACTCTATCACGTACAAGCATATCCACACCAGTCTCTACCACCACCTCAAAATTCCTTGCTACTTTACAATCACGGTTGCTCGCTATTGCCACTCCATTGTCAAACACTGCCACATTCAGGAATATCTCAACATCCTAATGTGCCAGGGAGTATCACTGAAGCTTTTGAGCATGCCTTTTGATGGGCCACTAGTAAATACTATTACTTTTTCAGCACGTCAGTATCAGTGTTGTAAAGCTAGGTTTAGTAAGGATTGCACTAAACCAGTCTAAGGACAAAAATGGAACTTCTCAATGGACATGTAGAGCAATGGACAAAGGACACTAAGCAAGGGATTCAGCTGGAGTATGCTGGTCTCCAAGAAGCCCCTTTATGCATCCAGGAATGTGATGACAACCCCCACAGGGGAGGTGAATTCTGGAGAAGTTGGAAGAGGTGGTAGCAAGTGGCTGCATCCAGGACATTTAGAAATGGCCTTTGTAGCAGCTGCCAATGGCTCCTACATGCCTTAGGGCTTAGTAAGACAAAGCACATCCTTTCTATGCTCATGTCATCCCACACAAAGTGATATTATTTTTCGGGCAACATGATTGCATTGACCCAGATGATCTGTTTGGAGTATACAGTCGTATTCATATTATGTACACATTACAGGTGCACCACAGAATGCCACAGCACCAAGTGACTTCCAAAGTGCACTTGCGTGACCACCTTCATAAGCAATGAGATGTGGTAAGTGGCAATTAGAACACTCACAGCCAAGCACTTTATGGGGAGTTCTTCACGTCATGTTAATGGCAGCTGCTGCCACATGCATACTCCGTGCTAGGAACACCTGAGGATGTCACCAGCCATCGTTAGCGTCTATACATAGTTGGGTATTGTTGCTTGCTGGAAATAAATCTCTCCAACATTGTACTGGAACATGATTCATCTGGTGTACCCTCAGTGCAGCTCAAAAGAAAACTGCTGTTGATCCTTTGTAGAGATGCAGTCATAGTCGCAATCAAAGGGAGCGTAGGATTCCATTTATTGTATCATTCTTTGACCCATGCTTCAACTTGGAAGCGGGCACTTTCCAGAAGCAAGTGTATGAACACTCAGAGCAAGAAATGCTTACAACATGATATGATATAATAGGTCATTTATAACGCGCATATTACCCAGATGTTTCTAAGCGCAAACATGGGGATCGAACCTGTGGTGCTCCGCGTCATCTTGCTTCCAAGGCGAGCACGTTGCCCCTGAACTATTCTCCCGAGACACATGCAAGCATGCACCGCAGGGGTTCCTGGTAGACTAACTGAATAAAGAGAGGAGTTAACAAGGTGTCGGGCCCAATGCAATGCTCACTCTGCCACAGCAAACAATATCACGAGGCAGCTCCCACCTTCTCTTCCCTACATATGACTCGGATACACAACACACAGCTGCTACACCAACTGCAAGAAGAAGGCAGAGTGCAGCACGCTCCTCCCCGAGACTCCATGTATATGGTATGTGACATTCATTGGTAGGCCTAAGGCTGCACTGGTGGAGAATGCATGTCTGGTTGACACATTCTGGGGGGGAAGAGATTATGATGCACTTCAGTATTGGTTCAACAAATAATACTCCGTGACCAGTTGCAATTTTGTGATTGCCTATAGAAAGTCTAAGATGACTCTTGCTATTTTACAATGTAAAATATGTGTATTTCTACTTGGGATATTGTGCCTGGCCATGTGGGAAGCCTCTATCAGTCTATCAAGTGTCATTTAGCAAAATGAACCTGCACCACTTCCAAGGAAGACAAGGAAAGACACATCTTTTCCAACCCCAATTACATGACAGAGGATACGCCATCAATTATTAGAATGATGACATGCTGCTTAGTGTTCATCAGGATGCAGGTAAGTGAAGTGGTGGGTACTGTCCTGTGGGTGTGTGTGACAAATTGGATTCTGGAGTCAACTGGCAGTGATTATTGAAATGGTGATAGTGTTGCTCCGATGTCGGATTCAGCGATGAGGCAGTTTGAGGGGCGAGACAGGTAGAGTCGTGGTGTAACCGCTGGTCTGTATCAGCAGCAGTAGAAGTCAGTTCCCAGCATTGAGCAGTTGATTTGAGCCTGGCAGGTGAGAGACTCAGCAAGGGCATGATGCAGCATCGAGCGGGTCAATGTGCAAGCGATTGTTTGAAGGTCGGAGGGGTGACAGAAAGTAGCACCAGTGGAATCCCTTTACGTCGATGGCTTTGAGTTTCGCTTAGTTGGCGTCTTACCGGTTTTGAGGCGGTGGAACGGGAAGCCTTAGCAGATCTGGTCCACTAGATACTGTGAGACACAATTCAGGGGCTCAAGGACAGGGTGAGTCCTTTCAGGGAGAGCTCACCCAGCCTTGGGATATTCTGGTGCAGAATGGAAGGTCCAGGTACACAGAAAATGTCACCCTCAATGTTCCCTGGGAGTGGGCCGGGAGAATAGTTCTCCTCTGCTTTGGACCTGCTACTTCTTCACCTCAGTGGTTGAGGGCTTTGGAAAGTACACCTCTGCCAAAAGAAATCCACTGAATCCTTCTTAGGTGTGGTTCCAGAAAGGATAAAAAAAAAGTGGTGGGAGATCCCTTCTTTTAAAGGTAAGTCCACAGGTGACTGGACTAAAGCAAGTCTGCCTTAATAGTCCAATCCCTGTTATTGAAAGAAGTGGACTTTTCCCTTCTGACATCACACCCAAAGTGCTTTGCTCTAGAGGAAGTAGAGTCTCCTTCCACTGTACAGAGCCCTCCTGAATACTCTAACAATGCCCCATTCTTACTAGGTTCAAAGGCCTTTAGAAATGCAGCACCCTGGTGTGAGGCTGTTCTCCTTCGATCCCTGAGCCCTGTGCAGCTGCCTGGTGGGAGCTGTCTCTTGCAGATGCTGTTACCTGCCCTCACAAAGAGATAAAAAAGAGACATGGGCATTCATGTTCCTGTCCTGTTGTTTGGCAGGTTCAGCCTGCACTGGCCCGAATACATCTCATAGCTTCCATAGCATGAGCTGTCTCACAGGATCTGACACATGTGTGACAACAAAATATGTGGCTGCAATGATTATCTATGGTGCCATGCACCATGCCTTAACTCAGGTGTATGTTTAATATCAGAGTTTAACCTGAAACCATAATTGCCTATTTATGATCATCATAGTTTTGGTACAGGGGCATATTTTAAATGCAGCCCCTGCACTGTAGAGACTTGGCTATCCCTGCAGCTGTCAAATGGACAACTGTGACCTCTGAACCTGCTCTGTTCCACTGATAGAGCAGATGCTGCAAATCAGGGTTTATGAAACAGGTATCTGATTAGCAGATTACCCTTTCATAGATTTAATTATCCTCATCATTTTATTATTTCATAAAGATCAAAAGAAAGCCAGGGCTTTCCGTCACAGAGTGACACTGATAGCATGAGCACAGGTGGTGTGTTATGAGAGATGAATGAAGATTTTGAAGACATTGGGCCTCATTACGAGTTGACCGGTAAAAATAGCAAATTACTGGCATGCCATTGCAACCGTGTCCGTGTTGCACTGCTGCCAGAATCAACGGTTGATTCCGAGTCAGCGTGCACACACATTCCGGCATGCTTGAAATGGCTTCACCGGCATGCCGGAAGGGCCCTTCAAACCCCTGATAGCGGCATCGACGATGCCGCGGACACCGGCACCGGCATCCTCAATGCCATAAGAACCTGTATCCCCAATACTGGCAATACCGGCACCGGAAGCACCATCATCGCACCAGAACGGTAAATGCACCGGCGGCCATCTTTAAAAACACAATCCATTGCAATCCTCTGCCCAGAGCACCTGGACCAGAGAAGTGTGCAGTGTGTTAGCAAGCAGAGGAACATGGCTACAAGCAAAGGCACAGTGCGGAAGCGAAAGCCACGATTCAGCGACGTGGAGATGAATATGCTAGCGGGCACCGTGGTGGTGCATGCTGATGTAGTATTCTGCGCAGACCTGCACCAGGGAGCACAAATCTGCAAGAAAACTGTATGGGAGGAGGTGGCGCAAAAGGGACAACACCACACACTGTACGTGACTGCAGAAAGCGGTTGGACGATCTGCGGCTGTGTGTCCGCTACATCCTCTCTGCGAATCGCAGCCAGGGCCTGGCCACAGGTGGAAGAGCACCATCCCCAAGGAAGCTTGCATGATGGGAGGAGACGTGCAGCACAATGATGCATATGGAGTCAATCGAGGGTGTTGGCCATGCAGAGATGGGAGTCCCTTCATCGGCCGATGACGATGAGTAACCCTTGGCGTAATACCAAAGTCACAACACACACCTTATATTCCCAAGTACAGCGGCAGAGTCCAAATGGCAAGTAGATGAGAGCAAATACATGGCCCATCACCTCCCACCTAAAGTCAGCCCCCACAAAACCTCAAAGGCCCTGCCATGAACACATCCAACAAACCCCACTGACACAAACCACATGAGTCCCCAATTGCAAACACATGCACCATATGCATGTGCACACACGCAAGCCACAAGACACCTGTAGGCCACCCAACATACACCATTCACATCATGGCTGCACCAGAAGGATGCTCAAACACTGCACCCCCCCATCTCCCCATCTACTGTAAGCACCATGCCTGCCCCTCCAACATGTCCACGAGAATGCACAGGTCTTTGAATGTACTAGCATCGATGTACGTAGGATGTACTTTGACCCATGACTGATGCCCTGTCTCACTGTCCCCCACAGGCACAGGATCAGACAGCGAGTCAGAACAAACCCTGACACCCAAGAAAGCACCTGCACGTCTGAGCCAAGGGGACGATGACCCCTCCAGTCAGGGGCCTTCTACATCAAGGGCTGGACAGAAGCGTCCAGCCAACAGGACACACAGGCTGGGCAGCAAGCCGAGCAGCAACAACGGACACCAAGAAAGGAGCCCTAGCAAAGACCCACTGCTGGCATCAAGGCACACCAGCCAAAAGGCACCCCTGCCACAAAGGCCCCAACCCAAAAAACAACATCTGGGGCACAGGAACCACCTCAGGTGGAAGAGGTGTTTTGCCCATTGGCCAGTGACGTGGAAGGATCAGTCAACGGCATCCAGTGATCTGGGTGAGGCGGGCCAATCTGCACAACACACTGCGGAGGAGGAGGTGAGGTAGCAGACACCGCAGGCAATAACATACTTGAAGACATTCCAAACACCCCACCCATGTTGAGTACCCCACGGTTCTCATCAGAACCTGGCTGAGGTGGCCACAGCTCTGTGGGTGACATGGTCGAAGGTGCACACAGCCCCGGGAGAACACACACACCACCCACACGTGCAACCACCTGCAGCACAAAGCACCAGGGACCTGGAGGAGCGCCATCAGGTCATGCATGACATGGTCAGGCAGTATGTGGCGGATGGTGAAGCCACACACCGGGCCATGCAGGTGAATTCCAGGGCAGTCACCTGTGTTGTGTACCATGTAGCTCGGGGCGTGCAGGAAGGAATGGCAGCCATGAAACAGGCCGTCATCCAGTTGGTGGCCACCATGGCTCAACAGCGGAATGCAGACACAGTCCCACAACCCGCTTCATCAACCAGCACGACCCCGGCAAGTTCAATGCAGACAAGCACAGTGTGTCGTTCACTGCGTAGTTTGCGCCGCACAGACCAACAACCCCCTCCACCTAAAAGGGGGCATCAGTAGCCAGACTCACATGTACATGTCATGATGGAGTCAAATTGAACTTGCAGTGGGGCAGTTGGGGGCTGGGGGTGTGGGTGTTTGGGGGTGTTGGGTGTGGGGGGGTGTTGGGTGTGGGGGGGGTGTTGTGTTGTGGGGTGGGGGGCCGGGGTGTTGGGTGGTGGGCGGTGCTGTGTGTGGGGAGTGGGTTTGTTGGGGTTGTGGGGTTGGGGGTATTGTGTTGAATTCTCTGGGATAGAGGTGCACGTTGCTTCATGTTCAATGTACATAGTTCTCATCTGATTAATATACCTGGCATGAATAAGAAAAACACATGACTGGGCATTGCTTTTTGAGTGTGTGTCAATTTATTTTTTTACAGTGCCCAGTGCCCCCCATTCCCAGTGCCTTGTGTTACCCAGTCCATCAAAAGTATTGTGCAATCAAAGTTTGGCATACTGCACATCCTTCATTCACATTGTGCCATGGGCGATGTGCAGCATGCTCACCATCATCCTCCTCATCTTCAGGTGGCATCAGGGCCATGTCAGGGGGTAGGGGTGCGTTGTGCTGGATGCACATGTTGTGCAGCATGGCACATGTCAACACTATCTTGCCCACCTTCTCAGGCGCGTATATGAGGCAGCAAAAACGGGTCTTCAACAGGTCAAAAGTCTGCTGAATCATGACACAAGTGTGTGCATGTGCACGGTTATAGTCCTCTTCATGCCTGTTGACTGGTTGCCTGATGGGGGTCAGGAGCCACGGCTTCAGCAGATACCCAGCATCACCTGCACAGGAGCAATGGAAAGAGTATTTGTAAATATTTTTGTCATTCCTTGTGTGCACTGAGTGTACAGTGTTCATGGTCACATGCCACAGATTCTTCATGACTGCACTTGACATTTCCTCATAGTAAGACCAGGTAAGTGTACTTAGGGTTGATCCATGGTTGTGGGGTATGGGCGCCATTCACGTTTTAGGGACCTTTCCATCAGATACAGCACTCACAAAAATGAAGTGAAAAGGTCCATGATGTACTGACATCTGATGGGTGTGTTGCAAAAGAAAAATTACTATATACGTGGAGTGCATCATGACACATTTGCCTGATGTGCTTCATGATACACAGTGGTTCGCTAATCATGCTTTCGACTACTTGATGTCAGCATGTACTTGTCCATCAATGCCTTCCCCCATGTGACCAACGCACAATGGCATTTGTGGTATGGCCCGCCAGTGAAGGCATACGTTTGTGTGATGAGGCTGGGTATGTACTGTGGATGGGTCCTGCACCACTCGCTCATATGTGAGCGGTGGTAACTGATTGATGATTACTATAGTTTCCATACTTGCACCATTGCATTTGGAAGTGTCCCTTAAGGTGCCTGGACCGGTATACTGGTCTGCGGTGTACCTGTGGGATGGGTGCAGTGATGGAGATTTCCATGTGTGGCAGTTGGATTTCGCTCAGGCATGGCTGCATGACCCGTGATGTACTTTGCTGCGCTCATGAATTTCATGCATTGTGACTGCAGGGTGGTGCATCGTGGTACCTGTGGTTCATGTCTGATGACGTTCCAGGTGCATGTGATGGGGTGGGCGCTGTGTTTGTTGATTACATTTACGCACAGCTGTGTAGGCATGCCGCATCTGCATCCATTGGCTGTGTCCCACATTCTGTTGAATTCATTGGGGTGACAGTTTTTGCCACCCAGGACGCTGTGGTCCCCCCCGAACAACACCCCTCGTACCACAGCCACAAGACAGGTTGCCTATGCTTGTGCCCCCCCAAACAACACCCCTCATTGCCCTGTTTAGACTTACCCAGCAGCCAGGTACAGCGTGTCGTGCCATGTAGCAGGGAAGCGTGGAGTTGCGCAGCACCATGGCATCATGTGTGGATCTCGGGAATCTTGCACAGCAATGCATTATTATTTTGCTTGTATCGCACACCATCTGGACATTCAGGGAATGGTAGAGCTTCCTGTTGCTGTACACTACCTCCACGGCATGCCAGACTACCAGATCCACATGGGTGCAGTCGAGGACACCAATTACGTTTGGCATACCTGCCAGTGCATGGAATGCTATTTTGGAAGCATTCCCCTCCTCTGCAGTCCGTGGTAAATATATGTGGTCCCTTCCATGTTTCAGGAGGGCATCTAGCACTTGGTTGAGCACACGGGAGAAACATGGTTGTGAGATGCCATGCAGCTGCCCCACTGTGTGCTGGTAAGTGCCTGTGGCAAGGAAGGGTAGCACAGACACTACCTTCAGCAAGGGGGGGATGAGGTCCACTACTGTGCATATGGTGTCCCTGTCCAGGCGCTACAGGGTGTGGATCTGTGCAGGGGTTAGGTCAAATGGACTGGTCCTTAGGCGAGGGATTGGTGGCTGCCTGTGGTGTACAACTGCCTGCACTGGTGGTATGTGCTGGCCCAGTATCACCCTCCTTTTCCTCCTGCGCCTCTGCTGCATTCCCTGGTGCAATGCCTGCTGGAGTAGTAGCAGTGCAGGCATGTCCTCCAGCCCCAGTTTTGCAACTGCTAATGGTAGCATTTTAGGTTTGGAAGGGGTGTGGTGTGAGGGTGTGCTCCTTTTCTGCTGTGCCAGACTCCATTGCCTCCACATGTGCTGATTGTGTGCACCTGTGGCAGGTTTCAACACAACAGATTGCTATTAACGACTCCCCCGCAATGTCGGTGTTAACGGCATCATGGTAACCGTTCTTAACAGCATCTGGATGCTGGTAAGTGCATGTCCATGCACCTCGTAATGTGCACTTCCTTGCGGCATGCCAATGTTACTGGCACGGCTGCTACGTGTCCGCGCCCATTCGGGGAAGGGGCTACCGGTCACAGCAGGTAGCACCGGCATCGCGGGTTGTAATGCACTGGTCCGGTAGACGATGCCGGTATTCCCGTACTGGCATCGTTATTACCGGACGCCAACCTTGTAATGAGGCCCATTGGCTAAAAACTACTGGTGTTCTTGAGATTATGAGAAGGCTGTGTAGAGGAAAGTTGCTGCCTTAAACCATTTTACAGCTCTCATACACAGCAGAACAATCCCCTCAACAGCGTACAGCACTCCAACAGACAATGGCTCACTCCCTAAACATCTGAATAACATGCCATACACAGGCTAAAGTCACTTAACCAACATGTTTACAGCTCTAGCCTAGAATATTGCCATTCCCTGTAAGGTTTTATACCTTACCCATAGAGCAGAGTCACCACCTTTCACACAGCAGAGTCATCCCCTGAAATCGCAATGTCTCACCCTTATACATACACTACATTATGATGTCTGCTTCCCCCTTGCTTGGCTACTTACCATAGAGTGTTGTGCTAATCAAGAATGTTTTTTAGTTATTTATGTGTTGTTCGTTTGGAAGGTGCCAGGTGTGAACCCATCACATCATAGAGGCTACCTAGTACCAAGGGTGGTGTGGAAACAGGCTTTGCTATTCATAGTCTTGAAACATTATGATCAGGTAAGTGCATCAGATGGGCAAGGGATAAGAGCAGGAACAAACTAAGCTGGAAACTAGCATGGAGTCCCAGACAACCACTGTGGCATCGGCATAGGTCTGGAAGGTGCAGAAAAAAGAGGCAATGATCTCAGTCATCATTTGCAGGTAAATCTTAAATAACCTAGGGAGAGTATGGAGCTGTGAGTGACCTGACATAGTACCCCAGAAACTCCTCAAGACCCTCCTCTTCTCTTCCTTCTCTCTCCCTCTTCCCTGCTAACCTAGCTCTCTGCTCCTTCCCACTCTTCCTCCTCTTCCCTACAGCTTGCGGACTGGCTGCCTGGTGTACCACAGAGTCTCACAAGTCCTGGGCACCCCCGCCAGTCCTCATCTGCACTTGCCTCTGGGTCTTTAACCCCACCCACCCTTACTGCACTTAAGAAATTACCCTAGAGAGTGACTCTCTCTGCACTTACCCCAGTCTCCACCGACTGGGTGCACTTGGACCTCCTCCTCCCTGTGACTGTATGTGCACTTGCACGATCCGAATGCACTGCGCCGGAAGATCGTCTCTCTGTTCTCCCTTGCCTTCACCCCAAAATACACTTGGTAAAACTGCAAAATTGCTGTTCAAGTCTATTTGCTATGTCTCAACTGTTAAATGTATTATAATTACTTGAGCTGCCTGTGCAGACTATTATTGTCTCCAAATTTCTAGGGCTCTGAGCGACCGTTGTTTTTCCCCCATGTTCCCACCCTCCTTGAGCGCATTGAAACACTTGCCTGTGTATAGGTGCTTTATAAATAAACATTATCATACCATACCATACTGGAAGGATGAAATCACCAAAAAGCTCTGTTTTATATATAAAATGAAATCTCCAGGCTGATTGAAAGAGTCATGTGGACCACAGTATTAAAGCCTGCGGATAGGTCCAAGAGAATGAGGACACCTAGGCAGTCACCATCAAGAGAATGGAGGAGCCTACCTCCCAAGAAGAGAAGGGCGGATTCACTGCCTGGATGGGCAGAATCCTGTTTGATGGTTGTTGTGGTTGTCAATTGAGTCACAGAACTCCCGGATTTTTCTGATGGAAATGTTCTCAAGGATTTTGCAAATGAGTGGCGAGATGACAATGGGACGGCAGCTTGCGAGCATTACTGGATTGTCTAACGATTCCTGGAGCAAAGTAAGACTGTAGGAGGGAAGATACAAATGTAGAAAGAGCTAAAGCAAAGAGCCTCTAAAACATTTGTCAAAGTGGTAATGTTGTCTTTTACGGTGTTGGATATTCAAGGCTCAGTGGAAGCTTTCAGCTACTTGACTGCTTTAGCAACTTTAATTCACTAGGGGGAGACCAATTTAGCTGGAAGAGCAGGATGTGGGCAAATGATTGATTTAGCAAGACTTCTGCTGCTCATCGGAGTCCTCTCACCAAATCTGAGGTGATGGGAAGGGCAGTGCATTTCTGCTGAATTATTGGTATTCTTGTTTATATGCTTGTGCAGAGTGGCCTCTTTAACTGTTTGGTAGTTGAATAGTACTCCTTCAAGTGACAAAGGCATGGCAGCTTGTTTTCCTCGGGTTCAGTTTTATGCCAGTGGTGTTCAAGGGAACAGTTGCACTTCAAGGATGTGTTTTTCTTCTTATTGACAATGGGTGAATGGATTTCAAGAGCACTGGGGTGCTCACTGTAGAGGTTGGCAAGCAAGACATTAGGGAATGCACCCAAGGCTTCTGGGCCGGAATAAAGAGGGTGAACGGTGACAGCAAAAGCAGCAACGGAATCCTGCATCATGGATATTAAGGAGAACTTTGCATCTCTGTCCAGGAATGACTGCTTAGATTGTGCAGGTCTGGTTAGACAGGCAGTGAAAGAGTAGGGGTCAGTCCATGGGATGTTAGAGGTGCAGATGTTAGAGATCAGGGGAGAAGCAGAGAGAAATGTCTTAATAGAGAGTGTGTCACACATCTTCACAAATGTGGTGGTGGTTTAATTCTCAGGGGCATCTAGTCATATGTTGAGATCTGACAATGAGAATCTTGTCAGACACAGATTGGATGCTTCCAGTGTAGTTTGGCTACTCTTTTGTGAACTGTGTGGGATCTCCAGGCAGCCTGTAAATGGTGATGATTTTGAGGCAGGTGTTAGCATCCAGCAAACATGCAGGCTATGTTGATAATCCTAGTAGTTGTGATGAAAGTAGGGAACGTAATGGCCCCACGACATTTACTGTACCAGAATTTGAAACCATACGGTAGCAAGGTGTCAAGATGGTGATATGTTTGCAGGTAAACCAGGTTTCTGCAAGAAAGCCAAGAAAGCTGAGAAAGACAGCGTAGGTTTCGCCAAGAGTCGCTGGATGCTGTAGGCATGTTTGGAGGCAGATCTGGCATTTAGGGTACTGATCTCAAAGAACACTTTTGGAGGAGCAGGCTAACGGAGGACAGGAGAAGGGGGAATTAGGCAGGAGAGGATAGAAGCGTGTCATGTAGGATGTGCCATCAGTTGTTTCATGGGGGTAGCAGCAGCTCTGGACTGGGCTACTGGGTGGACCAAGCTCTTTTTCGGCTGGTGTTACAGAGATGAACCTTGAGAAGAATAACAGGCAGTCAAAGGCCAGAAGGTGCATGAGGTTCTACTGGGACACGATTGTTACATTTTGTTAGAAATTGGTGGTATCCTTGCTTTGGAAGTCAGTGGTTTCCAACTTCATGTTGGTAGAAGAGACCAGACAGATGCTCCATTTGGTACCACTGTTCGATTTTGGACAAGCTAGAGTTGAAGAGTTTAGTCAGCATGAAGGACTGTCAGGTACTTGGGTCATGGTTGAAGATCAGAATGTTTGTTTTCCACCTAGAGGTTATGCTTCTGTAAATGTTCCCAATAAACAATCCTGGGTTACCTTTAGGGAAGCCCTTTCCATTTTTTCTATTTTTCAAGGAATACTTGGGTGTGTAGTCCAGTATGGTGAGCAATGGTAAAGTAGTTTGTGGAGGTAGATGAGATAAACGTGGCCATTTGAGGAACAGCAACCAAGGAGACAGATATAACAGGCACAGAAAGATGCAGAGAGCCTACTAAGAGGGTGTGCTAATAGGTCGGAGGTGAGCCAGAGTGCCGGATCAGATGAAGGGCTGGGAAACAGGCATACATCACACAACGGAGTAGTACAAAGGGGAAATAAAAGTGCACAATTGAAAATGAGAAAAAAAGATATGTCTATGCAACAGAGCAGAGCACTGAGGAGGTACTGGGTGTATCATCTGACTTCCAAGAGTTATGTGTCACACTTTGAGAGCACAATAGACATACAAGATTACATATCAACACATTGCTGGGTAGATGAAACAATTAAACTAATAGAACTACATGAGCCCAGTGCAAGTGCGCACTACACTTAAAGAAGAAGAACTGAGAGACATGAATGCTAAAGGAAAGGGCTCACATCAGCATCCTCTGGTCCGCTCAAAGAGGGCTGTGTTTCTCCACTGCATCTTCAAAGCCCTTTGTCTTCTACCTTCCACATGGATAGCAGAGAAAAGCATCGTATCAATTCCATACATTGGGCCTCATTACGACCCCGGCGCTAAACCATGGTGCTATTACCACCATGGTCCATGCCGGGGTCTGCCATGTTGAATGGCGGAATTACCGCCCCATTCCAAGGTTGGCGGGGCGGTAATTCCCTATTCACCATGGGCCCTTCCCCATTCCCATTTTTGCCCCATAGGGCTCAATGGGAATGGGGAAGGCGCTAAGTACGGTGCCGCAAATTGCGGCACCTTACTTAGCACCAAGAGCCCTTTGCGGCACCCTACTTTAACGGCTGATAAAACCAGCCGTTAAGGTCGGGTCCTGCAAAGGGACCTCGTAATTAGGCGCTAATAGGTTAACGGCGCCACACAGCCTTTTACGGCGACGTTAACCCCATTAGCGCCTGGGTCGTAATGAGGACCATTGTGAACATTGTGAACATGAATATACCAGTGCTCTACCAGGCTTGTGACGATGCCAATTGTGTCTCTTTCAGCTTTTGCAGATTTAAAAGCAATCTAGTTACTGTGCAAGAGCGGGGGGGGGGCAGCTGGGCACTGAGGGACCCAAAGTAAGTCTTGCAGACTGAACCCAGGGATCAAAGGCAGCACTGAAATTTCTGCACTATCCTATTGGCTATTTGGGGTTAAAATTGTCTCTGGAGGGGTAATTCATATTTTATTCCCTGTTGTTTTCCAAAGTGGCAACCATGAGTAGTAGACGCTTTGTAGTGCCTCAAGAGGAAAGAGGGGAAACGAGGCAGGGGAAAGGGAAAGAGGGGTCTAAACATTCACAGACGTGAAATATTCCTCAACAGTTAGGAGCAAGGGAGGTGGAACTGGCAGGCATGCACAGATGTGCAAATAGTGTAGTGGCAGACAATCCTGCAAGTGGGAAGTAGCCAACCAGGAATGCCAACAGCTTTGCAAAAGTTAAAGTGACCCATCTAGCTCTAACAAAACCAGATGGTAACAGGCGTAACAACCTTCAAATTAGAGCATGAAAAAGAGTGCGTTTGCCATTGTTCTGAACCATGATTGCCCAATGATCTCATGGAGATTGTTTCATAAGAAGGGGCCCTCAGTGTTCAGGAGTCTGCTCCCGAATGTCTTCTCCCTAAAACGGGAGTGGTTAAGAGCAAAGGAGCTTGCTGATCCTAAGACCCTGTGGGACAGCGCTTGCTGGGGTTCCGCTGAAGGTGACTGGCCTGACACTCTGTGGTCAAGTCCAAAAAATGAAAGTGGAGGGACTCATCAACAAACAAATGGGATGTGATGTCGCCAGAAATATCATATCAAGGTCAAATCTTCACATTTCATTAAATTGGCTTTGCATAACCACCAAATTTCACAGGACGAATGGCATTTGCCTTTTATAAAATCATCACACACACAAAACCAAGGGAGGATATTTTCTTCTAATAGTGTTTTTGAAAACATTAAAAGGTGTGCATGTTTTGAACTCCAAGAACCAATACAAATGTTTTCCATGGCACTTGCTGTACCAAAATGGGACATTTCACCTGTAGTTGTTTGTTATTCTTCATCAGGTTTTATAGTGCAGTGGTGAAGTGTACAGCCTACACATCTGACTGTGGTTTGGTTTAAATTCAAAGAGGACATTCAATGTTTCTCATTTTAGCTGTGGGGACTGAGTCCACCCTCTGAATAAAGTGGGTGGACTCTGTCCCCCAACGTGTAGCCTCGAGTGGAGCCCTGCTGACACCACAGCAGGATAGATGGACGGCTGATGCACAAGACTTCAAAGGAGATTTGCATGTCTGCGATAATCGCGCCAGATCCAGTATAGTGAAAGTGAGAGTCCTGCAACCAAAATACCCACCGACGACTCACTCACTCACTCACTCACTCACTCACTCACTCACTCACTCACTCACTCACTCGCGTACTCTCTAATTAAGCACACTTGGAGTGTCACAGTACAAAGGTTGGGTGCTGCTTGGCTCCTAATGATCGCATGAAAGAAGTGACGCCGGTATTAGCGCACCTGCACGGATTGGCCACTCTGAGCATCAATAAGAAATGCATATGAATGCGACTTGCTTTTTAGTCAAAGGAGCGTTTCTTCGTGTGATTTTGTTTTCCTTGACAGTGGCAGATTCCGATACCAGCTGCCGATGCCTGATAGGTTCCAAACGCTTAAGATGAAATATTAAACTGATGGCTTATTACAGCAACAATTATAGAGCATACATATTTAAAATAATACATGAAAAAAAGGAAATTCTCGCACGTGTGACATCTGTTCAAAGCACATTGATGTCCCTTAAGTAAAAAGGCATGTGAAGATTAAAAAAAAAGGGAAATGTCCATTTGCTTTGATGCTTTGCTTCAGGCACACTGGCACCGCATTTTATATTCAGCCTTGCGATCAGTGACTCATGAACCGATGCTAATGAGGACTTAACAAATTGCAATTTCCCTCAGGTGCAAGGGATCACGCTTCTAACAAGATGGTGCTGGTGTTAGATACTGCATGAGCATAAAGTGTGTACATTTAGAAGGAACAGAGAAATAACTAGGAGAAAACAACTTCACTGACACAACTCAACTTCCTGTCATCGTAGCTGTAGGAGCAATCAAGGGCTTTCTTAACTTTTTGACACCCACCACCTCCCCGACCCGGGGTGCAGGTTGGCAGAACAAAAGAAAGGTTTTGCCTAGTTGGCCCCAAGAACTTGGCGGAAAGACTAAGGCCCCATTCATGTAATTAAATTGCGCTGAAAAAGGGGCGCTTGCCTGCAAAACGCGCACAAGTGCCCGTTCGCGGGTTCATGGAACACAATGCGAGTGGCTTACCGTGACTTGCGCTGAATACCTGCGAGTCCAACACATCATTGTGACACCAAAAACACCTTGTGCGAGACTCCCATCGAAGGCGCAAATCCGGAAACACGTCCGCCACGCGAAAGCAGGCATAAGCGTCAACACGCACTAAAACCAGTGCATTAAAAGTGCATGTGAAAAACCAACGCGCGTATCCAGCTATGATGAATGTACAATTTTCCGTGGTAGTGAACGTGGGACACCGCAGGAGGGGGAGGATAGCCAGGGCATGCATTTCTTTACCCAGGACCAGTCTTTTTGCGATGCTTGATGACCAGGTCTATGGCAGGTATAGGTTTCCACCTCATATCATATTAGACCTGGTCAAGGAGTGGGAAGATGACCTCACATCACCCAACCTGTTCTCCCAAGCACTGACCCCCTTGGAAAAAGGTGCTCAATGTACTGCATGTTTTGGCCACTGGGTCACTTCAGCAGACAACTGCCACAGTCGGGGGCATTTCACAGCCCACGCAGTCACGCTGGCTACACCAGTTGTTGGCAATCATGACTGCACACCCCTCAGTCTGCAGGCACACATACATGCCGAGAACACCCGCAGAAAGGCAGGCCGTGGTCCAGGACTTTTATGGGGTGGCGCACTTCCCTAAAGTGCTTGGGACCTTCAATTGCACCCATGTGGCCCTATGTCCACCTAAGGCCACTGAGCACATCTATCGCATTTGCAAGCACTGTCCTTCCATCAACGTGCATGTTGTATGTGATGCCAAGGGAATCATTACCTCTGTATATGCAAGCTATCCAGGGTCCACCCATGATAGTTTCATAGTCAGAATGGCACCCCACACCGGGCCCTGGAAGCTGTGAGGCATGGCAACACATGGCTCATTGGTGAGTACAAATGGCCCTGCAAATGCATGCATGTTTCACGCAGACAAAACCACACCGCTGACAACCCATGTCATCTCCACAGGGGACAGTGCCCACCCTCTGAGCATCTACATGATGACACCAATACGGAACCCCACCACACCCCCCCAGATAAGATACAACGCATCCCATATTGCAACTAGGGCCACAGTGGAGCATACATTCGGAGTGCTAAAGTCACGCTTCCGGTCCCTTGACCACTCTGGTGGTGAGCTACTATATGCATCACCAGTAGTGTGCAGGATCATTGTAGCAGCATGTGTCCTGCACAACGTTGCAACACGGTGTGGCGTACCAGTGGACATGGTGGTGTCCCCACATCCGAAACCTCATGCATGGCGTCTGTGCATGGAAGGGGAAAGGGCGCGTGGCGAGGCCCGTACCCAGCTTGTGGCACAATTTGTCACCTAAAATTCAACCCCTGCGGAGCACACACAGCCCTGGCACATTCCAGATGTCAATCGATGATGACAAAGGGACAATCATCTGTCCCAACCTTGCCACACTGAGAATGTGTCCTTGGAAGTGCCACATTGTGTGCATCCCTTAGAACTTAAAATAACTCAATCTGCACATAAGTAACACATGGAAGATGGAGTATGCCACTAACACCATGCCAAAGTACACATCTAAATGCCGGTATGTCACCTAAACCCTCCCATACTGCATGTCACCTGGTTGACACACTATGCCATGGCATGCAATGGTAAAACTGAGAAATAAATGGCCAACACTACTGTCACAAAGCGCTCAACGTTCAGTTTAACAGGTTCAGAAATAACTCACTCTCACACATCAAAACAATATTGTACACATGAACATCGATTGGCCAGTACAACATACCAGAAACACATGACCCAACAGTGAATCTGTCTGACAGTGACCAATCCTAATTGCACAAGTGCCACAATGTGTCACAACTTGCACATGGCACCCTTCTATTTTTTGTGTTGCTCTGCTAACTAAATGGGACAGGGAAGCACATACAGCCGGAAGGCAAACAATAATGGAGATAGTCAAACTAATACCTGGAGATGGAACATGAACAAAGGATGGATCTCAATGTCCAAACAAAAAGGGATGCTAACCATGCACTGGGCAAACAATCATGAATCCCATTAGGGGTGTATACACAAGTCAGACTTGAGACTGCCCACAGATATAATGGAAGTCCAAAGCCTCTGTGTAAGTTACTTTTACATGCTGCACTCCTTGCAAGCCCATGGAAAGGGGAAGCAGGAGTGGCATATGTGTCTGGACCCTGAGGCACAAACAAGGAGGGTACCAACACGAGACAAGCCTGCATGGGTCCAGCTGGAATCTACAGTGTATGCCCTCAGCAGCCACACAAAGCAACACACTGTCACATAAATGCACAATAGACAAAAAACAAGTAAGAAAAAAATCAAATATGCCCATGGGGGATCCACCCACGAGGGAGGAGGTGCAGGGTGCATGTCAACACCGACATGTGTGGAAGCTGAGAAGAAGGAAAACTCCATGGATTAATGGGCCGCACGGCTAGCATGGATCGGGAGACCTGTCGCTGCTGTCACCACCCTGTTGTGTAGCATCAGAATGTGGCAGTGGAAAGGGAGGATCACCACGCATAGCCCTAGCCTGGACCTCCATGGCAGTGGCCATGCGGGACTGAGATGATTGCATCTGCAACATGATGGCTTGGAGATCACCATGCAACACCTCACAGGATGCACGAGTTCCTCTGTGATGGTATGAGTCAACTGTTGCATCAGCTGTTCAGACCGTCTATTGCTGGCTGCCTCGAGTGCAGCCAGTGTAGTTGTGAGGTCCCTATACTCTAACCTCAGGGCTTCCCTGTGAGCCCAACCCTCTGCAGTCATGGATGAACGCAGAGCCCTCAGTTCTGCCCGTCGGCTCCTGTTGCCGGCCACCATGTTCAGCCTGTGGGAGCGGCATGTGGACCACAATGCCTGCTGCTGTATTGCTGGGGGTATCATGGAATTGGCCACCCTATCCATGCCCTCAGCCAACATCTCAAATGAAGCAGCCTGTTGTGCAACAGCATGCATGGACTGCTCCCACACAGTATCTCCAGCTAACACAAGGCCAATGCGTTGGCGGACCCCACGCCTGCCTGGGCCAAGGGAACCTGGCCCTTGATGTGATGGCGCTGTTGGTGGCTGCAGGACTACATCCCTCACTTGATCAGCTGGCCCAGGAGTCAATACTGTGGAGTGTGACCCTGCAGCCATAACCACCACAAACGGACGTATCAACACTGACTGGCCCTGTGAGGCGTCGTTCCACCCCTTCAGATGTTTGAGATACCACAGCACCCACACTCGATGCACTCACCTGCCACAGCACAGAGGAATCAAATTCAGGTTCACCACCAGAGCCATAGGTATTATCAGAGGCAGACTCATACTCAGTCAGGGCCGGGATGGACAGTAGCACCAGTGGTTCACCATGGGCTGCCACACCACGTCCTCCACTGGCACTTGTTTGTGGATCAGTATCCTGCTCCTCCTCTACCTCCACCCCTGAATCCAGTGCCTCATCCCCTGTACATGGACATAAAAATACATGAAGACCCATGTAAAAAGCATAGCTTACACACATAGGCATCACAATGTCGTCATGCAACTCATTAACCTGCCATGTCACAAACTCACTCACGTACGCAGTGTCAATGGAAGTCAAGGGTAGCATGAAAGCAGCCTTGGACATGTTTGGAAGAACTAAATACCACATGTAGTGCATAGTGCATAGCACCTGCTGCACACACAAGCACCTGACTGGCATAGTTAAGTCACCAGCATCACTGATGCAAATAGACAGATGCCACGTAGAATAGCCATGCCTGAACTGTCAAACTGCATGACATGGAACTTGCTCACTACTGTCCCAGAGCCATGTACAATGGATGTGACATGACATGTAATTCACAAACTCAATACACACAAGTGTCACAAGGTGCTACGATGCAAGGGTGGTGGAATAGAGTGAAGGCAGTCACACCCATCCAAGTGAATAGGCATGGTGAAGGTGAGACCTGGGGTTGGAAGTGGATGTGGGCAGTGCAGTACAGGGGAACGCCATCCAAATAAAATACAACTACAGAATCAGTAATGAAAATGCGGCAGGCTGGTGGCAGTGGAAGTGTACGTGCAGACATCAGGTGTCATTTGCTGCTAGAGGGCTGTAGGGATGCAGTAAACAGCCACCGAGTGTGGGGGATGGCAGGGAGGCAGTGCATGGGTTCAACTGGTAGCTCAGAGGGCCGTGTCGGAGATCAGAGTGTGGGCAGGTGACTAGTGCATTCTCTCAGTCATCCAGGACTCCAGCAGGGGAGAGGAGGAGAGAAAGCATAACACATGAGTAAGCATCAGAAGTGCCTCCAGACCCGGAGAAGGTTCACCTCCAGTTCCATTGAGGCAGGGAGGCTGTACCAGAGGGAGGCCCCAGCCGAAGTTAGACATTAATCACCAACTAATTGCTATGAAAAGTAACAGACCCTGAGGGAGTAGGAAAGGGATGATCAAAGACCATGAGAAGGACGTCAATTTGGAAGATGGAGTTGAAGGAACTGCGGCCCCTGGATCCATAAGGCCTTGTGAACAATGCACAGGGATTGGAAATGAAAAGTCATAGCCACTAGGAGCCAGTGCCATCATCACAATCCTAGGGAGATGCAATACCTGGCCCCAAGACAAAGGGACAATTCCAACAGTCCAGTTCTGGATGAGTTGCAGAGGGAAGAGTGTAGAAGCACAGAAATCTTGGTAGAGTCCATTGCAGTACCACACCATAGGAATGACCAGTCCTCGGGAGACAGTGAGCTTCTGGGGGAAGGTGAGGAAAGGAAGAATACCCCTGAGGAGGTGCAGCTGGCAGGGTGACCTCTCAGAGACGTCAGAGATGTGAGGAGAGAAGGCGAGTGTGGAGTGGAAGATTGTAAAAGGCTATCCGCCATCACAGGTTGGAGCAGTAAGAGGGCCAAGAGAGGCTGGACAGAGAGTGACATGGAAGGAGTGAGCAAGTATGGTGATGGGGCTTGTCACGGTGTGCAGCACATCGTGCGTATGCAGTCTGCAGAACAACAAGCATGTGTCAGTCCACCATGACATGGTTCACCCATGGCAGTCATGTAAATGCCGGCAGAACTGCCAGACAATCATTACACTTCATCCAAGCAACATACATATGTCTTGGACACACACAACACCACTTACCAGACGTTCCCTCATAAATTGGCGGGTCCCCCACGCCTTGGATCTGCTCCACTTCAATCATATCACAAATGATCTCTTCATGTGGAGTGAGTTCTTCGTCCTCTCGTGATGACCCACCTCCAGTCACCAGAGTAGAGGTGTAGTTGGCACCCAGCTTATCTTTTCCTCGGCGCCAGAGGTCATTCCAACGCTTGACTGCCTCAGAAGCTGTGTGCCTCTCACTGCCCATGGCATTGATATGATCGGTGACTGTAATAAACTCTAACACCAGAGTAAGCAACTGGGAGCTTTATTTTACGGCCCCCGGAGGCTGGGGCAGTCAGGGAGAGAATGGACGTTACAGTCCGTGGTGGAAAGGGGGACAAAACATTCTCCGTTCTAGGTGGAACGGAGTAACATTGGAACATTAGAACATATAACATCTCCTTATCTATGGAAAAAAAAACAAGAAGGAAAGGAGGGGAGGCAGGGTGGGGGGGAAGGTGCAGAGTTAGACGGGGTGGACAGTTGCTGATCAATAATAAACAAAATCATTCTTGAAATTCCGGATGATCGTGCGATTCCTTCTCGACAGACTTCTGGCAGAGGATTCCTCATCGTTGGGACGATGTTCGCTGTGCCAGTTTGTGCCAACATGTGAGTCTGTAGAAGTACTGGGTCTGTAGGTGTCGGTGGTTGTTCTCTTCACATCTTCTCTTGACCAGGTGCCATTGTAGTTGTTTTTAGAAGTGCTCGGTCTGTAGTTGTCATTCGTTATTTTCACAAGATCGTCGTGGGACCATCTCTTTCCATCCTCTAATGTGACGGACTTTCCGTGGCAGCGCGTGACTTTTTGTGGGGATCTAAATTTCGATTCACCCTTGAGTATCTTCTTGGGTTCTTTGACACAGACCCAGTCACCTTCCTGCAGTGTCATTTGTTTTGCTCTATTCTTCTGGTCATAGTAATTTTTGTACTTCTTTTGTTTCTCTTTTATATTTTTGTGGATTTGTTCCATGTCCACCTTCCGTTCTGTGTTTATTCTTGCTTCGCCAGTATCTAAGAAAATCCATGCTGATCTCAGTTGGTTGGTTGCTGTTCTTCCTCGCATCAAGGTGAAGGGTTCTGAGTTGGTGGTGCAATGCGGCGTTGTTCTATATGCGAGCAGGGCCTCCTTGAGGGTTTCTCTCCATGGCATAACATTGGCTGTGGCTAGTTGGATGACACTTTTTATTAGTCTATTCATTCTTTCCACCAATCCGTTGGACACTGGGTGGTAGAGTGATGTGGTGATGTGGTTGATGGATTTCTTTGCAAGGAATTCACGGAATTCCGACGAAGTGAACTGGGACCCGTTGTCTGACACTATGTCTCTGGGGTCACCTTCCCTGTTGAATATTTCTGTTAGGAAGTCAATTACCTTTTTCGTGGTTGCGCTGGTTTCTACCACACCCCATTCGGTCCATTTGGAAGTGCAGTCCACGATCACAATGATGAATATTTTTACTGCTTCCAGATTTTCAAAAGGGCCCATGATGTCTATTGCCAGCTTTGGCCATACGTGTTTGGGTGTTTCTACCGGCTGAAGTGATGTTTTCCTTAAGATTTTCGATTTGTCGCTGGAAGCACAGGCACTGCAGTTTTTTACTGTCTCTTCCGCCTCTTTCCACATGTTGTAGTTGCTCCTTATCCTGTTCTTTGTCAGACTCCTTCCCAGGTGTCCTTCATGGGCTAGTTCAAGTAGTTTTTCTCTGAGTGCCACAGCTGGAATTATTCTACTACCTCTCAAGATATGATTGTCGTTAATGGATATTTCATCTTTGAATGGAGTGAAATTTACCAACTCTTGTCCGACACCTTCCCAGTCGTTCATCACGGTTCTTCTGATTTCTTGTTGCTCCTTGTCGGCTTTGGTGATGCGTGTCCACTCATCGGAGGGGATGGCAGAATAAATGGTGGCTATGATGTCTTCGTCTTGAACTTCATTTTCAGTGTCTGCTTTGTCTTGAATGGTGGTTAGTCTGGAGAGACAATCTGCTACTTGGTTTAGTGAGCCAGGATTGTAGAGAGCCTAAAGATTATATTGCATCATGTCCAGGAACCAGCGCCTTATTCTGGGAGATATGAGGTGTGGCGTTTTGGATTGTAGGATGTTGACAAGGGGTTTGTGATCAGTCTTTAAGAGAATGGGTAGACCCCAAATTAGATTTTGAAGTGCTGTAGGGCCCACTTGACAGCCAGGGCTTCTCTCTCAATGGTGGAATAATTCAATTCAGCATCCCTTAGCACTCTCGATGCGAATGCGATGGTCACGATGTTGCCGTTCTGTTGTTGTTCTAGTACTGCACCAAGGCCGATCTTACTGGCATCCACTGACACTATTGTCCTAGCTTTATAATCAAACATGCTTAAAGCTGGAGCTTGGTTGATGTCGGACTTGAGGCTCTCGAACTCGTTTTTGCAATCTATGGACCATTAAAATCTGTTACTTTTCTTCATGAGTTTCCTCATGTTTTCCGTCTTATTGGCATATTTACTCATGAATTTGGAGTAGTACTCTGTCATTCCTAAAGAACTTTTCAACTGGTCTTTGTTGGTGGGTTCAGCCAAACTCAATATTGTGTCCAATAGTTTTTTCTTGGGACGGTTGCCTCTGGCATCGATGGAGTGGCCAAGATAGGAGACTTGATTGCACTTTATGTTGCATTTCTCTAATTTGAGGGTGAGTCCACTTCTTTGGATTATCCGTAGCACTCCCATTAGTTTGGCATCGTGATCTTCCTCGGTTCTGCCTGATATAAGAATATCGTCTTGGAAGCATCGTACCCCATCAAGACCTCCAAAGAGATGTGACATGAGTCTCTGGAATACTGCCGCGGCCGAAGCAAGCCCGAACGGCATTCTGTTGAACATGTAAGCTCCCAAAGGTGTGACAAAGGAAGTGAGGGCCTTCGAATTGCCATCTAAGGCAATTTGGTGGTATGCAGAGGAGAGATCTAAAGTGCTAAAAAAACTTGCCGGTTCCATGGTTGAAAGAAGTTCTGTTATATTGGGAAGTGGATGTCTATCGACCCATATGTTTTTGTTTAGGTCCCTTAGGTTAACACACATGCGTATGGAATTGTCGGGTTTCTTTACAAGGACGATGGGGCAAGCCATTCAGAACTCTCTATGGGTTGTATAATGTTCTCATTGCATAGACGTGTGAGTTCGTCCTTGAGTGCCGCCTTGGTCCCAAAGGGCACATCACGCACTCGATGGACCACAGGAACAGCACCTCTTTTCGAGATTATTCTGTGCTGGAAGCCCTTGTGCAATCCGATTTTATCGCAGAACACATTGGGGAATTGTTCAGCCAAGTTAGCTTTGATGTCGGTATCGTTCTTTAGCACACTCAGTATGGGGATATCTTCTCCGGGATGGATTCTCACTTGGAGGGCCGCCTGCTCTTCCCATCCTACTACAGAGGACCCGTTCTTGGCTACAAACAACTTGCAGTATGTTTGTCTGTCCCGAAATTTGAGCTTGACCCAGGTGTATTCCATGATGTCAATGGGTGTTTTCCCATACCCAGTGGCTCTTACTGAAGAGATCCGTAAGTCATGGATTTTGCCAGAAAGTACCTTTACAAAGGTTTCAGGATCCACCATGGTATAGGGGGACCCGGTGTCTACCATCACTCTCAAGGGTGTCATTGACGTACATGTTAACCCATGGACCATTCGTCTCTTGGAAGGAAGTGACTGTGAGAATCTGTACCTGTGGGTGTGTCTGATTGACGGATAGCATACTGTCTGACATTTGGTCATAGTCCACTGTTTTCACAGACCCATATCTGTTGATGGGTCGTCTGCTGCTGTTGCCAAGTCCACGTGGTCTCCCTCCGGTGTTTCGGCAGAGTTTAGCAAAGTGGCCTAACTGGCCACACTTGTAGCACTCAACATTATTGGCCGGGCACATCTTCACAGCATCATGGCGTTTATACCATCTGCACTTCTGACAACGCGTGGGGTTTTGATTATCGTAAGATGATGTTCTCCCCCTTCTAGAACTTCTCCTGGTACTTTGAGGAGCATTTTTTAAAGCCGCTACTAATTCCCCATCTTGGTCGTAGTCGGAACTGCCTTCCACAGACTTCACTTCCACACCAGCGCCCTCCTTCAGAACCAGCCTCTCCTTCATACAACGGTCCCCGAATTCCATGCTCCTCACTATCTCAGTGGCTTGGTCCAGCGAGGGATTCTTTGTTTGCCATAGTTTTTGCTGTATGCGGGGATCTGCTACTTTGAGGACAAGCTGGTCTCTCAAGTACTCGTCACTGACACCTGTGAATTTGCACGTGGACATCAGTACTCTGAGGGAGGCTAAGTATGCGTCGACAGGCTCACCTTTCGTTTGCCTCCGAGAAAAGAATTTATATCTTTCTAGCACTACGTTTGTCTTGCTGCCAAAGTGCTTAGTGAGCTTTGTTAATGCAGTGTCGAACTTCCGGTTGCCATCTCCACTTGCGCTGTCTGGCTCTGGGAGCGCCCTGAATATCCTGAGGCCCTCGGTTCCTAAGCAGTTCAGAAGGGTCGCTTCCTTAAGGTCGTCGCTAAATTTACTTGCGCCAATGGCCCTGAGGTATATTTGGAAGCTGTCTAGCCATTGCTCCCAGGGGCAGGTTGGGGTTCCGGGGCAGGGAAGGAATTTGGTAGGGTGCGGTACGTTCTGCATGGTAGCTGGTGAGGATGATGAAGCTAGTGGATAAGGTTGGGGAGACAGCGATGTGATGTGTGCTATGGTCACTGATGGTTTAGGTCATGGCATCACTGAGCAGCTGGTATCTCCTTCTCCATGGTTGGCTGGTGTGCTTGTGCTCTAGGGCCAAATACCTGGGCAGGCCGACAGTGATGTGTGCACTGGGACCGTGGATGGTTGGCACAACTTGTAATCTCAAAGTTTTTTTTATATTTTTTTTTTTTTTTTTTGAGCCAAGGGGAGGTTATGTCATTGAGTATGAGATTCACTGCTTCTTGGAGTTTAGGGGGCGTTGAGGTGCGTAGCCTTGTTGTGGTCGCCGAGGACAGTTTATGTGCTTCACAGCTTTTTTTGTTCTCTGCCCAGAGTTCTCTGCCACTTGCAACCTGTGGGGGCGCTGTGTGACGCGGCCTTATGGCGGTCGCTGAGAACAGCTGATATGCTTCAGAGCTTTATTTGTTCTCTGCCCCCTGCGACCTGTGGGGGCGCTGTGGTGCGCGGCCTTGTGGCGGTCGCTGGGGACAGCTGATAGGATACAGCTGGTGCGCGAAGAACGAAGACTGGCCCAGACAAAATGGCCGCATGCAGGGCACGTTACGAGGTCCTTTCCTCGAACGCCGTTGGATAGTGCTCGAAAAATGCACTACGACGCTGGCAGCCCGCGTTGATTTATGAAATAATAAATATGAAATTGTACCTCTTTTATGTTGTATCTGGTATCTGGTGCCTGCCGGGTGGCCTGTCGGGTGGCCCCTTCCCCACAAGATGGCAAGGCTGGGGGGGCGGCGGAGGCGGCGTCAAGGGGGGCCACCGGGGAGCCGCCAGGCCGTCACTGTCGCCGGAGGAAGGCTGGAGTACAGGCAGGGAAGCTCCGGAGGCCGGGGTGTCAAAAGGGAGAGGAAGCTCATCACCAATTGTAATAAACTCTGACACCAGAGTAAGCAACTGGGAGCTTTATTTTACGGCCCCCGGAGGCTGGGGCAGTCAGGGAGAGAATGAACGTTACATTCCGTGGTGTAACGGGGGACAAAACATTCTCCGTTCTAGGTGGAACGGAGTAACATTGGAACATTAGAACATATAACAGTGGTGCTGGTGGCTGGACCTTTGTCCGCACGTCTCTTGCCCTTGGAGACAAAGACTTCTGCCCCTGGGTCGCTGCGGGCATGGGCCGGGACCACTACAGGCCTGGCTGGGTGACCCTGACCCTGGGTGGTGGTTGCTGCAGCTGCCGCTGCAGCTTCCTCACCCTGCCTGGTGTGGACAGCAGATGGCAATGCTGTTCCAGGAACCCGGGTGCTGGGGACGTCAGCATAAGCTGCATCTCCCTGACCCTGTTGGGTAGAGGGCATTTCTCTCCCTGCATGGCCCCATGCACCTTGTCCACCTCGGCCACCTCAGCCACCTTGGCCACCTCTGCCACCTTGGCCACCTCTGCCACCTCGTCCACCTTTGCCTTCCTTCCCACTTATTGCCCTTCCAGTCGTGGCACTGATGGATTAGTGCAATGGGAGGTGCAGCTATCAATTGTCCTGGGCAATTTGAGTGAGGGGGCCGCATACGTGATGTTAAACCCACAAGTGTGCCCCAGCAAGGCTCAATGTAACCCCTGGGGAAAAATAAATATGCCGTGTAACACACAGGCACCCCAAAAATTAAAAACACCTGTACGCAACCCCTCGGTACCTAACATGAAAAGAATAAATGTTACGCAGTACGCTGTAGCACCCTGCAACACGAAAAATGCGTACGCAAAGCACACGTAAAGTACTGTGATGTTACATATGGGGGTACGTGGGAACACAGGCGCACTCAGAGTGGGATTAATGCATATGCGCCTCAACGTTTACGTCTGGCAAAAAGTTGAGGATACACGCGCGTATGCATGGGTAGGTGATACGGTGCATGTCGCGTGTCTTCTATGGATTTGTTAATGACGTGAAAGCGTAGGGGTAATGCCTAGGTGCGCATATTAGACGCTTGCTGTATGTAAAGTACATTTACTCACATCACGCAACAGGGGCCTTTACTGTGCTAGCAGAAACTGCGGTTGCGTGATGCTCAACACTTTTCCTCCTGTATGCACTGCTGCATGTCTTTACTCTCCTGGCCCTGCTTTGCCCCATTTACCACTACAGTGCTGCTGTATGCTCAGGTCAGAGTGCTTGCTTGCAACCTGCACTTCTTGTGCCAACCACCATACTTTTGTCTGCAATCCTGTGTTGTCCCTGCAAACACCTCCACTGTACTTCCAGGTACTTAAAACTCTGCAAGGACCACTGTTGCTACAAAAACACGAATCCAGGACCCGGGTGGCCCATACCTGCCAAGGGAGTGCCATGTCATCTGGTGATGGCAGCACACCCACATTGCAGCAGAGGGAACCCAACTTCACAGACATTCTGGATCTGGGATGAGATCACAACTGCCATCAACGCGAAGGGGATGGCAGTCTGCACCAGGGACCGGGTGAGGAAACGTTGGGAAGACCTCAATACCTGCAGCCATACCAAGGTGTTGGCAGCCCTCGGGATGGAACCCACCGTGAAGGTGCACCGTGCATACTGCCACCGCTTACAACGGACACAGCTGAGGCTACTTGAGAGGTTCTACCTGGAACTCCACTCACAGTACTTGGCCTGGAAGAGACGTCTGGGTGACACAGGCGAGTACAGCAGACATTCATTGGCACGCATTACTGATGTCAATGTTTTCTCCCCTATGTTTCCACAGTTGCTGCAGCTCATGGAGAGGGCGGTGGTGTCATTGGGGAGCAACATGGCAGGGACATGACCGGCAGGTGCATGCACACAACCCAGAAGAGAAGACTTGACTCTACCTCATCTGAGGGTGAGTTGGCTGGGGGTGTGCATGTTCCATCGAGCACACCTGCTGCTGGTACTTCTCAGGAGTTTGGTGTGGAAGGGGACTCAACAGTGGCTGTAGTCCAAGGTGCAGGGATGGAGGGGCCATCCATGGAGGAAGGCTCTCTGGAGTCATCAAGGGAGATGGAGGTGGTGGTGGAGGAGGAGGAAGATGAATACCAGCGCACAGGATTGTGTGGAGACATCTAGGAGGGGATGCAGGCTGCACCCTTGGAACAGAGACAGGAGGATGTGCAGTGCACCTTGCAGGACACTGACCAACCTTCTGTCCCTGATCCATCTGAGGCAGCACAGATCAACCTTGTGGATGCCTCCGCCCAGGCCAGGCCCCCCTTTGGGTCCATGATAGTCACCCCAGAGCATTCGCACCCCTGCTGGCTAGGATAGCGAGGCGGTGGGTGTGATCTGTGAAGATGTGAGGGTACTTTGTGAGTCACTCTCACATCATCATGGATCAATTAGCAACTCCTTCTCACAGCTGGCACAGGCACTGCTCTCGGGTGGTTGTGTGCACTGGCACTTTCGGCAGCCCACTCCTTCACTGCCACCTCTGTGCCACAGTCATCCTCCAGTGGGCCTTGCTTGCAGGTTCCAATCACAGCCCACTCTACTCCTGTCGTGCACACTGTGCCCTGTCAGGTGGATGCAAAGTCCCTGCCTGAGGTGGAGGTCCAAGAGAGTACAGTGGAGGTGGTTGCTGTGCCAGACCAGGCTCCTACACAGGACCAGGCATCAGTGGGGCAACTGTAACAGCAGGCTTGTGAGGCACAGGTTGCCAGGGCCAGGGCCGAGGCAGTGGAGAGGAGGGCACAGAGATGAGTCCAGATCCTGGAAGAGGCTTTCAGGGATTCTGGGGTGCTGGAGAGGGGGATGAGGGACAGCCTGCAGGCCATCCAGGACCAGGCAATGGCCCACCTCCAAGAGGAAGAGGAGGATTCTGAGTGATCCCTGGATGGCCTAAGCAACAGACACTGAGCATGCTGCGATTCTACACATTACATTTTTTTTCTTTTTTATTCCCTTGATAGTTTTTTATTCTTTGGAGTTTGTGGACATTACTCAATTTTTTGTACACAGTTTCTTGGTGTGTGTGTGTTGCAGATCCTGTTTTCCATGTGTACATGTGATTTTGTTTATTTATCTTATTGTATTGTACATGTTTTCTTACACATGGACATTTTCATGTTTATTTTTTTTATTAACATGTACATGTTTTGACATTTCATTTGCAGTATGTATGCAGCTAATACTACTGTTCAATATATTAACATTTTTCTCTCATACTCATTGTTTGTCACAGTTATCTTAGCTGTGTGCCGGTTAGGTGGTCGTTTTAGTAGCCTTGATTCTGACCATTGTTAGTCATGTGCGTGGTTCCTTAAATGCATGTGTGATGTTTGTTGTGCTTTTCCCGGGTGAGTATACACATGTGGTAGACCAGTGGTGATGTATGAAGTGTTACTTTGGGCATGCACCATCAAAGGGCATTTCGTTTGACATGTGCTGCATCACTGTGTATTGGCCCTCACTTTGTTTGTGAGTGTGGTTGGTGGAGGGACTGTGGGAGTGTTGCATTTACACAATATTGCCATTTGGTTTCCTTAATGCTGTCTAACACACATCTACTGCTTTCCCCCTCACCAGCATGTGTTTCTGCCGGTAACATTGGCTCTGGTGTTGGTCGATCTCTTGCAATGGCATACACTATTGCCATTTCTTTGTATTTACACATTGGGTGACCTATGCAGCTGTCTTGGTGCGCGGCACACTGTCTTTGTCATGGCCTTCACACATGGAAGTAACAGTGATGTGTTTCTTTGGTTATCTATTATAGTAATGGCACCTCAATCAGGCTCAGGCTGTGGGACACCTGGCCAGCGTATGTTCATGTGGCACACCTTGAGGCTAGATTTCATGCTGTCATTGTAGGGATAGTTGTCCTGTGTGATTCTTAACATGACATTTTTAAGTGGACAGCAGGGCCTCCCTATTTTGGTTTGCAGAATGCATGTGACATTGTGCATTTAGGGTGGTGTCAGTACACAGCAGTCAAGGTGCACAACACACCATCGATGGACTGCTGATGTGTCACTATGTCAGTGGGCAGCATGCAGGTGATGTCCTGTCTGGAGAGGGCTGCCTGCAGGGTGGCATCACAGATGATGTGGGCTGGGGTGTGCCATGTGGTGAGGGCTGCCTGCAGGTTGGCATCACAGGTGATGGGTAATGGGGGCTGGGGTGTCCCATGTGGACAGGGCTGCCTGCAGGTTGGCGTCACAGGTGATGGGTGATGGGGCCTGGGGTGTCCCATGTGGAGAGGGCTGCCTGCAGGTTGGCATCACAGGGGATGGGGGCTGGGGTGTGGGTGTCCCATGTGGAGAGGGCTGCCTGCAGGGTGGCGTCACGGGTGATGGGGGCTGGAGTGTCCCATGTGGAGAGGGCTGCCTGCAGGGTGGCATCACGGGTGATGGGTGATGGGGGCTGGGGTGTCCCATGTGGAGAGGGCTGCCTGCAGGGTGGCATCACGGGTGATGGGGGCTGGGGTGTGGGTGTCCCATGTGGAGAGGGTTGCCTGCAGGTTGGCGTCACAGGTGATGGGGGCTGGGGTGTCCATGTGGACAGGGCTGCCTGCACCATGGCATCACGGGTGATGAGGGCTGGGGTGTCACATGCGGTGAGGGCTGCCTGCAGGGTGGCATCATGGGTGATGGGGGCTGGGGTGTACCATGTGGAGAAGGCTGCCTGCAGGGTGGCGTCATGGGTGTTGGGGGCTGGGGTGTCCCATGTGGTCAGGGCTGCCTGCAGGGTGGTGTCATGGGTGATGGGGGCTGGGGTGTCCCATGTGAAGAGGGCTGCCTGCAGATTGGCTTCACGGGTGATGGGGCTGCGGTGTGGGTGTACCATGTGGAGAGGGCTGCCTGCAGGTTGCCGTTACAGGTGATGGGTGATGGGGGCTGGGGTGTCCCATGTGGAGAGGTCTGCCTGCAGGTTAGGGTCACAGGTGATGGGGGCTGGGGTGTGGGTGTCCCATGTGGAGAGTTCTGCCTGCAGAGTGGCGTCATAGGTGACGGGGGCTGGGGTGTCCCATGTGGAGAGGGCTGCCTGCAGGGTGACATCATGGGTGATGGGGGCTGGGGTGTGGGGAGGGCTGCCTGCAAGTTGCCGTCACAGGTGATGTGGGCTGGGGTGTCCCAGTGGAGAGAGCTGCCTGAAGGGTGGCATCATGGGCAATGGGGGCTGGGGTGCCCATGTGGTGAGGGCTGCCTGCAAGGTGGCATCACGGGTGATGGGTGATGGGGGCTGGGGTGTCCCATGTGGAGAGGGCTGCCTGCAGGGTGGCATCACAGGTGATGGGTGATGGGGGCTGGGGTATCTCATGGGGACAGGGCTGTCTGCAGGTTGGCGTCACAGGTGATGGGTGATGGGGCCTGGCGTGTCCCATGTGGAGAGGGCTGCCTGCAGGTTGACATCACAGGGGATGGGGCCTGGGGTGTGGGTGTCCCATGTGGAAAGGGCTGCCTGCAGGGTGGCATCACAGATGATGGTGGCTGGGGTGACCCATGTGGAGAGGGCTGCCTGCAAGGTGGCATCACGGGTGATGGGGGCTGGGGTGTGGGTGTCCCATGAGGAGAGGGCTGCCTGCAGGTTGGCGTCACAGGTAATGGGGGCGGGGGTGTCCATGTGGACAGGGCTGCCTGCAGGGTGGTGTCACGGGTGATGAGGGCTGGGGTGTCCCATATGGAGAAGGCTGCCTGCAGGGGGGTGTCACAGGGGATGGGAGCTGGGGTGTGGGTGTTCCATGTGGAGAAGGCTGCCTGCAGGGTGGCGTCATGGGTGTTGGGGGCTGGGGTGTCCCATGTGGTCAGGGCTGCCTGCAGGGTGGTGTCATGGGTGATGGGGGCTGGGGTGTCCCATGTGAAGAGGGCTGCCTGCAGATTGGCTTCACGGGTGATGGGGCTGCGGTGTGGGTGTACCATGTGGAGAGGGCTGCCTGCAGGTTGCCGTTACAGGTGATGGGTGATGGGGGCTGGGGTGTCCCATGTGGAGAGGTCTGCCTGCAGGTTAGGGTCACAGGTGATGGGGGCTGGGGTGTGGGTGTCCCATGTGGAGAGTTCTGCCTGCAGAGTGGCGTCATAGGTGACGGGGGCTGGGGTGTCCCATGTGGAGAGGGCTGCCTGCAGGGTGACATCATGGGTGATGGGGGCTGGGGTGTGGGGAGGGCTGCCTGCAAGTTGACGTCACAGGTGATGTGGGCTGGGGTGTCCCAGTGGAGAGGGCTGCCTGAAGGGTGGCATCATGGGCAATGGGGGCTGGGGTGCCCATGTGGTGAGGGCTGCCTGCAAGGTGGCATCACGGGTGATGGGTGATGGGGGCTGGGGTGTCCCATGTGGAGAGGGCTGCCTGCAGGGTGGCATCACAGGTGATGGGTGATGGGGGCTGGGGTATCTCATGGGGACAGGGCTGTCTGCAGGTTGGCGTCACAGGTGATGGGTGATGGGGCCTGGCGTGTCCCATGTGGAGAGGGCTGCCTGCAGGTTGACATCACAGGGGATGGGGCCTGGGGTGTGGGTGTCCCATGTGGAAAGGGCTGCCTGCAGGGTGGCATCACAGATGATGGTGGCTGGGGTGGCCCATGTGGAGAGGGCTGCCTGCAAGGTGGCATCACGGGTGATGGGGGCTGGGGTGTGGGTGTCCCATGAGGAGAGGGCTGCCTGCAGGTTGGCGTCACAGGTGATGGGGGCGGGGGTGTCCATGTGGACAGGGCTGCCTGCAGGGTGGTGTCACGGGTGATGAGGGCTGGGGTGTCCCATATGGAGAAGGCTGCCTGCAGGGGGGCGTCACAGGGGATGGGAGCTGGGGTGTGGGTGTTCCATGTGGAGAGCGCTGCCTGCAGGGTGGCATCATGGGTGGTGGGGGCTGGGGTGTCCCATGTGGAGAGGGCTGGCTGCAGAATGGATTCACGGGTGATGGGGGCTGCGGTGTGGGTGTCCCATATGGAGAGGGCTGCCTGCAGGGTGATGGGGCCTGGCGTGTCCCATGTGGAGAGGGCTGCCTGCAGGTTGGCATCACAGGGGATGGGAGCTGGGGTGTGGGTGTCCCATGTGGAGAGGGCTGCCTGCAGGGTGGCATCACGGGTGATGGTGGCTGGGGTGTCCCGTGTGGAGAGGGCTGCCTGCAGGGTGGCATCACAGGTGATGGGTGATAGGTGCTGGGGTGTCCCATGTGGAGAGGGCTGCCTGCAGGGTGGCATCACGGGTGATGGGGGCTGGGGTGTGGGTGTTCCATGTGGAGAGCGCTGCCTGCAGGTTGGCGTCACGGGTGATGGGTGATGGGGGCTGGGGTGTCCCATGTGGAGAGGGCTGCCTGCAGGGTGGCATCACGGGTGATGGGGGCTGGGGTGTGGGTGTCCCATGTGGAGAGGGCTGCCTGCAGGGTGGCATCACGGGTGATGGGGGCTGGGATGTCCCATGTGGGGAGGGCTGCCTGTAGGGCGGCATCACGGGTGATGGGGGCTGAGGTGTGGGTGTCCCATGTGGAGAGGGCTGCCTGCAGGTTGGCGTCACAGGTGATGGGGACTGGGGTGTCCATGTGGACAGGGCTGCCTGCAGAGTGGCATCACGGGTGATGAGGGCTGGGGTGTGGGTGTCCCATGTGGAGAGGGCTGCCTGCAGGGTGGCGTCACGGGTGATGCGGGCTGGAATGTCCCATGTGGAGAGGGCTGCCTGCAGGGTGGCATCACGGGTGATGGGTGATGGGGCTGGGGTGTCCCATGTGGAGAGGGCTGCCTGCAGGGTGGCATCACGGGTGATGGGGGCTGGGGTGTGGGTGTCCCATGTGGAGAGGGCTGCCTGCAGGTTGGCGTCACAGGTGATGGGGGCTGGGGTGTCCATGTCGACAGGGCTGCCTGCACTGTGGCATCACGGGTGATGAGGGCTGGGGTGTCACATGCGGTGAGGGCTGCCTGCAGGGGGCATCATGGGTGATGGGGCTGGGTGTACCATGTGGAGAAGGCTGCCTGCAGGGTGGCGTCACGGGTGTTGGGGGCTGGGGTGTTGCATGTGGTCAGGGCTGCCTGCAGGGTGGCGTAATGGGTGATGGGGGCTGGGGTGTCCCATGTGGAGAGGGCTGCCTGCAGATTGGCTTCACGGGTGATGGGGGCTGCGGTGTGGATGTCCCATGTGGAGAGGGCTGCCTGAAGGTTGCCGTCACAGGTGATGGGTGATGGGGGCTGGGGTGTCCCATGTGGAGAGGGCTGCCTGCAGGTTAGGGTCACAGGTGATGGGGGCTGGGGTGTGGGTGTTCCATGTGGAGAGTTCTGCCTGCAGAGTGGCGTCATAGGTGACGCGGCCTGGGGTGTCCCATGTGGAGAGGGCTGCCTGCAGGGTGATGTCATGGGTGATGGGGGCTGGGGTGTCCCATGTGAGGAGGGCTGCCTGCAAGTTGGCATCACAGGTGATGTGGGCTGGGGTGTCCCATGTGGTGAGGGCTGCCTGCAGGTTGGCATCACAGGTGATGGGTGATCGGGGCTGGGGTGTCCCAGTGGAGAGGGCTGCCTGCAGGGTGGCATCATGGGCAGAGGGGGCTGGGGTGTCCCATGTGGAGAGGGCTGCCTGCTGGCTGGAGTTACAGGTGATGGGGGCTGGGGTGTCCCATGTGGAGAGGGTTACCTGCTGGTTGGCATTACAGGTGATGGGGGCTGGGGTGTCCCATGTGGAGAGAGCTGCCTGCAGGGTGGCATCATGGGTGATGGGGCTGGGATGTCCCATGTGGTGATGGCTGCCTGCACAGCGGCGTCATGGTTGATGGGAGCTGGGGTGTCCCATGTGGAGAGGGCTGCCTGCAGGTTGGAGTCACGAGTAATGGGGCGGGGTGTCTCATGTGGAGAGGGCTGCCTGCAGGGTGGAGTCACGGGTGATGGGGCTGGGGTGTCCCATGTGGCGAGGGCTGCCTGCCGGTTGGCGTTACGGGTTGTGGGGCCTTGGGTGTGAGTGTCCCATGTGGAGAGGGCTGCATGCAGGTTGGCATCACAGGTGATGGGGACTGGGGTGTCCCATGTGGAGAGGGCTGCCTGCAGGTTGGTGTCACAGGTGATGGGGGCTGGGGTGTGGGTGTCCCATGTGAAGAAGGCTACCTGCAGGGTGGCGTCACGGGTGATGGGGGCTGTGGTGTCCCATGTGGCGAGGGCTGCCTGAGGGGTGGCGGCACAGGTGATGGGGGCTGGGGTTTTCGGTGTCCTATTTGGTGTGGGATGCCTGAAGGTTGGTGTCACAGGTGATGGGGTGTCCCATGTGGCGAGGGCTGCCTGAAGGGTGGCGTCATGGGTGATGGGGGCTCAAGTGTCCCATGTAGAGAGGGCTGCCTGCAGGTTGGTGGCACAGGTGATGGGGTCTGGGTTATGGGTGCCCCATGTGGAGACGGCTGCCTGCAGGTTGGCGGGACAGGTGATGCGGGCTGGGTTATGGGTGCCCCATGTGGTGAGGGCTTCCTTGAAGGTTGGCGTCACAGGTGATGGGTGATGGGGTGTCTCATGTGGAGAGGGCTGCCTGCAGGGTAGCGTCACGGATGATGGGGGTGGGTTGTCCCATGTGGCGAGGGCTGCCTGAAGGTGACGTCACAGGTGATGGGGGCTCAGGTGTCCCATGTGGAGAGGGCTGCCTGCAGGGTGGCATCACAGTTGATGGGGGCTGGGGTGTGGGTGTCCCATGAGAAGGGGTCTGCTTACAGAGGATTGCCAGGGGCAGAAGCACTATTTGGCTGGGGTGCAGCCAGTGTACACGCAGAGTTTCCAAGCGTTTACGCTGGGGTGTGACCGGGGTACGTGCAGAGTTTTCACATGATTACGCTGGGGTTTGACCAGGGTACGCGCTGTAGCTTCACGTGATTTGGCTGGTGTGTGGCCGTGGTATGCGCAGAGTTTTCACGTGATTATGCTGGGGTTTGACCGGGGTACATGCAGTGTTTTGACACAATTATGCTGGGGTGTGACTGGGGCACGCATGGAGTTATCACGTGATTTGGCTGGGGTGCGGCTGTGGTACGAGCAGAGTTTTCACGCAATTATGCTGGGGTGTGGCGGCGGTACACTCTGAGTTTTCAGGCGATTACGCTGGGGTGCGACGGGGGTATGTGCTGTGTTTTGACATGATTTGGCTGTAGTGCGGCCGCGGTACGTGCTGTGTTTTCAGGCGATTATGCTGGGGTGCGGCCGGGGTACGCGCAGAGTTTTCACGCAATTATGCTGGGGCTTGACCGGGGTACACGCAGTGTTTTAACACGATTTGGCTGGTGTTCGGCTGAGGTACACGCAGCATTTTCACGAGATTATGCTGGGTCCACCGAGGTATGCGCAGGTTTCACACGATTACGCTGGGGTTTGACCGGGGTACGCGCAGTGTTTTCCCGTGATTTGGCTGGGGTGCGATTGGGGTACGCAGGGAGTTTTCCTGCAATTTGGCTTGTGCGCGGCCGGGGTATGCACAGAGTTTTTATGCGATTTGGCTGGGGTGCGGCCAGGGATTGCGGGGTGTTTTCACAAGATTACACTAGGGTGCGGGCGGGGATCGCACGTGGTTTTCACACAATTTCACTACAAAGGCTGTATGCTAGGCCAAGGAAGGCACGGGGTCTTGCGCTGTGTTAGGCATTTCGCTTGCTTTTGGCTGTGCATGGGAGCATTAGTGGCGCAGCTTGATGTTCCTTGCGCCACGGGTACTGATGCCAAAGCAAGTCTGTCCCTCAATGTCTAAAAATCGTTTTGGGTTGGATGTATTTGTACATCTGTGCACCCCTCATGGCAAGAGGGGTGCACAGATGTAGAGGTACACCCAACCCAAAACGCTTTTTAGAAATGGAGGCACAGATGCAAAGCAAGTCTGTCCCTCAATTTCTAAAAATCGTTTAGGTTTGGTGTATTTGTACATCTGTGCAACCCTCTGTGCACCCCTCTTGGGAAGAGGGGTGCACAGGTGTAGAGGTATAATATACCCAGAGGGATTGAATCTGTGTTGCTCCTTGTCGTCTTGCTTCCAAGGCGAGCACGTTGCCCCTGAGCTATCCTCTCGAAACTCTGAAGATCTGAAGTACATTTAAGGATACAGAACCAGAACTATTGAGCAAGTCTAACATCATCTTCATCATCATCAGAATAAATCAACACTGTTGTGGTTATACAAGAGCTGATATATTTAAAGGGATGGAATTGTGAAAATATGACACTTCTCACCATTTGGACAGTACTGCCTTGGACAGAGTTTCACACTGAAGAAGTGAGCAAGTGATCTGGGGTCTGCAGCCCACACATGCATGGGATTCCCATGCACCTACTTGCGAGATTTGCACCAAATTAGTGAGATTGTGCTCCAAGGCACACGCACAGTCTTTGCTCTAAGGTTTGACACACTCACAGGATGGGATGGCATTTCGTTCTACTATCCTAGTTGTGTTGCTCTGCCTTTTGAGGGCTACTACAACCTGGATGATTATAGAGGGGTGGAGTAGGGGCAATATTGGCCTACTGGAATGCAACTGGAAGGCTTAAACCTCCTTCTTACATGCCTTTAGTATATGCAATACATGCTAGCCAATGTTTCCACTGTTCTTCACTCCCCTCCCCCTCGCACCAAGTTGGCGACTACGTGCAAATGCGGTCATATAAGTGCTGGTTATGTCACTTCCTATATTTGGGCACCCCCCGGGAAATTCATAAGTCGGCTCCCCTGCCCGATTTATTTATTTGTTCAATGTTTGTCGGGTCCATGGACACGATTAATTAATTTATTTCTGCAATGTTGGGTCCGACCAATAAACCGGGCCGTGGCGGAGGACTTTTACTGCCTCAGGTGCCCCCTGGAATTGGATTATGCTTCTTTCATTACCACAGAAGTAATGAATGTGTATTACAGAGATAAGCTGGCATATGTATTGGGCACACTGCACATGCTCAGGCAGAATCAATCATGCTTTGTAGAGGATAATGCTGGCCTAAATTGGGAACAGCCAGCATAGACATGTTGCTACAGGGGCATATTTTCGGCACAACCAGCATTTCAATGTGTTACATCAGTGACAGTGCTGTCTAACACTGTGGACACATTGATCATTAAAATGTGTTGTGTTCTACAATGTTCTTGTCCCCTGTTAGTGACATGGAATGTACATGTTCCCCTTTAGAACTGATTGTAAACTTATGGCTTTTTGGTCACTTTTCCTGCTGTAAAGTGCACAATTTCAGCCCCATATTTGGAAAAAAAATCTTGGGGGGGAGACCCCCCAAACCCACCCTAGATTGTTATAGCTCCTTCCCTACGCTCGGTCGCCCCCACTATTTCTGAGAAATATCAACACATACACACTGGAAGAAATCACAAGAAACTAACCTTTGATCACTGCCCCGACACCAAAAGCTATCTTTGGGACTGCCTGGCTATGCCTGTGATGCTATTGCGTCAAAGGTCACACACCATCGCTTTTGAATATACTGCTTTGGGTCAGGGTGTTCACTTTTGGCTCGCCGGCCCACCGGGTGACAAAAAGTGAATGCTTTGGCCCCACATTCAAAAAGGTTGGACAAGCCTGGTCTAGAGGTAGGGAGGGGGAGGTAAGAGGGCACCAAGTGAAATTTGACAGTTGGAGGGGTCTAGGGAGTGAGTTTGCAACACAAAGCTTTTCTGTAACCTCGGCTATAGCCCCGAAAATCCGACATTTCATAGCAAACTGCGTCACGGGAAAAGAGTGTGTTGTGGGAGGAATGGGAGAGGGCAGGGTAAGGAGGCCATCATAGTTCTGTGGGGAGAAAGCATAGATGAGCGGAACACTTGTTGAGGGCCTGGGGGAGCAGGAAAGCATTTTATTTTCAGCCCATTTTCGGATATTCGCTGCTATAATATGACTACAGATAGCCGACAGTATCTGTAGTTCAGTACAAAATATATTTTTACAGCTAGAGTGATGTCGGGGGTGAAATATCACTGGCCATGGCCGCTATGTAACCGGGGATGACCCCGCTTAGCTTCAAAGCAAAGCAAGGAAGCAGCCAGCACCCTCAGGCCATGTTGCCTAATAAATGAGAACAAGTTACAAGATCACTTAGAGCAACATGGCCTGAGGGGGCTGGCCCCTTCCTTTAATTTTAATTTTATTTTATTGGGTATATATAATGCACCTATACACAAGGTGTTTAAAGGCACAACAAGTCAAGGGGGGGATGAAGAAAATCAAAACGATCCTACTAGGCCTTGTGACGTTCGGATCGTGCAAGCGCAGTAAAAGAAGTGGAGGGAGTGGGGAAGTGCCGGTCAAGGGCGGAAGGGCCTGTGGGTTAAGAAAGTGCCATGGGAGGCTAGGTGACAGTGCCAGGGGAATGCAGAGAGTGCAGGGGAAAGAAGGTCCACATGCTAAGTGCGAGGGATGGGGCTGGAAGGGCGTAGGGGGTGCAGGCCCAGCCAGGCAATTGCAGGGTGAGGGAGCATGGAGGGGCAAGTGTAGGCAGGGGGGCTGTCAGGGGAGACCAAGTGCAGGAGTAGACTGGTCGAGGAGGGCCTGGTGCCCTGCAGGAATCTGAAGGAACCAGGCAGCCAGTCAAGAGACACAGGGGGACATTAGCTGGGGAGAAGGAAGGAGGAAGAGAAAGGGAGGGTCTTGAGAAGCTTTTGGAACCTAAGGAGATCCAGCTCAAGTCTGAGCGGGTAGGCCATTCCAGAGGGAGGCACCTTCAGAGGAGAGAGATCTACCTCCCACTCTCTGTTTGGAAAAGCATCTGATCTGCAGAGAGTTGGAGCAAGGAGACCAAAGGGTTCTAGCAGGGAGGTATTTAGGGAGTTGGATGTAGTGGGGTCCCATGCCCCAGAATGCCTTGTGGATGATGCAGAGGGTCTTGTACTTGATCCTCACAGCAACCTGGAGCCGGAGGAGAGATTTTAGGGCTGGAGAGATGCAGTCCCTTGGGCTTGAGGCAAGTATAAGTCTTGCAGTCCTGTACTGGATTAGTTGAAGGGGCAATGTGCGGAAGAGACTGTTGCAGTAATCCAGCCTGGAGAGGATCAGAGATCTGGAGACATCTGGTTTGTGGGGGAAGGTGAGGAAAGGGAGAATTCCTCTGAGGAGGTGTAGTTGACAGTGGGCCTTCTTGGCAAGGTCCATGATGTGGGGTGACAAGGAGAGAGAGAGTAGTCAAAGATGAAACCAAGATATTTTGCCTCACAGGAGGGTGAGGGGAGAGGGCTCATGGAGGGCAGCTGGAGTGTAGGAGGGAAGGAGGGAGCTGGGGTCCCAATGAGAAGGATCTCAGTCTTACTTACTTAAGGCAGAGATCGTCAGCAGTGCACATGCCTAAATAGCAGACATGCAGTCAGGAACGAGAGAGGAAGAGGAGAGAAGCTCAAAGGAGAGCTTTGTGTCGTCCCCATAACACTGAAAGTTAGGAGAGATGGCGGAGATCAAATGGGCTAGAGGGGCAAGGTAGATGTTGAAAAGCTAAGGAGAGGGGATAGGGCCCTGAGGGACACTACAGGTGAAGAGTGAGATGGAGGAGAGAAAAGGACCCAGTTGAACCTGAGAAGCTCGGTCAGAGAGGAAGGAGGTCAACCAGTCCAGAGCCAAGTTTGTGATGCCAAAGGCATCACAGAGCCGATTTATAAGGGTGGCATGATTGACCATATCAAAGTCAGAGGAAAGGTCAAGAAGGATGAGAATGGAAGGAGAGCTGGGAGATGGCCATCTTCTCCAGGAGTTAGCCCAGGAAGGCAGTAATGGAGATAGGGTGGTAGTTAGCCGGACAGGAGGGGTCGACAGAAGACTTTTTGAGGAGAGGGTGCACAAGGGAGTGCTTGAGGAGTAACGGGAAGGATCCAGTAGCAAAGGAGTGATTGCAGAAATCAGCCAAGGCTGAAGCAAGAGAGGCAATGTTTTCCTTGACACTTCTGGAGGAGCCTGGGAGCACCTGTTTGGATAAGACTTTCATAGAGCTGATTTGTCAGGTGATATGGGAGAGAAAGAGGACAGTAGGAGGCCCGGGGGTGGGGGGCAATGAAGTCCTGAGAGCGGGTGTGGGAGAAGGGAGTGATGTAGAGGAGAGTGAAGACAGGATGTCCTGAGTTCTAGTAATGAAGTGAGAGGCCAGCGTATTGAAGAAGGCTAGGAAAGGCAGAGGAGAAATGGAGACTGCAGTTGGATTGATGAGTTCTTTTCAGATTTTAAAAAGTTCAGCCATGTTTTTGGAGGCCCCAGAGATGCGGGCTTGGATATAGGGTCTCTTCTTCGAGCAGATAGAAAGTCTGTATTGCTTGTGGAGCGGGTAGCAGGCCAGTTGGTCAGAGGATGTGCTCGAAGCCTGCCAATTCCACTCAGCAACTCTGCACTTGCGTTTCAGAGAGGCCAGCTAGGAATCATACCAGGTGTTGCGCTTGGAGGCGGGCTTCATGCAGATACTTATGACATGGGCAAGGATGTTCAGTGTTGGAGATGGAGAGTTGAAGGTTAGTAAGGGCTGAGGCAGGGTGAGCGTCAGCAGCAGGAGTGTGGGAATGAATGTGGCAGCAAAAGCAGCAACTGACACTGGCTTCATAGGTCCAATGAAGGAGAAGGAGACTGGCAGTGCAAGCGGGGGCTTAGCTGGGGGACCCAGGAGGTCCAGGTGAGAGGACTGGAGAGCATGATCAGACCAGGAGCGAGGAGTAGAGAGAGGGGTGGGGAAAGGGGATGACTCCCGGTGGTGGCACACTCAGTCTAAAATTGTGGCCATGCTGGTCTCCATTTTTTTTTAAACACGCCCTTTCCTTGTTTACAACATTCATTTTGAACACCCCTTATTCCCGAAATTAAGGAGTCCGTAAAACAATTACAAAACCCTGATGCTTGCAAATTTCTTACCTGCACAAAGCAACCAGACATCTGTTTATTGCCATATGTGTCTTCACATCACCGAATTGTTTCACACAACCATCTTTTAACTAAAATGTGCATGCATTATTACCACACTGTTTTCATGTCAACAAATTACATACATCACAGACCAGCTAGAAAAATCTGGTTTATGTGGTGCAGACATTTAGTGTGCACTATACACAGAATGAGGGGCCTTGGAATGCTAATAGCTCCTTCCCAGTAAGCTGTGACTTGTCAGAGAAAGGGGCCATTAGCACTCTCCATTTTCACACTTGTGTCTGCCCCAGCTCAGTAATAAAAGGAAGGGGTTCAAAGAAACAGACTTGGGGAATGCCCTGGGGCCTATGAAGCACGGCTATGAATACAGCATCACGATATGTAAAAGCCCTTGATAAGGGACAGCCTGCGTATAAAGAAAACAACCCTTTTGTTTGTAGGCCAAGGAGGCAGAGCTCTGTGCTTTACACTTCAAAAAAGCACCCTTTTCCTTGTTTTCAGGGACAGGGATTCGTGCCAGAGAGCAATTTAAGTGCCACCACCGGGGGGATGTCTGCTGAGATGAGAGCATCCAAGGTGTGTCCGGCTGAGTGTGTCAGACCGGAGGAAAGAATGGAGAGAGAGAATCACAGAGGTTGCAGAAGAGTCCATAGGCTGCATCAGGGTAGTCAAGGTGAATATTGAAGTCTCTGAGGAGAAGAAGCTTAGAGGAGGTGACCAGGAGGTGAGGTCAGACCACTCTGAGAGGAAGAGGGAGACTGGGCCAGGGGGCATGTAGATGGTGGCCAGAGTCAGGGATAGGATAGGAGAGACACCAACCCTGCAGACGAAGTATTCGAAGGAGGAGTAGGACTGATTGGGTATGATAGTAGCAGGGATCCATTCAGGGAAGATCAGGTCAAGGTGAATATTGAAGTCTCTGAGGAGAAGAAGCTTAGAGGAGGTGACCAGGAGGTGAGGTCAGACCACTCTGAGAGGAAGAGGGAGACTGGGCCAGGGGGCATGTAGATGGTGGCCAGAGTCAGGGATAGGATAGGAGAGACACCAACCCTGCAGACGAAGTATTCGAAGGAGGAGTAGGACTGATTGGGTATGATAGTAGCAGGGATCCATTCAGGGAAGATCAGGGCCACTCCGCCCCCGGACCGGTTAGACATGGACTTAGAGTGGATCTTGTAGCACTCTGGGAGGAGAGTGTCAAAACTTGTGACAGAGCTGGCCGTGATCCACGTCTAAGTGATATCGAGGTATTCAAGGAGGTGGCAGATAAGAGAGGAGTGTTTGACAGCAGAGCGAGAGTTGAGGGTAGCTAAGTTGAGCTGGTTGCCACTTTTGAAGCTCTTCTGAGTAGGGGTACAGGAATGTGGTGCACCCATCGGTGGTGGCAGAGGGGCCAGAGGGTTGGCAGAAGGAGGAGTGGCAGGAGAAGGGAGGATGTTGATGAGCTTTGAAGCTAAGCAGCGTCCATCACAGTTACTGTCTGGATGGGAGACAGTCAACGGTCTAGGATGCCATGTGTTTTCTTAGTTTAAAATATCCCAGAACACACTAAGAAAACACAAGGCATCTGCATTATTTTTTTTAAGTCCTTGCAAGTATTGCACTGTAAAGATCAACCGGCCATGAGGCCCACATGAAAAGAGCAGCTATTTCTGGGTAAGGTGCTGCTAATACATGTGGAACTGTAAATACGTGCGAGGCAAACCAGAATAACCTTTTGTTATATATATATTTAAGATCTTCTATGTTCCCAGCGCTCCCTGAGAGCTCTGAGAGACCATTTATTTACCTTTTGCTGAATTGCATTATGGTATTTGTAGTCTCCTATTCAAAATGGGGGTAATAATGCCACAATTGTACACTTTTTACCCTAACATAGTTCTTCTATAAGGATATAATATATATATATATTGGAGTGACACTATGGTATTTGTACTTTTTGAGTTATCTTTATAGAGTATTGTTGAAAGCCAGACACGGGGGTGGGGATGGGAAATGATGAGAAGGCAAGTAAGGCATGAGTATTTGCCCAGGATGTGGCAAGAGAGGTTGCAATCCTGACACTGGTGCAGTTATTTTTCAGATCGTGGCTGCGTTTCTTTAACAGCCACAGCGATAAGATGGAGCTTTGAGGGACTCCACAATGTTGCAAAATGGGTTTCAACAAGAAAGAGCCCCGCCTGAGCAGCATATCATGGGCAGAAAAGAAATAAAAGATCTGTCATGGAGCAGAGCCTGGGATGCTTTCAGACAGTGGAGAAAAGTAATGTGCTTGATGGTGTGAAAAGTGCAGGGAGAGAATATGAATGGCAGGGCAGTGGGCATTGAGTGAATTCAGGATTTCACCACTTATGAAAAGGAGGGCAGATTGTGTGTTTCTGATTGGTCTAAAGACTGAATGTTGATTGTGCAGTACTTGACTAGTATTCAAGAATACTTCCAAGAAAAGGTGTGTTTCCAGTTGGATGATAGTTAGAGAGGATACTGGGGTCAGTGTTGATTGTTTTAAGAGAAGTGATGTACACGTTTTCTTCAGCTCTGGGGACAGGTGCAAGATTCCATGGAGCTGCTAACTGAGGTAGTTAGAGCAGAAGCAAGGCCATGGATATTGTCCTTAATAGTCCTGATCGTTCTTGGTTTGACCCGTTCAGAAGAGGCTTTCATGCTCTTGTTCAGAATTGACAATTCAGATTGATAGTTTGGGGAGAAATTTGAGAAGGGACCATTAAAAAATTACAGTCATAATAATTTGTTTCTCTTTAGTTGGGCCCTGGCACGTTTGTGTAGTTGTCCCTATATACTCCAAAATTGGCATTGGGTTTTCCTTCATAATAATAATTAGTCATTAATGTAAAATTGCAGAATGTCTGGCATTTATTTTTACAAAGGTTTGAGTTTTGATCATTTTTATTGGACTAACTAAAAAAAAGATGCTGTGATGGAATGATGCAAATGATTTTACCAGCTGATGAAGGTGTTCACTAAACGTTACGAAAACTCAAGCTTTTGTCATTTTTATTCTAACTTGACTAGCACAGTGACACACTTTTTGGTGATTTAAAAATAAATGAAGTTATTTGTTTCTGGTGCATAAGCTGAATGACAAGGGCAAGGCTGGTCAGAGGGTCACAGTGGGGGTGGGGGGTCATTTTCTTAAACTAATCCATACTAATTCCAGGAGGACGTCAGATATGTCAGTAAAGGGAACTGCCAGAGATGAGTGCAAGCAAAAAGAAGTCTTGGATAAACTTTTAGGCTAGGTCAAGGGGCATTAATTTGAAAGCCCAAACACCCTTTCCTCCGAACTAAGTCTTATAGTTGGATATCACCACCAAATATCTTTTTGGAGGAGGGGCTGTACAATTATAAGACCCATTTGATCCAAATGTTTCCTTTTCACCTTTTAAAGGCTTTAACTACTGACTGAATTGCTGGTAAATTAATCTGGATGTGGGAATGTTAGAGGAATCAAAAACGAAACAGTCCAATGCCGGTGTGTCCAAAGTCTGTTGTCTCTGTTGATGATGGAAATGCAGGTTAAGGTAGAGAGTTGCTGTGACTTTCCTGACATTTGCGAGCGATGTCATGGAACAGCATGGAGTGGGTGGAGCCCAGAGGGCGCTGTGGCAGACACGGCTTGTACAGGAGCACAGGGGCTAGGAGAAGAGAGCGGTGGAGGGGCAGCAGCAGCGGTGTGTGTATCAGCAAAAGCAGGTTTGGGGGGTTATCCCCTTAGTGAAAGAAGTTTGAAAAGGTTGAATGCGTGGGGGGAGGTGCAAGAGTAGACTAGTGCTATAGGGGACCCATATGTGAAAGAAAACGATACTGAGAGAAGTCACATGCAGCAGCAGGACAAATGACTGATTTGGAGGCGTGGAAGCAGAGAAAGGTGCTAATGGCAGTTACGTTGGGCAAACGGATTTTGCGAATAACTGCTGAACCCATATGCATGCATTAGCAAATGGCCGAACCCCAAAACCTCACCCGTAATGATAGGCTCAAAAATTGTATCAAGTGTTGGCAATAAAAAGGCCGTAGGATTTTATTGAACAGATATGGGTTTTGGCAATAACAATATCACATATCATGATGGTATCATACTTTTGGGCACCGGGTCCTGAGGTTACCCCCTCGGACCCGTGCCGCCTTCTTGTGTCCCACGACTTGTTGTGGGCACCGTACAGAGCCTTGTACTTCTTTTTGTTCTTCTCCCCTTTCTGTAGGGTGGGCGGGTTCTGTGGTAAAGAAGCAAGAAGATTTGGAAGACACTGAGTAAACAGTGAACCTCCTGTTTGCTTGGGTCCCCGTTCAGGGTCCACAAACAGATTGTGTTTACTCTGAGCATGCTGCTCTCATTTATAGGACCCAGGGAGGCCCTGGGTCTTTGTTGTGTATGTGGTTGGGGCTGCTGTTGTCGCAGCCCCGGCCGGATAGCCGACTGTCTGACCCGTTGGTCGGGGCAGATCTTTTGAACGTGGGCCCTGCCTGACGGTTGTTTTCCTTATGGCGCTTAGCACCTTGCTGTTTGGAGGAAGGGTGCGGTGACTGTTTGCACCTTACCCTTCCGTGGCTTTTGTGCTGACGAGACTGCGTGTCTCCGTAGCTGGGGGGAGGAGAAGAGCAGGCGCGGGGAGGTTGGGGCTTCCCCTCTCCCAGCTGCTGATGGTAACAGCAGTTTCCCTGCCTCGCTTGTGGGATGCCCATGCAGCATTGCACATTAGCTTTGTAAGCGAGAACGTTGGTGAGTCAGAATTGTGAGACACACATAGAACCCTTGAAAGTGTGTCACAGCACCTGGAAGCATTAGTCCTCTGCAGCAGAACATAGTATGCCGGCTCACAACAGGCAGTTGTTCATGACATGAGAGAACAACTTCCTGATCCATTCTGTGGCATTTGCTCTCGTGTCAGGAGAACGAGCACCAATGCCGGATACAGTTCTACACGTGCGGCCCCTTGTGCAGATCACTTATGCTGATTGTGCAACTCGGTGATGCACAGGTACAGCAGTTGCGATGCCCTATTATGTTCATGCTGTTACTCAGTCATGCTAGGGGTGCTACCAACTATACCCAGGGAACAAACAGTTCAGTGAGATGGACCGGCCTCGCAGCATCATTAAGCAGCAAAGGTGGTGTCATTGGAAGCACCTTATTGGTCCAATGAAGTTGACCAAATCCTGCAAAGATTCACAAGCTGCTTTACACATTTCGGAATTTCTGCTAATTCCTCAGCACTTGTTTGAAGTATTCATGTGTGTGCCTATAAGGCGATGGCGTCAATAATGAAATAATAACCACATTACATCGTTATATGTGCTGCATGGTTTCTCGTCGATCCGCCATGTTCACGCGCTTGTCTTTACATATTTCATTGATGCACTATTAGCACACACTGTACTGAGAAGCATTGCCAATTACCAATTACTGTACTAAAGTGGTAGCATGGGTCATAACAATAGAAACAGGTCGGTTTATGAGAACACGATTGACTAGATTATATTTCATCTAGTTATTTTGTAGACATAATCCTTGATACTGACCATGGACGGTGCGCTTGCTCTTCCTGGCTTGCGTGCAGCCGCCCGAGGCTTCCCTTTCTTCCGCTCTTCTCTCCCACGGAGCGGAAAAGGGTGCAGTTCCCTTCACACCTCAATGGCAAGCCTTGTCTTAGGCTGGCATTCCCTGCTGGTTCATATGGAGCCAATACTTTTTGCGGGGCCAGCGAATGTGTTGACATCTTTGTGTTCGCTGCTGTGCTGCCAGCTCTAGCACAGAGAAGTCCTGACTTGAATTTTAAAATCGAGGTTGCCTCAGCCTGCCTGCCTGGGACAGAAGTAATGCTTCTCCCGATATGAAGCTTGACAGCATGGGGCTAGTTCCCTGAAAATGTGCCCTGGTCCAAATGCACTTTAGCATGCAAAGAGGACCAGAGCAAATAGAGCAACAAGGTGTTCTTTCAATGGGTTTTTCCACGAGGGCAAACTAGCCCTAGCGATAATGCGAACCAGTGTTAGCACTAGGACAAAATGGTGCAAGAATGCACTGAAAGCATCTGTTTTTTGCATTACTATTGTTAATTACGAGCAAATGTGCAAGTGCACCTTTGCAACTTTTTTGTAATTCGGTCCATAATGCCCATTGTTTAAGTACCTGCTGCAGACTTTGAACCTGTAACTTAAGAGAATTAGACTTGTTGAAACAACCTCTTTATAATTTTACAACAAACACTATGGGGCTGCTAGAAATACAGAATGCCGTAATTACTGTTATTGCATGCAGTATTGTCAGCAGTACTTTCTATGGCTCTGCGTCACTAGGGCAAAAAGACAGCAGTTAGGATATACTCTGACACTCTGGGACTCATTATGAGTACACAGGTGTTACTGCTAGGAATGAGGAATGCTAGCCACTCAGACGCAACACTCCAACTCGACACCATTGAGGAAGACAAATGGATATTGCATTTCAGGGACACCTCAGGGTTTGGTCGTGTAATAAATGTAATAAATAAATAAAATAAATAAATATATATATGCCCCCATAAGGAATCCCCCGTGGTGTCCCGTATGTAGATACAACTTAGAATGTTATGAATGTCGTCCTGTGTAGTTTTCCCAGCATGCCATGTGCAGGTGACCGCATTTCAGCTTTGAAACGGCGGTAGCAAGAGAACTTTACTGTGCTGTCGTGTCTTGACTCAAACAAGACGTATTAAAGGGTGAGTGCCTCCTTGGAACTTTATTACGCAATATTATTTCCTCTTTTGTAGCAACACACGAGCACGACAGTATATGTTTATGCATATCCTCTTTTGCACACTCCAGACTCGTGAGCGTGACTTTGACCCTTCGATGGCCGTATGGGACATTAAATGTCTGTGCTTGTGATGATATGGAGAGATTTACAAACCTAGATACTTTGTTGGGGGTAAGTAGGCCTCTACTCGCTGGGCGGGTCTCTAAATATGACCAGCCGACCAGCCACTTCCTTTATGTAATCTATGGTCAAGCTTCAAGTCCTGTGCCTACAGTTATGTGCCCTTATGGGGGTATGTTTCAGGCTGTTCTCACAATTGTCTTTTTGTGTTGTGATGTTTTTTTTATTTTGTATTCCTTTTTCCTTTAGCTTTATTCAGATACCTACACTAGGATACCTGTGATTGCCTACGAATTATTATTGGTCATCATTTGCCTGACTTCAACAAAAACTCGCCTTTTTGCGTACAATAAATATTACCATCACACAGTAAGTTTATACTGTATGGTTTCACTTAAGTAGGGACTGGCACTTTGGGTGGTGGCACTGTAGGTGTGGAGCTTACCTCACAATACACAAGGTGGATTTCTTTTTTCTTTTTCTTTCCCAGCCTCCTCTGGTTCCTTAAGGTGGATAAATTTGCTTTCTCTTGGGACTAGTTGGATAAGGGTGATGGCACGCATAGCGGGTGATACATTCTGTTATAGGAAGAAGTCTTTCCTCTATTGCATCCATCACCTTTAGTTCTTTCTCAGTTTTAACCTTGGTTTCATTCCTCCAATTTTAAAGTCTTAGTAATATTTGGTATATCACATCCACAGAGCTCCAACTTCCCTTGGGGTCCTGAAGAAGGCAGTCAACTCCATCTCCTGCCGAAATGTCCCGTCTGGACATCCCCGGCATTTTATATATCTCAGGGCCCTGGCTATCTGTGGTGGACGTAGACCTGAGATGTGTGCCTAGAGCTATATATTATTCACTATTAATGCAACACTGGCATTTTTGTACTCATCTAAACCTAGTTAGATAGGGTCAGCAGTACAGGATTGAGTTCCTTGTTTTGTGTCAACTAGATTGACCTACATTTAAAGCTCAGTCATTGTTGTTACATTGTGTCACCGACCTGTGGTTTACAAAATGTGCTTTTGTTAGAAAATTCTCTATCTGTATAGATGAGCCATTGCCTGTACAATGGTCCATTTCTCATGCAATATTTGTTTGTACCCACAGGTCCGAGATGTGGTTTTATTGTTTTGTCATTTATCTACTGCAGATGTGTAATCTGTAGCAGATTATATTAAATTCATGATGTGTTTTTTCATAGGACCCATGGGCCTACTCAATAAATAATTTATTTTATATTCAATTGTGTGACATTCAGTAGATTTATTAAATAATAGTTTATTATAGCTACGCGTTTTAGTAAGAGTGTGGCCCTATAAAATAAAACATTTTGAATTTGTTCATTGAGGGGACTCCCCTTTCTTGTGTGACAGCCACTCAGACGCAACACTCCAACTCAACATCATTGAGGAAGACAAATGGATATTGCATTTCAGGGACATATATGCCCCCATAAGGAATCCCCTTTTGTGTCCAGTATCTAGATACAACTTGGGAAGATGGAAGGGTGAATTTGCAAAAGAATACATTCTAACAGTAATATCCAGAATGAAAGCCTCTAAGGCTCCAGGCCCAGATCATCTAGCACCTATTACTATTAAAAGTCATCCAGATCTGTGGTCAGAGACCTTGCAGAATTTATTTAGGGACATTATAATGAAAGAGACCCCACCTTCTTCCTGGCACCTCTCATATCATATTCGTTGAACTTGATCCCGAAATATCAAATTGGATTCTAAAAGAGTGTGGGAACCTCTTCGAATTGGACACTTTTAATGCATCTCCCTGCTCAGTCTCAGGTGAATCCAATAAAAACGTTACCTATCGCCAGTATGGACAAGTCGAGTGGATTCCATAGAGTCAATGGAGATCGTTTATGGTCCAAGTTGAAAATTTGGGGCCTTCCCGAAGGTCTCCTTAGGCTCGCTATGCTCATTCATGACAACACGTCTAATCATGGAGACTCAATAGAGAGGGCTTATTGTCTTGCACCATTGACAGGCCTTAGACAGGGCTGCATTTGGGCACCCAAACTTTTTAAACTCTACATGGAAGACTTGGACATCTTGTGGACAGGGATGAACTGCTTTCCTGCAAAGCTGGGTTCACTGTCTGTGCATTAGTTCGTCTTCACAGATTATTTGCTTGTGTTTTTTAACCCACTCCCCTGGGCAACCAAAGAAAATTTAATGCCTTTTCTGATTATGCAGTACGCAAAAAGCTTTGAGTGAGCGGATCAAAATCAGAGATCATCATCTTTTCTAAGAAACGATTGCCTAAAATGGTTCATTGGTCGGTAGGAGATAGCAGATTCAAAAGGGTAGATGCCCTACTTTCCTAGGGTTTCACTATCTCAATCGTTTCAGTTGAAAAATGATTGAAGCGAAAATAAAAGCTAAAATAAAACCTTTATCCTCTCAATTAAAACGTATTTTCATAAAAATTTGAATATTCTCACTGCTGCCGATAATAATGTTTTATTCTGCACAGATTGTGCCAGCAGTAACATACAGGCTTGATATTATGCTCATCGTTTTGGCCCGTTTCTCAATTCTCTAGAAGGCTCCCTTTGGAAAAGGGCCATAGCTGTTGTGTATGTATACCGAAAGCAGTAATTAGTAATGAACTGGGACTTGTTTCCTTAAAGGCCCTAGTGGCCTGGAAAAAACTACCCTTGTACGCAAAACACATCACACCACCTACAAATTCTCTCTTCTCTGATCTTAACAAAGTACTCCTTGAAAAAAAGGTCCCTTCTATAATCGAATTTGGGATAATCCAGGAGTTTATTTATTTATTTATACACTTCTAAAGCACACCTTCACCAACAAGGGCATCATGGCACTACTGGTTAGAACCTGAAAGGTGAGCAATAAGTACGTGGCGTCGCATGGGCAGGGGTGCAGGGGTGCAGGTTTTGGTGCACTATCAAATGAACGTACGCGGTGTGGGTGATAATTAAAGGTACAATGCATTCTAGGGTTAAAAATAAATCGTCTCTTTGGTACCCTTTGCATTGCGGACCAGGGACTTGCCTGGCTGACTGCCTTCCTCTCTAAGCAACCTTCCCAAGCGCAACTGGGCCCTTTGTTACGCTCACCTGGTCTCTGCGTAGGCGTTGGGGCACGGTCGCAGCCCTCCCAGGGATGAAACTCCTCTTGTCTGTTCCTCCCTCTGCATCTGTGTGGGGAAGTGCGGTGATGAGAAGTGCGGTTCCTGTGTGAATATAAGAGGGGTCCTATGAGTATGCAGCCTTTGGTCCCTGGCCCCTTCTCCAGACCTCTTCTCCCTGGATGTGGCTTCCCTGGGGTTGCACTACTCTTGAGGCTCACCTGCTAAATAATGATTATGAGCTCTCCATCCTGCTGTCGTGAAAGTCCAGGCCAACTGCGACTAGTCCACTTTACTTGTGGGTAAGTGTTTCCCTTGTTTCCATTTGCCCGCTTGTCTTCCGACTGTTCTAATTGTATTTGTAAAGTTCGCTCTCTGTCCTTTGTATGTAAAGTCTCTTTTCTCTGCTCTCTCCCCTGGCAGGTGGTGCAGCTGTGCCGGCGGTAGCTGCAGTAGTAGAAACGGAGCTGGCGGTATGGAGGAGCGGGTCTGAGATGGTTCGACATATGGTAAGTAGCCTTTAATGGTGCCTTAGGGTGCACGTTGGGTTTTAAATGCGGCGCAACCCTGGGTTGGGTGTTTTTGGGAGTTCTAACCTTGTCTTGTCTTCTTTTCTCATTTCAGGACTTCGGCTTCGTGGGACAGAGAGCGCAGGTACTGCAGCGTCGATTTGGGATCTGCCAAGAAGATGGAGCGTTGCCCTGAGATGCGAGCCAGGGTCCAGGTAAGGATACTTTTGTTGCAGGATCACGAGGTAAGTAGCTGGTCCAAGTGGCGGTGGGCATCACGTTGCATGGAGGTGCAAAGTAACGCGAAGCGTTTGCTTGAGGGCTCGGTGGGTTTATATAGTCTTGTTCCCGGCCACGCCCAGTAGCTCTGGCCTGCCTGCTCCCAAACCCTGCCACACCCAATGAGTCTGCACCTGAAGACCAGGCCTAGAGAGCCACGCCCGATGAGTCAGCACATGGGGATGTTCTCTGGAATAAAGGCTTCCAACACCTGGAAAGTTCTTGTAAAATAAAAGCACTCCAGGCCTGAAGTAAAATACAAGCACTCCTGCACTGGAATAAAGTGTGCATTGAAGTAAAATAAAAGCACTCCTGCACTGAAATAAAGTGTTCCTGCTCACGTCTCTATATGAGCCCTGAGTCCAGCCGGGGCCCCTGTGTTTATTCGTCCCAAAGGGACATAAGTGAGTCAAGTGACCCATTGCCCCTGTCACTAGATGGTTTGGTTTTTGTGTTCAGGGGCCCATGGCCATGACACCCTTTCCTCTACTCCACCTCACTCTCTACCTTCAGCGTTCCTCGGGGATCTATCCTATCGCCGTGGCATTTCAGCATTTACCTTACCTCTCTGGCCCACTTGATCTCCACCTTTTCTCCTCACTTCCAGTGCTATGCTGATGACACACAGCTCTCCTTTAAGCTTACCTCCGCTTCCTCATCTTCTCCCTCTCTCATACCTGATGGCCTGACCTCTATTGAGGCATGGTGTTCTGCTAATGATCTCTGCCTTAATGCCAGTAAGACTCAGATCCTTCTCCTTGGGATGCCTGCTCCCTGTTTCCCTCCCACTCTCTGGCCGCCCTCCTTAGGCCCCTCACCCACATGTATTTGAATTTGAATTATTTGTAACGCGCACCTGAGGAAACCAATTGTATCTGGACGCAGCTGGAACATACCGGATCAACCAAAATCAACCACCCAAAAAGACATTGTCAACTCCACAGAGACTGATGCTAACGCAGACCAGTCATTCCACCAATTTACCAGGTTTAGCAGAAAAGATAAGTCTTCAGGGCCTTCCAGAAAGCAATTAGTGTTTTTGAGCTCAAATTTAAATTGGAGGCTTCTTCCAAAACTTTGGTCCATATGTTCCAAACCTTTGGTCACCTTAGATACATATCTAGAGGGTACGACCTGCAGCAACAGCTTGTCACAAGAACGTAGCTGGTGGGCTGGTGTATAGACCTTGATTTTATCCATCAGATAACCAGGCGCCAACTCTAATTTTAAATTTTAATTTAAATACAGTGCAGAGAATGTTTAATCTATCCGTTTCTTCACTGCAAGCCAATGCAATGATCGCGGCAAGTCTGAGATTGGGGATGATTTTGCCACCCCAAAAATAAGACTCACAGCCGTGCTTTGGGCTATTTGCAGCCTCCGAACTTGAGTAATCACGATTCCTGTCAACAGAGCATTGCAGTAGTCAAAACGTGAAGTAGTGTCCCCACAACTGCGCTGCATTGTCCTTAGCTGGTATAAAAGGGAGGATCTGTCTTTACACGCGTAGAGTGCAGAAATCTGATTGGACCTACACATTCACCTGTGCCTTCCTCCCCAGGTCCTCTTCCTAAATACAACCCACATTTTATATCTTGGGTACTAGAGCCAGATGTGAACCTAGAAAACGGGGAGATGGAGGAAGCCTACAGTTTTGTAGTCGATGTTTAGGAACAAACAGTGTTACCTCGGTTTTCCCGCCATTCAACAACAGCTGGTTCAAACACATCCATGCTCAAACTTCCTTCAGGCAACGTTCCACTAACTCAAAGGTCTCCTCTGTCCTCTGAACTCTCATGAACACCTGGGTGTCTTCTGCATACGAATGGAATTTCACTTGATGTTTCCTCAGGATGCCTAAGAGGGGTCTCACATATAGATTAAAAATAAGAGGAGGGAGAGAGGAACCCTGTGGAACACCACTGGTCTGTGGGAGGGAATGGAAAAGATAGCCCCCAAGTCTAACCCAATGTTCCCGATCTGTCAGAAAAGACTCAAGTCCCCCCAAAGATTTTATGGAGACATTTCCGATCTCACTAAGGCATTGCAACATAATATCATGGTCTACCGTATTGAACGCAGCTGACAGATCTAACATAATCAGGAGCAATAGGTCCCCCTGGTCGGCCACCTCAAGCAGGTTTTCCCACACAGTCAGCAGTGCCGTCCCGGTACAAAAACCAGGTCGGAACCCTGACTGAAAAGGGTCCAGCAAGGCCTCCCTCTCAACATACTCCAGTAATTGGGATGTTACCATTTTCTCGAGAATCTTAGATGGCCGGGGTAGTCCTGCAACTGCCCGGTAATTCTGCAAATCTTGGGGATCTAATTTAGGTTTCTTTAGAGGAGGGTGAGGTAAAAAACCAGAGGGTCCTCTTTGACTCCTCTCTCTTCTTCTCCCCTCACATCACAGACCTTGCCAACAAGTTCAACTTACTGCTCCTCCTCCTCAGAGGCATTCTCCCTTTCCCCACCTTTCCCAAGAAACTCAATGTCTACAGAGCTCTGGTCCTCTTTAGGCTTGACTACTGCAACAGCCTCTTCCTCAATCTGCCTGTTTCCACCTTTCACCCTCTTCAATTAATCCAGAATAGGGCCGTGAGACTTATCCTTGGCCTCAAGCCCATGGACTGCATCTCTCCAGCTCTAAACTCTCTTCACTGGCTCCCTGTGGCTGCTAGAATCAAATTCAGTAGGACCTCACTACATCCAACTCAATCATCTGTCCCTCCATAAGGTTTTCCTCCCTCTCAGTGCAACCTCCCTCCTTGTCAACACTAGATTCACCCCCTGACTTCTACGTTTCAGGATGGCACTCAAGACCCTAATATCTAAGGAATGGTTCCTGCCTAACACCTAGGTACACACACCCTTGAATCCTCACGTAACTGTAGACTCTGTGATCTGTGCCCCTTCCCCCGGTTTCCGACCCTAGATGCTTGTTGATCCCTTGTTGCCAAATTGCTTTCCTCTACCACTTCCCCATTGTTAGCTCCCTGTTTCCTTGATTCACTGCTTCCCTCGCAGTCTACTGCCCCCCTATGACTTGTAAAGGAATCTGTGGCTTCCCGAAGCTAGGTACGTGCTAAAAAAATAAGCTAATAATAATAACAATAACGTGCTTACTTCATAGTAATTAAGCAGCCTCTATTCATTGGAAGCCTTAACTTGGGTGGCAGGAAATTACCAGATTGGACGTCAACCAGATGAACACGGTTAGGGGGCTCCAGTGGTAAACTGCTTGATGGTAAAACATCCTACTACCTAGCCAGGCTCTTCTGTGCCTTGAGATTTGCGGAACGCTGGTTGTGGATCTAAAAGCACAACATTGAGAAGCACAGGAAGGAAGGATGACTAAAAATGTATTAGCTAGAAAAAATCCTGCTCTTCTTTAATATACACTCTAATGATTTCAACTACACTATTGGGTAAGGGCTTGGATGCAAATTCCAAGGAATCAGCTGCCATTCAGGCTCTGTGGTGTGGGCCTCAAAACATAACCAAGTGCATTACTTGCTTGCCATGCCATGAGAGCTGAGCAACAGAACATAATTAGACATATTTCAGAGCAATTTCTCTGTATATCTCAAACAAGGTCAAGACAATGCGACTGCTGTTTCAAATATTAAAGTGTGACATTCCATCAGCAGAACACATATCCGGCTTCAATCCTTCTGAATACACAGAACCCATTGTTGATGCCAGCATGGTTGGACTGGGAGCCATATTAGCCCAGCACAAGCCCAGCAGATTCTCGATGAGACATGTGGTAGCCTATGCCAGCAGGAATCTGTCTCATGTAGAGAGGGCATATTCCTAGCGAGAAAAGGGAGAGCCTGGTGGTTTTGTAGCCTTGTGAGAAAAACCATGTGTTCATCTTTGGGGAAATGTTTACCATCAAACAGATAACCAGGCTGTACATTGAAACCAGTTGACACCATGCCTAGATATCCTATAAAAACAACTCCACAACATGATTCCAAGGCTGAAAATATATCATGTTTCCCACTCACGCTATGCCACATGGTCCCACATTTCTGTCACGGGTGATTGACCATACCCAAGCAGATCAGACACTCCTCAAAATAACAGCTCTAGTTGATGCAGGGTCCTCCGCTACCAGCACATGTTAATGGGACATTGATAAGGCAACTCTACTTATCTACAAACAATCACAAGGTGCGCGCTCTGTACCACCTGGGAGATTGTTTCTTCATGGATATCACATGGTTACCCAGAAGTCTACAATAGCAAATAATCCACACAGCAAACGAATGGCAGAGGCGTGGTGGCTACAAAGCGGTAAGTAAGGGACACCATGTGGGTCCCATTACAAGACACAATGGTTGAAAAAACAGTTAGTGCATTTCACCCGTGCCAGAGCACCAGTAGGCTGTAACAACCTGATTCACTAAACATATCCGACAGCATTCTAGGAGAAAATAGTGGAACATTTCTTTGGATCTCACAAAGATGAAAAGTACAAGTTAGTCCTCAAGGATAAGCTATTTGTATTTGGGTATTTATATAGCGCTTTTGATGGACGAAACCGTATAGCAGCAGAGCTGGAACAATACATTCAGACGCAGCAGAACTAAGCCCATACAGGGGTACAAACGAATCAGCAACCACAAAACCTTTATGTAAACAGGAACGTCTTGAGAGTCTTGCGAAATTGATAGAGTGATTCAAGAATCCTGATTTCTCTGGGAATCATGTTCCACAGTTTCGGTCCAAAGAGTGCAAATCTTCTATCTCCTCTTGGTGTACAGGTTGAGGGGGAACAGACAGAAGTAAACAGTCTCTGGATCGTAGACATCTAGGTGGTTTATAGTGTTGAATCTTGTCCCTCAAATATGCTGGAGCCAGTCCATTCAAGCATTTAGAGATAGGGCAAGCCACCTTAAATCTAATATGCACTTCCACTGCTAACCAGTGCAAGGCACAGCGGGAAGTACTCAAGGCTTGTTGTGATACATGTGACATGATGTGCCCACATATGCTGGTATCCCCATTCTGGATGAGATTTGCTCAGCGTGGGGCATTCCAGTAATTCTGAAAACAGACAATGGCTCACCATTTAATGGACATGACTTTCGCGCTTCATGATGATAACTCTCCCATGGCCTAAAGCCAAGGAATGATAAAACGATGGACGGGCATTCTAAAGAAAACTGTACGGGACAGCAAACCAAGTACAATATCCTTGATTCAATCTCTGTGTGCAATGCCGAGGGATTACCAAACCTCGGCTCACAGTACCACAGACAAATGCACTGCTGAGTTTGAGATTGCCAAAACTAACATCCGCCAAGCCTTAACAATATGACTCCATTAAAGAAACTAAGCAAAAAAGAGCACGATGAAGAAAGACTCAGTCCAAAGGTGCCATGCAAAATGAACACATCTGCAAATAGGACATCAGGTATTGGTTCAGAAACCCCAACTGAGGAAGTCAAAAACATAATTTGTGAGTGGAGAACTCTCGTACCCAGTCCTCTAAGCATAACAGTCTAGTGGTCTATTCCTCCAATTACTTTAGTGTCTCCTAAACTCATCAGGTGAACAGGTCACTAAAGATGTTCTTGGCTGAATACGACTTAATTGCTGCAATAAATGTTGGTGGCTGTACTAAATCATATGCAGCCATGACTCTCTGCTCCTCGACTACATATGGTTACGCCCACAGTGGTGGGTGGTAACAAACAGTGTGGCAGTCTTGAGTGGGGAATGGGTCGCCCAGGTTCTGCCACTCTAGAGCCCAGAAATCCCATACATTGCTTTATTCTGTGACGGTTGAGCATCATACTCTGGTTCACAGCCCTCTAATCCGAACTGTTCACTGGTCTTCTACTACAAATGCTTTTGTGCCTCTTGGACTCATAGGGAAGGCAGTTAAATACAGCTGTTATTGGTTGAATCCAACTTCACTGTAGCAAAGAATTCTGCTAGCTGTAGTTAATCACAACCAGCCAGGAACCAACTCTCCTGGTGGGTCTGTACCGCGATGAACCATGCACAACTAAGGAGTGCCACATGACTGGTAATTCCACTCAAACCTTTCACTCAGGTTGCAGAACCAAGTACTTGTGAGGTATTGCTCTCTAACAAGGGTGTAAAAGTTTTGACTTTTTTATTTGTATTAAAGATAAAATGATGCAGGTAATCTATCTCAGAAATGGTGGTCTGCTAACCAGCCCCAAAAAGCTAGATGCAGTATCATGTCCCGCAGCTCCTGCTCTCCAGTGTAACAGAGCAGATTCAGAGGGCACCTGTTTGACAGATGCTGGGAGAGCAAAGTCACTGCGGTCCAGAGGTTACATTTACATCTTTACCTCTGCTCCAAAACCATACAAGTTATGCAAAATTATATCAAGGTGGCAGGATAATCTAGAAATATAAGCAATATCTAGGCTTTGGTATGGAGGTTGATCACTTAATTATTAAAGCCACCTCTGATTTGTAGCATACCAGTGTCAACCCTGTGAACTCAGAACAGCTACGAGAGGCTATGTAGATTCCAGGCCTGTCTTTATTCCCATGAATGAATGAGAGAAATGCCAGATACCTGCTTCTGTTGACTCTCTGGGAGCATGGGTAACTCCTCCCTGCCAGGCCCAGTAGCTCACAGCAGAAGGTCTCCTGGGAACCAAACTTTAAAGAGGCATGCCCTTATCAAATGCCTCCCTTGCACGAGAGGGTGGCACCAAAGAGAGCCTTTGAAGCTGCAGGTAGATATGGGGGCAAAATGAGGTACACCAGAGAACACAAGTGAACTTGAGGAAGAGTTCCTCCAACTTGGTTTATTATGGCCTTTTCTCTCCTTCCTCTCCCCTCCACTTCCTGTGAAACAAGTCACTCTGGTAAGGGCATTAGAGAGCAAGGGTCACTCGTTACAAGGACAGGCATTGCACCTATTAAAAAAGGATTACCTTTATCCAACCCCTTTTGGCCTTTTACCTAAAAAAGAGGGGTTCTCCCACTCCTTGGATTCACATTTGGACTTTCAAGGACATCAGGAAGAATTCATCTGGACCCTTCTGGGAGAGCAGTCCTTTGCCAGAGTTGAAGACAGGTGTTTCAAAGCAGAAGAAACCTCTGCTCACAACTCATCTCCAAGGCATACTAGGTGTGATTTTGCGGAGGGCCAAGCCTTGCTGCTCTGTTAGCAACCCACCGTAGGCTGGGAGAGCAGAGACTGAAAATGACTATCCTCACCCTAGAGACAATGTGGGTCTCAGCAAACAGAGGGCTAAAACAGTGAGGTCTCCTGTTTTCATTGCTAAAACTAGTTAAAACTGCATTAGAACAGTGTGTGCCACTTTTGAACCATGATGAACCGCAAAGCTGTCTTTGGCACTCACCTTCAAACGTTCAACCACTGCTGCTGCAACATCAAAAAGGCTTGATGTCTCAGGGCTTCAACATAGCCTCATCACCTATCTGGACCGAGTACCACCGCACAGTGCAGATTAATTCAAACTGCTGTGTTATCTAACCAAGCATCGAACGGCCAGATTCAGCATTGCAGCTGGAACCGATGGATCATGCTGTCACTCATTGACTCGAACCAGTGGTACTCATCGTATCAAACCATGCTTGATCATCAAACTGCTACTGGTAATCCGTCGAACTGCAAAGAGCAATGACTGAACCCGACATAGCTGAATCACCATCTAACCCAGTGCAAACCGCAAACATCGACATCTAAAAGCATGGTTCGACCACATTAAAAAAAAAACACCTAAAAACTGGAATCGGGTAGTATTGAGAGCACCTGTGCCCTTGGTCCATGTTTGGAGCTCTAGTGGCAGTTTAAGGCCTTTGTTGCATCTTTTCCAAAAGAACATATCCTTTTGAGGGAAATTACTGCAATTCTTACCTTTTTCCTCCTTGATTAAGCACCAGAGTGCCTACACATATGTGTTCTGCATTTTCTGTCTTCATTTACAGGGGTGGGTTTTCATAGTGTTTTTAATAGTTGGTTATATAATCGTTTTTGTTTGATTAAAGTTTTATATATAGAACCTTTATATAGAACCTTGATTGGACATTATTTGATTTTGGAACGGTTGCATTATCGGTGTTTGGGTTGCTACTGTCTCACATTCACATCCCTTCTAAGAGTATAGACTTCCCTCGGCCCACATCACCACAAAATGCGAAGGATGCATATCTCTTGGCTGTGCTGGTCTTATCTTCATAACTGGGATCACCGTTGGTTTGTGGACATGTGAGGGCTGAGTAGGCAGTTTGGCCAATACTCATTCTTTTACTCCTGCAGGGCAGAAGTAATTTTGTCACAGTAATGGAAGAGAGTTGGTACCTGGCTTGCTCAAACTACGGTGATCAGAATTCCTTGGGATTTAAATTGCACACCTGAAATTACTTCCCACCCTGATGATTGCTGAGGCATGAAAGCAAACTTGGAGGAGCTTATCACTGGACTTTGGGGGACTGAGCGTGCCTCTCATCAAACAGCCTTTACGCAATGGTGTGATTCATGCCCACCTAAGGAGTACCACATTGCTGGTAATCGCCCCCACTAAGGTTGTAGCATTGACTGATGATCCATGGCTGGCTATGACAAACTACAGTGACCAGAATTCCTTGCACCAACAAAGTGGGATTTAACCTTGCACACATTAACTGACCTGCTTTGCTGATGATTGTGAAGGCATGAACGTGTGCTTAGAAGGGTTCCTCGGTGGACTCTAGGGCTGTCTGAGCCAGAATGCACCTCTCACCCTGTCTTTGAGGAACCTCTCATATTAATATTGATATCAAACTCTCCATGATAATGGCAGGAAATGCTGACAGACACATCCCAGGAAATGCTTCCTATTTTAGGAGACGCTAATTAGTCGAACTGTAAGTCAAGTCTCTTCAAGTAAGTCAGAAGAAAAAGTGGAAAACCAGGAATAAGGGCTCAGAAGAAAACAATTCCCATCCACAGGTCAAGGCGGGTAATTTGTCGCCCGGCAAGGAAATACACGAGAATCACCCCTCTGCTCTTACACACACTGATTACTCACAAGACGTCCCTCTGCCTTATCAACCCGGGCAAGATGTAATGCTGCCAACTAAGGGTTAAACACTACGCAGGTCAAGAAGAATGACAGTTGCTGTGAGTGCACAACTGAGGGTTGGTCAAGCAAGAAATGGGCGGCAATGGCAGACGAGGGACAAGAGGCTCCTTTGGGCACACTTAACTTGCACCAGCACTTGACAGCAAGAGATGCGAGGCGGTGGAAATTATATAGGAAGCTCAAAGAGAGAGCGCGAGCTCTGCAAAACACGAAAATCAAAATCCTCGTGCCCTGCTAACTTCTACACTGCCACGCCAACCAAATCGAGGAAAAGGCGGTTTTAAACACGTTTCTGTAAATGTGGCGGCTGCAATTATTTTGCACGGGTTTGCCTGGGGATAGACTCCTATAAAGCATGGCTATGTGTTCGGACTAGAAACAGGCATTTCACAGAACATGAAAAACACACGTGGTTGATGTGGCAAAGAAGAAGCTGCTAGGAAAATATGCTAATCAGCTGTTAACGCATATGAGGTTTTTTTTTTTTTTGCATATCGACTGTCAACCCTTACATGATTTTTTTTGCAGTAGAAGTAGTCCTTAACTATGCACCACGCCGCAGGGGACGAGGAAGCTCTAATTACTGTCATGACAAATATCAACCTTTGCTGGTGTTTTGAACTAACTTTAGATTTTGAAACACAATGTGCACTCTTTTCAAATCCTCCTGTGGTACAACTTTCATGATAATTGCTATAACCAACAGATTGGGCTTTTGTGTAGGCATTGAACTGATCACGTTAATGGCTGAATTGCTATAACCGACAGATTGGGCTTTTGTGTAGGCATTGTACAGATCACGTAAATGGCTGCATTGCTATAACCAACAGATTGGGCTTTTGTGTAGGCATTGTACAGATCACGTAAATGGCTGCATTGCTATAACCAACAGATTGGGCTTTTGTGTAGGCATTGTACAGATCACGTTAATGGCTGAATTGCTATAACCAACAAATTGGGCTTTTGTGTAGGCATTGTACAGATCACGTTAATGGCTGAATTGATATAACCAATAGACTGGGCCTTTGCGATCATGCACCACTACCGCAAGACTGTGCAGGCGAAGTGTAAGTCATGTCGATAAATGAATATACAGGGTATCATTTACGTTGGTAATGCCATATTGTAGAGGAACCCCACTGTACTCCCAATATCTTCCAAAGTTCTCTGGGGTATGGAAGCATTACGGCTTGGCATGAACTACATTGGGGGTGTCAACGTGTCTGAGATGAAGGAATAGCCTGACTCAGAGTTGGGGTTCAGCGAGCATTAGAGCATAGATACATCTTTGGCACTCACTCCATGACAGTTATAAACTGATAGGAGGCCTGCCCGCCCATCCCCCTCCCTCTTAGAGAGATTTGGCTGTCCAATAGGGCTTCGATTGTCCCATGTGACAACATGATGACGTGTGTTGCACTTATTTGCAGTCATTAACGTGATCTGTACAATACCTACACAAAAGCCCAATCTATTGGTTATGTCAATTCAGCCATTAATGTGATCTGTCTATCCATATATCATATATGTATCTCTATCTTCTGTGTCAATCTATTTATTCATGCATGTATATCCATCTATGTAGTATCTATCTATCTCTATTAAGCCATATATTAAGCATCTATCCATCTTTGCATAATCTATCTTGCCATCTACCTTTTCTGTTTCCAACCATTCATCTATAAATATCCGTCTCTATATTATCTATATATATATCCATGTTTATGTAATCTCTGTGTTGCTACCTCTCCGTCTTTCTTTCTATCGTTACCTTAGTTGCGTCTATCTATTGCCATCAATCTATCCCCATCGTCTTTCTATCGCTATATATCCATCTAACTAATTCCATCATCTATCTAGCCATCTCTCTCTCCATTATTTATCATTATCTATCTATCATTCCCATGGCAACCGTGCCTAAAATAGTACCCGCAAGAGCCCTCATCCACTTTCATCACTGGCTCTGCATGGAGTATCGCAAAATGCAGATTTGAACTCGGAGGTGTATATTTTTAGCTCATGCTCTTTCATACTCTTGCAGTATTCCGGCGCTCATTTCCAAGAAACGGACATTTACAGGACATGTGATCTAATGAAGCAGTTGTCTGCTAGTGAGAACAAATACTAAACACAGCATATCTCCATGGTAACCCCAACTTTAATGGGTCCCTTCCCCAGCCAATCGCTCAAGCTTCTTCAGAAGGTCTCGCAAACTATCTTCTAGAAAAGAGAGAAAACAGCCCCGGATGTACAATGCCCAGCGCATGCAGAGTACAGAACCCGCCCTGCCATCCGGCTGCGGAGTGGGACGTGACGGGTCTGGGGTGCACAGCATGCACAGCAGAGAAATGCTGGCGCTGCCTTCCTGCACATTCACTTGCTGCGCCGTGCAACAACTTTCAGCCATGTCAAGTAAATCAAGATCATTTGTCAGCCAAGAATGTTCCATAACGGAGCGGATGGATTGTTGTGCGTCGCTTTGAGCTTCTTTTTCATCGCTGCCTTTGGCGGTTTGCCTAAGGCATTGCTACCGCGGCTCAGCATCCCGGCAACGAGTCCAGGGCTTGCAAGGATTAAGGAGGAAGTTAGTTCAAGCAACACATCTACTCCAAAAAGAATTGGATATTTAGCACCTCGTGAATTACTTGCATCACAACTCAAGATCCTTCCTTCCTTCCTTCCTTCCTTCCTTCCTTCCTTCCTTCCTTCCTTCCTTCCTTCCTTCCTTCCTTCCTTCCTTCCTTCCTTCCTTCCTTCCTTCCTTCCTTCCTTCCTTCCTTCCTTCCTTCCTTCCTTCCTTCCTTCCTTCCTTCCTTCCTTCCTTCCTTCCTTCCTTCCTTCCTTCCTTCCTTCCTTCCTTCCTTCCTTCCTTCCTTCGAGGATGGTGGAGGAATGGGCTGTCCATTATTTTTAAATGTCCTTGTAAAAATCTAATTTGATTATATGCAAGTATAAAAAACAAAAAAATGCCCTAAATCTTCTTACTTTCATGAATATAAATAATATATACAAAAATGTCTGCTGCTGCTCAGATCAATTATTTCTACCAGTGAAACAGGAATATAGCTCATCTTGTAGTACAGGGTGATTGGATAAACACATGAGCTAAAATAGTATACAGCACACACCCCAAATTGAAAGGTCTGAAGGAGCTCAAGTGGCACCAATATTGTACAACTGAAAGGTACGTATTGTATCGATCTCAATGGATGAATGGCTGAGTAGGCCCTTCCAATCCAGCCTGCGACTAGCAGCACTTTGGGCAGACGCTCCCTCCACAGGGTTACCTTCCTGGTTTCTGTTTGTTATGATGTGGAAACCACAAACTCTCATATTTCCTATCTCTATTCCCCTTCACATAAATGGGAAGTAACTCCCCCTGCTTCTCACCCTGCACCCATCACTCTGCACCTGCAGCTCTCCCATGAAACTCGCTCTGTCTCTTGACACCCACCTCTGCACCTCACTCTGCAGCTCTCCCTCTGCACCTCACCCTGCAGCTCTCCCTCTGCACCTCATCCTGTTTCTTTCCCCGCACCTTGCTCGCAGCACATGACACTGCTTCTTTAACTGAACCTCTGACTCTGCACCTCACCCTGCAGCTCTCCTTCTGCACCTCATCGAATCCCCTTTCCTTCTGTTCTCCCTCTGCCTTTCACCTTGCAGTTCCCTCTGCATCTCGGCTTGCAGCTCTGCCTCTGCAGCCCATCGTGTACCTCTCCTTGTGGGTACCCCAACCACCCATACTCCACCCTGTGCCGCTCTCCTTGCTGTTCTCCTTAAATAACTCATCCGTTCCTTTTCTCTGCAGCTTTCTCTCTAGAGCGTTCCCCCTGCACCTGGCTCTGCACCAACCCCCCCTCAGCTCACCCCCGATCCCCGCTCCCACATACATCTTCAGTACCCATTCTGAACCACGTTGCAGTTCTCCCTCGCCACCAAACTCAGTAGCTTTCCTTATGCCTGTCTACATACACCCCTCCCGTGCACATCATAATGCAACTATCCCAACCTGCCTCTGAACACCCCCACTGAGCCCTACTCCCCCCTCCATTAATGGTTTAGGATCTGTTACAGACTAGCCAACTATCCAGACAGCCACACACCTTCACAATGCAGCACTCATACGGGGGTCTTAGAAGAACCAGCAGACAACGGATTGCCCCCAGATTATGTGGCGTGATTCTGGACATGAATTACCGCAGATCTGGGCTACTCTGAATGACCAGGCTGAAGATACATGGTGGCCCGCCCGGGCAGATAACTCAGAGGCAACGTGCTTGTCTTGGAACCAAGACAACACAGAGCAACGCAGGTTTGAATCTCAGTTCCGTGCACTGAGACCGCTCTCCGGTAATTAGCGTCTTATAAAAGATTAATTAATGACCTCAGAGCCCGGCATAACCACGTGCAACACGCTCCAATTAGATTAATGTGCAAGCAAAGCGGAGGGCAGAGATCCATCTTAAAGGGCTGTAGCCATGCCTCCAATCAAAAGTCTTAGGTAAGAATTTGTAGAATTCAACTGTTGTGGGACCTTACAAGACTTATCTCTCAGTATTAGGTAACCCGCCTTTTAATATAGGCCTGTACTACACAAGTTGGTACAGTGACTGAGCAGCCAGGCTTATCTTAAGAGGGGTAATGTGAGCCGTAGAGCTGTACAATTAAATGAGTAAATACAGGTAACCAAGTAAACACTTACACACTTATAGTATAAATATGTATTTACAAGGATAATTAGACAATCTTTAAAAAGCAGCAACTAATAGTAACATTAATCCCAAAGTTAGGATTCAGTTCAACAAGAGCAATAAAGTAGGTGAGTAAACTTGTGTTATGTTATACATATTCCAGCACACCGAGTGACATCATTTGAGGTCAGTAAGAGCACTTATGTGTGATCACCATAACAATATTGAGTTTTAAGGAGGGAAAAGTTGAAGTCAGATCAGACCATACATTGTAAATAGAAACACAGTTAGATTCTACCAGAGGGATGGATGTAGGCAGTCTTTTATCCCAGCTATAATAGTGTTCAACAATTAAAACCTGTAAGGGAACATACACTGCCAAAGCCAATAGGTTGAGAAGGGTTCCTTTAGGGAGCCAGGACAGCAAAGGTCAATGGGCTAGTTCACAGTTCTGATGCACTCTTCTTAGAAAATGTTTTAAAATAGTAGTTCAGTAGAAAAACACAGAATTTCAAGAGGATCCACCTTGAAGAAGCACAAGCTGGGATGCCAGTGCAAGAGAGTTCAGGTCAACTCAAAAGGGTTTAAGGGTGAAGTGTTTGCTAAGTGTTCCGGTGTGTTCAGGAGTGTTGTGAGTATGTGTGCGGCTCTGGACTTCTGACAAAAATTCGGCTCTAGGTAAAGTAGCACAGCAGCACTAATCACGCTTGATATACGCAGCGCACATTTCTGAGGGTGTGCTTGTGACGCTAGTGGCTCAGAAACATAGCCGCCCTAAACGTAGTGCACTGGCAAAACCACTAGCATGTATCTACGGAGTGGCTCCATGATTTCTACCAATGTGGCTGTAGGCCCTCAATACATATCTGACAAAGATATGTCGAGGGCAGTATTGCTGCCCCTGCCACAATCTCCCATCTCGCCTTCAGAGAGTGTGCTCATAGGCATAGCTCGGAATAACTCCAGCTTTCACTCGCTAGTCCATGGTTCAGCTAAGACTGTGGCAGAGAAAACAGCAGAACAGGGGGAAATAAACATGTTTTGACTTTAATCCCAGATTCTACGGCTCATGTGCAAGCTCATAGGGAGGCTCGGGTGGACTTGGAGACCTCATTCTCATCTTTCTCTTTGGCATCCCCATTTCTCCCGGGCGGGCGGCTCGCGGAAGCATCTAAACACACTACAGGGCTGGACCGAGTTTTCTGTCCCTGAAGCATTAGGGGGAATCATTGGTCTGCCTGTATGAGTCATTGAAAACGGAGTCCAACACCCACTCTGCTCTTTTGGATTCATTATTATTTAAATTTGAAAATGTCCATTTACATCTGACTGCTAATGACTGTAAAAGGAGATTTGTACAACAATCCACAACAAGTTGGGACTGATTCAGTTGACTTGCTGGAAGTGGTCAAGTCGGCAAAGTTTCATCAAACTGTCATAAACCGGTCATCTCAGGAGGAACTCACTGACAGCCTTTCCTACGATCGGGGGGAAATTGCACCTCCTGTGCAATCGAAACTGGTGTCATGTAATCATTTATCACAGTCTTTAATTATGACTTCTGTTAAAGCTCCAGACTTGGGTACTGGCCTCACCGTGGGTCAAAAGGCTTTGGACTCCTCAGTGGTCATTTTGGCTGAGGGACTGAATGACAATTTAGAGGGTGATGACTCCTATGTTGATTTTAATTGGGGAGGGGGGCCTGGCCGGGAGAAAAGCATACTGGTGGTCAATAATATGCCCAAAAAGGCTATTTTGCAGGTGGGCAAAAACAAGGCCAAACACCTCACGAAAACTAAAAACATCGTTATGCCCATTAACAACCGGCAAGTCTCTAAACTGTTCTTTCGGACCTTGTTAAAAGATACTGTGGTCAAAAGGAAATTAAGATCTACTGATGTGCAGCTTAATTCTGTTACAGTGGTACATAATCCAGTTGGAAATGATTTAAGGGTCGCTACTGGTGCAGAATCTGGTACAGGGAATTTGAAGGCCAGGTTATTGCATGGTGGTCTCTTGGCCCGCATCAACCCTCTCTTGGGGTCAAGCCCAGGTACATCAGGGGCAGCTGAGTTCCCCTGGTCTGGCTCACATATAATGAATACACATCACCCACTGTGGTCAAACTAAGAACCTTTGAGGCCTATGACTGGTTCTAAGGCTACTAGCGGTTCCCCTTCCCAACTTCATTTGGAAGCACAGTTGGCCCGCCCTGATGCTAATTCCTGTGAGGATGCTGATCTCATAGCAGCATGGAACGCATTTACTCTTAGTCGAGGCATGACTTGTCCAGCCCCCACCTCCACAATCAACCCCTCAGTGTCAGCTCCATCCACCTCCTCCACTGTGCTGAAACAGTCCACACTTACATTTAAACCGCTTGTTGATATTCCATCCCTATTGCCAAGCTCACATTCACTCCTTTCAACTGTACGTCAAGACCCCTTGAAATTCACACCTATGCAACCTTTCTTGACTTATTCATCTAGGAGTGAAGTGTGGGGAGCTGAAACTGTGAGGGCACCCCATGGCCTGCTTGTAATGAGACTGCTGAGAGAGGCTATGGTCCAGCGGTTGGAGAATGATTCAAGGGGTCTGCAGGCAGGGAAATCACCTCAGCGCCAATGGTTGCTTGAGAGTGTATTCCTGGCCAACAGATCATCAGTATTGAACCTTTCAAATGTACTGTTTCTGCATTCTCTTCCTGTCCTGACCTCCATTTGCTCAGATGACATTGACCGAGTACTCTTTGTCGATCGCGAGCGTACTGATCCGTGTGGTCCTCTATCTTAAATCTAAAACTGTCCTGGATTGTTTAAGGAGTTTGACACAATAAGATCAGGGGGATATGATTTCTCTCTGTACAGGAAATCCTTCCTGCCTTGGGGGAAAACATTGGGGGATGAAACATCCCTCAAGGGTACGGTGGAAGCTTTGTGTAGAGAGAATGAATGTCTATGGCAAAGTTTGAATTTTGGAAAACCAGAGCCAGCCCTAGAGTTCCAGAACGGCCGCTTCTGTTCACAGGGGTTGATTAGGTCAAACCCCAATCAAAACTATATAATGCATCCCTAATGTCGACCCTGGGGAATTTTATATGTCACTACTTTCTTGGAACACTAGGCCGATTATAATTGTTTTGACTGATCCTAAAGTAGGGAGATTGTTTAATGCCCACAGATTAATTGCTTTACAGGAACCATAGTTACCCCGATGTCCAGCCCTGGATGGTTTTCAGATTGCCTGTCAACCGGCCTGCAAAGGTGTCTTGGGTAGACAGTTTGGCAGCTTGTTGACTATGGTCAAAATATCCAGTTTTTTATCTATCATCTCTTTTACGGCCTCAAGGTATGGAATATTGGCCACCCATATTAGAGTTTGACTGGACACTATTTGGGACATTTTGGTGTTTAATATATAGTGGCACACACCAAATCCTAAGTTGGTATGCTTTTGGGTCGCAGTTTAAATGGCTTGGGTTTATTAATGCTCAATGGTTCAGTCAACGGGGACGAGCCCAGCAAGTCCACATGGAGTAATGGGATGGTTTGTTCCACCCTCAACTATAATTTTGTAACCACTCCACTGTTTGAGTGTTGATTGAGGCGTGTGTGAGAATCCATTCAGTGACCATAGTTATCTATCCCCTATGTTTAGGTTCCAAACTATGACCCTCTGTTTTGCCTGAGTGCCATCCTCGAATTTTGAGCATTAACCCGGCTGGCAATTGGGTCAGTTGGACCCCTGGTAGGGTGGAGAAAGTTAATACACTCACCCTAAATGTGCTTAATATTACTCCACTGGATTGGCAACTGGATAACTTTGGAATCTTGAGATTTGAGGGTTTTGTGACAGAACTATTGGGACTGGGAATTGGGAGGAAAACAACAGGATAAACAACCCCATAGGAAGTATCAGCATGATTACAATTCTGACTTAGTCCAGAAGAGAAGGATTATGTGTGCTAAGATTAGGGCTTAAAAATGGGGCACTATGCTCTCTTGAACAAAGGCAGTTGGCAATAAAGCAGGTTGCATTAACCTATAGAAGGTGGGCGAGGGGTAATCAAGCCAATCAATCTCAGTTGGATGCTGCAGTAATGCTCCACATTCTGGTCACTGATGAATGACATGAATGGGACTCAATCTTGTCATCGAATGGTATCAATCACGGAAGCCCATTGGGTAGCCCACTTTGAGGGGGTCTTTGCTGTGTCTTCCATGGAGGGGTGGATCTGCCCAGATTTAACTGCTGAGAACTGTGAAGGTTGGTCATTGAAATTTGACCACAACTCCCTCAAACATTAGGTCAACCAGAAACCCGGGGCTATACAACCTCTCAAATGTACTCTTTAAGGGGGACCCTGCCCTATGGGCATCGATTCCAACTATGCTGTTTAGGGATATTGTGAATTCTGAACGTCTTCCCCCCACCTAGTTGACAGCTCATATTGTCCCTGTATATACAAAAAGGGCTCTCGATCAGTTGCAATTGCGATCTTAGACGCAGACAGTAAATTTTTCTTCTGTGATATTACTGTGATATTACTTGAACACCTGGAGTTCTGGCAGAAAGCTGCTGGCAGGATCCCCAAGTGGCAAACTGGCTTTCGAAGAAATCACAATGCTATCCTGAATGGTCTGATACTTAAGGAGATTTTGAGGCAAATGTGGAAGGGAAAGACTGACGCTGTTTGTTTGGCCACGATTGATCTGTCAGCCACCTTTGATGCTGTAGATCGTAATGTACTGCAGTCAAAACTCCAGCGAATTGGGATTCCAGCTGGACTTTTGCATCTGATAGTTTCCTTACATATGAAGACAAATATTAAGATCCAGTTGGACTATGCTGGTTCCCTGTCAAGGAAATTGACCACAGTCAGAGGTGCCAGGCAGGGATGCAATTTGGCTCTGTGCCTCTTTAAGCTTTACCTCTCTGGTATTGGGGAACCTTTGAGTAAGGCTGCCATGGCCTCTCCTAGAATTGATAACCTGAAGGACACCTGGCTCGCCTATGCAGACAATTTTTTGTTGTGTGTCTGACACCCAGGGGCCCTCAGCATTTGTTAAATGCATTTTTGGTCTTTGCATCTGCACATGGCATCTGCTCATTAATCCCATCAAAACAAAAGTCTTTACTTGTGTGAATAAAAAGAAAAGAATATCCTCTGGCTGTAAAGTGTACTTTGATCGGGTATTATTGGAGAGATTGGAACTATTCACATACTTGGGTTTTTCTATTCTATAGTGGCAGTCAGAATTGTTACTGAGAGACTGGCTACCCACGAGGGGTGTTTGTATGGGTAATCAGCTACTTCGAGTCGACCTGAAGTATGACAAGATTTCCATTCTCCCGGGAATTAAATTCTATGAGGGGAAGATAATACCTAAGTTGTTGTATGGTATTGCAATTTTACCAGGTTGGATCTGTGACCTGCTTGCGCAAGAATAAGGAAGTATATTGAGACAGGTCTTACATATCCCCAGTAGTGTCCGCTTTGCAATTATACGTTAAGACCTGGGGTTTCACTCTCTCAAATGTAGAGTGTCCTGGAAGTTTCTTACATTCTACTATAAAATTATCACCTCAGAGCAGGAGTCCTGTTTGCATACGGACTTAAAGAATATTATGGAAAATTCTAGGGATACATTTTTGTTAATCCTATCATCTTTCTGCAACTTGATTCTCTCAGATTTGGGCCTGACTCCCAATGATTTAATTGAAAATCCAAAACGAGTTAAGAAACTTTTGTACTGGCATGATTGGGCTCTTACAGTCGATACTATGCATTCTTATGCATCTCTGCACCATCTTAAACTTGATTATAAAAAGCTAAGATCACTGCCCCTTTTTGACGATTTAGCCTCATTCTGCCTTCAGTGACTCATATTTGTTTTAGATGGAATTTGATTCCGACAAGGGAGCTATTGTTCCGCTACAATGCTGGATCCCAATTACCTATGACTTCTTGTTTCTGTAACTCACTGTCAACGGTGGAAACATTGGAATACTTAACTGCCGACTGCTCCAACCTTAGGGGAAAGTGGGAATTCTATTTTAAGATTTATGCATCACTGTGTAATGACGTGGGCACAAGCTCTCTCTGGCAATTATTCCTAGCAATTATGCCTAGCGGGTCAGGCAACTTCCATTGTTTAGGCTGTTGTTGGCTTTTTAACTTGTTTGACACTTGAATGAAAGCATTTCTTTTAGATTTGTGGAAACTTGAATGTGTTCTATTTAATTGGTTTTATATTCATTTACTTGAATGTTTTAATCTTGCTTGTTGCTTTATGTGGGTGTTGATATGTGTTTTGTGAACTAGATTAACTGTCTTGAACAATTTGTGATTAAATATATTTGTATTATTTCTTTTTTATTTGCTCTTGTAATAATCTGATTGTGTAATGTTTGTCAAAGGTTTGAAAATAACCAAATGACAATAAAATCAAATTACAAAATAAAAGGGTTTAAAATAGTACTCCCCAAGCTAGGAAGCACCACAATTGGCAAAAGGTAAATGTAGTCCAAGCCCTATAGTAAATGAGAATGGATTAATTGGTTTCAGCTGGATGCCTTCCTGTTGCAGTGTAGCAGACCCATGTTCCTGGCCCATGGTTGTGGTGTCGAAAGGGAGGACGTCTGGTAGACTTCTATGGCAGCACTCGAGAGGGGGACTCAGCAGCAATGGATTCTCCTGCGATTCAGCATCCTTTTGTGGTTTTGGTGCCTTTTTCTCAGCACCAAAGAAACATAAACAGCTCTGGTTGGAGGTTACTTGATCCCTTGGTCCAGGAATCTGGTAAGGGGACTCTGGATGAAGATGTCCTGCTGTTGTAGGGTCCTCTGGAGTCTCACAAAGTTTTGGCTGGATTCGCCTTTCCAAAGACAATGCACTCAATGATGGTCAGGGGTTCCCGGGCATTGGGATTCTGCAGGCTTGGTAAGTCACAGCAAGTCAGGGGTTGCGCCAAAATGAAGCTTCTTGCAAGGGTCTTTGGTCCCACTAGCCCAAGGGAGAAAGTCATCCCTTGCTGGTCTTCCCAATTGAAAAGAAAATAGGGTCAGCACAGCTGCAGGGCTTCAACTGGCACTTTGCAGTCCAGGAGGGTTCTGCTGGCGTTCCTTCACATTTTCTCCGTCGGATGTTTTCCTCCAGTGGTCGACTCTGCCTCTAGTCCTAAAAACCTCACCTTTTAAGCAAGTTCCCAGTCATTCACAGCCCTAGGGTATCAATTTCCCAGCAGCGTGGCTGTCCTCTTGGACAGCCAGTCAGCCAATCAGAGCTGGTTTCACTCAGGCACACCTAGAGACAAAGGACAGGGACGTTTGGGGACCCTTCCTCACTTCATGCCTTTCCAGAAACACTGGCGCCTGGGTGGGCCTCAGGGCCAAGCCCGCCAAAGGCAAAATGCACAAAGGACTCAAACACAATTCAAACACAAGAGGAAAAGCCCAGACGGAACTAACTGACACGAAATAGTGAAACAAGAAGACAGGGGCCATTTTGGGGGAAATGGTCACCCTTGGGTGCTGTACTGCAGCTGAGAAATCAGCCTGCAGATACATGGCACAACGGTAGTATAAAATAAACCACTGCCACCAACAATTCAAGTTAGTTAGCATGTTACATGAGAAGTGAGATAAAGAAGTTACTATGTAACCCCCCAGCATTCCACATAGGGTGGTGTGTGCTGGACTCCCAAAAGAAAAGGTAAGTAAGACAAAGGTCATATTACTATTCTTAGGAACAGTAGTTCACCCAAGAAAATGTACTTAAACATTAAGAGAAGTCCACGGGACTTCTCAGTGGCACTGCACAACAGCTGCCGTGTGTCACACAGCAAAGAATCAGATGCCTATCGAGTTTACCAGACTCCATTAAACAGTAGGAAACACACACTCCTCGCCAGAAAAAACACATGAGAGAATGAGGAAAAAGTCTCACGAACGCAGGAGTAAACATTAAAAAGCCCTGAGTCCAGCAAAAGAGCTGGGGGCCTAAGGTTAAAGGGACTGGCACAGAAATGAAAATGATCCATAACAAAGTGCAAGGCATGTGGGAGGGATGGTCATGTGACTGCGCAGGGAGCTTGGGCAAGGGGTGGGGGCCGGGGAAAGCGCCGGTCAGGAATGGGCACAGCGAATGCACTCTGGCAGCCCCTCATAGAATATTCCATGGCAGATACATACTGCAGTTTACAGGGCCCACCATTGACCTGGTCTTAAAGCACAAGAAAACGCAGTTGAGGAAGAATATAAGGGCTCTTAGAGGCCATGGCTTGTTGGAGAGAAAAGCCCTCCAAAGAAATACAAGCTCCAATATTAAACTGGCTAAAACTTCAAAGAGCATATTTGTACCAACAAGATGGGGAAAGGATGTTGTGTGCAATTGAGGCCAAGAAAAGTGCCCAGATCTGGTCCACCTTGAATATGGGTATGAAAGATAACCAATTGGCATTGCAGTTTAACCCGATCCAAGAGAGTGTTTGGGTAGACTACTATGAGAAGTTGTATGCCCATAGTCACACCTTTGAATCTCTGCCTGCGAGTCTGTGTCAATGTTCACTGTTTCTTGATCTGAGTGTACTGAGTGGACTGTCAGGTCAAGCAATGCCCCCTCTCTTAATAAATCCTCCACACCCAGGTGTTCACCTAAATACAAAACATTTATTGTCCCCACTGTTGAATCCACCATCTCCTCAAATAGCCTGTATCTAGGATATAATAGTGATAACATCTGGAAAAGGCCCCAATTTACAGTTTGACCAGGACGGCATAATGCTCCAAGTAAAAATGCTAAACACATCAAGAGCACCAGGTCCAGGTGGCCTTACCAACCATATGCTGAAGGAGCATCCAGAGGAGGGGTCAGTGGTTATTTACTCCATAGTTAAAAAGATAGTAAAAACAAGGCAAATCCCGCTATCCTGCAAAAAGTAAATTATTGTCCCAATTTTCAAAAAGGGTGACCAAACATCACCTCAGAATTATAGGCCAATAGCCCTTCTTGATGCCCCGGGCAAGATCTTTGCTCGACTGCTGCTTAGAGACTTTAACGATTGGAGTTCAATGGGGTATTGGAGGCAGTTTGGCTTTGTCCCTGGTATAGGTACCTCAGTGAAACTATTGGCCTTATCTCAAAACAAGGAGAGTTATACAATCGGGCCAACCTGTTTATTTGGCCTTTATTGATTTCAGAGTAGCATTTGACTCAGTTTCGAGGGAGTTTTTGTTTTCACAGCTGGAAAAAGCAGGGTGCCCACTACATGTTTTTTGGGCGTTTATTAAACAGCTATATTAAACACCTCTTTGCAAATTAGATTGAATCGGGCGGGGCTCTTGACATGATCAATACCAACTGCAAGGGGGTTAAAACAAGGCTGTATATTGCGTCTGGTGTTATTCAATTATTTTATTTCAGATATTATGGAGATTTCTGGAGAAGATAGTTGCAAATCCTCTGAAATTGGGCTTAAGTCACCTGCAGTGGCTCCTATATGCAGACCATTTGGTCATAATGGATAAAACAGCTGTCGGTCTGCAAAGGTCATTGGCTGCCTTGGAGTAGTATGTGATGGCTAATTGCTTGTCTATAAACGTGGAGGAAACGAAAGTTTTAGCTCTAACACCTAAAAGTGCAAAGAGTTGTCTGTTAAAATGTCATGTTTTTAAGAAGCCCGAAATGGTAGTAAATGAGTATAGGTATTTTGGTATGAGCACTAATAACAGTAATAAAGAGATTACATATATGATAGATATACAATAAATGATTCCAGGTCCGAATATCATTTTTACCAAATCTCAGACTTTGAAAAATAAACTTAGCCCTTTGTTTCTTGAACCGGAACCTGACAGGCAGCTAGCATCTAATTGGCTCAGTGACAAGATGAAAGGCTTCCACAAATGTGGGAGCTGTAATTTTTGCCAATTTGCTCTTTCACCGACTAGTAATTTCATTTGTCATGGTGATCTTCAGATTGTGATAAAGGACTTCATCAATTGCAAAAAACGAAATATGTTGTCTATGCAGTGCTATGTGTATGCAAGAAGATTTACGTAGGAAGTACTATTCAGGGTTACGTTTGAGAATAGGGGACAATTTGGCAAATTTGAACAGTCAAGACCCCAAGCTTCTATTTGCCATACATTGGCAAACCTACCATCAAAATGACAATCGCAAAGACATCCGCTTTGTGGGTTTACAAAAGGCTTGGATACATACAAGACGCGGGGATCGCCAACTGCGTCTCCGTCAGTTGGAGGCACGGATGATCTGTAAATTACGATGTACTCGACTCAGACTCAACAAGGAACATGAACTTAATGTGTTTTTGTGAAATATCCAATTTTAAATAGCTAAAGATCTGTCTCATTCTCTTTCTTTGTGTGAACCCTGGTGATAATTAGGCTTATACTGTAGGTCATTCATTATGATGATAGATGTGGGCGTTGGTAAGATTCCTAGGTTTAACATCATACATTAAAAGTAAGAAATCGTGAGGGAAATCACATGTTTATACTTGTGAATATCTATTGTTGTTGATTCGTGTGCTCACTCTATGACTACAATATGCCTTGCCCATAACGTTGGTGCGGTTTGCTTCAACAGTGGGGGTAACTGACATTGCACCTATTGCATGAGACACGCTGGCGAGGAACATGAAAATCAATGGCTCATTTCTCAGTCATGAGACTATAAGGACAGGAATACTTATCTTTGGGTGAACGTTAGTATTTTTATTGAATCTATGATGTATTTGGCAGGTTTTGACAATAGGAAGAATGACCACAGCAGGTAGAGAGGATTAGGCCAATTTAGGCTTTCATTGATATTTGTTTAATTATTGGAGCTCTATGAATTAACAATACATTCTCACATGGAGTGCTATCAAGTCACTTTAAGATACTATCAGACTGACTAGATTTTAAATAGAGGAAATGGGTTGGTTATCAATTATTGCAAATATGTTTTTAGGTAGTCTTACAACATTATTATTCCGCATAGATCTTCTTAGATAGTATAGCTTCACAACAAACTTTCTTTCCTTTTTATCCTTATCATTAGATGAATCACATTTGCTTTATAAATGCAAATAAAAATAAAACAGCAATTTAAATCACGTGACAGTATTTTTCTTTATAATACTTGGTTAGACAATGATCTGGAAGCAGGAATCGCAAGGGTGTGAAATGTTTTTGGAATGGAATGGTGTTCAGTTTTATCGCCTAACTGTGATAACTTCATGACATGTGACTGATCACGTGACCATGCCACAGTGCACTATATTAACATTCATGGTATAGGAGACACACGGTTGCTGTTGCTGTTCCCACCTTTCCAAGATGCAATGGGCGTTTAATTTTGTAACCAGACTTATTTTGTTGGTAAGAATATAATTCGTCACGTCTTAATTACTCGTACCTGCTGCTGCAATTTATTCGGGAATGTGCTTAGATTTGGGTGCATTATGCTATTTTATTTCAGGAATTTGCTTGAGTATTGTTCGATACAGAATTTACGCCTCTTTGACTGCACCTGGCAGTTGGGACTTGAATGGACGTTTCTATTTGTATACACTTTCGAGCCTATGCTTTGGTAAGAATTTGTCCAGTAAATTAATCATGGCTTTTTCTTGATATTAACTAACATGGACTATAATTTGACAGGCGTTCTTTTATTTCTTTTCTTTTTTGTGTTTATTTTATTGCAGACAGGACATGAGCGGAGGTATCTATAATAATACACGTTGCTAACGTGCTGTTCGGAATATCGTTCACATAAGAATTAAGCACGAGGGTGCTCCGCAGTTAAAAAAAGTATAGTTTATTTCGAATTAGAGCAAACAACTTAAATTTTCAACACAGCCCAAACAAATAGTGGAAGAATAATATACAGTGAAATGTCCATGCTTAAATAGTATCATTTCCTCCATGTTTTCACTAATCATTTCCATTCTATTCTTATCTAACTTTATTTTAGACAGTCTTATGCCATGTCTATGAGATGAGGTTAAACATGTGTTCGTGGTGCAAGCTCTAAGGGGGAAAAAAATACAGAAATAAATGTATAAGTACCTTTGGCAATATTGAACTTCCTTCACATATTATTGATATGAGGTCATTACTAATTTGACTACTGGGTTGTCTCTAATCTAATTGGAACTTATGTGTGTATCAAGCTTTACTTAATGAGATGTAAATGGACGATGAGCTAAATAGTTTTTGAGGGTATTACACTCTTGATAGGAGAGAGGTGAAGCATGAACCTGTGTTTGGGTGCAATGAGCTGCCCCCTTTTTAAGGTGGCATCCTTCTGAAAACATGGAGCACCCTTAAACATTGGGATATGGTATTATTTTTGTGCAAGTTTTGAAGCGAAACTTGCAACTTACAAAGTGGCAGGAAATGACTGAACCTGTGCCATATGCTTTATGTTTTAAAAGTGTGCTTAGGTCAATTGAATTTTCTGCGTGAAATGTACTAATGCTGTGAGCTTTACTACATGATACTTGTGGTTCAATGACGTGTACTAATGAATTGCATTTATCTTATAACTTGTTAATCATGACAGTGACAAACCATATCTAACATTATTTTGTTTGTCCCCCTCCCTTTTTGTCTCCTATTTCCTCCCACCTCTGTCTGCTCTTATTGTTTACAAATCATGAAATATCAAATTTGTGTCACTGAAGGTTGTATTCAATTTATGATACTTGGCCCAGAGAAAGAGCTAGGAGGTCGAAACACGTGTTGACAGTTTGTTAGGGCAATTTATTAGCCATTTGAAATCCAATAAATCTCATTTGTTTTTGACAGGTTGGGTGTACAGCGCATACTTTGTGGAACTGCTTTGTCTTTTTATTTCAAGTTTTATTGGCTGGGTTAGCCCTTAAGTTCCACTACAATCGCAGCTGACTTTGTTTTATATCTACTTATCTTCTCTCATTGTGGTTCATACATGTTCATACATGTTTAGTTTCAGCGAGCTCCACATCTAGTTACCCTGATACACAATTATCTATGATAGATATTAGGAGGAAGATGGTAGTGGCATCTGCACAGGCCTCTATTATACATAGAAGGTATGGAAATGTCTCTTGTAAACCCATAGTGATTTTTTTATAAGCAAGAGGTGACACCAAGGGTGATATATGGGGCAGAAACAAGGATGATAAACTGTGCATCTGACTGGAAGAGGTTGGAGGGGTTATTCTGGAGAAAAGTCTTATCTCTCCCCAATTGTGTTCCAGTGCAGGTAGTATGGTTTGAGCTGGGCCTATCGTTCCTTGATATAATGTATAAATGGCGGCTTATCAGTTTACAAAGGAAATGTATGATGTGCAACCCAAATCAAAGATCCATGCTGCCGAGGTAAGCTGCTCTGTTGGAAGCCACCGAGGATCGCTCACTTAAGGGGTGGAAGCAAACTTGCCTGGATATCATGAGTGCTGCTGACATTGAGATCAAGGTCTTAAGTGAGAATCCGACAGAGCGAAAGCCAAATTATGGCAGTATGATTGGAGTGTGACCTGGGACGAGTGGAATAGATATGACATTTTTAAAAGGGGACATTTTTGTATAAAACCAGTTAACAAGATCCAGGGATATTCAATGAAATTCCCTGTACCTAAATTGAGATTGCTGTTTTTGAAATTGTGATTTAACCTATGGCCAACTACAGAATTCCAAGGTATTAGGTTGAAGTTGACCCAACAAGAAAAGAGCTGTAGCTTCTGTATGGACATCAATGAACCAGAAACCCTGAAGCATCTAATGGTAATGTGCCCGCTGTTATTTCCTCAGAGAAAATTGTTTTTACAAAAGGTTTTTAAAGATTACAGAGATCTCACTTCAGAAAAATTGTGGGAAATTATTTATACCGGATGGCGACAGACGGAGATTTTAGCAGCAGTTAGGTATATGTTGTCCTTAGATATTTTAGAGGATGGGAAATATAATCAAAATTGAAATATGTATTTTAAATAGAGAAATGTGATATAACCTTTCGGAATCCTTCATTGTTAATCATAATGTTATTAGAAAGTATATTATTCCTTTTTTCTATTGTATATGTTGTAAATTATTGAAAGGTTTAGTTATTTGAAATTCAACTGAAACAATAAAAATTAAAAAAAAATGAATGTTTAAAATGCAACTTGTGACTACATTAATCTTGGGGTCAGGGTAACATTTTGTTTGAAAAGTAAACGTAGTTTCCAAACTTTGTCACTTACGTGTAGGGCTCCTTCTGGTAATGGGGAATGCGTATGGGGTGACAATGGTAGTGTTCTTTGGCCCCTAATCGAATCAGCTCTGTCACTGACCTGTTCTTTTTCAGAGAATTGGACCACATCGAAGACTGTGTGTGCCATAGCCAAACCTGAATGCGTACAGGTTTGCCTATGCCAAATCCTGGTTCAAGAAACCTAACCAAAACATGCAAAGAAAGCATTTTAACACAAACCACCACAGAAGAATATGAACCCTACCAGACTAACATAACCATCGCATAGAAGGGCACAGACTACTAACATCACTAATTAACCCTACAAAAACTTCTGATATCCTGCATACTCACCCTCAAACACCAAACAAAACACACATATACCTCTACTGGAGCAGAAACCTAAAACCACCACAAAATGCACACACTCAGGAACACCCAACTAAACACAACACGCCACAAAAAACATAACCAATTGCACACAAATCATCCCACATACACTTGTACAACAAACACACCTAACCATTACCAAATAAATTTAAAAAACAGAACACAGTGACCGGTTTTTCTGAACTGACGCAAACACCAGCACATCAAAGCTTGCTAGTGCTTTCCCTCTCTGTCCCACACATTAAGCCCTCCCATCGCTCCTTCCTCTTCAGATCCACACAGAGCCTGGAGACCATGGAAATGGCAGTGGTGCGCACTATAAATCATAGAACAACATACAGCATGTGGCCAGTGTATCACCAGCATTTAATTACACTCAGGTGGCATGTGTTGTATGCAATTCAAATAAGGTTGCCAAGTAAATGTTAAAGAGGACTGGGTTGAGTGGGGAGTCTGTGGAAGGCTGATTGGCCCAGTGTTCATGTGTGTTTACTCCTTTCTGGTGCTCCCGCACCTTCTTGCCATCCGTGGTGACTGAGCAAGTGAGTTGATCCTAAACTGCTCCTTTTAGTTATTTTGGCCCAGTACCTGTAAATCCGTCTGCGTGCCCCTTAGCCCGCATTCCCTGCCATTCCCCTGCTTCTGCTTCCTTTCAGCCCTCCCTTCTGTCCGCCCACCGCCCCTGATTGGTCCTAGCAGGAGGGTCCCCCTTTCAGTGGTAGTCCTCCCAGGGCAGCCCTCTGCCCAGCAGCCCATCGGCTAAGGACCTGAGGCAAAGGGCGGCTCCCACTGAGACGGCGCTAGGTCGTATCTGCAGGTATCCGCAGGAGAAGCAAGAAGCCACCAACAAGTCGGTGTGGCAAGGGCGGGGATAGAAGCAATTACTTCTCGCCATACTACCCTGCCACTCAACCATTCAACATTTCGGATGTATACCCAATAACCGCTCATTGAAAGTTGATGGTAGAAGTGTGCCCAATAGCTGCTCATTGAAAGTTGATCTAGAAGTGTGCCCAATAGCCACACATTGAAAGTTGATCTAGAAGTGTGCCCAATAGCAACTCATTGAAAGTTGATCTAGAAGTGTGCCCAATAGCCACTCATTGAAAGTTGATTTTAGAATTGTGCCCATTGAAAGTTGCTTTTAGAAGTGTACCCAATAGCCGCTCATTGAAAGTTGATTCTAGAAGCGTGCATAATAGCCGCTCATTGAAAGCTGAAGTTAGAAGTGTGCCCAATAGCTGCTCATTGAAAGTTGATTTAGAAATGTGCCCAATAGCTGCTCATTGAAAGTTGAATTAGAATTGTGCTCATTGAAAGTTGAATTTAGAAGTGTGCCCAATAGCTGCTCATGGAAAGTTGAAGCTAGAAGTGTGCCCAATAGCTGCTCATTGAAAGTTGATTTAGAAATGTGCCCAATAGCTGCTCATTGAAAGTTGATTTAGAAATGTGCCCAATAGCCGCTCATTGAAAGTTGAATTTAGAATTGTGCTCATTGAAAGTTGAATTTAGAAGTGTGCCCATTGAAAGTTGAATTTAGAAGTGCGCTCATTGAAAGTTGAATTTAGAATTGTGCCCATTGAAAGTTGAATTTAGAAGTGCGCTCATTGAAAGTTGAATTTAGAAGTCTGCCCAACAACCTCTCTGTGAATTTAGAAGTGTGCCCAATAGCCCCTCTGTGAAAGTTGTATTTTGAAGTGTGTCCAATAGCTTCCTGTGAAAATTTAATCTAGAAATGCACTTAGAAGTTGTATTTAGAAAGGTGCTCAATACCCCCCCTGTGAAAAGTTGAATCTAGAAGTACATTTAGAAGTTGCATTTAGAAGTGTGCCCAATAACTTCAAGGTGAAAGTTGAATTTAGAAGCGTGCCCAATAGCTTCAAGGTGAAAGTTGAATTTAGAAATGCATTTAGAAGCCGAATTTAGGAATGTACCCAATAGCATCTCTGTGAAAAGTTGAATTAAAAGTGTGCCCAATAGCCTCACTGTGAGTCTAGAAGTGTGCCCAATAGCCTCTCTGTGAAAAGTTGAATTAGAAGTGTGCCCAATAGCCTCACTGTGAATCTAGAAGTGTCCACAATAGCCTCTCTGTGAAAAGTTGAATTTAGAAGCTCATTTAGAAGTTGAATTTAGAAGTATGCCCAATAGCCTCTCTGTGATTCAAGAAGTGTGCCCAATAGCCTCTCTGTTTTTCTAGAAGTGTGCCGAATAGCCTCTCTGTGAAAAGTTGAATCTAGAAGTTTGCCCAATAGCCTCTCTGTGAAAAGTTGAATTTAGAAGCACATTTAGAAGTTGAATCTAGCTAGAAGTGTGCCCAATAGCCTCCCTGTGAATTTAGAAGTGTGCCCAATAGCCTCCTTGTGAATTTAGAAGTGTGCCCAATAGCCTCTCTGTGAATCTAGAAGTGTGCCCAATAGCCTCTCTGTGTTTCTAGAAGTGTGCCGAATAGCCCCTCTGTGAAAAGTTGAATCTAGAAGTTTGCCCAATAGCCTCTCTGTGAAAAGTTGAATTTAGAAGCACATTTAGAAGTTGAATCTAGAAGTGTGCCCAATAGCCTTCCTGTGAAAAGTTAAATTTAGAAGTGTACCCAATAGCCTCTCTGTGAATTTTAGAAGTGTGCCCAATTGCCTCCCTGTGAATTTAGAAGTGTGCCCAATTGCCTCCCTGTGAATCTAGAAGTGTGCCCAACAGCCTCTCTGCGATTCTAAATATGTGCATTAAGATACTGAATTTAGAAGTGTGCCCAACAGCTTTGCTGAATCTAGAACTGCGCCCAGTAGCCGCTCTATGAATCTAGAAGTGTGCCCAATAGCTTCTCTGTGAAAAGTAGAACTTAGAGGTGTACCCAATAGCCTCTCAGTGAATTTTATAAGTGTGCCCAATTGCCTCCCTGTGAATTTAGAAGTGTGCCCAACAGCCTCTCTGTGATTCTAGATATATGCATTTAGATACTGAATTTAGAAGTGTGCCCAACAGCCTCGCTGAATCTAGAAGTGTGCCCAATAACCTCTCTGCGAATTAAGAAGTGTGCACAATAGCCTCTCTGTGGAAAACCAGATTAGAAATGTACCCAATAAACTCTCTGTGAACGTAGAAGTGTGCCCAATAGCATCTCTGTCAATTTAGATGTGTGCCCAATAGCCAACCCTGCGAAAGTCAAATTTAGAAGTGTGCCCAACAACCGACTGAACTTAAAACTACAATAAGAAAGACCTCCCAAATACAGTTGAAGTTAGAAGTGCTCCTAAAAGCCTAATATCATCTCTGTACAAATTGAACTTGGAAGTGTGCCAATTGTGTGTCCCCACTGAATTCAGAACGGCAATAAGGTATTAGAACTTACTATCTACTTAATAGCTCCTAAAAGCCTAATATCATCTCTGTATAAAGTTGAACATAGAAGTGCTCCTAATAGCCTAATATCATCTCTGTATAAAGTTGAACCTAGAAGTGCTCCTAATAGCCAAATATCTTCTCTGTACAAACTGAACTTGGAAGTTTGCCAATAGCGTGCCCCCACTGAATTTAGAACTACAATAAGAAAGCCCTCCCAAACTCCGCCTAAAATAATAATAAGCTTACCTGTATTCCAGCTTACTAGAAGAAAGCCTACCCAACAGCGTAACTGTGCTGTAGCTACATCTAAATATGCTACCCAGTTAGCATATCCTAGGATCTAGCTATATCTCAAACGGCCTATTATCTGCAAGCTAGTGCAAATAGTACACTAAAACCTAGAATAATTTAATAATATCACCCGACCTCTTGGAACCTTGAGTACAAGACCACTCACAGCCAGTGAAACAGCGGAACTTATAAAGTCCAATAAACTGTAAGTTGCTCTTGAGACTACACCTAACAGCTCGTACTAAGCATGAGTGCACCCACTCCTCCAGAGTCCGTCAGAAATGACCACCATAATCTTCCCCACTCCCCGATCTACCTTCCCTCCCGTCCCCCCCTCCCAAATCATCCCACCCTCCTTTGCACTCCCTACCACTCGCCTCTCCAAACACCAAGCCAGAGGGGCACGATGGCGAGCCAACCACCCTAAGAACACTCCTCCCCCGAACATCACCACCGATCAGTCCATGTTAACCATGCCCGCTCCTGTCACTATCATAGCGAGCACACCGCCCTGCAAGCATCCCCCCGCTTTGCCCACAAACCCCCACCGCCTCCGCTCCCCGAACACACCATTTCCCCTCCCTAAAAACTGCACGCCTAGCCTTTGCAAGAACCGAAGCTGCATCCCTCTCACCCTCTGACCACTCTACTCTCTCCGATCACAATAAAGAAACTAAAGAGGAACCGTACCTGGTCCCCCTAAATCTCTCAGCACTCCTCGCCTCCCCTGTCTCAACCCGCAACCTCTGTACCCCAATAACCTCCTTCCCCCGTAGCTTCACCCTGCCTGAAACCCCTCTCCCTCGACTTCTCATCAACTACAACTGAAAGTCCTAACCACCCACACCCTACCTTCAAATCCCCCGAACCAAACCCGAGCATCCCAGCTCACGCAGCCACCCATTCCCACCCGAAACCTGCCAACTCCACTGCTCGCCCACTATTCCCATCGATCATCTCCCACCATATCCCTCTCCCTCCACAGCTTCCTCTCTCTCCGCCACCACCACCTTCCGCTCCTGCTCCGAGACCAACCTCACCACCCGATGTGAACTGCATCCTATTTAATGCCTGTTCCGTAGCAAAAAACAGATACTGCATCTTTGACCTCCTCGCCTCGGACAAACCAGATCTGGGTTTCATCACCGAAACTTGGTTCTCGGACGATTTCGCCCCAATCGACAGTGAAGCCTTCTACCCCGAATACTCCCTCATCCAACTGAACCGTCCTTCTAGAGGAGGAGGAATAGCATTCGTCTTCAAGTCTCTCTTCCACGCCTCAATCATCAACAACCAACCTTCCATTCCATCCTGCGAATCTCTCCTCGTTAGACTATCCCTCTCCCCGTCGCTCTCACACAGCTTCCTAATAATCTACAGACCCCATGGCTACGATAGACATTTCGCAAATAACCTCTGCGACTCTATTGCCACCCTCCAACTAAACCACCCCAACCTCACCCTTCTTAGAGACTTCAACATATGGCTCGACATCCCCACCAACCCTATGACACACTCTCTGGTTGACGGTTTGGACGCAATTAACCTCCAACCCCACACAAATGGCCCGACTCACTATAAAGGACACACTCTTGATGGCATCTTTAGCTCCAACACCCGGATTCATTTAAAGCCCCCGACCCCTATCCTCTGTTCCGATCACTTCATTCTCTCGTTCACCATTCACTCACCCGACCGACTTCCCGTACTCGAATCTGAACCTCCAAATTTACGCAAATGCTGGAAAAAACTAATAATTGTCCCGGACCTAGCCGACGCACTCCTCAAGTCTCCACCACCTACCTGCCTACTCAACAAACAACTAACCCCTGACGCCTTTGACTCATGGCTCAATGCATCTCTGACGCGGCTCACACCCCCTTGCAAACCATCAACCCGCCGTGGCCTCTTCCACAGATGGTTCACTCCTGAGTTGAAGATCACTAAACAACTATATAAATACCTAGAACGCAAATGGCAGAAAGACAAAACCCAGGTGAATAGGGCCACCTTGGCCCGTCACCTTTACCAGTACAAGGCGAAATCCAGAAAGCAAAAAAAGCCCACTACAACTCCCGAATCCAAAAGTGCAAAAACCCAAGCAAAGAAGAACTCCACAAAATCGTCTCAGAATTCACCCATCCGGCTTGCAACACAACCGTCCCGACTCCCTCACAATCTCTGTGCGACTCACTCTCCCTCCACTTTTTCACCACGGCTCCCGAAAGAACAAATACTCTAGCCACCAACCTTGCTCTCTTACATCCTCCAAGCAATTCTCCCCCATACCGGCCATCCCACTAGATGCGGCCATTACGCAACCAACGTTTGAATCCTTTCGTCCAATATCACCAGAGCAATTTCTCAAACTTCTATCTGCCCGCAAACCATCTGGCTCGCCACTGGACCCTTGCCCAGCCACAACCCTCAAAGAAATTTTCAGTTCCACCTGCGCAGGTGAACACGCAAGATCCATTATAAATGCCTCCCTTTCCTCTGGTATCTTTCCCGACGCATTCAAAACGGCTTATGTCAAACCTCTAATTAAAAAACCTTCGCTCGACCCTCTCGAGCCCAAAAACTACCGCCCCATCTCAAACACCATATTCCTTGCCAAACTCATTGACCGAACGGCCTACTCCTAACTAAATGGCTTTGTCGAAGCCAACAATCTCCTAGACCCCGCTCAATCAGGTTTCAGAGCCCGTCACGGAACTGAAACCACCCTAACCTCAATTTGGGATGACCTTAAAATGACCGCAGACTCTGCGGGATGCGCGGCGCTAATCCTTCTTGACCTATCCGCCGCCTTCGACACAATCAATCACTCAATCCTCCTAGACCGCCTCCACTCCCTAGGAATTCGTGGAACCGCTCTTAAATGGATAGCTTCATTCCTCAAGGATCGGTACCAAATAACAATACTCTCCAACTATACCTCCCAAGCCCGACCAGTCGACACGGGAGTCCCACAAGGAGCGTGCCTATCTGCCCTCCTGTTCAATCTCTACTTGATCACCCTCCCACCAATAATTCGCTCGCACAACATCCTGTGTTACAACTACGCCGACGACACCCAACTAATTCTAAAACTCCTGAACTCGAAACCCAACTGCCGACCTGACCTAGCCTTCTGCCTCCTTGACATAGAACTCTGGATGACCCAAAGCCACCTCCTGTTAAACCCCTCCAAAACGGAAATCAATGTGGCAACCTGGAACTTCTTCCACAACCACTACCCTGGCCATCCGCCATGGGCAACTCTCCGACCCCCTCCAACTCAGTGAAAAATCTTGGATGCACCCTTGACTCTGACCTAACACTCTCGCGCCAAGTCAACAATGTCTCAAAGTCCTGCCACTACCACCTTAAAACCCTTAGGCGCATCTTTCCATATCTCTCCTTTCCCAACAGACTCTCCGCGGTCCAATCAATCGTTATATCAAGACTGGACTACGCAAACCCCTATACCTCGGAGTCCACGCGTACCAACTGAATAAACTCCAAAGGGCAGAACACGCGGCAGCCAAATTGCTTCTTGCGCTTGGCCCAAGAGACCACATCTCCCCAGCCCTTAAAACGTTGCACTGGCTTCCAGTAGCCCGAAGGTTGACTTTCAAAACCTTGTGCATCTCCTATCGAGCACTGCATAAAACCGGACCTCAAAATCTTCAAGACAATCTAAAACCCTACAACCCCCCACGCACCTTAAGATCAAGCTCAGCCGGCCTCCTAGTCATTCCGAAGACAAACTCAATCAGGTTAGGCGGATCATCTTTCTCAGCCTTGGCACCCACGCTATGGAACTCACTCCCACCCCACATCCGCCAGACTGAGGATTTAATATCTTTCCGCAAACTGCTGAAAACCTGGCTCTTCCCCTAAAACCAACCCATACCAAACTAACCCAAAAAGACCAATAGCAACTCAATGACACCAATCCATCAAACCACCGGATGCGAGAATCTGGCAGCTAACGACCCCCAATGTAAACTAGAAGGGCAAACATAATTAAATTAATAAAGTAGATCAAGCAGTGGAATGGTTAATAAGAATAAATCAGACGGGAACAAGAAAGAGATTTAAACTCCCGAAATGGATAGAATGCATGCAGAGTGAACAAAGTGAATGGCGTGGATGAATGAGTAGATAGGGCGGTTGAGTGGATAAGAGCAGATGAGTGGATAAGTGCGGATGAGTGGATAAGAGCAGATGAGTAGATAAGAGCGGATGAGTGGATGGAGCGGATGAGTGGATAGTGCGGATGAGTGGATAGAGCGGATGAGTGGATTGAGCGGATGAGTCGATAGAGCAGATGAGTCGATAGAGCGGATGAGTAGATAGACCTGATGAATGGATAGTATGGATGAGTGGACGGAGTGGATGAGAGGTTAGAACGGTTGAGAGGATGAGTGGATAGGGCAGATGAGAGGATGAGTAGATAGGGAGGATGAGTAGATAGGGCGGATGAGTGGATGAGTAGATAGGGTGGATGAGTGGATGAGTGGATAGAGTGGAGGAGTGGATAAAGTGGATGAGTGGATAGAGTGGATCAGTGGATAGAGTGGATGAGAGGATGGAACGGTTGAGAGGATGGGTGGATAGGGCGGAGGAGTGGATAGAGTGGATGAGAGGATAGAACAGTTGAGAGGTTGAGTGGATAGAGTGGATGAGAGGATGAGTAGATAGGGCGGATGAGAGGATGAGTAGATAGGGCGGATGAGTGGATAGGGCGGATGAGAGGATGAGTACATAGGGCGGATGAGTGGATATGGATAGAGTGGATGAGTGGATAGAATGGATGAGTGCATAGAGTGGATGAGAGGATGGAACGGTTGAGAGGATGGGTGGATAGGGCGGATGAATGGATAGAGTGGATTGAGTGGATAGAGTGGATGAGAGGATAGAACGGATGAGAGAATGAGTGGATAGGGCGGATGAGTGGATAGGGCAGATGAGTGGATGTGTGGATAAGGCGGATGAGTGTCAGAGCGTATGAGTGGATACGTGTACAGAGTGGATGAATGGATAAAGCGGATGAGTAGACAGAGCATATGAGTGGATAAGAATACAGAGTGAATGAGTGTACAGAACGGATGAAGGTATAGAACAGATGAGTGTAGAGGTGAATATATAGGACAGGATAGTGCAGTTGAATGCGTGAAAGGCACGAGTGCTTAAAGCAGATGAGTACCGGGAAAAAAGAGCGCGGGGATCAGATAAGTGCGTAGAGAGGATGAGTGCGTAGTGGGGATGAGTGCGTAGTGGGGATGAGTGCGTAGTGGGGATGAGTGTATAGTGGGGATGAGTGCGTAGCAGGGATGAGTGCGTAGCGGGGATGAGTGCGTAGTGGGGACGAGTGCATAGTGAGGACGAGTGCGTAGAGGGGACGAGTGCGTAGAGGGGACGAGTACGTAGAAGGGACGAGTACGTAGAAGGGACGAGTACGTAGAAGGAATGAGTACGTAGAAGGGACGAGTGCGTAGAGGGGACAAGTACGTAGAAGGGATGAGTGCGTAGAGGGGGTGAGTGCATAGAGGGGGTGAGTGCGTCGTGGGGGTGAGTGCGTCATGGGGATGAGTGCATTGTGGGGATGAGGGCGTTGTGGGGATGAGGGCGTTGTGGGGGTGAGTGCGTAGAGGGGTGAGTACATAGAAGGGACGAGTACGTAGAAGGGACGAGTACGTAGAAGGGACGAGTGCATAGAGGGGACGAGTACGTAGAAGGGATGAGTGCGTAGAGGGGCGAGTGCGTCGTGGGGGTGAGTGCGTCGTGGGGGTGAGTGCGTAGTGACGGTGAGTGTGTCGTGGGGATGAGTGTGTCGTGGGGATAAGTGCGTCGTGGGGATGAGTGCGTCGTGGGGATGAGTGCGTCGTGGGGATGAGGGCGTCACGGGGGTGAGTGCGTAGAGGAGGTGAGTGCGTAGAGGGGTGAGTGCGTAAAAGGGGTAAGTGCATAAAACTGGTGAATGCTTAGAGGGGGAGAGTGTGTAGAGGAGCATGTGATGAATATAGTATGATTTAGAATGCAGAGAATGTCTGAAAGGGCATATAACCCATCTTATCTCACCACCACGCTTGCTCTCTCCTTAAATCAACACTCAACTAGAACACAGAGATACTATGACACCATTCGGTATAACTGTTCTCATACCAACACTCGCCGCTCACTCCACATCATTCTAAGTAATCATTGCTGGTTACACACCCCCCAGCCAGGCGTTCTCCTCATGCCTAACGCAGCCACATCCGATCTGGATAAATCCTGCCAGAACTAACACATACTCCTGACCGCTCAACCGGCACAACTACCGCTAGAAAGCAGCTATCACACGGATACCGCACGAGCTGCACACATACCCGGTGCTCACACGCACCCTTTTTTGACTCTCTCTACTCTCTCTACTGATATGAACTTTGGTTCCCAAGGGCGTTCAACCTACCAGCGCCTTCAGACCATACCAATGGTATATAAGGCGCTATATAAATGCAAAACAACAATAAGGATGAGTGGATAGGGCAGATGAGAGGATGAGTAGATAGGGAGGATGAGGAGATAGGGCCGATGAGTGGATAGAGTGGATGAGTGGATAAAGTGGATGAGTGGATAGAGTGGATCAGTGGATAGAGCGGATGAGAAGATGGAATGGTTGAGAGGATGGGTGGATAGGGCGAATGAGTGGATTAAGTGGATGAGAGGATAAAACGGTTGAGAGGATGAGTGGATAGGGCGGATGAGAGGATGAGTAGATAGGGCGAATGAGAGGATGAGTAGACAGGGCGGATGAGTGGATAGGGCGGATGAGAGAATGAGTAGATAGGGCGGTTGAGTGGATAAGAGCGGATGAGTGGATAAGTGCGGATGAGTGGATAAGAGCGGATGAGTAGATAAGAGCGGATGAGTGGATGGAGCGGATGAGTGGATAGTGCGGATGAGTGGATAGAGCGGATGAGTGGTTTGAGCGGATGAGTGGATAGAGCGGATAAGTCGATAGAGCAGATGAGTAGATAGACCTGATGAATGGATAGTATGGATGAGTGGACAGAGTGGATGAGAGGATAGGGACGAGTACGGGACGTAGAAGGGACGAGTACGTAGAAGGGACGAGTGCGTAGAGGGGACGAGTACGTAGAAGGGATGAGTGCGTAGAGGGGGTGAGTGCTTCGTGGGGGTGAGTGCGTCGTGGGGATGAGTGCGTCATAGGGATTAGTGTGTCATGGGGATGAGTGCATCATGGGGATGAGGGCGTCGTGGGGGTGAGTGCGTAGAGGGGGTGAGTACGTAGAAGGGACGAGTACGTAGAAGGGACGAGTGCGTAGAGGGGACGAGTACGTAGAAGGGATGAGTGAGTAGAGGGGTGAGTGCGTCGTGGGGGTGAGTGCGTCGTGGGGATAAGTGTGTCGTGGGGATAAGTGCGTCGTGGGGATAAGTGCGTCGTGGGGATGAGTGCGTCGTGGGGATGAGGGCGTCGTGGGGTGAGGGCGTCGTGGGTGTGAGTGCATAGAGGAGGTGAGTGCATAGAGGGGGTGAGTGCGTAAAAGGGGTAAATGCGTAAAACTGGTGAATGCTTAGAGGGGGAGAGTGCGTAGAGGAGCATGTGACAAATATTGTATGATTTAGAATGCAGAGAATGTCTGAAAGGGCATATAACCCATCTTATCTCACCACCACGCTTACTCTCTCCTTACATCACCACTCAACTAGAACACAGAGATACTATGACACCATTCGGTATAACTGTTCTCATACCAACACTCGCCGCTCACTCCACATCATTCTAAGTAATCATTGCTGGTTACACACCCCCCAGCCAGACGTTCTCCTCAGGCCTAACGCAGCCACATCCGATCTGGATAAATCCTGCCAGAACGAACACATACTCCTGACCTCTCAACCGGCACAACTACCACTAGAAAGCAGCTATCACACGGATACCGCACGAGCTGCACACATACCCGGTGCTCACACGCACCCTTTTTTGACTCTCTCTACTCTCTCTACTGATATGAACTTTGGTTCCCAAGGGCGTTCAACCTACCAGCGCCTTCAGACCATACCAATGGTATATAAGGCGCTATATAAATGCAAAATAACAATAACAAGTACCGCATTGGAGAAGAAATATTATAATCCTCTGTGAGCGACCCTTTAAGATGGAGCAAAACAATATAAGGGATCTCCCATAAGCAGGTGGCCCCCATTGCTGTGCCCATTGTGGCCAGGCATTCCACCCAAAAATCCAGAAGGCAAGTGTCTGTCCAATGGCAGGGGTGCAACCCACACTGAAGTAGGAGAGCCCTGAGGAATTGTTTTAAAATAATAGCAGCTGAGTTGTTGTACAGTTCACTCCATCATTTTAGAGAAGTTAGAATAATTATCAATGGGGGAAGAGGTTAGCTATACTTTCAGAGTTGAGAACAACTTTTGTTTTCAAAAGGAGCAGCACAGTACCCTTTATTAAGATGTACATTACAAATCCTGATGAGAAGCAACATTCAATAGTTTCTGTGATGAATAGGGCAAAGCATTAGGATGCTAACCCTAATTGCCTAACAGGAACCGGGTCAACGCGGGAGTTTCGCTTGAGTTGACTCAGAACATGCCTTCTTGGCACTGCGAGGCATACAGAGACACATATGGAGGAGAGGGGGCAGAGGCTGGGGCTTGCAGTGGCTCTAGGCCAAGATAGCATGCATTTGGAGGATTTGGTGATTAATAAAGTATCACAGATTGTGCCATAGTTTCCTAATTCTTACAAGGATGCTCAGTTTCTCACATAGATTGGTGGTGGGTGCACATTCTGGAAATCAGTTTGAGGGACTATGATAGATGATTCAAGGTCAAAGAGGAATTTAGATTAATTTGCTGGTTGCTCGATCTTAATCGACCAGAAGCTGCTTTGAGTTTGGAGTATAGTCTATTGTTTTCTTGCCCTGTCCAATCGGTTCTGCTCTTTCTGCACTTGGACTCTGCTCTGCAGTTTGCCAGTTTCATCCATTTAAGCTCCAGACTGAACAAGTGAGCGGGGTGGGATTTATTCCTGAATTGAATGGGAGAGACCAGGGTGTTTATCAACTTTTACAACTCTCAAGATAAGAGCTCAGAAATCAAAAGGCAGTTATCAGGGGTGGGCTCTACAAATTGACTTAAGTATCTCAACTTCTGAATACCAGGTAGGATATGTAGGCTGTCAATCAGGGTTTGTTTTCTTTTAATCATTCTGACCGAGGGGCTGCTGACTTTCATGGGGCAGTGATCGGAAAGTCTATCAGGAGGACATCTGACCAAACGTTTCGGGCTACGTTTTCAATCAGTAAGTGCTTCTCCAAGGTGAACGTACCATTTTGTGTTTGGCCCCTCATGTGTGATGGGCCTGATACCCATGGAAGGAATCCTAAAGCAGCCAGATCCTGGAACAAGTGAACAGCTAATAAGTTGTTGTAGCAGTCGACCTGAAAATTGAGGCCCCGTAGGAAGATATAAGAGGAGGATGGCCAGGGCGAGGATGCAAAAGTGTATGGGAAGGAGTTGAAGTCTGTATGTTGCGCCTTAGACGTTGGTAAGGGCACACACACCCCATGGTATTTTGTGTGGACAAAGAAGGAGAGATGAGACAACCCAGTTGGTTGACAACCCAGGGCAAGTATTGACTGTAAAGGTTTCTAAAGATTATTGCCACTCCATTTCCTATACCCACTTTCCTGGTTGATTATTGTATAGCAAGTAATACCCACTGGAAACTAGGTCTGGTTTGGTGCAAGTTGGGAGGACGAAAGCAAAGTCGAGGTAAGCCATACACAATCCCATCTATCCTGGCACAGTAAGACTTGAAGCCTTTGTAAAAAATTAACCATGGAACGAAGTTTAAGAAATCTACAACTAAGGGACGTCATCGAGGTCAAAGTTTGGATGATGTGACTTGTTCAAAATGTACGTGGCTTATTTGGAGGGTCACGTGGCTTATTTGGAGGGTCACGGAGAAGGCCTAACTCCAACCACCTATGTCTGGTGTTGGGCAACATGATAAATAGTTCTGCAGACTACAGTGTGTTTGAGCCCATCTGGAGTGATAGGATATGATGTGATATGATACTTATAACGCGCTTAAGGCATGGAGAGTGTGTGGGGGCGGCAGTCCACCGTGTGTGCCTGAGTCCACACTGCACTTCTGCAGAAGAACACGGGTACAGTGGCGGCAATGAGGGTGAAGGTTATTGAGAAAGAAATGTCCGTGGGAAGCGCTGTGGAGCGCTGTGGTGTAGAAATGTATTCGCGCAGCTGGCAGCATGACCTTTTCTTTGACAGAGACATTCTGCCATTCATTATGAGCAAGTAAAATGCCCGTACGAGCCTGTACTTGCACTGCCAATACTGAGCACAGGCCTCCTGAAATGGCATTGGAATGGGTCCCTGTGTACTTTTGGTGACCTCGCTTCCATTGGACGTTTCGGTTGTTACCCTACGTAAATACGACTGCTTTTAGAAAGTGTATCATAAAAAGCACAATGTGTACCCTATATTTTAGCACATGTTTGCGAGGGCTTGGGGGGATACACGGCCCTCTGCCGTCGAACCACCCTGGGTTGGGTGCTGCTCCCTACTACGCCCAGTGACATGCACTCATTAGTGAGGAAAGACTGGCCGCTGCTGGAAGTCATCCAGGTAAAATAAAGAGTGACAGTCTGCTCAGGCATGTGGGCAGCCGTGCATATGAGATTCCAGCAGAAAGGCCTCTGGATAACAACTACTTAATGAACTTTTCTGAGTGGGAGGCAGCAGTTGAAAGAGTTTACACCTTACACTGAGAGGAATACATACACTGACTATTGGTGAAGCGGAGGGAGAGAACTGTAGACCCCAGAGAAATTCCTGAGGGAAAAGGCGCCAATGATTCAACAACAAAAAAAGACAACTAGATCTACATTGGCGCTGGCAAGCTAGCTCAGCCAAATAGGCACCTGCTTCAACTCTCAATCAGTGCTTGGCATCTCAGGTGCTCGCGTTGCCGAGACTGACACAAAGAGTGTTGTTAAACCAGATAGTAATAGCACCAATTGCTACTGTGCTTGGATATGGGGGATATGGCATAAAGCGCTATTTTAAAACGTGATATTATTGTTTGTATTACAACCTCAGAGGGCAATCACGTGCAGCCCCTCAAACTAGAAAACCCATTAAAAGCGACACGTGCTCATAGAGAGCAGTCGCAGAGAAAGAGAGAACAAAATAATCATGAAATGCCCTGTAGACACGGCTATTGATAGCTATTAAAAGCAGTGTTTGGTTAAAATTGCCATTAAAAGTTAGCCAACTCTTTACATCTCTGATAGGTACCCCAAAACTAATAATGAAAAGAATTTGGAGAGAACGATCTATGCAAACTGAATGCATATTACAATTACATTATTTTTATATAGAACTTGCAAATGTGCATTTTGGCCATTGTGTACACTTTTGCCACTGGTGCCAGCACTACCCAACTCACCGGTTGTGACCAAAGGACTTCTGCTCTGCAGAAGTATTGGGGTGAGTAGTGAATAAACCACCAACTCAGTCCTCACAGTTCCGCAAACCAACAGTGATCCGAATCGTAAAGGTACAATAGGCACAGTCAAGAGATATGCCTCCTAGGCCTTTTGTGGTAACGTGAGCCAAGGGAAGCCTATACCCTTAAGAGAGGGGTCTATGTGATCCTGCAGTGACCCAAACAGCAAAGCATCACACATGAAAGTAAAGGGAGTGTCTGATCAAAGTTCTTTAATAATGTATATACTTTAAATAAACACACCTTCTGCAAGAAAACTAAATCGAAAAACTGTACAAAACACACCCCTGTGGAAAGAACAGAGAATATAAAAGAAAAGAGAGAATACAGCACTTTGGGTCAGAACACAGGGGTACTAGGCAATTTCAACTATCACAATGTCCTTTCAAAGGGATATTTTCTAGAGCAAAAAGATGCACGAGTATCAAAGGAGAAGTTAAAGGACAATACTACTGTCTTGATGGTTCAACTACGGCGAACCAGGTTGTTTGGTGCTGTTTGTGCCGTTTGAGACTGTTCAGGTGTGGCAGTAGCATTGTTCCAGAAAGGTTAGAGCGGGAGCTTGTTACAGTTCAAATGTGATGCTTGAAGGTGAGCGGAACGTGGTGGTCACTAGAGTCGGTTTGACGGTTAGTTCCAAGAGGCTGGAGACTGGATGCTCTGATCGATGGGATCGGTTCAATAACTTGTTTGAGTAGCTGCAGATTGTGAGGGCCACCAAGGTTGGTTTGATATTCGAGTAGATGGCAAAGACGCTGGAAAATGGATGCGCAGGTTTGGTGTGAGCGGTTCGATACGTCTCAGTTCAACTGGTAATGACAATCAACAGTGAAGATGCTGGCAGGGTGAGCAGTGGTTAGAATGCAGCAGATGCAACCAAGATCTTGTAGTTCCTGCCGAGGCCAGGCAATCAGGTGCTCAGTTAACACTGTGCAGCAGCGAACAGGTTTGAATGTGCAGTTTGTGTTAGCAAGGGCCAAAGACTACGCTGGAGGGTCTTCTGGTTTGAGATGTGTCAAACCCAGTTCTACAACAGTTTGACCAGTTTGATGCAGCAAAGCGCTGGGCTCTAGGCTGTCTTGGTTCTCAGGTTGCTGTGAGACCCACTCTAGGGTCTCAGGGATAAGTTCAGTCCTTGTTCTTGATTTCCCACTAAGGGAGGCAATTCCCACTGCCAAGGGTGCTTCACCACATTGAGAAAATGGGCAGCAGTGTTACTGGCAGAGCTGCAGGTCTTGTTCCAGCAGCAGCCAACCCCCTCAATGTGCCCTGTTGATGGGTAGGGACCAACGTTCCCTCTGCCTTGGACACTCAGTCTTCATCTCACTGGTGGGGGGGCTTTAGAAAGTCAACTCTCCCAACAGAAGTCCAACTAAATTCTTCTTAGATGTTTTCTGCAAAATCAGTCTGAGAAGGAGTGGGAGACCTCTTCTTTTAAAGGCAAAAGCCCCCAAGTGAGTGAACTAACGCTAGCCTGCTTTAGGTGTTCAATCACTGCTCTTGGAATGAGTGGACTTTGCCTCGTGACATCACACCCAAAGTGCAGGAAGTAAAGATAGAGGGAAGGTTATTTCCTCAAATCCACCAGCTACCGGTGTACACAGTGTATACGCTTCTCAGCTGGAGAAGGGGAGCCATGTGCCTTGTGCCCTGAGCCCTGTCCTCAGACCACTGAGCACTGAGGACATTGCCCGGAGGACTGCGGGTGGACCGACATACAAGCATTCCGGTCTCAGCAAGAGCTGTGGGGCGGCGCACGGTTCACTATCCCCATCACCACCGGCAGAAAAGTGTGAATGGTAGCAAAAAAAGAAGAGCCAAGGTTGAGACGGGTACGGTAGCGAGATCGAGTATCAGTGTCTGTTCTCACAGTTAGATCCTGCCCACCTCACCTACTTTATACTGCAGGCGCTTGCTAATAAGTAAAAAGGGGCTTTGAATGCCAGTGCATCGTGCCGCACATGCTCATGTAATTATTGCATAATTATACTATAATGTCTCATAAGCTCATCCTCTTAGTTCCTTTTATGAGCCCAAATAAATCGAAGCAGCAAAAGGAATCGATTTGCCAAGGCCCAATGCTAAAGTACCTGTAGTGGAAAAGGAGTCCATCTATAACCTGGAATCTCTTTTTGCTACACAAATTGAACATACATTAGTTGACCGTGCGAGAAGCACATCCAATGCTTCCGTACAGACTGATTTGGGTTCTGTAACCTGTATGGCTGGCACTGTGGCTACTAACTCACAGTCTACACTTGCTCCTTCACCTTTACTGACGCCAGTTCACTAGGCCCAACCCCATATTCAGCAGGATTATGTCATCACGGGGGGAACACGTGTCGCAATGCCTCTTCCTTGTAAATATGAATCTAAGGCTCTCCAAATAGAGAGTTTATTTTGTGATGGTAGCAGGTTACTCTTAAAATGAGATTGTTTACTCGACCTATTTCATAGGATCATCCCCCTTATGTTTTATATAAAGTAGCAACATAAAAGCTATTGTTATTTGTGAAAACTTCTGTTATGCTACCTCACTTGTTTATTTTGTCACAGACAGCACATTGATCTATATCCTGGATAATTGTGCACTCTTCAACCGGTTGGGTTATGAGTGCACACTTGTTGAGACTGAGTATGTTAAAATATTTATTCCAGTACACTTGGGCCTATTGACTGATTCAAACTGCCAACGTAGCTGTGGCTTTTCCACTGTCCCAGGTTTGCCATTAGGAACTGGGACTGAGGATGAAGATTGGGGAAAGAGAAGCATTGGTCATGGTTGGCCCAAATGGCTGCACAGCACAGGAATCTGTTCTCCTAGCAGTAGGTAACACATCACTCATTCAGCTCATTATTTGGAATACTCGTGGACACCTCCACTTATTTGAGGTGAGGGTCTTATGGAGCAGATAGATACTCTGTAGTAGCGCTCCAGGAGATTTGGCTTACTCACCCGATTATGGTGGATGGTTGGCACTTTTTGTCCAAACTGGCTAATCAGGGACCTCGTGGACCCTGAAGTGAGGACTACTGGGTGTTAAAAAAAGAACCTGAGCTTGGTGGAGCTCACTTCGAGCTCTCCTAATGCCTTTATTGAAAGAATCACCCTTACAGAGGAATATTGTAATGGAAGAAGTCATGGGTTCATTATCATCATCCTTTAAGCTCTCCCTTATTGGCTCCCCCATAGCTTAGTCCTCTTGAAAATTGAGGCATTCTCCAGCAGTTATATAGGATGTCTCCCTGTTATTATGCGTGGAGACTTTAATTCTAAAATAAATTCCAAGGGATATTAATATGCAAGAATGAGATGTAGCTTCTTCATCTTCTCCTCTTGCTGATGATACACTTTTCCATTCTTTTAAGAGGGGCCTTGAGTGGGCTGTCCTTCTTTACTCTGCTGGATTCACAATAATTAGTGGAGTGTTTCCATCGGACTCCCCTCCCCAGTTCACTCGAATCGGGTTTAAGACCTGAAGAATCTTGGACTATATTTTTACGGTCAATACTCCCTCTCTGATCCTTGATATAGGTACAGTTCATCGACTAGAAAGTGACCATTTGTCCTTTGTTGCCTGCCAGAATTTCCCATCACTGACTCCAGCCCTCATCCAGCTGGGGGAACTTAGTGTTAACTCTACCTTAAATCGTATCTCCTGGAGTAATCGTAAGCTGACAGTGGTTTTACCTCGCATGCAGGCTTCACTGGTCTACTTAGTAGAACGCAGTGCGGTTAGGGCCCAGGACATAATGGCTGCCTCTTTCATAGACGCTATTAAGGACTTCAGAGCGTGTATTGCCATTGTTATCTCCACCTTTACCAAAAAAGGCACAAATGCAAGATTGGCAATTGGCCCCAAGACCACCCACCGCCACACATTTGATAGGTTAATTGTCACCAAGAAAATAGAACTGCATAAGGCCTAACGTGAGTTATCGTTGTGGGAACTTGACTTGACTGAATACGCCTTGCAGGCAAACATTTTTTTAAATACCTACCGCATGTGGCTGCAAAACCATAGATATCATTCTGAATGCTTGCATTGACCGTTACTGGTTCGATTTGTCCTTGCTAATGACTCCCAAAAATGTTGGGGCGACATCAAAGGTTACTCCCCAGTGACACAAAACATTAATGGAGTCCCGGAATCTGGCAAACTAGCATGCAATGGCAGGGATTATTATGTGGGGATATTATCCCGAATATACCTTGGCAAACTTTCACCTATCCTTAAGTATGGAGCAGACAGTTGGGTTTTCAATAATTTTGCAGAAGTAACTGAGCTAGAGTCAGTGTTACTAAAGAAATTGTTTAGACTCCCTTTACGTACCTCGATTGAGATACTCTACCTCGAGCTTGGTATCATTCCATGCTTTGTGAAATTCCAACTTTCTTGCTTAAATACGTATTGGAAAATGGCTAATGCTCCAATAAATGCTCTGAGTTACTTAATCTTTGAAGCAGTTTGGACTAAGGTTTCCTACATGCACAGCGGCGCCTTAGCCAACATTAAATGTATTGTTGATAAGTGGTTTGCTGTGGTCTCGGGAGACTATTTAATTATCAATTCCTGCGCTTTAAAGTTGTCATGAAATGTGGCCTGTTGCAACATAACCATGAATAGCTAATTGTTGATCTCGCTACAAAGAGTAACAGTGGTCCATTAATTGACTATTAAGGCCCGAGAAGAAACTCAGAAGTATATCCATCACTTCGTGAGTAACCCCTGATCTGGCACTATCTTTAGCTAAAAATGAATTCTGTCCGGACATAGGAAATTACAGGAGATTGGATGAATATCCTGCAGACCTCACACCTATGCTGATTGTGTGGAGATAACCAACTTGAATCCACCAAACACCTACTGACGACCTGTGTGTCACTGGCAGAAAGCTGCTGGGCTTGGGTCTGCTCTCTCAGGGGAAGCCCCATGGTCTTTGATCATGAGTGATAACAATGAGTCTTGTATTATGATCTTTCTTCACTGTTTTCTGGAGAAAGATTGCCTTGAACTTGGTGCGTTATACTGTGTATTGATTTTTTGAGAGTTTGCTAAATGATGTATGCCATGCCCGGGGACTGATGCTATTTATTCACACTACAGTTTGTGTTTCTTGTATATCGTGTTAAAAGTTGTTTGTTTTGTACAACTGTGTGACACGGTAATACATTTCTTTTTTTAAAAGATAGAGGCAGAGAGAAACAAGATGGTTAAATTTTCCTTCATCTGAAAAGAGCTCCACAGGTCTACACTAATCCTGCCCCCTTTCCCTCTTAATAGAATTAAAGGCTTTTAGATATGCAGCACCCTGGTGTGAGTCTACTCCTTTTGGGAATGGTTTTGCTCCTTTGATTCCTATTGCCAGGCCATCTTCCTGTGGAATAGTTTTCTTTTCTTTGTTATTTCTTTCACTTATACAACAAATGAATTGTGCTTCCAAGCGCCCACAGAACAACAGGGAGGGAACATGTGATTAGCTTGAAGGATCGTAGAGAGGAAGAGGGTAGATTCAAGAAAAAGCTATTACAGTAGTCAACCCTAGAGAGAACCAGGGCTCGGGTAACATTGAGCTTCTGGGGGAAAGTGAGAAAAGTGAGAATTCATTTGAGAAGGAAGAGTTGAAGTGGGACTTCTTGGCAATGTCCTCAATGTGAGGGAGGAAAGAGATAGAGGATTCAAAGATGACTCCAAGGTTTCTGGATTCAGATGAAGGAGAAGGTGGAGAGCCCATAGAGGATGGCCAAAGTGAGAGGGCAAAAGAGGGAGCAGGGGCCCCAATAGGAAGGATCTCAGTCTTGCTGGAATTGAGGCAGATATCGTTGGATGCACACTAGGACTGGATGGCAGATAGGCAGTATGGGATGATGGAGGAAGTGAGAGGGTCAGCGTGGAGTTTGAAGAAAAGTGTGTGTCATCTGCGTAGCACTGGAAGTTAGGAGAGAAGGTGGAAATGAGAAGTGCCAGTGGAACAAGGTAATTGCTAAAGAGCCAAGTGAAGAGGTTGGAGCCCTGGGGGACACCACAGGTGGAGAAAGAGGTTGTCTCTGGCGAGGGTGTGTTCTGCTTAATTTATGCTTGGTTTAAAATGGCGCGGGTGCACAATGCATTCTGGGAGCGCTGTGAGCCATGTTCGATATTTACTTCACTCCGCAGTGAAAGGCTGCACACATTTTGCTGAAGTGTTAGATTCATAGTGCTGAGACAAACATGCTTTTTCAAACTTGGTATGCAGTCAGGGCCATTTCTGCTGGGAAAAGCTAACGTTGTTATGACTTGCTACTGTTCTCCGTGGAGCATGTTTTTAGAGCAGGGAGGCCCTGCGTTCTTTGGGGGGAGCTCTCGATTGACCCAGCTGGCAACCGACGGCTGTTGCTCAACTGCGCAGGTGCAATTCCAGAAGGTTCGAGAATTAACTCCTTTTTTTTGGAGCTCCTATATATGCGGAAACCCAGAGGGGTCAGGTGGGAGTTCAGCCAGAGAAGGACGCTCCGTCTGGCCTTCCTGTGAGCTGTAGCACTCTCTTCCTGGCTGCCCCCTGGAGTCTTCCAGCCGCTTCTGGACGAGATGAGGACAAGAATTATGCTCACGGTGATGTATTTCTTTTGACTTCTTTACTTCTTCTGCAAGCTATGTCCATGTTCGTTTTATGAGTTATTTCTATGTACTTGTAATCTTTGAATAAATAGCCGTCAAGAGCTGACTATCTTCTAAAGAGTGCGTGGCTGTGAGTTATTGTGTCTGTCTGTTTATGGGTTGAAGTATTTGCTCTATAATTGCATTGGTGATTTATGGTAGTTCTGTGCACTTTTCAGAGGAGAGCAATACATTATGGCGCTGTAAGCAGGATTATTTGTGATGAAGTGTTCCAAATATTCCAGCATCTGTTTGAACGTAGATAGGCTTCGGTTATCTTGCAAGCGAAAGTAAGTTGGCAGTGAGTGTTGAACTGTGTTAAGCTGGTTTTTTTTCCTTGATGGTTTGTCCGTGCTTGTGGGAGTGATTGCAGAGAAAAGAAAAAAAAAATAGATATAAAGAGGTTTTGTACCATAGTCCATATGATAAGTTGGCTCAGGCATGGGCTTGTGGAGCCAGGTAAGTGAGACTTGGGATCAAGGATTGGGGGATGCCGATCCGGCTGATGTAATTGCATGCTTGCAACAAGTTTCAGAAGAACGTGGTAAAGAATGTGTGGCATTAGGTAGGCGAGGTTGGGTTCCTTTGCATGCTTATAGGAAAATACATCAGAGGCAAATGGATATGAAAAATGAGGTTTTGAGATTAGAGAGAGAGCTAGCTGCAGAACGGCAGACAGCATTAATGCAGCAGATTCAAATGAAACTGTTTAAAGATAAGGCCGACACATATCAGGCGGTGGCCGAGAGGGCAGCAGTCAGAGTAGCTCGTTATAAATATAGGAAAAGACGGGGAGCGATCAATAAAAGAAAGGTGGCAACTGTAATCGCTACTGCTGGCACCGACTGGGATCCAGACAAATGGGATGGGGATATTTTTGATTCCACCAGTCTAGAAAGTAGTTCTGCAGAAGAGTCTGACCCCAAACCAGAGGTAAAACAGAAAACAGTGGCGGCGAAGCCTGTTGGAAGGCGGCGAGCCGAACCACACCCGCAGAATCCTGGTGGTGGTATGGTGGATTTACCCACGCTAGAGGATTACACACAACAGGAGGTTGGGAAATTATTACCCGTTTGAGGCAAAAATCAGGGGAAGCTTTATTGACATGGATGGTGAGATTGCTAGATGGGGGCGCTGCAGGGTTGTTGGTAGATTCTACTGATTCACAGCGTTTTTTACCCCTGTCAATTGACACCAATGTACAGGAGGTCTTAAGAGCAGGACCGCCCCCTGATACAAATGGTCAAGATACGCAGGTGTCTTTGGTGCACCTGATAGCCCAAGCATGTAACCGTAAATACCCCATTACCACAGACTGGCCTCGTGAAGAAACAAAGTGGTATACATTGAGAGAAGCAATTCAAAAAGTCAGAGAGCATGCTATGAAAGAGGTGATTCACATAGATGCTCCTGATCACATGGGAGCCGTGCCGCTCTCAGTTTCAACTCGAAACATGGTGATTAGAACCGCGCCACCCGCATACAAAAGTATCATTATGACTTTGCTCGTAGGCATGACGGGCAAGGCTACTGATGAGGTAGCAGATGTCATTAGGCAACTTGCAGATTTGGGAGAGTGGGACAAGAGTGATAACAAGCCACAGGAGAGAGAGGGGCGTAGTGAGAGAAGAACTGAAGGCAGGCGGCAAGATAGCAGAGACTCCCGAGTGTCCCGAAAAGACATGTTTCTGGCTTTGTTAAAAGATGGTGTGCCACGAGAAGAAGTTGATGGCATTGAAACCAGAGTAATGTGTGAATTATACAAAAAACGAGGACTTGCAGCAAAAGAGCGCTATAAACAGGTTAAGAAACACGTAGTCACCACACCAAAGGGGGATGCTTCACCTTCCGCTCCTCCTGCAGAAGAACAAGATGAAGGGTCTATGGGGACACCTTCCCCGTACCAGCCGACATACGCTGATTTGAGAAAGGTGGTGAGTGCAATGCTAGAGGCGGAGTCAAGTCACACTCATTCGAAGTTTGACTAGGGCTTCGGCCAAGCCCCGGCAGCGTCTGCCCGCATAAAAGTGAATAGGCGGCCTCATGTTGATGTTAAGATTTTTTGGGGGCCAGGAAATACATAAGGGGTGCGAGCATTGATAGACACCGGGGAGGAGGCCTCTTTGATTCATGGTAATCCGACATGATTTAAAGGCAAACAGTTCACAATCACAGGTTTAGGGGGAAAGGAGACCCCCGCAGTGCAAACGCGAGTGGAGATGAAAATAGGCAATTTAAAGAGGCAGAAATACCAAGTGTTGATTGTCCCGATACCTGAGTATATAATTGGTTTTGACATTTTGGAAGGGCTAACCTTGGGTCTTGGCGGTAAAACGTACCAGTTTGGAGTGAGTGCATTGATTTGTACACCCATTACTGTAGGCAAATTGAAGATGCCCCCAGTGCAAGTGCCAATAGCAACCAAGCGGGTGGTAATGAAACAATATTGCATTCCTGGGGGGCACAAGGAAATTTCAGACACCATCAAAGAGTACTTGGAGGCGGGTGTATTACGCCCTATTACCACATCATCGAACAATCCGCTCTGGCCCATTAAAAAAGGGGATGGGTCGTGGAGGATGACGGTGGATTACAGGGAGTTGAATAAACACACTCCTCCATTAGTGCCCGCAGTCTCAGATGCGATTGCTTTGATTGAGAATGTCCAAAAGTTCGAGGGGACTTGGTATGCAGTGATTGATTTAGCTAATGCATTTTTTCTCCATGCCAATTGACAAAGAGTGTCAAGAGCAGTTTGCATTTACGTGGGGTGGACGTCAGTACACTTTCACGAGACTACCCATGGGGTACATGCACAGTCCGACTATCTGTCACCGGCTGGTGGCAGAGCACTTATACAAGATACCGTGTAAACCTGACATAAAAATCTCTCATTACATTGATGACATTTTGATTCAGGGTAAGGATGAGCACAGCGTGCAAAGTCAGTTAGATGTCCTTATGGAAGGATTGAAAAAGGAAGGGTGGGAGATTAATCCGAGTAAAATTCAAGGTCCAGCTGAAACAGTGATATTTCTCGGGATTCAGTGGCATCATGGGCATCATGAAATGGTGCCAAAAGCTCGACAGAAAATACTAGAATTCACCACTCCAATGAACAAAAAGCAAGCTCAGCAGTTTATAGGACTGTTTGGGTTTTGGAGACAGCACATTCCGCATTTAGGGCAGATATTGGCCCCCCTCTACAAGGTGACACGAAAGAAATATGAGTTTCAGTGGGGGGAAGAGCAGCAGAGAGCCTTTGAGATGGCGAAAGACATCGTGTAGCAGGTGCTTGATTTATGGCCCTTAAAGGAAGGCGAAGTGGAATTAAATGTGTCTGTGCAGGACAATTATGCTAACTGGAGTGGGTGGCAGAAACAAGACAGGAAACGTGTGCCATTAGGGTTTTGGAGTCGTACGTTGCCCGATGCTGGTAACTCATATACTCCGTTTGAGAAGCAATTGCTGGCATGTTATTGGGCTCTTGTTGATACTGAGCAAATGACGGTGGGCCATGATGTATTGATGAGGCCAGAAATACCGATCATGCAATGGGTGGGTACTGAGCTCTCCTAAAACACATAGAATAGGACATGCTCAAGAAGCCAGCATAATTAAATGGAAATGGTACATTCAAGACAGAGCCAAATCAGGCAAGGGTGGAGTGGAAAAATTACATGAAAAAAGTAGCCAACATACCGCCCTCAGATTACATACCACCAGAAGTGCCTGAAAACGTGAGTCTCCTGTGAAATGGGGAGTAATTTACAGCGATTTGACCGTGGAACAAACAGAGCATGCTTGGTTCACGGATGGTTCAGCCCGATACGTGGGAACTGAGCGGTACTGAAAGCAGTGTCGTACAATCCCAAAACCAAAAAGATGTTGACAACGACAGGGAAAGGAAAGAGCAGTCAGTTCGCAGAACTTTACGCAGTTTACCAAGCATTGAAACAAGAGACCCCTGGTCAATGTTATGTGTACACAGATTCATGGTCAGTGGCGAATAGATTGGCAGTGTGGTTGCCAACTTGGCAAAAGAATGAATGGAAGATTCCTTCAAAAGAGTTGTGGGGAAAAGAACTGTGGCAAAATATTGCCGAAATGTTGTTACAAAGTGAAGTCGCTGTATATCATGTGGACGCGCATTGTGCCACAGATTCATTAGAACGTTGGTTTAATTCTGTTGTAGATGAACACACCAAGATTGCCTCAGTGGATGCAGAGGCTCGGGAAGACGATATGGAGGGTTTGGCCAAATGGGCCCATCAGAAATGTGGGCACCTTGGAGAAAAGGCTACTATCAGGTGGGCACAAGCTTGAGGCATCAGTCTTCCTTTAGAATTAGTGAAAACCATTATTTTGCAGTGTCCCGTGTGCCAACACCAATTGCATAAGCCTATACCTCAAATTGTTTGAGGCACATTGAGAAGAGGAAAATTACCAGGTCAAATTTGGCAGATTGATTATATCGGTGCTATGCCAATCAGCAGAGGTTGTCAGTATGCATGCACTATTGTAGATACATACTCGGATATTTGATGGTTTTGCCGTGCAAACGTGCAACCCAATTGAACACCATCAGACTGTTAGATCAGATTATATTACATTATGGAGTGCCTTCGCAGATTCAAAGTGACAATGGGTCACATTTCAAAGGCAAATTAGTCCAGGAATTTTGTCAGGAAAAGAGCACTGAATGGAACATGAAACTCCTTTGATGCGATTAATGAATCCTACTTTGCAGGTTCAACGCAATTCAGTCAGACAAACACTATTATACTGGGAAATTACACCAGGTTCTTTAGCTCCCTAGCGAGCAACTCCAGAGTCAGCAGGGGTAGACTTGCATTCTAATGAAGAAATCAGATTAGACCCAAGAGGAATAGTTGTAATTGAAACAGGGATTGGAGTACAGATTACCCCAGAGCATATGGGATGGATTGCCCAAAATCTGGCCTAGCATTGAAGGGAGTTCAAGTGTTGGGAGGGGTAATTGATGCTGATTACCAAGGCGAGATTAAAGTCATCCTAATGAATAGTGGGGATCAATTGTTATCAATCCACCAGGGTGATCGAGTGGCCCAATTGATAGTCATTCCTATTAAGTTGTCCTTGATTAAGAAAGGGGAGCCTCCTACAGTGTTAACTACCCGTGGGGATCGCGGTTTTGGCTCTTCAGACAGCAGGGTACCGGGTGCAAAGGTGTGGGTGGAACAGCCAAGTGGTCCACCAGTACCAGCAGATGTCATTGCATCAGGAAAAGATCAAGTGGTTTTAGTAATGGAGCCTGGTAGAAGGAAATGGCAATATGTACCCGCAGACAAATGTTACCTAAGAGAGTGATGTACAACACTGATATCTCTTTTCTGGGTTTGCTTTGTAGATCCTGGGTCTGGTTGGTGTGACTGTGCCACTAAATGGACTCCATTTGGACGGGTTAAAAAGTCTTCTGTCACCAGCAAACAATGTCACATCTGTGCCAGTGATCAAGGGGATACTGATAGTGATGAATAATGTTGTCCCCAAGCAACCCTATGCCAGTGCCGACAAGCCAGCCAGACCGAAGACATGGATCCGTGAATTGCGACAAACACATCAGGAGCCAGTGGAAACAACCTTAATGCCCGTTGTGCAGGAGCCCTTTGTAGGACGGAGGAAACACTCTCATATGATCACTCAAGAAGAAAATATGTGGGTCTATCTGGCACAGCAAGTGCTGAATATATCACACTTTTGTTTATCTGACGTGCCCAATGCTGAAGCTTTATTGTCTACATGTTTAGTAGCAGTGCCGACGCCTGTTCCGGTTTTAAAGCATATTTTCGGCGTCACACATAATGATTCTTTAGTTCAAGACTCAGACATTAGACAATTTTTTTGCAGTCTATGAATATTGCCGCTTCTGCCAAGAAACCGACAAGAAGTGGAGAAATTTGACATGTGTGATCACGTACAATGTAACCCAAGGTGATGTATGTTATATTATGACATGCAAAGCACAAGAAATTGGTAAATGCAGACAAATAGAGTTCACTGATTAATACAATCACACCACATTCGAGAGGAGACTGTGTTCACGAACGTCATGCAAATGCACCAGTGTAAATAACACTATGGGCCTCATTACACGGAAGGCGGTGGTCCAGGGTGCTATTAGCACCCTGGACCATGCCGGTAAATTACCGGCACCGCCTTGGCGGAAAGGGGATTTACCGCCCCATTCCAAGGTTGGTGGGGCGGTAAATCCCCCTTCCGCCATTGCCCTTCCCCATTCCCATTTCAGCCCCATAGGGCTCAATGGGAATGGGGAAGGCGCTAATTACGGCACCGCAATTTAGCGGTGCCGTAATTAGCTCCGAGGTCCCTTAGCGGGTTGGTATTTAACGCCTGCAAAAAGCAGGCGTTAAAACACCAACCCGCTAAGGGACCTCGTAGTAAGGCGGTAATGGTTAACGGCCACCGTTACCATTTACGGTGGCCGTTAACCATTACCGCCTTCCGTGTAATGAGGCCCTATGTCTTGCAATCATACAGTGATAACTGCTAGTCATTTCAATCATGTGAAACTTCCAACAGGAGGGCTCTTTTCATGTGGTAACATTACATATACTTATATTCCAGCTAACATTTCTGGAGGTCCATGTGCTTTGACTCGATTAGGACTAATGATGTTTCCTTTACACTCAGCGATAACTCGAGGTAAAAGGTCAACCTTTGAATCTATGGGATTATCTCCTGACTGTGATTCACATGTACATTTGCTATCAGAAGCTGAGGTTTTAGCATTAACCCTTTCATTAGTAGGTGTTTGGGGTTTAGCTGCTGGAGGTTACAAATCTTTGATGAAATTAGCGTGTTTAGTAGTTAAAAGTATTATCCATACTTCGCAAGCTTTAGAAGAATTACTCCTTGATAGTCAAGTTATTAGAAAAGCTAGTTTGCAGAACAGAGCTGCTGTTGATTACATATTGCTGAAACATAATTTAGGGTGTAATGCCTTTGAAGGTATGTGTTGCTTCAGTTTGAGTGACCACTCACGATCCATTGAAAGTCATATTCGAGGTTTGAGGGATCTCATTTCTCAAGTGTCTCAAGATCAAAACAGAAACTGGTGGGTTGGTTATTTTCATGGATACCTGATATTGGGGGTACACTACGTTATATTTTTGCTTGCATTTTTATTATATTGTCTATTATAATTGCTTGTTGTTTTTGCCTTCAATGTGTTCCCAATTTAGTTTAAACATTTCGTAGGTTTCAGAGACCAGTTCCAGTGCCACCTGGCTACGGAAGATAAATATCCAAAGGGTGGAATGTTCTGTTTAATTTATGCTTGGTTTAAAATGGCGCAGGTGCACAATGCATTCTGGGAGTGCTCGGAGCCATGTTGGATATTTACTTCACTCCGCAGTGAAAGGCTGCACACATTTTGCTGAAGTGTTAGATTCATAGTGCTGAGACAAAAATGCTTTTTCAAACTTGGTATGCAGTCAAGGCCATTTCTACTGGGAAAAGCTAACGTTGTTATGACTTGCTACTGTTCTCCGTGGAGCATGTTTTTAGAGCAGGGAAGCCCTGCGTTCCTTGGGGGGAGCTCTCGATTGACCCAGCTGGCAACCGACGGCTGTTCCTCAACTGCGCAGGTGCAATTCCAAAAGGTTAGAGAATTAACTCCTTTTTTTTGGAGTTCCTATATATGCGGAAACCCTGAGGGGTCAGGTGAGACTTCAGCCAGAGAAGGACGCTCCGTCTGGCCTTCCTGTGAGCTGTATCACTCTCTTCCTGGCTGCCCCCCGGAGTCTTCCAGCCGCTTCTGGACGAGATGAGGACAAGAATTACGCTCACAGTGATGTATTTCTTTTGACTTCTTTACTTCTTCTGCGAGCTATGTCCATGTTAATTTTATGAGTTATTTCTATGTACTTGTAATCTTTGAATAAATAGCCGTAAAGAGCTGATGATCTTTTAAAGAGTGCGTGCCTATGTGTTATTGTGTCTGTCTGTTTATGGGTTGAAGTATTTGCTCTATAATTGCATTGGTGATTTATGGTAGTTTCGTGCACTTTTCAGAGGAGAGAAATACAGGGTGGTGCCTGCACTCACAAATAATAAAAGAGAGGCAATCCCCAAGGATACATTCTTGCTAGCAGTAGCAAGGGACAGCATTGTCTTGGGAGAATACATATAGTCATTTCAGAGCTGAGCTGGACTGTGTGGTGCATTTACAGGCCATAAACAGAAATTCCTGTCACCCAAAAAGTTGCATTAAACATTGTCACCAAAAATGGCATTGCTTTGTTTTCCCTGACACATGTGTGGCAAGCTAAGAATGGCTCTGCCGTTGCTTTTCTTTCATCTGAATACCAAAAAGTTATGCCCTGCATTCAAAACGGCCCTACGTTAGGTTTTGCTTGCACAGAAAATGTGAGTGAAATATGCTGTGGGTGGGGTGTTGACTAAAGCCATGTACATTATATTTTTCCCCCACAAGACTTCATCACCTTGGAAGAGGCTCAGAATACCAGACAAAACTGTTTTAGGGCTCAGGCACAAAACTCAATTGAAAGCCTTACCTCCCACTGGAAGTCGCACCTATAAATGAACTATTCCGCAATGACATTTGATGTGACTGAGGGTGTTATAATTCCCTGTTCTGCCAGATGTGAAGGCAGTACTAGCAGGGAGGACAAATAAAGCAAGTGTGGCTAGAGCTTGGCCAGGAAGTGTGAGTTCCTCCTGCACCCACTACCAAGGACAAACTGAAACACTTCAAAGGGTGTAATAAAAATCCTTGGTCACCGGCTGGGAAATGGGAAGACAGTTGGCTGCGGGGGATGAAGCACCGCCCTCCCATATGTGACAAATCCTCCAAATTGACATTAAAGGATTGATTCATTTTAGGCATTTTTCGCAGCACTCAGAATAAGAAGTCATTTTGTATGCTGCTATTTTTCCATGTGATTTCCAGGCGTTGTTTAGAGACTAAGTGCATGTTCCTAGGACTTTGTGAACTGAAATGGCCAGTAAGGACTAGTTTCTGGCTGATTTAAAAATGTGACAAGCATGAGATTTGATGGACAGATGTAAAATGAGATTATGAACATGCTTAATCATTTGTAGAGTTATAACTGTTATATATTTTATGAAAAGGATAAAAATGCGCCAAAGTTGGCGATCGGCTTACCTAATTCCCTATGACTAACTGAAATCACATATCTATTTCTTATGGTGGTGGCTAGTATAAATATGAAGTTAGGAAACTTAACTCTGTTTTGCTAAAAAGTTGACATGAGAAACAAAGAAATGTTGTAAATGCCAAACAGACAGATGGTGTTCCTTCCCCTTGAACCAATGATGCCAGGGGGCGGGGAGAGGATTCGAAGATTGTCCTATCCCAGGGTAAGAGTAATTAAAATGTATGTACACTACCAGATTGTAAAGTGAATGATGTCATTTGGGCTATATAAGGGGGGACTGTACTACAGGGCAGAGACCAGACCCCTTGCCTAGCAGTCGAGTGTCCTGAGGTCCAGCTGGCTTTCCAGAATCCCAAACCAAGGCTTCCTTTGTAAGTAGCAGAAAATCCCATTGAAAGTCCCATTGAAAATCCCATTGAAAGTCCCCAAACTGCCAGTATAATTAATTCACCTTCCCATAAGGAGAATCTGTCTTAGCCTGTTTATGTTAGCGTATTCCTTTGACAAATCTCTCAGTTGTCTGTATAAATCCTTAGTATAATTTTGAAATAAATCAATTAATTCCCCCATTGAAATTCACGTTCAAAATTGTTGCCATTCGAAATCAACAATCTTGTTGAGTGTTTTCATTATTTATAGTCATTAAAGAATTGCTTCAAAAAGATGAGTCTCCTTGTCATTGAAAAACAAATTTGTCTGTGTATTATGTGCATTACCCCACAAACTCCTAATTTGCTTTGTCCAATTGAAAACCCCAGAACCGTACTCCCATTGAGAGCAATCCCTTTTTCCTATAATCCTATCTGGTATGTGCCTCTGTCCTTGTCCTTGAAAACAGATTTCCGATTTTGAAAGCTAACCCCTTTCCTTAGCTACCCGTCATTGTAAATACTGTGTAAATAGCATTTCCATTTGCCATTTGTATTTTTTCCTTTTGCATTTGCTTTCTCCCCAAAATCTATTTTCCTACCTCATTTCCAGGTTGTCCCGTGTACTGATTAGTAGTCTCTAAGCTTCCCTATCTCCTCAAGTGTAGCAACACAAATTTCCTTTATTCTGTCCCAGTTGTGAGTAGCCTTGTGAATAATAATCCAAGTCCGATTCTGCAGTTTTGCTCCAAAAACTGTTTTTTTTCTTTTCTGGCTTCCCATCTTGGGGTGGTGGACTTTATTCCAAATCTGATTTTTCTCTCTCTATCCGTACTCCTTGACACTGCCTTCCATTCAATGGAATTAAATTAGCTGATGTTTGGGGGTGAGTGTTACAGGGGGGAATGCTATACCTTGATGCTATCACTTGATTAAGAGCTCTTCCTTTTTCCTGTTTTGCCATTAAAGATCTGTGTAAACTGTGATAGGAAATCTGAAACTAATTGTTCTGCAGGAATCATTGCATGTGTGTTGCCACATATTAGTGGCTGAGTTATTCTGAATAGTTTTCCTTTTTCATTAAATAATACATTAATAAATATCTTATTAATACAAGATAATATGTGTTGCCACATATTAGTGGCTGTTGTATTCTGAATAGTTTTCCTTTTTCATCAAATAATACATTAATAAATATCTTATTAATACACAGCGGCCTGGTTCCTAGTCCATGGTGACACGGGTATTTGTGAAGGTTGTGTGCGAGAAATAAAAGAACCTGATGTTTATTAAAAATAAAAAGCATTTTTAATGTGCACCACTTTCATTGTCGGGGAAGGAGTCCCTGGCTGCAGTGTGCCGTGTTATAAAACCGTGACAAAGTGGGGGCTTGTGCCATGATTGAGGTTAGAGTTTTCACTTGTGCCAGTCCAACACAGCAGACCAACCCATTGAAGGTAGTGTTACTTTTAGTGGTTAGAAAGCTGTGTTACACTGTAAAGGCACCATGAAAAAACGTGTACCCTAGGTATCAGGCCTGTATCTCAAAATTAAATATTGTAACCCTAAACTAGGCAGGAGCAGGGTGGAGATTGTGTCCCTGCATGGATAGCCAAAGGAAGAACACTCTTCATAATGAGCACCATGGGAATTAATATGGCTAGGCAGCACCTTCAGTCCTAATTGTTCATTAGAGGGGAATGGGCAGAACAAAAACAGGAATCCTGGCTATCTGGTATGATGCAACAGGTGACCTCTATAAGTATGGATGTGTGGCAGGACAGTGGCCCGTTATGTCAAGCCCTGACCGGGTTCTACATGACACAAAACATTAAAGATGAACAAATTAAGATGGTCCAACTCACTGCGTACATGTAACTCCACATGCTAATCATGGAAGAAAGGTACCAAGAAAGTATAGCCTCTGTGCAAAATTAGTCTGAGCATTTAAATCAAACACAGAGTGAGTTAAGGCAGGTAGAGGAGAAAATACAAGAGAGCCAAAATTCTGAGTTAGAATTCAGAAACCTCATCAAGCAGCTCAATGAGGAGCTGGCAGTACAACAGAAAAATAATTCAGAGCAGTGGTCCCAATTGTCTGCACTAAAGGAAGAGTGCCAAGAACGGGTGGATTCCCCGAAAGAGAGTCAACTAAAATTGAACCAAGTGGTATACAATAGAACCTGCTTAGAGGATATGATTGCATTACAAAATCAGATAAAGTAATTGGAAGAGGAGAATAGTAAGTTAATCATGAAAGAGGTCTATTCCCAAACAGATTTTAACCAGGAGCGGTAGAAGCTAGGCGCTATATAACAACAGGGAGATAACCTGACTGAACCTGTATCAGGAAAAAGATGACCTATGCCAAGGAGTGTGTACATTAAAAACAGACCTGGAGAGAAGTGAATCATGTTTTCAGAAGCTGCCAAACATAAAATTAGAGAATGAAAAATTAATGGGGCACATAAGGCAAATAGAACATGATCTAGAGCAGACAATACAGACAAAAAATGCTCAGAGTGAGGAGATGTATCTCCTGCAACAGAAATGGTCTGAGTACCCCCAGACAATACAAGAAGCCCAGAAAGGAAATGAGGCTGTTTGTGATGAAAACAGGGGACTCCAGAGCCAGGTAGTAGCACAAATAAAAAGTCATAGAAGCCAGTCCTGATAGTAGAGCACAAGGCTCAGGCCTTTGCATAATATCTAGGCATAGGGGCTGAAAAAGAGAAATTTGATAGGTTAGAAAAAGAGTGTGCTAGATTTAATATTTAAGAACCCTGAAAAGTCAGAGAGTGACAGGGCAACCCCTGATCACAGTGTGATGCCCTCTATACCAAAGGCCTGAAGCCAATTTACTACCCTATATGCCCAAGGCGCTGCTAACTTCATGTCCACATGTTCACAAGAACCAGGAACCATGAGGCAGCCAGGCTCAATTAAGCCCAAAATGATTGCGCGGGCAGGCCAGCGACCATCAGAGATTGATGGACGGTCATGCCTGTTCAGGTTCAAAAATATTCTGGCCGATGTATCTGACCAGGAATACTCCTATGAAGAGAAAATCAGGGAGTTAGACTGGTAGAAACATCAGCTACAAAGGAACCACCTGGTCCACTTTGCAGACAAAAAGGTCTCTGAGTTTAGGCTCCAAAGGAGCATCTTGAAAACCTCCACCCACCAGGGAGGTGGGGGGAGTTCTCCACCAACCCCAGAAAAAGGGAGGAGTCAGATGACTACTCCTCTGTGCAAAAGAGGGATTCCAAGGGAGGTGACCCGGAGAGCCCACAATACTACAGGTAAGAAAAGACTAGGCCCCATCATTCTGGGAGAGACTCTCAGTCTCCCAGAATCAGGGAGCGCCTAAAGAATAGGGATGGGACCGCAAATAGCAGCAGCTCTGAGTCTGAGGGCGAATGGACTCAGGTGCAGCAGAAAAAGAAGTCTGCCAAACAAAGAAGACATTTGGTAAAAGACCCCATTAGACAGATAAAAGCCATTAGAAGTTTCATGACCCTCTACCATAAAAATGCCAAGTACTCAGTCTGGGAGCATCTGAATCAGTATGACCAGATGATGATGTCATTTGGCATTAAAAATTACCAGAAGTATATGGAGTTTGCCAAATAGACATTCTCCCCAGAATACTCCAGCTTCTTTGCTGGGTTGGAGGATGTGTGGGAGGGAGGGGCCGTTTGGCTCCCCTGTACCCCAATGCATTCGGTACAGCTTGGACCATGTGCCTCCAATGGTGGGGACTGCCTCCATCGCCCTTATGTAATTCCAGCGTTGGCTGGCATTTGCGTAGATGGGGTTGTTGCGCAGGACATGTGGCATCCATTTTGTGCACCCTCAACTCCATTTTTTCTGACTAGGCCTCACTGCGATAATACGAAAAGGCTTCTCTCCCCTCAGCAGCGGCTCCACACCGCGCACAAGGCCCTCACCCTTTCTCACTGTGTCTGAACGCTTCGCAGCACCATTCTCACGCTTGAGCCAGAGGTAATTGCAACAAAAACAAATGTAACATCTCACTCTTCCTCTGAGATCACTGTCCCGTGTGTGAACTAGCTTGAGCCAGGCCCTGCAGCTCATCCATCTCCACAAACCTGCCCATGCCCCCTCACCCTCGCCATTGGAAAATTACTGCCAGAGTAACCCTGTGTCCCTGCAAGGTATTCTCTTGATGTACCAGATAAGTGACCCCGTCATGATGCTCACCCCAGCATGCCCTTAGCTAAAATCAGACATCTGTCACAGTATATTGTCTCCCACTACTAACAAACGCCAACCTGCCTCAGCCTCTTTCATGAATCCAGACCCATGGTGCCATCAATGTTATCATACTGGTCAAGGCCCTTAAACTGGTACCCCATATAAGTCCCAATAAGTAATGATGTAAATACACGAATGAAATTTATAGGTTTACAATGATTTGCTCAAAGGAGTTGTGATGACTTTTATCTAGTGCATGTTTTATTAGGTTGTATTATGTTAGCTTAGTTAGTGGCAACCCGCCTCGCAGCGACCTGACCCTCACCCCGCCTGGACACAGGCAGATGGACCTTGTGATGCTCGTCCTCCCGCCAGTTGAAACAACCAACCCGGACAGAGCGACGCCCCATGAACTATATGCATCTATACTGCCTATCCAATCCTGCACTGGCCTAGTACCCTATGTTAGTTGCATCATCTATGATGATTTTTTACTTTATATTGTCATGTAAGTGTAATGTTTGCCAGTGCGCTCTCGGGCAGCAGAGTCCTCTGGATGCCAATTCTAGATAAAACATTCAAACTCTCGCAACCTGTCCTCTTAGCCTTATTCCCCGCCTCGGGTGTGTCTCATTTATTTCTATTGCATGTGGTAAAACGGGGATGGGCTCTTACAAGGATCAGAACCATTCAAGGTGGTCTACCTATAAAGCTGCCATCTTGAAGCACTTCTACATGCACTGAAAGCCCCAGGAGGCTCGCAAGGCAGCCTACAACCTGGATCAGTCCCTGAGAGAATTTGTTCAGAAATTGAAGCGGGCATTTGCACAAACCACTAGGCGGGTGCGCACAAACAGTAGGGAGTTCATCAATACCTATTTCCATGCACTCCCTAAGTACATTATGACGCAGTTGGTTAGGGACTTTCACGATGAAAGGACCCTGGACTGGGTAGTAGAGCAAGCTACCCGGATCTATGAGGTCGAAAAGCCAGCAGAAAATAAGAATTCCCCCAAAAACCCCAAACAAACCAACACCCCCGCTACTGCCAAGGTTGCAGAGGTGAAGGTTACTCCCATTTTGGACCTAGAAATGGAGGGGCCTAAAAATACACCTCCCACTAAACAATCAAACCAGATGCAGAGGAGAACCTCTGACCAGTCCCAAACAGTATGTATGGACTCCTCCGCCTCAGGAGAGGGATCCAATCAGGGGAGTACGGCCCCTCGAAACTTCCCTCAGGAGGGCAATAATCTTCCACCCTCTAATTTAAGTTTCTTCCCCAGGTACCCTCAAAACTCCAACATTCAGAGAAACCCTCCTTTCTCTCCCCGCTCCCAGGAGTCTAGACCACCAAATCAGGGAGAAGGAAGGCCAAGAATGGAGGGCTACCAGGGAAATCTCCCATATCAAGGCTACTCTGGGAGAAGGGACAGTTACTCTTCATGAGAGCAGCAAAGAGTTGACTCAAGCTACACCTCCTCACAGGTATTCTTACTTTCCGCTCCTTCCCACAGAAGCTCACTGTCTGCAGAGCTCTGGTTCTCTCTAGCCTGGACTACTGTAACAGCCTCTTTTTAAATCTGCCTGCTTCTACTCTCCGCCCTCTGCAACTCATCCAGAACAGGACTGCGAGACTTGTCCTTGGCCTCGAAGCCCAGGGATCGTATCTCTCCAGGACTGAAACCTCTGCACTGGCTCCCAGTGGCTATGAGGATTAAGTTCAAAACACTCTGCATTGTCCGCAATGCCTTCTGGGGCCTGGAGCCTCAATACCTTCAACTCTCTCTTCCTGAATATCTTCCTTCTCAAGCTCTTCGCTCATCCGCCCCCAACTCCCTCAGGGTCAGTCGCTTCTCCAAGCAACGAGTTGGTGGTAGATCTCTTTCTTCGGCTGGGGCCTCCCTCTCGAACTGCCTCCCTGAAACTTGAGGAGAACCATATCCGGTTACGGAAGCACCTCAAGACCTTCCTCTTTTCTTCTGCTTTCTCTCCTCTCCCCTGCTGAACTCCTGACTGAAACTGCACTGGTCACCTGGCTACCCTCTGATCTCGGGCCCAGGTCCCCTCCCCCACCAGCTGCACATCTGCACTGCCTCCCAGGCAACCCTTGCACTTGAGGGATGTTTCTGTATCCCTACAGTCCCCCCAGCTCCTGGCACTTGGTGTCTGCACTCCCTCCTGCACTTGCTACAAGCTGGCCACACTTTTTACCTATTGTTTTTATTTATTCTATTTATTTTTTACTGTTGATCTTATGTACTGCACTGCCCCCTCCCCCTTACCCCTGCTCTTTCCCTTCCCTCCTCCCCTGCACTTGCGCAATCTCAATGTCACATGGCCTAGTAAGATCGTTGTCTCTGTCTTCCCTCTGTTCCCCCCTACCTTGCCTCGATGCGCCTTGAAACACTTGTGTATAGGCGCGTTATAAATGCCATATCATATCACTTTTGCCCACTTTCTCCATTGCAGTCAGGAGAATATAGTCCAGAAAAGCAAAGGCCACTGATAGGTCTAATAAAACAGACAGGCCACATCCACCCATATCTACAATATCCAGCATGCCCGATTTCAGGTCCAACAGTGCACTTTCTGTGCTATAGTGTGCTCTGAAACCTAATTGTTTAGAGTGGAGTATTTTTTTGTGGTCTAAAACATCCTGAAATTGTCTAATGGCCATTTTATCTAGTATTTTTAGAGAAAAGGTGTATTAGTAATTGGTCGCAGGTTAGAACTATCATTGGGGCTTTTGTCTGCTTTTTTTGGTAAAAGGGATTACAATGACGTTTCTAATGTTTTTTGGAACCTCGTCATATTGAAAAGAAGAGTTAATGAAACGGATGGAGAAAGGACCGAAAATATTTCTGTTTGCCAGAATTTTCTTTGAAGAAATAATGTCTCCTAAGCATGAAGTAGGATGCATACTGCTTATCATTTCGAACAATTCCACAATATTTATAACTCTAAACACAAAAGTCTGCCCTTCTTCCTCTGTGTTTCGAGTTGGATCGCATATCAGAATGGATGCCCTCAATGAGGTGAGAGTGATACAAGAATCATCCAAAGTAAGGGTCCTAATCTTATCTCGGGCACCTGGGTCTTTATCTGCTAATGCTTTTTGAACTTTGATGCAGTCATCTGTGGATGGTATGAAGGAGCAAGGTTGTTGTCTTGGTTTTTCTATTTTCTTTAATATATTAAGTAGTTGCTAAAACCCGTTGTTTGATCTTGCTATTTGACTTTCAAAGACATTTGTCTTTGCTTCATATATAGCACACGTGTAGGTTTTATGATGTTCCTTTCAGGGCATTTTATATATGTTGGATTTAGTGTGCAACCAAAGACGATCAGCCTTTCTTTTATTTTTTTTTAACTCCTTGAGTTCCTTAGTGAACCAATCATTGTAGTAAGTCTTTGGTAAGTCTTTGCTCTCACTACAGAGGTTCTTAATGGAGCAACCTGATCTAACATTTGGGTCATAAACAATTCAAAGGTTTTTACTAAGAACTCAGGTTTATCTTCATCCGAGGTATAATCCATTACCAGGCTAATCCATTTATTCAAGTTAAGTGTAGTCATTTTCTTTATGTTTCTCATTTGGATTTTCTTAGATGGAGCAGGTTTATTTTCATGTTGTTGAGTGCAGTATATTTGAATTGTAAGAATACACTGGTCTGCTTGTAGATTTCAACAGGCTACCCAAACAAGAATTTTACCTTTTGAGTGTATAGGCTCAGTATTAAGGATGGTAAACTCTGTGTTCCAGGAGGACTGCCTCACGGTCAGCACAGTCCTGATACCAGTGATTAAAATTGCCTAGAAGCAGGGTTGCACTTCCTGACTTATTTAGAGGCTCTAAAAGTTGTATTCATTCTTCATTAAAATCAGGCATGTCTTAGGTGGATGGTGTAGCAGAAGGAAGCTGATGCAGTTGGTTGAATCTAGTTTCATCTTTAGGTGCACAATTTCACAAACTATGCATGTTATTGGTACCTCGAAAAATGTTAACTCTTCCTTCAAAATAGTAGCCACTCCCCCACCTTCAGTATGCAAGCGATTTTTTATGAAGAACTTCATCAGAGGGCCAAAGTGCTCCTGAAGCCACGTTTCTGTAAAACATATCATGTCCAAGTCATGTTCCAATGTGTAGTCATGTATGTCAAGTATGTGTGCATTTAGAGATCTTGTATTTAATAAAGTTGTTTTAATAAAGTGCTGACTTTGGCTCTCTATTTTTTGTTCAGACTGTTCAAATCTAGTAGGGTTGGTAATAATGTATTCCTTATCAAGCGTTGGTTGCAGTATGCTGATTAACCATGATTTGCACTGGGGAAGTAATACACTTTTTAGGGGTATAGTCTGAAGCTTTTAAGTATACAAAAATATATATATTTCCATGCTTTAATAACACAAGTCCAACCAAGCAAACCAGTCCCAACTAAAATCTGATTCCCTTAATCGGTACACACCGAGGTAAGCCTAGTACTCGTCACCAGATTTTCCCCAATGATACTTTTAGCCAGGAGTAATCTATCATGTAGGTCGCTTCGAGCACATATAACAAAGCAAGGGTTAGGCATTGCTTATACATCAAGATAGCTCTTTTCTATAAATATTCTGTGGTCCATTCGGCAAACACCCAAACCATAGTAACCAAAGACGTTGCCTTTACCCGTTTGCTAGCAATCAGTTCAATATTCTTTGCCCACATGCAAACTATATGCCCCAAGTAGTTGTACGTGGAGACTTGTCCTCTAATCACATCCGAGTTATGCAATGAGGGGATATGCCCCAAGATGGCAGGTTGACCCTGTAGGTAACAGCCCGCCGCCCAGGTTAAGGGTGCGAGAGCAGCAAGGGTCCCTTAACAAGGGTGGCAGTGCCATCAACGAAAGGGTCCGCACATTAATTATGTCTTTTATTTGTATACAAAAAAGGAAACGTGCAGTGCTGGTGTGCTGGATGTCCGTTTTCAATGTTGATGATGGTAACATCATCAACATTGAAAAGGGAATTCGATGACACCAGCACTGCGCATCGCCAATGTCACTTGATACTAATACTCTCAAAGTGAGTGTTACATTAAATAAGTGCAATATATGTGATCAATTAAGCAAATTAATATTTATTCCAGGAAATAGATTGCTGATTACAAATGTCTTGGACAATCTCCCAGTCACCACCCGGCCTTCAGGGGTTGCCTGTGTGCCTTCTAGATAACCTTAGGTTTGTTGTGCAGTTAAGAGGAGTATGTCCAGATCATGCCTTGAAACTGCCACTTCAGGTGTGGAACATCTACCTTCGAGTGACAACTGACTTTCATCAATAGTGGTGTCCATGGACACAGGTTCCTGCATGAACATGTTCGGGTTCTTAATCTCCAGCACTTTTACCACCGAGTTTGTTAGACCACCAGTTTTTTTATCCTCTATTTTTCGATAAAGAATTGCTTTTTTCTTGGATTTCTTCGAGATAGCCGGTGTAAGCTGATCCTTGTCAATAGTTCCTACTGGTGAAGTGCTAATGGATACTTTCTTTTTGTCCTGTTTTGATTTTTGTATATTTATTTTTGTCAGTCTCCGCCTCTCCTTCCGCATTATGAAAGTACCCTTGGAATCATCTACTTCCAAATCAAACTAAAATAGAGCAGGCTTTTGCAGCTGGGAACAAGCACTGCGTTATCTCATCTTGACCGAGGTGGCTTGAGGAACTACTTCATGAGGAACCTCAGCCATTGCTCCCACCTCTGCCTCAGACCCCCTGCACTGTTTTACCATGAGTGTCCATCAGGGACCAGCGTCCTGGCCAGGGTTGGGATCTGGGCTGAGCCGAATGTACCCATTCGCCCCGCACGCCTCGCTGTCCACACAGAATCTCTTCCACATGTATCCCCCACAGCTCACTCAGAGACTTCTGGTAGACTTCCTATTGGAAGAAAGCACCCTACGCCGCAATGCGTTGTACTGAGTAGAAATTATACGATACTGCAACCAGGGTAATGAACGATGCAGACGCTTCTGACACGATCAATTACTGAAAACTGTGGTGGCAAATATCAGCAACCTATCGTATGGAGCCTCACTCGAGATAGACACTCTTTATGTTTGTCTGAAGTCAACCACATAGGCTATTAAGAGGCACATGTGAGTTTCATTTCAGTCTTAGAAAGCTTCCAGAGAAGTGGGAGGTTGTTGCTGGAGACAGGCATAGGACATATATAGACGTGTTAATAAACAGGAGTGCAGATAGACTAAACAAGTGCAACAAATGGTGGGGAGAGCTAGTGAATGACTGGGGACTCAGAGAGTTTGCATATTTTTGTTATGCTGTATGACACATTTAGTGATTTGGAGTGGGTGAACAATACAAGTGCCATCAGGTGAGTCTAGCGAGAGGGTATCCCGGAGAGTGAAAGCAGCTTGTCACACCAAGAGAGACAGGGTATGATTTAGTGTCTGTCTCTTGAAGTGAATAAACAAGAAACAAACCTGTGGGTGACACTTGGGAAGAGGAAAAGGAGCAGCAGGAAGAATCGAGAATGCCTGAGGGTAGCTTATATGCGACTCATGCTTGTGGGCTATTGTGGGAGAATGTAGCAGAGATGCAGAGGACAGCAACATAATTTAGATCCTTTCTATTAAAGTGAGACAATGAGGCATGTGTCCATGTGTCATTCAGTGACACTTGGGAGGAGGAGCAGTGAATCTCTGAGGTCAGCTTTAGAGAGACTCATGCTCACATGATAGTAAAAAAGTAGCAGAGGCAGGAAATACCATTTCGTTTTCAACTGAAGGGAATGAAGGAGACACATGTCATTGAGTGACACTTGGGGGAGGAGCAGAGAATCCTTGAGGTCAGCATGTACAAGACTCAAGCTTGCACACTTTTCTATGGGAGATCTATCTATCTATCGATCTATCTATATATTTCTGTTATATTGCGCCACTCGCCCTAAGGCCTCAGAGCGCTCACAAGACAGACAGATAAAAAACTGAAAAAAATGAGAGTGCCGCGTTCTTGGTGTTATAGAGTTATGACAAGGGTCATGTGCTTGTTCAATCCATCCCTCTATCAAAAAGAAGCGTTTTCAGTTGCTTCTTGAAATGGGGCGTTGGTGCACATGCCCTGAGATCCGAGGGAAGTGAGTTCCAGATGATAGATGCGCATGCGTTAAAGCCTGCACCACCAATCTTTTTTAGAATGACACATGGTTGGTATAGCGTCACAGTGTTATTTGAGTGGAAAGTTTGCCTAAAGGGAGTTCGTTTTACTCTCGAGGAGAGATAGAGAGGGGTTTCGCCTGAAAGGCATTTAAACACCAGGACAGAGCCCCTGAAATGTATTCACTGCTCAACTGGGAGCTAGTGTAACTTCCTACAAGATGCAGAGATCTTGGAAGGACCCCCAACCCACATACGGTGCAAACTTACCCGTTCTGTGACACATAGCAGAAACTGAGTGAGGGGGATATACCATTCAGCGTTTGAATGACACATATGGACAACATGTCTGGAGCACCCAAATGAGCCAGAGGCAGGAGGAGGCGTGCTGCTTGTGGGCTTTTCACACCTGCAGAAGCAGTTGCTCTGTGTACTGGGAAGGCCAGAATTGCAAATGGTTAAATGAGGTTGTCATACCACTCACGTTCCTCACCCACTGACAGAGTTTTTGTAGAGTACATGCACCAGAAGTAGTATGTGCTTGGGTTTCACCACAACACTGAACAACCACCAAGACCGGAAGAGCAGGTTGCACATTCATTTCCATTCACTATCTCAGGGGCGTAGGGGAGGGGGGAAGATCTTATCTACTGAAGACCAGGGAATAAAACCACAAAGGGTAGATGAATTTGGAAGGAGTTTAAAAATGTCATGTCTCTATCTCTACTATCCCAAACCGCTGATAAGTACGACAACAATAACAATGACGTCGATGACACCGATGAAGGAGGATAATCACAATACATATTGTGATCCATCAGAGTTCAGGTAGGGAAGCAGTGATGCTGAAGAGGAGAAGGACAGCACAGATTCAGAGTCTGTAATTGTAATAAAAGCTCACCCCTGTTGACGATCACTCTGAGAAACAACCTTTCCATCATCACAGAACAGAACATTCATCACATCATTACATGGCATCTAGAATATACCTCCTTCAGCACAATCAGACTCAGATGAGATTAGTCTGTGCGTTATTAGCTCACAACAAAAATCAAAAGTGTGGCAATACTTCATAGAGAATAAACAACAACCAAATCTGGAATCTTCTTCTGGAAAACAGTCTATTGAGGGAAGGAATGGCTCAACATGGGTACCACATCTATGCAGTCCTATATGCTGGAGCACTATGTGCCGACAGAGGAAGAAGTAGGAACTTCGGAGACGTAGCCATCCCAATATCATCAGATCAGTAGCACATCTCCACCAGACCCCGCAATTACACATAGAAATACGGCAGCTCTGCTATTGCTTGGTGGACAAAACACCAACAATAGAGTCCTTGAGATTCACAGCTTTGACCTCCATTGCATTAGGCCAGTCGTGTGGAATAATTTGAATAGGGAGAAAAATATCACAACTCACGTGACGTCAGTGGCACTATCCTTGCTGTAATGTTGGTCTCTTATGCTTCTGTTTCGTGGAAAGCCCTGGATTCCAGTGGCGTCTTCGAAAAAGCCGATGGCTGCTGGGAAGTTCCCGGCAGCTTTTATTTCTTCCACAAGGCAGCAGAGGAATTGTATGGCCAGGCTATGGCTGCGTTGGGGAGGGTACTACAGCACTCCGTAGGCCAAAGTATCCAATTCACCTTTATATGTGGACCAGTGGTGAGAGCATGTGAATACATGGCCATCACAGCACACTCAGAGGTAGTTCCTTGCTCTTACAGCCAAGAAGGAAGCTGGATTAATGCAAAGGGCAAAAGGTGTATGGCAGACTGTGTGTGTGCAAGAATTTAAGGAGAAAGTATAAGAAGAGTTGACATATGAGAGAAGGTGTCAGAGGTAGAGGAACAGTGGTTAAGGCCATGTCATTTTCATTTGTGCTCTGTTGCAGTAAACAATGTATCGAATGCCCTTGCTACCTAATAAATTGCAATGTACACACCCTGTTTTGCACATGTTCTTCACCTGTTCATTTCATGCTTAATCAGCAATAGTCAGCATGTGAAATAAATGTTCACTATAGCCCAGAAGATCAGCTCACATTTCAACTAGGCTAACCAAGTCGAAAATGCCCTGCAGCAAATTCAGATGGCCACAAGTTGCCACGACACAACCTGAGGACCTTGATGGCCACACGCTGGAGATCTTCTTTGCACATATTGATCAGGCTTTGTGAGTCATGCAATGCTAGCCCAGACTACTGCAACACTCACAGCAGAGCTCTAGATGGGCCATTTTTGACACAGCATCAGTGCAGTGGCAGCTGCTGTCTAATGTCTGCTGTAAGGCCTTTCAAAGAGGCCAGCAAGTATGTCAGACATCACAATGTGTTCCTCATTGAAGTTATCTCTATCGTATACAGGCTTGAGCTGATCCTGTTGGACAGGCCAAGGGTCCACACCAGGGCAGATGATGAGAATGATAAAAGGCTGGTAAGGTACCTGCTTTCAACCTTGCACAGTGACCCATGGGTATTTGTTTTTAAAAGCAACATTGAGTACCTCCTGGCTTCTTTTTCTGGGTCCAGGTTTCAGTTTAAAAGTGGCCACTTTTCACTTGCATGTGTTGGTGCCAGTAGAGGACTAGCAGCAAATATCACAAGCAGGGGGCACTGTGAAAATGTGCAATGATGCTTTACTGCAGCACTTGCAACATCAACTGGAGAAAGACTCTAGGCAGCAGGAAGAACAACAATCAGCCCAAATGTTTGCCCGCTACTTATTTATGTATTTATTCTTCATGTATGTGGCGCCTATACAGCCAAGGTGTAATCAGGTGCCACAAGGCGGGGTGGGAGGACAGGAGAAAGAACAAGAATAAGGGTCCTTCTAGGCCTGGTGACATTCGAATCGTGCAAGGGCAGAAAAGGGAGTGCTAAGGGGGGAGGATCAGGGAGGAAGGCTGGATGAGGGAGAGGGAAGGGGGAAGTGAACAGGGCCACCGGGGCTAGGCAAGTGCTAAGGCAGCCAAGAGGGCAAGTGCCAGGGAACAGGGGAGGGGGTAGACTAGTGAAAGTAGGGTGTACCAGACTTAGTGGGTTAGTCAGGGAAGAGTGCCAGAGGGCGAATGCTGATTACCGGAGATGGCAAGGTCAAGTTTAAGATTGTCGACATCAATGAGCAGTACAACAGTGACACAAATTTCAAGCTTTGTGAGCAGTGCTTTTGCAGCCTATGGGGAGTTGATTCTGTGGGACACCCTCCTCAGTGATCCAGGCATCTTGAATACAGAGGGGTTGACATAAGGAACACAAAACTCAGACTACCAGCTGCACCCATACTTGATGCCTATCTACAAGACAATTCACCTGTGGGAAGGGATGAAGGCCCAGTACAGAATTGAAACAGCAAGCAGTCCGTTTGGCCAGCGACACTTGTGAGAGCTGCTAATGAATTGATAAACTGCGCCCTCCTCCCCCACCCTCGTAACAAATGAAGTGCAGCTGGAGTTGTGTTTATTGGCTCCATTTGCAGGAGTAGCTACTCAATGATGCATGTTAAACAATCGAAATTTATAAACATGTACAGTCACTACATTGTGGAAGACTATGGAAAGAGACCTACCCACGGCCAAACTGGATGATGTTGATGGCTTGTTACGTGGTGTATGTTAACACTGAAAATCAGAGCAGGGTCGTTGGAAAATGAAATGGATAGCTGCAGCAGTGACTTGCAGATGCCAACCTGGAATTGTCTTCTGTGCCTGTACTCTTTTTGGGTCCTTATTTTGTCATGGTCCAGACCATAAATCTGCATTCTTCATCACCTGGTCGTTTAGATTCTCCTTAAATGCAGGTACTTCTAGTAGCGTGATGCCTCCAAATGTTTGTTGTTGTTGTGCTACCAGCAACACTGGCCTGCTGCTGTCAACAGTCACTGCTGCCTCTTGCACTGACTGGGCAGACTTGGTGGGTGCGGGGATCCTCTTCTGCTTGCCACAGCAGGCCAGTGACTTTGTGCTGCATCCTGGCACTGGGAGGTACTAGCAACTGCATTTCATGACCACTGCTGAAGAGGGCTGTTTGGACAGGTGGAGATGGTGGCCTCATTCACCTAGTAAATCTCTTTGTGCCACTAGTGAATGTGACCGTGTATGGCCTTCTTCCCTAGGCTGTGGACATTTCATCTCTGTCCAGCCTCACTTTCCTGCCACATCCCCCACCTCGCAGACTACACACTTCTCACTCTTCAACTGCTTCCCCAGTGGCAGGTCAAAGTACTGACAGATTTAGGACCATCAGGGCTCTGTGAAAGCGGGAGAGCTATTCGCCCCCTGGGACTCCTTGCGTGGCAGGTGCAGGGCTAGGATCCTGCTCCACCACCTCTTGGTCCTCCTCCTACTTCTCCTCCTCCATCTCATGCCCCTCAGACAGGCCCAGCAGAACTATCAAAGGCTCGTCCTCCCCTTGAGGATCCTCCCCAAAATAATGGCCTCAACGACCTTCCCTTCATTTTCACACTTTCACTGCTAAGTGAAGACCACTTAATCCTCTGCAGTGGCCCCTGCATGGACAGCAACTGCCTCACTGTACTTCTACACGTTGCTTGCAGACACTGTCCCCTCTTGCCACATGCAGAACATGCCTGTGTCCTCTTCCTTCTCCACCACAGGTGCTGGCTCTGTGGGGTCCTCCACCAGAGGTCCTGTCTCCACTGCCTGTGTGGGAGCCTCTGTGCTCAAAGTGGCCTCCTCCAATTGCCATTCCTTCTCTTCCACTCGCCCTCCTTCTCTTGAGGCCTCCCCCAATGCCTCAGCCTCTGCTGCCACTCAGAAGCACAGTGATACAATAAAGCCTATGCCCGTGAACTGGTGCCAACAAAGAGCATGAGGCTCCCACCATCTTCATCAATCATGGAGGAGTCCATCTCCCCCTTTGAGAAGAAATTCAGCTGCTCGTCCTCTCCTTTGAACTACTTTGCTTCGCAGCACTGTGACCACACCATTGCCCTCCGCAATTTGGAAAACTTCAGAACCAGGGAACCAAAATCCCACAGAGACCTGCCCCCAAGCAACAAGACACAGCACATAACAGCACAAAAGTAATCTACAGACAGACATGAATGACAAACAACATACAAGGAGAGAGATTACAACAATAACAAACATCTGGGGGACAGGAACTTGTTTTGCCTTGTAGACTTTTATCAGGGAGCAAATGGGAAACGAAACAAAAAGAAAGGGCAGAGTTGTTCGATGGATTTTTTATTAGGTGGGAACTAACAAAACATTGAGTAAACACAATGCAGAAAAAAGGGCAAAAATAGACAGCAACATTTCTGCAAACAATACCATACTACACAGAAAAAAAAAGCCCAAAGTCCAAAAAACTATTCTGAACCCTGCTGACAATAACCTCCAATCGTGAGCCTTGCCCGTATAACACCTTCTCTCATAGCCTAGCAAAAGACAAACAGAAACAAGAAGTGAGCTGGGCCTTTTATAGAGCCTCGAAATTCCTAGATTCTAGGGATCTGATTGGCTCATCAAACTTGAGTCAGCGCAAGAGGGCACTGCTTAGTTGAACAAACTCAGTGAATCAGCCCGAGATATGACCAGAGATTGGAGGCTTCTGACAGAGCACAAATCAATGTGAAAGACACAGAAAAACCCTCCATCAGTTCAACCCAAACTTCAAACAAGCCGAAAACACATCATACACTCAGAGGATCGCACAAATGACACCAAAAAGATTTTCCAGACCCACCAGTAGCAATTTTGAAAGTTCACACAGACTTTATGCTGTTAAAATTGCTTATATTTTACATAACAGAATATAATTGTTACTTTTTAGTTGGACATTTCCTTTTTAGACCACCCAATCCTCCTAGATTGCTTAACATGACTGGGCCTACCAGGTCTTGTGCTTAAATGGCTGACTTATTATTTGTTTAAAATTCCATACCTTGGCAGTTAACCACTTTGAAGCTGAGTTTGCACAACCTAAATGTGGACTACCCCAGGGTTCACTAGTTTCCCCTTTGTTTAACTTGTAATTCCAACATTTAAGTCGTTCAGCGTCTTTCATACCCATGCAATGGCTCTCAAATCTTCTTGCAACTTGATGCAGACCCTTTAAACATCACAGTATCATTTGCATCATGTATGGTGGCAGTAAATGGCTGGATGAATCAATATTGCCTTCTGTGTATCGTGAGCAAAACTGAAATTGGCTGTTTGGGCCATCCATCGACCACTCTTCTTTAGACATCTGGGCATCTGTATTGGGATCATGTTTGTCCCAGAGTATTACATTTCTCAATCTTGGAATTATTCTGGCCCGACAACCAGGTCAAGCAGTCCTTACACAAAAGTAGAATTTATTTTGCTTTCCCAGACAAGTCACCTTGAAAAAAGCCTGTATTTGTTCTCTTTTGGTTCAGTGCAACTCAGTATGAATCTCCCAAAATATGCTGCACAAAGACTCCAGTGGGTTCAGGACTCGGCTGCATTTATTATTTTGTCCATTCTGTCCTATTCTCTCCATATTCCTCCAGCTCTTCATTAACGTATTGCCTCCCTTTCAAACAGTGGACAATGTTTAAATCTCTCTGATCGGTTCAGAGGCCACTTTTTTTCCTCTGGACCTGTTGTCCTCTCTCAGTGTTTGATCCTCAATAGGCCCAACAGATACATCTACATTCTGCAGACCTCAACCTGATCCGCACCCCCACACATCCACGATCCAGGGTTCTTTCTCTGTTCAAGCTTTGCAACCGTCGAATAACCTGACTATATTATATCTGTGCCTAGGACTTAATTTTCTTATCTTTAGAAGACAATGCAGACACACCTGTTTTCATTACTTATACTCAAGTTGCACAGTCATTGTTTTTCACCTTCCTCTAATCACTTTCTTGATATGCAGCACCAGGTACCCCTGAAGGGGCATACATTTGCTAGATAAATACGAGTAAACAGAAATAACGCAAGGGTCCCTGTCAAATTTCCATTACGGACAAGTAGCAGGATATCTGTGCCTTCATGTTTTAACTCTTAGTTATGCTGAGTGGCAACTGTAAATCACTCAGAGGGATGACTCAGTGTCACGAGTGTCAACTTTCCCTTTGGGGGAGACCTGGATCCAATTAACCTTCTTAAACTATTTCCCAATACTTCTGTCTGCTCCTCCTCTATATTTACAATTCTCGCAGTCTGCAGCGAGCTTACCCAGAAGCCCGAGTCACAAAAGGTTGCGCACAAACGCACGTTGTGCTGTGTCCCGGGCTTCGGGGTATGCCCTATGCAGAGCGCTGAAGGAACCGGGAACTCGGAAGCTGGAGCTCAAGGAGGTAAGTGGGGAAGGGTTCAGGGGGATGGCGACAGAGGATGCCACATAGAGGTCAGGGGCTTAGGGGGTGGTGGAGTGTGACCTGACAAGGAAGGGGAGAGGGCTGTGCACAAAAGATTGCAACAGCTGCGTTGTGACCTTCTGTGCTGCAATAGCGGGTGCGACCTATTGTGCGCGGACTATAAACATAGTACCAATTAATCAAGGCTCTGCATTTGTCTTGAATCCTCGTATTGGCTCTTTAGAATGGCTTTTGGAATCTCCCACTGCAATCCAGAATTATCGAAATTTGAGCCAGACTGAGCCCATTGTTTTTTAATTGAATAACCCAAATGCATCCATGAAATAAACATATGCTCTAATAAAGGGTTAATGACTCGAACCATCCCCTCTTCATTCTAATTGGCTACCTGTGGTCTTGGCGTTCTAGTGTATGTGTGTACACTGCTTCCTGTAAGCAAGCATTCAAGATATAATTTCAGAGAGGAACAATTTGAACATTTGGTGACCTGATTTCTACTGGTGATGCTGAGAAAAACACAATCTCTTAACCACGGTCTGTATAAATATCCAGTGCTCCTTCACCAAACACATCCTTGCTCACTGACGGATATATCAGGTCCAGATCCACTGGCCAGGCCTATTTAAAGGTCAGAGGGTCCCTTTAGCCCATGCATCCAGCAGCCGTACCCTCCTTCATGCAGTCAACACTGGGGACGGGACTGTGTGGTCGCCAGCAGCACTGCATCCGGTGGGCCTGGCCCGTACCTCACCACGCTCCTGACAATATTTAACCTCAGCCTTGCCTCCCCTGCCACAGGCCTAATTAGTGACCTGTCGACAGAGGGATATGCGGCCTATAAGCTAGATCAATTCACTGTGACCCTCTACAGAAGGGAACTGGCTGAAACTGCCAAGCCCATGTCAGACTCCTCCTTAACAACCCCTTTACTGACAATGTCAATGGGTGCCTCTGGTATTGACAACCACCCATGGCCTGCACTCAGTATATCTACAAGGCTAAGGCTCCATTATTTACCAACTTGTGGCAGGTATTTATCTGGATCAACACTCATATACCACACACCTGCTCAAAAGGTCGAGTCTGTTCCTTCTCTATAGGATGACAACTTAAATTGAACCTCGAGCCACTGATATGACTCCAGAACACCTTATCTATAATTCTTACCAACCAGTACAATCTATCTGCACACTAACTATATATGAATGACCCCTCCTTGCCACCTCCTAGCCCGTCCAATAGCACCTTACGAGGTCCATAAAGTGCACTACACACTGTGGGTAATAATAAGCAGCGCTCAGATACCTGAGGATTCATAGCGTTAGATAAATGCTAAATTATTATTAAATTATTATCTGTGTGTACCATCTCGCCTAACGCTTTTGTGCTGGTTTGTGTTGTTTATCTGCCCACTAAAACATATAGGTCTGCCAGGAAACTCAGTGAATAAACCAATGAATGAATGGATGGATGAACAAACACACAAATAAGGTTCACTTTGTGAACTACTTCTAGGCATTTGTATTAATATAGATTGTTGCAAAGTGTGTGTATTGCAAAGTGAATTACTCCAGGAGGATGTGCGTAAGGTTTCTCATCATTGTGTACCAATGTGCCTCGACCTGATCTACAGCGTAAGCAGGAGGTGCAATTACCATACACTCTCAATCCTATATCTATTGGTCAAGGAGTTCAATTGCAGAACCTATAACTAGGCTCTACTGTCAAGTGTTCAGATACTAAGAGTGAGTGAGTGACTGAATGAGAGTGTGAGTGAGTTGGTACAATTATATAACCCCTATGTAAACTCAATATGTCTAGCCACTCCTTTTGAGAAGGTTCTAGATATGTTTACTCTTTATCTGGTAGCTTAGTTCACAGATATGTGCACATGGACGACTGAAATAGATGTGATTTAAGGTGCCTTGAAGCAGGAGGCTAAATTATTCCATTGCTGCGTAAGTCTTCAATCATCTCTGTTTATCTTGCTCCCCTTCTCACTGTACACCTAGCGTGTTTTCTTTTACATACCAAAATAAAGTGTCCCACTGAGCACTCGCATTCGATGTCTGGCTCCACACCAGCGAGCCAGGCTTCTTATCCATTTAAAGCTTGAGAATAGGTTGAGATCATTTTGGCCCCAAAACCTCTAATCATTCGCTTTACCAGATAAAACTGGGATTTCCGAGTGCCAGCTATCTTGAGGGAAACTTCGGTGGGAACCAGCTACTAGGAGGTTCGATTAGTATTTCGTCCCTATAACAAGGTCGGACGATCTATTTGCACGACAGGACCGCTACGGATCTTCACCAGAGTTTGCTCTGGGTTTGCCCTGTCCTGTTTTCTTTTACATAGTTATGAGAGAAGACAAAGACAATTTTCTGGAGAAAAGGGGTTGCATTTGGGCTAATTTGCATGTCCGCAATGCCTGGCTGATGTGGCTTTAAACTGGATGTGAACTTCCAGTGATGGCAAGCATGCGTTGCTGCAGCATGTGTGGTTTGGCTCAAATGTATTATCCTACTTGTCACATTTCAGCTGAAGGTTTTTTTTCAAACCTTTTTAAACCAACCCTAACTTTTCTGGTGTTTACTAAACAGGCCATTATGGTCCAACCACAGGTTTGTTGACAATATACTATTCTGATGATTACTAACAAGGGTGAAACCAGGAAAGTAGTTGTCTGCAGCATTGAGACATTTTTGTCTTTGGTTGATAGCACTGCCCTGTAAGACCAAGACATTTTCCTGGAGCAAAAGGCTTGCATTTTGGCTAGTTTGCATACTCTCAATGCCTTGCTGATATGGCTCTGAACTGGAGGTGAACTTCCAATGATGGTTACTAGGTGGCGCTGTGGCATGTGTGACTTGGCTCAAATGTATGATGCTACCTTCACATTTCAGGCGAGAGGGTTTATTTGAAGCCTTTTTAAACCCATCATAACTTTGCTGGTGTTTGTTAAACATAGTTGTGAGATGTTATCAGATGCTTGGCACCACAGGCTCTTCTTTCGGTCCCATATAAGCCAAGCTCTGATGTTTCGGTAGCATGATATGGCTAATTTACTGGGTAGTTAATGAACCCTGTAAAACACATTGCAAATGTCCAAGCTGTTAATCATCGTTCCCACTGCATGTTGGAACCATAGGCAGTGTGCATCTGAGCTTACTCATCACCAGAAAGCAGATGTTTACCATTCTTGGTCCTAGCGGAAGGGATTTATCCCGGATTACTCCCAAACGTGTTACCTTGCTTGGTGTTTTTCCCTGAATAACTGGGTTGTCTGGGCATGTTGCTCACATGTCTTCTCGGCCTGAGGATGAAAGTCTCATGTTTGGAGATGCTCCCACCCAAAAATTAATATCTAAGAACAACCTCCTTTTTTCAGCTGTTATTTAAAATTGAGTATTGCCCATGTTGGACTGCAGACTGCGACAATGCTTCCGATCAGGTGTCCAACTGGAATCCTCTATATGCTAAAATGAGCTGTTGGGAGTGAAGAACACAGGGGAGCCCCACTCTCTAAGATCCAAACTGAAACCCTAAATTCTCCAAGTGCCGCAAGCATCTGGTTAAGGAGAAAAGCTTGAAAACTATTTCAGGGCATATCAGCCACCCACTCCACAGAGGCAAGCCAGGAGAGCAACAGGCTAAATCCTACCATGTCCAAGGCCATAACAGGTCCAACGACATCGCTCTTAATCACATAATCGTACAATCGGATGCCTCCAAGGTGAGATCCAAACGATTGTTTTACACACTTTACAGTTTGCAGTTATTGTTTATTCCTTAGTTTCCATTTTTTAACTCATGGTTTCCATTTTTTAACTTCTTTTATGACTCTCAACACGTGTTTCACCTCTATGGTTTTAGAAGGCTCATCAGGACAGTATCTAAGGGTACTCAAGAATAATGTTCCAAAATATTTCAAAGTGCATGGTTGTATTTGCCTTTTTTCCTTTGAACAGTTGTGTAATAAATCCTTATCCTCCAAACGATCGTTATCCTCCAAGCCTTGGTATTTAGAAAGGACTTTCTTACTGTAAGCAGAACGAGCGGGGATTCAATTGCCCCTAGTCTGGTACAGCCGATACGATGCACAAGTATATATATTTATAACAAAACTGTTCAAAGGAAAAAATGCAACTACAACCATGCACTTTGAAATATTTTCAAACATTATTCTGGAGTACCCTTACATAATCTCCTGATGATCCTTCTAAAACCACAGAGGTGAAACACGTGTTGAGACTCATAAAAGAGAGTTAAAAAATGGAAACCATGAGTTAAAAATGGAAACTATGGAATAATCAATAATTGCAAGCTATAAAGTGAGCAAAACAATAATTTGGATCTCAGCTTGGAGGCACCCGATTGAAAACCTGGCATAACGCAACAGGATAAAAATAACCCTTTACCATTATACAGTCAAAATAGAGACATATACCTGTGCAGACAACTGAAACCACTATAAGGAGTTAGACTCGACAATATGTCGTTTTTTGACTGTACCCTGTGCAAAAAACATAATCCTACAACTCAAAAACTGCCGTGCTTCGGCGTGTACCCCGAATTCTCAAGGCACCGAGCACTGTTAGTGCCTAGAAGTCAAGGAAGGAACACCACCTTGGCTTTCATGAACTGAGTTGCCGGGGAGCTAGGGGGGAGACCATCCACTGGGTAAACACATCAAGTCCAGCTGCTAATGTTGCTGGATGGCTGCAATATTGGCCAAGTTGTAAACTTGAGAGGAACAGTGGTCTCGCCCATGGATGAGCTCACTCTGTCCATTCTGACCCTACATGGTCTCAATGGACTGCGAATGAAAGTAGTCAGTGATGCACGTGCCCGCGTTGGATAATGTACGTGTGCATTAATGCCTGGAGGCTAGGGTTAAGCGGCTGACACGTGCACCTCCTGAACAGTACTCACAGTTCCAGCGTTGCTGTTCGGCATACATTGAATTTATAATCTGCCAATAAATGTTCACAAACAGAATGTTGCAGGCGCTCTGTACTGAATGTGATGTCTACACACAGAAACGGTGCCGGGGATCTGGCCATTGCTGGCAGCGCCCACGGGCAGCCACCAACTGCACACAGCACTGCATCGTCGTGACCACAGCTTAATGTTCAGCACTGCACACTGCATGCGAAGCTAGCGAATTGGCCAGCTGCGCGTTTAATAATATGTGTGAAATAATATTAAGTGCGCACATCTGTTTCAGAAACGATGCTAAAACGTGCTTGCGAATAATAATGCGTTGGAAGGTGCAGTGAAGCAGTACAGATTTGTGATGGCATCGGTTGGCAAGCTGCTCCTCGGTAAAGTGCGTGCTTTCCCTACCGCAGTGCCTTCATCTTGGTGGAGCACTTCAGAGCGGGAGCCGCGCGCCCAGTGCATTAGCGCAGCACGCTCCATTGCCGATTCGCCCAGGCGCATCATCGGCGCTCATCGCCGCCTGCCCCCGGCATGTTTACCTACAGTACTCGCCGTCCACCGTGTGCGTGCGTGCATGCGTGCCTGCCATTCTCGCACGACCCGCTCATTATCGTGGACGCGGCATGTGCTGCTAGTTCACACCATGAAGCAGGTGATCTCTGCCGGCGGTGGACACAGTGCAAACCTATGCAATCACCTAAAACGCATTTAAATGCCATTCGAAACCACGCATAACATGGCCACTGTGCAGACTGTACACATTGCAATAATTCTGCCCAGGTTGTCCAAAGCAGCGCTGGACAACACACCCGTGAAGGCAGGGTGGTGTAATTAAGCGAGTATCAATGCGTCCTGCCCTGACTGATGACAAGTGTATACAGGAAGCAAGAGGTAAAGTTAAGAATGCCAGCGCTTCGACGCCATAACCTATGGCAGGCAGCGCTGTACAAATGCAAAGTAATATACGCCCTACGAGAAGATTGCTGAACCCGTAGCATTACGCAGATCTGCAATCAGACCAATGGCTCTCTGAGTAAATGACCAGTGTTAACAAGAGGGCCCTGGGGTATTCTCCTAAATTCCTCTCGGCGGTATGTTACATTCCACAGGATTCCTCGAGCTCCCGCAGCTTGTTACACGCCCCCGTGCCCCGGGGTCAAGACTGGCATCTACCCGCGCAGAGGCGGGTCGGGTTTCGGGTCAGGGCTGCGCATCGGGACAGAAGCCACCTGCTTACCTGACTTGACGAGCATGGCTCGGTGCGCCCCCGCCGCTCCTGCGGGCACCCTGACCTGATCCCAGAGCCGATGAGACATGGCGAGGCAGGCAAGAGCCGGGGCTTCCCCGGCCGTCCGATCCCGAGCCCGGCTCTCCCGACACCTACGCTCCTCTGCAAGTGTGCATGACTTTTGGCAGGGCACTGCGCAGCTCTCTCTCGCTCGTGCTGCGAGCTGTTCAGCAAGCAGAGAATGCGCGGTCACGTGACACTCGGAGCTGCTGCGCAGCCCCTGCCCGCCCTATCGAAGGGAACTGAGCAGATCCTTGAAGCAGCTGGAATATTACGTTACAATTGTGTGTGGCGAGTGGTCCTTTACACCGACGGCTCCAATAATTAGCCACAGGTCTTTATTTTGTAGCAGCTACCACGGGGGTGACAGGACGAGCATCATTCGGTATGCTAAAAAAAACACCGCCTTTTTTTAATCGCTATTTTTGTAACTATTTATCTGACCGGAGCTGGATTCCATTTTTTAAATCGAATTAACACTTGCCAAATGGAATAACATATCGTATAACAGTGACAGTGTTTCTGCTAAAAGAGGCAAGCAAATGAGAAATTCGCCCTCCTCATGCCTAGTGCAACATCTCAGTTACGATAAGGAGTAAGCAAACGAGAGGGAGGGGAAGACCATACTCACCTGGTGAGTAAAAGGGAGGGGGGAAACGTGAATGTGTTCATGAGGGCAGAGGCTGCAAGGTAATGAGGGTAAGAGTGAGGCGGGTGCAAGCATGCTCCAATACATCTGAAGGGTGAGGGCACTGCATGTGTGAGCGTGGTCAAAAAAGCAAACTTTCAAGCCATTATGTGCTAAGGACATGAATTGTCACTTCTGGGTCTATGACAATGGTCTGTGACATTGCACCCAATGAAATATTACCAAATTCACCTGCACCACTCATGGGAGCCTAACTCGACATGCAGGCACCAGCTTTGGTCTGCTGAGGCAGTCGGTCAGTCTTGCCCTCCTCTTGGCAGATCAGGTACATGTCACATCCTGCATTGCAGTGATTGGTGCCTGCGTAAAGAAGTTCCGCCCACTGGACTGAAGAGGCTGGCCATACCCTGAAGCATAGCTTCACGAACGACAAAAGTCCCAGCCACCTTGGGGGATACTAGGCTTCAACTTGTTCAAGTTACAGCTGCACCAAGACAGTTGCACTACATTGACCCAACTCTCCAGTGGAATACATGGTGCGCAATAGAAATTAATTGTGCAGCTAATGTTTGGGCTGCGCTCCACGTCCTCCACCAGGCCCCCACACCAAACACAGAGAAAACAGTAGCATGATCAACTCTGCCCCGGTTTGCCTTCTCTCCCGTTAATCTAGAGGTAGTTTCTGATCTTATTGGCAAACTTAAGCCGACCAATTGCAGCTACTACACGTGTCAGCACTGAGTAAGACTAGTCTGTCTGTGATAAATACCTCACTAGCCCATGGATCTGTGCCAATAGACCTAAAGGAATCATACTTCACGATCTACTATTAAAAAAATCCACTTTAGACCATAAAGTGCTCTCAAATCACAGCACAATTGGAGGCCTTTTATGGCCTGCAAAGATTCAGGAAAAAATGGTCACCATACAACTCCAGAGCTACTTAGAAAAGCACAATATTCTATAGATGTACCAATCAGGATTCAGGCCAAGACACGGAACCGAGACAGCACTTATTTCTGTCTGGGACGATATTTTCAGGGCTGTCGACGAGGGTGACATTAGCATGCTGGTCATGCTCGTCCTGCCGGCAGACTGTGACACGGTCAACTTCGACATTGTTATTTCCAGAATGTCTACGGTGGCTCGGGTGTCTGACGACTCCATGAAATAGTTTACCTCCTTGTTTAGTGATCGATTCCAGCAAGTTAGGCTGGCTCTGCACTTGTCTGACTCCTTAGCAGCCAGGTGTGGTGTGCCCCACGGTTCATCTTTGTCCCCACTATTATTTAATCTTTAAATAAGTCTATTGTTGAGCATTTTCTCTCAATTTGATCTGCAATATCATTCCTATGCCGACGATGCGTCCAGCTAACACAACCAGTGGAATTAATTGACTGAGTGTTATCTTGTGCAGACAAAATTAAAAATATGAATGCTAGAAAACAAAATTCAGTTAAATCTTTGATAACAGAAGTTATTGTATTCTGCTCAACGAAGAAACATGCTAACCATATGCAAGCAGTCTCATGTCCAGCACTTTTTGACGTGACAATAAAGTTCATACTCAAGGTAAAGAACCATGGCTGCATTTGGCAGTCAAATCTGAATGCAATTTGAAAGTCAAACTGTTAAATTAGTCTACGCTCAACCTAAATTGTACAAGCCTCTGTTACCTCTTATTGAAGAGAGTGATGGTAAAGAGGTAGTTTGAGCACTAACTAAATCAAAGTTAGAATAGTGTAATGCCCTGTATACGGGCATACAAAGAAAACAAATACAGAGACTGCAAGTTGCCCAGAATTCAGCTTTTAGGCTCATTTTCTCTTTTCCCAGGAAATCGTCTGTTTCACAGTTTTGTAGGAGCCTCCACTGGCTCCCGGTGCAGCAGATGGTCCTGTCTAAGACCCTCTGCCAGGTTTTTAAATGGATTCATGGCCTGGCTCCCACCTATCTTTCTTCAAAGATCGCAGTCTATCACCCAACTCGGTCACTTCGATATCTAGGACAATGTCCTTTGGTGTTCCCATCCTCTAGGTCCGTCTTTTGGGAGCTAGATGTTTCTCCTCTGTAGACCCACGTACCTGGAATATGTTGCCAACTGACGTACACAAAATCAATTCCCTCAGTATCTTTAAGAAAAGGCTTAAAACATACCTTTTTGAATAACGCCTCTGATGTGTCCTAGCTGCCTGTTCAAATACTTTTGTCATCTGCGCCTAGATGTAGACTTTGCATGGTTCCACGTGATATGCGCTAAACAAGTTCAAAAATCAAATGTGATGGAGACTCACATGAAATTTGTCTCCAGTTGGGTCTACGAGAAGCTTGCATTCCTTTTTTCAGACCTACACATCTGTCACCCATGGTACACAGTTTATAAAAAATCATACCTTCATCCACAATATTATAGGAAGTATACAACAGACCTCAAATGCTACCCACAAAATTTTTCCTGGTCTGAGTTAGAGGGTATTACCCACTTTTTCCGAATGACAGTTTCACTGAATTTATTTTGCTGCATTTCTTACTACATTTTGTGCAGGAAATTTGTAGAGGGTAAGTTTGGGTATAGTATATCGAAAGGGGTAGGTGGTGGCAGAGGGGGTGGGGGAGTGTCCCCCTGCTTTTGGCAGGAAAAAAGTGGTAACATTGGCAAAACAACATTGGCAAAATGTTAGTTGGCAAAAAAAGAATCAGTAAACCTTCATAGATCCAGTTAGAGCCCGAGGTGTACAATGAGGTGCAGCCCCAAACCTTCAACTAGAGCCACCACCCTGTGTTGGCATTCCATATCCATTCACGAGTCTCAGCTGCACCCGAGGTGGATATCTCTGGGCCCATCCAAGTTAGAGCCCCGGGAGGTCTACAGCTATGCTTGGATCTCTGTCCATGGTCTTGTGCTCTAACCCCTGTTCCAAAGGGGTGTTCCTTGAACAAGCAAACTTCCGCAAGCCAAATGGGGGAGTCCACCCTCCTCCTGGGGTCAATGCTCTGACTCTTTAGAGTGAAAGCTCCAGGAGGTCCATCAGTCCAACCTGGGTTGTTACCCAGGCTCTGAAGCTCCAGCACTGACGGCCCTTCACTGACAAGTACAAGTAATTCTCTGAGCACAGTTGTGAAAACTGTAAGATATTGCAATAATTGTTGCCAATGAGTACCGCAGACCCACCTGACCTCTTGACACCTCTAGCTGTTCAGCCCCTGAAGGTACAGTCATGGTTGCAGAATGAGCATATGTCCAGGTGGGATGGCTGCAGTCTGCAGAGCAGCCTGCGTACATTGCAGTGGTTTGATTTGAGAGAATTTGATTTGATGTTATTTGAGATAATTAAGATCTGTGCTAAACGCCTGAGGGGCAACTACGTGCTAGAGATGCTCAGCTCAGCTAGGGCAGTGGTGTATCAGTCGAAAGATGGGATGGAGAAGTTAGAAAATGAGCATCTGCAATCTATTCCTAAACCCTAGCAGAGGATTCATAACTCACAATTCAAGAAGCAAAGAATTCCATAAAGAAGGAGCCAGAAAATTAAATGAGAGGCCCAGGGCTCTTGAACGCTTGAAAAATGGAAGAGACCAAGAACATATCTTTGGTCTTCACATTCCAAGCTGGAGTATACCATCCAATCAAGCCTGCCAAATAGGCAGGTGCTTTGCCAAGTAAGGTTTTGTGGACCAGGGTCATGGCCTTGACCCTATCCTTGATAGAGAGTCAATGCAGTCTCTTGAGCACTGGGAAAAAGTGAGCCCTATGAGGTGTATTAGTCACAGTGCTAGCAGCTGAATTCAGAAGAATTTGAAGCCATTGCAAGATCTTCTTGTTTGCCCCCAGAAATAGGGTGTTACAGTAATCTAACTTGGCCCCAATAATAGCCCAAACGATAAGATTTTCTTTTGAAAGAATAGGGCCAATCTGATTCAGCATCATCATATAGTGAGAGGAGCTTAGTACAGTATTCTCCTGAGGAAGCATGAATATCCTGCCATCAAATGCAACATTGAGTGATTTGGCAGCAAAGCAGCGTAATCACCTCCAGCATTTTGCTGGATGTCTTTCCCCCACCTCACCACCAAAGTTGTAGTTCTGTGGTGAAGTAATGTGGCGTTAACCTGCAGAGTTTGTGCCAGAAGTGGCTATGTTATGTGTGAGCTCTGTTCCACCACTGACAACATGCGTGGCAGATTGGTTAGCCATCTTTTGTGCGTTGAAAAGTGCGATTTTCAAGGATTTTGGCACGCACAAGGGTTTTGTGGCCATTTTGCTATTTCTGGCCCCATCATAGCGGAGTGATGCAGCATAGCAGAGCAAAAGTGGGTCAAAACATTCCACAATGCCCAAAAATCAGGACAAGCAGACGTTACCGTCACCACAAACAGGTACTCAGCAATCAGAACCATAGTGACCCAACTCTGAACAGAGATCTTCAGGCAACCATCATGGCATTTATGGCGATATCAATCACCCCTTTCATTAAACTTTACGAACAGCTCAATGAAAACATTAAAGATCTCACAACCTTGACTGCAGTTTTAAACACTAAATTAGTTGATGTCAACCAGAGGAGCTTTCACTGTAAGGAAGATCTTACTACTCTAAATAGTAAAATAGAGACAATGATAAATACTATTTCTGCTCAATCCGAAAACAATAACGAGGACAAAAAACTTCTTGCCGAAGTAGCCAAAGAAGCATTGAAACTATTTAGGACAAAACGTGAGTAGCCTACGCGAAACAACAACATCGAGCCACACCAACCTGTTGTTGACAATCAAGACCGAGAACTAGTCTATGTCTCTACTATACTTAAGCCTAAACCTGCTTTAATCGACCCTGGACTGGCACAGATGTCTCCTGTACGTCGTGACCCTGCAAGTGCACAAGAGCTTTCCGGACATCATCAACCAGAGCTGCACGGAATGTGATCAATATTATGGATGTTAATGACAGTACGTGTCTACTCGCCAAGTCTCTGATATGTCCAGGTATACCTGAGAGACCAACTACCGAAATGACAAAGATCGTCTCACTTCCAAGTTCCAGCCTGCCTGTAGACAAACCGACACCCAAAGAATCACAACTAAAGAATAAAAAAAAAACTATACTGATAAACAACGATCAGATTGTCCCGCCTCAGACAGATCTACCTATGAAGAGTCTCCCAGTTACCACAGACAGACTTGCTCAGGACCCAACGTCACAGGTCCCATTCTCATTCGGTGAAGCATTGGCCGCCAGTCTTCAAACAATTAATCCTGCCCTCACAAATCCACAAACGACCTCATCTTTGAGCACTCCACATCATAATACTGAAACAAGCATGAAGAACGGTAATGTCCTAATAACCCCCGTCGATCCAAATTCTTCCAAGAGCCCAGGGGTTTTTGACATCTTCAAAGGAGCTCATCACATAGTGAATCCTGGAACCACCTTCGCCTTTGGAAAAACTCAAGCAACGAAAGGAAAACCCAAAAACCAATCAGCAAACAAAACACGGCGAGGGAATGGATCCGGAAAATTCCAGCGTAATATAAAAACTGTAAATTTAACTGTACACTACAAATCTGGGCTTAAATCACATACTTCTCCAAACAAAATGTGGCACACGAGGACATAAGCCTAAACGCCGAATCTACTACTTTAGACAAGTCCTGGAATACTGAAATTGACTTGGTTGATCTATCAACATACGAAGATGATGAAGTGAATCATCTAAACAAGCAGGAATCGTCTACAAAGAATTCACAAACTGACCAGCCACTCACTGTTTCACCAAACATGTGCAGCAATACCCCCGCTATGGTACCTCTCCTTGAGCCACCAACAGCTCTCACCTCTCCGAAATGGCCGAGAACTTGTACTTTGATGAAATCTGTAATGCTGGCTCCTAACACAAACATAAATACTGGCTCCCCCTTCTTGACCATGGAGGAAAAACGAGCCAAACTTGCGGCTCGTAGACCACTGATATCGATTTGCGGAACTGAATCACCCAAAAGAACTCCTGTTTCTCACAAAGCCAACGAACACCCACACTAACCTCCAAAGCCTGTGGCACCAGTAAACCTCCATACTCGTCTTCCTACGTTAGAGGCAACTCACATCATTGACAAACGAGACACGGCTAATAAAAAAATCACAAAAAAGGTCTTGCAATATCAGCAACTGATTCTGGAAAGAGTAGACCCCTCCGACGACCGGATCCTGAACCGTCACTACATAACCAGACTATTCCACCTCGTGCCTAGCTTGAGAGCGATTCTTCCTGATGATTTGAAAATTGTCGAATTTCACTCGGAAAAAAGAAACGACATGGTGACTTTACATCTCGCATCGAGATTAATACGAGACATCCTGCTGGAAGCAGGTCCAGTGCTCCTGTCCCTGGGCTTTGAATTATATACAAGACTGCAAGTTGCTTCGTCCACTGAGCTCTCAAACAGTAACTCTTGCCACAAAGTCTCCCAAAAACACGTGACACCCCTCACAACGTCCGAAAACAGAAAAATCCAAGGGAGCACAAGGCTCATAGCGCCTAACGCAAACAATTCGAGAGATAAAATTGTGGTGGCTGACAACCTCACAGTGTACAAACAAATAACAATAACCATTGTGGGTTCAAGCAGAAAGTCTATCGCAGCCGCCCAGGAGGATCTTACAACATGTACATCTAACCTTGGAAAATGGGCTTGGCTCCCAGCCGCTCTAAACAGGAAGCTGAGTAAGTAACGCCAGGATCCTACAGATAGCTTGCCCATGACCCTTGGCTCCTGGAATACCCACGGCTTCTGACATCTGTACTACACACCATGGATCCATGACCTAGACTTGGTGAGATTACAGGATACATGGTTAACGGAATGCCCAATCTTACCACTGTTTGAAATAGCCTTAAATCCTGCGATTAAACAGCGAAAGGTAAGGCCAATGGCTGGGCTTTTAATCGCTGCAAAAAAATCTTCTAGTCTCACGATTGTTGAGACTACAAACAGACAGCCAAAGTGCTGTTACTTGGATCTCGTGAATCTGAGTTCCTACACATTATCAACCTATATTGGAACCAGTCTGCCACGGGAATAGTTCCATTTATTGACCATGTGACTACCACTGTGGATTCAATACTCGAGACCTCGAGCGCCGCTAAAATCATCATCTGTGGAGATTGAAACACTAATTGCCTGAATTATGACACTAGTGTTTTAACTAAACCACAAACTTGGAAGGACAACGATCTAGCGGCCCACTTATGGTGTACTGAAATGGATTCTCGCAAGCTGGCCCTTTTAAATGGGAACTTGTGTGGCGATATTCCAGCGAAGCCCACATGGAGCAGAGACCAGCAACTCTCAATCATTAACTACATCTTTGTGTCTGAATCACTCCTAACAAAGACAAGTCGTTCAAAAGTTATTAAGATGGAACACAGAGACCATGACATGCTGAAGTTGACATTTAACAGCCAAAATATCTTAATACAACCAACATGGCCCCATACCATCCCTTTTCATTCTGGTAGGCTGAAACTCAACCTAAAAACCACTGACGTCAACAAGATTGTAACCAGCCTAACCTCAGAACCTGACATAATAGAATATCAGCATCTCCTGTCTCAATTCTTCGAACAAAATCAGGGCCTCAAACAGCACAAGTTTCGCCATAAACACAAGTTTGACATCCAAGTGCTGCAACATAAACGCCTAATGCATTGCGAGATAAGAAAGTTATCGCGAGAAGACCCAAGTCTCTACTGTGTAAAAACAAAATCGCAATGCAAAAATATAAGAACTGGAGCAAGGTCCATAACTCAGTCCTTCTACAGAATGACTCAGAGGAGATGCTGACAAAGATGAAAAACAAGAACTCCTCCGAGTTTTGGAGCCTTATTAACAATCTTGCTGCTCCTCAGGATGTGCTACAAGCTTCTATCATCCCTGAAGAAATCTGGGTGAAACACTTCACTGACATGTTCAGCACAAATAAAGATGAAGCCCACGTAAAACTTGGCCACTTGGGACCTGAAATTTGATAAAGCCGACATTCTGAACTCCATCATTAAATCCCATGCATCGAGAGCCTCCGGACCCAATGGGCTGACAAACTACACAATAAAACTTAATCCTGATGCATGGGCAGATTTCTGCGTCACGTTGTTTGAAAGAATAACATAGAAACGTGCAACGCCAAAATCATGGAAAAGCACCATTATTGTCCCCATCTTCAAGAAAGGGAACAGGTGAAATCCAAAAAACTATCGACCTATTGCCCTCCTGGATGTACTGGGAAAAATGTACGCAAGCCAACTACAACAAATGCTGATGACCTGGTCCACAGAAAACAACTACATTGACTGTCGTCAAGCTGGCTTCGTAAAAGGTGTCGGATGCGGGCTCAATACTCTTTTGCTGAACTTACTAAAAATGGAAACCATTAGAACAAATTCTCGAATTTACGTGGCAGCAATTGACTTCTCCCACGCATTCGACAGTGTTGATCGCCAACTTCTGTGGAAGAAAATGGAGGCATGGAAGTGTCGACCTAGCCTGCTCGCTGCAATAAAGGAACTTCATTCCAATAAGATCATCAAAGTCCGACTGGATCAAGGAGGCACCCTATCTCCAGCAATCAAAACCTTTAAAGGAGTGAAACAGGGTAGTCCTCTGGCGGCCATCATTTTCAACCTTTTTATTTCAGACATTGGAGACACATTCAACGCAGTGGCATCTTTTCCTCCCAAAATACATGGGTCACACATTGGATGGCTCATTAACGCAGATGACCTAATCGTTCTAGATGCCACGCCCATTGGACTTCAAAGTAAGTTAGATGCCCTAGAGTCCTATCTCATTACAAATAGACTTTGTATCAACAAAAAAAAGCGAAATAATTATCCTTCGTAATTTGTCATCTCAAAAAGGGGATCGGAACAAACAGGCCTGGCATCTTGAAAAAACAACCTTAAGAATTTCGCCTATTTTCAAGTACCTGGGTACTTTGATAAGCTCTAACATAAATGACGGTCCCTGGGTCGAAGCAACAAAAAAAATGCCAACCGCTTGCTTGCCAAGCTGCCATCATTAAGAAAAAATTTGGAAAATTTACTATAGAGCCTATATTGGACCTTTATCATCAAAAGGCTGTTCCGGCCCTCATCTATGGAGCGGAAAACATGTTTGGCTGCCCACATGATCTGTGGAATACACTCGAAAATAGCTTCTGGTCTAGAGTGCTTCACCTTCCCAAGGGCTACTTACAACTTGAGATATGAATTAGGCCTGATATCCATACATGCCAGAGTGTGCTGGAACCTCTTAAAACTTTACAGAAAGACTATCACACCTAATTCGGCACCACAATTTAAAATTCTACATAAGCCAAATACAAACGCGGACTACACGGTTTTCTCTATGTGGAGTAAGTTAAGTCTCAAAGTGCTTGATGCAAATGGCATAAAGATTATGACTTTGCTTGAAAACCCTGACAAAGTGAAGCTACAGCTATGGAGAGCTGACTGGCATATAACTTGTGCAGATAGAGCAAGCTCTCGCCTCATGAAGGATGTTCCCTTTGAAGCAAGAACGTACAATAAACTTCAGCCTTATCTGCTCCAATCGCCAGACCAAAACTCAAGACTGCTCTTCTTACAATTTAGACTTAACCTTTATCTCACCAAGGATCGCACCAGAACCTGGAGCACAAAAGACAACGCAAATCTAAATTGCCGTTTCTGTGAGCAAGCAACAGAGACTCTCAAACACCTAATCCTGTTTTGCCCTAAGCTTAGAAGTACAAGAACTCACCTATTCGGCTCTGACTTTGAGGCGCGACAATTTTTTTCCGCCGATGATTGGTGGAAGTCAATGTTTGACGGGTCAGAGCAAAAACCTACGTTTGGGCTAGTAACATTTTTGAAAGACCTGAAAATTCATCTAGCCGAATTGAACCTTCCTTCTTAAACGACATACAAAAGTGGTCTAAAGTACTGTGTTACCCTTGACGCAACACTTACTTTACTTGTCGGAAACCACGACACTTGTTGTCACTTAGAGGATTGTGTGTGTGTTTTGGCTCGGTCGCATTCCTGTTGCAATTCTGATTTTTATATTTTTCTGTTTTTTTAATAAAGGTTTTTCAGAACCAATAAAAAAAATTAAATAAAGAAACGGTTGGAGGTGAAAACTGAAGGACCTGTGGGTGCTGTGGCGCCTATGAGTGATTTCAGTTGTGTGCCACTGTTAGCTTCCTGTGGGTCACCAAAGTGTTGCTGATTGTTAAGCCAACAGCACTGGCAAAACCAGTGAGGATTGTCCTGGTGGGTACTCTAAAGCATACTGTTGTGTCATTGTACCTACCCCAGAGCTACTGAACACAATCTCCCCTATGATTGACTGGAATCTGTGAACATAACAATCTAGATCCACAGCACTGGGAATGCTCTTTTACTAGGGAAGATAGACAATACTAAGAAAACCATAAACAACTTGCATTGTGGTATCAGTGGCTATGGAGGAGGCTGGCCGGAATGCCGAGGATCATGACAGGACCGAAGAGAACGTCATCCTGAAGGACTGTCATCATAACCCTCAACTGATGATGATGGGGATACATTGTCCAATTCAGGGGCTGTTGTGGTGGGACATGAAGGTGCTGATGCACTAGATTTGTCGTAGGAGCCACCACTAAAGAGCTGGGATGTCTGTCATTGGCTTCTGAGTCCTCCTGTTTGGGAGATGGTTGATCAAGAGGAAGGTTTGATTATACAGCTGCTGTTTGCAGGCCAGTGAGGAGCAGTTGCGTCAACTTGCCACTCTGGACCGAGGAGAATCTGTCAGCGCTTATTTTACCCGTGGATACCAGGATGGCGCCTGGGCATTTGGACGGCTGAACAAAATATCTGGGTGCAAGACAAGGTTCGCATCCACCTACTTAAATGACAATGACAGGACCAATTCATGGATTATGTGCTGAGTGGATGACTCAATCAGAATCTCTTAATTTGGAGAGAGGAAAAATGGTCACTACTCAGGTTCATTGCCTGAGTAGTGACAATGAGATGCAAGTTCATAAGTAATAGACATGTTCCACAAAACATCCTTCATGGCACCTAGGCATGCCAAGTTGCTATGCACTGGAAACTAAGTACTGATTCCCAGGTTGATCTGGGTTGTAGCTTAGAAAAGTCTAGGTGGACTCATCATCACCCGACTTTCTCTTTATGTGATTTAGTCTTGCCTGTTTAATATTGTCTGTTTAAATGTTTTTGGGTCCGTTTTTATACGGTTTAGGTATATATTTTAATTTTCCAACAAAGGGATTTCCAGAAACAACAGAATACTTAACATACTGTTAACACCACACACAATTAAGACTACAATTAAGACTACAAGTGTAGGTACAATTTCCCCTTTGGTACAAGCCTGTACTACACAGTAAAGTGGTAGCGATGGCTGAGCAGCCAGACTTATCTCAAGAGTAAAGTGAGCAGTACAAGAGGTTACACAAAGGACAACAATTACTATGGTTCAAACAAACACTGATTCAAGGTGTCTCAGTAAAAGAATATACATTTATTTAAACCATCAGTTATAAACCAGTGCACTAATATAAAGGAGCAGAAAATCACAATCTTAATACACTACAATGACCCTCAATTCTGGACAAGTTAGGCTCAAAATGAAGTGTGAGCAAAATGGCACTCCAGTAATTTAAACGGGACAAAAGACAAGGTTATCAACAACCAATCAGCACCAACAAGTTATAGGCACGGCAATCTAGAAAAGGCTTAATACAACTAGGATTCAAGTCAATAGGCCTGGTCCAATGTTAATGGTTGAGAGTCTTTGCAGAGGATCACACAGTTCAGAGTAGTTTGCGGTTAATTCTTTGCCAAGAGTTCAAAACGAAGTTGGTCAGAAGAAACGTTATTCAAAGGAGAAAAGAAGACAAGCCTTCGGAGAGGCGAAAGATTTCAAACACTTTTACCGCGGTCGGACGGAACGAATGACCACATTTGCACAGTACCTTAAATGAAGAAGAATGCTGTAGCTGAGGCGGTTGTTCCTGGCAGTTCCTGCAGGCTCACGCTTCCTGAAGCAACTGTCATGGTGACAAGAAGGAGGAAGACTGGAGGGTCCTGCACTGCCCAGGGAAGAAGCCAGCAGCAGAGCAAAGCATTGAATAAAAGGTGCCCTCCTTAAAATCAAAAAAGTTTCCGTTCCCCCTGGCTATCCGGTTCACTGCAGTGATGCACAGCAAATTCAACCAGGAGAGGGAGGCCGACGTTTGGTGTTTGGTGAGCTGGTTGGTCCCACCAAGCTCAAGGGAAGATTCCTTGCAGATCTTCTCTGTCGTAGGAGTTTTGGGCGATTTGGACCTGCAGCAGGGCTTCACCGGGATGTCCAGTAGTTGCAGCAGTCCTCCTCCTTAAACTCCTCATTGGTTATCTTGTTCCAGTGGCGACTCTGCCTTCCAAGTCCCAGAGACCTGCTTTTAAACAGTTTTCCCTCATTCACACAGCCTGGCTGTCAATCACACAGCAGGGTGGCTGTCCTGGCAGGACAGCCACCAAGCCAATCAAACTAGAGTGCGACTTGGGTCTCCAAGGAGACCCTGTGCAGGGGGCCTCCAACCCCTCCCTCACATCCTGTCCACCCAGACATTCAGGTGCCTAAGGAGGGCTGCTGTGCAGCAGCCCACCAAAGGATGGCGAACAAAGGAATAAAACCTGGTTTGGTGCGCAGAGTAAAACACGAGAAAGACCTTTACAGAAAGAAATGGCGAATAAACCTGACCGGAACCAAATAAAAATAAAAGGGGTCCAGCGGATTAGAGTTTGAGGCTACCACCGTAGCCTCTAATAGAACCGAGGCTATTTTCATAGTCTGCGGTAGAATTTGAATGGTAGCTGAGAATCAGACAAAAAGAGATAACTATTAACCCTTCCAGTACTCTATGGGAAGATAGATTGTACTGGGTCTGGAGATTTAGTAAAGCCAATGATAACTTTACAAGTTCTGGGAGACAGTAGTCAGTCCCAGAAAATGGAGTTTAAAGTTGGAAGTCTAAAAAGACAACCCTGTGTCACTGCACTAAAGGTGCTGTGTGACACACAGTACAAAGGTGGAATGGGTGAGACTCCATAGTCCATGAGCACAAAAATGTACAACACAGAGCAAAAACACATGTACGAGTGGGAAAAAGGCTCACACTCTTACCAGGTGAAAAAAAATCCTAGAAATCCAGTAAAGCTGCTGAGGGACTCAACAGGTAAGGGAAATTAGCCATTCTGGAGAATTCTCCCTAACACACACTAAAACAAAGTTCAGCACTGTGTTTATTATTTTCACTGGAAGGGTTAAATGACTGCCTATTGGAACTATGGGATACTCAGTGCACACTGAAAAAGATGAATGACTATAATCTAACAGTGTCAGGAAGGTATGGTGGCTGAATCAGCGCAAGTGCAACTCTAAGAGGACCTAGTGTCAGTTTCGTAGCCCATGTCTATAAACAAAAGGAACACCGTTCAGGAGTGACACCCTTCTGCTGGCTATTCCTCCAAGCACTTGAAGTCACTGGGTATTTAAAGTACATCGGCACGCTTCCTTAGATTTTCCTTGGTTTTTCCTTGAGCTGCCTAGTTAACATATGGGCTCATAAATTGTAACTCTCTGGTTTCAGGCCAACTTCACAGTCTCCCAAAATGAAGACACAGCAGATTTCCTACCATGCAGGAGCTTGTGAATCTCCCGGCCAGTAGGGGATATCTAAAATGATTACCAGTAGGAAATTCCCCCCACTGCTGAGGTACTTTTCAGTCTGACATTTTTGGAACTCACAAGTCAAGAGTCAAGCTCTCAGGAATTAGCTCTCGGTAGGCTCTAGTTATTATTCTCCTCCTGGCGGGTCTCTCACCTGTAACGTCTGACCTATAGACCTCAGTAGGCTTTTAATTACTTCTCTTCAAGATCTTATGGACCGTGCCAGGATTTGGGTCATAACCATCAGTAGGCCTTTAGAGCAATGTTTCTCTAGTGCTGGACAGCACTCCCTAGCAATATGCTTGTCTCTCTTTCTTATGCGTTCTCTCCACCTGCACTAGCTCTTGAACTCTTTATCCTAACTCCCTCAGTTCCTGTTTCTTTCTGCTTCCTTTTAAGCTGTTTTAGCCCTATCAAGGTTCCTAATATAAATGCAATAGGCTAGTTCCTCTCTGTTTATCGCCAAGTCATAGAACCTTTTAAGGGCCTCTTGTCCCATCTCCACCCCCAATGTTGGCTGTCGTGTTTCCTTAATGGTCAATGTCACAGTGATGTCTTTGATTGTTGGGTGCACTAATTGTCTAATTAGCTAGGAGCATTTGACGAGGTCATATGGACAGCAGCTGCCATTTTAAGGTCAGGCATCTCTGTCTTGGCAGCCTCGTGGCCAGTTCTCCTGCTTCCCCAATACGGAATATCATGTAAGGTTGACATTGCATATCTCATAAGTCACACTATTTCTACCTGGTAGAAAATGAGGTATGAATTATAGAACTTAATTATAGAACTTAAGCAAGTGAGTTTCTCATCTGCTGCGTTGTTTGTTTCAATCACCAAGGCACACAATCGTACAATTTGCCTCTGGATACTGTCTCATGGAAAAATGCATTCAGCTTATCATTTCCCCTGACCCTCACTTGTCTAACATGATACATTCCCTGTATGCCTCCCTCTTATCAGGGAGCTCCACTATAGTGCTCTTACACACCAGGGGAGGGTATGAGGTATGAGAGGTTCTTGTGTATACTCTGGCATATACCCCTACAGGGGTGTTATCATGAAGCGGGTGACATCCCCTGATTTGCAGATCATCTTAGGCCTCTCTACCTGCAATGGACAGGCGGCATCAACATATAACAAACACAGTGGCCTTTCTAATTAACCCTTCCATGGTGCTTCATTGGAGGAGAGGGGTGTCTACTAAGGGAGATCATGTTATTCTGGAGTATGCCTCCATAATGTTCCATAAATATCAGAAAAGGTTATCACCTTAAGAACCATTGCATGTCCAGTTGGTTACTGGATTTATCATTAGCGGCCAGCCAGACGTTGGGGGCATGATCCTGAATCAGGCAGAATTTGTGTCCTGTCATGTAGCATGTAAGTGCTTCTATGCACCATTATATAGCAAAGCATCTGAACTCAATGATTGAATAATTCCCTCGCCTCAGGCACAGGATTTGCTTGTTATAGAGAATGGATTCCTCTATAAACTGTCATTCCTGTCACAATCTTGTCTCTTATCCTATTAGTATGGATGCATTGTTTTGCAACAAAAAATCTGGGAGAAGTCAAGTGCCATAAGCAACAGAAGATGCATGATGCTGTTTTTATGCTTTGAAAGTCCTCTACTTGTTTTTGGTTCCATAAGAGGTATGAGTGTTAGGTGGCTCCTAAAGTAAGGGCCCAGACTATTGTTGAGATATTGCAGAAGGTGTCAGATGTCCTGTGTAAAGGGAACTGAAAAAGAACATCAGCGGTGGAAAAAGCAGTCTTTCTGATTTCAGGTGTCAACAGGATCTACTAATATCTCTTTGTGAGGTATAGAGTAGAACTGACGGTGGAGGACCCAGTCTCAGCTTAGTGTACATTGCAAATTGGGAGAGTTTGTTTACTTTTCTGAAATAGAAAACAAATTGCCAACTTCACATAGACTTCCCCACCAGGACATTGGAAGATGACAATTGTCTCATGAATATCTCTACAACTTTCAAACCAGCATCTTGTGTGTCTCCTTGTACAGTTTGGCAGTGGGCCTTGAGAAGTCTATATGGTCTAGGGTGTATGAATGTGGGGAACGAATCCTTGTACGCAGCCGGGCATCTTTGATAAGACGTCCTTCAAATCACTGAAGAAATCTCACATGTGGAATCTCCTTGGAAGGCGCATGAATTTGATGAAGGGATCATTGTATGCACCTGGGTATCTTTGAGAAGACATCCTTCAAATCACTAAATAATTTCCTGGGAAGGTGTATGAATGTGATGGAAACACAATTTATTTGATGTGTAAGCACCTTACAAATGCACAATAAATGAATGGAAGAATCCTTGTATGCACACAGGCATCTCTGAGAAGACATCCTTCAAATCACTGAAGAAATCTCACCGCTCCAATTTGTGAATGGGGGCCAAGTCTTCAGGTACCCATGTGGTGGCCTATTTAAAAGACAATGATCCTGGTTATCTGGTTTTTACGGGGGCAATGAGAGTGGGGTTACTGTTTTGATTCCATGCTTTTAACCAATTCACATGGTATTGGTTCATTTTTATGCATGTGAGGTTTCTGTATATTTTAGTAAAGATTGCTTAGAACCTCTGTAACAATATAGGTGCCATGCCATTGGTCTACCAGTTCATTTTTGTTGGTGGGAAGAAGTACCATAACCTGATCACCAACCTGGAACCATATCAATTTAACATTCTGGTTGGATAAACGTTTTTGCTGTATTTTGACGTGCCTCATGTATTGGTTTATTAGCTCTCTGACCATGTTTGTTTGTTTGTTTGTTTATTGATTTATAAAGTGCACCAAACCCAGAGGTATCTGGGCGCATAGTAAAAGTAGTTTTCAAAATGTTCAAGTTGCACAGAGAGTATTTACAATATTTACAGTCATAATATACAATAGAGCAGTAAGAAAGGCAAAGAACAACAGAAAAGGTTCATGACAGCAATAACATATCAGACAATCTCATAATCAAATGACAAGACAAACGTAAGGTGTCCACAGGATTTCATCTGTCATTCATAGCTAACCAGTTTTTCGTGTTTTTCCTAAAGATGTGGAAAGACTGTTCAGATCTCAGACCAGACGGTAGGGCGTTCCATGACTGAGCAGCCATAACTGGGAAGCTGCTACCGCCTGCTTTCTTCAGATTATAAGGAAAAAGGAATTAGCCGTCCTGGTGGGACGTGTTGATGATTTTATTTACAATTTTATCCCTTAGGTATTTCGGGGCAGCGTTGTTAAGGCATTTGTGGGTAAGGAAGACCGCTTTGAACTGGATTCCGTCCTTAATTGCAAGCCAATTGTTCTTACGCCTAGCTTCCAAGATGTGTTGTCTCCTAGGAATACTAAGGGCAGTTCCAAGTGCGTTATTTTGCAGTATTTGACGTTTGTTGGTGATGTATTTGCTAGCTCCTAGATACAGAGCATTAAAATAATCAAGTTTAGAAAGAATTAGCGCTCTCGCTAATGTAATGCAGCTTTTAGTGGAGAGGAACGGTTTACAGGCATGTATCAACTTACAGGTGTAAGCTATGGCAGAGGCTGTGGCGTTACCCTGTTTGCGTAGATTAAGGGCGGAGTCTAAGTAGAAATCTAGGGTTTTTACCTCTTTTGCCAGTTTAATGTTGATGCCATCGATATTGTAGGCTCTGTATTTATTGCTGAGTTTGTTGAGGTTAGCTCGGGCTCCTAGGATCAGGAGCTCCATCTTATCATCATTCATACATAGTCCATGGGATGCCATCCATGCTTGAATGATTAGATAGATTTTATTCACCAAGGCCAGGTCAGTATCATAGTCACCAGTGAGCGGTATGAGGATCTGGATGTCATCTACATAATTCGTGTAGGTGACACCCAGATGGTCAAAGTCATCAAAAAGTGGCTTTGTAAAGACATTGTACATCGTGGGTGATACACAGGAGTCTTGAGGTACTCTGCATGTAATGGGTGAGGGGTCTGCTGATGCGGAGGGGGAAAAACACTCATTGACCTATTAGTCAGAAATGAATAGATCCATGCTGTGGCTTCCATGGAGAAGTGTGCCGCAGTGAACAGATGTTTACAAAGCGGTGTCCTGTCAATTGGTCGACTGCAATTTGGTCGACTGCAATTTGGTCGACACCATTTGGTCGAATGCCAAATGGTCGATTTTTTTATTTTTTATTTATATATGTGTTTTGTGGGTTTTCGTGTGGGGAAAAAAAATAAAAAAGAAAAAAAAGGGGGTTGGGGGGGGGGGACCCCCCCAAAAAAAACCAAAAAATGGGTAAAAAAAAAAAAAAAAAAAAATTCGACCATTTGGCATTCGACCAAATGGTGTCGACCAAATTGTCTGTCGACCAAATGTTTTCGACCATTTGACTGGTAACCATACAAAGCACTTAGTGATCAACCAGATCAAAAGCCGCTGATAGATCTAATAGTAGTAAGAGAGCAAGTTTCTTATTGTCTTTAAGTAGGTCGATTTGATTCTTAAAGGAATGGTTCGATCAAAATTTTTTATTGCCTCTACGGGTCGGCCATGTGTTTTTAAGCCTAAATCGCTCAATTTTAGAAAAATTTCCTATGGACCTTACCCGAGTTTTCGTCCATTAAACGCACGCGAAAACAGGCATCAGGGAGCTGCCATTTTGTGATAATCCTATCATTTCCCCCATCGCCCTGGCTGACCTGCTTTTGCGGCACTAAATCATATCCCCCGCCCCTGAGCCTGTCATCAGCAGACGCGTACTGTCCATTTCACAACGCGAAAGCACGTCTCGTGTCAACATTCGCTGCGCTTCAGCTAGTGACGTGTCGCCATGGAAATGGCAGGACGCCTCTTTCCTCAATAAGTATAAACAGACCGTTTCACAACATACAGCAGCAGATTTTCGATTCCATTCCTCTCTCTGTGTTACTTTGAGTATTCTTTGACTCGTTTCTGTGCTCTGGTCAGCTACCTTCGTTGCTTGTAGCCCGTGTGAACAGATACCAGTACCACCGCTATCAATTATTTTAGTTGGTTTAACACACAATGGCTACAATAATGCCCTACATATACGAACCCGAGTATACCGAGGAGGAACTACTGGAAAGGGAAACACGCGAAAACGATGGGTCTTCGGACGGCAGTTGGGAGGATGATTCAACAGCTGAAGAGCCTGGACCTAGTCGCATGGACGGTGTTTCCATCTGGTGCAAATGCAATCGGTGCGAGCTAATGCTAACCGAGGACGAGAACTGCTGCTGCTGTGAAAACTCGGGATGCGTGGCCTACATTTCTGAAGGCCAGCCACGACCGCAATGCATCACCGAGCTGCCAGACTTCAGGGCAGCCTGCCTCACACGGTCCGTGTTGAGGATAATGATGGTGCTTATGCACGAACTTCGCGCAACTGTTCGTCCTCATAATCCGAGTAACGAGTAAGTATACTCTGCTTGTCATGCCACTCCTATTTCATGGTCTTCTACTATATCCAAAATTACAAATTCATATCATTGTAACGCACGAAAGTCTTTCAATAGTGTGCAGTGTCTAGATAGCATTTGTCCGAGCAGAATGCCATTAGTTACAAGAATTGTCATTGACAACAAATGTTTATTAAACTTATCTTGGTCATTTAAAAACAGTTTGTTTCATTCCTTTTCAGAGGTGGTACAGGCTGGTGGCCTATCGTTCCTTTACATGGTGGCTTCACGGGAGGCTTGGACACCGTGTTCGAAGAGTGATACCCGCCTGTGCCGTTTGTGCCATAAGAGAAACGTTCCCGAGTGACAGCGGTCAGTACAGGGGATTTACTCTCGCTGTGCTGCAACCTGAACTGTACAATGTGTAAAGTTTTGTATGTTTGTGTCATCAAAATAAGATACAAAATAAAACACCACATATATTTTAACAACGGTTGTTTCGATTTTTTAAATGAATCAAGTGTGTCTCCATTCAAGGATGGACGTCAGACATCTGTGCTCGGAATGGGTGAAGTTCAGGTCGCTGTGAAGCGGGGTGGTCACTATCTAAGCTAACATAATCTATTATCAATAATGCATGCACTAACTAACACTTGTTAAAAGTCTTTCAGTCAGTTATGTCTGTATAAAAGTCACACATATATCTATACTATCAATTAACATTGGATTATACAGGCCTCAGGTCAAGGTTCTTGACCACTATAATACACTGTTTGAAGTGTGGGCCTGTGCTCACAAGAATCTCTGGTATGTGGCATTTGTTATTGATAGGCAACGATTTACTGCAGTAGGGGTCTAATGTTAGTTGGGGATCTGCTACGTGGGCATCATGGCATGGTTAGTGGTCTGGCACATGAAGAGTATACCTTGCAGGGACACAGGGCCAGAATGGCAGTAAGTTTCAACTGGCGAGGGTGCGTGGGCAAGGACACGTTTGTGGAGATGAACGAGCTATGTGCTTGGTTCATGCCGGTTCGCATGCAGGACCGTGATCTCAGAGAGTGATGTGTTACATTTATTAGCTGTTGCAAATACCTCTGGAGTTTTCCAGTCAGAGTGGCAACGAGGGTGTGGCCCATGTGCTCAGCGCGCTGTACTATCGCAGTGAGGTCACCAAGATGGAGTGGAAAAGGGGTACAAAAATGGATGCCTCGTGTCCTGCTCAGTGTTCCCATCTACGCGAATGTCATCCAAAGTTAACATCACATAAGGGCAAGGGGCGAACCCACTACCGGAGGCACTAGTTACGAGTTTCTACTGAGAAGTAAAGGATGAGAGGGGCCTGATGGCCCCTCGCTCCCACACACTTGCCTGCACGCCCCAGGCCCTCTATCAAAGGCGGTTCGCACCCGGGGATGAGCGCTGGCAAGGGGGGCTGTCACGGGTGCAAACGGCCATGGTGCCAAACAGCATGTACACTTCAAAAGGTATCCCACGCCCAGGGGCCATTGCTCACATGGCCTCCTCAGACCCCGTGTCTCCAGACAGGCCTCCCCTGAGGCAGGCCGCCCCCCTGCAATCCACATAAGTGTGTCTCCATTCAGCAGTCTTCCTGTGCCTTATCTGCACGCCCCAGGCCCATCCACCCCACCCCCCTCTATCAAAGGCGGTTTGCACCCGGGGATGAGAGCTGGCATGGGGGGCTGTCACGGGCACAAACAGCCAAGGTGCCAAACAGCATGTACACTTCAAAAGGTATCCCACGCCCAGGGGCCATTGCTCACATGGCCTCCTCAGACCCCGTGTCTCCAGGCAGGCCTCCCCTGAGGCAGGCCGCCCCCCTGCAATCCACATAAGTGTGTCTCCATTCAGCAGTCTTCCTGTGCCTTATCTGCACACCCCAGGCCCATCCATCCCCCCCCTCTATCAAAGGCGGTTCGCACCTGGGGATGAGCGCTGGCATGGGGGACTGTCACGGGCGCAAGCGGCCAAGGTGCCAAACAGCATGTACAGTTCAAAAGGTATCCCACGCCCAGGGGCCATCGCTCACATGGCCTCCTCAGACCCCGTGTCTCCAGGCAGGCCTCGCCTGAGGCAGGCCCCGCCCCCTGCAATAAACATAATACCACGACATACACACGTCATTCATTCACAAACACAACCCTGTTTCTAATACTTTATAAACCACTTGATATGTCTCATGATAACATCTTTGTGCTTTGCAAGTCAACTCCTGAACCTTCTACCTGAGAAGCACTGAGATCTATGCTAATCTGCTCGTCGCCGTGCTATCTGTGACCGCTTCGAGCAAACTCGTCAGTGTGCTACCTGTGGCCATCTACCTGTTCTCCTGCAACATACTGTTCGGCCTGCTGAATCCAACTGTTTGTTGGTCAAGGTAAGGCCATGTATCCTAGTCATATTTCGGTCATTTTTACATTTCAATCTACTTGCTATTACACTACCCAATAGAGCTATGGTCATTGGTCTCATTGCTATTGACTTGAGCTTCAATTGTTATGCTATCAATAGATCTATTTATTTTCATCTGTGTCAATTGTCATCGAATTACATCCTTCGGGCGTCCAGTCTATAATGTAAGCATGGTTCCTTTTCGTGCAAGACAGAACATCCAAGGGACGAGTCACATGTTCAGAGTTTAGTCACATAATTTAAAAAAATTCTGTAATTTATGCAAATACTAAGCCGCACATGATGAACTGGTATAGTTCCGGCGACCAAAACATGCAAACAACCTTGCATTGAGCATGGTATGTTTCATTTTCTTTTTTATGACATTTTTATTCATCAAGGTTTTATAATGATCTTGATATTTACTTTTCAGAATTTTCAACAATGCCTGCCTGTTCGATTAGCGGTTGCCCTTCGAAGACCCATGCTAAATCTGAAGGCACTACAATGCATGTATTCCCGAAAACTGTTGATCGAATAAGAGAATGGGTCAGACATCGCGGATATCCACTGGATGAGCTGGAAAGTAGAGTCCAACAAGTCTTTGAGGACAAGAGGGGTGATCGATACCGCATCTGCAGCCGGCACTTTCCCTCGAACAAGTACACCACATCTTGGGTAACAAAGAAAAATAAACGGCGATCGACACAAAAACTGCTCGCAAACGCTATTCCCACTCTATTCGTCCACAATCCACCACTGGTGAGTCAAGTGTCCGTTTTTTAGCTTTAGGCCTTGCAGTAGTGTGTAGGTAGCCGAATGGATTCATTGATATTTTAGGTGTTGTTTCCAATTTGTAATAATTTTGACATTGATATGAGTGTATAGCTTTTTGAATAATGACATTTATCAATATATTATTTCATAACCCACAAACAGAAATCTATATATGGGCACAGGGAACTGTGCTATATTGCGCATTACTCAAGTATTCTGTCTCCTTACATGGCAATTTTAAAAGTTGGCTTTTCATTATCAAACAATTTACCTTTACAACTTCTTGACTATCACTTGAATCTGAAGCAAGAACATTCTACTTCTGTCACATGCTCGCAGTTATCAACCACTTCTAGCGCGTATCAGGTAATCATACTTGGCTATTCCGCTACAGACTTGTTTTATGCATGTCAAGTAAGCGTTTGTATGTATCGTGTGATTTTTTTACCAATTGTTTGGTTAGTGCTTTCCAATTGAGATACACCTTAGTTGTCGTCCCATGGTGTTTGTTTTCAGTTATAATTAGTGTTATCCATACTAATGCAAGTACTGTCTTTCAGGGAGATGCTGAAGCGTCCACCACATCGACAACAGCCCTAGATGTTCTTCAGCAGCACGAGGTATGGATACTGGACCGTGATCATCAGGACTGGAACACTTGTCGTTTGATTGTTCTACACTATGTTTCATTCGTGGTTAGCCGTTAATATGTACCTGTGCGGTCGACCGCACGCGTGTGTTGTGTTTTCAATATTGTAATCCTTACTAATGCAAATACTATGTTTCAGGCAGTTGTTGAATCGTCAACCCACGCACTTGATGCGGAGCCTGACATTCAAGTAATTCTGGTGGAAGCGGGACCATGCGGATACGAATCGGCGCAACAGCTTTCGGAAGTGCACACCACATTGACAACAGCCGTAGATATTCTTCAGCAGCACGAGGTATGGATACTGACAGCTCCATCGAGCGTGATCATATAACGTGATTTCATTTGCTATACTTTCTTGCCTATTAATGCAAGTACTGTGTTTCAGGGAGACGATGGAGCTTCCACTACAATCACAAGATCCCATTTAGATGATGCAGATGTAAAGAAATCTGAGAAATAAGTTGATTAAATCGGATCATATTTAAATATTCCTTGATTCTTTTAGACAATGCAACATTTGTGGTTATCTCTTTATATGTACCTGTGCCGTCGACCCCAAGTGTGTGTTATGTTTACAATATTGAAAACCATACTAACGCAAGTACTGTGTTTCAGGGAGTTGCTGATGCCTCCTCTCCAATACAATCATTCATGGCAGTCCATGCAGAGCCAGAGGTATGGATACTGACAGTTCCATGGAACTAGGTCATCAGAGCTTGAATACTTGTCGTTTGATTGTTCTACACAATGTTTAATTCGTGTTGAGTTATTGAGATGTACCTGTGTGTTCGTCCTCACGTGTGTTTTATGCTAACAATATTTTGATACACAGTAATGAAAATACTATGTTTCAGGGAGTCGATGGAGCCTCATTCCGTGCTGTCTATGCGGATACAGAAAATATAGTCGTTGCAGCGCAAGAGGAAGGGGAGACACGCGGATATGTATCGGAGCAACAGCGTGCAGATGTTGAAGGTCGAGTCAAAAAAGTTGCAAAGAAAAGAAACAAAAATAAGGTTAGTTACAAACAGTTCATAACTTTAGACATTTTTTTGTGCTGGGGACTATTTTATGTTTTTTTAAAGTCAAGTGTACTATACTTTATCTTGTGTTTAAACTGAACATCCCTTTTCCAATCTGTCCTCTAGTTACCCGTGGGTCTACGAACTATACATACACAGACAGTGAAGCAAATGAGAAATGTTGCTTGCCAGACCATTTACACTATGGAGGAACTATTAATTCAGACGCGGCATGTTGAGACTCGGGATGCTCATGTCCAATGGCCAGAACATGAAATGAATGTGTCCGGAGAATCCAGCAAAGTTGTATTGGACCATTGCTACAGTACGACCGCACCACTGCAACAACATGATACTGGATGTATTGAAGATAGCTCTGAAGTAGTCGTAGATCAATTCACACAATCTACAACCGCCAAAAAATTGCCACCAAAAAAGCTGTCGACATTGTTGTGTTCTCCCATCAATGTTGAGGTAGCAGATGTTGAAATGACAGAGAATGAACCAGCAGCAGCATTCACCGACGCATCAGAACCTGATATCGGCGATATTTCTTTCAGTTGTGGTGAAGTGTCCTCAACGATGCAGTCCGAAACAAGTGTGACACCGGATGACAGTCTAATGAAAGAGGGCAAATACATAGTATTCGACAGTTGTTTGATGGATATTATAAGTATGCTGAAATGTGGGCATTACGTCAGAGGGAAAGTATGTGGGAAGCCATTGATTCATGTGACTCGTCAAAAACAAGGCAGTAACATCACAATACATGCCGCCTGTAGATTACATCATACGTTCTCATGGTCTGCACAACCGATGCTGGGGAAACTGCCAGCAGGCAATCTACTGTGTGCAGCTGCATCACTTTTTAGTGGCTCCAGTTTTAGAAAGTTAGAGTCTTTTTTTCAGTTTGTGGGACTCCATTTCATTTAAAAAATGCAGTACTACAAATACCAACATGATTATCTGTTTCCGGCCATTAGTGATGCTTGGAAAATTGAACAATTGTCTCTAGCGAGTACATTCGAAGGCAAACGATTCAGGTTAGCCGGCGATGTACAGTGCGACAGCCCTGGATTTTCTGCCAAGTACTGCACCTACCATTTTCAGGACATGGATAGTAAGAAAATTGTGAGTTCGGTGGTCGTGCAGGTAACACAATGTACATCCTCAGTGGCCATGGAGAAACTAGGATTTATAAAATCAGTGGAATATCTACAATCAAGGGGAATGCACATCGACCTCGTAGTCACGGACAGACACGTTTCAATTGACAAGACAATGAGAGAGCAGTTCCCACATATTAAACATCAATTTGACGTATGGCATCTTGCTAAATCAATCAATAAGAAAATCTCAGCTGCAGGGAAAAAAAAAGGTTTGGAAAGTATTTCAGAGTGGTCCCAGTCTATCAGCAACCATCTTTGGTGGAGCTCCAAAACTTGTGAAGGGTCAGTGGAACTACTACTTGAAAAATGGCGGTCACTGATGCACCACTGTACCAACGTGCACCGCTGGTCAGAAAACCTACATTTCCACCAATGTGAACATGGCCCTTTGTCCTCAGTGGAGGCACGGAAGAAGAAGTGGTTGAATCCATCTTCACCAACACAAAGCCATTGAGAAGATTGTTTTCGATAAAACTCTATCAAGAGATTTGAGGGGACTGACAGAATTCTGTCACACAGGAGGTTTGCAGGTGTTCCACAATATGTGCCTAAAGTACAGGCCAAAGCGCTTGCATTTCAGCATACATGGCATGAGACATAGGACTCTACTTGCCGTCTTGGCCCATAACGAGAATCTTGGCCGTGAACAATCTAGGACTATGGGTAATGTAAGGATGCCTCGCTACACTAAGGCCTTTTCAAAAAGAAGTAAGCAATGGGTGATCAAACCAGTCTATGAGGAAATGGAGTTCGCCTTTGTCAAAAGCCTTATTGTTGCTGTATTAGAGAAGCACAGATATGGAATTTTGAACGTTTCTGTGCAGAGCACTGATCCATTGCCACCCAACATTGCCACTGTGCCATGTCCACCCAAAGGAGAGCTGGTTGTGAAGTACAAATTCTGGTTTAAATAATTGTAATACAATTGTCTTTTTGTAAATAAATGTTATTGTACAGTGTGCATACAAAGTACGCTAACCCTAACCCGTACCTTCACCATCCTGGGTGCCGAACAACCTGGGTGTCATCTTTGAATTCTCTCTCTATTCACCTCATATTACTGCCCTTGTCTATATGTGTATGTATATATCTTTTTTGATGTAACACATTTTCGCAATCTCTTCTAAATGCAGGGCACTGTTAACCGAGGGGAGGCTTGCGTATTGCAAATAATAAAACAAACAAACAATAAATCTCACTTTCAACTCAACTCCTCGGGTACTTTATACTTTCCCTGACCTTCCCCAAAAAATTAAAAGTCTCAATAGTTATGGTTCTTTAGGGCTTCAAAGCTTGCAGACAACAAGGGCAAAATTGGGGGCCTTAGAACGCGCCAAGCGAGCCGTTGCAGATGGGAGAGAAGCCAGTTCGCATTTGCACATTGAGGCACAGTACATAGACGGATTCGAACCTTCAAGTTCTCACAGATGGCTTTACTACGGGATGTTGCAAAGAAAGAATGTATGCTCATTTCTAGTGAAGGTCAGCGGCTTTGATTTTCAGCTCGCGCCCTGAAGAGGCCCAAAACTCGCACTGGCAGTATAAGGTTCTATTGTTTTTTGACCTTGAGAGACAGGGACCATGCCGAAAGAAATTCATTTGAATGGGGTGTGGGGGGTGCAATAACGTAAGAGACGATAAGGCAGAAAATTCTTAAACTAGACCGAGTTTCATGTTAGTTCAGTATACGAAAAATCGTTGTCAAGAGCACAGTGGGATTTACGGACTGCATTACGCAGAGACACAATGGAAATTGCAAATATAATGTAAGTAACTTTTTAGACGCATTTATACCGGAATGAAGAATTAATGAATGGATGCATGAATAAATGAATGAATGAAGAGCTTTGAAAACGTTTGTGGGATCGTCCTTGTAGCGGGCACATGGGCATGCAGGTCCACATTCCACACGCATGTAGACAAAAAGTCGTTTCTCATTGTGTACTAACCTCGATTTATTTCGTTAGTTTTCGCATTGATTTTAGAGCCGAACATACTCCATTGCACTATCCTTGAAAGCAAATAGTTTCAGCTCGGCCGTAATAAATAAAATGAATAATATTAATAAAGATCGGCTGGCGAGACTAATTATAAATTTTATGTTTTCAAAACAGGTATATACTTCCCTTTTGCCACTGCCACTAGTTTCAAACACCGGCAGATGCAGCTTAATGCAAACAAATGCACCATTCTGATGATCTTATGGGACGATCGGCAAGGGCCCATATGCCCTTACGCGGTACTAGCGGCTAGAAGCAACATATCAACCTTTACGCTGGCCTAGTGCCTACTTGATGGAACAGCCTTGCGGTTCAACGTGCGACAAAAGTGCTTCTTTGAACAAAAACCAACACCCTGTGTACCATAAAGGAACAGCGCGTGACTCACAATAAATTTTTACGGATTTGCGGATAGAGATAAAAGAAAATAAATGACTTTCGGAGTTCATATGGCAATTGCTGAATATTCTATAAACATTTAATGTCAAATAAATGTACTTTACCAAATTTACTGTGTTGATGTTTGATTTTAAAGTACAGTTTCATATTCCGAATTGTGGCACGCTGTGTTGTGAGCTGATCTGTGTTGGTTTCCGGGTTCTGTGTGAAGTCGCGTAGAAGATGACTGGGCGCGTTTGCCTACGCAGCACAGAAACGTCACGGAGAGAGGCGGGGAATATGAATGTTTTGATAATGTCAGGCTCAGGGGCAGGGGATATGATTTAGTGCCGCAAAAGCAGATCAGCCAGGGCGATGGGGGAAATTATAGGATTATCACAAAATGGCAGCTCCCTGATGCCTGTTTTCACGTGCGTTTAACGGACGAAAACTGGGGTAAGGTCCATAGGAAATTTTTCTAAAATCGAGTGACTTAGGCCTAAAAAACACATGGCCGACCCATAGGGCAATAAAAATGTTTGACCAAACCATTCCTTTAAGATCTATCAGAGCCATTTCTGTGTTATGCTGTGGTCTAAAACCAGATTGCCTGAACTCTAAGAGATTTTTGGTCTCCAGGTATGCTTGGATCTGGAAGTAAGCTGCTTTGTCTATTATCTTGAGTAGAAACGGAACTGTAGTAATCAGCCTGTAGTTTGTTGGGATAGTAGGGTCTAAGGATGTTTTTTTTTAAGAGTGGTAAGACCCGTGCATCCTTAAGGCTATTTGGACACCACTAGTTAGAAATGAGGCATTGATTAATGTAGTGATGAAGGGAGCCAGGTGTCTGACTGCTTCTTTGATTATTTTGGTTGGGCAGATATCTCCCTGGCATTTTGAGGGCTTGAGCGAGGCAATGATATTTTCCACCTCTAGCATAGAGACTTCAATTGAAAACGCTGAGGGGCTTTAGGAGAGTGGTCTATGGGACAGTGAGTAGTGCCTCTTTTAGTTAGGCTTATCCTTTTCTCAGATATTCTGTTTTGGAGAGGGCTATTTTATTGGACAGTGCATTTTGAATATTGGTGCACCATACTTTATCCTTGGTGCAGGCATCAGTGGTATTGGGGCTTCCGTTTCTCTTTGGATAACAAAGAGTTCCTTGGTGCTGGAATTAGCTTTGTTAATCCTCTCATTATAAGTCTCAAGTTTGGTCAGTAGTATTTCAGCTTTCTATTTAGCTGCCATTATTAGTAGGTTACTTTTATTCTCTTCAGTAGGAAGAATTTTCCACAAGATTTCTAATTTCCCTTTTTCTGCCCGCAGGGCTTTAAGTTGGGGGGTAAATCAGGAGTTAAGATGGGCTCCCTTGCGCATTTTGAGTGGGGCAATGGTATCTATGGCTTGCGTTATAGTAGAGTTGAATAGCTCTACTACTGTAGCTGGGTCTGAGGTGGCCAGTATGGGGTTAAGTATGGGGGTCGGAGTTGTCAGTAGCTTGACTACAGTGATGTTCCGTTTGTTTCTGGTGTGGAGAGTGGATCTAATGGGTTAGGCTTTGTGGTCTGTGTATTTGCAGAAATAGTGAAGGACAATTGATGGTGGTCAGTCCAGATTTGCGCTTCAATGGAGGTGATTAGAGTCTTGCAGTTGAGATCAGCCACCCAATCTAAGGTTCTACCTTTGTCGTGGGTAGGTTGATGAACTCTTCATTAGGCCTAGTTCGATGAAAGTGTTTGACCGTGCCAATCCGTGTTGGTCATTAGGGTAATTGACCCCCAGGTAGAGTCTCCTAGCACTAGTATTTGTGATGTGGGTTTGGTATTTGAAGAAAGTATCACAGAGATGTCTTCCTCGAAGGAGCCGATGGGACCTGGAGGTCTATAGATAAGGTGAGCAGTTAGTGTGCGAGAGTTGTTGGCAGGTAGTTTAACCGTGAGCCGTTCACATGACTGAACGCGTGGTGACATGGATACTCTGAGACCTAGACTGGCCTTGGCAATGGAGGCAATTCTACCACCTCTAGAGGCTTCTTTGTCTGCTCTCAGGATAACATAGTTGTCGGGTATAGCAAGTAAGAGAGAGGGGCCAGTGGTTGCATGGAGCAATGTCTCAGTTATTGCAAGGAAGTCTAATTTTTGTATGTTAATCAAGTCGGCTATGCCTGTGGCATGAGCTACTATTGATCTTGCATTGATTAAGGCTCCTTTGATCAGTGGGGTAGTAGTGTTAGAGAGGATGGGACAAGGTTTACTGTGAGTGGTTATGTTTTTCTTTTTTCTTGGTGTATTTCATTTTAGAGGTAAGGTTATTAAACGAAAGGGTATGATTAAGTTTTGTTGGGAGTCTAGTCTGTATACAGTAAGTTCTGGTAAGTCTAGAGCCAAGCCTGCTGTTTCTCATTTCGGTGGGACACAGTTTCTTAGGTACTGGTTTAGTGGCAAACTGTTTAATCCATTGGGTAACGCTGTTTATATTAGAATGCTTAATTTCCAAATTAGGCTCTGGTAGGAACTCAGTCGGTCTAATATTGATGGTTTGTAGGCTCTGCCTCAGAGGTGGTAATAATTTAGTGGGTTTGATCCAGAGTGGTGGTACTGTGGGAGTAGTCATGATTATAGGCTGACACTCTGTTTGTAAGGCATCTAGGGCTGTAGCAAGGAGACTAGCAACTAGTAATATGAGCACTCGTTTTGAAATGAGGGTGCCGTAGGCGTGCATAATAGAGGTGGATAGGCCCTTGACTTAAGGAGATAAGCAGGCAGTATTAAAGTGGATGGATACTGTGCTGGGGCGCTAGGTTCTGGTGTGGCTGGTTACACAGAATAGCTAGAAGAAATAGATGTGGGCAGAAGTGTACTAGAGGCTGCATTAGTAGTATGCCCTATGTGACAAAGATAATGCTTTAATAATTCTGTAGCACAGTGCAGTAGGTAGCATAGCATAGAGGGAGTACTAGAGGCGATGCTAGTGTCAAGCTTTATGTGGCAAAGCTAATGCAGAACATCATTCAAGCACACAAGCAGTAAGTATCATAATTGGTGAAGTCCCCTAGGTGGCAGATCTAATGCAGAACATAATTCAGGAGCACAAGCTGTAGATATCATAGTTGGTACAGAGGGTCAGGGGCTGGATGTATGGGGTACACTTTGGCCCCCCTTTCTTCTTGTCACTCCCACCCTTCACACAGCATGTCTGGAACATCCCAGGTGCGTGTAAAGATATACGAGCTGAAAGGGGAATACGCTGGTGGAAGCCTGCAGTATGTTATGGACAGCAAATAAAGCTCAGGGAATTACTTTGTCACAGTTTTGTCCATCTGAGTATACTGACCTCTTCAGCAAGTTTCTCAGCCGAAGATCAAACCTTTAACAAGCCCATCAGGTTTGGGTCTGTATATCAATATATTCAGAGTCTCAATACAAAGGAGCGCAGCTCCATGAGAATTTATTTCATAAATCCTACAATGGTGAAATAAAGATACAATGGCAAAAGGATTTGGTAAATTCTGTTGGGGAACGGCTTGAGGTTGAGGAAAGGCTTCAGAGTACTGGTTAGCATAATCAACCATTACAAATATATTGCTGTTGCCTTTGAAGGATACAGTAGCGTTAATACGTTCATCCCTACCTAAGAGAAGGGTTTACCAATATTGCGAAGGAGAATAAAGGCTGCTATAGAAACATGAGCCTGAGATGACTTTTGGAAGAATGGAACCATGTCACCAAAGTTATATTGATTAATGGTAAATTCTGGCCAAGAAAGTGATACAAGACATGGGTCTGATTACAACTTCGATGGAGTGGGAAAAAACTGATGGTGATTCCGTTCCCACCACTTTTTTATGAGATTACTGCAATTTTTGCTGCATTGCGGATATAAAAGTTTGTCCTTGAAGTGGAGGATTTTCCACCAGCATCATGTTGGAGGTCAAGCGGGCAGTTTAAAGGCAAATATCAGCATAATTACTGTGACGAAATTGCCACGAGTCCTATTGTGTCCAGAAATGAGGATTAAAACAGCCGTACCACCACGCATAACTATGTGGTAAACCCACAGGACTATTTTGCGGTAACAGTAAATGTGTTTGCTCCTAATACACTTGATTCACTGCCCAATTACCACCAAACCTGCAATGAGGCATATGGTCTTGGGTCTTGCTTACCCCTAAATTCTTGCATGACTGTTTTATGGGAGTGAGGGCTAACAGTTGTTGCCTTGTCTTCCCATTGCCTACATGGAGAAATTGGAGTTTCGATTTGCTTAACATGTCTGAACTTTTCCATTAGTTGAAATGGACTAGCATAATTGTTCATTTTCACAGCAACGATAAGTCGCACTGAGTCCATTCATATGTCATTTGAAAGCTGATGGCGAGCCCATTGCAATTCCACAAATTTCATGAATATTCGACTTTTGGAAACTCTATGCAATCTAAAATGTGTTTCTAGCTGACCCAAGACTGTTGGAAACTTGAAGGTTGGCAAGCTGATGGCTCGTTAAATCAGGTATCTGTATATAATATTTCATATTCATAACTATTATACTGTTTGTATAAAGGGCACACAATTGTAGCCCGTAGGTACAGCATGGTGCCAACATGGGAGTTATTTCCTCAAGTCTGTCACAATGAGAGGAACATAAATATATATATATATATATATATATATATATATATATATATATATATATATATATATATATATATATATTATGAGAGTATATTTCCCATGTAGGGACTTTTTAGGTGCAACTCTGTAAAGTAACATTTAAAAAAATGTAACTCCAGACAGTGGATTTATCTCCTCCCTTCCTTTGTCCATAATTTATAAGCCACCACCCCCAGATCCTATCTGTACACAGGGGCAAGACTGTGGGGTTGGGGAGAGAAGTAAATGACCAATCAGGTGTGTAAGATCATAAGTTAACTTGCCTTATGGAAAAAGGGGACAGCTGCTAAAAATCACAAAAGAAGATCTGCTGAAAAAACTGCTTGGTGAAAATATTGGAAGAGGGCCGGAGATTCCCATTTCTGGAGAGACCACAGAACAGAGACTGTGATACTTACCTGGAGTCATAAAGCAATGATTACTGTGGGATCCCTTTGACTTCAGTATTGGCCAGCATCATGTTTTCCCCAAAAGCGAAGCCCTGCTCAGTCTCTACGAGTACCAAGCACAGAGATTTCCAAAAGTAAGTAGATTGTCCAGACAAATGTCAGTGTGGTGATCTATTCAATTTACCTATTCCCTTTCATTAGTGGGTTCCCTTCCATTAGTGGTTTGTGTGGGGGAGGTAAATTGTGTAGACCCTTAGCATATTTGACTGTATATTAACTTAATTAACTCCCAAATAGATTGCCTCAGGGAAGCTTGGAAGAATTGGAAACTTTCACCCACTCTCTTAGCAGAAATAATGTTATGGCTGCCCAAAGTAACTGAAGCGTCCTTGCCACAAAACAAAATTGGTACTTGGCACCATTCCCAAAATTTGTTTTTGAACCAAAGGTAGACTTATCCTTGCCATAAAAACAAAAATCCCAATTGTCAGCACTGTTTGAACACTGTAGTTAACAAAGGGGTGCACTTACCCCTAAAAAACAATTAATAACTGTCCACATTCCCCGACACAGGCCTTTAAATGAAGGGGGGGTCTGACAAACGAAATTAATAACCATTCCCATTTTACTGTCCAACTTCCCCAACACAGGCTCTTAAGTGAAAGTGGGTCTGAAAAACATATTTATAACCATCCACATTCTGCCAACATGGGCCTTTAAGTGAAGGGTGTTCCGAAAAACGAAATTAATAACAGTCCCCATTTTTAACCCTGGCATTTCAGTCGTGTGGTACTGTAAGTAACTGACTGTCTGGTTTTGGGTTTGGGGCAGAAAACAAGTTTTCTCAAAGTTAAATTTAATAAAGCCTCTGATTAGAAAGGCACACTGTGTACTAAAAGTGGGCTAAAGTAAGAACTGTGAAGCATTGCTGATAGTGCAGCGCCAGTCTAAATTCATTTTTACATGTGATCAAGTGCAACCAAACTACTAGCCTTTTAAGCCACTGAAAAATCAAAAATGCACTGACCTACATATGTGAATTGATTTTGCTCATTGACCAGTGAAATGCGCAGAAAATAAAGCGTGCAGCTTGGCAGGTGCCAGGTTCTCATGGGCTACATGTTATTAAAAAGTGAATCCCAGGCTAAGTGCTTTTGAAGATACAGATTGTTGGGTTAAAGGATTGTGATTTGTGTTCTCCAAACCAACCTGTGTTATCCATTTATGTAAAAAAAAGTAGTTCAATAGTGTGCCACAGAAAAACTGGTGGGTGTCACCGTTTAGTGCAAGATTTATTGAACCTATACTTTAAATAAATATACTTTCTTTCTGTACACCGATCTGGTTCTTGGCTCGTAGTTGGCACAGGGGGAGGGATCCACGGTGCTCTCATTGTGGGCTCTGTCCAGTGGAGGGGTGCAGGGGTGGGACTCCGTATGTTGAGTGTGGTCTTCCAATATACTGTTAGATTAAGAATGGCAGCACAGGTGGAGTCTTGAGCTGCTTGCATCCTGCATTGTCCGCTTTGGGAGCGAGTTGGCAAGGAATCATCCCATTTGCTTATGTATTTTATTTATTTGCATTGTTGAAGCGCTCAAACAGCCCAGGGGCATCGAGGCGCTGTTACAGGAATATGTCTTTGTTGCATATTCATTAATAACACGCTTAAACTACCCATAGGTTTCTAAGCGCGGACCCGGGAATCAAACCTGTGTTGTTACGTGTCGTCTTGTTTCCGAGCCGAGCATGTTGCCGCTAAGCTATCCTCCCAGGACATGATAGTAATAGTGTGGGAGTAATAGTAGAGTGGGAAGAGTGATAGTAATAGAGTGGTATGAAAGAGAGGAGATTTAATATCAAAGAGAGGAGGCAGGAAAGAGGAGGAGTGAAACATCGGAGGGACAGAAAGTTGGGGAGGATTCAAGGGAGAAGAATTAGGTAGTGTAGAAGGGTAAGGTAATGGTGGACATGAGAAAAACCAGCTGAATCCTAGTGAGTGATTGCAAGGCGCGCACCCAGAACACATTATAACACAAACTTTGGTGAGAGTATGGAAAGTTAGGAACTCCCTGAGGGAGTCAGTGAGCCTGCATTTATGGAAATCATCACTTAGCTCAGTCAACTACGAAACAGTAGGTGTTACCAATCAGTAGCACTAACCTTGGTGTACAGACATCTGGGTTAGTGAGGAGACCCCAAGGGAGACGAGAGAGATAGGGACAGCCCTAGATCCACTTACTAAGCCCCATCTACCTATCTGTATCCGGATGTATATTCATTGAGCAGTCGAAAGACATTAGGCTGTACTACAATAAAAACCCTTGGAACTTCCTGGCTAGTCTGCAAATTACTAAGGCTATCTGTGACAGTATCTAGGTAACTTGGAGTAGATATGAAATGATAAGATGAATAGAAATGATAAAGTAAGGAAAGAATTTATAAAGAAAAATATGAAAAGAAAACGTGAAATACACTAAAATGTTTCAAAATTAAATACAATAAATAAATTATAGTTCCACAGCTAGAGTCCATGCCACCCACCATAGGTGGAGAAGACCAAAGACCTCTGAGAAGTCTAAGGTTATAGATAATCTATCCCTCACTTAGTTGGAACTGTGAATGATAGCATATCCCGCACTTAGATAAACTACTGAATCTTATCTTGTCTGGGTGTCTCACACTTATTGTTGAACTTAGAATCTGTGCCTAATGTACGCCCACTGTCCTGCTCGCGTGCTTGATCGCAGGCGCTTACTCATAACCACCATACCACATCGCTATGCTTACTCTTCCCTATACACCATCATTCAACTAAAATACAGCTGTACTATGACACATTCAGTCTAGCTGTTCTCATAATAACATGACCCCACAAACTCCACATCATCCTAATAAAACACATCTAGCTGAGCACATTCCGGCTAGCTTAAGCGTCTCCTCAGGCCTAACGCAGCCATATTTCAGTATGGGTGTCCACCCTCCAGACTGAACACATCCAACGGATTTCCTCAGCACCACACCTACCGTTAAGAAGCAGCTATCTTGGAACAACCACACAAGATGCAAACATATCCAGTGCACCCATGCACCATACCACACCCTCTCTCTCTACTGACTGAACTGCGGTTCCCGAGGGCGTTCAACCTACCAGCGCTTTGAGATTATACCAATGATACATAAGGCTCTATATAAATGCCAAGTAACACAACATAACATAACATAAAGGGAAGAAATAAGACTGGTAAAAGGAGATGCACTAATGGGTTAATGACTGTGTTTAAAAATGATTAGTACCCGGAGAGAGTTAAGCAGAATGCAACACGCATTCTGATTGGCTCTCGCCGGGTCCTTACCCAGCCGAGAATCCTTCGATTCTCGGCCGGGATTCCAGCCGCCTTGTCCTCGGCGGGGGGTGTGGCAGCCCCACAGCCAATGAGGAGGCTGGAAGCGGGGCCATCCCTGCTCCGAGCCTCCCCGCGGCTGAGAGTCTGCCTTCGCCCCCCGCCGGGGACTCGGTTAAGGCTTTTTTTTTTAAAACTCCCTTTCCTCCCTCCTCCCCCCTACTCCCACTTACCTGCTTGTTCCTGCTTCCCCAGCGAGGGACGAGGGAAGCCTCCAGCCGTGTGGAAACTCGGAGCGGGGCCATCCCCGCTCCGCGCCTCCACACGGCTGGAGGCTTCCCTCGTCCCTCGCCGGGGATGCAGGTACGTTTTATTTTTTTCCTTCCCTCCCAACCCCACTTACCTTCTGCTTCTTTTTTTTTCTTTCGGGAACGGATGCGCTGGGAACACTTGTGTTCCCAGCGCATCCACTCCCAATGGCCGCCATGGAAAGGGAAGACGGACTCCGTTTTCCCTTTCCATGGCGTCCATTTTCTTGGTTGTTTCTTTTTTTTTTCTGTCCCGAAACGCTGCAGCGTTTCGGGACAGAAAAAAATGCTTTTAGTGCCCCGGTCACGCACATAATGCGAGCCGGGGTACTAATAGCAATATAACCCTCGCGGTGGGGGCATTACCGACACAGGTAATGCCCCGGGGCCGCCGCTCGGGTTATATTGCTTTAGTGTTATGACTGTCCTGACTCATGTATCGGATTAGACCTTCGTATTTCACGTGACACAATGCATTGGCATTTTAGAGGGGCTTGTTTGCCCTTGGATTGGCTATCTGAAGGAGATGGAAGGTTCTGGTAAGGAAAGAGGTAATTGTGTCATGTACTACTCTTTGTGTCTGGCAGAATATTAATTTTTCCCCAGCAGCATGCTTTGTGAGTGCTAGAAAATAGGTGGAGTGTCCAAACCGTGTGGAGTGTCATGGCAGGCAGTAGGAATAAAGATCCGAGCTGAGAGAGTCTGAAGACTCTTTGGTTGACACTTCAGACCCTCAAAAGACAATAAGCTTTGAAACAAGACTTTGCAGGAAGTGCCCACAAATAGGAAAATTTATGCTTCCTCAGTCCTGGTGGCTTATTCACTCCCCTCTCCTAGAATGTTTAGGAATGTTCATATATTCAGAAAATAAAATCAGTTTGCCACTTCACATGACAACTTGTGCTAACAGATTGTAAAGCAGTCCAGAGGAACAGGGGCTTGCACCACAAATCACAGCTTAGCAGAGCACCCAGGGGTCATCAAACCCTCCCCTACCAATGATGGAGGACTCAGCTATGGGGCAAAGCAGAACTGTTTAATTTTCCAAACAAACAGGGATCATACAGCAGGAAACACAAAAATCTCCAGCAATCACAGCTCCTGAGCCCGTGTCACAAGCTTTTATCCCGTAATGACATCACCATCTCTAGTCCTTCCCCAAAAACCTAAGAGCTTGCTCTATTGGGTAGCTCGGGTAATAACACCTATGGATGTCCCCTATATGAGTTGTCTAACTGGTCCTTCCATGTCAGGTGGGTTTGCCTGAGACTTCCCCAAACACAATCTATTACATTGTTACAGGGTCACATGACTACCATTGGCCCATGTCCCACTACACACTACCCCAGGCTTTGTGCGATCTGATTGGCTGGAGCGGGTCTCCTTAGGCCTGGGACCTTGTTCTGTTCACAGCGCTCAGTGTACCTTCTGAAGGTAATGAGAAAGACTCTGTGTTCAATTGTTGCCACTGGTATAGCCATCTCGCCTGGCAGAGTGCCTGCAGGTTGCAATATTTGGTGGACAACACATGTATCAATTCCATCTGTGTTCGCTGGGAACGGCTTCTCTTCCCACCCCGGGTAAACGGCCATTGTTCGGTTCGGTCGAGTCACGTGGGTGAGGACTGCAAAACTGGCCTTTTTGCTCTGCAATTAGTGAGGATTTATTCTGTTATTTTGCAGGTGGCTCCTTACCCCTGGAGCCAGGAATGTTCCACCTGCCCTTGTCATTTGCTGCGAGCACTGGCCCTGTGTTTCGTGCTGCAGAACTGCATCTCTTCATCCTTTATTATGAGTCCTGTGACTTAGCTGGAAATCACAAAGAAGGCCTGATGAACTGTTGTTATAGATGGTATTCAAGTGTCCTATTTAGGTAAGAGATTGTCATTTGTGGAGGATACGCACAAAAAGTATTCCTTTATCCTGGTAGACGTCTTATAGTTATGGGGAATACATGTGCACATATTTTTTATGCCTCACTGATCAGCAGGGTGCCTCCTTCCTGACACTGCTCCACAGCTGATAGTTTCATTCTACCCCCTCTGCTTAGCAACCACACTCTTTGATCATCAACCCCTTGCCCTTTCCTCTCTTTATCCTCTCTTTCAATTATTTCTTTGTCTTTTACCCCAACTTCAAGACAAATGCTGATTGGTAGACTAATTTGAGAATTCTGGGGTGAATTACACTAGTTTAATTTATTGACCATGTGTGTAATTTGATATTTTACTGATCCTGATAAGATGTTATGCTTGTAACACAATAATTACAAGCCTGTAGTTAAGTACACATTTGAAACTGAAATTACATTAAAAGAAGAACAACATTGGGCTTCCAAATGAAATATTTATATGAAACACCAACTCCCATCCAAATTCTAGCTCTCCTCCCTTCACCTTGTGGGATTGCGCAAACGTGACCTCTCCACCCATAGGCGTGTTCATTTTACAACTACAGGTTTGTTTCAGCTGTTGGACAGATAGGTGCGGCCAATGTCTGCCAAAGGGGTATATATCTTAATCACTAACATTGTGCATTCCTTTCTTGTGAACCGACAGAAGACCTACCGACGCTGCACTGTAACTACATCCTCTCGTCAATGCCTTCCTTTCTGGGATGACCCCCATATTGAACCTTAATGCACTTTTGAACACTCTCTTCCATTATTACCCCTTCTTCCATCTTTCTTGCCCTGTTCTTACAAAGTGATCGGCAACCAGGGACTCCCTTCTTATTAAATAATTCCCCAGTAAACAGGTTTGCTTCTTTAAATCCTTAAATTAGTGGGGACCTACAGCCCCTCCTCATCAGAGGAGGATACAAGAACCATTCATGCCTCTCCGGCTTCCTATTTTATGTCCTGGCCGAACCCCAGACAGGTTTCTCTTGCACAGTATGACTGTGCCATTAGGTAGGTATTTACTAACCTTGATTTTTTCTTGTCCCTTTTAGGCTGGCAAAGCAACGAGGTCCAGGCATGCTGTACTGTCAGACTTGACCAAAGCAATTGTTACCCTCCTCAACCCCAAGCTCCCATTGCACTACAGTTTACTTTGCCCAGCACTCTAGGCTTGGGCTGAGCTATGTGCAGTGAAGGCCAGCCTGGGGACAGGGAGCATGTGCAACAATATGCAATACCTTCTCTGGAGTCTAATGCTGGCATGATGGAAGGTCTGGCATCAGGAACAGCGCACTAGCGTACTCCTGCTTAAAACCATATCAGACACCTGCCGGGGCCCTTGCTCTAATTTGTTATTGTTCTGATATGGAGAGTTCCAGGGAAAGCACGGGTTTGAGGAGAGACCAATCCAGGTCCCACTCCGAAAGTAGAGAGAATGATAAAATCTGTAGGAGACACAGCTCCCACTTTATGTCCCGCATGAGAGATGAGAGGGACCGTGCCTCTCTCACTCACACTTCAGCAGGGATTCCCAGACGTCCTTTACTCACTCTGAGGGTTAGCTGGAGCAGGTGCTAGAAGACACTTCAACCAGAATCCTGGATAAAGTGTTCCCAGGGGGGCCCCCTGTCTTGCCTGTGGGTCATGCCCTTCCCGCCCCATTGTGCATTGTCTATATAGTCATAGGCATTTGAACTAGAAGTGATAGATATGTATTACTCTTGTTAGGTCAACTGATGTATAGATTTAAGAATAGGGAAATCAAGGGAGACCATATAGAGGTGGTTAGTCTTGGAAATAAGGATGAACATTAATAGATTTTTTCTATTAACAGCTTTAGGAAACCAAATCAGAAGGCTCCTGAAGAAGGACGTTTGTCCAAAACGCGTGGAGAAGTGGGGACTTTATATAGAAATGATAAGTTCCACAAACAGTTTTTGGATATGTTGACATTTACTGAAGAAATTTCAAAATTACGAAACTGCATTATGTGACTTTGCTAACATTAATGAATATATGTAAATAAATTGATTTATATTTGGAAAGAATGTATGCAAAGGTTGACTGGAAGCTCTTGGCTTTTTATTGGAAAGGTGCTCAATACTCACCTGTGCCAATCTTGGTGACAATAAAAAGAGAGCTTGAAGGGGAAACTGAAAGTCAAGTAACTCAATGGGGGGCTACCTGTACTAAACTCCTAAACCACCTTAATGGCTCTGTGACGGAACTGATATAAAACCCAAACAAAATCATGCAAAAACTGTGGGAGGCTAACTGGATCCTCACGCACAGTGAGGTGTATAATATAAATGTAAACTGCTCTACTATCTATCTAACGAGACTCAAGCTTTGGGAGATACCTTGGAATATCTGCCGAAATTCCCAAACCCTTATTACAGAGCACAGTTTATGAGGATAAGACTAAACCTATGTAAAACGAAAGAAGTGCTGTCATCAAGAGCGCCAAACTGCAGAAAGGACATAACATGTAGGTTCTGTAAGGAAAAGGGGGTATCAGAGAACCTACAGCATATCTTTTTGTTCTGCACTGCCTTAACATTGCCCAGGACCAAGTACTTTAATCGCTGTCTAATGAATACATCAATGCTATCTGCAGAAGACTGGTGGAAACATTTTTTGGGGGGGAGAAAAGACCTCCTTAACCATAGCAGCTGTTAAATTCTTCAAGGAGGTTTTGGATAGAATGAACCAAGACCAAGAAAGCTGCCGATAACGTAAATCCCCATGTTTGTGGTATAAACATGCATATTTCTTGTAAGGCTACCCCTAACTGGGAATCCGATGCATTCGGGGAACACAAATTGGTGATATCATCCCAGCTAAAACAGCAGAGAAAGTCCCCAGCAGCAGCGGCACCATCAAAAATTGTCACACTTTTAGAAGGACCTTCCCATGGTGGGTGTTACCTTCATAAACCCTAGTCCTAGCGTAGCGGGCGGAGTGTGGCAGAGTGTTTTTGTGGCTATCTGAATCTGAACCTGAGTCTGTCTCCTATTTCTATTTTTTTCCCGTGGGTGTTATCTTCATAATCCCTAGTCCTAGTGGACTGGGCAGAGTGTGGCAGAGTGTGGCTGTGGCTATCTGAATCTGAACCTGAGTCTGTCTCCTATTTCCGTTTTGTTTTGCAGGTGGGTGTTACCTTCATAAACCCTAGTCCTAGCAGAGCGGACAGAGTGTGGCAGAGTGTTTTTGTGGCTATCTGAATCTGAACCTGAGTCTGTCTCCTATTTCCATTTTTTTTCTTCAGGTGGGTGTTACCTTCATAAACCCTAATCCTAGCGGAGCGGGCGGAGTGTGGTGGAGTGTTTTTGTGGCTATCTGAATCTGAACCTGAGTCTGTCGCCTATTTCCATTTTTTTCTTCAGGTGGGTGTTACCTTCATAAACCCTAATCCTAGCGGAGAGGGCGGAGTGTGGCGGAGTGTTTTGGTGTTTATGTGGGTCGAGGGATTGATCTGCATTTCACTCCAGACATTGCAAAGACAAAGGGCCTCATTACACGGATGGTGGTAAGGTAAGGTAAGGTGGTAAGTAAATCCTTACCGCCTTACTACTAGGTCCCTTTGCGGGTTGGGGGATTTGACGCCTGCTTTTTGCAGGCGTTAAAAACCAACCCGCAAAGGGACCCAGGGAGCTAATTACGGTACCCAATTTGCGGTACCGTAATTAGCGCCTTCCCTATTCCCATTGAGCCCTATGGGCCAAAAATGGGAATGGGGAAGGGCAATGGTGGAAGGGGGAATTACCGCCCCGCCAACCTTGGAATGGGGCGGTAATTCCCCTTTCCGCCAAGGCGGTGCCGGTATTTTACCGGCATGAACCATGGCGCTAATAGCACCATGGTTCTCCGCCATCCGTGCAATGAGGCCCAAAGTATCCCCTGTCAGCATCCTGTTCCAAGGTGCAGTTGGATGAACTGGACTGGACTGGATGTTAACAGACACCTGTGCGTAGTGCTGCTTCGTCGTGCTACTGCATGATATTAATAGCAATTCGAGAACCCACCTCTACATTGGAGCCTGTCTTCTGATTAGCGCAGGAGGCGTTGTTAGTGTTCTTGGCTCCATTTAGTTGGGTGAGTTTGCTGACTTTATATCACATTTTTCTTCAAGGGGTTAAAATCAGCAGGTGACCATGTGAGGGATCGTACTCAAATCTAAGTCCGCTGTTTAGTTCTATAGTTTCACCACACATATCTGTTTCAGTGGCTGCCATTCCTGTGCGGCTCGTCTGTTCAGCGTACGACGTGTGGCTTGTAGCTGATGCCATACAGATTAGAGCTGCACTTGTGACTCGTGACTGCAGGAGAGGCCGGGCATGTCTATGAATGGGTGTTGGTGGTGTTTGTAAGAAGCAAACCTGTTTACTGGAGAATTATTAAGTTAGTATTAAGTTGTATTACACTGTTTGAGAGCGTTGGGATTGTTGATGGTATCTGTGAATTTTGTAAATACCAAAGCGCTACTAGCACACACAGAAAATCGAACAACTTGCTGTAGAGAGAATTAATGTTTGGTTGTAAACTATACCTAGATATTAAAAGATTAACAAAGAGAGGCTCAAATAAGTGATCTGCTATAGGGACCGGTTGTGCTATAACTACTGGTAAAAAAGAAAATAATAATAATTGTACCTACTTTAGTTAAGAGTAATTAGTTAGTACGATCTGTTTTCCAGTCCAGTAGAAACAAAGTTTATAATAGTAACCACAATGTCCGCAAATAGTATTGCTTCTGACTGCAACAAGTTTAAAAGTGTCCTATTATTACCATCCACAAAGGAGAGTCCCCCGAAAGCTTTGCTTTGTGGTAGACAGATTGTCACCCCCCAAGACAATTTCTAAGCCAAACACAGGTGCCAAATCTAAACAAATGACAGAATACTATCCTAAAGCTCAACCTAAACAACAAATATTAGAACAAATAGATGAAGAGTCCGCTGTAAAAGAGATAGTAGCTGAACTCAGTGAAGCTCTAGGATGTGTGAGGGCTAAACTGCTTGAGAAGATAATGTCATCAAATCCCCCGTAGACAGTGCCCAAATAGAAGGCCAGCCTGAAATCAAGCTCACCTGCGAGTACCAAATCATACAGTCACCAAGCACATGTAGCTTTGCAGAGCCGAAAGACATGGTAAAAGTTATGATACATGCCAGCGATAAAGATATCCCATCTCATATTAGGAACCAGGCAAATAGCATTGACCTAGAGTGTGAGATGAGTGATGGTGGCGAAGTGCAGTATATTGGTGACGTTATGGCGCGGTCCTTTTCATCCAGCCATATAGACATTGATCCCCACGAATTATTTACACCAACTATCCCACTCGACTCAACTAATAGAGAAAAGTCTCCAAAACAGTTGGTTTTCAACAGTAATGGGAATATAACTGACAGTGGCAGTAGTGAACAATATAGAGTGATCAAGGATCCAGCCAAAAGAATATCCCGGCATTGTTAGACGAAAGTGATTATAGTATGTCATCAGACAATATGTTTGAAGACTTCAAAAACTTATTGAACCATCTCTCTTGCACAAGTCAGACAATATTGAGAAAAAATTAGATTTACAATCATTATTGCTGCATAAAGGCATTAATCGTGGCAGAAAGACAGTTCGTGAGCAAAGCATTTTTACAGATTTAGTAGAGATTATCGAGATTAGACATTTGGACAACAACTCCTTTAGCCAGCTTAATTCCATGAACAAGACCATTTCTAAGCAGATGGCTAACATCGGTAAATATCAATTAAAAAGGAAACATACTCTTAAAACAAAAAGGCGCAAAATAAACCTGATTAAACAAGCATTTATGTATGATAATCGGATAATACTTAGGAAAAATGCATGTGTAGTGCCTGACTCAGCTGTAGTGATTTCGACAGCAGATCAGGGTTCAACACAATCTGATAAGGAGAAGATAGTAAGCCAGGCTAACCAAGTCGCTGCTACTACATTAGGTTTTAGAAAACAAGTGAATGAATGGTCAAGTGTGACTGATGCTTCATCACAGGGCAAGATCATAAGTACTGACCAAGTTATCTGTCTGACTAGCAATTCCACTGTAGCTAATGGAAAAAGAGATTCCAATAGTTGCTTACCAGCTTCTACTAAGCCACTGAAACAAAGTTCAATACCAGGAGCTTGGCTGGCCAGAAATGATTTAGGCTCATCAAAACCAATGTGTGAGCCTAGCACTGATCGAGTTGGGTTCATAAGAGCACTCCAACTCCAACCAGTATCATTAGATAGAAATATGGCTCCACTTAACAGAACCGCAGTTCTGCGTATATTACAATCGGTAGTGGCCTTGAGAATGATTACAACTGAAGACATTAAAATTGTTGACCAAGTCGAACATATACCGGAATTTAAGACAAATATCTGGCTCCACTCTAGTGAAATCTTAGACTATATACTTCGAGCTGATGCTGAGCTGTTCCAAATGGGCTACCCATGTAAGGTGGTGTGGTTACCTGAGACGAAATCAAGAGTAAGTTTACTGTCTAATCCCCGAGTTGATGTTGCTACAAGCTGTGGTGAAGCTTTGTCGCAGGGAAGCATAAATCAGGCATGTACAAAGATACCTAGTCAATCAGGAGATACTCAAAGGAACCTGCCCCCTACAAGTATATTAGTCCAGAATGAGGGAATAGGTGATAAGACAGAAATAAACATAAATAAAAATGTGAGCTACTGGCAATGGCTTCCAGTAGCATGCAAACAACATTTTAAGAAAATATCCCAGTGATGTCAGCCTCATGCATTCATGGAATACATGTGGCTATACACACATTTGAAGAGGTTGGCCTACCATCTCAAATCGATCTATTTACGTTGGTGGCCATGCAGGAAACATGGCTCATTGAGCCTACTCACTTCGATGGTCGCAGTACAGTGCAACAAGTGGCCTCTAAGGGCCCAAAAGGGTGGCCAATGGATGGTCTATTGATGTCTGTAAAGTTCCCATGGGTAGCAACTACACTTAAGGAAACCTCGAGTTGTGTTCAAGGAGCTAAAATTAGTATTTGAATCATGTCCTAGTCTGCATTAACATTTATGATCCCCCAAACTTAAAACGTACAGAGGAAAATATTAAAATAGTTGTTGCTCTGCTACCAAAATATTCACATAAATATCCCCTATGGATGGTTGACGACATTAATGCTACTATAGGCGCGTCATATCAAAGACATAACGATAAAGCTAAGCATACTTTGCAACCAGTGCTTAACAATATTTCAAATCGCCAAGGTAGACCATGGCCCAAAATCATTGCTGAATTTGGGTTAACTATATTGAAAGGGAGTTGCCATAGCGATGCAATGCTAGCCTTTACACACTCAGATTGGCAGACAACATCAACAATTGACTATGTGTTCACTAACAATAGTGGCCTTCTCAGTACCATTGACATGGCTACAGTCCATCGCCATGAGAGTGACCACTTCCCTTTATGTGTGTTATTGGTTCCCATGATCACAAAGCATCTACCAACTATCTATGACAGAAATGGTCAGATAACCTTGAATGAAGCGAATAATCGAATAAAGTGGCATGACAAAAATCTTTCCTTAGTAAATCAACAAGTTGTGAAGACTGTTCCAAGTTTTGTTAGGCAATGTGAAGATAGCACTAATGAGGGCAATATCGCTGAGCTATTCTCTGCCATGATGATCACTATCAACACTATAAAATGGTGCAATAAGGTCCTATACTTCGGCCTTGGAGCGCTCGAACAAGGTTCTGGGCAAGCGACAATTATGTGTCAAAGATATATGAGCAGCTAAGAAATTGCTTCAAAAGTCAATTGCCACAGTGATAAGCCTTGCGACACTATATAGCAATATAGGCGCGATTCCAACCTATATTTGGCTTTTCAAAAAAGTGTATCAAAAATATAAGAAACTCCAGAAGCTAGAATGGTGGAAAACAATTGCGAACCTTGCCACACAACATAATAATACTGCTAAATGGAAAGTAATACATGGGGGAAAAAAAGAGCACTGAACATCAATTGCATATTTGAGGGTCAGTGGATCGAGCATATAAAGTCTACATTGGGATGAAGTGTAGAAAGCGATCTTTCCTTTCCCCTGCCAAATATGAAATGGTGTTGGGAAATCAGTGTACTGGATATTGTAACAGTCATTGAAAAGCTCAACAAGTCAAGAGCAGCTGGCCCTAATAGGGTGTGCAATGCATTATTAAAACTCTCCCGTGACCTATGGGCCCATGCACTGTATATACTATTCAAAGAAATAGGACATAGTGGTTAGATTCCTACAACATGGCATATGAGCCATCTGTTGGCCATGTATAAAAAAGGGCCATGGGACAACCATGCAAATTTTCGAACATTAGCCATGTTGGATATTTTGTCAAAAATATTTGCTTGGGTCCTGTTGCTTGAACTAAATCATTGGATCAAAGCTAAGAACATCCTGCCGCCAAACCAGATAGGATTTAGGCCCAAGGCAAACACGATGCATAGTATATTGATTCTGACATCGGCTGTCGAATACTACCGGAAACAGCGAAGCCATAATGTATATTGCGCCTTGATTGACTTCAGTGTAGCGTTCGATACTGTAGTCAGAAATAAGTTATGGAGGAAACTTAGCGAATCGGACAATCTGCCAGGACTGTTGAAAATGTTAATGTTGCTCTACGCTGACACCAAAGTTTGCATTTGCCTAGATGGCAGGGGTAAACTTTCAGCACCAATAGATACGTGTAGAGGAGTTAAGCAGGGATGCATTGTGGCTGGAACCCTGTTCAACCTATCCCTGGCTGAAATGTATATGCATTTTTCGAACTTGGTGATCAGTCCAGTAAAGGTTGGCATGGCAAAGATAAGCTGGCTGGCGTATGCAGATGACCTGCTTCTGTTAGGTCTTACTGCCAGTGGTCTACAAAACCTGTTAAATGCCTTAATGTAGTATGCCGATTAAATGGATTTACAGTAAATACACAAAAAAGCAAAACTATAGTGTTCAGTGTAAACAAAGCCCCAAAACATTATAGTTAGCAAATTGAGAACACTGAACTGGAACAAGTGAAAGTTTACACCTATCTTGGCATAGTTATTGATGAAAAGGTGAAGTGGGATCTGCATTGCAACACCACCAAAGCAAAATATATGAAATCAGTCAACGCAAGTTCATTTATAGGGAAGAACGTTGGTATCTACACGCAAGCAATTTTGATGTACTACTCTGCCACTATTGTTATATGGCTGTGAGATTTGGGGGCATAATTACTGGAAAGTCCTCAAACAATATGATACTTGGCTAATTAGGAAATTATTCAGAATGCCAGAGAGCCTCACTATTGAATATATTTACTTGGAATTTGAACTGAAATGAGTTGTGATTGAATGCCTGCGAAAAATTGTTATGTGTTCTGAAAATGTAATGTCTTTGGATAATGATACAATCATTGTTACATACATGCAAGCCTATTTAAAAACCGATAAGTACCTTATTTGTGGAACAATAGGAAAAATCATCAAACAGCATAAGAAATGGTCAGTAGGCTTTGTGAGATCTTCTGATAGTATACCTCACAAAAAGTTCAAAGTCTGGTTAAAACAGAAAATGCAGGTATATAGCCAGGAGTCGCACTTGGTTGAACATGCGATTAAGAGGTTCAGTGGGCGTTATTGTGAGTATTGGCAGACAAAGACTTCTAATCCCCTCTACATAACTGCATATCCGAAATCTCATATATTCAGAAATTATTTGTTAGTGAAATTTGACTTCTGTGATACCCTTGAAGTATTAGGAGTAAGGCTATGAAAGCTCGTATTGATAGATTGTGTCGCCTATGTGGGTGCAATGTGGAGGAGACACCAGAACACTTGCTTGTGCATTGTGAAAGTATATAATGATTCACACATCCTTTTTAAAAGCATATGATAATACGTACAAGAGGGGAGTTGAGGTGGAGATGCGCTAAACACCATATAAATAAGGAGCACTAATTATAAAATTGATGCTTTAATTGTTGTAGAAACAGCCGACACGTGTTTCGACACGCAGGTCGTTTTCAAGGCTGAGTAGTCACATGCAACATTTGATTTATCATATTATTCATGACAGAAAAAAGGATACAAAAGATTGTAACAATCACATTGAATTTGAAAAAAGTAAATACAGACCATATCACATAAAGTTAAAAAATAGTAGTGACATATAGCAAAAAAGATAGTGACATATAGCAAATATCATAATATTATATGAATAAGAATCATTGGCATACCGTAAACCATGGTTGGAGGTATGCCAATGATTCTTATTCATATAATATTATGATATTTGCTATATGTCACTATCTTTTTTGCTATATGTCACTACTATTTTTTAACTTTATGTGATATGGTCTGTATTTACTTTTTTCAAATTCAATGTGATTGTTACAATCTTTTGTATCCTATTTTCTGTCATGAATAATATGATAAATCAAATGTTGCATGTGACTACTCAGCCTTGAAAACGACCTGCGTGTCGAAACACGTGTCGGCTGTTTCTACAACAATTAAAGCATCAATTTTATAATTAGTGCTCCTTATTTATATGGTGTTTAGCGCATCTCCACCTCAACTCCCCTCTTGTACATATTTTCTGGTACCAGCCAGGGTGGACTGGCTGGCGTAGGTGGTAGTGCAGCTCACACTTCAATTTCTCCAGTATCAACACCAACAGTGAATACTAGCGCACAGACCTCGAATGCGATAATCCACATCTTTTTGTTTTGCATATGATAATACAGTTGAAACAAATGGCATGTCATTGATATGGTCATGTTTTATGAAAGGAAATTATATGAATTTTATGTATTTTATGGTGAAATTGTATTTGAAAATAATGATGATTTTTAAAGGTTTGTTATAAATTAAGAATTTGAGATTGATGTTTTAGAGAGTTTCAAATTAATTGTATGTATGGCCAAGGGTGACAATTATGAGCACCGCATAATCAAACTGTATGGAAATATGTTTTTCAGAATATCTGATTTTAAATTGAAATGTAGAAGTGTATGTCTAATGTGTAAATTCTGTGTTGTACATACAAAGCTGTTGGCTAAAGAGTATATTACTAATAGATTAAATGAAATGACTGGTGGAAAAACATTTTGGGGGGAGAAAAGTCCTCCTTAACTATAGCAGCTGTTAAATTCTTGAAGGAGGTTTTGGATAGAACAAACCAAGACCAGGAAAGCTGCCGATAATGTAAATACCCATGTTTGCCAGCCCCTAACTGGATTGTGACTAAGGAACAGTTATTTCTTTTATCTTTTGCTAAAGGTTTGTAATAAACTATAATGCATAAATACATTTAAAAAACGATTGTGTTAAAACTGAGAAAACTAAAACATGTATGTTTTCATTTGAATTTATAAAGATTTGAATCACATTATTAAATGTATTGATGAAATCAAGAGATTGATTGGAATCTAAGGGAAAGGGTAAACTTTTATAATAGTGCGTCTGGTGATCCCATAAATGTTATGGGACATATTTCTTCTTTGATTGTATTTATTGCTCTGTAGTAGCCAGCGGAGCACACCCAGACAAACCAGAAATATTAAGAAGATATATTAGAAGATTAGTTTAATATACATAGAGGAATTAAACAGAAATGCGCCCACAACATAATCTGCAGAGATATGTGCCCCTTCCCAACCAAAGATTGGAATGTATATAATATATTTTTGACACTACAGAGGCAAAGTCTTCCTTCACGATAAGCAGGCCCATTAACTTTAGTGCAGGCAGACAGCCCTCTTATTCTTTACCCAGGCTCCTATGGCAGTGGCTTCAGCTACAGAGGGCGATGGTTCTCTGATTCTTCACTGTCTCTTAGGCATGGGCTTACCTTGGTTCCCTGGTCAGACCCATCCCGGCTCATTGGTCCCCAGACTCAGTGAAGTATGAGACCACAATCTGAGGAACCAACAATCTCCATTGGACCTTGCAGTGTTCGCTTTATTTCCCAAACATCCTCTGGGGAGTAGACCTAGCTCTTCCCAACCAAGATGCCATCAGGACATATACTGGCACTGAGGAGTGGGGAGCTTTGTTGGAAGGGAAATCTGTTCAGCAGACCTGATCTTACCAGGTGTCGGCCAGGCCATTGAACTGGTGGGAGTTGACTGTCGTAGTCAGAGCAGTGTGTCAATACTCCCCCTCCCTGTAGAATATGGTGGTCTTAGTTCAAACAGACAACCTAATATCTGTGTACTACAGCAATAATCATGGGCAGGCTCCATTAATCTCTCTGCTAGAGATCATAGAGAGTTTATTCCTTTCGATATCATGTCACATACTGTCCATTAGGGCCTCTCAAATTTCTGGGGTGGAGAACTTCAGGGTGGAAGCAGTTAGCAATGTGTCTCCCTCCTCCCTGGAAAACTTTCTCAATCTGTTAATATTTAGGGAAATATGTGCTCTCCTTCTGATCTACTGCACAAGGTTCATGGGTCCTCTGGCCTAGAGAGAGAAGGTGCCCAGATGTTTTCTGGCCACCTCTTCTTCTATTTCGTGCCTTAGATCCCATTCCTCTACTCCTTGTGGTGATGAGGAAGATCCAGAGGGTCATTCTGATAGCCCCATAGTGGAAGAGAAAATTCTGGTGAAAGAGCTTGCTGTTATCCTATCCTGGTGCTGTTCTACTGACGCTTGAAGGATTTCTACAAAAAGGGGACCTGTGGCACGTATCACCGGTGCAGAATTTGGCGTTGAGTTCAGTCGCTCGAACACTTATAAGCGGGTGGCTGTGCTGGATTCCGTGTTTTCACTCCTGGTGAAAGAGCTTGCTGTTATCCTATCCTTATGCTTTGCTACTAGCGCTTTAAGGATTCCTACAAAAAACTGACCTGTGGCGCAGTGCCCCAGCACGGAGTTCAGTGACGAGTTCAGTCGCTCGAACACTTATAAGCGGGTGGATATGCTGGATTCTCTGTTTTCAGTCCTGGTGAAAGAGCTTGTTGTTACCCTATCCTTGTGCGGTGCTACTGGCTCTTTAAGGATTTCAACAAAAAGCTGACCTGTGGTGTGGGATGCCGGCTCGGAGCTCGGCAACGATTTCCCTTGCTCGAACATTTATAAGGTGGCAGATGTGCTGGATTCCGTGTTTCCAATACTGGTGAAAGAGCTGGCTGTTACCCTATCTTGGTGCTCTGTTACTGGCTCTTTACGGATTTCTACAAAACGCTGGCCTGTGGTTGGAGCGCCAGCACAGAGTTCTGCACTTAGTTCAGCCGCTCGAACACTTATAAGAGGTTGCATGTGCTGGATTCTGTGTTTTCAATCCTGGTGAAAGAGCTTGCTGTTACCCTATCCTGGTGCTGTGATACTGGCGCTTTAAGGATTTTTACAAAAAGCTGACCTGTGGCGGGGAGTTCAGCGACAAGTTCAGTCATTCGAACACTTATAGGAGGGTGGACATGCTGGATTCTGTGTTTTCAATCCTGGTGAAAGAGCTTGCTGTTACCCTATCCTGGTGCTGTTCTACTGGTGCTTTAAGGATTTCTACAAAAAGCTGTTCAGTCACTTATCAGTCAGCCGGCAGGAAGGTGGTGGAAGTCACTTGGATGGACGAGGGCCGTAACCTAGGAAGAGGAAAGCTGCAGGGGCAGAATGGGGCCATCTCCTTGATACTACACACTTGAGCGAATACCACAATAAGCACAAAGTCACAGATAGCCGGCAAGCGTAACCTGGTTGCTTCTGTTAACATTTCTTTGATGCCAAATACTGAACGTATTGCCGTAACTAGACTGCCGACTACTGAAACGGCATCAGATCCTGTGAATAGGAACACATGTCTGCCATCTTCACCAAGGAACCTGGAATTCATCTTTGAAGTGATATACCTCTCATCAAACTTTGTGGACTCCTGCCCGGCGGCTGAAGTGGTTGTTAGTTCACCCATTCCCCCCTGCACCTCAGCTTCTTCCGTGGTTTCGGATGTGCCACGCAACAATATCATGCAGAGGGGGGCTGCTGTTCGCGGCCGCATCAAATTCAAACCTACCATTAACATTACCTCTGGCAACTCATTATGAGGACTTAGAAGAATCACAGAGCGCTTTAACTAAAAACCCAAAGTCAGGGGATAATGTGAGTAATGAATCCCTGGCTAACGATTTTTGGATTAATTTGAGCAAAGTGTCGCTTGTAACATCCTTGGTGACACATGTCCAACCACAGCTCTGTGATTTAACAAATCAAAATTACTTTTTACCTACCTTGAATCAACTTTCTACCCATCGGAAACATGTTTTGCCCAAGTGCACAACACTGAATGTTCAAGTATGCAAGACCTGTTTCCAACCCTTCTTCAGCAGGCTTCCTTACCAGCTGGTGTCTCGATGTGTGTGGAGACCTTATACATTGAGGGACTGGAACGCTCTCCCAACGGACATATCCGAATTAGCACTCCCTTGGGTGATACACATGAAGAAACCATTGAGTGTATAGCTCTGCTACTGGCTCTTTACGGATTTCTACAAAAAGCTGACCTGTGGTGTGGAGCGCCAGCACAGAGTTCTGCACTTAGTTCAGTCGCTCGAACACTTATAAGAGGTTGCATGTGCTGGATTCTGTGTTTTCAATCCTGGTGAAAGAGCTTGCTGTTACCCTATCCTGGTACTGTGATACTGGCGCTTTAAGGATTTTTACAAAAAGCTGACCTGTGGCGGGGAGTTCAGCGACAAGTTCAGTCATTCGAACACTTATAGGAGGGTGGACATGCTGGATTCTGTGTTTTCAATCCTGGTGAAAGAGCTTGCTGTTACCCTATCCTGGTGCTGTTCTACTGGTGCTTTAAGGATTTCTACAAAAAGCTGTTCAGTCACTTATCAGTCAGCCGGCAGGAAGGCGGTGGAAGTCACTTGGATGGACGAGGGCCGTAACCTAGGAAGAGGAAAGCTGCAGGGGCAGAATGGGGCCATCTCCTTGATACAACACACTTGAGCGAATACCACAATAAGCACAAAGTCACAGATAGCTGGCAAGCGTAACCTGGTTGCTTCTGTTAACATTTCTTTGATGTCAAATACTGAACGTATTGCCGTAACTAGACTGCCGACTACTGAAACGGCATCAGATCCTGTGAATAGGAACACATGTCTGCCATCTTCACCAAGGAACCTGGAATTCATCTTTGAAGTGATATACCTCTCATTAAACTTTGTGGTCTCCTGCCCGGCGGCTGAAGTGGTTGTTAGTTCACCCATTCCCCCTTGCACCTCAGCTTCTTCCGTGGTTTCGGATGTGCCACGCAACAATATCATGCAGAGGGGGGCTACTGTTCGCGGCCGCATCAAATTCAAACCTACCATTACCATTACCTCTGGCAACTCGTTATGAGGACTTAGAAGAATCACAGAGCGCTTTAACTAAAAACCCAAAGTCAGGGGATAATGTGAGTAATGAATCCCTGGCTAACGATTTTTGGATTAATTTGAGCAAAGTGTCGCTTGTAACATCCTTGGTGACACATGTCCAACCACAGCTCTGTAATTTAACAAATCAAAATTACTTTTTACCTCCCTTGAATCAACTTTCTACCCATCGGAAACATGTTTTTGCCCAAGTGCACAACACTGAATGTTCAAGTGTGCAAGACCTGTTTCCAACCCTTCTTCAGCAGGCTTCCTTACCACCTGGTGTCTCGATGTGTGTGGAGACCGTATACATTGAGGGACTGGAACGCTCTCCCAACGGACATATCCGAATTAGCACTCCCTTGGGTGATACACATGAAGAAACCATTGAGTGTATAGCTAATTGCTGCCTTTAAGGTGACCCCGAGAGTGAATGAGGTGGCTCTGGTGGGCATTGCTCCCGCCTCGCGGTTCACTGTATTACCATTGGATCCCATATCAAAAATGATAATTGCCTCAGGGGAAAACACCAACTGCCTCCCCACGTCTAAAGAGAAACTGTGGTGAGAAGGGTACCTTGCATAGCTCTAAAATAACAAACTTTTATCATTCTAAGCTAAAAACATGAGGAAAGGCCTTTTCCCTCATGGACCTGGTGAAATGCTGAATGCCGAAATATAGGAAGGAGCAGGGGATGGGTACATACTCCTTTCACCTATACCCAAGTTATCAGAATTCACAAAGGAAGCGACCGTTGGTGAGAAAAGGCTGCCCCAGCAGGCAACGGGAACAAGCGCCCCACGGAGCCGGCCAAGAAGGGTCAAAGTGCGTACTTTCCAAATCTGAGAATGAAAAGGATGGAGCAAGATCAGGTCATCTTTGACCCTTTAGCAGTTGCGTTGCCTAAGGGGGTGGTCGGCCCTAAGACTGGAAATTCTACTAATAAGAAACTGTTTGACGGATCACACCCAGTGTGCATGTGGAATGGCCTGGAACTGGAGAGGCCTCAACAGCTCGACTTGGGAAAGTCAGCATGGTTTCTGCAAGGGGTGTGGAAGGGCTGCATCTTAGAAAAAAGGAAAAAGCATGCCTCACAGAAGATTAACACCTCTGTGGAGCCTAGTCCACACACCACTAGAAATAACTTACGATCCCTGCCACTTCAAGAAACTTCGAACTCCTCGACAAGCTCGGAATTTCCTAAGTTGCCTTCTGTACGTGGTAGGGGCAGAGGCATTGAAAGAGACCTAGCTGGGCCTCTAGCAAACAATATGGACCTAGCCAAGCGTGCAAAGGACACAGGAGAGGAGGTGGACCCAGGAGTCCTGGCGAACTGGGCTCAGAGAGCCGTATGCCTCCTAGGGAATGCTAATTGTGCAATATCGTCCGAACGCAGGAGAGGGCTCCTGCTTAAGATCGATCACAAGCTGGGAGATCTATCATCATATGAGGCAGGCGAGGCAGCTCAAGGACTATTGTTTGGAGAGACCTTTGGCAAAGAAATGGGGAGATTCGTGGGAACCTATACTTCCCTAGAGAAGGCACAAGCTTCCATGAAGAAAATCTCACCCGGAAGAGTTTTTGGTGGGTTCAGAGGTCGAGCGACCGGTCGCTACCAAGCATTCAGAATGCCTCAAGGCAATAGAACCCAGTACTGGGAAAACAGACAGACAGACACCTTCCCGCTGAGAGGCCATTTCCCTAGAGGAAGATGAAGTAGAGGACAGGGAAGAGGACAAAACGTCCACACAGGTGAGTTTTTACGTACCCACCAGTTGGGGGGAGGACAGCGGTATTCTGGGAGAATTGGTGTTTGCTCTCCAGCAACACCTGGGTCCTGCAGACAATGAAAGGCATGCGCATAGAGTTTACGGACACCCCTGTCCAATCCCAAGCGCCCCGTCTTCTAGCCGCAATGCAGACAGAGAAAGAGTTATTACATGCAGAGCTGCAGGCGATCGAGCCATGCAAAACGCACCCAAAATTTGTGAGCAATATGTTTCTGGTCCACCGAAAGGACAAAGTAAGGCCAGTGATAAATCTGAAAAACATGAACAGCTGGGTAGCCTACAACCATTTCAAGATGGAAGGGACCTATCAGCTCAGAGACACACTCAGACAGGGCGACTGGCTGGCAAAGATAGATCTGAAATATGCCTACCTGACGATACCGGTGCAGAGAGATTTCCGTCCCTTTCTAGCATTCGACTGGGACGGGCAATTATGGCAATTTGCGACGATGCCGTTTGGACTAGCATCAGCGCCATGGGCTTTCACGATGATCATGAAACCAGTGGCAGCAGCGATCAAGGAAGAAAGGGATACATATGATTATATATCTGGACGACATCCTGCTCATGGCCAACAACAGAGAGACACTCCTCTATCAGACCGACTGGGTAGTGAAGCTCTTGACCTCCCTTGGATTTCTAGTGAATCGGGAGAAATCAGAGATGAAACCAACGAGGAGGATAGAATTCCTAGGGTTTATTATAGACACCAGGACAGCAACCCTAGAACTCCCGAGCAGAAAGATAAGAGACATAAAAAGAGAAATAAGAACATGCCTCAGCAAAACGGTTATATCACTTCGCACAATAGCGCGAGTAGTAGGCTTACTAGCAGCATCGATACAAGCGATATTTCCAGGGCCACTGCACTATCGAGCCCTGCAAAGGCTGAAGATAAGACACCTTCAGCAAGGTCTACATTATCACCAGCTAGTACACATAGATCAGGAATCCAGAACAGAGCTGGAGTGGTGGTTAGCAAACATGGAAGCATGGAACGGGAGAGCCATCTTTGGCGACCGTCCAGACTTAATAACAGAATCAGACGCCAGCAGAGCAGGCTGGGAAGCCCGATGCGGAGATCTCCAGACAGGAGGTAGGTGGAAAGCAGAAGAACTCCAGTTACACATCAACTGTCTGGAGCTGTTAGCCGGATCCTTTGCGATCACGAAAGGAAAAAGTGAATTCTTGTATTCTGTTGAAAATGGACAACATTTCAGCAGTCAAATACATCAATCACTTAGGAGGGATGAGATCCAAGTTATTGGTGGAAATAGCCAAGGATTTTTGGCACTCCTGCCTAGAATCAGGGATCTCAGTAGTAGCCGAATACCTACCAGGTTCGTTGAATGTAATAGCAGACTGGAACTCCAGGTACCTCTCAGATTCCAGCAATTGGATGCTGGACCGAGAGATATTCCGGCAGCTGGAAGAACGTTGGGGCCCGATACACACAGATCTGTTTGTGTCCAGACTGAACACACAGAAGGAGAGGTTCTTCAGCTGGAGATTGGACCCAGCAGCAGCCGGAGTGGATGCCTTCCTGCAGGACTGGAGAGAGCAAATACTCTACGCCTTCCCTCCATTCATAATCATGAGCAGGGTACTAGCAAAAGTGTGCAGGGAAGCAGCGAATTTGATAGTAGTAGTTTCGATATGGAAATCCCAAGTGTGGTTTCCAGCGCTCATGGAGCTAATAGCGGACTACCCGAGAGTGCTACCCCAAGGAGAAAACCTGCTCACGGACCGAGCTAGGTCATATCACCCTCTAAGAGTGAAGGGGATGCTGCCGTTGATGGCGTGCAGGATAGCAGGAGATGCTGGAATCTCCCAGGGATTTCGGCACAGGCCGCAAGCCTCATCGCCGAGTCATGGGCTCCTTCGACTAGAAGGAGCTACGACGCAGCTTGGAACAGGTGGTCGACATGGTGCAAAAGGAGAAGTATTCATCCCATTTCTGCCCCTCTAGGCGAAATACTGATTTTTTTAGCGGAACTCCTGCAAGATGGCAAAGCATATAGAACAATAGGAGTCTATAGATCCGCAATTTCAGCAGGTCACCTGCCCCTGGAAGGAGTGCTGGTAGGATAGTTCTAAAAGGAATAAGATTTAGGAAGCCACCACAGCCGAGGTACGAAGTGTTATGGGACGTATCAGTAGTACTGAAGCTACTGGCAGATTGGCCCAGTAACAGATAACTGTCGCTAGGAAAGCTTTCGGGAAAACTAGCTATGCTACTGTGCATGGTGTCATGCAGGAGAGTGGCGGATGTCAAGGCACTAGAAGTCAATAGAAAGACATATGGGCCAAAAGGAGTAACATTCAATCTGGCCAGAAGAACGGAAACAGATTCCTCCACGATCACGTACCCATACATGCAAGATCATCCGAAGTGGTGGGTAGCCACATGCATAAAAAGAGTACAAGAGTAGAACAACAGTGCTAAGACCGGCAGGGACAACCCAATTGCTAATAGCGTGCAGGAAACCACACAAAGGTGTAGCAACAGGCACTATAGCGCGATGGGTCAGAGACATCATGAGTCTAGCAGGCATAGACATGACTAAGTTTGGAGCACATTCTGTAAGAGGAGCAATGGCCTCGAAAGCATTAGGGCAAGGCGCAGCTTTGCAGGACATCAGGAAAGCAGCAGATTGGGATAGCGACTCAACGATTAGAGCGTTTCATTTTACACCAATCAACACGATAGCAGAAGCGGTAGTAAGAAGCATTGAACAAGCTTAATGTTCGCCTCCGTCTTGACATAGAATGAAGATTCCCCCTGCTAATAGCGCAGGGAGCTCTTGATTCTATTAAAGACAAGGAGGTGAGCATTAAAGTCACGACCCAGATACACAGGAAATGGGGAAGGATAATAAGTTGAATAAAGTGATGTATTGCAAATAACTGACATGATCATTTCCTCCAAAAAATAGGGTGTGTATTCCCCGCCCTAACATATTGCTATTGTTATTTCTGACACTCGGAGATGAGCAAAAGAACGGCTGAAAGCGTTTGAGAGAGTAACAAGTTGCTCAGAACGAGTCCACAAGTTGAGAGGCGAGAGACTGGTCTGGCATAAAGCAGGAAGTTCAGAGTCTAAATTGGCCCGGTTGGCGATTGAGTTTACAGAAGATTGCAGTTCAAAGCAGTCAAAGAAGAGGAGGAACAGAGGAAGAGGAAGGACTAGGTCACATGACCAAGAGACTAAGACTACAAGGAATGATGGGACTTGATGTTTTGAAAAAGAAAAAAAGAAAGTGTTATTTTATTTGTTGAAACTGCTGGAGAGTAGAATAAATGAGAAGATGAAGCTTAATGCTCGCCTACTTGTCTTTAATAGAATCAAGAGCTCCCTGCGCTATTAGCAGGGGGAATCTTCATTGTGATTATCTTCATCCCAGACAGATGAGGATAATCACAATTGTTGTGACTGTGTAAGAGAGGGGTAACTGATCTCCACGCCTATACAGTGTATCTTACGTCTTCCCGACTTGAGAACGGTCCCCTGGAAACAAAAATGAAGGGAAGTACCCATATCCTATATAGATGGGAAGTAATTGCGCCATTAATGTATATCACAACGTGTTTGTGCCACTGCTCACTGTATCAGACAACTGATTATCTGAATGTGGCTGTAGTTTCTGGTCACTGAACAACCTCTGTCCCGGTGGTCCAGGACAGGCCTTCCACTGACCGTAGCCGATGTCCCTGTATCATCCACTTGCCCATCATTAATTAATAGTTTCTTTTTTATTGAACTCTGTGTATCACCAGTTGGGGCGTGATCTGAACTAGTGAAAACCTGTATAAATCCTGCGTGTGTCTGTGTATTCAAGTACTATTTATCAAGGTGGTAGCCCTTTTTGCATCTTTACTGTCCAGAATCCACGCGCAAGGAACACGGCAGGGCCAATCGTAACGTATTGCAAGCGCCATGTGCAGGCGACATGTAAACAGGCTCCCATATTAGAAAGAGTGCTTCTGTCAGTGCAATCAGACACTGTCCCTTTAACTGGAAACGTCACAGAGCTTCATGTTCTCATCTTCTGAGCATAGGTGATTCACCATGACAACCAGCATAATTATGAACCACATCGAAAGTGTTTATTATATATAGGAGAACACGTGGGCGAGCAAAGTTTCACCCCCCTTGTTCATAGGTGACAATATGAAAGGGAAAAAAAACTCAGTTATGCTGGGATCTCCTGAAAACCAGCCGCAGTGGCGAATTTTGTGCAACGCTGATGAGAGCGCCGTTAAGAGCTCAAGCCGTTTCCGCGTGGGCTGCGGCAGATTACAGCACAGTTGAGTGAGCAGAAGGTGTGTGGTAAGATTACAAGCGCTGCTTCGGAAAACAGGAAATTAATAGACAGTCTTTAATCTCTCCAGCAGCCCTTCTCCAGAATTGATGAGCAGCCGGCTTGCAGGGATTCCCGATCCACATTTTGTGGCAAATATGTGAAAAGAAATCTGGAAGATGTCACGCCACGCAGTGCTTCACGCGGCTGTGAGGGCGCCGCTCGTACCACTAGGGGAGTCATAAGACACATGTACCTTTACACAACAGCGTGCAGCAGCGGCATCACGTGACTTTTAATCTTGTAGCACCAGAAAGCCTGTACTTTCTGTATGCAAGCATGTTCTTAGCCATCACTCTCAAATGAAATTGACAACACAATTCAACCATAATAATGTATTACAGATGTGAGGTCAGGATGCTAGCTGCCATAACCAGCACACAGTGAGGAAAGGAGCGCCCAGCACACAATACTGTCGGCCAATGAAACTGAAGCATATGGGGAACCTCTGGAATGGCAGCCAGCATGCAGGAACAATGCAGAGTCAGGTAAGTGCTCATAGGACATGCACTTTATCACTTAGACGCCAGGTGGAAGGTTACTTGGGAGAACAAGGGTTAGGCATCCTTCTAGATCAGGTTCCCATCTTCATGTCCACAGCAACAACGGTCCTCCCTGGAATGCCCAGCACTCATCCTTCCACAATCCATCTGGCATTCCCAAGAGCACTGGCACTCACACAACCAGAGGCGCATTCATTCAGCATACAAAAAACGACCAGATCCCACATGACTACTGAAGGGGGGGGGGGCGGGGGTGGATCAAACATACTTGGTGGGAGACATGTGTAGGGGGGCACAGCTACACCCTACTGATTGTTGCATGGCACCCCTGTGAGGGGCCATGGTACGTTCCATGGAGGTATGTGGTCACATGGTTACCCATGTGACCAACCTAATAAAAGGTCCGAGCCGCTTCCGGCTCGGCAGTCACGAGTGAACCTGACTCCGCGTGGTGTGTTGTGTTGGTGCCTGGGGGGTGCCTCGCCACGTGTGCTGGGCCCAAGGTCGGGGCCCAGTTGGAGGACGGTGCCCCTGCCGGGCAACGCCGTCCGGACGGTGCCCCTGCCGGGCAACGCCGTCCCTGTGAGTCCCCCAACCATGTGATGCGGGTTGGGGAGGCGACCCCGGCCTGGGTGCCCCCAGAGCCGGGGCCGCGGTAAGCCGGTGGCCAGCCGGCTGTGTGAGGCGCTCCGGTGATCTGGAGCGGGGTGGGCGGAACCCCCACCCCTGAGTATGCGGCGTGATCGCCGCACTGAAGTGTGTCGTGTCGGGTGCAACCCGACACGAATATGGGGCTGCCCGGTGGACCGGGAAAGCCCCCAACAATGGCGACGAAGCGAGGGGCCCCGCGTGCCCCGGAGAAGATATGGTGCGGGCCCATCTCCATCTGGGCCCGCGATGTGGAGGAGCGGAGACGTCCTTTCCCCCTATCCCCGTGGGGAAGAGAAGTTTCAGCGGCGGCGGCCGCGACGAGGAGCGGCTAACATCGCCGCGGTGAGGAGGCGCTGCCCCTCCCCCACCCGCGACGAGGGGAAACGGCGAGCATCGCCGAAATGAGGACGCGGGCCCAACTCCAACGGGGCCCGCAGAGGAAGCATCCCCTGCGGCCAACTGCGCCGCAGGAAGATCGGCGATGGAGCCATTTCCCCACCCGGAGGAAGAGGAGGGAAACGAGGGGCCGCCCAACAGCTGACGCGGCCCCCGACGGAAGGCGGGCCCATCATCAGCTGGGCCCGCAACAAAAAAAAAAAAAAAAGGGGATGGTGCAGGCCCGAATCGAACGGGCCTGCAAAGGAAACAAAGGAGGCGGGCCCAGCACCAGCTGGGCTCGCAAGCACAATAGAGTGCTCGCCCCGAGGAGCGGGCGGAGAGCTGCCTGCCCCCCCCCACCCGCAGGCCGCGGCAAACATCGCCGCCGGAAAAAAAAAAAAAAGGCAGCGGGCCCAACACCAGCTGGGCTCGCAAGGAAGCTGCCCGCCCCGTGTGGGGTGATCCTGCGGCGTCGCAGCACCGTGAGGTGGGCTGTCTGCCCCCCCAACTGGAGGAAAGCATGCGGCAGTGCCCTTCAAGAGCATGGGCCTGCCGTGCAAAGAAAAGGGGAAACGAGAATGCAGGCCCCCAGGCCCCTGCAAGGAGGAACAGGGTTTTCTCTGCCACCCTGCCACGATCTCCTCTCCGTGCAAGTGGACTTAGCCGATGTGGCCCCTGGGCCTCCCCAGGTGCGGCTTTGCCGGTGTTTTGTGTAATTGTGTAGTAACTGTCCTAAATGAACTCTGGTGAGGGTGCGAGCTGGTTTCCGGCGACTCCATACGGAAGGTGGACCTCATGAGTGACATTCCCCCGGAAGACTGTGAGCCGGCAGACATGGACTTGCTTAAAATGGTCCAGTTAGTGGGCAATGTTGTGTGGTGCCCACCTTCAGGCTACGAGTGCTTTATGTGGTGCCAGTAGCCCTCACTGGTGCCGTTTAGTGACATGAGAGCCACTCACCCAGGTTAATAAAGGGTGTGTAAAGTAGTCGAGTGGCTCCAGTTGTAGTAGTGGTAGTCGTGGTGGAATTTTGGAGTTTTTGCATTGTGTTATGAAAAAGGAGGAGTGTTGCATGGCACCCCTGTGAGGGGCCATGGTACGTTCCATGGAGGTATGTGGTCACATGGTTACCCATGTGACCAACCTAATAAAAGGTCCGAGCCGCTTCCGGCTCGGCAGTCACGAGTGAACCTGACTCCGCGTGGTGTGTTGTGTTGGTGCCTGGGGGGTGCCTCGCCACGTGTGCTGGGCCCAAGGTCGGGGCCCAGTTGGAGGACGGTGCCCCTGCCGGGCAACGCCGTCCGGACGGTGCCCCTGCCGGGCAACGCCGTCCGGACGGTGCCCCTGCCGGGCAACGCCGTCCCTGTGAGTCCCCCAACCATGTGATGCGGGTTGGGGAGGCGACCCCGGCCTGGGTGCCCCCAGAGCCGGGGCCGCGGTAAGCCGGTGGCCAGCCGGCTGTGTGAGGCGCTCCGGTGATCTGGAGCGGGGTGGGCGGAACCCCCACCCCTGAGTATGCGGCGTGATCGCCGCACTGAAGTGTGTCGTGTCGGGTGCAACCCGACACGAATATGGGGCTGCCCGGTGGACCGGGAAAGCCCCCAACACTGATGAGGTTCAATCAGACCGAAACACGTGTCTGGGGATGCTGTTGGTACTCTTGAGAAGAATTGCCTAGCATTTCAGTGCTGGACTGCCCCAGGGCAGGACAAAGACTGATGTGTTTGGGATATTTCTCCTCTGTGAAAGATAGTGAACTAAAGACTCTGGATAAGGCTCTTGTAACCAGGACTAATGTCTGGCAGAGAGTCTCCCAGGACCCCCCTTGTTATTTGGGGGGCTCAGCAATACCTAGTACTTAACCCACCTCTTATTTGTCTCCAGCAGCCCCGCTTACTTGAGTATCTGAATCATCCTGGGTGTGACACTGTAGGAAAAATATTTGGTCAGGAAAGCCAGTAGGTATAAGGATCCTCCAAAACCCATAGGAAGAAGGACTAGGTTAGAAGAAATATATACAGCACAAGCAAAGGGAGACAAAGGGATGCAGGCATACATTTGTTAGTTACTACTTGCAACATATATCTAGATCTTAACTTTAACCCCAGTACACAGCCTTTTTCTATGTTCTTTTGTATCCAACGGGGGTAACACTTTGCACAATATAAAACACTATAGCTATTCCGAAGCAGCTGTGTTGAAAACAAAAAAGGTTCTTTGATAATATTTTAAAAAGTCCTTATAAAGTACACTCTATGTACCAAAATACATACACAAACATTCTTACTTGGGAGACAGCCTTGCCAGGGCTGTCTGAAGGTACATTGTGACTGCAGCAGGTTGTGTACGTTTCTTCGGGATCTTATGAAGACAAGGCAGGGCAGCAGCAGTGTTGTTGGAGCCCCATACTGCTTTTAAGCCAGGCTGCGTATGCCCGAGGCATCCCAGAAGAATAGCAGCAGAATGAGGGGACCCTTTTAGGGAGTGCTGGCCAGGCTGTGTATGTCAGGAGCAGTCTGGCATTGATTGCACCAGAAGGGGGGGCCCAGTCAATTTCCTCCAACCTGGCTGCATCTTCCAGAAGCAGTCCGGGAATTTAAAGGAGGCCTGCATTGACAGGGGCGGGTCCAGCAACAATCATGCGGTTCTCCCGTCCCTCTCATGGGGAGTGTCATATAGTATGGCAGTTTGAGGCGGTGGCGAAGGCATGGCACGCAATGTCCCCACGGGGAGCGCCAAACAAGTTAGCCAGGCCGAGGCAGTAAAGTTTTGTGTGGTACCCCCTCCTGGAAATGGGGATACCGTGTCTATGCAGAGCCCGGGCCGTGGCAGTGACTTCAGTGAGCACCGTTCCACCTGGCATAAACTCACACCACATTCCACACCAAATTACATGTAACACTGCCTCAAATCCCGTACTACAAATCACCAGACTCTGCATGAAATCACTGTGCTACAAATCACAATACTTCACACCTGCTTCCCCTACAAACAGCCCATAAAAGAAAACTATGAAACAGAACAGACACACAAACCAACCAACAGTGCCCATGAGTCTCTTTCCAGATAACCATTTCCCACAAAAAAAACAACAGCAAAATAATCAAAGCCGCCCATCACTCACACTCTCCTAACCCCAGGAATACAGAAGGGAAAACCTGATGCCTGAAGGAGTAAAAAAATACCCCTTCAGCAGACATGAAACAAAAAAAATCACTGTGCACTGACAGATAGCCATTAAAAGAACTCCACAACCACACCGAACCCAAAGCTCACGTGCACCATTCCTAGACTCATTAAAAAGTGTGATGCTGGAAATGCCTTATGTAGGGACATGGCCTCCTAGTCCTTGTCCTACCACTTCTCTGTTTGCGTTTTCCTTATTTTTCTGCCACTGTGGTCCGGCTTGGACGTCTGGCAGTGCAGCTCTTCATTTTATCTTGTGGTGAACAACACACATGGGATACCCTTATGGCACCTATTGTTGGGGGTACACCTTTGTACCCTTATGTGTGTTTTGAGCACCTGTGTGGTGCCCACAATGCAGGGTATGGGCTGTTGGCAGCTACATGCTCACTTGGCAATGGCTCTGAGTGTCCTCCATTTTTGGGACACCCAGGCCCTGCCATAGGAATCAATGGATTCCTGATGGAAGGCAAGATGGCCACTGTGGCCTCTTGTTTTCTATTGCCTTTTACCTTGTTTCCCAAAGTCCTGTGAAGCCCTTACATTGTCTCTTTCTCCTGACTGGCTGTTGGTTGGAAATACCATACATGGCCCTGGGGCTGCCTCCTATCAAACTGACTGGAGTCTTCCCAGTTGTGGTGTGTTGTGGGTACAGTCTAGGGGTGGGACCTGTGTGAATGGAGTTGTGAGTCAACTCACATTGCTGTCTACCACCCAGAAGATGTGATACCCTGATACCCTGCTGCTGGACACCCGGATCAGTGAAAGTTCCAAACTGCCTAAGAACATTTGAAAGGTCATCCTTGCCATCACTGCTGATTACTTTTTCCCGCCGGAGAGAGCCCAGAGTCATTGGGTGCAGTGGAAGGTACGTCAGTGGGCTTCCCACCACCAGAAGTTAACCAAGATGGCCTGAGGGTCCAGACTTAGTGAGGGTCTGAGGTCCCCTCCAGTGATCGAGTTGAGGTTGCCAGAAACCATCCAGAGGTCCGCTGCAGCATCGAAGAACTGAAAGTCGGAAAAACGCAATATTCAAAAATCCAACACCAAAAGTGACCTATGCACCTGTCGCCGACAGAAGTCCTCGAAGGGTGCCGGGGGTCTTACTTTCATCTGCCAAGCCTTTGAGGAGCCCACAGCAAGTTTCATATTCCCAGGACTTCTACAGTCGTAGAAATCGTCGACCAACGGAGAGCACCTCAAAGAGCCAAACTGCTGCACTTCAGAAATACTTGGGTTCCTTTTTATTCTTGGACTCAGCATCCTAGCAGCTGCTTCTCCCAAAGGGTGTCATCAAGTCAAGCCGAGGAACCCTGCCACTTCACCTTCCAAGGCACCAAAGGTGCTGTGACAATGAAGAACATCTTCTAGCCTCAGGAGTCGTCTAGCGCTCCCAGTCATCTTGGAGCCTCTTCTCCTGTGGCCCCTCAAGTACTTTGGGGTGGTAGAGCCTTTTAAAGAAAGCACAAGTTTATTGAACATTATTGAACTGGGCTGTAAAAGACAACATACGTTACACCCTAACTTTTCCTTTACAGGTTGCCCAGGTTGGGGTATCCTCACTCGGAATTATCTATCTAAGCTAAAGAAAGTAAACTCTATCAGTACGAAGAAGACAGACAGCTGTAAGCACTGTCCCCACAGACTGTGAGGGCTGCTGTAGTACTGGACAAGATCCCGATCTTTGGGACTGCAACCAACACTGTGTCATGCGTCCGAACGCATGGAGTTTATGGCAGCGGTTTCGATGGAGCGGCCATTAGACGTTCCACCACGCAGGGTGCTATTCTTGGGTATTGGTCTAGTCTTTTTCACGTTCTAGTTGTGACTGTCGACAGCCGGGAAGTATTTACTTCCGGGTTTCCGGACTGTCGGCGCGTTGCAACGTCTTAGTGACTTTCGCTGTCTTGTTGCTGTACGCTGTGATTTTCTATTTTCTCAGTTTCTGTTGCTATTTTTCTAGTGCTTATTACTGCCGCCTCGGCAGCCTTCTTTTCGCATTTCGCAGACCTGTGGGACTTTCACCTTCCCTGCCATTTCTCTTTGTCTCCCTTTCTCCTTCTCCTTACCTGTCTCCCCGTGCCTCCTTCAGCTTCATCCCACGCAGCCTGTACGGAGGACACAGTTTTCTGCTGAACGGATCTCCATTTACTTCACTACTCACAATTCCATCTGGACGCATCCTTCCAAGAAACTTTCGGATTTCTTCAAGGGGGTTTTTACGCCTGTGGCTTTTCCCCAAAACGCCTTTCTGCGGTGATGGGGCCGCAGCGGCCACGGTTTCTTGGGGCCGTTGTGACTTCCCACCACGGAAGCTTCTCTTCACCTGCCGTGCATACTTACCGAGAGTCATCCAGCTATTCTACGGATTCAAGTTCGTCAGGTGAGGAGACGGAGGTGGGAAGCGGGTTGGACGATTCTGATTCAAGTTCTGACACACTGTCCCACTCTTCTTCCAGAGTATACCTCTGTGCTCGACCCTCTAGTGTGAGGGTAAGGTGTTTTCCAACTGACACCAATGGTGCTCCGCTTGCCCCGCTAAAAAAAGTTCTTTTTTCTCTTTGAAGGATCCACCGCATTGCCCAGGCGCTGGGGAATCCTTCACCTTTTTTTTTTCCTCTCCCCCTAGGCAGAATTACACTTCCATTTTAGAGTCCTGTTTAACTAACCTTTATTGACAATTCACAATTATTAGTTGACAAGGAGGCATTTACAGTAATGTGTCTATTTAACGCACTTCCAGAAATGAGTGCAGAAAAACAACAGGAAGACCACTGTATTGAGAGCAAGAGACCATCTATTAGAGTGGACAATGGTGTGGCAATGTTATAAGTGTAGAGAGGTGCCTTGCGGTGCACTTACAGCTGCCGCCGAGCTGCTTTTTGATCTATCCTTGTCAGCCATTCTTTGCAATTCCTGTTTCTCTTGCTGGCTCTTGAAGGCGGGAGTGAGCACAACGCTCCAGGAATGCAGGCACGCTTGAGCAGGCCCAGGGCTGCAGAGAAATTGGCACAATGAGGAGGAGTTCCTCACGGCAACCCGCTGACAGTGGACTATAAGGGAGGACGTAAGTAGAAGTCACACCCTGAACACTGTGCACCCAATTTATATGTTTTGCACACACTACTGGCTCCCCCTTCAGCCATAGGAAATGCTGAATGTAAAGATTGTAAAAAGCAATCTGGCTCCCGGCAAACGGGAGATAGAGACCCGAGCCAGAGGTGAGTGTTCCTAGTCGCCTTTATTGCCCCAACCCTGTTAGAGGTGGCGCGCAGGGCGCAGATGGAAAGGGACCAGAGGCCGGCATCAGGCTATGCTCTCCCAGTAATACTAACCGTCTCCACATTCCACTCTGTGCCGCCATGACATGCCATGCTCAGAATAATCAGCATAGCTGGCCCCTTCAGAGATGCCCTGTTTGGTGCGTGGTGCTCAGCCCTGATTTTGACACCTCCAACACAAAACCTTCAGCATGGAATTTGCTGGGGCTGCATAAGTGGGGCCCACCAATGGAGCTGGGGAACAAGGAGGCATGGGGAGATAAAGGGAGGGGGATCAGTCCCTTCCTGGATGGCCTCTCACACAATAAATGCTCCCAGCGAGCATCAAGCCTCACCCCACCCCTCGGTAATGTTTGTCACATATAGCCTCTGACTAGAGCTGTAAAAGTTATGGCCTCACGTGAACACCACGCATCGGTTGGAAATTCCCTGTGCTTCGGTATTTACCACCGATACTCCGATCCTGGTTTTGCTCAAATAACCAGGTCACGGCAATTCGACGAGTTTTGCTATGTGTATTGAAAGCAACTGGGGGAAGTTATGACGAACACACACGCACAACGCCGCACGTTGGCAAATCGGTTATATAGTCACTAGGTGCAATCTCACTTTTTTTTATTGCAGGCACATTGTTTTGCTTTTTTAATAAGGACATGAATGGAGCGTTTACATTGAAAGGCAATCACTGGAAAACTAGCAAGGCACAGTAAGGGGAGTTAAGCCAATACCGAGTGATTTTGGGGAACACAGGTTACATATAAAACACACGTCTAGATTTAACCTCGCTGATTAGCGAGTGTTGCGTAGCATTAGGTGAGTAGGAACTATAAAGAGATATTAGCCTTCATGCTTGAGGTGACTTGGCCAGTGGCTGTTGGTGAGGTTCAGGTAGCACCAAGTGAGAAGGAATCATGGAGAGTTAACAATATTCACGATTCAAGTGCTCTGGGCAGGTTCATCGTCACTTAGTGTGACTCCAGCACAAGTTTTAAAATGCGTTGAATGAACTATGATTTTTATCTCTGCTACTTGAGATGTCTTGTAATATATTCTAACAGATTAACCCTACGTAATTGCCACTTCTTGTTGTGTCATTTTGTTTTCCCTCCCCTGTTCTCTTCTATTGTCTGTTTGTCTTGTTATTATGTCACAATCCACTGTGGTTAGTTGATGCATTATTTTTCTACATTCTTTTACTACAATTTCTCATAATGCCCAATGTTTGGTTTTCTTTAGATGCCATGCAGCATGTTCAGTTGCTGGCATTACTGTATACTTATCATTATTGAATGGATGTATGTTAATTGTGGTTATCAATGCTATTTTCGCACTTGCATGTATCATCCGTAACCTCACATGTGATGGTTGTCCAACAATTTGTTGGGAATTGTGTTGTGTCACCTCTATATATTTCATGTATGTGTATCACTATGCGTGTCAATTCAATATCTTAACCATGTATCAGCGCTGAAGAAGACCTTAGTAGGTCGAAACACGTGTTGGCTGACACATTGCAAATACACTTTGCCAAATCACAATTCATTGTGGCGTATCTTTTCTTGAATATATCGTTGGTGCAGGCTGAGAGTGGCAAATACACTTTTTCCTCTTTAAACACATTTTTGGAACACTAGCCTGAGTTCCAGTATAGCACTCTCCTCCTTGCAGCCTTGGGAGACTTTTTCCGATAACCTGAACAAAGGAGGAGAGCTCAAACACAGGAATTGCCTCCACTCTTTACTATATATATTTAATATCATAAAGGAATGAGGGATGAGAAACTGTTGCTGAAGACTGAGAAAGATGTTTGGCTTCAAGGGAACACAACACAGGAGCAGGTGGTATCAGTGTAGTCTGCAAGTTCGACATAATAACAACGTATTGTGGTTTCAGAAGGAGCATGGAAGTTCTATGTTGGAAATCACACTTTGAAAGTTATTGTTCTTACAGGTTAGTCATGTCAGGTAGTCGCTGAATTTAGGTTGTCCATCATCCATGTGGAAGGGCGTTTTCTGAAATAAGCTTGATGCCTGTGGTTGTGTTTCCCTTTCAAATACCCTGATTGGTTGAAGTCATCAAAGGGTGGAGGCTTGAGGAGGAGATTCACAGAGGAAATTTGGAGAGAGTGTAGGAAACATTTTCTGAAGGAAGACCCAGTTTTTGCCTACTCGCCATAGGATCTGGGAAAAACCCGAATCCAACCTGACCAGTGGAGATAGGGACTGTTTTCCTCCCTGTGCACAGAATACCCAAGTGCTTTCACTCTGCCTCTCAGGAGAAAGGCTGCTGTCCTCCTCATTACAAGATACTAGTCTGGGGAATCCTGCAAATGAAGATCAGAAGATGCAGCTGCATGCCAAAGCCAGTAAGACTGTTATATTTTGGGCAAATAACATTATCTCGGAGGAGAGATGATATTTTTTGACCAAGGAGGTCCAGGGTTATGAACAGTTTTTTCCAAGCTCCCAGGATGTTTGATTTTGGTGAAGAAGGCAGAACAATTTGTCCCTTCTCTCCATGCTTTGCAAACATTTCGCTCCCGGAACCCAGACTCTGTTTGCCCTGCTGGGAACTCTCTCAGTACATGATTTTATAAGAGTATTTTTCAAAGACTGGTGAGGGAGCTGACACCTTTACCCCATGTGGGGCCTTAGTACCTTTTGAGTAATTGTGTGGTAGTTATGCTTATGTTTTAGCGGTCACTTGTGGGGTGAAATATAGCTCCTGGATGCCAGAAATAAAGAGGCCAGAGTCATTTGTGCATGCTCGCTGAAACATAAGGCCAGCACACAAATTATGCCAGACCTGATGCTTATGGAACCAAAAACAGGCCTAAAACCTAAGGAAAAAAAGTGGGCCTGACATAAAAAAGTGTAAAGATGTGCGCAATGCCTATCGGGATGGAAAAGAAAGACATGCAGCAACAATATTTTGATTCAATCCATGGAGAGCTGCATTTACACATCAAGAAACCGCACTGCACAGTATCTTTAATGGGATAGCAGAATTGTGCTCCAAGCAGCTGAAGTGAAACAGAGCATTGCATGTAAATTAAATAAAAGAATGTCATTTTTGTTTTTCCCTCCAAAGTGACACTATGATAAGCGAAATGCCCACTAGACTTTCAAGCTTGGTCATGGTATTCTCATATACACGTACAATCCAGAAGTAATCCACATGTATTTTGAAACTGTGTGCCTTATAAGATGCAATTTAAAATGTATTTATGTACGAGTTTACAGGCTGTTTGCTGCAGGGTACATGGTCATTTCTCCAAACTTGAAAGTACCTCCAGGACCAGGAAAACTGTATCTCTGCACAGGAAAGACGTGCAGAGTCCAGAGTAGTCTTATCGGATTCATCTTAATATATAGTTCTCAAAAATGTATTCATACATGTAAAGATTTGAAAATTCAGGGTACTTGCAATGGTGAAATATTTTGTGAGCTCAATGCAGGCCGAGCCCATTTGTCAAAGTAAGATGATGAAGCTCTCTCCTCCCACAACTATCGCAAGGCACTCCTCCATCCCTTGTCCGATCAGCACTCAGGTGGGAGGTAGGTAGTGAACATTAACCAATCCCTTTCGCAGGAATCATGGCAAGTTAGTGATGTCATTTGCCCTATAAATAAGCCAGTTTGCATCAGAGCTGGACTTCTTCCAATAATCCTGAGAGGCAACCTGCTGCTGAAACCTGGTGAATAACATCCCAGCAGATAGGCCTAATTTTGAATTGGAGACAGGAACCAGGAGACATAGAAGCTGATTGGCACCCCTTGGAGACTGAAAGGAGATCCTTGAATGACACTTGCTGTCCCAGCGGTGCTCTGATGTTCCCTGATGCCAAGTCCAGACCTCTCCTGTAAATAAGACCACCCAGAGCCATAGATTGTGTAGGCCCTATATGCTTCCAGCATTGTTTAGTTATTTCCCCACTGAAAATATCCTATTTGTCTGTGTAGATCCCTAGCATATTTGTTGAAGTAAATTAATTCCCCTATATAATTCATGGCATCTGTATTGTTGGCATTCAAAACCAACAGTCTTTACCCAGTGTGTTGTGAACCGGTATAGACTTGCCAAAAGAATGAATGCCAAAGCCCTATTTCCACGTGAGTGCGCAGGGTGCAAACCGAAATTCCCCATTGATCCCCTCCATTTTAAATCAGAGGGGGAAGCCTGGCAGTGCCTTTGCATATGCGAGGTGCAAAACGAAATTGTCCCTTTGTATCCATTGTGCTTTGATCAAAATCCCATAAGCCCCACCTGTTCTTTGTAGTTGTGGCAAAACAAATTTTCCCATTTGTATATTCTTTCTTACATTGCAGCTCTCCTAAATATCCCAACATTGAATTTCCCATTGTGCTGTAATAAACCCCCAAAGCCCTCTGTGTTATTGTTAGATGTGGCAAAATATATTTTTCCCATTGCCTTTCTGTCTCCCATATTGGTTCTGTGATCAAATATCCCAAAAAACGATTTTCCCATTGTGTGCTGACTAAAACCCCAAAGCCCTGCCTGCTCTTTTTAAGTGTGACAAAACGAATTTCCATGGCTTTTCTTTCTTACGTATTGTTTCTGTGAGTAAGACCCCAAATCCAATATTCCTGTTGTGTTCCCACTCCCTGCCACTGCCTTCCCTTCAAAGGAGTCTAGTCTAATTGATGTTTGGAGAGTGAGGGTTGCTGGGAGAAAAGCATAACCCTGTTTGAAATCACTGTGTGTCTTGAATTGCTCTTTTCTGTATTGGCAGGTGATTTAAAAGGAAACAATTGTAACTGTAATACAGGCCTCCTGGGCCCATAGAATCATTCGAGGAAGACATTATGACACTACTTGCCGACAATACTAAAACTGCGTTGCAAACTCTCATTTTAGGTGACTTCACCTTAGGCTATAATGATCCCAATGATCTCCCAGCCATCGCCTAGCCAATGCCCTGACTGAACATAGAGTCACACAAAAAATCACTCAACCTACCCACGATAAAGGAAGGACCCTCGACTAGTTAGCAGATCTAAATTGTAATATCACAATAAACAAGATCCTACCTCAATCGTGGACTGATCATGACCTTCTCACCTTTGAGCTTAATATAAACAAGCCAGTGAACAATTCATGCCCCATGGCACCACCGTGTCTCACTAGAAACAAATGTAACATTACTGCTGAGGCTATTTTACCATTAGTAATCCCTGCACTTACCGCTCTACCCATCACTAATGTACCCAGCTTATGCGTAGACGCCTATAACGCTTCCATGGCCAAAGTTATAGATACAGTCACACCTAAATTGCGCAAAGGGAATCCAAGAGCACACATGAAATCCTGGTTTACCACCGAATTAAAGTCGCTATGATCTGAAAAGAGGAAACTTGAAACACTATGGAATAATACCCCCTCTTCAGAAAACAAAACTAATCTAGCCAACATTACCGCCAAATACAAAGACGAGATCATCCGCACTTAGCAGGATTCCTTCAACATTAGAATAAACCAAAGTGGATTCAGCACTAAAAAACTCTTCAACATACTGAGAGAGCTGGAGAACCCTATCCCACCCACTGATGTATGCCTTAAAGACAAAGCTTGGTGCACAAGCATTCAAAAAGCACGCACCAACAAAATTGCTGGCCTTCGGATTAGGATAGCTGACAAACAGTGTCAATTAACTGATTCCGCCTCAACCACGCCTCCACCTCCACTGGCCACCCCTTCGTAACAGCCATCAGATTTCAAATTTACCAATGTATCGGTACCAGAGGTACAAAAAATCATAGCCTCTCTGAAACCTTCCAATTGCCAGGGCGACAGTTGCCCAGCACAGATCATCAAAGATACGGCCAGAGAGCTGGCACCATTTATTACTAAATTAATCAACTCATTATTCTCCAGCAGCATTGTACCAAGTAACGTGAAGGAATCGTGGGTATTACCCTTACTCAAAAAACAAATGCTTGACCCCACAATCCCCACTAACTACAGACCTATCACCACGGTCCCCTTCCTGTTAAAAATCTTAGCTAGGTTTGCGTACTTGCAAATCTAAGAGTATCTAAAGACTAACACAATCCTTGGAACATGACAATCAGGCTTTAGACCTCAACATGGGACAGAAACCACCCTTGTCGACCTCAAAAGCCAGATTGACGATTTTAAAGATAAAGGAAACCTTGCCATCCTACTCCTCCTTGACCTGTCGGCGGCATTTGACCTTGTAGACTATAAGACTATAAGGTACTCTGTGATCACCTCACCACGGCAATTTACTTCTTTAGGACCGACATCACCTGGATTCAATCATTCATCAATAATAGAACCATGCGGGTCTTCTCGCCCTCTGTAGCTGCGGACCCGATACCTATCACTTGCGGAGTACTCCAATGCCACTTTGTATAATATCTTCACAAAGCCCCTGTTTGATAAACTGGACAGTCTCGGTGTAACCTACACAAACTATGCAGATGACACCCAGATACTCCTACTCTTGACAGGCTCTTACGACATAGATGTACTTCGCATGAACAAAATCTACACAATCATTCAGGCATGGATGGCCATCCATGGCCTCTGTCTGAATGACGACAAAACAGAATTCCTCCTAGTCGGTTCACCATTCAACATAAACAAATTAAGCCCCAACTACACCTCTATCAATATAGATGGGAACAACATCCCTTTTGCCAAAGATGTTAAAACTGTAGGCTTTTATCTCGACTCCACTTCCAACCTTACTAAACAAGTGAGTATAACCGCCTCAGCCACTGCCTTTACAGGCAAGCTGATAAGGGCCTGCAGGTCATTACTATCAACAGAAAGTTGTCTAATTCTAGCTAGAGCACTCATACAATCCAAACTGCACTATTGTAATGGTCTCTACCTAGGTGCTAACAAGACTGTACTCAACACACTACAGGTAATGCAGAACAATACTCTTAGAGCTGCCTTAAATATACATAGAAGAGAGCATATCTCAGCTACTAGAAAACAATGCAAATGGCTTTCCATACAAGAAAAGACCGAACTCAAAACGCTATGTCTTACCCACAAAGCGTTTAACCATACAGCCCGCTGCATCTCACAGAAATATTCACGATGAGATCCTCCACACAAATTACCAGATCGTCAACACCGCTGTCTAGAGGTCCCTAGATACAATCTCAAGAGAGCAGGCGGGTCCAGTTTCGCGGTCCTGGCAGCCCAACTGTGGAACACCCTCCTCTCTGAGTTCAAAACCATCCAAATATTTGTCAATTTCAGGAAAAGTGTCATCTTGTGGTTACTCAGTAAGAATTACTTCAGCCCGCCTTTCAGGTATACTATTCACTAAAATGTACTGCACCTATTAATCCCTGCTTGTAGGTACTCTACGTTCTATGCTCTGTAACCTGTGTACTGTATGCACTTATCCACTGTAATCTGTAACCATTGTCATGTACTGTATTCTGTAACCATATTCTTAATTCTTGAGTGCCCGGATACCCCTGGGTCAGGAGCGCTATATAAGTAAAATAAACAAACAAACAAAAAAACTGCATATTTTAGTGTCTCTGTGTTGGTACTTTACGGAATCAATTTTGTTTTGTGTTGCCACAGCCTTTGTGGTTGAATGTAATCTCTTTGTCCAATTTGATTTAAATAAACTAATTAATAAATATATTCTTAATACACACCAGCCTGGTTCCTAGTCCATTGTGGTACTGGGTATTTGTTGGGCTTGTGTGTGAGATGGGTTGGAGGTCTTCCCAAAAAGAACCTGAAATAAATCATAGCGATTTGTGGTGCGCCACATCCATTGGGACAATGTCATTCCCTGAGTTCAGTATGACTGCGTGCTTGTGCCGTGATTGGTAGAGAGTTTTCACACGTGACAGTGCAATAGCAGCAGACCTTTCATTGCAGGTGTATTGCACTTGAGTGGATGGAAAGCTGTGTTACATTGTGAAGGTGCCATCCAGACAAGTACCCTAGGTTTCGGGCGTTGTGTGTAGATAAAAGTAATCATTTAGTTGTCATTGTAAATACAAACTAAGCAGGAACAGGGTAGAGATTTTGCCCTTGCATAGAGAGCACATTAGGTGCAGAACACATTTCATAATGACCACTGTAGAAATCAATCTGGCCAGAAAGCACCTTCTATCCAAATTGTTTATTAAGGGTGAATGGGTAGAACAGGATCATGAAATGTGGCAATCTAGAATGATGCAGGAGGTTCCTCTGTAAATGTGGATATATGGCAGGATAATGGCCAGTTACATCAGGCCCTGATATATTTTTATATGACACAGACCACCAGAGATGAGCAAATTAAAATGGCTCAGCTCACAGCACATATGTAGTTCCATATGATGATCATGGAATAACTATACCAGGTTAGTGTAGCCTCTGTGCAGAACCAATCTGAGCTTCTGGATCAAGCACAGAGAGAGTTGAAGCAAGTAGAGGAAAAAGTGCAACAGAGTCCAAATTCGGAGTTCAAACTGGAAAACATTATTCAGCCGCTAAAAGAGGAGTTAGTGACACAGCAGCAAGCAAATTTAAAGAGCAAAACTGTGTTCTGCACTGAGAGAGGAGCATCAAGAAGGTGTGGAAAATCTGAGAGAGAGTCAACAAAAATTAAGTGAGCAAGTGGTGCACAATAGAGCCTCTTTAGAGGACATTTTTGCATTTCAAACGCAGAGTAAGCAACTGAAAGAAGAGAATGGCCAGTTGATCCTAGGTGGAATTCCATCAGATGCGCCAAACTCTTAGCACTCTGAAACAGCAGAGAGAGTATTTCAGCAAAGCGAATATTAAATTGTTTCAGGAGAACAGTGCGCTGTGTCAAAAAGTGTGTCAGTTAAGGAAGGACATGGAGAAAAGCGAGGAGATTAGGCTCCTGAAAAAGAAGAGGTCTGAGTATGCCCAGATAATACAAGCCTCACAGAAGGAAAATGAATCCCTTTCTGATAAGAACAAAGGACTCAGTGACCAAGTGATAGGGGCAGAGAAGAACACATATGAGATATTGGAGAAGGAAATGGCTAGATACAAACAGGCTTCGAGGCACCCCGAACAGTTAGAGTACGGAAAGGCATTCTCCGATCACAGAGTGATGTCCTCTTTACCAGTGACCTCAAGCCAACTCACCACATTATATGCACAGGGCGCTTCTAAATTTAGGCCTGCCAGTTTGCAGGAACAGGGAAACATGAGGCAGCTTGACTCAATTAGGCCTAGTCTAACTGAGCTGGAAGGCCAGTCCTTATCAGATATTGATGTATATTATTCTTTATGCAGATTTAAAAATACCCTAGCATGTACATCTGATCCGAAGGGTGCCTATGAGGAGATGATCAGGGAGTTAGACTGGCAGAAACATAAGTTACAAAGGGACCATCTGGTCCGCTTTGCAGACAGAGAAAAACCAGTGTCCAGGCCTCAAAAGAGTATTTTGAAAACCTTCAAACATTCAGGGAGGTGGGGGGGATTCTCCACCACACCCGGAAGAAAGAATAAGGAAGATGAGTACTCCCCTGTGCGAAAAGAGGAGCCCAAGAAAAGTGACCCAGAGAGCCAACAGCACCACAGGAGAGAAGAGCCCAGATCCCCTTCATTCTGGGAGGGATTCCCATTCTCATGGAGGCAGGGAGCACCTAGAGGACAGCGAGTGGACCAACAATAGTAGCAGCTCTGAGTCAGAGGGTGAGTGGACTCAGGTGCAGCGGAAAATGAAGGCTGCCAATCAGAAGAGAGTCAATTTGGCAAATAAAAGCCATCAGGAGCTTTATGACACCATATCACAAGAATGCCAAATACTCACTATGGGAGCATCTAGAGCTGTATGACCAGAGGATATCATTTGGCATCAAAAATGATCACATTTCCATGGAGTTGGTCAAATGAACATTCTTCCTTGAATACTCCAACTTCTTTGCAGGGATGGAGGATCAAGATCACCAAACATGGTCCACCTATAAAGTGGCCACTTTAAAGCATTTCTCTTGTCACAGAAACCCTCATAAGGACCTCAAGGTGGCCTACAACCTGCAGTGCGGGGAAGACCAAGCACCTAGAGAGTTTGTGCAAGAGCTGCAGTGGGCATTTGCCCAATTCTCTAGACAGGTGCACACATTAATACTTATTTCCACACACTCCCAAAATATATTAGGACTCAACTGGTTAGGGACTTCCATGAATGTAGGACCCTGGATTGGGTGGTGGAACAGGCCACCTGGATTTATGAAGTCCAAAAGCCATCTGAGAACAAAAATAACCCCAACGGTCAAACACCACTGCTGCTGCAAAGGTGGCAGAGGTGAAAAATATCCCCATTTTGTACATGGAAAAAGGGGTGGGGGGCTAATAATACTACTCCCACTAATCAGAAGAATGAGAGTCAGATGAGATCCTCTGACCAAACACAATCGAGTGGTAGCCAGACAGGGTATCCAATCAACTTTTCACCTGGCCCTGCCACCTATATCAGCCCAAGATACAAGGGTAACAAACCCATCTTGTGGTATGTATGGATTCCCCCGGCACAAGAGAGGGGGTCCAATCAGGTAGGTACTGCCCCAGGAAACCCCCCTCAAAACATCCCTCAGAATTTCCCTCAGAAGGGAAGAAATACTCCACCCTCCAAGTTTCTTTCCCAGATACCCTCCAAACCCCAATTTCCAGAACAATCCTCCTCTCTCGCCTGCTTTCAGGACAATAGATCCCCAAATCAGGGGGAAGTGAGACCAAGGCTGGAGGGCAATAAGGACACCCTCAATAGCTGCTCTGGGAGAAGGGATAACTACCCTTTCCGAGAGCATCAGAGGTATGTATCTAGACCCCCTACCAACCAGAAAGGATGTCTCAACTGGAGCGCCAGGTCCAACATTTAACACAAGACCTAGGTCGCATGTTGAGGGCTCAACAGAGCCCTCAAATGGAAATTGCTGCCCAGAACAGAGGAACACCCAGGTCAGAAGCCCCACAGCAATGGCGGGGAGAAAACCCTGACAACCAACAGGTTTCAGAGGAGGGGGACCAGGGAAGGGGGATGCAAAATCCAAGATGAAACTTCCTTTCTCACTCAAGAAAAAAAGCCTAGAAACCTCTGAACCATAACACAAATTTCCTACCCCCGAAAAGTGGAACCTAGGAAACAGAGGGTAAGTAGGAGAAATCAAGGGCCAAATAAACCCCACTTTGTGGAGGACGTCTGAGTCATCCCATTTGAAGGGGAAGAATCCCTGGAGGATCCAGGGAAGAAAATCCTCTCTTTTAGGGATGGAGGGACTCCTCCCAAGGAAAAAAGGGTCCCAGAAGACCCTAACTTAGACTAAGTATGGAGACTGACCCAGAGCAACCAATTCTAAAACCCCAACAATGTCACTCAGATGACTCTGAAAACAATGGGGGATCCTCACCCCAAACAGGTTCCCAATCCCACCGATATCTGGGTGCCAAGTTTTCTTTTCAGATTCCTGGACATCGACACAGAAAACCGTCCAAGATCACACAGTGATGGAGTTAAAAATAAAAATTAACTGCCAAGCTGGCACAAAATGCTCATTTTCCTTGCCCCCCTTGAAGAGAGGCAAAGGAGATTTTATGCCTCTGTCAAGGTACAGGGTCATTGTGCATTATCAGCACTGGTGGATACTGGATCTTAAACCACCCTTCTGTCCAAAAAGGCCTTTGACCAAATGACTTCAGGAAGGGGGGAGAGTCATCAAATTCCCCTCACACCTCTTCATAGGCAACTCCAAACCTTCAATGGAAATGATATTTCCATCGAGGGACTGCGGATCTGCAGAAAAAAATTGGGCGACATATGGTGAAACACCCAGTGATAGTCGTTACTCCAGAGGGGCCACCTTGTCTACTGGGGAATTACCTTCTCCGGAGGATGTCACCAGGATTGACTGCGTGAACAAGGTCCTCTGAGCTCACACTAACCAGCCAATCAAATGAAAACAAAGCCCGAATTATGTGAGTTTGAATAGCACATGCCACATGATTGAACAACGGTCAGCCAAATAGAATTTCACTTCAGGAACAATCAAGTCCCAGGCATCACTGTCATATCTGTAGGAGAACAAACTGGTGATGGGAACCCTTCTCCATTTTTGAAAATTATTCTTCCTCCCAGTTTTAAGTGTCATTGAACACTGGAAGGAAATACTCTAAAATGTCATACCAATCCACAAAGCATTAATCAGAAAACTCCCAAAACACCATTTCCACGTTTAAGTTAATTGGTAAGTGGGAAATGGGCCTGGAAACTCCAAAATGCAAACATCTCCTGCCTAGCAGGTGCATACTAAAAATTTCAATTGGCATCCCCTCCGCATTTTACTTAGGCAGTGACATTCTCAATCGTTTCACAATTAATTCGGACCTAATTAATTACAAGCCTGGTCCCGACTGGGGGGTAATCCCATGGGCTTTGACATAACTGAGAAAGCATTTTGGTCAGCTCAATTGCTGCCGTATGCGGTTGAAGTTCAAATGGGAGAAGAGGTCCCCATCCTAGAACAGGTACGACAATTCACAATATTCCTAAAAATTAAGTGAGGACAGAACCCCAAAAACAACGACTTTTATATACATTTGAATTATCACCTCCAACAGCAAGGTTTGTATTTACATCCGACACCACTGGCTGACCTAGACCATGACACCATTTGAATATTGGTGGATAACAGCAACCCTAGAAGTATCACTTTGGGCGCAGACACCTTTATTTGAATGGTGGTTGATGCCCAACATTATTCTATTGATTTAGCTAATGAGATCATTGGACCATTTCCCAATGACTGTAACACTTGTGATGACGGTATGCCTCAGGAAAAGATTTTTACCCAGCAAGGGGGGAATTTCTTGGTGTACTCTTCCTGCCCCGATGGTGGGGAAGGGTTAACCTGTGACATCAGGAAGAATGAGGTGGTATTCAAGTCAACAGTGACTACCTCCCCTCCTTGAAACCTCATGTCCAGGCCAACACCATAACAAGAGATCTCTCCACTCAACTGGAGGATACCACCAAAATTGTAAAACCTGAGGTATTTCCAGACTTTAAGCAGATGGATGAGGAATTAATAAATCTCGCTGATGCCTGTGAAACCAAGGAGTCAAAGCAGAAGCTGAAACAGGTGTTTTTGAATTTTCAGGAGATTTTTGCTGTGGACTTGTACAACTGTGGGCACACAGAGATACATTCATCCTCCATACGTATGGACCCTGAGATGGTTCCCGTATTTGTGAAGCAGTACCGGTTGCCTCTCATGTCTATGGAGTCACTCACAGATATTATAAAAATGTAGAATCCTGTGGGATACATTTGTCCAGTCCACAGTACCTTTAATATCTCTGTACTGTGGATACTCAAACCCAATGCCCAATGGAGATTTTGCACAGACCTTAGGAAGTTAAATAAACTGGTCCACATGTCAAGATGGCCTGTTTCCTACATTGATCAGGGACTGGCCCAGATCCAGGGGACAAAGGTGATTACCGCCATTGACCTGACCAACTGTTACTGGACAATACCCGTGAGTAGGAAAGACCAGTTCAAGCTTGTCTTTACCTCCGGGGGGCAGCAAAACACATGGACCCGACCGCCCTTTGAATACATAAACTCTGACAATGAATTTAGCATCTTCCTACATAAGGCCATGCTTGAATTGGTCGAAAGGGGAAACCTAGCCTATGTAGATGATGTTTTAATCAAAAGCTCAATTTTGAGGAACACATAGCTGAAATACGCTATGTTCTGACTCAGTTTCAGAAAGCCAGAGTGGAACTGTCCTTTCAGAAGGCGCAGTGGTGTAAGGCCTGCAAGAATTTCTTAGGTCAAGAAATCACCCCTGAGGTGAAAAAGGTGGAAGCCTTGTTGAAATTAAAAAACCCTATGACTCTGTGTGAACTACGAAGCCTTCTTGGACTTACTAATTATAATAGAAAGTTCATAGAGGACTACGCAGAGCTCACACGATCATTGGTTAATTTATTAAAGGATGGGGTCAAGTGGGAATGTGGTCCAGAACAATCTGAGGCAGTCAACTAAAGAGAAGCCTTTCCCAAGCGTCTTGTTTGGCTTACCTCATAAAAAAATAAGGAGTTCTTCTTGGAGATGGGGTTCTCAAATACTTGCTTAACAGCAGTATTATACCAAAAGCATGACAAGGTCAACAAAGTGATCTTGTATGCGAGCAAATCTGTGTTGTCTGTGGAGGAAAAATTCAACGATTGCAAAAAGGCACTCCTGGCAACGGTGTGGGCATTGAAGAATTACCGCCTGTTCATCCGGGGGGGAGCATATCATTGTCGAGACTCCTCACCAGCCCTTGCAATATCTCCAAAGTGACCGAATCTGAGCAGGGAATGTGGGTCATTCCAGAATTACTCCCTGGATTCTGTCCATGCAAGGCTTTCCTGTGGAGATCAGATATGGCCAAAACAAGAAGAGTCCTCTAGCGCAAGGTTTGGCTGACTTACATGATTGTGCTCCAGAGAACTGTCTTGAGAATGAAAGTCTAAAGACCCAAGATAACATGGAGGCGTACCTTACTTCCTGCACAAAGTCTACTAGGAAGACACATGCAAGGGGATACCCACAGTTTATGTGGATGGGTGCTCCTACCATGTTGATAATCATGGGGAAAAGGAACTAGTGGCTGGCGTTGGCAATGCCTAGGTGATTGATGCCCCGGTGCCCTGGGCACCAAAATAGGTCCCTAAAGTAGTCAGGTGGCAGAGTTGATGGCGGTTCATAGAGCCACTCTCAGTGCCGTGCAACACCAACTCAAGGAACTGGTCATAATCACTGATTCAGATTATGTCAGGAATGGGTTTGTGGAGCACCTGATTAATTGGAAAAATTGAGGAATGCTGTGTGTGAATAACAAACCGCTCAAGCATGGGAAATTAATCCAGGCCATAGATCATCTGGTCACCTCTAATGAGATGACCATCTATTGGAAAATATCAGAGGTCACTCCAGAATAGAGAGACCAGACAAAACTAGAAATGACTTGGCTGACCAGTTGGCCAAAACCGGAGCCATCCACTGGGATCTCATAGGGCCTCAATCCCTGTTGGGAGAAATCCAGGTCGCTGCTGTCACCAGGTCCCAAACACATGCCCAAAATCAACTGCCTAAAGGAGTAAAGAAATCCCAGATGCTGATTTGATTATGGCACATAAAGGGGACCCAATTATTGGGAAATGTTATCGACATATTAAAGACCGTGTGAATTTTCCTCTGACCGAATCCGATTATATCAGGAAAGAGGATCTCTGGGTGTTGATGTAGTTTTCCAAAAGGTTACAAATTCAAGACAGTTTGTTGGTACGGAGATCCATATCTGGATGTGACCAGTGGGTGATTCCTACCTCATTCCGAAGCCTGATGTTAAGTCATGCCCATGATGTAGCCACTGCCGGTCATAGGGGGTTTCATACCACTTTGGAAATCTTGTGAGAGGTTGCAGACTTTCCACACATGGGTCTGGACCTCGACCTATACTTAAAGGGGTGTCTTATGTGTGCTCAGTTTCAGCCAAGTTCCCTCACACACAGAGCTCCCCTACAGAAAAGGGGAATGACACTGCCTTGGTCGGATTTGCAAATCGATTTCATTTGGCCCGTGATTCGCTCCTGTAGAGGAAACCTGTAGAGGAAACAAGTACATGTTGACCATGACATGCTTGTTTACCAAGTGAGTGGAGTTTCCTCTGTCCTAAATTGCAGAGACAGCTGCTGCCCTAATGATCAATCAAATCTTCTCGCGTTTTGTCCTTCCCAGAAGGATTGAGTCAGACCGAGGAAGTTATTTTACCAGTGAGGTGATTACCAAGATGTGGGAGATACTCTAGGTAAAGAAAAACCTCTCATTGCCTACCGCCAGCCTCGAGTGGGGGAGTTAAGAGGTACAATAAGACGATTGTGGGCATCTTGAAGTTTGTGGCAGTCTGTGGACCTTGTTGGGACATCCGATTACCATGTGTCCTGATGGCCATCAGGTCTACACCATCTTCTGCAACAAAAATGACACCATTTGAGCTCATGACTAGATGAACAATTGTGCTACCTCAGCATCTGATCTACAGAAATCAAGAGCAGACCCTGATCAACGCGTCCAACCCATGAGTACATTGAGAATATATTAAACCACCTTCAGTACGCTTTTTCTTATGCTCAGTGAAATCTAGAAAAGTCGGCAGATGGGATGAAGATCACCAAGAAAGAGTACAAAGTAGAAGACAGGGTCTACCTGTACAATTTCCAAAGGAACCAGACCAAAGAGCGGACATTCCTCCTCTCCTGGTGTGGCACGTTTGAAATTGTAGCTAAAATCTCACCTGTCGCCTATATGATCCACATCCCTAAAGGAGAACAGATGGAAGAGAAATGGGTTCACATCAATCAGTTGAAATGCTGTCATCCCAGACAGAACTTGCGACTGATTGAAGAACCCTGTGAGGGCAGAGTCCAGGAACCATCTGAAGAATGAAGGTAAAGAGTGGGAACCAGGATGGAGAAAATCACAGATTTACTGGCAGTAGAATTATTTATTTATTTATTTAGTTATTTATTTATTTAATATACATTTTAGTCCATAGAACATTTCATATACATTTAAAACATACACTATATATCAACATTATAAGACATGTTACAAACATTCCACATATTTATACACTGTAGCCATCTATAGCATAACCGATCATCAATATCAACAATCAATGCATCAAAGCAAAATTACTAATACAATAGCCTAAAATAAGATAAACAGATTCATATGACCTAAAAAGAAAAATCATGTTAACAGCTCAGAACTCATTGTAGCATCTCCCATTCTACACATTTAACTAATTTAATTTAATTTCTACGTATCCGTAGTCAACATTTCTTAAATTTCAAAACACAGTTAAACTGTATGGGTAGAACATTACACTACAAATTAAGGCACATCGGGCCTATTTTGCCACACTTCATTACTCAAACTGTGTCCTAATAATTTCCCCGAGTTGGTATGGGCAATAAGTTTTGTAGTGGAATTAGAATTTAAACACTTCACCCAAAAGTCATTATTAAGGATTGTTTCATATTTATAGACCAAATGACCCAAATATTCCATGTATAGATGGCCAAGTTTCTAGCATTCGGTGAAAATATGTCTCAAGGTTTCTAGCTTTGAAGGATTTTTGCAAATTCTACAGAAACAATTTTCTTTACACAATTTCAACCTCCCCCCATGGCTGACCGCACCGCTATTTGGTTAATCCTTAGTGCAGCCTCCTTACTTTAGGGTCAGGACAAATAACTAAATCTAATTGTGGGTGCATAAAATGATGCAACACTTGGGAAACCAGTGGATATCCATGCAATGTTCCCAAATGGGCATAATTACATAGCCAGTCCCACTCATCTAGCTTCCGCAAGAACCCTTTTTTGAGTTTAGTGTAGTTTGTTCCTCGCGTGAAGTCGGGTTTCCAGTTGATATTTACAAAAGTGTTATTTACCATTCTCAAATAATTAACCTTTTGTCTATGCCCCACCCGTTAGTGGTTAACCATATGGGCCATTGAAGAGGTTCCAATTGCTAATTGAGAATGGATGAATAGTTCACCTTTCCGTTTGAGCAACATTGCTTTGAGCGATAAGAGCACAAGCTCTAAATGTAGATACTCCATCGGGGTACTTTGGGGTACATTTAACATGCTGCACCAGAAACTACCTTCTACCTGTTTTAAGCATTCGAGGTTGCACATCTCTAGACCTTCCAGCCCATATAGGATAGTCAGGCAGAACCATTGTTTATATAACATTATAGTTCCCTCTAATGAATAGCCCACATTTTCCTTGGAGAAATGCTTGACCAAGAAGGTTAATTGCCTAACTTTGGTGATCTTTATGCCTATGATGTTCTCATTACCCGCATTTTGCATCAAGTTCAGGCCCAGATATTTATGATGGGCAACATAGCATATCTGGCGTATATTGAGATCAATTTGAACCGTATTGATTTTTTTTAGTGGGATGCCAAGATTACCTTAGTCTTGTCAAGGTTTATCTCAAGATCCTTCTCACGTGCGTAAACTACAAGATCTGCCAACAGGGTTTTTATGCCCAGTATCGTATGGCACAAGAACACTAAATCGTCAGCATATAATATTGCTGTAATACGATCCAGTCCTATCTTGGGGATCAGGTGCCTAAAGCCTCCATATGTCTGATGATATCGGCAAGCTAAAGGTTGAACAGCAGGGGGGACAACATGCATCCCTCCTGTACCCCTCTATTAATGCTGATCTAATCAGATAGCTGGTTACCATGACCTAACCTGATCTTACCCGTGGTGGTGTCGTGCAGAGCTTTTAAAGTTTCAAGCAGCCAGGCTGGACATCCCCAACTCTAAATTTTTTTCCACAAATGTTCACGGTTTACCAAGTTTAATGATGACTTAAAATCCATGAACGCTAAATACAGAGGGGGGCTGGCTTTGTCTTTTGTATGGTGTATTAGTCGGCTGACCACTTGCAGAATTAGGCTTGTATTACCCCCAGCTCGGAACCCACTTTGCAAAGGGTGTAAGAGATCATTTTCATTAACCCATGCTAACAGATGTTTTAGCACACAACTTGCAAACAATGTACCACTGGTATCCAAAAGTGATAGGAGACGATAATTTTCTGGGCACAACCTGTCATCAGCTTTATACATTGGTATCAGTATTGCCTGAGTCCAAGAGTGAGGAATCATTCTCTGGGAAAATACTTTATCGAATTGGTTACAAAGTAGAGTAGCCCAGTTCGAAGGATCAGCTTTCAGTACCACTGACATCAACCCATTTGGGCCAGCCTTTTCAATCATACTCACAATGCAATCATGATTAAAATGCAAAGGCCATGAGCCAGCACTGCCCTCCACCCTATCAGGGACTTTTTGCTTTATCAGCATTTTAATTTCTATGAACCTTTGCCATGTGGTACCCGGTATAGGGTTTATCATGCATTTACTGTCTATTGGATCCCTAGCCAAGGAAAGAGTCTGCCAGATGGTTTTAGGATTGCAGGTGGTCATAACCTTAAGCAAGTGCTGCCAGTTATTGTTCAAACAATGTATTTAACCAATTCCGATACGTATTTGTCATTTTCAGAATTTTTATCATGGTGTCAAAAGCAGATAGTGCCAGTCTTTGTATAGTACAATCTTCCCTTCAAAGCTTCCATTTTGCTAGCTGTATCTCCCTATCATATTGTTTGGTTTTTATCTTGCCTAATTGTGCTAAGGGTTTGCCTCTAATCACACCTACTTGTTTGGTTAATTCCTTAATCCATGATTCAATACCTTCTGCATTTAGATCATAGAGGATGTTGTTCTTACCATCCAGGGCTGCAGCTAATAACTTTACAGCCCTTCTGAAATTACCTATTGACCATCAGATCCATTTCCACCCTGATCAAGCACCAGGCCCCCCGGTCTAATTCCGTGTGATCTCTTCTTATACCCTGAATGCACAATACCAACCTATGGTAGTCACTATAGGAGGTAGGTCTTGTATCAAGTGTATCAGTGCATTCGAGTAAAGGCCCGTTTGCGCATGCGTAGTTGATGGTACTTTCCTTTTTCCCCATCTTCCAAGCAGGCTGTCCTGGGATATCATTATACAGACGGCCATTCAAGGGGGTCATCTCCAATCCCGGCCAAAATTTTGACCATTCCTCACCCTTGGGGTGTTTAGTTTTCACTACCCTCTTGTTTCTTTTTGGGACTTGACCCACTAGGTCTTTCGTTGAAAATTCCCCACATTTAGCATTCATATCACCACATAACAATATGATATACATTTTAGGATCTATCAACCAGGTCATCAAGAGCCTATCCAGGTATGCAAAAATGATCTCAGTTTTCTCGCTCCCAGGCAGGTCATGTATGCATATCAACAGAAGATGTATATTTCTGTCTTCATGTGTCAGACTAGTCTCCACTGCTATACCAAAACGCTCTCTTCTAGTGGGGTATAATTGCGGAGGGTAACCCAGTTGAAACCCCAATCAATAGGCCTCCTGAGGGTCTACATAGTTGACCCTTTATTGCCATTGCTTGATAAATTGCATACCCATCCATAAAGAAAGCTTTACACATCCAGGTTTCCTGCAGCATTCAGTTCAGTTCAGTTTTTATTGATATACATATAACAAAACAAATGTTTTATATATCATTTCATTCCATTCGCATTACAATATTATTTCTAAGAACAAACATTTACAATTTATAAAAACAGACAGTAGTTTGCCCTAAAAGTAATACACCTGAATAACATTTCATTGCCAAGTTACATAATTCATTGGTTATTAGGTAATTCATAATCATATATTACGATAATCTCACATAATCACTCTATACAATGTAAAATCTGTACAATATTGGTATAGAATAATACCATAAAATACATTAGATTTATGTCATTGCCACTCATAAACAGTAACCAAAAACTCTCAATTTCATCAGGGTTAAAATTATTATTGTATGATTTCATATGTCTATGCCGAAGTGCATATTGACCTTCACATACAATTAAAAGATGGTGTAGCGTCTCAATTACATTTATACCACACAAACGACAATAATGACGTTCTCGTGGGATACGAGTATGTGCTCCTTTACTTTCGAGTGCCTCAGAAATATTAAACTTCAATAGAAGATATTGCCTCACTATTCGTGGACTAGGGTAGGCATTAATGTATCTCGGTATATGGCTACGCAATATACGTTCATTACAATAGATCCCACTATTGGTTTTGGTTGAGAGATCGATAATTTGCTGTTCGTAACTAACCTCTTTGAGAGCATGTTTTAGGTTTGCCTTCACGGAGTAGATACTCATTTGGACATCTAGAGCCAATTGGCGGGCCCACTTAGTGTGGAGTTATTTCAGCTCGCCTATTACTCCAAACATAGTACCATTGACAAGGTTCAAATAAGCAGACACATAAGCACTGGTAATAGTTTCGGTCCTGAGGCGTAACAACTTCTCAAAATTTAGAACACAGTGGTTGATGAAAGCATGAGAAATACCTGTCAAATTAAATTCAAGGTATAAATATTCGAGACTTACACATTGTGGTAAACGGAACAGTTTTCGAAGCAAAGAAGCTTCAAGTTGCACAACCATTTTGACATATTTATGTCCCCATATAATAATTGCGTACAACATTATTGATCTTATCTTAGCAGAGTAGATGGTCAATACCGCTGAGATAGAGTAGCCGCTATTCTTACCGATGAATATACTAAGAGCATTAGTGGCAATTTGACATTGGGTTTGAAGAGCGGTCCAATGGGCATACCATGTCAAACAATCATCTATGATAATCCCCAAATATTTGTAGGTTTTGACTTGTTCTAAGGTTTTACCATTCATAAACCACCTATATTTTTTTGCACAGCGTTTTTTTGTGAAGACCATCACTTTGCTTTTATCAGTATTGATCAGTAGGCTGTTAAGAGTACAATAACCACTCAGTGTATCCAGCATTAACTGAAGACCCGCCGGTGTGTAGTCAAGCAGGATAAGGTCGTCAGCATATGCTAACCACCCTAGGATCACCTCAGAAATTATTACAGGATTCGCTGCAGCAATACCAAAAACTCCAACCATATCTTCTAAGTACAAGTTAAATAAGATTGCGGCAACCATACACCCCTGTTTGACTCCACTGGTTGTCTTCATCAGTGCCGACAACCTGCCAGCAGCATTCAGTCAGATACGTACAGTGGTGTCCGAGTGCAGCAGCATCAACATCCTTAAGAGGCCAGGGGGAATACCCCAATCGGTCAGCTTCTGCCATAACCTATTTCTCTGCACGGTATCGAACACCGCAGAGAAATCAATGTATGCGCAATATACATCTAATTTACGCTTAGTCCAAGAGTGCTCAATAGCTGTGGAGAGTAACAGAATCCCATGTGTCGTACTTGAATTAGTACGAAATCCAATTTGATTTGGGGGTAGTATCTGTTTCTCAGAAATCCACGCATTCAATTCTTGCAATATGACTTTAGCGAATATTTTCGATGACGTATCGAGCATAGCGAGCATCCTGAAATTACTAGGACAATCCCATAATCCTTTTTTGTGGAAAGTTAATAAATGGCCAGTTTGCCACGATGGTGGTATTACTCCCGTTATTCCTATGTGGATGAATAGTTTGTGCAAAGCAGCAGCCCATAGCTCAGGGCACTGTTTAATTAGTATATTGCACACCCCATCCCTGCAGCTCTAGAGTTCTTCAAGTTAGAGATAATCGCCATAAGGTCCAATATCGTTGCCTTACAAACCCAGAAGGCAGTAGGGATAGAAATAATAGAAGTGGGAGATACGGCACAACCAGGTTTGACCAATATGGAATTGCCATTGGAGTTCAGAGATGCAGTTTATGGTTAATGGGCGCGGTTTGGCCTGACGGAGCAATTGCCATATGCCAACAGAATCGCTAGAGATGGCCTTTTCCGCGATCTGCTGCCATAAGTTTGCGCTGCATAACACCCTGTGGGCGGATAGCCATTTTTTATAGTTCTTTTTTACTATTTTAATTTGAGAGGAAACACTCTCAGATTTGGGACTAGGTGAATTCTCAGATAGTATATGTTGTATCTAGTTTTCATCTTTGATTTTGCCGTGCTGATCGCGGCATCAAAATCAACACGACGCTTAAATGGCATGTTCGATAGCTCACTCCTTCCAATAGGACTACGCTTCTCGGTGACTTCAGAGGCAATTGTCGCCATGATGTTAGAGAAGTCAGACAACAGGTTTGCAGAGATGTTCACTCCATCATACAGAGTTTGTATAAAGCCAGGTAGCAAGTTGGCTACAACATTGTTAGCTTTATCAATATTACGCAGGTGCCAGAAAATACGGTTTCCACCCTCATTCAGAGATAGCTGGCCATTTTCGTCATGATCGATTATTGAGTCCTTTGGGATTGGTAACTTTAAGAGCAGCACGTGGGGATATGGTCACTTTCATGTCTGATGACAATGGCCATGTCCTTGATGTATACAAGGCCACAATCGTTTGAGAAGGCATAATCGATGGTGGATGCAGAGCGACCCTCCACTCTTGTGAATGCCATGTAACTATCGCTAGGTGTGATACCATTCAGTTTCACAATTCCATGGGCAGCTAACATGGTGTGCCATTTAGATCCCTGACGATTTACCTTCTGCGTAATTGTAGCTGATGAGGAAAAATTACAAATAGCATCATTGCTCATGGGAAGATGCCCTATAACCCCATTAAAATCGCCAACAATCCATACTGGTAATACATTGTTATATTTTAGTAGTAGTGCATTAACAAACTTTACATTCACCGCAGTCATTACCATGTTCGGAGGATCATAGACATTTATTAATATAATGCCAAATGTAGGTGTGAATATGCGCGTGGCCAGGATATACTCAGAGGAGTGATCAAGTTTTACAACCTGCCAGGGGGGTAGCACAGATACCAGAAGACCACGCTTTGGGCGACCCAGCAGACCTTTGGTTGCTCTCTGGTGCACAGTGTTTCGACCATCAAGTTGCACTTCAGCCAACAGCCAGGTTTCTTGCAAAGCGACCACACCAAAAATATCTATCACACTCACCAGACCATCATTCTCAAAGAGGTGGGTATGCCCTCTGGTGTTCCAAGAATAGAGCATATCCACATTTGTACATCACTGCCGATTGGCACTGAAATGGGGCTTAAACGCCACTGGTAACCACTGCCAGAAGCCCTTATGGGGTTGACTAGGCAGTGGTTCTGATCGCAGTGAAGTGGGCTCAGTTGGCGGACAACATGGCCCGTCAGCCAATCCCTCAATTCTTTTTTCCAGCAAGTTGGTTGGGTTGGGAGTGGGTGCAACTGCTGCCATTAAGGCACGTTTTAGAACTTTGTTTGTGGATTTTGGAGGGTTGGAAATAACAGATTTAATTAGAGGAATTTCTACCCGGTACATGTTATACCCTAAGCGGAAAAACTCCTCTTCAAAATTTAAAACATAGTTTAAAGAGGCATCTGTTTCAAACCAGATGTTGGGTATAAACTGGTTCCTTACTTCGACTTGGTCGACGATCCGTATGTCACTAGAGGTAATAACTCGTAGTGGAACAATAGATTTGAATATACATAGTACCTCTGCACGATTCAATGGAGTGGGACTTAAATCCTGATGTAATTGCACCAATTGAAGAGCAGGTACCATTTTTGATTAATCTACGGAGCGAATCCCTCCATTTAACTTAATGGGTACATCTGATTTACTCATGGGCTGTGCCCAGACAGTCGGAAGAGTCGGTTGGTTATTCGTGTCCTTGGGAGTACAGATTACCTATTTCACAGATTTGACTGCAACTCTTTTTCTTTTGTGTTTTTTTCAGTTTCTTTGCAATTTTTAGAGGAGATGGCTTGTCATGAATGAGTGTTGCTGAGGGAGTTGCTGGATCTACCAACACTAGCGACTCATCAGACGATGAGTTCACTATTACCGCATTAACTTGCGGTAAATCGGTGGCCACGCTAAAACCTTCACTACAATTGAGGGAGGCTACCCCAGTCCCCTCTTTATGATTGTGCATTCGTTTGTGTGACTTTTTAGTACGATACATAAAAGCATGATGCACTAGGGGAGGCAGGTAGGTTTTTACTTTTTTCTTGGGCTTTTTAGAAGCTTGATGAGGGGCTATACATACTCTTTGTACTGGGTCACTGGTTGGAAGATTCGGCGAGGTGTGATAACATCCACGCATATTTTTATGGATGATCAATGACTGGATATTGATTTTCCTTTCTAAGCTTTCACATTTGGAAATCAATACGGTCAATAGATTTTCCATAACGTTGAAGATATCGTCAGAACTCATACTATTGTTATGTGGACTTTTCAGCTGTGTAAGATTAGGCACGTCAGCAGGTGACGTCATAGGGTAGTGGAATGCAGATTTTTTCTTGGAGTCGATTGGATTAATTGGGATAAATGGCACTTGTCTTGGGCATTCCATCTTTACGGGGCTTTGGTTGGTTGCGGGAGGAATTCCATGATGCGCATGGCCTCTTATACTAGCTGGTTTAGTCGGTGGTGTAAAAAACATTGGTGTAGATACGACCTCCATCAAAGATTGATCGGGGTCAATCCCCAGATATTCTACCTCCAGATCATCGGTTGCAGAGACTGGTAAATCAATGCCATGGTTTACTCCTGGCTCGAGTACCGTGCTATCATGAATTAGCGCTGTGATCTAGGAAGTACATTCGTGAAGGCAACATTACCGTCGGAACAATTTGCTAGTATAGCCTTATGTACGCTCACATTATTATGAGTAGTTCCAATATTACAGGGTGCAATTTGAACAATGAGATCACTGACGAAATAAGGGTGTCTTTTGCAGATTTTATGGATGTTGTATCCATTGGTGGAACATTATTTTTGCTATAATATTCTGTTATTTGTTTACAAATGAGTGACGTTTTCTTAGGATTGGTTTTAATTTTTGGTATACAAATCATTCGGTTTCTAAGATTCTTGTGAATCGCTAACTCCCGCTTATAATCATCATCATCCATCACAATAACCCAGACACACAAGCAAACTAAAACACCCGAACAGGCACCACAGGGTCGTCAATGTAATATCTGGTGTTTAGCAGAGTGTGTGTGAGGTGAGAAGTGGAAGGGAGAGGTGGGCGAGGGGTGGACAAATCCACACGCTACACCGACGACACAAAGGGTTACTATACAGGTTGTAGTTATGAATATATAGGAGGTGACAGCATAAGTAAGTAATAGCTACGTCTATGTAACTAGTAACATAGACTTAGACTTGGGCTTTGACTACTATAGTTGGTTGAGGGCGTTGAATAATCGTGCTGCATGTATCGTAAATCAAATAGCAATAACAATTAGTATCTAATGACACTTCTAAAGTACCTAAAATACCTAAAGCGTATAAAAATACACACCTATAACATACCTAAAACCATTTAAAAACCAATTAATGTGATACAACAATTAGACTGTGAGGCATTACCGTTCATTTCCAATGAATACTGCAATGACTATTAAATGACTTGGTCAAATAATGATAAGTAGTATTTACCCATAAAGAGCGCATAGGAATCTGGTAGCCAGACCCAACCACTACTAGACCGGCTGTTAGACCGACTGTTGGCAGTCTGCGGTCTGCGGTTGACTGTCGGCTGTCGGCTACCGGATGCCTGGCGCTGTGGCACGCAGGCACGGAGCACGGACACATACACCCTTCGACACGCACTTCCGCAGTGCGCGCGCGCTTGTGCGCGCACTCGTCAACTTTTATGGAGGTGGAAGCACAAAATGGGTGGGACCTGGATAAACAAGTAAAAAAAGCAGTTAGGTACTAGTAAGATACATTACTAGTATGAGAGTCCATGAGAGTCCATGAATGGGCAGTGCCCTACAGAGTACCAAAAAGCAAACTCCAAGCAGGAAGCAGAAAGCAAACAAAGCGGGCAGTCGCAGTTGCCGCAGTCCCCACAGACACACTTCGACAGGCACTTCCGTAGTGCGCGCACGCTTGTACGCGCTCGTCAACTTTTATGGAGGTGGAAGCACAAAATGGGCGAGACCAAAAAGCAAACTCCAAGCAGGAAGCAGAAAGCAAACAAAGCAGGCAGTTGCCGCAGTCGCCACAGACACACTTCGACAGGCACTTCCGCAGTGCGCGCCTGCAGCATTATTATGTTAAATTTAATCAAAGATAAAAGTGACCCGTCTACTGCAGTGATATGAGAATGCCCCATCGTGTTCCATGAAAGGATATTTAATCAGTTTTGTGGGCCCAACATACCGGGTATAATACTTGTAACCACTTCCATCCTTGTGCATTATCAAAACCATGGTTGTCCACTTTTACAGGGAGTACAGCTAGCGAATGCTTTCTATTTTTATCACATTTTTTTACAATTTTCACATATATTGTCATCAGCATTTGTCTTTGGCTCACTATCAAGTTTGTATCTCAAAAACTCCAATGATTCATATTGGGCTATGATTTGGGCAGCAGTTGCTGGCAACGGACAATGGATCTTAGAAATATAATTGTGACGTGAGCCCAAAGATTGCACACAGTCCAAATCACTGGAATTTAGGATGCGAAGCAAATGGACCTTTGCAAAAAGTTTAAGTAATAATGGGTGGTTTATCATCGAGCGTTTTATAGTTTACTCTCCCTGGCAAATAGTTACTATTTGTTTGTCCAGTTCCGGATTCAGTGGAGAATGAGCTAAAGACACATTTAGTGGTGGTATTGGTTTAAAATGTGGGTCTATGGGGCTACCTAGTGCCAAATTGCCTTCTGGTACCACATTTTTTCAGGTACATCCTTGTTTCTTATATCTTCTTCATCCAATTCTTCCACCAATTCTTCAATAGAAATGTTGTCTTTCAGCAGCAAGCTTGTTAGTTTGCCCTCGCTTTGCTGTCTGTGCTTTTTCTCCCTCATTTCTTTTTTAATTTTTTTTTTTGGATCGCTGTGGTAAAGTCAGTGCAGAGTCAATGGTTGAATTTAATGGTTGAGCATCCACCATGGGCAACAAGCTTTGAGGTTTATTTAGCCCAGACCCCTGATTTCTTAATCGCTTTTTCTTGCACCTAATCCAGTGGGTTGAATAATTCAACGGGGAATCCAGTGGCTCATCTTGAGCTCCTTCAATGACTTCTTCTTCCTGTGATTCAATGATGATAGGAGGAGGAGTCAGGTTTCTAGAGGGCGATGCTGCAGTTACATCCATAGGGGTGGGCAAGTACACTTTTTCCCAATAGCTCGTTTAGCATGATGCCGTGTTTCCCCACTTCCTCATGAATGCGGCCACAAAGTTTTAGCAACACCTTTATTGCAAAATTCGCCACATTGTACTCAGCAGATTGGTTTAAACAAGTCCCTTGTTCATTTATACCAGATGACATCAGTTCAATGATCTGTATTGTTGGCATTCGAAACCAATAATCTTTTCTCAGTGTGTTGTGAACCGGTATATACCTAAAGACTAGCCAAAAGAATGAATCCCAAAGCCCTATTTACATGTGAGTGCGCAGGGTGCAAAACAAAATTCCCCATTGATCCCCTTCATTTTAAATCAAAAGGGGAAGTCTGAAGTGCCTTTGCATATGCATGGTGCAAAACAAAATTGCCCCTTTGTATCCATTGTGCTCTGACCAAAATCCCATAAACCCCACTTGGTCTTTGTGACAAAACACATTTTACCATTTGCATTTTCTTTCTTACATTGCAGCTGTGCTAAATATCCCAAAATCGATGTTCCCATTGTGCTCTGATAAAAACCCCAAAGCCCTGTGCGTTATTGTTAGGTGTGGCAAAACAAATGTTTCCCCATTGCTTTTCTGTCTCCCACATTGCTTCTGTGATCAAATATTCCAAAAACCACATTTCCCATTGTATGCTGACTAAAACCCCAAAGCCCTTCCTGCTCTTTTTAGGCGTGGCAAAACAAATTTCCATGGCTTTTCTTTGTTTAATATTGTTTCTGTGATTAAGACCCCAAATCTGATTTTCCCATTGTGTTCCCACTCCCTGCCACTGCCTTCCACCCAAAGGAGTCTAGTCTAATTGATGTTTGTAGGGTGAGGGTTGCTGGGAGAAAAGCATAACCCTGTTTGAAATCACTGTGTGTCTTGAATTGCTCTTTTCTGTATTGGTGGTTGATTTAAAAGGGTACAATTGTGACTGCATATTTTAGTGTCATATCTGTGTTCGTACTTTACAGAAGTACATTTTGTTTTGTGTTGCCACAGACTTGGTGGCTGAAGATAATCTGTTTGTCCAATTTGATTTAAATAAATCAATTAATAAATATATTCTTAATACACACCAGCCTGGTTTCTAGTGCATTGTGGCACTGGGTATTTGTTGGGGTTGTGTGCAAGACGGGTTGGGGGCCTTCACAAAAAGAACCTGAAATAAATCATAGTGATTTGTTGAGCGCCACATCTATTGGGGGAAAGTCACTCCCTGAGTTGAGTGTGACCGCGTAATAAACCATGACACACTCTACTTGTACAACATGTGTCAGAGCTTGTTTGACCAACATAGCTCCAGGGGGATGCCTATCCATCATCCACACGTCCAACGTCCTTGAATAATCCTCCATGAAGATTTCTTGAATAAACTGCTGTTCAAAGTGCTTTGGGGCTAGGCATATCATGTATTTCTGGTTATACTTCTGTGATTTCAGAAATGCACCACCTCTAAGGCCATGTAACACACCATTATCCAAAATCTACTCCTCACTATTCTTCAGGTTCTGCTTCTGCAGGAGCAGGGCACGCCCACATCTAAAGACTTCTATCACGCCTGACATTCAGTGAACTTAAAATGCACACTCAGGTGAGAGAAAGGGATTGTTGAAATCCAATGGATATATATATATATTTTTCCCATAGATCAATGATATTTATTTGTGATGTCATCTTTGATGTTCTGGGTGTTAGTCTTAGCAATGCATGTAGATGGTGCGAGTTATGGTTGCTTAGCTTACTATAATGGGGGAATGTGCAGTGGTGTTTGGTTGCACTATGAAGTATAACATTGCTTTAGTGAAATTTTTTTACTGAATGTACATATATATGTATGGCAGGGAAGGAAAAGAAAGGGGCTAAACAAGTGATGTCGTCATCGATTTCATCATTGACATTTGAGATTACATCTTTCATGGTCTGGGTGTTAGTGTTAGCAGTGCACAGGGGTGGTGGCAGGGATGGGGGCTTAGTTTACCATAACTGTCGAATTTCAGGGGTTTTTCGGTTTTAATTTAAAGCATAAAGGGGAGGAGGAAAGTTTTTTTTTAGTGAAGTGTACAGGTTTTTTTTAGGGCAACTTAACCATAACGTCCCCTCAACAAAATTTTTTTTGTAGTGAATTCCACTGGTTTTTGGGAGGGCAACTGAACCATAAAGTCCCCTTAACAACGTTTTTTTTTTGTAGGGAATTGTATAGGTTTTTGGAAGGTTGAACTTAAGCATTAAAATTGTGGCAATGAAGTTGTTGAGCAGAATATAGACTGTAATCATGTGATTTTGAGAGATATGTAGTATAATGTATGTACTTGACATCCATTTAACATAGAACATACAGAACCCCCTTCCTATTGATATTGGAAAGGGACAGACTGAGTGCCTCTTTGCGGACGGGGTTAGACAGGATCAACATTACACAAAGAGGCGGGGGGTAGCTGAAAATGTACTATTGTCTTATGCAAAATGTGTGCAACGTAGAAGAAGAACATAAAGATATTATAAATAGTAATAAGTAAATATGGAAACCTGAAGCTGGGAAAAGAAAACAACACATTTAATAACCATGTAGAATGAAGTGGATGGTACCATAAAACAAAAAAAAGGATGCCTCCAGCATATTCACTTCACGGATACTCGGCAGCCTTGAACGACAGTGGACGGATGCAGTAGGACGAAGGGGCATTACAGCAAAATAGTGAGTGCAGGTCATTTTTTTTATATAGGTGAAGTTTTTTTTGGTATGTGGTGCAGAAATAATAATTTCTTATTGTTGTTTTGACTCAGAAATGGCTAGTACTTTGGAGTGGCTGAAGGAGTATTTCCCGCATGGGAACATGTCTGAAGACAGCGACAATAATGGTACACATTGCTCTGCATATGCAAAATAGTGACCAGTATTTTAGAGGCATTCAACTTATGTTTTTTTTTTTAACAGACCAGGAAAGAAAAGAAGAAAGGGCAACAAACGAGACAGAAGAAGATAGGATAAAAATGATAGAGCAGAAAATGGACATATTGAACGAGAATTTTAAAAGTTTATGGGAGTTTGTGGAGGACTGTGTGAGAGGAAAAGTTTGTTATCATTACCCCACCTGCACCTGCACCTGCTTCTCCATTCCCTAGTGAACCATCCCCAAACCTTGGACAGGAAAATAGACGTTTTGACGTAATATCCATCCCTTCTTCCCCTCACAAAACTTCTCCTAATAACCAGCCCGTGTTGAATCCTAATTCCCCCATATGTGTTTCAGTGTCCGCCGCTTCCCCCGCTATTTCTTTAGAATGATGTGTGTGTGTGTGTGTGTGTGTTTGAAATGTTTTTGTACAGTAGCTGTAGAGAAAGAGTTTGTGTGTAGATTTTTTTAAAAAAAAGACATAAAATGTTCACGAACAGCTTGCCTGTTCGACCTATCCACAAGCAATGGAATGTGGGCACTGTAAAGGCAGTACACCTACCTTTACTAATGTGAAGTAAGACGGATGTGATGTGATGTGTGACTGCACCATCTTTTGAAATTGTGCGTACATAAAGAGAAAGGGGTGTCCAAAAGATATAGTACTTCACCGTACCGCTTGGAAACGAGATGATACATGTTCGTAGAACACACTAGATGTACGGAATGGGTGTAAATTAGCAAAATGGGAGTGTGTGAAGGACAGTATAGCGGTCCGTATCGGGCGCAGCCAAAATGGTGCCGTCCGTAGAAAAGGCGCGTTGGCCGGCAAGTTCGTAGGCAAACAAAATGGAGTTGTCCAAAGGACACTGGAACTGTCTGTACAGTGAACATAGCATGCGTGCACATGCGCAGTACAAGCGTAAGTATAGCGAACATCGCGCCTGTTCCTAACTGTCCGTCTCACTTGTGTCGCACTTTGAATTAGTTTGAGAACCCGAACACTGTTTGTAGGACACTTGTGCGCATGAGCATGTTTGATTCTTTGCATTTGCTGTCCAGGGGACTGTCATTACTGGCGCGGAAGTGTTGAGGATGTCATCATGTGACCGCACCCACGCTGAGCGCGGGGACTAATTTGCACGGTTGGTGTGCTTCCGCAACAATACAAAAGAACTTGTAAACACAAGGCAAAGTATTGTAGAGTGTAAAAATGTAATTTCACACATCCCAGACAATAGCGCACCTCAGGACTTGCTGTGTAAAATGTGTGTACCGCTTTGTAGGATGAAGACGGTCACGAGGCACACCCCTGCATCCCTACAAAAGGCCACACCCCCGAGCGCATCTTCATTGTCCTTCTAGCTATAGCAGATTGAGGTGTGCAGGCTTTACTGCTGTAGTGACCAAAAGGAAACTAATTGGTATGTCTTCCATGGCTGCTGTTGGGTCATTGGCCTCTGCACCACCCCCAAACCCGCCACCACCACCACCTCACCAAGGGCCTGCAGAGAGATATATGGGTGAGGATGTAGAGATCGAGGAAGAAGAGGAGGAAAAGAATGAAGTGGAGGAACTCTGCACTAGGAGCACTCAGCGGGAGTTGTGGGTGTGGCGGTTGTTTTCTGTTTATGGGAAAGTACCAAAAGCATGTGCGCACCTGGTGAAGTGTAACCAGTGCAAGGTGGTGCTGAGTCGCGGGAGATTTGGTGCATACAGTTTTGGTACGACAACCATGAAGCGACACCTCACTTCGTTCCACACTGCGGACATTTGCAAGGTGGTGCCATGTGAAGAGCGTAGTCGCTTGAGTTCCTCCACAGCATCCTCGGTATCCGATCCCCCCACCACAAGAGACACTCCTGTGGGGGAGCACCTCCCTCCAGCTGCCTCACAAGCCATTTGCAATGCTGTTGACCCTTACCTTTCAAAGGTGACAGTAGTGTGCACATATTGTGACGCAGTACTCTGCAGGGGGGAGAGTTTTCGAAGTGCTTTTGAGGCTGCAGTCGCAGAGTACCAGAATATCTGCTCCTTAACTAAATACATCTCACCCTAAATCTATCTCTGTTCAGTTGCCCTTTTTTATCCCCGTGGCTGGTGTCCCTTTCTTACCCTCCTTTGGCCTCTTCTCCTAGTGTGCCGTGTGCTGTTAAGCAATGAACGTTCAAACAACAAAAATTACAGAAAAGCCGCCTTTCTCAGTATAACAATAGAACTATGAAGTGACGGTCATAGACCCCTGCGGAGTTCTGAAAAAGTTTGCGGACAGTCGTAGGGGAAAAAAGGGAGGGTGCAAGTGGAGCAAACACAATAAAGTGTATGTTGGGAGTAAGTGGTGGCTCTTAAAAGAGCCTTTCAGTGGTGTGTTGTGTGGGTCAAAAACAGTGGATTGGGGAAAACGGATTGTCAGATAGGTTAGTGTGATTGCAAAAGAGGTCGCAATGCATTTTGTAAATTGCGAAGAAAAATCTGATTGCCAGCATATGTGAGGTGGACTCCATTTATGCAGAAAATGAAAGTGCTGCGAAACAAAATGTTTTCATTGTGGAAGGAGGACAAGCCAACATCTCTTAAAAAGGCACACACAGCCTTATTCACATTGCGTCTCGCTTTCTCCATTTGTGGACCAAACGCAGAAGAACGCAGCCATATTTGTCTTTGTGCAATACGGGAAAAAAGTATTTTACAATTTGGAAACATGTCCATGAGCTTTGCGAGTCCTTCCTTCATTGCAAATTGCAAAGAAATTCCAGATACATGGCCTAAACTGTTTCCTCCTCACTGAATGATCAGTATATCTGGAGGACGCTCTGTCAGTAAAGTAACACAGAGAGGTACGAAGTCCAGCCATCTCATGCCACACACGCCATGCCAGTGCACTTCCGCATGAGGAAATCCGAGAATTGTAGATAAACTGCAGCTTTCTGCATGCATCTTCAACCAATGTATCCATGAGTCTCCCAAAATCCAGATAATCTGTTTCCGAGCATGGAAAGCCCTGGCTGTGTGGTTTCCTGTGAGGGAGAAGACAGTGTTACTAAAGTACGTCGGTCAGAACACACCTACTGAACTTTATGGACCAATCCCTAGCTCTGCTCATTCTCATTTACATTCGGCTCCACCCTTGAATCCTCGGTGGTGATATGTGCTGGCTGCTAACTACCGCCATGTTCGCAGACATGTACAGGATCAGAGCGTGACGACGGTACATTAAAATACTATTCCCCTTTTTCCCCTTTAAGGTAGGCTCTGAAAAGAGCAGTTTTTTAAAAATTTTGGCCAGATACCGTACAGACATCTGGTATTTTATCTATTCTTTTGTATTTTTTGTCCTTGCTTTACTCTTGCAAACATTACAGAACCTTCTCTAAAGCAAGCCTTACGTTCCAAAAGAACATCGCATTTCCCAAAGAAGATAGCGAAACACCATCTCCTTCAAAGTAATCCGCATTGCTTCGAGCAATGTTATCGTGGCTGCAAAATAACATACCAGCTCGTAGCATGAATGCACGCATGCCGTGATTGATGATACACCTCCCGATGCTTTGATCTGGACAAAAAACAGAAGTGTTGTTCCATTGTACTCTCGGGAGTAAAGCAGAAAAAATTACTTTCGTTGTTGGGAAGTTGGTCATGAGTGCTTCAACCAACTGTGCCAAATCTACCAACAAAGTACGTGAAGTCACGTATCCTAAATGGCAAGCACCTTAGTGCAAAATTACCACATGAGGAGTGGTCATTCTATGCATGTCTCTACAAACTTGCAGAATTGACGCAGCATTGGCATCAGTGTCAGCGCTCCACACCACCTCCACTCCTCTCACATCGAAATGGTGTGCCACATGCCTACTCTCGGCATAGTGTTGTAATCCTTGCACAAAAATGTCTCCAAGCACCAAAACCCTGACCCTCTCCACCTCTGCCATCTTCAGTCTGCGCACCGTCTTTCGACACAACAGAGTAATGTGAACATCTGATTGACTGATGCCTACAGTCGCCTTTCCATGCAGGATTTGCTGTAGAAACCCGTATGTGACACGCCCTACCAGCGGACAAGCGTTGGCTACGTGCGGCATGTAACTCTTACCCAGTCCTTCCACCCTTTCTACAGCGGTACCAAAGCGAGTCCCTCATTGGACACAACTAAGTGGTCGCACAATCATCCACCAATCACATAGAACATCGCTAATTTTAACTCTGTCATCAACATTGCGCACTTCAAAATTACTGTCCATAATTCTTAATGGAAGTCGGATACCATTGCAAAGCACCTACTTCAGAAGCTACTGTGCAAGGATTGCGCATTTCTACGTACAGCTCCATGCATGTCTACATGCATGAGTATAGAGTACAGGTATGTATATTTTAATCAGAGAACATGTGGAAGCGTTATGATTTAATTTAGACAAAATAATGCTGCTAAATGTCCATAGGGAATACTTAACAACGCTTCCCCTTTAAAGTGCAAGATTTCCGATTTGTCATTCACAAATCGCAAGACTGCTTACTGTCTTCCGCATAAGCTGTACATACGTTGAAAGCATGCCTATTTAGGGCACAAATCAATTATTTATGCGAAAATGTCAGAGTTGTGTACTCTGTACGGCCTACAGTAATGCTACTTGCAATGTGATCATATGAGAATAGTAAGCGCTCCCGATTGTGGTGGTGACATTTCCTCCTGAGCATCTCCCGATTTTTTCGACATCGTGCTTTTCATTTACAAGTACAAAATGTTTCCCCATCTAGTACTATGCCCTATCGCTTACAAAGCTCTCTCCTATGCATAGTACACTTTGTAAACAACAAGACATTTCCATAACCTTAAAAGTTTTAATTATTTTGAAGGACTTTCAAGTACCATATTACAAGTACTATGCAAAGACTGCACAGAGTGAAGTGAAATGTACACGTGCACTGGGTTGAAATATGACAGTTGAATGCTCTGCCGAAAGAAGCACAAATAATGTTGGCAGTATCATCACTGCTGCAAACACACAAAGTAATTGATTTTGTTTTTTTAATTCGCAGTGAAGACTACTCTCCTGAGAATCAACAGCATCTACACTGCAGACGACATAACCGAAGAAAACTGGTCATCTTGCAGAAAAAAGTAAGTACAGTACAACCTTTACATTGTAACTACTCCTCAAAGAGGCTGCGTGGGTTATTTGTTTCTTTTGGCCATCATATCAAGCCTTGATTTGTAAACCATTCTACCTACAAATATCCATTTATTGAACAAAGAATAACAGGCAGAATGGCTGACAAATCCCTGTGTGTTTGGTACTCAAATAACATACGTAATCCTTAGAAGGTTAGATTGTGAAAAGAAGTTGCTGTAGCAAGTTTTTGGCATAATGGTTCTCGTCACAAGTAGGCCACTTTGTACTCTCATCTGAAGCACATTGTAGTAGTATACAAACAGTAAAGTAGCCGTACCAAATAATTGCTAGAGTTCACTGCACGTTGACACACCATGACAAAGAACTTCCCCATCAGACTTATGCAAACATGCACACTGCACAGATACATTGGACATCAGACCAAAGTATATATTTTTTCTCAAAAGACACCAAAGAATGCCTACCAAAAAGCAACTCTGTAGAAAGGAACGCAGAATTAGAGCAAATAAAAATAAAGGTGCCCAATGTAAGCATCCGCCTGTTGTAGAGTTTGTAGAGAATCTTGGTACAAACCAGCTAATGCAGTTGGGTAACAAAATAAAGGAAGTCTCAACTACAGAAACTGTACCTCTTCCATCAAAAAGTATCACAAAACACAGAAATGTTGTCAAAATAACGGCTGCCAGTACAGCTAACAATGTTCCTAATAATCCTGATAGTGTAAGAAGAACCCATAGTAAAAACAGTATTTTAGCAAAAATGTTTCATTACAGAGTCCTTCAGAATCTACTAAGGAGAGGGCCAAAATCATCCTGACCCCTTAAAACCTACCGTAGCAAGTTAATTCTACAAGCTCTCGTGGACAGTGCAATACTTCTCAAAAGGAAGTTGTTCATATTAGTGTTAAATAGGATGAAAGCACTAACAAAACTAAGTACTAAACTACAAAAGAAACTCAGCAATAAACGGAATGTGAACAAAAATAATTTCTTGCATGTTTGTGGTGGTGAATGGAGTCACACAACAACCACAGAACCATATTTTAATGAAGAAGCATACAAACAAAATCAAACAAACACAATTGCCATCCATAGCAGTGGACGAGGCTATGAGAAAAACAATACTACCATCATGGAACAAGAAACACTGCTTACAAAACTATCTCCTGAAAACTCAATTACCTCTTGATTCAGCAGAACCACACCGTCCAGTATATGAATGGCCGTGCAAATCAATGTGTGCCATTCCAAACAAAGCTTTCAAATCTTTACGTCAGTTCCTCAATCAATATGTAAAAGGTAAAGACAAAAGTAAAATGAAAGTGCTGTAAAATATGGATATTTGTCCAGTGCGGAAAGACACTGGAATAAAAGGACATTCATTAGCCTGCATTTCTGGGCCTATTTGCAAAAGTACCTTCCATGATATCAAAAGAATATCAGTACATCATTCCAAGGTAAGAAATTTAGGGGGTAATTCATAGAATTCAGCGCACAAGTGACGCACGCGGCTGGCGCACAGTGGCGCGTGCGAATCCCTGCGCCAGCCGCGTGCGCTAAAATCCATTTCCGCGCACAGCGTATTCATGGATTCCAGCCACCAAAACCAGCCGTGGCGCACAGTGGCGCAGCGACCCTACAGCAGCGCCAGTTACGCCCCCAAGAACGCCTCTCGCGCAGGGAAAAGCCATCAATATACCCAATCCAGCGCAAAGGGCTGCGCTAACCCTGTACCAGCACGGCAAGCGGGCTACGTGTATCACTGGGGTGCGCGGGAAGTACCTCACGCGATTGGCCCCGTGCGAGCAGGGTACGCGTATTTCAGGGGTGCGCGGGAAGTTCCACACGCGATTTGCGCAGGGTACGTGTATTTCAGGGGTGCGCAGGAAGTTCCACACGCGATTTCAGCAGGGTACGTGTATTTCGGGGTGCGGGGGAAGTTCTACATGCGATTTCAGCATGGTACATGCATTTCAGGGGTGCGCGGGAATTTCCACACGCGATTGGGCCCGTGCGAGAAGGGTACGTGTATCTCAGGGGTGCGCCGGAAGTGCCACACGCGATTTCAGCAGGGTACGTGTATTTCGGGGTGCGGGGCAAGTTTCACACACAATTTCAGCAGGGTACGTGTATTTCAGGGGTGCGCGGGAATTTCCACACACGATTGGGCCCGTGCGAGCAGGGTACGCGTATCTCAGGGGTGTGCGGGAAGTTCCACACGCGATTTCAGCAGGGTACGTGTATTTCGGGGTGCGGGGCAAGTTTCACACGCAATTTCAGCAGGGTACGTGCATTTCAGGGGTGCGCGGGAATTTCCACACGCGATTGGGCCCGTGCGAGCAGGGTACGCGTATCTCAGGGGTGCGCGGGAAGTGCCACATGCGATTTCAGCAGGGTACGTGTATTTCAGGGGTGCGCGGGAAATTCCACACGCGATTGGGCCCGTGCAAGCACGGTACGCGTATCTCAGGGGTGCGTGGGAAGTGCCACACGCGATTGCAGCAGGGTACGTGTATTTCAGGGGTGCGCGGGAATTTCCACACGCGATTTCATCATGGTACATGTATTTCAGGGTGCGGGGGAAGTTTCACACGCGACATCAGCAGGGCACGTGTATTTCAGGGGTGTGCGGGAAGTTCCACATGCGATTTCATCAGGGTACGCGTATTTTGTGGTGCGGGGGAAGTTTCACACGCGACATCAGCAGGGTACGTGTATTCCAGGGGTGCGCGGGGAGCACCACACATGAATTGCACGTGTGGGTCCTTCCAAGTGTTCCCTCTACACCCTCCATGGCCCCTGCAGGTGGCTAACACCACAGGGGCCTACCCTGCACATGTGCTGCAGGCACCCCATCCACCATGGCCATGCCCCCCAGCCAACCCACATGTCAACTTGCACTACTGCCCACCAATGCATGTCCCCCTGAACCCCCAGCCACCAGGGGCAGCCTCCACCAGGCCCCCACCCATGTCTCCCACCACCCCCACCACCCAGCACTGTGGGGCACCTGCCAGCAGGCCCCCACCCATGTGCAACTCATGTTCCCCACCACCCCCAACCCCCAGCACTGTGGGGCACCTGCCAGCAGGCCCCCACCCATGTCCAACTCATGTCTCCCACCACCCAGCCACCAGGGGCAGCCTCCACCAGGCCCCCACCCATGTCTTCCACCACCCCCACCCCCCAGCAGTGCAGGGGCACCCTCCACCAGGCCCCCACCCATGTCTCCCACCACCCCCACCTCCCATCCACCAGGGGCAGCCTCCACCAGGCCCCCACCCATGTCTCCCACCACCCCCACCCCCCAGCAGTGCAGGGTCACCCTCCACCTGGCCCCCACCCATGTCTTACACCACCCCCACCCCCAGCAGTGCAGCGGCAGCCTCCACCAGGCCCCCACCCATGTCTCCCACCACCCACACCCCCCAGCAGTGCAGGGGCACCCTCCACCAGGCCCCCACCCATGTCTACCACCCTCCCACCCCCCAGCACTGTGGGGCACCTGGCAACAGGCCCCCACCCATGTCCAACTCATATCTCCCACCACCCCCACCACCCAGCCACCAGGGGCAGCCTCCACCAGGCTCCCACCCATGTCTCCCACCACCCCCACCCCCCAGCAGTGCAGGGGCACCCTCCACCAGGCCCCCACCCATGTCTCCCACCACCCCACCCCCCAGCCACCAGGGGCAGCCTCCACCAGGCCCCCACCCATGTCTCCCACCACCCCCACCCCCCAGCAGTGCAGGGTCACCCTCCACCAGGCCCCCACCCATGTCTCCCACCACCCCCACCCCCCAGCAGTGCAGGGGCAGCCTCCACCAGGCCCCCACCCATGTCTCCCACCATCCCCACCCCCCAGAAGTGCAGGGGCACCCTCCACCAGGCCCCCACCCGTGTATCCCACCCCCTCACCCCCCAGCACTGTGGGGCACCTGGCAGCAGGCCCCCACCCATGTCCAACTCATGTTCCCCACCCCCCACCCCCCAGCACTGTGGGGCACCTGCCAGCAGGCCCCCACCAATGTCCAACTAATGTTCCCCACCACCCCCACCCCACAGCACTGTGGGGCACCTGCCAGCAGGCCCCCACCCATGTCCAACTCATGTTCCCTACCACCCCCACCCCCCAGCACTGTGGGGCACCTGCCAGCAGGCCCCCACCCATTTCCAACTCATGTCTCCCACCACCCCCACCCCCCAGCAGTGCGGGTCACCCTCCACCAGGCCCCCACCCATGTCTCCCACCACCCCCACCCCCGAGCAGTGCAGGGGCACCCTCCACCAGGCCCCCACCCATGTCTCCCACCACCCCCACCCCCCAGCAGTGCAGGGGCACCCTCCACCAGGCCCCCACCCATGTCTCCCAGCACCCCCACCCCCCAGCAGTGCAGGGGCACCCCCACCAGGCCCCCACCCATGTCTCCCACCACCCCCACCCCCCAGCAGTGCAGGGTCACCCTCCACCAGGCCCCCACCCATGTCTCCCACCACACCCATCCCCAAGCACTGTGGGGCACCTGCCAGCAGGCCCCCACCCATGTCCAACTCATGTTCCCCAGCCAACATGTCATCACAATTTAGATCCCTGGTCCCCATGGTCAGCCTCCAAATGCAAAACACCCACCCGAGTATTGCATCCACCCACTCATAATTGGCAATTACATCACAGAACACCAATGCAAGTTCCGAAACAAACACATTTCCCTCACATACACCAATGGGTGTCAGTGAATCTCAAAACCCATATCATGAAATGCATGAAACAAATGAGATGATACTACACATCGAAGTATGATAAAAAAATATGTATTAAAGCAAACATAAATAGAATCAAAAATAAAGAAACAAAAATGTGAATGTACAAAAATCAAAAGAAGCATGACCGTGAAAAAAGCAAAACCAAAAATCATATCCCAAAGTAATGGTGTCCAAAGTCACTGTCCACAAAACAATATCCAATGGGAAATAAAAAAGAACGCCATTGCTCCATGGTTAAAATGTGAAAGAAAAATACAATCCAACAGTGAACTATGTACATGGGAACAAGCCAGGGTCCATTATCCCAACAAAAGAAAGGAAACCTATCTAACTACACTAACTAATAAAATAAACTATATACAAAAATGTGGCCAATGTCCGAAAGGTCCAAATAAAATCCAAACAAAAATGAAACCTAACACTACCTACATAACTATGTACAAGGGCAGCGGGCTAGTTTGACGGCTCACTTGTGGATGTCCCGGGCCAGGGCATCATCAAACTCCTGCTCAATGTCCCGGAGGCGGTCCTCCTCCATGGCCCCGAGGGTCCGCAGGGCCGTCGACGTGTCCACCTCCAAACCCCTGCGGATTGCCTCGAGGCACTCGGCCCGCCTCAGGGCCCTCCGCATGGAGTTCTCCGCCCTGACCATTGTGAGCTGTGCCTCTTCCGCCCGCTGCCGCTCCGCATCTATGGCGTGGCCCAACCGCTGCCACACGGAAGACACTCTCTGTCCTGGGTCCTCCTGCCCTCCGGCCGATGCCTGCCCCTCCGATGTTGAAGGTCCCGAGCCTTCATGGCTCCCACCACGTTGCTGCTGCTGCTGTGCCTCTGCCTGTGCACTGCCTCCTGCTGCCTGCACATCCTCCGCCGGCTAGGGTGCAGTCGTTGATGTGGCCCCCCCTGCTGGACGTCCGACTCCTGACTGTGGCAGGGATGCCTCCTCCACCAGCCTGGCCGCACCGTCAGAGGCAGCTACACAGGGCACCCAGGTGACTGATGGGTTGGAAGATGGCACGGAGGACGACTGGCGCGTAGGGGGTCCAGTTGAGGAGGGTGTCATAGCAAGCCCCATCATACGGAGGAATCCAGCCTGGGTGACCTGTCCCAGCAGGCTGACGTGGTCAACGAGCCATTCGAGATGACGTGCAGTCTCCTCATGAAAAGACTGCAGGTCACCTCGCATGGCCCGTTGACGCAACGCCACACCACTCAGAACAGGCTCAACCCGGACCCGGATAGCCACGTCCGCAGGCAGAGGAAGGCCAGTTGACGTGAGCTCTCCCCCTGCCTGAAAACGGGTCTGGACGTAGGCATCCCTGCTGGTGCAAGATGATGCAGGGAGAGGATCACGGACAGGATTGCACACAGGCACCTCTGCGGCGGCCTGTGCTGCCTCCTGTCCCTGGTCCTGCACTGCACCACTAGCACCAGTGGGATCCCCACCTCCAGACCCCGTCTCTGGTGCTTGCACCGCCTCCTCCTCCACCAAACCCCCCACCAACCTGGATGACTCCGTGCCATCTTCCCCTGTTGGGCCCTGTGGGGTCCCAGCTGCCCCTTCTGCTGCCGAGGAGTCCAACTCCAACCTCCGCCTCTTGGACCTCCCCCCGGCAGCTGCAGCCTGGGACGCAGCACCGGACTCCTCACTCCCCGATGAGATCACAACATGGGAGGGGAGCCGGGCCTTGCGTCTCCGGCTGGCGGTGGGATCCCCGCCGCTGTGCTCCACAGCACCTTCTCCGCCCTCTTCATCAGTTGACGCTGCAGACAGGGAGAAATAAAACACAGGCATCAGGGCACTGTACAATGGACACATACACACATGACAGTTGTACATGAGTGGCATTGGCAAACCTCAGACATGTCATCACAATCCCCAACACACATGTCATTACAACTCGCACACATGAGCCATAACACAGCCATATCGCAACTGCCAGCACCATCCATACACATACAACAGCATGAGCAGGCAAAGGTGAGCCAGACATCACATGCAACACAGGAAGTGCACCACACATGTACACACACCACCACACTTGCATGCATGTGTACACCTCTGCCAAGTGTCGCAGTGTTCAGATGGGCATCCATGTCACATCTGCCAATCAGGCTTCCACATACCGCTGTCACATGCATCCATGTTGCATCACTGTTGCACCCTTGTCAAATACACACACATGCACATGTACACAGTGCTGATACATGCAGCCGAAAACAACATACATGCGTGACATCACGGACATGTCTACTTACATACACATTCATCCAAACATGTGTGCCCACACAACTGCATTTGGCATGCAAGCCTACACACACAAGCACCATCCATGTCTCACACATTCCAGCCCTCGCATGTGTTAGCCCACGGCCCTGTACACCCCCACCCATACTCGACCCCATACAAACAGATGTGCAACCTGCACACTACTGAAAAATCACCACACGCACTGCTCACAATCAGGATGCATGTACACTTACCGCTCGACTCCAGACGGGTCTGCCTCTCAAGGACCTGGACGTGGAGCGCTGGGGATATGCGTTCCAGGACCCTCATCTGTTCTTCCGACAAGTGGCCCCGGCGCCCCTTTGCATCCGCTGCCTTCAAGAGGCGCCGGGCCTTGTTCAGGGTCCTGGACCTGAAGTCCTCCCAGCGCTTCTTGACATGTTGTAAATCGCGGACTGCCACCCCCTCCGCGTTGATGGCAGTCACAATGTCAGTCCAGATCCGAGTCTGTCCTTCCTTGTCGGCGCGGGAACTTCCGAAGAGGGCATCATACTGCCCCAGGACTTGCTCCACCAGGACACCAACTTCGGTGGCAGTGAAGCTGGTGCCCCTCTGCCTCTCTGGCCGGGGGTTGTCAGTGGTCTCAGATGGTGTTTGCCCCGACATGAGAACCCCAGAGGCAGGAGTGGGTGGGCAACTGGGTCCTGGGGCTGGGCTGTGGAGTGATGGAATCCCAGTCGGGAGTCTTCAGTTCCAGCAGGGGTGGTCACAGCAACAGCACCCCTGGCTGATGTGCAGGCAGCAAATGGCAGGGCACGTGGGCAGCAGGCAGTCAGGCAGCAGCAGATGGCAGGTGGGAGCGTGCTCGGGGCTCTGGGGGGCAGTAGTTCGGCCTTCTGGGCAGGAGCGTGGTCTTCCGTGTGCTTACGCAGTGATATGGAGTGATTTGGCATGTGAAAAATCTGCACGTCAGCGAGTAATTCAAGGAAAGGCCCTTAGCGCGTAAGCGCGTCTGCATGCATACGCATTTTCATTGGACAGAAGGCCCCTCAAGCGCAAGCGCCCCTGTGACGTGACGCGTACAACGTGCATGGGCATTACAGCGCGCGTGAAAAACTGCACGTCCACGTGTAATACGAGGAAAGGGCCAATGCGCGTATGCGTGCGTGAAAAACTGCACGTCCGTGTGTAATACGAGGAAAGGGCCCATGCGCGTAAGCGCGCGTAGAAAACTGCACGTCCGCATGTAATACGAGGAAAGGGCCCATGCGCGTAAGTGACGTGAAGCGCGCGTGCGTTTCCCTCAGCACGGGTTAAAGGTGAGCGGGCCCAGCAGTTCGCTGTACGTGCCTTTTGTGGAGACCGACGTGTGTTGCTGCTTCCTGTTGTTTTGCGCGCCATCACAACTTCACAGCTATCAAGGACGTATCTCTTCTTTTGGCGGGGGTATTGGCTACGCGTGTTTTTCTGCATTGCGGTAGTCAGACGGTGAGTCGCACACGCTCTTTTTCCCACTGCAGGTGCCCCTGTGTATCGCACCCATTTTCGATGTCATAGTAGCCTGCGTGTCCCACGCGTACGCGTTATTCGTGTTACTGGGTGCCACCGCGTACTGCGGGAGGTTGAATCCACGCACGTAGGCTGCAGGGTTGCGTGCACGGTTTTACTGCAGTTTTGGGGTGCCTGAGCGTTGCGTGACCCGTCACCACATCACCAGGGTCACATACAGCCTTGCAGGTGCAGGGGGGCTGTTAACATCTTGCTTCCCACCCCCTTCACCCCAATTGCCCAGGTCAATTGTGGTGTACACCTCACATTGGCACCACTCCACCTGTGCCAGCACTACTACATCTGTGCCATGGTTGGGAGGCCACCAAAGGTGAGGGGCGCCTCAGCTGGGCGTCCTCCTCGTGGCGGGCGTGGTCGGGGACGTAGCCGTGGTGACCAGGGAGTAGGAGGACTCCAGGGTGTCCAGGGCAGCCACAGAGGCGGAAGAGGCAGGGGTGCGCCACTTAAGCACAATGTTGTGCCATGTGTCGGTGCAGCCATGCCACCACCCCCTGTGGTTCCGGGGGATGCAGCTCCTGCATCTGGCACTGGCACCCGTACGACCCGGCAGTCCGTTCCATCGACTGCCACGGGCCCAAGGGTAGTGGTAGCTGCAGGTGCAGCTGTGGACACCGCCACCCAGGCTCACGGTCTGCCAGCGCAGGCTGCGTTGGCACTTGAAGAGCCCTTGGTAGATCTCCAACAGGGCAGGGGGGAAACCATAGGGGCACGCTGAGCTGCTCAGACCAAGACACGTGTCCCTGGGGCAGTCATGTCATCTGCTGCCCCGAACAGCCGGGTGTTGGCAAGTGCAGGGGCAGATGCACCCAACAGCACCCCGGTTGTGAGTCTGCCAACCAGGACCGTTGCGGTCAATGACCCTGCCACAGCTGATGTTGCTGCGCAGGGTCCATTAGTGGGCACCCAGCTGCCACTGACACAAGTCAGGCCTTTGGTCATCCCTCCACCTGCCACTCCCTTGGCTCAATCCACCGAACCCACTGGCCATACTGGTCAGGGCGGCATTAGCCAGCCAGGGTCTGCGCCACAGTCCAAGAGGAGGAAGGTTGCACCTGCAGCACAGGCTGGGACCCCACACACAGCCACGACCTCCTGCACGTCGAGGACGAAGCCTTTCTGTAAGCAGGAACTGGACTTCCTCGTGCACTACATGCGGGGCCACAGCCGTGACATGCTAGTGGGTGCCAATAGTCAGACTACGGCTGCCCAACGTGACACCCACTGGAAGCATATTGCGGAACATGTCAGTTCATTCGGCCATGAGGTGCGCACGGCGCAGGAGTGCAAAAAGCGTTGGAATGACATCAAGCGCAGCACTAAGGCTAAGCATGCCTCTAATTACAACATGACTCTGGTGACTGGCGGTGGGCCTGCACCAGAGGATGAAGAACTCACTCTGCATGAGGCTCTCGTTGCGGAGTTCATACCACCTGAATTGGTCGAAGGAGTGGGAGAGATGCTGGACTTTGATGCCCAGTCGAGTGAGTGTTGATGCGTGTTTGTTGAGGACGTGTGTGTTTCACTTGTGGGATGTGTTGTGCATGATTGCTGCTACATGTGAAGTATACATGGTTCTGATGTGTAAGTAATGCAATGCTTCCGTCATGCATGTCTCCTCTGCCTGCATGCGGGACTCCATGTGGGCATGCTCCCTTGCCCCTCCTCCGCCACTCTGCACCCCAGTTCCACCTTTGCACTGGTCTGCTTCAATCTTGACAATGTGTAGTTTCTTGTTCATGTGTCCTGTGTAGATGCTAACTTCCAGCGTTGAAACTGCCAGACATATGCCGTGTGGTACAGCCTTAATACTCGATGCAGGGTATCTCACTTGTACTGTGCATGGATCAGATGTCCCGCAGGGACATGAGTGCTCATTCATGCTCCATGTGCATTGCACACATGCCCCTATGTGTCCTTGACTGGATGATCACTGTAATATGAGTCCTTGGTTACATACATTGCCTGCCATCTCATCAGCCTCCCCATGTCAACTGTGGCTCAGTCCTGCGTTGCACACATGTTTAGGCTCTGACAATCTGTGTGGCTCACAGGCCTCAGCCTGTTCAATGGCCAATGACTCTGTCCAACTCTTGTTGTGTCTTCTTCACACGTGGGCGGCCTCCGGAGTTTTCATCATGTGTCCTGCCTACTGTCCCAGCATCATTTGCAGTGTTGTAATTTGAATCACATTAAGCTGTTGATGCCAGTCAACACTGCCTGTCAATACACAGGTGTATGGTCAGCCTTTTGATACCATGCTAGGCATCCCTGCTTTGGTACTGGGGTGGAGGGGTGCTTGGCTTCTAGACATGGTGCACATTGAATGCACAATGCACGTGATGTGTGAATTTGACATTGCACTGCCTTCACATTTCCTGGCACACACCATGGAGTGCTTGTACATGTAGGCAGTGAGTGGCGTACACATTTGCTGCACTGCATAGACCCACTTCCATGGAAACTGCAACCTTTCAACAGGTCTGATCACAGAAGCTATTCAAAGTAGACCCAGCATGCATGCCAGGTCATATGTTGTGTGTCACATGTCTGCCGGATGCCTTTGCTGTCGGTGTGTGTGTGTGTTGTGTGCTTCTGACATGTGTAGTGACCTTTTTTCTCTCTATTTTTCAGGTGATGACGCAATGGAGGCAGAGGATGGTGTTGTCATGCCAGACACAGGGTTGGTAACACCACATCAACCCGGCACTAGTGGGGGTCGTGGGGTGGTAGGCCACGAAAACCCCCAAGTGCTGCAGTCCATCTTGTCTCTGGCTGCCTATGAGTCCAGCCTTGATGACGACTCTGACGTCCATGTTGAGTTGGATGAGCATCAAGTCCATGTGTCAGGGGTGAGTGATTCTGATGTGGACACTCCTCTGTCTGCGACACCTGCACTGAGGGATCAGACAGTCTTGGTTCCTGCGCCCATGGTGGATCGGGACGCAGGGTCACCCTCCACACCAGTCACTGATGTGTCTGGGACATCACGTTGACGGGGGCATGTAGTCGTGCAGCCTGAGGCGGTGCCAACACAGCGAGGACCCCTGGTCCTTGGGTCCCGCAGGGGTCAATCCCGGCAACGCGGTCGCCGCGCGCATCCGCTGTATACTGAGTGGGAGCAAGACATGACTGCCAATTCCGAACGGCAGGGAGCAGCAATGGAGAACATCGCTGAGAGCATGGAGCGTGTGGCCCGATCTGTGCTCCCCCCTGCCAGGTGCTTCTCCAGCGGCAGGCGGCACGGTCCACGGCCCGCTCGCTCAGGCTGGGCATGGCGGCCTCAGACAGGGCACGCCAGGCTGAAATGTCCTCTCTGCGTCAAGCAATTGCTGCTCACGCAGAGGCGCACATGGATGCCCTGAGGGAGGAGTATGCTTCCCTCAGATCCACTCTGGGTGTCCTTATGATGTCCCAGAGGCAGCAGGCAGAGGAGAGGTTTGCACAGCTTGAGCGTACCATCTCGGCTGAGCTACAGGCTTGCCGGGAGGTGCAGCGGTTGTCCAGCCAGGCCTTGCAGGAGGAACTCCGTGTTACACGTGCTACCTTGCAAGAGGAAGCACGTGTATCACGTGAGGTTCTGCATGCAGACCTAGGTCACATCGCCACACAGAACCAGGCTCACCCGTCCGGCAGACTTGCTGCCGACGAGGGGCAAGCTGCGGCTAGGCGTGGCCAGGCTACTGTGCCACGTCCTCCTTTACAGGATGAGCCAGACTCGGACGACCATCTATCTCCCACATAGGTCGGGCTGTGCAGGCGTTGAGCCCATGGAGGTTTTTTTTTTGGCTCAGCATCATCGCATGTGGATGTTGAGCAGCACCCTGTACCTCCCCCCTACTGGGTGCCTCCCCTCCCCCCGGGTCGTATGTGGCCATTTTTGATTTTTCCTTTAGTTTAGTTAGTTAAGTTTCTGTTTGATAGTTAGTTTAAATAGGTAATGTAGGTTTTCCATTGTCAGTGTAATTAGTTAATAGTTGATTTAGTTTAAAATTGCTAGTCTATTGTGCTTTCATGTGACGGTGCGGTGCTTTGTGGCTTTTGAAGGCATCCACTGTCTGTTCCAGCTGGGTCCTTCATGGTTGTCTTGTGTATGTGTTTGCTGCTTGGAGTCCTTGACTCACATATGCCACTCCTGCCTCCCTTATCCATGGGCTCGCAAGGATGGTTCGGTGTTACAGAATATTACACAAGGGCTTTGGACTGTCATATCTGTGGCATGTCTGGTGCTGTGTGACTTGTGTTGACACCCCTAGTGGGGATGATTTTGGTGTCATTGTCCAATGTTCGGCTTTTGCTAGATGGGGTGTGTCATGATTAATGTGTACATTGATTGCTATGCATTGTGTAGTATGTTTCATATCTTTCCTGTACACGTGCTTGTTGCAATTCATGCTGTAGATAGTGTACCACACTTTGGATGTGAAAGACGGACTGATGGTGTGATTTGTGATGTGACTCTCTGACATGGTCAAGTAATGAGATGCCTGACGAGACACACACAGATGACTTTGAAGCATTAATCATGTGTTTCATGCCCTTTCTGCAGGGGGATGAGCCTCCAGAGCACCTTTGCCAGCAGACATGGCCCATTGGACAACGGAATTCTGGACCCGTTTGTTGGTGCCCACATGAACATGTGTGCACAAGCAGAGGCACAGTGATTGCAGACCTACATCCTAGAACTGCTGACATGTTCTAAGGAACACCAGGCAAGGTGAGCATCACAGGGGGGCCACGACACAGCAAAGCTTGCACCACGCGAGTTGCACAAGCAGGCTTAGTCACAGCACTGAGGGTGAGCTTAGACGAATATTGGTGTTGAAGCACACAATGCAGCTCAGATGTGTTGGTGGACTGATGGCTGTTGATAGTAGGGTTGTCTGGGACACATGCAGGGGCAGTGGCACATACCCTCCGGTACACCAAGGTCCATTGAGGCACTTGTATCAACCATGTAGCCTTCCGAGACATGGAAAGGGGCAGCTCACAGGGACATACAGCAAGGGACATACTCGGGTGCAGTGCATTTCATTTCCATGTACTTTATGATAAATGCACTGCCAACTTTGTTTCGGTCATGGTGGTACCCAACTTGCTCTGAAGTTATGGCTTGCTACATGGGTCTGTCTGCTTACCCAGGGAACATTGCATGTTGTGTGAATTGTGACACATTGGTGTTCCATTTGCCACGCACCCACCGGCGGCTGACTTACTGCATTGACTGTGTATGACCCGTCACAGGGGTACTGTTATATATGGGTACGAAGCATCTACACCAGATTGTCTGTTTGTAGAGTAGTTTGTTGCTATGGGGCATGTTTGGTGGTGTGTTTTTGTGTAATTGGCACGTACAGGTTGTTGACTGTGGCTCTCTTTGCAGCATTGCAGTGCTCCTGTAACTGGACCTGAGAGTGCGCAGGCAGGAGGCCAGCACTCAAAACCAGAGCTAAGTGTCTTGTTGTTTTTCTTTCAAACTGCTCTGCATAGGCTTGCTGGGGGGGGTGCACTAATGCATGGATGTATGTGTGATTCAATTTGGTATGTTTTTTTCCCCCTAATCACCCGGAATCCTATGCAATTTTGAACCCTGTACCCTCTACCCGGTGTTCCTGCTTCCCATACCTATCCAAGCAACGTTCCCTAACCCTCTTTCCCCGCTGGGGTTGCGGATGCCTGTGTAAGCCCCGAACTTGCAGGCGCCAAAACCCTAGAGGGGGTGGTTGGTTCGTACCACTCCGAAGCCTGGACTACAGAAGGCCATGACAATGATGTCCAAGTTTGTTTGGAATGTGTATGTGTTCATGCAGGTAGTGCATTTTCGTTCATTCCCTACTTTCATGTGTCATTCCTCCTCCCCTCTCCTGCCACTCATTCCAGTTATCCAGTGTGCCAACACCTGTCCCGACTGCATATCCCTGAACCTCCTTCCCCACCAGGGTCTCAGGGGACTGTGTGAGTTTGACCTTGCAGGCACCCGGGGCACGGTGGGGGTGGTTGTTTTGTGACACTCCCGCGCCTGTACACGGGACCTGTGACAATACACATCTGTTCATGATGCATCATCCTATGTTATGTACCACACATGGTTCACATCCTGTTGTGACATTGTTTTACTGTGCTACCTTGGTTGTTGCATCATTGTGGTAGTACTTGGCCTTTGTGAGGTACTGCTATGTCAAGTCATCTACTGGAGGGTGTTCGGGTTCGTTTTTATGCCTTGGATTTTGTCATTTTGGAAATGAGTGTGGATTCTGAGGGTGCAGGCATCTTTTTACACACAAGGTGGGAGATGGTGACGAAGGGTAAAGGTGATCCTGTGGCCAGGTGGAATTGAGGGTTGAAGGCTCCATGACCCAGGTGCAGTTGTTCAGTGGGTCCTGGTCATTTGTGAGGGGGGGGGGGTTGTTGTTGATAGTTGCCTTGCCCTGCAGTGTGATGGGAACTCTGACATTGTAATGGTGGTATCCTATGTACATGTTGTGTTCTGCTGATCAATGCCTGTTCATGTGTTGTGTTTTCCTTTCAGGTGCGAGGGGATAGTTGTGGTTTGACATGCTGGGGTGTACACATGGTGAATGTTCACATGTGATGTGTAGGGACCACTGATGGTCACTTGAGTGCACATGCATATGTGTAGTGCATGTCCTTGCAGAACCACACACTTGTACTCTGATGCACTACATGTACTCCCACCCTTGCATATCCACGTGTACACTGTTTGCCTTCTGGTGCCCACTGTGTCCCTGCAGCACATGTTCTGTGACCGATTATGGATCCAGTACATGCCTAATCTGATGTTTGATGTGGTCTGTCACTTAGATGTGATGCTCAGGGTGTGCATCACACACAATGGCTGTTCACTGTGCTGTGCGCTGAGCAGTGTGTTACAGGAGTAGGACACTGCACACATGAGCTGCAGTGTTGATTTTGCAATGCATAATGTGCATGAAGACAGGCATTCATTGTTATGTTATGTCTATGACTGTTGTAATGCATTTGGAAATGACTTATTTTGGGTGGGAGATTTTGTTGGTCTGTCATTTCATCTGATTCCGGGTCAGGCATCATTGTCTGATGCCACTGTACATTTAGGACATGGCAATGTGACCCTTATCGTTACTGTGTTGGTGTATGGGTATTGCTTGCCATGTCATGTTGTGGTTTGGGAGGGTTTGAGTGACATGACAGTGATGGCCATGGCCTGTTTTGCAGGTGTGTGTGATGCACACCTTGCATGTCAGGGTCATCCGCTTCTCAGAGCAACTAACTGGGGGTAGATTTCTCTCCGCGGCAGGGCTCTCCCCCTGGAACAGACTTCCTGCCTGACTTGAACCTGAGGGGCACCATCTCCAGTTCTGGAAGCACCTCAAGACCTTCCTCTTTGCTTCTGCTTACTCTCTGCCTCTTCCTTGCAGAATTCTTCACTGGAACTGCACAGGAGCTGCAACTGGGCCACTCTGCCTTCCTGGCAACCCCTGCACTGCAGTACTGTATCTCTATCCCTACAGCCCTCCCTTCCCAGCACTTGTCTGCACTTACCTTTGCAGTTGCCACCAGCCAACCTATGTATCATTTTTTTGGGCTACTTCCCCTGTACTGGACTCCCCCCACCCTTCCCCTTGCACTTTTCCCTTCCCCCTACCCCTGCACTTGCACGATCCCAATGACACCTGGCCTAGTAGTACCGTTGTCTGTCTTCCCTTGTTCCCCCCTCCCTGCCTCATCGCGCCTTGAAATATTTGTGTATGGGCCATATCATGTCATATGTGTGCCTTTTGGTCACACAGGATAGCTTGTGTTTAAGTAGCTAGGGATGCAGACGATGTGGCACTTCCATGGCAACTATCTCAGGGTGGTAGGGTTGTGACAGTTGACTGTCTCTTTGTCATCATTGATTGTCACCTGGTATGTGCCAGGCCTGTGTGCACTCCGCAGGGGTGGGAGTTTAGGTGAAAAATGTGGCCACAAGCTGGGTCCGGGCTTCCTCGCCACGTGCCCTGTCCCCTCCCATGGGCAGCGCCTGTGCCTGTGGTTGGGGATGTGGGGGCACCACCATGTCCACCGGGACGCCCTGCCGTGTTGCAACATTGTGCAGGACACATGCTGCCACAATGATCCTGCACACTACTGGTGGTGCATAGAGTAGTTGCCCACCAGAGCGGTCAAGGGAGCGGAAACGTGACTTGAGCACTCCAAATGTGCGCTCCACTATGCCCCTGGTTGCAATATGGGCAGCGTTGTATCTTACCTGGGGTGGTGTGGTGGGGTTCCGGATTGGAGTCATCATGTGGTTGCTCAGAGGGTAGGCACTGTCCCCTGGGTAGGTGATAATAGTTGAGATTATTAGGGTTTGGATATTTGTCTGTGTGTGACTTGCATGCATGTGCAAGGGCATTTGTACTGACCTAGGAGCCATGTGTCGCAATGCTGCCCAGCTTCCAGGGCCCGGCTCAGGGCGGACATTCTGTATATGAAACTGTCATGGGTGGAGCCAGGGTAGTTTGCTGTTAAGGAGAATTCTCTGTTTAGGCTGAATTTCCTAACCTAGTGAGTCCCCCAGCAGCTTTGCTGGATTTCAGGAGTTTGTTTTTTCCATCCTGCCAAGAGTGAGACTCTTTTCCCCCACTCTTGGACATGTATGTGTGTAATTCCTTGAAATGTCAATGTGTTTGATGGGCTATGGGGTCTTTTACTCCATAGGGTCTCATATGTTTTTCTATGTGTGTTACACCGCACCCTACGTGCCGTAACACTGGGGCATCCTAGCGCACCTCCGCCATAGACTCCATACCCGGGGACTGACTACTGTCTCCCCGGGCATGTAAAGCCACCATTGGCTTTACTAGACCTAAATTTACTAACAGAGCTAGTACAAACCATCTTATTGTGGACGTACTAGTAGGGGTAATTCGATTACTCCTAGATCTGTTACTCGAGGGGGCACTGTCCCGTCCCCCCTCGTCGAGTTTTGGCTGGTGGCAGTGGAAACTACTTGTTATGTTCGACCCCGAACATAACCCTATGGGATTCGTCCCATTGTTGGAGATTGATACTTTTTCTCGTTAATCTCTAACGTACCACTGGTCTACTTATCCTAAATAAGTTTATCGGATTGTATTTTCTGCCAGAACGTCTGTGTTCGTCTCTGTGACTCCTAAACCAAAGGTTGAGCCCTTTGTTCCACTTTTGGCGGGCCTCTGTACAGAGACCCTCCAAAGTGGTGCCATTCTGTCTGGGTTACCTCAGAGGTGTGGGAGGGGGTTTAGGCACCCTGGACCGAGTTGCCTTGCCAACTCAGGTCGCACTCTGGAGTGATTGGCCCAAGTGGCGAGCGTTCCCGCTCACCACTTAGCATGTGTTGATTGACAGCTAGGCTGAATGAATGGGGGTTTTCTGCATAAAAGCAGGGCTTTTGGGACTGGATCTTTAGAAGTCGCCACAGGACCTAAGAATCTGACGGGGGTAACGCTGAGCCGACCTGCAACGACGACACCTCCGGTGGAGCCCTGCTGAGCCGACTCACCACTTCCCGACGACAGAGGCGATCTCCCTGCCGGAGAGTCTCTTCCCCTGACTGGTGGGAACAATCAGTCCCCTTTGCTTTTTATTCGCCTCAGGACGCAGTGGTCGAATTGCCCGTGCAGAGCACCCCAGCAACCGGATAGCCACTACCCCTGTACCGCGACCAAAAGGTGGTGCCTTGTGACGGAGCACTCCGCGGCCGGCCTCTTCCCTGGTGGTGCACCAGACTTCACTTTTCTTCGATGGCGAGAACCTCTCTACTCTTGGCAAAGACCCGACGTGCATCCACCACCAGGAACAACTGCCCCCGCCGGAGCTGCCCTCCACAACAAGGTACCTTGTCCGCCTGGCTTCCTTTTCGATCGGTTTGAGTGAGGTGTCTTAATCCTCTCCTTTCCGTTGGGTCGCCTCCAAGCTTTTCTCATTCATCGTTCTGAACTGGTTCAATCTGCCAATAACAATTTGCTATAAGACTTGAATGCATCTCCGCTAGAGACTTTTTGGGACATCGCGCCTCGCCTCTCTCCGAGTGGGCCTGGCCTCTGAACTTTATGCTCTATTGTGATGCTTGCCTTCTTGCCGTGCATTTTACCCGTGAAGTATTGAACTATGTTGATTTCGTAACCTGCCTATCTTTTTCTCTCCCGTCCTAACTAATATTCGAGTGTCATCTAGGTTGAGGTATTCACCTCTGTCTGAAAATAAGTGGTACTGGTAGAACCTAGAGTTGTCGAGATATTGCTAGGGGGATTCATCGTTTTCTTATACGTAGAGTAATTGTGTTTAATTCGTTTGCCGTGAGAATTGCCCTATTTTGTATACTCCACATACTGCTCAACTTTTCTTGAGAGAAGTCTGACTGCTCAGCCACAGCTACCACGTGAATCTGTGTGGTGCAGACTGCTACCAAGTGGGTTCACCGCCAACGCCTGTAGTCCTAAATCTTTTGCAGTGGTCCCAGAGGGAACTGCACAGGTTTCCGCCTAACACTGGTGTACAGCGGTGGGATTTGTATCGAGTATACAGTTTAGAGTGCTTTTCGACACTGTAGGATAAGTAACCACAAAACTTTGCACAAAAAGCAACTTTCAAAAAAACATGTCTACGATGGAAACTTACAGTCAAGAGTCTTTGTCAGGTGAAAATACTGAGAGTCTGCAAGCTCTCTGTAGGCAAGAGCATCTTCCTGTAAGAGGCAAGAAGTTAGAACTAATCGAGAGATTGCTGGCGAACCAAAGTCTGGGTACTGGTTCAGAGGAACCAATCTCTCCAGCGACTGTAGATAACAGTGATGGTTTTGATCTGAATCGTAATTCTGATGATAGCGATGAAGAGGCTGACGAGGACGGAGAGGCTAACGAAACTGTCTCCCCTGCTCCCCTACCTGCCTTACCAGCTGTGCCTACGGGGCCCATACCAGGTCCCACAAGTAACCCTGCTTATTTTGAACTTGAAAAAATGAAGCTCGAACTAGAATATAAACGGTTCTTGGCTCAATCTGAACGAAACCAAGAGCTCGAGTTCAGACGGATGAATGCCCAGGCTGAGCAGAAGCAAGCTGAGTTAAGACTCAGAGAAATAGAACTTAATCACGAGTTAGAGATGAAAAAGTTGTCTATGGAAAATGCTTCTCTCTCCTCTGGTTCCTCTAGGAGCTCCAGTCCCAAAAGACCCCGGATGCCGAAGGAATTAGTGGGTATGTATGAACCGAAATTGGATGTGTTGGATTGGTTGAAACTGTTTGAATACAATCATGGGCTCCAGGACATCACCGGGAATGCTTTGCTCCCCTGGTTGTTCTCTAGGCTCCCTCCTGTTGCGACTGATGTGGTAATGGAGTTGGGGGAGGTGGATAAGACGGATTACGAAATTGTGAAACTAGCTTTAATAGCTAGATTTGGGAAGACCCCTTCCCAGTATCTTAAGAGGTTTAGAACCCTCAAAAAGCATGATGGTACCCCTTGGGCTACCTGGGTGAGTGAAGGGTTGAAAAACTTAGAGGGATGGATTAAGGGTTACAAAGTGAACACTTATGAGGGTATGAGGAATCTTTTTATGTTGGAGTCTATTTATGATGCCTGTTCTCCTGAGCCCAGACAGCACTTGGCTGATTCGAAGGAATTGGATTCCAGGGAGCTAGCTAAGGCTGCTGACTTGTGGGTTGCCAACAGGGCTACTCATAAGGATTCTGGGGCAACTCAGAAAAAGGATGAGGGAAAACGGCCTAAAAAAGACTCAAAAGAGAATTCTAATAACTCACATTCCAAAGAGGGCCCCAAACAAAACCAGAAGGGTAAGCCACCGGGAAAACCACAGCAGAATAGTGTGCCTTCTGGTGCCAAGCCGGAAGGAGGTCAGAACAAGCCACCATTCCAGAAAGCATTTGATAAATGCTTTGTTTGTGGCTCGACTGACCACGTGAAAGGAGATCCCAGATGTAAGGGTAAACATTCAGGGGTCCAGCTTGTCTCCTTGGCCTTCACTCCAGAGGAGGAAGTCCAAATGGCAAGTGGAAACTTTCTACTGCTAGCTGACGAACCCATTGGAGTCTCAGCCAGCGTTTCTTTAGTACCTCTGGGGTTTTGGGAACAACAGAATTTAGATGTCTATAATTCTATCTCCGATAATACTAAAGAGTATTATAAGGACAGTGTCCAGGTGAATGGTCAGGAGACTCCTGCCATTAGGGACACTGGGGCCAGCATAACTGTGGTGGATAAATCATTTTTTCAGGCTGAGGATGTTGCTAAGGCACCCAAACGCCTCACCAAGTTAGCTGGAGGGCCTGTGAAGATGCTTCCCCAATTACCAGTTCTCATCCAGTGTAACGACATGACTGTGAAGATACCTGTCAGCATACAGAGTGAGGTACCAGGACGCATACTGTTGGGTAACGATTTAAAAACTCTCGGAGTTGCATCGCATACTCCCAAACCTCCTAGTAAACGGTTACAGGAGCTAACCAGACCTGCAAGAGAGAGGACCATGCGCGGTACTCTCCAGGAGATGATGAAGAAAGATATCACTCCTGCTCCACTGGAATTGTCGGCCGCTGTCTCCAAGAAATCAGAAGCGAAAGGGAAACCTAAGGCTTCTACCCCGACACCAGCGGCCCGCATTCCAGTGCAGCCAACACAGACTTCCCCGCGGTTGTCCACAGTTACACCCGTAACTCCACCTCCAGCCGAGGCTGAGAGGGAGTTAAGACCCTGTGTTGTAGAATTAGACTCTGAGGAAGAGCTAATGGAAGGCCAGGAACTCATTGGAGATCTGGATCCTGTTGACCATCCTGAGCTCCAGTCTTTACTGGCAGAAGGTGGACCCAGCAGGGCAGATTTCAGTAAGGGACAGAGAGAATGTCCAACTCTGGAAGGTCTTCGCCACCAGGCAGAAGCTCAGGCTGAAGGGCAAGAGCCTGGGAAATACAGGTTGCACTGGGAAGATGGCCTCTTCTACAGTGAACCGACCGAGTCTGCACCTGGAGACTACAAACGACTTGTAGTACCACAAGAGAACAGACCACAGTTCTTGCAGTTAGCCCACGAGATTCCTTTGGCTGGTCACTTGAGTTTCAAGAAGACTAAGGAAAGGCTCTCTCTCTACTTCTATTGGCCGAAGATGGGGGCCGAAGTAGAAAAACACTGCAGGAGCTGCCACACCTGCCAGATCTCTGGTAAGGTTGGTTCCAAGAATGTGGCACCTTTAGTGCCTCTCCCAGTTGTGGGAGTCCCATTTGAGAGAGTAGGGATTGACATCGTTGGTCCCCTTGATCCTCCAACCTCCTCAGGCAACAGGTTTATACTTGTTGTAGTAGACCATGCTACAAGGTATCCTGAGGCAATTCCTATGAGGACTGTTACAGCTCCGGCTGTGGCTAAGGCCCTCCTTGGTATTTTTACTAGGGTCGGGTTTCCGAAGGAAGTAATCTCTGACAGGGGGTCAAACTTTATGTCCCACTACATGAAAGCCATGTGGAAAACCTGCAGAGTAACTTACAAGTTCTCAACGGCTTACCACCCACAAACCAATGGGTTGGTAGAACGGTTCAACCGAACCATGAAGAGCATGATAGGTGCTTTTTTAAAGGAACCCCTTAAGCGTAAGTGGGACCTTCTACTGCCATGCCTTCTATTTGCTTATAGAGAAGTCCCTCAGGAGGGCGTAGGTTACTCGCCCTTCGAACTCCTCTATGGTCATCCCGTCAGAGGTCCATTGGCCCTGATTAAGGAGGGGTTGGAGAGTGCTCCTTCCCCCAAGCCAGTCAGAGTGACTGACTACGTGATAGGTCTCCGGAGGAGAATGTCGCACATGATGACGGAAGCAAGCGATAACTTGAAAGCTGGACAAGCATTGGTCAAGCACTGGCACAATCAAAAGGCTAACATGGTTGAGTTTGCTCAAGACCAGCTTGTTCTCGTTATGATCCCAACAAGGCAGAGGGCCTTGCAAGATAAGTGGATGGGACCCTTCCGAGTAGTGGGTAAACTCGGAGAGGTTAACTATCTGGTGGACTTGGGCAATCCCAAGGAGGCTCCGACAGTCTTTCACACCAACCGACTTAAAGCGTATGTCTCACGACCTGATGTAGGAGCGTTGCTTCTAGCATCATTCGAGGAAGAAGAAGAGAGTGAAGCTCTTCCGGATCTCCTCAGAGGCTTACCTTTAGATGAAAAAATTGAAGGAGTGAATCTCTCCTCCAATCTGACACCCGAGCAACAAGAAGAGTGCAAATCTATGTTGAATCAGTTTGCCTCTCTGTTCTCGCTTTCACCAGGCTTGACCCCTCGGGGCCAGCACGACATACTCACTGGTGACTGTCTGCCAGTCAAAAGCAGAGGATACCGCATGTCAGAAAACATACGAACCCACATCAAAGGTGAGGTCAGCAAGATGCTTGATCTCGGGGTAATAGAGCCCTCCACTAGTCCATGGTCTAGCCCAGTTGTGTTAGTACCAAAGGCCGGATCTAAAGAACTTAGATTCTGCATGGATTATAGAGCTCTTAATGCAGTCACCAAGACTGATGCCCACCCTTTGCCAAGAACAGATGAGTTGGTGGATAAACTTGGCGCCGCCAAGTTCCTCAGCACATTTGACTTGACGTCAGGCTATTGGCAAATAGCCCTGACAGACCATGCCAAGGCGAAAACTGCATTTTCTTCCCCCGTTGGCTTATATCAGTTTAAGGTAATGCCTTTCGGATTGAAAAATGCACCTGCTACGTTTCAACGGATGGTAAACCAGGTTCTGAATGGGATGGAGGACTTCTGCATGGCATACTTGGATGACATAGCAGTGTTCAGCAATTCCTGGGAAGAACATGTAACCCACCTGAGAGATGTTTTGCAGGCTCTTGGACGAGCCAATCTGACCATAAAGGCGAGTAAATGCCAAATTGGACAGAGTAAGGTAGTCTACCTTGGGCATGAGGTAGGCAGTGGAGAAATAAGGCCTTTGCTCAGTAAAATTGAAGCTGTGCAAAATTGGACAACACCGACTACTCAAACCCAGGTGAGAGCCTTCCTAGACCTCACTGGGTATTACAGGAATTTCATAGAGAACTATGGGACCATAGCTTCTCCACTGAATGTCATCTCCTCCCCCAAATTCCCTAAAAAGGTTAAATGGAACGAGGAGTGCAATCAGGCTTTTGAAAACCTGTAAAAGACTCTTTGCCAAGCCCCAATACTCAGAGCTCCTGATTACCGCCAACACTTCATTGTGCAGACAGATGCTTCAGATGTAGGAATATGTGCCATACTCAGTCAACTGGATGGGAAAGGTAGGGAGCACCCCGTTTGCTTCATCAGCCGCAAGCTGAAGGATCCTGAAACAAGGTGGGCAACAATCGAAAGAGAGTGCTTTGCTATCGTGTGGGCGCTGAAGAAGTTTAGGCCGTACTTGTATGGTTCTACTTTCGTCATTCAGACTGACCACCAACCCTTGAGATGGTTAATGCAAATGAAAGGGGAAAAACCAAAACTATTGAGATGGTCGATCTGCCTGCAAGGGTTTGATTTCACCATTGAGCACAGGTCAGGATGTCACCACCAAAATGCTGATGGTCTCTCTAGGATGTATGTCATTGACTAGAGGTATGAGATTCATCCAGGAGTGGATTAAATCCTCCTGGCCCTTAGTCTGGGGGGGGGGGCAAGTGTTAGGGAGAATTCTCTGTTTAGGCTGAATTTCCTAACCTAGTGAGTCCCCCAGCAGCTTTGCTGGATTTCGGGAGTTTGTTTTTTTCCATCCTGCCAAGAGTGAGACTCTTTTCCCCCACTCTTGGACATGTATGTGTGTAATTCCTTGAAATGTCAATGTGTTCGATGGGCTATGGGGTCTTTTACTCCATAGGGTCTCATATGTTTTTCTATGTGTGTTACACCGCACCCTACGTGCCGTAACACTGGGGCGTCCTAGTGGACCTCTGCCATAGACTCCATACCCGGGGACTGACTACTGTCTCCCCGGGCATGTAAAGTCACCATTGGCTTTACTAGACCTAAATTTACTAACACAGCTAGTACAAACCATCTTATTGTGGACGTACTAGTAGGGGTAATTCGATTACTCCTAGATCTGTTACTCGAGGGGGCACTGTCCCGTCCCCCCTCGTCGAGTTTTGGCTGGTGGCAATGGAAACTACTTGTTATGTTCGACCCCGAACATAACCCTATGGGATTCGTCCCATTGTTGGAGATTGATACTTTTTCTCGTTAATCTCTAACGTACCACCGGTCTACTTATCCTAAATAAGTTTATCGGATGGTATTTTCTGCCAGAACTCGGTTTTTAAAATGGCGTCTGTGTTCGTCTCTGTGACTCCAAAACCAAAGGTTGAGCCCTTTGTTCCACTTTTGGCGGGCCTCTGTACAGAGACCCTCCAAAGTGGTGCCATTCTGTCTGGGTTACCTCAGGGGTGTGGGAGGAGGTTTAGGCACCCTGGACCGAGTTGCCTTGCCAACTCAGGTCGCACTCTGGAGTGATTGGCCCAAGTGGTGAGCGTTCCCGCTCACCACTTAGCATGTGTTGATTGACAGCTAGGCTGAATGAATGGGGGTTTTCTGCATAAAAGCAGGGCTTTTGGGACTGGATCTTCAGAAGTCGCCACAGGACCTAAGAATCCGACGGGGGTAACGCTGAGCTGACCTGCAACGACGACACCTCCGGTGGAGCCCTGCTGAGCCGACTCACCACTTCCCGACGACAGAGGAGATCTCCCTGCCGGAGAGTCTCTTCCCCTGACTGGTGGGAACAACCAGTCCCCTTTGCTTTTTATTCACCTCAGGACGCAGTGGTCGAATTGCCCATGCAGAGCACCCCAGCAACCGGATAGCCACTACCCCTGTACCGCGACCAAAAGGTGGTGCCTTGTGACGGAGCACTCCGCGGCCGGCCTCTTCCCTGGTGGTGCACCGGACTTCACTTTTCTTCGACGACGAGAACCTCTCTACTCTTGGCAAAGACCCGACGTGCATCCATCACCAGGAACAACTGCCCCCGCCGGAGCTGCCCTCCACAACAAGGTACCGTGTCCGCCTGGCTTCCCTTTCGATCGGTTTGAGTGAGGTGTCTTAATCCTCTCCTTTCCGTTGGTCGCCTCCAAGCTTTTCTCATTCATCGTTCTGAACTTGTTCAATCTGCCGATAACAATTTGCTATAAGACTTGAATGCATCTCCGCTAGAGACTTTTTGGGACATCGCGCCTCGCCTCTCTCCGAGTGGGCCTGGCCTCTGAACTTTATGCTCTATTGTGATGCTTGCCTTCTTGCCGTGCATTTTACCCGTGAAGTATTGAACTACGTTGATTTCGTAACCTGCCTATCTTTTTCTCTCCCGTCCTAACTAACCTAGAGTTGTCGAGATATTGCTAGGGGGATTAATCGTTTTCTTATGCGTAGAGTAATTGTGTTTCATTTGTTTGCCGTGATAGTGCCATAGTGTTTTTCATAGATGTTCTGTAATAAATAAATGCCTTAATATCTTTACACTAAGCCTCGTTGCGTGTTTGCTTGTCTTGCTGTGAAGAATTGCCCTATTTTGTATACTCCACATACTGCTCAACTTTTCTTGAGAGAAGTCTGACTGCTCAGCCACAGCTACCACGTGAATCTGTGTGGTGCAGGCTGCTACCAAGTGGGTTCACCGCCAACACCTGTAGTCCTAAATCTTTTGCAGTGGTCCCAGAGGGAACTGCACAGGTTTCCGCCTAACATTTGCATAGACAGAGGTGATGATTCCCTTTGCATCGCATACCACCTGTACATTGATGGAATGCCATTGCTTGCGGTTTCGGTAGATGTGCTCAGTGGCCCTAGGTGGACGTAGCCCAGCCCCAGGACCCAGTTGCCCACCCACTCCTGCCTCTGGGGTTGTTATGTTGGGGCAAACACCACCTGAGACCACTGACAACCCCCGGCCAGAGAGGCAGAGGGGCACCAGCTTCAGTGCCACCGAAGTTGGTGTCCTGGTGGAGCAAGTCCTGGGGCAGTATGATGCCCTCTTCGGAAGTTCCCGCGCCGACAAGGAAGGACGGTCTCGGATCTGGACTGACATCGTGACTGCCATCAACGTGGAGGGGGTGGCAGTCCGCGATTTACAACATGTCAAGAAGCGCTGGGAGGACCTCAGGTCCAGGACCCTGAACAAGGCCCGGCGCCTCTTGAAGGCAGCAGATGCCAAGGGGCGCCGGGGCCACTTGTCGGAAGAACAGATGAGGGTCCTAGAACGCATATCCCCAGCGCTCCACGTCCAGGTCCTTGAGAGGCAGACCCGTCTGGAGTTGAGCGGTGAGTGTACATGCATCCTGATTGTGAGCAGTGCGTGTGGTGATTTTTCAGTAGTGTGCAGGTTGCACATCTGTTTGTATGGGGTCGAGTATTGGTGGGAGTGTACAGGGCCGTGGGCTAACACATGCGAGGGCTGGTATGTGTGAGACATGGATGGTGCTTGTGTGTGTAGGCTTGCATGCCAAATGCAGTTGTGTGGGCACACATGTTTGGATGAATGTGTATGTAAGTAGACATGTCCGTGATGTCACGCATGTATGTTGTTTTCGGCTGCATGTATCAGCACTGTGTACATGTGCATGTGTGTGTATTTGACAAGGGTGCAACAGTGATGCAACATGGATGCATGTGACAGCGGTATGTGGAAGCCTGATCGGCAGATGTGACATGGATGCCCATCTGAACACTGCGAGACTTGGCAGAGGTGTACACATGCATTCAAGTGTGGTGGTGTGTGTACATGTGTGGTGCACTTCCTGTGTTGCATGTGATGTCTGGCTCACCTTTGCCTGCTCATGCTGTTGTATGTGTATGGATGGTGCTGGCAGTTGCGATATGGCAGTGGTATGGCTCATGTGTGCGAGTTGAAATGACATGTGTGTTGGGGATTGTGATGACATGTCTGAGGTTTGCCAATGCCACTCATGTACAACTGTCATGTGTGTATGTGTCCATTGTACAGTGCCCTGATGCCTGTGTTTTATTTCTCCCTGTCTGCAGTGTCAACTGATGAAGAGGGCGGAGAGGTGCTGTGGAGCACAGCGGCGGGGATCCCACCGCCAGCCGGAGACGCAAGGCCCGGCTCCCCTCCCATGTTGTGATCTCGTCGGGGAGTGAAGAGTCCGGTGCCGCGTCCCAGGCCGCAGCTGCCGGGGGGAGGTCCAAGAGGCGGAGGTTGGAGTTGGACTTCTCAGCAGCCACGGAGTCATCCAGGTTGGTGGGGGGTTTGGTGGAGGAGGAGGCCGTGCAAGCACCAGAGAAGGGGTCTGGAGGTGGGGATCCCACTGGTGCTAGTGGTGCAGTGCAGGACCAGGGACAGGAGGCAGCACAGGCCGCCGCGGAGGTGCCTGTGTGCAATCCTTCCCTGATCCTGTCCCTGCATCATCTTGCACCAGCAGGGATGCCTACGTCCAGACCCGTTTTCAGGCAGGGGATGAGCTCACGTCAACTGGCCTTCCTCTGCCTGCGGACGTGGCTATCCGGGTCCGGGTTGAGCCTGTCCTGACTGGTGTGGCGTTGCATCAACGGGCCATGCGAGGTGACCTGCAGTCTTTTCATGAGGAGACTGCACGTCATCTCGAATGGCTCGTTGACCACGTCAGCCTGCTGGGACAGGTCACCCAGGCCGGATTCCTCCGTTTGCTGGGCTTGCTACGACCCCCTCCTCAACTGAACCCCCTACGCGCCAGTCGTCCACCGTGCCATCTTCACAACCCATCAGTCACCTGGGTGCCCTGTGGAGCTGCCTCTGACGGTGCGGCCAGGCTGGTGCAGGAGGCATCCCTGCCACAGTCGGGAGTCGAACGTCCAGCAGGGGTGGCCACATCAACGTCTGCACCCCAGCCGGCGGAGGATGTGCAGGCAGCAGGAGGCAGTGCACGGGCAGAGGCACAGCAGCAGCAGCAACGTGGTGGGAGCCATGAAGGCTCGGGGACTTCAACATCGGAGGGGCAGGCATCGGCCGGAGGGCAGGAGGACCCAGGACAGAGAGTGTCTTCCGTGTGGCAGTGGTTGGGCCACGCCATAGATGCGGAGCAGCAGCGGGCGGAAGAGGCACGGCTCACAATGGTCAGGGGGGAGAACTCCATGCGGAGGGCCCTGAGGCAGGCCGAGTGCCTCGAGGCAATCCGCAGGGGTTTGGAGGTGGACACGGCGACGGCCCTGCGGACCCTCTGGGCCATGGAGGAGGACCGCCTCCGGGACATTGAGCAGGAGTTCGATGATGCCCTGGCCCGGGACATCCACAAGTGAGCCGTCAAACTAGCTCGCTGCCCTTGTACATAGTTATGTAGGTAGTGTTAGGTTTCATTTTGTTTTGGATTTATTTTGGACGTTTCGGACATTGGCCACATTTTTGTATATGGTTTATTTTATTAGTTAGTGTAGTTAGATAGGTTTCCTTTCTTTTGTTGGGATAATGGACCCTGGCTTGTTCCCATGTACATAGTTCACTGTTGGATTGTGTTTTTCTTTCACATTTTAACCATGGAGCAATAGCTTTCTTTTTTATTTCCCATTGGATTTTGTTTTGTGGACAGTGACTTTGGACACCATTACTTTGGAATTTGATTTTTGGTTTTGCTTTTTTTCACGGACATGCTTCTTTTCATTTTTGTACATTCACATTTCTGTTTCTTTATTTTTGATTCTATTCATGTTTCCTTTAATACATATTTTTTTTAGTGAACTTCAATGTGTGGTATCTCATTGGTTTCATGCATTTCATGATATGGGTTTTGAGATTCACTGACACCCATTGGGTGTATGTGAGGGAAATGTGTTTGTTTCGGAACTTGCAATTGGTGTTCTGTCATGTAATTGCCAATTATGAGTGGGTGGATGCAATACTCGGGTGGGTGTTTTGCATTTGGAGGCTGACCATAGGGACCAGGGATCTAGATTGTGATGACATGTTGGCTGGGGAACATGAGTTGGACATGGGTGGGGGCCTGCTGGCAGGTGCCCCAAAGTGCTGGGGGGTGGGGGTGGTGGGGAACATGAGTTGGACATGCGTGGGGGCCTGCTGGCAGGTGCCCCACAGTGCTGGGGGGTGGGGGTGGTGGGAGACATGGGTGGGGGCCTGGTGGAGGCTGCCCCTTGTGGCTGGGGGGTGGGGGTGCTGGGAGACATGAGTTGGACATGGTGGGGGCCTGCTGGCAGGTGCCCCACAGTGCTGGGGGGTGGGGGTGGTGGGAGACATGGGTGGGGGCCTGGTGGAGGCTGCCCCCGGTGGCTGGGGGGTGGGGGTGCTGGGAGAAATGGGTGGGGGCCTGGTGATGGGGGCCCCTGCACTGCTGGGGGGTGGGGGTGGTGGGAGACATGGGTGGGGGCCTGCTGGCAGGTGCCCCACAGTGCTGGGGGTGGAGGGGGTGGAAGACATGGGTGGGGGCCTGGTGGAGGCTGCCCCTGGTGGCTGAGGGGGTGGGGGTGCTGGGAGACATGAGTTGGACATGGGTGGGGGCCTGCTGGCAGCAGCCCCACAGTGCTGGGGGGTGTGGGTGGTGGGAGACATGGGTGCGGGCCTGGTGGAGGCTGCCCCTGGTGGCTGGGGGGTGGGGGTGCTGGGAGACATGGATGGGGGCCTGGTGGTGGGTGCCCCTGCACTGCCTGGGGGTGGGGGTGGTGGGAGACATGAGTTGGACATGGGTGGGAGCCTGCTGGCAGGTGCCCCACAGTGCTGGGGGGTGGGAGTGGTGGGAGACATGGGTGGGGTCCTGGTGGAGGGTGACCCTGCACTGCTGGGGGGTGGGGGTGGTGGGAGACATGGGTGGGGGCCTGGTGGAGGCTGCCCCTGGTGGCTGGGGGGTGGGGGTGCTGGGAGACATGGGTGGGGGCCTGGTGGTGGGTGCCCCTGCACTGCCTGGGGGTGGGGGTGGTGGGAGACATGGGTGGGGGCCTGGTGGTGGGTGCCCCTGCACTGCTGGGGGTTGGGGGTGGTGGGAGACATGGGTGGGGGCCTGGTGGAGGGTGACCCTGCACTGCTGGGGGGTGGGGGTGGTGGGAGACATGGGTGGGGGCCTGGTGGAGGCTGCCCCTGGTGGCAGGGGGGTGGGGGTGCTGGGAGACATGGTGGGGACCTGGTGGTGGGTGCCCCTGCACTGCTGGGGGGTGGGGGTGGTGGGAGACATGGGTGGGGGCCTGGTGGAGGCTGCCCCTGGTGGCTGGGGGGTGGGGGTGCTGGGAGACATGGGTGGGGGCCTGCTGGCAGGTGCCCCACAGTGCTGGGGTGGTGGGGGTGGTGGGAGACATGTGTTGGACATGGGTGGGGGCCTGCTGGCAGGTGCCCCACAGTGCTGGGGGGTGGGGGTGGTGGGAGACATGAGTTGGACATGGGTGGGGGCCTGCTGGCAGGTGCCCCACAGTGCTGGGGGGTGGGGGTGGTGGGAGACATGGGTGGGGGCCTGGTGGAGGCTGCCCCTGGTGGCAGGGGGGTGGGGGTGCTGGGAGACATGGTGGGGGCCTGGTGGTGGGTGCCCCTGCACTGCTGGGGGGTGGGGGTGCTGGGAGACATGGGTGGGGGCCTGCTGGCAGGTGCCCCACAGTGCTGGGGGGGTGGGGGTGGTGGGAGACATGTGTTGGACATGGGTGGGGGCCTGCTGGCAGGTGCCCCACAGTGCTGGGGGGTGGGGGTGGTGGGAGACATGAGTTGGACATGGGTGGGGGCCTGCTGGCAGGTGCCCCACAGTGCTGGGGGGTGGGGGTGGTGGGAGACATGGGTGGGGGCCTGGTGGAGGGTGACCCTGCACTGCTGGAGGGTGGGGGTGGTGGGAGACATGGGTGGGGGCCTGGTGGAGGCTGCCCCTGGTGGCTGGGGGGTGGGGGTGCTGGGGGACATGGGTGGGGGCCTCCTGGCAGGTGCCCCACAGTGCTGGGGGGTGGGGGTGGTGGGAGACATGAGTTGGACATGGGTGGGGGCCTGCTGGCAGGTGCCCCACAGTGCTGGGGGGTGGGGGTGGTGGGAGACATGAGTTGGACATGGGTGGGGGCCTGCTGGCAGGTGCCCCACAGTGCTGTGGGGTGGGGGGGGGGGGAGACATGGGTGGGGGCCTGGTGGAGGCTGCCCCTGCACTGCTGGGGGGTGGGGGTGGTGGGAGACATGGGTGGGGGCCTGGTGGAGGCTGCCCCTGGTGGCTGGGTGGTGGGGGTGGTGGGAGACATGAGTTGGACATGGGCGGGGGCCTGCTGGCAGGTGCCCCACAGTGCTGGGGGGTGGGGGGGCGGGAGACATGGGTGGGGGCCTGCTGGCAGGTGCCCCACAGTGCTGGGGGGTGGGGGTGGTGGAGACATGAGTTGGACATGGGTGGGGGCCTGGTGGAGGGTGCCCCTGCACTGCTGGGGGGTGGGGGTGGTGGGAGACATGGGTGGGGGCCTGGTGGAGGCTGCCCCTGGTGGCTGGGGGGTGGGGTTGCTGGGAGACATGGGTGGGGGCCTGGTGGAGGCTGCCCCTGGTGGCTGGGGATAGGGGTGGTGGGAGACATGGGTGGGGGCCTGGTGGAGGCTGCCCCTGGTGGCTGGGGGGTGCTGGGAGACATGGGTGGGGGCCTGGTGGTGGGTGCCCCTGCACTGCTGGGGGGTGGGGGTGGTGGGAGACATGAGTTGGACATGGGTGGGGGCCTGCTGGCAAGTGCCCCACAGTGCTGGGGGGTGGAGGGGTTGGGAGACATGGGTGGGGGCCTGGTGGAGGGTGCCCCTGCACTGCTGGGGGGTGGGGGTGGTGGGAGACATGGGTGGGGGCCTGGTGGAGGCTGCCCCTGGTGGGTGGGGGGTGGGGGTGGTGGGAGACATGGGTGGGGGCCTGGTGGAGGCTGCCCCTGGTGGCTGGGGGGTGGGGGTGCTGGGAGACATGGGTGGGGGCCTGGTGGTGGGTGCCCCTGCACTGCTGGGGGGTGGGGGTGGTGGGAGACATGAGTTGGACATGGGTGGGGGCCTGCTGGCAGGTGCCCCACAGTGCTGGGGGGTGGGGGTGGTGGGAGACATGAGTTGGACATGGGTGGGGGCCTGGTGGAGGGTGACCCTGCACTGCTGGGGGGTGGGGGTGGTGGGAGACATGGGTGGGGGCCTGGTGGAGGCTGCCCCTGGTGGCAGGGGGGTGGGGGTGCTGGGAGACATGGTGGGGGCCTGGTGGTGGGTGCCCCTGCACTGCTGGGGGGTGGGGGTGGTGGGAGACATGGGTGGGGGCCTGGTGGAGGCTGCCCCTGGTGGCTGGGGGGTGGGGGTGCTGGGAGACATGGGTGGGGGCCTGCTGGCAGGTGCCCCACAGTGCTGGGGTGGTGGGGGTGGTGGGAGAAATGTGTTGGACATGGGTGGGGGCCTGCTGGCAGGTGCCCCACAGTGCTGGGGGGTGGGGGTGGTGGGAGACATGAGTTGGACATGGGTGGGGGCCTGCTGGCAGGTGCCCCACAGTGCTGGGGGGTGGGGGTGGTGGGAGACATGGGTGCGGGCCTGGTGGAGGCTGCCCCTGGTGGCAGGGGGGTGGGGGTGCTGGGAGACATGGTGGGGGCCTGGTGGTGGGTGCCCCTGCACTGCTGGGGGGTGGGGGTGGTGGGAGACATGGGTGGGGGCCTGGTGGAGGCTGCCCCTGGTGACTGGGGGGTGGGGGTGCTGGGAGACATGGGTGGGGGCCTGCTGGCAGGTGCCCCACAGTGCTGGGGGGTGGGGGGGCGGGAGACATGGGTGGGGGCCTGCTGGCAGGTGCCCCACAGTGCTGGGGGGTGGGGGTGGTGGAGCCATGAGTTGGACATGGGTGGGGGCCTGGTGGAGGGTGCCCCTGCACTGCTGGGGGGTGGGGGTGGTAGGAGACATGGGTGGGGGCCTGGTGGAGGCTGCCCCTGGTGGCTGGGGGGTGGGGTTGCTGGGAGACATGGGTGGGGGCCTGGTGGAGGCTGCCCCTGGTGGCTGGGGATAGGGGTGGTGGGAGACATGGGTGGGGGCCTGGTGGAGGCTGCCCCTGGTGGCTGGGGGGTGCTGGGAGACATGGGTGGGGGCCTGGTGGTGGGTGCCCCTGCACTGCTGGGGGGTGGGGGTGGTGGGAGACATGAGTTGGACATGGGTGGGGGCCTGCTGGCAAGTGCCCCACAGTGCTGGGGGGTGGAGGGGTTGGGAGACATGGGTGGGGGCCTGGTGGAGGGTGCCCCTGCACTGCTGGGGGGTGGGGGTGGTGGGAGACATGGGTGGGGGCCTGGTGGAGGCTGCCCCTGGTGGGTGGGGGGTGGGGGTGGTGGGAGACATGGGTGGGGGCCTGGTGGAGGCTGCCCCTGGTGGCTGGGGGGTGGGGGTGCTGGGAGACATGGGTGGGGGCCTGGTGGTGGGTGCCCCTGCACTGCTGGGGGGTGGGGGTGGTGGGAGACATGAGTTGGACATGGGTGGGGGCCTGCTGGCAGGTGCCCCACAGTGCTGGGGGGTGGGGGTGGTGGGAGACATGAGTTGGACATGGGTGGGGGCCAGGTGGAGGGTGACCCTGCACTGCTGGGGGGTGGGGGTGGTGGGAGACATGGGTGGGGGCCTGGTGGAGGCTGCCCCTGGTGGCAGGGGGGTGGGGGTGCTGGGAGACATGGTGGGGGCCTGGTGGTGGGTGCCCCTGCACTGCTGGGGGGTGGGGGTGGTGGGAGACATGGGTGGGGGCCTGGTGGAGGCTGCCCCTGGTGGCTGGGGGGTGGGGGTGCTGGGAGACATGGGTGGGGGCCTGCTGGCAGGTGCCCCACAGTGCTGGGGTGGTGGGGGTGGTGGGAGACATGTGTTGGACATGGGTGGGGGCCTGCTGGCAGGTGCCCCACAGTGCTGGGGGGTGGGGGTGGTGGGAGACATGAGTTGGACATGGGTGGGGGCCTGCTGGCAGGTGCCCCACAGTGCTGGGGGGTGGGGGTGGTGGGAGACATGGGTGCGGGCCTGGTGGAGGCTGCCCCTGGTGGCAGGGGGGTGGGGGTGCTGGGAGACATGGTGGGGGCCTGGTGGTGGGTGCCCCTGCACTGCTGGGGGGTGGGGGTGGTGGGAGACATGGGTGGGGGCCTGGTGGAGGCTGCCCCTGGTGACTGGGGGGTGGGGGTGCTGGGAGACATGGGTGGGGGCCTGCTGGCAGGTGCCCCACAGTGCTGGGGGGGTGGGGGGGGGGGGTGGGAGACATGTGTTGGACATGGGTGGGGGCCTGCTGGCAGGTGCCCCACAGTGCTGGGGGGTGGGGGTGGTGGGAGACATGAGTTGGACATGGGTGGGGGCCTGCTGGCAGGTGCCCCACAGTGCTGGGGGGTGGGGGTGGTGGGAGACATGGGTAGGGGCCTGGTGGAGGGTGACCCTGCACTGCTGGGGGGTGGTGGGAGACATGGGTGGGGGCCTGGTGGAGGCTGCCCCTGGTGGCTGGGGGGTGGGGTTGCTGGGAGACATGGGTGGGGGCCTGGTGGAGGCTGCCCCTGGTGGCTGGGGGATAGGGGTGGTAGGAGACATGGGTGGGGGCCTGGTGGAGGCTGCCCCTGGTGGCTGGGGGGTGCTGGGAGACATGGGTGGGGGCCTGGTGGTGGGTGCCCCTGCACTGCTGGGGGGTGGGGGTGGTGGGAGACATGAGTTGGACATGGGTGGGGGCCTGCTGGCAAGTGCCCCATAGTGCTGGGGGGTGGAGGGGTTGGGAGACATGGGTGGGGGCCTGGTGGAGGGTGCCCCTGCACTGCTGGGGGGTGGGGGTGGTGGGAAACATGGGTGGGGGCCTGGTGGAGGCTGCCCCTGGTGGCTGGGGGGTGGGGGTGCTGGGAGACATGGGTGGGGCCCTGGTGGTGGGTGCCCCTGCACTGTGGGGGGTGGGGGTGGTGGGAGACATGGGTGGGGGCCTGGTGGTGGGTGCCCCTGCACTGCTGGGGGGTGTGGGTGGTGGGAGACATGGATGGGGGCCTGGTGGAGGGTGACCCTGCACTGCTGGGGGGTGGGGGTGGTGGGAGACATGGGTGGGGGCCTGGTGGAGGCTGCCCCTGTTGGCTGGGGGGTGGGGGTGCTGGGAGACATGGGTGGGGGCCTGGTGGTGGGTGCCCCTGCACTGCTGGTGGGTGTGGGTGGTGGGAGACATGGGTGGTGGCCTGCTGGCAGGTGCCCCACAGTGCTGGGGGGTGGGGGTGGTGGAAGACATGGGCGGGGGCCTGGTGGAGGGTGACCCTGCACTGCTGGGGGGTGGGGGTGGTGGGAGACATGGGTGGGGGCCTGGTGGAGGCTGCCCCTGGTGGCTGGGGGGTGGGGGTGCTGGGAGACATGGGTGGGGGCCTGGTGGTGGGTGCCCCTGCACTGCCTGGGGGTGGGGGTGGTGGGAGACATGGGCGGGGGCCTGGTGGTGGGTGCCCCTGCACTGCCTGGGGGTGGGGGTGCTGGGAGACATGGGTGGGGGTGGGGGCCTGGTGGAGGCTGCCCCTGGTGGCTGAGGGGGTGGGGGTGCTGGGAGACATGAGTTGGACATGGGTGGGGGCCTGCTGGCAGCAGCCCCACAGTGCTGTGGGGTGGGGGTGGTGGGAGACATGGGTGGGGGCCTGGTGGAGGCTGCCCCTGGTGGCTGGGGGGTGGGGGTGCTGGGAGACATGGATGGGGGCCTGGTGGTGGGTGCCCCTGCACTGCCTGGGGGTGGGGGTGGTGGGAGACATGAGTTGGACATGGTTGGGAGCCTGCTGGCAGGTGCCCCACAGTGCTGGGGGGTGGGAGTGGTGGGAGACATGGGTGGGGGCCTGGTGGAGGGTGACCCTGCACTGCTGGGGGGTGGGGGTGGTGGGAGACATGGGTGGGGGCCTGGTGGAGGCTGCCCCTGGTGGCTGGGGGGTGGGGGTGCTGGGAGACATGGGTGGGGGCCTGGTGGTGGGTGCCCCTGCACTGCCTGGGGGTGGGAGTGTTGGGAGACATGGGTGGGGGCCTGGTGGTGGGTGCCCCTGCACTGCTGGGGGTTGGGGGTGGTGGGAGACATGGGTGGGGGCCTGGTGGAGGGTGACCCTGCACTGCTGGGGGGTGGGGGTGGTGGGAGACATGGGTGGGGGCCTGGTGGAGGATGCCCCTGGTGGCAGGGGGGTGGGGGTGCTGGGAGACATGGTGGGGGCCTGGTGGTGGGTGCCCCTGCACTGCTGGGGGGTAGGGGTGGTGGGAGACATGGGTGGGGGCCTGGTGGAGGCTGCCCCTGGTGGCTGGGGGGTGGGGGTGCTGGGAGACATGGGTGGGGGCCTGCTGGCAGGTGCCCCACAGTGCTGGGGTGGTGGGGGTGGTGGGAGACATGTGTTGGACATGGGTGGGGGCCTGCTGGCAGGTGCCCCACAGTGCTGGGGGGTGGGGGTGGTGGGAGACATGAGTTGGACATGGGTGGGGGCCTGCTGGCAGGTGCCCCACAGTGCTGGGGGGTGGGGGTGGTGGGAGACATGGGTGGGGGCCTGGTGGAGGGTGACCCTGCACTGCTGGGGGGTGGGGGTGGTGGGAGACATGGGTGGGGGCCTGGTGGAGGCTGCCCCTGGTGGCTGGGGGGTGGGGGTGCTGGGGGACATGGGTGGGGGCCTCCTGGCAGGTGCCCCACAAGGCTGGGGGGTGGGGGTGGTGGGAGACATGAGTTGGACATGGGTGGGGGCCTGCTGGCAGGTGCCCCACAGTGCTGGGGGGTGGGGGTGGTGGGAGACATGAGTTGGACATGGGTGGGGGCCTGCTGGCAGGTGCCCCACAGTTCTGTGGGGTGGGGGGGTGGGAGACATGGGTGGGGGCCTGGTGGAGGCTGCCCCTGCACTGCTGGGGGGTGGGGGTGGTGGGAGACATGGGTGGGGGCCTGGTGGAGGCTGCCCCTGGTGGCTGGGTGGTGGGGGTGGTGGGAGACATGAGTTGGACATGGGTGGGGGCCTGCTGGCAGGTGCCCCACAGTGCTGGGGGGTGGGGGGGCAGGAGACATGGGTGGGGGCCTGCTGGCAGGTGCTCCACAGTGCTGGGGGGTGGGGGTGGTGGAGACATGAGTTGGACATGGGTGGGGGCCTGGTGGAGGGTGCCCCTGCACTGCTGGGGGTGGGGGTGGTGGGAGACATGGGTGGGGGCCTGGTGGAGGCTGCCCCTGGTGGCTGGGGGGTGGGGTTGCTGGGAGACATGGGTGGGGGCCTGGTGGAGGCTGCCCCTGGTGGCTGGGGGATAGGGGTGGTGGGAGACATGGGTGGGGGCCTGGTGGAGGCTGCCCCTGGTGGCTGGGGGGTGCTGGGAGACATGGGTGGGGGCCTGGTGGTGGGTGCCCCTGCACTGCTGGGGGGTGGGGGTGGTGGGAGACATGAGTTGGACATGGGTGGGGGCCTGCTGGCAGGTGCCCCACAGTGCTGGGGGGTGGAGGGGTTGGGAGACATGGGTGGGGGCCTGGTGGAGGGTGCCCCTGCACTGCTGGGGGGTGGGGGTGGTGGGAGACATGGGTGGGGGCCTGGTGGAGGCTGCCCCTGGTGGGTTGGGGGTGGGGGTGGTGGGAGACATGGGTGGGGGCCTGGTGGAGGCTGCCCCTGGTGGCTGGGGGGTGGGGGTGCTGGGAGACATGGGTGGGGGCCTGGTGGTGGGTGCCCCTGCACTGCTGGGGGATGGGGGTGGTGGGAGACATGAGTTGGACATGGGTGGGGGCCTGCTGGCAGGTCCCACAGTGCTGGGGGGAGGGGCTGGTGGGAGACATGGGTGGGGGCCTGGTGGAGGGTGACCCTGCACTGCTAGGGGGTGGGAGTGGTGGGAGACATGGGTGGGGGCCTGGTGGAGGCTGCCCCTGGTGGCTGGGGGGTGGGGGTGCTGGGAGACATGGGTGGGGCCCTGGTGGTGGGTGCCCCTGCACTGTGGGGGGTGGGGGTGGTGGGAGACATGGGTGGGGTCCTGGTGGTGGGTGCCCCTGCACTGCTGGGGGGTGTGGGTGGTGGGAGACATGGGTGGGGGCCTGGTGGAGGGTGACCCTGCACTGCTGGGGGGTGGGGGTGGTGGGAGACATGGGTGGGGGCCTGGTGGAGGCTGCCCCTGTTGGCTGGGGGGTGGGGGTGCTGGGAGACATGGGTGGGGGCCTGGTGGTGGGTGCCCCTGCACTGCTGGGGGGTGTGGGTGGTGAGAGACATGGGTGGTGGCCTCCTGGCAGGTGCCCCACAGTGCTGGGGGGTGGGGGTGGTGGAAGACATGGGCGGGGGCCTGGTGGAGGGTGACCCTGCACTGCTGGGGGGTGGGAGTGGTGGGAGACATGGGTGGGGGCCTGGTGGAGGCTGCCCCTGGTGGCTGTGGGGTGGGGGTGCTGGGGGACATGGGTGGGGGCCTCCTGGCAGGTGCCCCACAGTGCTGGGGGGTGGGGGTGGTGGGAGACATGAGTTGGACATGGGTGGGGGCCTGCTGGCAGGTGCCCCACAGTGCTGGTGGGTGGGGGTGGTGGGAGACATGAGTTGGACATGGGTGGGGGCCTGCTGGCAGGTGCCCCACAGGGCTGTGGGGTGGGGGGGGTGGGAGACATGGGTGGGGGCCTGGTGGAGCGTGCCCCTGCACTGCTGGGGGGTGGGGGTGGTGGGAGACATGGGTGGGGGCCTGGTGGAGGCTGCCCCTGGTGGCTGGGTGGTGGGGGTGGTGGGAGACATGAGTTGGACATGGGTGGGGGCCTGCTGGCAGGTGCCCCACAGTGCTGGGGGGTGGGGGGGTGGGAGACATGGGTGGGGGCCTGCTGGCAGGTGCCCCACAGTGCTGGTGGTGGGGGTGGTGGAGACATGAGTTGGACATGGGTGGGGGCCTGGTGGAGGGTGCCCCTGCACTGCTTGGGGGTGGGGGTGGTGGGAGACATGGGTGGGGGCCTGGTGGAGGCTGCCTCTGGTGGCTGGGGGGTGGGGTTGCTGGGAGACATGGGTGGGGGCCTGGTGGAGGCTGCCCCTGGTGGCTGGGGGATAGGGGTGGTGGGAGACATGGGTGGGGGCCTGGTGGAGGCTGCCCCTGGTGGCTGGGGGGTGCTGGGAGACATGGGTGGGGGCCTGGTGGTGGGTGCCCCTGCACTGCTGGGGGGTGGGGGTGGTGGGAGACATGAGTTGGACATGGGTGGGGGCCTGCTGGCAGGTGCCCCACAGTGCTGGGGGGTGGAGGGGTTGGGAGACATGGGTGGGGGCCTGGTGGAGGGTGCCCCTGCACTGCTGGGGGGTGGGGGTGGTGGGAGACATGGGTGGGGGCCTGGTGGAGGCTGCCCCTGGTGGGTGGGGGGTGGGGGTGGTGGGAGACATGGGTGGGGGCCTGGTGGAGGCTGCCCCTGGTGGCTGGGGGGTGGGGGTGCTGGGAGACATGGGTGGGGGCCTGGTGGTGGGTGCCCCTGCACTGCTGGGGGGTGGGGGTGGTGGGAGACATGAATTGGACATGGGTGGGGGCCTGCTGGCAGGTGCCCCACAGTGCTGGGGGGAGGGGCTGGTGGGAGACATGGGTGGGGGCCTGGTGGAGGGTGACCCTGCACTGCTAGGGGGTGGGAGTGGTGGGAGACATGGGTGGGGGCCTGGTGGAGGCTGCCCCTGGTGGCTGGGGGTGGGGGTGCTGGGAGACATGGGTGGGGGCCTGGTGGTGGGTGCCCCTGCACTGCTGGGGGGTGTGGGTGGTGGGAGACATGGATGGGGGCCTGGTGGAGGGTGACCCTGCACTGCTGGGGGGTGGGGGTGGTGGGAGACATGGGTGGGGGCCTGGTGGAGGCTGCCCCTGTTGGCTGGGGGGTGGGGGTGCTGGGAGACATGGGTGGGGGCCTGATGGTGGGTGCCCCTGCACTGCTGGGGGGTGGGGGTGGTGGGAGACATGGGTGGTGGCCTGCTGGCAGGTGCCCCACAGTGCTGGGGGGTGGGGGTGGTGGAAGACATGGGCGGGGGCCTGGTGGAGGGTGACCCTGCACTGCTGGGGGGTGGGGGTGGTGGGAGACATGGGTGGGGGCCTGGTGGAGGCTGCCCCTGGTGGCTGGGGGGTGGGGGTGCTGGGAGACATGGGTGGGGGCCTGGTGGTGGGTGCCCCTGCACTGCCTGGGGGTGGGGGTGGTGGGAGACATGGGTGGGGGCCTGGTGGTGGGTGCCCCTGCACTGCCTGGGGGTGGGGGTGCTGGGAGACATGGGTGGGGGCCTGGTGGTGGGTGCCCCTGCACTGCCTGGGGGTGGGGGTGGTGGGAGACATGGGTGGGGGCCTGGTGGTGGGTGCCCCTGCACTGCTGGGGGGTGGGGGTGGTGGGAGACATGGGTGGGGGCCTGGTGGAGGCTGCCCCTGGTGGCTGGGGGGTGGGGGTGCAGGGAGACATGGGTGGGGGGCCTGCTTGCAGGTGCCCCACAGTGCTGGGGGGTGGGGGTGGTGGGAGACATGAGTTGGACATGGGTGGGGGCCTGCTGCAAGGTGCCCCACAGTGCTGGGGGGTGGGGGTGGTGGGAGACATGAGTTGGACATGGGTGGGGGCCTGCTGGCAGGTGCCCCACAGTGCTGGGGGGTGGGGGTTTGTGGGAGACATGGGTGGGGGCCTGGTGGAGGGTGACCCTGCACTGCTGGGGGGTGGGGTGGTGGGAGACATGGGTGGGGGCCTGGTGGAGGCTGCCCCTGGTGGCTGGGGGGTGGTGGTGCTGGGAGACATGGGTGGGGGCCTGCTGGCAGGTGCCCCACAGTGCTGGGGGGTGGGGGTGGTGGGAGACATGAGTTGGGCATGGGTGGGGGCCTGCTGGCAGGTGCCCCACAGTGCTGGGGGTGGGGGTGGTGGGAGACATGAGTTGGACATGGGTGGGGGCCTGCTGGCAGGTGCCCCACAGTGCTGGGGGGTGGGAGGGTGGGAGTCATGGGTGGGGGCCTGGTGGAGTCTGCCCCTGCACTGCTGGGGGGTGGGGGTGGTGGGAGACATGGGTGGGGGCCTGTTGGAGGCTGCCCCTGGTGGCTGGGGGGTGGGGGTGGTGGGAGACATGAGTTGTACATGGGTGGGGGCCTGTTGGCAGGTGCCCCACAGTGCTGGGGGTGGGGGGTGGGAGACATGTTTGGGGGCCTGCTGGCAGGTGCCCCACAGTGCTGGGGGGTGGGGGTGGTGGAGACATGAGTTGGACATGGGTGGGGGCCTGGTGGAGGGTGCCCCTGCACTGCTGGGGGGTGGGGGTGGTGGGAGACATGGGTGGGGGCCTGGTGGAGGCTGCCCCTGGTGGCTGGGGGGTGGGGTTACTGGGAAACATGGGTAGGGGCCTGGTGGAGGCTGCCCCTGGTGGCTGGGGGATGGGGATGGGGGTGGTGGGAGACATGGGTGGGGGCCTGGTGGAGGCTGCCCCTGGTGGCTGGGGGGTGCTGGGAGACATGGGTGGGGGCCTAGTGGTGGGTGCCCCTGCACTGCTGGGGGGTGGGGGTGGTGGGAGACATGAGTTGGACATGGGTGGGGGCCTGCTGGCAGGTGCCCCACAGTGCTGGGGGGTGGAGGGGTTGGGAGACATGGGTGGGGGCCTGGTGGAGGGTGCCCCTGCACTGCTGGGGGGTGTGGGGTGGGGGTGGTGGGAGACATGGGTGGGGGGCCTGGTGGAGACTGCCCCTGGTGGCTGGGGGGTGGGGGTGCTGGGAGACATGGGTGGGGGCCTGGTGGTGGGTGCCCCTGCACTGCTGGGGGGTGGGGGTGGTGGGAGACATGAGTTGGACATGGGTGGGGGCCTGCTGGCAGGTGCCCCACAGTGCTGGGGGGTAGGGCTTGTGGGAGACATGGGTGGGGGCCTGGTGGAGGGTGACCCTGCACTGCTAGGGGGTGGGGGTGGTGGGAGACATGGGTGGGGGCCTGGTGGAGGCTGCCACTGGTGGCTGGGGGGGTGGGGGTGCTGGGAGACATGGGTGGGGGCCTGGTGGTGGGTGCCCCTGCACTGCCTGGGGGTGGGGGTGGTGGGAGACATGGATGGGGGCCTGGTGGAGGGTGACCCTGCACTGCTGGGGGGTGGGGGTGGTGGGAGACATGGGTGGGGGCCTGGTGGAGGCTGCCCCTGTTGGCTGGGGGGTGGGGGTGCTGGGAGACATGGGTGGGGGCCTGGTGGTGGGTGCCCCTGCACTGCTTGGGGGTGGGGGTGGTGGGAGACATGGGTGGTGGCCTGCTGGCAGGTGCCCCACAGTGCTGGGGGGTGGGGGTGGTGGAAGACATGGGCGGGGGCCTGGTGGAGGGTGACCCTGCACTGCTGGGGGGTGGGGGTGGTGGGAGACATGGGTGGGGGCCTGGTGGAGGCTGCCCCTGGTGGCTGGGGGGTGGGGGTGCTGGGAGACATGGGTGGGGGCCTGGTGGTGGGTGCCCCTGCACTGCCTGGGGGTGGGGGTGGTGGGAGACATGGGTGGGGGCCTGTTGGTGGGTGCCCCTGCACTGCTGGGGGGTGGGGGTGGTGGGAGACATGGGTGGGGGCCTGCTGGCAGGTGCCCCACAGTGCTGGGGGTGGGGGGGGTGGGAGACATGGGTGGAGGCCTGCTGGCAGGTGCCCCACAGTGCTGGGGGGTGGGGGTGGTGGAGACATGAGTTGGACATGGGTGGGGGCCTGGTGGAGGGTGCCCCTGCACTGCTGGGGGGTGGGGGTGGTGGGAGACATGGGTGGGGGCCTGGTGGAGGCTGCCCGTGGTGGCTGGGGGGTGGGGTTGCTGGGAGACATGGGTGGGGGCCTGGTGGAGGCTGCCCCTGGTGGCTGGGGGATGGGGGTGGTGGGAGACATGGGTGGGGCCTGGTGGAGGCTGCCCCTGGTGGCTGGGGGGTGGGGTTGCTGGGAGACATGGGTGGGGGCCTGGTGGAGGCTGCCCCTGGTGGCTGGGGGATGGGGGTGGTGGGAGACATGGGTGGGGGCCTGGTGGAGGCTGCCCCTGGTAGCTGGGGTTGCTGGGAGACATGGGTGGGGGCCTGCTGGCAGGTGCCCCACAGTGCTGGGGGGGTGGGGCTGGTGGGAGACATGGGTGGGGGCCTGGTGGAGGGTGACCCTGCACTGCTGGGGGGTGGGGTGGTGGGAGACATGGGTGGGGGCCTGGTGGAGGCTGCCCCTGGTGGCTGGGGGTGGGGGTGCTGGGAGACATGGGTGGGGGCCTGGTGGTGGGTGCCCCTGCACTGTGGGGGGTGGGGGTGGTGGGAGACATGGGTGGGGGCCTGGTGGTGGGTGCCCCTGCACTGCTGGTGGGTGGGGGTGGTGGGAGACATGGGTGGGGGCCTGGTGGAGGGTGACCCTGCACTGCTGGGGGGTGGGGGTGGTGGGAGACATGGGTGGGGGCCTGGTGGAGGCTGCCCCTGGTGGCTGGGGGGTGGGGGTGCTGGGAGACATGGGTGGGGGCCTGGTGGTGGGTGCCCCTACACCGCTGGGGGGTGGGGGTGGTGGGAGACATGGGTGGGGGCCTGCTGGCAGGTGCCCCACAGTGCTGGGGGTGGGGGTGGTGGAAGACATGGGCGGGGGCCTGGTGGAGGCTGCCCCTGGTGGCTGGGGGGTGGGGGTGCTGGGAGACATGGGTGGGGGCCTGGTGGCAGGTGCCCCACTGTGCTGGGGGTGGGGGTGGTGGGAGACATAAGTTGGACATGGGTGGGGGCCTGCTGGCAGGTGCCCCACAGTGCTGGGGGGTGGGGGGGGGTGGGAGACATGGGTGGGGGCCTGGTGGAGGCTGCCCCTGCACTGCTGGGGGGTAGGGGTGGTGCGAGACATGGGTGGGGGCCTGGTGGGGGCCTGCTGGCAGGTGCCCCACAGTGCTGGGGGGTGGGGGGGTGGGAGACATGGGTGGGGGCCTGCTGGCAGGTGCCCCACAGTGCTGGGGGGTGGGGGTGGTGGAGACATGAGTTGGACATGGGTGGGGGCCTGGTGGAGGCTGCCCCTGCACTGCTGGAGGGTGGGGGTGGTGGGAGACATGGGTGGGGGCCTGGTGGAGGGTGCCCATGCACTGCTGGGGGGTGGAAGTGGTGGGGAACATGAGTTGGACATGGGTGGTGGCCTGCTGGCAGGTGCCCCACAGTGCTGGGGGGTGGGGGTGGTGGGAGACATGGGTGGGGGCCTGGTGGAGGCTGCCCCTGGTGGCTGGGGGGTGGGGGTGCTGGGAGACATGGGTGGGGGCCTGGTGGTGGATGCCCCTGCACTTCTGGGGGGTGGGGGTGGTGGGAGACATGGGTGGGGGCCTGGTGGAGGGTGCCCCTGCACTGCTGGGGGGTGGGGGTGGAGGGAGACATGGGCGGGGGCCTGGTGGAGGCTGCCCCTGGTGGCTGGGGGTTGGGGGTGGTGGCAGACATGGGTTGGGGCCTGGTGGAGCGTGTGTAACGCTCACCTGATTCCCGCAGAGGCGCCGGTCTTGACTGGGTGAATGCCGTATCTTCAAAGGTGATGTGTAACACACGGTTGGCTCTTTGGGCTGGACCTCTGTGCACTGTATGTCTGACTCGAAGAGTAAGATGTCTGCAGATAGAAAATATGGGATTAATGAACTGGGGTTATTGGGTGCCTCTCTCCTCTTCCCTTTCTCTTCTCCTGTAGAACCCCAAAGGTTAACGCCCTCACCTTAGGTAAGTGAGCGCCGAGCTCTCCATCTGCCTCGGGGCAGGGTGCCGTAACCAGTTTCTTCACTGGATAAGGGTGCAGGCCTCTTGACCTCAGAGGACTGCTGTCCGTCGTTAACTGCACGAACGGTAAGTTCTGGGCACTTCAAATGTCTTAAAAGTCTTTTGTAATGATATCTCTTGTTTTGCAGGGTTCCGGTGATGGAGGATGGCGGGCTGATGAGAGTTGAGGATCGAACCCGTGTGAGGAATAGAAGCGCCTGGAAGCACGTAAGTAAGCGCTTGTAGCTTGCTTCACGATGCGCACTAACTGTCCCTTTTATCTTGCAGGTACAAGTTCGGAGCTTTAGAGAAGCTGAAGGGTGCTGGAATACCCACTGGATTCGGCGTGGGAAGGAGGAATGGCACGTGAGTAATAAAGTTGCCCAATGTCTTTAAACGCACCTTCTTTTGTCTTTCAGATGCGGGATGCAGCGCCGAAGGCCTCCGGAGCGTGCAAAGAGCTGGTAAGCTTTTGTCTTTCAGATGCCGGAATGCAGTGCGAAGACCTCCGGAGCATGCAAAGAGTAGGTAAGCACTTGTCTTTCAGATGCCGGAATGCAGCGCGAGGCGTTGGTGACAGCCGATGGACCAGGTAAGGGATGTGCTGCCACTGAAGACCGTAGTGCTAACCTGTTCTTTCTTTGTCTTTACAGGTGCTGCTGAAGACTGGATTCCAGGATGGTAAGCCTTTGTTCCCTTAGGCCCAGGCTCAGAAGCAGAAGACACGATGAGCGTTCTGCTGCAGAGAATGCAGAATAACACAAAGCAAGATTCATCCATCGGGTGTGCTTTAAATAGCCTCCTGTAGTGCTTAGGTGTCTCCTTCCACAGCCACGCCTAGATAAGAAAAGAGTTCCTGCTTTCCAGAAGAGTTCCAGTGTTCTGAACCTAGGGAGTGGCTCCTGCCCCACCCAACAGGAAAAGTAGTCCCAAACAGAAGAGGATCAGGGGTTCAACTGGCAGGTAAGTAAGCAGCATGGTCTGCTGCAGGTAAGTCCACCCAAGCATTATGAGCCCGGCGCTTCCAGCGCTGGGACTGGGCATCTTTATGAGCCTGGTGCCACTGGCTCCAGGACAGGGTCCAAAAGGTCCCAATTGGGACTGGCTGGCACTCGGAACCGGGGTTATGGGTCTGCTTCCAAGGGAGTCGGGCAAGTCCTGATCTTTTGGAAGCAGAGATCATTCAGCACCCCCCCTCAAGGCCCCTCCCAAACCGGGCTTCTCCGGGGGTTTGGGCTTGTTAGGAAATGTTCGATGAAATCTTTTGATTAGACGAGGCGCGTGGACATATTCTGCAGGTTCCCAGGATCTTTCTTGGGGACCGTAGCCTTTCCAGTCAATCAGGTAAAATAGTTTAGATTTGGAGATCTTGGAATCCAGGATGCTTTTGACTTCAAACTCGAGTTCTCCATCAACTAGAATGGGTTTTGGAGATGTAGTTAGTCGGGTTTGAGGTTGCACGGGTTTTAATAGAGAGACATGGAAGACCGGATGTATCTTCATGTGAGGGGGCAAGTCCAACTTGACCGCTACTGGATTTACTATGGTAGTGATGGAATAGGGACCAAGGTATCTTGGGTTGAATGTGCGTGGTCCTTTTAGAGGTAGATATTTGGTGGATAACCAGACTTGATCTCCTACTTGATATTGGGGGGCTTCCTTCCGATGTTGGTCTGCTCCTTTCTTGTATTGTTCTTTAGCCCTTTGAAGGTGAGAAACGGCTTCCTTAAAGGCTTGGGTGATTGTAGAATGCAGGTGGTCTACTGCTGGTGTTCCAAGATCTTGGAGTGGATCCAACTCCGAGGTTCGAGGGTGACTACCGTATAAAAGAAAAAACGGGGTTTTCCCAGTTCCCGAGTGGACAGAGTTATTGTAGGCATATTCGGCTATCCAAAGGATATCTTTCCAAGTTTTTTTAGTTTGTTGTAGCATGCAGCGCAAATACTGTTCCAGAGTTTGATTGGTCCTCTCGGTTTGTCCGTCGGTTTGAGGGTGGTGGCTGGTCGAAAGTCTCACATCAATTTGAGCCGACCGACAGCAACTTCGCCAAAAATGAGAAATAAATTGACTACCTCGATCCGAAATTAGAACTGAAGGAAAACCGTGCAGTCGGACGATGTTTTCGAGAAATTCTCGGGCCAGAGTTGCTGCTGTTGGTAAGCCTTTGAGTGGAATGAAATGCGCCATCTTGGAGAATAGGTCCACTATTACTAGGATCGTATTGTATCCGGAGCATGGAGGTAGATCGGTGATGAAGTCCATAGAAAGCGTATGCCAAGGGCGAGGCGGGATGTCAATAGGGCGTAAGAGGCCGGCTGGTTTTTCCTTTTGACTCTTGTTTTGGGCGCATACTCCACAGGACATTATAAAGTCTCTGATATCTTTTTTCCAAGACGGCCACCAGAAGTAGCGCTTGATCTTTTCCGAGGTCTTGGTCATACCGGGATGTCCTTCCATTAAAGAATCGTGATAACAAGAGATTACCTTTTTCTGTATATCTGTGCTGGGCAGGTATAACCGTTCTTGGAAATATAATAGATTGTCCTTCACCGTAAAGTCCTTTCCCTGCAGATGCCAATTCTGTATGTCTGCTGGAGTTACCAGTATCCTGGCTTTATCCTTAACTTCCTCTATGGATTGTGTGGCGATTACACCTAGAATTCTTTGTCCGGGAATGATAGGTACAGGTTTAGGATTGATCAAATGTTCTTCCACTCCCATCCGAGAAAGGGCATCAGCTTTACCGTTTTTTGTACCAGGTCGATAGGTAATTATGAAGTCAAACTCGGCAAAGAATAGTGCCCAACGGAGTTGCCTAGAGGATTGAGCTTTTTCGGTTTTCAAATATTGCAGGTTTCGGTGATCTGTAATCACAGTAACAGTGTGTCGGGCCCCCAGAAGATAATGCCGCCAAGCCATAAAGGCGGACTTGATAGCTAGAAGTTCCTTATCAGTAATAGTGTAATTGATTTCAGGAGGCGAGAATTTGCGGGACCAAAATGCCACGGGATGCAACTGATTGGTTACTGGGTCCTTTTGTGATAGAACTGCCCCCATGGCAAGGCTCGAAGCATCAGTTTCAACGATGTAGGGGAGTTCTGGGCGAGGATGTTTTAAGATCGGTGCAGAGATAAATCTAGTCTTCAAATTCTGGAAAGCTTGTTCCGCCTCGGTAGACCATTCAAAACGTTTGTTTTTCTTTAACAAGGCGGTGATGGGCTGGACTATTCGAGAGAATTCGGGGATAAACCTGCGGTAAAAGTTAGCGAAGCCTAACATGCTTTGAACACCTTTTACGGAGGATGGCGATGGCCATTTGAGAATTGCATCGACCTTTGAATCCATACGCACTCCGCTAGGTGATAATATGAATCCCAAGAATTCAACTTCAGTCACGTTGAAAACACATTTTTCCAACTTAGCGAAAAGTTTGTGTTGACGCAATCTCTCGAGGACCATTTTCACGTGTTTCCGATGTTCAATTTCCGATGAAGAATAAACGAGGATGTCGTCAATGTAAACAACAACACACGCATCTATGAGCTCTCTGAGGACATCGTTCATAAAATATTGAAAGGCGGACGGGGCATTGCAAAGTCCGAAGGGCATGACCTGATATTCAAATAGCCCATACTTGGTGCGGAAGGCCGTCTTCCATTCATCGCCCTCTTTTACTCGTACCAAGTGGTAGGCTCCTTTAAGATCCAGCTTTGTATATATGCATGCTTTTCTGACTTGGTCCAGGAGTTCAGGGATCAAAGGTAACGGATATCTATTCTTAACGATGATCTGGTTCAGGGCGCGATAATCTATACAAGTTCTAAGGTCCCCTTCTTTTTTTGGAACGAAGAACAAAGCTGAGGAAGCAGGGGACTTGGAAGGACGAATAAACCCATTCGCTAGGTATTGATCCAGGTATTGTCGGAGGTGAAGATTCTCAGGCTCGGTGAGGGCATAAATTCTACTACAAGGAGGAGTAGATCCAGGTATCAGGTCTATCTGGCAGTCATAAGACCTATGAGGAGGTAGAGAGTTAGCCTGATCCTTCCGGAAAACATCTTGGAATTCTAAGTATTCAGGAGGTAACTGGGGAGCCTCCGAGGAAATTGCTGCCAGAGCAACACCAGGTCGAGGGTGACAAGTAGAGACACATTCTGGAAACTGAACCGTTCTTGCTCGCCAATCGATCTGAGGATTGTGCTTCTCTAACCAAGGAATTCCTAGAATAATCTGGAACTGAGGGGCCTTGATCACATCGAACACGATCTTCTCATGGTGTCCATCTTGACTTACTAGCGTCACTTCTTGGGTGGTATGCGTTACTGGTCCGGAGGCTATCTCCGTACCATCCACCGTAGTAATGACGTCCTTTACAGCCTTTGGACAAAGAGTCAGATTCATCCTCAAAACCATTTCATGATCCACATAATTGCCGATGGCACCGCTGTCGACGTAAGCTTCAATCGCATGTAATCGATCCGGATGTTCAGGGCTAATGAGGACCATAGGTATCACGAAATGCGTGGTCACGGAACTGGTTTTAACGCTCTGCAAGAGGACCTCTATTCTTGTCGGGCGAGGTCGTTTCTCTGCTCGGAGTTTGTGACCCTGGTAACTGCAGCTCCTACTGCCTTCTTGGCTGGTTTCACCGGACAGTCTCGAAGAAAGTGTCCCGAGTTACCGCAATAGAGGCATAATTGCAGCTGTTTTCTCCTTTCCCGCTCCTTTTGTGTTAGTGGTCCTTTCAGGCCCCCTATTTGCATGGGTTCCCCGGAGTCTACTCCTTTAGTAGGAGTTGGTGGTTTGGAAAATACTCGAGCATCAAACTTGGAACGATCCGCCTTCCTGTTCTGCAGTCTGTGGTCAATTTGAACGACTAAGTCAATATAGTCAGAACAGTCTTGCGGGGGATTCACTACTTGGGCTAACACATCTTTGAGCTCTCCACGTAGACCTCTATAAAACAGCGTAATCCTTTTGTCCTCAGGCCATCGAGTTTCCACTATCAGTCTGTTGAAAGATGCAATATAAGCCAAAAGGTCTTGATTACCCTGTCGCAATGAAAGCAGCTCATTGTCCAAGGCCTGCCCCTGTGAATGTCTTGCAAACAGTTTTTCCATACTGAGCTGAAAAGCTTGAAAATCATGGAGAACCGGATCATCTTGATTAACTAGAGGGATCGACCAGTCTGCCGCATTGCCACTAAGGTACGAAAGCTACCTTAGCTTGATCAGTTGGAAAGGCTGCTGGCCGGCATAAGAAGTGCAACCGGCACTGATTAATAAATACTGCAAACCTCTTTGGGTCACCAGAAAATCGTTCGGGCGGAGCCAGAGGTACATTCCCAGGTAGGTTGATCTGAAGGAAGAGGATGTTGAAGGAAGATTTGCCCCTGATGCAGGTAACGGAGTTTGTCCGGCTTGTGACTGTAGCAATTGTCTAGCGAGATCGTCTGTTCGCTCCTTGGAAATAATCAGTTCCCTTCTTAGAGCATTCGTTTCCTGACGGGCTGCATGCACTTCTGCTCTTAGTTCCCCAAGTAACTGGGCTAGCTGGTCGGTATCCGAGGTTTCCATAGCGCCTGGGTGGGAATTTTGCGGTAGGCTTTGTGTTCTGTAACGCTCACCTGATTCCCGCAGAGGCGCCGGTCTTGACTGGGTGAATGCCGTATCTTCAAAGGTGATGTGTAACACATGGTTGGCTCTTTGGGCTGGACCTCTGTGCACTGTATGTCTGACTCGAAGAGGAAGATGTCTGCAGATAGAAAATATGGGATTAATGAACTGGGGTTATTGGGTGCCTCTCTCCTCTTCCCTTTCTCTTCTCCTGTAGAACCCCAAAGGTTAACGCCCTCACCTTAGGTAAGTGAACGCCGAGCTCTCCATCTGCCTCGGGGCAGGGTGCCGTAACCAGTTTCTTCACTGGATAAGGGTGCAGGCCTCTTGACCTCAGAGGACTGCTGTCCGTCGTTAACTGCACGAACGGTAAGTTCTGGGCACTTCAAATGTCTTAAAAGTCTTTTGTAATGATATCTCTTGTTTTGCAGGGTTCCGGCGATGGAGGATGGCGGGCTGATGAGAGTTGCGGATCGAACCCGCGTGAGGAATAGAAGCGCCTGGAAGCACGTAAGTAAGCGCTTGTAGCCTGCTTCACGATGCGCACTAACTGTCCCTTTTATCTTGCAGGTACAAGTTCGGAGCTTTAGAGAAGCTGAAGGGTGCTGGAATACCCACTGGATTCGGCGTGGGAAGGAGGAATGGCACGTGAGTAATAAAGGTGCCCAATGTCTTTAAACGCACCTTCTTTTGTCTTTCAGATGCGGGATGCAGCGCCGAAGGCCTCCGGAGCGTGCGAAGAGCTGGTAAGCTTTTGTCTTTCAGATGCCGGAATGCAGTGCGAAGACCTCCGGAGCATGCGAAGAGTAGGCAAGCCTTTGTCTTTCAGATGCCGGAATGCAGCGCGAGGCGTTGGTGACAGCCGATGGACCAGGTAAGAGATGTGCTGCCACTGAAGACCGTAGTGCTAACCTGTTCTTTCTTTGTCTTTACAGGTGCTGCTGAAGACTGGATTCCAGGATGGTAAGCCTTTGTTCCCTTAGGCCCAGGATCAGAAGCAGAAGACACTATGAGCGTTCTGCTGCAGAGAATGCAGAATAACACAAAGCAAGATTCATCCATCGGGTGTGGTTTAAATAGCCTCCTGTAGTGCTTAGGTGTCTCCTTCCACAGCCACGCCTAGATAAGAAAAGAGTTCCTGCTTTCCAGAAGAGTTCCAGTGTTCTGAACCTAGGGAGTGGCTCCTGCCCCACCCAACAGGAAAAGTAGTACCAAACAGAAGAGGATCAGGGGTTCAACTGGCAGGTAAGTAAGCAGCATGGTCTGCTGCAGGTAAGTCCACCCAAGCATTAGGAGCCCGGCGCTTCCAGCGCTGGGACTGGGCATCTTTATGAGCCTGGTGCCACTGGCGCCAGGACAGGGTCCAAAAGGTCCCAATTGGGACTGGCTGGCACTCGGAACCGGGGTTATGGGTCTGCTTCCAAGGGAGTCGGGCAAGTCCTGATCTTTTGGAAGCAGAGATCATGACAGGGTGCCCCTGGTGGCTGGGGGTGCAGGGGGACATGCGTTGGTGGGCAGTAGTGCAAGTTGACATGTGGGTCTGGCTGGGGGGCATGGCCATGGTGGATGGGGTGCCTGCAGGACATGTGCAGGGTAGGCCCCTGTGGTGTGAGCCACCTGCAGGGGCCGTGGAGGGTGTAGAGGGAACACCTGGGAGGACCCACACATGCAATTCACGTGTGGTGCTCCCCGCGCACCCCTGTAATACACGTACCCTGATGAGATCGCGTGTGGAACTTCCCGCGCACCCCTGTAATACACGGATGGAATTGCGTGTGGAACTTCCCGCGCACCCCTGGAATACACGTACCCTGATGAGATTGCGTGTGTAACTTCCCGCGCACCCCCGAAACACATGTACCCTGATGAGATTGCGTGTGTAACTTCCCGCGCACCCCCGAAATACACGTACCCCGCTCAATCGCGTGTGTAACTTCCTGCGCGCCCCCGAAATACACGTACCCCGCTCAATCGAGTGTGTACCTTCCCGCGCGCCCCCGAAATACACGTACCCTGCTCAAGCGCGTGTGTAACTTCCCGCGCACCCCCGAAATACACGTACCCCGCTCAATCGCGTGTGTAACTTCCTGCGCGCCCCCGAAATACACGTACCCTGCTCAAGCGCGTGTGTAACTTCCCGCGCGCCCCCGAAATACACGTACCCCGCTCAATCGCGTGTGTAACTTCCCGCGCGCCCCCGAAATACACGTACCCCGCTCAATCGCGTGTGTAACTTCCCGCGCGCCCACGAAATACACGTACCCCGCTCAATCGCGTGTGTAACTTCCCGCGCACCCCCGAAATACACGTACCCCGCTCAATCGCGTGTGTAACTTCCCGCGCACCCCCGAAAAACACATACCCCGCTCAATCGCGTGTGTAACTTCCCGCGCACCCCCGAAATACACGTACACCGCTCAATCGCGTGTGTAACTTCCCGCGCACCCCCGAAATACACGTACCCCGCTCAATCGCGTGTGTAACTTCCCGGGCACCCCCGCAATACACGTGCCCCACTCGCACAGGCCCAATTGCTGTAGGTTGCCACTTTTGTAATGCGTAGGGACTCTACCGCCTGCCTTCGTGTGGCGGACGTGTTTCAGCTTGTGCGTGTCTTTTGCTGTGCGTGGGTTTGCCCTATTCGATTCCATAAATACGTGTGGTTCGAATGTGTGTGGGCGTTCCGTCTGCTTCCCTGCAGTACATCCCCAGTTACGCCCTTATTTTCGCACGTTGTTCCCCATTCCGCGCGTTACACCCCGTGTCCCACCCACTTTCTGGTGTATGCGCCGAGGTTGTGCGCTTTCACTGTGCACGTCGCGCACGCCTTTCGGGATGTTGCAGTGACTTGTGCGCCATGCACGGGTTTGGCGCACATCCCGAGGTAAACACGCGCAGGGACTTCCATGAATCGCGTGCGCCTGTTTTTTTGTGCTTGCGCCTGCTTGCGCCTGCTTGCGCCAAGATTTTCGGCGCACGTTTGTTCCATGAATCGGCCCCTTAGTGTATAAAATATACTATGCAAAAAGTCCAGCTTCAGAATTAGGCAATTTAAATACCACTCTTCTGCATGGTACACCCAAATATTTACAAGAAGAAATTGACCGTATTCAGAAAAAGTATTTTGGAAGCGAGAGCCACTTACAAAATGCAACAGTTTTAGAACATAGTAGCGACAATTCTGCACATAGCAACCTTCTATTACACACATACAGAAAAGAAATAGTAACATTTAAAAGGTCATTGACTGAAGTACCAAACCATGTGTGTGTGTGTGTGTGTGTGTGTGTGTGTTGCCGCAGAACGTTTTACAAAAGGAACACAAAAAATGTGGACATAGCATACAAAATAGAAGACAATGAAGACTCTAAATGGTTTGAATTAGCTTTGTACCTTTTAGCTGAAAACAAATATGAAATAACTGAACGCTAAAATATGTTGCAGTTACTGTACTGCAAAATTAGATAACCAAAAATCCTGCAACAGCTCAATTTGTATGAAAGCATAATAATTCAAACAGTTCACCCATTTCAAGCAATTATACGCCTTCATCCAAAAACATCAAAATTACCTTCCTCTGAATTGGTGAAAGGCATTTGTGGCAAAGTAGTTTATTTGCCATTAGATCTAACTGAAAATGTACACACTCTAGGAGTGGAACGTTCAATAGAGCAATCTTTAATAGTCTTGGTAAATGGAGTATCAACAAAGGACAAAGAATTTGGCAACACTTAGTGGACTTACACAAAGTTAGACAAGCAATGCAATATCTAAAAGACAATAATGTGCACTACAAGGAAATAAATATTGATGAAAGCTTAAGAGAAACAACTGAAATAATTCAAGAGCCATCAGAAACTGGACAATTCGAACTTCTGGATCCAGCTACAGTATCCACTCTTTTGGACCATTACACAATTCATCCATTGCATTCCAATGAAAGCATAGATGATGCACTAGAAACTTATCAAATGCGACAAACCAAAGAGTCACCAATGAGTATTTGGGAAAAAAGTATAGAAGCACGTGCTTTTCCACTTCTATTTTCTACTGGCAAAGGTGGAAGATACGATGACAGACCCACTCAGATTGGGGCATCAGAATACAGCTCATTACGAATGTATTCGCAAGATCCCAGATTTAGACAAAATGTGGACTACATATTCCACCTACTCTATGAAAGTGAATTAGCAACACTATGTTATGGAGTTGCACACATTCTTAAATCTGGAACCCACTTTCAAAATATGTCAGCTACGCAGTTAATACAGAAAGTACAGGAAAAAGATGAGGTTTTACAATCAAGTATAACAAATTTGTTTGCAAACATGCGTGGTACAAAGGAATACTGGTTCAGACGGCACGGAGACGTGCGTTGCATGATCAGAAACCTTGGACCACCAACTTGGTTTGTTACGCTAAGTTGTGCAGAATATGCATGGGAAGATTTACATGAGTTCCTACGCATAGCAAACAGCAACAAAAACAACATAGATATATTAACACCTGGAGAACTTTGCTCTCTAGATCCAGTTAATGTCTCAAGATATTTCCATCATCGTTTCATTGCAATGCTACACTTTATTTGCAATAAAACTGTTCCTCCCATTGGAGAAGTGCAGCACATCTTTTGGAGAAAAGAATATCAAGCGAGAGGAGCACCACATATTCACATGCTGTTATGGATCAAAGGTGCACTGAAATTTGGGCACGACAGTGATAGCACTGTTTTCAGTTTATCCAAAAATATGTCACATGTGAAATCCCTTCACAACAGACACATAGTGAGCTGCATGGGCAGATTTTACAATTTCAAAGACACAAATGTGGCAAATATTGTTGCCGCAAATACAAAAACAAAGGTAAATACTACACCAAATGCTGTTTTGGTTTTCCTAGACCAGTTACAGAAACAGGTAAACAACTTCATGTCTTCAGTTCGACATAGTGTTAAAGGTAAATCACCTAAAAACATGTATTACATAAAAAGAAGGGAAGAATCAAAATATATCAATGATTACAATGCAATAATTGCCCTCTTATGGAATGCAAACATAGATGTGCAGTACATTGCAGACAATTCAACTGCTGTTGCATGATGTGTTACAGCCTACTTAACAAAAGCAGAAAAATCAGAGCTTCAAGACCTCTGGGATGACCTAGCATTAGACAAAACATTATCACAGAAATTGTACAGCCTAGGCATAAAAATGCTCCCTCATAGAGAATGTGGGGCCTATGAAGCAGCAGATTGTTTAACCGGCCCTGCGTTATATGGAAAATTAGACAAAATAGTATGGCTCAGTCTTGGTCCTACAAAATCTAGAAAAATAGTGCTAAAATCATATGAGGACATAGAAACAATTGCCAGAAATGATCCCAGCAGCCAAGATATTCTAAAAAACAATTTACTGGACACATAATATTGGAACAGGAGTACCACTCTGGAAAGCATGTGTCTATACCACATAGCTCAAAACTTTGCATACAAAAATGATGTTAAACCTGATGAAAGCAAACGCAGATATAGAGTGACCGATTGTGAAGGGAGCTTAGTGAAACTTAACAAACAAAGCTTAATTAATCATGTGAAATTGTCATTAAAAACTCCTCAACAGAAAGAACTATATTACATGTCTCTGTTACAACTTGTCAAACCATGGAAAAAAGAGGAAGACATACTAGATAATTATGAGTGCTATGAAGATGCTTTCAAAGCAAATGAAAGCACTATCACCGATGTGAATTTTATGCAGTACAAAACATTGTTGCACAATGAGCAGCAACAGGAAGAAGAACTTCAGGCCCAACTAGATAAAGACTCTTCCGACAGTAGTCAACCTTCTGTAACAGGAAGTCAAGAACCATTAGGACAACCACTAATAGCAAATGAGGCTGAAGTAGCTATGGCAGAAGTAGAAAACACCATGTATCAGTATCAAGAAGATACAGAAGACTTAACTGTACAACAAGCAAAACTTAACAACGATCAGCACACAATTTTTGAAGAGGTATCAAAACAAATTGTACATGGTATACAACACGAAAATAAAGAATGTACCTGCCAAAATTACAAACCTTTACTGCTGTACGTCAATGGTGAAGCTGGATCAGGGAAAACATTCTTAATCAAAATCATCAGCAAGTTCCTTCAACAATTGGCAAACAGCAAACTGTCAGCTTTTGTAACGGCCCCCACAGGTTTAGCTACCTACAACATAGGCGGTGTGACTTTACACCAATTACTCTTGCTTCCAGTAGAGCATCAAAATAAATTAGACTACTACAAACTTTTTGCAGAAGCTGCAATGGAATTATGTAGAGTATGGAAACAAATGAAAATGCTACTAATAGATGAAGTGAGCATGGTCTCCAACCTAATGTTGGCTTTGATTAATCTCAGATTGCAAGAAGTACTTAAAAATAATAACGAAGAACTCTTTGCAGGGAAACACAATATCGTTTTCGGAGATCTTCTACAATTGACACCAGTGAAAGGTGAACCGATTTTTAAAACCTTAGGGCACAAACTCTGCCAGAAAACTGTTGGTAGCATAGGTACTGTTAACCTTTGGCAAAATGTACAATACAGAGGGCCTCATTACGACCCTGGCGGTACGGGGTTAACGACGCCGTAAAAGGTGCCGGCACTGTTAACCCCGTTCCGCCTCATTACGAAGTCCCCTCGCGGGACACGGTAAGCACGCCTCGGAAAACCACGCGTGCTTACCGGGTCCCGCGAGGGGAAGAGGGAGCAAACAACGGGCCAACTCGTAATGGCCCGTTGTTTGCTCCCTCTCCCATTCCCATACAGCCCTATGAATGGCCCGGTAATTCCTCATTCTATGGACCCGGACGCAATTTAGCGGCATGGCTACAGCCGAGATCGTAATGAGGGCCAGAGAATTAACTGAGAACATGCGGCAATCTGCAGATCTCACTTATGCCAACATCTTAAAAATTATTAGAGTTGGAGTATTATTGCAAGAAGCACAAGTTGTATTGAAAAACCGGTGTATATGCATGTGCAACTGATGTTATGGAACAAATAGCGCACAAAAATGTCAATTGTATGGCCTTAATGGCAACTCTTGCAAGCTGTTTCAAATTCAATGAAACAATGTTAAAGAACGAAATGCAACCAATAATAGAAATTATCGCCACAGACAAACTAGATGTACATGGTATGACAGAACCCATGTGTGAGCAAGCCACAACAAGACTAAGGCCCTCATTACGACCCTGGCGGAGGTCCATGGTGCAATTTGCACCATGGACCATGGCGCAGAGCTGCCAACTCCGCCATGGGGGTTGACGGACTTACCGCCCCATTCCGACCTTGGCGGGGCGGTAAGTCCCCAATCCCCATTTACCCTTCCCCATTCCCATTTTTGCCCCATAGGGTATAATGGGAGTGGGGAAGGCGTTAATTACGCCACCGTAGAATACGGTGGCGTAATTAACGAGGGGACCCGTAGCGCCATGGATTTTTCCGCCCGGAAAATCCGGGCGTAAAAATCACCATGGCGCTACGGAAAGTCCTAATCTGGCGGAGAGGTACGCCATGCATTACGCTGGCGTAAACCCCTCTCCGCCAGGGTCGTAATGAGGGCCTAAATAGTTTAGAAAATTCAATCTCCAACACAGCTGGGTTGGGAAAAATATTGAAATTATCCTTAAATTGTAGAGTCATGCTTAAACGTAACCTTGACGTACAGCAAGGACTAGTTAATGGAGCACTGGGCACAGTTGTTGGCTTTCAATCATACCCACGTGATAGCAACATTCAATTTGTAAATATTCGCTTTGATAAAGTTTCAGAAGTGAAAAGGATAGGGCGCTCAATTGCTCGATTCCTTCTCTTCAAAGACATGTATGTATGTAGAGAGCAATTTTCTCTAACTCTTGCATATGCAGTTACCATTCATAAATCCCAAGGTCTTACCCTAGACAAAGCATTGATAGATATATAGTTATTATTATTATTATTATTATTATTATTTATTATATAGGAAACACAGTGTTTAAGGAAGGCATGAGCTACTTAGGATTATCACGCTTACGTACACTTGACGGTCTATTGCTAATAAACTTTGATTCAAGTAAAGTCAAAGCTGATATTCCTTGCATTCTAGAATACAATAGATTGCATTCACTGTACACCCCTCATCTGAAACAATACCCTGTTCCCGATAAAGTGAAACGTGGTAAAAGAAAAGTAAATAAAATAGAAATGCAACAGCATTCAACAGCAAATTCCGTAAAGAAAAGAAAAGAAGCTAAAGTTTCATCAATTGCCGCAAACATAGAAGAACTTATTAGGGAATGTAAACCAGGGACGTCGGCAAAAAAGCAACAGAAAAAACGAAAAATGCACTCAGATACAGAACTTGCTGGCCCATTCAAATTTGCAAATGAAAGTGGGGTAAATTGCTATGCAAATGTAGCAATGAATATTCTATTTCAATTGCCACCAATTGTTAACAATATTTACCTGCATAGTACAGACCAATTGTGTTTGCAAATGTTAGTGCTGCATAGAAATGCAACAAGCAATCCTGACAACACATACAGTGTTCATGGAGTAAGGCAACAACTGGACGACTGTGCTGGAATGGTGAGATTCACTATGAACTCACAAAAAGATCCACAAGAATTTCTAATGTACATACTATTAGTATTGGAAAACAAAAGCATACCTGTAAATGAAATCTTCCAAATTTCATACATGTGGAAACATACATGCACTCTCTGTAGCAAAGTGATACAGGAAGAAATCCCAACTGAGCGATTTGTGTATGTTTCCATACCAAATAGTGAGAGCATTCCATTTCAGCAACTTGTACAAAATGTAAGCCATGGCAGATTACATAGTATTTGCAATTCATACAATCGCTCCACCTTACTGATACAATCACATAGTGCCTACATAATACTTATGCTTCTACGTTATAATGATGCAGATGGCACCAAAAACAACTGCAAACTGACTGGATTCACACACGGTCAAGTGTCACTTCGAAAGAAAACCTTTACAACAGTAGGAATAATCTACCATGCAGGAGCTACAACCAATGCAACTCACTACACTGCATACATTAAAAAGACTTCTGGATGGTTTGAATGTAATGATAGCACCATTACTCTAAAGCAGAGGTTGCCAGCTAACCTAACAAATGCATATTTAATGTTCTTGAAGCCAAAATTTATGAAATAATGTGTACTTCAAGATTGTCAAAAAATTATGTGAAAGACTACACACAGTTAGAATACGCCCACAGGTATCCAGCTACCCAACAGGATGGAAGAATGACACAAATAAATGATTATCACAGATCGTTGCAAACAAATGCGCAGGTAGAATACACCTATATGTATCTAACTTTTATTAAAAATCGTCAGGAAGGCAACAAACAAAACATTAATGGGAAAGATGAAGGAAACAGGATATAACAACGACACAAATGAATGAGTATCACAAATCCGTTGGAACAAATGCACAGTTAGAATACGCCTACAGGTATCTAACTGTTGTTAAAAATGGGCAGGAAGGCAACAAACATAACATTGATTGGAAAGATGAAGGAAACACTGAAAGGAAAAAAGGAAGTAGTTAGTACCATAGGAAATTAAGGTTTTTTTTTTTTATTTGACAGGGATTTTTTCCCCAGACCCAAGGATTAGAAAAGCAAACACAGAAACTGAGCACAATGCACAGTACACTGGTTTGTAAACTAAATATGAGGGTAAAAAATAAAAAAGGTTAACTTTCTATTATGAAATGTAGTAAATTTGCAAAAACTAACACACCTTTTTCTTTTATCACAGAAATGGAAAAAGTGATACCTACGCCAAGTACCATACCCAATTAAAAAAATGTATGTGGATTCTGAACAAATTAAGGAGTAAGTATATTGGCAGCCATTTTCAACAAATGGGAATGTACACGTCTAATCTATGGTACTAAGGTGCTGCACTGCCTGTAGGCTGCCCTTCCATCTTCGGTCAGTAACCTACCACCTACGCCTTATAACCAAGGTACAAGGAGTATAGTTCCTATCCACAACCATTGCTGCATATGAAAACCATGGCCCTTGAAAATTAGCTACTTATAAATTTACTTTTTGGATCATCGTCAGCAGCCCTGAAGCTAAGACACTAGGGCATCAACACAACTAGCACATTCCACCACACCCATATTGACTTGTAACTCCACTGCTTATGACTTCAGTCTTGCATTCATGGGCTTTGGCCATGCACCCAAGAGTGCAGGGTCTCTCTACAAACACCTCAGTGAAGTGTGGTAGTGGCGGTTTTTCTATAGGTGTGATATCCTTCAGTGCTTCTGGCCAGAGGCTTCACTCCTAGCTGTATGTCCATAGATCTTACATGGGATGGGTGTGCAGTGGCTTGCACGTCTAGTACTTATAGGTTTGTTCTTGGGTGCATGGCCGAAAGACTGCACGCACTCCCCACAACTTGACAATCAAAATGCAACACTACGGGTGTATGCATGGGTGGCACATGCGGTGGTGGTTGTGGCCAGGGCCTACAGTCTTGGAAGTAAGGCCTTTGGCCGACGGCCATGCATCCAAGACTGTAGGCCCTGGCCACAACCACTGTAGCATTTGACACCCATAGCAGTGTACTAATTGTATAATAATAGCCATCGGAAAAAATAATGCATTCACGGAATGTTGTCAATTTCAATGTCGCCTACCAATACACGTGTGCTTTCAACAGTTACAATGGGGGTTATTCTATAGGTGTGTTATCCTTCAGTGTGTCTTCCTAGAGGCTTCACTCCTAGCTGTATGTCTGTGGATCTTACATGGGATGGGTGTGCAGTGTCTTCCACGTCGCACTCCCCACAACTTGCCAATGAAAACGCAACACTACGGGTGTATGCATGGGTCGCACATGTGGCGGTGGTTGTGGCCAGGGCCTACAGTCTTGGAAGTAAGGTATTCGGCTGACGGCCATGCATCCAAGACTATAAGCCCTGGCCACAACCACTGTTGCATTTGACACCCATGGCGGCGTACTAATGTATATAATAATAGCCATCGGAAAAAATAATGCATTCACGGCATGCTGTCATTTTCAATGTTGCCTACGAATACGCATGTGCTTTCAACAGTTAAGTGGGGGTTATTCTATATCCTGCAGTACGTCTGCCCAGAAGCTTCACTCCTAGCTGAATTTCCTGAACACTGCATGGACTGAACTGCTATCGTTATTACACCCCACATTTACTGTGCGTACAAGGTGTCATAGAAATTACATCATGACGACCGACCCCCAGAACAAATGCATTGATCACCCATGTCTTACTGTCTGCACCTTCCCCAATGTTCTGTGACACAGCAAAAGAGGTTCATGAAAAGAGCATATGTACGCTGCTTGTTGCTTTGCTTTCGGCGGATCCAAGATGTCGGACGCATCCAAGCAATCTGACGCAGAACACGTCTTGCAGCAGCCAATGGGCAGAGACGTCGCGTGTCCGCGGTAATGACGCCAGCCCCTTAGCCAATCGGTATCTTGTTCGTTGACCGAACAGGGAAATGTGACCGCGGAGCTAATTTTTCAAGACCTACTTTTTGATAATTATAAAGAGAAAAATACTGCACGGATGGTGACCAAATTTACAAAAGCACGCTTTCAGGACCAAGCCCCTGTACCTGCCGCAGAGTTTGTCAAAATCCGTCCAGCGGTTTGACCTGTAGCCGTGCGCAAAGTTTTTCCCCCATTCAGTCTATGGGAAAAAAATAAGTTTTGGGTCCCCCCCTATAACTTCCCCCCCCCTTGACCAAACATCTCCAAACTTTGCAAAGAAATTCAGAGTGACCCATATACTTGCAAAGTTTGGTGTGGATTCGTCCAGGGGGAGCGGAGTTATAAGCTGCCCAAAAAGTGCTCTTCCTATGGAAACAGCAACTTAACCATAACTACACGCCACTACCGTGGATGTGTATTATATATATTCTATGACAAAAAACATTGTTAAAGGGACGTAATGGTTAAGTTGCACTAGTAAAAACCTATGCAATTTGCTCACAAATAACATTGTTAAAGGGACATTATGGGTAAGTTGCACTACTAAAAAGCTATGAAGTTCACTGACAAAAAACTTTGTTAAAGGAACAATATGTTTCAGGTGCCTAAGAAAAACCTATCTAATTCAGTGCAACAAGTATTTGAAAGGAACATTACACTTACTTTGCACTAATAACAACCTATGCATATTATGGTTACAAGTAAAACCAAAAAAAAAAAACAGAAATTTGCCAGTTATGGTAACCTAAGCAACCATAACCTGCCCCACCACTGTGCACTGCTAAGACTAACACCCATGACATCAAACATGACATGACAAATGTCATTGATGACATCACTGATCACATCGCATGTGTATTTAGTTTTCATGAAAAGCCTCCACAAGGAATTGTCATTATAATGTTGCCAGAAAACTATTAGAGGTCATTGAGATATCTATCATGACATACATTCTTCATTAAGTAACGCATTGCTATAAACACCATTGCATTACAGAGTTCTGTCCAGTACATGGACCTACTCATGTGCAAACGTAGACATTGTCTGTAGCATGCACCATAGAAGTGCAATATTCAAAATCTTGCCATGTTGGATAGTAAAATAATGAATGCTTTCGTTTCACAGTTTTGCGTACTGTGAAACATGTAATAAGTAGCTACCAATCCCTCACTTACTACATAATTGTACTACTACACCCACAACATAAAGAGACCACAATGGATACAAATATAAGCATATACAGAGAAAGTAAAGTAAGCAAAAAAGCTGCAGTATTACCAGAAAGTGTTCATAACCTAACTGCTTACCTGCATGCACAGAAATGATTGCTGTGTTTTAGGCTTGTTTTTTTTCCTCTATGTATATGTATCATATGATGTGACTGAACCCAAAGATTGCGCACAAAGGTATATTATGGACAAAATGAAACAGCACTGGCAGAGCTGCAAGTGAACCCGTTCTCCATGTCAAAGCCTGCCATCCCCTCAAAATCTGTGTGATGGGAGACGTTATGGTGATACCTCAATCCCTTCCTCCCCTCACGACCAGCTTGTGCAAATACCCAATTCCCCACAATAAGTATCCACTTCTGCTACCCCCTTCACTTTCCTATTGGTGTGTATGAATGTGTGCAAGTAAACGATGATATTGAAATTGCTGCTGTGTCTATATGTGATATCGTTTTTTTTTTAATGCTGTTATGACTCAGCGGCGAATAGTCCTCGTAGGAATCACTGCAATTAAGCAATAGGATAGGTGTCCTACAGACATTGTACCTGCCTGGCATATAGACAATGGAGGCATCCGTACGACACCAGCACGACCTGCATGTCCGCATGTTGTGCACCACCTATAATTATGTGTGGGAGCAGACATTTGTTCATTGTGCAAGTACATGCATGTGTATCTGTTCCTCTGTCTCTTGGTAACACTGCCACTGTGCACCATATACGAACGCACATTAATTAAGTTGCACTGCACACCCACGTCCTACAGGTAGCTATACAGATGAACATCCCACCTGCTATACCCTATAAACACCCAGCATCTCCCAAAATGGTCGGTGCACGTCTGTCGCACTATTAATCAGTAGAGAAGTGGCAATGGTGTGCATAGCACAACTATACACATGCGCACACTGTATGCTGCCCAAAACACGTCCCACGGACAGCTGTCCCAAGGGAGAACAGTGGCGACGTCACCATGCAGGGATGTGGACCCTCGGACAGCGGAAAAGTACAGTGTTGTGCAATGTACGTAGTGTTCTGCCATATTGTGCCGTTGCACATGTATATATGTTTTTGAACTATGTAGGCCTGTTTTCCGGGTGCAAGATATCCACAGCAGCCCTACAAAAGGCAACACCCCAGAACTGCTCCGCAATCTGTTTGTAGCTTCTCTTTTTTTTTTTTTATTTCAATAGTTCATTACAAACTTTTAAAAATAGACTAAGAATAAGGGCTAATAGAAAGAAAGAAGAACATCACACTTTTTCTCTCCGTTTTTCTCTTACGAGTCCATCTCATATCAAGAGTCATTTTCGAAACTACTTAGAGTTGTTTCCATTACTTCTAAGAAAAATGTTAGCACAAACGTCACTTTGCATTTGTTTTCACCTTCATGGAATAGACTCCAAGCATCCTCCGTATTTTGGCACGTTTTTATTAAGTTCACTCTCTCTTGTAGCTTTTCAGAACAGAGTAGCAAGCCACATAGGTTTACCCTGTAAGTGATGGTGCTACATTGCCTTTGCAAGTAATGGCAACCATGACAGCCCGGCGCGGTAAGCACAGTAATGGAGAAAAGTATTAACAGCCCTTCCTGTGACCCACCCCCTCAGCTGCGATAGTCCCAACTGTCCCATTCCCATGGGTAGCATGCTGGAAACGGTACTATGTGGCATGTGTGTTTCCCCAAGAACGGCGAGGGTCGTGCCCCAATAAAGCAGAACCATTCCTTCTTCCCTTTCCACTTTCTTCTTTCCAGTACGCCATCATTGGGTACACACATCCTCCAATCACACTGATGAGCTCTCCATGTAACAGTATCAGTTCTGTACAACAGTCCTCTGCGTACACACCACACCCAGAAACGGTATTGCGCAGTCCACAGTCCCATTTCCATGGCCATCCTCAAAATCTGCAAAATCCCCGATTGTGGATTTTGTGCTGCATGCGGGCGTGGGGGAATAAATAGCAACCAGGGTAGCAATTTTTATTGGTGGCTCTGAAAAGAGCCTTCCTTTTTTTTAAATTTTTTTTTTAGGTGCTTCTAGTGAAACACCTTTTTTTCAAACATCCCACCAGCAGACAAAAAAGTATACATGATTCTGTAAATGAGACACCTTCCAATCTCTGGCTCGGAACAACATCCATGAACATTGTCCCATACTCTTCTTGGTGTTATGGATGAGAAAAGCACCTTGCAGCGGGAAGAAGCCTCTTCATTACATTCAGCAACCTCTTCAGTCGACGGAACAAACATTAACAAGCCACGTAACCAAAATGCATGCTGCCGTAGTGCATGACGACAATATTGACTGTAGCAAAAGTGGCCAGGTCTCTGCAAAGTGCATGCATATCGGCGAAACTGGGGTCATAGACAACACACCACAATGCATCCACTCCTTCCAAGCTGAAATTGCCATCAAAGTGTCTTTCCAGGGCATACTTGTGTAGATCTATCACAAAGACATCACACAAAGTCAACACAATGGGCCTCATTACAAGTTTGGCAGTAGCTTTGGCGGTAAAACAGGCAACAGGCAGGCTGCTGCCAAACTTGTGAATTTTTTCGGCACCCCCGAATGGGCAATTACCGGGTCATTACGGTCCCGTCGGACCCAGTAATTGCCCAATTGCGTGCACCAAAAAAAAATGCACCCCCATTCTCATTTGAGCCCTATAGGGCTCAATGGGAATGGGGAGTCGGATGCACCGGCAGCATTCTTGAATGGTGCTGGTGCATTCGACATGCTCTGCTCACGGGTGCCCGTACGCCCACCAGGTCAGACCTGGTGTGAGGGAAGGCTCCTGCGAGCAGAACTTGTAGTTTGCTGGTCCGGTAACAACGGTACTGGCCAGTTTACCGGTACCATTGTCACCGGCAACCTTAGAATGAGGCCCAATGCGTTTCTCCATGTCAGTCAGCCTCACTACGCACAGTAATGTAAAACAGTATGACCGCCCCTTCCTGTGAACCTCACCCTCAGTACCTGATTGGATAATACCCACAGTCCCATTTCCATTGGCCAGCATGGTGAGAAGCGCAGAATGTGGCATGTGAACTTCCCAAAGTACTACGAGGGCTGTGCCCCAGTGAAGCAGGAACAGTCCTTCTTCCGTTTCAACTATTTGTTGTCCACCACTACCTCATTGGGTACGGGTAAACAGTCACACACGCATCCAACAATGCCCTCCAAGGCGTTAGCATCTAACACTGTCAGCTCTGCACAACACTTCATATGTACTGTTACAAATTCAGCCTGCAAGTGTCTTGTCATTCGAAAGCACGTGCAGTAGAAAGTTCAGTAAAAGATTGCAAGTTTTGTGCATCCACATTAATCCACATGAGCACCCATCACCTCAAAATAGAGGTATGAATACTTTTTATGCAGTATGTTTACAACTCTGTTATAAGTGCCTCTGCACACGGTATCTACCACTGAGCGTCCGTTACATTCTTAAAAACAATACTTTTTTTCTCCCATACCCTACCATCAAGTGGCACTTCAATGGTATGTGCTTGCAATGTTTTCATTTACCCCTATCATACATTGTTATATTGAAACAGAAACTCTCTTCTTTCCTTCTGACAATGCTACAAATTGTTTTACCCACTAACTCATCTCCTACATAAATCGTAAAAGTAAGGCACCAAAACCAGCACTAAATGTATCTTACCAACCCAAAGCAAGTTCCTAAAAGGTCACTGTCTGCACAGCTGTGGCTCTCTCTAGGCTGGACTATTGCAACAGCCTCTTTTTAAATCTGCCCGCTTCTATTCTCCACCCTCTGCAACTCATCAAAAAGAGGACTGTGTGACTTGTCCCTGGCCTCAAGCCCAGGGATTTTATCTCTCCTGGACTGAAATGTCTGCATTAGCTCACAGTGGCTGCGAGGAAGAAGATGAAACCCCGCTGCATTATGTACAAGGCCTTCTCAATACCTTCAACTCTCACTTCCTAAATATCTCCCTGCTCGAGCTCTTCCCTCATCCGCCTCCAACTCCCTTTGTATCAGTCGCTTCTGCAAGTAACCCGTTGGTGGTACATCTCTTTCTTTGGCTGGGGGTTCCCTCTGCAACAGCCTCCCTGCCTCCCTAAAACTTGATGAGAACCATCACCAGTTCTGGAAGCACCTCAAAGCCTTTCTCTTTGCATCTGCCTTTTCTTCTCCACTCCCCGGCTGGCTTCCTGGCTGCTACTGATTCTCTACTGGTTACATGACCACTCTCTGATATCGGGCCCAGGCCACCTCCCCACGCCAGTAGAACCCCTGCACTGCCTTTCTGGCAAACCCTGCACTTGGGGACTGTTTTCTGTATCACTAACAGTTCCACCACCACCTGATGTCTGCACTTATCCTTGCACTGGGGAAAATAAGGCCATATTTTTACTTATTGTCATTTGCTCTTCTTCCCATGTACTGCACTTTCCCCTACCTTTACCCATGCACTTGGATGATCCTATTGACACCTGGCCTTGTAGGTTTGTTGTCTCTGTCTCCCCTCTGTTCCCCCTCCCTTGCCTCATCACCCCTTGCAAAACCTGTGTATAGGAGCATTACAAATGGCATATCATACAATTTCATATCATATGATATCATAAACACATTGCATTCATTACAACAGGATGCCTGCCACTTACCTTGTACACTTCACAGGTTGCTTTTCTTTCTCGCAGTACCCCACTTACTACAAACATTTAAAAAATGATTGCACAAAAGCAGCATTGAATGCATCTTACCAACTTCAAACAATTACATACAGTGCATGCATACAAACAGGATGCCTAACCCTTACATTGCACACTTCCACCATAGCCTTCTACAACTCTTTGTACAAAGAGACCTTCTACCACCGTTTTTCCGTACACACCACAACCACAAACCTTATTGCCCAGTGCTGTAACCTCCACAGTCCCATTTCCATGGCTCCCATCCTGAAAATGGCCAGATGTGGCATGGATAATCCTGAGGAATCTGCTGAGTTTTCGTGCTTGGAAGGGTGGGAGACGGGAGTGAGAAACAGGGTAGGGGATTGGGTTTTTAGCGGTCCCTCTGAAAATATTTGGTCTTTTTTTTGTTTTTTATTTAGTTATGTGTTTTTTTTAAAGTGCTTGCAAACAACCTTTTTTGTTTTTTCTCTTTGTATGAGTTTCTGTTTGTTTCTCCTCCTTCAGTTTTTCCCAAATTATGGTCAACACTTCTTGCACAGTGTAAAAGAAAATGGTATTGCCAATGGCATTCAAAGAAATGCCATTTGCATGGAAGCAGTTTATATTTTGCAACTTCATGCTCTCATAGTGTGTGGAGAACATCCCAGCAGTGCACATAAATGCAGACATGCTTCTGTTTATAAGACACCTTCCGAGCTCTGGCTGGGGACAAATTACACCGGTGTGGTCCCATACTCCTCTTGGTGGAATGGTTGAGAAAAAAAGACCTTGGCAGTGGGAAAAATATGCAACACTGCATTCATCAACTTCTTCAGGTGACGGAGCAAACATCCACACAACATATAACCCAAATGTAGACCTTCATAATGCACCACGACAACTTGACCAGTAATGATAGAGACGACATATCTGCAAAGACGAACCATCCTGCCGAAACTGCACACATAGAGACTGGCCCACAAAGCGTATACTCCTTCCAACCCGAAATTAGCAGCAACGCCTCTTTGCACGGTATACCTGTGCAGATCTTGTACAAATGTATCAGCCACGAGCAGCACTGCACGTCTCTCCGTCTCTGCCAACCTCATTACACAGAGAGTATTGGGAAAAAGTAGTACCACATCCTTCATCTGAACCAACCGTTGACACCTGATTCCACAATCCCCACAGTTTCATTTGCATGCCCACCATGCTGAGAATGGCAGGATTTGGCATGTGTGCTTTCCCAGCTACAGCGAGGGCTACACCCCAGTAAAGCAGGGACAGTCCTTCTCCCCTCTTCACTGTTCTTCTTCCAGCACTCCCTCATTGAGTACTGTGAAATATTCATGTATGCATGCAGCAATCACTGCCAAGAACTCTGCAGCCAACACCATAATTCCTGTATAGCACTCCATATTTACTGTTGAATGCTCCAAGTACACGTCGCGTGTGCTTCCAAAGTACCTTTAGTACAAAGTTCTAGAAAATAATCCACAATGTCAGCATTCAAAATCATCCAGAGCGGCACCCAGCACGCCTTTGACCATGCACACAAGAGTCTACTGCTTGCCCACACCGAGTACAACATAATGGAGCCATGCATGCAAACATGTGGCCAGAAACCACAATCCACAAATGTAACATAGCCAGAAGCACTTATATCCAAACCCAGCACCATAAGACAGCGATGCATGGAAACATGTAACAGCTAGCAGAGTCCACAAACATACTACTGCCTCCACCACCCCTACACACTTCCATTCACAAAGTATTGTGTCACTGCCAACTATACCACACAATCTTCACACCATTTGGCCTACTCCCTGGAAGCTACAGAAACCAGAATATACAAGCACATAGAACATTCGCTTCAAGCCTACCCTCTTCTATATTGACAGTGCTCCGACACTGCACCCAGTGGGCACACTGCAGGACTTTTCAATGCACAATCTCCAGCCATACACCAAAAGCCGTAGGATGTTCTAACAATGACCACACCCATGGAAACAACAATATATGCATGTCAGTGCACTTCTGGTGATCTGTGAAGAATAGAATGTGCTCCACAACCATTCCGTAAAGGTGAGCACCCTCTGACAGATGTAGTCTAAACTGCATTGCTGCGGTGGGTGTGGGTATGGCCTACAGCCTTTGGCCATGCACCCAATAGTCTAGGTCTTGCCCACACCCACCACAACGTAATGCAGCCATGCATGGAAACATGTGCCCAAGTACCACACTCCACACACGTACCACAGCCACCTCCATTGCTACCCAACCTCGGCTCCTTAATACACCTTAATACAGCTATACATGGAAACATGCAACAGCTAGCACATTTTACAAACAACCACAGCCTCCGGCACCCATACCCACTTTCATTCACATAGTATGGTGTTACTGCCAACCAAACCAAAGAAATGTCTGCAACATTGGCCCTGCTCCCAGCACTCTATTCAGTACACAAAAGCAATACCTCATAGTGCAGCATAGTAGTCAGCACTCTGTGCAATAGACACTACACAATCCTATGAAATATGCAGTTCACCCCTATCCACTTCTCTGCACACACTATTGGAGTATTGCACCCACTTCACACACTGCAGTATCTATGCACATAGAAGATGCACTTCAACCCTACCCACTTCTATACTGACAGTATTCCAACACTGCACTCAGTGCACACACTGCATAATTGTTCACTCCATTAGCTGCAGCCATGGAATAGACATTGGCCCTCATTACGACCCTGGCGGAAAGGGGAAAACGATGGCGGAAATGCAATACCGCCATCGAAAAGCGCTCGGTGCGACTATGACCCGTCACCGCAAAGTACGAAGCCATTAGCGACACCGTAGTGAACGCCAACGCTAACTGCACTAAGCACGCGCGCGCGCACCATGCCAAACCGCAAACACCACCATGGTGCAACGGTACGCCAATTCCGACCCTAGCGGACATGTACCTAACGCCATCAGGCATGGCGGAATGGACCATTCCGCCATGGCGAGAAATACGGCATCGTGAACCAACCGTAAATGGCCCACTGAGTGCCTGTACTCCACTCCCTGGCCACATTGCACAACTCCTGGCAGGCGCAATGTACTCACACCATGCAACCAGTGAAATCTACAATTCACCCATGCATGCCAACGTAGAAATGCATGCAGGTGTTCAAAGCGCCCCGTGAGTGGGCATCCATGTACGGCATGTCACCATAGCCGTACTGATGCAGCACAGGCATGTGAAGGTACAAGACATCAAAATGGAAATCAAGAACACATGACACAAAACAACAGTAGTCCCCCATCGCTTGCCACCAGCGCAAGGCAACATCCAAAACAGCATCCTGAGGGGGATTGCACCAGCCCTGTACTCTTGCCAGTAAACAAACCAACCATCAGCAGAAGCATGTACCACACAAGTTGGCAGAGTGACTGAGCAGCCAGGCACATCCCAAGAGGGGCCGATGGGAGCTGCAGGGCACAGATGGCATGAATACAGAAGCTATTCCAATGGACATGACCCCAGTCCCCCTCCAACAAACGCACGCAAACACAGGCACCTGTGACCAGCCACATTCTGAACATCCCATCATACCATCAATCGACCTGGCTGACAGGCACCAGTCGGCCAAAAGCCAATCCCCCGCCCCTGAACAGCACATCATGTAAACAGTCACAATGGCAGCCCCTATCCGTGACCACACTGTGCTACGTAGGCAAAAGCGGCCAGTACTGTACCACACAACTCAACTCAGAAGGCGGAACACAATGCAGATCATCTCGCAATACATACCGCCACAAATCGAAAATCGCCACATCACCTGCAAAGAATAACGCAACACGCCAAATATCGGAATACAATTTAAATGCACATCCAAATGACAAAGGCCTCACAGCAATTTGTAAAATAACACCAAAACATCCATCATCACCGAGGGCTGCATCTGCAATAATTGACCAGCTTCCACTTGTGTGACGCCCTGTACCATCATGGCACACAGGGCCAACATCAACGTTCCAAAAGGCAACATGGAAGCGGCAAGAACCGCAGGTCCGTCCCATGAGGCAGGCACTAGTCCAGCTGAAAGGCCGAAATGTTGCACCTAGCCACCAGAACAGCGTAAGGGCATGTGGCCCATTGGCGATCGTCCCATAAGATCGTAATGGTGCTCCACTGATTCACCCGAAGCTGCAGGTGTCGAGAGTAAAATCCATCTGGAGGAGTGGCGTACAGATGGCATCTGCAATAGGGCAGGAGATACCTGTCACCAAAATGAAACACAAATTAACCGATTGCACTACAGGACACATGATGCATCACTATCTTCATTCAACACACCAAATCCACACCCATATGCATGCTAGCCCACTCCAAAGGAATATACACACCCCTAAATCAGTATCGATACATAACGAAACCAATCGAGGTTAATACACCATTGGCAACGTCGGTTACTGTGCATGCGTCCGTCAAGATAGAACCCATGACATGGGATTAGTAACGTGCCTAGACACAAGTGTATGAAGGCGCGTCGAGACAGGGAGGATCCGACAAGGGCAGATAGACGTAAGTCCCACTATGGCAGCCTTGCATCACATAGCGCAGGGGAAGGGGATTGAATCAAAAAACACATGTACATGGCAGACCCTAAATGGAATCATCTGTCCATGCATCCATTCATCATTCCCTCATCCCGCAATGAAAACGCATGAACATTCACTCACATAATATGTGAAACTTCCATCGCGTCTGTGCGTAATGCAGTCTGCAAAAACCACTGTGCTCCTGGCCGGATCTGTAGTGTCGTGAAGCTAGATGGACTTGGGAACGTCCTGCCTTATCGTCCACTACGCTATTGCGCATCCCATTCAATTCATGTCATTCATTGCTTGCTCGTTATGGGCCCTGTCCCAAGGACATTCAACAATAGAACGTTACATTTCCAGGCAGACCTGTGGGCGTCTCCTCACCGCTACTTCGCAACCAAAAATGCTGGCCTTCGAATTCCTCACTTGCAACATTACGTCGAAAAGGCTTCTGTGAACGCTTGCATTCACAATTACATCAATGTAGTGCGGCTGTGTGTCATAATGCTAACTGGCTGCAATCACAAATGGGACGCCACGCCCGTCGGTGAAGTACGATACTGTGCTGCATGAGGGTCGGCCATCGATCGAGCCCTACATACCACTGACTCTTCACAGGTATGTAAGCGGCTGCAATCATAGCATGTGTAACAATGGGAGCATAGCATGAAAATCAGTCAAAGTACATCACACTGCCATCGGGATTTGATACATGATTCCAATCCCAAGATGCCATGCGGCCAAATGCAGCCTTACGTGCGGGACGTGCTCGGCCAGAAGGGATTGCATCTGCCACAGATTCATTCAATCAGCACAGGTGGAGGCCATACAGGCCGACAGCACATATATAGCAGACCCAAACCCCGCCCACAACCACTCCCACTCCAAAATGCTACCGGCAGGACTAGCGATGTTGGGCCTGGGGCACCAGATAGCACTGCAAGTGCTACAACTACAAGAAGACGACGAACAACAACAGGTACAACAACCGGGCGCACAGGGGAGACGGAGGAGAAGGAGGAGGAGGAGGGCAAGGCAGGGTCAGCAAGGCCCACAAGCACTGCCACTACCACCACGCAGGCGGCCCGCAATCCCACGCCTCCGAGCTGATCCGTTCAACCTCACTGCTGAGCAGATCCACACCCTCTACCGTTTGGACCGGGACACCATAATCGCCATTGTGGACATGACACATGCTGACCTCGTGAGCATGATAGATAGCCCAACCGCCATCCCACCCCTACTGAAGGTGGTGTCTGTACTCCACTTCCTGGCCACAGGCACCTACCAGCACACAGTCGGACAGTTGCATGGCATCTCACAGCCACTGTTCTCACGGACACTCTCCCAAGTGCACGATGCCCTCCTGAAGCACGCCGACGACCACATCACACTACCACGCACGTACCAGGAAATTACCAACGCAAAGGTGGGATTCCATGCACTTGGCGGCATCCCGGGTTGCATTGGTGCCATCGACTGCACCCATGTTGAATTGGTTGTCCCACATGCCATGGAGGTCCAGTACCGCAACCGGAAACAATTTCATTCAATCAATGTGCAAATGGTGTGTGACTCCAACAAGATCTTTACGCATTGTTGTGCCAGATTTCCAGGATCTACCCATGATTCTATGGTCCTGAGGAACTCAAGAATACCACGCTACATGGAGCGACACGCAGGGCACAGATCCTGGCTACTCGGTGAGTCTCATTCCATGCATGACATCGTGGCCCATTTGATGCGTCAATGACCTTGCAGGAGGGGGGGGGGGCTACTTAGCACTATCATTCCACTGACACCCTTTATTCGTCCCATACAGGTGATGCCGGGTATCCACTGAAGAGATGGCTCCTTACACCAATCCGGAACCCACAGAACCAGCATGAGGAGGACTACAACCATGCCCACTCACGTAGCCGTGTGGTCATTGAACAGGCATTCGGCCTACTGAAGGCTCGTTTCCGCAGCCTCAGCAGGTCTGGCGGGGCACTCATGTACAGCCATGAGAGGGTTTCTAAGATGGTCATGGCATGTGTCATGCTGCACAACATGTGCATACGTAGGAATGTGCCCATGCCCCCTGACGCTGTACTGCATGCACCTGAAGATGATGATGATGAGGGTGGGGATGTGGAGGCACCCCAAGGAGTCCATGAGGCACAGGATGCACGTGCAATCCGACAGAGCATCATAGATGCATGCTTCTAGCAACCACGCATGGTGCCTATTACACGGAAAGGGGACCTGTGGCACTGTGTGTGTGTAGTACAGGCACATAGTGGACTGTACGCCTATGAAGGCCTCGTACGCAAATATCAATGTCCACACATGTCATTGGATGATAATGAAGTGCTGTATTGTTAATGTGATTTGATTCATACACCCTATGGACCCGCCACCCAGTGAAGCCCAACACACCCCCTCCACCCTACTTCCTCCCCCCCCAACACCAGTGTCCAAATATGCATGCTGCCCGTGGGTAGACGCTATTGCAAGCCCCCTCTACGGGTATCAGGGGCACCCCTGCCCGTGGAGCGCAGGTTCCTGCCAGATCTGCGTTGGGGGCTGCCCTGGACGGAACTTGCCACGGATGACGTCTCTGCCTGCTCGCGTCCATGCATGTCTCTGAGGGTTTGTGAGAGCTCCGAGAGCACACGGCGCACAGCAGCAAGTTCAGCACAAACGTCTTTGGACGTCGCATTCAGTTCCCCCCTCAGGCTCTCGGTGCTTCTCTCCATTTGTGCTCTCAGGCTCTCGGTGCTTCTCTCCATTTCTCCCCTGAGGCTCTCACTACTTTTCTCTATTTGTGCCCTGAGTGTCTCGGTGGATGTTTCCATGGCTGCCCTGGAACCCCCGCATTCATTCGCATGGTCCTTGAGTAGCGTGGACACTTCCTGCTGTTGCTCGATCAGCAGGTCGAGGGACTGTTGCCTCTGCTGGGCCATGGACATTTGCGGTGGTGTGACAGGGGGGCTGCTCAACACATGTTGCCTTGGCACAGGACTTGTGGGGGTTGGCCAGTCGTCGTCTTCTGGGTGCCCCTGCGTGGTTTCGTCATGGTGTAGGGGATGGGACATGCAGGGGGATTGGGAAAGGTCATGGATGGTACCTACGTCGCCAGCACTGTTTTCCGTGTCGGAGCATGCTGGCATGACAGCTGTGTCACCTATGGTGCTGCTACCACCAGAGGCAGTGCCATCAGATACGTTCTTTGGGGGGACCTGTGGTGCTGGGGTTGTGGACTTGCTGGCTGCTGGGGTGCCTGTTGCAGTCCCCTCCAGTGTGCTGGCACTTGATTCCTGCTGCTGCCGTGTCTTGATCCTTGCACCTGAGGTGGAGGCTCTTGGGACGTTGGTCCTGGCCCTCTTTGCAGGCGTGCTGGTAGGGGTGTCCTGCAGCTCGTCGTTGGTATCGGACCCTGTGGTGGAGTAAAGAGGGGCGAGCGTTAGTTATGGGTCTGTGGGATTTGGAATGGCAACGTATCAAATGCATTGGGGTGGTACATGAGGGTGATTTGGGACTGGGCCTTGGAGGTGGTCTCATTTTCGTGTGGGTTGAGGATGCATTCATTTGGCTGCCTGCAGTTAGGGGGTGCATGCTGCACATGTAGGGGTTGTTTATGGCATCTTGATAAATTTGTTTATTCATTCTGACTTTTAGAGGGCGCTGTCAGGGCAAAGTATGTATTGCACTATGGGGTCACATGGTACTGCACATGTTCGTGGTTTGTGGATTTCGCATTGTTTCTCTTGGCCAACCTACCTGATTCTCCGGATGTCGGCACTCCTTTCTCCATCCCTCCGACTCCCTCTATGCTCTCCATTCCTATGGTGGAGGCGCAGATCTCCTCCCAGGGGGTCAACTTGATGGGCGACTCTGATCCCCCCCCGGTAGCTGTGGCGATGTTCCTGTTCGCAGAAAGTATGCTGCGTACGCGGATCCGCAGGTCGTCCCACCGCTTGCGACATTGCTGTGGCGTGCGGGGTGTTGTCCCCACCGCACTTACGCGCTGTGCCACAAGGGCCCATATGGCCTTCTTGTTGGCAAGGGCCGTCCTGGTCATTTGACTGGAGAAGACGACGGCGGCATTTTCCTGCAGGGTCTCGGTCAGCACGGTCAGTTCCTCTCGGGAGAAGTGGACCTGCCGCTTGCGATCACACGCTTTCTTGGCTACCTTTCCCATATTTATTTTTTTAACTGGGGTTGCGAACGGGTTGGGATGTGTGTCAGGGTCGGATTTTTAATGGTTGTGTTGGGATTCGGATTTTATAGTTGTGCGGCGTGCTGTTTCCCGTTCCGGCCACATGCTTTTACTTCCGTTTCCGTATATTTACGGTGCCCGTAATTTGCGGTGGCCGCTCATTACGGTGCCCGCTCATTACGGTGACCGCTAAGATGGGTGGCGGTATTGCACCTGGTGCAGCGTACGGCGGCGGTAAGGGCCGTTTTGGGGTCATTTCCGCCATCGCAGCCTTTCGGATTCCGCCATGGCGTAATGCTCGTGCCCGATGGGTCGTAATTAGCCGCACTTTGCTCCTTCGTGCAATGGCGGAAACGCTATTTACGCTGTTGCGGTCCGGTCAGTCAATTTCCGCAAGGGTCGTAATGAGGGCCATTGTAGGATGTTCTAACAAGCACCGCACCCATGGAATGAACAATGTATGCAATGCAGACGAACCACACACAGAATGCAACAATGTCAAACCTAATTGCAACCACAGCACATAGTTGTCGGTGCAAGGCCTGCATCCGTGCATCAAATGGGCTATGGGCTTACCACATGCAACACACCAGAATACACTATCTTACAATGTGCAAGTCATGTGCAATGCACTCCCCTTCTGCAACTGAGCTCCCACCAGTCACTATGGAAAGAGGTCTCCGCACCAGTTATTGTGCCGTAACGAAGCCTGCCTGCATTCAGCACACATGGTAGTCGCCCGTGTAGAGACCCGCGGATTGGTGCTGTAAGCACAGATACTGCAGGCACAACGTCTTGGTCCACCTATTGACGTATCTCAGATGAACCACTTCTCACTCCCCCACCCTTTCCATCCCTTCTTCCCACCACCACATGGTGTAATATATGTTTTCCAATGCACTCCCCTTCTGCAAATCAGCTGCCACCAGTCACCACGGTAAGAGGTGCGGCACGAGCTATCGTGCCGTTGTGAAGGCTGCCTGCATTCACCACACATGATAGTCGCCTGTGCAGGGACCGGCGAATTGGCGCAGTATGCACAGATACTGCAGGCACACCACCGTCTTCGTCCACCTAATAATCACACATCTCAGATGAACCACTTCTCTCTCCCCTGCCCTTCCCGTCCCTTCTTCCCACTGTCATGATCTCTGCTTCCAAAAGGTCAGGGTTTTCCCAACTCCCTTGGAAGCAGATCCATAACCCAGGTTCCGAGTGCCAACCAGTCCCAATTGGGACCTTTTGGACCCAGTCCTGGCGCCAGTGGCACCAAGCTCATAAATATGCCCAGTCCCAGCGCTGGAAGCGCCGGGCTCATAATGCTTGGGTGGACTTACCTGCAGCAGACCATGCTGCTTACTTGCCTGCCAGTCGAGCCTCTGATCCTCTTCTGTTTGGAACTACTTTTCCTGTTGGGTGGGGCAGGAGCCACTCCCTAGATTCAGAACACTGGAACTCTTCTGGAAAGCAGGAACTCTTTTCTTACCTAGGCGTGGCTGTGGAAGGAGACACCTAAGCACTACAGGAGGCTATTTAAACCACACCCGATGGATGAATCTTGCTTTGCGTTATTCTGCATCCTCTGCAGCAGAACGCTCATCGTGTCTTCTGCATCTGATCCTGGGCCTAAGGAAAAAGGCTTACCATCCCGAATCCAGTCTTCAGCAACACCTATAAAGACAAGAAAGAACAGGTTAGCATTACGGTCTTCAGTGACAGCTCTTCACTTACCTGGTCCATCGGCTGTCACCAACGCCTCGCGCTGCATTCCGGCATCTGAAAGACAAAGGCTTACCTACTCTTCGTGCGCTCCGGAGGTCTTCACACTGCATTCCGGCATCTGAAAGACAAAAGCTTACCAACTCTTCGCACGCTCCGGAGGCCTTCGGCGCTGCATCCCGCATCTGAAAGACAAAACAAGGTGCGTTTAAAGACATTGGGGAACTTTAATACTCACGTGCCATTACTCCTTTCCACATCTAACCCAGTGGGTATTCCGGCACCCTGCAGCCGCTCCGAACTTGTACCTGCAAAATAAAAAGACAGTTAGAGCGCATCGTGAAGCAGGCAACAAGCGCTTACTTACGTGCTTCCAGGCGCTTCTATTCATCACACGGGCTCCATCTTCAACTCACTTCAGCCCGTCATCCGCCATCGCCGGAACCCTGCAAAACAAGAAACATCATTACTAAAGACTTTAAAGACATTAGAATTACTCGAAACTTACCGTTCGTGCAGTAAACGACGGACAGCAGTCCTCTGAAGTCAAGAGGCCTGCTCCCCTTATCCAGTGAAGAAACTGGTTACAGCACCCTGCCCCGAGGCATATGGAGAGCACGGCGTTCACTTACCTAAGGTGAGAGCGTTAACCTTTGGGGTTCTACAGGAGAAGAGAAAGGGAAGAAGAGAGAGACATTCAATAACCCAGTTCCTTAATCCCATATTTTCTATCTGCAGACATCTTACCCTTCGAGTCATACATACAGTGCACAGAGGTCCAGCCCAAAGAGCCAGCCGTGTGTTACACATCACCTTTGAAGATACGGTATACGCCCAGTCAAGACCGGCGCCTCTACAGGAATCAGGTGAGCGTTACAGAACGCAAAGCCTACCACAAAACTCCCGTCCAGGCGCTATGGAAACCTCGGATACCGACCAGCTAGCCCAGTTACTTGGGGAACTAAGGGCAGAAGTGCATGCAGCCCGTCAGGAAACGAACGCTCTAAGAAGGGAACTGATTATTTCCAAGGAGCGAACAGATGATCTCGCTAGACAATTGCTACAGTCACAAGCCGGACAGACCCCGTTACCCGCATCTGGGGGAAATCTTCCTTCTACATCCTCTACGAATCCAGTGCAGATCAACCTACCTGGGAATGTACCTCTGGCTCCGCCCGAACGATTTTCTGGTGACCCAAAGAGGTTTGCAGTATTTATCAATCAGTGCCGGTTGCATTTCTTATGCCGCCAGCAGCCTTTCCAACTGATCAAGCTAAAGTAGCTTTCGTGCTTTCGTACCTTAGTGGCAATGCGGCAGACTGGTCGATCCCTCTAGTAAATCAAGATGATCCGGTCCTCCATGATTTTCAAGCTTTTCAGCTCAGTATGGAAAAACTGTTCGCAAGACATTCACAGGGGCAGGCCTTGGACAATGAGCTTCTTTCGTTGCGACAAGGTAATCAAGACCTTTTGGCTTATATTGCGTCTTTCAACAGACTGATAGTGGAAACTCAATGGCCTGAGGACAAAAGGATTACGCTGTTTTATAGAGGTCCACGTGGAGAGCTCAAAGATGTGTTAGCCCAAGTAGTGAATCCCCCACAAGATTGTTCGGACTATATAGACTTAGTCGTTCAAATAGATCACAGACTGCAGAACAGGAAGGCCGATCGTTCCAAGTTTGATGCTCGAGTAGTTTCCAAACCGCCAACTCCTTCCAAAGGAGTAGACTCCGGGGAACCCATGCAAATAGGGGGTCTGAAAGGTCCTCTAACACAAAGGAGCGGGAAAGGAGAAAACAGTTGCAATTATGCCTCTATTGCGGAAACTCAGGGCACATTCTTCGAGACTGTCCGGTGAAACCTGCCAAGAAGGCAGTAGGAGCTGCAGTTACCAAAGTTACAAACTCTGAGCAGGGAAACAACCTCGCCCGACAAGAATAGAGGTCCTCTTGCCGAGCGTGAAAACCAGTTCCGTGACCTCGCATTTCGTGATACCTATGGTCCTCATTAGCCCTGATAATCCGGATCGATTACATGCAATTGAAGCTTACGTCGACAGCGGTGCCATCGGCAATTATGTGGATCATGAAATGGTTTTGAGGATGAATCTAACTCTTTGTCCCAAGGCTGTAAAGGACGTCATTACTACGGTGGATGGTACGGAGATAGCCTCCGGGCCAGTAACGCATACCACTCAAGAGGTGATGCTAGTAAGTCAAGATGGACACCATGAGAAGATCGTGTTCGATGTGATCAAGGCCCCTCAGTTTCAGATTATTCTAGGAATACCTTGGTTAGAGAAACACAATCCTCTGATCGATTGGCGAGCAAGAACGGTCCAGTTTCCAGAATGTGTCTCTACTTGTCACCCTCCACCTGGTGTTGCACTGGCAGCAATTTCTTCAGAGACTCCCCAGTTACCTCCCGAATACCTAGAATACCAAGATGTTTTCCGGAAGGATCAGGCTAACTCTCTACCTCCTCATAGGTCTTATGACTGCCAGATAGACCTGATACCTGGATCTACTCCTCCTTGTAGTAGAATTTATGCCCTCATCGAGCCTGAGAACCTTCACCTTCGACAATACCTGGATCAATACCTGGCAAATGGGTTTATTCGTCCTTCCAAGTCCCCTGCTTCTTCAGCTTTGTTCTTCGTTCCAAAAAAGGAAGGAGACATTAGAACTTGTATAGATTATCGCTCCCTGAACCAGATCACCGTTAAGAATAGATATCCGTTACCTTTGATCCCTGAACTCCTGGACCAAGTCAGAAAAGCATGCATATATACAAAGCTGGATCTTAGAGGAGCTTACCACTTGGTACGAGTAAAAGAGGGCGATGAATGGAAGACGGCCTTCCGCACCAAGTATGGGCTATTTGAATAACAGGTCATGCCCTTCGGACTTTGCAATGCCCCGGCCGCCTTTCAATATTTTATGAACGATGTCCTCAGAGAGCTCATAGATGTGTGTGTTGTTAATTACATTGACGACATCCTCGTTTATTCTTCATCAGAATCTGAACATCGGAAACACGTGAAAATGGTCCTCGAAAGATTGCGTCAACACAAACTTTTCGCTAAGTTGGAAAAATGTGTTTTCAACGTGACTGAAGTTGAATTCTTGGGATTCATATTATCACCTGGCGGAGTGCGTATGGATTCAAAGAAGGTCGATGCAGTTCTCAAATGGCCATCACCATCCTCCGTAAAAGGTGTGCAAAGCATGTTAGGCTTCGCTAACTTTTACCGCAGGTTTTTCCCCGAATTCTCTCGAATAGTCCAGCCCATCACTGCCTTGTTAAAGAAAAACAAACGTTTTGAATGGTCTACCGAGGCGGAACAAGCTTTCCAGGATTTGAAGACTAAATTTATCTCTGCACCAATGTTAAAACACCCTCGCCCTGAACTCCCCTACATCGTGGAAACTGATGCTTCAAGCCTTGCCATGGGGCCAGTTCTATCACAAAAGGACCCGGTAACCAATCAGTTGCATCCCGTGGCATTTTGGTCCCGCAAATTCTCGCCTCCTGAAATCAATTACACGATTACTGACAAGGAACTTCTGGCTATCAAGTCTGCCTTTAAGGCTTGGCGGCATTATCTGCTGGGGGCCCGACACACCGTTACTGTGATTACGGATCACCGAAACCTGCAATATTTGAAAACCGCAAAAGCCCAATCCTCTAGACAACTCCGTTGGGCATTATTCTTTGCCGAGTTTGACTTCATAATTACCTATCGACCTGGTACAAAGAACGGTAAAGCTGATGCCCTTTCTCGGATGGGAGTGGAAGAACACTTGATCAACCCTAAACCTGTACCAATCATTCCCGAACAAAGAATTCTGGGTGTAATCGCCACAGAATCCATAGAGGAAGTTAAGGATAAAGCCAGGCAACTTGTAACTCCAGCAGACATACAGAATTGGCATATGCAGGGAAAGGACTTTGCAGTAAAGGACAACTTATTGTATTTCCAAGAACGATTATACCTACCCAGCACAGATTTACAGAAAAAAGTAATCTCTTGTTATCACGATTCTTTAATGGAAGGACATCCCGGTATGGCCAAGACCTCAGAAAAGATCAAGCGCTACTTCTGGTGGCCGTCTTGGAAAAAAGATATCAGAGACTTTATAATGTCCTGTGGAGTATGCGCCCAAAACAAGAGTCAAAAGGAAAGACCAGCAGGCCTCTTACGCCCTATTGACATCCCACCTCGCCCTTGGCATACGCTTTCTATGGACTTCATCACCGATCTACCTCCATGCTCCGGATACAATACGATTCTAGTAATCGTGGACTTATTCTCCAAGATGGCGCATTTCATTCCGCTCAAAGGCTTGCCAACAGCAGCAACTCTGGCCCGAGAATTTCTCGAAAACATCGTCCGACTGCACGGTTTTCCTTCGGTTCTAATTTCGGATCGAGGTAGTCAATTTATTTCTCATTTTTGGCGAAGTTGCTGTCGGTCGGCTCAAATTGATGTGAGACTATCGACCAGTCACCACCCTAAGACCGACGGACAAACCGAGAGGACCAATCAAACTCTGGAACAGTATTTACGCTGCATGCTGCAACAAACTGAAAAAACTTGGAAAGACATCCTTTGGATAGCCGAATATGCCTACAATAACTCTGTCCATTCGGGAACTGGGAAAACCCCGTTTTTTCTTTTGTACGGCAGTCACCCTCGAACCTCGGAGTTGGATCCCCTCAAAGATCTTGAAACACCAGCAGTAGACTACCTGCATTCTACAATCACCCAAGCCTTTAAGGAAGCTGTTTCTCACCTTCAAAGGGCTAAAGAACAATACAAGAAAGGAGCAGATCAACATCGGAAGGAAGCCACTCAATATCATGTAGGGGAACAAGTCTGGTTATCCACCAAATATCTACCTCTAAAAGGGCCACGCACATTCAACCCAAGATACCTTGGTCCCTATTCCATCACTACCATAGTAAACCCAGTAGCGGTCAAGTTGGACTTGCCCCCGCACATGAAGATACATCCGGTCTTCCACGTCTCTCTATTAAAACCCGTGCAACCTCAAACCCGACTAACTAAATCTCCAAAACCTATCCTAGTAGATGGAGAACTCGAGTTTGAAGTCAAAAGCATTCTGGACTCCAAGATCACCAAATCTAAACTATTTTACCTAATTGACTGGAAAGGCTACGGCCCCCAAGAGAGATCCTGGGAACCTGCTGAATATGTCCACGCTCCTCGCCTAATCAAAAGATTTCACCGAACATTTCCTGACAAGCCAAAACCCCTGGAGAAGCCCGGTTTGGGAGGGGCCTTGAGGGGGGGGTACTGTCATGATCTCTGCTTCCAAAAGGTCAGGGTTTTCCCAACTCCCTTGAAAGCAGATCCATAACCCAGGTTCCGAGTGCCAACCAGTCCCAATTGGGACCTTTTGGACCCAGTCCTGGCGCCAGTGGCACCAGGCTCATAAATATGCCCAGTCCCAGCGCTGGAAGCGCCGGGCTCATAATGCTTGGGTGGACTTACCTGCAGCAGACCATGCTGCTTACTTGCCTGCCAGTTGAGCCTCTGATCCTCTTCTGTTTGGAACTACTTTTCCTGTTGGGTGGGGCAGGAGCCACTCCCTAGATTCAGAACACTGGAACTCTTCTGGAAAGCAGGAACTCTTTTCTTACCTAGGCGTGGCTGTGGAAGGAGACACCTAAGCACTACAGGAGGCTATTTAAACCACACCCGATGGATGAATCTTGCTTTGCGTTATTCTGCATCCTCTGCAGCAGAACGCTCATCGTGTCTTCTGCATCTGATCCTGGGCCTAAGGAAAAAGGCTTACCATCCTGAATCCAGTCTTCAGCAACACCTATAAAGACAAGAAAGAACAGGTTAGCATTACGGTCTTCAGTGACAGCTCTTCACTTACCTGGTCCATCGGCTGTCACCAACGCCTCGCGCTGCATTCCGGCATCTGAAAGACAAAAGCTTACCAACTCTTCGCACGCTCCGGAGGCCTTCGGCGCTGCATCCCGCATCTGAAAGACAAAACAAGGTGCGTTTAAAGACATTGGGGAACTCTAATACTCACGTGCCATTACTCCTTTCCACATCTAACCCAGTGGGTATTCCGGCACCCTGCAGCCGCTCCGAACTTGTACCTGCAAAATAAAAAGACAGTTAGAGCGCATCGTGAAGCAGGCAACAAGCGCTTACTTACGTGCTTCCAGGCGCTTCTATTCAGCACACGGGCTCCATCTTCAACTCACTTCAGCCCGTCATCCGCCATCGCCGGAACCCTGCAAAACAAGAAACATCATTACTAAAGACTTTAAAGACATTAGAATTACTCGAAACTTACCGTTCGTGCAGTAAACGACGGACAGCAGTCCTCTGAAGTCAAGAGGCCTGCTCCCCTTATCTAGTGAAGAAACTGGTTACAGCACCCTGCCCCAAGGCAGTTCACTTACCTAAGGTGAGAGCGTTAACCTTTGGGGTTCTACAGGAGAAGAGAAAGGGAAGAAGAGAGAGACATTCAATAACCCAGTTCCTTAATCCCATATTTTCTATCTGCAGACATCTTACCCTTCGAGTCAGACATACAGTGCACAGAGGTCCAGCCCAAAGAGCCAGCCGTGTGTTACACATCACCTTTGAACATACGGTATACGCCCAGTCAAGACCGGCGCCTCTACGGGAATCAGGTGAGCGTTACACCCACCACCACATGCCTTACATTATATTTCTCAGTCCCTTTCGGTGCTGCACTGTCCTCCGATACACCATGGCGGCTTTTCCCATAAACTTTGACACACACCACGCTTCCCTCCAGCCAACTACCGGCCACATCCAAAGTTCGCCGACATCACGGCATACCCTAAGTCAATGAGACTTCTGTCCGCGGAGTGAGCAGCCAAATGGGTCAGCGGAGCGGAGCCAGATATCACACATTTTTTGAGATGTACATTTCAGTTCTTTGCAACAAAAGTACTGGTCGGATTTCCACCAAACACACAAAAGCACGCTTTCGGAACCAAGCTGCCACTCCTTCCGCAAATTTGGTGAATATTCGTCCAGCCGTTCGGGCTGTAGCCGTGCGCAAAGTTTGTGCCCATTCAGTCTATGGGAAAAACGTTCCCCCTCCTGCACGAAACCTCACCAAACTTGCCAAAAAAATTCAGAGCGGGCCATATACTTTTTTTGCAAAGTTTGTTGATGGGGAGCAGAGTTATAAGCCGCTGAAAAAGTGGTCTTCCTATGGGATTAGCAACTTAACCATAACTACACGCCCGCTACCGCGGGCCGTGTAATATATATATATATATATATATATATATATATATATATATATATATATATATATATATATGAAAGGCAAAGGGTGGACTGCAACCAGTCCTTGGTGCAGCGGCACTCAGGCGATAATTAACGGTTGATGAACAAACTCAATCTCAGGCATGGCTGATGTGCAAAAAGTCCTTTATTGAGGCATATTTATGGACAGAGGAGCAGTATCAAACAAAACAATGCGTTTCACCCTAAACGGCTTTGTCGGGTATATATACAGTGAATCCACTTTGTTAAAGGGACGCTATGGTCAAGTTGCACCAATTAAAAACCCATGAAATTCAGGGAAAAACTTTGTTAAAGGGATTTTATGGTTACAGGTAAAACTGGAAAACCCCAGAAATTCAACACTTATGGTAAGCTAAGCAACCATACCTTTCACCACCACTGTGCACTGCTAAGACTAACACCCAGGACATCAAAATTGTCATCGCAAATGTAATTGATGACATTTAGACTGCTGACAATGCACCCGATTGCGGACAACCATGCGTCCTGTGCTTCACGCTCAATGGTTGTCTGCATACACCCGCCACAGATGTCCCTGGGCGTCATCATGGGACCACACCTCTGCAGTATGACACTGTACGTCAATGCAGACAGTTTGAAACAGCATTTTGGGAAAACGTAGTATGTTTCAAGTTGAATGTTTACCTTTTTAGAGCTCCCAGACTCATTCTTAGTTGATCTGTCAACTTTGTACTACTTTCCAAGGCCTATTTTTGACTCAATAGTACGCAGACAGTCACACGGTTTGCAGATGGTTCCTCCCAAGGACCCACCCTTTAGTCATTCTCAATCTGGCTGGTGTGGCGTACATTGACCAGCCCAGCAGAACTCCCCTACTTCACCAAACTACATCTCATCATGCACCAGAAGAATGGCTGCGCTGGCTCTGTTGAGCCCTATCGCCTTGCATTAAAACTGCGTTTTGCAGTCTCCAAAATGATGGCTGTGCCATTTTACCAGCCACAGATGAGGAAGATGAAACACAGAACACCCCGAGAATTGCTGCCAGCATTTCTTCAATTGCATCAAATTGAAACACCTGTGCATAGGCACGATATAAATACCATATCATATCATATAAAAGAAAAGAATGCAAAGGCAGCGCTGCTATGCTGCCAGCTCAAAACATTTTCACTGAGAAAGAAAATATTCTGCTTTTAAAATGACTGTGCCATAATGCTCTTTTTCATCTGTTCAACAGTACACAGTTCTGATTCGGTGAGACCCAGCTAGGTCCCTCCATATTTAGGTTGTGTTCCAGCAAAAAGGGAGCTGTGTCAGGTGAGATCTTTGAAATAACAAAGGACTTCACTTCAAGCTGTACGTAAAACACGTTACCTTTGCAGCAAAATGACACAGATAAACCCTTCATAAGAAGCTTTCTCTCTCTTTGCTCATGTCAGTTTCATTGGACCCTTTTTTTAAATAGATTCCTGTGTAGTAGAAATTGATCATGGCCATGGAAATGCTCAGAATAAAGATACCAGGAAAAACCACATTTGAAAGTGAGAGCAAAGGAAAAATGAATCACATGTAAATTGGTGCTTTTTACAAACAAGAAAAGATCTGTTTAAAAGTGAAATGTTGAATGAAGGCCCTGTACTTGCATAGAAATGTGATAGGGGTTTGTGTTAAAACATATTTAGGATGTTTAATGCCAACAGTCTTGCTTTCTGGTTCAGAAAATAAAAATAAAAAAAAATAAAGTTACTGTGAAACCAGCAGGACAGGTTTTTAGGCCCTGGTTTCAAAATACTGAAATACTGACTACATGATCTACCTTCCCCCAAGTGTACTAGAATCTGGGGCATATGAATATGCAAAGGTATCTTACACCCTCATCAGACTCTGTGGCAGTGCTCCAGCTGGGTACAATGTATTTCTGGGACATGTAGATGTAACTTTGTAAGCAGCACCTCCCCTCCACTCAAACTGAGGAGCTTCAAAGACAAATCCATGGCACACAGGGCTAGTGCCTGACAGTTGGCCATGGATTGAAAAAAGTACCCTTATTTGGAAGACAGTGCTGGCCCATTTGGGGCAAAAGACTGTTCTGAATTAATAAACTTTAGGACTTTTATTTCTGAAACCGGAAAACACAGGAATACAAAAGTCTAACAGTTTAAGTGTAATTTTTGTGGCATTAAAACAAGATATTGTGGCTTTCCCTAGCATGTAGGAGACACAAACGGTAGAAAAATGTAAATCGTGGTAAAAGTATACTTGGTGCAACTTTAAAATGTAATGGAAACATGCTCTGTGATAATAGGTAGACATATATAAAATTGTAGAATTTTAGGTAAAATATTCCCCAGTGAGAAGTGTGAAAGATTATTAGGAGGGCAAAATGACAAAGTACAGACTTGAGAGTCGGAATTCCATGCTCTGTATGAAATATGTCATTTGCCTATATGATTTTCAAAAATGCCACAACTGTAAAAATGTGCAATTTATGTCATAACTGATTTTTGGCAAACATGACTATGGGAGGGCATGGGCAATTAGCTCATACCATAAAACTGATGTCATGTCCTTGAAGCCCAACCGGTTGACAGGAAGGCGGTAACAGTAAACTCTGACTAATCCGGTTGTTAGAGTCATGTCAAGCCAAAGGCATGCCCCCATGGTAAATCCTGTGATGTCACCCGCCTTATAAAAGGGGGTGACTCGAAGAGACAAAGGACACACTCTTATGAATTTTCCAGCTCCTGCGTATCCATATATTCCATATTCACTCTGCAAGATTGCAGATTCTACTGCCAGGTCAGAGCATAGCTGACCCTATCCTGGCAGGACCATTGATCCAGAAAAACCCCACTAAAAATCCCAAGAGATTCAGGGAGAAAGGGGTAAGGTGGCTGAATCCTCAGTGGGATTATCCAGTGCTCCTGCTTGCCCTGCTATCCTCTCTATGCAGTTGAGGTGCTGCTTTGACGTGACCAGATCTTTGCCCAGCTGTTTTCTTCTGGGAGAGTTCGCCACTCTGACCAGTGACCAGATATTGCCTTGCTGTCCAGCTTGTTGTGAGTATTTCCCTCCCCCCAAAATCCACAAACTGTAGCCTTGCGCTGTACCTTGTATTAGATTCCACCCCATAGAAATCCCATAAATGCCTTAGCAGAAATCCTTAAAACTGTCAGAATCCTCTGTGCATCCTTTCCTTGATCTCCAAGTGTTAGCACCATTCTTCCACATAAAGAGCCACACGGCGCGAATGGGTTACACTTGCAAAGTAACCTGTGTCACAGGGGGCGTCTCTCTTTTCTAGCCACTAAAATATAGTTTCTGTAAAATATGTCCTTTCCTTTTTAAACCGATTTTTTCTGTCAACTGCTTTTATTTTTAAAACGGAATTTCCTTTCCCATCTCATCCAGTCATCCATTTAGAGTCACTCTTTCACTTGTATGTTATCCCTGTGATGTGCATTTGTCATTCAGCATAAAAAACGCAATCTGATTCGGTCTATTTTACCCATTTTTCAAACCGTTTTGACATTTAAACCTGTGTAAATTAGCAAATGCAATTTCTATGCGTGTGATTTGGCTGCACTGTGTTGTCACTTCAAAGTTGAATTTTGAACTGTATGCCCGTTGTTGGTGCCTGGCTTTGTAGTTGCTAGCGTTCTTACATCCCTGATACTGCCATAACTCATATTTACCTCATCCATTTAACTGCACATTTAAATTAAATATTTAGTAATTCTGAGTGCTATTTTATGCAATTGCAAAGGTTTTAAAATCCGATTTTACCTCCCATTTCGTGGGGGAAGGTGGGAATTTAAATCTGTTTGCTGCCTAGTATACCTGACTCCTTTCTATCCACTCACAATTAGGTCAATAGGGGTTTGAGGGAGCATTGCAGGGGGAAATCGTAACTGGGGTGCTATCTACCCAAAAAGTAAAATTGCTCCCATTCATTCGTGCTTTGTGTAGGTTATATTAGAAGGTCAAATTAAGTTAATTCTATCATTTTGCAGTGATATTATCACCCTACTGCCCAATATTAAATTCTTTGATTTCATTTGGATTTTCAAAATAAATAAATATTGTATTACTATCCACCGGCCTGGTTCATGGTCCATTGGGACCTGGGGTATTTGTAACCAGGGGTGTGTGACGGGTTGGGTGCCATCTCAATCTGAATTATTAGTAAAATAAAGTAAAAGTGTTTTAATTGTGCGCTACATCCTAGGCTAGTGGCAAGAGTCTTGGTCTGGTGTGTGACCCCCGATTAGAATCCTTAACACTGTCCAGGAGAGAGCAACAGGAGAGTACCTGCTTTGCAGAACATTGATTACCTAATCCAATGGCATCTGTCATGGCCAACCCTCCTTCCCAGGGGCCACGGTCACCACCACCACCACAACCACCAGCAGGAGGGCCTAGATAGGGAACAGGCACAGTGATGCGGAGGAGGATGATGAGGAACAGGGAGAGGAGGTAAAGGTAGAGGAAGTGCCTACCTCCATCGCCCACAGAGAGTCATGGGTGTGGCAGTTATTTACCACCATTGGGGTGTACCAAATGCTCAGGGCGGGTCATGTAAAATGCATTGAGTGTGGGGTGATACTCAGTTGTGGGAAGCCTGGGCATTACTCTTTTGGGACCACCTTGATGTGCCAAAACACATGATCCAACAATGCGGGTGCCCTGAGGAAGGTTGTTCCTTTCTCAAGGGAGAAGCAAGTCACGTCCTCTAGCCCTTCTTCCTCACATGCTCCTGCCACCACACAGGCTACTCCACTGGGGCAGAGGATCCCACCAGCTGCTTTGCAGGCCATACCGAACGCTGTAGATCCTTACCTTTTGAGAGTCACAATTTTCTGTATGTACTGCGACACACCGCTCTGCAGGTGAGAATACATTTGGCGTGCTTTCAAGGCAGCAGTCAAAGAGCATGAGAAACACTGCCTCCTACCTTAGATTTAAGGCCCATCCAACATCTTGCCCTGTTCACCTGCCACTCCGTATCTGTGGTTGGTGCCCCCTACCTCCCTTCCCACCCTTCCATCCCCCAATTTACCTCCTCACCTCTCAAAAAATAAATCCCCAAAAAATATAAAAGCGAGAAAGACAAAAAAAAGGTTCCTTAGGAGCCACTTTTCACAGTTAAAAAATAGAACTGAAAAAAAATCACAGGACCCTCCGCAGCCTGCATAGTCTGTGGACAGTATGGTAGTCTGCGGACACCTGGAAAATTCCAGGCGTGTGGTGGGGAACATTAGTCAAATGCACTCCTGTTTTTTTCTTTGCATTATGGGACCTGTAGTCCAAGTTTTATGATGAGTGAAGTGGAACTATAAGTCCCAGAATGCAAAGAAAAAAACCTATAGGACTGGATACGCACCTACAGATTGGAATGCATCATGTTGGCAAGTATGCATGTACTGCCAACATATTAAACTTCCATACAGCAAGTGCCACTTAAAAATGTTCTACAAATCTTTTGCATCTGCTGTTCCTTTCTTTTAGAAAAAAAGTTTACACACGGTGCTGCTATAAATGCACTTATGCATTTTTTTACTTTCAACAAAATGCTCCCAAAAAGAAATGTTTTTAAACGCTCAGCATTTTCCATTTTCCATTCCATATAAATGTCATACTTCCGAACCACTCTCATTGCATCCCTTATAGTGCCGCCATTCTCCACCTGCTCACACATATGTGTTTACTACCAAAGTATCTGCTGCTACTACAAACCACCATTGCATTACCACTATGCCACCATTTCCCTATTCTTTAAAAACACTGCAACACATTACAAATACATTGCACCACAAACATAACACTTTTCTTATTAAAATCACCAGCACAAAAATAACCTAGATATGCATCTTTTATACACACCCATTTTTGCCCTGTTTCTTGTAATGTCCCAAACAGCACTACTCTTACTCCAAAGGTTCTGACGACATAGTAAAATACTTTACTACACCACCCATAACAACCTTTATTAACTCTTTTTCCCAACAGCTCCTACCTTCATAAATAACAACCTCTCTTACTGAAAGTACTTCACCATTACCATATATAACTACTAACTTTCTTTAACAATTACAGGAAAAAAGAAGCGTGATGAAGACAGCTACTGAAAAAAGAACACTTCACATCCTACAAATATATATTAACCTAGAGTATTCATTTTGAGTCAACAACATTGTATTTCACTATTACTCATTATATTGCAACATTCACACTCTTTCTATTCCCATCGAAATATTGCTCTTTATTCAATAGATCACCCATTTCATACTGGCTAACAAAATTATAAAACATTGATGTACAACGAAAACATTTGTTAAGCATGATTCAATAGCAAAACAAACCAGTCCCCAGACCCAGGGCAAGGAGGCAGTTAGGGTTTGCCAAACCAACACATTGAGTATATGGTTTAAAGTAACAGACAGTTGCAACGAATGCACATATCAAATCAACCCAATTCAAAGAAAGAAAATGAAAACACAAAAAGTGCGTAATTCGGTGGAAAAAACATAACACATTATAAAACAATGAAAAGAGGGAGGAGAGAGAAAAAAGACAAAAGAACAACAACATTATTCAGTGAGAGAAGATGCTCATGGTAATCAGCCAGAAATACATGTATAAGGCCACTGACTGTTAAAATTGTACCTTAATCTTGGCTAGTGTGTATTTTGAATACTAGAGAAAAATGCAAAATTAAAAAATGTTTTATCAAGTGGCAACTTAATGAATCGAATACGATAAAAAGAGGGGTTGCAAATATATTGCGTCATAGAAAATTGTTTTAATATTATATATATAGTTTTATCCCACTTACCAAAGGTAGAAGTTGAGTAATCTGACAAAGTTAGGCGTGGGCTCCCTATAAAGCAAAAGACGGGATGGCTATTTATGTAGGAATCTGACTGACTAGATTTCCACCTAGCAGTCATTTGAAAATAAAGAAATGACATACCATTATTTTGCAGTTGCACGAATGAATTTTCAGTAAATTATTATCTTGCTGCAGCACAGGCAGGAAACGAAGAATGCAGGTGCGGCAAGAGCCAAAGAAAACAAAGCAACAAAAGGTCAATTAGCTAATTGAGTGGTTTATCTCTGTGGACATCTGAAGCATCTGGCTAACAACACAACCATCTCTCATCAATGTCTATACCACAATCTTACTTCCTTACTATTCCACACCGCTGTCCACATGAGTTCCTAATTCCAACCCAACACGTTTTCCACTCTTTGCATTCCAAATCATTATCACACATTACCACACATACACACACTTCCTAACCCATTTTGCATTACAACCACACAACCCTCATACCTATGCACTAATTCACACCATTATAATGTCCATTGTATTCCTCAAAACATCAGAATGTCCATACTGATTCAATCACACCACCACTCCCTTACTCACTAAACCAATCCCATCACACCTGTACAGACTCTTACTCTTACAACCTTCCAAACCACACTTATCATCCCACTACACAATCACAGAGCACTGTATTCATCTCTACAATCGCACCCACAAACCCATGCATAATACATGCATATACATTCCACAACTTTCAAACCCAAACTTTCTTTTTCCCCAACAGACACAGCAGAATGCCTACTAAAAACCAACTCTGTAGAAAATACAGAAGAAATAGAGCAGATGAAAATAAAAGCAAGCTATATATTCATCCACTTCTCAAACAATTTATAGAATACATTATAAACAAAACAGATAGTACCCTCACTCAACATAACTAAAACAGCCACCACTAAAAAGTAAGCCCCCTTTCAAAAAAGAAATGCAAAAAAGAGGAACAAATTAAAAAAATGTACCAAACTCTATATCTACCAATGTAAACGTAGCCACAGTAAAGCATTGCAAAAAAATATTTTACAAAAAATGTTCCACTGTAGAGTTCTTCCCAATCTTATCAAGACAGCTAAAAAGTCACAATCTACCCTTTAAAACTACTGCAGAAGACTAATCCTCGAAGCCCTATTTAACAACACATATCTATTAAAGAGAAAGTTGTTTATATTAATTTTAAACAGAATGAAACCACTAACTAAATCAATGAATACATTACAAAATGTACTTCTAAACATGTGCAATGTCAATATGGATACCTTTTCAAACGTCTGTGAAGATGAATAGATTCAGACAAGCAGCACAACAATGTTTCAATGAAGATGCATATAAACAAGAACAAAAAACCTAATTGACATAGACAGTAATGGCTGAGGGTATGAAATGGAAGGAGATACCATTAAAGGCTTATAGAAAAAAATGTCCCCAACAAACTTTCAACCAAATGTTCCTTTGGCCAAAACCAACCATCCACTGTACAAATGGACATGCAGCTCAATATGGAACGTAAGCCAACAATCCTGCAAATCTTTACGGCAATTCCTAAATCACTATGTGAAACTAAAAGACAATAGTAGAATGAATACTTTACAAACCAGGGACTCCTGGCCAGTGCGCACCCACACTGGACTTCAAGGGCATTCATTAGCCTGCATTTCAGGAACTGCTTGCAAAAGAACCTTCCACCACATCAAAATGTTAGCAACACACAATTCCACTAAATTTTGACCTTAGTCTGTACTGTAAAAGCTCCAGCTCTAGAACTGCAAAATTTAAATAACATTCTCCTACATGGAACAGCCAAAGAACTCCTTCAATAAATAGCAAATTCAGTAATTTCTGAAAACATTAGCAAAAACCTCACAAACACCAACCTCCTAACACACACATACAAAAAATAAATAGCTAAGTTTCAAAACACATCTTCTGAAATACAAGACCAAGTTTGTGTCTGTTGTCGCAGAGCTTTTCTTTTTATAAAAAGAGCACACAATTGTTGATATGACCTACAAAACAGAGGATAGTGAGGAATTCCAATGGTTCCAATTAGCTTTATATCTATCCACAGAAAATTAATACAAAATAACTGACCCCTCAATGGTTTGCATGAACTACAATACAAAGCTAGACAATAACCTAATGTCATCACATTCTATCACTAATAACTTGCGCCATGACTGCCTCCAATAACGGTACCCGCACCGTTCTCGTTTAATGGGGACTTACTGGTGTAGTCCGACCTTTGAGGGACCGGTAAGTCCCCAATGAAAAAAACATTCCGGTACCGTTATTAGCTCTGAAGTCCCATAACGGGCCCCGTCCTTAACACGTGGTCAGACCAGGCATTAAGGATGGGACTGTTACGCTCACCTGGCTCCCACAGGGGCGTCGATCGGATCCGGGCAGCTGCGGTCTCCTCCAACGTGTCGTGTAGTGCAGAGATGACAGACTGGACTGGCCTGCCTAACCTCGTCTGCTTGACCCGTAGAAGTATTCTCCTTAAGTGGAGAAAGGGATTTAGCCACCCGTGGATTCTAGTGATGGCACCCCACTGTTCTCCCCACTAATCACCTCCGATATTCCCTTTAAGTAATCTCACCTTATGTTTTTGAATGATGAGCTCTCCATCCTGCGTGGAATGCAGGTGCGCGTTGATACCAGTTACTTCACTGGTTCGAAGGCGTTGGAAGAGTTCCGGATGAATATTGACTCTGAGGTTCTGGGTGAAGACCCGTAAGTATAAAGTTCAAAGAGTTCAATATGTCCGATGTTCACTCTTGTTCCATTCCCTTCTTGTGTTGCAGCTGGGTCCAAGAGAAGATTGTCTTGTGGCAGCTGATGGCGTTTAGGTAAGAGTCTGTATTACCCAACACTGTCCGATAAAAGATGCGTGTATCTAACTTGTTGTTTTCTCTCTTCTTACAGATGCGGCATAAGAAGATGTGGCGTGTTAAAGAATCCTGCCTCCAGCGGTAAATCGGGTAAGTCTATGGTGGTAAAAGAGATTGTTTTTGTTGTCTCTCTCGGCTCACCTTGTTATTTCTTTTGTCCCCTGGATGCTGGAGTTCAGCGAAGAAAATGATGGAGACAGCGCCGAATCGAAAGATGCTGTGAGGACTGGTGAGTATGGCACGGTGCTGCAGCTGGCGATGCGACGCGTACAGAAATAATGTCCTTTCCAAGTCCAAAGACGTGATGGATCCGGAATCAGGTGAGGAATTAAAATAATGTTTGTGTTCTAACCTTTCCTTCTTCTTTCCTCTTTTTCTAGGAGCTCTGGATTCGAGGCGGGCGTGGCAGAAGACTGGAAGCTGACTGCAGGCACGGTGAGCGTTACGCAGCTGATGCAGAATAACGCGAAGCGTGAGCTGCTGTTCGGGCGTGGTTTAAATAGCCTTCAAAGTAGTCCCAGCTAAGAAGTTCCCCCAGAACCACACCCGAGTAAAAAATAGTCCCTGAAGTAAAGTAGTCCCATTCAGGCCTCACGTTGGCTTGGATTCATTGCAGCATTGGTCTGCATGAGGTAAGTAATGCATATGAGCCTGGCGCCTTTGGCGCCAGGACTGATTTCTTCTATGAGCCTGGTGCCTATGGTGCCAGGACTGTACCCAGACAGCCCCTAGCCGGGGCTGCTGGGCTTTTAATAAGCACCTGGATGCCTGCTCCCAGGGCTGATGGGCTTGGTCCGGATGCCCTGGGGTAGGCATCATGACAGGGACCCGCTAAGGGACCTTGTAGTAGGGCGGTAAGGGATTACCGGCACCGGTCTCCTTACCGGTGCCCAGTATCCCATACCACCCTACTCGGAATGAGGCCCAATGTATCAAGGTACTTTCATCATCCCTTCTTTGTCTTGCTGCACTCCATCTGCAATAAAGCTACCCCTCCATTCGGAGAAGTAGAACACTTCTTTTGGAGAAAAGAATATCAATACCTACCGGGTCAATCCAGCCCACACTTCTTCGACCCGTGGCACCCGGCACGCACACCGCATTGGCGAGTGGCGCCCCGCCTGAGCCTGTCGGAGGACGGACTCGGCTGGAGCCTGACAGGCCGGGTGTCCCAAAAGCAGTCGAGGCAACGGAAGAATCCACGAACACCAAGAAAAAGCTTCGCTCCACTCCTAGCATGGGCCCGTCCAACATGGCCAGGTCCTTGCAAGAAGTCAACCTTATTGCTGGGCACCTGATAACAGCACAGGTCCACAACAACCTACAGGCAATAACCTGCTTTTCACCACCAAAAACCACTTCAAATCCACCAATAAGAATCAGCTCGACAGACTCCATGGATTCAGACCGGGACGAAGAACGGGATGAAGAATCCGTGCTTCAGAAACCACCAATTTCAGTAGAGGCCACCCTTGTTACACACGCTGAAGGCCAGGAAAACCATCCCGCCACCCCAGTGAGCGCGGAAAGCGACGGTGAGCCTACGAAGACCCCTGCAAAGACCAAGGCCACTTCTCTGACTCCAAAAATGACTTCCAATCCGTCGCTTAGTGGATCAGCGAAAACATCAAATAGTAAAGACATGGCCAATTCAATGTCAAAGGGAACCAACATCAAAGGAAACTTGGAAACATCAAAGACAACAACAAACAGACTTTTCATGAAAAAGCACCACAATAGCTTCACTAAACCTTCAGGAGGGGCCAGAAGCCTTTCAACACCGCTGATCTCATCTTCCTTAAAATAATACTTCCTTAAGCAACACAAAAGGAAATTTGATTGTGATACAGAATTATCGGATGCCGAGATCCTAGAGGCAATACAGGAGACCCCGCCCACGAACAAATCTCGCAAAACAGACCAAACTGGAATCCCACGCCACCAAAAGCACACAACGCCGCCCACAAAAGCACAAGCTCAATCCAAGGCACTAGAAACAGAGCCCCTGGGTGATCAATCTGCTGCATCCCCTGGGACATCTACCCTAAAGTCATTATCTGCAAAGCCCACTGTTGCCTACAACTTCGAAATGGCTAAAGACAGACCACAGCCACATACGAGCCCGGGAGAAATCACTATTCCAGGAAATACTGCATTATTAACACCTCAAGCTACAACTTCTAAACACCATGACCCAAATGAAAAACGCATAGTGTGGACTATTCCACATTTACTGGGTGGGGATCGTGGACATCCAGCAAGACCAGCCACTGACCCCCGGGCCCTGAAGACAGTCGAGATGCCGACAGGGTGCCTACGAGAGGTAATCACTTCACCTGAAAAAATACTGCCAGACCGGAATCCTCAGCACTGGGGTCAAACCACCACGCAGACTCCAGCCAAAACCAGTCGACTGAGTGAAATTCCGCCGTCTGCTCAAAAGGATTCTCCCAGTAAAAAAACAGACTTACACTCACTAATGTCAGCAGTAACCATTGCTCTAGCCCCCTTCGGAAAACTTTATGAGGCAATCAACGACTCACTAAAAGACAACACCTCAATGATTACCACTATGACCTTCAAACTGACGTTTGTGGAAGGATATTTAACTGCCCTAGAAACTAAATCGATCGAGCACCATACCCTCCTTGAATCCAAAATCGCCATGCTGGAAGAAAGGCTCAACAAAAAAAAACAACCATCACAAAACTCAATGTCCTCATCTGTAAAGGCCACACAAACCTCTGAAGACCTCACAAACCGAGATCTGGCACCTATCTTTACTAAAATAAACGTGAGGCCACCCGCCCCAAATCTATCTGCACCAGCAAAGAGGCTTCCTTCAATCGAGCTACAGCACAAATAACAGACAAACAAAAACCAACATCAGAGAAAGCAATCGGCAGAAAACAACGAAGGGACTCAAATAGGTGACAAATCGACACATGTCTTGCTCGAACTTAGCCACAACACTTCCTCAAACAAAACAGCAATGAGAAATTAATTCCCAGACAAGCCATGCAGTCCCATAAAAAGCCCCCCCAAACACGGGCGGTCGCCTCGTACTACAGAAGAATTCCAGTCCACCAGCGAACTGATGAACCCGTCACAACACTGGGACTCTGCAGAGACTCAACGGGATGCATCAAAGGAAACACCCAGGCCCACAACTAGGGGTCATCACTCCCTCGCCTCTGCAGAATCCCTGGTGTGACCAGATCCTAACCCAAACCAACGAACCCGGAACGCTTGTCCAACACAGGCCTCTCACGACCTTGGCAAGAGGCGATAAGCTGGATAAAAAAGTAAACAACCAACCAACCACACCAACCCAAAGGAGGGACCGAGCCAAAACAACTTACTACGGCAAAGATCACTCTTCATCACTCCATTTACCCGCCATGACAACTCTCAACAATAAAGAAAAAACAGGTGTAAAAAGGATAGACGAAAAACTGAAAGAAACTTCAACCTTCAAACTCGAACAAATTTCAAGCAAGGAAGGATATATAGTACTGAACAGAAAAACAGTCCTAAACATCCTGAGCAAAGTCAGTACTCATCAACACCTCACCACCGAAGACTTCCAGTTGAATGAACCATACCACAGGGAACGAACACAAAGCCAAGGCCTACCTGCCATAAGGAACGGAGCTATCTGTGAAATACCGAAAGAAGTCATCAAAGACCTACACCAACTGGGTTTCAACCTCCTTGAAATACAGAAGCCAGCTATCCATCAGATTGAACCTGAATCCCCAAGATGATATTGTCAACAAAGCAGCATTATACATCTAGGACGGAAGCAATGTATAAACAGAATCGATGGCAACCCAGTCCTAGCCACCCAGAAAACCGTCACCACAATATGAACATGCAACACGAACAACGAGAACGGCGCATTAACGCCAAGACACACCAAAGAAGGGACGATCATCAGGGTCATGACCAAAGCTCAACACACGCAAGAACACGAACGACCCAGATTGACTCAACATGAGCCGAAAGAATCTACAACCAGAAAGAAAACAAAACAGAGCGACTAAAAGATTCTCCACTGAGGAAAAACACGAAAACAAGTCTTCTGGAAAAATCTGCAAAAGGCCCTTGGAAATGGCTAACAGACTCTTATGGCCAAACCCATAAGAGATAGCAGTGACCTTCAAGATCCCATAGTCACACTGAACAGCCGAAACCTGCCACGGCAAAGATCATCAAGAAATCGATGACGATGGGATCTTGGAACACCAGGGGGCATAAACACCTAATCCGCCCCAGCGACATAAACCTGGGGGAGTACAACATTAAATGCCGCCAGGAAACTTGGTTAACTAACAAACCGTCGCTGGATGGGTTTTCCGTTGAACTATCACCAGTATCTAGGGCACTAATGGGAAGACCGTCATCGGGGCTTTTGACAGCAAAGAAGCAAAATAATTGAAGCATACGGAATTCTCGCAATTCTAACAGAATGGTATCAGATCAATTCAGGGGCCAATATTGGGAGCACTTTAGACCTGGCTATAATCAACCTTTACTGGAACCCCCAAAAAACATCCACCAAAGCATTCTGCAAGTCCGTCACAAATGCCATCGATACCATCTACGTCAATTACGACATCGCCAACATCATCATCTGTGGTGACTTGAACGCCAAATGCGAGAACATAGACATGCTTCACACAACTCCCTCAATGTGCACCTCTGCAGACGAAAGAGGTCAGGCATGGACCAAACTCATGACATCAAGAAACTTTCAAAACGTGGCCGCACTTCAAGCAAATACCCCGCAGATTCCCACATGGGAAAGGCAGGAGGCCTCAGCAACACTGGAGTACATATTCATAACCCGGACTCTGATCCCGTACATATCCTCCTTTAAGGTGCAGAGAACAAATGAAAGCGACCACAACCTCCTGACGATATCTTGGGGGAGGCCGCCCCGGAAAAAACAACCTACTCTGCAGCAGTTGAATCAAACAAACAGCAAACTCAACTGCGCCTAACATCTGACAATGTACGAGCAATAAAGGAAAAACTAATTGTGGTGCATGAAACCAAGGCTCCGTCTCCGAACATCCACAGACCGGATTACCTACCACTACTGGAGGCTCATAGGGTCAGCTTCGCCAGAAGTAAGCTGAAGCCACAGGCAAAAAAACACACCTTCGATTCCCAGGTCGTATGCCAACGCCGCCTAATGAAAAACTGAAGAGAACAGCGCAGGCCCAACAAACAGAAGAGGCATGGTCCGCATACTCCAACGGGGCCATGACCTACAAGTCCAGGATTAAACATCACAGACTGACGATGTACCAGAATGGCGCTGAAACCATGCTGAAAACCCTGGCCACAAAAAAATCTAGAGCATTCTGGAAACCTCTTAAAAAAACCAACGGCCAGAAAGTAGCCCTCTCTCAAACTCTGTTCTGGAATCAGAATGGGTCAACTTCTTTACAGACCTGTTCAGGGCCCCGTCACTCTTGAAAAAAACCACCAAACAGCTTAGCCAGGAAACCTGGGTATCCCTGACAGACAAAAAACATGACATCACAAGAGTCATAACTAAACTCAAGTCCTCGAGAGCCCCAGGCCCAGACGGTCTCACGAACATCGATTTGAAAAAACACCCAGAAGAGTGGGCGGCGGTGATTAGTCAAATCTTCAGACAATGCGAAAAATCAAAATTAATTCCGACATCATGGACAGAAGCCGTCCTCATCCCAATCTACAAAAAAGGCTATAGTGAAAATCCAGCCAGCTACAGGCCCATTGCACTTCTAGACATCATTGGCAAGCAAGCACAGCGGTCAACCTACTGCTCCTAAATATTATAAAATCCAAAGTTAAGTCAGGCGCACCCAAGGTATACCTGGCTTTAGTGGACCTCTCACAGGCCTTTGACAAGGTTGACCGCAGCAAACTGTGGTCCAAACTAAAAATGTGGAAATGGCCCGCAGCAATACTCAACCCGATCATGGCACTCCACACAAAAACATCTCTGCGCGTCCGCCCCAACCAACAAGGCCTGCTCTCGGACAGCATCTACTCGGAAAGAGGTGTTAAACAAGGGTGTCCGCTCGCCCCGTCGTTGCTTATCGCATTTCTTGGAGACTTCCAAGTCTCAGAGAACAACATCAGATCCTTCCTCCCAAAAATAGACAAGGCCAACGTGTCAAGACTATGGTACGCCGATGACCTGATCCTATTGGACCAGACCAAAATTGGACTACAACGCCAATTAACCAACTTGGCAGGATACATGAAAAGAAATAATCTCGAAATTAACAAATTAAAAACAAAGGTCTTGCTCCTCTCCAGATCCGCACACAACAAGGAGGGAAGAAACAATGAAGCCCAAACCTGGTACCTGGACAACGTTAGGATCGAAGTGGTCAAAGAGTACAAATACCTCGGCATATGGATCGACAGCTCGCTAAAAGAAAACACCATACAAAAGTGCCTATGGGAAAAAATAAGAAACCTCACAGCCCAAACCAGAGAAGTGGACAACAAATTTGGCAAATTTTCACTGACTCCAGCCATTCAATTCTATAAGTCTAAAGTCGTCCCGACTATGACTTATGGAATGAATGCCTCCCTAACCATGCCCGCATCAATCTGGTTGCAATTAGAAGGTTACCTGTGGAAATCGGTTCTGGGCCTCCCCAAATCAACATCCATGGCTGCAATTCGGCATGAACTGGGCCTTCTCTCTTTAGCGGCTGTGGTGGACAAGAGCGCCATGCAATTGTACATAAAGATTCTGCAGACCGACACCCTCCCAGTGTACCAGGTGATTGCAGCGGAAATTAAAAACAGGGCCTGCAAACCACTCAATAATTGGGAAAGAATCCTCCAAGGAAAACCTGAGGAACTAGTCTGCACCGAGGAGCAGTTTATCGGCAACCCGGTAAGAGTGTCAACCAAGATCAAGCTTCAAGACTGGATCACCAGAATTGACAAGGTCCTAGCAAATAAGATACTAACGCACCTGCCACCTGTGTACAACAAGCTAAAAAAAACACTGAAAATTCACAGACAAAACTCTGAGAAAACTATTTATGAGAGCCCGACTGAACCTGCTACACACCAGGGAAGTCTTAACCATCAGATCTCTGGCTACTTCCAATCTTTGTCGGTTATGTAAAAAAATCAAGAACAACCAGAAACAATAAGACACCTCCTTACAACCTGCCCCCAAATGGCCAAGGAGAGAGAGGCGTACTTATCACCACTTATATCCTATCCATCTGCTACAGACGAAGAAACTGGTTGGAGTCGGCTAATAGCCGGGGAATCTACAAGATGGACCATGGCGTCAGCTAAACTCTTGGATGCAGCCCTAAAATAAATCAACTTCCCTATGGCATTACCGGACCCAACATAACCCCAATTCAACTTCTTCGCAATCATACTGTGACTTCCCGAGTATTCAAGGCCCATGCTGGGCAAAATTACAATAGAGAAAGGCTGCCAGAATATCAATTTAGAGAGGACCATACATCGACATGCGTTTATGGATAAAAGATGCTCCCAAATTTGGCCATGACAGTGATGCCACTGTTTTACAGTTTATTGAAAAAAACATGACCTGCGACATCCCTTCAGAAACCACACATAGTGACATTATACAAATCATATGCTTCCAAAAACATGTGTGGTAAATACAGCCGACGTAGATATAAAAACAAAGGTAAATAATATACCAAATGTTGCATTGGCTCCCATAGACCACTTTGTGCTAAAGGACAAGTAAATAGCTGGATGTCTTCTGTTAGACACAGTGTAAAAGAGAAATTTCCTAAAACACATACAACATTAAAAGAGACGAAGCATCCATCTGCACTCTCCACCTCGCCTCTTCCTTCTGAGGCCCTCTGCTCTGCACTGGCCACCCATTCCACCTCTAAAACCCAAGACATTCTGACCACTCTCTCTTCTTCCCCTTCCTCCACTCCTCCCTCTGTCCCCCTGCCTCCCTTGTGCTCTCTTCCACCCCCACCCACTCTCTCCTCCTTCTCACCTATCACAATGGATGCGATCTCTAGAGTAGTCAACTCTATGAAGGCCTCATCCAAACAGATGTTCCCCTGTTTTTCCAGAACTATGAAGGACAACATCTCCTGCCTTGTACCAGCGCTTGCTGACTTCTGCAACCACTCCGTAGCAGCTGGCTCTTTCCCTTCTTCTCTCAAGCACTCACTTGTGCACCCCATCCTAAAAAAGCCTCAGCTGACCCCTCATGTTTGGCCAACTACTGCCTTATCTCTACTACACACTTCCTTGGGAAACTCCTTGAGAAGTTGGTCTTTTGCCATCTGATCAACACGCTGAGCTCATTGGTTGCTTACATAACCATCCGTGTGGATTCTGAGCATTCAGAGGCATGGAAACTGCTCTCCTGAACACTTGTGAAGAACTGTTTGCAAATATCGACTCTAACTCTCCTGCTGTTCTCATTCTCCTTGACCTCTCTTTCACCTTTGACACAGTCAACAATGATATCCTCATAAAGCGGCTCCAAGATACACTTGCTATATCAGACCGAGCAATTTCCAGCATTACGTAGAAGACACACAACTCTTCTTCAAGCTAGCCTCTTCCTCCTCTTCTTCCTCCTCTATCATCCCTGACTGCCTGTCTGTTATTCAGTCTTGGTGCACCTCCAATGACCTCTGTCTTAATGCCAGTCTTCCTATCGGGACACCTGTTCCCCGTTTCCCTCCTGAGCTCTGGCTACCCTCTATGGGCTCAGCTCCCTCTCCTTTCACTGAAGCCAGAAACCTTGGGGTCATCTTCGACTCCTCTCTCTCCTCTGTTCCTTACATCTTGGACCTTGCCAAGAAGGCCCACTTTCAGCTTCACCTCTTTAGAGGCATTCTCCCTTTCCGCTCCTTCCCCCAGAAGCTCAATGTCTCTAGAGCTCTGGTTCTCTCTAGGATGGATTACTGTTACAGCCTCTTCCTCAACCTGCTTCTCTCTTCACTCTAGACGTATCCTTGGCCTCAAGCCCAGGGACTGTATCTCTCCAGCTCTAAAAGCTCTTCACTGGCTCCTGGTTGCTGCAAGGATCAAATTCAAGACCCTTTGCATCATCCACAATGCTTTCTGGGGCCACAGACCAATCTACCTGCAGCTCTCTTACTAAATACTCTCCTTCCAGATCCCATTGATCTTCCTCCTCCAACTCTCTGCTGATCAAATGTTTTTCCATGCAGAATACTGGGGGCATATCTATTTCCTCAGCTGGTCCCTTCCTCTGGAACAGTCTCCCACTTGAACCCGGACCACCTCATGTTCCGCAAACGACTCAAGAAAGGTAGACCTTTATCTTCTACTCCTCTTTCCACCTCCCATGCTAACCTTCCCCTCTGTTGCTGAGATTGGTGGCCTGATTCCAATAGGGTCCTGGCCTTCTGCCCAATCGCCACCAACACCCCCCCTGCGGTCTCACACCAGCCTGTTGGGTGGTTTGCCTCTGCCCCGCACTTACCTGTTAGGCGGTAGACATCCCTCTATGCCTGGGACATCTCCAACCATGCACCTATCTGTTGTCTCCCCAAAGGGCACATCTGGTACTTCCTCCCCTGGGGGACCCTAATAGCACTTACCCCCACTGTACTGCCCCTTTTTTCTTCTCTTTTTTTCTCTTCACTGCACTTGCACGTTACGAATGTCACAAGACCTAGTGGGAGCACTTTTTGTTTCTATTTATTAATTGTCACTTTCATTGTTTACTCACTACCTTGTTCCCTTCCCCAGTGCCTTGTGGCACTTGGAAACATTTTCTTGTTTTGTAAGCACCTTATAAATATCTAATAAATAAACAATACATACATCCAAGTACATCAATGATTACAACACAATCATTGCCCTCTTGTGGAATGCAAATATAGACATACAGTGCATTGCAGACAATTCCACTTTAGTTGCAAGATATGTCACAACCTATCTTACCAAAGCTGAGAAAACAGGGTTAATAATGAGGTCCATTGTCTGAGAAAACCTTGGTCCAGCTTAATCCCGTAAAATAGTACTAAAATAATACCAAGAGATAGAAACAACAGCCACAAATGATCCCAACAGCCAGGACATTTTAAAAAGCAATTTAGTTGACACATACTACCCAAACAGAAGTACTTCTTTGGAAAACATGTTCCTGTATGACCTAGCCCAAAACTACTCCTACAAAAACAATGTCACACCAGATGAGACAACTGGAAAATATTCAGTCTCAACTTGGGAAGAAAGCCTAGTAAAACGTACCAACCCCAGCCTAATTAATCATATAACATTAGCATGTAAATCTCCACAAAATAGACAACTTAATGACATGGCCCTACTACAACTTTATAAACCTTGTAGAAAAGAAGAAGAATTATTAGGTGACCATTACTCATTTGACGCTGCATTCAAGCAAATGAAAGCAGCATAACAAATGTCAATTTCAAACAATACAAACAAATGTTGGACAATGAATACCCACAAGAGGAAGGCATTGAAGCTCTACTAGATAAAGACACTCCTGAGGGCAGTCAATCTTCTCATACAGGAAGCCAAGAACCACTTCGAGAACATCTCATTCTAAAGCAGAAATAGCCATGACTGAGGTAGAAAATATCATATATCAATCTAAACAATCTGAATACTTGCCAGTGCTCAATTCACAGCTAAGTGATGAACAGCTCACATTTTATCTAGAAGTCACTGAAGAAATTGAACATAGTTTTAAAGATGAAACTAAAACTTGTAGCTGTACAAATTATAAACCTCTGCTCCTGTATGTAAGTGGTGAAGTTGGTGCTGGCAAAACATTCTTAATTTAAACAATCATCAAATTTCAACAAGACTTAATAAACAATAACCTTTCAGCTGTTGTAACAGCCCCCACATGTTAGCTGCCCACAACATAGGAGGTGTAACTTTACACCAACTACTGCTCCTCTCAGTAGAACACCAAAACAAATTAGAATACTACAAATTATCAGTAGAAGCTGCTTCGGAAGTATGTAGAATTCTGAAACAAATGAAAATGCTCCTGATAGATGAAGAAAGCATGGTTTACAACCTCATGTTGGCTGTAATTCATCTCAGAACAAAAAAACTGACTATAAAGAACTGTATGGAGGAAAACACATTACTGTTTTCAGAGACCCCCTTCAGTAAACACCAGTAAAAGGTCTACCTATTTTCAGAACATTAGGACACAAACAATGCCATACCCCATCAGCAGCATTGGAAATGTAAATCTCTGCCAATGTTTTTGCTACAGAGAAGTGTCTCAAAACAGGAGACAGTCTGCAGATCTCACCTTTGCTAAAACTGTAAAAAGCATTACAACTGGTCTGCTTACTAAAGATGGAAAAATCCATCTTAAATAGCAGACTTATCCATGAGCTATATCAGCCCCTGATGTCATGGAGCAATTAACAACACAAAATATAAAATGCATGCCCTTAATGCAAACCTTTGCAAGCTGTAGTCAATTCAATGATACAATGTTGAAAAATGAAATGCACCCCATACCGCACATCAGCTCCACAGACAAACTAGAAGTGCATCGCATGATACTCCCTGCGTGTCAACAAGCAATAGCACGACTAAATAGCTAAGAAAAATGTATCTCTAACACAGCTGGTTGAGAAAAAGTATGAACTCTGAGTCTAAACTGCAGAGTCATTCTAAAACATAACCTTGATGTAGAACAAAGTTTAGTCAATAGAGACATTGGTACATTTGTTGGCTTTCAAACATATCCACATCACAACAACATTCAGTTTGTCAACATCCCCTTTGACAAACTTGCAGAAGATAAACAAATAGGCATCACAATATTACATTTCCTTCTTTTTAAAGACATGTAAGTACGCAGAGAACAATTCTATCTATCTATTGCATATGCTGTTACTATTCACAAATCGCAAGGTCTAACGCTGGATCGCGCATTGATTGACATTGGCAGCACAGTCTTTAAAGAAGGTATGAGTTACGTAGCACTTTCACCTCTACGTACACTCAGTTGTCTATTCCTAGTTAACTTTGATGCAAAGACAACACTGACATTACTTACATCCCACAATACAACACGCTATGTGCACTCTACACCCCCATCTAGATATGTACCCTGTACCTCAAAAAAGAAAACCTTTAAAAAGAAAACTAATACACACAGAACCTATAGCAGATCTCCCAGCAATACAGCCAAAGGAGAAAAGAACAACTGCTGCTCCATCAAATAATACAACCACAAAACTCTGTAGTCCAAAAAACAACTGCGCCTCCATCAGACGACAGACAGACAAATGTCTCTTCTCAAAAAACAACTGCAGGCCATCAAAGGATCCAGAGGGACAACTCTCTGGAATATTTAAATTCTGCAACACAACTGGAGGAAATTGCTATACAAATCTAGCAATCCATTTTCTCTTCCAACTGCCAAAAATTGTTCACAACATTTACTTTAACAGCTCGAACCAGTCATGATTTCAAATGCTCGTCATTCATATAAATGCTACAAATAATTGTGACAGCACTTATAGTGTCTCAGGTACAAGGCAAGAATTGAACTACCATACAGGAATGGTAATTTTCACCATAAACACATAGGAAGATCCACAAGAATTCCTAATGTACTTTCTACAAGTCATAGAAATCACAAATATCCCTATAAATGAGTTCTTCTGGATTTCATACACGTAGAAACATACATGCACTCTCTGCAAGCAGGTTTCACAAGAGAACATCCCTAATGAACAATTTGTTTATGTATCCATACCAAATTGTGAATCTATTCCATTTCACCAGCTTCTATAGAATGCAAATCATGGCATATCATGCCCTTTTTGTAATTTAGACAATCGTTCTAGCATACAAATAAATTCACATGGACAATATGTGATACTAATGCTTCGAAGGTACAATGCAGATGGTACCAAAAAAACTGTAAGCTTACTAGCTTAACACGCGGCCAAGTATTTCCTGCCAAGAAAACCTCACAACAGTGGGCCTAATCTACCGCACTGGTGCCACCACCACTTCAGGCCACTATACTGCATATGTCAAAAAAGAAGTGGTGGTTTGAATGTAACAACACTTCTGTTACTCCAAAACATAGGTAACCAGCAAATCTAACAAATGACAACTTAATATAACTTGAACCCAAATCAAGTTACTAAAGTATTGTACAATAAACAGTTACAATTCAAGGACGGGTATCTAACTACATCCATAATACTACAATAGTTTAGTTTAGTTTAGTTTATTTGTAAAGCGCAACCAGGCCCAAGGGCAACCGGGGGCATAATCTTAGATACAGGTTACAATATATACAGTATGCACACACGGGCGCATATTCTTAGCTACAAGGTTACAATATATACAGTTTGCACATATACATTAAGAGTACATTATGGGGAATATACACAAATGCAGTATGTTACAAGTCAGCAAAAGCCTAAGTGCGGGTGCTTCACACATTCTGAGTGAACAGCCAAGATTTGGTATTGCTCTTGAAGGTTTGGAACGAGGGCTCAGTTCTGATGGGATCCGGCAATGAGTTCCAAAGTTTGGAGGCTAGGACAGGGAAGCTTACCCCACCTGCTTTTTGGAGTTTGAACCTAGGCAAGATGAGGCTGTGAGTTTGGGCTGACCTGGTTGGTCGTGTGGAGGTGTGTAGTGTGAGACGAGAGGAGAGGTAAGGTGGGGCTTTGTTGTCCAGGCATTTATGAGTCAAGGCTAGAGTTTTCAAGGCGATTCTTTGTATTACCGGGAGACAGTGTAGATCAGATCTGACGTTAGAGATATGAGAACCTCTGGGAATATTGAGGGCTGCCCTTATGGCATTGTTCTGGATAGTTTGCAGTTTGTTGATGTTAGATTGGCTAGTCCCCAATTAGAGGGCACTGCAGTAGTCGATTTTAGACATAATGAGTGTTCTGGCAAGGGTGATACCATTCTGGGGGTGCAGGAAAGGTCTGCAGGCGGTAATAAGTTTGCAGGTATAAGCTGATTCTAATCTTACTGCATTCGTTTGTCTGTTCAGAGATAGAGCAGAGTCCAAGTAAACAGTTTTAGTATCTTTAGAGACCTTGATGTCATTACCGTCAATGGAAAAAGATTTGAAGGCTTGGTCCAGTTTGTTGAGATGCTGAGTTGATCCTAGTAATAGAAGCTCGGTCTTGTCGTCGTTTAGACATAATTCGTGTTGTGCCATCTAGGCCTGGATGACCAGATAGACGTCATTTAAGGATTTGGTATCAGCTGTCTAGTCACCAGTGATGGGGATGAGTTTCTGGGTGTCATCCGCATAGTTAGTGTAGGAGACACCCAGATAGTCGAGCACATAAAAAAGGGGTTTGGCAAATACGTTGTAAAGCGTAGGTGATACACAAGAGCCTTGGGGGACGCCGCAGTGGATAGGAGCAGGGTTAGCCGATGCAGTGGGCGAGAAGACCCGCATGGACCTGTTGCTTAGGAAGGAATGGATCCAAGCATTAGCAGAGTCCGAGAAGTGAGCCGCAGATTTGAGATGTTGGCAGAGAATTTGGTGGTTAACCAGGTCAAAAGCCACGGACAGGTCAAGGAGGAGGAGTAGCGCTAACTTCCCATTGTCCTTTAGAGTCTCCATCTGAGTTTTCAAGTCAATCAAGGCTGTTTCGGTTCCATGTTTGGGACGGAAGCCTGATTGTCTTAGCCCCAGGAGATTGTTAGATTCAAGATAGTCTTGGATCTGAAGGTATGCTGCCCGATCTAGGATCTTGAGCAGGAACGGGACCGTAGTGATTGGTCTAAAGTTGGTCGGAATGTTAGGGTCAAGGGATGTTTTTTTAAGTAGTGGGATCACCCAGGCGTCCTTGAGGTTTTCAGGGACTATGCCAGTTTTGAACGAGGCGTTTATGAAAGCTGTGATAAATGGGGCTAAGTCATGGGTGGCTGCCTTGATGATAGGTGCCGGGCAAGAGTCACCTTGGTAGTTAGAGGGTTTAAGTTTGTTTATGATTCCTTCTACTTCAAGGGCGGTGAGAGGGGAGAAGGCGAACGGTTTAAAGGTCAAGTTGGTTTGGCCAGCATTTGCTTTAGGGGTGGTCAGGGGTTGGTCTGACTGTAGAGACTGTTGTTTAACTTTGATTTTATTTTGGAGGGTTGCAATTTTGCCCAAGAGTGCTGTTTGTATATTATTGCACCAATTGCTATCTTTAGTGCAAGAGTCGGGGGGTTCTGCAGGAGTCTCAAGTTCCTTGAGGATTTTGAATAGCTCTTTAGTATTCGATTGTGCTAACAGAATATGGTTATTGTAAGATTCTTTTTTGGCCTGGAGTATGGCTTCTTTGTAGTTGAGAGTAGCTAGGAAGAGACTGTCCTTGTGGATGTCAGATGGGTGACTTTTCCAACGTGCCTCTGCGCTACGTTTCTCTTTGCGGAACACTCTGAGCTGTGGTGTGAACCACGCGTTGAGGTGCGCATGCTGTTTGGGTCTCCCAAGTCTGACTGGAGCGATAGAGTTTATGGCTAAGAGCACTGCCTGGTTGTAGGTGTCAGCTAGGATAGTGGGGTCTGAACAGGAGTCAGTGACGTTGTTGAGAGAGGGGAGGATGAGGGGGAGTAACTTTTCAAGGGTTATGTTTTTTTTGTTTCTAGTGGGGATGGCTGGAGCGACAGGAGGCGTAGGTAGGTGAGCTGCTTCAATGTTGAAGGTGATGATGTTATGGTCTGACCAGGCACAAGGGGTATTAGAGAGTAAGCTAATATTGCAGTTAGTGTCACTTAACCAATCCAAGGAGCGCCCTTTGATGTGGGTGGGTTCTTGTATATGATGGGAGAAACCTAGATCTGTTAGAGTGTTGGCGAGGTCAATGGCCGCGGGGTCATTAAGGCCTTGGTAGCCTAAATTAAGGTCTCCTAAGATGATGGTTTGAGAGTTAGTTTTCACTTTGTCAAGTACTAGAGAGGTGATGTCATCCACAAATGATGAGGGAGGGCCCGGGGGTCTGTAAATTAGATGAATGGTGGCTGTTTGGTTGGCCAACAGTGGGAGTTTGACAGAGAGTAACTCAGCGGATTCTAGGTTGATGCTATGTAGGGTTCTAAGTCCTATTGAATTTTTATGGATGAATGCAATTCTGCCGCCTCTAGAGGTGCGGTCGTCTCTGGAGATAGAGTACTCAGGTGGAATGGCCCAGGAGAGTGCTGGGCTCGAGGCAGGGTGCAGCCAGGTCCAGCCATAAGGCAGGGGGATTAAGGTAGATATTGGGGTGTTGAGGCTCGGTGCTTAAGGGGGTGTCCAAAGGTCTGTAGGTAGGGGCCATGGTGCCAGCGTGCAAGGTACTGGGTGTAGGTAGACTTGCAAATGATAGGTGGAATGCACAGGTAGAAACCCACAGAAAGAGGGGTAGTCTCATTGAGGGAAGCAGTAGCCTTTGGGAGGAGGGGGGTGGTAGCATGATACCAGAATTAAGACTATGTTCGGTTCTAGCAACAGGGCACATCTAGGCTAAACAATTCAGGGCAGGCAGAGGCTAGATTAGGTTGTTGCTACAAAGCACATCTATACTAACAATGCGAGGCGACAATGCAGGCAGGCAGAGGCTAGATTAGGTTATTGCTACAAGGCACATCTATGCTAACAATGCAGGACACAATGCAGGCAGGCAGGGGCTAGGATCGGTTGTAACTGCCCGGTACATCACGCTATGTAAAGCGGGTCATAAAGCTAGAGTTGCTAAGGCATATAAATGCAGAGTTTGATTGAGGTTACGAAACACGTAAGGCTAGATAAAGCAGAGAATACAAGCAGATCATGCCATTCACAGGTAACTGTGGGTACAGATAGCTTGAGGAGGGCTGACAGTGCAGTATAGGATCCAACAAAGGTACAATGAGATTAGGGCTAGTTATCTTGAAGGGCGGCATGAAGGATATATCATCCAGGTTGAATGGAGTGCAGCGTTCCTGACAGAGGCGGGGCAGGCTTATTGAGGATAAGCTCCTCTGCATACAGACAAGTTAATGTTTTAGCATGTAGTCATTATAAGACTGGTACTATGTTGAGGAGCCAGGGGGTCCGGTGCCGGCACAGTCCGGCAAACAGGAGGCAAAACAGGGCCTTATCCTCGGCCTTTGTCGCAGGACGGCTGCCGCCTTACGGTGGACCGGATTGGCTTATCAGCTAGGGGTTGCCTAGCAGGTGAGGGAAACAGCCTCGGTTTCAGGCCGCGTTGCACCGGCCATCTTGGGTTGGGCAGGGGCTTGGCTGTAGTTTGTCGAGCGGCAAGGAAGTGGAAAAATAGCACTTTCTCGTGCTAGCAGGTATAATGCGCACAATGCGTGTGCCTTTGCAATAAAGGCTGTACAGCTGCTGGAGTGCAACGAGGTAGCTCTCACCCTGTAATTGGCGATCGTGTGAGGCTCTGCAGTGGATTCTGCACGGGTCGTCGCTGGTCGCTGAAGGCACGGTGGAGGGGGGAGGAGGGCTCCAGCCCGCTCCGTCGCTGGTGATGGGGCTCTGAGTCTGATGGAGGCAAAACAGGGCCTTATCCTCGGTCTTTGCCGCAGGACAGCTGCCACCTTACGGTGGACCAGATTGGCTTATCAGCTAGGGGTTGCCTAGCAGCTGAGGGAAACAGCCTCGGTGTCAGGCCGCGTTGTGCCGGCCATCTTGGGTTGGGCAGGGGTTTGGCTGCTGTTTGTCGAGCGGCAAGGAAGTGGAAAAATAGCACTTTCTCGTGCTAGCAGGTATAATGCGCACGATGCGTGTGCCTTAGCAATAAAGGCTGTACAGCTGCTGGAGTGCAGCGAGGTAGCTCTCACCCTGTAATTGGCGATCGTGTGAGGCTCTGCAGTGGATTCTGCACGGGTCGTCGCTGGTCACTGAAGGCACGGTGGAGGGGGAGGAGGGCTCCAGCCTGCTCCGTCGCTGGTGATGGTAGTACTTTTAAAACCCAAGACAGTTAGAATACACCAACAGGTATCTAACTACTTTAAAAAATACTTTACCTTCATTGTAATGCACTTTTATTTATTTATTTATTTTGCATTTTTAAAGTGCTCACAAAGCCCGCGGGATTCGAGACGCTGTTACAGGAATTGTTTGTTTTTAGTTGCGTAATTGTTTTATTTTTTGTCTTATTTGTGTATTCATAATGCGCTTAAAACCCAGAGGTTTCTAAGCACAGACCCGAGAATTGAACCTGTGTTGCTTAGCGTCGTCTTGCTTCCAAGGTGCGCACGTTTCAACTGAGCTATCATTCCAGGACGAAATATGCCATCACAGTTCTTGTTACTGCAATACTTCTTATAAAATCCAATATAGTTAGAATATGCCAATGGATATGTAACTACTTTAAACATTCCCTTAATTACAACACACATCAAACAAACATACTGCCACACAAACACTCACATAATATACCAATGCCACTACACACAACTATTCTGTAACATTTACATTCTTTAAAACTTTGCAAAAGACAACCACTATATGTAATTACAATCCACTATCGATTATATTTCCCAATTACCAAATGATTATTTCATGTCAATACAACAACTGTGTAGCACACACTAATGTTGTACCACACATAGTACATAGAATGTACTATTTATGATGGTCAAAAAAGTAAATCTATATGTACAATTGTATGTAAGTAAAGGTTTGTTTTAAACTATCTTGTTTAACAAATTATACTGTTTTTTTCACAGAAAAAAGAACCAGAGATTGGAGCTTTATTACCGCATGCAACTAAGTAAACATACAAAGCATTGTCCTATTTATTATCTTCACAAACAAACAAATACATATTCCATAAGCACTATCCTCAATTGTACTACAATCATAAACACCATAACACTTAAATTATATAATATCACCATATTACAAATACTGTATACCCCCTACAGTAACTATAATTACTATACACCTATTACTATACTGCCCCCAAGCATCTGGCCACTGGCCATAACCCCTACAATAGAATTAAACCATATAACATATAACATGTACATACTATACACCTTCAAATAACAATGCCCCAGAACCCCCAATCCCAATGACATCCGCGGACACTAAAATTGACTGCAGGCTCGGCTGCACCTGCACACCTTTTTCTCACTGATAAAAACAGCTGCATGTCAACTTTATTCTACTGCCCCACCATTTCCATGCCCTCTTTTTGCCCACTAAATAACCCCAAATGTTTTTTTCCAGACTTTTTTCTCACTGCACTGTCCGCACACAGTAAAATTGACTGCAGACTCAGCGGTACCTGCAACGCTTTTATTCAACTAAAAAAACAGCTACCTATGAACTTGTTTCTACTCACCCACCCTTCCCAGGCTCTATGCTGGCCACAAAATAACCCCAAATATGTTTTCACATATTGGCCACTGGTCACAAACACTACAGTAATATGTGTATAGTAATTATAGGTACTGTAGGGGGAATGTACAGTATTTGCAATATGGTGTACAGTATCTGTAATATGTTGGGATGATATAATTGAAGTGAATATGGTATTTACGATTGTTGTAGATTTGAGGATAGTGCCTATGGTATTTGTATGTGAAGATAAAAAAAAAGATAACACTGGGTATGGATACTTAATTGTATATGGAAATAAAGCTGACATATCTGGTTCATTTTCTGTAGAAAAGAAAACAGTATCATTTGTTAAAATAGTTTAAAACATTTATTTGCATTAAATTGTAAATATACATTTACTTTTTAGACCCTCATAAACAGTACATTGTACTTATTATGTTAGGTACAACATTAGTGTGTAGAAAGAAAATTGATAGTGGATTAAAATAAAACCTACTACATTTTATAGACTATACATGTTACAGAGTACATGTTTGTGGTAGCATTGATACATGCTGTAAGTGTAAGCATGATCGTATGTTTGTTTGAAGTGTGTTGTAAGTAAGGATGTGTTTAAAGTAGTTAGATACCCTTTGGCGTATTCTAACTATATTGGATTTTAGATTGCAGTAGCAATAAGTGTTATGGCATATTTGAAGTGTATTAGAATGAAAGGGATTTTTATGCCGAAACTGTACAATTTTTGTGACAGGGTTTTGTCAGATGATATGTCAATCCAGAGGTCTTTAAGCTCTGTCCTCTCAGCTTTGGTAAGATAGGTTGTGACATATCGTGCAACTGCAGTGGAAGTGTCTGTAATATATTGTATGTCTATATTTGCATTCCAGAAGAGGGCAATGATTGCAAATGTTGGCTGTAGTAACAGAGCAACACCTTTAAATTGGACAGTTTGTGGTGAATATTGAGTTATTTTGGTGGTTTCTTTTAAGTTTTCCTGTGTATATCTTTGTCGTATTCATATTTTTTAATGGTATTGTATAACTTGTCTAACTTTTTTTCATTTGACTAGTTGTTGCCACATTGTTTTGTCTTTTGTTGGTACACCATTAAGTAGTACAATCAATGATTGATCTAATGGCTGTTGTACTCCTAGAGTTTCTTTTTCTTTAAGATTTAAAGGCAAATATACTACTTTGCCATAAATGCCTTTTAGTAACTCTGATGGACGTAGTTGGCCATTTTCGGTTAAAGGCTTATTATAGCTTGAAATGGGTGTACTGTTTGAATTACAATGCTCTCATACAACTTAAGTTGTTGGAGAACTTTTGGAAGTGGGAAGATTTCTAAGTTATTAGTAATAGCATGTGATGGCATTTGGTTACTGTCTGGCTTTGTATTGCAGTAGGTGCAAACTATTGAGCAGTCAGTTATTTTGAATTTATTTTCTGCTGTTAGATATTAAGCTAATTGGAACAATCTTCTATTTTTTAGGCCATATCTACTATTTTGGTGCTCTTCTTATAAAATGTTCTGCAACAACAGACACATACTTTGTTTGGAATTTCAGCAGATCTGTTTTGAAACATAGTTGTTTCTTTTTGTGTGTGTTTGTAAGGTGGGTGGTGTTTGTGAGGTTTTCGCTGTTTTCAAATGTTACTGAATTTTGTAAGTCAACTTCAGTTTGAAAATATTTACTTTAGATCAGTTCTATTTCTCAAAGGAGTTCTTTGGCAGTGCCATGTAGGGGAATGCTATTTAAATTTTGCAGTTCTAGAGCAGGACATTTTGCATAGTATAGTCACAAGATTTTGAATAGCGGAATGGTATGTTGCTGGCATTTTGATGTGATGGGAAGTGCTTTTGCAAGCAGTTCCTGAAATGCATGCTAATGAATGTCCTCACAGTCCTGTGTGGAGGCGCACTGGGCAGGAGTCCATGGTTTGTAAAGTTTTTATTCTACTTTTGTCTTTTAGTTCAACATAGTGATTTAGGAATTGTCACAAAGTGCCTCATTAGGAGTGTGCCGGTCCGGTAACAACAGTGCCGGAGAGCCTACCGGCACGGTTGTTGCCGGACCAGCACAATATGAGTCTGCGGGTGGATGCTGTCCCGCCCGGCAGGTCTGACCTGGCGGGTGGGCTAGCAGCTGTCTGCAGACTTTCACTGAAGCACCAGCACAATTATTAGCGATGCCGGTGCTTCCGTCATCCCGGACCCAATGGGAATGGGGATTAACGATTTTCCGGCGCCTGAATTCCAGGAACACTAGCTACTGCCGGACTTGTAATGAGGCTCAAAGACTTGAAAGATTGCTGTCCTACATTACATATTGAGCTGAATGTCCATTTGCATACTGGATGGTTTGTTTGGGGAAAAGGAGTATTGGGTTGAAAGTTTGTTGGGGAAGTTTTGTCTGTCAGGGTTTCTTTTGCCATAATGGTGTCTCCTACCATTTCATAGCCTTGGTCATTATTGGCTGTGGCAATTGATTTTTTTTGTTCTTGTTTATAAGCGACTTCGTTGAAATATGGTTATGTGCTGCTTTTGTGAATCCATTCACCATCCCCGAAATTTGAAAAGGTATCTATGTTCACATTCGGTGTATTTGGAAGTACTTATTGTAGTGTATTGATTAATTTAGTTAGTGGCTTCAGTCTGTTTGATATTAATATGAACCACTTTCTCTTTAGTAGAAATCCAATATCAATTAGAGCTTTGAGGATTCGTTTTCTGCAGTAGTTTATAAGGGTAGATTATGACTTTTTAGCTATCTTCATAAGATTGCTAAGAACTTTCTGGTGGAAAATGTTTTGTAGAATTATATTTTGGATTTGCTTTGCTGTGGCTACATTAACATTGGTAGATATAATGCTAGGTTCATCACTCAGTCTGCTTTTGTTTGTACATGTTTATTTACTTTTAGATTTTGCAAGAGGTGCCTTAGTTGTTTTAGTGGCGGCTGGTTTACTTTTGTTGAGTGAGGTTTGCAACTGCTTTGTTTTAATGTTTTCTATACAATGTTTTAGACGAGGATGACCATATGGCTTGTTTATATTTTGATCTGCTCTATATTCTCTTTGTTTTCTACAGAGTTGCTTTTTAGTAGGCATTGGATTTTGCCGGTTGGGAAAAAAGAAAGGTTGTGTTTAAAAGTTGTCAAATGTTTATGCATGTATTTTATGCATGGGTGTGTGTGTTATTCTGCAGTGGGATGATAGGTGTGGTTTGGAAGGTTGTAAGAGCAAGAGGCTGTACAGGTGTGATAGGCTTGGGATTGTGAGTAAGCGAGTAGTGGTGTGATGGAATGAGTAGGGACATTATGATGTTTTGAGTAAAACTGTGGTTGGTATAATGGTGTGATTCACTGCATAGGTATGAGGTTTGTGTGGGTGTTATTGAAAAGGGTTGAAGACGTGTGTCTGTGTGTGCTAATGTGTGGTAGTGATTTGGAATTAAATGAGTTTGAAAGTTGTAGCATTGGAATTAGGGTCTTATGTGCATAGGGGTATGGTATATCACGGAAGTAATTTATGGTATAGAAGTTGTTGAGCGATAGATGTGTTGTTAGGTAGTAAGGAATGGGCGCTGTCTTGACTAAAGAACAGTGCTTGGATGGGAATTGAAAGAGTGACAATGTTGCAATATAATGAGTAAACATGATATACAATGTTGCTTAGTAGAATAGAACATTCTATGCTAATATATGGTGAAAGTATATTGTTGCAATTATAGCAATGTACATGCTATACTAATGTACTTACTTTGTAGGATGTGAAGAGTGTTCTTTCTTTGGTAGCTGTTTTCTTAATTTTTTTTTCTGTAATTGTAAAAGAAGGTTAGTGGGTATATGTGGTAATGGCAAAGTACTTTTAGTAAGCGAGTTTCCTATTTATTAAGGTAGTAGAAGTTGTTGGGAAAAAGAGTTAATGAAAGTGGGTTATGGGTGGTGTAGTAAAGTATGTTAAGTATGCTGTTAGAATAATTGGACTATGGCTCTCAATGAATGAGCTAGTCTATAATTAAAGGTACCAGTAAAATGTTACTGGCAGTTCATCTGGACCGGCTCACTCTGTGTTTAGCCGTAGGGGTACTGTACTTCCGGCAGGTCTCACCTGCTGGGAGTTGATGCTGCTACCGGCAGGCTTTACTCTGAAGCACTGTATCAATACTAATGGGGCCGATGCTTCATGGTTCCCATTCCCATGGAATACTATAAGACTGTATGGGAATGGGAACTTAGTGTACTGACGCTGATTGTAACATTTTGGTAGCATTGAGATGTCAGGTAGTGGTAACAGTAATACAGACTTGATGGCAACACACCGGCTACCGGTGGGTTTTACCAGCAATCCCATAATGAAGCCCTATCAGAAATGTTGTTTGAGACATTATAAGGTATAGTGCAAAAATGGGTGTGTAAATAAGATGCAAATATAGGTTATTTTTGTGCTGGAGATTTTAATAATAAAAGTGTTGTGTTTGTGGTGCAATGTATTTGCAACGTGCTACTGTATTTTTAAAGAATAGGGAGACTGTAGCCTAGTGATAACGCAATGGCAGATTGTGGTTGTAGCACTGTTTGGTGTCTTATAGTAGTGGCTGGAAAAGAACAATAGTTTATATGTAAAGAGAAGTGTTGTATATAGATATTTTGGGCCTATTTAATAGAATTATTTGTACATAAACGTGAGTTTGCACTGCTGATAGAAACCCTGATTCATGGAACTGTGCAAAGTGTATTTTTGCAGTATAAAGTGACTTTGCATTGACTTTTTATTGCACAACACCATGAATCAGGGTTTGTGTTGGCAGTGCAAAAGTCACTTTATAGCAGTGGAAAGTCATTTTGCACTGGGCAAAGAATTTGATGAATCAGGCCCTTTGGCAGTATACACATATGTGAGAGCATGTGGAGAATGGTGGCACTATAAGGGATGCAATGAGAAAGGTTGGACAGTTTGATGTTCATATGGAATTTGAAATGGAAAATGATGTGCATTTAAATGGATTTTGCTGAAAGTAAAAAAAAATGTAAATGTGTATATGTGCATTAACAGCAGCACTATGTCTAGTATTTCGTACAAGAAAGGAAAAGCTGATGTGAAAGATGTGTAGAACATATTTAAGTGGCATGAGGTATGTGGAACTTTAATATGTTGGCAGTGCATGTAAGTAACTGCCACTCGATGTTACCAGGTGCAGAGTACTGCCATATATGGCATTTGATAGAGTGGATAAAAAGAGAATATGCTTATTGAGAAGATTATTACAGGGTAAGTGGCAGCAACCCTGTATATATATAACCACCAGGCAGAACATTTGTCACCCTCACAGGATCACTCCTATGTCGAAGTATATGGATGAAACACTTTTTCCTTTGGTATTGTCATTACCCTCTTGTCTAAAAGACACAAAGGACTTTCTTTCTAAAATCGATGAGCTACCCTGTTGAGCCTGATTACATACTGGCCACGATGGATGTAGTTTCACTCTACACATCCATAAAACACGAATGTGGTATGAAGGCTTGTGCACATTTCCTCAACACCAGATCCCTGAACTATACTAGACACTCTGAGATGATTTTGGCTATGATCTAACTTTGTCTGACGAACAATGTGTTCTTGTTCAATCAAAAATATTACAGGCAAAGACAAGGAACAGCGATGGGCACCACTGTTGCCCCATCCTATGCCAATCTAATGATGGGATACTGGGAAAAATATGAGGCTTGGAAAGAAAAAAATGAAAGATATACGAGTAAGGTTGTAATGTGGTATTGCTACATTGATGACCTTTTCATCATTTGGAAAGGAACTTCGAAAGAATGGACTGAATTTGTAAAACATCTAAATGTCAATGCTTTCAACCAGAAGTTCACTGAAACACATAGCCCTAAGGAGGTGATTTTCCTCAGTGTCACAGTATTCATGGAAAATGGACATTTGAAAGTCAGCTGTTTAGACAACCCACCGGAGCAAATATTCCTCTGTATGCAAGAAGTGCACACTCCAGTAATCTTATTTGGAGTATCCCCAATGGGGAATTCATTCGGCTTTGCAGGAACTGCTCAAAGATGGACACATATGACAAAGAAAGCAAACTGACAGCCTGGGGCTTCAAAGAACAATGCTATCCAAAGAAGGTCATAAAGTGGGCATTTATAAAGGCACAAGCGTGCGACGATCAACACAGTTGCTGGACCATATCGACATGAAAAATAACTTAATAAGAAATTAAACAACGCGAGCGGTGCTAACGTATGGACAATCAGCCAAAACAATAAAAATCATTCTAAGGAAGCATTTGAATGCATTAATGGTAGATAATGATATGAACAATGTATTAGGTACACGCCCAAATATTAACTTTCGAAAATGCAATTCCATCAAGGACAATCTAGTGAGAAGCTACATGGCAAGTGAAGTCAGTAAAACCCAATCGACGTGGCTTGGTCAAATAAATAAGGGATTTTACAAGTGCACAAGATGCAAAATCTGCAAATTTGCAGATGAATGCTCATACCGACATCTGATTCTTGAAAGAAATATAACCATCACCAACAGGATAACATACAAGTCGGATTATATTGTGTACGTATTGAAGTGCACATGTAACAAATGGTATGCAGGGAGCATGAAATGCAAACTAAAGATATGGATCTTACAGCATGTCAGAGCAATCAAAAACAAGGATTTTGCATATCCAATAGCAAAACACTTTTGGGAGAACCATAATGGAAAACTTGTGACTTTTCTTTTTTCGGATTGCACCAAATTGAAATTGAACCTAGGGGCGGGGATAGAGAAAAACTCCTTAGATAACAAGAGACTGAATATATTATCGATTTTGAGAGTAAGAGCCCAGCGTGTCACAATACCGATGAGGAAATCTACACCTTCTTGGTAGAATGACAATTTCTAATTGTACACTGTAGAATCTGGTATCTTTTCATCTGTTATTTTTTATCCACTTTTTTCTACTTTTTTCTACTTCTTTCTGTTTCTATGTTTACAGTTTTTTCAGCTTTCTCAGTTTAGTTCTATTTAAGAGCCAAGTTTTATAACAAAGAATAATTATGGAAACCTTTATTTGACTTTCACCAAAACTAAGGTGGTTTACAGTGTGGGATTGTCTATATTATTTCTAATATTACTAATTATTTTGTGGTTTCTAATATTTTAATGTTTTCCATCGTTTGAGGCAATCAATGGGTTTTTAGAAGACGTTGAGAGAACCACAAGTATTTTTACTTACATGCTTTTAAGACGCTTGAGTGCAAATGTTATCACTACCTTCAAAATGCTCAATCTGATTAAGATAAATGCCCAGTGCTTGTTTCCACTAATAATTGATATGTCATAGGGTCACCAGTCATTGAACATATGACTATTGGGCATACTATATATTTAATGTTATGGCCCCTGAATCTAAGAGAAGTCTTTACACATATGCACTATACAACTCATGTGTTAAATAGTTGTGACGTTCAGTGAGACCCACTCTAGACTACCCCATAAAATGGACAATTTTCTATCTACTGACATGGTCTATATCTGAGACAACTGTGCCTACAGCAGTGAACACGGCAGCACTATGCACTTTAATATTTAGTATAAAACAACATAGGAAATTGCACTATGCACTTTTTTGATCTAGAGCATTTGAGCACCATGCACTTTATTGAATACAAAATAACATAGGAAATTGCACTACATACTTTATTGATACAGAGCATACTGTGAAATTACTTAGGTGCGCACTCTATTGGGACACATACACACATGTCGATGTTTGGATACAATAGATTGGGCATTGAATTCCAGAACTGACTGTATTACAGATGTGGAATGTATGAGGCATTGTAACAAGTTGGGCAGCTGGAAAAAAATATATAATATGTATTCAGCACTTTAAAAGCAAGATACCGTTTTGGTATGCTATCCATAGAACAGATGGGAAAAAGCAGCACCCGACAATACATGACACGTATTTTGCATCTCATGAAGATGATGCAATTTTGTTGGTTAACAATACGACCACTTTGAAGATAGTGTCTATTTACGTAATAATGGGTGAATGCTTCTTTATGTGCTGACAACAACAGCGACTGGGCAGCACACTAAACATAGAGAAGGGACCACATTTAGAATGCAAACTGCAATCCCCTCTCTATATTTATAACACCGAAAACATGTATGAATAAATCGTGCGGCTCAACATGAGCAAAATCATGTGACCAAGCTACAAGAGGTAGCAAAACGCATCATTTTTTACTGTGTTTTCCCGTATGCTGGGCGCGGGAAATTAGCAATTATTTTAACAATGGATTTTGAAGAATAAAATATAAAATTTTCATTTTCTTAAACACGCTGGACTTTGGTGTTTTTGTAATGAAGCTGGGAAACTGCTCCTAATATCTACAACAAACATCCTGTGAGTGAGGCTCACCTTTCAGCGATGGTTTGGTTGGTGAAATAATGGAATATATATATATATATATATATATATATATATATATATATATATATATATATATATATATATTATTTATATAAATATTCAGTAAAAAAACTTTGTTAAAGGGACGTTATGGTTCAAAGTAAAACCGAAAAACCCTTGAAATTCACCAGTTATGGTAAGCTAAGCAACCATAACTAGCGCCACCGTACACTGCTAAGACTAACACCCAGGACATCAAAGATGACATCACAAATGTCATTGATGACATCACTGATGACATCACATGTTTGGCTCCCTCTTTTTTCCTTTACTGACATATCTAGACCACATGGTTTTGTTCAGTAACAGTCAAGAACTAAAAATTGAAAAGGTACTATATTTGTAGACTTATCCTTCAAGTATGTTCTTACAGTAATTCCCTTGAAACATATGAAACATATATATAGCAGAGGACACAGGCTTGAAAGAGAGCAATCCTTTCTGTGCATGAAGATAATCATTAGGCTTATCAGCACTTTCTCATATTTATTCTTTATTACTGTACTTTCCCTATATATACTCTTATTTGTATAGATTGTACTCACACTCCTTTCCTTAGGGTCCCGTCACATCATGTGATACACATACATAGGGTAAGTAGCAGCTTTGAAACAGAGCTACTACTTCTGCTTTTTTGCTTACTTCACTTTCCCTGTATATACACATATTTGTATGTGTTGTTGTCTCTTTGTGTTTTGTCTGTAATAATGCAATTATGTATCAAGTGGGTTTTATTAGCTACTTATTACATGTTTCATAGTACGCAAAACTCTAATGAGAAAGCAGTTACCATTTCACTATTCAACATGGCAAACTTATGAATATTGCACCTTCATCATGTATACTGCACACACTGCCTATGTTTCTGCATGAGTAGCTTAGTATAGTGGATATAACTTCATAATAGAATGCTATTTATATCAATGCATTGCTTAATGTTCTAAGTAGCTCATGATACAATTTTAACTTGCCTATGAATAATACGGGCAGGCATAACGTCCTCAGGACACCCCCATTTTGTTTATTTACGAACATCCCAGGACACTTGATGTGTTCTTAGAACAGTTTCAACTTGCCTACGAACAATACGGACAGGAATAGCATCCTCAGGACACCCCCATTTTGTTTATTTAGGAACATCCCAGGACACCTGATGTGTTCTTAGAACAGTTTCAACTTGCCTACGAACAGTACGGACAGGTATAGTGTCCTCAGGACACCCCCATTTCGTTTATTTACAAACATTTCAGGACACTGCGTGTGTTCTTAGAACAGTTTCAACTTGCCTACGACAATACAGACAAGCGTAGCGTCCTCAGGACACCCCCATTTTGTTTATTTACGAACATCCCAGGACACTTGACGTGTTCTTAGAACAGTTTCAACTTGCCTACGAACAGTACGGACAGGTATAGTGTCCTCAGGACACCCCCATATCATTTATTTACGAACATTTCAGGACACCGCATGTGTTCTTAGAACAGTTTCAACTTGTCTACGGACAATACGGACAGGCGTACTGTCCTCAGGACACCCCCATTTTGTTTATTTAAGAAAATCCCAGGACACTTGATGTGTTCTTAGAACAGTTTCAACTTGCCTACGAACAATACGGACAAGCGTAGCGTCCTCAGGACACCCCCATTTTGTTTATTTACAAACATCCCAGGACACTTGATGTGTTCTTAGAACAGTTTCAACTTGCCTACGAACAAAACGGAGAGGAATAGCGTCCTCAGGACACCGCCATTTTGTTTATTTACGAACATCCCAGGACACTTGATGTGTTCTGTGAACAGTTTCAACTTGCCTACGAACAATAAGGACAGGCATAGTGTCCTCAGGACATCCCCATTTTGTTTATTTTCGAACATCCTAGAACACTTGATGTGTTCTTAGAACAGTTTCAACTTGCCTACGAACAGTACGGACAGGTATAGTGTCCTCAGGACACCCCCATTTTGTTTATTTACGAACATCCCAGGACACTAGATGTGTTCTGAGAACAGTTTCAACTTGCCTATGAACAATAAGGACAGGCATAGTGTCCTCAGGACATCCCCATTTTGTTTATTTTCGAACATCCTAGAACACTTGATGTGTTCTTAGAACAGTTTCAACTTGCCTACGAACAGTACGGACAGGTATAGTGTCCTCAGGACACCCTCATTTTGTTTATTTACGAACATTTCAGGACACCGCGTGTGTTCTTAGAACAGTTTCAACTTGCCTACGAACAATACGGACAGGCATAGCGTCCTCAGGACAGCCCCATTTAGTTTATTTACATACATCACAGGACACTGGATGTGTTCGTAGAACAGTTTCAACTTGCCTACGAACAATATGGACAGGAATAGCGTCCTCAGGACACCCCCATTTTGTTTATTTACGAACATCTCAGGACACTTGATGTGTTCTTAGAACAGTTTCAACTTGCCTACTAACAGTACGGACAGGTATAGTGTCCTCGGGACACCCCCATTTCATTGATTTACGAACATTTCAGGACACTGTGTGTGTTCTTAGAACAATTTCAACTTTCCTACGAACAATACGGACAAGTGTAGCGTCCTCAGGACACCCCATTTTGTTTATTTATGAACATCCCAGGACACTTGACATGTTCTTAGAACAGTTTCAACTTGCCTACGAACAGTACAGACAGGTATAGTGTCCTCAGGACACCCCTATTTTGTTTATTTACGAACATTTCAGGACACCGTGTGTGTTCTTAGAACAGTTTCAACTTGTCTACGGACAATACAGACAGGCGTACTGTCCTCAGGACACCCCCATTTTGTTTATTTAAGAAAATCCCAGGACACTTGTTGTGTTCTTAGAACAGTTTCAACTTGCCTACAAACAATACGGACAGGAATAGCCTCCTCAGGACACCCCCATTTTGTTTATTTACGAAGATCCCAGGACACTTGATGTGTTCTGAGAACAGTTTCAACTTGCCTACGAACAATACGGACAGGCATAGTGTCCGCAGGACATCCCCATTTTGTTTATTTACGAACACTTGATGTATTCTTAGATCAGTTTTGACTTGCATGCGAACTATACTGACAGGTACCATGTCCTTAGGACACTCCATTTTCATTAACTACGGGCATTAAGGACAGCGCTGCTGTCCGCGGTCAGATAGAACACAACAGGGGTGCCTGCCAGCTAAATAAATACAACATTTGACCCATCTCTTACTCCCCCACCCTCCCCAAACAGTCTTACACGCCAACACACTTGACTAAATAGCATTTTTCCACCAAGTTTCACTGCGCTGTCCGCGGATGTCCGCGGATACAAGATGGCGGGAGTGCCCACAAAATCTGACGCACCACACGCTCTCAACCACCCAATCAGCGAGCACGTGGAATGTCCGCGGACATGACGCGGATCGCCCAGCCAATCAGGACCCTGTCCACAGAGTGAACAGGGAAGTGTGTCCGCAGAGTGTGCATAGATATCACTAATTGTTTTGCCTTACGTTTTAGTCATTTTAAAAAAAACCTACTGGATGGATTTACACCAAATTAACAAAAACACGCTTTCGGGACCAAGCCGCCACCCCTGCCGCAAATTTGGTGTAAATCCGTCCAGCGGTTTGGACTGTAGGCGTGAGCAAAGTTTTTTTCCCATTATGTCTATGGGAAAACCAGAAGTTTTGGGACCCCCCTATATCTTTCCCCCCCCCGACCAAAACAATTCAGAGTGGGCCATATACTTTTTTTGCAAAGTTTGATGAGGATTCATCCAGGGGGAGCGAAGTTATAAGCCGCCCAGAAAGTGCTTTTCCTATGGAAACAGCAATTTAACCATAACTACACGGTCACTATATCTCTTCACTTCACTGTTCAACAATCAGTCAAATGAGCAGTACTCTCCGTGGTAAAAAGTCATCATCAGGATCCACCTTGGTTTAAAAACATGCTTCCTTTATTTTAGTGTTTATTCAAAAAGATAAAGCAATTAGCAAAAAAGAAAATAACAAAACATCAAAAAGTATTACGATGCTCCCATAATATGCCAAAAGAACTCTGGCGTTTACGCGTTTCACGGCTACCTTGCCACTTGTTTACAACCATTTGTCCCATTCACCCATGCATATTTAAATCATGTATCTTGAGACAGAGATAGAAGAGGGACTACCTTCTCTCAGATCTCTATAGCTCTGAGGATTTGTGGCAACCATTATTGGCTAGTTGATTCATCCGTATATTTTACTCTATGTCTTAACCTTAATGGGTATGCACAGTTGGATACTGCATTTCCTCCATGTGTCAATAAGAGACTATGGCGATATCTGATGGATATAACTGGCATCTGACATACCAACATTGCAAACATATTAATATCCAAGTCCATTTGGTGTTTGCAATTTATGGGGATTACAAGAATGACCTAATGCAAATCCTACTCTCATCTGTAAACAATTAAGTATAAAGTGCATAGTGCTTATTGCAGCTGCTTCACATTGTTCTCACATTACACTTGTTCATTTCAACCCAATGCTGCAAAAATAACTCTGTGCAAAATGCTCATTTCAACAACTTTAAATTATTATCACATTGCAGTTGTTGTTCTGTAAGGTATATGGTGCTCCATAACTTACACGATTTTCTTGTTTAAATAGCTCTGATGTACGAGCATACTTTTGTTCAGATCCTGCTATTATCTGTAAACAGTTGAAAATCAAATGCTTAGTACTTATTCCAACATCATAAAATTGTTGTTTTCACATTCCAGTTGTCATTCTATAACGTTCATAGTGCTCCATAGCTACCAACATTCTCTTATTTAAACAACTTTGATGTGAGGAATAGCTAGCAGCATTTTCTCATGTAAACAAAGACCGCTATAAAGTGTATATTGCTTCTCTATTAGCAACATTCTCCTACATCAACCAGACATCAACCAGAACTGCTCTAAAGTGCCTAGTGCTTGAATATCAGATGCATAGTGTTACCCGGAAATAGAGTTCAGAAGGTCTACACTTTATATCAAATAGAGTATCACACTTCATTGTCCTAGGAAGGTGTAAAGTTCTTTGTCAATGTTATGGCCAGTCGAGTGTTTACTTTCGAAGTCTAAAATGCAACATGTCTTCTTTTGCCGAAGCATTAGCTCTCGATTTCCTCCTCGAGGTCCAGTTTCTACTGCATAAATGCCAAATTTATGAAACCAGCTTTCCATGTTGTTTTGATGACAGTCTGTGAAATGTTTAGCCATGGGGTAGTTGGAATCTTTGTGCAAAATGGCACTTACATGTTGTTGGATTCTGATTTTCAACTTGCACTTGGTGCTTCCGATATACCATTTCTGACAACCACATATCAGGGTATACACAACAAATTCTGTTTCCCATGTGATTCTGTCCAGGATTTCCACTACCTCGCCTGTTACTGGATATTTAAAACATGAGCAATTTTTAGTGTACTTGCAAACATTACATTTTGTGCATTTGATAAAACCTTTCTTTTATCTGGTGAGCCAACTGCTCATGTTTTTATCCTCTTTTTTAGTCATTAAACTTCGCACCAATGTATCTTTAAGGGAGCAATTCCTCCGCAAGGTGATATTTGGTTTTTTACTCAAACTACATATGAGATCCCTATCTGCCAATAATATTTTCCAATGTCTCTGCAGTATTTGTCTAATCATGACAGCTATATATACATATTTGTAAAAGTGTTAACAAAAATACCAAAATGTATGCATACCTGTACTATTCTTAGGTGCAGATGTTGCTGAATCTGCAAGTAGAAATCTTGGAAGGTGTCACAGTAGTTTTTGATGCAGGTGACTCTCAGAGTTCAAGTTTGCATCTGAAGTATCGAAACGGAGATGACAGGGTTAGGTGTAGAGTTTTTGGATATGATTGGTGGATGGATGTGTGACTGTTTGAAAGCAGCCAATGCGGGAGTGTTACAAACATCAAAGTAGAAAGGGTAGAAGGGCTGCCCTGTGCTACGGGGTCCAGGGACACCGCAGTAGTTCGTGGATATCGGACATGCCATCTGGGTCCTTTAATAATGCCTGTCATGGAAAGAGGACTGTGAAGATTAGCCAATCACATTTTGTGTTTGTGGTTTGTAGGAAAACAGGGTAGCAAGTGTTTTGTACAGTGAAGCTGGATGTGGCTATTGCTGTTAAGAAACAGAGTATGTGGATGGGGGAGATTGTTGGATACATTCATTGAAGGTTTACACTGAATTTTGTGGCATCTCTGCTACTATTGAATGGCAAGACGTGGGAGTTTCATGGTGTGCAGTTTGTGGGTTAAACTGGGCAACTTTATTATGATTGTGTGAGAGTATGGCTCACTTTAAACATCCAGACATTATTATTGTGCATTGTGGCAGGACCAGTTTGGGCCATGTGACTGCTGTATTGCAGTTTGTCATTAAGGATTTATTGAAAAGCCTAATAGAATTGTTTCCAACTGCAAAGATTATTTTTTTCTGCAATTAATCCAAGGCAAATATGGAGATACCCAAATGTATTCAATCTAGAAATGCTAGGCAGCTTGTTAATAAAGGTGTATTTGCTTTTTTTTATATATGCTTTAAGGATGGCATCTTTTGAGAATGAAAATATCATGTTGGATGGTGTAAATACTTTTCGGAATTATGAATTGCAATTTAATGATGTTGGGAATCCGATTTTTCTTTTGAATGTTTAAAATGCTTTGATAAATGTCATGCAAACAAGTTAAATGGGAACATATGGAGTGTACAGTAAAGCATTTGTTAGTAGGTATAGGATATAAAAATGAGAAAAACAAAAAATATTGAAAAAATATAAAACAAAACAAAAAAGACTCTTTTAAGAGCCACTATTGTAGAATACATTTTTTATTTGAGTGTAAACCTCCCGACCCCCTTTCATTGGCCATGCCATACACGTGTAAGGCGGTAGTCTGTGGCCATGTCTTTGAGGAAACAGAATATATGGATTCTGGGAGACTCTTGGATCCATTGACTGAAGGTATTTTCAGAGAACTGTGGATTGTCTGAGAATCTTGGATTAGAACAATTACAAGTTTCATGGTATGGAGTTTATGAAATGAAGGTGGCGGAATTGCTCCCGTTATGTGAGATTATGGTTAATTTGATGCATCCGGACGTCATAGTTGTTCACTGTGGAGGCAATAGTTTGGACTTTCATTACAGTTTGCCATAAATGATACATTTGGAAATTTGATGGAACTGTTTTCACAACTGAAAATTGTTTTTTTCACGGATTGCTCAGAGACAAATGTGGAAGCATTTGAATTTATTGTGTCCACAAATTGAGAAAGCAAGGTGCAATGTTAACAAAGCTGCATGTGCATTTTGCGGGATGTTGGCATGCCATGCTTTGATAATGCAAATATCAAATTGGATAGTGTCAACATTTTTCAATCAGATTTTTCTAGAAAATGTTCAAAATGCATTGAAGCAGTTTCTGTGAACACCAAAAATATGGATGCAAGTCTTTTTTAGTAGTTGAAGTAAACAAAATGGAAAAACAGAAACACAAGTTAGAAGAACTTTTTGTGAAAGAAAAAATAAAGTTCAGTAGAACATTTGTGTTAGTTTAGTATATAAAACCAAATAATACAAAAAAATATAAAAAGCCGAAAAAAAACTGGGTGTTAGTCTTAACAGTGCATGGTGGTGGCATGAGTTATGGTTGCTCAGCTTACCACAGCTGACAAATTCCAAGGGTTTTTTGATTTTACTAGTAATAATAACGTCCATTTAACAACATTTTCTCACTGAATTTCATATGGTTTTATTTGTGCAATTTAACCATAAAGTCTCTTTAACAAAGTTCTTTCAGTGAATATATATATATGTATATATTGGTGGATTTCTTTTTATTCTCTCATTTCTGTTGCAAACCAGTGAGAAATATCATTTTATAATATGCTTCTCTTTTGCTCTGGTAGTGTTTAATGTATGTTCATTGAGAAGCAGTAGGTCTGTTGTTCAGGGAGCAAAACTTTATCTTTGAAGTACCAGGTCCAGTCTGTGTTTTTCCATGCAACGTGCCAGGGATCCCATTCCATACTCATAAAACTCAGTGCTCAAGAAAGTCTCAACAGAACAGGTGCATCACATGTACATGCAAGGAGTACACAAGTGGGGAGTTCTGTCACCATAACTGCCCTGGACATTTCCCATTCAGCTAACACAACGTCCCATTCAGCTAACACAATCAGGGGGCACACTCAGGTCATAAGGAAAGCATAGACTCTTCCATACTTAAAAGGTGTATTGCAAGCCACCGCAGGGTTCCATGGTGTTATAGAGGAATTTGGCCTTGGCCATGTTCCTCTACTTGATCCTGAATCTCCACAGTAGATTTCGAACAATCATGAGCCTAGAAGTAAAACAGCTTTGCATGAGCCATAAACCCTTGGATGCAGGAACACTTACATCATAACAAACACAATATGCAAAAATCAATAATGTAGTTTGTAAATGATTTTTTTAAGTTCATGTTTCAATGCAGTGTGTAAAGAGAATACACCCAATTAAAATAGCACTACCCTTCAAGGCATGGGTGTATCCCCCTTTCCTTCCAGATATTATCCTATCATCACTTTTACTTCCTGTGGGTCCATTATGTAGAGATGCTTAGGGTTGCAATGTGTTAAATAGGATTCATGCTTAGTGAAGCATGCCACATTAGATACACTACCTTGTCCAAGCATGCATCCATGTTTTAAACTTCCAAGGTTAATTATCCTCTCTAGTCTGGGCTTATAGCTTTCATACACCACTCAGAAAAAAGAAATCAGTGCAGACCTCATTGATTTAGGCAACTACGTCCACATTTCCAATCTTCCATTTATGGTGGAAATACTTGAGAGACTGCTGTGGAAGTGGAAGGGTGGCCAAAATGGGGAAGGCCAGGTGGGAGACCCCAGGCAGAGCCACAGTTTTGGGGCAGGGAATTAACAAACCCCAGTGAGGTGTGTGTTGTGTATGCAGACTGGGTCCCCCATCTTGCAACAACAAGCAGGCTACCCAAGAATGTGGGACCACAAAAGAAGGTACCAACGTCTTTGCAGAAATCAGGAAACAGATTTATTACAGACAGGGAAGTAGGATCATTGCCAGCAGAGTAAGTTAGGCACGCTAGACATGGATGATTGCCTGCACTGGGCTGCTGGCACAAGGAGGGGTTTTGATGGCAGTAATACTGGCCAGGCACACCCAGAGAAAGAGGGAGGAAAAACGAGGAAGAGAGGAAGATTGAGAGAGAGGGGGACAGAGGGAGTGGGGTGGAAAGAGGGGAGAGTGAGTGAGAGGGGTCAAGAGAGGGAAAGAGAGAAGCAAAGAGTGGCACAGAGAGAGTGAGTGCCACAAAGAGAGAGGGTGAGCAGCACAGAGAGTGAGTGAGAGGAGACAGAGAGAGAGAGTGAGCAGCACAGAGAGTGAGTGAGAGGGGAGAGAGACAGTGAGAGAGAGCAACAGAGAGAGAGCGAGGGGCACAGAAAGGGAGTGAGTGGCACATAGAGAGAGTGAGAGAGGGGAGAGAAACAGAGAGAGAGAGAGAGAGAGAGAGACAGAGAGAGAGAGAGAGGGACACACACACAGAGAAACAGAGAGATAAACAGAGCAAGAAAGAGAAAGAAAGAGAGAAAGAGAGAGGCAGAGAGCAAGGCTGGGACAGAGGCAAAGGCAGAGGAGAGACGTTTTGGCAGAAGGGGCAGAAGGGAATGGAAAGGGAGTAGACCATACTGGGAGAAGGGCACCTGCTAAGGGTCTCTGTAGCTCCCCTGCACCCACCCATGCCTCCAGCACTGAGAACAAAAAAGAGAGCCTCAGCCCTGGTTCTCTGTTCACTTATAAGGCTTATAAGGTTGTTGCTCCACCCCTGGAGAGCTTGCCCACAGGGTCCAAAGAGGGAGGGGGCAGGGATGACAGGGTCTAGGATGACACATGCAGGCATAGGTCCCCCCGCCACAGCTCTCGCGTCCCCCTCTAGATGGGAAGAGAAGAGTTTCTCTGGAAGAGATGCCATGATGAACACAGCTGTCAAAGTGACAGAAAGGTGAAGGAGGTAAAAATAGTTCCCAGGTTCTAAGTGACAGGAAAAAAGCAGGGATTTGCAGGGTTTAGGGTTCACAGCCCTCTTATTTACCTCCTGTCCGAGGAAGGGGGTGGAGCTAACAAGGAAGAAGGGGGCAGGAACATGACAGGTGAGCAAACATCTCAGGATGGACACAATAGTTCCCACACAACTGTTCCAGGGTGCAGAGGGGCTGGTGATAGGAAAAAAAGGGCCAGGTAAGCAAACAAAGTCAGGCCCCCTAAGGAGGGGAGGAAGCTGTTCACTGGACTCAGGGACACTTAAACAGGAAAGGGGCTGGGGCCTGCTCCCATCCTGAATATTTTACACATGCTCTAAAATTGGCAGCTGCGAGCTGTCGCCTGAGGTGGGAACAAGTTTACAAGATGAAAAATACTGTGGGGGATGAAAAGTAATGTAAAACACTGAAATGCATGTGCATTCATATACAGTGTGATATGAAAATGCATTTGTGGAAATGAATGTTCATGCAATACATTAAAATGCACCAAGGGACATATAATACATTAAAATACATTAAGATGCAACAATTGAAACACAGGTATCCACCCATGGAGACTCATTGGACCCATGGAGACTCATTTCCAAACTGCTCCTACTCGCACTTCAGTTAACGAGATACTTCAAAATGAAAAATCCCTTCCATGATTGCCAATCAGGATTATGAACCTCACAAGTGCATGGGAGTCACCTGCATGAACATCAGATAGAGGTTCTGAAGTCTCTGGATCACAATCAACAGGATCCTAATACTTTTACACCTGTAAGCAGCATACACTCACACGGATATCACATTATTGTTGCCTGCCTGTACTTGGGGGCACAATCCTTATCTGGATTCTACCTAACAAGTCACACATTTTAATTTAATTCTATTGATACTTTCGTCCAGAATAGCCTTTCCTAGTGACACCTTGGGCCTCATTCTGAGATTGGTGGTAGTCATGGCGCTATTTGCGCCATGACTGCCACCAATGACGGGTCCGGCACCGGTATAGTTCAATGGGGACTTACCGGTGTAGTCTGACCTTTGCGGGACCGGTAAATCCCCATTGAAAAAGCCATTCCCCATTCCCATTTCAGCCCCCACAGGGCTCAATGGGAATGGGGAGGGCGCAAATAACGGGCTCGCGAATGTCAAGCCTGTTATTTGCGCCCTGGTCCCTTAACGGGTCCCGTCCACAATGGCTGGTCAGACCAGCCGGTACTGGAGGGACCCTCTAAGGGACCTTGCAGTAGGGTGGTAAGGGATTACCGGCACCGGTCTCCTTACCGGTGCCCGGTATCCCTTACCGCCAACCTTGGAATGAGAGCCCTTGTCTGTATGCTGTCTGAAAATTTAGAACACACATAAATACACGAGTCTAATCTAAAAGAGAACATGAATCATAAATGAACTAATAAAAGCTAGGATATAAACGACTCAAAAACATAAAACATCCCTTAAGGAAAGATCAAAACATCATTGAATGTTACTATAGTACCGGCAGAATTATGTACTAAGTTAAAATCACAAAACATTTCCATGTTTGAGGAGAAGTCAGAACATGACTAAATATTGCTTTCACGATTTTTCCATCATTTCTATTCCTTAAATTTAAATAATTTCACAGGATATTTGCAAAGACCGTTTACTTAGCAACTATTTTCCAACAATCTCCAAGACGCTTACTACATCGGAAGGATAAGAGAAAACAGACAATCTATTCATACATGGCAATGTGGCTCAAATGCATTTTAACTTTCCAGGCAGCATACAGACAAGGTCCCATATTTGTTGCCACCTGTGCATCAAAATCACACAAAAGAAAAATCATTGCTCATTTGTAGAAAGTATGCATTCAGTGGTAGGTCTCGGTCAAAGCTTTTTATTTGTTAGAGGGAGAAAATAAGCAAAAAGTGTAGGGTGTTCTGAATCATTCTCAAATTACAACTACGGTAACTAGTATGAATCAACTTTCACAATTTGTGTAATGTGATTTATCGGGCAACTTGTCCAATATAGTTAATGTAAAAAGACATCTTTAGTAAAGCCTGCTTAACAACTGTACATACAGATGCATGCAGACATCTCCCATATAGACATCTGAACACCTTAAAAAGCACAATTTGTATGAAGCATTTGCTTGCCTATCTTGGTCCCTCTGAACAGGCTTCTTTTTTAAATCGCTCATGGTCATAGCCTTAGAGCCTATGACGAATTGGATAATGCTCTGCAGGAGCACAAGGATGAGTAATGGCGAAAATTCCCACTCAGCCCTCACACTTCTACAAACCAAGAGCCAGAGCAACCATAAAGGTAAAAACAGGCACAGTAGAGAGATACACCTCCTTTACCGGTAACGTGGGGTGAGGGAAGCCTATGCTCTTAAGAGTAGGGAGAATGTCTTCCATTTGGACCCATACAACACAGTAATTCAGTCCAAAATAAAGAGAATGTCCAATCAAGGTTTTAAAAACATTTATATACTTTAATCAATCATACCACCTGCAGTAGAATTATCTAGAATACACTCTACTAAACCCACCCCTGTGCAAAGACAGAGAATATGCAACAGATAAAAGAATGTAGCACTCTCAATATGACAACAGGGGTGATAGGCAAATTGTTAACCGCAAAAAGTATATGTCTTTGCGTGAAAAAGGTGAAAAAGTAACTGAACCAGCCTTTAGGGTCCAAATGGACCAATGGGGCAGTTATGGTTTAACCATACCTTGTTTTGGGTCTTTGGTGGCTCGACAGTATCGAACACAGCTTGAGTATTTATGCGAGCGGATCAATCTCAGTTCAGGCATGGTGCGCTGTGTGGGCGCAAGGAGGAAACGGGCATCGAAGAGGGACAGTGGGAGCAATTGGGTGGGGGGATTGCGGGCTGGGGCAGTGAAAGGCCTTAGGATCATGGTGAATTGGTGAGAAGAGGAGGCTTGGGTAAAAAATGCATATTTTCACCAACAGTTTCAGAGCATGCTACGGAGCACCTGATTAGCTGGCACCAGCTCCCCTGTTTCTAACTAAGCAAATATACCTGCAGTGGCAGGCTGCAACAGCTTCTTATTGGGGGAAGGTCCTAGTTATAAGTCCAAGAAAAGTGAGGGTCTTAATGCTACGCTCCCACTGCTAATAGTCGTTAAAAAATAAATTGGTATTATGGCATCCTTGAGGCACAAAGAGACATAGGCTGTCATAGAAATGGAAAATCGACTCCATGCAGAGCATGCGCTCCATGTCTATGATGCGGGAGGCAGAGTGGAGGCGGAGTGGGAGACCGTGCTTGGAAAATATCTGGGAGAGGATGCAAGCCGAGCACATAAAGCAGCATTTGGGAGTCAGCTGGGCAGGCAGGGATGGTGCAGGTGGGGATTTTGAAGAGAAAATGCACCGGGGCATAGTGGATTCACATAGACCTTTGGAGAAAGGTGCCTGTCTCAGGATGGATCGCTGGGTTATACCATTAGATTTATCCAATGTTCCTCTACTCCTAATTGGATGGTGACTTCTCTGGGTGATATATTGCTCTTAAAGTTTAGTTTAGTTTATTTATTTATAGAGCGTTCCAAGCCGTTGGCCAGCTGGGCGCTAATCTTGCATATTACTACAATACAGACAGTTTGTGAAGAAGACAAGATAGAGCAATTTACAAAATGTACAGTTAGATAGCAATGCGACAGATATTTACAGCAGTACAGTAAGAAGACAAAAGTTCACTTGATTTCCATATATACAAGTCAAGACCAACCTAAGGAGATCCGGGTGGGGGTCTATGCAATAGTGCAGGTTAGGCAACTATACAATGAGGGAGGCAAATTGCGTACATCTTTAAGCAGATGGTCTAGGATCTTGCCCGTGGAGCCAAGCTTTGGTCTTATTCCGGAATATGTGACAGGGAGGTTCATCTCTTAAGGACAGTGGGAGGACGTTCCATGTATTAGCATCAAGGACAGTGAAGCTAGCCCCACCTGTGCGTTGTAGATTAAAGCAAGGAATCTTAACACACTGTCTCACGGCTGATCTAATGGGATGTGTAGATGTATGTCGGGAGATGGTGTCAGATAGAGAAGAGGGGGCTTGATTGGAGAGGCATTTGTGAGTGAGGGATAGTGTTTTGTATGTTTTTCTTTGGTTGATGTTAAGCCAATTTAGTGACTGTCTTGTCTCCGATATGTGGGAGTTCCTTGGAATGTTCAGCGCTGCCTGTATAGCGTTATTTTGCAGTACTTGCATTTTATTGAGGTTTTGTTTGGAGGTGCCCAAATATAGTGCATTACAATAATCCAGCTTGGAGAGGACTAGGGCTCTCGCTAGTGTAATGTAATTGGCAGGGGATAGATACGGGCGGCAAGCTGTAATAAGCTTGCATGTGTAAGCAGATGAGGAGGCTATTGAGTTAGTTTGTCTAGTTAGTGTTAAAGCTGAATCTAGATAGATTCCAAGAGTTTTCACTACATTAGCTACTTTGATAATGTTGACGTCAATGTTGAATTAAGAGAAAAGGGTGTCCAGATTGTTCAGTTTAGCAGGGGAGCCTAGGAGGAGTAACTCTGTCTTATCATCATTAAGACAGAGCTCGTGCTTTGCCATCCAGGCTTGTATGATGAGGTAAATGTTGTTAAGTGTCCTGCTATCCACAGTATGGTCACCAGTGATGGGAATGAGTATCTGGGTGTTGTCAGCGTAATTGGTGTAAGTGACGCCCAGATAGTCAAGCTCATCAAAAAGTGGTTTGGTGAATACATTGTAGAGAATAGGAGACACACATGAACCTGGGGCACCCCACAAGTGATGGGAGTTGGTGAGGTAGAGGCAGAAGGTGCAAAGACCCTCATAGATCTGTTATTGAGGAATGATTCAATCCAAGCGTTGGCTTGGTCTGAAAAGTGGGCAGCAGTTGAGAGGTGTTTGCAAAGAATCTTGTGATTCACCAAATCGAAGGCTGCAGATAAGTCTAATAGGAGAAGCAAGGCCAGGTTACCTTTGTCTTTCAGTGATTGGATTTGGGTTTTGAGGTCAATAAGGGCAGTTTCAGTACCATGTCTAGTTCTGAAACCAAATTGCCTCAGTCCTAGTAAGTTGTTAGACTCTAGGTGATGTTGTATTTGTAGGTACGCTGCACGGTCAAGTATTTTTAATAGAAACACAACTGTTGTGATCGGACAGTAATTGGATGGGTTGTTAGGGTCTAGTGATGCTTTTTTTAGTAATGGGAGTACCAACTTATCCTTCAGATTGTTGGGTACTGTGCTAGATTCAAAAGAGGCATTGATGACTCTGGTAATGAAGGGGCTAGTTCCTTAGCAGCTTGCTTGATAAGGGAGGCAGGACAAGTGTCTCCTTTACAATTCGATGGTTTGAGTTTCACTAAAATGGATTCTACTTCTTTAATAGATAGTGGTGAGAAATTGAATTGAGGTTGTTCATTATAGTTAGAAGGGTGTAGATTAGAGATAGGGTCCGCATTGCTGATGAGTGATTTCTTCATTTCTACTTTGTTTTGGAGCATGGTGATTTTATCCTGTAGTGCATTCTGTATGTTAGTACACCATTGGGAGTCTTTAGTGCAGGTGTCAGGAGGTGGGAAAGGAGATTCTAGCTCCCTCAGAATATTAAAGAGTTCCTTTGTATTAGATTCAGCTTTGGAAATACGGTCATTATAGTTTTTTTTGGTTTGTAGTATTGCTATTTTGTAGTTAAAAGAGGCTGCAGTAAAATTGGCCTTATTTGCTGGGGAGGGTGTATTTTTCCAAGATGATTCTGCATATCTTTTAATTTTCCTAAGCGTTTTAAGGTGTGGGGTGTACCAGGTATTTAGGAGGGTCCGTGGTTTAGGTTTGTGTAGTTTCATAGGTGCTAGTGTGTTGATGGCTTTAAGAATAGTGTGATTATAGATATCGACTAGAGTTGTCGGTTCTGAGGTGGTGGTAGTTGTGTTGGTGATGGGCTGTAGCAGAGGGATGAGTTTGTCTAATGTTAAATTGCATTTGCTCCTGGTCATAGTAGCTGGGGCTTGTACATTGGTGGTGGGTGAGGCAGTTTCTTTGATATTAAATAGAATGAGGTGATGGTCGGCCAGGCGCATGGCGAGTTGTACATGGTGTCAATATTGCAGTTCAACTCAGCTATCCTGTAGAGGATTCTACCTTTAATGTGGGTAGATTCCGAAATACATTGCGAGAAGCCTAGTTCTGTCATGGTGTCTTTAATGGCAGCTGCTTTTTGGTCATTAGGGTCATGTAGGCCTAGATTGAAGTCCCCAAGTATAATGACTTGGGAAGTATTCTTAGTGTTGGTAGAGAGAAAATGTGAAATGTCATTATCAAAGGTAGTGATGGGGCCTGGAGGGCGATACACGAGGTGGATGGTAACAGTTGCTGTGGATGATGTTTGTAGTTTGACAGATAAGATTTCTGCTGAGGGCAGTAGAGGATTGTCAATCTTTCTCAGGCCTAGCGAGGTTTTGTAGATTAATGCAATGCCTCCTCCTTTGGATTTAATATCTCTATTTTCACTGATAATTGAGTAATTATCTGGCATGGCAAGAGCTAAAGATGGGCCAGATGCTGTATGTAGCCAAGTCTCCGTTATGGCGATGAAGTCCATTGCATGTGACGTTATAAGATCAGCAATGTCTAAGGCATGTGCCTGAAGTGATCTAGCATTGATGAGGGCTGCTTTTATGAGTGGACAACTAAGGTTTTGTTTGATGTTAGTTGATTTTGAACTAGGTTCAGCAACAGGTGAGGCTATAAGTTTGGCTATAGGGGCATTCTGTGCGTGGGTGAAGATAGGTTGTGTGAGTATCGTGCTAAGTCTAAGGTTTCTTAGGTGTGTGGGACAAGGCTGAGTAGGACGTCCAGGAGATGTCAAAAGGTAAAAATGTGGGTTATGAGGAGAGCAAGGGGAATCAGTGGCATTCATGGTGCTTGTAGTGTCAGAGGTGGTGAGTGTGGGAGTTATATTATTGAAGGCTAAAGGTTTGGTCAAGTATCGATCTATCAGTTTAATGCTGGTACCTAATGTTGTCATAGATAGGCGAATGGTGGCCACATTGTGGTTAATAGATGGTATCATGGGTGCAGCGACTACCCAAGATACAATACAGGTTGTAAGTAATAGGCTCCAATAGGTCAAGCCACAAGTATTGGTGGTGAGTGCTAGGTGTAGCTTAGGTGTAGCTGTAGTCTTCATGACTGTGAGGGCAGGCCAATGTATAGGGTACGCAAGTGTAGTGTAGTACAGGTAGGTCACACTGCGCATCAGAGTGTCAGGAAACAGTGGGAATGGAGAACTAAGTATTTGCAAATTGTGTAGGGTATATTACTAGAATAACATGTTGATAGGCAACCTCTTAGTTCAAACATGCAATGATATGGTAACAACAGACTAAATACTTGTATGTAGGGTACATAGCAGTAGTAAGTGAACACTGACGGTGAGTAATAGTAGTTCAATTATACCAATTATTTTACAATATGGCAATGCAGTAATTACATAATGAGGTGCAATAGAGTGGCATGTGGGAAACTTGGCGCAGAGTCACCACTGTTTCAATTCTCACATTGGAAATCAGGCGAATCATGTATGAGGGCCTGATAAACATTCTGCATTATCCACATTATAAGCCACATACATAGTGCCTCTTTACTGGAGGTTATAAGTGGGTACAGAGGTCCCTGCCTTCTGGCTAAGGGCCTGGTGGGTGAATAGGAGCTGATATACTGGAAAATCAGAAGGAGCATGAAGGGAAGGATAACAACACATCAAGTACATTACGTTTTACAGTGAGATGTCCCCTAATCATAAATAGTATATCTTCTACAGCAAGAAAAAAACATACAATCATAGACATTTGAAACCATTGAAGATAGATTGGTGAGCCCAACTCACTAGATTGTATCTTCTTATCCTCTTCACTTTACTCCTCTTCTCTCTATCAATGTTTCACTCTCTGTTCATTTAGACATCCACTTTATTCGCGCTATCCACTCTCCAATCCTCTCTTTCCTCTCTGCCCTCATTTGCTCAATGTATTCATCTTGTGTTTTCTGCTGACTTTTTCTGGTTGCCATTTGGCTCTTAAGCATTCTGCATTGGCCATATTATCCCCTGCATGCATACAGCCTTTTTACTGGAGGAGATTAGAGTGTGCAGCGGCTCATGCCTGCAAGGTCAAGGGCCTGTTATGACTATAGGACATAATTGACTGGAAAATCAAAAGGAACATGAAGGGAAGGGTAACAGCACACCAATTGTAACAGTGGCATTGACAGGTCCCCTAATAATATAGCCTTATAGACTGAGGGAGGGGTTGTTATCGTAAGATAATGACCCAGTACCAGGTTGGGGAAGGATCATTATCGCAAGCAGTGATTACTCCTCCCGAGGTCTATAAGACTATTAGCACATGATGATAGTAGCAATACATGTTTTGGAGGGTTCATGGTGAAGTTAAAAATGGTGCTTTTAAGAGTGATGCAAGCAAATAGACAAACTGATTTAGTAAATTAAATGCGGTTTTATTTTGTAGCATTTAAATAACATGGTTGTCTTCATAAGTTAAGCATTTTAATGACAACTTGGTTCAACCGAAACATGTTTACAAGAGCATGCATTAGGTGTCATACGAAAGTAAATAGTTATGTATAAAAAAGTGAAATCTTTTTCAAACGTTTTATCTTTCTCTGTTAAGTGACATCTTGCAGGAAAAAAGGTCCTCCCACAGAGGAATTGTTTGTTGAAACAACATCTTGCCTGGAAATCACATTGTTGTTTCCCTGTCTGTTTCCGAAGACAGAATGTTTAGTATGCAGTCAATACCAGAAGCTATTGGGTAAGAGAAGGTCAATAACGATTTCCATGTGATAGTATAGCCTTATAGAGCACGATAATGACCCCTCCTGAGATCTACAATGCTTTTAGCACATAGTTGAAGAGGAGAAGATAAAAAGTGACTACCCCTGCACCTCTGGTGATGGACATTTGAACAAATCACTCAGGGCCCATGCCCCGCCCTCCTGCCCAACATTGAAAAAGTAAGAAGCAATTTTCATAAGAGGCCGGCATACCGCCCTTATCCCAGGAAGGTGCATTAGGGAATGGATAAAATGTAAATTGGAAGTTGCAAGAATAGGTGAAAGGAGTTAATATGTACATGTTCAAGAGATATGAACATATTACACTGCACTCATTCATGTAGGAAAACACATATATAAGGAAATGCATACATTTGCTTCCAACATGAATAACATATGGATTTATTTAATTAACATAGAACTGTGATAGCAAAAGGTACCCATCTGATTTAAAATGGACGCCATAGCATAAATTACAAATGAATACAGGCCCTAAGCCTCAGAGAATTTAGAATTGCTGAAGCCACAGAAATAGTGGTTTAGGCAGGATTGAGAAAGTAGAAAAAGGGAGGGTCTGCTCAATCAGAGCCAGGCACACAAATTTGGCAGCATTAAATAGTAGAAAACACAATCTCAGCAGTGTGTCCCAAGAGTTTATTTTAATAAATGGACTTAGCAGTAAAGTAAGAAATAGACATGATAGAGAAATGAACCAATGGGGATGCGACTGCAAGCCTTATGTCCTTGGCCAGTACGTCATCTCAGAACCGCTTCGATCCAGCATCTAAGTTGCAAAACAAGTTCTGTGATTCATTGAAAATGGGCAAAACAAGTGTTATGCTGGCCAGTAGAGAATGAGGTAATTGGAATAGGAAATAATGATGCATTTCAGGAAGCATGTTTACCCAATAAGAAAGGGCAATGGATTTTACTCATAGAAACCTGACCAATTATATTGTAAGATTCGTGTTAGACCAGAACTGGAGTGTCATATATTTTTGGTTATAAATATATGTCAGACATAGAAGAACTTTGAGACTTTCATCTTTTCAGCTTGTACCATGGTTGATGGAACAAACGCTCCTGGCTGGCCTTCGGGAAAATAAATGTATCTGTTTCTTGAACTTTGTGTGTTTTTATCCAAAGATGGATCTATATGGGTTATGTCTGAGAAATGACACCCTATACATAGTGGTAATAGCAATTAGTGTTTTGGGGATTTCATGGTGACGTAAAAACAATACTTTAAAAGTGAATAAAGTAAATAGACAAAATTAGTAAATTACATGTGTTTTATTTTGTAGTATTTAAATAAGGTTGCCTTCATATGTTAAGCATTCTCTAGACCTAGCTCATGAAGACCCTCACTGCTGCTCTGACCCGTGGGCATGTGCGACTAACCATTCCAGGCATCCTAATCATCCCCTTTGGAGCCTTTGGATGTGTACCTATGCCCTCTTGGGGGCTGAACGACTCGGTCTATGGTTTTTGCTGTGCATCGGTCACCTTTCTGAATTTCACTTTTGGAATGCTACAGGTCTCCAGTTTGTGGTCTTAGAACAGTCCTTCTGGAGCCGAGGATCACCATCTAAAAGAGGAGCCGTCGAAGAACAATTCCAGTGTCCTCACTATGTGTCACCTGTACCCAATCATAATGCTGCAAATGACCACTGCACCCGTGACCAGTGCACTGCACACTGCAGCTGAACCAATGATAGAAGTAAGTGGGCAAAGCGGATCTAGCAACCCTAGAGGTGGTTTCTAGTGGAATCAGAGTATGGGAAATGAGCCTGCATATCTGTTTCCACCCTCCTCCCACCATAGGGTTGTACAGGCGTAAGGTCCTGACCATATCTCTCCCTTGCTTTGACATGATCAGCTGAGTTTCTGACAAGCATCCCCCTGGGATTCTCTAGAGTGGAGGGACCTATATAGGACCCTCATCTTTGGTACTTACCTTTGTTCTTTCATCATTGAAACATTTTTCCCACTTGTTGGCTTTGCCAAAACTGGCTTCTCCACTTGTAAACACTCTAGAATCTCTACAAAGGTGTATTCTTCAAATATGTGACTCTTAAGGGCAGTAGGCCTACTCGCCTTAGTAGTCAAGGACTCCTTAAGTATTAACAGTTTTATTGTATATGTCAGGGTAATATTGTTTCCATTTCTTTTCCAGTACCTGGAGGTAGCTCTGTCTCTGAATTACTTACCTGTATAGCTTGCCTTACTGCAAACTGTTTTCTATGTCTGATAACTCAATAATTTCCAAGAGTCTTCAAAAACATGGGGAATGTTTAAATGTGCTAGTTTGGTAGTGATACCTGTTATTTGCATTCCTTAAAGTGTGTTCAGGCCTAATAAATAGTGTATTTCTGTACTTACTATCTAATTTGTTTTATTTGAGTGCTTTGTGTGTTCCTCATTTCGCCATTATACCAACCCCACAATTCCTAAAGTTTGAGCTGTACTGCATGGTTCAGTTTGGCTAGATCGAAGTCTCTTTAGCTTTTCATGACAATAGGGTGGCTTCTCAGAACCCTCCCTTAAGGAATGGTTCGGAATTTCCATCATAACATAGCTTTTCAATATCTGTTCTTGAATGTTCATAGAACTGTAATGTAACATAGATAACAACCCCGTTTCCGGGTGCATACAGGCCCGGAAAACAGCCTGCCAACGCAAGCCTAAGTCGGCCCAATGAAAGTGATGGACTCAGTAATGGGTCAGAGCCATTACTAGCCCTGCACACTCCTGGACAAGTGCTGATTGCTATTTGACTCATTGGGCTTTGTCTGGAGTGCGAATAGAGGACACTTTTTTTTTTGTGCCGCGAGATTGGTCCAGGCATATTGGGCAAGCTTGATCACCCATTAAGAATAAAGAAAAACAAGATGGCCACCACCAGTGGAGGGACACGTTGCTTTCCTGTTAGTATGGTGGCAGCCCAGCGTGGACAGGGAAAGGAGTGCATGAGCTGGATCCGGAAACCCTATGATAGCAGGTAAGTCGGTGATGGGGGTTTCAGGATGGCACGAGAGCTGGGGGAGAGTAGGTGGGCCGGCAGAGGGGTTGGAGGGCTAGTCCCTGAGGCATTAAAAAATACATGGTTTGAACTCAGGGAAGGGGGAAGGAGTGTGGGTGACTGGTGGAACACGGGCGGGCACCTTCCATCGAGTGCAAATAATATTTATTTAACAAATAATAACAGTAAAAATATGGTCAATATCCATTCATATATCAGGCAACACAAACTGAACCGTCTCTTGGTGCTTTGATGAATATGTGGATAAAACGTAAATTACATGGGTGCTCGTTGTATCGACCTAAGAAGGATGAAATACTCGCTTTTAGGGGGTAATTCATAGAATTCAGCGCACAAGTGGCGCACGCGTCTGGCCACACAGTGTGAGCGTGCGAATCTCTGCGCCAGCCGCGTGCGCTAAAATCCAATTCCCCGCACAGTGTATTCATGGATTTTAGCTACCAAAACCAAACGTGGCGCAGCACCAGTTACGCCCCCAAGAACACCCCTCGCTCAAGGAAAAGCCATCAAAATCCCCAATCCAGCGCAAAGGGCTGCGATAACCCTGGACCAGTATACAGGGCCGCCACAGAGCACACGGCAAGCAGGGAATGTGTATTACTGGAGTTCACAGGAAGATTTACACGCGAAAGGGCCCTGTGCGAGTGGGGTATGTGTATTCCAGGGATGCGCGGGAAGTTTCACACGCAATTGGCCCTGTGCGAGTGGGGTACGTTTATTCCTGTGGTGTGCGGGAAGTTTCACACGCGAAAGGGCCTGTGCGAGTGGGGTACGTGTAATACTGGGGTGCGCGGGAAGTATCACACGCGATATGCCCTGTGTGAGTGGGGTACGTGTATTCCTGGGGTGCGCGGGAAGTTTCACACGCGATTGGCCCTGTGCGAGTGGGGTGCGTGTATTCCTGGGGTGCATGGGAATTTTCACACGCGATTGGCCCTGTGCGAGTGGGGTAGGTGTATTCCTGGGGTGCACGGGAAGTTTCACATGCGATTTTGCCGTCAGAGCGGGGTACATGAATTTCGGGGATGCGCGGGGAGTCCTACATGTGAATTGGCAGTGTGGGTCCTCCCAGGTGTTCCCTCTACACCCTCCTTGGCCCCTGCAGGCAGCCCACACCACAGGGGACTACCCTGCACCCCTGGTTATGTCCCGCAGGCAGCCCATCCACCATGGGCATGCTCCCCAGCCAAGCCACATGTCAGCTTGCACTACCGATCACCAACTCATGTCCCCTTGCACCCCCACCCCCAGCAGTCAGGGGCACCTGACAGCAGGCCCCCACTCATGTCCCCCTACACCCCCATCCCCCAGCAGTCAGGGGCACCTGCCAGCAGGCCCCCACTCGTTTCCCCCAGCACCCCCACCCCCCACCAGTCAGGGGCACCTTCCAGCAGGCCCCCACTCATGTCCCCCTGCACCCCCACCCCCCACCAGTCAGGGGCACCTTCCAGCAGGCCCCCACTCATGTCCCACTCATGTCCCCCTGCACCCCCACCCCCCAGCAGTCAGGGGCACCTTCCAGCAGGCCCCCACTCATGTCCCCTAGCACCACCACCTCCCAGCAGACAGGGGCACCTGCCAGCAGGCCCCCACTCATGTCCCCCAGCACCCCCAGCCCCCCACCAGTCAGGGGCACCTGCCAGCAGGCCCCCACTCATGTCCCCAGCACCACCACCCCCCACCAGTCAGCGGCACCTTCCAGCAGGCCCCCACTCTTGTCCCACTCATGTCCCCCTGCACCCCCACCTCCCAGCAGTCAGGGGCACCTGCCAGCAGGCCCCCACTCTTGTCCCCTTGCACCCCCACCCCCCAGCAGTCAGGGGCACCTGCCAGCAGGCCCCCACTCATGTCCCCCAGCACCCCCCACCAGTCAGGGGCACCTGCCAGCAGGCCCCCACTCATGTCCCCTTGCACCCCCACCCCCCAGCAGTCAGGGGCACCTGCCAGCAGGCCCCACTCATGTCTCCTTGCACCCCACCCCCCAGGAGTCAGGGGCACCTGCTAGCAGGCCCCCACTCATGTCCCCCAGCACCCCCAACCCCCACCAGTCAGGGGCACCTGCCAGCAGGCCCCCACTCATGTCCCCTTGCACCCCCACCCCCCAGCAGTCAGGGGCACCTGCCAGCAGGCCCCCACTCATGTCCCCTTGCACCCCCACCCCCCCAGCAGTCAGGGGCACCTGCCAGCAGGCCCCCACTCATGTACCCCAGCACCCCCACCCCCCACCAGTCAGGGGCACCTTCCAGCAGGCCCCCACTCATGTCCACCTGCACCCCCACCCCCCAGCAGTCAGGGGCACCTGCCAGCAGGCCCCCACTCATGTCCCCCAGCACCCCCTCCCCCCAGCAGTCAGGGGCACCTGCCAGCAGGCCCCCACTCATGTCCCCCTGCACCCCCTCCCCCAGCAGTCAGGGGCACCTGCCAGCAGACCCCCACTCATGTCCCCCTGCACCCCCACCCCCCAGCAGTCAGGGGCACCTGCCAGCAGGCCCCCACTTATGTCCCCCAGCACCCCCACCCCCCAGCAGTCAGGGGCTCCTGCCAGAAGGCCCCCACTCATGTCCCCCAGCACCCCCACCCCCCAGCAGTCAGGGGCACCTGCCAGCAGGCCCCCACTCATGTCCCCCTGCACCCCCTCCCCCAGCAGTCAGGGGCGAAATAAAGATGCACAAGCATGGCCCACTTCTACACCAAAAAACCACATCACGCCACCCCATTCTTGAGACGCAATGATTTCCTGAATCCACCCCACACTGACATGCTTATCTCAAGACACAAACCAAAACTCAACTATGTACATCAACACATGTCCATCACACACATACACTGGTTGGCATTGCTTGTGTAAACCCACATTTTCACATGCATCAACCCAATGAGCGAATCCCACACATGGAACTAAAATATGAAAATGTATTATGTACATAAATAAATAAATGAAATGAAAGCATACCAAAATATCAAACATGAAATGAAAAGCATGTGAAAAAGAAGAGTGAATGAAAATGATAACCAATCCAAAAAAAATTGAAAGAAAAACAGTCCAAACTCTCCCTCCACCAACGCAAATCCAAAGGAAAGGTAAAAAAAAGATATCCATTGTTTCATGTTCATAATGAAAAATAAAAAAGAGAAATCAATCCATAGTCCAACGATTTACAATACATTGTCCTGAAAAAAAAATCCATTACTCCATGTCCATAATGAAAAAAAAATCCAAATTAATCCATGATCTAACTATATACAATCCATTGTCCAAAATAAAAATCCATTAATCCATGTGCAAAATTACAAAAAATAAATCAATCCATTGTCCAACGATGTAAAGGGTCCATGAGCCCAACCAAACAAATGAAACCTACCTAAGAAACTACCTAAAAATAAAACTATATACAAATGTGTGTGGCATTGTTCATTGACCACAAATAAAAGGAAAAGCAAAAGGAAACCTAACTCTAAAAACTATTTACAATGGCAGCGGGCTAGTCCGACGGCTCACTTTTGGATGTCCCAGGCCAGGGCATCATCGAACTCCTGATAATGTCCTGGAGGCGGTCCTCTTCCATGGCCCAGAGGGTTCGCAGGGACGATGACATGTTCTCCTCCAACTCCCTGCGAATTGCCTCGAGGCACTCTGCCCCCCTCAGAGCCCTACGCATGGAGTTCTCCGCCCTGACCATCGTGAGCCGTGCCTCTTCTGCCCGCTGCCGCTCCGCATCTATAGCATGGCCTAACCGCTGCCACACGGAAGACACTTCCAGTGCTGGGTCCTCCTGCCCTCTGGCCGATGCCTGCCCCTCCAATGTCGAAGGCCCCGAGCCATCATGGCTCCCACCTTGCTGCTGCTGTGCCTCTGTCTGTGCCCTGACTCTTGCTGCCTGCACATCCTCCTCTGGCTGGGGTGCAGTTGTTGAGGTGGCCACCCCTGCTGGAAGTCCAACTCCCGACTGTGGCAGGGATGTGTCCTCCACCAGCCTGGCCGCAGGGTCAGAGGCAGCTCCACAGGGTACCCAGGTGATACATGGGTGGGAAGATGGCATGGAGGATGACTGTTGCGTAGGGGGTTCAGGTGAGGAGGGGGTCGCAAGGAGGTCCAGCACAAGGAGGAATCCAGCACTGGTGACCCGTCCCAGCAGGTCAACGCGGTCAAAGAGGCACCCGAGATGACGTGCAGTCTCTTCACGAAAAGACCGTACGTCAACTCGCATGCCCCGTTGACGCAACGCTATCCCGGCCAGGACAGGCTCAACACGGTCCCGGATAGCCACGTCCGCAGGGAGAGGAAGGCAAGTTGTTGTGCACTCATCCCCTCCCTGAAAACGGGTCTGGACGTAGGCATCCCTGCTGGTGCCAGATGATGCAGTGACAGGATTAGGGACAGGATTGCACACAGGCACCTCCGCGGTGGCCTGTGCTGCCTCCTGTCCCTGGTCCTGCACTGCACCACTAGCACCAGTGGAATCCCCACCTCCAGACCCCATGTGTGTCCCTTCCACGGCCTCCTCCTCCACCAAACCCCCCACCAACCTGGATGACTCCATGCCATCTTCCTCCGTCGGACTCTGTGGGGTCTCAGCTGCCCCTTCTGCTGCCGAGGAGTCCAGCTCCAACCTCCACCTCTTGGACTTACCTTCGGCAGCTGCGGCCTGGGACACGGCACCAGACTCCTCACTCCCCGACGAGATGACAATCTGGGAGGGGAGCCGGGCCTTGCGTCTCCGGCTGGTGGTGCGATCCCTGCCGCTGTGCTCCACAGCACCCTCTCCGCCCTCTTCATCAGTGGACGCTGAAGACAGGGAGAGATAAAACACAGGCATCAGGGCACAGTACATTGGATTGATACACACATGACAGTTGTACATGAGTGGCATTGTCAAACTTCAGACACGGCATCACACTCCACGACACACATGTCATTTTAACTCACACACATGAGCATTTCCACAGCAATATTGCACCAGGCAGCACCATCCATACACATACAACAGCATGTACAGCCAAAGGTGAGCCTGACATCACATGAAACACTGAGAGTGCACTAGACATGCACAAACGCCACCACACTTACATGCATGTGTATATCTCCTCCAACTGTCGCAGTGGTGAGATCGCCATACATGTCACATCTGACATTCAGCCTTCTACATATCAGTGTCACGTGCATCCATGTTGCATCACAGTTGCACACTTGTCAAATCCACATACATGCACATGTACACAGTGCATATACATGCATTATGAACCACCATCCATGCCTCAACCATGCCAATGTACATACACAGAAATTCAAACATGTGTGCTCCCACACCTGCTTTTGCCCAGCATGCTTACCAACACATACACCATCAATGTTTCTCACACCTGAGAAGACTCACATGTGGCAGCCTCATGCCCATGTTCAAACACATCGCTACATGGCCCTACAAAAACACATGTGCAACCTGCACACTACTGGCACACCACGACACGCACAGCGTCCAATCAGTATGCATGTACACTTACCGCTCGACTCCAGACGGGTCTGCCTCTAAAGGATCTGGACGTAGAGCACTGGGCATATGCGTTCCAGGGCCCTCATTTGGTGGTCCGACAGCTGGCCCCGGCGCCCCTTGGCATCCGCTGCCTTAGCGTGGCGCCGGGCCTTGTTGAGGGTCCTGGACCTGAAGTCCTCCCAGCGCTTCTTGACATGATGTAAGTCACAGACTGCCACCCCCTCCGCGTTGATGGCAGTCACAATGTCCATCCAGATCCTGGTCCGTCCTTCATTGTCGGCGCGCAAACTTCCAAAGAGGGCATCATACTGCCCCAGGACTTGCTCCACCAGGACACCAACTTCCCTGGCACTGAAGCTGGTGGCCCTCTGCCTCTCTGGCTGGGGGTTGCCAGTGCTGCCAGATTGTGTTGTGCTGGACATGGCAACACCAGAGGCAGGAGTGGGTGGGCAACTGGGTCCTTGGGCTGGGCTGTGGAGCGATGGAATCCCAGTCGGGAGTCTTCGGGTCCAGCAGGGGTGGTCACAGCAACTGCATCCCTGGCTGACGTGCAGGCAGCAAATGGCAGGGCACGTGGGCAGCAGGCAGTCAGGCAGCAGCAGATGGCAGGTGGGAGCGTGCTCGGGGCTCTGGGGGGGCAGTAATTCGGCCTTCAGGGCAGGAGTGTGGTCTTCCGTGTGTTTTCGCGTGGCCAGCTTGATACGCAGTGATATGGCACGTGAAAAAATTGCACGTCAGCGTGTAATTCGAGGAAATGGCCTTAGCGCGTAAGCGCGTCAGGACACGTACGCGCGATTTCATTGGACCAAAGGCCCTTAGCGCGTAAGCGCGTAAGTTACATTACGCGCGCAGGCATTTCCCTCATAGCACGTGATGACAGAGCACACGTGGAAAAACTGCACGTCCGAGTGTCATTGCGTGTAATTGGAGGAAAGGGCCCGCATACACGCGTATGTGACGTGTACGTGTGGGCCGGTTTAAAAGCTACGTGTAGGACGCCATTTCCTTGTACGTGCTTTTTCATGGAGCGCGAGTGGGTGAAATCTGTACTTCTTGTCGGTTCACACGCGATTACTTCACAGCGTTTCTAGTTCGTACTCCCTGTTACCTCTGACAGCTTTTTTTCTGATTTTCTGTTGGGCCTGTTTCCTCAAACAGCATTCACTTCTTCTTTTGTCCTGTCTCCTCAGACAGCGTACAATTCTTCTTTTGGCGGGGGAGTTGCGCGTATTTTTCACGTTCTTTTTCCAGGCAGACGGTGAGTCGCGCACGTATTTAACAACTGTGCTTGCCCCGTGTGTCACGTACCCCTTCAGAGGTCATTGTAGGCTGTGTGTATTACACTTACGCTTATTTTTGTATTTCTGGGTGCCACAGCGTAGTGCGGGTTCATTTTTTCACGCACGTGGTCTACGAAGGGTTGCGTGCATGTTATTTTTTGATTTTGGGCTGCCTGTGCGTTGCGTGACCCGTCATCTTCCCCCAGGGGTCACAGACAGCCTTGTTAGAGCACTAGGGCACGAATTCCATCTAGTACCCTACCCCTTTGGCCCCCAATTGCCCAGGACAATTGTTTACTGCAACTCCCATACGCACAACAACATCAGTGCCATGGTTGGGAGGCGACCAAGCGGTAAGGGAGGCAAAGGTGGCCGACCTTCAAAAGGTGGCCGTGGTGGGCGCGATAGGGGATGTGGCCAGGATTTGCAGGCTGCCCTATACCCCCATGTGTGGAGGACCACTCAGGGACACCCATGCCCCCCCCCATGGTTGAGGGAAACGTGGCTGACACCATCCCAGCTCAGCCCTTGTTGGACCAGCCCATTGTGGCACCTGACCTGGCACAGGATGGCTCCCAGGCTGACTTCCAGGTCAGCAAGTCTAGGCCACGTGTGGCGGTGCAAGTTGTTGTCACCAAGCCACGTGGATCTGGGGCAGCTATGTCATCTGCTGCCCCAAGTAGGCAGGGTGGGGAGGCTGCAGGGGCAGCTGCAGCTCCATCCGCCCCAGCTCTGACTCTCCCAGCCAGGACAGTGTCGGTCCAGGTCCATCAAACTGACGTTCCTCCTGTCAACATCACCCTGCAACCAATTCCTACACCAAGACCTATGGTCATTGTGCATTTGCACACTCCCAGTACCCAGTCCACCTGCGCTTCTGCCCCTACTGACCAGAGCGGCGTAAGCCACTCAGGCTCCGCTCCACCTTTGAAGAAGAGGAAGAAGGGTGCTCTGCCACAACAGGCTGAGACCCCAGACATGGCTACACACTCCGGCACGTCAAGGAAGCCTAGCTTTAATGACCCGGAACTTGATGCACTTGTGACCTATGTGTCGGCACATAGCCGCGAAATGTTGGTGACTGCAGGGTGCAAGACCACACCTGGTCAACGTAGGGCACACTGGCAGACCATTGCAGACCGCATAAGTGCCCTTGGATTTGTGAGGCGCACAGCTGATGATTGCTACAAGCGGTGGAATGACCTGAAACACAGAGCAAAGAAAAAGCTGGCTTCAAATCATGTCGCTACTCTGGTGACTGGCGGTGGGTCTCCACAAGAGGACAACAAACTCACTGAACATGAGTCTGTTGCTGGGACCTTCATCACAGAGGAACAGATCCAAGGTGTGGGAGATCTACCTGATTACGAAGCATTGTCCGGTGAGTGGCCATGCGTGTGTGTGTAATCCATGTGTATGTTGTTTGGGTGACAGGTTCTGATTCAGTGCCAGGTGAGGGTGTGTACTCCTGAGTGTTATGGGTCACCCATTTGCTTCCTCCCATGCATTCACGTGCCTTGTATTTGGCTAAGTGTTCATTCAGGCTGATTGTTTCCACTCTCCCCTTTTTGCTAGACATTTTTCTGCACTATTGCGACATATGTGCTATGTTTCGGTCATTGTTCACAGCCCACACTGGGGCACTATTTTCACATGGTTTTGTTAATGATTAGACCATTCAGGCCGATGGAGTCTTGCCCTGCAGAACATTTTCATAAGGGCCTGTTTGCAATTGGAAGATGACAGGTTTTTCCTGTGATGTCAAAGGGACCTACCATTGATCAGCCCACAATGACTGTGTTATTGGACACTGGATGTGTTTCAGTGTGTGGCACATGCATATTTTGCAACACTATTCAGCATCAATCTTCGCATCATGTTGATGTGACATGGATGTGTGACATTACTCATTCACTGACACATTGCTGTAGTTTTGTAATTTACCGTGGCTATGCTACATGACATCTGTGTGGTGGCATATGTCATGTATGTGTATTGGACATGCCACTCACAGCCTGATGTGTGATGCCAGTGCTACCCAACATGCTGCAAATGTGTTGCATATCCATATTGCTCTCCCCAGTGTCTGCCCTTATGACTCCACTTCCAACTCTTTGACAGTGCATGCATGTCAGGGTTATAGTCATGTGGGACATGTGTAATTCATGTACTGGATCTCTGGCTTGTCACGGCCTATGTTTGTGCTATGGTGCTCCTGCCTGTTTCCATTTGTTGTCTTTCATGTTTTTGCAGATGATGACGCACTTGGTGCTGTTGAGGTTGAGGAGATGGTGCAGACCCAGGAGGAATCTCAGGCACGACCGGGCACCAGTGGGGGACGTGGTGTGGTGGTTGGTGAAAACACAATGTTACTGCAGACCATAGTGTCCAGGGGTGTCTCTGGGTGCACCTCTCCAGACCTCTATTCAGGTGCTGAGTCGGATGATGAGACTTATGTGCAGTCGCAGGTAAGTGTTTCTGGTAGGGATTCTGTTCTGTCCAACCCACCTGGACCAGGGGTAGAACCCTCTATGGGGATGTCAGTGTTGGTAGGTCCGCCTTTGGCGGTTACGGATGCAGGGTCACACTCCACAGCATCTGATCCTGTTCCTGGGCCAGCAGATCAGAGGGGGAATGCAGTCCTGCAGCCTCAGGCAGTGCCAGCACAGCAAGGTGCAGATCGCTTTGCCGCAAACTGGTGTGGTGCCCGTCGACGCGGTGGCCGTGCGCCACCAGGCAATACTGTATGGGAAAACTCCATGTACGGTATTGCAACCCAACAGGCAGCATCAGTAGAAATGATGGCTCAGGCAATGGAGAGGGTGGCCACTTCCATTCTGCCCCCTGAAAGGCCGATGGAGCAACAACAGCAGGCAACAGACTCCATTTGCCAATCACACAGGGACAACATGTTGGCGTCCAACAGGGACCGATGGGTGGCACTGGAGACTCTGCGCCAATCGATATCAATAGAGTCCCAGGCCCACAGGGAAGCCCTGAGGGAAGAACTACATACCCTCAGGCAGACTCTGGTTGACCTTGAGGCTTCCACTAACTTTAGGGCAGAACAGCAGCTGGAGCAGCTCACACGTTCGCTCTCAGCTGAGATGCAGGCAACATGTGAGGAGATCCAGGCATCACGCAAGGCCATGCATGCAGAAATGCAGGCAACCCGTGAGGTGCTGCATGGGGATCTCCGCACATTAATCCTCCAGAATGAGACCTTCCAGATCTGCATGCTTGCTGCCATGGAGGACCATACCAGGGCTTTCCGTGGGCTGCCTCCCATAGTGCCACCACCTCCTGATGCAGTGGCAGAGGGTGAGGAGAGCAACAGCAGTTCTCTCACAATGGCATAGCCGTGCAGGCCATGAGCCCAAGGAGGTATTTCTTTTTTCGCAACATCCACGCAGGTGGGTGTTGGTGTGAACCCTGTCCTCAAACCTCCTGGGTGGCCTCCCCCACCCCCCCTGGCCCCCACATGGCCATTTTTTTTTTTGTTTTTTTTTTACAGTGTGTTGCCTTGTGTGGTTCCCGTGGGCATCCAGTGTATTCCGGCTGGGCACATGCAGGCTTGTCCTGAGTTTGGGTTAGATGCTTGGGTTCGTGAGACACACACCCCTCCTCCTTCCGGTTTCCATGGGCTTGCAAAGGGTGTGACCAAGTGACAGTGAATTACACAGTGACGTTGGGCTCCCATGAGCTGTGTGGGCAGTCTGTAGTCAATACTGTGTAGACAAACCTAGTGGATATTGTTTTTGTTTTGTACACTGCATGGTGTATTGATATGTGTTTGTGCATCCATGTCTTCCTCCTAATTTGCAGGTTCCTTCCTCATGTCTTCACAAGGCCGTCGACTTTGCAGATGGAGTTCATGTTGTATGCAGTACACTGAGACATTTGCGTGGCAGTAACACTGTACAGTTGGAAGGGGTTGATGTGCTGGCGTATTCAGGTTGTAAGACTTGCACTACTTAGATTTTGTACTGTCATATTTTGCCACTGTTTCATCCTGTGTTTCTGTATTGTGTTGCTGGGAAGTATTTGTTCATGTGTACTGTTTCTTATTGATTACTGGGAGCATATTGTCTGTGGCCTGTTTCCATTTCGGACAGTGCATTAATTTGGTTGCTTTCACATTGCATGATGTGCCATGGTGTTTGGGTAGCTGAGATGGGGAGGGGTTGGGTGACATGGCACTAGTTTCATGTTGTATTTTGCAAAGGGGTAGTCATTCATGCAGCATGAATATGTGTGTCTTTTTATCACACATCATTGGTTGTCTTTAAGTAGGTAGGGACGCACACAATGTAGCACTTCCAGGGGACAATCTCAGGGTAGTATGGTAGTGACAGTTGACTGTCCCTTATGTCATCATCATTGATTGTCAGCTGGTATGTGCCAGGGCTGTGTGCACTCCGCTGTGGTGTGATTTTAGGTGAAGTAATTAGCCACCAGCTGCGTACGGGCTGCCTCACCACATGCCCTTTCCCCTCCCATGCGCAGCGGGTGTGCATGTGGTTGGGGATGGGGGGCACCACCATGTCCACCGGCAGGCCCCGGCATGTTGCAACGTTGTGCAGGACACATGCTGCCACTATGATCCTGCACACTACTGGGGGAGCGTATAGTAGCTGCCAACCAGAATGGTCAAGGGAGCGAAAGCGTGACTTGAGCACTCTGAATGTGCGCTCCACTATGCCCCGGGTTGCATTATGGGCTGTGTTGTATCTTACCTCGGGTGGCGTGGTGGGGTTCCGAATTGGCGTCATCATGTGGGTGTTCAGAGGGTAGGCACTGTCCCCTGGAGAGGTGATGATGGGTATTATTAGTGGCGTTGTGACATTACTCAGTATGTGACATGCATGCATGTGCAGAGGCATTTATACTCACCAAGCAGCCATGTATCGCCATGCCGCCCAGCATCTAGGCCCCGGTTTAGGGTAGACATTCTGTAAATGAAAATGTTGTGGGTGGACCCTGGATAGTTGGCATTTACTGAGATGATGAGTCCTTTGGCATCACATACTACCTGGACGTTGATGGAATGCCAGTGCTTGCGTTTTCTGTAGATGTGCTCAGATGCCCTAGGGGGACGTAGAAACACATGGGTGCAATCAATGGCACCTAGCACTTTGGGGAATTGTGCCACCCCGTAAAAATCCTGGACGTCAGCCTGCCTTTCTGCAGGTGTTCTGGGCAGGTATATGTGCCTGCGGACTGATGGGCATGCAGTCATGATGGCCAACACCTGGTGTAGGCAGCGTGACTGCGTGGCCTGTGACACCCCCCCCACTATAGCAGTTGTCCGCTGAAATGATCCAGTGGCCAAGAAGTGCAGTACATTGAGGACCTTCTCCAGGGGGCTGAGTGCTTGGGAGCACAGGGTGGCTGATGTGAGGTCATCCTCCCTCTCACTGACCAGGTCGAGTATTATGTGAGGTGGAAACCTGTACCTCCCATTCACCTGGTCATCAGGCATCCCAAAAAGGCTGGTTCTGGGTGTAAAAATTCTGGGCCTGACTATCCTCCTCCTCCTCCTGCGGTATCCCACGACCACTGCTGCTAGGAACGGTGTATTCATCCTGGCATCTGAGCTTGTTTGTTGTTTGTGCGCACTTTTATGCTGCGCGGGTCCATGTACGCCTGCTTTCTGCTGGCGTACGTGTTTCCGGATTAGCGCGTCTTCTTTGGCGCACGCGTTAGTCCCGTTCGATTCCATGAATACGTGTTTTGAACGTGAGTGTGGGCGTTCCGCGCATTTGCCTCCTGTACTTCCCCCGTGACGCCCACATTTTCATGCTTTCTTCCCCATTCCGCCTGTCACGCCCCCTGTTCCGCCTACTTTTGTTGTGTGCGCCGCGCTATGTGCGAATTCGCTGTGCGTGTAGAGCACGCTGTTTGGAGACGTGTGCGCCAGCGTGCGCCACGCAGAATTTTGGCACACATCCTGGGATTTACACGCGCACAGACTTCCATGAATCGATGTGCGTGGGTTTCGATGCGATTTTCGCACTTGCGCTGCGATTCACACGCTTTCGCACGCTTGCGCCAAAAATTTCAGCGCACATTAATTCCATGAATCGGCCTGAAAATGTCTTCACAGAACCCGAGGTTTACAATGTTAACCGAATAAACCAGATGTTCAGCATTCCTCTATATTAATGCTCAGTTGTTGGTAGCTGTTTCAGGGCCAAGTCTGACAGGTGTAGTCTTTCAGGTTAGAAAACAAGGATAGATATCTTACTTTTTCCAGGTACAAAGTGCAGTTAAGTAATCTTTTCAAAGATCTTGCTATTACCAACCGAGTCAGGTAAATAAACCAAACTTTGTTCAGTCACTTTGTTCAAGGGACATGAATCATGAGCTGTTATTTGTGAGAGCGCTGAATACCATTGTGTTCTTTAAAATATAAATAAAGTATGCTGCACCAACTAGATTTTCCCTCCTTTCATTTTGTGCCTCAAGAGAAGTTGAAAACAGGGCTAGGTGGATGTAAACAAATGTAAGACAGCCTGGTAGGTACATTTGCCTGAACGTTTTGGAGAGCTGCGTCGTACTTGGAGGGCTTTTCAGTGGATCAATAGTGACAGCTGCAGAGACGTAAGCACGTGGAGCAAATCATGGAACGCAGCTGCAGTTATTTGTCGGGGTCTTACAGGTCACACGTTTGAATCCTGGTGGGACTGGGTTTCATTTGACCAAAATCAGTCAAAATCATTTCCATTGAATAATGTTGTATAAACACCCTTACATATGAGTGGTGAGAGGGAGGGACACAGGCATTGCAATGTGTACTGCAGACAATGTATTATTGTTTGGGTTGTGCAGAGGAGAAGTGAGTTGCAGTTTTTATACGCACTGTGGCGGATTATTTGCCTGAGGCTGCAGTTTAGTCAATAGTGCGAACAGGCAACAACCTTACTTACCTTGAGCCCTAAGGGTACGACGTTGTTACATCGCCAGGCTTTTTTTCGCCGAGTCTTTTGCTAAAAATACTCATCTAAAAGTATTGGGGTGTGGGGGGAGGTGGGTAAAGGGATATAAGGGGTAGTGGGGTGTGGGGAATAGGGACTAGATTATTATATATTATTATTATAATAAGATAATAGGGAGGGGGACTTGGGGACCCCCTAAATAAAATAAATACATTTGATGAGTTTTTTCGGCCACAAATATACAGAAAGAAACTCAGCAAAAAAAACCTGGTGATCTAAGAACATAGAACCGCCCTAAGACATACGGCCAACTTCCCGCCTAAGGTAGCCAAAACTAGCATACTGTGGGCACCTTGCGGGCCTGGTGCTTGTCTTAAAATCTTTGAATCTTTTGTATACCTTCAAGTATTGGAATATTGCATGCACTTTCCAACAGAACTGTCCTCAAATCCTATTGCGTTTAATCTTCTTTTTCTCTGAAATGGAACTGTAAACTGCACCATTTTAAACTATGTTTTAAAAATGGTGTTATTGTATTTGTTGTTTTGTGTAGCACACGTTTGCAAAAAGGCTGGCCTTCTGCCAGAAGGGAGGCTTTATATAACAGAAAGACAGAGGGGGATTTAAATCGTCAACTACTCAAAGTACAAAACTTTCCTGGTTAATATTGAAAGTACATAAATCAATTGTGGGTGTTTAGGCTGCATGATCCTTAGAGTGCCAAATTCCAGGTTATTGCCCAGGGCTTTAATTGGGCCTGAGCTAGCTGGGGCAGAGATCCAGCAGTCTCCAAAAAATGCACCCGAAGCTCGGCCATCAACACTAAGCTCTGCAATTTCTGCCTGTGCGCACTTCTTTAATTTGCAAACACACTTCATGGCAGTGCGGACCAACCCCCTCACATACATGAGCTGGCACTATCTACAACTTCTTAGTGGTCCCTCTGGGTGAATTCTGTCAGTATAATCGATGATTTGCGCTCAGCACATACTGTCCAAATGAATATGTGTGTCTTTTGGTTTGTCGCTATTTACTGTTAGTGTGAGTGTATCCAGAAATAGAAGAAGAACGCGGTGCACATTACATGTTGTGAAGGGTATCATGCTTGAATAACTACACAGACATATTTAAAATATACAATTCTGTAGTCATTCTTATGTTCACAAAATGCTTTTTGAAGTTATTCCAATCTCCAGGAAACCACATTGCTGATATTTGTCATCCTCCCGTTTGTATTAGGGGATTCATTTACAGTATATATAATGAGGGTGATGTCCTCAGTGATTGAATTGTTTATATAGTGAGTGAGAGTGATTAATTTACAAACCCCAGTGAAATTAAATATGGCCTTTTCATGCAAACAATACCGTTTGAGACCAAGCTTATTGACCCAAATAAATGTTTTCAGGGTTTCATGGTGTATTCTTTGGGTAAGGCAGCGCCCAATTAGGTCATTCTCATGACTATTTGAGCCCCACCCGACAGCCTGGCTACGCCCCTGTGTTAGAGCTCCTTCACATCAAAGTCACATCCCACTTGCAGCACTGTTACTGCCTGATTTGAGTGGACAGCGGACAGAAAAGTAGTAAGTGCAAGTTGGGCTACAACTAAAGCTGCAAAAGGGTTGTGGGGATACCGTTGATATCTCAGGATTGTTGGGGGCACAAATGAGAGAGTATAGCTGCAAATTAGAAGTGCGGCTGGTGGAGAATGCCCTGTTTTAAGAGTAGGGGCAAAAGCCACCAAAAGACCCATGGATCCATTTGGGGTTGGTCACTTTGCATGGTCACACTATGTCAGGCAAGCTATTTTGATTCACCACTTAAAAAATATCACCAGCCGCTTCCAGTAACATCACAGGTGTTGCAAAGTGATTTGTGTTGGTTGCAAAGCGATCCCTGATGGTGAGGCCAGAAACACTAAGATAGCAATTGATAACATCAGGTGCAGTAATATGATGGTCATACCCTTACAATTGGTATGCTCAATGAAAGGGAAACCTATGTTTAATCCCTACTTCCTTTCCAAGTTTTCAATGTAGCCTTCTTATTTCATAATCTTTCTCTCCAATGGAAAGCACTTGTAGAATTACTGATATATTCTAAATAATAATACAATTAAGTAGATGATTTTAGGACTTCTGGAATAACCACATGAAAAAGCAAATGCATGTGTGCAGATGGGCCTTTAATCATCACAACCCAGACAGGCCACCACTTAAGAAGTGAGTGCATGGTTGTACATAAAGCAAGTTTATTGTACAATTATCAGGGCAGCAGTGAAATGGGACCGTAGGAACAACCCAAACCAAGTCTCAAAAAACTCCATCAGTTGCCATTTTTTATACATGTTTGCAACAGTTAAAACGCTCCCAGATACTTTATTACAGTCTATCCCCTCATGTGATTGGACAAAACCCTCTTCAAAGAATTCCCACCTTTCTTCAATTCCTACTTTTTCATTGGCCAGTTTTATCTTAACTATCATCTTCAGCTCATGTGTAGAACACACCTCTTCTTAGGATTCGTTGTGGTGGGTCATGATGTCATTATTTAGTAAACATTTGTATGCAAACATAATTCATAACAAGCAATAACTGGCCTAAGCTGTTTAAACCTTAACTCTTAATTTGCACATGGTTTGCATGAATATTCTCAGCGATATGAGAAAGGCTTGGTAAATAAGAATTAGTGATGCTTTCTCATTCCCCAAATCATTGGTTTAATTGGAAAATTCTAATCTAAATACCTGCCGATATTTTATGTGATATGATATGATTTGGTATTTATAACGCACCTGTCACAAATGTTTCTAGGCGCCACAAAACAAAGAAGGGGGGACAGAGGGAAGACAGGTAAAGCTATCCTACTAGGCCTTGCATCATTCAGATCGAGCAAGTTTGACTGCAAAAGTGGAGGGGAAAGGGAGAGGGGGAAATGAAGGGGAAAGGGTAGAGGGAAAGTGCACTCAGGGCACCATGGCTCTGAGTAAGTGCGGCCAGGGCATCAAGGTTCTGGATAAGTGCATGGAAAGCAGGGGGCAGTAGGAGTTACAGTTACAGCCCGAAAGTGCGCGGTAGGCATGGAGGCAGTGCAGGAGGACTGGTCATGGAGAGGCCTGGTACACTGAGAGACTCTGAGAGTACCCGACAACCAGTCAGGGCAGGCAGACTGGAAGGTTAGCAAGGAAGAGGGAGAGAGAAGGCATAGGAGAAAAGGAAGGTCTTGCACAGCTTCCAGAACCTAAGGTGGTCTGGCTCAAGTTTCAGAAGGGCAGGGAGGACATTCCAGAGGAAGGAACATGCAGAGAAAAGAGATTGTCCCCACACTCTTAGCTCGGAGAAGCATCTGACTCTCAGAGAGTTTGAGGTAGCTGAGCGAAGGACTCTAGAAGGAAGGTATTTAGGCAGAGAGAATTGGATATAGTGCGGGCCCCGGCCCCAGAAAGCCTTGTGGACGATGCAAAAGGTCTTGAACTTGATCATTTCAGCCACCAGGAGCAATTGAAGACATTTCAGGGCTGGAGAGAAACGGTCCCTGGACTTGAGGCCAAGGATAGGTCTTGCAGTCCTGTTTTGGATTAGTTGAAGGGGGCAAAGAGTAGAGTTAGGCAGATTGAGAAAGAGGCTGTGAAAAAAGGTAGAATACCCCTGAGGATGTGCAGCTAGAAGTGGGCCTTCTTGGTAAGGTCTGTGATGTGAGGAGAGTAGGAGAGAGTGGAGTCAAAGATGACCCCAGGTTTTTTGCCTCTGAGGAGGGCGAGGATAAAGGGCTGAAGGAGGGCGGCCAGAGTGCAAGAGGGAAAGTGGGAGCAGGGGTCCCAATGAGCAGAATCTCAGTCTTACTGGCATTGAGGCATAGATTGTTGGAGGCTCACCATTCCTGTATCATGGATAGACAGTCAGGAATGTGCGCGGAAGGAGAGGAGGCTGAGGGAAGCCTGAAAGAGAGCTGTGTGTCCTCTGCATAGCACTGGAAGCTAGAAGAGAAGGTTGTTTAATTGGAAAATTCAAATCTAACTACCTTCCACGTTTATGTGATATGATATGCTTTGGTATTTATAACGCACCTGCACACAAGTGTTTCTAGGTGCCACAAAACAAGGAAGGGGGGACAGAAGGAAGACAGGACAAGCTATCCTACTAGGCCTTGCGTCCTTCAGATCGGGCAAGTTCAACAGAAAAAGTGCAGGGGAAAGGGAGAGAGGGAAATGTAGGGGAGAGGGTAGGGGGACAGTGCACTCAGGGCACCATGGCTCTGAGTAAGTGCGGCCAGGGTATCAAGGCTCTGGATAAGTGCATGGAAAGCAGGGGGCGGTAGGAGTGACAGTTACAGCCCGAAAGTGTGCGGTAGTCCCTGAGGCAGTGCAGGAGAACTGGTCATGGAGAGGCCTGGTACCCTGTGAGACTCTGAGGGTACCCGGAAACCAGTCAAGGCAGGCAGACCGGAAGGTTAGCAAGGAGAGAGAAGGCAGAGGAGAAAAGGAAGGTCTTCAGCAGCTTTCAGAACTTAAGGTGGTCTGGCTCAAGTTTGAGAGGGGCAGGCAGGCCATTCCAGAGAGAGGAACCTGCAGAGAAAAGAAATTGTTCCAACACTCTTAGCTTGGAGAAGCATCTGACTCTCAGAGAGTTTGATGTAGCTGAGCGAAGGACTCTAGAAGGAAGGTATTTAGGGAGAGATAATTGGATATAGTGCGGGCCCTGGCCCCAGAAAGCCTTGTGGATGATGCAAAAGGTCTTGAACTTGATCCTTTCAGCCACCAGGAGCCAGTGCAGATATTTCAGGGCTGGAGAGATGCGATTCCTGGACTTGAGGCCAAGGATAAGTCTTGCAGCCTTGTTCTGGATTAGTTAAGGGGGCAAAGAGCAGAGTTAGGCAGATTGAGAAAGAGGCTGTGAAAAAAGGTAGACTACCTATGAGGAGGTGCAGCTAGAAGTGGGCCTTCTTGGTAAGCTCTGTGATGTGAGGAGAGAAGGAGAGAGTGGAGTCAAAGATGACCCCAAGGTTTTTTTCCTCTGAGAAAGCCCAAGGAGGGTGTTGTAATCTGTGATTGTAGTCAATGGAATGGGAGGCACGCGCCTACAGGAATGCATTGTATAACTTGGGTGACGTGCGTGTGTTCTAGAGGAGTCGGTTGGTGAGCGCCTGCCGGGTGGGAAGCCGGTGTCTGTTCTCCTATGTACTTGGAGACATTAAAGACATGTAAAGAACTTACCTTGAGTGCGGAACCTACTTTATTACACTGGTGACGAGGTTCGGGGCTGCTGCGGAGGGGGCAGCAAAGCTGGAGAAGACACTGCCCTCCAATTATAAATCCCACCCGGCGGGGCTCTGGGCACTGTCTGTCCATCTTTTGGACTATCGTATTCCGGTGGTCTGCAGCGGGGGTCCACCGAGGCTGCGGAGCCCTGGGTCCAGAGCCGGGAGTGCAGTGCCAACGGACGGTTGTGGGCCGGATACTGTCTTGTGACTGAGCAGCACTGAAGTAAGTAGCGGACTAACGGGAACATATTTGGCTGTTTGGGGGAAGCCGGTGGTCCGTAGCGGGGGTGTCCAGTGCCCCTGGGCCATAACCGGAGAGCTAAGACTGGTGAGAGGATCCGGTGGTCCGTAGCGGGGGTGTCCAGTGCCCTTGGGCCCGGAACCGGAGATCTGGGACTGGTGAGAGGATCCGGTAGTGCGGAGCGGTGCGTTCCGTCCGGTGCCGGAGGACCAAAGTCGGGAGTGCAGGCTGTGGGTACAGTGCCCTGCGTGCCTGCAGAGATTTTGGTGCGGCGGCGGTCTACTGAATGCTGGCCCTGCATAATCTTCCCTGACAGGGTTAGGAGCCGGAAAGCGAGCAGAGGCAGTGAGCAGCAGTGCTTTTTGGTCATATGGCTGATTGCCCCTGCAGCCAGTGGGTGGCGCTGTGGTGCGTGACCGTTGGGAGGAGCTCAGCCTTCGTTTGTGCTTTTCCTGTTTCGTTTTGAGGGCGATTTGATTTCCGGGTGGCTGGTGCTTCCCTCACCTGAGAGTTTTCATGGCTGAGCATATGAAGGAACTGCAAGACTGTGCGGGTCCGTCAAAGGAACGCAGTGACATCTCTGCTCCGGTTTTCCCTGGAGTTTCTAGGTGCGGCCAGGAACTTTCAGATGGTTGCTTCAATGTAAATGACAAAGAGTTTTTAGGCAGTGAGGATGAAAAGAAAGATCCTCAGCTTGGCTTTGTCATGAAGGAGTCTGCGGGTTTCCAGCACACTTCGCATAAGAAGTGTTTAGAGCTGGAAAGTGACGGCAAGTACTTTGTGCATTCAAAGAAGAAATGTGACCATGGATGTGTTTTATGCGGATCGGAAGAATGCGCTGATGGCACGTGTTGTGACAGATGTTGTTCCTTTCTCGACATCCTGGAGGGTTTTGATCCGGATCTGCACGACTTTTACGTGAGATTGAAGGATCTCACTTTGACTGAAGATTGAGTTATCCGTGTGTCGAGGCCAGTGTGTTGTGGGTGAATGTGGCGTTCGTGGCCTCTGTTGTGTCTTTGTATGGGCCTTTTGGTGAGCATGGTATGTGATTAGGTGTGCGTGTTGTTAAGTGGAATGGCCCTGTTTTGTGTATTGGGGGTCAAGAAACAAAATGTAATAGCAATAGAAAATGGTAGAATGATGTTGCATCGTATCATTGATTTTTATTTTACTGTATTTCTCTTGCAGGGGGGATGGTCCGGATGTTCTTCTTGAAAGTTGCAGTTTCCTTCTACTCTGTTTTGGATGTTATGTTTTATACATCATATTTTTACGGATGCTTTGGGCACCCATTTTTGGGTCGGACTTGAGGGTGATGTTTTTTTTTTTGGAAGGGGTTTTCTTCCAATGTTTAAGGAGGGTTTTGCCGTCCTGTTTGTGCAACGGTAGTTTTCATGCCCGAGGACTCTGGGCTTGATTTCTACAGGTGACAACGGGGTCATGGAATTCTAGGTTTTGTATTCCATGTATTGGTTCAGGTCACATGAAAATTCTCACTGGGTAACGTGAAGTTTTCTCATGTTGGTGTGCCTGGTGTAGGTGTGTCGTATGAATGCTTGCTAGGTTGCATGCTATGGACATTACTATTGGCTTTTGTTACCTGATAGTCAGGGGTAGTAATGAGCGCCGGGCGGGTTCTTTCTACTAAGGTTCAGGGTCGTGAAAAGTTGCCATTTAATGCTGGTAGTTGGATCAATACAGGTTGCGGTTATGGGTTGCCGCATTGTAGAGTTTGGTTCAGTGGTTTTGGAGTTGTATTTGTTCTGCTGTATGACAGGCAATTTCAAGGGTTGCCATTTTACTTGATTATACCCTATATATATATGCCGGGGTGGGGTCTGTTGGGGGCTGGGTTTCTTCATTCTGTGTTTGATGAAGAGTTTCTCCATGGTGGTGGCTGCTTCTCATGGAGGATATTAATTTAACGCAATGTTTCACTGATGGATGGCCGGGTGGATCCATTTTGTATCAGCCGTGATTGTGTTCTCCTTGCGTGTAGGGTGCTGGCCGGGACTTGCATGTTTTATAACGAGAAGGCTGGTTCTGGCTTTAAGCGCAGTATGATTTTGGCGTGTTTTGGATTTATGAACAGTATGATTTCGACATGTTTTTGTTTATGCTGGCATTGTTTTTTTTGACGACAGGATAGAGTTGTAAGGTTGTGTCGCTGGTCAGTATGTGCCAGTGTTTTTTAGTTTTTTTCATCTGCATGAGGATATAGTGCGATGCTGATGGTTACTTGCTGCGGATTGTTTAGTGGATGTTTTTCCTGGTAGTGATGGGACTTGGTGTTGTGCTTGTCGTGTCGAGTTTTGGATGTCCGGGAGGGTCTATACCTGTGGGTGGTGCTCCGGTGTGGCAGGCTGGAGGTTCCGGGGTGGCAGCCCGGGGCGGAAGGTGAATTGTGCATGGATTTTTGGGAGCGTTAGTATGATTTCAGAGTGTCAGGTGCGGCAGGCCTGTGCTCCGAGGGGCAGCTCGGGGTGGAGTTAGTATTAGGGTTGGTGTCCTCGCGGGTTGGTCCTTGGTTAGAGGGCAGTGGTGTGCTGAACTGGTGCTCTGTGGTGGAGTTTGTGCTGGTGCTCTAGTGGTCATTGGTTTGGTGAGTGTGAAATGTATAACTTGCATATTGTTCTGGGTTGTTGTTTAGGCAGTGAGTTGGTGGTGTTTTCCAGAGGTGTACGATCTGGTAAGGGCTATACGTGTCTTGGCACAGGGTTTCTTCTCACATAGAGTGTGGATTTCTGTTTGCAGCAATTTATTGCGGGGTATGCGATTTCCAGGGATTATGATGGAGTGCACATCATGATGGCCACATGTTGTGCATTCTATGGTTGGTTAGTGTTGTCCTCTTTGAATCCTTTATTAATTAAAAGGGGGAAGAAGTGTTGTAATCTGTGATTGTAGTCAATGGAATGGGAGGCACGTGCCTACAGGAATGCATTGTATAACTTGGATGACGTGCGTGTGTTCTAGAGGAGTCGGTTGGTGAGTGCCTGACAGGCGGGAAGCCGGTGTCTGTTCTCCTATGAACTATCTTGTACTTGGAGACATTAAAGACATGTAACGAACTTACCTTGAGTACGGAACCTACTTTATTACAGAGGGCAACCAGAGTGCGAGACGGAAAGCGGGAGAAGGGGTCCCAATGAGCAGAATCTGCCTTACTGGCATTGAGGCAGAGATCATTGGAGGCCCACCATTCCTGCATCATGGATAGACAGTCAGGAATGAGTGAGGAAGGAGAAGAAGCTGAGGGAAGCCTGAAAGAGAGCTCTGTGTCCTCTGCATAACACTGGAAGCTCGAAGAGAAGTTGGAAATCAGGTGAGCCAAAGGGGACAAGTACACATTGAAGAGCCAAGGTGAGAGGGTAGAGCCCTGGGGGACACCACACATGGAGAGAGAGATGATGGAGAGAAAGGACCCAAGATCCCACATAGCACATCTGACAATAAAATTGCAACTCCTAGTTTCTCATTAGTTAGCCTTGGTCACTGGCTCACGCCTGGTTTTACTTCTGGCCAAAACAAATAGTGAACCCCCTTCTGTCATTCTCCCATACATCAAGAGATTACCTCTGCTGTCTGCAATTCCTATCAGATCATAAAACTAATGGCCAGTTTCTGCAACAAAGTTGACAGAGAAGGTAGTGAAGTTATTTATTCACCCATCCACTGACTTCTAAAACCTCACAGAATCAGTTTTAAAGTTCACTTTGCCAAACAGTCCTGATTATCGTGTTTTTGATTCATTTGTGAAAAGCCCACTATATTGAGATTCATTAATTATCCATGTATTTATATTAATGTGCATGTTTTTACTTTTGGTGGGTTTAACATTTTATCTTTCTGCGTGCGTGCAAACTAATATGTATACATTCTAGACAAACCGTAACTTTAAAAGTAACATATCCCATACATAATTACCTACTCTCGATGTATATACAATTTCCATATTGTGCTCAGTTCACCGACACCCCAGTCATCAATGTGGTGTGTGCAACATGAGCCCCTCGTTATCATGGGCATCCTTCTTGACTGCTTCAACACATGCTTGAAGCCACTGCCAGGATTTCACAGCATGGATATCGCAAAAGGCTTCTCTTCAGTATGTTGATTTGAAACACAGGCAGCCATCTTTACAGTACACCTACCTGATCCATTAATAATGCCTTGTCCATTTTCATGATGATACTTGGACTGAAGACAATATGCTTTCTGAAAAATAAATACAGGTAAGGTTAGGATGTGGCTTTTATACTATGGGTGTTTCTTTCATCAATTTTTATGCAGATTAACCAATTTATAATGACATGCATTTTATGGAAAGGCATAGGCATAGAACTACTGGACACAGAATGGTTTCAAGAGATGCATTGACCATCTATGGCAATCACACAGAGGGATCATGCAAAATTAGCGTTTTTTACTGCCCGTCATGGGACTACCGCAATAAGGGGTGTGGGAAGTATAACCTGGAGTAGGGGAACAGTGTCCAATGGAGATACTGTCACCTGCTCGATGGAGGGACTACTGGGGCTGCTACTACTCTATATTGGCCTGGTGATGGAAAAAGTGGGCTACACTGAGGGGAGTGATTACTGCCTGTTAAGAGTTTGCTGCCTGATGGGGCTCTACTTATTAACATTGGGCAAGTGGTGCTTCGGTGGGCTTGGACACTGTCTGATGCAAGCACTTTTGCCTGATATCGAGGGGGAGTAATATTGGACAAAGTGATGGGGGTCTGCTGTTTGGTGTCTACTGGGTGAAGATGGACAACTACCTTATTGCCAGGTTTCGTCTCATAGGGGTTCTAATCTCTGTAGAACTCTGTTTTATGGGGCACACTAGCCCCCCCATAAAGTCACCCTATCAGCCTCTTCCAACTGCGAAATCCCCCAACTAAGGCTCTGACTGAGGGGGCAGGGGTGACAGCAGGAGGCAGGCTACCCAGATATTGTTGCTGAGGGAAAAGTGAAAAGACTTCTGCCAACTGGTAGCAATCTTCACTAGCTTCGATCTATGGTGGAGAAAAGCTGAATACAAAAGGCTCACCAAATGCCCTGGCATCTTGCCACATTAAATAAACTATCAAGAGATACTACCAGAGAACACAGCGATCGGGCCGGGCGGGAGGAGCCTGTGAGCCTGGTACTTGCTGAGATGCAGCTGTGCCATAAGGTGCATACAGTGGAGTGGGCCGGAGTGAGGGATGGCTGGGGGAGTGCCTGGCACGGTGTGCTGTTGCCCGGCCGGCTATCTAGGTGAAACACCCCATGGTGGGTCATTGCGACCCCTCCCCTTTTGAACGGTATTGGAACGGAGCAGTGGGAGCCTCCTGACATCCTGAGGCACCATCAGAGGGCTGGCCTCTGCACTGAACTACCGCATGTTGGCAGTCACAGGCCATGGGTGTGCATCTGCTGCTGGACAATACTCAGCCCTGCGCCCTCCTGGCATCAGTCTTGTGAGGAGGACGGCCTGCTTTAGTGGGTCAACAACCTGAGGTCCTCGTGAAGGATACTGCTGTGGAATACAAGGACCAAACTAAGCACACCGGGCATGCCGAGCGCAGAGTCAGAGAGGTAGACAGAGTGCCAGGCTCGCTGCAGTGAAAACTCGACCACAGTGAGACAGGGGCAATTACAGCGGCCAACTGCAAGCAGGACGTGGCTTTGCAGGAGGGACCCCATCAGAGGATTGGATCCTCGGCAGGCACCCGAGAATACTCCCAACAGAGGCCAGACAGCCTGAGGGAAGCACGCAACTCCTGGTATTAAACATGAAGTAAAGGATCCGGGCCTGCGGCTGTGAGTGTTGAATGCTATGTACGTGGGAGGTGGGGGATACACTGAAGGCCCGCTACACACTGAAAGCAGCATGGTTCGTGTGCCCTTGGAGCTGTGCTAGTGCTCCACAAGCCTTCACGTTTACACCCAGCAACAGCGAAGACAGGGCAGCGCAGTTTGAAAACAAAAACACTGCTGGGGGACATCAGTAAACAGGGACCCTGTCCATCGGGATGCACCTTCTGTCGGTACTGTGACTATAAAGGCGTGACCCACCACCTACAACCCTAGCCAAAGCAGCTAGATCTATCCCATAGAACCCCTGATAGCAGGTATTAGGCGAGGGGGACAAGGTGGCAGACCTGAGACTGGTCACAGCATCGTTCACGTAAGCCCAGCCAGCTCCCAAGGACTCCCACCTCATTTGGACAGCAGATAAGCGCCTTGGTGCTTCATAAGCTCCCGCACCCTGCCGCTCCCCAATACTTTCCTAGGCCGCCACTGCCTTCTACCCTATCAACCTGACATGGCGCCATCGCTATGCACACCTTGATCCTTATGAGGAACACCCTACTCAGGCTACGCACTCTGATCACAGTATACGTCACACACCACGCTCATCAATCACCCTGCCCACTGCAAATCCATAGACCAGTCCCCACGCAACAAGCTACCCCCGATGCTGCCATCGCTACTCTGATCCTCTCAAGAAATAGATTACTCAGATTACGCATGCAGCCTCCAGTGTGTGTCCCACACCACGATCACCAATCATTCAGCCCACCGCATATCCACAGACCAGGCCCCATGCCACCCAAAACCCCGATTCTGCCACCACCATGCCCCCTCTGATCGGTATGAGAAATAGTTTCCTCAGACTCTGCACTCAGTTCATCCCACGCATCCACCACTACATCCCCAGCCTCTACGTCCTACGCAAACACACACACCTCCGAGACCTACCTGTGAGTTCATCAACTGCACGCTTATCCACGCAAGATCAGTCCCAGCCCATGCAGCTGAAATCCTTGACCTTATTTCATTTCATCACTGAAACATGGTTCCACCCCACTGCTGGCCCAGCCCTTTCCATTTCCATCCCTACAGGCTATGCCATACTAAGATATGACAGATCCTTTAAAACAGGAGGCAGTGTTGCCTTCATCTTTAGAAATACCCTCACCATAAGACCCTTCCAAATCAATACCATGCCCAACTGCGAATCCCTACTCGCCAAGCTCTCCTTGTCTCCGAACAAATCAATCCCCATCCTCCTGATCTACCACCCCCGGGACCTAACCCTGCCTTCGAGGAGAATTTACTGCAAAGCATTTTTGCATCCATCAAGCCCAACTGAAAAGTTGTTATCCTTGGGAACCTTAACCTAGGACTTAACGACCCAGCAGACTCAACCGCCTCCAGCGTAGCGACGGCACTTAACCACGCTGGGTTTATGCCACACTCCCTCGAGCCCGCCCATGATCAAAGCCGCACCCTAGACTGGATCAGCGACCTCAAATGCAACATCTCCACCCATGTCGCCTCCAATTGCCCATGGTCCGACCACCATACCATTACCTTCAAAATCCTGCACTCAGATCGATCTAGACCAGTTCACCTGCCCAAACCTGAAGGTATGTCCCAGTGCATAAAAAACCTTAACACCACCAACCTCGTCCCATTACTTGCTACCCTTGCACACCCACCATCCTCAGTGCCAGACCCTGCAACACTAGCTAACCTCTACAAACAAACCATTGCCCAGACAGTAAACACGCTCGCCCCCCTCAAACTCAGGAAAGCCAAACCCTCACTGAAAAAATACGCCTAGTTTACTTCTGAACTCTTAGAATCCCGTGCCAAAAAGCACCCTTCTGAGCTAGCATGGAGAAAAAAAGCTCCCCGTCATCCAAAGACCTCTTCTCCCTTGCCAAAGAGTATAGAAGGGAAATCCATGCTGCCAAAGCTAACAGCTACAACTCCAGAATCATCAATGCCAAGTCCAACTCCCGGGAACATTTTACAATACACAGGGAGCTAGAGTCCACCTCCCCTCCCAATCCAGCCCTGGACAGCGCTTGGTGCGCCAAAATCAAAAAAGCCCTCACTGGAAAAGTCAACTTCCTCAAAGAAAAAACCTGTGTCAAACAACTTGCCAGTCTAACCAAACCACCTTTGCCAAAAGCTCCCAGCTTCTTAACTGACCCACACCTGCACCCCTATCAAATTCCACCCAGTCTCAGCCATGGACGTCTCCAAGATCATCAAAAATCTCAAACCATTGCCTTGCAAAGGTGGCACTTTTCCAGCCCCAGTCATCAAAGACTGTGTCAAATCACTTACTCCCTTTTTCACACCCATCATCAATGCCTCCTTCTCCACCAATTCGGTGCCAACATCCATGAACGAAGCATGGGTCCTAACATGGAACCGAAACTGCCTTACTTGACTTGAAAATACAAATCGACGTCATTAAGAACACAAGCAAACCCACCCACCTGATGATGCTGGACCTATCCGCAGCATTCGATCTGGCTGACCACCATATCCTCTGCTCGCAACTCACCAAGACAGATAACTTCTCTCCCTCAGCCACTATTCAGATTAGCTCTTTATTAGCCAACAGATCCTTACGAGTCTTCATCGATGACATCTCTGCAGAACCTAAACCTGTCACTTGCGTAGTTCCACAAGGCTCCTGCCTCTCCCCTAACGTCTACAACATTTATATGAAACCCCTCTTCGACCATCTTGACAGACCCGTCATATCTTACACGAACTATGCTGATGACATGCAGCTCCATATCCCTGTTACCCGCTCCTACCTCCAAGACTAAGCCACCATAACTCTATATATGAAGTCATACAAAATTGGATGGCTTCCCACCTACTCTGCCTCAATGATGATATAACAGAAATCCTCATCGTTGGCTTCCACTCCACACTGCGCAAAATGGACCCACCTTACAAAGAATTTATAATCGACGGTAACCGAATCACCACCTCTGCCACCGCCAAAACCTTTGGCGTTTTACCTAGATGCCAACCTCGACCTCTTGCGCCATGTGAACTCAATCGCCTCATCTGCAGCTTACACTGCCAAACTTCTTCCTGCCAGCAAGACATTCTTCTCCACTCCCAACTGCCTTTCCATTGCAAGAGCTATCACAGGAGCAAAGCTTGACTACCGCAACGTCATGTTTACTGGCACATCTGAACGCAACCTTAACAAACTCCAGACGATTCAGAACAATGCTCTCCGAGGGGGCCACTGGTCTCTCCAAATCTGAACACATATCGAAAGCCAGGAGAGAGGCACGCTGGCTGCCCATCTGGGAAAGGATTACGTACAAAACAATTTCCCTGGTCCATCGGTGTATCTCCTATACTGCCTCGTCCTTCCTCTCACACTGCATGGATAAATACTTACTGGCCCGACCTCTCAGATCCTCAAACTCACACCTCCTGAGGCCCCCCAACTTCAATTGCCTCTCGGTGGGAGGTAAGAGTTTCCCGGTCGTGGCTGCTAAACTCTGGAACAATCTCCCTCCTACTGTGAGAAAAGAACAGGCCTACTGCTCCGCAGAAACATAAAGACCTGGATGTTCAACTAACTGTTCTCTGTCTAAGACTCTTCACCCCCCTTCTTCTCAATTTTCCTCAATGTAACTAGCGCCTAGATACCCGAGGGTTTTGTCAGCTGTAATAAATGCAAAAATAAAATAAATAAAAATAATCAATAAATGTCAAGTTTTTAATACTTTGTCAAGAAAGAACAGTATGAAAGAAAAAGAAGACCGTTGAGTTTCCAGAGATGAAATGAGATTCAAACTTCTACCTGGTGTGGTACCCCTGAATCTTGTTTTTCCTTAATTTGCTTCTCTAAGGGAGACGTGGTCTACTTGGTCTTGTAAACACTCACCAATGAAATCCCCAAACATGGCATTCAGACAATTAATCCCCTTAACACTTAGTACGTACTAAGTGTTAAGGGGATTAATTGTGTGAATTGGTGCCCCCTCGCACCTAATGTGAGTAATCCGACCCCTCAAGGCAGTACAATTATCCCTCTCGAAGCTGAGAATGATTTGATTCTATTATAAATCTGTTATCGCTTGACCTGCCCCAAAATTCCTAAAACACGAACTCAGCGTAAGCAAATATTGGTAAAAAAAAGTATAACATATGCCGCCAATACATCTCTTTATTAAATCATCTGCTCCCGTCCCTCCTAATATGAATACATTTTGCTCTAGACAAAAATAAAAATACAGCTGTTTACAGATTTTAGTAGTCATTCCCAAGACAGAATAGGTTTTACTATATTGTGTTTGAGGGTGTGGGTTAATCAGGTCTTTCACCATTTGCATGTCATTTTGGTGCTTGTAGCTGCCTGGGAGAAGGGTAGGGGAAAAATGATCTAAGCAAAGAGTGTTACCCTTAGGACTGGAACGTATGCCTTGAAACACTTGTGTATAGGTGCGTTATAAATGCCATATCATATCATATCATAACTCCCCAAATGAGGGCCATGCAGCCTTCCATAACACCTGCCTATGTTTAGTCATGATTAGTTTGTTCCCTCAGGTTATTTAGGATTTGCAACCTTCAATGATGCTTGAGTGGGACTGCCAGGTCGGTAGAGAACTCCCAGTGGAGTCCATATTTGCAACCTTTCATGATACCTGAGTCTGACTGTCATTGGGGGAAGAGTTCTTTCAGTGTGGACTACCTTTGCAACCTTACATGATTTATTTATTTTTATATATTTATTTAGCATTTTTAAAGCGCCCACACAGCCCGTGGGCATCGAGGCGCTGTTACAGGAATTGTTTTTTTTGTTGCGTAATTGTTGTTTGTATGTAATTGATGATATTACGTACAATTTTGACCCATAACACCTCTGCCATTTGACTCATTAGACACCTTCGTATTCATCAGGCATTCTGTGTGTAAGCTAAACGTCTGTACGCATCAAAAATAATCATAATGTGTCTTTTGTCCGCCAATCTTTTGCCAAACACCATCTCTCCATGTCTTACAGATTTCATTTTGAAAACACAATTTGTATGTTAAAAACTTTCTCTGACAACAAGTCTATTTTGTATTACTAATTCAGCTATAAAAATGTACCTTTACACAACATTTTACATGTTGTTGCAATATTGTGAAAATGTGACGAATTGTATGTAATAACATGTCGACACTTGTACATTGAGTACTATCTGCATTGCCATCAAATCCATTTTTATTGTTATGGATCAGTCCTTCTTGAAAAGCACCCCTGCGCTCCATTCATTGGCACGTTTCACGAGTCCTTTACACTGCAACTTTAGCCGCGTCACGTCATTCCGCACACCCACATGGACGCTCTCAGATTGGCCCACAGGACCAATGTCCACTTCCTGATGCGCCCGTCTCCCTTAGCAACTTGCAAAATAGACACACAACTTAGGCCTTGCGTGGTACTACGCGCGCCCAACAACGAGACACTGATTCAGGTCTCTGTAGTTCGCACCAGGTAAACATACTGCGTGCTGCTTCGGCTTTCTTCTCGGCCCCCTTCAGGTTATTGTTACTTTTCGGAATAAGCAATTAGTGGCAATTCCATTCTAACCTGCCCCAATTCTCTATGTTTTTAATGACGTTTACCTCGTGATTTCTTGTTCAAATTACCTGTCAAGATACAAATATACTATCGCATTATTTTCACACTGCGCCCTGACTTTGCAGAGCCCTTTTCTACTCCGGTTTCTACCTTGAACCGACGCGAACTGCTGTCCCTCCAATCAGGCTATATACCACACCTGTGTTTCTCAATTTACTTCAGAAAAACAGGTATAATGTCCATCCATTTATTACATATATGAGTTATCCAATATTGACATTTGTTACTAAAAGCACACTCTCACCTGATTATTGCAGGGTTTTTTGGTGTATCATTTTGAACACCGGACGCTCGCCATTACGGCCCAGCGTCCTCAGCCCGAGAGTGCCTAAAACACTGACGGTATGTAGACATGTTTTCTTTTCTATCTAGAGCTCAGCCAAATACCATGGCGGCACACCCACTCATTTTATCTTGTTTATATTGTTTTTAGATGATGTTCTAAACAGCACTCTACATACATGCCAACAGCTGGGAGGGAGATTTCCAAAGGGAAATCGGGAGACCAACATTTCCCCATAAGAATGCATTGGGGTTACAGCTATTTCAGGCGGGAGACAGTGAAAAATAGCCCGCCTAAATCGGGAGGGTTGGCATGTATGACTCTACCAACCATTATCCAGTCCTGATGATAGTTCAGATTTTCTCTTTGAACCATGTTACCGAACAACCCCTTTAGAGAACTATAACTTCCCGAACTTGAAACACTTTATACAGTGTCGACAAGTCTTGCTAGGAGTCATGCATTCAGTCCTGACCCATGCAATATTCTAAATGCATCTTGCACTGTGAAAGGTTATGAATTGGTTTCCATGTTGACACACAAATGTCTTTGATTGTTTTCCTGTCATGCTTCAATGTACAATTTTTTGTACACCATTCTGTGTTATATTTTCATGTGCCTGTTCTGTTTTTATGTTAGTACTTCTTAACCAGAATAAATTTGATTTTTCTTATATTTTGTGCCCTACTAGTGTGATCTAATGTTTTCCCACTAGGGTCTAAATACATGTTAATCCCTGCTTAGCGCTTGAAAGGAGAGGTAGCTCTGACTCACTTCCTCGTTTTCACCCTCTAATGATGTGACATATTTGAAGGGTTTTCTAATTTCCCATAATGCCTTCCTCTGACCCATTTGCTCTTGACCACAGTAGAGTCACTCGATGATGGTGAAAACCTATACATATTGTGTGACAGGGTGGCCTGCCAAAAGAACCACGCTGACACTGGTAGTAATTTCAAGGGTGTTTATTTAAAATACAAGGGGTAAGAATGGCTTCCGATTTCAAGGTTCTTTTGGGCCTACTAGGTCTTCTTGGCAAATTTGGCGCTAGGGCCACCCCTCCCTGTCTTGACTCCCCTGGCTTTAAACCCACCTCCATATCCCAGGCCTCCCTGTTGGGAATGTTAGTAATATCGCAAGGTGACCTCTTCTGTCTGCGATTCTGCCTTAGGCTAAAAGGGATTATCCTAAAACGGTGACTGGAAACCTACCTAGGGATCTTCTAGTTATCCCTAGCTTAGCCCCACTTAGTACTCTGTAGGGAATATGGGTTGGAGCTTCCTTCCACCCAGTTCCACTTGTTCTCCTTGCATGCACAATCTCTCCTGAGCCTTCCTTGCACTAGGTCCCAGAGCGTTCCTTTCTCACCATACTACTGTCCCTCTGCTCTCACACTCTGCCTTCCTACCTCCACCATTAGATGCCACCACTCTTCTTTTCCAACCACCATCCTACTATAAATACCTCTATTACTACTGCCTTCTTCCATCCTCACTACTACTCCACCTTCTAAACCCCCTCTACTGTTACCACTACTTCCGCGCTACCCCAACTACCTTTCTCTCCCCTGTTCCTACTACTCCCCCTACTCTTACTAAGTTTCTCCCACTACAAAACACTGTCCACTACTACCAACTACTACCACCACACCCAACTGCTACTACTTTCTACTTTATTGCTATTTCACACACTTCTTACTGTCAAACACAAACACTCCACAGACCCCCTCTCATCAAGAGCCTCTGCACTGCTTTTGCTCCCTCCTCCTTTGGTCTCTTTGACGTCCTTCTCCATCTCCTGTCGTCACCCGACTCACCCACACTGCAAAACACACAGGTACCCTCTTAAATAACCCATCACCTCCCAGGATTGGATTCTCACCCTGTCCAATTGCATACCTGACTTAAGGGGGTGTGGCAAGGGGAGTGCTTAGGTAGGCTTCAATAAGGCTTGTAAGCTTTGGACATTTTTCTGGCAGCATCTCTTGCAAAGAAAGTAAAATACTTTCTGACGGACTGGAGTTCCCGTTTGATAAGGCTTTCTGGTCTGCCTCTAATATTTATATTCCTGGCGGGCTGGTTGGAGTTCCATTAGTAAGGCCTCTATTTCTGGATGGCGTGTAGATCTTTAGAGTTTCTGCTGCATCACATTGCGGCTTCTCCCCGTCGGTGTCCTCCTGCAGCAGGGACTCTGCCATCAACACAGATAAGGTGGGAAAGGAAGGGAGCCTGTACACGCTCGCGCGTGTTGTGCAGAGTGGGCTCCGTCCCTCCCTTGACAGGGCCTGTATGCAGGCCTTGTCACAATTGCGAAAACAACTAGAAGTCTTGTCCACTGAAGGCTGGTCCCATTGTCATTTTTCGCAATACGAGGAATGCCATACGTTTAGAAAATCTTGCTGAGTGCAGGAATAACAAATATTGCAGCTGTTGGTGGAGTCACTTGAAATTCTGGGCATCTGGAAAATTCATCTACTACCATGACATATGCACCTGTGTAAATAGGTGCAATGAAATGACAGCTACCGTATCCCATTGGACACCACCCCTCTGTGTACTTCATATGAAAGTTCCACTACCTTCTACTGTAAAGATGCAGAGGGAACTATCCTTTTTTTCTAAGGAGTATGCCCCTCCCTGATCAGTTTGAAGAATGATGGTGGATGATTGAGCCACCAATGACAACGTGGGATTCTGTTTTGACATCGTCTGTCAGTTCTGAGGACAGTGGGCATGCATTTTCATTATGTACCATTGTTGATAAATTGCTCGCCTACTGCTGTTTTGGTTTCCTGTTTTATTAGGATAGCTCAGGAGCAACATCCTTGTCTTGGAAGCAAAACATGGCAAGCAGCCCAGGTTCAAGCCCATGTTCGAAACCCTCAAGACTCTGGCATGAAGTAAGATGTAAGAACCCAGTTTAATATTTTTATTTTGGTAATAGGTGCCAGGAGAACTGGTCAGTAGGATTTGTTCCTTTTCTGGCTTGTGTGTGATGTTGAATTTATACTCCTGCTATTGGGAAATCAAATCCTACTGACTATGACACTCTTTTATTTAAACATTTATTATGGATGCTAGAGTCAAAATGATAAACTTGTATGCACAGTTTTTAGATGAAATATTTGTATTTACTTTAATTTCATGTTTCAATTCTATATTTGTATATATTTTTTCATTTCCTTTCGAATATAGATGTGTAAGGGTTGATACAAACAAGGTATTTTATACAAAATAAATTCTGGCAAGCGTAGGGCCAATCTGGCTGTCCTGAAAGATATTTTGCTCTCAAGCTTTCATATTTGGTTGTGAGAGCTCAGTGGTCCTCGAAGATCGCAATGGATGTTCCATATATGATATGATATGATATAAGTCATTTTTAACACTCCTGTACACAAGTATTTCTAGGCGCAGCAAGACAAGGAAGGGAGGACAGGAGGACACAATAATGATATTTCTAGGCCTTGTGTCATTCAGATCGTGCAAGTGCAGGGGGGAAGTTGTGGGAGAAGTGCCAGGGGATGGTGGGGGGCGATGGGAGAGTGCAATGTAATTTGTAAGTGCTGCTGTCAGGTGGCTCAAAAGTGCAGAGAGTCAGGGGACTGTAGGGTTGCAGATACAGCCCCTTAAGTGGTTCGGAGGCCCGGAGGGAGTGCAAGGGCAATAGGTCGTGCAGGAGCCTGGTCCGGTAGGTTCAGTGGGTGGCCAGAAAACCTGTATGAAAAGCAGACAAGGACATCAGCAAGCGAGAGGAGAAGCGAAAGCAAAAGCAAAAAGGAAGGTCTTGAGTTGCTTCCAGAACCTTAGGTGATCCTGCTCAAGTTTGAGAGGGGCAGGGAGGCTGTTCCAGAGGGAGACCCCAACCGAGGACAGAGCTCTACCCTGCAATCTCTGCCTGGAGAAGCTCCTGACTGTCAGAGTGCTGGCAGTGGATAAGCGGAGGGCTTGTGAAGGAAGATGCTTAGGAAAAGAAAGTTGGATGTAGTGGGGGCCCTGGCCCCAGAAAGCCTTGTGGATGATGCAGAGGGTCTTGAACCTGATCCACGCAGCCACAGGGAGCCAGTGGAGAGATGTCAGGGGCTGGAGAGGTACAATCCCTGGGCTTGAGGCCAAGGACAAGTCTTGCAGTCCTGTTCCGGACTAGTTTTAAGGGGCAAAGAGTAGAGGCAGGCAGTTTTAGAAAGAGGCTGTTGCAACAGTCCAGCCTAGAGAGGACCAGGGCTCTGTAGACAGTGAGCTTCTGGGGTAAAGTGAGAAAAGGAAGAATACCTCTTAGGGGATGCAGCTGATAGTGTGACTTCTTAGAGATGTCAGAGATGTGAGGAGAGAAGGAGTGGGTGGAGTCGAAGATGATACCAAGGTTCTTAGCCTCAAACGAAGGAGCAGTGAGAGACGGAAGGTGGAAGCAGGTGTCCCAATGAGGAGGATCTCAGTCATACTGGCATTAAGGCACAGATCTTTGGAAGCACACCATTCCTGAATTGCCGACAGACAGTCTGGTATGAGAGAAGGAGCAGAAGAGGCTGAGGGAAGTCTGAAGGAGAGCTCAGTGTCATCCGCATAACACTGAAAGTTAGAGCAGAAGGTAGAGATGCGGTGGGCCAGAGGTGCCACGTAGTGCTTAAAGAGCCAGAGAGGGGGGTTAGAGTCCTGGGGAACACCACAAGTAGAGAGAGAGCTAGAGGAGAGGAAAGAACCAAGTTGGACCTGGGAGGGTCGATCAGTGAGAAAGGAGGTCAACCAGACAAGGGCCTGACCAGAGATACCAAGGATGTCACAGAGACAATTGAGCGTGATGGCCTGGCGACCAGGTCAAAGCAGGGGATAGATCAAGGAGAATGAGGACAGAAGGAAGGTTAGAGTCAAGTTTAGAGAGCAAGTCTTCACAGGTGTTCAGTAGAGCAGTTTCCGTGCTTCTGGCTGCTCTGAAGCCAGACTGGTGGTCATCTAGACAACCAAGAGATTCAGTAAGTAGATTAAGCCCAGGAAAGGAGTGATGGAGATTGGGCGATAGTTTGCTAGAGAGGAAGGATCGGCAGAGGGCTTCTTAAGAAGGCGGTCACATGGGAGTGCTTAAGGGAGGAGGGGAAGGTTCCAGTGGCAAAAAAAGTGATTGCAGAAATCGACCAGGGCAGGAGCAAAGGTGTCGATGTGGCCCTTAATGATTGTGGAAGAGCAAGAGAGCACCTACTTTGATGAGACTTTCATAGATCGGATTTGTCTAGAAACATCATCGGAGTAAACAGGGGGAAGGAGGAAAGAGGAAGAGGAGATGCAGCTGGAAAGGGCCTGCAATCATAGAGGGAGAGGAAGAGGAGTTAGAGGAAGAGAGAGTGGACAGGATGTCCTGAGTTTTAGTGGTGAAATGGGATGCCAAAGCCATGCAAAGGGCCTGGGAGGGAACAGCAGAGATAGACACTGTAGCAGGTTTGGGCAGCTCCTTGCAGATTTTGAAAGGTTTGGCCATGTTGTTAGAGGCCGCTGAGATGCAGGCTTGGATGTAGGCTCTCTTCTTAGAGAGGACAGAGAGTCTGTATTGCCTTTAGAGCAGGTGGCAGGCACATTTGTCAGAGGCTGCACTTGATGCCCTCGACTTCCTCTCAGCCAGCCTACACTTGCGCTTAAGGGTGGCGAGGTTGGAATCGTACCAAGAGTTGCACTTGGATGCAGGCTTCAAACGGATCCTCATACAGGGTCAACGACATCAAGAGTGTTAGATAGAGAGATGAAGGTTAGAAAGGGCTGTGTCAGTGTGAGTCAGCCAAAGGTGTAGGAGGAGGAGAGAAAGTAGCGGCGAAAGCCGCCACTAACACACGCTTCATAGGTCGGATGACCAAGAAGGTGTGTGGCAGTGCTGGGGCCGGCTTAACCTGAGGGGCATAGAGTGACAGATGAGAGGAGAGAAGAATGTGGTCAGTCCAAGAGAGAGGAGTGGTATGAGGGTTGGAGAGGGGGAGGTCTGATGAGATCAGAACATCCAGTGTGTGCTCTGAAGAGTGAGTCGGGCCAGAGGGTAGATTAGAGAGAGAGAGAGTCGCAGAGGTTGTGGAAGAGCCCTGGGGAGGGGTAGCAGCATCCAAGTGAATGTTAAGGTCTCCGAGGAGGAGAAGTTTAGAGGTAGAGGAAAGGAGGGAGGAGGAGATGTAGTTATATGAACAAGCAGCAATGCTCACATGCCCAGAAAATGTCAACATGTCAGTGGGCATTCTATGTGTCACTTAAGCTAAGACACTGTCTTGAGGGATGAATTTGAATATAACTTGAATTGGGCTAGAATGGCACCCACGCCTACTGGGCTGGCATCTATCCTCAATTCAAAACATATGTCAGGGTGTAAATAGGCCATGCAAAATGCCTTGACAATGCAATGTTAGTTTCTCTGACTGCATCTTGACATTCCCCATGAACTCTTGATCGTGTTGAGTCAGGAAGTAAATGGGTGCACTCATTTATGCAAATGAAAACAGGACAGATATGTGTTGGGGGACTTATTCTGGCATCAGTGTCTGCACCTGTCTTGGGTTTTACTCATGAGGAGATGTGGCCAAATAATTAAAATGTGTTTGCTGAATTCGCATATGTCCTTATTAACAATTGTTGCCTCTAATGCCCTGCAAACATTTTTGAGTGTTGCATTATGGGCCTCCTTGTGGTGCCAAATACCAGGATATAGATGTGCCAAAAAACCTTTCCTCCTGAAGGATTTCAGCAGCTGACAAAACTTCAAAGCTTAATTTATTGCACTTAAACAGGCTGAGATGGGCGGCAAAAGTAAGTCTTTATCAGGACGAGCATTCCAATTCTAATTCATAATAGCCTTTAATTAAGCCACATTTGAAAATATTTGTTGTAATGTACATCAGATGCATCATGTTGCTAATTTGTTCCCTGTCTGAACAGCTTGATTAGATAAATGCTTGTCCACACAAGTGTGGCTGCAGCCACCTAAAACCCTTTTGAGAACTAGAAAAATGGGCAACACCTAAGGCGTGGGCCCGCTCGCCGGTCCGATGTTGTGCTGATCCAGTAATGATCGTACTTTATTCGCCACCTTCTTTTGAACATTAAATGGGATGCCAAGAAAATGCCGAGCTACCCGTTTGATACAGTAAATGAAAATATAGAAAAAAAGAATGGAAACAGTCTGTCAATCAATTACACATTGTCGCTGATGTAGTCCACCTCCATGGGATGCAGGTTGTGTGTCAATCATAAAACAAATGAATACAGGTACACCAGGTATATGAAACCCCGGTCACACCTGGTCAATTAGATAATCAAACATAGCAAAAAAATAGACCCGGGGTAAAGTGCATCTACATAGGGAACACAAGGAAACTGGACCATCCACCAATAGAATAAGAAATAATTAAATTCTCCTCCATTCATTAATATTCTCCAAACTTATAATTTTATTAATCTAAAATCTATAAGTAGAATTTTTGCAATAAAAATCAATATAACATATCATAAATGATATTGATTTAGCAGTTCAGTTAAAATAATGACCTGAAACAAATTTCTAATCATAAAACAATTATAACTATAACCTATCTAATTATATCTAGTAGGCAAATAACAAGGTCATCATGAATAAGACCCAAAAGCTCTCAACATGTTTCTTTACATTACACCAAAGTCTTTAACTGATAGAAAATTATTCAGGGGTATAATTAAGTAGGAAATCTTCCTGGTATGGCTTTCATAGAATGTATTCGGTGGTAGAATCGTTTTCCTTGGCTTCACCCGATTGATATTTAAATGATCAATCAAGGGTATTGAAAGGAATATCAATTTCCTTGTCTAACTGGGGACCCTGGTTATCAAGTGTAGAGGATGTCCCAGATACAGCCTGCACTCCAGCCCCCCACTCTGAGGTACCAGGAACATACTCAACGAGATATGTGATGTATGAGGAGCAAATAAACCAACAGAGAACAGCGCTACGGCTCTGCCCAGTGCCCATCAGAAGAGCAATACCTGTTAAAGTGCCTATAACCAGACAACCATGAGCAGGACGGTACCCGCTGAGACAACAGTATCAGCAGTAGACACAAAAAGAAGACTACTTTCAAACTGTCCCCGAAGAAACCCAAAGGGCCTTAATGGAAGGCGAATGGTGACGACGCAAGGGCCTTGACAGGGGTACTAATGAACGAAACGACAAGCAAAGAACGACACGTAAAGACGAAAAATAAGGAATAAAGGGGTAATGGACTTAAAAGAAGAAACTATGTTGCAACACAAAGAACGTAATCATGAAAGAAGGATGAAAATATGCAACTGGCTAAATGCCTGTAAATATGCTTGGAACGCAAGAAGCTAAGGAAACGGTACTGCTTTCAATGCTTAGTAGAAGGATAGAGCGGCAAGCGCCAACTATATATCTACCTCAAAAAGCACATTATACAAGTGCGACTCCATTTTATAAAAGCAGATTTAAGCCCTGGATGGTGCAGGACAAACAGGTCAAGATTCATATGCTAGCTCAAAGCCAGGCGAAAGAGCAGAATCGAAACTCAGTATGAGGCAGCTCATGCCTGGGAATTTGAGGTCAACTCCAGGAAGGAAGGAGAGCGGCAACTTCAAATAAATGAAACTTAAGAGCATAGCAGCCAGCCAGTGAAGGTCGAGATAAGGTGGCCCCAGGCAGGTGGCAAGGCTGAAGGAAGAATCAAAAACACAAAAAGAAGGAAAATGAAGCAGATTCACGGCGAACTAACACGTGACCAGCCAGGCGCGAAGAGGTACCAACCTCTGATGTCACCCAGAACCCGAGGATGCCATAACTTTTCCTGATAAGAAGCTACGGTTTTGAGGCCATCCTCAGCCAACTAATTGACACATAGCCCTTAAGTACTGATTGATGGAAGGGAGGCAGGGTGAATCTTGGGGCACACCGCATCTGGGTGTCCATTCTGCATGCTGCTAATTAAAGTGGATATTTATGTCTAGGGGTGTAACCTACCCAATCACAATGGACCAAATAATCTAGGGTCTTATAGCTAGTAGAACCAATGAGACGTCATACTTGTAGTGATGTCTATCACGAGTGATGTAGAGGGATGGGCATAGACGCCCACCCGATAAGAATGATCCAATCATCACACTCTGTTACCATATACAGATATAGCACCTATACTTAAGTTACCTTTCCCGACCAATAAAATTGTATGACAAACTTTGAGTATTACACGTCAATGATGACGAATTTTGCCTATAAGAATTGCTGTCTGAATGAAGAATTTGGGAGTTGAAGCGAGACGGGCGATCGCATCACTGTTGATTTCCATTTGTTTCCCTGTTTTTTTGTACTTGTCATTAAACGGACTTCCCTTTGCCAAACTAATGAGTTGTCCTTATTGATTGGTGTTGGAGTAAGAGAATCCTGCACCCCATCCTCTCAAGGTGCAGCTATCTCGTCTTAAAGTACTAGAGGGCGAGCTCTGATCCCAAGGGCCCGTCAGAGGTCACTCCACCCTCCTGTAAACTTTGTAGTGGTGAGGATGGTTTTGACCATCAACTATTGATTATGGAATATTGATTATTGATAAGACACCTATTGACCGTTGACACGAAGTAACTCTGGGTCTTCGGCAATATCATGAGTCCTTCGCCATTTTGGCCGAGTAGACTGTGAAGCTTCCCGTGGACAATGATAGCTTAAACTTGTCCTAAAGAAAAACTGCAGTGAGTTTGAAGGCACCCGTTTTACAAACAGAAACCCTTCCATTCCTACGGGCAGTGGATCAGACGAAAGACTAAAAAAGGCGGTAACGGAGGCAGTGATCCCGAGGATCCAGAGAGGAACCATGCGAGCAGTGAGTGAAACAAAAATTCAATGCTTTGGCAAATGTTATCAAGCATTAGAACAAGTAAAGGTAACGGAGGGAGGTGGAGAAAACAAAATAGAAAATAGTCAGAAGTAGAGAAGACTATATATATATATATAGAGAGAGAGAGATAATGACTCCAGAATAAAATAGTGAATACCGGGGTGGACACCCGAGAAGAGAGCGGATACTGGGGTGAACACCTGAGATAAAGAGAGAGGATACCGGGATAGACACCCGAGAAGAGAGAGGATATGCCATGTTCCTGCTCTTTAATATAGCGGTCACAAGAAACGTGAACTCATAGTCCCACATAATAAGGAAAGACTAGGCTACTACGACGAGTAAAGATGTCGTAAAAGCAGTTTGTTTAAACTCCATGTCGGGGTAGTGATTAGAAGGCAGAGATATGTGTCCAGCTGATGTCTGTCTAGTCTGTTTGATGTTTGTCATACATGTTATATTGATTTGTCACACGTAAGGAAATTTGTCTCCTTGTTGTTTGAAATTGATCAAGGGATTTTACGCGATTCTATAGTTGAGAGGAAATCGCACATGGATTGATGTTCTTGAGTAAAGTGGTGATATAAAATAATATGGCGGGAAAAGATTGGATTGGAGCTTGCGGTATTTGGTGCTCGCTCATATTATAAGGAGTGATGAAGTTATATGGAAGTATTGTTAGAGACAGGCTTAAGCATTGAAGATATTACTCCACTAGCACACTTATGTAAGCAACTGCCTAAACATGCACCCAAGCTTAAGAAATACTGTACTGAGAGGGTTAAGGGTACCACCCACAAGATGTTTATGCCGTGGCCACAGAACGGGTCCTTATCTAAAGCCGTCTTACAACGCATGACGAATTATTTGCATACCACATATACAGGCAAGAAACTAGAGAAACGCCTCGCTGTTCTACAACTTTGGAAAATGTTCGAACAGTCGAAGGATGAAGAGCCACCTGCTGACTGGATATTAAATGTATGCACGGAGGGGGGTGAGACACCTATCGCGCCACCAGCCCCGCCTGAGCCAGAAACCGAGGGAAGTAAGTCAGAGGGACTCTACCCATTAAGAGAGCTTAAGGCAAGAAAGGGGTATAGCAACCCCGCATATGAGTCACCTATGTAAAGTAGTGACGACAATAAAGGGAAGGATCAGGAAATTAATCTTACCTCCGCAGTCCCAAGGAACAAGGAGAGACGCAATGATGAGAGGAAGGATCAGGCACAGACAAGTGCATCTCTCGATAAAGAGAGAGAGGGAAAGAAGTGCAAAGGAAGTGAAGATAGAACAGATGAGATAGCATTCTCAAAAGACGAATGGCTGGGAGGAAAGATATTGTTGAAACTCTATGGTAAAGGAAGTGATGATGTGAGACCGAGAGAGAAGTCTGATGAGGCACAGAAAAGGGAAAAGGAGAAGGAAAGGGAAATAAGGGAAGAGAGAATAAGAAGGAAGGATAGGCTGAGGCGAGAACAGCTATATCCCGAAGAGCAAGGAAAGCAGCTCAGTCGCAAACAGAGCGCAGCCTGTGACCAGTACAGGCAGAACCTGCAAAGGTTGAAAGAAGAGCAAAGAGTGCGTGAAAAAAGAATAAAGAGACGAGAAGATGAGGAAGTTCGAAGAGCAACTGAACGTAGAAACGAAAGGAGAAGGGAAGAAAATAAGGTCAGAGAAGAAGCGAGGAAGCGCAAAGAATTCGATGATATTGAACGTAAGCGTAGACAGAGGGCACGCGATCTCGAATATCTGGAGCGGGAAGTTAAAAGTAACCAATCCTATTGTAGAATGGGAAGACATTGAAGAATTTGTCCCTTCATACGATTCAGTACCAGGCACTATTGAGGCTTATATTGAGGATGACTTCGACACCAGAAGCATCGGGGAAACGATTGACAAAGTATATGATGAAATGGGGTTGGAACCAATATCCCAAAGGGAAAGGGAAGATGAGCGCTTGGAAAGCACTCACCTGTATGACACTGAGGATGTCACTCGAAGTAGTGGGAGCAGGAGGCTGTCCCTGGATAGGCTAGAAATCAGTAGTTGCGTGAATTGGGAACAATCAATGTCCGACTCCGGAGAGGAAGCAAAAACAAAGAGGTGATGGCTGGAAGGTTTAGACTGAATCTTAACCACTGGCATTGCTCGGGGCAACCCTCCAGACCATCGTTCTTCGCCTGCCAAGCCATTACAGAAGGGGAAAGACCATATGCAAATCAGTCTTGGCCCCACCCACCCCAAAAGGGGCAGTCCAGCCCGAACTGCTAGGTCACATCCCTTCTGCACGAGACCACAAGCATCCCCAAACATGTTTCACCCTTGTTGGGGCTCATCAGTGAGGAGTAACTTGGGTCTCAAGGCCTAGCAGGCACGGGAGCCACGTCTGGGCATACCTGTCCCACTCGGGGTGACAAAGCAAAAACAAAGAGGTGATGGCTGGAAGGTTTAGACTGAATCTTAACCACTAGCATTGCTCGGGGAAACCCTCCAGACCATCGTTCTTCGCCTGCCAAGCCATTACAGAAGGGGAAAGACCATATGCAAATCAGTCTTGGCCCCACCCACCCCAAAAGGGGCAGTCCAGCCCCAACTGCTAGGTCACATCCCTTCTGCACGAGACCACAAGCATCCCCAAACATGTTTCACCCTTGTTGGGGCTCATCAGTGAGGAGTAGCTTGGGTCTCAAGGCCCAGCAGGCACGGGACCCACGTCTGGGCATACCTGTCCCACTCGGGGTGACAAAGCAAAAACAAAGAGGTGATGGCTGGAAGGTTTAGACTGAATCTTAACCACTGGCATTGCTCGGGGAAACCCCCCAGACCATCATTCTTCGCCTGCCAAGCCATTACAGAAGGGGAAAGACCATATGCAAATCAGTCTTGGCCCCACCCCAAAAGGGGCAGTCCAGCCCGAACTGCTAGGTCACATCCCTTCTGCACGAGACCACAAGCATCCCCAAATATGTTTCACCCTTGTTGGGGCTCATCAGTGAGGAGTACCTTGGGTCTCTAGGCTCAGCAGGCACGGGACCCACGTCTGGGCATACCTGTCCCACTCGGGGTGACAAAGCAAAAACAAAGAGGTGATGGCTGGAAGGTTTAGACTGAATCTTAACCACTGGCATTGCTCGGGGCAACCCTCCAGACCATCGTTCTTCGCCTGCCAAGCCATTACAGAAGGGGAAAGACCATATGCAAATCAGTCTTGGCCCCACCCCAAAAGGGGAAGTCCAGCCCGAACTGCTAGGTCACATCCCTTCTCCACGAGACCACAAGCATCCCCAAACATGTTTCACCCTTGTAGGGGCTCATCAGTGAGGAGTAGCTTGGGTCTCTAGGCCCAGCAGGCATGGGACCCACGTCTGGGCATACCCGTCCCACTCGGGGTGACAAAGCAAAAACAAAGAGGTGATGGCTGGAAGGTTTAGACTAAATCTTAACCACTGGCAAGCTCTGGAGAGGAGACAGAGTGCGAGGCAAATGAAGAAAGGAGACGGCGTGAAAAGCGGCTCCCAAGGCACAAACGGGTACGATGGTCAGATGCTAGTGAGTCCGCACCGAGGGCATCAGAGTCTGCCGCACAGACTGACCGGCATGAAGGAACACCCCATGGTCAGAGGGGGTGTCGGCACGCCTATGTAGACAGGTTGAGGACATTGCCAGGCAGACGGCGATGCAGGAATATTACCCCAGCGATAGACAGGAGAGCTATGGGGAAAGAGAAGGAAGACTGTGCATTCCAATTTCCGCTGCTAGAAAAGGGGGCAGTAAGACCACAATATATTCCATGGCCACACATGGATCGAGAGAACTTGAAAAACATGCTTCCAATGCTGACATCGGGAGCCGGGAAGTGGATACACGAGTTAGAAAAGAAGACGGGGTGTCACGTTAGCTATAGGGGACATTAAAGGTCTCCTGATTGCCTTACTCTGTGAGAGAGCAGACGATGTATGGGCACGGGCTGGCTACCCTGGTGTTACCATAATTGACACTGCCCACGGAGCGCCATTCAATAACTGCAGAGCAGCAGTATAGAAAGATCCATTGATTTATATCCAGAGGGTGCTCGAAACGCATGAATCTTGGACGAAATCTATACCTGTATTTTACCACATATTATGCCAAGGGTTACCAGAGCCCGTGCAGAAACAGCTCAAGAAATTTGTAGGGGTAGAGGCTAAACCTTGGCCTGAAATACAGTTGACTATTGCACATTACTGTGTCTTGTTACAAGAAAAGTATCGGAGAAGGAGGCAACTTGAAAAGGTGAGGAAGCGAAGCTGGTGCAGAAGAAGTTATCAAAGTATGCTCTTGAGGGAGCCATGCTGACAAGTCCAGCTGAACAGAACATGCAACAGGTGGCTAACCCACAGCAGAACAACCAGGGTAATGTGGGATTGTACCCGAGGGGAAGGGGATTTAGAGGAAGAGGATGGCAGAGTAATCAGGGAGGTTTCCATAGTAATCAAGGAGATTTTCAAAATGTGCAGATGGGCAGTCCAGATATGTCAAATGTACAAATAGCCCGACCACCGCCAGTGTGTTGGCTGTGTGGAAGTGAGTCTCATATTTTGGGTGAAAATGATCAAAAGAGAAGTGCCTCAGAGATTGATGTTGGCACTGATACGTCCGGAATACTTTGATGACGACATGACCCAGGTGCCTGTCTCAGTACAGACTACAGGACCTTATGACGTAGGCCTCCTGAAGAGGGTGGGAGAAGTGAAAATTAAACTGAAACCAGGAGCAATTTTACCAAGAGCGTGACAATATCCCATGTCCAGAGAGGCGGATGAAGGGGTCGCGAAGACAATTTCCGCCATGATCGATCAGGGCATCCCAATGACATCAGAGTCACTCTGTAACACAGTGATCTATCCTGTCAAGAAATCAAAGGGAGGATCTTGGCGTTTAATCCAAGATTTAAGAGCACTAAACGATATTTTTGAAGCCGAGTTGCCTCTAGTCCCTAATCCATCTACAATCCTATGTACCATACTCATTGAGGCAAAATATTTCACGGTGATTGACTTGAAAAATGCCTTTTTGACGTCTTTTACATTCAGACAAATGCGTCTGAAAAGTACGAGGTTGCCACAGGGATACTGTGAGTCCCCGTCCATATTTAACAGAGTCCTACAGATGGACCTAAGCAATATTGCATTATATAGTGTCGTCTTGCAGTATGTGGATGACATTCTAATCTGCAGTACTACTGAGGTGCAATGCAGGCGCGATTCTGTTAAACTACTGACCATACTGGCTGAGAAAGGATATAAGGTTGACAAGGAAAGGCTACAGTATTGTCAACAGGAAGTGCTGTACATAGGCCAACTTATATCGCATGAAGGGAAAAGGGTGACCCCAGAAAGGGCTGAAGCTATCATGAACACAGCAAAACCACTTACGATAAAGCAAATGCAAAGCTTTTTACGCCTGTGCAATTATGTTAGAGCGTGGGTCTTCGACTACAGCTCGTATACCAAGCCCTTGCTCCAGGCGTTAAAGAAGGTCCAGGTGACAAAGGGAGAGATTGAATGGACCGAGGCAATGGAAAAGGGGTTTACAGAACTCAAGAGAGCAATTTGTACGACTCCAGCTCTCTGGATTCCTAATTATGCAGAGGAATTCGACCTATTGTCACACACAGATGGCAGCGTTATGACGGTAGTGCTCGCTCAAAGAACCTTGTTGGGGTACAAGCCCCTAGTGTATTACAGTGGGAGCCTGGACCCAGTAATGAGAGGCCACTTCCCATGCGAACAAATCTTAGCTGCCGCAGCGTTCGCCATAGAGAAGTCTGCAACCATTGTAATGGGATGTTCCATGACGTTATACGTTGAGCACTCATTGTTTGCCATCTTAGAGGAACCAAAGGGTACGTTGACATCTCAAAGAGCTTCCGCCTATGAAGTGATCATATCCAATCCATCGATCAAAATAGTTCAATGTAAAACGGTAAATCCAGCTACGTTCATAGCTGAGCCAGTCACTGAAGGAGAGCCGATACATGACTGTGCAAACTATGAAGAATTCTATGATGAAATCCCCAAAGTGAAAGAAAATGCCCTGGTGGGAGGTGAGATCGTTTTTATTGACGGTTCTTTGAGAATCGACCAAGAAGACGGACAAAGATATACAAGCGTTGCTGTAATGAAACACATAGCAAACAGAGAATTTCGAGTACTCGTCAGTGCACGAATACCATCTCATTATTCAGCACAGACTGCAGAATTATTGGCGTTGATACTCACCATTGAGAATCACGCAGACCAGGAAGTTACAGTGTACAGTGACTCTGCCTATGTGACGTCTAAAGTGCACGCAGGCCTAGCACGCTGGAAAAGGAGGGGCTACCTCTGAGCAGATAGCACGCCGGTGCAGCATGCAGCCTTATTGGACAGGCTGATTAAGGCACTACAGCTCCCAGTGGGCATGGCGGTCGTGAAATGCTCCGCCCACATCAAAGGGAAGATTTCGTGTCATGCGAAAACCATGCAGCAGAGACGGAAGCCAAGCATATGCATCCAAGAGTGAGACGATCATGGAAGTAGAAGTGGCGTGCACCCATGAACGGATGATGATAGCACGAGCTACACCAGAAGCCTATAGCAATATGGGGCAGACACAACTGATGGATATTCAAGGGGAGGCACCTCAGGACGAAAAGAACCTATGGAAACATCAAGGGTGTTCTTTAAACCCCTCTGACGTCTTCTGGCGGCAAGACAGCACTGGTAAACCAGTAATGCCTGTAGCCCTACTAAAAGTAGCATTGGAACAATTGCATTATCCATTTCACATGTCAAAAGAGAATCTAGCAGCAATGCTCACAGAAGACTGGTTTATACCGAATTTAGCTGATCATGTTGCATTCTTTTTGTTGAACTGCATAATCTGCCAGCAATTCACAGCTGGGCACACATTAAAAGTAGTGAGAGGAAACATCCCCCGGCCAAATTGGCCTTTTCAGCACTTACATATCGACTATGTCGACATGATTCAAGTGTGTAATGGGTACAGGTACTTAATTGTAGTGGTGTGTCCATTCTCTAGATGGATAGAAGCAGGTCCCGGTACACACCCTGTGCTGCCAAATTCCTGGTGAGGGAAGTGTTCCCTAGATGGGGGGTGTGTGAGGTGATGAGATCAGACAACAGGGCTCATTTTGTTAACGCAGTCTTTGAGCAGATCTGCTTGCTGCTTGGTATAAAACACAAGTTCTCGTCCGCGTATCATCTGGAAGGTAATGGTGTTTGTGAGAGGCTCAACAGCTTGTTAAAAGAAAGGATAGCCAAGTTGAAGCTTACTCTAAAGAGGGGATGGTTGCACTGCCTTCCACTGGCATTGTATGCTCTTCGGAACCAACCAGGCTCCGACCATCATCTTACGCCGCACGAGATAGTCACAGGAAGAAGAATGAGTACCCCCCATTATCCCCTGAAATAGAGCTAGATGTGATGCCCAGTCAACCCAAGAGGTCCTGGGAACCGAGTTACAAGAGTACCTGAACTGCATGACATCCAGCCTTACTGTAATTTCAGACCAACTACAGTGACGACGAAAAGGGGGCAGCGCAGCACAAAACACAGCAATAGACGCTGAAACAGACGCAGTTGAAGGTCTACGTGCTCCACTCATCTTCCCTGGAAACGCTGTGTTGGTGAAAAACCACACAAGGAAAAGGTGGGACGAGCCAAGATTCAATGGCCCCTTCATCTTAGAGGACTGCACTCCTTCAGCTGTCAAACTGCAAGGCAGAAGAGCATGGATCTTTCTCAATGACATTAAGCCCTATATCGGAGAAGGCCTTCCACCGTGAAGAAATTACAGACAACGGGGAAGAACCTCAGCACGTGCAGACAAGATCCATGACGAGGAAGAAGGACGCATGAGCAGCAAAGCAAGACAAAAGAACCCTTTTGCAAGTTGTGGCTTAAACTGGACATTTCCTCTAAGCAAAAAAGGGGATAAGGATATAACGGACACTCTGTGCAACCTAGTTGCAGGGTGAAGAAGGAAATTGCGCATCTAAGCCACAACACGTATGTTGACACAAAATTGTAGATCAAATCACACTAAAGCGTTGTTGAGAGAAAAAAAAGACTCTAATAGACTGAGATCGAGTTCTTTTGCCCTAAGGAGCCAACACAGTATCCTGAAGCAACCAACACTAAGACCTTGTTTTACAGAACTTATGGTATCCCCCAGCAGAAATCTCACATGAGATGTGCTCACCTATTTTCAGTTAGTAGTAATATCATATCCGTCACTTGTAGGGAGAGTAACCTGTGTCACAGACTTTATTCAAGATCCTGCCAACAAGAAAGTAATCCGGCAACTGCTTACTGTCATCGCGGAAGCCTTCACTGTGTTACCAGAATACAGTGATAAGGACACAAATGCTTCCACCACAGGCTATAGTAGGCTGTAGTCACAAATACGCTTTTCTTTCGCATCATAGAGGAGTGCCCACCAATCGTCGGGAGAACCACTGACACTCTTACTTTCATTAGAGATCCAAGAAACACTGAACATTTAAACCAGCTGTGGGCTAAGCTCAGTTACCTGGTCGCAATCCACGCAGCAGGAAGGTGCAAGGACTGTTCACGTCAAGGGGTGGGCTTGTAATCCTGAACCCAGTAAAGCAGGACAAATGTCTCTGTCACCCGAAGACAGCCAATTGGCACACAACGTCCTGTTTCACCTAGTCACTGACTTTCCAGAAATGGTGGGGAGACCTATCGAGGTTGATGTTATCACCTTCATCAGAGATCCAGCTAATGTTGCTCATGCGGGAACTGTCCTCCATGGCATAATGCTGCAAGTGGAGCTGTCTAACTTTCAGAGAGACTACATGAGGAGATTCCAGTGAAGCCTTCCACTGTGGGACAGATCGAGGGAGCAGAGACGAGAACTTCACCTTTTATTTTTTTGATTTTGATAAATGGCCATTTTTTCCATTTTTCACATCAAACAGGTTCCAGTATGTCCTCAGGACTGAAGCAGATTCGGGGGGTGGACTGGGAACTCACCTATTTTGAATACGCAAAATGAATGTGACTCGCCGAAAGTGTTAGTCTAATCTATTTTCCATAGTCTAGTAAGGTAACTGTATCCCTCATCCAGAGACAATTGTCACCCGCAAGAGGGGGGACACTTGCAAAGCACCAGACACTTTACGATACATACCTTCTGAGCAACAATAATGGAGTAAGTGAAAAGAATAAAACATTGACATTGGTTATGATTAAGATGGGGGCCTAGAACAGTAACCTGGTCCTCCCACAAACAGAAGGACGCCCCTGCTTCCCTGGAAGGAAATGCTGCCAATTTTCATACCGCACGATTATGTGTATATGTATAGTGATTATCATTGTCTTTCTGTCATTAACAATCATAACTGCATTCTTTATTGGTGCACGAAGTGTTCCAATTTCAATGCACCCACCGGATAATGTACACATAGGTCCCACAAAAGCACCCAGACCCTATATAGTTATTCCAGTCCCGAGAAAATCTGATGGTAAGGTAAACGAACTAAAATTGAATATAATTAGCAGTGGCTCATACACACTTGAGGTAACGAATGAAGAGAAAAGCTGGAGACAGGGTCAGCCCGGAATGAATGAAAACGTAGCATTGACCACTACACACACACACTGAATGCACACAAACCAGGGCAAGTGTCAATGGCCACAGAACCACAAACAAAGACAACAGAAGGTATGAGACCACATACTGAACAACCAGTCCCAGAAAATAGTAAAGGTGACCAAAAAGAATCAAGTGAAAGGCCGACTAAAGAAGATATAGCAAAAGCCCTCAAGAAGACAGAATCGGCTACGGGAGAATTCATTGCAAGGACACAAATGTTGATAGATCATTTATTCCCATTTATAGCTAGAGCAAAGAAACGACAGGAGGAACTGAAAAATAAAACCGCAGAGACTGTACTGACAAGCACACCAGTTCCAACACAGGGAACAAGTACCAAGCCCACGAGGCAGCCTTACGTCGGGCTGATGACAGACAGATGGTGGTTAAAGACACTCATTGAGAGAATACAAGAGGAAAGGAAGAGAATCACAAAACCTCCTCCTATCAAACCGATGAAGATAATGAAGCCTGCTCCACCGACCAGCATGCCCGAGAGATGCCCAGGAAGGAAAAGTCACACAGACGCGTTTAGAGATGTAGTTATAGCTAACTACAGAAAGACACTAAGAATCAAGAGACGCCCACATGAAGATAACAAGTCCTGAAATGTTGACTGCTGACGTGTCTGTAATGTGCCCGCGCTAATCTTTAATCTGTAATTATGTATATAGCTGTATGTTCTGAATACTTTGCATTTTACCTATAGTTTGAATATATGTATGTTTGCTATGTAACCTGTCTAAGTTGCGCCCTGGGCCCGAGGGAGCGTGCTACAAATAAAAACAATACAATACAATACAATACAACAATGAACTAAACGATTACCTGGACAGCACAGCACATCTAGGAAATATTTGGTACCAGCACATGAAAGAAGTTGGAAGAAGTAATCAGAAGGGGAATGCTTCGTCTGTGCACTTCTACCGTACAGCATGGGAAAATCCAAGATTTTTGTGGCTGTAGAAATTGATGTTCCAACAGCACACTGTCTTTCACACGTGGCAATGTGCAACACCAGAGGACAATTTATGGGGAGGGACGCCTCATTAATATGGGCAACTGAAACAGATTACCCAGATGAAGACAGCTACGTCCAGGACATCAAGACAAGTAACAGAGCGCATACTAAAAATCACGTGATCAGGTATGAGAAGCCTGAAGTTAAAGGAACAGGAACAAGATGGGAGATAAACCGGAGGCTGAACATCCAAGGAAAAACCCCAGAAGAAGCTCAAATTTGGAAAAACGGAGGCCAAATGCAGATTTGGGGGAACAGTGGTTTCCCCAAACGGATGGGAAGAAGGAGTGGTGATCTGCCGAGCTTGTGTGGTCCTTGGAGACTGCCAAGAAGCAATAGAGAACTCACAAAGGCTGTGCAAATCTCTATGGCCGAAGTTGGTAAAGTTACTAACACAGGTCGAAGATAGAGGAGGACCCTTGCAGATAGTGCCACTGGAAAGCCCAAAATTGTGCTTCAGAAACAACGGCACGAGGAAGATGGGAGAGAATCAGAACGGCAGACGAATCTTCGAAGCCCCAGGTATGACTCACGGAACTGCAGTAATTATGCATCACTACTGGGCGTGTGGATCCAAAGCATACATAAGGCTGCCGAAAAACTGGGGAGGCGTATGGACAATAGTGAACATCCACATTCCTGCACTAGTGATCCCGAAGAGTGACCTGAATATTGACAGTTTCCCGAAAGCAGATGCCCACCTGAGGAAAAGGAGATCTGTAGAGCTGATATCCCGAATGAAGAGAGAAAATTACTTTTCTGCCAAATCAGAAGAAGCATTCCATGTAATCGCATATGAACACAGGCTTTTCAGCCTCACCTCATCATTATTCACAACAATCTTCATGCCAAGAATCCAAGTTGGAGTAAATACCAAATGGTTACTGATAACCAGATGGGAGTTATTGCAGACCATCAACACTACCATAAAGGGATTCAATGCTATTAAAGAAGAACTAAGAGCAATCCGATTGATGACCCTCCAGAACAGATATGTACTTGACATGACCACAGCGATGGATGGAGGTGTTTGCGCAAAAATCGGAGAATCATGTTGCACATTTACACCTTCACATGACGAAGAAAATGTAACTTTAACAGAAGCCATAAGTATGCTGTCAAACCTACAGAATCAGATAATCGAGGAAACTGACGAAGTGGATGATGACAGCTGGTTTGGAGCCTTATTCTCATGGGTCCCACAATGGATGGCAGACATATTCAAGTTTCTGGGAGCCCTGCTATTGATGATACTACTAGGATTTTGTGTTATCAAGATAATCATCACACAATGCCAGAAAACTGTGAAGAAAGCCATTGGGATGAAGATCATGATCGATGTCAAACCAGGATGGAAGCCCAGAGACCTAACTGATGAAGAAATAAGAGAATTTGTGAAGGCCAGCGAATTTGCGCCAGAAGGAACAAAATTTGTGTATCCCAGAAAACGAAGAAAGTATGAAGGAAAATGGATCTATTGCAGCCCAAACGGACAATGCCAGCTAATGACCTGGAACAAAGATGAACATGTTAAAACAGCAGGAAGTTTGAAAGGAGTAATAAAGATATGGACTCCGAAGACACATTCTTTTGCACCATCATGTAAAAGCTCAGAAGATGATGAACAAGATACAGAAGAACCAAGTAAGACGAATCCAAAGGAAGAAGCAGAAGTGGTTGATGAACCAACCAGAGGGGGGAGTGTAGAGGAGGTCCCAGATACGGCCAGCACTCCAGCCCCCCACTTTGAGGTTCAAGGAACATACTCGCCGAGATATGTGACGTATGAGGAGCAAATAAACCAACAGAGAGCAGCGCTAGGGCTCTGCCCAGTGCCCATCAGAAGAGTAATACCCATTGAAGTGCCTATAACCAGACAACCATGGGCAGCACGGTACCCGTTGAGACAACCGTACCAGCAGTTGACACGAAATGAAGACTACGTACAACCTGTCCCCGAAGAGACCCAAAGAGCCTTAATGGAAGGCGAATGGTGACGACACAAGGGCCTTGACAGGCGTACTAATGAACGAAACAACAAGCAAAGAACGACAGGTAAAGACAAAAAATAAGGAATAATGGAGTAATGGACTTAAAAGAAGAAACTATGTTGCAACACAAAGAACGTAACCATGAAAGAAGGATGAAAATATGCAACTGGCTAAATGCCTGTAAATAGGCTTGGAACGCAAGAAGCTAAGGAAACGGTACTGCTTGCAATGCTTAGTAGAAGGATAGAGCGGCAAGCGCTAACTATATATCTACCTCAAAAAGCATATTATACAAGTGGGTCTCCATTTTATAAAGGCAGAATTTAGCCCTGGATGGTGGAGGACAAGCAGGCCAAGATTCATTTACTAGCTCAAAGCCAGACGAAAGAGCAGAATCGAAACTCAGTATGAGGCCGCTCATGCCTGGGAATTCGGGGTCAACTCCAGGAAGGGAGGGGAGCGGCAACTTCGAAGAAACTAAATTTTAAGATCATAGCAGCCAGCCATGAAGGTCGAGATAAGGAGGCCCCAGGCAGGTGGCAAGGCTAAAGGAAGAATCAAATACACGAAAAGAATGAAAATGAAGCAGATTCACGGCGAACTAACACATATCCAGCCAGGCGCAAAGAGGTACCAACGTCTGATGTCACCCAGAACCCGAGGATGTCATAACTTTTCCCGATAAGAATCTACGGTTTCGAGGCCATCCTCAAGCAACTAATTGACACGTAGCCCTAAAGTACTGATTGATGGAAGGGAGGCAGGGTGAATCTTGGGGCACACCGCATCTGGGTGTCCATTCTGCATGCTGCTAATTAAAGTGGAGATTTATGTCTAGGGGTGTAACCTACCCAATCACAATGGACCAAATAATCTAGGGTCCTATAGCTAGTAGAACCAATGTGACGTCATACTTGTAGTGATGTCTATCACGAGTGATGTAGAGGGATGGGTGTAGATGCCCACTCGATAAGAATTATCCAATCCTCACACTCTGTTACCATATACAGATATAGCAGCTATACTAAGTTACCTTTCCCGACCAATAAAATTGTATGACAAACTTTGAGTGTTACACGTCAATGATGACGAATTTTGCCTATAAGAATTGCTGTCTGAATGAAGAATTTGGGAGTTGAAGCAAGACGGGCGAGCGCATCACTGTTGATTTCCATTTGTTTCCCCGTTTTTTGTACTTGTCATTAAATGGACTTCCCTTTGGCAAACTACTGAGTTGTCTTTATTGATTGGTGTTGGAGAGAATTCTGTAACCCATCCTCCTCAAGGTGCAGCTATCTCGTCTTAAAGTACTAGAGGGCTAGCTCTGATCCCATGGTCCAGTCAGAGGTCGCACCGTCCTCCTGTACACTAGGCAGGTAGATGTCCAATGATTTTAATCTCATGAAGCTAAGCGCCCACTAGGCGGTGTCTTCCAATAAGGTCACCAACCAATTGAGTCAGATGTCATAACTCAAAGTCTTTGCAATTTGTTTTCTGATGCTCATCCATATGTGTATTTTCCACCTCAATGGATGCGCTTACATTTTCTCATCCACACTGTTTGCACAAACAAGTCTTAATTCCCAGCTGTTGTTTTACTTCCGTGTTTTTTTCTGTGGTCAGACTCTGTGTTGTGTGTCATTCTCATATGCACAGCCATCTTGAAGCTGATTCTCCTGCTGATTTCAGTGTTAATGACAAATATGTCTTATTCTAGTGTTACGATCCTTATAGGTAGGAGGTTGTGACAAGGTTGTGACCATTATTATTCCTCCCTCCTTGTCTGCTTGCTGAACCCCATCATTTGAATGAGTAATAAGGTCAGTCTAAACACCGATTTGGATCCATGTGTATAGGGGGTACACCTTATGCATGTCTGTCCTGTTAGTGACAGGCAGGAACCCTATTGAAATAAAGAGTTCTAGTTTAAAGATGGTGTTGGTCTTGTTACACGGGTTCAAAATGACTGAGTCGGCACACATGTATAGAATACTGCTTATATGTTCAGTGGCAGGTGGAGGCATAATCCTTCTATCGGAGCTGCGTGCATAGCATTAGCCCAGGTATGCATTTTGTTTTTCCCACACGTCCCCATGGCCACCTAGCACAAAGAGCTCAGGTTCTTCTAATGCAACACTCTGGCCCGACAGTTTTGCATATTTACTGACCTCTGAGCCTCGCAGAGAACATCATGGCATGTACTCATTGCCCACATCAAAGGAAATGTTATGCAGTGATGTCATAGGAACGGACATCCCTGCTGACAAAAACAGACTAAGGCAGACAAAAGCCCAGGCATGTTTTTGCCGTATTTGTAAAAACCCAGGAAAGAAGGAGATTGTAAGGAATCTCTTGACCCAGTGTGCAGTTTTGGGGCCATCATACATGTGCACCGTGAGGAATTCGGTTAATATGTATGAGGTAATTACTCCTGACTCCTTTTGGGCTTACTGTTTAAATATAGACTCAATTTCTTTGCAGATAGCCCTTTATCGGGTCTGGCTTCAGGTGAAACAACTGTGGCCTCACTAGCCCACTGGACATATTGTTTTAGACATTGCTGCCGTGGTGGGGTGAGGTTGATAAATAGTAATTGGTGGCCTCCCAATTAAGCTGTTAAACATTCCACAGTGAGTTGAGGGTGACATATTGCTAATCACAGTCACTGTATGAATTGTTCTGTATGACTTGTTGATCCTACTGGTCTTAATGTTGAGCCTCTCATTCACCAAGTTGTCTTGAGTTGGATCACTTGAGTGTTCAACTTACAAATGTCTATGTGTTTTATTTTCTACGTATTTTATATGTCTCCTGTTTTATGTCATTAAACCAACATGGTTATGGCATGTTATATGATCTATGGGAACTAAGGAAGGAATCGAAGCTTGATAACCATGTATATGAGTAGAGGATCTGATTGATTGATATGAATTATGTGAATTGTTTGAACTAAATCACAATAAATATTATTATTATTATTGTATTTATCAACCATATATTGACTAAGGTACTTCCCTGGGGTGCTGAGGCACACTCTGAAGGTCCACCATAGACCAGGGGAGTTGCCTTCACATGTCAGTGCAGCCCCACATCCCCAGGTAGAGCCATCTTAACTTACCTACAGCCTAAAGTGCAATGTATAATGACATTATAGCCAAGCATCACTGAGTTCTGCCATAATATGCTGAATGTCCTGATCAGGAACATGGAAGGTTCAATGAATAATACAGAGTATCTTGAACTGAAATTTATATTGAACAGGGCACGCAACTACAATATGACTTCCTTACATTCTGAAAGAAGTGTCACCTTCTTTCTTTGCCTCCTGCTAGGCCGCCATTTTCCCTCACTCTTCTGTTCCTGCCCGGTGAAACAAACACCAACCTATGTGGCACTTTATGAATCCAAATGTTTAGGATAGACAAATGAAAGTATTGTACACATTGCATGGCTTTCACATCATATAGTATCAGCACTTTTTCGTTTTTTTTCACTTTGTGCTTTAATTTTCCTGTCAACACACTAAGACCTGAAAGCCAATTCCTATGTTATATACAAATTAGCTGTTGTTATTTGTTTTGCTGTTTTGAAGTGATTGTGTGTTTGTCACCACCCACACTTGCATCTTGGCCTCCCAAGGTGTATCACTTCTTTGCGAAAGGATCTTCGTAGAGAAGTAGAGGGCTGATGATTTTCAGCGTGGCAAAGTGCCTCCACATCTTTGCCTCAAACCGCTTGGCAAGGCACTTTGGGGGTTCACTTTGTCCTCACTGGTAGGTTTCTTTTATAAGTTGGTTCGATTTGCTTTGTCTTTACACACATTTGGGACATTCAGCCAAGACTGCAGCACGCTGGCCTGCAGCAACGCCTCTCCATCCACATCTGGAGTCATCTGATGCTCTCTGCAACAATGAGGAGCTAAGGTAAGCCCTATTGGTCTTTTTCAGCTGTGAGCACATTCACGTGGATTCTTTGAGCACGTGTTTGTTGGTTCACATTGACCTTCATTTCATTGTTTCTGCAAGCAGGCAATTTCATGATAGTCGCCCGCACCTCGACCACTGGAGTGCCTGGTACCTGAAGCTTGGCCTGATTGGGTGAGACCCTTACTTCATCGGCCTATCAGAAAGCCGGCAGGCTTGGCAGGCCCTCCTCTCAAGGCTCACTCATAAGGCCCCTGTCTGCTCCCTGTCTGCTGCTGGTTTGCTGTGTGAGGACCTCCTGCACCCCCTCATGAAAGCACTAAGGATGTTGCTCCCACATTCCTCACAGGACCCTGAACAACTGTGACTTTGCACCTCCACAACAATGGGTTAGTCTCCTCTAACTCGTCACTCTCCTTCCCCTCTGACTTTCCCTCCCTCTCTACATCCCTCCTGTCCCCCACTCTTACAGCCGGTGAATGCACTGCGATTTACACCTACTACTACCAATTTGAATTTAGCTCTGTTTTCACCTACTGCTACTAATTTGAATTTAGCTGTGTTTCAACCGGCTACCAATTGTAATTTAGCTGTGTTTTCACCTACTGCTACCAATTTGAAATGTGCTTTGCTCTTTTGGCTGTACTGTGTGCTTTTTCTCTTGAACGTTTGGCCCAGTGATTGCATTGTGCTACTCTGCCCGCTGTTCCTATCCTGATCCTCCTCCCTTATATCCCCTCTCTTTCTACTTCACCTATGGCACTCTCTGTTCCTCCTGTCTTCTCTAACTGTTTCTCCATTGACTATCCTTCTCTTCTCCCTAAATCCGGCAGGAAGAAGTTCAAAAAGGATATCTTGGTCTCTAACCCTGGTCTCCCTTTCACTGACACCTATACCAGTGCATCATATAGACAGACCCTCACCGACATCCTCTTTGTCATTCCCTCGCCAGATCTATAGACTTGTCATATGATCTCTGTGCTCTCTCCTTTCTCCTCTTTTCCCATTAATGGTGGCACCCGCTGGGAGGCCCTCCTGGCTGGCCCCCTACTACTCCTCTAAAGTCATCATTAATGTCTACCTGAATGGCACCGTTTTGGTCCAAGTCCCTCTTTCTCCTCTTTGATAGATGTTTCCCACGCCTCATCAATTTCCTTTCTTCACCCGTTGTCCCTACTCTCCCTTCTTCATCTTCCTTGACTCCCCCCTCTGCCTCCTCCTTGGCTACCTTACGCTCTCCCCTTCCTATCCTGCCCCCCCTTGAGCTCTGTCTTCACCTCCTACACTTCTGCAGGGCGTACCTCTGATCTGTACCCCTCCCCGGAAGTCCTACAAGTATGGCAACCTTCTCCATATTGCCACTCTCAACTCTCGCTCAGCCGTTAAACACTCCTCTGACATCTGCCGCCTCCTGGAAGAACTTGACCTCAATGTCCTCGGTCTCACGGAGACATGGTTCACGGCCAGCTCTGTCACTAGCTTTGACACTCTCCTCCCTGATGGCTACAAGATCCTCTCTGCACCCAGATCCACTTGGTCCGGAGGGGGTGCAGCCCTGATCTTTCCGTAGTGGATTCCTGCCTCTGTCATTCCTATGCAGACCTACTCCTCTTTAGAATGCCTTGTCTGCAGGCTTTCTCTCTCTCCTGGCCACTCTCTTACTGTGGCTACTATCTATCAGCCACCTGGTTAGATCACCTCCTTCCTCTCTGAGTGGGTGGACCTATCCTCTTCTCTCCTGGCCTCAACCACTCAACTCCTCCTTCATGGTGACCTCAACATCCACCTGGATCCTCCCTGTTCCTCCTCTGGACTCTTTCGCGACCTCTGCGATTCTCACTTTCTATTCTCCCCTCTGGCCCGACTCAATCTGAAGGGCACATGCTGGATGTTTTGATCTCCTCTGACCCCCCCTCTCCACCCCTCTGACCACTCCTCTCTCCTGGAGTGACCATTCCTTTCTTTCCTCCCATCTATCCCTCTCTACCCCTCAGGCCAAGCCAACTCCAACACTGCCACCTACCTTCTCGGTCATCCAACCCACAAAGCGTTGGTCTGTTGAGGCTTTCACCACCACTTTCTCTCCCCCTCCTCCTCCTCTGGCTGACTCACATCCTGGCACAGCCCTTTCCATGCTCTACTCTTCTAACTCTGATACTTTTGATGTTCTTGTCCCTGTCATGAGGATCCGCTTGAAGCCCAAAGCCAAGTGCAACTCTTGGTACGACTCCAACCTAGCTACCCTTAAACGCAAGTGTAGGGTGGCTGAAAGGAAATGGCTGGCTTCTTGTACATCCTCTGACAAACTGGCCTGACGCCTGCTCCAAAGGCAATACCAGCTCCTTGTCCGAACTAAGAAGAGAGCCCACATCCAACCCTGTGTCTCTGCAGCATCTAACAACTTGGCTGAACTCTTTAAAATCTGCAAGGAGCTGGCCAACTCTGCTGCAGTCTCTACCTCTCCTGTCACCTCCCAGGCCCTTTGCAAAACCCTTGCCTCTCATTTCATCTAAAAAACCCAGGACATCCTGCCCACCCTCTCATCTTCTCCTCCTCTTCCCCCTTCTCTCTCCGCTACCTCTGGCCCCCATGCAGCCGCCCTCTCTCCCTCTTTCTCTTCCTTTCCTGTTCTCCCCTGATAAGATTTCCAGACAGGTCCGATCTATGAGGTTCTTCCCAGTTCATGCAAAACCATCAAGGACCTCATTGACACCCTTGCTGCTGGTCTGGCCGACTTCTACAACCTCTCCTTCACCTCTGGAGCCTTCCACTCCCCTCTGAAGCATTCTCTTGTGCACCCTCTTCTCAAGAAACCCACAGCCGACCCATCATGGCTGGCTAATTATCGCCCCATCTCCATCACTCCTTTTCTGGGCAAACTCCTTGAAAAGCTGGCCATATCCCAGCTTAATCTTCACACCGATTCTGTTGGTTGTCTCCATGACCATAAGTCTGGCTCCAGAGCAGCACTGCTCTTCTGAACATCCGTGAAGACCTGCTCTCCAACCTTGACTCTAACATCCCCTCTGTCCTCATCCTACTTGATCTCTCTTCTGCCTTTGACACGGTCACCATGCCATCCTGCTTAACCGTCTCCATGATAACCTGGCTATCACCGATCAGGCCCTGGCCTGGATGACCTCTTCCCTCTCTGATCGACCCTCCCAGGTCCAACTTGGGTCCTTCCTTTCCTCTATCTCAGTCTCTACTTGTGGTGTTCCCCAGGGTTCTAACCTCTCTCCCTGGCTTTTCAACCAATACCTGGCACTCCTCGCCCACCGCATTGCTGCTCTCTGCTCCAACTTTCAGTGCTATGTGGACAACACTCAGCTCGTTTTAGGCTTCCCTCTGCCACCTCTTCTCCTTCTCTCATCTCTGTCTGTCTGTCTGCTATCCAGGAGTGTTGTGCCGCCAATGATCTCTGCCTTAATGCCAGTAAGACAGAGATTCTCCTCATCGGCACACCTGCACCCTCCTTTCCTGTCACTCTCTGGCCGGCCTCCTGTGGCCCTCTTCCTGCTCCCACCTGTGAGGCTAAGAACCTTGGGGCCATCTTCGTCTCCACACTCTCCTTTTCTTCTCACATCTCTGATGTCTCTAAGAAGTCAAACTACCAAAAGCACCTCCTCAGAGATATTCTTCGTTTCCTCTCCTTCCCCCAGAAGCTCACTGTCTCTAGACCTCTGGTTCTCTCTAGGCTGGACTACTGCAACAGCCTCTTTCTAAATCTGCCTGCTTCTACTCTCCACCCTCTGCAACTCTTCCAGAACAGGACTGCGAGACTTGTCCTTGGCCTCAAGCCCTGGGATTGTATCTTTCTAGCCCTGAAATCTCTTAATTGGCTCCCATTGGCTGCAAGGATTAAATTCAAGACCCTTTGCATTGCCCACAAGGCTTTCTGGGGCCTGGGTTCACAATACCTTCAACTCTCCCTCGGTAAATACCTTCCTACTGGAGCCCTTTGGTCCTCCACCTCTAACTCCCACAGGGTCAGTCGCTTCTCCAAGAAACAAGTTGGGGGTAGATCTCTTTCCTCGGCTGGAGCCTCCCTCTGGAACAGCCTCCCTACCTCTCTGAAACTTGACGAGAACCATCTTCGGTTCCAAATGCACCTCAAGACCTTCCTCTTTGCTTCTGCCTTCGCTCTTCCTCTCCCCTACTGATCTGTCTGCTTTAGCACCAGGCACCTGGTTACCCTCTGATTTTCGGGTCCAGGTCCCTGCCCATCCAGCCACACACCCGCACTGCCTATTGGCAATCCTTGAACTTGGGTCTGTATCTGCAACGCTACAGTGCCCTTACCTGCACTTATTAGACACCCCTTCTCTGCGCTTTAACCTTGCACTTGCAACCTTGCTGGCTGCACTACCAGTTGTTGTTGTTTTATCCCTTGCTCAGCACTTTCCACTCCTCCCCTCTCCCTTGCACTTTCCCCCTTCCCTCTCCCCTGCACTTGCACGTTCTCAATGTCACTGGGCCTAGTAAGATCGCTGTTTTGTCCTCCCTTGTTCCCCTCCCTTGCCTCGTCACGCTCTGAAACACTTGTGTATGAGCGCAATACAAATAACATATCATATCATTCAAATTCCCACTATTTTGTGGTCCGAACATTTCCCGGTCTGTTGTGACACCTGATTACAGATCACATAAACGTTTTTTGTATGATGCAAAAGGTTTGGTTAACAGCAATTTGCTCCAAAGTGCTGTAAATCTATGTTTGAACATTCTTATTTGGCACAGCAGTCTTTTCTGGGAGCTGTAGTTCATTTTTCTCTTGTTATAATTAAGGGCATACAAGCCTCAGCAGGATCAGAGTGGCATACCTCACATGGGACAGCAGTGCACAGCATTAATTGTGTTGATCCCCAAGTCCTTCCTTAACAAACGCATTCATATCAATATTGCTAGGTCACAAAAAACAGAAAGAAATTGCTGAACACAATAAGCACACTGAAGCTAAACGTAATACGCTCTAGTATGCATAAGAGAAACACTATCTCTGCAGAGAGTTGCCTGCACAGGGCAAGGGTGGTGAGCCTTGCCGTTTTGTGATACCTTTCAACCTTCAAATTCCCCATCAAATTACTGCCAACCAAACATTTTTTACAGCAGCCAAAAAGGCTTGCGATCACCTCCAACTCCTGCCTTGGTGCGGCGATCACCACAGTATCAGCAAACTGGTGCCCCACAGACAAATCAAACTGCTTCTGAATTCCAGGAATTACAACTGCAATTGTTTAGTAGAGCCCAATTATGTCCAACTATTTCTGCAGTGCAGAGATCAAACATTTACTAGTGAAGTGGAATCATGTTGACCATATTCATCCACGCCTGCGCCAATGCAGGCGTCACCACCAGACTCCCTTAACCTACCGTCCCTCTTCTCCCCACTTCGCCTGCACTTGCTTCGCTCTTGCAGCAGGACCGAGTGCCGAGGGATGCCACAAATGGCTTGGCAATTAAATGACAAAACTGCATGACACTACATCCTGATTTCTGTAGCAACCTAACTCTCCTTAAACAGACTTCCTTAACACAGTAAGAATAACTGCAAAAATAATGAGTAAAGGACATGAGTTGGTCTATAAAATATATTGAAAACAACTAAGATTCAAACAAAGAAATAATGAATAGCTCTAGTTTGGGCAAGTAGTTTTGACATGTTTTTCAATTTAAAATAAGTTGCTTTTACATCTTCATGTTTACTGCTTCATTGTCTGTGTTATTGTTCTTAGGGAATTATAACAGAGAACTAGACGTCTTGATCTTAAAATATATCTGCATGAGAAGCCGGAAACATTGCTTCTAGGTGCAAAACCCATAGTTTTTATGAATACCTGCCCACCATTAAAGGAATGGAGAAGGCACAGGTTATTTCAAGATGGGATCCATCTCGTGCAATGCAGACATAATGTATGAACGTAATGGAAAGCATAGATAGCTTTAAGAGTAGCCTCTCTTCCTCCTCTGAAGCTGTCCTCCCATTGCTTTTCTAAGCAGGGCAGCAATGGGCAGTATATACAATAAACACCTGTAGCCGAATGTCATGGAAACAGCTAATCGTGGCACAGCAGTGGTAGCAAAAAGCAGCCTGAAATATGGTCGGGCCATATTGCAACAATATGAATGCCACATGGCGTATGCAGCAAGAGGCCTTCGCCACAATAGTACTTTCTTCCAATGTCGTGCCTCGAAGGGTGAAGGTTAGGAACATCAGCTGTTTGCATGAGATATTCGCTTACGTTTGCACATCTACAAACAATAGGACAATGAACAAGAGGAGTTTGTTTCAACTGAGCAACAGATACAATTATCTTGGTTGAACACATTTGTTGCATAGATCTGTCTGGTTAAAAAACCAGCTGTCTCTGAATTATATAAAGGGCATGTTCTATTTTCTGAATTATATAAAGGCTATGCACTATTTTCCTTGCATTTCCTGGTGCTGATGAGCAGCGTAATAGAACATAGACTAACAAATTAATAGCTTAATAAAAACGTGCCTTGCCATGGCCAGTGATTGGATTGCATTGCTAATTCACAATTTGGGCCCAAAGAGCCCCTTTGCCCCAGCCCACTGTAGCCTATACCAAATGCAAACAAACGTTCTGCGCAGTATGGTCAAATGATGGGGGTTCCCAAAATGGCTGCCTTAGTGGAACATCTACTTGTTAATTTGCAAATGGATTTTTCTGGCTCCAGTAGTGGCATTAAGGATTTTGGTGATTGAAGCAAAATATGCTATTTAAATAAACATTACTCCCATCTAATTGTGAGGGCGCAAGAACACTGATGACAATTATATCGTCTGAAACAGACAAAACACTTGACGCTGCAGAGCGGTGCCGGCATATAGCAGATTGTCTGTGTTTTCTTGGTCATGTGGGTTCTGTAAACTCGGGCTGCATGTTATGCTGAATCTGAGGGGCATCACAAACTGGGTGACTTGGGATGAGAAGCCATTGCATTTTGTTACTGTGAGCCAGGCCTGGATTAAGTGCACTTCGATGGGATTCTGGGGAGGATGAATGGAGTCTTGCCTAGGTTCAGTTTTAGGCACTTGACATCTAGGTCTGTGTGACACGGGCACTGTGTTTTAGTTTGTAAATGTAATGTACAGTGTCCATTCCTAGGTAGAGTTGGGTGTCGTTTGTACATTGGAGGATCTTGATGTCAGGATGTGTGAGGGTTTTCCTGCAGTGTTCCACCTTGAGGTTCAAGATGACTGTGAAGGGCATGGTGTCGTGCAGTATGGTAGAGGAGGATGGGCTGTGAAGGGATTTGTCTATGACGGTTTATAGTGACTATTTCGAATGTAATTTTTTCAAATGCCATTTTCTCAAAGCAATTTTTTTTTTATTATTATTTTTTTTATGTTTAAAATGGGGGGGGGTTTCCCCCCAAATCCCCGTTTTTTTAAACACTTTTTTTTTACTTACGAAACCCCAAAAAATATATATAAAACAAAAAATAATATATTCGAAAACATTTTTTTAGACGAAATGTTTTCGAGAAAATTGCATTTCGAAAAAATGCATTCGAAAATATGACAGGATACCTTGACATTCTGGACAATATGCCTGTCTGTAAGATTGGAGATGAACCAGAGCTGGGCAGATCAATTGAATCTCATGCTCGCAGTGATGATTTTGAGGATGGCAATGTGGTTGGTGGAGTCAAAGACAGTGGAGAGTTTGTGTACCATCAGGTGGCAAAGGTTCCCCTTGGCCCTGATGTAGACCATGTGGTTGAAGCGTTTGATGGTGGCTGTCTGTTTATGATGCCTACACATCTATGTGACACTCGTGGACTTTTTCTGCTCTCTCCCCATTTATCTGTTACTAGAAATCATAAGCACACACATTGATAACAAGATGTTTTTCTCATTTTCCAAATAAACATCCATATGGTATATATGATATGATCTGAACTGATGTACTAGTGTTCTGCAAGAACCCGTCAATACAGTCTTAATGTTTTAATTATTTTGTGCAAGTTAAAAAGTCTGCAACACCAGTTGCCTCTTCTTTTAACAACAATAAATGAATCTGGTTATCACAGTAGAGCCTAACCTATGCTCCTCAGACATTTTGACCATTTCTGGTTTATTTATACAATCCTTTTTGAACAAGGTAAGATTTACGTGACAGCTGCATGATTGTAGCAGTCTTTGCACTCAATTCAAAATGGTAGTTACCTTAACAAGGTTTATCGGAAGACCTATACTCACATCAGGTGCCTTTCCATGATCACTGATCTCATCACATTGTTATTCCATATTGATATCCATGGGTCCCAAAGAGCTCTTTGCTTTTACCCAACCTCTTAAAGCTGTTCGCCTATTAAGGTTTCAAATGTTTTAAAATCCTCGTTTGGTTTCTCAGAAGTCGGCTAGACCTAGGGGCTGGAGCACATACTTTAACCCTATATCCCTGACATTAGGACAGATACATATGAACATCTTATTAAGGACACATATATCTGCTCTTAGGGCACTCACAGGCCTAAAGAAGTCATCACTGTTACTACAAGCTCTGGAACTTCTTTCTTGAGTACATTTACTCGGTGTTTAGCAATTCTTGCAAACATGGCACAAATATTCAGCTCTCCACTTTATGTTTGAAAAGTTACAGAATGTGACATTTGTATATAGTTCAACTGACATTGTCATTTCCTCTAAGCTCTTTAGTGTGCATAGATTCTCTCCAAAGAATACTCTAAGCATACATGGTAAACAGTACATTATATTGCAGATGCTACACATTATGATTCGCAAAAAATGAGGCAGAACGGATTAGAACTGTAACCGTTTATGTAGCAGTTCTACGTGTTGGCACAGTGTCCTCTGCGATATCAGTGAATAAGTGTCTGCTGGCATGAAGTCCACATTTGGAAGGAGACTTAGCCAACTATTAAGAGGTTGCTGCACTAACAGCTGGAGTGAGCAGCATGTATCTACCCAACTATCTATCCCTAGTGCAACTGATTGCAGTTGTGCGTTCTGAGGTTATATGTCAGGGGCTTGAGGGCATTGACGTGCCCAAAAAGCTGATGGGAGAAAAGTGCACAAGAGACAGGCGTCCTGCAGAAAAGAAAGGACTGGAACTGCAGAATGGAAACCAAGGACCGGTCTGGAATCAAGGAACAGCGGACTGAACTAGAGACTGGGAACAAGAGAACTCAGGACTGGAACACTGGACTAGGATAACAAGGACTGAGTTGCATACTGGTACAAGTAACGGTAACTATGGATTCGAATAACAAGGGCACGACTTCAGACAGATAACAGGGAAACTCGGGACTGGAAAATATGAAGCCAAAGTCAGGTAAGATTGACTATGGGCACAGAACAAGGAACTGCAGGCAGGGTACAAGATAATTGGTGGTAGAGAGAAAGGGACTGCTGATGGGGAAAAGAGGACTGCAGGTAGGGGAGCAGGGCTGTAGTGCAGGAAAGAGGTGCAGGGCAGAAGTCAGCGGAGTGAAGGCAGAATAGCAGGACTTCAAGGCACGGAGTACAGGGCACTGGAACAAGAGCCGGTTCTGGAAACAGCAGGACACAGTAGAAATCCAAGGATTGAAGCACAAGGGGTTTGGAGTACTCAATGCAAGAGCACTGTGCTCCTGCAGGCAGCTACCTAAATACTGACCTGCCCTGTGCTGAAGCAGGCACATTAGCAGCACCTGGAGCACCACACCTAAGGTAATCCACCTCCTCCCTCTCTGGTCCTGTGAAAGTTAAAGCAGCACTGATCTCTAAGGCTTCTGGGGATTTTCGTTCTGCTCCATACGAATAGCCAGGGAATGATAACTGCCACACGGTGCATTATGGGATATGTAGTTTGTGAAATTAAATAATGAAGTACCAAAGTCTTGCAAACAGAAGGTAAAGACAAAAATATGATTAGGGATTCCTCGAGAGGGATTATGGTGAGGAATGAGTCCCAAATAGTCCAAAATGGGTGATCACTGGTGCTCCAGTAGCATGCTCATGACATTACATGTAGGAGAGTAATCTACCATGGACTGACCACAACTGCATTGAATTCTCCCTTCCGATCGCCACTAACTCTAAAACCCTCACCCCGCCCCTGCAGCAATAGTAAGAAGTTCCAAGAAACTCATCCAGGAGAACCTCCGCCCATACCTGAATATCCAAGCACTAGCTCCCCCCCCTTCTCCAATGATCCCAACACATTAGCAGACATATACAAGGATACTCTCACCAAAGCTATCAACTCAGAAATGTCCCTGCACGCCAACTCCTGGTTCACTGAAGAACTGCAATCCCTCCGTTCCCACAAAAGGGAGACGCTAAAAAATTGTCAATCTAACACCAGCGACACTGGCAAAAACTGCTTCTGCCATGCTAATTAAAAGTGACCTCCTTAAAAAAAAAATCCAGGACCACTGAAAAGCACTACCTCACCACCTTGCACCCAAACACACAGCCTCCACTCCTTCTTCAACCACCTCCACTAAACCCCTCTTCTCTTTCAGTAACATCACCGTAATAGAAGTTATCAACCTCCTCAAAAACCTAAAACCATCCATGTGCAAAGGGGACATATGTCCACCTAAGCTCATCAAGGAATGTGTCGCCCTTCTCGCACCGCTCCTGGAAGCCTTCATCAATGTTTCCTTCAGATAAGACATTATCCCTGCAATCCTCAAGGAGGCATGGGGTCGCCCCCTTCTAAAAAAAAAAACAACCTAGACCCCCTACAGCCCAACATCTACTGACCCATAAACACTGTGCTCTTCCTCCTCTAGATGCTGGATAAAGCCACCCATAGCCAGATCCAACACTTTCTTGAAGCCCACTCCATCTTCGGATCCAGACAATCTGGCTTCCGCAAAGGACACGGCTCGGACACAGCTCTGGTGGATCTAAAATATCAGATCACCCAAATCATGGATAAAGGAGTGCCAACCCTATTGCTACTCCTAAACCTCTCAGCTGCTTTCGATTTAGTGAACCACAAGATTCTCACTTCACACCTTAGCCATTCGGCTAACTTCTCCAAAGGAGCAGCTCTCTGGGTCACCTCCTTCCTGGAAGGCAGGGCAATGAAGGTATTTTCCAACATAGCCAACGCAGCCCCCACCACCATCCACTGCGGAGTCCCGGCTCTTGCACAGCACCCACATTGTACAACCTGTTCATGAAGCCCCTCTTCGACAAGCTCGACGCACTTGGTATCGCGTATACTAACTACGCTGACGATACCCAGGTACTCCTCCCACTCACCGGATTGTACAACAAAGACTCCGAAGCACTTCACCTAATATACTCCACCATCCAGGCCGGGATGGCGACAAATGGCCTCTGCCACAATGGGGAGAAGATTGAAATCATCATACTAGGGCAAAAAGCTACACTAGCTAAACTTAACAAGCATTACTCTAATTTCACCATTGATAATACGATTATCCCTGTCTCTACATCTGTGAAGACCTTAGGGCTCTTCATAGATTCCACACTATCCTTAACTAGGCAGGTCAGCGCCATCACCTCCGCCTCAGCACACACCACCAAGTTTATAAACGCCATAAAACCATACCTATCTAAACCCAACTGTCTATCAATAGTTAGAGCCACCATTGTTGCCAGACTAGACTATTGCAAAGCCCTTCTAGCAGGTACATCTGAAACAAACCTACACCGACTCCAAATCACACAGAACAATGTGCTACGAGCAGCATTAAGCATCCCCAAAAGGGAATATATCTCCCAGGCCAGAAAGGCAGCTCACTGGCTCTGGTTAAAGAATGCATCACTTTCAAAATCCTCACCCTCACCCACAAATGCCTCACACTCTCAGCACCATCCTATCTATCAGAGAACATATCTAAGTCCACGTCCACAGGGCCCATTAGGACTCACTACACTAACCAACTTCACACCCCACGCATCAAAGGGTCTAAAGCTGGCGGGCTAGACTTCCCATACATTGCAACCAAATTGTGGAACGCATTACCCACTGATGTTAAAACAGAAAACTCGCTCCTTGCTTTCTGAAAAAAACTCAAAACCTCCCTCTTCATCTAATCCCTGAATGCTTTGCTCTCTCTCATGCCTGTATTGTTAACTGCATCTGTGGTCAAATCTATGATAGCTAAGAAAATTGTATGTAACAAGTGCCACGATGCCTCCGGGCTGTTGCACGCTCTACAAACTTCGAATAAATAAATAAATAAATGAAGACTGGATAATCACTGCATCCTAAATGGCACTTTGCAATGTATGCCTATTTGGTACATTGTAGTTTGGTCATACGGTTGCAGGAAATTAATTAAGCTACATTTAAATGACATGGTTGATTGTGCTGTTAGACTGCAGGAATATTCATTCAGCATTGGTCTGGTATGTAGAACAGAAGGAAAACATTACCAGAAATATTTATCTCTGCTAACACCATCAACAGCAGTCCAAGTAGGCTGGGTTTCGGGGTTTGACATTTTGCCATGACATTGAACAACTAAAGTATCTTTGGGGGTGCGGCAGACCTGTTGCAAAACCAGGTAGGTCTACTTGAATGTTGCCATCAGAATAATTTCAGGAGTTCACTGAGTTTAGGAAGTTGAGGGGGATCGCTGTAAACATCCAACCAGATGCTGTTTCTGGGTTTCCAAGACCTTTAAGGGAGCAATGAGATATCTCATGAAAGGTTAAATGGTGTTATCATTATTCTGTATTATCTGGTAATATCTAGTAAGACATTGGAATCGGGATAGGGCTCATTGAATGAAATCATGTGGATTGAAAAAGAGGGCTAGTGGTTTATCAGATTGTTTTTGTGGGTAGATGGGAATACCATGTGACCTTTATCTAATAAGAGTGCTTTTCCAGGAGAAATGGATTGAGGGATGTCCTTCTGTCTGGTTTGGTGCCTGAGGTTGACCTATTGGTATTTTTCAGGACCTGGATGCAGGATTGAGGAAGGGCATCTGACATCATGGTGAACATCTGTGCTTAGTCCATTGTTAAGAGTCAGGTCTGGTGCAGGGTTTGATAAGATCACCTTAGAGTGGCGTTATTGGTTGTCTGGCCAACTTTGTTAATATTCGAGATGGGTTCCATTGCTCCAGATTCGTCAGGCTGGAGAGGGGCTATGGACTAATGCTGTGGATGGTCATATTGTTCTTGCTAAACCTTAATGTAGTCTACTTGAAAGCAATTAGTGGAATATTGGTTGTTGTAGAAGGCATTGGATAAGACATTATTATTGTTGGTTGGTTGGATGGTTATGAGTGAGTGTTAGACAAATGGAGGGAAGGGGAAGAGACATGGTTTGAGAGTGTTCCTGAAGAAAATGTGGTCCTTCAAAGAATGGATGTTCAGGTTGCATTATATGATCCAATACAAGCATTTCCACTCAAGGAATTCTGGCCCATGTTAGTGTAGGGCTCAGTGGGTGAGGTATATTGCATCAAAAGTAGACAGACCCCAGACAGGTGGCTAGTGGTGAACTTGTAAGGCTGGAGACATGTAATTTCAGTCCAAGGTATAGTAGAATTCTTGCTGCTGCACCCTGCATACATTGCTTTTTGTCACTTGAAATGAAGGTTTGTCAAAGTAGGTAACGTTAGCTTAACGCAGGCGTGAAAAGATGATTACAATGGCTTTGGACAGTTTATGGTCCATACTTCCTTCATTACAAGAAAACGCTTCGATCTCATAGACAAACTTGTAGAGAGTCGTCCAGAAGAACAAACATAAGATACAGAAATGCCAAATTCAGAAGACCGAGAACAAGCTCTTCCATCTATGCACCCACCTTCGGGAGTGAAACCCAACAGCAATTCAGACTGCCTTCCACCCTCCTCAGCAAATAGATGAAACCCAAAATGTCCCCTTAATTTCTCCAACAGTACAATGTACCAGGTGCCAATAATAGCACAAATCGGAACTAGCGGAACTGATCCCATTTTCTCATGTGATCCCCTAATCATCTCTGTCTGTGTTCAACTGGAACCTGTTCCGGGTTTTTATCATTGCGAATGCTTACATTGTGTACATGGCTCTATTACTTCTGAAAGCACGATTTGCATTACATTAAATAAATATTCTGTGAAAAAACATTGTTAAAAGGACATTATGGTTAAGTTGCACTAATAAAAACCTATGAAACCCCCAGATATTCACCAGTTATGGTAAGATAAGCAACCATAACTCACGCCACCACTGCGCACTGCTAAGACTAACACCCAGGACATCAAAGATGACAGCACAAATGTCATTGATGACATTACTGATGACATCACACATCAAATTTATTCTTACTCCATCAAACTTTATATTTTCATTGTAGAAATATGTCATTCTAACATCCTGTAAAAAAAGCATATACAGCTTTATTTACATTCCGCCTGGCTTTTTCAATTTGTGAACAAAACAAATTGGTACATTTCCACATTTGCCTTTGAGCTATCCGGAAAAAAAAATCTTTGAACCTGGAAACATTCCCATTAGCTTTGTAAATGTATTCTTCATGGCAAATTGTAAGGATATTCCAGTCATATAGCCCAAACTGGTGCCTCCACAGTGAACTATAATGATGTCTGGATGTTTCAAAGTAACCATATTCTCTCAAAACGGTATCAATTCTGCAAACTCCATACCAAGAAACTTCAGATTCTTCTAATCCAAGATTAAAAGACTCGACACTGCTCAGAGTAAACCTTTAACCAATGGATCCAACAATCTTCCACCAGCCACACACTTTGCTTCTTCAAAGCCATTGCCACCTTCACTCGACACAAGAAACAAAACACTTGCTACGCTGTGTCCTGTACACAACAACCACAAAACCTAATTGGCTAACCCCCCGATGTCCACGGAAGTTCACGACTGTCCGCGATCACTGCAGTTCTATTTCCATGCCAGGTGCCCTCAAAAGACCTGGATTGCATGTGACTAGTGTGTATGTCCGTGGACTGCATGGTCAATTAAAGGGTGGAGGGGTTTAAACTCACTTTAAATTATTTATTCTACAATGGTGGCTCTAAAAAGAGCCTTTTCTGGGGTCTTTTGGGGAGCTGGCTAAAAATACACATTTTTGCTTTGTTGTTTTATGTACTATACTAAAACATGCTGTACTGTACTTACTTGTTTTTTTATAACTTTTACAAAAATGGCTTCAAACTTTAGTGGTTTTCATTTTATGTCCTACACCTACTAACAAATTGCTTTATTATTCACTCCACGTGTTCTCTTTTCATTTTTCACAGAAATTGTTTCAATGCATTCTAAACATTGGAAAGAAACATCTAATTTCCAACATCTGTCAAATGAACTCCATCTCCACAAACATTATTCACGCCATCAAACTTTATGTTCTCATTGTCAAAAGATGCCATTCCTACACCTTGTAAAAAAGCACGTACAGATTTATTAACATACTGCCTGGCTTTTTCCATTTATGGACAAAACAAAATTGGAGGTTTCCACATTTGACTTTGATTAATTTCTGGAAAAACTATCTTTGAAGCTGGAAGCAGCTCCATTAGGCTTTTCTACATATCCTTCATGGCAAACTGCAAGGATGCTGCGGTCACACACCCAAAACTGTCCCCTCCACAAGTAACAATAATGATTCCTGGACATTTAAAGCGAGCCATATTCTCACAGAATGGTAAAATGGTCACCCAGTTCAACACACACACATGCATACCAGGAAAGTTCCACTTCTTCCAATCCAACATTAGCAGAGATGGCACAGTATTCAGTGTAAACCTTCAATGAATGGATCCATGAATCTCCCAGCATTCACCCACTCTACCTTTTCATAGCAGTAGCCATCTTTCCACCACTTCACTTCACACAAGAAAAAAAAACACTTGCTACCCTCTGTTCCTTCACACTTCAACTCCTCCTCCACAACCAAGTTACCTGATTGTCTAACCCCCCGATGTCCGCGGATGTCTGCGACCATGGTCTCCGCAGTACTATTTCCATGCCAGGCATTCGTAAAAGTCCCGAATGGCATGTGCAATTCTGCAGACTATCGCGGATATCCGTGAACGCCGTAGCACAGGGCAGCCCTTCTACCCTTTTTATTTGTATGTTTGTAACACTCCCTCATTGGCTACTTTCAAACAGTCACACATCCATCCATCAATCACATCAAAAAACTCTACATGTAACCCTGTCACCTCACTTCAACACTTCAGATGTACCTTTCACCTCTGAGAGTACATGTCTCCTGTTAGCCACAGCCCCCTGCATCAAAAGCTACTGTGAAATTCTCCAAGATTTCTCTTTACAGATTAAACAATACCTAAATCTAACAAAACATAGTGCATGTATGCTTATATTTTTTTAAAGTAATTTTTTTAAACACCTCTATAAATATATATACAGGGTTGCTGCCACTTACCCTCTAATAAGTATCTCAATAGGCATATTCTCTTTTTTAACCACGGCTACCAAATGCCATATATTGCACCATTGTGCACCTGATCACATCAAAGGGAAGTTACTTACATTTACTGCCAACATATTGAACTTCCACATACCAACCACCACTGAACAGCGTCCTACAAATCTTTTGCAACTGCATTTCCATTACTTGTAAAAAAGTTACAGTGTTGCTGTAAATGCACATACACATTTTTTTAATTTCAACTAAATTCTCCTAAAAAGAAACAATCTAAAAAGAACAGCATTTTTCCTTACGTATAAATGTCATACTTTCCAACCTTTCTCATCACATCGCTTATAGATCCACCATTATCCACCAGCTCACACATATGTGTATACTGCCAATGTATCTATATGCAACACTTATCCTTACATATAAAACACTAGTCTTTTCTGACCACTGCAATAAGACATCATACAGTGCTCCAACTTAAAACTGCAATTGCATTACCACTACGCCACAGTGTCCCTATTCTTTAAAAACACTGGAACACATTACAAACACATTTCAGCACAAACGCTGCACTTTTCTTATTAAAGGCACCAGCACAAAATTTGCCCTACTGCAAAAACATACATTTTTTAATGCATTTTTATTTGTAAACTTTATTTTCATTTTCCAAGCACAATCACGTTTACATAGCATTAATAGCATGGATGCTTCAGTATGCAATACTTTCTCGGGTCTGAATGACAGTCTGTGGCTGTGCGTTTGAATAATACAATTCAGCAATAACTATAACATTTCCCAACCTTTTACCCTCCTCCATTCCCACCCTATCCCCAACCGGTATGGTTTCAGTTATTACATTATTCGATTAATTGGTGGGGGGGAATATTTCTTCTTCAGGCCTAGTTCAGGGCGCAAATTTATTCCGTTCTCAGACCGAAAAGCCTCAGTTTATAATTTATCTCATTAATCCTGGTCAGTAGTATTGGGCTTCTATTTCTTTAACAAACTCTAGGAATGGGCCCCATGTTGTCAGAAATCTCTGATGTATGCCCTCTCTCAGGGCTCCCACTTTTTCCATAGCCAACACATTCCAGATTTTGACCCATCAGCGTGGTATTATGGGGACCTCCGCATGTTTCCACCCCTAGGCCAAGGTCATCCTTGCCGCCATTAGCAATTGGGTAATGAGGGAGGCATTATTCCCAGTACCTGCATAAACTCCCTCTGCTTCGGTTCCCAATAGTACCACCTTTGGTGTGAGATCTTTCCTTGTAATCTCTTTTCTGTGCCCCTGTACCTCCTTCCAGTATATCATCGCTTTGGGGCAGGCCCACCACATGTGAAATAAGTCTCCTGTGTTACTGCATTGTCTCCAGCAGGTGGGAGGGTAGGAAGGGTTAATTTGGTGTATGTGGGGTCAAATACCATTTGTAGCATAGTTTGAATGCTGTTTCTTTAATCGCAGTGCATTTGGACGTCTTTAGTGCCCTCCTCCAGATTTGCTCCCATTCTTCCTCCATAATGGGAGTACCCAGATCCCTCTCCCAATTGTCTGTATATGAGAGTTTATCCCCCTCCTGTGCTGTATCTAGTAGTCTGTACATTCTTGATAATGCCCTTATCGTCATGCCCTACTGCAGAGTTAGTTCCATCCCAATTGGGGTCCTGGTGGCCGCTTTCTTAACCTCTTTCTGTGATATCCAGTGCCTAATTCGTATATACCTATACCTTTCCTTTCCCCAGTGCCAAATTTCTGTTTATGCTCCTCAAATGTGAGAGGGTGTCCTTCCTGGAAAAATTCTTTCAGGTGTATCGTCTGTGTCTGTCCCCAATTATCCCAAAACCTATTTCGTTTACTCAGGGTAAAGTCTTGATTGTGTGCCATTGGGGTGAAGCGTCCTAGGCCCGGCATGATATGGCGCCTTCTAAGTGCTCTGTCCCAACCCCTCAGCAACACCCGGGTGGCTTCCAGTAGTTGTCCCTCTGCTCCTCTGGCCCGTACTCGTAACGTGTGTAACGTTCCGAGGGGGATAGTGGTCACCCCTTGCTCCAATCCCCTCGAGCCCATCAGTGTGTTCCCTCCCATCCACTTCAACATAGGTGCTACTTGCTTGGCTAGGATATACCTCTCAATGTCTGGTACCCCAAGTACTCCCAGAAGTGGAGGCCTAGTCAGGATGTTCTTTTGTATTATGGGCTTTTTCCCATGCCACACACAAGTAATTACCTCCCTCTGTAGGGCTTTACTCATCTTGGGGGGGATATCCACCGGAAGGGAGCTCACCACGTATAGCAGGTGGGGGAGTAGATTTGTTTTGATTGCCGCTATGAGTGCGAACCAGGATAGTTCTTGGGCGTCCCATTTATGAAGGTCCTCCTTCAGTTGTTTCCATAGGTGTATTCTGTTTGCCCCATACAGTCCTTCGTATTCTTTTGTTAGTTGTATTCCTAGATATTCTATTGCCTCGGGTTCCCAGGTTACGGGATAAAGTGCCCTCAGTTTATCGATCTCCCCTTCTTCCTCCATAATGTTTCGGGCCTTATATTTGGTAAAGTTTATAGTGAAGCCGAAGATTTGGCAAACTCTTGTAGCCTGTCTAATGCTTTAGGAAGCGAGCCAGCACTGCCTTTAAGATACAGTAGGATGTCGTCAGCATATAATGCTATTTTGTGTGTTACCCCTCCTCCGGTCACCCCGACCACCTCCTGGTACTGTCTTATAATTTCTGCTATAGGCTCCATCGCCATTGCGAATATCAGGAGGGATAGTGGACATCCTTGTCGTGTGCCTATCTGTATTTTTATTTGTGATGAGGGTCTCCTGTTGACCATGAAGGTCGTGATAGGGAGTTGGAAGTTTGCTAGGACCATCCTGATAGGGGTGGGGTCACAGCCGAATTTCTTCAAGACCAGTTTCAAATAGTTCCAATCTAAGCTGTCAAATGTACAACGTGCATCCAGGACAACTATGGGTATTAGGACTGTGACTGATCTCCCGATGTTAGGTGTAACCGCACCGTTTTCCCTTATGTGGTTAAGGAGTTTAGTTAATGCGCCTAGTAGTTGGTTTGGGAACGTCTGATAGTAACCGTTCCGAAGCCCATCCCATCCCGGGGTATTATTCGAGGGTAGGTGTGTTATGGCGTCATTTTTTTCTTGGGCTGTTTTGGGGGGTTGCAGCTTGATGTTGTCCTCCTCAGTGATTTGGGGCAGGACGAATTTTGACATGTGATCTATTTGTGCCTGTGGGGGGAAGTCATCCCGTTTTAGAAGATCCTGATGAAACTTTTCCATTATGTCCAATTTACCCTCCTCTGATGTACATGATTCTCCTTTTCCATTTTTGAGCCGCGCTATGTAGTTGCAGGACCTTTGTTTGAGTAGCATGGCTGCTAGGAATCTGTTGGCCTTCCCCCCCTGAACATAATATGTCTGCTTAGTAGACAGTAGGGTTTGTGCGATGCGATCTGCCATGTGGGTTTCCAATTGGGCTCTTGCCATTCGGAGCGCTTTCAGCGCTTTTTGTGTTTGCCTGATCTAATGCTGCGTTTGCGCTTCCTGCCATTCTGATTCCAGTTTCTCCCTAATGAGCCTTCTTTCTCGTGTGTATGCAGTAGCCTGCGATAGAAATTCCCCTCTAATTACCGCTTTCCCTGCATCTCAGATTACTCCCCAAACTGTCTCCCCATTGTCATGGTACTGGAAGTAGTTATTCAGTATTTTCTCCATATGTGCCCAGAGTGCAATGTCTCTCAGTATCATTTTGTTCAGCCTCCAGTTTTTGCGGGTTTTGGCCGTATCTTTTACCAGCACTATTTGCACTAGGACTGGAGCGTGATCAGAAAGATACTTGGCCCCTATTTGTACTTTATCTACTTGGGGAATCCTTGTGGCCGAGACCAGAATCATGTTGAACTCTTTTTCCTGCTCGTGGAAGAATCTCCATGTTTCCACCACCCCCAGTTCACTAATGAATTTGCCCAGCACTTGTCTGTTCCTTCTGTCTGCGGGTGTGGGTGGCAATGTTTTGTCGAGGGCAGGGTCCATCATGCAATTAAAGTCTGCACCAATCAGTATTTGGCCTTCACACCATCCTCCCAATTTCTGCAGTATTTCCCCCAGATACAGGTCCTGCCTTTCATTTGGGGCGTATATTGTGATTAAAGTGTATGTTTGTTCATCTAGCGTACCCTCAAGAAGCAGATATCTGCCCTCCTTGTCTTTGTATGAAGCCCGTCTCTTGAATGCCACATTGGCCCCTAATAAAATGGTCACTCCTATGGTCTTTCTCCCCCCCCGCGAGGCAAAGTACTGTGCAGGGAATGCCTTATGAGCCATCCTTCTTTCATCTACAGGGAGTAGGTGTGTTTCTTGTAAGAAGACTATTGATGCCTGAAGGTCGACTAGTCCCATTAGATTAGAGCGTCGCTTCAACAGTGAATTTAGGCCCTGTACATTTAGCATTATAACATTCAGGTTAGACATACCTCTTGTGCCAGCTTTATCCCAAATTAACTCTTTGCCTTCTCCAGCCGCGTGTACTACTTTTCCTCCCACCTAATAAACCACACCATGAATCTTTCCTGAATGATTTGACTTCAATTTAAACCGTTCCCCTGCTAACTCCCGCTCTCTCCCTCCCCCCTTCCCTTTTCTGTGGATCAAGGTTTCCTAGAACCTTCCCCGGGTCCCCCGGAGTGTTGGGTCCCGTAAATACCCCAGCGTCCCTCCTGCCAGGACATATCCATATCCTGAGGTTAGATTCTGAGATGTCCTCCAATCCCTTCCCCACCCGGGGTAGCTACAATCGTCCCCCATCATGTCTTTAATTCCCCCCTTCAACCTCTGTCTTTCCCCTCGACCCGCCTACTGGGTCATACTTATCAGTTGTTGTCCTTCGTGGATTACCACCTCTGGGTTTCACTTTGGTCGGGGTCCTGTTAGGGTGGTCTCGTTGCCTCACCTCCTTTTGGTGCCATATGACCACTCCCATTGTTTGGGTCCTTCCCCTGTCTGGTCCTGGTTCATTCCCTTGCTCATTCAGGGGTGATCCTCCTCCTCTATCTGTAGCAGGGTCATTCCTTCTTCACAGGTGGAGATCCGCTGTTGTTTACCCTCCCACGTAAACAGCAAGCCAAAGGGATATGCCCATTTGTAAGAAATTTTTGTTGACCATTAACACCTTTGTGACCAGTTGCATCAGTCTTCCTTTGTGGACGTTCGAGAGTGCCTGGTCCTGGAATAATTGGACTTGTGTTCCGTTGATGGAGATCGTCTGGTGCCTTCTTGCTGCATGCAAAATGTCCTCCTTCATAGGGTAGGAGATAATTGCTAGTAGGACGTCCCTCGGCCTTGCTCCAGGGTCTCCTTTCCAGGGGCCTACTCTGTGCACTCTATTTATGAGTATGTCTTCCGGTTGCATGCCCGCGAGAATGCTGCTGAAGCAATGATGCTTTTGACCCTAATATTGGATCTTTGCAATCTGTTCTCAAGGTCTTCTGCCTGGAGTTCTAAGTTATATGTCGCTCTAGCCATCTGCTTGAGGAGAATGCTATTTTGTTTTGCATCTTCCAAAATCTTTTACAATCTCTGAGAGGCCCGCTTCCATAGTGTCCACTCTGTTCCCCAGTTCAGTTCTGTGATGTCTTTCTTCACTTCTTGCAGAGAGCACCGCAATTCTTCCCTTGTTGTGCTTAGCTGGTTTTGGAGAGGCTCCATCATTCTAGTTTCCATGCTCTTCAAGCATTCTTGCAGCTCTTCTTTGCTTAGGGCCATTTGAGTGCCTTCTCCAGTAGTTTCTCTGCTGTTCGCTTCCTCTGTGGGTCCCTCACTCCACTGTTCTTCTACGCGAGCTGTCTCCAGCAATGTTCCAATTGTCCCCCTCGTGTTTTGGCTTTGGTTTTGGCTTTTAACGGGGTGTTCTTGGATTTAGCCCCTGGCATCTGTGTCCTCACCTCAGCTCCTTGGACGAACGGGTGATTCAGGTCAGGCACCTTTTGGTAGAATCGGCGTGCCACTGTCCCTTTCTCCTTTAGGGGGGGTAGGTTAGCATAAGTCTTGATTGTGGGAGGCATTGCCAGTGATTTATGGGGCGCTCCTTATTTACCTCTTTAGTGTACGCTGTTTCAATCCCTCCTGGGGGCAAGTATGGATCACAATGGGGCTAGCCATCACATTGTGCTCCTTAAATTGCTCTCAATCTGCGGGATAGCTGGGCTGGCCTTAAGCGGGTCGTGTATTGCCCTTGGAGGGTGTTTGGGGCCGAGTTGCCTCTGTTCCACCGTGTCTCCTCCAAGGCTCTATTACAGGCCAAGGGCGTGTTGCTCTGGTCTTCCTGGGGGCCTTAGATAGCGTTGTTCCCAGTCCTCTGTCCTGTGGGTCTATTTCAGAGATTCTCTGCTGCACCCGTCCGGCGCGGTGCTTCAGTTCCTTCCCCATCCTCTTAGGCGTATGTGTGGCGGCCCCTGTTACTTCATGTATGGAGTCCGGACTCCTTTTTTCCGATGGCCTGGAGTTTTACATTCGCAGCCTATTCCCAGTGTGTTGTGCATTGCGAACCTGTGGTGTAATTTTTGTGCCACGTTCCAGCTCGCCGTAGCTCGTGGGTGGAGCCGCTATATATGCCCCTGCTTTAAAGATCCAAATCAGTAACCATGGCAGGGCCAATGAGTTTATCTAAGAGCGTCTGCAGGGGCCAGGATCTCCACTGTACAACATCAGAAATAGGTCTCCTCCAGCTAATACAAGGATTTCGCGTCCATTTCCCACTCAAAACAACATGCCCTAAAATGAGTAGCATGCCCTCTGATACTGAGGGAAAGGAAGCAGCGTGGTCAATTGTTTCTGTGCAATCCAGTACAAAAGTAGAGAGGCTGGGTCTTTCCTTACTGTCGTTTATCAGGCAGCACATGATACCATATTCTCCATTTTCAATCAGTTGGGAGATGGCGAGTGTTCCGCAAGTACAAAGTCTATTTAGTGCCAGGTTTCGGGCCCCTTATCTCCCTGCTGGCATTTCTGGGAGTGTTTTTACAGCGTTGGGGGCTATGGAACTCTGATTTTGCACCTTATCAGTGCCCCAAATATATATCCGTGAGAGGAGATGTGGCCCTGTCACTAGTCTTCCCCCCGCCTCAGTGGGAAAAAGCCAACACCTCCTGTGGGGAACCCCGCTCACTGTGCCTCTTAACGTGGTGCTGATGCTTTGGACGCACACTTCTTTTTCAGTCCATGTCCCCGCACCAGCCCGGCTGCCAGGTCTGTTGCCAGAACACGCCCCAGCTCTGGTGTCGTGGTGACTGGGTGGTCCTGCTACAGTCAGGGATGCCTCTCTCCTCTGGTGTAGGTCCCCGGGCCCGCGGGTGCCTCCACACCGGGTACCTGCTCCAGGCTGGTGCCATGCTGGGGGCTCTGCATGCCTCCTCAACTTTGCGGCTCTCTTGCCGATTCCAGAGCTGATCAGGTGCGAGCAAGGCTCAGTTCCGGGTCAACAGCTCTGCACAGCCTCTGGCACGCTTTTGGGGGCAGACTTGAGGATGTTTTAAGAATAAGGACCGCTAATTATCACCTCACAGGGTGGCGGCCATCTTGGAATCCTTTTTCATGCATTTATATGTCAAGCCAAACCTTTCTGTAGAGCTAATACCATTACATATTAGCCACAGAATCTCCCGGCACTTATCTTGCACTTGCCACCAGCTGGCCCTATTATTTATCTTGTATTCTACTAATCATGTACTGCACTTTCCTTGTACTTGTCACCAGCTGGCCCTATTATTTATCTTGTATTCTACTAACCATGCACTGCACTTTCCTGCACTTCCACCAGCTGGCCCTATTATTTATCTTGTATTCTACTAACCATGTACTGCACTTTCCCCTCTCCCCTTCCCCTTGCACTTTTCCCAGTCCACCTACCCTTGCACTTGCGCGATCTGAATGACACCTGGCCTAGTAGGATTGTTGTCTGTCTCCCCTTGTTCCCCCCCAACCCCCTGCCTCGTCGCGCCTTGAAACACTTGTGTATAGGCGTGTTACAAATGCCATATCATAATGTTACAAATGCCATATCATAGAAGAAACTTTCCTGCGCTGCAAAAATAGCCTACATATGCATCTTTTTTACATGCCAATTTTACCCTGTTCCTTATAATGTCCCAAACAGCACTAATCATAGTCAAATATTCTAACACCATAGTTAACAAACTTCAATACTCCACCCATAACATAACTTTATTCACTCTTTTTCCCCCAACAACTCGTCCTACCTTAAAAAATAACAACCTCTCTTAGTGAAACGACTTCACCTTTACCACATATAACAACTAACTTTCTCTTACAATGACAGGAAAAATGAAGATTGACAAAGACAGCTACCAAACAAAGTAAACACTTCACATCCTATAAAGTAAGTAGATTAATATAGCATGTATATCTCTCTAATTGTAACAATGTACTATATATTAGCCTCGAGTATTCTTTTCTACGCAACACTATTACTCTTACTCATTCTATTGCAGCATTCACACTCTTTCTATTCTTATCTAAACATTGCTCTTTATTCAATACACGCCCAATTCTTTACTGCCTAACAACACACCCATTTCTCAACTTCCATATCACAATTTAATTTCCTTACTCTTCCAAGTAGCCCTCAAATTACTAATGCACATTAGCACACATACACATACTTCCTCGCCCCTTTTCTATTACACCCACACAACTACCAACAGTCTATGTCTCAATGACGATAAGACGATAAAACGGAGCTGATGATCGTGGGTACTCAGGCACGCCAGAACAAACTTGACACCAACTACTCCTCCTTCGTCATTGATGGAAACACTATCAGGGTTTCCAGAGAAATAAAAACACTGGGGGTTTACCTTGATTCAAATCTCTCCCTCAAAAAACAGGTAAACAGCCTAGCGTCCTCCACTGCCTACACCAACAAACTGATCTACAGTTGTAAAGCCTACCTATCTACAGGTAGCTGCCTAACGCTGGCTAGAGCACTTGCGCCCTCCAAACTAGATTACTGTAACACCCTTTTCTTGGGCTTTTCTGAACAAAACCTAAGCAAACTCCAGGTACTTCAGAATAAATTTCTGAGAGCAGCACTCAGTCTTCCTAGATCCTGCCACATCTCCCTTCACAGACAGAATGTCAACTGGCTACCCATCCGTGACAGAATCACGTTACCCTAGCCATCATGCACAAATGTCTAACAAATTCTGCCCCAAAATATCTGGCTGACAAGTTTTGCAAACACCTTCCCACTCGTACTACCAGATCAGCCCACTCACACAACCTGATAGCACCAAGATCCAATCTGAAAACAGCTGGAGGAGCCAGCTTCCCAGTACAGGATGCCAAACGGTGGAACTCCATTCCCATCCCTTTCAGACAGGAACCTTTGTTCCTCACCTTCAAAGCCAACATAAAAAATTGGCTGAGCAGTAAGTCTCTTCATCAGTAGGCCGTTACCTTGCATACTTACCACTGTGTATTTAAGAGTTGTATTTAAGAGTGAATTCATCCTGCGTTCTTCGTACTCGTATTTGACTCTATGCCTCCTTTCCCACTCACCGACCCACCTGTAACCAGGGTCCTTCATCGTTATCATTATATTGTTTGAAATATGCCTGCACCTCTGTACATTGCCTACAGGTTTCTCAAGCGCCCAGTTACCTCAGGGTTTGGTGCGCGATACAAATAATAAACAAATACAAACTCACATACCTATGCACTAAATCGCACCATTAAAGAAACCTCTGTTTTCCTCAACACATCATAATATTCCTGCTTGTTCAATCACAACAGCACTACCTTACAAACTAACACCAGTAGTGCTCAACACATTCTACTAACAATAGTTCATTACACATTCCCCATCACATAAATATAGTTATTTTCTTCAACACCGCCCGATTTCAATCTCATATTTACCCAAGCCCATCACATCTATACATACTCTTACAACCTTCCCAACCACACCTATCATCCCACTACACAATCATGCAGCACCCCATTCATCTGTACAATAACACCCACACACCCATGCATAATACATGCATAAACATTCCACAACTTTGAAACACAAATTTTCTTTTTTCCCAACAGACAGAACAGAATGCTTCCTAAAAACAACTATGTAGAAAACAAAGAAAATATATAGCAGATAAAAATAAGAACAAGCCATATAATCATCCGCCTCTAAAACAATTCATAGAAAACATTAAAACAGAACAGCTAGTAACCTCACTCAACAAAAGTAAACCAGTCACCACAAAAAAGTAAGGCCCCTCTTGCAAAAACTAAAAGTAAAAAAAGATGTACAAACAAAAGCAGACATACAAATGAACCTAAAACTATATCTACCAATGTTAACATAGAGACAGTAAAACATTCCAAAAAAAACAATTTTACGAAACAGTTTCCACTATAGATTTCTTAACAATCTTATAAAGAAATCTAAAAAGTCACAATCTATCCTTAAAACTACTGCACAAAGCTAATCCTCGAAGGTCTAATTGACAGCACATTTCTACTAATGAAAAAGTTGTTTATATTAATTTTAAACAGAATGAAACCACTAACTAAATTAATCAATAAATTACAAAAAGTACTTCTAAACATTCACAGTGTCAATATGGATACCTTTTCAAACTTCTGTGAAGGTGAATGGATTGACACAAGCAGCACAGAACAATATTTCAATGAAGAGGCTTATAAACAAGAACAAAAAAAACAATTGCCATAGACTATAATGGCTGATGCTATGAAGTGGGAGGAGACACCATTATGGCAACAGCAACATATATAGAAAAAACTTCCCCAACAAACTTTCAACCAAATGTTCCTTTTTCCCAAACAAACCGTCCAGTGTACAAATGGATGTGCAGCTCAATATGTAATGTACGCCAACAATCCTTCAAATCTTTACAACAATTTTTCTATCACTATGTGAAACTAAAAGACAAAAGTAGAATCAAAACTTTACAAACCATGGTCTCCTGCCCAGTACACATCCACACTGGACTGTGAGGACATTAATTAGCCTGCACTTCAGGAACTGCTTGCAAAAGCACCTTCCACCACATCAAAATGTTAGCAACACACCATTCTGCTATATGAACCTTGTGCATAGACTCTACTATGCAAAAAGTCCTGCTCTAGAACTGAAAAATGTAAATAATTTCTCCTGCATGGAACAGCTAAAGAACTCCTTCGAGAAATAGAACACATTCAAAGTAAATATTTTGGAACTGAACATGACTTGCAAAATTCAGTAACTTTAGAAAACATTCACAAAAACCTCACATACACCAACCTCCTTACAAACACATACAAAAAAGAAATAGCAAAGTTTCAAAACACACCTGCTGAAACCAGACAAAGTATGTGTTTGTTGTTGCAGAACCTGTTATAAAAAAAGCACAAAAATAGTATGTATAGCCTACAAAACAGAGGACAATGAGGAATCCAATGGTTCCAATTAGCTTTATATGTAATAGCAGAAAATAAATACAAAATAACTGATCCCTCAATAGTTTGCACGAACTGCAATACAAAGTTTGACAATAAACAAATGCCATCACGTGCTATCAACAATAAACTTCCCACTTCCAAATGCTCTCCAATAACTTAACTTTTATGAGAGCATTATTCAAAATGTACACCCATTTCAAGCTATAATAAACCTTTAACCAAAAACTGCCAAATTGCCCCCATTCGAGTTACCAAAAGGCATTTGTGGCAAAGTACTATATTTGCCATTAGATCTTAAAAAAAATGTAAAAACTCCAGGAGTATGTTGGCCAATAGATCACTCTTTGATTGTACTAGTTAATTATTTTAATGTTTTTATTTCGCATTTGGGTTACACAAAACCTTTACAAAAATAGTAAAATTGCAGTAGTATGAAAATAGATAATATGTGTGTACATAAAGGATGCATCTTTGAAATTTACATTGCGGTTATTGCACAAATATCGTGAAGATGGATGGGCAAATTCACCATCTCCTCCCCCTCCTAAAAGGTAAATGGCACGGAAGAAGAACAGGAGATACTGTGATCGCCCATATTATATCTGACCAATTCCTAATGCTTCTATGATGGACACGTATGTCGAGATGTACCCACTCAGTCAACCCTACAGCCCAGGAGCAGTGCAATCGTTAAGCCAGAGTGGATGAAGAACCTCAGAATGCAACTAAGGAGACCTCAATTGACAGCATTGACTAAAGCGCAAAGAAGCAGCGTCACTTGTCGCCGATAGAGACACCATGACTTAGCAGTGTTAGACAGGAAGCACACGTTCCATCCACATATCGAGACACACACACCCGAATACATGAAGAACGGATGAGTAACAGTTCTATGAGTTAGAGGACAGATACATATACACACTGTCTCTACTTTTATTATTTTGTCATTAGCTCAACCGCAGCAACACAGACACCGCAAGAAGCAAGAGATCCCCAGTAAAAGCTTGCAGATGCGTATATGTAAATAACCTTACGGAGCTGCAGGAACACCTATGGGACTTGACAGAACCAAGTGTGAGTAACATATAGAGAATATAGAATAACACAGACATGTAGAAACCATGTTATGGCTTAGGAAAATCACAGTAGGCCACAGGACCCCAGCAAGAGCAGAGCCGAGCTGAATTCCGACTGTAAAGAGATTCAAACGTGTGAGACCGTGCCGGCTGGCAAGGCCACACGATACAACTGACATTCCATTCCCTGAACTACACTAACACCAGCTGTAGTAAATGCAAATAATTCCTCATAATTCAGAGTAATTCAGAGCCGCAGAAGATCCAAATCGTGGTCTCCGAACACGTGACCCGACCGACTTAGATGATGAATTGAAACCAGAAGCTGGGAAAGAGTAAGTCTCACGCCGCCAGACAGAGGCTTGCAACAAAGATGTTACAACGTGAGACAAGTGTTGCATGATGCGAACAGGCACTCTCATAGACTATTGTGGTACACACAAGTTACAATACAGTCACATAGTCGTTCTTATTACCTCGAGAAGGTACATCAAGAGCTGGGAATCATTTTGGGTCCCAGGCCTGGGGACGTCAGCTCTAGCCAACCACAGTTCAGTATCCTAGAGGTGGGTAGCAAAGGACAAGAACCAATGATAAGACCCTCACACTGCAGCATTGTTCAGACATAGTAATTTGGGGAAGGACCAGGCCAGCCACCTGACATGCGAGGGCCAATAGAATAATTAATATATAGGACAATATTATAGGTTATTAGTCTGCAGACGGCCAACCCCAGATAGCGATAGGTCTTCTGGAGTAGGGCCCAAGGTCTGACATCACTTTGACATGATTGATCAGGATACAAAACTGGCCTGTGAGTCAGGAATCATTGAGATGTATTGGGATTTTCGATCCTTGTACTGATCCATGTTGGTTTTGGATGTAATAAACTTCAGTTTGAACTTGCTGCCTGGCTGGGTCTAGGTTCCTTTGGGGGATGGTGTTGGGCCTTTCTGTGAGTCCGCAAACTCCTAGTAGCCCTCAAACCTACCTGGGAGTTGTCCCCAACAAGTTGGTAGCTAGAGGATGGTTTGCAGCGCCAACCCAGCACCAAGCTGACCCCTTTGCCGCCAAACCTGAGAGGCTGTGGGACACTTGCGTATTTCGAGGACGGGAGAACGCGTACCCGTTTGAAGGTTGTCAGGAGCATTTTGAAAAATCACCCCGTACGAGATCGGCGTGTTGTCCAGGCAGACCAGGACGGGGAGGAGAGTGCCTTGATGGGAGAGCCGGCAGCTGAGCAGCGTCAGTGCGACACGGAAAGTAAGTATTGATCCAGACTGACAGCAATTGTGGGTAAGAGGGAGGGTGTCGAGTACTGTGGAGTATCATCTAGTATTGTCAAGTATTGTTGAAGTATTCTTTAGCAGTGTTATAGCATTGTTTAGTAGTGTTGTAGTGAGTAGGGACAGGAGCAGAGGTAGAAGTCCCTTTTCTATGTTTAGGGCACATTCAGTCTTCAAGGTAAAATGTTCTGGTGAATAAAAGATTTAAAATAAACTATTCCTGTGGGTTGGGCATTTTAGCTTGGGTCATAGATGATGGTATTCCCGTGAGGGTTAACAAGGGAGCTAGCCTAGATTGTGGAAGGTGAATTGACTGGTTAAGTCTCCTGGAGAGAGACGTTACACATGTTTGGTTATGCAACGGCTGCAGTTCGATCATATGAGAATATTGGTATACTCTGCCTGGAGAGCAGGAAGACAGCTGTGGGGGTCTTATGTGGGTTTGGGAGTAACGGGCTATATTGTGTGAACACAATATTCAATCTCCCTTGTTGTGTTGATAGCTTGGTGATGTCACCCTTAGGTTTGACCATAGGATAGAGAGTTTTTAGATGGTGAGGAGCTAGGATTGAGAATTTGGGATTGGCAGACAAGGTGAACCAGTGGCGGTGCGTGGAAGGCGCATGTGCAGGATTGTGGTGGTGTGCCTAACGAGGCAGTGATTGTGAAGGACGGGCAGTGCGCGGACCACGCCTGGTAAGGTACAGAGCCAGAGAGGCTCATAGAAATTGGAACATATTACCATTGCATTGTTACTTTTATCCCTGAACAGCAGATTTTCGAAAGGCTCAACTTGAGGTCAGATAAAGAAGGCATTGAAATGTATCAAGGCAACAGTGGGGGGAGGGGTTACTCCCCTTCAGCATTTGTGTAAGACACTTCCACCTTACAAGGAGAAAATCTGCAATTATAGTATAGAATGGTCCAAAAGTACTGAAGGTAAATTAACTAAACCATGGCCACCCTGTGGTAGTTTCTCCAAAGATGTGCAGCAATTGCTATTGACACACATAAAGGGTGTTTACAAGGGGAAGAAATTTACCAAACACATGGCCATATTCGAGTTATGGCACATGTTCCGGAAGGGTGAGGGGGAAACAGTGAGGCGTCAGTGGATGCTAAACCAGCACGAGGTGAAGGACGAAGGGACTCACCCTCTGCACCTCCCTCTGCCCCTCGATGCATAGTATCTGATGACACATACGATGAACAGGGCATGTTCCCGATAAGGAAACTAAGGGCAGTTGAGGGATATTCAAATCTGACATACAAACCACCACCATACACTAAAGAGGACAAGCCAAAAGGCATGGGGCAGCCAATAAGTGATGCAGGGCGAGGAGCAAGTCGCAGCAGCGTGCGAAAGAGGAGTTTGAGGGCGTGAGCACAGACAAATGGATAGCAGCACAGGTACTCTTAACATTTCAAGATAAGACAACTGGAGAGGCAGAAGGGGCAACAGAGGCAATAGAAAGCCTGAAAAGGGACTGTGACACAGTAGATTGGGCAGAGCAGATGGAAGAGGAAGACAGAAGGGAAAAGAACAGGGAAGTGAGATTGGAGCGTGAGAAGAGAGAGAGAAGGAGAGAGGAGAAACTACAGCGAGAAGACAAGCAGCGAAGAAGGGAAGAAGGATAGCCACAGATGAACTTGATGTGTCCCATCCTGTAAATCACACACAAACCTGCAGAGCAACCTTGCACAGGGGTGGTGATAGATGACAAAATGTTTGCCTTTCTTTTTGACACTGGGGCGACTAGGGCATTCATCCGGGAAGGGACATTTTTCAGCACAGGCAGCAGAACTAGTGGCTCTCATATTAGCACTACAACACAGCGTAGAGAAGCATGTGACAATATATTCTGATTCAGCATACGTCACATCAACAGTGCATTCAGTGGTTCAGGGGGTGTTCAGGAGAGCAGATGGGACCCTGATGCAGCATGCGCTACTATTTGGCAAACTGATTAAAGTAATTGCATATCCAAACAGGTGGCACTAGTGAAGTGCCGGGCAAACACAAAAGGGGAAGACCCTATCTCAAGAGGGAACAGAGCAGCAGATTATGAGGCAAAGTGTGCAGCATACTTTGGGCAATTATGGGAACTGGAGGATAGACCAAAGGCCCAGGGAGGGGTAAGGGACATGGTGACGAGGGAAGGTTACCATACACTACCAGAGACACAGATCATGGAATTGCAGGGAGCTGCACCACAGTAGGAAAGGCAGCTATGGATAAAGAGAGGATGCTCCATGTCTCCAACAGACGCCCTATGGTGACAGAACAACACAGGGAAAGTGGTCATGCCACTGGCATTATTGAAAACAGCATTGGCACAATTGCATTATCCAACAAACACAGGAAAGTAGGTAATTGCTAAACGTATTGGAGAAATATGGTTTTGCCCAAATTTGAATGAACATGTAAATGATTTTATTAGCAATAGCTTGACATGTCAACAGTTTACAGAAGGACATAGCTTGAGTTGTGAGAGGAGCCATACCAAGACCCGTAAGCCCATTTCTGCATCTCCACGTGAATTACATGGATATGATCCAAGTTTGTCAAGGACACCGCTATATGATAGTGGTTGTCTGCCCATTCTCAAGGTGGATAGAGGCTGGGCTCTGTTCACTTGCTGACACCCTCAGGGCAGCTACATTTCTGGTCAGGGAGGTTTTCCCAAGAGGTTTGTGAGGTCCTGCAGTCTGACAATGGCCCTCACTTCACCAATGAACTGTTCCAGCACATCACAGTCTTGTTAGGCATCAAACACAAATTTGTCTGTGCGTACCACCCACAAGCAAATGGAATGTGTGAATGACTGAATGGACTCCTAAAGGATTGCATAGCCAAAGCTCAGCAGAGCATCAAGAAAAACGGGCTTCACTGTTTACCATTGGCCTTATTCAAATTGCGCAATAAGCCAGGGTCCGACCACCATTTAATGCCCCATGAGGTGGTGACAGGATGGCACATGCATCTTCCCCAGGCTCCTCCCACTAGGGCATTGAATGATTGTAAGAACAGTGCAGATGTGTTAGGATAGGAAATGTTTGATTATATTCCTTCTCTGGTTTCTAGCGCTTCTTTTATCTCTCATCAGATACAGTGGATCCAGGGAAGGCCTGAAGACAACGAAGAGATTGACTGTGAAAACACAGCAAAAAACAGTGAACAAACACATTTAGTGTAGGTGGGGGACATTGTACTCCTCAAAAAGTTCATGTGGCGCTGGAATGCACCTAGGTTTTCAGGCCTTCATGTGGTTGAGGCTGTAGTAGACAAAGCAGTAAGACTCGCTGAGAAAACAGTTTGGACTCATCTTCAGGATGTCAAGACCTATAAAGCAGTGGCCTCACCTGGCAACAGAGTTGCCGTGATCCACAGGGCCAATATTCAGGATCTTGATGAACTACAAGTGCATGCAGACCTCACTGAGCTAGGGAGAGAAGGAATTCATCTGGTTCGACGATATCAAGCAGAAGAAGCAGCAACTGAAAAACCTGTATACATTGATAATTGAAACAATGTCTGTTTGTTATTTTTCCTTTCGCACATGCAGGTTGATGCAAATCTTGTAAGAATTGTAAAGGGGGTTGTCCTGATGTCACCTCCCACTCATCACCCAGAAGCCTTTTCAAACCAGTTTGTGCACTATATAAGGAGACCAAGGCGATTCAGTGCCCGATCCCCTGCAGTATACTATCTTGTCTTTGTAGAATATCTTACCAAAACATACCCACAACTTGAAAACAGCGAATTCCCAGTGCTGGCCACATTAAGAGATCCCTCAGTAAGAAAGGTTTGGGAGGAGGTCTTTGCTTTCGCTATCAATGACTATTTAGTTCACAGAGCTTGAGGGTACTGATCAATATGAACATGTGAATTTCAGACAGGCAACTTCATCTCCAGACTGCAAGGATCAAGCAGCGTGAGTGGTTATGAAAGAAACAATAAAGTACATTATTATCATGGTGTGTTTATTTATTCTCAGTGGCATAATGGGAATAGTATTTTGGTAACTATATATGGCAGTAAGCAGTACCGCTGTATCGTCTACTAACATTTCCCCAACCCAGGCAGGAGTAACTACTATGTCAGGTGGAAGAGAAGGCATCGTTGACAAGATAAGAAGAGGTAAGATCAGTGTTGATGCAGACATGAAGGGAGTTGACATGTATCTCATTGACACAGCACGAGAAATCAACAACATGTGGTACAAACATATGACCAAAGTAGGCAAGGCAACCACAGGGGAGAGCTATTATGTCTGCTCTTTAATCCCCTATGCCATGAGTGCTTCTAGAATGTTCATAGCAACTGAAATACCTGCAGCAAAAGCTGCTTTAGAATGTTCATAGCAACTGAAATACCTGCAGCAAAAGCACAGTGCCTGATGTATCTCACGATGGTGCAAACGCAAGGGACATTCCAAGGGAAAACGGCAACATTGATGGATGTCCAAAGGGATCTTCCCATATGAAGATGATTACATAAAGACATGAGACATCATGAGCAATTACTGGCAGCTAGATGAAGGATTGCAGTATGTAACTGATGGACCAGAGAATGGAGAGACCAATACTACCACAATGAAGAACATACCATGTATCTGGAAAAGAGTAAAGGAGATAGGAGGAGAGCCTGGATGCTGGGAAAGACCACAGATATTAGTGTATGGACGAGTGCACACTAACGATGGATGGGAAGATGGAGTGGTGAGAAGCAAGCACTGACCTTAACACAGTCAGCAGTAAACAAGGTGCAATAGGAAAATGACAAGGGCCTGAAGGAATGGGACGAGAGTGCAAAGTTGCTGACATGACTGGAGAACAAAGCTGGACCAATGCAATAATTCCCCTGAAGACACCAGTCCTGTGCTATCAGAATAATGGTGATGTTGAAGTTGGTGAAACCATAGGAAGCAAGACAAACGATCATCTCCCAGCAATGAGCGCAGGAACGGCAGTACTGATGTATGACTATTGGGCACATGGATCTAAGACGTATGAGAAACTGCCACCTGAGTGGGGAGGAGTATGCTCCCTGGTACACATGAATATGTCTTTGTTGGTGGTACCCAAGAAGGATGTGAAGCTCGAGGAGTTCCCAAAGATGGAAAATAACAGATGAAGAAAGAGATCAGTTGAGATGACACCAACAGCTCAGCCGAAGAAGGCAGAGAAACAGGCTGGATTGAACAGAGTGGAAAGTGGGGGGAATTACTTTTCAGAGGCATCAGAAGCGGCAATGGATGAGGTCCCAGCAGAACACAGGCTGTTTAGCAGAACACACATGTTCTTTGCATCACTAATACCAGGAATACAGACATACTCAAATGCCAAATAATTACAGATCACTTGTTGGGAGCTTATGGTAATGATTAACTCTACAGTGAATGGAATCAACACCATGAAAGAAGAGCTCAGGGCAATAAGGTTAGTGGTGCACCAGAATAGATATGTTCTGGATTTCCTCACGGCGATGGAAAGAGGAGTTTGTGCAAAGATAGGGAGTTTATGTTGCACATTCACACCAGCTAACGACGAAGATAACAGAAATCTCTCAAACACAGTCGCACAATTGGCACAGATGCATGCGAAAATGGAGGATGAAGCCCGAGCAACAGGGAAAGACCAGAACTGGCTAGTGTATATTTGGTCATGGATGCCATCATGGCTGTCAGATTGAAGATGATACCTGTGACGCTCATTCTGGGAACATCATCAGTATGTGGGGTAAAGATATGCATTGGATTATGCAAGAAAACAACAGAAGAAGCTATCGGAGTGCAGATCCTGATGGATGTAAACATAGGAGGAACAAGGGCTGAGATTGTTGCAGAATGAGACAAGCTAAGAACGAAGATTACACAGTGTGAACTATTTCCAGCAAGGACCATAAATCTGGACAATCCCGATGATCCAAAGTTCTATGAAGGGAAGTGGGTTTGGTGCAACCCCGAAGGAGTATGCTGTTACATGCACTGGTCATTCGATGAACACAAATTATTATGTACATCTTGGGTGAATAACAAAAATATGGCAGCCAAGAGCAAAAGGTTGGTCATATAAAGATGTGGTCGACAGACAAGTCGACCACAGGGGGGACTAAAGAGGGATGGGCAAATTAACCACCTTCTCCCCCTCCTATAAGGTACATGGCGCGGAAGAAGAACAGGAGATACTGTGATCGCCCATATTATTTTGAACCAATTCCTAGTGCTCCTATGATTGACAAGTATTTCGAGAGGTACCCACACAGTCAACAGCCCGGAAGCAGTGCAACCATTACCTAGAGTGGATGAAGAACCTCAGAATGCAAATGAGGAGACCTCAATTGACAGCATGGATTAAAACGCCAAGAAGCCGCATCACTGATGTCGATAGAGACACCACGACTAAGCAGCATTAAACAGGAAGCACACGTGCCATCCGCACATCAGGACACAAACACACAACCGAATTCATGAAGAACGCATGCGTTACAGTTCTATGAGTTAGAGGACAGATACATATACATATTGTCTCTGCTTTTATTATTTTGTCATCAGCTCAACCGCAACACAGAAACCGCAAGAAGTAAGAGATCCTGAGTAAAAGCTTGCAGATGCTTATATGCAAATAAACATATGGAGCTGCAGGAGCACATATGGGACCTGACAGAACTGAGTGTGAGTAATGTATGAGAATATAGAATAACGCAGACATGTAGAAACCATATTATGGCTTAGGAAAATCAAAGAAGGCCACAGGACTACAGCAAGAGCTGAGCCGAGCTGAATTCAGACTGTAAAGAGATGCAAACATTTGAGACAGGGCCGGCTGCAAAGGCCACAAGATACAAGTGACATTCCATTCCCTGAATTACAGTAACACCAGCTGCAGTAAATGCAAATACCTCCTCATAATTCAGAGCAATTCAGAGCTGCAGAAGCTCCAAATCGTGGTGTACGAACACGTCACCCAGCCGACTTAGATGATGAATCGAAACCAGAAGCTGGGAAAGAGTCGGTCTCACGCCGCCAGACAAAGGCTTGCACCAATGATGTTACAAGGTGAGACTAGTGTTGCACAATGTGAACTGGCACTCTCATAGACTATGGTGGTACACACAAGTTACAATACAGACACATAGTGGTTCTTATTACCTCGAGAAGGTACATCAAGCTGGGAATCATTTTGTGTTCCAGGCCTGGGCACGTCAGCTCTAGCCAACCACAGTTCAATATCCTAGGGGTGAGTAGCAACGGACAAGAACCAATGGTATGACCCTCACACTGCAACATTGTTCAGACATAGTAATTTGGGGATGGACCGGCCAGCCACCTGACATGCGAGGGCCAATAAAGTAATTCATATATAGGACAATAGGACAATGTAGGTTATTAGTCTCTGACAGCCAGTCCCAGATAGTGATAGGTTTTCTGGAGTAGGGCCCAGGGTGTGACATCACTATGACGTTATCAGGACACAAAACTGGCCTGTGAGCTAGGAATCATTGAGATGTCTTGGGATTTTCATTCTTGTACCGATCCCTGTTGGTTTTGGCTGTAATAAACCGCAGTTTGAACTTGCTGTCTGGCTGAGTCTACGTTCCTTTTGAGGGAAGGTGTTGGGCCTTCTTTGAGTCTGCAAACTCCTACTAACCCTCAAACCTACCTGGGAGTTTGTCCCCAACAATCGTAACATTGCTCCATCTCGTAATCAGAATTAATGTAATTGCACAGCAAGGCTTCATTGCCACTTTAAGATTAAGGAAGAGTTTGGAGTAGGGCCCAGGTTGTGCCATCACTATGACCTTATCAGGACACAAAACTGGCCTGCGAGCTAGGAATCATTGAGATGTCTTGGGATTTTCATTCTTGTACTGATCCCTGTTGGTTTTGGCTGTAATAAATCGCAGTTTGAACTTGCTGTCTGGCTGGGTCTACGTTCCTTTTGAGGGAAGGTGTTGGGCCTTCTGTGAGTCTGCAAACTCCTATTAGCCCTCAAACCTACCTGGGAGTTTGTCCCAAATAATCGTAACATGGCTCCATCTCGTAATCAGAATTCATGTAATTACACAGCAAGGCTTCGTTGCCACTTTAAGATTAAGGAAGAGTTCATGCACCATAGGAAATTAAAATTATCGTTCGTACGGTTTACATTTACAATTTGACAAGTTCACTCATCCTCAGCCACAGATTGACACAATTCCTTGTTTACGAAAGTCAATAGTCAAGTAAGAGCAATGATTAGTGACTGATTTTTACCACACATGTATCTCAACCAGTAAACATGTTGTGAGTATTCGGTATGACTAACATTCTCGAGACCAAATGTTTTTAGCCTTTCAGATTTAAAGTCACGACATGTAGTGATGAGATGTTTTAATATTTCCAGTTGGTTCACATCAGAGCAAAATCGATACACATTATATTACGAACACCTACCATCATAACAGCCCAGTCTTTTATCCGCTCTTTAGTTTTGAGATGATTGAATTTGAACCTCATGTGGAGCATGCATGCTTTGTTACATGGGAATTGTAGCAGATATACGAAACGCTCAGAACTTTTGCGTGGAAAGCATGCGTATTCCTGATGCAAACTATAATTACCCAAGGCATTAATTGCTATAGACCAATCATAAGTATATCTTTCTTTTTTACACTCTTAGGTCGATTGATCAGTTCATCTTCTTTTGCGCCAATCTCGATGAATAAAGATTGCTTCCTTATTTGAAATTTTGCTACAGATGGAGGAGGGAAGTCCCTTGACATATCATTGAGGTCTGCGTATAGGGAGTTGCTCGGAGGGTCAAGAAATTTGGAATAGTTAAGAAGTAACCTACAAAGGTATCTGGATGATAATGAGCTTAAACCTAACTCATGCCTAATGAACACATTAGGTAAGGAACTGGAAAAACAATACCTCCTTCCAGATGCGCCCTTGAATACAATTCAAGAATTCGCTCATGTCCAAGAGACATATTCAGCCCATACAACAAAGTTGGTTCAACTTTGGAAATATAATATTCAATGGCTAGCATCAGAGAATATTTACAGAGTTTGTTATAGAGAAATGTCATCTGAGACAATAGTGTCTCATGTTAGCGATTTCCTCCACCTCGGCCTGAAAACACAACAATTTTCGATTTCTCTGTATTCACCTGTAGATTATGTTTTTGAGCGTAAACCATGAAGAGCTGTAATTTGGTTTGTAACCCATGTGGCATTTTATCCAAGAATATCAGGTCATCAGTGTGCTAGTTAATGGTGTAGCAACAAAATACAAAATAAATTGGCAACAACTAGTCAACTTAAAATAAGTTACACAAGCTCTACACTATCTCAGAGAAAACAATGAACACTAGAGAGATATAAATATAGAGAAAAACATAAGAGAAACCAGTCAAATAATTGAAGATTCACCACAAACTGGCCAATTTGAATGTGTAGATCGTGTTACTGAAGCCAACATTTTAGACCAGTATACAGCTAACCCACTACATTCCAAAGACACCATAGAAGATGCATTAGAAACAAATCAAATGCATCAAGCCAAAGGATCTCTAATGAGCATATGTGAGAAAAGTGTAGAAGCACATTCTTTAACTCTACTCTTTCCTACAGGAAAAGGAGAAAGATATGATGAAAGATCCACACAAATGAGAGCATTAGAATATCGCTCTTTAATAATGTATTCTGAAGAAACAAGATTCAGACAAAATGTAGAATACATTTTCCACCTTCTATTTCGAAAGCAAAATAGCAAATCTATGTTATGGAGTTGCACACACATTAAAAACAGGCCCTTATTTCTTAAACATGTCCGCTACCTATCTGCTTCAAAAGATAAAAGACAAAGATGAAGCCTTGCAGACAAGTTTCACAAATCTCTTGGCAAACATGGGTGGCACAAAAGAATACTGGTTCAGACGCAACGCTGATGTATGTTTTATGCTAAGGAACCTACAAGCACCCACGTGGTATGTTACTTTATGTTGTGCAGAATATGCATGGGGTGACTTGCATGATTTACGCACTTCAAACCAAAATAACGAGGGAATAGATATAAAAACACCAGCAGAACTCTTCTCTTGACCCTGTCAATGTATCAAGGTACTTTCACCATTGCTTCATTGCCATGCTGCACTTCATCTGCAATAAAACCACCCCTCCACTTGGAGAAGTAGAACACTTCCTTTGGAGAAAAGAATATCAATCCAGAGGTGGACCACATACCTACATGCTTTTGTGGATAATGGATCCTCCCAAATTTGGCAATGACAGTGCTGCCACTTGTATTGAAAAATATATTACCTGTGACATCCCTTCAGAAACCATACACAGTGACATAGTACAAAAATCTTACACCAAAAACATCAGTGTGGCAAATACTGCCAATGTCGATATAAAAACAAAGGTAAATGCTATACCAAATGTCTCTTTTGGCTTCCCTAGACCAGTTTGCACAAAAGGACAAGTAAATAGCTTGATGTCTTCTGTTAGACACAGTGCAAAAGGCTAATCCCCTAAAAACACAAACAACATTAAAAGTGCCGATTCATCCAAGTACATCAATGATTACAATGCTATTATTACCCTCTTGTGGTATGCAACTGTAGACATATAATACATTGAAGACAATTCTACTGCAGTTGTATGATATGTCACAACCTAGCATACCAAAGCTGAGAAGGCAGAGCTTAAAGACCTTGGTGATGACATATCATCGAACATAACCCCGCCACCAAAATTGCACAGTTTCATCATAAAAATAATCTCCCATAGCGAATGCGGGTGGTACAAAGCTGCAGACCATTTAACAAGTACACCCTTATATGGGAAACATGAAAACATTGTCTGGATAAACCTTGGTACAGCTTCATCACAAAAAAGGGAAATAAAATCCTACCAAGATATAGAATCAATAGCCACAAATGATCCCAAAGGCCAGGACATTTTAAAAAACAATTTACTTGACACATACTACCCAAACAGAAGAACTGCTTTGGAAAAAATGTGTCTGTACGACATAGCCCACAATGACTCCTACAAAAACAGATGAGACAATTGCCAAATATTCAGTCTCAACTTGTGAAGTAAACAGTAAACCCATAGTAAACCTTACAAAACCCATCATAATTTATCATATAAAGTCATTATGTAAATCTCTGTAGGATAGAGAACCTTGTTACATGGCCCTACTACAACTTTTCAAACCTTGGAGAAAAGAAGAAGAATTAATAAGTGACTATGGCCCTCATTACGACCCTGGCGGAAAGTGACTGACCTGACCGCCATAGCGTAAATAGCGTTTCCGCCATTGCACGACGGAGCAAAGTGCGGCTAATTCCGACCCATCGGGCACGAGCACTACGCCATGGCGGAAGTGCAAAGTCCGCGATGGCGGAAATGTCCCCAAAACGCCCCTCACCGCCGCCGTACGGCGCCCTAGGTGCAATTCCGCCACCCATCTTAGCGGTCACCGTAATGAGCGGCAATCGGAAAGTACGGTGACCGTAAATATACGGAAACGGAAGTAAAAACATGGTCCCGGAACGGGAAACAGCACGCCGTACACCTATAAAATCAGAATTCCCACACAACAATAAAAAATACTACCCTGAGACACATCCCAACCCGTCATCCACCCTAGTGAAAGCAATAAAAATGGGAAAAGTAGCAAAAAAAGCGTGCGACCGCAAGCGGCAGGTGCACTTCTCCCGTGAGGAACTCACCGTGCTCACAGAGACCCTCCAGGAGAATGCTGCCGTCGTCTTCTCGACGCAAATGACCAGGACGGCACTTGCGAACAAGAAGGCCATATGGGCCCTGGTGGCACAGCGGGTAAGTGCGGTGGGGACCGCACCCCGCAACCCACAGCAATGCAGAAAGCGATGGGACGACTTGCGGATACGCGTACGGAGCATACTATCTGCCAACCGTAACATTGCCAAAGCTACCGGGGGAGGATCGGAATCACCCATCAAGTTGACCCCCTGGGAAGAAATCTGTGCCTCCACCATTGGAATGGAGAGTATAGAGGGAGTCGGAGGGATGGAGAAAGGAGTGCAGACATCCGAAGAATCAGGTAGGTGGGCCAAATCAAACAATGCTAAATCCACAATGTCCAATCATGTGAAGTACCATGTGTCCACATAGTGCAACAGAAACACATGTCCAGGAGAACGTCCACATACATTGGCCTGATAGCGCACTTTAAAACTCACATCAAAGACATAAATAATTAAAAATCCTAAAAACACCCTCTACACGTGCAGGAGGCACACCCTAACTGCAGGCTGCAAAACAACTGCATCCTCAATCCACACAAAAATGAAACCACCTCCAAGGCCCCGACCCAAATCACCCTCAGGTACCACCCCAATGCATGTGATACATTGCCATTCCAATTTCCACAGACCCATTAATAACGCTCGCCCTCCTTTACTCCACCACAGGGTCCGATTCAAACGACGAGCTCCAGGACACCCCTACCAGCACACCTGCAAAGAGGGCCAAGACCAACGGGCAAAGACCCTCCACCTCAGCTGCACGGATCAAGACACGGCAGCAGCACAAATCAAGTGGCAGCACACAGGAGGGAACTTCAACAGGCACCCCAGCAGCCAGCATGCCCACAACAGCACCACCACAGGTCCCCCCAATGGATGCCACAGAAGGCACTGCTTCTGGTGGCAGCAGCACCATAGGTGACACTGCATTAATGGCAGCATGCTCCGACACAGAAAACGGGGATGTCGAAGTAAGATCCATCCATGACCTGTCTCAATCCCCCTGTTTGTTTCATCCCGTACACCATGAGGATACCACGCAGGGGCACCCACAAGACGACGACTGGCCATCCCCCACAAGCCCTGTGGCAAGGCAACATGAGGTGACCAGCCCCTCTGTGACACCACCGCAAATGGCCATGGCACACCAGAGGCAACAGTCCCTCGACCAGGTGATCGTGCAACAGCAGCAACTGGCCACGCTCCTCAAGGACCATGCTGATGAATGTGGGGGTACTAAGGCAGCCATAGAAACATCAACTGAGACACTTAGGGCAGAAATGGAGAGAAGTACAGAGACACTAAGGGCACAAATGGAGAGAAGCACCGAGAGCCTGAGAGTACAAATGGAGAGAAGCACCGAGAGCCTGAGGGGGGAACTGCATGCGATGTCCAAAGACGTATGTGCTGAACTTGCCGCTGTGCGCCGTGTGCTCACTGAGCTCTCACAAACCCTTAGGGACATGCATGGACGTGAGCAGGCAGAGACATCATCCGTTGCAAGTTCCGTCCAGGGCAGCCCCCAACGTAGATCTGGGAGGAACCTGCGCTCCACAGGCAGGGGTGCCCCTGATACCCAGAGAGGGGGCTTGCAATAGCGTCTGCCCACTGACAATGAGCATCTTCGGACACTGGTGTTCGGGGGGGAGGTAGGAGGGTGGAGGGGGTGTGTTGGGCTGACTTGGGTGGCGGGTCGATGGGGTGTGTAACATAATTTCACATATGCTATAAACATTTCACAATCATCCAATGAGATGTGTGGACATTGATCTTTGTGTACGAGGCCTTTATAGGCGTACAGTCCATATTGTGCATGTTCCAGACACACACAGTGCCACAAGTCCCGTGTCCATGTATCAGCCACCAGGCGTGAGTGCTAGAAGCATGAATCTATGAGAAGCTGACGAATGTCACGGCCCTCCTGTGCCTCGCGGACTCCTTGAGGTGCTGCCACATCCCCACCCTCATCATGACCATCTTCAGGTGCTTGCAGTTCTGCGTCAGGGGGCATGGGCACATTTCTACGTACGCACATGTTGTGTAGCATGACACATGCCATGACCATCTTTGCAACCTTATCATGGCGGTACAGGAGTGCCCCGCCAGACCTGCTGAGGCAGCGGAAACGAGTCTTCAGTAGGCCGAATGCCTGTTCTATGACTACACGGGTACGTGAGTGGGCATGGTTTTAGTCCTCCTCATGCTGGTTCTGTGGGTTCCGGAGTGGTGTAAGGAGCCATCTCTTCAGTGGATACCCGGCATCACCTGTATGTGGACAATAAAGGATGTTTGTGGAATGACATTGCTACGTACGCACCCCCACCCCCTTCCTGCCAGGTCATTGCCGCATCACATACCCCACATTATCATGCATATAATGAGACTCACCGAGTAGCCAGGATCTGTTCCCTGCGTGTCGCTCCATGTAGCGTGGTATTGTAGAGTTCCTCAAGACCATAGAATCATGGGTTGATCCAGGAAATTGGGCACAACAATGTGTAATGATCCTGTTGGAGTCACACACCATTTGTACATTAAGAGAATGAAATTGTTTTCGGTTGCGGTACTGGGCCTCCATGGCATGTGGGACGACCAATTCCACATGGGTGCAGTCGATGGCACCAATGCAACCCGGTATGCCGCCAAGTGCATGGAATCCCACTTTTGTGTTCGTAATTTCCTGCTCCGAGCGTGGTAGAGAGATGTAGTCATCTGCGTGCTTCAGGAGGGCATCGAGCACTTGCAATAGTATCCGTGAGAACACTGGCTGTGAAATGCCATGCAACTGTCCGACTGTGTGCTGGTAGGTGCCTGTGGCCAGGAAGTGGAGTACAGACACCACCTTCAGTAGGGGTGGGATGGCGGTTGGGCTATCTATCATGCTGACAAGGTCAGCCTGTGTCATGTCCACAATGGCGGTTATGGTGTCCCGGTCCAAACGGTAGAGGGTGTGGATCTGCTCATCCGTGAGGTTGAACGGATGTGCTCGGAGGCGTGGGATTGCGGGCTGCCTGCGTGATGGTAGTGGCTGTGCTGGCGGGCCTTGCTGGCCCTGCCTTGCCCTCCTCCTCCTCCTGCGTCTCCTCTGTGCGGCCGGTTGTTGTAGTAGTTGGTGTTCGTCTTCTTCTTGAAGTTGGAGTACTTGCAGTGCTATCAGGTCCCCCAGGGCCAACATCGCTAGTCCTGCCGGTAGCATTTTGGAGTGGGTGTGGTTGTGGGAGGGGGTTGGGTGTGCAATTTATGTGTTTTCAGGCTGTATAGCCTCCACCTGTGGTGATTCATTCCACCTGTGCAAGCTGCAATCCCCTTTGGGCGAGCACGTCCCGCACACAACGCTGCAATTCGACGCATGGCATCTTGCTATTACAATCATGTATTTAATCCCGATGGCAGTGAAATATTGGTTCATTTGTTCATTCTGCTATGGTCCCATTGTTTCACATACTATCTTTGCAGTCGCGAACAAACTTGTGAAGGGTCAGTGGAATGTAGTACTCGATTAACGGTGGACCCTCATGCAGCACTGTACCGAGGTTCACCGACGGGTGGGGCGTCCCATTTGTGAGTGAAGCCAGTTGGCATTTTCACACACTGCCGCACTACATGGATGGATTTGTGATTTCAAGCGGGCACAGATGCCTTTTCGACGTGATGTTGCAAATGAGGAATTCGAAGGACAGCGCTTTCGGTTTTCAGCTAGCGGCGAGGAGACGCCCACAGGTCTGACTGCAGATATAAAGTTCTATTGTTTAATGTCCTTCGGACAGGGGCCATGGCGAGAATGCAATGATTGATATGAATAGTATGGGATGCGCAATAGCGTAGTGGACGATAAGGCCGGACGTTCCCAAATACATGTTACTTCACAACACTGGAATTCCGGCCTGGAGCACAGTGGATTTTGCAGACTGCATTACGCACAGACTCAATGGAAATTTCACATGTTATGTGAGTAAATAATCAGGCGTTTTCATACCGGGAGGAGGGAATGATGTATGGATGCATGGACAGATGATTTAATAGAGAGTTTGCCATGTACATGGCTTTTTGGAATCTATCCACTTCCCCTGCGCTATGTGATGCAGGGCTGCCATAGTGGGACCATCGTCTATGTGCCCTTGTTGAACCCTCCCTGTCTCGACGCGCCTTCAAACACTTGTGTCTATGCACGTTACTAATCCCATCTAATGGGATCTGTTTTAACAGACGCATGCACACAAACACTCGTTTGTAATAGTGTTTTCACCTCGATTTTTATAGTTATGATTCGCAAGTGATTTTTGGGTGTGAATAATCCTTTGGAGTGGGCTAGCATGCATATGGCTGTAGATTTAGTGTGATCATTGAAGTGAGTAATACAAATCAAGTTCTGATGCCCATACTATTCTTTTTCATTTCATTTGGGTGACAGGTATCTCCTCCCCTTTTGCCGCTGCCATCTGTATGCCACTCCTGCAGATGGATTTTACTCCCGACACCTGCTGCTTCGTGTTAATCAGTGGAGCACCATTACGATCTTATGGGACGATCGCCAATGGGCCACATGCCCTTATGCAGTACTAGTGGCTAGGAGCAACATATCGACCTTTCAGCTGGACTAGTGCCTACCTAATGGGACGGCCCTGCGGTTCTAGGCGCTTCCATGTTGCCTTTCTGAACGTGAATGTAGCCCCTGTGTACCATGAAGGAACAGGGCGTCACACAAGAAGAAGCTGGTCATTTATTGCGGATGCAGCCCACAATAATGAAATATATTTTGGAGTTCATGACCTAATGGCTGTATGGGCTTGGTGATTTTGTTGTGCATTAAATTTCTATTCTGATATTAACCGTGTAGCGTTCTTCTTTGCAAGTAATGTAGCATATTCCTATTTGTGGAGCGATGTATTGTGAGAAGATCTGCATTGGGTTCCGGCTTCTGAGTATAGTTGCGTGGTACTGTACTGGGCGCGTTTTTGCCTACGAAGCCCAGTGAGGTCAGGGATAGGGGCTGCCATTATTACTGTTTAAATGATGTCATGCTCAGGGGCGGGGGATTAGCTTTTGTGTAACAGATGCCGGTCAGCCAGGTGGATTGGTGGAATGATGTGATTATCAGAATATGGCTGGTCACAGGTGCCTGTGTTTGCGTGCGTTTCTTGGAGGGAGACTGAGGTCATGTCCATTTGAATAGCTTCTGTATTCGTGCCATCTGTGCCCTGCAGCTCCCATTTGCCCCTCTTGAGATGAGCCTGGCTGCTCAGTCACTCTGCCAACTTGTGTGGTACATGCTTATGCTGATGGTTGGTTTGTTTACTGGCAGGAGTACAGGGCTGGTGCAGTCTCACTCAGGATACTGCTTTGAATGTTGCCTTACAATGGTGTCAGTCGATGGGGGGGCCTGTTTTTGTTTGTCTCATTTTTCTGTTCATGTTGCTGGACTTGTACCTTCACATGCCTGTGCTGCATCAGTGCGGCAATGGTGCCATGGCAAATATGGATGGCCACTCACAAGGCACTTGGAGCCCCTAGATTCATTTGTTCGTTACCATGCATGGGTGACTTGTACATTTCACTGGTTGCATTGTGTGTCTTCATTGCACCTACGAGGAGTTGTGCAATGTGGCCAGGGTGTGGTGTACAGGCACTCAGTAGGGCCGTTTACGGTTGGTTCGCAATGCCGTACTTCTCACCATGGCGGAATGGTACTTTCCGCCATGCTTGATGGCGTTAGGTACATGTCCGCTAGGGTCAGAATTCGCGTACCGTTGCGCCATGGTGGTAATTACGGTTTGGCATGGCGCGCGTGCGCGTACTTGGTGCAGTTAGCGTTGGCGTTCACTACGGTGTCGCTAATGGCATCGTACTTTACGGTGACGGGTCATAATCACACCGAGCGCTATTCGATGGCGGTATTGCATTTCCGCCATCGTTTTTCGATTTCCGCCAGGGTCGTAATGAGGGCCTATGACTCATTTGAAGCAGCATTCAATGTAAATGAAAGCAGTACAACAAATGGCAATTTTAAACAGTACAAACACATCTTGGATAATGAACGCCAATAAATACTAGATAAAGACACTCCTGAAGGCAGTCAACCTTCTCTTACAGGAAGCCAAGAACCACTTGGAGAACCACTCATTCTAAATGAATCAGAAATAGCCATGGCCGAGGTAGAAAATACCATGTATCAATCTAAACAATATGAAGAAGACTTGTAAATGATCAAATCACAGCTAAATGATGAACAACTCACCATTTGTCTAGAAGTCACTGAAACAATTGAACATGGTTTTAAACATGAAAATAAAACCCATAGCTGTAAACATTATAATCCTTTGCTCCAGTATCTAAGTGGTGAAGCTGGTTCGAGCAAAACATTCTTAATTAAAATAATCAGCACATTTCTACAAAACTTAACAAACAACAACCTTTCGGCTGTTGTAACAGCCCCCACAGGTCTAGCTGCCTACAAAATAGGAGGTGTGACTTTAGAACAACTACTGCACCTCCCAGTAGAACACCAAAACAAAATAGAATACTACAAATTATCAGCAGAAACTGCTACTGAAGTATGCAGAATTCTGAAACAAATGAAAGTCCTCCTGATGGATAAAGTAAGTATGCTTTCCAACCTCATGCTGGCTTTAATTCATCTCTGAATGCAAGAAGTCCTCAAAACCGACTACGAAGAACTGTTTGTAGGAAAATACATTATTGTTTTTGGAGACCTACAACAGTTAACACCAGCAAAAGGTGAAACTATTTCCAAAACATTAGGACACAAACAATTTAATAGTACATTCAGCAGTTTTGGAAATGTAAATCTCTGGCAACATTTTCGCTACAGAGATCTAACTCAAAACATGAATCAGTCTGCAAATCTCACCTGTGCTAATATTTAAAAAGCATTAGAACAGGTCTGCTTACTAAAGATACAAAATCCATCTTAAATCTTAGAGTAATCCATGAGCTATATGGGCAACAGACATCTGCTCCTGATGTCATGGAAAATTAACTCAACAAAATATAAAACGCATGTGCTTAATGCCAACCCTTGCAAGCTGTAGTCAATTCAACAATACAATGTTGAAAAAAGAAATGCAAATGACCAGGGTGTCCAATTTACCAACTTAGCCAACGACATCCAGTTCATAATCTTTCAGGGGTGCTATCAGGGTGCTATACTAGGTATACCAACACTGTGAACTTTGTATATCAGGCCATTCAGGCTTGGATGGTTACTAACTCGCTCGCACTCATTGCAGAAAAAAAAACTCCTGATCATTGCATCCGGAAATAAAATCAGAAAACTTGGTCCTGATGATGAGAGTTTTTGCATAGCCACTAACAACATTAAAGTTGCTAAATCTGTAAACACATTAGGTATCACTCTAGATGCTGCGCTTACCATGATGCCCCAAGTTGCTCAGATAAAATCCTCTTGTAGCTATGTGTCAAAACTTCTGAATCACATAGGTCCGTATATTTCCTTACAAAACAAGCCTTTACTTGCTGCGGCTCTGGTCAATTCACACCTATGGTAACAGCTTGTTGGCTGGAACTGCTAGAGCTAACCTTCAAGTTCTGCAAGTCACACAGAACAATGTTGTGAGATAAGTATTTGGTCTTTCCCGTAGAGCGAACGTCTCTCAAGCCAGATGAGAACTTCACTGGCATCCTATAAAACACTGCGTCACTCATAAGATTTAGTCACTTACCTATAAATGCTGTAACGCTGACTCGCCACAGTATTTATCTAACCGACTGCTATTCCATTAGGATAATCCTTGTGTTCCTATGATCCTACTAAACTGACAAAGTGTAATGATTACCTCTGGTGCACTGCAGGAGTGCCAGGTCTGGACTGTCTGGAGCGTTGCCCTCACAGAATGGACTGGATATGAAGGGTTCCCAAACTACTCCTTTCCGACTGTCCCACTGTAGAGCTGTAGCCCAGTGACCAGTATAGCTGGGAGTGGCCTGGTAGGATTCAAAGCCTCTGGAAAGGTGTGTGAGGTGCCTGGATAAAGACCTAAGGATAGCAAGTGAAAGTGTTCAGTATATGTTCCTCTGCTTTCCCCCACCTCCCTCCTATGTCTCCCTTAGGGTTACTTGCTGGCACGCAGGCGGTTTGCTCACCGTTTTTATATGAAGCTGGAGACTGAAGGTATCAGGTAATTAGGTATCGGGTAAGAATCCAACTCCAGTTGCTCCACTGAAAGTGGTGGCCCAGGCCAGCTGTGGCACACAAGATGCTGGAAGTGCTGAGGAAAGTTTTCTTATAGCACTGCAGGTGTCCTTCAAGAGTTCTGGCAGCTTGCAGCACGGAGCACAGTTTAGTTTACAGGTGTATTCTTGTTTACAGGTGGCACAGAGTGCATATAATATATTATGTCATGTTTTTCCTTTGTTTTCTGCAGGTATGAAATACGTGAGTTGCTGTGCCAGATCGAGGCCGCTGAACAACAATGATTGGAACTACAGCTGAGGAGGATTCTGACTGCCGAACAACATGTACAGGTAAGCAGATTTCCATGGTCAGATTCGGGTGGGCATTGTTCGGACTACAGGGTACTTACTGCAAGTCTCTCTCATTGCAGTAGTCGGAGTCACTGCAGAACCCGATCGGTGGAATCTTCAAGTAATTAGCCGGAGTTGAAGCTGCAGAGCCTGGACGATGAAGTCTTCACATAAATATGGATCCTGGAGCAGCATCTGGAGCACAGAGGAGTTCAGGCATTCGCTGGTAAGGTTGGGAGTCACCGTGCACGTGGTCATAGGAGCGATAAGCATTACACTGCTCTCACAAGTTGCAGAAGAAACGCTGAGCAGAGGGTGTGTCCCGGGCCGTGGCTTTATTGCCTCAGGCTGCACCCTGTAACACTAGACCACCAGGGATCCCAGAAACACGGGCCAGCTGGGGGCTATCTTGAGTTCTGCTGCAGGTCCTGACCTGGGGGCCATGTTGGTGTGGGTCGTGACCACTTACTCCCTTTAACAAATGCCTGTGCCAGCCAGCCATTCTACATGTCCAGTCCTTCTCCACGCTGCTATGTGAGGGTGTGCCCTGCATTCCCACTGAGTTCATGACAGCACGCCCATCTAAAGCCCCCCCCAAGGGGAGCCACTCCCGGTCCTGGCCGGGTCGGGTGATTGCACTGATAGCGGGCTAACAGGCGTGGCGCATGGATGTTTTCCACTGGTTCCCAGGTCCTATCCAGCACACTATAACCCTTCCAATCTACAAGATAATGTTGTCTCCTTCTAATGATTTTGGAGTCTAGGATGTCTTGAACCTCGTACTCTTTTTCCCCACCTATTGTTTCTACTGGTGGGGGCTTGTGTATAGAGTTTTGTGTTCCCGGTTGCACAGGTTTTATTAGTGAAACGTGGAAGATTGGATGTATTTTCAGGGATATGAGTAACCCTAACTTAATTGTCACAGGATTGATAATGGAAACAACAGAATAGGGGCCAATGTGTTTTGGGTGAAACCTTTTTGGACCTTTCAGCTGGATGTGTTTTGTTGATAGCTAGACCTAATCCCCTACTTGGAATAAAGGTGCGTCAGTTCTTCGCTTATCAGCAAAGTGCTTATGAGCTGCCTTGGTGTCCTGCAATGTCTTGGTAGCCCTTTCTAGGGTCTCTTTGATACTGGTGTGTAAAGATGCCATGTCAGGCAGTTCCAATGGTGTAGGTGGATCTAGGGCTGTGGTATGTGGATCTCTCCCATGCAAAAAAAAGAAGGGTGAGAAGCCTGTGAAGCTGTGGATACTGGTATTATAAGCGCATTCTGCTGCCCAAAGAAGGTCTACCCAGCTGTCTGCTTGTACGAACATGCAGCGCAAGTATTGCTCAAGGGTTTGATTATTCCTTTCGGTCTGGTTGTTGGTCTGTGGGTGGTGACTGGTGGATAGCCTGATCTCAATGTGGGCTTTGTTTGTCACAGCAACTCTTCAAAAAACTTGGATACAAACTGGCTTCCTTGGTCAGAGATAATTACAGATGGGAAACCATGTAGTCGCACAATGTTTGCCAGGAATGTTTGTGCCAAAGTTCCTGCATTCGGTAACCCTTTCGGGCGATGAAGTGTGCCATCTTCGTCAAGAGGTCGACAACCACCAGGATGGTATTGTAACCATTACAGGGAGGAAATTTGGTGACAAAGTCCAAGGATATCGTATGCCAAAGGGCAGGTGGTATGGACACTGGGCGGAGTAACCCCTGTGGTTTTTTTTTTGGTGCTTTATTTCATGCGCAGACGTCACAGGTTTTAACACGTGGGCCACCAGAAGTACTGTTGAATCTTTGCCATAGTCTTTGTGACTCCAGGGTGGTCTGCTGTAAGTGTAGCATGATAGGTGTGCAGAACCTTGTGCTGCATAACAGAATTTGGTAGATACAGGCATTTACGGTAATAAGGTAAACCATTGTCTTCATTTCTTTGAGGGTCTTGAGACACCCAAGTCCGTAATTGATCTAGCTTCATGGATTGCCTGACCTTATCCCAAAGCTGTTCCAATTGGGGCGGAGTAGAACTTGTCACTCCCAACATTTTCTTTTGGGGAATTATTGCAACTGGTTCCGGGGCCACATACACGTCTTCACCCTCCGCATCCCATCCAATATGGGATAAAGCGTCAGCTTTTCCATTTTACACCCCAGGGCGAAACATTACTGTTCAATCATATTCCATAAAGAACTGAGCCCACCTTAGTTGGCACGGGGATTGTGCTTGTGCTGTCCGTAGGTATTGTAGGTTGCAATGGTCAGTGAACACTGTGATGGTGTGATGTGCTCCAAGTAGATGCTGTCGCCACTCCTTAAATGCTGCTTTGATGGCGAGTAGCTCCTTATCTGTTATCGCATAGTTCAACTTGGCCGGGGAGAATTTCTTAGACCAGAACGCCAACGGGTGTATTTGGTCGGTTACAGGATCTCATTAGGACAGCAAGGCACCCATTGCCACACTGGACACGTCAGTTTCCACTAGAAACGGGAGCTCTGGGTCTGGATGATTAAGTACTGGCGCAGTGGTAAACTGTCTTTTGAGCTCGGTGAACGCTTGTTCAGGTTCTGCGGTCCACGTGAAGGTTTTGTTTTTTATAAGCAGTGAGGTGATTGGGTGTGCAATGTTCGAGAAGTCGGATATAAACTGCCTGTAAAAATTGGTGAACCCCAGGAAGCTCTGCACTGCTTTTACCGATGTAGGAGAGGGCCATTTGAGGATTGCTTCCACCTTTTGATTGGCCATTTGGATTCCCTGCGGAGTCAAGATAAAACCTAAGAACTCCACTTTGGTCACATGGAAGGAACAGTTCTCCAACTTCGCATACAACTGGTTTTGTCGTAATTTCTCCAGGACTGCTCTCACCTGTCGCATGTGTTCCTCCAGTGTAGATGAATCAATCAAAATGTCATCTATGTATACCATAGCGCAAACATCTAGGAGTTCTCGCAGGACATAATTAATAAATAACTGCAAGGGCACTGGCACGTTACACAGGCCAAAGGGCACTCGAACGGCCCAAACTTGGTGTGCAAGGCCATCTTACACTCGTCGCCTTCCTTCATGCGCAGCAAGTGGTACACCCCTCGAAGGTCTAATTTGGTGCATATTTTAGCACTTTGTACTTGGTCCAGAAGTACCAGAATTAACGGTAGTGGGTACCGGTTCTTGATGGTAATTTTGTTGAGCCCTCTATAGTTTAAACATGTCGTGAGGTCCCCTTCTTTCTTGGGGACGAAGAAGAGACTTGAGGAGGCTGGAGACTTTGAAGGTTGAATAAACCCATTCGCCAAGTACTGGTCCAGATAGTCATGTAAATGTTGATTCTCTTTCTTGGTGAGAGCATAGATGCGACTGCAAGGGACCTGAGATCCCGGTATTAAGTCTATCTGGCGGTCATAGGGCCTGTGCCATGGTAAAGTGTTGGCCTGTTCCTTCTGGAAAATATGTTGGTAATCCTCATAGACTGAAGGTAACTGTCGAGTCAAGCCAAGCAGCACTTGTTTATCTTGATTCGGGGTTCCTGGAATTGTTGAATGAGCAACTATGGGCGCGGATGGGGAGTAGGTCTGTAGGCATTTATCGGAGAAGACCATTGCACGAGTCCACCAGTTGATGGCCGGATTACGGCACTCCAACCAGGGCATGCCCAGTATGAGCTGGAACTGGGGTGCATTTATCAGGTCGAGTACTATGCATTACCAGTGGCCGTCCTGGCACAACAGTTCAACCTCCTCCGTACACTGGGTAACAGGTCCACACGATAATTGCGAACCATCAACCGAGACTATGTTGTCTACCTTCTCCCTCTGTTGTATTGGTTTGCATATTTGCTGGGCCATAGCAAGTCCCATGTAATTCCCTATGGCTCCACAGTCAACAAATGCTTTCATAGCATGCATCATCTGTGGTTGTTCGGGTTTGATGAGGATCACCGGTGTTGTGAGATGTGAGACCGTTAATGTCTTCTCTTTCCTCAACAACCCGATCCCTACTCTTGTTGAGTCACAGAGTTTTCCGAAGGCTTCCATAGTTCAACTGATTCAGCATCGACTGCTCCTAAGGGCTTCCTTGGCAATTTACTAAGACAATCCTTCAGGAAGTGGCATGCCTTGCCACAGTACAGGCAGAGTTGTTGTCGATAGCGTCTCTCCCTCATCTCCTTTATCAATGGCTCTCTTACACTACCCAATTGCATGGGTTCTGGCAGATTCTCCAAGGAGCGGGATGGTGTTTCCTGTGGACGCAAGTACAAAGGCCGTCCCTCTGAACGGGATCGATCAGCCCTCCTTTCCTGCAGCCGGTGGTCTAGCTGCACCACCAGGTCTATATATTCTGAACAGCTGTTTAGAAAAAAGAGGGGGTGAGGCGCGCACTCTATTTCCCAGCTTTGAGTACCTTCTGCAGTTCAGTTGCTCTTCTCCTCCAAGTGCTTTCATGCCCCTTGCAATCTTCAGGGAGGCAGTTGTTAGGAAAGATGTCATCATTGTATGTAATTTTTCCTCCATGTGTCAACCCACAAACTTGTTGCTGCTGTTTAAACACCATTGACTGACTATGCTAGAGAAGCACAGCCTTCAGCTGCACTCCTCTGGGCTTTCACTTTTTATGGGAAAACTGACATGCCCTTAAGACTGTCAGTACTGGGAGACTTTGTTTCCCTTAGTCCTTTCCACATGTCGCAGCTTTTGTGCAACATGTAACAAGTGTGCAATGTATCTTACCATACAGCACACTTGGGTCTATAGTCATTTACTAAGGCCTTAGAAACATTCGCTGGACTTTTTATGAACTGTGCAGATGTGTCATGGACAGGACTGGTGGCAGCTATCTTTTCACATTTTTTATAACCCTTTCCTGCCATGTTAACCACGTTAACCGCGTTTGGCACAAATAGGTGGCCTGGCTCCAAAATGGCCATACCATGAGGTTCTTTGTCCTTTCTTTTGGTCATCTTGCCCCTTCACCTTCCCCAGGTAGAGTCGACCCGGGTCAGTCCTTATTTGGTCATGCACTTTCCCGCAAATCCCAATGCTTTCGCGGGCTTCTGCATGCCTTGTGTGTGTGCCTCCAGGATGTGAGCTGGAACGTCTGGTTCCAATACACATCCTGGGTGCCAGAGAGTCTGGAGTGCCATGAATGACTGGGACCACCGTGGTCCGTGATTGATCCACGTATGGAGTGTGTGTTTGTGAATAGATCTCCCATTGGGTCCCCCCCATTTTGACGTGAAGGGAACTTTGGATAAGAGGAGGCTGAAACCACCACTACCATGTCGATCTCCTGAGTTCTCACTGAACAAAGGATAGGATCCAAGTATCCTGCAACTATGAAGCTGAGTCGAGGAACCGCTGGTGACCCACTGGAAGGTTTGGCACCCTGAGCCTGCTGTCGTCCCTTGGGACCCCTCTGCATCTGGTCGTCCTAGAATGTCTGCGAAGACGCTTCGAACCATTGGAATAGTGGGACCAACTATGCTCGGCACCTTCATCAAACCCTGCAAGTAAACTTTCTCTGAAGTGTCCCTGGGCCAACCAGTGGACTGACCAGCTTACCGAGTTGCTTTGCTCTGTCACCGCTGCCGTTTTGAGGAGGCCCTTGAAACTTGGTATACTGCTAGATCTGTGTCCACGGCACCGTCACATTGAATTTCGTACATTTGGCATTCCCAGGTCTGAAGTGAGACGAGTGCACCAGGACCGGAGTAAATGCGGTTACCGTGTTGCCCTGTCGCGGCAATGTCCTTTGCAAGTCCACTGCATTTGTGACCCTCTTGCCCCTGAAGCCTGCTGCAGTGAAACTGGGTCAATTCATCCACCCGGAGTGGAGAAATCGCTACTGTCCCATTTGGGAATCATCGCTGCATCTCAGGAACTAAAAGGTGCTGAGACGTCCCTTTTGCCGAATTCGAACCTGCAAGCGAAGTGGACTGACCTGCCGAAGATTGGGTCCGCTTGTGTCTGGGAACGGTGAGTACTCAATACCCCAACCGGTGGCCCATAGCACAAGGGCCCATTTTCTACACACAAATGGCCCCTGGGGGCCCCTCTCCTTTCCACTGCTATTGCGAAATAGCGACTCCATCCCGAACTCTCAAACTGCCTCTGCCTTCAAGTGGAGATCCTTCTTGAGTAGTGGGAACTTGTTATCATCTCATCCACCTTCCCGAGCTGCTAGAGACCCCTGAAGGGACCCTGTTCTGCCCATTGGAACAACTGCGTGTGTTTGCATTGCCTGAACTATTGAGCTTCTTAGGGCTTTGACTGCCTCTTAATTAGGTGTATTGTCGATGTCGAACTGGGACTAACGACTATCCTTCCCCTCTAGGTTGTCGAGATATTTCGTGCATTTAAGCCTTTAGACCCCATTGGTCTTGTGTATACATTGTATGGATTGTGAAGTGTTGGTTTACTTAGTGTTACTGTGATTCCTTTGCTATGGTCTATGTTACAAAGGCCTTGTAATAAATGTGTCTATAGTTTTGATATAATACCTGTCTGGAGTAATTTGTAAGTGTCCTTGCTTTGTGTGCTCATTTAGGTCCTTCAGTCACCCTCACCCCTCCTGAGACTTGACCGCCTGCCATAGCTACCCTGATTGGTCTGGCTTGTCCAGAGGTTACCCTGTTCCAAGAAACTAGGCTGCCCTTCTGAACCTCTGCCCCTCGAGGTCAGAGTTCAGAAATCCATCATAACAGCAGTCTGTTCAGGTGTTGCTGATTAGTGCCAATTTTGGCCTCAGGGAATTCTGGTAGCTGTAGTCAATGCTGGTAGCCAGGAACCAACCCCCTCCGAGACCCCCCTTTTTTCTAAATATTCCGAACAGCATTCAGGCAGGTTGACCAATTGTGCTAGGACATCTTTCAACTCATTACGAAGGCCTTGGTAAAACAGAGTAGTCCTTTTCTCCTCGGGCCTGTTCGTCTCAGCGATGAGTCAATTAAAGGTGGTAATGTACACCATAAAGTCCTGTGAACCCTGTCGAAGGGTCAATAACTCCCCTTCCAAAAACTGCCACTGAGTTTGCGTGCAAAGAGCTTGTCCAGCTCTGGTTCAAAGCCGGCAGAGTTGTATAAAATGGGGTCATCCCGGTTGACTAATGGCACTAAACTGGCTGTGTGGCTACCCAAATATGATAACACAAAGTCAACCTTGGTCTGATGAGTAGGGAAAGCCCCGGGCCAACACAAAAAATGGAGCCGGCACTGGTTCATGAAGATGACATATCTCTGTGGTTCCCCCAAAAACCATTCAGGAGGAGCTAAGAGAACAGTGACAGGAGTAGTGACTTGGATTTGAGCTGGCCCTGCTACAGCGCCATCTGATGGACCCAGTAAAGGGACCTGACATGCTTGAGTCATGGTGAAGTGTTTTGCTAGGTCCTCTGTTCTCACCTGTTTCACGACTAGCTCTTTTCTCATTGCATTAGTTTCGGAACGGGCTGCATGAACCTCTGCTCACAAGTCTCTCAGAAGCACAGCCAACTGATCTACTTCAGACTCCATGAGACTCTGGCAGGGTTTATAGACATGGGCTTAGCGTTCTGTAATGCTTACCTCTGGTGCCCTGCAGGAGTTGCAGGTCTGGACTGTCTGGAGCATTGCCCTCACGGAATGGACTGTATATGACGGGTTCCCAAACCACTCCTTTTCGACTGACCCACTGAAAAGCTGTAGCCCAAGGACCTGTATAGTTGGGAGTGGCCTAGTACGATTCAAAGCCTCTGGCAAGCTGTGTGAGGGGGCCTGGATGAAGACCCAAGGATTGCAAGTGAAAGTGTTCAGCATATATTGCCCTGCTTTCCCCCACCTCCCTCCTATGTCTCCCTTAGGTTTGCTGGCTGGCGCGCAGGCTGTTTGCTCACTATTTTTATATGAAGCTGGAGACTGAAGGTATTAGGTAAGTAGGTATCAGGTAAGCATCCAACTCCAGTTGCTTCACTGGAAGTGGTGGCCCAGGCCAGCCGTAGCACACAAGATGCTGGAAGTGTTGAGGTAAGTGTTTGTATAGCGCTGCAGGTGTCCTTCAAGAGTTCTGCCAGTTTGTGGCATAGAGCATGGCTTAGTTTTTACCAATCGTCTCTTGTATTCTTGTTTACAAGTGGTGCAGTTCGGTCTTATTTTTCCTTTGTTTTCTGCAGGTATGGAATATGTGAGTTGCTGTGCCGGATCAAGGGCGCTGCACAAGAATGATTGGAACTACAGCTGAGGAGGATTCTGACTGGCGGCAACATGTACAGGTAAGCGGGTTTCCGTGGGCAGATTAGGGTAGGCGTTGTTCAGACTACGGGGTTCTTACTGCAAGTCTCTCTCGTTGCAGGAGTCAGAGTCGCTGCAGAACCTGATTGGTGGAATCTTCAAGTAAGTAGCCGTAGCTGAAGCTTCTGCGGAGCCTGGTTGATGAAGTCTTCACATAAGTATGGATCCCGGAGCAGCACCGAAGCACAGAGGAGTTCAGGCGTGCGCCGGTAAGGTTGGGGGTTACTGTGCATGTGGAAACAGGAGCTGTAAGCATTACACTGCTCTCACAGGTAGAAGAAGAAACGCTAAGCACAGGGTGTGGCCCGGGTGTGGTTTTATAGCCTTGGGCTGCACCCTGTAACACTAGACCACCGGGGATACCAGAAACACAGGCCAGCTGGGGGCCATCTTGAGTTCTGCTGCAGGTCCTGACCTGGAGGCCATGTTGGTGTGGGTCGTGACTCCCTTTAGAAAATGCCTGCACCAGCCAGCCATTCTACATGTCCAATCCTTCACCACGCTGCTATGTGAGGGTGTGCCCTGCGTTCCCCCTGAGTTGATTACACACAGCCCAGGTTTAAACTCTCAAGCTTTAGTGGCACTATGTTTGATGTACAAGCCCCTTTTGCCTGGAATAAGCTTCTCGACCACCTAAGGAACACAAAATCCCTCTCTGAGTTTAAGAGAGTATTTAAGACCCTCTTTTTTAACCTTGATGCAGATTAAGCTTACTACTACCTTGTCACTGCCTCATCTGGATTGTTTTTGCGCTTGTCCTTCTTGTCTTGTTTACTATGGGCTTTGAGGCCTATGAGCGATTTAGCGCATTACAAAAATTCAACTAAACAAAAGTAAACTACAGAGTCATTCTAAAACATTACTTTGATGTAGAACAAGGTTTAGTCAATGGAGCAATAGGTATTGTTGTTGGATTCCAAACATATCCACATGGCAACAACATTCAGTTTGTCAACATCGACTTTGACAAACTTGCAGAAGTTAAAACAATAGGACGCCCTTTAGCACGTTTCCTTCTTTTCGAAGACAGGTATGTATGCAGAGAACAATTCCCTCTATTTCTTGTATCTGCTGTTGCTATTCACATATTGCAAGGTCCAACTCTAGATCATGCATTGATTGATATTGACAGTACAGTCTTCAAAGAAAGGTATGATTTACGTAACAGTTCCATGTCTCCGTACACTCAATAGTCTATTCCTAGTTAACTGTGATGCCAACAGAGCCAATGCAGACATTACTTGCATCCAGGAATACAACAAACTACATGTACCGTACACCCCATCTAGATATGTACCCTGTACCTCAAAAAAGAAAACCTTTAAAAAGAAAACAAATACAAAACAGAATCTATACCGGTTCTCCATGCAATACCACTAAAAACACAACGATCAACTGCTGCTCCATCAAATAGTACAACCACAAAACTCTCTAGTCCAAAAACAACTGAAAATACATCAGAATACAAAGAGACAAATGTCTCTTAAAAAACAACTGCAGACCCATCAAAGGATACAGAGGCACAACATTTACTTAAATGGCTTGGACCAGTTGTGTTTGCAAATGATCGTCCTTCATAGAAATGCCACAAATAATCCTGACAGAATTTACAGTGTCTAAGGTGTAAGGCAGGAACTGGACTACTGTACAAGGATGGGAAAATTCACGAGAAAACACACACAAATATTCACAAGAATTCCTAATGTACTTACTGTAAGAACTAGAAACCAAAAACTTCCCGATAAATGACATCTTCCAGATTTCATACACGTGGAAACATACATGCACTCTGCAACCATGTTTCACAAGACCACGTCTCTAATGAACAATTTCTCAAGGTATCCATACCGAATTATGAATTCATTCCATTTCACCAGCTTCTGCAGAATGCCAATCATGGTATACTATGCCCTTTTTGCAATTCAGACAATCGTTCCAGCATACAAATAAACTCACATGGCCAGTGTGTCATACTAATGCTATACTAATGCTTCTAAGGTACAATGCAAATTTTACCAAAAATAACAGTAATCTCACTAGCTTTACACACGGCCAAGTATCTCTTGGCAAGAAAACCTTCACAACAGTAGGCATAATCTACCACATTGGTGCCACAACCACTTCAGGGCACTAGACTGCATATGTCAAAAAAAGAAGTGGTTGGTTTGAATGTAACAACACTTCCGTTACTCAAAAACATAGGTTACCAGCACATCTAACAAATGCCTTCTTAATATTCCTTCAACCCAAATTTACCCACTAAAGTATAGTACAATACACACTTAGAATATGCCAACGGGTATCTAACTACTTTAAACATACCCTTACATACAACATAGTTCAAGCATGCTTACAAAATAAATCCATAATACTACAATAGTACTTTTTAAATAAGAGGGTTAGAATATGGCAACGGGTATCTAACTAGTTTAAAAATACTCTTCATTACAATACACTTCAAATATTCCATTCACGGTTATTCTTGCACTATACATCCATACAACTATAATACTACTTGTAAAATCCAATATAGTTAGAATACGCAAAAGGGTATCTAATTACTTTAAAGATACACTCAATTAGAATGCACTTCAAACAAACTTCCTATCACACTTACAGTCACATAATATATCCATGCAACGACACACACATGCATTCTGTAACATTTATATTTTTAAAGCCAGGTAAATGACAAAAACTGTATGTAAATACAGTTGTTTTCTTTTTTTAATCCACTATCGATTTTTTTCCCAGTGACCCAATGATTACTCAATGTTAATACAACAATGTAGCACACACTAATGTTGTACCAAACATAATACATACAATATACTATTTATGAGGGTCAAAAAAGTAAATCTATATGTACAATTGTATGCAATTCAAGGTTTTAAACTATATTGTTTAACAAATTATACTGTTTTTTTTTCACAGATAAGGAACTAGAGATTCCAGCTTTATTACCAAATGCAACTAAGTATCCATACCTAGTATTATACTTTTTTTTCTTCACAAAGAACCTGCATATTCCATAAGCAGTATTCTCAATTGTACTACGATCATAAATACCATATACACTTCAATTATATAATTCCACCATATTACACATACTGGCCCTCATTACTGCAGTCTAGAAATAAGGGTGCCGCGAGCAACATGCCGCCATCCTTTTCGGACTGCCATGCTACAACGATGCTGGTAGGGACCACGGATTCCCTGGCAGGCCCAACCTGCTGGATTTTCAGGGCCCTACCAGAATGGTTGTCATGGAAGCACCAGCACCATTAGCAACAGTGCTGGTGCTTCCGTGTCCCCATTTCCACAGAGTCCTAATGGACTTCATGGAAAAGTGGATTTACTATTTCCGCTGTCTGCCGTACTGTCCGGTGGCACTGGGAAGTTAGGTGTTGGAAACAGTGTTAAGGGGTTGCCGGAAACACGCCGCCTACCGGTGGGTTTTCCGGCAACCCCATAATGAGGCCCGCTGTATACTCCCCCAGAGTACCTATAATTACTATACACATGTTACTATGACCGTGGCCAGATTCTTGGGGGCATGGCCACCACAACCACAACAATACAATTAAACCATATAATAAAAACGTACAATACACCTTCAAATAACATGACTCACCCCCCCTCCAATCCCAATGACGTCCGCAGACATTTGTTCGTGTCCGCGAACAGGAAAATTGCCTGTGGACTCGGCGGCATCTGCACAGCTCTACTGCACCTATAAAAACAGCTCCATATGAACTTTTTTCCACTTCCCCACTGCTTCCAGGCACTCTTTCGGCTACAAAATAACCCCAATTATATTTTCCAGACATTTTTCTCACTGCTGCTGTCCATGACAAAAGCCATGTTTCCAGGATCCAATATGGTGACCGTTTCAAAAATGATGATGCACCTCGCATTTTGCAACATCCAATTAGCGTGCGTTTTTGATGTCTGCAGACACTAAGCCACGCTCTGATTGGACCAGAGGTGTCCACGGACTCCGAATCAGTAAATAAATCTACGGACCTGATGCAGGTAACACTCATTTTTTGTACCTACATTTTGCCCATTTTTAAAAAACGAACTGGCTGGATTTAAACCAAATTAGCAAAAGCACGCTTTTGGGACCAATCTGCCACTCCTCACGCAGGTTTGGTGAAAATCCATCCAGCAGTTTGGCCTGTAGGCCTGAGCAACATTTTTTCCCATCATATTTATGAGGATTTCAAAGGTTTTAGGACTCCCCTATAACTTTGCCCACCCTGGACGAAACCGCACCAAACTTCACAAAGCTCATTTTGAGGTGGCCATATACTTTAATTGCGAAGTTTGGTGAGGATTGGTCAAACTGCACCAACGTTATAAGCTGCCCAAAAAGTGCTCTTTCTATGAGTTGAGCAACGTACCCATAATTACACCGTAATGAAATAAATCACTGTTACTGATAGATACATTATACAATATAATTAATTAGAATATTTCTCTCTATGCGATTTCAGTTTATTCCTAAATAGACCGCAACCCAGAGGAATGAAAGAACATGGCTCTGTGAAACATAGGTCGGTGCACCAACATGCTTGAACTCTACCATTCGGTATGGATATTTGTTTATATAAACCTGGTTTCCATGCCTTGAGGCCGGAAAAACCGGCTTTACTGTATACCTTAGTTTTGTGTAAACTCGTCTTTGTTTGAGCTTTGGCAAATTCAACAACGCTTTGACATTCCTGTAGATATTGCACAATCAGAAATCCAAGACTGTTGTAATCGCTCTGTGTATGCTTATTTTCAGGTAACAAACATTACAAATAGTCATTTTAGGAACCTATTGCTACATTTTCCAAGTCTTTGAAATCTGACTATGTATTCCTATCATTCAGTTTTGTACTTTACTTCCTGGTGCTTCTTACTTCCTTCGGTGTTTACACGCGCAGTGCTCACATATCAAGGACTGGGAGCTTTAGTGTTGCCGCCTTGGCATGTTTCTTAGGAGAAATACACACTTTTGACCATAGCCTCAAATCGTCCTTCACCCAACAAAACATCTGTCTGATTGAGAAACGCAAAATGGCTATTCCAAAAAGGATGATTGTTCATAAAGCATATTGAATTGTAGCTTGGTGACTATCAATCAAGTGGGCATGGGTACAATTGAGGAGTTCTGAGTTACATCTGATAGACAACTAATAGCATTTATATAGCGCTTCAAACCCTCAGGCATCTGAGCGCTCCTTATTATTACCCATGGTGTGTGGTGCTCATTTATCGACCTCGGAAGCATGAAAGGCTGAGTTTGGACCTGCCGGGTTTCGAACCTGCGTCAGCAGGCTGTGCACGGATGTCAAAGCGAGCGCTCGCTGTGCTATTGGACTGGCTAGAGCAAAGCCTGTGCTGTGTAAGATGTCACTCATAACACTGAGGGGAAATGCAGTCCATTGTTGATAGTTACCCATCTATAATTTAAAGTTGTTTATGCTCCTCATCCTGCATTGAATACCCACCCAGTGCTCTATCCCCATGGATTAATGTCTTTAGGGTTCATGATCGCAGATGTGAAGAAAAGATAAACAACACTGATGTGCAATAAAATACCTATGGTTTGCTGTTTCACCACCAAATGGAAAGCACACTTTGGCAAAACCAATAGTTTTGGCGTTTGCAGTTGTTTATTGAATTTTACATTTATTGATATGGACGAAGTAAATACTTGGGCTCTACTTAGCAAATAATTCCAAACATGGCTGCAAGTTAGTGTTAGTAGACAAATAATATCAGTAATGAATATTGGAGATGGGCTTCCCTTCACTGAGGTCTTTTTACCATTTGTATTACTAATGTTACATGTCAGGCAGGACACGATAACTTGCAGTCATGTTTGGAACTTTTAAGGTAAGCATAATGATTTGAAGGGTGAACTAGAAGGGATGGGGTCAGGGGTGAGCTAAGGAAAAAAGGACACGGTGTGAGGTAAGGTGGGAGCAAAAGGCAGGGGTGAGCAGAGGAGAAACGGCTGAGCTAGAATAAGTGGAGGCAGGCAGAGGTGTGGTAGAGTGGGTGGGTTGGCTGGGCTGGTGGGGGTGAGGTAGGGTGGGTAGATGTAGGGTTGACATGGTAAGGTGAGTGGTAAGGGATAAGGTAGAGAAGTTGGAGGTAGAGTGTGTGGGTATTGTGGGGCGAGGTGGCATGAGAGCGGGGTAGGGTGAGGCAGCACAGTGTATGCTACAGGTTGTAAGAGCAGAGTAAGGCATGGTGGAAGGTTCAGAATGTTAGGGGTAGAGTGTGGTGGAAAAGATTAGTTACGAGTGGAGAGAGGGAAGGAAGGGTGGGTGAGGATAGAATTGGGATAGATTGGATGGTGGCAGCGGACGCGTGGGGGTAGGTGAAGTGTGTGGCAGTGGCAGGGGGTAGAGTGGGTGGTGGTTAAAGTTGGTGGGTTACAGTGGGGATGATAGTGGGGGCAGGAGTAGTGCAGGGGTGTGCTGGGGTGGGGTTGGGTAATGTGGAGTGATGGGTGGGATACTGGGGTAGAGTCGAGTGGTGCTTTGGTGGAATGGTGTGATGAAGTGGTGGGCTGGAGTAGTGTATTGGGTTGGAGTTTTGTGATGTGGTGGAGTTTTGTGATGAGGTGGATTAGTATGGTGGTGGTGTGGAGTTGTTTCATGGAATGATGTGGAAGAGTGGTGTGGAGTGCTAGTGTGTTGTGATGGTGTGCAATGGTGGTGTCGAGTGATGGAGTGGGTGGTGTGATGGTGTTGTGGAGTGGTTGTGTGGAGTGTTGGGTGTGGTGTACAGGTGTGGTGGTGTAGGAACATGGAGGGAAGTGATGCCATGGAGTGGTGTGTGGTGTGAAGTGGTAGTGGTGTAGAGTGGTAGTGTGGAGTTCAAGTGTTCAGTAGGATTGTAAGTGGTGTGGGGTGATGTTGGTTTGGAGTGGTGGTGGTGTGCTAGTGTAAAGATGTGGTGTGGTGGCATGGAGTGGGGGTGTGAAGTGGATGTGGTGCTGTGGAAGTGTGGAGTGGTGGTATAGAGTGGTGGTGTAGAATCATGATGTGGATTGGTGGTGTGGAGAGTTTTTAAGTGGTGATGTGATGATTGAGGCTGTGGAAGCATCGGGATTGTAGTGATGTAGTTGAGTGGGGTGTAATCTTGTGTTGTGGTCTTGTGGAATGGGCTATTAGTGTGGATTGATGGTGTGATGGGTGTAGTGGTGATGTGTTGTGATGGAGCAGTGGGGTAGAGCGGTAATGTAGAGTGGTGGTGTGGAGCAGTCATGTAGTTGTGTGGATTGGTGATGTGAAGTGGTGTGGAATGGTGGTGTGGAGTTGGGGTTTTGCATGGGGGTGTGGAGGTGTTGGAGTGTGGGGCATAGGGTTGTGGGGTGTGATGGCATGGAGTAATTGTATGATGTTGGATAGTGGTAGTGTGGACTGGAGCAGTTTGCTGGTGTGGTGTTGAGTGTTGGTTGGTGTGGAGTGGTAGTGTATGTGTTGTGTGGTGGTTATGGTGTTTAGGTGTAAGGGTGGGAAAGGCTAGGGGTGTGTGGGTGTGGTGGTGATGTATTGTGGTAGTGTGGAGTGGTGTGTTAGTGTGATGTGTTAACTGGTACTGTGGTATGGTGATGTAAAGTGGTGGAGTGGAATGCTGGGGTGGAGTGGTGTGAAGTGTTGTGGAGTGGTGATGTGGTGTGGAGTGCTGGTGTTCATTGGTACCCTGAGGGTTAGGGTCTGGTTGTTGGGGTTTGTAGGCATAGGGGCGTGGAGGCATATGGGTATGGAGGCATGGGGGTGTGGAGATGTGGTAATGGTGGCTTCATGTGGTGGTATGGAGTGGTGGGGTGGAGTTGTGTGGTTGTGTGAAGTGGTTGGGGGCTGTAGTGTGGTGATATGGTGGTGCTGTAGAGTGGTATGTAAAGTTGTGGTGATATTCTGGTGTGATTGGGGTGTAGTGGAGAGGTTGATCTGTGAATTGGGAGTGTAGTCTTGGGGAGGGGTCGTGTGGAGTAGTGTCATGGTGGTGTAAAGACAAGATGCAGTGGTTTGGGGTGTAGATATGGAGGAGTGTAGGTGTGTGAGGGTGTGGGGTGTGTGGTGGTGGATTCAAGTGTTGTTGCAGAGTGCTGGTTTGGCAGATTGTGGTGGAAGTGAGTAGTATGAAGGAGTGGAATGATGTGGCAGTGGAGTGCTGTGGGCTTTTGGAGTGGTGTGGTGGTGGGTGTGGATCTGGTGGTATGCTGGTTGAGGAAGTAGAGTTGTAGGCATACTGAGGTGTGGTGGTGTTTTGAAAATGTGGAGAGGTGTGTTGGTGGGGTGGTGTACAGTGGTGTGGAGTGCTAGTGTGTTGTAATAGTGTGCAATGGTGGTGTCGAGTGATGGAGTGGGTGGTGTGATGGTGTTGTGGAGTGGTTGTGTGGAGTGTTGGGTGTGGTGTACAGGTGTTTTGGTGTAGGAACATGGAGGTTAGTGATGCCATGGAGTGGTGTGTGGTGTGAAGTGGTAGTGGTGTAGAGTGGTAGTGTGGAGTTGAAGTGTTCAGTAGGATTGTAAGTGGTGTGGGGTGATGTTGGTTTGGAGTGGTGGTGGTGTGCTAGTGTAAAGATGTGGTGTGCTGGCATGGAGTGGGGGTGTGAAGTGGATGTGGTGCTGTGGAAGTGTGGAGTGGTGGTATAGAGTGGTGGTGTAGAATCATGATGTGGAGTGGTGGTGTGGAGAGTTTTTAAGTGGTGATGTGATGATTGAGGCTGTGAAAGCATCGGGATTGTAGTGATGTAGTTGAGTGGGGTGTAGTGTTGTGTTGTGGTCTTGTGGAATGGGCTATTAGTGTGGATTGATGGTGTGATGGGTGTAGTGGTGATGTGTTGTGATGGAGCAGTGGGGTAGAGCGGTAATGTAGAGTGGTGGTGTGGAGCAGTCATGTAGTTGTGTGGATTGGTGATGTGAAGTGGTGTGGAATGGTGGTGTGGAGTTGGGGTTTGGCATGGGGGTGTGGAGGTGTTGGAGTGTGGGGCATAGGGTTGTGGGGTGTGATGGCATGGAGTAATTGTATGATGTTGGATAGTGGTATTGTGGACTGGAGCAGTTTGCTGGTGTGGTGTTGAGTGTTAGTTGGTGTGGAGTGGTAGTGTATGTGTTGTGTGCTGGTTATGGTGTTTAGGTGTAAGGGTGGGAAAGGCTAGGGGTGTGTGGGTGTGGTGGTGATGTATTGTGGTAGTGTGGAGTGGTGTGTTAGTGTGATGTGTTAACTGGTACTGTGGTATGGTGATGTAAAGTGGTGGAGTGGAACGCTGGGGTGGAGTGGTGTGAAGTGTTGTGGAGTGGTAATGTGGTGTGGAGTGCTGGTGTTCATTGGTACCCTGAGGATTAGGGTCTGGTTGTTGGGGTTTGTAGGCATAGGGGCGTGGAGGCATATGGGTATGGAGGCATGGGGGTGTGGAGATGTGGTAATGGTGGCTTCATGTGGTGGTATGGAGTGGTGGGGTGGAGTTGTGTGGTTGTGTGAAGTGGTTGGGGGCTGTAGTGTGGTGATATGGTGGTGCTGTAGAGTGGTATGTAAAGTTGTGGTGATATTCTGGTGTGATTGGGGTGTAGTGGAGAGGTTGATCTGTGAATTGGGAGTGTAGTCTTGGGTAGGGGGTCGTGTGGAGTAGTGTCATGGTGGTGTAAAGACAAGATGCAGTGGTTTGGGGTGTAGATATGGAGGAGTGTAGGTGTGTGAGGGTGTGGGGTGTGTGGTGGTGGATTCAAGTGTTGTTGCAGAGTGCTGGTTTGGCAGATTGTGGTGGAAGTGAGTAGTATGAAGGAGTGGAATGATGTGGCAGTGGAGTGCTGTGGGCTTTTGGAGTGGTGTGGTGGTGGGTGTGGATCTGGTGGTATGCTGGTTGAGGGTGTAGAGTTGTAGGCATACTGAGGTGTGGTGGTGTTTTGAAAATGTGGAGAGGTGTGTTGGTGGGGTGGTGTAAAGTGGTGTGGTGGAGTGGTTTGGAGTGGTTTAGAGTGGTGCTGAGGTAGTGTGGAGTGTTACAATGACATGGTGGTGTTGAGTGGCATTGAGTGTGGATGTTTAGGTGTAGGGGTGTAGATTGGTGGTGTAGAGTGAGGGTGATGTAGAAGTATGAAATTATGTAGGGTGGAGGTATGTCGTAGGGGCATAGTGGTTTCAGGTGTGGAGATGTAAGTGCTTTGTTGTGGTGTAGAGTGATAGTGAAGTGGAGCAGTGTGGAGTGGTGTGGAAGTGTGGAGTGGTGTGGTGGTGTAGGGTGGTGCTGTGGATGGGTTGTTTGGAATTGTAGTGGTGTGTGAGTGGTGTGTGGAGTGGTGGTGTAGAATGGTGGTTTAGAATGGTGGCAGTATGGAGTGAAGATATGATGGTTGTGGGCTTTGAGTTGTATTGGTGTAAAAGTGGTTTAGAGTGGTGCAGTGGTGTTGAGGTGGTGTGAATTGGTGTCATAGTATGGTGTGGTAGTGTGGGTGAGGTGAGTCAACAGAAAATAAAAAAAACAGATCAGGCCATGGGCTTTTGCCAGCACTAATCTGCTCGGTAGCATGCCTAGAGTGAAGGGTGCTGGGCTTAAGATGTTGTCTGGACTCGGGTTGTGAAGTCCCCCAGTTTCTGCAAGTAAAGGTTTCTCTGGGCCTTCCTGCTGGCAATAGCCTTATGGCTATATGGTGTATGGTGCTACTATTATTTTCATCATCAAAATGGTCGTGGTTTGAGGGTTAAGAATGGTTTTGGAAAAGGCTATTTCAGTATAAGGGGGTGGAACGGTTATGGCCATAGGATGCATGAATCTGAGGTTGTGTTTGATGAGACCAAGTCTTAGTGAGCGAGGCTGAACTCACATGAGAGGAGACCACAGAGCTATGCTGGGAACAGAAAAGCTGTTATTACACATGGGGTTGAGCAGGTACAAAGGAAGGATCACTGTGCACCAAAGCAGAATTAAAGCACATGATTTAAAAGACTACTCCAGATTGAGCTAATGAGACCTGCACATTGGTTTAAATGGTGGAAAGTCACTTACATTTTTAAAAAAGTGTTTTTTTCTTTTCGTGCCAGCAGTGTTTCCATTTGCAATGCCAACCAGATATTTTACTTTCCAACATCCCTCCACCCCCCGCTCTTTTGCTTCTATGTAGCAAAGGTTTTTCTAGTATGGAGGTTCTTTGCATGTGCAAAAAATTACCAAAACCAAAAACAGATGTCTCCCTACCACCTTCCCCGTATCCCGCAGTCCCTCACTTTTACCAACCGCTTTCCCTTCAAGCATGGCTTTGCTTTATTCCAGCAATGACAGCATGACCTTGATTTTTTATAGCTCCGGAGGCAGAGGTACATCGTGACTTGTGACACTGACATGGCATCTGGGAGGTTGCAGTGTGTCAATTGTCCCCTGCCCAGTGTTGCTAAGGTAATGGGTTTGCGCACACAAAGGATTTACTACTGCGGTGATAGGTGCCAGGCTGCACCACTGTATTTCACTCTTCGCAGGTACATCCAAACAAAACATTAACAAAATGCAGGTAACCCAAAACAATAGCCTACGTTCTGCACTCAACATGCAAAAGAGAGCACATCTCTACTGCCAGAAGGGAGGCCCACTTGCTCTCCATTCGAGAAAGGATAATTTTCAAAAAGCTGTTGGTCACTCTCACAGGCCTATCTGCCTTACTGTATCAGACACAAAACATTGGGAGAGCCAAAACCCTCAAACCAGGGAGGTTGATGCATGCAAACCATATTGTGATACCCAAATGTAACCGACTCAAAGCAGGAGGCTCTAGCCTCCCCACTTTAGCAGCCAAACACTGGAACTCCCTCCCCCCCAGGAATTTTATTGGGCCTTCTGCAAAGCCCTAAAAACTCTGTTGGTCACCTAACTTTGGGCCGGGCCTGGCATGACACGCTCCGACCAGAACTAAGCATGCAAATGTGAATTCAATTAAGATATATGTGATGTTTTGTATCGTATGATGTCTTACTGTGTGTAACTGATCTTGAAACAGCACTCTGATGCCTGACAGATGAAATAAATAAATAAATTAAATACAAATTTGAAATGTCACACTTTAGTTTTAAAAGCAATTAAAAGCAACCAAGTGACCACGGTAATTGCATAATAGATAACAATTGGTTACCAATATTGCACAATTGAAAAGTGAAATTATTACCAAATAAATTGTGTCATTGTCAAACTACAAACTGGGACTGGTAATCTGTCATGCAAGCAAGCAGTCAAAAGGCTTCTGGGACCTAGGTGATAAACATATCATAAACATATTACTCGTCCAAACAGCAGCTGTATTACCATGCTTTTTATTTTGTATTATATTAGTTGTGCACCAAAGCAGTTTTCAGAACAAACGTTTAAAACTTAAAACCTACAAAACATTATATACAATTCACAAAAAACGTATTTTATCCCATGTGCAAAGAGCATTAATATTCAGTTGGATTTAAAATACATAAGGTCGTAGAAATTAAAACCTCTTATAGACAATCAGACAAGCTGCTTTTATGACATGCCTCTCCCATACACACGTTTGTTTAGAGAATGGGTGCCTGTAAACAAGGGAGCCATATTATTTTATTGAAGTTTTTTCTTTTGAATAGGCTAATTTATGCTTTTACGTAAAACATTAAAATGCTTGAATCAATCAACTGCCCACCAAATCGGTATCTTTATATTTCAAAGACAATCTTCCTCGTTAAGACCAGTTCATAACCAAATATCTCTCACTCTCCTTCACCAACTCTGTCAGTTCTACCTCCTCCATGTCTGACCATCACTCAGAACTCTTCTTGATAGTCTCCTTCTCTGACTCCCTGAGCTCTTTTTATAGAGCACACGCTACTACCGCTTTCTTCTCCCATAGTGCTGCAAATAACCGTTGCCACGATTATCAAACTAAATGCTACTCATTGATATCAACCTCAGATTGATACATGACTGAGTTATCGCTGTAAGGATTCTAGTCACACAGGTCTATGTGAAGTGTGTACCTTACCCCATGGGATGTATACACTTCATAGCAGTTGATATTTCCTCTTTTGTTGCACAGTTCCAATCTGAATGTGCAGTAACTACTCAGTAGTCACTTTCTGAAGCTCATGCTGATAAACCATGGTCCAATTATCAACCAATGTTAAACTCTTGTTTTTCAAAAGTATTCAGTGACAAGCATTCAAAACGTTCTGCATTGCTTGTTATTAAATTAAATTCGAGTCATTTATATTCCTGTACAGTATAATGCAGTATAATACAAAATTGTGCAAGACTACAATCTCTCCTCTGGGTATTACTACTATCCTTTCTAGACACAACAAAGGAAACTACATAACGTGATAATACCACCTGCATGTAGTCATTGTTTGTCGTGTACATGCAGCATGTTGCTCCACATGATCAGTCTAGGTCCCAAAAGTCTGTCTGCGAAATCCTGTTTGTCCATTCATGGAATCGAATGCGCAGGATATTCCTTGGATTTGCGTAGATTACGCGCAGGCTAGGCATGTCTCTGCGAGTGGCCGAGTGCCTTGCGCGAGACTCCACGTAGAGTGTGGGCGAGGCCAGTTCTTCATGTCTAGGCATAGTTTAGTCTAAGAGTCTGTGTAACTTCATGCAGGAATGCATATGTAGTTCATGTCTAGCGCATCTATGTCATGGTCTCGGTCGTGAAGTCATCAACTCTTGCATGGTCACAGTCAGTCTACTTGCTCCATCAGCTGCAAACCTATATGTTCAACAATGTTATCAGGATAGGGTCTAAATGGCTGTCTGAGTGTATAGCGTTTCCAACATCTGCCGCACATCGGCAATGGGGAGCATGTGCCCCTGCGATGGCAGGACTGATGCAACGAGGGCCACATTCATATCTCCCTCTTCAAATTAAACTAGCAGACTTTATGTGCCTTCTATATCACTCAATCTACCTTTCGAGCCCAATTAAAGAATGACATTCTGGAAATGACCTTACAGCTATTCATTGTGAATTACAACACGTGAGCTACTGCAATTATTGTACCTGTGACCTGAATACATCTGTTGTCAGTGTGATTTTTGAATGCATGATCTAATGAATGCCTAAACGCTTTAGAAGATGAGCACCAAACTCTTGGAGCATTATGATGCTGGGTATTTCGTTGGGTATCTTTGTAAAATAATAGAGGAGCTGCTGCAGCAAGACGACGAGAGGAGAGTTTGGCAGCTAACGTCAATCCTGATGCCTGATCGCAAGATCAATGTCAATATAGGTGTAATTCACTGTGCTCACATCGCTCTGGGATGGTGGGTGACTGTACTGCCAGTTAATGTACTGTTCTAAACTCTAGCTCATCCTGCTCACCACACACTCTATACCTCACCCGCGTTACCCTACTCTACTACCCCCCACGCTACCTCACCTACTCACCCCAGACTACAACACCCCAGACATAATACTCTACCTCACCCTGCCCACCCACTGTATCTCACCGTGTCTGTCCTATTCGACCTCACTCACCAGCTCTGATATAATTTGATCACCCCACCATCCCTCAGCCCACTCACCAATTCTTACTCATCCAAATCACCTCAGTCTGTCTGCCCATGCTACCTCACCATGTTCAGTCCACTCTACCTCACCCTACTCACTCACTCTACTGCACCCTGAACATGGCACTCTACCTCATCTCACTCACCCATTCTACTTCACCCTACTCTAACTCATATCACTGGCCCACTCGTCCCCACCCCTCACCCAGTCTACCTCATCCACTCTTCCTAATCCCACTTACCCTAACCAATTACCCCACTGTATATTAACCGTCTCTCCAACTCTACCTCATCTGATTCACCATACTCTGCTTCACCATAATCACCCACTGAACTTCACCCCACTGTACTTCATGCCACTCACCCCACTTTACTTCACCCGACTTGTCCATTCTAGCCTCCCTCACTGTGCTAACTTCACTTTACCTCACCATACTGTCCTACTCTACTTTAGCCTGTCCGCCCACACTACCCAACTCTAGCTCACCCTGCTCATGCCATTTTACCACACCTCACTCAAACTCACCTTCTTGTCCATTTTTCTTCACCCCACATACCCCACTGTACCTCACTCCAATCGCCCACTGAAACTCACCCTGCCCTACCCACTCTAACTTAACTTCTCACCATGCTCTGCCTCACAACACTCATACATCTTCACCTCACCTCACCCTACTCTACTATACCCCACCAACTCACTTTATATCATCATATGTACATCACTCTACCTCACCCAACGCACCCCACATTACCTTGCCGTGCTCTCCCATTCTACTACACCTCACTCCATTCTACTTCATACCACTCACCCCATTCTACCTCCTCCCACCCACTCACTCACTCTACCTCATTAAGCCCAGCCTACTCTACCTCACCCCTCTCAAACAGCATTACCTCATCTCACTCACCCACTCTACCTCACCATCCTCAACCTGTTCTAGCTAACTCTACTCACCCCACTGAACCTCACACCGCTCACCCTACTCAAACCTGCCCATACCCCTCTACCTTACACAACTCAGCAGCTTTATCTAATCTCCGTCACCCCACTCTACCTCACCCCATAAAACACACTCTACCTCACCTCACTCTACTTTGCCTTACTCACTCACTCTGTCTCACCTCACTCTGCCTCACATTTGTCTTCCACTCTACTTCATCACATTCACATCACTCTACCTCACCCTTCCCACCTCCTCTCTCACCCTATAAACCAGACTGTACCTCAACTCACTCACCCTACTCACCCACTCTACCTCACACCACTCTACTTCATCCATGTCACTCACTCCACCGGATCATATTCACATAACTCTATTTCACCTCAGTCCACTATCTCAACCCACGTACCTATTCTACCTCACCCCACTCACCCAGTCTACCTCACCCAGTACATCCTACCACACTCACACACTCTATCTCACTCTGCCCTTACCATTCAACCTCACTCAACTCACTAACCCTTCCTCACCCTTCTCGCCTCCCTCACCCCTCTCATGCAATCCTACCTCACCCTTCACACCCTACTCTGCCTCAACCAACTTCCTTCAATCTACATCATCAGACGTTACCTTACACCACTCACCTGGCTCTACATCACATAACTCACCCACTCATTCACATTCCACTCTCCCAACTTCTTTACCCCCCTCTAAACCAACTCTACCTCACCCCACTCACCCACTCCATCACACCCAACTCACTGCACACTCGCTTATTCCACTTGCCCTGTTCTACCTCAACCATGTTGAAACCATTCTACCTCACCCCACTCGCACACTCTACCTCTACCCAATGACCATACTCTACCTTACCATACTCAGACCACTCACCACTTTAACCCCATTCTGCCTCATCCCTTCACCCCTCATCCATATCTATCTCACCCCACCCATTCAATTTACCTTGCGCCACTTGCCCCAGTCTACCCCACTGCACTCACCCATACTTTCTCACCCCACTGTGTGTCCACTCTATCATAACACTGTCTGTACACTGCATCACACCACTCTCCCTCAACCCATCCATACCACTCTACCTCTCCTTACTCATCAACTCCACCTAATCCTGTGCCTCCCACTTTACCTCATCCCACTGACTTTACCATACTCCACACACACAACTTTACCTCAGGCCTTACAACAACCTCACTCAACCACTCTACCACATCCTGTTTCCTCATTCTACCTTAACCTACTCACCCACTCTACTTCACCCAGCTCACTCCACTTTTCCCCACCCACTCTACTTCTCCCTCTACTTCTCCCTGCTCACCCATTCTACCTCACCACACTCACCCAATTCTACCTGACCCCACTCACCCCATGTTACCATGTCCCGCTACACACACACTACCTCACCTAGCACACCCTACTATATCTCACCCAACTCATCCCATTACACTTCGCCACACTCAACTATTCGAGTGCACCCATTCTAACAGCCCCACTTTAGCGCACTGCACACCCCCTTTACCTCACACAGCTCACCAACTCTAACTCATCTTGTTTACCCTACTGTACCTCACCTCATAAACCACCCTCTTCCTCACCACACCTCACCACACACACCCTTCTAACCCACTGTACCTCAACTTACTCTCTACCCACTGACCTATTCTCCCTCAAGCCACACACTCACTCTACCTCAACCAGTACACACTACTTTTTCTCACCCCATTCTCCCACCCTACATCACCCTGCTCACACCATTCAACCTCACCCCACTCAGCCACTCTTGCTCACACCTCTGCCCTTCCTCTACCTCACTTGTCTCTCTCCAGTCTAGTGCACACTGCACATTACACTCTACCTCACCCATAAACCAGTCTATTTCACGCCACTCTACATCAGCCTACTCATCCACTCTACATCACTCCACTTTCCTTACCTTTGTCACTCACTTACCCTCACTACATTTACATTACTCTATCTCATCCCACCTACCCCAATCTATCTCAACCCATTTTACCTCACCCTAAACACCCCACTGTGCCTCACCCAACTCACCCCAATTTACCCCACCTAATTTTACCTTATTCCACTGCTCCGACTCTACCTCACCCAACTCACCAATTTTTTCTCACCCCACTCACCTCCACCCTACCACAACTCTTCTCAACCGACTCAAAATGACCCCACTACCCAACACTGCCTTACTCTGTTGAAATGATCTAGCTCACCCCACTCACACACTCTGCCTCACACCATCTCACCTGATTCTATCTCATCCAACTCACCATACTCTACCTCGCTCTACTCACCACACTCTTCCTCACCCCTACTCTACCACACCCAATCACCCATGCTATTTCACTCCACCCACTGCACTCTGCCTCACCCAACTCTCTACCTCCCCGCCCGCTCAATGCACCTCATCCCACTTACCCCATTCTACCTGGCTGCACTAACCCATACTTCTTCCCCCACTCATAATTTTCAACCTCACTCCTCTCATCCACTCTATCCCCACCCAACTCTCCATCAACCCACAGATCACACTTTGCCACACCCTATTCACTCTACCTAATCCTGTTTTACCCCTCTCTATCTCATGCCAATCAACCACTATACCTTCCCCCACTCACCCACATTACCTCACACCACACACCCCACTCTATCCCACCCCATATACCCTGCTCTACCTCACACTACACAAACACCTCTACAGCGCTCCATACTACCACTTCACCCCACTACCACCACTGTATCTCACTCATTCTACTTTTACCCCACTCACCCACTCTACCTCACCCGACTTTACCTCACCTCAATCACCCACTCTACTTCAGCCTGCTCACATAACTGTACTGCATCCCTCTCACACCACTCTGCCACACACTGCTCACATCACTCTGCCTCACCCAAATTTACCTCATCACACTCCAACCGCTCTACCTCACCAAACTCTACATCACCTCACTCACCCACTCTACCTCACCCCCACCCAAGACAGCACTGACTGTCTCTTGTAAAGCTCTGTCTTTATCAAGCTCAATAGGCTGCTCAATAGGCTCTGTCCCTGATCCACAATTTCAACAGGGAAAACTGGGTGGCCAATGTATAGGTATGGATAGAGAAAATTGAAGACTTTGAGGATGTTCTGTTCATGGAAGAGACTAGCATTTCCCTTGAAAGGTTCTACGGGATGGCATTCAGGAGGAAATGAGACTTTTCAAGCAATCTCAACAGAAGGATCCAATCAAAGTAAATGTATCCTAGAAGATGCACAGTTTGTTTATCCTTTAAAGGTATTATAATTAGGTAGGGGATGTTTCTATAAAATACTATAACATACCAGCTTGATAAAAGTACTGAATCTACAGAGTTGTGTCCCTGTGGTTGCTCTCAGGTTGGAATTGGGTATCCAATCGATCTACTCATATTTTTAACAAGAAGATTGATGATGCTATAATTTAAAATCCAATAAAAAGCTCTCTATTTAAGGAATCGGCCTTAATGCTAAGTAATAAGCACTGTAATTAGCTAAATTACTGCTACAACGACTGTATTTATAGTTTAGTAGAAATAGGGGGCAATAGAAACCTGCTAACATTTGAACACCCTGAAGGTAAAACGGAAAGTAAGAGAACTCAGTTGGGCTAAACAATGTAGCCTATTAAGGGTATACAAACTTACAACCAGACGCTATGACATACTCCCAGGGTGCTTAAAGCGTTCACGTAGTCCATTCCATTCACAGTTTATTATGCGCTTTCATTTAAATCGGCTGTGTACAATGGATGTCTGTGCTCCAAAAAGGGGTTGCGAGAAATTAACAAACTTGTCATTTGTGTAAAACCGAGGGAAATCTAGAAAACTGGAGACATTTGTTATTACGCAGTGAAGGTAGGTAACATAATCATAGACATTTTCGAATATAACTCCAAAAAGCGTTTCACCTGTCAGTTGAAAAAGTGCTCTAGAGGAGGACACTAATCAGTGAACAAAAGAATGTATTTGGCGGCAATTCATTTTATAAAAGCATGTCACAAACTCCTAGGAGAAGCGCTACTCGGAGGGCGCTTGTCACACTTATAAACCAGCTGAGGTAGAATTGAATTTTTCGAATTATGAACTAGCAATTCAAAATCTTAAGACAAATAGCGCTTTGGATTTTATGTCTATGTTGTATGTGCTGTACAAATAAATTTATGAGGTATATAATATTGTGTATGAAATTGTTTGTGAAATTGATAAAAATTGTCATGGAAAGGTATGTTTTGTATGTCCTGTATAGATATGAATAAAGGTTTTGATAAACCAGTATACGAATAAAACAAAATAACATAACATAATGAATGAAGGCTGTACACAGGAAAACATTGTATTACTGGTGGCAGGTGTGATAACCATTTGCAATGCCTTCTTGCAGGATGGTGCTCAGAACATAACGCAATATAAACCAAAAGCCAATATTCTTGTGCTAGTGCCTATTCAACACACAATACTTCAAAACATACTTTTTGTAACAAAACATACTTTTTATCATTATGCAAAAATCCATATCAGACATTTCATAAAACATATTACAAATTTACATGTGAAATTCCACATTTTAAAGAAGTGTCCAAACTTCTAAAAACAATTATAAAAACAGAAGATCGTACAATTTTACACATCAAAAACATTTCACAGATAATAAGTACTAATCTCTAAAGCTGTCATCAAGAACTATAGAACACCTGAGCTGTATGTCTCAATTTTAACAAACCTGATCTTGATTCAGTTTTTACCCAACATGTTTCCGTCTTCTCTAATAACTAGTGGACATTCTTCAGCAGTGATATCATACAATTAGTGGTCTACTTCTACAAAAACGCTCTAATGATGGGACACCAATACGTTTTTGGAAATCTTCAGTAGTTCTTAAACCTGTTTACCACTGTTTCTTAATACAAAATGCCTCAGGCTGCAGCTTTTTTCTAAATAAACCAAAACACTAAATACATTTTCTTTTTAAAAACAGGCACCGTTCTAGACCAACATGGTCACAATTTCGTATTTCAACGAAATGTCTAAGGTTACGTCACACCTACATTATAAACCACACCTGGAAATCCTTAAAATTTGACGGACAGTCACAAACATCATGGGTAAGCTGACACTATTAGTGTGTTTGCTTCAACCATATTCAGGGATCACACAGTCAACCCACTCTCTGGAAGAATAAAATATAGCAAAATATACGCTATATTTTCCACTATAAACAAAGCTGTTTAATTGCCCAAAAAGCTTTAATTAGCAAAAGAATATTTATTTCTGGGAAAGTCCAACGTCGTACTAAAGGTCATGTATGTACATACAGTGCATACCTAGGTGGTTAAATGTGCATGCATCATGCCACTGAAACCACCAGACCCTTGTGTCGCCCAAAGGAGAGCCAAAAGTGCAAAACACTGCTACCATTATGCACATAAGCACACACACAAATGTGCTGACTTTGCGGATTACGCAACAGGACCAGCCAACGCTGGACCACGGCTTATGTCGAACACACGTATCCGATATATCAAAACACCTACAAGGGGTGGAACATTGCTTAAAACCACTGTATCTCTGCCTTACAAGTTACAGACCAATACAGTGCGCCACATGCTTATTTTATAACAACACAATCAACCCAGAACGTGACTTACCCACGAAATAATCTCCTGAATCTGACCCACAAGCAACTGCACCAAGGATATAAGGCAACAGGGCCTCCAGCACCGCATCTATTTAACAGGGGAACTAGGCATACTGAAAGACGTACATTTCACGTCATGCTGCCAATCACATGATCATACCCACTGTCACTCCGTCTTAAAGATTCAGTGTGAATTACTACCTTCCACGCTCACAATTATCGGAACCACTCAAACGCACTCCACATTCACTGCGGCTGGACCCAACAAGTACATACTGCTCACAGTGCACACTCCAAGGGAAAACAACACCTATAGAAAAATATCCCAATATGTGATATAGAAGATACAATCTGTCTCACTTTTCCAAAAACCAACCAACAGACCACTCCTGTCGACCTTAAGAAAAACCCCAAATCCACATACTATCAAGGTGCACACTCAGAGGGATGGTTCTACCCATGGATCGTAATATAGGGCATCAACATATATCAATATATGTGATTTAGAAAACATTGGATGTCACACTATTCCAGGACGAACAACAAGACAACTCATGGCAATCCTTGCAAAAAAACAAGTGCTTTGCGGCGCCTAATGGGAGTATGGCAACAGGGAAAGATCAAGACGACTGTGCAGGATGTATACACATGTTTTTCGAGGACCTTTGATGCGGAGGGGTAGGTAGCACACAATTGTCATAATCACCCTCTGCCTACACCTGATTTTAAAAAGAGCCCTTACTGTTATATAAATAATTCGCTTTGTACAATTCCAAGAATGTATGCATACTGCCACTCAATATTTTCAATCAGGCCTGTAACATGACTTTTAGTCATGTAAATAACTTTTTGTTCTGCCTGTAACAATCACTTATTTATAATCAGTCGGTTTGGACCTTTCACCTTCAATAGCACAGACTATTCGATAAATGTCCATGAAATGTTTAACTAGTGGAGGAGTCTCAATGCAATATTTAAACTCCAATGTTCTATAATACGAGTTCTACATCTGCGGTTGGTCTTACCTATGTATAACATCTCACATGGACATTTAGGGGGTAATTCATAGATTTCAGTGCACACGAGCAGCGCAGAGAGGGAGCGTGCACCAGCGTGCGCCAGCCGTGTGCGTCAAACAGCATTCTGGCGCACCGCGTATTCATGGAATTACCAAGCCATTTTTAGCGCTGGCGGAGAGAACATCCCACAGCGCCAGTTACGCCCCCAAGAACGCCCCTTGTGCAAGGAAAAGGCATTGAAATCCCCAATGCAGCGCAAAGGGCCGCGCTAACCCTGCACCAGTTAACAGAGCCGGTACACTGTAATCACGTGAAAATATTACGCGCACCCCGCTCACGGCACCTAAAAGCGTGAAAATGTACTGGCGCACCCATCGGAACACGCGTACCCCACTTGCGCCATGTAAGTTGTGTAGAAAAAGCACCCCCCTGTGGGGTGGGCTGCCTGTGGGGCATCCCCAGGGTGGATGGGCTGCCTACGGGGCATGGGGAGGGTGAGTGGGCTGCCTGTGCGGCATGCCCAGGGTGGATGCGGTGCCTGCATGTATTTCGGGGGTGCGTGGGAGTATCACACGCAATAGGCCTTCTGCGAGCGGGGTACATGTATTTCGGGGGTGCGCGGGAACTTTCACATGCGATACTCCAGGCGAGAGCCGGGTATGTGTATTTCGGGGTACGCTTGGAGTCTCACACGCGATAGGCCTTGTGCGAGTGGGGTACATGTATTTCCGGGTATGCTGGGAGTTTCACACGTGATAGTCCTTGTGCGAGTGGGGTACGTGTATTTTGGGGGTGCGCGGGGAGTTTCACACACGATAAGCCTTGTGCGAGCGGGGTACGTATATTTCGAGGGTGTGCGGGAAGCTTCACACGTGATAGGCCTTGTGCGAGGGGGGTACGTGTATTTCAGGGGTGCGTGGGAAGTTTCACATGCGATAGGCGTTGTGCAAGTGGGGTACGTGCATTTCGGGGGAGCGCTGGAAGTTTCACACGTGATAGGCCTTGTGCAAGCAGGGTATGTGTATTTTGAGGGTACGCGGGAACTTTCACATGCTATTTGGCATCGTGGGCTCTCCAGGGTGTACAGTTTCACCCTCCGCATGCCCTGCAGGCAGCCCACACCACAGGGGACTAACCTACAACCCTCACCATGCCCTGCAGGCAGCCCACATGGTACCATGCACTTGTGAGCACACTTGTGAGCCCAGACTCATGTCCCTCCACCCACTCACCCACCCACCATTGACGGGCACCTGCCAGCAGGCTCAGACTTATGCCCCCCCAACACATCATCACGATCCACACTCATGGCCCTTATGGCCACCCAAATCCCACCCCACGCCAGCCTAGTCCAAACACCCAAATAAGTATTACATCCACTCCACATTGAAATCCCCATGTCATGATAGATCCCAAATGACAAGTATGCACATCAATACATGTCCGTCAGACACACACAATGGGGGCAAGTGAATGAGAAAACCCACATCGTGACATACATGAAACCAATGAGAGAATAGCACACAAATGAAGTATGAAATCAAAATGTATTAAATACAAAATCAACGGAATGAAAGAAAATCACACAAGAAAATAAATAATAAACAAAAGGCTGGATGTCCAAAATGAATGAAAAATATATGAATGGTGAATCCAAATAAATCCAAATGAAGGCTCCAAAACGTTCATCCATCAAACCAAATCCAAAGGTAAAAAACCATTGCTCAATGGGAAAAAAAATTAATGTCGTCAAATCCAGTCCTGAACTATATACAATGTAAAAATCCAGGGTCCATGAGCCCAACAATCCAAAGGAAACCTACAAAAAACCCTACCTAATAAATAACTATATACAAAAAGGTGGGGCATAGTCCATGCACCACAAATGAAAGAAAAATAGAAAGGAAACCTAACACTAATGAACGGCTCACTTGTTGATTTCCCGGGCCAGGGCATCATCGAACTCCTCTTCAACGTCCTGGAGGCAGGCCTGTTCCCTGGCCCCGAGGTCTCCCAGGGATAATGCCATGTCCACCTCCAACTCCCTGCAAATTTCCTCGAGGCACTCAGCCCCCTCCGCATGGAGTTCCCCTGACCATAGTGAGCCGTGCCTCTTCCGCATCTATTTGCTGGCCCAACCGCTGACACACAGAATACACTCCCAATCCAGGGTCCTTCTGCCCTCCGGCCGATGCCTGCCCCTCTGATGTTGATGGCCCTGATGTTCATCGCTCCCACCTTGAGCCTGCTGCTGCCGTGCATGTGCCCTGCCTGTTGATGCCTGCACGTCCTCCTCCTGCTGGGGTCCAGTTGTTGGGATGGCCACCCCTGCTGGACCTCTGACTCCCGAATGTGGCAGGGATGTGTCCTCCACCAGCCTGGCTCAGAGGCAGCGCCACAGGGTGCCCAGGTGATACTTGGGCTGGAAGATGGCACGGAGGACAACTGACGCATAGGGGGTTCAGTTGAGTAGGGGGTCGGTACAAGGTCCAGCAGACGGAGGAACCCAGCACTGGTGACCCGTCCTAGTAGGTCAATTGTTGTTTGCGCATACGCTCCCTGAGAGCGGGTCTGACGAAGGCATCCCTGCTGGTGAGGGATGATGCAGTCACAGGATCGGGAACAGGATTACACACAGGCACCTCTGCGGCCGCCTGTGCTGCCTCCTGTCCCTGCCCCTGGACTGCATGAATAACACCAGTGGAATCCCCCCTCCAGACCCTGTGCGTGGCCCTTCCATGGCCTCCTCCTCAACCAAACCCCCCACCAACCTGGATGACTCCGTGCCATCTTCCTCCATAGGTCCCTGTGGGGTCTCAGCTGCCCCTTCTGCTGCCGAAGAGTCCACCTCCGACCTCCGCCTCTTGGACCTACCCCCGGCAGCTGCGGCCATGGACGTGGCACCAGACTCCTCACTCACCAACGAGATAAGAACCCGGGAGGGGAGCTGGGCCTTGCGTCTCCGGCTGGCAGTGGGATCCCTGCCGCTGTGCTCCACAGCACCGTCTCCGCCCTCTTCATCAGTTGACGCTGCAGACAGGGAGAGACAGAAGACAGGCATCAGAGCACTGTACAATGGTCTGATAAACACATGACAGTTGCACATGAGTGGCAGTGTCAAACTTCACACATGGCATCACACTCCCCAACACACACATCATTGCAACCCACACACATGCGCAAATTAACAGGAATGTTGCAGCAGGCAGCACCATCCATACACATACAACAGCATGAGCATGAACATCCGAAGGTTAGCCTGATGTCACATGTGCAGAACACATGCACACACGCCACCAGACATACATACATGCATCTGTATATCTCCACCACCTGTCGCAGTGATATCATTGCCATCCATGTCACATGTGCCAATCAGCCTCCTACATGTCAGTGTCACAAGCATCCATGGTGTATCACAGTGGCACACATGTCAAATACACACACATGCACATGTACATTGTGCTCATACATGAAGGTGGAACCAGCATCCATGTGTCACACCACAACCTTGCCACAGTACATACACAGAAATGTAAACATGTGTGCACCCACACATGCATTTGGCCACCATGCATTTGAACACATACACCATTGATGTGCCTCACACATGACTGGACTCACATGCGGCAGGCTCATGTCCCTGTACATACACATCCATACATGGGCCTACCAAGACATATGTCCAACCTGCACACTCCTGCCACACCTCAACATGCACAGCGTCCAATCAGTACGCATGTACACTTACCGCTCCGGATGTGTCTGCCTCTGAAGGATCTGGAGGTGGAGTGCTGGGTCTATGTGTTCCAAGACCCTCATCTGGATGTTGGTAAGGCAGACCCGGCACCCCTCTGCATGCTTTGCCTTCAAGAGGCACCAGGCCTTGCTGAGGGCCCAGGACCTGAAGTCCTCCCAGCGCTTCCAGACGTGTTGCATGACGTGGGCTGCCACCCCCTCCACGTTGATGGCAGCGATGATGTCCTTCCAGATCCTCTTCCGTCCTTCATTGTCGGCGCGTGAACTTCCAAAGAGGGCATCATAATGCCCCAGGACTTGCTCCACCAGGATGCCAACTTAATTGGCACTGAAGCTGGCAGCCCTCTGCCTCTCTGCTGGGGGGTTGCCACTGGTGCCAGATGGTGTTGTGTCAGACATGGCAACCCCCGAGGCAGGTGTGGGTGGGCAACTGGGCCCTGGGGCTGGGCTGCGGAGCAATGGAATGCCAGTCGGGAGTCTTCTGTTCCAGCACGGGTGGTCACAGCAACTGGACCCCTGCAGATGGCTGACGGGCAGGCACCAAACAGCAGGCAGGCAGCAGCAGATGGCAGGTGGGAGTGTGCTCAGGGCTCTGGGGGGCAGGAAAATGGCCTTCTGGACAGGAGCCGTGTGTTGTTGCGTGGCCAGCTTGATACGGAGTGGTTTGGCACATGAGAAAAGTGCACGTCAGCGTGTAATTCGAGGAAAGGACTTTAGTGCGTAAGCACGTCTGTGACGTAGCGCGTGCGGGCGTTTCCCTCCACACAGGTGCATGTTGATTGTACACGTGCAAAAACTGCACGTCCGGGTGTCACTGCGTGTAATTGGAGGAAAGGCCCTTAGCGCATACGCGGATAAGTGACGTCGCACGTGTGGGCTGGGTTAAAAGGTACACGTAGGACGCCATTTTCTTGTACGTGCTTTTTGTGGAGAGCGAGTGGGTGATTTTTGTACTAATTGTCGCTTCACACGTGATTACTTCACAGCGGTTCCAGTTCGTATTCCTTGTATACTCAGACAGTGTTCAATTCTTCCTTTGGCACAGGTGTTGCCAACGCACACACGCGTGTCTTTTTCACATTCTTTTTCCCAGCAGACGGTGAGTCGCGCACATATTTTTCAACTGTGGTTGCCCCTGTGTGTCGCGTACCCATTCAGAGGTCATTGTAGCCTGCGTGTACCATGTGTACGCTTATTTTTATGTTTCTGGGTGCCACAGCATAGTGCAGGTTCTTTATTCCATGCACGTGGGCTACAAGGGTTCGCATGCATGTTAAATTTTGTTTTCGGGGTGCCTGAGCATTGCGTGACCCGTCATCTTCCCCCGGGGGTCACAGACAGCCTTGCTAGAGCACTAGGGTACGTATTCCATCTAGTACCCTGCCCATTTCACCGCAATTGCCCAGGCCAATTGTTTACTGCACCTCCCATACACCCAAGAACATCAGTGCCATGGTTGGGAGGCGACCAAGCGGTAAGGGAGGCAAAGGTGGCCGACCTCCAAGAGGTGGGCATGGTAGAGGACGTGGCCAGGATGTGCAAGGTGACCCAAGAGGCCAATGTTTGGAGGACCAATCATGGACAGCTATGCCCCCCGACAATGGGTCGGGGAGATGCAGCTGACACCATCCCAGCTCAGGCCTTGTTAACCCCGGCCCATACTGTCAACCGAACTGGCACAGGATGACTCCCAGGCTGACTTCCGTGTCACCAAGTCAAAGCCACGTGTGGCAGTGAAAGTTGCTTGTCACCAGTTGCAATGTCATCTGCTGCCCCAAGTAGCCAGGGTAAGGTGGCGGCAGGGACAGCTGCAGCTCAATCCACCCCAGCTCCGAGTCTCCCAGCCAGGACAGTGTTGGTCCAAGTCCACCCCACCGAGGTTGGTCCTGCCAACATCACCCAGCAGCCAATGCCTGCAGTGAGACCTTTGGTCATCGTGCCTTTGGCTACTTCCAGTGCCCAGTCCACCTGCCCTTCAGCCCCTGCCAACCAGAGTGGCATAGCCACTCAGGGTCCGCACCACCTCCCAAGAGGAAAAAGGGTGCTCTTGCGGTACAGGCTAGGACCACAGACACTCTGCCCCCTCCGGCACGTCAAGGAAGTGTAGTTTCAATGATGTGGCACTAGACGCACTTGTGGGCTATGTGTCGGCCCATGGCCGTGAAATGCTGGTGACTCCAGGGTGTAAGACTACAACTGCTCAACATAGGGCCCACTGGCAGTGCATTCCGGACCAGATTAGTGCCCATGGATTTGTCAGGCGCACAGCTGATGATTGCTCTAAGTGGTGGAATGGCCTCAAATGCTGAGCAAAGAACAAGCTGGCTTCCAAACATGCCTCTACTCTGGTGACTGGCAGTGGGTCTCCACCAGAGGAGGAAGTATTCACAGAACATGTCTATCGCTGGAGGCTTTATCACAGAGGATCAGATCCAAGGCGTGGGAGACCAGGTCTTGAGGCAATGTCCGGTGAGTGGCCATGCATGTGTGTGCAAACCATGTGTATGTTGCTTGGGTGATGTGTTCTGATTGAGTGCCAGTTGAGGCTGTTTAGTTATGACTGCTATGGGTCACCCATGTGGTGCCTCCAAACCATAGGCCAGCCTTGTGTTTGGGTTTTCAAGTATCCCTTCTGACCGCAATTGACAATTTGCACCTGATTAGTGCACTTGCCCTTCAACTGCCATCTTGCCACAACATTGTTAATACTGTTTTCCTGTTCATTCTGCCTGATTGATGAAATCCTTTGCATGTTTACCACACATTTCTGTGCCCTTCTGCCCCAAATGTAACATACTTCAGACATAGATTACACCCCACAATGGCCCACATATGTTTCCTTATTATGGGAATGATTTAATCTATCAGGTTGATTGAGTAATGTGCACCTACACATGGCCTGCACACAATCACTTCGGGGCCCTGTTTGAATGTTGTACATGACAATTGTCTTCTGTCATGTCGAAGTGACCAACCATTGATGTATCCATGTGTCTGCCATCACTGCATTAGTGAACACTGGCTTTGTTGCAGCGTGTGGCACATGCGTGTTTTGTCACACTATTTTGCATGTTCTATTTCATGATGTCCATCTCACATGGATGGGTGACAGTACTGATTTGCTAACATCTTGGTGTCCTTGTCAACTGCCATGGCTATGATACGTGCCTTCGATGTGCTGGCATGTATCATGTATGTGGATTGTCCATGCCACTCACAGGCTAATGTGTGATGCCAGTGCTATCCAGCATGCAGCACATGTGTTGCTTTTCCATCTTGGAGTCCTCAGTGTCTGCTTTTTGCCTCCCCTTCCAACTCATTGCCAGTGCATGCATGCCAGAGTTATTGTCATGTGTGACATGTGTCATTTATGTACTGGATGTCTGTCTCGTCATGCCTGTGTGTGTGGGCTATGGTGCTCATGCCTGTTTTCATTGCTTTTCTTTTATGTTTTTGCAGGTGATGAGGCACTAGATGCTGTTGAGGTGGAGGAGATGGCGCAGAGGCAGGAGTACTCACAGCCGCAACCAGGCACCAGTGGAGGATGTGGGGTGGTGGTGGGTAAAAACCCATTACTCCTACAGGCCATACTGTCCACTGGTGTCTCTGGGTACACCTCCGCAGACCTCTATGAATCAGGTGCTGAATCTGACATTGAGACATATGTCCCGTCGCAGGGATGTTGTTCTGTCCAACCCACCTGCACTGGGGGTAGACCCCTCTATGGGGCATTCAGTGTTGGGAAGTCCGCCTGTGGTGGTTACGGATGAAGGGTCACACTCCAGAATATTTGCTCCTGTTCCTGGGCCAGCAGATCAAAGGAAGAATGCAGTCCTGCAGCCTCAGGCAGTGCCAGCAGAGCAAGGTGCACATCACCTTACCCCAAACAGGTGTCTTGCCCACCAACGCGGTGGCCGCGCGCCACCAGGCAATACTGTGTTGGAGAACTCCATGTACACTATAACAGCACAACAGGGGGCATAGTGTGAGATGATGGCTCAGGCTGTGGACAGGGTGGCCACTTCCATTCTCCCCCCTGAAAGGCAGGTGGAGCTCCAGCAGCAGCCAAAAGAGTCCATTTGCCTCTCACACAGAGAGGACATGTTGGCGTCCAACAGGGACCGACGGGCTGGACTGGAGACTCTGCGCACAGCCATATCTGCAGAGTCACAGGCCCACAGGGATGCCCTGAGGTTAGAACACAGGTCCCACAGAGATACTTTGGGTGAACTTGAGGTGTCCCGTAGTACAAGGTCAAAAAAGCAGCTGGAGCAACTAACACACACACTCTCAGCTGAGCTCCAGGCAACCCGTGAGGAGATCCAGGCATCACACGAGGCCCTGCAGGCAGAAATGCGTTCTACCCATGAGGTGCTGCATGAAGATCTCCGTACCATCATCCTGCAGAACCATACCTTTCAGACCGCATGCTTGCTACCATGGAGGAGCATGCCAGGGCTTTGAATGGTCTGCCTCCCATATCACACCCACTTTCTGATGTACCGCCAGAGGGTGATGACAGTCACGGCAGTTCTCCCACTGTAGGGTAGCCGTGCAGGGCATGAGCCCATGGAGGGTTTTTTTTTTCTCAACATCCACGCATGTGGGTGTTGGGGTGCACACTGTACCTTGTCCCTCCCAGGAGGCCACCCCTCCCCCAGTCCACAGATGGCCATTTGTTATTTTTGTATTTTTATTTATTTTTTTTTTTTTTTCACATTTCATTCCGATTTGCTAAATGAAATTAGTATTTAATTCATTTGTTATCTTTATTTCTTCTTCTTTTTTATATTTATTATTTTCATTTTATTTTGATTCTTGATTTGTTATTTTGATTTTCATACATTTATTTTTATTTGGTTATGCTTCTGATGTTTACGTTATTATTTAATTTGTTTCTTTTACTTTACATTTACTTTTGCTTTTTCTATATTTGATTTGCATTTACATTTTTGTTCATAACCATTTTCTTTCAGATTGTGAATTAATGTTACAGTGTGTTGCTTTGTGTGGCTTCCGTAGGCATCCACTGTGTATTCCAGCTACGCACGTGCAGGCTTGTCCTGTCTTTGGGTTAGAAACGTGGGTTCCTGACACACACACACCTCCTGCTTCCCCTTTCCATGGGCTCGCAAAGGGTGTGACCAAGTCACAGTAACTTACACAGAGACATTGGGCTCCAATAAGTTGTGTGGGCAGTCTGTAGCCCAAGCTGTGTATACATCCCTAGTGGGGATTGTTGTTCATTTCTCCACTACATGGTGGATTTGTATATGGTTTTACATACAGGAGTTTTTGCATGTATACATGTAGCTTCTTCATGTCTTAACAATCCCGTCTCCTTTGGAGATGCAGTTCATGTTGTATGCTGTACACTGCCACATTTGCCTACCAGCAGCACTCTGCAGTTGGAAGGGGTCGATGTGCTGCCTTAGTCAGGTTGTGATACTTGCACTACTTTAATTTTTTACTGTCATATGTTCCCACTGTTGGATCCTGTACTGATGTTTTGTCTTGCTGGTAAGTATTTGTTAATGTGTGCTTTTTTTTTTCATTGGTGAGATGCAATTGTCTGTGGGCTGTTTCCATTTGGAACGGTGCACTTTGTTACACTTCTGTTGTGTGATGTGCATTCATTTGGTTGCTTTCACATTGCATGCCATGCCATGGTGTGTTGGGTAGCTGAGATGGGGTTAGGGAGGGGGTTGGGAGACATGCCACTATTTGTTTGTAGTGTTTTGCAAGGGGATAGTCCTTCATGCTGCATGAATGTGTGCCTTTTACTGACAGAGCATTGGGTGTGTTTAAGTAGCTAGGGATGCACACAATGTAGAATTTCCAGGTAAACAATCTCAGGGTGGTATGGTTGTGACAGTTGACTGTCTCTTTTGTCATCATCATAAATTGTCAGCTGGTATGTGCCAGGCCTGTGTGTACTCCACAGGGGTGGGATTTTAGGTGAAGAAATTTGCCACAAGCTGGGTATGGGTTGCCTCACCACGTGCCCTTTCACCTCCCATGCGCAGCGGCAGTGCATGTGGTTGGGGATGTGGGGGCACCACCATGTCCACCGGCACACCCAGCCGGGTTGCAACGTTGTGCAGGACACATGCTGCCACTATAATCCTGCACACTACTGGGGGCGCATATAGCAGCTGCCCCCCAGAGCGGTCAAGGGAGCCAAAGCGTGACTTCAGCACTCCGAATGTGCGCTCCACTATGCCCCGGGTTGCAATATGGGCTGTGTTGTATTTTACCTCGGGTGGTGTGGTGGGGTTCTGTACTGGCGTCATCATGTAGTTGCTCAGAGGGTAGGCACTGTCCCCTGGGGAGGTGATAATGGTTGTCATTAGTGGGATTTTCCCATTTCTCAGTGTCTGACATGCATGCATGTGCAGAGGCATTTATACTCACCAATTAGCCATGTGTCGTCATGCCGCCCAGCTTCCAGATCCCGATTTAGAGGTGACATTCAGAATATGAAACTATCATGGCTGGACCCCGGATAATTGGCAAATACTGAGGTGATGATTCCCTTGGCATCACATACAACCTGCACGTTGATGGAATGCCAGTGCTTGCGGTTTCGATAGATGTGCTCAGTGGCCCTGGGAGGACGTAGAGCCACATGGGTGCAATCAATGGCACCTAGCACTTTGGGGAAGTGTGCCACCCCGTAAAAAAGTCCTGGACGATGGCCTGCCTTTCTGCAGGTTTTCTGGGCATGTATATGTGCCTGCGGACTGAGGGGCGGGCACTCATGATGGCCAACACCTGGTGTAGGCAGCGTGACTGCGTGGCCTGTGAGACACCCCCAACTATGGCACTTGTCAGCTGAAATGACCCAGTAGCAAAGAAGTGCAGTACATTGAGCACCTTTTCCAAGGTCATCCTCACACTCTCTGACCAGTTCTAGGATTATTAGTGGTGGAAACTTGTACCTCCCATACACCTGGTCATCAAGCATCCCAAAAAGGCTGGTCCTGGGTAAAAACATGCGGGGCCTGGCTAGCCACCTCCTCCTGCGGTGTCCCACGACCACTGCTGCGAGGAACGGTATATTCATCGTAGCGTATGAGCTTGTTTGTTGTTTGCACGCACTTTTATGCTGCGCGGGGCCACTTACGCCTGCTTCCTGCTGACGTACGTGTTTCCGGATAAGCCCATCTTTTTTGGCGCATGGGTTTCCCCTGTTCGATTCCATGAACACGTGTTGTGTACGCGCGTGTGGGCATTGCAAGCATTTACCTCCCATACTTCCCCCGTAATGCCCACATTTTCACGCGTTGTTCCCCATTCCGCGTGTTACGCCCCGTGTTCTGCCCACTTTTCTTGTGTGCGCTACACAACGTGCACTTTCCCTGTGCGCGTCGAGCATGCCGTTTAGTGACGTGTGCACCCGCATGCGCCACCCACGGATTTGGCGCACATCCCAGGTTTTACACACGCAGCACATTCCATGAATCGATGAACGGCTGCGTGCACGGCTTTAGCACGCGTGCGCTGCAATATTTACGCTTACGCTCCCCTTTTCGGCACACATTTATTCCATGAATGACCCTGTTAATTACATTAACCACATTGGCCATGTTACAATTGGTAAAATATTTCACGGTCCATACTTTAGATAAACCAAGGTCAATGGACACTGCATTGGTGGGGAAATCACATACTGCACAACTACCACATCTATGGTGCCCCACAACAAGTCTCATACCATATACATCTGTAATACTAAAGGGTTTTTTCCAGACAAAAATTGATGTCATTATGAATCACAAGTTTTCTGATATTCATGCTTTTCTTGACTGATATAAGTGGTAGACTCTGCGTATTATCAAAACATTTCTTCCACTCCCTTTTGATACATGATTTGATCTTATATGATACATTTGTATAGGTATTCACAAACAACAGTTTGTTCCCACCGTCCTTGTTTTTGGGCACCTAGTCCACTAATAGTTCGCAATTGTTATTAGATGATTGTTTCATGGACTCACTGACTCAAGTACCAGTGTCTTTGGATATCCTCTTTTTTTCTATTTTTTACTCAAATGTATGGCTTCACTATTACAATGTCGTTTACTGCTACTATTGCGTCTCAAACATAGAAATTGACCAAATGGTAGGTTATTCTTGATATGTTGGGCATGATGGCTTTGATAAAGGAGGAGGGAATTCTTATCTGTAGTTTTGTGATAAGGTCTCACCGCTAAACAACCCTCTGCATTAAAGATTGTGATATCCAAGAAAATAAGTAGAAAGTGAGGTGCAATCAGATAGAGTTGGGCTAAAACAAAGACTGACTGTTGTGAGGAGCCAGGAATGAGACACAGACACACTGAAGTCATATTTGTGGTTGTAGACATGTATTACATAGTAAAGGTTTGGGAAATGCCTCACTGTCGATACTTCTGAGAGGCATTTCCCTACCCCAAACAATACTAAGGGTCTGTCCAATGTCAGGGTGTCCAAAGCAAAACTATCCTGTGTGCGAAATCCTATCCTTGCCCTCACATTCTAAAGTAACTCTAATGTGTAAAGGGGTAATCTCATTATTCTTGAAAGGTGCACACATGTTCAAGTTCAATGGAAATATAAAGGTACTCCAACACCAAAGTTTCCAATTGGTAAGTCTCACAGTTCCAGGGGATGACAATCTTTGCCAGGTTGCTGTTCAGGCTTTCTCACAACTCCATAAGGCACATACTTAGTATATAACAAAAACACTTTGTGTTCCTACACAGTTTTAGATATCAGTTCCACCTATACATAAAACCTGGTGTATGACCCAGCCAGGTTATTTTCCCCTTCAATCTCTCTTTACTCTCTATTTCATGTTTTAACCGGCATACTCCTGTGCCAGGACTTCTTTGGTTGGCTTGTTTTCTATATTTTGCAATGTGTTTCTCCTCACACTACTTGTCAACTAAGTTTTGCCTGGTAAAGTCTCCTGCTAGGTCTTTTAACCTACTTCACTGTATACACACTTGTAGACTTGTATTTGCCTGGTGTACTCTCCTGCCAGGGCTTTTAACATGTTGCACTTTGCACACACTTTCAGACTTATGCTTACCTTGTGTACTCTCCTTTCAGGGCTTTTAACATGCACTTGCAGACTTGTGCTTGCCTGGTATACTCTCTTGCCATGGCTTTTAACATGTTGCACCTTATACACACTTGCAGACGTATGCTTGCCTAGTATACTCTCCTGCCAGGGCTTTTAATGTATTGCACTATACACACAATGTCAGACCTAAGCTTACCTGGTATACTCTCCTGCCAGGGATTTTAACATGCTGCACTTTACACACACTTGCAGTCTTATGTATTTTCAAACGTTCACGAGGGAAGGGTTTTTCTTTCTTTCCCCTATACCTATCTCAGGCTTTGCTTCCATTGGTCACAGGCACCAGACTTATAACGGTTAGAGCTTTGCAGAAGTTCACAAGGTGAGGTGCCCCCCCCTTGACCTCTCTCAGCTGTCAGCTGAAATGACCCAGTAGCAAAGAAGTGCAGTACATTGAGCACCTTTTCCAAGGTCATCCTCACACTCCCTGACCAGTTCTAGGATTATTAGTGGTGGAAACTTGTACCTCCCATACACCTGGTCATCAGGCATCCCAAAAAGGCTGGTCCTGGGTAAAAACATGCGGGGCCTGGCTAGCCACCTCCTCCTGCGGTGTCCCACGACCACTGCTGCGAGGAACGGTATATTCATCGTAGCGTATGAGCTTGTTTGTTGTTTGCACGCACTTTTATGCTGCGCGGGGCCACTTACGCCTGCTTCCTGCTGACGTACGTGTTTCCGGATAAGCCCATCTTTTTTGGCGCATGGGTTTCCCCTGTTCGATTCCATGAATACGTGTTGTTAGCGCGCGTGTGGGCATTGCAAGCATTTACCTCCCATACTTCCCCCGTAATGCCCACATTTTCACGCGTTGTTCCCCATTCCGTGTGTTACGCCCTGTGTTCTGCCCACTTTTCTTGTGTGCGCTACACAACGTGCACTTTCCCTGTGCGCGTCGAGCATGCCGTTTAGTGACGTGTGCACCCGCATGCGCCACCCACGGATTTGGCGCACATCCCAGGTTTTACACACGCAGCACATTCCATGAATCGATGAACGGCTGCGTGCACGGCTTTAGCACGCGTGCGCTGCAATATTTACGCTTACGCTCCCCTTTTCGGCACACATTTATTCCATGAATGACCCTGTTAATTACATTAACCACATTGGCCATGTTACAATTGGTAACATATTTCACGGTCCATACTTTAGATAAACCAAGGTCAATGGACACTGCATTGGTGGGGAAATCACATACTGCACAACTACCACATCTATGGTGCCCCACAACAAGTCTCATACCATATACATCTGTAATACTAAAGGGTTTTTTCCAGACAAAAATTGATGTCATTATGAATCACAAGTTTTCTGATATTCATGCTTTTCTTGACTGCTATAAGTGGTAGACTCTGCGTATTATCAAAACATTTCTTCCACTCCCTTTTGATACATGATTTGATCTTATATGATAAATTTGTATAGGTATTCACAAACAACAGTTTGTTCCCACCGTCCTTGTTTTTGGGCACCTAGTCCACTAATAGTTCGCAATTGTTATTAGATGATTGTTTCATGGACTCACTGACTCAAGTACCAGTGTCTTTGGATATCCTCTTTTTTTCTATTTTTTACTCAAATGTATGGCTTCACTATTACAATGTCGTTTACTGCTACTATTGCGTCTCAAACATAGAAATTGCCCAAATCGTAGGTTATTCTTGATATGTTGGGCATGATGGCTTTGATAAAGGAGGAGGGAATTCTTATCTGTAGTTTTGTGATAAGGTCTCACCGCTAAACAACCCTCTGCATTAAAGATTGTGATATCCAAGAAAATAAGTAGAAAGTGAGGTGCAATCAGATAGAGTTGGGCTAAAACAAAGACTGACTGCTGTGAGGAGCCAGGAATGAGACACAGACACACTGAAGTCATATTTGTGGTTGTAGACATGTATTACATAGTAAAGGTTTGGGAAATGCCTCACTGTCGATACTTCTGAGAGGCATTTCCCTACCCCAAACAATACTAAGGGTCTGTCCAATGTCAGGGTGTCCAAAGCAAAACTATCCTGTGTGCGAAATCCTATCCTTGCCCTCACATTCTAAAGTAACTATAATGTTTAAAGGGGTAATCTCATTATTCTTGAAAGGTGCACACATGTTCAAGTTCAATGGAAATATAAAGGTACTCCAACACCAAAGTTTCCAATTGGTAAGTCTCACAGTTCCAGGGGATGACAATCTTTGCCAGGTTGCTGTTCAGGCTTTCTCACAACTCCATAAGGCACATACTTAGTATATAACAAAAACACTTTGTGTTCCTACACAGTTTTAGATATCAGTTCCACCTTTACATAAAACCTGGTGTATGACCCAGCCAGGTTATTTTCCCCTTCAATCTCTCTTGCTCACTATTCTCAGAAAGGCACAGTTCCACCCTACTGATGAGGTCCAACCAGATCGAAACATGTCTCTGGGGTTGCTGTTGGTACTCTTGTTCAGAGGAGAATTGCCTAGCATTTTGGTGCTGGACTGCCACAGTGCAGGAAAAAGACTGATATGCTTTGGGTATTTCTCCTCTGTGAGAGATAGTGAGCGAAAGAATCTGGGTAAGGCTCTCGTAACCAGGACTACTGTCTGGCAGAGGGACTCCCAGGACCACCTTTTGTTTTTTGTATCTATGCTATTGCATCTTTATTGAAATATACAATACCATTTGGGATGCCTTTCTACATTGCATACCTTTTTAGAGTAACTTTGAATTCAGGGTGCATTGTAGTGGGTCGGCGTCGGTATCAGTGGGGTGAGGATGCACTGTTACCTGGAGGGGTTAATCAATGGACAAGGCACACAATCACCAGCAGTTGATCATTTATATCTCATTGCACAGATAATATATTGGCAATGTTTCACACTTCAAGTGCTAGATGTACTTCCTTTGAAGTCAATTTTATATCATGCGGATTTGTGGTAAAATGTTACTGGCATTTGTTTGGTAATATAGGCACTTGCACTTAATGGTGGCTTTAAATAATGAAATAGACACGTTGTTTCATAGTCTACGAACTGCTTAACACAACAAAATACAAGATAACATGGAGATTGTGGACCCGCTCCAATATCTAAAGATTCATGTAGACTGCTTATTGCACCACTTTTTAAAATGTCGAAACACAGAGAAGGTATCCCTTTCAGACAACCGAGCAATACAAATGCTTTAAACAATTCTGTTTAGGACAAACATTCAGCAAAGTTTTTCCTCCCCTTGATGTGAAACCTCGTAATATGGTGATGGGGTGAAAATAATGCTCATTCTGTTACTGCCCTGTTTTTAATACATCACCTGTGATGGATTGAGATCTGGCGAGGGTGTAGAAGCACTGGCTTTTTAAAAAATGAATACATTATAGGGTAACACCATCTCAGGAAGGGAAATCTGCTAATAAGATCCATAGACACCCTGCCAAAAGCAGTGTTCACATGTGCTCTGCCCAAACAGTGTCCTAATCTACAGCACCTGTTCTCTCATAGACCAGAGCCGATTCAGGGGTCGCAGATGCTCAACATCAAAGTCATTACAGCACAGAGAGTGCACCCCTATTACCCAAATCACATAACTATTAGAGTTACTATCCTGGTGGACGTTGTATCCTTTAAATATAAGCCATACATGAGTATGAGGTATGGTGGCTAGTATCGCCCATAATCACCCAAGCCACATCAAATTGACATCACAAGTGTCAGTCCTGTAAACCCAGCTAAATTGTGTTTGGGTTATGGGTACCCTCCCCACTGACCCTCCTGCCAGGCTGTCTCTGCTGTTCCCAGCAAGACTGTAGCCCTGGAGGTTGCCTCTCCTTGACCTAATGTAAGGTGGCCTCGGGAGCAGGACACAACACCCAAAAGGACTAGCCTCACACGAGGGTGCTGCGTACCAAAATGGCAATTGATGCTATGGACAAGGAAGGAAGTGTAGTTAGTGTAGACATGAGGGACTTCAACCAGCTGGAGGTAGAGTCCCCCATCCTGTTTCTATCCCCATCCCTCCTTCCTGTGCCCTTCACTTCCTTCAGCACAAAACACTTTGGCTTTGAAGTCAGCAGGCAAAGACCACTTATCTCAAGCACAGGGATTGGACCCCTTAAATCACCCCTTAAAGCAGGCTTGCTTTAGTCCAATCACATGTGGACATTTGTCTTTAAAAGAAGGGCTCTCTTACTCTTTCTTGAATTTACTCTTTAATATAAAGCAAAAGCAAGAATGAATTGGACCTCTGTTGGGAGTGTTGACTTTTAAAAAACCCCTGCTGGAGGTGAAGACTGAAAGTCCAAGGTAGAGACAAGCTCTGCTCTCTAATCATCCCCTGGGGACATTGGGGATGAGCTGCTGCTGGTGTGAGACCTGCCTCTCTGCCAGCCACACTGGTACTCCGAGACGAATCGTTCCTCCGCTCGCAGACAACAAGAAGCCGCTCTGAACCGAGGGATCATCGAACTCACTAAAACCAATTATAAGGCCGGTGGGTGAGATAGATCACGAAAGAAATGGCACTGAATTGAGAAGCCGTGCTCCGGTTAAGCGTGAAGGTTTTTCCTCTATCCGGTACCAACTCCATAAAGAGACTGCCTAAGAAGCATAAGGTGCAGAAAAACAGCTAATAAAAAGGAAACCCTTGACGAAAAGAAATAACAACAACGGCATAACGTTTGACAGAAGCCGTACATTGACTGTTTAAGCTGTATAACGCAACTCATGAAGAGGAAGTGACTTCCTATCTTTTTTGCCAGAGAAATCAATCTTTAGTCCAACCATAAGAGTCTATAAAGTACCTGAAAAACTGTGAAAAACCTGGGGATTTGTTTTTGTGAACTTTTCTGTCATCTTAAAAAGCAATATACCGTCCTGAAGAGGGCCACCACTAAAACAGCAGAACACCAGGGATGGTGTTGATGCGATTTGTGTGCCGAAACATATGCAGACATCCTGTAGACACTATAATTGATGTGTCTTTTTTCTACAGTATCAGAACCTTTATGCTGTTCATTCATAGTATGTTCCCCTAACAAATTGCAAGACAATCAATATTTTGAAAACAGTTTGTCAAGGTGATCTGTTACAACTTGTCACTATACTAACTTTAGACACTATTAGTAGAAAAAATGTGTTGTTGCTGGACTATTTAATATTTGAGTTTTTCAATTTGTTTTAAGTTTGTGAGGTGTCTTGTGGAAAGCACCCACCATTTTTTCTTGTGTTACTAAAATTATGTGATTAAAAATGTGTTATTTATGTTTTTTACTTTGTTCACTCTTTGGAAAACAACATTTGTTTTGTGTGACTCTCAGATAGATGAAATAGATAATCTATCCTCATCTCCTTTTTCCCTGATCTAAGTCTAAGGTGGACTAAAAGAGGGGTAATTGAGCTTGTATTTTGCGTGTTTCACACTTTACAATTAGTCCCCACTTTAGCTCAATCCCCCTGTAACAGAAAATCGGGACCCACCCTTTGCTTACGCCTCCTGCCAGGCTATCTCTGCTGTTCCCAGCAAGACTGTTGCCCTGGACGTTGCCTTTCCTTGACCTATTGTAAAGTGGCCTCGAGAGCAGGACACAACACCCAAAACGACTAGCCTCACACGAGGGTGCTGCAGGGTTCTGCGTACCAAAATGGCCATTGATGCTATGGATAAGGAAGGAAGTGTAGTTAGTGTAGACATGAGGGACTTCGACCAGCTGGAGGTAGAGTCCCCCATCCTGTTTCTATCTCCATCCCTCCTTCCTGTGCCCTTCACTTCCTTCAGCACAAAACACTTTGGCTTTGATGTCAGCAGGCAAAGCCCACTTATCTCAAGCACAGGGATTGAACCCCTTAAATCACCCCTTAAAGCATGCTTGCTTTAGTCCAATCACATGTGGACATTTGTCTTTAAAAGAAGGGCTCTCTTACTCTTTCTTGAATTTACTCCTGAACAAAAAGCAAGAGCAAGAATGAATTGGACCTCTGTTGGTAGTGTTGACTTTCAAAAAACCCTGCTGGAGGTGAATACTGAAAGTCCAAGGCAGAGACAAGCTCTGCTCTCTAATCATCCCCAGGGGACATTGGGGATGAGCTGCTGCTGGGGTGAGACCTGCCTCTCTGCCAGCCACACTGGTACTCCGAACCTTAACATGCTGAAGGGCCCCTCCATGTGTGTGCCAACACCCTCAGTGTTGGGAGACCGAGAGCAAAAAAAGACTTGACCCTGACTGCCTGGATTGAAACTCCCAGCAAGACAGCCAGCATCCTTGTTTTGACCTCCTAGAATCGATCAAACTGCTTTCAAACAGTGTTTGCCTGATTCAAACCACAGAACCCGCCATTGCTGCCTTTGGCACCCAACTTTACCCTTCAAACCAGTGTGATTACAACTATGAACCAGCTTGACTGTGCATCATGTGTTGCAGAGCCTGTCACCTGCTCGGCTCAAATCAACTGCTCTTCGCCAGACTCAACTCACACTCCGGAACATCAGGATCACCACTTCGATTTATCACCGACCTTTGACTGCTGGAGCATAATGCGCTGACCCCCACCAGAGGTTACCACACGTGTCTAATCGGCTTGACTCCAAACCGATCCTGGTGAGCACACCGACCTGCAAAGCACAAATGCTGCCTTTGAAATGCTCTGAGTAACTGCAATCAAACCACCTCGACACCAGCTCGCCGTTTGGTCCAACACGACTCCCCTCACCCGAAGTTGGTTTGAATCATTCGGAGAACTCTGACAACAACTCTGCACCCGCAGTCTGTTTCCCTGTTGTTGAAGTGCATAAGAACCGTAAAAAGGTACCATCGACCCATAACTGCCCCTTGGTCCATCAATAGCATATCCTTTTTAGGAACATTGTGGTTTTTACTTTCCTTGCACTCCTATTTCATTAACCAGAGTGCTGCATCTGTCTATGCTTGCATATTCTGTGTTCTTTACTCATGGGTGGGTTTTGTGTAATGCTTTTCTATTTAGTTATTTTTGCCTCAGAATATACCATGCACAATTGTACTTGTAACAGTGCAAAGGTTTTTCAATAGGGCCAACATGTCGTTTGCATTAGGGCAAACTTTGCCCTAGTTCTAATACCGTGCAAAACTGCACTTGCCCCGGTGCACAATTTATGTAATCTGCCCCCATTTGTACTTGTGCAAATTAATTGTGCGCTTCCATGCTTTTTTGGTAAGGCAGACACTGATGTCCTAAAATCCCCATGGCAGCAAATTAAACCTGTGCAAAACCTATGTAACTGGTAAACTCGAATGCGTACAAACATTCAGTTGTTCATTTGAGTTAAAGTGTAGTCTTAACTTCTTGGCTTCCATGTATGTTGTGCATCATTTTCAAAAAGTGTGTTTGAGTGTGTATTCATTTCATTTGGCACACACGGCTAACAGCTATTTACCAGTGTGATTGTCCAACAGTTTCAGCAAGTACTCTTATCATTTATACAACATATCGACACAAGAGTTTCAGTTACATTTTATAGCCTATTTTGATGTGGAGACATAAAACAACACAACAGTGCTAAATACAGCACAGCATATAGCTCCAGCCCATGTGTTGTAACCCCGACGCATGGTGAAACCTGAGGGACACGAAGGGGACCCGAGCCCTATGCTTCCGAGCTCGGGAGGCTAACAGCACTCATGCGTCACACTAACGCCGGCGTGCGCGCGCGACGGCCGTTCCACCTACAGTCTAGAGTTCGCTGGGATAACAAAAAGAGCTTTGTATTTCTCCACGGCTCCCTGAAGGTTATTTTCTTAATGTCACTGGTTGCTAGGTGATATTTGTCCAGAATTTCTCCATGACAAGGAGTTTCTTATTTTAGAAACGACGCAATATTATTATGGCAAAGTGAGAATACATGCGCCGCTCTCGGTGCCCAGAGACGGAACACGTTGTGTAAAAACAATGTTAATTCTCCAACTTGTTACTTGTGCAACATGCGGTGCTCAGTCACTTAGTTTTCAGGCCCCCAGGCACCACTGCACTGGCAGCCATGAAGGAAACTTTAGCACTGGCAGAGGAGGTAGCTTGAAATTTAAACTTTAGTCCCTGAACTTCCTATCCCACTAGGCAGAGGCATTGCAGGTCCAGGGGAATTGCACAGGAGGCAAGCCCAGAGTTGGCTGTTTCAATAATGAGCGTAATGCAAGTAAGCAGTTAAATATGGTCTGTGAAGGATTGTGATGCATGGTTAATGTCGGCAAATTGATATGTTAATGACACCTGTTTCGGGGCGGGGGGGGAGACATGGCCGGTAACGGCCCACCAGCCCGATCCTCAGCGAGAGCTTTGGGTCATTACAGGTCATGTCCGCACCCTGACAAAGGGGTGATAGCGTTTCACATCCAGAGGTTCATCCAGGATGCAAATAGTTAAATTTTTCTTTTTTTACAAGAGCTGTGCTGTGTGCGTATTAAGCAAGCCCAATCATCAAAAAAAATAAAAATCAGATGGCCACCACCATAGAAAAAGGGTCCTAGTTCTTTTTCCATTTCCATTGCCGCGAGAGGAGTGCTGCGTCTGGAGCACAAAGCTCTGATCCAGCAGGTACGTGGGGAGGAAGTGTGGGTGGGAAAAGTGTGGGATTTGTTTTGGGGTGGGTGGTTGGGTACATGGGAAGGCCACAGGGAGAGACTGACTCCCTGTTGCCTCCTCACTGTCAAGGATGGCACTCTATTAAGAGTGGCACAGGGCTCCCAGGTAGGGTTTGGGTGGTAGTGCCGAAGTAAGGTGGACAGATAAGTACACACACAGCTGAAAGTAAAAGAGAACAAAGAGTAGGAAAGTGTAGCAAAGAAATAAGGTACAACAGAATGGATTCCCTCTTGGGGTGTATGCAGATATTGGGAAGAGTGTTCCACGGACCTTAGGAAAAAACTCTAGCCTTCTGCACAGATTGCTATAACAGAGGCCCACGCTGTTTGCTCATGGCTGGGAACAACCGCTGTGGGTGTCTGTAACACAGAAACTAGACAAGGGAAGGGGCAGAGGTTGCCTGCCGGAAACCAACAGACATCCCCTGTACAAAGGGGTCTACAAACGATACAAGAGAAGACAATAACAGACAAATCCAGAAATAGGGAAGTCGATGAGCAAACTAGCAGAAGGAAATGAAAGGAAAGCAGTATAACTGAATTGGACAGGGATAAAGAACTGAGAGTTGAAAACGAGAAAGAAAGCAAGGGAGCAGCAGTCCGGAAACAGGGGGGCTGCAATAACTGAAAGTAATAAATGCAGGTAAACTGTTGTGGATTGCAGAGGGCTCTAGGGTGCAAGGTAGAGAGCTCAGAGGAGCAGGACAGTAAGGAGCAAGCCCAAAGGAGCAGGGCTGTAAGGAAGGGAGCCCAAAGGAAAACAGGGCTGTATGCAGCGGAGTGAAGCAGGCTGCAAGGCAAGGAGCCCAAAGGACAAGGGCAGTAGGCAAGGAGCCCAAAAGACAAGGGCTGAAGGCAGAGGGGTGTAGCAAGCTGCAAGACAGGGGTTCCAGAGGACAAGGGCTGTAAGCAGCGGAGAGATGCAGACTGGAAGGCAGGGAGCCCAAAAGGCTAGGGCTGTAGGCATCAGGGTGTAAAAGGCTGCAAGGCAGGACGCCCAGATGAGCAGGGATGAGGCAGGGAGCCCAAAAGGCTAGGGCTGTAGGCAGCAGGGTGTTGCAGGCTGCAAGGTAGGGATGCCCTGAGGAGCAGGGCTGAGGCAGGGAGCCTAAAAGGCTAGGGCTGTAGGCAGCAGAGTGTAGCAGGCTGCAAGGCAGGACGACAGAGGAGTAGGGCTGAGGCAGGGAGCCCAAAAGGCTAGGGCTGTAGGCAGCAGGGTGTAGCAGGCTTCAAGGCAGGACGCCCAGATGAGCAGAGCTGAGGCAGGGAGCCCAAAAGACAAGGGCTGTAGGCAGCGGAGTGAGGGAAGCTGCAAGGCGGGGAGCCCAAAGGAGCAGGGCAGCAAGGAGTAAGCCCAGAGGAGCAGGGCAACAAGGAGTGAGCCCGGAGGAGCTGGGCAGCGAGGCACTGGAAACAGGAATCGGAAAAAGCAGCAACAGGATGCAAAATTCGTAGCTCGAAGCAAAAAGGTGCTGGAAGGACTCTTAATGCAAGAGACTGAGCCCCTGCAGGCAGCAGCTTTTATACAGCCCTGCCCAGCACAGAGGCAGGCTAATTAGTCGCACCTGGATCAGCACACCTGCATACAATCTGCCTCCTCTCTTTCTGTTCCTGAGCTGGTGGAAGCAGAGCTGATCCCTAGGGCTTCTGGGGGTTGTAGTTCCGATGATGAAAAATAGGAATAGTCAGGAATAGATAGTTATAGCCAAGTGAATTGTGGTAAGTGTAGTTTGTTGGAAAAAATAGAAAAGTACCAAAGTCTCGCAAATGGGAAATAAGGTCCAAGAAGGGAATAGCGGTTGATCAAAGAGTTTTCTGCAGATAAATGAATAACAACTTGTCCATATTGATCGCCAATGAATGCGCCCATAGCGCAGGCATGACAGTATTCCCCTCTGCAGGCCTCTCTCCAGGCCCCCTGAAGACCGACCTACAAGAAGAATGTCCGTCATTCCAAAAAGGCACACCATGAAGCACCAAAAACTGTTTAAGGTTGTAAGGTGGGAGTCTTGAATGGCGGAGACAGTATCAATGTTCTGAACCGTGGAGGTAGAAATCAGAAAAGACAAAGTCTTTGGAGCACAAAACCCAACAGTGTGTTCATGAATTGAGAAACTGTGAATGTCTGCTGCAGGTTCCATGGCAAAGCTTGCTTTGAAAGGCAACAGTAAGGTGTTGAAAGGTGGATCCAGAGGTACAGCAGAGTTGGTTGCTCTAGGAAGGTTTTCCAAGGCATCAGACACAGCAATGGCAAAATCAAGATTATCCGCAGACAATTCAGGAGTCACAGTGGCGGGTTCTCCATGATTTGTAGGAAGTTCAGAAGCCACCGCAGCAGAGAGATCATGAATAGCTGTAGATAGTTCCGATGCTGCAGCAACTGGGAGTGTGGGTGCCATAGAAGAACCAGCGGGCAGTGACGCACCTGAGACTGATAGAGTAGAGTCTGGTAGTTTTAGTGCTGTAGAGGCACCAGCAAGAACAACCGGAGCTGTTGTCCCAAAAGAAAAGTTGTTATCTGACTTAGCAACAGGTTCTGTCCTTGCAGGCAGAGAGGAAGGGGGTGCTTCTGCTGCGGAAAGAGTGATGTGAGATGCTGCAACAGTAACATATTTAGAAGTATCAGCAGGAGGAGCAGCAGAGATTGGGCTAGCAGATACAGTAACAGGTAGTATGACAGATGTGGGGTCATGATTAGGTAGGCGTTCTGAAGGCTGATCTTCAAAGTCTGGTGTGCTCGGATTGCTTGGTGGGTCTGGGGTATTGACTGATGGAAAGGCTGGATTCCAGACAGGTACCGGGTATTGTTCAGAATTAGAATCGTGGTCTGGTGTTCGAGAACCCTTAGAAGCAGAGCACATTTCTGATCTGATCACTTCAGAAGAGGCCTTGACTTGTGGTGTAATGGCAGTGAGAGTGATTTGGCCCACCGAAGGAGTTGATTCTTTACTGTGAGTACCACAACCTGAGTTAATGTGGTTGGAAAGTGAAAGAGCTGTGTCAGACTTTAGAAGGGATGCATATGCTAAATTTAGGTCTTCCATCTGCTTGGTATAAATATGTATGCTTTTCTGCCTGGCAATTCCAGGCCTTATCATGTCGATCTCTAAAGATAGTATGTCGGGTGTAGGACATAGTGTCAGAAGGTCTGGAATATTGTGTCCCTTTATAGAATTTTTACTATGTAAATAAACAAAGTCATCATAGAGATCTTCGGTCTTTCTTTTAAGGCGTAGGAGTTGTTCTTGTAGCGGGTAAGTATCATTAGCCTGATCTAAAGCTTCAGAATCTGGTGTTGCAGAAAATTTGGTTGTAGCAATGGGAAGACTGACCTTACGGTTATTGTGGTTAGTAGATACTGGGGAAGCATTAAGACAACCAATGGTTAGTATAGGTCTTTTGTACCCAGGACCAGGTGCTCTAACCTCAGGATACTGACTGCCTGGTCATGTCAAATGAGGGTTTCCAGCGGTCTGGGGAGCTTGCCAAGTTGATCACTCTGGCAACAGCGTATTCTGGTTTAGAGTCTCCCACAAAGAGTGGTATATCCTTGGTTGTAGCGGTGTTAGAAGAATTGTCAGAAGACGCAGGAGTGTTTTTCACTGTTTGGTCTAACAAGATCTGTAACAATTCATTATCTTGCTGTAGCTCTTCAACGGATAAGGACTGCGGATCATAGTCGCAAATGTCATAATAGTTATACATGGAAGAAGGGTCAGCTAGCCAGTGAGTGTAGTACCGGGCTTGTAAATCTTTGTTTACTAAGGCGAGACTGTTCTTTAGACTAAGGTTCTTGTTTGCTGTCTTTAGGGAAACTATAGATTTTTGCAAAGGTTTCTTAACCCAAAAGGAAAGCATCCTTGGTCTGTGTGTGCCTTTCCTGCCTATGGAACAAGACATTTTTGGCTCTTGCACTCACAATCAAGGTGGCGTAAGCTGAGGAAGGGCCTTGGGTGCCTCAAAACAGCTGGTGGTACACAGTGTGTTCTCCCCAATGTTGCATCCACCTGATTGGCTGAGCACCCTTCCACGGGTGCGAATGGGGACATAAGCACCTTGGAAATATGCTCATATTGTTTGTATATCATAGAATCTAACGTAAGCATATTAAAGAGAACATGTTATTCAAAATACTCCAAACAGCCCAGTATATTTCTAATAAAGGATTCACGCTGTAATTATGTGCAAATACACATTCAGTCAGCTTAATAAAAAAAAAATTAAATGGATGATGGGAAGGAGGTGTGGGTCAATGAAGCAGAGATGCAAACAGGCAAACCATGAAGCTTAAGCAAAAAGCATCGGCCATGCACATTATTTCATAAAATCCAGGAAAACATTAATTTTCCACAGGTTTGTATTTGTATTATTTCACACAGGTGTTGGTTTCCTATTGCTATATATAAAAACTGTACAGGAGAGGTGAGGGAGCTAGAAAGTTCATGAGTCGGGCCTTGTCATAGCTGAGTGTCAGTCTGGTTTGGCTCTCAGGGCCAAACACAAGACGAGGCCGCAAAGAGCCATACCTGGCACATGCCGCCACACTAAAGCAAACAAGACAAGACACATACCTAGCGTCCTTCCTTTTACTCACAACACACATTCCTGGTGACCTACCTCTACATACCCAGTGTCCCAATTTCGGCAGATACCTCCTCCAGTCAAAAGGTGAAGCTAGGTTTAGAACGCATTCTGTAATTTCCACACATTTCTCCTCAGTTGTATCTGATTGGCAAGAAAGTAGGGTATGGCTTGTATTTTCAGGGTCCAGTGACTCGAATCTTGGTTAGGTCATATCTTCGGCTGTTTCATCCACCTCTATTCTACACTTGATTACTTAAAACTAAGTACCATCAAATTGTATGTCAACTGTGGACTTGTGAGGCAAATAACATGATTACTAGAAAAAAGCTTCAATTTAGGGGTGCAAAATTTAAGAGTTTAAAAAAACAGATTATGCAAGGATATTTAAATTGGTATATATATTTGTCACTAAATAATCTTGGGTCCGCTGCAGGGTCATTGATTATGGTGTTTGTAGTTTCCCACGTGATGAGCACCTGGGCATCAAATGAGTTTTAGCCATGATCGTACGATTTCATCTTAACTATCCTGTCACTCATACTCTACACACCTCAGGGATGCCATTTAAGGATCTCCAGAGGTAGCAACTGCTGCCCGGGAACCATTGGTGCTGCCCTGGACTACCCGGGGTCTGAGATCGCAAGAGCAGCAGGAGAGTTTCAAGTCAGAACAGCCAGTGATCAGATGGGCTATTCTGTTTTCAGACCTCTACGTCTATAATGTATAAGGAGTTGGTATGTTCACCTATTTAGTGTGACAGACACCATCTAAAGATTATCATCTTTAAATAAAAACAGTTCCCAAAAGCTGCCGCAAGCACCAATGGAATGAACTTTACACTGATGTATGCACTCTTTGGCAGCATAAATATATTTATATTTCAGGAAAATGATAACAAGGTATCTGCCATTTTACTAAAGTACTGCTATGTCGAAGCTGCGCTTATCAGTTCATAGTTCATTCTATACATGTGGATTCCTTCATTACCAAAATTGACGTGTTGAGGCCCAGTGCCTCCCATGTCCTTCACTACCCCCCTTGCTACCGTTATAAGGCACACTTTCCAATTCCATTAAAATGTAGGCAGCAGGCTCCCAGGATAGTGTGCAGGGAGCAAGGATATGGCAGTGCATTTATTCTCGTCTTGCAAGACTTTCAATACAATTAGATCTTTCGGCCTCTGCTAATAACAGGTGGGTAGGGATGAGGTGGTATCAAGATGTCTGGGGACCAGATTACAGAAACTGTCCACTGGTGCAAGTGCAAGGTTGCACCATATTAACACTAGGGCAAAGCTTGCCCTAGTGCAGAAATGCATTTAAAGTGCATGTTTTTTGCACTCTGGCATTTTTGCCCTAGTGCTTATTCCATGAAAAATGGCACTTTGTCATAGTGAAAATGTTTTCTTATACGGTCCCAATGTTATTTGAATTAAAGCAAACTTTGCCCTGGTGTTAATACGGTGTAATTGTGTTCTTGCACTGGTGCACATTTTCTGTAATCTGGCCCCTGGTAGTTCTAGGCTTTAATTTTATAATTATAAATAACCGTAGAACTAAAGGTACGAGAATGCAAAGAAGAAACGGCAGGTGGGGCAGGTCAAGCGATCTGTTGATGTATTGCAGAAAAGCTTGTTTTCCTATTTTCCTCTCAGCGCAAACATTTTGTTCGTGGCCCTTCACCTATAGAGCGTTAACTACGGAATCCAATTTTCAGATTGGCTTGGGGTGGCTGCAAGCCTAATGTGTAGAAATACAAACTCTTCTTTCTGATTATGAAGTTTCATCAGAGTTTACTCAGGATGAGGATTATGTATGTGTGGCTCTTGGGTCTGATGCCATGCTGTGCCTGGGGGATTATTATGGGTAAAATAGGAGACAGCATTTCAACTTTATTCTTTTGCGAAATGTGTGGCTATTTAATGGAATTGGTAGATTTTACTTAATGACATTCTGCCATTGCTACTTGCCTGTGAGGCTGCAATTAGTACAGCATTGCTGTGGCTGTTTTATGAGACCATCTGTTGCATATTATGGAATTACATGTTCTTATGTGGCTGCACATAGCATAGCAACACTGGGGCCTGTGAGGCTGCATTTAGCAAATTATGGCAAGTCCTGGCTGAAACTGGCATACGTTGGCAGTAAATGGCCATCTGATGCTGTATTGAGATATGAAAGGAGCCCCCTTGATCGATGATGACTCTAGAGCACGGATCTCCAACCTTTACGTTGGCAAGAGCCACAGGGGTGGTGATGTCCATGAGTATGAGAATTTGTAGCAAGATTTTCTGGGGAGGTGTATGTGCTCTTTATCTAAAAATGGAATAACATATGCATATTTTCTATTAGTAGCTTGCTCCTAAAGATTGTCAAGCATAGCAGAATGTAGTAAACCGTTTTGGACATTCAGTTTGAAGGTTGACACTGCCTGCTATCCACCAGTGCTTAGTACTCTGGTGTGTAGCTTGAAACAGCAACGACACTCAGATGCTGTCAGATGGGACACAAGAAGTTAATGTCTGAAAAGGCAGATTTGCAAAGATAGGCAATCACATTGGCTGATACTCTAGATACCCTCCTTGCCATAGTGCTTGCACCTAACTGCACACCTGGCATGGCAGGCATACATTTTTTTAAATCTCTTACAACAGACTCGGTAGTCACAGTGCCCTTCAGAATTGCACCAAATGTAAAAGTATATTTGTTTTCCATCAAATCATTCCTAACATTGAAGGATGCCTCTGTAATAGCTTTTTCATTGCAGCATTTAGTTTACCTACGTTTTAGGATCTCAGACAGCTTCCTTTGAGAACAGTATTGCTTATTATTGCAAAATGTCTCTGAATGTTACTCTTTTTCCCACTGCAACCTGAGCACTGCAGATTAAAGATGCATTTTCTCTTTACACTTTTCGCCCCTAATTACATCATTAATTCTCTCATCGGCTGAATCAGAACTATTAAATCATGTTTTTTCAAATCCTTGTATTGATAGCACATATCATTTTAAATTCCTGTTTAGTTTTTATAAATGTATGTGGAGAGAATGCATGCATACCCCGCTAGTAGTTTTCCACATTTACTTAAATGCAAAATTGCCATTAGCGCTTGAACTCCTATCCTGGGACATGCATAGAGGGTGGGCTCCTCCTTATCACAGCAAATTCCATGTTAACCTTTAAAACAACGTGGTACTCCTGCATTGCAACAGATGACTCATCTACAAATAAAAACAAGAATTCACAGTTATATCATAAGCAGCAACACTTACCGCTAGATGTATCTTTTTTCTTGCAAGCTGGGACTCACAGATTGACTTTTTTCTGCACGCACAGACACCCACACCCACACGCTCACACGTTGAACAAAAAATGATTACATATGTAACCTTATATTCCCTATTCTGATTGAAAGTCTACAACTACCAGCATGCAAAGTGATGCTAACGGAAATAAATCTAAAGGAACACAGTGACATTGAAAAAATCACATCCCCAGCTTTGTTTCACATGGTATGCAGATTTTTGCACACCTTCCCTTTCTAATCAGCCATCATTTACACCTCTTGGTGACAATGCCACAACTCACATTTCCCATTTAATGTTGTACTTTTGTTGTTGATAGTTAAAGGAATGGTTCGGTCAAAACATTTTATTGTCCCTATGGGTCGGCCATATCTTTTTAAGCCTAAATCGCTCGATTTTAGAAACATTTCCTATGGACCTTACCCAAGTTTTCGTCCATTAAACACATGAGAATACAGGCACCAGGGCGCTGCCATTTTGTGATAATCCCATCACTTGCCCCATCACCCTGGCTGACCTGCTTTTGTGGCACTAAATCATATCCCCCGCCTCTGAGCCTATCATCAGCAGACGCGTACCGCCCATTTCGCAACGCCAAAGCACGTCTCGTGTCAACAATCGCTGCGCTTCAGCTAATGACGTGTCGCCATCGAAATGGCAAGATGCCTCTTTCCTCAATAAGTATAAACAGACCGTTTCACAACACACAGCAGCAGATTTTCGATTCCATTCCTCTCTCTGTGATACTTTGAGTATTCTGTGACTCGTTTCTGCGCTCTAGTCAGCTACCTTTGCCGCTTGTACCCGTGTGAACACCTGTACCATTGCTATACATTATTTTAGTTTGTTTACCACACAATGGCTACAATAATGCCCTACATGTATAAGCCCGAGTATACCGAGGAGGAACTACTGGAAAGGGAAACATGCGAAAACGATGGGGCTTCGGACGGCAGTTGGCAGGACGAATCAACGGATGAAGACACTGGACCTAGTCACATGGACGGTGCTTCCACCTGGTGCACATGCAATCGGTGCGAGCTAATGCTAACCGAGGAGCAGAACTGCTGCTGCTGTGAAAACTCGGGATGCGTGGCCTACATTTCTGAAGGCGAGCCATGACCACAATGCATCACCGAACTGCCAGACTTCAGGGCAGCCTGCCTCACACGGTCCGTGTTGAGGATAATGATGGTGCTTATGCACGAACTTCGCGCAACTGTTCATCCTCGTAATCCGAGTAAGTATAATCTGCTTGTGATGCCACTACTATTTCATGGTCGTCTCCTATATCCAAAATGACATCTACATATCATTGTAACGCATGAAAGTCGTTCAATAGTGTGCAGTGTCTAGATAGCATTTGTCCGAGCAAGATGCCATTAGTTACAAGAATTGTCATTGACAATAAACGTTTAATCAACTTATCTTGGTCATTTAAAAACAGTTTGTATTATTATTTTTCACAGGTGGTACCGGCTGGTGGCCTATCGTTCCTTTACATGGTGGCTTCACGGGAGGCTTGGAAACCGCGTTCGAAGAGTAATACCCGCCTGTGCCGTGCCATAAGAGAAACTTTCCCGAGTGACAGTGGTCAGTACAGGGGATTTTCCCTCGCTGTGCTGCCACCTGACCTGTAAAATGTGTAAAGTTTTGTATTTTTGTGCCATCAAAAAAAGAAACAAAATAAAACACAACATATATTTTAACAATGGTTGTTTCGATTTTTTAAATGAATCAAGTGTGTCTCCATTCAGCAGTCTTCCTGTGCCTTGTCTGCAAGCCCACTGGCCTATCCATCCATCCACCCCCCTCCCCTATCAAAGGCAAAGTATAACTGTATAAAGTATAAAAAAGTGGTTAGTTTAACAAAAAAAAAAGTCCATAACAACAAGTCCAGTGGATGCGCGCTGCCATGGGGGGCTGTCAGGGGCGTGAATGGCCAAGGTGCCAAACAGCATGTACACTTTAAAAGGTATCCCTCACATGGCCTCCTCAGACTCTGTGTCTCCAGGCAGGGCTCCCTCTTGAAGCAGGCCGCCCCCCTGCAATCCACATAAGTGTGTCTCCATTCAGCAGTCTTCCTGTGCCTTATCTGCACGCCCCAGGCCCATCCATCCCACCCCCCTCTATCAAAGGTGGTTCGCGCCAGTGGATGCGCGCTGCCATGGGGGGCTATCAGGGGCGCGAACGGCCAAGGTGCCAAACAGCATGTACACTTCAAAAGGTATCCCACGCAAAAGGCCCATCACTCACATGGCCTCCTCAGACTCTGTGTCTCCAGGCAGGGCTCCCCCTTGAAGCAGGCCGCCCCCCTGCAATCCACATAAGTGTGTCTCCATTCAGCAGTCTTCCTGTGCCTTATCTGCATGCCCCAGGCCCATCCATCCCACCCCCCTCTTTCAAAGGCGGTTCGTGCCAGTGGATGCACTCTGCCATGGGGGGCTGCCAGGGGCGCGAACGGCTATGGTGCCAAACAGCATGTACACTTCAAAAGGTATCCCACGCCAAGGGCCCATCGCTCACATGGCCTCCTCAGACTCTGTGTCTCCAGGCAGGGCTCCCCCTTGAAGCAAGCCGTCCCCCTGCAATCCACATAAGTGTGTCTCCATTCAGCAGTCTTCCTGTGCCTTATCTGCATGCCCCAGGCCCATCCATCCAACCCCCCTCTATCAAAGGCGGTTCACGCCAGTGGATGCGCGCTGCCATGGAGGGCTGTCAGGGGCGCGAACGGCCAAGGTGCCAAACAGCATGTATCCCATGCCAAGGGCCCATCGCTCACATGGCCTCCTCAGACCCCGTGTGTCCGGCCAGGACCCCCTCTCACGCTGGCCGGCCCCCGGCAAACCACATAATACCACGACATACACACGTCATTCATTCACAAATACACCCCTGTTTGTAATACTTCATATACCATTTGATATGTCTCATGAGAACATCTTTGTGCTTTGCAAGTCAACCCCTGAACTTGCTACCTGAGAACCACTGAGATCTATGCTAATCTGCTCGTCGTCGTGCTATCCGTGAACTTCTGTGACCGCTTCGAGCAAACTCGTCAGTCTGCTACCTGTGGCCATCTACCTGTTCTCCTGCAACATACTGCTCTGCTTGCTGAATCCAACTGTTTGTTGGTCAAGGTAAGGCCATGTATCCTAGTCATATTTCGTTGATTTTTAAATTTCTATCTATTTGCGAGTGCTATGTTCATTGGTCTCATTGATATTGACTTGAGTTTCCATTGTTATGCTATCAATAGATCTATTTATTTTCATCTGTGTCAATTGTCATCGAATTGCATCCTTCGGGGGTCCAGTCTATAATGTAAGCATGTTTCCTTCTCGTGCAAGACAGAACATCCAAGGGACAAGTCACATGTTCAGAGTTTAGTCACATCATTTACACATTTCTGCAATTTATTCAAATACTAAGCCGCACATGATGAACTGGTATAGTTCCTGCGACCAAAACAAGCCTTGCATTACTTGCATTATTTAATATACATTTGATCTTTTTCAATGTGAACTAATACAAGTAGCAGTTCACATTGAAAAAGATCAAATGTATATTGTCGTGCTCTAATAACTTTGAAAACACATGTATCACTTTAAATGGAGCAACCATAGTTTAAATAGCCACTAGATCATGTCTTTAATTTGTGTTTATTTTTATATCGAATTATCAAGTATGTTGGATCTTAGGAGGTTCCCTTGGAGTTTAGCAATGAGAAGGTTTCATTTAAAGAGCTTTACACATGAATATAACTATTTACAATGATCCAACAATGATTTTTGACTAATTCAAAATGGCCGCCGGCGCGCGATGACGTCATCACGTTGATGACGTCACCGTGTTGTGTGCCGGCGCCATTTTTTCAACATAAAAGCAAACGGGACAACCAGCAACGCGTTTTCACGCATAGCCCGGATGCTATTACTTTGGTCTACACAACAGGTAAGACTCCCCCTGTGGGGAGGGTGAACTTTAACCAACAGAATAATTTAAATATGATATTTGTTAGAGTTTGAATACATTTTGGTTATTATTTATATTACCAGGAAGTCAAAGAAGTGACATTAAAAGACATGCAACGGCTAACATAAACAAATGTGCTTGAGTGAAGAGAAATTGGAATTACCAATAAGGAAAAATAGTAAATCAGGCCAAAGATTTGAAGCAACGTTTTACACAGGTACTTTTTTCACAATGTGTATAGTTACAATTCAGAATACATGATTATCTCTTTGTTAATGCAAAATTACACAAAAACTTTAGTTAATTATTCTTTTCTTTACTATTAACAGTTCCTGATGAAGGTCTATTATTGACCGAAATGCATTGAACAGTATAATGTTTGCTAAAGGCCTCACAAAAATACAAATGATTAAATAAAAATATTTTTACCATAAATTCATCGGAATTATCAACATTTTCTCAAGAATTATTGAAGAAATCAAATACAAAAAGACAACTTCTATACAAAGTAAATAAGAAGAAATTTAGTGGGATATCCACACGAGTCCTTCCAGTAGACTGGTGAAAATTAACCAGTCAAATATCATAAGAACACAACAATGTCGACAGCTTTTTGGGTGGCATTTTTTTGGCACGTGTAGATTGTGTGAATTGATCTGCGACTACTTCAGAGTTATCTTCAATACATTCAGTATCTTCTTCTTTTGGTGGTGCGGTCGAACTGTAGCAATGGTCCAATAAAACTTTACTGGATTCACCGGACACATTCAATTCATGTTCTGGCCATTGGACATGAGCATCTCGAGTCTCAACATGCCGCATCTGAATTAATAGTTCCTCCATAGTGTAAATGGTCTGGCAAGCAACATCTCTCATTTGCTTCACTGTATGTGTATGTATAGTTCGTACACCCATGGGTAACTAGAGGACAGATTGGAAAAGGGATGTTCATTTTAAACACAATATAAAGTATAGTACAATTGACAGGAAAAAAACATAATATAGTCCCCAACACAAAATAATTCCTAAAATTATGAACTGTTTGTAATTAACCTTATTTTTGTTTCTTTTCTTTGCAACTTTCTTGACTCGAACTTCAACATCTGCACGCTGTTGCTCCGATTCGTTTCCGCATGTCTTCCCTTCCTCTTGCGCTGCAACGACTATCTTTTCTGGATCCGCATAGACAGCACGGAATGACGCTCCATCGACTCCCTGAAACATAGTACTTTCATTACTATGTATCACAATATTGAAAACATAAAACACACATGAGGACGAACACACAGTTACATCTCAATAGCTAAACACAAATTAAACATTCTGTAGAACAATCAAACGACAAGTATTCAAGCTCTGATGATCTAGTTCGATGGAACTGTCAGTATCCATACCTCTGGCTCCGCATGGACTGCCATGAATGGTTGTATTGGAGAGGAGGCATCAGCAACTCCCTGAAACACAGTACTTGCATTAGTATGGTTTTCAATATTGGAAACATAACACACACTTGGGGTCGACGGCACAGGTACATATAAAGAGATAACCACAAATGATGCATTGTCTAAAAGAATCAAGGAATATCTAAATATGATCAGATTTCATCGAATTATTTCTCAGATTTATTTACATCTTCATCATCTAAATGGGATGTTGTTATTGTAGTGGAAGCTCTGTCGTCTCCCTGAAACACAGTACTTGCGTTAATAGGGAATAAAGTATAGCAAATGGAATCACGTTATATGATGACGCTCGTGCTGCCGAAGAATATGTAGGGATGTTGTAAATGTAGTGCGCACTTCCGAAAGCTGTTGCGTCGATTCGTATACGCAAGGTCCCGCTTCCACTTCCCCTGGAATTACTTGAATGTCAGGCTCTGCATCAAGTGCAGGGGTTGACGCTCCATCAACTGCCTGAAAGATAGTACTTGCATTAGTAAGGATTACAATATTGAAAACATAACACACACTTGGAGTCGACAGGTACATATCAATGGCTAACCACGAATAAAACATTGTGTAGAACAATCAAACGACAAGTATTCCAGCTCTTATGATCTAGTTCGATGGAGCTGTCAGTATCCATACCTCGTGCTGCTGAAGAACATCTAGGGATGTTGTCAATGTGGTGGACGCTTCAGCATCTCCCTGAAAGACAGTACTTGCATTACTATGGATAACACTAATCATAACTGAAAACAAACACCAGTGGACGATAACTAAGGTGTATATCAATTGGAAAGCACTAACCAAACATTTGGTAAAATAATTACACAATACAATAAAAATATTACTTGACATGCATAAAACAAGTTTGTAGCAGAATAGCCAAGTAAGATTACCTGATACGCGCTAGAAGTGGTTGATAACTGCGAGCACGTCACGGATGTAGAATGTTCTTGCTTCAGATTCAAGGGATAGTCAAGCAGTTGTAAAGGTAAATTATTGATTGATAATGAAATGCCAATATTAAAAATTGCCATGTAAGGAGACAGAATACTTGAGAGTAATGCTATTGAAAATGCGCAATATAGCACAGTTCCCTGTGCCCATATATAGATTTAGTTTGTGGGTTATGAAATCGAAAAAGAATATATTGATAAATGTCATTATTCAAAAAGCTATACACTCATATCAATGTCGAAAGTATTACAAGGGATACAATACCTAAAATATCAATAAGTCCATTCGGCTACCTACACACTACTGCAAGGCCTAAAGCTAAATCCGGACACTTGGCTCACCAGTGGCGGAATGTGGACGGATAGAGTGGGAATAGCGTTTGCGAGCAATTTTCGTGTCGTTCGCCGTTTATTCTTCTTTGTTACGCAAGATGTTGTGTACATGTTTGAGGAAAAGTGCCGGCTGCAGATACGGTATCGATCACTCCTCTTGTCCTCTAAGACTTGTTGTACTCTACTTTCCAGCTCATCCAGTGGATATCTGCAATGTCTGACCCATTCTCTTATTCGATCAACAGTTTTCGGGAATACATGCATTGTAGTGCCTTCAGATTTAGCATGGGTCTTCGAAGGGCAACCGCTAATCGAACAGGCATGCATTGTTGAAAATTCTGAAAAGTAAATATCGAAATTATTATACAATCTTGATGAATATAAATGTGATACAAAAGTAAATAATGCAAATATCATATTAACATTTTTTACCTCCCTAAGCAACGGGGAGGAATCTGGCGACAGGACTAAATACCTCACCAAGTATAGACTACCTTATTAACTAACGAGTAGTGCCCACTCTTTCTCTTATTTGGACATTGTTGTGTTCTCCCATCAATGCTGAAATAACAGATGTTGAAATGACAGAGAATGAACCAGCAGCAGCACCAAACGATGCATCAGAACTTGATATCAGCAATATTTCTTTCAAATTTGTTGATATGTCCTCAACGGCACAGTCCGAAACAACTTTCACGCCGGATGACAGTCTCATAAAAGAGGGCAAATACATAGTATTCGACATTTGTTTGATGGATATTATAAGTATGCTGAAATGTGGGAATTCAGTTGGAGGGGAAGTATGTGGGGAGCCATTGATTCATGTGACTCGTCAAAAACAAGGCAGTAACGTCAAAATACATGCCGCCTGTAGATTAAATCATGCGTTCTCATGGTCTGCACAACTGATGCTGGGGAAGCTGCCAGCAGGCAATCTACTGTGTGCAGCTGCCTCACTTTTTAGTGGGTCCAGTTTTAGAAAGTTAGAGTCTTTCTTTCAGTTTGTGGGTCTCCATTTCATTTCTAAAACGCAGTACTACAAATACAAACATGATTATCTGTTTCTGGCCATTAGTGATGCTTGGGAAATTGAACAATTGTCTCTAGCAAGTACATTCAAAGGGAAACGATTCAGGCTAGCCGGCGATGGACAGTGCGACAGCCCTGGATTTTCTGCCAAGTACTGCACCTACCACTTTCAGCACATGGATAGTAAGAAAATTGTGAGTTTGGTGGTCGTGCAGGTGTCCCAATGTAAATCCTCAGTGGCCATGGAGAAACTAGGATTTATAAAATCATTGCAATATCTACAATCAAGGGGAATGCACATCGACCTCATAGCCATGGACAGACACGTTACAATTGCCAAGACAATAAGAGAGCAGTTCCCACATATTAAACATCAATTTGACGTATGGCATCTTGCTAAATCAATCAATAAGAAAATCTCGGCTGCAGGGAAAAAAAAAGGTTTTGAAAGTATTTCACAGTGGTCCCAGTCTATCAGCAACCATCTTTGGTGGAGCTCAAAAATTTGTGAAGGGTCAGTGGAAATCCTACTTGAAAAATGGCAGCCACTGATGCACCACTGTACCAACGTTCACTGCTGGACAGAAAACCAACATTTCCACCAATTTGAACATGGCCCTTTGTCCACAGAGGAGGCATGGAAGAAGAAGTGGTTGATTGCATCTTCACCTACACACAAATCCATTGAGAAGATTGTTTCGATAAAGCTCTATCAAGAGATTTGAGGGGACTGACCGAATTCTGTCACAAAGGAGAATTGGAGGTGTTCCACAATATGTGCCTAAAGTACAGATTGCATTTCAGCTTACAGGGCATGAAACATAGGACTCTACTAGCGGTCTTGGCCCATAACGAGAATGTGGGCCATGAACAGTCTAAGACTAAGGGAAATGTAGGGATCCCTCGCTACACTACAACCTTTAGAAAAAGAACTAAGGAATGGGGGGTAAAACCAGTATATGAGGAAATGGAGTTTGACTTTGTTAAAGGCCTTATTTGTAGTGTACTAGAGAAGCACAGATATGGAATTTTGAGCATTTCTGTGCAGAGCACTGATGCATTGCCACCAAACATTGCCACTGTGCCATGTCCATCCAAAGCAGAGCTCGTTGAGAAGTTCAAATCCCGGTTTAAATAAATCATTGTAATCTGATTGTCTTTTTGAAAATAATGTTATTGTACAGTGTGCATACAAAGTATGCTAATCCTAAACCCTCCATTCACCATCCTGGGTGGCGAACAACATGGGTGTCATCTTTGACTTCTCTCTCTATTCACCTCATATCGCTGACCTTGTGAATATGTGTATGTATATATTTTTGTTGCTGTAACTAAGTTTCGCAATCTCATGTAAATGCTGCGCACTGTTAACCGAGGGGAGGCATGCGTATTGCAAATAATAAAACAAATAAACAATAAATCACACTTTCAACTCAACTCCTCGGGTACTTTATACTTTCCCTGACCTTCCCCGAAAAAGTCAATTTCTCCATAGTAATGGTTGTCTAGGGCTGCAAAGCTCGCGGACAACGAGGACAAAATTGAGGTCCTTAGAACGCGCCAAGTGAGGTGTTGCAGATGGGAGAGAAGCCAGTTCGCATTTGCACATTGAGGCCTAGTACAAAGATGGAGTCGAAAATTCAAGTTCTCACAGATGGCTTTACACGGAATGTTGCAAAGTAAGAATGTACGCTCATGCAGAGTGAAGGTCAGTGGCTTTGATTTTTTGCTTGCGGGCTGAGGAGGCCCGCGAATAGCACTTGCAATATAAGGTTCTATTGTTTTTTGACCTTGAGAGACAGGGACCATGCCGAAAGGACTTCATTTGAAGGAGGGAGCAATAACGTAAGAGATGATAAGGCTGAAAATTCTGAAACTAGACCGAGTTTCATGTTAGTTCAGTATATGAAAAATCATTGGCACGAACACAGTGGGATTTACGGACTGCATTATGCAGAGATACAATGGAAATGGCAAATATAATGTAAGTAACTCTTTAGACGCTTTTATACCGGAATGAATAAATGAAGAGCAAGTACAACATTTGTGGGATCGTCTTTCTACCGGGCACATGGGCATGCATGTGCCTGTTCGACACGCATGTAGACAAACAGTCGTTTCTCAGTGGTTCAACAGTAAAAAAAATCATTTGTTTGTCTCTTTCCCTCGATTTATTTTGTTAGTTTTCGCATTGCTTTTAGAGCCGAACATACTCCATTGCACTATCCTGGCAAGCAAATAGTTTCAGCTCGCCCGTAATAAATAAAATGAATAATAGTAATAAAGATCGGCTGGTGAGACTAATTTCAATTTTTATGTTTTCTAAACAGGTACATCCTACCGTACTGCCACTGCCACCTATTCCAGACCCCGGCAGACAGATTTTTCAACTGCCAGCTGCAGCTTCTTGTAAACAGCTGCACAACGTTGACCATTTTTTGGGACGATCGCCAAGGGGCCATATGCCCTTATGCGGTACTAGCGGCTAGAAGCAACATATCGACCTTTAAGGTGGCCTAGTGCCTAGTTGATGGAGCAGCCTTGCGGTTGACTGTGCGTCCAAAGTGCTTCTTTTAACGAAAGCCAACACCCTGTGTACCATAAAGGAACAGCGCGTGACTCCCGATAAACTTTTCCGGATTTGCTGATCGAGAGAAAAGAAAAAAAAATCCATTCCGATTTAATATGCCAATTGCTGAATATTCTCTAAACATTTAATGTCAAATAAATGTACTTTACCAAATGTACCGTACTGCTGTTTGATTTTAAAGTACAGTTTCATATTCCGAATTGTGGCGCGCTGTGTTGTGAGTTGATCTGTGTTGGTTTCGGGGTTCTGTGTGAAGTCGCGTAGAAGACGACTGGGCGCTTTTGCCTATGCAGCACAGTAATGTCACAGAGAGAGGCGGGGAATATGAATGTTTTGATAATGTCAGGCTTAGGTGCGGGGGATGTGATTTAGTGCTGCAAAAGCAGGTCAGCCAGGGCGATGGGGCAAGTGATAGGATTATCACAAAATGGCAGCGCCCTGGTGCCTGTTTTCGCGTGCGTTTAATGGACGAAAACACAGGTAAGGTCCATAGCAAATTTTTCTAAAATCGAGCGACTTAGGCTTATAAACACATGGCCAACCCGTAGGGACAATAACATTTTTTGACCAAACCATTCCTTTAACCACTTGTTGGGAAAACTACCTAGATCCCTTCTGGCCAGATGCAGCCCCTCCTCTCACCTTGCACACAACCTTTTAACGTGCGTTTTGTAGGAATAAGAGAGGGAGTGGGCAGGGGAAGAGGTCCAGGGACTTCAGACACGAAAATAAACACAGAGTGCTAATTTTTGGATCAGATGCGAGAAACTACTGGGAAGCCTGAGGTGACCTACCAGTGGCTTGCGATCAACGGGTTGAAGACTCTGGCTCTATGAGCTGTGCCTCTCATATCATAACTGCACCTGGCATATTACTGCCCCTCCTTAATATAATGTTAAAAATAAAGAAGCCTTGTTTCTGTTGCAGTTTTTGTTGACAGTTATTTTGGGTACATTTCTATTCATGTGTGATGACACCTCCTGTGACGTTATTGGAGTTGCGAGGGTGTCGAATGCTCTGTGATATCACTTCCTGGGATGTAACTGGGTGTGTGTCGAATGCTCTGTGATACCACTTCCTGGGATGTAACTGGGTGTGTGTCGAATGCTCTGTGATATCACTTCCTGGGATGTAACTGGGTCTGTGATGTAATTTCTCTATCCAGTGCATTTTGGTACTTTGACATTCCTGACACACCGTTTGACGTTAGATTAAGAGGTGGAAAAGAAAAACGTGATAGATGAAAATGCTTAAGCAAAGTCTTCTGACCCACTGGTCGTTCCTCTGGGTAGCATTCCATTCCATTTCCTTGGCAGATAAAAGTCTGAAGACACTGAAGCTTCTCCTGGCAACAGATGCATCACAAAGGTATATCGAGTAAAGGATGTTTAAACATCCACTTAAATGGGTTCTAGTCACATTCAATTAAAACATTTAACATGCTACTATCATAGGTCAAGTTCTGGAGAGAATTATGAAAGCAGTTGGAAGTACCACTGAAGGGGAGGCTGTCACTATTATGAAAATGGTTTTCGTGTGAACTCAACAAGAATGCAGAGAACAAAACTAGAAAGTTGACTAAAAGAAACCAAGGTATTCGGTTTCCCTGCCGGAAAACACGGAGTAGAATAAAAGGGCGGCAGGAAACTCTAAATACATTAATTAGGTTGGAGGTGGAGATTAGCACAGTCATTGTCAAGATAATGCAAGCTGATTGTATGTTTCTCAGAAAAATGTAAAATGCTAAAACGACCATATAAAAGATTGGTTCAGAGAATCGTTATTCATAAATAATATTAAAGAAGGGAATTGGTATGAGAAAACATTTCAGAATATGATGGAGACACTAAATCAGCAGGAGTCTTCAAGCGGAATGTATACAGTGTTTATGTAGAATCTGACAAGCATTGGCAAAGTCAATGTACTACATCCGCCTACCAGTCAAAGATACCAAGAGGCAACTAAATTGTCAAACAATGGCTGCCATGAGAGGTAAGTGCTATGGCCCACACTCTCCGCATCAGGTCGCTTCCATCTCACCAGCTTTCCATTGTGCACTGTCTATTGCATGTCAATTATTAAAATATTCCTGGCTTCCTCTGGCATTAAAAGATCATGCATGAGCAAAACTAGAGTTCACATGAAAGAGGCACACAGCCAAAACTTCTGCATAGCAACGCGGCTCTAAAACGCAAAGTATGCGCAAAGCTGCTGTTGGCACTAAACCACCATTTGAACCAAAACTAAGCAGCATAATGGATCCTGCGCACTCTCTCTGTCTTCACAATGACCTCACTCTGTACAAATATTTGTCTCAAGAAAGTTGTGCAATTGCACTACCTCGGAGCCAAAACTTAAAAGAGTTTTACTACTCTTGAAAAAGAAAGTGCTTTCTTTTGAAGAGCTCTGTTAATCAGGTGACTAAGGTTGTCAAACATAATCCGTTCCTTAAACAATATTTATAAGAGCTTCTATGCAGGGTAAGAATGCGAATGTTTGCCTTTATGCCTGACCCAGTCCCCTCTTTCTGAAACAGAAGGGGCGGGGAAAAAAACAGATGGCATCAAGATGCTGCATATTATGGAAGGCAGAGGAAGAATAAAAACAATCCCTCTCTTAGGTGACCATCTAAAATGGTTAATAGTAGTATTTTCAATCCTTTGTTAGTGGGGATTTTATTTATATCGCGCTCGTACACAAGTTTTTCACTTACACCCCTTATATAATTTTTGGGCAGTTTCCAAAAACAAATCTAGATTCAATTTGAGATTTCCACATTGGTGGATTTTCAGAAATGAGAAACCTTGGCATCAGCAATGCATCATGGGTGGAATGACTTACATTTTGGGTACAAGGGCAACCCACGCTATGCCAAATTTAGAAAAAAGAAATACTGGACAGGTTTACGCCAAAGGATTTCCTTCCAGTGCATTTTTGAGACCAGGCCACTACCTCTCGTGCACGTTTGGTGAAAATCCATTCAGAGGTTCTGGCTTTAAGTGTGACAGAATGTATTTTTCTATTCATGTAAATATTGATTTTAAAAATGTTGAGGCCCCCTTAGCCGTGCCACCCTTGATAAAATCGCACCCAACTTTCCAAAATGTTTCAATGTGGGTCTATATTTTTTTGGAAAGCTTTGTGTAGATCCATCTAATTGTGCCAAAGTTATTAGCCACCCAAAAATTGCTCTTCTTCTGGAAAGCCAACTCAGCTACAACTACAGGTTTGTTATCACTGACCTGTAATGTTTATATAATAATGGTCATAACCTTAAGGTGAAAGCTATGATCCATTGACTTGCTGAACATTCTCTGGCTAAAAGCATTTGACTCATTATGATTTTGGCCGGTTTGCCAAAAGACCTGAATGTTTGGTGCACATTCATCCAGTGGATTTAAAAGTTATAAAGCTTGGAAAAAATGTGTGTTTATACATGTTTTGCAATAGTTGGACCATTGGGAAAATGTGCACAACCTAAATCGCTTGATAGAATTGCTTCAAATTGGTTTCAAGAGTGGCGCAGAGCAGTGCAAATGTACCTTTTGTTGGTTTGTTGGAAATTTGTTGGATACTTTGCAAAAAAAGTGGTAGAGAGTAGTTTGTCCCCAGCATCGAAATCTTTTACATGTCTCTCATGGTGCATAACGGCAACTGAGGCTTTTCAGAAATGAGAAGTCACGACTGTTTTCACAGAGGTAAGGCATTCTTGCAAGTTCTAGCATTCCAGCAGCTGACTTCGTAAGGGCAGGAGCCCTCCACTTCCTTGTCTGCCTGTCATCCCACTCTGGATGCACAGCGGCAGCCCAGGATGACCTCTTAACCATTCCTGCATTCGACACAGTAAGGGTTACTACTTTCATACTAGCGCTGAAGCTTCTTTTGCAACCTTCTCCCGCTTAATTTGAAATTTTATAATGGCCGATGTATTTTCCATGGTCAAGTAGCAGAGAGCTACGACCATGCAACCATCTGCACAATGATTGGTTGCCGAACGTCTTCTTACCCATACGACCAAAACCAGGGGCGGAAGCCGCGTCTCCAAAGGGCCGCCTTCTAAGGGCCCTGTCTGCAGCGACTGCAGCATTCCAGCAGCTGACTTCGTAGGAGCAAAAGCCCTCTACTTCCTTGTCTGCCTGCCATCCCGCTCTGGATGCGCAGCAGCAGCCCAGCATGACCCTTGCCCATTCCTGCATTCGACACAGTAAGGGTTACTACTCTCATACTAGCACTGATGCCTTCAGTGCGCTGTTGTTGAGGAAAAGCATGTTTTGCAACCATCACCCGCTTAATTTGAAATTTAAAAATGACAAATGTATTTTCCACGGCCAAGTAGCAGTGAGCTACGACCCGCAACCATCTGCACCCTGTTTGGTTTCCGAACGTCTTCTTACCCACACGACCAAAACCGGAGGCGGAGGCCGCGTCTCCAAAGAGCCGCGTTCTAAGGGCCTTGTCTGCAGCTGTCTGCAGATGGCCGCACCATCCATGCAGTAAGCTAAGTTAGTGCCATTGAAATTAACTCGCCTACGATGTATCCTCCTATGCATAGCATCGATCGATTTACCTGTGTCTAACAAGTCGCAACTTGGTGTTACATTACTGCCATCTGCAAATATCGACACGCCGTGACGCTCAATAGAGACTACCTTAAAGTTCACTGCTGCTCCAGACTATCTAATCGCTATATTGTCTGACCGGATTGTGGTCGCTGCGCTGTTGCCGATCCTCAGCCGCACTAGCCTAATTGCAATGTTGTTTGACCTGTTTGTTGCCGCTCCTTAGCCTCACTAGCCTATTTACAATATTGCTCAACGTGATTGTTGCCGCTCCTCAGCCGCACTAGCCTAATTGTAATGTTGTTTGACCTGTTTGTTGCCGCTCCTCAGCCACACTAGCCTATTTACAATATTTCTCAACGTGATTGTTGCCGCTCCTCAGTCGCACTAGCTTAACTACCAGCCAAACTGCCTGAATTCAATGCTCATAGTGATACATAATCACAAAGCCAATAAGGCCCCACATTTTAGCCGCTTCTTAGTCATTACACCTATGCTCATGTGTTGTATATCACATGTATTTCTCAACTAAAACCATCCATATAATGCTGGGCATCCTGACCACCATCATGTTCCCTTTTTGCTTAATGCCCCACTCCATTCCATGCACAGGAGGATACTTCATCAAGATAGATGAAAGCTTAGCCAGGTTGGGATGTCACCGCCACCACCCCATCCCATGCCCCACCCCATTCCTACCCTCCATCCCTTTATTCCCTACCCCTACCTCACCCGGAAACAATACCTCTTCCAAAGTCACGAATAAAGCAGCTTGAACCAATCCTAACCCCATTCATAATACTGACAAACTCCCCCAACCTAAAGAGACTAACAGCAAGACTACACCCACCTTGGGCCTTGACAGACTCAACAGACTCAGTTCTAGAACTAAAACCAACCACCGAGCTACAAAAGAGACAGATATTAAGACAACACCCACCTTGGGTATTGACAGACTCAACAGACTTAAATCTAGAACTAAAACCATCCACCAAGCTACCTTACCAGCCACAACCACAGACACACTTACCAAATTAGATACCACCTCTAACAACCTCCAACACAAAGACCTCTCCAAAAAACCAACCAAAACCTTAAGAAACTCCAAAACCATCACTCACACACCTAACCCAGGCAACACACTGTCTCAAGACTCCATCTCCACCCTCAAAGGTGCACTTATCAATGCGCGCTCCCTCCAAGCACATGCCATAGAAATCCACGACCTCATTGTGGATAAACAACTTGATATCCTGGTAGTCACCGAAACATGGCTACACCCTGCTACAGGCCCACTCCTAGCTCTTGCTATCCCCCCAGGATTCAGCATCCTTAGGACAGACAGGACCAACACCCAAGGACGCGGAGTCTCCCTAATAGCTAAAACCATACTGCAAATCAGAATTTGCCCAATGGAACAAATACAGGGGTAAGAACTCCTACTAGTAAAATTCACCTCCAATCCCAAAACCACCACCAACCTCTTGGTAGTGTATAGATCACTGAACAAAAATACTCACCCCAACTTAGACACTCCTCTACTACTAACTCCCCTCATAAAACCCAACACTAAATGCATCATTCTCTGAGACATAAACCTAGGCTTTAGCGATCTCCTAGATCTTGATGCAGTAGCCTTCCATACAGCTATGCAAGATATGAATTTCGTGCAGTTGATCAATGAGCCCACCCACACCAAAGGTAGAACCCTGGATTGGGTCCTCACTCTCAACTCACAAGTCACCGTTGACTCCATCACCCCCGCAGACTGGTCAGAACACTTCGTTATCAGCTTTACACTGAAAAACAACATCACAGACCACACCATCCCCAAAAAACCTGATACCTTTGAATCCAGAAATATCAAAAAGCTCTCGGCAGACAACCTCTCCCCCGCCCTGAGTGCAGCCCTAGCCAATACTACCCCAGAGACTAACAATCAGGCTTACCTAGCAGAATGCTATCAACAAAGTATCACCCATACTATTGACCTACTTGCCCCCATCACTTTTAAAACCCAGAAGAGAGACAAATGCTCTTGCTTCTGGTTCAATGAGGAACTAGTCTCCCTGAGAAGCACAAACCGATTGCTTGAACACCTCCACAGAAAAATTAACACCCCAGAATCAGCAAAAGCCTTTGAAGAAGCTAACAAAAACTACAAATCTGCCATAGTAACCCAAACAGCCAATGCCTTCAACCTTCGCATCACCAATGCTACCTCAGACGGCAAAGAATTGTTCTCCATCCTCAGAGAGCTAGAGAACCCCTGTCAAGTTTTAGCACCCACCAATGCTATTAAAGCCTGGTGTACCACTATACAAGACGCCATAGCCTCTAAAATCCTACTAATACAAAAGAAAATTGATTGCAAAAAATCACTTCTAGCGGAAAAAACCCTACCTACTATCTCAGCAAGCCCATCTAATACCACACCTGGCACTCCTTTTCACTTCACACCAGTCTCACACAAAGAGGTGCTAGACACCATAGCCAAACTCAAAGCCTCCAACTGCAAAGAAGACCAATTCACCTTCCCACCTAGTCAAACTTTGCACCCCCACCCTATCACCTATCATCACCGAATTTGTTAATGCATCCTTCAACACCAACACGGTCCCTACCAGCATCAAAAAAGCATGGGTGACCCCCCCTCCTAAAAAAACAACCTTAGATCCCTCAATCCCCACAAACTATCGACCAATTACAACAGTCCCTTTTCTCCTGAAAATAATTGACAAAATAGCATACTCCCAAATACAAAACCACATAGAACACCACCAACTACTGGGGGACCGACAGTCAGGATTCCGACCTAACCACAGCACTGAGACAGCCCTTCTTGACCTGAAGATCCAAATGGATGCCACCAGAGAAGCAGGCAAACTCTGTCTACTAATGTTACTGGACCTGTCTGCGGCATTCGACTTGGCCGACCATGACAAACTTTGCATCACACGAGCTAATAACTTCAACCTATCCAAGGATGCCACTGACTGGATCAAATCTTTCCTAGCAGACAGGACCTCAAGAGTTTCCATCGGCAAAGAATCAGCCAACCCCATACCAGTCCCCATAGGTGTCCCGCAAGGCTCATGCCTATCCCCCACTCTTTATAACGCATACACCAAGCTACTATTCACAGCTCTGGATGCCATGGGCGTCATCTACACCAACTTTGCTGATGACACCCAGATTCTCATCCCACTATCAGGCAACCACGAGCAAGACTCACTGCTCATCAACCAAATCTACTCACTAATCCAAAACTCGATGGCCAATAATAGCCTATGCCTCAATGACGATAAAACAGAGCTACTCATATCAGGTTCAGCGTCCAAAATTGACTCTCTACAGCCCGCCTATACATCATTCATCATTGATGGCACTACGCTCCCAGTCTTAAAACAAGTTAAGACACTTGTTGTCTACCTAGATGCCACCTTAACTATGTCAAAACAAGTCAACACCCTGTCCTTGTCCACCTCTTACACTTCCAAACTCATCTCCCTAAGTCGCAAATTCCTCACACCTAACAACTGCGTTACATTAACAAGAGCGCTAATGCTATCCAAGCTTGACTATTGCAATGTCCTCTTCCTATGCACCTCCAACACCAACATAGGCAAACTCCAACTCTTGCAGAACAAAGCCCTCCGAGCTGCACTAGGTATAAAAAGGTCTGAACACATCTCCAACATTAGGAGAGACAACCATTGGCTCCCCATCAAAGCTAGGGTACTATTCAAAACCCTAAGCATCACACATAAATGCACTGCCAATAAAGCCCATAAATACCTCATCAATACAGTCATGAAAACATCTCACACTAGACTCCTCATATCTAATAATAACAAGAATAAAAATAGAGAAAGCAGGGGGCATTAGTTTCAAAGTCCTTGCTCCCAGACAGTAGAATGCCCTACCTACCAACATCAAGAACGGAATTTCCTTCATACAATTCAAAAAATCACTGAAAACTTGGTTATTCAACCAATTTTAAACAGAGCCACCGCCCTACATATGAATGCAGACCAGCATCCTGACCAGACCTCCACCTACCAGTTGTATATACAGTGTTTGTTACCACACTCCTGTTTTTATTGTGTTTTCACTTATAATATGAAGTTTGCAATTACCCCTTGCCTATAACTGCCTGTAACCGCGGCGTGATACCTCTGGGTCTGGGTGTATAACAAATGTAATAAATAAATAAAGTATTGTCACAAAAACAGGAAGCCACAACGCGTTAAAATGATATTATGAGTGATTTATTTTCTTTTGGAAGCATGTCATGTGCATAAAAACCTGTTAAAATTATACTATGAGTGGGGAATTGGGGCAGTTTGCCTTCATGATGGATGTAGGCAGGTTAGAAAGTAGCATTTGGCCACATTTAGAGGTTATGTGGGTTTGGGATACAAGGATGTCGATTTACCACAATGCCAGGTGTAGCAGAAGTGACATCACAGACTTGATGTCATCACGGGAAGTGATGTCACTTGACCTTGGACCCAGATGGCATCAGTTCCTCTTTAACCCTAGTGACATTTCTGAAAATGGCTTGCAGAAGTAAAACAAATACATAAACGTAAAAATGTTAAATTACCACATATGTACTGAAGCAGACAAGATGATTTGAGATACCAACCACATTTTAACAAGGTGGTGCCTTCATCTGCCATGGAATGAGCCATCATATGATAGAGTTAGACCCAATAGTACAACATAGGCAGATGAAATGTTGGTTCCACTATAGGGTACGGCTATTTGAAGATTTGAAGATTTGAATACTCCTGTACTTGGTTCTTTATCTGTAACCCTACAGTCCCCTTACCTGCACTTATCAGACACCCCTTGTCTGCGCGTTAAACCCTGCCCTTGCCACCCTTCTGGCTGCACTTCCAGTTGTTGTTTTTATCCCTTGCTTAGCACTTTCCACTTCTCCCCTCTCCCCTGCACTTTCCCACTTCCCTCTCCCCTGCACTTGCGCGTTCTCACTGTCACTGGGCCTAGTAAGTAAGATCGTAGTTTTTTCGTCCCTTGTTTCCCCTCCCTTGCACCGTCGCCCTCTGAAACACTAGTGTATGTGCACAATACAAATAAAATATCATATCATATCTTTAAGCAATAATTATGGCAAAGCATTGAGCAATTCTGGTGAGTGCTTTGACCCATTTCTTGCTGAAATACACTCAGACAAGTTACATTGATGAAACGCCCGATGAAGATGTAAAACAAAATGAAAATTGTAAAATGGGGAAAGATATACAGAGAATGTCATCGTATAAACTATAAAGAGAATTAACCACAAACCTGAGGACATATTAGAAGATGCAGTCCTGTGACATATTAGAAGATGCAGTCCTGTGATGAGATTCCCTGGTCCAAACTATTGTTACATTTGTATGCACTTTCTTCTTAACTTACTAGGCTCCCTACGAAGAGAGGCTTCAGAGGGATTTCTTGGCAAGAAAGAAATTGTCATCTCTGTAAAATGCTGGGGGATGCAGAAATGCTAAACATTGGCTGATTGGCTGTAGTGCAACACTAGGGCCGAGGAAAATGTGGTTGAGAAAGTTCATAAGATTAGAGGATTTAAACAGTGAAGTCAAGTGGGCAAGACTCTTGAATGGATAATCTCAATGACCATTGCTTTAGAGAATATTTTATTAGTGATGCACAAAATGTCTGTGAAAATATTTTTCTCAATTAGTCCACCATGAGGAAGTTGCAAAGGGAGTAATTTGTCGGATAGGTGGAAAATGTTCTCTTAGGGGTTGGAAAGGGAAGCCCCAATAAGCATATAGTATGTGATAGAATATTATATTGTGATGAATGAATTAATGCCTGTAATGTTTTGTTTAGAATGTTGTGAATCAAGTAATTTATTGCCATTTATAATGAACATAGGGTTGTGAGGTATGATTAAAAATGTGTTCATTTTTAATAAACTATAAATACACACATAAAAAATAGGCCGAGGCACTGCCATAGATATGCCACTTCAGCAACTCACTGTTTATAACGGTGCCGGTGCTTCCGTGAAAGTCTGCGGGCGGGTCCGGTAACAACCGTTCTGGTAGGCTTACCGGCACTGTTGTTACCGGACCGGCACACTTGTAATGAGACACAGTGGCCCTCATTAGGAGGTTGGCGGAATGGGTTTACCGGCACCGGTAATGGTGCCGGTAAACCCATTCCGCCCTATTACGAGGTCTCCTCGCGGGTCCCGCAATGGGCACCTGGCAAAACCAGGCATCCTTACTGGGTCCCACGAGGAGACCAGGGAGATAACAAAGGCCCGTTATAAGCAGGCCCGTTGTTAGCTCCTTCCCCATTCCCATTGAGCCCTATGGGGGCTCGTATGGGAATGGGGATGGACCGGGTCCGGGTTCCTCGGACGAGGAATTACCGGGTCCGCCAAGGTTGGCATGGCCCGGTAAGTCCTCATTTGAGGAACCCGGGCCCGGTATGCGGTAAGGAGGCAACCATGCCGCTAAATGCGGCATGGTTACCTCCAACCTCATAATGAGGGCCATTGTTTGCAAATATGTTTTGCAGGTAGTGTTTTCTTTCTCTCAAGGTGGACAATTAAAGAGTAAAGGCGATTTCACTTTGCTTTACTCTTTACTCTCTGCTTTGAGAGTGCTAAAAATTGCATGCAGTTGACTGGCAACACGTAAGTGTGAGCATTACGGGTCCCGTACATGCAATTACCATTTTTAACAAAGTGACCCCCAAAGAGTTGATTGATATGTTAGACTGTACAGGTTGAAATTACAGCAACCTTCTCCATTGCTTGCTAATGATTGCAATGCCATTCCCTTATGTATCGCTAAAAGAAAAAGCATTTAACGTTGAAATTGTCTGTGAGTCTGGGGCGGGTGCTCAAGGTCTGTGCTACTAATCAACCCATTAAAGGCATAGGCGTGGAGAGGCAGTGTTCTCACCCTCCGGTTGACCATTTGTAGATATTACAGTGCAGCCAGAAGTGGTGCTGGAGTGGCTAGCTGCCCCCATATGTATCTAGGAGTGGCCCCAATTTTCCAGCTCATTTTGATTTTGGAGTCCAGCATGGAGAGTGAGCAGGTCACTTACAGGTGGAGACTGCTGTGAGATCCCTTTAAGGTTTGGATGTGATCCTTTTTTACAATGTTAACATATCTGATGAATGCGGGTGAGGCTGGTGGCAGGCTAGTACGATTTTGAATATATTCTTCCTTGCTTACCCCTCTGAGATAATCAACATGTTTGTTTTCTGCTTGAGCTATTGGTCTTATGATACATTAGATCAGAACGTGTTTTTTTTATTTAACATTACTCCTTTGATACCACAACATGGCAAGGGACATTCTAAAACGTGTATATTTAATTTTTTTTCTTTCTCTCACAGCATCACAGAGGCCTTCCAATTCAGGGCTTCAAATCCCCTCAATCTACTGACGTTTTTAGTGGCTCTGATGACTATCAGGAACAGGAATGTCTAGTGGCTCTGATGACTATCAGGAAGAGGAATCTCTAGCGGCTCTGATGACTATCAGGAAGAGGAATCTCTAGCGGCTCTGATGACTATCAGGAAGAGGAATCTCTAGCGGCTCTGATGACTATCAGGAAGAGGAATCTCTAGCGGCTCTGATGACTATCAGGAAGAGGAATCTCTAGCGGCTCTGATGACTATCAGGAAGAGGAATGTCTAGCGGCTCTGATGACTATCAGGAAGAGGAATCTCTAGCGGCTCTGATGACTATCAGGAAGAGGAATCTCTAGCGGCTCTGATGACTATCAGGAAGAGGAATGTCTAGCGGCTCTGATGACTATCAGGAAGAGGAATCTCTAGCGGCTCTGATGACTATCAGGAAGAGGAATGTCTAGTGGCTCTGATGACTAGCAGGAAGAGGAATGTCTAGGAAGAGGAATGTCTAGCCTTAGGTACAGCTGAGCATCATATTGAGATAATCCGAATATAGCTGATCTAATACATTTCTATGTATTCATTGAAAATGAAAAGTAAATATAATGAAGCTCTGTGCAAAGAGCATATTGATAGCTAGAGCAGTCTCACCACTGAGTGTTTTACAAACCTTTGCACATTCATGCTCTATTAGTTAATATATTATACAGGCTGGTGGTGTAGGAGGAGCTGGACACATTCAACGGGAACAGCATAATGCAAGTCCATCTTCAGTAATTACAATATGCACATATACATACAGATTTGCAATCCAGTGGTGACTGTGGTTAGGTATCATTGGTGGAAAAAGGGTGGATGGGGGGGTTAAAGCGCTTTAAAATGCTGGGTCTCTCTTTAGAGAGAAGGCAATTCTTAATGGCAAATATGAAGTCAATTGCTGTTTGAATGGCCTTTATTTGAGGGGAGTATGGAGTTCCAATGATTGGGTGCCAGGGAGTGAATCAGCAAAAATAGGAAACTGCACAGGACACTGTTTGGTTGAGGAAAGCTTGGGAGCATAGAGTACAATGGATGAACATTGGCATAATGTAATGTTATGTTATCTGGCATTTATATAGCGGTCTATATATCATTCCCACTTAGCAAGCCCTGCCTTCCTGTTGCCGCTCTTTTTCACCACTTAGCAAGCACCACCCACCTTCTTAGCCCTGCCTCTTCCTTCCTGCTCTTAACTATTATATCAAGGGTGTCTCTCGCCCGGGGGTCCTAAGCAAAGGGCAGACGAAGAAAAGGGGAATTCTTGTTTGGATCTGGAGGACCCAAGGCCGGACCCCCTGGCCGGACAGCAGGTAGGCATGCACCAACATATGTTACTCCCTCTGGTCCCCCGTGATGTTCCCTTGTGCCTCCCATTCTCGCACATAGGTGTTGCCTGTTTTGCTTGATTCTTCTACCCTGCTCACCCCTCACCCCACTCAAGCCTACTTCTGCAGGAGTCTGTCCTGATACATTCTGGTTTCACCATAACCGTCTTGTGGACAATGCTGGATTTGACTTTTATGGACTTCATTCATTCATGATGCGTCACCCTTTCGCAACTCTCATGCTGAACTTCGTTTGCATCTTGTACTCATGGTGGCCCTGATTCATGCTGTTTCCATCTTCAGCTTGTATCCTGGCTTGCAACATTATGTGTTACTACTGACTTCTGCAATTGTATTCACTCTTCCCTCTTGCTTCTCCACTCTTTTGACTGCTAACTCCCTGTTCTCTCCTCCTTTCCCTTCTTCCTTTTCCTATCTCCTCCCCTTTCTTTCTTCTATGCACTTACTCTATCAGAATTGTCCCTGGACCTAGTATGATAGCAACCTCGTCTGTAACCTCCTCCCTCCACTTGCTGGTTTTTTCCTCCCCACCCTCCCTCCAGCACTATCTGAAATGTCGTCAGGCCTAATATGATAGTTGCTTGTTTTGTCCCTCCCCTACCTTTCTGCACCCCTCTCCCTCACCTCTTGTTTTTTTCCGGCTCTACCAGAAATGTCGTCAGGCCTAGTACAGTAGTCGCCTGTCTGTTTCCATTTCCTTCCCACTCTCCCCCTCCCTTCCTTATCTATGTCTTAGCTCTTGCACTATCTGAAATGTCGTCAGGCCGAGAATGATAGTTAATTTCACATCCTTACTGTACATTGCTTGTAAGAATGTCATTGTTTTTTCCCATGTTCCCTCCCTTGCCTTGAAGCGCTTTGAAACACATTGTGTATAGGCGCTATATAAATAAACGATCATATCATATCATATCATTGGTATGACCTGAAAGCGCTTGTGGGTTGTACACCCTCGGGGAACGTAGTTCAGGTCAGTCAAAAGAGAAGGGTATCATAGGGTGCTTGGGTGCACTCATTATGCATGCAGCTGATGCGATTGACTGATGGTAGCTGCATCCTAGATTTAGGTGTAGTGGTATTGAGATCAGTAGAGTGTGTGCAGTTTTTAAGGTTGGTCTCCGCGACTGGGTTGTGGCTGCCTTAGGCCTGTGTAGGACGCTTATGTGTGCAGGTAGGCCGATTATTCTTGGGGTATAGCTGCGTTCTAGCAGGATGTTGAGGTGTTCATGGAGTATTGTTTGTATGTGAACAGCTAGGCCAAAATTGATCGAGGGGTGTAGCTGTGCACTATTGTGTGTTGGTTTAGAGTAGAGAGTGAGCATAGTGATAGAAGAGATGAGTGCCTGGAGTGGAGGTTTTAGTCTTACGAGACTACTGTTCTGGATTTCATTTATGCGTTTTGTGATTGCTGCGTACAGAGTGACCATATTAGTGACTTAATAGTCGCTTTCAGTGGTGGCATTGCTCAGTATCTCCTTGAACATTTGTCTGCAGGTTGCAAGGTCTCAGCGGCCTTAGATGGTTTTACTGAGCATTATGCAAAGAGCCTTGTTTTTAGAGCTTTGCAAAAGGCAATGTAATCTTGGGTGTGTCGAATGTGAGGGGGGGAGTGAGTCCCACAGAGTTGATGCCAAGGTTGAGAAGGCGGATCCTCCGATCCTGGCAGAATTGGAGGTTGGAATCACTAGTAAGAGGGCAGTGCTTGATCTTAGGGTGCGTGATGGGAGGTAGGGTTTTATCTTCTCTTGTAGGTACTTTGGGCCGGTCTTGTGCACTGCTCGGTGCGTAATGCATAGGGTTTTGAAGGTGGCCCTTTGTCCGACAGGGAGCCCGTGGTGGGTGCAGTGAGTGGGGGAGATGTGGTCTCTGTGTCCCAGGGCGATAAGGAGTTTGGTGGCAGCGTTTTGGGCTCTTTGGAGTTTGTTAAATTGGTATTACAGTGCTCCCAGGTATAAGGAGTTGGCATAGTCCAGTCTCGACATAACAATAGACATAAAAATGACAAGTCTGTTGAGATAGGTGAGGTAAGAAAAAATGCATATAAGGAGTTTGAGGTGGTAGTGAAAGGATTTTGATACATTAGTAATCTGAAAGGAGATGGTTAGGCCTGAGTCTGTAGTGTAGCAAATGTTTTTGACTATTTTGGAAGGAGGGGGGCACAAAGTGAGGGGGGCCATGGGAGTGGTTGCTGGAGAAGAGCAGTATTGCCGCACACCTTGATTTCAGTTTTATCAGGGTTGAAAAGGAGGGGGTTACTTGTCATTCATCGGTCAATACCACTGAGACATGCTTCAAGGTCGGGACGTGGGTTGGTGCTTATTTTGGGAATTCTCAGAATAATTTGGGTATCTTCAGCGTAGTTCTAACAGGAGAGGTTGCGCGCAAGGATGATTCCAGGTAGAGTGGTCAGATAGAGGATGAAAAGAAGAGCAGAGAGGCAGGTGCCTTGGGGTACTCCAGTGTTCACAGCGCTAGCAGTTGAAACAAAAGGGGAGAAAAAGGCGATTTGTTTCCTGTTGCTGAGGAAGGAGGCAATCCAGTTGAGAGCCAAGCCATGAATTCCCAGGGAGTGGAGGCAGTCAAAGAGGATTGAATGGTTAACAGTGTCAAAGGCTGCAGATAGATCAAGGAGAATCAGGGCTGCACAATACTCAGAGTCTGCCGCAACCTTGAGATCATGCCAGATCGAGATCAGAGTGGTTTCTGTGCCATGGATTGTGCGGGTCGAGGTGTTTGTTGGGTTCTACAAAGCAGTTTAGCTGGGAGTATGCAGTCCGGTCAATGAGTTTTGCGGAAAATCTGCTGTTGGAGATCAGCCTGTAATTCCTAGGGTCAAGGGGGTCGAGGGATGCCTTTTTTAGAAGCGGTTTCACATGCACTATTTTAAAGACTTCAGAAAAGGAGCCAGAGGTGAGGGATTTGCTTAGTATGTGTTAGGGAGAATTCTCAAAAATGTGCTAATTCCCTTCTACCATAGAGACACCCAGCTCTTTTGCTGGACTTTTTATTTATTTTTATTTATTTTTTATTGATTTAGCTAAAACAATCAACTTTTCAATATTCTTAACATTGAGTAAAATTAGAAAAACAAAATACAATTCTACAAAGGCATCATATGTGTTCTAAAATTAAGTCATCAAAAGCTCTATCAACATATTAAAAAGAAAAAAAAGATACAGAAACATCTCATATATTCTGAAACAAGATCATGAAACAATTATCACCATAATTAAAAAGAAAAGGAAACCAGAGAAGGGAGGAACTTAAACAGCTATAACCAATATCATCATAAAAAGGATAATGGATCATGAGAATCTAATTTCAGTGAGGGTAAGAAATTCACAGTTGCTATTTGAATGGACACATTACTAGTACACAGCAGACTTGCCCATCTTTGTGTGGTATTCAATGTCCCCAGATGATCACAGTTTTGTCCAAAATATTTTAGGCGCTCACCTATCAATGATGGACACAATGACAAGAGATGTTCTAAGGATTCATTCTTCTCTCTTTTTAAGCAAAAGCGACAAAAATTCAAGTCCCTTGGAATCAGTTTACGTCTCGCTAAAATCTCTCGTGTGTGCCATAGATTGAAGCGCAGTCGTAATATTCCAGAACGTATTTCAGGAGATGGGAACTTGAGAAGGTATGGTTCTAGGGACCCAGAATGTATGGGTTTGAATCTCTGAAGAGTGGCATCTTTATATCCTAGACATACAGATCTTGTATTAATCCAATCATTATGATATACTAAAAGCTTAGCTTTGTCAGGATTAGTGATTAGGACATCAATGGTGACTTCAGCTCTTATCAGAATAGAGTAGATGCCTTGTAACCAGCATTTAACAAACTTGTGGTCAGTTGCAAAGATGTAATTTGACAAGTACTCCAGAATATTATTATCACGAGTGGATATCAGACAAATAATGCACAGACTTTCCAATGGTATTGTGCATGTAGGGAAATTAATCCCATTTCATAGCTTAGCCTCCAATTTATCTAGGAATTCGGTCGACCAAGACGATTGAGTTTCGAGGCCGTAAAGAATACATGGAGTCGCTTTTAGTTTCCAATATATTAAGGCAGGTTTGAGAGTGAAGTTGCCATAGCGATGTAATATAACTTTAGTTTGGGAAATTGCTGTATTCACTTTATGAATCATGACTTCCTCATGACCTTTGTATACGGCAGTACCTTCAAAAATCATTCCCAACCAAATATAGTTTGTCACAACCAACAATTTATGTTGGTTGATTGTCCATGCAAATTTAGTTGCACTACTTTGCCTAGCCGAGTAGATGACAATTTGAGTTTTCTTTGTATTAATCCGTAACTCATTTTGTTCTATGTAGATGTTAAAGGCTTCGAGTAGATTTTGTAGGCCACTGGGAGTTTTTGAAATAAGAACAAAATCGTCAGCATACATAAGGGATTGAATGGCAATGTTCTTCAATTTAGGAGTGTCTGAAGGTATTGCCGCAAAAACTGGTCTTACATCATGCAAAAAGTAATTAAAAATTGCAGATGGAAGTAAGCAGCCTTGTTTGAGGCCTCGAGCAGTAGAGATCGGAGTTTCAGAATGGGGCAGGTGTATTATTTCTGATAAAGTCTGGGGACAGTCATCTCGTTTTAACTTGGACATTAGAAGAGGTCTTCAAATGGCATCAAAGGCAGTGTGCAAGTCAAGGAAAGCAAAATATACCAATTGCTTTGATGTTTGACTTTGGGCTTTTATAGCGTTAAGGCACAACAGATTTATATTAGTGCCCATGCCTGCCAGGAACCCAGTTTGAAACGGATCTCTTGTATTGGTGTTTTTTGTCCATTCATTAAAGTCATGTAAGATCAGTTTGGCGAAGATCTTACTGGAGCATCTAGGAGCGCAATGGGTCTGTAATTGTGGGGTTGCGTACGGTCACCCTTTTTGGGAATTGGCACAATTATAGACATCACAATCTTATCAAAGGCAACATCTATTAGACCAATGGGATTACGATAAATGTTAATTAGTGGATCCTACAAGGCAGGCACATAATTTTAACTAATTGGATGTAAGCGGTCACCGAATTCCACGGCAAAACAGAGAGACCTTTGTTCATATTGACACCCACTAAGAGGCCTGATGAAGGCCTACCTTTTAACCCTGCGATGGCTGGTAATAATGCCACTTCATAGTTGTTCCATGCTGGAGTGCTCGTGAGCCATGTTTCCTGTAACGCTATGACATCATACTGAAAAGGAAGATTGCAAATTGAAGAATGTAGGTGTGAATGTCCATGTGTATTCCAACTAGCAAGACTAAATGAACGGCATTGTGGTTCTACTGATGGTTATGACATCAGGGAGTTGCTGGTTTAGTACCTGTTATGCTTGCCTTGCCTGTTTAGGTGTTGGTAATGGTGTGTTGGGGGTCACTTCTGGCATTCATCCGGGCAGGGTCTTGTGCCACCAGAAAGCCCCTGTCAAAAAGTTGCTTCTTGGCTTTCCATATTGCGTTTAATACAACTCCCAATGGAATCCACAACCTTACCACAGAACACGTAATATCAGATAAGAATTCAATTTGTTCAATATCACTAGAAGTGGTATCTTCTAGTTTGACTAGTTCAGAGAAGATGTTAAGCTCACTGTGCCTATTCAGATCGTATGTTTTGAATGATCCCTCTCTACATTTCAAAATGAGGGAATGACACCTTGAATTACAATGGAGAGTGTGCCACGAGAAAGAAAATGGCACATCTTGAACCTTTATGTTTTGGTTGTTGGCATTGTGTCTTAGGGAGCGTTCGTCAACATCTTAAGACCTTTGTCGACATATACCAGAGTCTCCGGTGCTAGTCAGCGGTTGTGGCACGGTTGTCAAAGCAGTGTGAGCGCTGTTTGGTAAAAGCCAGCGCTGTAGTAAAGGATCAACCACAGCAATGGCAGGACTTTTAGCATCCGCTGTCGGCTGGCAACGTTCAACAAGTAAGTGTCAACTGCTTTTTGCAAATGGTCTAATGTAATACACGAGACCGGGTTTTCACCAGTAGAGGAAAGATCAATGGATTTAGTGGACTTCAAGTTCGGTGCAGTTGGCTTTGAACATAGGCTAGAGGGCTGTTTTTTTCAGATCGATCAAGTTCTGGAATTAAGTCATTCAAAGGTGAATTGGAGAAAGGTGATATGGTCACTGGTGAGACAGTGACTAGTGGACATAAAGGAGGATCAATAAGTTCCAACGTCACCGTTGGTAATGTTAGATCAACCGTTGATAGCTCCCTGGGAGTTTGAACGATTGGGGCCATTTCTTTCAAATTGGTATCTTGCCGTGAACTGAGTTTGAAGGCCTGAAAAAAGGAACTCAGGGAATTTTTGCATTGTCTTGTGTTAATAATATTTTGTTGTTTCATAGAGAGCAAACCAGAGGTTTTCTTGGATTTTTTTGCCTTTTTTGTTGTTGTAAGCGAGACAAATCCCTGACTTTTCCTGCAGGTATTGAAGCTGGAATGCTTGTCCAAGAATCATGGACCTGCAAAGTAAGGGGTGGGGACTCAGCCTCAGTCTCTGCAGTAATGATTTCTTTGAAAGAGGGTAAAACAGCTATTTTTGTAGTTTTTTGAGTGGGCGGGTAGCCTATGGTGATAACTGAAATATTATGGGACGGCAAGCAAGCCTCGGTCATATCAAAATTTGCAGGGGGTGTTAAGGCGCCGGAGGTGAGTTTCAAGCCATCGAGACAATAGTTCCATTTGAATAGATTGTTTATTGACTTTGGCATCCAGCCCTTCCAATAGCTTGAAAAGACTCTGCAACGTAAGATTAATGGCTGTTAGGGCGACTTCAATCAGGGGAGGAGAAGGCGAAAAGGAAGGGGAAGGGGGAGAAGCTGGGACAACAACTTTTGCCCTGCGCAGGGTAGGATATACAAAGGAGACCACCAGGGTACTCGTGGAAGGATCAGAAGCCTCAATACTGTGCAGCTGAGCCGGCGAATCCCAAACATTGAGGTAGGGGACTCACACTGGCTCGCACAGATTGACAGATCCGGATCTTCACAATATGATGAGGCCCGAGGACCAGGTGGTATGTAACATTGTATAGTCAGAAAGTGGATGGGATTTGGTTCTGCTATTATTGGGGAAGTTGGTTATGGGTTTAGGTATTGGTATGTGTTGAAGGTTAGTACACGGGAGGCAGGAGCTCACCAGAGGAGAGTTCAAACTGCTTGATGGAAGAGCTGCAGTAAAAGGAGTTAAAGTAATGGATTTGTGGGAAGAGCATAAGGCGCAACCCTTTGGCGTTGTTACAGAATTGTTGAACGCAATGGTAGCAGTCGGCATACCAGTTTTTTTTTTTAATTCCTCTTTTTATTAGTTTTCAAATTAAAAGTTTGACAATCATATACAGGCATTTACAACCGAACGGGTAGGTACAACAAAAAAAATAATATCACATCGATAACAAGACAGTGTATAAAACGTTTGGGATCTGATGCACATCACATAAACTTTGAATAGGTTCATCAAACCCAATTAACCCTCCCTCCCCCTCCCCCTATTGCACATAGTACCGTCTGAAGGGCTGGAAGAAACCAGTATCTATCTCCGAACCACTATTAACTACCTGATATCGGATTCATAGACATATTAGAACTTGCAAGTTTGGCCTAGCGTCGAGGCTCAGCCATCAACCAAAATGCCTCCAAACATTGTAACGCTTTGCACACGTTTTTTATATCACATATTTAGCCCGAAACTCCGACCATGCATTCTCTACTGAGGTGCGATCTTCATGTAGGACCGCCGTGAGGTTGTCCATTCTATATATATTCAAGGCAACACTCAGCCATTCGGTCTTTTTAGGGAGCCTTGCTCTTTTCCACACCATGGTGAGGCACGTTCGAGCGGCCAGCAGTAAACCCAAAACCATTTTAGGTGCTTTCTTAATTGTGTCTTCTGTTTCAACCAAGCCAAACAAGATCAGAAGTGGGTGTACCTCTCTGTCCTCATCATCCAGCTCCTTGATCCAACTGAGGACCTCCGTCCAGTAGGCTTGGACTGCCTCACACCCCCACCACATATGCCAGTAATCGGCCCTTTTTCCACAGCCCCTCCAGAAATGTGGGCTTATTCCTTGGTACATTTTGGCCAACCGGACCGGGTCATATTGCCATCTGTATAACAACTTAACGGCATGCAATTTATATTGGCATGATATGGAAGATTTCGCTTTCCTTCTGCAAATTTGGAGCCATAGCTTTTGCAAAATCTGCCTTCCCATGTCTGATTCCCACCTGTTCCTCAGTGTGTGTGATGGTGTGATATCAGCCTCAATCAGCGCTGAGTACATTGCACTTATCAAGCCCTTTGAACCGGTACATGAGTTGAGAATGCTTTCAAACGGGGTGAGATCCCTTTGTAGTTGTTCCTTTCATACCGCCCTTGTCATCACCCCCCTGAGTCTGAGATATAGGAAAACCGAGAGTGGGCCTATGTTGAGCGCCTCCTGTAAGTCCTGAATTGCAATAAAGGCACCATCTCTCCAGAGTTGACCAGCCCTCTCTAATCCCGCATCGTACCATGTCTTGAAGCTCCCTGGTTCTGGGATAGCGTCCCAAATCCCCGGTGACCACAGGTGTCCAAGGGGAGATGGCCAGGTTGTTACTCCCACCATTTTCCTGCCTGGCGTCCAGATTGCCCATATTGTTCCAATAATAGGGTGGTTTTTAACACTATTTCGCAATTGGGGCCCCGGAACCCATAGCCATTCGCTGAGAATGAATGGCCCGAGATGGTAGTTGTCTAGGGCTATCCACTGTGGCTCTGACTTTTGCCTGATGTGTGGGACAAGGACACGTAGTTGAGCTGCCATGTAATACGTTTCTATATCCGGGAGGCCCACTCCTGCGTTGTCCTTCCGGAGCTGTAGCAAGGATCTGGGGACTCTCGGCTTCTGGCCCTGCCACAAAAAAGTTGAGAGGGTTTTTCTCATGCACGTAAAGTATTCTTTGGGCATTTTAATGGGGAGCATTTGGAACAGGTAAAGTATTTTAGGGAGAATCACCATTTTTATTGCATTTAATCGGCCCAGCCAGGAGATGGTGAGTCTGGACCACCTTTGGATGTCCTTTTGGAGGGAGAGCGATAGTGGGGGAAAGTTAGCCTCATAAAGGGAGTCAATGTCTCGTGTCACATTAATACCCAGATATCGAAGCGTGGTGAGGCTGACCTTCACTCCTAAGGGAATGAATCGATCTGCCTCAGAGTCTCGACTCTTGTCAAGCGGAAGGAGGATCGACTTTCCAGTGTTGATTTTAAGGCCAGCCAGTTCCCTATATTCTTCGATGATGCTGATCGCGGCCGGGACAGAACTCAGGGGGTCAGTTAGGTGCAGTAGTATGTCATCCGCATGGAGGCCTAGTTTGTATTCGCAATCTCCTAACATAATGCCTTTTACCCTAGCATCCTGCCTCAATCTCTGTGCCAACGACTCAAGAGAGAGCACGAATAGTATTGCTGACAGTGGACAGGCCTGCCTCGTTCCCCTTTCCAGAGGGAACCATCGCGAATAGCCCCCGTTTACTGTCACTGATGTTGTGGGAGATGTGTACAGGGCCGTAAGGGCACGGCGTAACTTCGGTCCCAATCCATTCCGGACTAGTACTCTTTCTAAGAAGTCCCAGGCAACCCTGTCGAAGGCCTTCTCAGCATCTAGTGAGAGAAGAGATGGGTTCCCTCCCATTCCCTGCGCCTCGTAGAAAAGATGTAAGGTTTTCCTCATGGTGTCTGCACCCTGTCTCCTGATGACAAAGCTAACCTGATCAGAGTGAATTAATCGTGGTAAGTATGTTTCGAGTCGTGCTGCAATGACTCTTGCGTATATTTTAGCATTTATATTCAGAAGAGAGATGGGGCGGTAGGAACTACAACGCGTGGGATCTCTCCCTTCCTTCGGAATGACAGCGAGAAGGGCTTGTGAGAAGGACGGGGGCGCCTGGCCTGTTTCGAAAATGTGGTTAAATAAGGATGCAAGGAAGGGGGCGATGAGTGTAGAGAAAGCCTTATAGAATCCGGGTGTGAAACCGTCGTCTCCCGGGGCCTTCCCAGTCTTTAGACGTTTTATGGCCTCTGTGACTTCTTCTTCGGTAATTGGCGTATCTAAGGATTTGGCTTCTGCGGGTGTGAGTGTGGGGATCTAAGGTAAGTGTCAATGCTTCCTGGGGGAGGAGGGCGTCGCATGTGTATAAATCCTCATAAAAGTAGGCGAATGCCATCCTGTATCCCCTCAGGAGAGGTGACGATCGTATCTGTGAGGGTGCCATCAACCCTTTCAATACTATCTATCCATCTTTCAGCTTTCTGTGCCCGAAGACGAGCCGCCAGAAGAGCATCTGCTTTGCCGCCCTTTTCATAGTATTTTTGTTTTAAATATTGTAGGGTTTGGGCTGTCTTACCGACGATGAGTAGTTGGAGCTCTTGCCTGAGATGTCTGGCTTCGGCCATGTGTTTGGGTCTGTCACACGGGGAACATTGTACTAATTTCTGAGCTATGTGGAGCTTTTCCCTGATGTTTTTTTTTCTATCAGTGCACGTTCTCTCATTTTTTGGGCCCCTTCCCTAATGAGTACCCCCCTCAAGGTGGCCTTAGCAGCTTCCCATACGTGTACCTTCCCGACCTCCCCCGTATCATTGGTAAGGAAGAATTGCTCAATTTCAGTTTCAAGGGTTTCCTTGAAAACCGAATCAGTCCATAGGGACTCGTTGCACCTCCATTTGGAGTTTTGAGGGGCCAAGTCGTCCCAGCACATATCGACCACGACCATGTCATGGTCTGACCACGCGGTGGGATGAATACTTGCCGCACAAAGTATTCGCAGGAGGCCGTCGTTAAGGAAGATATAATCAATACGCGTAAGCGTGTCATGGGGGAGGGAGTGGAAGGTGTAGCATCTATCTGCTGGGTGCAGGTGACGCCAACTGTCAGTGAGACCATATAGGTCAAGAATAAGTTTAATTTCAGCTACATCTTGAGAGGTGGGTGGGTCATGCGCATCTGCCCTAGTTTGTCTATCCATCGAACTGTCCATCCAGGTGTTAATGTCATCCCCAAGAGCTATGTGTCCCTGTGCCATGGTGAAGACTTTCTCCATAATCTTATGGAGGAACCTATTCTGCCCTTGGTTGGGTGCATAAAGTGTAGCCAGTGTGAAAATTGTGCCGCGAATGTTCCCCACCACCCCGAGAGCCCTTCCCTCGTTGTCCGTCCACGTGTCAAGAGTCGCCATCTGGAGACTTTTGCAAATAAGAATCCCCACTCCCCCTTTTTTTGTGATATTGGAGCACCAGAAAGAAGGGCCCACCTCGCGCGATGGAATAAGTATCTCATCCCCTCTGCGGTATCTTGTCTGTTGGAGAAACAGGATGTCTATGTTCGACCACCTAAATTCCCTGGCCACCATGGAGCATTTTGTGGGGGAGTTCAGTCCCTTTAAGTTCAGTGTGCATATGCGTAGCGTGTTAATGGATGCAAATGCGGGAAAAAATCACGGCGTTTATGTGAATATTTCAGTGGCTGAATTGCCTGCTTCATGGCCCTTGAGTCGATTGATAGGACGGGGCGTGATCCGTCTTTCTCAGATCGGGACCCAACATGTCCTGAGGAGACCAGTGAGTGACCCGCCCAGTACGCCTTCGGTTCCTTCATCAACTTGCCTCGTGTTCTTCCGCCCCCCAGGTTTGCCTTCCAGTGTATTATGTGTCGACCCATCCCCCCACCCACTCTGTCCCCTCCACCCCCCGTGCAGTCGGCGTCCGGTCCTCCCAGGTTAACATCACCCAGTCAGCCTCGGGCCATAAACCAATATAACAGTAAGCCCCCAACTTTGCATTCATAACATTCATCAAAACCAACTTGTAAGTACGACTTCCAGCCTCGATCTTGGGCATCTGTCCAGTGTCTGACAGTAAGACAAGTGTTCGACCTATATGCCGGGCATATCAGTGGCACGCACCGGGAGTCAGTTCGACATCAAGTGAGCTGAGTTACTCCACCCATTGTTAGGCGACGCTCATGCTCCCGGGCCTCACCTTGTTATCACCTCAGTGTTTCTTTTGCGTTATGCGGCATGATGCGAGAATCCATGCCTCCGATTAATGTTCCATATCCTGGGAATTGTTCATCCTACGGAATTTTCTGGACCCTTGGATTCTTCTCCGCCTTGGGCCCTTGGTGTGCCACTCACCCTCCTCCTTTTTGGACTCCGCAAGGGAGGAACCCTCCCCCCGGGGACCTATCAGGTCCGCTATACAGTCGGTGATGTCCCTCTCCGAGCCGAGTCTCATCGCCGAGCCTTCCCATTCAAAGGTGAGGGAGAACGGGTAACCCCATCTGTATCTAACGCCTTTGTCCTTTAGCATCTTCGTGATCGGGGAACACTCCTCAGTGCCAGCGTGAGTGAAGATAAATCCTGGTAGAGTGAAATGTTGGAGTCTTAAGTTGTGTGGTATTCCTGGCCTTCTCCAGGATTCTTACTCTGTCAGCGTAATTGTGAAATTGGGCCAGTACCGACCTCGGGCCTCCCGGTCTACCCCCAGTTCTGTGAATACGGTCTATTCTGGGTCCATCCACCGAATCATCCTTGAAGAGGAGCTTTAGAATCTTATGTAGGGTCTGCTTTAGATCGAGTTCAGTTTCACCTTCTCTTTCGGGGACACCAAAGGGCCTTATGTTGTTGCGGCGTTCCCTATTTTCAAGATCATCAACCTTGAGGCGTATTTCTTCTGCTTTGTGTGATCCATTTGCGCCTCCAGTGTGCTCAAAGAGGTTTGATTATGCTCGACCTGTTCCAGCCTGTCATCCATTTTGTCCATCCTTTGTGTGATTTTGTCTATTTTGCCGCCAATGTCTGCTCTCATGCCTCTCATCTCGGTGAGCAGATCGGCGACATCCGCCTTGGTAGCCGCTGCATCAGACCCTGCTGTCGACATCTTGGACTCAGTGGAAGATTTCGAAAGTTCGATGGCTGGCGTGAACCTGTATTTTGCGAGTTTACTCTTAGGGTTCATGAACGAAGGGTCTCAGATGAATTTGTGAGGGCTACGCCGCCGGGGAGGTCATTCGAGTGTAATACGCTTGTGCGTGTGAGCTGTTATCCCACGTTGGCCAGGAGAGGCATCGAGGCAAAGAGCTTTTGTGAAATTCGCCACCGACAAGTAGCGTCCCTCATAAAATCAGGCACCTCTTGACTCTTTCTTGCATCTGGTTTCGTTTTATGCTGGTGGGGGTTGGTCCCCGGCACAGCGTAACGGAAAACTCCGAAGATAGGGGCAGCTGGGCACGGGCAGGGTACGGCCCTCCTGGGTTCGCGACGTGCGCAAAAACCACTCCAGGTGGAAGGCCGGGAATGTGTTCCCAAGCCCGGCGAGCTTGGAAGCGTGTATGTGTGCTCAGAAGAGGGCACACGCCCTGTCAAGCAGGGGCCCAAACCTCAATTCTTCATCGCCCGAGGAGGTTCCGTAAGCGCCCCTTACCGCAAGGCGACCGTAGTTTGTTCATCCGAATATTCAGACCGGAATTCCCATCCTCCAGAACCCCACCCCAGCTGTGAGCTGCCTGTGCGCCTTGCTTGGGGGGGGGAGTGGAAGGTGGCCCCTCAATATCGGGTCACTTATGTTCAAGGCTACTCGAGGAGGCACACGGCCCAGGTGTGGGGGCCCAACCCTCAGTCCTGGTGACATTCCAATATGCCGGTAGATTTGGTGCAAGATCTGTTAGTGTGGCAGAGTTGAGGCACGGACTATGCGGTGCACCGCGTATGTTGATCTGGGTGCGTGGTGGGGGGGTATCTTCACCCTCAGGTGCCTTTAGACTCCTATTTCTCGTTCTGAACGGGGAGGGAGAGGAGGAAGTTCCGATGGAGGTGCATGCTGCAACGCAGGACAGTCCCTTGCCCTGTGGAGACCTTCAAACAGGGGGTGAGGGGTGACCGCCTACCTTATCTCGTCGGGTGGGGCCCTTCTGGGTCCCGCACGGGGACAGGGCTCAGCACGCAGCGCCCGACCCACACCGACGGGCCGTGACACGAGCGGGCTGTCGCGCAGGTCTGCTCTCCTCTCAAACGTGTGTTCAGGCGCGGGGGTGCGCTTTCCGTTTGTTGCTGCGCACGTCATGGCCAGGGCTTCAGAACGTATATCTCGTTTTCTCAGCGAAGACTCCTCCGATTTTCTTCGGGTTTTTCCCCAGATGGGGGGGTCGCCTAGGACGTGTCCTGCTCCGAAACCAGCCCTAGGGGGGGTTGTAAAAGTGGGGGCTCAAAGCCACTTTTGGGACCTCAGGTGCAGAGCTCACACGAAGAGCAGGCTCATCCGTGCACCCCCTGGTGGCCGATGGCATACCAGTTTTTAAAGTGTAAGACATCAAATACAAACCCACTTGTATAACACAATTTACAATTTACAGCAAATAACACATCGGATAAAGGAGAGTTACTCCGTAGCCACTAGCACCCACCAGACAGGCAGGGGCCAACAGAACATGCACCGAGAAAGGCGCCCAGCGCTGGCTGCGCAACTAAGCAGCCAAGCAGTACTTACACAGTACTCCCACATGTGCGCGCGCGCTGTGCGCGGGCCCACAGGAGATATAGGAGCAAGCTTGGCAACAAGACGGGAACACGGCTCTGCAAGACAGAAATAATCTATCAAAAGCACATTGTGGCAAAAGGTTATGCACAACTGAAGGTTCACGCTAAGGGCTGGGGGCTGGGGCTGGGGACTGGGGGCAGAGGGTGCAAAGGCACACGACAATAGTCCCGATGTAATTAAGCCCAGCCAAGTGTCCACAGTCACCTTAGCAACCAGCAAAGTCTGTATCCGCTTTTCGTGCTTTCTCGTGAAGGCTTGTGAAGAATGTAACAGCAACAATCAGGAAAGAGCAGCAGTGGGTGAGCATGCGGCAGCCAAGCAGTACTCACACAGTACTCCCACGTGTGCGCGCGCGCTGTGATCGGGCCCACGGGAGTTATAGGAGCAAGCTTGGCAACAAGGCGGGACCACGGCTCTTAGCAACCAGCAAAGTCCGTATCCGCTTTCCGTGCTTTCTCGTGAAGGCTCGTGAAGACTGTAACAGCAACAATCAGGAAAGAGCAGCAGTGGGCGAGCGTGCGGCAGCCAAGCAGTACTCACACAGTACTCCCAGTACTTTAGGATTTTTAATTTCTAACCTGGAGAGAGTGAGCCCTTTGTCTCACTCTCTCGTGTATTTTATTGTGATTTAGACTCAGTGTTTCTGTTAACTTTGGATCTGACAAACTCCATAGGCATCACCTTTTACATTGTGACACAAAGCACCTTCAGTGCAGTGGTACAGGGAAGTCTCTTAGATTTCCCAAAGGTTTAAATACCTTCTCTTGGTGAAACTACTGTTTCCAAGAGCAGTAAAGTAAAATTGACTTTACTTACATTTTCTAACTTTCTAGACCCAGCACACGCTATGTTACCATAGGGTGCTGAAGGGGTTACTTAGTATACCCTTTGTCTAGTTTCTCATGTAACATTTATGTTACCCTTTCTATAATTAATGGCTGGTGGCAGTGGTTTACTTTTTACTACCATTTCTTGCTGGAAAGTTCCTTCTTGAGATTTACTCTGCACGCCACACTAGGTTTGGTCCCTTTGTTCATTTTGTCTTTGGCAGGATTCACAAGTGAAATCCGCCTCTGGCTCCAGTATGTCTGGCAGGGGCAGGAAGTGAGGGAGTTGCCCGAAACTCCCTGTGCTTAATCCCCTTGGTTACAGGAATGCACCCAAAGGTGATTGGCCGGCTGGCTGTCCATCAAGGATAGCCAGCCTGCTGTTTGATTGACAGCTACGCTAGAATGAATGGGAGAAAACTGCATAAAAGGCAAGGCTTTTTGGCTTGGAAGGCAGAATCGACCACTGGATGAAGGAATCTGAAGATGAACTTGGAAGAGACACCTACTGCAACTCCTGGACCATTTGTTTGCCCGGTTTAGCCCTGCTGCTGCGCTGAAGCACCGAATTCGCCTCGACTAGAGAAGCCCTGCAAGGACGACTTCTCCCTTTAAATTGGTGGGACCAATCAACTCCAAAGTAAGCCCGTCTGGACATCCTCTTGGAGCTGGCTGTACTTCCACTGCTGCTGCTGCTGGAACCGAAGTGCCAGTGAGAGGAACACCAGATTGTGTGCGTTGCTTTTAAGTCGGACCCAAGCGCCAGGTATATCCGCCGGACTTCCCTGATGCAGGACTGACAAAGTCTGAGCCAACTCAAGAGGGTGTTGGACCCCAGATGCGAGGAAATTCTAGAGTGGTATCCAAGAACCGCGGTGTTGCTATTTGCTGTCAGGCGTGAGGAGCTGAAACACTGAAGAACTGCTGAATTTAAGTTTGCCTATTGCTGCCGCTACCTTCCCATTGTAGAGCAGGAGTCCCCAGACGTCCTCCCTCTTGTCCCCACGACTGAGGCTCAGGAACAACAGGATCTGCAGAGCTGTACAGAAACAGAATCCAGCTGGAACCATTTCTTCTAACCAGAGGTATTGTAAAGTATAAGAGAACTTACCTCTTGTTGTGTAGCCTTACTTGCTCTCAGTTGAGACCTGTCTTGGTTATCTTGCAGAGTTGCTAAAGCTTTGCCGCTCACAAGCCTCCCAGCTTGTGGCCCTTCCAGTGTTCTATTTTCAACAAACCTTTCTGAAAACTTTGTGCAAGACTGTTTACCTACCTGCAAAGAAGATCTTCAGCTCCCCTAGACATTGCACAGTTAACATTGGCTGTCCTGACTCCCTGAAAGACTCCTCTTTACCTCTGACTTTGTGCTTTGGCCTTTCCCTCCAGGAAAGGGTTAATTTACTCTGCAATGGAAGGTATCAAAAGTACTTACCTGTTTATGCATTATTTGTTAACCGTTGTTTTATTCCTCTATTCTTTTACACCAAAATCAGTATTGCTCTGAATGTACCAGTGATACATCAATGTCCACAGGGTCCTAGCTATTTAAGTCACCTGAGGGTGTAGGAAGTGTCTGTGTGCCATCCTCAATGGGTATCATCTGATTTAGAGACACAGAGTGTATTTTGAAGTGTATTATACGTGTTATATATATGGCTCCCGTCTGAAGAAGGCTTACAACTGACTGTGAAATAAATTAATAATTGATTTATCAAGAAACCTTGAGTGTAAGTGTTTATTTGAATAACTGTTACGGTGAGACCCTGTGTCACAACATTACTGCTCACATTGACACCTCTTGAGATAAGCCTGGTTGCTCAGCCGCACTACCAACCTGTGTAGTTCAGACTTATACCAAAGGTTGGGTCCCTATTGCCAGGAGGTCAAGGTTATTGTAGTGCACCCAAAGGGTACTGCATACAATCTTGCCTAACACTGGTGGCAGGCGGTGAGGATCTATTGTAGAGTTGTTACATAGAGTGTTTGCTTTACTTTTGTTCAACTAAAAACCTTCACAAGGCTAATCTCCAATAGAATAGCAATTGTAGCATGTCTAATATGGATAACTTCAAGCAGGAAGCCCTGATAAATCAAACAGCAGATCAACTGAAAGATATGCGTAGGATCAGGAATCTATCTGTTAAAGGAAAGAAAAATGAATAGATTACAAGGTTGTTAGATCTCCAAAGGTTGAAGAGTAGGCCTGTAACGCCTACAAATTAAGAAAAGGTGGAAAGTGATAATGAGGATGATAATTCAGAGTCTAACTCTATTGTCTTAGATGAGCCAGAGGAGGGAGAGGTGTCCCAGGATAGGGACCCCTCTGTGCCTCAGCCTGCCCTTTTGCCTCAACCGTTGTACACTGGGACCCCATAAGGTCCATCACTGAGCCCAGAATAGGTGGCTCTTGAAACAATGAGACTTGAAATGGAATTTGAAAGAATACAGGCTCAAGCTGAAGTCAAACATCAGGACACCAAACTCAGGGAACTAGAAATGCAACATGCTCTTGAAATGAATAAATTGTCTCGTGTTTCTATCCCAGAGTCCTCTAGGTCTTCCAGTCCGAAGAGGCCTCACCTGCCCAAAGAAGAAGTGAGTATATGTATGATGCAAAACCTGATATTTTGGATTGGTTAAGTGCTTCTGAATACAATCATGGGATTCAGGGTCTCACAGGGAATCATTTGATTCCTTGGCTTTTGTCTATGCTCCCCCAGGTTGCAACTGATGCAGTAATGGAGGTGGGGGAACTTGAAAGATTGGAGCATGAGAATGTGAAACTAGCTTTGAAGACTGATGCTACCCCTTGTGCAGCCTGGATGTGTGAATGTTTGAAAAACCTAAATTGATGGGTTAAGGGTTACAGGGTAACTACCTTTGAAGGAATGATGAATCTGTTTTTGTTTGAATCTATGTTTGATGGTTGCTCTCCCTAGCTGAGACAGCATTTGGCTGACTCAAAAGAGATTGATCCCAAGACATTAGAAAAGGCTGCTGACTTGTAGGTTACCAACATGGCTACTCACAAGTATTCTGGGGCCACTCACAAAAAGGATGAGGGGAAGCAGCACAAGAAAGATGACAAAGAGAATTCTAAATCCAACCACCCAAAACCGGGCCACAAACATAAGAAGGGTAATCCGTATGGGTGCCAAACCAGAGGGAGGTCAGCAGAAACCGCTATTTGTCAAAACATTTGGGAAATGTTATGCTTGTGGGTCTACTGACCATGTGAAAGGGTAAACCTTCAGGGGTCCACACTGCCTCCTTAGCCTTCATCCCTGAGGGAGAAGTACATATGGCAAGTGGAAACTTTCATCTATTGGCTGGAGACCCCATTGGAGTCTCAGCCAGTGTTTCTTTAGTGTTGATGGGTCTCTGGGAACAGCAGAATGCAGATGTGTATAACTCCTGTCCAGATAACACTGAAGAATATTACAAAGACAGTGTACTTGTTAATGGTCAGGAGACCTTTGCCATTAGATACACTGGGGCATCATTACTGTAGTGGATGAAACCTTTTTCAAACCTGAGGATGTTGCTAAGGCATTCAAAGGTCCCACTAGGCTTGCTGGAGGGCCTGCCGAGATGGTTCCAATACCACCAGCTCTCATCCAGTGCAACAACATGACTGTAAGAATACCTGTCAGTGTAGAGAATGAGGTGCCTGGGAGAAACCTGTTGGGGAATGACTTAAAAGCTCTTCGAGTTGTATCAAGCACCCCCAGGCCTTCTAGTAAAAAGGAAGCAGGAGCAGACTAGGAAGGCCGGAGAGCTCACTTTGGATGACTCTCAATGGGCCTCATTATAAGTTAAAACCAGCAGGCTGCGGCCAAACTTCTGAAAACTTCTGGCGCCCCTGAATGGGCAATTACCGGGGCATTCCGGCCCTGCTGGAGCTGGTAATTTCCCATTCGAGGGCAGTGGAAAAAAGAAGCTCCCCATTCCCATTCGGCCCATTAGGTCTGAATGGGAATGGGTAGGTCGGATGCACCTGCACCGTTTATAACGGTCCCAGTACATCCGACATGCTGTGCTTGCAGGTGTCTTCCTGCTCGCCAGGTCCAACCTGGCAGGCAGAAACGCACCCGCAAACACAACTCGTAGTTTGCCGGTCCAGGAACTACGGTACCGGCAAGCTTACCGGTACCGTAGTTCCCAGACCAGCAAATCTATAATGAGGCCCAATGGGTTTTTACCGAGGTACCTATAACATCCAGTCCACAAGAAGAACCAACCAACCAAACAAGGAAATCCCTGAGAGGACAGTCCAAGATCACACCTGTGACACCTCCACCAGCTGAGGCTGAGTGGGAGGACCAACCAGAGGATGGTGAAACAGTTACTGGTGATAAAGAACTGGAATAAGACCTTCCCCCTGTTGGAGATCTGAATCCTAAAGAACATCCTGAGCTGCAGACTTTGCTTGCAGAAGGTGGCTCCTGTAGGGCAGACTTCTCCAGAGGTCAAAGAGAGTGTCCTACTCCTGAAGGACTGTGCCAACAGGCAGCTTCCCAGCTGGAAGGGCAAGAGCCAGGGAAGCACATGCTGTACTGGGAGGATGGCCTCCTCTACAGTGAGCCTATAGAGCCTACCCCAGGGTACTACAGGAGACTTGTAGTGCCTCAGGAGATGAGACCCCAGTTTCTACAGTTAGCCCATGAGATTCCTTTAACTGGCCACTTAAGTTTTAAGAAAACTAAGGAAAGGATTTCTCTTTATTTCTACTGGCCTAAGATGGGGTCTGATGTAGATAAATTCTGTAGAAGCTGTCACACTTGTCAGACTTCTGGCAAGAGTGGAGCCAAGAACGTGGCACCCTTGGTGCCTCTCCCAATGGTGGGAGTTCCTTTTGAGAGGGTAAGGATTGACATTGTTGGTCCTCTCGGCCCTCCCACATCTTCAGGCAACCGATTTATATTGGTTGTGGTAGACACGCTACCAGGTAATGATTCATTTATGTAGGGGTTAGTTAGCCCTTGGATAGGTTTAAACACAAGAAAAAGGAATTTGAATAGGGAGATATTTGCTATGGATTGGCAGCCCACATAAGGTCTGAGTTGAATGAGGATCATGGAATAATGTAGAGAGCATGGGTATCAAAGTTCAATGGCTTGTTGAGAATTTAATTAAAGGAATGGTCCGGTCAAAAATGTTTATTGTCCCTACGGGTCGGCCATGTGTTTTTAAGCCTAAGTCGCACAATTTTAGAAAAATTTCCTATGGACCTTACCCGAGTTTTCGCCCATTAAACGCACTCGAAAACAGGCACCAGGGTGCTGCCATTTTGTGATAATCCTACACTTGCCCCATCGCCCTGGCTGACCTGCTTTTGCGGCACTAATCATATCCCCCGCCCCTGAGCGTGACATTATCAAAACATTCATATTCCCCACCTCTCTCTGTGACGTCTTCTACGCGACTTTACACAGAACCCGGAAACCAACACAGATCAACTCACAACACAGCGCGCCACAATTCGGAATATGAAACTGTACTTTAAAATCAAACAGCAACACGGTACATTTGGTAAAGTACATTTATTTAACATTAAATGTTTATAGAATATTCATCAATTGGCATATTAAATCGGAATGTGATTTTTTTTCTTTTCTCTCTATCCGCAAATGCTGTTCTGTTTTATCGTGAGTCACGCACTGTTCCTTTATGGTACACAGGGTGTTGGTTTTCGTTAAAAGAAGCACTTTGGTCGCAAGGTGAACCGCAAGGCTGTTCCATCAACCAGGCACTAGGCCAGCATAAAGGTTGATATGTTGCTTCTAGCCCCTAGTACCGCGTAAGGGCATATGGGTCCTTGGCGATAGTCCCATAAGATCGTCAAAGTGGTGCAGTTGTTTACAAGAAGCTGCAGCTGGTGGTTGAAAAAACCATCTGCCGGGGCCTGAAACTGGTGGCAGTAGCAGTAGGGTAGGATATACCTGTTTTGAAAACATACAAATTATAAATAGTCTCGCCAGCCGATATTTATTACTATTATTCATTTTATTTATTACGGCCGATCAGAAACTATTTGCTTGCAAGGATAGTGCAATGGAAAATGTTCGGCTCTAAAATCAATGCGAAAACTAACAAAATAAATCGAGGTTAACACACAATGAGAAACGACTGTTTGTCTACATGCGTGTGGAATGTGGACCTGCATGCCCATGTGCCTGGTACAAAGACGATCCCACAAACGTTTTACTTGCTCTTCATTCATTCATTAATTCTTCATTCCGGTATAATAGCGTCTAAAGAGTTACTTACATTATATTTGCAATTTCCATTGTGTCTCTGCGTAATGCAGTCCGTAAATCCCACTTTACTCGTGACAACGATTTTTCGTATACTGAACTAACATGAAACACGGTCTAGTTTCCGAATATTCTGCCTTATCGTCTCTTACGTTATTGCCCACCTCCTTCAAATGAAGTCCTTTCAGCATGGTCCCTGTCTCTCAAGGTCAAAAAACAATAGAACCTTATACTGCCAGTGCGAGTTGTGGGCCTCTTCAGGTCGCGAGCTGAAAATCAAAGCCGCTGATCTTCACTCAAAATGAGCATACATTCTTACTTTGCAACATCCCGTAGTAAAGCCATCTGTGAGAAACTGAATTTTCGAATCCATCTATGTACTGGGCCTCAATGTGCAAATGCGAACTGGCTTCTCTCCCATCTGCAACGCCTCGCTTGGCGCGTTCTAAGGCCCCCAATTTTGTCCTCGTTGTCCGCGAGCTGTGCAGCCCTACAGAACCATAACTATGGGGATATTGACGTTTTGGGGGAAGGTCAGGGAAAGTATAAAGTACCCGAGGAGTTGAGTTGAAAGTGAGATTTATTGTTTGTTTGTTTTATTATTTGCAATACGCAAGCCTCCCCTCGGTTAACAGTGCACAGCATTTACATGAGATTGCGAAACTTAGTTACATCAACAAAAATATATACATACACATATTGACAAGGTCAGCGATATGAGGTGAATAGAGAGAGAAGTCAAAGATGACACCCAGGTTGTTCGCCACCCAGGATGGTGAAGGTAGGGGTTAGGGTTTGCATACTTTGTATGTACACTGTACAATAACATTTTTTTACAAAAAGACAATCAGATTATAATGATTTAAACCGGGATTTGTACTTCTCAACGAGTTCTTCTTTGGGTAGAAATGGCACAGTGGCAATGTTTGGTGGCAATGCATCAGTGCTCTGCACAGAAACGCTCAAAATTCCATATCTGTGCTTCTCGAGTACAGCAACAATAAGGCCTTTAACAAAGTCGAACTCCATTTCCTCATAGACTGGTTTGATCACCCATTGCTTACTTCTTTTTGCAAAGGCCGTAGTGTAGCGAAGCATCCCTACATTACCTGTAGTTCTAGATTGTTCACGGCACACATTCTCGTTATGGGCCAAGACCGCAAGTAGAGTCCTATATTTCATGCCCTGCATGCTGAAATGCAAGCGCTTTGGCCTGTACTTTAGGCACATATTGTGGAACACTTCCAAACCTCCTGTGTGACAGAATTCTGTCAGCCCCCTAAAATCTCTTGATAGAGTTTTATCGAAAACAATCTTCTCAATGGCTTTGTGTGTGGGTGAAGATGTAACCAACCAGTTCTTCTTCCGTGCCTCCTCTGGGGACAAAGGGCCATGTTCACATTGGTGGAAATGTAGGTTTTCTGTCCAGCGGTGAACGTTGGTACAGTGGTGCATCAGTGACCGCCATTTTTCAAGTAGGATTTCCACTGACCCTTCACATCCATGTCCTGAAAGTGGTAGGTGCAGTACTTGGCAGAAAATCCAGGGCTGTCACACTGTCCATCGCCGGCTAGCCTGAATCGTTTGCTTTCAAATGTACTTGCTAGAGACAATTGTTCAATTTTCCAAGCATCACTAATGGCCGGAAATAGATAATCACGTTGGTATCTGTAGTACTGCATTTTAGAAATGAAATGGAGTCCCACAAACTGAAAGAAAGACTTTAACTTTAACTGGAGCCACTAAAAAGTGATGCAGCTGCACACAGTAGATTGCCTGCTGGCAGTTTCCCCAGCGTCGGTTGTGCAGACCATGAGAACGTATGATTTAATCTACAGGCATCATGTATTGTGACGTTACTGCCTTGTTTTTGACGAGTCACATGAATCAATGGCTTCCAACATACTTTCCTTCTGACGGAATGCCCACATTTCAGCATACTTATAATATCCATCAAACAACTGTCGAATACTATGTATTTGCCCTCTTTCATTAGACTGTCATCCGGCATTACACTTTTTCGGACTGCATCGTTGAGGACATATCAGCAGCATTGAAAGAAATATCGCCGATATCAGGTTCTGATGCGTCAGTGAATGCTGCTGCTGGTTCATTCTCTGTCGTTTCAACATCTGTTACTTCAACATTGATGGGAGAACACAACAATGTCGACAGCTTTTTTGGTGGCAATTTTTTGGCGGGTGTAGATTGTGTGAATTGATCTGCGACTACTTCAGAGCTATCTTCAATACATTCAGTATCATCTTCTTGTGGTGTTGCAGTCGCACTGTAGCAATGGTCCATTACAACTTTACTGGATTCTCCGGACACATTAATTTCATGTTCTGGCCATTGGACATGAGCATCTCTAGTCTCAACACGCAGCGTCTGAATTAATAGTTCCTCCATAGTGTAAATGGTCTGGCAAGCAACATCTCTCATTGCTTCACTGTCTGTGTATGTATAGTTCGTACACCCACGGGTAACTAGAGGACAGATTGGAAAAGGGATGTTCAGTTTAAACACAAGATAAAGTATAGTACAATTGACTGGAAAAAAACATAAAATAGTCCTCAGCACAAAAACATTTCTAAAGTTATGAACTGATTGGAACTAACCTTATTTTTGTTTCTTGTCTTTGCAACTTTTTTGACTCGACCTTCAACATCTGCACGGTGTAGCTCCAATTCGTTTCCGCATCTCTCCCCTTCCTGTTGCGCTGCAACGACTATATTTTCTGTATCCGCATAGACAGCACGGATTGAGGCTCCATCGACTCCCTGAAACGCAATACTTTCATTACGATGTATCACAATATTGTTAGCATAAAACACACATGAGGACGAACACACAGGTACATCTCAATAGCTAAACACGATTTAAACATTGTGTAGAACAATCAAACAACAAGTATTCGAGCTCTGATGACCTAGTTTGATGGAACTTTCAGTATCCATACCTCTGGCTCTGCATGGGCTGCCATGAATGATTGTATTGGAGATGATGCATCAGCAACTCCCTGAAACACAGTACTTGCGTTAGTATGGTTTTCAATATTGTAAACATACACACACTTGGGGTCGACGGCACAGGTACATATAAAGAGATAACCACAAATGATGCTTTGTCTAAAAGAATCAAGGAATATTTAAATATGATCCGATTTAATCGACTTATTTCTCTGATTTCTTTACATCTGCATCATCTAAATGGGATGGTGTGATTGTAGTGGAAGCTCCATCGTCTCCCAGAAACACAGTACTTGCGTTAATAGGGAAGAAAGTATAGCAAATGGAATCACGTTATATGATCACGCTCGATGGAGCTGTCAGTATCCATACCTCGTGCAGCTGAAGAATATCTAGGGATGTTGTAAATTTAGTGCGCACTTCCGAAAGCTGTTGCGACGATTCGTATCCGCATGGTCCTGCTTCCACTTCCCCTGGAATTACTTGAATGTCAGGCTCTGCATCAAGTGCGGGGGTTGACGCTTCAACAACTGCCTGAAACATAGTATTTGCATTAGTAAGGATTACAATATTGAAAACATAACACACCTTTGGGGTCGACCGCACAGGTACATATCAATGGCTAACCACAAATGAAACATGGTGTAGAACAAACGGCAAGTGTCCAGTCCTGATGATCATGGTCGATGGAGCTGTCAGTATCCATACCTCGTGCTGCTGAAGAAAATCTAGGGCTGTTGTCAATGTGGTGGACGCTTCAGCATCTCCCTGAAAGACAGTACTTGCATTAGTATGGATAACACTAATTATAACTGAAAACAAACACCAGGGGACGACAACCAAGGCGTATATCAATTGGAAAGCACTAACCAAACAATTGGGAAACTAATCACACGGTACATAAAAACTATTACTTGACATGCATAAAACAAGTCTGTAGCAGAATAGCCAAGTAAGATTACCTGATACGCGCTTGAAGTGGTTGATAACTGCGAGCACGTCACAGAAGTAGAATGTTCTTGCTTCAGATTCAAGGGATAGTCAAGCAGTTGTAAAGGTAAATTATTGTTTGATAATGAAATGCCAATATTTAAAATTGCCATGTAAGGAGACAGAATACTCGAGTAATGCATTTGAAAATGCGCAATATAGCACAGTTCCCTGTGCCCATATATAGATTTTGTTTGTGGGCTATGAAATCTAAAAATAATATATTGACAAATGTTATTATTCAAAAAGCTATACACTCATATCAATGTCGAAAGTATTACAAATTGGAAACAACACCTAAAATATCAATGAATCCATTCGGCTACCTACACACTACCGCAAGGCCTAAAGCTAAAAATGGACACTTGACTCACCAGTGGCGGAATGTGGATGAATAGAGTGGGAATAGCGTTTGCGAGCAATTTTTGTGCCGTTCGCCGTTTATTCTTCTTTGTTACCCAAGATGTGGCGTACATGTTCGAGGGAAAGTGCCGGCTGCAGATACGGTATCGATCACCCCTCTTGTCCTCAAAGACTTGTTGGACTCTACTTTCAAGCTCATGCAGTGGATATCCGCAATGTCTGACCCATTCTCTTATTCGATCAACAGTTTTCGGGAATGCATGCATTGTAGTGCCTTCAGATTTAGCATGGGTCTTCGAAGGGCAACCGCTAATCGAACAGGCATGCATTGTTGAAAATTCTGAAAAGTAAATATCGACATTATTAAACAATCTTGATGAATAAAAATGTGATACAAAAGTAAATGAACCATACAATGTTCAATGCAAAGTTTGTTTTACTCGCGGGAACTATAGCAGTTCATCATGTGCGGCTTAGTGTTTGCATAAATTGCAGAAATTTGTAAATGATGTGACTAAACTCTGAACATGTGACTCGTCCCTTGGATGTTCTGTCTTGCACGAGAAGGAAACATGCTTACATTATAGACTGGACCCCCCGAAGGATGCAATTCGATGACAATTGACACAGATGAAAATAAATAGATCTATCGATAGCATAAAAATTGAAACTCAAGTCAATAGCAATGAGCCAAATGAACATACCACTATTGGGTACTCTGATCGCAAATAGATAGAAATTTAAAAATGACCGAAATATGACTAGGATACATGGCCTTACCTTGACCAACAAACAGTTGGATTCAGCAGGCTGAGCAGTATGTTGCAGGAGAACAGGTAGATGGCCACAGGTAGCACACTGACGAGTTTGCTCTAAGCGGTCACAGATGGCACGACGATGAGCAGATTAACATAGATCTCAGTGCTTCTCAGGTAGAACGTTCAGGAGTTGACTTGCAAAGCACAAAGATGTTCTCATGAGACATATTAAGTGGTTTATAAAGTATTAGAAACAGGGGTGTGTTTGTGAATGAATGACGTGTGTACGTCATGTTATTATGTGGTTTGCAGGGGGGCGGCCAGCGTTAGGGGAGGCCTGCCTGGAGACACAGGTCTGAGGAGGCCATGTGACCGATTGCCCCTTTGGCGTGGGATACCTTTTGAAGTGTACATGGTGTTTGGCACCTTGGCCGTTATCGCCCCTGACAGCACACCATGGCAGCGCTCATCCACGGTTGCGAAATGCCTTTGATAGGGGAGGGGGGTGGATGGATGGGCTGGTGGGCGTGCAGACAAGGCACAGGAAGACTGCTGAATGGAGACACACTTATGTGGATTGCAGGGGGGCGGCCTGCCTCAGGGGAGGCCTGCCTGGAGACACGGGGTCTGAGGAGGCCATGTGAGCGATTGCCCTTTGGCGTGGGATACCTTTTGAAGTGTACATGGTGTTTGGCACCTTGGCCGTTATCGCCCCTGACAGCACACCATGGCAGCGCTCATCCACGGGTGCGAAATGCCTTTGATAGGGGATGGGGGGTGGATGGATGGGCCGGTGGGCGTGCAGGCAAGTGTGTGGGAGCGAGGGGCCATCAGGCCCCTCCCATCCTTTACTTCTCAGTAGAAACTCGGACCAAGTGCCTCCAGTAGTGGATTCGCGCCTTGCCCTTATGTGATGTTAACTTTGGTTGACGTTCGCGTAGATGGGACCACTGAGCAGGACACGGGGCATCCATTTTTGTACCCCCTTTCGACTCCATCTTGATGACCAGGCCTCACTGCGATAGTACAGCGCGCAGCGCACATGGCCCCCACCCTCGTTCCCACTCTGACCAGAAAACTCCGGATGTATTTACAACAGCTAATAAATGTAACACATCAATCTTCCTCTGAGATCACTGTCCTGCATGTGAACCAGCCTGAACTAAGCACATAACTCGTTCATCTCCACAAAGGTGTCCTTGCCCACGCACCCTCACCAGTGGAAACTTACTGCCATTCTGACCCCGTGTCTCTGCAAGGTATTCTCTTCATGTGCCAGACCACTGACCACGCCATGATGCCCACCTAGCAGATCCCCAACTAACATTAGACCCCTACCTATATCGTTGCCTATCAATAACAAATGACACATACCGGAGATTCTTGTGAGCACAGACCCCCACTTCAACCAGTGTGTTAATTGATAGTATACATATATGTGTGACTTTTATAGAGACATGACCTACTGAAAGACTTTGAACAAGTGTTATTTAGTGCATGCATTATTGAGAATATATTATGTTAGCTTAGATAGTGACCACCCCGCTTCACAGCGACCTGACCTTCACCCATTCGGAGCACAGATGTCTGACGGCCATCCTTGAATGGAGACACACTTCATTCATTTAAAAAATTGAAACAACCGTTGTTGAAATATATGTGGTGTTTTATTTTGTATCTTATTTTGATGGCACAAAAATACAAGACTTTACACATTGTACAGGTCAGGTTGCAGCACAGCGAGGGAAAATCCCCTATACTGACCGCTGTCACTCGCGACTTTCATGCGTTAACATGATATGTATATGTAATTTTGGATATAGTAGAAGACCATGAAATAGGAGTGGCATCACAAGCAGAGAATACTTACTCGTTACTTGGATTACGAGGACGAACAGTTGCGCGAAGTTCATGCATAAGCACCATCATTATCCTCAACACGGACCGTGTGAGGCAAGCTGCCCTGAAGTCTGGCAGCTCGGTGATGCATTGCAGTCGTGTCTCGCCTTCCGAGATGTAGGCCACGCATCCCGAGTTTTCACAGCAGCAGCAGTTCTCCTCCTCGGTCGGCATTAGCTCGCACCGATTGCATGTGCACCAGGTGGAAACCCGTCCATGCGACTAGGTCCAGTGTCTTCATCCGTTGATTCGTCCTGCCAACTGCCGTCCGAAGCCCCATCGTTTTCGCGTGTTTCCCTTTCCAGTAGTTCCTCCTTGGTATACTCGGGCTCGTACATGTAGGGCATTATTGTAGCCATTGTGTGGTAAACAAAGTAAAATAATTTATAGCGATGGTACAGGTGTTCAAACGGGCTACAAGCGGCAAAGGTAGCTGACCAGAGCACAGAAACGAGTCACAGAATACTCAAAGTAACACAGTGAGAGGAATGGAATCGAAAATCTGCTGCTGTGTGTTGTGAAACGGTCTGTTTATACTCAGGGGCGGGGGATATGATTTAGTGCCGCAAAAGCAGTTCAGCCAGGGCGATGGGGCAAGTGATAGGATTATCACAAAATGGCAGCGCCCTGGTGCCTGTTTTCGCGTGCGTTTAATGGATGAAAACTCAGGTAAATCGTGCGACTTAGGCTTAAAAACACATGGCCGACCCGTAGGGACAATAAAAAATTTTGACCGAACCATTCCTTTAAGAGAAACACATGCATGTCCTTGCTGTCATCGGGGTCGGTCTAGTACTCATGGGTGAGATGTAGATGTAAAGGGTCCTTCAGCAGATAATACATGCACCTTTAAACAATCTAATGACAGGATTAAAAGTCTAATATGCTCAAGAGTGTGTTCTCAAAGAAATAATGCAAAATACAGTCTACAAATATAGATCACCTAAAAACCTTTCTTAGCTTAAAGTGATCGTACTTACAGTTACATGACCATGAACCAGAGTACGTGGAGATGCTAGCAGCATTTCCAATTGACAAATTGTGATAACACATTTCCCCATTTTGAGATTATTCCCCTGCTACCTGTATACATTCCGTGAGAGCTCCATTCAATGTGGCTGCGGCAATAACTACCTCCAGGGGTGGTTCTCATGATAATGATGATAATATCTGTCTGTTTTGATCGGACTAAAGAAAAAAGAATTCAAGCAAATCACCAGGATCAGATCAAAAAGTGATTGTTATGCACTCATCAATCTCTCAGATTGGCATGCACTTACGAAGGGCCCAAAGGCAATTTGAGTAGTTGACGACTAAATATGTGCAGTTGGTGAAGGGGGTTGATATGCTTACATATTTTTAATACTGAATAACAGATCAAAACTAATTGTTTTTAATTGCATCTGCAGTTATAGGCTCATAACATATTTAACCTTATTATTCATGTTGCAACAAAGGCCTGACATAAGCCCATCTACAGAGCTTTGAGAATTTGTTATGGACATTCTTAACATATATTTTATGGATTCAGACATTGCTTTTGACTTTCCTAAAGATATTTATTGTGGTCACCTAGTGCCACAGTAAAAATTCATGTAAAGAGGTGTGAGGATTTTCATTACAGTCTGCTTGCCAGAGTCAAATCTCCACCCAGAGGGGGTCAGAAGGCCCACCTTGGGATATAGCATTTTGTTCAGCAAAGAAGAGTACTATACAGTTACCAAGCTGAGAGAGTTGGATCTCTGTGTGCAGTGCTAGAAACTACACTGCTACTGAGCACCTGCTAGATTTAATTTTGGGCATCAATATTGTTGTGGGTCTCTATCTAAAATAATTTTGAACACATTCATAACACCCCTGTGTAAATAATTCACATTTAGATTCTATATATACATTGCCTGCACAGTTTACTCACTAAAACAACAATCATTTACAATATCAGTATGGTGTGTCTCTTTACTCAGAATTGAAACACACAAATATTGCTCTCAATCTTTTTTTATCTTTTTTTTAGTATGTATGAATATTGATTAGCTTGTTGAGATAGTACACGCACATTAAATATACTATTATAAAACAATAGGTAGTGCCCAATGGTACCAATAATATCGTTTATTATAGCCGTGGCATTCTACTCTTCTCCTATTCACTTTTAGGAATCTAAATACTACAACAACCATATGTATAGCCACCTAAAATATGGCACAGTTAAACTTAAAAATAAACTCACATTACACTGTTAGGATTGGCAAGCCATTCAGAATGTAATGTTAAATAGCCACTGATAAATGGAAGGGGTTATATACTCTATGAAAAGCCCATGGTTTCCAAGGGCAATTACCTAAAAACCATGCAAAGCCATGGATTAAAAATGCAGGCAAATTTCCACCTGAAAAATGTCATCCTTTTTATTCACTTGTACATATGTTCGGCCACTTATCTTGGCCGGGGAACTTCAAGTAGGAGCAGATGTTTCTGAAAGCACTTTGCCCAGCCTTACTGTACACCACATAATCATAATTTAGAGTTAATCTAACACAAATAGATCATGGTGTCTATTGGTTATCTATGACCATGGAAAAATATGTTCTTTAGAAAGGCTTAAAAAGATCTCAAAGGAGTATATTCCGTGCTAAATATAGAAGCAGGCAACATGTTTGAATTTGGAAACATTTGAGAAAATGCAAATTTTAGGCCCAAAATGCAGATTTACTCTGTTCTAATACATACATTAGAACAACTGCTGTTTCTTTCCATCAAAGCCAGTCAGGAATCCTGTGTACCCTATGGTTCGCCTTTGCCTGTCAGTCTGTAGTGCTGCATATAACTTGATCAACAGCACATTTTAGGAAGCCCTGTATGTTGCTCTTGTTTATAGATTTGCTTTATAGGCTGAAGTCAGACTTAGCTAAAACTCACATTTTCCCTAACAGCCATTGCTGGGCTGGCGCATCACTATCTAAATATGGGTTATGATCTTTTCAAGTAGCCTGCAGGTCTTGTCCATTGACTTTATATTGATTAAAAAAAATCATAATAAACATGCTAACCATGATGATGTCGTCTGGGTCTACTCCCAAACCTGAGTCAGCCCAGAGCAAAGCACAGGCCACCCAACCATAATCGAAAACCGATGTAGCCAGGTCATTTTCTTATAGATTTCCCTAAACGATTGGGAATAAAAAAAAATTGAAATGAAATACGGTCAACTATGGTGATCATCGGTTTTTTATATGCAGTTGACTTTTCAAAATGGCTGAAAATTCAATTTAAGCTGAAGATGCATTCTCTTTTAGTGGAGAGTTCCAAATGACTTTAAAATGTATTTTGATCATTGTGCAAGGGAATTAAATGGGTAGTCCATGGAATATGAACAACAATGTTACAAAGTATTAAACCTGAAAGACAAAATCAATTGCCTTGACGTTGATTATCACAGCAGTGAAAAAGCTGTATTTTTATGGCTTTCTATTTCACATGGGACAGGATTCCAAGCAAATAAAAGAGATAGTTATACAGAACGAATGCAATCACATTTCCCAGCTAAGCAGATGACAGAATGGTTACTGCCAATTCTTCATGTATCAGACCCGCTATAGTTTAGTGAGAAACTTCAGATTCCTCATATGAATGGGATTTATTGTTTGTGTGATCTTACAGAATCAACTGTATAGTACAGGTAGCAGAAACCAACCATCTATCTTTAATTTGTGAGTAGAATAGGCAGATTTAGCTACACAGGCACACAGATATAGAAGCTCCATAAACTAGCACCGCTGTAATTTCACCCTCAGGTCAGAGCTATGCGGCAATGCCCTATAAATATAGAAATTAGTTGAAAGATGTGCTGCTTTGTGCTCCATTTTAGGAAATTGTTGTTCACTTATAGGGACGTGTTATTTGGTGCATAGCTTTATTAATCCAAGACTAAGAACTCTCAAAGGTGCAACAAGCAATCATATATATATATGTGTCACCTTTATTGGGGAGCATCATCAGTGTAGTAGGTCGATAGCCTTGTGATTGGCATGCTTACCAGTCAGTACCAATATTGTGATGGGTTTAGTAGGGTGGGGGATCATAAGCATACACTAATGATACATGCCATATGTGATGCTTAAATGCCCGAGTGGGGGTTTCATTGCCAAAACCCCTTTCTGTTCCTCTGCCATCACTTTTACCATATCTTGAACTGGGTAAACGGTATTAGAATTCCATGACATATGGCTCTTACGCCTTGCGGACTTCGGAAAATATATATCAGTTGAGTGAAATACAAAGAGCGTAAATGATTCCCCAGGCATCATCCTTTCAAACTGCATGTGACTGCACTGTTCTTAACCGGATGTGAGGTTTAGCAGTATTTTACAAAAATGTAGGCAAGCACGTGGGAGCAGAGGAAGTCACGTCCAATCCCTCTGCTCCATAAGGTAATTCATTTAGGTGAGCATCATTACTGCTATGCCTTTGAGATCATCCACCTGCAAGTCTGTGTGCCAAGTCCAGAACATCGATTGCCCTCTGTTCTGCTGCCAGAATATTTTCAAACCCTTCGCATTTCTCCCGCGCGGGCCGCAGCATATCATAGTTTGCCTGAATAGAGAGTTGTAGAATATTGCTTCTTGTACAATATTGCTTCCAACATTGGGTCAGGAGGTTTACCAGTGGGCAACAGTGGGTCATTCTTAGATGTTTTAACGATGCTTCCGCCAAGCCCTTCACTACATGTAAGAGTGGCCTGAGTTGTAAGATGCTACTTGGCTATCAGTTAAGTTGCCAGATGGAAGTGGCCTTTTTTTCAACATCGGGCTTCTGAACACCCTGTTCCCTCTAATTATCTTTCTATAAGTGCGGACATTGTATGATTATGTCCTTATTGCCTTTTTGCGCCCTGATACTCTGGGGTCTGGCACGCACTACAAATATTAAACAAATATTAAACAAACAAACTGACTGAAAAGGTAAGTCATTTCTTGAGCATGAGTAGTTAGTAAGTGATCTTCTCTGAAGGGAGAGTAAAAAGTTAGTACTACCCCCAAACCATTATTATTTTCAACAAATCGGTTTAAAATAGTACAATTTACATCACTTTTTCTAAATATATTGTCCAAATAAACAAATGTTTTTAAAGTGGATCTATTGGAGCTCATAATCCAATCCCAGACTTTGAGATCTGCCACAGATCCTCACAAAATGACTCCTGTATTAATTAAGGGTCCAGTGGAACAAGCTTCCCATAATGTATGTGCCAGCAGAATAATTGAACCAGATCTGATGCATCACGGAGTATCGTAATCAGAATTTGGTGCCATTGATTTTCATCACTATCACTTTTCACTGAGAAAAAGAAAGTGACAACACTTACCCATAAGCAGCTCGAGAGATAAGCAAAGGACCAGCCTCCTCTAAGTATCAATGGAAAACACTGTATGCTCCACACAACCAATGGGTTTAATTACGGTTATCCATTTGTCAAGTGGAAAATAATGCTCCGATGCAGCAAAGAACATGATTTATTTAACTGAAAAAAATATTTAGCTGCCAATGCATTTCACATACCAAATGTCACTTATAACTCATTTCGCTGGCAAAACATTTAGATGTGACACATATTTCGAAGATAGAATAAAGGCAATTAAAAGGAGTGTGTCAGAAAACATGTAAGTAAGAGTTCATCTGCCACTGGAATTCATTACTTCATCGGACAGTGAAACATGCTTCTCATAATGTATCTGTCAGCAGAATGATTGTATCAAATTTGATGGATCACAGAGTATCGTAATCATAATTGTGTGCAGCTGCTTTTCATCACTATTGCTTTGCACTGAGAAACAAACAGTGACAACACTTACTCATAACCAGCTCGACAGATAAGCAAAAGCCAGACTCTTTTACTTCATAAAATAGTCATATACACTCAAAAAAGTATAGGGGATAATAATACACACACCAACATTAGGAAACAGTGGGCACAGAGAAGGCTACCCTCTGCTTCTTCCCCAAGGTTTCACTGACACTTTCGGTTCAGTATTACCAGCAGAGTAGTGGGAGCACTGGAATGAGCTCTAGTAACATTGCTGTCCGATTTAAAGGGGAACTTTCCATTTTTTGTAAAGTTCTTTTAATTGGCATGAATGACTTCTTTGTTGAAATTGAGCCTTGGCCATTCCAAGATGGCCGCCGGCAAATAAGGCTTGGAGCCACCCTCTTTGCCTCAGACTTTGTCTCCCACCCATTGGCTGCTTGCTCAATATTAGCCAACTGCCTGGACCGGAAGGTTTTTGCCGGGCCAGCCAATCAAAGGCCCTGTCTGTTCCTGTTCGTTGCCAGGCCGGGTCTGGGGCCCCTTCACCCCCTCTCCAAACCATCATGCACATATGGTCCACTGAACACCATGGGACAATACGTAGATGTGGATTGATGGTCCACTGCCTGTAAAACTGGCCAGACACTTGCCTGCGCTACTCCTAACAAACATTTTACTTCTCTGAAGGTCAGCCTCCACAACTTATGCACATATCCTCTGCCTTCACTTCCTTGGCTGTACATCCTCCATTCCTTATTGTCTGTACCTTCGCTCACAATAATCTCTTGTAAAATGGAATTTAGCTGTGTGCACATCCAGCACTGTTTTTTCCGCTTAACCTAAAAATCGAATCTAGCTGTGTGCACATCCTGCACTGTTTTTTCTGCTTAGCCTAAAAAAATCGAATTTAGCTGTTCATTGTTTTTTCTGCTTAGCCTACAAAATCGAATGTAGCTGTTCATTGTTTTTCTTTTTAGCCTAAAAAATCGAATTTGCTGTTTGCGCACCCTGCACTGTTTTTTCTGCTTAGCCTAAACATTGAATTGAGCTGTTCATTGTTTTTCTGCTTAGCCTAAAAAAACGAATTTAGCTGTGTGCACATCCTGCAATGTTTTTTTCTGCTTAACCTAAACACATTGAATTTTTCCATGGGCACATATATATGCAGCCTGGTACTCACTTGGCCTGTGTTCTTTTCTGTCATCCCCCCACCCTCTTCCCTTCCCTCTGTGTACCAGCTCCATCCGTGCCACATCCCCCAGGTTCCTGCTGGGTTAGGTGCACCACCTTAAGCCCCCATTGGCACTCTCTATCTCCCCTATCTTTTCGAACTGCTTCTCCATTTCCTATCCTTCACCTCTCACTAAAACTGGCAGGAAGAAAATTAAAAAGGACACCCTGGCCTCCAACCCATGTCTACCTATCGCTGACACCAATGGCAGTACTGCTACCAGAGAAACTCTTACTGACATCCTCTTTGTCGTCCCTTCACCCGGCCTGTGGCCCCTTCATATTGTTGCTCTGCTCTAACCCTACTCCTCCTCACACATCCATGGTGACAACCGTTTGGAGGCCCTTCTTGCCCCTCCTCCTCCAGGGTCATCATTAATGTCTATCTAAATGGTATTGTCCTGGTACAAGGTCCTCAGCCCACCTCCTCCTTTTTGATAGGTTACTCCCGCGCCTTATCAACTTCTAACCTTCCTCTTCAAGGACACCTTTAACTCCTTCTGCTCCCACCGCCACATGCACAATGGGCCAAGTACCAGCCTTTTCTCCTGTCTCTCCATCTTCTCCTATTTCTATCTCTCAGGCACTCTCGCCGCTTGCGGGGCGGACACCTGTCCCATGTACCCCCATAAGTCTCTCAAAAGTGGCAATATGCTCTGTTGCCGCTCTGAACTCTCGCTCTGCTATCAAGCACTCCTCTGACATCTGCCACCTATTTGAACTCTTGGACCATGATGTTCTTGCCATCACTGAGACTATGTTCAAGGTCAGCTCTGTCACATGTTTTGACACACTTCGCCCTTAAGGCTACAAGATCCTCTCTGAACCCAGGACTAACAGATCAGGCGGTGGAGTAGCCTTGATCTATCCAGAGTGGATCCCTGTCTCTATCATTACCGATCATGCCTACTCCTCCTATGAATGCCAGGTCTGCAGGCTCTCTAATATCCTCTCTTACTCTGGCCACCTTCTACAGGCCACCTGCACACGCCACCCTCTTCTTCTCTAAATGGGCTAACATGGCCGCCTTTCTTCTCTCCACCTCTTCACATCTCCTTCTAAGGGACCTAAACATCCATCTGGACTTCCTAGACACTTCAGGACCTTTCTTCAAACTCTGCGACTCTCTCTCCCTATCCATTCTACCTTCAGTGCCGACTCACCCTGCAGGCCACACCTTGGATGAACTTATCTACACTGACATCCCTTTCTTCACCCCTCTTACTACATCCCTCCCCTGGACCGATCACTCTCTTATCTCTTCCCTCTCAAACTCGCGTCTCGTCTGTCATTGGCACACCCCATGTTGCCTCCCGTCTTCAAGGCCACCCGGCCCATGAAAAGAGTGACAGCGGCTGCCCTTACCTCCTCCTGCTCTCTGCCTTCTACCCTTGCGGTTGACTCCCATCCTGACACAGCCCTCTCAAACATTCATCTCTCCATTTCCAACACTCTTGACATCCTTGCCCCTGTCATATGAAGCCTCCCAAAAAGAGCAATTCCGGGTACGACTCTGATCTAGCTGCCCTCAAACGCAAGTGTAGAGCATCAGAATGGAAATTGGTGGCCTCAGGTGCAACCGCTGACAAACTGGCCTGTCTCCTTCTTCAAAGGCAATATAGACACTACATCAGGTCCAGGAAAAGAGTCCATATTCAAGCACACATCTCTGCAGCATCTAACAACATGACCAAACTTTTCAAAGTATGCAAGTAATTGGCCAACCCATTTGCAGCCCCATCTTCCACTGCACCCACCCAGGCCCTTTGATCAGCATCAGCAACGCATTTCACCAACAAAACCTTGGACATCCTTTCCTCTCTCACTCCTTCACCTGCCCATGCACCAACATCCTTGAAGCCACCTTCGGCCTCCCACACTCTTTCTCCTCTTCTTTTTCTGGCTTTTTCCCTTGTTACACCTAAGGAGGTCACTAGGCAAGTCCAGTCTATGAAAGCCTGCATCTAAACAGGTGGATCCATGCCCTTCCAAAACTATGAAGGACAACATTGCCACTCCAGCTCCAGCATTGGTGGACCTCTGCATCACTCTCTCTACTTGCGGGGTTCCTCAGGGATCCAACCTATCCCCTTGGTTTTTCAATACCTACATGGCTGCCTTGGCCTACAGGATCTCTTCCTTCACTTTCAACTTTCAGTGTTATGCGGATGACATGCAGCTCTCCTTCAGGCTACCCACATCCTCTTCTTCCTCATCGCTCATTCATGACTGTTTGTCCGCAATTCAGTCCTGGTGTGCAGCTAACAATCTCTGCCTTAATGCCAGTAACACAGATATTATTCTCATTTGGACACCTGCTCCTTTTTTGCCCTTGCCCTTGCCCACTCTCACTCTGGCTGGCCTTCCTTGACCCTGGGGATCATCTTCGACTCCACTCTGCCTTCCCCCCCTTTACAGCTCAGACATATCCAAAACATCTCACTACCAGCTGCACCTCCTCCGAGGTATCCTACCATTTCTCACTTTCCCCCAGAGACTCACTGTCTCCATAGCCCTGGTTCTCTCTAGACTTGACTACTGTAATTGTTACAGTAGTCTCTTTTTCAATCTCCCTACTTCTTCACTCTGACCTTTATAACTAATCTAGAACAGAACCACAAGACCTATCCTTGGCCTCAAGCCCAGGGACTGCATCTCTCCGGCACTGAAATCCCTCCACTGGCTCCCTGTGGCTGCAAGGATCAAGTATAAGATCCTCTGTATAGTTCACAAGGCTTTCTGGCACCGTGCCCCACACTACCTACAGCAAACTCTTCCCAAATATACTCCTCTAGAGCACTCCTCTCGTCCTCCTCCAACTTTCTGAGAGTGAGCCTTTTTTCCAAACAGAGACTTGGGGGTAGATCCTTAGCCTGTGTGGACGCCACCCTCTGGAACCGTCTACCTGCTTCTCTCTGTCTCGAGCCAGATCAACTGAACAATTCCAGAAACTCTTCCCTTTCTTCTCTCTACTTCTCTCCTGCTAACCTCTGCTCTCTACCTGCTACTTCTTCCTTTTGCTCAGCTAGCTAACCGGTCACCCGGCTCACCCAGGGGTGGGCTGACCTATATGGAACTCTGGAGATTTCCCAGTAGGTCTCTGTACCAGGGTCTCTTTTGTGTAGCATTTCCAAATGTTCCCATAACAAAAGGGTTGAGATTGCTGAAAATGTGTAATATGGGACACTTTGAAAATTATTTCCAGGGCCTCTTTTGGTTCCCATTCCACCCCTGGGCCCACCTCAGAACCTTAAAGGTACCAGACACTCACACCAGTCCCTACACTTGCCTCCGGGACCCCCAGCACTTCCTATTAAGCTACGCACTTCCCAATTAGATTACCCTATGCACTTACCCTCCTGTCCCAGGCACACATGTCCATTTCCCCCTTCCCTCACACTTCCTGTCTGTGGCATGCCACCTCTCTCCCCTTGCCTCCTCTCCCCATTGCTTGTCCCACACTTGCCTTACCGTCAGTTGTTATTATGTACCTCACCTCTCCTCACCCTCCCCACCTGCTTCCCCCCATCCGTTACCGCACTTGAATTAGCAGAAATGTCATCAAGCCTATTATGATATTATAAAGGTATATGATTCGGAATCTCCAAGGCCTTATGAATTATTGTATCTCATGTTCCCCTCCTGTCCTGGAGCGCTTTGAAGCATAAGCGCTTTACAAATAAACAATACCATACTAGGTGGAAAGTAGTATGGATTACAAAACGATATTTGATTTAGATTTCCAAATATTTCCTTCGCCTAAAAAATACTCCCATTGTCAATGTATTTACTTCCTGAAACCTCTATTTACTCCAAACATTAAATACTCTGGGCCTCATTACAAGTATGGTGGTAAGAGGTAAAATTGGTAGTAATTCCGATGCCGGCAACTTTACCACTATGCCAAATCATAACCTGTAGAATAATTTGCAGTAATTCCCCGGGCAGAATTACCTCTGGTGGAATTACCTCTAGCAGTAATTCCTCCAATAATTTGCAGAATTAGCACTGGGGCTAATTATCCTGTAGGCCAACCAAGAGTGTTTGCAACATGTCCATTCCCTTATAGTGTGGGTTAGGATTATACAAGTGCTCAGTGAAGCGCTGATTTTGAGGAAAGATCTGTGTTACCATGGAGCTCTTTACTGTGTATGCTCAGTGGAACTCTGAAATCTTGGGGAGTATGCAAATTAACTGAAACATTATAGATTTCTGCTGCCCTAATAATTAATTCTTTGTAGGACAAGCAAATGATATTGCAATGTGTCTCTCCCATTATAGTGTAATGCTAAGCGAAGGAAACTAAAGTATGAAAGTGCCAAACTAGGAACGGATTAGCATGAAATATGCCAATCCAAAATACTTCCAGGACAAATCAAAAAGGTTTGCACAGTCAATCTCACATAGAGATTATAATACAAAAAAGGTAGCAGGCGCCCCTCTCTCGAAAGAACACGGCATGATAACCTGTTCAGTGGTTATTAACCACATTGAGAGTTCGCAGCCATTGCTTTTTGCTCACTGTACCTTCACAGATGGGAAATATCCATTTGCATATCAGTCTTTGTCCCGCCCACAAGGGCAGTTCAGCACCAAAATGCTATGGCAATTCCTCTCTGAACAAGAGTACCATCAGCAACCCCATACACGTGTTTCAGCCTTGCTGGGCATCATCAGTGAGGTGAAGCTGAGCCTCTCTAAGCACAGTGAGCAGGGAGTCCACGTCTGGTTGCCCCCAGGTAACCTAGGGTGACCATCCCCAAGTTCCTTTCAAAAATACAAAAAAGGTAGCAGGCGCCCCTCTCTCGAAAGAACACGGCATGATAACCTGTTCAGTGGTTATTAACCACATTGAGAGTTCGCAGCCATTGCTTTTTGCTCACTGTACCTTCACAGATGGGAAATTACCATTTGCATATCAGTCTTTGTCCCGCCCACAAGGGCAGTCCAGCACCGAAATGCTATGGCAATTCCTCTCTGAAGAAGAGTACCATCAGCAACCTCATACACGTGTTTCAGCCTTGTTGGGCATTATCAGTGAGGTGAAGCTGAGCCTCGCTAAGCACATTGAGCAGAGAGTCCAGGTCTGGTTGCCCCCAGGTAACCTAGGGCGACCAACCCCAAGTTCCTTTCAAAAATACAAAAAAGGTAGCAGGCGCCCCTCTCTCGAAAGAACACGGCATGATAACCTGTTCAGTGGTTATTAACCACATTGAGAGTTCGCAGCCATTGCTTTTTGCTCACTGTACCTTCACAGATGGGAAATATCCATTTGCATATCAGTCTTTGTCCCGCCCACAAGGGCAGTCCAGCACCGAAATGCTATGGCAATTCCTCTCTGAACAAGAGTACCATCAGCAACCCCATACACGTGTTTCAGCCTTGTTGGGCATCATCAGTGAGGTGAAGCTGAGCCTCTCTAAGCACAGTGAGCAGGGAGTCCACGTCTGATTGCCCCCCAGGTAACCTAGGGTGACCAACCCCAAGTTCCTTTCAAAAATACAAAAAAGGTAGCAGGCGCCCCTCTCTTGAAAGAACACGGCATGATAACCTGTTCAGAGAGGAATTGCCATAGCATTTCGGTGCTGGACTGCCCTTGTGGGCGGGACAAAGACTGATATGCAAATGGAAATTTCCCATCTGTGAAGGAACAGTGAGCAAAAAGCAATGGCTGCGAACTCTCAATGTGGTTAATAACCACTGAACAGGTTATCATGCCTTGTTCTTTCGAGAGAGGGGCACCTGCTACCTTTTTTGTATTTTTTAAAGGAACTTGGGGTTGGTCACCCTAGGTTACCTGGGGGGCAACCAGACGTGGACACCCTGCTCACTGTGCTTAGAGAGGCTCAGCTGCACCTCACTGATGATGCCCAACAAGGCTGAAACACGTGTATGGGGTTGCTGATGGTACTCTTGTTCAGAGAGGAATTGCCATAGCATTTTGATGCTGGACTGCCCTTGTGGGCGGGACAAAGACTGATATGCAAATGGATATTTCCCATCTGTGAAGGTACAGTGAGCAAAAAGCAATGGCTGCAAACTCTCAATGTGGTTAATAACCACTGAACAGGTTATCATGCCTTGTTCTTTCGAGAGAGGGGCACCTGCTACCTTTTTTTGTATAGAGATTATAATGTTAATTGGGCTAGAGAAGGACATTAAGGTTATTTAATATAATTTAGCCTTCTTAACCAAGAAGGCAAATAGCAGATGCATTGTTGCTCGCACATTATGAATATTTGAAAGCTTGTAATTGTGCGTACTATTAATGCTCTTCTGAATGGTACACAGAGGGAAGCTGGGCCAAGTGCACATTCTCACAGCTTATAAGGAGTACAGCTCAACACAATTCAAGTCCTAGTCAGAGCGCTTTCAATAAGGGATCTGCCATGGCATTAACAGCACTTTTGTTTGATGATATGAGAGTGTTACGCCATCAATGATTGATAAAGGAGATCCTCTGTCGAGACACTGCAGGCTTTAAGAGGGGGTAAGGCTTTAGAGGAGGGGAAGTAATACAATTACAGTAGAACCAGTACTCCTTGTGACTATGTATCATGTCATATAGTCAAGCTCTCTCCATTCTAAGCCAGCCACCTACACTCTGCATGAGGTGTCAAGTACTCCTTGTAAATGAGTATCGTGTCATGTAGCCTATCGCACTCTGCACAAGACCTCTAGGTATAGAAGGCTCTGACGTGAACCCTCCACGGCCTGCATGCCAAATAAGCTTTTCATGAAACTTCCACCCACAAAAATTCTTGTTTAGCCATCGAATGCTGTCACCCTTTGCCAACCACGCCAAGGTGGGCCCTAAATAAATAAGATAGGTTATACCCAAAATGGCAGCAGTGCTTTGGCTCAAAAAGGCATCTCATTGCAAGCTGCCGTTTAGCTGAGGGTGCAGCTGGTATAACTATTTATGTTTTCCAGTTTTTGGGTGGACAAACCTAAATCAAGTACATTGCATTACATCAGTGGTAAAGCAGGATTCACAATCTAAAACACATCTTATTAGCTGCACACGCTTACACGACATGGAAATGGGTTCTCGGTATCACTCTGTACTTGTAACTAGCCTCAGAGCTATTACTACATGGCACTCAGGCACCAGGGCTACCCAATTCTAGCATGCAACAATGTAACTTCAGTCTGATTTGCGGATGCTGGGCACAAATGGTTAAACACCTTTAGTTTATCTGGAAAGTTCAGGTGCGTTCTCGACAGAGGGCAGCAGTTCGAGCACAGAGCTCTCTGTTGACAAGGCACCGGAGTTTATTCACCTTTACTGGGCTCTCGAGAGCTACTAAAAACAGACATTGGTCAGGTCATTTTAAATTGTTCTATGCTCGAATTATGCCCACACACTTTTCCATAAAAATAAAAGATGCTGTGTGTGTAACAACATATTGTCCAAACTCATGAAATAACACTTAAGGCATTAAGGTATTAATGCTAAAACATATTGCTAAATATTAATGCTAAAACATAATTGTCCAGCCATCTTGGAGGCAGTATTGCCAGTCTGGTATCTCCAGATCAACATACGCTCATACTGGAGAAGAATAGTGTCTAGAAAACCAAACTTAATAAAACATTTCCCTCTGAATTAGTTCAGAATCCAGTCTCTACCTGACATTCATTATGGAGGGTAATCTAATATGCCTGTTCTACTGTATGCAGAGGAAACCTAGCACCCTTTTGTGTGAGAAGTTCTAGTGGATCAAAGTGAGGAGGAAAATGTAAAACGTAATGACCTAATGTAACCATAAAGGTATTACTTACTGAATTGTCTAGTTCTGATCTAGCAGAGATGAATTAGGTATACCAATTGATTGATGGCTGAAATGATACAGTAAGTTTAAACGAAGAGCACATAACCTGACTACCAACAACTATGGTATATACCATAGATATACTTGAGATATATTGATTGTTGATTGGTTGATGGTGTTCTTATGGTTAACAAACTTTTGTGTTGGCCTTGACCATGAAGAATTGTTCTGCATTAATTAGTTTGCAAACACTTTAATCTTTCCTGGGGCTGGTCCATTGCCACTTATGTGCCATGCAGATGACCTATTTAAGCTTTATAGACCTAGCCCAAGATCGTACCAGAAGTTATGGGCCCTGAAGACTAAGTTAACGAGGTCTTCAGGGCCAATAACACTGGTACGGATGAGGGCATGGTCTACAAAGCTATTATGTCCCTTGAATTTTAAAAAAAAAGACAATCTACATGGAGGTTGCTAGGAACTGGCCAGTGTCTTGCAACCACATATGACCAGGGAGGGGAAAGGCGAAGACTGCAGATTTGATTTCATTTCATTTTATTGGACTTATAGAGCGCCTTTCGCCAAAAGTGCTGAACAAAATATAATACACCCAATCGCTTACAGCCTCTGCCCTTCCCGGCACTTTGAACCCTTCCTTTCCGCACTTTCCCCCAGAAGCTCAATGTCTCCATAGCTCTGGTTCTTTCTAGGCTAGACTATTGCAATAGCATGTTTCTTAATCTACCCCCTCCTATCTACGACCCCTCCAGCTAATCCAGAATAGGGCTGCAAAATTTATCCTTGGCCCAAAGCCCAGGGAACTCTCCACTGGCTCACGGTTGATGCAAGGAGCAAATTCAAATCCTTCTGCATCATCCACAAGGCTGTTTGGGGCCAGGCACACGTTATCTGCAACTTGCTCTTACTAAATACTCTCCCTCCATATCTGGTGGCTGATCCCTCTCCTCAGCTGGCTTCCTCTTATGGAACAGGCTCCTCCTTCCTCTCCGGCTTGGGCCAGATCTCCTCAAATTCCTGGAAGCTCCTCAAGAATTTCCTTTTCACCTCCTCCTTCCCTTCCTCCCTCCTCTGCTAAACCCCACAGTAGTTGAGGCTGGTGACCAGGACCCTTATGTGTCCTCCTGGGTCCTGGCCTCTCACACCCAAATGCCTACAGCCTCCGCCCTTCCCAGCCCTTTGCCTTGGCACCCACTGGCCTGCGCCACCGCAGGTTTGCATTTACCTATTTATTGGTGGTTGACCACTCCCCTAAGCACAGCTGCTCACTCTTTAGCACTTCCACTTGATACACCTAGCACTTACCCCTTAATCCCCCACCCCTTCTCTCTCTATGCACTTGCACTTTCTGAATGCTCACAAGGCCTAGTAGGTTCGCCTCGATCATACAGTGTTATGTCTAATTTTACTCTGACCTTCCCTCCCTGCTGTTCTCTGGGTGCTTTGAAAAGCAATTCACTTGTTGTATAAGCGCCTTACAAATGCGCACTAAAATAAATACAAATAAAAAAACAGTACAATCATGATAAAATGTAGACATGGGTAAAAACAGAAGAAGGGAAAGCAAGAGGAGTAACACACAAGATAAGATAAACAATGAGTTTTAAGGTTTGATTGGAAAATATTAACCGATGAGGCAGAACGAAGTGAGAGGGGAAGGGAGTTCCAATGTCGGGAGCTAGAAGAGCAAAATAACGAACACAAGAAGAAGCACAGGGAGGTTTGGGAACAGTTAAAAGAAATACATTCTGTGATCTGAGAGGGCAAGATGGGACGCTGAACGAGAGTAAGGCAGAAATATGAGGCGGGCCAGACCATTGGTACATTTGAAGACAATTGAGAGAAAGTGGTAGAGAAGATGGGATTTATAAGGGAGAAGTGAAATAGAAAGGAGGGAGGGTGTAAGAGAAGACCGAAAGGGTAAAGAAAAAAGGAGACAAATCGACGAATTATAAACAGAGTGAAGAGGAAGAAGATGGGAAGCAGGAAGACCAAGCAATAGAGATGAGCAGTAATCGATATGAGAAAAGATAACAGAAATAAGAAAACGTTTTGTGTCATGAAAAGAGAGATAGGGGCGAGCATGATAGATGTTGAAAAGTGCATAATGACAAGAGCAACCAATAGAAAAAATGTGAAGAGAAAACGAGAGAGAAGGATTAAAGAAAACGCCCAGGTTACACGCAGATAGTGAGAAAGAAGAGTAGGAGAAATGGTAGAAGGAGGAAAGAACAGAACATCAGTTTTAGAAAGGTTGAGATGTAGAAAATGAGAAGACACCCAGTTGTGAACAGCAGAAATAAGTTTGAAACAATAGAATGCAGAGCAGAATCAAAGATCTGACTGTCATTGGCATACAGAAGAAAAGAAATATGGAAAGAGGAGCAGTATAAAGAAAGAAGAGAAGAGGACAACGCACAGAGCCTTGAGGAACACTATATAAAAGAGGAAGTGAAGAAGAAGAGTGCCCAGCCCAAGTTACAGGGTAGGACCATTGGAAAATATAGGAGTGGAACCATTGAAGAACAAACTCTGAGATGCCCAAGGTAGAAAGAGAGGAAATAAGGAGAGAGTGATCAACAGTGTCAAACACTGCAGACAGGTCAAGAAGAATAAGAATGGAGGAGAGCTTGAAGTGACGAGCAGAGAGGAGAACATTTGAGACATGTAAAAGAGCGGTCATCGCAGAGTCAAAAAGATGAAAGGCAGACATAAGAGGCTAGTAGATACCACCACACCCTAACAATGTAAGGAGTGGAGTGAAAGGGGGTGATTTAGATGACCAGGCTGGCTCTGTCAGGTGTGGCCTAGCCAAGGAGGAGAGCCGTCCTGACTGCATGGCTGTCAGCGTGGTGTCCGTGATGCTGCACTGACAGCCATGCTGCCAGTGATGAGTGACAGCGCCATGCTGAGAGCCATGCTAGGAGTCTAGAAGGTACATCGGTTACAACTTATGGGAAAGATCAAAGACAGACAGAAGAGAGGTGTAAGATCAAAATGGTTCAACCTAGGAGCAAAATGACAGTGGGTGACAACCTTGTAGTAACCTGACAATTGGGACTTGAAATGTCGAGGGAGGGCATCTGGTGGACCATAAACCAAGGGAGGGCTAGGGATTGGTAAATGGTGGTTTCTGTAAACTCGGAAGGCTGTGGTGCTTTCCAGGGAAAAGCAAATGAGCACGAAGGAGGTGGCATGAGACGAACGAGGGAGAGGAGGAACATTATGTGAGACAGGAAAGGTAACTAATAAGCACTACAGGATGGATTTTGGCCAGAGAAAATGGATAAGTAGCAAAATGGGAGATATGGAAGAATGACCGTCAAGTAGTATCAAAGTGCAAAAAAGTCGGAAGGATGTGTAGACAGAAAGTGTTACCTATTGTGGCGGAATGCACAGCATGAGAGATGCAGAGAGCAGAAGGGAGGGACAGTGGGTTTGCATCCCTGGGAAAAGCGACTGAACCAAGGAAGGTGAGGAAGAGCAACAGTGGGATACAACATAGTATGGGTAAGTAACAGAGACTAGCAGAGATCCACTCCCTCTGTGAATGTCCCAGCTCAGTGCTTATTGCAGAAGATGACAGCACAAACAAGTGGAGAGAAGGAGTGTGACAGTGCAATGAGGGACTATCAAGGGAAAATAGAGGGGTGGGGAGGGAGAAGGAGACGTGAAACAAAGCAGTCAAGTCAGAAGCAAGAGTCCAGAGCTCTCTGCGGGAAGGCCGAAAACCCCAATACTCTGGCTCCAAGGTCCAAGCATGGGAAACAAAGAAGTGATCCAAGAAGTTCCAGGATGGGAAGATGCAAATAACGGGATGTCAACAGGCCTGGGTAACCGCCATGATATATATGGAAACTCTGTGACCCTGAGCAGGTTCTGCCTCATATGTCAAAACCTATGGGAAACTGTGTGACCTTGAGCAAGTTCTGCCCCATATGCCAAAACTTACCAAAGCACCTCGTGCTATGTAAGCCCAAGCTGGGCCAGAGCATTAAAGTGCCACCAACACACCACTCTACCCACCCCTCCAGCCTGCCACAAATAGTTGCAACCAACAAACTACACTCCAAACCTCTGCACAAAACATGAAGATGAAATGGACACAGATAGCCATAGTTGCATGCAAAGACAAGCAACTCACTATCCTTACCTCAGCCCCAAATGATCCGGCGTGCGCACAGCGAGCAAGTACTAGGCAAGTACTGTCTGCTGTCCTGATGTCCTGCTGTAGTCCCTGCCCGTTCCTCTCCTGGACTCAACCACTTTCATCTCCTCTACAAACTACTTTGGGTAAACAAAGACCTAACTGCAACATCTACCGTCTGAACAAGAAGACTCTAACACCTTTAATTAGCGTGCAACGCTAATAACAACCTTTTCCCTTTATTTTTATTTTAGCCACGCCCCCTTTTACAGCGTGCCATAAAGCTTCCATCTCACGTGCATCAGCGCGCCCACACAGCGAGCAAGTACTAGGCAAGGACTGTCTCCTGTCCTCTGTCTCGCTGGATGCTGGGTGTTCAGTGCTATATACAAATCTCCTTCATTACGTCTTTTTTTAAGTTTGTATTCAAACATTGGCACGCTACGTTATTTATGATTTATCCTGCCTTGTTATACATGCACAATTAATATGACTTCTTTCACAAGAGATTGTTTTGAGTGTATCCTAGCTGCCTTATTTGTTCTGGGTGGAAGTTGATGCTTACATCTTGATCCACCCCCAACCCTGGCCCCCGCTCCTCTCGGGTATGTAACTCTCACTCACCTCAGTTGATCCTTCTACCTCACGCGGAAGTTGCCGACTGAGTTTCTGTGGAAGCTGCTTGCTCAATGCCCGCTCCGGCTGTGCGTCCAACCTGCGCTCATTTTGGTTGATGCAATTCTTTTTCACCTATGTGGTAGCTGCCGGCTGCTTTGTCGGGACGCCTGCTGTCAGCTCCTGTGCAGCGGTGTGTTTAAGCTCCACACAGTCGGTTTGACTTGAACTTCCGCTCTCACGTGGGATTTAGCGGTTGTTATTTTGTGGACTCTTACATCCTGTCCATGTTGTAGTCTAGGGGTAAATATATTTACTCTCTTCGAGCTGATTTCAATATCCTTGTACAGTGTCTGAGCCCTCAGCTGGGTGTAATTCCAGCCCTCTTGCCCTATTCACCGTACTAAGTGTGCATTAAGATACATAAGTAATTACCCATTATTCTCTTGACATGAGCAGATTAACTTCTGGCATGCCGTACCCCTGCCATATTTTGCTCCACAACTATCCGCCCAGGCTTTTATGTCTCTCCGCTCCTGGGTGCTTTCCCGGCGCACACATCTGCTCGTAATATTCAGACTCAAATCTCTGAAACACTCACCACAAATGGTCCCTATACTACTCCTGCTGTTACACCTTTTGGCGTCTGTAAACTACAGCTCCTTTCTGACAAAACCATGCATGACTGCATCCCTGAGAAAGCGCTATCTCCTGCTGATAAAAGTTTCTTTACACCCATTTATCAACCTAGAATCCCTCCCTCTTCCCCAATTCTTTATTCCCAAATCCTAAACAGACCTTACCACATTCCGGTCAACTGGGAAGATTCATATAGGATTGGTCACCTATAGCCAATAGATTAACATCCAGATACATATAGGTTTTGCCCTGATTATATAAGGACATGCACCTTTTCTACATGCTTCCGCTTGTACCAAAGAAAAGCGCCCATTAGACATGTTCTTGCTTTACTACAGTCTATCACCATACTTCACTGCACTTAACTTTTTGTAAATGAATTTTATGTTTTCTTTTGTATTTAATTGTTTGTTTTTTCTACTTTGCATTTATACTCATCAGCTTACAACTAATGTGATGTTTTGATGGAATATATATATCTGTGAACGACCTATACTTCTGTAAACTTTTCGCTGCAGAAGGTTTTGTAGGTTTTTTTGTTCCTAGAAAATGTTACTTGATTACTCTTGTAAGCATCCAATTCTTTTACCTTGATTAAACCCTGGTGAATATATTTGTTGTAATAAACTTACACCATGTACAAATTTTTCTGTCTACATGTACGAATGAACATGCATTGTACTCTTTTCCCTGTTGGGATCCTTTAGACTTTGACACAAGTTCAGAATAGTGGTGACCTTTGTAAACACAAACTTAGCCCCGTGTGTTTTGAATAATGGCATATAGCATTCAAAATATGCATTAACCCCTGTATGTGATCAACTGGGAAGATTCGCCATCAAATATTCCATCTAATGTACCCACTCCAATAGCCCCATCTACTCAAACAATATCTACGGCTATGAATCCCTTGAGTAACGAAAAAGAGGCGACTGAAATAATACCTAATCCCAATGCTTCCAGATTATCAAACTCTCTGGAACTTTTCCCCACCGATTGTCCCGCTGTTATTATTTCTTCTCCTGAATCTGCAACATCTCTCCCTTCGTCATTTCCTGCAATAACTAATCCTGCACTAGAATCTGCTCTAACTGCCATCAATACAACAATTTTCACATTGAATAAATTGTTTGAACTGTTGGATTCCAGAGCCTCATCACAAGAAGCTCTTGCCCCATCTCTAACCAAAATAATTGACTGGCTTGTCTTCAATTTACCAGCTATGATCAAAACAACTGTTAAAGCTGCAATTACTCCAAACCTCACCTCCCCTGTTGATATACCTTCTTTGAATGACATCCTACCAGGTGAGAAGGAGACCATACATGAAGATCTCGGCTCTAGCCCAAACTCCCATGGCACAATTTCCCCTCCTATGGACACTAACAACTCTCATACAGCTCCTCAATCCCCCACTGCAGAGCAAATAGATGCTGGAATTGTGCCGCCTTTATATGACATCTTCTATCGTCCTTTACAAAACAAGCAAAGGAAGCAAAAAAGGAATAGAAAAAAGAACCTCTGAATTAATTTTGACCAAACGCTATCAACAAATCAAGTCAATAACAAAAACAAAAAAAACAAAAATCAACCCATATCCAAAAAAAAGGAAAAAAATCTAAAACTAAAAAACTTGTGGCTAACATTTCTGTGGATGAAGGCCAACAAGTGAAAACTCCTGTCAAAAATAATGAAGAGAGCCTTGAAGTCCCATGTATTGAGGTTCTCCCTCCAACCATAAGTGTGGAGTCATTTAAAGGTAAGGCATTTATTGTTTATCCTCAACCTCCAAATGCTGACTTCTTGGCGAATGATAATGCAATGGTAACTAACGCTAACATTAATGAACAACTTATGAATATGTCGGTCTACTCAAATAACGATATATCAATCGCAGAAACCATCCATCTTAGTTTGCTTAATCAAACAATGATGCTAAGACCTACTTTCTGTGTTAACTTAGACCATGACACTAAGTCATTTATGTCTCTTGAGGAAAAATGGAAGGAATGGTTAGAAGAGTTGCCTTTTCAAAAGGTTTTCCTATCTAAGACCCTAACACTGGGATCTGAATGTTCGGACTGCATATGGCAACTCTGATGATGTCATCTTGATTAATAAGCCCACTTTAACTCTGCCTGATCTAGTACATTCAAATTTAATCAATCAAACCGGCATTATGAATAACCAAACTGAAACTCTAGGTGAGAATCTCAAAGAGGAAATACTAAGATTCACAATGATAGACAGAGTTTACTCTGATCCCTTTCCAAATCGAAACACCTTGCTGACAATATTCCAAGTGATTCCTTAATTAAGACATATCAACTCTGCAGATATCACACGGGTAAACTATCCAATTCCAGCTCATCAGGATATTGTTGATGTAATTATTGCCTCCCACATAATTAAAAACTATGTGTGGCAACAGAGATATCTTCTTTTCGAAAAAGGTCTTTTTACAGAAGCTATCCTCCCAAAGCCTCCTAAATTAATTCCCACTCAAGAAAATCAGGCTTTAAAGCAACAATCTAATCAGAATATAGGAGTGCAGCCATCCTGCAATTGCAATGGTTCTGCTGGTCCTCCCCCTCAAGCAGTACAATCTAAATGGAGTTGGTTAGCACTTACAACTGAAAAGGATCCTAAAAACCATTAGCAATCCTCTCTAGAACAACATGCCTGTACTATAATTTCATGGAATACTCGTGGCTTCTCGCATTTTATCTCTTCCAAACCTATACTATTAAATAAATATGATCTTGTTGCCTTGCAGGAAACATGGACGATGACTTCTCCCATCTGGCCTGATCATCAAGAATCTATAGTACCAGCCTCTAAAGCCTCTAAGGGCAGACCTGCTGCTGGCCTTTTGCTAGCTGCTAGACACGACTCACGTTTGACTATCGACCCATGGCCAAGCCCTGATTCAGGAATACAACCTGTGATTATTGGCACTAATAACGTAAATCATCAATTCTTTCCGGCGATTATGTTCATAAATATTTATTGGAACCGGCGTCTCCAATTGCAAAGGACTTTATTGATAAGATATAAAACATTCTTGATCAAGCTTTATTAAGCTCTAGCATTGTCAATACCATAATCTTGGGTGACTTTAACATGAACTTATACCAGGTCTCTAATACTACCACTAATACTAGAACAGACAAATGGCTAACTTTAATGAAAACAAGGCAATTTTCAATGGTCAATGGAACCTTTCTCAATGAAAGATTCCATTCCAATTGAGCATTCCAAAAATGTCTTCCATGAAATCTCTCCTTCTCCATTCCCTGCCTTGAAACCTTCCCCACCTCTCATACTCTCCCCTTCACTCAAATCGTCCCCTTATCCTCCCTCACTTTCACCCTTTTATCCCTTCTGTGTCCCCCCTCCTCCTTCACTTCCTCACCTCTCCCCTTCTCCCGCACAGATTAATTGTTCTTTTTATGTTTTTTTAGTGGTTCGATTCATTGTAAATTGCTTTTTCTGTTTAAATGTTCTATGTATTCTGTTGTTATAATGTAAAACCCTTTGGATGAAGGCATAATAAATACAATACAATACAATGACATTCCTCCTAAACCAACCTGGTCGAGAGGCCTTTCTCGCTCAACCTTGGATTATGTTTTTATTTCTGACAATGCTAACAGGTTTATTTCTGACAATGCTGAGGCGTTTCAAGTCATCTCTACATCTAAATGTGACCACAATTTACTAGAAAATCGATCTCTCTCGCATTTGGTTAAACCTCCATTATACTATAAAGCAATCTTGGATCTAAACAGTCCAGGTAACCGCCTCAAATGGGCATCACTGCATGTAGCGATTCTACAACATAAGAGGTGCAATAAACAAACAGGAGATCATATATATTATAATGATTTTATCCAAACAATAGTACAGACCAATTCGATCCACGCTAAAACAACTTTTTCTCATAAACACTGTTGGAACCATGAAGGCCATACTCTAAAATTAGACATTTGCAAAGCTCTAAGACTATTACACCCTAAATCAAATGACAGCAATAAAGGACAACTAAAAAACAAATATAGAAATAGAATCAAGCAACTCTTTGCTGCACAAAGACAAAGGAAGCAGAATTAATGATTAGAGCCTTACTCACTAAATCAACTGGTGACATATACAAAATACTATCTTCAACTTAAATACCAAACTTGTAGACTTATCTGAACTTAAACTTGATTCTCTGGATATTTGAATGATAATCAAAAGAGTGAACAGCTCTAGAGCACCCGGAACAGATATACTAACAAATGCCATCATAAAAAAGAATCCTGAGGCCTGGGCTGAGATGCTATTCTTAATATTTTCCCAATTAATTAAAACTAAGAAAATCTCGCCGTCATGGCAAAAGACTATTATTATTCTTATCTTCAAAAAGGATGATCGCTCAAATCCTGTCAATTATCATCCTATTGCACTCTTAGATGTGCCTGGAATTTTTTTTGCAAGGCTTATAATTTGTGATTTTATGAAATGGGTAACTGATAACAACCTAACAGATATGCAACAATCAGGATTTGTCCCCGGGATTGGCACTGCACTAAATCTGATTATAATCTTGGCTATCAAAACCCAAGCCATACAAAATAAGAAACCAATCTATGTGGCGCTGATTGATTTCAAACAAGCATTCGACTCTATATCTCGATCAGTTTTAAGGAATAAATTATTGAATCTTAAATGCCCTCTTTATATTTTTTATCTAATCTATCAATGTTGCTCTAATACTAGCATCAAAATCAAACTCTCTATTGATGGTCTACTCTTTAATTCAATCCCTGCCAACTCGGGTTTAAAACAGGGATATCCATTTGCGTCTATACTTTTTAACTTTTATATTAGTGATTTTTTTAATGCCTTAAACAAGATTCACTCTTTTTCACCCCGATTGGGAACCTTTCATATTCCGTACCTATTATACGCTGATGACCTGGTCCTCTTTGATAGGACACCAGTTGGTCTACAAAGGAAGCTATCAGCTTTAACTTCATATGCAACCGAGAATAAATTAGAAATTAACACTAAAAATCCAACATCTTAATCTTTCATCACTCACGCAAAAAATCCAGGCTAAATTTCAACTGGACTTTAGCCGGAAATCCATTGAGTAAAATAACTCAATACAAATATCTAGGAGTCAATATTAATTCCGACCCGCTCGACAAACCCTACAAAGAGAAGCTTATTCCAAAAATGAGACTCTTAGCCATTCAAGATAAGACCTTACAAAAAGATACGGAGCCTTTTCTTGGTTACCTGCAAGGATGTTCTACTTACATAAAGTAATGGCAATAATCACTTATGGCAGTCAGTCCCAAATTATGAAGAAACCATCCAATTGGGACTTTCTGGAAAGCACTTTTTGGAAAACTGTATCACCGGTTCCGCCAAGTACTCCAATTGCCCTCATTAGACATGAATTTGGCTTAATATCTTTAAAGGTGGTTGTATCGTGGGCTATGACTTCACTCTATAAAAAAATCTTACTGTCAACTCCCTCCATGAGAAATGTTCCATGTCTTAAAAAGTCTTATAGATAAAGAAAATCCAACGCCTCTCTCGAAATGGAAAAATGATTGCCTTGCTATTCTAAATGATGCAAATATCTCACCTGACTTACTTATGGATTTCCCTCATAAAGCTAAACTCAAACTGTATAATTATGACTGGATTTTAACATGTGAAAAATCGCAAACTTATGCAGCTTTTAAATCCGGTGCATTTATAACAAAACCGCTCAATCATACACCTGATTACCTTTAAATATTTCCAGATAAGCAATATGTTGATACCTTCTTGCGCCTTAGATTAAATCTATTATCTACCAAAATCAAAATTGCTTTCTATTCTAAAAATAATGTAATATGTATAAACTGTTGATTCTGTAATCTGGATGATAAACCAGAAACCATACAGCATCCTATTACTGAATGCACTTAACTATCCGAAATAAGAATTTTTTATTTTTTAAAACATTTCAAAGATAGACAACTTTTAACTAAAGATTAAATGTGGTTTGAAGTATTTAATGCATCTAAAATTTCTTTGATTATTGATACTGTTAAATTCATTTCGTGCTTCAACTTAAACACATAATGTATGATTTATTTTTCCTTGTCCTTTGGAAATCAAGTTCAAATTGTTGATATTGGAGTATTACTATATATCAGTCCTTTTATCCTCATGTATCGTTCTACTGTATGTTTTAGATCTGTAATTGGAGTAAACGTGGGGGTTTTTAAATATCAACCATCTGTGTCCTGCGCTGAAAAAATGGATGGCAACTGCTCTGTGGAGTAACGGAGTGGAACCCCCTACGCATACCTCAGACTCTGTAACTTTCTAAATGCATTTTATTTCTGTATGCCTAGTTAAGCTAAAGTATACCCGATGGTAGATACATGACAGCTTTGCCACTTGCTTACTACTAGTATTTATTTTTAATTTTAAAATTTCGCATCGCTCACATTATTAACACTCTCTTAACTCGCAACTATAGATAAGTATGTATAATTTTACTGTCAGCGTTCCAAACCTGACATTGCTTAAATGAAGCCTGTAATCAGTGATAACCACGCATTACCTTTTATTTACAACTGGCATTTAACTCTTAAACATGCGCTCTGCTTCTAAACAGGCAGCAAGGACAAGTGAAGTAGGACTTTGGTTGCCATGGTTACCCATCCACATCACAAATCCGAAGCGCGACGTCTGAATCTCTGTTGCAGATGCCAACGCTTGAGATCGGAATCACCTCTTGCGAGGTAAGCCCTAAGCCCCTCACATCAGCCGAACCCGCATTTCTCTTCAATCAACACACTCGGCACACGCCGCACTTTAACACAGTGCTGCGCTAGTGACGGCGTTATCTGTCAATGCATTCGGAAATATTTTTACGATCTCAAGACTTTCATTTAATTTAGATATTTACCTTATTTTATTTATTATACTCGGCATATGTGTATGATTCTGTATATGATTCTGTTACCTGTCATACACTTTTGTAAATATACTCACGTCAGTTAAGGATTTCATATGTATATGGATGATTTGTATGAGAACCTTAGCATACACAAATCACTTACATACAAATACCAGACCAAGCAGCTCAATATCAAGTAATCTGGACTACCTGCCCCTATTAATGTAATTCCATTACGCTATGTGCAATACACATCCTGATGTATGACTTCATTCAGTTTCAAGAGAAAGTCTTTCCAACTCATTCCCTAAACTTCTGTAGATTAAACATGGCACCACTACCTAGCCTTTTTTTGTACTTATCTGTAATGCTATCAGCTAATGTAACCATCGTTTCAACAGGCGGGATTTATCCCATGAACAAGGCAACCAACACAATTGTAAAACTGACTAACACTGCAATCTACTAGGTAAGAGTTTACTCCTATTCATGAGGTAATATCTCTTGCCAGAGACATACACTTCTTTTTATAGACTAATGCATTATATTTTCCCCTTTTTTCTTCTCACCGTCCATTATTTATTTTTCTCTTTCACCTACATCAATCCTCCTCTTACCCCTCCCCTGTTTTTCTGTGATACACTTTTTGTTGTTTCTCAACTGTTTGTTCAACTGTTGTCATGATTACCTTACTCTAATTGATGAATCCACGGTATGTACTATGGTAAACTGAAATTTGATTTATTACTATTGTCACCCTCTTCAGCCCTGATTGAAAAAGGCGAGTCTGTCACCGAAACACGTGTCTCAGAAAGGGAACTTTGAATACACTGTTATTTGTCTCACAATCATTGAGTGTGAATCTTTATTGACCTTTTGGCGCTGCACTTTAAGTGGAGTAGGGTTCACTTGAGCCCATAACATGCTAGATCTGTAAATGATTGATTGTTTGATTATTGAAATTAACTAAAACAATTTTCTCAATAAAAAAATAATAATTATTATCCTACCATTCTCTCCATCCAGGCATCCTCTCAGCCCAGAGCCCCTGCACACTCTCCACCATGCAAGTCCATTATGCACTCTCCAAGGCCACATTCAGCTTCTGAATATTGTCCTGGAGCTACTGTCCATCAACTGTAAACGAAATCACCCATCCCCAAAATAATAGTGCACCCATTAGGGTATTCACACCTCCATGTATCTGATCCCTGGGTGCTCTTCTCAGTTCCTAAATATCGATGACCATGCATCTTCCGAACGTCCCCCCCCCTGTGCACACCATATCTTCATCTATCCGATGGACACTGTCCTCCATCACGATCAGTACAACTGGTCAACCCCTTCAGGCAATGAACCCTAATCACCTGCCCCTGCAATACCCCAATTTCTCTCTTAAGCAATCAATCCACAGACCTGTCAACCAGGCCTGCAGCCCCAATACGACATCCCAACCAGGAACGCCAGTATTAGTGGTGATCCCAAGACACCCAAAACGTAATGCGTCACTCTTCCCAAGATGGGCCTATGTCAGGCAATTGTGCTTCTGCTCCCAATTCTTCAAGGGTAGTAAGGACAAGAAGAGGGCTTGAAACAGCCCCCACACCCACCATTCACAGACAGTTGGCCTGAACACTGCCATAGCAACCATGACCCCAGACACAACTTCCACATTCAGGCAGACCAGCCCGGCATCTAGTACTGGGTAGGAAGCCAGAAGTGGACCACCTGAATATAAACAGAGGAAGCCCTTGCCTCACAGGCACCCAACCCAAATGGGACAGCAATTGAGAGGAAAATAATCGAGGAAAAAAGATCATAATATGCTAGTGAAGTGGAGAGCCTTCAGAGGAGGAGTAAGGTTTTTAGGTGTGGATAACCAGAGGGGAAGGACATCATTTGAAGAACCCCACCTGGCTACAGGGGCTCTAGTGTGGATCTATGTGATGGCAATTATTTTGCTTGATGTTAAACATTACAGTAACTCCAAGGACAGCCGCACGTATCAGACGTATCGCCGCTGTGTCATCCACACAGGTTTTCTTTAGAACATACATTGGTGCTACTGCTGACATTGACCCGCAGGGTGGGCTGGAAGGAGAAAGCGGGGGACCATGGTGTACGATGAATAAAAAACACACACAAGGGGAAAAAGGTGGACACGGAGCTAACACTAAATGAACACTTTCAGGGCGCATGCAAGCGTCAAGCAGGAAGTAAAGGCACATGTGTGCTGAGCCACAAAGATCTAAATAGAATGTAGTGAGAGGATGGCAAGGTGTGCAGCGATAGTTACACAAAAGAGCTACACAGGCAGATCATTCTGATGCGGCTTAGTTATTGGTTGTGAACTCAAGGGAGTGCATCAGATGACCTACTGCTATGGAACACGTGACGAGGCAAGGTGGAGACGTAGTTCCGGTTAACGACCTGTGTCACTTACAGGACAAAAGAACACATTCACAATATCTAAAACTCAGGCATGCATCTTATAAAATGCTGGCTGTTGGTATCACACCTAATTGCAAGATTGCTGATCTATATGTTCACCTGTACATGCCTGGGTGGCATGGTGGCAAGATTGTTGTGATCTTCCACGCTTGTCCTTCTCTCTGCAGTTTATTTTTGATCGTAAGGAACAAGGGCCTACATAGATCAATGTTTTTAGTGTGATACCCTCTCTCATGCCACGTAGTGACATCACTTGCTTGTGAAGCAGTACACTCCATTGCCTCTTCACGTGAGATTATTTAAACTGAAACGGTGATTACCTAAACATTTATTATTTATTTAGGGTTAAAAGGCTCCTGAAATTAGTAACACTATCCACAGCGTGCGGTTTTCTGATCTTTCATCCTTCACCCTTCACAGTTAACACAAGGAAGGGCGGATTCTCTTGAATTATCTAGGATCATACATCAGGGGCTTTCACATTCCAAGAAACCTTCAGCCCTCTCAGTTGGGAGAGTGAGCAATGGAAACTCTTTAGCCGCTACTTAATATGCAATAAACTACCATGAATGCTTCAGGGTCATCTCAAAATTGTTCATCCCAATTCGAGTGTGCAAGGTGTGCAAAATAGGTGCAATCTGATTTCACAAATGGATACTAAGCATACACAGTTTGTGCTGCACGTCTGCCTGCCTAGTACTTAACAGGGCAATTATGTCTTAAGAGGCATGACCGTGAGGTACTGGCAAGCATATTTCCGAGATGATGGCTGATTCAGAGATGCATATGCTGATAATTGTGCCCGCTTGTCACAGGCTTTCTCTGTGCCCGGTGCAGGACAGGCATCATAGAATGCATAAGTCAACCAGGAACAATTTAGACCAATGCCTGCATGGCAGGCCCTGCACACATAGGCATTCTGCAGTTTTTTATGTTCTCAAAGTTATAGGTGGGAACGTAAACAAAGACTCCCAGCTTATATTGACCACGTACCTCTATCACCATCAGGTCCCGTAGAGCAGACAGTGAGTGACGCCGACACCCATGCTCAGACCCATCATGTGTGGTGACATCTACAAGTAAGTGTTTACACAAATCAAGGAACAGCACCCACGCGAGAGTCTCAAACAAGCAGCGGGCAAAGAACATGTATCTCGCACTGAAACCTTTGTAATTTCTGATGGTCGCATCAGCGCTGCCCTCAACCAAAGGGCTACACAACAACTGGACATGAGGTGATTGGCCCCAAACCCCCCTCTGCTGTGCACTGCAGATGCCATCTACAGCTCAGAGAATACAGAAAATGGCCTGCACTGTCGCACAGGTCAACAGCTGCTGTTCTTCTGCCAGTAGCCCTGCTTCATACATTGCCTTATTTTATTTGAGGTTTGCCAAACCTCATACTGCCTGCTCTGCCCTATGTAGTATCAGGATGCCTGTTGCAAATATGTATTCCCCCTTGCTGCATCCAGCTATGATGATAAGGGAATCCAATACCGGACTGTCTCTACGCCTGCCCTTTCACATGGTCACCAAAAAGTCCTTGCAAATTGGGTGCTATGGTTGGGTCACACAATAGTTATTTCAAGGCCTTCAGAGAAAATGATTGTGAAGTCATGCCCTCACTCTCCTGTATCTTGTAGGTGATTATATCCATGCAGTTTTTAGTTCAATCTCAATATTGACCAGATGATGATTATGTTGTCATGTCAACAGCTCTATTTGCTCACTCTTGATATCAGGACAACCCAGGCTGTGAAAGGTTTAACCTGCACCAAGTCGAGCAAAGGCTTGGTACGTCCCCAGATGCCTCCCACAGTGGAGCCTGACACCATGTGAGAACAAGCAAACTTGTGGATTTAAATAGTGACATTTGATCTTGGGTGGTTCAAGGCTGTGTATTCATCAAACTATGATGCATCATCCTAAGTGAATCACGCATTTGACAATCGAAGGATATTAGAAATGATGCACACTTATGTTGTAGCTGACTCTCCTGCATCCACCATGGCCAAAGCTCTAGAAAGGCCTACAGGAGAGAGAACACTTGTAATTTGTCAAACTGTTCCCTCAACAAATTCAAAGCCGTGCCAAACAGGCAAGCACATCAGAACCACAAAACCTGAAGAGGGCCATCCCATTGTCAAGAAGGCATGCTCACACTGTGGTGGGGATGCACACAACCTGAAAGACTACCCAGCTCGAGGCTACATGTGTAGGTATTGCCAGATAAACCATTTCTTAAAAGTCTGTGGAACAAAACCATCAGGTCAAGAAGAAGAAGTACAGTTTGGAAAATGCAACCAACCACTGATCATAATGCACGCCAAGCTGCATGAGACTTGATGAGGTCCACCCCTTTCCTCGAAACAAAAAGACAAATAGGTCCAGATGTAAGGTACACATGAAAGGGCCTATACTTATCTACATCCGTAATGGTCACTGTAAATCACTTGAACAAGGCTATCATCACAATCTGTCAATGCAGTACTGGTAATTGTAAATCACTTGCATAAAGCTGCAGCCACAATCTGCCTATGCCGGTCATGCAAGTGATTAACAGTGATACATTCTAGTAAAGCTAGATTGTGGCTGCAGCTTAATGAACGGGATTGATAGTCCGTAAATCATTTTCATGAAGCTGTGGCCACAATTGATATATGCCAGTAATGGTAGCTCTAAAGCACCTTCATTAAGATGCAGCCACAGCCAACACCCTATGTCAGTAATGGTCACAATAAATTATTTTCGTGTAGCTCAGCTGGTGCCATAATCTATCACTTTCAATATGGTCTCTGTAACTCACTTTCATGAAGCTGAGCCCACAATAAACATCAGTGCATTGATGGCTGCTGCACCTTGTCATGGAAGCACAAATGCACACATTGCATTTATGATCACACACATGCACACACACACACACAGTGACACATACACACACAGACTCACTCAAACCTCTTACACACACTCACACACATATACGCACACACACACAATGAATGCATTACATTAAAACATGCACAAACTACAACATTTGAAACACATATACTATTTGTAAAGTTCTTACGTAATGTATCCTATTCTGTCTGCATTCTTCTCTTTGGGTGATGAGGGAGCGTGCAGGAACAAATCCAGGCAGTGCTAGTGCACCACAGAAGGATTTTCCCGCACAAGGCATGCCGGATGGGCAATTTAGTTGCCCAGCAGCCTAGGGAGCAGAGTGTGTGCTATTCACTCCGGTGTGCACACTTTTCCTTTCTTGTGTACTTAAATTCAAGCGTGTTAGCCCTGAAGGGGTCAGGGGGTATGAACTGGCCACAGAGGTAGGGTCTGAGAGGGGGGGCCTGACTGTTAAGATGGATTTCTGAGTGTTTGTAGTTAGGAACGGAGAGGCAGTCTCTGTATACTCTCCTTGTCGGTCTCAAGGATGTCTGTCTGTGAAATCTGTCGATCAGGTAGATAGGGGCCGCGTTATTGAGGGACTTGGGGGTGAGTGAAGCAATTTTTAGGGATATTTTATCTATGATAGGGATCCAGTTGTTCTGTTGGCTGTGTACTGTGATATGGGGCCTCATTACACGGATGGCGGTAAGGATTTACCGGTACCGGTAAAATACCGGTACCAGTAAATCCTTACCGCCTTACTACGAGGTCCCTTTGCGGGTTGGGGGATTTAACGCCTGCTTTTTGCAGGCGTTAAAATCCAACCCGCTAAGGGACCTCAGAGCTAATTACGGCACCGCAAAATTGCAGTGCCGTAATTAGCGCCTTCCCCATTCCCATAGAGCCCTATGGGGCAGAAATGGGAATGGGGAAGGGTAATGGCGGAAAGGGGATTTACCGCCCCTCCAACCTTGGAATGGGGCGGTAAATCCCCTTTCCGCCAAGGCGGTGCCGGTATTTTACCGGAATGAGCCATGGCGCTAATAGCGCCATGGCTCACCGCCTACCGTGTAATGAGGCCCATGGTCTCTTCTGGAGATGCCCAGGGCCGTTCTGAGTGCGTTATTCTGGAGAATTTGTAGTTTACTAGTGGTGGCTTTGGAGGACCCAAGATAAAGCGAGTTACAGTAGTCTAGACGGGATAGTATGAGGGCTCTGACTAGGGTCAGGCAGCTGGTGTCAGATAGAAAAGGTTTGGCTGCACGGATCAATTTACACGTGTAGCCCGTGGAGGAGGCTAATGAGTTCACCTATCTGTTTAAGGAGAAGTTGGAATCCAGGTTGAAGCCCAGTGTTTTGACTTCATGTCCCACTCTGATAGTGTTGCCATCGATCATGAAGGATGAGTAGGCCGGGCTTAGTTTCTTTAGGCTGGCAGTGGTGCCCAAGGTGATGAGTTCAGTTTTATCATCATTCAGGCATAGTCCATGAGTGGCCATCCATGCCTGGATGATGATGTACACCCTATTCACCAAGGCCAAATCCTTTTCATAATCCCCAGAAAGCGGCAGGAGGATCTGGGTATCATCTGCATAATTAGTGTAGGTGATACCGAGATTATCCAAATCATCGAAAAGGGGCTTGGTAAATATATTGTACAGTGTAGGGGAGACACAAGAACGCTGTGGTATGCCACAGGTGATGGGTATGGGGTCTGCTGCTTCTATGGGCGAGAAAACCCTCATGGTTCTACCATTAAGGAAAGATCTAATCCATGTAATGGCCTCGGAGGAAAAGTGGGCGGCAGTGTGTAGGTGAGTGCATAGGACCGAGTGGTCAACCAGGTCAAATGCTGCAGAGAGGTCGAGGAGGAGGAGTAAGGCTGCTTGGCCATTGTCTCTGAGCAGATCAATCTGTGTTTTAAGGTCGATAAGGGCTGTCTCAGTCTCATGTTGGGGGCGGAAGCCTGATTGACTGGCTCCTAATAGGCGATGTTCTTCCAAGTGCTTCTGTATTTGTACATAGGCGACCTTGTCCAGGATTTTTAGAAGGAATGGTACAGTCGTTATGGGTCTGTAATTAGGAGTAGCTGGGTCAAGTGTGTTTTTTTAGTAAGGGTAATACCCAGGATTGTTTTAGATTAGTTGGGATAGATCCAGTGGAGAAGGAGGCGTTGATTAGCTTTGTGATAAATGGGGAGAGGTTGCGGGCAGTGTCTTGAATGAGCTGTGCTGGACACAGGTCTCCCTGGCAGTTGGAGAGTTTCAAGGACAAGATGATTTTTTCAACTTCAAGTTTGGTCACTTTGGTGAAGTTGAAGCGGGTATATTCCCTTGAAGTCTGCTTCTCGGGTAGCTTGGACAAGTCAGGGTTGTTCAAGGAGGCTTTTTTACAGGAGATTTTGTTTTGTAGAGTAGCGATTTTGTTGGCTAGAGCGTTTTGGATTTCAGTGCACCAATTCTTGTCTTTAGTGCAATGGGAGTTTCTACTTCTTTCAGAATAGAAAATAGTTCTATCATGTTTGATTTGGCTTGGGAGATACGGGAGTCGAAGGAGGTATGTTTTGCTAGGAAGATTTCTTTTTTATACAGGGCCGATAGTTTGGTGAGTTTGATTTTATTGGCTGCTGATGGGACTCTTTTCCAGGTGGTTTCACAGTTTCTTTTTTGCTGTCTTAGGTTTTTAAGGAATGGTGTGTACCATTTGTTCAAGTGCATTCTGGGCTTACTTGGCCTGAGTTTGAGAGGGGCGATTAAGTCCATGGAAGTGGACATAATTTTATTGTATTCCTCGACCAGGGTCTCAGGATCCAGGTTGTCAGGGAGTGTATTGAGTGTAGGGAGTAGATTTCGGATGAGTCTCTCCACAGTGATGCTCTTTTTATTTCTCGTGAGTGTAGGTGGAGCCCTACTGGTCTGCATAGGTGGAGGTCTAGTGGTAGACAGCGAGAACGATACCAGGTGGTGGTCAGTCCAGGCGAGTGGTGAGATGATGGTAATGTTAGCTAAGCAATTATAGTCAGCCACCTAATCAAGTATTATACCCTTGTCATCGGTGGGTTTCAGGCTTCTTTGGGTAAATCCTAATTCGGTGAGGGTGTTAAGTGTGGTGATGGCGGGTTGGTCTTCGGGGTCGTTGAAACCCATGTTAAAGTCTCCAAGGGCGAGTACCTGTGTGCAATTTTTGAGGTTGGTAGATATGATAGTATTAAGATGCTCATCGAATGTGCCTAATGGGCCTGGAGGGCGATAGATCACATGGATGTTGAGGGTCTGGGCATTACTAATGGGAACTTTGACTGAGAGTAGTTCGCAAGAAAGGACACTAATGGTAGTAGCTACTCTCATCGTAAGACTACATTTATGAATGATGGCAACACCTCCTCCTCTAGAGTTGGGTCGGTCTTGTCTCAGGATAGAGTAGTTTTCAGGGACTGCTAACCTGAGCATAGGGCCTGCTGCCGGATGGAGCCAGGTCTCTGTGATGGCAAAGAGGTCAAGGTCTTCATTGAGAATTAGGTCTGCAATTTCAGTTGCATGAGCTACTAGCGATCTAGCGTTGATTAGAGCTCCCTTGATTTGGGGGCTCGCTGTTGGTGTAGTGGTAGTAGTGGTCGACAATACCTGTGTAGTTTTGGTAATTCTCTGGTTAGTGAGATAGAGTGGAGATTTATTATGGTGATTAAGAGATAATTTAGGTTTAGGGTTGTTTAAGCTGGTGGGGGTGGAGCTAAGTCTCTTTGTGGTGGGCATAGAACGGGCGAGTGGCTTGTAGATTTTGGCTAGTCTAGCTCTGAGTCTTGAGTTCCTGTCTATAGTGACGGTCAGCGGACAGGACAAAGAACCTCGTGGCATGGCCATTTTCGGAGCCAGGCCACCTATTTGTGACAAACGCGGGAAGCGCAGATAACATGGCAAAAAAGGGTTCAAAACACAAGAGAAACAATAGCTGCCACCAGTCCTGTCTGTGACACACTTGCACAGTTCATAATAAGTCTAGCGAGAGGTTCTAGGGCCTTTGGAATGACTAGAGTCCCAAGAGCACGGTAAAGTAAGTAACAGTGCTCTCTTGTTTCATGTTGCACAAAAGCTGCAGCATGAGGAAAGGACTACAGGAAATTAAGTCTCCCAGTACTGACTGTCTTAAGGGCATGTCAGTTTACCCATAAGAATTGAGCGAAAGCCCAGAAGAGTGCGGCGGAAGGCTGCGCTTTTCTGGTAAAGTCTAGATCAAGGTGTAAAACAACAGCAAAAAGTTTGGTGGTTGCCACATGGAGGGAAAGTTACATACAATATAAAATCTTTCCTAACACTGACCCCATTGCATCCCTTGGCAGCATTACTGGTCCTGCGTTTCTCTAGGTACAGAAGGTGTTCACTTCTGGATTACAATTGCCGACTAAAGGTGAAACCCTAATGCTTTCCTAATTTGCACAAATTAGGGCTCCCCTCTACCAAGAATGAGCACAGCCAAAAAACCTGTTCTCCTCTGGCAATGTCCAGTGAGCTAAATCCATGTGCAGGACCCATCACATAGAACATAGTATTTTGCCAAGTTCGTTCCTAGCAGAGGCGTTTCCACATTTCTACAAAGTTTGCATTGATCTGGGATTAGTTAAACTAATGCAATGTTACAAAACCTCACGTACCGGATTTGCATGCAGTCGTTGTGGATGAAAATCGACTTCTTCCTGCATCGCTTTTATTTGAATCAATTAACAGTTAAAATTTCTGCTTGGAGGGCAGCTTCGAGGGAAATACACATTTCCACTAATCTCTCTGTATGCACTTGCTTTGACTGACTCAGCAGACAAGCCTGTTGCCAGCATGCATATACGTTTGGGCAATAATGCAGAGTTAATTAAACTTGAGCTGTGTGGCTCTGAATTGTTGGAGCGGTGTATAAAGACCCCGTTACCGCATTGGCGGTATTAAGTTGCCAGTCAAAGCCTGAAATAATGAAAAGGGAAAGAAGTCGCCGTTAATCAGATTGAGGGGGGTGGAAATGGGCGCTCTGTAAAATGTTGCTCTTCAGGCTGCAGAGGCAGGATCTAATCTCTGCTGTTATGGAGACTGCCAGCGCTGATGGTGTATGAATGACTAACAGGGCTTATTAAAATAACACATTCCTGGGTTCAGCCCAGAGTTTAGCAGTCCTTGTTCCTGTGCCGGTGTTTGCTTCCAAGAGCATGATTTGAGCTAATTTCCATGCCTGACTCTTTCTCCCTATGCTGGGCTGGCAACATTTGAAGAAAAGAAACCAAAATTAATAGATAAATATAATGATTGATTTGATCATGTCTATAATGTATCGGTGACCCCATTAAATGGAAACACAGCTGAACAGAACTCACATGCAATCAAACGTCTTTCTTTAAGTAGATCTACCAAATAGTAGCATATATGATAGAAAATAAAATATGCAAATATTCTCCACTAAAATGAATTATAGAAAATAATTTCTTGCACAAAGCACTTGTGGAGATCCTGAAATCCTGGTTTGGATTTTTGACAAGCCTAGTGCTATGGAAAATAGTGTCCAACCGCAAGGGTGGGATTTTCAGCTAAATTCTATTGTTTTTTAATTTGACATTTTAGCCCATTTTTGAAACGTGCAACATATTGTAAGGTACATTTTACGATGTATGCTATGTAGAGGTGAACAGAACAACCAAAGAGCGGTGCTGTGGACATTCAGTGCTCTTAATGTGTTCTGTGCTCTTAATGTGCTCTCAATGTGCAGCTCCTGCTCAGTGTATGTTGTTGTACCTCCATTGAGTTCCTGGACAATTAAGAGGGACAATACAATACCAGGATGGCGATCCTATTGGAATGTATTATAAAGGAGTAATTATTTTATGCACTGGGATCTGAGGCAGATTGTTGGCCTGAAGTTACCTCTTGTTTGCAAGATCTGATCAGTTACTTGTTTACGAGCTATACTGATTTTCATACCTTATAGGGATAATAAGATGGTAACTGGGCTTTGATGGCAGGCTCTCAGTCTGCATTCAGGTCAGATCTCAAGCAGAGCTGCTTGCGTGGATGCAGTGATGTTGCAGACATTTGGGCCTCATTACACGGATGGCGGTAAGGGTTTACCGGTACCGGTATTTTACCGGTACCAGTAAATCCTGTTGGGTGTTCTGACCCACGTTTGGACTATTATGCCACAACATTTGGTGTTGTGGGCTTAGGAAATCCAAGATGGCCGAAAAAGCCCACATGTGCGCCAGAATCTATGAAAACCGCGCAGTTTGTGCGCACACCAAAATGGTCGCCTGACTTGCCACCCCCCGGTGCGGGTGTGCTGGGTCAGAAGAGCCATGAGTGAAATGGGGTGCCAAAGAGAAAAACAGCAGTGCCTGTTCGCTAGAAAGCACTTTAAAAATCACCCTTTGTTTCTCTGAAGGCAAGCTCAGAATGCCCATTTCAAACATTGCAGAATATCCAACAATCTCACTGAACACCAGCAGACATTTGACAGAATAAAGTCTTGTGGGCATACAAAATCTAGAAAGAGGATGAGCCTAAAATAATGTTCATAGCAAAACTGGCTGAGCTGTGGATTTCAGCAGTTTAAGTAAATTTGGACTGAAAGACACTAAAAATCTAAATGTTTAAAAGAAATGAGTGACCTACTTTTGAGTGTCACATAGGTTTCAATTGTTTAAATGTCATAGTTTTAAACTTAGAATCAGCATTCTAGCTGCACGTGTAAAAATTGTTAGTTTATTTGAATGCAGAAAACTGAGTAACTAGAAGTGACATTAGCTGGGGCCTGGCTTAAGGAACTGAATTCTGCCTTACATCTACCCGCACGGGAGTTAAAACCTGCTCAGCCACTCTTCCCCTTGCCAAAAGGAGTTGTCACCTCTCTGATTAGATTAGGGGTGGAGCAGCTACAGGGAGTTGAACAAAGGCCTGTCCTGGGCCAAGGCAGATGGTTTATTAGGGTAGTCGTAAATGGCTTCCTTTTGAACAATGGGCCTTACAGGCCCAGGCAGATGGTTTATTAGGGGGACCGTAAAATAGCTTCCTCTTGGCAGAAGCTGGGAGGGGCAGGGTCTCTGAGCTTGGCAGAAACTGGATAAACTGGTTTCTACACCATGTGACCTGGGAAACCACACCCCTTTGGGGCCAGAACATAAATCTAAAAAGATGGATCATTCATAGAGCGGACTTGTGAAACTTTTATAAGTGATATCATTATTCTTGTGATTTTTCTGTGCACATTTGAAGACGTGTTAGGGCCCGGTGGTATGTTCAGGGGGGTTTTTAGCGGAAAAGAGGATATTACTCTAAATGTATGTATGTTAAAAATCTGACACTCCACCACCTAATGCACACATGCTTTGCGAACATTTGTGTAAATGCGGGGACAAATCCAATATTGGTAACCTGACCAAAAAGTGAAATATGTTGCCATTTTTGAACCCAAGCCCCCAGGAAGAGCAGAGTTTGAACAGGGTATACCTCATGTGATATGTGATGGGTGCATGTAATTTCAAACCATTGTGTATCTATGAAATATGTCTTTAGGTCAAATATAGATTGTGTGTAATTTGACAGGGGAGTGTCCTTTCTGCAAGCCATTAAATGACATCGCTCTGACACTCCACTTCTTTTCCCCAATCAAGAGAGAAAGGAAAACTTGACCAATGGGCAGTTGAGAGAGGGGCTGGCTAGTGATGCTGCACACACACCCACTTTCAAAAGACATAAAAAGAGCCACTGGAAGCTAGAGAGGGGATTCTATTCCACCTGCTGCGGGACGCTCTGCCGGGAAAATCCATACTTTACCTCCATCAACCTCCAGAGAGCCAACATAGAGACTTCAATCTATCCACCTTCAGAGACCAAGACTTTACTTCAGAATTTGTAGCAGAGAGGTCAACTACAAGCTAAATCCCTCTTTAGCAGGCTTCAAATCATTGCCACTATTCACAGCCAGGCGAGCTGTTTGAATTCTTTGCAAGAACTCTTGCCATTTGCCAGAGAGCAGTGTTGTATCCAGAGAGAGACCAGCTGAACCGGAGACCGCTGTATCCGGACCCACAGACCTGATCAGAACCAGAGACCCAGACCAGACCAGCAGAGTAGAGCTGACCCAGACGCTGTGCACAGAAACCGTCCGTGGCGAGTGAAGAAAACCTGCTGACCAGATCCGTGGCGAGGCCCATTCCTTTTAAAATTATATTGTGAGCACCTAGCAGAACTGTGCAGAACCAATCTCTTAGTTAAAATAATATAATTCAATCTATTTTAATCTAACCAGAACTGCCTCCTAACTGTCACCCATCATTTGCAAAGCTGTCACTTGTCATTTTCTAGCTGCAAGCTGTAACCTGTCGCTTTGAACTTTTAAAATTTCAAATCCGAAAAACTACCTTTATTTAATCGTCCGTATCTCTGGAACTGTTTGGGCTAGGAACTTGGTTCAACTTTCCTCTGAAAGCTTAGAATCTAAGCTATTCAACAAGCTTCTTCCTACTCATACTTTTGCACTCGCAAATTTTACCGCGATTTGCAATTTGGTTAAAAATCCAGCCACGTGTGAAAACAGCAGCTTCATTGCTTTCCTTTGCCAAAAATTCGTTTAACCTGCTAGTTACTCCTAGATTCTTGCTAAAGTGAGCCTGAACTCATCCCAAGTATATTTCACTCACCCTGAACCTCCTAAAGGGAATTAAAACCATTTTCAGCATATTTCTCACTGCATTGTCACCATATTCAAAGCATTTTGCCTGTGTTTCAAAACTCCTATCTGTTGTATAAGCTGCTGGGGGGGAATTGAACTGAATTCTATTTGATTGCATTCCTAAGAACTGTATCATCTTCATCTCCTTACAGTGCATAAAAGGGGGGGGGTGAATTGTCCAAGAAAGTGATTACATTGTCTTTTGCTGAAATCCTATCAAGTTATTTTCTGTACTGCATTTCATTCCACATTGCATCCATTTGAAACCATAAAAGTATTGTTGCTATCGTATCCATCCTATAACCACTCATCATTGATTATAAAGAAGTGTGCTAGTGCCGGACTATCCATTATTGATTACTGCTCAGATTAAGTGTGATATTCAATTATTAATTTATTACAAAGTGTGATATATATATATATATATATATATATATATATATATATATATATATATATATATATATATATATTGTTTAAACTTGCAAAACAGAACTACTTTGTGGCTCAGTGGGGTCAGGGGGATTCCAAGAGAGGGGTGTTATATAGGGGTAGTCATCCAGAACGCATGAACTGGACGTAAAGATATATCAATAAGGGTTTCCATTCAGTATCCCAGACTAGGCATTGACTTAGCTGTAGTGTTGAATTGAATCCTCTTACAATCCTTACGGCCTTACTATGAGGTCCCTTTGCGGGTTGGGGAATTTAACGGCTGCTTTTTGCAGGCGGTAAAAACCAACCCGCAAAGGGACCAGGGAGCTAATTACGGTACCGCAATTTGTGGTATCGTAATCAACGCCTTCCCCATTCCCATAGAGCCCTATGGGGCAAAAATGGGAATGGGGAAGGGCAATGGTGGAAGGGGGAATTACCGCCCCGCCAACCTTGGAATAGAGCGGTAATTCCCCTTTCCACCAAGGCGGTGCCGGTATTTTACCGGCATGAACCATGGCGCTATTAGCGCCATGGTTCACCGCCATCCGTGTAATGAGGCCCATTGTGTTGACTCTGGCACAGTGTTGAGTTGGTTGCAGTTTTCACTGAGGGGTCCCATGTCGTTGTATTTGGAGGGGCAGCTGGAAAGTATCAGCTGACAAAATGTGATTGGGATCTTACGCAGTGGTACCTCGGCTACCGAATGGCAGTAGGAGTGGTGTTAAGACCACTCCCCATGCCAGCCCATGGTAGTGCCAGATCCGCAGCATTAGCTGTAAGCCACATGTGAATCAGCTATATGGTCAGCCCTGTTGATAGGTGGGAGCTTTGCTCCATCTCGCCACATCTAAATTAACCCCTTGCCATGCTTTGTTCTCTCAATTAACCCTGTGAATCACTGCCCTTGGAAACATTGACATATCTGAGTTGAAAACCTAATACCTGCAGTGCCCGCCCACCTCTGACCTGTTTGACAAAATCCTAAACCATTCCCGAAATGCCTCCAAATGAAACACTAGATGGGATGTCAAATGCACCATCAATCTTGCAGATCTGATCATCTTGGAAAACCTTGACATTCTCAACTTTACTGAAATCTGTAACTTCTCCAACCAGGTTTCATGTGGTTATTTATTTTTTTTTTTTTTGCAATTTCTAGTTTCTTACAAACTTTTATTACAACTTTCTTCCTCAGTCGCTTCACTTCTGCAATAGAGCGGACAACTCGTTGGTTCATGAGTTTATAGTTTGCTCCAGAAAGTTTATGACTGCACAAGTCAAGTGAACTGAGGTCCCGCTTAAAATTTTGAGCCACAGTTCTTCCATGCAATCCGTTTGAGGAGCGAACTTGCGTAGGTGGAGAGACCTTGTGTCCTTCAATGCGTGACAATCAGTCAGAAGATGTTTTAGTGATTCTGAGTGATTTCGACAAAACCTGCATGAGGGGTCTTTTACGTTGTCGATGTGTCGGAGAAAGCACATTTGTCTGGTTTTATGGAGGTTTGTTCTTAGGCGCAAAAAGGCATCTCTATGATGGCGAGACGGGAATGTGCTCAGGTATTTCGGTAAGCAGTCTAATTTGTTCGGAGTCATACTCAGATCTATTGCAGTCTTTAGTTCATTGAGTTTTTCCGTGTTGTCAATCCAGAGCTGACGTCTCGGTTTTTTTTTTGCGTTTTGGGGTCGTTCTATCAGCATCTCCATGTTGATGTTTGCGGCTTGCATAATTGATTTTACTTTTTTGGCCCATACTTCCTGTAGGGTGTTTGAATTTAAGTTTTTTTGTGAGTTGAACAGTTTGAATGCTGGCTCAACCTTCTCTAACGACATCTTTCGTAGTAAAGTCATTGATTTCCAAATGACAGCTCCATACATTGATTTGAGTCCCAATTCATGGCGAATTACTGATACTGACAGGTATTTGGGTAATCTCAACACCCGACGCCAGAATAGGCCTTCAAGTTTAGACCAGATCTTGAAGTCGATGTTCCAACCTGTCTCAGCACCAAACGTCACGGATGGTATCACTTTTTGTTGGTAGAAGGTGCGTACTGGAATCAGGGAGAATTTTCCGAATTGCGAGTGTATCTTTGCACCTTGTAGGGACAAGGTTTTTATTCTTTTTTCGAGTTCGGACACCCAGCTCCATTCTCTTATAGACATAGAGAATGGAATGCCCAAGTATCGGATTGAGGTCACTTCCTCAATCGGAACGTTGTTTAGAATCCATTTGAATTTCTTGTTTTTCTGGCCCTCGCCATGTCCTAATTTCAGAATTTGTGTTTTATCAACATTAATTTTTAGGTCGTTGTCCGTCATATAGATGTTCAATGCATTTAGTAGCCTCTGTAGCTCTATTTGCGTTTTGTCAACTAGGACAAAGTCATCGGCGTAGATCAAGTAGCTCACAGGAGTGCCATTGAGTTTGGGAGGGAAGCAGTGAGTATTTGTTAGCGCATCTGACACATCTGCAATGTATAATTTGAAGAGTTCCGCAGCAAGAGGGCATCCTTGCTTCACTCCCTTTTTCGTTGGAATTGCTTCAGAAAGAACACCACCTTCGTTCAACCTTATTCTTACTGATGTTGATTCGTGTAAGGCTTTTATGGGATTTAGTATGTTTGGAGGACAATTCCATTTTTTCAGTTTTCCCCAGAGTTTTTCTCAGTTGATTCCGTCGAAAGCTTGTTGCAGGTCTATAAATGCAAAAAACAATTTTCCCTTACTTCTCAGGGCTTCCAACTTTAGTAGATTAAGTATAGCAAGGTTGTTTTCAGTGCCCACTCCCTTTGTAAATCCAGTTTGACGTACATCGTTTAAACCGCAGCGGCGTGCCCAAGCTGAGATCTTTTCTTGTAGAAGCGAGGCAAAGACTTTCCCGATGGTATCCAATAACGCGATAGGGCGATAATTTGCAGGTACGTCTCTGTTGCCCTTTTTGTAGATTGGGACAATGATGGCCTCCAACCAGGATGATGGGATTGTCCTGGAGGAGGCTATTGTCACGAATAGATCGGCTATGAACTTTGCCCATTCTTGGGGATGTTGTTTAAGCATGATGTTCGATATACCATCCGGGCCAGCTGCTCGGGAATTTTTTAACTTTGATATGGCGCCATGTATGGTCTCTGCGGTCTCTGCAGTATCCCAGCGCACCTTTTCACCGTTTTTCTCGTCCACCAACATATTGCTAGTGGACGAGAAAACATTTCTAAAATGCGCTGCCAAAGTCGCCTCGGGTATACCGTTTGCCATGATTACAGCTTGATTTGGCTGGTCCATATTTAAAATTCTCCAAATGTCTCTGGTGTTCTGAGATCTTATCAAGGACAACATTTCCTCGCCACGTTCTTGGTCACGTTGGAGGGCAAAAGCTTTTGTCCAGTTTCGATATAATTGTTTTCGATGTTTGATTTTTGCTACTCTATTAACGCTACTCTCTGTTCTTAGTTCTTTCAGATCTTTCCTCAGTTTCTTCTTCTCATTATTCTGAGATACGCTCCATGTGTGTTTATGTTTAGACATTGACGTGTTCTTGCTTGATTGGGAGCTGGCCACAGTTAGGAGAATGGCAGGATAATCGGTGAAGACTGTCGATGCCTCATTTCTTGATTGAAAGTCGGCAGTGAGGTATTGGGCCTCATTACACGGAAGGCGGTAGTCCAGGGTGCTATTAGCACCCTGGACCATGCCGGTAAAATACCGGCACCGCCTTGGCGGAAAGGGGATTTACCGCCCCATTCCAAGGTTGGAGGGGCGGTAAATCCCCTTTCCGCCATTGCCCTTCCCCATTCCCATTTCAGCCCCATAGGGCTCTATGGGAATGGGGAAGGCGCTAATTACGGCACCGCAATTTTGCGGTGCCGTAATTAGCTCCGAGGTCCCTTAGCGGGTTGGTACTTAACGCCTGCAAGAGGCAGGCGTTAGTTCCTCCAACCCGCAAAGGGACCTCGTAGTACGGCGGTAAGGGTTAACGGTCACCGTTGCCATTAACGGTGACCGTTAACCCTTACCGCCTTCCGTGTAATGAGGCCCATTGTATCTGTTTTGAGGACATCCGAAGTCTATTGCGGCTGGCGTTCACCTCTAAGTGGGTGCATGCCGTGCCGCTTAGATGCTTACAGTGGGGTTGCCAGTGCATTTTCAACGGAAAATGGTCGCTGTTCTTCGTTGGCGTGATCTGCAAATTGGTGATTGTCGGCATCAGGTTATTTGAAACCCAGATGTAATCCAGTGTTTTCTTTAGTTCCATGTTCATCCACGTAATTTGTGGCGGAGTGTCACCCGGGACATTGCCGTTTAGCATGGTACAATCTCTGGCTTCCATAGCCTCCTGCCATCTTGTTCTTTTAGAAGAATCCTTTAGATCCTTATTGCAGCGATGATTGAAGTCCAAATGGTTGCCATTAAACCAAGATGTATTTAAGTCACCGCACAAAATTATCCACAGATTGTCACACTATAACATACTACATGCTGATAGGAAATCTTCTCCCAGCTGAGGTGCTGATTTTATTTACTGTTCCCTCACGTCCATGGAACAAATTGACTACTGCAACATCCTCAATGTCTCTCGACCTCTGAAACTCCACTCTTCCTTTGCAAATAACCTAGCCGACCTCACAGCTCACTTCAACATAACGTCCTCCAAAACTGTTGTCCTGGATGACATGAATGTTTAGTGACACCAATCTGATCGACATGCAGTTTGTGAGCTGAATCTCAGCATAGAGTCTCTAGGCCTATCACAGCTTGTATCTTCCTCTACTCACCATTTGGGTAACAACATTGATCTTATTTTCTCTCAAGGTAAAGGGATCTTGTTTGACAACCTCACACCTATTGGCTGGTCCGGCCATTCTGCATCCTGTTCAGAATCCTTCTGCACTTTATCACAAACTCTCAGCCAATCCCCCTCCACCGGTGGACAAATCTAATCACTGAGGATCTCATTGTTAAGCCCAATAAGACCACAGTCAAGGTTTTATAGACACATTTGTTCTAGATCACCTTTTCCCACTCAATACCATTCCCTTGGCTTTAAACGCCTTTCTTCAACATGGTTACATTCTAACCTCCAAATCCTTGTACCCGTAAAAGGTTCTAGAGAAAAAGCCAAATTCCTGAAAACAAAGTTAGCTACTTTTACTGTCTTTGATTCTGCCATGCGTCAATGTGTCAAATGAAGAGAAAATACTATTCCAGTAGAATCATGTATGATGAATTTGACATGCTGCAATGAACTTAATTCCTTCTTTCAAACACGATCCAGACTGTCAGACAATATTGCAAGCAACAACAATTCTCAAACTCCCACCAATCCCTCTAACTACACAACTCTCACCACATATTTAAACCTCCTGCAATTTCCTTCTTCTCCCCACTCATCTGACAATTAGAGTCTCTCCTTGTCAAACTCTCTGGATCCCCATTCAATGTATGCCTTGTGAAAATTCTCAAACCCTGTGGCCTGCAACGTTTGTCAACATCCTGACATTGGTGAACCTCTCCCTCACTTCCTTTCTGAAACCCAACCACTTAAAGGCAGCCTCTGTTGCCCCCTGCTAAAGAAACTGAAGCTGGACCGCAGTGATTTAGCCATCCATAGTTCGAGTTCCAGCCTCCCATTCCTGGTCAAACTGCTGAAAGACTCAACCTGAGAACAACTTCTGTTTCACATTGATAAAAACACCCCCTTGAACCTCAACAGGCAGGTTTCCATCCTGGGAAGGGCAGTCCTGGCCTCCCTGCTCAACCATCTCTGCATGGCACTGATGTTGATGGCGCAAATACCCTGATTCTCCTAGACCTGTGTGCAGCCTTCAGCACATATGACCACCACATTCACCTAGACTGTGCCCAATCCATAGCCAGCACAGGGAACACTGCCCTGCTATTGCTTACTCCGAGGCAGATCTCAGTGTGTCAAGCTCTCCCCTTTCTCTCTAATCCTTCATCCATGACATGTGGCATTCCTCAGGCTTCTGCCTTGACTCCCCTCCTCTTCAGTCTCTACACCCCCTCACAAACATTATCCGAAACCTTCTACTTAAACCTCCATATATATATGCACATGACAAACAGACAATACATCCACACATAGTCTCCTCCTGACATTAAGAAATATACACCGGGATGACTTCCAACCGGCAGAACTTAAATCAGTCCAAAACTAAAATCCTGATTCTAGGTCATATCTCCCACATCTGAAGTGAATTTCGTTGTGCCACTTCCCTAGAAAACTGCACCTCTCCAGCTACTTCTGTCAAAAATCTTGGCTTCAACATTAGTTGAAAAGCTCTTCCTTGCTGCACTGGTATGTTCTATAGTCAATTCCTGTTTCTTACAACTTAAACTCTCCATTGCATCTTTACCTTCCCCTACTTTCTGACAGTGTGACTGCTGTCAACACCATAACCTACACCTGCCTGTAAAAGTCTTTACCTAACTAGAGTGCCTAATGCTGCTGCCCGACTTCTCTTTCTCTTTCCACTTAGAAGAAAAGACTGCATTTTACCATCTTTGCCATCCTTCTACTAGTTCACTCTCAGTAAACAAATCCAGTACAAGACTGCTTGCATAATCCACAAAGTACTCCAGTGTCTTGGCCCAGACATCCTCTCCTCCAAAGTCACCCTCTACTCTCCTTGCTGTACTTATCATTCCTTGGCCTTCACAAAACGATCAAGAAGTCAGCCTGAGGCAAGAGGGCCTTCTCCTCTCTTGGTGCAACACTCTCAACCCAGCGTTCTCCAGCTTAAACACATTCTCTTTAATTCTGGAAGGAACTCAAACACGTCCTTTTTCCTCTGTAACCACCACCTTGTCCCTTGACCCTGCTTCTCCCACTGTATTGCCTGGTTTGCTCTTCCGCTCTTGCTCTCATGCTTTGGGGCCATCCTTACATAAACGGATGTGTTTTACAGTTTGCATTTGCATGGGGTACATTGATGTGATTGTTTAACATGTGCTCACCCTCAACATCAAAGCTATAATCCATTGGGAAATGAGCATGAACCTTGCATCAGAAAGTCTGGGTTCTGGCGGATGGACGGTGGAGGAAAGTAGGAGTGCTCCATGCCAGCACGTACAGCTACATGGCTTTTGCTCAACAAACAACAATCAGAATCTGATTCAGGAACTGAATCCCTGGCAAAGGTAAATGGGACAGACGGAAGACAGCATAATGAAATATGGCCAAAAGAGTCACAAGTGACAGCCAACCAGACTTTGTAGCTGCAAATAGGCAAATGTTGGGTGAAATATAGTTAGTCACTGCTAGCCTAGAGAAAAACACTGGAGGTGCATACTGGGTGACCAGATACCTTTAAAGCAATTATAGATTCATACTGTATCTCGGAGGGTAATGGAGCTGTGCTGTGATTTGCATTTTGCTTCCTCAGCTATCTCCAAATGTGAGATCCTCTTAAAGAATAACCTATGCCTATTCATAATGCCTGGCCAGTTGTCCCACACAACAAGAACGGCAGCCCATGGAATCTTGGGCTCAGACACAAAGGTTTGTTCACATCATCACAGATGCAGAAAGCTGTACGAGGAGTACCCGTGGCAGTTAGGAGCAAGGTATTTGGCAAGGAGGAATTAAGATGTTGGGAGTTAATGTAAGGAGCATGATATTGCACCCCAAGGAGGATTGGTGACTTGGGTATTAGGAAAACAAGTGGATAATGTGTCTCCTGGGGGAGTGTTTCTTTTGGGCTAAGGTAGGTAGAGGATATTAAGCAGTTTGAGAGGTTGGTCTTTTGGGGGGGTTGTAAAGGGTGAGATAGATCCTTGAGTGGATTGTGTAAAAGGCAAATAACCTGGCGCTTACATTCAAGGAAATAGGGGAGCCAGTAGGTAGAATTGAGAAACAATGACATATGGTCACTTTATTCAAATATTAGACAAGGGACACAATGCCATTTTGAGCCAAAGGCAGTGTGGAAGACTGCAGCGGTCTTCGATATAACAAACTTGCATGATGAAATGTCAAGTTCATACCATTTCCATCATAGAAGGATGCAAGATTGTGGCAAGCCTGCATCCTTTTTTTGAGCCCACTTAGTGGTGCTAGTATCTATGAAACGTGTAGCCATCATGCAGTCCAATGAAAGGATACAAGATTGGTGCTGCACACAAATGGTTGGCTTGTTAGCAGTGCACCACCTGTTGGAAATGTGCATTACAAATGTTATTTGAGTTCGGCAAAAATCTGCAGACAATGTTGAATGCTCAGCTGTATACTAGGTTATCTCTGCTTATGTGAGAGTTCTGACTTTTTAGAAGTATTTTCATGAGGTAACTGTACTGGTTATTGGCTGACAATCAAAACAATCTGAGAAATAGCTCAGTGATCTAAGCTATCACTGCTTACATCTTTTTCTAGCCTCCAATTCCATATGTTATAAATTTAGCTGGGTTGTATTAGTCCTTCAACTTTCTAAACCAGATGAACTGGGTACACCTTTCAAGTGCTCTCTCCCTGTCTCTGATGCTCTCTCTCTCTCTCTCTCTCTCTCTCTCTCTCTTGCTCTCTCTCTGTCTCTCTATATGTAGGTGAGAGTAGCATTATCAAGTGAACATTTGCTAGTGCCACCACAACCCTTGTTGACAGCAGCATGTCCAGAGAAAATAAAAATAGGTATCTTGGAGGAGGCAGCTTGTTTTTGTATGATTAGGAGAATTAGATCAGAGTGACAGAGACAGAGTGACAGAGGCTTCTGCTGAGATAAGGACGAACTTGGTATTTGGAGACATTGGGCCTCATTATGAGTGTGCCAGTCGCGGTAACAACAGTTGTTACCGGACCAGCACACTCTGAGTTCTGGACTGACCTGGTGGGCGGAACGGCACCAGCCCGCAGACTTTGACGGATGCACCGGCACTGTTGCACACAGTGCCGGTGCATCCGTCCTCCCCATTTCCATTGAGTCCTATGGGACTCAGTGGGAATGGGCAATGACATTTTCCGACACCTGGTTCCAGGGACCGCCGGGGCTGTTATGCCATTGCCAGGCGCCAGAAAAAAACACAACTCCAGTGACAGCCGTGCCGTTTTTAACAGCAAGGCTACCGGCAGGGTCGTAATGACCCCCATTGGCAGTGCATGTTCACTGTAGGAAGTTGCAATCAAACCGAGGGTGCACTGTCCATACAGGGAAGGTGAAGGGAATGTGGATTGGATCTAGATTGGTACTGGAGTTTCTAGGATTCTGCCAGACCTTTCAGGGGACCAGAGGACCAGGCTGCAGGATGTGTAATGATATTTGCTAGTTTCAACTGTTTTTTACTTAAAAGTGTTTGTGCCTACTGTACGAAATGCACAGATTTGGCAGCACTAGCAGTCGGCCAGCTGTCGGCATACACAATCAATGCTCAGAGAAGAAACAGATAAATGGTTTTAATATGATTGCAACTCTTGCTAAGCAGGAAGGACAAAAAGTATGTATTCTCGTCAAAAGAAGTGTTTTAGACAAAAACAATTATTTAATTATACAAGCGGTTAAAAAGAGATTTTTTGGAAATTTGACATTGTTCGTTTCTAATGATGACTTTCAGTATATATTGCAGTCATAATAATAATGTTACACTTGTCTTACTGAGCACATTTTATTAATAATAATATACTAACTATTAATATATTATTATCATTATTATTAATAATACTAACAATAATAATAATAATTTGTATTACAATAATAATGTGAAAGCCTAGAATTGGAGTGGAATGACAATGCTATGTCCAAAATAATGTATATGGCATTCTAGATATTATTATTATTATTATTATTATTATTATTATTATTATTATTATTAGTATTATTATTATTATTCAAATAATAATACTACCTAGAATTACCATCTACTTTTTTTTATAGAAGATTATCATTCCATTCCAATTCTACTCTTTCACATTATCATTTGACGATGGACAGTCTCGTACATTCCAATTGTGCTCTTTCACAATACGCTTAGAGAAAGGGGAATGGGCAAAAGAGCTCACATGAATTTTCTTCGCTGTTTTCCAAACATTCAAACAGCATTTTGGGAACATAAGAAGGACCACAGATCTTCATATTTAACAAGAATGTCTGTGCTAAAAGGGTTGAATGAGTGAATCACTAAGGACATAGAACATTCTGGACTTGGGGCTCATTGGCATCTCAGAGTCAAAGGTCCTCCTTCATGCAGTTGGCGTGCTTCTCCCCTCGTCAAACCCTGGGTCACATATGAGAATTGGTTTACTCTTCTTGAAATAATTGAGGCACACTCATATTTCAAGTTTAACTTCTTAAAAACATTTATCCTCCCAATAACATGAACTTGCCATAGCGCAATATTTTCCAGATGGGCTATTTGTTTAGGAAAAGGCAAGATAACATAACAGGGATTGACGCTCCATCGAAATACAAGGGAAGCTTGGATAGTACAATATAAGGAACAAATGGATAAGATGAAGTCTGACACCGGAAGGTGGACACAATTGAAACTCAAACTAAGGGGGAATATAAGTACTATGAAAATGTTCTTTCTAAACTGTTGTATGTGGTCAACATACTTCTATACCCACTACAAAGGAAAGATATGGTCCTTATCTAAAGGATCTCCAGGACGCTGCACTGGTATAGCGAAGAGAGCCACAGAATGTCCAAATGTGTTTTAAAAGGGAGAATCACTTGGGGGAAGGGGTTGGCTTCTTACATATAGATAATTATCACATAGCATTTGTATTGCAGGCACTTCTCTTCTTGTTGTCCCAACTGCATCCCAATGACCCCTGGTAGAGTGACCTTGAAAGATCCTCAGTACTGTTAAGCGGCTTCACTTCAACACTACAGCTAAGACAATGCCTGGTCTGGGATGCTGAGGGAAACCCTTATTGATATATTTTTAGGTCCAGTTCATGTACTCTGGAGGACAACTCTTGTATAACACCCCCTCTTAGAATCCCCCTGACCTCACTAGTGGTGAGTACCGGTATTGCAACCATTTTTGGGATTAAGAAAATTAATTCTCCACAGTTCTGAGTTGCTTTTTGGCAATCAGCATTGCCATTCCCAATGGTTTCAGGCTACTGTGTGTGTAGCCCAATGGTGGTTTCAGGCAGTGCCCTCCTGTGCTCACAACATAGGCAAAAATGGGTGGCAGCCTATTCTTCATGTTTTCCCTGTGCACTCTCTGGAGAGTTCTGGCCATCATGATGTTTTCCATGCCAGTACTGCACAGTTTTATGGTAGGGCTTGGATGCATGGGTAAAAACATCCCACAGTACGCCGCTTTCCCTTTGAATATCTCCTATTCTCTGACTCTACCTTACAAAATGCTCATCTATCCCATAGTATTATGAATGTGATTCAAGTTTGGAAGACTTCAAAACCCTGTATGATTAATGATGATTTGCTCCCTAGTGAGATTGGCCATTGGAAGAATCCTGCGATTAAAATTATTAATAATAAAAGCCTAAAGTGCAATATGTGGATCCCAGCTGGAATCTTGAAATAAAGGACATTTTGCATGGGGCTGCACTCGCCACCTTTGAGATGTTGGAGTTAAAAGATAAGCTTTATAATGAGTAGGTGCCAGCAAATGGTGAGATGCCGAGTATTTTTGTGAATTTGCCAAGACGCCTTTGCTTCATCCCTTATGGCTCCACTGCTCCTTAAAATGCTGAGGAAGTCCCACCTCTCTAACTCAACTTTCTTTAGGCTGATTTCCATCCTAGTGGATGCAGCTGCCCTACTGCTTTCTAAGGCAGAATGGGAAATGGAATGGGTATGCCAATTTCTGAGGCGTCCTGGAAATTAATATGCACTAGACCAGTGACCATGGGCTTACTGCTAAAATTCATTAGTACCCGGCGAGGGAGAATCAGAATGGAAGAGCCATTCTGATTGGCCCTCGCTGGGGCATTATCCTGCAAGGAATCCCTCGGATTCCACTGCCTTGTCCCCAGCGGGGGCGTCGCAGCCCCTCAGCCAATGAGGAGGCTCAAAGTGGGCCATTCCCTCTCAGAGCTTCCACACGGCTGGAGGCTGCCTTTGTCCCCCCGCCCTCCCAACCCCACTTACCTTCAGGCTGCTTTGTCCTTGGTGCGGGACGATGGAAGCCTCCAGCTGTGTGGAGGCTGGGGACCCAGGTACGTTTTTTTTTTCATTTTCCCCCTCCCTTCATTCTGCCCTCCCAATCCCAAAACCTTCTCTTTTTTTTTTCAGGAGCGAACACGCTAGGCACAGAAGTGTTCCCAGCATGTCTGCCATGGAAAGGGAAAACGGACTCTGTTTTCCCTTTCCCTGCGGCCATTTTTCTTGGTCGTTTTTGTTTTCTTTTCTGTCCCGAAACGCTTCGGGACAAAAAAATGCTTTTAGTGCCCCAGTCAGGCAGGTCTTGCGGGCCGGGGTACTAATACCTATATGCCCTGCATGGTGGGAGCATTACCTACTCTGGTAATGCCCCGGGGCCTTCGTTAAGGCTTCGCTTCGCTCGGGCCTATAACTATGCCCCTGACGCTCGGGGCATATTGCTTAAGTAATGGTCATCTGTCAAGATGTTCAAAGTTAGCCTAATAGAATATCCTATCTGTTTGTCCTGCCGTGGTCAGGATGGATCCCTCTCTCATATCCATTTGGACCAAAGTGTTGCAGAGGATAAATATGATGGTGTCCTTTCCAATCTCCAGAGAAATGCTTTGCGTCCTACTTGGTATCCTTGCATTGGCTCGTTCCCTATTCTCCTCTATGAGTAAATGCTCTACAGGGTTCTCCTGGTTGTGAAAAACAAATACCACATTACTGGAAGAGACTTCGGAGGCTCCCAATGGAGAGTTATGATATGATATTATATGTCATTTATAACGTGCCTATACACAAGTGTTTCAAGGCACGACTAGGCAAGGGAGGGGGAACAGAGGAAAGACAGACACCGATCTTTCAAGGCGAGGTGTCATTCAGATCGCGCAAGTGCAAGGGAAGAGGGGGAAAAGGAAAAGTGCAGGGGGGAGGGGAAAGTGCAGTCCATGGGATAATAATAAAAAGATAAATGAAATAACGGCCAGCTGGTGGCAAGTGCAGGGTGAGTACAGGCATAAGTGCTGGTGGAGGACTGTAGGGATACAGAAAACAGTCCACAGGTGCAGGGGTTGCCAGGGAGGCAGTGCAGGGGTGCCACTGGCAGGGTTTGGGCCCAAGATCACATGGGTGGCTAGGTAACCAGTGCAGTCTCAGTGTCAGCCAGGACTTCAGCAGGGGAGAGGGGGAGAGAAAGCAGAAGCAAAGAGGAAGGTTTTTAGGTGCTTCCCGAACCGAAGATGGTTCTCCTCAAGTTTCAGGGAGAAAGGTAGGCTGTTCCAGAGGGAGGCCCCATCTGAAGAGAGAGATCTACCACTGACTCGTTTTTTTTGTAGAAGCACTGATCCTGAGGGAGTTGGAGGCGGATAAGCTAAGAGCTTAGGAGAAAAGATGTTTAAAAAGAGAGAGTTAAAGGTATTGAGGCCCATGCCCCAGAAGGCCTTGTGGACGATGCAGAGGCTTTTGAACTTAATACTCGTACCTACTGGGAGCCAGTGCATATATTTCAGTCCTGGAGAGATAGAATCCCAAGGCTTGAGGCCACGGACAAGTCTTACAGTCCTATTCTGGATGAGTTGCAGCGGGCGTAGAGTAGAAGCAGGCAGATTTATAAAGAGGCTGTTGCAATAGTCCAGCCTAAAGAGAACCAAAGCTCTGGAGACAGTGAGCTTCTGAAGGAAGGAGAGGAAAGGAAGAATACCTCTGAGGAGGTGCAGCTGGTAGTGTGACTTCTTAGAGACGTCAGAGATGTGAGGCGAGAAGGAGAGTGTGGAGTCGAAGATGACCCCGAGGTCTTTAGCCTTGCAGGTCGGAGCAGGAAGAGGGCCATGAGAGGCCGGCCAGAGAGCTATAGGAAAGGAGGGAGGGGTTGTGCCGGTGAGGAGAATCTCAGTCTTACTGGCATTAAGGCAGAGCTCATTGGCGGCACACAACTCCTGGATAGTAGACAGACAGTCAGAGATGAGGGATAAAGAAGAGGTGGCCGAATGTAGCCTGAAAATAAACTGAGTGTCATCCGCATAGCACTGAATGTTGGGGAAGAGAGTAACAATACGGAGGGCAAGGAGTGCCAGGTATTGGTTGAACAGCCAGGGAGAGAGTTTAGACCGCTGGGGGACACCACATGTAGAGAAGAAGATAGCAGAAAGGAAGGATCCAAATTGGACCTGGGAGGGTCGGTCGGAGAGGAAGGAAGTCAGCCACGCCAGGGCCTGACCGGTGATACCTAGGTTATTATAGAGACAATTTAGCAGGATGGCATGGTTGACAGTGTCAAGGGCAGAAGAGAGATCAAGGAGGATGAGGACACAGGGGGTGTTGGAATCAAAGTTGGAGAGCAAGTCTTCACAGATGTTCAGGAGAGCAGTTTCCGTGCTTCTGGCAGCTCTGAAGCCAGACTGATGGTCATGAAGACAACCAACAGATTTAGTGTGGAGATTAAGCTGGGAGATGGCCAGTTTCAACAGGAGCTTGCCCAGGAAGGGAGTGATGGAGATTGGCCGATAGTTAGCCGGGCAGGAGGGATCGGCAGAGGGTTTCTTAAGAAGAGGGTGCACAAGGGAGTGCTTCATGGGGGATGGGAAGACTCCAGTGGCAAAGGACTGGTTGCAGAAGTCAGCCAGGGCAGGAGCAAGGGTGTCAATGTGGTCCATAATGGTTTTGGAGGAACAGGGGTGAACCTGTTTTGATGAGACTTTCATAGATCAGACTTGTCTAGAAACCTTGTCTGAGGAGAACAGGGGAAAGGTAGAGAAGGAGGGAGGAGAGGTGGCTGCAGAGGAACCAGAGGAAGAGCAGGGGGTATAGAGAGGGAGGGGAGAAGAGGAGAGTGAGGACAGGATGTCCTGAGTTTTAGAGATGAAGTGAGAAGCCAGTGCCGTGCAGAGGGCCTGAGAAGGGACAGGAGAGGTAGAGACTGTGGCAGGATTGGCCAATTCCTTGCAGAGTAAGCTGAGTTGTTAGATGCCGCAGAGACGCAGGCTTGGATATGAGCTCTCTTCTTGGTGAGGACAGAGAGCCAGTATTGCCTTTGGAGCAGGCAGCAGGCCAGTTTGTCAGAGGATGTACAAGAAGCACGCCATTTCCTCTCGGCCACCCTGCACTTGTGTCTAAGGGTGACGAGGTCTGAGTCGTACCAGGAGTTTCACTTGGCTTTGGGCTTCAGGCGGGTCCTCATGACACGGGCAAGGATATCAAGAGTATCAGATATAGCAGAGTGGGGCGTAGAGAGGGCTGTGTCAGGGTGAGAGACTGCCAAAGCAAATGATGGGGGAGAAAGTGGCGGTGAAAGCCTCAACTGACACGTGCTTCATGGGTCGGATGATCGAGAAGGTGGGTGGCAGTGATGGAAGTAGCTTGGCCTGTGGGGTAGAGTTGACTCTAGAACATTGCAGAAGAGTCCTTCTGGATGTTTCCGAGTCTTTTTGGCAGAACGCTAATGAACTCTCTATGGAACATGAGTAACACTAGGTAGTGGATCCATTTGTGATGGTCCACATGTTTTGTTACTGGTAGTGCTATTGATTGTCTAAGCTGTGTGCTTGCGCAGTGCTATACACTATGCGATGCTCCCACCTCCACTTCTGCCCTTGCTCCCCATCTCAACCTATTTTTATTTTCTCCTTTTCTTCTGCCTTTCCTATGTTCATTTGGGCTGCAGTATGTTGTCTTTTGCTAGTCAGGACATATTTTGGAAACAATGGGCCTCATTATAAGTTTGCCGGTTTGGGAACTATGGTAAGCTTGCCGGTACCGTAGTTCCCGGACCGGCAAACTACGAGTTGTGCTCGCGGGTGCCTTTCTGCCCACCTGGTCTGACCTGCCCCCGCGAGCACCGCATGTCGGATGCACCAGCACCGTTTCTAATGGTTCCGGTGCATCCGACCTCCCCATTCCCATTGAGCCCTACGGGGCTCAAATGGGAATGATGAGCATTCCGTTCCGGCGGGGCAGTAATGACCCTGTAATTGCCCATTCGCGGGCAACAGAAATTTTTGGAAGTTTGGCAGCAGCCTGCCAGTTTTACCGGCAAGGCTACTGCCAAAATTCTAATGAGGCCCATTGTCTCAATGAGTCACTTCTTCAAGCCAGTTACCTGCACACAGGACAGAGCTGTTAGGTGATAGTATATATTGTGCACTACACCCATTTTGTTGTACATTCAGAAAATACCTCTGTGATTACGAATTGTTTTTTAAAGTACATAATGCACACTGGACATGATGCCCATTTCATTTTACACAACAAGTGTTTGTAACCATGAACCAGATATACTCATTCAGACAGCCTCAGGACTTGATGTAAGGATACAATGGGCCTCATTACGAGTCTGGCGGTAACTGAGGCGGTAAAACTGCCTGGTTACCGCCGGACTCGTATTACCATTCCGCCTCCGTGACTCCCGGAAATACCAGGGAATTACGACCCTGGTGTCCCGGGAATTCCGGAGGAGGAATTCGGTAAATCCCCATTCCCATTGAGTCCCATAGGACTCAATGGGAATGGGGAAGTTGAAACACCGGCGCCATCTCGTGATGGTGCTGGTGTTTCCACGTCCGCCTGCAGGCGGGCGGTGTTAAACCTGCCAGGTCAGACGTGGAGGGAACATCACCTCCCGCCTGCAGGAGGCGGGATCGGGCGGTCCGGAATTAACAGTGGCGGCAGGTTTACCGCCACTGTTATTTCCGGACGGCCCAATGTCTCTGACATCTTGCTCCTATTTTCCAGCGATAATGTATCCTCTCCCCACAACTAGTAACATCACAGAATTTTAGAAGAGCAGGGGCTGAGGTTTCAGAGTAAGGACACCTTTGCACAGAATTATATATTTTCATTTTTATTAATATATATATGGCAACAAAGCCTTGCATATACAACAGAAAACATGTTATGATACAAAACATGGGTAGTAAAACATGATAACATTAATTAACAAATAATTATATATAGAGGATATTTAAACATGCCACAGTCTTGAATTGTGGATGTGCTTCTCTGTTCTACTGTTCCTACAATGTGGTGATTAATGGAATACAAAATGGTTGTAAAAAAGTGGACAATGATGACCTCAAGCAAAGCATGTATCACAGGAGGTACAGTGTCAACCAGAGTTGTCAGGCTTCAGATTTCCCACACTATGGTTGCTTGTAGATATGGATATCTGGGGAACTCCCACAAGTGCTCACTTTTAGTTGATAATGTTCTTTCAGTATGGACACTATACAGAGAATGATGACACCTGTCATTAGTGAACATGTTACTACAAAGATTCCCCCGCCGCCTTCTCCCACCATACCTCTGTTACTCTCTGCACTTAGCTTAGTCAGCTTTTAGAGCCTTTGTTGCACCACATCCTTTTTGTGCAGATAAGAGAAATTCAATTACAGTCCTCACTTCTTTCCTTGTGAACACCATAAAAATGTCCAAATACTTTGATACATTAACACATCGTTAACATGTCGGAAGTGCAATCTCAGTGGGGGTTCATTACAGTTTTGCTGGTGTAGTAAAAGTGCTGGTAAAACTGCTGGTAATTCTGGCACTGACACTTTTACACAAGCTTGCCTGTGGGGGCACTGATTTACCTCCAGCCAAGAGCTGGGCATAAATATTGTACCCACTGGCAAAAAAGACCGGACTCCATGAAATGTCACTTAGAATATGCCGGTAATTCCGCCATTCCAAGTGGAGGAACCAGTATTACCATTTTGATGGCATCCCGCCAGAATTCACGGCGGGATACCACCAACACTGTAATGACCTGCAGTGTATTTACATTTGTAGCTGTAAGTGTTTTTGTTTCAGACTAAATATTGTTATTATTGTGAAAGTTAAAGCCCTCAATTAACAGCGTACACATTTTCCCTGATTCCACAGATCCAGAAGGAAGCGCAGGAGCGTGAACACGTTATTGCTTCATATGATTCTTAGCTCGGGATAAATGTTTTCCGTCACTGTTGGGGCACCTCGACATTTCTTGAAAGACTGCAATTTTTCTAATGTAAAAAGGTATCTATATTGATGAAGGTATTCAATGTCATCGTGAATTACATCAGATATCATTGTAATCCCCGCACTTAACAGGTTAGATATTTAAAAATCTATAAAAGCTAATAGCAGACCTGATGCTGTCTTCATGTCATAAAATATCTACATATCCACTGGTGCAGGCCATTCCTGCCCACTCTTTGGGTATTTAAATATATACTGCTGATACCCACCTGGGCCCACCTGGGCTTGCAGTCAGGAGAATGGTGCATCAGACCATCCTCACAACTCGCAACTTGCAGCCTCTTGGCCTGATGAGTTGACAGGAAAATACAAGAAGGCAGTTATTACCAAAAGATACAAAAGTGACGTGCAGAGTTTAATCATAGCACACAATGAAACATCTCTGTTGCACTGCAGTGCAGCAATATGCAAAGGGCATTCATCCAAGTTGAGATATGTCTTTTGCTTTCAGAATGAGTGATATAACAATATGTCGTTTTTAAAGTTGCACACTGGCTGTGTGAAAGCCAACCCTTTCAGATTCAGAGGCAAGATACAGCTGAGAGATATTGCAAAAGTATCTATACAAGTACACCTCCATCTTCTCACGGTTTTATTAAACGGTACACTCCAGCCAGGGAACTCTTTCTCCTACAATGAATGTGGTGCACAATAAAACGCTTTTTATTTTTAATATGCTGCAGATTCTTTTGAGTAGGCCTCCAACCCGTCTCACACCTAACCTCCACAAACACCCTGTTTCACAATGGACTAAGAACCAGGCCAGTATGTATTATATTAATAATATATTTTATTAATGTATTATTCAACGTGAAGGAGGTTAATCAAAATACAACAGCCACCAAAATTGTGGAAACACAATTGCAATATCCCATCTAGAGAGACCAAGTTATAATGACAAACAGGAAAACACAATCAGGTAGAAATTGACTGTTACACTCACTGTTGTTTTAATTATAAAAGAGGAAAATAACAATTCCACACAAAGTTATAACCCCTGCAGTCAAGCACTCTCCCCTGCAACACACCCAGCCAAACATCATTTTGGACTTGATTCCTTTGAACGGAAGCCAGTGGCAAGGAGTAGGAAAATCGGTTTTGGGGTAAAACCCACCACCACAAGATGGAAAGCCAGCAAACAAATGGAAAACCCGTTTGTGGAGCAAAATGGAAGAATGGGATTTTGATTCTTTCTCACAACTGCCAGGGGACAGAATATAAGAAAACTCGTATTGCTTACATTTAGGAGATAGACAAAGTTTTAGAGAATACTAATCAGCACAGCAGGGCAACATAGAAATGAAGTAGGAAAATTGTTTTTTGGGAGAAAACAAATGCAAAGGGAAAATACAGTGGCAAATGGAAATTCATTTATACTGAGGTTTACAATGACAGGCAGCTCAGGAAAGAGGTTTAGCTTACAATAGGAAAATCGGTTTTCAGTGACAAGTCCAGTGGCGCATAGCAGGTAGACTTCTAGGCAAAAGCGATTGCTCACAATGGGAACAATGGTTTGGGTTTAATAGGACATATGCAAATAGGAATTTGTTTGGTGATGCACACAATGGAAAAATTCATTTTTTGTTACAAGGAGAATCATTCTTTTGAGCTAACACTTTACTGACTATAACAATTAAATAAAAACACCAGGAACAAGATGGTTGATTTCGAATTGCAACAATCTTAAACCGTGAATTTCAATGGGGGAATTCATTGATTTACTTGAAAAAATACTAAAGATTTACAAAGACAACTGAGAGGTTTTTCATAGGAGATATGCTAACATGCACAGGCAAACAAGAGATTCTTCTATGGGGAGATGACTGAATTACACTGCCAATTTGGGGTTTTCAATGGGAAATATTGAATGCCCCGCTACAACAATGCAGGGCTTATGCAATTTTAGGGCTGGGGTTATATGCTACTTACATAGCAAGCCTTGGTTTGTTTAGGATTCAGGAAAGCAAGCTGGATCTCAGGACACTCTGGACAGATATGGCAAGGAGTCTGGCCACTGCACTCTCGAAGATGGTAAGGTTCAGCATCCTTTTCTCCATCCCCCTTCTCCTGTCTCCCCGGTTTGTGTGTGTCTTGAGTTTTATTGCAGCCCCCCTCATATAACAGAAATGACATCACCAATTTTACAATTTAGGGGGAGTACCCTGTAATTATCGCTGCTGCTCGGATAATACAGTTACCATCCCTCTCTCGTTACCCTGTCAGGATTGGTTCATGGAAGGAGAGCACCATCTGTCTGTTTTCATTTATTACCCTCCCTTGTTCTCATTATAATTTTTGGCAAAAACGAGTTATGTATCATAACTTCATAATTATACTAGCCACAGCCATATAAAACAGATATTTGTTTTTAGTGGATAAGCTGATTGGTAAATCCGTATAAGGTAGTATGGCCATGTGGCACTTTTCTGTCATTCTCATAAAATGTACAACAGTTATGAATCTGTAAGTGATCAAGCATGTTCCTAATTTCATTTTCCACCTTTTCACCAACTGTCACATTTGTCACATGTTCAGATCAGCCAGACACCTAATCTAACTGGCCATCACAGTTCCCAAAGTCCCAACAAAATGCAATTTAGTTCCTTAAAACTGCCTGGAAATCACATGAAAAATGACATAAAATGAAAATCAATCCTTAGTCTGATGGCTGCGCAACATGCCTAAAAGAAAATAGTTGTTTAATATTAACTGTGAGTGTCTTGTTCAACATGTGGGTGGGCCGTTTCGTCCCCCACAGCCATCTGTTTCCCTGGGTCAGCCTGTGTCCAGAGGGTTTCTTATGAGTCCATTTGAAATTGGCAATTTGCTCATTGAAGTGGGTGCTACGATGACTCACACCTTCTTGTCATGCTTCAGCCATATTTTGCCTTCTTGGAAATCTCTGGGCTCCTGCTATCCTGTCTACAGAATAGGGAATTTTGACACCCTCAGCAGCATCATTTTATTGTGGGATTGTTAGAGGATAGGTGTGATGTCCAGCAGGATGTGGGGCTTGTTAGGGTGAAGCTCCTGTCTCAGCCAGAACCGGTTTTTCCTGAAGTAAGTGTCTCTTCAAAGGTGACTGGAGTTTTGTGGGTGAAACATAATAGACATTTGCTTTGGTCACCCCCCTGTACTGCTTCCCTGACATTTTCTGTGAGAGCAGTGATATCTTTTTCCATTGTGGCTTTTTAAAGTCATTTTTATTTGCAACTACATGTGCAGGCCGTTTTTGCTTTTCATGTTTAAAAATGCTGTTTTGCAGGTCACGGAATGCTTTGATTCCTCCTTCGTGGGTGACCTTACATTGCTGCTTGTCCATAGATGATGATGGGTAGGCCTCTTTCCACATGGTTCTTTAATTTGACATGAACAAAAAGAAAAAGCCATGCTGTTTTTGGTTGCAGGGTGTAACTTCTTGCCATTCATGTGAAATAAAAGCAAAGCAGGGCTGTTTTTGGTTGCAGTGTTGAAATTCCTGCCACTTATGTGACAGGGAAGGCAAAGTAGGTCTGTTTTTGGTTACAGTGTTTAAATACTGCTGTTCATGTAAAAGGGAAAGCAAAACAGGGCGGTTTTTGGCAAAGTGTTTAAATGCTTGCCACTCATGTGGCAGGGAAAACAATGCAGGGCTGTTTTGGTTGCAGTGTTTAAATACTGCTGTTCGGGTGAAAGGGACTTCTGTTTGGGGCCTTTAAATGCACCCCACAATCTATACTTTAGAGGGTACTGGCGTCTGTTTAATTAAGATTAATTAAATTCCTTTGTTTTCACAGAAGCAAAATTACATCTGGGTCAGTAAAGGAATGGTGTGCTGAGAATCTTACAGGATAACAGTGATTAAACAATGTGTTGCCATGGAATGACCATAGACTACATATGTGTCAGAATAAATTTGCTAGTACCTCAAGGGACTAGAAAAGTAGGCTGGGATAAATGGGTAAACAGAATCCCAACAGATGCCCGTGGGTGGCTTGGCTTCTCTACTGTATATGTACCTAGAATATAGAACGTAATTTTAAAATGACCCATTTAAATTACATTTCATTTTTAAGCAGCACAGAAATCTGGGTGCTTTGCCACGTGTGACCGCCTGAGACCAATGATTTGTTTGTTTGTTTGTTTGTTTTAATATTTATAATGTGCGCCGGACCCGAGGGTATCAGGGCACAAAAAGGCATCAAGAGGTTTGTTCAGCTTCGGTTACATTGTTGTGCAAGATCATACATTTTAAACAGTAGGTTTTATACAAAAATTGTGGGTAGGCAATATGTACAGAATACAAGCATAAGAAAGGCAAGTTACACACTATGGTACAAAGCACAGTGAAACAATATATACAGTATGTACAGACGGGGCAAGTGTTGATATCTGAGTGTAGTGGGGAATCAGAGGTCAATTTCCTTGATCCAATGGATGAGGTTGGACCTAAAGCGTAGATAGGGTAGGTCTTCCCTTAAGGTCGGAGGGAGGGAGTTCCAGTATTGGGCAGCTTTGACTGGGAAGCTGCTTCCGCCAGTCTTCGTGCATTTAAATCTTGGCACTAATAGGAGGTTGGCGTTGGCCGTTCTCGAAGGACGGTTGGAGGATTGACTCGTAAATCTGGCTGTGAGGTATTGTGGGACGGCATGGTGGAGACAGTTGTGTGTCAGGGAGGCTGTTTTGAGGAGAATTATGTCTTTCGTGGAGAGCCAGTTATTAGATATTCTGAGGTCAGAAATGTGGGCGCTCTTGGGAATGCTTAGGGCTGCTCTCAAATCTGAATCTTATTGGTGATATATTTGTTGCTCCCTACATATAGGGCATCACAGTAATCCAGTTTTAATAAGACAAGGGCTCTTGCTAGGGTAATGCAGTTGTTAGATGAAAGGAAGGGCTTGGCTGCTCTGATTAACTTGCATGTATAAGCAGTAGCTGAGGCCATGGAGTTAACTTGTTTTTTGAAGGTTAGTGTGGAGTCTAGATAGAATCCAAGGGTTTGACCTCCTTGGCTACTATGATGTTGTTATTGTCTATTTTGAAGTTAGAATAGTTATGGCCTAGTTTGTTAAGGTTAGCAGGGGTTCCGAAAATGAGGAGTTCCATTTTGTCATCCTTCAGGCATAGACCATGAGATGCCATCCATGCCTGGATGATGAGGTACACTCTATTCACAAAGGCCGAATCCTTGTTGTAATCGCCCATCAACTGGATGAGGATCTGTGCATCATCGGCATAATTAGTGTAGGTGATACCAAGGCCATCTAGATCATCAAAAAGGGGCTTTGCAAAGATGTTGTACAGGGTACGTGAAACGCAAGAGCCCTGGGGGAGGCCACAGGTGATGGGTATGGGGCCAGCGGCTGCTAAGGGTGAGAAGACGCACATTCTTCTATTGTCAAGGAAGGATTGAATCCAACCTATTGCTTCTTGTGAGAAGTGGGCGGCAGAGTCCAAGTGGTTACATAGAATCTTATGGTCCACCAGGTCGAACGCTGCTGAGAGATCAAGTAGCAATAATAGTGCTGTTTTACCATCATCTCTCAGCACGTCTATTTATGCTTTAAGGTCGATAAGTGCAGTTTCAGTTCCGTGTTGTGGTCTGAAGCCCCACTGCCGTACTCCTAGAAGGTGGTTGCATTCCAAATATTGTTGGATTTGAAGGTAAGCCACCGTATCTAGAATTTTAAGCAAAAACGGGACTGTGGTGATAGGGCGATAGTTAGTGGGTATTGACGTGTCAAGTGCTTGTTTTTTAAGAAGTGGGAGGACCCAGGACTGTTTGAAGTTGTTGGGTATGGTGCCGGTGGAGAAGGAGGCATTTATGAGTTTGGCGATGAATGGGGAGAAGTCACAAGCAGCATCTTTTATGATTTGTGCTGGGCAGTGGTCGCCGTGGCAGTTAGATGGTTTGAGGGTAAGGATGACTTTTTCAACTTCTAGGTTGGGTACTTTATTGAAGTTGAAGCGGGGTATAGGTAGTATGGGTAGAGGCAGGGTGGTCTGGGGCAAAGGCACATAAGTTTTATTGGGATTGGGGGCAAGGAGGAGACTGTCTTTTTTATTGTTAATCTTAGCCTGGAGGGTTGTTATCTTGTTGGATAGGGCGCTCTGTATGCTAGTGCACCAACTTTTGTCCTTGAGAAAGGTGTCTGGGGCTTGGATGGGCGTTTCCATCTCTTTTTGGATTGAGCAACTTGTTGATCCCTTCACTATTTTGATTGGGCCAGAGCCAAGCAAGGGTGCATATGGAGGGCGCAGGATGATTAACTGCCAATATGGATCCGGTGGTAGAGGGCAAAAAGGCTATTAGAACCCAGGGTGGATTTTTTAAATCAGATTGCTAGCTTCACTAAAAGTATTTAATACTTTGTCACTAACAGTGTGGATTTTCCGCTTGCAATTCATTGGAATTCTCAGCAAGTGGGAAAGACTCCTATCATGACTAAATTCTCTTCCCTCTTAGAGAATATGATTCTGTGCATGTTCCCTAAGATTGAATCATGCTCTCCTTTGGATTAATGTTCAATAAAAAACTGTCCATGATCAGGCTGACTTTTTGTCCCTCACTATCACCATCATCATAAATAGCTTCCAGAGGTAAGCCTCAGCTCAAGAAGCCATCATTAGATCCCTCCAATCAGGTAAACATCCAACTTATATTAATTCCCACTTTTGGAGCTAACGTGATGTAAAAGGCTGCAATGTTTCAGATACAGAACTTTGAGTCCTCAGATTTTCCTGACACTTTGCAGCCTGGATTTTAGCCAGACAGAGGTACTGAGTCCATCCTTCAGCCTTTTTTAGATGTTCTGACTTGCATTGTGGCTATAAGAGGGTAGGTCTGCTGCTGTTATGAGACCTCTCAAGAACCTTTGAACCTGTCACCCATGGCTTCCTTGGGTATCGATTGAAGGAAGTAGGAATTAGGACTACTCCACTGGCTTAGATCCTTTCCTTTCTTTTGGATCATCATCAGACAGTTGTGTTGTGTCCATATACAGCAAGAACTATTCTACCTACTCCTGCTACTCTATAACCCTGCACATTGTGCACTTTAGATTACAGCTGCTATCTTAATTATTTTTATCTATTTTAAAACCGTGTTGATTGAATTTATAGTTGAGGAATATTGTCATACTTGCCTTTTTAGAGCGTTTTGCACACTATCTGTTGGTGAAGTTTTCAGCTGTTAACTACATTTTGGTCCTGCTTACCGCCACTTGTTATTGCTCTGGACTACATTTCTCAATGGAACTTTGTAGTTCGCTTCCTATTTGTTTAGCACTCAAGCGTGATAGCGCCGGCGCCTTAGGGACAAGCCGGTTAGTGCCAGTTTATGTTGCTTTCGACGCCAGGACATTGACCGCACCAACTTCTCACTACGTTATTCGAAAATGATGGCTTTGTATTTAGACATGTAACCCTTGCTGATGGCCCAAAAACTTGCTTGCGAGGCTAGTGTCAGAAGATTCATTAATTTGAAACTTGAAAATTAAGTAAGTGCTTGCCACGCAGCTCCCTATTTTAATGGTAATTCTATGCCCATCTCTCCCTCGAACTTCACCTCTAAACCAGAACTAAAAACCAGCCATTGCCAATTATGGTCTCAAGTACGGCATGCACGACTAAGCCTTCATGCTCCGGTCACACTACATTAGCCCAACTGGTTGATAAAACCACCATTGGGCATCCACGTTTACCTGTAAACCCTGCTCCCATGCACCAAATAATGAATGTTTCATTTTTGAATACTGGCTCTGTCAGAAAGCATGCAATTGATATACATGACTATATTTTGGATAACAATATTGACCTTATGTGCCTAATGGAAACTGGTCCAGAGCTGAGTGGTCCAGACATCAATCTCATGACCCCCAGTGGCTTCAAATTCTGTGGCCAAATCGCACTAAGGGAAATTTTACACTAAAAGGTCACGCCTTGTGACAACTCTTGCATTGATTTCATCTTGCTTTATCATCCCACTAAAGACATGCGCAATTTTACTTAAGATCTTATACATATTCTAGCACCTTTGAACAAACCTAAGTTTCTTCCTCTTCACTAGACCCAACTCCCCTCACACGTGCCCCTTCCACTCCTTCCGATGCACTCCCACTCATCTCCCCACATGCACAAAACCCATAACAAAGTCCTTGAGCCGTGCAGGGGAGCAGTGAGTCCTGGCCAACTCATGTTCAGGAATACTGTGCCCATTGGCAATGGGCCGCGATGTGTCCGTTGCATACCATCTGCCTTTGGCATTAACATTGCTACTTACTGGCACATCGGACCATTTTGGATCACATGGGATTAGTGCTGATGTGGGCACAGCCACTAATTTAAGAGGTGCTGTGGAAAAGTCTGTGGTCGCAGTTGGAAGACTTGAGCACGCTGGATGTAGGCCCCAGAGCTTATGCTGTAGCAAAATTAGACATAATTGGGTTCTGTTTTGTTGACATTTAATTTAAGGGGAGTGTTGTCCAGTACAAAATATACATAGCCCATAAGGGTGAACCTGCTGTTATGCAAAAACTCAAGGGCATGTGGGGCACGACACTTGTGACGCAGTGTCTCTCTCCAACGCTGGGCAATTGATGTGCAATGCTTTGCTCTGCAGATTAGACATTGAGCTTACCCCATTGTCCTGCAACCGGCAGCCTAGACCTTGCCTCATCTATGGGATTGGACCCGAACTTCCAATATTATAGATGGCGGCATGCCCTCACCGGCTCAAATGCTCACAGCTCTTCCAGTGCGTCTCCGAGCTACGTGCACATTTACTGCTTGGCTGCAAAATTCTCCGATGCAGCTCCAGATAACATGAAAATCCACTTGAGGCCGTCCACTCATTGCCAGTGTTGTAGCATAACAAGAGGGGCAGCCTCCTCAGATGCTGCCTCACAACTGACAATCCAACCTTCTGTACCATTCACATGCATTCCTTCCTCATCACGTACAGCCACATCTCGAGGCAGCTCCCACAGGTGCTCAATAAAACACCCATTAAATCAAGGGTGACACAGGGGGATTTAAGTAGAAATCCCAGAAGTAACCATTTGTGTTAAGTGCACAATGGAAGTCAAAAGGAACATGAAAGACATGCTTGCCCAGCAGTTTCAAATCACTAAGAATCACAGATGAGACCATGGGAAGGGTGAGGTACTGAAGGGGCTACATGGAGACAGGGAGGCGAAACATGGTGAGACTCCAACCACTAATGAGAAACGGGGAGAAAGGAAATGCCAAGGAACATGAGCATGGAAGTGGAGTGGCCTCACACTTTAGGAGGGCGCTATACAGATGGCACGAGCAATGCAGATGCAACGTAGGAAAAGGACATCAGGGAGTGGCTTCTGGAATCCTGAGAGCCACACAATTCCATAGCCACACAGGAGAAAGAGGCCCAGGAGGCCTGGAACGTGATTGGCTCTGCAGATTCCATAAGTCTCTCCGGGATGCTAATATACCTTGGGAACATCAGCAAAAGTAAGATTCTCTTAGTCTAGAACCTCGCATTGGATGATGTTGGCTATGCAATGTTCAAAGCAACCAAGATAACACTTTCTACTTTTCCACCAGAAATCTGGAATTGCCTGGTTTTTGAGCAGATTGAACGAGCAAGACATACAGTTTTCATTGAGCGTGGAATTATCCACCTCATTTGTGATATATACATTCATTTCTTTGATGTAAATCAATGTCATCCTTTATGTATTTTGGCCCCTTAGAGTGCGAGCTAAATGAACGTGTCAATAGTGCGTTATACATATCAGGCTGTTCTAACATCAATAATCCACAGCACGTGCCTATAAATCCGGCTGAGCCATACGCCAGCAGCAGCACCTGACTCCTAGCTGGAAACTTGCACGAGCTGCACACTCTGCGCCACGTCCTTGAGCTGCTGACTGTAGCCATAGGAACTGCTAACAATGATTGATTCCCTTAATAGAACAGAAACGCCCACATGGCTTGCACACTGTGCAACAGGAAGATGGGGACAATGCTAAACGTCTGCAACAAACACAAACTGGGATACCTTCACTTTGCAGTCTGCAGCTACAATAACGAACACAGTCACAATTGTTAAGGTCAGGGTTACGCCCAAACGTGCAACTCGATTTCTGTGCTCCTTCAATAACGTGCCACGCAATGTCCGAGGCAAACTGGATTATTCTTTCCTCCTCCCAAACAGCGGAGGCTCCCATCAGAACCAATGGGGACCAGCGGATCAGGGTCTCAGCCAACAGCTGATAGAAGTGGCAATCTCTGACCAATCTTAGGGCTACCCTCAAGTCCTGGAATGCAAACACAAATGAAGACCAGGTAGTTGAAATGAGCAGAAAATAAGACAGAGACGTTTTTATGGGCGGGCAAAATGGGCACTTTCCCGGACCCCCACCTTGGAGGAGGCGGGGGGGGGGGGTACAAGGATTCCTGATCTAAAGAAATAAGATTCTATTGTTCACAAGACTTAAATAGCACACATCAGGATAGTTTATGGCATGCTGCTGAGGCTCTAAACTTGTCGGTTGTTGACAAGTACATTCTGCCTTGAACAATTCATGCTTTCTGTGTTCACTCTGGTATACATAGGCTGTGTGTTCACTACTGCACAACTCCTGCAGCATTATTTTCTTCCTGTCGGAATTATGTTGATCACGTGCAATATATCATATGATAGTTTATTTATATAGCGCCTATACACAATGTGTTTCAAAGCGCTTCAAGGCAAGGGAGGGAACAAGGGAAAATACAATGACATTCTTACAGGCCATAAACAGTAAGGAAGTGAAATTAACTATCGTACTCGGCCTAACGACATTTCAGATAGTGCAAGAGCTAAGACATACATAAGGAAGGGAGGGGGAGAGTGGGAAGGAAATGGAAACAGACAGGCGACTACCGTACTAGGCCTGACGACATTTTTGGTAGAGCCGGAGAAAAACAAAAGGTGAGGGAGAGGGGTGCAGAAAGGGAGGGGAGACACAAAACAATTGACTATCATACTAAGCCTGACAATGTTTCAGATAGTGCAGGAGGGAGGGGGGGGCAGTAAGGGGATGAGGGAGCGACAGACGAGGTTGCTATCATACTAGTTCCTAAAGCTGAAATGCATATTGATAAATTGAGTGCCACAATGGTACAGGAATTAGCTCAGTGTGTTAAGCACTTATTGCAGAGATGCGTGTTGTGAGAAACCAGAAGGTGTGTCACCAGCTAGTCCCCGTGGATCTCTCTCAGGTGGTCAGGGCATGGCCATCGCCTATGGATCCAGACCCTGGGGGTGGACAAGTGTAGAAGGATCACAGGACGAGGGGTCTTTGGGGAATGGGACACCTGATGGTGAGATGTGGTACCCTCTCCCCTCATAACACCTTTACTCCATCATACCAGGTAGGATCTCTGGGAACTGCACCCCCTTCCCTACATGAACACTTTTACACAGACAACCCACTCTGGGAGAAAGCAGACTCATACCCGAGCATTATACCTGACATGTCCCACTACTATGGTCAGGCAATGTCAGGCAATTATTACTGTTAACAACTGACACTTGACTTCCATTAAACTTCCCCACACAGATAAAAGGCAGAGCATGAGGGCACACTCTGAGTGAGGCAAAGCACATGGAGGAACAGTGTTTTTCTGGAACAGCGTTCCAGATGGCAGCTGAACGAGGGGATAAAGGCGGCAAACCGAGAAGGGAGAGCAAGGAGGAGGATACCCTTGAACTTTCTGGCAAGAAATCGTTACTTTCCAGAAACCTTCACATGAAAAGGTGTAAGGCCAGGAAACCAGACAGAAGAATCCTGCATTGTGTGTCGGAGATACCCGGGGCCCTCCTGCATGACAGGCTGAGTCGGGGAGGAGCAGCAGCCGGTTTGGTACCGTCCTTGGCTCCTGGATCAAAGCAGCACCAGAGAAATCAGCACAGCCGGTGAGTTGGGGAGAACGATACAAGATCGATCTGTGTTGAAGTCAGGGTTGCAAGCTGAAACATTGTATGAAGAGCGCAAGAGTGAAGAATATTAACGCTTGCGATGAGAGATGCAAATAAAGTTCAATTGCCGATTAATTTTTTAACTTTAATGTGAATCAGAGAAGGTATGAGACAAAGTAACAGAGTGGTCTAGCACCGCAGGAGTGGTCAAACGATGGTCTCTGTGTGATATACCCAGCCAAGAAGGGGCAGAAGCAAAAGCAATAAACAGAAATGTATGGATGTAGTGAATCGAAGTGGTCCTGCAATGGTTTAAGAATAATCCATTGCACAGTCGAAAGTCTTCGAATTTTGATTACAAAAAGAAAGCAAAGAAAGTGAGATTATAAGGTTCAAGTCTGATTGAGGAAACCTGTGGTCCCTGCCCAATTGGGGGAGACCAATTATGAACTTGTGTTTAAGGTGGTCTGAGCCCGACTGAGGGAGACCCATGGTGAACAATAATCCTGAGAACTTGTGAATGTGACAATCCTGATGAGAAAGGAACTTTGGTACTTGTTTGTTATGCCAGGCATTCTGCAATAAGAAACTTTTATTGGGAAAGAGACTTTGGTGCAGAAGGCCCAGATACCTATGTTTTGAACTGCATCTTTGTGGCAGAGAAGCCAGAGTGTGTGCGACGCTTGAGTGTGCCACCTTGCCCCGTGCTGAAAACATGGGGAAGGGAAGCCAGCTGCTCAGCTAGGCTGGCATATTGTTTCTTGAACACTTTTCTTTTGCATACATCATTTTACCACACCATTTGTATTTAGAAGTATGGATTGGCCATAGGTTTATTAGTATAAGCCGCTTTATTTTGATAGAGACTCCACTAGGACTGTGTTATTATTTGATGGTCGTAGCTTGCTCCCATCCTTAGATTTAGGGTTAGAAATGTCTTCAATCAACGCATTGAAGTTCAATAAACACCCTTGAATTGTGACCACTTGTGTCTGTCTTCGCTGTTTTATACCATGCCTTCTTTACAGTGTTCATATGCAAGATTAGAATAGCACATTCCAGCAATCGGGGCTAGGTGCTGGAGTGTCCGTGCTCGTTGGTGAGCAGCAGATGTAAGTGCCATGTATAGTACGTGCTAGGGAGCGTTGAGCTGCAATAAGCAGTTAAGCGCAGGCATACAATGGCCTAGGCAAGTGATGCTGAGGCAAGTACTGTGTGTAAGCAGAAGCTGAGGCGTTGGGAGGCCAGGGCCCCAAGGACACATAAGGGTCCTGGTCACCAATCACAGCAACTGTGAGATTAGCACAGGAGGAAGAAGGGAAGGAAGAAATGAAAAGTCTTGAGGAGCTTCTGGAATTTGAGGAGGTTTGGCTCAAGACGAATAGAAAGGAGGAGGTAGTTCCACAAGATAGAGCAGGCAGAAAATTCCCTTGCTGATGGAGAGACGAATCTAGAATCATTCCCATGTTGCATACCACCCTTCTACAATATTTTGTTTTAAAAATGGTCATGTTTGGTAATGTGATTTGTGTACTTTCCAAGTCAGCATAAAATGAGATTATTTTAGTTCATGGTCAGAACTGGAAAAGAAAGTGTTCAAATGCAGAAATTGCAGAATTGGCACAAATCCCACATTCCCCCAATAACCAATGTGTGATGCTGGGCATTTCATTTAATCTTGTATTGCCTAACCTCTGAACATTGCCTGTTCCTAAAACTTTCAAATCGTCAGCCCTTCAGGGTGATTTCCTTCTCAGGGTATGATCTTCAAAGAATTCTCACTCAAGGTTTCACTGGCTATAGTGTTGCTTTCACTTTAAAAGTGAGCATTGATATATTGCACATCACAGGCACTTGTTCCTTGGAGCTCTAATGGCAACACTAGTTGAAAACCATGTCCCATTTCTAATTTCACTCTGTCTGGATACAGACACCTTCCTGGTAGCTTCTAATCAGCATCCACTACCTATGCTGTGGTATGTGTAGCTTTCATTTTCCTTGCAATTGGTCTCCTCTATCAATGCTTGAGCACTTTTGCATTCTGTGACACAGCTAATGTGAGTTCTCTGTCTATTCTGGGTTACATGAACCTTTTACATACGGCCCTGCATTAATACTACAGGCTGCATACCTTCCTGGATGATATTGATAAAAAAGTATCCTGTATGTACACTAGAACAGAGGTAACCTCTTTTTAGACTGCTAATGTTGTCCTTCAAATGCTACTGGTTTATCATTCTGGTCAGAGCAAGAATGAAGAGGGTAAGGGGACTTAAAGGGAGGTAACATGCTTGTTTTGAAAGCTGCAAGACAGCATATCAACCTGTAGGTTGTTATCGCGATGAGGGGGCGTGTGACCAGATATTCTTGATCACTTCATTCATTCAGATGTCCTTACCCAGGGCCCCAAAGGTGCTTAAGATGGCCCTGATTAGCTACTCATAATCTAAAGAGAACTGAAATAGAGTCCAACTGTTTTGGTGCTTGGAAGTATCATGCATTGAGTGTGTTGTAAAACCTTGTTCGACTAAATAAATAAGGGCGCCGCGATACTTGGAAGGAGACATCAGCAGCACTGACTTAATGGAATAAGACAGCTCTGCCCTAAATACACTGGAGAAATCTAAAGAACCACTCTCATGAATCAGCCTCATTCTGGGGCCCTGGTGAGAGTTGAGGCATTGGTAGAAGTGGTGTGACCTGCATAAGTGAAGCGGTCCAGTACCACAGGGCCGTGGCCTGGGGCCAGGGACGGCTTGCTGCCCTTGGGCAGTCATTTGGTTAATACTGTGTTTCAGATGTGAAAGAGAAGACGGGATGCAGTGTTACCTTAGACTAATATGGAAATGATTGGGTTTCATGGATGCATTTGGCTTCGAGGGCTTTCACACACATGAGGGAAACATGGCCATACAATTCCGAGAATCATGCCACGAAACAACAAAAATGGGAGGGATCATGGAAAAAGCAGCCTTTCAGAATTAATAAAAACATATAACATTACTAGCCTGAGGAGGGAGCAAATTAATGTACCCTACTGTCGGCTGGTGGATGCAGGGAGGGTGTTGCTGAGGAACAGTAATAAAGTATCATTCTAACATTCAGAATTATAAAAGGCTGACAAGGCATTGGTTTTTTAGGGTTTCACATCACTGGGGGCCGTAGAGCCTTTGTGGAAGTTAGGTGCCTGGACATGGACGCAGTCTGTATCAGGAGGCATAACGGGTTATTGCATATTGCTCTCAAGGTGTGTAATGCTTTGAGTGGTGCGATATCTGTGGGTTTGATATGCAGGTGTTCTCAGAGTGTTGGCTGTATTTAGTTATTATTATTAGTGCTTTGTAGTGCTGATGCCCGCGGGCTGTCGGCGCGTAATAAACATATAGACATAGACATAGACATAGTTTATTGCCTGCACTGAGCGCATTAAAGCTGCCTCCCCTTCCTATTGATTAAGGGAAGGTTGCTGTTAATCCATCTGTTAGAAATCATGCTCTCTGTTGTAGGTTCGTTGGTGATGAGGGGTCTAGTATATGGAGGGTTTTAGTGATAGTTCATATTCATGGGATTTGAGTAATACGGGTCTACTGTGCTCAGGTCAGGAGACATTATTTCAGTGTAAATGGGTTTTCAGGCCTCCTTGGTGATCATTTCAATAGTCCTATACCACCTTCGTGTTTTGGTTTTTTCTTTGGAGTGTTTTGTCTAATGGAGAGGACCCGAAGGAGGCCACTAATCAGTTGGTGGTCCCATCAAGCTTTGTTGTTTATTGTGATGTTGATTAAGAATGTATTTAGCATGAATGTCCAGTGTTTGGCAGTCTCTGTGAGCGATTTAAGGGAGTCCAAAATTGGACACATTAACAAATTATTGTTTAATAGTCATTAACCACATGTTAGTCGCCTGTCAAAACCACTCTACTAGGTGAGGTAAGAATAGCTGGTATGGGGTGTATCCATTCTTCCACAAAGGAGCAGCCAGTGGGTTTGTATTTTAAGTTATGTTACTTGATATTTGCAGAGCACCTTACTACCATTGTTATGGCTTTGAAGTACCTTTGTGTGAAAGGCCCTTTGGCAGACGGTAGTCTGAACATACATGAAAATATACGAGCAATAAATGGCATGCAAATAGTATTCATAATTTAAAGCAACTATCCAATTTTTTGCAGAGATGACTAGTGTAATAACATTGTTATGAACATAGCATGAAGAGTGTTCAGACAGGGATTGTTCTGTCAGTGATTATGTGACAGATGGACTGACTTTTTTGTGGGACTAGCGCAGATTGATACTCGTGTACCACTTCCTTCAACTCCCACATAGTCCCCAATTCCATCAAAGAACCCTGGGTCACACCACTCTTGAAAAAACCCTCCCTTGAGCCCACCCTTCCTACCAACTACCGCCCAATCACAATGGTACCGTACCTCCTGAAATCCTTGACCGCACCGCCTACTCTGAACTCCAAACCCATTTGGAAACCAGCAACCTACTTGGCACCAGACAATCCGGTTTCAGGCCCAGACACAGCACTGAGTCCACCCTCCTCTACCTAAAGATTCAGCTTGATCACATACGTGATGCTGGGGACCTTGCTATCCTCTTATTTCTTGACCTCTCATCGGCCTTTGATCTCGTCGACTACAACATCCTCTGTCACCACCTCACTGCCATGTTCAACCTCTCCCTTGAAGCAGCCAACTGGATCAAATCTTTCCTAAGTGAACAGACCTCTAGGGTCTTCACTGGGGCTGATACAGCCAATCCGATTCCTGTTTCCTACGGGGTCCCTTAAAGATTCTGTCTCTCACCCACCTTGTACAACATGTACACTAAGCCACTCTTTGACCACCTGGACAGCCTAAAAATCTTGTACACCAACTTGGCCGATGACACGCAGGTCCTCCTCAAACTCAACCGGCAATCACAAACTTGACTCTGTAAACATCAACCAGGTTTACAGCATTATCCAGGCTTGGATGTCTAACAACCATCTTTGCCTGAATGATGACAAGACAAAGGTGCTCATTTTTGGCTCTCCGCACACCCTCAAACATCTTGATCCTGCTTTTGCCTGCTTTTGCATCGATGGAAACATCAGCCATATCTCAACCCATGTCATAACACTGGGACTCTATCTTCACTCGGAGCTATACATGCATACACATGTGAAGGCTGTCGCCTCGTCTGCGGCTTATTCCACCAAATTTACCAACCTATCTAGGAAGTTTGTCACTCCCATCAACTTCCTCACACTGGCTAGGGCCATCATTTGCAGCAAATCAGATTACAGTAATTCCATCCTCCTGGGAACCTCCACAAGAAATATCAATAAACTACAGCTGATCCAAAACAATGCCCTCAGAGCAGTGCGTGGCATGAAACAATCGAAACGCGATGCACACTGGCTACATATCAAGGCGTGCATTGAGCTCAAAATCGTATCTATCACTCATAGCTGCCTCCAAAATACTGCCCCTCCATACCTCACTCATCGCATCTTGAAAAAGTTCAATCTATGCAACTTTCGATCCTCCTCCTCCTCCTCTTTAATCAGTCCAAGATTCATCAGAAAAAGAGCTGAAGGAACGAGCTTCACTGTGATCGCCCCCACCCTCTGAAACACACTCCCTTCCAGCATAAAAGAAGAACCCTCCTACCAGATCTTTCATAAAAACATCAAAACATCAAATATGCCTAAACTACTGCCTGCTATGCATTACCTATATCTATAACAGTACACCAACACTCTTGTAAACTATGTGTCATAAATGCACAAACTGTATTGTAACCTCTCTAGCACTGTGATACTTCTGGGTCTTGGGTGCAATCAACAAATAAAATAAATAATTAAACAAATAAACTGGGATGAATGTATAGTTTTCAGTGTTTTTATCGGAAGAATATATAATCAAAAGAAGCAAATGAGAGCTTCTCTTTTGCACTGCTTGAACATGCATGGAGGTTGTTACAAATGTGGTGGTGATATTACGTTAATTCATGTTGTGGATGCGTCATGGCCTTGAGGCATGATGAAGAGTTCTTGGTTGTGTGGTGGCTATTGACCTGATAATCATATTGTATCCCCTCCTGCTGATAGCTGGAAGAGGCTGTATTGAATCAGAGCCCACAGACAGAGGTGTCAGAACTAGGAACTGCCTGTCTGCAGAATGAGTGCTGGCGCACAGAAAAGGAGAGTTTGGTAAGAGAATCTCCCCCATCCCGAGACATGCCAGGTTGACCTTGGGTGGAGAAAAGAGAAGGAGTGTTTCCCTTGTATGCAGTGAATTAGTAAATAGGCCACTGGAATGCAGTGTGAGAGAATTATGTTAGCGGTAATGCAGTATGAGAGAATTACATTGGTAAGGAATTATGTCAAACTGATGGTGACTGTAGTCATGTGGAATAAATAGGGTGGCCATGTGTTTAACAGAGTAAAAGGTTTGCCATTGAATACGATTGCATTGCCTTGAGCCAGGGTAAATCAAGGCAATGCCACACTCAGTATTAAATGAATATTAGTGTAAATGATTATTTTGTCCATGTGGAATTAGGGAGTCAAAGTAAAATGTGCGATATTTGCAAAAACAGGGTTCTAGGTTTTAGTATATTTTCCTTCAAAACAGATTTTCGAGGCTGAATTGGTTTTAATTAACACAATAGAAACGTGGTTCTTGTTAGAGTGTTGTTACTAGGTATTTGGTCATGTTACCCGTTTGGCTTGGCTGGTAGGCTTTTCTGAAGGGCATTCATCGATGTGTTCAAGCATGGGGAAGTTGTCATAATGTTTGGTTGTATGGCCGCGTGGGCCTTGCGTGTGGCTGAGGAAGCTTTGAAGTTGTAGGTATCACATGGGAGAACAACAGTTATAATCATGTTTTGGAGTTTAAAAAGGATTAACAGGGACAATTAATCTAGTGTGATCATTCCCGATACCCTGTTTTTGCTGGAGGGGCTCAATCATTCCAGTGAGACCGTAGATTTGTAATTAAGGTGTTAAAGACCAGAGACATATGGCAGTCAATTGCATCTGATAGTAACCCCTGGGCATGGTGTGTCAGGGTAAGTAGTTTTGTTTGCATTTCTAAGGATAAGGGGAAGATGTTCTCTGTAAATATCTGCGCCCTGGATCGAACGAAACATATTGTACACATTAATACCATTGTTCGGCCTCTTTGGAGCATTTGACAAATGCAAGAGGGAAAACAGAGAAGTGGCCTTTTCCTGCCATGCACCCTCCCTGGATGGAGCTAGCGTGCCAGATAAGAATGGCCTCCACCATCCTATAATTCAGAAAGGGACTGAAAACCCTACTCTTCAATGAATGTCTCGCCAATCACTGATTGCACCACTCTACCCTACTTGTCACCCACTGGATCTCATCTATCCATCTCACCTCCTCTGCTACCCCCGCAACCTACTTTTAACCCCATGCTGTGGCACTTATGTACAGTGCACCATTAATTCCCAGCTAGATTTGCACTTTGTAAATACCATACATACATGCATTCCCCTTTTGTAGCATTCTTTCACCTCATTGTAATGGGGGATTTTGGCTGAGTTGTAGAGAGTGGAGAAAGGGTTGTGACAAGGGTACAGGTTGGAAAATATTAGCCAATGAAAGCTAGCCCGAACTGTCAGAGATGAGCAATTAAAGTTAGTTTCATGAACTTCTGTTTTCCTTTTTAGGATGTAATGGATGGAGTTTGGGTAATCTTTGTGCATAATAACTCAAAGCCCTCTCAATGTTGAGGGTGGTGTTGCACCCAGAAAGTCTTAACGATTTGCAGTTAGATGGGGAGAAGGGCTTTGATGGCTCCTGAAACATTGTAGAATCTGTGGAATGAGTCACTGATTGTGGAGTTCAACTCATGTACAAATACACCTTGCTGTGTTTTGTCTTGAGGGCTAATGGCTGTTTAATCAGCATCACACGAGGGTGCTTAGGAAGTCAAGGGGTGAGGTCCAGCAGCGTAGGCTCATCAGGTAGAGTACATCAGGCTAAATGTTGAGCGCTTGACAAACTGCCCTTTAGGAAAGCACTCTGAGGAATCCTTGCAATAAGCAGCAAGATAGAGCCACAGGGCAACCTTATGCTCAGTCTGATCAGCATGATGTTGCATAGACTCCTGGGGGATGTTTGGCATGACTTGGGCAATGGTTTGGGGGCAGCTACGGGTAGATCACTCAAGTGCTTCACTCTGTGCTCCCATTGTATGCAATATTTACTTATTTATGTATTTGGGTATTTGTATCGCACACCTAACCCAAGGGTATTTGGGCGCATTCTTGATTTCAAACAGTTACAGCAGTACAGAATAAGTTAACAATCATTGTTACAAGAGGTGAATTGTCACAGGGAGTTAGATAATACAGAGGGTACATGAGTAGCATCGGTGCTGCATCATATTTGCATAAACTGTCAATCATTAAACATAGATACATTACGAGGTAGATTGGTACAGATAAAGGCAGTGTAATTTAGAGATGAACGGTAGTCTTTATACCTTAACACTCTCGTTGGAAAAGCAATGTTTTCACTGTTTTTCTAAATGTCCAGTAGGATGGCTCAGCTCTTAAAGTCAGTGGCATGGAGTTCCACATTTTTGCTGCTTAGAGTGGGAAGCTGGAACCTCCAGATTTTTGTAGTTTAAATCTTGATATGTTTAAAAGATGGGCATGGGTGGACCGGGTAGGTCTTAGGCTAAGATGTTTTGCAAACTTATTAGAAAGATATTTAGGTGCTGCGTTAGATAGGCACTTGTGCATTATGGAGAGTGTTTTGAACACTATCCTGTTCTGCACTGGGAGCCCATGGGCATTGTGTCTGGCTGCTGATATGTGGTTATTCCTCGATATATTGAGAGCCACTCTCAGTGCATTATTGTGTATAACTTGGAGTTTTTTTAGGTTCAGTTTGTTTGTTCCGATCTATAGGGCGTTACAATAATCGAGTCTGGAGACTATACGGACTCGTTGAGTCACATCTTTCATCATGTGCTCAGTAGTAGTATAACTCATCTTCAGAAGGTACCATGCTGTGCTATGTAAAAACCACCACTGTTTCAAGGGACGCCATTAGCCCAGTCAGAGGGTTGAAGCTCTATTTCCAATATCAACTTTATTCGGATAGAAATATCCATAAAAGTATTCATCACAAATATAAAACGCAATTATATCAAATCCATACATAAAAACATAAAAACATTTAAAATTCAACCACCCCTTCAGACAGAACAATACCATAAACCCCCCAGTCTCAGCACCCCTGCTTGGTGGGAAACTGTACTTTGGTTCATTGCTAAAAGATGTCTTTATCCTGTATAATCTTCTGGTGCATTTTCAGTGCCCTGCTTCCATGTTTTGCAGCCACTACTGGGAAGCTGCGGCCCCCTGCCTTTTGCTGCTAAAATCTCGGGATGGAAAGTAGGTTCGAATGGGCAGCCCTGGTATGTATGTTAGATTGTGATTTATTGAATTTTCTAGATAGTTATTTGGGGACAGTATTTGACAGGCATTTGTGTGCTAATAATAGAGTTTTAAACACAATGCGATCACGAACAGGCAGCCAATAGCCGTTCCATCTAGCAGCAGAGATATGCTCTTTTTTAGGAATGTCCAGAGCTACTCTAAGAGCGTTATTTTGTATGACCTGAAGTTTATTAATTTTGCGGGATGTCGAGCCTGCAAAGAGGGCGTTATAATAGTCTATCCTGGAAATGATGAGGACTCTAGCAATGATGATACAACTTTCAGAGGTCTTGAAGGGTCTGTAAGCGTTAATGAGTTTGGATGTATAAGCTGCCGCAGAGGCAATAGCGTTAACATGTCTGGATAGCTATAGTGAGGTGTCCAGGTAAACCCCCAGAGTTTTTACTTCTTTAGATACTAGGATGGAGGTTCCATCAATGACAAAGGATTTGTAATGCTTACGTTTATTTAGTCGTGTTTGAGTGCCGACATGGAGAAACTCGGTTTTCTCGTCATTTAAGCATGTGGCGTTTGAGCTATTCAGGCCTGGATGATTTGATATATTTTGTTTAGTGCATTGGAATCAGTGTTGTAATTGCCTGAAATAGGAAGGAGAATCTGTGTGTCACCCGCATAGTTAATGTAGGAGATGCCCGAGTCATCGAGGAGGTTGAAAAGTTGTTTGGTAAATATATTGTAAAGTGTTGAGGAGACGCAGGAGCCTTGAGGAAATCTGCATGTGACTGGGGCTGGAGAGGAAGCTCCGGTGGTAGAAATGACTGTTATTGTTCGGTTTGTATAGGAAGGACTTAATCCAGGCAATGGCTTTGGAAGAGAAGTAGGCTGCTGAAGAGAGGTGTTGGCATAGGATTTTATGGTCTACTAAATAGAAGGCAGCTTCTCCAAAATGAGAAATGCCAGATTACCTTTTTCTAGGATGTCATCCATTTGGATTTTTAGGTCCAAGAGTGCTGATTCTGTTCTGTGACCAGGGCAGAACCCAGATTGGTGCAAGCAGAGGAGGTTGTTGGATTCATTATATTTTTGGATTTGCAAGTATGCTGATCTATCCAGTATTTTGAGTAGGACAGGGACAATTGTGATGGGGTGGTAGTTGGTAGGGGTATTTGGGTCTAAAGAAGGGTTTTTAGGAGTGGAAGGACCCATGTATCTTTTAGGTTGTTTGGTATATTGCCGGAAGAGAAGGAGTTATTGATGAGTGAAGCAATGAAGGGGTAAGGTCAGCAGTGCTGTCTTTAATGAGTGTCGCAGGGCAAATGTCCCCTTGGCATCTGGAGGGCTTCAGGCCCTTGATGATTTTTCTAACTTCTGTAATAGAGACTAGAGTAAATTCAAATAGGTGATGGAGGAAGGGAGGTTTTGGGTGCTTCCGTTAGTATTATTTGTTTTTTTTGCAGCAATTTTCATTTGAGGTGAGGCCATTTTGTCTATTAGTGCCTTTTGAGTGTTAGTGCACCAGGTGATGTCTTTAACGCAGCTATCTGGGGTGGATTCTGGCGATTGGATTTCTCGCAGTATGGCGAAGAGCTCTCTCAAGCCTAATTTGGCTTTTTGTAGTCGTTCGTTGTAGGTAGCGCTTTTTGCTTCGAGGGTGGCCTGTTTGTAAGATTTGGAGAGTGAGGTAAAGTTATCTTTATTAGCAACTGAAGGAGATTTTTTTCCACAAAGTCTCAGCTGCTCGCCTGTTGGAGAGTAGTGCTTTGAGGTTAGGGGTGTGCCGATAGTTCAGGTGAGCTATTGGTTTCATTTTACATGTACTCATAGGGGATACCTTATCGATAGCTAGTTGGAGTGTTTGGTTGTATAATTCTGGCATAGAGTTAGGGTCATTGGTTGAGTGTTGGTATTCCGTTAGGGGTTGCAGCAGCAGGAGCATGTTAGCTGGGGTGATATTGCGAGAGTTTCTTGAAAGGCTAGCTGGTGCAGGCTGAGGTGTGGCACAGATTTGACTTTTCTTGGGTATTGTAAAATAAATTACATTGTGGTCAGACCAGGGACATGGGGTGTTGGATGTTATATTGGTATTGCAGTTGGTATCTGCCAGCCAGTCTAGCGTTCAACCCTTGCCATGAGTGGGGGATTTGATGCATTGGATTAAGCCCAAGGCTTTGATAGAGTTGACTAAGCCAAGTGCATTGTCATCGGTAGGGTAGTTGAAGCCCAGATTTACGTCACCCATGATGATGATATTAGAGGATGGTTTAGTGTTGCATGAAAGGATGTGCATAATGTCTCCCTCGAAAGATAATAGAGGGCCAGGAGGTCTATAGATAAGGTGGATAGTTAACGTGGTTATGTCAGAGAGGGACAATTTGACTGAGAGCAGTTCCTGTGACTGGGAAACTTGGTTGGGTATTTCTCTGATGGCCAAGTGATTCTTGGCTATGATAGCCTCTCCTCCTCCTTTGATGAGTAGTCTGTCCTCTCTAAGGATAACCTAGTTGTCTGGGATGGCCAAATAGAATGACGGTCCAGTGGCTGCATGCATCCCTGTTTCCATAAGGGCTATTAGGTCAAGGTTATTGGAGGTGAAGAGATCAGATATGTCAAGGGCGTGTGCCAGGAGGGCTCTAGTGTTGATAACAGCTCCCTTAAAATGAGTTATTGTATTGTGTGTTTTGGTTTTGGGGCAGTGCCAGGTGCTTGAGTTTTGGACGAATTAGCGTCAATCACAGGGGCAGCTTACCAGATGCAGCAATGGTTGCAGGGGCTGCAGGCTCTTGAATGCAAGGGAAGATGGTGGTTTCTAAGGTGGTGGGCTCTAAGGTATTTGAAGTGTTAGTAGATACAAGGGCAGTGTGCTCCAGAATGCAGGTGGCATCAACAATTACAGGGGCAGCAGGCTCTGAGATGCACGTGGCATCCGCAGTTACAGGGGTATCAGGCTCTGAGATGCATGTAGAATCAGCAATTAAGGGTAGCAGGCTTCAAGATACATGTGGCATCAACAATTACAGTGGTAGCAGGATCTGAAATACATGTGCTATTAGCAGGTTCCAAGATACCAATGGCATCAACAATTACAGGGGTAGGAGTTCTGAAATACATGTGACATCAATAATTACTGGGACATCAGGATGCATTTGGCATGAACAATTACGGGGGCAGCAGGCATAAGAATGCAGGAGGCAGCCGTCGAGTCTGGGGCAGCAGGCACTGAGATACAAGTAATCTGGGCGATGTCAAGGGCAAGGGGCGCCCATAAACATATGGCATCACTCAGTACCAAGGAGGCACATTTCCCAGCACAAGCTGTTTCAATAAACTAGGTACAGTGGGCTCCAATAAGTCTGAGGTATAGGACATTACGAACTTAGGGCTAGAACCAGAAAGCAGAAGTGAGGCACGTATGTTCATGGAGAATACAGGTGCAACTGACCTACGGTTGCACCTGGTCTTAATGGTTGCACAGGCAGATGAGTCAGGTGCAGCTTTACCCAGGACCGCATATGCAGCAGTGGGAGTGCTCAGACCAATGAGTGGGGCAGTGGCTTTCCTCAGTAAGCATGCTACTAACGGGACCTGTGCAGGGGCGCCAGCACTTGCAGGAAATAGTAGTATATTAGGGAGATGATGCTGAGGGACCCGGTTGTGCATGTTTCTTGTGCACTGTTCAGTGGGAGCATCTGGGAATTAGCGTGACGCTTGCAGCAATTATTCTTGAACCAATGGCGCTTGTTCCTAATGTAAGGAGTTCTGGGAGTAGCCAAAGGGTAAAGGTAGTTTGTGGGTAAGCGTGATGCAAGGCGCATGTCCCTCCTGTTTTCTGGAACATGGAAAGGGAGTCCAGGGGACAGCATTAGGCAGTGAGGTTATTAATTTACTAGGGGACGAAGAATGGGACAAGGCATTAGGGAGAAAGTAGGGGGGTGGCACAATAGAGCATTTTGGCAAAGTATGTGACATTTTAAAGGAGGTTGAATGTTAAATTACATATACATGGTGTGGTAAATACCGTGTAGGGCGGTCTCGTGCCTGTCTGCCAGTGGCCTGACAGGGCCAGACAGGACTCTGAAAAGTGGTTGAAGGGGGTCCTTGGAGGGGGGCCAGCCACGCCTGCTGGCTCCCTGGGCCACTGTTGGATAAGGCCTGGAATAGCAAATCAGGTTGAGTAGAAGGCAGGACCAAGGGCCAGCAAGGCTATGCTTGCATAGTCACAACAGCAGCAGCCATCTTATCATGGAGCCGATGCTCCATTTCTCTACATGTGTCCCCAGCCCGTGGATCTTCTTGGGGGCTACACAGGCACTCTTCTTTCTGCAAATGGCTTGCTCTCTAAACCTGCCCAAAGGCCCCACCAATATCTTGCACTACCTATCTCACACCTACCTATCGCACACGTTGATCAAGCAACACAAGACACCACAAACAAGTGCTGTTATGAAGCAAGAGGGAAGCAACCAGGAGAGGATCTGGTTTAAATCCCACCTCTGAGAGGCTAATTGAGATGTATCTATCATGCAAGAAACTACAGATGTACAGCACTCAGAAAAAAGCCACTCACAGACACCTTTGCATCAGCCAGCACCAAATAAATATAAATAACTGATATGTATATATATAGGGAGCTAGCCAACACAAATACAGAAAGCCTTGCCAGTGGAATACAAACTAGAACAGATAAGATGGTAGATTATTTCTCCACCAAACATTTGGCCATCAAAGTATTAATACAGACCACCATCAGACATGATTGTGATTCAAGGTGATGAAAAAAGAGGCAGTCTTTGATGAATTCTAAACTCTCTTCTTCAGAGTGACACTAACAACCATTAAGTTAAGTACATTTAACTACCGAAATTACCAGTCTGCCCATGCTCAGCACATTTCACAAAATCTTTCTTTGGGTCTCACCTTGACACACTATGCAGTCTTTCACTGGCTACAATAATACTCCCTGCTCCCTTGATGAAAGCAGTGATTACCCTGCTTCTTAAGAAGAAAAGCATAGACTCATCTGTTTTAGCAAACCGCCCATCAATCTCTAGTCTGCCTTTCAAAGAGACACTCATATCAATGAGGCTGTCACCAAACAACTTAGAGACTACTGTAAAACGTGGAGCTTCTTCCATGACAGACCGTTTGGCTTCACACCAGGGGGAGGCACAGAAGCACCTGTGTTAAAAACTAGAATCAGTACCTCTCAGCAACATATGAAACTGTCACATCATAACACCTTTTTATTCACAAACCGGCAAGGGGAGAACAGCTCTGGCTTGGATTACATCGTTTCTTCAGTGACTGCTCTGCATCAGTCAGATGAGGGCCCTCCTCTGCTCACCCTTTTGAACTACCCTCTGAAGTTCTACAGGAACCCTCCCTATACTCGTGGATGTTTGATGTGTACATCTGACCTCTAACTGACATAATGGACCATCTAAAAACAGTTTTCTATATCTACGCTGTCAACACTGATTTCAACATACATAGTTCCCAAGTTCGACCAACATTAATCTGTGCTTATCTTCCTTAGCACCCTGGGAAGGGGCGCTGGCCAATCAGGATGCTCGGAACACGGGTGTTAGGGAGAATTCTAAATCTGTGCTTTTTTCCCTTACCTAATGAGACCGGCAGCAACTTTGCTGGATTTTTCTAGGATTTTATTTTTTTAACTGGCAAGAGTGAGAGCCTTTTTTCCCACTTTTCCATGTATTTTCATGTGTGTTTTACTTTTGTGTTCTTTGGTTATGGAGTTTTAAAACAACTCCATAGACATCATCTTTTTCTGTGTGTCACACAGCACCTTCAGTGCAGTGGCACAGGGATGTCTTTCAGACTTCCCAAGGTTTAAATACCTTCTCTGGGATGGACTACTGTCTCCCAGAGCATGTAAAGTTAAATTGACTTTCATAGTTTCTTTAAATGTACTGACCCAGCACACCCTATCTTACTATAGAGTTTTGGAGGGGTTGCCTAGCTTCCCCTGAGTCAAAACATGAATGTAACAGTCAGATGTTACCCTTTCCTACTTTAAATGGCTGGTGGCAGTGGTTTAGATCAAACTACTATGAATCCGCCAACAATGGTAGCTAAAAATCAGGTCAGCCATGTTTTTCAATATGGCGCCCAAGACCTATCTGTTAAAACAGACTCCGGTCGACTTTTTTTGCCATTTCTTTTAGGAAAGGTCCTTCTTGTGGTTGTCTCTGCCTGCCAATCCAGGTATGGTCCCTTTATTTGTTGGCCTTTGCCGGGCTTCAGTGCTGAAGCCCTCCTCTGGCGCCAGGGTGTCTGGGCTGGACAGGATGTGAGGGAGGTGCCCGAAACTCTTTTTTAAACTGTAATGTAATTGCACAGCCCGAATGACAAGTTATGTTTGTTGGCCGTAAGCCAATTGCATCATGTAACGAAAACTGCGAACCATGAAGCCTGAATGTGGCCAGTGGGCATCCATTTTGTAATTGTCCGCCATTTTCTTTTTCTGTAACGCTTTGCAAAACATATTCTGTGCTTCAGACCACACACGGTGTGAGGCCATAGCTTGAACTCTGAATACTAATGTTGACAGGAATGTGAAACCTTGCAGAAATACTTTGTTTTATTATTCGGTAAAGCCTTGAAGCTGTACAAGAGCCACTGTACTGCCACTGCTAATCAGAAGCCCAGGTGCCAGCCTGTCTTGTAAACGTTGTTGTAAAAGGCAGTTAACTGAGAATTATATGCAACTAACGGTGCTCCTTCACGGAGGATGGTATTTCTCTGCTTCAGAACTGTCTGACCCTTAGCCCATGAGCGCAGCAACCAGATAACATTGCTGGAATGTCTCCCTGCTAGAACATGATATCCTTCACTGTGCCAGTGCCCCGTGTTCCCCAAAACAGTAAGCTGTCTCTGCAAACCTCGGCTAGAAATACTGAATGTTTAGACTGAATGAAGTTACGTGCCTGTCAATTACTTAACCCTATCTTGTATGTCATGTATATGGGCGGACCGAATAATGCTGTTCAATGATGATGTATTATGTATATATATTACTGCTTTATCGACATCTCTCTCTCCTCTCACGGTTTTTGTGAGCACACGTCGTGAGGTGTTGAGACCCGATCGGCCAATCGAGATACTCTGAATAAAACCAGACTTGTTTGGGAAACAAACCTCATGACTGGGGTGTCATTAGTATATGGTTATTGTGCCTTTATTCCATATATGGTCTTACACCTTGTGCTTAGTCTGCTAGGAGACCTGAATGCACTCTGGCGTGATTGGCCGGCTGGCTGTCCGGCATTGACAGCCACCCTGCTGTGTGAGTAACAGCCAGGCTGGAATGAATGGGGGAAAACTGTTTAGAAGCAGGTCTCTGGGACTTGGAAAGCAGAGTCGACCACTGAAACGAAAGAACCGAAGACGAGCTGAAGGAAGAGTACTGCTGCAACTCCTGGATGACTGGTGAAGCCTTGCTGCAGGTCCAAATTGCCTGAAACTCCATCGACAGAGAAGCCCTTCAAGGTTAACTTCTTGTCTTGAGTTTGGTGGGAACAACCAACTCGTAAGCCACCTGGACATTGTCCCCATCTGGTCAAATTTTCATCAGAGTGCTGTTGAAAACTGGATAGCCAGAGGGAAGGAAAACAGCTTGTGGACTTTAAGGCACTCACACCTTAAACCAATGTCTTGCTAAAGCTTTTGGCCTCATCACTGGGCAGTGCAGGAACCTCCTGAAGTCCTCTATCTTGTCCCCACGAATGAAGCTCAGGAACAGCGAGATCTGCTCGAACTGCTAGGAACAACTGCCTCAGCTAGAGCTCTTCTTCACTAACAAGGTACTGTGCAAACGCGGTCCGTAAATCTTTTCGGCCTTTGCGAATGTTCGTGGAAACTTTCTCAACTTTGAAGGCGTATCCTTCCCTAAACTTTCGTCAAAACTTTCGCCTAGCCAAATTCTTTTAAACTCCGTGGCAAAGTCATCAACATTGTAAACGGACTTAGGAACCATGCTGCCAGGCTGCACATCAACGGTAAGTTTCTCTTTTTTTTTTAAATTCACCATTGGCACCCATGTAGGCAAGTACACAGGTTCAAGGGCAGTATGCCTCTCGACGGTGGGCTGACCCTGTCCATAATGGCACTGCTGCCCTCCTTAAGTGACCCTCATTTCACTTGGGCGGCAGGCCATTACCATCAGAGTCAGCACACCGCCTCGGGGCATATCGCCCCAGTAGAATTTCAGGACGTGTGAAGCTCTGTCAGAACTCAGGGTGGATGGAAGCCCTGGTATGCGATCAGGTTCAAACATGTTAGCTCTCTCTAATTTATTGCCTAAAGACCTAAGCCCATTTCCCCAACCTATAAACTAAGTTATAAACCTGGGGGTAGCCTTCAACCAAAACATGTCCTCACTCCACATCTCATCAGCCGACAGTAAATGTAATTTCACATTAAACCTGCTGCACAAGATTCTTCCGTGCCTAGAGTTGACTAACAAAGTCCAACTGATCTAGGGCCTAGTCACTGTCGAGCTGGTCTACTATTTCCTGTTTCTGGGTGACACAGCTAGGACACTTATGTTTAAAATATCCTAGATAGCAATTGGTTCCTTATTGAGATCTTGAGACCTTGTAAGATTTTGGATTTGCACTATACCACTTATCTTTCCACCTTATGTCTTTACCCTACTTTGCGTCTCTCCTCTGACCCCCGCCAATCCCCTAGTCCTCCACCTCTGCCCTCTAAGGTGTTGCTGTGTAAATGTGGTGTGGTATAAAACACCGTAACAATAAGATATTCGTATAATATTTGAGAGAGCTTCAGAGTTTTGCAGAGCACTTCACCTCTGAGGAGGTTTAATCCAGGCGACCCCTGCCTGGTGGAGAGTGGCAAATGCACACCTTTCAAGAAGCTCTTTTTCCATAGGGGGGTAACTGAAGAGCTGGGCATGAGGAGTGTTGCTACCTTGTAAGCCAATGGAGGGACTGCTCTGGCAGTATGCACTGCTGAGGCAGACATATAAGTGACTGTAGGTGGCACAATCATTGCTGAGTACCAGAAGAGATATCATTAGATATGGGGAGTGGCACTGGAAAGCATCGGGCCCCAAGGATTGAGCCCATGATAGTGGGCAACCCCTTTCATATTCTTTGCCTTTGAGCATAACAGAAAGGCCTACCGCTGGGTAATATTAAAAACAGAAGCCCGATAGTAGGATCAACCAATACTCGGTTTGTAATCTTGCAGAGGTTCCGTTCTGTAGGACCAACATGAATTTATTTCCCTTGGCATTAAGACATTCTACCCTGATCTAAGTGATTTTGGGGTTGTGTATACAGGCAGAAGTGCTTCATGCTGGATGCTGTAGTTTCTCTAGGAAGAGGAGAAATGGCCATATTTTTCAATTAGTCCTTCAGAAGCGACATACTGTGGGTTGCATGAAGTTATAAACTAACTAGCCTTTGCAAGTCAAAGTTTACATCAAAGTCATACATCGAAAAGAGTTTTTAAGAAGTAATACAAGTCTTGTTAATTATTGTTCTCGCAGTCACTTTATAGTATGGAAGGCATGGAAAACAGGTTTTGCCAGTTTGCTCTTATCTATGTTATCAAACAAGAAAGAAGCAGCCTACATGATCTAAGACCACATATTGTTTTCCCTTATCCAGTTTGCTGTGGAAAAGTCCACCCATTTCTTTCTCCTAGTTTATGCTTTAGCCTGCGACAATCCTTATTTTTAACTTCTTCCCCATGTTTACATTTGTTTCCTTTATTTTTTCATCCCAATATCTATTGCATTTCATGTTTGGGGCAGTTACTATTGTTTTGGCCTTTTTAAACTTGTATTTAATGTTAAGTGGAACTAGAGAGAATGGAGAGCAATATGAAGCTGTTCCAAGAAATATTTGGCTACCTGCTTTAACGGAACATGGAGGTGTGCATGGCCATTGAACAGGACATCATGGGATTTCATGGTCTGCAGGAGCAGGGCTGTCACAGGATGTGGTGAGGTCTGGGGCAAAATATTTGGTGAGACCCCCTTAAATAAATGTCCACTGTGCCAGTGACAGCACCTCCGCAAACAGTAGACTCGAGAAATCTCCCCTTGAGTTTGTTTGAAGGATCCCAAATATGGTTTATTACTACAACTCCAAATCAACTACAGCAAAGTTAGATTTCTCTACCGAAGAAAGGTTTATGCCAGACTAACTGTTGTATCATATGCATCGGATGGCATGACGCATGTGGTGCGTGATGCCAGCATTAAGGAGCATATTGCCCCTTTGTGCGCATTTAAAGACACATGCATAGTGCATGCTGGAACATTTCTGAATTTAAAAGGCTTAAATGGTTGCGGCAATTATGGAGGATCAACAGAGCAAGCACAGTGAGGGAGCCCAAACCAAACAAGGGCTGCTTGAGGGGGGGTTTCACTCCCAAGAATGTTTGAAACATTGGGTTAAAATGATGCATTTTACAGCACTTTCTTTGCAAAATTGGGTAGAAATCCATACAGTTTGCAATTGGGTTTGTATGGCAGCACATGGAAGATCTCAATAGTTGCAAATCTCAAACCGTGCACATGAACATACATTTCATGCCACCTTTCCACACAACATATGCTAGTATAAAAATATATTCATGCTGGTGGTTCCCATGTATGTCAAAGGAGGCTGCATCAATATATGCCATTATTACCATGTACGGACTCCCAGCAAGTAAAAATGCCATGCCACAGAAAGTATGTCCAGGCTGCCTGTGCACCATAAGTGTTATTACTGACTAGATTGGCCTAAATCCAATGTGGGCCAATTTAGCCAAGTAGTATGTTTGCTTTAACCTTGATGCATAGTCCTGTGCATCAAGGGTAAAGCAAAAAGAGCATTGGCAGTGCTAACAGTTTAGGCTTTCGTGTAGGCATGGGAAAGGCACTTCTGTATTGGCATTAGCTGGCCACTGATGGTAACAGGTGCAAAATGGTTTGAGTACCGGAGCAGCTAATAGCAGTGCCTGGCAAATGCCTAATACTTATGCACAAGCCAAAACTGTTGGCTTTGCCAATGCTTGTTTTTAACAGGACTTCAGTGAAAGACACGCATGGTGTTTTAAATCGAGTGGCTGAAGGTAGTTACAACTCCAGTGAAGTCATTAACTCTCAGAAGACTCCTTTGAGAAAAAACCTGCCAGCACATTGAGGTCAAAATTTGATGGCAAGGTTTTGATTAAAGCTAGCTCCAACAGTTCCAATGAGGAGGTGTTTTGGGTGGGGAGGGCAGTAACTGGGTGAGAATTTCCATAAGGATTTAGCATGGCCATGAGTCAATGGGTGGGCAAATATCTTAACAACATCTACAAGCTTTGTGTACCACCATGGTCGCTAGGTTCCAAAGTGAGACACTTCCCCACAAGACCACTTCAGGGTCTGAGTGGGAGCCCTGTGAAATCTCTTGTCAATGTTGCACTGTACGGGAAACATTGATGTGCATTTTTTAGTTTTAAAAGGGGTGCAGATTTTGAACTTTGCTGACGATAAATCCTCTGAGGGGAAGAGGCAAATGTTCATGGGGGTGACTAAAATACATGCCCTACACCCTCCTAATCCTCCTGTCGCAAAACCCGTCCTCTTTCACTGAAGTAGGAGGGATGCCCCAGAAAAAACATTTATTTCCAACACTGAATAGTTTTGGCTTATTGGTGGCACACCTAATTACCTAAACAAAAGGAATGCCATGCAGTGGCGAACACCATTGAGAAGATCAGACTCTAGTCCCCTCCTGAAATGTTAGGCTTTGTTGACTTGCCTGGCTGCATGGGCGGCACCAGACCCTGGCCACTTTGAGGCAGAAGGCCTCTTTCGATGTGTCACCAGCCTGTAGCAATCGTTAAGGAACAGCATTACCATCAAACATGCAGAGCACAAACACCTAGCCATGCAATATCAACAGAATTACTTTGATAAAAACCAAAGTCTTAACTTCTGTTCTCAGCTTTTACATGGCCCACCTCAAAGGAGATTAGCATAGCATTATGAAAGTAAACATCCTCTGAATTGGGATGAAAGGTACAACTACTGGACAAAGGGAAGGTGCAATAGCTATTCAACTTCCTAGCTGGGCTCAGGGAATTGGGAGGGAAATGGGAGCAGGGCTGGCTGAAGATGTGTCAAGGGTGGTGGGGACCCATTGCTTTTTGATGTTTGGGGGTATCCCTTGCCTTACTGATTAGAAAAATAGACCAAGGCACCTGTGGAGTGCTTAAATCAATAATGAAGTCAAAATAATGCAGCAAGGTGGTTAAAAGCTGCAGATAATCAGTAGGCTTCTGTGTCATAAGACTTCCGAGATAGGGGCAGCTGCTTGGGGGGCCCATTTCAACTGTAAAAGCTGAAAGGCCCAGATGCCATCCCTTAGTAGGGAGACTGACAGCGCAATGTGTTTATTGGCCCCACTCACTATCCGCTTTCAAAACTGTCATCCAGCCCCTGCTGGGCTGACAACAGAGCCGTGGCCAGACGGAACAGGACACAAACTTTAAATGGTGCCCGGGCTTCACTGTTAGCAAAGGCCGTGCAATTACTAACATAAAACATTTCACTGTTATCACCTGCATTCATATGCATACATTTGTAGGTAATTGAAACCCTGATGTGGGGTTAGCACTTGCAGGCTAGGGGGCTGATTAGAAGGGAAGTGGTGACATGAGACATCTCATTCTCACTGCAGTCCTTAAGTGTGATGTTTCAGAAATGAAGGCGATATCTGCTTGTGAAGGCGATATCTGCTTGTAACATTGAAGCTTCACCAGAATAGTCTCATTTGAATGTGGAAAGATGTTAGATGCCCCACACACAAGTAAGTTTGCCCCACTCATACAGCCTCTGAAGTTACCACCTCTCCCAACATTTCAAGTGTTAGTCCCCTGACCTCCTGAGATTTTAGCTTAGGCGCACCTCTGATGCCATGAACCCACCCTTTAATGAAGTGGCCTGCAGGGTGGCTAAATGTAGGGGTGGGGCTGCACACACACTCACATACAACACTTTCACCCATGCATTCATCCACCAGTCGCACATCTCCTTGCATGCATGCATACATAAAACCAAACACAGCATTGACACAACCATAAACACCAACATGCCTGCATGCATTCATACACATATGCATACTAATTTAATTTAAATACACATATATACACAATTATTTGAAATAAAAAAAGTACCTTACCTCCATGTACCCTTCAAAAGCAACCGTGCAGCTACATTGAACCAGATGGTCATCCCTTTACTTTGATACGTAGACATGCTGCCTGAACAGGGGAGAACTATTCTCCTATCAGTCAGTGTTTTCGAGCAACGTGAACACACTGACTAACAGGAAAGGAGTCCTCCCTTGTCATTCAGCATGTCTACGTTATCAGCTGAATAACGGGAGGCAGCAGAGCTCACTTCTGAGCCCTGCTGTCTCCCATTATTTTGCTGTTTGTTGCAGAGCCAAACGGGAATAAAGGACACGGGTGGACTGTGCTACCTTCTACTTAGGAGAGGGAGCCGTGAGGCCCCCCGCAAGCGCGAGGCCTGGGGTAGTTTGCCCCTCCTGCCCCCTCCTCGTGACGGCCCTGTGCAGGAGGCTGGAAGAGAGTTGTTGTTGTAAGTTTATGTTGACAGCCACTGCGTAGTTTTCAAATGTGGATGTACCAGGCAGAACATATGTTTGAGCGGGAAAGTGTTGTGGTAGAGGAGGATACAGCAGACATGTTGAGGGAGGAGCTTCTGTGGTAACGTTGGTGTAGCAGTACACAGAGTGGCTGGGGGAACACTCAGGCAAATGCTGAACAGGTTGCTGAATGGATGAGGAGGTGGCTGCACAGAGATGGAGGAGGATGCAGAGATCATAGCCTAGAAGGACGAGGAAGTTGCAGCACAGGAGAGGTTAAGAAGGCAGATGTGTTGCTTGAGCAGCAGGTAGGTTACGGAGTGGAGCCGGTGGTATTATATGAGATTAAAATAGCCTACTAGATGGAGGAAGAGCTGGTGGTTATCCGGCCAGTTGTACCTGACAACCATCTAATCCTGGATGTGAGAATATTTGAACTTGTCAGAGGTCAAGACTGTCAAGGGTGATAAGTGCACATGCTGTGTATCCTCATTAAAAAGGTAGAAAGGTGGGTCAAAGATTCAACCAATATGCATTGGGCTTGTAAGACATGTGCAACCACATTCAGTGATGGCATGCTACCACCAGTCAAATCCCTCCCATCACTAACCTTCTCTTGGTAGCATCCTCTAGCAGTATCAACACAGTGTCTGGCAAAGCAAAGGAACATATACCCTGCTTTAAATGTAAAAGGTTCGTTTTACTTACTTGCAATAGGTACTTACTTGGAACTCTGGGAGTCTTCAAGTGTACAAGCATTGGGAAAGCCACTGGTAGGTAAATGTTCGAGAAATTAGGTAATTCAAGTGGATTGGATGTAGTCTCCCAATCCCAACACACTAGGTGAAGTCCAAGGGGATATTGTTGACCAGTACTCACGAAAAAGCAAGGCAAGGGAGAGTTAGGGAGTGCATTTTATGCCCATTCAATCCATATGATGGTAGGGGGGTGGTAACATGTGTAAATCTCTGACCTCTGACTCCGATTCTTGGAGGACTGCCCTAGGGTCCACATAATTGCTGGGTGCATTGACTTCATTTGCAGTTCCTGTTACATGGAGTTTAGAGGCCATGGATGTCAAGGCTGCACAAAGAAAACCTTTCCTAACAAAAGCTAAGACGAAACCATAGTTCAATGAACTGATGGAACTTCTGTCACTCAATGGGGAGTATTGATTAATTCAGGTGCGACTAGCCATTCCCAACAGAAGGCTGTCGATCCCAAGAATGTTGTTTGTCTACTGTGCAGCTATCCCCCTGTAGCCCGTGTGTTCTGCCCATAACCCAGGCCAGTAAATGTTCTTTCCCTATCCAGGTCAGGAAAAGTCCCCATGGGAACCACCAACCACACCCAGCAGGCCAGTCGGATCCAGTTAGCGATAGACTGGGCATTACCTGTACTGGCAAATGACACCCTCCCAGTCCCCAGAGGGGTTTATTTCTATTAGCATCCCGGCATGTTTAACGGGAAGCAAATAGTTGCCTTTTTCACAGCTTAAAAAACTACAAACCAAGATGGCCATGGATTAGGGAGAAGAGACCTACAGATGCTCACTTCTCCTTTTCCAGGGTGGCCATTGGCACAACGGAGATAGCCCAGGAACAACGACTGTTCCCAGTGCCGGCGAGGGACAAGGGAGCACAAGGTAAGTGGGTCGGGCATGGCGGAGGGCGATTGATGTGGAAACTGAAGTTGGGGATGTGGGAAAGGAGGGGAAGAGGAGTCCGGGGCTGCACTTACCTTCATCCCCAGTGGGGAAAATGTCAGACTTCCATAAGGTAAAGACCCTGTTCTGAGAACCTAATTGGCCCAGAGACCTCCACACCCCCCATGCTAGTTGCTAATTATCAAAACAATTATTTTCATATTAAAAAATGTTCATCTCTTATTCCTAGTTACCTTCCTAAAATTCCCCTAGGGTGAGTTCCCTCTAAATGGGGCAACCTGTTCTGTTACCCAACCCTTACTGGCACAGGTCAACAGGGAGACCCATAGGGTGGCACTGAAGGAACTTACCCTCAGCCTAATGCTTGGACCCATCTCCCCAGACAGCCACATGAAGGCTGTCACTTCCATCACTGTCCTCATGTCAGGGTCGTTACTCCTTATAAAGTCTTCCCCCACTTACTCCTAGGAACACATAACACATATGACCTACATACAACTTCCTATAAAAGCCCTTACCTTCTAAATTCTAAATAACACGTACCCACTATTTCAAAGTACCTTATGGGCTGTCTTTCTGGTGGCCTCTTCCCCTGATGATATAGGGCCAGGCCTCCACAGCACCATTGTTCTGGGTGGCCCTGTCCACCACGTGGGCCCCCCAAAGTTCACAGCCATGTGGCATATGCTTCAAATGTCCTTGGGCAGCCCCATGCATGAACGGGGGCTTGCCCACTTTCACTGCTGGACACAGGGTCAGTCTTCAGGTCTTTTGGGCCACCCCATAATTTTTTTTTTATAACACATTTTATTGGTTTTAAAACATACAAACAGTACACCAACAAATCCCCTCCACCCTCCCTGCCTTCAACGCCCAGGTTGGTTCATCACTCCATTCCTGTCTTGCTGTTCTGCACTTTACTTTCGGGATCTGCATTTCTCACCATGTCCCGTATAGTGGTTGTGTCCATCTCTTTTCCCATTTAACCGGTGAGATCTATATCACATGGTCTTCCCACTTTCCCAAGATCTTGATGGCTTTTGCCGGGCATCCCCATGCTGTATAGATTCTATGTTCTTTTGCTTCACATATGTCCATTTCGTTTGACCATTGGGCCACTGATGGGCTTTCCGGGGCCCGCCATTTCTGTGCTATATCGCGTTTTATCAGGCCAATTGCACTGGAGAGAAAAATACCCTCCCATTTATCCGGAATATTCTCATCTGGGGCCCCCAGGTGAGGTTGCAGGTTGTGGGATTATTGTGCGCCCCAGGGTTCTCGTTAACAGTTGACAACATTGCGCCAAGTAGGATTTGATTTTAGGGCATTCCCAGAGAAGGTGGATGAAAGTGCCCTCCTCCCTCCGACATTTCAGACAGTTAGGGAACTCCGCCATCCCCCAGCCAAATAGAGCCCCTCGGGGGTAGTACACCCTGTGGAGTATCCCGGTGGAGTATCTTAAATTGTACCAGTCTAATTCTGGAGTCTATTGTGATTTCGCGTGAGTGCATCAGTATTTGGATCCAGTCCTCTGGTTCAATGGGCCCCACATCTCCCTCCCATTTATTTTTGAGAATGACCAAATCCGGAGTGGCAAACGCGTTAATTGCTTTGTATAGAATAGTGGTGACCTTGGCAGGGATGTGTTGTGGTAGTAAGTTGCGTTCCAGAGGTGTGTAATCTGGTATGTCGTCAAGCTCTTGCCCACGTGAGTTTATTTCAGGTAGTCGTAATGTTCTGCAGCAGAGATTCTCAATCTCTGCTGCAGGGTTTCGAATGGGAGGATGGAACCATATGCAACAATGTCTCCTATTGTGGTTATCCCAGCCTCCACCCATCGGGTCCATGCAGCCAACTTCCGTACCTCCTTCAACCCATAGTTGTGCCATAATGGTTGTGCCATAGTGATCCTGTTCCCCCAGCCTATGTGGGTGTGTGCCTGCCTCCATATCATCGCGATATGGGTAGACATCGTTTGTGCCGGGGGCCTGGTTAGGGTCTGGTATGGTGTTTCCAGTGGTGGGGTGCCTTGGATAATGGGTTCCTCCGCTCTAATGTGTGGCTGTTCGGGGTCTCCGTGAAGGAGGTCATCAACTACATTTAGTTGACAGGCCCAGTAGTAGGACCTGAGGTGTGAGAGTCCTATGCCCCCCCTCCCAGATGGATTGTTGCAACGTGGTCAACGCGATTCGTGGCTGCCCGCCTTTCCATATCAGTTTCCTGACTAGGCGCTCTACTCGGTCGAATCCCGCTTTTGGTATGGCCAATGGGGCATTCTGCAGTACATAAAGGAAGCGTGGAAGCGCCATCATTTTAAAGAGGGCAGATCTGCCCATGAGTGTGAGAGGAAGGAGCATCCAGTGATGTACATCCCCGACAAAGTGGTCGATTAGTGGGTGCAGGTTGTGCGCTACGTATTCCGAGAGAGTCCCTGAGACCCATATGCCCAGATAGCAGAAGCCTCCTCTCTCCACCCGATATGGGATGCCCCGGGGGACTGCCAGGTCATCACCCTTAACTGGGAACAGGACCAATTTACCCCAGTTAACTCTGAGTCCACTGAATTCCCCAAAAGTCATCAACATTTGGGTTATGATTGGGCATGCGTAGTCTGGGTTGCTGAGATAGAGTAGCTGGTCATCTGCATATAGGGATACCTTGTCCTCTCGTCCGTCTGTCCAGCAAAAGCCTGACCATGTAGTAACCTGTCGGAGCCATTGGGCAAGCGGTTCAATCGCTAGGGCGAATAGAAGGGGGGATAGAGGACAGCCCTGTCGGGTGCCTCTGCCCAGTGGGAAGGTCCTAGAGGTTCAGCCGTTTACCCTGACCACAGCCATTGGCACTTCGTACAGCAGTTGGACCCAGCTGAGAAAGGTCTCACCAATGCCCATGGATCTCATTATCGCCCAAAGGCTTTCCCCCACCACCGAGTCGAACGCTTTTTCAAAATCAATTGCTAAAAGAGCCAGTGGTGCGTCGATGCTCAGGGCTTTTTCCAGGAGCAGATGAAACCTGCGTAGGTTCATTCTGGTCGATCTTTGCGGCATAAAGCCGCACTGGTCCGGATGAACCAGTGAGGGTATGACCTGTTGAAGTCTATTGGCCAGTGCCTTGGCCATAATCTTTGCTTCGCTGTTAATAAGCGATATAGGCCTGTATGATGTGCACCAGTCAGGGGGCTTTTCTTGTTTGGGAATAACCACAATGTTGGCCATTCGTAGGTCCAATGGAAGGGTGCCCTGTCCTTTGGCTGCCAGGAATAAATCCTGGAGGGGGGCTGCCATCTGGTTGCTGCCCAGCTTCCTCCAGGTCTCGGCCGGGAAGCCGTTAGGGCCTGGTGTCTTCCCGGATTGTAGTTGGGACATGGCCTCCATGATTTCGGCCCTGTCCAGTTCCCTATCCAGATATGTTGTCTGCTGCTCCGAGAGGTGCAGGCGCACGATCTCGTCCAGAAGGGACGGATCTACCGGTGATGTTGGGGCAGCGTAGAGTGCGACATAGAATTTAGCGAAGGCCTCTGCTATTTCTGGGTCTGTTTGGGCCAGTCCACTGGGGTCTTCTATGATCTGCCTGACATCTCTGTGCCCCTCCTCCTGACCTTCCAGGCAGGCCAATAGTTTGCCGCCTTTGTCGCTGTGTTCACAGATTCTGGTCCTTAACTCCCTATGCGCTTGCTTTGTGTTATCTAGTGCTGTGTTGTGCAGGGTTGCTCTGGCCTTCACAAGGGAGCGGTGGGTATCAGGGGTGGGGTTAGCGACATATCTATTTCCCATTCCTTTATGGCCTCCTCTGCCTCCACAACTTTCCTATGGTGTTCCCTCATTTCATTACACGTCCAGGCTGTTATTTCCCCTCTAAGTACCGCCTTGTGGGCTTCCCATAATGTCACCCGATCCTCTACCGAACCTGCGTTGATTTCAAAGAATTCATTGAATTTTTCGGTGATGTGTTCCACGAATTATGGAAGGCCTAAATAATAGTTATTTAGCTGCCAAGTCCTGGGAGGCAGGGGTCTATCTGTCTGGAGCAGTATCTCCAGGGGAGAATGGTCAGATATGCCGTGGGGAAGGAGTTCTGCCGTTTTAACCCTATACGCTTCGGAAGGAAAAAGTAATCCAGCCTGGACAGGGACGCGTGGGCTCCCGAGTGAAAGGAAAAGCCATGATCTGTAGGGTGGAGGTCTCTCTATAGGTCACTTAGGCCTAGAGCTGATGCAAAGGTCGCTAGCCGTGTGGGTTTGTTTGGGTTTCGGTTTCGTATGTGGGTCCAGTCCCGTGCATTACACATAACGTCATTAAAGTCTCCCCCAAGGATCCATAGATCAGGCTGTTGTTGCACCATTAATGCCGTGACATCCCTCAAGAGGGCATCCCCCAACCCCGGTGGGGAGTATATCACCAGAATAGCCATCCCCTACCCCCACAGTGTGCCTCTGAGTAGCACGAAACGGCCGCTGGGGTCTAGTTCCACTGTCGTCAGTGTAAAGGGGAGCCGTTTGTGTAGGAGGATCAAAACACCCCGGGAACCCATCGTGTACCCTGCATGATAAGCTAATCGGTAGTTAGTCCTACGGAAGAATCGGCAGGTCGAAACCCGCTATATGTGTGGCTCCGTAAGAAGAGCAATGTCAGGGGAATGCCTGTTTAGGAATTGCATTATAAGCCGACGCTTGATACTTGAGCCCATGCCATTTACGTTCCATGTGAGGATCCTTAGGGATCTATGATGTTCAGTAACCACCATTGGGACATGTGCGTCTCCCCCTGTGAAGCCATTATGTTGTTGTGTGGCCATTTCTGTCTAGGAATCCAATTTGTTGTGCCAGATGCGTGTGTGATATGTATGACTGTGAGAGTACAGTGGTCGTGCCCGGTAGAATCGTGGGTGTTGGGCATGATACGTTTCGCGGTTTTGTGATGAAAATTAGAGTGTTGTAACTTCTCGGAAAATTTCTAACATATAACTCCCCATAACCCCTCCCCATACTCCTCCCCAACATGAAGTATCTGTCGCCCGAACTCTACTGGCGCTAAAAACTATGTCGCCAGATCAACTTGATATAAACTTTTATTACTTTCCCACCAACTTACTACTCCTTCTTGGGTCAAGTGTCTGGAGTTGGTGGGGTGGCATTCATCGATGGTATGGTGTGTTGATTATGATTACATATAATGCGTTTGATCCTTCGTGCATAGGTGGCGGTGACCCCTTTCTGGTAACAGTCCAAGCGGGGTGTTTGTCACGAGGGCCTGCCTAGAAGGCAGTTGGTCAGTGTGCTCTTTTGATATATCCTTCTGTTGTTTTGTTTAGCCAATGTCTCTGTTAACCGTGATAGGGATTGGGGCCCCCGTTAGGTTCATTCTGATTCTCCAGTATAGGTTGTCAGGCGGGTCTTTCCTCCCTTGGTCTCGGTCTCAGTCTTCCCCAGTGATTTTGATCGGCCCCGGTCCAGTCTCCTCCAATGTGGGTCTCCGCCCATCTCCGTGCCTCCTGTGGATCAGTGAAGTGGACTGTCTTGTCTTCATGTTGGATCTTCAGCTGTGCCGGGAACAGCAGCCCATATTTCACATTCATAGAGTGAAGCTTCCTTTTCAAGTGTTCAAAGGACTGACTGGCCATCTGAACTTCGCGGGTGTAGTCCGGGAAGAAGGCGATCCTGGATCCATTATATACCACCGTCCCTTGTGTTCTGGCCATCTGTAGGATGGCGTCTCTTTCGCAGTAATTAAGAATTTTCATGATAACTGGCCTTGGGGGCGCCCCCGGGTTTGGGCGACCCATGGGCACGCGGTGTGCACGTTCCACCGAGAAGAAGTTCGAGAAGGTTTTTGGCGCGAAGAGATCTGCCAGCCATTCCTCCAGGAAGAGTTCCATGCTGGGACCCTCTGTGCGCTCTGGCAGGCCAAAAATGCAAATGTTATTGCGTCAGGACCTGCCCTCTCACTCCTCCACAAGGGCTTCCAAGGTTTTCAGGCAGTTCAGCGTTTGTGTGAGTTGCTGGTGCACACCGCCTAGGTTGTCCTCCACGCTAGATATTCGCTGCTCTGCTTCTCCCGTTCGGGGTGAGAGTTTCTGGAGGTCGCGGCGAAGGAACGAGACCTCGGTGGAAATAGTGTCCATTTTTTGCTCCATTGAGGAGTGCGAACTGGCGATTGTGGTCATCACGTCCTTTAGTGACAGGGGTTCTGCCATTGGAGGGGGGGTCGTCCCCGGGTCCTTCGTGTTTGGTGCTGGCTGTGTGCTCGTGGCATATTGATCCATGGTGCTTTGCATTGTGGTTTTCTTGTTTCTTTCCTTGCCCATGATGTGCCTCGACAACTTATCCAGAAATGTGAATGTGAGGACTAGTCTCTCGCTGTGTTGTCTGGGCCTCCACTTGTGACTGAGTTGCACCTGCTATACTACTTCCTTGTCGCGGTGTTTGCGACTGGGGCTTCAGCCTCCCCAGGGCTCGGAAAAGGTTGTGGTTGTTGAGCACAGTCCGGCGCGGGGTTCCAGTGATTAGAAACGATTGTCTGTGGGGAGAGGGAGCTGCCTGCTCAGTGTTGAGGGCTTGGATCTTTCTGCCTTGATCGCCTCCTGGCCGCGCACCTCAGGTCGTCTCACCCCCGGTCACCCGCACTACCTGTGTTGTTGGTCTGGGCGGTCCTGTCGCTGGTGGGTGTCCCGTTACGTTGTTCCTCCCTGGAAGCTCTCGCTGCCGCATCGGTATGCTGGGGGCTTCCCTCGCAGCGGCCCACCAGTCACGGGCTGTCGCGCAAGGGTCCCCTCTGGTCGTCGGCCCCCGGGGCGTATCCTGCGCTTGGGTCGGTGTAGCGGGTATATTGGGCCCGCTCACCGTCCCCGTCCAGGCTTCACGGCCGGGGTCTGCCGCCTCCAAGGATTGCCGCAAGCCGGAATGGTGAACAAAGAAGGCTCCAATCACGGGTACCGGGTTGGCAGCGCCCTCCCAGGCTCCTCCAGAGGGACTTTTAGAATGAAGGCTGGTACAACAGGTTGGGATCACGTGCGGGCACCTTCCGGCGTTCGCTGTGTTTTAGCGCATTTCATGCACAGCAGCCATTTTGTTTGCCTTTGGATGTCCCACTTCGCTGTTTTTCGGCGCCGATATCTTGCTCCTCACGCAGTGGATTCGGTCCACTTCTCTGTCGTGTGTAGCCACTGGGTTCTGCTGCACGAAAATCTCTTTTTTCTTGGAATCAACTTCCCAATTCAAAGGATATTAGCAGGATATTTTGGGCGGCCACAGGAGCACCTAGGAATCACCTCTCCATTGCGTTCTCGCTGGCCACGCCCCCTGGGCCACCCCATTATTGAGGGCAGCGACATATTAAGTCCAGACAGCATCCTGTGGGTGTTAGAAAGCTGTCTTTTTCACAGCTGCATTGTAGCGCCATTTTGAATTCAGGAAGCTTCCCCGTTGTCATCTGAATGCCGCCATGGTCACCAACGCACCTGTGGTCTGCTGGAGACTTCACGGCCCACCCCTTCTGCATTGTGTCAGAAGGGACACAGTGGGCGGGCCACTCTGCTTCAACAGTGCTACATCACCACAGCAGAACAAGACTTCTCTTCACCTGAGCTGCCACAACGAGACAACCCTGGACTTTGCCCTGCACTCTCTTCACCTATTCAGCCTTGCAGGGCATCTGGGACTTTTCTTCATTCAGGGCAGAGCGGGTTTCTTCGGACTTCTGGGAGGACTTCTAAGCATGACCCAGCATGACCTAGCACACCGGCCATGAGGTGTACTGACAGAGGGGTCATGGCTTGTTGGCAAAACACGGGTGGATAGGACAGCTCTTCATTCTTGAGCCCGGGCAGCCCAGTGCTCGGTGCCCAGGCCCTTTGATATCACTGGGCCCATCTGGGCAGGCCGTCACCCAGCAGAGCCCCTTGTGTGGCCAGGCAGCTCAAGGCATGCATCCCCCCCATGGTTATCAAGTAAGTTCGGCCTTCACATGTTGCCCGGTGCCATCAGTGTATGTGGTTTGTTGTTTTGTTTTTTCTGTTCCCCCACTGTTTTTGTTTTTCTCCTTCTCTCCTTTTCATCTCTACTTTTCTCTTGCCTTTAACTGTCTTTCTTTTTCAAAATCTTCAGAAGCTGTTCTTCCCTGCCCATCCCATTCCTGGCCAGGGGAGTTCAGTCCCTTTGTTTCTTTTCTTAATTTTACTTTTCGGCCTTCCATCCAGCCCCATGGTGGGATGAATGGATTATCCCACTGCATCAACACACAAGTAAAGAAACCCACACACCACATACAAAAAATACTGTATTACACACTGATGTCTGTGTCTTTATTTCTTGGTAAGACGAAAAGTATGTAGCCCCTTCTAGCTGCACCACATTTGGGCCCTGAGCTATACTCCTAACTGCCCTTTAAGCCCAGATCACTCCCAGTCCTTCACCTTCACTCTAAACGTATCAGAAGTCAAGAATAACCATCTTCAATGTTTAAGCTACTCATAAAGTCACCAGTCCAGCCCACATTATCAGCCTTCACAAACATTGTTAATTAACATGCAAGTATGTCACTTCTGCTGCATGCCCTCAAAAACAATGTAAAAAAAACGATCCTTACCGAATATCATAGCCAAATGGCTACTTTGTTCTGCTTTCTCTGATTCCATCCATAACAATAAATCTCATTAGAACCCCGGCGTTAACCAATGGCGCTATTAGCGCCATGGTTAATGCCGGTAACTTACCAACTCCGCCATGGTTAAATGGGGAATTACCACCCCATTCCAAGGTTGGCGGGGCGGTAATTCCCCATTTACCATTGGCCCTTCCCCATTCCCATTTTTGCCCCATAGGGCTCAATGGGAATGGGGAAGGCAGTAATTAAGGTACCGCAAATTGCGATACCATAATTACCTTCAAAGTCCCTTTGCGGGTCCCTACTTTAACGGCTAGTCCAGACCAGCCGTTAAGGTCGGGAGCGGCAAAGGGACCTCGTAGTAAGGCGTTAAGGGGTTAACGGTGCCGCAAACATTTATGGTGCCGTTAACCCCTTAACGCCAGGGTCCTAATAAGGGCCAATATCTCAAAATGTCTCCAAGCTGTTCAAGCTAGGATGCACTTGTGGTTTCCAGCAAAAACAGAAATTATCTTCTAACCGTCTCCTTCTTTCAAGCATTTGTCCTACCCCTCATCCATTCTATCTCCACTTTCTCACATCCCCCTCTCTTCCTTAACTCACGATCTTGGAGTGATCTTTGATTTGAATCTCACTTTTGACTCCCATATCTCTGTTACTGCTAAACCCTGCCGATTTCAGCTTTTTAATAGTCGGAAAATGCACTCTTTCTTGTCTCTTTCTGCTACCAAACTCCTAATTTCTTCTTGGGTTCGATCTAGGTTCAATTAATGTTCTGCTCTCTTTCTTGGTCTTCCTGCTTACCGTTTTGCTCCCTTCCACTTTATCTTTATTCTGTTAGTCATATTTTGTTCTGTCTTCCTCCTCATGCTTCTATCTCTTCAGATTTGCATTCTATTGCTTGGCTCTCATTTAAATCATGCCTTCTATTTCACTTCTTATCGATTGTTTTCAAAAGCACATTGGTTCCATTCTTCCTCTCTTTTGGCTCCTGAATTCTGGAATGTGCTGCCCTTCTTTGTCCGCTCCTCTGTATCCCTTTCCTCTTTCTACTTCTCCCTTAAATCTCATCTTTTGGCATAATAATGTTATGACAGTGTAATGCTTCATATGTTAATGTTAATGTTAAAGGTATTTATATAGCGCACCATCCCCAACAGAGTTGGTCTCCAGGAGCTCAGGCAGATCTGAAAACAAAGAGGTGGGGGTGGGTTAGTCAGTGAAGAGGGCGTAGGAAAGTGACACGGTGGTGTCCTGTTGGCAGCTTCAGTTCGGTTTTCACTGTGCGCTGAGCTTGGGTGTGAATATTGGATCGAAGCGAGTCCTCAAGTGCTGTTGTTGCGTTCTATGTGTTGATTGTTTGTTGTTGCGGTGTTGTGAAGTCCGTGCGGTTTGCTGTGAGAGAAGTGGTAGTGTGGGTTTTTGTGTGAATTAAGCATGCAGAAATGTGAGGTTTTTGTTAGTGGGTTATATGTCTCTTAATCCTCGTAGTTTTGTTTATGTATCAGGTTGTCATACTGGGTAGGTATATTCTTTCTCTTGCTTTACTGACTGTCTAGTTTCTTGGGCGATGGCGTGGTTGGTTCCTGGCAAATTATTTGCTTAGTACACTCAGTTGGGTGAGCATAACCCCCTAGTTCGATAGTGGTGTTATATTATCATTCACGTGCTCCTTTCTATCTATTTACTGTCGGTAGTCCATTGGGTAGGTATATTCTTTCTCTTCCCTTTCCTGACTGTCTAGTTTCAGAGGCAGTGGTAAGGCTGGCCTCCAGCTAAGTTATGAGCTTAGTGCACCTGGGATGGCGAGCCTTATCACTGGTTAGGTATTGGTGTTATATTATCATTCCCTGCTCCTTCCTATCTATATACTGTTGGTGGCACATTGCTGCCCGTGTTTAGAAGGTGGGCCAGGTGTTATTGCTAGGTCATACCTTGCCTTCCTTCCCAATTGATCTCTAGATGTTCTTTGGTATGATTCGATGTGGTTTGTCTTTTAATTGATAAGTGGATATGTTGCAGATCTGTATATCCTTCTTTTAAGGGTCAATGGCTCAGGGAATCGGGATAGGTTTCTCTCCCAGCCTTGTTCTGCTGTGTGTGTCCTTATGAGCATTCTTTCTGGATATGGGGTGAAGATGAATGCACACGATTTAAAAATCACCAGTGAAAGCACCCCTTACAGCCCTAAAGATGAATACAATGTTAAACAGCTGTCTAGGTTTTGTTTCCAGCAACAGCATGTACATATGTATCCATCATAAATGCATCCATCACACAGCACCTACCTACCTCTCCCACAGAGTCATCATACCTTATACGTCCAGACCCACCAGAACTCCTTATGCCAATCTACTGCCCATTCCCAGAGTTAACGTGCCAGAGGTGGGGGTGAGAGCTTCCCCTTCATTAGCTCCAGGCATTGGAACACCTTGCCTCGTGCCGTCAGAGCTGAACCTTCTCACCTCGCCTTCCGCAAAACACTCAAAACCAGGCTGTTTGCATAACTCATTGCATACACCACCAATAAGGCCTCCACTTAGCCTCCACTAGGCAAGTAAAGCCAAACAATCCTTCTGTCCGGAACTCTGTAATATCCTGAGGCTATTTACTGTACAGTTTCAACACCGTTCCTGGAAATACGTCTCGACATGTAACCCTGTGCTGCACTTTCACAATTGTAATCAATACTGTTTGCTTAGACTCAGGTAAGGGCTAGTGTAACCTATCCACCTACCTAAAATTTTAACTAACCTCTGTCCCTCACGGGCCAATGTACCTAGCCGCCTATATATGTATTGTAACTATGCCATTTTCATGTAACAGTGCCTCGATGCCCCCGGGCTTTGAGAGTGCTTTATAAAATGCAAATAAATCAAATAAATACCTGGTATTGTGCTTCAGCACCTGAACGTTCTTGAAATGTTCTCAATAAGAAATCATCAACAAATAAATAATAAATGGACTGTGAAGTGCAAGGTTGCCATAAGCTTTCTTCAAACATGTATTCCTCAAAAGCATGGTCCACAATGACACACTTACATCTTAGCACACAGGTTTCCCTACAATATGTGTGCAATATTTAGAACAAATGAACAATCTAATCTCCCACACACGTCTCCATTGCAGGCCCCCACCCCATCATTACAGATATCGGTCACATACTATGATGCTGAATCATTTCTTTAAGGAAAGCTCTGCTAGCACCAGCCCAATTAATTCAAAGGCCCTCATTACGACCCTGGCGGAGAGGGTTTTACGCCGGCGTAGTGCATGGCGTACCTCTCCGCCCGACTACGAGTTTCCGTAGCGCCATGGTGATTTTTACGCCTGCTTTTTGCAGGCGGAAAAATCCATGGCGCTACGGGACTTGTTGTTAATTACGCCACCGTAAATTACGGTGGCATTATTAACGCCTTCCCCACTCCCATTATACCCTATGGGGCAAAAATGGGAATGGGGAAGGGTAAATGGGGATTGGGGACTTACCGCTCCGCCAAGGTCGGCATGGGGCGGTAAGACCGCCAACCACCATGGCGGAGTTGGCAGCTTAGCGCCATGGACCATGGTGCAGATTGCACCAGGGTCCTCCGCCAGGGTCGTAATGAGGCCCAAAGTATCCTTATAACCTTGGAAAATATTCTAGGCGAGTGGTTACTTGAAGAGAAAGTGTGTGGGTTTAAGTAACAATGCATGCATTCAGCAAAAATGATTGAGTCATGAAAAAAGAAAGGAAAAACAAATGATAACCTATACGCAATGATTCATACTGAGAACGAGCCATGGCTTTTCATTGTTTAACAGCAATTTCACCAGCAATTCTGATAGAAAGAAATATTGTCTCTTTAGGTAAAAATGTTCTATTTATCAGTATGAATGACGGCTCACAATAATCTGTGAGGGAAAACAAGAGTCAGTATTACATGGGGGTCCATTGGAAGTAATCAGACTTAGCAGCTGTTACTACACTCAATCGTCATGCAACTAGTGGCACTGGTATTTCCAACTCAACTCACAAAAGCAGTGTCAGAGGAAGAAGCATGTAATGAGTGGTGAAGTATACTTTGCTAGGTTGTTTACAAACTCAATCATCAGTGTGTTTTCCCTTGGGAAGGTATGCGATGTAGACCGTGCTATTGGAGGTCAACAAAAGGATGAAGTAGAGAAAGAGGGAATCCTGAAGGAGAGCACTGCGGTGCCGCGACACTGATGAGACATGTGGAGCCAGTGGGGACATGTACACAGTTACCAGAGGTCGAGAAGATAATGCACCACTGGGAGGTGGCAGGAGGAGGAGGGAGAGAGCAGAAAGCTGGAAGACTCAGAGCTGGCAAAAAGATGCAGGACTGAAAGGTGTATGCTGGTGTCGAGAAGTGGTGACGGATCCAAGAACAGAGAAATCTTTGCAGGTGCAGGCCTCTGAGAGGAAGGGAGTTGGGAAGAAGATAGCATGGTAGAGAGAATCATAACCCAGGACAGTAGTCATGGCAGATAGAAAACTACAGAGGTGGGGCTAGTGAAAAGATCAATGAAGGAGTTGAAGTGAAAAGAGCTGCTACCATGAAAATGGAGGTAAAGTTCATAGCTTGCATTGAGAAAGTGATTTAAAAGAAATGAAGTGAACTGTAGAATTTGAGGCAAAGTTTCTAATGTGCATTAAGAAAATGATTGTCCCTCCAGCCCTGACCAATTCCTGCAATCACTCTTTCGCCACTGGAGTTTGCCCCTCTCCTCTCAAGCACTCCCTTGTGCACCCCCTACTAAAAAAACCTCCTGTTGACTCCTCCATTCCAGAAAACTGTCACCCGATCTCTATCACTCCTTTCCTGGGCATACTCCTGGAGAAGTTGGATATTATCTCCGAACTAACCCTCCACACTGAAGCTCTTAGTTGTCTGCATGACCATCAGTCTGGCTTCAGAGCAACCAGAGACACAGAAACTGTTCTCCTGAACACCCGGGACGATCTGCTCTCTAACCTTGACTCTAGCTCTCCCTCTGTTCTCATTCTCCTCGACCCCTCCTCTGCTTTTGACACGATGAACTACGTGATCCTGATCAATCGTCTCCGCGATATCCTGGGCATCACGGATCAGACTCTGGCATGGCTGTCCTATTTCCTCTTGGACCAACCTTCCCAGGGTCAACTTGGGTTGTTCCTCTCCACCACCTCTCTCTTCGCATGTGGTGCTCCCCAGGGCTCTATCCTCTCCCACAGACTTTTCAATGTCTACCTGACTCCTTTGTCCCTCCTGATCTCTACCTTTTCCTCTAACTTTCAGTGTTATGCGGATGACACGCAGCTCTCTTTCATGCGACCCTTGGCCTCCTCCTCGCTCCTCCCTGACTGTCTATCCACTATTCAGGCATGGTGCGCCTCTAATGATCTCTGCCTTAATGCCAGTAAGACTCAGATACTTCTCATTGGGACCCCTGCAACCGCTTTTCCCCTCACACTCTGGCCGGCCTCACTGGGCCCTCTGCTCTCACCCTCTTGTGGGTCATCTTTGACACTTCTCTCTCCTTCTCTCCACACATCATGGAACTTGTCAGAAAGCCCCATTTCCAGCTGCGCCTCCTTAGAGCTATTCTCTCTTTTTTCACCTACCCCCAGAAGCTCACTGTCTCCAGGGCCCTGGTTCTCTCTAGGATGGACTACTGTAACAGCCTCTTTCTCAATCTGCCTGTCCTCTACAACTTATCCAGAACAGGACGCAAAATTAATCCTTGGCCTCAAGCCCAGAGAATGCATCTCTCGGCCCTGAAATTCTGCCACTGGCTTCTCGTGGCTGCAAGGATCAAGTTCAAGACCCTCTGCATCATTCACAAGGATTTCTGGGACAGGGCCCTCACTATCTCCTACTCTCTCTTTCTATGTACCTTCGTACTAGAGACCTCTGCATGTCGGCTTCAAATTGTCTCCGGGTGAGTCGCTTCTCCAAGCAGAGATTGGGGGGTATATCTATCTCCTCTGCAGGTGTCTCCCTCTGGAACAGCCTCCCTGCCTCTCTCTGCCTTGAGCCGGATCTCCTTAGGTTCCGGAGGCTCCTCAAGACCTTCATTGTCTCCTCTTCTTTCTATCTTCCTCTCCCCTGCTAACCTTCCCTTGCTCCTGAAATGTTCTACTGACTGGCTGCTTGGCGTTTCTCAGAGTCTTACAGGACACCAGCCCCCCACCCCCGTCCAGTCCTCATGCACTTGCCTGCAGCCCTTCATGCACTGCCGCTCGGCCTCCCTTGCACTACTGGGTTGTGATTCCCATTGGAGCCCAGCCTTCTTTGCACTTAACTCAGGGCCCTGCTGCTCTGGGTGCACTTCACCCTGTACCCTCTCCCCAGCACTTCTTGTCTGTGCACTTGCACAATCTAAATGATACTAGGCCTAGTAAGATCGTTTGTCTTGTCCTCCCTTGTTCCCCCACCCTTGCCTGGTTGCACCTTGAAACATATTATCTATAGGTGCATTATAAATAACATCAATCAATTAACGGGAGAAGGATAGAATTCTAGAAGTTAGAGGCCAAGTTCCTAAAATGTATTGAAAATGTTTTCAAAATAGAGATTTGCTCAATGTTGGGACTTGGAAACAGTTTATTTGGCACAAATTAAGAATATGATTGAAATGAGAAATGCTGAACTCTGGAACTTGGAGGTGAACTTGCTAGCGTGCCTGAGACACTCATTGAATGGAGAGGAGAGAAATTCTGCAACATGGAGGCAAGACCTGTGACACCTATCAAGAAATTGACAACCAGGAAGTGGTGTCACATAATATTTGTCCATATCAAGAAACAAAGCTAAAGCATATTAACAAAGAATATATTAAGATGCATACATCACTAGCCCGCACAGATTAATGAAGTCACAAGGTTTGGAAAGCAGTCCATTGGAGTAAAAAGCCACAACATTGAGGCGGCGTACATAAGTCTAAATACACTGTTTTAAATTTAAAGTGAATACTGTTAAACTCGTATTTTTGTCTAAAGTTCTCATTTTCAGAAATTGCTGCCCATGAAAAGGAAATACAAAAAGAAACAAACAAAGTAATTAAAAAAGAAAGGAAAAAAGAAAGAAAGAAAGAAAGAAAGAAAGAAAGAAAGAAAGAAAGAAAGAAAGAAAGAAAAAAGAGAGAAAGAAAGAAAAAAAGAAAGAAAGAAGGAAAGAGTGAAAGGTGGAGTGCATGTTATGAGTGAAAGGTGGAAAAAGGGCAAGAGAACAAGATCACAATAGCATAACATGCCCTCCATTTTGCAATTTAACATTATTTAGTTGAATTGTATTTATGTTGTTTTTACTCTTGTTGTGCTTAATCGTTCTACATAATTTAACCCAAATATGTGCAAAATCAAATATAGTTCTAGCATAGTCCCCCTTTGTCCTGTAGAGTGCACCCATGAATTCACTTGATCTACAAATAATGGCAGCATCACTAATCCCGCTTTCTCAACTGCAAGCTTGCAGGGTTTCTCTTTTGGAGCAGGTACTCCCGTTGGAGTAGTTTAGTAGAATTAATGTATTCACTATCTATTTATTGCTGACAAGAGAGTTAATAGAACGAAACAGAAGGACAATCTCTTTCAAGGTAATCTCAATTTAACACTACGGACAAAGCATATTACAGTATAGCAAATATTCTGTGGTGGAAATACATACTCTTGAATGTTTGAGGAGTAAGAGAGATCACTTAATGAGAGGGGCTGCAACAATGCTTTAATTCATGTGTAAGTAATAATACAAAAGTGTAACGATCTTTTTGTGCATTATTGCTTCGATGCCAAATTGTTGGGACCCCAAAGGAGTATGTCTAGCGCCGTATGGGAAGCTATTGGTGTCAGTGATGTTTTTCACAGTTGTAAAATATACAAGATTTACTAAACATATTTGGGATTGCAACAGGTTGCAGCAGACACAACTATGAACGGAGTAAAGGATATCCGTAAGAGAGACTGTCAAGACACCTGCAAGTGGATATTCCAAATTGCACAGGTTGTTCTACAATGTGGTTGCTGAGGTTTTGAATCTGAATCCACCACTCAGGTCATGCGTTGGGAAGAGTTCAAAGGTTGTTATGAATAGTCATTAATGGGTTTCTTTGGATATGTCTACACATCCTGTTCTTCAAAGAGATGAGGATGCATCCATAGGTTTAAGAACAAGAGCAACTGGTAGCCTTGGCTACTTGGGCTCTGACCTTCGACATTATCTTTTTTCCTCAAGCCAAGCATTAACCATTTTGCTTTTGTCTTAATCCACTGATATGAGGGAATGCGGTCAAAGAAATAAGCTTTGATCCATTTCCGGAATGATGGGCAAACTCAGTTTTGCCAAAAGTGTGTTAAGCTTTCCCTGATGCATCACGGCCAAGTGCTACTCATTGTTAAATGAGATGAATTAACAGGCTGGTGATGCAAAGATGGTCATCTCTAAACAGTGCCAAATAGGCAAGAATCCACTATCTACTAAAGTAGATTTCTTTGGTATGATTTTGTGATTTCAAATTGGAATCCAAACTTTACATGTTACCCCCTTTGGCAAACAATTATGTTACAGCCTTCACGAGTCCTGTTCAGAATTATTTGCTCAAGGATTTTTGTAATGTTTTTGTTTGTGCTTAAAGAGCGCGTTTAGTGCTTAATGCTAAAGCGTTTTACAATAAATGATACAACAGTACCAAATTTGGTGAAGACTTACCAACAGGCCAACACTCACTTGGGAAGTGAGGAAGCTGCTGGTATGGTAAAAACTTGCACACGGGCGAAAGGGTTTGCATCAATCACCACACTGTGGAAGTAGTGGAGATGTAAGGTTAGTTTACGTTTTGGCGTCTTGTTGACGGTATTGACAATTAAGATAAAAGAAATAAAGAATTATATGTTTTGGACAGTGGCTTGTCAAGATTTATGGAATTGTATTATGGCAAAGGGTGCATTGGCCAAGATTGCAAATGTCGATGACAAGTACAGTATTATACCATGTAAAAGAAGAATACCTGGGAATCGACTCCATGTTAACATGTCAATGGTGAAGGCAGTCGGAAATAGAAGCTGGGTAAACAGAAAGGCAGGGGTCCCTGTCTTCCAGACTCTGGGAACAATAATTGTAATATCTGAAAAAGTGAGATCTGGAACAATGGATTAACAATACATTTGAATTATTAACTCATAAGTGAAAATCAATTGTTTTTATTTTTATATTTCTAAAATTTCACTGAAGATACAAACAATAGCACAATGCAATTATTCATTGAAAAATTCGATTCATTCAACCCATACACCATATTCAAAACATCCATGCACACAGTTAAACTATACACTCAATAAAACTCTACAAAAACAATTACAGTATTGAAGAAAATTGTGAATAAAACAACAATAAAGCCAAATGAAGATATTTTAGGCAATGTATAATTTGAAATGTAGATGAGAGAAGACTGAAGTAGCAATATTTTTCTAATGTTGACTTTCTGCTACTCCAAAGCACAACATTGACAAGACAATTCTAAAACGTCTTCAACAGGGGGATTAGTAGATCTAAGAATAGATACATATGTAAACATTTTCAAATCAATATACAGCAAACTATGGAAAGTAGTATCCAAGCACACAGAATCTTTGATAAAAACTATATTTACTCACAGTCTAGGTCTCATACACATCAAATACGACCAGTTAAATAAAGCACCAGGCACCAATGAAACTTTTGGAAGCATGTGCACGGAAAACAGAGGGTCATCCACTATGGGTGCAAGCAGGTCATGGAGCCCCACCACACAATAAAATTAACTAAAATCGTTCAAAAAAATGGCCAACACCAATGGATCACCAAACAAATACCCAGAATGCCTAGCATGGATTTAAAGTGACCAGCAGCCCTTTTAAATCCCTCACCCTTGCATTCCAAAAGAACCATCGCTCTCAGTGAGATCACTGCAGGGAACCACATGACCATCCCAGCCAATTGGGGAGAATGCATCTGGTTCAGGCAGTTAAAAAGATACTTTGTTTCCTCAGTCTTGGTATAGGGAATTGGGATGAAGCTGTTCCTTGCAGAGATGTATCCAAAGAAGACTCAGCAGAGCTGACAGGATCTAGTAAGACCAGGGACCTGGAGATACAAGGAGACCAGGGTACCATATCCCACACATGGTGAGAAGGGAACCTTATACTCTGAAAAGTGAGAACAGTAAGGACATGTTTAGAGGTGAAGGATGAAAATATCAAGGATAAGGAGATGAATAGAAGAAATGTGAGAGAGATCCTGGAGTTGCAAGAGGGAAAGATCAAAGAAATGCAGGGAAGAGCATGAGGGAGAGGTGGGAGATTCCAGAGGGAAAGGTCATGGGGAAGAAGGAAAAACACAAAAGAGAGGAGAGGCTGTGTTGGAGGAGGGAATGATTGAGGAGTAGAAGAGCAGAAGAGGTGTATGGAAGAGATTGCCATTGGAAGGGGGAGAGATAGTGGAAGGAGGCATGTCACCATAACAAAGAGATGCAGAGGAAGGATCAGACAGGTATTGAGGGGCATCACCCGATTCTGGCATTGACAAAGAAGTGCCCTTTTCTATGGCTAACTGAGATGTATGGCCCAGATTCTGGCCCATGCAAAATGCCACAAGAGAGAGAGAGCGAGAGAGAAAGTGTGAGGAGACAACATTAAGCCTTGTGTGGTGCTCAGATCCAAAGGGAAAACCTAAAAGTGCTGAGAAATCTGAGCTTTTGGTGGGCTCATGAGAAATCTTAACCCGTAATAGGCTTCTGTGAAAGCTGAGCCTGTTATGGGCTCCCACAAGACAAGAGAATGTGGTTGGCTCTTGCCAAACCAGAGACTTTGGCTACCTAATGACCCGGCATACCATACGTGGCTGGGCGGGGGTGAAAATAATGACTTCCTTCTGAAAATCCATCCCGGACAGACGAGGAATCAATCAACTGTAATTTTAATATGGAGATGGAAAGTGCTAAAGAGCCAGCCTTTGCTGCATATCAGCCCTAAAATCTTAGAACTGCCATTAACTGTGAAAGACTTTGCATGAACTACTCTAGAAAAATGGGTGATTTTGTATGAATCATTCCAAGTGATACCACGCTGACCACAAACTGTTTAGACTTGGGACATAAGGATAATTAGACAATCTCTAAAAAGCAGCAACTAATAGTAACATTAATATCAAAGTTAGGATTAAGTTCAACAAGAGCAATGAAGTAGGTGAGTAAACTTTTCTTATGCTAAACGTATTCCAGCACACAGACTGATCTCATTTCAGCTCAGTATTAGCACTTATTTGTGATCCATTACAATATTGAGTTTCAAGAAGGGAAAAGTTATAGTTAGAGTAGAACCTACTTTGTAAGTAGTAAAAGGGATGTAAGCAGTTTTTTATCCCAGCAATAATAGTAGCCAACAACTAAAACCTGTAAGGGAACAAGCACTTCAAAGCCAATAGGTTCAGAAGGGAGCCTTTAGGGAGCCAGGACAGCTAAAGTCAATGGGCTAGTTCAAAGTTCTGATGCACTCTTCTTAGAATAATGTTTTAAAATAGTCAGTAGTTCAGTAGAAAATTACAGAAGCTCAAGAAGAGCCACCCTGACGAAGCATAAGCTGGCAGGCCAGTGCAGGTGAGTTGAGGTTAACTCAAAAGTGTTTAAAATAGTGCTTCCCAAGGTATGAAGCACCACAAAAAGCAAAAGGTAGATGTACCCCAAAACCCATAGGACCTGACAGTTGACGAGTTAGTTCCAGCTGGATGCCTTCCTGGTGCAGTGTAGCACACCCCTGTTCCTGGTGACGAAAGGGGGATGTCTGGCGGGCTACTGTGGCTGCAATCAAGAGAGATGGTCTGTAGCAATGGATTCTCCTAGATTCAGCAGCCTTTTGTGGTTTTGGTGCCTTTTTCTCAGTACCAAAGAAGAACGAATAGCCCTGGTTGGAAGTTACTTGATCCCTCTGTCCTGGACTCTGGTGAGGGGACTGTGGATGAAGATGTCCTGCTTCTGTAGGGTCTTCTGGATGCCCACACATTATTGGATTCGCACTTCCAAAGACAATGCACTCGATGATGGTCAGGGGTCCCCGGGCATTGGGATTCTGCAGCCTTGGAAAGTAACAGATAGTCAGGGATTGCGCCAAAATAAGCTTGTCTCAAGCCTAGTTGGTCCCCTCAGCCCAAGCGAGAAAGTCATCCCTTGTGGGTCTTTCCAGTCAAAATGAAAACAGGGTCAGCAGAGATTCACCGAACACTTTGGGGTCGTGCAGGGGGCTGCTGGCATCTCTTCATGTCTTCTTCATCGGATGTTGTCCTCCAGGGGTCGACTCTGCCTCTAGTCCCAAAAACCTTGTCTGTAAAGCTTATTCCCATGCATTCATTGCCTTAGGGCTGTCAATCCCCAGCAGGGTGGATGTCATCATGCACAGCCAGCCAGCCAATCAGAACTGGTTTCATTCAGGCACACCTAGAGACAAAGGACAGGGACGTTTCGGGACCCTCCCTCACTGCCTGCCTTTTCAGACACACTGGAGCCTCAGACGCTTCAGGGGTAAATCCTGCCAAAGAGAAAATGCACAAAGGACTCAAACCCAATTCAAACAACAGAGGAACAGCCCATAAAGAACTACCTGACAGGAAATGGTCCAAAAAGAAGACAGGGGCCATTTTGCTAAAATGGTCACCCTTTGGCGCTGTACTGCAGCTGAGGAATCAGCCTGCACATACATGGTACAAAGGCAGTAAAAATGAAACCACTGCCACCAGCCATTCAAGTTAGTTAGTGTAACAAAATGTTACATGAGAAGTAGGATAAAGATTTACTATGTAACCCCCGATCACTCCACACTGGGTGGTGTGTGCTGGACCCCCTTAAGAAAAGATAAGTAAGATAAAAGTCATCTTACTATTTTTGGGAACAGTAGTTCTCTTAATGTGTAAATACATGTTCGTGGGTGAAGTCCAAGGGACTTCTCAGTGGCACTGCACATAAGGTGCTGTTGTGACACCATGCAAAAAGCAGATGCCTAGGAGTTTACCAGACTCCCTTAAACAGTAAGAAACCAAACATCGTAGTCAAGAAAACACATGAAGGATGGGGAAAAGTGCCACTCATTCAGGAGTAAAAATTAAAAAGGCCTGAGTGCAGCAAAAAGATGAGGGTCTCTAAGGTTAAAGGGAATAGGCACAGAAATGAAAATTCTCCCTAACACATACCTATCACGCTGGGTACACACCTGGTCGTGCTAGAGATAAGGAAGCAATTTGCAAGCGGAATAGCACTGCTATGAGGGTGTCAATCAGCTCCTTGCTTTTATAAAAGAAAACAATTGAAGCCAAGAGGGACTGTTTTACAAATAGACTCATCTGAGCACCTACATATTCTAAATACCCTTTTAGAATCTAAGAGGACAGTCTTATAGCCATTACATGAATTCGTACAACAGTGAGCTTATCTGCATTTTGTGAAGACACAGCCATCTTCTTCACACCAACGCAGCTTCAATGCATTCAGAACTCTGCCATTTGGTCTTTTGACTGGATCCAGACACTATGTTGATGGCTTGGGGTCCGGTTAAGATTTCTGTACAAATAGATAGTTTTACATTCCTTTGAGTGGAAGACACTGCCACATGCATAATGAATGTCCAAGCAGTGAGCCAGGACAGATCTCTCTCCTCAGCTGGCTCCCTCCTATGGAACGGTCTCCCTCTCTCTTTCTCTGTCTTAAACCGGACCACCTTAAGCTCTACAAACAACTCAAGACCTTCCTCTTCTCCTCCTCCCCTCCCTCCTCCTCTCCTGTGCTAACTTAACCATCCCCTCTGTCACTGGGATTGGTGGCCTGGCCCCTCAAGAGTCTATTAGGGTCCTGGCCATTTACCAAATTGCCCCAGCACCCACCCCGTCCTGTCAGGTGGTTTGCCTCTGCCCTGCACTTACCTGTTGGGCGGTAGACCTCCTTCTCCTCCTGGGATGTCTCTGCCCATGTGCTTACCTGTTGCCTCCCAACGGCCACCTCGGGCACTTCCCCCCCTAGGGGACCCTGATAGCACTTATCCCCAACCCCCACTTTACCATTTCTTCTTTTCACTGCACTTGCACTCTCTGAATGTCACTTGTTTATTTGCTCCCGTGTTCCCTTCCTTTGTGCTTTCTGCTGCTTTGAAACACTGTCTTGTTATATAAGTGCCTTATAAATATCCAATAAATAAAACAAAAACATGTCAAGACACCTGGCACCTCTTGTGATATCTTCTCAGCCAGCGTATTTAAATCTTAATCCATCAGGATGCGTTCAATACCCCCGATCTCTAATATTTCATTTACCACAGGTATATGCTACCTGCACGGAAAAAAATGTCTTATGAGTCTGCGTGGCCCACCGATTTTAGACCCATCTTCAGGCTTCCCTTCATTGGAAAAGTGCAGGAATTTGAAGTGCCAGCTGCAGATCAGCAGCATGTGGAGACAAACAATATACTGGACTCATACCAGAAGAGCTTTCACCCATACAGATACACAAAGCCAGTAGTGGTGTCAGTGTTGGAGGACATCAGGGGCAAGGTAGATGGAGGGGAGGAGGATGTACAATGATCCCTCTCGATTTGTCAGCTGTATTTGACACAGCTGAGCACACCTTCCCCCAGGGCGGTCTCTTCACCAGAATAATGGTCACCCGGTTACTGAATAAGAAGACAATAATCAAAAGATCAAAAGTGCGCGACGAAAACATATTTCTAGGTGGAGTTGGCAGCTGAGTTGAGTTGTTGCAGTCTGTGGCAGTCCGTGGACAGGACTGGCAGACCACCACTATATGGAGTCTGAAAACCTTTCAGGTGGTACGGAAGAAGATGGGCGTTGGATGCGGAGTGCCAGCTTATCCTACAACAGACCAGAGTCAAATCGGGGCCCCTCGGTCCGGTCGACCACAGGTTCGCGTGGCGGCCCTCCATTGACATTGTCCAAAGAACCACTGGCCAAAGAATTAAAGGGAACAAGAAACACTGTAATTGCGCCAACATCAACCGCAACAGCCGCTCGTGCGGGTCGCTTGCCCCCCCTTCTCCAGATTTCATCGGCCTTGGCTGACTTGGCAGACTCTAGCAAACTACATACTCCAGCTGTACTGGAAACTGTACAGGGAGTAGCATGGGGAGTAGCAATGGACACAGCACCGGACGTTCTAATACAGTCTGAGCACGTTCAGGTGGTACAAACTCCGGGCTCACCCCCAGTGCAGCCTGCCGAAGGGCGGTCTGCGAGGGATGCGATAGCCAGTCAAAGTTGTGCCGCCGGGCTTGCTCCAAGATATGAGGTGCAGCCCTCCCAACCACCTTCATTCAACCTCAACGTTGCTCCGGCGCCGATGACGGGTGTTCGCGGCACCCTGTTCGAGGCCTCTGAAGTCCCGCTCGGAGTCCCGGGCACAGATCCCGCCTCCGCGCTCGCCGTGCTGGGCAGCGCGGAGAGGGGACGGGGTCTCCCCCCCTCGACACGTCATCCGAGAAAAGGCTGGTAGAGGCTTTATTCCACGCCCCAGAAGGCGGGGCCCCGCTTCCGAGTGGAGGTGTGGGTAAGTGGCTCCCGGAAGGAATCAAGCTGACAATGCCAGAGGGAAGAGGGATGCAGGCCTCCCCCTCGGGAACCAGTGATCAAGCAGACGACTCCATAGAAGAACTGGGAGAAGTAATAGAATCTTCTACCTCATTGTCAGCGACCCCTCCCCCCAAAAAAGAAAAACAAATTAAGAACTGGACCAAAAGTGTCCCACATACCAACGTCAAAAAATAACAAAAAAAACACTCAGCAAACTTTACAAAAAAAATACATCTGCTTTGAAGGTCCTGTCCAAAACAAGTATATGTAATTCCTTGAAGGAATACTTTGTGAGCCAAGGAAAAAGAAAATACGATGTTCTAAAAGAACTCACGGACGCAGAGATATTGGAAGTTACCATAGAACACCCAATAGGTCCAATACAAAGTCTACCCGCCTTAGTAGCAACAAAGGACCAAAACAAAGTAAAGGGCCCTTTCAGCGACCCCAGTGCAAGTATTGAAAATCAGAGGCCTCCTTGTCCTATTCTTCCTCCAACAGCTGCAAACATTTCATCCCCAACTAATTCCATTGGTGTTGCTCAGAGTCAAGACCGGGCGCAAGTCAATTCCACTCACCCAACACTCTTGCGCCCAAAACAACACCATCAGAGAGAGTGCGGCGACCTCAATCTTCGTGCGAGGACTTCCTTGCCTCCCCAATTCAGGCAGATCCAGTGGTCATCCACACAAGCTCGCCACCAGGGCACCCGGTACATCGACCAGTTTTATCACCAATTTCTAAGGACTCAAGTCCAACAAAAAGCGCACCACCGCTCCCTCCACTTCCGACTCTGCCTCCAACCACACCAAGAAGAAAAAGCAAATCTGGCGAGCAGCTACATGATGAAACACAGAAAGATTTGCCTCCAAAACGACTAGACCTAGCGACCTTAATGTCTGCAATAACAATTGCCCTTGCCCCGTCGGCAAACTGTACGAGGCAATAAGTGACTCACTTAAGAACCAAACAACTTTACTGGCAATGACTCAAACTAAACTTTTTTTCCTTGAAGGATGTATCACTGCTAAAGAAAAACAGGACACTGAACTGTTTAATAAAATTCTTCTGGTCCCTACGAGACCTGGCCAACACTGGAGCTTCCATTCCAGAGAACCATTGTTATCAAGGACTCAACAGACCAAGGCTCTCAAACGGAAATCACCAATACAACCGAGCAACTGTCGGTACCTAAACCACTAGCGGCAGACATAAGGTCCCTTCCTGGCAATTGTCCTGACCATCAAAGCAAACTAAAAAAGAACCAGTCTCACCCTGGTCATCCTGACCTATCCAATTTATTCTCAATTGGAACTAGTAAACAAGGGACCTCCAAGCCCTTCTCACAATCAAAAGGGCCATCAACGAAGTTGGCAGAAAATTCGAAACCTGCGGAGATCCAGTCTGGTGCACAGATGCCTGCAAAGCGGGCAGAGAAAGCAAAATCCTCTCTACAGGCCGACAAAGCCTCAGATCAACCCGACCAAAAGGAAATAAAAGGACAGACTCAACAAGCAGGCCCCTCGGTCAGGCCAAAAGTGAAAGATCATAAGGAAAGTGAATCCTCGAGGCCTACGTCGAAGAGGTCTCCACCAGAGAAAAGTTTCATCCTGGCCCCTTCATGAAAGTCACCGATCACAGCAGAGGATTTCATGAGAGATGAAAATCTCATGAACTTAACCCTCCATACATCTCCTACGAGTGCCGTCGACCCCCAAAATTGGCACTTTAGCAAGCAAACCACGTCTACAAAACGTAACAAGATTGTCTCTCCAGTCTCTAAAAAACGTAGGTGAATGAGTGGTCCTTGCATGGAAGAGACCCAAGCAAACAACTCCAGATATCCAAGAGGTCTGCTAATGCTGAGAAACCTTTCATCACCTCCAAAAAAACGTCAAAAAGAAACGGACATAAGGTCCCGTGAGAACCAAAAGCCAAGAACCAGAAGAAGCGCGGACAGTCCCCGAAGAGGATCCAGTCCGAAAAAGCAAAGAAGTCTATACAGACAGAAATACACCTCCCGTCTCCACAGGCCTCAGCATAACTTGTCTCCTTCTATCATCTTTAAACTAGAACGGATCCCGCAAAACTTCAAAGCGATAACCCTGAACAGGGGCACAGTCCTGAAAATTCTGAAGCACTCCAAAGACTTTAAGCATCTGACGATGGCTGACTTAACGCTAGTCGAGCCATACCACAAAGGACATAAGGCAAAGGCCTTTTTTCATGTTAAAATACACGCTGTGAAGCAGGGTTCCAGAGAAGGCGAATCCGACCTAATCAAATGTGGATACACCATCACAGAGTGGACAAGTTCAACAGATAAAGAAATTGAACACTCGACGAATATGGACCCCAAGCCAAAACCATCCATAGCGGAAACCCAGAGGAGCCGCATGATCACCCTAAACAAGTGAGCCATCGGACGGCCACTTTCCATGACCTTGGCGCAGAGGCCAAACGTTCAAACAAGAAAAGCAACCAAAATCCCACGAGCGGGGTAAGAGAAATGAGAAACCTAAGCCCAGTACCACACGTGACACCTAAAATAACAATTAACAACGCAAACGGCAAGTCAAATAAAGCGCTGATTCAGAGGTCCCCTCTTCCACCCCCGAAGATCTCGTTAACATTCGCTCCTATCAAACAACTGCTAGCGTGGTTGCCTAAAGCTCCAACGCACTCGACGAAAAAATAGCAATTAACACCAAGGAATCTGCTAAAGAGAGAAAAGACTCAACCACCACCTTCGGCAGCCGCTCAAAGCATGAAGACGCAAGAAAGCTCCGACCTTAAAATGATGTCTTGGAACACAAGAGGATTTAGTCACCTAACAAGTCCAGGCAAAGTCAACCTTTCGGAATACGACATCATAACGCTACAAGAAACATGGCTTATCGACAAACCAGGAATTGATGGTTTCTCAGTAATGGTCTCACCAGTCAGCAAAGGTCGACTGGGTCGCCCGTCCTCCGGTCTCCTGGTAGCAGTCCGGCTAGGAGCTGGTCTGACAATTAAGAAACGCCTAGCTGCAACCCAAAACCACCTCGCGGTGTTGGTGGAATGGGCGAGACCCTCTGTACAAACGACCAAAAAAAAGGAGATCAATTGGCTGGCCATAATTACAACGTACTGGAATCTGCAGTCTATCACTGATGAGAAATTTCTTAAAATCATCGAAACAGAGATTGATGGAATTTTGGCAGCTCAGGAAGAGCCACTAATCATAATAAGTGGCGACTTAAACGCTAAATGCCCGAAAAATGGCCAGAACACCAACCACTCACGACCAAAAATCCAGGCAGAGTCTCGAAGGCAGAAATGGCAATCTCTAATGTATACCAGAAATCTTCACAACATCGAGGAGGCCCTTCCCCCAGTATGCTACATTCTGACCTGGGAAAGAGGCGCTCAAAAGGGGACCATCTACTGCATCTTTACATCAGAGCACTGTTCCCTCTAAGCTGTGCGCATGGGCGCTCGCCCAGCTTCCATCTGGGTGCCGCTGAGAAGATTTTTAGCAGCTCACACAGACAATTCTCACCTATACAAAAAATATTTAATAAGGCACAAGCCACAACAATTTATTGAAATTTGCTTTCTCTTAAAATAAGCAAATAGTCTTGATATTCTGCTAATTTGCATTACACTACTATGCAAGGGTGACCGTAAACACCTAAAATCCCTAACCGCAAAATACACACATAAGAGGTTAAAACTAATATGAAAAACTGGCTCCATGAACAGAAGAATCTAACCAAGATATGTCTGCATACATTAACTAAATAATGTTCCCTCCCCACCCATGACTCCTAAGCTTGAGTCTACCACACGTGTACCTCATGACTCTAACTTCTGCCCCAGAACACATTAAGATAGTACCGGACAACCTTGACTCTTCCCCTCTTTGCTCTGCGAAAGGTTAGCAGACATGTACCTACATCCACTTATTTTATGTTTGTTGTAATATGAATAATATGAATACCGTTCATGTGCCAAAATTGCTGTTACTCATTGTGCCTTACGAAAAGCGTCACCCACACAATACAATCGAACTACCAGCTAAAATATTGGGTACTGACAGTAAGTAAGCAGGTTACCTGGATGTGTAACCTTATCCCATTCTTTATTTGTACATATGTCACACAGGTGCTGTGATGTGGCCCCCTTGCAAGTTAACGCATTATAAAACTCAAATATTAATTTGCCCTGAAAGGATTTTGAGAAGATAAATGTGATATTCAGTATGTCCTACTTTAGCATTACTAACATTACCCTATAAGTGGAGAGCAACATTGCAATATTATTTACTTTGCCCACAAGGGGTAATGGGTATGGATTATGCCTGGGATTACTCATCCATAGTATCAGGGTACCGGATATTCAGACAGGAGAATGCTTTTCACACAATCTACCTCGTTTCCGAGTTCCTTTGGGCATAGACCTTCACACATCATATGGTAATTTACTGCTATGCAAAAACGGTTTCACTGAGCTCTGTGTAATCCTACACAATATAAGGGTGGGGTATGTTGCAAACAATCTTGTATGCACTGCAAAAGAATTGCGTACAAGCAGTGTCATGACATTCTTAAACGGCACATAATATGTTGAGGCATTAAATATGCCTTGCTTGCAAAGTATTGTAGGGCTGCAAATATCCCATTGAGTGTTTACTGCTACAATCCCTCACGTTTTACAGTGCTCTATCAACTAGTATTGGAGACTAGCACAGTGGCCGGGGAAGGGTATAGGTGGAAGAGCACAGGTCAACACTTCTTGCAAGTGATAAACAAAGCAGCAGATTTAAAAACCAAAGCAGACATTGTCGCAGTACACTGAAGGAAATTTGTTGCTTGTTTGCTAAAGGATAGGACATTCCAGTACCCGTCTCGACAATAGCACCTTCTTTTTCTTTCTATGCTCAGCTGCTGAGGGCTTTTCAATGTAACCATGTGTGCTGTGTGTATCGTCTCTAGCATCCCCCTGCATCTTATTTAACCGATAAGAAAGAATTACAGAAGGGGGATTCATAGTTACAGAAGAAGGCACTCAATCAGTTGTATCTCTGATGAATTAATGCTATTAACTTAAAAACATATATATGTTTGATTTTCTTCAGCAGGGCTCTGTAATAAACCTCAGTAAGGCTCTTATTTAATTTTATCTAGGCTGTGGTGTGGAAGGGTGGCCACAACTATAGACATTGTTATGTGCCCTGTCATTTAACTTCCTATTTAAGGGATATAAGCAGGGCACTAGTCAAATGATTTTACAGGGAGTACAAAAGTAATAAGCTTTGCCAAGAGGGATACTTTCTGCTTATTAAAAGATGTTCTTCCCCTTAAAATTCGTGTTGAGATCAGGCATTAATATTATTAGCGTTCCTTCCTATGCCACTGCTCTACTGGTCACTAATCCGAGAAGATCTCAGTGGAGCTTTGTGGGTTGAAGCAACAAAATGTTAGTTGTTTCTCATTTTTGTTGGGCACATTTTCATTTTTTAGGGAGTAAAAATGGATGGTGTATATGTCTCTTAGCTGTAAGGCTGGTGTTATCACTATCCAAAGGACAACGTAATGTGGATAGTAAGCAAAGGCACAGGAATATTTGAACATCATATTCTGAGGTGCAGTTATTATTATGCAATTATCATCCTTACACACCTTATTAGAAGCATGCTCTCCTGGCCCTTGAATTACTTCATTAAAGTGGCACTTAAACTCCTTATCAGCATGTTTTTTGACACATTGGGGGTGATTACAAGTTGGGCGATAAGGGATACTGGGCACCGGTAAGGAGACCGGTGCCAGTAATCCCTTACCGCCCAATTCCGGACCACACGTCCTTTACAGGTCCCGCTAAGGGACCAGGGCGCTAATAACGGTACTGTAAATTGCGGTATCGTTATTAGCTACTTCCCCATTCCCATTGAGTGCTATGGGGGCTCAAATGGGAATGGTATGTTCAATGGGGACATACCGGTCCCTCCAGGTTCGGAATGCACCAGTAAGTCCCCATTGAACAAGACCAGTGACGGACCCGGTATTGGAGGAAGCCATGGCGCAAATAGCGCCATGGCTACCTCCAATCTCGTAATGAGGCCCACTGACTTTAATTGCCATTAACCATCGGCAAATGTGTATTCTGTCTGAATTTCTTGACAGCCACATCAGTTTATGACAAGAGATATTTGTGTTTTGTAGTACAAAAGAGATTTTACAGTGCATAAAACGTTTGCAAGGTACTGTGGCAGATGTTGCAGTATTGGACTGGTTGATGAGCTTTCTGTTTAATCACATAGGACATATTCTGTTTTAGCCTATTTGTTTGGAAAAAGTGTTGTAAGATTTGTCAAGAATTGCAGTGACTGGGAAGAGGAAATTCCTTTCCAAAATCTTCTGCGACAGTAGTTCACTAAATACGCATGCTCACAAAGTGGCTTACCTCATTAGTCAGTTGCGCACGTGCAAAATAATGTGCGCACAACAGCAAAACCCTTCCGCACATAGAGAAAAATAATTAGAGGGAACATTGCATCAGAGGGTGTGCTTACTCGGATCACATCATTCGAAGTCCTACGGACCACCGCCAGTGACCATAATATCCTGAAAATCAGTTGGCCCTCGGAGTTTAGCCCAAGGGAGTACTCGTCTGAGGCTACGGAACCCACAGCCCAAGGAAATCGTCTCAGACTCATTTCTGAAAGGATCAGAGAACTTACAAGAAAATATACTAGACAGCAGTACAGGGAGTCAGGAGCCTTAATGCCTTCATCAGACTACCAGCCTCTCCTACTCTCTTACTATTCAAATATACAAAAAAAAGCATGGGTCACTGCACACCCGATTCACGAGTACAACAGGGAGTTGGTCATTAAAAGGCGATAACTGAGGAAACTGAAGAGGCAAGCGATTAACTTAAAAACAAACGATGCTGAGAAAATCTTCTTGGAAGAACAAAAAAGATACAAGTCATGGCTAAGATTCCACAGATTTACTCTATATCAACAAGACGCTGAAGAAATGTTAAGGAAACTGGCGGACAAAAACTATGGAGCTTTCTGGCAATTGATAAGAAAGAATGACAATCCCTCGACCCTCCTACCAACTAACTGTGTTGCGGAGGACGTCTGGAAATCTCACTTTTCTACCACTTACAAGCTCCCCAAGCAGAATTCAGTCATTACGGAAGAACCCTCAGAAGTTACCACCTGGGAAGACTTCTCTGATATTGATGACATTGTGACAGCCATAAAAAGGCTAAAACCCTCAAGAGCACCCGGACCCGATTGAATTACCAACATCGATTTGAAAAACCATCCGATAGAATGGGCCTCATTTATCAGTCAAGTTTTCAAAAACTGTACCCTGTCTAGAACAATTGCAGGCTCTTGGACTACCTCCGTGGTCGCCCCTATATACAAGAAAGGAGACAGAGCGGTCCCTGTAAACTACCGCCCAATTTCTTTGCTAGACACGATCGGAAAGATCTATGGTTCGTTCCTACAAAGGAGCTTTCAAACATGGGCAAAATCTGCTCAATGCAACAACCCTTTCCAAGTGGGCTTCATGAAGAACTGTGGAACTACAGTGAATATCATGATCCTTAGTATTTTAAAGAACAAACTCATGGAAGGATCAGGAAAGGTTTTCCTCGCTTTTATCGACCTCATCCAGGCATTCGACCAAATTGACAGAGAGATGCTATGGTCAAAATTGGCCACCTGGAACTGCCCGAGCACAATACTGGACCCTGTCAAAGCCCTTCACACCGGACCTCAATGAGAGTAAAACTGACCCAGAAAGGCCTTCTCTCTGAAGAAATACCAACATTCCGAGGAGTTAAGCAAGGATGTCCCCTTGCTCCAGCCCTGTTTATCTCCTTCCTAGTCAATTACAAAGTGAGTGCAAATCAAATAAGATCTTTTCCGCCAAAAATTGGCCAAACAGCCCTGGCTCGACTTCTTTATGCTGATGACATTATCCTCCTCGACCAGCCAGAAATCAGCCTCCAAAGACAACTGGATAACCTGGCCTCTTACATATCTGCAAACAATCTGGAGATAAACAAGGAGAAAGCGAAAATCTTGATAATGGAAAAACCACCCGGAAAGAAGTCAAAAAAATCGAGCTGGCACATTGAAAAAGCTTCCCTGGAGGTAATCAAAAACTTTAAATACCTGGGAGTGATGATAGACAGTTCCAAGACAGAAGTTTCAATGCAAAAGCACCTGTGGGAAAAAACACGGAAGCTAACAACTCAGGCTCTGATCATCGACATTAAATATGGTCGGTTCTCACTGCTACCGGTGCTAAAATTCTACAAAGGGAAAGTGGTGCTGTGCCTGGTCTACGGGGGCGAAGTTTTGCCCGCGATCCCATCAACAATCTGACAAAAATTGGAGGGTTACTTCTGGCGGAAAGTTCTCCTATTTCCAAATTCAACATCGATTACAGCCATCAGAAGAGAATTGGGCCTATGCTCCCTGAAAGCAGTAAAAGAGGCAGGAGAAATGGCCCTTTTCATGAAAGTGCTCATGTCTGAATCTCCACCGCTTACAACATGATAAAAATGGTAATGAATAACGATAGCTGCAAGATGTTGACTGCATGGGCGACCAAACAAAGAACAAGCCTGGCTAACATTGCATGCACAGAAGAGATACTGACTCAAAATCCAACCAAAGTCAAAAAGAAAATGGACCAAGAAGACTGGATTGAAACCAAAACAATTGCAGAAAAAAACAAATTATTGGTGCATCTCCATCCTCAAGCAAAAAAATTGCACGCCACGACTGAAATCTTCAAAAGATTTCCGGACAGAGCTCTTCTCTCAACTTTCCTAAGGGCAAGGCTGAACTTACTGCCAACTAATGAAGTTTGGGCCATCAGGGGGCTCTCTACAGCAAACCATTGTCGCCTGTGCAAAGTTTCATCAGAAAAGGAGTCAGTGAAACACCTTCTGTTAAACTGCTCTAAGACTATTAAATGGAGAAGAGCGTTCCTCGGCCCTCTACTTGCACCATTCTCTCTGTTTGAAGAAGAATTGTGGTGGCCCCGTCTAATGAGTAGCTCAAAATCTTCATGGTCCCTAGCATCGGCAAAAATCCAAAAAGCCGACTAGTCAGGTCCAACGCCTAAAAACAACGGACTCAAAACAGATAAATCAATAAAGAGAAACCAAAGAAAAAAAAAGGAAGAAAGAAGAAAGAAAGGAAAGGAAAATCATTTTGCAAAATCATAAAATTGGAAAAAAGCAACAAAAAAAAATATCTTTGGATAGTTTAAACTGTTCAAAGCAGGACAACATCGCCAAGCTTATGTGGGTGGTACAGGTTGTGCAGTTGCCCACCAGAAAGCCAAGAATACTCACCATGCTGAATGGGTTAGGGCATTGTCCTTACACTGAGGGACAGACTAAAATCCTAGCTATGCATAGGGCAAGCAGCAGATCATGGTCTCTGCCTAGGCAGCATTGCATTTGAACATATTGGAGTTTATCTAGAAGCAGAGAGAAGCCACGCTGCTAGAGGACACCTGGATGATTAAATCAACCAAAGAAGTGCCATCCACATAGCTATACAATTGGGTTTCAATGTCATGTAGGCGTTTCCTCCATGGCTGCATACAGAGTGCAAATGATATTGTCAATGCTGATCTAAATGTTCCATAACATGACCTCCCACAGTGCACCACAAAAAGAGTGCACTTGATCTTCAACATTTTGGTTAAAATTCCTCACAGAACAGACATATCACCTGCACATAAAATAACAATGGTCTTTCAGTGATAAATCAGTCTAGCTCATACAACCTCCCTTCATCATGAACCCAACTTCCTCATAGACAGTTCTCCACATTGTCCACCTTTGCATCAATTATGGCCAACCTCAAACAGGATGCTCACAATTCCCAAAGCACATAAAACAAAAAGGAGTGGTCACTTGTTCCCCTTTCTTGCATCCCCTTCATGGAGCTCACTGCCTTATGATCGCACAGAAAATGAAATCGACAACCATTTCAAATTCAGGAAACAACTCAAGAGTCATATTTACACCAAGTAATCTTCTTAACATCGTTCACCAAGTCTGTGCCAGCTTCACAGCACCTTCATGCCGTACTGCAGCCTACACGGCTCATATAACAAACTTTGCATGCAGAGACATGATTTTCTACAAGCGGTTTTGAGTGAAGAATTACTGTGATGAAGCCAACCAGTGATCCTACAAGCTACCTGCATCCAGAATCACTTCCGAATTTTCATTACCAGAGATGCTTGACTTAGCCTAGTGGCTGCTCTTTAAAATAGGTGATTGTTCACAGTACTGGACTTCGGAATACTACTGGAATAATCCAAATGATGGTTTCGAGGTATGAGTCGCTTTTAGCGTGAACATTAATACTAATGGTATTATTTTCTCAATTATACCTTTTTGAGAGTAAGCCCTAGTGAAATCTTGTATAGATGAAACATTTTGAGTTTTTTATTTTCTTTGAGTTTAGTACAATGGAGAATTTGTATTATATTGTCTATGAATTAAACACACTGGCCCTCATTACGACCCTTGCGGAAATTGACTGACCGGACCGCAACAGCGTAAATAGCGTTTCCGCCATTGCACGAAGGAGCAAAGTGCGGCCAATCACGACCCATCGGGCACGAGCATTACGCCATGGCGGAATCCGAAAGGCTGCGATGGCGGAAATGACCCCAAAACGGCCCTTACCGCCGCCGTACGCTGCACCAGGTGCAATACCGCCACCCATCTTAGCGGTCACCGTAATGAGCGGTCACCGTAACGAGCGTGCACCGCAAATTACGGCCACCGTAAATATACGGAAACGGAAGTAAAAGCATGTGGCCGGAACGGGAAACAGCACGCCGCACAACTATAAAATCCGAATCCCAACACAACCATAAAAAATCCGACCCTGACACACATCCCAACCCGTTAGCAACCCCAGTTAAAAAAATAAATATGGGAAAGGTAGCCAAGAAAGCGTGTGACCGCAAGCGGCAGGTACACTTCTCCCGAGAGGAACTGACCGTGCTCACCGAGACCCTACAGGAAAATTCCGCCGTCGTCTTCTCAAGTCAAATGACCAGGACGGCCCTTGCCAACAAGAAGGCCATATGGGTCCTGGTGGCACAGCGCGTAAGTGCGGTGGGGACAACACCCCGCACGCCACAGCAATGTCGCAAGCGGTGGGACGACCTGCGGATCCGCGTACGCAGCATACTTTCTGCGAACAGGAACATCGCCACAGCTACCGGGGGGGGTTCAGAGTCGCCCATCAAGTTGACCCCCTGGGAGGAAATCTGCGCCTCCACCATAGGAATGGAGAGCATAGAGGGAGTCGGAGGGATGGAGAAAGGAGTGCCGACATCCGGAGAATCAGGTTGGTTGGCCAAGAGAAACAATGCGAAATCCACAAACCACGAACATGTGCAGTACCATGTGACCCCATAGTGCAATACATACTTAGCCCTGACAGCGCCCTCTAAAAGTCAGAATGAACAAACAAATCAATCAAGAAGCCATAAACAACCCCTACATGTGCAGCATGCACCCCCTAACTGCAGGCAGCCAAATGAATGCATCCTCAATCCACACGGAAATGAGACCACCTCCAAGGCCCAGTCCCAAATCAGCCTCATGTACCACCCCAATGCATTTGATACGTTGCCATTCCAAATCCGACAGACCCATAACTAACGCTCGCCCCTCTTTACTCCACCACAGGGTCCGATACCAACGACGAGCTGCAGGACACCCCTACCAGCACGCCTGCAAAGAGGGCCAGGACCAACGTCCCAAGAGCCTCCACCTCAGGTGCAAGGATCAAGACACGGCAGCAGCAGGAATCAAGTGGCAGCACACTGGAGGGGACTGCAACAGGCACCCCAGCAGCCAGCAAGTCCACAACCCCAGCACCACAGGTCCCCCCAAAGAACGTATCTGATGGCACCGCCTCTGGTGGTAGCAGCACCATAGGGGACACAGCTGTCATGCCAGCATGCTCCGACACGGAAAACAGTGCTGGCGACGTAGGTACCATCCATGACCTTTCCCAATCCCCCTGCATGTCCCATCCCCTACACCATGACGAAACCACGCAGGGGCACCCTGAAGACGACGACTGGCCAACCCCCACAAGTCCTGTGCCAAGGCAACATGTGTTGAGCAGCCCCCCTGTCACACCACCGCAAATGTCCATGGCCCAGCAGAGGCAACAGTCCCTCGACCTGCTGATCGAGCAACAGCAGGAAGCGTCCACGCTACTCAAGGACCATGCAAATGAATGCGGGGGTTCCAGGGCAGCCATGGAAACATCCACCGAGACACTCAGGGCACAAATAGAGAAAAGTAGTGAGAGCCTCAGGGGAGAAATGGAGAGAAGCACCGAGAGCCTGAGAGCACAAATGGAGAAAAGCACCGAGAGCCTGAGGGGGGAACTGCATGCGACGTCCAAAGACGTCTGTGCTGAACTTGCTGCTGTGCGCCGTGTGCTCTCGGAGCTCTCACAAACCCTCAGAGACATGCATGGACGCGAGCAGGCAGAGACCTCATCCGTGGCAAGTTCCGTCCAGGGCAGCCCCCAACGCAGATCTGGCAGGAACCTGCGCTCCACGGGCAGGGGTGCCCCTGATACCCGTAGAGGGGGCTTGCAATAGCGTCTACCCACGGACAGCATGCATATTTGGACACTGGTGTTGGGGGGGGAGGTAGTAGGGTGGAGGGGGTGTGTTGGGCTTCACTGGGTGGCGGGTCCATAGGGTGTATAAATCAAATCACATTAACAATACAGCACCTCATTATCATCCAATGACATGTGTGGACATTGATATTTGCGTACGAGGCCTTCATAGGCGTACAGTCCACAATGTGCCTGTACTACACACACACAGTGCCACAGGTCCCCTTTCCGTGTAATAGGCACCATGCGTGGTTGCTAGAAGCATGCATCTATGATGCTCTGTCGGATTGCACGTGCATCCTGTGCCTCATGGACTCCTTGAGGTGCCTCCACATCCCCACCCTCATCATCATCATCATCTTCAGGTGCATGCAGTACAGCGTCAGGGGGCATGGGCACATTCCTACGTATGCACATGTTGTGCAGCATGACACATGCCATGACCATCTTAGAAACCTTCTCATGGCTGTATATGAGTGCCCCGCCAGACCTGCTGAGGCTGCGGAAACGAGCCTTCAGTAGGCCGAATGCCTGTTCAATGACCACACGGGTACGTGAGTGGGCATGGTTGTAGTCCTCCTCATGCTCGTTCTGTGGGTTCCGGATTGGTGTAAGGAGCCATCTCTTCAGTGGATACCCGGCATCACCTGTATGAGACGAATAAAGGGTGTCAGTGGAATGATAGTGCTAAGTAGCCCCCCCCCCCCCCCTGCAAGGTCATTGACGCATCAAATGGGCCACGATGTCATGCATGAAATGAGACTCACCGAGTAGCCAGGATCTGTGCCCTGCGTGTCGCTCCATGTAGCGTGGTATTCTTGTGTTCCTCAGGACCATGGAATCATGGGTAGATCCTGGAAATCTGGCACAACAATGCGTAAATATCTTGTTGGAGTCACACACCATTTGCACATTGATTGAATGAAATTGTTTCCGGTTGCGGTACTGGACCTCCATGGCATGTGGGACAACCAATTCAACATGGGTGCAGTCGATGGCACCAATGCAACCCGGGATGCCGCCAAGTGCATGGAATCCCACTTTAGCGTTGGTAATCTCCTGGTACGTGCGTGGTAGTGTGATGTGGTCGTCGGCGTGCTTCAGGAGGGCATCGTGCACTTGGAAGAGTGTCCGTGAGAACAGTGGCTGTGAAATGCCATGCAACTGTCCCACTGTGTGCTGGTAGGTGCCTGTGGCCAGGAAGTGGAGTGCAGACACCACCTTCAGTAGGGGTGGGATGGCGGTTGGGCTATCTATCATGCTCACGAGGTCAGCATGTGTCATGTCCACAATGGCGATTATGGTGTCCCGGTCCAAACGGTAGAGGGTGTGGATCTGCTCAGCAGTGAGGTTGAACGGATCGGCTCGGAGGCGTGGGATTGCGGGCCGCCTGCGTGGTGGTGGTGGCAGTGCTTGTGGGCCTTGCTGACCCTGCCTTGCCCTCCTCCTCCTCCTCCTCCTCCGTCTCCCCTGTGCGCCCGGTTGTTGTACCTGTTGTTGTTCGTCGTCTTCTTGTAGTTGTAGCACTTGCAGTGCTATCTGGTACCCCAGGCCCAACATCGCTAGTCCTGCCGGTAGCATTTTGGAGTGGGAGTGGTTGTGGGAGGGGTTTGGGTCTGCAATATATGTGCTGTCGGCCTGTATGGCCTCCACCTGTGCTGATTGAATGAATCTGTGGCAGATGCAATCCCTTCTGGTCGAGCACGGCCCGCACGTAAGGCTGCATTTGGCCGCATGGCATCTTGGGATTGGAATCATGTATCAAATCCCGATGGCAGTGTGATGTACTTTGACTGATTTTCATGCTATGCTCCCATTGTTACACATGCTATGATTGCAGCCGCTTACATACCTGTGAAGAGTCAGTGGTATGTAGGGCTCGATCGATGGCCGACCCTCATGCAGCACAGTAACGTACTTCACCGACGGGCGTGGCGTGCCATTTGTGATTGCAGCCAGTTAGCATCATGACACACAGCCGCACTACATTGATGTAATTGTGAATGCAAGCGTTCACAGAAGCCTTTTCGACGTAATGTTGCAAGTGAGGAATTCGAAGGCCAGCATTTTTGGTTTTGAAGTAGCGGCGAGGATACGCCCACAGGTCTGGCTGGAAATGTAACGTTCTATTGTAGAATGTCCTTGGGACATGGCCCATAACGAGCAAGCAATGAATGATATGAATTGAATGGGATGCGCAATAGCGTAGTGGACGATAAGGCAGGACGTTCCCAAATCCATCTTGCTTCACAACACTACAGATCCGGCCAGGGGCACAGTGGTTTTTGCGGACTGCATTACGCACAGACGCGATGGAAGTTTCACATATTATGTGAGTGAATATTCATGCGTTTTCATTGCGGGATGAGGGAATGATGTGTGGATGCATGGACTGATGAATCCGTTCAGGGTCTGCCATGTACATGGGTTTCTTGGTTCACTCCCCTTCCCCTGCGTTATGTGATGCAAGGCTGCCATAGTGGGACATACGTCTCTCTGCCCTTGTCGGATCCTCCCTGTCTCGACGCGCCTTCATACACTTGTGTCTAGGCACGTTACTAATCCCATGTCATGGGTTCTATCTTGACGGACGCATGCACAGTAACCGACGTTGCCAATGGTGTATTTAGCTCGATTGGTTTCGTTGTGATTCGATACTGGATTAGGGGTGTGTATATTCCTTTGGAGTGGGCTAGCATGCATATGGGTGTGGATTTGGTGTGTTGAATGAAGATTGTAATGCATCATGAGTCCCGTAATGCAATCGGTTGATTTGTGTTTCTTTTGGGTGACAGGTATCTCCTGCCCTATTGCAGATGCCATCTCTACGCCACTCCTCCAGATGGTTTTTACTCTCGACTCCTGCAGCTTCGGGTGAATCAGTGGAGCACCATTTCGATCATATGGGACGATCGCCAATGGGCCACATGCCCTTACGCTGTACTGGTGGCTAGGTGCAACATTTCGGCCTTTCAGCTCGACTAGTGCCTGCCTCATGGGACGGACCTGCGGTTCTTGCCGCTTCCATGTTGCCTTTTGGAACGTTGATGTAAGCCCTGTGTGCCATGATGGTACAGGGCGTCACACAAGTGGAAGCCGGTCAATTATTGCAGATGCAGCCCTCGGTGATGATGGTTGTTTTGGTGGGATTTTGCAAATTGATGTGGGGCCTTTGTCATTTGGATGTGCATTTAAATTGTATTCCGATATTTGTCGTGTTGCGTTGTTCTTTGCAGGTGATGTGGCGATTTTCGCTTTGTGGCGGTATGTATTGCATGATGATCTGCTTTGTGTTCCGCCTTCTGAGTTGAGTTGTGTGGTACAGTACTGGCCGCGTTTGCCTACGTAGCACAGTATGGTCACGGATAGAGGCTGCCATTGTGTCTGTTTACATGATGTGCTGTTCAGGGGCGGGGGATTGGCTTTTGGCCGACTGGTGCCTGTCAGCCAGGTCGATTGGTGGAATGATGGGTTGTTCAGAATGTGGCTGGTCACAGGTGACTGTGTTTGCGTGCGTTTGTTGGAGGGGGACTGGGGTCATGTCCATTGGAATAGCTTCTGTATTGATGCCATCTGTGCCCTGCAGCTCCCATCGGCCCCTCTTGGGATGGGCCTGGCTGCTCAGTCACTCTGCCGACTTGTGTGGTACATGCTTCTGCTGATGGTTGGTTTGTTTACTGGCATGAGTACAGGGCTGGTGCAATCCCCCTCAGGATGCTGTTGTGGATGTTGCCTTGCGCTGGTGGCAAGCGATGGGGGACTACTGTTGTTTTGTGTCATGTGTTCTTGATTTTCATTTTGATGTGTTGTACCTTCACATGCCTGTGCTGCGTCAGTACGGCTATGGTGACATGCCGTACATGGATGCCCACTCACGGGGCGCTTTGAGCCCCTGCATGCTTTTCTACGTTGGCATGCATGGGTGAATAGTGGATTTCACTGGTTGCATAGTGTGTGTACATTGCGCCTGCCAGGAGTTGTGCAATGAGGCCAGGGAGTGGAGTACAGGCACTCAGTGGGCCATTTACGGTTGGTTCGCGTTGCCGTATTTCTCGCCATGGCGGAATGGTACTTTACGACGTGCTTGATGGCGTTCAGTACATGTCCGCTAGGGTCAGAATTCGCGTACCGTTGCGCCATGGCGGTGATTCCGGTTTTGCAAGGCGCGCGTGCGCGTACTTGGTGCAGTTAGCGTTGCCGTTCACTGCGGTGTCGCTAATGGCATCGTACTTTACGGTGACGGGTCATGATCGCAACGAGCGGTGTTCGATGGCGGTATTGCATTTCCGCCATCATTTTTCCATTTCCGCAAGGGTCGTAATGAGGGCCACTGTATAATTTCGCCGTTTCTCGTTTGAATTGTTAATAGTAATATTAGGATCAAGAAGACTTAGCAGTGGTTTCGAGACATCTGTCTTGACCATTTTCAAACTCAACTGGTCCTGGCAGATTCTGTCTAAGCACACTAACAGCGTGCTCCGTGGCACCAGCAGGGACTAGAAACCTACTTCTTCAAACAATCATGCATTGCTTGATTGCCCTTGAATAGCACTGCTCAGTGCTGGATTAAACCCTGTGGACACCCCATAGGCAGTGGAAATGTCAGGGCCCCACTTGCAAATTATCTCCTAATACGTTTTAAAGTTTACCAACCAACAATTTTAATAAACCAATTGTATTACACAAAACTAAACATGAACCATTATTAATGTTATTAAACAAAAATGTGCTTTTAAAGATTTTAATAAACCAACACAACTTTATATTTTCACTCTTCTTAATTTGTTGTGATGAAATCTGGGAAGAAATACAAAATCCACATTAAGCACTTGTGGGCACCGGGTCCCTAGGAGGAGTGGGGCCCATATGCCAGTGCCGACCTGGCCTTCCGGATAAGCCTCCCTGGGGAACGAAGCCCAAGCTCAATACATACAAAAGACCTGCTCTTACCATCTTAGAATATTAAAAGCAATTAGGCCATACCTATCGGAGGATAACTATACCATCATTGCAAGGGCCATCATGCTATCACGCCTGGACTATGGCAATGCTCTCATATTGGGAGCGAATAAACACTGCCTTCAAATCTATCAAGTTGTTCAGAATAATGCAGTGAGGATCAATAAGCAAAAAACCAGATCCCAGCACATCAGTGACTCTAGAAGGGAGCTACACTGGTAAAAAAGTGAACACAGGGTCCACTTCAAGGCTTTGACACTGGGGCACAGATGTATCCATGGAAAAGCATCAGCTTATCTAAAATCCAAAATGTTCTTATATGTGCCCAGCAGAAAGCTAAGATCCGCCGACCAAGGCAAGATCACAGTGGCCTCACACAAGCGTAAAAATGTGGTGCGGGAAATTCTTTCCCAATTTTAGCTGCTGGCTTGTGGAATAGTCTCCGTGCTCACATACGTTTGGAAGCTAACTACATGCGCTTTCCTAAACATGTGAAAACTCACATCTTTAACTAATTTCCGCTTCTCCCTCAATCACACTCCCCTGCCGAATGTTCTTGTCTGCATCTGTCTGGTGTCCTGTGTTATACTGTTCGTACAATGTGTCCGCTGTGCGCTTGTCTCTGCGCTCCGAAGCTTGCGAGCTACCGGCGCAATACACATATATAAATACAATAAATAAATAATCCAACACTGGCCCTGCTGTATTTGCCTTCTGCAACATACACTTTTCTCTTCAATTATTTGATTAAATGTTCCTTTAATAATGAATATATTTCATACTCGTCTTTGTTGACATGCAAAATAAGAGAAATGCAGGAAGGCGCGCGGAAATAGTGTTTCTGTATTTTTACCTGCGCCCCCTCCATTCCGTAAAGGATGAAGCACGAAAGATTGTAGGAAATAGGCTGTGCAGGATTGCCTTCTCTATGCCTGTAAACCACAAGCACCAGCTTTGCCTGCTATTTGGCACCTGTCTATACGAATGGGCTGTAATGACTACTGCAATGTTTTTTTCCTGGTGTTCATCATTACTGATCTGGGGGGTGTGTGTGTGTGTGTGTGTACTGTGGCAGTGAGGGGCATAGGAAACTAGGGTGTGGTACCTTACACGATGCATTCAGTGAATACTCAGCACGATGGTGAAATGTCAAGAGGCACAGAGCCAGCCATGAAGTTCACAAACGATTCACACGCAGCCATCAGAGTGAGCCCATGTGGATCCTTAAGCGGTCCTTTCTTTTTACTGAAGCTGGTATTGCTGCGGTAAATGACTTTTCATGTATGAAGTTACCAATCGAGTTCGATCCTTTGCCTAGACTTGAGTTATGCAATCTCTTCTGCACTCTAAGCTGTTGCATTACTGCTTGACAAACTTTTGCTTTTCAGGTTAGTTTGCTAGGTACAGAATGCACGTATATTCCATGGCCAAATGCACGCAATCACATTATTACAAACTAGTGACTGATGAAAATTAGAATGCCGACCCATAAAAGTATCGAACAAGAAAGTCCGAATTTGTATAGGTAGGCTATGATTCCCAAAACACCAGTCTTCAAGTATGCAACAGTATTTAACAGGTCACCAAAAACACCCTGGGCTATATTACAGAAACTTTGCAGTGTTGCAAGTGCAATTGTGAATGATATCTCTAGCGCAACCAGTGCCCTTCTTAAAATAAACAATGCATTCAGTGCAATTTTGCACAAGGTCGAAATTTGCCCCAATGCTAATACCATTCCATGTTAGCACTGTGGAAGACTTTGTCCTGGTGGAAAATGCACCTAAGCATAGGTTTTTATTATACGCCATTGTTTGCCATAATGTTCTTACCTTGCAAAATTGCTGTTGCACTGGTGCCCAGCTTCTGTAATATAGCCCCGTGCTGTCCTATTTTTTAAAGAACTGACTTAGGTTTTTTAGAGTAGAGGTACTTCCTTTTTAATTGCCATCCCGCAACCAGGTCATCATGTCTTTTTTTTTGCCATTTTTTGGCATGTTTACAGCAGAATGTTTTGACTTCTGGCTCAGAGCATTGAACTCCCCTGTGGTTGAACTGAATGACTGCCCTACATTGAAAATGCCTTTTCCAGATCCCAGGGACCTGTTTTAATTTAAACTGATATGAACGATGTCAAGTTATATAATTCCTGAGACAGTTCTTTGCTGAAACAAGGTCATTCGGTTGGGAGACTGCCGGGAATGAAAGCTATGTTTAGAAGCTGGCACATTTACAATAATGGGATCCATGTGTTGGCTAGTCACAGCCATCTTCAACACATAATGAGGATGTCCTGGCCACATCTTGAAAAAGGGAAATCATCAACTTGTCACTTTATGTGCATTGTCAAAGTGTGGTAGGTTCGGTATAAGATTACTTGTTCTGACTTTGATTTATTGTTTCATTCAACCCTAAAAAAATGTTATTGCATCAACACAATTGAGAACCTATGTCACAATTTTAAGTTACACACATTTAGCAAAACACTTATGTGGAGGCCATCTTGAATAGCTTGGAGCATACAGCATCAAGCCAGTAAAAGGGCAGAGTCTCGCAAAAGATGCACATATTATAACATACACAATGGACACAACACACATGGGGCCTAATTCACAGAGTCAATTTTACCAGAAACTCTCCAGTGATTTTGAAAGTCAACGAAGAGGGGCACCTGTCTTGCTCCACAAAAAAAAGATGGAATGTAAGGGGTAGTCTTTCTTTAATCAGAGTAAGTGTGTCAACATATTTTATTTTCTTTTTTTTATGTGGGATAATTGAAGTTTTTATTTTAACTTCCACAGGTACAGTACACCTTTATGGAGGGCATATAAGAAACCCACGTAATTGTGGGTAAGGCATTAGATGAACAAGATATGGAACACATTCTGGTTTACAAATTTGGAGTTCTACTGTGTCCCTGTCAGAATGACACTCTTGTGAACAGAAGAAACTGTGAATGGATATAGAAAATGATACACTTACACTTTTCAGAGTCAAGGCAGCAACCATGACATATAGGATACTGACAAAACTCTATGCTCTAAAGGCAGCAGCTATAACACTCTTTAAATGGAAAACAAGGTTTATTCTGTCTAGGAACAAATGCTGTTCTTGAACTCAACACAATCTGTAAATAAAAGCTTGAATGATAGGACAGATAAAACACTTTATTGGATGGTGTGGTCATGGACTGGGATTGTGTCTCCATGAGAGTTATAGGTGGATGACTGACAACATGGTGGACAGAGACGTTCTTAAATTTAAATGCTGGCTCCCAGGCATAGGACTTCACACTTTATGTGATGCTTCCCCAGGGTTTAGGTCATTTGTCATTGATTAAGCCAGAACACCTTAGTGCCTCTTCACTATGTGGGCTTCTGAAACATGGTCCTTTGGTGTTGATTTTGGAAGGATACGCGTAGTGCGGGGTATTGGGCTAGAGATGGAGAAGCAAGGTACCCTTTGGATGGCTGTGCATTCTAGCATGCCAAGACACAATATGACCCAAGGCTACTACCAATCCTTCAGCAACTGATCTCCTGTGTCATCCTCCAAGAAGTGTGGATTGGGCCTAATGGACAATGAATTATACTATGGCAATAACACCCGATCTTGCGGGCTGGATTGGGTGTTATTGCCATTAGCGCCCCAGGTTTCCAATCCGGACACCTAGGGTGCTGATAGCAATGTATTTTGTATGAATGAACAGGACGTGCTCACAGCGTCCCGTTCAGTAATACAACATGCTTACCTAAGATGTAAGATGGCTGACGTGGAACCAGAAGGTGCTGCTCCATGCATAGCCCCTCTTCCATTTCCATGGTGGCGCGGGAGGCAGGAGCAGCAGCCTCACCTTATTCTTTCTGCCACCAGAAAGAATAAGGTGAGTACGGTGGGGGGGGCTGGAGGGAGTGTTGGAAGCAGTGAACCGAGGTAAGTGTAGGGTGTTGGGAAGATGACGAGCAGTGAAGCAGCTCAGAATGTGGCTTGGATCATGGGATTCAGCCCATGATCCAAGCACCCTGATTGGTTAGTTCCCCCATCCATGCAGCTAGTGGGCATTTATTTTATTTTTATTTATTTTTATTTATAGCATTTGTTACACACTCAGACCCGGAGGTATCACGGCATAGGTTACATAGGAGTGCTTGTCTGGTTACAGTGGAAGCTACAACACAGGCAGAATTAGTAGCATAATTAGTTATCAAACAGTCACAAAGTTCGTGAGACGCAAAGTTACAATACCGGTCCAACATTTCAGAATCTAGAGATACTGGTTAGAATTTGTTATATGGCATATGTTTGGCATACATTTCCTTTGTTGAAACTCTTTCACAAATGATATTGTCTTGTGCTAGGGTTGCTGATTTTTGGAGGGAGGCTGCAAGGAGAGGAGGCTGAAACTGGGAATTGATATTGATTCATAGCAAAACTTGTCACTCTAGCATAAATCCATAGTTGAGAATGACTTAGTGAAGAAAAGATGTTTTTTTTTTATAATCTCTTCATTTTGGCAGTAAGAGAATTTCAAGAGATCAGAACACAGATAAAAATAGAGAACAGGATACTTGAGCTGAAAAGTTTTCTTTGATTTTGAGGATGATATCCAGGTGAAAATCCGCATAATATAGATATGTCAAACTCTGGGGATAATTGAAAGGCCCTTTGGTGTGACCAGACTGGGTTGAAGCCCAAAAAGTGCCCAGTGTTTGGTTATGTAATAAATCATCAAAATCATTATTTCTATCTGACAGATCATAAAAGGCACATACAAAAATTCATCAATAGTAATTAGTGGCAATTATTAGCATATTACAAAAAAATCAGCAGATCCTTCACAACAAGTTAAATAAATTAATCATCATAAAACAAATAGCGTTTCCAACTTGATTAAAACATCATTCCTACGACCAGTTAAACATTTTACTCTCTTCTTCCAAGATTGGTAAAGGAAATTCCTGCAGTGTGCTCTAAGGCTAAGGCCTGTGCCTCTTATTGGTTGAACAGAAACATGATAAAGGGTGCAGGGTAAATGCATGAAGAGTAAGAATTCAGGCAAACAAGGTGTCCCTGGGGAGGAGTGAATGGTACACTTAGCTGTGCACTGCAACACTTTGCGCCCGCCGGCTCCAGTCTCCTCTGTCAGTGCCTGACTCGCACACAGGGCCCGAGCTGTGAATTGTGCACTCTGAACGCGAAGCAATTCATAACTCCAAACAGTGCCAAAGTGTTGCTACGTGCGCCAATGGATGAGGAGGGTTGGGTTGCTAGGGTGCTGTCCCGTCAGTGTGGGTTCAGATGTGAAAAGCCACTTAAGTGCCCACATTCCATTTAGAGTCTGCTTTGCTGTGTCTGTAGGACAGTAACATCACAGTGATGCTGCATTCTGCCTCATGCAGCAACCAGCCCTCTTCAGATCTGAAAACAGCAAGGTTTTGGTGCTGTGATCCTCTGCCCTCTACCCTCACTATAACCCATTAAGCGATCCCTGTGAGCCCCCAACCCCACAGACTGAGCCGCACACGTCCATCCAGTTCGGGCTCCCCGGTCGCACTGCCTGTGGCCGGGAACACCCCCCTTATTTATAATTTATAATGCAGGCAGCGGCGTGCAACGTCACAGCGCCACCTGTGCTTCCCTTAAGGGGGCAGCACCACACTCCTCCTTTTTCATGAGGACAAACAAATGTACATCAACCGTTTCAAACAACAACAACACATCAAACAGTGCAAATAACCAAAACATCCCACAGCACCCCTTTATTCACAGCCATCCTGGATCCCCGTGACACCTACACACGGCACAGGGGCTGTTCAGGAGACTTGTCCCTGGACGTAGTCAGTGAGGCAAGCAGGTTTCCTTCGGCCAGTCCGCTGGGGTACCTCCCGCGGCCTCCGGCATGGGTGATTCTTCCGGCGGCAATCCCCGGGCTGGTGATGGGAGGGGGAGAGCGTCCCCACCCTCGTCGGGTACTTCCACACTTTCTGATCTCCCGTCCGAGGCCTTTACCATGGACCCCTTGATGGCCACCACGTCCAGCGGCTCTGGTTCATACGGGAGTGATAGCTTCCCGCGGGGGTGCCTATTTCGTATGAGCACCTCATCCCCAGGTTCTAGGTGTTGTGGGCGGAGCCCTCTCTTAGCATTCTCCTGCTCCATCCGCAGCCTTCGATCGAAATCCACCTGCTGGTCGTTGATCACGCCAGGCTCCTTCTCGCTCGCTTCGGGCAAGAGCCCTCGAGGGCACCGTTTGAAGAGGGCCTTGGCAGGGGCCAACCCCGTCGATGCGTGGGGCGTGGTGTGGTAGACTCTCAGGAACTGATATAGTGCTCTTTGCAGACCCCGTCCTTGGCCTTGTGCTATCCGGAATGTCTTATTCAGTGTTCTCATCAGCCTTTCCACCTCACCATTGGTTCTTGGCCAGAGTGGGGTGATCTTCCGGTGTTGAACCCCATACCCGTCCATCAGTTCTGCGAAACGCTCACTCTGAAAAGGCGCCCCATTGTCTGAGCACAGGGTGTGAGGAAATCCAAGAGCAGCGAATACTTTCTCGGGGGCCACAACCACAGGCCACCGAGTCCACAAACTCCACCTCCGGGTAGCGGGAGTACTCGTCCACCACCACCAGGAAGTGGGTGCCTAGCGTGGTGGACCCGAAGTCCGCATGCACCACCTCCCGCGGTCGCGTACCTCTTGGCATGGTTTCAATAGCCGGCTCTTTCTGTATCGGGGAGGCCGCCTGACACCAGACGCAGGCGGTCACATATTCGTCGACCCTCCGTTCCAGCTCCGGGAACTACACCTTGAGGCGTAGTAGGGCCTTTGTCTTTGCGGCCCCTTGATGTCCCTGGTGGGCCAAACTGATCACCTCGTGTACCTTGGTTTAGGGCATGACGATGCGGTCATCCCTCAACAGGAGGCCCGTGGCCGAAAACGATAGTTCCCCCTTCACCTTCCACAATTATTCAAGCACCACCTTGGCTTCTTCGGTGCGTCCGGCCAGTGATTCGAGCACGGTTTTCCATGACCCGTGCTACATCGCGGTCTTCAGGATTGGAAGCACTTGTCCTGAGCTGCTGCCGCCACCAGGTCCTTGAGGGGCATGGCATTTGGGGTGGCCGCTTGCACGACCATCTGTATGTGGTCATCCACCTCCTCAGCACAAGCGCCCAGTGATATATTGTTGCCATCCCGGGGTAACAGGACAGGTAGTCCGCCGCATTGTTGGCGCCGGTTCTGTACACCAAGGAGACACCGTACTCCAGGAGTGCAAGCATCTACCGCTCAATTCTCGCCGGCGGCTTGCACAAGGACCCCACTAGAATGGGAAGCAGGGGCTTGTGGTCCATTACGACCGTTACTGGCCGGCCCAGGATGTACAGTCTGAAATGCCTGCACCCCCACAGTACGGCAAGAGCCTCCCGCTCGGTCTGGGAGTAACGCTGTTCGGTGTCAGACTACTGGGCGAATGCTCTCATCCAGGCCAATTTGCGTCAGTACGGCCCCCAGTCCAAACAAGCTTGCATCATCAATGATCTCCGACCGTAGGGTTGGGTCAAAGAAGGCCATGGTGCCTTCAGCAGTGAGGGTGCTTTTGATATCCTCAAACGCCGCCTGCTCGAGAGGGCCCCAGTGCCATGCTGTTTCTTTTTTTGTGAGGGCCCTCAGGGGCTCTGACCTGGATGCTGGGTTCTGGATGAACCGACCACAGTACGTCACCATCCGAAGAAAACTCTCCACCTCCGACACATTCTCAGGTGGTAGGGCCTCTTTGATGTCTTTTACTTTCCTTGGATCTGGTGACACCCCCCCCCTCCTTGAACACAAATCCAAAGAACTCTATCGTCAGACTTTTCCCTGTGGAGCGTCAGGCCCAATCACTGCAGTCTCTCGAAAGTCCTGGCCAGCTTGCGTAGGTGGTCAACCTCCGTCTTGGCAAACACCAGGATGTCGTCACTGATGTTTAGGACTCTATCCAGATCAGCTAGGGCGCCTCTGATGATGTTTTGAAACACCTCAGCTGCCGATAATAGGCCAAAACTGAGCCTCTTATACTTGTACAGGCCTCTGTGTGTTGTGAAGGTCATTATTTACCTTTACTCCGGATGAAGGACGACCTGGTGGTACCTGGCCCGGTGGTCTAGCTTTGAGAAGAAGCGAGCCCCTTGCAATTCTGCAATGATGTCGTCGATGGTTGGAGTCAAATGTCTTTCTCTCTGGATGGCCTTGTTGGGTAGCCTCATGTCTACGCATATTCTTACACAGTCAGGTTGTTTTGGTTTTCTCGCTACCACTATCGGTGATACCCATGGTATGGGACCCTCGACCTTCTCAATGATATCTAAATTCACTAGGTTGACCAACTCCTTATCTACTTGTTCCCTGAGATGGAAGGGTACCCTCCGATGTTTCAAAGCTACGGACTGCACAGACTCATTCCTTGGAATAGGGAAGAGTACTTGTCCAACAGGTCATGGATGTCCTCCAGATAGACGGAGTAAGCGAAGCTTACAATGCCTAGGGCTTCTGCCGTGGCAAAGCTCAATAGTGTATTCATGCTCACTGGCGTTACATAGAATCTTGCAGTGATTTTTGACCCATCATGTTCCACCTTTGCCACGAATTCGCCATCCAATGGGATTGGTTCTGACCCTCCGAAGGCGAAGATGCGGGCTCTCAGGCTGACCAGTTTCGGTGGTGTGGCCATTGCATTGTAGTGTCCACGGGCCATTACGTTGACCGATGCCCCTGTGTCTACAAGCACGGGGACGGGCGAATTGTTCACGGCCACCACACACCTCGGTTGTCGTCTGCTTTTTGACTTCAGAGCCCCCACACTTGACACAAAGAAGATGTTCTCCTCCTCTTCTTCCTCTTCCTCCTCCACTTGGGCACCTCCCTGTCCCTGGTCTACGTGTGCCACGTTGGGTGGGTGGGCTTGGGCAGGAACCCCGATCGAACTGGGCACCTGGGAAACATTACAGGCAGGGACGTGTTGCACACACGGCATAGTGGTCAGCAAGGCCACACTGTCCACAGGTCCTTCCCACTGCAGGGCACTCGGCGGGGTGTAGCAGGTCATAGCCACACTTTTAGCAGGCCTCACCAGCTCTCCCACCCCTGTCACGGATGCCGGTACCTGGCCTCTTGGCACCTCGGCCACCACGCCCACTGCACACGCCTCTTCCGTCTTCACTGTGCATGTTCCAGCCTCCATTTTGGACGCCCTCGCCTCTGCAACTTCATGGCAGCGTCCCAGTTCAAGGATGCAAGCAAGGGTGGTATCCGGTTCCCTCAGTACCTGTCGCCTCAGTTTTCCTGACGAACAGGCCTGTATCAGAAGTGTTCGAATCATGTCATCCGGGTCACCCCACGCGCACGCCAGGGAGAGGCATTTGAGATGACCGTAAGAAGTGTCCAGCGTCTCATCCTCCTTCTGTCGGGCCGACAGCATGACAAATCTCTCATAGTCTGCATTGGCGAGTGGCAGGAAATGATTGTGGAGTGGCGTCTTGGCGGCCCCATATGAGGCATCAGTGGTCTGAAGTGACTCAAAGATCTCCTGCACTGCAGTCCCAGCAGCGTACAGTAGCGTTGCCAGCTTACTGTCATCGTTCGTCTCCATGGTGGCTCTAAAATACATGTCCAAACGGTCCACCAACCGTTTCCACCTGGGCCCCATGCTGGATGGGGGGCCCGAGACATCAAACTCTGGGATTGGCTGGAGTGCCGCAGGGGCCCGCATCTGCGCCATGACTTGGGGCACTGGCTGCGCAACAGGTTGAGCCTGAGGTTGGGGATGGGCTTGAGGTTGTTGTTGGTCTGCAGGCTGCCCACCGCCCTGGTCACCAGGCGCACTCATGGGTTAGAGTGCACAGGCACCCCCAAAATGAACTGGGGGCCGCAACTCACCCAACCAGCACAGGCCCAAAAGGGGGGGCCGTGGAGTGCACCAGTCCAGACACACAAAGAAAGTCAATTGTCCAGACCTGATGATGATGATGATGATGATGAGTAGCAGATGCTGAAGGCCACAGAATTCGCCAGTCCGAAAATGCAGGCTGCAGGCCACAGAATTCGCCAGTCCGAAAATATGCCTTTGCACACAGCAGCTGGGCATGATGATGAAGGAGACAATGAAGATGAAGATCCTCAGCTGCAGGATGGCATGGATGGTTTACAATCTAGCATAAATGTCCCAAAAACTGAGCAAGGGAGGTGTAGGGGTTGAGCAGGCCTCAACACCCTTCCCCCCCTTTCACTCGACGTAACTCGCCCAAAAATTAAACAAAATCCAAAATTTGGGCATGTGTGGGCAGATATAGCTGCCCGCTATTAAGATCCCCAAAAATTAGGTATGGATGCCCCACACGGCCCCCACCGGAGCACAGTGAGTATCCCCTGCCAGGAGTCCAAAATGGCCGCTCGCCACGTGTCTACCAGTCCGCGGCATGGAACGAATTCTTGCCGTCATCCGCTCTGCATCAAAAATTAATTTATGCCTCACCGTCGGGCCCGGGCAACGTGCCGACCCCGTCACCACTGTTGGGGGTCCCTCAGTGACCCATTAAGCGATCCCCGTGAGCCCCCAACCCCACAGACTGAGCCGCACACGTCCGTTCAGTTCGGGCTCCCTGGTCGCACTGCCTGCGGCCGGAACGCCCCCTTTATTTTTAATGCATGCTGCGGCATGCAATGTCACGCCACCGCATGTGCTTCCCTTAAGGGGGCAGCACCACAGGGAGAAGCACTTTAAACATGAGCATGTGGAAGTCCAACATAATGTGATACAAACTTTCCTGGTTCTGAAAAGCTGAGGATAACTCTTAGCATGATCCCCTACTTGGCGTGGGGGCGGTGCGGTGTGGGTGGCAGAACAGCCTTTAGGAAATGGCTCCAGGTCCAACACATGACAGCCCTGACTTTACCGGGGGAAGTGGGGGCCGGCACATGGAGCGCAGAAAGCAGCATGCCTTGGCCAGCACCCCTCGCTCGTGGCTTTCTCACTGAGGTCAGTGCTTCTGTGCACTGAGCCTGCGATTTAGGGAGAGATTTAGCAGCATCAGAATGGATAATTTTGGTAGTAGAAAGACTCTTCTGCTCATCTGGTTCATCATGACCCATCACCACACAAGCAGCACGGAGGCGCACAACCCAAGGGATCTCCCGAAATAGACCACATTTTCCAACCACCACTACCCCATTTCCTTCCACCCCCGGTAATCCGTCTCTATTGGGTACTATTCTGCCCTACTATTATTGGTCTCAATGCCCCATGATTTGCACCGCCACCCCCCAATAAGATCAGCAAGAAGTGTTTCACATATAACCTGATTGGTTATATGTCAGCACCTCATCAAGGGGCTTTTTAGATTGTACACCTATGTCCATCAGCAATCATCCGCCCCCATCATGTAGAGCCCCCGTCACTCTTTCAAGTAAGCAATGGACGTAATACAATCAAGCAGGACAGTGCGATAAACAGTATACCAGAAAGACAAATTTACGGAAGGACAAACCAAATGACACACACAAGAGAAACACTACGAACAAAAAATGAAAAAAAAGATGATCAGGGAAATGAAAAATGTAATACAGGGGCGAGACGGAAAGGGAACGAGCAAATCGTAGAAAGAGACAGAGTACCAGAGAGATTTAGCAAAATGAGGTCGGTGAGTGGCAAAGCAGTAGAGGAATCGAAAAGGTGAGCTTCCTGCACTGGGAATGAGGAGACAACACATAGGAGAGCAACAGCACCTCCCATACTGCTGAATAGCTGAGGTGCGACAGAGGGACTCCTTTTTTAGTGAGCTGCGGGAAGTATTCCTGCAGCTCAAAGCCACCTCTCTTCTCCATGGCCCTCAAGTTTCCTGTGGGCATCCTTGGGAACGCCATCCAGTTCTGTTTTTGCTTGGAATTCTGGGACTTGCAGTTTTACTAAGTTTTAAATGTGAAAGAACAAACTCCCAGAATGCAAAGTGGAGAAACTTGACTGGATGGCCTGGGAAATGAGCTCTGCTTCTCTTAGGATTGCTTAACAATTCAGATCACCAGCACTGTGATATGCTAGCTGGGCGCTCTGGTTCTAGAATGATGCAGGAATCTACTCTTCCCACACCCCTCCTCCCAAAAACCCTCCACGCGGTCCCTGAGTTTCCTCTTCTTCCATGAGCTGCTGGTCCTTTGGTATCGTTTAACCTCCTGACACTAGATTAACTCCATATAATGAACCAATAAAAAGAAAAAATACACTTTGTGGATTGTTCGTGTTCTTAAAAAATTAAACAGAAAATAAGGCCAACACATCTTGGGTGACTTGTCTCCATCATATAAGAACACAGGGTTACACCGATTTGTTGACATGTCCATCATATATGTACTCATAGCATTGTTTTCACTGTGCAGATACCACAGTTAGGATGACATTCTTTAATTTTTAAATGCACACATTTTTATTCGGCAACATCCTCAAAGATCTACATAAAGCGTCTTATAAACGTACGGATGTATCTACCCAAAGGGACATAAAATACTGCAAAGTAACATGCGTTACTGACCTGTGAAGGAAAAGGGATAATGTTTTACGAAGCATGTTGATTTAACTGCCTTTTAACCAGTCTTTCCTTCTACTGCAATGTCTGCATTTAAAGTAGCAGTTGGGGCTCCCATTGCTATTATAATGCTTCTATGTGGAATGTTGATGAATATGTGAACAATGGGTAGCGATATTAGTGCTACCTTCCCTGAAAGTTAAATATGCATTATGAACCATATGATCACATTTTCATATAGTGCCTCGTGCCTAGTTTCTCCCACTTCTAGGTACTTTACTACTAGGTATTAATATTACCCAATGTACTAGTACTTGTTTTCTTGACCTTAGAAAGAAAAAGGACAAAGATGACCCTGGCACGATCTGAACTTGCAATGTGCAGGCTGTCCCCATGTCTGAAACAAGCATTACACTCGATGTGGTATCTTCCCGGGTTATTATCCATTTGATAGCTATGAAGGAATATGACCAAGTTAGTAACAGGCTGTATCTTCAATCATTTATAAACATCCACAACGGTTGGCTTTTCATAGTTGGTGCTAGGGATATATACCTGTATATTGCCATTGAAGTTCGGTGTGCGTTTTCCCTTATTATCGTGCACCACTCTTCATTCCAAAATGGAGGCGAGGGAATTGTATGTGTGGCTAGTAGCTCATGAGTTGAAATTGTGCACCCTGTTGTTACCTTTGCTTAATTGTCACTGTATAGAATGGTTTTCTTTTTTCCTTTTTTTCCTTCTAGTCCCATTCCCTATTCCATTTCTATGCCCCTCATTCTGAGGTTGGAGGTAGCCATGGCGCTATTTGCGACATGGCTGCCTCCAATACCGGGTCCGGCACCGGTCTGGTTGAATGGGGACTTACCGGGACATTCCGACCTGTGCGGACCCGCGAAGTCCCCATTCAATCAACCATTCCCATTGAGCCGCTATAGGTCTCAATGGGAAGGGGGAAGGCGCTAATAATGAGCCTGTGAATAGCAGGCCCTATATCTATTAGCGCCCTGGTCCCTTAGCGGGACCCGTAAAGGACGTGTGGTGAGATCACACGCCCTTTACGGTTCCTGCTAAGGGACCTCGGAATTGGGCGGTAAGGGACTACCGGCACCGGTCTCCTTACCGGTGCCCAGTATCCCTTACCGCCCAACTCATAATGACCCCCTATGACTCCTTCTTAACTGTACATTGGAACTGGGTGCCCATAAATAGTCTGAATTTTATTGATCATACATTTCTGCTTGTGTTTGTGTGATGAGGGCCTGTGGCTGCAACTGAGGGTAGGTGTAGGGAACTGAGGGGCCCAATTCTGACTGGGAGACCAAGTCCCAAGACCCACTACATGATATTTGGTTGATATTTGGTTGAGGGGTGATATGGGGGGTATCTCCTGGTTTCCCATACATTGTCATGGCGATGCTTTTTCTGCTGCTGGCCCTTAAATCTCCCCTCAGATATTCTGGTGATAGTCTCTACAGACAATAACATGGACATACTAGGAAGGCAAGGTAGCCTTTGAAGATGAAGAAATGAATAAGGAGGATGTTCCTAGGCCAGCAGCAGCACACAGATGGAGCATGGTACAGTTGTCGACCCTGGCACCGTTTCTTGCCAGATACTGTGAATTCGCCCTAACAAGCATGCTTGGGAAGTAAGAATCCAAGATTGCAGACTGGCATATTAAAGGACTGGTCCATGGTACTGGGCAGACAGAAGCTAGTGGAGAGAAAACACCTGTCGCATAATCAACCAATCAACCCAAAGTGCAGGACTTAGCTCAGGCGGAGAGCAACCGCATGGAAAGGATGGTAGGAGTTGTGGGTATTTGGGGCAGTGGAGCAGGAATGTGGAGACAGTGGAAAGTGCAGATGGAGGAGTAGTGAAAAGAGGTAAATGGTGCAGGAGGCGGTGTGAGAGATGTGAAGGTGCTAGGGGTGCGCCCCTGTGGGATCTGAAGGTGAAGTAGGTGGAGGGGGAGAGAGTGCAGCAGAAGGAGGAGGTGTGGAGAGAGCTGAAGTGTTACAGGGTGGTGGAGGTGCAGATTGAACCAACTGGAGGCAGTGAAGGGGAAATACCTAAAGGAACAGAAGGAAGCTAAGGTGCCGAAAGGAGCGAATAAGGATGGTGGAACAACAGAAGATCAAGGAGGTGGCCAGAGATATGAGATAGGAGGGAGAAGAGGGAAAGGAGGAGAAGACACTATGGGTGAAGGAGGGGAACATCAAAGATGATAAAAGAAGTTGGCGTAAACGAGGGGAATTGGGGACAGATCGGAAATACAGGATACCCTGGAGGTACAGGTACAGGACCTGCAAGAGCCCTGTAAAGGCAGTGAGGCAACGTCCAACTACAAGTTGTCTCAGACGAGTGGGAGGAGGAATACGTCTGCAGTGGAACAGTGAGAAAGTAAGCTAACAGGCAGTCAGAGCTAGGGCCTAGAGACAGGTACCCAGGCATGAGAGAGCAGAGGTTTGATGAGAAGGCAATACTGACAGGATCAGGAGGAAGAATCAGGGATATAGGTAAGGAAGCAATCCAGCACCTATCTGCACACCTGGAAACTCCCTCAGCCTACTTCGCCTCTGGGAGATGTTATGGACCCTACTGAGTCTAAGCTTGGACCTTCAATGAAAGTGCTAGTTGCACTGAGAGAAGGCTGAGAGATCCACCATGCAATCCAGACATTTTGCCACTACACTGAGTGGTGTTCAAGAGACTGAGAGTGATGCAGGGGAGAGACCCAAATAGACTTTTTTTAGGGACACAACATTTACTGAAGCAAGGCAATTTTCTTTTTCTTGTTGTTTGCCATTGCAACACATGTTGGAATTACTCAATATTTGTGCAAGTTGCCAAATATAACTTTTTTGACCAAACTCATGAGTTGCATCCTCGTTTGACCCTAGTTGGCTTCATGGCACTGTTAATGCTGGCACCATAAACAGTTATCTTAAATATTAGAAAGGAAGACCAAATAAGGCAGGCCTTCTTTCAGACTCTATGCTCCCCACATGCTGAGTTACCACCTATTGATTCACTCCCTCTTATTTGTAGAGTTGATAGATTCAATGGGCCTGATTCATGGAAAAAGTGCATAGACCACGCAAAGTTCTCTGCTTGTAACACCATTTAGCTTGTACATGTACGCAAAAGCATGTTATACGCTCTCTCCGTATTCATGGAATTTCAACCATAAAATAACCATAGGCGCAAGTAGCGCCAGAATGCCCACGACACACCCTCACAAAAAGCAGATCCAGCCACATATAGCAACCTTTGCGCAGTCCGCATCCCCGCCATCATGCACCCCATCAATACTGTGGGCTGTCCCCCTGCAATCAAGGCAGCACCCCGGTGACACTGTGTACGGTCCCCCATAACTCCTAACTGCACCCAGAAAAAATGCTTTACATGTCACAGAAATCGTCCCCCAGTAAATCTGCGTGCGATCCTTCGTAAATGACGGCTGCACTCTGTTAATCTCTATATGCGCACACCTAACTTCAACCGGCACCTCAACTACGTGCCATCACCCCTAAATTGTTTCATGAACCCTACCTCTGCGCTGCAGATACTATGCGCACAGTGCTCTGTGCCTCCTATCAATTTGGCGGTGAGTCCACAAGATTTGCGTGTAACTTATCCCAACGTGGGATTGCGCGTTGTGTTCCATGAATTCGGTTTGGTTTGCGCTTGACTGGGCATGTGATTACACTGCGTGGCCCGTCCCTCAACGTGGCCACGTTCTTTCTCATTTTGCTGGGAAAATGGGGTATATACATGTCCCGCCCCCTATGTATTTTTTGTGTAGGCTCATCCCACACTTTGCATGGAGTGTTGTGCAAAGCCCAGTACTGTACGCAAAGCCGTGAGGGACCTGCAAGGTCTCGTAAAGGCATGCAAATTCGGTTCCATGAAACGACAAAAGGAATTTGCGTAGTGAACAGTGTGCAAAGTCACTTTTCATCATGCAATACATTCTCTAAATCAGGTCCAATGTGTTCAAAATGTATGTCTCACTGCGTAATGTGTAGTCTCTTCGATTGTACGGAAGATGAGGTGATGAAAGCTTGTATTCCATATTTACTTGTGTTCGTTGTTTGTGAAAACATCCTCTTCTTTTTCTGTTTGTTGGGTCCAATTTGCAGCTTCTCTGGGACATGATGCATTCCATTGCAAAAGATGGAGTTTGTGTGCTCAGGATGTGTGTTTGTGTTTGTGTGTGTGCCTGTCAGTGAGTGTGTGTGATAGTGTGTGGGTGTGTCTGTGCGTGTCAGTGAGTGTATGTGATAGTGTGTGGGTGTGTGTGTGTGCGTGTCTGTGAGTGTGGGTTTGTGTGTGTGTGTATTTGAACAGCAGCAAGATCTGGAGGGAAAAAGCATGTGCTTGCTCTTTTTTCACAAGTGATCCACTGTTGTCAGTGCTCCCTGCTTTTATCACGTGACCAGCGTTATGCAGTATGGGATGAGGGAAGTCATTAGGGAAAATTATAGCTACAAAAGCCAACTCATCTACTGCAGGTAGAGAGACCAAATGTGTCAAATGGCTGCTTAAGGGAGGAGATGGAAGGGACAGGCAAGATAGGGTGATGGAAGAGGTAACCTTGAAACAGGTGTGGAGAATTTAAGGATGGAGCAGGGCAGTTGATAGTGAGCAAAACGAGGATACAACAAATGATTGCTGAAACTAGAAGGGAAATAGGAGACATGAGTGCCACGAAGAGCTGGTCAATTCTCCCCCTATTGTATTTGAGAATGTTATTTGGACATATCACTCCCGTGTATCACCTGTAACAGGTGTTTTATCAAGATATGTTGCCACTATGTTTCTCCAAAAATATCTCTGACGCACGACTGATAGAGCTGTGAAAGACACTAGTCTAGCCACGAGATGTCTCCATGTCATGAAGGACACCCCTTTTCATTCAACAATGACTGAACAGGTATCCAGTGTCCACAATGCCTTGCTGCAACAGAGGTGTGAAGACCCGCCTGGGAAGTGTGGATCAATGGGTTTTTACCATATCAATTTTCTGATATTATTGACCCCCTCCCCTAACCTTATAAATTAGAATATTTCTATGAGCAATATAAACAGCTGTTTGTTTCTTGAGTAATTATGTTTTGCTGGAAAGCCTGAAAACTGCCCAAAAAAATCAAACTGCATGATGAACTGGATACTGTAACTGGATAAACTCTAACCCATAGATGTATCCAGTATTCAGTTTGATCCCAACTAGGTAACGCATTTAGCCAGTTAGACAGCACAGTGAGCTAATCTCTTGCCTCTGATATCTGTGCGCAGCCTGCTGTGGCAGGTTCGAATCCTGGCAGGGTCAACTCAGCCTTTCATCCTTCCGAGGTCGATAAATTGAGTACTACTCTGTGGGATAATAGTGTCTTCTGTTATTTCAGCGATCTGAGACCTGTGGGCATTTAATGCTATATAATAAATAGATATTTGTATTATTTAATAGGCAATCTCAAGCACTCCAACCCCTCCGGGTATCCTAATGGTGCCTACATCGCTCATAACAGGATGCCACATTAAGGTGCTGGGACATTGTTTCTCTTGGTTCCGCTACAGTAACTCCACCAATCTACAGATTTTACTCTTGTCCCCACAACCTGCTCTCCAGTGCCACTCAGCAATACCATTGTCCAGATGTTGCTCTAATGTGCCTCCTTTACAGCAACAATCAACAGTAATCCGCCAAGAAGAGTGGGGAAGTTAAGAACTGAGCAGGGCAACTGAAAGGAAAGAGGATTGTTCTTCCGCCATATACACAACAAATAGTTTCTGGAAGAAGAAGGCAACGAGAGGAAAGAAAAACCACTAGGCACTGGGCAGTTTACCCTCTACCTTACTTGAGGGTAACTTTTGGACACGACTCTCCAATTTGATGGCCAGAATGGCTCTTTTATTAACAAATATTGTCACTATTTTGGCCCCAAGATATGTCCAATACACGGCCGATTCAGCTGTGGATGATTTCATGACTATGCGTCCCCGCTTCTTTCTATGCCTTTACGTTTAATAGCGCCTGCACATGCACACTCTGTTCACGATGTGTGCAGGTGCCTTGTGATACAAATAAATATACAGGTACACTATTGCCAGATAGTTTGGTGGCCCTGAGGTTAGAAGCCTTTGCCTGGAAAGTGAGCAGCCTGTGGAACTGTGTGTTCGATCCTCCCAACCACTGATCTAATAGTATTCATTTGAACCCCATGGTTATTAGGTATAATCATTCTTTGTGTAATGTAAACAGTTGTATGCTTTCATAGCAATTATTTTTTGTAGCCAATTGGCCAAGAAAACCTGAAATCAGTCAAAACTGTTTTGGTTTGTGTATAGGCATGAAATGGGTCCTTTTCAGGCCTTCCCACAATGATATTACATGTCCATGAGAGGGCAACAGCTGGCACGTTAGTAACTCACATTCTGGTAATGCCTGGAAAATGCTTATCCAATGTCTGTAAAAGAGCCAGAGCTGTTGTAAGAGAGGGTGGATCTGTGAATGATTTATTATGAGGATGGATGCATGGGAAACCCTATGAAAGATGATGCTTGATAGATGGATGAACGAATTTGAAGATGGATGAATGGAAGTTTGAGGACATATGACAGTGTGAGTATGTATGGACAGGTAATGGATAGTGGTAGGTGCAAATGTCAATGGCAAAACATAGACCTTAGTAATGTGTCCTTGTCCCATGCTTTTGTATTTGTCTGGGGTTGTGATTGCTCTGCATGTTTTGCTTGTGGATTATTCCTGTTATGTGTTGAATACTTTCATGGCTTAATATATTGACCCACACATAGCATGGCTGCCTTTCAGTTTCACCCACATGAAGAGGAAGGTACCACAGCCTAATCTAACCAGACATCCATGTTGTAGTGAAAACTAAATTCAACTACAAGAGATACCCACTGATGCAATGATAAACACCATCCCAGAAGGTTTTGTCTGGCATGTATCAATGATAAGGAGGGCCAAAAAAAGAAAGTGGTGATATGTGTTACAGCCTTTTTAGGGAGGGCAGACGGATGCTCTCCCCCACAGGGCCCCACCCCGCTGCTGGAGCCTGGCATGCCCACCAAGCGATGTTGGGTCATGTTCAACTTTTCTCTTATTTTCTGAAGTCTTGCCTGGACATGTGTATATAGTCTCAGGGTTCTGTGCCAAGGTTGCAAGTCATGGAGAACAGTGGGAATGTGCTTCCAGTGTTTTGGTGTATGGCAGTGTCTTGTCTCCCAAATATGTGTGCGTCATTGAACTTCTGAATCAACAACACATGGATATTCAAGGGCCACCTGTGGGGGGTTTACTCAGGACTACACTTGACATCAACCAAAGCACCTAATATTGGGATAATATCAATACTTTTGCAGTTATATGTGGCACTACTATCACTGTGAATTCCAATTCACAGAGCTTGGTAACCTGGGTTACTTTTTACCATCATTATTACCCACAATGTGGCACTCAGTGTATCATTTTTGTGACAGGTGCTCATTTGACCCAGGTTTCCAACATATGATGCATAGCACCCTCATGGATATCAGAGTCATTTCTATTCTATCCCCCCGACCCTCTTCGCTTCTGTCTTTTTTCATGCTCCTATTTCCAGCGCTCCATCTAAATTTGCTAAATATACAGGTTTTACATTGAATCCCTTGTATTCCTCATGTTAACTCCTTGGTGTAGGTGGCAAATTATCATTTCTTTTCACTGAATTCTGTAAAACCTTTCTTTGTCTACGGATCACTTTCGTCTTTTGGTTCAATCTCTTGGCAATTCTGTGTTGGTTGGTTTCCCAGAGGATACTTTTGCTCCTTTGATTGCAGGTTTTAATGCTGCTCTGCAGCTTTTATCTGTTGCTAGGAAGATTGACCAGATGGCTCCCATTCTAAAGAAATCTTCACCGTCTTCCTTTGGACACCAGAATTATGGTTAAAGTGGCCTATCTGACTCATAAAACTGCTCATTCTCATACTCCCTGTTATCTCTTGTTATGACATGAGAGGAGGCCAGTCCACGTTAAGGAGAGGACCTCCTTAAGGGAAGAGGAGGGAGGCAAGGACAAGGGGAGGAAGGGAGGAAGAGGAGGGGGCATAAGAGCCTGGAGGACACACTCCTGTAGAGGGAAATAAATAAGGTTGGATATTCCTTTGTCTCCGTGTGTTCCTGGGATCGGTGTGCGGGGCCCTGAAGTGTGGGATTCTAGTAAAGGGAGGCCAACTCAGACGCAACATCTATCAGATAAACTAGTGATCTCTAGAGGGAGGAGATGGTTTCAGAGTCAGACGATTGTTTGGTTGGAAGTACCTAAGTTCAACTGCCATTAAGAGATCTTTTTCTGGTGCAGCTGCTTCACGCTGGAGTTCCCTTCCTTCGAATTAGTGGTCTTATGTTCAATTTACACTACTGTTTATCACTTTAATCGTTTATATTTGTACACGTTTATATATGTGTGTTGTACAGTGCTCCAATGCACTTCTGCAAGTTTGCATTAAATAAAAATGAATACATCTCCCCTATGCCTGCCCCATCAACTTCACTTGCACCATGTGTGTCATGTAAAAGTAAACAGTTTCTCTCCAAGTTTTTCCCCCAATTTTTTAGCGTTCACAGTGTGTTCAATTGGATGTTGCAGAGAACAGTTGCATTTGTATTTCCCTATCTGCTGTTGAGGACAGCATGTTCAGAAGGCAGTCAATAACCATTAGCAACTGTACTCCAAGTATTCTGATTGTCTGAGAGAAGGTCACTAATGATCTCCATATGCTAATTAATATCAAGACTCTTGTTTTTTGCGTTTAAGCTAAGAAAGCTAGTTTAAGTGCTATTTGGCCTGCCCCTGTGCCTTATCGTTGCTGTGTACTAGTGAATGGAAATTATCACTGGGTCTATGCCCTGTGAATTATTACTGGTTAGGCTACAGCCTTCCTTTAATGTTTCTATTTACTTGCTGTTAGTTTCTCTGCCACCTTCTCACACTACCGCTCTTTTTCTTAATGGTTTTGTTCAATTGGTGGCAGATTTATCCTTGAAACACCTAAAACTGGTTCTTCTGGGTGATTTTAACTTGCGGCCAAATAACCCTTCTGATCTCCAGGCAAAAAATGTAGTGGCCCTTTTGGCAGATTCTTCTTTCCATCTGAAGAGCCACCTTCCCACCCACATTTTAGGGAATATGCTTGATCTAATTTAGTTTAGTGGGCTTGACACTTTTAAGCCCCTTTCTGTGCCATGGTCTGATCACTATTTGCTTCCCTTTTCAATCTCTTTTCAGACCTCTGGCCAAGGACCTGGCAAGTCAATCCAGATTTGCCGCCACTGGTCAGGCATCAAACCTATCTCCAACATGTTGGTCCCTTTGACTTAAAAACGAGTAGCGAGCGAGATTGTGGACCCTTGCACTGCACTGGTGGATGCCATGATTGGCACTGCTGATGCTTTGGGCCACATAAAATCTTCTTTCAATCACTCAAAGCACTCTGCCCCTTGGTTTTTAGCAGAACCCAGGTCACTTAAGCAAGACCGTTGTCATGCTGAACGTAAATCGCACTTCAACTTTGCTCCTTGTGCCAAACAGATTTATACACAAGCCCTCTGAGCTCCAGTACGGCCTTTAACAGAGACTCTGCACACACAAGCCCACTGAGACCTCATTTCTCCCTTTTTTGTGGACAAGATTAGTAGCATTCGACAAATGATTGGGGCTGGCAGGTCTGACCATCTCAATTCCTGCCTCTTAGCCCATAATGCTATGGACAGTCAGAATCTTGCCTTTCAGTTCAAAATAGTGACAGAGAGCATGGTTTTTGCTTCACTACTGAAACTAAAATCTGCATCTCCCATTGATCCGATTACCCTACATATTTTCCATTCTATCTCTGAGAAGACTATCACCTTATTCACTGCAGCTCTACACCATTCCTTCTCGACAGGGATGATGCCAGTGTCTTTAAAACACCCAATTGTTTCTCTACTGCTGAAGAAGGTACATCTTGATCCTTTAGTGGCAGAGAACTATCGATCCATTTCGTTACTCCCGGCTCTTATGAAGTTGAAGGAGGCAATTGTCTCTCCCCAATTCTCAGAATCAAATTATTTAATGTGTCCTTTTCAATTTGGTTTTCGGCCCTGTACCGGTACAGAGTATGTCATGGTCGCACTTATGAATGACATGGCTTTGCTTCAGGACCACAGAGAGGAGGGAGTTTTGATTCTCTGTGACCTCTGCACAGCTTTTGACACCATTCACCATGGGATTTGACTTCGGAGTCTGGAGTGTTTTAAAGAAAGTTCTTCCATTCCTCCCTCCTGATTCCAAGGCCAAGGTGGTCACTTCTTCGATCATGGATACAGTTGACTATTGCAACGGTATCTATCTTGGACAACCAGAGGTTATGTAACAGTGTTTGCAAATTCTCAAAAATTAAGCCGCCCGGCTGGCTCTTGGAGGCCCTAGATTCTCACACTCCAAGGATCTGCTTTATCAGCAGCATTTTCTCCCAATTAGGAGCCAAATTAAGTTTAAGATGCTGTGCCTAGTGAATCGCTCCATTCACAATTCTGGTGCCGAATTTGTAGTCTCAAAGCTGACTCTCTACAAGCCCACTAGAACTCTTTGTTCCTCCTCCAAAATTCTGCTATGTGCTCCAAGGTTCCATAGGGCTCGTGCTGGGGGAAGCTCTTTTTCAGTGTTGGCTCCCACTCTTTTGAACTCTCTGCCGACACACCTCTGTGATACCTTGGAGTACCTTTAGTTCCGCAAGAGCCTGAATTCGTATCTTTGTTAATCATGCTTTTCTGATCAGTTCCTTCATCTACATCTTGTATTAGCACCTAGATGCCTCCCTGTCTTAGTTTGCGCTCTATAAGTACTTTTACAATACAATGCAATACATGGCTATTAATTATATACAATTGGGAGCTAAGACATTCGATTGATACCATTGTTAAGAGACAGGTGTATGCTCATTCATGGGATTGAGCCTAAACCACAATGATGATCAATCGAGTTTCAAATGAAGAATATTTGTTAACATTATTTTAAATAAAGCTAGTGTTTATTTGTTTGAACATACCTGTGTAAAATCTGACAAAAAGTATCCTTTTCATTTATTTTTAACAGAATGACATGCCAGAAAAATTGAATTAAGCCAGAAAACGGTTATTAAATTAAATTGAACCATTGTGAGGGATCCACATCACCCTCTATGTACATACATGCATGCCTAGATTCTAAGAATGAGGTGAACCCACACCTTACATTCTGATATAAATACATGTGACATTCTAATGAGATTGAATCTTCTAGCACCAGCAAAACCAATCCACAATCTCACCAATTCACTCACTAAGGTTCCAGGGTCAAATACCTCCGCCTCTCCAACTTCCCTATCCAACCCTGGGGGAATTGTATTCCCCGTGGGTCATGGTCAACTAGCTGGTCTGGTATCATTTCAAGGAAATCATGATCCACGACTACCAAAGAGCCATTTGACACACAATGCTTAAATCAGCTAAGTAAGCCACCAAAGTACTCAAGGAAACAGAAGATCAATTTGACATAGCACATCACTAATTTATATTAATCTTATTATGACCAACTCATACCAAGTCACCATAAAATCCCCAATCTTACATTTCCATTTCTGGCACCTGATTCTGAATAATTGCTCTCTAGATCTTTCTTTGTTTCTATTTGTCATTGAAATATCCAAGTTCAAGACTGCAATATAGATTGTTGAAATTAAATACAGAATAACAAACACATGAACAATGCAAGACACTCCTATATAAACTCAAAAATGCAAGACATTACTGTGATGATAATGTACACCTCTGGCAAAAAAATAAAGTCCAAAGTTTACCGGAGTAATACGTGCCTTATGTGCTGGCTAAAGCGCTAAGAACATGGTAAAGTGCAGTCTTTATAATACCTTCCATTTCGAGAGAGGCACTAAGCAAGTTTGGCCACTGACAAAAGAACAATAGGTTTTAACTCCTTTTGGGGAAAAATATGAACTACTATCATTTGATGGTTATATGTTTCTGTTATTTATAGACTCCGAAATGCTTTGCGAGAGATCATGAAAAGAATAGAAATATACGGCAGTGCTGCGGAACATAAAATATATCTATAAAACAGGAAAATATTACATCTTTCACGACTGCTAGTACTAGCTCCCCAAACAGACGGGAGCTGACTTAAATACAATATCTATCTAACAGTACATTTAGACAAACTGGCATCACTGAATATAGGCAATATATTCCTTGAATAGAAATAAAAGAAATATGAAAAGATGGCAGACACTAAAAATGTGCATGTGTCCTAATCCAAATACTCTCAATATTTGACTATAACCAAAATGCATGTTGGTAGTTAGCAATCAACGCAAATGTATCCCTGGAGAGATTTTCACAAAACATGATTTCCTATTTGCAAACTTCACATGGGTGGAAGAAAGGCCAAACTATCAATATTAAAAACAACATTAAATAAAGGAGGCTTTGGCATGTCATGTGCCAAAATTATTACACGTGTTTCATAATGCTATGCACAAGTTTGAGTTTACATTTGCAAAAGGACAACCTTCTAAAATGGGTGAGCGTAGACATAAGCTATGTGATACCACAACACGTCGAGATGGTTCGGAAATCAGCGGATGCAGCATACAGGAGGCATTGGGAAATAACGAGGAAACTATTGGATCACAAGGAAAACTGCACACTTCTTAATGGAAGTGAATTCATTTAACCTACTTAAATCTCAGAACGGTCTTCTCCAGGAGAGTCCAAATTTGGATTGGTGAAATGATCCTCAGGAAAGACTGTTTACAGAAATCAGACAAGACTATATGGGTCCTTACAGCTTTCCCGGTGCGGTAACAATGCCAGTAGAAATGCTGGCAAATTGATCAACGCTACTTTTACAGCACCGGGAAAACACAAGTTTGCCGGTGGCAGTCACTGATTTACCTCCAATCAAGAGCTGGACGTAAATCAGGCCCCCACCTGCAAAACAATGCAGACATTACAGGTGCCGGTAATTCCTGCAATCCCTGCAATCCCCTCCATGGAGTGCTATTGGACTCCATGGAATGGGGATTTAACGCTTTTTCCACTGCCTGTAATATCCTGGTAATACCAGGATATCAGGCAGTAGAAAATGGATAAGTAGCTTTGCCGGTATTCGCCTGAATTACCAGTGGTTTTCAGACAAAGCTATAATGACCTCCTGTGTCTTACTAAACAACGACATGTGAGACTGCCTAAGACTTAGAACAATACTGACCAACTGGAAAGGGGGGGGGGCACTGCTGAAAATACATACAAACGATTTTCAACTACATTCTGTAAGGAAATACAGAAGTCCTTAAACATCACCTATCCGTAAACATATTAAAAAAAATTGAGAAAAATAGAATAGGCTGGGTCTGGCATTAGAAAAACATTAACTAAGTATAACAACTTGGGCCAGAATGCGATAGGAAACATGAAACATAAATGCTACCATGCAGTGTCTTCTACTGCAGCAGATATGTCTATGTGCGCATGTAAGCAAATATGTCTACCTATGGATGACAGCCAAACAGTGCAAACTGAAACTAGTAAATTCACATATCTTTTTGAGGTTTCTGAATTCTGGAAAGACACCACTCAGAGAAGACATTTTGCTGCTGTGCACAACTTTGACAGGAATGGACACTCTCGGTCTGTTTGATGACGCAACAGAATAGGGTTCTAAATGTGCCATTATGATTGAAAAGGTTCTTAGTGTCAAAAATTGAACTGTCATGAGAAATGGTAAGGATATCAGAGTTTTGCAAACAGAAGAATGTTTACAGAAGGGGAAGCTGTGGGCAATGGTGAGACTGACCGAGAGAGAAAGAAGAAAAGTTCTTAATATGTGGTCACTTTATGGATTTGTACCGAAATTGAAAGTCTAGGAAAACTAGGAACATAACAAAAAAAGACTCTAAGTATTCCGAATAACACACATTGGGCCTCATTATAAGTTTGCCAGTCTCAAACAGTGGTGCTGGTAAGCCTACCGGCACCGTTGTTTCCAAACCGACAAACAAGCCTGCCGGAGCCGTTGTGTCTGTTAGGTGGAAACCTGTGCAGTTCCCTCTGTGACCACTGCAAAAGATTTAGGACTACAGGTGTTTGGCAGTAAACTCACTTGGTAGCAGTCTGTACCACACAGATTCACTTGGTAGCTGTGGCTGAGCAGTCAGACTTCCCTCAAGAAGAGTTAGGCAGTATGTGGAGTATACAACATAGGGCAATTCTTCACAGTAAGACGAGCAAACACGCAACAAGGCTTCAGTGTAAAGATATAAAGGTATTTATTTATAAAGACACATCTATAGAAAACACTCTGGCACTATTACGGCAAACACTTCAATTACAATTACTCTACAAAGGAAAAGATCAATCCCCCTAACAATATTTCGACAAGTCTAGGTTTTACCAGCATCACTTATTTGCAGACAGAGGTGTATGCTTCAACCTAGATGGCACTCTAGTATTCGTTAGGACGGGAGAGAAAAATCAGCAGGTTACGAAATCAACGCGGTCCCAATACTTAACGGACAAATGCAAGGCAAAAAGGCAAGAACCACGATAGATCATAAAGTTCAGAGGCCAGGCCCACTCGGAGAGAGGCAAGGCGATATGTCCCAAAAAGTCTCTTAGTGGAAATGCGTTCAGTCTTTGTAGCAAATTGTTATCGGAAGATTGGACCAGTTCAGAACAACACGCTAGAGAAAGCTTGGAGGCGACCCTATGGAGAGGCGAGGATTAAGACACCTCACTCTATCCGGCAACAAGGGAAGCCAGGCGGACACAATATCTTGATTGTGGAGAGACAGCTCCTGCGGGGGCAGTTGTTCCTGGTGGTGGGCGCACGTCCGGTCTTTGCCAAGAGAAGAGAGGATCTCGTCGTCGAAGGAAAGTTGAAGATCGTTGCACCACCAGGGAAGAGACCAGCCGCGGAGTGCTCCGTCACAAGGCACCACCTTTTGGTCGCGGTACAGGGGTAGTGGCTATCCGGTTGCCGAGGTGCTCTGCATGGGCAATTCGACCACTGCGTCCTGAGGCGAAGAAAAAAGCAAAAGGGACTGGTTGTTCCCACCAATCAGGGGAAGAGACTCTCCGGCAGGGAGATCTCCTCTGTCGTCGGGAAGTGGTGAGTCGGTTCAGCAGGGCTCCACCGGAGGTGTCGTCGTTGCAGGTCGGCTCAGCTTTACCCTCGTCGGATTCTTAGGTCCTGTGGCGACTTCTGAAGATCCAGTCCCAAAAGCCCTGCTTTTATGCAGAAAACCCCCATTCATTCAGCCTAGCTGTCAATCAACACACGCTAAGTGGTGAGCGGGGAAGCTCACCACTTGGGCCAATCACACCAGAGTGCGACCGGAGCTGGCAAGGCAACTCGGTCCACGGTGCCTAAACACCCTCCCACACCCCTGTGGTAACCCAGACAGAATGGCACCACTTTGGAGGGTCTCTGTACAGAAGCCCGCCAAAAGTGGAACAAAGGGCTCGACCTTTGGTTTAGGAGTCACAGAGACGAACACAGACGCCATTTTAAAAACCAAGTTCTGGCAGAAAATACCATCCGATAGACTTATTTAAGATAAGTAGACCGGTGGTATGTTAGAGACTAATGAGAAAAAGTATCAATCTCTAACAATGGGAAGAATCCCATAGGGTTATATTCGGGGTCGAACATAACAAGTAGTTTCCACTGCCACCAGCCAAAACTCGACGAGTGGGGACGGGACAGTGCCCCCTCGAATAACAGACCCAGGGGTAATCGAATTACCCCTCCTAGTATGTCCACAATAGGATGGTTGGTGCTAGTTCTGTTAGTAAATTTAGGTCTAGTAAAGCCAATGGTGACTTTACATGCCCGGGGGGACAGTAGTCAGTCCCCGGGTATGGAGTCTACGATGGAGGTCCGCTAGGACGCCCCAGTGTTACGGCACATAGGGTGCGGTGTAACACACATAGAAAAACATATGAGACCCTATAGAGTAAAAGACCCCGTAGCCCATAGAACACATTGACATTCAAAGGAATTACACACATTCATGTCCAAGAGTGGGAGAAAAAGAGTCTCACTCTTGTCAGGATGGAAAAAAACAAACTCCAGAAATCCAGCAAAGCTGCTGGGGGACTCACTAGGTTAGGAAATTCAGCCTAAACCGAGAATTCTCCCTAACAGTATCCAACAGGTCTAACCCTCCGGGCACGGTGACCACAGTGGGCAGACATGTCACGGGAGCGGTGCCGGTGCTCCTGTGTTCTCATTCCCATAAATTCCCATAGGACTCTTTGGGAATGTGGATTAACAAAATTGCCGGTGCCTGACTTCCCGGCCGCCAGACTTGGAATAGCCCAGTGGCACCAGGAAGTCAGGTGCCAGTAATTCATTCTGAGTCCGGGGGCAACCCGCCGGTAGAACCGGCAGGGTTACCGCCAGACTCAGAATGAATTTCTATTAAATGTCTAAAGAGAGTTTGAGCTTACACTATCGTTATATTAATGTGTTTATACAGGGTGTTGTAGGGTGCAGTCATTTAAATAAAAAATACCCTTATTTTCACCCAACTCAAATGTCTATAATTATTATTATTATTATTATTTTTATTATTATTATAAAAGTCTACTTTTGTAAACTTGTGTGCTTGGAGAAAATAGAGCCCCAAATTATGAAAAACATCCAGTATGTTAACATTTTACTTAAACGCCTTCAATGATCTTAACTGCAAAGGTGTATCATTATCAAGCGTGCTCCTAAAGCTCAGGGAGTAGTGATTCAGAACTGCCATAAATACTGCACGGAAGAACCCTGACAGCTGCCAACTATCTTAATCTACTAGATGAAAACCACACTCCATTTATAATTCAAACAAAAAATACAGTTCATACAAAAAAATACCCTCCATTTCTCGATGAACGCTCGTCCTCTTCCACAGCGTGGTCACACATTTGCTCATCTGAAGCTGTACTCTACACCTCTCCCCCACCTGTTCCCACCTGCCTGAATGAGTGCTGGAAATCAAAGTCTGCCGTTTGGTTCAATTCTGTCCCTAGAGACTGTGATGCACAAAGATTTCCATCCTCGACAGCTCACTAAACATAAATCTTGGGAAAATCTCGCTGGGACCTCATTACCAAGAAGGTGACAGTTCCATACATAGCCCTTTATGCCCTTTGCATTATTTTTTGAATAAAACGAAACCTAATTGGTCACATTGCATTAAAAGTATAAAAGCAAGTAAAACATTTAGCCCAGTATCCCACCACATCGCAAATTGTGCATCACTCGGTCATACAACTCTTGATGAAATATTTAACGACCCTGCTCCCATTTCTCCCACATTTTCTGCTCCTTCACACGACATCCCCTCATGATATATATTCTTTTTTCAAAGGACATAAAAACGTCTACATCGGACACCCATGCACTATATGTGGAGTGTTTTGATGTTCCCCACTTCATGGCAATGTTGTGTTTTATAAGACTGATTGCTGTGGATAAAAAACGTTTTCCTAGCGATTGTATGAGGTTCTTCCCCAATAATATCAGGTTTGGTTCACATGGTATCTCAGTAACCATAAATGTTGTCAATCTATCAAGGCATGCTCCCCAAAAGCATTGAATCTGTGGATACAACCATATAAAATGAAAGAAAGTACCCTCCTCACCTTTGCATCTTAAACAATTGGCATTTGTGGTTCATCCACACAGAAAGGGTACGGTTCAAGGGTAGTACACCCTATGTAGTATTTTGAGTTCCAAAATCATTACCTCCCTGGGAAACATCTGTGCCTCTAACCAGTCTTCAGGTTCAATAAGCCCCACGTCCGACACCCACCTAATTTTAAGATTGGCAAACTGTTGCATTGTAAAGGAGGGTATAACCTTGTATAGTGTAGAGGTGACTTTGGTCATGATACGTTCCACTAGGACATTCCTCTCGAGCAGGGAGCATTGCAGTACCTCGTGGAGATCCCTTCATTGTGTGTGTAGGGTGTGAGCCAGCTGTATGTAGTGAAAGTGTTCGGTATCGGGCAGTCCATGCGTATGTTGTAACTTTTCAAAGGGGATAAATTCCAATGTTTTTACCACTTGATCCAGTGTATTGACATTGAAGTTGATCCATACCGTGAACATGTCGAATTTGTTCACTTCAGGGATCTGTGCATTCTCCCATAATGGTTGTGCTAGAGTTAGCCTGTCAGAATAACAGATTCTTAATGTGTACCCACTACCTTTGCAGGTATGATATGATATGATATGATATGGCATTTATAACGCGCCTATAAAAAAGTGTTTCAAGGCGCAACGAGGCAAGGGAGGGGTAACAAAGGGAAGACAGACAACGATCCTACTAGGCCAGGTGTCATTCAGATCGCGCAAGTGTAAAAGAGGGGGGAAAGGGAAAAGTGGTGGGGGAAGGGAGAGGGGAAGTGCAGTACATGGGATAGTAGAATATTAAGATAAAATAAATAAAAAGCGGCCAGCTGGTGGCAAGTGCAAGTTAAGTGCAGACATAGGTGCTGGTAGGGGGACTGTAGGGATACAGAAAACAGTCCCCAGGTGCAGGGGTTGCCAGGGAAGCAGTGCAGGTGTGCAACTGGCGAGGCCTGGGCCCGAGATCAGAAAGGGTAGCCAGGTAGCCAGTGCAATTTCAGCCAGGAATTCAGCAGGGCAGAGGGGAAGAGAAAGCAGAAGCAAAGAGGAAGGTTTTGAGGTGCTTCCTGAACCGGAGATGGTTCTCCTCAAGTTTCAGGGAGGCAGGAAGGCTGTTGCAGAGGGAGGCCCCTGCTGAAGAGAGAGATCTACCACCAACTCATTGCCTGGAGAAGCGACTGACTCTGAGGGAGTTGGAGGCGGATGAGCGAAGAGCTTGAGAAGGAAGATATATAGGAAGGGAGCGTTGAAGGTAATGCGGCCCCAGGCCCCAGAAGGCCTTGTGGACAATGCAGAGGGTTTTGAACTTAATCCTCACAGCCACAGGGAGCCGGTGCAGAGACTTCAGTCCTGGAGAGACACGATCCCTGGGCTTGAGGCCAAGGACAAGTCCTGTTCTGGATAAGTTGCAGAGCGCAGAGAGTAGAGGTAGGAAGATTTAGAAAGAGGCTGTTACAATAGTCCAGCCTAGAGAGAACCAGGGCTATGGAGACAGTGAGCTTCTGAGGGAGGGAGAGGAAAGGAAGAATACCTCTGAGGAGGTGCAGCTGGTAGTGTGACTTCTTAGAGACGTCAGAGATGTGAGGGGAGAAGGAGAGTGTGGAGTCGGAGATGACCCCGAGATTTTTAGCCTTGCAGGTGGGAGCAGGAAGATGGCCAAGAGAGGACGGCCAGAGATCTGCAGGGAAGGAGGGAGCAGGTGTGCCGATGAGTAGAATCTCAGTCTTACTAGCATTAAGGCAGAGGTCATTTGCCGCACACCACTCCTAGATAGCAGACAGACAGTCAGGGTTGAGGGCAGGAGAGGAGGAGGCCGAGGGTAGCCTGAAAATGAGCTGGGTATCATCCGCATAGCACTGAAAATTGGGGCAGAGAGCGGCGATGCAGTGGGCAAGGAGTGCCAGGTATTGGTTGAACAGCCAGGGAGAGAGGATAGATCCCTGGGGGACACCACAGGTAAAGAAAAAGATATCGGAGAGGAAGGACCCAAGTTGGACCTGGGAGGGCCGGTCAGAGAGGAAAGAAGTCAGCCACGCCAGAGCCTGACCAGTGATACCCAGGTTATCACGGAGACGGTTGAGCAGGATGGCATGGTTGACAGTGTCAAAGGCAGAAGCGAGATCAAGCAAGATGAGGACGCATGGGGTGTAAGAGTCAAGGTTGGAGAGCAGGTCTTCGCGGATGTTCAGGAGAGCAGTTTCTGTGCTTCTGGCAGCTCTGAAGCCAGACTGATGGTCATGAAGACAACCAACAGATTCAGTGTGGAGATTTAGCTGGGAGATGGCCAGTTTCTCCAGGAGCTTGCCCAGGAAGGGAGTGATGGAGATTGGGCGATAGTTAGCCAGGCAGGAGGGGTCGGCAGAGGGCTTCCTGAGAAGAGGGTGCACAAGGGAGTGCTTCAGAGGGGATGGGAAGACTCCAGTGGCAAAGAAGTGATTGAAGAAGTCAGCCAGGCCAGGAGCCAGGGAGTTGATGTGGTCCTTGATAGTTTTGGAGGAATAGGGGTGAACCTGTTTCGACAAGACTTTCATAGATCGGACATGTCTAGAAACCTTGTCTGCAGCTAAAAGGGGAAAGGCAAAGAAGGAGGGAGGGGGGTGGCAGCAGAAGGGCCAGAGAAAGAGCAGGGAAACCAAAACTAAGGATCTGTATGTTTAAGGATGTCAAAATCAAAACTGTCCTTGTGTCCAAAGGTTCTATTCTGATCCTCACAGTATAAAGTAAACTATAAGGTGAAAAAGGGAAATGTCTTTAACCTTAGGTGCTTGAAAAGAGGTTGTAAAGGAAGAATAAATAGGTACAATGCAAAGGTTCTCCAAAGAAGAAGAGTTTTGGTTCCAGAGGATGGTTCCCTTCCCATGGATTCTTCTTCAAAACAAATTATTCTTTTATCTAACAGGTCCTTGTGTCTTTCTTGGCCCACAATTGCACTGTCATTTACAAAGCTGTTTAGCTTTGTTATTCCACTTTTGTCAAAGTTCCTTCTAGTCTGGTAAACGCAGTTCTAATATCCCTTCTTTCACACATTGAAAATTGCCTGGTTTACTCTCCTGCCTGGGCTTCTTGTATTCACACCTGTAGTTGCCTGGTATACTTTCCTGCCAGGGCTTCTTATTTCCTGTAATTGCCTGGTATACTCTCCTGCCAGGGCTTTTTATATTCACGTACCTGTAATTGCCTGGTATACTCTCCTACCAGGACTTGTTGTATTTACACACACACTTATAATTGTCTGGTATATTCTCCTACCAGGGTTTCATGTATTCACACACACTTGTAATTGCCTGGTATATTCTGCTTCCAGGGATTCTTATATTCTTATATTCAAATGATGTTTCTCTCCACTCCCCTAATTGTGCATCCGCTTTGTTGCATAATGTATCTTCTTGATATGTCTTCGATTTAGGTTCTCCATATAATTGCATTAAATACATTCACATGTAGGTAGGGGTCTTGTTTGCAATATACTTTCTCGCTTCACAATTATATAGTGTTTGGCATGCTCACCTATATGCACCGGGGCCCCCAGTATGTTTGGGTTGACTCACCGGCTCATGCTTGAATTGTTGGCCACTTTCCCCTCCCATGCCCTGAGCCATCATCTCACATGATGCCCCCTGTTGCTGTGCAATAGCATACATGGAATTCTCACACACAGTATTACCCGGTGGCACCTGTCAGGCCCAAGGAGACCTGGTCCTTGCTGTGCTGGCGCTGCCTGTGGCTGCAGGACTGCATTCCTCCCTCACGCAGCTGCCCCAGGAACAGGAGCAAGTGGTGTGAAACGTGGCCCTGCATCCATGCAGGAATCACTCACCTGCTACAGCACCTATGGCTCAACATCGGGTTCCGCATCACAGACATAGAGATCCTCAGAGGTGTAGTCAGGGACACCCCTGTCCAGGATAGTCTGGAGCACCAATGGATGTTTATGGCCTACCACACCACAGCCTCCACTGGTGCCTGGTTGGGGCCCTGAACACTCCACCCCCTCCACCATCGCCTCCTCCTCCTCTGCTTCCGTTGCCTCATCACCTGCAAAAAAATGAAAAGAAGACATGAGCAAACATGTTAACAGCATATACTACACACATAGGTATCACAATCTAGACAGCCAACACATGAAGCAGCCATGTCACACATGACACAAACACAGGTATGTATGCAGTAACAATCAAATGGAAGGGGACCCTTAAAGCAGGCATGGACACTTGTCAAATCTCAAGCCAACACATGTACTGCATGGTGCATATCACCTGCATCACACACAAGCCTCTGTCTGTCATAGACCTTCCACAAACACAGATGGCACGTATAATAGCCATGTCAGTACTGTCAACCAGACCCAGATGGAACTCAAATACTCCTGTCCATGATCCATGTGAAATGCATGCCATTAGATAGCACATGGAAATCACTAAGACAAAACACAAAAGCATCACAGGATGCAACAAAGCTTGGGCGTTGAAATACAGTGAAGGAAGGCACATGGATACATCAATTCTAAGTCACTTTGACATCACACAAGTGAATAGGCATGTTGAAGGGAGAAACAGGTCTCAGGAGTGTGTGTGTGCAGAGCAGTACATGTGTAAGGCCCCAACTATCAATAGAAACACAACACAAGTAATGTAAAGGTGGTGTCATGATGGCAGTGTAAGGGCAAGTGCAGTCATCATGTTCAAAGTGCTGGCAGTGGGTTGTAGTGTACAGTAATCCCCCCCCCCCGCCCAAGGCGATGGCTTGGAGGCAGTGCCTGGCTTGAAATGGTGGATCAGAGTACTGTGTAGAAGCAGACAGTGTGGGCAGGTGTTAATTGCATTATCTGAGTCATCTGGGACTACAGCAGGGGAGAGGAGTACAGAAAACACAACACATGAGGAAGCATCAGAAGTTTATCCAGACACGGGGAAGCTACACCAGCAGTTGGATAGAGGCAGGGAGGCTGTACCAGATGGAGGCTCATGCTCGACACAGACGAGAACCACAAACAAATGGCCGTGAGGATCAACTGACCCTGAGTGAGCCGGAAAGGGATGATCAAATATCATGAGAAGGAGGAAATACTGGAGATGGAGTCGAATCAGGGCCTTGCCCCGGACCCATACGGGCTTGCCTGAAATGCACATGGCCCATGAATGAGCAGCAATGGCCACTGTTAGCCTGTGCCATCAGCACAGTCCGAGCGAGAGACCCTGCATCAGGACCAAAGGACGTTCCACCCAGTCCATGTCTGGCAGAGTTGCAGAGGGAAGAGTGTATATTCACAGAATATCGGGAACAGGCTGTTGCAGTAGTCTGCCATGGGAATCACCAGTCCTGCTGCTGTGGGATAGAGAGGCAAGGAAGTATGCCCCTGATGAGGATCAGCTTGCAGGGTGACCTCACAGAGACGTCAGCCATGTAACGAGAGAGGGCGAGATTTGAGTGGAAGCTCATGCGCAAACATATATTGGAGCAAGAACATGGACAATAGAGGCTGGCCAGTGATTGACATGGAAGGAGGGTGCAGGTGTGGGGATGAGGATTGCCTCCGTGTGCAGCACATGGTCTTTATGCAGTCTGCATCACAACAAGCACATATCAGTCAAGCATCGCATGGGTCACATATGGCAGTCATGAATACATAGCCTGAACTGGCATTCAATCACAACACATCACCCAAGCAAAAATACACATGGCGTGGACACACATGTATGAACACTCACTGGACTTTGTCTCATAATCCGGCATGCCTCCCACACCTTGCATCTGACCCTCATCAATGAATACTCCAGCGATCTCCTCATGTAGAGAGAGTTCATCGTCCTCTGGTGGTGACCCACTACCACTCACTAGAGTAGAGGTGTAATTAGCAGCAGGCTTGTTTTTTGCTCGGCGTCAGGGGTCATGTCAACGCTTCGAACAATCATCGGCTGTGCGCTTCTCACATCCCAACGTGCTAATACGGTCCACCATACACTGCCAGTGGGCCCCACGCTGAGCAGGCGTAGTTCTGCACCCTGCCGTCACCAGCATTTTGCGGCCGTATGCCGACACGTAGCCAACAAGTGCATCAAGTTCCATTTCATTGAAACTCTTCTTCCTTGACGTGCCGGAGGCCTGAGCCGTGTCTGGGGTCCCAGCCTGTACCACTGGAGCACGCTTCTTCCTCTTGGGAGGTGGTGCGGACCCTGAGTGGCTCCTGCCGCTCCGGTCAGTAGGGACTGAAGCGCTGGTTGATGGGCAACTGGAAGCAGGCAATGGCATGACGACCGAAGGTCTTACGGCAGGCATTGGCTGATGGGTGCTGTCACCAGGACCCAGCTGCCTCGGTGGCAAGGTCCGGGACCAACACAGTCCGGGCCAGGTGACTCAGAGCCGGGGTGGTGTCAAGTGAAGCTGCACCTGCATCTTCCACACCCTGGCTGGCCGGGGCAGCAGATGACAGTGCTGCCACAGAACCACGTGACCTGGTGTTTGCAACCTTCACCACACATGCCTTGGACTTCCTGACACGCAAGTCGGCCTGGGAGTCATCCCCTGCCTGTTCTGTGACCAATCCAGGCTGGGCTAGCAAACCCTGAACCGGGGTGGTGACAGCTGCAGCTGCCCCTGCAGCTTCCACTCCCTGCCTGCTCGTGACAGCTGATGGAACTGCTTGTCGGGCCTGAGGGGAGCTGGGGATGGCAACATTAGCTGCATCTCCCTGACTTGCTGGGGGGGCATAGATGTTCCTGTATGGGCCTGAACACACTGCCCTCATGGACCAACCTGCCCACGTTGCCCACGCCCCCCACCATGGCCACCCTGGACACGTCCCCCACCGCAGCCACTTCTGGGAGGTCGCCCAGCTTTGCCTCCCTTACCACGTGGTGGCCTCCCAACCATGGCACTGATGAACTAGTGCACATGGGAGGTGCACACAACAATTGTCCTGGGAAATTGGGGTGAAGGGGCAGGGTATGTGATAGAATATGTACCCCTGTGCTCCTGCGAGGCTGTCTGTGACCCCTGGGGAAAAATGATGGGTCACGCAACGCTCAGATACCCAAAAAATAAAATAGTGCATGCGACCCCTCCGTAGCCCACGTGCATGGAATTAACGCCCCGCAGTACTCCGTGGCACCCAGGAACACAAAAAATGCACACGCGTGAAACACGCTGGCTACTATGACCTCGAAAATGGGTTACGGTACTCACAGGGGCAACCACAGTGGGAAAAAGACATGAAGAAGAGAAACACGCACGTGTAGGCAACTCCCCCGGCCAAAACAAGAAGTGTGCACTGCAACCATAGTGAAGTAATTGCGTGTCAACCAAGAAAAGAGCAGAATCTCACGCGTCGCTCCTCACAAAAAACACATACAACGCACTGGTGTCCTACGTGGACCTGTAACCCGTACTGAAGGGCACGCATCACGTCACTTACGCACTTACGCGCTAAGGGCCTTTCCTCTGAATCCACGCTAACGTGCTGTTTTTTGCCGCAGACACCCTGAGCTGCCTCCTAAAAGCCATCTGCTGCTGCCAGCCCACTCTGTGTGCCTGCTGCCTAAGTGCCCTGTAATTTAGTGCCTACACAGAAGCCATTGCCAGAGATCCTGTTGCTGAGACCACCTCTGCTGACACAGAAGACTCCCGACTGCTGTTTCATTGCTCCACAGCTCAGTCCCAGGACCCAGTTGCCCACCCACATTTGCCTCAGGGGTTGCCATGTCAGACCAAGCAACATCTGGGGCAAGTGGCAACCCCCTGGCAGAGAGGCAGAGGGCTGCCAGCTTCTCCTGCAATGAAGTTAACATCCTGGTGGAGCAAGTCCTGGGGCATTATGATGCCCTCATCCCTGGACTATCGCGGCTCAACTAGGAAGGATGGAGTAGGATCTGGACAGACATTGTGGGTGCCATCAACGTGCATGGGGTGGCACTGCATGACTTCAAACACGTCCTGAAGCTCTGGGAGGACTTCAGCTCCAGGAGCCTCAGCAAGGCCCGGCTGGTGAGAGAGTGGGGCGCAGGGGCTGGTTGAGCAACAATCAGATGAGGGTCCTGGAGCGCATCAGCCCAGCACTGCACACCCTGGTCCTACAGTTGCAGCTCCATCTGGAGTCGAGTGGTAAGTGTCCATGTGTTCTTTTCCTGTGTAGTGCATGTTGAGGTGTGGCTGCAGTGTGCACCCTGGCCTTATGTCTGGCATGCTTCGTGTACGGATGTCTGTGTGCATGTCCATGATAGTGCTGCATGTGAGTCCAGTCAAGCGTGTTCCACTTCAGTGGCGTCTGTGTTGCAATGAATGATGTGCAACAGCTTGTGATGATGCACACATGTTTGCATGCCTGCGTCTGGACTTGGACATGTGAGGGGTGTGAGGCATGGATGCTTATGTCATCTTCATGGACATGCATGGTGTACATGTGCGTGTGTCTGAGTAGTGAGTGTGTGACTTGGCAAACACCTTGGATGCATGACACATGAGCATCACGATGCGTGATTGACTCATGCGGCCCAGTTGTCCACAAGTGCGCTTTGACGGGAGGTCTACATGGCCTGATGTATGGATGTCAGGTGATGTGTGTGCATGTGATGTGCATTTTCCATGATACATGTGAGGTTCAGCCCCTCTCCTAATGTGCCTGCGGTGCCTTGGACAAGGATGCAAATGTATGTTGCATGTGGCATGCTTGTTTGTGCATGTGTGGGACAGGTGGGCCCCCACAGCGGCGATCGAATGCAGAAGACGTGCGGAGTCAACCAGGCTGGTGGTGGGGGAGGAGGAGACTGCATCAGAAAAGCACATGGGGCCTGGAGGGGGTGATGCCACAGGTGCGATTGGGGCAGTCCAGTTGCAGGAGGCAGCGCAGGTCACCGCAGAGGAGCCTGTGCCTAATCCTAATCCTGTCCCTGATCCTGCGCCTGCATCAGTGTGCACCTGCAGGCATGCCTCAGTCCAGGCCGTTCCGATCTGTGCCCTCCTGAACTGGCTAGCACAGCTCATTGTCGCGGGTCTGCAACATGTGCTGGACACTGCTGCAACACCGTCCTCTTCTTCCTCCACTATGCGCCAGTCGTACTCCCCGCCATCTTCCAGCCCAGTTGCCACCAGGGCCCCCTGTGCATCTGTCCCAACCACGGCAGCCGGTCTGTTGGAGACCACATCCCTGCCACAGTCAGGAGTCGGAGGTTCAGCAGAGGTGGTCAACCCAGCAACAGGTCATTGGCAATGAAGGTTGTGCAGGCACCTTCCAGCAGGGCACGTGTACTACTGCCCCAGGGGTTGTCATCATCCCGGAGGCAGTCCTGGTGGCACAGGGCTCATTGGCAGCAGCGGGCCCAACGTAGGAGGTGTCAGGACTCAGGCCAACAACATCACGGGGGGCAGGCATCGGCCACCAGGCAGGAGGGCCCTGGAACAAGGTTGTCTTGCGTGTGGCAGCCGATGGGCCAGCAGATAGATGCAGAGCGGCAGCGGGCACGGGTGGGCTGACTCACCATGGCCAGGACAGAGAACTCCATGAGTTGGGAAGAGAGGCGGACAGAGTTCCTCGAGGAGACTTGCAGGGAGTATGGGAGGAGCAAGATGGAGTCCCCGTGAACCCTCGAGGATAGAGCACAGTCCCGCCTACAGGATATTGACGCAGAGTTTGATGATGCCCTGGCCCAGACCCTTGGTAACATCAGTGAGTCGGAGGACTAGCCCGCTGCCCTTGTAAATCGTTGTGTAGTGTTAGGTTTCCTTTATTTAGATTTTTATTTGGAGTTCATTGCCTTTGCTCCACCTTTTGTAAATAGTTAGTGTTAGGGTTTTTTATGGTGTACATTAATATTTTTGGGATCGTGGACCCTTGTCTTGGATTTCTTCATTTTTTTAATTTGATTTCACCATGGAGTAATGGTTTCTTTTTTCTTCATGAAGACATTCCGTGGACATGGACCACTTTTTGGATTTAGCCATTTTTCATCTTCCCATTTTTTTGGGGATATCTCATTTTCGTTTGCATTGCATTCATTATTTGTTTTTGATGTTTGACTTTCAGTTTGTGCAGATTATTATTTATTAATACATGTTTAATACTTCTAATCAAAGTGGTGTCTCTCAATGGTTTGGTGCATGTGTCACTCTTCACTTGCTATGTTAGGTGTCCCTGCTGTTCATCTATATTAGTGATGTGTGTGCACACATGGATGTCAGTATTTGTGATTCACATGGTATGGGGCATGTACTGGGGGGGTATGACCATTGGATGGGTGTTGTGTTGCACTGTGGGGGGGACAATGTGTTGGGGTGGGGGGACATGTGTCGGGGCCTGTCTGCAGGTTGTCGTCACTGGTGGCAGGACATGAGGCACGGCCTGCCTGCAGGTTGCCGTCACTGGTGGGGGACATGAGGCGGGGCCTGCCTGCAGAATGCCGTCAGTAGTGGGCGACATGTGGCGGGGCCTGCCTGCAGGTTGCCGTCACTGGTGGGGGTGAGGCGCCATGAGGCGGGCCCTGCCTGCGGGGTATGGTGCCACACCCGTGTCCATGCCCTGCAAGCAGCCCATCCCCCGTGATCATGCCCCGCAGGCAGCCCACACCAGAAGGGACCCCAACACCCATGACCATGCCCTGCAGGCAGCCCACACCACAGGGGACCCCCCAACACCAGTGATCATGTCCCAAAGGCAGCCTACACAACACAGGGCACCCCCCAACACCTGTGTCCATGCCCCGCAGGCAGCCCATCACTCGTGACCATGCCCCGCAGGCAGCCCACATCACAGAGGACCCCCCAACATCCATGTCCATGCCCCGCAGGCAGCCCACACAACATGGGACCCCCCAACACCAGTGATCATGTCCCAAAGGCAGCCCACATGACAGGGCCCCCCCAGCACCCCTGACCATACCCCGTAAGCAGCCTACACAACACAGGGCACCCCCCAACACCTGTGTCCATGCCCCGCAGGCAGCCCATCACTCGTGACCATGCCCCGCAGGCAGCCCACATCACAGAGGACCCCCCAACACCCATGTCCATGCCCCGCAGGCAGCCCACACAACATGGTACCCCCCAACACCTGTGTCCATGCCCCGCAGGCAGCCTATCACCCGTGACCATGCCCCGCAGGCAGCCCACATCACAGAGGACCCCCCAACACCCGTGTTCATGCCCGACAGGCAGCCCACAGCACAGGGGACCCCTCAACACCTGTCACCAAATGCGCAGCTCTTTCCATATGATTTGGCTGGTGCCAAATCATATGGTTTTCACGTGAATGACTGGCACGAGTGGGGTATGCGATTTCGCACGAGTATGCAAGGCACTTTTCACACGATTTGACTGGCGCGAGCAGGTATGTGATTTTGTGGGGGTACGCAAGGCCCTTTTCACGCGATTTGACTGGCGTGAGTGGGGTACGCGGTTTCACAGGGGTACGCAAGACACTTTTCACGTGATTTGACTCGCGCGAGCAGAGTATGCGATTTTGCTGGGACACGCGATTTCACTGGGGTACGCAAGGCACTTTTCAGGTGATTTGACTGGCGAGCGGGGTACCGGATTTCACGGGGGTACGCAAGGCCCTTTTCACATGATTTTACTGGCGCAAGCGGGGTACCGGATTTCGCAGGTGTACGCGAGGCCATTTTCACACGATTTGTCTGACTACTGACTCAGCCAGGCAGAGATGTACACTGTGCTTTTGGCATGAAGTTTGCGGAGAATGGGTATGGTCAGCAGACCACCCACTCTGAGAGAGAATAACCTGCATCATTTTATATTTAATACAAATTAAAACATTTCATAACTTCTACGCTCCTGCCAGATGGCAATCCTTCAGATGAAACAGCTGGCAAACGTGTTAGTAAATTGCCATATCTTGCCAGTGTCTGCACAACGCCTATCTGATACCTTTTTATTATTTATGCCAGATTTATTCCTGCAACAAAATGAGTCAATATATTCATGCACTGAAGAAGAGACCCTGGTGTTAATTTAGCAATATGCCCCGAGCAGGGAGGGCATTACCGACTCAGGTAATGCCCCAGGACCCATAGTTATAGGCCCCGATCCGAGTCTCCACACGGCTGGAGGCTGCCATTGTCCCCCACCGGAGAAAAAGCAGGCTAAAGGTAAGTGGGATTGGGAGGATTGGGAGCCGTGGGGAGGCTCGGAGCGGGGTAGGCCCCGCTTCGAGCCTTCTCATTGGCTGAAGGGCTGCCACGCCCCCTACCGGGAACAATGGCCAGAGAAACCCCAGCCAAGCGATTCCCGGCCGGGTAATGCCTCGGCGAGGGCCAATCAGAATGGTTCTTTCATTCTGATTGCGCCCTCGCCGGGTACTAATTGTAAATCCAGGAAGGGGCTTTCAAAGAAGTAATCGCATGAAAAAGCAGCACTTATCTGTCACAAGACTTTGTTAGCATGATATTGAGGATCCACCTGAACTCCTTCCTCTGTCTCTTTTTCTCTTTGCCTTTCACTCTCTGTCACTAAGCAAATCCGTGATGCAGTGTTCTTGAGTACGCCAATTTCTTAAATGTTGCATGGCGAAATTCGCACCTAGAGAAGGGTGTTATTCTGGCTTGGCCCAGGCCTCACCCTCTTCCTGCCTATGGTCCTCTTGCCCCTCCTAGTTCCTTACAACATGCTACAACCCCTACATACTGGCCTGGTACTTCCAACTCAGGTTTCCGCACTCCTTCACCGTCCTTAAGCCACACACAATAGAAATAGAAAAGGGATGCAGTCCTTTTTAAATGTACTATGAGGTGCCATCTTTGGTTTTTTTTGCTGATAGATTAGACATGTGCAATATGCACAGACCCCATTTCTGACAAAAGAAAGATTTAAACTATTTAAACTAACGGTAAAAATGAAGCTAAACCAATTCAAAGCAAAAGAAAGTGTACAAGTTAATTTAACTCTGAATGCAAGCATCGCTAATGGATTTGTGAGCAGAAATACACACAGAACTGCAGAATTATGTCCAAACACAGTTATTGCCCCAGACAAATATTTGCAATATTCATAGTTTTTCAAACTTATTACGGGTACAGTGGAGGGAGCAACCGTGGCTTCATTAAAAGTCTAAGTCCAATAGGAAGGGTCTAAGCTAGCAGGGGAATCTGTTGTTGGAGACTCGGCTCAAGTTTCCATTGAGAGATTGTTCCAACATTTTCCCTCTTGCACCATTCATGAGCGCACCCCACACCGGTTTCTGTAGAGCCCTGGGATGCAAAGCAGGTGCAAGGAGGCACTTCTTAATTACTGGATGGGACGTATCTTGGCATGTAGGCTAAGATTTGTTGGCAACACTCTTGCAACTTGATCAAAGGTGATTCTGTGTTCGACCGGTATTCTGTCTTTTGACAACATACTTTTCTGTAAAGCGCGCCCCCCTCCACAGCCATACCCAGGACCAAGAAGTTGCTGCTGGGCAGAGTGGGCATTAGACACAGTAGGTGTTGGGGGGATCTGAGGGGGACAAAGTGCGTGAGAGAGGGTGTGCAAGGAATGGGGCGATCATGGTGGTTGGTGTGCTTTGTTACGTCATTGCGGGCATGGGAGGGAGGGTGTTGGGTGTTGATGAGGCTTACAGGGTGTTTGTGGGGGATAGACCCCTGATTGATCATGTCGAGGTGGACGGGTGGGTGGAGGGTTGTTGGTTTGTCGGGCTAAACCCCCTGATTTTGGCAAAATCCTGCCCATTTATGCCTGCTCCAAATCGTTCTTAAAAAGTGGGTCTTTTTGAGTTGTGGTAGTCTGCAGGTGGATTTTTGACATAGAACCGTTCAACCAGGAGCCGTTTCCAGGATGTCAGGGCATCCAAGATTGGGATCCAGGGCTTTAGGGGAAAGACCAGGCTGGCTGTTTTAGTATGAATAAGTTGCATCTCTAAGATAGATTTCTCGGTTAGACACGTGGAGAATTAAAATGCGCCACCATGAATAGAAGGAGGGTTTAAAGGCTGTAAATGTTCAAGGGATGTCATCAAAAGGACAAAAGGCCAGGACATGAAAGAAGTAGAACACTCACTTACATCTACGTCGCCTCATTCCTTCCCTCTGCACATGTTTTCAAAGATCCTATGAAAGAGCCAAGGGCTGAAATAGAGGCCTTCACTTAAACGCTCATCTGCATGAAACCTGGCGTAGTAAAGACTGTCTGCCCGTGATCACTCTGCCCTTGAGTGAGCGATGTCTCGGCACCCTTTCTCACAGGCTGGCCTTTCAACATCACTTTGCATGCACACGCATAACAAGGTCTGGTGAATTCGAAAGTAGTAATTCATTCATTCATTCTTGTATTCACCCATTCCTCCATTCATCCATTAATTAGGCCCTGCTGAAGCGCTCGCTCTTCCGACAGCCACCTGCGGACTCGCCTCTCCCTTAACTCAGTGACACTCTTTCTTTCACCCATTTCCTGACACCACCATCTGAGCACTGTGATTGCATTCATGTCTCTCTTGTGACACTGTACCATGGCAGTGTGATTTGATGCAGGTCTCCCATACAGCAACTGATATGGTGGAATAAATAAATAAGTACAATTTAAAGTCCTTATTTTAATAAGAAGGCCTGTTATATCTTAGCAGAGGTGTGCTGGACGGGTGAATCATGTTAAAAGTTGACATAATTGCATGACACTAGTAGTATGCCACTTTGACCCTGGTTCCAATATAAGGCCACAAAAGGATGCAAACCCAGGAATATTGGCTATTGTGATCCAGTTGTGTATGTCTTAGAGGATGTGAAGTTTTTGATTAGTTTTTAAATGATGCATGAAGATAATATTACCTCCCTGCTCCTTCCGCAACATCGTGGACTTCACTATCATATTGCACCGGTCTCGCGGAGTCCACGCCCATTGGCTTAACATTTCATTACCAGCCTCTTGACTTTTAAAGTGACAAAGGATTGCACTCAATTAGATTTAAAGACCGTCCTGATGGGAGAATGTGTCTGTGGAAATTAATTCCCCCAAAAGAAGTGTGATCCCACTGACTTCTCGCCAACAATAAGAAAGAGAGCGCGGGCGCGCTGAGGCTGGCCGCGAGATCTCATTACTGTACCATCATCACATTACTGCCGCTCACAGCCTTCAGAGAGCACCAGACAGGTGGACACTTTACAAGCTAGTCAAGGAGAAAATTACAAACGCTTGAAATAGCATTTTGTATCGCTTTATTCATAAATAAAACAACGGTGGACACAGCTGAGGCATGAACTGAACTTTTGGACTTGTAGCATAGGATCTGCAGAGAGAAGAGTCACAAGAAAGACTCCATGGTGCAGCCACTCTCTGGCTTCTGGTAATATTCATAATCTAAGACGAGATGGATCGGTGTGAGTGTCATTGAACCAACTAAAAGCAAATGTAGGTATCACAATGCATGGAGTTGCACAAGATCACAGATTTTGCAACTAACTATTGCAACTCATCTACTTAAGTACAGTTGGGTCCATTCAAAATATCACGTCACCTCATTGGGGATAACATGTATACTAGAACTAATACACAATTGAATGTCATAGAAGACAATTATATTTCGAGTAAAGCAAAAGGATAAGAATTTGAAACATTTATATATACAATATGTGGCGATGATTATGCAGTTATTATGTGTGGGGATCAAATATTAATTACGTGTTCAAAAACCTTGGGTATGTAAAAACACTTTGCGCCCTTGATTCTATGTGAGTCGAGTATGCTGCTGCGTGTCGCTTCTCATGGGTACCTTAAGGTATACCCAATCCTTAGTACGTCTAGTTCCAAGGGTTATGTCATAGAGGATGCGTCAAGCACTCCAGAATTAAAAGCATGTTCACTCTGATCAGTACATTTAACACTTTATTGAGTCATAAGTGTCCTATGTGGTAATGACCAAATGTCAACACATGTTTCCGCCCTACTTAGTCCTTTTTCAAAACTGGGCTCATTCTGCTTAATCCCAAAAGCAACGAGAATGCGAATGCTTGCGCCAGCGTTACGCGAGACAGTAAATGTTGCACAACATTTACCGCTTGCGGGACGTTGACGCACGTTTTTTTCCTCCTGTAACTAGAAGGGCCCAGATAATGATCCCTTTAAATCATCACACGAAGCATTCGGACCCAAGAGAGTTAGAGGACCCAAGTTGGACCTGGGAGCGTCGGTGCTGGAGGAAGGAGGTCAACCATGCCTGATCTGTGATGCCCAGGTTCTCACAAAGTCGATTTATCCGGGTGGAGTGATTGACCGTATCAAAAGCAGGTGAAAGGTCAAGGCGGATGAGGACAGAGGGAGAGCTGGCATCAGGATTATAGAGCAGATCTTCACAGGTGTTCAGAAGAGCAGTTTCCATGCCTCTGGCTGCTCTGAAGCTAGTCTTTACAGTGGCAATATAAAAAGACAATGCCCCAAGACAAGACTCATACCAGTTTTATAAATCCCATGCCAGTGTTGAACCAATTGACATTAAGGTTGCCTTATTGTCCCCATAAAATGACCATGACAGTTTCATATTGCTGCCAGAATATTGTCATTAGGTTTTCACATTGGACCTAGAAATTTGCCTCATTTCGCATAAAATATGCCCTCTGAAAATTGTCCCATGCCTCTATAACAGTGCCACCAGACAATTAACCATGACACTTTAATACCAGGATGTTGTCTTCTATGCTTTTGCTCTTGGAATTGCCTGTTGCATATTAGTATGAAACTATTTGTTTTGGTAGCCATACGTACTGCAGGTGTTAGTGACTGAAATGTAAAAGCATGCACTGCAGCATGCACAGGTGCACGTTAAGGATTTCAAAAAAATCCTGTGGCTGAAACTGCTGCACATTTCAATACACTTAAATGCGGGAGGAGGGTTCCCCCCCCCCCCGCAGATCCTGCCATACTCCCCTTACAATATTTATTATCCTAACCCACTGCCCACATATGAATGCTTTGAAATGCACATTTCCGGCCGTGGGATTTTCGGTCACAATATTTTGGGCTGATACCCATGTGAATACACGCCCACACTTAAGATTATGACACTCAGCCATTGGACATTGATATTGATATTGATATTTTATTTCTATCGCGCTCGAACAGGGGAGAAGAAAACAACGATCTTACTAGGCCCAGTGATATTGAGAACGCGCAAGTGCATGAGAGAGGGAGAGGGGAAAAGTGCATGGAACGGGGAGAAGTGGAAAGTGCAAAGCAAAGGAGAAACAGACAAATAATAATAAATTAATAAATAAATAATAAAGGCAACGAACAGTGATAGTGCAGCCAGCAATTGGCAAGTGCTAAATTTAAGGCAGCAGACAAGGTAGGTCTGATAAGTGCAGGAAGAAAAAGTGGGGGCTCTATGGCTACAGCTACAGACCCCAGTGCAAGGGGTGGCCCGGAGGCAGTGCGGGAGGGTGGCAGGGTGAGCAGGTACCTGGGCCCGGAGGACAGAGGGTGGCCAGGTACACGGTGCCAAGAGAGAACAGATCAGCAGAGGAGAGGGGGAGTGAAGGCAGAAGAAAAGAGGAAGGTCTTGAGGTGCTTCCGGAACCGGAGATGGTTCTCCTCAAGTTTTAGAGTGGCAGGAAGGAGTTCCAGAGGGAGGCCCCAGCCGAAGACAGAGATCTACCCCCAGCTCTTTTCTTTGAAAAACGACTGACCCTGAGGGAGTTAGAGGTAGAGGAGCGAAGAGCTCAAGAGGGGAGGTATTTGAGCAGGGATAGCGGAAGGTATTTGGGACCCAGGCCCCAGAAAGCCTTGTGGACAATGCAGAGGGTTTTTAATTTAATCCTTGCATCCACTGGGAGCCAATGGAGGGATTTCAGAGCTGGAGAGATACCCTATTTTCTGTAGACTTCTAGATACAGGGAGCTGCAGCCCAGCAAACAGGCCAACAGGAATTGCCCTTATCTGCCAAAAATCATCGGGAAGGTCCAGTAAGAGAGCTGGGTGGTTCATTTGACTACCAGCAGGACCAATCATGGGTTGGTGGGGGAGGTTTCGGGGAATGTCAAATTAAGGACAAGGGGGTCGGGATAAATTATTTCAAATTACGGGCAGGAGGTTGGGATAAATTAATTTGAAGGGCAAGACCTAGAGGCCTTGACTTACCTGCTCCTTGGCGATCGAGGGACTTCATGAGGCAGGGGGAACCAAGTTTTGCAGATGTGATGGCTGAATTAGGTGTCAAGTTCGGGTCTGGCTAAGCAGAGGTTCTGCTCAAGTTCCAGCAAACTTTCAGAAGGACAAGCCAGACTACCTGAGACTGCAACCACTGCGACACCCATGACCCAGCAGCTGAAGAGAAGCAGGGAAGGTACCAGATGAGGTCATGGGTCAGCAGGCTCAGTTTGAGGCAACAGGAGAAAACAGGCAGGCTCTTCTTCAGGATGGAAAGTTGTTGATGCAGGCAACAATGTTCCTGGGCCACAAGCTGAAGAACTGCCTAGTCAGAAGCTCTAACTCGGTACAGTGACTGCTGCAGCAGAGAAGCTTAGCCAGTGAATCAACAGCCTGAGAAAAGGGCCTGGGATCCAATGATGGCAGGATAGAGTACTGGATGATTAGCACCAGTCCAGGGGAGGAAGGCACCAATTAAAATTAAGGTCTTCCCTAGTCACAAGGGAGGCAGACTATCACCACTAGTCTGTTTTCTTCTTGGTTGACTCTGGTTTCTCATATTCTCTTTCACATGTTTTCCAAACATGGTATGGTCTTTTTTGCTTGCTTCCGTTGTTATTTCTGCTGCAATCATCTGAGTCCATGCAGAGTTCTAGACTTCTAGTCATCGAATTGTCGGGCAGAGTGGGTGACCTCGAGGAAGGATCTAGACACTGTACTCTTATCCAAAATACAGGTTGGGGAGTTACCTCAGCCCACTGATGTGAAAGATCTACACCATTGAAAGAGGTAAGGGCTGCCAATCGTAGACAACTATTGTCATGATCTCTGCTTCCAAAAGATCAGGACTTGCCCGACTCCCTTGGAAGCAGACCCATAACCCCGGTTCCGAGTGCCAGCCAGTCCCAATTGGGACCTTTTGGACCCTGTCCTGGCGCCAGTGGCACCAGGCTCATAAAGATGCCCAGTCCCAGCGCTGGAAGCGCCGGGCTCATAATGCTTGGGTGGACTTACCTGCAGCAGACCATGCTGCTTACTTACCTGCCAGTTGAACCCCTGATCCTCTTCTGTTTGGGACTACTTTTCCTGTTGGGTGGGGCAGGAGCCACTGCCTAGGTTCAGAACACTGGAACTCTTCTGGAAAGCAGGAACTCTTTTCTTAGGCGTGGCTGTGGAAGGAGACCCCTAAGCACTACAGGAGGCTATTTAAACCACACCCGATGGATGAATCTTGCTTTGCGTTATTCTGCATTCTCTGCAGCAGAACGCTCATCGTGTCTTCTGCTTCTGATCCTGGGCCTAAGGGAACAAAGGCTTACCATCCTGGAATCCAGTCTTCAGCAGCACCTGTAAAGACAAAGAAAGAACAGGTTAGCACTACGGTCTTCAGTGGCAGCGCATCTCTTACCTGGTCCATCGGCTGTCACCAACGCCTCGCGCTGCATTCCGGCATCTGAAAGACAATGGCTTACCTACTCTTCGCATACTCCGGAGGTCTTCGCACTGCATTCCGGCATCTGAAAGACAAAAGCTTACCAGCTCTTCGCACGCTCCGGAGGCCTTCGGCGCTGCATCCCACATCTGAAAGACAAAAGAAGGTGCGTTTAAAGACATTGGCCAACTTTATTACTCACGTGCCATTACTCCTTCCCACGCCGAATCCAGTGGGTATTCCAGCACCCTTCAGCTTCTCTAAAGCTCCGAACTTGTACCTGCAAGATAAAAGGGACAGTTAGTGCGCATCGTGAAGCAGGCTACAAGCGCTTACTTACGTGCTTCCAGGCGCTTCTATTCCTCACGCGGGTTCGATCCTCAACTCTCATCAGCCCGCCATCCGCCATCGCCGGAACCCTGAAAAACAAGAGATATCATTACAAAAGACTTTTAAGACATTTGAAGTGCCCAGAACTTACCGTTCTTGCAGTTAACGACGGACAGCAGTCCTCTGAGGTCAAGAGGCCTGCACCCTTACCCAGTGAAGAAACTGGTTACGGCACCCTGCCCGAGGCAGATGGAGAGCTCGGCGTTCACTTACCTAAGACATCTTACTCTTCGAGTCAGACATACAGTGCACAGAGGTACAGCCCAAAGAGCCAACCGTGTGTTACACATCACCTTTGAAGATATGGCATTCACCCAGTCAAGACCGGCGCCTCTGCGGGAATCAGGTGAGCGTTACAACTATCCCTTACACCGATATCTGCCAAGCAACAGACACCCGCTTCGGGAAATGTGGTTTGACCAGAAAGTCCCAATACCAGTCAAATAGAGCAGTGACCGAAGCCTTGAGCAGGACCCTGCAAAAGTGTATTCACTTATATGGTCTGAAAGCGCAGGAAGACAGCCAAAACACAAGATGGCCAAAGGACAGGTAGTCATGTAAAAGGAAAAAGGGATACAAAGTACCATTGGACTTAATTTGGAGTGTACAGGAACTGACCGCCTTAGGGATAAAAGTGTTGAGCAGGTCAGTGAATCAAAAAGGCTTTACTTACCTCAGAAGGTCAGCAAGGATTTCACTACAGACAAATGAGCTGGGGATCCTCACTGAAATCCACGGATGAGAAATCTGCATAGAAAATGTCCCAAGCATTGTAGGCATCGACAAACTACTATATTGTTCTAAGAGGTTTTTATGCTGTACTAATCACCATCATAGTGTAATGACTAGTGAACAGGTCTGAGAGAGTCATATATTTTGCCCTAGCAGGGGGCCCCTAGACTTTGGTATGAAAGAAAATAGAAAAGAGTAAGAGATGAGAGTAGGGGGAATAGGGAGAATGGTTAAATGCAATTGAAAGATCTGCATAAGTAAGGAAGTGAATGGGGGATATGTTTGGAGTTTCTAATCGTTTACATGACTGTAGAATGATCAAAGAACATCACTGATCAGAAAAGGGAAAATGATTAATGTTCATATGAATGACTGCATACTAGTGTTAGCAGTTTCTAGAAGTTACAGGGGAGTACTGAACATAGCCAATGAACAGCTGCTTGATGGACTACATATGTGCCCAAACTTACCCTTGCAGCATGGATGTTTCTGTAACTTGACTATGAGCAAGCTGAGGTGTTTGAAAAGGAGTCAGCGATTTCAAGCCACCCATTCAGGAGCACCACAAAAGAACATGAAGACATTTCAAAAACAATTCAGTGGGTAATTGCAAAGTTCTTGACGCATTGAGTATCACAGTACGATTTAAAGGACAGCAAAAACAGTTATTTATTCTATTTATTTATTTATGGATCATTTGTAAGGTGCTTATACAACAGAATCGTGTTTCCAGGCAAATGGGAAGGGAACAAGGGGAGTAAATACAATGTAAAAGAACAGTATACAAATATTGTCCTACTAGGCCTAGTGGCATTCGGACGTGCAAGTGATGATGGGGCGGGGGTACTGGTGTCGACTGGCAGATGGCCTGGTAACCGGTGAGATTCATGAAGCTACCAGGCTGCCAGTCTCAGTGGCAGTGGGGAGTGATTTTTCTGACATGTTTCTCTAACTATTGAAAATTATACATTCCTTCTGGGTCTTGCAACATCTTTTGCGGGTGACATATATTTATCATCAATATAATGCCTTGTTAAGGTTAAACGTATATATTGAAGCATTCGTTTTATCTGTGAACATAACAGTTAAATAATCAATACATTGTGTGTTACATATTTCATCCATTTTGATAATTATAAATATGTGTAAACCTGTACAGAATTTTTTTTTTTAATTTCAAGGCTGTTCATTAGTGCCCTATATTTAAAATCATCTGTTTGAAGGTAAGATAGAACATTTTCCTTAAATAGTACCCTATTTTTCATGCACATTGGTAGCTACCATCATTTTTTACTTTTTAGCATTCCTTCTTAACATACTTAAATATATGTGACTTGTTAATTCAGCAAAGAAGAATTTGAAAACAGTCGCAATATTATTAACAGAGACTGAAGACTAATATATTTCTTGAAAAGGTCGTCGGAGAGTGTAACAAGAGCGCATGCCATTTTACACAGTTGTGCATTTGGCCCAGCCTGGCGTACAGCAAGCTTGCCTCTGTACTTGACTTGGCAGTGTATTCACAGCGTCTGATGCATTACTATGTTTTTTTAGCTCGAAGTTGCTAATAATGACTTCAGACATTATACAGTGTTTCTGATGCTGTCAAGCATATAACCACACTAAACAGCAGTTTCTATTTGTTGTGCCTTTGGCCATCCTGTTGTTTGTATTTCAATTATATTTGTAACTAGTGAAATGTTTTATCAATTCTTGAATGTCTAATAACATCATGCAGTTTTCATATTTAGGAGAAATTGTAGAAGAAAGATATGCACTAATTAACCATTGGTATTGAGTAGACCATTACAATGTTAACTTTTAGGCAAATGTCTTATCTGAAAGATTGTTTATTTCAGTATGACATATTCAAAATATCGGTCACATTGCAGACATGAGTATTAATACTATAATTACTGATTTTGGGTCTATGTTAAGTTAGACCAATATCTACTCTTATGTGAAGTTATGTTCATCAATCCATGAGCCACTCATCTGGCTTTATCATGAAGGTTTATAATAATTAAAGGTGTGCCCAAATTACAGTTTGCATTATTAGGGATCATTTCAGAAAAAGGTAACTCTTTGTCTGTGTTCAGTCCTATGTTTACACTATGTATGGGGCAAATCCATTTAATCTCTGTATGCAAAAGTTACAGGACATGAGTCTCACCTTGAAGTGGGGATAGAACATGTTCTACACCAAGAGATTTGGTTCTGGTAATGTCTTCCTCATTATGCAGTTGATGTTAATGTTCTGACCAGAGAGAGTGATATATATATATATATATATATATATATATATATATATATATATATATATATATATATATATATATATAATGTTATTGCTCTTATATGTTATGTTATGTTCAATAATTGGGACTCTGACATTGGAAAGTTGACATTTTAATGAGTGCAATGGGGCACATGCTGTAATTGCCTCTTTTGAAAAAGCCATTCATATTTGTGGTAATCCCTTTGGTTTACTTGGTTTTGCTGGTCTTCAATTGGGTAGGAATTGTAATGTTATTCATAGTAAATGCCTGTGTATTTATGAGGTTGGGTTTGTTATACACGTCAGGTGAGACTATGAGTATGCATTGATTGATAATGGTTAATGGATAAGAGAACCAGTTTTGGGGTTAGGGTAACACTCACTGTGGTTTGTGCTACTAATTCACTGCAAACCAGATGTGTAATTCAGATTTGCATAATTTGGTTCTGGTTTGTGGAAGATGGGCTTCATAATCCGGCAACAAATGTTGGCCTGCAACAGTAAAATTGAACTCGCCTGGACACAAGAATGTACCTTGAACCTTCCACCTATCCTGTCTGTCACACAGGCTGTGGATGGAGAAAGAATGCAGACCCCAGCCTATGCACAAGGGGTGAGGGTGCAATCGAAGCCATCCTACGCTAAGATATTCCCTTCCTGGTCAGAGTTGATAGTGCAGCCTTGCCTGAGAGGGAAGTACTCTAGGTAAATTACCTGTGTAACGCGGCCACCATGGAACCAGAGCAACCAAAACACTGGCAAATGCTGATAAGCAAATGCATTTTCATGTGTATATGTTTAATGTATGTATCTATGTATGTATGTATGTATGTGTAGAAAGGAACTCACACCCCAATAGATGCCCCATATCACTAATGGACAGCAAACAAGCCCACAGTGCCAAGAAAAAGGGAGGTGGCACAATGAGTAAAGCTTACTGAAATTAAGATGGGCCTTCATCGCTCAAAAAGTAGCAAGAAGCGCAATCCACAGACAGTTTGCTTGTATTAAGAACAGCGTCATGATGCCTTTGGTGACAGTACGCTTTAGAAGTACCGGATTGATTGATTGATTGAGCTATATTGCTGAATCTCTTTTTCCCATAACATACACTGGTTTAGGTGGGCTGAATGCCTTGTGATTTACACCGGCACCCTTGAAAAGCAGGTTATTTTTCTACTGGAAGCAGGTGCAGGCTTGCCATGGTGGGAATTATCTGATTTTTCAACTTGAAATCCAATGCCAATCTGGAAGCTGCTTTCTGGAACATGTGCGAATGTGAATGGGTGATTGAGATGGGTATGTGTGTGTGTGTGTGTGAGAGAGAGTATGTGTGTGTGTGTGTGTGCTTGTGTGTGTTTTCACACATGTCGCACATGTGTTCATATGTCTCTGTGTATGTGTGATTGACTGCAATGCACAGGTTCCAAGAGTGACTTTGGCACTGAACTGGAACAATAAGCAGCAGAAAATTATTTTCTTCAAACACAAAGCATGGATTTGAGATCTACAGTGGCAATGCTAACTATATTGTTTTGAACATGCCATGTAATTTTCTTTTTTCACAGCCAGCATTAAAGTGGGTCTCACCGCCCTATATTATGAAGGCAGCTCACATGAATTTCTTTGAGTGCACACAGCAAAAAAATAAGTTTCCTTCTGGCCATGATGATATATATCGATGTACTATTCTAAAAGATTGTCTTTGGACATAGGCAGCAGTGTGATCCTCTCACCACTCTGCTGGAGCAAGGAGACCACCGATTCATGTAGGTGAGTGGATCTTCATGTATATAAGAGCGAGCACATGTCTGTATGTGTACGTGTGGTTGTGTGCTCGTGTACTTGCACAGCACACGTATTCATGTACATATGCCTATCTGACTGTGTGCAGGGTGGGCCGCAGGCATGGGCTGTGTGAGAGTGATTGAGGGGGTAATTCATAGAATTCAGCACAGAAGCAGCGCACATGGGCAGCGCAGAGAGGGAGCGTGCACCAGCATGCGCCAGCCGCGTGCGCTAAAAAGCATTCTGGCGTACCGCGTATTCATGGATTTCCCAAGCCATTTTGAGCCGTGGTGCAGCGAACATCTCGCAGCCGCAGTTACACCCCCAAGAACGCCCCTTGCGCAAGGAAAAGCCATCGAAATCCCCAATACGGCGCAAAGGGCCGTGCTAACCCTGGACCAGCTTACAGGCCCGCTACACTGTAATCGTGTGAAAAACTACGCGTACCCCGCTCACGGCAGCCAAAACACGTTAAAATATACTTGCGCACCCCCTTGAATACGGGTACCCCGCTCGCGGAAGCTACAACACGTGAAAATCTCCCTGAGCACCCCCTTCAATACGCGTACCCCACTTGTTACAGCCAAAACATGTGGAAATCAACTTGCATCCCCCCTTGAATACGCATACTCTGCCTGTACCAGGCACATTGTGTGGAAAATGTCCCCACTCTGGTGTGGGCTGCCTGCAGGTCATGGTCAGGGATGATGGGCTTACTGCAGGGCATGCCCAGGGGTGTAGGGTGGTCCCCTGTTGTGTGGGCTGCCTGTGGGTCATGGTCATGGTTGATGTGCTGCCTACGGGACATGCCCAGGGGTGTAGGGTGGTCCCCTGTGGTGTGGGCTGCCTGCGGGTCATGGTCAGGGGTGATGGGATGTCTGCGGGGCATGCCCAGGGGTGTAGGGTGGTCCCCTGTGGTGTGAGCTGCCTGCAGGTCATGGTCAGGGTGGATGGGCTGCCTGCGGGGAATGCCCAGGGGTGTAAGGTGGTCCCCTGTGGTGTGGGCTGCCTGCGGGTCATGGTCTGGGGTGATGGGCTGCCTGCGGGGCATGCCCAGGGGTGTAGGGTGGTCCCCTGTCGTGTGGGCTGCCTGCAGGTCATGGTCAGGGGTGATGGGCTGCCTACGGGGCATGTCCAGGGGTGAAGGGGTGGCTGCGGGTCATGGTCAGGGTGGATGGGCTGCCTGCGGGGCATGCCCAGGGGTGTAAGGTGGTCCCCTGTGGTGTGGGCTGCCTGCGGGTCATGGTCTGGGGTGATGGGCTGCCTGCGGGGCATGCCCAGGGGTGTAGGGTGGTCCCCTGTGGTGTGGGCTGCCTGCGGGTCATGGTCTGGGGTGATGGGCTGCCTGTGGGGCATGCCCAGGGGTGTAGGGTGGTCTCCTGTGGTGTGGGCTGCCTGCGGTTCATTTTTCTGGGGTGATGGGCTGCCTGCAAGGCATGCCCAGGGGTGTAGGGTGGTGCCCTGTGGTGTGGGCAGCCTGTGGGGCATGGGGAGGGGGGACACACCCGGGAGGGCCCACACTGCCACACACCATAGGGGACCACCCTACACCCCTAGGCATGCCCTGCAGGCAACCCATCACCCCAGACCATGCCATGCAGGCAGGCCACTTGGCACCATGCACTTGGGAGCCCTGACACATGTCCCTCCACCCCACCCCCAGTGACAGCAACCTGCCAGCAGGCCCCGACTCATGTCCGCACCCACCCCCATTGACCGCAACCTGTCAGCATGCCCCGACTCATGTCCCCCACCCCCATTGACAGCAACCTGCCAGCAGGTCCCCAACTCACATCCCCCACCCCCAATGACGGCAACCTGCCAGCAGGCCCCCGACTCATGTCCCCCACCCCCATTGATGGCACCCTGCCAGGATGCCCTCACTCATGCCCCCCACCCCCATTGATGCAACCTGCCAGCATGCCCCGACTCATGTTCCCCACCCCACCCCCAGTGACAGGCACCTGCCAGCAGGCCCCGACTCAAGTCCCCCACCCCCAGTGATGGCAACCTGCCAGCATGCCCGACTCATGTCCCCCACCTCACCCCCATTGATGGCAACCTGCCAGCATGCCCGACTCATGTCCCCCACCCCATCCCCATTGATGGCAACCTGCCAGCAGGCCCCGACTCATGTCCCCCCACCCAACACGTCATCACAATCCAGACCCATGGCCCTTATGTCAACCCAAATCCCACCCCACGCCACCCCGGTCCAAACACCCAACCAAGCATTCCATCCGCTCCACATTGAGTTCCCCATGTCATGATAGAAACCAAATAACCAGCATGCCCATGAATACATGTCCGTCAGACCCACACAATGGCGACACATGACTGTCAAAACCCACATTGTGACATGCACAAAACCAATGAGAGAAGACCACACAAATAAAGAAGAGAAAAAAACTGTATTATATACTAAACTAAATTAATAAAGCGAAGGTCTGGATGTCCAAAATTGAGCAACAAAAACTAAGGCTGTAATCAACAAAATCCAAAGTAAAATGGCTCCAAAGCGTCAGTCCATAAAACAAAATACAAAGTTCCAAAAAAAGCAAAGCTTTCCTCCATGGGTCAAAAAATTAAGTAAATCCAGGTCCATAACTATATACAAATGAATATTCAAGGGTCCATGAGCCCAACAATCCAAAGGAAACCTAACCAAACCTACCCAATGAATAACTATTTACAAAAAGGCGGGGCATAGTCCATGCGCCCCAAAAAAAAAAAAAGGAAACCTACACCTACATAACTATTTACAAATGTCCTGGAGGCAGGCCTCTTCCCTGGCCCCGAGGTCTCGCAGGGATGCAGCCATTGCCTCCTCCAACTCCCTGCGAGTTGCCTCGAGGCACTCAGCCCGCTGCAACGCCCGGTGCATGGAGTTCTCCGCATTGACCATTGTGAGCCGTGCCCTCTCTCCGCCCGCCACCGCTCTGCATCTATTTGCTGGCCCAACCGCTGCCACACGTAAGACACTCCCAATCCTGGGTCCTCTTGCCCACCGACCGATGCCTACCCCTGGGACGTTGATTGCCCCAAGCCATGATCGCTCCCACCCTGAGCCTGCTGCTGCCGTGCACGTGCCCTGCCTGTTGATGCCTGCACGTCCTACTCTTGCTGGGGTCCAGTTGGTGGGGTGGCCACCCCTGCCGGACCTCCGACTCCCGACTGTGGCAGGGATGTGTCCTCTACCAGCCTGGCCGCTGGCTCAGGGGCAGCTCCACAGGGGGCCCAGGTGATACTTGGGTGGGAAGATGGCACGGAGGACGACTGGCGCATAGGGGGGTCAGTTGAGGAAGGGGTCGCAAGAAGATCCAGCACATGGATGAACCCCGGCACCTCAGTGCATCCACTGCGTCCAAGAGGTACCGGGCCTTCCTGAGGGTCCTGGACTTGAAGTCCTCCCAGTGCTTATGGACATGTGGTAGGTAGCGGTTGCCACCCCTCTACGTTGATGGCAACCATGATGTCAATCCAGATCCTCTTCCGTCGATCCTTGTCGGTGCGTGTTCGTCCGAAGAGGGCATCATAATGCACCAGGACTTGCTCCACCAGGATGCAAACTTCTCCTGCAGTGAAGCTGGCAGCCCTCTGCCTGTCTGCAGGGGGTCGCTCCTCGTCCCTGATGGATTTTGTCCCGACATGGCAACCCCCGAGGCAGGTGTGGGCGGGCAACTGGCTCCTGGTGCTGGGCTGTGGAACAATGCAACTGCAGTCCAGAGTCTTCTGTTCCAGCAGGGGTGGTCGCAGCAACTGGACCCCTGCAGATGGCTGACGTGCAGGCACCAAATAGCAGGGCATGTGGCCAGCAGGCAGGCAGGCAGCAGCAGATGGCTCGTGGGAGGCGGCTCGGGGACCGGGGGGGCAGGAAAATGGCCTTCTGGGCAGGAGCGTGGTCTTCCATGTGTTGTCGCGTGGTCAGCTTGATGCAGAGTGATTTGGCATGTGAAAAAACAGCACGTCAGCGTGCAATTCGAGGAAAGGCCCTCATCGCGTAAGCGCATAAGTGATGTGAAGCGTGCGGGTGTTTCCCTCGGCACGGGTGCAAAGTGAATCCGCACAAGCAAAAACTGCACGTCCGCGTGTTAATGCGTGTAATTCAAGGAAAGGGCCAAAGCGCGTAAGTGACGTGAAGCGCGCAGGTGTTTCCCTCGGCACAAGTTAAAGGTGAGTGGGGCCCAGCAGTTCGCTGTATGTGCTTTTCGTGGAGACCAACGCGTGTGTTGCTACTTCTTGTTGTATCACGCACTATCACTACTTCACAGCGGATCAAGGACGTATCTCTTCAATTGGCGGGGTTATTGGTTACGTGTGTTTTTCATTACCACGCTAGTCAGATGGTGAGTCACGCACGCTATTTTTGCCACTGCAGGTCCCCCTGTGTATCGCTTACCCATTTTCGAGGTTATAGTAGCCTGTGAGTCCCACGCGTACGTGTTTTTCGTGTCCCTGGGTGCCACCGTGTACTGCGGGAGGTTAATTCCACACACGTGGGCCACCGGGGTTGCGTGCATGGTTTTACTGTAGTTTTGGGGTGCCTGAGCATTGTGTGACCCATTATTTTCTCACCGGGGTCTCATACAGCCTTGCAGGTGCACAGGGGTGCTGTTTACATCTAGTAACCCACCCCTTCACCCCAATTGCCCAGGACCATTGTCGTGTACACCTCCCATTGGCATTACTACATCTGTGCCATGGTTGGGAGGCCACGAAAGGTGAGGGATGCAGGGTGTTTCACTCAGACTGTGCAGATGGCAGATGCTCCGCAGGGACATAAGTGGCCATTCATGCTCCAAGTGCATTCCATGCATGCCCCTATGTGTCCTTGGCAGGATGATCATTGTAGTACATGTCCAGGATGACATACATTTAATGGCATTTGATCATCCATTCCATGCTCACTCTGGCTCAGTCCTGCATCAGGCACATGTTTAGGGTGTCATAGTCTGTGTGGGGCACAGGTCTCCCCCTGTTTCACGCCCCCTGACTCTGTTCAACTGGTGAAGTGCCTTCTGCAAAAATGGGTGTACTACACAGGGTTCATCATGTGTCCTGCTTACTGTCCCATTCTCATCTGCTGTGTTGTCAGTTGACTCAGATGATGCAATTAACGCTACTGAACACTGTCTGCCAATACACAGTTCTCTGGTCAACCCTTCACTGCCATGCAATGCCTCCATGCATTTTCACTAAGGGGGGCGGGGAGGAGTTGCCTGTAGCCATGCAACCCATTGCATGCACATTGCACGTGATGCCTGAACTTGCCCTTACACTGCCTTCATGTTTATTGATTGACATCATAATGTACTCATTGATGTAGATAGTTGGTAACGTACACATGTTCTGCACTGCACCAACCCACTTCTGAACCATGTTACATCGTTCTACATGCCTACTCACTGCTGCAATGTCAAAGTGACCTGGCATGTATGGTCAGATTGTCATCCCTTCACTGTCATGAAAGGCACGGGCACAGGTGCATCCTGTGACACATGTACTCAGTATTGGAACACCCTAGCGGATGTTTAGCAAAGTTGATTGGTCAATCTGCGGCCTATACTAACTGGTATAGTACGTAGATTGGTTATAGGCTGCCAATCAGTTTGTAATGACTGTGGAGCTGCCTTCACGTGTGTATGTGTACACTTTCACATACATCAAAGCAAGCAGAGTAGTAGCTGCTTGCTTTGCTGTATAGGATGCTGTACATAATCACCATACGGGTGTTCTTGAACACTTTCACATGTACATATGCAAGCAGCTTCAACGTTGTGTAGTGCAACATTGCAGCTACTCACTTATGTGTGTGTGAAAGTGCTCATTTACACATGTGTTCTCTGCAGCTTTTTTGTTGAATAACTAATATGTAGTTGATTAACGTTAATGCTGCTGCAATTTCAGCATTCCGCCTGTTATGTATAACTGGCACAATCCTGAAGGTGCGCTGTTGTGCAGTATGTGTACGCCCAGGCTCACTTAATTAATCTGGTGGGGTCTGGCTGTGATGATTTCACACACTGAATAATGTTTTAGGGCACACTCAATGCACAATGTGCTGTATCACGCCCTGAGAGGTGTTCTGGAGGCTTCATGGGCCGGAAGCTCGGATTGTACTGGGTGTTATGGTCCCTCATGCCTGGTTGCAGGCCCTCGCTTTGCTGGGGACATTCAGTATGTCTACCTGGCCCATGACGCCCGGTACGGGCCAAGCTGCAGATAGATGAAGCTATATTGGTGATGATGATTTAGTGATGCATGTGTACATTCATATTACGTGTGTCATGGTGTGTTTGGATTAACTTGCAGCTGTGGCCATTTGGCTGTTCAGACATGCTTATGGTATGTGCCATTTCTTTGTTGCTATCTGTCATTTCTGCCTGTGATATGTGCCTGACAGAGGTGGTGTATGATGGAGGTGATATACTACATTCAGTACATGTGTAGGCTCCGCTATTTACACACAGCTATTTCTGCTTTTGGGATGCATTTGCATATCAATGTCACTGGATGCATGGCGTAATTTCAGTTGTGTGTGATATGTCTGCTTCATGTGTTGGCTGTCCATGTGATGTCTATGTGTGTGCGGGTTATGTGCCTCTGACATGTGTACTCATGTTTCTACTCTGGGTGTGCTCAACATGTCCCAGACGAAGCGGTCAGAGGAGATGTTGGAGCAGCTTGAGAACACAATCTCGGCTGAGCTACGTGCAAGCCGGGAGGTGCTCCAGATGTCATGCAAGTCTGTGCAGGGAGAACTCTGTGTTACATGTGCTACCTTGCGAGAGGAAGCACGCGTATCACGTGAGGTGCTGTATGCTGACCTACATGCCATCTCCACACAAGACCGGGCTTACCAGACCCGCATGCGTGCTGCTGTCGAGGGGCAAGCTGCACATAGGCATGGTCAGGCAACTGTGCCACGTCCACCTTCTGTTTTACACCCAGAGGGTGAGCAGGACGACGACTTATATCCCACACAGGTCAAGCCGTGCAGGCGTTGAGCACACAAGTTTTTTTTATCTCAACATCATCGCATGTTGGTGTTGAGGTGTACCCTGTACCTCCCCCCTCCTGGATGCTTCCCCCCACCTTCCCCTGGGTCGTATGTGGCCTTTTTTTATTTTATTTGCTTAAAATTGTTTGTCTATTGTGCATTCATGTGAAGGTGTGGTGCTTTGTGGCTTTTGAAAGCATCCAATGTCTGTTCCAGCTGGGCACATTAAAGCTTGTCTCGTGTATGTGTTTGTGGCTTTGGGTCCTGACACATATGCCACTCCTGTTTCCCCTTTCCACGGGCTTGCAAGGATGGTTCGGTGTGACAACAATTTACGCAAGGGCATTGGACTTTCGTCATATCTGTGCCCTGTCTGCTGCCGTACTACTTGTGTTTACACCCCTAGTGCGGATTATGGATGTTTTCTCCACGGCATGTCTGCAATCAATTTTGGTGAGTACATTTTTGCATGTCCATTTATTGAAGTTGATTGTGATGTATTTTCATTTCTTGCCTGCATACGTGCTTGATGCACTTCATGCTGTAGATGGTAACCTGAACCCTTTTGCTGTCAAAGTCACACTGATGGTGGGAGGGGGCCGGGTGGTTACAATGTCAAGTTGGTACTCATTGAGTTCAGCCCCTGGGGATTGTGGCAAAGGAGGATGCATTAGGAATGTGACCCAAGAGGCACAACTCACGGTCCATTCCTAACCTGAGTTGTCCGCCTATACTACTACTTTGCTCCGTTCCATTTGGACGGCAAGTTGTATCTGTTTTCCTCTTGGACTTCACTGCTGCCTGACGGCGCAATTTTCCTACTGGACTACAGCTCTTTTACTTGTTTTTCACACTCTTGTGCCTTTAGTCCCTGTTTTTCTTCCTGCTACTGTCCTTGTTGCAGATCTGTCCGCCCGTCTCTCGGGCAGTTATTTCCACATACTCTTACACTGCCTTGGTTTGCCTCAGTACACTTCTGTACCACAGCATCTGCAAGCTGGGAGGTGCTCCAGATGTCATTCCAGACCATGCAGGCAGAACTCCGTGTTACATGTGCTACCTTGCGAGAGGAAGCACACGTATCACGTGAGGTGCAGCATGCTGACCTACATGTCATCTCCACACAAGACCGGGCTTACCAGACCTGCATACGTGCTGCCGTCGAGGGGCAAGCTGCGCATAGGCATGGTCAGGCAACTGTGCCACGTCCACCTTCTGTTTTACATCCAGAGGGTGAGCAGGACGACGATTTATCTCCCACACAGGTCGGGCCGTGCAGGCATTGAGTACGTTGAGCGCAATTTTCCTACACTCCCTTGGACTACAGCTCTTTTACTTGGTTTTCACACTCTGGTGCCTTTAGTCCCTGTTTTTCTTCCTGCTACTGTCCTTGTTGCAGATCTGTCTGCCCGTCTCTCGGGCAGTTATTTCCACGTACTCTTACACTGCCTTGGTTTGCCTCAGTACACTTCTGTTCCACAGCATCTCTCTCTCGCTCCTCCTGTCTTTCATCTATTACATCCATACCTTGATCTTGACTTTGACCTTTTACCAATGCTATTCAACGGTTTGGCTCTTAACTTGCTGTCAGCTGTTTCCGGCTATCTCGCATTCAGTGTGCCCTTCCAGACTTGTGCTGTCTCTGCCTTTCTTTGTTCACGCTATCAAGGATTGATTGGGTTTTAGGTGACCATCCAGTTGTGCTAGCCTCCTTGCTTATTTTCTACTCAAGTTCCAGCTCTACCCATCAGTTGTGGCATCCTCATTGATTATTGTGTACTCAAATTGCTACCCATCCTGTTGAACCATTGTTCAACTGAACTACGTTGGTAGTTATTCTATCATTCAGCTTGGACATGCGCTTGGCCATATTCTGCGACTTCAAGTCATCTACTGGAGACTCTTCTGGGGTTTTTTGGTGCCTAGAGGCTTTTTCCCTGGTTTGGGGGTTTGGCTTCTTAGAGTTCTCTGCGATTTGGTATTTTTACCAGTCAAGGTGGCCTCTGAGGGGGCTGGACCCCATTTCCATGAAAGGAAGAACAAGGAAACAAAGGGGATGGGGGATCATCAAGCCAGGTAGACTAGAAGGAAGAAGCCGACGGACCCCAGACACAGTTCTTCTGAAGGTCATGGTGATGAGGAAATGAGGGAAGGGCTTTTATTGTCGGACAGTACGCTTGGGCTACAGTGATTGGGCGCTCTCTGACATTGTCATTGTGGGGTACTATGTTCATGATGTGTTCTGCTGGTCAATGGCTGTTCCTGTGTAGGGTTTACTTTTCAGGTGTCAGGGGATTGGTGTGGTTTGACATACTGGGGTGTCCACGTGGGCAATGTTCACATATGATGTGTACAGGACACTGAGGGTCACTTCATTTCACATGCATGTATTGAGTGCATGTCCCTACTGACACACACACTTACACAATGCACCACCACACATACAACCACCCTCCCATGCCCACATGTGCACACAGATTGCCTTCTCATACATGCTGTGTCCCTGCAGCGCATGATCACTTACCATTTGGGGATCGTGTACATGCATCACTGGGTTATTTTTGTTGCTTGTCCTTTTTATATGATGCTCAAGGTCTATCCCCAACACAATGGCTGCTCCCTATGCTGTGTGCTGAGCGGTGTGTTGCAGGAGACACAACCAGCACACGGTTTTGGGATTTGCCGATTTGGATTGGCCAATGTGCATGCCAACAGGCATTCTGTCTTTTGTTGATGGTACCGCTGGTGGCATGCATTTGTGTATGACTTTGTATGTGTGGGAAGTTGCTGGTCGGTCATTTCATCTGATTCCATGTCCGGTGTGATTGTCACATGCCTCTTTCCATTTATCACGTGTCACTTGGTATCTAATTGGTCATGTGATGTGCTTTTGGTTTGCTCTTTTGCTGTTGCATGCCATGTCATGGTGTGGCCGACGAGGGTGATGGGGGTTGGGAGGGTTTGGTTGACATACCAGTGATTTTCATGGCCTGTTTTGCAGGGGGGGTGTGATATGCCATGTGTTCCTTTTGGTCACACAGGATTGGTTATGTTTAAGTAGCTAGGGATGCACACAATGTAGCACTTCCGTGGCAACATTCTCGGGGTGGTAAGGTTGTGACAGTTGACTGTCTCTTTGTCATCATCGATTGTCACCTGGTATGTGCCAGGCCTGTGTGCACTCCGCAGTGGTGGGAGTTCAGGTGAAAAATGTGGCCACAAGCTGGGTCCGGGCTGCCTCGCCACGTGCCCTTTTCCCTCCCATGAGCAGTGCCTGTGCCTGTGGTTGGGGATGTGGGGGCACCACCATGTCCACCGGTACGCCCTGCCGTGTTGCAACATTGTGCAGGACACATGCTGCCACAATTATCCTGCACACTACTGGGGTGCATATAGTAGCTGCCCGCCAGAGCGGTCAAGGGAGCGGAAGCCTGACTTGAGCACTCCGAATGTGCACTCCACTATGCCCCTGGTTGCAATATGGACTGTGTTGTATCTTACCTGGGGTGATGTGGTGGGGTTCCGTATTGGCGTCATCATGTGGTTGCTCAGAGTGTAGGCACTGTCCCCTGGGGAGGTGAGGATGGTTGCCATTAGTTGGGTTTGTGTATTTGTCTGTTTGTGACATGCATGCATCTGCACAGATATTTGTGCTCACCAATGAGCCATGTGTCGCCATGCTTCCCAGCTTCCAGGTCCCCGCTCAGGGTGGACATTCTGTATATGAAACTGTCATGGGTAGACCCAGGATAGTTTGCATACACAGAGGTGATGATTTCATGGGCATCGCATACAACCTGTACGTTGATGGAATGCCAGTGCTTGCAGTTGCGGTAGATGTTCTCAGTGGCCCTAGGTGGACGTAGGGCCACATAGGTGCAATCTATGACACCAAGCACTCTGGGGAAGTGTGCCACCCTGAAAAAGTCCTGGACCATGGCCTGACTTTCTGAAGGGGTTCTAGGCATGTATATTTGCCTGCGGATTGAGGGTCGCCCAGTAATGATTGCCAACACCTGGTGTAGGCAGCATGACTGCGCGGGCTGTGAGACACCCCCAACTATGGCAGTTGTCCGCTGAAATGACCCAGTGGCCAACAAATGCAGGACATTGAGCACCTTTTCCAAAGGGCTCAGTGCTTGAGAGCACAAGGTGGGTGATGTGAGGTCATCCTCCCACTCAGTGACTAGGTCTAGGATGATACGAGGTGGAAATCTATACCTGCCATACACCTGGTCATCAGGCATCCCAAAAAGGCTGGTCCTGGGCAAAAAAATGTGGGGCCTGGCTATTCTCCTCCTGCGGTGTCCCACAATCAGTGCTGCGAGAAATGGGACATTCATCGTAGCTGTATATACGTGTTTGTTGTTTGCGTGCACTTTTATACTGCGCTGGGACGCTTCCGCCTGCCTTCGTGTGGCAGACGTGTTTACGCCTGTATGTGTCTTTTGGCGTGCACGGGTTTCCACTATTCAATTCCATGAATACGTGTAGTTTGCAAGCGTGTGGGCATTCCGTGTATTTCCCGGCAGTACTTCCCCAGTTACACCCTCATTTTCACTCGTTGTTCCCCATTCCGTGCGTTCCACCCCCTTTTTGGTGTGTGCGCTACACAGTGTGCGCTTTCACTGTGCACGTTGCGCATGGCGTTGGGGATGTCGCAGTGACGTGTGCGCCCATGTGCGCCATGCCTGGATTTGGCGCACATCCCAGGAAAAACACACGCAGGGCATTCCATGAATCACACGCGTGCGCTAGCTTTTTCACGCTTGAGCCACAAATTTCAGCACACATTTATTCCATGAATTACCCCCTGAGTGTCAAAACTGGTGCAACAGTCATCAAGAAAGTGTTTTACAGTGGAAATGCTGATATATATTGCTGAGTCATGCCACATGATTTTCTATAGGCGTACATTTTCTATAGGCGTAGACAAGAAATGAGTGCCGCACAAGCCATATGATTTTATTCATGCATACACAGCATTTCCATGCATTTTACCATGCATTTTACAGCAGCAGCATTTGTATATTTTTTTGCAACAGGGCTGAATGCTTTTCTTTTGGCACAGTGGCATGTAATGACAGCTTTCTAGCCCATATCATGGAGGTTGGCCACATGATTTGCTTTGAAAAACATGAAAGTGTTTTGCAGTGGATATGCTGGCATTTATTGTTAAAATATGGCCTGACGGTTTTCTTTGGATACAGCCAGCATGACATTGTGCTGCAAAATGCCCCTGTAAACTGGATGTTAACCATATAGTTGGGAATTGAGATTTGTGACAGCATTGCTCCCCTGGCAGTCCACCATAGTTATTTGGCTATGAGCATGATGCTGGTTTCACAGACCCATGTTGCTGATGTCTGTGGGAGAGCTATATTGTGCTAGTTAATAAACAATATCACGTGTGTATGTATCCCTTGATGACAGATGCCACATGCTTTTAGGTGCTGACATTAGAGGTTTTATTTGTAACAAATGTAATGACTCTGATTGTAGCAACCGCAAACGGATGAAGGGATCATTCGGCCTAGTCGGATTTCAAACCTGTATCTGTATGATGTCAATAAATCACTGAAGCAAGACATTATCACATTGAGCTATAATGAAAAGAGCCATGCTTTGACTTCTAAACCACACAACCAGAGCCGGCAGATACTGGGGCCTCTGTAAAACCAAAAAAAGCATTAGCATGTAAGTAGCTAAACAAAGAGGTGATGGTTGGAAAATTTAGCATTAATCTTAAACCTCTGGCAATTGCTCTGGCAACCCTTCAGATCATGGTTATTTCCTCTTCTGTAATGGCTTGGCAGGCTGAAAAATGATGATGTGGAGGTTTGCCCAGAGCTGTGTCTGTGGTTAAGATTTAATCAAAGCCGTCCATCTATCAACTTTTGTTTTTTCTTTAGTCACCCGGAGTGCAATGTGTATGCCCAGACCTGGGTTCCGAGCCTGCTGTGCCTAGAGACCCAAGCTACTCCACACTGATGACGCACAACAAGGCAGAAAACATGTCTGAGGATGCTTGTGGCCTCATGCAGAAGGGATGTGACCTAGCAGTTTAGTCTGGACTGCCCCTTTTTGTGTGAGACCAACCCTGATTTGCAAATGTTCTTTCCCCTTCTGTAATGGCTTGGCAAGCTGAAAAACGATGGTCTGGAGGGTTGACAGAGCTGTGTCTGTGGTTAAGATTTATTCAAAACCTTCCAGCCATCAACTTTTGGTTTTGCTTTAGTTAACCCAAGTGGTACGGGTACGCTCAGATGTGGGCCCTGATGCTACCCAAGCTACTTCTCACTGATGACGCCCATTAAGGTCAAAATGTGTCTGGGGATGCCTGTGGTCTCGTGCAGAAGGGATGTGACCTAGCAGTTTGGGCTGGACTGCCCCTTTTGGGGTGGGGCCAAACCTGATTTGCATATGGTCTCACCTTCTGTAATGACTTGGCAGGTGAAGAACGATGGTCTGGAGGGTTGCGCAGAGCTGTGCCCAGGGTTATTATTTATTCAAAACATTCCAACCATCAACTTTTGGTTTAATATGTTAGTAGCTGGCAATGGATTCCAAATGACAGTGATAGTTTTCTGTTTCAAAAAACCCACATTCTCATATAAATGTGCTCAGTAATGTCTCCAAAACGGGCAAAACAGGGAATTAACTAACCCTGCATATATTCATGCCAAAGCCATGTGATCAGATAGGCAGGCCTGTTACTTGGCAGGCAGATTTAAAGGATAGTTCCGGGACTTTTTTTTATTGTTCCTACGGTTCGGCCATGTGTTTTAAAGCATAAATCGGTAGATCGTAGAAAACTTTCCTATGGACCTTACCCGACTTTTCGTCCATTAACGCACTCGAAATCAGCTGCCATTTTGTGATAATCCTATCATTTCCCCCCATCGACCTGGCTCACCTGCGTTTGCGGCACTAAATCAAATCCCCCGCCCCTGAGCCTGACATCAGCAGACGCGTACCGCCCATTTCCCAACGCCAAAGCACGTTTCGTGTCAACAATCGCTGCGCCTCAGCTAATGAAGTGTCGCCATGGAAATGGCAGGACGCCTCTTTCCTCAATAAGTATAAACACACCGTTTCACAACACACAGCAGCAGATTCCATTACTCTCTCTGTGTTACTTTGAGTATTCTGTGACTCGTTTCTGTGCTCTGGTCAGCTACCTTTGCCGCTTCTAGGCCTTGTGAACACCTGTACCATCTCTGTAAATTATTTTACTTTCTTTACCACACAATGGCTACAATAATGCCGTATATGTACGAGCCCGAGTACACCGAGGAGGAACTACTGGAAAGGCAAGCACGCGAAAACGATGGGGATTCGGACGGCAGTTGGGAGGACCAGTCAACGGATGAAGAGCCTGGACCATGTCGCATGGACGGCGTCTCCACCTGGTGCACGTGCAATCGGTGCGAGCTAATGCCAACTGAGGAGGAGAACTGCTGCTGCCGTGAAAATTCCGGGTGCTTGGCCTACATTTCGGAAGGCGAGCCAAGTCCGCAATGCATCACCGAGCTGCCAGAGTTCAGGGAAGCCTGCCTCTCACGGACCGTGTTGAGGATGATGATGGTGCTTATGCACGAACTTCGCGGCACTGTTCGTCCGCGTAATCCGAGTAACGAGTAAGTATACTCTGGTTGTGATGTCAGTGATGCCACTACTATTTCATGGTCGTCTCCCACATATAAAATTACATTTACATATCATTCGAACGCATGTAAATTGGTTCCATATTGTGCATTTTCTAGATAGAATTTTTTTCAAAGCAGAATGACATTTTTTACCTGTATCGACATTGATAAGAAAGTTTTGTCATTTTAATACAGTTTGCATCTTTCTTATTCACAGGTGGTACAGGCTGGTGGCCTATCGTTGCTTCACTTGGTGGCTTCACGGGAGGCTCGGACACCGCGTTCGGAGAGTAATACCTGCCTGTGCGGTACTTGCCATTAGACATTTCCCCAGCGACAGTGGACAATACCGCAGATTTTCCCTGAATGTGCTGCAACTGGAACTTTACAATGTGTAATGTTTATTATTTATGTTCAATTGAAATTAAGATCTAAAATAAAACCCAACATATATTTTAACAATGGTTGTTTTGATTTTTTAAATGAATCTAGTGTGTCTCCATTGAATAGTCTTCCTGTGCCTTGTCTTGTCACACCACATGTCTCCGGCCAGCATCCTCCCTCACGCTGGCCGCCCACCTTCAATCCACATAACCGTTGAACCCATATGCAGCAGACATACATATGTTATTTTGCGGGTTGGCATCAAGCCTCCCGGCCTTGCCTCCTCCCCCAAAAATACTTACCACACCACTTTGTTCAAGCGTTGGCAATAAAAGGCCGTTGGATTTTATTGATACAAAACATGGTTATAGGTAAATAATCAATATGGTTGATCATAATAAATAATCCTTTTGGGCACCGGGTACAGAGATGACCCCCTCTGGCCCGTGCCGCCTTGCCACCACAGGCCAGCCTGCTGCTGACTAACTGCCTAGGCATTCAAGGTCTCCAGGGTGAACTGCACCCATATATTCTCCTGGGAGGGTGAGGTATTTATAAACTCACCCCCCTGCCTTCCATGTACTAGATCCTGCAGCCTGCCTCTTACATGCAGGTAGATGGCCTCTCCTTGGTGAGGCCCTGCAGCAAACGAGTCTTGTCTGCACGACCACCGCCCCAATCCACCCCCGCCCTATCAAAGGCAGTTCGCACCGGGGTACTTGCGCTGGCAAGTGGAGCTGTCAGGGAGCGATAAAGGCCAAGAGGTGCCAAAGACCATGTACACTTCAAAGTGGTCTATAGAGCATGGGTTGTTGTTCCCATGTCTACCTCCAGACCCCGTGTCTCCTGCCAAGCATCCCCCCTCACGCTGGACGCCCCCCTGCAATCCACATAAGTGTGTCTCCATTCATGAGTCTTCCTGTGTCTTGTCTGCACGACCACCGCCCCAATCCACCCCTCCGCCCTATCAAAGGCAGTTCGCACCAGGGTACTTGCGCTGGCAAGTGGAGCTGTCAGGGAGCGATAAAGGCCAAGAGGTGCCAAAGACCATGTACACTTCAAAGTGGTCTATAGAGCATGGGTTGTTGTTCCCATGTCTACCTCCAGACCCTGTGTCTCCTGCCAAGCATCCCCCTCACGCTGGACGCCCCCCTGCAAACCGCATAATGCCACGACATATTCACGTCATTCATTCACAAACACACCCCTGTTTCGAATTCTTTATAACCCACTTCATATTTCTAATGAGAACTTCTTTGCGCTTTGCTAGTCAACCCGTGAAGGTGCTGGTTATCTGCTCTTCGTCTCTGTGAACTTCCGTGACCACTTCGAGCAAACTCGTCAGTTTGCAACCTGTGAATTGCTCCCTGTTCTACGACAAGAAACTACTCTAATCCCTGCATCTAACTGTTTGTTCGTCAAGGTAAGGCCATGTACCATAATCATTTTGCGTCCAATTTTTTAATTTATATCTATTTGCTAGTAGTCATCAAATTGCATCCATGTTTTCTTTTCGTTCAAGACAGTACATGCAAGGAACTAGTCACATGTTCTGAGTTTAGTCAAATTATTTTTCTATTTTTTTAAAGTTATTCAAATACTTATCCGCATGTGAATAATGTGTATAGTTCCAAGAAACAAAACGAACCTTGCATTGAACCTTTTATGTGTCATTTAATTTTTTAACACATTGGTATTCATAGAGAATTGTTGATCTTTACTTTTCAGAACTTTCCACAATGCCTGCCCGTTCCATTGGCGGTTGCCCTTCGAAGACCCATAAAAAATCTGAAGGTACTATAATGCATGTTTTCCCTAAAACAATAGATCAGATAAGAGAATGGGTCAGATATTGCGGATATCCACCGTCTGAGCTTGAAAGTAGAGTCCTAGAAGTCTTTGCGGACAAGAGGGGTGATCGATACCGCATCTGCAGCAGGCACTTTAGCTCAGACATGTACTCCACATCATTGCTAATAAAGAAGAACACACCGCGAGCGAAGCGAAAATTGCTCTCAACCGCTATTCCCACTCTATTCGTCCACATCCCTCCACTGGTGAGTCAAGTTTACGGATTTAGCTCTCGGCCTTGCGGTAGTGTGTAGCATTAGCTAACAATAATTTCCCCATTTATGTATCCACTCAATATGAAGGCGGAAGATTCTCCATCCGTGTCGTTATTGCAGTCATCAGCCACTTCAAGCGCCTATCGGGTAATCTTACTTAGCTATTCTGCCACTGACTTGTTTTAGGCATGTAAACCAATAGTTTTAATTTATCGTGTAATTATTTTACCTAATGGTACACCCTAGTACTCGTCCTCTAGTCTTTGTTTTCAGTTATAATTATTGTTATCCAAAATAATGCAAGTACTGTCTTTCAGGGAGATGCTGAGGAGTCCAATGCATTGACGACAACCGTTGATGTCACTCAGATGCTCGAGGTACGTTTCCGGACAGTTCCATCGATGGAGATCATCAGATCTTGCATTCTTGTAGCGTGATTGTTACACACGTTTCTTTCGTTTTTAGCCATTGATATGTCCTTCTGTCGTCGCCCTCCTCTGTGTCTTCTTTTTTCAATATTGTGTTCATTACTAATGAAAGTCCTATGTTTCAGGGAGTCGATGGAGCATTAGTCCAAGAAGAAGGGGGAGCATGCAGTTACGGGTCGGCGCAATGTTCTACAAGAACATCACCCCTAGTAGTTGATGCAGATCTCTGGGTGGTGACACTTCCAACGATCGAGCAAATCGAATCATATTTAGATATCCATTACTTATTTTAGACAACTGATCATTTGTGCAGGTCTATTTAGATGAGCCGTTGACGCCTGCACAAAGTTTATGTTCTTTTTAACAAAATAGAAAACCATACTAATGCAATTACTGTGTTTCAGGGAGTTGCTGAAGCGTCATCTTCAATAATATCATCAATGGAAGTCTATGCGGAGCCCGAGGTATGGATCTTGACAGTTCCCTCTAACTAGATCAACAATGCGTGAATAATTGTCGTTTGAATGTTCTACACAATGCGTTCATTCGTGTTTTGCTATTGAGATGTACGTGGGTATTGGTCCCCAAGTACATTTTGTGTTTTCAATATTATTATACATACTAATGAAAGTTCTATGTTTCAGGGAGTCGATGGAGCGTCAGTGCGTGATGGATGTGCTTATCATGAAAATATAGTCGTTGCAGCGCAAGAGGAAGTGGAGACATGCACACACGAGTCGGAGCAACAGCGTCCTGATGTTGAAGTTCGAGGCAAGAAAGTTTCAAAGAAAAGAAAGCAAAAGAAGGTTAGTGTCCTGGTCACTATATTATGTTGTTTTTCACTGTTAATAGTTCAATACTGTAAGTTGTGTTTGAACTGAACATCCCTTTTCCAATCTGTCCTCTAGTTGCGAGTGGGTGTACAAACTAGATCTACACAGACAGTGAAGCGAACGAGAGATGTTGCTTGTCAAACCTTTTGGCAGGGACTTGAGACTGGAGATGCATCGTGCCAATGGGAAGAATATGAAGTGATTGACAACAGAGCTATACCACCACCAGCCATTGATAGTGAATGTCCTCCTGGTAGTTCGGATGCAGTCGGAGATCAATTCACAGAATCCACACCCGCAAAAACTAAGACCGCGAGAAAGTTGAAGAAATTGTTTTATTCACCCATCGCCGGAGAAGGAACAGATGTTGCAATGGAAGAGAATGAAGTGGACGACAATGAAACACCATCAATATCACTGAACATAGCGGAAGACGATATCAGAGATTCTACCTTTCATGTGAGTGACATGTCCTCAACGTTACAGGCCGAACCAGCTGGGATGCAGAGTGACAGTATAAGGAAAGAGGCCAAATTCATTGTATTCGATAGTTGTTTGATTGATATTATTATTAGGATGAAATGTGGGCATTCGGTTGGTGGGGAAGTATGTGGGGAGCCATTGATTAATGTGACTCGTGCAATTCGAGGCACTAACCTTAAAATACATGCCACCTGTACAAAATATCATCCTTTCTCATGGTCTGCACAACCCATGCTGGGGCAACTGCCAGCAGGCAATCTACTTTGTGCAGCGGCCGCACTTTTTAGTGGTTCAAGTTTTAAAAAGTTAGAGTATTTCTTTCAGTTTGTGGGAATCCATTTCATTGCGAAAACTCAGTTCTACAAATACCAAATCGATTATCTATTTCCAGCCATTAGCGAAGCTTGGAGAATGGAAAAAATGTCTATTGATAGTACATTCGCGGGCAAACGGTTCAGGCTAGCCGGTGATGGACAGTGCGACAGCCCAGGATTTTCAGCCAAGTACTGCACCTACCACTTTCAGGACATGGAAAGTAAGAAAATTGTGAGTTCGGTGGTCGTGCAGGTTTCACAAATAACATCCTCAGTGGCCATGGAGAAAGTTGGCTTTGTAGCATCATTGCAAGAACTACAATCGCGGGGAATGGTGATCGACCTGATAGCCACGGACAGACACGTTTCAATTGCCAAGACAATGAGAGAAGAGTACAAAAATATAAATCACCAATTTGACGTATGGCATCTTGCAAAAACAATCAATAAAAAAATGTCGGCTGCAGGTAAAAAAAAGATATGCAAGGTATTTCACAGTGGTCCAAGTCAATCAGCAACCATCTTTGGTGGAGCTCAAAAACATGTGGAGGGTCGTTGGAAATTCTACTGGAAAAATGGCGGTCAGTAATGCTACACTGTAGCAACGTTCACCGCTGGACCACAAACCAACATTTCCACAATTGTGAACATGGCCATTTGTCCACAGAGGAGGCACGGAAGAAGAAGTGGTTGATTCCTTCATCACCCACTCACAAAGCCATTGAAAAGATTGTATTTGATAAAACTATAACAAGAGATTTGAGGGGACTCACGGAATTCTGCCACACAGGAGATTTGGAGGTGTTCCACAATATGTGCCTAAAGTACAGGCCAAAACGATTGCATTTTGGCATGGAGGGCATGATAAATCGGACTCTTCTAGCGGTCTTGGCACATAACCATAATGTTGGCCGTCAACAAAGTAGGATGACCGGAACTTTAGGGACGCTTCGCTACAATAAGGCCTTCACTAAAAGAAGTAAACAATGGGTGATCAAACCAGTGTTTCAGGATATGCAATATGAGTTTATTGAGAGACTTATTGTTGATGTCCTAGATAGGCACATACATGGAGTTGTGAACAAACCTGTGCAGGGGACAACTGCATTGCCACCCAACATTGCCTCTGTTCCATGTCCACCTAAAGCAGAGCTCATTGAGAAATACACATCACGGTTTAAATGATTGTAATTTGATTGTCTGTTCTCTCGAGTCTCCTCATGTTGCAGGCCCATTGAATATGTGTATCTATGTAATGTGTAAATAAAAGTGATTGCTCAGTGTACATGCAATGTGTCTCTCCACCGTTGCCCCTCCCTTCACCGTGCAGTTGTGCGAACCACCCGGGTGTCACCTGTGACTTTGCTCTGGAGTCTCCTCATGTCGCAGGCCCATTGAATATGTGTAGCTATGTATTGTGTAAATAAAAGTGATTGCTCAGTGTACATGCAATGTGTCTATCCAACCTTGTTCATTTGCGCATTAAATTAAACCAAACAGTAATATAAATCATTTTTCAAAAAATATAGAATGTCTCCGTATTTATGGTTCTCTGGGGCTGCAAATGCACGCAGACAAAATGCAAAGATGGAGTGTAAATTTCAAGTCCTGTGAGATGGCCTTACACTGAATGTAGCTAACTAGGAATGTGTGCTTGTTCAAAGTGCAGGTCAGCTGCTTTGATTTTTTGCTCAGGTGCCGGAATGGCCCATGACTCAGTATAAGGTTCTATTGTTATTTGACCTTGACAGGCTGGGACCATCCCGAAAGACTTCTTTTTGGGGGTGTGGTGCAATAACGTAAACGATAATGAATATAATTTCAGAAACGAAAGCCATTTAATGTTCGTTCATTAGAAGAAATAACGTCGGCATAGAAGGAGTGGTATTTCGGGGCTTCCCTACGCACAGACACAATGGAAAATGCAAATATAATGTAAGTAACTCTTTAGATGAGTTTATACCGCAATTTAATTACTATACAGTAGCTTTAAAGACAGGTTAAGTTGTACTTGTTCGTTCTATGTGGCATATTGTTTTGTACCGCGCACTATCTTGAGGAGAACCATCTCCTTTTACGGAAGCACCTCAAAACCTTCCTCTTTGCTTCTGCTTTCTCTCTCCCTCTCCCTTGCTACAACTGGTCCACTGTCTGCGACCTCAGTCCTGGGCCCTTCCACTCTCCACCTGCACTGCCTCCCTGTCAACCCCTGTTGTGTATAGGCGCGTTGCAAATGCCATATTATATCATATCAGTGACGAATTGGTCCACTGGTGCTCAGGCGGCTCTGAAAAAGGCGGAGGAGAGGGGGTGGGTTACTGGAAATGTCGTATAATACCCAGTTGCACTGTCCTAGCTATGAAATAATTTCCCAACCTAATATATAAAATGAATAATTTTAATAAAGATCTGATGGTGAGACTAATTTCATTTTTTATGTTTTTAAAACAGGTACATCCTTCATTATTGTATGTGTCATGAGTACCAGACACCGGCGGATGGCTTTTACAACCGCCAGTTGCTTCTCCGCGTGAACAACGTTACCACCCTGACCATTTTATGGGACGATCGCCAAGTACAAGTATGCCCTTACGCGGTACTAATGGCTAGATGCAACATACATACCATTGTGGTGGCCTAGTGCCTCGTTGTTGGAACAGCCATGCGATTATCAGTGCGACCGAAGAGCTTATTTTATCGTAAACCAACACCCTGTGTACTGCACACGAACATCGCTTGCCTCAAGACGAACTATTTTGGATCGAGAGCAAAGAAAAATGCAAATCGCTGAATATTCTCTAAACATTTGATGTCAAATGTACTAATTTACTATCTTGCGGTTTGATTTAAAAGTACAGTTTCATATTCCGAATTGTGGCGCGCTGTGTTGTGAGCTGATCTGTGTTGGTTTCCGGGTTCTGTGTGGAGTCGCGTAGAAGACGCCTGGGCGCGTTTGCCTACGCAGCACAGTCACGTCACAGATAGAGGCGGGGAATATGAATGTTTTGATAAAGTCTGTTTCAGGGGCGGGGGATATGATTTAGTGCCGCAAACGCAGGTGAGCCAGGTCGATGGGGGGAAATGATAGGATTATCACAAAATGGCGGCTGATTTCGAGAGCGTTAATGGACGAAAAGTCGGGTAAGGTCCATAGGAAAGTTTTCTACGATCTACCGATTTATGCTTAAGAACACATGGCCGAACCGTAGGGACAATAAAAAAAAAGTCCCGGAACTTGCCTTTAATTCTTAGTTTTGGAAATAAAAGTTACGCAATACTGACGACTTGTGCAAGAGATACCTTTTCAGTGTAAAGTGGAGACTAAACCAAAATGTCGACATTCATTGTTCCGTCCCGTATACATGTTTCCACATGCTCTGTGTTTTACACTGAATCTATACGCCCGTTTGATTTCTGCTTGGTGACCCTCACAGTGCTTGACTCAAAGTACAGTTTGAATGATTAAGATAATTATTCAAATCCACTAAAAACAATTGAATCCCTATTAAGCGTTCCCGCGAGGGGATTCCAACTGCACCCTATAATTCTTGATTTATCTTGTTTGCAGTTTGAGTGGTCTCGAACCAGTGCACTTGTTGGGCATCTATAGGCAAAAGTAAATGTTTAATCTTATTAACGGTTCATTATTAGAATATACTCAAATGTATGTACACAAAGCCAAAATAAATATTCAAGCGAAGATTCAAGCTAGATTGGAGGTACGGGAGGATAGCTCAGGGGCAAAATGCTCGCCTTGGAAGCAAGACTACGTGGAGCAACACAGGTTCAATCCCCGGTCCGCGCTTAGAAACCTCTGGGTATTGAGCGCATTATAAGTAACCAATTACAATTGAGCCAAAATTGACTTTTATCTACTTTACCCACCCAAACTGCTGTTCTAATCTTTCTGTTTTTCGCTCTTGTGATGAAGTCCCCAGCCGGACCCTTGTTGTACGTGACAGTGTGGTTCTGTAGGTAATATGGGGAGGAACCCCTTTCTCCCTGCCCACATCCCTATGGTTGGGAGACTGGGGATCGCTACATGTACCACAAGGCTACATTCGTTCCTTCAAGGAGCAAACTGTGGAGAAAAGGGAAAGACTCAATGCATGGCAAGGATATGCCACCATTTTGTTACCTGCTCTTCTAGCATTTGCAAACCTACCCTTTGATCAAACTAGCAGTATGACAGGCAAACAATGCGGCGCAGCACATGTACGGAGGAACCCCTGTGGATGAGGCGGTGCTACACCGGCCAGGAGAGAAGGGCTAACCCACTTGGCCGGTGCCAGGTTCACATAGAGCATCCCAGAGAGTCACACAACAAGATTCAAAGAGAGTGGACTGATATTTAATAAGTTCCATCTGCATATTGGGCTGTTTCACCAAATAGTGATTTAGTGAAGACCAGTCCACTGACACAGGCAATTATGAAACCCAGGTGAAACCCCTGCACCGAAGCCCAACCCCGCTTGAGGGATAAGAGATACATATAATCCCTGAAAGGGAAAGCTATATTGTGGGTTGTTGGAGACAGAGATGGGTGGGGGAGCTACCAAGAATGGTGGTGGTTGTAGAAGGCAGTTGTTTTGGCAGTAGGAGTGGTAGAGGTGGTGAAGAGGAGAGGGAAGTTAGGAAGACTGATGTTAGTGGTCGAAAAGGAGGAGGAAAGTGGGGAAAGGATGGAGGAGTTATTATTGGGAAAGTACAGGGAAATGGAAAGGGGAGGAGGCGGAGGAGGAGGTCCAAAGGGTGGCGAAGAAAAGGATGGGCAATATCTGGGATGAGGTGGAGGAAGGGGAAATGGAGAAGAGGTGGAGGAGGTTGATTAGAATTTTGGAGTCTGGAGTAGGTGGAGAAATAATACATCAGTGAGAAGGAGAGTAGACCACAACATTTGGAAGGGAGTATTATCGAAGAGAAAGCATGGAATACCATTCAGGGAAGAATTCCATCGAGCAGAAGGAGATGCAGGATATCCCACCTGAAAGTGTAGAAGAATGGAGGAGAAAAAGAGGACATAGCAACATGAAAACTAATGCCAACAGGGTTTCAGCTTGAGGGGCTGGAGAACAAAGCTGGTTACAAGGCATCAAGGAGGGGAGGGGGCAAGAGAGGGGAAGAGAGAGTGATGTCTTAGTCCAGTGTCCCTTAAGAATGGACCTGTGGTGAGAAAGAGTTGCTGTGCTGTGAAGCCAGTACACTTAGAGAGAGAGGTGGAGAGAGCCCGACCCCGAGCGCAGGAGATAGAGAGAGCTGCCGGATTATGTGGGACCTGATCCCCGAGCCATACGTCTTGTTGTTGGACTTGCATTAGACAGAGTCCAGACTAGGAGAGGGGCCAAAATAGCCCCTGCAAGAGTGCCAATGTAACACAGCGGGATTCCCACCAGAGAGTGTTGCAATGTGGACACTGGTAGAGCAGCTTTGTGAAGAGACTTGCTATCCCATTCATTGATTTGAGTTGGAAGCCCACCTTGTACAACCCATTCCAATATATTTTTGAAAGCTACACTTCCATCTCCTGCCTCTTTGAGTGCTCCACTCGGCTTCTTGACACTTGGGTTTGTTCAAACAATTTGAACCAATTGAAACTCCCATTGCAGGTCGATTCAAATCTGCATCTAGCCATTTTGCCCATGGAGAGCTCTGATGTTTGGAAAGGGCGAGGGTCCTTTTTTCATCACATGTACTTGATTGCGAGACGGAGAAGCCATTTCTCTTTTACAATATTCAGACATAAGCGTGTCCACCTACAATACCGTGAGTCATTCATACTGTGCTCATTCTGGAATTAATGGAAAATGACTGCATCACAGTCATTACTGCTGCGTCGATTCCCACAATACAAGCACTAGTTGGCCACATTATTTTCTGCATTTTCTCCAGCTCCTTAAATACTGCTGATGGTAAAAAAAAAAAAAAAAGATTGCACTGATGATAGCATATGTAAATGTTATGTGCATAGTTAGGGCTCTTGCAGAACAAACAAGCATTGGCAAAGCCACCAACTTTGACTTTAGCATAGGCATGAGATTGGCATTTGCCAGACACTGCTACATTCGTAATACCTGGCCATAAGATGGCACGGCTGGAAAATGTGAGTGCTTGACTAATACCTAATATCTTTACCTGAACCGCAGGGTGGTCAGTTTGTGACTGTATATAGATCATGTAGGTCTAGAGGAGCTGTTTGGAAAGTTCCATTGCAGGTCGTATTGAGCTGTTTTGAATAGTCTGGAGCTTGGTGATGTTACGCTCGGAAGTGCAGGCTAAAAGGGAGTTGCAGTAGTCAAGCTGGGATCTGATTACTGCTCTAGCTATGGTCAAACAGTCTTATGAGGAGAGGAGTTGTTTGGTAACATTCAGGAGTTTTGTGGTGTGAGCTGCTAAAGATACAATGGCATTGACATTGCAGTTATTACTGAGGCTAGAGTCCAGGTAGACGCCCGGCACTTTGAGGGAGGAAGGATAGCTCAGGGGCAATGGGCCTCATTGCGAGGTTGAAGGTAGCCATGGAGCTAGTAGCTCCATGGCTGCCTCCAAAACCCTTCCGACTCCGCCCTAGTGAATGGAGCAATTACCGGTCCATTCCGAGGTCGGAGGGATCGGTAATTCCCCATTCACCAGGGCCATTCTCCATACCCATTTGAGCCCCCATAGGGCTCAATGGGAATGGGGAAGGCACTAATAACGGTACCGCAAATTGCGGTACCGTTATTAGCTCTAGAGTCCCTTTGCGGGTCCCGTCCTTAACTCCTGCAAAAACCAGGCGGTAAGGAAGGACCCGCAAAGGGAACTCGTAGTAGGGAGGTAAGGGATTACCGGCACCGGTGCCTTTAACGGTGCAGGTAATCCCTTACCTCACACCTCGTAATGAGGCCCAATGTGTTTGACTTGGAAGCAAGACAACATGGCGTAACACAGGTTCGAATCCCGATCCCGCCTTAGAAACCACTCACTGGTATTAAGCGTGTTATAAATAAACAATAAAATAAATAAGAGGAGACAGGGATGGTGCGTGCATCAGTGGTGAAGGAGGGGAAGGCAGCGTTGATTTAAGCTAGGCAGCACGAGGGGCTAACTATCAAGATTTCTGTCTTGTCATCTTTAAGGCAGAGTTGATGAGTGGCCATTCAGGTTTGAATAATGTCATAGATGTTGTAGATGTTTCTGTAATCATGATCATAGTTGCCTTTGTGGGACAAGGATTTGGGTGGTATCGACATAGTTAGTAAATGATATACCCAAGCAATCAGAGTTGAGGTGGTCAAAAAGAGGGTTTGAGTAGATGTTGTATAATGTTAGGGAGATGCAGGAGCCTTGTGGAACTCTGCAAGGAATCTGAGTGGGGTGGGCATTTATGTTACCAGCGTAGATTCAGGCTGTTCTGTCTGCCAGCAATGAGGTAATACATTCGACAGCCAGAGAGTAGAGGTTTGAGGCTCAGATCAGATGGTAGTGGTGGTACAGCATATGGGGGTTGACCTGGTGAAATGTGGCTCATAGTTCAAGCATTAGGAGAATGGCTAGGTTGCAGCATCACGAAATCACAATATTGTCAATTTGTTTTTTTAAGGTCCAGTAGGGCTGATTGCATACCATGGCCTGGGCAAAAGCTGGACTGTCATGGACTTAGGAAGTTGTAGTGTTTGAGGTAGGTTTGTATCTGATTGTAGGCAGCGTGGTACAGAATATTAAGTAGGAATGGAAAAGTGGTGAAGGGTTGATAGTTGGTGGGAGTGGTAGGATTGAGAGAGGCTTTTTTGAGGAGTAGGGCGATCCAGGCTTCCTTAGGGCCAAGCTGGAAGTGAAAGAGGTGTTGACGAATGTAGTAATGATTAGAACAAGGGCTTCCGTACATTTCTTAATGAGAGGGGCTGGGCAAGTGTCACCTTGGCAGTGTGAGTATTCCTGAACAGAGATAAGATTTGAGATTTCTAGTTCTGTGACGGGGTGGACGTTAAAGGAGGCGCTAGTGAAAGGGGATGGCAGCAGGGAGGGACAAGGATCAGTCTTGTGTGCCTTAGTAATAATGTAGGTTTGCTACTTCTCGATTTTTTCTTAGAAGGTGACAATCTTATTGGTAAGGCCATCTTGGATATTTTGACACCAAGTTTCATCTTTGGTGTAGTTATCCGATCCCAAAGACAGAGGCTCCTCCTCTACTCTGATCCCAAAGATAGAAGTGGCTTCTCTCCTCCAATCCCAAAGACAGGAGTGTCTCCTCTACTCGAATCCCAAAGACCAAATAATCTCCTCCTCTCCAATCCCACAGACAGAACTGGCACCTCTACTGCAATCCCAAATGTCAGAAGCATCTCCTCTATTATTATTATTATTATTATTATTATTATTATTATTATTATTATTATTATTATTATTATTATTATTATTATTGTATGTATTGATCATGGACCTAGCTTTGAGAAGCAATGGAGCACTTTACAGAGGAATACGGCAATACAGATACATAACGGAGCACTTTACAGAGCTGTACACCATTACAGATGCATAATGGAGAGGGGCACAGAGGTCGGATAAAGCTGTATTGGGTGGCGTGGAGGAGAGGGGCAGGCGGCATCTAGCGAGTCAGGTGGAGTGAGGGGCGACGTGATGGCTTAGGTGTTGAGGAGGAGAGACTCCTTGAAGAGGTGGGTCTTGAGTTCTTATCTGAATTGTAGGAGCGTGGGGGCGAGTCTAATTCCGATGGGGAGGAGGTTCCATAGTGTTGGCACGTAGGTAGGGAAGGGTTGTTTTTTGGTCCTTTCCTTTTCGCAGCGGCGGATTTCAAGTCTGCATCTGTCCTGGCTTCTGGTGTTGGGTTGTCTGCCGGGGATGCAGAGTTTCTCCGTGAGGTAGCTGGGTGACTTGAGGGCAAGTGCCTTATAGGTGATGCAGCAAGACTTGAAGGTGATTCGATCCCAAAGACAGAAGAATTTCTTCCACTCCAGTTCCAAAGACAGAAGCCTCACCTCTGAAGAGGAAGTGTCAAGCACCATCCACACTCCAGCCACCCCCTTCGAAGTGCCAGGTATGTTCACGTCAAAATATGTGACGTATGATGAACAGATAAACCAGTAGAGATCCACAGCTGAGATTTGCCCAGTGCCGATAAGAGTAACAGCACCTATTGAAGTACCGACACCTAAGAAAACCTGGACAGTAAGGTACCCATTGAGAAAACCATATCTACAGGCAAGGCAAAATAATGTTTGTCAGAATGGAATACCCGAAGAAACCAAGAAGATAATAAAGGAAGACGAATGGTGACGTCATAAGAAATCGGACTGACGTACAGATAGAAGATATAATGACCTAAGAATACTGACAAAGAGACGAAATACCATGGATAAGTGACACCTTAGCCTAAGATGAAGAAATTGATGTCAAGATGCAGAAACGTATGCCATATGCACGGTGAAGATATTCAGTTAGTGTAAAAGGGAACAGATGCAAATAACCGCAAGAAGCAAAGAAATCATGAAGCTTCCTTATGCTTAGTAGAAAATAGATTGCGGCAAGCGCCAACTATACATATATATATATATATATATATATATATATATATATATATATATATATATATATATATATATATATATATATATATATATATATATATATACCTCAAAAGCACTTTATAGATGAGTGTAAATCCACTACACACATGAGCAGAATTGAACAAAGGTTACTAAAAGTCTCAAGAGGAGAGTGTTGCAGCAAACAAATCACAAATTAAAACAGAGAGAAACCCAGCTCAAGGTAACCATGCCAAGAAGCCAAGGTTGTATCGGGCTGGAGAAGGCCAAAAGTGGATACAATTAAAGAGAAAAAGAACAGAGTATCCTGTTCAGAAAGGTCAAGATAAGCCAAAGATGGTAGAAGACTGGCAGAATTAAATCAAATACACGAAAATGCATGAAGAAGAGGCCGGTTTCACAGTGTCTGAATCACGTGACAAGGCATGCAGGAAGGAATGAGACTTTCACACCTACGCATGGATCCCTGCCATACCCATACTCCTTAACTTTGTTAGACCAAGAGCAGACTCGAGGCCAAACTACAAAGAAGTAATTGACACATGACCACTGAGGTGATGATTAATTGTAACATAATTGGAGGGAAGCTGGGGTGCAGACAAACTCCCTGCACCTGGCTGGTTATTCTGCATGCTGCTAGACGTAAGTGGAAAAGTATGAGTGGGTTGATGCCAGCGCAATCATAGTGGACCGTGTAATCTAGGGTCCTATAGGGAGTAGAACCAATGAGACGTCGTACTTTTAATGACGTTTATAGTGTCCATTTTGAAAGAAGGGATTAGTTGCCCTACCTTCTCCAATCCCCTCTCCCTGTTACCAAATACAGTTATAGTACCTATGTGAAAGGAAGATCGAGCGGTTGAGTTGTCATAATTATTTGGTGCAAGAGTACGAATCTGCATCCCCATCTATCTCGAGGGTGCTGCTACTCATCTTAAAGGGCTGTTTGGAGACCCCCAGTCTTATGTGCTGGCTGTGGTCCATCCAGTTCACCTCTACTCCAATCCCAAAGACAGAAGCATCTCCTCTACTCTGATCGCAAAGACAGAAGTGGCTCCTCTTCTCTGGTCTCAAAGATAGAAGCGTCTCCTTCACACTGATCCAAAAGACAGAAGCATCTCCTCTACTCCGAACCCAAAGACAAAGCATCTCCTTCACTCTGATTCCAAAGACAGAAGCATCTCCTCTACTCTGATCCCAAAGACAGAAGCGGCTCGTCTATTCCGATCCCGAAGACAGAAGTGTCTCCTCTTCCTCGATGCCTTAGAAGGGGTGGGGGCCAAACATAATTTGTAATGGGTCTACATGAGCCCTGATGCATCTACATCTGGCTATGAAATCGCCCAGGAGAAAGAGGACACATAACACTAATGTTAGCTACTTGCTGCTTTGCATAAAATCAAAGTGGATTTTGGAAACATGAGAAATACCACACATTTATACATATGAGATATCTGTGGCAGTGATTCAAGCCTGCAACCTATGTAAGCACTTACCACACACTGGCCTTATTATTTTATTTATGAAAACACCTTAGCAGTAAAATTACTAAAAACCAGTTGGAATCAGGTGGGATTGAGGTGTTGGCTGTACTACATCAGCAGCAAATGGCTTACCTGCAAACATTTCTTTCAGAGCAGGTCATTTGCTTGATTCCTCCATAGAGTCAGTCTTGCACCTGACATGCTTACCAGAACTGAGGGAGCCCCGACAACGCCTTTGGTTTAGAGAGGCTTTTTAAATGCACAGGCACCTTTAATTCACGCTCCTTCCTTTTTCTGAGAGAGTACTATATAGTCAGTTGTGTTCTATGCCTGTGATTATTGAAACCCATACAACTGTGGGTAAGCCAACTTTGCTCTAGAAATGTGTATGCATGATGCAATCATAAGGTATGCTAGTATGGATTCCCCAGAGTGCCAAGCGGTTCCTTGGAGTTAGTTTGTGGTACCTACAAAAATATTCATATGTATTACTATAGCCTTATAGACCAGGGGAGGGGTCATTATATGGGATAATGACCCACCACCAAATTATGGTCCGAGGTGAAGCCAAGGTCCATAAATTGTAGGAAGGGTCATTATCCCGTCACTTGCGACAGGTGACAATTTAATGTTTGCATAATATGTTTTTAACTTCTCTTCCGAAAAGTGCTTGTACTTCTCGGCAGGGAAGTGAAGTGTCTCACGAAGAGCATGACAGGCCTACTGAGGCACTTGTTACTGCCCCATTCAAGGTATTGCAGCTGAAAGGAACTGATTTTCTCACTACATATATCACATCTCTGCTGAGAAAGTGCTGGTACCCTATTCCACGTAGCACAAATGAGCATTAGTATTGCTAAAATGGATGAAGGGAGATATAAAATGGCGCCCTCCATCAATCCTTGCCCTTTCAGCTGAGGCTAAAAAATAAATTGCAATAACCTCTTCTCTCTGTTCTTTCTCTCTCTCTCTCTCTCTCCTCTCTCTCTCTCTCTCTCTCTCTCTTACACACACACACGCACGCACGCACACACGCACGCACGCACGCACACACACACACACACCATACTGAACACATTAATGCGCTTTCATTGTAAAAGCATCAGACCTCTTTGCCTTGTCAGTGCTTATTGCATGTGTGACTGTATGTCGGTCTGCTAATATGTAATGTTTGACTATTGCCAATGATTGGTTCCCGTAGTCCACCTTTGGGCCAGAGCAGGCAGCAAGCACACCTTGCTGCAGCCCCTACTTTGTTCCTTCTTTTTGGGTAATATTTAATCACAGTTTATCAGGCAGGAGTGCTTCGTCCTGCCCTAACTGTTTCTTTGGATTAATTTACCAGCACGTTATGCTTCACCATTATACACGCAGAACTATGTGAACACATTCTGGACTGGGACAGCTGATGCTGCTGGTCATCTGTGCAGGCCACGGTGGGGAGAGCAATTAAAAGGAAGCAGTGTGACTATCCACAGAGATTTCTGCATGACCCACATCAGGTCCGAGTGACACATCATTTCCTGTTGTTTCTCTGCATTCTGGTACTTGCAGTTTTGCCTTTCCATAATTAATGCCGGGCTGCAAATGCCAAAGCTCAAGGAAAGGAGGGAGGGTTTGATATGCTATTCACATGGGGATGAGATAACTCTATTTTGTGTTGTATTTCAAAGACAACATCACCTGCTTGTAACACGCATGAAGCTGTTTTTTATGCATAGCGTGACTAAATGTACAGTTTCTCAAAAAAGTAATTCTTTTGTCATCTTAGACTGCATTAGTTTTCCTTATTTCCTCAAACACTACACATTGATGAGTCACATTCTGAAGATTTGTCACAGTGCATATGCTCATATTCTGGAGGATTTGGGGTTTTTCAGAGAAAACACTCACTGAAGTTCAACTTGCCCTCATAATCCATACCTCATTCATTGCTGTCTGCTGGGAAGCCCCTGGCTGACAAAGTAGTTGCAAGTTACAGAACAGAGCGAAAGAGTCAGGGTGAAAAGGTCATTGCCCCAACAGCACAAACCTTGATGGGGCATCCCCCTGTGAAAGCTCTGGACCTTCTTACAACATCAGACCAGACTACACAGTCTTCACTTTCACATTTCTGGCAACCAATCAAAGGTCAGACCACCTGACCTTCGGAAAAACAGGTACCCTCTGGCTGTTCTCCAGACCAAAACAGAGAAACTCACTCAAACCTGCACACTCCAAAGGCCGGACCCAAGCTAGTCGCTACAGCATGCGCCAACCATTATGAACTGAGGACTCCAAAAACTACTTGAACACAATGCCCCAAAACAATTGTACTCAAGGCCAGACTCAATTGGTTCAGACTTTTCAAAACATCCTCCAAAACCATCCCTGAAGCGTGCGCCAAGAGGCCACCAAAATGGCAGACATTGTAGTATGTAAGACCACTTTACATTGTACTTTATTGCACCCAAGGGCCAGAGCAGGACTGGAGCTTCACAAACACCTCTTTTGAAGACCCCCGGTGCTTTATTTATAAGGAAATAAGTTCCCGGGCCCAAATATTTTCTAGCACGCCTGTCACACTTTGGGGTGGCAACTCCCTGTCCACTCTTGACACTACCCATGGCTGCTCCATACCATGCCAACATATTTGTGTTTAAAGAGGCACCTCGCACTGATTCATTGAGAATGATGGATCTATGCTGCGATTTACAGTTATCAATCAACATAACATATTAGTTGTGTCTTGAATTAAACATAATCTTTCAGTGTTTCTTTAAAACACATCATTGTTAACATTTGCTCCGATCCTGTTGGTGGCAAGTGGAACATGTTAATTATCTATCCACAGAAAAAAATAAACAAGCATGCTTTCCTCCTACAGTAAATTGATGGACAAATGCAGGCAACATCATAACTTAACGGATTAACTTGGCTATCAAACACTGCAGCACGATTGTCTTATATAGGTGGTCACTCATGGCTTCTCCTCTTTATTGGTCTTTTCACTGACCTTGCCCCTGTGTTGGGGCTGGTGGCTCCTGTTGTTGTCAATCCACCCTGATGATTATTGCAGTAGGGAATTTGCAGGCTGGGTGGAGCAGTGTGTGGACATGGCCAGCAACAGCGGTCAGCATTGTCACCGTCCAACTCATTGTTATTCATAAAAATGGAGATATAGCCCTGCCAACCTGGGTCGTCAGGTTCATGAATAAGAATGAGCTAGCCCGTGCAGAGACCCTGGCCAGTGCACACTGGAGTGCTCAAAATTTTGGTTCAACGAGCAGCAGCTGAAACCAGCTCCTAGGTGTCGGGCATCACCCAGTAAGCAGGAGCTATGGCTAGGTAACTAGGAGCGGGTACACAGCGTACCACTTTACTTTTACTTTACGTTAATTTATTTGTAAGGTGCTGTCAAAGTGGCCCCGAGGCATACGGGCACCGAAGAATTATGTAGTCTGAGCGAAGGGAGAAGGCCCGCCAAAAGTGGAAGAACTATAACAGTGGTTATCTAAAAAGATGTGTTTTGAGTTGTTTCGTAAAAATTACGAAAAACCTCTGAGTTCAGGAGGTAAAGAGTTCCAGAAAACGGGTATAGCCACCCAGAAAGCACTCTTTTTAAACATAACTAGATTAGCTCTGGGTATTTGTAGCAGTTTTTGACTATTAGATTGCAGAGTTCTAGCTTCCGATGTTGCTTTGAGTCTGAGAGATATATGCCCACCAAGAGGCTACTACAATAGTCAATTTTGGAAGAGATGATCACTCGAGCTACTGTTTCACAACTCCTTTTCGACAGAAATTGATGAATTTGTGAGAGTAGTCTAATGTAGTATGCTGAAGACGTGATCAGACTATTCATCTGGGCATTCATGCATAATGTCTTATCGAATAGGACTCTAAGGGCCTCATTACACGGTAGGCGGTGAGCCATGGCGCTATTAGCGCCATGGCTCATGCCGGTAAAATACCTGCACCGCCTTGGTGGAAAGGGGATTTACCGCCCCATTCCAAGGTTGGAGGGGCGGTAAATCCCCCTTCCACCATTGCCCTTCCCCATTCCCATTTCTGCCCCATAGGGCTCTATGGGAATGGGAAGGCGCTAATTACGGCACCGCAATTTTGCAGTGCCGTAATTAGCTCCGAGGTCCCTTTGCGGGTTGGATTTTAACGCCTGCAAAAAGCAGGCGTTAAATCCCCCAACCCGCAAAGGAACCTCGTAGTAAGGCGGTAAGGATTTACCGGTACCGGTATTTTACCGGTACCGGTAAATCCTTACCGCCATCCGTGTAATGAGGCCCTAAGTGTTTTTATCTTGCCTTTTTGGGAATATAGTGGTCTGCAATTTGAAATATTTTGTATTCTCTATTGAGCTTATTCAGTCTGGGCCTAGAGCCCAAGATCATCAATTCATGTTTTTAATGGTTCAAGGCCAGACCACTCATATACATCCAGTCTTGAATGAGATCATAGATTTCTTTAACTACTTTGGAATCTTCCTCGTAATGGCCTGATAGTGGGATGAGGCATTAAGTGTCATCGGCATAATTTGAGGAATATATCTTTTTATCCTCCAGCAACTGGAATAGTGGTGTGGTAAAAATATTATATAGAATAGGTGACAAGCACGCACCTTGTGGGATTCCAAATCTCAGCGGGACTGGCTGTGCCTCAGCTATATTTCTGCAAACCCTCATAGCTCTATTTCCTAAAAAAGACTGCATCCAAGCCACAGCTTGATAACTAAAATTGGCCACCTCTTGTAATCTATTTAGTAGCAGCAGATGGTCTACCAAATCAAATGCGGCCGACAAATCCAAAGCCATCAGCAGCATAGTTTTCCCTTCGTTAATTAATGTCATCATGTTGGATTTAAGATCCAAAAGTGCTGATTCCATGTTGAACCCAGTTCTGAAACCAGGCTGCCCTCCATTGAGAATAGGATGTTTTTTTATATGGCTTAGTATTTGTGCAAATGCCACTCTATCCGGTATTTGGATAAAAAATTGAGAGTAGGTTATGGGCCTCTAATTAGAGACTATAATGGGATCCTGCCCTTGTTTTTTTAGCAAGGTGGTGATCCAAGCTCCCTTCAGTCTAGTGGGAACATAAACTTCATTAAAAGGGGCATTGAATATTTTAGTAATGGAAGTAATGAATAGTTCTGAGCATGCTTTAATAGCTGTAGCTGGGAAGATATCCCCTTTACATGAGGAAGGTTTGAGTTTGAGCAAAATAATTCAAAGCTTGTCTTCCGTGATGCTCCTAAAATTGAAGGTGGGAATTCTCAGATGGATACTGATTTCTTCAATGACCTTTCCCTTTTCGGACTTAAGGGGATCTAGGGGTTTGGTTTTCTGAATGGTAACTAACTTTTTTGGTTTTGTCGACCATGGCTTTTTGGATGTGTGTACACCAATCTCGATCTTTGCAAATATTTTCCTGCAGCTTATAGGACGGTCTCTCTAATTACTTCAGGATTGCTTCTTTAGCCTCATGTTGAACCTCTGCAATCCAAACCTCATAGGTTTCTTTCTTGGCTTTAATGACAGCCAATTTGTATTTCCTAGTGGAGTGAGTATAGGTATGTGTATCCTCTTCCGTCTTAGAAGTTTTCCAACAATAGATGTCCTTTCTCTTACATACTCTTAGAGTTTAAATTTCTTCTGAGAATCAGACATTTTGAGGGTGGCTGTTGACCTTCCTAAATTTTAACGGGGCTAGTAGGTTGGTTGCATTGTCTAGGGCACACTAATCTAACTTTCACATGAGACGCACAGTTTAATTTTTTGGCTCTTATGTATGATCCATTATGTTTAAATGTGTCTTAGTTCTTCTTTATTGACATTTTCAAACACTCAAAGTTAATGTCACATATGCATGTTTGCAAGGCAACACTTGGACTGGGGAACCAAAAGTAGTTCCTGGTAGCTGCTGGTTTCAAGGTAACCAGCCTCTCCTAGGGTAGAGGTAGGACCTAAATAGCTCACAGCTATTTTGAACATTGCACTGTTGTTATATTACCACTATACTACTATATATTATATTAAGTTGCCAAAACACCAAGCCATAATCAAGCTCGAATCAGTGATGAGTTCAGGGGCTCAGAAATAAGTGCCAGGGAGAACCATGGAAAGTCCCCACTCCCCCACACACACAAATTAAGCACTGAAACCCGCCTGATGCAGTCGCAAGTACAGACAGGAATGCGGTGCTCCTTTGCTGAACACAAAAACCTTCTTTCATGCCTACGAAGCACCTCACTTTGTAAAAGTGTGAACCTTACCTGAAAAAACCCATTGGATTTGCCTCTTGAGGGCCGCACTTAGAGACCCCCGTAATAAAGACTTCTGTGTTTTATGAAACTACACTGTGAGGTCTCTAGATGTGGCAGAGAGCTCATAGGTTGAGGTCCTGCCCCTGAGGACATTATAGCCCTCTTTGCTCACACACGCTCATTGCACATCATTACACATCTTTCTCCTGGGTGCAGGCCTGGATCCATGCTCCAATAGTCATCAGAGGAACTGGCCTTTGGCGCAATATATTCAAATTAACTGTCTATTTGTCATCATGGTGAAAACAAGTAGAAGGGAGGGAATCGGGGAGTCGGAGGACGGGAATTAAAAAGTCTCTCTATCTCATCCCCTCCCGTCACATTCTTCTTGATGTGCCCACAATGTTTTATCCTTTTATTTGTTTATTTATTCATTTAGACATTTGTACACCGCACAAAACCCGACGGCATCTAGGTGCTGTTCTCCCTTCTCCCTGTATCCATGACATGGCGTCCTATGGCTGTTTCCCCTTGTGGGCTAGAGCTCTATTGGTTAACAGCTAGGCTCAGGCTATATATATATATATATATAATCCACTACACACACCCACGTAATGACAGGGCTCAAACCCAGCAGTTAAAAACGGATTACGGGCAGTTAGGAGATCAGAGTACTGGAATAGTACTGGAAGAGGGAATTTGCATAGAACTCGCGACACCTCTGCTAATTTCACAACATGAGAAACTGTTGAGGCGTGAGCAACTCATTAACATCTTACCTCGAAAGATAAACTACAGAGACAAATTTATAAAGGCAAAAGTCTGCCAGTGTCAGAATTCATCCTGACTATGGTTTATGGTGCCAGCGAGTGACATGCCTGCATGCTGATGAGTGGAATGTAGAGAGAGTGCTTTGGGTGAGTGCTCCCTGAGCGCAGTTGGCGCCTGTTAGGTGAAGTGGGTGTTCTTTTAGATGCAACCAGTAACTTGTGAACCTTGAGAATAAAGTAGATTAGCATGCACACCTGAGTCTGTTGCCTTATACTTCTACTAAGTCTTTCCACTGAATCCAGTATTGTCCAACTCCAAGCCTCGACGGCCAGAATCCTGGCGCGTTTTCAGGACAACCCTCATTAATATTCATGAGAAGAATTTGGAATCACTGTATACAAATGTATTCCATAAATATTAATGAGGGATATCCTGAAAATACGACATGTTTCCGGTACTCAAGGCCTGGAATTAGAGAACCCTGGCCAATAGACCTTTCGGAATGAGTCAGTACACTTTCATTTTTGTTTGAGGCATCTTGAACAATAGATGTTACCGCTGCTGTGTGAAGAGTGAGATACAGCAGCATGCTGTTTCCCATAGACCTTAGTTACTTACGGGCCGATTCATGGAATAAATGTGCGCCGAAAATAATGGCGCAAGCAGGCGCAAGCTGACGCAAGCGTGAAAAAACAGGCGCACGCGCAAAGCCCCTGCATGTCTTTTCCTCGGGATGTGCGCCAAGCCCGTGCGTGGCACACACGGGCGCAAACGTCATTGCAACATCCTGAACGCCATGCACGACGCGCACAGCGAATACGCACAACTTTAGCGCACACACCAAAAAGCGGGCGGAACACGGGGCGTAATGCACGGAATGGGGAACAACGCGTGAAAAAGAAGGCATAACTGAGGAAGTACTGCAGGGAAATACACGGAACGCCCACACGCACACGAACAACACGTATTCATGGAATAGAAAACGGGAAACTCGCGCACAGCAAAATACACGCACAGGCCTAAACACGGCCGCCACACAAAGGCAGGTGGTAGCGTCTCCTGCGCATTACAAAAGTGTGCGCAAACAACAAACACCTACATACAGTTACATGAATGTCCCATTCTGTGGCCCCCTAGGAGAATTGATGTGTCACGCACCCCACAGGCATCCCATAAAATCAACAAAAACAGATAAGTGACACCTGTAGCCCACATGCGTGTAAAAAAACATACGCAGTACGATGTGGCAGCCAGGAACCCCAAAAATACATACGTGATCAACACGCAGGCTAGTATGGCCGGAATAAAAGGGGTACGTGACAAACAGGGACACCCGCAGAGGGAAAAATAGCGTGTGCGACTCACCGTCTGCCTTGCGTGTACAAGAATAACACGGAGCCAACACCCACCTGCTGTGAAGTAATCACATGTGAACCCCAACGCCTGCAAAACACACACACCGCTTCTCACGAAAAGCACGTACAGAGCGATGGAAACCCACGTGGGACCCTCAACCCCTGCCAGGGAAATTCCCGCGTGTGTAACGTCACAGACGTGCTTACGCGCTAAGGGCCTTTCTTCGAATTACACGCTGACATGCTGCTTTTTCACGTGCCAAATCACTCCGTATCAAGCTGGCCAGGCGAAAACACACGGAAGACCACGCTCCTGCCCAAAAGGCCATTTACGCGTCGCCCTGAGCACGCTGCCATGTCGGACACAACACCATCTGGCACCAGTGGCAACCCCCCAGCAGGGAGGCAGAGGGCTACCAGCTTCAGTGCCAATGAAGTTGGTATCCTGGTGGAGCAAGTCCTGGGGCATTATGATGCCCTCTTTGGAAGTTTGCACGCCGACCATGAAGGACGGAAGAGGATCTGGATGGACATCGTGGCTGCCATCAACCTGGAGGAGGTGGCAGCCCACGACATCAAACACGTCCGGAAGCGCTGGGAGGACTTCAGGTCCAGGACCCTCAACAAGGCCTGGTGCCTCTTGAAGGCAACGGATGCTGAGGAGTGCAGGGTCCGCCTAACCAACAACCAAATGAGGGTCCTGGTACATATACGCCCAGCGCTCCACATCCATGTTCTTGAGAGGCAGACCCGTCTGAGTCAAGCGTTAAGTGTACATGCGTACTGATTGGACGCTGTGCATGTTGAGGTGTGGCAGGAGTGTGCAGGTTGCACATGTGTCTTTGTAGGGCCATGTATGGATGTGTATGTACAGGGACGTGAGCCTGCCACATGTGAGTCCTCTCATGTGTGAGACACATCGATGGTGTATGTGTTGGTAAGCATGCTGGCCAAATGCAGGTGTGGGTGCACACATGTTTGAATTTCTGTGTATGTACTGTGGCATGGTTGTGGTGTCACACATGGATGCTGGTTCCACCTGCATGTATCTGCACTATGTACATGTGCATGTGTGTGCATATGACAAGCGTGCAACTGTGATACACCATGGATGCATGTGACACTGACATGTAGGAGGCTGATTGTGTCATGATGCCTACCCCCGGAGCATCAGGCCAGGCCCAGCACCCCCGGAAGCAGGCATCATGCCCTCGGGTAAAAAGCCCAGTGGCCCCTTATAGGGACTCTTTGGACTCAGTCCTGGCGCCTTTGGCGCCAGGCTCATGTTGGACATCAGTCCTGGCGCCATAGGCGCCAGGCTCATAAAGGGAGGTGTTTTATGCACTTACCTGATGCAGACCATGCTGCACGCTTCAGGGCTCCCTGAAACCTGAAAGGGACTATTTTTTCATAGGGACTATTTTTTCACTCGGGCGTGGCCAGGGAACGATACATACCTAGTTGGGGAAGGATACATACCTGGGACTTCTTTGGAGGCTATTTAAGCCACGCCCAGACAGCAGCTCATGCTTCACGTTGTTCTGCTTCCTGCAGCTTAACGCTCACCGTGTCTGCTCCTGCTCCTGGACTACAGCCACGCCCGTCTTGAACCTGGAAGACCTGCAAGGAAGGAAGAGAAGAGAAAGGTGAAAACCAAGGATTATTTCAAGCTTCTTACCTGCATCCGGAATCTTCTCGCCAGCATCCCTGAAGGAAGACTTCAATTTAAAAGCATCGTGTTGCTCGCTGCAGCGCCACGCTTCACTCACCTGTCCTGTCCTCGAGACATCTCCCGGCTCCATCACGGCTGTCAGCATCGGACGCCACATCTCTGCACCTAGGGGAGAGAGGAAGAAACAAAAGGTGAGCAGAAGGACACACAGACGGAAAGCCTGATTAACAGCCATAATACTTACCGGCTTTTCTTCCACATTTCGGGTCGGCGCCGCCCCGTTGGCAGGTACCGTACTCCGGCCCCTATGGGGAAAGGACTAGAGACATTTCAGAGGAATGATAAGGACATCTAGAGGGATCGCCCTCATTACTACTCACCTCGGCAGGTTAACCCCTCGACGCATCGCCTTCATTCTGCACCTGAAATAAAGGACAGATCACAGGTGAGAAAGACAGCATAAAGGGGGCCTCACTTGAACTTTGAACTTTCATACTTACGGCGCATCGCTCAGGAAAGTCAAGTGGATTTTGCCAGCGCCATTCTGAAAACCAGTGAAGTAACTGGACGAACGCGCGCCCCTGCACCAGAAGCAGGATGGAGAGTTCAACCTTCCAAACCATAAGGTGAGCTTAAACCGGGTTTGGAGGAATAGAGAGGAACGGATGGGGGAAGGGCTGAGCTAGCACACCATTCTGCAGACTGTTAATCCCCTTTCTCATCTGCAGAAGGATATTCCTACGGGCCAAAGAAGCACGATTTGGAGGTCCTGTCCAATCGGTGTTCCGGGTCCTGCGCATCACGCTAGAAGAGGCCGCAGTAATCCAGACTAGATCAGCGCCCCCGTGGGAACCAGGTGAGCGTTAGAGATTGCCAGATGTGACATGGATGGTGATGTTATCACTACAACAGGTGGTGTAGATGTACTGATGCATGTATGTCTGGTGGCGTGTGTGCATGTGTTCTGGACTCCCCGTGTTGCATGTGACCTCAGGCTCACCTTCGCCTACTCATGCTATTGTTTGTATATGGATAGTGCTGCCTGGTGCTACAAACCTGTTGTTTTGCTCATGTGTGTGAGTTGAAATGACATGTGTGTTGGGGTGTGTGATGCCATGTCTGAAGGTTGCGACTGCCACTCATCTGCAACTGTCATGTGTGTATCAGACCATTGCACATTGCCCTGATGCCTGTGTTCTGTCTCTCCCTGTCTGCAGCGTCAACTGATGAAGAGGGTGGAGAAGGTGCTGTGGAGCACAGCGGCAGGGATCCCACCGCCAGCCGGAGGCGCAATGCCCAACTCCCCTCCCAGGTTGACATCTCTTCGGGGAGTGAGGAGTCTGGTGCCGCGTCCGCAGCCGCCGCTGCCGGGGGTAGGTCCAAAAGGCGGAGGTCGGAGGTGGACTCCTCGGCAGCAGAAGGGTCAGCTGAGACCCCACAGGGGCCTACGGAGGAAGATGGCACGGAGTCATCCAGGTTGGTGGGGGGTTTGGTTGAGGAGGACGCCGTGGAAGTCGCACGCACGGGGCCTGGAGGGGGGGGTTCCACTGGTGCCAGTGGTGCAGTCCAGGGGCAGGGACAGGAGGCAGCACAGGCCACCGCGGAGGTGCCTGTGTGTTATCCTGTCCCCGATCCTGTGACTGCATCATCCGGCGCCAGCAGGGATGCCTTCGTCCAGACCCATTTTCAGGGAGGGGATAGCCGCACAACAACTTGCCTTCCTTTCCCTGTGGATGTGGCAATCCGGGACCGTGTCCAGCCTGTCCTGGCTGGGGTGGCGTTACATGTTTGTGACATTCGGGGTGACATGCAGGGTTCTCGTGAGGACAATGCACGTCATTTCGAATGCCTCGAAGACTGCTTCGACCGGCTAGGGGGGATCACCGGTGCTGGGTTTCTCCGTATGCTGGAGCTTCTACTGACCTCAACTGAACCCCCTATGCACCAGTTGTCCTCCGTGCCATCTTCCTGCCCAAGTGTCACCCGGGCACCCTGTGGAGCTGGCCCTGACCCAGCGGCCAGGCTGGCGGAGGAGACATCCCTGCCAGTCGGAAGTCGGACGTCCAGCAGGGGTGGCCACCATAACAACTGCACCCCAGCCGGAGGAGGATGTGCAGGCAGCAAGAGGCAGGGCACAGGCACAGCAGCAGCAGGCACAAGGTGGGAGCGATGATGGCTCGGGGCCATCAACATCAGAGGGGCAGGCATCGGCCAGAGGGCAGGAGGACCCTGGATTGGGAGTGTCTTCCGTGTGGCAGCGGTTGGGCCAGGCCATAGATGCGGAGCGGGGGTGGGCAGAAGAGGCACAGCTCACAATGGTCAGGGCGGAGAACTCCATGCGGAAGGCGCTGAGGCAGGCCGAGTGCCTCGAGGCAATTTGCAGGGAGTTGGAGTTGAACTTGGCTTTGTCCCTGCGAAACCTCGGGGCCATGGAAGAGGACCACCTCCAGGACATAGACCAGGAGTTCGATGATGCCCTGACCCGGGAAATCAATAAGTGAGCCGTAAGTGAGCCGTCGGACTAGCCTGCCACCATTGTATATAGTTTGTAGTGTTAGGTTTCATTTTCGTTTTGCTTTATTTTGGGGTGCTTGGACATTACCCCACCCTTTTGTATATAGGTATTTCTTAGGTATTTTTTTTTATAGGTTTCATTTCATTGGTTGGGCTCATGGACCCTGGATTGAATAGTTGTACATAGTTGAACAGTGGATTTCTGAAAACACATTTTTTTTTAATCACAGTGGATCAATGGATTTTGCAATTTACGTTTTCTTTGGATTTACTTTGGTGGACGGAGAGTTTGGATGAACTTTATATTGGAATACTTTGGATTGAGACTTCATTTCTTTTTTTCATATTTGGATATGCATTTATTTTCTTGTTTAAAATATGTTTTCATGTTTTCATTCCATTACCTTCATTTTGTGCTAAATACATTTTGATGTATTACTTCCATGTGTGGTATTTGCTCATTGATTTACTGCATGTCACAATGTGGGTTTACACAATCACTGCCACCCAGTGTGTGTGTGTGACAGACATGTGTTGATGTTCATAGTTGACTTTTGGTTTGTGTCATGAAATAGGCCTTTAAGTGTGGGGTGGATGGGAAACTTGATTGGGTGTCAAGACTGGGGTGGGGTGCAGTGGGATTTTGATGGACTTGAGGACCATGAATGTGCATCTTCATGACATGTTGGGGGGGCCCATGAGTCGGGCAGGCAGGTGCCTGTCACTGCTGGGTGGGTGGGGGTGCAGAGGGACATGAGTCAGGGCCTGCTGGCAGGTGCCTGTCACTGCTGGGTGGGTGAGTGGGTGGGGGGACATGAGTCGGGGCTCACAGGTGTGCTCAAGTGTGCATGGTGGCATGTGGGCTGCCCCCAGGGCATGGGGAGGCGGGAAGGGCACACCCGGGAGGGACCACAATGCACAATTACGTGTGAGACTCCCCGCGTACACCCTAAATACACGTACCCCGCTCGCACAGGGCCTATCGCGTGTGAGAATCCATGCGCACCGCCCAAATACACACAGCCACCCCATCCACCCTCCCCATCCACCCTCCCCATGCCCCACAGGCAGCCCATCCACCCTCACCATGCCCCACAGGCAGCCCATCCACCCTCCCCATGCCCCACAGGCAGCCCATCCACCCTAGGCATGCCACACAGGCAGCCCATCCACCCTCGCCATGCCCCACAGGCAGCCCATTCACCCTCCCCATGCCACACAGCCCACACCACAGGGGGGACTTTTTCCACGCATATTAACTGGTGCGAGCGGGGTACGTGTATTCCGAGGGGTGCGTGTGTAGTTTTACACGCGATTGGCTTAGCGCGAGCGGGGTACGTGTATTCCAAGGGGTGCACGTGGAGTTTTACACGCGATTGGCCTAGTGCGAGCGGTGTACGTGTATTCCGAGGGGTGCGTGTGGAGTTTTACACGCGATTGGCCTAGTGCGAGCGGGGTATGTGTATTCCGAGGGGTGTGCATGGAGTTTTACACGCTATTGGCCTAGCGCGAATGGGGTACGTGCATTCTGAGGGGTGTGCATGGAGTTTTACACATGATTGGCCTAGCGCAAGCGGGGTACGTGTATTCAGAGGCATGCGCGTGGAGTTTTACACGCGATTGGCCTAGCACGAGCGGGGTACGTGTATTCTGGGGCATGCACGGGGAGTTTTACACGCGTTTTCGTGGTTGGGGGGCTGTATGCTGGTCCACTGGCCTCTGCGCCATATACTGGGTTTGTGCGCTGTTCATAATGCACGGGGCGCGGTTGGGGGCTTAACTGGCGCAGCTGCAGGGTCGCTGCGCCACTCTGCGCCACGGCTGGTTATGGATGTTGAAATCCATAATACGCTGTGCGCCTAAATGTGTTTTGGCGCACGCGGCTGGCGCAGACTGCCGCACACGCACACTGTGTGCCAGCCGCATGCGCCACTTGTGCGCTGGTTTCTATGAATTACCCCCTTAGTTGCCGTGAATTTGAATTATGTTTTTACACCAAAGATTGCTTTGTAAAACCACATTTACTGTCATGACCTAAGAGCAGGAACGCGTGTGAAGGCCAAAACAGTGTATTAGAAACGTTGATTAAATTGAAGTCTCTAGGGTAAGTCACAAACAAGTGCAAATGTAACCATATCTACTTTGTTTTTTATGTCCATGATAGTCATAACAGTTTTCTGTCGTTTTAGTAATGAAAGACTGACATCTAGAGGATAAAAGAGGTTTGAGCAGCAAACTCTGTTCAGATTGAAAAAAGGCAAAGGGGTTTCAGTTTTTTTTTCTTTTGTTTTTTTACACACTTTATGATTTTCAATAAACAATCAAAGCATATGATAACCAAACATTGAGCTTGAACTATGTACAATTACAATAACCAATGAGTACAATAAAAAGAAAATGAGATCACAACTGTAAATCCATCAGTTTGTTTTAAATATCTATAAGAAAGCACATTGGGAGGATTGCAGTAGGAGAATGTGCGGCGCCATAACACAGTTTAAATGAGTTTATGAAAAGTCCTAGCAGGGAATTTGCAGGCAGAGGAAAGGCAGCACGTTCTCTTTGGGCTCAAACAGTGCAATGTCGACTGAGCGGACATGCTTAAACTCTCTGAAGGTTGCCTGAGTTACAGTTATCTCAAGTTCAAGACGGCAATACAATTAAGAGGTCAACTAATCAGCAAGTTATTTATGTGATTAACTACCCCACTCTACTTCCTATGGATAAAGCACAGAAGGAGTTAGCTACCTAGTTGAGGAAAAAAGGTGAAAGCTGTGCTCATTGATCAGGTTGGAACACTCTTGGGTGTCCTGCAATATCCTTGTCACACATTGTGGGAGTCTTCTCTGTGTTATGTTAAAAGATGGGCAGATACTTCAAGTGCAAGACATGACCCTGGAGATCAAGGCAAAGCCATGCCACAGGGGTTTCTATGCTTGGAGGGGCAGACTCTGCCCTTTACGCTCTTGCGATCGGCGCATCGAGTATCAGGAATGGGTATTTTGGATGAAGCGCTATATAAATCACCAGATTATTATTATGAGCACACATTCACTTCCCTTAAAACCTGATCAGTTTCTCTCTCTAATGAAAACAGATCTTCCAGTTGTAAATTTAGAGCGTAAATGTCGGTCAGAAATAACACAGTTGTATTCTGCTTTACTCATCTTTGTATTTTGAAATAAGAAACCTTTCACATTATAAATCTTCAGTAGTACCAGAAATACATATTCTACCATAAATGCTAACTAAAGTTTGGAAACCTAGACATTCCGTTATTTGCTTTATTGGCAAATGGACTTCTGTTCAGGAAGCTGCCTTTTACACTCTGTCAGGGGAGTTGCTAGTTCTGGAAAAGACCCGGGGCTAAGCTGATGTCGGAACTGTTGGGAATGGGGGCTAGCTAGTCTTTTGGCTGTAGCTCCTGAGATTCTATCTGGGGCCACAACCAAAAGATCAGGGGCTATAGCCCCCTTATCCCCCCCCCTAGCAACGCCCCTGCACTCTGTGCTGACTGTGATAGCAGTCACTTTGAGCTCACACCACTACTGTGATGATGTATTACATTCAGGGGTGGACTGGGAAATACCAGATAAAAGAGGCCAAGGTGCAGAGGCCTCCAGGGAAATCTCCAGCGTTCACTATAGGACCAGTCCCGCCCAGATTACACTGGGGATTTAGGGAAGCAATGTTATGTTCTTACTACCGGTGGGCAGTGATGTCACTAGTAGATTGCAATGAATGGAATAAAGGACCCTCTAGTGCACGTCATAAGGTTATTACAAGTCACCAAGGAGGTTTGTGATGAAATAAAGGTAAAATGCGGAAGGCACAGTTCCTTTTTATGGCCTCAGAACTCTTAGCTCACTTAGAATCTGGCCGGGCTTTACAGCCTTTCATCGGTTCAATTACAATAGCCCCCACACCTTTGGGAGGGGGTCCCATTTGGGATGTTAGCTCTCTACTGGCTGTCTTTCTTTGTTCTGCTGTGCAGTTTCCAATAGACCTTTCATGTGATCATCTCCACAGGCACCCTCCCTCCATTCATCCATATGTTTAGAATCTTTCCACAAAAGGAAGCAGCTTTAGGGTGGGGTTGATTTTATGCACCTTTTCACTACAGAAGCATCAGATCTCCTGCATGAAAAGTTGTCACTTTAAAAGTGCATTTGCGGTTGAAAAAGAGACATCTGCAGGTGTTAATTTGTCAGAGATCTGTTTTACATGGCTTTTAGTTCTTGTGTGCTTGAAGAATGAATTCAAGGTGCTTCTCATGTAGCGCAACCTCAATGATAAAGTCAGGGAAATGACCTAGTGCAATTTGCTTTCCGAAACATATTCTCTATTATAACCTATGCACCACACAGCTGTCTCATGCAGTGGAAGTCTCTTACCCACGTTGCACTGAATTAATGCTTACCAGTCGTATAATATATTGATTGGGTGATCAGATTTGTGCCGCAAAAGTTCAAACTGCCTCTCTGCCACAAAAACGTATTTGCCAATTTCCATAGCCCTTTTGCATTGGAAAACCTTAAGCTACACATGAACATCACAATGTTACGTTAACATGTGCATAGGCAGGTTTTCACAGCTGCAGTCGAAGGGGCCCATACACAACATTTTGAAATTGTCCCGTCCATATATTCTGCCGGCGCTACCATTTACAGATAATAGGGGGTATTATATTAATTATTCCTTTATCTCTTGATTGATCGCCTACACTGATGCAAGAGACCCCCAGGTTATTAAAATGTGAAATAAATGTGGAGTAAATACAGCCTATACTCTTCACAAGGGTACCTGGTAAACTCATGATCGCCTAGGCTATCAAACCATTTATACATTGAACAATGATCAAGACGTATAGTACTAGAAAGAGTTAAAACACACACTACTTGTGTAATAAACTTCCCAATTTTGAAAAAATAATATCTTTTTATTCAATTATTTAAAATTCATATTATCAGTTCTAGACAACTGTCTAGTGCTACAGGTCTTGATCATTGTTAGATGTATAAATCGTAAATACAGCCTGGATCAAATATTTTATGCAACATAACAAACATTTAAAAGCCACATAGTTTACAATAGGTGGTAACATGCAGATCGATTCCTGCTCTACTCTGCAAAACCTTTTATTTTTCAAATTAGAAGTGTGCCCTCTCAAGGAAAATTAGGCAAAGACATGGCTTTTCCGGGCTTTCGTTTGAACTGTTTCCGCTGGAATTCTGTTGGGAAGGATAGCTTTCACCCTGTGTTCTGACCCTGGCAGCAGGCATTCTGCCAGCATAACTCAACTGTGAAAAGAGAAGTGAGGTAATTTGCTTATCACGTCTAGGCTGTATTGTCTGATATGTTTGGGGTCTTCTAAAGTGCAGACGTTCACCTTCAAAAGGCATTTTGGCATTGAGACCAGTCACCCAATATAAGAGAAAATATGTTTTGAGACAGTATCTAAAGAGCAAATAGTCTGAAATGAATCTAAATTCAATAGGAAGTGAATGCCATAGAAGAGCAGCTTGGACGCAGAAGATCTACAGTCCCATCGCTTTCGTGTAAACCTGGGGACAGTATCCAATCCAGATGAAAGAGATCTCAGTGCCGTACAAGGGACATAGCGAGAAAATCGCTTTTGAAGAAATCATGGACCTACTGCCGAGAGACTTTGGTGTAGTATGCAAGTGGATTTAACATACTTTGTCTTTACCGGGTACACAATGGAGGGTGAATATGTCAGATGTTATGTGTCGTCTATAGCCTGAATTAACCAATAAGCACTGGTTTGGGGCGCTTCACTACCTGCTAATGGCTTGCAAACGCCTCAACTCTAGGCCCCAGCGACAGTTGACAGCCAGTAATGCTGGGCCCAAATGGATGCTTATTGCTATTAGCACCTCAGGTTTTAAATCGGGGAACCTGGGGTGCTAAAAGCAATGTATTTTGTATGAATGAACGGGGTGCCTCGAGCCGTCCTGTTCATTCAAAGAAAATACTTACCTAAGATGGCTGCCATGAATCTGGAAGGCGTGGCTCCATATGGAGCCCCTCATCCATTTTCATGGAGGCCAGCAGGGATATGCAGCGGCAGTAGTGGCGGAAGGCACTGCCGTGGAACAAATCAGGTAAGTGGAGCTGGATATTGGGAAGGGACCGGACAACCAAGCAAGGGGAAGGAAGGGGAGGGTGGGGGTAAGATGGCGGGGTGGGGGAAGCAGTCAACTGGCTCCTCGGAACGCGGGCTGAGATCGTGGGATTCAGCCCGCCATCCGAGTAACCTGATTGGTTACTTCTCCCGCCAAGGGTGGTAATGCAGAATAAGTCTGATGATTGCACTTTGGCTCAATTGGAGTCGAAAAAGATCTCACATACAGAGCCTGCAGTAGATAGCATTACAGTAATCCAGGCAGCTGCTGCAGAGGAAGAAATCTATACAGGGAGCACTATAGAGAAATTAATGGTGACCTTTAAATGGCACAACCATCTACAGCAGAGCATTGCATCATGTGCAGTAAAAGAAGCACAAACAGATTATGGTGATCAACCCTGAGAACACGCAGGATATCAAAAATAGATGCATGCAGCCTTTACCAGCAGGAATCAATGATAAGAAATGACACCCCAGTGTGGAGGCAACGAGGAGAGATACACCACACTGTCCCTCCCTACCACAAGTGCCACTCCTGGCACCTTCTAGCATCCCACATTCTCTGCCCTCAGGTGTAATTCCAACATGTAGGCAATATATTTGGGGATCACTTCCGAAAGCAGTATGACTTTGGAAGTAGTTATCCCATCCACAAACTGTACCTCTAATTAAATGCACTGTAGCCATGCCAAATCGATTCCCCTTGTCAGCCAACACCAAAAAGCCAATGAAATCGATCACTACTTTCTCCCACACTTCACAAGTGTCCATGATGTGCTGGATGCTAGTTAGCGTTCTCTGTCTCCTTGGTCTCTCAGTTGCATTGGATACGGTTAATCAGAGGGTTTTCATTGACATCTTATCCCTATGCATTGGACTGGGAGGGCCCGTCCTGGCTTGATTTATCTTCTTTGATGAATAATTGTAGGCATTTTGATCAGGTCGATTCCACCAAGTTTGGCCCCTTCCCATGTAATATGTGAAACAATGGGGCTCACCCCTTTTTCCCCATGGTATTTAATATCTCCATGGCACTTCTGGGAGATCTGGGGTTCAGGATGGGTGTCCCAGTTCATCAGTGTTATGACGTCTGATGTCCTCCACCAGAGGTACTTCCTCAGTGCCATTAAGGAGTGGATGTCCTCTTATTCACTGAAACCCAAACCCTCTAGGACAGAATTTATTTTAGTTTCCCTCCGATTCGTCTCACTTTGCCCTTTTTCGGCAGTGGCCTTTCCAAGTCTCTTCTCTGGGTATTTACCCTTCCCTGGTGTCCTCTGTTAAGTCTCTTGGTTTCACTGTTGATTTTAAACGTATGCATGAGGAAAATCTTTTTTCAGTTTTCCCTTCTTTAAAAAGATGAAATCCATTATTCCTAATCTCAGACCTTCGCCCTGCTGCCCAGGCATGAGTTATCTTTCATCTGGATGGCAGCAATGATCTTCTTTCTTCCTCCTTGGCACCTTTAAGGTCGGTCCTTCATGATGTGCCTGTCCGATTTATGGATTTATGGGATGAATAGGTTCAAACATATAACTCCAGCTCTGGTGTCACTTCACTGGCTACCAAATCACTCTCGCTCAATTCCCAAGGATTGCTGAATTAGGCCAGCTGGCCTACCATGCATATAAGTTGCAAATTTTGAATTGATCTAACTTACCCGGTGTGTAGAGCTTTTACTCTTGGAAATTCCCTGGTTCCAACCTCCTAATTGTTCTGCCCAGGTGTTGCTAGTGGGCAGGCCTTGCATGCCGTGCTCTCTTGTATTCGTCTGCTTCCTGTGGGATGTTTTTACCCATGCATCCGAGCCCTACCACAAAAACTGTGCAGTACTGGCATGGAAAACCTCATGATGGCCAGAACCTCCCAGAAAATGCACAGGGAAATGCATGAAGAATAGGCTGCCACCTATTTTTGCCTATGTTGTGAGCACAGAAGGGCACAGAGCCTAAAACCATTGTAAAAGGGACAATGCTGATTGCCAAAAGCAACCCATAACTGGTGGGAATTTGTTTTCTTCAGGTCAAACATGGCTAATTTATGGGCACAAAATTATTGTACTGCAGAACTACACCAATGCCATTTGTTGAACCTGGACAATATACTTCCATGTAATATCTCTTGTTTGAAATGCTTGAATTCAAGACTGATCCAAAAAAAATTGCATGCAGTACCCGCTTTTGACTGAGGGTGGCGCTAGCGGTCTAAACTCTGACAGGGAAACTGCATGTCAGGAGTTGCAGGAGAGGCCTTTACATCAAAGGCTGGGAGTTAATTAAAATCTTAACCACATGCTGTTCCCAGAAGACAATCTGATTTAATTAACAGGCCAAAGGCTGGGAAACCTCTCACCTCCAGAGATTCACACCAGGAGTTAGAATCTCACATGACCTCTTGATTGATAGAAGGCAGACTGGCTGGGAGCCTCCTGGAGACCACACAATAGGCTCTTGCACTTGAATAGAATATGTTGATTTTGACTGTTTCCTGTCAACAAAGGCCTGCCTGCCAGAAGACACATGTGATCACTGACCCACCCAAGTCTTGGAGGCGGACTCCAACACTCTGAGAACTGAATTGAAAGCAAAATATATATTTTACAGAAACACTGATAACGCTTTGTAATCAAATGACAGGAATGTATAACTTTGAGAGCCTTCATTTAAAAAATGTACCTTCGATTCAAGCCCAAACTCCAATTTGTGTGATGTTCTGGGGCAAAACCCTGCTATTTATGTATACTACAGACTCTGTGTTTAAGCTAGAGACATGGGAATTTACTGGAGTATGTATGGACAGGCCGTGTATATGTCTATAATTTTGAATGAAAAACCAATATTGCAAAACCAGTTAAAAAACGCAAAACGTTGCCGTTTCCGAATGCAAGCTCTTAGAAACATCAGAGTTTGAACAGAGTATACCTCATGTGATACGTGATGGGTGCATGTAATTTCAAACCACTGTGTATCTATGAAATATGTCTTTAGGTCAAATATAGATTTGTGGGCAAACTGACCAGGGGAGATTCCTCTGACCCATAAAACCTACAGCATCACTCTGACTCACAGTTCCTTCCCCAATCATGGGAGAGGGGAGAATTGGGCCAATGACAAGTAGAAAGGGGAAGGCTTAGCTAGGCCCAGGCACACACCCACTTTCAAAACACATAAAAAGAGACTGCTGGGACAGGTAGAGACATTAAAATCCTGTTGCTGCAACGCGCTCTGCCGGACCATATACCATCCAGAAGATACCAGATTCAACACTTAGACTTTAAAACTCCAAAGAACTTGATTCAGAACTCAAAGCAAGGTCCTAAAACCACAAACTGAGAACTCTTCTCAGTAGGCCTCAGCATCCAGAAAACCTAACAGCGGTAGCAGCATCCAGGAGCCATGCAGATCAGCGCTGGGTCCAGAGAAAGCTGTGCAGAAAGATCCAGAAGCAGTGCTGTACCCAGAGAAAGCAGAGCAGTATCCAGAACCAGAGGCCAGAGATCCAGAGTGACCCAGACCGCTGTTAGCAGAACCAGAGAGCTGACCCAGATCACTGTGAAGTGCCGAGACCAGAACCGGAGTCCAGTCCAAAACCTGACCAGATCCGTGGGGAGGCCTATTTCAAAATATATTGTGAGTACCTAGCAGAACTGTGCAGAACCATTCTCTTAGTTAAAATAATATAATTCAATCTATTTTAAATCTAACCAGAACTGCCTCCTAACTGTCACCTGTCATTTGCAAAGCTGTCACCTCTCATTTTCTAGCTGCAAGCTGTAACCTGTCGCTTTGAAGTTTTAAAATTTCAAATCCGAAAAACTACCTTTATTTAATTGTCCGTATCTCTGGAACTGTTTGTGCTAGGAACTTGGTTTAACTTTCCTCTGAAAGCTTAGAATCTCAGCTTTTCAAGCTTAGAACCGACTTGCTACTCCTTATACTTTTGCCGTAATCACGATTCTCGCACTCGCGAATTTTGCCGCGATTTGCGATTTGGCCCGATTTCTTTACTTGTAAAAAGATAGCTGCTTTTGCCTAAACTGCTAAATTTCTTTTGCCTCTTAAGAACCATCCCTGAATCATTGCTAGAGTGAGCCTGAACTCATATTGACCAGATACCACTCACCCTGAACCTCCTGAAGGGAATTAAAACCATTTTTAGCATATTCCTCACTTCATTGCCACCTCTCAAAGCACTTTTGCCTGTTTTCAAACTCATACCTGTTTTCTCTAAGCTTGCTGGGGTGAACTGAATTACATTTGATTGCATTTCTGAGAACTGTGTGCTTTACTTCCATTTCCTTGCATTGCATAAAGGGGGGGAGTGAATTGCCAGAGAAAAGTGATTACATTGTCTTTTGCTGAAATCCTATCAAGTTATTTTCTGTACTGCATTTTCATTCCACATTGCATCTCTATGAAACCATAAAAGTATTGTTGTTATCCTATCCATCCTATACCCACTCATCATTGATTATAAAGAAGTGTGCTAGTGCCAGAATATCCATTATTGATTACTGCTCAGATTAAGTGTGATATTAATTATTAATTTATTATAAAGTGTGATATATATATATTGTTTACATTCTCAAATAAACTGTTTAAACTTGCAAAACAGAACTACCTCTTGGCTCAGTGGGGTCAGGGGGATTCCAAGAGAGGGGTGTTATATAGGGATAGTCATCCAGAACTCATGAACTGGACATAAAGATATATCAATAAGGGTTTCCATTCAGTATCCCAGACTAGGCATTGACTTAGCTGTAGTGTTGAATTGAATCCTCTTACATTCTGACATTACACATTTAGAAAGGATTTTTACAATAAATTTGTTCAAATTAGCTTATTCCTGATTAAGTTATATACTGTGGATTTTAATATTATTGTTATTTTGCAAGTTTGCTGTTTATATATTTTATACTTCGTTTAATTGTTGTTTTACTGTATTTTCCTTGTCCATTGCCTGCTGCCTTTGGGCTATGGTTTTGCACTTCATAAATTGTAAAAATAAACAAAAAAATAAATATAAATATGCTTGTTCCCTGCAGCTCCTGGGGTGTACTAACTGCTCATCCTGAGTTAGATCTCTCTCTCTCTCTCTCTCTCTCTCTCTCTCTCACTCTCTCTCTCTCTCTCTCTCACACACACAGACAGTGCGTCCCCTACCTTGCAAAAAGAGGAATTTTTCTGTTTATCACCCAGCCACACTTGATCCACAAAGTGAATATTTCCCTACGTTCAGCACCATTCCCCATCTCACGCCTCGATGCCTGCCTATTTAAACAAGTGCATTCAATGCTGCAGGGATTCAAGCCACCCCCCTGCTCATTTTTCTACCTACTCCATTGCCACTGATGCTAGGTGAGTGGGATAAACAATTGACATACCAGGCACACACAGACTAGTGATTTGAATTTGAATTTGAAATATTTATACCGTGCACACAACAAACTTAAAAGAATACTGGCGCAGGTGATACCATATGATAGAAAGGAACATCAACACCAGTAGAGACTGGCATCACAGAATTTCAACAAAAGCCACAAGGTTTACTTAAACAGTTTTACTTGAAGAGGTAGGTCTTTCAACCCGCTCTAAATGTCAATAAAGAGTTTGCCTGTCTTAGGCTCAGTGGAAGACTATTCCATAGTCTTGGTCCGGCAACTGAGAAACTGCAATCTCCTCTTGAGGTACAGTTGGTCCTAGGGATAATAAGAAGAGATTGGTCATCAGACCTAAGGGCCCCGGATGGTCGAAAGCGCTTCAGTTTATTTATTAAGTAAACTGGTGCCAGCCCGGTCAAACATTTGTAGACCAGACACCCAATTTAAAATGTTATCCGGTCTTTCACTGCTAGCCAGTGCAACGACCGGCAGAGACTAGAGCTAGGGGTATTCTTCGCTACATCAAAAAACAATCTTATACCTGCATTTTGTGCTTTTTGAAGGTGGTGATTCTGTTTGCCCGGTGCTCCAGCCAAAAGTCCATTACAATAGTCTAAATTGCAATTGACTAGAGCCCCAACCACCACAGCACGATCGGTGGTGGGAACGTAAGGTAGTGCTTGACGCAAAAGGCAAATATTATAGAAAACGGATTGCACTTTGGCTGAGACCTGGGCATTACATCCCAGATCGCTCTGCCAAATGCAGCTGTGATTTTTTACCTTAGTATTATACTTAAGGCTGGTTATGATGAACTGGTGGGTGGGGAGCATCTATTTCCTTCGAGCAGATGCTTCGGCCAAATAAATTCACCTCAGTGATGAATTGTACTCCTCCACCTCTGCTAGCCAATGTGTCATTCAGGGATAACAAATGCTCCAAGTGTTACTGTTCATTACTGACCACTTATGGAATCCCCCTCAAGTACATTTGGAAATTCCTAGATACCCAGTAACATTTCAGCATCTCCTGTCTGATGGTGAAATACGTGTTTACCTTCCAGGAAGCAAGGGTTGTGGGCACTTATTCTCCCCACTGCACCTAACTTAGCTCTCCCTCCAGCGCATCTCCACATATCTCCACTGTTAAGAAGATCTTGGCAGAAGTGTCCAATGAATGCAAGGTGGTGTTTTTGGCATCTCCCTCATGTGAGAGTTAAATGCCTCATCCATTGTGGGACTCCTGGCATAGGGCATGCTCTTTTGAGAGTTTCTCTTAGAACACCCATTTTAGCTGAACAATTCCCAATGAAGTTAGAATAAATTTCCATTAATTTCATGTATGACCTTGAGTGGTCTATGTAATTGGGTGCCTCCACCTTCTGCATGGCACTCGCAAGTTCAGGCCGGATACAAATCAGCTATGACCTACACAGGGCACTTGGCTTACTTTCTTGACGGTCAGCCCCACTTCCTATAATTTGCACAATACCTTGTGTACCATCCTCACCCTGACTCTTTGTGCATATGATGACATTAACCTGAACATATGTACTTCATCACCCCCCTTAAACAGGTTCCTCATCACCAAGCTGATGCCAACTCAAATGGCATGCGTCTTTAAAGGTCTGATGGCAGCGGGGTGACGAAAGATCTGAAGGGGCACAAGTCCACGTGCAAGTTGATTTAGTGATACACAGATGCAAAATTGAGAATATTACACCAACGTGACTTGCCGATGGTTCTTAGTAGCTCACTTAAATTAGGTAGGGTATGACATCCCACCCAAATGTTCTCATTTCAATTGCACCCCTCCACACATAATAGTATACCTCTGTCAGGACCCTGGGTAACCACAATCGGTGCCAGTCACTCACTCCTCTCTATGGGCTCAGTCATTCCGCTTTGAATAATGTGTCCAGCTCTGCTCTGAGTTATTTCCACATGCCAATAGGTAAATGGCTTCCTTTGTGCTCCACTAAACTCTACCCCATTTTAATTTTAATGTGTGACTGAACATCATGAACCAGCCACGGTTGGTGAGGATTTGATGTGGTGTGCTCCCACAAACTGGCAGGTTGAGCTAGTTCACTGGGGTGTCAAAAATCTGGTTGTAGCCATTGCTGTTATTCCCTCTTGGAGCATACAGGACGCAGCAAGTGGATGGATGCATACTTTATCAGCAGGAACCACAGGTAAGAAAACACACTGTAGTGTGGAGGCAACCAGTAGAGGTATGCCACACTACCCGAATCTCCTTGGCAGAATCCTATAACATTCCATGTTGCCCATCATTAGTCAGGATTCTAGCCAGTAATCAATACATAGTGGAAACCTTAGGTTATCACAATGATCTTCAAATAAACAGGCACTTGCAGAAAACCTGCAGGCAGCCAATCTGAGTGCAGATGGCCTATTGACATAGAACCTACTATGATATGAAAAGTCATCCATGTATCATAAGAATATTGTGTGCAGGTTATATAGTGCTGGTCTTCATGTATATCGTAATCTAATCAGATAGTAAACACTAAAATGTCAACAATAAGAAATGGGAAGGAGAAATATATACTTCCTGTTTTCCATTACCGTGAAAGAGCTCATGGCGTCATTATAGTCCTATGTAAGTCAATGGAAGTTGATATAATGTTGAACAAATCTTTAAAGTTTCAATGTGGACCTTTTCTTCAGAATTGGGCCACATTCCTAGGCCAAGCCCTCAGTGAGCTAGGATAGACAAATGTGGGGTGCTAAGCCAGGGCACAAAAGATGCCTTCACGCTCAGTTGATTTTCTGAGGCTCAAAACAAACAGGTGTTAGTTAGTGAAATGGACTGCCAGTCTGGGAAATTCTCAGAGAATGTACTTCAATACAAACTAGGGTGTGCCTTGAGTGATGAATTCAGTGACTTCTCCCTTTCCTATGAGGCTAGCAAGGTGAGTCCGCTAGGTGACATTCCTCGTAAGGGTAGCAGTAAGCGGTACCTCACAGGGAGAGACTCCCCTCTTGTGGATAATGACTCCCTTGCAAATAAGGAACTTCCTTGTCATTGTCCTCAAACATCCAGTACAACCCTATCAGTTGACAGACAACTGAACTAGAGTCCTCTTACATATGTTATTGTAATATAAAGTCAGAAGGAAAGTATCAACCTGGTACTGTGAAGAGTAAGAACATAGTAGTGATAAAGAATTCCTGTTTGTTAATCACTGAGACAAAGAATCCTAAAGGAGTTATGAAGAGTCCAGTTACAACACAAAGGAAGGACTATCTTAAGAAGTTGGGCAAACCCCAGCATGGTGTAATAAAAGTGGGCAGAACAAAAGAACTAGGAAGAGGGACCTAGTAGTTTCAAACTGGCTGGCAGAGTGAAGCTGGTAACTTGGGCAGAATGTTGGTTTATGCACAGGCAAACAGCAGGAGAGATCTGGAGAACAAGTTTGAGGAAGGTTGTCCAGGATGATCCCTGGAGGGATGTTCGAACAGGACTGGAAAGGAGCGCCAACCCTGATGTGCCTGAAGTCAAGCAAGCCAAGGACGGACCAAGACAGGTTTGTCAATCTGAAGAGAATCTCAGGAGGGAACAGAGCATGGTAGTTGGTGGCCAGGAAGGGGAGAGAGTGAAGACCCCTTTCTTTGCATATACCACACACAGTCAGCCAAAAGTGTCAAGTGAGAGAACGGAAAAAAAACGAGACGCCACCTGTGCTAAAAATGGAAAATACACAAGGAGGAACGCTGACCCGGTGACGCAGCCCCATTACACTGAAGGTAATGGGGGGAGTGGGGGACTTGGGGAAAGGTGAGTGAAAGATACATGGGACAGTCATACTTATGCATGTCAGAAAACCGAATATAAAGATTGCAGTAATCCTACTCTTCACAGTGAAATGCAAGATTATGAGAAAAGTGAAAATTACTCAGGGACTCATCAAACTTGTCCCCATGAATGGCAACATTATAAGAAGAGTGAAAATCACTCAGAGACTTATCATATTCATCCCAGTGAATGGCAAGAATATAAGAAGAGCAAGAGTCATACAAAGACACAACCTACTTGGTTCAGTGAGAAGATAAATAACTAAAAAGAGGATTTCTATTCAGAGACTCAGTCAAGAGTCAGAGGAAGCCTAGAGAAGAATCCGAAGTCAAGGGAACCAAAATACAAAGTCTTGGTAAAGCCCCTTGAAAGAACTGAAGGACTTATTATGCGAGATAGCAAGAGACTATCTGAAGATCCCATATGGAAGAGAACTTTGCTGAAAAGCAATCCAGGAGAAGGGAGTCATTCTCCTGGTCTTTAGTTGTTTAGTATTAGTGGCAGGGTCAGAGCAGCTTAGGTCTAGCCAGAGGACAGACTTTTACTTTGGACTGCACCATTGACGACGAGCACCCTAGTTTAGTTGTGTTAGGTAGGAAAACCCTTAGGATAAGGAAAGTTAGGAATTTTCCAATACACCTTTTGAAAATGGCACCTATTGGTCTTTCCCCTCCTTCTGACCTACCACACTTGTTACTTAAATGCACAATTACAAATCAATGAAAACTCAAGAAAAGAACATGTGCCTAATATTTAATAACAGTCCCTAAAAAAACTCAATCAAACGATCTATGCGCTGTGCCTTCAAAAATATAATAATTCTGTCCCAACTGCTCTGTGAAAGGATAGCCTCCTCATTTTCTCACACAATATCTAATCTTCATTGACCTCTCTTGAAAGCATGGGAAAGAGTGATGACCAAGCAACTCTAATCTTTGTGGAATCAAACTCTCTGTTAGACTGTGTGCAGGTAGTGTTATATCCTGAATTAAGTCAGGGGAATTATCAATATCCCCAATTACCAGCAAGAGGAACTGGACCTAGGAAATCCACTGCACCAAAAATGGAAGAGTCCAGCCATATGACAAATGTTTTAATGTTTTATTAAAAAATGATTAACAGGGTTTGAGACATTAACAATGCAACATTCTCCAGTACTATCTCATCCATCTTGAGCCTGTCATCCAGTTCTGATGTTGTGTGACATCACAAAAATAAAGACACACCCAAACAACCTAACAGGGATCAGGATTGGTTAGTAAGGTTTACTACATATACATTATACAGGGGGTTAATACATCGATTGGATAGAACATAAACTGGTGGCTTCTACTGCAACTGCCTTATTAATGTTGCAGATAAGACATTTCAGGTTAGAGTGCTGTATTTGGGCACTGGAACAAAGTGTGAGCTTAACGTGGAAGGTGGATAGGGATTGGTCAATGAGGGGCTTCTCAGCCTTGGAGGTTTTAGGCAGTTACCAGGCGAAGTACAACTATTCAAGGTGGTCTGAATGGCCCCAAAGGTGCTGCATGTTCTGAACAAGTTACCACCTTTGATCTCCTATGCCTTGAAAAAGAACATTCAACTTTGAACCTGGTATTACTTTTGTATCATCCTGCCTTTGGATGGATGAGAACAGCTACCTTTGACTGGCTCTAATGAATAGGTTCTGTGTCCAAGGTTCAGATCACGTGTGCAGAGACCACAAACTTTATTCCTCCTGCTTGCATTTATGAGGATTTTCAGCGTATTCTTGCAGGTGCCCTATCTCTTCAATTAACTTGAAACTTTCACTCTCTCAATGTTCTTGGCATGGCTGTGCACAGTGGCTGCACTGGAGGCCTGGTCTGTGCATCTCTGCGGTATCAGCCTGTCAGCTTCTCTCTGTAATCTCGAGTCCTTTCAGCTCCTTCCATTCACTCCTATATAATACTGACTTCCATCTTGATTTACATGGCTGCCCTTGTTAGTTGTGTTTAAGCATCAGCAAGCGTTTCATATGTATTTTTGTGCAACTTGCGGTTTCTAAATAGTGAGAGTGTGTCAGTCCTCTATCTAACAGAGTCAAAAGCATGTTCTTTGTGTTTACCAGCAATTCATTTAAATGTCTGCGTAGCTTCATGCAGGGATACCTATGTGCTTAACGTCGAACACATCTATGTCATAGTGTCAGTCGTGACGCCATCGGCTTTCTTCAAGGTAACAGTTAGTCAACTTGCTCCTTCTATTGCAGACTCGTCTCTTCAATGACGTCATCGGGATAACGTCTGAATGGCTGTCTGAGTGAATAGCGTTTCTCACACCTGCAATACTTCAACGAAGGGAAGGAGGGACCCAGGAACGATGTACAGCTTTAATTTCTCTGCCGCCGAGATGAGGGTTGGATCGGTGCATCAAGGGCCATGTTTAGGTCCCCCTCTTCAGTCCCAGTCACGTAATAGATGCAGTGGTGATTGGAGACATCAGAAGATGTCTGAACCATGATTCAAATCACAGGCAGGAACAGTCGACTGTAAAGTGCTATTCTGCTCTTTCTTGTCACCCCATACTTTTTAACATTTATCTTACTTTGTTGATTAACCAGTTTGGCATAAAAATATACAATTACGCTGATGACACTCAGTTCAATTTAAGCTCAGTTTTAACAGTACTGACCCTATTTATACATTTGCACAAGGCATTGTGACTATTGAAAACTAGATGGGGCCAAGCAGCCTCAAAATGAAACCCACCAAGATGGAAATTCAGCTGGTGGGTGCTCCACTAGATGTCTATTGTGACATGACCTCCAGGAATGGGTGAAGGTCCGAGACCTTCCAGGGTCCTTTAATTTGTTCAAGTACTCTTTGAAATGGACAGTTCTATGGCACTCCTGATTTGAAAAGTGGTTAAGAAGAGATTCTTTTATTTAAACTCTTGAAGAGGATGTATTCCTTTTGCACTTCTCAGGTAGAATGCAAACACCAATGGCAATGGTCATGACCATCCTGGACTATTTCAGCAGCTTTTTCCTCCTGGGTAACCCACAGCACCTTACACATCGACTCTTCAACTATTCCTGTCATTTAGTCAGTCCACTCATGGATCCAGCGCCAATCTCCACCCTTTCCTGTCTGCATGCTAACCCATCAGCACGCAATTGGAAACCTTTCTACCCTGATACAATTGCCTCAGTGCTATCTGATACCACATCCTCATCCTTGAGCTCCGTCCTAGCACTTGCCTACACAACTTGCTCTGATTGGATCTCCAGACCGGTGTCCGGTCAAATGGTCGAAAATAAAAGATCGAATGACCATTTGATCGAATCAAAATGGTCGAAAAAAAAGGTCGATTTTTTTATTTATTTATATATTTTTAAAGTTGTGGTTGCTTAAAAAATATTTTTAATAAAGAAAAAGGGGGGGTTGGTGGGGAACCCCTTCCATAAAATAAAAATAAAAAATTTAAAAAAATTCGACCTTTTTTTTCGACCATTTTACTTCGATCAAATGGTCATTCGACCATTTGGTTTTCGACCAAATGACTGGTAACCCTCCAGACCCTTAGATTAAGTTGCACATCTGACTTCCAAACCTGAACACTGTCACCAAAAAAAACACTAAACAGTAACTAAAGGTGAAACCGCACTGGCTGAAAAGGAATGGTATCACCCGCCTAATGTTGATTAAAATGAGCTAATAAATCCCATCTTGGGTTTTTAAAAGCTGCTATCGCTGCCACCAGAACCTGCTACATTTCTTATAAAATCGATGCATGCCGTAATGATCAATAAGAGGATGTTTCCGTTGTAAAAGAGATTTCTTTTTCTTCTACTAGTGTTAGCTCTATTATCCAATGGCCATCACTTTGCGAAAGTATTGATGCTTGTTCTCTCACAAAAATATTAATAATTTTTGATAATATCTCGATCAGCTCTCTTTCTTTCATCCTAAATGACTGAGTGTTTAATATTTTCTCTGCACCCCGAGTCAGTTTGCAAATAATTCCCCCTAATAAGGTTTCAAGCCATCTCCAAACTATTAGGAGCAGCGGCTAACCTCTTAATCTGTGCTCCCCTCAACTCATCAAAGAAAACATTCAGTCTCTCTTGCCCTTATTGACCTCTATCTGGCTTTTCGCCAAAACATTGTTAGGAAGAAGGCGCTCCAAGAAGAAGTCTGTGGTTGCCATGACAACTGGAAATGCTTTGGCATACAATGACCAATGCACAAAGTATTAATTTCAATTGTACTACATGGATGTAATCTAATCGTGGCTTGTTTAACACATTTCCTCCCAATCAGGAGTGCTTTCACACGTGACGTTTCTGTGTGACTTTCTTGGCACCTCTCTTCCTACAAATTTTCACCTGATTTCTGTGCTCCGACTCCAGGCTGAAACCAGGGAGAAGCTTACGATTGAACATCTTCAAAACATCATTGAGTCCTCCAACTACCAAGACCCCCATCGAGTGGTATTCTGCCCAGCAAAAGGCACAATTCATTCTCATTTCAGTTCTAGATGAAATTCGGTTTTTAGCTGGTGATGCTAATTGATCTGTCAGCTGCTTTTGACACTGCCAAACTGTTGGAAATGGGGATGCTCCCCTCTCTAAGCTGTTTCCTTTCTCTCTTTCTCCTTGGCTTTTTGGCCGCTAACTATGGAGGCCCTAGGGTATAAAAATCTTAATACATCCTGGTGCTGTTTTTATCCACGCCTTTGGTGATAATTTCTATTTATAGGCAGATCTTGCTCTATATACATTCGAATAATGGCTCATAGGTGGCCAGTTTCCCATCCTGTCTCAAAGCTATCTCCTCTTTGATGACTGTTCATTGGCTCAAGCTTATCTCTGAGAGAGGGTGGTTACAGCAGCAGCTCGAATGCTGGCTTCTGGCACCCTGGCTTGGGTCTTTGCCCTACTACAACACTTTGGTGTCACGCTCGACCTGTACCTCTCTTTGCTACCTCAATGCTGTCACCAAGTCCAGTTTCTATCAGCTGCATGTTCTTCACCAATTACTCCCTGTACTCTAATAGCTACATGGTGGTCACTGCCCTAATTTCTTCTGGATTGTACGCTCTCTTTCTCAGCAGCCCTGCCTTCTTGATAAAGCACCTGCATCTTTTCCAGAATGCTGCCCCTCGCCTCCTTGTGAATACGTTTGACCATATTCCTTCTAGCTGTACATGAGAGAATTATCTGCAAATCTGTGTGCTTCACTTATACAGGCATTTGCGGCGTCTGTCCTCCTATCTTACTCAGTACACTGGACCACTCTAGCCCCATTTGCTCCCTCAGATTGCCTGCCAGCCTTCCTCTTTAGGTACCCACCTTTTATAAGAAAAGAAAGGAAGGTTCTGCTTTTTCTGTCGTCGGGCCACAAGCCTGGAACTCCCTTGCTTTCCCGCTTTGCTCTACCGTGAACCTTTTTGCCTTCCGGTAATCATGCTAATCCTGTCTCTTTCCAGCCATTGAGGTCTGTTCATCTTCCTCTCACTATTCATCCATCCTCACACCTCCCACCCATGTTTTGAGTGCCTTGAGACCCTCATGTGACTGCCCACTTTACAAAAAACAAATACCATTCATTACACTTCTGTCTCCTTCTGTACATGTGTACATCTTCCCTGTCCTGCTTTTACTGCACCAGCTACCAATAAACACCAGAATGTATTTTGAGTCATTTTGCATAACATAGCTTTCTGAAGCCCAGTCTGAATTGTTACACCTCTCAATGTGCACCATGTTCTCCTTCGGTCACCTAGCCTCCAGCCTAGCCTCCACCTGTGCTTCCACCCTCGCCTCTGCCCTCGCCTCCACCCTAGCCTCCACCTTAACCTCCACCCACGGGAGGATAGCTCAGGGGCAACGTGCTCGCCTTGGAAGCAAGACAACACCGAGCAACATAGGTTTGATCCCCGGGTCCGCGCTTAGAAACCTCTGGGTATTATGCGCATTATAAATAACCTATCATATCATGTCACCTTAGTCTCCACCCTAGCCTCCATTCTAGCCTCCACCCTAGCATGCACCCTAGGCTCCCAACTCGTCTCCACCCTTGCATCCACCCTCGCCTCCAACCTAGCCTCCGCCCTCACCTACTCCCTCGCCTTCACCCTAGCCTCCCCACTAGCCTCCATCCTAGTCTCCACCCTCGCCTCCACCCTAGCATGCACCCTAGGCTCCCAACTCGCCTTCACCCTTGTCTTCACCCTAGCCTCCACCCAAGCCTCCACCCTTGCTTCCACCCTATCCTCCACACTGAGATGTATGGAAAGTAGATTAGGATGTGAGTCGTTCTCCGTATGAGTGCCTATAATGTAGAACACGCTTCCACTATATCAATAGCAGACTACCGCCCTTTGGTGAAGTCTGGGATCGCTTCCCTTTTCCGCGATAGGTTATATTCTTGCAATATAGGGTCATGTTTTACTTCCTTACTGCTAAGATATCACCTCAGTTGTGACAGCATCAATTCTAATGTCATATAATTATAATTTGTTTAACCTCTTCACACATGTTATTGACACCCTAATGTCTCTAATATATGCTACATGTACAATCATAACATGAAGGACCAACGTGCTTAGAAAAATATGCACTACAGTTATACATAACGCACACAAAGGTGGACATAAGGGGTTAACATCTTGTTATATGTTGTGTTTATTATGCACTGCACACTATAACACCTTATGCTATTCTTTGCTATGCAGATCCACCACAACAGCTAAAAGTGTTGCATTCAAGAGAGTGCATTTAGAATAGAACCTCTCAAAATCATAAAAGTGCTTAGAAAAAGGAGGTTCTATACTTAGGCATGTTACAAACACTCGTACCATAGGTGGGGAACATAAACGGTTAACACCGTATTATGTGCTGAGATCACAATGCACCAAACATATTTTGTCATTCCATTAAGCTGTCTAGATAGCACTGGGAGAGAGAGAGAGAGAGAGAGAGCGAGAGAGAGAGAAAAAGAGAGAGAGAGAGAGAGAGTGTGTGTGTTCTGCAATATTGTTAAGGTTCCAAAGGAGACGGTTGGAGAGTGCAGAGAGAGAGGAAGGTGTTCTGAGGGGTTTTTCTTCCCACCAGTGTCCATTAACTTGTTCAAATAAATTTACCAAACTGTAACAGCCTTACCGTGTCTGGTGGTTCTTCGCGTTATAATACTGTGCTATGCTAATGTTTACAAGAACGCAATCATACATCCATGATACTGGATTCAGGATAGAGGGCTGCCAGAAGCAGACCGAACTGTATCATGCATGGTCCTGGATGTACATTTTTGGAAGGACATAGTAAGCCACAGCCGTGTTTTTGGACTAAATATTGAGCCGATGCCATAACAGGGTGGTGGGTGGAATTAATGCGGATTTGTTGGCATGCACAATGAGCGCCTAAGGCAGTATGTCAGGCTCTGACCAGGACTTGTAAAAGCCCAGGTACGCCCCTCACAGCGCTGTTACCAGTGCATGTCTCACACAGTAGGTCGGGTAAATGGCCAAGGAACCTGAACCGGGATGCAGAGTCAGCTCACGTTGTGAGTAAAAATCCACTTTGAGGGTGGTTTGTACAGCGTGGGTAGGCAAGCAGAATTCTACAGTTATTTAATGGTGATGTAAAGCCCTTGGCATCCAAGACCAGAGGATTCCCTGTCAGGAAGTTAATTGTTAATGCAACTCTCTTATTATTTAATAACCATCTATTCTGTATGTGTCTCATTATGTATAAGCCTATAAAAACCATGGTGGGCTTAAGGACAGGAATTCTATGCCAGTTTCCTGTTCGATTTATGCACAACTGCATGGAAATAAAACTGTCTCTACCTTTGCTGCCTGTACACAAGTGTTTCTAGGCGCGACAAGACATGGGAGGGGAACAAAACAAACGATCTTACTTGGCCATATGTCATTCAGATCCTGCAAGTGCAAGGGGAAGGGGAGAGTGCAGTGAGCAAAGCTCAAGTAAGTGCAAGGAGGCAGGGGACTGTAGGGTTGCAGATACAGTCCCTAGTGCGCAGTATGCCCGGAGGCAGTGCATGGGGCTACTGGTCGTGAAGGAGCCTTGTCCCCATAAGGTTCAGAGGGAGACCATGTAACCAGTTAGTGCAGCAGACAAGAACATCAGCAGGGGAGAGAGAGAAAGCAGAAGCGAAAAGGAAAGTCTTCAGTTGCTTCTGGAACCTGAGGTGAACCTGCTCAAGTTTGAGAGAGGCAGGGAGGTGCCAGCCGAGGATGAAGATCACCCCCCACTCTCTGCCTGGAGAAGCGTCTGACACTCAGAGAGTTGGAGGTGGCTGAGCGGAGGGCTCGAGGAGGAAAGTGCTTAGGAAGAGAGATTTGGATGTAGTGTGGTCCCCGGCCCCAGAAAGCCTTGTGGACAAGGCTGAGGATCTTAAACTTGATCCTTGGAGCCACCTGGAGCTAGTGGAGAGATTTCAGGGCTGCAGAGATACGATCCATGGGCTTGAGGCCAAGGGCAGGTTGTACAGTCCTGTTTTGGATTAGTTGCAGAGGGTGAAGAGTAGAGGTAAGATGATTTAGAAAGAGGCTGTTGCAGTAGTCCAGCCTAAAGAGAACCAGGGCTCTGGAGACAGTGAGCTTCTGGGGGAAAGTGAGACAAGGAAGAATACCAGCTGGTAGTGGGACTTCTTGGAGAGGTCCGTGATGTGAGGAGAGAAGGAGAGGGTAGAGTTGAAGATGACACCAAGGTGTTTTGCCTCGCAGGAAGGTGTAGTTATAGGGCCCAAGGAGGGCAGCGAGAGTGAGTGAGGGAAAGCGGGACCAGGGGTCCCAATGAGAAGGATCTCAATCTTGCTAGCATTAGGGCAGAGATAATAGGAGGCACACCATTCCTGAATCAGGGTTAGACAGTCAGGAATGAGTAAGAGAGGAGAGGAGGCAGAGGGGATCCTGAAGGAGAGCTGAGTGTCATCCGCAAAACACTGAAAGTTAGGAGAGAATCTAGAGATGAGGTGGGCCAGAGGTGCCAAGTAAAGGTTAAAGTGCCAGGGTGACAGGTTGAAAACCTGATTAACACCACATGTAGAGAGAGAGAGGTGGTGAAGAGAAAGGGCCCCAGTTGGACCTGGAAGGGTTGATCAGAGAGGGAGAAGGTCAACCAGGATAGGGACTGATCCATGATTCCCAGGTTGTCACAGAGATGATTGATCAGGATGGCATGGTTGACCGTGTCGAAAGCAGAGGAAAGGTTAAGGAAGATGAGGACAGAGCAAGGCTAGAGTCGAGGTTAGAGAGCAGGTCTTCATGGGTGTTCATAAGAGCAGTTTCCGTGCTTCTGGCTACTCTGAAGCCAGACTGATGGTCATGGAGACAACCAACAAGATCAGTTTGGAGAGTAAGCTGGGATATGGTTAGCTTTTCCAGGAGTTTGCCCAGGAGGAAAGGAGTGATAGAGATCGGGCGGTAGTTTGTCAGAGAGGAAGTATCGGCAGAAGTAAGGGGTGCACAAGGGAGTGCTTTAGGGCAGAGGGGAAAGTTCCAGTGGCAAATTAGTGATTGCAGAAGTTGGCCAAGGCCTGAGCGAGGGTATCAATGTGGTCCTTTATGGTTCTGGAGGAGCAGGAGAGCACCTGCTTGGACAACAATTCCATAGATCGTTCTTGTCTACAAATATCAACAGGCGTGCACACAGGGAAAGAGGAGAAAGGAGGAGGAGGAGATGGAGAGGCAGCCAGAGAGGGGCAGAGAGATAGTAACCATGGTAAGAGAATGGGTAGGAGAGAGAGAGAGAGCCTACAGACAAGCCATTCAAAAGAGGAGTAGGTCTGAGTGGGAATGATAGAGGCAGGAATCCACTCAGGAAAGATCAGGACTATCCCTCCACGGGACCGGGTGCAGAGAGGATCTTGTAGCCCTCTTGAGGAGAGTGTCAAAGCTTGTGACAGAGCTGGCCGTGAACCATGTCTCAGTAAGACCAAGGACATCAAGGTCTAGTTCTTCAAGGAGGTGGCAGATATTAGAGGAGTGTTGGACAGCAGAGCGGGAGTTGAGAGTGGCAAGGTGAAGAAGGTTGCCTGCCAGCCTTAAAAACCTTCCGGGGAGAGGTACAGATCAAAGATACGCCCTGCGGAGGAGAAGGAGCTCTAGGAGGGGCTGAGGAGGAGGATGGAGAGGGAAAGGTAGCAAAGTGGGGAGAGGAAGGCCTTGATTATATGCTGACATTCTATAATGTAAATGAAATAATGAATCGTTAAGCGAACCTAGACTTAGGGGCCCACGATCAGTTAGTCTAAAATGCAAACGTAGCCATAGGTTCTTACAGAGACCCTTCCACAGAATAATAGATAATTACCCACCTAATTTAAGTCCAAAGTCGTAAAATCAACAAGGGCAACTAGCCCCCTTCTGCATCTAGGAAATACCCATCAAATGGGATGCGTAAAAGAGCATGCCACTACATGTGCAATGTCATCTCATAGCACTTCACAATATCTTTTGCAGTGAAGAAAAAGTACACAAATAGGAAATGCACCTTCAGGGACAGAAGCAGGATAGAAGGATGACAGACAGTGCTGTTGCTCATCCATTTCTGTGTGTGGCTTTCTTATGGAGTAATGTGTCTGCAGCAGGTGCTGGATGAATGCAGAGGCTTTGTGGCTGTGAGTACTTCTTACTTTGTGTTTGTATGTGTGTGTTTATGTGTGTATGCATATGTGTTTGCGTTTTTGTTTGTTTATGGAACTCTGAACGATAGAGCGCACATTTATGGATGTGTCAGTCAAATATCTAAAGAGTCTAAATTATTCTAAGAACAAGGAATATAGGCAACATTGGAAAGTGTTAAGAGCGAAAAAAGTCAGTGTGGGCTACTCATATATCCACATTATTTGTTATCAAATTCTATTCTATTTAATTGATAATCATTTTCTTTCAAATCTAACATACAAACCTATTACAAATGCAGATATTACAACATTAGACATCACTTTCTATTACAAATAGTACATATATCAAAATAGGATCTGCATGAGATAAATCCTTCTTCCGTGCAAAAAAGTGCATGTGCAAAAATTGGAATCAGTGAAACACTATGAATCTATTAGCTCATGAATTATATTGCTAGAGCCAACTTATTTTCACAAATGTTCCACTATTCCGCCGGAAACAACACCATACAAGTAATCGCCGACTATAGGTATTTGTGGCTTATTCTATCAATTGACGTATTCCTCCCTATACCTTTAACAAACATCCCTCAACTATAGTTTCGACAATGTGCTGTCTAGATGCCCACAAATGGGTACTGAAGCTTGTCTTCTTCAGGACTTGTACAGAGGTAGATATTGTTCTTCCCATCAAATAAGTTGACACGTTTTACTAATTTGTGTTCAACTCAGCATCTGGACGGATCCATATTTCTTTAATCAGATCCCCATTTTCCAGAAGCAATCCAAGTATACACTTCTTCGTGTTCAATGTGTTTTTCAAACACTGTTCATTTGGAGGTGTTACAGAGCATCTAGTAGTGCACCTCAATGAGGCATAAAACGAGGTGGGAGAACGTGTCCAGTACACCTGAGTGTCAATAGTAGGAATGGAACTGTAAAACTGCTCTGTGAAAAATAGTTATCAAGGTTTGTATATAAATGTTAAACAATAGACATGGCAATGGTGAACCTAAGGGAATACAGTAGGGTACAGGGATAGACATGGAAACACTCTGAAGACACTGTCATCATCAATAACTTTTACTCCACAATCCAAACCTAGATGGCCACCCACAATCTCTGTCTGAAGGATTACAAAACTCTACTACTGATTTTGGATTCCCCATTTCGTTTTAGCAAACTTGCATCAACCTAGTCCTTCTCCATTCATGGTATTGCCATTCCTGTCCTCAGACAGGTCAAAACTCTGGGGGTTCATCTGTGTTAGGGAGAATTCTCCAGAATGGCCAATTTCCCTTACTACTGAGCCCCTCAGCAGCTTTGCTGGATTTCTAGGATTTATTTTTTGCACCTAGTAAGAGTGTGAGCCTTTTTTCCCACTCTTACATGTGTTTTGCTGTCTGTTTTACATTTTTTGTGTTCATAGACTGTGGAACCTCACCTACTCCGTAGGCATCATCTTTTTACTGTGTCACACAGCACCTTTAGTGCAGTGACACAGGGTTGTCTTTTTCAGACTTCCCACTTTAAAGTCCATTTTCTGAGACTGACTACTGTCTCCCAGAACATGTAAAGTTGCCATTGACTTTATTAGTCTTTTTAAATACACAGACCCAGTACAAACTATCTTACATAGAGTACTGGAAAGGGTTAATAGTTATCCCTTTTTGTCTGTTTCTCATGGAACATTATTTCGTTCCCCTTTCTTTAAGATTTGGTCGGTGGAAGTGGTATCTACCATATTTTTCCTACTGTGGTCTATGAAAATAGCCTTGGCATTGTTTTAGGCTATGTTAGTAGCCTCAAACTTAAATCCGCAGCACCCCATTTACTTTTATTTGGCTCCAGCTAGGTTTATTCGCCATTTTTTCTTTTGTAAAGGACTTTCTCGTATTTTACTCTGCGCACTAAACCAGGTTTGGTTCCTTTTTTCGCTGTTCTTTGGTGGGCTTCTGCGCAGAAGCCCTCCTTTGGCGCCTGAGAGTCTAGGTAGACAGGATGTGAGGGAGGGGTTTTAGGCCCCTTGCACAGGGTCCCCTTGGAGACCCAAGTCCCACTCTTGTTTGATTGGCTAGATGACTGTCCTGCCAGGATAGCCACCCTGCAGTGTGATTGACAGCCAGGCTGTGTGAATGGGGGAAAACTGCATAAAAAACAGGTCTCTGGGACTTGGAAGGCAGAGTCACCACTGGATCGAGAGAACCGAAGAGAAGCTGAAGGAAGAGGACTGCTGCAACTACTGCACCTCCCGGTGAAGCCTTGCTGCGGGTTCGAATCTCCTAAACTTCGACAACAGAGAAGATCTGCAAGGAATCTTCTTCCCTTGAGCAGGTGGGACCAACCAGTTCGCCAAACACCAAGCAATGCCTCCCTCTCTTGGTTGAATTTGCTGTGCACCGCTGCAGTGAACCGGATAGCCAGCAGGACCGGACCCTGTTTGGGTTTTAAGGAGCGCACCTTTTATTTGTTGCTTTGCTCTGCTGCTGGTTTCTTCCGTGGACAGTACAGGACCCTCCAGTCTTCCTCCTTCATGTCAGTCTGACAGTCGCTTCAGGAACCGTAGGCCTGCAGGATCTGCCAGGAACCTTTGCCTCAGCTACAGCATTCTTCTTCTTCAAAGGTACTGTTCAAACCCGGTTGTTTGTTTCGGCCGAACGCGGTAAAAGTGTTTTAAATCTTTCGCCAATCCGAGGGCTTGTCCTTCTATACTCTTTTAAATAACTTTTCCTTCGACCAACTTCGTTTCGAACTCTTGGCAAAGACTTAACTGCGAACTACTCTGAACTGTGTGATCCTCTGCAAATACTCTTAACCATTAACATTGGCCCAGGCCTATTGATTTGAATCCTAGTTGTAGTAAGCCTTTTCTAGATTGCCCTGCTTACTTACTTGTTCATGCTGTTTGATTTTGGATAACCTTGTCTTTCCCTCCCATTTTAAATTGCTAGAGCGCCATTTTGCTCACACTTCATTTTGAGCTTAACGTGTACAGAATTGATTGGGTGTTGTGTAGTATATTAAGATTGTGATTTTTCTGATGCTTGATAATAGTGAATTCTTTTACAAACTGATGGTGTAAATAAATGTATATTCTTTTATCAGAAACCTTGAGTCAGTGTTTGTTTGAACCCTAGTAATTGCTGTCCTTTGTGTAACTTCTGATACTGCTCACTTTACTCTTGAGATAAGCCTGGCTGCTCAGCCATCACTACCACTTTACTGCGTAGTGCAGGCTTGTACCAAAGGTGAATTTGTACTTGCACTTGTAGTCTTAATTGTGTGAGGTGTTCCCAAAGGGTACTGCATATGATTTTGCCTAACAATCTTGACGTTGAACTCAACGTGACTAAGCATGTCAACGCTCTGGCATCCTCGATAGCCTACACAGCGAAGCTCATCTATCTGTGTAGACAATACAGCTCCCGAACCATCTGGCTCAGGCTTGCAAGAGCTATTATTGTCAGCAAACTTGACTATTGTAATGTTCTATTCATGGGCACCTCAGCAGCACATTTATGCAAGCTGCAACTCCTCCAAAACAAAACTCTCTTTGCAGTCCTGGGCCTGCGCCGACTCAACTACATCCCGACATCAGTTACATTTACGTTAAGAGTCATTGGGGAGACAGCTATGGGGCGTGGGGATGAAGGCTGCATAAAAGTGTAACTCCCGCTGCCGCCTGGCAATAAGCCGATGAGATAGCGCATTTTCAACTGAAAAACAGAGAAACCGTAAATTATCCTGGCATATGAATGTGAGTGGCGAGAAGCAAGCAAGCGAGGAGCGCAAAACGACCCACGAGGGAAGAAGAACAAGCCATGAGTCACAGCCACGGCAGCGCGGCGGTGAGGCCTGTGGGCTGACGCAGTAGAAATAAGGCTGTGGGCCCCAGAGTGACCGGAGGAGGCAGCCACTATAGCACACTGAGGCCACCACCTGGATCACATCCTTCCTGGAGGGCAGAGCCATGGGGGTTTTCTCAGACCAAGCATCAGCCACTCCATCCCTCATTAGTTGTAGAGTACCACAAGGTTCCTACACCTCTCCCACGCTCTACAATCGATTCACCCTACCACTCTTTATCAACTTAGAAGAATTCGGCATAACCTTCACCAATTATGCCGATGATACACACATTCTTCTCCCTTAATCTGGTGATTACAAGCAAGACCTAAAAACCCTACAAGACACCTATGTATCCAGGCATGGATGGCAGCCAATGGCCTCTGTCTCAATGGGGACAAGACAGAGATACTACTGGTCGGCCCTAAAGAAATCCTCAGAAAACTAGACAGCAAATACTGCAACTTCAGAATTGAGAACTCTGTAATCACAGTCTCCTCTTCTGTAAAAACTCTGGGAGTGTACCTAGACTCAATCTTGTCCATGGATAGACATGTAAGTTACATCTCCTCAGAAGCAGCACTCACAACTAAAATTATCAATGCGGTTAAACCCCACCAGTCCACTGAAAACTGCCTCAACATTGCCAGGGCCACTATAGGTGCAAAACTGGACTATTGCAATGTCCTCCTACTGGGCACCTCTGCCAAAAACATCAACAGATTACAAACTACACAGAACAACGCACTGAGAGCAGCTCTAAGTATCCCCAGGAGGGAGCATATCTCCCAAGCAAGACAAAAAACCCACTGGCTCCCGGTCAAAGAGCGCATCTTGTTCAAGACGCTCACTATCACCCATAGATGCCTATCCCAATCTGCCCCCACCTATCTATCAGAACGAATACACCACTTGCAGACACTGAGACCAAAACGGGACATGTACACACACCAACTCTCAGAACCAAAGCCGGCGGGTTGAGTTTTGAAGTACTAGCACCAAAATCTTGGAACTCACTGCCACCTAAACTGAGATCAGAAACCTCCCAAATGGCCTTTAGAAAGGCACTGAAAACAACTTTATTTAAGTAAACGTGCACTTGCCCCACTGTTCCCCTGTAACCTTGGAACATGAGCAAAGTCTGTAACCAATCTTGTACTGTATCCTCAATATTGTACCTACGTCAAGTGAGCTCTCTGTAACAGCGATGCGATGCCCGAGGGCTGTTGTGTACTTTAAAAATGTAAATAAATAAATAAATAATAGCACAGGAAACCAGCAACCTGACTTGTGGCGAGGAAAGGGACGACAAGACCAGCCCGAGACCTGCAGGGCCTGAACCGGAGCTCTGGTACCCGGCACATGTGCAGGGAGCAGGGAAAGGACCCTGCAAAACGGCGCCATGGTGCAGAAGGCGGAGTGAAGTGCTGCGAGGAGCGACGGCCTGGAGGGAAGAGAGACCGGGCTGCAGCAACATGCAGAGCCAGGCAGCTGGAACGAGGAGGAGGTAAGTGCGGCCCTGCCTGGAGGGAAGAGGGCCCCCCCCAAGGTGAAGCGCAGCAGTACCGGCTACCAGAAAGGACCAGCATAGGCGGGGGGAGTCCAATGAAACCGAAGATAACCCGCTGGGAGCTGCCCATGGAAAACGCCATCCAGCCGCTGTGGACCCCCTTCCATCTCCCACCGGTAGAGGGTTAACGGGATGAAGGGTGGAGCGCACAGGCCTTGATGAGACCGCGGGACGTGGCAGGGCAGATAAGCCCCCCAGAACTGTATATGAGACAGAAGGTGAACCGAGGCCCCTCAGGGACTCAGCAACATTCTATAAAGAGAAAGGGGGGACAACACCACAAGGGGCACATCTTACACCAAGGCCAGAGGAGGGAGAGCCACGTCGCATTTGAAGGGGCCCACAGGGGCTGCAACTGGACAGAAGCAAGACAAACAAGTGCGGGAAGAGCACTGGAGAGGCCAGAGAGGATGGTGGAGCACCCAGGGCAGCTGAAGGCAGTTTGGGATCACCCTGTGATGCACAGATGGCAGGGCAGACCGGGCGCACAAAGTGAGGTGCTGAGGGGTAGAGGAGCAAAGTGGACACCTGTCAAGTAAGCTAGACAAGGGCCCAAACATCAGAAGAAACGCTGCTGATGAAGGAGCCTGGAGCAAGGCAGTAGGGGCTGGAGCTGTGGCAGTGGATACCCCGGGGAGGTGGAGACCCTCAGACCATGCACGCTCACTGCAGGAGTTCAGAAGAAGAAACGCACCCAACACTGGGGACCACTCCACGGAGGCTGCAGCCACACAGGAGGATAAGGGCCTAGCCTGTAAAGGCAGTGTGAACAGAGCTGATGGTGCAGCAAGAGATCATCACACGGACTGAGGTGCCACCATGGGGCCACATATGAGGAGTTGGCTGGAAGATTAATATATCCCCTTAGGAACAACCAAGAGAGACAGAGCCATCGTGGTGAGAGAAAAGGGGCAACAAAGGTGAAGCAGGAAATTTATCACAGAAAAGGGGGAGAACAGTAGACACGAGGAACCACACCGGACGTGGAGGGGGAAGGAAGAGAATTGGAAAGAAGGACAGAGGGAGTGGAGTGGGGACAAAAGTAGCTAGTGGAGACCTGCGGGATTAAACAAGAGAGGCTCAGAAATATACAGTGCAACCCCTCAAACGAAGCAGATGGCGGGAGCAGCAGGAAAGAGACAAGAGACAAGAATGATGACAGAAGTAGACATGTCCAGATTTTCAACGAAGGAGGACTCAGGTCACATACCTGTAGAAATTAAGGCCCTCCGAGGTGATATACAGGTCTCGCTCGCTGATCTAACCGGAAGAGTGGCAACGGTCGAGAGCAAGGTGGAGGGTCTAGAACATAACCAACTGAATGCAGACTTGGTCTAAATGAGGCTTGAAGCCAGAATGACAGAACTGGAGCTCTGCGAGAAAGAAAAATGGACGATTTAGATAATAGAGAAAGATAGAACAACATAAGAATACTGGGCCTGAAACATAAGAATACTGGGCCTGAAAGAAACAGCGAGAGAGACCCCGAGACAAGAGGAGAAGGTGCAAGACCTGATACACCATCTGTTCGCGGCTGATGGAGGAAAGCAAGTGCAGCTGGAAAGGGTACACAGAGGAGATAGACCATACGGGAGTGGTCGTCGCTCTATTGTAGTGATGTTTTTGAGCTACAAGGACAAGACAAGTACTGAACAGAGCAAAGCGGCAGAGGGAACTTGACTTTGAGGGCTCAAAGGTGACAATATACCAGGACTGTCCAAACTAACTCTCTACCGACGTAGGGCTGCAAACCAGTCACGAAGTGGCTCCAAAAGAAAGATACTAGATACAGGTGGGGATACCTGTTCTTGCTGCAGATTGAAGTGGACTCTGTGGAATACTGCATAACCTCTGCAGAAGAGGCAGAGCATGTACTAGGTCACCTCACGACGGGCATGGCATCGGAGTTAAGTGACCCAGCAGGACCCAGTATGAGCAGGGATAGGATAGGCATAGCACCTGGCTGACAGAGGAGGAGGAGAGATGGGCAGAAAATACATGCAGCTGTACAGACTTTCACCCCACAAGATACCCAAAATGCCGGAACATTCCCAGGAAAATAATCCAAGAGAAAGGCCGAAGTGAGCTAAAATACGACAACCGGTACTCCGGAATGGAAACACAAGAGTAAACAAGAATTGCCGGAAGGGGGCGACCATCTCTGCTCCAAGGTGACCCTCAGTGGGAGAGAGGGCATCTCCAAAACTCTTACAGACTTCAAGTTACAGTTATTAATAGTTAAATTGTTGTTCATGGGTTTTTGGGTTTTTGTGGTAGTTAAGGCTTCATGGAAAGTGGCAGCAGCAATGAGGGAATTTATGCTCTAGGCAATGGTGAAGAAGAAAGTTCAGAGTCACGCAATAGATTAATGAGGAAGAGGGGGGCAATAAGGTGCATTCACAATGGGGAGAGATGAAGCTGGAAGGGGTCTGGTGGTGGGGACACTGAATGTGAAAGGCCTAAACTCCTCGACCAAAAGATCCATAGTCACCAGAGAATTCTGCAAAGCATCCCTTGATGTGCTCTTCCTGCAGGAGATGTGCTTTGTACACAGGGAGGAACAAGCATTAAGAGGGGCAAGGATAGGCCAAGTCCACTGGGTGTCAGGAGAATCTAAGAAGGGGAGAGTCGGAATAGTGATACATAAGCAGTGCATGCTGCGGGAATGTGTGGCCACTAGCCTCCTGGAAGGAAGGTTGCTAATACTGCAAGGGACCCTGGAGGGGGATAAAGTACTTCTGGCAGCGGTGTATGCACCCAACCAAGGGCAGGCATGCTTTATATCAAGCGCACTTAATGCAATACAGGAGCAAAAGGCTGACCTATACATAGTGGGGGGGGGGATTTTAACTCCTGGGTGGATGAAACAAGGGACAGAAGAACTGAAGGGTGTAGAATGAGGGGGGAGATAGAGGATAAACCAGGGTACCTGGGTTGCACGATTGAGACAAGAGGCCTGATAGATGTGTGGAGACAACAACACCCAGGGGAAGAGGAGTACACATTTTTGTTCAGCCCCACACAAAACATACACCAGGATTGACTACCTACTTCTGAACAGGGACAAAGCGACAAGGGTGATTTGCAGTGAAATAAGACCGGTGGACCAACCACGACATGGTACTCATGTCTTTAGATGTTAGAGGGCTTTACAGACCAGATAGTATCTGGCATTGCAATGAGATGCTTCGGGAAGACCACCTCTTTGCAGACCAACTGGGGGAGGCAATCACTGAATATTTCGAGCTAAACGATACCGGGGAAGTAAGTAAAGGGGTGGTCCGGGACGCAGGAAAGGCAACCTGGAGAGGATTACTCATCAGAGAGGGGGCGAGACACAAAAGGGAAAGGAACCTAAGGGAGGACAAACTGAGGAAGGAAATCGTGGAAGGAGAGGAGAGGAGAGGATCAACGCTACGGAGGGGGACACGGAGGTGATCAGGGAGGAGATACTGGCCAAAAGAGCAGAGCTGAAGGCGCTGGGGATTGGGGAAACTGCATGAAAATTGAGATATCTTAAACAGAAATACTACGAGAAGGGAGACAAGGCAAATGCTCTGCTGGCAGCAAGACTCTGGGCACAGAGGGCGGAGAAACGGGTACCTGTCCTAGAAAACCCCACAGGGGATGAGTGGGATACGCCAAAGGAGATAACAGAAGGCTTCGCACAATAGTATGAGAGGCTTTACAAATCTGAAGCTCCTGGGGGAGACACAGCCATGGCAAAATACCTAAGCGGAAAAGATATGACTAAACTCACGAATCCAGAGGTAGAACACCTAGAGAGCCCGATAACAGGAGAGGAGGTGCAGGAGGCGATATCGTGCCTCCCAAATGGCAAAGCCCCATGGGAGTATGGGTATACTATCGGGGTTCTACGTTATTTTGCCGCGGGATTTTTCGTCGCGGGACTTTTCATCGCCGTTTTTTTTAATTATTCCCTTTCATCCACAAATATTTATTTAATTATTAACCCCCACCCCAAAAAAAAAAATGTTTTTCGATAAATAAACGGCAATGAAAAGTCCTGCGATGAAAAATCCCACGGCAAAAGAACTGTATACCACTATCGGGTTCTACAAGAAGTACGCAGGAGTCCTGTCCCGTTATATGGTGCAAATGTACAACCACATCTTAGAAACAGGGGAGGCCCCAGATACTTTTAGCAATGCACTGATATCAGTTATCCCAAAGGAAGGAAGGGACCTGACCCAATGTGTATCATATCGCCCCATCTCACTCCTGAATGTAGATGAGAATATAGTCACACGAATCTTGGCAACGCGTTTCGAGGAGAAACTACCTCGAATTATTCACCCAGACAAAATGGGGTTCATAGCGGGGAGACAGGGCCCGGACGTGATAAAGAAAACCCTAGACCTTATAGAACATGCACTACTGAGTTTAGATGCTGAAAAAGCTTTCGACCATGACGAATGGGGGTTCCTGTTCACGGCATTAAGAAAAATAGGAGTGGGGGACAAGATGTGCAGGGCCATTGTAGCCATTTATTCGGGGCCTACGGCTAGAGTTGTAGTGAATGGTGCTAAATCCAGGGAATTTCGGCTAAGCAGGGGGACAAGACAGGGTTGCCCTCTATCGCCCCTGCTCTTCGCCCTCGCGATGGAGCCATTGGGGGAGGAAATCCACAGGAATGCTCAGGTAAGAGGGATCGGAGTGGCAGATGAGACTTATAAATTAAGCATGTATGCAGATGATATTATGGTGTACCTCTCAGAGGTGATGGAGACAGTCCCGAGAGTGCTCCAGGTGGTGGAGGAGTACGGACGCCTATCAGGTTTTAAGGTAAATGTGAACAAGTCGATCCTCCTACCCCTGGGAGAGACAACTGAGGAGCATAGAACGGAATGGGAAAGGTTGGGAATACAAGTGGATGAGAATAGTATAAAGTACCTTGGACTGACAATATCCAGGGAGCTGGCCAAACTATATGAGATAAACTCCTCCCCACCCCTTACTGCACTGGCTCTTCATGGAGCTAGACACCTGGTTGAAACTTACTATCTCATGGCTAGGACGACTGAACGCACACAAAATGGTTCTTCTCCCCAGATTGTTATACCTATATCAGGCATTACCAATAGAACTACCCGACATACACTTTGCAGAACTTAAAAGAAGGACAGTGAGGTTCCTCTGGCAGGGGAAGAAACAAAGAGTGGCCTACAGGCAACTGGTGCAGCTCAAGGAAAAGGGAGGGGTGGGACTACCTGAAATGCGCACCTACTACGAGGCGGCCCAATTCAGACCCATAGTTCCCCACTTGCGGATAGATAAACAGAAGCAATGGTTCGGCATAGAGAACTACTTCTTTAGACCAGTCATGCTCGGGGAGTGGCTGTGGGCACTGCAAGAAGCCGTCCAGAGAAGGGCAAGGGTGCACAGGATCCAGAGCCTGCTATGGTCTCTTTGAAGAGTCAGGAGGGAAATGGTGGGAGTCATGTTGTAGCCCTCTCCCTTAAGCCACATCTGGGCCCACCTATTAGGGACCGCATTCCGGGTCATGAGAGGTTCCAAGATTGGTTTGAGGCAGGGGTAGAAAGGGTGGAACAGGTCCTAAAAAAAGATGCGTTTATAAAGCTGAGTGAGCTGGAAAAAATTCTGTGTGGGGGAAAGATTTCAGTATTTAAATACCTGCAGCTCAAAGGGATACTGATATCAGACAGCTGGAAAGATGAACTGCAAAGGGAACTGACGAGTATGGAGAGGGTACTGGACACGGAAAAGGGGACTAGGGGACTCATCTCCAAATTGTATCAGGCTCTGGTAGAAGCACAAGGAGGGGACAGAGAGGTACATAGGAGAAAGTGGGAGAGGGACATTTGAATGGAGATGGATGATGAGCAGTGGCAAAGGCTACGTAAGAACGCACACCGCACATCGGTGGCCTGCCAAAATAAACTACATTGGCTGAAACTCTTGTATAGGTGGCAGTGGGACCCAGTAAGGCTATGACAGATGTACCCGGGAGCAGACCCCCACTGCTGGAGAAAATGTGGGTCGAGAGTGGACTATTGGCACATGTGGTGGGCCTGTGAAATGGTACAGAGATACTGGAAGGAAATCCTGGAATGGACAAGGAACCTGGATGGGGTGGACAGGCAACTGGATTCCCTCCAAGTGCTATTTGGGATAGAGGTAACGGAAGGGGAATGGGTTAAACTCCCACATGGACAGGCAACTGGATTCCCTCCAAGTGCTATTTGGGATAGAGGTAACGGAAGGGGAATGGGTTAAACTCCCACACATGCCACACTTTCTGCTGTTAACGGCTAGGGCCTGCATAGCAGGAGGCTGGAAAAGGACGGAATGTCTCAGTGAAAAACAATGGGTCACTAAAGCCCTGGACATACATAGGATGGATCAACTCACTAGACAACTGCATGGCCAAACCCCCTCCAGTGCATTGGAATGGGCACCCTTCCTAGAAAAGTACGACCCGGAGGACCACAACTAGAAGGGTCCACGCAACCCCAGAGCACGGGGAGAGTGTGTGAATCGAGGCAGGGAGCCGGCGCAGAAAGGACACTAGAGGGGAGGAGTGCTAAAAGCTGGAGGGAGGGGAATGGGAAACGAGCAGATATTGGTGGACCACAACCCGGGCCCCAGAGAGGGGCTATGGTGGAAATTAGCGAATGCGGAGGACGGACTCTGAACCGGAAGAGGGCCGAACGAAGGATGGAACCCAGATAAGGCAGGTTCCGATGAGCAAGTTGCCACACCTATCCAAGTGCCTAGTTTAAAAGGGGTGGGGGTTGAATAAAGGGGGTGTTTGGGGTAAATTTGTTCACACTGTTGGGGGGGGACTAAAATGTTCTATGTTTTTCATGGTGAGCTGTGTAGAAAGTTAAAGCAAACATGTGCTGTTTAAATTCCACCAATTACAATCTACCAATAAAGTTTATTTGAAGAAAAAAAAGGTTTTTGGAAATATTCTGTACATGTGGTCACTCAGATTCTTCTCCTTTTTTCACGTGTGCGCGTAGGTTTGAAGTACCTTTAGAAAAAATTCAGTAGCATGGCAGTCATTTTCAATTGATTTGTAGACTGAAAAACGGTTTCTTTTTCGTGAACAGCACTGCCATCTAGTGGAATATTTGTATTTAGACTGGGGACCTGATAACTTGAATGAGTCTTGGGCAGAATAGAATATACATTAGAATTCCGGTTAAGCAGTGCACTTTAGCATATATAGTTTGTGATTGTGGCCAAGGACATCACAAACATAATAAGCTTCTGCTTTTATTAGCTGTAGACAGTAAATTAATACTGTTATTGTTTTCATCATCATAAGGTTTACTCAGGAATAAAATCTAACTACAACTACAACAATGTAGAAATGATACATTATCACACAAAAATACACTAAGGACTATATCAGGATACAAATATTGCAGCAATATTTGTTCAACACGTAGATAAAATATATGCCATAGATAGGTTGGAAAATATTATGTTTAAAGCAATACAATTGTTACGAATGTGAAAATAAGGATATTTTTGAAAACCCTACATTTGTAATCTATAATAAACAATATATAGTATGGTGTAGGCATGAAAACGGATAAACTACCAGCCAAACAACTTAACGGCTCAGCCACCATGCCCTGAGGAGGAACCTTAATACTCCGCCAGGCACCTCAAGACAAGCAGCCTTTCCGCGCAATATATAGTGTACAGTATGATCCCCGAGAAGCAGGCGCGGCTAGGTCCTTCTGGCTTTGGCATAGAGCAGGCACAGCACTGGAAAGTGTACAATGTCCTCTCCTAAATGCAAGCAATGGCAACGAGGAGGCAAATCAACATTACTTCGAGAACCGGGAGCTATGCATGTATCAATAGGTAACATGCCCAGCCTCGCACAGAATGGCACGATGAAATCCAGGCAAGCCTCAAAGGCAGGTTCTTCCCTGAATACCAATTAGTCAATACAAAAGACTATCAGGGCTAGAATTAAAACCAAACGCCCTCATATGCCGATGACTGTAATTTGTTACGGATAAACCCAAACACTCCTAATATGTAGCATATTGATTCCTTAACCTGAGAGTTTTACTCCACAGAATCTCTAAGCAAAAGCTCTATCAAAGACGTACAAATTACAAAATCAGCAAAGTTCCAATCACATGGAAATCGACAAGCTCCTTTGCACAAGTTAATCAGATGCATGAACACTAACAATTCAAATATCTACCAGAATACATTTCTCTTGTATTAAACATTATTTCATAATTCAGATAAATGAAATCGACTTAACATAATTTTCAAATCATGCCTCGCGATATTCAGCATAGTGAAAACGTCATTTAGGTTGCAATAGCCTCGCTCTAGGTATCAACGCAAATAATAGGTAATTTCTAATGCATACAGAAAGCCCTTTACAGAATGGAAACATGGTAGCACATTTGCTCCTTCTGAAAACAATAAACCTTGAAGTGTTGGAGGATCAAGGAGAACTGCATTGTGTGCTCAAAAACGAACGTTTTTACCTGTGATCAGCTGCTTGGCACTGCGAGCTGAGAGGGGCTCTTGCCGAGCGTGGTTTGCTTCCTGCAGGAGGCGGAGCCTACTAGCAGTCACGTGACAGAACACGTGACTTTTCTCATCTTCAGAAGGCAGACTTAATCACCCTTGCGGCGTTAAGCCCATCGGGGTCAAGGACAGGGTCGGACTGGGACAAGAAATAGGCCCGGACAACAAAAAAAAAGTGGCCCACCCCTCGCCTCAAAAAAGTGGCCCACCCCTCGCCTCAAAAAAAGTGGCCCCTTTCGGGATACCAATGCCCCTATGCCCTCGACAAAGACACTGTGGGGTGCTTCCGAACGGCACACAGTCAGCAACAAAGGCTAGCTATCATCCGGGGTCAGACTGGGCCATGCAATTATCTCAGGCACCAAAGATAAAGTGGCCCGCAGTTGCAAATGGCTTTTCATTCCTTTTGTGATACTGTTTGAATAGTACCCAGGCGGAGCTTTTTGATAAAGTGACATGCAAATTGTATATTTTAAAGAATATTTATTCAGCAAGCAACACTGGTCAAAACTACTAGTCGCAGTGTGAATTAACTCATCAAACTGGCCCACATGGGCCAACAAGGGTCCCACTTTGGCCAATAAAACGGTCCCACACCAGCATTTTGTGTTTTGGTTGGCCCTGGGCCTACAGTCCTACAGGCCAGTCCGAGGCTGCTCCCAGCTCAACTGACGTTTCAGTACTGACACTTTTTCCCTCATCTTTTCCCCCAGTTGCAGCCCCTACCCACAGAAAAAAAAGTCATGTTTTACCATGGGCAGGGCCACAATCCATCTCTATCAAGGAAGCCTAAATGCTTTGAGAGCAATGTAGCAGCATGCAATACTCTTTACCTAACTATTCATGCCAATGAACAGGTACAGCCAGCTTCCAAAACGGATACGGTTACATTTCGCTCATGCCCACATTGCCCAACAAATACAACCAGCTCTGATGCCCAAGGAGCCGTACAGCATAACTGGTACAGCCTGCTCTAGCTATGGTAAAGCTAGTTCAAACACAATCGGCTCCTGATCATTCTCTGTGAACGTTGCTGCACCCATTTAGTAACAGGTAGAGGAGCAAATTCCCACATATGTCAGGCAATAGATAGCGCAAGGTAACACCATTTCCATTAACAGGGACAGCGAGCTACTGCTCACGTCCAGTAGCTTTTACAACCCAAACTCCTCGCACTCATCACCGGAACTGGTACAGCTATACCCTTCAACATGCCCAGCCCCACCCCACCCCCCTTAGCTCACAATGTCCATACTATAGGCTCCGTTTCGAAAGGCATGTAACACTGGAAACTGATGCGGAAAGGTAGGGAGACTAAGCATGAAAGCATGGCAGTAGGGCAATACATTGGCCCATGGCTGTGCCACCTAATTCTGACTGCTGCCCTCACCAAGAACAGCTGAGCTCAGTCTTGCAATAGACCAGTGAAAAAATTATGACATACTTGTCGGATGGTGGAAAAATAAAGCTTGTAACTGGATCAGCCCCAGACAGGTCCCCAGAGGCATAGGCCCCTCTGGAGTGTTCCCAAGTTACTTATGGGCCAGTCTGCCACTGTCGGCCTCACTATAAGTATGGTGGTAACAGGTGGCATTCCAGAGTAGCGCCTATCTTGCCGAAACACACAATAATGGCCTTTGCAGCCCATGCATATGCTGCCTGCTTGTTGCCTCATCTTCAATGGAGGTCTTGTCCCATGCAGTATTACCACATGTCCCCAATGCAGTTCAATTGGCCTCAAAAGCGGGCAATAACTTGTACTGCACCAACCCTAAATCAGTTGTAGTATTATCGTAGCTGCATGCAGTAAGAGGAATTCAGTTGAGCGGTATTACCATAGTTGATACCGCCAAACTTACAATGTGGCGCAGAATTACAGAAACAGCTTGTCACATGATGGAAACAGAGTGTAAACATAGCAGAGTCCATGCTGGACACACACAAACATACACAACATTTGAGGTGCACAGAGATAGAGCCTGCCCTGGGGCACGGGAGAGACCAACAAGGGCAGGAGGAGAGATGGAGCCTGGGGAGTTGGGCTGGGGCAAGGCAGGCCAATAAGGGCAGAACCTGAGATGCAGCCTAGGGAGGAGGGTAAGTTCTAGATGGGCAAACAAGTGCAAAAAGAGTGATTGATGGGCCCTGGTGGGGGCTGGGGAAGAACACAGGTATGCTTTTGGTACTCAGGCAGGAGGCAAAAAGAGAGTGGGTGTATGCAGGCAGAGGAAGTGTACAGTAAGGGTGGGGTCTAAAGAAAAATAAGTTTGGACTATGGAGTAGGGATATACACAATGAAAGGAAAATGAAATCATAAACAAACACTTGGTGACTTAGCAGGGTAGGAAAATAGTTTGAAATTGATAAATATTAACACAAAAGAGAAGGTAAAATTCGAAAAATAAACTGAAACAGAAGTTTGCAAGATAGCTTAAGGACAAAAAAAGTGAGTCTGAAGAGAGAGAAATTAAAAGACGATGGAAACTATAAAAGGCAGGTGTGCAGAGGAAACTGAGTAACATTTGATGAGAGAAAAGGAAGAATATTGAACATTTTAAAACAAATGGACAGAAAGCCTTTGGTCAAAGAAGAAGGAAAGATGGAAAGACTTGAGCTGGAATTGGGACCAGGACTGGGGAATTACCCGACTCGGGAAGATTCGACTCGTTTGTTCGGTGAGAGGGTAATAGAGAGAGAGGGGGAAGGGAACAAGGAGGAAAGGGGGGCTCCGGTGTCGGGGAGAGCCCCTGGGGCAGAGGTACCACCCCGTGTCAGGCTGCAGGGGTCTACTGTCTACAGAAGGTATACACGCGTGAACCGAGGGAAGGAAAGGGTTTGAGAAAGGGGGCTCAGAGTATGGGGCGAGCCCAAGGGTCTGGGGGAGCCCCATCCGGCACTTCAGGTAACGTCATGCACCATTGAAAGGAATGCGCTGCTTACGCCTACACATATAATGGAATGGTGACTAAATAAAGGTTTGCGAATCCCAGGCTAAATATTAAGCTATAGATCTGGGCGTTATGCGTTGCAATGTGTTTGAAAAACAAGTTGCTTGGAGCTGGCACCCAGCAAGCAGATGCAGCCGCACGACCACACCACACTGGGGCAGTACGAGCTGCTCAAGTGGGGGTGCATCACATCATTCCTGCATTTGGGATTCATAAGCCAATCAGAAACCTGTGTTATGTCTTGTTCTACTGAGTTAATGGGATCCATGTGATCGCATGATAACGTTTGCCTTTGGTGCCACAGAGAGGTTAGTTGCCTTTCTGCAGAGGGCTTCACTGTCTGTCATAATGCACATCAGTATCTAATAATTATTAAACAGCGTAGATGCACATCTTTTAGGGAGTGCTAGTGGCCTACTAGAGTGCCATTTTGCCAGGGATTGGCATCTGACCATTGACCAACATGTTGGAAGTCATGAATTGGTTCTCCAATTGCTTTGATTCTCTGTGTCCAAACCGGAGGCCGCTATTATGCATTTATCTCCGTGGCAGGAGGGTAATGAAGAGGGATGGGTCTGCGGGATGTGCGAGTGCCGAGTGTGTGTGCGCATCACTGGCACAGCAGACCTGCACGGTAAACCCAGGATCAGAGGATCAGAGGCAGCAAGTGGGCAGCAGCAGTGCCTCTCACCTTAGCAGGGAGGTGTCCGGCATTAAGTGCTATGTAATAATACACATCATTGCCCTGGTCAACGGCACAACCGAACTCTATTTGTATTATGGAGGACACTGGAATTAAACATTGTGCAAAATAAAATAAAATATAGCTAAACCGAACGTGAGGCGTCAGCCGACACAATTATGTATCTCACTGCACATATGGTGACCATTGCATACACATTTTATGAAACGGGTATTTGTACATCAAACCACATCTGGCAGGGATGTCAACTCATGTAGGGGTTGCCAGGGGTCTGCCTGGTGACCCCTGAAGCCTCCCTTGCTACCCCTGTGGTCTCCCTTGCTACCCCTAATTTAAAATTGGGGCTCCTGGGCTGTGGTCAGCAGCATGTGGCTCTGTGTTTCTTAAGTGGCTAGTTTTCTGATAGCTATAGCCGGTAAGATAGCTCAGTGGGTTCAGCCCTCACTGCTGCAATGTGCGTGTGCTCTGCAGGTTGCAGGTTCAGCTCCCAGAGAGAGAGGTCAGGTCAACTCAGCCTTTTATCCTCCTGAGGTTGATAAGTGAGTACCAACACAGGTTGGGTGACTTTGTAGGTATATTTGGTCTATATGAAGCTCTTACAAGTAAGTGCTATATAATAACACAACATTATAATTTGGCCTTGGACATCTGCTTGCATTCACAGTAATTTGGTAAATTGGGCTTGGCCCATATGCGCTGATATTAATGATACATATGGTGATCCATTCTTGTATGAAATGGATATCACTTCACAGCAGACCTGCATGCACCCCCCACCCCCACCCCAGGCACACTCACATGGCATGGCATGGCAGGGAAAGCCCCTGAAAAGGGACGGTGTGGCTGAGACACACAGGCACTTGTTAGACTCTGCCCTAATGTTTACGTTGCTCAATGCTCACAGTAGTCCCACTCCAGTCCAGTCCTTACCTCAGTTGGCTGGCTGTTGGCTGGGCTGCTGCCTGCTGTCTGTGTGGCCGGCACTGGCACTGGGCACTCCACTGTCTGTCTGCTGGCCGGCCGCCTCAGTGCTGCTGTGGTCCTCCTGTCCTGTGTGGGCTGTGGCTGTGGGCACTGGCACTGTCGGTCTCGAGGTCCACTGCAGACGGTGTGTGCTTGTGGGGCACTGGGGCTCATATAGCAGCAGCCCAGCCAGTAGCATAATGTATGCATTGGCGATTTCGCCGATTTGGCGGCAAATTGGGTGGGCAGGCACTGCCTGCCCAGCCGAATTTTCATTGGGTCAATGGGTCCGATCCGTCCACGGCGCCGGCGGCCGGGGGGCCCAGGCCAGCCAGCCCCCAGGCGCACAATTTGAAGACAGTTGCTTTCAACTTTGCAAAGAAGTGTTACTTACTTCCTGCAGCAAAGTTGAAAGCAAGTGTGAAATGTGTCACTGTGTTTTACAGTGCCAGGCTCGGCCCCAGCTCAGCGGAGCCCTCAGTCAGCCTGCAGGCAGCCAGGCTGCACCCCCCAGGGTCAGGAGGACTCGGAGGGGAGGAGGGAGGCAGGTGTTACAATTGCTTTGTGTTTGCAATTGCTTCAGCTTGCCTCCCTCCGGCTCCCGAGTCCCACCACAGATTAAACAACTAAACAAGTTGTTCTCTCTGTGGCCGCGCCCGCCGCAGCCGCAGGCCAGAGGCTCGTGAGCTGACGGCAGGCGCACCGGCCCCCTGCAGTGGCACTGGGCCCCACCGGCCTGTGAATTATGCACATGCATCTGCATCTGCATGCATCATAAATTATGATGCATGCATGATGCAGATGCACTCATCAAAGCAAGGTAACTGACTAGTGTTACCTTGCTATGATGATTGTGCAGAGCAGACTCTCACTCCCCCGCCTGGCTCCCGCCTCCCGCCCTCCACTGACTGGCTGGCTCGCCCAGCCCAGGGCAGGCGAGGCGAGGCGACTCACTCCTCCAGCCCAGGCCCCCCCCCCATCCGGCCATCCCCTGATTTGGCCGCAGGCCGCGAATACTCGCGACGCCGCGGCTCGGCACACTGCAGCGCACACACACACACACTAGGCCGGGCCCGGGGGGCCGCTGGCCCGGCCTGCCAATAAAAAAAAGACTTTTTTTTTTTTAAAAAAAACGGCCCAGAGGTGGCTGCCGGAAAACCGGCCCCAGGGGACCCCAAAGTCGTTCGGCCACGGGCCGAAAGACCGAAAGGGCCAGTCCGACCCTGGTCAAGGCCACTGGCTGTTGTGCGGCTGTTTGGCGCAGGTGGCGCGAATACTTGTTGGGAGACTGCGGAGGTCCTTCCTCTTTGATCCCTTCTAAACGCTTCCATTATGCATTCCATTCTCATTTAATTTTGTGGTATCTCATGCTATGTTATTTTCCACCATCAAAATATAATTTATTACTGTGTTGCTGCTGGTGTGTGAGGCGGTATTCCGTTTCTCGTTTTACCCAGGTTCATGCTACTTGAGTAATAGCAACAGTTGAAACCTATTTGAACTGAGTAATTGAATTATTTATTGCTCCTTCATTTAGTTGTTTATTTACTGTAATTTATTATTGCATTAGGCCAGTTGCTGAATGACCCATTACACTCTGACCACCAGTATGCCACCCATTTTAGAGTTGCGAGCAAAACTGGATGGTCAAGGTCGCGACAATACATCTAGAAAAGCACTCTTACAGAGTCGTTTAACACTTTACTTCCGAGCGCTGGTCGCGCAATTTCTAAGCGTTCAGCTTCAATGTCTAGTGATATTAGGCTATGCCCTAGCGAAAGAGCAGTTCTTGAGGGAGAGGGCAATGTTGATTGTGTGTTTTATTCCACACAGCCTGTCCCTTCGGTGGCAAGTCTGGTAGATCAGCCACCTTGTAACATGAGTTCTGACCCCTCACAGTCAAACGCACCAGGACCCACAAATGTTGAAAGCAATTCGAATGGTGCTCCTACAGACACCACGATAATGGCCGCCTGTCTCTCTGAAGACACGCAAACACTATCATCTGACTTACTGGGTGATAAAATGCCACAACCTGTACTATGCTCTGTTCTAGCCCAACAAAAATTGAGGCAAACTCATGCGCACTTGACAATGATAGGGGAAATTGAAAAGGACATTGAACTTATGAACCTCACAAATAAAACTGAGGAAGAAACCAATGAAGTGTTATATATTTGATCAAACACTGGTGACCTAATTCAGCTTGAAGCAGGTGACAAAAGTTTTCCAGTACAAATATAGAAGCCCTATCGCCTGTGCTGCCCCAGGGTGAAGACCATGCAGTGGAGCCAATAACCTCACCTACAAATAATGTAAACCCCGCTATTGAATCTGTTGATGAATCAGTCTCATTTATAGCACCTACACCAAGGCAACCACGTTTTGACCAGGGTGCACGGGTCTCCGATTTATTTTTGAATCCTGTCTATAAAAACAGGAGTTCTTTTCCAGAGGCTCCGGCCTTGAATAACACTCTTGCGGCCATGAATACGGCTTTACTGGCTGTTGCAAAGCTAGATGAAGTCTTGGACTTGAAAGTCACCAAACAGACCGCCTATATTGAGCAAGTACTCCTAATAAACACAAAGATTGAGTTTCAATCCACGTTGGTCCCGCAATTCCCTAAGCTGAATAGTGACAAACTTTTACATTCAGCTTTCACGCAAACACTTGAGACTGATTGCATTTCCTCTTTGCCAATGCAGCCGACCATTGAGCCGAACGAGCACGGCTTAATGGCTGTAGAGCTAAGTACAACACCCAATTTAACCATCGCGGGGGAGGCCAATCCTATTGCCAATTCTCCTAAGGTGGCAGAGATCTCAACATCTGCCTCGTTAGTGGCCTCTACATGTTCTACAGTTATCGCTACTCCTGCGACCACGTTACAGACTAAGAAAGATCGGCCTCTGCAACCCCAAGATAACACAAATATATTTGAAATATTTAGCACGGTAGCTTCTAAATCCAGCAGATCACGAGCAAGTAAAAAACGAAAAGTGCTAGTGGCTAAATCCCAGATACCTAGCTCAAAGTTGCCCACCAGAATTAAACAGAAGAATTTAATGGATACGCATATAGATCAGTCTTGTATAATTCCTTCCAAGTCAAGCGCTCACACACAGGTTGTAGAGCAGAGGGTTGTTCCAGAGCTGCCACACAAGCCATTAGATGATTTGGCGCAGATGGTGACAAGCTTTGAAAATCAGCGAGCCTCTCAGACAAACTTGTCGGAGGCAACTCCACCAATGTCTTCTGCCGTGAATGCGATGGCCGTAATTGAGCCCCATGAACAAGAATCCATTGCTCTGGGCATGCCTGTATTGGCAGCAATTCAGAAACAGATCCAAAGCTCAATTGAATCTTATTTAAAACTTCGGCCTAGTCAATCATTGCAGATGTCAATAGGTGAGCAATCTAATTTACAACAGCCAATAATTCCAGTCCCTCATGCCACATCCCTGAACACTAAATCTAATACTGTGCAAAACATAAATATGAATGATCTCACAGTGCAGATTGCCTCAACTACTGAAGCTGCTCAGAAAGCTGACTGCCATAGAAATAATTTACAAGAAGAGATTAGGGCTTCGGTTGAAGTGTATTTAGCACTGAATTCCAAAGTAAATCCAGTTGAAAATCATGAACATCACGCGTTGCAAACGCTCCCGGCCCCAATCTTAAATCTGGGGCCAGTCTCAAGACATGAGATACGGGATGAAATCAAAGCGTCAATTGAAGCCTATGACCAGAAGTCAAAGGCCATTATGTCATGATGCCTGCTCCCGGGGAGCCGGTTCAAGCCCTGCGTCCCTGAAAACGGACATCCAGTCCCCAAGGAAGGACCCAGCAACCCCATATAGGGGCCCTTTGGGCAGTGTCCTGGCGCCTATGGCGCTAGGCTCATAAAAGACATCAGTCCTGGCGCCATAGGCGCCAGGCTCATTATGGAAGTGCTTGGGTGCACTTACCTGATGCAGACCATGCTGCAGGATCCCGGCCTCCTTGAGGCCTGAAAGGAACTACTTTACCTGTGGGACTAATTTACCATCCGGGCGTGGTCGGGGAAGGATACATACCTGATTGGAGGAAGGATACATACCTGGAACTTCTTCCAAGGCTATGTAAACCCCACCCGAACAGCCACATGTGCTTCGCGTTGTTCTGCATCTAGCAGCTGGACGCTCACCGTGTCTGCACCTGCATCCTGACTTCTGCCACACCTGCCAGCATCCTGGATCACCTGCAAAGGAAGAGAAGAAGAGAACAGAAGAAGGAAAAGTCCTTACCTGCATAACCGCATCCCAGAGACATCTTGCCGACAATCCTGAAAAGGAAGACTTTATTTAAAAGCTCATCGCGTCGATCGCTGCAGCGCCGCATTCCACTCACCTTTACAGGGCGCCTCCATGTTCAGCAGCGATCATCCGGATTCGCAGTCACGCCCCAGCGCCTAGGGAGAAAAAGACCAGAACAAAAGGTGAGCGAGAGAAGGGAATAAGGAAAGATAAATCTCCATGTTAAGACTTACCTGTTGATTCATTCCCTCTTCATTTCGGGTCCGCGCCGTATCCTGGCATTTCCGGACCCCGGCCCCTAAGGGGAAAAAGAGACATCAGCGTTAATGAGCGAATGAAAAGACATTACCAAAAAAACGCTCATTAAAGACTTACCTGATTTCTACAAGGATTTCACCTCTCATCTCGGGTCGGTGCCTGTTCCCCGGCATTCCGTACCCCGGTCCCTATGGGGAAAAAGACACTAGCATTAGTACATTAATGCATGGACACAAGGGGAACCTCTTATCAAAAAAATTACCTGGAAGCCAAGCAAGTTTGGTTCTCACCAATCTGAAAATCCAGTGAAGTAACTGGATACCAACACGCCCCTGCATCAGAAGCAGGATGGAGAGCTCGTCCTTCCAGACCCTAAGGTGAGACTCTACGAGGAATCACAGAAGGGTTTCGAGGAGGGTGAGAGGGAAAAGTGGGAGGCTGATTGCATTACCCCGCAGACAGTTAATCCCCTATTTTCGCCTACAGAAGGATACTTCTGCGAGCCAGACAAGCCAGAATTGGGGGCCCGGTCCAGTCCGTCTTCCGAACCCTCCGTATCACCTTAGAAGAGGTCACAGCAGCGCGAACCAGGCCAGCGCCTCCGTGGGAGTCAGGTGAGCGGTACAGAACGCGAAGACTTCCTACAAATTCCCACCCAGGCGCTATGGAAAGTTCTGAGACTGATCAGTTGGCCCAATTACTGGGGGAATTACGGGCCGAAGTACATGCCGCTCGTCAAGAGACTAATGCCCTCAGGAGGGAATTAATAATATCAAAGGAAAGAACTGATGACCTGGCCAGACAGCTTTTGCAAGGTCAAGCTGGGCAAACTCCTCTACCCGGTTCCGGAGGGAACCCCGCTCCTGTGGTTTCCAGTAACCCTGTGCAGATTAATCTACCTGGAAACATGCCGCTGGCCCCACCCGAACGCTTTGCTGGGGACCCCAAACGATTCGCCGTATTCATGAATCAGTGTCGTTTGCACTTCCTATGCAGACCTGGGGCCTTCCCTAATGATCAGACCAAGGTAGCCTTTGTATTGTCATATCTCAGCGGCTGCGCTGCCGATTGGTCAGTTCCACTGGTTACTCAAGATGACCCGATTCTCTGTGATTTTCAAAGGTTTCAAGCAAGCATGGAAAGGTTATTTGCTCGACACTCTCAGGGGCAGGCTCTGGATGACGAACTTCTATCCCTGCGACAGGGCAATCAGGACCTCCTATCCTATATTGCAACCTTCAATAGACTAATTGTGGAAACGGGATGGCCAGAGGATAAAAGAGTCACGTTGTTTTATCGAGGGCTACGCGGAGAACTTAAAGATGTCTTGGCCCAAGTTGTAAATCCGCCCCAAGAATGCACAGAGTATATAGACTTAGTGGTCCAATTGGATCACAGACTTCAAAACAGAAAAGCAGATCGGTCCAGGTTTGAGACCCGGGTGTTGGTCAAGACCCATGCTAATCTCAAGGGAGTTAATGTCTCTGAGCCTATGCAAATTGGAGGGGTTAAAGGACCCTTAACTCAAAAGGAACTTGAAAGGAGGCGGCAGTTAAAATTATGTCTTTATTGTGGGAATTCTGGACACTTTCTACGAGATTACCTGGCAAAACCGCCCCCAAAGGTGGTAGGAGTCGCTGATAAAAACCATGAAGACTCTGTTTCGGGAAACGCCTCCACCCGACAAGTGTAGGGGTCCGCTTGCCGAGCTTGAAAACTAACTCTCAGACCTCGCATTTCATTGTGCCAATGGTTCTCGTAGATCCAGAACAGCCTAAGCGGTTGCATGCAATAAAGGCATACATCGATAGTGGGGCTATTGGAAACTATGTGGATCATGAATTGGTCTCTAGGATTAACCTCCCTCTCCGTCCTAAAACCAGCAAAGATGTCATCACCACAGTCGATGGAACTGAAATTGCCTCTGGACCGGTAACACATTCCACTACTGAGGTGACTCTTATTGGTCCCGACGGCCATCGGGAGGGTGTTGTGTTTGATGTAATCAAGGCTCCACAGTTTCAGGTTATTCTTGGAATCCCTTGGTTAGAGACACATAATCCTCGAATTGATTGGCGAGCTAAGAGAATAACCTTCCCGGATTGTACACAAACCTGCTACCCAGAAAACCTGAAGATTAATCTAGCATCTGTAACCTCTGCCTCCATGCAACTACCTCTGGAATACCAAGACTTTCAGGACGTCTTCCAAAAGGAACAGGCCAACACGTTACCTCCTCACAGATCGTACGATTGCCAAATCGATCTGGTGCCTGGTGCACAACCCCCTTGTAGCAGGATTTATGCCCTTACCGATGCTGAGAATCTGCATTTGAGACAATATTTGGATCAATACCTAGCTAATGGTTTTATTCGCCCGTCAAAGTCCCTGGCATCCCCTGCTTTGTTCTTTGTGCCCAAAAAAGAAGGCGACCTTAGAACTTGTATCGATTACCGCGCATTGAACCAGATAACGGTTAAAAACCGTTATCCTCTGCCTCTGATCCCAGAACTCCTTGACCAGGTGAAGGGCGCTTGCATATACACCAAGTTAGATCTCCGGGGGGCTTATCATCTGGTACGAGTTAAAGAAGGCGACGAATGGAAAACTGCCTTCCGTACTAAATACGGATTATTCGAGTACCAGGTGATGCCTTTCGGATTGTGTAACGCGCCGGCTGCCTTCCAATACTTCATGAATGATGTCCTTCGGGAACTCATCGATGTTTGTGTTGTCGTATATATCGATGACATTCTGGTGTACTCCTCTTCGGAATCTGATCACAGAAAACACGTCAGGGCAGTACTTGAAAAACTGCGCCAACACAAACTATTTGCTAAATTGGAGAAATGTGTTTTCCATACAACAGAAGTCGAGTTTCTAGGTTTCATCCTGACACCCAAAGGAGTCAGAATGGACTCAAGAAAAGTGGATGCCATCCTCAAATGGCCATCACCTAGCTCTGTAAAAGGGGTTCAAAGCATGCTCGGCTTTGCCAATTTCTATCGCAGATTTATCCTGGAATTTTCACGCGTGGTACAACCCATTACTGCACTCTTGAGGAAAAATAAACGTTTTGAATGGTCTGAAGAAGCCGAGCAGGCCTTTCAGGATTTAAAAGCTAAGTTTACCTCCGCACCTATATTGAAACACCCGCGTCCAGATCTCCCTTATGTCGTCGAGACTGACGCATCCAGCCTAGCCATGGGAGCTGTCCTGTCCCAAAGAGATCCCGAAACCAACCAACTGCATCCCGTAGCATTTTGGCCCAGAAAATTCTCGGCACCCGAGGTTAATTATGCAATCACGGACAAAGAACTGTTAGCCATTAAGTCCGCTTTTAAAGCCTGGCGGCATTATCTGCTTGGCGCTCGACATACCATCACAGTGATCACTGATCACTGGAATTTACAGTATTTGAAAAGCGCCAAGGCTCAGTCATCACGGCAGCTCCGATGGGCTTTGTTTTTTGCTGAATTTGATTTTGTGATTACCTATCGACCTGGCTACAAGAATGGCAAAGCAGACGCCTTATCCCGAATTGGAATGGGAGAATCTGATACAAACTCAGAACCAGTACCAATAATTCCCGAACAGAGGATTCTAGGCATGACTTCGTTACAGACGCTTGAAGACATTCAAGCCAGAGTGAAACAACTCCTGGACCCTACAACCTTACAGAATTGGATACAAAAGGGATCAGACTTTACCATAGATAATGGTTTACCTTATTTCCAAGGACGCTTATTCCTGCCACATAAGGAATTACACGAACTAGTTATTTCCGGTTATCATGATGCATTAATAGAGGGACACCCCGGTATTGCCAAGACAGAGGAAAAGGTGAAACGACAATTTTGGTGGCCCTCTTGGCGAAAAGATGTTAAATCTTTTGTGATGTCCTGTGGTGTTTGCACCCAAAATAAAAGTCAAAAGAAAAGACCAGCCGGTCTCCTTCAACCTCTAGACATACCGCCAGCACCCTGGCACACCCTATCAATGGATTTTATTACGGACCTGCCTCCTTGTTCGGGGTACAATACTATTCTGGTAATTGTGGATTTGTTTTCCAAAATGGCCCACTTTATTCCTTTGAAAGGTTTACCTTCAGCTTCTGTCCTAGCCAAAGAATTCCTCGAAAATATTGTTCGGCTACATGGATTCCCATCTATACTAATCTCTGACCGGGGAAGCCAATTCATTTCCCACTTCTGGCGCAAATGTTGTCAAATGGCGCAGATCGACGTAAGATTATCGACCAGTCACCACCCTCAAACCGATGGTCAGACCGAGAGGACAAATCAGACCCTTGAGCAATACTTACGGTGTATGTTACAGCAATCCGAAAGCAACTGGAAAGACATTCTTTGGATAGCTGAATACGCATATAATAATTCGGTACACTCTGGAACTGGCCACAGTCCTTTTTATACTTTGTTTGGGCATCACCCTCGAACCTCAAACCTTGACTCACCTCAGAACCTCGGAATGCCTGCAGTAGAACATCTGCATTCTACAAATACCCAAGCCTTCAAAGAGGCAACTACGCATTTACAACAAGCCAAGAGAAAATACAAGGAGAATGCTGATCTACATCGGAGTGAAGCACCTCTGTATCAGATTGGGGATCAAGTGTGGTTAGCTACCAGACATTTACCACTCAAAGGGCCTCGAACTTTTAACCCAAAATATCTGGGACCTTATTCTATTACGGCAATAATTAACCCAGTGGTTGTTAAACTTGATTTACCAGCTAGTATGCAAATTCACCCTGTTTTTCATGTGTCACTTCTGAAACCAGTGGTACCCGGAACCCGACTACTCAAACCTCCAGAACCTATTCTAATAGATGGGGAGCCCGAATTCGAAGTGAAGAACATTTTAGACTCAAAAATGTTTAGGTCAAAACTGTTCTACCTAATTGATTGGAAGGTGTACGGACCTCAGGAGAGGTCGTGGGAACCCAGCGACCATGTGCATGCACCTCGATTAGTCAGGAAATTCCACCGACTCTTCCCAGACAAACCAAAACCCCCGGAGGGAACAACCTTGGGAGGGGCCTTGGGGGGGAGTGCTGTCATGATGCCCGCTCCGGGGGAGCCGGTTCAAGCCCTGCGTCCCCGAAAGCGGACATCCAGTCCCCAAGGAAGGACCCAGCAACCCCATATAGGGGCCCTTTGGACAGTGTCCTGGCGCCTATGGCGCCAGGCTCATAAAAGACATCAGTCCTGGCGCCATAGGCGCCAGGCTCATTATGGAAGTGCTTGGGTGCACTTACCTGATGCAGACCATGCTGCAGGATCCCGGCCTCCTTGAGGCCTGAAAGGAACTACTTTACCTGTGGGACTAATTTACCATCCGGGCGTGGTCGGGGAAGGATACATACCTGATTGGAGAAAGGATACATACCTGGAACTTCTTCCAAGGCTATTTAAACCCCACCCGAACAGCCACACGTGCTTCGCGTTGTTCTGCATCTAGCAGCTGGACGCTCACCGTGTCTGCTCCTGCATCCTGACTTCTGCCACGCCTGCCAGCATCCTGGATCGCCTGCAAAGGAAGAGAAGAAGAGAATGGAAGAAGGAAAAGTCCTTACCTGCTAAATCCGCATCCCAGAGACATCTCGCCGACAATCCTGAAAAGGAAGACTTTATTTAAAAGCTCATCGCGTCGATCGCTGCAGCGCGGCATTCCACTCACCTTTACAGGGCGCCTCCATGTTCAGCAGCGATCATCTGCATTCGCAGTCACGCCCCAGCGCCTAGGGAGAAAAAGACCAGAACAAAAGGTGAGAGAGAGAAGGGAATAAGGAAAGCTAAATCTCCATGTTAAGACTTACCTGTTGATTCATTCCCTCTTCATTTTGGGTCCGCGCCGTATCCTGGCATTTCCGGACCCCGGCCCCTAAGGGGAAAAAGAGACATCAGCGTTAATGAGCGAATGAAAAGACATTACCAAAAAACGCTCATTAAAGACTTACCTGATTTCTACAAGGATTTCACCTCTCATCTCGGGTCGGTGCCTGTTCCCCGGCATTCCGTACCCCGGCCCCTATGGGGAAAAAGACACTAGCATTAGTACATTAATGCATGGACACAAGGGGAACCTCTTATCAAAAAACTTACCTGGAAGCCAAGCAAGTTTGGTTCTCACCAATCCGAAAATCCAGTGAAGTAACTGGATACCAACGCGCCCCTGCATCAGAAGCAGGATGGAGAGCTCGTCCTTCCAGACCCTAAGGTGAGATGCTACGAGGAATCACAGAAGGGTTTCGAGGAGGGTGAGAGGGAAAAGTGGGAGGCTGATTGCATTACCCCACAGACAGTTAATCCCCTATTTTCGCCTACAGAAGGATACTTCTGCGAGCCAGACAAGCCAGAATTGGGGGCCCGGTCCAGTCCGTCTTCCGAACCCTGCGCATCACCTTAGAAGAGGTCACAGCAGCGCAAACCAGGCCAGCGCCTCCATGGGAGTCAGGTGAGCGTTACACATTAACCAAAATGGTATGACGAAAAAAGGGTTTCCCTCACTTATGCCCTTACTAAAGGGGCCCCAACCAGCCTCTTCTAGCCATCAGGAGAGGTGGGCACGGTCCCCAGCAAGATTGCCAAACCAGACGAGAGATCGATCTACTCAGAATAAGGAAAAAAAGATCAGACTTACCATCGCTTTATTATTAAGTGCCAGGACACGCCATTTAAAACATATGATTTAAACCGGTCCAGTGTTCTCAACATCTGTGCGGAAATTCCGGCCTTATCCGCTACATCATCGGTGGATATTGAGCAGATTGAATTTATAAACTACACTGATTTGTCCTCGGCCCGGTTATATATACGATCATCTCTGGTGGCAGAGACATTTTGGCAGGCTAGAATGTTCTTATTTGATTTGGGATTTAGTATGACACAAGAAACCCAATTTGATCCTCCTATGTTGCAAGGCCATATGTCCCGAATTTTTACATCGACTAGTAATAATCTACCCCAGCAAGGTTTTTCAGATCAAATAAGGCCTGCATAACTATGCATAGATATGAAAGCCTTAAGTGTGATTTCCTGGAATACTAGAGGGCATCGTCACCTCAATTCCATTTCCACTGGGGAACTGATTGATATCGATATTATAGCCCTCCAGGAAACTTGGCTATAATCGCCTCCTATCTCGGACTCACATGTAATTTTGTTTACACCAGCAGAAAAAGGTTTTCTGGGTAGACCTAAAGGAGGATTATTGTTAGCAGTCAAAAAAACAAGTGGTTTCCAACTGAAACTCTGTCAGTCTCCCTCATCATCCTTTCAAGTGGTTACATTCTTTACCAGTCATCAAAAATTAGCAATAGTAAATATTTATTGGTGCTCCAACACGTTAAAATCTGATGACTTTTTTGATCAGCTTGGGAAAATATTAGATTTCTTAGCTCTGGAGGCCGGTTTGATGTATATTGTAATCTTAGGTGTCCTTAATCTCCATCTCATACCAGATGGGGATGTGGAATTAACAGGTGATGAGTTGGCTTGGCCTACAATTATGGCGGAGCGCAACTTTCTCATGATAAACGGCAATGTGAGGGGTGACACCCCCGCTCAGGCAACTTGGCAAAGAGGCGCTCAGCATGCCATAATAGATTATGTATACATCAATGCAAAGGTATTTAATTGCGTGCAAAAGCTGGAGGTGATACAGACCTAAGCAACCATTACAAGATTAAGTTATCATTTCAGATCAGAAAGCCCCAATCAATGCTGTCAATGAATGCAAACATATCAGATATTGTAGTTAACAACGGGGGTAATAGACTGAAATGGAATCGAGCAAAATTACACAGCCTGGACCAAAATCTTGAAAAAATGTATCAAAGCCCTGGTTTGATGGAAAAAGATTATACACTTGCCATGCAGATGTTTAAACGAATTGACAGTGGTAACGGTTTAATTAAGCAACAACATATCAATTTTTTTTATTCGGATATTAAGTGTAAAAAAGCTGGGCTAAGACGTGAAATTCGACAGTTAAGGAAGTCGAATACGGTAGACTCTGCAATCAAAATTAGATCATTAAAGCAGAAATACAAAAAGTGGCTTAAAAATAGAAGAGCTAAGCAATGCTGAAGCAACTTGTAACCAAATCTACTAATGGCATTGTTTGCCAGGCTGCTATTAAATGTATGTAATACTTGGCTGAACTGTAGGAATCTCTGATATCCATTCCAGACAGGGTTCCTACAGGGTATATGCACTGCAATTAATATCATTACTCTTTCAAGCATCATTCAGAAAACCTACCAGTGCAAACAGCTCCTGTATTTTGCATTTATTGATTTTAAAATGGCTTTTGATGCTGTCCCCAGAGAACTCTTGTATAAAAAATTGGCTGATGCTAACTGCCCATGGGAGATTCTGAAATGGATCATTCAATTGCATACAAATACTACGATCCAGGTCAGATTGACAAAGGGCGGATTGTTAATTGCGCCTATTGAAACCGCTAGAGGCCTGAAACAGGGATGCTTGCTGGCATCGGCTTTATTTAATTTCTTTATTTCAGATATTCATCAAACCTTTGCCAAATTGATCACTGATTCTCCAAAAATCATGGGGGTGCAAATTCAGTGGCTATTATATGCAGATGATATGGTATTAATGTCACACATCCCCAAAGGTTTGCAGAACTTACTGGGTGCCTTGGATCAATATACCCAAGCAAATGGTATAACTATTAACATTGGCAAAACAAAAATAATCCAATTTGGTACAAGAAAACAAAGTCTAGCCCGGCTTCAATGCCCATTGCAAAATTGTCAAATTTCTGTTGTAAATGCTTATGTGTATCTGGGCATGATTATATCTAATCAGCGTGCGCATGACCAGTATAACAAACAAGGGCTGCTTAAATTGCAAATGTCTATCTCGCAAGCCCACATTATTAAGGCAAGATACTGTAAATTCTCCATTTTACCGATAATTACCTATTTCAAACTAAAAGTTATTCCTGTTATTGTGAATGGTGCCGAGACCCAAAAAATAATGACTTATTCTTATTGGGCCTTGAGAGAAGGTCGTTTCTGGAAGTAGGTGTTAAATTTGCCTAATTCTCAACCGCTTCCACTCTTGAGATATGAACTGGGCCTAATCTCGGTTTATGCAACTTATAAATGGAAATTATGTGCACTGTATCGTAAATGTTTATTGAATCAACTGGCAAAAGGAATTATTAACATTATCTCTACTTATCTACTGAATTCATTGGATAACTTCCCAAAAATGTGGCGTTTAAAAACTCAGTCTATTCTAGAAAAGGCACAAGTAGATGCAATCCTGTTAATGGCGAACCCGAATAGAGCTAAAACAAAAATTTGGGAATCCGACTGGATATGATCTCGCATGGCTTGTGCCAATTACAAAAAATGTTTGGAATACCCTTTTGAATTGAAACGCTATAATAACGTGGCAAATTATATGGTAAGGTCACCCAGCCCAAGCCATCGTGATGGCTTTATCAGATTTAGGCTGAATTTATGGTTAACAAATGATGTGCTGAATAGACTTAGCAATGATGGTACTGTTTTGCATTGTCGATTCTGTAAACAGTATGCAGAAAATCTTAAACATCTATGCTCTGAATGTGAAGAATTACTATTAGTCCGCTGTGTTCATTTTAAACATCTATTTACTGAATATCGGGATCTGACAACAGAGAAATTATGGGATGTATTATTTTATACCAAGAGAAAGGCAGTGAGATATGCTGTCGTAAATTACCTCCATCAATTGAAACTAGCAATGCATGTACCCTTGAAATAAATGATTGTATAGAGCATTGCTCAATTATTGAGGAGGAGACTGGAAAAATTCATTGTTTTGTTTCAGCCTTTTTTCTCTTCTTGTCTTGTTTTAATTATGATTGCATAACGTTTGTCTTATTGTTTCGATGTTCTTGTATTTGTTTCATTTTCCTATAGTCATTATTTTGTATATTATTAAGTTGAAAGGTCTCGAGTTTCACTTGACCAAAACAACTACCTTGAAGGGCCTTTCAATTTGGGGAGAGATTAACTGTTCTCCACACTCTAACCTAAAACAGCAGAATCTTTCTTTAGTGTGGTACAGAGCTCCAGAGAAACCCAACACCAAAAAATCTCATTAGTCGGAGTACTATGCAGGAGACCTAGGATGCATTTGAAGATCTGGCGTTCTTTGTGCTCCAATTTTAAACTATCAGATATACCCCAGATCTTACACCCATAAACAGCAGATCTCAGGATGTACCTGAGATGTGCTGACCATCCCTCGGGCCGAACAATGTCCTTATCTGGTCCAATAGCATTGCCCCAGAAACGTTTGGTTTGGTAAAGGAGGCAATAGTGCATTCTCTCCAAGCACAATCAGGAGCCTTTTGATCACATGGTCAGCCTGGTCGACCTTTTCTCTTACCAACCGACCCTCTCAGGGCAACTGGGGTCTTACCTCTCTTCTATCTCTCTCTCTATTTGTAGTGTTCCCCATGGGTCTAACCTCTCTCCCTGGCTCTTCAACCACTAGCTGACACCTATTGCCCACTGCAACGCTACTTTCTGATCACATTTTCAATGTTATGCGGATGACACTCAGCTTTCTTTCAGGCTCCTCTCAATGTTTGCTCAAGGTCAGGGACCATAAATCAGGGTTTTGCTTTCATAACCTTATTACATAGACCATTCGGCCCTGGTGCTGTTATATTGCTTCTGTTACATCGCCTCCTTACCTCTCCTCTCTTCTCTCTTTCTATGCCCCCTCTACGCTCCGCTGATCACTTTTTACTCTCTGTTCACCCCTCCCTGTGCCTCCTCTCATTTCCGCTCCTTCCAACTCCTTGCCCCCTTACATTGGAACTCGCTCCCTTTTCTCTGTCCGCTCTATCTCCACCTATTCCTCCTTCCGTTCCTCCTTAAAAACTCTCCTTCTTCACCCTCCTCCCTGACTTCTCTCCCCTTCCTCCTCTTCCTTCTCCCCTCTTCCTCCCTGTTACTTTATCTCGTCCTGTCTCCCCCCCTTTGACTTGCACACTCCCTTCTACTCCCTCTCCCCTTTGCCTTTCTTCCTTCCCATACCTCTCCTCTTCTCTTATTTCCCAAATGTAATTGTTCTGCATGCTGTTTTTCTGGTTTGAATCATGTTTATTTATCTTATTGCTTCTATGTTCCATGTTTAATGTATTTTGGTTGTTATGCTGTAAAGCGACTTGGTGTAAAGCACAATATAAATAATAAAATACAAATACAAATACATATAATACTCTTCATTTGTTCTACAGAAGGTGCCAGTGCCCAATTTTCTAATTTCAAGAGCCGAACCAAATAACATGACATGGAGGAATTATAAAAGAAAATGAAAGAGGGAGAAGAAGCTCAGGCATAGCTTGAAAGGAAGCTGCTTCTAAACAATCCATGGAAGAGGCACAGTGCCCAGTCTGCTAATTTCTTCCACAACTTGTTTTTGTCCACACAGTCAAAAGCCACAGATAAGTTTACCAATGCCACATACATTTCTTTATGCTGGCCCTCCCAGTCCAGATAGATGCTGGGAATAGTTCAGCATCCAGCCTGCTAAACTCATACCTACATCAGGTCGAAATCCCAGCTTGTTCGGTTTGAGGATGTTGCTTTTGAACGTGAGGAAGGGGGTTGTTACCAAAGCCATCTGACAATTCTTTTAAGACACTATTTTTTACTTTGATGTCCCCTTTACGCATTTGTCAATTGAGAGGGAGGGCATTTTTTTTTTTTAGTATAGGCCTTTTTATTTTGACTAGACTGATTGGACTTGTTTGTTATTTGTTTAATGGTCGAGACTACACCCATTCTATAATTAGGGCCAGTTAGGAATTCTCCCAACCTTACCAAATACAAAAATAAAGGTTTTCAAAACTTGCATCTATTGTGTCTGTGTCTGCTGTTGATATCATGCCTTCCTTACATACACCTACTAACAAATGCTTTAGTATACATTCCACATCTTCACAAAAACTGTTTCAAGGCATTCTGAACATTGGAAAAAAAAATCTAACTTCCGACATCTGTTAAAGGAACTCCATCTCTACAAAAAATTATCAGGCCATCAAACCTCATGTTCAGATTGTAAAAATATGCCATTCCTACACCTTGTTAAAAAAGCACATACAGCTTTATTAACATGCTGCCTTGCTATTTACATTTGTGGACAAAACAAGTTTAAGGGTTTCCACTTTTGCCTTTAATTAATTTGTGAAAACATATTCTTCAAAGCTGGAAACAGTTCCGTTAACCTTTTCAACATATCCTTAATGGCAAACTGCAAGGATACTGCAGTCACAAACCCTGAACTGTTGCCTCCACAATGTACAATAATGATGTCTGGACGTTTAAACTGAACCATATTCTCCCAGAATGGTAATAAGGTCACCCAGTTTAACCCACAAAGTGCATACCTTGAAACTTCTAATTCTTCCAATCCAACATTTGCAGAGATGCCACGGTGCTCAGTGTACACGTTCATTGATTGGATCCATGAATCTACCAGCATCAACACACTCTGCTTTTACATAACTATAGCCATCCGTCCACCACTTAACTTCACACAAGAAAGAAAACACTTGCTACTCTCTGTTCCTTCACACTTCAACCCAGCCGCCGCAACCAGAAACTCTGATTGACTAATCTCCTGATGTTATCAGATGTTTGTGACCGTCCGCGGTCTCTGCAGTCATATTTCCATGCCACGCATTCATAAAAAACATGTGGATGGCATGTGCAAGTCCGTGGACTATCGCAGACATATGCGGATGCCATAGCACAGGGCAGCCCTTCTACACTTTTTACTTTTATATTTCTAAGAATCCATCATTGGATACTTTCAAACAGTAACACATCCATTCACCAATCACATCCAAAAACTCTACACCTCAGTTCAATGCTTCAGATGTACATTTCAATTCTCAGAGTGCATGTCTCCTGTAAGTCACAGCCTCCTGCATCAAAAACTACTGTGAAACTCCCCAAGATTTCTATTTGCAGATTCAACAATATCTACATCTAACAAGGCATAGTACAGGTATGCTCATATTTGTTAAAGTAATTTATTTCAACACCTCTGTAAATATATATACAGGCTTGTTGCCACTTACCCTGTAATATGCATCTCAATAAGCATATTCACTTTTTTAACCACTGCTATCAAATGACATGTAATGCAACATTCTGTACCTGCTCACATCAAGTGGCAGTTACTTGCATGTACTGCCAACATATTGGACTTCCTCACACCAACTGCCACTTATCAATGTTCTACAAATCTTTTGCAACTGCATTTCCCTTACTTGTATAAAAAGATTACAAACACTGCACCTGTACGTGCACGTATGCATTTGATCATCATGCTCCTAAAAAGATTTATTTTTAAAGCAACAGCATTTTTCCTTATTTATAAATATATTTTCCAACCTTTGCCATCACACCCTTACAGTGCCTACTCTATGTGCATAGTGCTAATGTATATACACATTCTTCTGCTTTTAATGCATTCCTACTTACAACACGGAAACCTAAATAAACATTTTCCTTATATATAAAAGGCTAGTCTTTTCCAACCACTACTACAACACACCATCTACTAAAAACATACACTGCTGCATCTGGAAAGGTTACACAGTATTACCACTAGCCCACAGTGTGCCTTAACTTTTAAAAACGCTACAATAAATTACACATCCATTGCACTACAACAGGTGCACTTTCGATATTAAAAGCATCAGGGCATACATTGCCTTTCTGCAAAAAGATACATTTGTAATGCTTTCTTGAATCAAGGCAAACTTTGCTGTATAGCTAATACAATTGTATATTAGTCCTACTGCAAACTTTCCTGCGGTCCAAAAATACACTAAAGATGCATCCTTTTCACACTATGCCAATTTCTGACATGTTGCTTATAATATGCTAAACTACACTTCCCATAATTCAATCATTCCAAAAACACAGATAGCATACTTCAGCACTCCACACATAACACAATTATTTTCAAACTTTTTTCCAAAAACTCCTACCTTAACAAATAACCTTTGCTACTGAAACTACTTCACCATTAACCAAATATACCAACTAGCTTTCTTTTACATTTACAAAAAAGGAAAATTCACAAAGACATCTGCTGAACAAACATACCTTTACTATATATCAGTCTACTCAACATTGTATTTCACTCTTACTCATTCTATTGCACCAATCACACTCTTTCTAATCCTATGTCAACATTGCTCTTTATTCAATACACCACCAATTCCTTATTGCCTAGCAACACAGCCGTCTCTCATGAACTTCTATAACACAATTTAATTTCTTTATTCTTCCATACCCCTATCCCAACCCAACAGCTTTCACACTAATTTTTATTCCAAATTACTAACGCACATTGCTACTCATACACACTCTTCCTCACCCCCTTTCAATTATACCCACGCAAACCCTCATACGTGTACACCAAATCACACAATTACATAAACCACTGTTTTCCTCAGCACATAATATTCCCACTTATTGAATCAAACCACTAATCCTGTACTCACTAACACCAGTAGTACTCAACATATTCTACTATCAATACTTTATTACCCATTCTCCATCACATGAATATACTTATTTTATACAACACCACCCAATTTCATCTCGTATTAACCCAAGTCCATCACACCTACACAGCCTCTTACTCTTACAAACTTCCCAACACCTATCATCCCACTGCACAATCACACAGAACTCATTCCATCTCTACAATGACACCCACACACCCATCATTTTTATACAATAAAACATGCATAAAGATTCCACAATTTTAAAGCACACTTTTTTTTCCAACAGACACAAAAGAATGCTTACTAAAACTGTAGAAAACAAAGAAATTATAGAGCAGATAAAAATAAAAACAAGCCATCTAGTAATCAGCATCTAAAACAATGTATACAAAACAATCAAGCAGAACAGCTTGTAACCTCACTCAAAGAAACTAAACCAGTTAGCACAAAAAAAGTTTTAAAAAAATAAAAGTTTAAAAGACGTAAAAATGAAAGGAGACCTAAAAATGAACCTAGCACTATATCTACCAATGTTAACATAGCCACAATAAAACATTGCAGAAAGTCAATTTTACAAAAAAACTTCCACCATAGAGTTCATAACAATCTCATAAAAAATCTAAAAGGTCACGTTCCATGCTCAAAAATGACTGCACAAAAGTAATCATCAAAGCTCTGATTGACAGCACATTTCTACTAAAGAAAAAGTTCTTTATATTGATCTTAAGCAGAATAAAACCATAAACGAAATTAATCAATAATCTACAAAAAGTACTTCTAAACATGCGGAATGTCAATATAGATACCTTTTCAAACTTTTGTGAAGGCAAATGTTTTTATAAAAACCAGCACAGGACCATATTTCAATGAAGAGGCTTATAAACAAGAACAAATAAACCGAATGGCCATAGACAATAATGGGTGAGGCCATGAAGTGGTAGGAGACACCATTATGGCAAAAGAAACCCTCATAGAAAAAACCTTCCCAACAAATGTTCAACCAAATGTTCCTTTTCTCCAAACAAACAGTCCATTGTACAAATAGACGTGCAGCTCAATATGTAACATGCACTAACAATCCTTCAAATCTTTACGACAATTCCTCAATCTCTATGTGCAACTAAAAGACAAAAGTAGAATCAACATTTTACAAACCAAAGACTCCTTCCCAGTACGCATCCACACTGGACTGCAAGAACATTAATTAGCCTGCATTCAGGAACTGCTTGCAAAAGCAGCTTCCATCCCATTAAAGTGTTAGCAACACACCATTCCGCTATATGATACCTTGTCCATAGATTGTACTATGCAAAAAGTCCTGCTCTGCAACTCAAAAAATTTAAAAACATTCCCATAAATGGAAGAGCCAAAGAACTCCTTCGAGAAATACACCACATTCAAAGTAAATATTATGGAACTGAAGTTGACTTAGAAAATTCAGTAACTTTAATGGAAACCTCACAAACACCATCCTCCTAACAAACACATACAAAACAAAAATAGCAAAGTTTCAAAACACATCTGCTGAAATACCAAAGTTTGTGTCTGTTGTCGCAGAACTTTTTATAAAAAAGAACACAAAAATAGTAGGTATGGCCTACAAAATAGATGACGATGAGGAATCCCAATGGTTCCAATTAGCAAAATATCAAAAAGCAGAAAATAAATAAAAAATAAATGACCCCTCAATAGTTTACACATACTGCAATACAAAGCTTGACAATAACCAAATGCCATCACGTGCTATCATTATTTAACTTAGAAATCTTGCAAAAGCTCTCCAACAACTTAAACTGTATGAGAACATAATAATCCAAACCATACACCAATTTCAAGCTATAATATGCCTTCAACCCCAAACCCTCCATCGGAGTTACTAAAAGGCATTTGTAGCAAAGTAGTACATTTTCTATTAGATCATAACGAAAATTTAGAAACTCTAGGAGTATGACGGCCAACAGATCAATCATTGACTGTACTAGTTAATGGTGTACCAACAAAAGACAAACATTTTTGGCAACAACTAGTAGACTGAAACAAAGATGGACAAGCCCTACAATATCTTAAAGAAAACAGTGAATACTAGAGTAATATGAACATAGAGGAAAACTTAAGAGAAATCACCCAACTAACTGAAAATTCACCACAAACTGGCCAATTTGAATGTGTAGATGCTGTTACTGCAGCCAATATTGTATGCCAGTAGACAATTCACCCACTACATTCCAAAAACACCACAGAAGATGCATTAGAAACATATCAAATGCATCACCCAATGCATCTCCAATGAGCATATGGGAGAAAAGTGTAGAAGCATGTTCTTTTCCTCTACTGTTTCCTACAGGAAAAGGTGGAGGATGTGATGAAAGATCCACACAAATTAGTGAATCAGAATATCGCTCTTTACAAATGTATTGTAAAGACCCAAGATTCTGACAAAATGTAGAATACATTTTCCACCTCCTGTTTGAAAGCGAGGTATGAATTCTATGTTATGGAGTTGCACACATATTAAAAAGAGGTTCTAATTCCTTAAACATGTCCCCACCCAACTGCCTCAAAGGATAAAAGACAAAGATGAGGTTTTGTCTTGGCAAACATGCATGGTGCAAAAGAATACTGGTTCTGACGACACTCTGATGTACATTGTATGCTAAGGAACCCAGGCCCACCCACATGGTTTGTTACTTTAAGGTGTGCTGAATATGCATGGAATTACTTGCATGACTTCTTTTGCACTGCAAACCAAAATAAAGCGGGAATAGATATAAAAACACCAGGAGAACTGTTTTCTTGACCCTGTCAATGTTTCAATGTTCCAGGAGACTTTCATTATCACTACATTGCCATGCTGCACTTCATCTGCAATAAAAACGACCCCCCCACTCGGGAAGTAGAACACTTCTTTTGGCGATAAGAATAATCATTCAGAGGAGCATCACACATCCACATGCTAATGTAAAATACATTATCTGTGACATCCCTTCAGAAACCGCACATAGTGACCTATGTACACAAATCTTACGCTTCCAAAAACATAAGTGTGGCAAAAACAAAGGCAAATACAATACCAAATGTCACTTATGTCTTCTGTTAGATACACTGTAAAAGGGAAATCCACTAAAAGCACATACAACGTTAAAAGGGACGAGGCATCCAAGTACATCAATGATTGCAATGAAATCATCGCCCCCTTGTGGAATGCAAATATAGACATATAATACATTACAGACAATTCCGCTGTGGTTGCAAGATATGTCACAGCCTATCTCACCAAAGCTGAGAAGACAGAGTAAAAGGCCTTTGGAATGACATATCCTCTGACAAAGCCCTATCACAAAAACTGTACAGATTTGGTCTAAAAATGCTGTCACATAGAGAATACAGGTGCTACGAAGCCGCAGACCGTTTAACAGGTGCACCCTTCTATGGGCAATCTGAAAACATTGTCTGGCTAAATCTTGGTCCAGCTTCATCAAGAAAAATGGTACTAAACTCCTACCAAGAGATAAAAACAATAGCCAAATATGATCCCAACAGCCAAGACATTTAAAAAAGAAAATGTAATTGACACATACTACCCATACAGATATACTGCTTTGGAAAACATGTGCATGTATGACATAACCCAAAATTACTCCTACAAAAACAATGTCATGCCAGATGAGGCAAGTGGCAAATATTCAATGTCAACTTGTGAAGGAAGCCTGCTACAATTTACCAAACCCAGCCTATTTAATCATATAAAGTTATCATTTAAATCTCTGCAACATAGAGAACTTTATTACATTGCCCTACTGCATCTTTTCAAACCTTGGAGAAATGAAGGAGAATTATTAGGTGACCATGACTCATTTGAAGCTGCATTCAATGCAAATAAAAGCAGTATAACAAATGTCAATTTTAAATAAGACAAACACATTTTGGACAATTAATGCCAACAAGAAGAAGAAATTGTACTTTTAGTAGATAAAGACACTCCTGAAGGCAGTCAACCTTCTCTGACAGGAAGCCAAGAACCACTAGGATAACCACTAATGCTAAATGAAGCAGAAATGGCCATGACCAAGGCAGAAAATGCCATGTATCCATCTCAACAATCTGAAGCAGACTTGTCAGTGCTCAAATCACAGCTAAATGATGAACAACTACTCACCATGTATCTAGAAGTCACCGAAGAAATTAAACATGGTTTTGAACATGAAGCTAAAACTTGCAGCTGTAAACATTATACACCTCTGCTCCTGTATGAAAGTGGTGAATCTGGTTCTGGCAAAATGTTTTTAATTAAAATAATCAGCACATTTCTACAAGACTTAACCTTTCAGCTGTTGTAACAGCCCCCACAGGTTTAGCTGCCTACAACATAGGAGGTGTAACTTTACACCAGCTACTTCTCCTCCCAGTTGAACACTGAAACAAATTAGAAATATACATATTATCAACAGAGGCTACGACTGAAGTATGCAGAAGTCTGAAACAAATGCAAGTCCTCCTGATTGACGAAGTAAAGATGGTTACCAACCCCATGCTGGCTTTAATTCATCTCAGAAGAAGCGACTACAAAGAACTGTTTGGAGGAAAACACATTATTGTTTTTGGAGGCCTCCCACAGTTGACACCAGTAAATGGTCAACCTATTTTCAAAACATTAGGACACACACAATGCCGTAATACACTCAGCAGCGAAATGTAAATCTCTGGCAACATTTTTGCTACCGAGAACTACACAAAACATGTGTCAGTCTGCAAATCTAACCTATGCTAACATTTTAAAAAGCATTAAATCTGGTCTTCTCACTAAGGATGCAAAATCCATCTTAAAAAATAGAGTAATCCATGAGTTATATGAACAAAACACATCTTCCCCTGATGCCATGGAACAATTATCTCAACTAAATATAAAATGCATTTGGTGCTTAATGCCAACCCTGGCAAGCTGTAGCCAATTCAATGATGCAATGTTGAAAAAGGAAATGCAGCCCATAGAGCATATCAGCTCCACAAACAAACTAGAAGTGCATGGCATGACACTAACAAGCAACAGCATGACTAAATAGCTTAGAAAAATGTATCTCCAACAGAGCTAGATTAGAAAAACTATTAGCTCTGTGTCTAAACTGCAAAGTAATTCTAAAATGTAACCTTGACATAGAACAAGGTTTAGTCAATGAAGCAATTGGTATAGTTGTTGCATTCCAAACATATCCATGTGACAACAACATTCAGTTTGTCAACAGCCACTTTGACAAACTTACAGAAGTTAAAAGAATAGGCCGCACAATAGCATGTTTGCCTCTTTTCAAAGACATGTACGTACGAAGAGAACAATTCTCTCTATCTCTTGCATATGCTATCACTATTCACAAATTGCAAGGTCTAAGTCTAGATCAGGCACTCATTGACATTGGCAGCACAGTCTTCAAAGAAGGTTACGTAGCACTTTCACGTCTCAGTACACTCAATGGTCATTTCCTAATTAACTTAGATGCAAACAAAGTCAGTGCTGACATTCCTTGCATCCTAGAATACTCCAGTATATGTGCACTGTACACCCCCATCTAGATATGTACCCTGCACATCAAAAAACAAAACCTTTAAAAAGAAAACTAATAAAAACAGAAACGATACCAGATCTCCCTGCAATGACACTAAAGAAACAAAGAACAACTGCCTCTCCATCAAATAATACAAGCACAATACTCTCTTCTCCAAAAACCACTGCACGCCCATCAAAAGACAAAGAGACACATGTCTCTTCTCAGAAAACAACGGCTGGCCCATCAAAGGACAAAGAGGCACAACTCTATTGTCCATTGAAATTCCACAACACAACTGGAGTCAATTGCTAGGCAAATGTAGTAATCAATCTTCTCTTCTAATTGCCACCAATTATTCACAACATTTACTTAAATATCTCAGACCAGTTGTGTTTGTAAATGCTCATCCTTCATATAAAAGCCACAAATAATCCTGACAGCACCTACTGTGTCTCAGATATAAGGCAAGAATTGGACTACTGTGCAGGAATGGTAAAATCCACCATAGAAACATTGGAATATCCACAAGAATGTCTAATGTACTTACTACAAGTACTAGAAAACAAAAACATCTCTATAAATTAAATCTTCCAGATTTCATACACGTGGAAACATAAATGCACTCTCTGCAACCGTGTTTCCCAAGAACACATCCCTAATGAATGATTTGTCTATGTATGTATGTATCCATATCATCTATGTATCCATACCAAATTATGATTCCATTCCATTTCACCAGCTTCCACAGAAGGCAAATCATGGCATCTTATGCAATTTTTGCAATTTAGACAATTTCTCCTGCATACAAATAAACTCACATGACCAATTTGTTATACTAATACTTCTAAGGTACAATGCAGATGGTACCAAAAATAACTCACTATCTTCACACACAGCCAAGTATCTCTTGGCAAGAAATACTTCACAACAGTACGCATAATCTACCACACTGGTGCCACAACCACTTCAGGCCACTATACTGCATATGTCAAAAAAGAAGTTGCACGTTTGAATGTAACAACACTTTCGTTACTCCAAAACATAGGTTACCAGCAAATCTAACAAACGCCTACCTAATATTCTTGCAACCCAAATTTACTTACCAAAGTATTGTACAATACACAGTTAGAATAATCCACCGGTATCTAACTACTTTACACATACCTTTGAATTATAATGCACTTCAAATATGCCATCACATTTATTCTTGCAACGTACATTCATACTACTACAAAAGTAATTTTAAAATCCAATAGAGTTACAAAATGGCAACAGGTATCTAACAACCTTAACCATACCCTTCATTAAAATGCACTTCAAAAGTCCTATCACACACTCACATAATATATCCATACTACCACACAAATGTAAAACTGTATGTAAAGTAATGACCCATGTTAATATAACAACAGTGCCACACACTAATGTTGTACCAAACATAGTACATAAAATGTACTATTTATGAAGGTCAAAAACGTTAATGTATATGTACAATTGTATGCAATTAAAGATGTTGAAGTATCTTGTTTAACAAATTATACTGGGTTTTTTCACAGAAAAAGAACAACAGATTCCAGCCTTATTAGCATATTCAACTAAGTATCCCCACCCATTGTTATACTTATTTTTCTTCACAAAGAAACAACCATAGATCCATAAGCAGTATCGTCAACTGTACTATGATTATAAATACCATAAAGTACTGTATTCTCCACCTAGAGTTCCTATAATTACTGTACACATATTACTATGGCCAGGGACAGTGGCCACATAGATTGAAACCATATTGTATGTACAATATACCTTAAACTAACATGATTCCCCCAAAAACCTCTCAATCTCAATAGCGTCCGCGGACACATGTTTGTGTCCACGGACAGTAAAATAGAACACAAACTTGGCGGCACCTGCACATCTTTTGTTTACCCATAAAAACTGCTCCAAATGAACTTTTTCCAATCCCCCACCCTTTCCAGACACTCTTTCGGCCACAAAATAACCCCAAATGTATTTTCCAGAGTTTTTTCGCACTGCACTGTCCGCAGACAATGGGTGTGATCCGTTTCCAAAAATATTACGCACCTCACATTTTTCAACATCTAATCAGCGTGTGTGTTTGAAGTCAGTGAACACCAAGTCACCCCTTGATTGTCTATGGGGTGTCCATGGACACTGAACCAGGAAATGAGTCAGTGGACCGGATGCACATATCACCAATTATGTTTACCTTCTTTTTGGTCATTTACTTTAAAACTACTGGATGGATTTACACCAAATTTGCCAAAGCACGCTTTCAGGACCAAGCCGCCGCTCCTCGCACAAGTTTGGTGAAAATCTGTCCAGCCATTTGGGCTGGAGCTGTGAGCAAATAATATTTTCCATTATGTCTATGAGGATTTCTTTCTTTGCCCCCCCTGGACAAAACCAAAGCAAACTTTGGAAAATCATTCTAGGCTGGCCAAATACTTCCTTTGCAGAGTTTGGTGAGGATTTGTCAAACGACACCAAGTTATAAGCCACCCAGAAAGAGCTCTTCCTATGAGTTGAGCAACTTAACCATAACTACACGGCCGCTACCGCAGGCCATGTAATATGATAAATACCTGCAGGAGGTTGAACATCTTCTGCTGGTTCTAGATCTGTAGTTTGGTTATAGTTAGATGGCCATGATATGTTTCCAGTGAAGGAAGCCACCTTGGCTCAATAATGGTACAGCTAGCCTATGGTCAAGACTCAAGAACCTAAGGGTACCACAGTCCAAAAACATTTTGTCTCATTAATGTTAGTGTTTGAAATGAGGTCTTCCCTCATCATAGACCTGACTATGTGTCCACAAACTGAACAGTGTCAGTCCTACCCCTAATCAGAATTACCTAGAACTATCCGTCGTTTACAAAAGCTTTAGTTTTCTGCCCATTTAGGACACCCTTTCCTTAACTCACCTGCAGCTCAACAGGTACAGATATTCGTGGAGTCTTCTGGGTTACTAAATGGGTTCCAGTTAGTTATCTGTTAGAGTTGAGGTGTTTAATCTGAGGTAACTTCTGTGCTAGACAAAAGAAGGTAGGGTTCTACATGAAAAAGTTCTGTTGTAAAATGTCTCCAGGTGGGCGATTTTGTTTCCCTCCAACACTAAAAGCCTTCCCCCACATATTCTAGGACAGGTATTATTTATTAACTCCAGTCCAAGAATATTTGAGGAAAGTGCTTCATTTTCTTGGGAGTAAAAATATGGGGAAATGTCACCCCTGGTGACTTTTTTCCAGGAGACTTTATCACTGGATACCGAAGGAAGATGGCGAATAGCAATGGTGTCCCTATACTGATATCATTGGATATTTATCAGGTTCATATGATTTATTGATTGATATTTTATTTCTATTGCGCTTGTACACAAGTGTTTCCGAGCGCGACAAGGCATGGGAGGGGAACAGGGGAGAACAAAACAGCAATCTTAATAGGCCCAGTGACATTGAGAACGCGCAAGTGCATGGGAGAGGGGGGAGGGGAAAAGTGCATGGAAGGGAGGAGGAGTGGAAAGTGCGAAGCAGAGGAGAAACAGATAAATAACAATAAATAAATAATAAAGGCAACAAACAGTGGTAATGCAGCCAGCAATTTGCAATTTGCAAGTGCTAGGTTTAAGGCAGCAGACAGGGTAGGTCTGATAAGTGCAGGAAGAAAAAGGGGGGCTGTATCGGTACAGATACAGACCCCAGTGCAAGGGGTGGCCCGGAGGCAGTGCGGGAGGGTGGCAGGGTGAGCAGGTACCTGGGCCCGAAGGACAGAGGGTGGCCAGGTGCACGGTGCCAAGAGAGAACAGATCAGCAGGGGAGAGGGGGAGCCAATGCAGAAGAAAAGAAGAAGGTCTTGAGGTGCTTCCGGAACCGGAGATGCTTCTCCTTAAGACAGTGATCATGCCATCAACCAGGGCAACACTCAAGGAATTCATATCACAGTTCTTAGTTTTGCATTGATATGATCACTGCTCGCTGATCCCAGTCACATTGTTCCACTGAAAGTATTAGAGCAACTCAATGCCTATAGTCGATGAAGTTAATCTTCAGCCTTTACAGATCTCCTTTAGATATGCGGCATACAGTTTCATGCATATGCCACCAACTGTGTGTTCTTGTCTGCGATTTTAGCCACCTGATTGGGTGAGCGCCATTCCTCAGGTGCAAATGTGCTATATACAGTCTCATTTGAAAATGTACAGATAGCATCAAGATCTTGAATGCATGATTAGTTAATTTCCTTCCGTCCTGTATCATGATTAATCTATTTCAATGGTGCAGTGCCATCCATAGTAAGCAGCCAAAACATTTTGTTACAAGGTCATTCTTAAAACCTTTTTTATACCATGCATTGTTGTATGTGCAATATACATACAAATGTAGAAGAATGCACATACTTTGTGTGCTCAAGCATGTCACATTCTTCTCTGCGTTGTTGTAATATATGGTCCTGGGTTCTGCCTGATTCAGAAGAGTGACGGCTGCAGATCCAGAATCAGATCTGTTCGGATGCCTGACTGGTATCTGGGTCTAGATATCCTGTTGGAATCCATGAGAGATAAAGCCTGGGAAAATATATGGGAAAGTTAGAATGTGGCAACCACTTGTGAATGAGAGGGTGAAAGAAATTTGGAAGAAACCAACGAGAGTTGCCACTTAGCTCTCAGGATTCCTATTTCACACGAGGGTTACCACCCATGCAATTTCAATGAACTGTTGCCCACCTTTGAGATGAATCCTGTGACAGAAGCAGAAGAAGCTGTGCCAAGATGAATGTAAAGCAAACTCTGCAAGCCTGGATTATTCTAAGACTCCTTTCTCAGGCGAAGGTCTGCTGAGCTGTAACCACACTAGCCTCCTAGAGAACACACAGATGCTTGTGGTGCTCTCTTCGCTTGACTCTGAGAGACCAGGCGAGTCACAAGCTCTACAGATCCCCTCACCCCACATGCAGATCAGTGAGTCCTGCATAGATCCTGACCTCAGACGGAGTGGGAAAAATGAGAGCAATCTGTAGTGTTGACAAGCATCATACGAGGGACTGCCAAGATCAGTGGTTCCACGTAGGCTGAAATGTTCATTTCTGGGAAATCCCTGCGATGGTCTGCGGAATTAGAAATTATCCAGAGATCCTGGCAACCACTGCAGCAGCCACAGACAGACACTGTCAGAGAACACTTCAGAACATTTCATGAGAGAATCTTGCTACCACAGTCACAAGAGCACGTTGAACCCCTGAACCGGTTGAGGGATTTGTAGAGCACATAACCACAAGGCTCTGAAGTGGAGCGTTGGGCTGATACAGGAAGAATCGTTCCACCTGTGGCGCTGTAGCAATGGTCGTCGGTGAAGGATCCACCAGATGTGCAAAGCCTATATGTAAACCAAACTTCTGCAATGTGAACGCAGACCCTAGGGGCCATTTGCGTCATAACCTAGGCCATAGGGTCCACTGCAGGGGAGTTTGACCTTTAGAGTCAATCAAGTATCATGGGGCTGTTCACTGTTTAGGCCCAAAAGCTCAATGATGGCTGAAGCAAATCTTTGCGAGAAAAGAGTCATAACATTCCAATTGATCCATCTGGCTTTGTCACCAGTTTTTCGATTGATAAACCCACCCGATCTTGTCTTGGTTAATCAAGGCTGGATGTACTCGCTCAGAAAACTATGAAATAAGCTAACATACATCTATGAGTTACAATTTAGCACAGCGACGGAACAGTAAGATTGCATTAATACATTGCAGGCTGCAATATCTGTGTAAAAGCCTGTAAATAATGTTTTTATTACGGTCTAGCAGTTACCACACAACCCATCAGTAACAGGAAAGTGACAACGCTGCTGTTACTTTAATTTCTTATTCCTGTTGAGTTGCGATATTTCAATGCTGCTCTCTAGCGCAGAGTGGAATTCCAGCTATCTCTGCAGATCGTAAAGGTGTGACACACCTATCGGATTAATTTATTGTAAAACAGCTTTCTGTAGCACTTTGCAGACATGAATTGATAAGGAACTGTTCATGATAGCATGTTTACTGGTGTTTAACACAGGGCAGCAAGGATGCAGCTGCATGTTATCACTTTATTTAAGCATCAAACCTGTTTCTAAATGCATTGCATTCAACTTCATTCAACTGCTTACCATTTTAAACCCTTTACAGTCTGCATATTAGTGCTGCTTTCCTGCCAAACAGATTCTACATCGGTTTTATGCTCCAACAACTGGAAAAGCTTTTGAAAAAGAGCTGGCAAGAGACTAATGACGGTGCAGCCATGTATTATAAGCAATACAATATCCACTATGCGACGTAAAAAGCATATTGCAGTCAGTTTGGTATTCAATAACTTCACAAATTACCTCGCTCGACCTTCAGCCTCACTCCTCTATTCGGTGATTTATCGGTAGCTTCCAATATCTTTATAACGCACGGAGGGGGAGGGAGAAGGGTAGGTTATTACATGTATTAATACGGCATCCTCGTTTGGTGTGCAATGCTAGCAGTGCCTACATTCATTACATCATCCCGTGTGCAACCATTACCAAGATTAGGAAAGAATGATAAAGAAGGGTGTGACGAAACAATGACTGCCCCACAGGACTACAGAGATGAGTAGTGGCTAAACCACCTACCCAGCCCTCACACTAACACCAACAATGATCCCAATCATAACGAAGAAACAGGCACAGTCAAAAGATATACCACCAATGCCTTTTGTGGTAAAGTGGGCAAAGTACAGGCAATACTCTTAAAAGGCGTGTGAATGTGATAACAGTACCAACCTAAACATCAATCAGCGCTGACTGCAAACTCCTAAATTATCACCGCTCCTGGGCTATCTCCTGGAGCCTTAGATGCTATGGGCCTAATTCACAGAACGTTTAGCGCAGAGCAAAATGGCTTTGCACTGCACAAATACGCTTTGCACTGGGCCTAATTCACATAACCGAACAAAGTAGGTATGCACTGCAAAAGTGCCCTTTTCATCAGGCTAAATGTGCCTAATTCACAAATAAAACACTACCTAGTGCAGTGCAAAGAGTACATTTGCAGTGCAAAGTCACTTTGCTCTGCTCTGTGAATTAGGCCCGCTGCAAAGTGGATTTTTGAAATGCAAAGTCACTTTGCTCCGTGCTAAACATTCTGTGAATTAGGCTGCATAAATCCCATCTGTCAATTCTGGGATTTTGTCCATCCCAGAATGGACATCCGTCCTTGTTGGACCTTGAATCTAAGCCCTTTGTTCAGCTTGAAGAGGTGAAGTTTCCAATTAATCCCAGTGTTCCGGGCCTCTTGGTTATCTTGCTTTATTGGTCTGCCCTGATGTGGACTATGCATAAGACTATGTGCCAGGGTTCTAATGGGTATGGCAGTTGATGCCCCTTACCAGCACACCAACATCTCTTCACTCTGCCTCCAAGAGTATTTGGGCGAAGGCATTGTCTGCTAGGCAATGAGGGAAACACATTGACCGGCATCCTTCTGAGGGTTCCCCATGCCCTCTGTGTTTTAAATTCTTTTTTAAACTCAAAGTTTGAAACACTGAGAAATGTACCTGTGCTGCACAAACAGAGCTGACAACACTAAGGGTCTGATCATGACCCCGGCGGTCAGCCTTATAAGTGGCTTAAAAAGATTTTCTGCCGCAGATACTGCTCTGCAAGATCATGAGCGGGCAGAAATACCACCAGCCAGCGCAATTACAGTTAGTGCTATTACAGTCAGTGCTATTACAGCCGGTGGAATCTGTGCGGATACCTAGAAGCAAAATGACAGCTGCATCACAAGTTCCTGCACAGTGGTATTAGTGCCAAAATGTGGTGCTAATACATCTGAAAAAACAGCACAATTTACCCCACCCTCCAGGTGGAGGTGAATGCATCCAGGTAGCAGAAATGAAGCCACATGTGATCCCAATCCACTCAAGAGGGCGACATAAGGCACACTCCTTCCCCAAACACAGTATCCATCTCCATGCTGCCACTAGGCTTTGCGAGATAGGACATGCAGCTGCTCATGATCCGCCTGGAAGTAGAGAGGCAGAACAACCAGTCCAGGGCACAGGTTGCACATGGGAGGAGGAGGAGGAGAGGCCAAGCAAGGTGAGCACAAATATCCAGGGTCAGTCCTTCATCTCGGACCTTCACTGACAGTCAGTTGGTCACCCTGTACTGCCTCAACAGGGGGACCATAAGTGAGCTGCTCACCACAATCCAGGGCGAGATAGAGAGCTGGATCAACATCCGGACATCTGTGCAGCCCACTGCTAAAGCTAGTGTCCGTCCTACAATTCCTAGGAACCTGCACCTCCCAGAACTCTGTGGCCATGATGCATGGCATGGAACAGTCAACATTGAGTGCAGTGTTAGTCCAGGTACTGGATGCTCTCCTGCGGCATGTCTCATGTCACATCTCACTGCCCACCACCCCAGTACAGGTGCATGCCATGAAGGCACAGTTCTATGCCGTTGTATACAATCCCAATGTCATTGCCGCCTTGGACTGTACCCATATGTCATTGCTGCCCCCCAGCCCCACAAAGCAGTGCGCCGTAACAGGAAACACTACAAATCATTGAACGTGCAGGTGACCTGTGATCCCAACCTATAAATCACCCACTGTGGCTCCCGCTACCCTTTTCCACCTATGATGCCATGGTCCTACGGAACAGTACACTACCTGGATACATGGAGAGGCACAGAGGACAATGGACATGGATAGTGGGTGAGTAAAACTGCCAGCACACGGGTGCTGAAATGCATCCGACCACATTTGGGGGTGGGGGCATATGCAAAACAGCACAAAGTATGCCATAACAAGTGAATGTACAAGTTGGACCTGCCCACATCCCACACCAATGTCCCAGTACAGCCCACAGAACATGCACATGTTGAACATAGCTGGTTGGATACGCTGATGCACACAAACAGCAGCACATCCAAACACACACATGACTACAGGTACCACAATGCAACATGTATTATCCTAAATCAATGTCACACAAAGTGTCACATCACATCACACAACATTAACCCTGCCAGTACCACAGCCAAGTCCCCATGTACACTTAGCCTACAATGCAGACCCACTGCCCCCAGAAGCCTATGGAGGGCTGATAGTAAACCCATCAGGCCACATGCATGAGAGCAATACACTGGCAGACAGCCACCATGTCAGCTTGACATGGCAACGTCAGACACATTTCATGCAATATCAAATGCAAGGGAACAGGTTGCATGTTAAGAAAATACGTTACATGATGCGAGTGTTACAACATGCACAAACATTGAAAGACACATGCCATACAATGAAGCCCCATATGCATGCACATGATGTGCATTGCCCTGATGCCATAAAAGGCCACCCGCACGCAATACACTCTGACTCATGGATGCGCCTCTCTCCATGCAGGGGATTTGAGATAGCCGCAGCTGCACTGGCTCATGAGACCTGTGCATGATCCACAAACACCACAGGATTTTGCCTACAACCACGCTCACAGTAAGACCTGTGTGTGTGTATAGAACATACCTTTGACCCGTTTCCGCTGCCTGGACCATACAGGAGGTGCCCTAATTTATACACCAGAAACAATTGGTAAAATTGTCCTTGTATGTGCCATGCTGCACAATATCTGCCTCCAGGGGAATATCCCACTACCTCATGATGTGGACATGCCACAGAGGATGAGGATGCAGTGCCTGTGGTGGAGGCATCAGCATGCATTGCCAGAGACAATGTCAGGGATGGCCGACTAGCTTGGCAGGGATTGATTGACAATTAGTTCTAAGACATTCACATGGCACATACCATGCACCACTGTGTGACACTCACATCAATGAATAAACACAACAATGACACAAGGAGTAATGCCCTTGCTTAGATGAAGTTTAGCTATTTTAGTGTATTTAAGTGAACTAACTAACAGAGCATGCTCTCCGGGCTGTGTGTCCCTACATCACCCTGTGGCAGTTGGCTGGATTCCTCCTGGGTGCCATCGGAACCCCTGCCAGTAGGTGTTTCCTTGGTGTCAGCCACTATAGCTGGCTGTGTGGGTGCAGTAGGTGTGAAGGTGGTCCTGGTGGCAGGTGGGAATGGCGCAGGGCCTGCGCTGCCACCAGCAGGCTTGGCCTTGCTGGGTCCAGGTGTGGCATGGTGGGACTTGCGCTTTTGTTTTGCATGTTGCCAGCCTTCTGGGGTGGTAGTGGACCTTGAGGGTCTAGAGGTGCCAGTTCCCAATGGGCCTTCCCCCTCATCCTTCTCTGATTTTTCCAGAGATGCCTGAGTGCCTGAGTTCACATGGGTTGGCATGCAAGTCACATATGCTATTGTATAGAGTGACACCCCACCCGTTTGTCATGGTTGTTCAGGGGACATTGCATGTGGACACAGCATTGTGGGAATTATTGCAGCCATGTGTGTGTGACCCATGGCCAGGCGGCATTTGGCCTGTGTGCGGTGAAGGTGGGATGTCTATGCAGGGGAACCTACTGGGTATTCCATGCATGCATGTGGTCCTGCAGGCCCACATACATTGTGGCATGCTCTCATGGTCAAGTGCTGGATACATGCACAGCCTTAGTAAGAGCAGCACATGTGACGGTCAACTGTTTTGCTGTGTCGATGGGGGTGAGGGTGTGACTCACCTCCTGCCTCCTGGCTGCTGGCACCCACATCCGCTCCATCGACTCCCACAATAACTTCCATGTCGAGGATACTGCTGCACTTCTCTCATGGTGTGAGGACTAGAGCCTCGGTGTACCGCCTCCTGTTGCTATGGTCTCCTCCTGGGGCTGGTAGAGTAGTCCCTGCATCCTGACTGTTCTGTCATTCCACCTCTTGCGGCAGCCCTCTGCAGCACGGGGCACACTGCCTACTGCAGTTACCTTCTGGCTTATTGCCAGCCAGGTGGCGGTTTGCAGTGGCCTGAGGTTTTGCACTTCCTGCTCCCATACAGATCCTCGCAGTGTCCTACAACCACATCTGTGAGGACTACCAGCTCTCCCTCACTAAATTTGGGCTTACGCAGCGGGTTTTCTTTCACCTTCCCGCAGGTCCACTCCTGAGACATGTTGCCAGTGACTTTCAGGTTCGGATGGCTGCACGAAGTGGGTGATTGAGGTTGGATTCAGTTTTTAAAGATGGCCACCGGGCGCAACAACTGTTACCGCTGGAGTGGTGCCCACGTTCACGCCAGTTTGTGATGCAGTGCTGATAGCGCCACAGGTCACAGCGGTAACACGCCGGGATACTGCCCAACTCATAGTGAGGCCCTGAGTCTGCATTTCAAAGTGAAAACAGAAGAAGGACGAGGAAGCAGATCAAGCACATGCGTATAACTAAAAGATGATCCTTAGCAGAGTAGGCCGAGTGTCAATCCTACTCTTGCCCATGTGATGCAAATATATTGTTTGATTCCACAGTTGTGCTCTTAATGAGCTGTATAAAGCCCCCATCATGCCCCATATTCATAAGAAACCGTAAAGCTTGCTGCAGCACGATGGTGACTTACAAAGTGTTGGTCATGTTCACCCAAAAAGGGGGCGCTCTCTGGCGTTCCTGAGTGCACATTCATACTGTCGCTGTCTCTCTGGTGGCAGTTGCTGGTTTATTCCAGCTGTTGCTCATTATTTGCTGTCTATCATTCTTGGGAGCTCCTGCAGTCTTGAAGCCTACCTCTTTACCATAGCCGCCTTATTGACCAATTTCCGTGGTCCCGAAAATGAGGGACAAATGAGGAAAGCAGAGAAAGAAATGCACACCATAATTGCAAGAGTCTGTGGAGTAAATGAGGTGTGGTTGTCAGCATAGACCTAGCCCTCTATTTTCTTCCGTTCTCCTTTTTACTGAAGTGGCTGCATTTCCAGTTCTCGGTCTGGAAATGTCAAAACCGTGCATCCGCTGTTAAATGATTTATTCCACGTAGGCTCTCAGAACACAGGGTATTCTATCAAAAGTGCAGGTTCATTTGTCAGCAGCTGGCCCAAAGTTCAATTGATTAACTCTGAGGACGGAAAGAGCCTAAAGGCTTATTTTTATTCACAAAGTCAGTGCTATCCGTGACAGAATACCAGCAACATAGCCCTCTCATATCAAAGTAAACGCATTTGCTTTATGTTTCACTCTTGCATATTCAACGTCATAACTACATATATTAGCTTCCAACGAGAGAAAGGCTCTACTGGGAACCACCTTACACCGCACTGCATGTTCTATGGTATGGCACCTTCTCAGGTGGGCCATACTCACCTTGGAGATCTCTGTGCCAGACCAGCGGGGAATATGCACTGGCATATCACTCTGATCCTGCCAATAAGGCCAGTAGAGCCCTCTCTGAACAAAAGTCCCATTGGGCATCATCGATGAAGGACCACTGCCTCACTAGGCAAAGAGAACAAAGTGCCCGCCTCTAGATTACCCTCTTGGATACTTTCACACAATAACATTTGACCGAGGATATCTCAATGTACATAATTGCAGCAACCATTGCATCAGGTAAGACCTTTTTGCGACGTATAAGTTCAGAAAGCCACATAATTCTTGTAAGAATCGAAGTCTGGGAGTCAAAGTCTCCCATAGATTCACTGTGCTTAAATGATGGTGCCATCTCACAATGCCATTACCAAGAGATGCACTGACTGACTCCAGACTTACTCCTATTAACCTCTTTGTGAATCAGCTCCCATGACTGCCCGATATGAAGCCCAGACATACTCCTAAATACTTTGCTGCTGTATTGCTCTTTTTGTTGACCGTCCCCCCTCCACTCTGTGAGGCCAGATTGGCACTTTTACAAAAGCAAGGTGAGGGTGAGAAGGGTGAGAAACGCATGTGTAAAGGCGCGTTACAAATGACTTATATCAAAAGTGGTGCACCCCTTCAGTACAGAAAAAAAACAAAAACCTCTGAACTTGCAATTTGTACGTTCACCTCTTGGGTTTGAGATGCAATGCGTCAATGCAGAAGGCAGAAATGTGCACCAACCAGCAGTGGAAATCTTCACGTGCTACTATTTTCAGCACACCAGGACCTTGCTGGCAGTGATTTGCATAATCATTGATTTATTCAAAAGTTTGCAGTGGTCTCACATGATTACAAGACGTGCACCCAAGAAGCAAGGACCAGCAAAAACCACTGATGACGAGGGGAGCGTAGAAAGGACTTCCATTGAGAATAGGAAGGAGCAAGTGTTAGCAGACAACAAAAGGGAGGGACTCACACGGTTTTAGAAGCTAACAAAGAGAAAGCGTGAAAGTCTAATTGAGCTTAAGGAGGGCATGGAGTACCTGGAAGAAGTTAAGATGCGAACGATGATGGCAAGATGTGGAATCGAGAGTGATGTGAGTTGAGCACGTGGACCGTGTATAGGGATTATCCTCATTATCGACATCTAGCAACCCCTTGTCTGGTGATTGGGCGATGCTTATGATAGAAAGAAATGCGGTGCTGGATGCAAAATATCATAACAATAAAGCAGGCCTTTATTGGAGCATACTATAGAGTTCCACCTGGGGTGCCGCCTTATCGGAATCCATCCTTTTGGAGGCAATGGGTATATTCAATGATACCACTGGTCTTCTGCACTGCTGGTGGGTGCTTATTCTTGTCAGAGGAGTCATAAGCAAGTATTCAATGTCAGCAATTCGGTAGTTAGCTAGCAACACCACATTGAAGTTCCTGATTGATGTATGGCAATGTCATGAATTGTTCATGAAAATATACATTGCTCCTGTTATTTCGTAGTGGTATGCCACTGGAAACACTTTGGAGCTCATTTTGTTCCTGGACATAATTGGGTGGTGGGGAGCTATTATGTGTAGACATACATGTAGGCGGCTCCCAGCCACCAAATCTTGGTCATTTGCATGGCGCAGTGCAACTGTAAATGCGTGTATGCACTCCGCTGTGCAAATGTGTTAACGCTGCCTGCCATGGCAGGCAGCATTTACAATGGATCCCTATGGAGTCCGCCTGTTTTATGCAACTACATAAAGCTGGTGGGCTTTATGGGAATCCCCACCAGTTGCAACAGCATGAGAATGTATGCCGGTGTAAATGCTGGGAGATTTGAATAGCAGACAGAAAGCGAGGTAGTGGAAATGCAAGTTGCATTCTGCCCATTCTCTCCCTTTTACAAATTAATGAACATGGGGCATGATGTTAATGGAAGCAGTAAAAGCTTTACGCAAGGCTTTCACAGCTTCCATTAACGTTACACCCCAAAGAAAATGGGCTTCTTTGTCTTAATGTACCTAGAGGTATATGCACATAGCCAGGGCCAACATTACTTTGTCTGAGATGCCTGGAGGTTTAGGTTAGGTCCACAGGACCAGACATTGGCCTGTTCAACTCTCTTTGCGGACTTGGGGGGGTGGAGGGATACATTGCACTTGCACCTGCCTGAGTGTGCTCTATGGGAGTACTGGCCTCAAGCCTACCATATACTTTCAGCTCATTGCAGCCATGAGGGTGATATAGCAGGGGGAATGCACAGGGATGGCCTGGGCACACCAACCGCTCTCCCTATGAATGAGTACATCCTAGTGATTCCTCACTATTACCTCTAACTCTCAACCAAGCCACTCAATCTTACCTAATAGGGCTGTACCCCAATGATTTACTGAAGAATAGCAACACAGCCCCCATACCCGCCAGGATACCGCCAAAGGCGGTTACCGTTTCCAGCACTTGGTCCAGCGGCATTGCCGCTGGATTACGAGTGCCGGAGAGACGGAGTAAACCCCCATTCATGGAGCCCCATAGGACTCCATGAGGAGATTTGCTGTGATTACAGGGCTTTGTTTGCCAGTAGGGCGCCTGACTTACCTCCAGCTTTTAGCTGGAGGTAAGCCAAGGTGCCACACCAGCAAACCCGTAGTCAGCGGTCCGGTAAAGTGCTGGTATCCTCAGATACCAGTACTTTTTTAACAGACCGCCCAACTCGGTATGAGCCCCAATGTTTCCTTTTGTCTGTAAACACCTGACCATGCTTTATGCTTTACTATTAAAGGTTGGGTATTATTCATTGGGTACTGTTTTCATGCTGCTTTATTCATGTTTGTAATATTATTCTTTCTAAGAAAGGAAATAATAAAAAACAAGAAAATAACATGATTTATGATTTTCACAATTGTCATTATTGGCAACACATCTTGCTTAGCTAAAAATAAATACTTAGCATCTAAATCAAATCTTTTATACATATACATCTTCAGTGTGACTCTCCTGTGCTTTTCCTGATTCAAAGATCCTATTATCAAATATGAAAAAATAATGCTAATACCAAGATATATTTCTGATTAGGTTATCTCTGAACTACAGGGAGGCTTTAATTGGTGGATAAACACAACAAATCAGTGGTTCCATTGTGATAGAAAAGTGTTATATTGCAGCTATAACTTTTTTGATGTGTATAGCTGATGATCCTGCTCATGACAGAGAGATAATAGAGATATTGTTCTTCGCTGATGATGCACTATTCATTTTCTTTATTTATTCATTTGAAAAAAATCTATTTCGAGCACAAAAGCAATTGGATAATTATAATATTGTAAAGTCTGAATACAGCAAAAGGTTTACAAATCAACATTTTAAACACTATGGTAATGTCGTGTCATCCCCAAATTATTTTGCAAGTAAATGTAACATTGATGAACTTTGATTATCTGGAGATCTGCTTTCGACCAGTCGAGTACCCCACTCGAATGGTTTGCCTGATTTCTGGTGAATTTCTGGTGAATCGTATTTAGCAGGTCAGGATCAGTGCAGTTACAAAGGAGTATGGGAGCCCCTCTAATGAGAATTAACAAGGGTCAAATACCCTGTTCTATGGACTTTCTTCCACTCAGGAGGGTCTACAGCCACGTTTTAGCTCACTGCACCCTTCAGAGAGAAGAAATATCAATTTGCATATCAGTCTTTGTCCTACCCACAAGGGCAGTTCAGCACCGAAATTCTAGTCAAATCTCTGAACAAGAGCACCATCAGCAACCCCAGGAACGTGTTTCGGACTAGTTGGGCTTCATCCGTGAGGTGGAGCTGAGCCTCTCTAAGACACAGTGAGCAAGAGGTTCACATCTGGATTAACATGGGTTACTTAGGGTGAAACCCCAAGTTTCACAAAGTTACAAAGGCGTGTGGGAGCCCCTCTACTGAGAATGAACATGGGTCAAATACCCTATTCTATGGAATACCTTCCAGCCAGGAGGCTCTACAACCACGTTTTAGCTCACTGCACCCTTCCCAGAGGAGAAATATCCATTTGCATACCAGTCTTTGTCCAACCCACAAGGGCAGTCCAGAACAAAAATGCTAGGCAATTCTCCTATGAAAAAGAGTAGCATCAGCACTCTTGAGAGAAGGCCCAGGAAGGCCGAAGCATGTGTCGGGTTGCTGATGGTACTCTTGTTCAGAGGAGACTTGCCTAGCATTTTGATGCTGAATGGCCAACTTTGTAAAACCTGAGGTTTTATCCTAAGTAACCCAGGGTAATCCAGACGTGGACCCCTTGTTCACTGTGCCTTAGAGAGGCTCAGCTTCACCTCACCAGTAGGAAGCATGAATTAGATGGGAGTACGGGGGACAGGCTAAGTGGGTTCCAGAAGGGCAGCAAATAGAAAAGCACCTCAACATAATATTAACAATTAAAATGCAGCAGAAAAAACGTATTGTCAAGTTTTAATAGTCAACATATAGTATTTCAAAGTTCATGTAGCAAAGACAGAATAATGTTAGCCTGAAAAGGGTGCACTTTGACAACGCAATCTTAATTGATGATTGTAGTAACATCTGTTATACCTGACTGCCTGCATTTGTTCGCGATCTCCATGATCAATCATATTAGCAATATTAATGTATCTGCTAACTGCCCAGCAGTGCCTACTGTACTGTTTAAAGCCTATTTCGATAAAGGCGAATGTCAGGATCTTGGAGCAGTATTTGGTCTATACAGGGTGGACTCTGGAAATACTCTTTTGCTTGGAGCTACCAGTTCATATCTTCAAACACTGAAAGCTACTCTCCTGTTACGGGCAGGCTACTATCAGGAGTGAGGAAATTAAATCTCATTCCCTGCCATTCGTAAGAGCTAAATTGGCTTCAGATAGATGCTAAGCTTGTTTTTAAAGCTTCTCTCCTTCTCTGCAAGGGTACTCTCCCCAATATCTGTGTGACACAATAACATTTGTAGTTTGCGCACCTCAAGAAGTATGTTTTTGTTATTGCTGGATGTACAGAGGTTTAAGAATTCTAAAACCTTAAACCATTCTTTTTCAGTCCAATTCAAAAAGCTAGGGATTCTAACTCAACATATTTAGGAACAATTTCCAAACTAATTAGATTTAGGAAAAGTCTAAAAACATTTCTTTATAAATAATATCTTGGCATATGAAATCTGATGGATGTAGGGCTGGAATATGGAGTTCTGTTTTGCTCTGTTCACTCACTGTGTTAGGATGTTTACAGTGGTAAAATTGTACAACACATTTTCAAGGGTTGCAGCCATGCTGCCTGACAGCCAATTGAGTTAAAGCAGATTTCAGTTTAGCTGTAAACTGCTATTGGGGGGTAAATTGGAGAAATGTGCCTTAACTTCACAAAGAACAGCTTTAGAATGGGGAAAATTGTTGCAAAAAGAGATGGAACTGTTAACAGTAAAAAATAAAAGTAGTAGAACTCTGCTCCCGACTGTTCCCGCTCACTTCGACCACTCAATGTTTATAATTCTTCTGGATGTTTTATCATGCATACAATATGCAACACTGAAATACATAAGCGTTACTGGCACAATTTGTAGTCTGGTAAATAAAAAACATATGATGATCTATTCCTAAATATTTGTTCCTTCCATGAAGACAAAATTAAATATTCACTGTGCATATATAATGTGCATGTAAGTTCATTCTGCAATAATACCCAAACAAGTCATACTAGTTCTTATGGTAAAGGGTTTATAAACAAATTCTCATATTTGATTTCAAATAGATCTCCAAAATAGTCATAGCAGTGGATAGGTTGAAAGCATGTAAAAAGGAAAAATAAATGCATGTGGCATCTTGGACAATTCCGTCATCTGTTACCATTTCTAAGCACTAACCCTTCTTCATCAGTCACATCTTCAGCAAGTACATGTCCCCACTTCTCCATGAAGCGCTGTCTCTATATTGAGTCTGAATATACCACAGAGAACTGAGAATGAAATAACCCTTAGGATTACCATCATGTAAGAAATCCTCAAGTTCATATGTTACCTTAGTTAACTCTAAAACGTTATTTTGGAATAGGTTTTGGCGATTAATGTACTGAAAAATTGTCCTGTCCAATGTAGAATCTTGGTGTATATGATATTAATGAAAAAATGCTACTTTCATTATTAATTGGTCAATTATTTTTAGACCTCTACTGATAGGTTTTCTCCAATATAACAATTCAGAAACAAATAATGGAAACTGAGTATGGTCTAAAGCGGAGTATGTTTACTTAGAATTGGTAATATCCTATGTTTATGAAGATCCCACAATGCCTGGCACCAGACACTGAGAAGTTAGAAGCTTCACCCTTTCCTTCTCCAAATAATAGTGGGTTCCCAAGTCTATACAAAAGCCTGAATCCCAGTATACAAGTAATGCATACACTGTATTTGAAATAGGTTGATTGGCTGTCATGGTATTTTGCACATTCCAACCTGCAGGGATGAAGAGGGGTAGGAAAGCCACAGATTCATTCATCCTGTTCGTCCATATTAGATCAGTATAGTTTTGGCTAAGGTGGCATAGGTAGAATTGTGAAACCTAAATGGGTTAAGCAAGTCATTTCTAGTGTCTTAAAAGGGATACCCTGTGAGGAAATATATTACAAATCTGTTAGCGTAGGTAGTAGAAGTATCATTGTGATAAGCCTGATGTAATTTTAGACTTTAGGGCTTAGAAGTGTATTAATGTGCTCAATAGTGCTTTAGCAGCTTACATGAGCAAAAGACGTTCCATAGGTATATATTCGATTTGTATAAGAAGCAGTCTCAATACAGATTAATGATATTTTCTGATGATATAGCACACACCTCTGAGAGGTGTGTTTCTGTGCTAGCATTTATTTAACCATGTAGCTCACTGAAGGTGCATAGCGAGGCGCCAAGCAGACCAGTAGGCAGTAGCTTCATTGTGAAAAGGGTGTGCTTTTCAGACAGCCCCATATTAGATCAGAGAATATTTACTGATATATGCGCTTTGGGAATGTTGTTATTTCATTCTGGGAAATATAAGATAGAGGGCTGAGAGACAAAGGAGTATGGCCCATATAGCTTGAGGAGTCGGACGGAAGTGACCTAATGAGGATTAGGTAAGAAGGGGATTTACACTGTTGAGACCCTTATAAAAACCCTTTCTTCCTCCAGATCTGGGCTTATGCTGGAAATAGGGAATAGAGAAGGGGTCATATGGTATGCTTGATCAGCTAAATGCTCTAATGTAATGGTTTATGGCTTATGTATTTATTTATTTATTTCAATATTTATTGAGCGCCACAGACCCGAAGGCCTCAGAGTGCTATTAGACAAAACACACCATGGAACTTATGCCAGCACACCCTATTGCCCTGAGGAGGCGTAATCTATCCCTTTGTTAAACATATATGTTTTAAGACCCTTTTTGAATTTCGAGATACATGGACAGGCATTCAATGTGAGGGGTAAATCATTCCATGCCCAGCGTCAAAACGTGTGGCTTCCTATCTTGTCAGTTTAAAACGGGGTTGGCTAAGGGATGCGCTTCATTCGAGTGTAAGGCTCTTTAAAGAGGTTTTGATGTGTATTCAGTTCGTCAGATATAGTGGGGCAGAGCTGACCTCACATTTCTTAGTCAGTGTTAAAAATGTATGTTTAATGCAGTGTTGCACCAGTAACCAATAAAGGTTACGTCGCAGGGCGGTGGCATGTTCGCCACTCTTGAGGCCTTGAATAGCTCTAATCGCACTATTTTGTAGGATCTGCAACTTCTTAATGTTACTTTTTGCAATGCCCTCCAGTAAGCTGTTTAATAGTTCAAACGAGAATTGATCAAGGCGGTAGCCCGTACCGCTCTGTTTTGTACAGATAGATAAGGGCTGATTTGGTACAGAAGCTTTTTTATATAGGTACAGGATGACCTAATGGAATCCACATGTCTGCAGATGTACATCTTGGTGTCAAAAAAGACTCCCAACGTTTTCATGTGGGGTGCAACTTGAATAGTGCAGCATGAAATTGTAAAATGTGAGTACCTCGGGTGCAATGTTTTAAATCTGGCACCAGAACCTGCTATAAGGAGCTCTGTCTTGCCATCGGTTAAGAGCAAGAGTATTACTAGCCATTCATTGCTGCACCGTAACATATATTTTATTGATTTGAACCAAATCATAATCATAATCTCCTGTTCATTTTAAAAGAATTTGGGAATCATGGGCATAGTTAGTGTATACTATGCCTATGTCAACCAACAGGTCAAAAAAGTCTCATATAGATATTAAAAACGGTAGGACTGAGACATGAGCCCTGCGGATGCCACACTCCACTGAGAGAGGGCGTGCATAGACACTCTCATGGTCCTTGGGTCCTAAAAAGATTTAAGCCAGATTGCTGCAGTCTCTGATCATCTGGCCACATCTATCAATCTCGTGGCCAGGAGGGAGTGATGAATGAGATCAAACGCTGCTGATAAATCTAAAAGCATAAGAAGCGCCCTCTGACCATCATCTTTAATCTTGGTAATATTGCCTTTAAAATCTAACAGTGCTGACTCAGCGCTGTTTTGTGCTCCGAAGTCTGATTACAGATGTCCCTGTATATTTCCTGACTCTCAATAAATTCCTGAAATTGTGTATATACCACTATATCCAAGATTTTCATGAGAAATGGCATATTCGAAATTGGTCTGTAGTTACTTTCCACCTCTGGGACTGAGTGTTATTTTTTAGCAATGGTCGTATCCAAGCTTCTTTAAGAGATCAGGAACAAAGGAATCCTGGAAGGATGCATTAATCAGTTGAGTAATATAACAGAGCAAGACATCAAGGCAATCTTTCATGGATTGTGCCGGGCAAATGTCACACACGCATTAATTGGGTTTAAGATTGGAAATAATAATTTGTATTTCCTCTTCCGAAACCTAACAGAATTAAAACGAGGGCCTATTCGCATGAACCTGTGTATTTACACCTTGCTCTGGCACCTCCTAAGTGGGCACCTTATCTAGGGTCCTATGGGATTAAATGGCCTTCATGTGTTTTATAATTCTACTCGTCACCTCATCTTGAAATTCTTGACACCGGGCATCAGTTATGGTGTGTGGGCTTTTCAAATTCTTTCAAGATGCCGAAAATCTCTCTAGGTGGCGATTTGGCATTAAGGATTCTCTGATTGCAAATACGCTGTTTTCTGTACCAATGGCCTGCTTACATTTCTTTGCTGCCATCTATAAATTCACAATAACTCATCTCCCGGCCTCTTACACCAGGCTCTTTTTGCCTGTCTCTTTGCTTTCCTAAGTTCGATAATACTATCATTAAACCAAGCCTTTTTCATTGTTTCAGATTTTATCACTTTGGTTCTGATGGGCGCAAGGGCATTAATCGCCTCACCTAAAGCCTGCTGGATTTAATCTGCAATAGTGTTGACACCTGAACCCTGTGTTTTTTATTTAGATAGGGTGGGTACACCAAGGGGTGATTATTAATGGAGTGACATTTTTCAAATTTCAGACGCTCCACTGCATTCTTGGATTAGAATCAACCCGGGCAAGAGCACCAGGCAGCATTACATCAAATGTGACGAGAAGTGGCCTGACCAATGACATGGCTCAGTTATTGATGGAAAGAAAATCCAAATGATATGCTAAACCCCAATCTAAGCAATTGCCACCAATATGGGTGGCTATAATGTTTATTTTTTGTTTAACTTTTATTTTAACTTGCACAGATACATCATCATATTTCCTTTTTCCACATTGTACACATTGTCATTGTTTGTCATTACATTTCAAGGGTACATTTTGCACACATAACTAAATTGTGTCTGAGCACGTCTCCATGCTTTTATAAGAGAGGTATTGCTTGTTTCTGCCCCATATATCTCTGGGGCGCTCTGAATGGGTAATAGTTCGGCATACATTTCCTCACAATCGATTGCCCATAACATATCCTCCTCCCTGTCATTCTTTGTGGGTGGTTCCATGCATTTCCACTTCATCAAAATCACTCGCTTTGCCAGCAATAGGCTGAGGTTTAGCAGTTTGCACCATGTAAGATTAATTTTCCCCACTACCCCAAGTAGGCACATAGTTGGGTTCCATTCAATGGGTTGTTCTGACATGATATCTAATATGTCGCATACCTCAGCCCAATACGCTGTTAGACGAGTGCATGACCATAGCATGTGAAATGTATCTACGTCTTAACTCCCGCATCTGGGACATTTACCATCTGTCGAGGGAAAAATTATTTTCAATCTGGACGGCGTATAGTGTGTTCTGTGTATTATTTTATAATAGATTAGCCGGTATCGTGAATTGCATTAAATGTTTTTCGTTAGACCACAAATCTGTGTCCACTGTACATCAGTGATGGTGTGGCCTAAGTCCTGCTCCCACTTCCCTCTTGCTCCTTGGGTTAAAGGTACTCGGGCTATTGTCACAATTTTATATAGCGTGGAGGCTGATGTTTTGGTCGTCCCTGCAGAAAATATATATCCCAGACCCAAATGTATCATAGGTTCTTTTGGGAATACACCCAAAACCTTCGCCAGGGCTGATCTTATACGCAGATAGTACAGTTTCTGCAATGGAGTATCTCCAACTATCCCCTTGACTTCCTCTCAAGTGATGAATTGCTTATCCGGAAAGAGTTCTCTGAAATGATTGATTCCTCTACCAGTGCGTGGCTATTTTTGTGTCCTGTGTAGGGGGAATGTAAGGGGCTTCCCACAGTGGCATATGTGGATTATATAAAACTTCCTGTCCAGGATTCCCTGCTTTCCTGGCCCAGGCAGTACATGTTAGCAGTGTTGGCTCAGTAGTGTTATTATGTCTGATACTCGCTTCTGCCGCATTATGTAGGAGTTTCACCGGTTGTCTTTCATGCATTTCGGAGGTTGGGTGATGTGCCTGTAAGTAGGCGCCCACCCATTATGGTGCATAGTGGGCCTGTGTTGCCAGATAATATAGTTCGAAGTCGGGCGCAGCCGCCCCCCTTGTAAATATTGGTTAGAACATTTTTGCCAATTTACTCTGGGATGGCCATTCCACACAAATGTTGCGCATGCACCCTGAATTTGCGAGAAAAAATATCTGCTCGGCCATACAGGAACAGTGATAAATAAATTAAATAATTTGGGTAAAATTATCATTTTAACCAGTGCAAGTCTGCCCATGAGGGAGATCGGTAGGGATCGCCATCGATCAAGCTTAGTGCAGAGCGTTTCCGCGAGTGTCTCACATTTTAGAGTGCAGACAAGTTCTGCTGTCCTCGCTACCTGTACCCCCAAGCATTTCACCTGGTTGGGATTCCACAGCAGGCCATGGAGTTCCGTTGGTTTTGAGGTAGCTTCTGTAAGGGGGAATATCTAAGATTTGGCTGAATTTAATTTTAGGCCGAATGTTCCCCGAATTTTTTAACTGCCCCCAGTGGTTTCCCCGGACAAAGTTTGGGATTTCTCAAATATAGCATTATATCGTCAGCGTATAACATGATCATTTCCATCTTGTCTGCTAGTAGGATCCCAACCTGCAGTATTTAGCCCTTAATAAGTCAGCTAATGGTTCTATAACTAAATTAAACAGGAGGGGTGATAGCAGACATCCTTGCCGAGTGCCTCCTGCCAGTTCTAATATCGCTGATAGTGTCCCATTGACGCACACTCTCGCATATGGTCGTGTGTACAGTATTCTAACCCATTTTAGGAAATTAGGTCCAAACATGTAATTATGCAAGACCCTAAATAGGAAAGGCCAATATACAGTGTTGAAAGCCTTTTGCATATCTAATGCCAGTGCCACCCCTTGCATGTCCTTGGGGATCGAAGCCAGTATATTGTAGCAGCGGCAAATATTTGTCGCTGTGGACCTGCCCGGTTCAAAGCCCGCTTGGTCCTCATATGCGACATCAGGGGAGTTAAACGTGTAGCAAGGATTTTTGCAAACATTTTCGCGTCTGTGCTTATCAACGAGAGCAGTCTGTAGGATCTGCATTCCTATGGCTTTTCCCTAGGTTCAAGCAACAGTGTTATAATTGATTCCCAGGTTGTCTCGGGTAGCGTGCCTGTGTCCAGGTCCTCGGTCCTGATGGCATGGTGTCTGGGTACCAAGATTTCTGCAAATTCTTTATAAAACTCGGCCCTGAGGCCGTCAGAGCCCGATGCCTTATCGTTTGGCAAAGATGTAATGGCTTCTGCTATCTCAGCCAGTGTGAGTGGAGTTTCTAATACTTCTTACGCCTAAGTGGATAGGAGCGTGGTGGGTATGTTTGCTAAGTAGCTATCTATCTCTTCCTCCGTGGCCGTACTCTGGGGAGAATACAGCTGGGAGTAAAAGTTTTTAAAAACCGTCTCTATCTCCTTCTGGTCCGTCACCACCATCCCATCCAGCCATGTTATGGAGGGGATAACAGTGCTTCCTCGCTCCCCTTTCACCATCTTTGCTAGGAGTCTGCCTGGCCGTTCCTGCTCACCATATTGCCTCGCTGCGGCAGCTTTATCGAAGTAGCGGATCTCTCAATTCGCTGCCGCTCTATACTCCTCTAGTTGGATCTTAATATTGAACTTAGTTTGTGGTCTGGGGTCTATGGTGTACTGTTCCTGTAATTTAGCAATTTCCTCTTGCCGTCTTTTCAATTCCCTACGGATATCCTTGAGTACCCCAAAATCTGTAGTCATGGCTACGCCTCTCATATACAATTTAAAGGCCTGCCATAATATTGCCTGGCTCTCCACCGTGCCCTCAATGGGCCTCATCACGACCTCGGCGGTAACCCTTAAATCCGGCGGTAGCGCTATTACCGCCGAATTTAAGGGTCTGCCGGATCAGGGCCTCGGCGGATTTCAACCCAGCTCTGAGCTGGTGTGAAATACGCCGAGAATTCGCGCTCATACCACCGGCGGGAAATACGCCGGCGGTATGAGCGCGAAATTTCCCCATTGAGCCCAATGGGGAATGGGGCATTCCCGAATGGGCTCAATGGGGAATGGGGACTACCAAGTCCGCCCAACTCGTGATCCCGCGCTATTAGTGCCGGGGGCTATGGCGGTTGCACTAATAGCCCCCGCGCTAATACCGCCAGCGTTACCGCTGAGGTCGTGATGAGGCACATTGTGTTCGAAGTGTTCATTGATGTGCTGGGTCAACCCGCTCTTATATACGTGGTCTAACATTGCTGTCGGCTTGAACCTCCATGGGGCTTTTGTGGTGAGAATTTAGGGATATGCATAGTTATCATAATTGGGGAATTATCTTACATTGTTCTAGGATGTATTGTAGCATCTAACACCCATTCCAGTGCCCTATGTGATAGCAGCCAAATATCAATTCTCGAGTGCATATCATGCACCGACGAGTAAAACGTGTAGGCACGTTGTGTACCCTTCAGAGAGCATCATAAATCACAGAGGCCCAGGTCTGTTGTGTGAGTGCGGGCTGCATTAGTAAGTGTTCTAGGGGTGCTGGATGTACTGTCCAAGCGTATGTCAAGTATAGTGTTGAAATCACCCCACAAATTATTTGGGCCGTAGGATATTTGGCTCACCTCTTAAACAGGTCAGAGAAGAAAGTTGGGTCATCTATGTTCGGGCCATATAGATTCAAGAACAGTACCTCTTCCTCAACTAGCCTCCCATGTATCAGTACGTAGCGCCCCTCTGGGGTTGTAGTGCATGAATGGTATTGATCTGTGTATCAATGTTAGTACGCCACATTCTCTGCTGGAGTCGGTTGTGTAAAAGCGATGGTTGCCCCATCCAGGTGCTATTTTTTCTGCTGGGTGTCCTAACAAATGGGTCTCCTGAAGGTACACAATTTGGGCCCCCATTCTGTTAATGTACGCCATTATTTTCCTCCTCTTCACTGGTATTCCCAACCCTCATACATTCCAGCTCAACAATGTGATCCCGTTCGTACCCTTCTTATCCATACGTGGCAGTACCGTCCATCGGATACATATTGTACAAATGCCCCATGTAGTTCTTGTATGTCCTCTTGATCTGTATCTGTGCATTTTTAACTTTAACAACCCCGACATCCCTTACCCCCTCCCCCGCCCTCATAGTTCCCGAACTTCAACTACGCCTTTCCCCTTGCCCCCCCCATATCCCACTTTCCCTAGTGGTCCATATAGTTTGTGCACACGTATCGGGGGGGTCGCTGCCAAGGCATCACTTGTCTGTCCTCATTATTGATCAACTTGTTTGTTACTTGAACTCATAATAAAACAGAGGCATCGTTTGTTACATATATCTAGCAACCTTCTGTTAAAGGTCTCTTTTTGGGATGCGGCCTCCCAACTATTTGTACTCCTCGTCGTCTTCTGTACCATTATTCCATCAGGCCTGTCCATGCTGCAGTGATTTATTTCTGTTGTCTTCTGTGGTAGTCTGTATCTGCTTTGATTGTATCAGAATATTTGCCTCCCCGAAGCTGGCTGCTTCCTCGGGAAAAGTGAAGAAGTATATCTTGTTGTTGTGTTGCATTCGAAGCCTAGCTGGGTACAACATCAGGTAGGGAACTTTACGCTCGCAGAGCATTTTCTTGAACCTTATAAAAGAACGCCTCTCTTGCTGAACTGCAAGTGTGTAATCTGGGAAAATCCGAATTACATTGGAGCCCATTCTCAGTTCTTGTTTGTCTCTGGTGGCACGTAAGACCAGGTCTCTGTCTCTATAGTTCATTAATCTTGCACTGATTGGTCTAGGGTATACTCTGGGTTTGGGGTGGGGCGCCTGTGACCTATGCCCTCTTTCCACAACAGACATGGAGGGCCAGCCAGGTTCCCTAAGCAGTTCCTTGAGCAATTCCTCCACAGCGAGCTCCATAGGACCTTTAAGTGCTTCTTCTTAAGTGTGACCTAGCCTCCAAGTCTTCACGTTTAAGTTTCACCGTGCCCAGGTCTTTAGACAACTCTGTTACTGTGTTGCGCAGTGCTTCTTCTGTGTCCTCTGTTGTGCTAATTCGCGCCTCTGCTTCCTTGATGCGACTGGTGGCTTTTTCGAGTTGGTTCCTAATAGTCGTCACATTTGTGTGAATTCCATCCAGTTTGTCATTCAGATCTGCAAAGCCCTGCTGCATTGATGCAAATACTGCCTGAGGGTCCATAGAAGTTGCAGGTGATGTAGATATGGGTTGCAGTGTCTGTTCAGTGTTTGTGTCAGCCATAATGCCTGTCTTGACTATCACAGTCATAAACTTGTCTATGGCACCCCTTCCCTTTTTGAGGCCTGCCCCTTTGGGTATTGTCCGCAAGCCCGTTCCAAGCTGTATTCCTGTCCCTCCTCTTCTTCCAAAGATGGATGTGTGACCTATGCAGATTGCAGGTTCTGCAGTATTAGGCTTATTCTCTGCTAGTTGTGCGAACACAGGGAAGCCTACATTGTTCAGCAGTGCAGATTCCATGTTTCATGCCAGTCCTGAGCGTTGCCTCTGTGATGTCTCCTTTGCTTGCTATACGTCTGCGATCTGTCCTAATAATGTAACTATTAACTTCCCAAGTCCTGGAGGGCCGGGATAATCTAGTGTGGTTCCACTGTGCCCAGTTGGTAGATTGCAAGTTTTTGCTGCAGCTCCTTCTCTAGGGGGTTACCTTTCTGTATTCTGTCGTTGGTGCACCACTTCACCTTCTAATGGTGGAGTTTTATAAGGTCCCGAGGTGATTCCTGCACTTGAGTCCTCTGGGTGAGCCAGTAAATTTTGGTTTGGGGATCAGCCATCCGGCACAGACAGCAGGCACCTGCTTCATAGGGCGTGGCAGCTTCACTACTGTCCCTCCGTATGTCCAATGCTATTCGGGTCCGAGCTGGGTCCTCTAATCTCCGGCACAGTGTCACATAGTTTAGAGCGGCGATAGCCGTGCGCGATACCACTCTGGGTCATGTGCTATTGTAGATTAATTCTGGTGGCAATCGCCACTTCAATGTGCTGCAACTATGAATTTCTGCCTGATTTCGGGTGTCAGGGCTGCCTTCCCGGTGACGTTGTTGGTATTTGCGCTGGGGACGTGCAGGGCTGAGCAGCCCCCAACTTAGCTCTCCCTCGTGTGGGTGGCCCAGCAGTGGCCTGCGAGTGTGGGCCTCGTGGAGGCTTGAATGCACTTTGTATTGCCATTGGTGATCTCGTTGCAGTGATCAATCCTTGCCCCTACTGCCACGCACTGTTGCAGGTGTTTGTACTGGGGGCGCCCCATTGGTGCCCCCAGGTAGTCATGCATGGACGCGTGTTGTTCGTATGTGGGGAGATCCTCTGGCGCAACGTGGTCGTTGCTCTCCTTAGAGTCGGGGCTTTACCGCGAGGACGCGGCACATCTGCAAAGTCTATGGTGTGCTTCTATTCCATAATGGATGAGTTTGACCGAGCCAGACTTCCCCCCGCTGCGCGTACCTTACCGGCTGCCTGCTGGTGCTGCACCACGGCCAAAGCCCAGAACTTGGCAGGCCTTCCTGTCTGCTAGCGCTCAACGGGAGACTCCCGGAGCACGAATGGTCTTGATCGAGGTGACAGAGGGTAGTCGTGCCGCTTCTGGCCCCTGTTGTGTTCCAATATTCTGGCAGCTCCCTGGACGATAGATGCAAGGCAGCCGGCGACGGTAGCGCGTTAGCTTCTGCGCCGGGCTCAACTTTAGTTTCTCGCGCCTTCCAAGATCCGGAGTGCGCTTCTCATGGGGTGCCCCTGTCACACGGTGTATCTCCGGATCTTAAACTCCAATTGTGCCGATTTTTCACCTGCACAAGGTGGAGCCCTTCATACGTCTTCCAAGATATTTTCACATAAAATCAGGGTATATTTTGCGAATTATAATGTCTTTGGCCTCAGTTTCCACCAGAGCTCACACGGGTTGCTGCATCCGGCAGTGTGCGCAGCAGCGCCCCCGATGGGTAGCTATATTAATAAGTTGTCAGAATCCAGAGGCTTCAGAGCATGCACCATGGAAACTGCACTAGGGTCTGCTTTATTATTAATCCATATTAAAATCACCCAGCAACAGGCAATGACTGCTGGGTCTCTGAGTTGTTCTTTGAAATCTGGTGCAGATATGGGTGGCCTATATAGAACACAAATACTGATTGGTGTAGTCGAATTCACATTTAGTTTAGCAAATAATACTTCACAATTATCAATAGCTATGCTATTAGATTTATGCATCTTCATGGAGTCTCGGTAGATAATGGCCACCTCACCCCCTTTAGCCAAGACACGATCAGTTCTCATGAGTCTGTAACCTGCAGGCATGCCTGAAGAAGCTGCATAAGTGGTAGCATCATTGAGCCACGTCTCCCTAATAGTCAAGATATCCAAGTTAGATTCCACTATGAACTCTGAAATCTCCACTGCATGCACCACCACTCAAAATGTGTCCAGTAGAGAGGTTTTTAGAGGGTGCATTTTGACTGCCGGCATCACAAACACCTTCCCAATATCACACGTATCAGTGATGCAATTAATATCCTGGATTACTTTGGGAAACATGATAGAGGACCTGTATAGTAACACCAGAGCAATACTACCAGTATGAGTATCCGTTATAACATCCCCCTTTCTGTCCTGATTAGGTGGAAGCGGGAATACAAAGGTATCATCTCCTAAAGACTCACGCTTTAACATACGATTAGTTATGGGCCGACCCACCTGTGGAGGTACCTTGGCCTTCCCTGGAGCGCCACCATCTTTAGGAAAGAGTTTGGCCGCATCCAGCTTCGTAGATGCTTCTGGACTTCCACCGGAATCCAGATTAAGATATTTTGCAAGAATTTAATCGGCCATTGAGTGAGACTGCATGTCAAGAAGCTGTGTTTTAATACTGACTTTGCTTTTAATTCAGTTGAATTGTGATCAGCTTAGTGCCTTATGTGTATGTGCAATATGATGCTTTGAAATGTTTTAGATGCTACTTTTCTGTAGTAAAGTGATGACAGTTGGAAGGTGCTTAATAGCAATCAGAATATACTGGTTCCCTTAATGGTGTTGTTCTTTGTGAGAATTCTTGAGGGATATTGTTGTCACAAATGTAAATAAAGCAGCTTATTTGTATACAAACTAAGATTGGTGTTCTTGCCTCCCAGCAGATTCAGGGATGGTGCTATGGTATGGCATTGTTTATTTATATAGCGCCTATACACAGGCAAGTGTTTCAAAGCGTTCAAGGAGGGTGGGAACATGGGGAAAAAAAACAGTTGCTCAGAACCCTTGAAATTCTGAGACAATAATAGTCTGCACAGGCAGAGCAATTGAGTAAAAAATACATTTAACAGTTTGGGAGACAGCAAATAGGCCTGGCTGTGATTCTGCAGTTTTAACAGTGCAATTAAGGGGTCAAGACGTGGTGTGTACGGATTAAGCAAGTGCAAAGAGAGTCACGGGGGGATTAAGTGCTCCCGGTCGGTTGAGACTGGGGTAAGTGCAGAGAGAGCCACTCTCTAGGGTTAATTTCACAAGTGCATTGAGTGTGGCTGGGGTATAGGGCCCTGAGTCAAGCGCAAAAGAGGACTGGTGGGGATGTCGAGGACCAGTGAGACTCTGAGGTACACCTGACAGCCATTCAGCGCAGTGTGAGGAAGAAGAGGGAGAGAGGAAAGACTGAGAACTGGGTTAGAAGGGTAGAGGGAGAGAGAAGGAATAGGCAAAGAAGAAATTCTTGCGGAGTTTCTGGAATTTAAGGAGATCCGGCTCAAGACAGAGTGTGGCAGAGAGCCTATTCCAGAGAGAGAGACACCTGATGAGGATGCGTATCAGAGATTTGTTGAAACTTGCTTATAGAAGAGTGTCATGGTTCGGTACGATTTTCCTGCCTCTTCTCCTCTCCTCTATGTACTAAGTCCAGTCACTGCCAGGTTTGGGGTTATTGATAGTGAGTAAATACTACACGCTACGTCACGTTACGCCAAAGAGAAAATCCCTGTTGCATGTTCATTTAAATGTGTTGTGAAAGGGAAATCAAGTCTGACCAATGGTATAGAGGGAGAAACCTTCTTCTCTCCTGGTTCTGGAAATGATATGCTGGTAGCTTGCGACAGGGAGTATCCTAGCCCCCCTGGGGTAGCAGGTAATATCTGCTGATATTGGGTCCTCTGGAGGGCAGAGTGCTCCACCTGGCTAGGGTGTCTTAAACAGATTTGTGATAGCAGGTAAAATTTTACCAATCCTTTTAGACAGACAAGACAGATAAAATGTGTTATGTATTTATTAATTTTTTTGAGTCAAATATATCATGCTTCATGTTGTACTCCTCCAGCTTTTAAGCGTGGTACTTGGAATCTAACCCATATTGCATGACATTTGTCTTCTTCCTAAGTTAAGCCCCGAGACGTCCTTCCAGCCTGATATGGTCAGCACCATTCTCCCTTCAAGTTTGGTGTTTTAATTCAGGACAGCTATTTCCTGGTTTGTATTTTTCCAAAATAAATGGCGACTCCATTTGCTGAATTTAATGGAACTCCCCCTATGTTCCCAAGGGGAAAAGGTGCAAGCAAAAGGAGAATGTCTGGTGCTTTAGTACATTTGATGACATTTTGTTTGGGATAATTAACGCTTGGGAATCTGGTTCTTTTTCAATTTCCTTCAGCTTTCCATCAACATTGTTTATTACAGTAATTTCAAAATCCATGGCAATATGCACTGCTACATATCTGCATGTTTTACCGTGTACTGCTTAGTAAGGTGATGCTCCATGGACATGAACATAATGAAATGACTGATCCATAGTTACAAAGGGAATGATTGTTCTAGATAAGGAAGGAACAGTTGACCGGAAGGCTTGGTAAGTTCCTGTCAACATTTTGCGGTCAGTTGTCTGGAGTGCATCAAAAGGAGCTCATCTGTAGGTTTGGGCAGGTTAGTTGGGTCGGGAATGGGTTAATGATATGATGCCGTCTGTTTGTCTTTTTTTATGTGTCCAAAACTATAATAATCCTCAGTTTGGGTACCTTCAAGCAGTTCGGCAGAACTCTTTAAAATCTGCAAGCAGCTGGCCAATCCTCCTACAGTCTCCACCTCTCGTCTTCCCTCCCAGTTCCTCTATACAGCTCTGGGTTCTCACTTCACAACTAAAACTCAAGACATCCTGTCCTCGCTCTCCTCTTCCTCTCCCTCTCCCTCTTCCTCTCTTGGACCCCATCTGGCTGCCTCTCCCTCTCTCTCTCTGTCTCCTTTCTCCTCTTTCTTCCCGACCACAAGTCTGATCTATAAAAGTGTGGTTCAAGTGGCTGCTCCCCTTCTCCTCCAGACCCATCAAGGACCACATTGACACCCTTGCACCAGCCTTGGCTGATTTCTGCAATCTGCAATCACCCTTTTGCCACTGGAACTTTACCCTCTCTGCTCAGGCACTCCCTTGTGCATCCCCTCCAGAAAAAGCCGTTTGTTGATCCTTCCTGTCCGGCAAACTATCGTTCAATCTCGTTCACTCCTTTCCTGGGCAAACTCCTGGTAAAGCTGGCCCTCTCCCAGCTTACTCTCAACACTGAATCTGTTGGTTGTCTCCATGACCATCAGTCTGGCTTCAGAGCAGCGAGAGGCATGTAAACTGCTCTCCTTAAAACCTGTGAAGATCTGCTCACTAATCTCGATTCTAGCAGGATCTTTCCTCTGCTTTCGACACGGTCAATCATGCCATCCTTATCAACCATCTCCATGAGAACCTGGGAATTACAGATCAGGCCCTGGCTTGGTTGACCTCCTTCCTCCTGGACCGACCCTCACAGGTCCAACTTGGGTCCTTTCTCTCCACTAGCTCTCTCTCCACACACAGTGTTCCCCAAGGCTCTACCCTCTCACCCAAGCCCTGCAATGTTGTAAGTGACTTCAATTCAGCACTCCAACTAAGTCAATGCCTAGTCTGGGATGCCCAATGGAAGCCCTTGTTTATATATTTTTATGTCAAAGTTCTTTTAATCTGGATGATGAACCCTTATATAACGCCCCTCTCTTTGAATTCCCCTGACCTCACTGAGCCAAGAAGTAAGTTTGTTTTGCAAGTTAAAAGATTTATTTGAAGAATTAAACAATTTATATCACACTTTTATGAATAAAATAATATTTGAAAAGCACATTTATGAATATGGACAGTAATCAACAAGGGGAATATACAAAATTGACAATCTCTTTAATCACTTAGGAGTATGAATATGAAGGATACTGTAGCAGAGAATACCTTATATGATTCAAGGAAATGCAATAATGGGAAAGAATGCAACCCAGAAATAACTTGATATGATTTCAACAAAAGACAATATGGCCACTTTTTCCCCTGTGACTACTCACTCCCCCCCTATGCAATATGAAGAGATGGAAAAGAGGGCACACAGGTTTCAGGAATACAATCAAGAATGCAGTTCAATTCCAGTTCCCCCAGCAAGCTTAGAGAAACAGGTATGATTTTAAAACAGGCAAAAATACTTTTGAATGTGATTGCAGTGAAAGTGAAAATATGCTAAATTGATTTTAATTCACTAGATTCAGGATGAGTGATAGTTACTTGAGATTGGTTCAGGTCAACACTAGCAATGATTCATGAATGATTATCAAATTGAAAACAAATTTCAGCAATTGAAAACAAGGAACAGCTATTTTTACAAGTAGTGAAATGGAGCTAAATTGCAATTCGCTGCAATAATTCTGCGTACGTAAATCGTGATTACAGAAAAACTATAATGGATTGGAATGTCGTTTTGTATTTGTTCGAAAGTTTATGTTTGTAGCTTTAAAATGACAGTTAAATTTCACTTCTGCGGTTCAAAGGTTATGGATGTTTTTGTGAAGGTAGATTTTCAGAAATAAAGTCAAGATTTCAAATGACAGATTGCGCTTTACAGATTTGGAATCAACAGGATGGACACAAGATTCTATAATGCAGTTCTGGACAGGTTGAAATGGATGGAAGAGGATTACTTTAAACTAAGAGATTGGTTATGGACAGTTTTAGACTAGATACTCACTCCTAGCTTTGGAATGGAATGGGCCTCGTCAAAGATCTGGTCAAGGGGGTTGGCTTCACTCTCGCCACCGGACAGGTCTCAGGCCCTCTGGGTTCTGCGTTCAGCACTGCACGGCGGTCTGCGGCCTCTTGAACTGGATCTGACGGGTCTTGGATGCAGCTCTGCTTTCTGGGGCTGGACCTTGGTTCTAGCACAGGGTTCTTGGCTAGAATAGAACAGTTCAGCCCGGCTGTTTAATGTGAGAATCAGGTTGCTAGATTCTACAGGCCTGCTGAGAAGGATTCAGTTTTTGGGTTAGGCCTCTCTGCTTCAAGGTTCTAGAGTTCGGGTTCTAGAGTTCTGGTCTCTGGATCTAGATCTGGAGTCTGGAGTCTCTGTCTGGATATTGTCTGGATCTGGTCTGGCAGAGTGCTTCGCAGGAATCGGTGAGTAGTGGAAAAAAGAGTGTTCCAAAGTGGGTGGGTAGGCTGTTTCTCTATGCCCAACCCCTTAAGTATTTGATAGGTTAGCGGATTCTCTGTCCCCTGACTGGAGAAAGAATCAGCGTGTCACCCGGTGTCTTGTTTATGGCTTAACTGAAATCCCTCCCCTTTGCTTTTACAGAGAAAATCAATTTTACCCAAAAAACATATTTCCCAGATACACAAGTTGTTCATAATACATGTACACATCACAAATTAATTAAGGCATGCCTCTGTTCAAGTCCCATGTTCCTACGAGCTTTAGTTCCGAAATGACAACTTATTTGCGCTTTTGGTGAGTTTCCCAATATTGGTTCTGCACCAAATTTGATACATGCAACAACACTTCAGCTGTGATATTAATAATTCCGGGGTTTGGTCTCAGAACATCACACGGCATCCAGCTTAGTCTTAAATTGTGGGTGAATTTTACATTTTAAAAATCCCAAAGTTGTAAATTTTGGTCAGCTTGGTAAAATTTGTTATACGCAATTTTATAAAACATATATTTGCTGGGCTACCTGAATCCACAGTGGTTTGTCCCCGCCCCTAGATCTGGCTGCCTCAGAGGTCACATGTCCTGTCTCTCCCAGAGCAGTTGTTGACCAGTCACACCCAAATCAGCATATTCTATTCATCCCAAAGAATCCATTGTCTTGACTGGGAGCAGCAGACCAGCGTGCCCTGGCTAGTTCCTGTTCACACCAGTCTGTCAATCTCTTATCCAAGGGCAGGGGAGGCTTCCTTTGTCCAGGGAAAAGGTGTGATGGGTTCTCATGGGAAGCAAGCCTTTTGGAGTTTTAACTGCATCAAGTTACTTTCTGATCAATTGTAACATACTTCCTTGTAAAAAAAATACATTTATAAACTCACAATAACCAACATATCTTTAAATCAAGTATTTTTCAATAATGAAATCACTGTGTGGCACTCTATATGGCATTTTGATGGAATTCTCTTCTTTGGCATATTTACCTTCTGAAACACAGCTCTCCTGTCAGAATTATAAATCACCAGCACCTGACAGAGGCGAGTAACGGTACTACACCCATTTTGAAAGCTTTCTACCAGCAAGCAATCCTCAAAAGTATACTTTATCCAGACATAGATACACTTCTGTGGACCTTATAATTATGTAGATTCTTGCGGGAGGATGATGTTCACCACCCAACAAGGAGGTTGGATCTTTTTAGGTGGTTTGTGAGCCATGATTTTAGCAAATTTGACACAAAATAAAAACGGATTTTTGAGACAGCGCTGTATTCCTTGGCAGAGATTTTGCTCTATGAGCAGCCAAAGGATGGGTTTTGGCAGTGGTCTCCGGTGCTCACTAAAATAGGCAAAAGTGGATGGCAGCTTATTTTTCAGGTTTTCACTGGGCATTTTCTGGTGATTTCTAGCGAGCAGCATGCTTTCCAGTGGCCATTATGATGTTTCTGCTGCCAGCAATGCCTAGTGATGTTGCAAGGCTTGGATGAGTGGGTTAAGACATCCCACAATGTCTATGTGGCCCCTTTGGCCCACCCTCTCTCAAACTTCTCCTCTAACTTTCAGTGTTATGCAAATGACACTCAGCTCTCTTTGAGAATACTCTCAGCCTCCTCTCCTCTCTTGCTCGTTCCTGACTGTCTATTCACAATTCAGGACTTGTGTGCCTCCAACAATCTCTGCCTAAATTCCAGTAAGACTGAGATCCTTCATATTGGGATTCCTGCTCCGGTTTTCCCTCTTACATTCCGGCCGCCCTCCTTGGGCCCTCTTCCTTCACCTTCTTGTTAGGCTAAAAACCTTGGTGTCATCTTCGACTCCATTATCTCCTTCTCTCCTCAAATTCTGGACCTTGCAAAGAAGGCCCACTACCAGCTGCACCTCTTCAGAGGTATTCTTCCTTTCCTCACTTTACCCCAGAAGCTCACGGGTTCTCTCTAGGCTGGGCTAAAGCAACAGCCTACTCTCCACCCTCTGCAACTAATTCAGAACCGAACTGCAAGACTTGGCCTCAAGCCCAGGGACCGTATCTCTCCAGCCCTGAAATCTCTCCACTGACTCCCGGTGGCTGCAAGAATCAAGTTCAAGACCTTCTACATCGTTCACAAGGCTTATCCGCCTCCAACTCTTTGGTGGGGGATGGAGGGTAGATCTCTCTCCTCTGCAGGTGCCTCCCTCTGGAATGCCCTACATGCCCCTCTCAAACTTGAGCCAGACCACCTGAAGTTCCGGAAGCAGCTCAAGACCTTCCTCTTCAATTCTGCTTTCTCTCTCTCTCCCCTGCTGACCAACATGTATGCTGCGCTTACTAGCTGCCTGGCTACCCTCAGAGTCTCATGGGTACCAGCCCCCCATCTCCCCTTGACCAGGAGCCCCTGCACTGCCTCAAGGCCTACCGCAAACTTAAGAGCTGCATCCGGAACCGTTCAGTCCCCTGCCCATTGTACTTACCCAGAGCAGCGTTACCCTGGCTGCGCTTACTCAGAGCATTGCTGCCCTGATTGCACTTCCTCCGCCCCTCCCCCTGGCACTTCCCCACTCACTCCCCCCTAGACCTTGCATCTCACACTTGCGTGACCTGAATGACACAAGGCCTAGTAAGATCATTTGTTTTGTCCTCCTCTGTCTTCCCCCCCTGGTCTTGTCACACCTAGAAACACGTGTGTACAGGCGCATTATAAATGACTTATCATATATCATACATGATTATTGTTGAAATGTTGAAATAGTTGTGCTATTTATTGCTGGGATGGCTGCTGCTTTAATACCAAGGATTTGTTTTAATGACAACCTAACTTTATATGAAGTTAGAGACAAAAGTATCTGAACTGTATTAATTTTCCATTCGATACCTCATATAAGGGCGCCAAATATTAAGGAGTTTTTTCAATTCCACCAATATAGTGATACAATAATTTTCTTCATAATAAAATGCATTTAATTGCACATAATACAAATATGATATTAGCTCATAACACAGATTGTGGTTCCATATATCCTAATGCTTATTGGTGCCAACATGTGTTTCGATCCATTGATCTTCTTCAAGACCATTAGTTTGAAAAACATACAAATATTTTCAATACTTAATCGTACTGAACTTTCTGAAATATTTCCTCATTTCAAATTCCTTAATGGCCCACCTGCCTTATCATTCTACATTAAATTATTTTCTGTTATTTCACATATACTTATATAATTTTAAATAAATTGCATATCATTTTGAATCACTCGATAAAGAGAAGAGTAAAAAAGTAAAACAAATATATATAAAACATCATGGAAATACTGTGAGTAATAAAGGACTGATGGCACAAAATCAACGAGTTAGTTAAAATTATTCTTTTATAACGCTCTTAATACCGGAGAGGTTTCTAAGCACGAGCCTGGGATTCAAACCTGTGTTGCTATGCTTTGTCTTGCTGTCAAGACAAGTGTGTTGCCCCTGAGCTATCCTCCCAAGCTAAGTATATCACTTCTACTATGTGAGTATAAACTAGGCAAACGAATAATCATGATAGAAAATAAATGAATTTTGGCTTTCACTGTACATTAACTATACTGTTTAAGTTACCATTCTATTTACTTGTTACCTGATTTCATATGGTATGTCCTATTTGCCTCTTCTAGCTTCACTACATGATCATTCGGGAGGCCTTAGTTCTGTGTTCCACCATCCTAAATTAGTGAATGTGTTTTAGTGTGATTATTTTCTAACATATATACATCAAGTCATTTTATTCTTCATACAGTAATTAATGTGTTTATACCTTATATCTTAACCCTTCTTCAAATAATGACTCTTGAATATTTCTATTACAGTATTCATAAAATGTTCCTTTTCATGCTGCTTTTCAATTAGTCTTCTCTTATTTCTTGCTTTTCAGCTAAGTGTGTTTATATAACCTATATTTGGACATGGATTATTCTTCATAACGCAAAATATAATTTGTGTGCTGACTTTCTACTTCTTACCTCATGTATGTGCCTTCTAGCTTGTCAGCATCATCTTTTAGGAGAATGTTGCCGCCATGCAAGTGTTTTTATATTGTTTAAACAAGCGCTCTCGCCATCTTCCAAAATGGCATCCCCCATGTCTGGAATTAACGTGATGATGTCATATCATGTATTTGGGTGATGACATCATCTGCAATAGCCATTTTGTTTTTTGTTATTTTCATCATTCCTATAATTTACGGGATGTCTCTTCCAATCACAAGTGTTGCAAACTTTTTAAACGTTATTCACTCACTTAATTTAGTTCACCTTTCATTCTTGAGTTAATGTATTTAATTGTAGCACCTTCTCACCGATTAAAAGGCCAAGTCATGTTCTGTTGCAAACGATTAACCTATGCTCAGCATATTGGAAGATTCATGGCTGGCACCCATTCTAGAATAATTGTAATGTTCTTAACTGTTAAATGATGATTGTCATTCCCCCTCCCCACCTTGATAGTATTCACTCTTTTATTTCTGAATTGCCTTCTTTCTTCATCTCTATACATTATAGGCCAGTTCTGTTGACCATAGTGCAGAGTAATTTTAAGAGCTACCATGCAAACCTAAGGCACAGACAGTGTAAGTGTAAGGGGTAGAAAATAATATTTCTTGTTCAAATTCCCATACACAGAGAAGCACATTGAGTGCTACTCATTTCCCCAGTAATATCTAGGAAGCAGGTACAACCTGTTTTGATGAATTGCTCCAAATTGTTCCAAATCAGCAGTGTTTTATGCTGATTACTCTGAAGAGATAGTGGAATGTGACTATATTCCTCACCCTTTGAGTTAGATGACCGAGTTAAATGATCACTTTGTCGATATGGGGTAGATTACGGTGTGCAGTGTGGTGGACTGTGTGTGGCGCATTACTGAAGGTTGGGAGATTATTTCCATTCTACAATATTATGTGGTACGAAATGTCTTTCCATCCCATGGTAAGATGAAAAATTTGATTGGATTGTAACAAATGATAGAAATTATATTTTAAATCCATATTTATAATATAGAAATGTATATCCCATAAATGGCTATTGAGTGCATGATTCTTTTAAGCCTCAGTGCAGTGAGTGAATCTACTCATGACACTTGGAAAGGCTTTGTATGTGGCTCAGTGGACTAATGCATGCACTTGAAGGATCTGTGTTCAGAGTCAGGGTCACAGGTCTGAATCCTGGCAGGCCGCCTCGGGCCTTCCTCCTGGCGAGATTAAGGAATGTGCATCAGTCAATGAAGTAACAATGAACACCTGTTATCTGCCTATAAAACCAACACACTCCGTGCAAGTGAATGCATGCTCCACTAATATACTGATAATGTTGAAAAAAGCCAAGCAAGTACCTGTGTGTCATTTCTGTGGAAGGGGAATCGTGTTCAAGGATATATCAAGGTAGGTCTGCCTTTGGGCTTTACTACATCGTAGACACCTCTATCTAGAACTGGACACTCACGATTATGTATTGATCACAATATAATGCACCGTTTTTGAAGAAATGTTATGCACACCCAGAAAGTAAAGACCAGTCACACGTGACATTTAAATGCAAAGTGCGTGCCCTAGGCAAGAGGATTATACCCATGTACACCTGCGATAGACGCAATGACCGCATACATGATACATGCGTACCAGCTGCTAGGACACCAAACTTTTTTAAGCACTAAAGAATAGTAGACTCTCAGGTAGAATGATTGCATGAGGCACATTTACAGTCATTCTTTCACCTTGGCATGAAGGAGGCCCCTTTCTCCATGCGTACACATGCTCAGGTTTGTGATCTGATTTGGAATATTTGTAAGTATGTTTTTTTGTTTTAAAAAGAAAACCTGCCAATTGAAAACTACTCATTAAGCAGGTTGGCATGAGCAACTTTACTTCCTCATTGGGCATTCTGGAAAGACATGCTGTTCAAATGGTAGATTCAGTCAACCCATATAATGTAAAGCTAAGCAGAGATGTTCTTCAATTATCTAAAGCTCCAGTCCATTGAAAGTGGAATTGATACACTACCATCCTAATACTCAGGGACAGTGTAAACAAAAGACTCTAGTTTTATCCTTAACATTATGCACCCAGAGCAACGATAATCTGTCATTTTTAGAGGGCGCATCGACTAAAATTATTTCACTTTAGAGAAACCCAGGGCCCTACACCCCCCTGGGTTCCACAGCATCTGCCATCCTTGAAAGTGAGCTGGACCTGTATTTGCAGCTACTGATGCAAATGATGTTGTTAGAGAACTGTCGCTCAAACGACCAAGAAACAGCATAATCGGGCTTATACACAGCAAAATGTTTAATGCAAACCATCGAAGAACTACGCTCCATGACACACAACGTGCACATGTTATTGTGCATCTTATCCCAGCCAGAGATACAGGCAAAGAATTGAAGCCCTGCTAGTTCACACGTTATTTAATGGAAGGTGTGTCTCTTATCAGTAACTAAGAGGGGAACACAGTTCTCATTAGTTGATTTTAGAGGGGAAGGCTGATTAAATGCAGAGTCTTTTGACTTACAAGCTGATGCATCTGATGCAAAGGTTCAGTTAATTGGAAGAGTATTCCATAGGTTCCTACCGATGCAGCAGCCAAGATGAAGGAAGGCATGTTTCATCTGGAACCTGGAAGGAATAGCACTGGGAAATGTCTATTTCCCAGGAAATGTGACTTCCAGTGCCACAGGACCCTCATTGAAACCTAGAGCATGGAAAATTACTCTCAGCGTGTAGTGGCTGATTGGGATTGGAATCCACACTGCAGCATTGAATGTGCATTTGGATGTGCTTTATCAATGTAACACCTGCCTGAAGGCACACATGGGTTTATGTTATGACTGTATTAAGTAAGATAGAGATTCTCCTCATCGACACACACGCACCCTCTTTTCCTGTCACTCTCTGGCCGTCCTCTCTTGGGTGTTTTCCTGCTCCCACCTGTGAGGCTAAAAACCTCTGGGTCATCTTCGACTCCACACACTCCTTCGCTTCTCACATCTCTGACGTCTCTAAGAAGTAACACTAGCAGCTGCACCTCCTCAGAGGTATTCTTCGTTTCCTCTCCTTCCCCCAGAAGCTCACTGTCTCCAAAGCTCTGGTTCTCTCTGGGCTGGACTATTGCAACAGCCTCTTTCTAAATCTATCTGCTTCTACTCTCTGCCCTCTGCAACTCATCCAGAACAGGACAGCGAGACTTGTCCTTGGCCTCCAGCCCAGGGATCGTATCTCTCCAGTAATGAAATCTCTGCACTGGCTCTCAGTGGCTGCGAGGATTAAGTTCAAAACCCTCTGCATTGTCCACGAGGCCTTCTGTTGCCTGGGCCGCAATACCTTCAACTCTCTCTTCCTAAATATCTTCCTTCTCGAGCTCTTCGCTCATCCGCCTCCAACTCCCTCAGGGTCAGTCGCTTCTCCAAGCAACGAGTTGGTGGTAGATCTCTTTCCTTGGCTGGAGCCTCCCTCTGGAACTGCCTCCCTCCATGAAACTTGAGGAGAATCATCTCCGGTTCCGGAAGCACCTCAAAACCTTTCTCTTTGCTTCTGCTTTTTCTTCTCCTCCCCCTGCTGACTTCCTGGCTGAAACAGCACTGGTTACCTGGCCACCCTCTGATCTTGGGCCCAGGTCCCCTACCATGCCAGTTGCACACCTGCGCTGCCTTCATGGCAACCCCCGCACCTGGGAACTGTTCTGTATCCCTACAGTCACACTACCATCACTTGACCCCTGATGTCTGCACTAACCCTTGCACTTGCCACCTGCTGGCCGTACTTTTACTTATTGTTATTTATTCTGTTATCAATGTATGACACTGTCCCCACCCCGTCCCCCCCGCACTCTCCCTCTTCCCCCTTCCCATGCACTTGCGCGATCTGACAGACACCAGGCCTAGTAGGATCGTTGTCTGTCTTCCCTCTGTTCCCCCTCCCTTGCCTCGTCGTGCCTTGAAACACTTGTGTATAGGCGCGTTATAAATGCCATATCATATCATATGATTTTGCACAAAGCAACCCTGGAGAACGTGGCTGCGTGCATTGGTTCATTGGTTCTTTATCCACATCTAGTGGAGCTATGCTCAATGATGAGCCTAAACCGGATAGCTGGGAATGAAAACTGCCAGGTGGCACATAGGGTGCCGCTCAAGACCTCTGCATATATCAAAGATGTTCACATGCCAAGCGCTCTTCTTGATGCCTATAGTGGCTGCCCACTTCCCACTGACATGTTTATGCATACTGTAATGCCTACATCCCTGTACCTCTGTACCCATGCCAAAAGGACAACTACTGTACAACACATGTACCAAAGGGTCATATGATACCGAATGGGGGAGGTATGTTCGAATGGTGGTGCAGTATAAACTATAAGCCCTGCTTGATTTTGAACTTTATACTAGATTAACAGGAAGCCCCACCTTGTTTTGTATTTTCACCTCAGTAGATTACTTCTGTGATTATCTTCCTCCCGTGCTCCTGCAGTAAGACTGTCTTGAGCTGCCAAACTATCCTCTCATCATCTCGCTGAAGGAGCTGATCTACAAGAATCCATATATATATATATATATATATATATATATATATATATGTTAAAGGAAGGCGAGAAAAGAAGGTCATTGCCAGCGCACTTTTTTGTAAACATAACTGCAGCTCACAATGCTTGATAGTTGTCTTCTCTCAGTGGGCTTTTACACTAGTGTGCTTACAGATTCTGGGTGGCATCATAGAAGTCTTGGGAGTTAGTACCCAATGGTGGATCTGTTGATTGGTGCATTGCGGGGCACAAATCTCCTTCAGATTCTCAATCATTATGAGAGTGATGGGCCTATGGTACCAATGACATTCGCAATGAATAACTGCACTGCCAAAACAAAATGTGGCCTTAAAGAGGGGCTGCATGCTTTAGAGGAGGGGAACCTGGGTGCATGAGACAGAATGAATGGGCTGGGTGATTCCTTGATTGAGCACTTTATAAAGATCATCCAGTGTAATGTGGTGCCATCATTAAATGCCAGCTTAACAGGTAACCCTGTATCCCTGAGTGTGAATGTTTAAGTGAGCAATCAGCATTTACTCACACCACACTGAAACCGTCCACTACGGTCTCCCTTGAGGTGTCCCATGCTGTAAGACCTCTAGCGTGGACACCTCTGTGCAGCACACAACAAGGTACAGTTATATTTAAAAAAAGTTCACATCAAATACTGCAAAAGAACAAAATGGGCAGCTAATATGTCAATTTCACAGGAATGAGAGCAGTGTAAGTTTACATGTCCTGCCTCAGCCCTTCCCCCTGAGAAGATAAAGCAATTAAATAAATAAATACATAAATACATAGAAAAATGAATAAAGAAATAGAGCCAAAGAGTAACCCACTCACCTGCCTATAGAAGGTGTCATCAATATTTGTAATTTTGGCTGATAATTTGTGGCAAACTTGACCCTGATGCGTCATTACTGTCAGTAGAGGAAGAACTTCACTGCAGGTCCCAAGCCCCCAGCAGATCCCATCTCCTGCCCAAGCACACAATGGAGAGAGGCCATACCCTAGGTGCTCCTGTGATCAGTTGGACTAGCAGTTCATTCAGGTGAACTGCATCTGCCAGGCCAACCAGTTAGTAACGTTAGAAAATAGTTTATGCTTTTCTGTTTATCATTATGCTAAAGTTGCAAATGCTGCTGTACTGTATTAACGGGTAATGTAATCCACTGGTACATTGCTCACAGGCTCTCTCTTTATGCAGGACAGTTTTCTGCATCCTAAGAAATCTCTGCTGCACAAAATGATGTTAGAATGTATTACAGCAAAGTGAGTATTTAGTCTCGCCTTTCTAAATCATGCATAATACATTGCTGAAGACTGCATTTAATAGCAACCAAAAGAGATGACTTCGTCCATTTTTTTTATACAGAAGAACCTCTTACGCTGGGAAATCATTCCTGAAGGGAGGATTTACATGAATTTTATCCAGCTTGTAAAAGGGAGTTCGGAGGGACTCTGAGGCATCATAGTGTGTCTCTGTTGTATGTGCTAAGATCCAACATTAGGTCCTATTGTTTGCCACACACTTTTCACCGTGATTTGCAGGAATCAGCAATGTTTGGGGCATGGACAGCTGCAAACTAGGAAGCAGACACGTTTTATTTGTTGATTTTATTTATAAGGCAATATCTCTGAAGCACATGGAGTCTGCGGTGCTTGGACTGCAGATATTAAATGCACCCTTGCAGCTCAGCAACGCTGATCAGTCCAGGTGGGGAATGGCCAACCTACCTCTCATGTAATTCTAAGGAAGGAAAAGGCAAGGCGCGCATGAATACTATGAAAGGCAGCATTTACACAACAGAGAATTAAGATCCGCAAACTACATGGATTAAACAAAACAATCATTTGTGTTTTCTCTATAGCACTGCATTATGGGCAACAACACAGATGGCTGTTTAACCCATGCGGTTGGCTGGTTTGCAGGTAAGTGGTGTTTAATTTCGTGCTATTTCCACTTTTCGATATTAATTATATTCGTTTGCTCTTATATGTCTCTATAACGATTAGTTATATTTTGTCAGGTTCATCTACCAAGCTGCTTGGTGTTGTTTACAGTAAGATTGCATCATTAAACACAAACTGAGTTGTAGTGTAATGCTTGTAAACAGACTGTGCAGATCTAGAAAGCGATGTATGTCAGTTAGGACCAACGATTCGATGGGGGGAATGGGAGGATGGGCTAAGTCTACTTCCAAAATGTAGACTATGTAACCTAGAAACACATTGTAATCAGATTAGGCTGCACCATCAAACCAAATGCTGTGCTCCTGGGCCAATGACTCGACCTCACCGTGCCATTTCCCCTTCAGCTGCTGTCACACAATGACTGGGGTTGTGAAGTCCGCTTATACTGTACAGCGTCAAGCATTTATTGCGAATGGGTGAGGAATGACAGCTCAGGGGCAACGTGTTTGTCTTGGAAGCACAACTCGCAGCACAACACAGGTTTGAATCCTGTACCCGTGCTTAGAAACCACTCGCTGGTATTAAGCGCCTTATAAAAGAACAGATATAATGATGTGGGAACACTCGAACAAAAAAGCAAAGGATCGGGATGTTTCTGCTATGCATGCGATTGGGTTTCTTTCCCCTTCATTCAATGTCTCTTGCACGGGTCCCAGTACATACATGTCAAAGGGGGAGTGAGGTCACACAACCTCCTGGCATTGCAGGCTTTACAATGACCCAAAACTTTCTTCTTGGTGTTTACTAGATGCTGGATTTCGGGGGTCCTGGACCCCAAGGCGCACTTGGGCATGATGTCTCATAAAGATACAAGTCAGTGGACATATCCGACTGTAAGAGCTTGATAGCGTCCACTTCCCCACCCCTCTGATATTACAATATTCATTGTAATCAACTATACATGCTTCAAAGGCAGAAAGGAACCTGCTAATATTCGAGCATGCAGGTTCTACAAAGACCATTTATTGAACCGTTGTCCAGTGCAAGAACCCTCTGAATTGGCCTACTCTACCCTTGCTCTCTCTATCATTCTCTCGTTCTGGTTCCGCTTTTGTGTACAATTCTCTGGTGACTGACAGCTAGGCGTTCACTATATACATTCTTGACAGGCCTACAGATGTCTATAGGCACATTTCCTCTCCTCTGCCGCACAACAGTAATCTGCAGGCAATAGGACTGCGGAGTGGACATTCTTAAACTAGTAATGCAGTTAAACCACTGCAAATCCCTACTTCCCTCACCCAACTACCTGCGCATTCCTATTTCATAAAAGTATGCTAAAACAGAGCTTACAAATCATGCTCTTTAAACTGTGGAATTGTTATCCCATGCCATTTATGCATCTCAGTATGGTTTATAAATAGAGGACTACATACACCAGAATGCAGTATGATGCAAGCCTAAAGTCCAAGTCTAGCTGATTATGTCACATACGGAAGAAACTGTATACAATCTAGACCACTGAATTGCTATATTTTCAAAACGTGGCCACAAACAAAAATAATATTTGTGACAAAGCAACATGCTTGTAGTTTTTTTCTTCATACAGACACACAGCTTGTTTCTATGTATGAAGTACATAACATTTGGAGTTCAATGTTTAGCATGTTTTTTGACAAAGAAAGCAAATATGCACCCTCAGCAGTTTTCAGTTAAGGATCTGAACATAACTGAACTGTGGCCAAAACATCTGGTTGTGTTCTGGGGGAACGAGGGTGGGCCTTGCCCCCCATGCCACACCTTGCCTGAGCAACAACTATTGACAGGGCTGCAGCCATTTTGCAGATAAACCACCTCTGTAGACGTGGCTATAAAACCTTTTTTTTTTTTTTAAATGTCCATATGTATGTTGGCAGTTGTGTTGTAAAAATGGCTTTTAAGATACATTGAGTGTACTCTTTGTACACTTTCATACGTTTCTATTTGTAAACAGTACATATAACTGCAAACACTTTTACAAGTTAAATGAATATGAAAACAAACATTTTTAAGAATAGGGTTTTTGGGGGAACATGGGTGCACAATTGCTTTTTATTATACTTTGTACACGATACATCGTTTTCATTAGCCCAGTGTCAATTATCTATGGAATAACAAAACCCATGAAATTCCAGGAAAAAACATTAGTTGCAGGGATGTTAAGGTGAGCAATACATTGCAAAAAAAACCTTTGAAATTCAAGGAACGTTGAACATCGAGAGAGAAAACAGATCAGCAGGGGAGAAGAGGGGCAAAGGCAGAAGCAAAGAGCAAGGTCTTGAGGTGCGTCCAGAACCGGAGATGTATCTCTTCAAGTTTCAAGGTGGTAGCCAGCCGAAGACAGAGATCTACCCCCAGCTCAATTTGTTGAAAGATGACTGGCCCTGACGGAGTTAGAAGTAGAGGAGCGAAGGGCTTGAGAGGGGAGGTGTTTACAGAGGGATAGTTGAAGGGATTTTGGCCCCAGGCCCCAGAAAGCCTTGTGGACAATGCAGAGGGTTTTAAATGTAATCCTAGAATCCACTGGGAATCAATGAAGGGATTTCAGAGCTGGAGAGATAAGCTTGAGCCCAATGACAAGTCTTGCAGTTCTGTTCTGTATTAGTTGTAAAGGGCGGAGAGTAGAGGCAGGAAGATTTAGAAAGAGGCTGTTACAGTGGTCCAACCTAGAGAGAACCAGAGCTTTGGGGGACAGTGAGCTTCTGAGGGAAGGAGACGAAAGGCAGAGTATCTCTGAGGAGGTGCAATAAAAAATGTGTCTTTTTAGAGATGTGTGCAGAGAAGGAAAGTGTGGAGTCAAAGATGACCCCGAGGTTCTTGGCCTCGCAGGTAGGGGGAGGAGGAGGGCCAAGGGAGCCCGGCCAGAGAGTGAGGGGAAAAGATGGTGAAGGTGTACCAATGAGGAGGATCTCAGTCTTGTTAGCATTTAGACAAAGATCGTTGGCGGCACACCAATTTTGAATGGTGATTAGGCAATCAGAGGTGAGGGAAGAAGAGGAGGTGGCTGAAGGAAGCCTGAAAGTAAGTTGGGTGTCATCAGCATAGCACTGGGAATTAGAGCAAAAAATGGAAATGCAGTAGGCGAGAATTGCCAGGTATTGGTTGAAAAGCCAGGGCAGGAGGTTAGACCCCTCGGGAACACCACAGGTAGAAAGGGAGGTAGAAGATAGGAAGGACCCAAGTTGTACCTGGGGGGGGGTCGATCAGAGAGGAACAAGGACAGCCAGGCCAGAGCCTGATCGGTGATACCCAGGTTGTCCCGGAAACGGTTGAGCAGGGTGGTATGGTTGACCGTGTCAAAAGCAGAGGAGAGATCAAATAGGATGAGGACAGAGCGAATGTGAGAGCAAAGGTTGGAGAGCAGATCTTCACGAATGTTCACGAGAGCAGTTTCCGTGCTTCTGACAGCTCTGAAACCAGATTGGTGATCATGAAGAGAGCCAACAGAATCAGAATGAAGGTTAAGCTGAGAGATGGACGTCTTTTCCAGGAGTTTCCCCAAAAAGGGAGTAATGGAGATTGGGCGATAGCAATAGTTAGCCAGACAAAAAGGATCAGTTGTGGGTTTCTTAAGGCAAGGATGCACAAGGGAGTGCTTCAGAGGGGAGGGGAAAATTCCAGAGGCAAAGGAGAGGTCAGCAGGCAGAGAAGGAGGGAGAGAGGTGGAGAGGGCGGACAAGATGTCCTGGGTTTTAGAGATAAAGTGAGAGGCAAGGTCATTGCAAAGAGCCTGGGATGCGAAAGGAGGGGTGGAGACTGCAGCTCTGTACAGATTTTAAAGAGTTCAGCCGAGTTGTTAGATGCCACAGAGACACGGGTTTGAATGTGGATTCTCTTCTTGGTGCAGGCAGAGAGTCAGTATTGCCTTTGGGGCAGGCGGCAGGCCGGTTTGTCAGAGGATGAACAAGAAGACCTCCATTTCCACTCAGCCGCCCTACACTTACGTTTAAGTGTAGCTAGGTCAGAGTCATACCAAGAATTGCACTTGGCTTTGGACTTCAAACGGATCCTCATGACAGGGGCAAGAGCATCAAGAGTACCAGAAACAGAGGAGTAGAGCAGGGACAGGGCTGTGTCAGGGTGTGAGTCAGCCCGGGGTGGATTAGTGGGCGGAGGCGTCGGCGAAAGCCTCGACTGACACACGCTTCATGGGCTGGATGTCAAGAGAAGGTGGGTGACAGTCTTGGGGTAGGCTTGGCTTGAGGGGAGTAGATGGAAAGATGAGAGGAGAGGAGGCAATGATCACTCCAGGAGAGAGGAGTGGTGAGGGGAATAGAGAGAGGGAGGCCAGAGGAGATCACGACATCCAGTGTGTGACCAGCAGAGTGAGTCGGGCCAGAGGGAAGGATAGAGAGGGATAGTGAATCACAGAGGTTGCGAAGGTGCGCAGATGAGGAACAGGAAGAATCAAGGTGGATGTTGAGGTCACCAAGGAGGAGGAGTTGAGTGGTTGAGGCCAGGAGGGAGGAGGAGAGGTCTGACCATTCAGAGAGAAAAGAGGTGATTTGACCAGAGGGCCGGTAGAGAGTAGCAACAGTAAGAGCGTGGCTAGGAGAGAGAGAGAGCCTGCAGACAAGGCATTCGAAAGAAGAGTACGTCTGAGTGGGGATTATAGAGACATGAATCCACTCAGGGAATATGAGGGCTACACCCCCTCCAGGCCGGGTGGATCTGGGCGCAGAGAGGATCTTGTAGCCATCAGGAAGGAGAGTGTCAAAGCTTGTGACAGAGCTAGTCGTGAACCATGTCTCAGTAAGACCGTGGACATCAAGGTTAAGTTCTTCAAGGAGGTGGCAGATGTCAGAGGAGTGTTTGACAGCAGAGCGAGAGTTGAGAGTGGGAAGATGAAGAAGGTTGCCAGCCATAAAGACCTTCGGAGGAGGGGTACAAATCAGAGGTATGCCCTGCAGAGGTGTGGAGGGAGCATGAGGTAGGGCAGAGGAGGAAGAAGAAGAGGACAAGGTAGCCAAGGGAGGAAAGTAGGGGACAGCTGGAGATGAAAGAAAGTTGATGAGGTGAGGGAACCGCCTATCAAAGAGGAGGAGATTGGCATGAGGGCCTTGCACCATGGCAGTGTCACTTAGGTAGACATTAATGATGACTCTGTAGGAGTAAAATGAATCCATGAGGACTTCCCAGCGGGTGCCACCATTAATGGGAGAGGAGGAGACAGGACAGAGAACAGAGATCATATGAGGGGTCCAGAGATCTGGCGAAGGAACGGCAAAGAGGATGTGAGCGAGGGATAGTCTGGCAGAGGCGCTGGAATAGGTAGTAGCAATGGCGAGACCTGGGTTGGAGGCCAGGATATCCTTTTTAAATTCATCTTAACAGACTTAGTGATAAGGGAAGGATAGTTGGTATAGAAGCAGTTGGAATAGATAGGAGAAACAGATAACGCCATGGGCAGGTAGAGGGAGGGGGCATTAGGAGAAATATGCAAGTATAGCAGTATTGAACAGTCACTGGGCTAGCAGGTTACAATTTAGGGCCAAAGTTAAATAAAAAACACAACCGAATTTGACTTTGAAATACACACCCAAATTTGACTTCCCCAAAACACACCCGAATTTGACTTTCAAATACACACCCAAATTTGACTTCCCCAAAATCACACCCGATTTTGACTTTCAAATACACACCCAAATTTGACTTCCCCAAAACACACCCGATTTTGACTTTCAAATACACACCCAAATTTGACTTCCCCAAAACACACCTGAATTTGACTTTCAAATACACACCCAAATTTGACTTCCCCAAAACACACCCGATTTTGACTTTCAAAATCACCCGACTTAAAAATTGAGCGTTTGCTCCCGACCCTGCAGGATAGAAGAGACATAAAAATGTGTGTATGATTCCACTCATGCGAGACAGGAGAGATGTACAAATTAAATAGGCAACCTCCCACCTGCAGGACATCTCTCTTGTGAGAGTTTGGCCATATTCTTGCAAGACAGGAGAGATGTAAAAAATCAGGCTGTGCCCTCACCCTTGCAAAACAGGATTAACATAAATATTCAGGCTGCCCCCGACCCCCACAACACAGGAGAGGTGTAACAAAATGAGTGTACTTGCGAGACAGGGAGACATACAATTTGGTCTGTGCATCTATCACTGCGACAGAGGAGAGATGTAATTGAGGGTGTTGCCCTTCACCCCTCCAGGGAGGAGGGAAGAAAAAAACTGAGTGTGTGTCCTCATCACTATAGGAAAGGAGAGATGTAAAAATGTAGGCTGTAAACCTACGCCTGTGATACAGAAGAAACATACACATTCAGGCTGCATCCCCACCCTTACCAGACAGGAGAGACACAATATTAAGTGTGTTCTCTCACTCCTGCAGAATAATTGAGATGTAAATTTTGAGTGTGTGAATGACTCTGATAGATCATTCGAACATTTACAGTAAATTGTTCACACAAATCTGTTTTATGCTCTGATTGTAAGCACACAGAATGCAGCACAACTCTGGGTGGGTGTGTCACTAAAAATGTTGTTCGTCATCACCTCAGAACGACCATCCATCATCACCACCATAATACAATTTAATCTCCAGGGCCTCAGATAGTTGTACCAATGGAAATCAAAATAGTGACACCTGCCCAGCCCACTTGGACAAAGCAGGTCATTCTTTGACTCAACTGTGACTATGAGGATGCTGTTGCTCTGCTTGCAAACTAATGGTATTTTAGCATAGTCGACTGGAATATGGTGCTCATTCATTTTAATGAGCGCCAGCTGTGTTCATGAACTACAGTGAGAAGTCTCCTCTTGTCAGATATAATAGTGCCATCAGCTCTAAACACCCACTCTGACTGTGCATTAGCTGGGAGCTGTTAAATGTCTGAATGGCCCACGCTATCATGATCTGTTCATTTTCTGGACAGGTTAATTTTAATAAATGGAAGTACATCACTCAGTGACACAGAGCTTTGGCTCACATGATGTGTGGCTTTCTCAAAGGGCAGTAGTAAAAAGTAGACATTTCACAAGAGTTTCCACTAACTCGGGTTGAAGAAGGCCCCAGTCAGTGCCCCATCCAGTGCTCCACTGTGACTGTAGCTGTAGTCACTCACCTCATTGCTTTGCTCGAAAAGCAAGTCAAGCATATGCAATGTTGAATAAGAGTAGACAGGAACAGACTTTGTAGCTGCTGATTTGAGAGTTTGTGCTGCGCCTGCAACACACTCAAACCATTGTGGCATGGCAGGACTGGCTGAAATGGGAGCAGATCTTGTGAGCCATAGACTGCCTATCACAGACAGGGAGAGCACTAGCTGACAAAACGTGTGACCACATGGTCTAGAACATGTGCAAACCATGGCACATGTATTGTGTTCCCGAATGTTAGTGCAGCAAGGACATTAGAGCCAATGTGCCCTCCCAGAAAGCACAATTCTATTTGTCAGAGTGTTAGCCTTTCTGCCACCACCTGCTCAACCTTATCCCAGACGCCTGATCCTATACAGCTCCTACCATCGAAAACGTGAATACTCAAAATGGCGTATTGGTGGATAACATGTAGCTGCTCAGATGACTTTCCTTGCTCGCCACAAGAGGGGAAGGTGATTCAATGCGCTGTTAATGTAATCAGTATTTTGCTTGTGTGTCCACATATCCACAGTGAAGTGGATTTTCCCACCTTCCCACCCATCCAAGACCTCATCTTGAGAACTACTGGATCATGCAGTGCATGTACAGATTCGCATGGAAAGTACATCCAACTGGGAATTTGTCAGATGCCATCAGTACTTTCTATCAGCTCCCTAAAACCTTTGTTTTCAACAAAGGCATATGGCAGAAGCTCTACTGCCAGCATTATCTTCAATTTAGCTTTCAGCAACATTACTCGTGAATGGTTACTGTGATATTTCTGACTGTGTTCAAATAACTTGCTGAAGCTGCATTGACACATAGACATTGTTTCCTTACCTTTGTGTTTGGTTGCTGCTGATTGCCCTGGCAGACACACTACTTTACTGTGGGACTTGCAGTCTCAGTTCTGGGTTCAACATGTTTGGCAGTATCTGCATGCTGCTGAGCGTTGTTGGATCCTGGGGGTATGCTCGTGTTTCTCCTCGCCTTTATATCTCTGTCGTGCAGGGGGAGGGAGCTACCATCTGCCCCCTAAACTACGACACCAAATTGGGATTTTGAGGAGCTATAGACACTGTTCACTGCCGTTTTGTGAATTTAGCTACTGCATTAATTGCGGGTAGCACTCTTCTATCGCCCCAACTTCCTGTCAGTAGTCGGCCAGTTAGTCGGCCACTGTATGGGTTAGAACCCCTCCTACATGTACCGTTGAGGGGCCCATAATTTGATTTTCTTTGTTGTTTTTCTTTGGTGGTTTTCTCATTGTTTTCTGTGTGGAACTGCACACAGTTGAGTTCACGGGATATATTAACATACATGCCCGTGTTCCCTAGGTCTCTTTTTGACCGCATTGGAGTTTAGAGGCCCTACAACTGAGGAAAGAAACAACACATTTAATTACTGCTTTGGTCGTTATTACATCCAAGTCAGAGGCGTTTTCCAGGCTTCTAGGCTTTGTCTGTCAACCATTAGATGATGTAATTTTTCTATAGGTGAGTGGTACGTTTGGATCTAGATGTTAGATTCCAAATTTTATTTTTTACTCTTATCTATTAGTCAGCTAACATGGGGCACTATCAGAGGTGTTGTTACAGCACTAGCCTTTGTAATGCACATTAATCCACTCTTTATAGCCTAATCTGTTAGCTTTTTTCTCTTATTTTCATGGGGTTAAGGATATTATGTTCCCTCATGGGGGACCTTTCCTTCTCTTTATTCTAATTTTGGAGATACTATTGACCATATAGCTTTATGACTATGGAAATTAAGTTTTGTATTTATACCTTGCACTTTTATATCTTAATTCATTTGAGATCTCTATTTGGCGTGGCCGGATTGCCAATTCCTGGATTTACAGACAGATCTCCAGGACCAGCCCTTATGGGGTAGAGATTATGGTAATTACCTCTTCTCCCTCATTATGTATTGTGTCACATGATATGTTTGAACCGTCTTGATATGGGATAAGTGCCACTTGTTACACGCACAGATCGCCAGTTTTTTAACTTGTTATTTATCATGTGTTTTTCTTTTTCTTTATTCCCTTTGTTTTCAACATTTGTTTTTAGGAGTAACATCTTCCTTTTTCATGTTGAAATATGTATATGTAAAAGTTTTGAAACTAAATCTGAGTTTGACCAGAAAAACACAGATGAATTATCAAGAACCAATGAAGTCTATGGGAATGCTTGTCCTGATGAAGATGGATTCCATCTGCATTTCATGTTAGATGGTTTATTTTCCATCGAAACTACTATTTTCTTACGGTGCCATGTTTATTATATTGTCTGTTAATTGCCCCATGACACTTTAGTAGTTGACGCACAGCAGCCCATGGTTAGATTTTAGTGTGTGTGTTTCATTACCGACCTGAGTCGGTAATGCCCCTGCCGCGAGGGTTATATTGCTATTAGTACCCCGGCCCGCATTATGTGCGTGACCGGGGCATTAAAAGCATTTTTTTCTGTCCTGAAACGCTGCAGCATTTCAGGACAGAAAAAAAAAAAGAAACAACCAAGAAAATGGCCGCCGCCATGGAAAGGGAAAACGGAGTCCGTCTTCCCTTTCCATGGCGGCCATCGGGAGCGGACACGCTGGGAACACAAGTGTTCCCAGCGTGTCCGCTCCCGAAAGAAAAAAAAGAAGCAGAAGGTAAGTGGGGTTGGGAGGGAAGGAAAAAAAAAAAACGTACCTGCGTCCCCGGCGAGGGACGAGGGAAGCCTCCAGCTGTGTGGAGGCGCGGAGCGGGAATGGCCCCGCTCTGAGTCTCCACACGGCTGGAGGCTTCCATCATCCCTCGCCAGAGAAGCAGGAACAAGCAGGTAAGTGGGAGTAGGGGGAGGAGGGAGGAAAGGGAGTTTAAAAATAAAAGTCTTACCTGAGTCCCCGGCGGGGGGCGAAGGCAGCCTCTCAGCCGCGGGGAGGCTTGGAGCGGGGATGGCCCCGTTTCGAGCCTCCTCATTGGCTGAGGGGCTGCCACGCCCCCCGCCGAAGACAAGGCGGCTGGAATCCCGGCTGTGAATCGAAGGATTCTCGGCCGGGTAAGGACCCAGCGAGAGCCAATCAGGATGCGTGTTGCATTCTGCTTGACTCTCGCCGGGTACTAATACACGTTATGTTACTGCCTTTGCAGTGAAATGGATCGGGCTGAGAAATGTGGCTGTGAATTCATGTTGCTGACCCCGTTCGGGTCCTCTAATCCTTTCAACAGATTTCCATACACCACAGAGTTCATACTGGGACTACACACCCTGTAGAGCCTTGTTAGCATCACACCAAGAGCTACCAGGAGCTACTTATTACTCCTCAGGCCAAGTGGTGCCATTCAGTTATACCTGTGCCACATTCACTCTTTGTGTTTGGGAACGTATGTAAAGCAATAGGACACATATAGAAGATGTAATGGGTCATATAAAGCTGTATAAACATTAAAGTTGTGCGAGTCATATCAGCTGTGCTGTGTGTACTAGCGGCTCGCTTCCCAGAGATAGCGCCTGGTCATTGGCCGATGCTTAGTGTTCATGAGCTGCTTTTAGCTGCTGCTCAGCAAGCCTTTATGTAGATTCCTGCAAAATAGTCAGTGTATGTCTGCTGTGCATTCCTTGGTTCACTTCTGTACACACATTTATATTTGGCACATAATATGCTGTAGGTGTAGAGCACACACCAGGTCTTATGTATTATACGAGAACCTAAATCAAGGAATGATTCACTGCAGCTCCCCTTCAGAACAAACTGTAGAAGCTTGGCCTTCTGAAATATATTTAGAAAAAATGTGCTTAGTTTTCTCATTTTTTACAAATGTTTCTTGGGGAGGTTAACCCACATTTTAGAGAGGGGTCTATATGCGACTCACGCCTGTTAGTTGAATGAGCACATTTTCACAACTCTTATCATTTAGGAGACATAAAACACAAGGCAGGTGCACATAATCTGTGGAAAATCGGGGGAAAGATGTGAAACGTGTGCAGAAAGCATGCAAATGAGCCACATTATGAATGCAAGAAGTGTTCCAAAATCTCTATTCCCAGAAGTAGGGCAAAGGATTTGCTCCAGACAGTGGGCATCACCATTTGCTCCAATCAAGTGGGCCACAAAATGGAGCAAGTGATTTATCAACACAAATAAGTGACACATCTTGCACCTATCCGAACACTCTACACAACATGAAAGGTCTGCCCATTCCTGTAGGTGCACTTTAATAACCTTACTGGCCCAGTGGACATTGTGCTTCTGCATAAGCTTATGAGGATTTAGAGGAGGAGAAGGAAGTGGATGAAAAGAATATACAGATGGACAGTATCCAACTTTTCACTGGCAGATGAGGAGGTCATGGCTCATGTTGTGCTATGGCTTTTCCCTACAGGCAGCAATGGAAATACATAGTGGGAAGGGGGACTTACTACACCTAGCATGGGAGGCCATATCATACCTCTGATAGTGAGGCTGGTCACAGCATTGCACATCTTTGCAACATTTGTCTTCCAGGGTATAACTGCTGAAATCACAGCCCTCAGTCACGGTACCTCCATCAGGTTCTCAACCGGATTCTCACATCTGCCAAGCATCGCTTGGAGTGCATGATTGTTTTCATTGTGTTTGAAGCTATGCAGCTGTGTGCGTGCGTATTGTAATATTGTTGCTTCTTTAAAGTCATTTCATTTAGCGAAATCAATTTGCCTAGCAACAAAATTGCAAGAACGTTTCTGTTAGACTTATTTTCGTGCTGACATAGTAATTAACATCGCTGTGCTTAGCTCGCTACATAGACACAGCTAGATTTGAATTTCCATCAGAGTGCTAGTTTTTGACTTCCGTGTTCCTCTTTCACCCAGTGAACGCATTTCAGAGGGTGCGTCACCTTTAACTTGTGGAGCGGAATACCTCGTAACACCTAGTGCTATATTGAGGCAGAATTTTGGATTGATACATTTGTAGGTGGGAAAGACGACATCTCCCATCAGCCCTAAGCAATTACATAACTACCAGGTGCACCAGCGCTGGCGCACCTGTGACTAGCCGGTCTTCGACGGCCTCAACGTAGTCAATGCTCGTACGCTGCCTCTCTCATCTCAATAAGGTGATATACCCTGTTGACTCTTTTTTCCTAGAGATAGATTTATGGCAGTTCCACTGAACCCTTCCTAAACACTCTTCTGCCTACCCTATGGGTGAAGTGCTTCAGACAGTAATTGGTTCCTTGTGCCACAGATCACTGAGGGCTTGAGAACCATGGACCTTACAGAGAAACTGGACCTACTGCTTGTCGCACAACGGGCCAATCGCCTTTCCATTATCAACAAATATGTACAATTAAAACTAGATGAAACATCCACCTTGCTCAGGGCAGGAAGTTCTCCCGGCCCCATGATAAACCCTGTCACACAATCACAGGTGGCTCTTAACTCGAGCCTCATGATCCAGCCCCTTACGCTGCTGCATGAGATTCCAGTTTCCCAATTAGTCCCTGTTATGACAACCTTGGAGCGTTGCCCTCCTTCTGGCTTGAATCCAGAAGTCACTGAGTTTCCCTTGAAAGAGTTTGTCAACCTTGGACCAGTGCCAGCTGCTTGGGCTACCCCAATCCTGTACAGACAGGGGAACAATAGCAAGAAACATATGCCCTCCTTAGCCATTCATCAGAAAGAAGCTAACAATAACACCTCTATTCATAAGGGTGCTACTGAGAGAAATAAAAGGTCCCTTCCCAATACCATGTTTCTTAACTACCATGCCCGTAACATTCACGACCTTATAGTCGACAGAGACATTGGCATAATGTGTCTCACAGACACCTGGATTACAGACTCTAGTGGTCCAATGATTAATATTGCTGTTCTGGAAGGATACTCCATCTTCTGCAAAAATAGGGAGCATGGCCATGCAGGAGGGGTTGCTTTTATGGCCCAGAGCAAGTACAGTCTTTTTGCCTCTCCATGTCTGTGCCAATGGTGTGAGATTCTAAACATCAACATGACCGTGGCCAGCCAGACCTGCATAAACTTCATCTTAATCTACCGACCATCCTCGCTGATGCCAGATTTCAATGACGAGATCTCTCACCTACTGAGCAAATTCAGCAGGCAAAATAGTGCTACCATTTTCTTAGGCGATTTGAATCACTGGCGAGGAAACCCCGCCGATAAAGAAGCCATTGAGTTGGAGCAGGCTTTGAATAACATTAATTATCTAGTCTTTAATGATGAGCCCACCACAGCAAATAAGAATGTATTGGACTGGATAGCATCTCGAAATCGTAAGACCCATATTGATTGTACCACTCCCTGTATCTGGTCTGATCATTTTTCGATTGATTTCCACAATCAGCCACATGCCCCCGCCCCACCAAAAGTGCATAATACCCTGAAGAAAAAGGCCACTAGACAGAATTGTAATTAAGCCCTTCCATCAGACATTTCTGCCACTTAAACCTCTCTTATGGCCCTTACATCTGATACAGACACAGCAGAAGCCTTGGTGAACTCCTTTTCTACTACCATTCTGGATATGCTGGACAGAACAGCCCCAATTCAGTCAAGGGTGGTCATGCCAAATATCGGACACCAAAGCTGGTTCTCGCCCCAACTTAAGAGCGCAGAAGGAAAAGAGGAAATTAGAAAACCACTGGCTAAAGTGTCCTTCACAAGAAAACAAGAATGCCGGAAAACTGGAAAAACCGTACAAACTTAACATTGTTGAAACTAAGAAAAACATTTTCAATGAGGGAATCGATCTGGCCTCTAACCGTACTGGCAAACTCTTTGAGATTTTAAGAACATTAGAGAAGCCCAAGGAATTGTCCATTCCTGTTCAGCCATCAGCTGAGGACCGCTCAAGGGTTCAGGAAGCCTTTGAGGCTAAAACATCGAAGGCTAGGGACACAAAGAAGCTTTACATTTATTCCCCCCCAGGCTTGGAACCCATGGCGGGAAAGACTTTCATATTGGATCACTTCAATTTCACTTTCTCACCCCTTACTAATACTGATATGAGGAACATCTTGTTTTCCATGCGACCCACTTCCTAAACCGAAAAGTTCTCCCCCCCAAAATAATCTTGGAACATCAAGAACGTTTTTCCCTGTTTCTTACACGTTTGGTGAATTCCTCTTTTTTGGACAATTGTGTCCCCAATTCTATTAAGTCAGTCACGGTAACCCCCCTGCTCAAAAAGCACGGTCTGGACCCTAAAGACCCTAGTAATATCAGGCCAATTACAAACTGTAACTTCCTCTTGAAGATCCTAGACTAATTTCTCATATTGCAACTTCAAGGCTTTGTGGAAACTCAACGTATCCTCCACAAGCACACATCACTGAAACATCAGTTGTCGACCTACAAACCCATATGTTGAACTTCATGGACCGTGGGAAAACTGGACTGTTGGTCTTACTCGATTAATCTGCAGCCTTCGATTTACTTGACCAAAGCCGCCTTCTCCAGACCCTTGAAAGTCTAGAAAAGTGTTCGATTGGAGCAATTCAATGGATCCAATTTTTTTTGTCCAACCAGATATCTAGAATCCAAAAGGGGGATAATTTTTACTCCTGGGCACCAATCACATGCGGCATACAACAGAGTGCAGGTCTATCCCCTCTACTTTTCAACGTATACATAAGACCATTCTGCTCGCTCCTTGAGGTTTCAAGCGTGTTCTTTATGAATTACTCCGATGATGCTCAATTGGTCCTGGAGGTCTGTAGTGATTATGCATTTGATTCCATCAAACTCTTGGGCACTTACGATCTCATTGAGTCGTGGATGACGTTGAACTGCATGTGCTTTAATGGCCACAAAATGGAGATTCTTATCTTTGGCTCTGGACAGGCCTGGTCCAAGCTGAGTCGTGATTACAAAAGCTTTAACATAAAAGATTGCACGATACCCGTACAAGGCACGATACCCGTACAAGGCAAGGTGAAAACCCTAGGCATCCTGCTGGAATCCTCCATGGGTGCTGATGCATGTCAGTCAAATCAGCAGAAGTTGCCAGTACTATCTCCAGATCCTTTACAACATATCACCTTTCATTAATTAAATGAACTGCACCACCATTGCCTGAGCAACAATTCTTTCTAGGCTAGACTATTGTAATGTCCTACTAGTTGGGGCTAATAGCCTTTGTCTGAAGAGATGTACAAAAAGAACGCAGTTTGTATTGTCAAGAAAATCCCAAGAAGAGAACACATTTCATCCCATAGAAGAGAGCTGCATTGGCTACTGGTAAAGGAGCACATTCACTTTAAGACAAGCACCCTTGTAAATCGCTGCCTCTTTGGGACGGCAACGCCCAACCTAAAAGTGCTAATCAATCACTACCTGCCAAATAGATTTCTGTGCTCCTCTAATCTTGGGCTGACCCTCTGTCTTGGTTTCAAACGATCCAACAGACTAGGCATATCAATTCCAGTCACTGCGGCAAAGCTGTGTAATGCACTCCCATTGTCTATCAGGTTGGAAGAAAACACACTTGTTTTCTGTAGAGCACTCAAATCTTTCCTGTTCACATCGTTTTTTGGTCCCCCGCTCCAGTGTACTAGGAACCAGACTGTCCAGTCCTGAATGTTTGTCTGATTGTGTCCATATAACAAAAACATAGAATCTGATGGAGTATGCATCTGGAATCCACAAGTCCTGGATCAGATTCCTAGATCATTCTGGGTGAGTGTCACTATATGACCACTTGACTGTGTGTGTAACTGCATGGTTGCCTGTTGTGTGCTACATAACATTGAACAAAAACAAAGGTCTGAGGCCTCCTCTACCGAGAACTAACATGCCCAAATAACCAGTTCTATGAGTAGCTTCCCACTCGGGTGGGTCTACAACCACTTTACATTGAACTCAAGTGTGGCCTCCAAATCGAACTCGGTCATGATCTGCCTCCACAGCCACCCATCCCGCATGCTGCAGTAGATGGACTGAAGGACATGGCATCAGGATTAGGGATACATTGATGTTTTTTTTTTTTTATTGTTTATTGATATTTCCCAAACACAAAAGTTAACGGGTATTCATATGTCCAGTTGTATGTCCATACTATATGGTACAACAGGCCAATAAGCTTGAACAGTATAAATTAAAAGGAGAAAAAAGGAACAGAACAGGGAAGTAAGGGAAGGGAGGTAACCAGTATTAGGGAAGGGGGAGAAAAGAAAAACCAAAAACCAACCAATTTCATTAGTACAGTGCATAATTCCGCTGTCCTCTGTTCATACAGCTTCTCATTACAAGTGAGGTATCAGTATTTAAAGTTGCAGTCTGCATGAGAAGGGGGCATATATAGTATACTTTACAAATGACAAGTTACACAGTTATGGCCAACACAAGTTTCATTCTCCTCCGAGGGAGTTCACAGTGGTTTGCCATCAGAAGGGTAGACAGCAGTATTAACCAATGCCTTCCATGCTTCAAAACTGAACCCCCCCTCCCCTCCATGTCCATTTATGGCATGTCCCCAGGCGGTTGTCTCAGCCGTGCTCCAGCGCTGCATTTCTTTTAGCATATTTCATACTGTGGGCCCTTGTTCGATTTCCAAGTCATGGCTATGCATCTCTTGCCTAGTATGCATGCTAAGTCCTGAACCTGGAGATGTGCTTGCATTTACTATTTATGGTGTACATAATGTTGGGAAGGAGCCCAGTACTTTTCTTCATTCCCAAACTTCCCAAGCGCTTTAGAATTAGGCAAGACTTCTGCTAACTGTTTTCTAAGCCCTACAAGAGTCCAGGTTGGAGGAGGTTCACTAAATAAAGATAGGTAGTATTTAAAATATAACGTTCAAATAACCAATAGTTGAAAACCTGTATAAATTATATTTTGTGTAGTTTTAAAATCTCAACGCAGGTTCTCTGCCAAAAAGGAATGTAGCCTGGCTAAAAATGGATCGCAGAGCTCATGCTGTGTTGCATCACTGAGGCTAAGGCTGGCAGAGAGCACGAGGTAACTCAGCAGCTGTTCCTGTCCATCACAAGCCAATGGAGACTAAAAAAGATTCAGCACGATATACAGAGTACTGGGAAAACAAGGGGTTTTTGTAGGAATTACTGGACCATATCAAATATAATTATGTTGAGTTAAGTGTTGAGAGAATAGCAGGAAGATGTGTTTATGTATGAATGTTTAAAACATAGCAAATTTTGCTAAACGTGAGCGACAATGTACTCCTGCATAGGCAGCATAATGTTATGTAGCTTGTCCCAAATTGAACCCAGCCATGCCAGAAAGAAGAACAACAGCATCCCTTTTAAGGAAGAAGAACAGTTTTGGATGAGCTCTGCCTGTATCCAGTAACCAAGTCTAGAGTATTTAAGCCCCAGGCCCAGCACCAGTCTTCAGGACCTGGGAGCCAGCCACAGATGACAGAATGCTGGTCGGGAATGGCAGCGTCCTCTACCGTTCCCCCAATCCTCATGATCTGTAAAGATTACATTGTGTTATCTTTTGTAAGATAGACTCATGGCCATAATTCCCTGGAGGGGTACATTTACTCTGGTTTGAGTGTGATCAGGGGGTACCCCAAAATATGTAAGCGATGCTCCTGTAAATTGGGGTTCACTTTCAATACCCAGTATGCATTCCTGTGATGTCCATTTGTATCTGGTGATCCCTGCCATTTTGCAGGTGCGTTTAATTCAAGAACAAAACCTTTGTTCAGAATCGCATTCCCAGAACATGTGCATTACATGAGCATCAGTTCGGTTGTATCTAGGACAGGTGGACGCAGTGTCTTTATTTAATTTTGCAACCCTAGCTGGGGTTAAATATGTGCGATGAAGGACATTAACCTGTAGGAGTCGGAACCTTGCATTCTGTGAAATGTGCTTACCATGACTAAGCACCCATACCCACTGTCTGTCTGTAATTTCTTCCCCCAGATCGGCCTCCCATTTAGCTCTGAACTTTGCTTGGTCTGTAATCGTGCTATCTACTAGGGCTTTGTATACTCGAAACACTGGCCTCCATCAGTCCCCTAAATTGAGCATGAGTGTGAGTAGCGTGATCAGTTGTGACACCGTTGGCCAGTTGGGCCAAGCGCGTTTGGCAAATTTAGTTATCTGCATGTACCTTAGGAACTGTCCTTTCGGGAGACCTTCTTTTTCGGTGAGATCTGAAAACTCTCTGGCCCTCATTACGACCCTGGCGGAAATCAAAAAACGATGGCGGAAATGCAATACCGCCATCGAATACCGCCCGTTGCGATTATGACCCGTCACCGTAAAGTACGATGCCATTAGCGACACCGTAGTGAACGCCAACGCTAACTGCACCAAGTACGCGCACGCGCGCACTGCGAAACCGTAATTACCACCATGGCGCAACGGTACGGGAATTCTGACCCTAGCGGACATGTACCTAACGCCATCAAGCATGGCGGAAAGTACCATTCCGCCATGGTGAGAAGTACGGCATCGCAAACCAACCGTAAAAGGCCTTACTGAGTGCCTGTACACCACTCCCTGGCCACATTGCACAACTCCACGTAGGTGCAATGAAGTCAAACAATGCAACCAGTGAAATGTACAAGTCACCCATGCATGCCAACGAACAAATGAATGTAGGGGCTCCAAGTGCCTTGTGAGTGGCCATCCATATTAGCCATGGCACCATTGCCGTACTGATGCAGCACAGGCATGTGAAGCCCCAAGTACAGCAACATGAACTGAAAACTGAGACAAACAAAAACAGGCCCCCCATCGCTTGACACCAGTGCAAGGCAACATACAAAGCAGTATCCTGAGTGAGACTGCACCAGCCCTGTACTCCTGCCAGTAAACAAACCAACCAGCAGCATAAGCATGTACCACACAAGTTGGCAGAGTGACTGAGCAGCCAGGCACATCTCAAGAGGGGCCAATGGGAGCAGCAGGGCACAGATGGCACGAATACAGAAGCCATTCCAATGGACATGACCTCAGTCTCCCTCAAAGAAACGCACGCAAACACAGGCACCTGTGACCAGCCATATTCTGAAAATCACATCATTCCACCAATCCACCTGGCTGACCGGCATCTGTTACACAAAAGCCAATCCCCCTCCCATGAGCATGACATCATTAAAACAGTCATAATGGCAGCCCCTATCCCTGACCTTACTGGCCTTCGTAGGCAAACGCGCCCAGTACAGTACCACGCAACTATGCTCAGAAGGCCGAACCCAAAGCAGATCTCCTCACAAAACATCGCTCCACAAATAGGAATATGCTACATAACTTGCAAAGAATAACGCTACAAGGTCAATATCATAATCAAAATTTAATGCACAACCAAATCACCCGGCCCATACAGCTATTAGGTCATGAACTCCAAATCATATCTCATAATTGTGGGCTGCATCCGCAATAAATGACCAGCTTCTTCTTGTGTGACGCCCTGTTCCTCCATGGTACACAGGGGCTACATCCACGTTCAAAAAGGCAAAGTGGAAGCGCCTAGAACCGCAGGACCGTCCCATTAGGTAGCCACTAGTCCAGCTGAAAGCTCGAAATGTTGCTCCTAGCCACTAGTACTGCGTAAGGGCATGTGGGCCATTGGCGATCGTCCCATAAGATCGTAATGGTGCTCCACTGATTAACACGAAGCAGCAGGTGTCGGGAGTAAAAGCCATCTGCAGGAGTGGCATACAGATGGCAGCGGCAAAAGGGGAGGAGATACCTGTCACCCAAATGAAACGAAAAAGAATAGTATGGGCATCTGAACTCCATTTGAATTACTCACTTCAAAGATCACACTAAATCCACAGCCATATGCATGCTAGCCCACTCAAAAGGATTATTCGCACCCAATAATCACTTGCGAATCATAACCATATAAATCGAGGTGAAAACACTATTTCAAACGAGTGTTTGTGTGCATGCGTCTGTTAAAACAGAATCCATTAGATGGGATTAGTAACGTGCATAGACACAAGTGTTTGAAGGCGCGTCGAGACAGGGAGGGTTCAACAAGGACAGATAGACGATGGTCCCACTATGGCAGCCCTGCATCACATAGCGCAGAGGAAGTATAAAAACGCCTGATTATTTACTCACATAACATTAGAAATTTCCATTGATTCTGTGCTAAATGCAGTCTGCAAAATCCACTGTGCTCCAGGCCGGAATTCTAGTGTTGTGAAGTAACATGTATTTGGGAACGTCCTGCCTTATCCTCCACTACGCTATTGCGCATCCCATACTATTCATATCAATCATTGCATTCTCGGCATGGCCCCTGTCCCAAGGACATTAAACAATAGAACTTTCTATCTGCAGTCAGACCTGTGGGCGTCTCCTCGCCGCTAGCTGGAAACCGAAAGAGCTGTCCTTCGAATTCCTCATTTGCAACATCACGTCGAAAAGGCATCTGTGACCGTTAGAAATCACAAATCCATCCATTTAGTGCGGCAGTGTGTGAAAATGGCAACTGGCTACACTCACAAATGGGACGCCCCGCCCGTCGGTGAACCGCGGTACAGCGCTGCATGAGGGTCTACCGTTAATCGAGTACTACATTCCACGGACCCTTCACAAGTATGTTCCCGACTGCAAAGATAGTATGTGAAACAATGGGAGCATAGCAGATTTAACATATGAAGCAAGATCTCACTGCCATCGGGATGAAATACATGATTGTAATAGCAAGATGCCATGCGTCGATTTGCAGCGTTGTGTGCGGGACGTGCTCGCCCAAAGGGGATTGCAGCTTGCACAGGTGGAATGAATCACCACAGGTGGAGGCTATACAGCTTGGAAACACATAAATTGCACACCCAACCCCCTCCCACAACCACACCCACTCCAAAATGCTACCGGCCGGACTTGCGGTGTTGGCCCTGGGGGACCTGATAGCACTGCAAGTACTCCAACTACAAGAAGAAGACGAACACCAACTACTACAACAACCGGCCGCACAGAGGAGACGCAGGAGGAGGAGGAGGGCAAGGCAGGGCCAGCAAGGCCCACCAGCACAGCCACTACCACCACGCAGGCAGCCCGCAATCCCACGCCTCCGAGCACATCCGTTCAACCTCACTGATGAGCAGATCCACACCCTCTACCGTTTGGACCGGGACACCATAACCGCCATTGTGGACATGACACACGCTGACCTTGTCAGCATGATAGATAGCCCAACCGCCATCCCACCCCTACTGAAGGTGGTGTCTGTACTCCACTTCCTGGCCACAGGCACCTACCAGCACACAGTCGGACAGTTGCATGGCATTTCACAGCCACTGTTGTCACGGACACTATTGCAAGTGCTCGATGCCCTCCTGAAGCACGCAGACAACTACATCTCTCTACCACGCTCGGAGCAGGAAATTACGAACACAAAAGTGGGATTCCATGCACTTGCCGGCATACCGGGTTGTATTGGTGCCATCGACTGCACCCATGTGGAATTGGTTGTCCCACATGCCATGGAGGCCCAGTACCGCAACCGAAAACAATATCATTCTCTTAATGTACAAATGGTGTGTGACTCAAACAGGATCATTACACATTGTTGTGCCCGATTTCCTGGATCAACCCATGATTCCATGGTCTTACGGAACTCTACAATACCACGCTACATGGAGCGACATGCAGGGAACAGATCCTGGCTACTCGGTGAGTCTCATTTCATGCATGATAATGTGGGGTATGTGATGCGGCAATGACCTGCCAGGAAGGGGGGGGGGAGTGCTTACGTAGCTATGTCATTCCTCAAACATCCTTTATTGTCCACATACAGGTGATGCCGGGTATCCACTGAAGAGATGGCTCCTTACACCACTCCGGAACCCACAGGACCAGCATGAGGAGGACTACAACCATGCCCACTCACGTACCCGTGTAGTCATAGAACAGGCATTCGGCCTACTGAAGGGTCGTTTCCGCTGCCTCAGCAGGTCTGGCGGGGCACTCCTGTACCGCCATGAGAAGGTTGCTAAGATGGTCATGGCATGTGTCATGCTACACAACATGTGCATACGTAGAAATGTGCCCATGCCCCCTGACGCAGAACTGCACGCACCAGAATATGGTCATGATGTGTGTGGGGATGTGGCAGAACCTCAAGGAGTCCGCGAGGCACAGGAGGGCCGTGAAATTCGTCAGATTATCATAGATTCATGCTTCTAGCACTCACGCCTGGTGGTTGATACATGGACACGGGAGTTGTGGCACTGTGTGTGTCTGGAACATGCACAATATGAACTGTACGCCTATGATGGCCTCGTACACAAAGATCAATGTCCACACATCTCATTGGATGATTGTGAAATGTTTATAGCAAATGTGAAATTGTGTTACACACCCCATCGACCCGCCACCCAAGTAAGCCCAACACACCCCCTCCACCCTCCTACCTCCCCCCCGAACACCAGTGTCCAAGGATGCTCATTGTCAGTGGGCAGACGCTATTGCAAGCCCCCTCTCCGGGTATCAGGGGCACCCCTGCCTGTGGAGCGCAGGTTCCTCCCAGATCTACGTTGGGGGCTGCCCTGGACGGAACTTGCAACGGATGATGTCTCTGCCTTCTCACGTCCATGCATGTCCCTAAGGGTTTGTGAGAGCTCAGTGAGCACACGGCGCACAGCGGCAAGTTCAGCACATACGTCTTTGGACGTCGCATGCAGTTCCCCCCTCAGGCTCTCGGTGCTTCTCTCCATTTGTACTCTCAGGCTCTCGGTGCTTCTCTCCATTTGTTCTCTCAGGCTCTCGGTGCTTCTCTCCATTTGTTCTCTCGGGCTCTCGGTGCTTCTCTCCATTTCTGCCCTTAGTGTCTCTGTACATGTTTCTATGGCTGCCTTGGTACCCCCACATTCATCAGCATGGTCCTTGAGGAGCGTGGCCAGTTGCTGCTGTTGCACGATCACCTGGTCGAGGGACTGTTGCCTCTGCTGGGCCATGGCCATTTGCGATGGTGTCACAGAGGGGCTGATCACCTCATGTTGCCTTGCCACAGGGCTTGTGGGGGATGGCCAGTCGTCGTCTTGTGAGTGCCCCTGCGTGGTATCCTCATGTTGTACGGGATGAAACAAACAGGGGGATTGAGACAGGTCATGGATGGATCGCACATCGACATCACCGTTTTCTGTGTCGGAGCATGCTGCCATTAATGCAGTGTCACCTATGGTGCTGCTGCCACCAGAAGCAGTGCCTTCTGTGGCATCCATTGGGGGGGCCTGTGGTGGTGGTGGTGTTGTGGCCATGCTGGCTGCTGGGGTGCCTGTTGAAGTCCCCTCCTGTGTGCTGCCACTTGATTTGTGCTGCTGCCGTGTCTTGATGCGTGCAGCTGAGGTGGAGGGTCTTTGGCCGTTGGTCTTGGCCCTCTTTGCAGGTGTGCTGGTAGGGGTGTCCTGGAGCTCGTCGTTTGAATCAGACCCTGTGGTGGAGTAAAGGAGGGCGAGCGTTTTTAATGGGTCTGTGGAAATTGGAATGGCAATGTATCACATGCATTGGGGTGGTACCTGAGGGTGATTTGGGTCAGGGCCTTGGAGGTGGTTTCATTTTTGTGTGGATTGAGGGTGCAGTTGTATTGCAGCCTGCAGTTAGGGGGTGCCTGCTGCACATGTAGAGGGTGTTTTTAGGAATTTTAATTATTTATTTATTTAATTTGACTTTTAATGTCCGCTATCAGGCCAATGTGAGTGGACGTTCTCCTGGACATGTGTTTCTGTTGCACTATGTGGACACATGGTACTTCACATGATTGAACATTGTGGTTTTAGCATAGTTTTATTTGGGCCACCTACCTGATTCTTCGGATGTCTGCACTCCTTTCTCCATCCCTCCGACTCCCTCTATGGTCTCCATTCCAATGGTGGAGGCACAGATTTCTTCCCAGGGGGTCAGCTTGATGGGTGATTCCGATCCTCCCCCGGTAGCTGTGGCAATGTTACGGTTGGCGGATAGTATGCTCCGTACGCGTATCCGCAAGTCGTCCCATCGCTTTCTGCATTGCTGTGGGTTGCGGGGTGCGGTCCCCACCGCACTTACCCACTGTGCCACCAGGGCCCATATGGCCTTCTTGTTCGCAAGTGCCGTCCTGGTCATTTGCGTCGAGAAGACGACGGCAGCATTCTCCTGGAGGGTCTCTGTGAGCACCGTGAGTTCCTCACGTGAGAAGTGGACCTGCCGCTTGCGGTCGCACGCTTTTTTCGCTACTTTTCCCATTGTTTTGGTTTCACTAGGGTGGGTGACGGGTTGGGATGTCTCTCAGGGTAGTGTTTTTAATGGTTGTGTGAATGTTCTGGTTTTATAGGTGTACGGCGTGCTGTTTCCCGTTCCGGGACCATGTTTTTGCTTCCGTTTCCGTATATTTACGGTCACCGTATTTTCCGCTTGCCGCTCTTTACGGTGACCGCTATGTCCGGTGGCGGAATTGCACCTAGGTCGCCGTACGACGGCGGTGAGGGGCGTTTTGGGGACTTTTCCGCCATCGCGGACTTTGCACTTCCGCCAAGGCATAGTGCTCGTGCCCGATGGGTCAGAATTAGCCGCACTTTACTCTGTCGTGCCATGGCGGAAACACTATTTACGCTATGGCGGTCAGGTCAGTTGCTTTCCGCCAGGGTCGTAATGAGGGCCTCTGTAAACTCAACTCTCATACATATCTCCCCATGTTGCTATGCCAATGTCATCCCAGCACCGCATTTCTTTCAACTCTAGTGGGCCCATTAGGTATACATTGATAGGAATAGGTTTCATGTCATCAATCATTTGTGCCACCTAAGCCAGGTAATGAAATGGACCCTAACCTCCTCAGAAAAAAAGATCTCTCCTAGCAGTACACTATTTACAAGATGATCCCCTTCCACCAGCACTAGCAGGTATGTCTATTGCTGCAGCAGAGGGGATGCCCCTTACTGGTGCAACTTTGTCCCACTAGTGGTGCCACTGCTAATGGCACTGTTTGGATTGGCAGTACCTGTTCACTTGCATGTCCCAACACCACAGCGGTTGTACTGCTGCATCCGCAATTGAACACCATGACAACCATATACCCCAGAAGTACCACATTTCTGTGGTTTGCAACCCTAAAATTTGGAGAGCACTAATGAAACATGATCTAAACCTATCTCCAAGTCATACACTGTTTTGAATGGCATAGTTCACCCACTTCTTCCACGACTGTCCTCTGTTTTTCAGCCAACTTGGCCACTATGTAGCATTAGGGATCCATGGCCTAACTAACCATGGCCAATTGGTGCTGGCCAACTCATTTCAGACCCTCTTTATGTCCCCATCCATTGTAGATGTTGGGGTGGACATTCAAGGTCCCGATACGGGAAAGTGGTTTACGTTACCAAGTTGTACTAGGCCATGATGCAGTTGGATTAGATGCAACTTTGCAATTAAATATGTGTTTTTTTGTAGTTAAAGGAATCTGAATAAGAGTTAGTGTGTAGTTTTGGATACATTTTAGATTTGCAATAGGTAGTGACATAATTAGCAGTAGCATGGACACACTGTTATTGTGCAATGTACAACTTATAGCATTTAGTAGCATGCAACAGGGAGCTTAGCGCACACAAGAGAGAAGCTTACCAAAGGGGAACTCAATGTGATGGGATTCTGTAATCTTGAACAGTGTACACGTAGGGGTTCGACAACGGTTTAAATTAAAGAAACATTTTACAACATTGGGAAACATGGGTTTGTTGTGGGTACATGGAGACGGATCGGGGTTGAAAGTCTGAGATATAAATGTTCGAGGGAGAAAAGACTGAAGATTATTTTTCCGAAATAACCTTCAGTCTTTTCTCCACTGAAAATGTCCGACTTCCTAAAGGGATGAAGGCAAGAACAGAATGAAAAGACCATCTGGTAGTGTTTTATGGCCAGATTTGGTTTGTAGATACAAGAGACAATATTCCTGAGAGCACCTAGGTTTGTTGTTCGATGACTGGGGAAGTCTGGTTACATAGTGGATTGAATTGGGTTTAGTTAATGAAACTACATGCAAGGGGTGCTTAAGGGAAAAGGTTTGTCCGGTGTTTTATGGGTTCTCAGGAAAATATACAGGATGTGTGCTGGAGGCTGTATGATTTGAGATGGTAGTTGCAAATAAGGTGACGTGAAGGAGACATGTTGGAGAAATAACATGAGACACCAGCGCGGTTGGGGTGATACACATTTTATTGCTGGTTCAAAGGACTTAACATTGTTTTTCTCCCTCCTCTTGGTTTGGAAGTGTTTATGAAAAGCCTTGTGCGTCATGTACTGGGTTATAACATTTTGCTGATGAATGGTACAAGTTAACTGATGAATTGTTATTAGATAATAAAGAGAATTATGTTTAGGATGTTGTGACCGACTATGGAAAGAATCATATGGTGAAAAGTAGTTATGTCTTGCTCATGTGTCCAATGGGGTTAGACAATGTAGAGGGATTAGATTTCTTTGTATTAGAGTTAGCCAATGGGATTTTGCGGGCTGTATTTGTAAAAAAAATATCTATAATTATGCAAATAGTTTCAGTGTATTTAAAAGGTGAAACTGGAAGAAACTTAGTTTTAAACTTCACGAGGCTAGCTCCTTCCGGCCCAGAGCATGTAATAAACTTGCTTTTCTGACAAAGTGCACTTATTCTCTGTCTGATCTGTTTTTTAGCAGTGGATTTTGCAGTTACATTCCTACATAGATGGGATGGTGGCCAAGAGAGCATCCCCAAAGGTCCAACTGACTGAACCTGAAGCTGTGTAATCTCATCCACTCAGGTTGAGTAGGTTTGAAGGCCAGGCCAATTTGAGTATTCCTCTTGAGGCACACATTGCGGCATGTACTGTGAAAGGTTGAGTAGTGATATAATATGATATGATATGGTATTTATAACGCGCCTATACACATGTTTCAAGGCGCGAAAGGCGTGACATGTTGTGGCCCTCCCTCCTCAACTTCCTGGGCCTCCACTGGCCCTTGCAAGGTGTCAAAATCCCTTGCAGCTTCTGGCATGTTTCTTTATTCCTCCTCACTCGATGAAAAGATGTCCCGACTGACATTTTTCTATTCATCCTCCCCTCTGCTATAGGTGGCATGTCCTAGTATGGCTGTGCAATCAAAGTGGGCATTGGTATTTATGTGTGCATATCTGTGTACTTCAATCAAATATGCATGCCTGTATTTTTGCTCACATTGTTCCTGTTTAGCTGAGCTTGTATAGGTCCCTTTCATGTCCAGGTTGATATTGCAAGTGAACCATCTAGACTGGGACATTTTACAACAACCCATCAAACCTCATGCCCTCCCACTCTGGAGCTACACTTTTTCTCTTGGATATCTGGACAATGCATAGTTGCAACATGGGCACAAAGAGATCCACAGTGGCTACATAGCCCTCAAGTGTTATGGACATAGACCTCAGGGGAACAGTATCACACAGTAGCCATGCCCTTCTTCAGCACATCAGTACTTCCAACCTGCCACCCCTCACTGCATAACACAGAACATTCTCGGGGCACACTGGCAGTGCACAGGACCTTTGGGGATGCTCACTTGGTTCTGCCACCGCTGTGTCTGTTCCTCTAATTCCACTCACTGATTGTGAACATTCGAGCCAGGGCTTCCTCCAAAGAGATGAGATTTGTTTGGGAGGTCCACCTCCTTTGTCTCTTGCATAGGCCCTTCGTTCTGCCACCTTGTCCTTGATGTGTCACTTGATGCCACCCAGTGCTTCCATATTTCAATTTGTGTGTGCTTATGCACACATAGAACATTAATGTTTGTGGTCTAATCCAGTCACTATGCATTGCACAGAGCTATTCTGGAGCATTGCCTATGGAGCTGGAATAGGGTGTTTTCATGCTCTTTGATGTAGGGCATGGTGAGGTCTATCTATGCCTTCGTTAAATATTTTAAAAGACAGTTCTTATTTCCATCTTTTCCGCCCAGTCCTCCTTGTCAGCCATGTTGTTGCACAGCTTTCTCCTGTTTCCAAAAGCGTTCACGATTGTGTTCTGGGTCCTCTTGCTGCTTGCTGAGGATCTTTAGGGTGAATGCACATGTATTTGGTGCTTTTGTCAAATGCACACTTTTTTCATACATCGTGATGTGTGTGATACCTTTTGCATGACTTTATCATGCTTTGATCAGATGTTATGTAACATTAGAATTTCATTTGTTGTTCCCCTATTGTTTGTGCTGTGTTGTGCACCATTACTTTGTGCACATGTCTATATGAATGCATGCATCACAATGAGATGTTCAATCGTGCATAGCATTTTGTCACACTTGTTTTTTGCACTGCATTCTCTGCTTTAGCTGTTTTATTTCCACACTTATACAAGTATTTCACCATTATTGGTCATTGGGTGATAGAGGTGTAGATAATACCCATAGCTCCAGCACCTAACCACCAGCATGGAGCCACTTGTTGGTTTCATAATTATATTCCTATATAGCGTAAGCCACTGGCTTCACCGACTGTTAGGCAGAATCCTATGCAGTGCCCTTAGGGACCACTGCACAGAGTTAAGACTGCAAGTGGTAATACAAGTTCACATTTGGTACAAGCCCGTACTACACTGTTAAAGTGGTAGCAGTAGCAGAGCAGCCAGACTTATCTCAAGAGCAAATGAGCAGTAGTAGAGATACAATTGTAGTCCTTTGTGTAATCTCTACTACTGCTCATTTGCTCTTGAGATAAGTCTGGCTGCTCTGCTACTGCTACCACTTTAACAGTGTAGTACGGGCTTGTACCAAAGGTGAACTTGTATTACCACTTGCAGTCTTAATTCTGTGCAGTGGTCCCTAAGGGCACTGCATAGGATTCTGCCTAACAGTCGGTGAAGCCAGTGGCTTACGCTATATAGGAATATAATTATGAATTACTGTGACTCAAGCAAACACTGACTCAAGGTTTTTGGTTAAAAAGTAAAAGTACATTTATTTTAAACCATCTGTTCACAAAACACTTCACTTCTATTAAATTAAAACCACACTTCAAATACACTACACACAACCAATTCCCCTTGTGCAGAACAACTCAAGGTAAATACCTTAGGATTTGACAGACCGGTGTTATGAAACAAAAGACGTTACCGGGAATACATATGAGATCACTTTTTGACAGTAATGACAGTTCGGTCTTACTAAAGATACGCGTACCCGCAGGAAGAAATGTTACCGGAGTTAAGACACACTTAGAACCTGCGTTAACACAAGAGAGTTGGGGATAACAATCATAGGCAATACTTTTGTCAAGGCAGACAGAATCAGAGAGCACTTTCTAACAAGAAGATAAAAGTCAATAGGCCTGCGCCAGTGTCAAGTGGAACAGGGTTCCTGTTGTGGAGGATCACACAGTCAGATAGTTCACGATTGAAGGTTGCCAGGAGTACTTGGATATTGTGAAAAGAGGAAGCAAAAGTTATAAGAGGGAAGGAAGAAAAGGACAAGCCTTTAGTGAGGAGAAAAGGGTTCACCCTAGTTCCTCGAAGTCGGACACAGTACCTTATTCTTTGAAGAAGCTGGTGCCACGGCAGTTGTTCCTGGTAGTTTCCTGCAGACCGTCGGTTCCTGGAGCTTCAGTCGTGGGGACAAGGAGGAGGACGTCTGGAGTGATCTCCACTACCCAGGGATGAGGCCAACAGCAGCGATGGTGAATAAAAGGTGCGCTCCTTTAAAACAGGAGGGGCTCTTCAGATGGCTATCCGGACCACTACAGCAGTGTGCAGCGATTGTGACCACGAAGAGGATCCTCTGGCTGTGGAAGATGAGCTGGTAGATCCCACCAGGCTCAAGGGAAGAAGACTCCTGAGTGGATCTTCTCTGGTCGTTGAAGGGTAGATAGCTCAGGACTGCGGCAGGGCTTGACCGGGACTCGGAGTTGCAGCAGCCGTCTTCTTCTCCACTTCTCTTTGGTTCCTTGCAGTTCCAGTGGCAACTCTGACTCCCAGTCCAAGATTCCTGCCTTTTATGCAAAAATCCCCCATTTTCACAGCCTGGCTGTCAATCACACAGCAGGGGGGTTGTCCAGCCCGTACAACCACCTCAGCCAATCAACACAAAGTGCGACCTGGGTCTCCATGGAGACCCTGTGCAGGGGGTGACTACACCCTTCCCTCACATTCAGCCCACCTAAACACCCAGGCGCCAAGAGGAGGGCTTCTCTGTAGAAGCCCGCCAAAAGACGGTGAACAAAGAAGGAAAACCTGGTTTGCCACGCAAAGTAAAACACAAGAAGGACTTTAACAAAAAGAAATGGCGAATAAACCTGACTGGAGCTGAAATAAAAAGTATTTGGGCAAGCGTGTTTAAGTTCGAGGCTACCACAATAGCCTGGAACAATACCACATTTATGTAGTATAATCGCGGAAGAAAAGTAAGAGCAGATACCACTGCCACCAGCCAAGTCTAAATGTTAAAAGAGCAAAACAAAGCTCAGAGAGGCACAAACAAAAAGGGGTAGGAACTAACCCTTTCCAATACTCCATGTAAGATGGGATGTACTGGGTCTGTAGTTTTAAAGTGACTATATAACGTTAATGGCAACCTTACATGTTTCTGGGGGACAGTAGTCAGCCCCAGAAAAATGGAGTCAGTGGGAAGTCTGAAAGACAACCCTGTGTCACTGCACTGAAGGTGCTGTGTAACACACACAAAAAGTGGGTCTCATGGAGTGGTGTGCTCCAGAGCCCAAGATCACACCCAAACAGTAAAAATACACATGGCAAAACACATGTAAGAGTGGGAAAAAGGCTCACACTCTTACCCAGTGGAAACAATAAACTCCAGAAATCCAGCAAAGCTGCTGGGGGTATCACTAGGTGAGGGAAATTAGCCATAGAATGAGAATTCTCCCTAACACCGACTTACACATTTGTAAATTGTAAAGTGATTAAACAATCTTTTAGCATGCCAAAACCTTTGATAAATGCTATGGTTCACTCTACATACCAGCAATCAGTCAGTATTTGATGTGTATGAGAATAACCTGAATGTCAGACCTGATACTTAAAGTAGTGTTGAGAACATACATCTCAACATGACCACCAAGCTCTTTGTATCAATGGGATGCTTGGAATGTTCCTTCAAACAAAAGTGTTTTTTTTTCTGAGCCAAAGGCACATACTTCGGTCTGAAATGGTCTCAGAAAACAATGCATTAGCAGTCACAGCCCGAGCCAACTCTTACCAACAGACTCAATGCCAGGCTGCTAGCCTAGTAAATGAAAAGAAATCAATAGGTACAGAATGTGGCATGCAGAATAACTTTCAGACTCAAAAATAAGTCATCCAGAGTCGCACCAACTGAGTAGCTTCCACTCAACGCCAATACACTAAAGACTTTCCTCTATTTAATCTACAAATGCCAAACGGCACCACTGAAAGTTGCCCACAAAAATGGATTACAGATACCACACATCCCTCAGATAACCATGAGTACCCGAGATGCAACAGAATAGGATGTCTACTCATTAATCCACAAACTATGCAAAGTGTTTGCACTGGAGACTAACTTGGATCTACAGCAATCTGGAGTAAAGCTAAAAACGCATTATTTTCAGACTGAATGCAGAAAATACCTTGATTGTCAAATAACAATGGTTCATCTCACGCCTTCATCCTTCCATGGTCAGCACGCATTCCATAAAATAAAAGACTCGCTATCCAGCACCACAAAAATGGCATTCATTGACATCGACTGAGCCACTAAACTACTGGTGGATGCCAGCCCAGTGGGGTTAGGAGCTGTGCTTACCCAAGTGGACAAGGAAGACAACGTGTACCCAGTTGCTTTGGAAGCCAACCATTGACAAAAACTGAACAAAACTATGTCCACATTGAGAAGGAGGCACTGGCGATCCTATGGGGCTGCCGTCACTTCAGGGTATATTTCCTAGGGCAAACGGCAAAGGTATTCACGTACCAAAAGCCACTGATATTGATGTTCAGAGGGGCTGCACCATACCCCCCAGCGCGGCTACAAGAGTGGATGCCCCAACTGCAACCGTTCAACTTTGACGTCTCAAATACAGCCGGGGCAGACAACCCGATCGATTATCTGTCTCGCCACCCACGGCCCACCGCCAGACAAGAAGAGGAACACGTGGTCGAGACAGAGGAACATGTGTGCCATGTAATAGCCTGTGCACGCCCACGAGCACTGACAATGCAGGAAATAGTAGAGGAAACAAAGACAGACGCCTGCCTACAACAAATAATTCAGACCATCCAGTCAGGCGATTGGAAAAACTACTTATCTGTGGTAGCACACCGCACCACGGAAGCCCAAGAGAAGCTACAAACACTGTTTAGCATCCGACATGAGCTAACAGTATCGGAAAAAGGCATTGTACTCAAAGGACACAGAATCGCCCAACCCGAGACATTGGAAGAAAGATCCCTAAAGCTGATGTACGGGGGCCACTAAGGCATATCTGAAGTCAAGAATGTGCATGCGAAGGATACAGAGCCACGTGACTGAACTGGTAGAAACCTGTGAGGCATGCCAATCCTCGAGGAGACTAACAACACTCGAACAAGCGCGCCCAGGAGCCAACCGAGGTGGGAGTCGGTGGGCATGGACTTTTGCACCATTGCAGGAGAAGGGGCCCTATTCGTCCTAGTCAACGAATTCAGCAGATACCCAGAGGTGGAAAACATCAAGTCCACGGATGCTCTGTCAGTCATTAACACCACCGAGAAAATATTTACCATACATGGAATACCCAGGAAAATGAAAAGTGACAATGGGGCCAACATTCACGAGCCATTAACTCAGGCAGTTTCTCACCAACTTAAATGTAAAACACCAGAAGATCACCCGATGCTCGCCGCAAGCAAACGGTGATGCTGAACGCTTCATGCGATCCCTAAACAAAACCATAAGAATCGCAAAAGACCACAATCAACACTGGCTGCTGGCAGTATATCGGTTCCTCCGAACACACAGACAAACCCCACACACATCGACAGGAGTAAGCCCAGCAGCACTGATGTTCGGAAATACCGATACAAGCCAAACTACTGCTACACCCGAGCTGGGTGAACCCTGAACCAGACATACCACTCATGGAAGAGAGACAAGCCAGACAAAATGAGAAGGAGAGTCAACGCCCGACACGCACAACACAGAGAACTGCAGCCAGGGGACACTGTGTTAGTTAAAACCAGAGCACCGCACACTGACACAAGATGCGCACCCATGGACTGTACTGGACTCCAACCACAGCATGGTAACAGCTGCCCGAGGACAAGAAGAAGTGATGCAAAATGTATCACACTTCCGCAAAGTACCAATGACACTGTGGAGGGAACGAACCAAATCCTGAAACGGTGAGTGAAGATTCCCCAGCGGACCCTGAGACACCAGTGAGGGCAAGCGACAACACATCCCAGCAAGTGTAGACTGGGCTGCCACTTGCCCGAGTAAAATACCCCTCCACTTCAGACCTCAATGAGATGGGGCTACCAGAGAGAGCACACACACAATATCAGCTTTGAGAGAAGCCACAGCCCTTGACCCGGCTAAAAGGATATGTATTGCAGGGAATCTACCACCGGGGCTCGAGTTAGAGGAATCCAGAGGGGCAGAGGAGAAGCGGAAGAGAAACAGTAAGAGACATTGAGAATGTTGTGTTTCAAGTATTCTAGGTTTGGGAGGAATGTAGTGTAGTCAACCAGCACCAGTCACGTGAGTGAGGGGAGACCCACGCCACGTGATCAGGGCTGTAATAAAGACATTTGTCTGGAAGACTTTATTCCGGCACGAGCCACCAACCCAGTGAGTCGTGTGTTTCTTCGTGCTCCCGAGTGAGTGTGTGGGAAGTTGTGCAAGTGCGGTCTGGCCTCCCGGAACACACCAGAGGTCGGATTACCAACACCCCAGCTATGATGAACTCCTAGACAAAGCTATAATCTCTACATGTGTAATAGATGGCACACATTTCATTAGAAACATCGAGACCACGGTTGATCCAATTCACATCACTGTATACAATACTCAACCTTTCCTTGTCATAGCATCCCTTTTAAATTGAATGGTTAGTTCTCAATATAGTGTCAGTTACCCGTTCCACAAGCTATACCGGGGGTTAACGACCCAGCAGCTCAAGTTAAAGGCCTGTGCGAAGCAAGAGCATTTATCGAAGCAGCTGGGATGTTACCCCCCCGGTATAGCCCATGGAACGGGTTACTAACGCTATTAGCAGCCTGAGTTACCAAAGTGATAACCGGGGGTGTTAAAAAACGTATTTTCATTCAAAGAACGGGACGTGCGCGGGGTTCCGTTCAATGAATGTAAAATGTTTCCCAAGATGGGTGCCGTGGTTGTGGACGGCGGGGCTCCGCCACAATCCATCTCCATGGCAGCTGGAAAATCGAGATGTAGGGAAGCTGCTGCAGCAACGGTGGGTGGTCCCGCCACCACAAACAGGTAAGTAGGGATGGGGAGGGGAATGGGATTAGTTAAAAAAAAAGAAGGGGAAAGGATGGGTGGGTGTGGAGAAGATGGTGGGACAGGGAAATCAGCCGTCGGGTTCCATGGAAATCAGGCTGAGTTCGGGAGTATCAGCCCGCAAACCAAGACACCTGATTGGCTGTCTCCCCTCCGCTAAGAGGAATGAGTTTTTCTTTTTAAATAACATGACTGTGCTTTTAAAATGAACCATTTCGGTGAGTTCATATATGCTGATATGAAGCTCATAGCACACATGCCACTTGATAGTCAGGTTTGAGGCACTCAGCAGTCCCTGAATGTTTCCAATATTACTTCTTCAAGTCATATGCATAGATTAAATGTGCAATGTTGGTAAATCTACTGTTGACCTTACATTTACTTGTACAAGTAAGTGCTTTAATATCCAACCCATTATGTTAAATTGCACATGGCTGTGGAGTCGTTTCACTCGCTAGTTCCTAGCCATTTCATCTTCCACAACATAATCTCTTTTGCAGATGCCGTCATTTGTAATAATCAGTTGATCCCTTCCCTTAAATCACCTATTAGAGCAGTGGTCTGCACCTGGCGATAGATTATGTTGGTAAATTAAATTCTCTAGCCTAATGGCTAATATTAAACTTGCCTCAATAACAGAGTCCAGGGCTATGTGTAGCCCAGGTGCATTTTCCATGGCAGGTGACCTTCCATTGCCACCATGCCAGAGGGGGGACAGTACACAGTCTAACCCCATCCCCAAGCAAGCTAGGATGAGGAATACCTGTGTAAGGCATAGTAGTAACAAGTGATGGCGACATGCCTGAGTACCTGAGAAGTAGCATAGTCTTGGAGCACCCCTGATGGGACCTTGCAACACAACACCATACATCATAGCTCCACCTGTTGTTAATAATGAAGGCTAGTATCTAGTAAGAAGAGACAATGAACGGCATAGGGTTATGTTGGTGGCTCCCACACCCTGAGCTATGCTACCGTGGTGTTAATACCATACATAACATTCATCTTCCCCCTTTCCCCACATCCATCATTCCTTGTCGCCCTCTGGGTAAGAACCCACACCATTTGACAAAATACTCCATCCTGGAATTCTCTGCCTTGATAGCAGAGATAGAGGGATTCCCATTGGTTTTATTTTTGTTTTTCTTTTTTGTTTAATGTGGTTACAGTTTGAAAAAAAAGTTTACACATAACAGTAAAATAAAAAAATACAATTACATCATATATACAATGAATTTCTCTAAAAGAATAATCGGATCAAATTATTGCTTAAAATCAATAGACAGTTAAGTAGATATTTAAAACATTTTCCACCAAGAATTCATGAACCCTTATTAATACCCGTAAAAGAGAAATGGTGAGAGCTATTGAATGACACTCAAGAGTCCTGACCAGTATATATGAATTGTGTTTTATTGACAAGCTTGGCAAATTCGGTGTCACACATTTCCCTGGAGGCAGAACAAGATGTTAATACATGTTTTTAATCATAGCTTGTCTTTCACCAGGGGTCCACAAATGAACCCACATTTATGCAAAGTGCCCAATAAATTCAATCAAAACGCATAAAGATTGGCAACGCATAAAGATTGGCGGTATCTAGGATCTGGGAACTTCTTAGATATTGTGGTTACTCATTATATTGACGATATATCTTAGCATATTCTAAATACATTTGGTAATGTGTAGTACGGTACTGGTCCCGACAACACTCTGCTACTTTGAGTTTCCTATAAACCTTTGTCTGTTTGTTTTTAAATTCGCCATGTTGATTCTCAGCTGCATGAATTGCCTGTGGAGAAAATGGCACGGCCAGCCTCCTATCAGCTTAATCTTTTGAAGAAAAGGACATCTTTTCTTACAACAGACAAATTACCAGTCTGTACAGGCGATGGTGTTGGCACATATTGATTGAGGTAATACATTTTTTATAGATGAGTGTTGCTAAAACTCGCCCCTCTTCAGTTGCAGCAGCAACATTGATCAAGGGGAGGAAGAAAGATGGTCATGCTTCCCTATTGCTCGCTCACCTTCATTGGCTTCCTATTGAAATGTGAATCCCTTTTAAAGTGGCGTGCTTTATGTATGAAGCCTGGAACTTGGGTACGCCTGCATATGGGCAAATAAGCCATTTATCTCTGATGGATCATAGAGAGCATAGAGCACTTATTTGGTGAAGTTGGAATTTGCGAGAGCCAAGAAGAATACAGGAACACAGGCTTGCTCTTATCATAACATTCCACCTCTGTATTGTGGAATTCCTTGCCAATTACGACGTCACAACGAATTATTAGTAAACAACTGAACATCATTCTCTTTCTGCGGAAAGGATTTTACTGTCCAGCCTATTTATTTGTTCTCTGTATTTTTCTTGTTTTGTTTTTAACGACATGTGTGTATAGTGATCTGATGTATGATGTTTAAGAAGATTATCTTTGTATAATACAACATTTTTTGAACAGTGCTCTTTTGCACTGCTGGGTTAGGTGTGCGCTGTATAAAACTGAACAATAGAAACACAAATAGATAATTCATATTTTACTGTAGAGTTATAGCCTTAAACTCCTATGGCATCTCCAAAACATGTCCCTCTGCACCCACATCTCATGTATGGTACTCCGGTACAGACCATGAGGTTTGGCTAGAGAGTCAAGGCAGCTCTTTACCCATGAGTGAAAATAAATAACCCTCTCCCAACACAGTGACAGCTGCAGTTTGTCATAGATACTGCAACATTAATCACTTATACTTTGGCTTATTTAGTCTTCTTTGTGCACCATATATTCTTTGTTTGCCAAGAGACCCAAGGGGGCCATGTACAATCAGGTTTGTGCTGTCGCAAGTCACGCCTTACGACTCTCTCTCTCACGCTTTCTTCCAGACCCTAATCCTCGCCACATCTTTTCTCTATGAGGTCTGCTCCAATGGCCAAGGAATGGGGGCAATGTAATCGACTTTCCATGTGACGCGTCCAATATGGGGCTTTTGTTGTCAGAATGTTCAGCAATGTGCTGGCCAGACCCCACTCACTGTCCGATAGCGTCGCTCTCCATGACAATGCTACTGCAATGTGGCGTTGGGCACTAGGGGACGCAGCATGGTCCATCTGTTGGCTCACTCTTCCTCCACATTTTGGCATCACATGGCCTTAAAGCAATCACATCCTCATTGCAGCGTCTGTGATGGTGGCTCCCCAGGATCCCCCACATCTCAGAGCGAGCGTCCCATTTAGGGCCTGGGCCATCACTGCTTTGAAGCCACATCCATGGATGCCCTTTGGCCTCACCTCAGCTGCACCACCACCTGGGATGCACCTCTACATTTCTTCCAAGAGGGGAAAAGGTGCTAGCTCAGTGACCCTTCCTTACATACTGCCTCCCATACAGTTCCTAGGCCCCATGGGCCCCTAGGGTGTCACCATAATGCAGGGGGCCTCTCAGACTCCAGCTCTATCTCCATTCCTCCTTGAACGGCCACACTGACCACTTTATTATCTCTGACCACCTGGAGTGGTGTGGCCAATCTGGCCATGCTCCACATGGAACATTCTTAAATACCCCTGTCATAGTTGTATAATTTCCAGCACTCCTGAAGAAGAACAGAACAAATCTGAAAGACATATTTTCTTGTGATGAGAAGGTCTATGGAGGAACGCCAGCCAGGTATTAGTGGTGGAAACCTAGCCAGCACTAGTGGACATCTAACCTTATGAACAATTATCTTTCCAGATGCAGGTGGGCTGCCACAGCTAGTGGTCCCAAAGATTGAACTCTGACACATATCAACTCAAGGTTAAGCCCTAGTGAACTGAGGCACATCAGTATCCTAAGAGTAACATTCACATGGGTGGCAGGATAAACCTCAATATACAGTCATCCTGCGACTACAGCTATTTCACGCTCTTGAGGAAAGATCCAAAGTTCTGAGAGAAGATTTTAAATCTCCAGAATGCCATTAAAGCCTTAAGTGGTCTGGATGAGCTCACTAGTGCCCACCACCCCCTGAGGAGGTATTATGTTTGCATTTTTGTATTGATTGGATTTGGATAGTAGAGCCTCTCTATAAATCAATGGAGCGCTGTGTTTCAAAAGGAGCAGAATACAGAGAGAACAGGTGAAGCAGAGCAAATGAATCGAAGATGGTGTGATAGGGGAGAAGTGCTATCAGCAGGTCAACAGGCAAGAAGGTGCTTCTTGATGAGCAGTGTCGTTAGTTATTTTCCAGAGTGCAGGAGTGATAGGGATTATCTGATTTTTCCCAGTATGTTATTTCATAGTCCTGGTGCATAGTAGGAGAAGGACCATTTTGTGTTTCTTACATTCTATCATTCTAGTCGTCAATGTTGTGACTTTTGGTGCTAAGGGATGTTGATGTTATTCAAAGGGAGAGCTGGTACTAGGCTATCTGGGTATACTTTGCGGTGTGGAACTTGTAGAAAAGTCTCAGTCGCCTCAGTCACACTCCATTTAGTTTTTTAAATGTTTAAAAAAATATTTGTTTTGGCAATTCACACTTTTTCATAACATTCCCCCCTTTCACCCCTCTCATAACGCCACCCCCTCCTCTACCCCCGATCAGCAGTACTGTAAAGAAGCATTAGGCAATGTCCAAGACTGAATATGTTGCGGGCACAATTGAATACGATAGTCCTCCTTCAGGTAGTCCAGCAGCATACCCCAATCTAACCTGAACTTTCGGTCTTCTCCCTGTATGTTATACGTTACCCATTCCATAGCCAGAACATGCCAAAATGTATGAAACCATTTGTGATAGGAAGGGGCCACCTCTTTCTTCCAATTCCGTGCAATCACCAATTGGGCTGTCACAGTTAAAACTATAAATTACTTTTTATGTGCCCTATCTCGTGGAGCCACATTTTATTTCCAAAGGCCCAGAAGACATTCCCCTGCCTCTACAGATATATTTGCCGCCACCAGCTCCTGTAGTGTCTTGCCTACCAGGCCCCAGAATAATTTCAAAGCCGGACAAGACCACCATATATTTAGCCAGTCCCTCTGCCCCTTACATCTTCGTCAACATTCCTGTGGTGACCCCCTAAACATCACACAGAGTCTCTCCGGTGTATAATGCCACTTAGTTAGAATTGTATACCACATTTCTCTTAGTAGGATTGAGCGTGTTAGCTTCGGGATATCATTCCAAAGCATCTCCCATTCCTCGCTGGCTATTTGACAATCTACCCTCCCATTTGCACATATATGACCTCTTGTCCCATGGACCCAATTCAGAGAGTAAGGAGTAGAATGTAGAAATGAGAGGTTATGCATGACCGAGTGCCGAGGCTGGAGGTAACTGAGCCGATCCTTTTCCATAAGTGAAAAAGATTGTTTACATTGCTCAAATGTTTTAATTTCTTGACCTAACATCAAATCTTGAAATCGTACACCGCCCGCCTCCCTCCATTTCCCAAAAGCGCGTTTTTCAATCCCGGGAGTAAACTGGGGGTTGCCCCATAATGTTCTAAAGGGCCCCCGGAATAGTTGATATGTGCTTCTGTTTCAGCAGTTCATCCCACAGTTTGCCTACAAGTGCAGTTATTTGTGAAGCCTTTATGCTCGGACGATCAGGCCTAGGTAACCATAACACCTCATCTAATGGGCCACCCACCACTGCTCTATCCATATCACCAAAAGCTTACTATCATCTCGCGCCTTCAAACACTTGTGTATAGGCGCGTTACAAATGCCATATCATACCTGAAAACCATTGCTTCAGTACCCTCAAATGGGCCTCCCAGTAATATTTTCTAAAATCGGGAAAATCCATACCACTTTTCTGCATTGGGGCCATTAGGGTACGCAAGGCCACCCGCTGTGTTTTATTATGCCAGATAAAGGTAGATAGGATGCGGTTAAGTGTTTTGAAAAAAAAATGGGAATTGATACTGGTAAAGCTTGGACATAGTAAAGAAAGCATGGTAGAGTCACAATTTGTATCAAAGTGATATGGCCCAGTCATGATATGTGTAGAGGATTCCAACTTTGCAGGTCTCCTCTCATAGCGCTGAGGAACTGGGGTAATTCGCCTAACACAGCGTTACTACAGAGTTTGTAATGTAGACCCCTCAGAATGTAATGTTCTCTTCTGCCCACAGAAACTGGGTGAAACCCTGTATTTCCTCTATTGTATACTTTGGTAAAGTGAGGTTGAGTATTTCAGACTTATGGGGATTATTAACCTTCAGCCAGGAAACCCCCACAACAACGCCAATTCCGAGGAGATCGCCTTCAAAGATTCTGCAGGGTCCGATATAGCCAACAACATGTAATCAGCAAATGCCATTATTTTGTGCTCTGACCCCCCAAATGGACCCTTTTCACGCCTGGTGCTTCCCGTATACGCTGCATGAAAGGTTCTAGGTAAATCACGTAGAGCAAGGGCGACAGTGGGCATCCCTGTTTAGTTCCCCGCTCTATGCAGATCGGACCCAACAATTGTCCACTGACAGATAAACGGAAGGATGGGGTTTGATTGTTTGCCTGGATCCCATGAAGAAAGCGCTCGCCAAACCCCATTTTCCTCATTGTTTGAAAAAGAAAAGGCCATTGTACCTGAACAAACGCCTTTTGCTGTCTAATGCAAGAAGTACCATTGGAAACCCATGCCTTTTCACTTTCTCAATTAGGTGACATACCCTCCTTAAGTTATCAAAGGTTTGACAGTGTTTTCTAAACCCCGCCTGATCAGGTCTAATTAGCATATGAAATGTATCCTCCATTCAGTTGGCCAATATCTTGGTGAATATTTCAGCATCAATGTTGATTAACGCTATTGGGCGATATGACCCACACCGTGTCGGATCCTTGCCCTGTTTTGGAAACACCACCAATTTAGCCTCATCCATGGCTGCAGTAATGCATCGACGTTTTCAAATGATTTATATAGACACGTTAATTGGGGGGCCAAAATTTACCAATATTTCTTATAGAACCCAGCTGTGAAGCCGTCTGGTCCCGGGGCCTTTTTTATCAGGAGTGTTTTAATGGCTGTGATAACTTCCTCCTCTGTGATGTCCTTCTCCAGTTCTTCCCTCTCTAATATCAGTAATTTCAGAAGAGATACTTTTGCTAGATATGTATAGAGCGGGCCCTCCTGTACCCTATCGGAAGAATATAGCATGCCATATAATTTTTCAAAACACCCTATGATTCCCTCCATATCAGTCACCTCCTTCTCTTCCCCTTCTTTCATTTTTATGATCGTTTGAGTGGCTGTTCTCTGTCTTAATTGTCGTGCTAATAACCTACCCGCTCTATTTACTTCCACATAATAATATTGTTTAGTTCGAAGCAGGGCACTTTTTGGGTTTTTTGCCCTCAATAATTCTAGTTGTCCTCTAATAGCTGTATACGTTTTAAATTTTTCCCTCGTAGGGAGATTACCCATTTTTGGATTATATTTCTAAATTAGGTCTCTAAATCTTCCTTGAGTCGCTGACTCATTTTTTCCCTCAGGGCATTGTGTGCTATCAATTCCCCCCCTAATTACCGCTTTAAAAGCATCACACCAAATCCCAGGCGAGGTATCTGCAATCATTTGTTCCCCAAAATAGGCCTGAATTCTGTCCGCTATTTCCCTCGAGAAAACTGTATCCAGTAAGATCCAATCCACCAGTATCCAATTCCGGGGTGCCATAGTCAAAATCGCTCTAGGGGCGCATGATCCAAAGGCGCAATTGATCCCAGAGCGGCTTCCTGGATTTGTCCTGCCATTCTAGCAGAGACACAAATGTAATCAATTTGTGGCTGGGTTTTATGGACATGTGAGTAAAACGTAAATCCCACTTCCTTTCTCCTCTTGGCTCGCTACACGTCAATCAAATCCAATTGTGTAAATTTATCTTTGAGCTGCTTGGATGATAGTCCGTAGCGTAAAACCTACTCGGCTAATGTCAATTCCTGCATCCCATATTGCATTAAAATCCCCTGTTAATATGAAATGGCCTTCTGCTACTTTATCAAGTGCCGCCAATGGTGTCTTCAGGAAACTTTCCTGTCCCATTTTTGCTGCGTACACCGTCTCTGCAGTAAATACTTCCCTTTGAATGCAGAATTTCACAAAGAGGTACCTCCCCTGTGTGTCACTTAATGAGTCCAATATGACCACCTCTGGGTTATTCCTAAACATTATCAGGACCCCCGCTTTCTTCTCATTCATATCATCCTGGAATATCTGCGGATAACCTTGTAAATTAATGCGCAATTTATCTTTTCTGGAGATATGTGTTTCTTGAAGCGCAAGAAAATCCGGTCCAGGAATGATCCCAGCTTGCATCCCTTTGCAGGCAAATTTAGCCCTTGAATATTGTACTTAAGCACTTTAAAGCCCATAGTGAATACTGTGTTTAACCAATCTCATTCCCTTCCATTGCACCTTAACCTCTAAGTCCCACATGCATCCCCCAGACTTGACGTGGATCCTATGTTCCTTGAAAAACTTAAAATAGCATGCACAGCTTATGCATCTTAAGTTGAAAATCTCTTATTTTCCTGCACGCCTCCCCATGATGTATCTTTCCGTTTATCCTGAAGATTCCCCTCCCATCCCCCACCTTCATCTCCCCACCCCGCATTGCACCCACCTTTCCCTCCACCAAAGCCCCTCCACCAAACTTTAACCCAGGCACGTACATGTGTCCTAGTGACAACCACGGGAGAACCCGTCCATGTGCCGGTAGACTACCTGGGAGCAACCAACTGCAGCGAGATAAACTAACCCGCTCCAAGAGATACCAATTCGGTCCCCCACTTCCACCCCAGTTCTCATCTCAGCCTTCCATTGCCATTTCTGTTCCACTTCCCCCATTTACTTCCAAAATTCCCACCAAGGCTCTTCCGTGTACCTGGTTTATGTGGTCCCTCCGCCTTCACCCCTCGAACTGTGGCGTGTCCTTCACTTTGTCCCAACCTTTCAGAGCTTGAGCGTTCCTGTTGTCCCGCTTTTCCAAGTACCATTCCCATTATCACTGCTGCTGGGTGGTTCCTCCTCCCACATCTGATGTACCTGTTCAATCTCTACACTCCTGTGCTACCACATCCAGACCTTCTTCACATGTTGTTGCTCTGATTTGTCTCCCCTTCCAGGAAAACAAGCCAAAAGGAAAAAACCACCTGTACCGTACCTTCTCCCAGTTGAGAATGCTAGTTACTGGATTCATCTGCCTTCTTTTGACCAGGGTAGAAAATGACAGATCTTGATAGAGGTGTACTTCCGAGCCATTGATGGTTAAGGATGATCCTGTCCATGCAGCCCTCAGGACTCCTTCTTTCTGCTCATATGATGTGGATGCGGCCAGCACATCCCAGAGTCAAGCCCCTGGTTCCTTCATAGGGGGACCCACCCTATAAATTCCATCCAGAAGAACATCATCTAAAGGAATTTCCGGGAAGCAAGTCCGCACAAATGGTTTGTATAGAATGCTTGAGGTCTTTGTCTGCAATTTCCTCTGCAACATTCTTAATGCAAATATTTGATCGCCTTGACCTGTTCTCAAGATCTTCGCACTGAATTTCCAAATTGTGGGTCATCTGTGCGAGTTGTTCCAGGGTTTAATCATTTTTCCATGACTCTTCTCCAAGTTCTTGTAGACCGCTTTCAGCAGTGTCTACGCGTTCACCTAATTTTGAGATTTCCCCTTTTATTTCTTGGACCACTGTTTTTATGTCGGCTCTTACAGCGGTGATCTGTTCTTGAAAAGACTCCTGGGGCGTTTCCCTTGGGTGCTGTTAGTGATCGGCTAAACATTGCATTAGTTCCTCTTTAGTAATTGCCATCATGCCCCCTTGTTCTGTAGTCACTGTATACGGCGATCGTTGTCTTGGAGATCGAGTCTCGTCGGGAGTACCTTTCACCTCGGATTGCCAGCACTTTGGAATCGCCCCCTCTGCCCTTCGAGTGTTTACCTTGGGGGTGAGGGTGTGCCTTTAGGGCGTCCCCTCCCTTTAACACTTGACATATGCTTCCTTAGGCTTTCCCCACGTAAAAGCCCACTGACCATCAGTTCACTGAAACCCAGGGATCACCCACATCTCACTGCCTTATAGCACTCATTGGCATCCCTTCCATGCCCAGCGTCAGTGGCCGCTAGCTACATCCACCCAATCCCATCCACTCGATAGCCGTTACCTATATCCTTCAATTCTTAGTTTTTCAATCCAATAGGCACCACTTGTGCCACAGTGGTGTCAATCCACCCAGAGTTCCCAGCAACTTGTGTCTCCTTTTCACCTGCAGAGACCGTATCTCCCAAGAATGCAGCCCCCACACTCCTGTAGGCTGTTAAGAGTCTTAACCTTTGATTATATGCTTTTAGGGCTACTGGGGGATGCACAGCTTTCTGTCCAGTTGTTCAATCCCCAGGGCTACCACACCCCTGGCACAGCCCACAATTTACAGGATTTTATTTTCCTGGGCCCCTGCTCCTCCTCACCTGCACCACTCGCCAAATCGCCACTGGTTCTGGGGTTGCTTTGCGCTCCCTTTCAGAGCTGATGTGTCCTTGTATGAGCGGAATGAGGCTCTGCCAACTTCTGTTGCGTGATTTCGCTAGTGCTGAGGAGACAGTTAATAAAGTCTTCACCTGAGGACCACCGTCCCTGCCCACCTTTATATAGTCAAGGGGTCCACGTGAAATCCTTGAGGGGCATAGCTCCTTGCATCATGATCCCACCTCCGGTGTGCACAACGCTCCTCGTTCTTTGTTATACAAAGGCCGCCTGGCGCTTCCACAGAATCACAGAGGGGGGAAATTCCTTTTCCTCCCTTGGCGCCAGCTCTCCTTCACCTAAATGTCCTCCGTGTGCACTGATTTGATTGCCGGCGGTCTAGGGGTCCTCCGCCTTGTTGGTGGCTCTGGATGGGGTGCCACACCCTTCACCTCCCACAAATCGACATCTCGGAGGACCCGCTCTGCAGCCCGCCCACTGTCCAAAACTTCACTCAGGCCTCTGCATCATGAATGGGTGTGGGGCCAATCGCGCGCTAATTTTCCCACACCTGAGGGAGGAGGCGAGGAAGCGTGAAGTTCTCCCTTAGAATGGGTCCGGAGACAAGCTATATTTAGCACTTCCTGCCCTTGCAGGCAGCCATCTTGGAAACTCCATTTTTTTTTTTTAAGAGTACAAATACATGACAAGAGCTGTTCAACTAATTAACACATGGGCCAGAATTGCCATGGAATACACAACTGTGTTAGATAACAGGGTTCTATTCCCCAGCCAAGACCTTGTAGATAAAATAAACAGAATCCTCCCATTACACCTTGCGTAGGTGTACTTCATTTGTAGTAATGCTGATGATAGAAGATAGGATTGAGTTATTGAATGAAGACATCCTGGATGTTCTCCTGGTTTGGTATCCACACGGTAAAGGTTTGGGGGAGCTGTTCCACTCTGGAGACCTACTCATGCTGCAAGGTTTGTATGCAGATGGGCATCCAAGCTTAGCATAATTCGGCATTGGCACAAGGACAATCTTCTACTCCTTAGGGCTGCCAGAGTCTCTGAATAACAGGAGGCCACCTGTCACTCTAGGGTTTACAGGTATACTGACTCTGATACAGTCAACTTGAGGACACTGCGTATTCAGGTGCACCTCTACAGATCTCTGCCTTAAAGCCAGTAAGACAGAGATCCTCCTCATTGGGACCCCTGCTCCCACTTTCCCTCTTTCACTCTGGCCGGCCTCCCTTGACCCTGTGCCCTCACACTCTTGTGAGGCAAAAAACCTTGGCGTCATCTTCTACTCCACTCTCTCCTTCTCTCCACACATCACAGGCATCTGCAAAAAGTCCCATTTCCAACTGCACCTCCACAGAGGTATTCTATATTTCTCACCTTCCAGGAAGAGGACCTGTGAGCCCCGTGGATGAGGAGCTTGAGGCCCATGTGCCCCAAAGGAGAGAAGACCAGGAAGAAGACCCACGTGCCCCGAGGAAGAGGAGCCCAAGAGGAGGGCCTGCGTACCTGAAGGAAAGGAACCGGGGAGAAAGACTTTGCGAGCCCTGCATCGAAGACATCTGGCACCGGCTGAAGGACCCGTATGCCCGACAAGAGACACGGACACTGCAGCGATAGAGCTGCAGATTCAGGAGCCTGCAGGACGCCGTTTGAAGAGGGAGAGGACGGACCACTGCAGACGCATCCGCCTACAAGTAAGGAGTACCAACAGAGGTGGGAGAAAGGGAGAGTAACTGGGGACAAGGACCCAATACCCCGTACCTCCCATTTGAATGACAACAATAACATTACAGGCACGCAGACACAAAAGATAAGACCCTGTGTCTCCCAGAGCGTGACCTTCAAGATATTTTTTTTTATAAAACACAAAAGGAAAACGGAACTAAACTAACCAATGCACCACCACGGGCACCCAGCCCAGGTCACAAGACCCTGTGTCTCCCATTTGGTGACATTTCGTTAATACAAAAGAACAGTAAAGAGCTGGTCAATACTATATACGACCTTAGCCATCCAAGGAGCATATACGCACAGTGCATCGCACGCCACAGTGCCTGAGCCCACGTCAGACACCAAGTGCAGGAACTGTGATTTTCCAGTGATGAATACCACCACGAATAGGGCCACCTCGCCAGCCCCAAAACTGGCAGCCAAGTCAGAGACCCACAGGAAACGGCTAAAAGCCATCTGAACAGGCCCGGGGAGCCACCCAAACCCAATACGAAGGTTAGGAAACCGAAGCCCACACAGGCCCACAACAAGGACTACACACATGATGACAGTGTGTCGTAGGTCAAACACCAACACTAGGGCACGTACAGGAAATATAAAGAAGGTAGACCTGGAAAGCTGCCCAAACATATGCGTACCAGCAGCAGAGAAGACCCGTACCAGACAGGACCAGCAACCGTGAAAGTAAACGCAGCACCACCCATACAAACCAAAGGACCAAAACACAGCGATCTGCCGCCAAAGACTGCACACAAATGCACAGCGACTCCATACCCAAACTGAACACCGGCCACCATGGCTGACCAAGTGCAAGCAGATGCCGACGCAAGTGCGCTAACCCTAGCAGACTTGGGCCCCACATCATATGCCGCCGTCATGAGAAGGCCCAACCCATTCGCCTTGATCCCGCACCATGACCAAGGAGCAAGATGGGAGGAATGGGTCAAAGAATTTGAGGACTTTCTAGGTGCAATTGGGAACCAAGACCCGCCAAACAAACTCAGCATATTTAGGAACTTGGTAGGAAAAGAGGTAAAGGACATCATCAAGACAATCCCAGCTGCAGACAAAACCACGTACCAACGTCTCCTTGATGCAGTCAACGACAAACTCATAGTAGGATCCAACAAAGACTACGAACGCCTTGCATTCAACCAACACAGGCAGCGTCCACACTAATCAATTGGAGAGTTTGCCATACGTCTCCAGCAGAAGATAGGAGACTGTGACTTTGCCAACTTCAATGATGAAGAAGCCATAAGACTAAGGATCATAGAAGGGTGCACCTCGTCAACGTTCAGAAAACACCTTCTCAAGAAGCCCCTACCCCTAGTGAAAATACTCAATCTGGCCAAAACATACGAGAGAGTTGACGCACAGGCAGCCGCCATTGAGAGGAAAATTGAACGTGACGCAATCGCGGCCCTCACGGAAGGGCGACTGCAATGCACTAAGCCCACTCGACCCTGGAAAAAGAGTAAATGTACAATACACCGGCAACAAAGTCCGAGCAAAGAGCAATGCCACGGGCGAGGGTGGAAACACACACACAGACCACCATACCCAGCCTCTGCACAAAGAGGCTGGCGCTGTGGCTAGGTAGGTCACCTTCAGGGAATGTGCAGAACAGGACCACCCACAAGCTCTGCATGCCAACCCATACCATCAACCCAGGAAAGATACCTGAGTCCATCAATGGCTTGGTTAGACATCAGGAAAGACATCAAGGCCACGAACACCAGCCCACCTAGACGTCACAGGCATGCACACCCCCTCTACCCTGAGTTAGCCCACCAAAAAGGGGATGGAGCAGCACTAGGCACACGAACATCACCCGTTCTGCGAGAGGCCTATGAGTTTCGCAACCACCCAGTACCCTTCGAGATATCGTACGGGGGGGGGAGTGGAAGGCATCTGTACCAGACAAGGGTGGAAGAACACCCCCTAGACAAACCCCAAGACCATGCCGTCCAATGGAGGATGGCACAGACAGAGCAGCCTCAAGGACAGTCACAACGCAACCCAAACCAAGGAGACCGCAGAGTGCCGGACACCATCCGCATGATACAGAGTCCCGCCATAGGGCACAGCCGTCTCAGCCACCGGACAGCACTACAGCACGCACTCATCAGCGTCCACTATACGTCATTCAAAGTAACCCACAAGAAGGACCACGTGCCCGAGCAAGATGCGGGAGAAGGAAGCAAAGCCAAAGGACAGACGAACTGCGCAGACCCCATCCTAGCGACAAGGGACAAAGAACAAGTGACAACTACGACAGGGAACTACGGCAAAATGACGCCAAAGGACTCCCTCTTCCATGAGCTATACTTTGAAGAGCATGAAGCAACAAAAGGGGAAGATATCGAGAAGGAAGAAAAGGAGAGAGCAGAGACTTATGAAACACTGCAACGAGAGAGCGCAGAGGAGACTCACGAGCAACCAAGCAGGCCCCATCGAGCCACAAAGAGGCCCCAACATCTCATCGAGCAAAAGTAACCCGGGAAGTCTCATGTTAAGCAAGGGGGAGGTGTTGTAAGTGGAGAAAGCCCCTTTAAGAGGGAAACTGAAGACTATGGAAGGGAGCAGGAAGCGGGAGGAAGGGGAGGAGCAAGGGAAGGGAAAAGGGCAGTAATGATACAGAGGAATAAAGGGAAGGTTGGAGTGCACAGTGGCTCCTATGTAATCATTTGGTACATGTGAAGCGGCCCCATAAAGGGGGCTAACAATAGCAGGAGGAGACCAACTTTAATGGGCTCAACCTCACTGGTTCATAATCTGACAAGCGCCAGCTCTGGGGCTTGAAACACATAAGCTGCTGCTCCACAGCAACACTCAGCATTTTTTCAGCATTCTGTTTTGTTGGTTCACCATGTGTTTTAATTTTACACTTGGTAAGCATTCATCCCGAGAGCTCATCAAGGGGCCTGTACCTGATGAGAGGGCAGCAGTTACATCATGTACAAACTAATACCAAACTGTGCCGAAATTGGAACCTGTCGCATTTGCTTCATATCTGAAGGCCTTTGAATCTACAGAGGAGGAGCGGGGCAGAGTAAGTATAGCCAGAGAGAGATCTGTACAGTTTCGGGAGACTCTGCCATCTTTGCTCTTTCTGCCTCTCTTTCTCTTTCCTGTCCCCTCCACTTCCTGTAGCACAAAGTACTTTGGGTGTGATGTCAGAAGGGCAAAGTTCACTCCTTTCAAGGGCAGCAATTGGACCGTTAAGGAAGGCTAGCTTCAGCCCAATCATCTGTGGGCTATCGCCTTTACAATAAAGGGTTTCATGCCACCTCTTCTTCCATCAAACTTTGGTCTCCAATCCTGAAAGAAGATTTTGTTGGACCATGCTGGGAGAGCAGTCCTTTGCAGAGCTGTCCAGTTGTGAAGTGAAAGCAGGTTTTCCAAGGCAGAAGCAAGCTCTATCCTATAACCATTGGGATGACCTCTGTTGCTGGACCGAAACCAGACCTCTGCCAGCTACCCTGTTGTCTGGGACCTCACCATCTTGCAGGACCCTTTGGATGTGTTGCAGCATCCCCCCGTGTTTGGGAGCCCGTGAAAGGATTAATCTTGGTCCTTGAGACCCTGGAGTGGGACAGGCAGGATCCTAGTTTTTTTGCTGTACTGCTTGTAGTTGTGTTTCAAGAACCGTTCAACACATTTAAACCACCAGGACCCTCCCTTCAATCCTTTTACACTATACCGAGCCTCACATATCACCAAGAAGTGTGGTTTGGCGCTGCCGAACAAGCAAGAACCTCAAAAAGTTACCACTGACTGCTAACTCCCTCATGGTACAGATTTCCACTATGGAGACTGGCTTAGCTATTTTAATCCCTTTTGCAACCTCAAGAAATATCCTTTTTGAACATTGTGTTTGTTTAATTGCCTTTTCTCTACCTGCACCATTACCCAGAGCAATGCATAGTCTGTGTTCTTTCTACAGGGATGGGTTTCTAGTGTTTTCTTGTTATTATTGCACATGGTGTGTTTGATTAAAGTATACATTTTTAGAGAACCTTGATTGGACATTCCTTTATTGCAGACTGTTATACTTCTCTGTTTGGGTTGCTACTGAACCACATTCATACCCCTCTTGAGAGCGTAGCCTTCCCTCGGTCCGCGTTACCACAAAAGGTGAAGGAGGCATATTTCTTAACTGTGCCCGTATTACCTTTATGATTGTGTTGGCTCTTGGTTTGTAGAAGCGAGAGGGTGAGTGGGCGCTTTAGCCTCCACTCATCATTGCTCTCCTTCAGGATAGGAGTCAATTCGTCGCAACCAGTCTTGGCGCTGCTGTGCCACACTCAAATGTGGGAGTAAAGCACGAAAGGTTCTGAAAATCAGGAACTGCACTTCTTCAGCGCACATGCCTATCAAAACGGGGCCTGCTGTCTCAATACTACCACACCTGATTTCTAGTCACAACCAGCTCTTATATATGAGATCTAGAAGTAATCACGTGCTGGGTTTGTCCGATCAGTTTGACATATTCTATCTCTCCAAACTAGAAAGCTCCATAGGCCTCACAATGCAAACGCTTTGCAAAAACGTGCTTTCATTCATAGAAAGCTAGTAGCAAAGCCTGCATGGTGAGTTATACTACACGCCCAAGGTTTCTCAGCCGGTTCTGCTGTCAATCTCATCAGCTGATGCCTGCTACATGTTTGGACAAGATAATTGCCTGCTTCTACCACTGAGAACGATTAACATGCGTGCCGGTTGTCAAATCACACGAGGCTGGGGGACTGCATTTGAAATTATGGTTAAAAAAGTCTTTTGTGAGAAGAGTTCAGCTTCACTGATCATCACTTTATTAAGATCTCTTTTGATATTCAGGTGTGGGAGGTATTGTTTAATCTGATGGGGATATAAGGAGATGCGGCACGCGGCGATGAATAGAATGTCCTCATGAGAATGTTCCCACAAAGGCTAAGCGAAAAGGCACGGATAAAGAGGCTTTTATCAGTGAATAGATGCAGGCTGTTATTTAATCATAACACAACTTAATATGTATTCAAATTCTAAATGATGTAATGAAATTAAATTCATCAAGTCAGTGACAAAATTCATCATGTACATGTGACTACCAATAGAGTGGTGGAATACGCGCATCAAACAATAAAAAGTAGAAGTTAAAGGACAGCACCTTTGTTGACCAAAGTTATGATATGATAAGTTATTTATAACGTGCTTAATACCCAGGGGTTTCTAAGCACGGTCCCGGGGATCTAACCTGTGTTTCGCTGTGTTGGTTTTGCTTCCAAGGCAAGTACGTTGCCCCTGAGCTATCCTCCATAGACAATGTTCAAGCTATGATCTGTGCCTGAGCGGTTATGCACCTGTGAATGGTGCACTTGAGTGCATTTTGGGTAGAGCATTCATGTGCAGGTCCGATGACCCAAATTAAATGTCAAGGAGGCATCTTGTCGTAAAACCACATACAGCATCTTGCACATCTGTATTGGATCCAGCTCAGCGAGATTTCAGAGCCAAAATAGCGGTGTTATGTATCCAAATACTGTTTCATAATGATCCATTGCGACCCTTTTGGCATTGTGTTTGGTTGGTGCATGTCAAGAACCAACTTTACTTACCCCTTATTCAAATAAATATGAGCTGGAGAATGTTCTTTGCAGGTGAGGATGTCATACTAGTTTGGCAATCTTGCTTCTGAAAATGGAAACTCATATAAGGAAAGGATTCCATTTTTATTTTGTTCGTATTATATTGCAGATCTAGTTCCATACAAAGACATAGGTGGTCATTACGAGATTGGTGGTAGGGCTCAATGGGAATGGGGAGGGCGCAAATAGGCTCGTGAATGGCAAGCCCGTTATTTGTGCTCTGGTCCCCTAATGGGACCCGTAAGGGACGTGTGGTCCGACCACACGTCCCTTACGGGTCCCGTTAGGGGACCTCAGAATCGGGCGGTAGGGGAATACCGGCACCGGTCTCCTTACCGGTGCCCAGTATCCCCTACCGCCCGACTCGGAATGAGGCCCATAGATAATGGCAGAACGTAAGAACCAATGTTCCTCTATGGTGGGGGATTCTAACTTGGAAAATCAAGTAAAAACCACTTGCATACACGTTGGTAATCACTAGGCCTTTTAGACCTAGTGAGTCGGATTAAACCACTATAGGTATTTGGACATCTATTAATACCTTGTTGGCCTGTTCCATAAGATGTGCAGGTTTCTAACTAAAATGCCCTGAGACGTGGGCCCCCTAAGTAGTCTAGCCAGCCCTATTGATTTTCCCATTAACAGTGCCTGCCCCTGAGGACATGTTGCTCAAAACCTCAGGTACTGTCTGACCACCCCTCCCCTTGAAAAGCCCATTTTGGACTCTGAAGGCCCAGGGAACTACTGTCATATTGCAAGTATTCCCTGGATGGCCAAAACTTGGCAAAACCTATTACCTCCCAACTGCCATGTGCCTTTTTGTTCTGGCAGACAAACAGTAGCGCCAGCACAGTAATGCCACCCTACCTTCAGATAACCAATACAACAGGTTAATCATCAGGGCAACAGGTTAATCAATCAAAGGATTCAGTATTCAAGGCAGAGAGGCCCCTTCAAAGCCACAATTTAGGCTTTTACGATTTAGGGCTAGCAGTGGTCAACAGTCAACGGTGTACAGATTATATAAACCACTACTGGTCTTTAGAGTCCATTCCAGTCCTATCACAAATGGATTTGCCCTTAGGTGGACTCAGGTGTTGCAATTGTGGGGGAACCCACCTTCAATATGACTTTAAACCCTCCACAAGTCCATGTCCTAAGCACAGAGCAGGTGGAGCCAACAAAGCACTGAGAGCCGTGATAAGCACCAGAGGTCACAGAACCAAATGACGACTGAGGGTGCTGGGAGCACTGGTAAGATTCAAAGCCCCCAGTGCCTCAACAGGCCTGATGGTTCCTGGGAATCTCATCTTATTTGGCTCAGTAAGACCCTTATGGTAACATATCACCAGCCTCCATCATTTGTGGATACCGCACTGGCGTATTGAGGGTGAAGAGGCACAGAGGCCCTGTAAATTATCTGGCTACTGGAACCCTGGACACATGTGCACTCTGACAGTTAAGTCTGTGTTCGAGTTCCTTTTTTACAATCCTGCAATTTAAAGACCTATGAAAAACAAGGCCCTTGGGAACCCCATCTGAACTTGACAGTAGCAGGTGGGAGTGCCTGGCATGGCTCACCTTTCCACCAGCACCATACTTTCTAGGCCCACTTGCCTCCCTCACACAGAAAACAGGGTTAACATTGGGAATATCAGGTGGACAGACATTGTTGCCTCCTGCCCCTGAATGGCGCTAAGATGCTACGTCCCCCTATACATCTTTGACTACAGCAGCCTGCAAAGGTCCCTGCCCATCATGGCCAAGCAGAAGGAAATAGCCATGAAGTCTTCAGGGGACTGAGAAATAGGCTTTTTTCATGGGCACCGCCTCGACTAAACAAGTGCCTTTACATGATTCCACTGATGCTACTAATTCATAATGAGCTTTATTGGGCAAAACATCCTACAGCTTAGACACAGTGCATAGAGACAGACATAAGGGCATTTAATCTTAACACCAATATCTTCAAATAAGAAGTATAAAAACATGACATATCTCTAATATGTTAAGCCTCTCCACACCAGACTGTGCACATTGTTGACCTTAAAAATCTTTTACTTCTTCGCCATGCTCTGTACATGTATTTTGCCAGGTAGAGAACCACCTTGATATCATTTGTTTAGTTACAATATTCCATTGCATCAATCAAACTCCCAGTGCCATTTTCTCTTAGAATAGGTTTTAGATCTGACGACCTAAGACCCGAGTGTATGGGGCAGAAAAATAAATAAATGTGCCAATGTTTCCTTCATATTAGGGAACTATGGGCATAGATATGCGTGTAATATACTCCAAGAATTCACCAGACCAGATAGTAGAAGTATGCCTAAATGAAATCCAATATATAAGAAATGTGCAAACGCTGGTGAATGTGCAAACGCTGGTGAATGCGCAAACGCTGGCTTGACAACATCCAGGTTGCTTTCGTAACCAAATCTTAGCTTAATAGCCCAATACTCATGTGTTATGAAAGACTGCTGGCAATTAGTTTTGCACGTGTCTCAGTGTGTGATGTGGTTGCTTTACCATAGCTTTGAGTAAACTAGTGATGTCACTTTCCTTTGGCCATAACAGCTGCAATCCTAACAATGTCAATAGAAACGTAATTTGCTTACCCCAAGGGATGATTGCACTCCCCCCTTTAAGAGAAGACCCATCATTTCTTCTCTTTATGTCCCATGGTTTGGTAATGACCATTGTTAGGGAGAATTCTCATAAATGTGCTAATTTCCCTTACCGTAGAGACCCCCAGCAACTTTGCTTGATTTTGGGGACTTGATTTTTTTTACCTTGAAAGGGTGTGAGCCGTTTTAACCACTCTTTCATGCATTTTGATGTGTGTTTTACTTTTGTGTTCTTTGGATATGGAGTTTTAGACAACTCCATAGGCATCATCTGTTCTTGTCTGTCACACAGCACCCTCAGTGCAGTGGCACAGAGAGGTCTTTCAGACTTCCCAAGGTTTAAATACCTTCTCTGGGACTGACTACTGTCTCCCAGTGAATGTAAAGTTAAATTGACTTTGCTAGTCTTTTTAAATTGCTAGACCCAGCACACACTGCCTTACAGCAGAGTGCTGGAGGGAACACCTAGTATTCCCTAGACCTAGAAAACTCATGTAGCACTCAAATGCTACCCTTTCCTCTAAGAATGGCTGGTGGCAATGGTATTACCATGATTTCCTGACCGCGACCCGTTTAAACGCTGCGGTAGCTAAAATCCACCAGAGCCATGTTTTTCAAGGTGGCGTCTGAGCCCCCTCTGTAAAAACAGATTCCGATCAACTTTTTTTGCCATTTCTTTTTAGAAAGGCGCTTCTAGTGTTTGTCTCTGCCCGCCAAACCTGGTTTGGTCCCTTTGTTTGTTTGCCTTTTGGCACCTGAGTGTCTGGGGTGGAAAGGAAGTGAGGGAGGTGCCCAAAACTCCCTGTGCTTACTCTCCTTGGAGACCTGAATGTACGTTGGCATGATTGGCGGCTGACTGTCCGGCAAGGACAGCCACCCTGCTGGGTGAGTGGCAGGTAGGCAGAAATGAAAGGGAGAAAACTGTTTAAAAAACATTGGAATTTAAATTCTGGAGAGCCGTGTTACGTTTACCTTCATGCGTTCCAGGCCCGTGGGTGAGACACGAGTTGGGCCTCACGTCGCTGTTAGCGGAATATGAGTGGCGATTATGTGCCCTGTTTCGCAAATGTTTGGTACACACACACACGGATAATCTAACCATTTTGTCCAAGTATATGTTAACATCGTCTCACAAATTTGCGACTACCTGGACAAAATACATTTTGCGAATCTTGGCCAATGCTGACATAAGCATAGAGCTCCTTGTTATGAATCCAACCAAGGCTAAAGACAAAATCCATAAAAGGGATTGGATTAAGACCCAAAATCTCTGCCTTAGATATAAGGACTTCAACATCAGTGCCTTTTCTAATAAAAAGTTGGGAGAACTAGAAAGTTATTTATTCGGGTCTCCAACGCCGCAAGTGCGATCTTGCATCTTACGTCTCCGCTTTAATTTGTTTCCAACAAGAGATGTGTTGCTAAGGAGGCGACAAATTGAGAATGAGCTGAATTTTTGTAGATTCTGCACAAATAAAAACATTAAAGAATCATTAGAACATCTAATAGTAGAATGTCCAGCTTTAATAGATCTCAGAGCCAAGTGTTTTTGGAAACATCTAACCCTTTTTGGCTGGATGGCAGAAGAGCATAGATGGACTACTATCCTAGCTACAAGAATCATTAGTATCCGCATTGCCACATATAACTTTTTGAATGCCTTAAAATTGAATACTGACCTAAATGTAAGGTTGTGAATTGTACAGCGAAAATATGTTGGTTGTGGTGTCTTTTTAAACTTTGATGCGCAGAATCTATTTAGGGTCAAGAAAAGGGGGAAAGAAAAAGGAAAAGGGAAGGGGCAGGGAAGGGGAAAAAAAAAGGGAAAAAAAAGAAAAAAAAAGAGAAAAAGAAGGGAGAAAAAAAGAGAAACCATTGTTTGTTCGCAAGTGGTTTGTCAGTAACGACGAACTAGTATGCAAATACTATTGATACTTTAATTTAAGCACATCCCCAATTTTATTCTCATGCTCAGAGACTCTTTTGTATTACTCTGCGTGGGTATAGGTGTCTAGCATTAATTAATTGTGTTAGTCCACCTTCATTTTATCTTACTTTTAACGTATTGATGTTTTATGTTATGTTAATATCCAAAGCTTGGACATGTCGTCCTCTTTTTTAATATGTGCTTATTTAGTCTTTGATCTAGTAATTTGTAAAATTTCTTTTTTGGTAATTGTACTGCTCTTTGAAATGAAGATGTAATGAATTAAGCTCTGCATTTGAGTTTCTCAGCTAAATTCAATTAAAAAAAAAAAAAAGCAGGTCTCTGGGACTTGGAAGGCAGAGTCGACCACTGGAATGAAAGGACCGAAGCCGAGCTGAAGGAAGACGACTGCTGCAACTCCTGGACCATTGGTTTGCCCGGTTAAGCCCTGCCACAGGTCTGAATCGCCCGAAACTCCCTCGACAGAGAAGCCCCTTCAAGGACGACTTCTTCCCTTGAGCTGGTGGGAACAACCAACTAGCAAGCCGTCTGTAAACCGTCTCTATAATGGTCGAATTCTCATCAGAGTGCTGTAGAAAACCGAATAGCCAGTGAGAAGGATACCCGCTTGAGCACTTTAAGGCACTCACACCTTAAACCGACGTTTTGCCAAGCTTGTGGATCCGTCCCTGTGCAGTACCGGAACCTCCCTACGTCCTCCCTCTTGTCCCCACGACTGAAGCCCAGGAACAGCGAGATCTGCAGTAACTGTCAGAAACAACTGCCTCAGCTACAGCTTTTCTTCATTACCAAGGTACCGTGCAAACGCGGTTGAGAAATCCTCTCTCTCGCGGTGAAAGTTTGTGAAACTATCCCAACTTTGGAGTCTTGTTCGCTCCTAACCTGACATATAACTCTTTTTTGTGCAACCTACTTCTGAGAACATTGGCAAAGACTTAACTGTTTACTACCAGAACTGTGCTATCCTATCCAAGACACTGGTCCATTGCCTTTGGCCCAGGCCAATTAAATTGAACTGCCTCTAATAGTGAACTGAAACTATTTGCCCTGCCTAAGAAAGTATTTGTGTTTAATTCTTATAACTTGTGTCTTTTACTCCCATTTAAAGTTACTGAAATGTAATTTTGCTATCACCTCTGGGGAGCCTAACTTGTTCAGAAACGTATTGGTTTTGTACTGGAGTGCATTATAGTGTGACATTGAGCTGCTTATTGCTAGTGGAATGTTTTCTGAATGACTGTGTAAATAAATTAATATTGTTTTACCAAGAAACCTTGAGTAAGTGTTTGTTTGAACCACTGTGATTGCAAGTCCTTTGTGTAACACATTGTACTGCTCACATTCCTCTTGAGATAAGCCTGGCAGCTCATCCCTGCTACCACAAAACTGTGTAGTACAGACTTATACCAAAGATGAGATTGTACTTACACCAGCAGTCTTAATTGTGTGAAGTGTTCCCAAAGGGTACTGCATGTAATTCTGCCTAACACTGGTGGCAAGTGGTGAGGATAAAGTATAGTTGTTACATTGAGAGTGCTGCTCTTACTATTGCTCAAATAACCTTCAAAAGGCTAAGCACCACAAGAGAAGCAATGTTTTTATCATGCCTGATATGGATACCTACAGACTGGAGGGCCTAGTCATTTTAACAGTTAATCAACAAAAGCAATTGTTTAAAACTAGGAAGCTCACTGTTGAAGGCAAAAAGAATGAATTGATAGAAAGATTGTTGGAATTTCAAAGTCTGAGAAGTAGGTCTGCTATACCTACTACTGCAGCAACGGTGGAAAATGATGATGAGGATGATCATGTTTCAGAGTCCAACTCAAATGTTATTGATGAGTTAGAAGAGGCAGAGGAGTCTCAAGATGTAGGCCCTACTGCACCTCTACCTGCTCTTAGGCCTCAACCTTTAGCCACAGGGACCATACCAGGTCCAGTACTGAGTCCAGAGTTTGTCTCTCTTTAGAAGATGAGACTTGAGTTAGAGTTTAAAAGACTCCAAGCACAAACTGAAAGTAAAAATCAAGAACTTAAACTAAGGGAAATGGAATTGCAACATGCTCTTGAAATGAAGAAATTGGGCCTCATTACGACTTTGGAGGCAGCCATGCCCTTAACAAGGGCATGGCTGCCTCCAAAATCGTGTCTGGGTCGGGTTCCCAGAATGGGGAAATACCGGGCCATTCCGAGTATGGAGGGCCCGGTATTTCCTCCTTCAGGGAACCCGGGCCCGGTCCTTCCCCATTCGCATTGAGCCCTCATAGGGCTCAATGGGAATGGGGAGGGAGCTAACAACGGGCCCATTATGAACGTGCCTGTTGTTAGCTCCCTGGTCCCCTCGTGGGACCCACTATGGACGTCTGGAAAAACCAGATGTCCAGACAGGGTCCCGCGAGGGGACCTCGTAATAGTGCGGAGTGGGTTTAACGGCGCCAACACCATTACCGGCGCCGTGAAACCCATTCCGCACAAGTTGTAATGAGGCCCATTGTCTCTTGACCATGTTTCTCTCCCAGAGTCTTCTAGGTCTCCCAGTCCTAAGAGGCCTCGCATGCCCAAAGAAGCAGTAAGTATGTATGAGATTAAGCTTGATATTTTGGATTGGTTGGCTGCTTTTGAGTATAACTATGGGATTCAGGAAATTACAGCGAATCAGCTGATTCCTTGGCTTTTGTCTAGGCTCCCCCAGGTTGCAACTGATGCTGTAATGGAGGTGAGCGAACTAGACAGAATGGAATATGAAAATGTGAAACTAGCTTTGATAGCTAGGTTTGGGAAAACTTCTTCCCAGTATCTTAAGAGGTTTAGAACCCTCAGAAAGCATGATGGTACCCCTTGGGCTACCTGGGTGTGTGAATGTTTGAAAAACGTAGATGGTTGGGTTAAGGGTTACAGAGTTAAGACTTAAGAAGGTATGATAAATCTGTTCATGTTAGAGTCTATCTATGATGCCTGATCTCCTGAGCTCAGACAGCACTTGGCTGATTCCAAGGGAATTGATCCAAAGAAGTTAGCTAAGGCTGCTGACTTGTGAGTTGCCAACAGGGATACTCACAAGGATTCTGGGGCAACTCAATAGAAGGTTGAGGGAAAGCAGAACAAGAAAGATAACAAAGAGAATTCCAATATCTCCAATCCAAAAGAGGGCCACAAACATAAGAAGGGTAAGCCACCTGGGAAACCAAATCAGGCTAGTGAAACCTCTGGTGCTAAACCAGTGGGAGGTCAGACCAAACCCCCATTTATCAAAACATTTGGGAAATGTTTTGCTTGTGGGTCAACTGACCATGTGAAAGGGGATCCCAGATGGAAGGGTAAACGGTCAGGGATGCACACTGTCTCCTTAGCCTTCTCTCCATAGGAAGAAGTACAAATGGCAAGTGGAAACTTTCACCTACTGGCTGAGGAACCCATCAGAGTCTCAGCCAGTGTTTCTTTAGTGTCCTTGGGTCTGTGGGGACAACAGAACTTAGATGTCTATAATTCCATCCCAGACAATACCAAAGAATATTACAAAGACAGTGTACTTGTGAATGGAAAGGAGACCCCTGCCATCAGAGACACTGGGGCCAGCATTACTGTAGTGGATGAATCTTTTTTCAAGGTTGAGGACGTTGCTAAGGCACCCAAATACCTCACTAAGATTGCTGGAGGTCCTGTCCAAATGCTTCCACAGTTACCAGCTCTCATCCAGTGCAATGACATGACTGACAAGATACCTGTTAGCGTGCAGAGTGAAGTACCTGGGAGAGCCCTGTTGGGGAATGACTTAAAAACTCTTGGAGTTGTATCAAGCACCCCCAGGCTTCCCAGCAAAAAGAAACAGGAGCAGACAAGGAAGGCCAGAGAGAGTACCTTAAAAGGCTCTCTAGGGGAAATTATAGAGGAAACTCTGACCCCCAGTCCACAGGAATTACTGACTGCTATTTCAAATAAAAAGGAGGAAAAGGGGAAACCTAAGAAGTCCAAGAAAAGGCCAGCAAACACTACTGTTCTACCTACCAGGACATCCCAGAGAGGACTGCCCAAAGTCACATCTGTGACTCCTCCACCAGCTGGTGCTGAGTGTGAGGAACAACCAGGACTGGTTGAATCAGCTGCTGAAGATTCAGAGCTGGAGAAAGACCTTCCCCCCGTTGGAGATGGATCCTGCAGACTATCCTGAGCTGCAGTCTTTACCGGCAGAAGGTGGACACTGTAGGGCAGACTCTTGAAGGCCATCGCCAACAGGCAGCTTCCCAGCTGGAAGGGCAAGGGCCAGGGAAGCATAGGTTATACTGGGAAGATGGCCTCTTCTACAGTGAACCGACTGAGTCTATCCCAGGGGACTACAGGAGGCTTGTAGTGCCTTAGAGACTAGACACCAGTCCCTACAGTTAGCCCACGATATTCCTTTGGCTGGTCACTTGAGTTTCAAGAAGACTAAGGAAAGGCTTTCTCTTTATTTCTATTGGCCTAACTTGGGGTCTGATGTAGATACATTCTGTAGGAGCTGTCACACTTGTCAGACATCTGGCAAGAGTGGAGCCAAGTCTGTGGCACCCTTGGTGCCTCTCCCAGTGGTGGGAGTCCCTTTTGAGAGTGTGGGAATCGACATTGTTGGTCCCTTAGAACCTCCAACCTCTTCAGGTAACCGATTTATATTGGTTGTAGTATACCATGCTACTAGGTATCCTAAAGCCATACCTATGAGCACTGGTACAGCTCAGGCTGTTGCTAAGGACCTACTTGGTATTTTTAACAGGGTAGGTGTTCCTAAGGAAGTCATCTCTGACAGGGGATCCAATTTTATGCCACACTACATGCAGGCCATGTGGAAGAACTGTGGAGTGATTTACAAGTTCTCAACTGCCTACCATACCCAGACAAATGGGTTGGTAGAGAGGTTTAACCATACTATGAAGAGCATGATAGGTGCTTTAGAGGAACCCTTAGGAGAAAGTGGGACCTTCTACTGCCATGCCTTCTATTTGCTTATAGAGAAGTCCCTCAGGAAAGAGTTGGATTTAGTCCCTTTGAGCTTCTCTATGGCCATCCAGTTAGAGGTCCCTTGGCCCTAATTAAGGATGGCGTTGGAGAGTGTTCCTTCCCCCAAGCCAGTGAGAGTCACTGACTATGTGATAGGTCTCCGGAGGAGAATGTCACACATAATGGCAGAAGCATCAGATAAATTAAAAGGACGACAGGCTCTGGTAAAGCATTTATCAACGAATAATGACCCCACAGGGTGTAAAATACAGGTGATGTGGTATACCAATTACTGGTAAAGCATTGGCATGATCAGAAGGCCAACATGGTTGAGTTTACTCAAGACCTGCAAGTGTTAGTTATGGTATCTACAAGGCAGAGGGCCTTACAGGACAAATGGATATGACCCTTCAAGGTTGTGGGAAAACCTGGAGAGGTCAACTATCTGGTGGACTTAGACCATCCTAAGGAGGCTCCCTGAGTCTTTCACAACAACCGTCTAAAAGCTTATGTCTCAAGACTAGAAGTAGGAGCTTTGCTTCTAGCTTCAGCTCAAGAGGAGGAGGAGAGTCAATCTCTACCTGACCTACACAGAGGACAGCCTTTAGATGAGAAGATATGAGTCAATCTCACTTCTAATCTGACACTGGAACAACAGGAGGAGTGCAAGTTTCTGTTAAATCAGTTTGCCTCCCTATTTTCACTAGCACCAGGCTTGACCCCTTGGGGCCAGCATGATATTTTCACTGGTGACTGTTCACCTGGTAAAAGCAGAGGTTACAGGATGTCAGATAATGTAAGAACCCACATAAAGGAAGATGTCAACAAGATGCTTGATCTCGGGGTAATAGAGCCATCTACCAGTCCATGGTCTAGTCCAGGTGTACTAGTGCCAAAGGCAGGATCCAAAGAGTTGAGATTTTCTGTGGACTATAGAGCTCTTAATGCAGTAACAAAGACTGATGCCCATCCTTTAACAAGGACAGATGAACCAGTGGACAAACTTGGTTCAGCCAAGTACCTCAGTACATTTGACCTCACGTCAGGCTATTGGCAAATAGACCTGACAGACCATGCCAAGGAGAAAACTGCTGTTTAAGGTAATGCCTTTTGGACTAAAGAATGCACCTGCAACATTCCAAAGGATGGTTAATCAAGTTCTGAATTGGATGGAGGACTTCTGCATGGCATACCTGGATGACATTGCAGTGTTCAGCCCTACTTCGAAAGAGCATGTTGACCACTTAGGATATGTTTTGAAGGCTCTTGAGCAGGCCCATCTGACCATAAAGGCAAGTAAGAGTCAAATTGGTCAGAGTAAAGTGGTCTACCTTGGACATGAAGTAGGAGGAGGTGAAATCAGGCCATTGCCTAGCAAGGTACAAGCTGTACAAAACGGGGCCACCCATACTACTCAAACCCAAGTGAGAGTCTTCCTAGGCCTCACTGGTTACTATATGAACTTCAGAGAGAACTATGGGACCATAGTTTCTCCCTTGAATGTAGTCTCCTCACCCAAATTTCCCAAAAAGATCAGGTAAAATGAGGCGTGCACTCAAGCATTGGAAGGATTTAAGAACGCCCTTTGTCAAGCTCCAGTCTTAAGAGCACCTGACTACAACCAAACCTTCATTGTGCAAACAGAGGCTTCCAATACAGGTATAGATGCAGTTCTGAGTCAGCTAGATGCTTCATCAGCAGGAAGCTGAAGGAACCAGAAACAAGGTGGGCAACCATTGAAAGAGAATGTTTTGCTATTGTGCAGTCACTGAAGAAGTTTAGACCATACTTGTATGGATCTACTTTTGTGATTCAGACTGGCCACCAACCCTTGAGATGGTTGATGCAAATGAAAGTGGAAAATCCTAAACTATTGAGATGGCCAATCAGCCTGCAAAGGTTTGATTTCACCATTGAACACAGGTCAGGGTGTAACCACCAAAATGCTGATGGTCTCTCGAGGATGTTTGACCGACTGGAGTAAAGGGTTTCATCCAGGAGTGGATTAAATCCTCCTGTCCTTAGTCTGGGGGGATGAGTGCTGGGGAGAATTCTCAAAAATGTGCTAAATTCCCTTACCTTAGAGACCCCCAGCAACTTTGATGGATTTTGAGGACTTGATTTTTTAACCTGGAAAGTGTGTGAGCCTTGTATCCCACTCTTTAATGTATTCCGATGTGTGTTTTACTTTTGTGTTCTTTGGATATGGAGTTTTAGACAACTCCACAGGCATCATCTTTTCTTGTGTGTCACACAGCACCCTTATTGCAGTGGCACAGGGATGTCTTTCAGACTTCCCAAGGTTTAGATACCTTCTCTGGGACTGACTACTGTCTCCCAGTGAATGTAAAGTTAAATTGACTTTACTAGTCTTTTTAAATTGCTAGACCCAGCACACACTGCCTTACAGCAGAGTGCTGGAGGGAACACCTAGTATTCCCTATACCTAGAAAGCTCATGTAGCACTCAAATGCTACCCTTTCCTCTCAGAATGGCTGGTGGCAGTGGTATTACCCAACCGCGACCCGTTTAAACGCTGCCGTAGCTAACATCCACCAGAACCATGTTTTTCAAGATGGAGTCTGAGCACCCTCTGTAAAAACAGGTTACGATCGACATATTTTGCCATTTCTTTTTGGAAAGGCCCTTCTAGTGTTTGTTTCTGCGTGCCAAACCAGGTTTGGTCCCTTTGTATGTTTGCCTTTGGCGGGCTTCAGTACTGAAGACTGCTTCTGGCGCCTGAGTGTCTGGGGTGGACAGGAAGTGAGGGAGGTGCCCAAAACTCCCTGTGCTTAGTCTCCTTGGAGACCTGAATGCACTTTGGCATGATTGGATGGCTGACTGTCCGGCAAGGACAGCCACCCTGCCGAGTGAGTTGCAGCTATGCTGGAGTGAATGGGAGAAATCTGGTTATAAGGCAGGTCTCTGGGACTTGGAAGGCAGGGTCGACCACTGGAATGAAAGAACCGAAGCCGAGCTGATGGAAGACGACTGCTGCAACTCCTGGACCATTGGTTTGCCCGGTGAAACCCTGCTGCGGGTCCGAATCGCCTGATACTCCCTCGACAGGGAAGCCCCTTCAAGGACGACTTCTTCCCTAGAGCTGGTGGGAACAAACAACTCGCAAGCCACCTGGAAACCGTCTCTATACTGGTCGAATTTTCTTCAGAGTGCTGTAGAAAACTGGATAGCCAGTGAGAAGGATACCAGCTTGTGGACTTTAAGGCACTCACACCTTAAACCGACATTTTTCCAAGCTTGTGGATCTGTCCCCGTGCAGTGCAGGAATCTCCCGAAATCCTCCCTCTTGTCCCCATGACTGAGGCCCAGGAACAGCGAGATCGGCAGGAACTGCCAGGAACAATTGCCTCATCTACAGCTTTTCTTCATTACCAAGGTACTGTGGAAACATGGTTGAGAAATCCTCTCTGCCGCAGTGAAAGTTTGTGAAAAGTCTGAGAACATTGGCAAAGACTTAACCGTTTACTACCAGAACTGTGCTGTCCTATCCAAGACACTGGTCCATTGACTTTTGGCCCAGGCCTATTGAATTGAACTGCCTCTAATAGTGAACTGAAACTATTTTCCCTGCCTAAGAGAGTATTTGTGTTTCATTCTTATAACTTGTGTCTTTTACTCCGATTTAAAGTTACTGAAGTGTCATTTTGATCTCACCTCTGGGGAGCCTAACTTGTTCAGAAACGTATTGGTTTGGTACTGGAGTGTATTATAGCGTGATATTGAGCTGCTTATTGCTAGTGGAATCTTTTCTAAATGACTGTGTAAATAAATTAATATTGTTTTACCAAGAAACCTTGAGTAAGTGTTTGTTTGAACCACTGTGATTGCAAGTCCTTTGTGTAACACCTTGTACTGCTCACATCCCTCTTGAGATAAGCCTGGCTACTCAGCCCTGCTACCACAAAACTGTGCAGTACAGACTTATACCAAAGATGAGATTGTACTTACACCTGTAGTCTTAATTGTGTGTAGTGTTCCCATACTGCATGTAATAATTCTACCTAACAACCATAAACAAATACAATAAAGAAGGGTCTTGTATTGTATTGTAGTTGTCTTTAATTAGCGCCTATTACCATTATTATAGTCTCAATGTGCTGGTGGTGGGAATGCCCTTGGGAACCGAAGTCCAGAGTGTTGGAGGTCACAGAGTAAGAAAAGAATGTGTGTGTGTGTGCATTTGGCCAAATAAGGCTTAGCAGGGCTAGTCATGCTCTGGTAGAGAGCAACTCATGACGTCAGGCATGTGGATGGGTGCTGAGAGGAGTCAGGAGATGGCGTGAGTGCTAGAGACTCGTTATGTGTTCAGCGTGCCCAAATTTGTCATAGGTCTTCACTACAGACTGATGTCAGAGGATAGCTCAGCGGCAACATACTCGCCCTGGAAGCAAGACAACACAGAGCAACACAGGTTCGATCCCTGGGTCCGCGCTTAGAAACCTCTGGGTATCATATCATATCATATCAGAGGTGTTGAGGCGTAGTCTGGTGTAAGTAGGCGGAAAATTATGTGACCAGCAAAACCACATTCTTTCATAGTCTTTGCTGTATTGTGATGTATGCGGGTAGCCCTGCCTGCGGCCAGTGTCCACCGGAGTGGTGTATTATATGTACATAGCAGATGCGGTGGTGATTTGTTGTATGTGCGCCTGATCAGGTAGTGGCTTCCTTGGTTGATTCTTAATTCCAGTTGGGCACAGCAGTTGAAGACCGTTTGAACTTTAGCTTTGGTAGAGCAAGGAGATAGCAGCTAGATTTAACAGCAAAGGAAAGCACTCTGATTTAACTTTGCTAGAGTGATGGAAAACCCTCAGATTTAATTTTGGCACTGCAATGGACTACACCTAGATGTTAACGTTGGCACAGTGGAAGAAAGACACTCAGATTCAACTTGGGTGGAGCAGTTGAAAACCACCTGGATTTAAGCATGGCAGAGCAATGGCCAAACACCCTGATTCAACTTTGGCACAGCAAAGGAAAACACTCTGATCCGACTGTGGCACAGCAGTGGAATCTCTGAGATTCAATCTCGGCACAGGCAAGGAAAACACCTAGATTCAGATTTGGCACAGCAGCGTAAACACTTTGATTTAACTTGGGCACAGCAGTTGAGAACCACATAGACATAACTTTGGTTGAGCAGTGTGAAACGCTTAGGTTTAACTTTGACTTCTATACATAAGATGTTAGCATTAGGTTGGTCTCTGTGTGCAGGAATACAGTCAGCTTGTTTCCAGGAACGTTAAGTAACCTTTTTAAAATGTTGTCTTCCCTCGCTGCCAAATGTACTATTTTCAGGTATCCCCGATAGTTCAGCTCTTTAAATTGCTGCACATTTTGCATGCATACAGTATATATCAAGGCACGGGTAAATGTCCCATTACTGTGTAATAAAGCCTATTTAGCAGTGGCATTAGCAGTCTTCTCTAATGTTTAGCATAATTTCTCCACTTGGTTAGGTCCTTTAAAATGACTTCAGAATCTTATACTTATTTATTTATTGTTCTTGTACAGCGCCCAAACCCTGAGGTGCCATTGCGCTTTTCTTGAAAGGTTACAGAGATAGAAAACAAAAGTGCTTACAGTTATAGATTAATACAAAAATGGTAAGTACATGGGCCCTCATTACGACCCTGGCGGAAAGTGACTGACCGGACCGCAACAGCGTAAATAGCGTTTCCGCCATTGCACGAAGGAGCAAAGTGCGGCTAATCACGACCCATCGGGCACGAGCATTACGCCATGGCGGAATCCGAAAGGCTGCGATGGCGGAAATGACCCCAAAACGGCCCTTACCGCCGCCGTACGCTGCACCAGGTGCAATACCGCCACCCATCTTAGCGGTCACCGTAATGAGCGGTCACCGTAACGAGCGGGCACCGCAAATTACGGCCACCGTAAATATACGGAAACGGAAGTAAAAGCATGTGGCCGGAACGGGAAACAGCACGCCGCACAACTATAAAAACCGAATCCCAACACAACCATTAAAAATCCGACCCTGACACACATCCCAACCCGTTAGCAACCCCAGTTAAAAAAATAAATATGGGAAAGGTAGCCAAGAAAGCGTGTGACCGCAAGCGGCAGGTACACTTCTCCCGAGAGGAACTGACCGTGCTCACCGAGACCCTCCAGGAAAATGCCGCCGTCGTCTTCTCCAGTCAAATGACCAGGACGGCCCTTGCCAACAAGAAGGCCATATGGGCCCTGGTGGCACAGCGCGTAAGTGCGGTGGGGACAACACCCCGCACGCCACAGCAATGTCGCAAGCGGTGGGACGACCTGCGGATCCGCGTACGCAGCATACTTTCTGCGAACAGGAACATCGCCACAGCTACCGGGGGGGGTTCAGAGTCGCCCATCAAGTTGACCCCCTGGGAGGAAATCTGCGCCTCCACCATAGGAATGGAGAGCATAGAGGGAGTCGGAGGGATGGAGAAAGGAGTGCCGACATCCGGAGAATCAGGTAGGTTGGCCAAGAGAAACAATGCGAAATCCACAAACCACGAACATGTGCAGTACCATGTGACCCCATAGTGCAATACATACTTTGCCCTGACAGCGCCCTCTAAAAGTCAGAATGAATAAACAAATCAATCAAGATGCCATAAACAACCCCTACATGTGCAGCATGCACCCCCTAACTGCAGGCAGCCAAATGAATGCATCCTCAATCCACACGAAAATGAGACCACCTCCAAGGCCCAGTCCCAAATCAGCCTCATGTACCACCCCAATGCATTTGATACGTTGCCATTCCAAATCCGACAGACCCATAACTAACGCTCGCCCCTCTTTACTCCACCACAGGGTCCGATACCAACGACGAGCTGCAGGACACCCCTACCAGCACGCCTGCAAAGAGGGCCAGGACCAACGTCCCAAGAGCCTCCACCTCAGGTGCAAGGATCAAGACACGGCAGCAGCAGGAATCAAGTGGCAGCACACTGGAGGGGACTGCAACAGGCACCCCAGCAGCCAGCAAGTCCACAACCCCAGCACCACAGGTCCCCCCAAAGAACGTATCTGATGGCACTGCCTCTGGTGGTAGCAGCACCATAGGTGACACAGCTGTCATGCCAGCATGCTCCGACACGGAAAACAGTGCTGGCGACGTAGGTACCATCCATGACCTTTCCCAATCCCCCTGCATGTTCCATCCCCTACACCATGACGAAACCACGCAGGGGCACCCTGAAGACGACGACTGGCCAACCCCCACAAGTCCTGTGCCAAGGCAACATGTGTTGAGCAGCCCCCCTGTCACACCACCGCAAATGTCCATGGCCCAGCAGAGGCAACAGTCCCTCGACCTGCTGATCGAGCAACAGCAGGAAGTGTCCACGCTACTCAAGGACCATGCAAATGAATGCGGGGGTTCCAGGGCAGCCATGGAAACATCCACCGAGACACTCAGGGCACAAATAGAGAAAAGTAGTGAGAGCCTCAGGGGAGAAATGGAGAGAAGCACCGAGAGCCTGAGAGCAGAAATGGAGAAAAGCACCGAGAGCCTGAGAGCACAAATGGAGAAAAGCACCGAGAGCCTGAGGGGGGAACTGCATGCGACGTCCAAAGACGTTTGTGCTGAACTTGCTGCTGTGCGCCGTGTGCTCTCGGAGCTCTCACAAACCCTCAGAGACATGCATGGACGCGAGCAGGCAGAGACATCATCCGTGGCAAGTTCCGTCCAGGGCAGCCCCCAACGCAGATCTGGCAGGAACCTGCGCTCCACGGGCAGGGGTGCCCCTGATACCCGTAGAGGGGGCTTGCAATAGCGTCCAACCACGGACAGCATGCATATTTGGACACTGGTGTTGGGGGGGGAGGTAGTAGGGTGGAGGGGGTGTGTTGGGCTTCACTGGGTGGCGGGTCCATAGGGTGTATAAATCAAATCACATTAACAATACAGCATCTCATAATCATCCAATGACATGTGTGGACATTGATATTTGCGTACGAGGCCTTCATAGGCGTACAGTCCACAATGTGCCTGTACTACACACACACAGTGCCACAGGTCCCCTTTCCGTGTAATAGGCACCATGCGTGGTTGCTAGAAGCATGCATCTATGATGCTCTGTCGGATTGCACGTGCATCCTGTGCCTCATGGACTCCTTGAGGTGCCTCCACATCCCCACCCTCATCATCATCATCATCTTCAGGTGCATGCAGTACAGCGTCAGGGGGCATGGGCACATTCCTACGTATGCACATGTTGTGCAGCATGACACATGCCATGACCATCTTAGAAACCTTCTCATGGCTGTACATGAGTGCCCCGCCAGACCTGCTGAGGCTGCGGAAACGAGCCTTCAGTAGGCCGAATGCCTGTTCAATGACCACACGGGTACGTGAGTGGGCATGGTTGTAGTCCTCCTCATGCTCGTTCTGTGGGTTCCGGATTGGTGTAAGGAGCCATCTCTTCAGTGGATACCCGGCATCACCTGTATGAGACGAATAAAGGGTGTCAGTGGAATGATAGTGCTAAGTAGCCCCCCCCCCCTCCTGCAAGGTCATTGACGCATCAAATGGGCCACGATGTCATGCATGGAATGAGACTCACCGAGTAGCCAGGATCTGTGCCCTGCGTGTCGCTCCATGTAGCGTGGTATTCTTGTGTTCCTCAGGACCATAGAATCATGGGTAGATCCTGGAAATCTGGCACAACAATGCGTAAATATCTTGTTGGAGTCACACACCATTTGCACATTGATTGAATGAAATTGTTTCCGGTTGCGGTACTGGACCTCCATGGCATGTGGGACAACCAATTCAAAATGGGTGCAGTCGATGGCACCAATGCAACCCGGGATGCCGCCAAGTGCATGGAATCCCACTTTTGCGTTGGTAATCTCCTGGTACGTGCGTGGTAGTGTGATGTGGTCGTCGGCGTGCTTCAGGAGGGCATCGTGCACTTGGAAGAGTGTCCGTGAGAACAGTGGCTGTGAAATGCCATGCAACTGTCCCACTGTGTGCTGGTAGGTGCCTGTGGCCAGGAAGTGGAGTGCAGACACCACCTTCAGTAGGGGTGGGATGGCGGTTGGGCTATCTATCATGCTCACGAGGTCAGCATGTGTCATGTCCACAATGGCGATTATGGTGTCCCGGTCCAAACGGTAGAGGGTGTGGATCTGCTCAGCAGTGAGGTTGAACGGATCGGCTCGGAGGCGTGGGATTGCGGGCCGCCTGCGTGGTGGTAGTGGCAGTGCTTGTGGGCCTTGCTGACCCTGCCTTGCCCTCCTCCTCCTCCTTCTCCTCCGTCTCCCCTGTGCGCCCGGTTGTTGTACCTGTTGTTGTTCGTCGTCTTCTTGTAGTTGTAGCACTTGCAGTGCTATCTGGTCCCCCAGGCCCAACATCGCTAGTCCTGCCGGTAGCATTTTGGAGTGGGAGTGGTTGTGGGAGGGGTTTGGGTCTGCTATATATGTGCTGTCGGCCTGTATGGCCTCCACCTGTGCTGATTGAATGATTCTGTGGCAGATGCTATCCCTTCTGGCCGAGCACGTCCCGCACGTAAGGCTGCATTTGGCCGCATGGCATCTTGGGATTGGAATCATGTATCAAATCCCGATGGCAGTGTGATGTACTTTGACTGATTTTCATGGTATGCTCCCATTGTTACACATGCTATGATTGCAGCCGCTTACATACCTGTGAAGAGTCAGTGGTATGTAGGGCTCGATCGATGGCCGACCCTCATGCAGCACAGTAACGTACTTCACCGACGGGCGTGGCGTCCCATTTGTGATTGCAGCCAGTTAGCATCATGACACACAGCCGCACTACATTGATGTAATTGTGAATGCAAGCGTTCACAGAAGCCTTTTCGACGTAATGTTGCAAGTGAGGAATTCGAAGGCCAGCATTTTTGGTTTTGAAGTAGCGGCGAGGATACGCCCACAGGTCTGGCTGGAAATGTAACGTTCTATTGTAGAATGTCCTTGGGACATGGCCCATAACGAGCAGGCAATGAATGATATGAATTGAATGGGATGCGCAATAGCGTAGTGGACGATAAGGCAGGACGTTCCCAAATCCATCTTGCTTCACAACACTACAGATCCGGCCAGGGGCACAGTGGTTTTTGCGGACTGCATTACGCACAGACGCGATGGAAGTTTCACATATAATGTGAGTGAATATTCATGCGTTTTCATTGCGGGATGAGGGAATGATGAATGGATGCATGGACTGATGATTCCGTTTAGGGTCTGCCATGTACATGGGTTTTTTGAATCACTCCCCTTCCCCTGCGCTATGTGATGCAAGGCTGCCATAGTGGGACATACGTCTATCTGCCCTTGTCGGATCCTCCCTGTCTCGACGCGCCTTCATACACTTGTGTCTAGGCACGTTACTAATCCCATGTCATGGGTTCTATCTTGACGGACGCATGCACAGTAACCGACGTTGCCAATGGTGTATTTAGCTCGATTGATTTCGTTATGATTCGATACTGATTTAGGGGTGTGTATATTCCTTTGGAGTGGGCTAGCATGCATATGGGTGTGGATTTGGTGTGTTGAATGAAGATTGTAATGCATCATGAGTCCCGTAATGCAATCGGTTAATTTGTGTTTCTTTTGGGTGACAGGTATCTCCTGCCCTATTGCAGATGCCATCTCTACGCCACTCCTCCAGATGGTTTTTACTCTCGACTCCTGCAGCTTCGGGTGAATCAGTGGAGCACCATTTCGATCTTATGGGACGATCGCCAATGGGCCACATGCCCTTACGCTGTACTGGTGGCTAGGTGCAACATTTCGGCCTTTCAGCTCGACTAGTGGCTGCCTCATGGGACGGACCTGCGGTTCTTGCCGCTTCCATGTTGCCTTTTGGAACGTTGATGTAGGCCCTGTGTGCCATGATGGTACAGGGCGTCACACAAGTGGAAGCTGGTCAATTATTGCAGATGCAGACCTCGGTGATGATGGTTGTTTTGGTGTTATTTTGCAAATTGCTGTGGGGCCTTTGTCATTTGGATGTGCATTTAAATTGTATTCCGATATTTGTCGTGTTGCGTTGTTCTTTGCAGGTGATGTGGCGATTTTCGCTTTGTGGCGGTATGTATTGCGAGATGATCTGCATTGTGTTCCGCCTTCTGAGTTGAGTTGTGTGGTACAGTACTGGCCGCGTTTGCCTACGTAGCACAGTATGGTCACGGATAGGGGCTGCCATTGTGACTGTTTACATGATGTGCTGTTCAGGGGCGGGGGATTGGCTTTTGGCCGACTGGTGCCTGTCAGCCAGGTCGATTGGTGGAATGATGGGATGTTCAGAATGTGGCTGGTCACAGGTGACTGTGTTTGCGTGCGTTTGTTGGAGGGGGACTGGGGTCATGTCCATTGGAATAGCTTCTGTATTGATGCCATCTGTGCCCTGCAGCTCCCATCGGCCCCTCTTGGGATGAGCCTGGCTGCTCAGTCACTCTGCCAACTTGTGTGGTACATGCTTCTGCTGATGGTTGGTTTGTTTACTGGCATGAGTACAGGGCTGGTGCAATCCCCCTCAGGATGCTGTTTTGGATGTTGCCTTGCGCTGGTGGCAAGCGATGGGGGACTACTGTTGTTTTGTGTCATGTGTTCTTGATTTTCATTTTGATGTATTGTACCTTCACATGCCTGTGCTGCGTCAGTACGGCTATGGTGACATGCCGTACATGGATGCCCACTCACGGGGCGCTTTGAGCCCCTGCATGCTTTTCTACGTTGGCATGCATGGGTGAATTGTAGATTTCACTGGTTGCATAGTGTGAGTACATTGCGCCTGCCAGGAGTTGTGCAATGTGGCCAGGGAGTGGAGTACAGGCACTCAGTGGGCCATTTACGGTTGGTTCACGTTGCCGTATTTCTCGCCATGGCGGAATGGTACTTTACGACGTGCTTGATGGCGTTCAGTACATGTCCGCTAGGGTCAGAATTCGCGTACCGTTGCGCCATGGCGGTGATTCCGGTTTTGCAAGGCGCGCGTGCGCGTACTTGGTGCAGTTAGCGTTGCCGTTCACTGCGGTGTCGCTAATGGCATCGTACTTTACGGTGACGGGTCATGATCGCAACGAGCGGTGTTCGATGGCGGTATTGCATTTCCGCCATCATTTTTCCATTTCCGCAAGGGTCGTAATGAGGCCCATGGTGTTCTCCACATGTTACATGGCGGCAGCAGGATATACAAATACGGGGTCGTAGTTAGTGTGCAGATACATGGTGCCAGCCACATGTTGCATAGCGGCAACTACATACATATGCAGGGTCATATGGCCCTCATTACAACTCAGGTGTTAAGGGTTAACGCCACCGTTAACCCTAAACGCCTGATTCCCACCTTAACGCCTGCTTTTTGCAGGCGTTAAGTTCCATGGTGCTAAGGCACCTTGGTGCTAATTACGGCACCGTAATTTACGGTGCCGTAATTAGCGCCTTACCCACTCCCATTATGCCCTATGGGGCAAAAATGGGAATGGGGAAGGGAAAATGGGAAATGGGGATTTACCGCCCCACTCACCTTGTAATGGGGCGGTAAATCCGCCATCCACCATGGTGTAAACGTAGTTTACACCATGGTGGTAAAGTTGGTGCACTTAGCACCTCAGTTATAATGAGGGCCATAGTCAGAAGGCACATATATGGTGCCAGCCACATGTTGCATGGGGGCAGCAAGACGTATATATGCTGGGTCTTGGTCAGTGAGCAAATACATGGTGCCATTCAAATATTGTATGGCGGCAATGTGCACATATAGGCTGGTCATAATAGGTAGGTACATGGAGCCAGCCGCTATTACATATTATCACTCTTTATATTAACAGGGTGAAAACTCTACATAAACAGACACTGTGCCAATCCCATATTGCGGGTAGCAAGTACATACAGATATATAGTTTTGATCGAATGATAATATCGTGGAAACGATACTATGAAGTAGAGCAACAACTACTCACATACATGAAGTCAGGTCTATGGAGTCACTCAAACTGACCAACCTCGACCCGCTAGGGGGGTAGGGTTCGTATGGAAGACCAAAGGGAGGGTGTGTGGGGCATTTATTCACACTGGTGACCAAGGGGAGGAGGTGGGGGGCATTCATTCACACTGGCGACTGAGGGGATGGGGGGCATTCATTCACACTGGCGACCGAGGGGAGGAGGTGGGGGGCATTCATTCACACTGGCGACCAAGATAGTCTTATTTAGTTGCTTGGTATATATCAAACCTATTAACCTTCAATCATAATTTAAGCACATTTTGTAGTTTCATGGGTGGCTAAAAAATAATTGTTTGAGTTTTTGTATACTTCAACTCGAATCCTGATCATTAACATCTGCCCCACTGACTATCACGGCCAGGGAGCTTCGCTTTTTCCAAGCCCTCGCTGTGCTTCCAACATCTATGGGAAGCGGGCTGCTCCTTCCATCATGGCCGTTGCGTTGACCACGAAGCCGACAAGACCTTTTCCCTGAAATGCCCGCCTCCCCTGTGTGCGGATTGGCCGTGGCATCATTTAAACATCTCCTACACAGAGAGCCAGCAGGCAAAGCCATTCCTGTCTAAGGGCCCCATTTAAGGGTTGTGTGGAAGCTCCTGTCTGGGCCTGTCCGGGCGCAGACGGAGTACCGGAGGACCCCCCTTACACTGCGTATCCTATACTGGAGCCCTCTCTTTGTCTTATCTCACACCTGACCTATGCACTGGAGGTAATATGTCCTCATTTCAGCCTGATCCCCTGTGTGAATTCTGCTCTGTTGAGGTTCTACTAAGTTATCTGCTACTTTTTCTAAACCTACTCTATATCTGCTTGTACACAGTACCATCAACGCCCCTGCAGATCCATACCTACTTATCACATTTGATTGCATGGCTTCCAGAGTTGCATTTTACCTCCCTGTACTTACATTTTTGTTGTAGCCCCCTGCTACATGAGGCGAGGCATTCCAATGCAGCACTTTACTTGTGTGTTCCTGCGTATTGATGTAGCCCACTGCAACATGAGGTGAGGCATTCCAATGCTGCATTTTACCTCAGCGGATTGACGCTCTCTGTACTTGTACTGAACCATTTGTACCTGCATATTTGATGTAGTCCCCCTCACAATGAGATGAGGCAGTCCAATTTTGCATTGTACCTATTTGTTCCTGCATAACTTGATGTATCCCCCCGAACCTTGTAGTGAGCCAGTCCAATGTTGTACCTTACCTACTTGTACCTGCATACTTGATGTAGCACCCTGCACCAGAGGGTGAGGCTTTCACAAATTGTGCAGCCATTCCTTTCCCTCTACCCTCTTTCTGTTATTGCATTTGCACACTCTGAATCATCTCGAGACATAGTGGGAATGTTATTGTTTGCCCTTCTTCCCCAGTTCTTCCCCTATCCCACACTTCCCCTCCTCTACCCGCCCCGCTCTTTTCTGTTACTGCACTTGCACGCTCTGAATCATCTCGAGACCTAGTAGGAATGTTATTGTTTGGCCCTCTTCCTCTGTTCCTCCCCATCCTACACTTCCCCTCCTGCCCCTTTCCCCTGCATTTCTGTTACTACACTTGCAAGCTCAAAATTGTTTCAAGACCTAGTAGGAACATTATTCTTTGTCTTTGTCTCTGTTCATCCCCAACCTACACTCCCCCTTCTTCCCTCCTCTCCCTTTTTTTCTGTTACTACACCTGCATGCTCCGAAATGTTTCATAACCTAGTTGATACATTATTGTTTGGATTCTTCCCTGTTCCCCCCCATGTCACCTCCCCTCGTCCCCTACTCTCCTGTTCACAGCCTCCCTGAAACTTGAGGAGAATCATCTCTGGTTCTGGAAGCACCTCAAAACCTTTCTCTTTGCTTCTGCTTTTTCTCCCCGTAACAGCCTGCTGACTTCCTGGCTGGTACTGAAACTGCACTGGTTACCCGGCCACCCTCTGATCTCGGTGCCAAGTCCCCTCCCCCTCCAGTCGCACTCCTGCACTGCCTTCCTGGCAAACCCCACACTTTTTTAAAATGTTTTTATTTTATTTTATCGGTTTATCACAAACCTTTAAAATGTTTACAACCAAAACAAAACACAACACATCAAAACAAAACAAACAACAAAAGGTTTTTGTCATTTTCACACTCTTATGAAAAAAGCCCATCCCATCTGCTTTTTCTTACAGTCTAATCGCTATCTTCATTGCTCATCAACCAACGATAAATTCAGGCGATTGTCAATTATCATTAAAAAACGAGTCAATGGTAATAGCAATTTCATGTCCGAGCCTTGAAACATGTTGACCCACCAATCGTCAGCACAAAGGGAGGGGTGATTTAGACTCCAAGGGCCCAGATGGATTGTCCTTTCAGATAGAAGTATTGTGCAAAATAGCACTAAATGCTTAAGAGTTTCCTTATCTTTAGCACATAGTCTGCACAATGGATTTGTGATTTTGTTACATTTCCATGAGCCCGGCCGTTCTTTGGTTTTAAATGTGTTTAGACGCAGCATCATAAACACTCTTCGTGCCTGAGGATCTGGAAACAACTCAATGGCCTCATTACGACCCTGGCGTTGGACCATGGTGCTAATAGCACCATGGTCCATGCCGGTAACTTACCGACTTCGCCATGGCGGAATGGGGAATTACCGCCAAATTCCGAGGTTGGCGGGCCGGTAATTCCCCATGCCGCCATGGCCCTTCCCCATTCCCATTTTTGCCCCATAGGGCTCAATGGAAATGGGGAAGGTGCTAAGCACGGTGCCGCAAACTGCGGCACCGTACTTAGCACCAAGGTCCCTTTGCGGGTTGGTTTTTAACGCCTGCAAAAAGCAGGCGTTAAAGTCTCCAACCCGCAAAGGGACCTCGTAATCAGGCGTTAAGGGTTTAACGGTGCCGCCACCTTTTACGGCGCCGTTAACCCCTTAACGCCTGGGTTGTAATGAGGGCCAATGTAACGTTGTGGAGAATTAAATGGCCGGATTTCGAGCGGTGCCTCACTCATAATTTTTGCAGCAGCTCGTTGGGTACAAGTCCGGTCCCAGTCCGCATGCCAGATTTTTAATTTGGCAGCATTTGGATTGTTATGAAGCATGTCTAAACTGATTCCGTATTCTCTCAGTATCTCTTCGCATCTCTTAGATCACAGTGGCAATGTTATTCGTTGGTGTTGGACAATGAAAAATGTCGAATTGTGGTATTTGCTCGCAGTAGCGAGTTTTGCCAAACAGGCTCACCAGGGTCCAACATACCCTAGCGTGGAGCGACAGTTCATATCTCACATATCTCACATATGCAGTCAGAATTCCCCTTGGGAGAGCCAGTGCCTTGGACCAAAAACAGTTCTCCAACGATGTCCATGTTTCGTAAGTACAACCCAAAGCATTTTCAGCACCATATAGCAAGACTGGGATTACTTTTTGCTGGTAAAAAGCTAACAGTGGTTTTATTGAAAATTTCCCAAATTTCTTTTGCATAATGACAGCTTGACTTGCCAAATGCTTGTATTTCCTTTTGGTTTCAGCAATCCATGGCCCATCGTTGACAGATGAGTTTATTAGCATGCCAAGGTATTTTACGCTCTGGGCTGTCTGAATTAAATCTTGACCTAGGAACCATCTCAGTTGTTTCGTCTTCTTCCCTCCTTGGCTATTCAGGTTCTTGAACACTAGGATTTCACATTTGTTTGTGTTCATCACCAATTGGTGAGCTGCGACGTATTGGCCAACAGCGTTCAATTTTCTTTTGGAGGCCGACAGTCCATCGGCATATAGGAGCCAGCTTAGATGTGACTTAGCTACTTTTGGTGTAAAAGAACTTACTGCATCGATCGATAAGCCTATATCCGATATAAATAAGCTGAAGATTGCAGCAGCTAGGAGGGAGCCTTGTTTTACCCCTTTATAGGGTTTGATTGGTGCAGTTAAATTTCCAGAGCGATCCAGATGGATTTTTATTGAAGTTTCAGAGTGGAGATCCCGGATTGCTGCTACTAAATCAACTGGGCATCCCCAACTTTGTAGTTTTGACCACAGAAGTGACCTGTGGATGGTATCGAATGCGTATGAGAAGTCAATGAAGGCCAGATAGACCTTCGTATTAGACTTTATCGCCTCCATTTTAATCAGGTTCAATAGTAGCAGATTTAGCGAGCAGCCTACTTGTTTTACAAACCCAGATTGCCTTTTGTCTACATGGTTAGACTTGACTGCCCTTGCCACCAGTTTTTGCTGCAACATTGTCGCATAGATTTTCCCCAGTGCGTCCAACAATGCAACTGGGTGATAGTCTTTTGGGCATGTTCTGTCTCCCTTCTTATTGTTTGGCCCTCTTCCTCTGTTCCTCCCCATCCTACACTTCCCCTCCTGCCTCTCTCCCCTGCATTTCTGTTACTGCACTTTCATGCTCAAAATTGTTTCAAGACCTAGTAGGAACATTATTGTTTGTCTTTATCCCTGTTCATCCCCAACCTACACTCCCCCTTCTTCCCTCCTCTCCCTTCTTTTCTGTTACTACACTTGCATGCTCCGAATTGTTTCATAACCAAGTTGATACATTATTGTTTGGATTCTTCCCTGTTCCCCCCCTGTCACCTCCCCTCGTCCCCTCCTCTCCTCGTCCCCTCCTCTCCTATTCACAGCCTCCCTACCTCCCTGAAACTTTTGGAGAATCATCTCTGGTTCTCTTCCTGGCTGGTACTGAAACTGCACTGGTTACCCGGCCACCCTCTGATTACTGGGGACTGTTTTCTGTATCCCTACAGTCCCACTACCAGCACTTGACACCTGTTGTCTGCACTTATCCTTGCACTTGCCACCTGCTGGCCGTACTTTTAATTTTTACATTTATTTTATTACCCCATGTACTACACTGTCATCTCCCCCTTGCCCCCGCACTTTCCTTCTTCCCCTTCCCATGCACTTGTGCAATCTGAATGGCACCTGGCCTAGTAGGATCGCTGTCTGTCTTCCCTCTCTTCAACCTACCTTGCCTCGTCACGCCTTGAAACACTTGTGTATAGGCACATTATAAATGCCATATCATATCATATCATTCTTGTTACAGCACTTGCACGATCTGAATGTCTCAAGACCAAGTAGGAACGTTATTGTTTGTCTTCTTCCCTGTTCATCCCCATCCTACACCTCCCCTCCTCCTCCTCTCCCCGCTTTTCTGTTACTGCACTTGTATGCTCTGAATTGTCTCTAGACCTAGTAGGATCGTTGTGTGTCCTTCTTCCAGGGTGGGATTGGCCCCTCAGCCTTTCGACCCGTGTCCGGGCCAAAATCTTCCCTGGGGAGTGGGGGCCAGTTTGTGGCCACGCCTGGGCCGGTTTAAAAAAAAAAAAATCTAAAAAAAATATATATATTTTTTCAAATCTTTTTTGTTTTGTTCAAAAAGCCTTTCATCCTTCTTAGGTTGATACATGAGTACCAACACAAGTTGGGTGATATTGTATGCATATTTGTTCTATAAAAAAGAGCTTAATCGTAAGTGCTATACAATAACATATTATCATTTGGCCCTGGACATCTGCCTGCATTCACAGTAATTTGACAGTATGGATCCATACACACAGATATTAATGTGGCAATAAGCCCCAAGACGGCGGGCCAATACTTGTATTGGCCCGCCGCCGTCGAGAAGCTTCTTGCCATTAGTACCCTTGCACGTTAGAGCGGGGTACTAATTGCATTTTCTTCTGTTCTGAAACGCTGCCGCCATGGGAAGGCTCGGAGCGGGGATTGCCCCGTTTCGAGTCTCCTCATTGGCTAAGGAGCTGCCACGCCCCCCTCCGGGAACAAATGAAGGCACGTACGTGCGTTCAAGGGATTCCCGGCCTGGTAATATCCCGGCAAGGGACAGTCGTAATTCTTGTTGCATTCTGGTTGACCCTCGCCGGGTACTAATGATACATATGGTGATCCATTCTTGTATGAAATTTATATCACATTAGTGAAATCATAACCATATTTTTAATAGCGTACCTAGGAACAATGCTATTTGATGCCACTTCCTGTTTTGTCAAGGGATGAAAGGTTATGTTTCTTCACTTCCTGGGATGTCACTTTGGGGTGGGTTCAAATGACATCACTTCCGGTGATGTCTTCACAGGTCCAGGGCCGTGAGGCGAGGGGTGGGCCACTTTTTTGAGGCGAGGTGTGGGCCACTTTTTTTGGGTGACCGGGCCCATTTCTTGTTGCAATCAGACCCTGGCTTCTTCCCTTGTTCTTCCCTTATCCCCCATCCCTTCTTTCTGTTACTGCACTTGCACACTCCAAATGTCTCAAGACCTAGTAGGAACGTTATTGTTTTGTGTTTTCTTCCCTGTACCTCCCCATCCCTTATCTTGATGCGCCTTGAAACACCATTTTGCTATATAGGCGCATTATAAATACCCAATAAATAAATAAATCTCTTGTACTTACACAATTCATTAAAGATCTCCATTTGTTTTATCAAGCCAGATGGAGATTAGGAAATTGAAATAGAATCATTGGCAAATAATAACAGTGGGATCTTACTAATGCCAAGACAAGGAGCATCTGTCTGCAGTGGGAGTGTGCGATCAACAAGGATATGAATAGATATACCGAAAAGGATGGTGCTAAAACACAGCACTGTTGCATGCCCTTTTCTGATGTAAAAGGATCTGTCATATCTCGGACCAGGTTCCGGCTTACAACAACATCATTATCGGTGTAAAGACTGTGTATTGCCTTTAGTAAGCTGATAGGTATTTTATCGTGGGACTCCAACAAATGTAGTCTTGAAATCAATGTACATTACATACAAGGGCATTTGACTGATTTGCACATACTTTTGTTGTAATCGAAAGAGTCACAATCCATGATGGATCATGTGTAATCCAAGCTGGAAACCCGCTGCCTGTAAGTGGCAGATTACTTGATTTTCCTCTGCCCATGGTGTTATGTGCTTGAGTACTCTTCAGGCATAGCTTTTACCAGCCGTGTACATGGGTGCTACATGGCAGTAGTTGGGCAGTGCTTCCCTTCCTCCTTTTTTTCAATAAATCTAAACAATTACTGCATTGGACCACGGCACAGCATTAACCTAGAGATTGTATTAAATAAGCAGAAAAAGTGTGTGTCCACATGTCCATATCTGCCTTTTAAAAATCTGCCCAAATCTTATTTGGTCCTGGAGCTTTCCTCCTTTTTTGCGAGTCGATTGCAGTACGAATCTGACTCATTGTAAACTGTAGGTTCTCTGAGGATGTTAATATGTCTCGATTGACATCACTACTCTCGATCACACACTGATGCCTTTTGAACTCTGCCCCTCCTTCCTTGGCCCAAAGCTTTGTTAAAGCACAGTCCCCTAGAAGTGCCTATGCCCATAGACTTGTCCTGCCGAAATTCAAGCAACCCAGAAGTGGAGGTGCCGTTCTTTGCCACTCTTCAATGGAATTCTCTCCCACCAAACCTAAGGGCAGAAGACTCGTATTGGGCCTTCAGAAAAGCCCTGAAAACCTGGATTTTTACCTAGTGCTATAGACTTAACGCTACCTGCTTTGTGTGTCTTCTTCCTTCCGGTCTGTCAATCACGTAAGAGTACCTGGCTGTAACAACGCCTTGATGCCTGCGGGTTTTGTGCGCTTAATAAATGTAAAATAAATAAATAAATACTCACTGTCCTTGATAGCTGTCCGAATTCTGCATATGATATGATATGATAGGTTATGTATAACGCGTTTAATACCCAGAGGTTTCTAAGCACGGACTCGGGGATCAAACTTGTGTTGCTCTGTGGGGATCAAACCTGTGTTGCTCTGTGTCGTCTTGCTTCCAACACGACACCGTTGCCACTGAGCTATCCTCCCGAGACGATGGGCCCTCATTACAAGTTTCCTCAAACACACTGGTAATTCCGGCGTGCCAATATTACCATTACCGACAGGCTGACCGCCGGATTCATCCACACATTATAGGTCTGCAGGCACGCGCACACACCCCTGTCGGATATTGTATCACTTTTGCACAGTAAGTGCAGGTGTTTCTAGCAGAAATGTGCTGGAAATACAGATACCGTCATCCCAAACTGCCGGAATCACTGGTGCTGGAATTACCAGCGCAATTAATAGCATCATCGCAGAAACAGAAAGCTTGATGCGGGCCATTTTAAAAAACCAATCCACTTTAAATCCTCCTCTTCCTGCTGTCATCCACCCAATCTGAAAGTACAGACATGGCAGAAAGTGGGAAATCACAAATCCCGTAAGTCCCGCTTTGCAAGCCGAGGTTCACAATGTGCCCTTGAGGATAATGTGGTCTGCAATGCAGAGTTTCTCTTTGGGGCTGGGAACTGCAGGACCAGCAAGAGGAAGAAGACGGCCATCTGGCAGGTGGTGGCCGAAAAGGTCACAGCTGTGGGAACTGTCCCACCACGTCACACAACTGCGACAAGCGCTGGGACGACCTGCGGGTGAGGGTCCGGAACATCCTGGCCGCCCATAGGAACGAATCTGCTGCCACAGGAGGAGGGACGGTGGCACCCCTGACCCTCATGCCCTGTGAGGAGATGTGCAGCTACATCTTGCACATGGAGGGCATCGGGGGAGTCAAGTCAGCAGAGGCCTGAGCTGGGACCCAAGGGGATAACAAACACATGTAAATGCAAATGTTGAGTCCAAATACATGCAACCCCAGGCCGAGAAACACCAAATGGGTAAGGGAACAGGTCCAACACGTGACTGCCACAGCAAATGGGCCAATCACATGCACATGCCGGTAGTTGCAGACAAATTTAGGCATGGACAAGCACTGTAGGTAAAATGCACTGCCCCACACATATGCCGTGCGCCCATTTGCCACAAGGGAGAACAGGACAGGAATCATAGGCCCATCGCACACACAACAAGCTACCTTGGCAGACCACCAGTCAATGTGCACTCTCACCACCCACATGTAGAAACACACATCAGAGCAAACATACCAAATAAACAGCATGACAAGAGCAGGACACACACAATGTAGCATGAGTGTAATGCAAGCCCACAGATGTGACTCCCAGAAGACTAACTGCAGGCACATCTCACCCGAACAGGCACATCCTCTGACAGCAACATGGCTTAACCGTCATCAGGCCAAGCATGTGCAGGTGGGAAGGCCACACCACCACCTCCTGCAGTGCAAGCACCACCACCTCGTGAAGCACAAGCACCAACACCTCATGCTGTGTTCGCTACGCAGCCAGCACCACCACCACCTGCTGCTGGGCCTGCAGAGCAACCAGCACCATTACCACCTCCTGCTGTGCCAGCTGCACATCCACCACCACGACCTCCAGATGTGCCAGCTGGGCAACCACCAGTGCCACCACCACCACTGCTAGATGCCAGCAACACACACCAGTGGTCAGGGGCACCACCATCCCTCCTGTGCCCTACCAAACACCATTGCAACATCAGCCACTGCCCTATCGTGGAAGGTACAGTATGGAGGAGAATGAGGATGAGGAGGAGGATGAGCACACCCCCTACCCCAGCCCAGCAAAAACTTACAGCGCCCCTCCTCCAACCATGCCCAACATGCAGAACATGGATGTCCAGCTACGTGCAGTGGAGAACTGGCACGGGATGATGACGGAACTTGCCCAGCCGTAGCTCAATGAGCTTTGACTGCTGCGGGACTGCATGCAGGCCAGCAGCCACAGGAGCACACGGGCACAAGGCTGTACCACCGCTGACTGCTCATGCTGGCGCAAAGGGTCGACGAGTGGAACGAGGGGATCTCCACCATGGCTGAGTCCCTCTCACACACCGTGCAAGTCACCCTCGAGCACTTGGGGCCCAGGGGTCTGACCCTCAATCGACCATCACTACTCCTGAGAGCTGGCAGCAGGGCAGACCAAGGCACTGCTCCCAGCAGTTTTCCTCGACACCTCGGCCAGCCAAGAGCCCTGTGACAAAGAGGCAGCAAAAATGACTCTTGATGTGACACTTTGGTTCACTTACTCACTGTGGGGTGTTTGGGGAGAGGGAGAATGTGGGGATATTGGTGTTAGCGGAGGGGGGTGTGGGGATGTTAGTGTATGCAGAAGGGGTGCAGGGATGGGCGGGTGTGGATGGGGTATGTGTGGGTATGGGTGTGGGGACAAGGGTGGGGATGGGGTGGGTCAGGCGGGGTGGCGACAGGGGGTTGTGGAGGGGGAGGGGGTGTGGGAATGGGTGTGTGTGGGGGGAGGGTGTGTGTGTGGGGGGGTGTGGGGACAGGGTGTGGGGATGGGGATGTATGGGAAGGGCAGAGGTGTGTATGGAGACAGGTGGTGTGGGGAGGTAGAGGAGGGTGAGTGGACAGGAGTATGGAGAGCGGGAGGGATTTGGGGTCAGGGTGTGGGGAGGTGTGTGTGTGAGGATGATGTGTGTTTGCGGGGGTGTGGGTACAGAGGTATGTGTGGAGGGGAGGAGGCACAGGGTATTGTATTTTGAATTTATTTTTCAATACATACTTATTTTCACTTGAAACAATGCGTGGATATTATTTATTTTGGTGCAAGTATTTATTGTGTGTGTTCATCATATGCAGTAGGTGCAAGGCAAGTGCAGAGTGAAAGGGGTACCTATGTTATCTATGAGTTCTAGATGGGCCATGGGGCCATACATGGCCTCCATGCGCACATGCCTGGGCCCGGCTGCTGCTACATCATCGTCAGCATCCTCTGGCAGAGAAATGTCTAGATCTGGGAGCCAGGGGTATGTTTCATCTGCCGCAGATATTATGCAACATTGCACAGGCCAAGACAATCTGCCCCACCTTCTCTGGCCTGTACATGGGAGCACCCCCAGACCGGTGTAGGCATCTGAAATGTGCCTTCCAGAGCCCAAAGGTCCGGTCTATGGTCACTCTGGTCCTCACATGCGCCCTGTTATATGCCATTTCCTCTTGCCTCTGGGGATCCCTCAGAGGGGTCATCAGCCATGGAAGCAGCAGGTATCCTGAGTCACATGCAAGGGGTAAGAACAAATGTGTGAGTAATGATGCTCAGCAGTGGTGTTGCCTGCCACAGCAGAATCTCAACAGTCAGTCTGTCAATTCATGCATTCTGGTACCTGTAGTGCACTACATGTGAATGTCTGTTTGGATTTGTAATGGCCTGGTGAGTGACTGCTACATCTACAGTCCTGTGCTACTCCTGTGTGTTGTGTCCTGTCAATTGAGGAGTGCGCTGGTTGGTCCTGCATGTGCAGGGTGCTTGCCAGACATTCATTTGTGAAATAGTCCCCCACCCCCTTGCGTGTGACCCATGCTGCAATTTATGTGTAAATGCACATGTACTCACCCAACATCCAGGTCCTTGTCCTCCGTGATGCAGCATGTAAGCCAGCAGGGTGCTGTTCCGCAGGACCATGGAGTCGTGGGTTGATGCTGGGAACCGGGCACAGAAGTGTGTGATGGTCAGGTCTGCGTCAGAGGTCTCCTGGACATTGAGGGAATGGAACTGCTTCTGGTTCCTGTAGACCTCCTCTGAGGCACGGGGAAGCACCAGCTCTATGTGTGTGCTGTCCAATGCTGCCAACACATTGGGCATGCCCGCAATCACATAGAAGCAGGCCTTGGTGATGTTCACCTGTGCCCGGGTGGTGGGGAGGGCGATGTGCTGCCCCACATGGTGCAGGAGGGCCTCCTGTACCTGCAACAGCACTCTGGAGAGGCAAGCTGCAAAATGACATGTAGCTAGCTCACAGAGTGCTGGAATGTGCCAGTGTTAGGAAACGTCGTACTGAGTGGTTGACAGCTGACACTTCTAGTAAGGTCAGTAAAAATATAAGAACGGCACGTACATTGTGTGTTAAATGACCTTCCTCCTTTGGATCACGATCGGTGGCCCAGCGTTTCTTTTTGACTGCCAGAACTCGTATCCTGGAACGTTGTAGGTTGCCATGGCGACTGAGCCATCCTCAACAACGTTTCCCTCATGTACGGCGTTGTGGTCCGTCACGTGATCACAGACACTTAAGGGATCCCGGAACTGTGCTGCAGAGTTTTTAATTGTGAGTTGTTACATTCCTGTCTCGATTTAGCATTTTGGTATCTTGACTTCGGTTTTGCTGCTACAGATCTGCTCTGCACGACCCTTTACTGTTTAGTTCTTTGCCCGCTTGGAATTTGACCTCTGGCCTGTTTTGGATTACTCTCTGTCTGCCGTTTGTGTCACTGGATCTGGCTGCACGTTGTCGAACCCTAGCTTGTCCTCCTGTACTACGATAGTCTTGTCCTTTCTTGTTTTGACTCTACGATCATTTGCTGGCATAGTTACACCACTGCATCCACATACTACCGACACCTGTACTGTGCCTCTGGAGAACGTGGGCATTACCAGTAACAACTGCCCACCATAATCTGGAGTACTGCTGCCTTCAAATACATACTTGGTAACTTTGTGGGAGTTTCTCAATCCAACACTAACCAAAAAGCTTACTACACTCTATGCTTCTGGTCTACCTAAGGAATCGTCACCTTTTCTAGGCGTCCTCCTGTTGTTGTGTCCGGTGGTCCTGTGAGGACTAGAGACTGACCACCTTAGGGCTAGGCGTACTCATGCCGTCAGTTTCTGTGGCTTTTTGGGAACTAGAGACTGGCCACGATTAGTGTACACTTGGACTCATTCAGGATATTGGTACCTTGGTGGACAAGAAGTGCCTTGGCTTACATCACCTGGACAGTGGTAAATTGTTCCCACTCTCTCAGTTAGGTGTCTAACTGGTGTGCGCTCCGTTGTTCTTTTCTGGCGGATTGACTCTATGAATCTTGTATTGTAGGAGACAACTTGGGGTCCCGTGTTTTTTCTTGATTGTGTCCTTGTACCTGCATTTCAAGTACAGGTTAGTTCTCCACTCCCTGATTTATATTGAAGAGGTTGGGCTTCATTACGACTTTGGAGGCAGCCATGCCCTTAGTAAGGGCATGGCTGCCTCCAAAATCGTGTCCGGGTCCGGGTTCCCTGAATGGGGAAATACCGGGCCATTCCGACTTTGGAGGGCCCAGTATTTCCTCCTTCAGGGAACCCGGACCCGGTCCTTCCCCATTCCCATTCGAGCCCCCAAAGGGCTCAATGGGAATGGGGAGGGAGCTAACAACGGGCCCGTTAATAACGGGCCCGTTGTTAGCTCCATGGTCCCCTCGCGGGACCCGCCCTGGACGTCTGGTAAAACCAGACATCCAGAGCGGGTCCCACGAGGGAACCTCGTAATAGGGCGGAATGGGATTAACAGTGCCGGCACCATTACCGGCGCCGTTAATCTCATTCCGCCAGCCTCGTAATGAGGCCCATTGTGTTCTGTTTGGCCCTTGGTGGTAACCGTACTCTTGTCCTACAGGTACTGTGCTGTGCTTGCAGGTACGAAGCTTGATCTTCCCGGGATTCCTGCTTCCACCACGTCCACTGACTCCCACCTTCTGGACAATACCTCCCCCAGTGTGTCTGACAGTTGTCTTTGCATGGGAGATCTATTGCCTTGAGGAATTCTTCGGCTACATGACGCGTGCAAGGCCGTCTAGATTCCTAACAGCCAGTCAGCTAGAAACTGCAGGAACGACACCAGCTTCAACAGCAGTGGTATGGCTGTCCTGATGCCGTTCCTGCGTTGTCATCTGGGATAAAGGTCAGGAGGTCATGAATGGTCTCCCTGTTTAGGCGGTACTGGGTGTGTATCTGGCTCTCTGTGAAGGCTGAGGGTGTGGGCCTTGTTCGAGGGATCACGGCACGCCTCTGCCTCGCCACCTGCATCACCTGTATCCCCCTCCTTCTCTTTCTCCTTCTTTCTCTGTCCTCCTCTAGCCACTGCTGCTGCACCAGCAGCTGGATATCAGCATGGAGCAGCTCCAGGTACTTGGTAGCAGCAATGAGTGGCAGAATGGTTGTGTTGAAAAGTGTTTTTGGGGAAGTGTGGCCCTTAAGTACTGTTCCTGTGCGTATTGAGTGCACCTAGGTGGATTGCCTTAATCCCCTCACCCGTGTCCATTTACCAGCTGGTCTGATGTGATGTTATCTCTGCCTTGGTTTTACATGTATTTCTGGCAATTATCTGCCGGTATTACTGGCAAATCCGTTCTCACAATACCTTTGTGCCAATATTACCGCCACAGCATTCCTGCGTTGCTGGTATTTGCTTTACCAGAATTTCCTGTGCCGGTGATTCCAGAAGTGCTTTCAGCTCTGGTAATTCCCGGCAAATGTGTTCTGCCAAACGTATACTTTACTGGACTGCATCTCATCCCTACAGTCGTCTCTGCGTTCTTTCTGCCCTGTAAGAGTTCCATCTTGGCCATGTGACGAAAATTATCATGCCAATTTGGATGGTAGATCGCTAATGTTCTTATCTCCCCACCTGGTTTCGTTACAAAGGGCAGTGTATTTCTTGCTACATCATCAATTGTGCTGAGAATTTGCCACATGAAAGGTTCTCAAGAGGGCTCAGAATATTACACGATAATTTGGGTAAGATCTTGTTCACATTGAGAGCATCCCCTTTAATGGACCACCCACGTGACCCTGAGTAACCATAGCTACATTCGTAGCGGTGCTTACCGTATTCACAGTTCCTTGTCGCAACAGCTCATTGAGGCTTAGTACTAAACTGAGTGGGCAATGATCGCTTTGAAGCCCAATAAAAAGGTTTATGTTTTTAAGTAAGTGCCAATATCTGGTACTCATGAGGGAAACATCTCGCTTTTACCCCTTGGATGCCAAATGCTGCATCCTCTTGGTTCATTATTTCTGAGAATGATGTTGGGGGTTCAAATTGTAAACTGAAATCCCCTACCATTATAAGGTGCACTACTTCTCCCTACCTACAATGAAACAATACAATGCAGCTGTCCTCAACTGATCAAAATTGATCATAAGTGCCACATAAGAATGAAATCACATCAGCAATGATCTGTAATGTGTCTGTCGCAGCTGCCCTGAAGTGAAAGTGACCTTCATTGCCAGAGTAAGTAAATAAGCTATTTAATTTTAATTTAGTTTTATAGTGCATCAAACATGTCACACAACTGCCATCTCAGGGCACCTGGTTACACAAAATATGTGCAAGCAAGTAAAGAGAATTGATGTGTTCAGGGGAGAGCTTTGTCTGTGCAGTTGAAACAATATTGTCATTGACAGGGTGGTTATCAACCAGTCCTGTGCTTCGGGTGTCAGCGTAAAGCCAGGGTGATCTTCCACATTGCCAGATTCTCAAATGGACCAAGTTACATCCAAATATACTCTTGAACTCACCCAAACTTGTCCAAACTCTTTCCTCCCTCATCACAGCAACATGGCTTTTGTATTGCACGCTCAACTACAGCCACTAAATACAATCTCTTACTGCCCATGAACTCTGAAATGTTCCCCTCTGCCACTGACAACAAGTGCCAGATGTGAGTGTGTTTGTTTGTGATACAAGGTTGCGTTCTTCCCGGGTATTCGCTCTTTCCCAGTATTAATCACTAAAAATGTCACTTCTATTGCAGACTCAGTGGCAGGATATTAAGGAAATCAGTTGGCTCTGGCCAAGTATGATATGTTTTCCTCCCTGTCAGTTACCAAAAATAAATGCTACAGAGTTATACAGGTTGGTTCCTGGGTTGCTCTTCTCTCTAGTAGTAGTCACAACAATATTTAACACTCACCTGTCTGTTCTTCGAGTACTCAAGCAATGCCTATGTCTAAAAATACTGATCATGTACTTCACTCACAAATCTTGAGAATGCCCCTAACTGCGAAGGATGTTTAGTAAAGTTTGGTCTGTCCGAATCATTGGGAAATCGTGTGATTCAGACTTCATCTGAATACATCTGCCCAGAGTTCGTGGTCATTTCTTGGATGGTGAGGAGGCGTTATCTTGCGATGGGGAGCAGACGAGTGAGTTCATATGGGAAGAGGGGTATGTCTGATAGCTCAAAGGCATGATGTGGAGTGGGTAGTCATTTGGCATTCCCAAGTCATTATGGTTACGGCTGGCTGGTCCTAGTCAATAATAAAGTATCTTACACTGTATGACCTTAATTCAGGCTAGCTGTGACCTTATAAATGGTGGTGAAAATGGTTGGAGAATATTCAGGCTCTGGGTGACTGGAAGGAGTGGGTTGCTGTTCAATGTTTCAAAGTACACTATTGACAAGAACATCCCTGTGTATATTGTCCAAGTGTAAAAGCATGAAGGGGTACAGCCTCTGGTTGTCGTCTGGTTAGACTTGTATTGGTCTGTTGCTGTTTTCAGTCTGTCGTCAGACACTTGGCAGGCACTGGATGTCTGCGCTTTGCGGTTTAGGTCTCTTCGAGATGCTCTGTCTGTTTACAGTTTAGCCTGAGTGAAATTATGTCCCTGCACCCCTTCATTTTTTCCAGTCACTAATGGGATTCTTTAATAAATCAATCGTGTCCAGCCCATTCTTACATGGTGGACGATTATAGACACTAAAAAGCAGAATGTGCTGATCTGCGTCCACACGCATGTGTAACTCTTGCAGATCTTTAGACCCTGTGCCTACAATATCCCAATTAAGAGAAGAATCAATCCTGGTCTCTAAGCCTCCACAAGGCCTTCCCCTTGTGCCCTTGACTGCTGGAATTCCAAAGGACGCAAAGCCCTGCAGGTCAATATTTCAAAAAGGCCCATGTTTCTTGAAAACCAACAATGTGGCCACCAAAATGACACAAAATAGCCCCTTCTACAATTTTCACCTAACCCTCTATATTCCAGGATAATATTTTCAAGTCGCTGCCCTCTTTCGAAGTAGCCAACTCTTCAGTTAGAGTACATCAGAGACATTTGGCGTCAATCAACCACTTCCATTCCCTCCTCTCACATGGCATTGCTTGTGCATCTTTACTATTCAGGTTGTAAGTGGGTTATTTTTCCATGATCGCAGTGACCCACCATGATATGTCATCTCTTCTTTATCCTCTCCCCAGAGCAATTATGGGAAGAACCAGTCATGCTACTTGGTGGAGGGTTCTATTTTCGACCCACTTCGGGGATACATTCTGTATTTGATGGATGACAGTCCTTGGGCCAGTCTCAGGTCCCTTAGTTCAATACAGATGCTAGTCACATACAGTCCAAAATCAACAGGTTCTTTTCCAAACTGTGAAGAAAGCACAGTGGCTTGAGTGCCTTCAAACCCATGAGTTTGCTCTCAGCTAATATAATGTAGTCTCTCCTGCTAAATGTCATGTGTAGGTCGTCTTCCCTAAACAAGGAACCCTAAGCAACTTAGCTGATTAATTGAGGATACCAGAATGCCAGATGTCTTTTTACTACGCTCTGGCTTCCCAGGGTCTGCTGCGGTGCAGTGCTGCTTTTGTGCCTCCCTGACTTGAGAACTTCCATCCATGCAGCCTGACCTCTGACTCACAGGCTGGGTGGGTTATCAGTAGCTTGGACAGTATGACTGTGCTTTGTCTACTCATGAAGCACCTTGAGGCATGGAACATGGAAATGCAAGTTTAACCGATTCAGTTAATTCTACTTCTTTGACCAAAAGATCCATTTGTACTGAACCTCTGGACTTCTTTCGAGGTATTTGGTAATAATGACCATACACAGGCCTAGTAAACTATTTCACAAACGTTTGGTGCTGCAGGAAGGGATGGGAGGGCATTGGATAATAAAGCATATACACACGCCTCTAATTCAATGACTGGAGTGGCAATTTATTATGTTATTTTTCCGAACACTCTCAGGAATTCCCAAATCTAGTCACACCATCTCTGAATCTCACCCCTTTGCTGTTTTATTGTCTGTTGTTGATTCCCACTTATCCAATGGCTCTGCTATTGATTGTGCTACAACAAAGTTTATACCGGCTAATTTTCCATTCTTTCCAACACACCAGCACAAGTCAACAGAAGACTATATCAATAAGGTTTGACAATGGTCCAGGGATGGCCGGGTGGTAATGGGTTTCAAGTGATATGATTGCATGTTAGTTGGTACCACAGTTTTTCAGAGGAGCTTTAAGTCTCATTAAAAATAATACTTAGCAGCAAGTATAATTTGTCATGTGGATTGGCTGAGAGGCCCAGAGGTGGTTGGTGTTAGTATTCTTCACACTCCTTTCTTTTTCCCCAGATGTAGGATTGCAGACAGCCTTCAGCAACTGTTTTAGGCCACAGTGCTAAACTCATTACCCAAGCACTTCAATGTCTAAGACAACAGTCTTGGACTTCATGAGCTTCAGGTGCTCAGGTGCATGAATGTCTCCTACTCAATGATGCCAACGAATCAAGCTGTTCAAGACGTGTCCATCCCTAATATATGATATGGCAAATCCTGTAATCCCCTTGTACATCATTTCCTTTAGCCAGTCTGATATCTGTTTGCTGCAGTAGATGTGAGCAGTAGAGGTACATTTGTGACCAGAATAGATGCCCTAGAAAAGGTATGTGAATGATAGTTCCCACTAAGATTAATTCAACATAGTCCCTTCTGCTGAATGGGACAAGTAAGGTGCTGGGATCTTCTTTGGCATGACCTGGATGTTTTCCAATTTATTGGGTTCATATTTATTTATATGTTTATTTATATATTGATTGATATGGCTGATTATGAAACAATATCAACCTTTCAATAATAGTAAATCAATTTAAGATACAAGATAAATAAAATGTACATAACTGTGGATATAACAAAGTTATACACAAGTTCAAAACATCAATTAGTTATCATACAAAACAGGTCCTAACATGCTGGAAACTTGAAACATGAGAATGATGATTAAACATTTCAAACATTTCATAAACTGCAAATAAAATGTTTAACTAGCATGTCAGTGACAAAAAAATGCCCATGTTTCATTAATGTTTAAGGCTAAGAGAAAGTAAATAATTGCAATTCCAATAGTTGCCATTTTGGTAGAAAATAAATTCTGCGAGAATAAATCTGCAGTCATGATGGTGAAGTCTTTTAAATCAACTCTAAAATTTCAGATTCTTGCACAGAGTAGCTTGGGACCATCAATAATTAAATGTTTTAGGGTTTCTTATTCTTGGAGGCAAAACCGGCACATGCAATACGAATGTAGGATGAAGTGCCATTTTGCCAGGATTTCCTTGGTGCGCCACAAATTGAACCTAAAGCACAAGAAGACCTGTCTGTGGATTGGACCTGGAGATTTAGCCAAATATGAAGCCAAAATGCCACGCTTCTTATGAGCAAATGGATTAAGTTTAAAATCTTTTTACAGTGATCAAGTCTCTCTCGTATTGATCCAGTCTTGACGCCATAATTTCTCTTTTGCACATACTGGATTTGTCAGAAGGTGATTGGTCGAGATGGCAGCCACGTTCAAAATATATTCAGTTTTAGTCTTCCATAACATAATGAACTGGTGGTTTGAAAGGTGCGCATACGCAGATAGCATAGATAATAAGGATATATTATTGGATGGAAGTAGGCATTTTCTATACAATGAACAAAGTTTCCAAGCATACATAACATATAGTGAAATCAAACCCAATGCATACCTAATGATAGGCATTGGTTGGCAAAAGGGGAGCATCAGCACACTCTTCCAAAATCTTCCTTCAAGTTTAAGCCAGAATGATTTGGGCTTCCAATACTTAGTCTCTGCTCCATATAATATACAGGGAATTACTTTCTGATTATAAAATGTCATAACGGGAATGCACAAGAATTTTCCATATTTGACATGAATTATTCTAACTTGAGATATGGTTGTAGTCATTTTAGAATTAAGTTCTTCAATATAAAGCAAGTCAGATGGATGATCATTTATATTAAGGCCCAAATATCGGTATTCATGTACTATCTGAATTTCTGTGTTCTGTAAGAGCCATTTGTATGGAGCCTTCAAATTCCACCTCTTCCCATGTTGCATAATTCGTTTTTTAGCTTTGTTGATAGTCAACTGATTTTCAATGGCATATTTGTTTAAAGTTGTTAACAGAACTTGCAGACCTTTCGGACTCTTAGACAGCAAGACTAAATCGTCCGCATATAGGAGCCATTTGATTATCTGTAGACCCAATTTTGGTGCGTCTGAAAATAAGTCCTTAGAACTTTTTATTTAAGTTTGAAATAAAGAAATTAAAGAGGGTGGAGGCAAGTATGCAACCTTTCTTTAGCCCTCGTGACGTGGCAATTGGAGATGATACTTTTCTGTCCAGAGAGAGACGAACTTGAACTGAAGTGTTAGTGTGGAATTGGTGAATTAAAGTAAAAATAGAAAGAGGGCAGTGATGGTCCAACAATTTACAAAACAATAACTCTCTGGGCACCGAGTCAAAACATGTTTTAAAGTTTATGAAAGCCATCTATATTGGCCGTTTTCATAGACGTCCATGTGCTTTGATTACACTGATGGTGAGTAAGTTGACAGCGGTGCCGAGGCCAGGGATAGAGCCTGTTTTGAAAGGATTTTGTAATTTGTGGTTCTTTACCCACAGATTGAAATCTTGCAGGGGCGTCGAGGAAATCAATAGGTCTGTAATTTGTTGGATTTTGTCTGGCCCCTTTTTAAAAAAAATGAATAATGAAGTTGGAATGGTCCTCGTAGTCAATATCTGCTTGTAAATCAATTCAAGAATCTTGGCCCACGCTTCAGGATGTTTTTTGAACATGCAGTTGTTAAGACCGTCAGGGCCAGGAGCTCTGGAGGAGCTCAATTTGGAAATAAAAAATAGATATCATCCTTGTCGAATTTCAATTCGATATTAGCTGTAACAGGATTGGGGTATGCTTCTGCATTCAGAAAAGGTGAGGCATATAGAGCTGTATAAAGATTATGCCACTGTTGCTCCGTAACCGCATTTATATGAACTGAAAGCAGCTTTTCTGGAGTGCCTTGTTTAATAAGGACCATATTCCAGCTGAGGTTTTGGTAGCTATGGTTTTAAGCATGGACTCGCCATCCTTTTTATGAATAACATGTGTAGAGTTGGATTTCAATTGTTGTGAACATGTGTAAGGCTGTTATATAGCAGCCTTTAGTCATTGGTTTAGTTGACGTGTCATGCAGAATCAAACTATTCTCTAGTTGTTGTAGAGAGTTGTCTGTCCATTTGAAATGGTTCTTTCCGTTAGACACCATAAGATTACCAAGATATGGCTGTGAAGTTGAATTGAAAGGCTGGTTAAGCCAGGTCCAAGTTAGACACAGTTGTTCATGATCGCTATAGATGTTAGCCTTTATTTCTAGAGAGTCTGCAAGGGCAAATAGATTTTATTACAGTATTACCCAAATTGGTTGTTTACAATTGTTCGAATGAACAATTGACCGAATTTAAAGGGTCACAATTGACCTTTTCACAATTGACCGAATATATATATATATATATATATATATCGGTTTGGGGGGTTTGGCGTTGGGTGGGGGGTTGTGGGGGGTTTCCCCCCACATATATGGTACAATTGACCTTCACAATTCGGTCAATTGTGAAAAGGTCAATTGTCATTCGAGAAGTTGTAAAACGATCAATTCGTATACAACTTTTATTACATGGCCACGGTAGTGGCCATGTAGTTATGGTTAAATTGGTGTTTCGATAGGAAGAGCACTTTTTGGGCGACTTATAACTTCGCTCCCCCTGGACGAATCCTCGCCAAACTTTGCGAAAAAAAGTATATGGCCCACTCTGAATCTTTTTGCAAAGTTTGGTGAGGATTCGTCCAGGGGGGGCAAAGTTATAGGGGGTGGTCCCAAAACCTTTTTTTTCCCATAGACTGAATGGGAAACAAATTTTGCTCGCGCCTACAGCCCAAACCGCTGGGCGGATTTTCACCAAATGTGAACCAGGAGCAGCTGCTTGATCCCGAAAGCGTGCTTTTGCAAATTTGGTGAAAATCCGCCCAGTAGTTTTTTTTTAAATGACCAAAAAGTAGGTCAGAAAAAATTAGTGATATCTGTGTTCGCTTCGCGGACACACTTCCCTGTTCGCTCCGCAGACAGTGTCCTGATTGGCCGAGCGGCTTACGTCATGTCCGCGGACATGCAGCGTATTCGCTGATTGGACGGTGTGAAGCGTGAAGCGCGTCAGATTTTTGGTAGCGCCCGCCATCTTGGATTCGCGGACAGCGCAGTGAACGTTTGTTCAAAATGTGTATTTAGTAGAGTGTGTTGTTGTGTAGGAGTGTTTGGGGAGGATGGGAGGGTTTGAGATAGGTTAAATGTTGTGCTTTTTTATGTGGTAGATGTTCTTTTTGTGTTCGATTTGTCTGCGGACATCACAGGTGTTCTGAAATGTTCTAAATAAACTGAATGGGTGGTGTTCTGAGGACTCAATATGTGTCCGTTTTGTTCGCAAGTAAGCTGAAACTGTTCCAAGAACACTCGCGGTGTCCTGAAATGTTTGCAAAAAAAAAAGAAAATGGGGGTGTTCTGAGGACGCTGTCTGTATTGTTCGTTGTCAATCGCGGTGTCCTGAAATGTTCGTAGGGGGTGTCCTGAAGACGCTGTTCGTATTGTTCTCTGGCAAGTTGATTGTGTTCTAAGAACACTCGCGGTGTCCTGAAATGTTCGCAAATAAACAAAATGGGGGTGTTCTGAGGACGCTGTCCGTATTGTTCCTTGTCAAGTTGAAAGTGTTCTAAGAACTCTCGCGGTGTCCTGAAATGTTCGCAAAAAAACAAAATGGAGGTGTTCAGAAGATGCTGTCCGTATTGTTCGTTGTCAAGTTGAAAGTGTTCTAAGAACTCACGCGGTGTCCTGAAATGTTCGTAGGGGGTGTCCTGAAGACGCTGTCCGTATTGTTCTGTGGCAAGCTGATTGTGTTCTAAGAACTCTCGCGGTGTGCTGAAATGTTCGCAAATAGACAAAATTGGGGTGTGTTCTAAGAACTCACGCGGTGTCCTCAAATGTTCGTAGGGGGTGTCCTGAAAACGCTGTCCGTATTGTTCTGTGGCAAGCTGAATGTGCTATAAGAACTCACGTGGTGTCCTGAAATGTTCGCAAATAAACAAAATGGGGGTGTGTTCTAAGAACTCACGCGGTGTCCTCAAATGTTCGTAGGGGGTGTCCTGAAGACACTGTCCGTATTGTTCTGTGGCAATCTGAATGTGTTCTAAGAACACTCGCGGTGTCCTGAAATGTTCGTAGGGGGTGTTCTGAAGACGCTATCCGTATTGTTCTATGGCAAGTTGAATGTGTTCTAAGAACTCTCACGGTGTCCTGAAATGTTCGCAAATAAACAAAATGGGGGTGTTCTGAGGACGCTGTCCGTATTGTTCGTTGTCAAGTTGAAAGTGTTCTAAGAACTCTCGCGGTGTCCTGAAATGTTTGCAAATAAACAAAATGGGGGTGTGTTCTAAGATCTCATGCAGTGCCCTGAAATGTTCATAGGGTGTGTCCTGAAGACGCTGTCCGTATTGTTCTGTGGCAAGCTGAATGTGTTCTAAGAACTCTCGCGGTGTCCTGAAATGTTCGCAAATAAACAAAATGGGGGTGTGTTCTAAGAACTCACGCGGTGTCCTCAAATGTTCCTAGGGGGTGTCCTGAAGACGCTGTCCGTATTGTTCTGTGTCAAGCTGAATGTGTTCTAAGAACTCTCGCGGTATCCTGAAATGTTTGCAAATAAACAAAATGGGGGTGTGTTCTAAGAACTCACGCGGTGTCCTCAAATGTTCGTAGGGGGTGTCCTGAAGACGCTGTCCGTATTGTTCTGTGGCAAGCTGAATGTGTTCTAAGAACACTCGCGGTGTCCTGAAATGTTCACAAAAACAAAATGGGGGTGTTCTGAAGACGCTGTCCGTATTGTTCGTTGTCAAGTTGAAAGTGTTCTAAGAACTCTTGCGGTGTTCTGAAATGTTCGTAGGGTGTGTTCTGAAGACGCTGTCCGTATTGTTCTGTGGCAAGCTGAATGTGTTCTAAGAACTCTCGCGGTGTCCTGAAATGTTCGCAAATAAACAAAATGGGGGTGTGTTCTAAGAACTCACGCAGTGTCCTCAAATATTCGTAGGGGGTGTCCTGAAGACGCTGTCCGTATTGTTCTGTGGCAAGCTGAATGTGTTCTAAGAACACTTGCGATGTCCTGAAATGTTTGCAAAAACAAAATGGGGGTGTTATGAAGACGCTGTCCGTATGTTCGTTGTCAAGTTGAAAGTGTTCTAAGAACTCTCGCGGTGTCCTGAAATGTTCGCAAATAAACAAAATGGGGGTCTTCTGAGGACGCTCTCCGTATTGTTAGTTGTCAAGTTGAAAGTGTTCTAAGAACTCTTGCGGTGTTCTGAAATGTTTGTAGGGGGTGTCCTGAAGACGCTGTCCGTATTATTCGATGGGAAGTTGAATGTGTTCTAAGAACTCTCGCGGTGTCCTGAAATGTTCCTAGGGGGTGTCCTGAAGTCGCTGTCTGTATTGTTCGCTGGTAAATTGAAAGTGTTCTAAGAACACTGGTAATGTCTGCGGACATTAAAAGTATCCATAGGCCATAGTTGAAATGTTTGACTGTATGGGTGTGATATGCTGCGGTGGTTGTGGCCAGGGCATAGAATGTTGGGTGCATGACCATTTGGTCATGCACCCAACACTCTATGCCCTGGCCACAACCACCGCAGCATCTTATAACTTTGGGTCAAAAACAAATTTATAAGGAACAAAGTTATAAGATATTATGGGTGTGATATGCTGCAATGGTTGTGGCTATGGCATAGAGTGTATAATATACTTACTGTTTGGTTTAGTAACTGGAGTACATGTATTTCTTGTTAATTTCTGTGATAAAAGAAAATAGCATGTTAGTATTAGTATTTTGTAATGACTTATTACATTGTATAATCAAAATGTTTTTTTTTTTGGACCCTCATATTTAGTAGATTACATCCAGAGTACTGTGCAATTTGCTCAGTTTCTGTGTTCGTTGCTAAAATCATTGTGTCTGTGGGAGAAAAAAAAATCCATGTTGGATTAAACAAAAAAAACTTTTTCTGTTATGCTACAGTTTAATTGTTTGTTTGTTTTCAGTGTTCACTTGTTGCTTCTGGCTAATGGTTTATACATTGGGTTGTTGCATTTTTTGGAGCGGTAACATATTATTTATTTGTTTGGATATTTTAAAATTTTGGAGCAGTCAGATACCAGTAGGCATATTCCAACTGTCTATTTATTGATATATTTTAGTGGTATTGATTTATTTGTTTGGATATTGTTACATTTTTGGACAGTTAGATACCAATTTGCGTATTCTAACTGTCTATTTTTTATATATTTTAGTGGTATTGATTCATCTGTTTGGATATTGTTAAATTTTGGGACTGTTAGATACCAATTGGCGTATTCTAACTGTCTATTTTCTGCTCTAATTTAGTGGTATTCATTTATCTGATTAGTTGTTGTAGAATCTTTGGGCAGTTATACAGCTTTTGGAATATTCTAACAGTTTATATTTTTTTACTACAAGTTTAGTTAAGGTTTAAGAACAATTTATTTATCAAATTTTGGTTTTAAGAACATTAAATAAGCGTTTGTAAGATTTGCTGGTAATCTCTGGTTTAGAGTAATGGTACTATCATTACATTCAAACCATCCACATTTCTTGTTTATATATGCAGTGTAGTGACCTGCATTGGTTGTGGCTCCTGCGTGGTAGATTATACCTATTGTTGTGAAGGTTTTCTTGCCAAGTGATATTTGACCATGTGTGAATCCAGTCAGCTTGCAGTTGTTTTTGGTACCATCTGCATTGTAACGTAGAAACATTAGTATTACGTATTTACTATGTGTTTGTATTACTAATGTGGAGCGATTATCTGAATTGCAGGTAGAACATAATCTACCATGTTTTGCATCTTGTACAAGTTGCTGAAATGGAATGGATTCACAATTAGGTATTGATATATATATACGAAGCGTTCATTGGGGATTTCTTCTTGTGTCACATTGTTGCAGAGAGTGCATGTATGTTTCCACATGAATGAAATCTGGAAGATTTAATTTATAGGTATGTTTTTGTTTTCCAGTACTTGTAGTAAGTACATTAGAAATTCTTATGGATCTTCCTGTGAGTTTATAGTGAATTTCACCATTCCAGTACAGTAGTCCAATTGTTGTCTTATTCCATAAACACTATATGTGTTATCAGGGTTGTTTGCTGCATTTTTGTGAAGTACTAACATTTGCATACACAATGGGTCTGTACTGTGTAAGTAAATGTTGTCAACAATTGGTGGTAATTGAAATAGAATTTTCATTGCTACATTTGCGTAGCAACTTACACCAACTATATTTGAGAGTTTAAATGGACCAGGTAGTTCTGTATCTGACTGCTTTTTTTGGAGTTTGTCTTCCTTTTTTGAAGAAGGACCTGGTTTACTTTCCCTAATTGATTCTTTTTTGCTTGTGGTACTTGATGAAGTATTACTTTCTTTTACTCTCTTTGGAGGATTTGCAGTGATATCCTGTTGCATTTCTGTTTGATTTATTTTTCTTTTATAACGTTTTACTTTTTGTGGAACAGAATATGTGTTTAGATGGGGGTGTATAGTGAGCGAAGTCTATTGTATTCTAAAATGCAAGGAATATCAGCGTTTATTTTACTTGCATCAAAGTTGATTAGAAATAGACCGTCAAGTGTACGTAAGCGTGATAGTGCTACGTAGCTCATGCCTTCTTTAAAGACTGTGTTACCAATATCTATCATTGCTTTGTCTAGGGTAAGACCTTGTGATTTATGAATCGTGACTGTGTATGCAAGAGTTAGAGAAAATTGTTCTCTGCGTACATACAAGTCTTTGAAGAGAAGGAATCGAGCTGTTGAGCGTCCTATCCTTTTCACTTCTGAAAGTTTGTCAAAGAGTATATTGACAAACTGAATTTTGTTGTCACGTTGGTATGTTTGAAAGCCAACAACTGTACCCAGTGCTCCATTAACTAGTCCTTGGTCCACGTCAAGGTTACGTTTAAGCATTACTCTGCAATTTAAGGATAATTTTAATATCTTTTCTAAGCCTGCTGTGTTTGAGATTGATTTTTCTAAACTATTTAGTCTTGTTGTGGCTTGGTCACACATAGGTAGTGTCATACCATGTACATCTAGTTTGTCTGTGGCGCTAATTTCCATTATTGGTTGCATTTCTTTAGTTAATATCATTTCATTGAATTTGAAACAGCTTGCAAGAGTTGGCATTAAGGCCATACAATTGACATTTTTGTGGGCTAATTGTTCCATAACATCTGTAGCACATGCATTATCGCCATGAAGTGCATTAATTTGCCGGGTTTTCAATATTGCTTCTGCTTCTTTAGAAAGTATACCAACTCTGATACTTTTTAAGATGTTGGCATAAGTGAGATCTGCAGATTGCTGCATGTTTTCTGTTAATTCTCTGTATTGGAAATGTTGCCAAAGGTTGACATTACCAATGCTGCCAACAGTTTTACGGCAGAGTTTGTGTCCTAATGTTTTAAAAATAGGCTCACCTTTTACTGGTGTCAATTGAAGAAGATCTCCAAAAACAATAATGTGTTTTCCTGCAAAGAGCTCTTCATAGTTTGTTTGAGTACTTCTTGTAATCTGAGGTGAATCAAAGCCAACATTAGGTTGGAGACCATGCTCACTTGATCTATTAGTAGCATTTTCATTTGTTTCAATACTCTGCGTAGTTCCATTGCAGCTTCTGCAGAAAGTTTGTAATAGTCTAATTTGTTCTGGTGTTCTACTGGCAATAGTAGTAATCGGTGTAAAGTGACACCACCTATGTTGTAGGCAGCTAAACCTGTGGGGGCAGTGACAACAGCTGACAGTTTGTTGTTTGTCAATTGTTGAAGGAATTTACTGATGATTTTGATTAGGAATGTTTTGCCAGAACCAACTTCACCACTGATGTACAGTAGTATAGGTGTATAATTATGGCATGAACATTCTTTATTTTCATGTTGTACACCATGTGCAATTTGTTTTGTTACTTCTTCAAAAATGCTACGTTGTTTGTTGTTTAGTGTTGATTGTAGTATAGTTAAGTCTTCCCTATCTTCATACTGACACATGGTGTTTTCTACTTCTATCATAGCTAATTCTGCCTCATTTATTATTAGTGGTTCTCCCAGTGGTTCTTGGCTTCCTGTTACAGAAGGTTGACTACTGTCAGGAGTGTCTTTATCTAGTTGGGCCTGGAGTTCTTCTTCGTGTTGGTGTTCATTGTGCAACATTGTTTTGTATTGTGTAAAGTTTACATCAGTTATAGTGCTTTCATTTGCTTTGAAAGCATCTTCATATGAGTCATAGTTATCTAGTATTTCTTCTTCTTTTCTCCATGGTTCAAAGAGTTGTAGCAGGGACATGTAATATACTTCTTTATGTTGAGGAGTCTTCAATGACAATTTGATATGATTAATTAAATTTGGTTTAGTGAGTTTAACTAAGCTGCCTTCACAGTTTGTCACTCTGTATTTACCTTTTTTTTCATCAGGTTTTATATTATTTTTGTATGTTTAGTTTTGGACTATGTGGTATAGACACATGGTTTCCAAAGTATTACTTCTGTTTGGGTAGTATGTGTCCAATAAATTGTTTTTTAAAATGTCTTGGCAGTTGGGATCATGTTTGGCTATTGTTTCTATATCTTCGTATGATTTTAGAACTCTTTTTCTAGATTTAGCTGGACCAAGACTTAGCCATACTATATTTTCAGATTTACCATACAATGCAGTACCAGTTAAACGATCAGCTGCTTCATATGATCCACATTCTCTATGGGAGAGCATTTTTATGCCCAAGCTGTATAATTTCTGAGACACTGTTTTATCTGATGACAGGTCATTCCAGAGGTCTTGGAGCTCTGTCTTTACTGCTTTGGTTAAGTATGCTGTGACATATCCTGCAACTGCAGTAGAATTGTCTGCAATGTACTGCACATCTATGTTTGCATTCCATGAGTGGGCAATGATTGCATTATAATAATTGATATATTTTTCTTCTTCTTTTCTTTTTATGTAATATGTATTTTTAGGTGACTTACCTTTAACACTATGTCTAACTGAAGACATGAGGTTGTTCACTTGACCTGTATTTGTAACTGGTCTAGGGAAACCAAATCGGCATTTGGTGTAGTATTTCCCTTTGTGTTTTTATTTGCAACGACAATATTTGTCACATTTATGTCTTTGAAATTGTAAAATTTGTGCAAGAAGATCACTATTTGTGGATTCTGATGGAATTTCACAAGTGACATATTTTTCAATAAACTGTAAAACAGTGGCATCACTGTCTTGACCAAATTTATGAGCATCTTTAATCCATAAAAGCATGTGGATATGTGGTGCTCCTCTGGCTTGGTATTCTTTTCTCTAAAAGAAGTGTTTCACTTCTCCAAGGGGAGGAACAGTTTTATTACAAATAAAATGTAGCATAGCAATGAAGCGATGGTGAAAATATCTTGAAACATTAACAGGATCCAAAGAACAAAGTTCTCCTGGTGTTAGTATATTTATGTTTGTTTTGTTTTTGTTTGATATGCGTAGGAAATCATGTAAATCTTCCCATGCATATTCTGCACAACTTAATGTAACAAACCAAGTGGGTGGGCCAAGGTTTCTGATCATACAACGTACATCTCCATGACGTCGAAACCAGTACTCTTTAGTACCATGCATATTTTCTAATAGATTTGTAATATTTGATTGTAAAACCTCATCCTTTTGTTGCACTTTTTGTCATAATTGTGTAGCTGTCATATTTTGAAAGTGTGATCCTGATTTTAATATGTGTGCAACTCCGTAACATAAAGTTGCTAGTTCACTTTCAAAGAGTAGGTGGAATATGTATTCCACATTTTGTCTAAATCTGGGATCTTCAGAATACATCCGTAATGAGCGGTATTCTGATGCTGATATTTGAATAGGTCTATCATCGTACCTTCCTCCTTTGCCAGCAGGAAAGAGTAGAGGAAAAGCATGTGCTTCTATACTTTTTTCCCATATGCTGATTGGTGATCCTTTTGTTTGATGCATTTGGTACGTTTCCAGTGCATTTTCTATGGTGTCATTAGAGTGCAAAGGATGAATTGTATAATGGTCTAAAGTATTTGATATTGTAGCAGGATCTAGGAGCTCAAATTGACCAGTTTCTTGTGTTTCTTGAATTATTTCAGTTGTATCCTTCAAGTTTTCTTCAATATTAATTTCTTTGTAATATTCATTATTCTCTTTAAGATATTGCAAGGCTTGTGTAACTTTATGTAAATCTACCAGCTGTTGCCATATTTTTTTGTCTTTTGTAGGTACTCCATTTACTAAGATAATTAAAGATTGCTGCATTGGACGTTGCACTCCTAGAGTATGCACATTTTCTTTTAGATCTAATGGTAAATAAACTACTTTTCCACTAATGCCTTTTACCAATTCAGAGGGAGGTAATTTTGCTGTTTTTGGTTGAAGGCGTATTATTGCTTGAAATGGGTGCACTGTTTGAATTATGATGCTCTCATATAAATTAAGTTGTTGTAGGGGTTTTGGTAGTGGGTATAATTCCAAACTATTTGTGATAGCACGTAAAGGAGTTTGGTTGTTGTCAAGTTTTGTAGTGCAGTAACTGCAAAGTATTAAGGGGTCAGTTATTTCGTATTTGTTTTCTGCTACAAGGTAGAGAGCTAATTCAAACCATTTAGAATCTTCATTGTCTTCTATTTTATATGATAGGTCTACAGTTTTTGTGTTACTTTTATAAAAAGTTCTGCGGCAACATACACATACATGGTTTGGTACTTCAGCTGATGTACTTTTAAATTTTAGTATTTCTTTTTTGTATGTGTTTAGCAAAAGGTTGCCATGTGTAGAATTGTTGCTAATTTGGTTTAAAGCTATTTCATTCTTTAAATGGCTTTCACTTCCAAAATATTTTTTCTGGATATAGTCAATTTCTTGAAGTAGGTCTTTCGCTGTACCATGTAGGAGAATGTTATTTAAATTTGCTAGTGCTAAAGCAGGACTTTTAGCATAGTACAGTTTATAGACTAGATTTCTTATAGTTGAATGATGTATTGATATTCTTTTGATATCATGGAAGGTGGTTTTACAAGTAGGTCCTGTAATGCAGGCCAATGAATGTCCTTGTAGTCCTGTGTATTTGCGAACTGGACAAGTATCCATATTTTGCAGTAGTTTAATTTTGATTTTGTCTTTGCTTTTTACATATTGATTGAGGAATTGGCGTAAAGACTTGAAAAATTGTTTGGCAATGTTACATATTGACGTGCATGGCCATTTGTACACTAGACGTTCTGATTCAGTTGAATGGAAGGGTAATTTTAAGTTTTTACGGCATATTTTTGTAAGGAGTACTTCTTGTTCCATTATGGTATTATTAACTTTTTCATAACCTCGACCACTGCTATGTATGGCTATTGTATTTGTTTGGTTTTGTCTGTATGCTTCTTCATTAAAGTATGGTTCTGTGCTCGTAGTGTGATTCCATTCACCTCCGCAGATACTTAAGAAGTTCTTTCTGTTGACATTTCGTTTATTGCGAAGTCTTTTTTGTAATTTAGTTATTAGTTTTGTTAGTGGTTTCATTTTGTTTAACACTAAAATAAATAACTTTCTTTTGAGAATAAGTGCACTGCCTATCAACGCTTCTAAGATTCATTTCCTACGATAGGTTTTAAGCATTGAACCTGATTTCTCTCCTGTTTTTATAAGATTTTGAAGGACTTTGTGACGGAACATTTTGGCTAAAATACTTTTCTTGGTATGCTTACTTTGCACTATATTAAAATTTGAAGAAGCAGTTTTATCTGTAGTGATAGCTGATTTTCTGTTAATTGTTTGTTGGTTTGTTTTATATTTTGATAGAGGAGGCAAAGTTTTTGTACTTGAAACTTCTTGTGTTTCAGTAAATGACTGTATTAGCTGTTTTGTTTCAACTTTTTTTTTACAAATTCTGCTATAGATGGATGCTTATGTTGCACATTTTTATTTTCATTTGCTCTACTTCTGCACGCTTTCTACAGACTTGACTTTTGGTAGGCATTCTTTAGTGTCTTTTGAAAAAAATAAAGATGGTATGGGTTGGGGTGTTCCACAATGTATGAGTGATGTGTGCATGAGTGTTTGAGTAAGATGATGTATGTAATGGTGTGTGATTGTGCATTGGGAACTACAACTAGTAGGGATGGGTATTCTTCAATTAATATGTTCCTAAACTCAGGTTCAGATGACAGAAAAAAATAAGCTAGTGGTGTGCAAAAGTATAAATAGTAAATCTAATGTATACAATTAAAACAGTTGTTTGTTATATAATATGAAAATTCTAGCGGTTCAGTTGGGTAATTTGTGTGTCCAAAAATTGGAATTTGTGCGCCATTCTGGCTGTAAATCGCTGTTTAAGACATGGGGATTTTTGGACAGAATGGTGCACAATCTCTATTTTTAGGCACAGAAATAGCATGAATTAACTTTACAGTATGTTTGAGTAATAATACAAATATTATGGTGATATTCTACTTACTTTTTTCTAAAATGAACAGGTTAATTCTTAGTTCTTCTTTGTTCTTCAAATTCAGCTGCTTCTTTTCAGGAGAATGGACTTCACTGCAATTGTAAAAGAAACAAATTAGTAATTTTGTTTGTATATAGCACTGTTTTTAATTTAGATATTGATTCTTTTAATTGAAATCCTCAGCGCCTTCCTAAAAACCATTAAAACTCTCTTATTTACATAAGATACGTCGCACCAGTTCAATACATATGATATGTTCTTAATGAACAAATTGTATTGCAATGACTAACTGTAACAAACAGAATATCTTTACTATGTCTTGTGAAATTCATAATGTACCACTGAATACCACTATTTCTGTAACTAAGCTGTTATAGGTAATAGTGCCTCAATGTCATGCTTAAATAAAAGTAATTTAAAAAAAAATTTCAAAACAATATGTAATTGTATAAGTATTATTTTTTGAGATTTGAACATAGAGTGTGCATGCATGCAATTTTGTTTGAATATATGTAGTCTATACATTTCATTTCAAAAATGTTAGTTTACCATGATTTGAGTGTGTGTGTATAAAGAAAGTAAATAGTATAAAGATTTATAAGTGACAGTTGATTTTAGGAAATTCGAAAAAATACAGTAGATTCATTTTCCAGATTACACAAGCTAAAAGTCAGTTTGAAAATGCGCTCATGTACTGTACAGAAAATATGCATACCTGTAGTTTGTGTTCATGCATATGGATATGCATGGAGTTGTAAGTAGAAATCTTGGAGACTTGTACAGTATTTCTTGAAGATGGTGCTTGCCGATGATATGACACTTGTACTCAGAGAATTTCACAGTACATTTGCAGTGCTGATCTATGATGATGCAGTTAGATGTAGAGGTCTTGAATGTGATTGGTGCATGGTCATCTGATTTCTTAGCTACATCCAATGAGGGAATGGCACAGAGAGTGAAGTAGAAATGGTAGAAGGGCTGTTCATGTTACGATATGTCCGCGGACATGGCGGTAGTTCGTGGACATCAGGAGTTACATCCTGGGATTTTTGGGTTCAGAAGTCATGCAAATGAGAATGAGCACTGAAAGGGATTGGTCAGGAAAGTTTAGTGGGTGTGTTGTGCCTGGAGAGAGTTTCTCAGATATTCTTTTTGCTGAGAGAACAACAGATAGCTATGGCTGTGTGTTTCAGAAAACAGATTGTGTGGATTTTGGGAGATTAGTGGATACATTGGTTGAAGGCGCATGCAGAAAGCTGTGGAGTAGCTGTAGATCTTGGATTTCCACATGTGGAAGTACATTGGCATGGAGTACGTGGAATGAAGTGGTTGGACTTGCTACCTCTCTGTGCTACTTTGGAGACAGAGCAACATCCAGACATAATTGTAATTCATTGTGGAGGGAACAGTTTAGGACATGTGACTGGAATTTTTTTGCAATTTGCTATGAAAGAAGGACTTGGGAAGGTCATGGACATGTTTCCTAATTCTCAAGTGATATTTTCACGGATTGCGCAGAGACAAATGTGGCTTCGTTCTTCTTCATTAGGTCCACAAATGGAAAAAGCCAGGCGCAATGTTAATAAGGCTGTTTGTGCCTTTCTAAGAGATTTTGGCATGTCCTCTTTTCACAATGTAAATATATGTTTCATAGTACATACATTTTTTGCAGAGATGGAGTCCATCTTACTTATGCTGGCAATCAGATTTTTCTGAGAAATGTACAAAATGCATTGCGACCTTTTTTAGAAATACAGCATCCATTTTGAAGTAGGTGTTTATAATTTTTGACATACAAACACCTCCCAAAGGCTCTTTTCAGAGCCACAACTTCCTCCCAGAGAAAAATGCAATGGTTATAATAGGGTAGCACCCCCATTTTTTGAATGTTCGCGAACTGTCCGCGGACTTCTAAGAAATACAAAGGGCCCTGCTTCATTTATCTTCACTTCGATTTTTTAACTGTGAAAGGCGGCTCTGAAAAGAGCCTTATTTTTTTTGATTTTTGTTAGTTTGTATTTTTTTCGGTTTTTTATACACGACACACTAGGAGAGGAGGGGAAAGGAGGGGAAAGGGGGGACACCAACCACAGGAATAAGAAAGGGCGAGCTGAGAGAGGAAGATGTAGAGTGGGTTTTATTTGGGTAGTGAGCGGATCTTCTCGTGCTCGGAGACAATAGTCTCAAAAGCACTCCGAAGTCGCTCCCCTCTGCAGAGTACTGTGTCACAGTACATACATACAACTGTGACCCTCGAAAGGTAAGGGTCATCAGAATTCTGTATGCCTGTGGGGCAGCTTGAGGAAGACGCTGTCCCACAGAGGTGGTCCTTGTAGTGACAGGATCAGAAACGGAGGACGAAGTAGAGGAAATCAACCGACTACGTTCTTCACAAGGTACAACCTTGCAAATAGCCCCAGAGTGAAATGACCTCAGGTGTCGCTTCATGGTCGTGGTCCCAAAGCTGTACGAACGGTGCTTTCTGCGACTGAGTATCATTTTGAAGGTGTCCAGTCAACTGGTCGACTGCAATTTGGTCGACTGCAATTTGGTCGACACCATTTGGTCGAATGCCAAATGGTCGAATTTTTTTTTTTTTTTATATATATATATATGTGTTTTGTGGGTTTTCGTGTGGGGAAAAAAAATAAAAAAGAAAAAAAAGGGGGTTGGGGGGTGACCCCCCCAAAAAAACCAAAAAATGGGTAAAAAAAAAAAAAAAAAATTCGACCATTTGGCATTCGACCAAATGGTGTCGACCAAATTGTCTGTCGACCAAATGTTTTCGACCATTTGACTGGTAACCCATTTTGCACTCATTGCAGATAACACGGTTCGCACGAGCCTTAGGACCATTCCCATAAATGGTAAACAACCGCCACACCCAAGACTCAAGCCTAGTGCGGGTAGTAGGGATTTCCTCTACCTCATTCTCGTCATCCTCTTCTTCCTCCTCTGCATCCTCACTCCTTTTCCCCTCTTCAGGCCCTTGGGAAGCTGGTGGTGGTGGAGGGGGTGGGGGTGGTGCTGAGGTAGACACAGCACCAGGTGGCAGCAGTGAAGCCACAGAAGCCATCAGGTTGAAGATGGAAATCTGCAGGTTGCAGCAAAAATCTCTGTGCTCTGTAGAATAGCCAGAAACACAATGAGAATAAGCTCTAGGGCGTGGTCTTTTATAGGGGTGCTTGTGCGCGGTCCGCGGACATGCGCGCTGTCTGCAGACAGATCGAACACAAAAAAAGGTTCAAAAGGTTTCAAAAGGTATGTATAAACTTATAATCAGTATGTGGGACTTGGGCTATGGTGAGTTTTTATTGGAAAATATTGTCGATTACTTGAAAATGTACTTTTAAATTGTTCGGGGACACGAACAGTGTCCGCATTCAGAACACGCGATCAACGTGGGCACGGTCACATGGTTGCTTCGCGAACATGTTCGCGAAGGAAGCGGCTGTCCGCAGGACACCAAATGCACGGGCATTGGTTTGCGCATGCGCGTTGATGTTCTACGGACACTGTTCGGGTCCTGAAGTAATTAAAAGTGCGTCATACGTCAAACAAACAGTTACGGAAAGGCGTTTGTTCTTAGAACAGTGTCAACTTGCTTGTGAACAATACGGACAGAAATAGCGTCCTCAGAACACCTCCATTTTGGTTTCTTTACGAACATTTCAGGAAACTGCGTGTGTTCTTAGAACAGTTTTAACTTGCTAACGAACAGTACGGACAGGTATAGTGTTCTTCAGGACACCTCCATTTTCGTTTATTTACGAACATTTCAGAAAACCAATTGTGTTCTTAGAACAGTTTCAACTTGCTAACGAACAGTACGGACAGGTATAGTGTTCTTCAGGACACCTCCATTTTCGTTTATTTACGAACATTTCAGAACACCCGCGCTGTCCACGGACACCTACATTGTTTTACAACTCAATATAAAAATGTAACTTTATTTAACATATATTAATAATTTATGACAGAGAAGGTGAGGCAGAAACGGAAACAAAAACATAAGAATTAGGGGTTTCAACATGATTGGTATCAGGTGAAGAAGGAATGGACGTCTCTTCAAAACGTTTTGGGTTATGGAGATGGTTTAGGGATAATTGACTGGGATATGGTGAGGGGGGACAAGTACATGTGGGGCAATGGTATGACGTTTTTGTTTTAAAATGATCTTCAACAAAAGTTTTCAAATTATTAAAATTGGTCAACAATAAATCCATTTTTGATTTTATGCTGTCAAGCGTGTTTTCCATAACAGCTTCTTCAGAGGTATTTTCTATTTTGGTATGCTCTGTACAAAAAAATATATATATATGTTAAATGTATATAAAATAATAATAATTAAATGGTTTATATTGTAAAGTGTTTACCATTAGTTTCACTATCTTGTGACATTTCCTCATGTGGGAAATGCTGCTCTAGCCATTCCAGAGTACTAGACATGTCTGTGAGAAAAAACAAAATATATTTTTTTTTTAATCTAATACAGAAAGTTTATAAATATATGAGTAAAATGAAGTACACTTACTATTTCAGGTAAAATATGTTCTAAGTACTGTGTAGGTCTGGTGTTGTTCTTAGTTCTGTAGTGTCTGTGACGTAATTATGTTGAAAGCCAATTTATCTTCTTCTGGTATATTCCATTTTAGAACATAGTGGGCCTGATCACGACTTTGGAGGTAACCCTTAAATCTGGCAGTAGCGCTAATACCGCCAGATTTAAGGGTCCGCCAAATCAGGACTTCGGTGGATTTCGCCCCAGCTCTTAGCTGGGGGGAAATCCGCCGAAAATTTGCGCTATTACCGCCGGCGGGAAATCCGCCGGCGGTAAGAGCGCGAATTGTCCCCATTGAGCCCAATGGGGAATGGGGCATTCCCGAATGGGCTCAATGGGGAATGGGGAATTACTTTAGCGCCGAACTCGTGATCCGCCGGGGAGTTCCGCGGTAGGGCTATTACCGCCGGCGGTAATACCGCCGGCGGTAACGCCCAAGTAGTGATCAGGCCCATTGTATTTAAATGAATGGTTAGTGTGTTACATATATGGGTTACATTTCTTATGTATTAATACATATAGAGGCCGATTCATGGAATAATTAGCGCAGCGCAAGTGGGCAAAAACGTGCTAATCGCAGTGGAATAGCGAAAATCGCAGTGCAATTGCGAAAATCGCACGAAAAGCAGCACACGTCGATTCATGGAAGGCCGTGCGCGAGAAAACCAGCGGATGTGCGATAAAAAAGTGCGCGGCGCACGTTGGCGCACAGGCCATCTAACAGCGTGCGCCAGGTCACAGCGAAAATCGCACAGGCCACAGCGAAATTCGCACATAGCGCGGCGCACGCAACAAAAGTAGGCGGAACACGGGCGTAACACTCGGAATAGGGAACAACTTGCCAAAACGTGGGCGTCACGGGGGAAGTACAGGGCACAAGTGCGCGGAACGCCCACACGCTCGCCTACAACACGTATTCATGGAATAGAATAGGGCAAAAAAGCGCACGCTCAAACCAGCGCACAGGCACAAACACGACCGCCACAAGAAAGCAGGCGGTAGCGTCTCTGCGGCTGTAAGAAATGTGCGCCAAAAGGTGCGCCAACAAATAGCACCTATATACTGCCATGATGAATGTCCCATACTGTGGCCCTCCAGGAAAAATGACGTGCAAAGGGGTACCCACAAACATGGACACCCGCTGACAAAAAATACGTGTGCGTGTATACCGGGGTGCGCGGGAAGTCTAACACGCGATTACAGCAGGGTACGTGCATCACAGGGGTTCGCGTGAAGTTATTCACGCAATCGGGCCTGGGGGAGCGTGCTACGTGTATTTCAGGGGTTCGCGTGAAGTTTCACACGCGATCGGGCCTGGGGGAGCGGGCAACGTGTATTACAGGGGTTCGCGTGAAGTTCCTCACGCGATCGGGCCTGGGGGAGCGTGCTACGTGTATTTCAGGGGTTCGCGTGAAGTTTCACACGCGATCGGGCCTGCGGGAGCGGGCTACGTGTATTACAGGGGTTCGCGTGAAGTTCCTCACGCGATCGGGCCTGGGGTAGCGGGCTACGTGTATTACAGGGGTTCGCGTGAAGTTCCTCACGCGATCAGGCCTGGGGTAGCGGGCTACGTGTATTACAGGGGTTCGCGTGAAGTTCCACACGCGAATAGCCTGGGCGCGTGTATTTCAGGGGTGCGCGGGAAGTTCCACACGCGAATAGCCTGGGCGCGTGTATTTCAGGGGTGCGCGGGAAGTTCCACACGCGAATAGCCTGGGCGCGTGTATTTCAGGGGTGCGCGGGAAGTTCCACACGCGAATAGCCTGGGCGCGTGTATTTCAGGGGTGCGCGGGAAGTTCCACACGCGAATAGCCTGGGCGCGTGTATTTCAGGGGTGCGCGGGAAGTTCCACACGCGAATAGCCTGGGCGCGTGTATTTCAGGGGTGCGCGGGAAGTTCCACACGCGAATAGCCTGGGCGCGTGTATTTCAGGGGTGCGCGGGAAGTTCCACACGCGAATAGCCTGGGCGCGTGTATTTCAGGGATGCGCGGGAAGTTCCACACGCGAATAGCCTGGGCGCGTGAATTTCAGGGGTGCGCGGGAAGTTCCACATGTGATTTGACAGTGTGGGTCCTCCCAGGTGTACCCTGTACACCCTCCACGGCCCCTGCAGGCAGCCCACACCACAGGGGACTACCCTGCATCCCTGGTCATGTCCCGCAGGCAGCCCACCCACCATGGGCATGCCCCCCAGCAAAGGCACATGTCTCCTTGAACTAATGAACACCAACTCATGTCCCCTTGCACCCCCACCCCCCAGCACTGTGGGGCACCTGCCAGCAGGCCCCCACCCATGTCCAACTCACGTCCCCCACCACCCCCACCCCCCAGCACTGTGGGGCACCTGCCAGCAGGCCCCCACCCATGTCCAACTCATGTCTCCCACCACCCCCACCCCCCAGCAGTGCAGGGTCACCCTCCACCAGGCCCCCACTCATGTCTCCCACCACCCCCACCCCCCAGCCACCAGGGGCACCCTCCACCAGGCCCCCACTCATGTCTCCCACCACCCCCACACCCCAGCCACCAGGGTCACCCTCCACCAGGCCCCCACTCATGTCTCCCACCACCCCCACACCCCAGCAGTGCAGGGTCACCCTCCACCAGGCCCCCACTCATGTCTCCCACCACCCCCACCCCCCAGCCACCAGGGTCACCCTCCACCAGGCCCCCACTCATGTCTCCCACCACCCCCACCCCCCAGCAGTGCAGGGTCACCCTCCACCAGGCCCCCACTCATGTCTCCCACCACCCCCACCCTCAGCCACCAGGGGCACCCTCCACCAGGCCCCCACTCATGTCTCCCACCACCCCCACCCCCCAGCCACCAGGGGCACCCTCCACCAGGCCCCCACTCATGTCTCCCACCCCCCCAAACCCCAGCGGTGCAGGGGCACCCTCCACCAGGCCCCCACTCATGTCTACCACCACCCCCACCCCCTAGCCACCAGGGGCACCCTCCACCAGGCCCCCACTCATGTCTACCACCACCCCCACCCCCTAGCCACCAGGGGCAGCCTCCACCAGGCCCCCACTCATGTCTCCCACCACCCCCACCCCCCAGCAGTGCAGGGTCACCCTCCACCAGGCCCCCACTCATGTCTCCCACCACCCCCACACCCCAGCAGTGCAGGGTCACCCTCCACCAGGCCCCCACTCATTTCTCCCACCACCCCCACCCCCCAGCCACCAGGGTCACCCTCCACCAGGCCCCCACTCATGTCTCCCACCACCCCCACCCCCCAGCAGTGCAGGGTCACCCTCCACCAGGCCCCCACTCATGTCTCCCACCACCCCCACCCCCCAGCCACCAGGGGCACCCTCCACCAGGCCCCCACTCATGTCTACCACCACCCCCACCCCCCAGCAGTGCAGGGGCACCCTCCACCAGGCCCCCACTCATGTCTACCACCACCCCCACCCCCTAGCCACCAGGGGCACCCTCCACCAGGCCCCCACTCATGTCTACCACCACCCCCACCCCCTAGCCACCAGGGGCAGCCTCCACCAGGCCCCCACTCATGTCTCCCACCACCCCCACCCCCCAGCAGTGCAGGGTCACCCTCCACCAGGCCCCCACTCATGTCTCCCACCACCCCCACCCCCCAGCAGTGCAGGGTCACCCTCCACCAGGCCCCCACTCATGTCTCCCACCACCCCCACCCCCCAGCCACCAGGGGCACCCTCCACCAGGCCCCCACTCATGTCTCCCACCACCCCCACACCCCAGCCACCAGGGTCACCCTCCACCAGGCCCCCACTCATGTCTCCCACCACCCCCACCCCCCAGCAGTGCAGGGTCACCCTCCACCAGGCCCCCACTCATGTCTCCCACCACCCCCACCCCCCAGCCACCAGGGTCACCCTCCACCAGGCCCCCACTCATGTCTCCCACCACCCCCACACCCCAGCAGTGCAGGGTCACCCTCCACCAGGCCCCCACTCATGTCTCCCACCACCCCCACCCCCCAGCCACCAGGGTCACCCTCCACCAGGCCCCCACTCATGTCTCCCACCACCCCCACCCCCCAGCAGTGCAGGGTCACCCTCCACCAGGCCCCCACTCATGTCTCCCACCACCCCCACCCCCCAGCCACCAGGGGCACCCTCCACCAGGCCCCCACTCATGTCTCCCACCACCCCCACCCCCCCAGCACTGTGGGGCACCTGCCAGCAGGCCCCCACCCATGTCCAATCCATGCCCCCCTGCACCTGGGTCCCAACATTCCCCAATCATGTCCGTAATGCCCATCCTCCCCTGCCAAAAGGCCCAACCAACTATCACACCCACCCACATATCAAAGGCAATTACATGTTACACCCCCAATTTAAATAATGCAATTGAACACATGTCTGTCACACACAATGGCTGCAAGTGAATGACAAAACACCCAACATGACATGCCTGAAAGCAATGAGATGATACGACACATTGAAGAATAAAAAAAAATATGTATTGAACAGCAAGTACAATGGAAATGAAATAAGAAAAAACACAAAGCAAATCAAACAAAACAAGATGAATGTCCAAGAAAATTATCTGAAAAATTAAAATAAGCCAATGAAGAACCATGAAGAAGATCATCCTGGGTCCATGAGCCCAACCAAATTAAACCTAACTATGACTACTAACTAAAAACTGAACTATATACAAAAAAGTGGTGCATTGTCCAATCGCAACCAAAAATAAATCAAAAAAACAAAGGAAACCTAACCCTAACTATACAACTATATACAAAGGCAGCGGGCTATTCGGACGGCTCACTGGTTGTTGTCATGGGCCAGGGCATCATCGAACTCCTGGTCAATGGCTTGGAGGCGGGCATGTTCCCTGGCCCCGAGGTCCCGCAGGGATAACGCAGTGTCAAGCTCAAACTCACTGCGAAGACCCTCGAGGCACTCAGCCCGCCTCAGCGCCCTCCGCATGGAGTCCTCCGCCCTGACCATCATGAGCCGTTCCTCCTCTGCCCGCTGCCGCTCCGCACCTATCCGCTGGCACAACCGCTCCCACACGGAAGCCACTCCCATTCCAGGGTTCTCCTGCCCTCCGGCCGATGCCTGCACCCCTGATGTTGATGGCCCCGAGCCATGATGCCTCCCACGTTGAGCCTGCTGCTGCCTCCGACGCAACTGCCTGTGCCAGCACGACGGCATCCAGGCTGATGGAAACCACCGACGCCGTCGTGCACGTGCCCTGCCCGATGATGCCGTCACATCCTCCATCTGCTGGGGTCCAGTTGCTGTGGTGTCCACCCCTGCTGGATCTCTGACTCCCGACTGTGGCAGGGATGGGATCCCCACCGAGCTGGCTGCATTGGTCGGGGCAGGTCCACAGGGGGCCCTGGTGGCATCTGGGCTGGAAGACGGCAAGGAGAACGACTGGTGGATAGCCTGCACAGAGGAGGAGAGGGCCGCCACATTGGCCAACACATGCAGGAAACCCCCGAACATGGCCGATCCCAATTGGGCCACGTCGGCACGGTGCACTTCGTGATGACGTGCGTGCTCCTCCCGGGAAGCACGCACGGCATCACGAATCACAGCCGTGTGCATCGCGACCCCAATCAGGACCTTCTCCGCACGGCCAGGGGTTCCCACGTCCGCAGGTGGAGGGGAGTCAGGTGACATGGACATCCCCTCTACCTGCGGACAGGCCTGGGACGGGGCATCCCTGCTGGTGCATGGTGGTGCACTCACAGGGTCAGGGACAGCGACATGCACAGGCCCCTCCACGGTGACCTGTGCTGCCTCCTGCCCCTGGCCCTGGACTGCACCACTTGCACCAGCAGGGATGCCCCCACCAGGCCCCATGTGTGCCCCAGTGGCGGCCTCCTCCTCCTCTGTGCAAACCACCAACCTGGATGGCTCCTCACCGTCTCCCACCGTAGCAGGCCCCTGTGGGGGCTCACCCACCCCTTCCGCTGCAGCCGTGGGGGCATCCCCGCCGCCTTGCTCCACAGCGCCGTCTCCGCCCTCTTCTTCACTAGCCGCTGCGTAGAGGGAGACAAAGAACACTAGCATCAGGGCACTGTACAATGGTCCCCTAGACAGGAGGCAATAGCAGATGAGCACCACTGTCAAAGTACACTTCCATCATGTCCCTCCACAACACATGGGTCAGTCCAGGCAAAACACACACAGTAACAGGCATGGTGCATGCCATGGACATTTCCATGCATGTCCAATGGACTCTTGAAACATTCAATGATATGTAACTCACATGCATCATGGCTCATGCCTATCACATGCACACACTTCACCTCAGTCACATCCATCTGGCCCCAAACACACCAAACACAGCGGATACAAGGGTAATTTGGCTGCTTTACTGAATCTGTGCATTGACACACACATGTGTCATGCATCCATGGCATGCACAAGTCACAGACACGCAGGTCAGGCACACAGACATGGTACCATATATGTACCTGGCATCAGCACCCATCCCTCACCCCCACCCATGTCCAGGTACAGAGAGTGGCATGCTCTCATGTTCAAAATCTGCATAGGGCTCCCCATGCGGCATTTCAACACATGCAACAACCATGTGCATCACACATCACTGGTCGCACATGCATTACCATGATGTCCCTGCACACATACATGCATACATGGCCTATGGCACACATACAGGCAAGTATCATAGAACCAGCACACCGCAACATGCCCTGTCTCACACAGTAATGCATGGACACTTAAAGCTCAACTCCAGACGGGCCTCCCTCTCAAGGATCTGGGCGTGGAGCGCTGGGCGTACGCGTTCCAGGACCCTCATCTGGATGGAACTCATGCGGCCCCGGCCCCCCTCCACGAGGCGCCGGGCCTTCACAAGGGTCCTGGACCTCAAGTCCTCCCAGCGCTTCTTGATCTTCAGGACGTCGCGGGTTGCCACCCCCTCCGCGTTGATGGCAACCACACAGTCGGCCCAGATCCTCTGCCGTCCCTCCTTGCTGGCGCGGGACGATCCAAAGAGGGCATCATACTGCCCCAGGACATGCTCCACCAGGACACCAACTTCGGTGTCAGTGAAGCTGGTGCCCCTCTGCCCCTCTGGCCTGGGGTTGCCACTGGTGCCAGATGTGGAAGTGCCCGACATGGCAACCCCAGAGGCAGGTGTGGGTGGGCAACTGGGTCCTGGGGCTGGGCTGTGGAGCGATGTAATCCCAGTCGGGAGTCTTCAGTTCCAGCAGGGGTGGACACAGCAACTGGACCCCTGCAGATGGCTGATGTGCAGGCACCAAATGGCAGGGCACGGTGGCAGCAGGCAGGCAGGCAGGCAGCAGCAGATGGCACGTGGGAGGCTGCTCGGGGCACTGGGGGGCAGTAACTCGGCCTTCTGGGCAGGAGCGTGGTCTTCCGTGTGTTTTCGCGTGGCCAGCTTGATACGGAGTGATTTGGCACGTGAAAATCCTGCACGTCAGCGTGAAATCCGAGGAAAGGTCCTTAGCGCGTAAGCGCGTCAGCACGCATACGCGATTCTATTGGACCAGAGTCCCTCAGCGCGTAAGCGCGTCTGTGACGTGACCCGCACGGGTGTTCCCCACTCAGCACGTGATGACGGGGCACACGTGGAGATACTGCACGTCAGAGTGTCACCGTGTGTAATTGGACAAAAGTGCGCGTAAACGCGATTGGCCTATGTACGTGTATTTAATGGGTGCGCGGGTACTTACACACGCAAGTACGTCAGCGAACCTGTATCCCGTGGTGTGTGTGAATTTCCACACGCTATTGGACTGGGAACTGGATTCCAGGGGTGCGCGGGTCACACGCTGTATCCCGTGGTGCGTGTGAATTTCCACACGCTATTGGACTGGGAACTGGATTCCAGGGGTGCGCAGGTCACACGCTGTATCCCGTGGTGCGTGTGAATTTCCACACGCTATTGGACTGGGAACTGGATTCCAGGGGTGCGCGGGTCACACGCTGTATCCCGTGGTGCGTGTGAATTTCCACACGCTATTGGACTGGGAACTGGATTCCAGGGGTGCGCGGGTCACACGCTGTATCCCGTGGTGCGTGTGAATTTCCACACGCTATTGGACTGGGAACTGGATTCCAGGGGTGCGCGGGTCACACGCTGTATCCCGTGGTGCGTGTGAATTTCCACACGCTATTGGACTGGGAACTGGATTCCAGGGGTGCGCGGGTCACACGCTGTATCCCGTGGTGCGTGTGAATTTCCACACGCTATTGGACTGGGAACTGGATTCCAGGGGTGCGCGGGTCACACGCTCGCCTAGAACACGCGCAAAGCATAAATTTGCGGACTTTAACAATAACAAGCTCAGACGCCAGGATGAACATACCGTTCCTAGCAGCAGTGGCAGTGGGCTACCAAAGGAGGAGGAGGAGGATAGTCAGGGCCAGAATATTCACACCCAGAACCAGCCTTTTCGGGATGCCTGATGACCAGGTGTATGGGAGGTACAGGTTTCCACCACACATTATACTGGACCTGGTGAGTGAGTGGGAGGATGACCTCACATCACCCACCCTGTGCTCCCAAGCACTCAGCCCCCTGGAGAAGGTCCTCAATGTACTGCACTTCTTAGCCACTGGATCATTTCAGCGGACAAGTGCCATAGTGGGTGGGGTGTCACAGGCCACCCAGTCACGCTGCCTACACCAGGTCTTGAACATCATCACTGCACGCCCATCAGTCCGCAGGCACATATACCTGCCCAGAACACCTGCAGAAAGGCATGCTGCCGCCCTGGATTTTTACGCTGTGGCACGATTCCCCAAAGTGCTAGGTGCCATCGACTGCACCCATGTGGCTCTACGTCCCCCCAGGGCATCTGAGCACATCTATAGGAACCGCAAGCACTGGCATGCCATCAACGTGCAGGTAGCATGTAATGCCAAGGGAATCATCACCTCAGTATATGCCAACTATCCCGGCTCCACCCACGACAGCTTCATTTACCGAATGTCCACCCTAAACCGGGACCTAGAAGCTGGGCGGCATGGCGATACATGGCTGCTTGGTGAGTATGTATGCCACTGCACATGCATGCATGTTGGATACTAAGCAAGGTCACAACCCCACCAATGATACCAATCACCACCTCCACAGGGGACAGTGCCTACCCTCTCAGCCCACACATGATGACGCCAATTCGGAACCCCATCACGCCACCCCAGGTAAGATATAACACAGCCCACATTACAACCAGGGGCATAGTGGAGCGCACATTCGGAGTGCTAAAGTCACGCTTTCGCTCCCTTGACCGTTCTGGCGGGCAGCTGTTATACGCTCCCCCAGTAGTGTGCAGGATCATAGTGGCAGCATGTGTCCTGCACAACGTTGCAACACGCCGGGGCCTGGCCGTGGACATGGTGGTGGCCCCACATCCCCAACTACATGCACAGCCGCTGCGCATGGGAGGGGAAAGGGCACGGGGGGAGGCAGCCCGTACACAGCTAGTGGCTAATTACTTCACATAGAAATCACACCCCTGTGGAGTGCACACTGCCCTGGCACATTCCATCTGACAATCAATGATGACTCAACCTGACACTGATCCTGAATGTCTGGAGAATGAACCGGGAATACCATGTCAGCCTGAGATTGTTCACCTGGAAGTGTCACAATGTGTGCATCCCTACCCACACAGACACCACCAATGCAGTTTTGTGAAGTTACACATTGAAGCAGCTAAAATGAATACCCACTTGCAAAATGCAACAAGAGGACAGTGCCATGTCAGCCAACCCAAGCCCAGCACCGCCACACGACACACTGTGCCATGTCATGCTAATTGCAGGTAAACAAAGTAATCCCCACAACATGACATCAGTCTCACTATGTACAGTGGCACTATTAGAAACCTGCAACACCTGAAATGCTCACAGCAATGCCGGACCAACAACATACTTGAGCACGTAGTACCATTAACATGACATCACAAATGTTACATATTAGTAGTCTCACCACCTGGAAATGCCTGCACTCCCACCACTACCAACTGTGCAGTGTTGTCGCCATGTAGAGTTGTAGGTGCACTGCTGCCAACATGGACCCCATCTCCAGACTAGAGGTCCTTGTGTGGACATGAGGAAGGGACCTGCAAATTGGGAGGTAGACACAGAAGAAGAGTTACACATCAATGCAACATGCAGTGTACAACACAACAGCAATATGCACTAGGAATGTATACACAGTATTGACTACAGACTGGCCACACAGCTCATGGGAGTCCAACGTCACTGTGTAATTCATTGTCACTTGGGCACACCCTTTGCAAGCCCATGGAAACGGGAAGCAGGAGGGGTGTGTGTGACTCAAACCCAAGCATCTGAACCAAATACATTACAAGCCTGCATGTGCCCAGCCACAATGCAGCGTATGCCCACAGGAACCACGGAAGCCAACAGATCGTCCCAAAAAAATTGGGAATAAAAGAAATAAAAATAAAAATAAAAATAAGAAACAATCAAAAATGGCCATTGATGGGCCCGGGGGGGTTGGGGAGGCCACCCAGGAGGTCCGAGGACAGGATGCACACCAGAACCCACCTGCGTGGATCCTGGGAAGATAAAACACCTCCATGGGCTCATGGCCCACACGGCTACCCTATTGTGGGAGTATCACTGCTGTCGCTATTATCACCCTGTGCAGCTGCATCCGGAGGTGGTTGCACTATGGGAGGCAGCCCACGCAAGGCCCTAGTCTGCTCCTCCATGGCTGCAAGCATGCGGGTGTGGTAGGTCTGGTTCTGGAGGATGAGTGTGCGGAGGTCCCCATGCAACAACTCACGGGATGCCCGGACCTCCGCCCTCGTTGCCTGCATCTCAGCTGAGAGCGTACGGGTGAGACGCTCCAGCTGCTGTTCTGTCCTTTGGTGTGTTGAAGCCTCAAGCTCAACAAGAGTCGTCCTGAGGTGAAGGAGCTCCTGCCTCAGGGCTTCCCTGTGGCCCTGGGACTCAATGGAGATGGCCTCCTGCAGAGTCGCCAGTGCCGCCCGCCTGTCCCTGTTGGACCCCAACATGTCCTCCCTGTGTGACTGGCAGATGGAGTCGGTTGCCTGCTCTAGTCGCTCCATCAGCCTTTCTGGGGGGACAATGGAAGTGGCCACCCTATCCATGGCCTGAGCCATCATCTCGGATGATGCAGCCTGTTGGGTTGCCATACCGTAAATGGATTGCTCCCATGCGGTATTGCCGGGTGGCGTACGGCCACCACGTCGGCGGGCACCACACCTGTCTGGGGCAAGGCGAACTGCGCCTTGCTGTGCCGGCACTGCCTGAGGCTGCAGGACTGCATTCCCCCTCTGATCTGCTGGCCCAGGAACAGGATCAGATGTCGCGGAGTGTGACCCTGCATCCGTAACCACCGAAGGCGTAGCTGCCAACACTGACATCCCCATGGAGGGTTCTGACCCTGGTGCAGGTGGGTGAGACAGAACAGAATCCCTCCCTGGAACACTCACCTGCGACGGCACGTAGGTCTCATCCGAATCAACACCTGAGTACAGCTCGGGGGAGGTGCAGCCAGAGACACCCCTTGAGAGCACGACCTGCAGCACTTGTGGGTTCTCCCCCACCACCACACCACGTCCCTCACTGGTGGTTGGTCGGCCCTCGGACCCCTCCTGGGTCTGCACCATCTCCACAACCCCAGCAGTATCAGGTGCGTCTTCCCCTGCAAAGACATGAAAACAAAGAAATGGAAACAGGCATTAGCACCATGGCACACATTGAGGGCTGAGAAGCAAGAGAACCAGTACTTGATTGACACATGTCCCACATGACTAAAACCCTCCCATGCATGCACCCTCACTGCGTATGAAGTGCAGGCAAATGGCACACACTGATGACACCAAGATGGAAGATGAACACATTTTCTGCATGCTGCCTGGCAGTGGCATCACACATTGGCCTGTGATTGGCAGGTGAAACACACATGCCATCACACAGATGGCATGTACCATTGCTATTGAGTGAAGATGGAGAGGAGGGCAGCACCTATTCATTCAGTCCAGTTCCCGCATGTAATTGCTTTTCTAATTCTAACAGGTCAGATTTTTCACCTGGAGCTGCCAGTCTGAAATGGTCCAATTGCACAGGGACATGTGTGTACTAATGATATCCAGGTAACAAAGTCACTCCACTTTACCATACCCATGTCAGACATGTGACTAGTGGACAGCGACATGCCTAGTGAAAGTGGTGGAATGCAAACAAACTGACTGAATGAACAGTGAAAAAGAAGCTAATATGTTGTGGCAAGGTGACACTTCAAGGGCAACTGGCGTGCAGTTGGGCTAGATGTCTACTGTTGGCAGAAGGGATACTGCTATGGCCAAATGCAGCTGCGCAGGAAGGATTGCATGAAGCACATGGCTGACCCATACGACTCAGGCGCACACACTCTCACCTGGCACCCGAACAGAAGCCCTCACACACACACCATGCACATGGATGACAAACACATGCATGTGCACTCACCGGACAATGCCTCGTAATCAGCCAGATCTCCCACGCCTTGGATCTGTTCCTCCGTGACGTAGGTCCCAGCGACTGACTCATGTGGAGTGAGTTCCATGTCTACTACTGGAGACCCACCTCCAGTCACTAGAGTTGCGGCATGACTTGAGGCCAGCTTACTCTTTGCCCTGCGCTTTAGGTTATTCCAGCGCTTATAGCAATCATTGGCTGTGCGCCTCACGATTCCAAGGGCACTTACGATGTCCGCAACGGTCTGCCAGTGTGCCTGGCGTTGTGCAGGTGTGGTCTTGGATCCTGCAACAATGACCATCTCGTTGTCATGTCCGGACACATACTCGACAAGTGCATTCAGTTCGTCATCCGTGAAGCTGGGCTTCCTGGACGTGCCGGACTGTGTAGCCGTGTCTGGGGCATCAGCCTGTGCCGGACGAGCACTCTTCCTCTTCCGCTTGGAAGGTGGTGGTGATCCTGAGTGTCCTGCGCCGCTCTGGACACTAGGGGCAGGAGCCCTGGTGGACTCTGTATCAGGAGTGTGGGATTGCACACTCAGCATGGGAGTTGGTGCAGGCATTGGCTCTAGTGTGATGGTGTCAGGGGGAATGTCAGCAGCATGGACTAGGACCAACACTGTCCTGGCTGGGTGTGTGTGTGAGGGCTGGGGTGGATGGAGCCGCAGCTGCCCCTGCAGCCTCTCCGCCCTGCCTCCTTGGTGCAGCAGATGACCTTGCTGCCCCAGATCTGCGTGGCATGATGGCATCAACGTGCACCAGCGCATGTGTCGTAGCCCTGCTGACCTGGAAGTCAGCCATGGAGTCAGCCAGGTCTGGTGCCACAATGGGCTGGTCCAACAAGGGCTGAGCATGGATGGTGTCAGCCACATCAGCCTCAATGGGAGGGGGGGGGGATTATGGGTGCCCGTGACTGGTCCTCCACACATGGGGGGACAGGCTCACCCTGCAAGTTACGACCACGTCCCCTACCGGATCCACCACGGCCACCACTTGTGGCTCTTCCACCTTTGCCACCCTTACGGAATCCTCGCCTCCCAGCCATGGCACTGATGTTAATGTGCGTATGGGAGTGGATGTAGACTATTGTCCTGGGCAATTGGGGGTCAAAGGGGTTGGGTACCAGATGGTAATTGTACCCTAGTGCTCTAGCAAGGCTGAATGTAACCCCTGGGGAAAGATGACGGGTCACGCAACGCACAGGAGGCCCAAAAAAGGGAGATGACGTGCACGCAACCCCTCCTAGACCACGTGTGCAGAAAGAAAAACCTGCACTACGCTGTGGCACCCAGAAACACAAGAATGAACGTATGCGTGTCACACGCAGCCTAGAATGACCTCTGAAGGGGTAGGCTACACACGGGGCAAGCACAGATGTTAGATACGTGCGTGACTCACCGTCTGCCTGGTAAACGAGCGTGTAAAAGGAGCACGTTTGGTTGGCAACACCCCCGCCAAAAGAAGATTTGTCCGCTGTCTGAGGAGACAGGACAACAGTAGAAGGGAACACTGTTTGAGGGAACAGGCCCAGGTAAACCAGTAAAAGAGAAAAAAGAGAAAAAGCTGTCAGAGGTAACAGGGAATACGAACTTGAAACGCCGTGAAGTAAATCGCGTGTGAAACGACAAGAAGTACAGAATTCACCCACTCGCTCTCCACGAAAAGCACGTACAAGGAAATGGTGTTCTACACGTACCTTTTATGCAGGCCCACACGTCCAGCGTCACTTACGCGGCGTGTACGCGCTAGGGCCATTTCCACCTATTACATGCTTTGTCACTTCTGCGTGTAGGGCCATTTCCACCAATTACACGCTTTGTCACTTCTGCGTGTAGGGCCATTTCCACCAATCACACGCTTTGTCACTTCTGCGTGTAGGGCCATTTCCACCAATCACACGCGATTACACTCTGACGTGCAGTCTTTCCACGTGTGCTCTGTCATCACGTGCTGTGTGGGAAACACCTGTGCGGGTCACGTCACAGACGCGCTTACGCGCTGAGGGCCTTTCCTCAGTTTTCACGCTGACGTGCAGGATTTTCACGTGCAAAATCACTCCGTACCAAGCTGGCCACGCGTACGCACACGGAATACCACGCTCCTGCCCGGAAGGCTGAACTACTGCCCCCCAGAGCCCGAGCACGCTCCCACCTGCTGCTGCCTGACTGCCTGCTGCCCCTGCACTGCTGGGGGGTGGGGGTGATAGGGGACATGAGTTGGGGCCTGATGGGGGCTGCCCCTGGTGACTGGGGGGGTGGGGGTGATAGGGGACATGAGTGGGGGCCTGGTGGGGGCTGCCCCTGGTGACTGGGGGGGTGGGGGTGATAGGGGACATGAGTGGGGGCCTGGTGGGGGCTGCCCCTGCACTGCTGGGGGGTGGGGGTGGTGGGAGACATGGGTGAGGGCCTGGTGGAGGCTGCCCCTGCACTGCTGGGGGGTGGGGGTGGTGGGTGACATGGGTTGGGGCCTGCTGGCAGGTGCCCCACAGTGCTGGGGGGTGGGGGTGGTGGGAGACATGAGTCGGGCATGAGTGGGGGCCTGGTGGAGGGTGCCCCTGGATGGTGGGGGGTGGGGGTGGTGGGTGACATGAGCAGGTGTGCAGGGTAGTCCCCTGTTTTGTGGGCTGCCTGCAGGGGCCGTGGAGGGTGTACAGGGAACACCTGTGAGGACCCACCCAGCCTAATCACGTGTGTAACTTCCCACGCACCCCTGTAATACACGTACCAAGCCAAATCGCGTGTGAGAATTCCCGCGCATACCTGAAATACACGTACCCTGCTGAAGTCACGTGTAAAACTTCCCGCGCACCCCTGAAATGCATGCGCCCAGGCTATTCGCGTGTGGAACTTCCCGCGCACCCCTGAAATACACGCGCCCAGGCTATTCGCGAGTGGGACTTCCCGCGCACCCCTGAAATACACGTAGCATGCTGGGAGACATGAGTGGGGGCCTGGTGGAGGGTGCCCCTGGTGGCTGGGGGGTGGGGGTGGTGGGAGACATGAGTGGGGGCCTGGTGGAGGGTGCCCCTGCACTGCTGGGGGGTGGGGGTGGTGGGGGACATGAGTGGGGGCCTGGTGGAGGGTGCCCCTGGTGGCTGGGGGGTGGGGGTGGTGGTAGACATGAGTGGGGGCCTGGTGGAGGGTGCCCCTGGTGGCTGGGGGGTGGGGGTGGTGGGAGACATGAGTGGGGGCCTGGTGGAGGGTGCCCCTGGTGGTGGGGGGGTGAGGGTGGTGGTAGACATGAGTGGGGGCCTGGTGGAGGGTGCCCCTGGTGGCTGGGGGGTGGGGGGGGTGGGAGACATGAGTGGGGGCCTGGTGGAGGGTGCCCCTGGTGGCTGGGGGGTGGGGGTGGTGGGAGACATGAGTGGGGGCCTGGTGGAGGGTGCCCCTGGTGGCTGGGGGGTGGGGGTGGTGGTAGACATGAGTGGGGGCCTGGTGGAGGCTGCCCCTGCACTGCTGGGGGGTGGGGGTGGTGGGAGACATGAGTGGGGGCCTGGTGGAGGGTGCCCCTGCACTGCTGGGGGGGTGGGGGTGGTGGGAGACATGGGTGGGGGCCTGGTGAAGGCTGCCCCTGGTGGCTAGGGGGTGGGGGTGGTGGGAGACATGAGTGGGGGCCTGGTGGAGGGTGCCCCTGGTGGCTGGGGGGTGGGGGTGGTGGTCGACATGAGTGAGGGCCTGGTGGAGGGTGCCCCTGGTGGCTGGGGGGTGGGGGTGGTGGGAGACATGAGTGGGGGCCTGGTGGAGGGTGCCCCTGGTGGCGGGGAGGTGAGGGTGGTGGTAGACATGAGTGGGGGCCTGGTGGAGGGTGCCCCTGGTGGCTGGGGGGTGGGGGTGGTGGGAGACATGAGTGGGGGCCTGGTGGAGGGTGCCCCTGGTGGCTGGGGGGTGGGGGTGGTGGGAGACATGAGTGGGGGCCTGGTGGAGGCTGCCCCTGCACTGCTGGGGGTGGGGGTGGTGGGAGACATGAGTGGGGGCCTGGTGGAGGGTGCCCCTGCACTGCTGGGGGGTGTGGGTGGTGGGAGACATGAGTGGGGGCCTGGTGGAGGGTGCCCCTGCACTGCTGGGGGGTGGGGGTGGTGGAGACATGAGTGGGGGCCTGGTGGAGGCTGCCCCTGCACTGCTGGGGGGTGGGGGTGGTGGGAGACATGAGTGGGGGCCTGGTGGAGGGTGCCCCTGCACTGCTGGGGGGGTGGGGGTGGTGGTAGACATGGGTGGGGGCCTGGTGGAGGGTGCCCCTGCACTGCTGGGGGGTGGGGGTGGTGGGAGACATGAGTGGGGGCCTCGTGGAGGGTGCCCCTGGTGGCGGGGGGTGGGGGTGGTGGTAGACATGAGTGGGGGCCTGGTGGAGGGTGCCCCTGGTGGCTGGGGGGTGGGGGTGGTGGTAGACATGAGTGGGGGCCTGGTGGAGGGTGCCCCTGCACTGCTGGGGGGTGGGGGTGCAGGGGGACATGAGCAGGTGTGCAGGGTAGTCCCCTGTTTTGTGGGCTGCCTGCAGGGGCCGTGGAGGGTGTACAGGGAACACCTGTGAGGACCCACCCAGCCTAATCGCGTGTGTAACTTCCCACGCACCCCTGTAATACACGTACCAAGCCAAATCGCGTGTGATAATTCCCGCGTACCCCTGTGATACACGTGCCCTGGCTAATCGCGTGTAAAACTTCACGTGTACCCCTGTAATACACGTACCCTGGCCAATCGCGTGTTAAACTTCCCGCGTACCCCTGTAATACACGAACAAGCCAAATCGCGTGTGATAATTCCCGCGCACCCCTGTAATACACATACCTGGCCAAATCGCATGTGAGAATTCCCGCGCACCCCTGTAATACACGTACCCAGCCGAATCGCGTGTAAAACTTCCTGTGTACCCCTGTAATACACGTACCCAGCCAAATCGCGTGTGATAATTCCCGCACCCCTGTAATACACGTACCCAGCCGAATCGCGTGTACAACTTCCTGTGTACCCCTGTAATACACGTACCCAGCCAAATCGCGTGTGATAATTCCCGCACCCCTGTAATACACGTACCCTGGCCAATCGCGTGTTAAACTTCCCGCGTACCCCTGTAATACACGTACCCTGGCTAATCGCGTGTATAACTTCACGCGTACCCCTGATATGCACGTTACCCGCTTTGCGTTCCTTGTTTGGAAGCCCTGTAAACTGGTCCAGGGTTAGCGCAGCCCTTTGCGATGATTTAGCGATTTTGATGCCTTTTCCTTGCGCGAGGGCGTTCTTGGGGGCGTTACTGGCGCTGCTGCAGGGTCGCTGCGATACTCTGCGCCACGGCTGGTTTAGGAGCCTAAAATCCATGAATACGCTGTGCGCGGAAATCGGTTTTAGCGCACGTGCCTGGCGCAGACAATCGCACGCGGACACTCTGCGCCAGCGCTTGCGACACTTTTCTGCGAAATTCTATGAATTACCCTGATAATGTGTATGTGTGTTGCTTTTTGAATTTGTTAAATGTTCTTATGTTATGATATAACAATCAAACATACCCCCCCCCAGAGTTTTTAGGTAGTGATACTGTACTCCGAACATGTCCGCGGACATCAAGTTCAGTAGAAGAGGTTAGTATGTTCCATATTAATGTACATAAAGTCAAAGTTATTATTGTTAAGTTGCGCTACTAAAAACCTATGAAATTCAGTGAAAAAACTTTGTTAAAGGGACGTTATGGTTAAGTTGCGCTACTAAAAACCTATGAAATTCAGTGAAAAAACTTTGTTAAAGGGACGTTATGGTTAAGTTGCTCTACTAAAAACCTATGAAATTCAGTGAAAAAAACTTTGTTAAAGGGACGTTATGGTTCCAAGTAAAACTGAAAAACCCTTGAAATTCGCCAGTTATGGTAAGCTAAGCAACCATAACTCGCGCCACCACCGTGCACTGCTAAGACTAACACCCAGGACATCAAAGATGACATCACAAATGTCATTGATGACAAAACTGATGACATCACATGTGCATTTACCTTTCATGAAAAGTCTGTACAAGGGTTTCTTATTGTAATGTTAATTTAAAAAAGTGTCAATGATCATTGGAATAAATATCAAGGGCTAATTAGTCCAACCAGTATACTAAGGTGCTTATGTAGAAACATAGACATTGTGTGCAGCATACATGATGGAGGTGCAATAATTCATAAGCTTGCCATGTTGAATAGTGAAATGATAACTGTTTTCTTATTAGACTTTTGCATACTGTGAAACATGTGATAAGTAGATAATAAAACCCACTTACTACATAATTGCATTAGTATAGACAAAACACAAAGAGACAACACCACATACAAATATGAGTATATACTAGGAAATTGAAGTAAGAAAAAAACAGCAGTAGTAGCAAAAAGTGTTCATAACCTAACTGAATACCTTATTGCAGAAAAATGATTGCTCTGTTTCAAAGCTGCTACTTACCCTATATATATATCACATGATGTGCCTGGACTCTAAGGAAAGTAGTGTAAATACAAGATATAAAAATAGGAGCATATACAGGGAAAGTACAGTAATAAAAAAACAACATAACTATCAGAAAGTGCTGACAACTCTATTGATTATTTTAATGCACAGAAAGGATTGCTGTCTTTCAAGCTTGTGTCTTCCCCTATGTATATGTTTCATATGATATGACTGGATCCTAAGGGAATTATTGTAAGAACATACTTGAAGGATAAGTCTACAAATATACTACCTTTTCCACTTTTAATTCCTGACTGTTACTGAAGAAAACCATGTGGCCTAGATATGTCAGTAAAGGAAAAAGGTAAAAGGAAAAAGGTTAAGCCAGACATGGGATGTCATCAGTGATGTCATCAATGACATGTGTGATGTCATCTTTGATGTCCTGGGTGTTAGTCTTAGCAGTGCACGGTGGTGGCACGAGTTATGGTTGCTTAGCTTACCATAACTGGCGAATTTCAAGGGTTTTTCGGTTTTACTTGGAACCATAATGTCCCTTTAACAAAGTTTTTTTCACTGAATATATATATATATATATATATAGTTGATGATGGCCTCTTGGGAGGATCTTTGCAATGTGCTCTGAGGAGGAATGTCTCCAGGGACCACTCTGTTGAGCATCACTAGCTGTCTATCATTCATGAGGGTACACCACCAATATTTAATGATTTGCTTTACACTAGTAACTACGGAGAGGCAGGGAAGATTTAAATCGCCTAAAAGTATTGTATATGTGATCGCCGGCTCAAGACTGATCAGGTCTAGGATAGCTTCTAGTTGTTGAAAAAAGACGATGTCCAGGGCAGCTTGACTCCAGTATATGTTAATTAATGCAATTATGTGCATATGACTCTTGATCTTAACTTGCTGATCATAAGCACTCAGGGCCAACCAAGGTTCCAGTGTAAGATTTATGGAAATGTTCATGGAGAACCCGTACAACAGGTCCTTTCAGATGAGGTGACAGTATTTGACATGGATGGGGATGCAGATCTTACTCAAACATCAATAATCAGACTGACTCAAAAAGTTGGCAAAAGGTAAAGCTGTTTTAATAACAATTCTTTAAAAGAGAGAGTACAACAGACATCAACGGACGCCACACAGACTTATCTCGAAGCATTTCATAAAAAACAACATTTGTATAATAAAAACACATCATAAGTGAAGTCATACTACGTGGCAAATAAGGAAAACCTACGGGGGTTGTGGTTGGTGAACGGAGAACATCTACCTATACTTTCTATCAGATGCAAGGATGTGATTGGATCTCTAAGGTCAAGTGGGCAACTAAGCCCATCCCAATTGCAAGTCATCTCCTGTGTCATGAAAATATACAACATACTATTGGCTTATCAAACTATAGGGCTCCTTATTACATGGCCCTCTAAAATTGGTTGGCACGCTTATACCCTTCTGGAAGCTTCCACATGCTTGCAGCACACAACTAGGACACCAGGTGCTGGGGGTGTGTGGCCTGGTCAGGCCTTCCCACCCAATTAGCCCAACATCCATCATCACTCCTGCGGTCTGCCATTTAATTAATACCTTTGAACTTGGCCTTGCAGAGGCTTACTGCACCTGAGAATAAAAGTGAAGCATGGTCTTATCTTCTGGTCTCGGTGTAGCTCAACCCAAAGTCTATTCGCATCCGTTCATGTGACTGGAGACCACATTTTCGAGCTCTTTGTTGTATTTTAATACCATTAAATGAAGGAATATTGACATCCTCTCAGTTTTTTTTTCATTATACCTCAAACTCGAGCTGAACTTGCTTCTCATGTTTTTGTATCTTCTTGAGTACATGGCAAGGCTCTCTGCGGCCTCGACTCTTAACTCTGGGCCAGACAAGCCTTTCTCGAATCTTCCTTCACTATCAGCTGTTATTCTGCTGCACCACACTTCCAATTCTTGCATTCATGGGCTCCAAGTTTCCTAAAGTGCATTGTAGAACATCCAGATTATATCTATTCCTATGTGTATACATAGGCACATTGCCGCAATCTATTCACTACATAGCCAGCCTTATGATTACTTTGTCCACTTGCATTGCTCCATCTGTACAATTGTAAAATGGTTTTGAATTTTCTTTGGTGCCTCTCTGCACATGCAATCTTCTTCTCATGGGCGAAATGTTACGTTCTTCCTTACTTCACCATCAGGTTCTATGGGGTCTATATCCTTACACTTCATATATATTTTTTCTGCGTGTGTCACCTCTACCTCATATGATGTCACCAGTTCTTTCTTTTATTAATTTTCACACTTCTTCCAGAACTTCCTTCAGAATATCATCATTTCTTCGTGGATAAATATAGGGTTTTCTCAATGGACAACTTGTTTCAAGGACTCTTTGTGGTATTGACAAATGATCATCACAAACAGGGCTGCAAGGAACTTGAACATGTTTACCATCCACTGTGGAACCCATGAGAAGATTTACACAAACCAGCTGTCATCAGCAATGTCTTCCACTTTATCTTCCATCTTGACGTACAAGTTTGTCAGCATCATTATGCCTCTGTCAAGGTGCCATTCCCGTCATCATGAGACGGTATGAATGTGCAACATGATTCTCTGATGTTGGCATAAGCACCTCCATCTATAGCTGTTATCATGTCCAGAACATATCTTTTCTAAAGAGTCATCATTCGTATGGCTTTCAGCTCTTCCTTGATAGCATTGAATCCCTTTATCGTAGTATTGATCGTCTGTAAAAGTTCCCATTTGGTTATTTGCAACCATTTGGCATTCACCATCATCTGAATCCCATGCATGAAGATAACTGTAAAAACTGAAGCAGTGTTGCTGAATAGTCTGTGTTCATATGGGATAGCATCAAAAGCTTCTATGGACTTAGCTGAGAAATAATGTTCCCTCTTCATTCGATCAAGGAATTGAACAGATCTCTTCTTTCTCAGGTGAGCATCTGCTTTTGGAGACTTACCAATGTTCAGGTAACTCTTTGGAATCACTAATACTATAACATGGATAATCACCATGGAACATACTCCTCCCCAGTCTCTGGGCAGTTTCATATATGCTCTGAATCCACAGGCCCAGTAGTGGTCCATTATCACTACTGGCCCATCCTTCATTCCTGGCACATCGAAGATTCACCCACATTGTTGGCTTTCTCCAAATTTCCTTGTGCCATTATTTTTGGAAGCACAGTTCTACACTGGCCAAAGGCACTATCTGCAACGGGCCTCCTCTGTCTTCGACCCACGTCAGCAACTTCCCAAGCTTGGTCACAGAGGTTTGCATGCTTTGTCCACACATTCTATAACTGGTTTATGATGTCCAGTTACTGCCACCACTCTGCAGACAACTATGCCTTCTTCCCAGCTATCTGGAGAAAGTACTGTTCCCCAGATCTGCATCTGTCCTCTTTCCTTGCATCTTCATATTTCTTCATCAGTCTTTCCTTGGCAATTGAGCTTTTCATTTATCTCCCACCGGATTCTTGCTCCTTTCATGCCTGGCTGTTCATATCTTATCACATGATCTCTGGTGTGTGCTCTCGCTCGTTCTTTAAATCTTGAACCTAATCGTCTTCTTCTCGTGTTGTCCATTTAGTTGCCTAGACCAAAGATGCTGTTCGACTCTGGAATTGGCCTCTTGTATAGCAGAGTGCAAGATGAGTTAAGCAATGGGCTGTTTGGATCTCTATCTCTATAGCTATGAATATCTTAGACTTTCCCACAGCATAAGGTAGGAGAGCACAAACATAGCAATCCTCTTCAGAGGTTCTCTTTCCTACCTCTTGCATGTGTTGATATCACATGTTGTTCCACAAATGTGCTGTGCTATCTAAATAATCATTTAACTCATAATCGTCTTCCCTTGCACTCCTCTTGGGTCTCTTTCTTGTTTAATGAGTATGTACCCAATGATCATGAAGCAAATCACAAACAGATCTTCCTACAGGGGGAATCATAGGAACACTTGTCAGAGAAATGGGTGATCTTTCATGTGTCACAGATGTAGGAACGATCATATATATTTTTGGGGAAAGTCAAAGGGACTTCTATCCTTTTAGAACCAACAAGGTATGCAGCATGAATCAGCAAAAATAGGAAAACAATAACAGATGATGTGCATATATAAATTATGCACCATTACATAAAGCCCCACCATTGATGTCTCTCCATACGTCGTTGAGTTGTTCACTTTCTGGAAACGCATCATGCTCAAGAAATCTCATTGTGCCTCTGTACTTGTTTTTTAAGGAAGGAAAAAACCTTTTTAATCAGGGAGCCTTGTTAAATGCTCAGGTTGCTGTTGAATCTGCTCGATTATTGCTGCCAATAATCTTCTAATCGCAGGGCCATTTTTAGGATCCTGCACAAAAGTGTGCACATCAGTACTGCGCCCAACAAGAGCAGGATAAGCTCTGAGTATAAAAACAAAGACAGCGAGAAGGAGTCTATGGACGTCAACATCAGACAGGACCATTTACAAGTCTAAAGAGAAACCCAGTGAGAAACGAATCTGGGAATTGCTCACTTTTCCAATCATCAAAAAAGAATTCCAGATCAGACATTTTCCATTTCTCTCAGCACTTTTTAAGGTCCAATATTTCAAGGAATTCCTGTGACACAAGAACAATAACTTTCTCACTTCCTGCTAAAATATCTATATGGAGTTTCCAGGGGAGCCACAGTCCAAATGAGCACTTGCATTTATTTAGTCCACATTTTTGCGTCCTTCTTCCTCGTCATTGTTCAAGTCTGCACACGCTGAACTGCTTCCTCTTGACTTGCTTCTGAATCGGGTAGGGGTGTTCCGGTCTCACAAGTATATGGCTTCACGTCATTCAGGTGTATCCAGGCACGCCTTCCTTGAACCTTTACTGCAGATGGAGTAATGTTTTCTACTATAAAAGGACCACTAAAACGGGGCTCATTCCACTTTCTTGTGAAATGGAGGATCAATAAGAGATCTCCACTAAATAATTTATGAACAGGTAGAACTTGGTATCCGGTTGTTGAGTGGTCTTCATCTGTGTTCTGAGACTGACACTCCTTACGCCTGAGTTGATCTGAAATGACAGAGATACTAGCGGTCATACATGCTAAATACGCATGTAGCTCATTTCCTAATAATTTTGCAGTTGTCTGGGCATCACTCATGGAGGCATCAGAGGCGTTCTCATTCACCTCCCTGTTACTAATCCATGCAGTGTGAGGTGGTGGTCCGACCCGGGCTGATTTCACAATGCATATAATGCATGGGGCAGACAATACAGCCACCCCTTCTTTAGTGTCAATTACAACTTGTCGATCCTTTCTTTGAGAAGGCTGTTGAGTCTCTCACATATCCCGTTCACTTGCAGGTGATAAGCAGAGGAGAACCTGTGTTTAATATTAAGCAGTAGGCTAATTTGCTCGAACACCTCATTTACAAAATGGGGCCCATTGTCAGATCTTAGCACCTCACATACTTCCCATCTAGGAAATGCTTCTCAGACTAAAAACTTTGCAGCACAAGTGGCATTAGGATGTGTGCATGGACCAGCTTCAATCCATTTTGAAAAGGGGCACACTACCACTATCATATACCTATATCCACTACATACCTGCAGCATGTCAACATAGTCAATATGTAAATGCTGAAAAGGACCATTCGGTCAAGGAATCACTCCTCTAATTGTTCTCAGTGTGCGTCCAGCACTAAACTTTTGACATATGATGCAATCCACTACATAAAATGCAACTTGTTCTAACAGGTTCCATACGAACCAGACTTCTGCAATAGCGGCAGCGAGACTCTCCTTAGTTACATGCGCTGGGTAGTGTAGCTGTCCTAACACTACCCTTAATAAGGCTACAGGCATCACCGCTTTACCAGTGCTGTTCTGTCACCACAATGCCTCAGAGGGGGATAAAGAACACCCCCTCCATGTCCACAGCTCTTTTTCTTCTTATAGAGCACTACTTTGAACTTCCATCAATTGCGTTCTTGACAGGTGATTAAATCATTAATTTACAATCATAATTGTGATCATTTTTTCTTTCTCATCAGGAGTATCAAAACTAAAAATATCAGATGACTATGCAACCCTTTTGGCCTCTTCGTCTGCGGCTTGGTTTCTGCGTGAAATAAAGTTAGTTCTCTTAGTATGTGCTGTGCATTTAACTATTGCGATGGCTACTGGAAGTTGTAGTGCCTTAATAAACCTGTCCAATAATGTTGCGTGTTGCACTGCCATGCCGCCGCTCGGAGGTAGCCCTTCCTTTTACAGTGTGCTAACCCTGCGTGTACGGTCGACATCACGTAGGCGGAGTCACTGCACACCGTCACTTCCTGCCCTGCGTGATGCTCGAGCACGGCAATAAGCACCACCAATTCTGCAGCCTGTGCTAAAAAATGAGACAGTAGTCTTGCACTTGCTACCACTTCAAATTCCCTGTTAGCACTGTGCCTTACCACAGCTGAAACTGAATGCCTTTCTCCGTCAGTTTGATACATTTTTGAATCCCTTCAATAAAGAGAACCTCCCCCCTGCTAGTGCATTCTCCTTTACCCTTGGGATTTCGTCAAAATAACTCCTCACAATTCGAGCAATCATGCACCTGCTAGTCCTCTGTCACAGATTCGGCTACAAATGTGGCAGGGTTAACTTTTTTACGCCTGACTATTTTGATTGATGGGTTTGATATGACTACTTTGTATGCAGATGCCCTTTGTGATGTTAGTGCACCCTTACGTTTCTCCAAAACAGCAAACAAAACATGCTCAACAAATAGAGTTCTGGAACACCTCATCAGGATGCTTGCAGACTTCGCAATGGTGAACACGGCTGCAGCCGGCGATTGTTTGAAAGGAAAATGTCCTCTCATAACTGGATCTAGAATCCCACTATAATATGCCACGGGTTTATACCCAAGTGTAGTTCTCTGTGTGAGTACTGCTGTCATAACTGTTCCATTTGTGTGCGAGAACAAGAAGAACTCCTCAGAATAATTGGGAATTCCTAAAATTGGAGCTGTACTAATTGCTTTCTTCAATGCCTCAAACCCTTCCTCCATTTCCTCAGACCATTCTATTTTCTCATTGTTCACTTGGGCTTTCTTCAAAGACTGCAAAAGAGGTTTCATATGAACTATAATCAAATACCCATGCACCACATGCACTTTCTCCCTCTTCCCCCCAGGAGGTTTCTCTCTCTTCGTCTGACATGCCTAGTCCCCAACTAGTATGGCTTTCATCTTTCTCATCTCTGTTTACCACTAGCCTGTCCAAATACAGGGCTCTATGCTCGGGACTAAACAGGGTCCGTTCCTTTCCCCGTGACTGGGCACTTTTGAGTCGATCTTCCTTTCCTTTACTTCTCAACTCATTTTTGGTCCTCATCTCTTGATAAGCTTTATCAATTCTATCTCCGATACTTTTCATTTCAAAATTCTCATTCAGGGTTACCCTAAATTGTCCTGGCATTATTCCTTGTGACGGGAGAAACTCATCTATGTCGCCCCATGATATAACTGGACTTGGTTCCACCAGTTCTTTTCTCAATGCGATCAATATTGCATGCTCTCTGTCTCCTCTTTTGTTCTGATTCTTTGTCTAATTCCCTTTGTTTTCTCACTTCCCATCTAACTCTGTCTTCTTCCTGTCTTTTCTCTTCCCTTCTTTCATTTGCTCTATGCACTTCTTCATCTCTTCGGGCCTCATTACCACCCAGGCGTTGGACCATGGTGCTAATAGCACCATGGTCCATGCCCGTAACTTACTGACTCCGCCATGGCGGAATGGGGAATTACCACCCCATTCCGAGGTTGGCGGGGCGTTAATTCCCCATGCTGCCATGGCCCTTCCCCATTCCCATTTTTGCCCCATAGGGCTCAATGGGAAAGGGGAAGGCGCTAAGTACGGTACCGCTAATTGTGGTACCGTACTTAGCACCAAGAACCCTTTGCGGCATCCTACTTTAATGCCTGGTCTGTACCAGCCGTTAAGGTCGGGTCCCGCAAAGGGACCTCGTAATCAGGCGCTAAGTGTTTAACGGCGCTGTAGCCTTTTACGGCGCCGTTAAACACTTAGCGCCAGGGTCATAATGACCCACTTCGTCTTTGCCTTCTTTTATCTCGTCATTTCTGTTCTTCCTCTTCTTCTCTCTTCTTTTCTAGTCTATCTTGTTCTTCAATTGCTCTTTACCTGTTCTTCCACCCTTTCTTCTTTCTGAGTTGCTCCTCCTAATACATTTGCTCTCGCCTTTGTCTATTTTTCCTTTTCTGCTCATCCTCTTTCAATCGTTTCTCTCGTTCCCTGTCTTTTCTATCTTGTTCGTCTTGATCTTCCCCTTGCCTTACTTCCTCAATGTTCTTGCCATCGAGTTTAAGCAATATCTGTCTGCTCATCCATCCATTCATTCTCTACGAGCGTAACCTCGTCAGCTCAATCCCTTTATCATTTCCATCTCTTAATCTCTCGTTCTATATCTAAAGATACGCTTGGCCATTCACTCTTCACTTATTTGTCTTACAGGACCTTAGAGGTCTCCTCCTTTCCTTTAGCCCTTTCTCTTTCTGCACTCTCATTACTGCTATAAGCAGGCAGCGCAGATATCGGAATACTATATCCTATCACTGATTTTAGTTCCCTCAGTGGGTACAACCCATCATCTTTCGTACTATCGCCTTTTACTTCAGGACGGTAGGGGGAGCAGAAGGCTTGGCACCCATCTCCCTACATTGGTTAAGCATCCAATCTTTAGGAGGCAGATCTTCTCGTTCCTCCTGGTACATTTTCCAACGCTCTAAGCTAGCTAACCTTTTATCCACTTTCTTCACTGTGTACGCAGTGTGCAAGTATGGGGTCATGTGTTGCAAAACCCTTGTGGCCATGGCATGAATATTTTGTCTGCGGTACCATTAACCCATTCCACACTGTGCTGTTTAAGCTTAGGTGCGTGCTTTAACAGCTGTTTGCATAGATGCATTAGTGGAGTATCATCCCCCATTATGACAAGTCTGAATTGACTGTCAATACTTACTGTTACTTTCCACAAAATACGTTTCAGAAAAACAATCAAATATGAGCGTGCACCAACAGTCACTGCTCAAAGCCTCTAGTACACAATTTTACTCCAATCTACTTATTTCAACCGCACCAATGATAACTAAAGCAAACAACTGTATTCATTTTAATCTCTACTCAACACAGCCTGTTCTTGTCGTTCCTCGACATTTCATCTCTCCTATGCATAAAGTACACAAACAGACAAACTAATCGACTTTCCAACATATACTTCCTCAACGCTCTTCACTACTATTACTTGCCCCTAATTACTCTGATAGGAGTGTGAGTCGTCTCCTCTTTTAGATCAATCTATATGCAGCCTAGGTTTACCCACTTGCGTTTTGAGACAGCTCCTTCTAGACACTTCTTAAGTGTAGGACACTGGGCTTTACCTCAGACGCTCTTCGTCTCTGACTTTCCTCGTCACATATATATATTTATTTACTCAATCAACCCCCGTTACACTTCACTATCCTTACAATCCCCCGTTCTCAAATTCGTTTTGCCACATCCTTCAATCCACTCACTCAACATTCGCCTTTCGACTCTTGACACTCGGGATCGTCTCCTCCTCCAATCGGCCACTTTTGCCTTCGGTCCGCTCAGCACCTGTGGAAACCAGGAGGGATATCGTGAAAGAGGGACCCGTCCCACCTGTATCTTCTTTACTTGCAAGTTCGTCAATGTTTGGCCACTCTCCAGAGGAAACCTGGCGTTCTTCCAGCTAGATGGCGGAGGACACCCGATGCTCCACAATCTCTAAGGGCTTACTAAGGTCGATGGGCCTGAACCATCATCTCTCTGCTACCAAATGAACCTGGACAACGGGTCCTTTAAGACGAGGTAACAGTATGTGAGATGGATGGGGATGCGATCTTACTCAAACATCAATAATCAGACCGACTCAAGCAGTTGGCAAAAGGTAAAGCTGTTTTAATAACACTTCTTTAAAACAGGGAGTACAATGGACATCAATGCACAGACTTATTTTGAAGCATTTCATTAAAAAAAAACTTTTATAGTAAAAACTCATCATAAGTGACGTCATACTACGTGGCAAATAAGAAAAACCTACAGTGGGTTGTGGGTTGTGGTTGTGGTTGGTGAACTGAGAACATCTACATGTACTTTCTATGGGATACAAGGATGTGATTGGATCTCTAAGGTCAGGTGGGCAATGTGTCATGAAAATATACAACATACCCAGGTAGAGGGATTTAGGGTAGGCGGGAGTGAATTCAAGGTGGGGCTCTATGCAGATGATGTACTGTAAAACTTGGTTAATCCCACTAATCTTCACCCTGGCAGCCTTAGCAATCATCGAGGAATATGGTCTGTTTTCGGGCTTCAAGGTAAGTAAAGAGAAGTCGGTCATCTTTTCTTTCGCTGAAGATGGCCGTCGGAAACGTTGTGGAGCTCAGACCTCTCAGTCTGGAAATACAGATGGACAGAATTAGATACTTGGGTGTTACCATCGTTAGACCTGGGGAGGATCTGGGTCAAGTCAACTAACCCCCCTCTTTAATAAGTTACTTAGTGAGGGTTACCTGGGGCAAGGGACAACTGTCTTGGATGGGGAGGCTTAATGCCATAAAAATGAATCTTCTCCCAAGGGTGTTGCATTTTTTCCAGATGCTACCAGTCAGGGCCCCGGAGACCCTCTTGAGGGAGGCCAAGGCATGGATCCTGCAGTTTTTACGGCAGAATCAGAAACCCAGGGTGAGATACGATACGTTAATTTTGCCAAACGACCTGGGAGATGTAGTGCTCCCAGACCTTACACTATATCACACGGCTGCACAGCTCAGGGCAATGGTGCCACACCTGCAGGTGAACCCTGAGAGACAGTGGTTATATTTGGAAACCAACACATGCACCCAGCAACAGTGGGGAAATGGCTCTAGGTCCCAAGGGGGCAGCTCCCGAGGAGAATCCGTGACCACCCATTCTTGGGGGTTTACTGGGAGGTGTTGAGTAAAGGAGGGAGGATAGGAGGAGTCACCACAAGGCCCTCCCCCATGAGCCACATTTGGGCCCCCTCACTGCGAGACCACATACCCGAACCAGAGAGATACTAGAAATGGTTTGAAGGTGGACTCGCCAGAGTGGGTCAACTATGGGAAAGAGGGAGATTCATAGTAATACAGGAACTGGAGGACAGTCTAGTATTGGCAAACTATCTGTGCTCCTCTACCTTCGTCTGAAAGGGATTTTTACCGTGGAGAAGTGGAAGGAACAACTCCAGAGAGACCTTACCCCAGTTGAGAAGGTCCTTGACAGGCATACAGAGATGAAGGGCCTTATCTTGCTTGTCTATAGAGCCTTGCTAGAGACAAAGGGACACGCAGCGGAGGGGCTCTGCCAGAGGTGACAAAGGGACTTGGGTACAGAATTGAATTAACATCTCTGGCAGCTAATGTGCAGGAGCGCCTTTAAAAGGTCAATATCTTGCCAGTATAAACTCCACGGGCTGAAGTTGCTCCACCGGTGGCAATATGATCCGATACGTCTATCCAAAATGTTCCCCACAGTGAATCCTCTGTATTGGCATGCGTGTGGAAATAGAGCCAACTATTGGCACATATGATGGGGGTGCCCGAAGGTACAGGTATATTGGGCTGAGGTCTTGGGTTGGATCAAAGACGAGGGGGGGTGGGAATGGGAGATCGACCCTCTGTTAGTACTCTTTGGTCTGGACAAGCAGGGAGAACAGTGGCACATCCTTCCTTCTTTGGTTCACTTTCTCCTTTTGGCAGCTAGATCATGCCGTGCAAGATATTGGAAGAGGAGGACGCTCCCGACACTAAAGGAATGGGCCAACACAGCAAAGGACATACATCTGATGGAAAAGATCACTGCAGCGATCCACAGAGGGAGCTCAGCCATAGAGATGGAATGGTAGCAATTTCACAATATCTTTGGGTAGAGACCTTGGGTAGTGTGGTTGACCAGTAGGACCAGGCCCGGCCCGAGCAGTAACAAGAGCAATCATGGAACGTATATTAAGCTCCAACCCAAGCTTCCATGACCACTCTAGGCTTGGACTGTTTGCATGAAGTCAGAAATTCTACATATAAGGGGATGTGTTTACCTCAGTACGAGGAGGATAGGGGGAGAAGGGATAATGGGAAATGGTCCAATGTTTTGAATTACTTGCAGAGGGATTGCACTCTCTAGTCGGATTGTACCGTTTAATGTTTCCTTAAAATCAATCAAATCTAATTTGCAAAAAAAAAAGAAATGTCATAAACAATAAGGGGTTTGCTTTTGCTCAATGCGCATTGTCGACTGTTTACAACCTTCTGCAGGTGTCACTTTTTTAACGTGCCTTTCTCTGGTTTAATTCTTTACATAGTCTACCTGAAAAAACAGCCCCGCCATGCACATGCGCACACACACACACACACACACACACACACACACACACACACACACACACACAAAGACAAAACAAGCATTGGCAAAGCCAATAGTTTTCTATTTTGTGTAGGCATGGAATGGACATTTGCAAGTTACTGCCTGGCCATAAAAGGACACACATATTGCTCATAAATAAAGTGCCTAAAAGCACACATGGTTTAGACATTTGTATTACACCAGAAGCTCATTTACTGAATCAATTAAGCCATTAACTCACAGACAACTGCCTATAAATAACACTGTCAGACCCTAAACAGCACAAGGTTTGATGTTACTATGACAGAACAGGCTTATAGCGATCCCAGGAGGCTGTGTTTTAAAACGGATGGGCAGGTAGTTGGTGGGAACGAGACAGCATTGCCTTGCTGTGACTTTGGGCCTGATCACGACTTTGGCGGTAACGCCGGCAGTATTACCGCCAGCGGTATTAGCCCTTCTGCCGAACTCCCGGTGCTAATAGCGCCGGATCACGAGTTCGGCGGTAATGTAATTCCCCATTCCCCATTGAGCCCATTCGGTAATAGCGCGAATTTTCGGCGGATTTCCCTCCAGCACAGAGCTGGGGCGAAATCCGCCAAAGTCCTGATTTGGAGGACCCTTAAATCCGACGGTAGTAATAGCGCTACCACCAGATTTAAGGGTTACCGCCAAAGTCATGATCAGGCCTGTCTTCAATGCCACTTGCTGTGAAGTTGTGCATTTTGTACGCAAAATACTCACCTCCTTCTCCACAGCCCCCCTCACATATCGTTAGGACCTGTACCATGGTTACTTTTCATGCAACTCCTTAACAATTGTTTCCTCGTGTGAATGGCGTGGCTGTGTTTTCATGTTTTACACACTCAAGATATGGTGTGATCTGCTTATAGAAATACTCAAGCAAGGAGGTACGGTGGAGAGGTGATATTGCAATGATTGGAACACATTTGTTTTGAACATTTAAACAAAACAATCAGACCCACATAGTAGAAGAAAGAATATAGGCCCCTTAAGAATCAGCACACGGAACAGCCCCAGCAGCCTCATGTGTAGGGGTGTTGCACTACAAACAATGTACAGGCAGAAGCAGATACAAGTCCACAATTCAGCTTCGTAACTGCACGCTCAGAACAATGGCATGGCAGAAGGGCAGAATCGTTAAGGCAATAATGGCTCTCAAAAATGATCATAAAAATCACAGACACGTGTTGGCATATCAGTAATGTGCATGCCTCAGCGACAGAGAGAGTACAAAACAAAGGAAACGACGCTCTGCTGTAATGTGCCTTCCCTGCGCCATGATAATCTTCACATCCCACAGAGCCCACCTACAGCCCACATGAATGAGCGAGTTTAACACCAGAACTATCACTAAATGAAAAACAAGAACCCATGTAGAAAAACAGAGGAAAATGGCGTCGAACACAAAGGAAAACATGACAAGCACATTTGAGAAAGGAGGATAGTGGGAGTGGAGCCGAGAAATGATTTAGGGGAGCAGACAATAAAAGACAGGGCATCAAAATGTAGGAACATCAAGTGCCAGGCTATTATGCAAGTCTATGCAAAAAGGACGAGTCGTCCTTGTCACTTAAGGGGTTAAAATGAGCAGAACATGTGAGAACCCAAAGGTTTACGTAAAGCACAAGTGAGCGAGATAGGCTGGCACGAATCAACAGAGCAACGTTTCTGACCGACCCTCCTTAGCACAATGGTAGAGAAAACGCAGTGTACCTAGCACGCCCGTTAATGGGATTTACCAAATCCTCAGTCTTCCAGAAAGAAGCAAGCACGAGGGGCGCTGCAATGGGTCACATATTCAGACAGGGCACAAGTCAGGCACTGCCACACTGGTACCACCAGGTCATAAAATGGCAACAGCTGGAAAAAGTTGTGATTACCTTGGAATATTCTGGCATATGACTGGCAAATAATACATAAACACAAGCAAACACTGTTGGCTTTGGTTTTAACAGGACCGCGCTGCAAAGAACAGATATAAATGAAGTATCTAACAGCACCCTTGGTTGAGACATTTTTATTACACTAGTAGCAGATTTACTGCAGTAATTAAGCCAACACGTTCAGCTCGCATTAGAAATAACACTGTCGTGAATTGAAATCGTCAACGCAGAGATGGTCGGTTTTGCGCTTGTCTCTATGGGGCAAGGTGAACGCATTGAAGATGGTAGCAGCCCCCAAAATCAACTATATTTTGAGTATGCTCCCTTTGAAGATCAGTGCTTGCTAATGGAAATTGATTGATGTTACTATGCAAACCTTCCTTTGGGACGGGAAACCTCCTGTGCTTAAGTTGTGGAAACTACAGCTCCCGGTTGATAGAGGGAGGCTTGGGGTCCCAAATTTTAGAACATACCATCTGGCTTTCTCTTGTCAATTTTTGCTTCCATTTCTGGAGGTTTCTCCGGGTGCTTGGGCTGTGGCGGAAGCAAGTACTTTGGGTCCTCTTGCCCCACGGGCGATACTTTCGGCTGTTACCAAACATGGTAGGACTCTTCATTTGACTGGATTTTTGCGAGAGGTGTGGCGGGGAGTTCATGGAATGTGTGGTTCATCTGCTCAGAAATTACCTTCGGCTTCGATTTGGTTCAATAAATTCATCACGGAGGCTGGCAAGCCTATTTTTTGGCCAGAGTGGTTTGTTGGCGGTGTTCACTGGATTAAAGATATTTACAGAGATGGGAAATGGATTGATTTTGATCTGTTATGTGCTGATTTTAATATTGAGAATGTGTCCATTTCGGATTACAGGAAATTGAAACGATGCATTGGTGAGAGGTGAGTGAACTTGAGGTTTTGGAAAATATGGCGGTGGATTGTCACTCTGTGGCGAGCAAAATGTATCGCCGGATGGCTGCAAACTACAAAGATAATACTAGGTTGGTGGATGAATGGAGTAGACGATTAGATTGTGAGATTACCATTGATATGTGGAATGAGATATGTGCGAATGTGCGGCTTTGCTCAGTTAATTTGTGTGAACGATCTAGGCAAATTAAAGTTCTAAACAGAGTGTTTTGGTGTCCGGAGAAGCTCAAAAAGAGGGGTATGTCTGACTCAAATGTGTGTTGGTGTTGTGGTTTGGATGTTGGAACTCTTGAACATATGTTCTGGGATTGTGTCAGGGTGAGGGGCTTTTGGCTGGAGGTTTGCACTATATGCTTACGGGTCCTGGATTGCAACATCGATTTGGATTTTAAGACGATGGTTCTAGGCTGTGGTGAATTGCTTGAAGATCTTTCTGTGTCTGAGAAGAAATTTTTGTTCAGGGGAGCTTCTGTGTCCAAGAAATTGATTTTGAGGGGTTGGAAATCCCAGAGCCCACCTACGTTGGTAGACTGGACTGATGAGATGATTTCATTGGCGAATATTGAGAAGGTGATGTACGGGCGGTTGGGGAAATTGCGTGTGCATGCTAAGGTATGGGATGTATTCCTAAATCTGTATTAGCAGGAGGAATGTATATAAGCTTATATTAGCAAGAGGTATTTATATAGTAAATGGTGTTTATTTTTTTTTTATTATTATTTTTTTATCTATTTATTTATTTATTTATTATTTTTTTTCTTCTCTCTCTTTTTTGTACTCGAATATTGATTGCATTGTTGTTCTTTGCTCGTGATTTGTTTGATGTATTTGTTTTGTAATTGATGTCTACTTATTTTGTTTAGATGTAAATAAACATTTAAAAAAAAAAAAAGAAATAACACAGGTAGGCCAAAACGTGGTGTTGCTGCTTGAAAGAGCAAGCAGTAAAGAGATGTGTGTCGCTAAGTTAGTCCGGTTTTATAATCACACACGATCCACGTTTTAATACATTTTATTGGACTAAGTGAAACCACTGTTCAGAGCTCAAACAATTTATTAGCTAACCAAGTCCCACAGACTTCTTCATATGATGGATCATTTCACTCTGTGCCATCGGATGAAGAAGTGAGTGTGACTTCGAAAGCAAATGCATTGTTCCCTCTCTGCATAGTGTTTTCAGTTAGTTTAATAAAAACGATCAAACCCTGCATCTTGTGTGATAGAGTGAGCTCAAAGAGAAATCAGGAGGATGGGCCTCATTACACGGTAGGCGGTGAGCCATGGTGCTATTAGCGCCATGGCTCATGCCGGTAAAATACCGGCACCGCCTTGGCGGAAAGGGGATTTACCGCCCCATTCCAAGGTTGGAGGGGCGGTAAATCCCCTTTCCGCCATTGCCCTTCCCCATTCCCATTTCTGCCCCATAGGGCTCTATGGAAATGGGGAAGGCGCTAATTACGCCACCGCAATTTTGCGGTGCCGTAATTAGCTCCGAGGTCCCTTAGCGGGTTGGATTTTAACGCCTGCAAGAAGCAGGCGTTAAATCCTCCAACCCGCAAAGGGACCTCGTAGTACGGCGGTAAGGGTTAACGGTCACCGTTGCCATTAACGGTGACCGTTAACCCTTACCGCCGTCCGTGTAATGAGGCCCGATGTGTCTTAGTCCGAGAGTGGCAGCTAGTAGTTTAAAGGGTCAGAGGGATTAGCATAGCCATGGGCAGTCAATGGCTGGGCAAATAACCAAGCAACACCCACAAGCTGTGTTCTCCGTCTCACATCATCTCCCAATATCCTATAGTTTCAGTTACAGCTGGCACATATGCACCACCCAACAGCCAAAACTGAAAAGGAACATATTTCTGACCGAGTATTTGATAGCAAAGTAAAAAAAACAAAGATCAAATAGCGTTGACAGGAACAATCAAGCCTAAACACACACATATACTGTGTGCCTCCACCCAAGTGAATCTAAAGCGCCTTTATACTGCTTTTAAAGAAAGGGGCTGTAAACATAACTGACATCTTGACATGCAAATCAACTTTTAGCAAAAGATCACTGAACATTTTTTCCATATTAAAATTTTTTTTTCTTTTCCTATGCAGTGACCCTGCCACAAACATAATAATGTTTGTTTTGTACAGTGCTTCAAGACAGTTTCCGCTCACTCCACAGCCAGGTATAGAGCATACAAAATCCAGCACACCATCCCCACAACCTCAAACCACACTACACCCCAACACTCTACTACACATTACCACCCCCTTCATCTTCCATTTCAAATCTACCCGGCAGCCCCACCACACAGCTCACACCACTTGCACACTCCACAAACCTGTTTAAAGAAGCTCAGCAATTCCAACCCAGCAATAACTGCACGGACCAACTCTACATCAAGAACTCAACTCTTCATTCCTCAATAGACCATAACTCCTCTACATCCACTACAGTCGCAACCAAACCACCAGGACAAATTCACTTGGTAGATTGTATTGTATTGTAGTTGCCATTTATATAGCAAATGTTCCCATTTTTATGGCCTTAACATGCTTTGTGGTAGGTACGCCCACAGGGACCGAAGTCCAAGGTATGGGGACATTCTCAGAAAAGGCTTAGAGTGCATGTGTGCATTTGGTCAAGATACGGAATTGGGTGGGCTGGCGAGGTTCCAGTAAGCAACCCCAGTAATCAGGCATATGGAAGGGTGCTGAGGGAGGTCACGACAGAGCACTAGTGCAAGACACTATGTTATGTGCTAGCTAGACTACATTTTTGGTAGGCTGTCACTGTGTTTCTAATGGCAGAGGTGTTGAGGCAAGTCTGGTTTAAGGAGGTTAAGATGTAAGTGTCCAGTTAGAACGAATGTGTCATAGTCATAGCTGCATTCTAATGTGTGTGGATGGATAGCCGTGCCTGCCACTAAAGTGGTGTGTTATACATACCTTAAGCTCAGAAGGAGCTTATCTTTGATCTTGCTGATCGTCTGTGTGAAAAGATGAGGTACCCTCCTAGGCTCTTCTAGTCAATATGCACAGGCTACCCTCAAAGTCTTCTAAGTGCACTGGATCGGCTAACTTAGAAATATTTTAGGCTTGACAGAAAGGCTACCATAAGATCTTGGGATCAAAGGATTCTCAAAATGCAATAGACATGCTACCCTTATAGTCTTATTATGCAAGTTCTTAGTTCTATAATGGGCTACCTTCAGGCATCTTCTAAGTTCAATATCAGGGATACTTGCATATATCTTTGTGTGTGGACCGGTAACTTCTAGATCTTCTAAGTGCAATGGATAGGTTATCATAATAAATCTTTGAGAGCAGTGGACAGGCTAACAGTGTGCTAATCCCAAGTCCATCTAAGTGCAGCACACTGCCCACCCTTAAATCCGTCTAACCTTCACAGATATTCTGAGTGTGATATATGTGCTACCTTCCCAATTTCATCTAGAGCAGTACATGTGCCAGCCTTCACAGTGCTTCACATGCAATTCATCTGCTAACCTACACAATTTCATCTATGTGCAATACATGTGCTGCCCTTCACGTTTCTACTAAGCTAACCTACCTAATGTCATTCTACCAACAATACATGTGCTTGCCTTCACAGTTCTTCATATGCAGTACATCTTCTAATCTACGCATTTTATTCTAAGCGCAACACATGGGTTAACCTACCCAATATCTTCTACCCCGAATTCATCTAAGTGCGACACCTTTCCTACTCCTTCATTCCATCTGAGTGCAACACATTTCCTACCCCCAAACCAAAGTGCAATACATTTCCAACCCCACATCTAAACAGAATTGTGATTATTAGCTTGCATCACATTAAGACAGGAATTTTTGTTTGTTTTTTTGTTTGTTTATTTGATATAGCGCAAAATCAAACCCGCAGGTAGCCGGGAACAAACATTACAAGGATACTTGAGAACTTAGTTACAGTGGCACACAAAAATAGACAGTAGGACAATTCAGCAATGTTACAGTCTAGGTATAATTATACGGTTAGTGCCAGGTGTCAGCAGCATAAAGAGCTAGGTAACAATCAACCACAGTTTGTAGTCCCGGTAAGGTCCAGTGAAATACCTAGCTACTAGCAGTGGTGGTCGGGGTCAGATTAGTGGTGGGCATAGTCAGAGAGTGTCACTCAGGGCGAGTGGTTCAAGTAGGAGAAGGAAATTGCTTTAGATGTCATTAGATCGTATCCATGAATTAACCTTCCGCCTAAAACTTAGGTAAGGTTGGTCCTTTCTGAGTTCTAAAGGGAGTTTGTTCCAGGTTTGGGCAGCTATGACTGGAAAGCAAGCGCCACCAGCTGTACTCTTTTTGTATCTAGGCACCATCAATGTATAGGCGTTGGTCATTCTTGTAGGGCAGTTTGAAATTCTCTTGTTGATTCTATTAGCTAGATAGGGAGGAGTTATATTGTTGAGGCATTTAGATGTGAATGAGAGAGTTTTGAGGGTGATCCTGTCTTTAACTGTCTGTATGTGAATATTAGCTTGCATCACATCTAGACAGGAATGTGAATATTAGCTTGCATCACATCTAGACAGATTTGTGAATATTAGCTTGCATCACATCTAGACAAAAATGTGAATATTAGCTTGTGTCACATCTAGACAGGAATGTGAATATTAGCTTGTTCACATCTAGACAGAATTGTGATTATTTGCTTACGTCACATCTAGACAGAATTGTGAATATTAGCTTGCATCATATCTAGGCAGAATTGTTATTATTAGCTTGTGTCACATCTAGACAGAAATGTCTATAACCAACCCCACTTATAAAAACAATCATCCCTCTGAATACACCTCTCAAACTCTGAACTAAACACAACCATACCTCCAAAGCACAACAAACCGCACAGACTTCTCTAAACCGCAACAAAAAACAAACCAAACATAGCCTTGCACAACAGCAAATGAAGGCTACCAACCAAAAAATACACCTAAGCTCAGCGAACTGTGTGAACCAAATTGAAGCTGCAAACAGCACATCGCAGCTCTCTGGCTCTTTCTCCCACTCTGTCCAACTAACTTATGTAACCTCTTTCCTTTCAGAGTTGCCAGAGCACCAGGGGACCACTACGGCGGTGACAGTGCATGGTATAAATATCCTTTAACATTTACACTAACATTAACAAAATCCATCAAGTGTGGCACCTTTCCTACTCCCAAAACTCCATCTAAGTGCAACACCTTTCCTACTCCCCAAATCCATCTGAATGCATCTCATTTCTAAACCCAAAATACAGCTAAGTGCAATACATCCATCTAAGTGTGGCACCTTTCCTACTCCCAAAACTCCATCTAAGTGCAACACATTTCCTACTCCCAAAATAAAGCTAAGTGCAAATCATTTCCTACCCCAATATCCATCTAAGTGTGGCACCTTTCCTACTCCCAAAACTCCATCTTAGATCAGCAATGAAAAATGCACATCACACAACAAATCTTATAGAATACGTGTTGCCATCACAGAAACATAGTTTACAGACAATTACATTCAAACTGTTTAACACTCTTCATCCCAATGACTTCATTATCAAAATACACAAGAAACAAAAGGCAGAGGCATAGAACTCCTACCCCAAAACATACTTCACACTTACTGTCACCACCATTCCAACAACCACCTTTAAAAGCAAACTCACCAACCCTAACACTGCCCTATCATTTGTCATCACCAACAGACCTACAGGCCACAACCCACACTTCCAGTATTAATAGGATTCCTTTCTTTGCAACCTTTCTGCCAGCACAAATAAGCTCCTTTTCCTAGGCGATATCAACAGTGGTTGACACTATGACATGTTATTTCCACAACAGACTATCTGGCCATAGAAGACCTGCTCTCCAACCTCGATTCCAACACTCCCTGTGTCCTCATCTTAATTGATCTCTCTTCTGCCTTTGACATGGTCAATCATGCCATCCTGCTCAACCGTCGCTGTGATAACCTGGGTATCACCAATCAGGGCTTGGCTTGGCTAACCTCTTTCCTCTCCGATCGAACCTCCCAGGTCCAAATTGGGTCCTTCCTCTACTCTATCTCTATCTCTACCTGTGGTGCTCACCAGGGGTCTAACCTCTCTCCTTGGCTGCTCAACCAATACCGAGCACTTCTTGCCCACCGCATTGCCGCTCTCTGCCCCAACTTTCAGTGCTATGGGGATAACACTCAACTTATTTTCAGGTTCCCTTCCGCCACTTCTTCACCTTATCTCATCTCTGACTGTCTGTCTGCTATCCAGGAGTGGTGTGCAGCCAATGTTCTCTGCCTTAATGCCAGTAAGACTGAGATTCTCATCGGCAAACCTGCTCCCTCCTTTCCTGTCACTCTCTGGCCGGCCTCTCTTGGCCCTCTTCCTGCTCCCACCTGTGAGGCTAAAAACGGTGGGGTCATCTTCGACTCCACACTCTCCTTCTCTTCTCACATCTCTGATGTCTCTAAGAATTCACACTACCAGCTGCTCCTCCTCAGAGGTATTCTTCCTTTCTTCTCCTTCCCCTAGAAGCTCACTGTCTCCAGAGCTCTGGTTCTCTCTAGGCTTGACTTCTGCAACAGCCTCTTACTAAATCTGACTGCTTCTACTGTCTGCCCTCTGCAACTCATCCAGAAAAGGATTCCAGGACTTGTCCTTGGCCTCAAGCCAAGGATAATATCTCTCCAGGACTGTAATCTCTGCACTGGCTCCCAGTGGCTACTGTCATGATCTCTGCTTCCAAAAGGTCAGGATTTTCCCAAATCCCTTGGAATCAGATCCATAACCCAGGTTCCGAGTGCCAACCAGTCCCAATTGGGACCTTTTGGACCCAGTCCTGGCGCCAGTGGCACCAGGCTCATAAATATGCCCAGTCCCAGCGCTGGAAGCGCCGGGCTCATAATGCTTGGGTGGACTTACCTGCAGCAGACCATGCTGCTTACTTGCCTGCCAGTTGAGCCTCTGATCCTCTTCTGTTTGGAACTACTTTTCCTGTTGGGTGGGGCAGGAACCACTCCCTAGATTCAGAACACTGGAATTCTTCTGGAAAGCAGGAACTCTTTTCTTACCTAGGCGTGGCTGTGGAAGGAGACACCTAAGCACTACAGGAGGCTATTTAAACCACACCCGATGGATGAATCTTGCTTTGCGTTATTCTGCATCCTCTGCAGCAGAACGCTCATCGTGTCTTCTGCATCTGATCCTGGGCCTAAGGAAAAAGGCTTACCATCCTGAATCCAGTCTTCAGCAACACCTATAAAGACAAGAAAGAACAGGTTAGCATTACGGTCTTCAGTGACAGCTCTTCACTTACCTGGTCCATCGGCTGTCACCAACCCCTCGCGCTGCATTCCGGCATCTGAAAGACAAAGGCTTACCTACTTTTCGTGCGCTCCGGAGGTCTTCACACTGCATTCCGGCATCTGAAAGACAAAAGCTTACCAACTCTTCGCACGCTCCGGAGGCCTTCGGCGCTGCATCCCGCATCTGAAAGACAAAACAAGGTGCGTTTAAAGACATTGGGGAACTCTAATACTCACGTGCCATTACTCCTTTCCACATCTAACCCAGTGGGTATTCCGGCACCCTGCAGCCGCTCCGAACTTGTACCTGCAAAATAAAAAGACAGTTAGAGCGCATCGTGAAGCAGGCAACAAGCGCTTACTTACGTGCTTCCAGGCGCTTCTATTCAGCACACGGGCTCCATCTTCAACTCACTTCAGCCCGTCATCCGCCATCGCCGGAACCCTGCAAAACAAGAAACATCATTACTAAAGACTTTAAAGACATTAGAATTACTCGAAACTTACCGTTCGTGCAGTAAACGACGGACAGCAGTCCTCTGAAGTCAAGAGGCCTGCTCCCCTTATCCAGTGAAGAAACTGGTTACAGCACCCTGCCCCGAGGCAGATGGAGAGCACGGCGTTCACTTACCTAAGGTGAGAGCGTTAACCTTTGTGGTTCTACAGGAGAAGAGAAAGGGAAGAAGAGAGAGACATTCAATAACCCAGTTCCTTAATCCCATATTTTCTATCTGCAGACATCTTACCCTTCAAGTCAGACATACAGTGCACAGAGGTCCAGCCCAAAGAGCCAGCCGTGTGTTACACATCACCTTTGAAGATACGGTATACGCCCAGTCAAGACCGGCGCCTCTACGGGAATCAGGTGAGCGTTACAGAACGCAAAGCCTACCACAAAACTCCCGTCCAGGTGCTATGGAAATTCGGATACCGACCAGCTAGCCCAGTTACTTGGGGAACTAAGGGCAGAAGTGCATGCAGCCCGTCAGGAAACGAACGCTCTAAGAAGGGAACTGATTATTTCCAAGGAGCGAACAGATGATCTCGCTAGACAATTGCTACAGTCACAAGCCGGACAGACCCCGTTACCCGCATCTGGGGGAAATCTTCCTTCTACATCCTCTATGAATCCAGTGCAGATCAACCTACCTGGGAATGTACCTCTGGCTCCGCCCGAACGATTTTCTGGTGACCCAAAGAGGTTTGCAGTATTTATCAATCAGTGCCGGTTGCATTTCTTATGCCGGCCAGCAGCCTTTCCAACTGATCAAGCTAAAGTAGCTTTCGTGCTTTCGTACCTTAGTGGCAATGCGGCAGACTGGTCGATCCCTCTAGTAAATCAAGATGATCCGGTCCTCCATGATTTTCAAGCTTTTCAGCTCAGTATGGAAAAACTGTTCGCAAGACATTCACAGGGGCAGGCCTTGGACAATGAGCTTCTTTCGTTGCGACAAGGTAATCAAGACCTTTTGGCTTATATTGCGTCTTTCAACAGACTGATAGTAGAAACTCAATGGCCTGAGGACAAAAGGATTACGCTGTTTTATAGAGGTCTACGTGGAGAGCTCAAAGATGTGTTAGCCCAAGTAGTGAATCCCCCACAAGATTGTTCGGACTATATAGACTTAGTCGTTCAAATAGATCACAGACTGCAGAACAGGAAGGCCGATCGTTCCAAGTTTGATGCTCGAGTATTTTCCAAACCGCCAACTCCTTCCAAAGGAGTAGACTCCGGGGAACCCATGCAAATAGGGGGTCTGAAAGGTCCTCTAACACAAAAGGAGCGGGAAAGGAGAAAACAGTTGCAATTATGCCTCTATTGCGGAAACTCAGGGCACTTTCTTCGAGACTGTCCGGTGAAACCTGCCAAGAAGGCAGTAGGAGCTGCAGTTACCAAAGTTACAAACTCTGAGCAGGGAAACGACCTCGCCCGACAAGAATAGAGGTCCTCTTGCCGAGCGTGAAAACCAGTTCCGTGACCTCGCATTTCGTGATACCTATGGTCCTCATTAGCCCTGATAATCCGGATCGATTACATTCAATTGAAGCTTACGTCGACAGCGGTGCCATCGGCAATTATGTGGATCATGAAATGGTTTTGAGGATGAATCTAACTCTTTGTCCCAAGGCTGTAAAGGACGTCATTACTACGGTGGATGGTACGGAGATAGCCTCCGGGCCAGTAACGCATACCACTCAAGAGGTGACGCTAGTAAGTCAAGATGGACACCATGAGAAGATCGTGTTCGATGTGATCAAGGCCCCTCAGTTTCAGATTATTCTAGGAATACCTTGGTTAGAGAAACACAATCCTCTGATCGATTGGCGAGCAAGAACGGTCCAGTTTCCAGAATGTGTCTCTACTTGTCACCCTCCACCTGGTGTTGCACTGGCAGCAATTTCTTCAGTTACCTCCCGAATACCTAGAATACCAAGATGTTTTCCGGAAGGATCAGGCTAACTCTCTACCTCCTCATAGGTCTTATGACTGCCAGATAGACCTGATACCTGGATCTACTCCTCCTTGTAGTAGAATTTATGCCCTCACCGAGCCTGAGAACCTTCACCTTCGACAATACCTGGATCAATACCTGGCAAATGGGTTTATTTGTCCTTCCAAGTCCCCTGCTTCTTCAGCTTTGTTCTTCGTTCCAAAAAAGGAAGGAGACCTTAGAACTTGTATAGATTATCGCTCCCTGAACCAGATCACCGTTAAGAATAGATATCCGTTACCTTTGATCCCTGAACTCCTGGACCAAGTCAGAAAAGCATGCATATATACAAAGCTGGATCTTAGAGGAGCTTACCACTTGGTACGAGTAAAAGAGGGCGATGAATGGAAGACAGCCTTCCGCACCAAGTATGGGCTATTTGAATATCAGGTCATGCCCTTCGGACTTTGCAATGCCCCGGCCGCCTTTCAATATTTTATGAACGATGTCCTCAGAGAGCTCATAGATGTGTGTGTTGTTGTTTACATTGAAGACATCCTCGTTTATTCTTCATCAAAATCTGAACATCGGAAACACGTGAAAATGGTCCTCGAAAGATTGCGTCAACACAAACTTTTCGCTAAGTTGGAAAAATGTGTTTTCAACGTGACTGAAGTTGAATTCTTGGGATTCATATTATCACCTGGCGGAGTGCGTATGGATTCAAAGAAGGTCGATGCAGTTCTCAAATGGCCATCACCATCCTCCGTAAAAGGTGTGCAAAGCATGTTAGGCTTCGCTAACTTTTACCGCAGGTTTATCCCCGAATTCTCTCGAATAGTCCAGCCCATCACTGCCTTGTTAAAGAAAAACAAACATTTTGAATGGTCTACCGAGGCGGAACAAGCTTTCCAGGATTTGAAGACTAAATTTATCTCTGCACCAATCTTAAAACACCCTCGCCCCGAACTCCCCTACATCGTGGAAACTGATGCTTCAAGCCTTGCCATGGGGGCAGTTCTATCACAAAAGGACCCGGTAACCAATCAGTTGCATCCCGTGGCATTTTGGTCCCGCAAATTCTCGCCTCCTGAAATCAATTACACGATTACTGACAAGGAACTTCTGGCTATCAAGTCTGCCTTTAAGGTTTGGCGGCATTAACTGCTGGGGGCCCGACACACCGTTACTGTGATTACGGATCACCGAAACCTGCAATATTTGAAAACCGCAAAAGCCCAATCCTCTAGACAACTCCGTTGGGCATTATTCTTTGCCGAGTTTGACTTCATAATTACCTATCGACCTGGTACAAAGAACGGTAAAGCTGATGCCCTTTCTCGGATGGGAGTGGAAGAACACTTGATCAACCCTAAACCTGTACCAATCATTCCCGAACAAAGAATTCTGGGTGTAATCGCCACAGAATCCATAGAGGAAGTTAAGGATAAAGCCAGGCAACTTGTAACTCCAGCAGACATACAGAATTGGCATCTGCAGGGAAAGGACTTTGCAGTAAAGGACAACTTATTGTATTTCCAAGAACGATTATACCTACCCAGCACAGATTTACAGAAAAAAGTAATCTCTTGTTATCACGATTCTTTAATGGAAGGACATCCCGGTATGGCCAAGACCTCAGAAAAGATCAAGCGCTACTTCTGGAGGCCATCTTGGAAAAACGATATCAGAGACTTTATAATGTCCTGTGGAGTATGCGCCCAAAACAAGAGTCAAAAGGAAAGACCAGCAGGCCTCTTACGCCCTATTGACATCCCACCTCGCCCTTGGCATACGCTTTCTATGGACTTCATCACCGATCTACCTCCATGCTCCGGATACAATACGATTCTAGTAATCGTGGACTTATTCTCCAAGATGGCGCATTTCATTCCGCTCAAAGGCTTGCCAACAGCAGCAACTCTGACCCGAGAATTTCTCGAAAACATCGTCCGACTGCACGGTTTTCCTTCGGTTCTAATTTCGGATCGAGGTAGTCAATTTATTTCTCATTTTTGGCGAAGTTGCTGTCGGTCGGCTCAAATTGATGTGAGACTATCGACCAGTCACCACCCTCAGACCGACGGACAAACCGAGAGGACCAATCAAACTCTGGAACAGTATTTACGCTGCATGCTGCAACAAACTGAAAAAACTTGGAAAGACATCCTTTGGATAGCCGAATATGCCTACAATAACTCTGTCCATTCAGGAACTGGGAAAACCCCGTTTTTTCTTTTGTACGGCAGTCACCCTCGAACCTCGGAGTTGGATCCCCTCCAAGATCTTGAAACACCAGCAGTAGACTACCTGCATTCTACAATCACCCAAGCCTTTAAGGAAGCTGTTTCTCACCTTCAAAGGGCTAAAGAACAATACAAGAAAGGAGCAGATCAACATCGGAAGGAAGCCACTCAATATCATGTAGGGGAACAAGTCTGGTTATCCACCAAATATCTACCTCTAAAAGGGCCACGCACATTCAACCCAAGATACCTTGGTCCCTATTCCATCACTACCATAGTAAACCCAGTAGCGGTCAAGTTGGACTTGCCCCCGCACATGAAGATACATCCGGTCTTCCACGTCTCTCTATTAAAACCCGTGCAACCTCAAACCCGACTAACTAAATCTCCAAAACCTATCCTAGTAGATGGAGAACTCGAGTTTGAAGTCAAAAGCATTCTGGACTCCAAGATCACCAAATCTAAACTATTTTACCTAATTGACTGGAAAGGCTACGGCCCCCAAGAGAGATCCTGGGAACCTGCTGAATATGTCCACGCTCCTCGCCTAATCAAAAGATTTCACCGAACATTTCCTGACAAGCCAAAACCCCCGGAGAAGCCCGGTTTGGGAGGGGCCTTGAGGGGGGGTACTGTCATGATCTCTGCTTCCAAAAGGTCAGGGTTTTCCCAACTCCCTTGGAAGCAGATCCATAACCCAGGTTCCGAGTGCCAACCAGTCCCAATTGGGACCTTTTGGACCCAGTCCTGGCGCCAGTGGCACCAGGCTCATAAATATGCCCAGTCCCAGCGCTGGAAGCGCCGGGCTCATAATGCTTGGGTGGACTTACCTGCAGCAGACCATGCTGCTTACTTGCCTGCCAGTTGAGCCTCTGATCCTCTTCTGTTTGGAACTACTTTTCCTGTTGGGTGGGGCAGGAGCCACTCCCTAGATTCAGAACACTGGAACTCTTCTGGAAAGCAGGAACTCTTTTCTTACCTAGGCGTGGCTGTGGAAGGAGACACCTAAGCACTACAGGAGGCTATTTAAACCACACCCGATGGATGAATCTTGCTTTGCGTTATTCTGCATCCTCTGCAGCAGAACGCTCATCGTGTCTTCTGCATCTGATCCTGGGCCTAAGGAAAAAGGCTTACCATCCTGAATCCAGTCTTCAGCAACACCTATAAAGACAAGAAAGAACAGGTTAGCATTACGGTCTTCAGTGACAGCTCTTCACTTACCTGGTCCATCGGCTGTCACCAACGCCTCGCGCTGCATTCCGGCATCTGAAAGACAAAAGCTTACCAACTCTTCGCACGCTCCGGAGGCCTTCGGCGCTGCATCCCGCATCTGAAAGACAAAACAAGGTGCGTTTAAAGACATTGGGGAACTCTAATACGCACGTGCCATTACTCCTTTCCACATCTAACCCAGTGGGTATTCCGGCACCCTGCAGCCGCTCCGAACTTGTACCTGCAAAATAAAAAGACAGTTAGAGCGCATCGTGAAGCAGGCAACAAGCGCTTACTTACGTGCTTCCAGGCGCTTCTATTCAGCACACGGGCTCCATCTTCAACTCACTTCAGCCCGTCATCCGCCATCGCCGGAACCCTGCAAAACAAGAAACATCATTACTAAAGACTTTAAAGACATTAGAATTACTCGAAACTTACTGTTCGTGCAGTAAACGACGGACAGCAGTCCTCTGAAGTCAAGAGGCCTGCTCCCCTTATCCAGTGAAGAAACTGGTTACAGCACCCTGCCCCGAGGCAGATGGAGAGCACGGTGTTCACTTACCTAAGGTGAGAGCGTTAACCTTTGGGGTTCTACAGGAGAAGAGAAAGGGAAGAAGAGAGAGACATTCAATAACCCAGTTCCTTAATCCCATATTTTCTATCTGCAGACATCTTACCCTTCAAGTCAGACATACAGTGCACAGAGGTCCAGCCCAAAGAGCCAGCCGTGTGTTACACATCACCTTTGAAGATACGGTATACGCCCAGTCAAGACCGGCACCTCTACGGGAATCAGGTGAGCGTTACAGCTGCAAGGATTAAGTTGAAAACCCTCTGCATTGTCCACAAGACTTTCTGGGGCCTGGAGCCTCAATACCTTCAACTCTCTCTTCCTAAATATCTTCCTTCTCAAGCTCTTCGCTCATCCGCCTCCAACTCCATCAGGGTCAGTCGCTTCTCCAAGCAACGAGTTGGTGGTAGATCTCTTTCTTCGGCTGGGGCCTCCCTCTGGAACAGCCTCCCTGCCTCCCTGACACTTGAGGAGAACCATCTCCGATTCCGGAAGCACCTCAAAACCTTCCTCTTTGCTACTGCTTTTTCTCCACCTCTCCCCTCCTGAACTACTGGCTGTAACTGAAACTGCACTGGTCACCTGGCTACCCTCTGATCTCAGGCCGAGGCCCCCTACCCCACCAGTTGCACACGTCCACTGCCTCCCTGGCAACCACCACACTTGGGGACTGTTTACTGTATCGCTACAGTCCCCTACCAGCACTTGACACTTGATGTCTGCACTTACCCTTGCATTATTATTATTATTATTATTATTATTATTATTATTATTATTATTATTATTATTATTATTATTATTATTATTATTATTATTATTTGCCACCAGCTAGCTGAATCTTTTACTTATTGCTTTTATTTATTCTATTTATTTTTACTGCTGACCCCATGTACTGCACTGTCTCCTTCCCCTCGCACTTTTCCCCTTCCTCCTTCCCCTGCGTGATCTCAATGTCACCTGGCCTATTAAGATTGTTGTCTCTGTCTTCCCTCTGTTCCCCCTCCCTTGCCTCGCCGCGCCTTGAAACATGTGCGTATAGGCGCGTTATAAATGCCATATCATATCAAAACATGAACCTCCTCTCTCAAAGCCAAACACACCAGAATGGACATTCCATTGACATTAACCTATCTTTAAATCTATCTCTCCACAAAGCAAAACATCTACTGCACTGCTATGGTATGGACTGACCATTACTTCACTACCTCCTGATTTCATAACACTCCCTCCATCAGATCAATGAAAAATATGACCCCATAAAACTTCAGAATAACCTTCCATAACAAATCACTCTCCAACAAATGGTTTGACCATGATCTAAATCTCCATAAATGTGCACTTACAAAGAAAAAAGTCTGAATGGAAAAAAAACAAATCAGAAAATGATCATTTCAAAATCCTCTCCAGAGGATTTAGCTTGATGCTCAAAAGAAAAAAGAAATGTTTCTACTGATCCACTATCATCAGAGCACAAACAGCTGAACTCTTCAGAATATACCTACAAATCACCAACCCTGAAACCTCGAACCTCCTCCCCACTCCTACCCAAGACTGGGCTCAAAATATAGCTCTAGATTTCCAAAGAGAACTCTAGACAATTGCAAACTTAACAACCCTTCGACAACCCCATTGCTCAACAACCAGCATCAGTCCACCTACATTCACAACCTTCACCCCTACTTCATCATGAGAAGTAGAAAAGGTAATAATGAACATGAAGGCACCCTCTACTCAAACTGTCCATTGCCCAGCCACCATAATCAAAGAAAATAGATCTCTTAATAGCCCCTCTTAGCGCAAGTCTGCAAGGCCACATTCTGAACTGGATTGTACCCCAGCGGAGCTCAAAAAAGCAATAATTAGACCAATCCTGAAAAGGCTCATCTTGATGAACAGAACCCGGACAACCATAAACAATTCATAATCTATCATTCATAGCAAAAAGCATGGTAAAACTAGCATGCAACCAACTCACCCACTTCACAGAAAGTCAAAACCTCTTCCACAACAATCAATCTGATTGCAACCCACTCATAATCACTCAAATTGCACTTCTGTGTGTGCACAAAACTCATACCCGCACTACATTACACAACTCATAGCTGCCTCATCATTAGAGATCTTTCTTCAGCATTTGACATTGTCAGTGACGCCACACTTCTTAAAGACATGCATTGCCAGGGTGTCATAACTGACTCTGCCCCAAAACGGATTGAGTCTTTTCTCAAAAACTGCAGCACCACATTAACATTCAGAGATGTCCTACCAATGCTTAGGGAAGTTACTCAAGGTGTGCCTCAGGGATCCACCTTATCCCTGTGGCTCTTCAATGCCTATATCAAGCCCCTCACACACATTATAGAACAAATCACACTGACTTGTCAACGGTACACAGACGACACACTACTGGCCTTCTCCATTTCACCAAACATTGAATCCAATAACTCCATCGGCCAATGCCTTACATACATAGAAAAATGGATGTCCCCAAACAACTTATGCCTCAACCCCAGCAAGACAGATGTCATGGTCTTTCGCACCCAACACATTCACCACCTTTCTTGTGCATGGTCCGCTGACCTAGGAACCCCCTTCATCTACTTTAGAAGCACTAACCTGGGAATCCTAATAGACGCTGACCTATCCCTTTAACCACATATAAAAGATCTCACCAAAAAAAGACCACCTACACATCCTCAGAAAGATACTCCCCTAATTGGAACTTCACCAAAATATTATCATCACCAATGCCCTAATACTCTTCAAACTAGAATACTGCAATTCTCTCTGTATGGATCTGTCCTCACAAACCTAAAATTGATCCAAACGATCAAAAATAAAACTACAAGATGTGTACTAAACCTCAACTCTTACGACCATATCAATTCAGATCTAAAAATACTCAACTACTACCCCAGCAAAAATAAAATAGAACTCAAAACCCTAAACAGTAACCACAAGACAATCCACTCTTCCAGCCCCTCATGCCTCCAAACATTCCTTAAGCTTGCCATCCCACACAGGTACATACAGTCATCAACTAAGACTAAACTAACACCTCTCAAATGTCAGCAAAAAACACGGCACCAAAACCTTCTCTTCCATTCCCCCTACCCTACGGAACAAACTACGACACTACAACTCACAAGAAGCCAAATTCAAAACCTTCAGAAAACTATTCAAAGACTAGTAATCTTTCAACCTTGAATCACAAACCTAACTCAGCCCCTGCTTCAACTTTCATATACCTAACACTTCACCTGCATGACTGCACTCCCTTCATCTGAACACCCCCTTTTTCAACTGTATAAGCTCTTAGACACTCCAGACACCTCTCCATATGTCCCCACCTTCCACTTGATTAACACTTTCCCCACCAACCCTTCTCTCCCTCCTTCCATCTCCCGTTTTCCACAATAGCATTGACCTGATATGCACTTTCTGACCCCATAGCACTTTTACCTCGTCAGTAAACCAAACTTACATTCATTACAACCTTTCCCTCCATTGATCACTCCTCTCCCTGCACACTTACACCCCTGTCCCTCTTATGTGTCCCCTTTGCAACTGATATGATATGATATATTTGTCATCATGCTGGTCTGATAGCACAACGGGTAGAGTGCTTGCTGTGACATCTGTGCAAAGCCTGCTGACATAGGTTTGAATCCCGGCAGGGCCAAAATCAGCCTTTCATCCTTCCGAGGTTGATAAATGAGCACCACACCCCGTGGGTAATAATAAGCAGCACTCAGATGCCTGAGGGTTCGTAGCACTATATAAATGCTAACTTATTATTATTATGATCGTTTATTTGTATAGCGCTCTACACAAGTGCTTCAAAGTGCTTCAAGGCAGGGGAGAGAGCAAGGGTAAAATACAATGAAATTCTTACACTGCCATGAGACAATAATAATGGGTAAATTAACTATTGCACTACGCCTGACAGCATTTCAGATAGTGCAAGAGCAATGACATAAAATGAGGGAAGGAAGGGGATAGGAAGGAGAGGGACAAGCAAAACTGTCGTAATAGGCCTGACAACATTTCTGATAGAATAAGAGCATTAATTATGGTGGAGGGAGGGGGAGAGAAGCAGGTACAGTCAGGGAGAGGTAGAGAAAGACTGAGTATCCGATTGAGTATGGTGAGTAGGGAGAAGACATTCATGAGACCAGGAACAACATACAGGTAGAATGAGCAAATCCAGATTTAAAGGAAGACTATGACACGTCAACATTCAGAAGACCAACATGAGCACATCAAGATTCAGGATAATAATGAACACACAATGAAGCAGAGTCGATATATGCATTAAGCTTCACAACGCATGATGGTACCTCAGTTACGTGGTCAAAAAGTTTAGAACTTAGGAGAAGGCAAGTTTGTGGAAGCAAAGGAGGCAGTGTAGCCGGAACAGTCCGGGGATGGTGGACGTTGGGAATGAAAGCAGTGCTGCTATAGTGCCCGGAAAACAGAGAGGCAAAGGAAGGGAGGGTGGGTGGGGGGTGAAAATGGTCAGCAGAGGCAGGGAGAGGATAAGGCATGGCATGCAATCCAGGCCGGACAGGCCTGAGAGGGAACAACGGCCTTAGAGTGGGCCTTGGAACGGGGGGCCGGCTTCGCCTCACCAGCTCCCATGATTGTCTATAAGATGGATGAACAGCCAGTCTGCTGTGGAGTGGCCTCCAGGCAACCGATGCGGTGATCTTACCATCGGAAAAAGGCAGCGCCCATCTTTTCGTGCACAGGTTTGCACTTAGGTGGTACGGGCCACAGCAATTAACTCCTCGACATCAGCAGGAGGGAGGCAAAGGGAGGGAGAAGGAAGGAGGTGCAGTCCTCATGACTGCAGAGGGTGAAAGGTGCAGCCAGACAGGGAACAACGGCCTTAGAGTGGGCCTTGGAACTGGGGGCCGGCTTCGCCTCACCAGCTCCCATGATTGTCTATAAGATGGATGAACAGCCAGTCTGCTGTGGAGTGGCCTCCAGGCAACGGATGCGGTGATCTTACCATCGGAAAAAGGCAGCGGCCATCTTTTCGTGCACAGGTTTGCACTTAGGTGGTACGGGCCACAGCAATTAACTCTTCGACATCAGCAGGAGGGAGGCAAAGGGAGGGAGAAGGAAGGAGGTGCAGTCCTCATGACTGCAGAGGGTGAAAGGTGCAGCCAGACAGGGAACAACGGCCTTAGAGTGGGCCTTGGAGCTGGGGGACGGTTCCATTTCTGGAAAATACTATTTTTGCCTTGAAAGTATTTGCCTACTAAGCCTAATTAAATGTCAACGGTCTGTACATGCTTTTACATCCTGGCTGCGACCAGGTGGCTTCAGTCAGAGCCTGAAGCACTCATGCGATCTGGTGCCTGTGCTTAAGACACCAATAAAATAAATAAAGCTAAGCACTGTAAAGATAATTGTCCTGTAATGATAATTGTCACTGTGACAAGTTTCACTTATACTTAAAGGATGAAGGGCCCTGTTGGGAGTTGGGCATCAGATTGCTGGTTACACCCAGATGACAGAGCTGAGCGCTTAACATGCGGAGCTGTTATCAGCCTCTCAGATAGCGAGCTTACAATAGGAAATGACAATGTTGCGGATGAAACATTCAAAGGCAGTGACACGCTGAAGCCCATAGATAACGCTAACGTGGTCAAATTAACCATTTTGTCAGGGTCTACAGAAAGGAGTCTGCATCTATACCGACTGCAGCATCCCAAACAAGGAAAATCAGTGCTAAGTAAAGTATTATGCCTTGCGGTGAAGTTACAGAAAACTCAATAGGACACCCTACTAACACGAAAGATACCAATGCAGTGGCATCACTAGATAGGGGTGCGGGCAGGCATGGGTTGTGCTGCAAATCCTCTTCTGTCATAACCTGGAGCCCCAAGGGGTGCAGGGTGAGCGTGGGCAGGTCATGAAAAATGAAAGCATGCAATGGGAAAGATCGAGGGAGCAGGGAGGCACTGGGCTCAGGGGAAAAGAGGTTATAGAAAAGGTCAGGCTGGGTGAGCGTTGTGGAAAATGGGCGCGCAGGCAGATATAGATGTGAAAAGGGGTTCCCACACCTAAAAAACAAGGAAGGTGTAGTCGAAAAGGGAGGTGAGAGTGAATTAGGAGGAGCTAGTGTTGGGCAGATTTGGCAAGCAAACAATCGCAAAGTCTGTGGAGGCAATATGTCTGCACATTCTGGAATGTGGTAGGGGCATGCAGACTCAGGAAGATAGCTCAGGGGCAACGCGCTCGCCTTGGAAGCAAGCAGATATAGATGTGAAAAGGGGTTCCCACACCTAAAAAACAAGGAAGGTGTAGTCGAAAAGGGAGGTGAGAGGGAATTAGGAGGAGCTAGTGTTGGGCAGATTTGGCAAGCAAACAATCGCAAAGTCTGTGGAGGCAATATGTCTGCACATTCTGGAATGTGGTAGGGGCATGCAGACTCAGGAAGATAGCTCAGGGGCAACGCGCTCGCCTTGGAAGCAAGCAGATATAGATGTGAAAAGGGGTTCCCACACCTAAAAAACAAGGAAGGTGTAGTCGAAAAGGGAGGTGAGAGGGAATTAGGAGGAGCTAGTGTTGGGCAGATTTGGCAAGCAAACAATCGCAAAGTCTGTGGAGGCAATATGTCTGCACATTCTGGAATGTGGTAGGGGCATGCAGACTCAGGAAGATAGCTCAGGGGCAACGCGCTCGCCTTGGAAGCAAGCAGATATAGATGTGAAAAGGGGTTCCCACACCTAAAAAACAAGGAAGGTGTAGTCGAAAAGGGAGGTGAGAGGGAATTAGGAGGAGCTAGTGTTGGGCAGATTTGGCAAGCAAACAATCGCAAAGTCTGTGGAGGCAATATGTCTGCACATTCTGGAATGTGGTAGGGGCATGCAGACTCAGGAAGATAGCTCAGGGGCAACGCGCTCGCTTTGGAAGCAAGAAGACGTGGAGCAAAACAGTTTCGATCCCTGGGTCCGTGCTTCTGGGTATTAAGCGTGTTAAAACCAAATATAATAATCATTCATGAAAATGAAAGTTGGCTCGGGATAATGCTTGCCTTGACAATAACATTGGATGATTTGATCCCTCTAAAGGCTGTGGCATTCCAAACAGTGATAGGTGAGGCATGTAGGTGTGCCCCTGAGGATACCAAATGAACGTGAGATGAGGAGCCGAATATGTTCTTCATCTTGAAGGTTACGGGGATGTGGCAGAGATAATTGTGCTGAAATGTGTGATTTGGCTGTAAGATCACTAATACACGCAAGGCAGTCGGTGCATTTCCTGGTGAAGGACACATTACATCAGCCTCGTCTCCCTCCAAGAGAGAGGCAAGGAGAGAATGTGCGCTGCCTCATGGAAGCAGCATTTCAAATGGGTCGTCGTCATGGAAATGTAGATTCTTTGGATGAAGTTTATGTCCAGACAGTGGCGGCATCATGACTAAACGCGAGCATTGGATATCTCCTGAAGCTTTGAGACACAGGATCTTCTGGACATGCAAACCACCATTTAGTAATCAGCTGGACAATGAGGTGAGGTCACGAGGCCATTTATTGGTTAAATTCCCATAAACATAAGGAGAAGAGACTGCACGCAGTCGGCAGGTAGAGCGGCTGCTCTGTACTTACTGTTGCCCCAGACTTGGCCACTGCAACTGTCAGGCCCCCAATCTGGATTCAGACGCTGCACCAGACATCACGGAGCAGGCGTGGGGGGCCTCTTTAAGCCTCCTCTCCACGCACGCAAATAAAATACAGTTGTAATCCAACGGGGTGGCTAAATGTGTTATAAAATAAGACCTCCATGCACTGACTCCGGCGGCATCACAATGTTTGCCCATGTGGCACTCAGAAGATACCAGCACCTGATCTTTAGGGTGTTCTAGTGGTGATGCACTGAGAAATAAAGTGGGATAGGTACTGGTTGACCTGACAAGAACCCTTGACAACCAGCCTCTTGACAATGACAAAGGTGAATGTATGATGACACAATTAGACGTGTTGAGCTACATGTTAGATAAGCAGGTGGCACGACAGATCTGAAAACAGAGCAGGGATTTACAAATGCCATCAACTCATCAATGCTTTGGAGGCATGGGTTTCCTGCAACTTGCCAAATACTGGAGGGGATTAATTCCCTATCAGGCCAAATTCAAAAGAACCCCTCCGTGACCTGACCAAAACAACCACCCTGCCCAATCTTACCTCCAAACATATTTTTAAGCAACTGAGGATGAGCTTCTCATCGAAACCACTCTGGTGTAGTTCGAACACTTTACAATCCTACTGCATGCATGAGTGGAACAGTTATAAAACAGGAAGTAGAGCTGCGGTGCACAAGCCTAAACGGTTATGTGAACTGGGTGCTTACTTAAGTGGATCAAAATGAGCAGCCAATTGAAAGAGAAGCATTTTGGGGGTAAATGTTTGATGGTAGGTGTGGCCATGGTATGGAAATATATGTATGGCAACGTGTTGGGAAAGGGAAACAAAGTTTATTGTAACTTGTATATCCAGAAATGAAGGCATGGGTTAATTTCTGGGTCTAGATTAAGCGTGTCGTAGTTCACGCTATTGAGAATAACTTCCTTTGCTGTTGTTAGAGGCGTTGCTAGGGGGGGGCTGAGGGGGCTATAGCCCCGGGTCTCTTGGTTGTAGCCCCGGATAGAAGCTCAGGGGCTACAAACAAAATGCTAGCTAGCCCCGAGTTCCACCAGTCCCAACATTAGCTTAGCCCCTGATCCTTTCTAGACCTAGCAACACCCCTGGATGTTGTGGCGCCTGGACATACCTCTCAAATGCAATCCCAGTGCAGACCGACTGCACATGGATTGTCAGCGAATGGCTTTTTTTCTTAAATTAGTCAAATGTTATTCACTGTCGGGAAGGTCCTGTCTATGGAAGCCATTGCTTTCAGGCAGGCATGGCACACAACGATCTCCTGATGTTGAAACACCACCCTGGAAAGCCCCTCATCCCAACCACCCATTATAAAGACACATGCCCAGGTGGCGAAACCCACTGCATCTCCAAACGTTTTGTATCTTATACACAGCGGGAGTACTTAGGCTTGATTCAACGTGTGTCAGCGCGGCTTGTTACCAAGGAAATCCAATGTTCCTCGTCTAAAACCCGTAGGCGGATTTTTCATAAGACAAAACAGACAACACCAAGACTTGCATCTTAATGTGCATTTACAAGACAGAGTCACTCTTGGAAGTTGCATATATTTCTTCTGCCCACATACAAATCCCACGTTGTTGGGAAGTGAGAATTATAGCCAAGAATTCGACTTTGAAGTGCATGTTTCTTTTCTGGGCTGCTTATGTTTAGTATTCCTTAATTATTTTGCTGCCTAAAGGTCAGAGCTCTAACTGGTAGGAATTGGTGCGTGGTACATCTATCAATATCAGAACTTCCAATAACAAGGTGAAAAAACCTGTTAAAGCATAACAGCATTGTTATAAACATCTTAAATAGTATATACACGGAATTAAAAAAATATAAAAACGTAATCAAAAGATACACATGTAAGGATAAATGAATTACATAATTGAGCTTTTAGGCCTTTTAGTGCAAAGTAATTAGAGTAAGAAGGCGGCGGATGGAGAGAGAGAGAGATTACAACTCTCGGGGGCAAATACAGAGGAGGCTTGGGCAGAAAACCAGGAGTGCCAAAGTCTTGAACCTTCCGGTCTCAGAATAACCAGGCAACGTGTGAATCTAAGAGCACCGGAAGTCAGAAAGGCGGGTTTGCTGAAACACCACACCCTTGTAGGAAATGCCTGGATTACTTACCAGTGAACTTCATCACGCCAACCCAGGACTTCCCAGGCCGAGTCGAGTACTGATGAGGACCGCTGGTGCCAGGCAGACCCTTTTAGAAGCCAGAGATTATTTCCAACTGGTCGTGCATTTAGCCTCGCCCCTTTAGGGTGGGGCCAAAACCTCCCCTTCCACGCCCAATATTTCCTCTACATACATTGCCCAAACCTTAGATCGGTCAGGGTGCCAGGTAGTGGGAAAGGCGACGAGCCCTGCACTGGGCCACGGATGGCCTACAGATGCTCCACCTGTGTCTCTGCAATGTTCTCAATGTGAATCTGCATCATTGTATCCAGCCTCCTCGAGATTGCATTGATGGAATGCTGAACACGCACTGTGGACTATGGAAAGGGCTGAGGCAGAAGCAGGGGGACTTAAAGCCCCTGTATCCTGCGTCACATGGTCAAGTGGCATCAGTGCCACTCCCTGTATCCAGGTCATGCTGCAGATGTGCTTGGTTGTCTGCCTCAGGTGACAAGCGGGAGTTGGGGGTAGATGGGTGGGTGTGGGTGTTGAGCCATTGGTGCCAGGGGCTGCATCTGGCTCATCAGAAACACACACAGGGGCTGACTGTGGAGTGGTGGTTGCAGCTGCCAGGGTTGTAGCACATGCAGCTGCGTGTAGTGTGCTGCCATCAAGAGCTGTGCCAGCAATAGCATGTGCACTAGTGGTGGATGGGAAATTTGGCACACGTCTGGGGACTGTGGTAGTGTCTCCACTTGGCAAGGCTGCCATGGGGCTGCTGGGCCCTGGCCCTGGTGCATCGTTCCTGCTCTTCCTCCTGCTTTTCCCTTGGCTGAGCAATGTAAGGGTGGAGGCTGATGTGCTTGCACCTTTGGGTGTCTCCTAGGATGTAGATGGGCCCACCTCCTCAGCCTGAGTCAACTGTGAACCTGTTGGGTGGACAATGACATGCTGTCAGTCATCATGCATACTCGCACATGTCATTCATGAAACATGATGGATGGTCATCCTACGCACATGTGGTTTTATGGGCAGGGTCGGTTACAGGCCAAGGAGAGCCACTAATGCAAGGTGTGAGTAGTGTCTGTTGAGAGTGTACAGATCACATGCATGGGCTCATTGCCTGTTGGGCTGGCAATATGGCTTGTACATGTGTTGGCACAGGGGGTTCACTTCGCCACTTGGTCTTTCACAGCACACATGGGTGCTTCTCATGATAACATGGGCTCACATGCACATTTCCCCTACAGTGCAGGCGTGTGTGTGAAGTCTCCCACCTTCCCTTGCACATGCATGTAGTAAGAGGGCCTTTGTACACATTGCCATGTGGGTGCCCATCCCTGTGTCCATTGGGCCCATTTATGCTGGGGGACACATGCATGGGATGAGCATTTGCCCAGTGCATTCTCATGGGAGAGGGAACATTCATACTCGCCAGCATGGCTATGGTTGCTTCTTCCCATGCCCAACACCCTCTATCCCTTCCATGTGGAGGATGCTGCTGGCTTTCTCCTCCCATGGGGTCAGGAGAAGGGGCTCCAATGTGCCACCTCCTGTGGCAGATGTTTCACACTGGTGTTTCGCCAGTAGGCTGCAGACCCTGGCCTTCAGGTCGTTCCAGTGCTTGCGACAGTCCTCACAGTCCCGTGAGACACTGGCAACTGGGAAACCTTGTCCATTAAGCTGGACTAGATGGTAGCCTTCCTCTGCCCAGATATTCTCCTGTGCCTTGACCCAAATATTAAATAGTATTATTATTATTATTATTATTATTATTATTATTATTATTAATAATAATAATATGATGTATTCCTTTTAGCGTGCAACACGCCCATAGGCCTCAGTGTGCCCATAGAGAGACAGACAACTACAAGGTCAAGGCAGGAGCAGGGTCAACAATACTGTTGGTCAAAGCAGGGAAATGACATATTAGTCATTAGTATTAAAGTAGTGAGTTTGTATTGCCTTCTTGAATTTAAAGGAGCAGCAGATTGTGCATACATCAGGCGGAAGAGAGTCCCATAGGCCAGATACACATAGGTCAAAACTTGTTACTCCAAGGTTTTTCAGTTTAAAGCGAGGAAGACGACGTTTGTTGTTACCATTAGATCGTAAGGATCTAACTGCAGGGGTGTGACGTAACCAACCCGCCAGGTAATCTGGTGCTATGCCTATGTGACAAATATGTGCGAGGGAAAGAATTGTATACAATATTCTGTATTGGACAGGCAGCCAGTGAAGCGACCTTCTGGCCTCAGTGGCATGATCAGTCCTGCCCAAACCACTCACTGTGCAAGGTTTTTAAGTTGGCTTTTGTTGTGCCTCCCAATAAGCTGTTGCAGTAGTCAATTTTTGAATTGACCAAGACGCAGGCCCCAAGCGACAGATTGGTCACAGACAAATGGGGTTAATCTGTCTGATCAGTTTGGTAATGTAGGCGCAAGAAGACTTGTTTCTTCATAGATAGGTTAGAGTCAAGATGGACTCCTAAAGTCTTGACAGGTGACATGACTGGGATAGAGCAGTTGGATATCTTAAACTGCCTGTATTTCTCATCAAGTTATCTTAGACGTTAAGCTGGGCCCACAATCAACAGCTCTGTTTTACCGTCATTAAGTGCTCATTTGCATGAGCCACAACCTCATCTGTGAGGACCTGCAGCTCAGCCTCACTGAACTTCTGCTTTCTGCATGTCTAGCACATTACCTTTCCCTTTCTCCTGTGACATCAACTCAGGTACTCCTCTGTTCAAAGGCAACAGGAAATGGGATATTCAGGGTGGAATTTACAAGGTGGCCACCGGGCTTCCCGTTTCCGGCAAGGTGCTATTTCCACCCAGTTCTCTTTCCGCCAGCGGAATTAGTGGCAAGTTAACTTGCTGCAATGCTAATTCCACCAATAGGGGGAGGTATTAACGCTCAGAGTTGACTTTCAGCAGTAATTCCAACAGACAGAATTACTGTTACCGCTGATGGTCTGTGCGTGATTCCGTCACCTTGTAATGTGGTGGTAATTCCACAAGATACTGCAGCAGTAACGGTAATTCCTCTATCAGAAAGAGTGCTCTAGATTCTTCACCCTAACAAGACAGCCAATGATCCTTTTGGCAGGATCCTCAGCTTCAGGAGCTTCCTTGAGTATGCTGCAGTGGTAATCGAAAATGTTTATTTAGATAAATCATGTTAAACTGTAGTACATTACAATAAAACATCAATGTCACCTATTAAAACATCCACATTTAACCATGCACTCAAACTTCTAATCAATTACTAATCCATTATTTACAATAATAATACATTTAAGACAAAGCCTTCCGATGCAGATACAAAAATGCATTGCAGCAGAAATAATAAAGCTAAAAATAAAATCTTAAACTGCTAGAGGTGTGCACGATTGTTTGTCCCAATGCACAAGACAGAAGGCTGAAATCATAAAGTGTTGCCGACACCAGCAAACCAATGGTTTGTATTCCATCATGATATGAACATAGGGGACATAGCACTGCACAAAAGTACGTTTTTTATGGGCTATAACGTGTATTTTCAATAGCAATACTGGCATACATAATGTGGGCACATGAATCATGAACATGTGCTTTACCGTGGCAGTGATGGACATATGTTTTGGGAGCACTAATCATGAACATCTTCTATACACTGACAGAGTTGACATATATTGTGGGCACAGGTATCATGAATATGTGTTTTACAGTGGAGTTCCTGCCATATATTGTGGGCACGGTTATGATAGCCCAAGTTTTACATTGGCATTGATAGCATAATATTGCGGGTCGAGCATCATCAAAGTCTTTTACAGTGCCATTGCTCACATTTATTGTGTGTATAGAAATTATGAAGGTGTGTTTTACACTGGGAATGCTGGTTTATATTGTGGGCTCAGACATAAAAAAAAATCCTTTACAATGGAATTCTAGCATTTATTGAGGGAACAGTCATTATGATGTTTGTTTTACATTGGACATATTGGCTTATATTGTGGGCACAGGCATCATGACAATGTTTTGTAAACTTTTCCTGTGTGCCTTTGTGGACCTAGAATATATTAGTTGTTTTCATATGTTGCCCTTGTGACAAGGTCAATAATTTGACCTTGTCATGAGGGGGATAGGAACCTCGCTCAGCCTTTGTTAGAAAGCCTACCAGGGTGAAAGCCAGAGTCAATCCTACCCCAGAGGGGGTGGTTGACATTTGAGACGCCCCAATTCCTGCCCCTCCCCAAGTGTTTGCTTATACATGTAAGGTCACAATTTGCATCACCCACTACCTCTTGAGGAAAACGATGGACCAGTTTTCTCTTTCTTTTATAGAACTAGGCACGAGGCAGCAGCCGTATGAGGAGACCATTTGCTGGACTGCACCCCATCACTGTCCCACACTAACTACAAACAGCCATCTGAGTCCCAGAACCAGCGGCGAGAGAGAGAGCGAGTGCATGAAGGAACAGAGAGTTTACGCGGCCACTAACCATATCGTGCAATGCTCCTTCTCCCATTGGATTACTGGCCCTGAACAATCTTGGATCCAGTCTTCCTCACCAGGAAAAAATAAATAGGCTATATCAGGCTTCAAACAAGGCATTACTGCATGCAGCCTTCTGAATGATAATGATTTGTTATTTATACAGCGCTTCCACCAAAACGCCGTGCATAGAACATATATACATACATTTACCATCCCAACCAAACTTAGTACTCATTTATCGACCTCGGAAGGATAAAAGCCGGAGATGATCTTGCCGGGATTCAAACCTGTGACCTGTCGATCACATATAGATCTGGAGGAGAAAGCACTCTACCCACTGAGCTATCGTACGGACTTAAGATTGTAAATATGTTAAAACCTAGAGAACCCAATTAATAACAGGTTGGTGATATGTATAGCATTTCATACTTGATTTGTCCAGCTGCTAACGTTTGTAAAAGCTGGGGATGGGGTGGCAGGGTTGAGGGGCAAAGGGCTGAGTCGCATTGAGCAGGGGTACGAAGCCCATGACGCACAGCATTGTCCTGTTCCCAAGGAAAGGTTTTGCACATCCACGCAGGGGATACAGTTTTGAAGCAGGTGAAGGACCACATTTGATACACGCAGTGGTCAGCTGTTGCATAAAAGAAGTGAAGGTGTGAACTATCCTCTTCCATCAAGAAGGACACTTTAATACACATGTTTACATTGAGATGTAGCAGAACATTGAAATATCTACCTTAGAGTTAGAGCTTAAACTATTTTTTTTAATCCTTGAAAGGCCTGCAAAAGAAGAACGTTTGCAGATGCTATTATGTGACTCCCATTATACTCGTGAAATTTACTGGCGAACTAGCTATTATTCACAGGTGCTGCTATTAATAAACTCCTTGTTTAACTGTTTTTGAACGTGTTGCAACGTCCAGTTTCGATTATTCAAACCTGTGCTCTGCTCGGTGCACAGAACTCAGCAATGTCTGTTAAACCCACTGAGCTACCATCATAAAATGCGACGCAGAACCTGATCGAGTTACAATGGGTGCACTGTATATTAGCCAACCCGCCCTGTTAGTTGTCGACAAAAGAGCGTTTTTCATATTCCACAAATCGAATAGAAAAGATGTCTTTAACTGATGTATGTTCATTAGGTTGTCTAAACTTCGTTATGCAAAGTTCAGCTTTTTTACTCCCATCCTCCTTCCCCATCACTTTAATCAAGATATGTCCTGGCATTTCTGTCCCCAGTTTACCTCATAGCCTCTGTATTTAATGCCTGACCAGATTTCAAAAACTACAGGGCACTATTGCGTTTTTTTAAGCGCAAACTGGAGGAGGGTAAGGTATGTACGTTTTTGCGGGTATATGCAGACCTTGTAATTAGTTCAGTATTTATTTTATCCCATTGTTTTTTGATCACACAGCAAAACAGTTAGAAATGAATAGCAAACATCTCCTGCATTTTGTTTGTAGTGATCCAAGGAGGTCATTCAGGACAGATTAGAACCCGCAGCAGCAGGACAGAATCTGAAGCACTGTTCCTTCAATTACCTGAGCTGCAGCCTGACTCCCCGCGATCACTCCTAGTCCTTACCATCTACTCCAGCTCCGGGGACTGTTTCATTACTTCCGACCCAAATCCAGGGGAAAACACAGGAGTGGCGTCAGAAGGATAGAGGTCTTGTCTTTATTTTATTATTTAAACAAGCCTGGTGCTCAGTGGCCTCGAGTCGTGCAGGCATTGTTGCAAAGGTTATTGCCATGTGAGTTACATGAAATCACTCACATAAGCCCAGTTAACCTCGCAGCGAATGTCTTTCTTCCAGGCAGGCAGATGTCTTTTTATTTGACATCCAAAGACCACCACAGATACCAGCCAGCCCTTCCGGATCTGTGCGCCACGATCAGCGTGGTTGCTGGGGGTGGCTCGGGCTGCTTTCGGCATCTTGGTGTGGGGGCCCACCCGTACCTCAAGGGCTGCGGGGACCCCCGCTACGTCACTGATGAAGACCAGGGAAGAAGAGTATGAAAAAAGGTGGGTGTCGCATGTTGGAGAGTTGTGAGAAAGGAATAGCAGTCAGGAAAATCAGGGAATGAGTATAAGGAGATTGATTTGGGCAAAGTGTATGAAAGTCACAACCCAATAATCTCTTAAAGGGTTGGTCTACTTAAAATGTTTATTTAAAAAATAGATAGGCCACATAAAAAAAAAAAATACTAGCATCCTCCGTTTTAAAACTTCCTATGTAAAATTTTGAGCTATTCAAGCTCAAAATTCGAAAAAGCAAGCACAGGGGCGCCGCCATTTTGTGAAATGGAGGCCCTCCTGTGCTGGCTTTTGCTTTTGCGGCACTAATGAAGGAAAAGCCAGCCAGCTGTAGTAAACAAAGTCTACCGCTGGGTGGCTTTCCCTTCATTAGTGCCGGGACTCGGAGGACGCGGACCGGAGACCAGAGCAGGAAAGCTGCAGCTGAATCTCGGTAAGTGCTATTTATTTTTTTTTACAAAAAATAAGCACTAGCTGCGTTTTTTTTTCTAAGTTTTCCGGGCTGGAGGAGCCCGGAAAACTTAGAAATAAAACTGCAGCTTTAAAAACGTTTTATTTATGTTATGGTATATGGGTTGTGTTTTCAGTTCACACTGCACAAGCAGTGTTTCTCCATTTCCAGCTTGCTCTGCTTGGAATTTGAGGCGATGTTGGAATTTTCAGTGCGGTGCACTGAAATTGAATAACTGTGAGCTCACAAAGGAGTGTAGTCTTTGTGTGTCAGGCTTACTGATAATATCAAACTCAAAGCTCACTGGGAATGCCAAGCTTAGTTGGACTGTCAACTAGTGGATTACTTGAAATGTCAAACTTTTCAGGGTTTTCAAACTACAGTACTTGGCATTGATCTATAAAAAATCTGCTGACACATGATGCTTGTGATAATACAATACGTCATATCGTGACAGCAATGTGTTTATGCCAAAATATGCTTGCACATGCTACCAACCAAAGAATTATTAGTGCATAGGATAGTCAACAATGGAGCAGTCTTTAGATTTGGGTTTAATCTTTCCACCAATGCTCTGCCTTTTTTTAGATTGAACATGCATTTATACGTGTATGAACAGTTGTACAAAATAACATTTTGAATTTAATGTTATTGAATTTATATTGCAATATAAATCACTGTGCAAGTAAAAATGGTAAAGAATGTGACAATAGCAACAAACATCTTTACCAATAAAAAGAAATACTCAGAAGGAAGAGTTAAAAAGAGAAGAAAGTATTCTTTAAGCAAGGGATGGAAAGTAGCCAGGTAGGTAGCACCACACACTTGAAAAGTTAGAGTTTCATATTTATAGGAGTTTATAAAGAGAAACAACCAAAACAAGACTGAGCACGGTAAATCGCGAGGAACATTAAGGAGAAATGGAGATAGAGAACAAAGTGGGTGAATATAGGGAGATCAAAGAATAAAGAGCAGAGTCATACCATAAACATATTTAGACAATTTACATAGATAATGTAGAATATGATAATGAACTGGAAGCCAGCCAAGAGAGCCTGGAGAAGAAGATATAGCAGAATGTGGAGATAAACGAAATAGAAGTTGGACGGAAATATTTAAAATGCAGTAAAGTGGTGCAAGAGCATGCGGTGGCCAACCAGAAGAGCAGAGCAGTAGTTGAGCCATGAAAAAAAAAGATCAGTGATAAGAGGTTTAGTGACATGGTAAGGAACGGTTTGATTTTGTAGATATTAGATTAAAAGAAATGGGCCAAGAGTATGTGAAATTTGAAGAGAAAAACAAAAATATTGGGCTATATATGAGCCCCAAAATGAGGCGGTGTAGCAAGTGGAAGGTGCATGCAAAGTGAGAAGGAGGTAAAATGGCTGATGATGGGGGAGACAAGATGGAGTAAAAGCAGCAAAGTACAGGAATACAGTTTTAGATGGATTAAGGTACGAAGAACATGCATGCGTCCAATTCTGGGTGGCTAAGAGACAAGATGACAAAGATGAGTGGAGCAAGTTAGTTAAAGAGAGGAAAGAGAATATCAATCATCCACGTAGAAATGACAAGACAAAATAAACAAAACATCATGTCAAAAAGAGCTGACGTATACAGATGAAAAAAATAAAACAAACAAGCATGGACCTTTGAGGATCCAAACGCTCAGGATTTAGGAGGAAGAGGATTTCACAGCCCAAGACAGTGTTTGGTCAGAGAGGGAAAAAGAAGGCCAATGCAAAACAGACAGGCCCAAGGAAAGGAAAAGCAGACACAATAATTGCGTGATCAAGTGTGTTGAAAGCAGCAGAAGGATCTATTTGTACAAACAAGTATGATTGCTTACGGTGACTGGGTGAGAAAATATAATTATCTACATTGAGAAGTGCAGTCTTAGAAGAATGAAAAGATTATAAACCTGATTTAACAGTAGAGGAAAAGGAATGTCGATAAAGATAAGAGAACGATTATGAATAGACTACCTGTTCCGAAATTTGAGAGGAAAGAATGAAGAGAAACGAGGTGAACATTCGTAGGGCTTGATGCATCAATAGCTGACCTCTTTAGAATAAGACTAATGGTAGCATGCTTTAAAATAGAAGGGAAAATACCAGAAGAGAGAGAAAGATTACAGAAAGTAGTAAGATATTATATCAAAAGAGGCTATATAGTGGGAATAAGGGAAGAGTATGATCAGAGGGAGCCACTGTACAATGATCATGTTTAAGAAATAGAGTCTTATAAGTATCGGATAGAAGCAGAAAAGAAGAAAAAGATAACACCAGAAATCTAGAGGGAGAATCTACAGTATAAGAAGAATGAGAAGACAAAGGATAATGAAGCACATGAAACGTAGATGTGAAGTAAGTTGCAAAGTCAGAAGCAGATAAAGAGGATGACAAGGAAGTATCAGGAATCGAAGGAGACATTCATTGATTTGCAATAAAGAAAAGTGGATGGAGGAGAGAGAGTCACGGCAAGGTTAGTTTGGTACTGTATTCTTGCAGGTAAAAGAAATTGATGATAGATAAAGACTTCTTTCGTGCACCTTCAGCCCATCGAAGAAGAGTAGGAAGAGTCTAAAGTGCTGGCCTGAGACAAGGCTATGTTTGCTTATGCGAAGGATAAAAAGAGCTTGGGAAAATGGAGCAAATGCATTGTAGAGCAAGTAGGGGATTAAAAAACAGAGGCTGCTGGATCAGTGCCCAAGGAGGAAAACATACAGAGTAGAGGAAAAGTGCCGCAAAACTTGAAGAAAAAAATAGAAGAATCAAAAGCTGCAAGTTCACAATGAAGAAAGGTAGTCAAAGAAACCAAAGGTATTAGAGAGCAACTGGAGGGTGGAAAGAACAAATGAAAAGAAAATGACCAGCAGATGGAATGGACAAGCCATAACTAAATGGAAAATATCAAGAGATGCGAAGATAAGATAAAAAAAAGAAGCTACAGAGTGAGAAGCAGCACACATTTCAGAACGACAAGTCCAAAAAAAGAAGAAAAGGAGAAGAATCAGCGCATAAAAATGGATATTGAAATCAGTACGTAGGAAAAAAGGAGATGTAGTTGGGAGTGAAGGAGAACGTCAAAGTCATCACAAAACAAAAAAGTGGCCCAGATAGTCTATAAATGAGGAGAATAGCTATAGAATTGGGTTTAGAGAATACAACAAATTCAATTCTGTAAAAGAAGGTTTAATGAAGGACAGGGAAGCGGGTATCAAAGAAGAATGATAAGGATATGACAGAATGAGCAGGAGAATTAGAGAAAACAGTACAAAAAGTAGAAATGGCAGCAGGAGTAGTTATGTTTACTGGAGAGATCACAGTTTTAGTGATACATATGAACAGGGAATTCAATTGAAGAAGATCTAAATTAATGTGAGCTTTATTGCAAAATAAATGTGCATTCATTGAAATCAGAGGGCGTAAGTAAGGAAAGGTAAGAGGGTAGGAAAGATTAGCAGGGACACACGTATGAGTTGAAGGAAATACGTGGTGTGGAGCACAATGAAGTGGAATAGTTCCAGTCTTGATAGCTGAAATTAAGAAAGATGTCAACACACAGGACGTCCAAATGAAAGCAGATTGAATACGTAATGTGGGTGTAAAAATGCAGAAGGGGCCCTGAGCATTTACACCATTGACTGCTGGATTCACTAGTGTAAGATAGGTAAGACGGCAACATGGAAACAGCGGCAGGAACAGCATCAGGCCAAAGTGGGAGAGAATCGGGATAGGTCGTATAACAAAAAGCTTTATATCTAGCTGGACTTCTCCAGAGCCGTGAAAGGGCAAACAAAGATTGTGGTAATTCCCTTTAACATCTGCCCATAAATGGAGGCCTTGGTGAGGATGCTCAGAGGTGACTCAATTGGACTGTAATGTGATGAGTCATGTGATCAGCCTGCCTTGGTGGATGTGGATGGGGCCATCACTCTTGTGATGGCTGAGCTGAAAAAGAACAGGGGAAAGCTCATGGCGTGGGGCAGCACCTTGGGTGCATCCGTGTGTGAAGGTAGTGTCTCCCCCCTGAATTGGTGTATGTATATCTTAACAAAATACAGTCTATCATGTAAGAAACCTGCAGGCTTTCTTTTGGGCTCCTGTCTAATAAGTGGGTGTGATGGTCCATCGTGCACTAACATACTGTGCTGTGTTTACGATTACATGTGCTGAGCTGAGCTTCATAGCAAGAGAGCTGGTAGAATAGAAGAACAGGTAGAGTTCATCCCTGAGTGCAAAGTCCAAACCTCCAATCCAGTGCTCTATCCTTTTTTGTTTTTTATTAACCACATGACCTGAAACCGCCTAAAGGGGCCTACAAGTAAAACTAATAATAATAATAACAATAATAATATACAAGATGAACAATTAACAATTAAAACTAATAATAGTAATATGTTTATAGATATAAGATAAAAGAGCATCCATGGGAGCTGGGTTTGTGCCTCTGAGCAAGTGCTCCACTTTTGTCTCATGTACGTGGCTGCAATTATGCAAAGCCAGCAAACTCTTGCAGCAGCAATCTGTTGCTGAGGCTGCACTCCTCCCATAGGGGCTTTGATTAGTCCTGGAACTCCTCCCCCGCAACCACTTACTGTGACCAATGGATGTATTGTCTACAGCACTCCTCTTTTGTTTCCAAAACACAAGCTCATATTAAGAAATGCGATAATTTGCTGAAATTGATCAAAACAACATTATGCATGTTAACCAAAATACACATAAAATGCCTCCTTGCTTTGCTTTTTGTCATATTTCTAGGAAATTAGGCAGCCCTTTTTGAATCTGTACATCAGTTAAGATGTTGAGACTGAAATACGATTTAATAAAAGGTGTTCTGTAAAAAGGATTTAAGGACGTGATAGCACCCAGTCACTGATAAAATACTATATTGTGTTTAAACATGTATATTCTTCATGTGCTTGAGGACCAGATCATTGGTAGGGTAAATGTAGAGCAAGGGATCAAACACTTGACTTTGAGAAGGTTGTGAGAGCAGAGTTCAGATCTCACTGCCATGCTCTAACTTTTTTTTAAATGTAAATATGTATGACCTAAAATGGCCTCCTATTAAAACACACAATTAGCTTGATTGAAACACCCTATTAGGAAGACATTCCTTTGGACTTGAATGTAAAACAAGCTGAAAGTACCAATCGGGTGTGAGTGAGGAGGGAATGATGGGAGCACAAAGTGGGCACTGACGTTTAGCGAAGAGAGTTATTATGCTTCACTATAATGGGGTAGGCAGAATACAAGAATACAATCAAAAGACAGAGTTACTACACAGAAGCCTGTGTAAATGACCTCCATAGAACATACACACTTCACCTTACATTCAAATACATGCCAGTGTCCAATTGTATTCTGAATATGCTTGCCCAGCAAAAAATAATGTTGCATTCCTGATTGCCCCAAGAGAATTGGACGTAGGTGAGGCTCGAGCTTTGAAAACACAATTTTGAAAGAAGTAGTAACTATAGTGCCAGAGTTTGCCGGTTTCCCAACGAGCATTCATTATCTAGTATGCATTGAACTGTGTACTGGCTAATGGGAAGCGTTCGGTTCACCGCTACTTTATATAGTCTAACAATGAACTGATATTTTATATCTCGTTAAATAACAGGGCCAGAAAAAAATGGGAATTATTTTTTCTATCATGCAAACTTTATCATGCAAAACTAATTGGGGCATGTGCACACAATCAGCTGGATGTTTATCATTCAATAATAAATATGTTTTATAATTGGGATAGAAATGGATAGCATGAAATCATTGGTGAAGAGCATCAAAGCCAAATATCCTGATTATGCTTGCTTTCCAGGCGGGAGTTCTAACCTCTGCTCCACGAACAATCTGGCATCAAAGCCAAAGATCCTGATTATGCTTGCTTCCCAGGCGAGAGTTCTAACCTCTGCTCCACCAATACTCTGGCATCAAAGCCAAAGATCCTGATTATGCTTGCTTCCCAGGCGGGAGTTCTAACCTCTGCTCCACGAACAATCTGGCATCAAAGCCAAAGATCCTGATTATGCTTGCTTCCCAGGCAGGAGTTCTAACCTCTGCTCCACGAACAATCTGGCATCAAAGCCAAAGATCCTGATTATGCTTGCTGTAAGAGGATTCAATCCCGCACTACCGCTAAGTCAATGCCTAGTCCAGAATACTGAATGAAAACCCTTATTGATATATCTCCGGCGGCCCTCAACTGTGTCAGAACATAACGGATCTCCGCTATGTGTTCCTCCACAGATGAACTTTTGATGAGGACATCATCTACATAAGCCAGGTTACCCCTCGCACCCAGGTCGGGCATGGCCTTATGTAGGAAAATGTTGAATTCATTGCCGGAGTTGAGGTATCCGAAGGGAGTCCGGGTCCATGTGTACTGCTGGCCCCCAAAGGTAAAAGCCAGTTTGTATTGGTCCTCCCTGCTGACAGGCACAGTCCAGTATCCATTGGTCAGGTCTATTGCAGTGAATACCTGTGACCCATGAATCTGGGCCAGCCCTTGGTCAATGTAGGGAAGAGGCCATCGGGAAGTATGGACCCGTTTGTTGAGCTCCCTGAGGTCGGCGCAGAGTCTCCACTGGCCGTTTGGCTTCAATATTCCCAGCACCGGATTATTGAAGGTGCTGTGAACTGGACGGATTATTCCCCGGGAATCAAGGTTCTTAATTATTTCAATAAGGGACTCCATTGATGCGAGAGGCAAGCGATATTGCTTCACAAACACTGGAGTCATGCCAGGGTCCGTGGGGATTGTTGTTGTGTGGATGTCGGTGCGGCCACAGTCATATGAGTCTACCGCAAAGAGATCTTGGAAATCCAAGAAAACTTGTTTCAACTTTTGCTTTTGTTCCAGAGTCACACAGGCATCAGCTAGGTTGACTCTCTCTTCCACCATCTGCCTGAAGCCTGGAAAGACTTCTGGTTTGGCTATTTCAGCGGCCTCCTCCAGCTGGGTGGAGAAGTCCCTGGTCAGAGTGCTGATTTGGACTGGAGGCTTCAGGTGGGAAAGGCAGCCCTCATGGACCTGGAAAATCACCTCATCCCTCCTGAAGTCACACGTCACATCTTCCTTATCATAAGGGCAGGAAGTGTACACCAGGAAGTTCCCCCCATGCCGGGTAAAAATCCTCTCTGGTGTTGTATTGTCATCCCTGTCACTGTCAAAACAGTCCTTGGGGATTGGTCCTAACAGTTCATTTCCAAGATCAATGGAGAAATGTCGGTCATCAACCGCCATTCCAATAATGGTGCCTGCGGCTAGAGTAATACTCTTTAAGTCGCTGTTATCCACCTCTATAGGAATGGTGTCATGTTCTATGTTGACTAATGGTGTTGGGTTTACCCCCAACCCTTGCTGTTGGAGAGAAGCATTTAGATGTATGTAAGCATCAGGGTTTTTCAACTCTTGTCCCCTTTTAACTTTCACTTCCAGGGAGAATTGTCGGGTCCTTTCTGGGATGGTGACTTCCTTTTTAGTCTGAATTTCAACTGCATAAGGTAGCAATTGAGCTGACCTAAATGTTTTTTCTGGATCATCAAAGCCCATGGGATTATCCGCTAATCGGGACCAAGCTTTGAAGTTTATTAGGTCCAAACTAATGGCGAAGCGATTGAGAATGTCACTGCCTAAGTAAAAGGCGGCAGGGACGTCTCGCACGACCCAACACTTATGGACTATGCTCTTGTTGCCAATGGAGATTTTGAGCATACACCTGCTTGGCAGGAGATGTTTGAAATTAGGTGCTTCCAGGTCCATTTCCCATTTGTCTATCAGTTTGAAGGTGGGAATGGCTGGATCCTTTGGGAGTTGGCGAAACATGGCTTCGCTGATGAAGCTCTTACCGTTGTTCACACACACTCGAGCGAGAACAGAGTCCTTCCCATCATTTAACTGAACAGGGATGAACAACTGCTCTCCAATTTGCTGAATATCAGCCAGGCTCTGAGCTGATTTCACATCTTTCTGGACTATAGGAGTGGGAGTTTCTGATTGTGGATTAGTATAGAATTTCAGAGTGTTTCCTTCCAGCGTGGAATACCACTTTAGACTGGAAGGAAGGTTGATTTTCAGAAATAGAGAGGACCCCCCATCACCAGTCTGTTGTCCTACTGCTATTACTGTCACGTCTGGAATGAGGTTGTTCTGGAAGTGAAATTCTACTTGGTCAGATTTTTGTTCAACCATGTGGCAGGTGCCGTTTAAACTAACATGGTTGACACTCTGTTTTAATTTTATTGGTCGGCTAGTCTGGGTCCAGAGGACCTTGTTTACGCAATCTATTAGGGGTGACAACCTTCTCAGGAGGTCATTCCCTAGTAAACAAGGGGTGCCCTCTGGGGTCACAACTATGACCGGGTGTTTCAACTTGTGTCGCCCGATCTTAATGTCCAAGTCTGCAGTCCCCTCAACGGGAATTTCCTTCCCGTCAAAGTTCTGCAGTTGTCCAGGAAGAGAGGTGAGAGGAATTTGGTAATTCTCTCCCCTTCCTGCATTCAGTTCGTCAAAGGCCCTTCTGGACAGAAGGGTAGCTTGAGATCCAGTGTCCACCAGTGCCAAAATTGTACCCTGCCCCTGTACTTGTACCGGGGCATAATATCTTCCCTCCTTCTCCTCAAGGGGGCACAGATAATGTACATTTTTGGACAACTGGTGGGCTAATTTTCTGGTTTTGGACATCGCTAGCGAAGAGATTTGGGCAGAATTCTGTGGAGAGCCATGGGAATCTGAAAGAAAAATTTGGCAACTGGAGATCAGAGCCATTGTGGGTTCCCCTGGTTCCGGTTCTGGGCCGCCCCCCCCTTTTTGGAGGCAGTCACCAGGACGGGTTTGAACCAGGGGATTTTCTTGCTGTTGGTTCTGGGATGAGATGGTGGGCGGCGGTAGCTCAGTCTCCACATCTCCCCAGTCTGGATTTGCATCCCTAGGGACCCATTTTTCTTTGGGAGGAGTTCCCCCCTCTCTGAAGGAGAAGATCCTTTTCCCAGGATCCTCTGAGGATCCCTCTCCCTCAAATTGGAAGATCTGTACCTCCTCCTCAAACTGAGTCTGTTTGGGTCTTTTGTTTCTCCTACCCCCCCTCTGCTCCTTAGGAGGCAGACTTTCAGGGGCAAGAGATTTTGTTTCCGGTTCCTGGGTTTCCAGGGGCTGTTTACAAGTGAGGAAGGAAGCTTCCTCCAAGGCTTTACACCCCCCTTCCTTTTGTGCCTCCTCCCTGGGAACCGGTGAGTTATCGGGGTGCTGCCCCCGTCATTGTTCTGGAGCACCAGGTCCAGAGTTGGGTGCGTTCTGCGCTGGCACGCCCATCTGAGGGTTCTGCTGAGCCCTCAGTATGTGACCCAGATCCCGCGCCATGTTTTGAACCTGGCGCTCCAACTGGGAAACCCGCTCAGGCTGATACGGGGCCCTGTTTTCTCCCCTGGGCTGATCCCGGGAAGGGTAGCTGTCCCTCGTTTGGTAATACCCCGGGTTGGGAAGATTTGGGTACCCCCTCTCCCGGATTCAGTGGTCTGGGCTCAGGGAATTGGGGAAAGAAGGATGGATGGTTTTGGGGCTGAAAGTCGGGTGGATACCTGGGGAAAAAGTTCTGCCCAGGGTTTGGTAAATTTCTGCCCTCCTGTGGGAAGTTTGGAGGGAAGTTCCCTGGGTTCGGTGCTCGGTTGGATCCCCCCCCTTGGGCTGGGGGAGTCCACACATAACCCAGGATTGGACTGTTACCTTTGTAGCGAGGACTTACATAGTCAGGAGAGCGAGGGACCCCATTGGGGCTGCCTCCCTGGCTCCCTGTCTGTGACTGGCCCGAGGACCTTCTGGGCCTAGCATTATTAGGTGCAGGTAGGTTTTTAGGCCCCCCCATCTCCAAATCCAAAACGGGGGTGACCTTTACCTCTGCCACCTTGGCAGCAGCAGGGGTGCTGTTGGCTTTGGGGTTTTTCTGGGCATTACTTTTGTTATCTACCGGTTTCTGCACCTCATAGATCCGGGTAGCCTGTTCAATGACCCAGTCTAAAGATCTTTTCTCGTGAAAATCCCTCACGAGCTGGGTCATGATATATTTGGGCAAGGCATGGAAAAACGTATTAATAATTCTCTGCTATCCGTGCGCACCCTTCTTGTGGTCTGTGCAAAAGCACGCTTTAACTCCTGCACAAATTCTTGTGGGGCCTGATCCTCCCCACATTGCAAATTGTAGGCTGCCTTGCGAGCCTCTTGAGGATTTCTGTGAACAGAAAAATGTTTCAGGATGGCCGCCTTATAGGTGGACCATCTTAAATGATTTTGGTCCTCCAGCCCCGCAAAGAAACTGGAGTATTCCGGGGAGAAGGTCCACTTTACATATTGAATACAGCTTTGGCTGTCCTTCAAATGGAAAGTCTCCATCATTTGCTCAAACAGCCCTAAGTGCTCCCAAACAGAATACTTAGCGTTCTTATGGTAAGGCGTGATGACACTCCTGATTGCCTTAATCTGTTTTAAGGGGTCCTTTAGCAAGGCCCTTTTTGCCTTATTGGCCTTTTTAGTTCGGGTAACCCTTGTCCATTCGTCCTCGGACTCAGAGGCACTGCTCCCGGAGGTTCCCGTCTGTTCTTCCAGGTTTTCCCGGATTCTGCGAGCCTGGGAATGGCTGGCAGAATGTGGGGACCTGGTCTCCTGTGTCCTGCGCAGTTCAGAGGAGTCTTCAGATTCCTCCTTGCTGCCAGGATTTGATGGGTACCCCCTCCACTGACCTAACTGGGCAGAGGTTTTCAGGATGCCCTTAATGGGCCTACTCTCCTGGGGTTCCCCACTGAACTGTACTGTACTTGGGTGCCCCTACCCGGGTGCCCACCCCTCCATTCCTGGGTGGTACTGGCCTATGAGCCCCATGCTTCTGGCTGGATAGTAATCTGCCATCCCTGTGGTCCTGTGCTCACGTGCGCCAGGGGACATGGGGGTGGCAGAGTCCAGGGACTGAGAGGTATGAGGGCCTCTGGTACTAGGGCTCCTGAGGTTATGCTCCGGAGTTTCCATTTCCCAGCGAACCTCATCTCTATCCGCCCCTGCTCCCTGTTGCAATGCAAGAGCCTGCATTTGTGCCTTCAGTTCCTCAGTTAAGGCCTTACTGGACTCTATCAGTCTCTCCTGCATCGCTACCTGTTGCTGGAGCCTCTCATTGTGCTGGCAGAGAGCCTCATTTTCCCTCTGTGCTTCCTGATTGGTCCTGGAGCACTGGGCCAGTCTTTGCTGCAGGAGGGTTACCTCCTGAGCTGTGTCCCTATTGGCCTGCTCCTTTCTTGCTAGAGCATCCTCCACCCTCCTGGTGTGCTCTAACAAGTTCTGGTGTTCTTTTTGGAGGTCACCCAGTCCCTGGTGGGCCAGGTGATTTTCTTCCATTTTCCTTTTTAAGTGGCAGACTTCCTGGCCTAAAGTGTCTCTTTCCTGACTAAGAGCCTGCATCTGCGCCGCCAGGTCGTCCCTTTGCCTTTGGAAGGCGCCGGCTTTCTGGCGCTCCTGATCAAACTCTGCCTGGGTATCCAGGTCTTTCAGGATCAGTTTATTGCTCTCCTCTTTCTCTCTGTCTAGTTGGATTTGCAGGGTGGGTACCTGCTCTGTGCATGCCCTGTTGAAATTGATCTGTTGCTCCAGCTTTTTCTGGCTCTGCAGTAGGGAGTTCAAACTGTCTTGGTGCTCCTTCTGCAAGGCCAGAAATCTGGTATCCTGGTCTGTCTTTTCCTGTTGTAGGATGCCCATATCCTCTTTTATTTTAATGATATATTGCCTACTATCATTTTCTGACTCCTGGCTCCTCTGCAGCCTCTGCTCAGAAGAGGCCAGATCAGATTGGACCTTCTCTAACGCCATCTGTTGCCTATTTGCCAGATTTTGGCTTTCAGCACATCTATCCTGCATGTCTCCCATATATAGGTACAGGTATGCCGCTATCCTAACAATCTTGTCGTGTTCATCTTTGGCCTTAGGGGCCATGTATAGTTCACTCAGGGCCACATGTAATGGACCCTGATCTCTATATATATCTGACCCTGTTTCAGTGACCTGTTGCGTGATGGCCTGCAACCAGACTGTTTGGTCCTGGTGAGTCCACTCACCTCTCACAAATAACTTATGTAAGAAGTGCTCTCTGGCTATTTTCATGTCTACTAAGGTCGTCATTCTAGAGATTGGTCTCTGTCCTGACTTACAGAAGTTAGTATTTTATTTTTGCAGAACAGAACTTTTCTTGGAGTGTCCCTTTAAGGAGTGCTTTACAGCGTAACACAGCGTGGTGATCCGACCGGATATGTGTATCTGGTCAGCTGGCACGCTGTATTAATCTGCACAAGTGGTATTCTAACCTTGAATCCCGGACGAGCCTCCAATTTGTAAGAGGATTCAATCCCGCACTACCGCTAAGTCAATGCCTAGTCCAGAATACTGAATGAAAACCCTTATTGATATATCTTTATGTCCAGTTCATGCGTTCTGGATGACTACCCCTATATAACACCCCTCTCTTGGAATCCCCCTGACTCCACTGAGCCAAGAAGTAGTGCAAGTTAAAAGGTTTATTTGATAATTTAAACAATAGATATATATATCACACTTTATAATAAATTAATAATTGAATATCCCACTTAATCTGATATGATAAAGATTAACAACGGAGAATCTGGCACTAGCACACTTCTTTATAATCACTAATGAGTTGACATGAAATGGATAGGATAGCACACTGGTAAATAGGTACAGAAGAATAATGTGATAGAGAATGCTTTATAGAGTTCAAATGGATGGAATGTTGAATGAATGAAATGCAGTATAGAAAATAACTTGATAGGATTCCCCCCCTTGATGCAATGCAAGGAAATGGAAGGAAGGCACACAGTTCTCAGAAATGCAATCAAATGTGATTCAGTTCACCCCAGCAAGCTTAGACAACAGAAGTTTAAAACACAGGCAAAATGTTTTTATATGTGCTGGTAATGATGTGAAAAATATATGCTAAAAATTCTTTTCATTCCCTCTAGAGGTTCAGGGTGAGTGGTATCTAGTTAATATTAGTCCAGGCTCACACTAGCAATGATGCAGGGATGATTAGCAGGTTAAACGAATTTCTGGCAAATGGAAGGCAAGCAGCAGCTGTTTTTACACGTGGAGAAATTTGCAAATCGCGGCAAAATTTGCGGATGCGCCGAGCGCTATTACAGAGGAACCGCAAGGACTATCACTATCGTTTTGGGGTCCTAGGAATGCCTAGGATCTCAGCTTCCAAATGAAAGTTACCGCAAGTCTCTAAGACAAACGGTCGCGGAGATATGAGCGATTTTGTGAAGATCGTTTTTCAGATTTGAAATTTTAAAAGCTCAAAATGACAAGTGACAGATTTTGCAGCTAGAATGACAGGTGACAGATTTGGAGCTATCAGGCAATTCTACTTAGGTTAAAATAGATTGAATTATATTATTTTAACTAAGAGCTTTGGTTTGGTACAGTTTTGCTATACTCACAAGAGATTTTAAACAGGAAGGCGGCTTTGTCACGATCTGGTCAACAGGTCTGGACTTCGGACGGTCTCTGGGCACAGCGTCTGGTCTCTGGAACTGCTCACAGCATCGGGGTCAGCACTCTGGATACAATGGCCTGGTCTTTGCTAGGCACCGGTTCTCTGGGTCGGGTCCTGCCTTCTCTTTGGATATTTCTGTCACCGGGTTCTTGCAAAAGTTCTTGGCAAAATTCAGACGGCTCGCCCGGCTGTCTGAAGAGTTCAGTTGCAAAAATATTTTGAGGCCTGCTGACAAATACTCTTGCTGGCAGTGGCCTTTCTGGTTAAGGTTCTGAAGTCTCTGTTTATCTTGGAGTCTAAGTGTTGGCTCTTTGAAATTTTATGGAGGTAAGTATGGATTTTTCCGGCAGAGCTTCCAGCTGCAAATGGATTTGAAGGTCTCTACCTAAGTTTCAGTGGTCCATTTATATGTTCTGCAAGTGGGTGTGTGTGTTGGTCATAACTAAACTTGCCCCTCTCCCTTGTCATTGGTCAAATTTCCATTCCTCACTTGATTGGGGAAGGAACTGTGAGTCAGAGTGATGTCATTTTATGGCTTGCAGATAGGACACTCCCCTGTCAGATTGCACATATTCTATATTTGATAACAAAAGACATATTTCACAGTTACACAGTTGCTTGAAATTACATATACATGGTGTGGCTGAATTTAGCCATGTCTCTGTCCAAATCTGCTGTTTCTAAGAGCTTGCATTCAGAAATGGCACATAATTGACTTTTTAACTGATTTTTCAATTTCTGACATTGACCCAACTTTACATACATGTGCGCAGGGAGTATGGACATTAACTGATGAAGTTTCAGATTTTTAACATGCATACATTTAGAGTAATATCCACTTTTCCGCTAACACCCCCCTGAACATACCACCAGTTCTAAAAACCTCTTAAACTGTGGGCAGAAAAATCACAAGAATTATGGTATCATTTATAAAATTTTCACATGTCCGCACCATGAGTTATTCATCTTTTTCTAAACAATATTCTGGCTACAAAGGGGTGTGGTTTCCCAGGTCACATGGTGGAAATACTGGTTTATCCAGTTCTGCCAAGCCAGCTTGCTCTCACAGACAGTGCCCCTCCCAGCTTCTGCCAAGAGGAAGCTACATTTTACGACCGCTGTAATAAAACCTTTGCCTGAGTCAAGACAGGCTTTGTTCAGAGCTCCTGTATTCTGTGGGGCTCCCCTTAATTCAATTATCAGAGAGATGGCATATCCTTAGTGTGGCCAGCAAAAGGCAGATAGGCCTGGGAACACAGTTGTGACTCAAGTTTCACTCCTGATGGGGGTAGTTGCCAGGCAGAATCAAGTTCCTTAAGCCAGACTTTCAGCTAACTGTCATGTTTTTTGTTGCTTTTTAAATTAACTTGCAATTTTACACATGCAGCTAGAATGCTGATTCTAAGTGCAAAACTATGACATTTCAACAGTTACAAAGGCATGTGACACCAAACATAGGTCACTCATTTAATCTAAACATTTTCGATTTTAGTGTCTTTAAATCCAGTGCAACTTAAACTGCTGACTCCATAGCAGTTTTGTTATAAGCATTGTTTTGGGCTCTTCATTTCCCAGATTTTGTAAGCACACAAAACCTCATTCTGCCAAATGTCTGCTGGTGTTCAGTGAATATTTTGCACATGTTGCAATGTTTGAAAATAGGCATTTTGAGCCTGCCTTCAGAGAAACACAGGGTGGTTTTAAAACGCCGGCTTTTGGATAGTGGTGAGTACTGGTACTGCACCCATTTTTGGGATTTAAGAAATGAATTCCCCACAATTCTAGGTTGCATTTGGCAATCAGCATTGCCATTCCCAATGGTTTCAGACTACTGTGCGGGTAGTCCAATGGTGGTTTTAGGCAGTGCCCTTCTGTGCCCATAACATCGGCAAAAATGGGTGGCAGCCTATTCTTCATGCACTTCCCTGGGCATTTCCTAGGAAGCTCTGGCCATCATGATGTTTTCAATACTGCACAGTTTTGAGGTAGGGCTCGCATGCATGGGTAAATACATCCCACATTGCTTCCCAGGCGAGAGTTCTAACCTCTGCTCCACCAATACTCTGGCATCAAAGCCAAAGATCCTGATTATGCTTGCTTCCCAGGCGAGAGTTCTAACCTCTGCTCCACCAATACTCTGGCATCAAAGCCAATGATCCTGATTATGCTTGCTTCCCAGGCGAGCGTTCTAAACTGTGCTGCACAAATACTCTGGCATGAAATCCAAAGATCCTGATTATGCTTGCTTCCCAGGCAAGAGTTCTAACCTCTGCTTCACAAATACTCTGGCATCAAAGCCAAAGATCCTGATTATGCTTGCTTCCCAGGCGAGGGTTCTAAACTGTGCTGCACAAATACTCTGGCATGAAAGCCAAAGATCCTGATTATACTTGCTTCCCAGGCGGGAGTTCTAACCTCTGCTCCACGAACACTCTGGCATCAAAGCCAAGGATCCTGATTATGCTTGCTTCCCAGGCGAGAGTTCTAACCTGCGCTCTACCAATACCCTGGCATCAAAGCCAAAGATTCTGATTATGCTTGCTTCCCAAGTGAAGTTCTATCCTCCGATCCACCAATACTCTGGCATCAAAGCCAAATATCCTGATTAAACTTGCTTCCCAGGTGAGAGTTCCAACCTGTGCTGCACAAATACTCTGGCATGAAAACCAAAGATCCTGATTAAGCTTGCTTCCCAGGCGAAAGTTCAAACCTCTGCTCCACCAATACTCTGGCATCAAAGCCAAAGATCCTGATTATGCTTGCTTCCCAGGGGAGTGTTCCAACCTCTGCTTCACGAATACTCTGGCATCAAAGCCAAAGAGCCTAATTATGCTTGCCTTCCAGGGGAGAGTTCTAACCTCTGCTCCACGAATACTCTGACATCAAAGATCCTGATTATGCTTGCTTCCCAGACGAGCGTTCTAACTTGTGCTGCACAAATACTCTGGCATGAAAGCCAAAGATCCTGATTATGCTTGCTTCCCAGGCGGGAGTTCTAACCTCTGCTCCACGAACACTCTGGCATCAAAGCCAAAGATCCTGATTATGCTTGTTTCCCAGGCGAGAGTTCAAACCTCCGCTCCACCAATACTCTGGCATCAAAGCCAAAGATCCTGATTATGCTTGCTTCCCAAGTGAAGTTCTATCCTCCGCTCCACCAATACTCTGGCATCAAAGAAAAAGATCCTGATTATGCTTGCTTCCCATGGGGAGTGTTCTAACCTCTGCTTCACAAATACTCTGGCATCAAAGCCAAAGATCCTGATTATGCTTGCTTCCCAGGGGAGTGTTCCAACCTCTGCTTCACGAATACTCTGGCATCAAAGCCAAAGAGCCTGAATATGCTTGCCTTCCAGGGGAGAGGTCTAACCTCTGCTCCACGAATACTCTGGCACCAAAGATCCTGATTATACTTGCTTCCCAGGCGGGAGTTCTAACCTCTGCTCCACGAACACTCTGGCATCAAAGCCAAGGATCCTGATTATGCTTGCTTCCCAGGCGAGAGTTCTAACCTGCGCTCTACCAATACCCTGGCATCAAAGCCAAAGATTCTGATTATGCTTGCTTCCCAAGTGAAGTTCTATCCTCCGATCCACCAATACTCTGGCATCAAAGCCAAATATCCTGATTAAACTTGCTTCCCAGGTGAGAGTTCCAACCTGTGCTGCACAAATACTCTGGCATGAAAACCAAAGATCCTGATTATGCTTGCTTCCCAGGCGAAAGTTCAAACCTCTGCTCCACCAATACTCTGGCATCAAAGCCAAAGATCCTGATTATGCTTGCTTCCCAGGGGAGTGTTCCAACCTCTGCTTCACGAATACTCTGGCATCAAAGCCAAAGAGCCTAATTATGCTTGCCTTCCAGGGGAGAGTTCTAACCTCTGCTCCACGAATACTCTGACATCAAAGATCCTGATTATGCTTGCTTCCCAGACGAGCGTTCTAACTTGTGCTGCACAAATACTCTGGCATGAAAGCCAAAGATCCTGATTATGCTTGCTTCCCAGGCGGGAGTTCTAACCTCTGCTCCACGAACACTCTGGCATCAAAGCCAAAGATCCTGATTATGCTTGTTTCCCAGGCGAGAGTTCAAACCTCCGCTCCACCAATACTCTGGCATCAAAGCCAAAGATCCTGATTATGCTTGCTTCCCAAGTGAAGTTCTATCCTCCGCTCCACCAATACTCTGGCATCAAAGAAAAAGATCCTGATTATGCTTGCTTCCCATGGGGAGTGTTCTAACCTCTGCTTCACAAATACTCTGGCATCAAAGCCAAAGATCCTGATTATGCTTGCTTCCCAGGGGAGTGTTCCAACCTCTGCTTCACGAATACTCTGGCATCAAAGCCAAAGAGCCTGAATATGCTTGCCTTCCAGGGGAGAGGTCTAACCTCTGCTCCACGAATACTCTGGCATCAAAGATCCTGATTGTACTTGCTTCCTAGGCGAGAGTTCTAACCTGTGCTGCACGAATACTCTGGGTATGATGCATGACTGAGCATGTAGGCACCTACTTTCAGCGCAAATCGCCTGGCTGTGGACAGAGCATGCATGTGAAGGCCCTGTTAAATGACGCAGCAAAGTGAAAACATACACTTCACTGCTGTACTGGCCATTCCACATGACAATTTTAAAGCTAAAATAGTTGCTTTGTGTTTCAATTAATATGCATTTCCAATCAGCATGGAAGGTTTTTAGTTAATCATGACCTCCAAACCAACCACCCAGAACATAATTTTTCAGTCTGCCATGCCATTACAGAAGGGGAATGTCTATAGACCAATTAAGGATGGTCCTCCCCTACCCCAAAAGGGTCAGTTCAGCCCAAACTAATTGGTTACATCGCTCACGCGCCAGGAACACAAGCAACCCCAAACGTATTTCATCCTCATTAGGCATTGTCAGTGAGGTGTAGCTTGGGTGTCTAGGCACAGAAGGCTTGTGACTCACGTCTGTACAGAGCTGTCCCTCTCATGGGTGACTTACGTGAAACTCGAGTGATGGGTGGAAGGATTTGACTCAACCATAACATCTAGCCTTGCTCTGGGCAAGGCTAGATCCTTTACTAATGACTGTGCTGGCCAGGTCTGATGGGAGTTGAAGTCCAAAACATTGGGAGGGTCCATAATGAGTAGCTCTGCTCCTGAGTATGATTTTACTGTGTCCCATACCATTGATGATGTGGCAGACTGAAACGTAGTAAACTGGAGGGTTGCTCAGAGGGTTGTCCAGAGCAATGTGAGTGGTCATGATTAATTCAAAACCTTCCAGGCTTCATCCTTCGGTTTTTCAATTTGTGTGTCGATATGTTCGAGTCTACTACATATACAAACACACCCCCATTCCTCAAGGCTATTGACCTGTGTCTGAGACAAACAGAAGGCATGGACCTCTTATGGAATGAAATAGAAGAATTCGTACATGCATTTTAATCGGAATTGTGTTCTTAATTTTACACAGGAGCATGAAAAGCAGAGGACATACATTCTGGGAATCCAAACGAACGTGGGCAAGAAAAGGGATGAGTGCTAATCATTAATGTTATTGGTTAGTTTGCACCCGAAAGCCGTTAAGTAGAATTTGCATTTTGGTCAGTTTCTGCTGCATTGAATGAAATGATCTACCATTAAAGGTCTTGACCAGCAGGCACAAGAACTGAGTGGTTACCTCGAAGAGGCTTCCAAAAGGACTCACGAAGAGAGCGTAACAACATGCCAGAGCCTTCCTACTGGACAACACCCTGCTAAAACACCCAAAGAAACAACAGGAAGACAATAAAATGGCGTGCGTACTTGCCCACTCACCATAGGCAAAGCACATAAAAAAGAGCATTCCGAGACAATGGCATGGTTCAAACATTGGTGATTGCCCAGTCGCTAAAACAGTGGTATTCACTTTTTTATTCCAAACCCTGCATGAGGCAAACGTTTAGCTGTCGGGCTGCTGGGTCATGGAGGTCGTTGAAAGGGAGGCGGACACTGCTTTCCAGGGACCACCTACCCATGGTCATAGTGGGAGGTAAGAGCAGATAGCATGCCAAGAGACTAATTGCCCCCACTGATCTCCAAAATGGGCGTGGGTCCCAAAAGGGAGTGACATGGAGGTGGTCCAATGAATTCAACTTCAGGCATCTGTTTTGTGGGTAGAGTGCATTTAGTCTATTAAGTGTGCCACTACCCACGTGAAGGAGAGTGGAGAAGTTGCTAATGTGGTGGAGTGAGGTGAGGAAGAATCCTGCTTCTGCAGCCTCGGGTCCCAGGTTATGTCCTTACAGAAGCCTGGGGGAGGACCATACTTCCCAAGAAGAGTTACCATGCCTGGGATTTACACAGTACAACTTAGCAACAGACTCCCTCATACCCTTATCTGTTTTTTTAAATTCATTGCCACTGCCTCTCTATCTGTTAATCCCCTCTGAATCACCCATGTTCCTTACACTGTCTCTCCCATTCTTAACTTTCCACTGTTCTCTCTTTTCCTTCTTTATTGCAGCTTTTTGTCTCCCCTCATCATCTCTGGGTTCGACTGCCATTCTCTTGTCCGCTCAACTTACCAACTGTAATACATTTTCCTTCCCAGCCCCTCAAATCCAGTATTTTATCTCACCTCTCCTCTCCCTCCAGTGCTGTCTCTTATTTCCCTTTCCCTGCACCCATGTGGTATGATGCCTCTTTAACCTTCCCATTCTGTCTATTGGCTCTCTTTCATTATTGGTTTGTGTCTTCTCCTTCTCTCCCATCTGCTGTATTTTGCCCTCTCTCTGCTCCCCACAAATCCTTTTTCTCCTTAATTTCTGTCTCTTATTTTACTCTGATGTCTTCTCATTCCGCATCCCCATAGTCTTTCAATTTTCAATCTTATGTCCTCTTTAACCCCCTTTAAGTTCTCTGCCCATTCCCAACGCTTTTTTCTATTGTTCCTCGTATGCCTCCAAATCTGAATTCTTTCCAATCCCATTCTGCCACTCTGTCTCACTCTTCCCCACTTTCTGTCTCACACTCACCATCCTATTCTGTCTCACTCCCTCACCCCTCAATTCAGTCTCCCCTTCCTTTTCTGTCTAACCCTCTTCCCTCCTAGTATGTCTCACTCTTTGCCTCCTCTTCTGCGTCTGGGCCTCATTAGGAGGTCAGCAGTAACACGCCGGTACTACCGGCCGACCTCGTAACACTGTTTCTGCCGCCTCATATCCCAGTGCCACCGGGATATTGCAAGTTCCGGTGGTCCAGGATGTCAGCCGGTGGGAACTGTAAATCCCCATTCCAGTGGAGTCCCGCACCAGAATGGAGACACGGACGCACTGGAATGGTGACGGTGCTTCCCTGAAAACTATGACTGCAGGGGACGGTGAGCACGGCCCCTGCATGCCTTCCCATAGTCTGGCAGTCCGGAATAGGTGCCTGTACGTTGCTACTAGCACCCTTATTTCCAGACTGCCAGGCTTGTAATGAGGCAATAGTCTCTTATTCCATCCCTACCTCCTATTCGGTCCCTCGTTTTTCAGTATCTTCCTCCTTTATAATTTCAGCTCATCTTCCCATCCCTTTTCATTCTTTTTGCTCTCCTTTTCTCTATTCCCAAGAGCCATCATGCGTATGTAGACTCATTCTTGTGTCTCTCTCCTGTTCTCGAACACACTCTTTTCTATCCTGCTTTGTCTCTTCTCCACTGTCTGATATTCTGTCTCTGTATCATGAAGACTCGTGTTTGCCCCCACAGAGGATGACATTAATTTGTCTGCCTCAACCAAAAATTCTGGAATTCTCTGCAGATCGCACCCAGACTGGAAGAAAATGCAAGAGCCTAAACAAGTCTGACACTATCCAGACAGATTGTTTACCTGTCTGGATAGTGTCAGACTTGTTTAGGCCAGATAGGGGTTCCATCCTCTTTTGGCCATGGCCTGCCACCACATATATCCCTTTACATCTGTGCCTAATAGTTATCCCCATGTGATATTAACCCCGCTTTGTGCCCCTTTTCCATCTTGGAAGCTCATAAAAATGGGCTGGAATGGGAAATGGAGACATAACCTTGCGTTTAGGCTTTCATTTCCTGCTCCGCCTATTAAAAAATAGTCATATTCCTAATTGCATACATATGATTGCCACCATGGACATAGGCATGCTGTTGGGTTCCCATCGTGCAATTGTAACCTTTTACAAAGCAGAGAGCAAATGGACTGGGAAGGAGAGACCCCTCACACACACCACAGCTCAGATTGGCAGGCATGGAGAGAAAGGGATCAGACCGCATTCAGTTCTCTAGCCTGAAGGGGTGAAGTCATCCATCTCCAGGCCTGAACTTAAATACCCAACAAAACCTTAAGGTGGTTGAGAAGTGTAGTGTGATTCATGGTGACAAAATCCAGCGAAGTCCAAGGAGCGTGGGGATTACTCGGTTGGCTGCAGCCAGAGGCGAGCTAATTTTGGAGTCCCTGCGGATTCGGCGGTTATGACCCGTTATGTGTAGACGATCACGCAGGCAGGACCATGCCGCTGAATTTGGGTCATCTAAATGGTAGAGTGCAAAATGGGAGGACAAAAGGCGGCCTACAACCGTGCACGCCGCTTTTTGCCCTGCACTTTTGCACTCCGCCGTGCAAATTCAGTAAATGCCACCTGTCATGTATGAATGGCAGCCAACGTTTAAAATGGATCCATATGGGGCCCCGCCTGCTTTTTGCTGGTGCAAAAGGCAGGCAGACTCCATATGGATCCCCAGCATTTACCCCGGCATGAAAATGCATGCCGGCACATATGCTGGAGTATTTGTTTGGCAGAGAGGAAGGAAGTAGCGGGTACACAAGTTGAGTTCTTCCCGTCCACTCTATCATACAAATGCAGGAAAATGAAGAGTAGCATAAGAAAAATGCATTAAAGCCTCTATGCAAGGACTTTACACATTTTGCTTATGCTACATCGGCCGAAAATCAGCCGCAGAGAGTGTACAAGTTCATCCTTCATAAAGAGCAATGCAGATTTATTTCCCTTGAAGGGAAAGAGGCCAGAGTGATGAACATTGGATCCACTGTAGAGCAAAAGGTGTTAGGTGGCAATGTTCTCAATGATTATCCCCGAGAAAAGGGTATTACCAATTTCCATGTATTTTGCTAGGATGGTTGGGTCATCTGAAGGCTTCTTTAGGGAATGTGATGTGGGCTTTGTTTACAGTCTATGGAAAACAGTCTGAGCTGTGCGGATAGACTTGACTAAAACACATAGTTGCTAAGCACACCACTGCATGGGTAAAGTACACAGTAATACATGCTTAATATATGAGCATTTGGCAGGCAGGTAAACTGCATGTTTGTATTGCAGGAGAGATACAAAAATATACAGTTAAAAGAAAATGGGGAAACATAAAATGAAAATAATCAATGATATCTTTGGCCAAGGTATGGAATGGATACTGTATCAGTCATTAGAGACCAAGGTAAGGCCAGGGGGTCCAAGCACCTAGAGGGCCTGGAAAAAAGACAACGTCTCTACCTTTTTGCCACATTTTATTGGGCTCATCTATGATTTGATGGTGGCAAACTGGCTTTACTGTTTCAGTCACTGCACCATGTATCAACAAATAAGAGGCACAAAGGATCAATGTCATTTGGGTACTTTGAGTGGGCGGCTTGGTTCAATGTTTTTAAAAAGACAGCTTGATTGTAGGTGTGATGACAGGGTCGGATTAGATGTCTCAATGTGGAAAGCTGCTAAAAGTCATCCTTTGGAATGCTGAGCACCACAAAAGTCCCAGACACACTACCTCTGGACCAAAGGAGTGCCTTATGCCTACTCAAGAGGGCCACACAGAGCTGGACCTCTATTTTGCACTTCATTCGCAGGCTGAAGAATGCTGAAGCATTTTTAGGCACAGTGGGTCTATTCTGGATTCTTATATATCTGAGTTCTATGGTCCTCAGACCAGACACACTGCAAGGTTCTTCCACCAGTGCCCTTTATGTTCTCCAGGGACATTAGGGGAAGGGTGTCTATCCCTGTAGGGGAACTCTGAACTGTCAGAAGTCCCAACAGCTAACCAATAGAGGTGGGTTCTCGCTCAATTTAAAGGTAAATACTAGAAGGCGATCTGGGGCTTCCTAGTTTCATGCTACAGTACAAATGAGATCTTACAATGTAGGGCGTCATATCTCTTGACAAGTATTTTCCAGGATACCATGCTTCTAGACGTGCTGCTTAGGGTTGAAAGCTAAACATGTGGAGAATTCAAAATGGTGGAAGGAATCTTCCATGACCATGAGCTCCCATGCTGCCTTTGCCACTCGCATATGTTGCTATTGGAAATTGAATGACTATGACTACAAATGTTATCCTTTGCTGAATCACTCTATGCAGTCAAAGTCCCAATTTCTTTTACGGGTTCCACCCAGTCTTTTGAAGTGCTTATCCTCACATGTGAATGAGTTGTGAAATGTATTTACTGTTAGACAAAACACTTCCCAGGCTGAGTCTGGCCAGCCTTTGTCTATTTTTGTGAGAAAGGACTGCAGTATGACTCATACCTACATTAACTGAGCTGAACTGAACTGAGCTTCAATCACAGACAAGAATGCTCTTTCACATTCAAATGATAGACGTGAAATTAGCTATACATGTAGTTATGTAACTACCACCACAAAATGCTTTCAAGATAAATTTTGAAGTGATGAGAGCATTGCCACTAGATGAGATAGACTAGCCAAAAGAATAATGGAACTGCATTTTAAAATAAACAAGCAGGGCATTGCAGTGACTTGAATTAACAAAATACTTGTTCCAATTAATAGCTTTGATGTTACTAAGGCCATTGGTGCAAATTGCCAGCTTTATCATAATGTTCCTGGTCCCAAAGCCAGTAAGTATTTCTAAGGACATATGGCCTCATCACGAGTTTGGCAGTAACCCTTAAATGTGGTGTTAACGCTATTACCGCTGCATTTAAGGGTCTGCCAAATCACCGGATTGGCGTATTTACCCCCAGCTCTGAGCTGACGAGACTAGTAGCTGAGAATACTAAACCCATGGCGCAAAACATAATCCTAGGTGACTTCAACCTTGCTATAATTATCCGAAGGACCTACCAGCCATCTCTGTAGCCAATGCTACAAATAAGTAACCAACCCACTCATGTGAAAGAAAGGACACTCGACTGGGTAGCAGACCTCAACTGCAATATTACCTTAATAGACTCCTCACCACCCGTGTGGGCTGATCATCATCTCCTTTCCCTAGAAATCAATGTTAACAACTCAGTGCCAAAGAAGCCCTCCATTGCACCTCCTTGTCTGACTAGGAACAAACGTAACATCACTGCTGAGGCCATAATACCTTTGGTAATCCCCATACTCAATGCAATACCTACCACTAATGACCTGAATCTGATGGTTAATACCTACAATGATTCCATGGCCAAAGCCATAGACACCATTGCCCCGCTAAAATTGCGTAAAGGCAAATCCAGAGCACATCTGAACTCTTGATTCACCCCTGAACTTAAACTTCTATGTACAGAAAAAAGAAAACTCGAGACACTTTGGAAAACCACCCCCTCCACAGAAAATAAAGTTAACCTAACCAACATTACTGCTACCTATAAAAGCGAGATAATCCGTACCAAAAAAGAATCCTTCAACAATTAACCAGACAGGTTCCAGCACAAGAGAACTATTTAACATTTTAAAGGAATTAGAAAACCCTAACCCACCTAGTGATACCTGTACCAAGGACAAACCTTGGTGCACCAGCATTCAAAATGCTCTCTTCAACAGAATCATAGGGCTCCAGGCCAAAATAGCCAACAAACATAAAGGTGACAGCTGCCCAGCTCCAATCATAAAAGATGTAGCCAGAGATCTATCTCCTTTTATCACTAAAGGTATAAACTCCTCAATCGCCAGCAACTCTGTCCAAAGTAATTTAAAACAATCTTGGGTTCTCCCATTACTCATAAAACAATCACTAGATCTGTCTATACCCACAAATTATAGACCAATCACCACAGTCCCTTTCTCATTGAAAATCTTAGAGTTGCATACTTGCAAATTCAAGACTATCTAGAGACAAACCAACTATTAGGAATCCGACAATCTGGCTTTAGACCCCAACATGGAATGGAAACGGCCCTTGTTGACCTTAAAAGTCAAATTGACAAACTAAAAGACAAATGTAGAGTTGCCATCCTACTTCTTTTAGACTTATCAGCAGCCTTTGATCTGGTAGACCATAAAATCATATGTGACCACCTGTCATCGGCAGCACACTCCAATTCTGCTGTCATGTGGATCGAATCCTTCCTCGCAAATAGAAACATGTTTTCTCACCCACAGCTGCGGCCAACCCGAGCCCAACATGCGGAGTCCCTCAAGGCTCCTGTGTATTGCCCACTTTGTACAATATTTTTACAAAGCCCCTATTCGACAAGCTGGACCGTGTGGGTGTCACCTACACTTACTATGCAGATGACACCCAGATACTTCTAACACTATCAGGCATCTACGACTCTGATGTCTGCGGGATTAACGAAGTCTACACCATCATTCAGGCATGGATGGCCACACATGGCCTCTGCCTGAATGATGATAAGACTGAGCTTCTCCTAGTCGGCTCACCTAACAACTTGCAGAAACTTAGTCCCAAATACAGCAGCATCCTCATTGACGGTAACAACATTCTGATTGCCAAAGATGTAAAAACCCTTGGCTTCTACCTCGATGCCAACACCAATCTTACCAAACAAGTAAATATGACTGCATCAGCCACTCCCTACACTGGTAAACTGAACAGAGCTTGCAGTCCCCTATTGTCCTCCAACAGCTGCCTTATACTGGCCAGAGCACTTATACAGTCCAAACTGGACTATTGTAATGGCCTCTACATAGGAGCCAACAAATCCATAATCAATAAATTGCAGGTTCTGCAAAACAATGCACTCAGAGCTGCATTGAACATACCCAAAAGAGAGCACATCTCTACTACAAGAATCCTATGCAAATGGCTCTCTATACAAAATAAAATTAACTTAAAAACCATCTGCCTCACTTACAAAGCTCTCAACCACCTAGCCCCACCATATCTCACGGATACATTTACGCTGAAATCATCTGCCAGAATCACTAAAGCTACTAACACATCCTGCTTGGTTGTGCCCAGGTATTGCCTAAAAAGGGCTGGCGGTACCAGTTTTCCGGTTCTAGCTTCCCAATTGTGGAACTCACTTCCACAGGACATCAATACTAGCTGAACCTTTAAAATGTTCAGAAGTCACGTCATCACCTGGTTACTGAAAAAAAACTAACACCACTTATCGTGCACTTGACATCACGCCACACTCACATTCTCTACTGTATATTTCTCTCAACTCTATATATTGCTTCGTAGTTCCTACCCTCTCACGCCCCACTACCGACCTGCCTTTCCTTTTCCTTTCAAATGCTTCATTTGTAATCTGTCTGTACAAAATGTTTAACCTCCATAAATGTACAACTGTATCCTGTAACCATTACCTTAACCTATGCGCCCAGGTACCCCTGGGTCAGGCGTGCTTTATAAATAAAATAAACAAACAAACATACACCAATAATTGTCATGGATCTCTTATTTCAAATACGATGGTTTTTCACAGGAAGGATCAAATGTGTCACTTTTATCTTTCTGTGATTATTTATACTGTCCCTGTTCATAACACTGAAATATGAACTCCTCCACCTCTGAGGGAACATCCACAACCATTACACTCGCTCACCTTATATCCACTTAGCAGGAACACATCGCTGATACTGCCCATCACAGACTACCTGATCAGACTATCCATTCCCGTGTTGAGCTTGTGTCCAAAGAGCTCTCCTCACAATACAATAATCTATGTAGACTCTAGATTATCATGCCCCATGTGGAGCTAGGAGAACAGGCACCACAGACATGTTTGACATGCTTGAAGCAGAGTTCTGCAGCAAACAACATCTCTCTCTCTCTCTCTCTCTCTCTCTCTCTCTCTCTCTCTCTCTCTCTCTCTATATATATATATATATATATATATATATATCATTGTTGATTTCCATTTCATGTGTAATTTTTCCTTCAGTTGTGTACCCCTCAACGTTTTGCTGATGTTTAGCACCATAGTATGCCTTTACCAGAAGAGCCCAGCCTTCTGCTGCACTCCTCTGGGCTTTTCGCTCACTTTTTATGGGGAAACTGACATGCCCTTAAGACAGTCAGTAATGGGAGCCTTTGTTTCCCTTAGTCCTTTCCAATGTTGCAACTTTTCTGCAACATGTAACAAGTGTACAATGTACCTTCCAGTACAGTGCACTTGGGTCTATTAGTTATTTTACAAAGGCCCTAGATGCTCTCAAAGGGTTTTTAGGAGAAGTGCAGATGTGCCTTGGACAGGGCTCGTTTCAGCTTATCATTTCGTATATTTTTAACCTTTCCTGCCAGGTAAACCGTGATTACTGTGTTTGGCACAAATAGGTGGCCTGGCTCCAAAATGGCCCTGCCACGTGGTTCTTTGTCCTGTCCTTTAGTCATCTTGTCCCTTCACCTTCCCCAGGTCGAGCCGACCCCGGTCAGTCCTTATTTGGGCATACATTTTCCTGCGAAGCGCAAAGCTTTCGCAGGCTTCTGCATGCCTTATGTGTGTGCCTCCAGGATGGGCTGGGATGTCTGTTCCCAATACACATCCTGGGTGCCAGAGAGTCTGGAGTGCTGTGAATGCATGGGACTACCATGATCCGTTATTGATCCATGTATGGTTTGCCTGTATGTGAGCAGATCTCCCATTGGGTCCTCTTCATTTTGGCGCAAACGAGATTCTGGATAAGAGAAGGCCCCAAACACCCATACCATGTCGATCTCTGGAGTTCTCACTGAACGAAGGATAGGATCCAAGTATCCTGAAACTAAGAAGCCGAGTCGAGGAACCGCTGGTGACCGGCTGGAAGGTTTGGCACCCTGAGCCCGCTGTCGTCCCGTGGGACCCCTCTGCATCTGGTCGTCCTAGAAGGTCTGTGAAGATGCTTTGACCCATTGGAATAGTAGGACCAACTATTCTCTGCACCTTCATCAAACCCTGCAAGTAAGCATTCTCGGAAGTGTCCCTGGGCCAACCAGTGGGCTGACCAGTTTATGCAGACTCTTTGCCCTGATACCGCTGCTGTTTCAAGGAGGTCCTCTAAACTTGGTACGTCACCACCTCTGTGTTCATGGCACTCTCACACCGAGTTTTGTAAACTTGGCGTTGCCAGGTCTGGAGAAAAGTGAGTGCGCCCGAACCGGAGTATAAGCAGTTACTGTGTCGCCCAGCCGTGGTGACGAACTTTGCAGGTGCGCTGCATTTGTGCCCCCCTTGCCCCTGAAGCCTGCTGCCGTGAAACTGGTCTGATCCAAACACCAGGAGCGGAGAAATCGCCACTGTCCCATTTGGGAATCATCGCTGTATCTTCATCGCTGAAAGCTGCAGAGCTGCCAAATTGCCGCACTTGAACTTGCAACCGAAGTGGACTCGACTGCTGAAGTTTGGTTCTGGAGTGCACTGGGGTCAGTGAGTAATCGCAACCCTAACCGTTGGCCCCTAGCGCCTCTATCCATTTTGACACACGAGTGGCCCATGGTGGCCCCTCTCGTTTCCACTGCTAGTGCGAACTAGCAAACTTTCCCAACTCTTGGAATCGACTCTGCTCTCAAGTGTTCATCCTTCATAAAGAGCAATGCAGATTTATTTCCCTTGAAGGGAAAGAGGCCAGAGTGATGGACATTGGATCCACTGTAGAGCAAAAGGTGTTAGGTGGCAATGTTCTCAATGATTATCCCCGAGAAAAGGGTATTACCAATTTCCATGTATTTTGCTAGGATGGTTGGGTCATCTGAAGGCTTCTTTAGGGAAGGTGTGATGTGGGCTTTGTTTACAGTCTATGGAAAACAGTCTGAGCTGTGCGGATAGACTTGACTAAAACACATAGTTGCTAAGCACACCACTGCATGGGTAAAGTACACAGTAATACATGCTTAATATATGAGCATTTGGCAGGCAGGTAAACTGCATGTTTGTATTGCAGGAGAGATACAAAAATATACAGTTAAAAGAAAATGGGGAAACATAAAATGAAAATAATCAATGATATCTTTGGCCAAGGTATGGAATGGATACTGTATCAGTCATTAGAGACCAAGGTAAGGCCAGGGGGTCCAAGCACCTAGAGGGCCTGGAAAAAAGACAACGTCTCTACCTTTTTGCCACATTTTATTGGGCTCATCTATGATTTGATGGTGGCAAACTGGCTTTACTGTTTCAGTCACTGCACCATGTATCAACAAATAAGAGGCACACAGGATCAATGTCATTTGGGTACTTTGAGTGGGCGGCTTGGTTCAATGTTTTTAAAAAGACAGCTTGATTGTAGGTGTGATGACAGGGTCGGATTAGATGTCTCAATGTGGAAAGCTGCTAAAAGTCATCCTTTGGAATGCTGAGCACCACAAAAGTCCCAGACACACTACCTCTGGACCAAAGGAGTGCCTTATGCCTACTCAAGAGGGCCACACAGAGCTGGACCTCTATTTTGCACTTCATTCGCAGGCTGAAGAATGCTGAAGCATTTTTAGGCACAGTGGGTCTATTCTGGATTCTTATATATCTGAGTTCTATGGTCCTCAGACCAGACACACTTCAAGGTTCTTCCGCCAGTGCCCTTTATGTTCTCCAGGGACATTAGGGGAAGGGTGTCTATCCCTGTAGGGGAACTCTGAACTGTCAGAAGTCCCAACAGCTAACCAATAGAGGTGGGTTCTCGCTCAATTTAAAGGTAAATACTAGAAGGCGATCTGGGGCTTCCTAGTTTCCTGCTACAGTACAATTGAGATCTTACAATGTAGGGCGTCATATCTCTTGACAAGTATTTTCCAGGATACCATGCTTCTAGACGTGCTGCTTAGGGTTGAAAGCTAAACATGCGGAGAATTCAAAATGGTGGAAGGAATCTTCCATGACCATGAGCTCCCATGCTGCCTTTGCCACTCGCATATGTTGCTATTGGAAATTGAATGACTATGACTACAAATGTTATCCTTTGCTGAATCACTCTATGCAGTCAAAGTCCCAATTTCTTTTACGGGTTCCACCCAGTCTTTTGAAGTGCTTATCCTCACATGTGAATGAGTTGTGAAATGTATTTACTGTTAGACAAAACACTTCCCAGGCTGAGTCTGGCCAGCCTTTGTCTATTTTTGTGAGAACGGACTGCAGTATGACTCATACCTACATTAACTGAGCTGAACTGAACTGAGCTTCAATCACAGACAAGAATGCTCTTTCACATTCAAATGATAGACGTGAAATTAGCTATACATGTAGTTATGTAACTACCACCACAAAATGCTTTCAAGATAAGTTTTAAAGTGATGAGAGCATTGCCACTAGATGGGAAAGACTAGCCAAAAGAATAATGGAACTGCATTTTAAAATAAACAAGCAGGGCATTGCAGTGACTTGAATTAACAATATACTTGTTCCAATTAATAGCTTTGATGTTACTAAGGCCATTGGTGCAAATTGCTAGCTTTATCATAATGTTCCTGGTCCCAAAGCCAGTAAGTATTTCTAAGGACATATGGCCTCATCACGAGTTTGGCAGTAACCCTTAAATGTGGTGGTAACGCTATTACCGCTGCATTTAAGGGTCTGCCAAATCACCGGCTTGGCGTATTTACCCCCAGCTCTGAGCTGGGGGCAAATCCTCTGCGATTCTGCTGATTTTTGCTGATAGCGCCGAACATTCCCCATTGGGCCCAATGAGGAATGGGAAATTTCTGAATGGGCCCAATGGGGAATGGGGATTTACCGTTCCGCCAAACTCGTGATCCGGCGCTAGTAACGCCGGGGTGTTTGGCGGTAGGGCGCCAAGGTTAGCGCCCAACTTGTGATGAGGCCCATAGTGTTTTCAGCATGTCATGTTCACATTTTGCTGCTGAATGTAACAGGACGATTGCTCAAGCATGACATGATTGCTTTGGAAACGGGACTATGTCGTAAGAAATGGGATTGATACGCACTTGCTGAGCCGACTCAGCCATTTACCCCCTTGTTAATAAATTGAGTATTGTGTGTATGTAATAATATCTATACCTATAAAATGCTTAGGTATGTTTCCATACTCAGCTGATGCAATTAACAGTGTTAGGTTGCCCTCTGCTGTCCAAATGGCAAAGTGCACCTCTGTGTGCCCTTCTACTTCAGTACTCAGCTGATGCAATTAACAGTGTTAGGTTGCCATCTGCTGTCCAAATGGCAAAGTGCACCTCTGTGTGCCCTTCCACTTCAGCAGCAGTTATAATGTTATCAAACAGAATGAGTATGGTTCTACGCGGTCACCTTCATGACATAATAATAATTTCATGTTACTTCTTTCCACCCCCACTTCTCTTCACACAGGGCATGGTGGTTCCAGTGTCAATGACCTGTTAATTACAGACTCAATGTTTAAGTCTCTAAAGAGCGAAATGCTGTAGGACGAGAGAAAAGCTGTAGGATGAATCCCTCCTCACAAGCTAAAACTGAAAGTAGGTGCTGTGATTATGCTACTACGCAATCTTATGCCATCACAGGGACTCTGCAATGTAACAAGGTTGACCATTACGCATTTACAAAGAAACATCATAGAGGTCCATATAATCGATGGATTAAATTTAGATACTATTCTCATACCGCGCATACCTCTCATTCCATCGGATACAAACATGTGTTTTAAATTCAAAAGAAGACACTTTCAAATACATTTAGCCGTTTCATTAATAAGTCACAGGGACTTGCGCCCCCGTCCTGGAAGTGATCATTGGTAATTCTAACATTTCAGAAGGGGGACAGAAGTGACCCTGTGAATTGCCGACTGATATTGCCCTTTAAGATATGCTAGAATGGCATAAATTACACTGGGAGCAGCTAGTTGATATTGGTTAGTAGTGCTTAGAAGTTGGAGGAATCTGTCATGAAGCACTATATAAACCCATCACATCATCGTTGTTATTATTATTATATTGCTTTACAGCTGCTGTTATGTCAATAGAGTAGACCTAGCAGAATGCATACATATAAATGCATCATATATTGATGTCAATGATTCAGTTAAACACCCTATGGGCAAACAATCCCACCTGAGTAGGCACCACAAAAATCACTTTTTGAAATCACAGGGCTTTTTATGAATGGGAGGCAGGGCAGCAGACTGGACTATCACCCAAAAGAACTGGTAAAATTCGGAGAAACCCAGGAGGCTTTCTTCCATTGCATCATCTTTGCATTTGTAATCATCTTAGTCCACCTGCTATGTATGTATTACTAGCACATCTGCCATAACCTTTTAATGCCAGTGCTTGTGGGCGTTTCTTTTTGCAAATACACTTACAGCCTCATCACGACATTGGCGGTATCCCGGCGGTAAATCTACCGGGATACCGCCAATACAAACAGCATTACCAGACCTGAGTCCGGCGCTATTAGCACGGGATCCCGAGTTGTGGTAAGGGTGTAAATCCCCATTTTATTAAGAGTCCACAGGACTCTATGGGGCAGTATTGGCGCTATTCCCGCCGGCGCAAGTAGCGCAGTGGAAATAGCAGCGCAAATGGGTGGAAAGTGAAGAGTTTTACCTTCAGCAAAAATCTGAAGGTAAACCTCTAACTTTCAGCCGAAACTGGAGCGGTAATGCAGCAGTAATTGTGTCACTGCAACATTTTTGCCGCTCTGCCCAACCCCTCATTATGCCCTTAATGATTGTACACACACACACACACTCACATCATTTTCTACTGCATAAAAACAGTTATAATGTAGTCTATGTTTTCCCCTTATTTCACTTACTTGGTTTGAATTTTAAAGATCTTAAAATAATGTAATAATAAAGATCCTTAGATATCTTGGTTAAGTTGCCTTAGTCAGCTTTATTCCATGTTGCACAGAGTTCCTTTAAGATGGCAAGTTTGAACCACTGTGTCCCATCAACCAGGATGGGGCTCTCCAACGGACACTTAGTGGAACCTTCACTACAGTCATTCCTAGACTCACAGCCAAACATTCTCTCAAGCACTCCAACATTCCCTCATGCATTCCCAAGCACCTGCATTCACACAAAGCACATTACAACACATCTCACTCCTTCACTCACATAAATCCACAAAAGGAAACATACAGGGAACACTCACACAGGACACCTTTTTTTGTGAGAGGTGCAACAACAAAAAAAAGGTGGAAGGCATCCCCCCTAACACACTGGCTGTTGTTGGAGGCACATCCAGTCACTCTTGACGGAAGGCACCCCCCCTTTCTACCCATACTTTACATATCCATATAACGTGATAGGGAAGGCACCCCCCCTTATTCACCTACACATATGACCCATTCCACACTTAGATTAAACTCAGCCACAAATAAAAAACGTGGTCCAAAAGTACCAGTGATCACTCCTCACACCGGAAGAGAGGTCCCACTCCATACTACACTCACACTTGGCGTGGTGTCTCCACAAACCAGTAACCCCCCCCCTCACATAAGGGAATACATATAAGTATACAGTGACATTTTGAGGTTTTGTCGTTGCCCTAAAGGTCCCCAACTGAAAACATCTTTTGACCTGAAACTCCTTAAACAGGTCAAACTAACCATACTTTTAACTGACACACTTTTTACTCAAAGGATCTCAATCACCTGAGTTTTAACGAGATACGGTTTGGATCCTAAAAGTCCTTAGCTGAAATCAGCTCTAACCTGTAAATTATCAAAATGTGTTCTCCCTTGCATTTTCCCATGACCATTGCTGAAGGTCCATAGCCGTGATCAGCTCTAACCTGTAAATTCTCCAGAATTGTTAATCCAAAGCATTTAAATCTAATTTCCACACGTAACAAAATCATCCACGCGCACACTGCGCCAACCATTGCCAGACACAAAATCTCCTGTAACCGGCACTTGTTACCAACCTTAGCCTTTCTCAGCTTACACAATCAGCAAACACTTAATATATGGGTATTCAGATAGCACTCACACCATGCTAACCTAGAGGTCCGTATCTGGGCAGCCAGCTCTGCATCTATAAATCATGTAAAACATAAATAACAACGCTGCGTCACTTTTTACATTTCCATAACAACCAATGTGCATTTAAACAACACCTCTACAAAGTATATTGGCAGCATGTTAGGAGCTCCCCCCCCCAAGTATCACAGCCCGTCCTTCTTCTGTAATCATATAGCGTTACCTCGCTCAAAAACATCCCATTGTTATGAGCATTGCATTCTTAAAAAGCACAAAGCAGTTCCAAACCGCTGCTCTGAAGTTCAGAGATTCAAGTACGTTCCGATTCCCCACAGTTAGATCCACTGCTAGCCCAGTGTCAATGGGCTGAACCCAATGCCAACGCTATGTCCAAAATCAGTTTTGCGTCCGTTGCATGTTCGGACACATCGCTTCTGGATATCTCCTTCTCACATACTCTGTACTCCCATTGCACATTATGCACGCTCCAGCACTGGGGTCCGTTATCCGAACCTCTTGTGCAACTAAGCCTTTCCTGCAATTCACTGGCCGTATTACATCTACTGAACATTGTGTGCACCAGCATGACATCACCACACGCACCGCACCGTCACGCTCAGAGGTGCTTTCCTCAGATTCCAAGCTGCCATTCTCCGAGCCGTACCCACTGGTGGGTCAATGCACTGTTGCAACATGTGAGGAGCAAACAGGGGCATCTTTCTTTACCCCGTAAGCAAGCAGAGCACCCTTTTCACCCTCCTGAGCAACCTCTGCTATTCCCTCACTCTTTCCTATGGAGCAGCTTGTGCCCAGTCCTCGTTCTGCCCTAGGGGCTATCACAATGCTGTGAGTCACATTAGAACACAAGTTCAGTGTTCAACCTGTGTTTACAGCATTGAATCCTCCTTCATCTCGTTCGCCCTGGACAATATTCCAGCTCTGGTACTCTTGTTGGGGCAGCACCCCCTATTCCTTGCCCAGGTATTGCCAAACATACTGCAGCTCCCCTTTTCCCGTTGTCTTTGTGGTATCTTATGTACTACATTTTAGTTTGCCCTTGGGTCTCTTGTTGGGGTTCAGCTTCCCCTGTTACTTGCTCAGCACCTGCCACATGTACTTTAACTCTCCTTCTTCCTATTTTCAGGGGTATTGTGATGCTGCATATCCCCCCTTTCTTGGCCCTGTGTGCTCGGGTGGGCTGCAGCTCCCCTTTTTCCTGGCCCTGGGTGATGGGATTTACTTGAATGGGGGCAGTGGTTCCTCTCTTTCTTCTCTGCACCCCCGCAGCAGACTGGTCACCTTTATCTTCTCTTTTTCCACATAGGTTCTTTTCCTTTGCTTGAAGAAAGAGCAACTCGTCGCCAGAGTAATAACTTGGTTTGAATGTTAAAGATCTTAAAATAGTGTAATAATCAAAGATACTTAGATATCTTGGGTAAATTCCATTAGTCAGCTTTATTCCATGTTACACAGAGTTCCTTTAAGATGGCAAGTTTGAACCACTGGGTCCCATCAACCAGGCTGTGCCTCTCCAACTGACACTTAGTGGAACCTTCCCTACAGTAATTCCTACACTCACAGCCAAACATTCTCTCAAGCACACCAACATTCCCTCATACATTCCCAAACACCTGCATTCACACCAAGCACATTACAACAAATAGCATTACATTTTGAAAAGTGCACAAATACATACACTAACACACATACCATAGCATAGCCCATTTGTGCTGCTGCTTACCACTGTATTTTGCAAGACCCCAGTGTTACTGCCTGCCATTGCATTTGAAAAGCCCATTTGTGCTGCTTCTTACCATTGTATTTTGCAAGACCCGAGTGTTACTGCCTGCCATTGCATTTGAAAAGCCCACTTGTGCTGCTGCTTACCACTGTATTTAGCAAGCCCCCCAGTGTTACTGCTTGCCACTGCACATTTTAAGGCCCATGAATGCCCTATCAGTATTAGTAGATACTCATAGGAACCCATAGCTCCTCTAAACTTACTCATTCTACCCCAGTCCAAAGTTCTCAGTTTTTCCACTGTGACAGCGAGAACACTGCGAGATACCGTACCTGCATTACAACTTCCACACACCATGCAAATCCTGCTTACATTAATCATGTTCCCGTTCTGTATCATTCAAGATGGTGTACCATGCCTTGGTTAGCCTACAAAAATGGTCTGTCCAAACTCGCCTGCCCCCGGCACTACCCTATCACCTGCCCTACACCATTTCTGCCTTCCACACTACCATTTGCACCAGACACTAACCACTATTTCACCACTAGCCTCAATGGCCACACATATGACACCAAAACCAGCACCAATTGCATCATAACAGAGTATGCTCGCCTCCACTCCAACACTGGTAACAATCTCTCCTTCCCTGTCACTGGCAAGACCAGATGTCGCCACCTAAGATCTCGCACACTATGTCATACTCATGACACCACTCCCAATCCCAACCATGGCAAACTCATATTTACACCCATTGTAAACAAGCAGCAAGTAGGCACACCTGCCACCAACCCAGACATAACAGAGCGCAATGTCAAATAGGTACCAGACATACCACAACCATCAACCACCCAGCTAAACCTAGAACTAAGACCACTAGTAATCTACACACAGCTTCCAACAAATCCACACGCATGACTAAGAACCTAGCTGACAACAGCCTTAGCCTCGTCCAGAAGGGTACCCAAAAACATCCTATAAAAGGGGCATTACTAAATGTCAGGTCCCTTGTAGCCCACGAGACTGAAATCGCAGATGTCATTTTGAATAACAACCTTGACTTCCTTGCCGCAACAGAAACCTGGCTGCATGACGCAGCTGGCCCGTCTCTAACCTTAGCTATCCCCGATAACTACTCCATCCTCAGAGCTGACAGACCCGATGCTCGAGGAGGAGGAATAGCCATCATTGTCAAATCTACCCTAGACATGAGACTAGCTACCTCTTCTTCTCTGGCATCCTGTGAACTCCTTACGGTCAAGCTCCAAAAATCTTCTAAAAATACTATGACTATCCACCTAATATATAGGCCTCCAGGTCCCTGCGGATCTTTTGAAGAAGACATTACGAGACTAGTAGCTGAGAATACTAAACCCATGGCGCAAAACATAATCCTAGGTGACTTCAACCTTGGCTATAATGATCCGAAGGACCTACCAGCCATCTCTGTAGCCAATGCACTATCAGAGCAAGGTTTGCTACAAATAAGTAACCAACCCACTCATGTGAAAGGTAGGACACTCGACTGGGTAGCAGACCTCAACTGCAATATTACCTTAATAGACTCCTCACCACCTGTGTGGGCTGATCATCATCTCCTTTCCCTAGAAATCAATGTTAACAACTCAGTGCCAAAGAAGCCCTACATTGCACCTCCTTGTCTGTCTAGGAACAAACGTAACATCACTGCTGAGGCCATAATACCTTTGGTAATCCCCATACTCAATGCAATACCTACCACTAATGACCTGAATCTGATGGTTAATACCTACAATGATTCCATGGCCAAAGCCATAGACACCATTGCCCCGCTAAAATTGCGTAAAGGCAAATCCAGAGCACATCTGAACTCTTGATTCACCCCTGAACTTAAACTTCTATGTACAGAAAAAAGAAAACTCGAGACACTTTGGAAAACCACCCCCTCCACAGAAAATAAAGTTAACCTAACCAACATTACTGCTACCTATAAAAGCGAGATAATCCGTACCAAAAAAGAATCCTTCAACAATTAACCAGACAGGTTCCAGCACAAGAGAACTATTTAACATTTTAAAGGAATTAGAAAACCCTAACCCACCTAGTGATACCTGTACCAAGGACAAACCTTGGTGCACCAGCATTCAAAATGCTCTCTTCAACAAAATCATAGGGTTCCAGGCCAAAATAGCCAACAAACATAAAGGTGACAGCTGCCCAGCTCCGATCATAAAAGATGTAGCCAGAGATCTATCTCCTTTTATCACTAAACGTATAAACTCCTCAATCGCCAGCAACTCCGTCCAAAGTAATTTAAAACAATCTTGGGTTCTCCCATTACTCATAAAACAATTACTAGATCTGTCTATACCCACGAATTATAGACCAATCACCACAGTCCCTTTCTCATTGAAAATCTTAGAGTTGCATACTTGCTAATTCAAGACTATCTAGAGACAAACCAACTATTAGGAATCGGACAATCTGGCTTTAGACCCCAACATGGAATGGAAACGGCCCTTGTTGACCTTAAAAGTCAAATCGACAAACTAAAAGACAAATGTAGAGTTGCCATCCTACTTCTTTTAGACTTATCAGCAGCCTTTGATCTGGTAGACCATAAAATCATATGTGACCACCTGTCATCGGCAGCACACTCCAATTTTGCTGTCATGTGGATCGAATCCTTCCTCGCAAATAGAAACATGTGTGTTTTCTCACCCACAGCTGCGGCCAACCCGATCCCCATCAACATGCGGAGTCCCTCAAGGCTCCTGTGTATTGCCCACTTTGTACAATATTTTTACAAAGCCCCTATTCGACAAGCTGGACCGTGTGGGTGTCACCTACACTTAGTATGCAGATGACACCCAGATACTTCTAACACTATCAGGCATCTACGACTCTGATGTCTGCGGGATTAACGAAGTCTACACCATCTTTCAGGCATGGATGGCCACACATGGCCTCTGCCTGAATGATGATAAGACTGAGCTTCTCCTAGTCGGCTCACCTAACAACTTGCAGAAACTTAGTCCCAAATACAGCAGCATCCTCATTGACGGTAACAACATTCTGATTGCCAAATATGTAAAAACCCTTGGCTTCTACCTCGATGCCAACACCAATCTTACCAAACAAGTAAATATGACTGCATCAGCCACTCCCTACACTGGTAAGCTGATCAGAGCTTGCAGTCCCCTATTGTCCTCCAACAGCTGCCTTATACTGGCCAGAGCACTTATACAGTCCAAACTGGACTATTGTAATGGCCTCTACTTAGGAGCCAACAAATCCATAATCAATAAATTGCAGGTTCTGCAAAACAATGCACTCAGAGCTGCATTGAACATACCCAAAAGAGAGCACATCTCTACTACAAGAATCCTATGCAAATGACTCTCTAAACAAAATAAAATTAACTTAAAAATCATCTGCCTCACTTACAAAGCTCTGAACCACCTAGCCCCACCATATCTCACGGATACATTTACGCTGAAATCATCTGCCAGAATCACTAAAGCTACTAACACATCCTGCTTGGTTGTGCCCAGGTATTGCCTAAAAAGGGCTGGCGGTACCAGTTTCCCGGTTCTAGCTTCCCAATTGTGGAACTCACTTCCACAGGACATCAAAACTATTTGAACCTTTAAAATATTCAGAAGTCACGTCATCACCTGGTTACTGAACAAAAACTAACACCACTTATCGTGCACTTGACATCACGCCACACTCACATTCTCTACTGTATATTTCTCTCAACTCTATATATTGCTTCGTATTTCCTACCCTCTCACGCCCCACTACCGACCTGCCTTTCCTTTTCCTCTCAAATGCTTCATTTGTAATCTGTCTGTACAAAATGTTTAACCTCCATAAATGTACAACTGTATCCTGTAACCATTACCTTAACCTATGCGCCCAGGTACCCCTGGGTCAGGCGTGCTTTATAAATAAAATAAACAAACAAACATACACCAATAATTGTCATGGATCTCTTATTTCAAATACAATGGTTTTTCACAGGAAGGATCAAATGTGTCACTTTTATCTTTCTGTGATTATTTATACTGTCCCTGTTCATAACACTGAAATATGAACTCCTCCACCTCTGAGGGAACATCCACAACCATTACACTCGCTCACCTTATATCCACTTAGTAGGAACACATCGCTGATACTGCCCATCACAGACTACCTGATCAGACTATCCATTCCCATGTTGAGCCTGTGTCCAAAGAGCTCTCCTCACAATACAATAATCTATGTAGACTCTAGATTATCATGCCACATGTGGAGCTAGGAGAACAGGCACCACAGACATGTTTGACATGCTTGAAGCAGAGTTCTGCAGAAAACAACATCTCTCTCTCTCTCTCTCTCTCTCTCTCTCTCTCTCTCTCTCTATATATATATATATATATGTATATATATATATATATCATTGTTGATTTCCATTTCATGTGTAATTTTTCCTTCAGTTGTGTACCCCTCAACTTTTTGCTGATGTTTAGCACCATAGTATGCCTTTACCAGAAGAGCCCAGCCTTCTGCTGCACTCCTCTGGGCTTTTGGCTCACTTTTTATGGGGAAACTGACATGCCCTTAAGACAGTCAGTAATGGGAGCCTTTGTTTCCCTTAGTCCTTTCCAATGTTGCAACTTTTCTGCAACATGTAACAAGTGTACAATGTACCTTCCAGTACAGTGCACTTGGGTCTATTAGTTATTTTACAAAGGCCCTAGATGCTCTCAAAGGGTTTTTAGGAGAAGTGCAGATGTGCCTTGGACAGGGCTCGTGGCAGCTTATCATTTCGTATATTTTTAACCTTTCCTGCCAGGTAAACCGTGATTACAGTGTTTGGCACAAATAGGTGGCCTGGCTCCAAAATGGCCCTGCCACGTGGTTCTTTGTCCTGTCCTTTAGTCATCTTGTCCCTTCACCTTCCCCAGGTCGAGCCGACCCCGGTCAGTCCTTATTTGGGCCTACATTTTCCTGCGAAGCGCAAAGCTTTCGCAGGCTTCTGCATGCCTTATGTGTGTGCCTCCAGGATGGGCTGGGATGTCTGTTCCCAATACACATCCTGGGTGCCAGAGAGTCTGGAGTGCTGTGAATGCATGGGACTACCATGATCCGTTATTGATCCATGTATGGTTTGCTTGTATGTGAGCAGATCTCCCATTGGGTCCTCTTCATTTTGGCGCAAACGAGATTCTGGATAAGAGAAGGCCCCAAACACCCATACAATGTCGATCTCTGGAGTTCTCACTGAACGAAGGATAGGATCCAAGTATCCTGAAACTAAGAAGCCGAGTAGAGGAACTGCTGGTGACCGGCTGGAAGGTTTGGCACCCTGAGCCCGCTGTCGTCCCGTGGGACCCCTCTGCATCTGGTCGTCCTAGAAGGTCTGTGAAGATGCTTTGACCCATTGGAATAGTAGGACCAACTATTCTCTGCACCTTCATCAAACCCTGCAAGTAAGCATTCTCGGAAGTGTCCCTGGGCCAACCAGTGGGCTGACCAGGTTATGCAGACTCTTTGCCCTGATACCGCTGCTGTTTCAAGGAGGTCCTCTAAACTTGGTACGTCACCACCTCTGTGTTCATGGCACTCTCACACCGAGTTTTGTAAACTTGGAGTTGCCAGGTCTGGAGAAAAGTGAGTGCGCCCGAACCGGAGTATAAGCAGTTACTGTGTCGCCCAGCCGTGGTGACAAACTTTGCAGGTGCGCTGCATTTGTGCCCCCCTTGCCCCTGAAGCCTGCTGCCGTGAAACTGGTCTGATCCAAACACCAGGAGCGGAGAAATCGCCACTGTCCCATTTGGGAATCATCGCTGTATCTTCATCGCTGAAAGCCGCAGAGCTGCCAAATTGCCACACTTGAACCTGCAACCGAAGTGGACTTGACTGCTGAAGTTTGGTTCTGGAGTGCACTGGGGTCAGTGAGTAATCGCAACCCTAACCGTTGGCCCCTAGCGCCTCTATCCATTTTGACACACGAGTGGCCCATGGGGGCCCCTCGCGTTTCCACTGCTAGTGCGAACTAGTAAACTTTCCCAACTCTTGGAATCGACTCTGCTCTCAAGTGGAGACCCTCCTCGAATAGTGGGAACCTATTCTTCATCGCCTCACCCACCTTCCTGAGCTGCTACAGACCCTTGAAAACCTCAGTTTTGCCAATTTGAACTAGCATGTGCGCTAGCATTGCATGTACATTTGAATATTAGGCTCCACTCTTCTTAGAGATTGGACTGCCACTTAGTTACGAGTGTGTTGGATGCAGAGGAGGCTAAACACTATTTGCACTGCCTGTTTCCTTCCTCTTTTAGGTTGTGGACCCATTTTGTTCACAAAATGTTGACCCCTTAAGTGCCAAGGACGAGGTATCTCGTCCTTGGGATTACCTCCCTGTTGCCAAGGACGAGATAGCTCGTCCTTGGCACTTAAGGGGTTAACCCTTTAGACCCCATTGGTCTTGCATATATGTATTTAGATAGGATTGTGTTGGCTTAATAGAATTACTGTGATTTGATTTGTGTGTTTAAACTCAAAGGCCTTGAAATACATGTATTTGTATTTTTAATATATCTGCACTTGACTGGGAGTGATTTGTAATTGTCCTTTACTCTGTGTGCTCATTGAGGTCACCCTGACCCCTCCTGAGACTTGGTCTTGATCGCCACCAAGCTACCTTGATTAGTCTGGCTTGTCAAGAAGGTAACCCTGTTCCAAGAAACTGTGGCTGGCCTCCTGAACCTCTGCCCACCAGGTCAGAGTTCAGAAATCCATTTTAACACTCATAGATATGCAATGACACATCCTTCAGTTCCTGTAGATTGCAGATCTGGTGCAGTGACGGTATTGGTGATGCATGAAGTGGCATAGTGTTTCCCCTGCACCGTGTCTACTGGTGTGCAGGGATCTGCATGTGGCCTCCCCTCACCCAACATGATAAAGCATGACTTCAATGACTTTGTTCAATGTCTGACAATTGCTGGGTGATTCCATTGGTGAGGAGCCTATAGAACTAAATGGAGCACTGTCATCACCTTTAGGGGGTCCGCACAGTACTATTTAACTCTTGGTTGCCTGGGATCAATTCTACGATAACATGGGTTGTTTAAATATAGGTGCTGTGAACATATCATTGGGTGCTCACTTTAGGGCCAGCCTTTCCTTGGTGCCATTCTTGGTTGCTGACCTGGGATTCTTGATGTGCCTCTCCTACCTCCTGCATTGGTGCTTCTAGGAGGCGGGGTATTGGCTTGAGGGTTATGGAATTACCTCCTTCTGCAAGTATGGTGTCACATGACATGGGCATGTGTCTAGTCTCCTTTCATAGGGGTTCTCGGAAAAAGTCAGCAAGATTACCTTCTATGAACATATCTGCCACCCTCAGAAAGAGGGTGTAGCTGTGGACGCCGTTGTGCAATCACAAATCCACCATAGCTCTCGTGTCGCCCCAGTGATAGGGCGCAAATGCTGCTCTGCCTGTTGACATTCTAAAATGGATGCCCATAACCTCCTCGGCCCGGTCCTAGACCTTGGCATGTACCCAGCTCCGCCAACTCAAATTCAAAACCACAAATTAGCAGTGTTGCATCATGTTATCTGGAGGTAGGGGCTAAAGGCATCATTAAATGCACTAGAATAAAATAGAAACCCCGATTGTTGCATGTGGCAAAAGTGTTTGATCCAAAATAACATAACATTGCGTCTTTAAAAAATAATAAAACCCCGATGTTTTAACACCAAGTGCCTGATTTACAATGCTGCACTCCCATTGAAAAACGCGTTGTAAATCAGGCCGTGAAACCTGTGGAATTGCTATCGATGTTGTAGATGCAAACATTTTTGAAAAACAGCAGTGATTTCAAGGCAGCTCTGTGGTCCATTAAAGTAGCACTTAAACCAGTGCCATTCAAACTGGTTTATGCTGAGACCCCCTTGAGTAAAAGTGCTATTGTCCACCCACCTCCCCTTTTTGAGTAAAAATATTGCTGCTGGGCCCCCCTAGATGTCATTTGTACTTATACTTTCTATTAAATTCAGTCACCGTACACCCTTCTGGAAGAGCCTTCCGTTCCACCTGGACACCTTTTGGGCAACCCCCCAGGGGGCCAGCCCCACAGTTTAAAGACCACTGACTTAAACGCTGTTTTCAACTGATACACATATCGCCTACCTTAGTCAAACCTTTTGTTCGGAAATATTGGATTTTTATCTTGTATGTACAAAATGTCAGAAGAACGCAGTGTATTTGTCTTTTTTTTAATCACAATTGCGTATGTGACCTTTCGGTGCACCCCGTACGAAAATTGTCTGAAAAACATTTCATGTCCTGCCAACTGCCTGAAGGCATTTCTGGCACTCAAGACAAAATTCCACTCGAACCCTTTACAAGCAGTTCAAGACAAGCCTTTCAGAGCGGCCCAATTTGGGCGGCTCGTAAATGCGCGTAGATTCATGGCTGGAAATAACCGTGAAGGGCGTCATTCAGCGAATGCACATTTCGGGACAACGAGAGAAGAGCTCGGGCGCATGGCGCGGTCATCTGGAGAATGCAGACGGAATTATTTGAATGCCAAAGGAATCGTTTTTCTGCTCACAAATCGCCGTCGTATTGGCTTGTTATCTTGAGAGAGGTTTGAGCGTGGCTGTCTTATTCTGAGGCTATTGTCAAAAAGTATGATTAGAAAAACCATGTTCTGGTGTGGCGCGTGAGTTAACTACACGCAATCACTTTAAAAGAAAGGCAGTCTGACAAAAGAACTTTCGAATCAATGCTCTGAGATTAATGGTCTCCTCCAGCATACATGGCTCGTGCACGGTGCAGTTCAACGCAGGGCAGGAAATGGGCCGGACCAAGGCGGAGGTGGCGTTCCGGCAAAAACATGCCTTGCCAGAAGGCTACCCTATCCCCAATCAAACAGCCAAAGCTTCACTCGCTTGTTGGTGCACCTGTCCAAACCGGTATATATGTCCTCTAATTTACGGACATTTTTTGGTTTGCTAGGGTGAGTATTACTGAATAACTATAAGAGAAGTTTCAAATTTGAAATTGTGAGCATTCTTATGTTCCCAGAATACCCTTTGCGTTTATGCAAATCGCAGGATTGTGCTCTATGAAGAGATGCTGTGTTGCATGACCAGGCCTGGAGCAAGGCCCCTCCGTACTACCCTCTCCTTGCCAGGGCCCAACCCCTCCAAAGGAGGAGAGGGTTCCCCCAGTAAATACTTTTCCATTTCCAGCACTGAACGCCCCTACATGGTGCAATGAGATTGTATGTCACTGCATGAATAAAAACCCTTGTTCGCAGGTTCTGCTATTCAAAGACCATTAGGAAGCACAGAGGTAGCCTCAATCTACAGTCATCACGTTTCCTTAATGTAGGCCTGGTACTGGATTAAGATGCAGTGTTTTATATAGTGCATGCAGCCCCAGATAAGGCTACAGGCACATCAACTAGACCACAGACATACACACTAGCACATTACAGATACAGATACACACACAAAGATAACATTAGTACTTTGTAACGATATATTGGGAGGCCACGCTCAACATAGGGACTCCCGGGCCCCCAATTAAGAGAGCCCACAACACACCATTGATTTTTGGATTCAGCAAACCCTATCTATGACTCACATAGAGATATGTAGATCACTCCCACTGTGCCAACTATGAGCTAAGAACCAGGCCGGGGTATAGAGAGAATATATATTTATTTAAAGTACATGTTCAATTAATAAATTCCTTTAATGGTTACACACGCCACCTTCTCCATGGCGCAACCACAGCTTCAAGGTAAAATACACTTTAATATCACTTGATAACTATTAGATGTAAAACAAAGCACAGTTTGTTTTTTAAAGCAAAGTATACATTACACACACATGCAGTGTGTGATAAATGGGGTTTCCATGCACACTTGAAAATGCAAACAGTTTACAATCACACACACGTTTGAGGATACCATTTGATGGATACAACCTATCTTTCTTCACCCCGACAGCAATGCAAAAGTCCTTCTGCTATCAGGGTCCCTTACTCACTCTCAGGGAAGAGTGTATATGTTTCAATGGAGAATGACCCTGGGCTTCACTTTTGCAAAGCACTTCACCCCCTAGCACCCAACACGCAGGCATCAATAATAGACAGCACCCCTCTGTTTAAAGGCCAGGTCTAGGGAGTGGGGACAGTTTAAGAATTTCGTTTTGAGACAAGAACACCCCTTTATTTGAAGGCAAGATTTAAGGAGTGGTAACAGAAGGGAATTTCGTTTTGAGCCAAGGGAACACCTTTCCTAGGTGTGTGGGGGCTCCCCCAGTTAAACAACCACCCAACCCCCATATAAATCACAAAGGTGGCATAATGTTGTTTTGCCTTCTTTGAGGGCAGATGGGTGCTGGTTTGCACCCATTTGCCTCCAAGGAAGGCAAACAACATTCCACTACATTGTTAGTGGCACACTAGGGGGCATTGGGGGCTGGCCCAGTCCCTGGGGGCCAGCCCTCTCAGGAATCCCCCCACAGAGGGGCACATCCTTTCTGCTTCACTGGGGGGGCAACATTGAGGGTCTGGCCCAATTTGTCCACCCCAGGGAAGTAGAAAGGAGCAATAGGCCACCAGGAAAAGGATTTTGGGGTGGGGGCTATTTGGCCCATTGACCATCGCTGCACCGCCTGCTGTCCTGGATCTCTGGCTAAGCCACATTAGATTGTTTCCCTCTGGGGAGGGACGGGGACGCTGCCGGGTTACCGCATGACTGCCAATGGGCCGGGGGCGGACGACACATGCGAGGCGGACATCCAAGGCCGGGGGCAGCACCCCTGGCATTCCTAGCCGAGCCGTATAGCCAAGCCACGTTACAGCTCTTCCATCTGGGGAAGGATTGAGACCCTGCAGGGGCTCCCTGGGAAAGTTGCTGGACTTGGGGATGGTCAACCCACAGGGGAGAGAGGCACCCAAGCCCAGCGGCAGCACCCCCACCCGTCCTGGAGCTCTGGCCATGCCGCGTTACAGCTTTTCCCTACTGGGAGGGACGCGGACCCTGCAGGGTCGTCTAAATAGTGCTGCGGAGCTGGGGCACGGTAAACCCACATGCAAGGCAGTCTCCCAAGGCTGGGGGCAGCACCACCAGCCATCCTAGAGCTCTGGCCATGTCACGTTACAGCTTTTCCCTCCGGGGAGGGATGGGGACCCTGCTAGTGCTCCCTGGGACCGCCGCTGAACTTGGGGACAGTAGATCAACAAGGGAGACCGGTGGCCAAGGCCAAGGACATCACTCCCAACCGTCCTGGAGCTCTGGCCGTGCCGCATTACAGCTTTTCTCTCTGGGGTGGGCTTGGCACACTGTCGGTGCTCCCGGGTGGGGAAAAGCTGTAGCACAGGCCAGCCATAGCTCCAGGATAGTCAGGGATGATGTCTCTGGCCCTGGGCACCTGTCTCCCTTGTTAGTCGACCACCCCAAACTTCAGCGTCAGTCCCAGGGGGCCCTGACAGTGTTCCAATACCTCCCCTGAGAGAAAAGCTGTAATGCAGCTGAGCCAGAGCTCCAGGATGATCGAGGCTGCTGACCCTGGCCTTGGGCACCTGTCTCCCATGTGGGTCGACCGTCTCTAAGTCCAGCGGCAGTCCCAGGGAGCCCTGGCAGGAACCGTATCCTTTCCCAGAGGGGAAATCTGTAATTCAGGCCAGCCAGAGTCGGGAAGGCTGGGGGTGTGGCCTCCATGCTTGGGCACCTGTCTCCCATGTTGGGCGACCATCCCCAAGTCCAGCGGCTTTCCCAGTGAGCCCCGGCAGGGTCTCCATCCACTCCCAGAGAGATAAGCTGTAATGCATGCCAGCCAGTGCTTCGGGACAGCCGGGCTGCTGTCCCTGGGCTTGGGCGCCTGTCTCCCTAGTGGGTCGACTGTCCCCAAGTACAGTGGCGGTGCCAGGGTGCCCCGGCAGGGTCCCCATCCCCTCATGGAGGGATAACTTGTAACGCAGGCCAGCTAGAGCTCCTGGACAGCTGGATGTGCTGCCTCTGGGCTCCTGTCTCCCTTGTTGGCAACGGGCCCCAAGTTCAGTGGCAGTCCTGGGGGGCCCTGGCAGTGTGCCAATAACTCCCCAGCCAGAAAAGCTGTAACACAGCCTAGCCAGAACTCGAGGATGGTCGGGGCTGCTGTCCCTGGTCTTGGGCACCTGTCTCCCGTGTGGGTCGACCGTCTCCAAGTCCAGCGGCAGTCTCAGGGAGCCCTGGCAGTGTCTCCATCCCTTCCCAGAGGGAAAATCATCTGTAACATAGGTCAGCCATAGCTCCAGGACAGCCAGCGGTGTTGCCTCCAAGCTTGGGTGCCTGTCTCCCATGTTGGGCAACCATCCCCAAGTCCAGTGGCGGTCCCTGTGAGCCTCGGCATATTCTGCATCCGTTCCCAGAGGGATACACTGCAACGCAAGCTAGTCAGAGCTCTGGGACAGCCGGGGCTGCTGCCTATGGGCTTGGGCACCTGTCTCCATTGTTGGTCGACCGTCCCCAATTTCAGCGGCTGTCCCAGGGCTCCCCGGGTGGGTCCCCATCCCTTCCTGGAAGGAAAACCTGTAACACAGGCCATCCAAAGGTCTAGGCTGGCCGGGGTGATGGCCCCGGCCTTGGGCACCTGTCTCTCTTGTTGGTCAACATCTGCAAATTCAGTAGCACTCCCAGGGATCCCCAGCACGGTCCCCATCACTCCTCAGAGGGAAGAGCTGTAACACAGCCTGGTCTCAGATCCAGGAAGGTCAGGGACCCTGGCCTTGTGTACCTGTCTCCCTTGTTGGTCGACCATCCCCAAGTTCAGCAGTAGTCCCAGTGAACACCTGGCAGGGTCCTCGTCCCTTCCCAGTGTGAAAAGCTATAATTCAGCCCAGCAAGAGCTGTAGGATGGTTGGGGGTGATGGACACAGCCTTGAGCTCCTGTCTACCTTGTTAGCGACCATCCCCAAGTTTTGCGGTGGTCCCAGGGTGCCCCAGCAGGGTCCCCATCCCTCCTCGGATGGAAGAGCTGTAATGCAGCCTAGCCAGAGCTCCACGATGGTTAGGGGTGATGGCCCTGGCCTTGGGTGCCTGTCTCCCTTGTTGGTCAATCGTCCCCAAGTTCTGCGGTGGTCCTAGTGAGCCCCGGCAAGGTGCCCATCCATCTCGGGAGGGAAATCCTGTAGCTCAGGCCAGCCAGAACCCCTGGATGGTCAGGGGTGATGTACCTGGCTTTTGTTGCCTGTCTCCCTTGTTGGTAGACTGTTCTCAACTTAAGCGCCAATTCCAGTGAGCCCCGGCAGGGTTCCCATCCCTTCCCAGAGGGAAAAGCTGTAACGGAGGCCGGCCAGAACTCTGGGACGGTTGGGGCTGCTGTCCCCTATCTTGGGAGCCTGACTCCCTTGTTGGTCGAGCATCCCCAACTTCAGTGGCGTTCCCAGGGAGTACAGGCAAGGTCCCTATCACTTCCTAAAGGGAAAAGCTGTAACACAGCCCATCTAGCGCTCCAGGATGGTCAGGGCTGCTGCTCCTGGCCTTGGCCACCTGTCTCCCAGGTGGGTCAACCATCTCCAAGTCCACCGGCAGTCCCATGGAGCCACGGCAGGGTCCCTGTCCTTTCCTGGAGGGAAAATCTGTAACACAGCCCAGCCAGAACTCTAGGATGGTCGGGGGTGATGGCCCTCGACTTGGGCACCTGTCTACCTTGTTGGTCGACCATACCCAAGTACAGCAGCAGTCCCTGGGAGGCTTCAGGAGGGACCCCATCCCTTCCCAGAGGAAAAAGCTGTAACACAGCCCAGCAAGAGCTCCGCCAGGTCTGTGTATGTATGCATGTTTGTTTGTGTGTTGTGTAAGGGCGATCTGAGAGCGGAATTGGTTGGTCATGGGATTGTGGAGAATAGGCCTTACCAAGCAAAACTATCCGTAACTCTGCACTCCCACCGATGGTTTTTTGCAGACAGGCCTCATTTGACTAGCCCACATTCTACCATCAATTCCTCTCTCTCTCCTTCTCTCAAATAAATACTTTGCATCCTATGTGCAACAAAACAATGCTATGCAAGCTTGCAGATGTCGGGAAGGGTCAGTCTGGAAGCTCCACTCAATTATCATAAGCTACTTGCTATGATTTATGGGACACAAGAACCTTTGGTTCAATGAAAGGGCTACTGGAAATTTGAGGACTGCGGTCACTCATTTTGTCTTCCTCAGTATGCTGGATGGCAGGCTAGGACACACCTCAAACATCACTCTAGCATTCTAAGGTGCTGTGCACAGTGTCCTCCTGGGAATTCTATGTGCCAAGGGCAGGGCCCAGCATGGGCAAGGCAAGAAGCCGCTTGTCAGGCATTCGGCATCAGCCGGGACCCACTCACCAGGTTTTGAGGTGGCCCAGGACTTTGGTATCACAGTGATGCACCAACCCTGCAGAGGGGTCTTCATACAAGTTTTGAGGTGGCACTACATACCAGATATTTATACAAATGTCCCAGGCTGCAATATTTCATGATATTTCTATCATGTACCTAGAGTCTTACAAATTACCTGAGGTATTATGTGCCCTGGTACTTTCATTACTTGCCTGATGTTCACATCCTATGCCCAGTTACTCCAACCACTTGTTTATGGTAGGTGATTTTATAGAACTCAGAACATACTCTTTAGATACTTGAAGCTATGTGGAGTGAGTTAAAACATCAAATTCTTCAATGCATTAAAATATGTTATTAGCATTGGACCTGAGTAGTAACGGCTTAGATTCGAAAAGTTATGCCATAACCTGTCTCCCATCCATCGTTCATTAATTGATGGAGTGACTTGTAGATGAAAGGCAAACATAGCGCTCAATACAAATGGCAGACATCCCCAGCAGTAGCATCATCATATAGCGACAAGGATGGCATTGTAAGCCCAGCCGCTCGCTCCAAACAGAACGCATTACGAGCCCATATCCAGGTACTTCAACAGGTCTTGCCATCAATTGCGCAGTTACTCCCAACATTTCGCAAGTATTTCCATCAGATGGACATCAAATATATACAAGATGATGGCAACATATGTAGTCAAGAACAGGATAGTCAAGAGGTCAGGTATTTAGGAACGCAATTACTTTAGCTCATAGCATGTTGCACAGACGAACTCAGCCCATAGTTGCAGCGCTCATGGCACACCACTTTCTTACTTAAGCTCCCAGCATGCCGTTCAGACGCATCCAGCCCATACTTGTACCACTCATGGCACACCAATTTCTTACTTTAGCTCCCAGCACTCATGGCACAGCACTTTCTTACTTTATCTCCCAGCATGTCAAACGGATGCACCCAGCCCATACTTGTACCACTCATGGCACACCACTTTCTTACTTTAGCTCCCAACATGTCAAACGGATGCACGCAGTCCATACTTGTACCACTCGTGGCACACCACTGTCTTACTTTAGCTCACAGCATGTCTCGCAGATGCACCCAGCCCATACTTGTACCACTCATGGCACACCACCTACTTGGCCTGCTCATGGCCTACTTTAGCCCCCAGCATAGCACACAGACGAACCCAGCCCATACTTGTGTCACTCTTGGCACACCACTTTCTTACTTTAGCTCCCAGCATGTCAAACAGATGCACCCAGCCCATACTAGTACCACTCATGGCACACCACTTTCTTACTTTAGCTCCCAGCATGTCAAACAGACGCACCCATCCCATACGTGTACCACTCATGGCACACCACTTTCTTACTTTAGCTCCCAGCATGTGAAACAGATGCACCCAGCCCATACTTGTACCACTCATGGCACACCACCTTCTTACTTTAGGTCCCAGCATGTCAAATAGACGTAACCAGCCCATATTTGTACCACTCATGGCACACCACTTTCTTACTTTAGCTCCGAGCATGTCAAACAGATGCACCTAGCCCATACCTGTACCACTCATGGCACACCACTTTCTTACTTTAGGTCCCAGCATGTCAAACAGATGTACCCAGCTCATATGTGTACCACTCATGGCACACCACTTTCTTACTTTAGCTCCCAGCATGTCAAATAGATTCACCCAGCCCATACTTGTACCACTCATGGCATACCACTTTCTTACTTTAGCTCCAAATATGTCTCACAGGCGCACCCAGCCCATACTAGTACCACTCATGACAGACCACTTTCTTACTTTAGCTCCCAGCATGTCAAACAGAGGCACCCAGCCCATACATGTACCACTCATGGCACACCACATTCTTACTTTAGCTCCCAAAATGTCAAACAAATGCACCCAGCCCATACTTGTACCACTCATGGCACACCACGTTCTTACTTTAGCTTCCAGCATGCCACACAGATTCACCCAGCCCATACTTGTACCACTCATGACATACCTCTTTCTTTCTTTAGCTCCAAGCATGTCAAACAGATGCACCCAGCCCATACTTGTACCAGTCATGGCACACCACTTTCTTGCTTTAGCTCCCAAAATGTCAAACAGATGCACCCAGCCCATACCTGTACCACTCATGGCACACCACTTTCTTACTTTAGCTGCCAGCATGTTATACAGATGCAACCAGCCCATACTTGCACCACTCATGGCATGCCACTTTCTTACTTTAGCTCCCAGCATGCCACACAGAGGAACCCAGCCCATACTTGTGTCACTCATTGCACACTACTTTCTTACTTTAGTTCCGAGCATGTCTCACAGACGTACCCAGCCGATACCTGTACTGCTCATGTCACTTCACTTCCTTATTTTAGCTCCCAGCATGGAACACAGATGCACCCAGCCCATACATGTACCACTCATGGCACACCACTTTCTTACTTTAGGTCCCACACCACTTCTTTCAGCAATGCGTATGCTTGAATATGCCTGATGACCTGCACATTCTCCCCCAGCTTCCATCGCAATATGTTGAAGTGACAGCTGAATGAATATAAAAACACTTGGCTAACGAAACAAGATGTTTGATGCACACTGGATACACATACATATAATCAAGCATGTCTCTAATAGACAAATACCCTTGAATGCAAAACTGAAAACTGCACCATGCTTGAATGCCTGAGAATGCACATGTACATAATAGCATAACACAATTTATTTAGGATATTCTTACTATCTACCAACATGAAAGGTGAAATATTCTCATTTGATAGCATATAGGTGTTCAGGAACATGTAGCTTCAGAAGATTTACATCGAGATATTCCTAAAGGACTCATATAAACAGAGAGTGATTGTATACACACAGCATGTCTATGGAAAATGTGCCAAAAATGCTCATGGCTGCTAAATGCTTACATATAAACATGTGTAAATACATATGTATTGCACAAATGCCCTTAACAAGTGTTTCATGCCTCCCGCTTTCAAAGGCTATAATAGCCTTAATAGCCTTAAAACCTATAATAGGTTTTTGCTTGCCACATTAAATGCCACTGAATGTATTGACGTTTTTTGGATGAAAGGCTGAGTCGACCGTGTCACAGCCTTTGAACTAGGTACTGCTGATAGAAGTATCCATAAATGCACAACTGTGCACAATGCTGAGATCTTACCAAAATAGTTAACACAATGTGCAGCATTATCAGGCTGGTGTTGTATATTATTATGCAGCAGTCGCCACATTATAGTTAAGTTGAGTATCAACCTCCATAGGTAACCCAAAAAATGAATTGCTAATAATAACTTTTGACTTGAGTGACTGATTCGGCTGAAATCTTGCAACCAAATTTGCCCCAGCCCGTCCCTCCACCAAACACGAACATACATACACCACTTATTAAGAAAGATAAAAAGAAAGTTAAAAAAAACGCTATTTTGGCCTAGTCCTCATTTATTATCTACATAGAGACAAAGTGCAGCTAAAACTGCTGGACGGAAATGGACTAGGTATGAACTAACTTGGGCATGAGTGTTGACTCGATTTCCGGGGGTGTCTCAGGTTATTCAGAAATTAAGTTGCCATGTTTTGTTTTGTGCAATGCAAACTGTGGCTAGCTAAAAACAAAAAGTGGAAAAAATGCCATTTGGAGTGGAAAAACTGTTGAGCTGGCATCATGCTAGAGGTGTGGAGGGGGAAATAGGACACTGTGTGAAATTAGGAAGTTGAGGGGGTGGGGGGCTGTGAACCAAGTTGAGGGCATGAAACTTTTCTCATAGCTGCGGTTATTCGGTGGGAAAACTGCAGCTATGAAAGAAAACCTGATCGGGAACTAAAGTGCATCACAGGAAAGCACAAATGTTTGGGGAAATGGGAGAGGGGTAGGGAGGGAAAGAGGAGTTGAAAGAGGTGGGGGAGCATGCCAAAGGGAGGGAAGCACTTGGTGTCTGCCTGGGTGTGCAAGGAAGAATTTTGTTGATGTATCTGTTTTTTCACATTACAGAGGTTATTCACTGGCAGTAGGCGTGTACAGATAACCTTGTTAAGATGCACGTAGATCGTCCTGATAGAGGAAAGAGGTTTACGCTACATAAGTTGTATTAGTCCATGCTGCGGCTTGTTTAAATGCAGTAATGTTGCAGTAAGCGTGTATTCTGTGTGGTTTGGAGATTCAGTTTATATGTTACTTTGCATTTAGTTTTGAATACATTTTAGGTTGCATCATCTAGCAACATAACAAGCAACCATGTAATCGCAATGTCATCATGAGGGGTACAACTTTGCAGCACATAGAATTGAGCTGTGAGGAGCTCAGTGTTCGTAAAGAAAGAGAACAACATTGTTTTTTCTCTAAACGCGAGTGAAGAGTTTTTCAGGAGAGAGGGCGGTTGTAGTGGGATGCAGTAAACTTGTGAAGTGGATACATGGGGACTTAGGATGATTTAGGATAAATATGTAGTTAAAGTATCGTGGTATCAAGAAGTTATGCCGTCCTTACATAAAGTCTTCTCAAAGATTTCAGACTTATTGTAGGTAGAGTCTTAGGCCGCAGAATTTCTGGTTTGCAGGGGTTGAGTTCCCTTCCCTCAGCGAGTGTTTGGAAGACCAAGGTTAGGAGAGGGGGAGGAAGCACAAGCCAAATTATTCCTGGAGGTGAGGCTGGAATGAACTGCCGTTAGGTTTGTTTTTATATTAGAAGGATGTGTAGATGCGAGGGACAAACTTCCTGGGAACACAAAGCCTTTTTATTGAATGATCAGCTGGTATGGTCAGGGTTGTGAGGGTTGGATTAGGGTTAGTCAGTAAATACATGAAATGGATGCTTTAGAGCAGAGCTTGACAAGTGTTTTATGATTTCATTTGGGTTCCCAGGAAGATAAGCAGGCTACGTGCTAGGAAGCCCATATGATTTAAGATGGAAGATACATGAGGTGTTGCAAAGGAATGCTGAAGGAGTAGTTTGGGATGCCAGCTTCCCTGGGGTAATAAGGAAGCTATTGTGCGATCAAAGCAATGGCCACTGTCTTCACTCATCCTTCTCTTTGGTGGGATCTTATCAAGGTTAGACAAATCACACACTGGGTTAACATTTCTCTGACAATTTGGGTGAATCAACTGTTGAAAATTGTTTCAGATAACAGACAAATTATATTTCAGATGTCATGACTGGCTAGGTAGTGAGACCACATGAAAATAGTATTGTGTTTTGTAAATGTATCCAATGGTGTTAGAGGAAATAGGAGATGTTTAGTTGTGTTATAGGGTTAACCAATGGGGATTGTGGATGACGTTGTATCTGTTATGTTAAGTATGTAAATGATTTGATTTTGTGTATAAAATCTGGAACTTTGTTGAACACCGGTGGAGTCGTTAATTTTCAGCTTTACAAAGCTGACTAACCCCCCGCACACGTACATTTGCATGCAATAAATGTGCTTTTCCAGCAAAGTACATTCACTCTCTTTTGGGTTTACCCTTCTACAACTGCAGGTATTTGTAGTGCATTGTCAAGCTAACCCCACTATGGGAAAACATTTTTCAAAAGAAAGAGTTACGAAATTGCATTTTTAGTGGAAAGTGGACACTGGCCCTGGCCAAAGGTCATGGCTAGTGGCTCTTTAGTGTTTTAACAATATACAGTGGGACCTGGCTAGGGGACCCAAAAGACATGTATAGTGTCCACGGACAAAGGCCGTGGCCAACTAGTGCGGCCAAGAGAAACATATTGGGGTAACATCTACAGTGGTCACAACTGAAGACCATGACTAGTGGCCCAAAAAATAAAAATATGGTATAACAAAATCCTTGAGATTCAGTGAAAACACTTTAGTTAAAGTGCACCAGGGTGCTGACTGTTTCAGTTTGCAGGTGCACTGTTTCAGAGAAGCGTGTTAGTCGATAGAGGCTGAGAGGGTGGTGTTGAGCACTTCCAGTAGAGAGTCACAGTTCGTTTAGTCCATGTAAGGTGTAGGTTGGTGAGGTCTACTGTGACGACTTCCACTGGGAAATTCTTGAAGGACCGGAAGGTTTGTCTGCTATGTTTCTGCTGGAAGTGTTTGACTGGGGTGGTGTGCAGGGTGTTGAAAAGCACGGCTAGGTGTTCAGATCAGTCAAGAGGGAGAGGAGACCTGTAGTGGAGGGAAGACAGTGCAGTGATCATTAGGTCGATCATCACTGATGTTACCCTTCTCGTGTGTTGGGTCTTTCATGTGCTGTGTGAGGCTGTGGGTGTCGAGAAGGCTGAGGAGAGCTTCCTTCATCGGTTTGGTGTCCTAGGAGGTTGAAGTCACCTAGGAAGATGTTGTTGGCATGTGCAACGGACATGGTGATGAACAGGTTGGTGAAGTCTCCAATGAAGGCAGTGTTGGGTTTGGGTGGTCTGTAGATGAGATGGAAGGAGACTGTGTTCATCGGGGAGAGCGGGAATGGCAGGAGAGGACTTCTAGGTGTTGGGTACATTTAAGGCCCTTGCAGAAATCCCCTTAAAACAAAAACCACATGGAAGTAATGCGGAAAAACAGCAGTGTGTGTCTTTCCATGGCGCATATATGTGGCGAGTACTAAACACAAGAATACCACCAAAAGAAGTGCTCTGCATTGTTTTACATCCATTTAAATCATTTGAAAATGAGCTACATGAAAAGCTGCACACGTGACATCCAAGACGGCTTTGTAATTTGCTCTTGTTTTCATTTTAAAACATCACAAAGTTGTGCCCTTCATGGAAACCCACCCTGGCATACTTTACTTCTGCTGAGTACAAAGAACAGCTGATGTACTGGGAAATCACTTGAAGGGCAAAGAATGTGGTTTTCCATTTAAACACAGCTTGTGTTGTCTTATTCTTTAAACCATTGTGCACAAACTGCAGTAAATAAAATAAATAACGCAGTGTTTCTTTTTCTCATGTCAATTTCAAAGACATGTTTGGCAGTATATCTCTCTGTGTCCAGAAACTGACCATGTCTGTGAAAGCACTCCAGAAGGTTCATTAACAAGAAACTGTGGACTGCAAAAACCGCAGTGGTAAACTCAAAATGACCTGGAATAAACACACATGTGAATTTGCTATTCTGAAAATCAGGAAAATGCTGTTTAAAAGTAAGATGACAAATGAGAGTGTTGCAGAGAAACCGTATTGTATACGTGGGGGTCTGCAGTGACATGGCAACCTAAAATGTACATTATATTTATTCCGGAAAATACTTGGTTTCAGTTAAAAGAAAGAAAAAAAAAATCCTTGAAAACAGCAGAACAGGTTTGGCAGGCACTAATTTCAAAGGTGCCCTGCGTTCCATGGGAAAAGAATTACCTCCACAAGTGAACCAGCTCCCATGGGCACAAGAAAGGGCCAAAATGTAGGAGTTTGCAGCTTCTTCAGACGGGCCGGCATCCTTACCAAAAGGAAAAAAAGCACCCAAGGGGAACTAGCATTTTCACCAAGAGCTGTGATTTGCTTTATAAGTGGTTTCAACCCAGCACTTCACCTAAGTCAATGCCTGGCGTGAGATGCCCAGCTGGAACCCTTAATTATTTATTTTTATGTCTAAAGTTCTTTTATTTCTGAATGATGTACCCTTATATCATGCCCCTCTCTTTGAATCCCCCCGGTCTCACTGAACCAAGAAGTAGGTTGCTTTGCAAAGTTTTATTTTATAAATTGAACAATATGTATATCACACTTTTATGAATATGAACAATATCTAAATATCACACTATTAATATCTATACAATGATCAGCAATGGATGATATTACAATCATCAATCTCTTTAATCAATAGGAGTATGGATGAGAAGAATAATGTAGCATAGAATAAACTTTGTGTGGGTTCAATGAAATGCAATGATATGAAATTAATGCAGCACAGAAATAAAACTTGATATGAATTCAATCAAATGCAATGTAATCATTCTTTCCCCCTGATACTACTCAATCCCCCCCAATATGCAATTTAGAGATGGAAGGAGAGAAAACAGGTTTCAGGAATAAACACTCTACAAATGCAGTTTAAATCCCAATTCCCCCAGCAAGCTTAGAGAGAAACAGGACTGATTTTAAACAGGTCAGATGCTTTTGAATGTGGCTTTGAATGAATGGGAAAAATACTGAAAAATGACTTCAATTCGCTAAAGTGGATTCAAAACTAAAGGGAGCTGCTTTGGATAGCTTCAGGTAAACACTAGCAATGATGATTGGATGACTGGCAGATAGGAAACTGAATTCAGAGGTTGAATGCAAAAATAGCTGTTTTACATGGGATGAAATTGAGCCTAATGCAGAATCGCAGCAAACATTTTGTGCGCGTTAAGCGCGATTGCGGAACAACTATAAGGAGTTGCAATTTGACACTTACATTTCGTTCCTAGCATGTACGGTTCAGAAGTTATGAAGGTTTTAGTAAAGGTCGATTTTTCTCAAAAAGAGACAAGATTTCAAATGAAAGATGCTTTTGAAGAGTACAAACAAGGATTGGCTTTACACTAAGGGGCTATAAAGATGAGAGATACCAACGGTACAGCCACCAGTCCAGAGGCACCTCTGTCTAATCTTTGCCTTCCGCAACTCTTATCTTTCTTTGGCAACTATATTACTATATTAGCACAAAGATAATTTATCACTTCAATTATCACAGGACTATATGGATGAGAGAAGGATTCAGAACAGACAAAAGAGATTCTACAATGCAGTTCTGGATAGGTTGGAATGGGTTGGATGGATTACTTAAGGATAAGAGATTGGCTATGGACAATTCTATGCTAAATACTCACAACTATGGTTTTGGAATAGGCCCGTCAGGATCTGTGCAAGGGTTTTCGACTGGAATCTGCTAACCACCGGACAGGATTCAGGCACTTGGTTCTGCACTCAGCAAGGCACGCTGGTCTCCGCACGGCCTCTTGGACTGGATCTGACGGGTTGGTTCTGGGTTACAGCTCTGCTCTACTGGTTTGGATCTCTGGGTTCTAGCAAGGGTTCTTGGCAAGAACCAGAAACAGCACAGCCCGGCTGTTCAATTTGTTGTGCCCCTTGGAAGATTGGGGTTAAAATCAGGTTGCAAGGCAAGCTGAGAAGGGTTCAGCTTTGGATTAGGCCTTCTGCTTTCAGAGTTCTGGAGTCTGGATCTGGGTTCTTCCTGCAGAGCGATTCACCTGTAAATCAGTTGATGGGTGAATGTGTGTGTCTCTAGGTCCTCAACAGTCCCTATTTATGTATTTCCAAAGGGGTGTGTATAGGCATATTACACTAAGCCCACTCTCTAGGAAACTGATTGGTCAAAGTATTCCCTCTCTCCTGATTTGAGAAGGAAACCAGAATGTCATGATGTGTCATGATGATGCTGTGTTTATGGTCCAGGGAAAAACGTCCCCTTTGTTTCTACACAGAAAATATATTTTTCATATAAAGCATATTTACAATATCACCAACTTGCTAATAATATATATTTACATCCCAAATTAAATGAGGCACGTTTCTGTCCAAGTCCCATCTTCTTAAGAGTTTCGGTTCACAATTGACAGTTTTTCGAGCTTTTGGTTGGTACCCAGTGTCAGATCTGTACAAATTTTGCCACATACATGCACATAACACCTGGGCATAATCCTGTAAATTTTCATATTCCTAGCATTGTCACAATTGCTACAATATCAACATTTTTAGTGGTTCAGTCTCTGAACAGCGCACAAATTCCAGAGTAGTTTCTAGTTTCTAGTTGTGAGCAACATTTTCATTTTAACAACCTATACATTCCAGATTTTTACCAGTTTGGCACAGTTTTCTATGAGTCTTTTTCTCAAAACTATATTTTCTACTGTTCCAGATACACATTTCAGTCTAGCCCCGCCTCAAAGGTTTGGCTGAGCCAAGAGCAACCTGAGCCTCTTACTGCCAGCAGCTGGTTTCTGTTGACACCCAAATTTGCATTTCCTTTCAGTCAAGGGAGTCTTTTGTCTCCTGTCAGAGCAACAGGCCAAAGTCCTCCTCCCACCCCCTTTCACAACTCCCTGTCAGTTCCTCAGCAGAGAGCTATTTTGTGTCTCCTAAAAATGGCGAAATTTTGCTCAAAAGCAATGCTACCTCGCACAGAGTTGGTGATTGGACTATCCGATTCCCTATAAAATATGGAATCTGCATATCTGTTTCTTACGATGGTGACTAGGATAGATTGAATTTTTTGTTAAAAGTAACTTTACAGAGACAAAGGAAGTCATAAAACCACACACATAAAATGATGTCAGTTCCCCAGAACCAATCAGCCCAGAGGGAGGTGAGGACACCAGCAGTCTGGCCTATCCCGGTAGAGGGGCAAGTCCAGAGTACTTATGCCCAGATTGTAAAATTCTATGATGTCACTCTGGCTATATAAGCAGTAGACAGGGAAAACTTAGGGACAAGCAACTGAAAACCAGACCCCAAGATCCAGGAAAGCAGAGACACATCCAACTCTCCAGATTCAAAAACTCAAAAACCCGATCCAAAGGCAGCTGATCTAGATCCATGCAGAACTACCTCCCAAGACCCAGCCATGCCCAATAATCGAGGGAGAAAAGAGGAAAGGCAGCTGAGCCATCCCGCTGTCCACAGTGACCAGACCTTGCCCAGCTGATCCAATCCAGGAGAGCCCAGCTGTCCCAGCGACCAGATCTCTTGACACCATTGTCCCGTTGACCAGATCCCTCAGACCCACTGTGCAGAGACCTTGCTGGCTGTCCAAAGTCCCAAACTACAGCTTACCTTGTATCACCTCATCCAGTCCAAAAATGGCATATCCGGCTCCTTTAATTTTGCATCCTACAGAAAATCCCATTGAAAGTCCCATATTGCATAACTCTCTCTTTTGAATCCTGCACCTCCCATTCAAATACTATTCAAATCCTATTCAAATCCCAAATTGCCAGTATCATCTATTCATCTTTCCATAGAAGAATCTGTGTTAGTCCACATCTGTTAGCGTATTCCTTTTATAATTATTTCAGTTATCTGTGTAATTCCTTAGAACCGTTTTGAAATAAATTAATGAATTCCCCTATAAAGAGATTCACTGTGAGCTGGTTGCAATTCGAACTCAACCACCTCATGTCAAGTGCCTTTCTTTAATAATTATAGTCCTTAAAATATAGGGCCTCATTACACGGATGGCGGAGAACCATGGCGCTATTAGCGCCATGGTTCATGCCGGTAAAATACGGGCACCGCCTTGGCGGAAAGGGCAATTACCGCCCCATTCCAAGGTTGGCGGGGCGGTAATTCCCCCTTCCACCATTGCCCTTCCCCATTCCCATTTTTGCCCCATAGGGCATAATGGGAATGGGGAAGGCGCTAATTATGGTACCGCAAATTGCGGTACCGTAATTAGCTCCCTGGGTCCCTTTGCGGGTTGGTTTTTAACGCCTGCAAAAAGCAGGTGTTAAATTCCCCAACCCGCAAAGGGACCTCGTAGTAAGGCGGTAAGGATTTACCGGTACCGGTAAAATACCGGTACCGGTAAACCCTTACCGCCATCCGTGTAATGAGGCCCAGAGTCTCAGTAGAACTAGTCATTGTGCTAAAAAAACGAATTTGCCCGTGTATAGCGCTTTTCATCGAACTTGCAGATCCCATTAAAAAAATCACACCATCATCCTATTAAGAGTAATCCTTTCCCCTCAGAATCCTACTTCTTATGTGCCTTTGTTTCTCACCCCAAAAAACAATTTCCGATTTTGACAGCTAAGCCCCTTTTCTTAGCTGCTTATCATTTTAAAGCCTGTGTAAAATAAGAAATTGCAATTCTGCCGCGTGTGTTTCTTCTGCATTGTTTTCCATCCAAAATCGATTTTTTTTCCTTGTCTTTTAAGTACAGACACACACATTTATGTCCTACCTTTCACACTGCAATCGTAAACTGAGATACCAGTAACAAGTAAAATCTGAGTATGCCATTTGGCTCCTTTTCAAGGGTTTCAATTAATTTCTGGCCTCCCATCCTGGGGTGGTGGGTTGAATTTAAAAATCGATTTTTACTTCTTTATACTGACCCCTTGCCACTCCTTTCTATCCACAAAGAATGTATTTCGTTAGTAGGTGTTTGGGGGAAGTGTTGCAGGGGTAGTGCATAACTTGTGTGCCATCTGTCATTTTGAAGAAAAGTAATTTTGCTTCTGCTTTCTATTAAAGTTTTATGTAGATGATGATAGGAATTTGAATTAATTGTGTTGTAGGATTTTGCATTGTATAGCCACAGTAGTGGTGACTGCTGTCCTAAATTTTGATTTGCTTGATTTTCTTTGAATTATAAAAATTAATAAATATTGAATTGTTACACACCGGTCTGGTTCATAGTCCATTGCGACACAGGGTATTTGTAAATGTGGGTGTGAGACGGGTTGGGTGCCTTCTCAAAGTAGAATCCGGGGATAAATAAAGATAAAAAGCGTTTTTATTGTGTGCCGCATTTACTGTCAGTGGAAAAAGTCCCTGGCTGGAGTGTGCCGTGTTCTAAATCCGTTACAAAAGGAGCCAATGTTGTCGATGTCAAGTCTGGTGCAAGGTCACAAGGTCTTGTGTATGACTGCAAGGACTCCGCCTGTCTTGATCGGCCGATTTCTTTGTTTGGTGCTATAGCCATTGGGGGCAAGGATGTCTAGGATTTGGGTGGAGATGAATGTCAGCCAGGTCTCGATGATTAAGATGGCATCAAGGTCATGTGTATTGATGAGGTCGGCAATGTCGTTGCATGGGTGATAGCTGATCGGATGTTGGTGAGCATCAACTTCCGTCTTGTTACTGGTGACAGGGTGTTGATGGACTTGAGGCTAATGTGGGCAAGGTTGCTGCATTGTCGAGTCCATGCCTTAGAGGAAGGGCTATGCCGTTGACGTTGGTGTTGCCTGGTGATGGTGGGGATAGCCTGTGGGGATAGATGGAGAAAACCCATGTCGGCGCATGTTTACTTGTTGCCTGAGAAGGGTTTCGGGCCCTGGGTACTCCCAGTCCGAACAGGTCCAAACAAGAATTGCTGTTTTCTTCTTCTACCCTTCACTTCGGACCCATGGGTGAGAGGCGCCCTTCATCTAAGAGCTAAGAGGAGAGAGGAAGAGGCAGGGCTATGAAGGTGGGTGGGTCTTAGGCCAGGTGACCTAGATCCACCTGCACCTGCTCACCAACTGCAAATGAAAGAGGCTGGAGGACTGCTTAAATAGGGGAAAAGGGTGGGAAAACAGCAAGGCCCCAACATTTTAAGGTGATTGACAGGTGGGCGGAGCCTAGGCCAGGTGACCTAGATCACCAACTGCAAACAAAAGAGGCTATCAGCATTTCACCAAAATGCCAGGGGTAGCGGAAGTGACATCACACGACCCTTGACTCCCTAATGACATCACAGGAAGTGATGTAATTTGACCCCACCCCGAAGTGATATCGCGGGAAGCGATGGAACATGACCTTTCACCCATTGACAAAACAGGGAGTGGCAGCACATAGAATTGTACACTATGGAAAATATGGTTACAATATCACTATAATGTGATGTACATTTAATACAAGAATGGAAGCCATATGTATCGTTATGATCAGTGTGTATATGCCCATATTACCAAATTACTGTGGAAGCAAGCAGACGTCCATGACCAAATGATAATGAGGGGTTATTATATAGCACTTACGCTTAAGCACTTTATATAGAAAAAATATACACCCAATATCACCCAACCTTTGTTGGTACTCATTTATCGACCTCAGAAGGATGAAAGGTTGAGTTGAGGTGTTTAAGAACAGACTAAATCAGTGACTCACCCCTTGAAGTATGCCTGAAATAAACCTTTAATGAGTCTAGCAATTATTGTATAGAATTCAGGAAAGACACATTATTTGGTATTCCTATTCTTTCTTATTTAGGGTCAGTGCTGAAAGTGGTAGACTTGTGGCACTCCTGTTCTTATTTTGCTTCTTTTTTTAAGGGGCCTGAAAAAGAAAGCTAGCCACTCCAGAAGTAAAGAGCCACATGGTGCTGGCCAGAGCCCAGGAGTTTGCATTACAAAAAAAAAGAAAAAAACAACTTTATTTTTTTTGTTTCTTTTATTAGAGGTCACAAGGGAGACCACAGAGGTCGCAAGGGAGACCACAGAGGTCGCAGTTGAGATCTCTGGCGTCCCCGAAATGACATACCTGGCTGGAGGGCTGCTTAAGTAGGGAAAAAGGGAGAGAAAACAGGAAGGGGCCAACAGTTTAAAGTGATTGACAGATGGTTGGGGCTTAGGCCAGGTGACCTAGATCCACTCGCACCTGCTCAACAATTTCACTATCGGGGACATAGCATTATAGGGTCATCAACGGGAGCGCATACAGTTAATCTGGTCATGATTTCCAATATCCGTTGAATTTCAAGGGATTTGGCGCGAAAAGAAATCTGCTCAATTTAACTGCATCTTAACTTTTTTTTATCCATTAATCATGAGTCCAACAGTGAACATGAACTGTAAAGGTTAGTATAGTTTGGGCACTAGGCTTAGACTCGACTTGCGCTTGTCATAGAGTGTTTTTTGTTTGCTTTGAGTTTTGGATTGAGCTGCGAGGTTGCTGGTTGTTGAGTGTTGCAATATCTCGTGTCTTCACTGAAAATTGTATATGTCCGGTTTACCTTGCGCTTAGAATCATTAAGCACACTTGATATTTTAGGGTTTGATATTAAGTTTTAATCTTTTATGTCACGCTTATTTTTTTGTCAGCCGATGCGTGTTTTTACCCCTCCAGGTATTTATCAAGACTAAGAGTAATAAGCATTAACATTTGTACAGTATAATTGACAATATATGGTGACATTGGTGATCATAATTGATATTGCATGGTCATAACAAGTAAGGTGATTAAATGTTATTCATGCAACATAGAAGGTACATCAATAAATGACAATTGTACATATTCATACGGGTGGAAGAAAGAAGAAAAAGAGGGAAGATGGATAGGAGGTTAAGTATTAGTATCCAAGTATGACGTAAGTATTGTTGCTGATAGGATTTAGCCATACCATTAACACCCATCATTACAAACTTCATCAATGCCTCCTTCAATACCAATTCGGTTCCAGTCAGCATCAAAGAACCCTGGGTCACCCCACTCCTCAAAAAACCCTCACTGGACCCCACCATACTGGTCAATTACTGTCCCATAACCATGGTGCCTTTCGTGCTAAAAATATTGGGCAAAATAGCCTACTCACAAATCCAAAATCACCTGGAAACAAACAAATTGTTAGGAGCTAGAGAATCTGGCTTCAGGCCTAACCATAACACAGAGACAGCCCTATTAGACTTAAGAATCCAAATGGATGCTATAATAGATTCTGGCAATCTGTGTATCCTCCTCCTCCTTGATCTCTCAGTGGCATTTGATTTGGTGGTTCATGACAAATTATGCAAAGCACTATCAGCAAATTTCAACTTTTCCACTGACGCTACCCTCTGGGTTAAATCCTACCTAGCTGAACGTACCTCAAGAGTCTCCATGTGCAGTGAGCCTGCTGATCCTATCATGGTTCCCCGAGGGGTACCCCAAGGTTCATGCCTGTCACCAACTCTTTATAATGCATACACAAAACTCCTTTTTGCAGCCTTTGATGCCATGGGTGTCATCTACACAAACTTTGCTGATCACACCCAGATCCTCATACCTATCACAGGCAACTATGACCATGACACAACTTACATCAATAAGGTGTACTCTATTGTCCAAAATTGGATGGCTTCCAACAGCCTATGCCTTAATGATGAAAAAACCGAGATCATCATCATAGGCTCACAGGTTAGAATAAAAGCTCTGCACTCAGACCGCTCCTCTATCACCATCAACGGAACACCCATTCCAGTCCTCAGCCAAGTCAAAACTCTAGGTGTCCACCTCGACTCTAACCTCATGTTTACTAAACATATCAATGCTCGCTCGTCCTCGATGGACAACACAGCCAAATTGATTGCACTAAGTCCCCAATTCCTGACCCCTCAAAATGGTCTGACACTGGCCCTCGCCCTCGTTCTATCCAAACTAGATTATTGTAACATGCTCTTCCTAGGAATCACAAAAACAACTTATCTAAACTCCAATTGTTGCAAAACAAAGCCTTACAAGCAGCCTTAGGGCTTAAAAGAAATGAACACATATCCCACATCTGGAGCAACGCACAATGGTTGCCCATATACTCCAGAATCCTATTCAAAACGCAATGCGTCACCCATAAATGTGTCACCAAAACAGCCTCACTCTACCTCATTAACGCTATCTCGCAAAAAAGCTCTTCCAGAACTCTCAGATCTGACACAAACACCCAACTAACTGTACCAAGGTTTAAAAACACTAGGGCAGGAGGAAACAGCTTTCCAGTAGCAGCACCCAAAATCTGGAATTCTTTTCCTTCCCGTAACAGGAATGAGCCCCCACACCAGCGTTTTAAGTGTCTTATTAAAACTTGACTCTTTAACAAATACTAACCCTGCAATCTATTCATTGCACTAACTCAGCCGTTCTTACCCTGTAACTCTAACGCTATCACGATGTTAGCACTGTACTACATAACCTGACTGTGATCCCTTGTAACTAAGTCCTTTGTTCACTACTACTAATGTTTACTCCTTTCCAACTGAATATGTGCATTGCTGTATTGCTCTCATCTTTGTAAGCAAACAAGCCAAGCTCTTCTGTAACCTACGCCGTGATACCTCCGGGTCTGGGCGTATAACATATCTGATAAATAAATAAATAGCATGATTATTGGACTAAGGCTGGTGGGGATTGGTGCTTACTGCTTAGCATGGCTGGCATGCTGTGTTGTGCTTTATTAGTGGAGAAATACAATATTCTGAACATTTCAATACATTCATTAATTTTATCATGTGAATCCGTACCTATGTTTAAGCTACTAAATGATGTATGAGGCATTCACTTTTCCACAGTGTAATCTGCATGATGAGGCAGTGAAATCATTGAGTAAATAAAGGAGCTAGAGAGAGAGAGAGAGAGAGAGAGAGAGAGAGAGTGTGTGTGTGTGTGTGTGTGTGTGTGTCGTTATATGGCCCCCTGTTATCTTGCTGCATCTACGTTCACTACCTGGCAATGACTAGTGACTATGGGTGGACAAGGGGACAGTGACCCAGGAGGAGTGTGGAACGATGAGTAAAGGAAGTGCAAGAGGTTGGTCTAACTTCAGTGCAGTGTACGCCAAAAGGCCCTGGCTGTGGCTCTGCTACCACGCAGATTCTCATCTGTGCCATTGTTGTCCAAACACCTTGAGTACTTTGAAGTAAATGTTCACATAAACACCTTCTTCTCCATCCTGTCCAGAGGATCTTGTAAGAGAGTCGTAGTAGTTCCTCTCTGGAGCACCTGAAGGTCCGTAGCAAAACAAGCATTTACTGCTGTTCTTTGCATTTTGTGTTTATAGCACCAGGGTGCAAGGAGGAGAGTGCACAGATCAAAAGAAGGATGTGATAACGGGTGCAAGAGAATGAGAAGGAAGTAGAAAAGAGTAGAGGAGGAAAATAATGAGAGAGGGTGCCACAGAGTCTCTGGAATCATTATCATTGTTCTTTTATAATGTGCTTAATACGAGAGATTGGTTTCTAAGCATGAGCCCAGGATTCACACCTGTGTTGCTAAGCATTGTCTGGCTTCCAGGAAAAAGTTGTTGCTCCTGATATATCATGCCGGCCATCATGGCCATCATTCTCTCATGCCTAGACTATTCTTATTCCCTCTATCTAGGCGCACCGAAATCCCAAATCAGAAAACCTAAACGGATTCAGAACACCTCAGCAAAGCTCCTTCTCGTACTCGCTCCCAGAGAACACATCTCTCCCACACTCAGGGTACTTTACTGACTGACCATCAGCTGACGAGCCTCCTTCAAAGCCATGTCATTACTCACCATGCCATCCATAAGAAAGGCCCTGCTTTCCTACAAAACCAACTCACATGCTACCTGAATTCTCAGAACAGGTTCTGCACACCTCCTGGTAGTCCCCCCTTTCAAGTTCTCCAGACTAGGAGGAGCCTGCTTCTCTGTCATCGCACCCTCTGTCTAGAACTCCCTCCCCCTCTGCCTCATTGAGGACCATCTGGTTTTTAGGAAATCCCTCAAAAGCTGGCTGTTCACTCCTTCTTAATGACTGTCTCCCTCTGTGCCCATCCTGTGCACCCCCCCCCCACACCTTAGGTCATGCAATTGGATCAATTTGAAGGAGGTTAATCAATTACAGCTGAATCTTTAATTGTAGTCAGCACTGTATGCTACTCTAAAGCATATAATGAGGGTGCTCATTGCTGCCACAACTAGACGTGTAAGGTGGCCATTTTTCACACTTGAAGGACCTGGGGATGGTAAAGTATCCCTCTAAAATCCACTCCGAGGGTGTGTGTCCATCTATTGATTCATTGCTTTGTTTACTCATTTATAGCACTTAGATCATATGTGAGACTAAGCACTGCTCTTTTCCACATGGATTGAATCCAGGGGGTAGACATGGTTGTTTGTGCAGCTAACCAATTTCTTCCCTTGCATCCTGCACCTTCGTGACTTACCTGAAGGCATGGCCGCACTCCCACACAGCTCTGCACACACATACAACACAAAAACCATTACACAACACCTCTGCCATAAGTATGAAGCTACCTTTCATGACAGAAAATTCAAACTGTAGCTACTCACATAATTGCTATCCACTTCGACACCTACCCCACCCTGGTTTATTTCATAGTATACCTCCATTGTGCCTATGCACTTGCCTTTCAGACAATGGTGACTAGCAGGGTCTTGGCCACCCTCTCATAACATTAATGTCCAAAATGCACAGACGCATAATAACATCTCACAATTCCCCCATATCTGGACTTCGGTCCCTCGGAGGTCGTTCAACCAGTAGTGCGTTGGGATCATAATTATGGTGAAAGGTGCTACACAAATGACAAAATGAATGAATGAACGAATGAATGAATTAATGAATGTGTAGCTCATTGTTCCTGAAGAGAGAATCGTACGTGTTTTTATGCCTCTTACAACAATATGCAAAATGTACACACTTGGGTAAAGACTCCATAAGCGTTACCCCCACGTTCACCATTACTACACAAAGGGCCTCTAAATTAAAACTGCCATAAATACTCTGGCACAAGCAATGAGCTAGTGTCAGGATACCCTGCTGGTGGGTAACCCATGGCACTGGAAAATCTATGAACTACTTCAATGATGATTTTAGTGAAAATGAATGAAAGTTGTGGCAAGCTCTGCAGGTCTATTATGAGAAGTCCTATTAGAGGTACTTTGTTTCATGTTTAGACCATAAGTTGTTTGGGATTTTATGTCCCCTGAGGAGTGCATTTTCGGGTTACCGATTGGCAACCACTGGTTGTGTTCTGTATAGTTTTGTTTTGGTCTCGAGTGGCCTCGAGACTTTCCCTATTTCACTTGAAAGAATCCTATAAAACTCTATATGTTATTTAACCACATATGGAGTATCGAATTGGAATCCTATCTATACTGTTGTGCCTCCCAAACACACCCCTGTCTTTTGTTTAGGTGAGTGCATGGACTCAGGTGCAATCTATCCACAAGCCAAACCCTCCGCCCAGAAACCAATGGCATCCATATAATCGAATGTTCCTTTACGTCAAAGCTCCTCTTTGCTCCTTGCACGGTTGTCGTTAAAGCAAATGTCTGGGCCATATTTTTATATTTTCTATGATCAATGTGTTCCAACCTTATTATTTGCCTGCAGTTGAGATTGCATGGGTCGAGCCCACAGTTCTGCTATCAATTTGTGCACGCTTTCACAGCCATTTTAGGAGTTAAAGTTAGGGTCTGCATAGCATCCAGAGGCCAATGAAAAAACTCAGTGCCTTAACTGTTACACATAACAGTACTAAAGGTGTTTTAGACTGCAAACACCAGATTCATTCTTAAGCATCTTGGGAATTGCTGAGTTCTCATGCAATAACCATGATCACTGTTCAACACAGGTTTCAGTATGTTTTCATTATCTGGAACTTATCATTGAATGCTACAAGCGTTTTTGTTACCCTCCCCCGCTGCCACCTCCACACAGAAATACGTGGACGACTCGATAAAGATAAACACTTGTTAAAGGAATAGGCAGATTGTCACAGATTTACAATGCACCATCTTGAAATTATAGTTAAAGCTTTGTTCTCTGCATTACACTTGTGTATTACAAAAACGTGTTGCCTAAATGTGTTAGCACTTCACAAGTGTCAATCCTAGTGTCCATGGAACGGGCCATTCCAAAAGCTTGGTGATTACACCTCATTTCACACATGTGCCCGCAGAAGCCAGAGCAAGCTGTGCGTCTGGTTTCCCCTTCTGTAATGGCATGGCAGACGGAAAGCAATAGTTTAGAGGGTTGCCCAGACCAATGCCAGAGGTTATGAGCCCTTCAAAAAGCCCTTCAAAACATTCCAGCCATCACCTTTTTGTTTTGCTCCAAGCTGGTGAGGAAGCATTGTCAGAAGACATTTCACTAAACTGTGTCTCGAAATACAAAGCATATTTGGGATTAAATATAGCCTATTGATCAGGCTCTGTATAATGTGCAAAGTAGTCTAAATGATATTAAACCTAATAGGTTAAATACAGTGCCGATCCGCTTGTATTTCAGAATGGAAGCTTTTTAAATTAACTTTCTGCCATGTTTAAATGACTGCTTTTACACTGTTTAGAATGCATTCTTTGTTACTCCTCAATTTAATGCATGTGTATGGTAGAGACGGGACAAGGAATGGAATATCCCTTTCCACCTCCCTCATCCCCTCCATCATACAAATGGGATAGCATTCATGCCATCATGCCAGTTTCAAGGTGCCGCCAATGTTGCGGCAGCCGCCTGTCTTTTTACATCAGCAAAAAGCAAGCAGATTTCATGGAAATACGGTACCTCGTAAGCATTGCTTGCTATGCATAAAGGGGGGTGTACAAGTAATGTTGCCTTCTTTTTACAACTCTCTTTTGAGCTTAAATGTTGTCATATGATGAGAATTGCCCACAGGGGACTTGTATGCATCTAAGTAAAAACATAAACGGTCCCTCCAGGCGGTATCCAGTGACAATATTGCAGGAAATAATACAGATTAATTTACAAAGATAAAAAAAATATTCCAAGAAATAACAGCGTGGGTAGAAAATACCTAAAAGCTGAAAAAACATCCAAATAAAGAAAAGAACATGTAATGATAGGGGTGGCCTTTAGGTGTAAAAGAAAAAAAACAGATTTAGGTTAAAATTGAGATAAAAGGGAGGGTGACAAGGATATTTTAGTAGTAGCAGAGGTAAGGGGGATTCAAAGCCCTGCCCCTCCCGAAAATAGATATTTTTACAATGTGAACTGTAAAATGCATTTCAATATTTTTTCATGCAATATTTATTACACTTTGTAATTGGACGTCACTGTTATTTCCGCAATAAAATCACAGTGAACCCCTCCAGGCATTTAACTTGGACTTGGAGAATGAGCTCCTTTTAATTTTAATGGGGATCTTTGTTTGACGGGAGTACCCATCAGTTGGGGGGACTTTTGCCAGCTGAAGAATGAGTGGTATTATTCAGCGGGTGGTTTCATAATAATGTAAGATTGTATTTATTTTGTCTTTGTATTTGTTTATTGTGTTTGCCCCTGGTAACGTTTATTCTGGGTCTGTCAGAAAGAGCATGCTTAAAACCCCAGCTGGCCTGCAACCACTGCATAGACTACATGTGAGAAGATGTCATCAGAACTCCCATGTTCTCTGCTGGAAACACCAGTGACCGAGACATCCTTTTAGGATGATCCTTTTAGGATGTCCCAGCACAAGCGGCTTATATAAAACAGACACCAGTTATGGAGACACTGGACTCATCCCTATTCTGTTTCTAGATTTCTGTCCTTTCAATCCTAGAAATGGGGTCGGGTCAGGCTTATCTATCTTCGCCGATATGTGTGTGTACCCCTTGTCTGCTTCCCTACTCTGCCCCATAACTGCTATCTGAATATAGATAGTGTCTCGACGCAATAGTTTGGTTATGCTAACAGAGTGGCAGCCATGAACCAGGTCAGGTCAAGTGATGTCTTGGTGCTATAGCGCAAGGCCTTTGTAAAGAGAGGCATGGACTTCCCCATAAAGGAATAATGGCACATGAGGATGGACACAAAGCTTAAAAGTGTTTGATTATGTGCCCACCCATTGACTGCCCAGGGCCATGCTAATCCCTATGATCATGCCCATCCAGTTCTTGCCCCTCCCTGCTCAATGAATGAGAACTCTTTGAGCTCACTTTAATGAAGCCGTACCATCAAACTTGGCACTCTTAGTGCCTGACAGTGTTTTTACAAAGCCGTCTTCTCGGAGTTGATGACTTAATTGGAGCTGTAAACAGCTACTGTTGTAATAAAAATGTCTAAACCAGATCTGCCTTCAGTAACTCGATTTATAAGCACTCTGCGTGTCCTTCACTATGGTCTTGCTAAAAACAAACATTGGCAAAGCGAAAAGTTTGGCCTTGTGTATACGTATTAGGCATGTGCCAGGCACTGGTATTAGATGCCCAGGTACTCATGCCATTTTGCAGCAGCTACCACCAGTGGCCTGTTAATATCAATATGGCAGTGCCTGGCAAGTGCATTTCCCATGTCTACCCAAAAGCCCAAACTGTTGCCATTGTCAATGCTTGTTTGTTTTGGCTTACTGATGATTTTCATCCTGTTTCTCAGTGCGCTGTTAGGACGCACTGGACCTGCACCACACAGGGCACTATGTCTTCATAGTTTCATCTGCACTCATCCCTACACTCCTTCATATATCTTTGAGACTTACCGCAGTGCCATCTGCCATTATATCGTCTATTGCACAAATTGTCTCGCAGTGGGTTATCATCTGCTTGCATTTGGCCCTGTTAATTTTGATGTGGTGTTTGCCCAGCCAAATAGTTAGGCAGTACATTAGTCTAGATAAGTGGTATTCAAACTGTTGTACGCTGAGCACCCCCAACAATTGTTTGCCAGGCATCCCCAGATGCCATATCACTTGTATTTTATGTCAAAGCAGTCAACATGCTCACTTTTTTAAAAGTCTTGTGCCCTCTCCCCCGGCCCTAATTTTTGCCCCCCTAAGGCCGAATCCACAATTTAAAGACCACTGGTCTAGATGCATTGTCTTGCTCAAGGACAGTTTGTTTCATTACTGTTTCAGAGCAGCTCATAGGGTGTTCCAAATGTTGTTTTCCTGATCTGTTACAATTTCAGAAGGCATGCTTAATATTTATTTCAACAGTAAAACATGCAACATTGCTTTCTCAACTGTAGCTACTTGCAGGAACATGCTAGGAGGAAAGAATGTCATGCTTTTTGCTGGCTTAAAAAAAAGCGGTTTCCACAGTATTAGCAGAACCCGAAACTGGCATGATGGCATGCATGCAATCCCATTTGTATGGTGGAGAGGATGATGGACAAGCTCGGACTGGAGTATAGGGCAAATGCAAAATGCTAGTGTGGGCCAGTTTTTTGGGTCAAAGTGGGCCAGTTTGATGCATTACTTCTCCATGCAGCTAGTAATTTTGACCAGTGTTACTGAATAGATATTCTTTAAAATGCACAATTGACATTACATTTTATCAAAAACCTCACCCTTGGGTACTAATCAAACAGTCTGTTACAAAAGGAATGAATTGACATTTGCAACGGTGGGCCACTTTTTTATTGGTGCCCGAGACAAATATATGCCCATTTCGACCCTGATGAGAGAGGTGGAAATAGATATTCCATTCCTTGTCCCCTCTCCACCGTACAAATGCATCAAAAGGAGGAGTAATGTAGAATGATTGCTAAACAGTGAACAAACAGATTTCACACATTCATTTTAGGCGAGTCTAAAAAGAGCTCCAAAGCGTCTTTCCCTAATCAGTGGTTCTGGGGTGTATCTGAGAGGCTTGTCCGCAACACCTCCGATTGAATCCACCCACTCAAGGTGGGTTTACATGGAGGGTCATCAAACAGTGATGAGGGATGATTCCCAGAAGATGGCTATCCAGATAAGGGATTTTCAAGCTCAGGTTGAAAAACGGACCCTCAAATGTTCGGAACAAGAGAATTTCTCCAGGAGAAATAACATCTGGGTGGCTTGCTTTCCAGAGAATATTGAACAGGGTTCTCCTGCGGCCTTTCTGGAAAGAGCTTTGTTTGAACTGCTTGGTCTTGATCCTAAGACCCCTCTGGAGATTGAGAGGGCACATATATCTTTGGGCCCTAAGCCAGCACCTAGACCGCAACCTCGGCACTTCAAATCATGATCTTTGGAGGCCTAAACCGAGATGTGCTGGAAAGAAGGAGAGCTTTTGCAACAGCCAAGGAGAAAGCGAAGGGGAAGCACCTGAAATATTATGATTTATACAGCAATATTAGGGGTTGTGCTTGATGGAACAGTGTATTCTTTCACAGACCACAAAAGTGCTGAGGCATGGATCGGCCACCAGGGGGCGCACAGATGAATACCTCCTCTGTGTGAGCTCTGACCCGAGGTCCTGGAAAAGTGGGTTGAGCCCCCACCACAGGGCCCCCCCTCAAGTGCACTCGACGGAATATGCGAGGGGAAGGTGCCCAGCCAACCCAAACAAAATCACATAAGAAATCGCAGAGAAAATCATCTTGTTTGGTGTACTGCCCAGCTAAGTAACATGCTCCAGCTCCACAAGAACCTCAGCCGAGCCAGAGAGGAATTGAGCCCTGCAACCTGAGGGAAAGGACCCCGATGAGGCTCGTGACGAGGCAAACTGAGAGGTCCCAGAGGAACTGCCAAGGGCCCAGATACTGACTGAAGAGGAATAAACATACGTTACCAGTGGCTTCTAGTACACACTGTGGCCATATGTTGAGTGAGAAACAGCTCTGCTGCTAAGCAGCCCGCAACGATGTCAGCCACTCAGGCCCTGACCGCGCATGAGGCATCAACCAGCCATGCCTGATACCTCTACTTGGGGGGGCGCAGGCCTGGGCAACACAAACTGCACCAAGAAAGAGCCAAGTCTGATGAGGATTATGAGCCCCCTCACACAGAGGTATCAAATCGGATCGGCACGAGTGAAGGGCCCTGGAGACAGTACTCCCGTGGCAGCGCTGCTCTGAGGGTGAGACCGGACCTCTATGGAGCCTGCTGGCCCGGACTCGAGTGAAGGTTGAAGTGGTCTGGCCCGGGAGATAAACGTCCATAAAGGTACGCCAGTCCTGTCAAAGACATTGCACTTCCCCCGATGAGCACAAAGAAACCCGGACCAGTCGCCACTTCCTACTCCAACCAGCATGAAATTACGAATGGAATTGTAAATCATTCGGCAGGCCGCACGCCCGAACACAGAACAGCTGCTCCGCATGCATGGACCCCTGAAGCACACGAGAAGGGGGGGTAATTATTACACCAGGCGTACTGTGAACTTCTCATCCATATTGGGACACAGAAGTAGGGAGACAAGCACGGCAGTAGAATGAGCCCCGTGCGAGGCGAACAAACATAGAACTATCCTCATTACCTGGAACCATTCTGAAACCATCTGCAGCGAGTACTAATCCTGTAATGAAATACAGTTTGATCTTGATACGCGGTATCAAACCTGGAAGTAACGCGAAGAACAGAAGAACTCAGAACTCCCTCGTGATTGATACCTGGAAACAAGGTGCTCCGGGTGAGACTTCCCCTGCAAGTTAACGACAGTGCCAACATCCTCCCACGACCTTAGTGGAGATCAAAGGCGGAACCCCCCTGAGTGGTGGATGACGCTCCACTTCTTAGAGAGTGCGGCAGCACCTGTTCCACCCCACTAGAGGCCATAAGAATTGGCCTGCTGTATGACCCCCGGACGCACGACCCGAAGACAGGGAAAAAACCCCAAGCACTATTGAGCGACGAGAGATTGTGTGGGCTCAAAACAGACACCAAAGGGTTGGGCTCCTGCGCGGCAGGGCGTGTGCATTCCTCGACGCCATGTACCCCAGCGGAGCAAGTAAGTGACCCTAATTTCGATGTGCTGCATTTGCTTAGACCTATCCATGTTCAAGGATGGTCACAGCTAAGGAGCAATCGAGACACTGTGGCACTCCAGACACCTCCATTTAAGTACTGTGTCTGTTCTGTTGTCCCCCACCGTTAAAATTGAGTCTGTCAGTGGTGGCGGAGGAGGCCGGATCCCCATCCAAGGGGAGGGTGCCCCCGACATTGCATCCTGAAGTTGTGTACCCTCTTTAATTTACGCAAGATCCTGCATAAAGAGTTGACGCTCCACCGATCACTTTTTCCTGAGAACGTACGATAGCACGCACCTGGAGTCCCCTAACTGATGCTGGAATTGGGCACCCCTGCTTGGTACAACACGAATGTCGTACTGACACTGATCTGACTGATTGTTGCCAGGCAGAAAGAAGCTGGACTGGAAGAGTCAAAATGGAAGCAAAATAAAGCGGATTGTCAGTATGCACTAAGAAACGATCCTGGAACCACTCTCGAAACATCTGGTTCTGACCCTTGATCTCGGTTGGGTGCAGTTATTGTTGTACACAAGATCCACTCTCCAAACCACTTATGGATGAATACAATTCTGCATTTGGACAAGTAATTGAGGAACAAGATCCCTGGAGTGTGTACTCTCCTCAAGCATGGGGACCCCTTCACACGGTTTGAACAAGCCCTCTGAGAAAACAAGCGTAGCCAGAGGCCTGGCGAAACGTACCTGCATCAACACAGCGACCGCTCTGAGGCCACTGTGACCATATTCGCCATCCATAGATGACGAGAACAAGCCTCCTTTCTTTCTTTGAAGGGTTGGGCCCCCTGGAAACGGGGCGTGTGCCCTCCCACCATCGATAGGACATTCTCTACAACCCTTGGAAATCCTCGTCGGACTCAAGACCTCCTTCCAACCTCCTGAACCTCAAGAACACTCCGTTGAACAACCACCGGCCCCTCTAGACTTTGCTGATACACTTTGATCATCAATCCTAGGTGGTCCCAAGACCACTGCCCCTATTTGTACCTTAGTAGGAGAGACAGAGACAACTCCTACTACAAATCAGCATATGATTGAAGACACCGAAGGGATTGTCCCTGAGTATATGGACATTAGACAGAAGCTTGCCAAGTTTGCTTATTCTCCACCCTCCTCAGCTGTTGCGGGTACTTACGCTTCGAACATGGAGGCCTCAGTAATCGAATCTGAGGCAACCAAAGTAGACATTGCTGCCCTCCTGAGTGAAATCAAAAACATGGGGGCCAATATAGGCAGGAAAATTGATAAAATCACACAACGTATGGATAAGATTGAGGAAAGACTCGATGGGGTTGAGAACAACCAGGCCTCTATCGATACTCTGGAAACACAAATGGAGCATCGAATAGCAGAAATAAAACAGAGGGAGGAGGAGGTTCATCTTAAAATTGACGATTTGGAAAACCGCGAGAGGCGAAACAACTTGCGCTTTTTTGGTATCCCCGAACAAGAAGGCAAAACAGCGGAAGACTTAAAGAAGATGATCCATGATATAATAAAACTACTGGTAGCCGATGAGGAGATTGATGAGCCAAAGACAGAAAGGATACATAGAGCGGACAACCCAGCAGGTGGACTAAGATCGGTTCTCGCTCGCTTTCATATGTATCAGGATAAGGCAAGAATTTTGGAAAAGGCCCGGGTGGGTGGACCAATTACCCTCGGGGGAGCACGAATCACTATTTTCCAGGACCGATCCGCATTGAGCCGGGACCTGAGACGAATGTGTGGTCCCCTCACGAGATGGCTTAAGGAGAGGGAAATCCGATACCGATGGGGCTACCCCTTCTCCCTCTCTTTTGAACATGATGGCAAGAAAGTCCAGCTAGGTTCAGAAAAAGAGATCCGCACATGTATATCGGAAATTGTGGAGACACGTGCAAATGGTGGAAACCCGGAAGAAGCGGATTGGAATGGAAGACAGTGGCACCTCCAGGGGCTGAGAAGAAAACAAGTCATGGGATCATGGAAATTCCAAAGAGGCAACGTATCGCCTGAAGATAATGGCTCAATAAGGTGATCTTTTAAACGAGTATTCTGAAACTTGCCACACCCAATGGGCCCTCCATGGACCGGATCGGAATGGGAGTGGGGTGGACCTTACTCACCTGAGCTTTCCTTGCTCGGAAGAGATATGACCTTTATTGGGAGCGAATTTGAGTGTAAGATGGGTTCTCAATGTTTGATTAAATGTTACTGTTGTGATCCAAAATGGGGGGGGTCGTGGAATGGGGGCTCAAATGTTATTGAAAATGTTGTATGAGATGGGACTGTGAGGTAACGGTTTCCACTGTCCACTGAAGGTCTGACACCGAATCAGCATTTTTTACTGGTCCTGGTCGTATGCCGTTCATCGGGTATGGGAAATGGGGGCGGGTCGAAAGGAGGGGGTGAATGGGAGGGGGTGGATATGGAACGAAACTCTCGAAAGGACACATATCTGTACACACGTGGCAGTTAAATTTTCTGGGTCGCCAATCTGGGTTGAAGTGTCACTTGACGTCTGAGATCAGAAATGGTAGCTAATACGGATGCACAGAGGAAGGGACCCCTTAGGGTGGGGACATTGAATGTCAAAGGCCTCAACTCTCCGACCAAAAGATCCTTGTATGCCGAGAATTTCGCAGGGCAAAACTTGATGTCCTCCTGTTACAAGAAACAAAATATGCCAGGGGGGAGGAGCGAAGACTCTTGGGGGTACGAATGAGGATGGACTATTGGGGTTCGGGACCACTGAGAAAGGGGGGAGTTGGTATTCTTATCAGGAAAGGGCAGGGTTTTGTGACCACCAAGATAGGGACAGATGTGGAGGGACGGGCTTTGATGGTAACAGGCTCCATAGGAAATGTAAAAGTCACATGTGACTTTGTATTCCCCCAACTCTAGGCAGTCCCGGTTTCTGACGAAAACGGTCCCCAAAATCATGCTGGAGGCCATGGGACATATCCTCCTGGGAGGTGACTTCAATTTATGGGCTGATCCCAGCCTGGATAGGAAAGCAGGCAATCCTGCCTTGAGAGAACCAGCCGAGGGATGGCGCATGGGTGTAACGAATATGCTCAACACATATAGAATGCGAGACATATGGCGGGAGCTTCCTCCCGACGAACAGTGCTACACCTTTTACTCCGCCCCCCACAATACATTTACCAGGATAGACTATATATACCTGTCAGATGAGCTATATAACAATGCAAAGGGATCGGAGACCATTCCGATTACCTGGTCGGACCACAATATGGTCATGGCGGAAGTCAACTGTGACGATCTGCCAAGCAAGGGAGGTCAGTGGTGGTGCAGTGAATCTCTGTGGAAAGACCCAGTCTTCAAAACCGAAATGGAAAAGGAAATTGAAGAATTTTTCAAAACAAATAATACTGGGGAGGTCTCTATATTAATGGTGTGGGAGGCGGGGAAAGCAACCTGGCAGGGAATCCTGATCAAAGAAGGCTCGAGCAAGAAGAGAGAAAGAAATCTGATTGAAAATAAACTTAGAAGAGGAATATGTTTGTTATACGAGGTGGTGAGAGAGCTGGAAAACAGACAGGATCTTGGAGGCAAAAAGAGATAGAGAGCCCATCCAACACACAACACACAAACCGCAACAAATGCGGAAATTCTCGATAACTTCCTCACATTTTATGAGACCCTATATAGGTCAGAGCTACAGCCAGGCCTGTCGGGAACAGATGCCTACCTGTCCTCTGTCAATATGCTGCAACTCTCTTGCGAGGAATCTCTTGTCCTAGAAGGTCCATTTACTGGGAAAGAGGTTAAAGATATGGTTAAGAGGCTGAAACAAGGCAAAGCCCCTGGAGAGGATGGTTACACCGCTGGATTCTACAAATCCTTTCTCTCCTCCCTCCTCCAATTTCTAGTAGAATTCTTCAATGAGATTCTTAACACTGGGAAAGCCCCAGACTCGTTTGTTCAGGGACTTGTCTCGGTAATTCCTAAAGAGGGTAGAGACCCTAAGCAATGTGGTTTGTACCGCCCCATATCTTTGCTGAATGTGGATGCCAAAATTTACACTAGAATCCTCGGTGTCCGATTAGAGATATTTATGCCACGCCTAATACACGCAGATCAATTTGGATTCATAATAGGCAGACAGGGTGCGGATACTATGAGAAAGACCCTATACCTGATCAATGCAGCACCGAATATGATCAATGACCCGGCCCTCCTGTCGGTTGACGCAGAGAAGGCCTTTGATAGGGTTGAATGTAACTTCCTCATGTCGGTCCTCCGTAAGGTCGGAATAGGTCCAAAATGTAGAGGTGGAGTCCAGGTGGTGTACACATCTCCCAAGGCGAGCGGCTTTGTTAATGGAGAATACTCCCACTGGTTTGAACTTGGCAGGGGGACGCGACAAGGATGCCCCCTTTCAGCAATACTTTTCAGCCTCTCACTGGAACCCTTAGCACAGAAATTAAGAGATGACCAGCAGGTAGAGGGATTTCAGATAGGGGAATTGAATATAAAGTGTCTCTGCACGCAGACGATCTGCTCCTGCACATCTCAAACCCCACATCTTCTATACCCAGAGTGATCTGTCTAATTAAAGAATTTGGGACGCACTCAGGTTTCAAAATCAACGAGTCCAAGTAAATCCTATTCCCCTACATGAACCCACAAAAGCTGATATCGATAGGTTCTCCCCTCTAGGCCTTGTAGTGGAAAATACAAAGTTAATATGTCTGGGCATACAAGTCACGAGGGACATAGATAAAATTTACGAAACCAACTTCCCCCCTCCTCGCAAAGTTTTACACTGATCCCGCTAAATGGGAAAAATTGACAATATCTTGGTTAGGTAGGCTCAATGCTATTAAAATGGTCCGCTTTCCCTACCCTTTTCAGATGCTCTCTATGAAAATGCCAAAACTATTTTTTGACAACGTAAAAAGGGCTATTGTACGATTCCTCTGGCAGGGCAAGAAAGCAAGGATCGCCTATGACACTTTGACATTATCAAAAGACAAAGGTGGGATGGGATTACCAGACTTGTGGAAATATTATCAAGCTGCCCAATTGCGAATTTTAATTCCCCACTTACGGAACCATAAGGAACCCCAATGGACTACATTAGATAACCATTACTTGGCCCCAGCGACTGCCTCTGAGTGGTTATGGGTTCAGAGAAACAAATTGCTACGGAGACTGAGAGACCACCCTATATTGGGTACTATCTGGGATATATGGAGGGATAAAAAGGACATGCGCAAAGTGACCACATGGCCGTCCCCCCCTGAGTCACCTATGGGCTCCTGGCATTGGAGAGGATATCCCTAACTTGGAAAGATTCTAATCTTGGTTTGAGGCTGGGTTGGAGAGTGCGGGTCAATTATGGAAGAATGGCTCTTTTATCAAGATTTTGGAACTAGGGGAGGCTCTGGGTCTGGGCCCTCTGCCAGTCTTCCATTTCTTGCAGATCAAGGGTGTCCTGACAAGGCAAAAGTGGAAAGAAAATGTAAGCAGGGATCTCACCCCCCTTGAAAAACAGTTGAATTCTAGGACAGAAATGATAGGATTAATATCTGCAATGTATGGAGCACTGATTGAGGCTGGGAGAGGCACTACGTTGCCCCTGCGGAGTAAATCGGAGAAAGATCTGGGGGAGGAAATTGATTGGATATATGGGGAAGGATGTGTAGGGCTGCCCCTCAGGTTTCCATATCTAGTCAATACAAGGTACATGCAGTCAAATTCTTGCACAGATGGCAATATGACCCCCTTAGACCCTTAGACCCTGAGTCAATCAACAAGCCCATTGTGTTGGTGTAACTGTGGTGAAGTTGCTGACGACTGGCATATGTGGTGGGGATGCCCCCGAATTAGAGTTTATTGGGACAAGGTCTTAGGGTGGATCAGTGAGCTAGATGGAATTCAGAGGTCTGCTGACCCTTTCTTTGTCCTTTTTTGATTTGAGTTGTGTGAGGATGAAAGGAAAAGGACTAAGGGTCTAGAGGCTCATCTTCTACTTGTAGCACGTGCAGCACTGGTAATGAAGTGGAAATCTGTTAATACACCAGGTAAGGGAGAATGGATCAATGTTTCTTTGAATATGTGTGTTATGGAAAAGATAACTTCAACCATACACGGAAAATCAGCGTAATGCAATATGCTTTGGGAAGACTTTGTGTGTAAATACATGCCTGAGACTCATCAATAAAACATGGAAAGAGGCCGGGCAATTCTGCTCACGCCCCCAACGGGGACATGCTGTTCCTCTAACTGGAAAAAGATTGACATTATGGCCTAAAAGAAAACATAACTATTTAATCACACCTGCCACTATTACTGACTGAACCACACGGTACATCAAAGGTGTCGATCTGAAATGTGTACGTTATATGTTGAATGAAGGGAGAATATTCAGAGGAGGGTGAGGGTGGGTGTGGGAGGGAGAAATTCACCTTTTGTTAACTCACCAAATGTTTTTTTTGGGGGAAATGCTTTACTTATGTGTATCCTAGGTTATTAGAGCACAAATACTGTGCTGTATCGCTTTTCTTCGCTATGTTTTGAAATTTTCAATAAATTCAAATTTGAAAAAAAATAAGTGCTGAGGCATTCCTCACAGATTTAGACCATTAACCTATGGAGGAGGTTCCTGTTGAATGCTGAGGATCAACTTCAAAGAAGAAATGATAACTGCATTGATCCATATTTTTTTTTTTGTGATTGGCTTTAGTTATCTTTGAGTTAATTTATTCATATTATTTGTTTCTATTTGTTTTATATTTATATTACTTGAAGACTATTAGATGGGTTTTCTGCATTGAAACCATTTTTTTTCATTTGTTTAAATAAAGCATGTGTATTCTGTTGCTTTGTTTTGAATGCTGCGCATGGGATAATGCTTTGTTAGGATTAGAGGAAAGAACTTAGAACAACGTGACTTGCGTGCATTTGTACACCACTGTATTACGGAGCACGATTGCTACGGGGGAATAATGGCGCTGATGAGGAATGTGCAGAAGAAGAACTGTAGACTGCAGGCTGATGGACTCAGTCTATCTGATACCGCTGATGTAAGTGAATGTGGGAGAGAGTAGGATGTTCTGTGAATCCTTGTCACCGCTCGGTTGTTGGATTTGGGGTTTGATGTAGCTGGTCGAGTCGCGTGGGTCTGCCCGAGTTTTTTTTTCCCATCATCGGTGGGCTCGGGTAGACTCGCGTTTGTTGCGGTTCCGCTAGTTGCTTTCAGGCCTTGGATTGAGTGCTCATTTGGGTTTGTTGGGTGTTGGATTGTATTATATTAATTTGTAAAATGGATATTCTGTGTGTGTTTATGCAGAGGTTTATAGGAATACAGGTGATCGCACGGTTTGGACTTTGACAATCATTTTAACTAGGTAAGGCATACTGTGTTGGTCGAGAACACGGAGATTGACATGAAACTATTAGGGAAATACATGTTTGACTCCATCTGCGAAATGCAGTCACCTAACATTGGAGTACTGTTGTAAAATTCCCATCAAGGGCGTTAAAATGAAGAAGGGATTTGAGACTAGATCTTGATATGTGATTCCCTGACTGGGATTAGCTAATGTTTGCATGATGAGAACTGGTGATATGTGTAACATCCGTATAGGTTTACGCACACAGGCGTACGAAAAGAACACCATTTTAATGTAATGGCATGCACAACTATGGGGAATGCAAATGTAATCGATTGACAAACATGATATTATAGATGAACAAATGCATACATGGATGCACATGCTATGTTCTCTCTAAAAGCTGCATTTGGGGAGTAGTGGGATCATGCTGGTAGAGTACAGTGTTGTATCAGAACTGCATGCATATGCTTTTATTTTAGAATCCCTCCTGCAAGAAGTTAATGGAATGAGGAAATCATTTGCAAATATGCTGACTAGTTGAGGGATGCTGATGGATTATGTTTTTGTATAAATTCATGGAGTGGTAACAAAATGGCTATTAAGATCATACTATACAGCTATGGCGGATTAAGACATGTGGATGTGTTATTCCTGATACAGTACAATACTGGTGACGGACAGAAGTCTGGAATCCTATGTGATAACTATGATGAATGTCTAGGAATGCTAATGCCCTTGTGACTTTCCATGATGTTAGTTCATCTGGGAACTTATACTTTCAGAATAGGGAAGGGTTAATGTCAGCTGCATTGTAGAATCATTATCCATGTTAGGTATAGGTTAATGGTTGGAGGTATGATATGTTTTTGGGTTGAGCCAATATTCTTCAGATCAGAAATTTTATGTCAACACTCACCAAAATGTATTGGTCTAATGATCTCTTGGGGCTTAATGGGGTGTTTGTGAAGAGTTGTGCACTAAGTGAGATGTTATCTACTGACATACTAGTGTTATAAGGGATAGGGCATCAATTAGGGGTCCTATGATTGATTGGACTTCCCATCTTCAGAAGAAATCCATGAATGATCTGAATTTATTGGAAGCACAGTTGTCAAACTACAGCAAAAATATGCCCGACTGGGGAGGTCTAAGGATAGGTCTGAAATGAACCAGGTGCGGGGAAAGTTGGCAAATGCAACCAACTTGATGGCAGAAAGGGGTCTTTTTTTTGGTCTTTTTTTTGCGACAAAAATATTGGGAGCCTGGTGACAGAAGTGGTCGATTATTGGTGAATAGATTGAGGGATATGAATGGGAAGACTTTTGTTCAGGGAATTGAGGATGAGAATGAACAATTGGTATGGAAGAATACTGAGATTTGTTCAAGCTTTAAGAATTATTACAGAGCTTTAAATACAGAAGAAGAATCAATAGCCAGGCTCGTCTGTATGGATCTTGGAGTCTTGGTGATAGCAGTAAAACAGATCTTGAAGGTGTGGAAGTACAGAAAGAAACCAACAATAGAAGATTGGAATAATGATGTGATTATATTGTCTGATTTTGAATTGGTTATGCTTAGGAGGCAGGGTAAGGAGAAAACCTATTGGACCTTATGGAAATCTTTTATTGATGTGTATGGTAATGGGACATCAAATGAATGACATGATGAGTTAGGAGTCTCAATATGCTCAATGGATTGTTTTTTTAGTATTCATGGTCTTTAGTTTATGTGTATGTGTTTGTTGTGTTTTTCTTTCTCTCCTCTTGTCTGTATGTTAGGGAAAGTGGATACATTTTGAAGTAGAATATGTTGTTTTTCCAATGAGTTTTATTTCCCCAATGAATATATTTTTTTAGAAACCTAATTAATGTATTTTTTGGGGGGGACATGTTTGATATCTAATATTTACATGGTAATATTTGTAGGTATTGATGCATATATTTCTCTTGTATTATTATCCTTCATCTATTTGTTTGAAACCAATAAATAAAGATGATTAAAAAAAAGAAGAAAAAACAAGGAAAAGGCATTTCAGACCCTGAATGGTGTCAGATATGGGATTAGACAGGCATATATTCTTCAGGCTGCATAGCACACATTTGAGCGAAGAGGTCGTTTTAAGACATGCAACAGAAATCATTAGCTACATTCTGCAAACCAGTGCTTTCCCCGATATCATAGAACACATGGTCTTTCTTCCATGCAGCATAAAGGGGTTCGCAGCTGCTGCTGCCATTCTTTTAAATATAAAAACCGATACAAATGGCACTGATGCCCGTTTCTCTGACTGGGTAATTTCTGCAATATATATCATATCTGTTGGTGCTGCCCTAGGCTAGTTAGTAATATGACAATGACCTTCTCATTTAATATTTGAAAATGCTGACTATGCCTAGTCAATATATGTGAATGGCAAAGGTACAGGAGACAACGGCTTGTGAAAATATGACACTTTAAATTGAAAGTGGTGAATAGATCGTATGTCTGTCATCCCTGCTGCCACCTTTACTGGAGAGTCTGACAACTAAGGGCCTGATTCACAAATCGTGTTCCTATGGGATTGTGGCATTATAAAACACTTCTGCTAATCAGGCACTACGTCTTTTTGCCTGATCTACAGATGCAAATTGTTTAGTATGTCAATTTGTTTGGCTGTATCGTGCAACTATCACTACAGAAGCCATATTGTGGCTCTATTTGATGAACTGGCATTATGTAAAAAAGCAGATAATAGGACTGTATAATTGTCAGATTAAAATATGGGCAGCCACAAACTTGATTCCAAAATGTCTCACAGTAGGGGATGGCTCATGATAGGTACCCATGTTGGGGCAGGTTGAAAGTCACCCCATACTAATTTATGTACACCCATACACCTTGACTCACAAATGTTTATTTGGTGATACCCGCAGATATCTGAAAACTCGCATTACTGCCCAAGATTCCAACAGAGAGACTAGATTGAAGGACTCCATGCGACTGACATGCCCTAGATCCCGACGAGCTATAGGAAAAGAAAGGTCATATCCTTTAAAATCGGCTCCTACATGGAATAAGTTGCCTGTAAATCTGTGCTGTGAAAGAAGCTTACCAGCATTTAAAAAAGCATTGGTGACTTTCTTATTCTTTTAGGTTTGACTTTTACTGATGATTCCCTACTTCACATCTCATTGTTTCTCGATCCATCTTTTCTCTGAGCCCTGATGCCTAAGGGCTATGGCGCGTTAGAAGTAAATAAATAGCATGTAAAATATAAGCAATTATGTCTGCTCTATGGGTAAAAAGGGCCATAAATGATAGTAGTCAGTGGTAGCGAAATAATGTTATTCATTTCACCATTAATTAATAGATTCGGTAGATGGATGTTCATACTAATCCTGTTTGTCTTTGCTCTAACGTTACATACATGACTTACACCTGGAGATCAGGGAGCATTCATATTGTAATTTATGAATTTCAGTGACATCTTTCTATGTATGGATAAGAGGAAGAATTGTTTAATGCCATTCTTGAAAAAAAAACTCCCCCTTTCATTGGGTACAAATGGTATTCAACGGTCTGATTCCATTTGAGAAAGTTAGTATAACATTTTTGATACAAAATGTTCTCTTTATATGCTGAACTGCATCCATATTGTATCACTGATATGTTTTACTGTGCGAATAAGCCCCGAGACGGCAGCCATTCCCGCCTAAGATAATGCACCCGGGGCCCACAGTTAGAGGCCCGACTGTAGGCGGTAATGGCCCGCCGTCGAGGGGCTTACTGCCATTAGTACTCCAGCCTGTTAGACCGGGTACATTTTTTTTCCCGGCTGCAAGATGTGTTGCGTTTCACAGCCCGATAAAATATAATGGCCACCGCGGACAGAAAACGTAGTCCGTTTTCTCTTTCCCTGGGGACCATCGTAAACAAAGAAAATGGCCACCATGGAAGGGAGAAGGACTCCCTTCCATGGCAGCCATTGAAGTAATTAGAAAATAAAAGTAAACAAAAGAAATGGACGCGATGGAACCGGGAGAAAGGACTACACATAGTCCCTTCTCCCTTTCCATGGTGGCCACTCCGGAATGAAAACACTGTCGGAGATGGGAGCGAGCTGCACGCCGTTGCGTGATCAGGATTACCATCAGGTAAGGCTCGGAATGCAACCAACTACAGGTGTTTTTTTTTGTTTTTTGCTGCACCCTGTACAAATTTAATACATGATTGAATTCATTTATAAAAGCTGGACAAATTTCTCTACAGTTGGAGGTTTGACTTCTATGTTCATTAAAGCATCATCAGTCCAGTTGAGAATCCATTACAAGATTGCGTTCACTTCTTTTTACATCACGGGTCCGTCATCAATTAAAACTACAGGCGCAGTTAAACTTCTTGTGGATGTGCACAGTGGAGGCCCAGGTGTCCCTAAAATCTAGTTGCAGCAAAGTCAAAAATTGAACAGCTTGACCTCCTCCGAGATTACCAGTATGGCTCCAGCCTCACATGCAGCTCTGAGACTGCAACCATCCAAGTGGTGGAAGATGGGCTCACAACTGATAATGGGGACTCATGTCTCTTAGTCCTCCTACATCTCTCAGCTCCTTTTAACACAGTTCATCACCAAATACTCTGCTCCCAGGATGGGCTTCTCTGGAACCATGTTAAAATGGTTTGCATTTCACTTATCCTGTAGGCAGAGGTTGAACAGATGTGCTCATTCACATCCAATCGACTCCTAGTCACGTGTCGGGTCACCCATGGTTCCATTCTCTCCCCAGTCATCTTCAATCTACACATGGAACACTTAGGAACTCTCCTAAAGACCCCAACATAGCCATCCATCAGTTTGCTGATGACACTCAGAAATACCTTAAGGCCAGTGGCCCCCAGGACATTGATCATCTCCGTGAATGCCTGGCTACTATACAAACGCTGATGTCAAATACTTACTTAAACTGACCTCCGCCAAGACCGAATTTGTCTTCATCAGTCCCCAATCCAAACAACACATGCAACAATGGCTGGATGACATGTGACTAGAAGGATTCACCCCACAGTGGTCAAACCCAGCCAAATCCCTGGGCTTCATTGTTACTAGTAGCCTTTCCTTGCAGAAGCACATTGGCAAAAAGGCACAAAGCGCATGGCTACAGATTCACACACTCCGCAAAATGAAACCCTCAATTTCCCCAAACAAATTGATGATGGTGGTCCAAGCTCTCATTACCTCATACATAGATGGGGGAAATGCCCTCCTTAGCGGGCTTGCAGCCACACACCTAGCCCCCCCAACAAAGGAGCCCACCATGCTGCAGCCTGTCTCATTACAGGACCGGTAAATTCAACTGTATCTCTCCAACACTGTGAATGCTTCACTGGCTCCCCCTCCCCTCCAGGATCATATTCAAAACTGCATGTACCACCTACAAAGCAGTCTCAAACGGTACACCAAATTACTTGGCGTCTAAACTCCACACCTCTTGAGGCTTTCACGTAGCAAAGTTATCAGAAGGTTGCAATGAAAGCTAGCCTGCAAAGAGAAGACTCACAAGAATTCCTCCTCCTGCCACACCTTGTCTATCTGGAACTCAATCCCGATGGAGGCTCAAAATGCCCCACCACCTTCCATTTCCGTAAAACACTAAAAACATGGCTCTTTCAACAATAACTGCCGGATGAATCAAAATCCCCCCTCCACCAACAGTACTGCACTACTGTATAAAATGTCAAGCCTAATTCTGGAACCCTACGGTTATAAAGTGATCCACTGCTCTTGAGCTAGGTTGATGCTATAAGTAATAAAATAAAAGTGAAATTGTTCCTAACAGCAGCCCAACAGCAGCCCATATCTTGCTATAAGTGCTGTGAGGGGTCTGCAATGTGAGGAGGACAACTGTTTGATGATTGTTAAAAATATGCAATTTGTTAAAAGTAAAAATTGTATTAAATACACTCGAATACAGAATGTCTGACCCTCACTCTAAAACATCAAATACAAAGAAATATGTATGGCAATTCAAATAACAACAGTAACATTCACAGTTTCTTGATAACCTCTCAATAACCTGAGCGAGTTCCCTTCCCCAGAATTCAATGTGAATTCAGCTTCAATGTTCATCAAAAAGAAACAAGGAAATCCATGTAGGTAAGATAGTCTCAGATCAGTTCTTGATGTTTCAATGTCAAGGTAAAGTTTTGTTAACCAAAGTTCCAACAATAGCAAGTCTATTCTTGTTGGTGAACTATGGACTTTTCACTTACTCTAAACAGCACCAAAGGTATTCCCAGACACAAAGCTTTGCCACCACTTCCAATAATCCAAGAAGACATCTCACAGTTCAAAAATAAATGCAACTTCTACAATTGTTAATGAAAGACAGTTCTTGGTTAACAGTTATTATGTCACTATTCGCAATTTAAGATTCACAGTAGGTTTGTTAGGATGACTACACAGCACTGTGGATTCTACTTCAACAACTTCACTTCTACTAAAGTGTACCATGAGGACATTATCATTGGTCTCACAATACTCCACTTCACAGGTTTTGAATGCGCTGATACCCATGTATACCACCACAGATTCAGTACCATCTGCTTTAACAGGTTTTAGTTCTGACAAGATTTATGTTAAGGCACGTCAACACCTTCAAACAGGCAATGCACTCTTCCTCTGAATAGCTCTCTTTAAAAGGGCCAGCCTCTTTGCCTCTCTCATCTGTCTGGTCTGCCACAACAGCAATCTAAGCTTGTCTTTATGACCCACCTCTCTCTGATGCTCAAAGTCCTTGGCAATATAGATTGTGTCAACTTCAAGTGATATTCATGAGCAGCAAATTTCCCTTCCCCAACTTTGCCTTCATCTCTCTGTCAGCTGTTAGCCAAATAATTACCCAGAAGCCTCGGTGCCACTGTCTTGGCTTCAGGTAATGCTTGCATACTTGTATCTTAGGTAAGGTTAAAGATAAAGAACAATTATAAGGTTATACTTCAAGTGGGCTCACAGTCTTGGTTGGATTGTTTTCTTGCTTTTAGAAAGGCTGCTTTCAGACGTACTAGGGGTATACTCTTGGCTTGGGCAATGCTGGCTCTCGCTTCAATTGTAGATACAATGCCTAAACACTTTACTTCTTTTATGAGCATTTAATGTTCACAAGAAATATAGATGTAAAGGTCACTCTTTTGCTTGAAAATTGACATTAGGCACAGCCCACCACTTCTTCACACAGCTTACAATGTTTAAAGAAATTAACAATGGATTTCTGCAGCGTTTGCTCTTCACGCGAGTGAAGGTAGAAATTATTGATCACACGCGAGTGCTACTTTCCCATTGTCCCATTGTTAAAAAGTTCAAAAAACAACTTTAGCTCAATTCTGTTTATACACGAGTGAAGATTGAACTGGATACTGTTGCCGGCAGTGCTTGTGCAAGGAATCAAGCAATCTATGATCATTGTTCTGGAGGTTGCACAACTTCACTGGCTTCTGGCACAACTTCTACTGCTTGTGGCTTCACAGGGACCCACACCCTTCCTTGCTGAAAGTGTCTCTGGTCCAGCCACTGGATTAAGGTGCCCCCATCCCTCCTGAGACCCATGGCTTTACAGCAGCTCCTTGCCTCAGTCTGTCACTCTTCGTGCTGCGCAGTCTCTGCAATTAGGCTCACATGGGGAAAGGTAGCCTTTCTGCACACCATCCGCTGCATCACCTCTACAACTCAGAGTTTGGGGGAACAGGACCCTCTCAGAACAAACAGGTGAAATCTGTTGCATCAACGTTCCAGCGTCCCTTTGGTGCTCCCATTTCTGCCTTGATTGGCAACACTGTGTCTTCTTATTTCTACCTCTGCTACTACAGCATGCACTGCAGCCAGAGTTCAAGCTCCTTCCTCCTGAATGCACGTGAGGGGGCCTTTTAGGCCTCTCACGGTCCTTCAGGTGTTGGCTGTTAGGCTTAATTGCCTACTACTGCTACAACATGCCTCTTTAGCTCTTTTCCTTGTCCCAGTACTCATGGGATTATGGGACGTGTAGTACCTAACAACAAAGTTTGTTATTTTAGATAGCTTCTTGATTTTAAGGGTAGATTTACTTCCCTTAAAGTCAGTTAAAGATGAACAATTAGAATTCATTGTTACAGAGGAAGACAATTTACTTAAGGCAATATTTCTAGATTTCTGTACATTATACCTTTGAGAATAAGGAGGGTGTTTATCCTGAAATACCTTGAAGGGTCTTTCTGTTGGTAAGGCTGGCTCAGGTTTTATGGTGCTTGTGCCCAGCGTCACAGATCTTCTATGTGGTTCAGATACATTATAATGACAATAAGCCATTACCTGTTTTGGCAACCTTGAACGGTTCTCCCTTTCAAAGGACAAATACGGTGTCTCATCTCACGGGATCTCCTCACCGCCCTGTGCTTTGTCTCCTCCCAGGTGATCCTGCTGCAGTACACCACTGCGAAGGTCAGGATCAGAAACCGTCTGCCTTTCCCTCGCCACCTGGGAGGAGACTTTAGGCAGGGTTTCAGTGAGGGATCCGTAGGATTCTTCACACTGTGCAGATGTGGAAGCAAATACAAGCACAAATAGTGGACTAAACAAAAAATATTTTATCGTCAACCAAAGAGGGGGCTTTCTGATTTTATTAGATTAGTAGATTAGATTGTAGATAATACTATTCAAATGTGCTGCTTTGAAATTCACTTGGTACATTTTTAATTCTAGTCATAGGCAAGATCAAAAATGTATGCCAAATGTCAGCTAGATTTGGGAGACTGTCATACCACCCACCACAGCATTGAAAACATGGTGGGTCCTATCACACACATTACACTGCATAGGACTTTATACTGATGTCAGATCTAGTCTGTTGAAATCAAGAAACTAATGGCTTAGTTACGAATTGTTTAGTGATGGTTGTACTCGTTATTTCAGAATACTGCCTGTTTCACTAATCTGCACAATTCAGAGTATAACTTTGTTCAACTTAACGAACATGGTAAATATCAGGTACTGCACTGAAATGCTGAAAATGTGAAATAACACATTGTGTAAAAAAAAAGCACAATTCACAGTCCCAATACTGTTAAAATACCACTAGAATTACCTCAAACATTTACCTCCAGAAAAATGAGGGCACTATCGATAGCCATGTGAAGTCAAACCATACACCGGTGCAGCCCATCAACATCAAAAGTACAGAAATGGCCAACCAAACATCTTACAACACCAAACCCACCAGGCAGAAAGGTGGAACCCTCTTGCTACACAGCCGAGAGGTGTATGTTCTTTTTGAGTGCAGAAGATATAACAGCCAGTACCAGACAGCTCCCCTGGAGCCAGGAACTGGTGTTTGTGGAGTCTCCCATTCCTCAGGGTCAGATCAAACAAAGAGGCCTTAATGAGCACCCACACCATCATGTTGTATTGCCTGGGCAGGCAGGAACAGCATTATGTATGTACTGCCTCCCACGGAGGGGACTATACAAAGCCACTTACATATAGAAATAGTCATACCTCCTCTACTCACATTGGTGCCATCCTGAATTTTCTTTCCTCTGGCATATTCCAGCAATTGGTGGTTTCATGGCACGTTATAGAACACGTTCTAATGTGTGCTTGCATGAGTATTAAATTACATCCTTCAAGATGTCCCTGTTCACATTGCACCACGGCTACAATCAATGCTATCAAAGGTAGGTTCTAGAACATTGCCCAATTCCCTAAAATATTTTTTTTTTAAATAACAACACGTTGTCAATTGGTCTTCTCAACTTGTATTAGTAGTATTTTCTTTGGATACCACAAGAAAACAACAAGTGACGTGCAACATATTTAGTTAAAGAAATGTTAGTACATATTTTCCAGTCATTTTTAAAATGGCCGACATCAATGGTAAGTGCAATTTGATAGAATAACGTATTGCAATATGCCCAAAATTAATGTTTAACATCATCACCTGACTAAACAATTAGCAATCATGTTTCAATTAAATTATTGCCACATGTGCTCCTATAATATATTGATTTGCAAGCAACTTGATTAATAGATCCCCACCAGCATCACTCCTCAGAATTACTATCAAAAGGGGTGGATACCCTTTTATTGCCAAGACACAAGATTGTTTGCAACATCATCAACATCGCCTTGCCAACCTACATGGTTACCCCTGGATAACAAAGGACACTGACTTTAGGTAGATCACAAAACAACGCATAGACATGTAAGGTGATATGGAGGTTGTCTTGATGAAACACTTGGGGTATGGAGAGAGGGATATCCTTAGGAAAATCTGGGAAATGGAGGAGGTGTTTTTCTGAGGGACGTCAGGTGAAATGCAGGGGAAAAGATGTTGTTCTGAGGGAAGTTTGGGGAAATTGAGTGGGTCCTATCCTGAGAAAATGTGTAAATTTACTTCCTTCTTCATTCCCTCCCCACTTTCCCTACATAGTCCTACAGAAAAGTATTACACAGCCACAGTAGTGGCTGTGTAGTTATGGTTAAGTGGCTATTACCTTAGGAAGAGCACTTTTTTGGCGGCTTATAACTTCACTCCCCCTGGACGAATCCACACCGAACTTTGCAAAAAAAAGTATATGGTCCACTTTGAATTGTTCTGCAAAGTTTGGTGAGGTTTGGTCCTGGGGGGGAAAAGTTATAGGGGGGTCACAAAATGTATTTTTTTCGCATAGACTGAATTGGGAAAAAAGTTTGCTCACACCTACAGTCCAAACCGCTGGACAGATTTTCACCAAATTTGCGGCAGGAGCAGCGGCTTGGTACCAAAAGCGTGCTTTTTGTAAATTTGGTGAAAATCCATCCAGTAGTTTTTTAAAAGATGACCAAAAAGTAGGTCACAAATAATTAGTGATATCTGTGTCCTCTCCGCGGACACACTTCCCTGTTCGCTCCGCTGACAGTGTCCTGATTGGCTGAGCAACTTGCGTCATGTCCGCAGACATGCGACGTGTTCACTGATTGGATGGTGAAGAGCGTGGAGTGCGTCAGATTTTTTCGAAACGCCCGTCATTTTGTATCCACGGACATCTGCGGACAGTGCAGTGACAAATGGTGGACAAATACAATTTTGGCAAGTGTGTTGGCATGTAAGACTGTCGGGGGTGGTGCAGGAGTAAGAGATGGGTCAAATGTTGTATTTATTTAGGTGGCAGGCACCCCTGTTGTGTTCGTTGTGTCCCCGGACAGCCGCACTGTCCTTGATGTCCGTAATCAATCGAAATGGGGGTGTCCTAAGGACACGATACCTGTCCGTGTTGTCCGCAGGCAAGTTGAAACTGTTCTAAGAACACAGACGGTGTCCGGGATGTCCGTAATTAAACATAAATGGAGGTGTCCTAAGGACACTATACCTGTCCGTGTTGTCCGCAGGCAATTTGATACTGTTCTAAGAACACACACGGTGTCCGGGATGTCCGTAATTAAACACAAATGGAGGTGTCCTAAGGACCCTATACCTGTCCGTACTGTTCGCAGGCAAGTTGAAACTGTTCTAAGAACACACGCTGTGTCGGGGATGTCCGTAATTAAACAAAAATGGAGGTGTCCTAAGGACACTGTACCTGTCCGTACTGTTCGCAGGGAAGGGGAAACTGTTCTAAGAACACACACGGTTTCCGGGATGTCCGTAATTAAACAAAAATGGAGGTGTCCTAAGTACACTATACCTGTCTGTACTGTTCGCAGGCAAGTTCAAACTGTTCTAAGGACACACACAGTGTCCGCGGACATAAAAATTGCCCATATGGCATAGTTAAAATGTTTGATTCTATGGGTGTGATATGCTGCGGTGCTTGTGGCCAGGGCCTAGAGTCTTGGGTGCATGGCCGAAGGCGTAGGCCGTAGGCCATGCACCCAAGACTCTAGGCCTTGGCCACAGCCACCGCAGCATATCACACCTATAGATCACACCCATAGATTCAAACATGTAAATAATATTTGCAAATCTACTATTTAGACAGTGATTGATTAGTATAGTTAGTATGTGAAGTTTTGGCTACATCATGCCATTAAGATTGTAGAGTTTGGTAACAAGCACTGCAGTATAAAATATCCATGGAAGTAAACATTTTACATACCTGTCCGTACTGTCCGCAGGCAAATTGAAACTGTTCTAAGGACAGACGCGGTGTCCGGGATGTCCGTAATCAGTCAAAATGAGGGTGTCCTAAGGACATGGTACCTGTTTTGCTGTCCGCAGGCAAGTTGGAACTGTTCTAAGAACACCCGCGGTGTCTGCGGACATAAAAAATGCCCATATCGCCTAGTTAAAATGTTTGATTCTATGGGTGTGATCTATGGGTTTGATATGCTGCGGTGGTTGTGGCCAGGGCCTAGAGATTTGGGTGCATGGCCGAAGACCGAAGTTATATGCACTGTTTGCTTCAATGGTTGTGTTATGGAGCAGTATTTATGAGTTGTACTTATTGTAATATACTTACTGTTTGGTTTGGTAACTGGAGTACATATATTCTTTGTCAATTTCTATGATAAAAGAAAAGATCATGTTAGTATTGGTAGCTTGTAAGGACTTATAACATTGAATAATAGACATTCTTTATTCATTTCGACCATCATATTTAGTAGATTACAAACCAGTGTACTGTGCAATTTGCTCAGTTTCTGTGTTTGTTTTTCAAATCATTGGATCTGTGGGAAAAAAATCCATGTCGGATTAAAAAAAAACTTTTTTTGTTATGCTACAGTCTATTTGTTTGTTTGTTTTCAGTGTTCACTTGTTGTTTCTGGCTAATGTTCTATCTGTTGGCTTGTTGCAGATTTTTGGAGCAGTTAGATACCTGTTGGCATATTGTAACTGTATATTTTTTGTTATAATTTAGTGGTATTGATTTATCTGTTTGGTTGTTGCAAAATCTTGGGGTAGTTAGATACCTGTTGGCGTATTCTAACTGTTTATGTCTTGTTATAATTTAGTGGTACTCATTTATCTGTTTGGTTGTTATAGAATCTTGGGGCAGTTAGATACCTGTTGGCGTATTCTAACAGTTTATAGTTTTTTAATTTTAATTGAAGTTTTTTTAATGTTTAAGTACAGATTAGTTATTACATTTTGGTTTTAAGAAGATTAAATAAGTGTTTGTAAGATTTGCTGGTAATCTCTGCTTTAGAGTAATGGTACTATCATTACATTCAAACCATCCACATTTCTTTTTAATATATGCAGTGTAGTGACCTGCATTGGTTGTGGCTCCTGCGTGGTAGATTATACCTTTTGTTGTGAAGGTTTCCTTACCAAGTGATACTTGACCATGTGTGAAACCAGTCAGCTTGCAGTTGTTTTTGGTACCATATGCATTTTAACATAGAAGCATTAGTATTACGTATTTACTATGTGTTTGTATTAGTAAGGTGGAGCGATTATCTGAATTGCAGGTAGTACATAATATACCATGGTTTGCATTTGGTACAAGTTGCTGAAATGGAACAGATTCACAATTAGGTATGGATACATACACAAAGTACTCATTAGGGATTTGTTCCTGTGTCACATTGTTGCAGAGAGTGCATGTATGTTTCCACATGTATGAAATCTGAAAGATTTCATTTATAGGTATGTTTTTGTTTTTCAGTACTTGTAGTAAGTACATTAGACATTCTGGTGGATCTTCTTAGGAGTTTATAATGAATTCCACCATTCCAGCACAGTAGTCCAATTCTTGTCTTATTCCATGAACACTATACGTGTTGTCAGGATTGTTGGTTCCATTTCTATGAAGGACTAACATTTACAAACACAATTGGTCTGTACTGTGTAAGTAAATGTTGTCAAAAATGGGTGGCAATTGAAATAGAATATTCATTGCTACATTTGCGTAGCAATTTACACCTGTTATATTTGAAAATTTGAATGGACCAGATAAGTCTGTGTCCAAGTCATTTTTTCGGAGAGTGTGTTGCTTCTTTGAAGAAGTACCTGAGTTACTTTGAGTAATAGGTTCTTCTTTGGTTGTGGTAATTGATGAAGTATTAGCTTCTTTTCCTCTCTTTGGAGGATTTGCAGTCGGATCCTGTTGAATTTCTGTTTGAATTAGTTTTCTTTTACAACGTTTTCCTTTTTGTGGAACAGGATATGTTTTTAGATGAGGGGTGTATAGTGAACTTAGTCTATTGTATTATAAAATGCAAGGAATATCAGCGTTTACTTTACTTGCATCAAAGTTGATTAGAAATAGACCGTCAAGTGTATGTAAGCGTGAAAGTGCTATGTAGCTCATGCCTTCTTTAAAGACTGCGTTACCAATATCTATCAATGCTTTGTCTAGGGTAAGACCTTGTGATTTGTGAATGGTGACTGTGTATGCTAGAGTTAGAGAAAATTGTTCTCTGCGTACATACATGTCTTTGAATAGAAGGAATCGAGCTGTTGAGCGCCCTATCCTTTTTACTTCTGAAAGTTTGTCAAAGAGAATATTGACAAACCAAATGTTGTTGTCATGTGGATATGTTTGAAAGCCAACAACTGTACCCAGTGCTCCATTAACTGGTCCTTGCTCCACGTCAAGGTTACGTTTAAGCATTACTCTAGAGTTTAAGGATAATTTTAATATTATCTCCAAACCAACTTTGTTGGAGATAGAATTTTCTAAGGTATTTAGTCTTGTTGTGACTTGTTGACACATGGGTAGTGTCATACCATGTACGTCCAGTTTGTCTGTGGAGCAAATTTCAATTATTGGTTGCATTTCATTTTTCAACATTGTTTCATTGAATTAGGAACAGCTTGCAAGAGTTGGCATTAAGGACATACAATTGACATTTTTGTGCACTAATTGTTCCATAACATCAGTAGCACATGAGGTATGGCCATAAAGTGCATGGATGTGGCAGGTTTTTAATATTGCTTGTTCTTCTTGAGATAGTACACCAACTCTAATACTTTTTAAAATGTTGGCATAGGTGAGGTCTGCAGACTTTCGCATGTTTTCTGTTAATTCTCTGTATTGGAAATGTTGCCAAAAGTTGACATTTCCTATGCTGCCAACAGTTTTATGGCAGAGTTTGTGTCCTAAGGTTTTAAAAATAGGTTCACCTTTCACTGGTGTCAATTGAAGAAGATCTCCGAAAACAATAATGTGTTTTCCTCCAAAGAGCTCTTCGTAGTTTGTTTTAAGTACTTCTTGTAATCTGAGGTGAATCAAAGCCAACATTAGGTTGGAGACCATGCTCACTTCATCTATTAGTAGCATTTTCATTTGTTTTAACACTCTGCGTAGTTCCATTTTGCAGCTTCTGTAGAAAGTTTGTAATATTCTAATTTGTTTTGGTGTTCTACTGGCAGGAGTAGTAATCCGTGTAAAGTGACACCGCCTATGTTGTAGGCAGCTAAACCTGTGGGGGGCAGTTACAACAGCTGACAGTTTTTTGTTTGTCAATTGTTGAAGGAACTTGCTGATGATTTTGATTAAGAATGTTTTGCCTGAACCAGCTTCACCACTGACGTATAGTAGTATAGGTTTGTAATTTTGGCAGGTACATTCTTTATTTTCTTGTTGTACACCATGTGCAATTTCTTTTGTTACTTCTTGAAAAATGCTACGCTGCTCATTGTTTAGTTTTGATTGTAGTATAGTTGAGTCTTCTGTATCTTCATACTGACACGTGGTGTTTTCTACTTCTGTCATAGCTAATTCTGCCTCATTTGCTATTAGTGGCTGTCCCAGTGGTTCTTGGCTTCCTGTTACAGAAGGATGACTACTGTCAGGAGTGTCCTTATCTAGTTGGGCCTGGAGTTCTTCTTCGTGTTGCTGTTCATTGTGCAACATTGTTTTGTACTGTGTAAAGTTTACATCGGTGATAGTGTTTTCATTTTCTTTGAAAGCGTCTTCATATGAGTCATAGTTTTCTTCTTTTCTCCATGGTTTAAAGAGTTGTGCGGGACATGATATAGTTCTTTATGTTGAGGAGTTTTTAATGACAGTTTGAAATGATTAATTAAACTTGGTTTGGTAAGTTTTACTAAGCTGCCTTCACAATTTGTCACTCTGTATCTACCTTTTCTTTCATCGGGTTTTATATTATTTTTGTATGTGAAGTTTTGGGCTATGTGGTATAGACACATGGTTTCCAAAGTGGTACTTCTGTTTGGGTAGTATGTGTCTAGTGAATTGTTTTTCAAAATGTCTTGGCTGTTGGGATCATTTTTGGCTATTGTTTCTATGTCGTCGTATGATTTGAGAACTTTAGCAGGACCAAGACTCAGCCATACTATATTTTCAGATTTTCCATACAAAGCAGTACCGGTTAAATGATCTGCAGCTTCATAGCAGTCACATTCTCTATGGGAGAGCATTTTTATGCCCAAGCGGGTACAATTTCTGAGACAGTGTTTTGTCTGATGACAGGTAATTCCAGAGGTTTTGAAGCTCTGTTTTTTCTGCTTTGGTTAAGTAGGCTGTAACATATTGTGCTACTGCAGTGGAAACGTCTGCAATGTACTGCACATCTATGTTTGGATTCCACAATAGGGCAATGATTGCATTGTAATCATTGATATATTTTGCTTCTTCTGTTCTTTATATGTAATATGTATTTTTAGGTGATTTACCTTTAACACTATGTCTAACTGAAGACATGAAGTTGTTCACTTCACCTGTTTCTGTAACCGGTCTAGGGAAACCAAAGCAGCATTTGGTGTAGTATTTCCCTTTGTTTTTGTATTTGCAACAACAATATTTGCCACATTTGTGTCTTTGAAATTGTACAACGTGTGCATGAAGATCACTGTTTGTTGCTTCTGATGGAATTTCACAAGTGACATATTTTTCGATAAACTGTAACACAGTGGCATCACTGTCTTGACCAAATTTAGGAGCATCTTTAATCAATAAAAGCATGTGGCTATGTGGTGCTCCTCTGGATTGGTATTCTTTTCTCCAAAAGAAGTGTTGCACTTCTCTGAGGGGAGGAACAATTTTATTACAAATAAAGTGTAGCATAGTAATGAAGCGATGATGGAAATATCTTGAAACATTAACAGGATCTAGAGAGCAAAGTTCTCCAGGTGTTAGTATATCTATGTTTGTTTTGTTTTTGTTTGATATGCGTAGGAAATCATGTAGATCTTCCGATGCATATTCTGCACAACTTAATGTAACAAACCAGGTGGGTGGGCCAAGGATTCTTATCATACAACGTATATCTCTGTGACGTCGGAACCAGTACTCTTTCGTACCACGCATGTTTACTAACAGATTTGTAATGCTTGATTGTAAAACCTCATATTTTTCTTGCACTTTTTGTAGTTATTGCATAGCTGACATATTTTGAAAGTGGGTTCCTGATTTTAATGTGTGTGCAACTCCGTAACATAGAGTTTGTCACGGCTCGCTCCCTTCGCTCCCATTCCCGTTACTTGGGGGCATGTTTTGGGGTTTTTTCCCTACTGGACATTTCCTCCGAACCTTATGCTACAGTGCTGTGATGAATTGGGAGCGCTAAAAACTTATTTTCCAAGTTACTTCCCTTCCGGATCCATTCCAGGTTTTTGGCAGCCAGCATGCTACGTTAATCTAATGACTATGCTTCCCAGAATGCCTGGCTCACTGCCTCACCTCCTCCCTTGCAGGACAAGGTTGGGTGGAGGATAGGCAACACCTGTGGCTGCAGGTGCAGCAGGCGGCACACCTGAGGGGTGTGCTCGTTAAGGAGCTTTAAAAGCCTCTGTTTACTTCAGTCCAGTGCTGGTCATTGTTGCAGTGTTCCTGTTGTGACTGGTCCCTTGTTCCTGGTTCCTAGTTTTTGTGCCTGGTTCCTAGTTCCTATTTCTTGTTCCTCTGCCCTGGATTTCGAATTTATGTGCTTAATTGATTTCTGCTTTCTGGATTTCCCTTTCTGTCTTCCTCTGTCTGCAGGCAGCCTTTCTCTGTGCTTTACCCTTTGTTGCTGCCCAATTTGCCTGTGTTCTCTGTTTCTTTGAAGCTGTCCTTTGCTACTGAAAAACTTGATGCATTAGTCTTTCCCTTTATAGATTTAGCTTCCTGCTTTTTCTCCTAAGGTTTCCTTTTGTGATATAATTTTCCCTGCTCCTGATCCTTACCTTCTATTGGGATCCATTCCATGTTTTCCATTGCACTTCTGCATGTATTTCCCATTGATTATTAGGTGTGGGGTGCTGTTGTAACTAGTCCCAGTGTGAATGCCCTTTGTTTTCCTCACTATTCTATAATCACTATTCCTACTTGCCCCTTGACTAGGGTCTTATGTATTTAGTTTCCTCCACCCATTGCTGTTATAGCCTTCAGGGTCCCTGTTTGATCAACTGGGTTCGTGGGTTTACTGACATTCAAGTGGTCTTTACGGTCCTCGTGAGTACTGTTTCTAAGTTCCTTATTCAGTATCATCCAGAGTGTCAGCTCACAGATCCTGTCCTTGCTTGCCCTCTACGTGGGCTTAGCGCTGTCAGTATCTGTAATAGCATAGTGGGTAAGGAGTTTTCCGACTTTCCTTTCAGTCATAAGGAGGTTCTAAGTGCTTACCCCACATCCCTTTTCATATATTGGTATTATAGTTTCACTCTATTTGCACTCCTGGGTTTTAGTATACACGAGTCTTGGGTATTGTATGCACGTTGTTAGATTCAAAGTTGTTCACTGTGTGATTCCGTGCACATGTCCCTTGCCATATTCATTGCCTTCTTCCTTTCTTAACAGAGTTGCTAGTTCACTTTCAAAGAGTAGGTGGAATATGTATTCCACATTTTGTCTAAATCTGGGATCTTCAGAATACATCCGTAACGAGCGGTATTCTGATGCTGTTATTTGAATAGGTCTATTATCGTACCTTCCTCCTTTGCCAGTAGGAAAGAGTAGAAGAAAAGCATGTGCTTCTATAGTTCTTTCCCATACGCTGATTGGTGATCCTTTCATTTGTCACATTTAGTACGTTTCTAGTGCATCTTCTATGGTGTCATTAGAGTGTAATGGATGAATTGTATAATGGTCTAAAATATTGGATACTGTAGCAGGATCTAGAAGTTCAAATTGACCAGTGTCTGGTGACTCTTGAATTATTTCAGTTGTTTCCCTTAAGTTTTCTTCAATATTTATTTCTTTGTAGTGTTCATTATTGTCTTTTAGATATTGCAAGGCTTGTCTAACTTTATGTAAGTTTACCACTTGTTGTCAATTTTTTTTGTCTTTTTAGGTACACCATTTACTAAGACAATTAAAGATTGCTCTATTGGACGTTGCACTCACAGAGTGTGCACATTTTCTTTTAGATCTAATGGTAAATATACTACTTTGCCACGAATGCCTTTCACCAATTCAGAGGGAGGTAAGGCGTATTATTGCTTGAAATGTGTCCACTGTTTGAATTATGATACTCTCATATAAATTGTTGTTGTATGGGTTTTGGTAGTGGGAATAATTCCAAATTATTAGTGAGAGCACGTGAAGGAGTTTGATTGTTGTCACGTTTTGTAGTGCAGTAACTGCAAAGTGTTAAGGGGTCAGTTATTTCGTATTTGTTTTCTGCTATTAGAGAGCTAATTGAAATAATTTTGAATCTTCATTGTCTTCTATTTTGTATGTTATGTCTATGGTTTTTGTTGTACTTTTTTAAAAAGTTCTGCAGCAACACACACACACATGGTTTGGTACATCAGCGGATGTACTTTGAATTTTGGTATTTCTTTTTTGTATGTGTGTAGTAGAAGGTTGCCATGTGCATAATTGTTGCTAGTCTGTTGTAAAGCTATTGCATTTTGTAAGTGGTTTTCACTTCCAAAATATTTCCTCTGGGTATGGGTGATTTCTTCGAGTAGGTCTTTGGCTGTACCATGTAGAAGATTGTTATTTAAATTGGCTAGTGCTAAAGCAGGACTTTTAGCATAGTACAGTTTATAGACTAGATTTTTTATAGTTGAATGATGTGTTCATATCATTTTGATATGATGGAAGCTGCTTTTGCAAATAGGTCCTGAAATGCAGGCCAATGAATGCCCTTGCAGTCCTGTGTATTTGCGCACTCGACAGGTATCCATATTTTGCAGCTGTTTTATTTTGATTTTGTCTTTGCCTTTCACATATTGATTGAGGAACTGGCGTAAAGATTTGAAAGATTTTTTGGCAATGTTACACATTGACGTGCATGGCCATTTGTATACTGGATGTTCTGGTTCAGTCGAATGGAGAATTGATACTGAGTTTTCTGGGGATATTTTTGTAAGCAGTATTTCTTGTTCCATTATGGTATTATTCCATTTTTCATAACCTCGTCCACTGCTATGGGTGGAAATTGTGTTTGTTTGATTTTGTTTGTATGCTTCTTCATTGAAATATGGTTCTGTGCTTGTTGTGTGACTCCATTCACCTCCACAGATATTTAAGAAGTTATTTTTGTTGACATTCCGTTTATTGAGAAGCCTTTTTTGTAATTTAGTACTTAGTTTTGTTAGTGGTTTCATTCTGTTTAACACTAAAATAAATAACTTTCTTTTGAGAAGGATTGCACTGTCTATCAAAGCTTCTTAGATTAATTTTCTACAGTAGTTTATAAGGGTTGTGCATGATTTCTCTCCTGTTTTTATAAGATTCTAAAGGACTCTGTGGCAGGACATTTTTGCTAATATACTTTTTTTGGTATGGTTACTACCTACTATATCAAGATTTATAGGAGAAGTTTTAGCAGTAGTGGTAGCTGCATTTCTGTTAATCATTTTCTGTTTTCTTTTACATCCTGATAGAGGAGGCAAAGTTTCTGTACTGGAAGATTGTTTTGTTTTGCTAAATGACTGTATTGGCGTTTTGTTTGAACTTTTTGTACAAACTCTGCTAGAGATGGATGCTTATTTTGGACATTTTTACTTTCATTTGCTCTATTTCTGCGTTGCTTTCTACGGACTTGCTTTCTGGTAGGCATTCTGTGGGGTCTGTTGAAACAAAAAAATAGAAGGTGTGGGTTGGGCTGTTGTGCTGTAACGCTCACCTGATTCCCGCAGAGGAGCCGGTCTTGACTGGGTGAATGCCGTATCTTCAAAGGTGATGTGTAACACACGGTTGGCTCTTTGGGCTGGACCTCTGTGCACTGTATGTCTGACTCGAAGAGTAAGATGTCTGCAGATAGAAAATATGGGATTAATGAACTGGGGTTATTGGGTGCCTCTCTCCTCTTCCCTTTCTCTTCTCCTGTAGAACCCCAAAGGTTAACGCCCTCACCTTAGGTAAGTGAACGCCGAGCTCTCCATCTGCCTCGGGGCAGGGTGCCGTAACCAGTTTCTTCACTGGATAAGGGTGCAGGCCTCTTGACCTCAGAGGACTGCTGTCCGTCGTTAACTGCACGAACGGTAAGTTCTGGGCACTTCAAATGTCTTAAAAGTCTTTTGTAATGATATCTCTTGTTTTGCAGGGTTCCGGCGATGGCGGATGGCGGGCTGATGAGAGTTGAGGATCGAACCCGCGTGAGGAATAGAAGCGCCTGGAAGCACGTAAGTAAGCGCTTGGAGCCTGCTTCACGATGCGCACTAACTGTCCCTTTTATCTTGCAGGTACAAGTTCGGAGCTTTAGAGAAGCTGAAGGGTGCTGGAATACCCACTGGATTCGGCGTGGGAAGGAGTAATGGCACGTGAGTAATAAAGTTGCCCAATGTCTTTAAACGCACCTTCTTTTGTCTTTCAGATGCGGGATGCAGCGCCGAAGGCCTCCGGAGCGTGCGAAGAGCTGGTAAGCTTTTGTCTTTCAGATGCCGGAATGCAGCGCGAGGCGTTGGTGACAGCCGATGGACCAGGTAAGAGATGCGCTGCCACTGAAGACCGTAGTGCTAACCTGTTCTTTCTTTGTCTTTACAGGTGCTGCTGAAGACTGGATTCCAGGATGGTAAGCCTTTGTTCCCTTAGGCCCAGGATCAGAAGCAGAAGACACGATGAGCGTTCTGCTGCAGAGAATGCAGAATAACACAAAGCAAGATTCATCCATCGGGTGTGGTTTAAATAGCCTCCTGTAGTGCTTAGGTGTCTCCTTCCACAGCCACGCCTAGGTAAGAAAAGAGTTCCTGCTTTCCAGAAGAGTTCCAGTGTTCTGAACCTAGGGAGTGGCTCCTGCCCCACCCAACAGGAAAAGTAGTCCCAAACAGAAGAGGATCAGGGGTTCAACTGGCAGGTAAGTAAGCAGCATGGTCCTCTGCAGGTAAGTCCACCCAAGCATTATGAGCCCGGCGCTTCCAGCGCTGGGACTGGGCATCTTTATGAGCCTGGTGCCACTGGCGCCAGGACAGGGTCCAAAAGGTCCCAATTGGGACTGGCTGGCACTCGGAACCGGGGTTATGGGTCTGCTTCCAAGGGAGTCGGGCAAGTCCTGATCTTTTGGAAGCAGAGATCATGACAGCACCCCCCCTCAAGGCCCCTCCCAAACCGGGCTTCTCCGGGGGTTTGGGCTTGTTAGGAAATGTTCGATGAAATCTTTTGATTAGACGAGGCGCGTGGACATATTCTGCAGGTTCCCAGGATCTTTCTTGGGGACCGTAGCCTTTCCAGTCAATCAGGTAGAATAGTTTAGATTTGGAGATCTTGGAATCCAGGATGCTTTTGACTTCAAACTCGAGTTCTCCATCAACTAGAATAGGTTTTGGAGATGTAGTTAGTCGGGTTTGAGGTTGCACGGGTTTTAATAGAGAGACGTGGAAGACCGGATGTATCTTCATGTGAGGGGGCAAGTCCAACTTGACCGCTACTGGATTTACTATGGTAGTGATGGAATAGGGACCAAGGTATCTTGGGTTGAATGTGCGTGGTCCTTTTAGAGGTAGATATTTGGTGGATAACCAGACTTGATCTCCTACTTGATATTGGGGGGCTTCCTTCCGATGTTGGTCTGCTCCTTTCTTGTATTGTTCTTTAGCCCTTTGAAGGTGAGAAACGGCTTCCTTAAAGGCTTGGGTGATTGTAGAATGCAGGTGGTCTACTGCTGGTGTTCCAAGATCTTGGAGTGGATCCAACTCCGAGGTTCGAGGGTGACTACCGTATAAAAGAAAAAACGGGGTCTTCCCAGTTCCCGAGTGGACAGAGTTATTGTAGGCATATTCGGCTATCCAAAGGATATCTTTCCAAGTTTTTTCAGTTTGTTGTAGCATGCAGCGCAAATACTGTTCCAGAGTTTGATTGGTCCTCTCAGTTTGTCCGTCGGTTTGAGGGTGGTGGCTGGTCGAAAGTCTCACATCAATTTGAGCCGACCGACAGCAACTTCGCCAAAAATGAGAAATAAATTGACTACCTCGATCCGAAATTAGAACTGAAGGAAAACCGTGCAGTCGGACGATGTTTTCAAGAAATTCTCGGGCCAGAGTTGCTGCTGTTGGTAAGCCTTTGAGTGGAATGAAATGCGCCATCTTGGAGAATAGGTCCACGATTACTAGGATCGTATTGTATCCGGAGCATGGAGGTAGATCGGTGATGAAGTCCATAGAAAGCGTATGCCAAGGGCGAGGCGGGATGTCAATAGGGCGTAAGAGGCCGGCTGGTTTTTCCTTTTGACTCTTGTTTTGGGCGCATACTCCACAGGACATTATAAAGTCTCTGATATCTTTTTTCCAAGACGGCCACCAGAAGTAGCGCTTGATCTTTTCCGAGGTCTTGGTCATACCGGGATGTCCTTCCATTAAAGAATCGTGATAACAAGAGATTACCTTTTTCTGTAAATCGGTGCTGGGCAGGTATAACCGTTCTTGGAAATATAATAGGTTGTCCTTCACTGTGAAGTCCTTTCCCTGCAGATGCCAATTCTGTATGTCTGCTGGAGTTACCAGTAGCCTGGCTTTATCCTTAACTTCCTCTATGGATTGTGTGGCGATTACACCTAGAATTCTTTGTTCGGGAATGATAGGTACAGGTTTAGGATTGATCAAATGTTCTTCCACTCCCATCCGAGAAAGGGCATCAGCTTTACCGTTTTTTGTACCAGGTCGATAGGTAATTATGAAGTCAAACTCGGCAAAGAATAGTGCCCAACGGAGTTGCCTAGAGGATTGAGCTTTTGCGGTTTTCAAATATTGCAGGTTTCGGTGATCTGTAATCACAGTAACGGTGTGTCGGGCCCCCAGAAGATAATGCCGCCAAGCCTTAAAGGCGGACTTGATAGCTAGAAGTTCCTTATCAGTAATAGTGTAATTGATTTCAGGAGGCGAGAATTTGCGGGACCAAAATGCCACGGGATGCAACTGATTGGTTACTGGGTCTTTTTGTGATAGAACTGCCCCCATGGCAAGGCTGGAAGCATCAGTTTCAACGATGTAGGGGAGTTCTGGGCGAGGATGTTTTAAGATCGGTGCAGAGATAAATCTAGTCTTCAAATTCTGGAAAGCTTGTTCCGCCTCGGTAGACCATTCAAAACGTTTGTTTTTCTTTAACAAGGCGGTGATGGGCTGGACTATTCGAGAGAATTCGGGGATAAACCTGCGGTAAAAGTTAGCGAAGCCTAACATGCTTTGAACACCTTTTACGGAGGATGGCGATGGCCATTTGAGAATTGCATCGACCTTCTTTGAATCCATACGCACTCCGCTAGGTGATAATATGAATCCCAAGAATTCAACTTCAGTCACGTTGAAAACACATTTTTCCAACTTAGCGAAAAGTTTGTGTTGACGCAATCTCTCGAGGACCATTTTCACGTGTTTCCGATGTTCAGTTTCCGATGAAGAATAAACGAGGATGTCGTCAATGTAAACAACAACACACACATCTATGAGCTCTCTGAGGACATCGTTCATAAAATATTGAAAGGCGGCCGGGGCATTGCAAAGTCCGAAGGGCATGACCTGATATTCAAATAGCCCATACTTGGTGCGGAAGGCCGTCTTCCATTCATCGCCCTCTTTTACTCGTACCAAGTGGTAGGCTCCTCTAAGATCCAGCTTTGTATATATGCATGCTTTTCTGACTTGGTCCAGGAGTTCAGGGATCAAAGGTAACGGATATCTATTCTTAACGGTGATCTGGTTCAGGGCGCGATAATCTATACAAGTTCTAAGGTCCCCTTCTTTTTTTGGAACGAAGAACAAAGCTGAGGAAGCAGGGGACTTGGAAGGACGAATAAACCCATTCGCTAGGTATTGATCCAGGTATTGTCGGAGGTGAAGATTCTCAGGCTCGGTGAGGGCATAAATTCTACTACAAGGAGGAGTAGATCCAGGTATCAGGTCTATCTGGCAGTCATAAGACCTATGAGGAGGTAGAGAGTTAGCCTGATCCTTCTGGAAAACATCTTGGAATTCTAGGTATTCAGGAGGTAACTGGGGAGCCTCCGAGGAAATTGCTGCCAGTGCAACACCAGGTCGAGGGTGACAAGTAGAGACACATTCTGGAAACTGAACCGTTCTTGCTCGCCAATCGATCTGAGGATTGTGCTTCTCTAACCAAGGAGTTCCTAGAATAATCTGGAACTGAGGGGCCTTGATCACATCGAACACGATCTTCTCATGGTGTCCATCTTGACTTACTAGCGTCACTTCTTGGGTGGTATGCGTTACTGGTCCGGAGGCTATCTCCGTACCATCCACCGTAGTAATGACGTCCTGTACAGCCTTTGGACAAAGAGTCAGATTCATCCTCGAAACCATTTCATGATCCACATAATTGCCGATGGCACCGCTGTCGACGTAAGCTTCAATCGCATGTAATCGATCCGGATGTTCAGGGCTAATGAGGACCATAGGTATCACGAAATGCGAGGTCACTGAACTGGTTTTAACGCTCGGCAAGAGGACCTCTATTCTTGTCGGGCGAGGTCGTTTCCCTGCTCAGAGTTTGTGACCCTGGTAACTGCAGCTCCTACTGCCTTCTTGGCTGGTTTCACCGGACAGTCTCGAAGAAAGTGCCCCGAGTTTCCGCAATAGAGGCATAATTGCAGCTGTTTTCTCCTTTCCCGCTCCTTTTGTGTTAGTGGTCCTTTCAGGCCCCCTATTTGCATGGGTTCCCCGGAGTCTACTCCTTTGGTAGGAGTTGGTGGTTTGGAAAATACTCAAGCATCAAACTTGGAACGATCGGCCTTCCTGTTCTGCAGTCTGTGGTCAATTTGAACGAATAAGTCAATATAGTCCGAACAGTCTTGCGGGGGATTCACTACTTGGGCTAACACATCTATGAGCTCTCAACGTAGACCTCTATAAAACAGCGTAATCCTTTTGTCCTCAGGCCATCGAGTTTCCACTATCAGTCTGTTGAAAGACGCAATATAAGCCAAAAGGTCTTGATTACCCTGTCGCAATGAAAGGAGCTCATTGTCCAAGGCCTGCCCCTGTGAATGTCTTGCAAACAGTTTTTCCATACTGAGCTGAAAAGCTTGAAAATCATGGAGAACCGGATCATCTTGATTAACTAGAGGGATCGACCAGTCTGCCGCATTGCCACTAAGGTACGAAAGCACGAAAGCTACCTTAGCTTGATCAGTTGGAAAGGCTGCTGGCCGGCATAAGAAGTGCAACCGGCACTGATTAATAAATACTGCAAACCTCTTTGGGTCGCCAGAAAATCGTTCGGGCGGAGCCAGAGGTACATTCCCAGGTAGGTTGATCTGCACTGGGTTCGTAGAGGATGTTGAAGGAAGATTTGCCCCTGATGCGGGTAACGGAGTTTGTCCGGCTTGTGACTGCAGCAATTGTCTAGCGAGATCGTCTGTTCGCTCCTTGGAAATAATCAGTTCCCTTCTTAGAGCATTCGTTTCCTGACGGGCTGCATGCACTTCTGCTCTTAGTTCCCCAAGTAACTGGACTAGCTGGTCGGTATCCAAGGTTTCCATAGCGCCTGGGTGGGAGTTTTGCGGTAGGCTTTGTGTTCTGTAACGCTCACCTGATTCCCGCAGAGGCGCCGGTCTTGACTGGGTGAATGCCGTATCTTCAAAGGTGATGTGTAACACACGGTTGGCTCTTTGGGCTGGACCTCTGTGCACTGTATGTCTGACTCGAAGAGTAAGATGTCTGCAGATAGAAAATATGGGATTAATGAACTGGGGTTATTGGGTGCCTCTCTCCTCTTCCCTTTCTCTTCTCCTGTAGAACCCCAAAGGTTAACGCCCTCACCTTAGGTAAGTGAACGCCGAGCTCTCCATCTGCCTCGGGGCAGGGTGCCGTAACCAGTTTCTTCACTGGATAAGGGTGCAGGCCTCTTGACCTCAGAGGACTGCTGTCCGTCGTTAACTGCACGAACGGTAAGTTCTGGGCACTTCAAATGTCTTAAAAGTCTTTTGTAATGATATCTCTTGTTTTGCAGGGTTCCGGCGATGGCGGATGGCGGGCTGATGAGAGTTGAGGATCGAACCCGCGTGAGTAATAGAAGCGCCTGGAAGCACGTAAGTAAGCGCTTGGAGCCTGCTTCACGATGCGCACTAACTGTCCCTTTTATCTTGCAGGTACAAGTTCGGAGCTTTAGAGAAGCTGAAGGGTGCTGGAATACCCACTGGATTCGGCGTGGGAAGGAGTAATGGCACATGAGTAATAAAGTTGCCCAATGTCTTTAAACGCACCTTCTTTTGTCTTTCAGATGCGGGATGCAGCGCCGAAGGCCTCCGGAGCGTGCGAAGAGCTGGTAAGCTTTTGTCTTTCAGATGCCGGAATGCAGCGCGAGGCGTCGGTGACAGCCGATGGACCAGGTAAGAGATGCGCTGCCACTGAAGACCGTAGTGCTAACCTGTTCTTTCTTTGTCTTTACAGGTGCTGCTGAAGACTGGATTCCAGGATGGTAAGCCTTTGTTCCCTTAGGCCCAGGATCAGAAGCAGAAGACACGATGAGCGTTCTGCTGCAGAGAATGCAGAATAACACAAAGCAAGATTCATCCATCGGGTGTGGTTTAAATAGCCTCCTGTAGTGCTTAGGTGTCTCCTTCCACAGCCACGCCTAGGTAAGAAAAGAGTTCCTGCTTTCCAGAAGAGTTCCAGTGTTCTGAACCTAGGGAGTGGCTCCTGCCCCACCCAACAGGAAAAGTAGTCCCAAACAGAAGAGGATCAGGGGTTCAACTGGCAGGTAAGTAAGCAGCATGGTCTGCTGCAGGTAAGTCCACCCAAGCATTATGAGCCCGGCGCTTCCAGCGCTGGGACTGGGCATCTTTATGAGCCCGGTGCCACTGGCGCCAGGACAGGGTCCAAAAGGTCCCAATTGGGACTGGCTGTCACTCGGAACCGGGGTTATGGGTCTGCTTCCAAGGGAATCGGGCAAGTCCTGATCTTTTGGAAGCAGAGATCATGACATGTGCAATGTATGTGTGCTGTATGCATGTATGTCTGAGTATAATGGTAAAGATGTATCTGGTGGTGTGTGATTGTGCATTGGGCAGCTACAATTAGTTTCGAAGGCTATTCTTCTATTTGTGTGTGACTATACTGCGGTTCAGATGACAGTAGAAAGTGAACTAGAGGTGAGGATAAGCACTAATAGTAAATCAAATGGTAGAAAATTAAAACAATTCTTTGTTTTGTAATACTAATATTCCAGGGGCTGAGTTATGTTATTTGAGCTCCGAAAAACAGGGATTTGTGTGCCATTCTGCATGCTAATCCCTGTTTAATAAATGGTGATTTGGGGGCAGAATGGTACACAAATCTTCGTTTTTTTGGTGCACAAATTACATGAATCACCCGCACAGTGTGTTTAAGTAACACATTTTAACAACAAGAGGATACATATAACAATTAACATTATAACAGTAACAGTGGAAGCAATTTAAAATTGGGAATCAGACCAAGAAAACAGTAAGTAGAGCAATTAAACTGAATGGGAGAAGGAGAGTAGTGCAGTATAAGTGAGAGAGAGGGAGGGGTGGGGAAGAGGAGGAGGAGGGAAACGGATGGGGTTAAGGGTGATAATGGGAGTGAGGGGGAAGGGGAGGAAGATGATTAAGGAGATAAGGCAAGGGGAGGGGGCAAGAAGGTGAGAGGGGTTTCATGGTGGGGAGTGGAGAAGGAGAGATTTGAGGAAAGTGCAGAATGAGGACAAGGTAGAAATAGAGCAGAGTGAGAGAGGTAAGGAGTTCCAGAGCAGGGGGGCTAGGAGATGGAAGGACCAGAAACGGGATGTGGCACAAGGGGAAGGAGGAACAGTGAGAAGAAAGTGGTCAGCAGAGTGAAGGGAGTGGGAGGGAGTGTAGAAAGAGAGCAGAGAGGAGAGATAAGGGGGAGCAAGATTGTGGAGAGATTTAAAGACTAGGCAGAGAAACTAAGGTTGTAGGAATGAGAAGGTTTCTTTGTAGTTGGTGTTTGCAGTTCAGATGTTGTTTTCCAGGAGAGTGGTCTTCACTGCAATTGTAAAAGAAAGAAGTTAGTAATTTTGTGTGTTTATAGCAGTGATGTTAATTGAGAGGTTCATTTTTATGTCTTTGTAGTAGTATTCTTGTTTGATTTCTGAACATAGTGTATGCATGCAGTTTCATTTGACTATGTGCAGTCTTTATATTTTATGTATATTATGATAGTTCAACATGCTTTGTAAATGAGTAGAATATTAAGTGTATGAAATTCACTTGGTATGTTATAGAATGTTAGGAGAAAGAAGAAATAATGTTATATTTATTTTGCAATTTTTATTAGGGAAATGACAGAAACTGTATAGAAAAGCATGGAATATATGTATTTGTGAAGCTGTGGGTAATAAAGTAGAAGGATGTGATTTACAGGTGGTGGTGTTATTGCAGCTGGGAGCATTTCAATGAAAGTGTCTATGTGTGTGAGTGTATGAAGATACTTGCAATTTTACTGGCTGTGTGTAATTTTATGATACGCTACTAAGTGTTTTTACACAATTATATTGTCATTTCTTCCATCTTCTAATATTATCATTTTTTAGATAGGTGTGTGTGTAAAAATAAATAGATAGGTTATACAGGTTAAGTGGCAGTTACTCTGTTTATATGCATTTTTAAGAGTTGCACATGTACTGTGCAGATAATATGCATACCTGTAGTTTGTATTCATGCATGTGGATATGCATGCAGCTGCAAGTAGAAATCTTGGAGACTTGAGTAGTTTGTGTAGTAGGTGTTTTCCAATGATAGGAGACTTGTACTCAGAGTGATCAACAGTACATTTGAAGTGCTGAACTCTGATGATGGAGTTAGATGTAGAGGTCGTGGGTGAGATTAGTGGATGGTTGTGTGGCTGCTTAGCTGTATCCAATAAGGGAATGGCACAGAAAGTGATGTGGAAAGGGTAGAAGGGCTGCCTAAGAGTTACGCGGTCCGCCGACACCACGGCTGTCCATGGTCAGGGCGTGCCACAACCAGGGTTTTCCAGCAAATACAGCATGGAATGGGGACTGTAGGGATCAGCCAATAAGATGTTGAGGTTGTGGATTTGTGTTGAAAGAGACTGCGTGTAGTGAAGATGGTAGAGGGGGAGAAAGCCAGGGTGTTGTTGCTTGGAGATATGTTTGTGCATGGTTTACAGCAGTATGCTCAATGCAGGCATGTGGCAAATAATGTTGATGTTAAAGGAGTGGAGGTGGTGCGGAGCACTGTGCCTGATTGCAATGTACAGGGAGTTGTACAAGTTTGTAAAGGTATGAGCAGGGTGAATAGTCCCCATGTGGTAGATTTGCATTATGGAGTTTTCCATTTGAGCTATGTCAGTGCCCCTACTTTGTTGGAAGATTTGGAACACTTGGTTCAAGCAGTAATGAACATCCTTCTAAATTGCAAAGGAATTATTTCTGGATTAGTACTTAGGGCAATATGGGACAATCGTTCTGTTTTTTGTCCTCAGCAAAACATTGCTAGGTGTGCAATCAACCAAGGCATGTGTGCTTTCATGCTTAGAGCTGGTATGGTCTTCTGTAATAATGAGAACGTTGATTCCAGTAATGATGTTAATTTTGAAGAAGATGGTATTTCCTTATCTTTTTTGGGAAATGCAATTCTGTTTTGGAATGTAAGGGTTGCTTTGGAGAAGGTTATGTGAATATTTTAGGAGTAAAGTAAGGGAAAAAAAAAAATACAAAATAGCAGGTGTTTGTCAAGCATCTGCAAAAAAACGGCTGTTTTCAGAGCCAACCTCAAAGTGGAAATGGGGCACACTATTTAAATTTAAATTCAGCATGCTCAGATTTTCGATATGTCCGCGGACATGGCGGTTGTCTGCGGACACTGCGTATTACATAAGGGGATTTGGGGTGCAGAGGCATGCAAATGAGAATGAGCAGAGCAACTGATTGGTCAGTAAAGTTTAGTGGGTGTGTTGTGTAAGGAGAGAGTTTGTCAGAAAGTCTTTTTCCTGAGAGAAGAACAGTTAGCTATGGCTGTGTGTTTCAGAAAACAGATTGTCTGGATTTTGGGAGACTCATGGATACATTGGTTAGAGATGCAAGCAGAACGCTGTGGAGTAGCTGCAGATCTTGGATTCCCTCATGTGGAAGTGCACTGGCATGGAGTGCGTGGAATGAAGTGGCTGGACTTGGTACCTCTCTGTGCAAGTTTGGAGACAGAGCTTCATCCAGACATAATTATAATTTATTGTGGAGGGAACAGTTTAGGACATGTGTCAGGAATTTCTTTGCAATTTGCGATGAAAGAAGGACTTGGGAAGGTCATAGACATGTTTCCAAATTCCCAAGTAATATTTTCTCATATTGCGCAGAGACAAATGTAGCTGCGTTCTTCTTCATTTGGTCCACAAATGGAGAAAGCAAGGCGCAATGTTAATAAGGCTGTTTGTGCCTTTCTAAGAGATGTTGGCATGTCCTCTTTCCACAATGAAAATATTATGTTTCGTAGCACATACATTTTTCGCAGAGATGGAGTTCATCTTACTTATGCTGGTAATCAGATTTTTCTGAGAAATTTACAAAATACATTGCAACCTTTTGTGGAATTACAGCCATCCATTCTGCAGTAGGTGTTGACTATTTCAAGTTTTTGAAACACAAAAAACACCACCAAAAGGCTCTTTTCAGAGCCACCACTTCCTCCCAGAGAAAGGTGCAATGGTTTTGATAGGGCAAGACCCCAAAATTTTAGATGTCCACGGACTTCTAAAAAATCCACAGGGCCCTGCTCCATTTATTTGTCCCATCTATTTTTAGACTGTGATAGGCGGCTCTGAAAAGAGCTTTTTTTGGGGGGGATTTCTGTTTTATATTTTTTTTGTTTTTTTACACACGACACACTAGGAGAGGAGGGGAAAGGAGGGTAAGAGGCGGACACCAACCATGAGCATAAAAAAGGGCAGGTGGAGAGAGGAAGATGTAGGGTGGGCCTTATTTAGGTAGTGGGCAGGTCTTCTCGTGCTCTGAGACCGCAGTCTCGAAAGCACTTCAAAGTCTCTCCCCCCTGCAGAGTACTGCGTCACAGTACATACACAAGTGACCATCGAAAGGTAAGAGTCATCAGTATTGTGAATGGCCTGTGAGGCAGCTGGAGGGATGCGCTCTCCCACAGGAGTGTCTCTTGTGGTGAGAGAAGCAGAAACGGAGGATGTAGTAGAGGAACTCAACCTACTACATTCCTCATAAGGTACAACCTTGCGAACAGCCCCACCGTGGAACGACCTTAGGTGTCGCTTCATAGTTGTCCTACCAAAGCTGACCGAACCAAGCCTCCCGCGACTCAGCACCATATTGCACTGGTTACAGGTGACCTTGTTCGCACACACCTTTGGTATGTTACCATGAATGGTAAATAACGGCTACACCTATGACTCAAAGTGAGTGCTCGTAGTAGGGACTTCCACTACCTCATCCTTGTCATCCTCTTCATCCTCCTCCTCTACATCCTCACGCATGTCTCCTCATCAGGACCTTGGGGAGGTGGTGGAGGGGGTGGGGGTGGTGCTGAGACAGATGTAGCACCAGCTGCAGGAGCAAGCATTGATGCCATCAGGTCTGATGGAAAGCAGCAGCAAGAGCAGCAAAATACCAGCCAAAGTAGACAATGATTTGTCAAATAGCCAAAAGCACAATGAGGATGAGCTCTGGGGTGTGGCCTTTTATAGGGGTGCATGTGCGCGCTTCGCGGACACCCGCGCTGTCCGCAGACAGATCGAACACCCAAAAAAGGCTCAAAAAGTTCCAAAAAGTATGCAGAAAGTCAGGGTCATTGTCTGGGACATGTGCTATGGTGAATTATTACTATAAAATACTGTGGATTGCCTGAAAAGGTACTTTTAAAATGTTTGGGGACCCGGACAGTGTCCGCAATTCAGGACACACGCTCAGCATGGGTGTGGTCACATGATGGCATCGCGAACATGTCCGTGAAGGGAACGGGTGTCCGCAGGACACCAAATGCACGGGAACGGTCGTGCGCATGCGCGCGGGTGTTCTACGGACAGTGTTCGGGGCCCGAAACTAATTAAAAGTGCGACACAAGTGAGACGGACAGTCACGGACAGGCGCGAAGTTCGTAGGACTTATGGGTGTGGTGCGCATGTGCGTAGATATTCTACGGACAGTGTTCGGGTCCTGAAACTAATTAAAAGTGCGACACAAGTGAGACTAACAGTTACGGACAGGCGCGATGTTCGTAGAATTTATGGGTGTGGTGCGCATGTGCGTAGATGTTCTTCAGGCAGTACGGACAGGTATAGTGTCCTCAGGACACCCCCATTTTCTTTAATTACGGACATCCCCGGACACCGCGTGTGTTCTTAGAACAGTTTCAACTTGACGGCGGACAACACGGACAGGTATAGTGCCCTTAGAACACCCCCATTTTGTTTAATTACGGACATCCCCGGACACCGCGTGTGTTCTTAGAACAGTTCCAACTTGCCTGCGGACAACACGGACAGGCATAGTTTCCTCAGGACACCCCCATTTTGTTTATTTACGGACATCCCGGACACTACGTGTGTTCTTAGAACAGTTTCAACTTGACTGCAGACATTATAGACAGGTATAGTGTTCTTAGAACACCACCATTTTGTTTATTTACGGACATCCAGGACACTGCGTGTGTTCTTAGAACATTTCAACTTGACTGCGGACATTACGGACAGGCATAGTGTCCTCAGGACACCCCCATTTTGTTTATTTACGGACATCCAGGACACTGCGTGTGTTCTTAGAACAGTTTCAACTTGACTGCGGACATTACGGACAGGCATAGTGTCCTTAGGACACCCCCATTTTGTTTATTTACGGACACCCCGGACACCTGCGCTGTCCACGGACACCCCAACTGCCTTTTAAAAAAAAAAAAAGGGGACTGAATTAAAAACGCACATAATATATTTTGTACAATTTATGAAAGAGAAGGGGAAGCAGAAACTGACACAAACACAGGGGAATTGGGGGTTTCAAGAGGATGGATAGGAGGAGATGAAGGGATGGAAGTCTCATAAAAACTTTTTCTTCATGGAGAGGGTTTGGGGATAATTGACTGGGATATGGAGAGGGGGGACAGGTACATGTGGGACAATGGTATTTAATTTTTTCTTTTATGTGGTCCTCCACAACATTTTTCAAACGGTTGAAATTTGCCATGAGCATGTCCATTTTTTCTTCCATGCGCTGGAGAGTCTTTTCCAATGTGTCTTTTGGTGTACTATTTTCAATGTTTGTATGGTCTGTTAAAAATATATATATATATATGTTAAGTGTACATAAAGTAATACTTATTAATTTGGTTATATAGAGAAGTGTCTACGATTAGTATTACTATCTTCAGGCATTTCCTTACATGGGAAATTCTCCTCAAGCCATTCTAAAGTACTGGACATTTCTGTGAGAAAAAATATATATTACTTTTATTGTATCTAATACAGAAATTTTAGAAATATATAAGAAAAATGAAGTTTACTTACTAGCTTCTGGCAAGTTGTGTTCTTAATGGTCTGTAGATCTGCTGTTGCTCCTAGTTGTGCAGTTTCTGTGAGGTAATTATGTTGGAAGCATATCGTTCTTGTTTTGGTATATTCCATTTTAGTACATATGGTTTTTAAATGGATGGTTGATGTGTTAGATATATAGGTTCCACTTCTTATTTATTACTACATATAATGTGTTTGTGTGCTTGTTTTTGAACTTGTGCAGTGTTCATATGGCATGATATAACAATTTAGGATAGCCCCTGAGTTTTTGGGTAGTGTTGCTGTTGTCCGCGTCCGTCCGCGGACATACGCACAGTCCGCGGACATGAAAATCACTAGCTCGGTGTTCAGTATGTTCTATGTTACATGTATATAAAGTCATGGACGTTATGGTTAAGTTGCGCTACTAAAAACCTATAAATTTCAGTAAAAAACATTGTTAAAGGCACGTTATGGTTACAAGTAAAACCAAAAAAACCTGAAATTCGCTAGTTATGGTAAGCTAAGCAACCATAACTCGCGCCACCACCGTGCACTGCTAAGACTAACACCCAGGACATCAAAGATGACATCACAAATGTCATTGATGACATCACTGATGACAAAGTTGTTTTACTGAATTTCATAGGTTTTTAGTATCGTAACTTAACCATAACGTCCCTGTCACAAAGATTTTTTACTGAATACCATAGATAATCACAGTAATATGCACCCATTAACATCAAAGTTTACCTCATCCATGTTGGGCTTCTAACACCATAACACAATCCACAGAGGTCAGGGGAACAGTGCTACAATGAAGGTCATGTACGCAAATACTGAGCCCTAGAGAGAAGAGCATTTTGCCTACTGGAGCCCAATTCTGCAGTCTTAGCTGAATAGGTGAAGCACGAGTGTATGCATCAGAAGAGATTGAAGACATTGCTCTTGAGGGCTGCAAATTTCACAATGCATTCATCTTATTTTATTTATTTATTTATTACATTTGTTATACGCCCAGACCCGGGGGTATCACGGCGTAGTTACAGACAACGGGGGAATGCAATCTTAGAGAGTACACAGAGGAAAACACAGGAATAACAGTCAGTAATATACAATAATATGCGAGGCAGTCAAGAATATACAGCAAAATGCAAAGCAGTCAGATATGTACAGTTAATTGGAGCGGATTAGTGCCCTAGTTCAGTTAGAACTTATTGAAGAGCCAAGTCATCGGGCAACATTTACACATGCCAGGCTCAGAAGACCTCCAGACAGATAGACAGTAACAATGATTTGGAAGTTGGACATGCTGAATGCGACCAACAGGATGAGCATGATAGGGAATCACCAGAGAGCAATTTGTCATGTGTGGCACTATAATTCATCTGGTCATTGATGGTATGCTGCTGGCTCAGAGACTTGTCCACCTCTGTGTGCTGGCAGGGGCAAACGTTGAGCAAGTTACATAGAAATGACATGGAGATCAATGTGGTCAGAGGCATAAGGATAGAGGACATGTAAAGCTGGAGAAACACACATGAGAATGTGAACAGTACCGTATTGTTCAATATGCTAACATATATTGGGTGCTAACTTATATGGTGTGTTGGGATGGCCTGCCACAAATAACCACTCTGACTCCAATAGCAAGTCCAAGGGTTTTTATTGTAGAATATATGACAGACTGGGCCAGGCGTCCATAACAGGGATGTTTGTTTCTTACCAATGGGGTCACCTACATATCTGTCAGCTGTCTTATTCTGTTGATGTTTCCCTATAACAGTGGCCATCTAACTCCCTGAGGGATTTTCTAGACTTTCACTGATTTACCACGCTTAAAAGTCTAGGGAGTTAGGGATGGTGCCTTCTTTTGCCTGGTGTCACACGTCCTCCTTCAGCACACGTTCTTACCTGACCCTTCACTACACTAGGTTCTCCTCCCACCACGTTACTATCCCTCCAATCTCTCACTCTGCCTTTCTGCCACCACCTTTTGATCTTACTTCTTTTCTTACTCCTTTTCTATCGCTCGTACCTCCAACTACCCCTCTACCTCCATTATTGTCGCTTCCCTCCTTCCACTCTACTTCCTTGCCACTTGCTGTTCTTCTGATGTAATCCCTTTCTCACTCTCCGCTGATAGTTAATCCTATTCTCCTACTCACATTTGCTTTTACTATTTTGTTGATCCTACTATTTCGACTGCATGCTTAACCCTCACTATAACCCTCTACTACCTACTATCACTGTTATGCTTCTTCTACTCACTAACGCTCTCTACTACCTACTCCACTTCCAATATTATCCTTTGCTTCAACACCACTACTACTACTTACTCTGTCTCACTCACTCACTATTCTGCAGCTCACACGACCACTGCCTCCACTCCTCACTACTACTATCTCTGCCTATTTTAACTCCCACCTACTACTACCTCCACCAATACCACCACTAATACTCTGCTGCTCTTACTCTACCTCTGCTCCTCACACTTTTCAATCTTACACTCAAACATTCTACTGACCCCCTCTTGTGAATAGCTTCTGCATCCACTCGCTCTCGCCTCCTCCGAGGTAACAGACATCCTCCAGTAACTCATGTCCTCACCCAACTAACCCACACTCAACCATTTTCACACACTTCCTAAAATACACCCGCCCTGCCAGGATTGGCCACTTACCTTAACCAATACCTTACTTGGATCTAGGGGGTGCGCCATGGGCAGTGCTGCTTGGGAGGCTTCAAAAGGGCTTGTAAGCCCCGCCCTTCTCCATGGAGTGTAACTGCATTTCTAGATTGGAGCCTAATGTGGCTCCCAGGAAACAATTTCTCTTCCAGGCCTTCCTGGAGGCATTTTCCGCTTAAAGGTTTCCCTGGTGAACTAGTGGGCCCCTGTTTCAGAAGATTTACCTGGTAGGCTAGGGGGGGTCTCTATATGTGGGGCTCCAGCTGGCACTTGCAGTTGGAGCCGTTCAGTCTTCTCATTGTGGTGACCGGTGTTGTGCCGGCTGCCGTACCCCTAGGAAGGAAGCCTCAGCCTCACTGCAGCCTTCCTGATGTTGGCCCCACCTCCCCTTTACCCAGGCTAGTGCAGACTCTCAATGCAGGGTCCGGGTGCCTCTGGGTTGTGGCGCTGAGTTGCCGGGACTGGTGTTGTGCCGTTCCGTGGGAATGACCCGGCCCCTTTTCGTCATTTGTGCCCCCCGCCTCAGGTCCAGGTAAGGAGAGGGAAGAATGGACCTGCTCACACCCAGGCACCAGGAAAGAGTGTTGGGGGTCAGGCTCCCTCCCCCCTTTTACAGGGCCACCACTCTGGCCCTGTCACATACCTCCATCCTTGCTTTGAAGTAGATTACCGGGTCACCAGTCCCTGTTTCCCATCTACCTGCTCTGCTGTTGTCTGGGTTGGTTTGATTTGTTCCTGTGAGACACCGACGGTGTGGGACTGGATGGTGGTTCGATGATGTCATTCATTAGAAAGCATTTAATCTACTTTTCCACTTGCAGCTGAAGGTGAATCAGTATACCTGGAGGATGTTGCGCTAACGGGGAAATGGATTCATCAATGTGCAACTCCACTGCGTGGCCCCTCAAATGACATATCCCTCAAATAGCAGAGGAAATTGATACACTATAGGGTGTGCTGACTTCATTGTGTACATTACAGCCACAATGTATAGCGCTATGCCTGTTGAGCGCCCCAGCAAATTGTTCTCAGGAACTTCCCCTTGAAGTACATGCACGTCAGAGTGTAATTTCCTTCCCTTGTACTGGAGAACGGTTTGGAATTTGCTTTGGTTGATGAGAGGGCCCTTTGCTGCCCCCTGAAATACTCACAGTTCAGAGGGTTTCAGTGTTGGTTGAGTAGTTATCTTTCAGAATTCAGGACACACATGATGCTCAGCGCCGCTCCCATATCTATGATACATTTTGCAGAGTGATCACCGAAGAGTATGCTGATATGACTCCCTTCAATGTCCACTTGGTCAGACATCATGTAAGCGCAGTCATTATTCCCACAAGAACTAGTCGGGAGCAGAGACGGGGATCGCCCTGTCATATGACAAACACGACACACCAGGTCTCTCCTGGCATTGATATCACATCTAATAGATATCTAATTGCACAGGTTTGATGGATGATTTTCGTTGTCGCATGTGTTGCACTTCTGTCCCAGAGCCGGACACTTGACAGTAGCGTCATGTGGAAAAGGCAGTCCGCACCGGTAACATCTTCCTCTAAATGAATATTTGCGTACCGGTATATTTCCACGGTGCGTGTTCTTGGTAGAGTGAGCTATATTTAGTTATTGCCTCTGTTCTTGCCATCATGAGAATGGTGGGTAAGGGAAGAGGTTCTCTCCGGATCATTTTCTGAAAGGAGGGGGATAGACATCCACCTATAATGCGAAGATGTATAGCCTCTTCATTCGTGAAGATGTGAAATTCACAGTGGGCCACCAACTTGCGAAGCCTAGTCACAAATGTTTCCATGGATTCTCCTTCCATCTGATGCACTTATGTTTAAACGCATACCTATCATAGTCTATGTTCCTCTGGGGATCAAAATCTGCTCTAAGGGAGTCTTCCAGACACTTTTAAGAATATTCCTGATCCGGAGGCAACATAGGGATGAGATCCTTCAATTCATCACCAACCACATTTACGAGCAGTCTTATTGCAAACTTGGCAGAGGAGTTATCATTATAGGCCAGAAGATAGTTCTCCAATCGCCTCAGCCAATACTCCCATCTTGGTCCAAGTGCCTGAGTTTCAGGCATGTCGAAAGGCTTTGGACGTTGAAAAGCAGCTGCACCTGACTGCTTTGCACCAGTTGTTTCTGTGTCCAACATCTTGTGTGCTGCCTGGCACCATGTAAGGGTTTAGGAGTAAGAGATCGAAACTATGGTGGCATTGTTGATTGCTACAGACTTTTATAAAAGAAATGAGGGTTGGAAAATGCATATCTATCCCTAATATTAAGAGGGGTTTCCCTACCTCAAAAGAACAACTAGGGGTTCTGTCAGGATGTCCAAAGGAGAAAAAGGCCAACGTCATGTCAAAACCTTTTTCCAACCATTTCACTAGGAACTCATACTAAAGTTAATGGGGATCTTCATCTAGATGTGCAATTCAAACGTTTGTCGCCAGTTTGTAAAAATTAAATTCAAAACCTAGTGCAAAAATAAACTTTTGAATAACCAAGAGAATGGGCTTTATTATAAATGTGGCGGTCCAGAAATAAGGGTGCCGGTAGCAACGTACCAGCATTCTTTCCGGACCGCCAAACTACGAGTCTGCCGGCAGGAGCATGGTACTCCCGGCAGACCTGACCTGCCGGGAGTTCAGGCCCCTACCGGCAGTGTTTTGACTGAAGCAGCGGCACCATCAACAACAGTGCTGGTGCTTCAGTGTCCACGGGAATGGGTATTTACCATTCAGTCGCCTGTCATGATGTCTCGGTAGCACCGGGATGTAAGCCGGCAGAAACAGTGTTACGGGGTCGGCAGTAGCCCGCCGCCGACTGGCATGTTTTACGGCCGACTACGTAATGAGGACCAATGTTTCCCTTCTCCTGGCCATTTTATAGTGTTCACAAACACCAGGGGAATGGCTCCCTTCTCTTGGCTTATTTTCAACTCCTTCAAAAGTGCCAAGAGAATGTCTCCCTTCTCTTGGCTTACTTTATGGATGTGGGTCCCAGGCTCACACTTGCTTCCTTCTGTATTTTAGTCCATCTCGTACATTAACCTACTAGGTACTAGGACTATGATGATCCCTCGTCCCATAAGGGATTCCCCCACCAATGTGATCCTCCAACAGTGCACCGCCCCCAGGGGGACTGTTGGACTGTGGCCGCACCACCCTGGCCCCATGGGAGGGGTCCTCCCCTACAGGAGAAGGGACAAGTTCTAAGGACTCGTCACATACCCTTCCCCTCATGATGCGTGTTTCCCTTTCTTCCACAGGGCTCTGCAGAGAAATAGAAAGGTTGATGATTAAGGGACCAACACATTATCCTGGGGTTTGTATCCTTTCTAAGTGTAAGCCAGGTTAGAGGGGAGTGATTAGTTAGCAACCAGAATTTTTGCCTAGTCAAATAATATATAAAATGTCCTATTGCCAATTTTATAGCCAAAACTTCTAGTTCAATTGTTGCATAATTCCTCTCCCTCGGAAAGAGCTTACAGCTAATATAGAGTCCAGAGTGCCCAACTCCTACATATTCGTGGGATAGGACAGACCTCAATCCTACTGTAGAGGTGTCTGTCTGGAGCACAAATTCCTTGTTGAAGTTAGGCACCTTGAGAACGTGCTTGCTATAAAGGATACTGTTGAGTTGAAGAAAGGCACAATCCAGGCAACAGCTTTAAACAGTTTATTTAAGATACAGCAATATAAGGCCCTGCTGCAATAGTGAGCTGGATAACTATCTTCACTTCCATGGATTGGTTGCTTTATACCCATGGTTGGAAATGCAATAACATTCCAGGAATCCAGGCTGCCTGTCAACTTGGTAAACATCTGATACAATAACATTCCAGGCAAACTGGAAACTTGGTAAACACCTTGCAGCAATGTGGAGCATGCAGACCATTTGAATAATGCTGACCACAACTATGCTCAATTAAAAACATCTACATACTACTTACACATATGTAAAGACACACCTACCAGATACTTTTCAACGTATCAAAACAGGCCTGATCTCTTTTTTCCCCAACTAGATTTTCTAAGGGGCAGAGTTATTTAATTTGTCAGTCACACAGGTGGTGATGGTGGCATATGCAGGGTTGAAGCTTTGGTAATAGTCCACCAGTCCCAAAAAGGCTCTTAGGTCCCATTTTTGTCTTAGGTATTGGGGTTTCTTGCACTCTTAACCTTGTCTGACTGAGGTTGAACCAGCCCGTTTCCAACCAAGAAGCCCAGATATTTCACAACGGATTGTGCCAGGTGACATTTCATGGGATTCGCTGTGAGGCCTTTGTGATGGTACATAGAAATGATAGATGTTCTCGGCAGCTCTAGATATATGTGACTATTTCATCTAAATAGGCGCCACAAAAGTTGGAATATGGGCTTACTATTCCACCCATCAACATTTGAAAGGTAGCTGGTGTGCTGTTTAATCAAAATAATCAAAATGGAAGGACTTTAAAATATAATAGTCCATTCGGGGTAGAGAAGGCTGTTTTTTTCTCTGTCCTCAGGATCCAAAGGAACTTGCAAGTAGCCTTTAGTCAGATCAATCGTGGATGGATATACTGCAGAACTTAGTCTGCAGATGATGTAATCAATTCTGGGCATTGGGTACTTGTCAAACTGGGAGACCTCAGTTTTCAGAGGTTGATGCAGAACCTCCATGACTGATCTCGCTTGGCTACTAGTACAACGGGAGATGACCAAGGACTGTAGGAAGGTTTGATGATGTCAATTTCTAACATCTTCTCTACCTCTTGCACAATGATGTATTTCCGAGCCTTAGGGATTCAGGAAGGTTTTAAGTTGATTGTTGTACCTGGTGCTGTGTGAATATGATGGCATACACCTTTAACTATTCTGGGGTGCTTGCTAAAGACTTCTGGATATTGATTAAAAGGAATGTGGACATCTTGCTTTTGGAGTGTTGGGAGATCTGATGGGACTAGTTTTAATTCATTTGTCTCCTTTGATAGGAGTCTGGCCAAGACCACTGAGCATGACACAACTGGATCCCCCTTTCATTTTTTGCGCACATTTATATGATAGGCTCCATAATTACTGGGACCAGTTCTTTCAAGATAGCATATGATCCGTACAGGATACCATCTATCCGTACAGGATACCATCTGGTGTTCTGAGGTTGGAAAATCCTTTTGGCCAATAGAAAATGGCTGGATAACTGCCTTTCGGTCATATAAAGTTTTCTGATGTCCCTAGGCCCTAATCAGGTGTTCATGAACTATCTGTCTCACTAAGTTCCTGTGTTCTTTAATCCGCTGTGCGGTTCAAGATAGTGGTAGGGCAGCCTCTTCCCTCTGCTCCCAGATTTCACACACCATGTCTAAGACAACTCTGGGATCTCTCCCATGTAAAAGTTTAAAAGGTGAGAATCCTAGGGAGGATTATGGGGCCTTTAAGATGGCAAATAACACCTATGGAATAATTGCGTCCCAGTTTTTTCCATCGTCTTCCAGAAACCTCTTTAATATGCTTTTAAGTGTTTTATTGAAGCATTTGACTAGGCAAACCATCTGCGAGTGATACTCTGAAGTTCTTAGTGTCTTCGTTTGTAATATTTGTTTTGCCTCACCCATGATCTTCCTCATAAAGGGGGTCCCTGGTCAGTTAGAATTTCTTTCGGGAACACTACGCGGGGTAAAAAAGGGATGCAATGCTTACAAATTTTCTGTGAGTTGTTGTTACACATAGGAAAAGCTTCCAGGTGGTGGGTGGAATAGTCTACTATCACCAAGATGTACGTGTTTCCTTTTTTGATGTCACTAGGGGTCCCACAATGTCCATCCCAATCCAGGAAAATGGGACATCTATAACTGGTAGAGGTTGGGATCTATGTTGACCCTCACTATTTGTGTCGCCCCCTATATAAAAGTCCCTGATTGTTTAAAACAACATGGTCCCTCCTTCAACCTACCCTACTGTTCAGGTATAACCTTAAGGAAAGCCTCTGCTAGGATGAGGTCATTGCGTTGGGCGAATGCTAGGTCTGGAAATATTTCTGAGGCTTCTTCTCCACTAGCAGGTAGGGGTTCTTTATCTGCTTCCCTAAAGCCTTTAGATCCCCTCTCAGTGGTTTCAGCTTCTGTCACCTCTTGGAAATTGGGGAAAACAGCACTTTCCAGGATCACCTGAGCAACTTTCTCCCCAACTTTCACATGTTAGTCATACTTACTATTATTTTGAATCAAGACCTTGACATCCCCTCTATAGTCTGGCTCGATCACCCCTGCCATCACGTCAAGGTCACATTTCCAATGAGTCCTGATTTGGATACAAGCCTGGTATAAGTACCCTTGGCAGAGGTCAGGACTAATCCCATAGAGAATAACTCTCCTTCCATGGCTTTGATAATAATATTGAGGCTACTCGAGATATCAAATCCAATTGATGCTGGGGTGGCCACAGAGGGAGTTGAGGCTCGGTCAGTGAGCTTCATAAATTCTAGGGTTCCTGGTTGTTATCATCTGGGTGACATCCCACTACTGACATGATATATAGACGGAGTAAGATATATATATATGGTTGTGATCAAGCAGCGAGTAGAGCCGCGAAACACGTTAACGCACTTTTATTATGCACTTTGGGAGTGCCACATATTGATGGCCTTTTAACTTTTGTGCCATTTTGTAAGGCACCAATAAAGACGTGAATTTTACTATTACTTTGGTGTCCGAATCCTTTTACTCTATGATTGTGAAGAGTGCTACTCACCCTGCCTGATGTCCAAACCGCTGGATGGATTTTCATCAAATTTGCGGCAGGAGTGGGGGCTTGGTCCCGAAAGCGTGCTTTTGCAAATTTGGTGTAAGTCTAGTAGTTTTTTTTAAAATGACCAAAATGTAAGGCAAAAAAATGTGTGATATCTCTGTTCACTCTGCGGACGGACTTCCCTGTTCACTCCGCGGACAGCACCCCGATTGGCCAAGCGGCTTGCGTGATGTCCGCGGACATGCAACGTGTTCGCTGATTGGATGGCGTGTTGCGTGAAGCGCGTCAGATTTTTTGTGGCGCCCGCCATCTTGCATTCGCCGACGACCGCGGACATCGCGGTGGTACTTGGATTAAAAATTGTATTTAGTGGAGTGTGTTGGTGTGTACGAGTGTTTGGGGAGGGTGGGGAGTATGAGATAGGTTCAATGTTCTGTTTTTTTTATGTGCTAGACGCTTTTGTTGTGTTCGATTTGTCTGCGGACAACACGGCTGTTCTGAAATTTTCTATATAAACTAAATGGTGGGTTGTTCCGAGGACGGAGTATGTGTCCGTTTTGTTCGTAAGCAAGCTAAAATTGAGCTAAGAACACTTGCGGTGTCCTTAAATGTTGGTACACTCTTTGATGTCCTGGGTGTTAGTGTTAGCAGTGCACGGTGGCGTGAGTTATGGTTGCTTATCTTACCATAACTGATGAATTTCAGGGGGTTTTCGGTTTTACTTTGAACCATAACGTCCCTTTAACAAAGTTTTTTTACTGAATTTGATAGGTTTTTAGTAGCGCAACTTAACCATAACGTCCCTTTTAACAAAGTTTTTTCATTGAATATATATATATATATATATATATATATATATATATATATATATATATATATATATATATATATATATATATAGGAGTAATAGATCAACACACTGATACATACTACTACATGTATGTAGAAGTAAGAGATCGACACAATGGTGGCATTTCTGATTACTACAGTTTTTTATGAAAGTAATGAGGGTTGGGCAATGATTGTCTATACCTAATATTAAGAGGTGTTTGTCAGGCTGTCCAAAGGAAGAAAAGTCCACCACAGTGTTTAAAAAACTTCACTGTGCAACATCACAGTAGCAAATCCTGCACCATACCAACTTACCATTTCATCTCTCTGAGCTGGATAAAACTGTGTATATAGACTTTGATGAGAGTAACATTTACTGTGATGCAAAATAATGCACCTGCACCAGAAAGCACTAATAAATGTATAAAGCATCCACGTGGTGCGTGTCTTAAGCTCAGTCCTTCCAAAGGAGATTTGTAATAAGTGAAAAACTGTCTCCAGCATTTCAATATATTTGACAACCTAATGAAGCTCATAATTCATTACTCGTGGGGGTGGTTAAATGGACAAACTAGAACGAGTTGAATTGTAAAGTACTGTGCTGGCTTAAATGAAAGTTAAGACCACTATCTACCGATTCCTTTTTATGTAGGACATATGGGTGGAAGCGACCCTTGCAGAAGAGGGTGCACCAAAGCTGCTGACTTCTAATCTACAATGGCCCTCATTACGACCCTGGCGGAAATCGAAAAACGATGGCGGAAATGCAATACCGCCATCGAATAGCGCTCGGTGCGACTATGACCCGTCACCGCAAAGTACGATGCCATTAGCGACACCGTAGTGAACGCCAACGCTAACTGCACCAAGTACGCGCGCGCCATGCCAAACCGTAAATACCACCATGGCGCAAGGGTACGCGAATTCCGACCCTAGCGGACATGTACCTAACGCCATCAAGCACGGCGGAAAGTACCATTCCGCCATGGTGAGAAGTACGGCATCGCGAATCAACCGTAAACGGCCCCACTGAGTGCCTGTACACCGCTCCCTGGCCACATAGTACAACTCCCCGTAGGTGCAATGAAGTCACAATGCAACCAGTGAAATGTACAAGTCACCCATGCATGCCAACGAACAAAAGAATCTCAAGAGGGGCCAATGGGAGCCGCAGGGCACAGATGGCACGAATACAGAAGCCATTCCAATGGACATGACCACAGTCCCCCACCAAGAAACGCACGCAAACACAGGCACCTGTGACCAGCAATATTCCGAAAATCACATCATTCCACCAGTCCACCTGGCTGACCGGCATCTGTTACACAAAACCTAATCCCCCGCCCCTGAGCATGACATCATTCAAACAGTCATATTGGCAGCCCTCATCCCTGACCTCACTGGGCTTCGTAGGCAAACGCGCCCAGCACAGTACCACGCAACTATACTCCGAAGCTGGAACCCAATGCAGATCTCCTCACAATACATCGCTCCCCAAATAGGAATATGCCACATCACTTGCAAAGAAGAACGCTACACGGCCCATATCAGAATAGAAATTTAATGCACAACAAATTCACCAAGCCCATACAGCCATTAGGCCATGAACTCCAAAACACATTTCACCATTGTGGGCTGCATCCGCAAGAAATGACCAGCTACTTCTTGTGTGACGCCCTGTTCCTTCATGGTACACAGAGCCACATTCTCGTACGAAAAGGCAACATGGAAGCGCACAGAACCGCAGGGCCGTCCCAATGGGGAGGCACTAGTCCAGCTGAAAGGCCGAAATGTTGCTCCGAGCCACTAGTACTGCGTAAGGGCATGTGGCCCATTGGCGATCGTCCCATAAGATCGTAATGCTGCTCCACTGATTAACACGAAGCAGCAGGTGTCGGGAGTAAAAGCCATCTGCAGGAGTGGCATACAGATGGCAGTGGCAAAAGGGGAGGAGATACCTGTCAACCAAAAGAAAAGAAAAAGAACAGAATGGCCATCAGAACTACATTCGAACAACTCACTTCAATGATCACACTAAATCCACAGCCATATGCATGCTAGCCCACTCCAAAGGATCATCACCACCCCAAAACCACTTGCGACTCATAACTATCTATATCGAGGTGTAAACACCATCACAAACGAGTGTACCTGTGCATGCGTCTGTGAAAACAGAATCCATCAGATGGGATTGGTAACGTGCATGGACACAAGTGTCTGAGGGCGCGTCGAGACAGGGAGGGCTCAACAAGGCCAGATAGACGATGGTCCCACTATGGCAGCCCTGCATCACATAGCGCAGGGGAGGCGGACAGATTCCAAGAAGCCCTGTACATGGCAAACACTGTATCAAATCATCTGCCCATGCATCCATTCATCATTCCCTCATCCCGTAATGATAACGCCTGTTTCCATACTCACATAACATGTGAGAATTCCATTGAGTCTGTGCGTTATGCAGCCTGCAAAATCCACTGTGCCCCAGCCCGTAATTCCAGTGTTGTGAAGTAACATGTATTTGGGAACGTCCGGCCTCATCGTCCACTTCGCTATTGCGCATCCCAAACTATTCATATCAATCATTGCATCCTCGCCATGGCCCCTGTCCCAAGGACATTGAACAATAGAACGTTATATTTGCAGTCAGACCTGTGGGCATCTCCTCGCCGCTAGCTGATAACCGAAAGCGCCGCCCTTGGAATTCCTCATTTGCAACATCACGTCGAAAAGGCATCTGTGGCCGCTTGAAATCACAAATTAATCCATCTAGTGCGGCTGTGTGTGAAAATGGCAACTGCCTTCACTCACAAATGGGACGCCCCGCCCGTCGTTACAACTCGGTACAGTGATGCATGAGGGTCCACCGTTACTCGAGTACTACGTTCCACTGACCCTTCACAAGTCTGTTCGCGACTGCAAAGATTGTATGTGAAACAATGGGACCATAGCCGAATGAACATATCAACCAATGTTACACGGCCATCGGGTACAAATACATGATTGCAATAGCAAGATGCCATTCCTCGAATTGCAGCGTTGTGTGCTGGACGTGCTCGGCCAAAGGGGAGAGCAGCTTGCACAGGTGGAATGAATCACCACAGGTGGAGGCCATACAGCCTGAAAACACATAAATTGCACACCCAGTCTCCTCCCACAACCACACCCACTCCGAAATGCTACCGGCAGGACTCGCGATGTTGGCCCTAGGGGACCTGATAGCACTGCAAGTACTCCAACTCCAAGAAGAAGACGAACACCAACTACAACCGGCCGCACGGAGGAGACGCAGGAGGAGGAGGAGGGCAAGGCAGGGCCAGCAAGGGCCGCCAGCACAGCCACTACCACCACGCAGGCAGCCCGCAATCCCACGCCTCCGAGCACATCCGTTCAACCTCACTGATGAGCAGATCCACACCCTCTACCGTTTGGACCGGGACACCATAGCCGCCATTGTGGACATGACACAGGCTGACCTTGTCAGCATGATAGATAGCCCAACCGCCATCCCACCCCTACTGAAGGTGGTGTCTGTACTCCACTTCCTGGCCACAGGCACCTACCAGCACACAGTCGGACAGTTGCATGGCATTTCTCAGCCACTGTTCTCACGGACACTATTGCAAGTGCTCGATGCCCTCCTGCAGCACGCAGACGACTACATCTCTCTACCACGCTCGGAGCAGGAAATTACCAACACAAAAGTGGGATTCCATGCACTTGGCGGCATACCGGGTTGCCTTGGTGCCATCGACTGCACCCATGTGGAATTGGTCGTCCCACATGCCATGGAGGCCCAGTACCGCAACCGAAAACAATTTCATTCTCTGAATGTACAAATGGTGTGTGACTCCAACAGGATCATTACACATTGTTGTGCCCGATTCCCTGGATCAACCCATGATTCTATGGTCTTGAGGAACTCAACAATACCACGCTACATGGAGCGACACGCAGGGTACAGATCCTGGCTACTCGGTGAGTCTCATTTCATGCATGATGATGTGGGGTATGTGATGCGGCAATGACCTGGCAGGAAGGGGGGGGGGTGCGTACGTAGCAATGGCATTCCACATAATTCGTTTATCGTCCACATACAGGTGATGCTGGATATCCACTGAAGAGATGGCTCCTCACACCAGTCCGGAACCCACGGGACCAGCATGAGGAGGACTACAACCATGCCCACTCACGTACCCGTGTAGTCATTGAACAGGCATTCGGCCTACTGAAGACTCGTTTCCGGTGCCTCAGCAGGTCTGGCGGGGCACTCCTGTACCGCCATGAGAAGGTTGCAAAGATGGTGATGGCATGTGTCATGCTACACAACATGTGCGTACGTAGAAATGTGCCCATGCCCCCTGACGCAGAACTGCAAGCACCTGAAGATGGTCATGATGAGGGTGGGGATGTGGCAGCACCTCAAGGAGTCCGCGAGGCACAGGAGGGCCGTGACATTCGTCAGCATCTCATTGATGCATGCTTCTAGCACTCACGCCTGGTGGCTGATACATGGACACGGGACTCGTGGCACTGTGTGTGTCTGGTACATGCACAATATGGACTGTACGCCTATGATGGCCTAGTACACAAAGATCATTGTCCACACATCTCATTGGTTGATCGTGCATTGTTTATGGCATATGTGATATCATGTTGAACACCCTATCCACCCGCCACCCAAGTGAGCCCAACACACCCCCTCCACCCTCCTACCTCCCCCCCGAACACCAGTGTCCAAAGATGCTCATTGTCAGTGGGCAGTCGCTATTGCAAGCCCCCTCTGCGGGTATCAGGGGTACCCCTGCCTGTGGAGCGCAGGTTCCTCCCAGATCTACGTTGGGGGCTGCCCTGGACGGAACTTGCAACGGATGATGTCTCTGCCTGCTCACGTCCATGCATGTCCCTAAGGGTTTGTGAGAGCTCAGTGAGCACACGGCGCACTGCGGCAAGTTCGGCACATACGTCTTTGGACGTCGCATGCAGTTCCCCCCTCAGGCTCTCGGTGCTTCTCTCCATTTGGACTCTCAGGCTCTCGGTGCTACTCTCCATTTGGACTCTCAGGCACTCGGTGCTACTCTCCATTTGTGCCCTTAGTGTCTCTGTACTTCTCTCCATTTCTGCCCTAAGTGTCTCAGTTGATGTTTCTATGTCTGCCTTAGTGCCCCCACATTCATCGGCATGGTCCTTGAGGAGCGTGGCCAGTTGCTGCTGTTGCACGATTAACTGGTCGAGGGACTGTTGCCTCTGCTGGGCCATGGCCATTTGCGGTGGTGTCACAGAGTGGCTGTTCGCCTCATGTTGCCCTGCCACAGGGCTTGTGGGGGATGGCCAGTCGTCGTCTTGTGGGTGCCCCTGCGTGGTATCCTCATGGTGTACGGGATGGGACAGACAGGGGGATTGGGACAGGTCATGGATGGATCTGACTTCGACATCCCCGTCTTCTGTGTCGGAGCATGCTGCCATTAATGGGGTGTCACCTATGGTGCTGCTGCCACCAGAGGCAGTGCCTTCTGTGGCATCCATTGGGGGGACCTGTGGTGCTGCTGTTGTGGGCATGCTGGCTGCTGGGGTGCCTGTTGATGTTCCCTCCTCTGTGCTGCCACCTGATTTGTGCTGCTGCCGTGTCTTGATGCGTGCAGCTGAGGTGGAGGGTCTTTGGCCGTTGGTCTTGGCCCTCTTTGCAGGTGTGCTGGTAGGGGTGTCCTGAAGCTCGTCGTTTGGATCGGACCCTGTGGTGGAGTAAAGGAGGGCGAGCGTTATTAATGGGTCTGTGGGAATTGGAATGGCAATGTATCACATGCATTGGGGTGGTACCTGAGGGTGATTTGGGTCGGGGCCTTGGAGGTGCTTTCATTTGTGTGTGGAGTGAGGGTGCAGTTGTTTGGCAGCCTGCAGTTAGGGTGTGCCTGCTGCACGTGTAGTGGGTGTTTTTGGGGTTTTTAATTATTTATGTATTTATTGTGAGTTTTAAAGTGCGCTATCAGGCCAATGTGTGTGGACGTTCTCCTGGCCATGTGTTGCTGTTGCGCTATGTGGACACATGTGATTCACATGATTGGACATTGTGGATTTGGCATGGTTTTATTTGGGCCACCTACCGGATTCTCCGGATGTCTGCACTCCTTTCTCCATCCCTCCGACTCCCTCTATGCTCTCCATTCCAATGGTGGAGGCACAGATTTCTTCCCAGGGGGTCAACTTGATGGGTGATTCCGATCCTCCCCCGGTGGCTGTGGCAATGTTGCGGTTGGCAGAAAGTATGCTACAGACGCGTATCCGCAGGTCGTCCCATCGCTTTCTGCATTGCTGTGGGTTGCGGGGTGCGGTCCCCACCGCACTTACCCGCTGTGCCACCAGGGCCCATATGGCCTTCTTGTTCGCAAGTGCCGTCCTGGTCATTTGCGTGGAGAAGACGGCGGCGGCATTCTCCTGGAGGGTCTCTGTAAGCACGGTGAGTTCCTCACGGGAGAAGTGGACCTGCCGCTTGCGGTCGCACGCTTTCTTCGCTACTTTTCCCATTTTTCTTGGTTTCGCTAGGGTGGATGACGGGTTGGGATGTGTCTCAGGGTAGTGTTTTTAGTGGTTGTGTGGATTTTGTGGTTTTATAGGTGTACGGCGTGTTGTTTCCCGTTCCGGGCCCATGTTTTTACTTCCGTTTCCGTATATTTACGGTCACCGTACTTTCCGGTTGGCGCTCACTGCGGTGTCCGCTAAGATGGGTGGCGGTATTGCACCTAGGGCGCCGTACGGCGGCGGTGTGGGCCGTTTTGGGGTCATTTCCGCCATCGCGGACTTTGCACTTCCGCCATGCCGTGGTGCTCGTGCCCGATGGGTCGGAATGGGCCGCACTTTGCTCCATCGTGCAATGGCGGAAACGCTATTTACGCTGTGGCGGTCCGGTCAGTCACTTTCCGCCAGGGTCGTAATGAGGGCCAATGTGTCATCTATCTACACTATGGTATGTTTTACTTTCTTGTTGCTTCCAATTTGTCTCCTGTATCCACGCTTGAGTGTGTTCACATTCTAAAATGCTGTTAATCCCAGTCCAGTATCTAATCTTGTGTGTGTGTGCCCTTTACATGTGGCTACTGATCTATGTGCTGTAACCATACTGCACAGTGCATACCTTCCTCATGACTGCCATTGTTAAAATGTGTCCTATACCTATGCGAGTAAAGAAACAATTTGCAGTGTTCAAGACTGCATGTACCAACTACAAAGCTGCCCATGAGTAGCAAAGGAGCGTACCTAGCAGCTTAACTCCATATATCTGGTGTCACATGCTCCTCACGCAGCAAATCGACCAACCGACTTGAATCACAACTCTTCCACAAAGAGAGGACCCACAAACAATCCTTTTGTTGTCATGCACCCACCGGAGTTCGATCTCGGTGTCAGCTCGGAATGCCCCCACAATTCTCCAATTTTGAAAATCTTGCTTGGTGGATAAGTCTCACAGTACCCCTGTCCCTCAAAAACCCTCGAATACAAACAGGGTATCCCTACATATTATCCCCACCAAAAATATTGCTTTATATATGGTCGTCTGGAACGTCATAGGCAATAATTTTGGGGGGACAATTTGTGGGCGCGGGGGTTGCATGGGTGTCTCCCGCACATTTAAAAATAATGCGTGGGTGTCCCCCGCAGGGTCCATGCCTCAATATCGCCGCAAAAATATGGCGATATTTTTGTATCACATATTTTTGCGGGGATATTAACACATGGAACCTACAAACAGTGGGCAGCAGTAGACATAGGCAACTGCAATCTCATAATTTTGGACTGCTGTATGTGGGTGTCACAAATGTCCAGGCAGGTCATGTACTGATTAATTGAGTTACTGTATATCGCTGTCCCATAGGGCCAGTATTCTCAATTTCCCTCACATACCAAGTAATTCATTTTTAGAAAAAGTGGGTAGTTTCAAAGTAATCTGATTTTCGTGTGCCAAAAGAATTTCAGTCATTGCTCTTAAATTGGCAACCCTGTTTATTGTCCTTTGTTTCACTTATGACATTTTTGGATGTGTTGAAGTGCAGGAAAAGTCAATGTACAAAAATTAGACAATGAAATTACTGTATTTAAAATATGAGTTCCACTTGGGGAGCTTCTGAAGTATTCTTAAACTTGCTGTTGGTTTTTCCATGTCCTTCGGTACACTTCCAGTAGCCAGATTGGCACTTTTGAAATCTAATTGTTACTCTGTCCTCCTTTTGTTTCCCAGATGTCGTCTGAATGACAGCGAAGCCCCCCTTAGTGATATTTAGGCTTTAATCTAGTGAGGTAATACACTCTCTCCATCTCAATCTAAGAATAAACAGGCATGGGTGTAATCAACAGCCATGCCTTATTATAAAAAATAGGAAACCATTAAAAGAAGGGAAAGGCAGGAAAGAAAGAGAACAAACGGCAAAAGGAGCAAAGGTAAGGACATGGAAGGAAATATAAGTGAATGGAAATGTAGAAAAATCAAACAAAGGAAATTATTTCAAAGGTATGGGCAGGACAAATTGCAGATAATGCAATGAAAGGAAACATCAGGAAAGGGAACAACATTTTTGAGAGAAAACCAAATTGAAGATGACAGAAAGAAAGGGACGGTAATGGAAGGAAGGAAGGAAGGAAGGAAGGAAGGAAGGAAGGAAGGAAGGAAGGAAGGAAGGAAGGAAGGAAGGAAGGAAGGAAGGAAGGAAGGAAGGAAGGAAGGGAGGGAGGGAGGGAGGGAGGGAGGGAGGAAAGAAGGAAGGAAGACCATTCTATTCTCACAAAGTGGCTCCATGATACCCTCAGAATCCCAGACCACGTACAGGATTGGTTGAGCTGCTTCCTCACTAATCGCCCTTACCAGGTGCTCCTGGGCTTCTCCTCCATAACCACTCTCTCTACATGTGGTGTCCCCCAGGGCTCTATCCTCTCGCCTTGGCTTTTCAATATCTACCCTGCACCTCTTACACACCTGATCGCTACCTTCTCTCCTCATTTCCAGTGTTACGCAGATGACACACAACTCTTCTTCGAGCTCCCCTCTTCCCCCCCTTCTTCCTCCTCTATCTTCCCTGACTGCCTATCTGCTATTCAGTCCTGATGCATCTCAAATGATCTCTGTCTTAATTCCAGTAAGAGATTCTTCCTATCGGGACACTTGTTCCCTGTTTCCCTCCTGTACTCTGGCTGCCCTCTATGGGTTTACCTACCCTTCCTTCCACTGAAGCCAGAAACCTTGGTGTCAACTTCGACTCCTCTCTCTTCTTTACTCCTCACATCTTGGACCTTGCCAAGAAGGCCCACTTTCAACTTTACCTACTTAGGGGCATTCTCCTTTTCCTCACCTTCCCCCAGAAGCTCAAAGGGGGTAATTCATGGATTATTTGCGCCTAAAAAACAGGATTAGTGTGCCATTCTGCCCACAAATCCCCATTTGTTAAACAGGGATTTGCGGGCTGAATGGCGCACACATCCCGTTTTTTTCGGTGCAAATAATCCATGAATTACCCCCAATGTCTCTAGAGCTCAGGTCCTCTCCAGGCTGGATTCTTGCAACTGCCTCGGCCTCAACCTGCCTATTTCCTCACTCCATCCTCTTCAACTAACCCAGAATAGGGCTGCAAGACTTATCATTGGCTTCAAGCCCAGGGACCACATCTCTCCAGCTCTAAAATCTCTCCACCGGCTCCCGGTTACTGAAAGGATCAAATGCAAGCCCCTTTGCATCACCCACAAGGCTGACTGGGTCCTGGGACCACACCACCTGCAGGTCTCTCTCACTAAATACTCTCCTTCCAGATCTCTTCGATATTCTCACTCCAACTCTCTGCTGGTCAAACGTTTCTCCAAGCAGAGAGCTGGGGGCAAATACCGCTGCTCAGCTGACTCCCTCCTATGGAACAGTCTCCCTCTCTTGCTCCGTCTTGAACCGGACTTCCTCAAGTTCCGGAAACAACTGAAGACCTTTCTCTTCTGCTCATCCTTCCCTCTCCCCCTCCCATGCTAACCATCCCCTCTGTCGCTGAGATTGGTGGCCTGGACCCTCATGAGTCCAATAGGATCCTGGCCTCTTCCCAAACGCCACCAGAATCACCCCACCCAGCACTGCCCTCTGGGCCCACACCCGCCTGTTGGGTGGTTTTCCTCCGCCATGCACCTACCTGTTGGCCGGTAGACCTCCCCATTCGCTGGTACGTCTCCGCCCATGCACTTACCTGTTGCCTCCTCAATAGGCAGGGGGACACTAATAGCACTTACCCCCACCCCTCCTGCCTTTTTTCTTTTCAATGCACTTGCACATTCTGAATGTCGCATGGGCTAGTAGCACTGCTTTTTGTTTATATCAATTAATTGTCAATTATTAATTTTGATTTGCTCATCTGCTCCCTTCCCTTTTGCCTTGTGGCTCTTTGAAACACTATCTTGCTGTATAAGCACCTTATAACTATCCATAAATAAATAAATATTTTTTTTTATTTTTTTTTTTTATTTTTCATTTAGTTTATTACAAACTTTTGAAAAAAAAAGAAGAAACAACTTATCAAGAGCGAACTATCATTTGTCGCTACAACACTATAAATTGTAAAAAGTGCTACATTTAACACACTATTCAAATACTTAAAACTCTTATTACCACATTAACTTTTAACGTCATAGTCACATGTCATAGTTAAATTAGAAATGTTCCCATTACTCCACTTCAGAAAGTCTGATTTCCAATTGTTTCAAGAACAATGTGAGGGCGATCACAAGTTTCTTATTTGTGCTACAATGCATTCTTGCCCACCATTCATCAGCAGTGTAAGTCATCCCCATACTCAGTTCTTGTGCCAAAAATGTGGTTCTTTGTGTTTTAAGATCAGGGCATTGCAAAACCAGATGTTTTAAGGTTTCATCTTCTTTGCCGCAGAACCGGCATTTATAGTCAATTGCAGGCAATCTGCTTCTATAATTTTGAATTTCTCTGGTCTCATATAGGTTTAACCTGAACTTCAGGTATCTCCTCGTCAGGTACTTGCACGGGAACACTTCCATGTATTGGGATATCTCATTAAATCTTTTTGCTTCAGGTGGGGAGTCTCCCATACATTTGTGAGATCTTCTCTTCTCGTAAGTCCCGATCCAATCTAATCCGAGAACTTTCCTCTTAAGCAGATTTGGATTGGTTAACAATGTCTCTTCGTCACTTCCTATGTGGTGCAGTATTTCTCTGCATTTTTGTCTCCATATTTGAAGTGGTAATTGATTACCCTTAGGACCATGTTCTGTTAGTATGTCGAATTGAGGTATTGACTTTCCCAGAATTTTACCAAACAGTGTTAGCGAGTTCCATGTTATTCTAGCATTTAAGGTTGACATGCTTGCTTCATATAAAACACATGCAGTTAGACAACTTGGTGGGATTTGACAAATTTGTTTCCAAAACATTTCTGCACAGCGAGACCAGATTTGACTTGAGCAACCGAACATACATTCTGCTCCAAAAGTTAACGCTGGAATTACTTTACTTTTATAGAAGTTTATAACAGGCTTGTACGAGAATTTCCCATATCTTCATTGGATTAGAGTTGCCTGTGTGACCAGTTGTTTGCATTTACTTAATGTTTTGGTTACCATTGGTTCGTCTCTTATGCTCGCATTGATGTATGTTCCCAGATATTTGCAGGAATCGACTTGCCTTAAACGGTAACCTCCCAAGGTCCATTGAAATTTCTTCTTTTTGGTTGACCTGCCTATTAGATTCTCGAGGACCAAATCTCTGTTTTTGCTGAGTTGATTTCTAGTCCTATTTCATCGATATATGTTTTAAGAGCATTTAGTTTGCGTTGCAACCCTATTGGGGTCAAGTCCAATAGGACTATATCGTCCGCATATAGTATCCAGCTTAGAGGCCTGCCATTTAGCTTTGGTGGTACGGATCTCACTTTATCTATCGCTTCCCCAACTTCAGAAATATAGAAGTTGAACAGTGTCGCGCCCAGAGGGCACCCTTGTTTTACGCCACGGGCCGTTGGAATGGTCTCGGAAAGATGGCCATCATTATCTAGGCGAATCCTCACCTTTGTGAGTGCAGTTCTTTTATAGCCAAGATTAAGCTTATTGGGCAACCTCTTTTTAGTAGTTTTGTCCATAGTATTTCGTGGTCCACGCCATTAAAGGCATGGACTAGGTCAACGAAGGCCAGATATATTTTTCGACCTGCACTGATGGCATTTATCTTTAGAATATTAAGCAGGAACAAATTCAAGCTGCATCCAACACCTTTTACAAATCCTGTTTGTCTATCGTCCATAGCCTTTTCTGCTTTTATCAAGTTGGATAGTTGCTTTAAAAGTAGACTTGCAAATATTTTTCCCACCACATCGAGTACGGCGATCGGCCTATAGTTTGTTGGTTCCATTCGGCACCCGTTTTTGAATATTGGTACTATGATCCCTTCCTTCCACGTGGTGGGTATTCTTGCTTTCTGCGCTATATTTTGGAACAAGATGTAACAGAACTCTGACCATTCTTCAATGTTATTTTTCATCATGTAATTCGACAGACCATCAGGTCCTGCTGCCCGCGATGAACTACTATAAGGAAGGGAGGAAGGAACAGAGGGTGGGAGGAAAGAAGGATAAAACCGAAGAAAGAATGCAAAGAAAGAAGGCTTGGGTGAGTGGCTGGATGGAAGGAAGGATGGTAAAGTGAGTGTAAATAGATGGGCGAGTAAAGGAGAGGGTGAATGAGTGTGTGGGTGGGTGGCTGAATGGATACGTGAATGGATGGTTGAGTGGAAGTAGAGATGGGTGAATTGATGGATAGATGGGCAAGTTAATGTATAGTTTTCTGAGCACTTCCTTTTTCAAGTACACCTGTCAAATCCTGAACACTGATTGGTGAAACCAGCTGTATCAACTGGGTTCTCCAACTTGATTGTCAAGTTCCATTGTACATTAACCAAGGAAAGGCTTAAAACAAGGAAGACGATTACACCTTTCAGTAACAACACACAAAAAGGTGCTGCAGCCTTACACCCTGTGTGAGGGTCATTCTCAACCAGTTATTGTCTGGAGGCGGGCTCAAAATTAAGAGGTTGGTACACTGGGGCAAGGCAGGTTGCTACCAATTAATCTGTCCCTCCTCTTTACTTGGTGTGGTCCACATCACACGCAGCCATCCATACCTGCGGCATTTCTGTTTTCTGCAAATGGGCAAAATCAGAATTTGAACATGCAGATAGCTACAGAACTTGCCAGCAAAATGCATGGGTTTGTCGCCGGTAGCAATCATTTCAAGCGACAGCTCACCTCTATTCAAAATTGTCAAGCTATAGTAGGCACTATTGTAATTATATTTATTTATTTATTTACATTTATAAAGCGCTCACACAGCCCGCAGGCATCGAGGCGCTGTTACAGGAATTGTTTGTTTTTTCTTAGTTGCGTAATTGTGTTTTTTTGTCTTAGTTACGTATTTATAACGCGCTTAAACACCCGGAGGTTTCTAAGCGCGGACCCGGGGATCGAACCTGTTGCTGCTTCGTGTCGTCTTGCTTCCAAGACGCGCACGCTGCCGCTGAGCTATCCTCCCGGGATATTTCTATTACACATTTCACAATTGCCTCTCAGAATATTACTTTATAAAGAAAATGTAACACAAATGGTAAAGTTAATGATAGAGCAATAAATATAACGCCTCAAAATGCCTCTTTTTCTAGTTTAAAAATATTTCCAGAGCAAAGGTCCTGCTTGATCTTTAGTCCGGCCCATTAGAGAAGGCTTCCTGGTTGAAGGTATCCATGATGAGCTGCGGGCATGCATCACTTCTGACAGTGAGAACACAGCTTGCCAACTTTCAGTGAATTGTACTGAGCGCAATTTCCATACACCTAGCACTACTCCTGACAAAGTGAAGGGGACCATGTTTATTTTCACAATACGGTCCATCCATTCAACTCTCTTCATTCAACACCTCGTAACTCACCCATATTCCAAAATATAATATGATTTACAAGAAGAAAAGAATCAGTGTTTAATCCATAAAACAAGGATTCATGGCTTTGCATATAAGACCTGGCTATTTCTGTAGCATTTCGCACCTAGAAACACTTGTGTACAGGCGCATTATAAATGACTTATCATATCATACCATATCATGGGAGGTGCTGGTTGGAGAAATGAAAACACAAATAAGGCTCCCGAGCACAGGGATAGCTCTGCAACATGGCAGACATTTTGAAAAGAAAGCATTGGACATTCTCTTTAAGGGGGAGCCTACAATAGCTGTAGCATTTCGCACCTAGAAACACTTTTGTACAGGCACATTATAAATGACTTATCATATCATATCAAATCACGAGAGGTGCTGGTTGGAGAAGTGAAAACACAAATAAGGCTCCCAAGCACAGTGATAGCTCTGCAACATGGCAGGCATGTTTAAATGAAAGCATTGGACATTCTCTTTAAAGGGGGAGCCTACAATAGTAAGCATTGGAAAGGTCAATAGATCTGGTTTTGTATATTGTGCAAATAAGCTTTTTTGTCATGTGGGGGTTTTGCAGAAAAATGTTATCGTCACCATTTACAAAGCCAGACTGAAAATCCTTGAGAAGTGCATGGCTTGCTGTTTTGCTAACATCATCAGGCCAGCATGCCTTGTTGTCTTTGTTTCAATTTCATAAAAACATATTTTTTAAACTGCATACTGGTTCCGTGTTTAGCTATGTTGTGATGATCACTGCATGCATTTAAACTGCTTGTCAAAATAATGTAACTGTGCTTATTTCGCAGGAATGCAAACGCTACAAGGTTCAACCGGTATACAGTGTCCAAAAATGTGCTGTACAGCAAGATATAATGTAATAAGTGAAAGGAAATGAGTGAGTTGGTGTTAGCACAGGGAATGTGACAGCCGATGCAAATTGGTATCGTAATAAGGATATTTTGCGGTTAACATTCCTGGGGAAGGCACGTCGTGCTGCTTCAAAATATCTTATTTGTACTTTGAAATTTGATAGCCCACGTTGTCTAGATTTTTAGCAGGTAAAACAGGGCTTGCGTTTATCAAACAAATTAGAATTTTGTATTTGTGTATTTTTCTATTTGTGATGTGTGAGGCGCCCATTGCGGGCGAGCAGCTTCAGGGCACATTTAATAAAAGGAATAATGGTATTATTTGTAACTCACTCCAATCAAGGAAAGCAGGTGACCATATCCTGTGCAGGCTCCTGAGCACAGCCTCCTAACAGGGCTCTTCCAAAAGATTGGTACACACTTTACATGTATGGAAACATCAACATTAATAAAATCAAGCACAGATCAGTGCAACAAAAACCACGTGCGTGAAGTTAGTAACCAAAAAATGCAATGTGCATGACAATATTTCACTTCTACATCAACAGTACATTGCAAAAAAGAGAAAGACAATCAATCACGCCCCCTCAACCATGAGGACCTAGCCCAGCATAACTAGCTGTGGCTCTAAAAAGTACTGGATTTCATTGGACAGCCACCAAGCATGTTATCCAAACCTGTGGCCAATAGTCACTTCCCTCATGGTTGAGGGGCGTGGTTTTGTTGCACTGATCTGTGCTTGTTCACGTTTTTTAAATATGTTCCATTGTCATTGGAATAACATATATATATTTAAATAGAAAGTTTCTGTAAATGCTGATGTTTCCATATTGGTAGAGTGTGTACCATGGGTTAAGTCCTGTTAGGACGCTGTGCTCAGATGCCTGTACAGGATATGGTCACCGGCTTTCCTTGACAAAAGTGTGTTATATTACCCCTGTTAAAGTAGCTGCCCCTCCTCACCATGAGGTCAAATAGAGGGATGGGAGTTCCTAATTATGTAACTTACACATCACTACTGGCTCTGGGTCATTCTGTAGAAAACGAGTGATTCACCTGAGAATGCACTGTTCTTAAGAGGGAATCCGCATGGTTCCATTGAGGCCAAAACATTTCCTGGCTGTTGTAGGGTGGTGCAAATAATTCATTTGGCACAGGATGTGGCATTAATTACTGTAGTAGTGGTGACAGCTAGAGTACTTATTGTGTCATCAGAATTCAGATAGAAAATGTTCAGGGGAAGATGGTTGCATATGATAGTTGCATGCCCCCCCTCCTACCTCCACAACCCACAAGCGGGTATTTGGACAAGGACCAACGCCATGAATATAAAGTTCAGTAAACAATATATGTCTAGTTTATGTATTTAAGTAATGACAAAGATTGCATGTGCACATTACACACTTTAGTTGGGACATTGAACTGTGCACTTGTGTGGGTCTGTCAGCCAATGGTGTAAGATCCCGGGGATGGTTTATAAGTGGTTCTTATGATTCATCCGCATGGATTAAGTGAGATCATATTTTCACAGGTTTATCAAGTATGACATGTTTCATGGGGTGTGTTGTGGGCATGTGGACTTGCAGAGGCGAGATCGGATTTTTGGCTGGTAGTAGGGAATCAATAGACTGATTACATATCTTTTTAAGGCACCTTCTTATAATAATGGATATAACTTATTTCTGGACAAAGGCTATAGTAGCAAAAGAATTGTATTGCTACTGAGGTTCTAGATTCTTGGGGTGGATGTTCAGAAGCATTGCTGTCGGTTGTTGCCTGAGACTGGTTTGGGCTATATGGCGACACTCAAGCTGCACTTATAAGCCCAAACTATTGCGTTGGAGTGCAGCTAAGAAACATGTGAGGAGGAACACACATCTTGTGGGTGTTGTTTGGTTATTTACCCATACAATGCCTCTGCATGGCAATGCTGATCCCTATGGCCATTCCCACCCACTACCTGCCACTCCCCTCCCAAAACACCTTCTCCTGGGATCTCTTTGAGCTGGCACTATCAAAATGTAGCATCAAACATTGGCCTGCCAGTGCAATTTCTAACCAGGACTGCTGAGAGCTTGTGATCTAATTACAGCTGCAAAGGTGCTACTTGTATGATAATAAAGTTTAACCAAGTGTGACTTCAGCTGCATTATTTATATATGTCCCTTGCAATAAACCTGCACTGACAAAGCCAACAGTTTTGGCATGTGTGTAGGTATTAGCCAGGAATATACTAGGCACTGATATCATATGTCCAGGTAATCACATCATTTTCCAGATTTGTATTTGTATTTGTATTTATTAAGTTTATATAGCGCTTTACACCAAAGCGCTGCACATTTTAACAACAACGGGATACATTTAACAATAACAAAATAACAGTAACAGTAGAGCAAATTACAATTTTGAATCAGACCAACAAAACAGTATGTAGAGCAATTCGATAGAAGGGAAGGGGAGAGAAGTGGAGTGGAGATAGGAGGAAGAGGGAGACAGAAGGGGTGAAGGGTGAGGATGGTGTGGGGGGGAAGTGGAGGGAGGGGATTAAGGGGAAGAGGGAAAGGGTGGGGGAGGGGCAGCGAGGAGGGGAGGGTATCATGGCGGGGAATGGAGAAGGAGAGATTTAAGGGACGTGCGGAATGAGGAAAAGGTAGGAATAGAGCGGATTGAGAGAAGTAAGGAGTTCCAGTGGAATAAAGGGAGCGAGAGGGAGTGTAGAAAGAAAGAAGGGAAGAAAGATAAGGGGGAGGAAAAACATAGAGAGATTTGAAGACTAGGCAGAGAAAATGAAATTTAAGTTGGGAGTGAAAGGGAAGCCAGCCAATGGAGGATAGGGAAGTAGAGATGGAGTCTCGGGAGGTGAGGAGGCAGAGGGTATGGATGGCAGAGTGGTAGATAGATTTGTGTGGGGCGAGATGAGAAGTAGGTAGACCAAAGAGTAAGGAGGAGCAGTAGAAGAGGCCAGAGAAGATAAGGGAGGAGATTAAAAGTTTAGTAGCATGGAAAGTAAGGGAGGGGCGGACTTTGCAAATATTATAGAGGTGGTAGTGACAGGCACGAGAGGTGAGAGAGATATGATGGGTAAAAGTGAGAGAAGAGTCGAAGTGAATGCCTAAATTGCGAGCGTGGGGGGAGAAAGTAAGATTAGTGGGAGGAAAATTAATGAAAGGAGGAGGAGAGGGAGGGGGAAGGGAGTTGTAGGGGAAGAAAACGAATTCAGTTTTGTCAGAGTTAAGGGAAAGAAAGCGAGAAGACATCCAGTTTTTAATGGCAGTAAGACAGGAGGAAGTTTAAGGTGGAGATCAGGCGAGAAGGAAGAGAAGTAAAGAAAGAGCTGCGTGTCGTCGGCATAGAAATGGTGAGAGATGCCAAACGAGGAGATAACAGGGGCAAGGAGTGATGTGTAGATTGAGAATAGGAAAGGACCAAGCACCGAGGCTCGGGGTACTCTATATTCCAGAGGTTGTGTGGGAGAGGAGCGGCCTCTCCAGGAAACAGTAAAAGAGCGGGAGGAGAGGTAAGAGGATAGCCAGTTGAGTATAGAACCTTTGAATCCAAAGGAAGAGAGAGTGTTGAGAAGAAGGGGGTGATCAACAGTGTCGAAGGCAGCAGAGAGATCAAGAAGAATAAGGACAGAGGATTGCTTAGAGTGTCTGGCAGAGAGGAGGGAGTTAAGTGTGTGAGGGCTGTTTCAGGAGAGTGTTTGAGGTGAAAGCCAGATTGAGAAGGGGGAAGGAGAGAGAGATTAGTGACAAAGGTTGAGCGCTGCGAGTAGGCGAGGCACTCAAGAAGTTTAGAGAGGAATGGGAGAAGTGAGATAGGGCGGAAGTTAGAGGTGAGCAGGGGATCAGCAGAAGGTTTCTTCAGAATCTGAATGATAGTGGCATGCTTGAAAGCTTAGGGGAAGGTGGCCGAGGAAAGGCAGGTGTTGAAGAAGGAGGTTGGTAGGGAATAGGAAGAGGGTAGATGTTAGGAGTAAGAAGGGAGGGTAAAGGGTCGGTTGGAGCAGACGAGGGGTGGGCTTTGGAGAGGAGGATAGAGACGTCAGAAGGGGAGACTGGGGAGAAGGCAGGCATGCAGGTAGAAGGGGAGAGGGCGGGGGGGAATTATGAAGAGGAATTGATTTTTTGTCAAAGGGCAAGAATCTTGGAGGAGAAGAAGTTTGCAAAGTCAGAGGAAGAAAGGGTGGAGGAGGTTGAGGGATCAGGGGTTGGGGAGACAGAAGACGAGAGAGTTTGGAAGATACGGCGGGGGTGGGAGACTTGGGATTGAAGAAGGTTAGAGTAGTAGGAGTGTTTAGCCGAGAAGAGGCAGGAGTCGTAAAGGGAAGTAGGAGGTTTGATTCGATAGTGAAGGAGATTTGAGCCAGAGTCTCTCAAGACGTCGGAGGAGACGTCGCATGGAGAGGAGTTGAGGAGAGAGCCACGGTTGAGGGGGTTTCCGGGTTCGACGGAAGAAGGAAAGGGGTGGAGTAGATCGAGAGAGGAGAAGATAGAAGAGGAGGGAGAAGATAGTGCATCATTGGCCGATAGTGAAGAGAAACCTTAGAGAGAGGGGAGAGAAGAGCAAGTTTCAAGAAAGAGGGAGGGGTCAAAGCTACGAAGGTCACGACGTGAGAAAATAGAAGGGAAAGGCTTAGGAGAGGAAGGAAGGGGAAGGGGAGTAAGGGATAAGGAGAGTAGAGCATGATCGGAGAGTTAGAGAGTAAGTGTAGAGACAAATGAAGAGGGGTAGGAAAAGATGAAGATAAGGTCAAGAGTGGAACCAGAGGAGTGGGTAGGAGAGGAAAAGGGGAAAGAAGGTAGGAGTCGAGGATGGATGAAAGGGGAGAGGAGTGAGGGGGAGAAGGGAAGTGAAGATTAAAGTCACCAAGTACAGTAAGAGGAGAGGGAGAGGGAGAGATGAGAGAAAGGAGGTGATCGAGGTCATCATAGAAGGAAGAGAGAGTGCCAGGGGGTCGATATATGATTAGAAAGCAGATGGGGTGAGGAGAGGAGAAGGATTTGTAAAGAAACTCAAAAGAGGGGAAAGAAGGAAGGGATGGAGAGGAGAGGTATTTGGGGTGGAAGAGGAGGCCAATACCTCTGCCATGGCCAGTAGTACGAGAGATATGAGAGAAGGAGGATGAAGAGGCGGTCATCGAAGCAGGGACTGTAGTGCTGTGAGGAGGGATCTAGGTTTCAATAAGGCAAAGGAAATGAAGGTAGAGACGGAGGAACATGTCTAGAACTGCTGCAGTCTTATTGCAGAGGGATCTAGTGTTCCAGAGAGCAATGTGGATGAGAGAGGAGGGTTGGACAGTGGGGGGGGGTTAGAGAAGGTTAGGGCGGTGAGAGGGGGTAGGTGTAGTAAAGGAAGAGTGGGGGGGATTAAAGAGGGGAATGGACATGAGGAGGAGGGAGAAGGAGAGTAGGAGAGGACAGGGGAGGTGGCGAGGGGGAGTTGGGTTGGAGGAAGGGTAAAGAGGACGGTGGGGAGGAGATATGGCCAAACGCATTACCGAGGGGGGGGAGAGAGGAAGGAGAGGTATAAAGAGGTGGTTCAGAGAGCAGGTTGGGAGGAGGGTTGGTAGGTACAGAGAGCCGGGGTCAAGAAGGTGGGCAGAATAGTGAGGACCAGAGAGCAGGCAGAAGAGGGTTGGTAGATAAAGAGGACTGGAGGCCGCACTGGGGGGTAGAGTTGGGTTAGCTGAGGTGGGGCACTCAGGTGGCAGATGAGTTGGGCAGATGAGTTGGGCAGCTGAGGTGGGGCACTGAGCTGGTAGATGAGGGGCCGGTAGGTAAAGAGGTCTGGGGGTCACACTGGAGGACGAGTTGGGATCAGCTGAGGTAGGGCACACAGCGGAGTGGGCCTGTCAGTAGAGGAGGGATGGACAGAGACCTTGTGGTTCAGGGAGCTGGTTGTAGAGAGGGGTTCAGTGGCAAGGACGCCCAGGTGTGTGGAGGAAGGTGGGCAGAGACACAGAAGTTTGGAGAGTTGGTTGTAGAGGACGGCTGGAGGGGTCAGCTGGTGAGGGGCTACCTAGGGCTCGTAGTGGAAAGGACTCCGCTGCCCAAGGAGGGGGGGCATGCAGTGAGTCTGAGGGTTGCGGGGACAGTAGATGCAGAGAGTTGGTGGGCACTGAAGACCAGAGTGCCAGCGCAGGAACGGCGCAGGAAGAGGCTCCGATGGGCACTGAAGTCAGAGTGCCAGCACAGGAACAGCACAGGAAGAGGCTCCTTTGGGCACTGAAGTCCAGAGTGCCAGCGCAGGAACAGCGCAGGAAGAGGCTCCAATGGGCACTAAAGTCCAGAGCGCCAGCGTAGGAACTGCGCAGGAAGAGGCTCCGATGGGTACACAAGTCCAGAGCGCCAGCGCAGGAACTGCGCAGGAAGAGGCTTTGATGGGCACTGAAGTCTGGATTGCAGCGTAGGAACTGCGTAGGAAGAGGCTGTAAGGAATAGAGCTGTGGGATTCTGCCAGTGAGGGGCCCACAGTAGCAAGGACAACACAGTCGTGAATAAGGGCGGTTTGTGACGCCAAAGTCTGGGGAGTCAGACGTTGAGGTGGACAGGGGGCTCTGAAGACCGGGGTGCCCGCGAAGAGCGGGGAGAGGCCGCGTTGGGGTCCAACTGGGATTAGCCAATATGGGACCTTTGCGGAGAAATTTGGAGGTGGCACAGCCGCAGAAATCCAACTGAGCTGAGGAATAGGCGGCAAGATCCGCTGCAGCAAGCAGGAGCTACAGTCCGGACAAGATGTATGGCATCTGCCGCAATACGCCAGGAGCACCAAACACCAGTAAGAAAGAAAAGCTGTGGGCAGTGGGCTGTGAGGAAGAGGCGGCTAGACCCGCCGCAGCAAGCAAGAGCCACAGTCTGGGCATTATGTACAGCACCTGCCGCAATACGCCGGGAGCACCAAGCACCAGTGAGGAAGAAGAGCTGTGGGCAGTGGGCTATGAAGAAGAGGCGGCTAGACCCTCCGCAGCAAGTAGGAGCCAAAGTCCGGGCAAGATGTACGGCACCCGCCGCAATACACCGGGAGCACCAAGCACCAGTCCATGGTGGAGGGCGAGCTAGCGACGCGTTGGTCACGGGGGACTGAGGCTGAGGAGGCTGCGGTGGGGGCCGAGCAGGAACCGCTGAGGGCCCGGCAATTAGACTGGTGGTGGCTTGGCAGCGGATCCCAGTCAGGATAGTTGCAGAACGTTGGGACTCTGGTCCGAGTAAGACGACAGCAACCTCCGCAGCACGGCGGGAGTCCCTGTCCAAGGCGAAGGGTGCACTGGCACTGCGGCCGATAGGAGGACCGAGGGTGAAGAGGCCGGACTGCGCTGGTAAACCGGGAACTGCCGATGAGGAGCCTGCGATTGAATGGAGGCGTGCGGTGGTTGAGATGCAGTGCTTCACGCCATAGCCCGCTGAAGCGCAGGCGCGAAAGTGGTTGGCGGGGGATGTCCCCGTGGCTGGTACTGCGGAGGCCGCAATGAGGAGTAGAGCCTGGACTGGGCGAAACAGAGTCCGATTCTGGGTGGAATCACCGCCGGAGGAGCCCCCGGGCTCAAGGACCAGGAACGGAGGTAAGATGGAAGATTAATTGCTGTAAATATTGTTTTATTTCGTTATTTCCTTTCCATATAGTACCATTATAGCAGTTCCTGGCAAATACCTATCCCATGCTTACACTAAAGCCAAAACTGTTGGCTTTGCCAGTGCTTGTAACAAAACACAGCATATCACATGATACACAGGAGAGCATGTTTTGGCATAGTGATTAACTATGCAATTATAACACTACCATAAAAAGAAGAATTATATGATGGAAGAGGTAGAAGATGATCATTTACAATAAATATTGTATCTTATCACTATGGCAATCACCCTCGCGTCAAGGGGTGGACACGGCCGGTAAAGGCCCGCCTGCCCGTTTTAGGGGGTCAGGGAAGGGTGAAGACGTGGGGAGGCAACAGGGTGGGCTCCTTGTTGCCTCCCCACAATCAAGATGGTGCCACCTGAGGAAGGGCCTTGGGTGGCTGGAAACAGCGAGTGGTAAACAGTGAGTTCTTGCACGCTGTCACCTCATGCAGCACATTTCTAATGACAAACCTTGAAGGGTTCATCAATGAAAATGCAATTTCTGCATTTCCACACAGTTCTAGAAGTTGAAAAGTAATGAAGCGAGTGAGAGACTCGTGTTTTGCATGAGCAAGACCACCTGGGGCTTTAAAATGCTGCAAGAGGCATGAAGGGACCCCTGTCCTCATTGCACTTTCCCATACACCTGACCTGTGACGGGAAAACAAGGTACTGGAGACAAATCTAAAATGGACTACCATGCTTCTGATTGCTCTATGAATCAGGCATGTGCTCGGAACTGTGGCAGCCACTCTCTCCCGCCACACCACTTCCCGCACATTCTGTAGCTGGGCCGCATCTGCCCACTCAAGGCCATTGAATCCCTTCTGTGAATGCACCTGGATGCAGAATGCGTGGTTCATTCCCTTGCATGTTCAAATTACATACACAAGTGAACGAAAATGTTTATGAGTTTAAGGTCAGGTCAAACAAGTTTATTCGGATGTGTAAAAACAACCATTAAACGACAAAATACACATTATAGCACAAATCCAGGTTACAGTTTGAACAATCCATCAAACCCAAAATAAACAAGATCAGAACACATAAAAGGAAATGCAATCTTTGCACCATAACCCGACACCATAGATCAAAAGATGTTTATAGTGGAAAAAGGAGTCAACCCCAATGACCCCATTACGTTACACAAGGTCCCTTAACTTGACCAAATGGGCACAAGACTAATAGTCCGCTCTTGTCACTCAGACGCGGCCCCCCACAGGCCTTTTACCCAGAGGAGTACAGTTCGCTCCCGACAGGACAGTACAGTGTGTAACAGTTCCAGGTGGGGCTACAGCTCCCAAATAGGGGCACGAGCTGATTGTGATCCCACTATATGGGGCCCGCACATAACCCCCAGATCTTCTCAAAACTTCCCTGACCATTTGACCATTCCTGAAGACAATTTTAACAGAGTCAGGGGAGTTTGTACCTTCGCCTGCCAGTCTAACGCACCCCACCAACGCTTCCCTGGTCACAAAGGGACAGTTCCCGACAGAACGCAGCCAGTGAAGACATTTGTTAGAGAGGGCATCCCTTGGTTCACGCCTGCCCAAAGGCAACTTAGGTACCCCATGCAGGAAAACCATAGCAGTTCTTTCCCCCCCATGGACAGGACTCTTGGAGCTGCGCCCCCTTGAACAGAAGCCACGTGCTCCGTTCCCTCTCTCCCTAGGAGGATTGATTGTCAGGACGTTTGGGGGATTCTCCCCCATCACAATTGGTTCGATGCTCCCAGTGGGGTGTCCCCTCTCTGCATTAGGGTGCATCAGCTGGACATCCCGAGTAGGGCTCATTGATGCATTGGCGGTCCGTTCGCGGGGTGGGATAATTGAAGGTAGCTGGGGGGGGTTGAGTCCCTTGCCATCTGGGGGCAAACTGGAAGACTCCCCCGGCGGGTCCCCACCACCCTTCCTCTCCCCTCTTATTCCCCGGGCATCAATCAGTACCAAAAGCAATTTCTTAATAATTGCAATTTCAGAAAGCACTTGAGCACAGGAGCAACAGCTGATAGTATGCGACTCCTTCTGTAGTGGAACGATGGAGGAATAGCTTCCATGGGTGGCAGGTTCGGGAGCCCTGAAGGGGGTTGGATGAGAAAAGGAGCAGGACCCTGAGATCGATGCTAGTAAAGTCTCGCTCCATGAGCTACAGGTGGAGATAGGCGGGAGATTATCTTCAGTTGTTCCAGTAGTTTCTGTGTTTAATAAAATGTATTTGTTTGGGAAGGTCGGGAGAAACATCCAGACAATTGGGATATAACCACTTGGTGTGAGAGCAGCATGGCCGCTGCATGTTGTAATGCTTTTGCAAGTTCATATTCTTCATCATAGCCTTTACAATGATGGTGAGTAGATCTGTGTTCAGCTATATTACAGAAATAAAATGACAACCTCACCTTTATTGCCGATTTTCTCTGTATGGTGTCAGAAGGAAAAAGGGAATGGGAGGATTTGGGGGACAGAGGAATGCATGGGGCATCCCCATAAATAAAGAAAAGTGAAAGCAAGCTACACAAAAAGAAGTAGGTCATCAAAAAAGTGGTACTTTGGACAGTTTAGAAAAATAACTAATTCATCATTATGATATGCAATTGAGTAATCCAAGTGTACACAGGGATCCATGTTTGCCCTTAAATAAATAAAAGAAAATGCAAAAATGAAACCCGTTTTTTCACTCTGGGATTCTAAATATCCTGTTTGTGACAGTGTGAACATCCGGCCCTGAGTTAGATCCTCATTAGAAGCTTTCTAGAATATTAGTTACACAAAGGAAGATGATCCAACCTATACTTACTCAAAATCTTCAGTGTCTTCAAAAAGCAGAGCAAACCTGACAGGGCACTTGTGTTTATAGTGCTCCACTAATTAAAGTGCTAGAACACCCTCATTAGAATTTGCATTCTCTGCAGTTTATGGCTAAGAATTGCCATCCAGAAAAACCTCCAAGAGAAAGCCACTAATATCTATGGAGACACAGTCTTGTTACATGGTACTGCATTGCTAGCTATCTACTGTATATATTGTTTACTTTTAAAGCTGTTTTTTCTACTTGGTATATAGTCGAACCGTGTTCTAGGTTCCAGATTGGAAGGCTGTGGAGTGGAGTGTGTTAGGAAATCCAGTTGTAGCTGAGCAGGAGAGGAGACAAGTGAGAGTGAGAAGAGCTAGGATGCTGGCGGATTGTGTACCGACAACATTGTGCATCTTGTATTAAATACAGAAGACTACCGAACAGCTGTATGTTCCTCATTAACCTCATTAGTTGTTAATGTTAACATCAGAAAACAAAAGCTTGATCTCGATAATTTTGAAATGTCTCTCTTTCAGGCTGGTTCCATTGATACATTTGAAAAATCGCTGGGTGTCCTACCTTTACTGGTTGTAACTTCAACTTCATTATAGGAACACTTTTGGGAGTTGAATGTGACTTACAAAAAAGCAGGTGATCTGAAGTATTGCTCTGGCTCTCATCACGGTGGACTTGAGCATGAGGCTCATTCTGCTTGAAGGAATCTTCCTCTTCTACCAGACCAGTTAGGGAGTGCACATTTGGACTCTTGGATTCTGATTCATGTTGGGCTTGTCAGAAGGAGAGGGGCATCTTTACTCATATATTGTAGGATTTGGAAAGGGCAAAAAGTTTCTGGTTAGAGGTGGCTGGTTGAATAGATTTGGGTCGTGGCTGCAAGTTGAAGAGGGGTTCCTTGTTGTTACTCCTGGGGATTTTCTTTGTATGATGGTATGGAACGCTGGATTTTAGTGCACTGATTTCAGCAAAAGCAATAGATTCTTAGATTGTGGAAAATCAGAAGGAATTTCACAGTGGATTATTGTATTCTAGATCTATAACTGTTGTGAAGATATGAGAGGATTAGAAATGAAAACTTACTTGGCAGGGAGGTGTATCTGTGCTTGTACTCAATAATCTGTACATATAGTGTTGCGTGGTCATGGTATGCTTTCTACCCAGGATTAGCCTCCAGTGCCTGGTCAAGACCTGTTATTTCTGTGGCACTGCACACTGCAAAAGGTTGCCTCATCTATGCTTTCCGCTGTGTTGTTCCTACCCTGTGATGTTTTGTTGAATGTTTTGTGTTGTCTGAAACATCACACTCACTGTTGGCTTACACATGATGCTGACAATCCGTTTAGGTTGTGAGAAACCAGAAGGTGTCCCACCCACTAGTCCCCGGGGATCTGTCAACCAGATGGCCAGAACACAGCCATCGCTTTTGGATCCAGTTCCTGAGGGTGAACCAGTGTGTGAGGATCACCTGGGTGAGAGGTCTTCGGGGAGTGGGACACCGGATGGTGAGACATGGTATCCCCTTCCCTATAACACCTTCACCCCATCCTACCAGGTAGGACACTTAGGAACTCAACCCCCCAAGCTTTCACAACACAAACACTTTCTCACGGACAGCCCGCCATGAGAGAAAACAGAATAACACCTGAGCCGTATACCTGATGTGTCCCAATACAATGGTCAGGCAATTACTGACCACAACGCACACCTGACTTCCATTACACTTACCCACATGGATGAAAGGCGGAGCATGAGAGCACACGCTGAGCGAGGCAAAGCATATGAGGAAACAGCAGTTCCAAGATGGCAATTTAACACAAGGAGAAAGACGGCGAAACCGAAAGGGGATCACAAAGAGGGAAGTTCCCTTGAACTTTTCAACAAGGAACTGCTACTTCCATGAAGCCTTGAGAATAGAAAGCGTAAGACCAGGAAACCAGGCTGAGGAATCCTGCATTGTGTATCGGAGGAGCCCAGAGCCCTACCACGTCAATAATCAAGGTTGGGAGAATTGCCAGCTGCCGTGTACTGTCCTTGGCTCCAACAACAAAGCAGCGTCAGTGTAGTCAACACAGCTGGTGAGCTGGGGAGACAGATTCAAGAACAGTCTGTGTTGAAGCCAAGGTGCAAGTGGCAACATTGTATGGTAAGCGCTGGAGCGAACAGTGTTTTAAACACATGTGATAACCAACGCAAGGAAAGTTGAACTGCAGATGAGTGGCTGAACTTTGAAACCATAATACCTTTGTCAGAGTGGCCGAGACCACGTGGGTGCTCAATCGAAGGTCTCTGTAAGGTATCCAAATAAGAGTTAACAAACATGAAAGAATGGCAAAGGATTGTAAATCGAAGTGGTCCTACATGGGTCAAGCCAAATCCTGTCCACAATCGAATGTTTTCCGGAGGGGGATCCAAGGTGAACAATAAATCACCTGAGAAAAGTGTGCGTAGGACAATCCGGGAAGGAAAGAAACTTTATTAATTGTTTATTGGTCTTCCTCTTGGCCTCTCGTCTTTGATAAAGGAATCCCTCCTTCTTCTGCTCTTCCGGGCATAGCTGGAAGAGCTCTGAGGCCCTGACGATCATGGCGTGAAACAAGCCAGTTTTGTTGGGAGGGGAAGCCCAGGGAGGGGGTGAGGGGAGATCTGTACCATCATCACCACCGTTGTCCGTCCCCATCGTCGCCGTCTCTGTCCCCGTCTCCTCCCTCGGCGAAGAGAATGGAGGTGAAGGATGGAAGGGCAGGGCAGGATGGATCCGCCTTTGCTTGGATGGTGGGCTCTCTGAAGATCCAGGCACTGCTGGGTCATCCGCCAGAGGCACGGGCAACTTTGTCCTTATTTCTGTGCACAGCGTGTCCAAGGCTAACAAGATGTCTTCTGACCTGTCTGCAGGTGGAGGCAGTGGTTGCGACGGTAGCGTTGGCAGTGGTGTAGAGTCCTCCGGCTCTTCGTCAATCTGCCGTTCCTCGCCCCTCTCCCCCATTGCTTTCCTCGTCTGCGTTGTCTGGGTCCTTCCCGTAGGCCCTGACCTTGGCGAATCGCTTTTCAAGAACCGTCTTGAGTCCTGAAAGCTCGTCCTCGGAGGAGACATCTGAGTCCGGTACGACTACCATGCCCCCCCCTTTTTCTCACCGAGGGGCTTCATGGGGGTCTTATCGATGGGCGTGAAAGACGATTCCCTCCGGCTGGGCAGGGAAACTCTAGGCTTGAGTGTCGTTTCCACTGGGGCCGCCTCTGCGGTCTTCTCCAGGGATGCCATCACTCCCTCAATCAAAGCCTTAGCCTGGTGAATCTGGGCCTTCGCGACCTTAGGCGTGTCTGAGGCCTTCACCGTGGGGGGAGGGCCAGTGCCTTGCTCCCCCTTGGCTTTCTCTGTCAAAACCGACCGGGCCTTCTCCAGAAGCTTACCCGGGGTTGTTCGATTTCCTTTTCATCGAGCCAGAGCGTTGGTTCGTGGTTGACGGCATCGGTGATGTCGTGCCTGGCCTGGCCACCGAGGAGCCCGTACCAACGGTGCTCCCGGGGCCCACAGACTCGCAGTGCATTGCCTTATGTTGGGCCCCCATCGCCGGAGTGCCCTCTTAGAAGACGGCTTGGATTTTCTCTTCGGAAAAGTACGTTGCTGGGGCTCACCTGTCGCCGGGCTCTTCTACTCCAGCCAGTCAGCGAGTCGCTTGTGGCGGTCCTTCATAGTACGGGAGGACATGTCCTTGCAGAACGCACAGGCCTCCTCAACGTGCGATTTATCTGCATGCAGGCAGTAAAGGCACTGTGAGTGTCCATCCTCTTTGAAGACGTTCTGTAGTCCACATCCTGGACATATCCTAAACAGAGGTGTCGAGTCTCCCTTGTCTTCAGCCATGACCACGAGGGGTAGGCCTCCAAGATCTTCTGGAGTCCTCCAGGAAGTGAAATTTGACAACAACTTGTCCTTGAGGGGCGTAGAGATTTCCGAAACGGGTCCCTGTTGATCGGAAGATGAATCGGTGGAGCTTGAGGCAAGCATGGAGGAAAGCATGACACCATTAAAAGTAAACAGAATATAGTTGCAGAAGAAATAGGTTTCCATCTCAGAGCAAAAGAATGAGTGAGTGGTAAGAAGTCCAACTCACTCAGGAGAGTAAAGCATAAAATCCCAGAAGTCCAGCAAAAGTGATGGGGGGTCTCTCAGGTTGAGGGGAATTGGCACAATACTCTCCCTAACAGATACACACCTCTTGTATGTATGGAAAATGCACATCAAAGTTCATTTGACTTTATTCTGAGCTTTCATACATATACGAGGCATAAAATACATGAGCAGAATAAAGGCTCATTTTATATTAAAAATGTGCACACGTTTGTGAGATGAACATCTCGTATATCTACATTAATAACACCCACACTTATTATGCATACTCCTAGGACAAACACATGGGTGTAATTTTAGGGGGAGACAAAGGTGTTTGCCCCCCCCCAACTTTTGTAGCACACCATTTTATCCCCCTCATTTGGCAGGGGCCGCTTTCCTTTAGATGTCATGTCCCCCCCCCAACATTTTCGGCAAACTTACTCCACTGGACACATGCTCCTACGACACAAGGTCCTAAAACAAACACTGTTGCAACACACACTCCTACGGCATGTGGTCCTATGACACGTGCTCCTAAAACACACACTCTGTTGACTCACACACTTACAACACATGCTGCACCTATTACAAAAGCACCTATGACATGTGCTCCTACAACACACCCTCTTATGACACACTGCAACAACACAAAGTCCTACAAAACACTCTTATGACACAAGCTCTTATGACAAAAGCTCCTAGGACATAAGCTCCTATGGCAGGTGAACCTACGATGTACACACCTACACACACCCCTATGACACACACTCTTACGACATACACTGGAATGACCCTAGCTCCTAGGACACATACTCTTATGACTTGCACAACTATGATGCATGCTCCTATGACACATGTTCCTATGAAACACGCTCCTACTACACACACTCCTATGATGCATGCTCCTATTACACATGCTCCTATGATACACACTATAACGACACACGAACCTATGACAGGCACACATATGACAGACATGACTAGGACACGCACCCTACGACAAGTCCACCTTTGACACAGAGATGTAATTAATGTACACCAACTTTACAAAGAGGTGTATGAGTTTTACAGTTCATAAATTACAGACTTTAATTCCTCTGAAAACTCACATCAAAGTCAAGGCTGATTTGGATGTCAGTTTTTTAAGCGATGTAATGAATGTTCATCTTCAATATGAACTGTACAAAGAGGCATATGAGTTTCACAGTTCGTAAATTACGAAGTTTACATCTGAAAACGCACATCAAAGTCAAGGCTGAATTTGATGTGAGTTTTCAGGACATACAATGAATGGACATCTTCAATACGAACTGTACGGAGAGACGCATGAATTTCACAGTTCTCTCATTACACCCTTATATCTACTGAAAACTCTATGAAAGTCCCGGCAGACTTTGATGTCATTTTTAAGGAGATGTACATTGCATACAAGTATAAACTGTAAAGGTTATATATGCCGGTAGATGCACATCAAAGTTGGATGTGACTTCAATGTGAGCTTTCATATCTATAGGAGGCATCCAATGCATGAGCAGAATGAAGGTACATTTTTTATATTAAAATCCTACATGTACACGGGTGAGATTAACATTTCAAATATCTACACTAATAGCACACACTATTACTACATACGCTCCTGGGACACATGCTCCTATGATACGTGGTCGCAAGACACACGCTCCTATGACACACACTCTTACGACACATGCTCCTATGACTTGTGCTCCTACAAACACCCGCTTATGGCACACTCCTGCAACACGTGCTCCTATGACACACACTCTTCTGACATAAGCTCTTAAGACATAAGCTCCTAGGACACAAGCTCTTACGACACCTGGACACGCTACCATGACGCACACTCACACTCTCTCATGGCACATACTCTTACGGCACACACTGTTATGAAACTAGCCCCTAGGACACACACTCCTACAATACATGCACCTATGACACATGCTTGTATGACATGCACACCCACAACATGCACACACTCCTACAAAACACAATCCTATGACACACACTACACACTCTTACCAAATGTACAGATGCATGTAGAAATGGACATTTTGTACAGGTACGCTACTCTAAAAGATTAAATATATTGTGTACATGTAGTAAATGTAAAGCATACACCTCATATGCCTTACGCTCATACAGTCATAAAGCAAGCACTCATAGTCCATACACTCACATGCTAACCACCATACTCCCCATACCAAACACAGGAAATATAGATACAAAAACTGTTTTAATCAACATTTAAGGTTAATCTAACAAAATGTAAAATGTAAAAAGAGTTGGAATAACATTAAGGTACCAACACTCGCTGTATACCACAACCACTTCAACCATGAAATCCACGTATAAACACTCACTCCATTAAACTGGAAATCCAAAACAATCACGTAACCATGACAAAAGCTGACATTATTATTAAAAACAATATATTTTACAAAAGTGCTAAGATTAAACTAACAAAAACATAAAGTCTACAAATATTAGAAATATGTGGACATCTAGGAAGACATGAATAAGGCAGATCAACCTCTGGGAATCATTAATGGTAAATCCTGTCATGTGATTCCAAGTCTGGATGTCTTAGTGTATAAATATTACAAAACATGTTCCTGTCACATAGTGCTATTTTTGACAGAGGCATACAAAAATATTGTTTAAGTCAAATCTTTTGATGGTCAATTAAAAAATATAAGAATGTTATCAATCTTGAAAGAAAGAAGGAATACCAATGACCCTAAGCAGGATATCCCATTTCTAAAGTATGTAGGCTTCTAATTAGTTCAAATAAAATAGAGCATCATGTAAACGAGGCAAGTGATGTGACAGAGGGCAAGAAACTGTAAAGTATAGTATCCGAATTAACAATATTGGCCATTGGTAGTTTACCGAGTTATAAAAACAAACCCGAGTCCAAAGAACTGAACACAAACAGTGCAGCATAGATAAATAGTTCTTTGACTGAGGTTTTGTAAAAAATAATAACAATCCAGAACAATTTTAACAAGCATTTTGTTGATCAATGTTAGAAAACTGCTTTCAAACTATTTTGCCAAAGTGTTCATGCCTGAAAATACAGTGGGCCTCATTTCGAGTTTGGCGGTAATCCGGTGGTAATTCCGACAAATGACTGACAAATTGGCAACCATTAATTAATGCCAATTTGTCCTGTGAGTTTACCACATGATTGCAAGTCAAGGTAGGGTGGTGTTAGTCCCATTTCAGGGGCCCATAAGACTCCATAGCTTTTTTGGTGGAATTACTGTGAGCCTTAATTCCAGCACAGTACTTTCGCTGAAATAATTCCACCACAGTAATTCATCCGATTTTTGGCTTTGCCAAACTCAGGATTTGCCAGAGTGGTAAAAACAGCAGCAATTCTGTTACCACCAAAAAAGTAGCAGTAACGGAGTTACCGCTGCTTTTTCCTCTACCTATTGAAGAAACATTGACAAGAAGTTGAACCATACGTAAATGAGTACATACAGTAATACTGCAGACACTGAGCCATCAACTCATACCATTTTAAGCAGGATCCACTCAGAAAAGGGTCATTTGCAAGTTGCAGGCAGTCCTGCCAAAATGTTGCTGTTATTTAGCTTACGCTGTCGCGGTATTGACAGCGAGACAAATGACAGTGATTTAATGAGATGATTCACGTGAAGTTTTCTGTGACCTTTTTCCAATGCAAAAGCAATTTACAGCAGGGAGGATACACAGAGATTAGCATCAGAATGCCTTGCTTGCTTAACAAAGAGATAATGAGCCTGTGCACGCTTGCCAAAGAGAATCCAGGCAGTGATTCCATTGCCAGATACTATTTGCTTCAAGCTGTAGTATATTTGTACTCCGGGAGAAAGGCAATAAATACATTAGATGAATGCAATAAGTTTGTGTATGCTTGCCTAGGTGTGTTTGCAGGCTGTAACTTTAGTGTGTTTTGAATGGTGGTGTGCGTTGTTTTCACTAGGGAGGTGTGACAAAATGGCTTCTGATCTGCAGGAGAATGAGGATGACTAGTGGCTAAGCTGCCTAGACAGTCCCCACACTTCTACAAACCAATAGTGATCCCAATCATAAAGGTAAAAGATCCACTTCTAAGCGATATACCGCCTCAGTCTTTTAAGATAATGTGGGCTGATGGAAGGTTATACTCTCAGAAAGGGTGTGAATGTGAGCCATTAGCAATCCAAACAGCGAAGTATAACAGCTCTGAAAAAAAAGAATGTCCAACCAAGGCTCTCTAAAAATATATACTTTACACAAATCAATTGTATGTTTAACTATCAAACACACTATAAAATACCCACCTTTTTAAGAAAAGACAGAAAAAGTGAGAATGTAATGATACAAGCACTCTGGAAACTTGGCAGGGAGTAAAAACAAGCAAGAAATGCAACAAGCAGTTCAAAAAGAATATGCTCTTTATGAAAAGATTTGCAAAAGGGGCTTACCCAGTCTCTGGGGCCCCAAAAGATGGAGCATGCGGACAGGGTCACTTCAGAGAACCTGATTCCATTAATTAGTTCAACAGTGTGAAGTCAGGCTTCGGGGTTGCTGATGCCAGTCGAACCAGGTCCGTGTGCTGTTAGCCATACTGGTCAAAGCGACCAGCTGGTGTTGAGGATCGTTTTTTTTAAATTTTGTATTTGTTTTGATCAAATTTTGACCTTTACAAAAAATGTTTTACCAATCATTAAAATATAAGATGTAAAATACAACACAATCACTTTTTCACTCCTTTGAAAAGAAAATTCTACTAAAAACAATTTTAGTATTATTTACGGAACCTCATAAGCAAAAAATATATTTAGGCAATCAAGCACTGCACAATGTTTTTATCTCTCCAAACTCTGTCTTTCCGTTATATAGAAAAATAAACGAAGGGTGGAAAAGGAAAAACAAGACGATCATTGCTGCTCCCGCTCTACGCCTGGATTTGTTTAGCGCTAGTGTCTTCATCCTGCCAGACTTCCGTAGGTAGCAGACCAATCTTTGTTAGAACCTGTCCGACTGCAATTGTTAGGGCAGTGCTATACCCCGACAATAGACATTCCACTTTGTCTACGAACTTAGAGAAATAAATTGTTCTAATATCCCAAGTCCCTTTCACAGTCTCGGAGTAAATTCTGCAAATTTTGCTAATTGGAGTCTGCGCACATTTGCACAGAGTGATGGCGTTGTGATTTTGTCCTCGAATGTTGAGGATCGTTTGAAGCAGGTGCTCAGAGTGGTTCGAAAGCAGCGGTTCAGTAATGCAGTTTGAATATCTCACAAGAACTGGTTCAAAGGTCGAATTGGTTCTAGACATCTATAACCGCTGGTTCAGGCGTGCTTGTGATGTGATGCTCTGACTGTTCGAGTCGAGGTCCGGCAGAGTTGTGACCCTGATGGTCCGATGTGATATTGGAGCACAGGCAGTTTGAAGTAGTCTTCAACAGTGAGTTGGTTGCAACAGCCAAACAGGTGACATGCCCTACCCAGTATGATGCTGCAGGCCCGGGTTCAAAGGTCAGCAGCGGTTCAAAGTTGAGAGAGTACCAAAAGCAGCACCAGCGAGTCTTGCTGGTACCAAACATGTCGAACATGGTTCAATGATGGCTTGAAGCGGTCTAGTGGCGGAAAAACAGGGATCCCGTCAACTCTAGCTCTCAGGATGCTGTGAGATCCACTGCAAGGGCTTTATGAAAGGAGGAGTCTTTTCAGGTTCTGCTCTCCCAGCCTAGTGCAGTTTGCAAGTGGAATGACAAGTTCTGGTCCTCAGCAAGTGTCATCCCCAACATCCCATGGGAGCGGGTAGGAAGCAGAGCCTGGCACTCCGTCTGAGCACTCATTCTTCACCTCAATGGCTCAGTGCTTTGGAGAGATGAACTCTCTCAAAAGATGTCCAAATTAATTCTTACTTAACTTATGGATGGTCCAAAAGTGAATCAAAGAAGGGGTGAGAGACCCTCTCTTTTATAGGCAAAAGGCCTCACGGGATTGGATGAAAGCAAGCCTGCTTTAAGGGGTCCAATCCCTGTCATTGTGACAAGTGGTGTTTGCTGCATCATACCCAAAGTGATTTGTGTTAAAGGAAGTGTAGGAGACAGGAAGGAAGAAGAGGTACAGAGGAAAACACGATGATGGCATATTTACCCAACTGTGCTGAGCTCCCTCTTACTACGGTAGCCCTGCCCCCTTCTCATACCCATAGCCTCAAAGACCCTTTGTATGCAACACCCTAGTATGAGGCTAGTCCCTTTGTTTAGTGTGTGCCCTGTGATTCTGTTTTCCAGGAGAGCTCCCGCTGAGGGGCTGGAGAGAAGTGTTACCCGACCCCACAAAGGATCAAACAATAGGCAGCCCCAACTTTATATTGTCTTGCTGGGTGCAGGAGAGACAGCCAGTCTAAGGAGAATACACCCAGCCTATCCATGGCAGGCCTGGACTCACAGGTTTGACATATGTATAATACAGATCAGATGTGGCTTTAATAATTATGTGAATCACCAGTTCTCATACCCAAATGAATTATGTCTACAGATTAAACTGCCACCAGGAGTATAATTCATCATAATTAAGTAGTTTTCGAACAGAGGTACAGATGAAAATGAAGCCTTTCTTTCACCTTCTCTGTGCCACTGGAGAGCAGAGGCTGCAGATCAGCTTACGATGCATCAGGGCACAGGTGCACACTATGCTTTCTGCACAGAGTTTAATGAATGGGAGTTCTGGTTATCAGACCACTCTTTTTTTAGGAGAATATCTTGCCTGCTTCATTTTATTATCACCTACTACACGCTGGCCAGGTGACAAACCTTCACATGAGGCATTTTGTGTTATTTTATGGAAAATAGATGTTATGTTTTTGAAACATAGAACACAGAATGTGATCTTGAAGCGGGACCGGCAAAAGGGGATGAGCAGACCATATGTGGAGGTTGCAACAGATTGTTGTCCATGAGTGTAACAATAGCACATCGTATCTAATGAACCTTTTGCGGGTTACATGGTTGTAAACCCACTCCAACACAGCATCCCAATTGCTGAGCAAATAATCCTTGTGTAATTGCTGGATTAAAGTAAATAGTGTTTAATGTTTTAGCACTAATGCACACAGTGGGATTCTCTAAAGGGTGGTAATGGCCTACTTGCCTAATTAAAACACTTGATTAGAGGGCCATTAACTGTCCCTTTTTATGATCCTGTACAGCCCTCCTTAGAGGGTATTGTTTCACCCTCCGGGGACAATGCAGAGATAGCCAGGGCATCTATTTTCATTATTAAAAAAAAAAATAGAAAAACAATCCAAGATTGCTACCATGAAAACATTTAAGGGAGATCAAGACAAACCCAATTTTGCCTTTTAATGGCAGCTGCGGCAAGTGTTGGGGTTGTGGTGTGCTATAGGAGGAAGAGAGTAAGCACACACAAGGTGTGTGACTTTTTGTGGGAGGGGTAAGTGAAAGAGGGATGCCAGTAGAAAGAGTGAGTGGATGTGGCAATGTGTGAGACTGCATGGAACGTGGTCTTGTACAATGGGTTCAACCCATGTTTTCCGAGCATTGTCGTTTGTCTGCACAACAGCCTGTACACTTCCAGTATTTTGTCTTGGCCTGGCACACTGGCTTCTAAATAGGACCTAATTTGTACTAGAGGTGGAAGTAAGGGGCAACGACAGAGTACCTGAATCATGATAGTATAGTGTAACATCGCTGCAGCTTTACACTATAATCTTCCAGATCATTTTTTTTCACATAGGCTGGAAACCAGGTTTGCTATGTACAGCAACAAGTTGTAAAGAGACACTTGGCCTTTCAATTTTATGTATGAATGTATGTGATTTATAAAGTGCAAAACTATCTTGTAAGTAACGGAGTGCTGTAACTAGGGGATGCAGGTGGTGGTTTGCAGGTTGGTTGCCTGGGTCGCAGAATAGATGGGAAGTGGTGAGAGATCAAGGAAGTGTAAAGCTTGCAGAGGGGCAGAAGAAGGGTTGGGTGGACCGATCAGCAATTGTAGCTATCACCGAGTTGTACACATTTACACCTATGCAGCGGTGAACTAAATAATGGGGAGGCTTACCAACAAATTACATGCCAGGATATGTTACAGAGGCCTTAGCTGATGTTGGCAATTATGTTTATGAACGCTAATATTTGTAGACACCAAACAAACATAGTCATTCTATTCTGCACATTTGCTCCAGGCAATCAATAGAACCAGCAAAGCACAGTCATCTACCAAAGAGTGTTTACAGAAAGAGATTATCACTTTCAAAATAGCCCGCCTTACATTCAAATCAATCACTTCCATCACCAACTTACCTAGAACAGCAACCCAAGATATAAGGAGGCCAACACACCACCCACAGCCAAGTCTCCTCAAGATTGAACATATGCAGCTGCTCTCTGAACAATGATTGGAGATCTGTGAGGTGAGGATATCCCTAACAATATTGCAGACCCATTGAAATTGTGCATATGCTTGAATCACTTAAGTGTGTTGCCCTACATCTCTCTGGCCTGGCAATCAGAAATCTTTTGAATGGATATATCATCACTTTCCATCAACTTGAGAATGGAAATATGTGCATCTTTGTAAAATACTAAGTTCCTTCAGAGCTCTTTAGCAACCCAATTTTCCACTGAAGGAAGACACCCATGGAAATCGAATACTCACATGCTGGTTCAACAGAACCTTTGCAATGTCCCTTCCAAAGTGGCAGAACGGATCTCATTAAACTCACCCATATAAAAGCCAAATGATTTTCTGTCACGTCAAAGATGCGAAAGTAATAGAACTGGTCTGCTGATTAATGGCTTCAAATTCATCCAATTGTGTCTTTTTAGTAGCGCTAAAGTGACATTCTTCCTCCTTGCAGCTAACTAGAAGACGTTTTTAATATTAGTATGTAATATCTTCATAGTCCCAAATAGATTGAAAGGGGTTTTCACAACCTGCAAATATATGCTTCTATAACACGACGATGGCCTCACTGTGATGGCATTAGAGTCCTTCAGTTCGGGCAATGTTGAAATGCTGGTGCTACATTGAAGCAATAGCTGCATTTTTCTCTTGTGTGATGAAATGTACTGTTTGCCTATTGAGGGAGTAGAATGCCAAATACATTTCTGGGTCCATATGAGGTTTAGTAACCATACCCAAACATTGGTCAGATCACATCAATGAATTTCCTACTTGTAATTTTCTTCAGGATGTGAGTAACTAGTGTGCACAGTTCACACAGACAACAAATGTGTAAGAAAAAGCATTGAAAATATACTGATAAGCATTCAATAGGATGACTACAGACAACAATACAATCTTGCTTGAGATTGAAAAATGTATGAACACAAATCCACTACGGTAAACTCAATCTATCCCAATTGATGTCACTAACTAAATTAAGCAACCAGAGCAAACAGCACATAAACAGTATGATATCATGCGCAAAGTAGTTGATCAAAGAAACACACACAACTGTACTCTGATTCATTTGTATCATGGGTAGATCTGTCCAGGGCATTTGACATGGTGGACAGATCACTCCTATGGCAGAAAATGAGCAAACGGGGAATTCCAGCCCCCCTGCTGGCTATGCTCGTTGAACTACATAAAAACACTACGATCAGAGTGAGGCTGGATGACGCCGGCAACCTCTCAGAAGCAATCCAGGTTCTAAAAGGGGTACGACAAGGTTGCTTGGGTGCACCTTTGCTCTTCAATCTTTTTCTTTCAGACATAGGAGACTTTTTGGCCTCGGCGTCGCTGATCTGTCCCAGGATCAACAGCAGAACAGCAGAAGAATTCACTGGCTGGCCTATGCGGACGATCTCGTTCTCTTGGATGGATCAGCATTAGGACTGCAACATCTCTTATCTAAACTCAATGAATACGCCAAGTTAAATGGCCTTAAAATAAACCCACTAAAATCTAAGGTCCTGGTTTTCAAACACCCAAGAAAAAAGGTAACATCAAGGATCTGGGTTTTGGATAACGAGGAAATTCCCAGAGTAGATGAGCTAATATACCTGGGATACGAAGTCTTAGCCCATCCAACTGTAAACAAGGCGAATTCATCCATTCTCAACAAGACCTCGAAAATCATTGCGCAAATGAAAAACCTAAATGGAAAATTTTGTAAATTTTCATTGTTACCACTCAAGAAATTCTATGTAGACAAAGTAGTTCCTGTCCTCCTCTATGGATTGGAGGCAAAACCTCTGCTGTGGAACTATGATTGGTACAAAATCGAGGGCCTTATTTGGAAATCCTCCATTAGGCTTCCAATGTGTACATCGTCAGCTAGTCTGAGGTTCGAATTAGGCTTGACCTCACTGAGCTGCTACGCAGAGTGGAAACTCCTCTCACTATACCGTAATATAATCACAGCCAGTGAGGCCACCCTCTTTTTCGACATAAATCAACATCTAAAGAAAGCAAAATCAAACCAGCTATCGAGCCTAGAAAAGAAGATCGGACAGATTCTGCATAAGCTTGATTTAACAACAGAAACCCTGCTACAAAACCCTTTGAAAGTAAAAAAAAACCTAAAAATGGCTGACTGGATCGACACAATCACAAGAGTCAGAAACTTAAAATCACTGAACTATTTCCTGATAGTAGACAGGAAACTGGGAACCATGCCACGCTATCTGGAAAAATTCCCAGATCGTGAAATAAGAAACAGTTTTCTCAGACTACGTCTGAATTTAGCCCACACAGGAGAAATACTGGCTCAAAGAAACCAGGGAGAGAAGGCAATAAAATTCTGTGAAATCTGCAAAACTCCGAACCTCCAAACCTTGAAACATTTGCTATTGGAATGCGAAGGCACATGGGCCATAAGAGTGTCTTTTCTGAGGAGATTCGTCAGCAGAGAAGAGAGCTTAATCCAAGATGCATTCTGGAACAGACTGATCTCCGGCCAGGAAATTATGCTCACTGCTGCGATAGTAAAAGTATCAGAGGAACTCACCATTTTAACAAAGCATCAAAAGATGACACAGTCTAATGAGCTTCCTGGTGGTCACTCATTGGCCTTTCAGGATTTTTAGCTACTCCCTGGCTTCCGAGAACCGTTAGTAATTTTATCTAAGGAAATGCACTATGCTTTTGTAAAGGTTTTCTTGTAAAACCAAAAACAAATAAATAAATAAAAATAAATTTGTATCATAAAGTATTACATCACAACCGCTTAAAGAACAAGAGTCATTGTTCATAATAATAACAGCCAAATGAAGAAAACATGAAAGCTTCGAAAGATCTAGTTACATGGTAAAATAGGCAACTCTAGGCACTCCAAATCACTAGCAATTCTGGATCAATATTAAAACTGCGTTGTCCTGAACAAAGAAAACATGAAAGCTTTTGAAGATCTAGTTACAAAGAAAAAAGATCTCATGTCCCCAAATCACTAACAGTTCCAGATCAATACCTAGTCCTGTGTCTCTGGCATGTAGACTGATCATCCAGGTAGCCTCATTATAGGTAACCATGACATGAGTTACTAATCCTTTTATTACTGGGGTATTGTTTAGGGGAAAGTAATGAACCTATAAAATTCACAGTTGATGCTTAGTGTTGTACAGATTAGCTGTCAGATAAGAAACATCTTCTGTCAGTGACTAGCTCCTATGTGCTCTGGCCTTAGGACCTGAACGGTACTAAAATCATGTTAATTTAGATCAGTACTCTAAAGTATAAATCATAAGTATCACAAGACAGATGAATGCAATATATAGCTGTTCCATTTCATTGAAACAATATTGTATTTTGTGCTGCACTTTAAAATAAATAACATCTAAATTTCATTACATGCCTCAAACTTAAGGATTGTAACATACTGCATAGTTTGTTTTTATGATGTTCTTTTCCATATCATATACTACATAGTGTTTTTTTCGAATGGTAAAAATCGTTCTACCTTAAGAGAATCCTTTTCTATCTGAGTACTACAGATAAACATAAAGAAACAAAAGGTATCCAGGTGAAATACACAGCTATTTTCCTATGGGACTTCCTTTAGCTTATTTACCACATCATGACGGTGAAGGTTTTAAAAGGTGAAACACACACACCCCTTGTCATCGTCATCAATGAATCCCTTACACAAGGCACCTTCCAGATGCATTTCAAATGGGACAGATTCTCCAACTGCTAAGGAAATCCACACCTAACCTGGATGGCCGGTCCCTTCACACATTTACACTTCCGCAGCAAAGTGATGGAGAAGACTGTCACCATCCAGTTATACATAAGGAATCCACACCACTATATCTTACAGAACTAGCAATCCCATTTCTGACCACGATGCAGCACAGAGACTCGTCCTTCTCGATATCTTGGCCTTCGATTCTATTGACCATGCGGCCCTCCTCAACACCCTGACCAGATGTATGGGCTTCGATGGAACAGTCCTGCAGTGGTTCCCCTCATACCTTTCCAACAGAGACCAACTCATCCAGATGGGCCCAAACAGATCCCAGTGCTACCCAGAAACCTGCAGAGTTCAACAAGGCTTCATACACTGCCATGACATATTCACACTCTGCATGGAACCTCTGGGTAAACTCCTTGCCATCACCAACATCAAGATATGCCAATCTGCAGATGACACACAGATTTACCTAAAGATCAATTGCATCAATGAGATCCTCTGACTCAGGCACTACCTGTCCCTCATCCAAGCCCACATGTCAAGCAGTTACCTGAAGTTAATCTCTACAGATACCAAATTATTTGTTCTCCTAGGAAACCCCACAAAGCATATCCAAGTCCAAAATTGGCTAAATGCTATGAAGCTTGAAGTATTTATGATTCAACTCTCCCCCAGTGCAAGATATCTTAGCTTTACTATTGGTTGTGAACCTTTATTCAAAACACACTTTGCCAAGACTACCCAATCAGCATTGTACCAGCTTGCACTCCTCTTCAAAATCAACCCTTTAATCCCAGCCCTGGGTTTCAGAACAGTAGTGCAAGCCCTGGTCATATCACACCTGGTTAGTGGCGCCCTGGGTTTCAGAACAGTAGCGCAAGCCCTGGTCATATCACAACGGGTTGGTGGCAACACCCAACCAGGTCTAGGTCAAACTTCATTCTTAAATTAACTAGGATTTTGAAGTTGTGCTGTGCTTGCTCTACCCCTATGGGTGTTTGTTTGCCTATGGCAATATATCAGGTGTAGTTTAGACCTGAGAGTTTGTGTGTAGAGTAAACACATATAAAGTTTAGGTGTACCCTGATAGGATTATGCTGCATTTTAAGAACCTAGAGCGGCTTGCCCAGATTATTATCAATGATATTTCTTACATGTGGGTAAGACCTCCGAGGTAATGCTGCTGACTTGCAGAGGGAAAGAAGGATGTTTGTTTATGATTAGGTAGCTGTTCTCCCACAATCATAGCAGAGTGGAATAGTAATTATAACTGATGCATTAATAGGTCTTTGACACAGATTCTATACAGCAGATTTTAACTCCTACAGTGTCTTATCATCAACTGCTTATTGATATGCCAAAGGTGGCAACCGGTTCTGGGCTGGTGTCAATAAGGCAGTGTCAAAAGAACTGAGCTGAGGGACTGGCCTGACAAACCCACCTGTGCCAGTTTTCCTATGAAGCATGCACAAATGTGCCAACTGTGCAGCGGGGTAACTTTAAACTACATGCTTTAAAAGGAACCACTGAGACAAATATTTGCTATATAGGCTCCTCCGTGTACCAGTGAAATATTTTATTGTGAAAAGTAACCATTTACAATATGTGAATATGGGCCACTATATTTTGATGCTCCAGACTATTGAATGCCCCCCATACCTGGAAACAACAGGAGGGTGATCATGAGCCTGATTCCCGGCCCCAGTATCTGTGGTTGTGTGGTCCACAGGCCAAAGGGGTATAGTGTGGTCTATTACAGCAGCCCCTGTAGCTTTGAAGATCAATTGAGCAATGGTTTACGGTCTCTCGTATTGCGCTCTACAAACTAGAATTAGGCTCTGCCACCACAAAAGGGCACTTGAGCACCTGTGGAAGGCACATTCGGTTTTCAGAACCATGCAGTCACTTTACAAAAAGCATGATACTTAGACGCAGCAATGGCTGGCTTGTTGAATGTTCAAAGTTAGCAAGGTTACAGAGGGGTTTTTGACGGCTCTCACAATTCACAATGGACGATCACATTCCGCTAGAACTGATATTACACCACATGCACACAATACTCAAATCATGGCACTAATCGCTAAGGCACCACAAGTCATATGGCCATACCCACAATAGGAGGGAAACCTGGGGGCTAACCAATCAGAAGATATCTAGGCTGATCGCAAACTATAGTAGAAACCACAGGGTAAAAGTACTGCGTCTACAAGAAACTCATCTACCCGGGGCACCCCCCTTCCCAGGTTACCGGAATGGGGTATCCATAGGTACGAATCATCCTATACATCACATTCCAGAGGGGTGGCTATTTATATTCATGGCACCCTGCACTATAGTTTGCATGAACAGATAAACGACGAGGAGGACCGGTTCGTCATGCAAGTTAGGGAGCTATACGGCACTAAATTCATACTTATAAACATATACGCCCGCAACGTGGACTCCCCCGAGTTTGTCCGTCAATGCGCAAGGCACATTCACAGGTTCCCGGACTACGGAATCATTTGGGTGGGCGACTTTAACGTGGCTCTCACACTTGACCTGGACAGATCCACAACCTCACAACAGACCCTCCCACACGCGGCCAAGGCTTGGGCATCCATCTCTCCGTGTCATGACCTGCATGATAAATGGTGATGTGATCACCCAGATGTCAGGGAGTATATGTTCTTCTCCGGGATCCATAGCAGCTCGACCCCTGCACACTTTACAATCCCACCTAAATGGAAGTTAAATCATTAGTAACTGAAAGTTTTTGTTAGAACGTTCTTTATTAGTCTATACAATTTGAAAAAATACAACTGTTCATGTAGTTATGATAAAACAAAGTGTTTTAATTATCAGATAAACAAAGCAAATACGTCAAAAAAGAAGGGGGGATAGATCTACAGTTCAACTTAAAAAATGGCTGACGCGTTTCGAGAACAACATTCTCTTCTTCCAGAGCCAGATGATTCTGAACTGTGACTTAAGAATAAGAAAGCAGTAAGGTTCAGGTCTGTGAGTATACATGTAGATAACCATTGACACGTAATTATAATAGCATACATTCTTTTTCGCTTTTCATATGGTATTCTGCTAGATCCTATACAATCTAAATCATTATCCGCAGTCATTGAATACCACGTGGACCAATCATCCCTAGTCAGGTGCTAAATGGATTTATTGGGGACCTATTCACTTATAATTTAAACAGAGCATTGATGGTAATACGTGTTCAGTCTATTATGTTCAGTCATATTTAAATATGTATAACATAAGGATCGAGTGGAGGTGTACTCTGTTAGAAAGCGGTACAAGCACTCAGCAATATATAATGAAAAGAAGGGGGAATCCAAGTATTGATTAGGTCGAGGGTTCCTGTGGATAGGAGACCATGTATCCAAGTTGGTGGATCCACTAAAAAGGAGCCTGTAATAAAATAGGTGAGTAATAATGAGGAGTTTGAAAAGAATCCTGTGTTATGACAAAAAAGTAAGGGGTAAAGTATGAAAGATGGCTCACCCGGGTTTGTAGATTTAAAGGCACATCCAGGTCAATCAGTGAAGTCTCTGTGGCACCGTAGTGCGCCGTGCCGTATTAATCTGTTTCATACATGCTCCAAATGAGCATCAAGGCGCTGTGGAGAGTGGTGAGACCACGTTTGTCGGGTGAAAAGATGCTAGTGCCGGGCCTATTGCCAAATGAATGGAGTCGATCTATGTTGGGGAATTCTTACCAGGTCGGGTCTGTACAGTAGCGGCAGTAAAACGAGGAGTCTAATGCGTGCAGGTAAATCACAAGCGCCAGTCTTCCCTGTGGTGGGCTGTGGACGCCATCGTTATTGGCAACAGTACTTAAGGAGCAGGCATGGAAATGGAGCGCGTCCCTTGTCTGGCTCAAGATAGTGGATCTCTGGGTAATGGACAGTGTGAAAGGACTAAAGAATATATAAGCCTCGGGAGATTGGGCTTGCCAACTTGACGGCCATGATGGCCTAATGATCGTGGTGTAATAGGGAACCTACAAAGATGCGTAAAGAGTAACTTTAAGTACGTGTCTACAGTACCGTGAGCTTTGGGCACAGTCGTAATTATTAATAATGATCTAGGAACACACGCACGAAGATTGAGGTGTGTCCCTAGTCTGAATGAAGAGGAAGAGCCTCGGGGTAATGGACAGATCCACAGATTCTCTTTTCTTTGTACAGTGGTATTGTGTTGGCCCTGGCCAGGACCACTTTACCTCCCCTGCACCTAAAATTGCTTAAAAGTAGCCTTTAACATTCTTTGAATAACACTAATTCATAAACCTAGGTGTGATTCACCTAAATATTCGTTTCCATAGCAGCTCGTCCAGGATTGACTACATAATGGCCACCCCCTCCTCTATCTGCAGAATGGTAACAGAGGCAACCATTCTACCCTGGACTCTATCCGATCACTTGCCGGTACTGGTCCGGATCGCAAACCTCGTGAAACCTCCCGGTCAGCTCCGGTGGTGATTTAGAGCCACCGCCCTACTGGACATGGCATTCCGGTCAGAAATAGGTCACGACATAAAGACTTTCTTCCAGGCCAACGAAGGGTTGATTCCCGATCAAAGTATGATTTGGGAAGCTTTCAAAGTTTACATCAGGGTTTGCTGCATGGGAGGTAAACTGAAATCCTTGCGTAGGTCCATGCAGACACTAGAGGACACGATCCAGGAGGCAGAAAACAGGCAGGGCACCTTAGATACACCCAAGCTCCGCAGTGACCTACGGTCACATTGTGAGGAGTTCTTGAGACTGGCCTCCAGCGAGGAGAGGATCCTTGGTGACTCAACTGATGCTGCACAATACGGGGAGGGGGACCGACCCAGTAGGACTCTGGCATGGGTTATAAAGAGGGAACAACAACACTCTAGCATAGCGGAGATCGAAGACCGAAACGGGGTACTTATTAAAGACCTGCAGGGGATCAACAATGAATTCAAAGAGTATTACGATAGGTAATACACGTCCTGCCCCAACCCCGGGCACGACGTGCTGACCCGGTACCTAGATAAGATAGCTTTGGGATGGCTAGAGCAGGAACAGGGGGTCTCCCTCAATGACCCCATCACTGAAGAGGAGATCCGTAAAGCAATTAAATCACTCCCCAGTGGCAAAGCCCCCGGAATGTATGGGATAACAGCATAGTTCTATAAGGCATATGCAGACCTGCTGTCACCTTATAGTGCACTGGTCAATGGCTTCCTCCCTTAGACCACCAGATCGGCTTTAGTGACTGTGCTCCGTAAACCCAGGAAAAATCCCTGTCAGGTGTCATCATACAGATCACTTTCACTGATCAACACTGATAATAAAATTCTTAATCCTAACAGATCGCTTACTTCCACACATGTCTGCGCTGGTACTCCCGGATCAGGCTGGATTCATCCCTGGTCGATCAACCCAGAATAATCTACAACAGTTGTTTACCCTAATGCATAACATGAACCCGGAGATCCCCATGGTAGTTGCTGCTCTTGACGCTGAAAAAGCCTTAGACTCTGTTGCTCCGGGTTTAGTCTGACTTATATCCGCTGGGTTAAATAACTTTACACAGCCCGCAGAGCGGTAATATACACAATGGCATGACCTTGGAACACATCTACCCCACATCCGGCACTTGTCAAGGCTGTACCTTTTCCCCAATCTTATTTGCACTCGCTATGGAACCCCTGACTTGCCACATTCGGGAACTACATGCGCACCGAAGGATACGGGTACACTCACATCTCACTACCGTATCACTATATGCAGATGACATCCTTCTCTACATTAAGCACCACAGACAGAATTTAACCGTGATAACTCAAGATGTGATCAGATTTGGTGAACTTTCCGGGCTCTGGATTAACTGGGATAAGTCTGAGGTCCTTCCTTTGACCCCCGGGGTACATCGGGTGGACGTGGGAGACAGTTTTCGCTGGTGCCCACAGGGGATTCGCTATTTAGGCATCATCTGCTCCACTAAGGTAGACGACCTGTATCGGGATGACTATGTGAAAATGCTAGAGGTCCTGGAACAGAAGGTTGAATCCTAGATTTTGCTCCCCATCTCTCAGGCACCCCGTATAGCACTAGCTAAAATGGTAATACTACCTAAACTATTATATATCTTTAATAAGGTTCCTATCTGGCCCCCTGCACGTTTCTAGTCCTGCATTAGGAGCATGATGACAAGGCTGGTCTGGGCCGGCAGACAACCTAGGATAGCATACGACACATTGGCAGGTCCTTATGAACACGGTGGACTGGAATACCCTGATATGCACTTATATTACATGGCAATCCAAGTACAATATGTAGCAGGATGGAATACCTCTAGCCCCAACTCCCCACACTCGCAACTGGCTAACGCAATCACCTATCCCGATGTTCTAATGGGCATGATCTGGGGCAACAGAGGTACAGTCGCTAGATATGAGGTCCAACCATAGCGGTAGCGTGCAAAGCCTGTGAGAGGATAAACCGGCTATTAGGTACTGCCCCGTATTACCCGCCCGATTTTCTGATACACAATATAGTAGGTATCCCTCACACACACGTAAGATCCTTTAAAGAACACTTTCAAACCCTGGGAGTTCATACCATGGGGGACTTGGTACAGGATGGCCGATTCATATCTTGGGACGAGCTAAAAACCACAGGGGACATAATGCTGTAACACTGCTCCACTATTACAGGCTGAGGGCGATTATTAGGACCAAATTGCCCGATTTTCTGAAGGCCCCATCCACACATCTGGTGCAATGCTACGTGACCCAACCCCTATCCACCAGGACACTGGTCTCCATCATTTATAAGTTGGCTAGGAGAGGGAGGGAAGCAAAGAAACAAACGTATAGGAAGGCTTGGGAGTCATCACTAGGGGAAACATTGAATGACGATCAATGAAAACTCGTCTGTAGGCAGACCTGCTACATATCTTTAAACTGCCGATACAGGCTGATGCATTACAAATTCCTCCACAAATCTATTACACCTTTAAACCTGAGCAGGTTTTTCCCAGAGAGAACCCCTGCCTGTAAGAGATGCGGAACCGCACCAGCAGACTTCTATCATGTTGCTTGGGCCTGTCCGCGTATCAGACCTTTTTGGTCAAACATAAAAGGAGCAATGACCGAAATGCTAACCCCGACACTGGAATACTCTCATAAACTCTGGCTACTAGCCTTGATAGAAGGGGGAACCCGCACCGAAAAGAAACTGCTGGGCACGACCTCTGGAATGGCCAGATACCTTGTGGCAAAGACCAGGGGAAGATCCAATCCCCCCACATTCACCAGATGGTTGGAGAGCATGTGCATATGTGAACAAAGGGAAACCAGGTACGCCACATCACTCTCAGCCACTAGCCGCCCATTTGACTACTGGACCCCCTTCAGACAATATCAAGCAGATGCTGCCCAGGCCACTCACTCACTGGAACTTACCCTGTGATGCCGTAAGGGGTATAGACCTGTGGAAGCCTCTACACAAACTAGAGGAAGCATGCTAGCCCCGCAATGCGGCGTTCTGGTGCCCTAGTGGTGTGTCTTCAACAACCTTACTCAGCGGAAGCTTATATGTGGTTGACAAGGCTGCGAGCCAGGCGGGAGGGGGTGTGTGGGTGTTTGGCAGATACAGTGGGTGTTTTAAGGGAACCGTTGTTTATTTGTTGACTGTAAGAAAACTTGCGGGCCTAGAGATGTTAACGTTAGTTAGCCCATCATGGTTCATTGCATGGCCCAACTAGCCTAGTATATCCCTTCAGTCACCTCTATGGCAAACAGATTGTAACACTAAGATATGTCACTAGGGCAGAGGCTTGAAACTTTTAGCTTTCCAAATGTTTTGTTCTTCAACTACCATCAGCCTACCAACATAGTCAATGGTGAGGGACTTATGGGAGTCATAGTCCAAAGCATCCAGAGAGCCACAAGTAGCAGACCCGTACACTTGAGTTTATGGAAATACCATATCATTAGGAAGGCTTCCTTTGGCAAGCATTGCGTTTCCCATTTTTAAAACCCAGCCATAGTGTAATTCGGACTTGTGGCATCTTCTCATGATGAGAGTTAATTTTATAAAGAGGGACCTGAATTAGTCTTCACAATATCAATTTTGAAATGGTATCAAGCCACAAAACACAGTCAAACAATATTCCCATTCAGAATACCGATAATGTAAAATAGATTAGGACCCTTGGTGTGGTTGCCTCCCAATCAGGAGGCTAGGAATGCGGGCTGATACTGCCCCGCGTTCCAAGCCGCCTGATGGCCAGTTCCCCAACCCGCCATCTTCCTCACACCATCTGTTTCAATTTAAACAAACTCCCTGCATACCTACCTCACTACTGCGGTGGCAGCAAATGCAGCTACCGCAGCTGTTGCTTCCTCTCCCCTCCGCTCTGTGATGATGCTGTAGAAATGGAAGAGGGCTGCCTTCCCAATCCATGGTGGCCATCTGTGTGCAGTACTTTAATTTAGCCCCATTCCAGCACTTGGAACAGGTGCTAATGGTGTTAAGTACCCCTTCCACGGTCTATACCAGGTGGTAACGCAACGGGGCCCCCGGTACATCCCATGGAATGGGTACTTAACGCCATGAAAAAACAGCAAAAGAAATCTATCATCTCATACTCTAGCCTTATAGACTGACGGAGAAGTCATTATCGTGGGATAATCACCTCAGGCCACAAGTTGGCAAAGGGTCATTATCCCAAGCTATAATGAGTCTATGGGCCTCATTACGACCTCAGCGTTAGCCATGCCACTATTGGCGGCATGGCTGCCGCTGAAATCGCGTCCGGGTCCGGGTTCCCAGAATGGGGATTTACCGGGCCATTCCGAGTTTGGAGGGCCCGGTAATTCCTCCCTCCAGGAACCCGGGCCCGGACCTTCCCCATTCCCATTTAAGCCCCCTTAGGGCTGAATGGGAGAGGGAGCAAACAACAGGGTGATTACGAGTGGCCCGTTGTTTGCTCCCTCTTCTCCTCGCGGGACCCGGTAAGGACGCCTGGTTTTACCAGGCGTCCTTACCGGGTCCCGCGAGGGGACCTCGTAATGTGGCGGAATGGGTTTAACGGGTCTGACTCCTTTTGCGGAGCCCATTAACCCATTCCGCCAGGGTCGTAATGAGGCCCAATATGTCTATTAGCACATAGTGGTACTAGCCATGTATTGGAGTTTTGGTTAGTGAAAAAAAAACGTTAATATAGTAACTAAAGAGCAAACTTTATAAGGAAAGTCAATGTGGTTTTATCTTGTAGTATTTAAAGAACAAGGTTATCTTCATAAGTGAAGCATTTTAATTGCAAATGTGTTAAACTGGAAAAGTCTTAATGTGAGCATGCATTAGGTATAATGTAAAAGTAAAATAATTGTCTTTAAAAAAAAAAAGTGACAGCATTTCCCACGTTTCTGCTTTCTCTTTGGTGTGTTAACTTGAATGTTGCAGTGAAATAAATATCTTCCCACAAAGGGAGTGTACTTTAAAAAAATATCTTACCCCAAAATTGGATTGTTGTTTCACTGTCATCTTTGAGAAGTGAGAATATTCAGAATACAGCCAATACCAGTAGTTATTGACTGCACTCTGAACATCCTTGTTGGCTGAGAGGAGGTCAATAATGATCGGCATATGCTAATAACTAATTCCACAATGTTTTCAGAACATCACATTGATCCAGAATAAAGTGCATAGTACAGAGAGCAGCACTTCCTATCACCTGCTAGAGCAGTGTGCATAGAATTATAGCAGGATCTCCATCTATGTTTTTGAGCGGGCAACCTAGTACAACAATATCACAATCCGCCATCAATGACTTGCATACACTAGGTATGACATTATATGCACTTCCTGATCCAGACACATATTTTACATGGAATTCTAGGAACACATTACAGTATTAGATCAAATGAACTCGATCATTAAGTGTATAATATGTAAAGTACTGTAAGAAAGGTCTCTGCCATTTTCTAGGGAATCGCAATATCATCTATATACAGCATGGGGAAAGCATATGTATTAGATGACAACTTACTCTGTCAAAGCACTATGCCATATATACGTATCATGCAATCCATAGAAATATTGCCTGAGCATATTGACCATAAGGCACCAAAGCAGAGGAAGATACATGTCAGCAATAATATCACCTATGACGTATGATAGGAGCAGACACTCTAAGTTTCAAGAACTGGGACTGGACAAGGGGACAAGCCCAGTGAAAATGGCCGCATGAGCGACAAGAGACACTGATCCACCGTACCAACAAGCAGGACCCTAGCCTTCGAGGAGTCGGTAAAGGGGCAGTTTAAGGTTACGTTTACCTGATATTGTATGTGTGAAAATCAATTACGACTGGTGGACGTCTTCCAAAGTTTGGACCCGATGCATAACTGAGCATCGTCAGACTACAGTCAGGAAGAAATCATATTTTGAATGGGGCTGAGCGTCAGTGGTATCATGTACTGATTGAAAATGATCTGATACAAGACTGCAATATGGAGGACTCCATGTAATATTCTGTTGGAGGCACATAGGAAATTGGCCAGTCTCATGTGGTGGCTCCTGCCAGAGAGGACGAAGATTGACCTGCTGAGAGCAGTAACTTCTCGTCCCATCAACTATTTCTGATGATAGTCTAGTCTACTTTGTCGAAGATCGCAGAGAGGCTGAGTAAAATCAGAATTCAAAACTTGCCCTGATCTATGTCCCTTGGGATTTTCTTACAGACAACACATGTCAGAAATGTATTTGCTCAGGAGTACAGTGTGCTCTGTATACGGGTAGCCATGTGACATTATACATCTGAGTGACTTGCCAGCACCTAGGAATGTGAATAAAGACACGAAGTTGGCCAAAATTCCGTGAGCTTCAGCCAAAATGGAAATTAAGTGGCCATTGGGCTTGGCCAGAGGCCATTCCTTGTGGCTAATTTTGGGTGGCTTGATGTTTCCTGGGGCATGACTGAGGGCACCCGGGTGAGGTGCAAACCTTCTGAAATTCTGCAATAGTGGCGGGGATTATTGCATGCCACATTTTAGTGGCAGAATCCAAGGTTAATGGAGTGATTTATGAGATCTGTCATGAGCGGAGTCTTAAGTAGGAGGCTGACGTTTGTGACTTACAGAGTTACAGACATAAAAATGTGACGAGGAAGTCTAAAGTGAATTGAGGATATTGTCAGAATTCTTGGCAGAGGCCAAAGTGACGTCTGAAAGAATCTCCATGGTTATGATAATAGCTGGTGGGTTCAATTAAGGGAGCAGTGCATGGGCTGCGATAGAGACTTGATTTTTGGAAATACTGTAGCTTGCGGAAGAGCTGTTGAGAGGGCCTGGGGAAGCTGCCTTTTTGTTCAAGTGGAAAGAGGGATATCACTGAGAAGAAAGGAAAATTCATGGGGGCTTCGCTTCATAAGGCACACTCCGAGCCAAATGTGCAAACCTTTTTTGACACAAGTGGTGGCATATGCAAGAGAATCCCTTCACTTGTCCCCAAACAAGTTGTGCAGAATTCACAACTGGATGCTCACATTCAGAAGCGCTTTTCACCCCATTTGCACAATTGTGTGTCTTTGGATTTTAAAGCACATCCTGAATTCACAAATGCAGTGAGCTTTAAAATGTGCAGAACACAAACACATGTCCCTGCACTTGTTTGAAACAGACATAGAGGGACGTGACATGCATGACAGGGCCATTTCTAACCTTGTCATTCATTTCATTGAAGGTGTATAGAAGGGGTATGCACTACTCCTGTGCCATTGGCATTCCCATTCCTCTAAGAAAAATAGAAAGGCTTTTATTTTATTTTATAGGCATTTCACAATGATACGACCTTTAATTGTGAAATAGGCTCCCAGTGCCCACGTGGGTGCTGCATGCCTGTCTGACCTTAGTGTCAGGAGTGTGCTCCCTGCATTAATGTATGCAATGGGGCCGGCCAATGTATCCTTTGCTTTACAACACAGCCCCTTTGAAATGGGCAGGTCACCTTTGAAAATAATGTGACCTGCATATTTGTAATAATACGGCATCTTAAAAAGCAAATCCACTGGACCATTGTAGTCAAAGATGATGATGCCTATAATGCAGGATGTAACCCTGTCATTGATATGAGTCTCCATACTCACCTCCCTTGTGGGCTCGTGTGAACTATTCAAATGCATTTACTCCTTTACTGGCTCACTCACCATTGTCAGTTTCAATGTGTTTTCGGATACCATTTATATATTGATGCTTCAGTAGTATGAAAGGTGATAAAGGCCTACAAATATCATTATTGGACATTTTGGCGTTACAATGTATATTTTATTTATTTTGTGTATTCTCGAATTGTCATCTATCGCTAGGAAAGTAATGTACATACACTCTGGACCCTGAGGTCCATATATGAGTTATTAACAGGCCTCAATGATGCTAAGGCTTCCACTACAGTACTGCAGCACTGCAGCACTGCAGTACTGCAGCACTGGTTAACAAATATGCACAAATAACGATGGTCTGGAAGGTTGCCCAGAGCAATGCCAAAGAATAAGATTCTTTCTAAACCTTCCAGCCATCACCTCTTTGTTTTTGCTTTGTCACCCCGAGTGGGGCGGGTATTCCCAGCTGTGGGTCCCGAGCCTGCTGGGCCTAGATACCCAAGCTACTCCTCACTGATGAGCCCCAATGAGGCTGAAACATGTCTGGGGAAGCTTGTGGTATCGTGCAGAAGGGATGTGACCCAACAGTTTGGGCTGGACTGCCCCTTTTGGGGTAGGACCAAGCCTGATTTGCATATGGTCTGTCCTCTTTTGTAATGGCTTGGAAGACGAAGAACGATGGTCTGGAAGGTTGCCCAGAGTAATTCCAGAGGTTAAGATTAATTAAACCTTCCAGCCATCACCTCTTGTTTTTCTGTGGTCACCCCAAAACATATAGGCCAAATATTGACTTCTTTTTTAAACGTTTTGTGCCATTTTCTCAAGGTTGTTGTGCTGGGTTAAAATCTTCACACCAATCATTGACAACATTTCTGTCACGCCAACATCCCAAAACCGCTGTATGGATTAGCATCAACTGTTCTTGGTGGCAAATCAATCCATTGGTTTCTATTACATCTATCATTTTAAAGAAAGTGACCAAAAACTAGTTAGGGATATTTGGGTTTTGGTTCGTGAACTTACTTCCAGGTGTCCACATTCACACTTTTTTTTATATCAAACGTGTAATGTGATTGGTTGGGGTTATGCAACAAAAGCCACCCACCATTGTGGTTTGTGTGCTTCTTCCATTCCGGTAAATTTCCCCTTTGGGACCTCTTAACCTTGCTTATGGTTGGTGGAGTCCCACAAGGATGTCAGATGCCCCAAAATATTAGGGGTGCAACAATTGTGATCATATCACAGAAAATACAGTTTTCCATTGATACCCTAAACTTTACTTCACATATAGAGGAGATTACTGCTGCCCTCCTGCAGATCCTGCTGCAATATTATGTGCAGTGGGACGCAGCTAAGGCATGACCATAGCCCATACCCCATGCAAACTGCCCACTGGACCATGGACCCACAATAGTGGTATGGTTGCAGTGGACCCTGGCCACAGGTTAGTCACACGGGGCACTTTCTTTGACATGGGGGGAGTCTGGCATAATGAAGGTCATGCCTTGAGCAAAGTGGACACTGGCCATGGCTGCAAGGTATGGCCAGAGGCCTACTGACCTGCAATGAGGTAATGTGGGCCGGCCAAAGGCTATTTTGTGTGACTTCACAGGGCCTAGGCCATGGCTGATGGTCATGCCCCAGAAAAGGTTCCCAGGGGTCCAATTACCCACAGGTTACGTGGCCACTTGGTTTGGCTGAGGGCGAGGTCCAGTCACTACTTTGCATGGCTTGCCTGGCCTGGGGCATGTCTGAGTCTCAAGCATAGCCTTGGGCCTAGTCAAAGTGGTTACTGGGCAAGGACCCACAATAAGGAAGCAGTACAGTGGCTATTTTGGATGGATCTGTAGTGGCCTATGGACCCGCAATGGTGTAATGTGGCGACTGGGCCTGGCCGCATGCCAGGCCCAGTTGCCACTTCCTGTGGTTTGATGGTGTATGGGACAAGGCCATCAGTCATGCCCCAGGCAAAATGGACACTGTCCATGACATGGCCCAAAAAAGAAGGTTAGGTGTCCACTGGACATGGGCACAGGCTAGGTCAAAGGGCTGTTTTGGTTATCTTGGAAGGGCCTGGTCGAAAGCCATGTATTATGGATGTAAAGGCAGTAAAGTAGGACGGGACATTACTCAGAGGACTAGATGTGCTTGCCTCACGGCCAAAGACCCTGCCTCGGTCCATATGATCACTGATCTTTTCAAGAAACCATGCCCTGAGGGCCGCTATTTAACCATAACATTCTTTTCACCAGATGTCAATATTTGTAATGTTATACAATATCAAATGTATAATAGGGCCTTCAGTCATGTCCCAGGCCCCAACAAGCCACCCAGTGTAGCCATTGGCCTCTGGCCAAGCTCAATAGCCATTTTGGGGGGATGGGGAAGGCGGGCACCGGGGGGGAACGCGAAGCGTTTCCCCCCGGGGAGGTTTTTGGCACTGCGCACGGCCAGCGAGTGGCCGTGGGGGGCAGAGCACCTCCCTAGGGTATTTAAGGGCCAGGGAAGGTTCGGGAGGCAGGCGACGGTTGGACTTGGTGATTGTATCAGTCCTGTCGCCTGCTCCCGAGCCTTCCCTGAAGTAGCTGGGCCTTCGGTGCTGCAGGGTAGCGTAGGTGAGAGGGATAGTTTGTTAGTATTGGGGAAGGTTAGGTATAGTTAGTAAGCATTTTCTTAAATACTATAGGTTTATATTTATAGCCGGGGGTACCGTAGATAAGGTACGCCCACTTACTTTATCTGGCTCCGGTCCCAGCGTTGTCCGCGGTCCGGTGCAGGGCTTTCTTTCACGGCATTTTGCCTCGGCAAAACTTTCAGCTTGCTGCCGGTGTGGGCTTTAAAAAACGCGGTCCGGGGGGGAGCAGGCAGGATATTGGGCATCTAAGTTTGGTGCCTCTTTTCCACTGGGGATGTGGGGGGATATCTCAATTGGGGAGCGCCGGGTCATGTGTTGTTTGCGGCTGCGAGGGGAAGTATACACGCGGTAGCCGTCGCGTGACAGAGGGGGCAGTGTTCTCACCTTAAAGGGACCGTGCTGTTATTGTTTAAGTGTGGTGGTGCTTACACGCAGCCAGGGGGCAGTGTGACACAGTCACATCTAGGCCCCATTTCTAGTTGTGCTGCTGGTTTTTGGGGCTTTCCTTTTCCCGTGGCATTTTATTGCCAGGGCAGGGGGTTGCAGGGTCTAGGGCAGTATTGCAGGGGGTAAATAGGTAGGTACATTTAAAAATAATAATAATAATAATTTTGTTTATTACTTAATAATAATTTTGAGATTGTGAGAATTGCATTGGGGATTTTATATTAATGGTTGGGTGTTCGCAAGGGCTTATTTAATCTCGTTTCAAAGTTGGTAGTTGGTCAGTTGGGGTATAGGTCCACGGGTAGTTTTGGCTCGGGGGCTTAGGTCTGCTAGGTTAATTTTCATGGGGTATATATTTTAGTGCACAATCAGATTAGTAGTGCACGATGGTGGGACAGGGAGGCAGCAAGAAGGGTCTGGTTGATGCTAAGGCTCTGAGGGAGGCCTTGGAAATAATTAGTAGGGCATCTAGGGCCCAGTTGGAAGGGGCAGTGGGGGAGGTCACTGGGGGAGAGGTCACAGGGGAGGGGGAGATAAGTGGTGGTAGACCGCAGCGTAGAGCAGCGGCAGATGGGGCTCTCGCGGCAGTGGTGGCTTGCACCCCCGCGGCGGGGAGAGGGGAGGTTTGGGAATCCGGGGGCAGGAAGATGAGGAGGGAGATAGACAGGAGGGCGTCCGGGGGAGAAATGAATTCGGGTGGGCAGCCATTGAGGGAGGGAGTGAATGATAGCCCTAGGGAAGCTGGGAGTGCTCAAAAGGAGGTGGCTCAAGGGAACCACAGTGGAGCCAGTGAGGGGGTGCAGAAGGGGGTGACAGGGCAGAGGGGAAAAGGGGGTAAATACCTGCAGAAGAGTGAAGGTGGGAGAAGGAGGGAGAGGTCCCCATCAATTGAGGAGGTTAGAGTGGGGCGCGGAACGGCCCCCCTGGGTAGGAGGAGTGAGGGCGGAGGGCGCTGCGCAGCCCCCGCTGGTCAGGTGGAGGTAGAGGGTTTTAGAACGACCCCTCCTCGGTCAGCGCAAGGAGAGCCTAGAGGGTGCAGCACGGCCCCTAGCGATGAGGATTCCAGGGCGGAGGACGGAACGCCTCGCCTGAGAGAAGAGGACCAGGCAGGGGTTTCTGCAGCCCCGCCGAGAAGACGTCAAAGGAGTGGCGGGGTGGACGCCCCGGGCTCACAAGAGGAAGATCAACTGAACTTGGGCATGAGATCGCATCCACAAGGGTATTTAAGGGGTGATGAAGTTGGATTGGAGGATTATGTGGGGCAATGGGAGGTAGAAGGTTATTGGGCGGTAAGGGAAAGGGGGGAGGAGAGAAGAAGTTTGAGGTCGGATCTGGAAAGGCAGGTGCAGGGTGGTCAGGGGGCAGGAGGTCGGGGGAACTATAGGCTGGGTGAGTCTGCTGACATGTTTTGTACCGCAGTAAGAGCCCTCTAAGAAAAGAGAAGAGGAGCATCGGTGTGGACGCCAGACCGCAGACGGCCTGCGTGGAAAGAGGTGAGCGGGAAAGGGAATGGTCATCTGCATGGCAGAGAGGGGTCACAAGAAGGGGGATGGGAAATGAAGGGGCGGGACTGCAAGGGGTAAGGAAAGAAGTTGGTGTACAGGCCATTGGAGCCTTGGGGGTTGAGAAGAGCATTTGCTCAGTGGAGGTCCGAACGGACAAGGTGGTGGAGCCATTGGTGCTCGAGGTGAAAGCTGAAAAAGAAAAGGAGGTTGAAGTGAAAGAGAAGGGGAAAAAACTGCCATACATGGGGATAACAAAACCGTTGGGGGCACACTTGATGGCAGCGACCAGGGAGAAGATTCAGGCGGGGGAATGTGTAGATGTTTTTAAATTGCTCCATAGGGAAGAGAGAGCAAAGGAGGGGCCTAAAGAAGAAGAGAGGGAACTGGCATCGCGCCCAAGGGTCGCGGTGACTATTGAGAATTGGACGTCGGCATTTATCATTTATGCCAGTGTTTATTCTGAAAAATTCCCGGAGCGTTGCGCGGCCCTGCTTAAATATATGGACGTAATTAGGAAGGCTTTTACGAGTTTTGGGGGCTTTGCCTGGGTAAGGTATGATGAGGAATTCAGAGCGAGAATGGCGGAGGACAGTTAGGCGGTCTGAGGGGAGATAGACATGGATCTTCGGCTGCAATGGATGGCTCCAACGAGGCCTGCCCAGACATTGCACACAGCAAGTGGACTGCCTGTGCCTTACCGGCCCTTTCTTGGTCGCCCCGCCCATGAGGGGGTGGGGTGAGGAGGCAGGGGACAGCCCTCGACAGCATGTTGGGCGTTCAATAAAGAAGGCTGCACGAGGTGGATGTGCAAATTTAAACACGAGTGCAGCAGGTGTGCGGGTCGGCATCCGGTTACAGATTGTTTCAGGCAGGGGACAGTGGGTCAGGGCGAGGAGCGGGGCAAGTAGGTGGGGGGGAAGGACCGCATGCCAGGTAAATTGGGGTGTGCTGGTAGGTCGGGCTCAATTTATGGTAAAAGGGGGGGGGCACAAGGTTTGATGAAAGGTTTTTGGGGGCGACTTAAAGGGGGTAGGAGAAGGGTGAGGAGGAAGATGCCTAGGTAGGGGAGGGCTGCAGGGGGGATGTAACTGTGGAAATTGTTAAGGGGTGGTGGCCGTCGTTCGGAGGGCATGGACGACGGTGGCGAAGCCCTCACGCTTGCCGCACGACAAGGTGAGTAAGCTTCAGGCTGCATGGACGGAGGTGCGGGAGCGCCTCTGGTGCAGCAAGGGGAAGTGATGAGATAGGTCTGCATGGACAGGGGAGCACTAGGGACCCTGGTGCAGCTGGGGGAAAAAAGTGGAGCAACAAAGCAAGGTGCTGGAAGAGGAATTTATGTGGAATGGACTGCATGGACGGGGGCGCAGGTCTGGCCCCTGGTGCAGCAGTGGAGAAGAGTAAGGCGAAAGGGGCCTGCATGGACGGGGGTGCACTAGGGCCCCTGGTGCAGGTGGGAAACTGGTGGTAATGGATGCAAGGAGCTTGAAGATTAGTTATATGGAAGGGACTGCATGGACGGGGGTGCAGGTTTGGCCCCTGGTGCAGTGGCGAGAGGAGTAATAAAGTAAAAGGCCTGCATGGAGGGGGGTGCACGTGTGCCCCCGTTGCAGGGGGGGCAACGCAGGGCCAAATTAATAAGGTGATGGAAGGGGGGTCAAGGGTGAGTAGGAGGGTAATAGTTTAGAGGAAAAAGGGGGCTAAGTGGGTTTAGGTGTATTGTTTAAAGGTTAGGTGAAAGGGGCGAAATATAGGGGGACGGGTAGGAGAGAACCTGGGGTGTTTTCGGAGAGGGTTAAGGAGATGGCCAGAAAGGATAGGGTACTGAGGAGGTGTTACTAGGGGTGTGGGAAAAGTTAGGAGGTTGGACCTCATCCATTTAGGAGGGGTGCAGCATCCGAAGGTAGCAGGCTGGGCTATTAAGAGGAGTAGGTGAAATGGTTGGGACGCTGGGAGTAAGGGTGATATAAAGGGTATTTCAGGGACCGGGGCAAACGGAATGTCTTTATAGAATTTTTTCAGTAGGTAGCAGGAGTGTTGCATTTATTAGGATGTTGTTGATTTGTAAGTGATTTTGTAATTTCTTTTTCAGATGCTGCTAGGAGGTCCGGTCAGATGTCAAATCTGGTTTTTGGGACATTGTAGGGTTAAGTGGGCGGGGAAAGAAGCTGAGAAAAGGGTTGTTGGCAGGCAACTGGGGTGCAACTATAAAGATGTGGTAAAATGGTCCGGGTTTGGGGGGCTGGGATTAGTTGCTTCCTATGTTGGCTGGGTTGAGGGAAAGCTATGGGCCTCCAGATGGGGGGGATCAGTCTTGGTGGGGAAAATGATCTGGTAAGGGTGTGGCTCTTCTAAAAAAAAAATTTTTAAAAATTATAAAGGGGTTTTTGTTAGGGGTCCGACAAGTGTGGCCTCAAGTAACTGTAGTGGGGACTAAGTGTTTTCCACAGAGAGTGGGAGGGGAGTGAGAAATGAGGGTCCGTTAGAGCGGGCAAGGAAGGGGATAAACAGAGAGATGGTAGAATTTTGTACATTGGTTGCAGTACAGGTTTTGGACCATAAGGAGATGGTTTAGGAAGGATTGATGAGATGTAGAGAGGATGGGTAAACTTTCCGGTTTTTGGGGAACAATCATTATCTGGCAGACTTGAGCTCTTGGCTGGGAGATTGGTTGAGTTGGAGGTAGGAAAGTTGGTGGGGGGGTGGGGCAGAAAGAACACCTCAGGGGAGGGTTTTTCTGGTGCCGGGGGCATGGCCCCTTTTGATGTGGGGGGAGGGAAACACAATGGGGGAATGACACGGGAAAGGATGGGGTGGCACTGTTTGCACAATCGGGCCACCACGGGGGAACAGGTATTGAGCCTGGAGGAGCATGGCCCCGGGGAGAGCGCGGGACGCCTAGAAAAGGGGTAAGGAGACGGTATGGTCCAAGGGATAGTTAGGGAGGAAAGGGCTTTAATTAATTATTTAATTGCTGGGTAAAATGTGAGAATGTTTAATTATTTAATTGGTTGTTTGAAATATGTCTTTAGTTTGTAAGGCCAGTGAGCCAGGTAAGCGTTTAATTGTAAGCTTTGGCCTGTCACATTAAAGCAACCTTTTCCACTTTTAAATGAGTCTGGGTTTTTGTGCAGTTGGCCAAAAGGGGGCCCCGGGGGGAACACGAAGCGTTTCCCCCCGGGGAGGTTTTTGGTGCTGCACACGGCCAGCGAGTGGCCGTGGGGGGCAGAGCGCCTCCCTAGGGTATTTAAGGGCCAGGGAAGGTTCGGGAGGCAGGCAACGGTTGGACTTGGTGATTGTCCCGCCCTCCCACCCCTTCATTTTGGGTTAGGTCTGGTGTCTGGTTATTAAATGGGGATGGGGGACCATTGTAGTTGTTTTCTGCAGGGGTTTTTACGTCCCATGTCAAGTTATTACAGGGTTTTTTTGTCTGTTAAGGAGCTATTATATGGTAGTTTTGTGTGACAGGTCGGGGCATCAGTGAAGTTGTAATGTAAAAATGTATTGCTGATGTGGCAGGTCAGACTGGCTGTAGGTCATAGGAAGGGGGATTTTGGTGTAGAGGGGACTGTGAGGGGTATTGAAGTGGTCCTGGGCTCCGGGGGCATGGCCCCTTTTGATGTGGGGGGAGGGAAGCACAATGGGGGAATTACACGGGAAAGAATGGGGTGGCGCTGTTTGCACAATCGGGCCACCACGGGGGAACAGGTATTAAGCCTGGAGGGGCATGGCCCCGGGGAGAAAGCGGGACGCCTGGAAAAGGGGTAAGGAGACGGTATGGTCCAAGGGATAGTTAGGGAGGAAAGGGATTTAATTAATTATTTAATTGTTGGGTAAAATATGAGAATGTTTAATAATTTAATTGGTTGTTTGAAATATGTCCTTAGTTTGTAAGGCCAGTGAGCCAGGTAAGCGTTTAATTGTAAGCTTTGGCCTGTCACATTAAAGCGACCTTTTCCACTTTTAAATGAGTCTGGGTTTTTGTGCAGTAAGCCAAAATGGGCCATGGATCTGAAATGGGGGTTAAGTGGGGGCTGGGACATGACTGGAGTGCCTTCTATACATTTGATATTGTATAACATTAAAAACATTGACATTTGGTGAAAAGAATGTTTTAGTTAAATTGTCCCAATGACAATGTAATATCAGTGCAAAAAGCATTGTTAAAGGGACATTATGGTAAAGAAAGTTGCCATTACAAAACGGATTACATATCAGTGGAAAAACTGTGTTAAAGGGACATTGTTCCTGATGCATGGAATTTGTTACATGGTGCAAAGTGACTTTTTATTTGTGTAAAGTTACTTTGCACTGCCAACAAACACCCTGATTCACGAAACAGTGTAAAGTGTCTTTTTGCCATGCAAAGTTACTTTGCACTGCAAAAATACACTTTGCGCTCCAATGAACAGGGTGGAGCAGTGCAAAGTGTATTTCTGCAGTGCAAACAGACTTTGCATGGCAAAAATACACTTTTCACTTGTACGTGAATCCGGGATTTTGTTGGCAGTGCAAAGTCACTTTGCACAAGTGAAAAGTCACTTTGCACTGTGCAAAAAATTCCATGAATCTTAGCGATTCTAGTTACTAAACTGAGCTTCCAAGAGACTTAGCAGTATTTGTATTGTGTGTTTGGTGCTATTTTTTGTTGCAGTGTGTCCATCCATTGGTGACATGATCTGTGATGTCATCAATAATGTCAAGGGTGTTATCCTTAGCGGTGCAGTGCAGTGCCTGATTTATAATTCCCTTTGGAACAATAACGGGCAGATTTGTGTTGTTTTGGTTTCATGCGCTACAACAGTAGCATCATTTTATATATATATATATATATATATATATATATATATATATATATATATATATATATATATATATCAAAGAAACTGGAGGAGAAAGGACGGACCGCACTCACCATGGATCCATAGGGGTCCTACGATCCCAAGTAGGGAGAGGACCCAGAAAAAAATGCGCAATGCTCGCACGAGACGATGTGGAAAATATTTTTATTTTTAATAGTAAAAAGAGCCTGCACGGTGTGTGCAGAGCAAGAGGGGGCTGGGGAAGCAACAAACAGACAAGAGCAGGACGCCTGGTAAACGGCCCACCCACAACGCGTTTCACGCTCAACTGAGCGCTTGATCACGTGGTACAGCAGAGTACACAGACACAAATAACAATAGCAAGTAGTCCATCATCTATGTTGGTTGAGTTAAAAGTACCATGGAAGACTGTTTTGCTGGCGGCCATATTGAGATGAGAAGTCAACAGTAAGCCAGCAGTATAGCACATATATCATCCTGGAATGAAGTAGAAAGATAATAGTACAGAAATAAAAATATGGTTATATACAGACTGCCAATATACCATGATGTAAATACCCAGTTGTGGAGTAACAAAATTGCATTCTGCACTTGCTGATAGTATGAAAGATTTATAATTTCTGCAAAACATATGGTCAGTCTGAGGGGAGGCTGAATGAGCTAAAAGAGAGAACAATGCCATGCATAATCAAACTATGTACAAATCGAAGAAAGCCAAAAAATCGTAACATACATATGCACGATTGGACTTTGTGCCAAAAAAGCAAAGAGGCAAAATAGCAACATGAACATGTACAAAATAGCAGACATTGTAACTCATGTGTCTTAATAGACTGTTTATCAGGCTCAGTGCCGGAAAAAATAGCCATGGAAGAGCCATCAGATGATCAAACAAATGAAGATGTTTGCAAGTTAGTCAACATTATAAATATGATAACAGAATGCGAGGCAGTAATCAATGTACCATTTCTATTTAAGGGTATTATACATTCAAACCCATAATAACAAAAGTGCAAGTGCAAGTTAATAGGGAACAGCATAAAAAGATGTGCAGCAAGGCAAGATCATACAAACCCTTCCGGCATAAAGTGCGAATGCAGGTTGACCAATGGGCAGTATAAAAATTATTCAAGTCAGCAAGAGATACAAATAACATGATAAAAACTAGTCCACATTGGTACTATAATCCTAAATATATAATATAGTAAAGTGCAAGGCGACAGTCGATGTACCATATCAATCTAAGGACATAATGACATAATGAGATAAAGTGCAAGTGCAAGTTAGTCAAAAACAGCATATCAAAATGTACAAAGAAGCAGGATCGCATAAGCGCGAATGCAAGTCAACCAATAGATAGCATAAAAATTGTATAGGTCAACAAAATTATGTAGACAAATGTAATTAATAATCATTTAAGCGGTTAACTGGCACATATTATCATAGCTAACATGAGTAAGCATTTTTATGCGGTTAACTGAATACCTCAAACTGAAGCATGTAAGCTTGAAGTAATCTTGTAAGACCAGATTAAAAAACACCAAAAATTGGACATGATAGACTACAGCGAAAATTGTACATAGAAAACGTGTCAATGTGCAAAGGGGGTCGTGAAAATAACAACTTAAAAAATAAGACTAGAGGTATGACCTATCTCACTTGTGGACCTGAGTGGTGATATATCCATGATGGCAAAACAGGAGAAAAGGTCAGAACCGAGCACAGGTCATGAATTGGGAAAGAAAGAAAAAAAATGAATATATATGTATAAATAGCGAAAAACCACATGTATACTCCAAACGACAAAGGAAGGGAAAGTGGAACAATACTCATAAATGAAACAAGATACATTCTACTCGTCTGGGTAGGCTGAAGGCCAAATCAATAATTTCAGGAACACTACTCCAAATCAGACAAATACCATGTAACGTCTCCTATGTACCTATAAATGTATGAAGTTCCTCATCAAGATTATGGCCATTGGGGAACTTGGTATCGAAATCCAGAATAAATCTGGTCTCTAGCTGCCTTAATTTGAGCACACGATTCCCTCCTCTGGGGTGGATAGGAATATGCGCCACTGCAAAGAATTTAAGAAGAGAGTGGTCATTGTTGTGTTTTTCTTTAAAATGCTTAGCCATGGGGTATGCGGGATCAGAATTTTTGATTGCCCTGAGATGCTGTAATATTCTAAGCTTAAGCTTGCATGTCGTACTCCCGACATACCATCTCATACAGGGACAGGAGAGCACATAAACAACAAAGGTGGTGTCACAATTCATTGAATATTTGATCGGCTGATGGCATTGGGTAACCGGATGCAAGAAGAATTTGCACGTGATGGCATGAATGCAGGCCTTGCATTTGCAACATTTCGAAAATCCTATTGGGGATTCCATCAGCGATTTCATATAAGATGGATTGGTATTGATAGGTGACAAGAAACTGGAAACCAATTTGTCCCTAAGAGAGGGTACGCGTTTGTATGTAATGGTAGGGCGTTTGGAAAGTAGAGAACATAAGTCCTTGTCAATAGTGAGGATCCGCCAATGTCGTTCGATAATTTTACGGACATGATTAGAAGCATTGTCAAATGTTACAATCAGGCGGGGTTCATCATTGACAGTAGTTCTGGCGGGCTTGGTACTATATAGTAAGTGATCCCTAGAGAGTCCACGTGCTTTAGTGTAGGCCAGTTCTATAATTCTGGCCTCATACCCTTGCTGAATAAAATCTTTGGCCGCCAAGGCACAGTGATGATCAAAAGAAACCAGATCTGTGCAGTTCCTACGATATCTAATGAATTCCCCATATGGAATACTGTGTTTGCATGATGTAGGATGACAACTTGTGGCATGTAAAGGCAAACCAGTATTGGTTGGTTTTTTGTATAATGCTGTACACAAGCCAGCTCTCTCAAGAGTCACTACTACATCAAGGTAGACAATTTTAGTCGCACTATTACATTCTGTGAAGCTCAGATTGGACATGTTGGTATTGATTAATTTCACAAACGTTTGCCATTCAGCCTCAGTCCCCTTCCAAATGACGAACACATCATCAATGTATCGCCACCATGCAACAATGTGTGTAGCGAAACTAGATGAAAGTAAATCACTCAGGAAGGTGGCCTCCCACCATCCCATTGTTAGGTTTGCATACGAAGGAGCAAAAGTGCTGCCCATGGCAGTGCCTCTTACCTGGCGAAAAAAGGAACCTTCAAACAAAAAAACATTGTTGTTTAGGCAGAAGAAGAGCATTTCAAGAATCATAGAACTATGGCTGTAGAAATTCAATGAGCGGGTATCAAGAAAATATCTACAGGCATTCATACCAACTTGATGGTCAATGGAGGTGTAAAGAGAGACAACATCAAGGGTTGCTAGAAGTAAGCCCTCCTCCCAAGGTATGTTAGAGATATGTTGTAAAAAATCTTTGGTGTCCCGTAAATATGAGGGTAAAGCTGACACGAGGTGTGATAAGGTTTCATCAACAAACTGAGCCAGATGCTCAAGGAGAGAACCACACAGAGTAACAATAGGCCTGCCCGGTGGATGCACAAGAGATTTGTGTGTTTTTGGTAAAAAGTAGATGGTAGGTATAATGAACGCAGATGGAACCAAAAATTTAACAAGGTCATCATCTATGAGTCCAATTTCAGTCCACTTAGCACACAAATCTTTGAGTTCAGACTGGATATCTTCAAAGGGATTTTTCACGAGTTGGGCATAGCACAGTCGATCTTTAAGTTGGCGATTAGCCTCCATTACATAACGAGTACGATCTTGAATTACAATGTTAGAACCCTTGTCAGCCGGTTTGATAACAATGTTCGGCAAGCTTTGTAATTCATTGATAGCCGTGAGTTGAACAGAGGTAAGATTGTATTTACTCTTGACGGTACTGTTTCGTAATTTCCTTAAGTCACTAATGCATAGATCATAAAATGCTTCAATACATCCACCGACGGGAAACTGTGGATTGAACTTAGACTTTTCCTTGAGTTTGGTTCGTACATCCCAATCAGGGTCAATGCCGAACTCAGTAAGACAGGCATTAGTCGGATCAAAATCAGAGTCTTCAAGACAGGCCAAGTCCATAAGAGATGGAAGATCAGAGATCAGAAGATCAGTGTGTCCAATGCGAGATGTTGATAATTTTGGCACAGTTGGATTGGAAGCAAAAAATTTTTTGAGTCTGATCTTTCGAATAAATTTATCCAGATCAATACGTGACTGGACATAATCAAAGGTTTTTGTGGGACAAAAGTTAAGTCCAAGGGAGAGGACAGAGGCTTGGGCTTTGGTAAGTACATGTGAGGATAGATTAATGATTTGGCACAGCTTCATATTGTCGCTAGTTATTTTTTGGTTCCAGAGCGCGTTGCTCTGCTCTCTTGGCATACTTCTGGCCCGTTTCCCACGCTGGCCTCGCCGGGTAGTTTTCCTCCTCGTGATTTCTGTCCCCTTCCTCTTCCTTTTCCTCTGCCTCGCCCCCTTCCCCGTTGCTTCTGATTCTTCCCATCTTGGCATAACAGTCTCATCTCGTCTAAAAAATTCAACTTAACAGACGGCTCCTCATTTTCAGAAACTGAGACATCTGATTCAGACGAGATAGAGTCAAGGTCGCCACCAGCTATGGGCTGGGCCGTCGGTTTTTTCCGTAATGAATCAAATCTTCTGGCAAACGTAAAGATCCTGCCTGTCTCGTAGTCGATTTTGTCCCTAATGAACTTTCGATGCTTTCGTTGTTTAATATCATCTTCATATGTAAGTAATGATTCGTTGATTTTACCACGAAGTTGTTTGCCCTCCTCTGACTGCGACAATTTACTAAGTTCTGTTTCCTTTTTCGCAAGCTCTTCCAATGCCTTGGATCTATCTGATTTAGCATATTTGACTAGAATAGTAAGGAAGTGTACTGAGCACCCCTTACTAGCATCTCCCCATTCTTGGAGCATGGCAGGGTCCTGATCTTCAAAGGACGGCATTGTCAGAATTCGTAGTCCTCGTGGTATACGTCCGACATCCAAATAATTTTGTAAGGAGTATTCCTCCCACCATTTGGAGATTTCCCTTCTTCGTAGTTTTTCTATGTCTTTGAGCAAGGTAATTTCTGGGTTAAGACTGGCATTGTTCTTTTTTGTCCCAATAGAGGGTACTAAGGTAGGTAACACTTGAGATTCGCTAAAGAGATCCTTGGCCTGTGCAAGTCGAGCCGTTACCCAGGCGTCCTGCATGTCTGAAAATGCTGCGTATCCCCGTACCCCTAATGATGTCCAAGGAAAAAAGTACTTGTAGTTTACTTTAGGGACATCAACTTCCAAATGAAAGAAAAACATTTGTCACGTGTGAGCATGAAGTTGCATTTATTTAGAATGAAATTACCATAGCATATCTGATCCATTGCAACTAGCAATATAGAATAGCAAGGAAAGGACTAGGGTGAAGTGCTAGAGCTCTGTAGTGCCGTCATAATGACAAATAGGAAGGGATGCAGAACACACAAGAGATACTCACCTGCCGTGCGGCCACAGTCCGCGCGTCCTCCGGCGCGCGTCCGATGTTCACAGAGGCAGGAGTTCTCGGGCTGCACTTCCTCTGCAGTACGGCTCAGCTTCAGTTTGCAGATAAATCTGCCCCTAGTGGCAGCGATACCGCTTGACAAAGCGACTCTAAGCGGCGGACGCGCCAGAAAAAGAAAAGAAAAGTTGGTGCAGGTCCAACACGGTACGCTCCGTGTGTTGATAGCAAAGAAACTGGAGGAGAAAGGACGGACCGCACTCACCATGGATCCATAGGGGTCCTACGATCCCAAGTAGGGAGAGGACCCAGAAAAAAATGCGCAATGCGGTTAAGTGGGGGCTGGGACATGACTGGAGTGCCTTCTATACATTTGATATTGTATAACATTAAAAACATTGACATTTGGTGAAAAGAATGTTTTAGTTAAATTGTCCCAATGACAATGTAATATCAGTGCAAAAAGCATTGTTAAAGGGACATTATGGTAAAGAAAGTTGCCATTACAAAACGGATTACATATCAGTGGAAAAACTGTGTTAAAGGGACATTGTTCCTGATGCATGGAATTTGTTACATGGTGCAAAGTGACTTTTTATTTGTGTAAAGTTACTTTGCACTGCCAACAAACACCCTGATTCACGAAACAGTGTAAAGTGTCTTTTTGCCATGCAAAGTTACTTTGCACTGCAAAAATACACTTTGCGCTCCAATGAACAGGGTGGAGCAGTGCAAAGTGTATTTCTGCAGTGTAAACAGACTTTGCATGGCAAAAATACACTTTTCACTTGTACGTGAATCCGGGATTTTGTTGGCAGTGCAAAGTCACTTTGCACAAGTGAAAAGTCACTTTGCACTGTGCAAAAAATTCCATGAATCTTAGCGATTCTAGTTACTAAACTGAGCTTCCAAGAGACTTAGCAGTATTTGTATTGTGTGTTTGGTGCTATTTTTTGTTGCAGTGTGTCCATCCATTGGTGACATGATCTGTGATGTCATCAATAATGTCAAGGGTGTTATCCTTAGCGGTGCAGTGCAGTGCCTGATTTATAATTCCCTTTGGAACAATAACGGGCAGATTTGTGTTGTTTTGGTTTCATGCGCTACAACAGTAGCATCATTTTATATATATATATATATATATATATATATATATATATATATATATATATATATATATATATATATATATATATATATATATACACACAATAGCTTTGCTTATGGCTCTTTAGCTATACAACATCATGTGTAATGGCCTTTTGCCTCATTCAAAGAAAGAACCTGCTCGAGGAGGCACTTGACTGGACATTCCAAGGAAGTGAGCCATAGCTGTCAACCATTTGTGTTGAAAAGGCGGGTGAAATCACCCGATTTTGTTTTTGGCGGGTGAGAGGCCCATTGGAATGAATGGGCGTGCAAGGGGCTTGGCGGGTGACTCGACCCTTTACAAGGCGGGTGACACCCGCCAAAAGCATGTGAGTTGAGAGCTATGAGTGAGCTCAAACAGCTCAGACAAACACACACGCACTACTCCCATCAGATAACTGCCACTACGAGAACGTTCAGCTGAAGCCACAGGTACAGCGCTTCAGTGCAGCACGGAACCCTAATGTTGTGGAACACATTTTGCAGGTACTGGGACAAGAACTGGCTCGGAAACGACTGCTAACTTCCGGGTCTGATTGTTGACTGTAAACGCCAGATTAAATAAAGTTGCTTGACACCAATACAAAAAAACACTTGCTTCTTCGCTCGAGACCTGCATTCTCCATGGTTACTAGGAGGTGTGAAATGCTGAGCAGTTTCATAAAACGATACTGCCGAGGAAGTGTTATGCTCTACATCAACGTTGGCTCTGTTTCAATCCCTACAATGCACGCCCAGGTTGTGAGGTTAACAACCTCTGTGGTGGGGGTGGGCGGGGGCTGACATAAGGACCGCAACTTCCGCATGCAGCGACGGCAGAATCTTGTTCTCTACAAGGGGGTCCAATAATACACATTTTATTTGAGGAATTACTGGTATGCTGCAAGCGGCTTACAGACTTAAAATAACGAGAGGTTTTTCTCCTAAAAATTATATTTCTGTAATGAAATCTAACATTCAAGTAAAGCAATGCTTGATACATAGCACCCAGTCATACGCACCCAGAGAAATATGTCCAGCAAATGACTAACCATTATTCAGCATTCCCATATCACAGCGTCACAATGCGTGCGGGTCTCGTGACCATCAACTCTGTGCCATTCTGGTGGCCAACATGTATGTGCCAGCCAATAATAGGACCTCCTTGGCTATCATAAAAGCACAACACGTGCGCCGGGGTTATTGCAGCCTCACTTTAGGATGAAACTGGACTCACAATACCTGAGGTGATCCAGCTCTGTGTATAAAATAGGGAAACAACGGTATTTCATATGTTAATTAGGCTTGTTAGATCATTAGCCAATAAAGTATGCGCGCCATTATTTTCTAAATGTTGTGCGAACAAAGCAGAATCAGCAATGATTTCACACACTGGTGAAGTGCAGGCAATGCCACCTGCCCCACCACAGTACACTGCACACATCCAATCCCAACTGTCTCAATACCTTTTTCCCATGAGCTGCTCCCATGTCACGACTAAATCAGTATGCAGCAGCTTCCCACCGACTCCTCCACAGTGCCCTGGCGTGGCACTCCTGACTTTGTCAGTCAGCAGTCAGTCTCGTGTCCTGTGATTCTCCCCGCACGGTCAGCGGCGTGTCCCCGCGGCATGAAACGCCGCCCGGGGAATGTGCAGGCGCGCAGCTCCTGGCTCCCTGACAGCTCCAGTTTATTCGAGCCAGCCGGCAGACTCAATGAGCAGCATCAGGAGGAAGATGAGCAGAAGTTGGGTCTCTGTTCCGAAAGTGTGCGCACAACTCATTCTCGCACACCTAATAATCAGCGTCCCCTGCCCCTCTGTACGTACAGTGGACACAAAGGCAGCATTCATCGATGTTCCAGCCTCGGGCTGAGCTCATTATAGTGAGAAGCTGTGGAAGATTAGAGTAATTACCTCACAAAGACCAGGATGTCACAGACCACACAACTCATGTGCCACCAGAGCTAGAAACCCCTCTGTTGTTCCATGTCTGCCCTCACCAGCAGGGGTCCTCCCCTCTTTGGCAAGACCTATCGTTTGCGGTAGGTCCACCCATTGCTGCACAGCCCCCACCCGGGTGCTTGTGTTGTCGGTCACTGCAATATCTACAAGTATTCATATCATTTTGAAAAACAATGCCGTGTTATTGCCGCCTGCGAGGCTGGGACCAAAGCCCTGCTCGTGACATCAGAAAGAGTCGGCTCTTGAACTTTCCTAGCCTATCCCCTGCCTTCCCACAAACAACAGCTCGAACAATGTTGCTTTATTCGGTGCTCTCTGTCCTTCACTGCAGCAAGTACTTATTTTACAGGGTACACAGTCTTATTAAGCCACACAAAAACAAAATTCCTGTTAGTTTTGGATTCATTACAAACTGAAAAAAACACAAGCAAGCAATTAAGCACGAGTTTTTGAATATTATTAGCAAGGCGCCTGCTTACATATTTAAAACCATTGTCACTAATGAACCGGCAACACTTATGAACAGTGTAAAAAGGTGCAAACAGTCGAATTAACCGGCTTTTGCATAATCTGCGAGTCATGGTCGTTACTTACTTTCCATGGACTTTTAGTTAGTTTACTGAAATGGCAATGAAGCCATGTGTCTGTAATATTTTATTGAACTAATTGGTGAATTGCTCTTAGAACTAATTATTTGTAATTGTATTAATCCTTTAGTTTTTTTTATGATTATATATTATATTTATGGAATGATGGTAGAATATGTTTAGTCATTTTTATTAATACTTGTTTCCAATAAAGTAAATGGTTGATTGGATAAGGCCTTTCTTGTTCACTGACATACACTTAGAGGACATGCCATGATATTTCAGAACACAAACATTCATATCAAGAACTGAGCACATACAACCAGTGTCTGACACCACACAGCAATGTTATGGGAACATGTACATTCATAGCTGACTACTGCATGATGGGCCTAACTCACTGTACTGACACACATTAATGACAGGGATGTGACCCATTACACTGTCTGGGGCACCTTAACTGGAACATGCATGTAAGACAATTCACCTATTCCCTGCCTCTTTGCTTGGGTCACATCTAATTCATCATTCCTTGGGATAATTTGTTAGCAGCACTTTTCCCTCACTCTCACTCCTATTTTCTGGTCTGCTCTCTTCCACTTGAGAATATGACCTTCCATGTTCTGTCTCGTGCATCCATTCTTCGGCGCCCATCACTGGTGGCTTTCAGAAAATAAACACTCCAATAGATAGTGTAAGGGTTTTTATTAATAACTATTTACGGTTTTTGTTGTCAAGGGTCTGACACTGTAGAATAATCCAACTAATGGGTTTTTCTCTCTGGTCCCTCAATTTCCCCTGGTCACCCTTCACTATAACCAAGGCTTCCCGGTGGTCAAAGGTCAGCTTGTGTATTAATGATGGGTAACCCTTATTATCTACTGTTAACTCTCTTCTGTGAAATGGACCAAAGGCCAATGCTTTATCTATCTTACGCCCTCTGGGGCTTTCTAGGGGTATTCTACTCAAGTGTCCTGTAACAGTTTATTGAGAATCCACCCTCAACACCGGGAGTTCCTTCCCTATCACTCAAGGTGTTACGCAACAAACTGTTTAACATATTTTCTTTCTTTAGCCCTCCTTCAGACACATATCATGCCCATTGGATCACACCCCCGAGCTAACAATGAGCCAAGAACCAGGCTGGTGTACTAGAAATATATTGGTATTTATTAAAGTTAAAAGTAATAGAAATTCGCACTAAAATGTCAAACACCACTTTATCCGTGGCAAAACACAATCAACTTCTCGGAGCATAAATAAATCACAAAAGTGAGTTGAAAAGAAAACAATCACAATCCTTCACTTTCTACCAATTTCACTGCAAGAAATAATTAAACTGATCAATACCCAAAACTATAAATGTAGTGTTGTGCAATTTTGATTTTCCTGCGAGTTTAAAAGGTTAGCAGTAGGATTTCAAGATTGGTACAAATACATATGGCAATTATGATTTGGCCCACACGTTTGGTTTTGGTTGTGACTTAGCAGTTTGTTTTTAAGCCCCCCTTACTTTGGGGAAGCTGAAGAGAAAAATAAAAAATGATCTGAGGAATTTTGGATTTCAGACCCCCTCCACTGACAGGCCTGTGTTGGGGAAGCTGGATAAAAAGGTTGGACTGATTTAAGAACAAAGACACCCCTCTCCCTTAAAGAAGCAGGGTCAGCTGGACAAAAAGGATTACCCAATGAAATTATAGACTATGGTTTTCAACCCACACTGGAAAGTGAGCTTTGTTAATTTCGAATTTTAACAAAATTCACCCCATAGTGTTCTGTCAAATGGGGAATTAATTAAATTAGCACCCACAAAGGAATGGCCACACACTATGTTAGTGAAACCACCGTTCTTTATATGAATAAGGCTTTGATAGTGTACACATGCTATAACACACTTTGTGCTCAGGCAATTCTAAAATGATAAATATATACAGTCTCTATGTGGTACCATGATTACTTTGTGGATTCCATTAAAAAGCATCAACTGTAGACAGTTTCAAATGACATACAAATCAGTTAATAATGTGAACAAACAATAGACTTGAGGATGAAAACAAGAAAACAAAACAAGAATACTGGCCCTGTTACCTAGACACAGTTCTATGTGAGGATCCCCCCACCAAGGCAACCTGTAAATAAAGATAAAAAACAAGCCCAGTCCATATACTGTCTACAAGAGTCAGAGTCCTATTTCCTTCTATACATTTTCTACTATCCCAATGTACCTGGTTTAGTATAGTTCAATGTCGGTCATCGACGGATCCTTCTTGAGTGAACTCCCTTTAAGGCCGGAGGCGCGGATCATCGTTATCCCGCAAAGAAAAAGGTGAACAAAGGCGTTGAGGCAGCAGCTCCGGTCCTGGCGGTGCTCTTCGACGATCGGTCGTGGACATCCTGCGAAGATATGTTGTGCAGTGCACCTCAACGACGATAGTTTGTTGCCGCAAAGAGTCAATGAAGAACTTTGGCTCAGCAAGGGTGTCGGCGTCTATGAGGTCTTCGGGTGGCGGGAAACCCACCGGAGGATTCTCCTCGGTTCGTCGGCAACCTTGACTTTCTCCGGCGGGACAAAGTGGTTGTCAGCGATGAGCAAGGGAGCGTTGCGGCTCCGGTCGTCAGCGGCACAGCGTCAAGCTGTCACCGCTTCTGGGCAACACAGCTTCGACGGGCCTCTAACGGTTAGGGAGGTCTTCCGAATCCTGGGTGACGACGGTGGACGGATGTTGGGCGCTTCTATTCAGATTCCTCGGTGGTCCCCGTCTCCGGATCGACAGCTTTTCGAAGGCTGACATCCAGGGCGCTTCAGCGAAGGTTAGCTGGTGCAAAATGGTCCCTTGTAGCTTGGGAAGAAGTCTCCTAGCCAGGTCGTCTCTTGGATCAGGTTCTTGCAGGCACAGCAGCTTTCAAATTGTGTCGAAGGGAACAGTGGTTCAACTTCTACTTCTGGCTCGGCTTTGAGAGTAAGCATCAAGTTTCGACCCCCGTTTCTCAACTATTTCCATCAGTGAGAGGTTCCCAGATATACTGTTTGGTCTCTCATTCACTCTGCTGGGTCACCCTCAGGCAACCAATCAGGCTCACAGTGCATTCAGGCCATTCTCCTCCCTCCAGACCTCCAGACACTCACAAGGAATGTGTACTGGGACACGTACCCAGCCATTCAGCACTCCACATTGCATTCCTACCAGTTTCAGGCAGGGCTGTCTCAGTCTTTGTCTCACAGACCAGAAACCAGACACCCATAACATGAAGTGCATATTGGTCACACACTCCATTCACCCAGATCTCAACCCAAGCGCGTACCCACAACATACAGCTACTTGGAAGGATCCACCAGTCTGTCCTGGACTTCCCCACAATACCATATATGGAACTTACACCCAACAGCCAGTCAGGGGGAAGGGACAGAGTCAGGGCTTCCCGGGACTTTGGGAAAACAAGGCAACAGGCAATAGAAAGCAAGAGGCCACAGGGGCATATTGTCTCCTATTAGGAATCAACTGATTCCAATGGCAGGGCCTGGGTATCCCAAAATGGAGGATATTCAGAGCACCTGTCGAATTCAGCATGGAGCTGCCACCAGCCCATACCCTGCTCTGTGGCCCACACACAGGTGCCCAAAAACATACACTAGGGGTACAGGGTTGTAGCCCCACCCATGGGTGCCATAAAGGTATCCCAAGGGTCTGTTCACCAAACCAAAAAGAGGAAGAGCTGCACTGCCAGGAGTCCCAAATGAACTCCTGTGCAGAAAATAACACAGAACACCCATGATAAAAGGAGTACAGGACAAGGACATGGAGGCCCTGTCCCTCCAATGCATTACCAGCATCACACCTCCTCAGCCAACACAGGCTAACAGCAACAAGCTCTACACGACGGTGAGTGGTGAGTGGACAGCACTGTTATATTGTTTTCCATTGAGAACCGAGCATGATCTATGAGCTTCAGAGTGGGGTGTTAATTGCTGCCCTCCACCCCAATTTCAGATGAAGAAATGCTGGCGGCAGCCCTCCCATCATCACCCGCGGGGCTTGAGGCAGTTCCACCTCGGGCAGCACCTCTTCGGCCAGTGACCGCGCCAGATAAGAAGAAGGGAAAAGAATGAAAAACAAAAAAATGGGCTTGAAATCCATATCGTCTTTTTTTCAACGGCAAAGACTATTTCTTCGCCCAGCTTATTGAGATCTCCAAACCTTTCTCTAGCGAATAAACCTGTCATATGTGCTAGTGAGCTTTTGGACTGTTTTATCGCACGCCAGCAGGCAACAGATGCCGGGTCCGAACCGGCAGGAGCATTAGCTGCTGTGAAAGCAAACAGCTATTTTGCAGAGTCGAACCACTTGCCATCAGCATTACAAACCATCAGCATTACAGACCATCTGTAAGGACAAATTAATCACAAGAGCGCAGAACTGTGACCCACAGGAGCAACAAAGCATCGCATTTTCCCATGCGACATCAGAAACTATCAAATGGCTGGTCGCGGCACTGGTTAATCCAGCTCTGCGTCCTAAGGACAGTCTGCAATTGCAAAAGCAGGAAGCCGCAACGAATCCTGCAGCATCTGCCTGGGCTGGACTGCCTGAAGGGGTCCATTTAAACAGAACAAGCAGCAACCTCAGTTATCAGGAGGCTTTCATGGCAGATACACCACCGCACCTGGGGGATCATCAGGACTATTCTTTATTCGGCACCCAGAATGGGCAGACCTCAGGCACAGACGTCTTTGCCTCGTCTCCAGCCCTGTCTCCCAACCCGCTTCCCCCGAGGAGGCTTTCAACATTGTTGAGGAGATTGGATGGGGCCTACAGGCAGAAAATGTTGATTTATGCACAGAAATTAACCAGGTTCTGTGCATACTGGTCCCACTATATGCACGGTAGAGAGACGCTGCATCCTTTTTTCCTCTTTGTGATGAGACTACCTGGGTGCTGAGGCCATTCATGGTTTTGAGCCAATAGAAGATATAAAGAATTGTCGACCAGCTGTATTCACCAAGAAGTGTTTTCTGGTATTAGGTCACCTTGAGTGACCGGATCGAAATTCGTAGCTGCCCTGTTGTTGGGGAGCAAGTGTGCATTTAAGCACAAAAATGACTTATCGAGCAGTTGGAGCAGTGCTTTAAGAGTGGTCACCAAGTGAGTGGAGACCAGTGTGCACCTGCCAATATGCAATTCATGGGTCAGTGAGCCCCTGAGGAATGTTCCTCCAATAACGTATAGGAACTGAAACATGTCAGACATTTTGTATTAAAACCACAATTGGGGCAATTTCAAATTTTGCTATGGCCTATGTGTTTGTTTTCGAAACTACATTTTTTAGGTTGCTTCTTATGTATTAGTTTGTAATATTCCCCTTGTGGATGCTGCATGGTGATTTCCATTTTATATGCTTGTTTAGCATTTTATGTTTGTAAAAATTGCTATTATAATAAAATACAGCTATGTGGATTTGAATGTGGATTTTGTCTATTAGGACAGACAGCACCTATTAGATATGTTCCTTTTCTCTTTTGTGTACATTTAATATGAGGTCACCCAGACAGTAGAGAAGAAGTGGTCTGTGGCTGGTGCCGCAGGGTCTCTGGGCTTTCAGACCAATATATATAAATCTCAGTATATGAGGGCTTGCACTGTGAGACCAAGCGCAACACAGCTCTATTAGTATCCCTGCTCTTTAAATTTGATAACGGATAAATGCATGCAGCAGCCCGGGAATTCCTAGTGGCCCACAAACCAGCACCATTTGGAGGGATCTTAGGGCCCAGGAGTAAAGTAAACGAGGCTGACTATGCTCAAGAGCACTCACCATACTGTTCCCAGGAGACCTGAGAAGGAGCATTCACAAGCCCTACCAAATCATGAAGCAGCAAGGGTATGGACTGTCCCTCAAGGGGGCTCGCTCCCAGGGGCAATGCAATGGGAATAAAGGTAACTACGGAAGTTCCTCTTGACTGAAGTGACAAACGCTTCTATTCAAGAAGTGTCAGACGAGACTTCCATTGAAGAGATCCTGGCCATAGCCCCTTCGAACTCAGAGGTCCACTCAGGAGTGTTCAGGGTACGTATGAAAAAAAATCTGGGCCAGCGTAGAAGAGGTATGAGTTTGGTTGCTCTGGCGGAGATCAAGGTAGAGGTTCTTCCTGTCCTCTCCCGAGTGAGCACCAAAGCGGGGGGGCATCCCAGAGCCAGAAGAAATCAGTTGTGCTGACTTCCTCTGTTCTTCCGCCTGCTTCAATAAATGCTTCCTCACTGTCAAAACCTGTGGATATACCCGCACAATCTCACTCCCCGACTAGGCGCGGGTCAGATGAGAGCTTTGTTGTCGAACTTCAAGCAAGCCAAAAGCGCTCATATACCAGCTTGGATCCCCGGTGCCTTCCCATGGGACTGATCAATCTCTCTGCGGCTACGGGAGCCAGTCGATTGCGGCCCCAATATGAACCACTGACAGTCCTTTTGGAAAGTGTAATACCGGAAACCTGCCACACAACCCTGAATCGACTAACCCTTTTGTGCTTACTTGTTAAGGATTTCAATCAGGCGACGCACACCTTAGTCTCGGCCTAGTATGCAGCAAGCAATTAAAATGCTTATGTTTTTATGTTATTCAATATTGAGATGGTACACCACTCATATCACACCCCCTTTTCAAATACCCTGGGTCACAATGGACCATGAACCAGGCTGGTTGATAAAATATAATATTTATTTAATTATTTATTGGAAAATTAAAAGAAATCATAAAATGTTTAATATGGGGCAGCGATCGCCTTGGGGTGATAAGAATAATAGGAATGTAAGCAATGCACTTAGTTAACCTTCTATTGACACATCTACAAAACACCAGGGAATAGGAGCACTTTTTGATTTTAGATAAGATAGCACTTGAGTTAGAATTTCTCCTTGCAATGTTCCCTCAACCCACAAGCAATCAATAAATAGAAGCAACAGATAATCAGGAATGACAAATGGAAACAGAATTGAAATCCGACCTTCCCTCCCCAAATAAAGAGAGAAAAACGGATTTTAAACCTTGGCAATGCTAAAAATGACACTCGGAAATGGATGAATAAATGAATGAATGTGTGCAAAAACCTTGAAACAAATATTATTCTTCACTTAAGGAACATGTAAAGGTGGAAACAATCACAATCAATGTATTTATATATATTTTTTTGTATTGATTATTTAAAACAACTATAAAATTATACTGGTACAGCCTTAAACATTTCTCCTTAAAATACAATACATTCCATAAACATAAATATGTTTACAAACGTTTGACTCTCAATTCATGAATTTTACATTTAAGTCATTAGTTTTGTTGAAGCAACCAATTTGGCATTTTGTTATAGGTCAATAGATCCCCTAAATTTCTCAAAAAGGTTAGAGCACCTATTCTTAGTGCAGTCAAGCATCCACACATAATCATCAGCCACAGTATTTCAGGTGTAATTTCTCTGTAGTCTATGACAGCTGGTCTCAAGTAACGAGATTGAGCATCACAGAAGGCTTTGCATTCGACTAGCAAGTGACGCAAGATCTCTATTTGTGTTCTACTTTTACAATGCCAACAGTGTGGAATGTGGTGGAATGATTTTACGTCTGGCCAGTATCTCACCAGTAGGCCATAACTTCAGCCTCAACCTTAAAAAGGCTGATCAGTGTTGTTTAGAAGGTCATTTGATCAGAGAGGGTTTAGGGACGCTGTACTTTTTATGTAAAAAAACCTCCCCATCGAAATCATGATACAAAAGACAAATGGTTCTGTTTCGAGCCCAATACCATTTGAATAATTTTGTCTTAATGTGAGTGGGATTCTGAATAAGGGTCTCAATGGATACATCAGCATAGGCCAGACCATTTATGACTTCTTGAGGCCATTTCTCCCCTGCTGATCTCTTCTCTCTTGGCACCGTGCACCTGGCCACCCTCTGTCCTCCGGGCCCATGTACCTGCTCACCCTGCCACCCTCCCGCACTGCCTCCGGGCCACCCCTTGCACTGGGGTCTGTATCTGTACCCATACAGCCCCCCTTTTCTTCCTGCAATTATCAAACCTACCCTGTCTGCTGCCTTAAACCTAGCACTTGCAAATTGCTGGTTGCACTACCACTGTTTGTTGCCTTTATTATTTATTTATTGTTATTTATCTGTTTCTCCTCTGCTTCACACTTTCCACTTCTCCCCCTTCCATCCACTTTTCCCCTCCCCCTCTCCCATGCACTTGCACGTTCTCAATGTCACTGGACCCAGTAAGATCGCTGTTCTGTTCTCCCCTGTTCCCCTCTCTTGCCTTGTCGCGCTCTGAAACACTTGTGTACGAGCGCAATAAAAATAAAATATCAATATCAATTTACGTGCAAATTCATCATCAGATGTAAGCATGTAACAAGATAGAGCATTCATAAGCATATTAGATTGACCAGCTAATAGGCATTGCCTACACAAAGCTAACAATTGTCATAAGCAACGAGCATAAAGAGAGGTTAGACCCAGCTCATTATGAATCAGGGCAATGGGAGTGCAGTCAGGCAACCCAAGCGTTTTTTTTTCCAAAATGTGGACTCGAATTTGCCCCATACGGTCTCTGGAACAATAGCAAAAGTTTAAAAGTATTGGGGTTACATTTTGCCGAAAATAAGTTAGGGCAGGCTGGATTTAACATTTTCCAAATTTCGCTTGTATGATGCATGTCTGTGACATAGTCATATCAAGTTTGTCCTTTAGATTGAGCATGTACGCATCACTGCACGTAGCAGAGATTATGACTCCCAAGTACATGTATCGATGGACACACTCGAATCTTTCATTTTGTATTACCCATTTGATCTTCATGTTTTTAGAGTTAGTATTGTGGTTGAACACCATGATTTTCGTTTTGTCTGAATTAATTGTCAAGGCATTTTCTTTTACATATGCTGACAGAGCGTCTAGAAGATTTTGGAGCCCCACCAGTGTTTTTGATATTAACACCAAATCATCGGCGTATAATAACGCTGGAATCTTTTTAGTTGATAACCTGGGAGCATGAGATGCCATGTCACCAAACCTTCTGCAAATGTCTGCTATAAAAAAAATAAACAATGCAGATGCAAGAATACACCCTTGACGCAATCCTCTGTAGGTCTTAATCGAGGAAGACAATAACCCCTCCAAATGTAATCTGATTTGAATGCTGGTATCAGTATGAAGTGCTTTGATGTGTGCAACAATGTACGATGGACATTTCTCAAATATTAATTTTTCCCACAATAAATTTCGTGACACAGAATCCAACGCAGTGTGTATGTCGAAAAACACCAAAAACAAGAATTGTTTAATGTTCTGATCGTGTTTTATCAGGGATGTTAATGCTAGCAGGTTTATTGAGGTCCCTAGAGCCGCAACAAAACCCGTTTGATAAGGATCACGTTTAGAGTACTCAGTCACCCATTTGTTGAAGTCTCTTAGAATAAATCTAATAAAGATCTTCCCAGGAGCATCCAAAAGGGCAATCGGCTATAATTAGCTGGACAGGACCGATCGCCTTTCTTGAATATTGGAACAATGACAGATTTCAGCCATGAGTCAGGAATAATGTTATACCTGAGGACCTGGGAGAAGACACTGTACAGAATTTTTGCCCAGAGCTCTGGGTGTTGTTTAAACATGTGGTTGTTTAACCCATCTGGCCCAGGAGCTTTTGAGCAGCTTGATTTCCTTATAAACTGCAGAGTGTCTTCTTCCTGTATTTGCAAGCAATCTGCATCAAATATGTTAGTTGTCAAGATGGGTTTCTCACAAGTTGGTCTGGCATACAGCGCTGTATAATATGAAACCCAGTCAGCTTCTAGGACTCCATTTATTTGCACTGGTAACTGGTTTGCATGATTTGCTATGTTAAGTAGGGTCCAAATTTCAGCGGTGTTCGTGGAACTAATCACAGTCAGCATGGCCTCTCCATCACCTTGGTGAAGCCACGCTTTATGCGCCTTGATCCAATTTCTAAATTTATTTTTCAAGGACTTAATGGCTTGGAATCTTATGTGAACTGGTAATAATAATGCCAGTTTTTTTTGTGTTTGAAAGCAGGCTTTCCATTTTTGCACTTTTTTGTTGAACACATGCCTAGGAGCAAAACAACTATGTGAATTGGTGCTTTATGTCTGTAGGGAAGGGGAGTAGGCTTCGCCAGACCAACCTACCTCACCACTGATACCCAAGATGTCACTATTGAGTTTTTTCAAGAGTGATGTATTCCATCGAAATCGCGTTCTGCAATTATTAGTTATCAAACTGGAGGTATATCCACAAGTATTCGCGTTCTCACCCACTTCATTGACACCCCAAAGGGCAGAGAGCAAATTGTGATCACTTTTAGATTGTTGTACAATCTAAGATGTGGATATCAAGTTGAAGGTGTTGGTATCAACATACAATTGTTGACTTACTAGAGCCCCTCTGCCAAGTTTGTTTAGCTGGCACATCACCTTCAAGAGAGCCATTCAGCATAAGCAAGTTGCGATTTTGCATGAGATTTACCCATTTAACACAAACTTCATTGTTCTTGGCAATCACTTTAGACAAACAGTGCAAGTTTAGATCACCCATAATCAAGATGTTCATTATTTCATCAGTTAATACAACAAGATTCAACAATTCTTCCATATCACTAAAGAATTTCAAATCAGCCAACCCCACTGGGTTACGATAAACATAGATCAAGGCAATTGTACCAGAAGCATACGTGATTTTAACCATTTGTAGAAAAGGGTTAGGAGCTACCCAAGGGAGTAAGAGCAGTCCCACACCACACTTAACCGCCACCATCAACCCCGAGGCTGGTCTTCCTTGTGCCATCTTGATTGCAGGTGACAATACAATATCGTAGCCATTCCACGTGGGTGTGTCTGTGAGCCATGTCTCCTGAAGTGCTATAATGTTATAAGATAATAGCTGCATGCAGTCTTCTAGCAAATGTAAATAGCCACAGGTATTCCAACTGGCAATAAAAAGGCCAGTTAACTGGGATCCTCGCCCCAGTTATGAAGGAATATAACGATTTGTTTGTGCTTGAATACCTTGACGCAAGTCACCATTTAGAGTAGCACCATGTTGGGAATTTTCATTGACATTATACAATTTCAGTATCGGTGCCTGCACAGAAGTTATGCATGTACTATCATTCGCCAATTTTTTCTCATTTCCATAGTTTTCTGGATCGATGGCCAACAGAAATCCCAATGTGAACAATTCCATCCTTGCTTGACATAAAACATTACGGACCACATTAGAGGAAATCCACAATCTAACAACAGACAAGGTAACATCACTCAAGAATTCTACTTGTGTGATGTCACTCGAGGTGACATCAACAATCCTGGGCAGATCACTGCAAATAGCTAGAATACTAGCTCGGCAGAGATCATAAGTTGGAAACGGAGCACCACGGCACTTTAAGATGAATCAGTGATGTGTGCCTGGGTTAAGGTTGTGTCTTGACTCTTTACCAGCAACCACTTGGTTATTCGTTTTTTGGAGGAACCTTACCATTGGGGTTATGACACGGGGCTCGACTTAAGATCAATGGCGTTGGCACTCCTCTCGGCCCTTTTGCCCAGATTCTCGGTATCAGAATTGCTAATTAGACACCCTAACTTCCCTTGTAAGTAGTCATCCATGAAACTTTGAATGTCAGCTTTAAGATCCCCAAGTATGTATGCTGGGTTAGCAGGTTTGCTGGTTTCAAGGTTCGAGGATGTCTCTGAGATTGTGTTATTCAAAGGCAGACATGACGTTATTATATTACCATCATGAAGTGAAGAATGTGAGGTGCTAGAGTAGTTAATAGTTCTTACTTGGGGCTCTAAACAGGGGGCCATTGGTGTAATTGGTTGGCTCGGTTCCACTTTTGAATGTTTAAAAGCCATATATTCATCTAAGGAGCGCGGCCCTCACATCCTTTAAAATATCATCAGAGTAAGGGGATTTGTTGGAAGCACTCTGTGTGCATTTGGAGGTGACAGTGTCTTGCATTTTGTTCTTAACTAAATGGTTTAAACAATTCTGCTGTTTTGATGGATGATTACCAGCAGAAATTGTGTTTACCATTGTTTGTGATGTCAAGAGTTTAACAGTACTCAGAGTCTGCGGTTCGATCACATTGCTCACAGTTGGATTCAGGGTAGGCGGCAGTTTGGTGTTAACTGTAGGGAAAGATGTGTTTCCTGAGATCTCAATCATAGTTACAAGATCATTGAGAGGAGGATAGTCCACTTGTAAGTCCTTGATTTTTTTGTGTTGGCTCTTTTGTTTGCGTGTCGCTAGATGTTTATATTTATTGAAAGCAAGATTAACAACACCAAACACATGAGTCTTGAGAGATTTCAGCCGATTTATAAATTCTTTCACATTGGCCCTGTTATTCGTGACCAGAATCTTTGAGTTTTTTGATTTAAGAAGAGAGTTGATAGATTCTGTACTTTTTACAATGTTGTTCATTTCACTTATTCGTTTCCCAAATAAGGTATAAACTGGTTTCGGGTTGTCAGTTAAATTGCTTTTAGGAGACAGGGAATTCAACTTTGAGTTAGACGACCTATCTCGTTCAGGCTCTTCAGGGCAAATAGTATGCTCAATTAATGGTAGAGCCTTACTTTGAATAATCGATTGATTGTGAAACATGGACATGGAAGGAGATGATTGTAGAGCACACTTGTTCTTATCAGGGCTCTGAGCACGCATATTTGATTCACCATTCACACCATTTTTGAAGTTCCAAATATTCATCCATACCATAACGGCGTCAATCTTCTTAGACTGCTCAGTAATTTTTAAATCTAATGTCTCAAACAATTTTACTAAAGACTTTATGGTTGTGTTCATGGCACTCAAGGTGATTTCCAACAAAGGATTGCATTTTGGTAAGGGATCATTAGTCATTGATGAAACAGAGGATATCTGAGGGCCCGGAATCTTCCAAGGAGTCGGTTGTGCATAAGATCTTGAACACACCCTAAAAATATCATCCGAGCGGTCAAACAAACTCAGTGATTGATTTAAGCTTATCTCAACATCCTGTAAGCCTATTGCTTTCGGAGAAGTAGTGTCTATAGGACAATTATGGTTCTCAGGCATGTATCTGAAGGTAATTGATTACAAGCAGGAATACACTCAGACTCAAGTGGGCTATCCCGATGTCCAGATGGTTATCAGAAGTGTGAGCAGATATGGATGCATGCAGTTTAGTAACTGGAAGATCTTGTGATACTAAATTTACTATTGACATAACTTCAGGCTCATCATCTGGGACAGACATGATCTGGGTGTCAGAGATGGTAACATTACATGGGGGGACATCGCTGTTTCGTCCACATGAATTACCAGGTGTTTCATTATTATGATTTGAGTCCAAAACAAAATCTGTTGGTACACATAGTATACAAAACTCAGGTATATCTCTAGTTGTTTTTTTTCAAGGCAGCAAAAACTGAAGTCCACTTATCTTCTTTTTGAAGCTGATGGAAGGCAACTGTTTAAGAGATGCAGGTTGCAAAGTTACTGATGCACGTGTAACCATGACACATTGCGGCATACTGGTTTTTAAAGTGAGTGCCTCGCTCAACCAAGTGTTAGGCAAGCGATGCTCAACAGAAAAAAGGAAAAATAAAATAAATGGAAGGCGTTACGCTGTAAGCTGCTCAGCTGAACAGCATAACAGCGACTTCCCAGTGACTTTGAGAAGCACACGCGCAGAAGCGCGCAGCGGCCCTTTTAATAGGCGGTACAAACAAAGGGGTGAAGTCACTCTAAACAAAAGACAAAAAAGAGTATGTATTCTCAATTTTTAAAACAGTACGTGTTAAATAATGTTAAAATAATTGAGAAGGATTGAATCAGCAGCATACATCAAGTGATTAAGTGTAATTCAAGGTCCACTGGTACATGCAGCTCCGAAGTGATACGCTGTGCAGCAAGGGTCCCACAGCGTAACAGCGACTTCCCAGCAACTTTGAGAAGCAATGTATAACCAAGAGCATACAGTTTTAAAATGAGTGACAGGATTTAAAACATGTTGCAGTAAATAACACGTTGGGAATTCTGCAAACTTTTGCAAATCCCACCTGAAATTACCAAAACGGTTTTTAATAAAAATGGGTGAAATGTGTTGGGGTGTAGCTATAGATCATAGGCACAATCTGGAAATATAATTAGGTGTCTAGCTGGTAAATTGAGTGAGTTATGCAAAATCTAGGAAGGTGCATTTTGAGTAAAATGGAGCAGTGAAAAAGGAAAGGAAATCCGTTTTTGACAAGAACAGTTTTACTCTACACTAGAGCATTCAGTGTAGGATACCAAAGAGAGCCACAGTAAGCTCCAGGGTTGATTTCCGAATTCAACCCCAGTTCCTCAGGACCCACCCTGGCTGAACCAGTCCGATCACTCGAAATAGGATTAATAGATTAGGATTTACACAAGGCAGAATTACTACAGAGATGGCGCTAGCACTAGAAATCAAAGACAGGGTTGCAAGAATGATTCTGACGGTATTACAAGTTATCAGGGTAAGGATCGGATGACTTAGAGAGGGGAACTAAGGACAAGCAAGGCATGGTTTTCTATGGTTCCTATTGATACTCACAGTCCACTTTTTTAGTTTTGGATTTTGGACAGTCAGCAGTTCTGATCACCACACAGATCTGGTCTAACAAAGGAGAGCGGGACAAAATCAGCAGGACAGGATAAGCTGGGCATGGACTGGTTACCGGGTAGCACTTCTGGACTGGCAATTCGGGTCACTGAATAATATAGGTCATCAGGGTAGCAGGATAGCAGCAGCATGCAGTGAGTGGTGGCAAGCCAATCTGGATCAGGATGCCAAAAGTACCACAGTTTCTCCTGGTTAATGGGAGATTAGTGGGTTTTAATATTGTAGGGTATGCCTTGCTGGAGCAGAATCAGCAATGCTTGGCCTTGTAGTTGGGATCTGGAGTCTGGATAGATGACGGGTACAGGAACGCAGCGCAGGGACCCTTATTTATAATGCCTAGTGACATCATCCAAGTATATGACTGGGGAAGGCTTAACTAAACACACCTCTAAACTACTTGGATTAGGCAGGGGAGCTAGTCTCCGCCTCACTCTCAGTTGGTTGGATTTCTAAGGGAATGATGTCAGGTTTATGAGCTGAGTTTTACAATGTCCAGAAACTCCCACATTTACATTGCTGAAAATCCGATTTTGCCAAAAACGTACATTTCTTCAATTGCAATCTCTTGGCAAATTCTACACACAGGTTACATATTATGTGCAGCACAGATCAGTCCAATCCTCAGGTCTGTGCAACCTTGTTTCACCCTTCGAATATATTTTGGTAATTTTACACATTAAAGATTTGGCCTAAAATTCCACAATTTTATACACAGATGCATATTGTCCCCAGGGATGTATGTACAAAATTTGATGTTTGCCACATTAATACTATCCTTGGAATCTGTCATATTGTGTAACTTCTGTTCCCCATGCGGCAATGAGTTCTACCAAGTTTTAAAAGATAACCCATAAAATTAGATTTGAAACTGCAAACATTTTACATTTTTACTAATTCTTGCAACAGAGATAAAAAGTCTTTAAAGTTTCTTTATAACATAATCTTTGTAACCAAAAGGCAGTCCATTGTTACTAGATCCTCTTTTTTTTTTCTTCCTCCAACTGCAAGCAACTGTCATTTCCTTCCACGCAAGGGGGGTTTCCAATCTTAATTGAAGGTTTTATTGCCCCTTACACTTGACAGGTTAGTGTCCCAGGACTTCTATTGTCCCAGCCTGGAGCTCAGATGAATGTCTGACAAGCGTGTGAACTTGCTTTGTCCTGGCTTATACAAAGTTTTTCAAGCTGCCAATTTTCACTTGCGTGTTTTGGATTTATGGTGTGTCTCCCTTCCTTGGGGAAGTTTCATGGCTGGCAACTGGAATGACTGGTTTTTCTGAGAGCTTGCAAATCGAGCCCATCTGTTTTAAACTCTTTAATCTCTTATTATGGGTCCTGAATTAAAACAAACCTGTGGTGCTGTCAATACAACAAGTATAGGTGCGGAAAGAGATAAGAAACTAAAAGGTCTGAAACAGCAATATAAAAATTGGCTAATTTCACATAGAATAGCATGAGATCAAATGGATGGCGAAAAATGCTTACTGCCATCAAAGGGAAAGATATCTCAAACTGGTGGCTGATGATTAATGGGACTCAGCTAACCCAAAAAGAGATACTGCTGTCTCTGATCAGCGAACAAAGTTTGAAGGACCATTTTTCCAAGATGTATCTTAGCGAATATGACAACGATACGCCTCTTCTGGTAAAAAATTCCAAATGGAACCTGAACATCTCCCCTAACAATATTACTAGAATTACTGTTAAATCCCAAAAATCGGCGGCACCAGGACCCAATAACTTATCCAATCAAACTTAAAAAATTGATGCTCAGTTATGGGGGAATATCTTACATGTGTTGTTTAAAGACATCCTCACAACGAAGCTTACACTGTATTCTTGGAGACTGGCTATCTTGATCCCAATTTATAAGCACGGTCCTAGAACTTCACCTGAAAGTTATAGGCCAATCACTATTTCTGATCCAGACTACAAGATCTTTACCTCTATTATTCTTGAAGAACTTGAAGCCTGGATTGCTAACAATGATATAATAAATGCTAAACAAATAGGCTTTAGAAAAAATGTTGGAACGGACTGTGGAGGGCTAATTTTGAAAAGTTTGCAATCAAAAACATTGAAGAAGCCAGGCTATGTGATATTTGTGGCCTCAATGGATCTTTCAAAAGCTATTGATCTTGTTGATAGACCGACTGTATGGTCTATTTTAAGAGATCTATTGATTCCTAGACATCTACTTGAGATGATCATTGATTTATACTCAGACACAAAGATCAAAGTCAGACTTAACTCAGCAGGCAGACTGTCCTCTGAAATACCTATCCCTAATGGCTTAAGACAAGGTTGCAAGTTAGCCGCCATTTTATTTAATCTGTATGTTTCTAAAGCTGATGAAGCCATCTCGGGTAAGGGCTTAGTACCACCTAAATTGGGAGAAACCGCAATCGAATGGGTTGCTTATGAAGACGACTTCTTACTGCTTGATCGTACAAAAATTGGTTTGCAAAAATTGATAAATGAATTTGTCGTCTTTATTACTGGTCTACACTTAAAAATCAATGCAGCTAAAACAATTATTTTAAGAATGGGTAAGCCAAAGAAAAACCAAACTTCGCTTACTTGGTATTGCGAAGGTAAACGTTTAAAAAGCCAAACCGCTCTGAAATATTTAGGATATCACTTTGCAGCTAATAGTGCGACGGTAATGATTAAAAGGCAGCTAGAAGTGAAAGCTGAAATCATACGGCGACAGATGGTGAACATTGATGCCAAGTATGGCAGATTTACAGCGATGCCTTTGAAACGCTTTTACACTATTTCCGGAATCCCCAAACTCATATATGGTTTAGAATTTGAGAGTACGGATTTTATGAAAAAATTAGAAAAGGATATGTGGAAAGGTGTCCTGTTTTTTATCCCTAAATGTATACCAATCCAAGCCATTAGATACGAATTTGGGCTACAATCCCTTGAATCGATCATCTTATGGAGAAAAATGATGCTGTGGAGCAAATATTTGATAAATAACCTCTCATCTCTTTACACGATTGCAGCTAAAGACCAATTCAACTTTTATTGCTCGCACTTAAAAATGGTAACTGAAAAAACTCTGTCGAATGCAGGGATTACGGTGGAAATGCTGGTAAAAAAACCTTTGAAAGTGAAATTTATACTTCAATGTAATGACTAGCAAGTGACTTTAGATAGTGTCCAACAATCCAAAATAGTTAACCAGATACACTTGTTCTGGAAATTCCACCCTGTTCTGGAAAACTATCTGGAGAAATACCCTTCTCGGAACTTTAGAAATTCATTCATGAGGTCCCGCTTTGATACCTTAAAAACAAATTACATCCTGAAAAGATGGAATCTCCATAATGCTGAATGGGGGGGTGTAGACACTGTAAGAAAGAAGGTACCGAAGAAACCTTGAAACATATATTATTGCTATGTCCAGCGCTTTTAAAGCAAAGAATTCTATACTTTGAGCAATTTGTAACACACTTGTATGCTGTTGACACGGAAATGTTATGGCATCAAATTAGGCATAATATTTCTACAGTCCTAAAATTGAGAATAATGGCATTCTTAAAACATTTTTGTGACTTATCCTGAATGACTTATATGAATGCTTTGTGCAACTTGTAACACACTTGTATGCTAACACGCTAATGCTATGGCACCAATTTAAGCTTAATACCTCTACAGCCGTAAAATAGGGAATTATGGTAATCTTGAAAAATTCTGTGATTTATTCTGAATGATTAATATGATCTTTTCCCGTTTTTTTGGCTGATTGGATCGAAAAGAAACAATGTTTTGCACCTTTCTATTGAAAATTTAGGAATTTTATTGTTGCTTAGATTAAGCTCGAATGAATTGCGATCGAACCTGATCTTCTTAATTATGGTATCCTTTTTGATGTATTATCTTATATGGTTTTATACGATTTGCAACTTTTATACTGTTCTTAATATGTTTTTTTTCTATGAATTGTGATTGATGAAAATTCTAAGAAATGTTATATTTATGACAAACTATTTTGTAAAGGTTTAAACAAACCACAAACAAATAAATAAATAATAATAAAACAAACCTGTGAAAGAAGATAGCCTATGTGTGTATTATCACCACTAACATAAACCCTTTACATTGCTAAGTAAGCAGGCTTTCATTAACAATTTATTTTTAAACAGGCCAATTTTTCTTCAATCAGCAAAGCCCATTTTTCCACATGTGTTAAAACTTCTAGCATTTCTTTCTTTAAATTCGGTTTTGCAGCTCTTCAGATTGCCCACACTGTCTTTGCAGCTGTAGTAATTTCCTTGCAGCAGGACTTTCATCTAAAGCAGGGGTGCACAACTGATTTTGACAGAGGGCCAAAAGTACCTTACATGATGGCTATTTGTGGCCCGAAAAGTAAATGTGGGTGGGGCGGTAGGCGCGGTGGGGCGTGGCTTGGCAGGAGGCTTTTTCAACCACCAATTTTTATTAAACACTATGCCCCATAGGCCCCTCCCCTCAAGTAAACACTATGCCTCATGGCCCCCACCCCTCAACCAAACACTATGCCCCATGACACCCACCCCTCATGCAAACACTATGCCCCAAGACACCCACCCCTCATGCAATCCCTATGCCCCAAGACACGCACCCCTCATGCAAACACTATGCCCCAAGACACCCACCCCTCAAGCAAAAACGATGCCCCAAGACACCCACCCCTCAAGCAAACAATATGCCCCAAGACACCCACACCTCAAGCAAACACTATGCCCCAAGACACCCAGCCCTCAAGCAAACACTATGTCCCATGCCACCAAGCATGCACCATGCATACATACTCATACAGACCCCAACCACCCCACCCCTGCATACAAACTAACAAGCATACACCATGCACCCATACAGACCCAAAGCCCCACCCCCAACTCAGCACACAAACCCACAAGCATACACCATGCACCCATACAGACCCGAATCCCACACCCCAACTCAGCACACAAACCCACAAGCATACACCATGCACCCATACAGACCCGAACCCCCCACCCCAACTCAGCACACAAACCCACAAGCATACACCATGCACCCATAAAGACCCAAACCCCCCACCCCCAACTCAGACCACAAACTGACAAGCATACATCATGCACCATACAGACCCCATCCCCAACTCACCATACAAACTCACAAGCATACACCATGCATCCATACAGACCTGAACCTCCCACCCCCCAACTCACCAAACAAACTCACAAGCATGCACGCATACAGACCCGGACCCCCACCCCCACATCTCAACATACACTGAACATGCACACAACAACAACAAACATTCAGGCAGACCCGACAACACCACCCTCCCCCAGCATCTCAACATATACCTCACTTGCACACAAACACATTCAGGCAGACCCGACACTCACCCCACCCCCGTATCTCAACATAAACTGAACTTGCACACAAAAACAAACATTCAGGCAGACCCGACACACACCCCCCCTCTGCATCTCAACACACACTGCACTTGCACACAAGCACATACAAGCAGACCCGACACCCCCCCCCTCCGCATCTCAACACACACTGCACTTGCACACAAACACATTCAGGCAGACCCGACACACGCCCCCCCTCCGCATCTCAACACACACTGCACTTGCACACAAACACATTCAAGCAGACCCGAAACACACCCCCCCTCCGCATCTCAACACACACTGCACTTGCAAACAAACGCATTCAGGCAGACCTGACACACACCCCCCTCCGCATCTCAACATACACTGAACTTGCACACAAACACATTCAGGCAGACCCGACACACACCCCCCACCCCCGCATCTCAACATACACTGCAGACATACAAATACAAACACACCCATACACACCCGACACACACCCCCCACCTCCGCATCTCAACATACATACAAAAACAAAAAATACAGTCAGGACAGACCCGAGACAGACACACACACACACACAGACACAAACATACAGCCCCCCCACCATGTACTTACCCAGACGTGCTGGAACGCTGGCGAGGCTTCTGGCACTACGGCTGGCGTGGGCGTGACAAGGCTGAAATGCCTTCCGGCATCAAGCCTTACTGGCCACGCCAGCCATAGTGCTGGCACTCCATTGGTGCAGCACACACGCACTACGTGGCTCATAGGAGCTGCATGGTTCATGTGCACTGAACTAATGAGGGCCAGTGTTTTGTCTGGCCCGGAAGACAACAAAGACTTTCCTAATGGAGGGCGGCTGATGCTGCTTGCGGGCCGCCCTCCATTAGGAAAGTCTTTGTTGCTGGCGGGCCGGACAAAATGGCATGGCGGGCTGCAACTGGCCCGCAGGCCGTATTTTGTGCACCCATGATCTAAAGCATAGATACATTTGACTTGACCTGGCTCAGAGAGTTAAAGTCTCTTTGAACTGCTGTGCCTGGATACATTTTGGCAAGAAATGAACACGTGTTCCTGTGCGAGTGAAAATGAAGTTGCTTATTGATTTCTCTCAGAACTGGTTTGACTGGGCCTGTCACTCAGGATTTATGCCTGGTTTTGGTGAAGCACAGTGAAATATCCTGGTCATGACAGGGCCTTTTGAATCACAGTGGTTTCAAAATGAACAGATGTTACGCTCACTTGGTCTCCGCAGAGGTGTTGGGGCACGGTTGCAGCCCTCCCGGGGGTGAGGTCGCTCAGGTCTGACCTCGCCCTCTGCGCTTATGTGGTGACTGGTGGTAATATATGATGCTGCTCTGGACTGCTCCTGCATGGAGAATAGGGGGCGTGAGCATGCTGGCTTGTGCGCCCGATACCCTTCCAGACCCCTTCTCCCAAACCGTGGTACCTGTGGGATGTGCTGTCCCTGGAAAACTCACCTGTTGATTAGTTTTGGCGAGCACTCCATCCTGCTGCTTCCGGCAGGGGCGCTTGAATGATCTGGACTGAGTTACTTCACTGGTCCCTTGCACGTGGTAGTCCAGTCCTACTGCGACTGAGCCACTATACTTCAGGTAAGTGTTCCTGTTTGACTTTGTCTTTCCTTGTCTGTTTTTGTTGTATTGTAAAGTTTGTTGTCTTGTATTGCTGCCGTTCCACTTTTGATGTTTGCTCTTTTGCTTTCCTCCCTTCCAGGTGATGTTGCCGGCCCGGCAGAAGCTGCAGAGGTCGTGGTGACAGACAGAGGGAATGAGGAGCGAAGCTGCAGCGATACAGTAGCTGGTAAATTGTTAACTAGGGGGCACGCAGGGTTCAAATGTGGTGCGGCCCTATGACAGATGTTTTAACCTTGTCTTTCTTCTTCTTCACAGTGTCCGGGTTCGTGGATGCAGAGTGTGGTGCTGCGGCGTCGGGATCAAGATCACTGGGTGTCAGGAGATGAGTCTGCAAATGAAGCGATGAAGCACCAGTTTCCTGGAGGTGAGTATGCAGAAGAACGCCTGGTTTCCAAAGGTAAGTAAACTGGTTCAAGCGGCGGTGAGCGTCATGTGGCACGAAGCACTGGCCTTAAGGATGGAGCAGCTTATATAGCTGAGCTTCTGAAGCCACGCCCACCAGGTTCAGCCTGCCTGCCAACCCTGCCACACCCGATGAGTCAGCATATGAGGATGTTCTCTGGAATAAAGGCCTGCAGCTCCTGGAAAGTTCTTGTAAAATAAAAGCACCCCTACTCTGAAATAAAGTAAAAGCACTCCTGCACTGAAATAAAGTGTTCCTGCTCACATCTCTATATGAGCCTGGCGCCAAAGGCGCCAGGACTGAGTCCAGCCAGGGCCCCTGTGTTTATAAGTCCCAAAGGGACATAAGTGAGTCAAGTGACCCATTACCCCATCACTAGATGGTGTGTTTTTTGTGTTCTGGGGGCCTTTGGCCATGACAGCACTCACCCTCAAGGCCCCTCTCATGGGTGGTTCCCCCCCTGGCCCTGGTTTAGTGGGGTTATTGCGGTGGAACTGCCTGATTAATCATGGAGCGTGGACATGCTCACTGGGTTCCAAGGTCCGATCTTGGGGTCCATAACCTTTCCAGTCTATAAGGTAGTATAACTTGGACTGGACCATCTTAGAGTCTAGGATCCTTTTAACTTTGTATTCTGGTTTTCCTTCAACTATTTCGGGATTCGGTGGAGTACCTAGTCTCAATGGTTTTAGGAGGGAGACATGAAACACTGGGTGGATCTGCACGTGGGCCGGTAATTCTAATTTCATGGCCGCAGGGTTGATCACAGCCTTGATAGTGTAGGGTCCCAGATATCTGGGATGGAACACCTGTGGTCCTTTCAGGGGGATATTTTTGGATGCTAACCAAACCTTGTCTCCGACTTGGTAGTTGGGGGCTTCCCTTCGGTGTCGATCCACAAACTGCTTCTGTTTCTCTTTGGCTCTGGCAAGATGCTCTGCTGCTTCCTTAAAAACCTGGGTGATGGTTTTGTGTAAGGTTGTTACAGCGGGCATTTCTAATGATTTAAGTGGGTCAAAAACGGATGTCCGTGGATGTCGACCGTACACAATGTAGAATGGGCTTTGTCCCGTACTGGTGTGAATGGAGTTATTACATGCGTATTCTGCTAACCAAAGTATGTCCTTCCAGGTATTCTCGGTTTGTAGCAGCATACACCTTATGAATTGCTCGAGGGTCTGGTTAGTCCATTCGGTCTGGCCATCGGTTTGGGGGTGATGGCTTGTAGATAACCGGAGGTCGATTTTGACAATTTTACAACACCTTTTCCAGAATGCAGAGATAAACTGAGTTCCTCAGTCTGATATCAATATTGATGGGAACCCGTGTAGCCAGACAATCTGTTCCAAAAACACGGTAGCCAGAGTGAAAGCATTTGGGAGACCTTTCAGGGGAAGAAAGTGGGCCATTTGGGAAAACAGATCTACAAAGACTAAGATGGTATTGTATCAATTACAGGAGGGAAGGTCTGTAATAAAATCCATTGATAGTGCAGGGGGTAGTTCTAAAGGACGTACCAGACCTGCAGGACTTTGTTTTTGGGACTTGTGTTGTGCACACGTGCCACAAGTTGCGATGAACTGGACAATGTCCTTTCGCCAAGTTGGCCACCAGTAATTTTTCTTTATTTTAGCTTGGGTTTTGGCTATTCCCGGATGCCCTACTACTAATGAATCATGATAGATTGCGATGATTTGATTCCGTAATTTCTTATCCGGGATGTACAATCTTCCTTGGTAGTATGATAGGTTGTCCATGATCGCATACCGGTCTCCCTTCCCTAGCCATTCCTGTTGTGCTGGTGGACTCAACAAGTGTTGCAGGTCAGATTCTAAGTTGTCTAGAGTGGTGGTTGCGGCAATCATGCCTTGGATTCATCCTTCAGGGATGATGGCCACGGGGTCTGGTGTAGTGAATGCCTCTTCTCCCTCACTCATGTGAGACAGGGCGTCTCCTTTTCCATTGCGTACTCTGGGTCTGTAGGTGATGACGAAGTCGTATTCTGCAAAGAAGAGAGCCCAGCGGAGTTGGCGTGATGATTGCGCTTTAGCGGTCTTCAGATATTGTAGATTGCGATGATCCAATCTTCTTCACCCCTGTCAGTTGCTCCAACTGATTTCCTGGGTGGTTTCACAGGGCATTCTCGGAGATAGTGACCTGCCTTACCACAGTACAGACAAAGCTACTGCTGTCTCCTTTTCTCCCTTTCTGCCTTGGTGAGTGGACTCCGCAAGCCTCCGATTTGCTCGGACTGATCGTGTGATCTGGTTTGATTCTCACAAGGTCGCACATAGACCGACCGCCCCTCGGCTTTGGCCCAATCCATCTTCCGATCCTGCAGTCTGTGATCGAGCTGCACTGTCAGGTCAATGTATTCTTTCCGGGGTATTTACTACTTGGGCTAATAGGTCCTTAAGTTCCCCTCACAAGCCTCAGTAAAAGAGCATAGTCCTTTTCTCCTAAAGCCAGTTAGTTTGTGCTATGAGACGATTGAAGGAAGTGATATATGTTAGAAGGTCTTGATTACCCTGCCGTAGTGATAACAGTTCATTGTCCAAAGCCCGCCCTTGAGTATGCCGTGCAAATAGTTTCTCCATTTCACGCTGGAAACCTCCGAAGTCTTGAAGCAAAGGTTCATCCTGGTTTACCAAGGGTATTGACCAGTACACTGCACTACCTCCCAAATATGAGAGCGCAATGCCACTCTCGCTTGATCGTTGTCAGGTCCTGATTCTTTTCTCCACGGAAGCTGCTGGCCCCACAGGTCCCCCAAAGATGTACAGTCAACTACTGAAGGTCACAGCAGAAGTCTCCACACCCCAGAGGGAAAAGGGGAAGTGGGAGAAAATAAAAACAGAACACAGGTCGCCCTCTCTCTCTCTCGAAACAGCTGAGCACCTGCAGAGTGCGAGAAAATTATAGAGTTACTTTCTCTCTAAATATCTCTCTCCCACCTAGTTCCCCTAGAAAGATTTATACCTGTTTAGCCTTCCTGAGATCTGAAAGGCTTGTATTTAAGACGTTTCCTTGATAGTTCTTAAACGTTTAGAACCGATGAAAGAAACACTTCTTTAACTCATAAACAATAATTATTGCAAATTCTTTAAATTAATTGTCTTTTTGAGTTAACTGGTAGAAGATGCTTTATGAGTTGAATTCCTCCAGAATAAATAGTTCCACATGTATATTCACCTTAAATCATGGAAGCTAGGAAAGCAAATTGCAAGTTCAAACTGTCAGACACCTAATAGTTCACTTCCAAAATGACTTATTTCCTTTTCTTCCTTTGAGAAAAGTAAACTGTGACTGTATTCCTGTGAGAACCATTAATAAAGTCTCTTTTTCATAAGAGTTCTAAAATTGCTGGTTTGAATTGATAGATAAATCTTTAGATCAAATTTTCTGTTCAAATGAACCTTTTCTTTTCTTTAGTGAAAATGTTTTAATGTCTTTTCTTTCAAAGAATAGTTTCAATATTACATAGAATTCAAAATACTATGCTCATAGTGTTGTTCATATCTAAAGAACATCATGTTCCTGAATTACATTGCTAAATTAGACATGACTATATTTAACACTTCTTCCTTGCAGTTAACACGCACAAGGAAATAAAGAACAGTGGCTCTCCTACGCGCATAATGAAAGAAGTGTTTGATCAAGACACCAAGACAAGTAAGCAGATAGCGCATTATATCCAAACTGCAATATTAAACAGACCAAAATGGCAAGCGAATGTAAAGCGCTTCAGAAAAGTGTAAAGAAACCACATTAACTTCCAATCTGCAGAATCTCTACATAACAACAGTCTCTGAAGAATTTGATTACTAAACCTAGCTAAATACCTAAACTATATTTTAGAACTTGTTCATTAACCTTCTGCTTCAACTTCTTCTTGAAAATACTTGAAAACGTATGAGTTGCAAATAGTCTTTTTTCCTAAAGTTCTAGAGCGCAGCGCTCCCACCAAAATGACCGATTGTCTTGTTCCACGAAGGTTAAACTCGAAAGGTGACTCATATACAAGATATTTTATCTTCTGGAAACTTATACTGGGCCAAAACTTAGACTAAATAAGAAACAGGACCTTCCTGCTTCAGGTGTGACAATGAAAGGCAGTTTAGAATCCTGCTGATGCTCCCTTGTCTCATTGTTCTCCAATCACCTTACTGTTTACTAATGACCAATCAAACCCCTGCTTCCTTACCACCATGTTGAACTGGGATACTATCCCTCTGTTATAATGAAAGTTAAGGATTAAAAGGGTACTTAGGAGGATTACTTTGGAATTAATTACAAAATAAAATACAAAACATAGGAAACCTGACAGCACCCCCTTCTCAAGCCCTGTCCACAGGGCTAGGCTTATTTGGAAACTTGTGATGGAATTTCATGACAAAACCAGGGGCATGAACTTGCTCTGCTACCTCCCAAGATTTTTCTTCTGGCCCAAATCCTTTCCAATCAATCAGATATTGTAATCTCCCTCTACTCATTCTTGAATCCAAAATGGCCTTAATTTCGAATTCTTCAGAATCATCTTCTGTCACAATCATTTGAGAGACAGGATTTAATCTTGTCCCTTTTATCACTGGTTTCAGTAAACTAACATGAAACATGGGATGTACCTTCAGTCCTGCAGGTAAATTCAATCTAACTGACACTGGATTAATGATTTTTTTAACCTAAAAGGGACCAACAAATCGAGGACTATATTTACTTCTTCCCATTAATCTCAGATATTTAGATAACCAGACCAGATCTGCAATTTTATACTTGGGACAAGTATTTCTCTTTTTATCTGCAAATTTCTTATAATTTTTCTGACTTAACTGTAAAGATCTAGTTACCTTTTCCAACCCCTCTCGCATAGTTTGTAATCTCTCCTCCACAGCCGGACTTAATGACTCTTCCTTCACCAAATCACGCAAGAAACGTGGACGAAAACCCCTGCTGCAAAAGAAAGGAGACATTGACGTTGAATCTTTACTGGAGTTATTATGAGCAAATTCTGCCATCCAAAGAAGATCTATCCAACTTTCATTTTCATTCCAGAAACATCTTAAATACTTCTCCAATTCCTGATTGATTCGTTCAACTTGACCATTGGATTCAGGATGGTACCCTTAAGTTAAATGAATTTCCATGCCTAATTGTTTACAGAAAGCATTCCAAAATTTAGACACAAATTGTGGTCCTCGATCAGAAATCACTTGACTAGGCAATCCATGCAAGCAAACTATTTCTTGAAGAAATATCTGAGCCAAAACCGAAGCAGTAGCCTGACCCTTGACAGGAATAAAATGAGCTTCTTTAGTCAAACAATGAACTACAACCAAAATTACACAACAACCATGATGGATTGGTAAATCAACAATAAAGTCCACTGATACAGTATGCCATGGATGAGGAGGAATATTCAGTGGATTCAATAAGCCGGCCGGTTTACCGCAGGAAGATTTTGCCTTTGCACAAACCTCACAAGTTTTAACAAAATTTAATGTATCGACTCTCATGGTCTTCCACCAAAATGTCTTTGTACAAGATCTAGTGTCTTACGAAAACCTGGATGTCCTGCAAGTTCTTGATCATGACATTCGTGCAAGAATCTTTCTCGCAATTCTTCATTGGGTAAATATAACCTGTCTCCTACATAAGGTAAACCTTCATGGATTGATCTAGTCGAATCTTGATGTGCCCAATTCTCCATATCTTGCTCATTTAGGACGTCTTGAATTTCTTGTTTTAATTCTCTACTGGTAGAAAAACTTGCCGAAACAAAATGATGTTCAGGAATTAAAGACCTTGGAACAATTCCCATTTCTTGTTCACTACCTGGAAATTGTCTCGACAAGGCATCTGCTTTTCCGTTCAATTTGCCTGGTCTAAAGGTTACAATTAAATCAAAATCTGCAAAAAACAATGACCAGCGCAACTGTCTGGGAGTTAAAGTTCTTGGTGACTTCAAAAATAAAAGATTTCGATGATCCGTTAGAACGGTGACAGTATGTCTTGCTCCCATCTGATAATGTCTCCATTCCATAAAAGCCGCCTTGATGGCCAGCAATTCCCGATCCATAATGGTATAATTACATTCTGCTTCAGACATTTTTTGGGAGAAATAGGCCACCGGATGTAATTGTCCCGTGTGCTCATGTTGCTGTGAAAGAATAGCTCCCATGGCTTGATTTGAAGCATCAGCTTCTACGAAGAATGCTTTTGATGGATCCGGATGCATCAGAATTGGACCAGAGATAAATTTGTTTTTCAAAACCTGAAAAGCTTCTTCAGTTTCGTTACTCCAAATGAATTTAACCCCCTTCATCAACAACTTGGTAATTGGTGGAATTATCTGAGAGAAACCCTCACTAAATCTCCTGTAAAAATTGGCGAATCCAAGAAAACCTTGTACTTCCTTTACACGAGTTGGAGTTGGCCAATCTTTCACTGCTTGTACTTTTTTGTCATCCATTTCCAAACCTGAAGGAGAGACTACAAACCCGAGAAATTCAACTATCTTTGTATGAAATTGACTTTTCTCTAGTTTTGCAAAAAGATTATATTCTCTGAACTTATTTAAAACCAAACTAACAAGCTTCTGATGCTGTTCCTCATCCGAGGAAAAAATCAAAATATCATCTACATACACAACTACAAAGACATCCAAGAACTCTCTAAGAATATCATCAATAAAAAACTGAAAATCTGCTGGAGCATTACATTATCCAAAGGGCATTACCTGATACTCATACAACCCAAAACGTGTCTTGAAAGCTGTTTTCCATTCATCTCCTTGTCTGACTCTGACTAGATGATAGGCCCCTCTGAAATCTAATTTAGAAAATATCTCAGCTCCTTGAATGCGATCTAACATTTCAGAAATTAAAGGTAAAGGATACTTGTTCTTAATAGTTACCTTATTTAAGGAGCGATAATCAATACAAGTTTGTAATTTACCATCTTTTTTATGGACAAAAAATAAGGGAGAAGTGGCTGGAGATTGAGAGTGTCAAACCCTTAGCTAGATTTTCCTCCAAATATTCCTTTAAATATTCATGCTCCTTCTGAGTTAGTGAATAAACTCGACTATTAGGCAACAATGCACCATCCTCCAAATCTATCCTATAATCGTAGGATCTATGTGGAGGCAACTCCCCAGCCTCAATCTCATCAAAAACATCTCCAAAATCTGAATAACAATCAGGCAAAGTTCCCATAGCTGCTCCAATATAATGACTTATTCCACTACTACAGGCCAAAAATTGTGTGCCTAATCTGTTCTCTCCTTCAACTATTACTGAATCTTTAAAATTAAAACAATGCTCTTTACAAAACTCTAAAGTAAACTTCACTACTCTTCTTCCCCAATCAATTACAGGATTGTGTGAAGTCAACCCGGGCATCCCTAGGATTACCTTTAACTGAGGGGCATCTATTAGTTCAAAGGAAATGTGATCCTCATGATCATTCCCTATTATCAAATGTAAAGCAACAGTTTCATGTGTAATTGGACCAGATGTCAAATAAGAACCATCCACCGCCCTGACTTGTTCGCAAACAACTTTTCACATCAAAGGGATTTGTAAAGACTCTGCTAGTTTCTTATCAATAAAATGTCCAGTTGCCCCAGAGTCAATCATGGCTGGACCTGTCCCCTTCAAAATCCCTTCATAATTCAAGGATATATTGATGGTAATATGTGGTACAGCAGCCTGAAGAGTGTTAGCAGCAACCTGTGTTTTGGCTCCAAATGTCTGGAGACTTTTTGGGGTATGAGGGAAATTACTCAGAAAATGTCCACTCCTTCCACAATATAGACAAATTATTCGACCTACGCCTCTCCTTCTCTTCTTTAGTCAACGGACCTCTCTTTCTTCCTCCAGATTCTACAACCTTGTTCCTTTTCTCTTTACTCATTGGTTCTTTAGACTTTTCACCCCGCTGAACAAACCTGACCTCACACAAACCTTTCCTCCTCTCACAACATCTTTCATTAAGCCTAAAATCTACTTGCATGACTAAATCTATTAGAGCTTCACAAGTTGAGGGTCTATCAACTATATTAGCCAGAGCATCTTTTAAATCTTCTCGAAGACCTCGATAAAAAAGTGTTGCCCTTTTATCCTCAGGCCAACTACATTCCATAACCAAAGACTTAAATTGTGTGATGTAACCAGGTAAATCTCTAATACCCTGTCTTAACTCTAACAACTCCCCTTCTACCTCTATCGAGAGTTGTCTTTTTCCAAATATCTTTTTTAATTCTCTCTGAAACTGATCAAAATCTTTTAAAAGTGGACTTTTCTGACTAACAAGCAACACAGACCATGCTGCAGCCTCCCCAGTAAGGTAGGATAACATAAACGCTACTCTAGACTCAGCTGTAGGGAACCTTCCAGTTCTGCAAAGAAAATAAAGTTCACATTGTGTAACAAAGGTTTGAAATCTCTTTTGATCTCCTCCAAAACGCTCTGGCGGAGCCAAAGGAGTGGGAACCCCCAAAATCTCCATTCCTTCTATAGCACCTGGACTACCTCTTGCATCTTCTCTAATCAAAACCGGAGGTTACTGTTCTCTAGGATCCCCTGCCTCCAAACCCCGTTGTCCGAGAGATCCCTGAATCTGAGATACAACTTCCCCCAATTCTTCTACTCTCCTACTGAGGTTAGCATTCTCTTGATGAGAAATACGTAACTCATCTCTAAGTTCCTTAATCAAATTCTCTAATTCTGCCATGATCACCTAATGGGTTCAGCAGCTCAGGTGGAAACAACAATGGCCTTTCAATCTGTCAGGTCCTGATTCTTTTCTCCACGGAAGATGCTGGCCCCACAGGTCCCCCAAAGATGTGCAGTCAACTACTGAAGGTCACAGCAGAAGTCTCCACACCCCAGAGGGAAAAAGGGACGTGGGAGAAAATAAAAACAGAACACAGGTCGCGCTCTATCTCTCTCTCGCGAAACAGCTGAGCACCTGCAGAGGGCGAGAACATTATAGAGTTACTTTCTCTCTAAATATCTCTCTCCCACCTAGTTCCCCTAGAAAAGATTTATACCTGTTTAGCCTTCCTGAGATCTGAAAGAAGATTCTATCTTCTGGAAACTTATACTGGGCCAAAACGTAGACTAAATAAGAAACAGGACCTTCCTGCTTCAGGTGTGACAATGAAAGGCAGTTTAGAATCCTGCTGATGCTCCCTTGTATCAATGCTCTCCAATCACCTTACTGTTTACTAATGACCAATCAAACCCCTGCTTCCTTACCACCATGTTGAACTGGGATACTCTCCCTCTGTTATAATGAAAGTTAAGGATTAAAAGGGTACTTAGGAGGATTACTTTGGAATTAATTACAAAATACAATACAAAACATAGGAAACCTGACAATCGTTGGGGAATTCCCCAAGTCTGCACAAGAAATGTATGCGACATTGATTCATAAAGATGGCGTACTTATTCAGATTGCATGTGAAGCATTCTGGTGGGGCCAGGGGAACCCCCCCTGGATGAACCACCTGTACTGGCGTGAGCGGTGGAGGCGCAGCAGGAGGGGCATACCCCGGGATTGGGACCTGGCCTGCCTGTGTCTGGAGCATTTGCCTTGCTAGTTCATCTGCCCATCCCGGTTCACAATTAGATCCCTCCTTAGGGCATTGGTTTTCTGTCTTGAGGCATGAACTTCAGCCCGTAACTCTCATAGTAATCAAGCCAACTGGTCCATTTCAGAAGTTTCCATAACGCCCAGGCAGAGATTCAAAGAGGCTTTGCGCCTTCCATCAGAGCTTCAAAGAGGCTTTGCATTCTGTTAAGCTCACCTGGTCTCTGTGGAGGCGTTGGGGCACGGTCGCAGCCCTCCCGGTGGTGAGGTTGCTCGGGTCCGACTTCGTCCTTTTCACTTATGTGGTGACTGGTGGGAATAGCTGATGCTGCACGGGACTGCTCCTGCGTGGAGAACAGGGGGCGTGAGTATGCCGGATTGTGCACCTGATCCCCTTCCAGACCCCTTCTCCCAAACCGTGGTACCCGTGGGATGCGCTGTCCCTGGAAAGCTCACCTGTTGATTAGTTTTGGCCAGCACTCCGTCTTGCTGCTTCTGGCAGGGGCGCTTGTATGATCTGGACCGAGTTCCTTCACTGGACCCTTGCACGTGGTAGTCCAGTTCTGCTACAACTAAGCCACTATACTTCAAGTAAGTGTTCCTGTTTCACTTTGTCTTTCCTCGTCTGTTTTTGTTGCATTGTAAAGTTTGTTGTCTTGTGTTGCTGCCGTTCCACTTTTGATGTTTGCTCTTTTGCTTTCTTCCCTTGCATGTGATGTTGCCGGTCCAGCAGAAGCTGCGGAGGTCGAGGCGACAGACGGAGGGAATGAGGAGCGAAGCTGCAGCGGTGCAGTAACTGGTAAATTGTTAACTAGGGGGCATGCAGGGTTCAAATGCAGTGCGGCCCTAGGACGGATGTTCTAACCTTGTCTTTCTCCTTCTTCACAACAGAGTCCGAGTTTGTGAATGCGGAGTGCAGTGCTGCGGCATCGGGTTCAAGATCACTAGATGTCAGGAGATGAGTCTGCAGATAAAGCGATGAAGCACCGGTTTCCTGGAGGTGAGTTTGCAGAAGAACAATATATTCAAATATAGTGTTCCTGCTCACATCTCTATATGAGCCTGGCACCAAAGGCGGCAGGACTGAGTCCAGCCAGGGCCCCTGTGTTTATAGGTGCCAAAGGGACATAAATGAGTCTAGTGACCAATTGCCTAAGATTGCTCAAAATAAGGTGGTGTGGACAGGGTACGCCGTCGATTTTCTCATCTTCGACACTACGCCTGTTTGCTGCAGAGGGTTTTGAATGCTTTCAGTACATTTGTTTGTGAGAATGCTTTGTAGGTTAACCTGCTAAGACCAAAGTAATGGAAATCTCTACGTAGGTCAGCAACTTACAAATGGCATACACAAGGCACAACAGTTGTGAGGATTGATTATTTCATCTATTTAGGTTTCCTTATTTCAGCCAAACCATTACTGATTCCCATTCGTGAGTGGCTTCACTCCAAAGCAGTAAAATGCAGCAAGCATATGCCCCATTTGTCATGTTTTCTCTTTTATCCATTATTCAATATTGCAAAGGTAAAATTATGCCAAAAATAATCTATGGGATTGAGATTTACAGCCCTGCTCTGATTGAATACCTACCGACTTTGGATGCCCTTATTTGGCAAAGAATGTTGCGCCTTCCCTCATCAGTCGATCCGTCCATCCCCCCATTCAAGTATCAGATATGAATTAGAACTTGTCTCCCTGAAGGCTAGAGCACTGTGGCAATATAGGTCATTTTTTAGGAAGACACTAGTTCCATCGGGAGATTCCCTCTGGGAGATGTTTGGTAAAGCATCTGTTGGAGGAACCCAGTTGCTTTGGTCGAATTAAAAGAGCTCACCCATTTGTCACTGCTGGAGGTCGGTTGTTCAGAGAAAGACCTGATTGACAACCCAGACAGGGTGAAAACACTGTTATTTAAGGCTGAATGGGCGCACAGAGTAGCAGAACTTCACGCACACCCTGTAGTTAGTCATCTTGCTTTCAACCACAAAAAGCAGGGTTGTTTGCCCCCCTATCCATCCATTTATGCCAGTAGGGTGGCTCGCGCTACCTTTAAGAGATTTTGGTTAAATCTTACAAGAACCATAGCAACGCTTCTGAGATACGGCGTGGTGACGGAGGTTGAGGCTTTCTGCAGGTTTTGCAAGAATTGCACGGTTAAAGAAACAACGTAACATCTACTGTTGGAATGTCTAGCCTTGCTGCAAATCCAGACAAAATATCTGCCTAAATTCAATGGGACGAGGTGCGAGAGAGCTGATCTAATTTGGCATTGCTGTTTGTCTAGTAATATTACTTCTACCGTCAATGCAGTGGTAGCCTTTCTGGATTCGCTCCGCCTTGAGGGTGAAGATAATGTAAAATACTTGCCAGCTTAGTATCCTCAATTGACTGCCTTTCTACTTGAGGTTTTTTTTAGGCAGTGAACTTTATCTGTGTTACCTGGCTTTTTTTTAAGGTCTGATTAATTAATTTTACCTACTTTTTGGGAATAATATTGAAGGTTTACTTGTTTAACCAATAAAAAATATATTAAAATAAAAATAGGCTATAGTTTTCAGCACACACTCAGAAGTGAGCTTTGTTAATTTGAATTTTAACAAAATTCACCCCGTAGTGTTCTGTCAAATGGGGAATTAATTAAATTAATATTTTAATTTAAATAGGCTAAGGATCTACACAGTTTTGCCCTCTGCCCACTATAAAGGGAAGGGATTTGAGGCAAGCAGACTCCCCCACCTTTTGGTTTTGCAGGGCTCAGTTCTACTTACATATAAAGCCTCTGTTTAAAGTTCAGGAAAGCCAGCTTCATCTCAGGACACTCTGGAAAGATAGGGCATGGTTCTGGTCACTCCACTCTCAAAGATGGCCTCCCGCTCTCCACTATAGGACCCAGTCAGCTTTGAGGCTTTCCTAGAAATAGACAGCTCCACCCAAATACACTCTCAGCAATCTCCTCTGGCGTTTCCTTACAGCTGTCAGATGGTAAGTTTCAGCAGCCCTTCAGTTGGTAAATTTCGCCAGCTCTGTCCCTTCCTCCTAGTACAGTCCTCGCAACTAGGATTGGACAGTTACCCTTCTCTCTCCTCCCAAACACAGCCTCCCAGTCAGGATTGGTTTAGGGGACTGGAGCAACATATGGCAATTCCCATTTGTAATCACCATTTTATTTCCTTTCACATTTTTGACAAAAGCTAGTTATGTATCAACAACTTTGTGATTTACTAGATTTACTAGTAATTGCCATAATATATATAGTTCCCTTTCAGCTAATCATGGGTCATTTAATCAAACAAAATCTGGATCCGCACCATGTTTCATGACTGTATGGCAATTTCCTGCCGTTTTCACAAAAATGTGGTTGTCTCTTTTTCACACCCTTTTAACACCTGTTGGTCATGCTTCAGCCAAAGGGAACTTGTTCTGTAGTAATAACAGAGCCAGCCAGTCTGGGGGAACACTGGTTTTCCACACCTTTGACAGGACACTTTATTGCAGCTGATAACTAGATCGGAGATGTAACATTCAGACTGGCAGTGGGGGATTTCCTTTTGAAGTTTGCCCACAGCCAGCAAAAAGGGTTTGCCCTGGGCTGACATTTTTCCATGAAAACAAAGTGGCTTTTCAAATGTCACTGGTATTTTGTATGTGAAACATAATATACATTACTTTTTGTCAACATTCACCATGTCTTTTCTCCTGACAGCAGTGGTATATTTTTACATTTAAATTGCAGAAAACCTGCTTTTCAGGTGAAAGGGACCTTCAGTTTTCACTGGCAGCCACAAGCAAAGCGTTTTTTTTTGTGTCAGTGTTGACAAATCCTGCTTTTTATGCGAAAGGGATATCTGTTTGGGGCCTTCGAATGCACCCCACGTTCCCCCTTCAAAGATGGTCTTAAGGATGGTTTTGGAAATGATGCCTGTATTCCCACAGACACTCTCCCTTTCTCCCACTCCCTGCCCTGCGCTTATGTCTCCTTACTTTCTACTCCATTTTCCCTTACTACTCCCTCTTTGCCTTCTCTTCTCTTGTCCCTGTGCTCTCCTCTTGCCTTTCCTTGCCTTCTCTTCTCTCTTTCTCCCCCACCTCCTTCGTCCTCTGTCACTCTGATATTCACTCACACTTCTCCCTCCTGCCTATATCACCTATCTCCTCCACCTTCCACAGTCACTGTCCTCCAAACATATACTCCATAGCTCCTGCCTCTCCCTTCTCCCTCTCTGCTAGTCACCCCTATCTCTCTCTCTATTTATATATATTTCTCTCTCTGTACCTCCACCTCTGATTTTCACTCTCACTCTCTCTATGCTCTCCTTCATCCTCTACACTCTCCCCTTACCCTTCTTATATCTTCTTACACCCCACTCCAGTAGCACTCACTCTTATGTACGTTCTACCAATCACAACTTCACTCTCACTATGGGGTGCCATTCCCTCACACACACAACATACAACAAATACCTCACTTGCACTCCTATTCAACTCCCCCAGAGGCTCTTGAGAACTCCACTCCACCTTCCATCCTCCTCTTGGTCTCTTGGACCACCTCTGAACTCACCAAAACACCCCCTCAATCTCTGTGACATCTATGAGTCTTCTATACCTTTGACGTCCTACTTTTAACCTTCTCTCCTCCCCCCATTGCACCTGACTTTGGAGCCAATATAATGCTGTATTTTGATCTGGAGCTGGGCCATTGTAGAGAAAAGCTACACGAAATCACCTTAGCCCAGCTCTTTTTTGGTGCGCAGCAATTCAAGTAGTCTCTTGCTTTTCTCAGGTGGATGTGAGGTCAGTGTTCCACTTAATCATTGCCAAGTTGAGTAATGTACCCCACTGATGACAAGTGCCAGAATGTAAGGCTCAACATGGGTATTGTTAGATTTCTCTGGTGGTCTGCTGGGCTCACTTGATGCATGTTGGTCTTTGAAGTCCTGAAAGAAAGTTAAAAGAACACTGGTCAGAATGGAGGGTGCATGTCATTGGGTAATTGAAAGGGGTTCACAATAAAGGCACATTCAGGAAGGGGTTCAGGACTGGAAAATTCCCACTTCTCTCGCCCACCTGTGGGACTGGACTGGCTCTGGCATATGCCCTGGTAGGTATCCCTGATTACCCCTGACACTGTCGAACTATGTTCACCTTCTTTGGCCACCACACTTCTTGACTCAGCTTTGCTTGCTTCTTTCTCCATTCACATGGGCCTCTTGTCCAGCTATACATTTTGGATCTCCAGAATTTCCTTGCCTCCTTTGTCTCAGCTCGTGTCCAGGTTTGTGCTCAGCTACTGCTTCTTTCACCCTACAGCTGAAAATAAACTCCTAAAACCCCTATGCTCTTATTTCCCAGCTTCCCCTTGTACGGCTTACTCAACCTCCTGGGAGGGCTTCCTTTCCATTGGGTCCAAGGGTGTAGGCTAAGAAGGGGGAACTTGGAATGTGTAGTTCTCTGCTCCTAAGCTAGATCCACCATGCTTTTCTCACTGTTGCCTTGACCCCTTGCATTATTTTTGTCTATCCCAGAATGGCTCTGTATGTCAGGTGTATTACTCATTGATGTAAGGTCTATTGCACATTGTGACCGTGTGTTTCGTGAACCACAGCCTAAGGCCCTAAAATCCTAGAGTGCCACCTTGAGTTGGCACAAGTCGCTCTGTTATGAATATGCACAAGTCCCGGACCCAGCAAATGAGCATTGTCTTCTCTGGCACAAACATTGACCACAGTGAACCTCTGTCAGGGTATGTGCTTATCGTCCATTCTCCAAAGGGTGATAACCAAGTGACAGGACCAGCACTAAACATACTGCTTAAGGCATCGTCTCTCTCAATGACAGCAGGCTTTCCTAAAAGGTCAGTATTGCAGGTGATATGCCTACAGGATTAAGTGTGGGTGACCAGTGAATCCTTCTTATATCACTGCCAGTATCATTACCCACTACCTTGGGGAGGGTCTCTACCCCCTTGGTCATGCCACTAGATGTCCCTGGTATCAGTCCATATTACAAAAATTAGAACTTTGCCCTTTCTTTTAACTCTTTTCTTTCCCGTGGTAAAACCTTCAAAAGTCATAACTGTTTTCCTTTTCTCAATCCTATCCCCAGAATTTGTTTTTTACCCTATACCTGTTTACCGTTACCAGTTTTCCCCTGCATCTTTGTTGCCGGTTGTTGTCTTCTCATCTCCACATGCCCTTACTCCTTGGGTGTGGATCTCCTTTCTGTAATCTTGAGGCATTTTTGGTTCTCCCAGTTCTCTTTATTGATGAGGAGAATGGTGTACCTGCGTTGGTCTGAGGGGAAGAAGGTGGGAGGAGACGAGAAGAAAAATTAGATGCATTTCTCTGCATAAGAGGAGGATTATTCCTCCATGATTGAAGAGGAGGTGGAGCCTTGTGCTGTTCATTGGTGCTGGTTCACAGGCCTTTGACACACAGATTTGGTAGTCTTCCCAGTCAGCTGGAGAGGCTACTGATATGATTTGATATGATATGATAAGTCATTTATAACGCGCCTGTACACAAGTGTTTCTAGGCGTGACAAGAAAAGGGAGGGAAGACCGAGGGAGGACAAGACACACAATCTTACTAGGCCTTGTGTCATTCAGATTGTGCAAGTGCGAGAACGAGAAGTGCACAGGAAAAGGGGGAGGGAGAGAGATGCCAGGGAGAGGGGTGGGTAAAATAGGGCAGCAATGCTCTGAGTAAGTACAGCACAGGGCAGTGCGGCTCAGGGTAAGTACAATGAGGCAAGGGACTATAGAGGTTACAGGTACAGACCCTAAGTGCATGGATGGCCCAGAGGCAGTGCAGGGGTGACTGATCAAAAGAAGGCCTGGTCCCAGTGAGACTATAAGGGTAGCCAAGCAACTAGTTGGTGTGGCAGACAGGTAGGACAGGTCGGTCAGCAAGGGTGGGAAGAGGAACTTCAGGTGGTCCGGCTCAAGTTTGGAAGGGGCAGGGAGGCCATTCCAGAGGGAGACATCTGCAGATGAGAGAGATGTAACCCCCCCCACTCTCTGCCTTGAAAAGTGTCTGACCCTTAGAGAGTTGGAGGTAGTTCAGCGAAGGGCTCGAGAAGGAAGGTATTTAGGAAGAGAGCGTTAGATGTAGTGTGAGCCCCAGCCCCAGAAAGCCTTGTGGACAATGCAAAGGGTCTTGAACTTGATCCTTGCAGCCACCAGGAGCCAGTGGAGAGATTGCAGGGCTGGAGAGATATGATCCTTGGGCTTGAGGCCAAGGATAAGTCTCGCAGTCCTGTTCTGAATTAGTTGCAGGAGACGGAGAGTAGAGAAAGGCAGATTGAGAAAGAGGCTGTTGCAGTAGTCCAGCCTAGAGAGAACCAGGGCTCTAGAAACTGTGATCTTCTGGGGAACGTGAGAAAGGGAAGAATACTTTTGAGGAGGTGCAGCTAGTAGTGGGACTTCTTTACAACGTCCGAGTTGTAAGTTGAGAAAGAGAGAGTGGAGTCAAAGATGACACCCAGGTCTTTTGCCTAACAGGAAGGCAAAGGAAGAGGGCCCAAGGAAGGTGGCCAGAGTGAGAGCAGGAAAGCGGGAGCAGGAGTCCCAATTAGAAGGATCTCAGTCTTACTGGCATTAAAGCAGAGATTGTTGGAGGTGCACCAGTCTTGAATTGTGGATAGACAGTCAGGAATAAGTGAGAGAGGAGAGGATGCAGAGGGGAGCCTGAAGGAGAGATGAGTTTCATCCGCATAACACTGAAAATTAGATTAGAAAGAAGAGATCAGGTGGGCCAAAGGGGCCACGTAGAGGTTGAAAAACCAGGGTGAGAGGATAGCACCCTGGCGAATGACACATGTGTAGAGAGAGGTGGCAGAAAGAAAGGAACCAAGTTGGACCTGGGAGGGGTGGTCCAAGAGGAAGGAGGCCAACCACTCCAAGGCCGGATCTGTGATACCCAAGTTCTCACGGAGTCGATTGATCAGGATGGCGTGCTAGACCATGTTAAAGGCAGAGGAAAGATCAAGGAGGATGAGGGCAGAAGGAATGCTGGAATCAAGATTAGAGCGCAGATCTTCACGGGTGTTCAGGAGAGCAGTTTCCGGGCCTCTGGCAGCTCTGAAGCCAGGCTGTTGGTCATGAAGACAAAAAACAGATTCAGTGTGGAGAGTAAGCTGCAAGATGGCCAGCTTTTCCAGAGATCGGGCAATAGTTTGCCGGTCAGGTAGGATCGGCAGATGGCTTCTTGAGGAGGGGGCGCAAAAGGGAATGCTTGAGCAAAGAGCGGAAAGTTCGAGTGGTGAAATAGTGATTACAGAAATCGGCCAAGGCTGGAGCAAGCATGTCAATATGGTCCTTGATGGTTCTCGAGGAGCAGGGGAGCACCTGTTTGGACGAAGTTCTCATAGATCAGACTTGTCTAGAAACCTCGTCAGGTGATGTCAGAGAGAAAGAGGAGAAAGGAGGAGGAGAGAGTTGGCCACAGAGGGGCCGAGAGAGGAAGAGAAAGAGGAGATAGCGGACAGGGTGTCCTGAGTTTTAGTGGTGAAATGAGATGACAGAGCCATACAGTGGGCCTGGGAGGGAACAGGAAAGGTAGAGACTGCAGCAGGATTGGCCAATTCCTTGCAGATTTTAAATTGTTTGGCCATGTTTTTAGCAGCCGCAGAGAAGCAGGCTTGAATGAGGGCTCTCTTTTTGAACAGGACAGAGAGTCTGTATTGCCTTTGGAGCAGGTGGCAGGCCAGTCCGTCACAGGATGCGCCCAAATCCCTCCACTTCCTCTCTGCCACGCTGCACTTGAGTTTCAAGAACGCGAGGTTGGAGTCATACCAAGAGTTGCACTTGGAGGTAGGCTTCAGCTGGATTCTAATGACAGGGGCAAAGATGTCCAGAGTACTGGAGATAGAAAGATACAGATTTGAGAGGGCTGTGTCAGAGTTGAGTCAGCTGCAGGGGTAGGAAGAGCAGAGAAAGTAGAGGCAAAGGGATCCACTGACACACGCTTCATGGGCCGAAGACCGCAAAGGATGGTGACAGCCTGGGGTGGGCTTTCCCTGAGGGATAGAGAGTTTCAGGTGAGAGAAAAGTAGAAAGTGGTCACTCCAAGAGAGAGAGGTGGTGAGAGGGTTAGATAGGGGGATGTCTGAGGAGATGAGAACATCCAAAGTATGTGCAGCAGAGTGTGTCGGACCAGAGGGCAGAATGGAGAGAGAGAGCGTGTTGCAGATGTTGCAGAAAAGCCCATAGGATGGATTTAAAGCATCCAGGTGGATGTTAAGGTCTCTGAGGAGAAGTTGAGATGTAGAGGCAAGGAGAGAAGAAGAGAGGTCAGCCCACTCTGAGAGGAGAGGGCAACCTGTTCAGGTGCCCTGTAGATAGTAGCAACAATCAGAGAGAGGCCTGAAGACCAGGCATTCAAAGGAGGAGTAGGCCTGCTCAGGACTGGCAGAAGCAGGAAGCAACTCAGGAAAGATCAGAGCTACTCCACCTCTGGGTCGGTTGGTTATGGTCTCAGAGAGGATCTTGTAGCGGCCAGGGAGAAGAGTGTCAAAACCTGTGACAGAGTTGGCGATGAACCATGTCCCAGTAAGAGCAAGGGCATCCAGGTCAAGTTCTTCGAGGAGGTGACAGATGTCAGGGAAGTGTTTGACAGCAGAGCAAGAGTTGAGAGTAGCGATGTGGTGCAGGTTGCCACATTTGAAGGACTTCTGGGGAAGGGTACAGGCCTGAGGTGCACCCAGTGGAAGTGGAGGAAGAGCCCACGAATGGGCAGAGGTGGAGGCGAGTGGTGCGGAGGAGCCAGCAGGGTGCTAGTAGGAGTAGTGGACGAAGTTGATAAGATGCGGGGGATGCCTATCAAACAGGAGTACGTTGGGCTGAGGGCTCTGGACCAAGACAGTGCGATTCAGATAGACATTAATGATGACCTTGGAGGAGTGGAAGGAGACCAAAAGGGCCTCCCACTGAGTGCCACCATTATTGAGAGAGGAGGAGATAGGAGAGAGAGCCGAGACCATACGAAGGTTCCATAGGTCTGGTGAAGGAACGGCAAGGAGGATGTTGGTGAAAGTCTATCCGGAGGAGGCACTGATGTAGGTATCAGCGATAGGGAGGCCTGGGTTGGAGACCACGATGTCCCTCTTAAAATTCATCCTTCCAGACTTAGTCAGAAGGATAGGATAGGAGATACAGTCGCAGTTAGAGTAGATGGGAGAAACAGAGAGCACCATAGAGGGTGCAGAGGGTGGGGTGTCGGGATCACAACCAGGGGAAGACACAGGAGGAGAAAACAAGTGACTCACAAAAGTACAATGGCACCCTTTGCGCGGTGTGGGGCCTAGAGAGTTGGAGAGAACCTAATGGGACATAGTTAATAGAACCACAGTTACCACAATGTAAAACTCCCAGATTCAAGTTTCCTAGAAGGGGGGAAAAGGCCTTGTTTCTTTTAAACACAGCAGCAATGTAAAAAACCCAGATACAACTTTCCTAAAAGAGGGGAAAAGGCATAGATTCTTTTAAACACAGCAGCAATGTGAAACACCCAAATTCAACTTTCCTAAAAGAGAAGAAAAGGCCTAGTTTCTTTTAAACACAGCAGCAATGTGAAACACCCAAATTCAACTTTCCTAGAAGGGGGAAAAGGCCTTGTTTCTTTTAAACACAGCAGCAATGTAAAGCACCCAGATTCAACTTTCCTAAAAGAGAAGAAAAGGCCTAGTTTCTTTTAAACACAGCAGCAATGTGAAACACCCAAATTCAACTTTCCTAAAGGGGGAAACAGGCCTAGTTTCTTTTAAACACAGCAGCAAAATAAAACACCCAGATTCAATGTACCTGATTTGTTGCAGCAGGTTGACAGCTGTAGGTTTCTTGCTTCCCCGGCGGACACCACCAGACACCATCTGGAGCTGTATCCGGGGAACTGTCCTTAGCCTATGGGTCCTTTGCTTCCGTGGCTGCACGGGCAGAGGGCTGCCCTGCAGGCATGAGCAAGGAAGGGCCTAGTGCTCAATCAGGACCTCGGAGGGAGGAGGAGCAAGGGAGGCGAAGGGGAGGAAGGCGTTGTAACGCTTACCTTGGACTCTGCAGCAGCACCGGGACTCTGCGCCCTTGCCAGTTTGTGTGTGTATATTGTCGACAGGCACCCTCGATAGTGTGTAGCTGCTGCGGACTGTAGACCCTAGGGCTGCTCCTAAAACCAGAACACATGTGTCATGCGTGTGTGCGATTGATATAATGCACCCCTAGCTCCCCCCTCCTGAGGAAGTCTGGCCTCACCTGTGGATTTACTCTATGGCGTTCTCCATCCTGATGTCTGTCACAGGGGCCCTTGGTTCTAGCTTCCTTTCTTGCTTCTTGCATACACTAGTTGCTCTAGTTACCTCACTGGAGAAGCCAAACCTGATGTGGCTTTAACTGTCCTTTTCTGCTTCTGATGTTTTACTCTTCTGGTACTTTACTGTCCTTTTACTCTTCTACAGTTTAATATGATTGTCCCTTCATTTCTCTCTTGTGCTGCTTCAACGTAACTGTCCTTTCAACAAAAATATTATGTTTCTTCTCTTTCAGGTGCGAGCGGGGAGCGCGTGTCTTCAAGACATACAAGCTAACTCGTGTCTTGCTGGTAACTGTTAGCGCTATGCTGCCGCTTTATGGTTAACTGCAAGCGCGATATGCCAGGTGCGCAGCGGACAGCTAACCTTTTCTTTCTTTATTGTAGGTCCGGCCCGGAGTTCCCGTGGAACAGGAGGAGTGCAGGAGCATGAAACTGGAAACGCCGGCAACGCTGGAGGAGCCGGAACAGTAGTGGGAACAGGAACAACGAGGGAAACGATCCACTGGTAAGTGTGCACATATAATGGACCCAGTCGTTGTTTTATCTGTCCTGATTAGATGTTTGTTTTTTCTCACAGTGCGGAATCAGAGCCAGAGCCTATGGTAAGCCCACCGGTGCCGAAAGCAGAACAACGCAAAGCGAAGCTGCACGCATGGGTGTGGCTTGAATAGGAAACTCACCCATGCGAACTAGACAGCTCATTCGCTTGTGTTCAAATTGCCAGGCAATGAGACATGTTGGTAAACTTGGGATGCATATCTGCGGTGGCCATCTTGAAGGGTATTCCCAACAGTATTAAGACTAGGCTCATGGTTCTGCAGAACGCCGGATACGCCACACTGAAGTCCAGCCTTGTCTTATTAGCCCAGACTATGAGTGTGAGGTACGCGAGTGTATGTGTAAACATTCCTGCCAGCATTCTTGGTGATCATGACAGGCAACGAGGCAACGAGGCCACAAGGCGGTGTTCTGTAATATTTGGTATCCCATACCGATCGGTATGCCCTGGTCTACGGCTGTGTTCCGCTCATCGCTAATTGGCAGCATTAAGCCTGAGCAGCGGCCCCTCTTCCGAGCTGTCATAGACATAAACAGCAGAGCACCGAGAAAGCGGCCTCCATTGTTGTAACAGATAAAACACTGTTCATTCTGAGAGAAAGCTTTGCATTAAAACGCAAGTCTGTCTTTGAGGAAGTCGCTGATGTAAAGCTTTCTCTCAGAATAATCTATACCCACAACGGAACGAAGCTTGGCATTTCCTAAACTTTAACTTGTCAAATAAGATACAAGGCTTCGACTGATAGAAGCCATTCATGACAGTTCCTGAAATGTCGAGCTTCGCTCCTTGTGGGAATACCAAGACAGTTATAGCTTATGAAATGTTTCTAAAGCCTCCCTATAGTATCCAGCAATGCAAGAGGGGCTGGGGGAACAGTCACGGTGAAAGTCCTGCTACTTTCCCCTCAAATGCAGTGCACGCAATTCCAGGTTGAATCATTCGCGCCCACAAACCAACAACCCCTGCCCCAATCTACTTTTATGGTAACATACTAGTGGCATATCGCATTTTAACACAACAAAAAAAAAAGGACGAATCATTACTGATGCAGGGAACTCCTCTATTAGATCTCTGTTCAGGCGCTCTGGGGCAAAATACATGCACATCTCCTGATTTGCATATAGATTGCACCAACAAAAATTACTTCACAGAAAGCACATGCAAGGAGCATCATCAGTCTTTGATACTTGGAGGCACCATGCAAGTGACTTTAGAATAAGTTGTCATAAGTAAGCCAAGTGGCAAATAATTTGGTGGTGCAAAATGCCTAAATTGCACTGTTATATGGAGCCCGTCAGGCTTTTTTAAAAAAAAATAACAGCATGATATATTAATGCTTTGAAGTGAATCACTTACAGAGCTGCAGATAAGACACAGTCTGATTACATGATTTGCCCAGGATCACACACTTTGGTTAAATGGTGAAACCGGGATGTGGACAATTTAAGCAACTGAGCACATCTTCACAGTTTTAGTTTATATAGATATTTATTAATGTTTCCCTTTGCATTTCACGTGCTTAAATAATACTTTATTTATAACAATGCCTTGGAAGCAAAGCACATTACATAAGAAACTACCCTTTCATTATTAACTTTAACTATACATCATTAAAGAAATATGTTGAGCAATAAGAGGATGGGTTTAGTTTTATTCTCCCCATCCTGCATGCAAAGTCACAATAGCATCATGCAGATTAATGTGAGCCTAACAAATCCCCCTTGGGTAAAGCCATAGTCATTATTTCATAAACCCTGCAGCATTAGGCAACCTTCTCACACCTGATCACTCCCTCCCATGCACATTTCTAAAGGTACAAAAGTCCCTGCTAATAGTCCACCCTCATACCCATCAGTGCCTAATGGTTCACATTGAAATGCTCTGTTGACACAGAGCAACGTGAGAGCCCCTCTGCTGCTGCCCCGAGCTCCTTGGGACACTGACCTGGCAGAGGTTTCGGAAAGGGTAAGGTGTCCTGCTGCCAGGACAATTACCGTGCTGAGCAGGAATTACTCAGCACAAATTGCCCTGCCAAGGGGACACCTTTCCCGTTGGGCACCCTCATTGAGGTACCGAACAGGAGAAGTGGCCCACTGACGAAAGTCCCGGTTAGGCTCTCAAAAGAGCCTGTGGGGTGGCAGCGTGCCCCCCGGCCCCTGCTCGGTACGCCACTGTGTCCAGGTGTTCTCCAGCCGATCAAGATATGAAGCTTTACAGTCCCTGGTGCCACATCTATGATGAGTTCATGAACCACCCTTGTGAATTTCACCCATCCTCCTGATTGAGGGGCTTTAACACACCACATAAGACTTCCTCCATTAGGTTCTACACTTTTTTGACAAAATGTTATATTCAAGAAAGAGCGTGAACAGTAAGTAATTTCAACAAAATGATATATCGTCATCATATACTGCCGCAGATTCCTTACATAAATCAAGAATGCAACCTTTCAAATACAATTTTCCATCAAAGAGGCACTAATAAAAACAACCACTAAAAGCAATCCATAAGGAAAGTTGGTGGGTACAAGGTGTGTCTGTGACAGACAGCAACAGGAACATCGACAAGACGGAGCACACTGATACAACAAGTATTAGCAATGCAAACAGTTTGGGCTTTTTTGTAGGCATGGCAAAGGCACTTGTCAGGCACAGTCATATTGGTATTAACTGCCCATTGGTAGTTGCAGGCGCAAAATGGTGGCAGTACCTGGGCATCTAAGCAGTGCCCAGAAAATTCCTAATATTATACACAAGCCAAAACGGTTGGCTTTGCCAATGCTTGTGCTTAACAGGACTTCAATGAAATAAACACAGAGTGCTTATAAATCAAGTGGCTGATTGCAGTAGCATGTTTACAGCAGCAATTAAGTCTGCAAGCTGTGTGTCAAACAACATCTACAAGCTGTGTGGCCCTCCTCATTTGCCGACACCTAAAAGGTTTCTGTCAAAGAGGCTGATACCTTAAAAGTAGGTACTGGGACAAGGAAGAGGAACATGGAGGTAATATGTCTGAGAGATATGTGTAGAAATGAGAATTTCTACACATAAAGTTGATTTACGACTGTGCCGGCCTGGTAACAGCGGTGCCGGTAAGCCTACCGGCACTGTTGTTACCGGACCGGCACAGTACAACTCTGCGGGCAGGTGCCTTCCCACCCGCAGAGTTTCACGGAAGCACCAAAACCGTTATTAATGGTGCTGTTGCTGGCGCTTTCCCCATTCCCATTGAGTCCTGCTGGACTCAATGGGAATGGGGACGAACAGAATTACCGGCGCCTGACTTCCCGGCCACCGTGGTTGTAATACCTTGGTGTTACTGAGAAATCGGTGCTGGTAATGTGTTTCGGGTTTGGCGGCAACCCGCCGGTTTTACCAGCAGGGTTACCGCCAGACCCGTAATGAGGCCCATAGTCTTGTTATTGTTAAAAAGATACAGTATTATTCTTCATAAAGTACCTATGCTGCTATCACACCCGGCTGGTGTGCATAGTGTAGTTCGCTCCACAAGCAGGAGAGCCCCAGGGGTGCAACCTCTCTGCCTGCCGCTCTGTGCTTTTCTGTGCAGCACCCTGCGACACCCCCACATGCCTCCTCGACCACGAGCGGCGTGCCCTTGTGGCATGGGTCAGAGTGATGCGGGCAACACAGTATGCTGTGCAGAAACATCAACACAGTAGGCATACATGCTGTGCTTCTCACCCCTTACAGCATCTGCAGGTAAGAAGCCCTCAATTCCGAACACAAGTAGGATACTGCTTTGGTGCATGGGTGCAGCAGGCACGCATTATGTTGCCTCCCTTTTACAATGGCCTGGGCTCAGACCCTGAGTCAGGAGATAAATGAGATGTTGTGCTACGTCAAAGTGCCACCTCTTCTCTCCTGCATGTCCTTTGGTCTCACGTCCTTAGTTCAGAAGATGTGCATGAGTGGAGTACTGTACTGATGTATTCCTCTTTTGTGCAGATCAATACAGAAGCCCTGCCAGATTATTTGTCAGTGAGTAGGATTGATACAGCCTTCCCTTTCAAACCCCACTGCCACAAGCTTGTTAAAGCATGTTAGCTGCTTCTAGTGCAGTTATTGGTGTAAACCCCTGGTTTAGCAAAGTCTGCCATACCAGATGATACTCTTAGAAAATGGAACAGTTCCTATTTCATCAACCTTGCGGCCGTGGAAGCTGCCAATGTTGTCGGCGCTGTGAGGCCTCATTAGAATATGTTTCACTATGAAAATATTTTAAATAAATAAAATAGAAATTGGACCTACTCCTGCTCACATGGAGATCACGGTAGCAAGTGTATTAATCCTCTCCACAGCAATATTACCAGTCTAGCTATCTTATAGGCTGTGTATATCATTCATTTGTTAAGAAGGAGATGCATACAGCAGGCACAGGCAGTATATAAAAACAGATTAATTGTCATACATTCAAGGGTGCCCTAGTGATTGGTTGTGTTACAGAGGTGGGGATTATATTTAGAACATGTGTTTATCCCTTCCATGATGATTTTCAGGATGCCATATTGGGTGCTGGAATGGTAAGTGTTTGTCTTTATCTCTCTCTACCTGTCTCTCTCACATGATCTTTGACAAAACACCCTCCATAAACTAAATGTACTCTTGCCACTTCAATAATACACCTTGACTATTAACCTCATATAATCTCAAGGTCTTTGATAGACCCTGAAAGTATAAAAGGTGCCATCTAGAAGTGATCCTCAGATCTCTGTGGTGGGGACTCAACCCACAGAACAACCTTATTGGCTCAACAGATGGCTATAGTCAGCCATGGCCCACAATCGCTGTCCATGATCGGCGAGACTTGACCATGATTGGCGATACTTGGCAATGGTTAGCTATGATTGGGGATGGTGGGCCATGGTTGGCAATGACTGGCTTGGGGATAGGCAACCGTGGGTTGGTTTGGACGCTGGCGAAAGTCAGCAATGGCCAACTGTGTTTGGCAATGGTCGCCTGCTGTCTGATCCTAAAAAACGTTTGGTAATATGAATAATGCAAAATGCAAAACCTGTTAACTGCAGATAAACAGACAGTTCAGCCAAACAAAAGCCAGACTCTATATCTGCCTCTGCCAACCCTTATGTCATGCTTTTGCCTACCTGGCGCTTAGCTGATCAGGTTTCATTTTGGAAACGCTTTCAAATTGCGCCCCGATCCAAGATGACGCCCAGATGCTCTTGCCACACGGTGATATCATCGCGTTCACGTGCTCGGCAACATCTGATAACTGGAAATAAATAGAGGTAATTCAGAAGGCTTCTCGCATTGCAATTGTTTGGTATTGCGGAGTGCTAGTTTGCCTTGCAACCTCGTGTTTTCTACTTGCTCTCTCTCTTCCCCCTATCTGGGTTCCTGGGTTCCCTTCCTTGCACTTCATCTGTGTAGCGCTGGCTTCCCCCGTGCACGGCTGTGCTGTTTCCTCTTCCCTGGAATCCCTCTGTTGCTTTCCTCCATTTTCGCTCAAGTATGCTAGAGCGGAGCTACCCTTACCTTCAGCTGGCTTCACTCAGGATTCACTGGACATTGCTCCTTTTCGTGGGATCTGCAGCCTGGTACCTGGAGACTTCTTCCTGGTTCCTGTAAAGATAAATTCCCGGAATAACAAACTTACCTGGAACGTCTTCTCAGCACCTTGTTTTTTTTCCCCCTCAAGGTTTTTTTCCCCCTGGGACCTGGCTCTCTGGGTAGCCGTAGTGCTTACCTGTTATCCGGTAATCGGGTTGAATGGTGGCTACCTGAAAGCACAGGCCTTACCTCTTCCCAGCAAAGGAGTCCAGAAGCAAAGAGGTAAGGACTGAACCTGACACCTTATCTCCTAGTCATCATTTAGGGCATTCATTTTGGCTCACATGCAGAGGGGAACTTAACCACCACCCCATGGAGCCAAAACTTAAAAATTCAAATTTAGTCACTACTAAAATTATTCTACTAAAATAAAAAGTCAAATAAAAAATGAATCAAATAAGAGATAAAAGTAAGTTTGAGTCCCTGTAATATAGCCAGGGGTGTGAATGTCTCTGTTGCAGGGATAGACTTGTATCCTACGGGTCAGAATTTCCCATTCCCAGTTAGATTGCACAAAGGGTTAATATACCTGCTCTGATTTGCCTGTTACATGCACTGAACATACCTACCATTATAAACAGCCCACCATCGAAAAACTGAAAAATATATTACGACTTGTTCCTCATAAAAACAAATGTCCCTTCTTCTGGGTGCTTCAGCACAGGAGCAGGACTTTTTTCATTTAAACAGGACACTGCTGCTACACCAGAATGGGACAGCCTTTGAAAGACGGGACATGCTGGTGTGGCAGCGGCGCACTATTTAAGTGATAAGCTCTCTGCTCCTACACAGCAGCTTGGAGCTTTTCATTTAAATAGAACGTTGCTGCTACACCAGTACAGGGTAGCTTCTGAAAGGCTTCCCTGTGCTGGTGCGGCAGCGGTGCCCTATCACCCACCAGATACAGAGGAACGCTATGCGGCAGACCAGGCTTACAGATGCCCATCTGCCTCATGGGGTAGAGCTTGCTGAGGTGGGACGTAGCAAGGATTTGGACCAAAGTGGGACTTGCCTGTACTTCAGAGGCCTATTCTAGAATCAGAAGACCCTGCTCTAGTATTTGTGCGAGTGAGTGGGGACTGTGCATGGGGGATGCAGCCGCTTCATTCGTGTGCTGAAGAGGGACACATTGAAACGATTAGCTAGGGATCCTAGCATTCTCAGTGTCCCAAAAACGAGTCTGTTTGGGTTGTAGCTAAAGACTGTGATGGGAGGCAGACCTAGTTCTCAGCTGTCAAACTTTCAGAGGAAGTCACTCCCCAGGGCTATGATCAAGCTCAGTGGGACAACTTGTCAACTAACTGCCAACTCACCCTAGTTTTGGCAGAGCCTCCTTTTTTTTTGATTGCCCAGATAAAATTCCCTTTCAGGCTTTCCCTTCAACATAAAAAACATACAGTAGTCACTCGGTGGCCGATTAAAGCTTGCACCCTTTTTACCTGCTGTGAGAAACCGGAAGGTGTCACCCTGGCTAAATCCCGCAGATCTGTCGTCCAGGTGGCCAGGACATGACCATCGCTATTGGATCCAGTTCCTGTGGGTGGACTAGTGAGGGAGGATCACCTGGATGGGGTTTCCTCGGGGAGTGGGAGAGGGACACTGATGGGTGAGATGTGATATCCTCCTTCCTTCAACACCTTTTCCCCATCCTTTTCCGTAGGACATTCAAAAACACTGCCCCCCCTTTTCCAACACGAACACTTTCGCACAACATGAAAGACAATGGACTAACATCAGAGCCATTTACCTGACTTGTCCCAGTACTAGGGTCTTGGCAAAGTCAGGCAATGTATCGGAATCACACACACCTGACGGCCCTTTCCCTTCCCCACAGGGATCAAAAGTGGAGCAAGAGAGCACAGTATGAGTCAGGCAGACCGCACAATGAGACAGCTATCAAGACCAGGCAGTTCAAGAGGAGTAGAAAGGTGATGAACATCGAGAGGCAGACGAGGAGAGACACAACCTTGCCCTTCTCGACAAAACCCTGCGAAACGTCTGCAAAAGAAATCGTAAGACCGAGGACAGTAGCCCAAGTGTCCTGCAGCAGATGTCAAAGGTACACCGAGCGTATTGACGACGATAAGCTGAATCGAGGGAGACTCCTGCTACCATGGTACCAGCCTTGACTCCAGTTGCGAAGAAAACCAAGCGGTTCATCACAGCCAGTGAGTCGAAGGGAAAACTGATGAGAACCGGGCTGTGGGGAATGAAAGTCGCAAAGTGGCAAAGTAAAAGAAGTTCAAAGAACTGTACAATTGTAAAGAGGAGACCAGCCGCAGAAGGGGCCCAGCACCATGTGGGTGCTGCTTTGAGAAACTGTGGTTGACTCTGGTCTATCCCTGTCTGAGTGAAACTACGGATACCAGAAGGCCGTAAGAGAGCCACTGAGATAGCTCAAAGTTGTCATACAGGAGGTCAAGGAAAATCCCTGTACAGTCGAAAGCCTTTGACCTAAGAACTATAAGAAAGCAAGGGAAGTAAATCCTGCAAACATTGAAAGTAAATGTGAATGTGAAGTTGGCCAGAGTGAACCCGGAAGAGGGATGCTGATGAAGAGGGGACAAAGACTAAAGTCCCAAGAAACAGTGCTTTGACAAACGTGAACCTGGTAGAGGGATGTCCACTATGAACTGTTAGAAAAGACATTAAGATTTTGGGGTCCAAGAGAAAGCTATAGTGAACCCAGTGGAAGGAGGATGAAAGCAAAGAGGGGTCTGTGCTCGGAAGAGGGAGATCCAGAGGTGAAGCCATCACCCGAGAAATAAGCCATAGTGAACCCAGTGGAGGGAGGCTGACAGCAACAAGGGGTCTGCGCCCGGAAGAGGGGGACCCAGGGGTGAAGCCACCCCCCCCGAGGAATATGTAGAGCAGAACTTTGTGTTTGTTAGTCATTTTTGTAAACCTATCAAGCCCTCGGAAACAGGAGACTCAACCACTGAAGGCCTTGATATCGATAGGAACTGTTTTAGGATCCAAGCCCGGAAGAGGGGGTTCCCAGGGTGGAAGTCATCACCCAAGACCCACTGAAAGGGGACTATATATATGATTTGTGGAAAGCCATTGGTACCTGAAAAGGAACTTTGTGTTTGTTATTTTACTCACCCTAGAAGGCAAGAGACGTTTTGAAGATAAAAGAGACTTGGCCATCGAGGCTCCTGATAATCTACAACAGAACTGTCGTCTCATGCTGGGAGAGCTTGAGACTGTGCTGTGCTCCAAGATCCCACCTTACCTTGTGCTCAAAACGTGGGGAAGGAAGACCTAGACTACCATATCCTGACATATTATTTGTGAACACGTCTTTCTTTTTTTGAAAACTATCCCACACCCTTTTTCTATTAGTTGTAAGGCTTGGCAAAGGGTTTCTTAGTATAGGCCCTTTTTCATTTTACGCAACGCCACTGGGACTGCCTTATTTTCATTTGATAGTTGACGCTTGCTCCTACCTTAGATTTAGGTTTAGATTAGCAGTTTTTCCAACCTGCATACAGTTTAATAAACACCCTTGAACTGTGATCACTTGTGTCTATCTTTACTGTTGCCACCATGAGTTCCTTAGACCGCCCTCCCCTTTTTCTATCTGCCCCCTCATCCACAGAACTTCCTGAGAATAGAGCATATCTGCCAACTAGATATGTGTCACCACACGTAGGTAATAGTGCTATGGGTCTATAGGAGGCACAATTAATGGGGTCTTTCCTGGGCTTCAGGATTAGCGTAATCATGGCTTCACCATAGAAGGAGGGAGGGAGCCTTGCTGGAAAGCTTCTTGCCAGACTTTCAACAAGTGCAGGGACACTTTAGGACCAAATTCGTTAAAAAATACATCCGTTAGACCATCCGATACCAGGACTTTTGAGGTGGGTAGCACTGCAATGGCATTCATTATATCCTTTTCCGTGATTGGGGCATTTAAGAGTATAGGGTGTTCTGATTTAACTTGCGAATTGGTATATCACATAGGGTTGCTTTGAGTTCCATAGGGAATTGGGTATTGTTCCTAGCATACAGTGTCTTGCTAGAAGTATGAAACATATACACTAAGTCACTCAGATCTAACATAAGTGTCCCTTCATCGTTCAATATGGTCGCTATGTTTGTAGGCCCCCGTTCAGAATGCAAAACAAAAGAGGTGATGGCTGGAAGGTTTAGAATTAATCTTAACTACTGTCATTGCTCAGGGCAACCCTCCAGGCATTGTTCTTTGCCTGCCAAGCCATTACAAAAGGGGAAAGCCCATATGCAAATCAGGCTTGGTCCCACCCCAAAAGGGGCAGTCTAGCCCAAACTACTAGGTCACATCCCTTCTGCACGAGACCACAAGCATCCACAAACATGTTTTGGGCTTGTTTGGCCTCATCAGTGAGGAGAAGCTTGGGTCTCTTGGCCCAGCAGTCACAGGACCCACGCCTGGGCATACCCGTCCCACTCGGGGTGACTACAGCAAAACAAAAGAGTTGATGGCTCTTTCAGAACACAACAGTAAGGCTAGTATGCGGCAGGTCTTCCGTCCATTCCATATTTCGGGTCTGTATCTGGGCAGAAACTAATTTCCCCTCCTGCCAGTGATCGGAATTGGTCCAGTTTAACTTTATGGATGCAAGTACGATGTTAGTGCTGGACCTGATCCATTTCAATCTCAAGTTGTCTGATCTCTACCTCAAGTTCCGTCAAACTCCTCCTTATGGCCTTATGGACTCCATTCTCTATGTCTATGCAGCATGAACATAAACCTTGACTGTGTCCCAGATAGTAGATATTCAGGGGGTCCAAGCCGATATTAGTTTAAAAAAAGGCGTTAATTACCACGTTGATGTCACTTTTAAATGCTACATCCGACAGTGCCTGCAATTTAAAATGCCAGAGAAGTTGCTCAATCACATTCTCCCCAAGAAGAAATGTCCACAGTAAGCGGGGGTGTTCTGATAGACTCCTGAGGAGCAGAATACATGTAACAGTCCCGTCCCGATTAAGATACATTCAATCCATGACTGCATATCGTGAACTGAAGAGTAATATGAATATTGCCTATCACTTTGATGGATTGTCCCCAACAGGTCTAAAAGCTCAAAATCATACATGCCCTTGTGAATTTCCTGTGCAGACAATGAAAAAGCTCTAGGAACTCTGCTGGATCTAGCTAGGGAGGTGCTTAAAAAGATGTTGAAATCTCCAGCCTTTATAAACTGGGTATGAAGATAATTAGCACATTTACTGCTGTTTTTGCTGCCTATGCTCATGTGAGGAGGAGGAGCATTTAACCCTAACACAAGCGCGGAGTGTGGTGCGGAGGCGAAGTGGAGGCACAAGTGATTATTGGTGGGGGACTGCCAGCCTTTCCAGCCTGTTTTTGCTGCCTATGCTCATGTGAGGTGGAGGAGCATTTAACCCTAACACGAGCGCAGAGTGCTGCACAGAGGTGAAGTGGAGGCACAAGTGGTTATTGGTGGTTCGTGGTGGAGCGGCATGGAGGGGGTTACTCCAGTCACCAAGGTCTACAAGTAAGTTATCGTCCGACCTCCATTGGTAACCCGGGTTTCCTCACCCCTCTGCACTTTGGTACTTCTGCATGATAGTGGACTGCGGAAAACCTGTAACCCGAAAGTGGGAAAGTGAAAGCTGGACTGTTGAAAAACTGTACATGAATATATTTGCACTCCCCTCCATTTTTGCCTGCTACTCCACGTCCAGCTAACTGAATGGCTATTTACTTATTCCGGCAATTGGATAAGGAAGAGTGTGCCAAGCTAGAATCACTCCCGAGAGCCAGCTACTGGTTGACTATTGATTTCCCGCCGAAATCTATTGCTCTCCAATGCCTCTGACTGTTTCAAGTTTTGTGTTCATGAGGGTGGGGTTAGGGGGAGACAGACAGACTAAGGCTGCTCCTTGAGCCATCGGGCGTTCCCTGTCCCCCTTCTCTCGGTCTGTGGAGGTTTTTCCTGAAGACTGGCTGCTGGTGGCCATCTGTGACCGTGGGTGTTGTGGCTGCCTTTGGAGCCGAACAGTCCTTACTAAGCTATCAATCCATGGTGGCGGGTGGCTGTATTTGTCCCACGGATGGTTGTGGTCCTCTGTGGCCAGCAGCCCATTACCATTTGTTTCTTATGCACTGGTGCATGCTGGAAGGTTCCACTGTATAGTATAGTCACCATTTAGACATTGACGTTTTAACGGTCTGTTGTTTACTCTTTTTAACCAATTTTATAATGGCTCAATTTTACCTTTCTTAGGTGCATTTCCACCATGGTTAAAAGAAAAGCAAGGGATGATTGGAGACCGGGGCACTGGCAAAAAAAAAACTAAACACTAAAACGGCCCAGGAGCTTGCCAAGGTTAAGCCCCATCTTTTGCAACGCTCTCTTGATTCATTTTGGAAGACATGGCCAGCAAAATAGTGAATCACATTACTGTTACTGGAAAAGCCACATGGGATGCTATTTCAGGTTCAGGAGGGAATCCCAAAGGTAGCACCACTGAAAAAAATAGTTGTATTGAGGGGATGGGAGCCTTAGGGGGCACAGTGGTTCAGGAAATGGCTCTACAGGAGCAGTTGCTTGAGGTGTGTATGCCTCAGGATCCTCTGCATCCTGGTATTGAGGAAGATAAGGAAGTGGAAGTGGAAGGGGAGGGGTGAGACTAGGGATGGGAGACCGGATAGTGAGTGTTAGAGGTTACAGTTTATGATATTAGAAGTTATTATATTGAAATGTCTATGTATTGATGGGCTTGTGTTTGCAATACATCTCATCCATATCTTGGTTACTGTTGTCATAATATGTTCACTGACATCACCTCCTGGAATGTGGAGTCTCAGCATCTGGGAGACTCCACTTTCCACTAGGTCAGTTGAGAAGATTTCCCCTGGCTGGGGGTCGTTGCTGTTACTAACTCAAAGAGTTCATTATAACTTTACCCAGTGGGGACCCATCATTATGTGTCTTAGCAGTGAGGGGGGTGTAGTAACGGATCATTTAGTGAATAGCCATATGGGTGGGAGCCCAGAGAGGGAACTGAGTCAGGATCTAAATTCCTTCTCCGCAGGGGGGGGATACTTTTTGGCTGGAATCACTTCTAGATATAAAGCTCAAACCCCTTTAGACCATCCTAGAGTCATTGCAGATGTTTAAGTCTCGGGTAATGAACACACTGGCTATCCTGGATGACTCAATCAGAGTTCTAACAAAAAGAGTGGCAGAAATAGGTATGGTTGGGGTTGGGACAAAGCCAAATGGTAAGATCCTATGGGGAGGGGGGATGTTGAGTGGTGAGCATCCTGGCCCGGTCACTGAGGTTGGCGGGCTGGTGATGCCGGCAAAGGATAAGGCAGTGACCACACAGTTAAGCTCAGTCATTGTTAATTCAAATTTTACGGGTACTGGGAGGTCCGACTTAAGCTTTAGGAATTTGATAGGGGACACTGGCGCTAACATGCATATAGGAGTGCCGGAGAAGAGCATTTTGAATTTACTGCCTGCAGCAGCCCCTCTTGTGGGGATTATAATGGGTGTACCGGGGCTCTCTAAGTGTGGATTTGAATGAACTATTTCACAAATGAATAATGCGAGCCATTGGATCAACACCAACGTGATTGGACTGAGCATTGTCCCAAGCCTTATATTAATGGCAAGAATGGTAGGAAGGGTAGGCCAAAAACCCAAATGTATGAAGGGGGACTGCATAGTGGTTTCCTTCTCGGATGCAACGATGGGTTGTTATTTGGTCAACTCTAATTTATCCAGAGGCCTCAAACCAAACAGCTACAGTCCCCATAGTAGGCTGGTCTCTCTGCATGTGTTCTACGGTTGTACAGGAAGGGTGGCTGATTTAGGGAACCGCTTGAGCTAATTTGTTAGGAGGAGGGAAGCACCGAGTGACCCCACGCACAGGGGCCTTAGTATCCACCTCTTGGCCACAGATTACCCTTGGGTTGGAGGTCGAAACCTAATTTGGAACGATTGACCCCACAGAAGAGAGGGGCGCATACTATTGGGGTTGAGCTAGCTAATCGGTATGAGGCCCTAACCTCCTGTGAAGATCTGGACTGATTTACGGCTGACCGGCCCTGCCCAGTCAACCGGGAGCTTTATGAGGGGATCCTGAGATTGGGGGGTACACATGCTATCTAAAGCAGCCCCTTTGGTAGCTAGCCTGTTATCCTGGAATATAGCCGGGCCAGGGGACAATTCAAAGGGGAAGCCACTGTGGAGATTTAAAAAACCCACAATGAGAAGACCCAAGAGTGGAACGGAGTACACAGTGGGCTCCATCGTGGTCCAGAGGCCTTCCAGGGACCCTCGGAGGCACATGTAGCCCGGTGCCTGGAGGAGAAGTAAACCACGAGAGCGAGACCCGACCGCAGGAGAAAGAGAGTTCCCCCTGAACAGAGGTGAAGGTGCCTCCCCCCATGCTTTGTTGATGAGAGAGGCCTTCCCGGGGGACCCCTCGGAGCCGTGGGGCAGAGAGAGGGCTTGGAACCAGCTCGTCGTGGAGTGGGGAGACAGACAACGGGTGGTGGCCGGGGGCCTCAAAGCACATGGGGGCCTCGCAGCACATGGCCCACCCTGTCTCAGAAGGATCCAGAAGAGGAGGTGAGGAGGTCGCAGGGGGAGTGAGGAGGCCCAGAAGATGCCAAATCATGAGTCAGGCACCCTCCCACACCTGGCATATATAAACGCTCCGAGACACGCCAGAGGGAGCGGGTCCCTGAGAACTCTCCCGGACCCTCTTTTTCAGTGTGCAGGTCGCCCACCCACGAGGCACGGGCCCCAATGTTGGAGGGGAGGACAGCTTGTGTACTCTAGGGGCACGGACGGGGATAAAACAGCAGCCCTGGGGGGCTTCCACAATGAACCCCAGGTGCTAACAAACAGGACCCCGACACGTTCCGGTGCAGAGTCCGGGAACCCCTCTGGAGACCGAAGCAGGCACAGAAAATAAGCAGGCAGCAGGTGCCCCGCCATCCCAGTCCTCGGCAGAGCTCCGAGCAGCGCAATCTAGCCCACCCACACCAGGGAGAGATAGAGAACATGGAGGGAGCCTAAGGCCAGAAGGAGAAGGCTCAACACAGGATGCCTCACCAGAAACTCGGCCCCAGACCTCATCTGAGTAATCTCTAAAGATCTCTGGGCTTGGTGTGGGGCCCCTCCAGGGCAAAACCAGATCTGGGCTCAAGGGATACAAAACAAAGGATTCTCGAACGAGGTCCCTGGGTACAGACAGGGAAGCCCGGAAGTCTGCACCGAACTATTGGAACCCAGGGGACCGGAAACCTGGAGTAACCATTGATAGGCGCCCTGGAGCAACAAGCACTTACCCACGCAATCCTATCCCTCCAGCGTTTCCGTAGGCCCCGAGCAACACGAGGAGCAGGGCCTGGCGACACACACTACAATATGACCACAGGAAGCGCCCCCCCACACCACTTACCAGGGATGATCTTAAAGACATTCTGCAGGAAATCAAGGCCATAAGGACAGATATACAGGCCTCGATAGTGGTTCTTAAAGGGAGAGTTGACACTCTTGAAGAGCAAATGGAAGGTATGGAGAATAACCACCTCCAGACTGATCTGCTGGACATGAAATATGAAGCGAGGCTGACATACTTGGAAATGAGAGAAGAGGACATGACCCAACAAAAGGGGGAGACAGTGGCGGACGTTGGGACGATAGCCTAGGCTTAACTCTTCACCCTGGCGGGGGGCAATGAAGTCCAGCTGGAAAGAGCTCATAGGGGTGGTGGAGGCAGAGGGAAAGGCCTAAGATCCATTGTGGGGATTTTCCTCCGCTACAAAGAAAAGATAGAGGTCCTAGAAAAGGCGAGGAGACTGGGGAGCTTCTCCTTTGAGGGGGACACAATCAGGATTTATCAAGATCTCTCCGCCCTCACACTTACCCGCAGAAGGGAATGCCGTCCCCTCACACAATGGCTCACCGAACAGGATATACGATATAGATGTTCCTACCCATTTGCCCTCGCATTTGAACAGGATGGAGTGGATTATCGAGTCACGGGGGGAAAGGAGGCTTTACAGGTGCTGCAGGTACTTAAAGTCGAACCCCCCTAAGAAAGGAACGGAGGAAGGGACCCTGACGCCCCAGGAGCATAGACGAGAACCAGAGGGCTCTGGGCTATTATAAGAAGATTAAGGGCAAGAGAAAATTCATAAAACCCAACACCCCGACGCATGATCTAGAGGAGGAATAAAAGATTGGGCCGCATCAGGGGTGCAGGAGTCGGGAAAAGTTCAAGGACCCCAGCCGGGGGTGGCGAGGAGATAAGAAGGACAGCGAGGGATGGACGGACCTCATCCCCGAGTGGCTTGCCAAATGGCAAGCGTCACCGACAAGGATGGGAGGGGGGTGGGGTGGAGGTTCAAGGGTTGGGAATGTATGGGGTCATGCACAACATAGATTGGACTCAAGAAGTGAGCTGAGCGGCTTCCTTATGGCCGGAAGAGGTGTGAATCCAAAAATGTCATTCAATGACAGACAATGAGAAAAGGGACCAGGTCGAAACTTTAAGGCTAGGATCGCTTAAAGTAAAGGGCCTTAACTTACCAACAAAGCACCCACTCCTGGGGAGGGAAATGACGAATGCGGGTCTGGATGAACTCCTAGTACAAGAAACTAGAACAGTGAATGGGGAAGAAAGGTGCATTCCAGGTCCACATGTGGGCCAGATATTCTGGGCATCCGGCCCCACCCAAAAGGCCGGTGTTGGGATCCTACTCTGCAGAAACCTTAGGCTCACAGAGTCGTCAGTTTGGGGCAAAGCAGATGGGAGAGCGGTGGTGTACTCGGGAAACCTGAAAAACTCCAGAATTACTTTAGCAGCCATTTATGGCCCAAATATGGGTCAGATGCAATTCATCAAGGAGGTACTGAGGGAGGTATTGGATAGGGCAGAGGGGCTCCTCCTCTTGGGAGGTGATTTTAACATGTGGGCGAACTGGGGATTGGATCATAGTGGGAAGCCGATCCCCACAGGTAGTAGGGGGGGCAGCCGTACAGAGGGTTCTTAGACTTAATGTGGAACCACGGGTTGTTAGATCTTTGGAGGGAGACTCACCCAATTATGAAAGGCTATACATTTTACTCCGCATGGCTCCAGAACCAGGATTGATTATATATTTCTCATATGAGCAGAACCGATGCTTGTGGCCATCGCCCAATTAGCTGGTCAGATCATGACCTGGTTTGGGCAAACATTATTATATCGGGTTCAAAACTGAGGGAATCATTGTGGAGGTGCAACAACCTCCTATTGAGGGATGCGCTTTTTATAGGGGAGATGATGGCAGCCATTAGAGAGTACTTTGAGTTAAACAACACTTGTGAGGTTCACTTGGAGAGAGTATTGGAGGCAGCTAAATCTACATGGCGGGGTAGATTGATTAGTGAAGGGGTGGCCAAGTCGAGAACTTTCTTGGCCCACAAACTAAGATCTGAGATATGCCTATTGGAGAGAGTCGAGGGGAAGGAAGAGGAATAGAAGGAGAGAGGCCTGGGGATCGCCAGAACCAAGAGACAGGAATTTAGAGAAATGGAGATGGGTAGAATCTTAGCAGGCCTCCAACACCTGCTGCAGAAATATTATGAAAAAGGGGATAAGGCGGGTACCATGCTGGCGGCGAAGCTCCGCGCTCAGCGGACAGATAGATGGGTGGCAATGATCAAGAATGGGAAATAGGGGGAAAGATTGGACCCAGAGGCGTTAGCGGGAGAATTCGCCAGCTTCTATGAGATGTTGTACGAGAAGGAAGGAGTTATAGGAGGGGAATCATTAGAATTCTATTTGCAGGGATTGACCCTCCCGACCCTTAGACCTGGAGAAGTCTCCACCCTAGAGGCCCATTTAACAGATGAGAAAGTCCTCCAGGCAATATCAGTTTGAAGCTGGGGAAGACCCCGGGAGAGGACGGGTTCACGGCAGGCATCTATAAGGCATTTGCAGGCCAACTGCCGGATGCCTGGTGGATCTGTTCACGAATATTATGTCCACAGGGATGGCCCCTCCATCGTTTGGGAAAGTATTAATTGCGGTCATCCCCAAAGAAGGAAAAGACCCTGCAGACTGCTGATCTTATAGACCAATCTCCCTCCTGAACGTGGATGCAAAGTTGTTCACCAGAATAATTGCAACAAGACTAGAGGACTTCCTTCCGAGGCTCATCCATTCTGTTCAGGTGGGCTTCATACAGGGGAGGCAGGGAGCAGACACCCTCAGGAAGACTCTCCATCTCATGAGGGAGGCAGCACAGAGGTTGGGCAACCCAGTCTTGGTGGCCATAAATGCCGAAAAGGCCTTTGACCGAGTCGACTGGAGGTTTCTGCATGGGGTACTAGAGAAATTGGATTTCGGTGAGGGTGTCCGACGAGCGATCAAGGCTCTGTACGCAGACCAGACAGCCAGAGTTATGGTAAATGGGCGGCTATCACGTAGATTTAATCTTCAGCGAGGGACCCGACAGGGCTGCCCCCTCTCACCCCTATTGTTTGCAATGACCATGGAGATTTTGGCGGAATATCTGAGGGGGTCCCCTGATGTGATGGGTATAGATGTTGGAGACAGAACGGTCTCTATGCAGATGATATAATGCTCCACGTGAGGCAGTCAGCCCTATCTGTCCCAGCCACCTTGCGGGTGATTGTTCGATAAGATATTCAAGGAAATGAAAGGATGTGTCAAGGGGAAAATTTTGTGGATGGGGAGGGTAAACGCGATAAAGATGAATTTCCTCCCCAGAGTGCTATATATGTTCCAGATGCTTCCTCTGGAGGCCCCCGATGATTATCTTAAGGAGGCCAAGAAATATATATTGAAACTTCTGTGGCAGGGCCAAAAACCTAGAGTAGGCTACAACACCCTCACCCTCCCCAAAGAGAAAGGTGGAATAGCCCTCACAGACTTGAAGGCTGACCATAGAGCAGCTCAATTAAGTGCCCTAGCCCCACACCTTATGGAGGACCCGAACAAACAATGGGTCTACCTGGAGAATTTCTACCTGCGCCCAGTAACGGTGGGGGAGTGGCTATGGGTCCCACTGGGCACACTTCTGAGGCGGATCAGGGAGCATCCATTCCTTGGCACCATGTGGAAAGCATTAGCGGGGAAAGGAAAAAAAGACAAAGTGACTACATGGCCCTCACCTTTAAGTCACATTTGGTCCCCATCGGTGAGGGATGCGATCCCTGGCCACGAACATTATCAGTCCTGGTTTGAATCGGGGCTTTGCAGGGTGGGTCAGTTGGTGAAAGAAAATACATTCATAAGCATCCAGGAACTGGAGCAAGCATTGGGCATTGATGGGCTGTCCCCACTCCTCTATCTAAGGTTGAAGGGGGAATTCATGACAGGGAAATGGAAGCAGCATATACAGAGGCAACTCACCCGAGTAGAGAAGGTCTTGGACACGCATGTAGATAAGAAAGGTCTCATCTCCTTCCTGTATAGGGTGCTTTTGTCCCCCCATGAAGGAGCAATCAGGGGTCTAAGAACGATATGGGAGAGGGACTTGGGCTGTGAAATTGGGGACGGTTTATGGGTGCAACTCTGTAGTAGGGCATTTAAGACCTCAATTTTGTGTCAATATAAGATGCACGCCATAAAACTGCTTCACAGGTGGCAATATGACCTGGTAGTACTCTCCAAGATGTTTCCAGCAGTGATTCCCCGTTGCTGGCACAGATGCGGGGAAAAAGCCAATTATTGGCATTTGTGGTGGACATGTCACAAAGTGTGCACATATTGGACAGAAGTGTTGAGCTGGATCAAAGAGGCGGATGCAGGATCCCACCCACTAGACCCAAACTTAGTATTATTTGGACTTGAAAGAAGGGATGAGCCGTTGGACAAGCTTCGACATCTGTCATATTGTTTACTTTTAGCGGCCAGAGCCTGTCGAGCTAGAACTTGGAAAAGGACCTGCCTCCCCACGAAGAAAGAATGAGTGGCAGTGGCCAGGGATATTTATTTTATGGAAAAGATCACAGAAGCTATACACGGATCCAGTGTTCTGATAGAGACTGAATGGGTCGGGTTTTGCTTTCGGTAACAAGGAAAGTTTGAAATTCCCGGAGAACAGTGGCTCGGCCCCACCGAATAGTTAACCTGGAAAACACAGACTATAATTCAGAGGAATCGGCCCATTGCCGACAATCTAGAGCCCGGTCGGGATTGCCGACAACGGATTGAGCAGTATAAGTGAAAGAAGCGATCAGAGACTGTGCCTTGAAAGGGGTTGGTGGGAGGAGGGAGGGTGTATACGCCAGGGAATTATCCTTTTTTTTGTATAAGCTTTATAGGGACATAAATCATGTTTGCTCCGAAAGTTCTCTGTTGTTTCATAAAACAAATAAAAATAAATTAAAAAAAAGAAAAACCACAATGTCATTCTCCTGCAAGAGACCTGGGCCTTGGAGACCACACTGTTAGATGGCTACACACCATAGGGGATCTCAGTGAAAAAAATGCTAGAGTCAGATGCTATAGGGGTCTGACCATTTTGATTAAATCCTCCCTAACCTGTAGGGTTAGGGTAGTGGAGACTAAAATGGACTACCTACAGGTTCTCTGTATTTTACCCTCTAGGGGGGGACCCGTTAATAATTTTGAAACTGTATAACATAAGGCTGAGGCAGACAGGTTAGCCAAAGTCAAGGCGTTTATTGATGAGTTATTTCTAAACAGGAGGAAACAGGAGGAATCGTAATGAGCAATGCATATGGGGAGGAGATTTTAACCTCAAAATGGGTGTAGGTCTGCCAAAGGATCTGTTAGATTCGCTGGAGGACAGCTCACTGAATATCCCCTTGCCCACAATGAAATATGGGCGGGTGTGTGCAAAGGGTCTCCAAATGTGTTTATGGCTCATCGAATGGGGGCTGCGCAAGGTAAATGGACACATAGCACTCGATATACCGGGTAACCTTACCTTCAATAATCACCAAGGTTGGAGGGCGGTGTGGCCAGCAAGCGGGCAATAAGGACGCGATTCCTCGCTGCTCACAGGCCGCCAGCTAGATCCTGCCTTTATCCTGACAATTCATGTTGTTAAACTCACAAAAATAGCTTCCAAAAGTGCGGAACCCTTCTGCAACGGGTCGCTGCACTATGGACATGAACCAACATGTGGTTCTGGTGATACGTGCTGTGGAATCCAGAAGCGGTTGACCGTGTTTGCCAGACAAGATGGCCACCGGGACTGCGAGCTAAAAGGAAGGCGAGCATTACATTAAAGGCTCTACTGAACCATGCGCCCCACAAGAGCAACTACCATCACAGCGCTGAGGCCGAAATCAGGAAAACTAAACACTGATCCCAACCCCAAATAACACTGCGAGTAGGCGGCGAACGCGCCCACGAAAGCGGGCGGGCACTGGCTTCCCCTGCTCCGATACGAGGTGGAGCAACCCAGCTTGAGGACGATGGAGAGGACCAGCCGACGTTACAATCCTGATCACTACAGCGACAAGGTGAGCCGTGCTATGGGTCCACCCCCTGATGGGATCTCCAGCTCCTACCTGCTGTCCTGGCGGTCAATGGGGCGGTCCCATCTGAGGCCGCGAGAAGGTGCTGTGGGCCCCTGGGAATGACGGGACCCGAGCTAGCAGGCAAACCAAAGAAGGCTGCCTGAAGGCTCTCCGGTTGCAGCAGAGCCAGGCCGTCACACGAAGCGAGCAGCGCCTGCGACAAGGAGTGAGCGGGGGCAACCAAATCAAACACGTCTCCTACCCAGAGATGATGCGAAGAAGCTAAACTGCCTACAACAAAGATACGCAGCAGAATTACCCCCAGACCTCAACCGCTCACAGTGGGACCCTGAAAGTGGAACGCAACACGTGGATTGCAACGCACTTTCCACAAAGTAACCGACAATGGAAGGTAAGCTGCCTACGCTGAGGGCATGGCTGTTATAAGGTGAATGAGAACCGTGCACTGAATCTACAACGCTCCGAGCTCCCAATAAAGTAGTGATGTGGCTGAACGCTGAGTGTCCAAGGTGAACCCAATAAGGCTAATATCCTGTGAATACATCACCTAGCCACCATAACACGCAGCAATAAACGTGATTTACACACTTGAAATCGCTTTTGAGCCCAGACCGTTATCACAAGCGACCACCTGCTGGGAGGCGAGCTTGTACACAACCGGTGCGCTGACCTCAGTGGCAGCATGCACTTCAGAAGCTCCAGGGATTTGAGAGAGCAAAAGAACATTCTCATATCACTGGCCCCGATCAAAGACTACTACTGAGGGCAACTGAAACGAGCACGTCTCCCAGGAAAGGAGGCAACTGGAGTACTGGCCTGCTTGTCCGTGGCGCGAAGGCCCCTAATCCTGCACTGTACGAGTCTAAGACACATGTTTGAACTGAGACTAATAGAAACACCTCCTTCCTGAAGGATAGGTTGCCGACCGAGCAATCCTCAGGCCAACAAGACGAAGGAGGGAGAGGGCATAGATGATAATGCAACAGATTTCTGGGAAGAAACCACAAAGTGGACACTGCATATAAACCGTAAGAGAAACCAAAAGGAGGGAAGAGGTGTTAGAGATTACAACGGCACCTCCCTAGCGAGATAGAAGCCAAGGCTTTCAGCTCTGCCGTCTTCGGAGTACCGCAGCGGGTGGTCACTGACAGCACCATTTGGTAACAAACGCTGGACAGTGCACCTGCGAAGGCGGAACAAGTGTCTCTGGTGGACCACTTGACCAGTATTGCACAAGATCCTGAACCAACAGCAAAAACTGGATCGTGCCTTGCCGAATCATTGCGCCCGAAGTGAGCACCCAACTGACCTAAACAGCTGCACAAACATCGGCTGAGAGGGAAGGGAGCAACTGCAAATCAACACTGGCTTGACCACCATGGGGAAACACAGGGCAAAGAACGCGATAATGCAGAGCAAAATGGAGCAGTACACAATCGCTACCCAACTTCCCCCGCAGGAGCAGGGCAACTCTGGCGATGCACTGGGACCGAAGGATGACAATATATCACTTAAAGACGTCATGAATTCTATCGCCAACTCAAGGACCTCCATGGAAAAAAAGATGGATAGCATAAGTACTGAGGTGTCGCTAATTCGCCATGACCTGCAAAAACTCATGGCTCGTACCGGGGAAGCAGAGGGCCGCATATCGGAAACAGAGGACAGCCTGAGGACTGTAAATCACCAACTGACCGGAGAGTTGGCATGCCTCAAGGCACTGGAAGAACGAGTGGAAGAGAGTGAGGGCAGAGCAAGACGGAACAACATCCGGATCCTTGGATTGCCTGAAAAGTCCAAAGGCCTGAGCATAGAGCTATTCCTAGAGCAATGGCTTGCAGATCGATTCACTCCCAAGACCCTATCAAACTCTTCTCAGTTGAACGTGCTCACCGCTTACCAATGGGTAGACAAATACCAGGAGCTCCCCCGCGCACGGCAATAGCAAAGCTCCTGAACTATAGGGATCGGGACGCCATACTACAGATGGACAGAACTAAGGGCTCCATAACATTTAATGGCTCCAGAATCACCTTTTTTCCCAGACTTCACCAGGGAGTTTAAAAAAGCGAGGCAGTCCTTCAACCCACTCAAGAAACACCTTCAAGCTCTTAACATAAAATACAGACTTCTGTTCCCAGCACAACTGAAAATATACCACAATGGTAAAACAGTGCATATCACATATCCCAGAGAAGCGTGGAGCTGGGAGGAAAGAAACCTCGATGATGACTGGATCACGAATCGGAGGCAAGACATCGACAGGAGTCGGCCACTACCAGAGAGAGCACCACCTGAGCGCCCACAACAGGAGATGGAAGCACTGCCAAATGGAGACAATGACTTCTGGAAGTCATCTCATCCTTTTTTTGAAGGGTATACCAAATATTACAGCTAATATACTGTTGTAATATTTGGTATCCCCTTGATGTTGAGGAGTAACATTTAACAAAGCACTGCTTGAACTATTCCTTGCATTGGGGAGGGGAGTACATCATACGCCTTCACTGTGACAGCTTCTGGAAGCCATCCCATCCTTTTTTGAAGGGGATACCAAATATAATGGCTAATATAGGGTTGTAATATTTGGTATCCCCTTGATGTTGAGAGGTAACATTTAACAAAGCACTGCATGAACTATCCCTTGCATTGGGGAGGGGCGTACATCATAAGCCTACACTGTGACAGCTTCTGCAAGCCATCTCCTCCTTTTTATGAAGGGAATACCAAATATAATGGCTAATATAGGGTTGTAATATTTGGTATCCCCTTGATGTTGAAGTGTAACATTTAACTAAGCACTGCTTGAACTATCCCTTGCATTGGGGAGGGTAGTACATCATACGCCTACACTGTGACAGCTTCTGGAAGCCATCTGATCCTTTTTTGAAGGGGATACCAAATATTACAACTCATATAGTGTTGTGATATTTGGTATACCCTTGATTTTGAGGGGTAACATTTAACAAAGCCCTGCTTGAACTATGTCTTACATTGGGGAGGGGAGTACATCATAAGCCTTCACTGTGACAGCTTCTGGAAGCCCTCCCATCTTTTATTTGAAGGGGATACCAGATATAATGGCTAATATAGGGTTGTAATATTTGGTATCCCCTTGATGTTGAGGGGTAACATTTAACTAAGCACTGCTTGAACTATCCCTTGCATTGGGGAGGGTAGTACATCATAAGCCTACACTGTGACAGCTTCTGGAAGCCATCTGATCCTTTTTTGAAGGGGATACCAAATATTACAACTCATATAGTGTTGTGATATTTGGTATACCCTTGATTTTGAGGGGTAACATTTAACAAAGCCCTGCTTGAACTATGTCTTACATTGGGGAGGGGAGTACATCATAAGCCTTCATTGTGACAGCTTCTGGAAGCCATCCCATCTTTTATTTGAAGGGGATACCAGATATAATGGCTAATATAGGGTTGTAATATTTGGTATCCCCTTGATTTTGAGGGGTAACATTTAACAACGCACTGCTTGAACTATCCCTTGCATTGGGGAGGGGAGTACATCATAAGCCTACACTGTGACAGCTTCTGAAGCCATCCCATCCTTTTTTCTTAAGGGGATACCAAATATAATGGCTAACATAGGGTTGTAATATTTTCTATCCCCTTGATGTTGAGGGGTAACATTTAACAAAGCACTGCTTGAACTATCCCTTGCATTGGGGAGGGAAGTACATCATATGCCTTCACTGTAACAGCTTCTGGAAACCATCCCATCCTGTTTTTGAAGGGGATACCAAATATAATGGCAAATATGGGGTTGTAATATTTGGTATCCCCTTGATGTTGAGGGGTAACATTTAACAAAGCACTGCTTAAACTATCCCTTGCTTTGCAGAGGGGAGTACATTGTTTGTCTACACTACGCCTCCTTCTGGAAGCCATCTTATCCATTTTTTGAAGGGGATACCAAATATTACAGCTAAAATAGTGTTGTAATATTTAGTATACCCTTGATTTTGAGGGGTAACATTTAACAACGCACTGCCTGAACTATCCCTTGCATTGGGGAGGGGATTACATCATAAGCCTTCACAGTGACAGCTTCTGGAAGCCATCACATCCGCTTTATGAAGGGGATACCAAATATAATGGCTAATATAGTGTTGTAATATTTGGTATCCCCTTGATTTTAAGGGGTAACATTTAACAACGCACTGCTTGAACTATCCCTTGCATTGGGGAGGGGAGAAAATCATAAGCCGTCACAGTGACAGCTTCTGGAAGCCATCACATCCGTTTTATGAAGGGGATACCAAATATAATGGCTAATATAGTGTTTTAGTATTTGGTATCCCCTTGATGTTGGGGGTAACATTTAACAAAGCACTGCTTGTACTATCCCTTGCATTGCAGAGGGGAGTACATTGTTTGTCAACACTACGCCTCCTTCTGGAAGCCATCTTCTCCGTTTTTTGACGGGGATACCAAATATTACAGCTAAAATAGTGTTGTAATATTTGGTATACCCTTGATTTTCAGGGGTAACATTTAACAACGCACTGCCTGAACTATCCCTTGCATTGGGGAGGGGATTACATCATAAGCCTTCACAGTGACAGCTTCTGGAAGCCATCACATCTGCTTTATGAAGGGGATACCAAATATAATGACTAATATAGTGTTGTAATATTTGGTATCCCCTTGATTTTGAGGGGTAACATTTAACAACGCACTGCTTGAACTATCCCTTGCATTGGGGAGGGGAGAAAATCGTAAGCCGTCACAGTGACAGCTTCTGGAAACCCTCCCATCCTTTTTTTGAAGGGAATACCAAATAAAATGGCTAATATAGGGTTGTAATATTTGGTATCCCCTTGATGTTGAGGGTAACATTTAACAAAGCACCGCTTGTACTATCCCTTGCATTGCAGAGGGGAGTACATTGTTTGTCTACACTACGCCTCCTTCTGGAAGCCATCCCATCCGTTTTTTGAAGGGGATACCAAATATAATGACTAATATATGGTTGGAATTGATTGATTGATTGATTTTTTTATTTATAGAGCGCTTTATACCAAGGCGCTGTACAATGGAACAACTCATACAGTGAACAACAATAAACAATAAACAATGTGAGCAAAATTACATGATGAATCATTCGACAGCAAAACAGTGCAAAAAGCAATTAACTGTGGAGAAGGGGAAGTGGAGAGGAAGTCGGATTGGTGTGGGGGAACAGAGAAGGATAGAACAAGTGAAGAATAGGAAGGTGGGAGAATGAGAAGGTAGTGGGGATTAAGGAGTTATAAGAGGGAGAGAGGGGGGATGAAGAGAGAATAGGGAGATCTTCAAGGAGCAGAATGGAGGAGAAGGGATTTAAGGGACGTGTGAAATGAGGGAAGGGTATTGGAAGAGCGGATTGAGAGAGGGAGTGCGTTCCAGTGAAGAGGAGCAAGGAGTTGGAAGGAGCGGAACCTGGAAGAAGCACAAGGGGAAGGAGGTGCAGTGAGGAGGAAACTGTCAGCAGAACGAAGAGAGCGTGAGGGGGAGTAAAAGGTGAGAAGGGAGGAGAGATAAGGAGGAGCTAGACCATGTAAGGATTTAGAAACAAGGCAGAGAAAACAGAATTTTAACTGAAAGTGGAAAGGTAGCCAACGAAGATGAGAGAGCGAGGAGGAGATGGAATCACGGGAGGTAAGGAGACAAAGGGCCTCATTACGACCCTGGCGGAAAGTGACTGACCGGACCGCAACAGCGTAAATAGCGTTTCCGCCATTGCACGAAGGAGCAAAGTGCGGCTAATTACGACCCATCGGGCACGAGCATTACGCCATGGCGGAATCCGAAAGGCTGCGATGGCGGAAATGACCCCAAAACGGCCCTTACCGCCGCCGTACGCTGCACCAGGTGCAATACCGCCACCCATCTTAGCGGTCACCGTAATGAGCGGTCACCGTAACGAGCGGGCACCGCAAATTACGGGCACCGTAAATATACGGAAACGGAAGTAAAAGCATGTGGCCGGAACGGGAAACAGCACGCCGCACAACTATAAAATCCGAATCCCAACACAACCATTAAAAATCCGACCCTGACACACATCCCAACCCGGTAGCAACCCCAGTTAAAAAAATAAATATGGGAAAGGTAGCCAAGAAAGCGTGTGATCGCAAGCGGCAGGTCCACTTCTCCCGAGAGGAACTGACCGTGCTCACCGAGACCCTCCAGGAAAATGCCGCCGTCGTCTTCTCCAGTCAAATGACCAGGACGGCCCTTGCCAACAAGAAGGCCATATGGGCCCTGGTGGCACAGCGCGTAAGTGCGGTGGGGACAACACCCCGCACGCCACAGCAATGTCGCAAGCGGTGGGACGACCTGCGGATCCGCGTACGCAGCATACTTTCTGCGAACAGGAACATCGCCACAGCTACCGGGGGGGGTTCAGAGTCGCCCATCAAGTTGACCCCCTGGGAGGATATCTGCGCCTCCACCATAGGAATGGAGAGCATAGAGGGAGTCGGAGGGATGGAGAAAGGAGTGCCGACATCCGGAGAATCAGGTAGGTTGGCCAAGAGAAACAATGCGAAATCCACAAAACACGAACATGTGCAGTACCATGTGACCCCATAGTGCAATACATACTTTGCCCTGACAGCGCCCTCTAAAAGTCAGAATGAATAAACAAATCAATCAAGATGCCATAAACAACCCCTACATGTGCAGCATGCACCCCCTAACTGCAGGCAGCCAAATGAATGCATCCTCAATCCACACGAAAATGAGACCACCTCCAAGGCCCAGTCCCAAATCAGCCTCATGTACCACCCCAATGCATTTGATACGTTGCCATTCCAAATCCGACAGACCCATAACTAACGCTCGCCCCTCTTTACTCCACCACAGGGTCCGATACCAACGACGAGCTGCAGGACACCCCTACCAGCACGCCTGCAAAGAGGGCCAGGACCAACGTCCCAAGAGCCTCCACCTCAGGTGCAAGGATCAAGACACGGCAGCAGCAGGAATCAAGTGGCAGCACACTGGAGGGGACTGCAACAGGCACCCCAGCAGCCAGCAAGTCCACAACCCCAGCACCACAGGTCCCCCCAAAGAACGTATCTGATGGCACTGCCTCTGGTGGTAGCAGCACCATAGGTGACACAGCTGTCATGCCAGCATGCTCCGACACGGAAAACAGTGCTGGCGACGTAGGTACCATCCATGACCTTTCCCAATCCCCCTGCATGTTCCATCCCCTACACCATGACGAAACCACGCAGGGGCACCCTGAAGACGACGACTGGCCAACCCCCACAAGTCCTGTGCCAAGGCAACATGTGTTGAGCAGCCCCCCTGTCACACCACCGCAAATGTCCATGGCCCAGCAGAGGCAACAGTCCCTCGACCTGCTGATCGAGCAACAGCAGGAAGTGTCCACGCTACTCAAGGACCATGCAAATGAATGCGGGGGTTCCAGGGCAGCCATGGAAACATCCACCGAGACACTCAGGGCACAAATAGAGAAAAGTAGTGAGAGCCTCAGGGGAGAAATGGAGAGAAGCACCGAGAGCCTGAGAGCACAAATGGAGAAAAGCACCGAGAGCCTGAGGGGGGAACTGCATGCGACGTCCAAAGACGTTTGTGCTGAACTTGCTGCTGTGCGCCGTGTGCTCTCGGAGCTCTCACAAACCCTCAGAGACATGCATGGACGCGAGCAGGCAGAGACATCATCCGTGGCAAGTTCCGTCCAGGGCAGCCCCCAACGCAGATCTGGCAGGAACCTGCGCTCCACGGGCAGGGGTGCCCCTGATACCCGTAGAGGGGGCTTGCAATAGCGTCTACCCACGGACAGCATGCATATTTGGACACTGGTGTTGGGGGGGGAGGTAGTAGGGTGGAGGGGGTGTGTTGGGCTTCACTGGGTGGCGGGTCCATAGGGTGTATAAATCAAATCACATTAACAATACAGCACCTCATTATCATCCAATGACATGTGTGGACATTGATATTTGCGTACGAGGCCTTCATAGGCGTACAGTCCACAATGTGCCTGTACTACACACACACAGTGCCACAGGTCCCCTTTCCGTGTAATAGGCACCATGCGTGGTTGCTAGAAGCATGCATCTATGATGCTCTGTCGGATTGCACGTGCATCCTGTGCCTCATGGACTCCTTGAGGTGCCTCCACATCCCCACCCTCATCATCATCATCATCTTCAGGTGCATGCAGTACAGCGTCAGGGGGCATGGGCACATTCCTACGTATGCACATGTTGTGCAGCATGACACATGCCATGACCATCTTAGAAACCTTCTCATGGCTGTACATGAGTGCCCCGCCAGACCTGCTGAGGCTGCGGAAACGAGCCTTCAGTAGGCCGAATGCCTGTTCAATGACCACACGGGTACGTGAGTGGGCATGGTTGTAGTCCTCCTCATGCTCGTTCTGTGGGTTCCGGATTGGTGTAAGGAGCCATCTCTTCAGTGGATACCCGGCATCACCTGTATGAGACGAATAAAGGGTGTCAGTGGAATGATAGTGCTAAGTAGCCCCCCCCCCCTCCTGCAAGGTCATTGACGCATCAAATGGGCCACGATGTCATGCATGGAATGAGACTCACCGAGTAGCCAGGATCTGTGCCCTGCGTGTCGCTCCATGTAGCGTGGTATTCTTGTGTTCCTCAGGACCATAGAATCATGGGTAGATCCTGGAAATCTGGCACAACAATGCGTAAAGATCTTGTTGGAGTCACACACCATTTGCACATTGATTGAATGAAATTGTTTCCGGTTGCGGTACTGGACCTCCATGGCATGTGGGACAACCAATTCAACATGGGTGCAGTCGATGGCACCAATGCAACCCGGGATGCCGCCAAGTGCATGGAATCCCACTTTTGCGTTGGTAATCTCCTGGTACGTGCGTGGTAGTGTGATGTGGTCGTCGGCGTGCTTCAGGAGGGCATCGTGCACTTGGAAGAGTGTCCGTGAGAACAGTGGCTGTGAAATGCCATGCAACTGTCCCACTGTGTGCTGGTAGGTGCCTGTGGCCAGGAAGTGGAGTACAGACACCACCTTCAGTAGGGGTGGGATGGCGGTTGGGCTATCTATCATGCTCACGAGGTCAGCATGTGTCATGTCCACAATGGCGATTATGGTGTCCCGGTCCAAACGGTAGAGGGTGTGGATCTGCTCAGCAGTGAGGTTGAACGGATCAGCTCGGAGGCGTGGGATTGCGGGCCGCCTGCGTGGTGGTAGTGGCAGTGCTTGTGGGCCTTGCTGACCCTGCCTTGCCCTCCTCCTCCTCCTTCTCCTCCGTCTCCCCTGTGCGCCCGGTTGTTGTACCTGTTGTTGTTCGTCGTCTTCTTGTAGTTGTAGCACTTGCAGTGCTATCTGGTCCCCCAGGCCCAACATCGCTAGTCCTGCCGGTAGCATTTTGGAGTGGGAGTGGTTGTGGGAGGGGTTTGGGTCTGCTATATATGTGCTGTCGGCCTGTATGGCCTCCACCTGTGCTGATTGAATGAATCTGTGGCAGATGCAATCCCTTCTGGCCGAGCACGTCCCGCACGTAAGGCTGCATTTGGCCGCATGGCATCTTGGGATTGGAATCATGTATCAAATCCCGATGGCAGTGTGATGTACTTTGACTGATTTTCATGCTATGCTCCCATTGTTACACATGCTATAATTGCAGCCGCTTACATACCTGTGAAGAGTCAGTGGTATGTAGGGCTCGATCGATGGCCGACCCTCATGCAGCACAGTAACGTACTTCACCGACGGGCGTGGCGTCCCATTTGTGATTGCAGCCAGTTAGCATTATGACACACAGCCGCACTACATTGATGTAATTGTGAATGCAAGCGTTCACAGAAGCCTTTTCGACGTAATGTTGCAAGTGAGGAATTCGAAGGCCAGCATTTTTGGTTTTGAAGTAGCGGCGAGGATACGCCCACAGGTCTGGCTGGAAATGTAACGTTCTATTGTAGAATGTCCTTGGGACATGGCCCATAACGAGCAAGCAATGAATGATATGAATTGAATGGGATGCGCAATAGCGTAGTGGACGATAAGGCAGGACGTTCCCAAATCCATCTTGCTTCACAACACTACAGATCCGGCCAGGAGCACAGTGGTTTTTGCAGACTGCATTACGCACAGACGCGATGGAAGTTTCACATATTATGTGAGTGAATATTCATGCGTTTTCATTGCGGGATGAGGGAATGATGAATGGATGCATGGACAGATGATTCCATTTAGGGTCTGCCATGTACATGGGTTTTTTGAATCACTCCCCTTCCCCTGCGCTATGTGATGCAAGGCTGCCATAGTGGGACTTACGTCTATCTGCCCTTGTCGGATCCTCCCTGTCTCGACGCGCCTTCATACACTTGTGTCTAGGCACGTTACTAATCCCATGTCATGGGTTCTATCTTGACGGACGCATGCACAGTAACCGACGTTGCCAATGGTGTATTTACCTCGATTGATTTCGTTATGAATCGATACTGATTTAGGGGTGTGTATATTCCTTTGGAGTGGGCTAGCATGCATATGGGTGTGGATTTGGTGTGTTGAATGAAGATTGTAATGCATCATGAGTCCCGTAATGCAATCGGTTATTTTGTGTTTCATTTGGGTGACAGGTATCTCCTGCCCTATTGCAGATGCCATCTCTACGCCACTCCTCCAGATGGATTTTACTCTCGACACCTGCAGCTTCGGGTGAATCAGTGGAGCACCATTACGATCTTATGGGACGATCGCCAATGGGCCACATGCCCTTACGCTGTACTGGTGGCTAGGTGCAACATTTCGGCCTTTCAGCTCGACTAGTGCCTGCCTCATGGGACGGACCTGCGGTTCTTGCCGCTTCCATGTTGCCTTTTGGAACGTTGATGTAGGCCCTGTGTGCCATGATGGTACAGGGCGTCACACAAGTGGAAGCTGGTCAATTATTGCAGATGCAGACCTCGGTGATGATGGATGTTTTGGTGTTATTTTGCAAATTGCTGTGGGGCCTTTGTCATTTGGATGTGCATTTAAATTGTATTCCGATATTTGTCGTGTTGCGTTATTCTTTGCAGGTGATGTGGCGATTTTCGATTTGTGGCGGTATGTATTGCGAGATGATCTGCATTGTGTTCCGCCTTCTGAGTTGAGTTGTGTGGTACAGTACTGGCCGCGTTTGCCTACGTAGCACAGTATGGTCACGGATAGGGGCTGCCATTGTGACTGTTTACATGATGTGCTGTTCAGGGGCGGGGGATTGGCTTTTGGCCGACTGGTGCCTGTCAGCCAGGTCGATTGGTGGAATGATGGGATGTTCAGAATGTGGCTGGTCACAGGTGCCTGTGTTTGCGTGCGTTTGTTGGAGGGGGACTGGGGTCATGTCCATTGGAATAGCTTCTGTATTCATGCCATCTGTGCCCTGCAGCTCCCATCGGCCCCTCTTGGGATGAGCCTGGCTGCTCAGTCACTCTGCCAACTTGTGTGGTACATGCTTCTGCTGATGGTTGGTTTGTTTACTGGCAAGAGTACAGGGCTGGTGCAATCCCCCTCAGGATGCTGTTTTGGATGTTGCCTTGCGCTGGTGGCAAGCGATGGGGGACTACTGTTGTTTTGTGTCATGTGTTCTTGATTTTCATTTTGATGTATTGTACCTTCACATGCCTGTGCTGCATCAGTACGGCTATGGTGACATGCCGTACATGGATGCCCACTCACGGGGCGCTTTGAGCCCCTGCATGCATTTCTACGTTGGCATGCATGGGTGAATTGTAGATTTCACTGGTTGCATAGTGTGAGTACATTGCGCCTGCCAGGAGTTGTGCAATGTGGCCAGGGAGTGGAGTACAGGCACTCAGTGGGCCATTTACGGTTGGTTCACGATGCCGTATTTCTCGCCATGGCGGAATGGTACTTTACGACGTGCTTGATGGCGTTCAGTACATGTCCGCTAGGGTCAGAATTCGCGTACCGTTGCGCCATGGCGGTGATTCCGGTTTTGCAAGGCGCGCGTGCGCGTACTTGGTGCAGTTAGCGTTGCCGTTCACTGCGGTGTCGCTAATGGCATCGTACTTTACGGTGACGGGTCATAATCGCAACGAGCGGTGTTCGATGGCGGTATTGCATTTCCGCCATCATTTTTCCATTTCCGCCAGGGTCGTAATGAGGCCCAAAGAGTACAAACAGTAGAGTGGTAAATGGATTTAAGGGGGGTAAGCTGGGATGCAGGAAGTCCAAGGAATAAAGGGGAGCAGTAGAATAGTCGGGAAAAGATGAGAGAGGAGATAAGGAGTTTGGTCGCATGGAATGTGAGTGAGGGACGGATTTTGCGAATGTTGTATAGGTGGTAGCGGCAGAAACGAGAGGTAAGTGAAATGTGTTGTGAGAAGGAGAGAGAGGAGTTAAATATAACGCCTAGATTACGAGCATGGGAGGAGATAGGGAGGTTGGAGGGGGGAAAGTGGATGAATGGGGGAGGAGAGGGCGGAGGAAGTGAGTTAGAAGGGAAGAAAAGGACTTCCGTCTTATCAGTGTTAAGAGAGAGGAAGCGGGAGGACATCCAGTTCTTGATAGCTGTGAGACAGGAGGAGAGTTTGAGATGGGGGTCAGGTGTGAAGGAAGAGAAAGAGAGAAAGAGTTGAGTATCATCAGCATAAAAGTGATGGGAGATGCCAAAGGAGGAGATAACAGGGGCGATGAGTGAGGTATAAAGAGAGTAGAGGAAAGGACCAAGTACAGAGTCTTGTGGAACACCGTATGTTAGAGGGAAGGAAGAAGAGGTCTGACCTCCCCATGAGACGGTAAAGGAACGAGAAGAGAGGTAGGAAGATAGCCAATTCAGAACAGGGCCCTTGAAACCAAAGGAGGAGAGAGTGTGTAGGAGGAGTGGGTGATCAACAGTGTCAAAGGCGGCAGAGAGGTCAAGGCGAATAAGGATGGATGATTGCTTGGCATGCCTAGCAGAGGGGAGAGAGTTGAGGATGGAAGTGAGAGCTGTTTCAGTGGAATGTTTAGGTCGGAAGCCAGATTCAAAGGGAGGAAGGAGAGAGGAGGAGGAGACAAAAGAAGAGAGTTGAGAATAAGCGAGACGCTCAAGGAGTTTAGAAAGGAAAGGTAGAAGGGAGATAGGTCTGTAGTTAGAGGTAAGGAGTGGGTCAGCCGAGGGTTTTTTTAGGATAGGAATAATCATTGCATGTTTGAAGGCTGAGGGAAATGTAGAAGAGGAGAGGCAGGAGTTAAAGAAAGTGGTAAGGTATGGGATAAGAAGAGGGTAGATTTTGGGGATGAGAACAGAGGGGAGAGGGTCAGAGGGAGCGGATGTGGGGTGAGCTTTGGACAGGAGGGAGGAGACATCCGACGTAGAGACGGGTGAGAAAACAGACATATTGGAAGAGGGAGGAGAGGGGGGAGGAGAAGAGAGGGAGTTAGAGGGAGAGTAAATTTTTTGGTGGAGTGAGATGATTTTGGAGGAGAAGAAGTTAGCAAAATCAGAGGGAGAGAGCGTGGAATTGGATGAAGGATCAGGAGTAGGAGGAGTGAGAAGACGGGTAAGAGTTTGAAAGATTTGCCGAGGATGAGATGCTTGAGACTGGAGGAGGTTAGAGTAGTAAGAGGACTTAGTGGTTGCAAGAAAGGAGTTGTAAAGAGCGTGATAAGAAAAGTAAGAGGTTCGATTAGAGAGCGAGGGAGTTTTGAGCCAGAGTCTCTCTAACCGCCTGAGGAGGGGTCGCATAGAGCGGAGATGGGGGGTAAGCCAATATTTGGTATCCCCTTGATGTTGATGGGTAACATTTAACAAAGCACTGCTTGAACTATCCCTTGCAGTGCAGAGGGGAGTACATTGTTTGTCTACACTACGCCTCCTCCTGGAAGCCATCCCATCCGTTTTTTGAAGGGGATACCAAATATAATGTCTAATATAGGGTTGCAATATTTGGTATCCTCTTGATGTTGATGGGTAACATTTAACAAAGCACTGCTTGAACTATCCCTTGCATTGCAGAGGGGAGTACATTGTTTGTCTACACTACACCTCCTTCTGGAAACCATCCTATCCATTTTTTGAAGGGGATACCAAATATTACAGCTAAAATAGTGTTGTAATATTTAGTATACCCTTGATTTTGAGGGGTAACATTTAACAACGCACCTCCTGAACTATCCCTTGCATTGGGGATGGGGGTACATCATAAGCCTTCACTGTGACAGCTTCTGGAAGCCATCCCATCTGTTTTTTGAAGGGGATACCAAATATAGTGGCTAATGTAGGATTGTAATATTTGGTATCCCCTTGGTGTTGAGGGGTAACATTTAACAAAGCGCTGCTTGAACTATCCCTTGCATTGGGGAAGGGAGTACATCATAAGCCTACACTGTGACAGCTTCTGGAAGCCATCTCATCCTTTTTTTTTAAGGGGATACCAAATATTAGAGCTAATATAGTGTTGTAATATTTGCTATGCCCTTGATGTTGAGGGGTTACTTTTAACAACGCACTGCTTGAACTATCCCTTGCATTGGGGAGGGGAGAAAATCATAAGCCGTCACAGTGACAGCTTCTGGAAGCCATCACATCCGTTATATGAAGGGGATACCAAATATAATGACTAATATATGGTTGTAATGTTTGGTATCCCCTTGATGTTGAGGGGTAACATTTAACAAAGCACTGCTTGAACTATCCCTTGCATTGCAGAGGGGAGTACATTGTTTGTCTACACTACGCCTCCTTCTGGAAACCATCTTATCCATTTTTTGAAGGGGATACCAAATATTACAGCTAAAATAGTGTTGTAATATTTAGTATACCCTTGATTTTGAGGGGTAACATTTAACAACGCACTGCTTGAACTATCTCTTGCATTGGGGAGGGGAGTACATCATAAGCGTACACTGTGACAGGTTCTGGAAGCCATCCCATCCTTTTTTTCTAAGGGGATACCAAATATAATGGCTAATATAGGGTTGTAATATTTTGTATCCCCTTGATGTTGAGGGATTACATTTAACAAAGCACTGCTTGAACTATCCCTTGCATTGGGGAGGGAAATACACCATAGGCCTGCACTGTGACAGCTTCTGGAAGCCATTTCATTCTTTTTTGAAGCAGATACCAAATATTACAGCTAATATAGTGTTGTAATATTTGGTATCCTCTTGATTTTGAGCTGTAACATTTAACAACGCACTGCTTGAACTATCCCTTGCATTGGGGAGGGGAGTACATCATAAGCCTTCACTGTAACAGCTTCTGGAAGCCATCACATCCTTTTATTGAAGGGGATACCAAATATAATGGCTAATATGGGGTTGTAATATTTGGTATCCCCTTGATTTTGAGGGGTAACATTTATCAAAGCACTGCTTGAACTATCCCTTGCATTGGGGAGGGGAGAACATCATAAGCCTTCACTGTGACAGCTTCTGGAAGCCAACCCATCCTTTTTTTTGAAGGGGATACCAAATATAATGGCTAGTATAACGTTGTAATATTTGGTATCCCCTTGATGCTGAGGGGGAAAATTTAACAAAGCACTGCTTGAACTATCCCTTGCGTTGCAGAGGGGAGTACATTGTTTGTCTACACTACGCCTCCTTCTGGAAGCCATCTTATCCGTTTTTTGAAGGGGATACCAAATATAATGTCTAATATGCCTCCTACTAATGTCTAGTAGGGTTGCAAAATTTGGTATCCCCTTGATGTTGAGGGGTAACATTTAACAAAGCACTGCCTGACTGTCCCTTACATTGCAGAGAGGAGTACATTGTTTCTCTACACTACGCCTCCTTCTGGAAGCCATCCCATCCGTTTTTTGAAGGGGATACCAAATATTACAGCTAATATTGATTGATTGATATTTTATTTCTATCGCGCCCGTACACAAGTGTTTCAGAGCGCGACAAGGCAAGGGAGGGGAACATGGGAGAACGAAACAGCGATTTTACTAGGCCAAGTGACATTGAGAATGCGCAAGTGCATGGGAGTGGGAGGAGGGGAAACGTGCATGGAAGGGGGGAGAGGTGGAAAGTGCGAAGCAAAGGAGAAAACATAAATAACAATAAATAAATAATAAAGGCAACAAACAGTGGTAATGCAGCCAGCAATTTGCAAGTGCTAGGTTTAAGGCAGCAGACAGGGTAGGTCTGATAAGTGCAGGAAGAAAAAAGGGGGGGCTGTATGGGTACAGATACAGACCCCAGTGCAAGGGGTGGCCCGGAGGCAGTGCGGGAGGGTGGCAGGATGAACAGGTACCTGGGCCCAAAAGACAGAGGGTGGCCAGGTGCACGGTGCCAAGAGAGAACAGATCAGCAGGGGAGAGGGGGAGCGAAGGCAGAAGAAAAGAGGAAGGTCTTGAGGTGCTTCCGGAACCGGAGATGGTTCTCCTCATTATAGTGTTATAATATTTGGTATCCCTTGATGTTGAGGGGTAACATTTAACAAAGCACTGCTTGAACTATCCCTTGCATTGGTGTACATCATAAGCCTTCACTTTGACAGCTTCTGGAAGCCATCCCATCTTTTATTTGAAGGGGATACCAAATATAATGGCTAATATAGGGTGGTAATATTTGGTATCCCCTTGATGTTGAAGTGTAACATTTAACTAAGCACTGCTTGAACTATCCCTTGCATTGGGGAGGGGAGTACATCATACGCCTACACTGTGAAAGCTTCTGGAAGCCATCTCATCCTTTTTTTTGAAGGGGATACCAAATATTACAGCTAATATAGTGTTGTAATATTTGGTATACCCTTGATGTTGAGGGGTAACATTTAACAAAGCACTGCTTGAACTATCCCTTGCATTGCAGAGGGGAGTACATTGTTTGTCTACACTACGCCTCCTTCTGGAAGCCATCCCATCCGTTTTTTGAATGGGATACCAAATATAATGGCTAGTATAAGGTTGTAATATTTGGTATCCCCTTGATGTTGAGGGGTAACATTTAACAAAGCACTGCTTGAAATATCCCTTGAATTGGGGAGGGGAGTACATCATAAGCCTACACTGTGAAAGCTTCTGGAAGCCATTCATCCTTTTTTTGAAGGGGATACCAAATATTACAGCTAAAATAGTGTTGTAATATTTGGTATACCCTTGATTTTGAGGGGTAACATTTAACAACGCAATGCTTGAACTATCCCTTGCATTGGGGAGGGTAGTACATCATAGGCCTTCACAGTGACAGCTTCTGGAAGCCATCCCATCTGTTTTATGAAGGGGATACCAAATATTACAACTAATATAGTGTTGTAATATTTGGTATCCCCTTGATTTTGAGGGGTAACATTTAACAAAGCACTGCTTGAACTATCTCTTGCAATGGGGAGAGGGAACCATCCGTTTTTTGAAGGGGATACCAAATATTACAGCTAATATTGATTGATTGATATTTTATTTCTATCGCGCTCGTACGCAAGTGTTTCAGAGCGCGACAAGGCAAGGGAGGGGAACATGGGAGAACAAAATAGCGATTTTACTAGGCCAAGTGACATTGAGAATGCGCAAGTGCATGGGAGTGGAAGGAGGGGAAACGTGCATGGAAGGGGGGAGAGGTGGAAAGTGCGAAGCAGAGGAGAAAACATAAATAACAATAAATAAATAATAAAGGCAACAAACAGTGGTAATGCAGCCAGCAATTTGCAAGTGCTAGGTTTAAGGCAGCAGACAGGGTAGGTCTGATAAGTGCAGGAAGAAAAAAGGGGGGGCTGTATGGGTACAGATACAGACCCCAGTGCAAGGGGTGGCCCGGAGGCAGTGCGGGAGGGTGGCAGGATGAACAGGTACCTGGGCCCAAAAGACAGAGGGTGGCCAGGTGCACGGTGCCAAGAGAGAACAGATCAGCAGGGGAGAGGGGGAGCGAAGGCAGAAGAAAAGAGGAAGGTCTTGAGGTGCTTCCGGAACCGGAGATGGTTCTCCTCATTATAGTGTTATAATATTTGGTATCCCTTGATGTTGAGGGGTAACATTTAACAAAGCACTGCTTGAACTATCCCTTGCATTGGTGTACATCATAAGCCTTCACTTTGACAGCTTCTGGAAGCCATCCCATCTTTTATTTGAAGGGGATACCAAATATAATGGCTAATATAGGGTGGTAATATTTGGTATCCCCTTGATGTTGAAGTGTAACATTTAACTAAGCACTGCTTGAACTATCCCTTGCATTGGGGAGGGGAGTACATCATACGCCTACACTGTGAAAGCTTCTGGAAGCCATCTCATCCTTTTTTTGAAGGGGATACCAAATATTACAGCTAATATAGTGTTGTAATATTTGGTATACCCTTGATGTTGAGGGGTAACATTTAACAAAGCACTGCTTGAACTATCCCTTGCATTGCAGAGGGGAGTACATTGTTTGTCTACACTACGCCTCCTTCTGGAAGCCATCCCATCCGTTTTTTGAATGGGATACCAAATATAATGGCTAGTATAAGGTTGTAATATTTGGTATTCCCTTGATGTTGAGGGGTAACATTTAACAAAGCACTGCTTGAAATATCCCTTGCATTGGGGAGGGGAGTACATCATAAGCCTACACTGTGAAAGCTTCTGGAAGCCATTCATCCTTTTTTTGAAGGGGATACCAAATATCACAGCTAAAATAGTGTTGTAATATTTGGTATACCCTTGATTTTGAGGGGTAAGATTTAACAACGCAATGCTTGAACTATCCCTTGCATTGGGGAGGGTAGTACATCATAGGCCTTCACAGTGACAGCTTCTGGAAGCCATCCCATCCGTTTTATGAAGGGGATACCAAATATTACAACTAATATAGTGTTGTAATATTTGGTATCCCCTTGATTTTGAGGGGTAACATTTAACAAAGCACTGCTTGAACTATCCCTTGCATTGGGGAGAGGGAACCATCCGTTTTTTGAAGGGGATACCAAATATTACAGCTAATATTGATTGATTGATATTTTATTTCTATCGCGCTCGTACACAAGTGTTTCAGAGCGCGACAAGGCAAGGGAGGGGAACATGGGAGAACAAAACAGCGATTTTACTAGGCCAAGTGACATTGAGAATGCGCAAGTGCATGGGAGTGGGAGGAGGGGAAACGTGCATGGAAGGGGGGAGAGGTGGAAAGTGCGAAGCAGAGGAGAAAACATAAATAACAATAAATAAATAATAAAGGCAACAAACAGTGGTAATGCAGCCAGCAATTTGCAAGTGCTAGGTTTAAGGCAGCAGACAGGGTAGGTCTGATAAGTGCAGGAAGAAAAAAGGGGGGGCTGTATGGGTACAGATACAGACCCCAGTCCAAGGGGTGGCCCGGAGGCAGTGCGGGAGGGTGGCAGGATGAACAGGTACCTGGGCCCAAAAGACAGAGGGTGGCCAGGTGCACGGTGCCAAGAGAGAACAGATCAGCAGGGGAGAGGGGGAGCGAAGGCAGAAGAAAAGAGGAAGGTCTTGAGGTGCTTCCGGAACCGGAGATGGTTCTCCTCATTATAGTGTTATAATATTTGGTATCCCTTGATGTTGAGGGGTAACATTTAACAAAGCACTGCTTGAACTATCCCTTGCATTGGTGTACATCATAAGCCTTCACTTTGACAGCTTCTGGAAGCCATCCCATCTTTTATTTGAAGGGAATACCAAATATAATGGCTAATATAGGGTGGTAATATTTGGTATCCCCTTGATGTTGAAGTGTAACATTTAACTAAGCACTGCTTGAACTATCCCTTGCATTGGGGAGGGGAGTACATCTTACGCCTACACTGTGAAAGCTTCTGGAAGCTATCTCATCCTTTTTTTGAAGGGGATACCAAATATTACAGCTAATATAGTGTTGTAATATTTGGTATACCCTTGATGTTGAGGGGTAACATTTAACAAAGCACTGCTTGAACTATCCCTTGCATTGCAGAGGGGAGTACATTGTTTGTCTACACTACGCCTCCTTCTGGAAGCCATACCATCCGTTTTTTGAATGGGATATCAAATATAATGGCTAGTATAAGGTTGTAAGATTTGGTATCCCCTTGATGTTGAGGGGTTACATTTAACAAAGCACTGCTTGAAATATCCCTTGCATTGGGGAGGGGAGTACATCATAAGCCTACACTGTGAAAGCTTCTGGAAGCCCTTCATCCTTTTTTTGAAGAGGATACCAAATATTACAGCTAAAATAGTGTTGTAATATTTGGTATACCCTTGATTTTGAGGGGTAATATTTAACAACGCAATGCTTGAACTATCCCTTGCATTGGGGAGGATAGTACATCATAAGCCTTCACAGTGACAGCTTCTGGAAGCCATCCCATCCGTTTTATGAAGGGGATACCAAATATTACAACTAATATAGTGTTGTAATATTTGGTATCCCCTTGATTTTGAGGGGTAACATTTAACAAAGCACTGCTTGAACTATCTCTTGCGTTGGGGAGAGGGAACCATCCGTTTTTTGAGGGGGATACCAAATATCACAGCTAATATTGATTGATTGATATTTTATTTCTATCGCGCTCGTACACAAGTGTTTCAGAGCGCGACAAGGCAAGGGAGGGGAACATGGGAGAACAAAACAGCGATTTTACTAGGCCAAGTGACATTGAGAATGCGCAAGTGCATGGGAGTGGGAGGAGGGGAAACGTGAATGGAAGGGGGGAGAGGTGGAAAGTGCGAAGCAGAGGAGAAAACATAAATAACAATAAATAAATAATAAAGGCAACAAACAGTGGTAATGCAGCCAGCAATTTGCAAGTGCTAGGTTTAAGGCAGCAGACAGGGTAGGTCTGATAAGTGCAGGAAGAAAAAAGGGGGGGCTGTATGGGTACAGATACAGACCCCAGTGCAAGGGGTGGCCCGGAGGCAGTGCGGGAGGGTGGCAGGATGAACAGGTACCTGGGCCCAAAAGACAGAGGGTGGCCAGGTGCACGGTGCCAAGAGAGAACAGATCAGCAGGGGAGAGGGGGAGCGAAGGCAGAAGAAAAGAGGAAGGTCTTGAGGTGCTTCCGGAACCGGAGATGGTTCTCCTCATTATAGTGTTATAATATTTGGTATCCCTTGATGTTGAGGGGTAACATTTAACAAAGCACTGCTTGAACTATCCCTTGCATTGGTGTACATCATAAGCCTTCACTTTGACAGCTTCTGGAAGCCATCCCATCTTTTATTTGAAGGGGATACCAAATATAATGGCTAATATAGGGTGGTAATATTTGGTATCCCCTTGATGTTGAAGTGTAACATTTAACTAAGCACTGCTTGAACTATCCCTTGCATTGGGGAGGGGAGTACATCATACGCCTACACTGTGAAAGCTTCTGGAAGCCATCTCATCCTTTTTTTTGAAGGGGATACCAAATATTACAGCTAATATAGTGTTGTAATATTTGGTATACCCTTGATGTTGAGGGGTAACATTTAACAAAGCACTGCTTGAACTATCCCTTGCATTGCAGAGGGGAGTACATTGTTTGTCTACACTACGCCTCCTTCTGGAAGCCATACCATCCGTTTTTTGAATGGGATATCAAATATAATGGCTAGTATAAGGTTGTAAGATTTGGTATCCCCTTGATGTTGAGGGGTTACATTTAACAAAGCACTGCTTGAAATATCCCTTGCATTGGGGAGGGGAGTACATCATAAGCCTACACTGTGAAAGCTTCTGGAAGCCCTTCATCCTTTTTTTGAAGAGGATACCAAATATTACAGCTAAAATAGTGTTGTAATATTTGGTATACCCTTGATTTTGAGGGGTAATATTTAACAACGCAATGCTTGAACTATCCCTTGCATTGGGGAGGATAGTACATCATAAGCCTTCACAGTGACAGCTTCTGGAAGCCATCCCATCCGTTTTATGAAGGGGATACCAAATATTACAACTAATATAGTGTTGTAATATTTGGTATCCCCTTGATTTTGAGGGGTAACATTTAACAAAGCACTGCTTGAACTATCTCTTGCGTTGGGGAGAGGGAACCATCCGTTTTTTGAGGGGGATACCAAATATCACAGCTAATATTGATTGATTGATATTTTATTTCTATCGCGCTCGTACACAAGTGTTTCAGAGCGCGACAAGGCAAGGGAGGGGAACATGGGAGAACAAAACAGCGATTTTACTAGGCCAAGTGACATTGAGAATGCGCAAGTGCATGGGAGTGGGAGGAGGGGAAACGTGAATGGAAGGGGGGAGAGGTGGAAAGTGCGAAGCAGAGGAGAAAACATAAATAACAATAAATAAATAATAAAGGCAACAAACAGTGGTAATGCAGCCAGCAATTTGCAAGTGCTAGGTTTAAGGCAGCAGACAGGGTAGGTCTGATAAGTGCAGGAAGAAAAAAGGGGGGGCTGTATGGGTACAGATACAGACCCCAGTGCAAGGGGTGGCCCGGAGGCAGTGCGGGAGGGTGGCAGGATGAACAGGTACCTGGGCCCAAAAGACAGAGGGTGGCCAGGTGCACGGTGCCAAGAGAGAACAGATCAGCAGGGGAGAGGGGGAGCGAAGGCAGAAGAAAAGAGGAAGGTCTTGAGGTGCTTCCGGAACCGGAGATGGTTCTCCTCATTATAGTGTTATAATATTTGGTATCCCTTGATGTTGAGGGGTAACATTTAACAAAGCACTGCTTGAACTATCCCTTGCATTGGTGTACATCATAAGCCTTCACTTTGACAGCTTCTGGAAGCCATCCCATCTTTTATTTGAAGGGGATACCAAATATAATGGCTAATATAGGGTGGTAATATTTGGTATCCCCTTGATGTTGAAGTGTAACATTTAACTAAGCACTGCTTGAACTATCCCTTGCATTGGGGAGGGGAGTACATCATACGCCTACACTGTGAAAGCTTCTGGAAGCCATCTCATCCTTTTTTTTGAAGGGGATACCAAATATTACAGCTAATATAGTGTTGTAATATTTGGTATACCCTTGATGTTGAGGGGTAACATTTAACAAAGCACTGCTTGAACTATCCCTTGCATTGCAGAGGGGAGTACATTGTTTGTCTACACTACGCCTCCTTCTGGAAGCCATCCCATCCGTTTTTTGAATGGGATACCAAATATAATGGCTAGTATAAGGTTGTAATATTTGGTATCCCCTTGATGTTGAGGGGTAACATTTAACAAAGCACTGCTTGAAATATCCCTTGCATTGGGGAGGGGAGTACATCATAAGCCTACACTGTGAAAGCTTCTGGAAGCCATTCATCCTTTTTTTGAAGGGGATACCAAATATTACAGCTAGAATAGTGTTGTAATATTTAGTATACCCTTGATTTTGAGGGGTAACATTTAACAACGCAATGCTTGAACTATCCCTTGCATTGGGGAGGGTAGTACATCATAGGCATTCACAGTGACAGCTTCTGGAAGCCATCCCATCCGTTTTATGAAGGGGATACCAAATATTACAACTAATATAGTGTTGTAATATTTGGTATCCCCTTGATTTTGAGGGGTAACATTTAACAAAGCACTGCTTGAACTATCTCTTGCAATGGGGAGAGGGAACCATCCGTTCTTTGAAGGGGATACCAAATATTACAGCTAATATTGATTGATTGATATTTTATTTCTATCGCGCTCGTACGCAAGTGTTTCAGAGCGCGACAAGGCAAGGGAGGGGAACATGGGAGAACAAAACAGCGATTTTACTAGGCCAAGTGGCATTGAGAATGCGCAAGTGCATGGGAGTGGGAGGAGGGGAAACGTGCATGGAAGGGGGGAGAGGTGGAAAGTGCGAAGCAGAGGAGAAAACATAAATAACAATAAATAAATAATAAAGGCAACAAACAGTGGTAATGCAGCCAGCAATTTGCAAGTGCAAGGTTTAAGGCAGCAGACAGGGTAGGTCTGATAAGTGCAGGAAGAAAAAAGGGGGGGCTGTATGGGTACAGATACAGACCCCAGTGCAAGGGGTGGCCCGGAGGAAGTGCGGGAGGGTGGCAGGATGAACAGGTACCTGGGCCCAAAAGACAGAGGGTGGCCAGGTGCACGGTGCCAAGAGAGACAGATCAGCAGGGGAGAGGGGGAGCGAAGGCAGAAGAAAAGAGGAAGGTCTTGAGGTGCTTCCGGAACCGGAGATGGTTCTCCTCATTATAGTGTTATAATATTTGGTATCCCTTGATGTTGAGGGGTAACATTTAACAAAGCACTGCTTGAACTATCCCTTGCATTGGTGTACATCATAAGCCTTCACTTTGACAGCTTCTGGAAGCCATCCCATCTTTTATTTGAAGGGGATACCAAATATAATGGCTAATATAGGGTGGTAATATTTGGTATCCCCTTGATGTTGAAGTGTAACATTTAACTAAGCACTGCTTGAACTATCCCTTGCATTGGGGAGGGGAGTACATCATACGCCTACACTGTGAAAGCTTCTGGAAGCCATCTCATCCTTTTTTGAAGGGGATACCAAATATTACAGCTAATATAGTGTTGTAATATTTGGTATACCCTTGATGTTGAGGGGTAATATTTAACAAAGGACTGCTTGAACTATCCCTTGCATTGCAGAGGGGAGTACATTGTTTGTCTACACTACGCCTCCTTCTGGAAGCCATCCCATCCGTTTTTTGAATGGGATACCAAATATAATGGCTAGTATAAGGTTGTAATATTTGGTATCCCCTTGATGTTGAGGGGTAACATTTAACAAAGCACTGCTTGAAATATCCCTTGCATTGGGGAGGGGAGTACATCATAAGCCTACACTGTGAAAGCTTCTGGAAGCCATTCATCCTTTTTTTGAAGGGGATACCAAATATTACAGCTAAAATAGTGTTGTAATATTTGGTATACCCTTGATTTTGAGGGGTAACATTTAACAACGCAATGCTTGAACTATCCCTTGCATTGGGGAGGGTAGTACATCATAGGCCTTCACAGTGACCGTTTCTGGAAGCCATCCCATCCGTTTTATGAAGGGGATGCCAAATATTACAACTAATAAAGTGTTGTAATATTTGGTATCCCCTTGATTTTGAGGGGTAACATTTAACAAAGCACTGCTTGAACTATCTCTTGCATTGGGGAGAGGGAACCATCCGTTTTTTGAAGGGGAAAACAAATATAATGGCTAATATAGTGTTGTAATATTTGCTATCCCCTTGATTTTGAGGGGTAACATTTAACAACGCACTGCTTGAACTATCTCTTGCATTGGGGAGGGGAGTACATCATAAGCCTACACTGTGACAGGTTTCCCATCATTTTTTTCTAAGGGGATACCAAATATAATGGCTAATATAGGGTTGTAATATTTTGTATCCCCTTGGTGTTGAGGGATTACATTTACCAAAGCACTGCTTGAACTATCCCTTGCATTGGGGAGGGAAATACACCATAAGCCTCTACTGTGACAGCTTCTGGAAGCCATCTCATCCTTTTTTGAAGCGGATACCAAATATTACAGCTAATATAGTGTTGTAATATTTGGTATCCTCTTGATTTTGAGGTGTAACATTTAACAAAGCGCTGCTTGAACTATCCCTTGCATTGGGGAAGGGAGTACATCATAAGCCTACACTGTAACAGCTTCTGGAAGCCATCTCATCCTTTTTTTTTAAGGGGATACCAAATATTAGAGCTAATATAGAGTTGTAATATTTGGTATCCCCGTGATGTTGAGGGGTTATTTTTAACAAAGCGCTGCTTGAACTATCCCTTGCATTGGGGAAGGGAGTACATCATAAGCCTTCACTGTAACAGCTTTTGGAAGCCATCCCATCCTTTTTTGAAGGGGATACCAAATATAATGGCTAATACAGGTTTGTAATATTTGGTATTCCCTTAATGTTGAGGGTAACATTTAACAAAGCACTGCTTGAACTATCCCTTGCTTTGGGGAGGGGAGTACATCATAAGCCTTCACTGTGACAGCTGCTGGAAGCCATCCCATCCTTTTTTTGAACTGGATACCAAATATAATGGCTAATATAAGGTTGTAATATTTGGTATCCCCTTGATGTTGAGGGGTAACATTTAACAAAGCACTGCTTGAACTATCCCTTGCATTGCAGAGGGGAGTACATTGTTTGTCTACACTACGCCTCCTTCTGGAAGCCACCCCATCCGTTATTTGAAGGGGATACCAAATATAATGACTAATATAGGGTTGCAATATTTGGTATCCCCTTGATGTTGAGGGGTAACATTTAACAAAGCACTGCTTCAACTATCCCTTGAATTGGGGAGGGGAGTACATCATTTTTGTGCACTGTGACTCTGGGCCAGCCCCAGGGGTGCTCGGGGCACCAACACACAATTAACGTGGCAGGGATCACCCTGATCGCTGTGGTCACACGACAAGACCGCAGCTGCTGTGGGCTCCCGGACAAGCAGCTGCTCTGCGATCACACAGAGGGCCAGTGGCCTGGAGGCACCCAGGGTACACATGCTGGTCTGGGGGTACCCAGACCGCACCCAAACTAGCAGGACCGCAGGCCTGTGATCAAACGGGGTAGGCCTGCAGGCCCAACACAATGAAACACAGAGACAGAGTGCCATTACATTTAGTCTACTGCCGTGGTATTGCACGTGCATGCGGAGGCTCCTTCTTTTCCCAGTCAGGTATAAGGCTGTCATGACACATCCTTAGAGGGGCAATAGATGTTCTTAAAAGGGAAACACCACAAATAATCCCACTATGCTACGAGGTGTGTAATATATATATAGTCAGTTTCGTTTATTGTGTGATTTATCTGCGTTTCATGTCAACCCTGTAAAATAACATTTCATTTGTATGTGTTTTACGGGCCTGCCATGATGAATGCACCGCTACGCCACACCCTCTACAGTGAACCCATCTATCGGGTCAATTTCCCTAAGGAGGTAGTATTCCGCAGTATTTTTTCAATTTCCAGGCGTGGTTTGTGTACCCATTTCCATTACTGTTGGCAGCTGTGATTTATTAAACTGCTAATAACCATATAACCCACCAAGTGTTGGCAGCTGTGATTTTTCAAGGTACAAATAACCGTATAAGCAACTAAGTTTCATTCAACTCAATGCAGTTCAGCTGACTGATCAAGTAACAGTGGCGTACCGAGCCGGGGGGGTAAGGGTGAGCATTCTGCCACCCCACAGGCTGTTTTTAGAGCCTGACCAGGACTTTCGTCAGTGGGCCATCCCTTACGTTCGGCACCTCAATGAGGATGCCCAACGAGAAAGGTGTCCCGCTGGCAGGACAATGTGTGCTGAGTAATTCCTGCTCAGCACAGTAATTGCCAGGACACCTTGACCTTTCTGAAACCTCTGGAAGGGCAATGTCCCAAGGAGCACCGGGCAGCAGCAGAGGGGCTCTCAAGTTGCTCTGTGTCAACAGAGCATTTCAACGTGAGCCATTAGGCACTGATGGTAGGGAGGGGAGACTATTAGCTGGGACTTTTGTCCCTTTAGAAATGTGCATGGCAGAGAGTGATCTTAGGTATTTTGCATCACAAAATTATTTGCCCCTTGGCTTACTTATGACAACTTATTCTAAAGTCACTTGCATGGTGCCTCCAAGTATCAAAGACTGACGATGCTCCTTGTGATGTGCTTTCTGTAAAGTTATTTCTGTTGGTGCAATCCATAAGCAAATCAGGAGATGTGCATGTATTTTTCCCCAGAGCTCTAATAGATGAGTTTCCTGCGTCTGTAATGATTCTGCCGTTTTTATTTTCTTTTTGTTGTTTTTATTGTGTTAAAATGTGATATGCCACTAGTAATGTTACCAAAAAAAGTACATTGGGGACAGGGGTGGGCGGTTTGTGGGCGCGAATGAGACAACCTGGAATTGCATGCACTGCATTTGAGGGGAAAGTAGCAGGGGTTTCACCATGGCTGTCTGTTAGGCAGAATTATATGCAGTACCCTTTGGGAACACCACACACATTAGGACTACAAGTGACAGTGCAAATTCACCTTTGGTACAAGCCTGCACTACACAGTAAAGTGGTAGCGATGGCTGATCAGCCAGACTTATCTCAAGAGTGAGTGAGCAGTATCAAATAGTTACACAAAGGACAGCAATTACTATGATTCAGGAAAACACTGACTCAAGGTTTTCAAGTAAAAGAATATACATTTAGTTCACTCTTCAGTTGTATAACATTACACTATTGTAAGCAGTTTAAAAATCACACTCTTAATACACCACACCACTTCCCTTCAATCCCAGACAAATTAAGCTCACAAAATGAAGTGGGAGCAAAATGGCACTCCAGCAATTTAAAAAGGGAGGGAAAGACAAAGTTAATAGAAATTGAACCACACCAACAGGTAAGTACTCAGGGCAATAGAGCAAAAGGAACTAGAGTGATAGAATCAGGTAGAAAAGGCTTAGGGCCAAAGTCAATAGGACAAAAGTCTTTTGCTCAAAATCCCACGGTTCAGGGTAGTTTGTGGTAAAGTTCTTGCCACGGATTCCAGACGAGGTAGGTTGGTAGAAAAGTTAGTTCAACAAGAAGAGAAGGACAAGCACTCGGATTGGAGAAAGATTTCACCACTTTCCCCGCGGCTGAATGAAACGAGCAACCGGGTTTGCACAGTACCTTAATAGGAAGCTGTAGCTGAGGCGGACGTTCCTGGTAGTTCCAACAGGCTCACGGTTCCTGAAGCAACTGTTGGACTGACACGAAGTAGGAAGACTGGAGGGTCCTGCACTACCCAGGGAAGAAACCAGCAGAAGAGCAAAGCAACAAATAAAAGGTGCGCTCCTTAAAACCCAAGCAGGGTTTAACCTTCCTGGCTATCCGGCACACTGTAGCTCTGTACAGTGAATTCGACCAGAGGAGGGGTCCTGGCTTGCAGTTTGGGCAAACTGGATGGTCCCACCAGCTCAAGGGAAGATGTTTCCTGGAGGATCTTCTCTGTCGTCGGATTCTGAAGATTCGGACCTGCAGCAGGGTTTCACCGGGCGGTTCAGTCGTGGTAGTGGTCCTCTTCCATCAGCTCCTCATTGGTTCTTTCGTTCCAGTGGTGACTCTGCCTTTCCAGTCCCAGAGACCTGCTTTTTATGCAGTTTTACCCCATTCATTCAGCCTGGCTGACAATCACACAGCGGGGTGGCTGTCTTGGCAAGGACAGTCACCCAGCCAATCAAACAGGAGTGCAACTTGGGTTACCAAGGGAACCCATGGCAGGGGTCCTAAGACCCATCCCTCACATCCTGCCTACCCAGACTTTCAGGTGCCTTAAGGAGGGCTTCTGTGCAGAAGCCTGTGAAAAGACGGCGAACAAAGGAATCAACCCCAGTTTGGCACGCAGAGAAGAACACGAGAAAGACTTTAATAAAAAGAAATGGCGAATAAACCCAGCCGGAGCCAAAATAAAATGTATTTGGTCAAGCGGGTTTATGTTCGAGGCTAATATGATAGCCTAAAACAATAACATGGTTATAAAAGATAACCGCAGTAGAAAAGTTAGGGTAGTTACCACTGCCACCAGCCAAGTCTTGATGTAAAGGGAGCGAAACAGTGCTCCAAGAGGAACAGACAAAAAGGGATAGGAATAAACCCTTTCCAATACTCCATGTAAAATGGGATGTACTGAGACTGTAGTTTAAAGAGACTACATAAAGTTAATGGCAACTTTGCATGTTTCTGGCATACAGTAGTCAGTCCCAGAAAAATGGAATTAGTGGGAAGTCTAAAAACAAACCCTGTGTAACTGCACTGAAGGTGCTGTGTAACACACACAAAAATTGTGCTCATGCAGTACGTGAGGCTCCAGAGCCCAAGATCACACAAATGGTAAAAACACACACAGCAAAACACATGTAAGAGTGGGAAAAAGGCTCACACTCTTACCAGGTGAAAAAAATGAATCCTAGAAATCCAGCAAAGCTGCTGAGGGACTCATTAGGTAAGGGAAATTCGCCATTTATGAGAAGTCTCCCTAACACTGTCCCCCACCACCTCTTGCAATGTTGGATACTCCCCTGACTGGACGATATGGAACTCGGGCGTTTTGCCAGTGTTATGCAACATTTGGTACCCCATACCGAGGCTCGGAACTCTCCTACTCTCCTACGAAGACAGCCGAAGACAGGGGATACAGAAGCAAGGCCCACACCCTTGGAATGAATGCTGTGCAAAGATTTTATGCACAAGTGGCATGATAACATTTTATGAAAAAAGATTCCCTTTGATGACTCAGATGCAACCACCATTCCTTACACTAGAGGTGGGAATCAGGTTCTAGTTCTTACTAGGGCTTCCACCCCAAGTGGGACAGGTAGGCCCAGACGTGGGTAAAATGCCTGCTGGGCCTAGAGATGCAAGCTACTCCTCGCTGACGAGGCCCAACAAGACTGAAACGTGTCTGGGTCTTGTGCAGAAGTCTAAACAGTTTGGGCTGGTTTGCCCCTTCTGGGGTAGGATGAAGCCTGCTTTGCCTATGACTTTCCTCTCTTGTAATGGCTTAGAACGTTGGTCTGCAGGGTTGCCCAGAGCAATGACAGAGGTTAAGATTAATTCTATACCTTACAGGGTGTCCAGTCAACTCGTCGAAAAAAAACTGGTCGACTGCAATTTGGTCGACGCAATTTGGTCGAAAACCATTTCGTCGAAAAAAATTTTTTATTTATATATTTATTTTTGGGTTTTCGTTTTGTTAAAAAATGGGTTTTTAGAGAAAAAAAGGGGGTTGGGGGGGGACCCCCCCCAAAAAAAAAAAAAAAAGGGTTAAAATAGAAAAAAAAAAAAATTCGACGAAATGGTTTTCGACCAATTTGATTCGACCATTTGTCTGGTCGACCAATTTTTTTCGACGAATTCACTGGCAACCCCTTACAGCCATCACCACTTATGTTTTGCTACAGTCACTCAGAGTGGGACGGGTAAGCCCAAACATAGGTTCCGTGCCTGATCGGCCTAGCAAACCAAGCTACTCCTCACTGATGAGGCCCAACAAGGCTGAAAGATAGCTGGGGATGCGTGTGGTCTCGTGCATAAGGGATTGTGACCAAGCAGTTCGGGCTGGACTACTCCTTTTCGGTTGGGACCAAGCCTGATTTGCATATGGTCTTTCCCCTTTTGTAATGGCTTGGCAGGCAAAGAATTATGGTGAAGGCATGCCCCTAAACGCTCACACTAGAAACAGCATAACCCACTAGGGAAAAAAAAACAAGCGATTCTTACAAGGATAACAAGTTTTAATGATGCAAAAAATGGGTGTGCCAGCAAAGAACTTCTTACAAGAGATTCTTACAAGTATAACAAGTTTTAATGATGCAAAAAATGGGTGTGCCAGCAAAGAACTCTGCTGCTCAGGTACGTTCTGATCAAAAAAGGTGCAAGCAAGAGCTTAAAACAGGGTGCATCATTATAACTATACAGTAAAAACCTGCGCGGCTAGTTGATGCGACCCTATGCATGGTCAGCCTACTCCATAGGGGATACCAGGCCATTGGCCCCAACCCCGTCCATCCATCATCCATCATGTTGGGTCAGCTGGGCTCATCGTCTCCAGGGAACCAAAGTTGAGAATACAATTACATGTGTTCTTAAAATGCTACTCTGTCACTACATAGGGCACCTGGCATGATCATGGGCTGGTACAGAGGGAGGCTTGAGGCCACTGTGAGACGCACACATTTCACTCATCCCAGCTGCGTCTTCCGGCGTCTAAGGCTTCCATCCTCCCTTTTGAATTATTATGTATCCCTTCCTGCACCTCGCATTACAAATCATGCCATTGTAATGTACTGATAGGAGGACCATTCGTTTAGATCTTTATGGTTGTCTGGTTTATGGTCGGTGGCATAGGGCCAGCTCGCATCTTGGAATTCAGGAGTCTTGGGACGACACGGACAGTTGTAGGGGCTATAACTCACAGTTGGCTGGATGGGGGTCGGAGGTTTGCTCTGGCCTGGTTGTGATAACACATTCAGTGAGGTGTCTAGCACCACCTCATGGCCTTGCAGGACACATTCTTTCTCGGGATATAGCATATTGGCAACAGTTATAGAGCAAAGGAGGGTGTCTGTGGAAATTAACAGTGCAGGTCTCTCTCTCATCTGCACTTGGGCCTATTCAGGTTTCTTTATTAGGTTTGCGGCCTGTGTCTACCGCGCTGCCATGCAGGCCCAATGTTTCTGCCATAGCTACAAAATGGCACCAGTTTATATGCACGCACAAAGTCTAAACATCTACAGTTCACGGAATATTTTGTCCTTGCAGGGTCTCTTAGCATGCCCCTCTCCCCCTGGCATATCGCAGGTGTCTTTATGGGATTCAACGTACCCTAAATAGCTTAGGGGATGGGATAGGATAATTTCCTTCCCTACATTCCCCCCTTTCTTTACTTCTACAGTAATGAACTCCCCGTACGCATGCGTTCATTTTCCCTTGACACTGCTGCTTCATATGGTGGACTTCCAGGACATCCAGGCCCTACATACTGACCGCAAACTTTCTCCTTCTTGTGCATATTCTTCGGGTGTTCACGTCATATAAATACATCCCCCGTCTCCTGCTAGATCAACCCATAGTTCCTCATAATTTTCATGGTCGGGGTGGGACAATAATTGTGCTGTATAAGTGGTCTACTTCATCTCCTTAGAGGATAGGAATAATTCGAGCAATGGCGTGGTCTGTTTGTATTTCAGTATCCTTTGTATAGCGAGAAGCTTTTCGAGTCCCAATTGAAACCATCATCATTGCGCTACTAGCCACTGTTTTGGCAGAACACTGCAGTCCCATTTGGCAGGTGCAGAAGATGACCAAGATCAACACAATGACAGGTTCTAGCATCTTCACAATGGCCTCTAGCCAGGATGGAGCTCAATCGAAGGTGATGTCGAACTAATCTTCTCCTTGGATATCAGCTTCTCTTTTCATGCGTTCTCCCAGGTAGTGTACTGCCACTATTATGTGAGACAACAATCCATTCTCTGCATCTTTGGGAAGCACGAATGTGCAACATTGAAGAGGGAGTCGAATCCTGCCACTACCCCCCCCCCTCATAAAGTTCATGACAAGACGGAAGGCCAGAAAACACCACAATCACCCATTCTATTTCGGACGATTCCCAAATGCACCAATGATTGATAAATATGTTGAGAGGTATCCCCTCAGCCAGCCATACAGAACATGTGCAGTACAGATCTATCCATGTGTGGATGAAGAGCCACAGGCCATGGTTAGAGACACCTATATGGACAGCCTGGACTTAAGCACCAAGAAGCCCTGTTGCTGACATCATTAGAGACACCACGACATACGAACGGTATACATGAAGCACACGTGACATCCGCACTTCGGGACACAAACACACACTTGAATACATGAAGAACCCGAGCGTACAGTTCTATAGTTAAAGGACAGATACATATACATACTGTCATTACTTTTATTATTTTTGCCACTAGTCAAATGCAGAAACGCAGAAATCGCAAGGCACAAGAGATCCTGAACAAAGCTTGCAGATGCTTAACTTGCAATAACCCTAGGGAACTGCAGGAACACCTATAGGACCTGGCAGAGCCAAGTGTGACTTACCTGTGGAGCATAAAGAATAGTGCGGAAAATGTGAAACCGAAATATAAGGTTTATGAAAATAACAACAGTCCTCGGACCACTGAGCAAGAGAGGAATTGAGCTGATTCAGGTTGGACAGAGAGCAAGAGGTATGAGACAGGACACACAGCCAAGGTTAAGAGATATGGAAGACATTCCAATTACCAGATGACATAGGGACCAGCTGCAGAAAAAGGGAATAAAATCCTCATAATTCAAAGCTGCAGGGCTCAATTTCGTTGTCTCCAAACACGTGGCGCAGCCAAAGTAGACAATGGACATTGATTAGTGGTGAGAAAGGAGAGCCGATCCCAGGGAGCCGGACACGGACTGCAACAAGTATTCAACAAGTATGCAACAAGTGTTGCGCTGAGCAGGAGAATATCTCATAAGGCAAAGGTGGTTCACACAAGATACAATACAGGCACATAATCGTTCTCATCATCTTGAGAATGGACACAGTGAGCTGAGAACCATTTCGGGTCCTAGGCCTGGGGACATCAGCTCTAGCCAAACACAGTTTAATACCCTAGGCGTGGGTAGCAACGGCAAAGAACTGATGGCAAGTCCATGACAACAACATTATAGCTAGAGAATTGAGGAAGGACCAGGCCAGACACCTGACATGGAAGAACCAGTAGAATAACAAATGTATGTACCTATATAGGTTATTATGCTCAAGATGGCCAAACTCACGCTGCAATTGGTTTTTGGAGAGAGGCCCAAGTAATGACGGAGAAGTGATGTGTTTTGCAGACAAAAGTGGCCTGCGCGCCATTTACTGTGTGACATGCTGGAATTGTTCTGAGTTCTTGTATCGATCCCTGTTGATTTTGGCTGTAATAAACTGCATTTGAATTTGTCGTTAACTGAGACATCTGTGTATTCTGGGGTAGGAGGTTGGGCCCTCCAATTCCACAAACGTCCAGCATTCCTCTGGCATACCTGTGGGTTCTCCCCAACAACATGAATCCCCGATTTTTCAGCACATGCCTCTTTCCATTGTGTAGGCATATTGAGGACACAGTGGATCTGGATCGTCATCAGCCTTAAGGCATACAGCTCAACCTTTATGATGTTGAACCCATGCTCAGTGTCGTTCACCAACGGGACCAGTTCCCAGCGTACTATCTTCAGCCATTTTGTATTAGCTTCTGCCTTTATGCTGGATAGCAAGAGCGAGGCAAAAAAATAGAGCTGAACAATCGGTATTCTTCCGGGATTTACCCAAGCGATGCGGCTGAGTCTATTGATAGCTAGTTTGATGCTCTCTTCTTTCTTTGCATTTCAAGATTTTGCTCTTCCTGGGGAGGATGAGAAATTCTGGTAGCGGCATTAGGGTCTGTTCTTCGAACGCTGGGGGAACTGTTGGGGCTGTGTCAGGAATTGGCCCCCCCATTGAAGTGTTTTTCTGGGATTACTAGTAGCGCTGAGTGCAGTGTGGCCAGAAAACAATAGTCCCTCCATGATGGTGGTGGGTGCAAGTATGCTTATTGGTCCCAGACCCAGAAGCAATTCACCACCGCTGCCGTGCCCCTTTTCAGGTCTGGGATCAGGAGGGTCCTGTTTCAAACCGATAAATATAGTTCCTTCTCTGTGGAAGCAAAGTTCATATGTCTCTTCTCGATGTACATTCACTGGTTTCTCTGTTGCTGCAATCCAGGGCTGTTTCGAAATGTCCTCTGTCCAAATTTGTATGCAGGTTACATAAAATTGGGCTAGGAGTTGCTCCTCATATCATAATAGCCCTTCTGTCAAACAAATAATTGTGGTTTCTTGCCACTTGCTGTTTGTATATTTTAGTCCCTCAATGACTATGTACAGCCGCTGCCAGCATTTAACGTCTCTAGGGTTGTTGTTACATTGCAGAGGATATGGATCGATGAGTTCTAGTCATACTCTGTGTGCCCGGAAGGTGCCTCTAATTCTACACAGCGCAAGATGAACCAGGCACTGTGCCTCTATAATTGGACTTCCTGTGGTACTAATAAGTTAGGTGCCCCTGACGCATGTGGGATTAGTGAACAAACGTAGCAACTTCCATTTGCTGTTTGCCTCCCTACCACACTCATGTCGGTGTACCAGCTGCTTGACATTTCTGGATCCTTGCTGTTTCCTTCTTTTATGTAATTCTAAGGATTTTCTAACAACACTTCCACTACACGTGTTATAATAAATGCTTAAGTTATGCAAAACACTTTTAAAAATAAATGGCAAAAGATGTTCTAATATCATGCTAATTTTCTCACTTATATATTTAGGTGGTTCGTTATGACTCTTATTATGCTGGTTACTGGTGCTATACCTATTTACCGTTCTGCTGGTGGTGTTTGCGAATGTGCTTCCAGGAAATGTGCTCTACCCGTCCTTTATATGAGCTTCCCATATAAAGGAAGCTCCCAGTAAATTTCTAGTGCAAACATCAAAATGGCAAACAGTGATGCACTAAAATGCAATCCACATGAATATGAATAGGAACATGTAGGACCAGTTTGATAATTAATAGTTTTCCTAGCATAAATAGATGTATTCAATGATGTCGGTTCTACTATTCCTGAAAGATAAAAATAATGCACACAAAAAGGGCAGAAAAGAGGGAAGGGGTGGGGGTGGCGAGATAGAGATTTATAAATGTTTTACTTAATAACAGTCTTCTGATATTTTATCTACATTATATATTTGACAATATTTAGCAGTTGTTTACTTTACTATAGGAGCACGCTGAATTGGTAACTGGAACTGAGGTGGGAGAGCAGGGACGTGGGGACGCACTGAAGGTGGTTGTGTGCTGGCTGGGGGTGCCCTAAGTACATCTGACAGATGTATCCAATAGCAGAGTCCCTTTACTTTTACAGCAAGAGGGGTTGAGAAAATGACCTTGTATGAGCCGTGGAATCTGTGGGTGTTCCACTTTCTAACAAAACTATGCACGTAGATCATTTGTCCAGGCAGGAGTTGTCGGGTAGGCTGGGAGCTTGACACTGCTGTGTGTGTTGTGTCTTCTGTCCAGGGCGGTGCAATTTGTCGTAAGATGCATTTAATAGCGCATGTTAGGGTAGTCAGATATTGTTTAAAGTTCTCGCCTAGGACTGCTGCTGTCTTGTGGCCATCTGATACTCTCCTGACAGCGGAGATGGGAGTGTTAATGCGCTGGCCAGTTACCACCTCATTGGGTGATAGATGGTTGTCTTTGCTAGGATGTGTGTGCAAACTGAAAAGGGCCAAGGGTAAGCAGTGTACCCAGTTATTTTTCAATGTGGTGCAGAGTTTAGATAGTTTGTCTTTGAGTAGACCATTGAAGCATTCCGCAACGCTGTTGGCTTGGCGGTGGTAAACTGAATACATCCAGTGCTTAATGCAAAGTAGTTCTGTGATCTCTTTAAAGAGTTCACTGAAAAAATGAGTGCTGTTATAGGACCTTAACACATCACATACAACCCATCAGGGGAAAACCTCACAGACAAGGAATTTAGCCACACATTTGGCATCCTATTGTACACAAGGGCCTGCCTCGACCCACCAGGAGAAGGGGCAAACTACAACGATCAAGTCCCAATACTCATTGCATATTTCTCTCATGTCGGCATAATATATGTATAGCTCACGAAATGGCCCAGTAGGGTGGGGCAAGGTGCTTCGTAAGATCAGGATTGTCATGCCTGTGCTGAAACCTTGACATGTGGTGCAATGCACAATCATGTTTGTGAGGTGATCCTGAAGATTGGGGACAAACCAATCCTCCTGTATGTCTGCTGCAATGTGTTGTTTCCAACTGTGGGCGGGATGGTAAAGTTGGTCAAAAGCTATTTCTAGCAACTCATATGGAATTATTGCTTTACCAGAGCATTCCTGGTGCCATAACAGATCTGTGGGGGTTTGTTTACAGCCTCTTTTGGACCAAATTTCCTTTTCCTCACTTGGCGCTTTGCTTTGCAGCTCGATGAGCTGTGCAACAGGCAATGCTGTAAATGGTATTTTTTGATGACCCTGTGTTGGTGTCATCAGGACATACTCGGAAATTACTGGGACAGGAAGACAAGCTGCCATTTTGGCCGCAGCATCCACCGCAGCATTTCCCAGTGAGATTTCATCTGTGTTATTGGAGGGAGCAGCGCATTTGACGACCATCACCATAGACGGTTCTGATAATGCGGAAATCAACATATCTAGCAGTGCAGCATGTTGTACTGGGGAAACCCCTCATCTTCTATTGTGACAACCCAGCATGCACTGTTGTAGTGATGTATGCCGAGTCTGAATAGATGGTCAAGTTGCAACCTTGTGATGCATGTAGAGCTTTTCTGGGCACCACAAGCTCTGCTGCGTGGGCCCAGTAATGCATGGATAGTCTTTTCATCACTATTGTTTTACATTCTCCCCATCGAGGTGCACTACTGCTGCACCCGCTTGTCTCTGTCCGGTTTCTTGATCCATTGTCGCTGATCCATCAACAAAGAGCACCTCCCCCTCCTTCAATGGGCTGTCCTTTGCTTTAGGAATGTCATCCTCCTCCCCTTCAGATGTGACGCAGTCATGCATTTCCAGATCTTCGTCTATACATACTTCTGGCAGAAAAGTGGCAGGGTTTACTGTTTTGCATCACACAACATGAATGTTTGGTCTCAATAGGATAATCCCGTATGCCAATGCTCTCTGTGTTTTCAGGGTAGATTTTGACCTTTCCAAAATGGCGAATAGTGAATGTTCTACGTAAGTCATTGAGCATCCCATTATGATTGTGGAACATTTATCTATTGCAAAGCTAGCTGCAGCGCATGCTTGTTCACACGCGAATTGACCTTGCATAACTGAGTCTGTATCACTGTAATAGGCCAATGGCTTGTGGACCATGCTACTTTTCTGGGTCAGTACGGCGGTCATAAATTTTCTGTTTGAATGTGAAAACATGTAGAATTGTTGGGTATAGTCTGGGGTGGTGAGAACTGGGGCTGTGGATATCACTTCCTTTGATCATTGAAATGTGGTATCATGTCTGCTGTCCATTTGGGTTTGTGATTCCCTTTCTGTGCTTCTTTGAGGCCCTGTAGGAGAGACCTTGTGTACGCTGCATATTCTAGAATTCATGCTCTGTAGTAATTGCACAACCCTACTAATATTTGCATATCCTTTACTGTCACAGGTCTGGGCATGGCACATACAGAATCCGCTCTGTCTGGTGTTATTCTTTTGCCATTTGCTGATATTAATTGACCCAAGTACAGCACTTCCAGTTGGCAATACTGGAGTTTGTCCCTGTCAACCTTGTATCCCTTGCGGGCCAAAAGTTGTAGAAGAGTAATGGAGTCCCTTTGGCAGTCTTGCGCGCTGTCGCTACACACAAGCAAGTCGCCCAGGTACTGAATGTTACCTAGGTCAGTGTGCAGTATTCTGTTAAAGATAATTGGGCTCTCGCAGTACCTATGGGGCAAATTAGTGTGTTCATAGTGCTTTCCGGAATGGGTAAAGGCAGTGAGGTACTGTGAGTCAGGATGCAAGGGTATCGAAAAGAAGGCATTCTTGTGAAGTGGGTCGATTCTTTGGGGATACTTCACAAAATGGTGGCTGTGTTGAGAACCACAGGACATTCTTTCAGTACCACATAATTTAGGGGGCGTAAACCCTGGATCATTCTGAAGTTGCCCCTGTGACCTTTTGACAGGGTAGATGTGAGTATTGCATGCAGAGGTGGATTGCACTATCATCCCTAGAGGGCTTTATCATGTCTTTTATTCCCTCCTCCACCTCTCTTGATAGTGGGTACTGTTTCACTCGGGGTAATACTGCTCCAGCCTTTAGTGTGATATGTACTGGGTCACCTCTTTTAGAAGCCCAAAGTCATGTGGATTGGTGGTCCACAACTGCATGGGCACATACTTCAAGTCTGCCTCAATGAAGGGAGGCAGCACAACAGTGGCCATCAGGGGGCACTGTAACTTTCTGTACTGCACCATGATAAAACAGGGGATACAGATCTCTAAGATTATCTCTCCATCACTGTCATTGTTTTTAAACAGCTCTGAGTCTGTAACCTCTTTGAGGGGCACATGGGGTCGATGCAAAGCAGTGTATGCCATTCGCACCTTTGCCTTTCTGTCCCTAGCACAACCACTCTTTTCGTCTATACCAACAACTTGTAGGACCAGAGACAAGATGGTACACGCCGCCAGTTCTATGGACACCACAGGGCAAAAAATGAAATCTGTTGGCACTCTCCAACAGCCAAGTACTCTTATGCCATAAATTAACATGTCTGGGTCTACAGGTATTTCCCGGACCACCACCTCACCTGCTATTGGGTGTATTATCACTGTCACTCTCATTGCACACATCATTGGTGTGGTGCAGAAAATTCTGTGGTCAATGAATGAGATTGTCATGTTCAACTTACTAAGCAGATCTCTGCCAATCAAGTTGACAGGAGAACTCTGAGAGTACAATAGGGGAGTGCGCACCACCCTTCCCCCTACATTTACATCCAAATCTTTAGTGTTTGGAACCGTAGACATAGCCCCAGAGAGCCCCTGCATGTCGAGAGTTTTGCCAGATAATGGGAAGTCCCCTTCACTGATGCATGATTTCTCAGCGCCTGAATCAACCATTTAAATGAATTGCTTGTTTCCTATCTCTGCCCCCACCAAGGCTTCCTCTTCATGGTTAAGGGTCATTGACAGGACTGGACACGAAAGAGTTCTCTGTGGGCTGTCCTAGTCATGGTATGTATTTGTCCCGGGAAATGAGAAGGGCTTCCCCCCCAGCAATGTTGCACCTTGAAACGGGGCAGCCATACCATTCGGTGTTCCATTAAATGGGTTTGTGCCACCTGCCTGTTGGAAAGTGTTCTGGGGTGCATATTGTTTCATTGGTTGTTGTTGCTGCTGCTGCAAGGGTGGGCCTGGGATCTGCAGGGACAGCTGTGTGTATGCCTGGTTTATTTAGTGGGGAATGGAGGTCATTCTGGGCATCGGCTCTTGGGGGTCCCTTGAGGTGGAGCACCATAATTCTGTTGGCCATGACTGTACCCCATTCCCTGTCTGCTGCTACACTCCCTTGCAAAATGCCCCTATTTTCCACAGTTCCAACATTATAAATGTCCCGCTCCCCCCAGTCCCATCCCTCCCCTCAACCCTCACAACCCACCTCTTAGTCGCTGCTGTCCTCCTTGCCACTGTAGGCCGGGTACTGTGTATTCCCGCCCCACTGTCCCTGTCCTCCTTCCGACCACACCGCAGCTATTCTAGCATTGGCACAAATTCGGGGTATATCCTACTACTTATGTCTGTGCTGGGGTTGACACTGACGCCTCCACAGCAACTTTAGCTAGTTTGTTTTGTACTAGTTTTGCTTCTTCTGCCTGCCGCCTCTGAGTCATTTCCTTGTCACGCTTCTTGATTCTTCTGTAATGGCGTATTATTATGCTCTGTATTTCAGCCCACCCCTTTGCTTCAACACCCACAATTTTGTTGCGTGCCTTCTGTACCTCCTTGGGGAGGCCCTTTTTAACAATTAAGTAGAAGATGGGTATTGATTGATCACATGAATTACCCGTCTCCGCTCTCCACATCTCCTGAACTTTAAGAATGAATTGAGCGGAGTCTTCATCATCACCCATAGTACATTGCGTGATAGACTAAGTTGGATGTGTCAGGAAATGCTCACTGTATCACGTCCCATATCTTTGCTTGAACATTATTAAAGGATGCTCCATCACGTGCATCCTCTCCCAAAGTTACTCCCGGGTACTCTGCTTTTACCCACACATCAGCAGCCTGATCTCCGATAGTAGCTACCAGTAGGATGTTGATGTCCCCGACTGCTAGGGGCACTCCTATTGTATGTTTCTTAAATGCATAGGTCCACTTCCCACGCCCGCCGTGCTTTTATTAGATTGTTTTTGTCTGTGCCCATGGTACGTAATGAGGATTGCTGACATCTTTATGTATGAGAGGCATTTGCATTCGTACCTTAGTCTCCTGGGCCTTCTTCCCACTTCCCTTTTTCCTTGCTACCGTCATCCAGCCAAACCTGTTCCTTAACCTCCCATCCCATAAACTTTCCACCCGAGGAGTTCATTCAGGTGCTTGTTCTGCCTCCTCATCCTCCTCACCCTCAGACTCGTCAAATGTACTCCACCCGTCAACATAGTCATATCCTAGGTTGTCCATCCCTTCTCTTTCTACATGCACATTTTTTATGGGTGTATTATCTATCCTAAATAGAAAATCTCCTGCTTTCAGTCCTTCTGGGGCCTGCTCTTTCTGTCTGTTAGATTTGACTTTGTTGTGCAGTGTTCGCAATCTATTAAATTCTGATCTTGTTGCGGCCAATGCTACCTCCAAATCTCTCTTATTGACATCAGCATATGCTGGAGCATTCGCAGGGGACACATATGGGGGTGCTGGGGCTGTCGCTGTCATGGATGCATATTTTAGGTTAGTATAGCACACTGCAGGGCAGGCTGTCAGTGGGTATATCCCTCCATGCTCTATCGCTGCCCTGCCCTCACTCCCTAGGCAACTGCCCTTGCTACCGTCTTGTCTCTCCTCTCAGTAACACTCTTCCGTGTCTTCGAACATTTTACAAAGATCTAATATTTCTTTCCTTCTCTGTAATTGTTTCCTCTTATATTTAGCTGCTAGGAATTTGGACATATTCTCTAGCATACCCTTATTGTGTGAGCCTTGCTCTAGCCATGAGCGGGACATCCGCCCACCCTCTTGTTTCTGTCACCCACTGTTTAAGGTATTTCTCAAGTCTGTCTTGATACAGCACTAGGGTTTTACACATACTCTATATGGGTTTCTCCTCCCATGGTAGTGGTGGGTGCGCCCTTGCTGTCCTCACACCTGTGGTACCCCGCTGTGCATACTGATATTGTTCATCTAAAAAACTAGTCAACTTTTCATCCTCCACCTCACATAAAAAAGAAAAATACTGTTCTTCTGCCCCCACCCTTTTTCCCCATACTCCCGCTCACACACTCCACACACACTCCACACACTCAAACCATATGGCTAATTACACAGTGCTTCTCCTTGGGCCTTCACCCTACACAATAAAAAGCACAAATAAAACAAACTAAAATAACAAGCTAAAATAAGAACAACTACTATTAATGAGCCCTCTAATTATACGGGGCTCCTATTCATTTCCTTGTTCCTCCGTTATACGATGCTATTGCTACTACCTTCTCCCCTCTCTCTGGGAGGCTCACTACCATTCTATTTTCCTTTCCTTAATATTCTTATCAGAAAATTAATAATACCAAAAAATGAAACAAGCCACACCCACAGCACAGCACAATTTCACTCTCTGGGAACTCACGCTCTTCACACTCTCCCATACATCTACCCCCAACTTGTTATCAATCGCGTGTGTGTGTTCACCGAAACTCCTCTGTCACAGGGCTCTAACAACACCAGCCTGCACTCTCCTCAGAGCAGTGCCCCACTCCATAAAACAGGCAGGAATTCTGCAAAAACGGCGCCTGCACGGCCACTGGGGTATATGCGTTTTTGGGACTGGTTGCTGTAGGTGGGAGCAGCCACTTCAGAGAAGCTGCCTGGACACCTCCAGGCAGGAGGCTCGAGGTCCCTGGGACCCGCACATATTTCCCTCAACCCAGTTGCGTCTTCCGGCATTCAGGGCTTCCACCCTCGCTTTTGAACTATAATTTCTCCCTCCCCACACCTTGCATTACTAATCATGCCATTGTAAAGTACTGATAGGAGGACCATTCGTTTAGATCTTTATGGTTGTCTGGTTTATGGTCTGTGGCCTAGGGCCAGTTGGCATCCTGGAATTCAGGAGTCTTGGGACACCGACAGTTGTAGCGGCAGAGTGGTGGTCAGAGGTTTGCTCGGGCCTGGTTGTGATAACACGTGCAGCGAGGCGCCTAGCACCGTCTCATGGCCTTGCAGGACACATTCTTTCTCGGGATAAAGCGTATTGCCAACAGTTGCAGAACAAAGGAGAGTTTCTGTGGAAATTAACAGCGCGGGTCTCTCTCTCATCTGAGCTTGGCCCTATTCAGGTTTCTTCATTAGGTTTGCGGCCTGTGTCTACAGCGCTGCCATGCAGGCCCAATGTTTCTTCCACAGCTACTAAATGGCACCGGTATATATGCGCACACTAAGTCTAAACATCTACAGTTTGCATAATATTATGTCCTTGCAGGGTCCCTTAGCACGCCCCTCTCCCCCTGGCATATCACAGGTGTCTTTATGGGATTTGCCTCACTCTAAAGCGCCTAGGGGGTGAGAACGGATCATTTCCTTCCCAACAATGGTTTGGAGGGTTGCCCAGGGCAATGCCACAGGGTAAGATTACTTCTAAACCTTCCAGCCATCACCTCTTTTGTTTTGCTAAAGGATCAATACAGCATCTTTGACCATATCGCACAGTGCCAAGAAGCAGAATAAAACCCTTGCGCAAGCGCAGTCAACCTCATCGGTGACAGTGGCAGTGGAGACAGCAGCGAGCAACAAGGCCCTATGACTAGCATTGTTCCAACAAGTGTTTTGGCATGACATGCCACTTGCAGTGCCAGCATTTTCTCAGAAACCCACAGAAAGGGTGATTAAGCACACAGGCACATGTCGCTTCCATTGCCTCATGCCTGTACGCCATAGAGGTGAAATGGACTCCATGGTAGTTTCAGCTAATAAGGAGAGTCATGTGCAGCAGAACAAGCCTTCCTTCATGTAGGTCCTGTGCAGAGGGCAAGGAATGAGGCAGTCATGGAGAAGGCACTGCTCAAACAGGGCGCCTCACCCCATGTTAGAGAGGCAACATTGCATGGAAGATCTTGTAAACTTTAGTGGGTTGAAAACCTCTATGGTATAGCTTGTAAACTTTAAGGGATGGCTTTGGTCTGAACGTTAAAGGTTGTCAGCACCCTTTAAAGTGATTCTGAAATTTAACAGGTGGCTGCACCCTTGAGAGAGCATCTTAATATAAAAGATTGCAGCACCCAATGAGAGAACCCATGAACGCATGTGTGTGAGCATGTGGACTTTAAATGCCCCCTCCCCTCCTTAAAGTCCACATTGTTTTATCTGAATGAAAAGGACGCAGCCCCCTTAAGAATATACACACACACACACACAAACACACCAGGGCGGGGGAGGTTAAGGCAGTTGAATGTGACACGAGAATAAAGAAGGTTCAGACCAGCAATGGCTCTGCGTATTCTTGGCGAGACTGCGGGTGATTGAGGGAGTGACCCCCCCACAACAACTGGTGACGAGGCAGACGAGAGCCCATGCTCTGCAACAAGTAGGGCCTGTGTGCCCAGCAGTGACGGAGGGCCTGTGTGCCCTGCAGTGATGGAGGGCCCGCATGCCCTGCAGAGAAGGAGGAACAGGGGGCCCGTGTGCCCAGCAGCAGCGGAATCCAGGAGGAGGGCCCGTGAGCCCTGCAGCGACAACGTAGGATCCCAGGAGGAGGGCCCGTGAACACCGCAGTGGAGGAGCCCAGGAGGTGGGCCCGTGAGCCCCGAAGCAGAGGAGCCCAGGAGGAAGGCCCGTGAGCCCAGAAGCAGAGGAGCCCAGGAGGAGAGCCTGAGAGCCCCGAAGCAGAGGAGCCCAGGAGGTGGGCCCGTGAGCCCTGCAGTGGAGGAGCTTGACACCGACAGAGCACAACGGAAGACAGCGACGCAGACTGACCCGGACCTCCAGCCTGCACGTCGGAGCTGTGCAAGGCAGACTTTGCCCTCCCAGCACACGGCGGACAAGAGTGGGTAAGCGGCCCCCACATGCCCGACCCTAAATGAACCAAGGCCAGGGCGGAGATATCCCTCAACGGCCTGTAGGCCTAACGCTGAATGGACCCAAGTGCGACATCAGCAAAACCAGCCTCAGATTTTTCGGGCACATATTCTCAGACAAAGGCATACAGGCTGACCGGGACACGATACAAGCAATCACTGACCTCCAAGCTCCCACGATGACTGCAGAGTTACGCTCATTCCTAGGGATGGAAGGATACTGTGCTTGCTACCTCCCAAACTATGCCACGGTCACTGACCCGCTCCGTGTTCTCCTCAAAAGGACAAACCATTCCTCTGGGGCGTACATTGCCAGACAGCATTTTCAACCATCAAAGAGAGTCTTGCCAACCATCGCCAGCTAGCGTACTTCCACCCGGAGTGGCACACCATCATCACAGTTGATGGCAGTCCAGTCGGCCTAGGGGCCATCCTGGCTCAAACAGACACCAAGGACAACGCACGACATGCAGTCATTGCCTACGCCAGCCGTGCCCTATCCCACACTGAAAAGACCTACTCCCAAGCTGAACGAGAAAGCCTTGCAGCTGTATAGGCCTGCGAAAAGTTCCACCACTTCGTAATTGGTCGAAAGTTCACCCTCGTAACGGTCCATCAAGCGCTCCTTTCGTTTTTCGGGAACCCCAAGATGGAAATGCCCCCCCGAATAGAGCGCTGGGGGATAAGGTTACAAGAATATGACTATGTGATCATCCACAAGCCTGGAGGAGAAGCCAACCCGGCAGACTACCTGTCAAGACACCCACTAGTGAGAAATGATGACACCTTAGGCCATGAGGCTGAAGAATACATTTCATACCTGTCCTCCAATGCCATGCCACCAACAATCTCAACGGCAATATTTGCAGAACGAAGTAAGGCCGACCCGACTATCAGAGCTGCCGTACGCCTCACCCATTCCAACAAATGGAGGGGGCAGACAAGAAAGACCTAGACCGCCTAGCCAAAACACACATGGAACTGGTGGCCACTGATCAAGATATACTACTATGAGGAAACAGGCTAGTGGCCCCAAAAGATCTACACTAGTAGCACAAGCCCATGAGGGCCACAGAGTGATTGACAATACAAAAAATATCTTAAGAAACCACATGGATACTATAGTGGAGGACATGCTGGCACACTGCAGACCCTGCCAACTAGCAGCGAGGAAGTCAAATCCAAGCCCCCTACAACCTATGACACTTCCAGAGAGACCCTGGCAAAAGGTTGCAATGGACTTCTATGGACCCCTAGAGGAAGGCGGATACCTGCTTGTGGTCATAGATGAATATTCAAGGTTTCCTTTCTTCAAGCAAACACCCTCGACATCATTCTCTGAAACGGCGCCCATCATAGATGAACTATTCAGTGAATGGGGCATCCCCAACATCGTCAAGACAGACAATGGATCCCCGTTCCAAGGACGCAAATTCGCCAAACCCGCAGTCCATCTCGGCTTACATCATCAAAAGGTTACCCCACTCTGGCCCCAAGCCAATGGAATGGTGGAACGGTTCATGGCCACTATAAAACTAACCAGACAGAAAGCCCTGGCTGAACAAGTATCTCAACCACAAGCCATCTGGGGCATGCTTAGAAGCTACAGGAACACGCAACACGACGCAACGGGGAAAACGCCAGCAGAACTAATGGTGAGGTACCGACCACGAACACGCATCCCTCAGTGGGAAGACTACACACCGGAAGAAGACGCGGCTATAAGGGAAAGAGACACAGAGAAAAAGAAAACAGCCAAGGAATGGGCTGACAAAAGGAGGAATGCAAAAGACCCCCAGCTAGAGGTAGGACAGACAGTCCTAGTGCGACAAAACCAGAGGAGGAAAACAGATACCCGTTATGACCCAGAACCTCGAATCATCATGGCCATGAAGGGACCCATGATAACTGAAACAGGCGAACCAGGAAAGATAACTCAGAATGTGTCATTCTCCAAAAGACTGTACCTCGACGATCAAGAGGTGCCAGAAGTGACCGCAGAGGACCCGGAAGATGAAGAAGACACAAGCCCTCCGGTTGAAGCAACAGGTGAAAGTCGAGAGTCTCCAGACAGACCCCACAGGACAGTGAGGAGACCGGTGAGACTCATTGAACAGATGTGACCCCAGCTTTCATGTTAAGCACGGGGGAGGTGTTGTATCTGAATGAAAAGGACATAGGCCCTTTAAGAATACACACACACACACACACACACAGACCAGGGCGGGAGGAGGGCGGAAGGGGAGGGACATGGGAGGTTAAGGCAGTTGAATGTGACACGAGAATAAAGAATATTCAGACCAGCAATGGCTCTGCATATTCTTGGCGAGACTGCGGGTGATTGAGGGAATGACCCCCCCCACCACAACACACATGCTGCTTCTGTGCTCCGTGGTAGAGCCTGAGCGCCTTAAGGGTTGTCTGTGCCTTGTGAGAGAGCATGATAACTTTGAGGAGAGGCTGCAGGTGAGATCCTATAACTTGTACGGGTGGATGTGTTCTGTGGAAGAAAACAAGAATTCCAGCAGGTGGCTGCACTTTGTGGGGGCTAACAAGAACTTTAAAAGTTGTGTTTGTGATTGCGACAATAGTAGATTTCACAAACCATAATGGCGCAATAGGCAATGTCATGTCTGGCTAAGTCAGCCACTGGCCAGACTCCCTCAGTAACTACTACAGCTATTTGTTTTCCAACCAAACAGAACACAAAACAAACCTGCTTCACTTTACCCTGTCTGACTATACCAGGTAACAAACCATAGTCATCATCCAAACTGGTGTGTTGGTTAAGGGCAGATGTCTTTCCATCCTTTTCTGGAATTATGTGATGTCCATTTTTTATAAATGTCAATTGTTCAACATGCAGCACTGCAATGTTTCCTTGATGTTTGAGCCAATAACCACCACCACCACAATAAAGTCTCTCTTGAACTGCTCACTTGCAGCGACAAGGCTTAGCAATTCGACAGCAACTTGCACGTGCCATTGGCCACACAGACAGCTTGCTGAACCAGTACTGTACTCGGTCGTCATCCTTTCTCACAGTAGATGGGCATCTGGAATTCATGCAGGTGATGGTCTGCAGTCTGCTTCACTTCCTACACTTTCCAACTGCCTTGTGACAACTACCCAGAAATCCTTGATGCACGAAACTGCCTGATGCCAAACTGAATATAGATTCTCCACCCTTGCATTACTCTGGGACCCTCTTAGCTGGTACAGGAAGGAAAAGCGCACTCAGTGGGCTGTTATGGCCATGAAGTCAGTGCTCGGACCACTGGTTCGTATATCAATGGTGAAGAGCATGCTTTGGCCCATCGACTACTGTAGTGCCCACCCATCTCTAGCCATAACATTGTCATAGCGTTCTGCTATCTCCTTGCAAAAGAAGAGACGGCAGTCATGAACTTCCCAGCCATATTGCAGTGAATGGATTATTTGTGTCCGTGCTCAAACACCTCCACGTCACTGGCCTGACTCAATTGGAAAATCACTGCAATGCATCAATGAGGTTCAGGCGTAGTTCTTGGTTTCCAAAGCAATGACAGGTCTGCAGTATTTTCAGGGGTAATTGTGTGAGTGGACTGCTGGTGGGATTCTGTTTGTCTGATAGTATACCCAGGGATGCACTTCAGATATTTTCACTTCTTCTCCTTCCTATGCGTGCCACAGCTTAAGGGGCCACATAGATGTGGTGCCCACGTTAGTACCTGCCTTCCATCAGCATGCCATTTACCAGCTTTCAGATTTAGTTCCTTTTTATTCTGTGTGATGTACTGCCAAACTTTTGAGTTCCATTGTGAGCTTACAACACACAGGCCAAGCTCATCTGGTCACAATGGCGATGGCAGTCATGGTTTTCTGGATGCCAAGTAATGATGTGATGCACTTTCTGATCTATGACTGGAAGGCTGTTTCTCGGAGACTGTATAGAGGGTTCCATGTGATATTTTCGCCGCAAAGATATCGCATTGCAAAAATATCGCCATATTTTTGCAGCGAAAATAACACATGGACCCTAGGGGGACACCCCCGCAACCCCCGCATCATTTTGTTATGTGCGGGGGACACCCCCGCAACCCTCGCACCTAATATTTTCGCCATCAAAAATATCGCCTCCGGCCGTTCCCGACGACCATATGTTCGGCGATATATTTTTGCTGGCGAAAATATTACCTGATACCGTATAGAGGTGGAGGGTGACTCCTTTTACAATGTATTCATAGTGCCATTCTCCTCCTCCTCAATAGCACTGCATTTCAGCAGTAAAACACATTCCTTTGTGGACTGTGGTGGATCATAACTTTTCTCTTAATCGTCACCCCTGTTGCTGTCCTTGTCATTGCTGTCTGACTTATTAGTGGATAGGGTGTTGGAGAGGGAGATCTGGAATTTTCAAAATCCTCCAACTATTTAAAAACATTATGTGTTGTTCCTCCCTGATCTATCGTAGTTAAGACCTGCCCACCCCACTGCCTCCGAGATACCAGAAGGAAATGGAAGTTCACCATACCCTGAGAGGCTCAGTAGATGCTTATCATCATGGTGCAATACCATGCATTTACATGTACTGGTGTAGTTATGTGAGAACAACATGTTAAACAGTGAGGAATGTGAGTTAGATGATATCTTGATTTGCCAAATACAGAGTAAACACAGCAAGTGCTGCAGTAAAAGTGAAAAGAATATGAGACGCATATTTCCGCTTGTAACTGGCTTATTTGGGTGCTGACATGTTGTCCTAAAGTGCTGTTCACTCACTGAGTTTTGCATCGCCCACCCCCTGAATCTCTGCTACTTCTACACAACAAATCACCCGAGTGTATCAAATCACTTCATACATGTCTGCTTCTTACTCCCATCAAACCTCATGTGTGCATGGGTTTCGCACAAGCTGCCCTCAGGGATCCACTGCTCTTCCTCTTCCCACTGCCAGGTGTCACCTGATGTCACAATGTTTCGTCCACTCACTTCAACTAATGGGCACTGACTGGTGTATCAACTGCCTCTGTGAATCTTTCTTCCTCACACAAAAATTACACAAGCAGGAGTCTCACACAAAATGCCCTCAGGGATTCCCTGCTCCACCTGCTCCTCCTTTCAGGAGTCACCCAATGATGTGTGTCTCATCCAGACACTGACTGGTGTATCACCTGCCTCCCTAAATCTTTACCACTTCCCACAAAAGTCATGCAAGCGTGAGACACATAGAAACTGCCCCCATGGATTCTCTGCTCCTCCTCTCAGGCTTCACCCAATGGCATCCACCCACCTCAAGAGACAGAGAGGGATATCGCCATACTCCCTGAATCCTGCCTACTCCCTCCCAAAATCACCAAACTATCCTGAGGCTCGTATATTCTTCTCTCATGGATTCCATGCTTCTCCTCCCTGGTGCCACCCAATGGCACATGTGTCACCCACTCACTACAAGAGACAGGCGCTGACTCGTGTATCTCCCACTTCCCTGGATCTCTCCTTCTACCTCCCACAATAATCATGAGAGTGTGAGTCTTGCACAAGATGTTCTAAGGGATTCCCTGCTTCTCCCTAGTGTGAAGCTCAAACATGACCCTGGGTGTGCTTTCTGGAGGCCATGTGCTGCTTTGCTTACAGTCACTTGAAGACAGTATGCCTGTTTTCCCCTCCTGCCTCCAGTTATCACTGCTATTGTCTCCAGATTTCTAGCAGTGTCACACAAGATCAAGAGTCACATGAAGACAGAATGCCTGGCTTCTTCGCCTGCCTCCAATTATCCCCACTATTGTATCCAGATGTTTAGAGATGTCACACAAGATCAAAAGTCACGTATGTCTGTGTCTCTTGTGATCTTCAAAACAGCTTTCCATATCAGGGATTCTCTCTCCCTAAACCCTCACCAGGTAGCATTCCTGTTGCCCACCCACTCCAAATCACTGAATGTGACACATGCACTACGTAAACAAAAGCTACCCTAAATGTACCTCACTGACAGAGTCTCCAGTCACTACCTGCCACACCATGATTCCTGCTCAGCTGCTCTAACTCCACTACGGTTTATTAACCCTCCCAAACATTTCCAAAGCCATCCTCCAGCAACAACCCGCTGCCTCTCGGAAAGCTGCCTAAGACTGAAAACAAGCTCCATCCAAGTTCGCCCCTTTCTAGAAAATGTCATCAAATTTGATCGGACCTCTTCAATAGTTTAATCAAAGATCACCCTGGCAGAATCACCTGAAATGTGAATGATTTATGGTTTTAGCAGTAAGGTTTGTCCAGGACTAGTTATGAATTGAGTTTTTTATTTAAGTATTTAAGTGTGTAGGCATAAGTATTTTTGAACATGACAAAAATGTATTGTAAATGTACGTCGAAGGAATAATTAGAACATAAAAATGTTGTATTCTGTGATAGCGACAGACAGGTTAAATGAGTTTGTTTGTCTTTGCCAAAGCCATGGCGGCTACTGATCGAGAATGGAGGTTCACAAGAACAGCAACAGCAGGCACCCCGCAGATGGTTGACTTGGTGAACGGAAGGGAGGTGCAATCAGTGTTGATGTACGGTTTCTCTGGGATGATGGCTCATAACAGGAAAGTCACGGTGATGACTTGGAATGTCAACGGGCTGTTAGGTGTTAAAAGAAGAATGGTGCTATAGTTCCTTAATAGGTAGTCCCCTGACATTGTATTTCTTACTGAGACACATCTAGCAGGAACGGAGTGCAAATTCTTTCTCAGATCCAATTACAGGGTGGCATACCATGCAGGCGTTGCTAGGGGCCCCACCACTCGCATCTGATCTCTTAGCAGAGCTTCTGGGGCTTATGCTTCAGAATCTCGCGGATGATTGGATACTGGGGGTGGGGGACTTTAATGAGGTGATGGACCAGGGTTTAAACAGGACATATGCTGGCACTAGAAACCCGGCGGCCTGTACCAAATTGCGCTCACTCGCTGAGACCTTGGGGTGGGTGGACCCATGGAGGTTACCCCTTCTTCTCTGGGGTACATGCCTCCATGTCAAAGATTGACTACTTTTTTGTCCCATCAAACATGACCCACAAGCTACTATCTGCCAAAAATGTGGGCACAGGGATATCAGACCACTCACCGTTAAAGAATGGGGTAACCAGGCGCAATGGGAGCTGGTGCCTCCACACTTATTACCTGGGGGACCCTAAATTTGGGGACAGCTTCGCTGCTAAAACTTTGAAATGAATACAGGGACAGTCGACATCTCAGTCACACTTTGGGAGGGGTATAAGGCCTCGCTATGGGGGAGGTGCTCTCAATGGTGACAGCTAAGCGCATGAAGCACATGCATGGGGTGGAGAAGGCAGAGAGGGTGGCACGACAAGTGGAGGAGGAATTTAGCCCCTCACGGTCACAGAAGGCCGAGCTGACACTTGTTACGGCTCAAGAAACACTGTGTAATGTGGCACTAGACAATGTCAGGGAAGTGCACTGTGCTAGACAAAGTCAAATCCATGAAGCAGCGAGAATGTTGGCCTGGCTTGAAAGGAGAGATAGAGGGACTGGATACGTGCGCATCTTATGGGACACCCAAGGAGAGGAACTGACTAACTATGCAGACATAGCCGAGGCCTTTGCGCAATACTATGAGGCATTATATAGCCCGGGAAATGGGAACCGTGAGGTGGATGGGCCGGAAGTACTAGATCAGGTGCATCTCCCAAGGCTCACCACTCAACAGGCGCAAGTTTGGAGGCAGACATTAGAATGGAAGACATTTCAGCTGCAATCGCACAGCTGCAGCCGGGTAAAATGCCAGGGCCCAATGGGTTCCCGGTTAAGACATGGAGCGGCTGGGAGAGAAAGTAATCAGTCCTCTGCATCGTCTCTTTATACAATGTAGACAAGATGGGGGTCTAACACCCGATCTCAGGCCGGCTAGCATAGTGGTTCTCCCAAAGCCTGGTAAACCACGGAACAGTGTGCCTCATACAGGCCAATATTCTTAATAAATGGAGAGGCCTGTTGGGGGTGATCAGCTCTCTGGTACATCCGGACCAATGTGGGTTCATTATTTCTAGATCCACGCGAATGAACCTTCGCTGAGTGCAATACGCTATTGTTCCGGCAGCCAAAATACAGGACACATTGGCACTCCTCACCATAGACTTCGAGAAGGCGTTCGATTCTGAGCGGTGGGACTCACTTTGGGAGATTATGGATTGCATGGGGTTTGGCAAAAACTTCCTGGCTTGGATTTGCTTGCTATTTACTTCCCCCAAGGTGGCAATAAGAGTAAATAGTGTCAGCTCTCGGGCCTTCGCACTGGGACTAGGCACAAAGCAGGACTTCCCCCTTTCACCGCTTCTGGTTACTATACCAATGGAGCCACTAGCAATACTGCTCAGGGAAAGGACGTAATGGGAGGGATTTAAATGGCCTTGGGCGGGGAAGACAGGGTCTCACTCTATGCAGACGACCTCCTAATATACAGGAGTAACCCAAAGGTCTTGTGCCCAGTAGTGACTGGAACATTGCAGGCATACCAACACTTCAGCAGGCTCAAAATAAATTGGAAAAAAATCAGTCCTGTGCAGGGAGGGGTCACAATGCTTCCTCAGGAATGCCCGTACACAACAGCGGTTTCAGGCTTCAAATATCTGGGTATCCACCTTAGCCCATGCCTGTCCGACTTCATCCGATTCAATCTCTCCCCAGTGGTGAACAAGTTTGCACTGGATATCACACACTGGAAATAGCCCCCACTAACCTTGCTGTGCAAAGCAGCCTTTTTTTCCAACATTATTTTTATTATTTTAGGCATAACAAGCCATACAAATCATCATATGTTACATACATTGCGTGCTTGTTATAGCATTTAAGAGAAGAAAACAGCGCTGGGTATGACTGAGAGTTAGCAGATCATGCATTTTCTTCAAAACAAAATTATTAATAACAACTGAAAAAGAAAAAGGGGGAAAGGGGAGAGGGGGAACAGCAGCTATATACACAGTGGTAACAGAGGACTGCTTTTTTCAACGGTGGGATAGTTTCAAAGATTCAGAGTGACTCTTTGGCTGGCTTTGGGATGGGTTTCTTCGGTGTAGGCCCTTCGGGGTTGGGGTGTCTGGCCTGGTCAGTTTTTATCGACTCGGACGTATGAAGGAGCCTTTCAGCACTTCGGGCCTGGCTTCTGTTGTGTTCTTCTCAGTCCTGGGTGTCCATCCAGCGCAGTGCTGGGGGCTGTCTTGCCACCCCAGGGAATTGTTGCTCGTAGTCCAGGATGGTGGCCCATATGTGCTCGAATTGGGACTTATTGCCTAGTCTGATGGCCGTGACTTTCTCGGCAGCGACGATGTCCCAGCATTTGGACCACCACATTTGAATGGATGGGCCCTCTGGGTTTTTCCAGAGTGTAGCGATGGCGATTTTGGCCGCTGTGAGGAGGTGGGAGCAGAGGTCCGCCAGGCAGCCTGTTAGGGGGAATTGACCATCTCCTGTCGCCCCCAGCAGCACGATTCCTGAATCCCAGGGGATGTTGAGCCCTGTGATTGCTTTGATTTGTTCCAAAATGTTCTTCCAGAATCGGGTGGCTTTCGGGCACGTCCAGAAGAGGTGGAACAGGGTTCCACGGTCTGGGCAACCCCTCCAGCACTGAGCCGGGATAGCTGAGTTACATTTGTTTAGGATTACGGGGATCCGGTACCATCTGTAGCAGACTTTGAACGGGTTTTCTTTGTTTGTCACACATTTTGAACTTTTATGTGCGCGGGCCCAGATGTGGAGCCATTCCTCTGGTTCAATCTTTTTCCGAGATCGTCTTCCCATTACAGCATATATGTTTCTTTTTTGGTGGAGTCTGCTCTGTCTAGCATTTTGTACAGGGTGGAGATTTTCCCTTTTGGAGGGGTTGCAGAGAGAGTGAGTTCTAATGCCATTAGTTCTCTGCTGCCCTGTTTCCTGACCTTCTGGTTCGACAGCCAGTGCCTCAGTTGCGTGTAGCGAAACCTTTCAGGTTCCTGAATCTTGAATTTTGCTTTACACTCCTCGAAGTTTAACGGACGGCCATTCTCAAAGAAGTCTGCCATGGTCTCTAAGCCCCCAGCTCTCCACTCCGTAAACAGGTTTGGTGAGATTCCCGGGGAGAAGTCTGGATTGTCCCAGATTGGTGTCAGGGGTCCCGTTGTGCTTCTGCATTTCCATCGGCGTGCTGCCTTTTTCCAGCTAGCCACTGTGTTTCTTGTTGCTGGTAGGGGGCCCAGGTCTTGGGTCCCCTTGGGTTCTTTGCAGTGGAGCAGAGATTCAATCGGGGCCTTGCTCCAGTCTTCTTCTAGTTGTAACCACCGGGGGCGGTTGACAAGGAGCTTCCAGGCGAAAGCTGGGGCTAGCTGGGCTGCGAGACAGTACCTCGCTACGTCTGGGACCCCTAGGCCACCCAGGGCAGCGATTCGGAGCATGATGCGTTTCGGGATAAGTGATTTCTTTCCTTCCCAGACGAGGTTCAATATTTCTCCTTGCAGCTTACATAGGGCCTTTTCCCGGATTGCCACAGGTAGGGCTTGTGTGAAGTATAGCAGCCATGGGGTTAGATTCATTTCTATCGCCGTAATGCAGCTGAACCATGAGATTTCTTGTTTTCTCCAGCGTCCGATGTCTTTTTTCAGGTCCCTAAAGAGTGTTGGGAAGTTTGACTTGTACAACTTCTCAGTTTTGTTGGTTAGTTGAACTCCTAGGTAGCTGATGCTGCTTCTTGCCCAGGGGATCCAAAACTCAGCTTCAAGAGTAGATTTGAGCTTACTAGGGATGTTAATGCCCAGTGCCACCGATATGGAGATATTTATTGCGAACCCAGAGGCTGCGCGAATTTCTTCAAGGGTTTGCCATAGGGCTCTTATTGATTCTGCAGGTTGGGTGAGTGTGAGGAGCACATCGCCAGCATAGAGGGCGATTTTGTAGGATTCCCTTTTAATCGTGAGGCCTTGTATTGATGGATTTCGGCAGACCCTGTCCGCAAATGGCTCCATTGATAGGGCGAAGATAAGTGGGGAGAGTGGGCATCCTTGTCTCGTGCCTTTGGTTATATTTATTCTGCCAGATATGGACCCGTTTAGGCGCAGAATCATAGAGGAGCTTTGGTAGATGGCTAGAACCCATTTTACGAAGTTTGGGCCGAAGCCAAAATGCCGTAGGATTTCCTCCACGTAGCCCCAGTCGAGCATATCGAATGCCTTATGCGTATCCAAGGAGAGAACTGTCAGTTTTGAACCCGACCTGTTCACTGACTTTATTATGTTGATGGTTCTACGGATATTGTCTTGGGTGCCGCACCCCGGGATGAAGCCTGCTTGGTCTGGGTGGATGATCTCTGGGAGGGATGGGGCCAGCCGGTTTACCAGTATTTTGGTAAATATTTTCGCATCATTGATCATTGCTTAGGAGCGTTATGGGCCTATATGATGTGCAATGTGTCCGGTCTTTCCCCGGCTTTGGAATTAGCACATTTATCGATTCGTTCATGGACGCCATCGTGGAGCCAGTGGAGAGGAATGAGTTGTACAGGTTTGCCAGGTGTGGTGATAACAGGTGAGCAAACTTCTTGTAGAATTTTGAAGTAAGCCCGTCCGGCCCGGGCGTTGTGTTTTTCAGATGGCGAATCGTTTCGCTAACTTCCTCCACTGAGATTAGGCCCTCCAGGTCGGACATTGACGGAGATGGCTGTATCTTTGGGATAGGGGCCAAGAGTTGAGCAATGGCTGGGGCTAACGTTGGAGGTCCTGCCATGATTTCCTCATGGTGCTGCACCATTATTTCCAGCTTTTCAGGGTCCAGGTGGTGTAAGGAGCTATTTTTGTCCCGCAGGGCTTGGATGTGGTTCCTGGTGTGGAGCTTTTTCAGCTTGTGAGCTAGGAGCCGGTTCGCTTTGTTACTGTTAAGGTAATAGTACTGTTTAGTATAGATTAATGCTCTGGAGGCCCGGTCTGCTAGGTGGATTTCCAGCTCTCTTTTAGCTCTTTTTAGTTCTCCATGCGTTGCTTTCATGTAGCGTTGTTTGAGCTTGTTTTCTAGTTCTGCTAGTCTTTCTTCCAACTTTCGTTGCTTGATCAGATTTTGGCGCTTGAGTCTGGCTGTTGAGTCCATCGCCACCCCACGTATTACCGGCTTCATGGCATCCCACACTTTTGCCATTGAGGAGTCAGGGGTTATGTTCTCAGTGAAGTAATTCTGAATCGCCTCCGCTAGGTCGGAGCTGGCCGCTATGTCGGTGAGGATGTAGTCTTGCATCTTCCATGGCCGCTGGATAGGTTCAGGAACTCCGTGGAGAAGCAGCGTCATCCTCACCGGTGCGTGATCCAAGGTTGCAATAGGAACGATTTGGACATCCTCCACGCAGGGGGCCATAGTATTAGCGGCCAGTAAGAGGTCGATCGCGAATATCCTCTGTGTACATGCGAAAAGAAGGTGTAGTCCCTTTCTCCCTGGTTGCGTAGTCTCCATATGTCTATGGTCTCGGTTTCTCGCAGGAACTCTGCCAAGGCCAGGGATTTGCTGAAGTCTTCCCTTGAGGCTGGGAGCGTCTTGTCCACACTCGGGTCTGGGGGGAGGTTAAAATCTCCTCCGATTAGTAAGTGGCCAGCTGAGAAGGCCGTGATAATGGGGAGAAGGCTGCGGAGGAATTGGCCTTGCTCTTTGTTTGGCCCGTAAATTGCCGCCAGGGTGATCAGTAGTTCGACTAGGAGGCCTTTCAGGAGCAGGAATCTACCCTCCGGGTCTCTTTTGACTGTGATCTGCGTTAATGGGAGATCTTGACCTAGCAGAATTGCGACTCCTCTCTTTTTCTGTGCGGCTGTGGCGAAGTAACATTTCGGGAAGCATCGGAAACAAATTCTCTTTTCATCTTCCGCTGTCAGGTGGGTTTCCTGGGGGTAGACGACGTCAGCTGCCAGTTGGTCGAGTCTGTGCTCCACCGATTTTCGCTTTCTTGGTGCGTTGAGCCCTTGTACATTCCAAGTCGTGATAGTAAGTGTTTTGTTTAGCGAACCCATGCTTTGAAGCTGAAGTAGGTCGGTTCATAGTCTTCCTTGAAGGTTTCTTGTTCCATGTGTTCCAGCGCTGCATTCCGCCATGTTCCCCCTTTTGTGAGGAACCCCCCTCCTCCTCGTCGCCTCCACCCTCCCCTCCCCCTAACCCCCCCAACAATAACAAGGTTTCCGGACCACCCTTCGACCAACGGGGCAGTCGACCGGACCGGTGTAATAACTCTGCTTGGAGGCAAACTGTGCCTCTTCTGTTGACCAGTAAAACTCAGGTTTAGGATGTAGTGCGTTGGTTCTTTGGCGGAATTGAGATCAGGTTGCAGTGGTATTAGAGTTTCTCATCTTGAACTAGGCAGGGTGATGGACCACCTGGGCGCCTTTGCTTGATGGGCCTGGTGGCAAGCAAATAGGGTCGGCCTGAGACCTTTTGGTGTCTCTTCCCGCAATGTGGGTGGTCAGTCCAGGAAGGAGCGCTGGACCCCCCCGCCCCAAGGCCGCGGTTGGTAAGAGCCTCCCACTCAGCGGTTGTTGTCCCTTTTGGTCTTGCTCAGTGGACCTCGGGCTCTGCGGCGTCCCGTTATCTTGGTCCAGGCTCTAGAGGAGTCCCGCCCGGAACCCCCCGGGGCCTCTCGACTTCAGCAAAGGCCCCCTCTTCGCAATCCGGATTCATGAATCGTTCGGCCTCTCTGGGGGAGGGGATTATCCAAGACCTGCCTTTCCAATTGAAGATTAGGGCCGTGGGGAAGCCCCAGCGATAGGTCATTTTTCTCTCCCGCAGCCATTCGGCAAGTGGTTTAAGGGCTTTTCTTTTAGAGAGTGTGGCCGCTGCTAAGTCCTGGTGCAGGGATATTTCGGCATCTCGGAAGCCAATTTGGGCCGAGCTTCTGGCTTCCTGCATGATTTCTTCCTTGACTCTGTAGAAATGGACTCTCGCTAGGACGTATGGCGTGGAGTTTGCGCTTTGTTTGGCTCTAACCCTGTTAACCCTATCCAGTTCCAGGGGGGCTTCGTCTGGGAGTGTCAGGATGAAGCGGAATAAGTCGTTGACATAGGTTTTGAGTTCCTCCTCAGGGACAGAGCTTGGTATTCCTCTCAGGCGGATATTATTGTGCCTGGATCTATTTTCGGCTTCTTCTTGTTTGTTCTCAAGGGGCTTACATCTGGCCTCCAGCGCGGTGAGTCTATCTGCTCCCTCCCCGATCTCGAAGTTTTGCTCAAACAGGGTGGTTTCAATTTCTTCTGTTCTGGTTTTGACTTCTCCCACTCTCTTGTCCAGGGAAGAGATTTTGCCTTTTAGTTCTTCTGTACCTTTTTGGTACTCCTTAGTTATGGCGGATAGGAGCTCCTGGAGATCAGCTTTGGTGACTGCTTGGGTTGAAAGCTCGGTGTTGGGGTCCAGGGAAACCCCTACAGAGTCATTCTGCTCCCCTTTCTTAGTCTTTTCCCCCATGGTGGTGGACAGTAGGGTCGCTATATCGGTTTGTTTGGTCGATTTTGAGTTCCTGCACATTACTCCTTCTGGCTCAGGTGGTAGCCGGACCACTCCTCACCAGGGGCGGACTATGTTAGAGTACTGGGGCCCCCTTTTTTCCCCATCCCCCAGGCTAATCTAGCTTGTCTGGAGTAAAATACCGGTACTGGTAAATCCTTACCGCCTTACTACGAGGTCCCTTTGCGGGTTGGGGGATTTAACGCCTGCTTTTTGCAGGAGTTAAAAACCAACCCGCAAAGGGACCCAGGGAGCTAATTACGGTACCGCAATTTGTGGTACCGTAATTAGCGCCTTCCCCATTCCCATTGAGCCCTATGGGGCAAAAATGGGAATGGGGAAGGGCAATGGCGGAAGGGGGAATTACCGCCCCGCCAACCTTGGAATAGGGCGGTAATTCCCCTTTCCGCCAAGGCGGTGCCGGTATTTTACCGGCATGAACCATGGCGCTAATAGCGCCATGGTTCTCCGCCATCCGTGTAATGAGGCCCTTGGACTGTGCTCAGATTCAAGTCATCTGGGGGAAATGTATGCATACACTGTCCACTGTAATGGGTGCTCAGGTTCATCTGGAGCCGGAACTGGCATTGCTGGGGATTTGGGTAAACACCGGGTTCAGGAAATATGAGAAATTGTTCCTGGTTTTAGCACTGGGGCTTGCTAAGAGACTGATTGCAGCATCCTGTTGCTCTGCAGAGCGACCAAGAATAAGGCAGCGGGTTGCGGAAGTGGATCGTTGTTTAGCCTTGGAGAGGAAAGTGTACAGGGCAAGGGCTGACCCTGGACGTTTTTGAAGATATGGGGGAAGAGGAGTGGGCAGATGGCTGAGGGGCTTGACATTATGGATTGCTCTAACCCTGAACCTTTTTGCTGCCAATGTAACTTATTAGCATCCTATTCTAGTTGCGCTCCCATGCCAACGCTAATACTGTTATGTGGATTCTACTGTATTATGCTCAAGTTGTACCCATGCTTGTGTTTGTTCTGTTCCTTTATGAAAATAATAAACAGATTGGTTAAAGAAAAGAAATGATATGTCAGGGTATTCAAGCCGTTGGCTTCCCTTCCCCACGTTATAAGCACGGCATAATGCGGCACACACAAGCTTAGCACAGTCTCTAGCATCACTAGCAAAAGGGTGCAATTCAAAACCTCAGCATGATGGCCTTCTTTAACAAAGTCTCTATCCCCTTCGAAAAATCTTATTTCAGAGGGCCTGATGCAACAGACAAATAATAAAGTTCCTTTCCTTTTCAGGATTCTTCTACGCATCATTTTCTTAGGTGATTTACTGTTCACCTCAGATCCCACTGAGCCGGGATCAGATCAACTTTAATACAAAGTTCGTATTTCACATTTAAACAATTTTCTTCGGCAATTTACCATTCACCCCAGATCCCCCTCCACCGGGCTCATATCCACTTTTATACTAGGTTCTCTGGATTTTCATGTATCAAATTTCTTGGGTGATTCACTGTTCCTCCCGGATTCCCCTCCATCGGGCTCAGATCCACTCTAACACAAAATCTTCAATCAGTCTCCCTCTGCCGGGTTCGGACCAACTTAATCTACTTTGCAATCAACTTTCTTTACTGAATCAACATCAAAGGATTTCGATTGTGCACAGGATTTAGTTTGACCCATTGCAGGACCACTTCTATTCACTATCTTTTGCCACTCTTTCACTTTTGTCAGCTCTCAGCTGGATACCTTACAGAGACCTTCGATTAAGCACGCATGGGGGTCGGACCACTCTGTCAATGGTATTAAATATTGATTTGAAAGTTCAATCACTCACTCGCAGTTCAACTTTACTCATGTTGGTTATCACACGCGTTTCATACAATGTTTGTTCGAAAGCTTGCCATACAAGGTTTCCCCTTGCAACCTTGGCTTCAACACAGACCGAACTTGTATCAGTCTCCCCAACTTACCAGCTATGTTGATTTCACTGATTCTACTTTGTTGTTGGAGCCAAGGACAGTACCACGGCAGCTGGCGGTTCTCTCTGACTTGATTATCAACGCAGGCGGTCCCCAGGTCCTTCCGACACACAATGTAGGGTTCTTCAGCCTGGTTTCCTGGTCTTACGCTTTCTCTTCTCGAGGCTTCTTGAAATTAATGGTTCCTTGTCGAAAAGGTCAACTGAACTTCCCTCTTTACCATCCCCTTCTCTTTAGCCATCTTTCTCCTCGTGTTAAACTGCCATCTTGGAACTGCTGTTTCCTCGTGTGCTTTGCCTCGCTCAGAGTGTGCTTTTGTGCTCCACCTTTTATCCGTGTGGGGAAGTGTAATGGAAGTCAGGTGTGTGGTAGTCAGTAATTGCCTGACCCTGCCTGACCATTGTAATGGGACACATCAGGTATACAGCTCGGGTGTTAGTCCGTTTTTTCTCAAAGTGGGCTGTCCGTGAGAAAGTGTTTGTGTTGTGAAAGGGGTCAGGGGTTTGAATTCCTAAACATTCTACATGGTAGGATGGGGTAAAAGTGTTAGAGGGAAGGGGATGCTGCGTCTCACCATCCGGTGTCCCACTCCCACTCCCCGAAGACTCCTCTCGCAGGTGATCCTCCCGCACTGGTACACCCCCAGGAACTGGATCCAAAAGCGATAGCCAGGTCCTGGCCACCGGGATGACAGATCCCCAGGGACTAGTGGGTGAGGCACCTTCTGGTTTCTCACATGCCCTTCCCCTATGCGAGGTGGATATAGTTGGTCTTTGTCCAGGTTCTTCAATTTGAAGACTTTGGAAAGAACAAGAGCGTGATATTTCCAAGGACTCTCGCATATTCCACGGTTTTCTTTTCCTCTGTGCTGGCAGAGGCAAGATGTTTCTATTTGTCTCGAAGGTATCCTGTAAACTGGTCTCGAGTGGATGACACTTGATTTATCTGCTCCTTATTTCTTGTGAAAGGTTCTTGGTAAATGAAAGGTTTCCTCTTTCTTCCTCTCATGGATCTCATTCTCCTTCTCTCCTGGGGACTCTGCCATCATGTGAGACTGCACTGTACATGGAGACTCATGCTGCCTTAATGGCCTCTAGCATACTCCATTTGGAGTCTGATGCTAATACAAACATTCGAATTTCGCTATATTCGGACTGCACACTCCGCACTGCCATCAGAGCTTTTTCATCCTTTCCGGTGAGTGGGTGCAATGAACTTTATTTGTTTTATTGTGCCTTGCCACACCTGTCATGATGCCCGCTCCCGGGGAGCCGGTTCAAGCCCGGCGTCCCCAAAAGCGGACATCCAGTCCCCAAGGAAGGACCCAGCAACCCCATATAGGGGCCCTTTGGACAGTGTCCTGGCGCCTATGGCGCCAGGCTCATAAAATACATCAGTCCTGGCGCCATAGGCGCCAAGCTCATTATGGGAATGCTTGGGTGCACTTACCCGATGCAGACCATGCTGCAGGATCCCGGCCTCCTTGAGGCCTGAAAGGAACTACTTTACCTGTGGGACTAATTTACCATCCGGGCGTGGTCGGGGAAGGATACATACCTGATTGGAGGAAGGATACATACCTGGAACTTCTTCCAAGGCTATTTAAACCCCACCGGAACAGCCACACGTGCTTCGCGTTGTTCTGCATCTAGCAGCTGGACGCTCACCGTGTCTGCTCCTGCATCCTGACTTCTGCCACGCCTGCCTGCCAGCATCCTGGATCACCTGCAAAGGAAGAGAAGAAGAGAACAGAAGAAGGAAAAGTCCTTACCTGCTAAATCCGCATCCCGGAGACATCTCGCCGACAATCCTGAAAAGGAAGACGTTAATTTAAAAGCTCATCGCATCGATCGCTGCAGCGCCGCATTCCACTCACCTTTAAAGGGCGCCTCCATGTTCAGCAGCGATCATCCGGATTCGCAGTCACGCCCCAGCGCCTAGGGAGAAAAAGACCAGAACAAAAGGTGAGGGAGAGAAGGGAATAAGGAAAGCTAAATCTCCATGTTAAGACTTACCTGTTGATTCATTCCCTCTTCATTTCGGTTCCGCGCCGCATCCTGGCATTTCCGGACCCCGGCCCCTAAGGGAAAAAAGAGACATCAGCGTTAATGAGCGAATGAAAAGACATTACCAAAAAACGCTCATTAAAGACTTACCTGATTTCTACAAGGATTTCAGCTCTCATCTCGGTTCGGTGCCTGTTCCCCAGCATTCCGTACCCCGGCCCCTATGGGGAAAAAGACACTAGCATTAGTACATTAATGCATGGAGACAAGGGGAACCTCTTATCAAAAAACTTACCTGGAAGCCAAGCAAGTTTGGTTCTCACCAATCCGAAAATCCAGTGAAGTAACTGGATACCAACGCGCCCCTGCATCAGAAGCAGGATGGAGAGCTTGTCCTTCCAGACCCTAAGGTGAGACGCTACGAGAAATCACAGAAGGGTTTGAAGGAGGGTGAGAGGGGAAAGTGGGAGGCTGATTGCATTACTCCGCAGACAGTTAATCCCCTATTTTCGCCTACAGAAGGATACTTCTGCGAGCCAGACAAGCCAGATTTGGGGGCCCGGTCCAGTCCGTCTTCCGAACCCTGCGCATCACCTTAGAAGAGGTCACAGCAGCGCGAACCAGGCCAGCGCCTCCGTCGGAGTCAGGTGAGCGTAACACACCAGGGCCACATGGTAGTCTCCACCTACCAAGATGGCGGGTTTAATCTTAATTTCCTTTGTGCCTGCTGCTTCAGCTCCTGCTCCAGCGTGATTGGTCCCCCGTATACTGTTAAGGACCAATCGTGATGCCGGCAAGTGGACGCCGGCCCTCTTCCCCAAGGCCCACCTTCTAAGGCCTTTTTTTTTCCTCTGCATTGCAATTCCTTTCTTCCTCTCATGGATCTCATTCTCCTTCTCTCCTGGGGACTCTACCATCATGTGAGACTGCGCTGTACATGGGGACTCATGCCGCCCAAATGGACTCTAGCATACTCCACTTGGATTCTGATGCTAATAAAAACATTTGAATTTCGCTATTTTCAGACTGCGCACTCCGCACTGCCATCAGAGCTTTTTCATCCTATCCGGTGAGAGGGGGGAATGGAATACTGGACTTCGTTTGTTTTATTTTGCCTGGCCACGCAAGGGCCATATGGTAGTCACCACCTTCCAAGATGGCGGCTTGAATCTTCATTTCCTTTGTGCCTGTCTGCTTCAGCTCCTGCTGCAGCGTGATTGGTCCCCCGCATACTGTTAAGGTCCAATCCCGACGCCTGCAGGTGGACCCTGGTCCTCCTCCCCAAGGCCCACCTTCTAAGGCCCTGTTTTTTTCCCTGCATTACCATTCCGCTTTCATCCTCTCATGGATCTCATTCTGCTTCTCTCCTGGGGACTCTGCCATCATGTGAGACTGTGCTGTACATGGGGACTCATGATGCCTAAATGGACTCTAGCATACTCCACTTGTAGTCTGATGCTAATACATGCATTCGAATTTCGCTATTTTCAGACTGCGCCCTCCGCACTGCCATCAGAGCTTTTTCATCCTTTCCGGTGAGTGGGTGCAATGGAATACTGGACTTTTTTTGTTTTATTGTGCCTGACCACCCCAGGGCCACATGGTAGTCCCCACCTTCCAAGATGGCGGCTTGAATCTTCATTTCCTTTGTGCCTGCTGCTTCAGCTCCTGCTGCAGCATGATTGGTCCCCCGCATACTGTTAAGGGTCAATCCTGACGCCTGCAGGTGAACGCCGGTCCTCCTTCCCAATGCCCACCTTTTAAGGCCCTGTTTGTTTCCCTGCATTGCCATTCCTCTTTCTTCCTCTCATGGATCTCATTCTCCTTCTCTCCTGGGGACTCTACCATCGTGTGAGACTGTGCTGTACATGGGGACTCATGCTGCCTAAATGGACTCTAGCATACTTCACTTGGAGTCTGATGCTAATACAAGCATTCGAATTTGGCTATTTTCAGACTGCGCACTCAGCACGGCCAACAGAGCTTTGTCATCCTTTCCGGTGAGTGGGCGCAATGGAATACTGGACTTTGTTTGTTTTATTGTGCCTGGCCACGCCAGGGCCACATGGTAGTCACTGCCTTCCAAGATGGCGGCTTGAATCTTCATTTCCTTTGTGCCTGCCTGCTTCAGCTCCTACTGCAGCGTGATTGGTCCCCCGCATACTGTTAAGGGCCAATCCCGTTGCCTGCAGGTGAACGCCGGTCCTCCTTCGAAAGGCCCACCTTTTAAGGCCCTGTTTGTTTCCCTGCATTGCCATTCCTCTTTCCTCTCATGGATCTCATTCTCCTTCTCTCCTGGGGACTCTATCATCGTTTGAGACTGCACTGTACATGGGGACTCATGCTGCCTAAATGGACTCTAGCATACTCCACTTGGAGTCTGATTCTAATACAAACATTCTAATTTCACTATTTTCAGGCTGCGCACCGCACACCGCACTGCCATCAGAGCGCTTTTATCCTTTCCGGTGAGTGGGTGCAATGGAATACTGGACTTTGTTTGTTTTATTGTGCCTGGCCTCACCAGGGCCACATGGTAGTCACCACCTTCAAAGATGGCGGCTTGAATCTTCATTTCCATTGTGCCTGACTGCTTCAGCACCTACTGCAGCGTGATTGGTCCAACGCATACTGTTAAGGGCAAATCCCGACGCCGGAAGGTGGACACCGGCCCTCCTTCCCAAGGCCCACCTTTTAAGGCCCTGTTTGTTTCCCTGCATCGCCATTCCTCTTTCTTCCTCTCATGGATCTCATTCTCCTTCTCTCCTAGGGACTCTACCATCATGTGATACTGCACTGTACATGGGGACTCATGCTGCCTAATTGGACTCTAGCATACTCCACTTGGAGTCTGATGTTAATACAAACATTCGAATTTCGCTATTTTCAGACTACGCACTCCGCACTGCCATCAGAGCTTTTTTATCTTTTCAGGTGAGTGGGCGCAATGGAATATTGGACTTTATTTTATTGTGCCCGGCCACACCAGGGCCACATGGTAGTCAACATCTTCCAAGATGGCGGCTTGAATTTTCATTTCCTTTGTGCCTGCCAGCTTCAGCTCCTGCTGCAGCGTAATTGGTCCCCCGCATACTGTTAAGGTCCAATCCCGACACCTGCAGGTGGACCCTGGTCCTCCCCACAAGGCCCACCTTCTAAGGCCCTGTTTGTTTCCCTGCATTGCCATTCCTCTTTGTTCCTCTCATGGATCTCATTCTCCTTCTTTCCTGGGGACTCTACCATCATGTGTGACTGAGCTGTACAAGGGGACTCATGCTGCCTTAATGGACTCTAGCATACTGCATTTGGTGTCTGATGCTAATACAAACATTCGAATTTCGCTATTTTCAGACTGCGCACTCCGCACTGCCATCCAAGCTTTTTTATCCTTTCAGGTGAGTGGGCGCAATGGAATGCTGGGTTTTGTTTTATTGTGCCCGGCCACACCAGGGCCTCATGGTAGTCACCATGTTCCAAGATGGCGGCTTGAATCTTCATTTCCTTTGTGCCTGCCTGCTTCTGCTCCTGATGCAGCGTGATTGGTTCCCCGCATACTGTTAAGGGCCAATCCCGATGCCTGCAGGTGGACGCTCCTCCCCAAGGCCCACCTTCTAAGGCCCTTTTGTTTCCCTGCATTGCATTCCTCTTTCTTCCTCCCATGGATCTCATTCTCCTTCTCTCCTGGGGACTCTACCATTGTGTGAGACTGCGCTGTACATGGGGACTCATGCTACCTAAATGGACTCTAGCATACTCCACTTGGAGTCTGATGCTAATACAAACATTTGATTTTCGCTATTTTCAGACTGCGCACTGCACACTGCCAAGAGAACTTTTTTATCCTTTCCGGTGAGTGGGCGCAATGGAATATTGGACTTTATTTCATTGCGCCGGCCACACCAGGGCCACATGGTAGTCACCACCTTCCAAGATGGCGGCTTGAATCTTCATTTCCTTTGTGCCTGTCTGCTTCAGCTCCTGCTGCAGCGTGTTTGGTCCCCCGCATACTTTTAAGGACCAATCCCGACGCCTGCAGGTGGACCCTGGTCCTCCTCCCTAAGGCCCACCTTCTAAGGCCCTGTTTGTTTCCCTGCATTACCATTCCGCTTTCATCCTCTCATGGATCTCATTCTCCTTCTCTCCTGGAGACTCTACCATCATGTGTGACTGAGCTGTACAAGGGGACTCATGCTGCCTAAATGGACTCTAGCATACTGCACTTGGAGTCTGATGCTAATACAAACATTCAAATTTCGCTATTTTCGGACTGCACACTCCGCACTGCCATCAGAGCTTTTTCATCCTTTCCGGTGAGTGGGTGCAATGTAATACTGAACTTTGTTTGCTTTATTGTGCCTTGCCACACCAGGGCCACATGGTTGTCTCCACCTACCAAGATGGCGGCTTGAATCTTCATTTCCTTTGTGCCTGCTGCTTCAGCTCCTGCTCCAGCGTGATTGGTCCCCCGCATATTGTTAAGGGCAAATCGTGACGCCGGCAGGTGGACGCCAGCCCTCCTCCCCAAGGCCCACATTCTAAGGCCTTGTTTGTTTCCCTGCATTGCCATTCCTCTTTCTTCCTCTCATGGATCTCATTCTCCTTCTCTCCTGGGGACTCTACCATCATGTGAGACTGTGCTGTACATGGGGACTCATGCTGCCTAAATGGACTCTAGCATACTACACTTGGAGTCTGATGCTAATACAAACATTCAAATTTCGCTATTTTCAGACTGCGCACTCCGCACTGCCATCAGAGATTTTCATACTTTCCAGTGGGTGGACGCAATGAAATACTGGACTTTGTTTGTTTTATTGTGCCTGCCCTCACCAGGGCTGCATGGAAGTCACCACCTTCCAAGAAGGCAGCTTGAATCTTCATTTCCTTTGTGCCTGCCTGCTTCAGATCCTGCTGCAGCGTGATTGGTCACCCGCATACTGTTAAGGGCCAATCCCGATGCCGGCCAGTGGACGCCGGCTCTCCTTCCCAAGGCCCACCTTCTAATGCCCTGTTTGTTTCCCTGCATTGCCATTCCTCTTTCTTCCTCTCATGGATCTCATTCTCCTTCTCTCCTGGGGACTCTAGTATCATGTGAGACTGCGCTGTGCATGGGGACTCATGCTGTCTAAATGGACTCTAGCATACTGCATTTGGTGTCTGATGCTAATACAAACATTCGAATTTCGCTATTTTCAGACTGCGCACTCCGCACTGCCATCCAAGCCTTTTTATACTTTCAGGTGAGTGGGCGCAATGGAATGCTGGACTTTGTTTTATTGTGCCCGGCCACACCAGGGCCACATGGTAGTCACCACCTTCCAAGATGGCGGCTTGAATCTTCATTTCCTTTGTGCCTGCCTGCTTCTGCTCCTGCTGCAGCGTGATTGGTCCCCCGCATACTGTTAAGGGCCAATCCCGATGCCTGCAGGTGGACGCTCCTCCCCAAGGCCCACCTTCTAAGGCCCCTTTTTGTTTCCTATTTGTTTTGTTGCCTATTTGTTTCCCTGCATTGCATTCCTCTTTCTTCCTCCCATGGATCTCATTCTGCTTCTCTCCTGGGGACTCTGCTATCATGTGAGACTGCGCTGTACATGGGGACTCATGATGCCTAAATGGACTCTAGCATGCTCCACTTGGAGTCTGATGCTAATACATGCATTCAAATTTCGCTATTTTCAGACTGCGCACTCCGCACTGCCATCAGAGCTTTTTCATGCTTTCCGGTGAGTGGGCGCAATGGAATACTGGACTTTGTTTGTTTTATTGTGCCTGACCCCATCAGGGCCACATGGTAGTCACCACCTTCCAAGATGGCGGCTTGAATCTTCATTTCCTTTGTGCCTGCCTGCTTCAGGTCCTGCTGCAGCGTGATTGGTCACTCGCATACTGTTAAGGGCCAATCCTGACGCCTGCAGGTGAACGCCGGTCCTCCTTCCCAATGCCCACCTTTTAAGGCCCTTTTTGTTTCCCTGCATTGCCATTCCTCTTTCTTCCTCTCATGGATCTCATTCTCCTTCTCTCCTGGGGACTCTACCATTGTGTGAGACTGCGCTGTACATGGGGACTCATGCTGCCTAAATGGACTCTAGCATACTCCACTTGGAGTCTGATGCTAATACAAACATTCAATTTTCGCTATTTTCAGACTGCGCACTGCGCACTGCCAATAGAGCTTTTTTATCCTTTCCTGTGAGTGGGCGCAATGGAATATTGGACTTTGTTTCATTGTGCCGGCCACACCAGGGCCACATGGTAGTCACCACCTTCCAAGATGGCGGTTTGAATCTTCATTTCCTTTGTGCCTGTCTGCTTCAGCTCCTGCTGCAGCGTGATTGGTCCCCCGCATACTGTTAAGGTCCAATCCCGATGCCTGCAAGTGGACCCTGGTCCTCCTCCCCAAGGCCCACCTTCTAAGGCCCTGTTTGTTTCCCTGCATTACCATTCCGCTTTCATCCTCTCATGGATCTCATTCTCCTCTCCTGGGGACTCTACCATCATGTGTGACTGAGCTGTACAAGGGGACTCATGCTGCCTAAATGGACTCTAGCATACTGCACTTGGAGTCTGATGCCAATACAAACATTTGAATTTCGCTATTTTCAGACTGCGCACTCCGCACTGCCATCCGAGATTTTTTATCCTTTCAGGTGAGTGGGCGCAATGGAATACTGGACTTTGTTTTATTGTGCCCGGCCACACCAGGGCCACATTGTAGTCACCACCTTCCAAGATGGCCGCTTGAATCTTCATTTGCTTTGTGCCTGCCTGCTTCAGCTCCTGATGCAGCGTGATTGGTCCCCCGCATACTGGTAAGGGCCAATCCTGACGCCTGCAGGTGGACGCTGGCCCTCCTACCCAAGGCCCACCATCTAAGGCCCTATTTGTTTCCCTGCATTGCCATTCCTTTTTCTTCCTCCCATGGATCTCATTCTGCTTCTCTCCTGGGGACTCTGCCATCATGTAAGACTGCGCTGTACATGGGGACTCATGCTCCCTAAATGGACTCTAGCATACTCCACTTGGAGTCTGATGCTAATACATGCATTTGAATTTCGCTATTTTCAGACTGCGCACTCCGCACTGCCATCAGAGCTTTTTCATCCTTTCCGGTGAGTGGGCGCAATGGAATACTGGGCTTTTTTTGTTTTATTGTGCCTGACCACCCCAGGGCCACATGGTGTCCCCAACTTCCAAGATGGCAGCTTGAATCTTCATTTCCTTTGTGCCTGCCTGCTTCAGCTCCTGCTGCAGCGTGATTGGTCCCCCGCATACTGTTAAAGGTCAATCCTGACGCCTGCAGGTGGACGCCGGTCCTCCTTCCCAATGCCCACCTTTTAAGGCCCTGTTTGTTTCCCTGCATTGCCATTCCTCTTTCTTCCTCTCATGGATCTCATTCTCCTTCTCTCCTGGGGACTCTACCATTGTGTGAGACTGCGCTGTACATGGGACTCATGCTGCCTAAATGGACTCTAGCATACTCCACTTGGAGTCTGATGCTAATACAAACATTCGATTTTCGCTATTTTCAGACTGCGCACTGCGCACTGCCAATAGAGCTTTTTTATCCTTTCCGGTGAGTGGGCGCAATGGAATATTGGACTTTGTTTCATTGTGCCGGCCACACCAGGGCCACATGGTAGTCACCACCTTCCAAGATGGCGGCTTGAATCTTCATTTCCTTTGTGCCTGTCTGCTTCAGCTCCTGCTGCAGCGTGATTGGTCCCCCGCATACTGTTAAGGTCCAATCCCGACGCCTGCAGGTGGACCCTGGTCCTCCTCCCCAAGGCCCACCTTCTAAGGCCCTGTTTGTTTCCCTGCATTACCATTCCGCTTTCATCCTCTCATGGATCTCATTCTCCTTCTCTCCTGGGGACTCTACCATCATGTGTGTCTGAGCTGTACAAGGGGACTCATGCTGCCTAAATGGACTATAGCATACTGCACTTGGAGTCTGATGCTAATACAAACATTCAAATTTCGCTATTTTTGGACTGTACACTCCACACTGCCATCAGAGCTTTTTCATCCTTTCCGGTGAGTGGGTGCAATGTAATACTGAACTTTGTTTGTTTTATTGTGCCTTGCCACACCAGGGCCACATGGTAGTCTCCACCTACCAAGATGGCGGCTTGAATCTTCATTTCCTTTGTGCCTGCTGCTTCAGCCCCTGCTCCAGCGTGATTGGTCCCCCGCATATTGTTAAGGGCCAATCGTGACGCCGGCAGGTGGACGCCAGCCCTCCTCCCCAAGGCCCACATTCTAAGGCCTTATTTGTTTCCCTGCATTGCCATTCCTCTTTCTTCCTCTCATGGATCTCATTCTCCTTCTCTCCTGGGGCTTCTACCATCATGTGAGACTGCGCTGTGCATGGGGACTCATGCTGCCTAAATGGACTCTAGCATACTACACTTGGAGTCTGATGCTAATACAAACATTCAAATTTCGCTATTTTCAGACTGCACACTCCGCACTGCCATCAGAGATTGTTCATCCTTTCCAGTGGGTGAACGCAATGAAATACTGGACTGTGTTTGTTTTATTGTGCCTGCCCTCACCAGGGCTGCATGGTAGTCACCACCTTCCAAGATGGCGGCTAGAATCTTCATTTCCTTTGTGCCTGCCTGCTTCAGCTCCTGCTGCAGCGTGATTGGTCCCCCGCATACTGTTAAGGGCCAATCCCGATGCCGGCCAGTGGACGCCGGCTCTCCGTCCCAATGCCCACCTTTAAAGGCCCTGTTTGATTCCCTGCATTGCCATTCCTCTTTCTTCCTCTCATGGATCTCATTCTCCTTCTCTCCTGGGACTCTAGTATCATGTGAGACTGCGCTGTGCATGGGGACTCATAAGGCCTAATTGGACTCTAGCATACTCCACTTGGGGTCTGATGCTAATAAAAACATTCGAATTTCGCTATTTTCAGACTGCGCACTCCACACTGCCATCAGAGCTTTTTCGTCCTATCCGGTGAGAGGGGGGAATGGAATACTGGACTTTGTTTGTTTTATTGTGCCTAGCCACGCAAGGGCCACATGGTAGTCACCACCTTCCAAGATGGCGGCTTGAATCTTCATTTCCTTTGTGCCTGCCTGCGTCAGCTCCTGCTGCAGCGTGATTGGTCCCCCGCGTACTGTTAAAGTCCAATCCCGACGCCTGCAAGTGGACCCTGGTCCTCCCCCCCAAGGCCCACCTTCTAAGGCCCTGTTTGTTTCCCTGCATTGCCATTCCTCTTTCTTCCTCTCATGGATCTCATTCTCCTTCTCTCCTGGGGAGTCTACCATCATGTGTGACTGGGCTGTACAAGGGGACTCATGCTGCCTAAATGGACTCTAGCATACTCCACTTGGAGTCTGATGCTAATACATGCATTTGAATTTTGCTATTTTCAGACTGCGCACTCCGCACTGCCATCAGAGGTTTTTCGTCCTATCCAGTGAGAGGGGGGAATGGAATACTGGACTTTGTTTGTTTTATTGTGCCTAGCCACGCAAGGGCCACATGGTAGTCCCCACCTTCCAAGATGGCGGCTTGAATCTTCATTTCCTTTGTGCCTGCCTGCTTCAGCTCCTGCTGCAGCGTGATTGGTCCCCCGCATACTGTTAAGGGTCAATCCTGACACCTGCAGGTGAACGCCGGTCCTCCTTCCCAATGCCCACCTTTTAAGGCCCTGTTTGTTTCCTTGCATTGCCATTCCTCTTTCTTCCTCTCATGGATCTCATTCTCCTTCTCTCCTGGGGACTCTACCATCCTGTGAGACTGTGCTGTACATGGGGACTCATGCTGCCTAAATGGACTCTAGCATACTCCACTTGGAGTCTGATGCTAATACAAGCATTCGAATTTCGATATTTTTCGACTGCGCACTCAGCACGGCCATCAGAGCTTTTTCATCCTTTCCGGTGAGTGGGTGCAATGTAATACTGAACTTTCTTTGTTTTATTGTGCCTTGCCACACCAGGGCCACATGGTAGTCTCCACCTACCAAGATGGCGGGTTGAATCTTAATTTCCTTTGTGCCTGCTGCTTCAGCTCCTGCTCCAGAGTGATTGGTCCCCCGCATACTGTGACGGGCCAATCGTGACGCCGGCAGGTGGAAGCCGGCCCTCCTCCCGAAGGCCCACCTTCTAAGGCCTTGTTTGTTTCCCTGCATTGCCATTCCTTTCTTCCTCTCATGGATCTCATTCTCCTTCTCTCCTTGGGACTCTACCATCATGTGAGACTGCGCTGTACATGGGGACTCATGCTGCCTAAATGGACTCTAGCATACTACACTTGGAGTCTGATGCTAATACAAAGATTCGAATTTTGCTGTTTTTAGACTGCGCACTACGCACTGCCATCAGAGTTTTTCATCCTTTCCAGTGAGTGGACGCAATGGAATGCTGGACTTTGTTTTATTGCGCCTGCCCTCACCAGGGCTGTATGGAAGTCACCACCTTCCAAGATGGCAGCTTGAATCTTCATTTCCTTTGTGCCTGCCTGCTTCAGCTCCTGATGCAGCGTGATTGGTCCCCCGCATACTGGTAAGGGTCAATCCTGACGCCTGCAGGTGAACGCCGGTCCTCCTCCCCAATTCCCACCTTCCAAGGCCCTGTTTGTTTCCCTGCATTGCCATTCCTCTTTCTTCCTCTCATGGATCTCATTCTCCTTCTCTCCTGGGGACACTACTATCATGTGAGACTGCGCTGTACATGGGGACTCATACTGCGTATTTGGACTCTACATACTCCATTTGGAGTCTGATGCTAATAAAAACATTTGAATTTCGCTATTTTCAGACTGCGCACTCCACACTGCCATCAGAGCTTTTTCATCCTATCCGGTGAGAGGGGGGAATGGAATACTGGCTTTGTTTGTTTTATTGTGCCTGGCCACGCAGGGGCCACATGGTAGTCACCACCTACCAAGATGGCGGCTTGAATCTTCATTTCCTTTGTGCCTGCCTGCTTCAGCTCCTGCTGCAGCGTGATTGGTCCCCTGCATACTGTTAAGGTCCAATCCCGATGCCTGCAGGTGGACCCGGGTCCTCCCCCACAAGGCCCACCTTCTAAGGCCCTGTTTGTTTCCCTGCATTGCCATTCCTCTTTCTTCCTCTCATGGATCTCATTCTCCTTCTCTCCTGGGGACTCTACCATTGTGTGAGACTGCGCTGTACATGGGGACTCATGCTGCCTACATGGATTCTAGCATACTCCACTTGGAGTCTGATGCTAATACAAACATTCGAATTTCGCTATTTTCAGACTGCGCACTGCGCAGTGCCAATACAGCTTTTTTATCCTTTCTGGTGAGTGGGCGCAATGGAATATTGGACTTTGTTTTATTGTGCCGGCCACACCAGGGCCACATGGAAGTCACCACCTTCCAAGATGGCGGGATGAATCTTAATTTCCTTTGTGCCTGTCTGCTTCAGCTCCTGCTCCAGCGTGATTGGTCCCCCGCATACTGTTAAGGGCCAATCGTGACGCCGGCAGACGGACGCTGACCCTCCTCCCCAAGGCCCACATTCTAAGGCCTTGTTTGTTTCCCTGCATTGCCATTTCTCTTTCTTCCTCTCATGGATCTCATTCTCCTTCTCTCCTGGGGACTCTACCATCATGTGAGACTGCGCTTTACATGTGGACTCATGCTGCCTAAATGGACTCTACATACTCCACTTGGAGTCTGATGCTAATAAAAACATTTGTATTTCGCTATTTTCAGACTGCGCACTCCACACTGCCATCATAGCTTTTTCATCCTATCCGGTGAGAGGGGGGAATGGAATACTGGACTTTGTTTGTTTTATTGTGCCTGGCCACGCACGGGCCACATGGTAGTCACCACCTTCCAAGATGGCGGCTTGAACCTTCATTTCCTTTGTGCCTGTCTGCTTCAGCTCCTGCTGCAGCGTGATTGGTCTCCCGCATACTGTTAAGGTCCAATCCCGACGCCTGCAGGTGGACCCTGGTCCTCCCCCCCCCCAAGACCCACCTTTTAAGGCCCTGTTTGTTTCCCTGCATTGCCATTCCTCTTTCTTCCTCTCATGGATCTCATTCTCCTTCTCTCCTGGGGACTCTACCATCATGTGTGACTGAGCTGTACAAGGGGACTCATGCTGCCTAAATGGACTCTAGCATACTGCATTTGGAGTCTGATGCTTATACAAACATTCGAATTTCGCTATTTTCAGACTGCGCACTCCGCACTACCATCCAAGCTTTTTTATCCTTTCAGGTGAGTGGGCGCAATGGAATACTGGACTTTGTTTTATTGTGCCCGGCCACACTAAGGCCACATGGTAGTCACCACCTTCCAAGATGGCGGGATGAATCTTAATTTCCTTTGTGCCTGTCTGCTTCAGCTCCTGCTCCAGCGTGATTGGTCCCCCGCATACTGTTAAGGGCCAATCGTGACGCCGGCAGACGGACGCTGACCCTCCTCCCCAAGGCCCACATTCTAAGGCCTTGTTTGTTTCCCTGCATTGCCATTCCTCTTTCTTCCTCTCATGGATCTCATTCTCCTTCTCTCCTGGGGACTCTACCATCATGTGTGACTGAGCTGTACAAGGGGACTCATGCTGCCTAAATGGACTCTAGCATGCTGCACTTGGAGTCTGATGCTTATACAAACATTCGAATTTCGCTATTTTCAGACTGCGCACTCCGCACTGCCATCCAAGCTTTTTTATCCTTTCAGGTGATTGGGCGCAATGGAATACTGGACTTTGTTTTATTGTGCCCGGCCACACTAGGGCCACATGGTAGTCACCACCTTCCAAGATTGCGGCTTGAATGTTCATTTCCATTTGTGCCTCCCTGCTTCAGCTCCTGATGCAGCGTGATTGGTCCCCCGCATACTGTTAAGGGCCAATCCCGACGCCTGCAGGTGGATGCTGGCCCTCCTCCCCAAGGCCCACCTTCTAACGCCCTATTTGTTTCCCTGCATTGCCATTCCTCTTTCTTCCTCCCATGGATCTCATTCTGCTTCTCTCCTGGGGACTCTGCCATCATGTGAGACTGCGCTGTACATGGGGACTCATGATGCCTAAATGGACTCTATGATGCTCCACTTGGAGTCTGATGCTAATACATGCATTCAAATTTCGCTATTTTCAGACTGCGCACTCCGCACTGCCATCAGAGCTTTGTCATCCTTTCCGGTGAGTTGGCGCAATGGAATACTGGACTTTGTTTGTTTTATTGTGCCAAACCACACCAGGGCCACATGGTAGTCACCACCTTCCAAGATGGCGGCTTGAATCTTCATTTTCTTTGTGCCTGCCTGCTTCCGCTCCTGCTGCAGCGTGATTGGTCCCTCGCATACTGTTAAGGGCCAATCCTGACGCCTGCAGGTGAACGCCGGTCCTCCTTCCCAATGCCCACCTTTTAAGGCCCTGTTTGATTCCCTGCATTGCCATTCCTCTTTCTTCCTCTCATGGATCTCATTCTCCTTCTCTCCTGGGGACTCTACCATCATGTGAGACTGCGCTGTACATGGGGACTCATGCTGCCTAAATGGACTCTTGCATACTCCACTTGGAGTCTGATGCTTATACAAACATTCGAATTTCGCTATTTTCAGACTGCGCACTCCGCACTGCCATCCAAGCTTTTTTATCCTTTCAGGTGAGTGGGCGCAATGGAATGCTGGACTTTGTTTTATTGTGCCCGGCCACACTAGGGCCACATGGTAGTCACCACCTTCCAAGATGGCGGCTTGAATCTTCATTTCCTTTGTGCCTCCCTGCTTCAGCTCCTGATGCAGCGTGATTGGTCCCTCGCATACTGTTAAGGGCCAATCCCGACGCCTGCAGGTGGACGCTGGCCCTCCTCCCCAAGGCCCACCTTCTAACGCCCTATTTGTTTCCCTGCATTGCCATTCCTCTTTCTTCCTCCCATGGATCTCATTCTGCTTCTCTCCTGGGGACTCTGCCATCATGTGAGACTGCGCTGTACATGGGGACTCATGACGCCTAAATGGACTCTATGATGCTCCACTTGGAGTCTGATGCTAATACATGCATTCAAATTTCGCAATTTTTAGACTGCGCACTCCGCACTGCCATCAGAGCTTTTTCATCATTTCCGGTGAGTGGGCGCAATGGAATACTGGACTTTGTTTGTTTTATTGTGCCTGACCACACCAGGGCCACATGGTAGTCACCACCTTCCAAGATGGCGGCTTGAATCTTCATTTTCTTTGTGCCTGCCTGCTTCAGCTCCTGCTGCAGCGTGATTGGTCCCTCGCATACTGTTAAGGGCCAATCCTGACGCCTGCAGGTGAACGCCGGTCCTCCTTCCCAATGCCCACCTTTTAAGGCCCTGTTTGTTTCCCTGCATTGCCATTCCTCTTTCTTCCTCTCATGGATCTCATTCTCCTTCTCTCCTGGGGACTCTACCATCATGTGAGACTGCGCTGTACATGGGGACTCATGCTGCCTAAATGGACTCTTACATAGTCCACTTGGAGTCTGATGCTAATAAAAACATTCGTATTTCGCTATTTTCAGACTGCGCACTCCGCACTGCCATCCAAGCTTTTTTATCCTTTCAGGTGAGTGGGCGCAATGGAATACTGGACTTTGTTTAATTGTGCCGGCCACACCAGGGCCACATGGTAGTCACCACCTTCCAAGATGGCGGCTTGAATGTTCATTTCCATTTGTGCCTCCCTGCTTCAGCTCCTGATGCAGCGTGATTGGTCCCCCGCATACTGTTAAGGGCCAATCCCGACGCCTGCAGGTGGACGCTGGCCCTCCTCCCCAAGGCCCACCTTCTAACACCCTATTTGTTTCCCTGCATTGCCATTCCTCTTTCTTCCTCCCATGGATCTCATTCTGCTTCTCTCCTGGGGACTCTGCCATCATGTGAGTCTGCGCTGTACATGGGGACTCATGATGCCTAAATGGACTCTATGATGCTCCACTTGGAGTCTGATGCTAATACATGCATTCAAATTTCGCTATTTTCAGACTGCGCACTCCGCACTGCCATCAGAGCTTTTTCATCCTTTCCGGTGAGTGGGCGCAATGGAATACTGGACTTTGTTTGTTTTATTGTGCCAGACCACACCAGGGCCACATGGTAGTCACCACCTTCCAAGATGGCGGCTTGAATCTTCATTTTCTTTGTGCCTGCCTGCTTCAGCTCCTGCTGCAGCGTGATTGGTCCCTCGCATACTGTTAAGGGCCAATCGTGACGCCTGCAGGTGAACGCCGGTCCTCCTTCCCAATGCCCACCTTTTAAGGCCCTGTTTGTTTCCCTGCATTGCCATTCCTCTTTCTTCCTCTCATGGATCTCATTCTCCTTCTCTCCTGGGGACTCTACCATCATGTGAGACTGCGCTGTACATGGGGACTCATGCTGCCTAAATGGACTCTTGCATACTCCACTTGGAGTCTGATGCTTATACAAACATTCGAATTTCGCTATTTTCAGACTGCGCACTCCGCACTGCCATCCAAGCTTTTTTATCCTTTCAGGTGAGTGGGCGCAATGGAATACTGAACTTTGTTTTATTGTGCCCGGCCACACTAGGGCCACATGGTAGTCACCACCTTCCAAGATGGCGGCTTGAATCTTCATTTCCTTTGTGCCTCCCTGCTTCAGCTCCTGATGCAGCGTGATTGGTCCCCCGCATACTGTTAAGGGCCAATCCCGACGCCTGCAGGTGGACGCTGGCCCTCCTCCCCAAGGCCCACCTTCTAACGCCCTATTTGTTTCCCTGCATTGCCATTCCTCTTTCTTCCTCCCATGGATCTCATTCTGCTTCTCTCCTGGGGACTCTGCCATCATGTGAGACTGCGCTGTACATGGGGACTCATGATGCCTAAATGGACTCTATGATGCTCCACTTGGAGTCTGATGCTAATACATGCATTCAAATTTCGCTATTTTCAGACTGCGCACTCCGCACTGCCATCAGAGCTTTTTCATCCTTTCCGGTGAGTGGGCGCAATGGAATACTGGACTTTGTTTGTTTTATAGTGCCTGACCACACCAGGGCCACATGGTAGTCACCACCTTCCAAGATGGCGGCTTGAATCTTCATTTTCTTTGTGCCTGCCTGCTTCAGCTCCTGCTGCAGCGTGATTGGTCGCTCGCATACTGTTAAGGGCCAATCCTGACGCCTGCAGGTGAACGCCGGTCCTCCTTCCCAATGCCCACCTTTTAAGGCCCTGTTTGTTTCCCTGCATTGCCATTCCTCTTTCTTCCTCTCATGGATCTCATTCTCCTTCTCTCCTGGGGACTCTACCATCATGTGAGACTGCGCTGTACATGGGGACTCATGCTGCCTAAATGGACTCTTACATAGTCCACTTGGAGTCTGATGCTAATAAAAACATTCGTATTTCGCTATTTTCAGACTGCGCACTCCGCACTGCCATCCAAGCTTTTTTATCCTTTCAGGTGAGTGGGCGCAATGGAATACTGGACTTTGTTTAATTGTGCCGGCCACACCAGGGCCACATGGTAGTCACCACCTTCCAAGATGGCGGCTTGAATGTTCATTTCCATTTGTGCCTCCCTGCTTCAGCTCCTGATGCAGCGTGATTGGTCCCCCGCATACTGTTAAGGGCCAATCCCGACGCCTGCAGGTGGACGCTGGCCCTCCTCCCCAAGGCCCACCTTCTAACGCCCTATTTGTTTCCCTGCATTGCCATTCCTCTTTCTTCCTCCCATGGATCTCATTCTGCTTCTCTCCTGGGGACTCTGCCATCATGTGAGACTGCGCTGTACATGGGGACTCATGATGCCTAAATGGACTCTATGATGCTCCACTTGGAGTCTGATGCTAATACATGCATTCAAATTTCGCTATTTTCAGACTGCGCACTCCGCACTGCCATCAGAGCTTTTTCATCCTTTCCGGTGAGTGGGCGCAATGGAATACTGGACTTTGTTTGTTTTATTGTGCCAGACCACACCAGGGCCACATGGTAGTCACCACCTTCCAAGATGGCGGCTTGAATCTTCATTTTCTTTGTGCCTGCCTGCTTCAGCTCCTGCTGCAGCGTGATTGGTCCCTCGCATACTGTTAAGGGCCAATCCTGACGCCTGCAGGTGAACGCCGGTCCTCCTTCCCAATGCCCACCTTTTAAGGCCCTGTTTGTTTCCCTGCTTTGCCATTCCTCTTTCTTCCTCTCATGGATCTCATTCTCCTTCTCTCCTGGGGACTCTACCATCATGTGAGACTGCGCTGTACATGGGGACTCATGCTGCCTAAATGGACTCTTGCATACTCCACTTGGAGTCTGATGCTTATACAAACATTCGAATTTCGCTATTTTCAGACTGCGCACTCCGCACTGCCATCCAAGCTTTTTTATCCTTTCAGGTGAGTGGGCGCAATGGAATACTGAACTTTGTTTTATTGTGCCCGGCCACACTAGGGCCACATGGTAGTCACCACCTTCCAAGATGGCGGCTTGAATCTTCATTTCCTTTGTGCCTCCCTGCTTCAGCTCCTGATGCAGCGTGATTGGTCCCCCGCATACTGTTAAGGGCCAATCCCGACGCCTGCAGGTGGACGCTGGCCCTCCTCCCCAAGGCCCACCTTCTAAAGCCCTATTTGTTTCCCTGCATTGCCATTCCTCTTTCTTCCTCCCATGGATCTCATTCTGCTTCTCTCATGGGGACTCTGCCATCATGTGAGACTGCGCTGTACATGGGGACTCATGATGCCTAAATGGACTCTATGATGCTCCACTTGGAGTCTGATGCTAATACATGCATTCAAATTTCGCTATTTTCAGACTGCGCACTCCGCACTGCCATCAGAGCTTTTTCATCCTTTCCGGTGAGTGGGCGCAATGGAATACTGGACTTTGTTTGTTTTATAGTGCCTGACCACACCAGGGCCACATGGTAGTCACCACCTTCCAAGATGGCGGCTTGAATCTTCATTTTCTTTGTGCCTGCCTGCTTCAGCTCCTGCTGCAGCGTGATTGGTCGCTCGCATACTGTTAAGGGCCAATCCTGACGCCTGCAGGTGAACGCCGGTCCTCCTTCCCAATGCCCACCTTTTAAGGCCCTGTTTGTTTCCCTGCATTGCCATTCCTCTTTCTTCCTCTCATGGATCTCATTCTCCTTCTCTCCTGGGGACTCTACCATCATGTGAGACTGCGCTGTACATGGGGACTCATGCTGCCTAAATGGACTCTTGCATACTCCACTTGGAGTCTGATGCTAATAAAAACATTCATATTTCGCTATTTTCAGACTGCGCACTCCGCACTGCCATCCAAGCTTTTTTATCCTTTCAGGTGAGTGTGCGCAATGGAATACTGGACTTTGTTTTATTGTGCCGGCCACACCAGGGCCACATGGTAGTCACCACCTTCCAAGATGGCGGGTTGAATCTTCATTTCCTTTGTGCCTGCCTGCTTCAGCTCCTGATGCAGCGTGATTGGTCCCCCGCATACTGTTAAGGGCCAATCCCGACACCTGCAGGTGAACGCTGGCCCTCCTCCCCAAGGCCCACCTTCTAAGGCCCTATTTGTTTCCCTGCATTGCCATTCCTCTTTCTTCCTCCCATGGATCTCATTCTGCTTCTCTCCTGGGGACTCTGCCATCATGTGAGACTGCGCTGTACATGGGGACTCATGATGCCTAAATGGACTCTAGCATGCTCCACTTGGAGTCTGATGCTAATACATGCATTCAAATTTCGCTATTTTCAGACTGCGGACTCCGCACTGCCTTCAGAGCTTTTTCATCCTTTCCGGTGAGTGGGCGCAATGGAATACTGGACTTTGTTTGTTTTATTGTGCCTGACCACACCAGGGCCACATGGTAGTCACCACCTTCCAAGATGGCAGCTAGAATCTTCATTTCCTTTGTGCCTGCCTGCTTCAGCTCCTGCTGCAGTGTGATTGGTCCCTCGCATACTGTTAAGGGCCAATCCTGACGCCTGTAGGTGAACGCCGGTCCTCCTTCCCAATGCCCACCTTTTAAGGCCCTGTTTGTTTCCCTGCATTGCCATTCCTCTTTCTTCCTCTCATGGATCTCATTCTCCTTCTCTCCTGGGGACTCTACCATTGTGTGAGACTGCGCTGTACATGGGGACTCATGCTGCCTAAATGGAGTCTAGCATACTCCACTTGGAGTCTGATGCTAATACATGCATTCAAATTTCGCTATTTTCAGACTGCGGACTCCGCACTGCCATCAGAGCTTTATTATCCTTTCCGGTGAGTGGGCGCAATGGAACATTGGACTTTGTTTTATTGTGCCGGCCACACCAGGGCCACATGGTAGTCACCACCTTCCAAGATGGCGGGTTGAAACTTAATTTCCTTTGTGCCTGTCTGCTTCAGCTCCTGCTCCAGCATGATTGGTCCCCCTCATACTGTTAAGGGCCAATCCCGACGCCAGCAGGTGGACGCCGGCCCTCCTCCCCAAGGCCCACCTTTTAAGGCCCTGTTTGTTTCCCTGCATTGCCATTCCTCTTTCTTCCTCTCATGGATCTCATTCTTCTTCTCTCCTGGAGACTCTACCATCATGAGAGACTGCGCTGTACATGGGGACTCATGCTGCCTAAATGGACTCTAGCATACTCCACTTGGAGTCTGATGCTAATAAAAACATTCGTATTTCGCTATTTTCAGACTGCGCACTCCACATTGCCATCATAGCTTTTTCATCTTATCCGGTAAGAGGAGGGAATGGAATACTGGACTTTGTTTGTTTTATTGTGCCTGGCCACGCAAGGGCCACATGGTAGTCACCACCTTCCAAGATGGCGGCTTGAATCTTCATTTCCTTTGTGCCTGCCTGCTTCAGCTCCTGCTGCAGCGTGATTGGTCCCCCGCATACTGTTAAGGTCCAATCCCGACGCCTGCAGTTAGACCCTGGTCCTCCCCCCCAAGGCCCACCTTCTAAGGCCCTATCTGTTTCCCTGCATTGCCATTCCTCTTTCTTCCTCCCATGGATCTCATTCTGCTTCTCTCCTGGGGACTCTGCCATCATGTGAGACTGCGCTGTACATGGTGACTCATGATGCCTAAATGGACTCTAGGATGCTCCACTTGGAGTCTGATGCTAATACATGCATTCAAATTTCGCTATTTTCAGACTGCGCACTCCGCACTGCCATCAGAGCTTTTTCATCCTTTCCGGTGAGTGGGCGCAATGGAATACTGGACTTTGTTTGTTTTATTGTACCTGACCACACCAGGGCCACATGGTAGTCACCACCTTCCAAGATGGCGGCTTGAATCCTCATTTCCTTTGTGCCTGCCTGCTTCAGCACCTGCTGCAGCGTGATTGGTCCCTCGCATACTGTTAAGGGCCAATCCTGACGCCTGCAGGTGAACGCCGGTCCTCCTTCCCAATGCCCACCTTTTAAGGCCCTGTTTGTTTCCCTGCATTGCCATTCCTCTTTCTTCCTCTCATGGATCTCATTCTCCTTCTATCCTGGGGACTCTACCATTGTGTGAGACTGCGCTGTACATGGGGACTCATGCTGCCTAAATGGACTCTAGCATACTCCACTTGGAGTCTGATGCTAATACAAACATTCGAATTTCGCTATTTTCAGACTGCGCACTGCGCACTGCCAATAGAGCTTTTTTATCCTTTCCGGTAAGTGGGCGCAATGGAATATTGGACTTTGTTTTATTGTGCCGGTCACACCAGGGCCACATGGTAGTCCCCACCTTCCAAGATGGAGGCTTGAATCTTCATTTCCTTTGTGCCTCCCTGCTTCAGCTCCTGCTGCAGCGTGATTCGTCTCCCGCAATACTGTTAAGGACTAATCTCGATGCCAGCACGTGGACGCCGGCCCTCTTCCCAAAATCCCACCTTCTAAGGCCCTGTTTGTTTCCCTCCATTGTGTTAGGCAGAATCACCTGCAGTACCCTTTGAGAACACTACAGGTAATTAGGACTACAAGTGTAAGCACAATTTCACCTTTGCTACAAGCCTGTACTACGCAGTAAAGTGAGCAGTAGAACAAGTTACACAAAGTACCGACCAATACAGTGATTCAAGCAAACTCTTACTCAAGGTTTCTTAGTAAAAGAATATACATGTTTTTACTCAATCATTTGTAAAACATTACACTAGCACAAGCAGCTCAATATCACACACTAATACACCACAAAAATCCAACCGGTGAAAAAATGAAGTAGGAGCAAAATTCCACTTCAGAAACTTAGAAAAGGGAGGAAAAGACAAGGTTATAAGAATAGACAGCTCAAATACATTCACAGGCAGGGCAAAGGGTTTCAGTTAAATACAAGCAGCAATTCTTCACAATAGGCCTAGGCCAAATTCAGTGGTTCAGAGTATCTTGTATAGGATAGCATAGTTCTGGTATGTAAAGGTTAAGTCTTTGCCACAGATTTTTAAAGGATTTTGCTAGGCGAAAAGTTTGACGAATGTTAATTGAAGGACAAGCCTTCGCAGTTGAGGAAAGTTTCACGCACTTTCTCGATGGACGAAAAGATTTCCGGACCGCGTTTGGACAGTACCTTTTAAATGAAGAAAGCTGAAGCTGAGGCAGTTGTTCTTGGCAGTTCAAGCAGATCTCGCTGTTCCTGAACTTCAGTCCTGGGGACAAGAAGGAGGACGTCAGGAGGTTCCTGCACTGTCCAGGGAAGAGGCCAAAAGCTGTAGCAAGACGTCAGTTTAAGGTGTGAGTGCCTTAAAGTCCTTTTGGTTTCCTTCCCTCTGGCTATCCGGTTTTCAACAGCACTCTGAAGAAAATTCGACCAGAATAGGACGGTGTCCAGGTGGCTTGCAAGTGGTTGTTCCCTCAAGGGAAGAAGTTGACCTTGAAGGGATTCTCTGTCGTCGGAGTTTCAGGCAATTCGGACCTGCAGCAGGGCTTCACCGGTCGTCCAGGAGTTGCAGCAGCCCTCTTCCTTCCTCTCCTCCAGTGGTCGACTCTGCTTTCCAAGTCCCAGAGACCTGCTTTTAAACAGTTTTCCCCCCATTCATTCAGCCTGGCTGTCACTCACACAGCAAGGTGGCTGTCCTTGCCGGACAGCCAGCCAGCCAATCACACCAGAGTACATTCAGGGCTCCTAGGAGACTAATCACAGGGAATTCCGGGCACCTCCCTCACATCCTGTCCACCCCAGACACTCTGGCACCAGTGGAGGGCGTTAGCACATAAGCCCACCAAAGGGCACGGTCAAAGGGACCAAACCTGGTTTGGCGAGCAGAGACAAAGAGCAAGAAGGACCTTTCCTAAAAGAAATGGTGAAAAAAGATGACCGGAGTCTGTTTTTACAGATAGGTTTGGGGCACCATATCTGATTTTGACCTACCGTTGTTAGCGGTCGTGAAAAGTCTCGGTAGTTGATCTAAACCACTGCCACCAGCCATTTGAAATAGGAAAAGTTAACATTTTACTGTTACATGAGTGTTCTGACTCAGGGGAAGCTAAGCAACCCCTCCAGCACTCTATAGTAAGATAGAGTGTGCTGCTTCAGTAAATTTAAAGAGACTAGTAAAGTCAATTTAACTTTACATGCCCTGGGAGACAGTATTCAGTCCCAGGAAAGGTATTTAAACCTTGGGGAGTCTGAAAGACACCCATGTGCCACTGCACTGAAGGTGCTGTGTGACACACAGAAAAAGATGATGCCATGGAGGTTGTTTTAAAAACTCCATTACAAAAGAACAGAAAGGTAAAACACACACAAAATACATGGAAGACTGGGAAAAAAAGGCTCACACTCTTCCCAGGTAAAAAATCTAATCCTAGAAATCCAGCAAAGTTGCTGCGGTCTTAAAAGGTAAGGGAAATTAGCACATTTGGAGAATTCTCGCTAACACTCGTCCCCCAGACCAAGGGACAGGAGGATTTAATCCACTCCTGGATTAATCTGCTTACTCCAGTTGGTCAAACATCCTGGAGAGACCATCAGCATTTTGGTGGTGACCCCCTTACCTGTGTTCAATGGTAAAATCAAACCCTTGCAGGCTAATTGACCATCTCAACAGTTTTGGGTTTTCCCCTTTCATTTGCATCAGCCATCTCAAGGGTTGGTGGTCAGTTTAACTCACAAAAGTAAATCCATACAAGTATGGTCTAACTTCTTCAATGACCACACAATAGCAAAGCATTCACGCTCAATGGTTGCTCACCTTGTTTCTGGTTCCTTCAGCTTCCTGCTGATGAAGCAAATGGGGTGCTCCCTACCTTTCTCATCCAGTTGACTAAGGACTGCACCTATACCTGTATTTGAAGCATCTGTCTGCACAATGAAGGTTTGGTTATAGTCAGGAGCTCTTAGGACTGGAGCTTGACAAAGGGCTTTCTTTAGGCCTTCAAATGCTTGAGAGCACTCCTCATTCTACCTGACCTTTTTAGGGAATTTGGGAGAGGAGATCACATTCAAGGGAGAAGCTATGGCCCCACAGTTCTCTATGAAGTTACTATAGTAACCAGTGAGGCCTGAGAAGGCTCTCACCTGGGTTTGAGTAGTAGGGGTGGCCCAGTTTTGTACAGCTTGTACTTTGCTAGGCAATGGCCTGATTTCACCTCCTCCTTGCTCGTGTCCAAGGTAGACCACTTTACTCTGACCAATTTGACATTTACTAGCCTTTGGTCAGATGAGCCTGCTCTAGAGCCTGCAAAACATATACTAAGTGGTCAACATGTTCTTTCCAAGTAGGGCTGAACACTGCAATGTCATCCAAGTATGCCATGGTGAAGTCCTCATCCCATGATTAACCTTCCTTTGGAATGTAGCAGGTGCATTCTTTAGTCCAAAGGGATTACCTTGAACTGGTAGATGCCTGCTGGGGTTGAGAATACAGTTTTCTCCTTGGCATGGTCTGTCAGGGCTATTTTGCCAATAGCCTGAAGTGAGATCAAATGTACTGAGGTACTTGGCTGAAACAAGTTTGTCCACCAGTTCATCTGTCCTTGGTAAAGGGTGGGCATCAGTCTTGGTCACTGCATTAAGAGCTCTATTGTCCACACAGAATCTCAACTCCTTGGATCCTGCATCTGGTACTAGAACAACTGGACTAGACCATGGACTGGTAGAGGGCTCTATTACCCCGAGATGAAGCATCTTGTTGACCTCCTAATTTATGTGGGATCTTACATGATCTGATATCCTGTAACCTCTGTTTTGACAGGAGGTAAGCAGTCACCAGTTTGAATATCATGCTGGCCCCAAGGGGTCAAGCCTGGTGATAGTTAAAACAGGGAGGGAACTGATTTAACAGAAGCTTGCACTGTTGCTCATGTGTCAAGTTAGAAGAGAGATTAACTCCTTCTACTTTCTCATCTAAAGGTTGACCTCTGAGTAGGTCAGATAGAGGTTCACTCTCCTCCTCCTCTTGGGCTGAATCTAGAAGCAAAGCTCCTACTTCTGGTCTTCAGACATAAGCCTTTAAACGGTTGGTGTGAAAGACTCTGTGAGCAGCCTTAGGATTTCCTAAATCCACCAGATAGTTGACCTCTCCAAGTTTACCCACAACCTTGAAGGGTCCTATCCATTTGTCCTGTAAGGCCCTCTGCCTTGTAGTTACCATAACTAAAACTTGCTGGTCTTGAGTAAACTCAACCATGTTGGCCTTCTGGTCATGCCAATGTTTGACCAGAGCCTGACCTCCGGAGACCTATCACATAGTCAGTGACTCTCACTGGCTTAGGGGAAGGATCACTCTCCAACCCCTCCTTAATTAGGGCCAAAGGGCCTCTAACTGGATGGCTATAAAGAAGTTCAAAGGGACTAAATCCAACTCCCTCATGAGGGAATTCTCGATATGCAAATAGAAGGCATGGCAGTAGAAAGTCCGACTTTCTTCTAAGGGGTTCTTCTAAAGTACCTATCATGCTCTTCAATGTACGATTGAACCTCTCTACCAATCCATTTGTCTGAGGATGGTAGGCAGTTGAAAACTTGTGAGTTTTTCCACATGGCCTGCATGTAGTGGGACATAAAATTGGATCTCCTGTCAGAGATAACTTCCTTAGGAAAACTTACTCTGGTGAAAATACCAAGCAGGGCCTTAGCAACAGCCTGAGCTGTAACAGTCCTCATAGGTGTAGCCTCAGTATAGCTAGTAGCATGTACTACTACAACCAGGATAAACCTGTTTCCTGAAGATGTGGGAGGGTCTAAGGAACCAACAATGTCAATGCCTACCCTCTCAAAATGAACTCCCACCACTGGGAGAGGCACCAAGGGTGCCACATTCTTGGCTCCACTCTTGCCAGAGGTTTGGCAAGCGTGACAGCTCCTACAGAACCTATCTACATCAGACCCCAACTTAGGCCAGTAGAAATATAAAGAGAGCCTTTCCTTCATCTTCTTAAAACTTAAGTGACCAGCCAAAGGTATCGCATGGGCTAACTGTAGGAACTGGAGTCTGCTTTCAAGAGGCACTACAAGTCTTCTGTAGTCCCCTGGGATAGACTCAGTCGGTTCACTGTAGAACAGGCCATCTTCCCAGTACAACCAATGCTGCCCTGGCTCTTGCCCATCCAGCTGGGAAGCTGCCTGTTGGCGAAGACCTTCAAGAGTAGGACACTCTCTTTGTCCTCTGCTGAAGTCTGCCCTGCAGGGTCCACCTTCTGCTAGTAAAGACTGCAGCTTAGGATGGTCTGCAGGATCCAGATCTCCACCAGGAGCAAGGTCCTCTTCCAGCTCTGATTCCTCAGCAGCTGATTCAACCACACAAGGTTGTTCCACACACTCAGCATCAGTTGGTGCAGGGATCACAGGTGTAATCTTGGACAGTCCTCTCACGGATGTCCTTGTTGGTAGCACAGGAGTGCTGGCTGGTTTCCTCCTGGAGGTTTTAGGTTGCGCCTTTTCCTCCTTCTTCTTTGAAATTGCAGTCAGTAAATCCTGTGGACTGGGAGTTATAGTTTCCTCTATAATCTCCTCTGGAGAGCCCCTTAAGGTACTCTCTCTGGCCTTCCTAGTCTACTCCTGTTTCCTTTTGCTGGGAGGCCTTGGGGTGCTTGATACAACTCCAAGAGTTTTTAATTCATTCCCCAACAGGACTCTCCCAGGTACTTCACTTTGCACACTTACAGGTATCTTGACAGTCATATCATTTCACTGGATGAGAGCTGGTAACTGTGGATGCAATTGGACAGGGGCTCCAGCAAGCTTAGGTAGGAATGTGGGTGCCTTAGCAACATCCTCTTCCTTGAAAAACGTTTCATTGACTACAGTTATGCTGGCCCCAGTGTCTCGAATGGCAGGGGTCTCCTGACCATTGACAAGAACACTGTCTTTGTAATATTCTTTAGTATTGTCTCGAATAGAGTTATACACATATAAATTATGTTGTTCCCACAGACCCAGGGATACTAAAGAAACACTGGCTGGGACTTTCATGGGTTCCTCAGCCAGTAAGGGAAAGTTTCCACTTGCCATTGGTACTTCATCCACTGGGGAGAAGGCTAAGGAGACTGTAGATACCAGAAGGTTACCCTTACATCTGGGATCCCCTTTCACATGGTCAGTTGACCCACAAACATAACATTTACCAAATGTCTTTATGAATGGGTGTTTATTTTGACCTCCTTCTGGTTTGTCCCCAGAAGATACACTAGCCTTATTTGGTTTTCCCTGTGGCTTACCCTTGTTATGTTTGGGGCCCTCTTTTGGATTGGAGGTATTAGAATTCTCCTTGTTGTCCTTTTCGTGCTGTTTTCCCTCATCCTTCTACCCCAGAATCCTTGTGAGTAGCCCTGTTGGCAACCCACAAGTCAGCAGCCCTTGCTAACTTCTTCGGATCAATTTCCTTAGAGTCAGCCAAGTGCTGTCTCAGCTCAGGAGAGCAGGCATCATAAATAGACTCTAACACAAACAAATTCCTCATACCTTCATAGGTGTTCACTCTGTAACCCTTAACCCAACCATCTTAAGTTTTTCAAACATTTAGTCACCCAGGTAGCCCAAGGGGTACCATCATGCTTTTTGAGGGTTCTAAACCTCTGAAGATACTAAGAAGGGGTCTTCCCAAATCTAGCTATAAAAGCTAGCTTCACAGTTTCATACTCCTTTCTATCTATATCCCCCAACTCCATTACCACTTCAGTTATAACGGGGTAGCCTAGAAAAAAGCCAAAGAATCAACTGTTTCCCTGTAATGTCTTGAATCCTATGGTTATATTCAAAAGCAGCCAGCCAATCCAAAATATCAAGCTTAACCTCATACATACTTACTGCATCTTTGGGCATGCAAGACCTTTTAGGACTGGAAGACCTAGAAGAGTCTGGGAGAGAACCAATTCCAACAGACAACGTTTTCATCTCTAGTGCATGGTTCAATTCCATCCCTCTGAGTTTAAGTTCTTGATGTTTGCATTCAGTTTGAGCTTGGATTCTTTTAAACTCTAACTCATTTCTCATTCTTTCTAAAGAGACAAATTCTGGACTTAATGTTGGACCTAGTGGGGTCCCTGTGGTCACAGTTTGAGGCCTATGAGCAGTCAGAGGTAAAACAGGGCCTACATTTAAAGACGTGTCTTCCTCCTCTAAATCATCTATAACATTTGAGTTACTCTCAGAAACATTATCACCCTCATCAACATTTTCCACATTTGCTGCAGGTGTGGTGGATTCAGACCTACTCCTCAGACTTTGGTATTCTTACAACATTTCTATCATTTCAACCTTTTTGCCTTTTACAGTGAGAGTCCTAGCTTTACACATATCTCTCAATTGATCAACAGTTAAAATCACTACAGTCTCCTGTCTGTAGTTTTCCATATCAGTCATGAGAAAACAATTGCTTCACTAGTGTTGCTTAGCCTTGTGAAGATTATTTGAACAAAAGTAAAAGTAGCACTCTAAATGTAACAAGTATAGTTTTTCCTCACTGCTGTACACCAGTGTTAGGCAGAATCACCTGCAGTACCATTTGGGAACACTACAGGTAATTAGGACTACAAGTGTAAGCACAATTTCACCTTTGTTACAAACCTGTACTACACAGTAAAGTGGTAGTGATGGCTGAGCAACCAGACTTATCTCAAGAGTTTAAGTGAGCAGTAGAACAAGTTACACAAAGGACCAACCAATACAGTGATTCAAGCAAACACTTACTCAAGGTTTCTTAGTAAAAGAATATACATTTATTTACTCAATCATTTGTAAAACATTACACTAGCACAAGCAGCTGAATATCACACACTAATACACCACAAAAATCCAACCGGTAAGTAACTGAACAAGTTTAGCTCAAAACTGAAGTAGGAGCAAAATGGCACTTCAGATACTTAGAAAAGGGAGGAAAAGACAAGGTTATAAGAATAGACAGCCCAGTCAATGGTTCAGAGTCTCTTGTATAGGATAGCACAGTTCTGGTATGTAACGGTTAAGTCTTTGCCACATATTTTTAAAGGATTTGGCTAGGCAAGAGGTTTGACGAATGTTAAGGGAAGGACAAGCCTTCGTAGTTGAGGAAAGTTTCACGCACTTTCTCGATGGTCGAAAAGATTTCCGGACCGCGTTTGCACAGTACCTTTCAAATGAAGAAAGCTGTAACTGAGGCAGTTGTTCCTGGCAGTTCGAGCAGATCTCGCTGTTCCTGAGCCTCAGTCGTGGGGACAAGAAGGAGGACGTCGGGAGGTTCCTGCACTACCCAGGGAAGAGGCCAAAAGCTGTAGCAAGATGTTGGTTTAAGGTGTGAGTGCCTTAAAGTCCACCTGGTTTCCTTTCCTCTGGCTTTCCGGTTTTCAACAGCACTCTTAAGAAAATTCGACCAGAATAGGACGGTGTGCAGGTCGCTTGCGAGTTGTTTGTTCCCACCAAACTCAAGGGAAGAAGTTGACCTTGAAGGGCTTCTCTGTCATCAGAGTGTCTGGCAATTCGGACCTGCAGCAGGGCTTCACCGGTTGTCCAGGAGTTGCAGCAGTCCTCTTCCTTCCTCTCGTCCTTGGTTCTTTCGTTCCAGTGGTCGACTCTGCTTTCCAAGTCCCAGAGACCTGCTTTTATACAGTTTTCCCCCCATTCATTCAGCCTGGCTGTCACAGGCCGGCCAATCACATCAGAGTGCATAGGGGACTAAGCACAGGGAGTTTCAGGCACCTCCCTCACATCCTGTCCACCCCAGACACTCTGGCACCAGAGGAGGGCTTCTGCACAGAAGCCCGCCAAAAACCACGAACAAAGGGACCAAACCTGGTTTAGCGCGCAGAGACAAACACAAGAAGGACTTTTCCTAAAAGAAATGGTGAAAAAAGATGACCGGAGTCTGTTTTTACACATAGGTCTGGGATGCCATTTGAAAAACATGGCTACCCCTGATTTTGAGCTATTGTTGTTAGCGGTCGTGAAAAATCACGGTAGTTGATCTAAACTACTGCCACCAGCCATTTTAAATAGGAAAAGGTAACATTTTACTGTTACATGAGTGTTTTGACTCAGGGGAAGCTAAGCAACCCCTCCACCACTCTATAGTAAGGTAGGGTGTGCTGGGCCAGTAAATTTAAAGAGACTAGTAAAGTCAATTTAACTTTACATGCCCTGGGAGACAGTAGTCAGTCCCAGGAAAGGTATTTAAACCTTGGGGAGTCTGTAATACACCCCTGTGCCACTGCACTGAAGGTGATGTGTGACACACAGAAAAAGATGATGCTATGGAGGTTGTTTTAAAAACTCCATTACCAAAGAAAACAAAAGGAAAACACACACAAAATATATGGAAGAGTGGGGAAAAAAGGCTCACACTCTTCCCAGGTAAAAAATCAAATCCTAGAAATCCAGCAAAGTTGCTGGGGGTCTCAATAGGTAAGGGAAATTAGCACATTTGGAGAATTCTCCCTAACACATTGCCATTCCTCTTTCTTCCTCTCATGGATCTCATTCTCCTTCTCTCCTGAGGACTCACCATCATGTGAGACTGCATTGTGCATGGGGACTCATGCTGCCCAAATGGACTCCAGCATACTCCACTTGGAGTCTGATGCTAATACAAACATTTGAATTTCGCTATTTTCAGACTGCGCAATTCGCACTGCCACCAGAGCTTTTTCATCCTTTCCGGTGAGTGGGCGCAATGGAACACTGGCCTTTGTTTGTTTTATTGTGCCTGGCCACACCAGGGCCACATCGTAGTCATCACCTTCCAAGATGGCGGGTTGAATCTTCATTTCCTTTGTGCCTGCCTGCTTCAGCTCCTGCTGCAGCGTGATTGGTCCCCCGCATACTGTTAAGAGCCAATCCCGATGCCGGCAGGTCGATGCCAGCCCTCCTCCCCAAGGGCCACCTTCTAAGGCCCTGTTTGTTTCCCTGTTTGTTTGCAGGTGAGTGCCCTTGCCACTACTCCATGTGTGTATGCTAACCCCCCCTTCCCTAGTGGCCTGTGTACCTTGGGGTGCATCCCCACCTCGCCCTACCCCAGTAAGTATGTGTAGCAGCCCATAACACCTGAGACCTGCAGCACGCTATTGTCTGTAGATTTTAAACTATCTAATAGTATGCACTTGCCACTCTTCATCAAGCGGCCAGCCCCATGCTATTTTGTGTTGATCTCTTCCGTGCATCCTGCGTGGCATGCCTCCTCTGTACTATTATGCCTGGCACCACACACTTACCCATTGATTATGACTTTGCATATATTAGTCGCTGCCACCATGCAACATGTGGCTCACACCTTGTATATGTTCACTATTATGACCACTCAACTGCTTGTAGCTGCCGCCATACAAGACATGGCTGGCACCATGCTTTCGCTCACTTTACTTGACAACGTAAACTATATGATGCTTCCATGCAAGATGTGTTGGTATCATACAGTCTGCCTTCATAACCATATAATCTATGTCATGCACTTTGTAATCTGTTTGAAGCAACATCTTTGTATGCATTCAAATGCACTTTGTAACCAAGTAACCCTTCTTAACAGCACCACAATGCCTCAGAGCAGTGGGCGCTTTACAAATTCAAATAAATAAATAGATAAAAAATAGGTTAATTGTGTTCTGTCTCCTTCCAATGCCATATTAGAGAGTTTTGGGAGTAACAGTTAGAGTGCCATTAGTCTTGAGGTATACATTCCCTGTGGGGAGTTGAGGATTCCTGCAAAAGAGTGGAGAATGCAAGAAAGTCCCTACCCACAATGACTTCTTTGGGGAGCCCAGGAATGATGGCTGATGATATCAGACATGACTTGCCACTGATGTTAATGCACATATGTATATTAGGTTATATTTCACTATCCCTGTGTACACAGGTAACTCTAACTAGGGTGACATTCTTGAGGTCTGTTGTTGTGACCAAATCGGCCCTTATGGCTATTTGTATGCTACCTGAATCAATTAATGCTTTTAATTGTTTCCCATGTATCCAGGCCTTTTCATATGTGAAGTCATCAGAGGACTGACACAAACATATGCTAAAGTTTTCCAGCTCTTCTTCAGGTTCTTCCCACTCTTTCCCTTTTAGAAAGCCTATTTCCATGGGTTCTTACTAGTGTCTGGCCAGATGGCCAGATTCTCTACATGAAAAGCAGATAGGAGGAAATAGTTTACTTCCTTTATGTTCTTCCCTTTTACTTTCTTCTCTACTTCTAAGGTCAGGTCTCTTAACATCCATTCTTTCTTTCGGTATGCATTCCTTGGTTATATAGGATCCTCCTCCCCTATCTAATACCTGGGGTTGGGGCTGGTGAGTAAGTTCATGATCTTCCCATTCTTCAGTTTGGTGTACCGAGTGAAAGTGTTTGGCTGTATTCGAGTGGTTTGGTCAGTCTCAATAGCCATGGCTAGGGGTGGTCGATTTAGTTATAATACTGCCTTTTGCAAAAAAAGGAGGTCAAGAATTGGTGAATTGTTCTAAAGTAAAAATGTCTACCAATTCTTCCATTATTTTGTTGTAAATCCAAAGAGCGATTGTGTTTTTAAATTGCTCTCCCATTTCAAGGGTGGTTTCCCCTGGGTTTAGTCTAATGGCCCTTCATTTTTGCTGATAGAAGTTACAGGTTTGGCCTACTCTTTACAAAAGCCCCACTTTTATGGATATAAAGGTAGCTCCCTGGGCAAGATTAAGTAGCTGGTAGGCGGTCTGTAGCTCACCTTTCAGCAGAGGTCCCAGATGTTTTTTTTAGATTTTCTTCCCATCCCAATGGCTCGGCTAATCGTTCAATATTCAGAAAGAAATTCCCTAGATCTTCACCCTCTAGGTATGGCTGAAGTATACCAAGAGGTAGCAGGGGTCTTGTCTGTAACTCGATCAATTTTGTCAAATTCTCTTGAAGCCTAGCTTCGGCCTGAATTTGATGGGCGGCCAGCTGGGCCATGACAGCTGCCAGGTCGACCATTTCTTCCAGCAGGTTAGGGGTTCCTTCTGTATTTTTTTCTGAATCAGAAAAGAAACAGGTCTCAACTCCCTCTGATAAAGTTTCGAAGTTGTATGACTCCTCCGAGTCTGATTCCGCCGAAGAGAAACTCTTAGATAGATTGGTTTCTAAACCTGATGGACCAGGGACTGACGTTAATTTGGTATCTAATAACAACTGGGTTTTAAAAAACAAATCTTGTTGACCAGTTGGGACGCGCCGCTGGGAGAACAAAACCTCTTTAAGAGTCAATACATGGTCAGAGTCAAGGAGTTCAACAATTCTATTTTCCCTTTCTGGTGCTACAATGATTATCAGCATGGATTCTCAATTTTGATCAATTTAATCATATCCCACCCCTGACACTACATGTAAGAAAGGCATGGTATCAACAGTAAGACAGACACAAGTGACCACAGTTCAATGGTATTTATTGAACTTCAATTGAGTTTGAAACCTAAATCTAAAGATGAGAGAAAGCTACGACCATCAAATAATAAAAAAGCAGTCCTATTAGTGTCTTGTCAAAATATAACAGCCTATACTATGAAACCTATTGCCAATCCTTACCTCTGAATACAAATAGTGTGGGAAACAATATTGTACAAAAGAAAAATGTTCAAGATATGATATGTCAGTATATTCAAGCTGTTTGCTTCCCTTCCCCACGTTTTCAGCACGGGATAAGGCAGCATACTCGAGCTTAGCATAGTCTCTGGCTTCTCTAACATGAGGGTGCAGTTCAAAAAAATCAACATCATAGCCTTCTGTGCCAAAGTCTCTTTGCCATTCAAAGTCTCTTCTTTCAGAGGGCCTGATGCAAAAAACAAATAATAAAGTTCCTTTCTGTTCCAGGATTCTCCAATGCACAATTTTCTTAGGTGATTTACTGTTCACCTCGGATCCCCTCCGCCGGGCTCGGATCCACTTTAACACAAAGTTCTCAGGATTTCCACATATCTAATTTCTCGGGTGATTCATGGTTCACCCAGGATCCCCCTCTTTCTGGCTTAGATCCGCTCTAACACAAAATATTCAATCAGTCTCCCTCTTCCGGACTCAGACAAATGTATCTATTGTAACATAAACTTGCTTGAACACAAAGCTTTCAATTGATCTCCCTCTGCCAGGCTCAGACCAACTTTATCTACTTTGCCATCAACTTTCTTTACTTTATCAACATCGAAGACTTTTGAATGTGCACAGGATTTTGCTTGTCCCATTGCAGGACCACTTTGATTCACCGTCCTTTGCCACTCTTTCACTTTTGTCAACTCTCAGCTGGATACCTTACAGAGACTTTCGATTGAGCATGCATGCGGTGCCGGACCACTCTGTCAAAGGTATTGTATCTTGGTTTCAAAGTTCAATCACTCATCAGCAGTTCAACTTTACTCATGTCAGTTATAACAAGCGTTTCATACAATGTTTGTTTGAACGCTCGCCATACAATGTTGCCGCTTGCAACCTTGGCTTGAATACAGATCAGTGTTGTATCGGTCTCCCCAACTCACTGACTGTGCTGATTTCACTGACGCTGCTTTGTTGTTGAAGCCAAGGACAGCACCACAGCAGCTACCGATTCTCCCACCTTAATAAAAGATGCGGGAATGCCTCGGCTATTTCCGACACACAATGCAGGATTCTTCAGCCTGGCTTCCTGCTCTTATGCTTTTGATTCTCGAGGCTTTGTGAAAGTAATGGTTCCTTGTTAAAAAAGTCAAGGGAACTTCCCTCCTTGTGATCCCCTTCTGTTTAGCCATCTTTCTCCTTGTGTTAAACTGACATCTTGGAACTACTGTTTCCTTGTGTGCTTTACCTCACTCAGAGTGTGCTCTCACGTGCTGCTTTTTATCCATGCAGAGAAGTAAAAGTGTAATGGAAGTGAGGTGTGCATGGTGGTCAGTAATTGCATGACCCTGCCGGACCATTGTATTGGGACACGTCAAGTATACGGCTCAGGTTTTAGTCTGTTTTCTCTCAAAGCGGGCTGTCTGTGAGAAAGTGTTTGTGTTGTAAAAGGGGGAGGTTGAGTTCCTAAATATCCTACCTGGTAGCATGGGGTAAAGGTGTTACAGGGAAGGGTATACTGCGTATCACCATCCGATGTCCCACTCCCCGAAAACCCCTCACCCAGGTGATCCTCCTGCACTGACCCATCTCCAGGAACTGGATCCAAAAGTGATGGCTGTGTCTTGGCCACCTGGATGACAGATCCCCGGGGACTAGTGGATGAGACACCTTCTGGTTTCTCACAGTTGTGAGTGAGGGAATGCTTGTAGTGAAGGTTCCATATTATGTAGGTTGGAGAGCTCCTGGCTGGGTGATGGGAGTCAGTGGTTATCTCAGAAGTTGCCTCTGTAACATCTTCATGTAACTGACTGAAGGTTAATAAAGTAACTTGTGCTGGAACCTACATGAAGTGCTGAGAATCTCATATTATTTCACTGGCGATGAGGTCTTCCTGGAAGACTGGAAACGGACCTGTGCGGCAAGAAAAGAAGTTTAAGTTGACCAGTCTGCTGCGGGGGGTGCTGAAGAGAAAGATGAAGAACCACTGCCCCCACTAATAAGCCCCATCACCCACGGTGAAGAAAGAAAAAAAAGGGTAGAAGTCCCAAGGTACAGAGGCAAAACCCAGAGCAATGGGGCACCAGAGCTAGATAATGTCCCATGGAGATTGAAGAAAAGCTTGTACCGAGTTGGAAGTCTCAGCGCTTTGAGGAAGAATGCAAGGAGGAAGAAATAAGGTCAGCAGTCCCAGTATAAAGACCCCTCACTGTGTTAAGGGTGCTGCTATTGGGAGATGAAAAGTGGTCCCCAGTGAGAACCACATGGGTTGGAAGAATAACCTGTGTGGGCCAGCACAGTGGAAATGAGGGTGCAGTCTACAGATGTTTGAATAATTGTACGATGCTAACATGCCGGCCCATGGAAGTGACAGATGGATGTTAGTGGAGTAGATGCAGCGCTTGGCCTCTTGGAGCTCTGCCCTGGCAAGGGGTAATGGAAAAGACTGGGAGTTTGAAGTTCGAGGCGATCGGCATTCATGCATACATGCTTACATGCTTGCATCCTCTGACCGTCACTGCAGGATTGTCTCCATTCCCAGGACTGGAGGCCGTGGTGCCCGGGTGGAGATGGATGGGAGCCAGGGTCCATGGAAGTGGAGACGTCGGAGACCGCTGGGTCTGCAGTGGCACAGGAGACATTTTCCTTGTGATGCCAGCAGTGTATCTGGTGACATCACGCTGCCGGTGTGGGTGTTGGTGGCTGCCGCTGTAGTAGACCTCTGAAGCAGTCGTAGCAATGAAGTTAATGGTGACGTCAGGATAGATGGTGAGGGTGTCACCGATTCTCTTAGAACGCTATGAGACAGGTGTCGCGGATTTCCACACTCTTCCTGTATTAGAGTAAAAGACTCTAGGGCATTGGATTGCCATTCCGGCTTACATCTGAAACACAGGAAATGAGTGTTGGATGAAGAGACACAAATGTTGGTCACATCGGAAGTCTCTGTGCAGGTGAAATGGTCTTGATGTGGGCAGTGGGCATGATTGGGGTCCGCACTATGGGGAATGTGCAGGATGCTGTGCTCAGAAGATGCATGTCAGGAGTCTGGCGTCTCACAGAGAATCAAGGGGATTAAGGTACTGCTGGCTGGGCTGAGAAGCGAAGGTTTTATTTTTGCAGCATTGCAGCATTTCGCCAGCACTGAAGGGCCGAAGTATGGAATAGTCTAATGAGGCATATTAAGGGCTTCCCCCTGAAGAGCAGTGCTGGGGTTCAGAACAGAGGCAGCAGGATTGGTGGCATTCCCAGAATCCGATTCAACAACAACCCCAGGGGCAGGGGCCTCAGTGGTTACATCCTCCCCTGCAAGAGCTTCACAATCAATTTGGTAGTCCACCAGGGCAGCTATCAGCTCAGCCCTAGACGTATGTAAAAAGTCTAACGCCCTGGCTTCACAAGCACTCTGGAGAGCCTCTAAGCTCATCCAAGTCTATTTACCATTCACAATAGATTCCATTGCTTGTAATGTAGTTATCTTGTACACAACTAAACTTCAATTCAACAAAGTGTAGATATTTTGTAAGTGGCAAGGTTATACACTGATTCTTAAAACCTTAAGCATCCCACCGCTGACACCAGTGTAAAGACTGGAGGGGGTGTCTGTACTCCTGCTCTCTATACAGCAAAGAGGACCTCAGCCGAGATTCTATATTGTTGGTAACAATGGACGAGCAATCAAGGCCTAGCTTCTTAGGAGGTAATGCGGGCTGGTTCTTAAGTATAGTGTAGTACCCAAGCACCCACAAAGGAATGTCCACGCACTGTATTAGTCTTTATGTAAATAAGGTTCAATATTCTATACACTATCACGATAATACACTTTGTGCTCCGACAATTCTAAAATGGTAAATATATACAGTTCTAGGTGGTATCACGATTACTCTGATTCCATGAAAATGCATCAACTGTACTCAGTTCAAATAGCATACGAATCAACACTGCAAAACGATATTAACCATAGACTTAGGAGGAAGACAAGTTGGTTAGACATTTGGCAGAATACTGTCCACGTTACCTAGACACAGTTCCGTGTGAGGATCCCCCCTCCTGGGCAACCTGTAAATGAAAATGCACTACAAGCCCAGTCCATATATTGTCTATTAGAGTCTTATCTTCTTCTATAGTTCTGCAACCCAAATGTACCTTGTGTTGTAGAGTTCTTCGTCAGGGAATCAACGGGCCCTTCTTGAGTGCATTCCCTTTCAAGCAGGAGCCACGGGTCGTCATGTTCCGAGAATAAGAAAGGGTGAACGTTGTCATTGAGGCCACAGCTTCGTTCCTTGCGGTGCTCATTGACGAGTGATTCAAAACGTCCTGCAACAGGGGAGGAATGGGGTGCACCTCGACAATGATGGTTCGTTGCTGCAAAGAGTTTGTGAACAACTTTGGCCCAGCAAGGGCGTCGAGTCGTCAGCGTCTGGCGTCGGTGAACAGGACGTGACCACGGATGGCTTCACTAGCTTCGTCAGCGTCTCTGAGGTCTTCGGGTGGTGGGAAACCCACAGGCAGATTCTCCTCGGTCGTCAGCGACCTTTACTTTCTCCGGCAGGACAAAAGCGTCACATGGGGGGCATACCAAGGCCAGTAACAGCTCGCCAGTCCAAACCTATGCTGGCCGGATAAAGGTGAAGGCATCTACCAGGGCTGGGGCCTGTTACCTGCGCTGAAATGCCCACCTGACAAGGGGGTGATAGCTATTTGCACCTTGGGGTTCCGTCCCATGGAAATAATAAAAACAAGAGGGCCACCATCATAGAAAATAGAAATGGGACATTGCCCCGTTTCTATTTTCATTGCAGAGGCCATGAAAGACAGAGGAAAGGGGGAGACCTGATCAGGCCCTGCATCTAAGATGGGGGCCCTGATCGGGTCAGATGTGTATTGTGTAGTAGATGCTCAATGCTGGAGACACCCATCTCACGTGTCATGCTTCACTAGGAGCACTGCATGTCTCCCTGTAAAAGAACACTTGTTGCGTACCTTCCATAATGTACTTGGATAAAAGTATACGTGGGAAGTCACATAAGCAAAGTAACATCAAAAATAGAAGAACATACAGGTACAATCAAGGGTAACAATTAAAAACACTTTATTGCACTGAATTGCAAAACAAAAAAAACCTATGGCTGTGACCCCAGACACTTTCTTACCTGGAAAAGAGTTGCATAAAAGCAATAGCGAAAAAAACTATGACGAGATGAAAGTAAAGAGATTTTGGGGGCGCAGAAAAAAGTCGAAAACCATCTGTTTTTATGGGGATCTATTGAAATGTTTCAGTCCGTGTGACTATAAGGATCACATTTATCAAGCTATAAAATATGGAAAAACAAAACAACACAACACAACACATTGTAAACAATAAAAAGTAAAAAAAAAAACAAAATCAAAATATCCCTTATATACTAACTGTACAAAAACAAATCGGTTGACTGATTATTAGTAACGAAATGATAGCATTCAACGCTGTACAGCAAATATGCAATTAACGCGGAGAATGTTTCCTAAAAACAAGGAAATATTATTATGATGCAATTCTGCCATCTAGTGGCGTTTTTCCGCTTCTTTGTACGCGCTAATGAAATACCAACCAATATAAATTAGACACATACAAGTGAAATATTATAGATGTGTCCCCTTAGCTTCTCCCTATTTCGGGTGGTTCATTATTTTCCTCCACTAATGTGAAATTAATTCATATAAAAAATAAGTCAAATAATTGTAAAACATTACACATGAAGAAATAAGAGTAAGGAAATACTATTTCTGAAGTTTGCCCATTTGGGAAACAATGGAATTGCCACCCTGTGGGAGGAAAATTATTGCTATAGAGAGATATGGGCCAAATATACAGTGCACACAATGTTGTGGCCTATCAGAAGCACGACAAATGTATGTCTCTCCTCAGCACAGGCACTATATTGCCAAACAGGGCCTCATTACGACCCCGGCGGTCCCAAAATGAAGGGTGCCGGTAAGGGACCGGGACCCTTCATTATGGGAGCGCCTACTATGAGGTTCCCTTTGCGGGATCCGGAACAGATGTCTGGTAAACCAGACGTCAGGGCTCATTACGAGTTTGGAGGTAGCCATGGTGCAAATAGCACCATGGCTGCCTCCAAACCCGTGTCCGGGTTCACTGAATGGGACTTACCGGCTCATTCCACTTGGAGGACCCGGTAAGCCCCCATTCAGAAAACCATTCCCCATTCCCATTCGAGCCCCCATAGGGCTCAATGGGAATGGGGAAGGAGCCAATAACGGGCCCGCAAACGGCGGGCCCGTTATGAGCTCCATGGTCCCTTAACGGGTCCCGCTAAGGCCGGCTGGTAAAACCAGCCGGTCCTGGTGAGACCCGCTAAGGGACTTTGTAATAGGGCGGTAGGGGGTTAACGGCACCGGCATCCTTACCATCATTTCACTCTTCTTTTGTACACTGACCTTGAAGAACAGAGAATCTAAGTGCAGGGCAGATGGGGTGGGGGGCGGACAGAGGCAATGTGGCAGTACCTGGTCAGTGGGTGGCAATCTTTTCGGTGAGGTGAACAGCTGGGTGAGTGATGGCAATCCAGTGGAAAATGTACCTGCACCATCAATGGCAATCTTTGGCAATGGGGGAAGCTTCTTAACATTAAGGGGCTGATTCATAGAATTTGTGCGCTGAAAATTGTGGATTTGTGCGCCATTCTGCCCGCAAATCCTCATTTGTTAAACAGGGATTTGCAGGCAAATCCCTGTTTTTCAGCACACATATTCCATGAATCAGCCCCATAGACTTTTGATCTCTAATGAATTAGAGTTTGAAAAACAATCTGAAAAGCTAAAAGAGAAATTTCTGGTACATCACTACAACAAGGACAGTGTAGAGAAAGCAGCAAAACGGACTAAGAAAACTTCCAGTGATAGATACATTGATGACACTGAAGGTTGAGAAAGTGGGACCGACTTTGGTCTATGGGCCTCATTACGACCCAGGCGGTAAGTTAGCGCCTGGGTCGTACCTTTACCACCATGGCGTAAACTATGTTTACGCCATGGTGGTTGGCGGACTTACCGCCCCATTCCGAGGTTGGCGGGGCGGTAAGTCCCCAATCCCCATTTACCCTTCCCCATTCCCATTTTTGCCCCATAGGGCATAATGGGAGAGGGGAAGGCGTTAATTACGCCACCGTAAATTACGGTGGCGTAATTAACAACATGGTCCCTTAGCGCCATGGATTTTAACACCTTCTAAAAGCAGGTGTTAAATCCGCCATGGCGCTAAGGGACCTCGGAATCAGGCGGTAAGGGTCGGCGCTGTTTACGCTGCCGTAAACCCCTTACCGCCTGAGTCGTAATGAGGCCCTATGTTGCTACATTCTCTGAGCAAAGTCCAAAGGTTCAAAAGATTGTTAAGAAGAAATGTGATATACTTAAGCTTGATCTCATATTAGAAAAGACTCTTTCTCGCTCCTCCAACCTTTGCATATAAAAAAGAGCAAATCTTTGAGAGACTCTTCAATTAGAGCCGGCATTGGCAGACACGTGCAGGGAACATCTAATTGTAAAGGGAGAGTAGCATGTAACAACTGCCAACTTTGCAGCAGTGAACTGTTTTCGGATCCTAAGAATACCAATGATACGTCACACATGACTAAGAATGATCCGTCTGATAGCCTTCCAGATTGTTTCTCTTTTGAAAGGGTTTCTGTTTCAGAGGTTTTGCAGGTCATCCACAAATTAAGGCCATCCTCTTTTCAAGGGGGCATTTTCCCTGCAAAACTATTCAAGGACTATGCAGATACATTAGCATCTTGGGTAGTGCAATTTGTTAATCAGTCATTTGAAGAGGCCTATGTTCCAGTAGATTTGAAAGAAGCATGGATTACGCCACTTCTAAAAAAGGAAAACCTTGACCCCTCAATTCCTGGTAACCTTAGGCCTATAATAAATATGCCTTTCTTGCTCAAGATCATAAACAGGATTTCTTACCTACAGTATCAAAAATGTATAGATACAAATTATCTATTGGCTAATGAGCAGTCCGATTTAGGGCTAAGCATGGAACCGAAACCGCTCTCTTGGATCTCCAGGAAAACATCACCAGCATCATTGAACAAGGAAATACTGCACTGCTTATGCTGCTTGATCTCTCCTCAGCATTTGATCTTATTGTTCATGATCTCCTGGCCGAGAGACTGAGAACAACTGGTAGATGTTCTCGATCAGCCTCTAATGGGTTCAAATCGTTTTTTGGTTCAAGAATCGCTGCAGTTGTAAAGGGTAATTTTAGCTCCTTAACAACACTGTTGACCTGTGGTGTTCCACAGGGATCATGTTTGTCACCTTTGCTTTTTAACATTTTCTCGAAATTGCTGTGTGACATGCTTCAAAGGATGGGTGTCCAAATCACGAACTATGCTGACGATACCCAGTTGGTATTTGAACTGTCAGGTTCCGATGAAAAGGATGTGCTAAGAATCAATGAAGTTTTCAATGCTATCCAGAAATGGATGGCTTATAATTTTCTTGCGTTCAACGAAGCGAAAACCAAACTCCTAATACTTGGCACACCTCAGAAAATAGGAAAATTAGATCCGCAATATAAGAAATTTAAGATTAATAATAGTTTCAAGTACCTTAGGTATTTTCATGGATTTGCATCTTTCATACAAGAAACATGTCTCTTACTTAAAATCTACACGTGCTTTTTACAGTAATCTTATATGGCAAATCCGACCATACTTAACTGAACAAAACCTGGCGCTGATTGCAGGAGCCATAATGAATGCAAAACTGGATTACTGCAACAGTCTCTGATGGGCACCTCCAAAGGCAACACCACCAAATTACAGACCATACAGAATGGTGCGGTCAGGGCTGTTTTTGGAATGAATCGTCAGGAGAAAATGTCAGCAGCCAGAAGAAAACTTCACAGGTTACCAGTCCAACAGTGGATTAAGTTTAAATGCATTGTTATGATTTTTAAGTGTCTAGCCGGCACTGCCCCTAGCTACATAGCAAAAAAACTAATGAAAGCTCCTGTTCAAAGAAATCTTCATTCTAACGATAAATATAATCTACAGCAACCGCGTAAAATCCTGGAAAGAGTAGGCTGCACGAATTTTGTTAATTGGGCTCCTATGATCTGGAACTCTATGCTCCGTCTGATTAAAAATGGCGTGTCTCTTGTCATCTTTAAGAAACTTCTTAAGACACACCTGTTTGATGATGGAGAAACTTAATAGTCCCTCTTTCTTTTTTGTGACCTGAGCTTCTGTTTTATGTTGTTTGTTTTTGTGAGCGCTTTGAGGCCTATTGGCGATGGGGCACTATATAAAAACACAATAGATAGACAGATAGTATTATTAAAGGGCAGACAATCTCCCACCCATATTCTGGCAAGTAAATCAAGTTATGACATTCATGTACTTATGATTCTAAAAATGTCATATATGGTCTGAAATGCCCATGTGGGATATATTATGTTGGAATGATTGGGCGAAAAGCAAAATCCCATTGGACTGAACATAAGTCCAACGTGAGACTGTGGGGTGCATTTAAAGGCCCCAAACAGAAGTCCCTTTCACATGAATGGCAGGATTTTAAACACTGAAACAAAAACGGCCTGGCCTTTGTTTTTGTTTTTCAAGTAAAATTAAAGTGCCATGTGGAAAGGGGCCTACCTGTCATTACAAATTGATAAGCATCATCTTAATTTACAAAAGAAGGAGGAATCAAAGATCCCTGTCACATGGAAAACAGGATTTTTAAACATTGAAAACAAAAATGGCCTGCACAGCTGTGTGCAAATAAAAGAAATTTTAAAAGAAAAGAAAAAGTATCAATGCTCACAGAAAAATGTTGGGAAAACAAAACATGATGTGCGGGTTGACAAAAAGCAATGTATATTATGATTCACTTACAAAACTCCAGTGACATTTCAAGTGCTGCTTTGTCCTCATAAAAAAGTATCAGCCGATGGAAGACCCCTTTGCTGGAAATGGCAAAACTTAACAAGGAAATCTCACACTCCCAGCCTGGATGTCACATCTCCCATCTAATGACCATCAGCAATAAAATGTCTTGCTAAAGGTGTCGACATTCAGTGTTCTGCAGACCCGCTAACTCTGAAAGCATTGTCTAAAATAAAAAGTTACTCTTGGCTGGAGCATGACTAATATGTGTGAAAATGGGGGCACCCACAGCAAGCTTCCAACACAAAGGAAACTGATTAAAAAACAACATCTCTGAGCACAGGTTGACCCAGTGAAAACAAAGGGCTGGAAGGCAGGAGGAGGGCAATTTGTGTCACATGAAGATTCACAATTAATTTAAAAGGGCTATTATCATTTGGCCCTTTTTCTCAGCCATCATAAGGTGGATGGATGTCCTCTATGTATCATTTTTTGTAGTTTCCAGGCGATTTTGGGGATATAACATTCATCCATCTGCGAATCATGGGCTTGTAATGACTATCGAAGATTTGTTTCTGGCTGAACATGTTGCAAATGTGAGAGTTGGTGAGCGGTTGGACAATGAAATTAGGGATATGCTTAATAACTAACATATTCATAACTGTTGTGCTTTTTATGGAAATCGCAGAAAGGTGCCACATGATTAGCGGAATCAGAAAATATGTTTATTATGGCAGTTGCTAGTAAAACGATGAAGTTGTGAAACATAACTACCTTTTTGACAAACCGTTGAAAGGAGAGCAAAGGGCGATTACAAATAAGAATTGCCATATATTGCTCCAGATCCCCAAAACAATCCAGACTTGGAGGCTGGGTTTGGGAGGAGAGAGAATGGTAACTGTCCTGTCCAATCCTAGTGGCATGAAGTATTGCAGGGTACCTGGTAATGTCATCACTGCTATAAAAGGGGGACTGCACTTGGACAGATGGACACAGAAACGGAGAGGAACAGACACACAAGAGACAGACCATCAGGAAGGCTACTGAAACTTGCCATCTGACAGCTGTAAGGAGACACCAGTGGAGATTGCTGAGAGTGCATCCGGCACAGCAAGAGGAGCATCCGGCACCAGGTGGGTGATCACGTGGGAAACTCTGGGCAAGTACCCGATGATAGAGACTACTGTAACTAGAAGGACTTGGGAAGTGGTGAAGAGAGATCAAAGTGGTCCGACAGGTGACTGTGATGGAAAGGGAGATTAATCCTGCATGGTGAAGTTAGAGAATGAACAGTGTGATACAAAGGTTGACAAGAGTGAACCGGGATGAGGGATGCTAACAAGAAGGGATGAAGTCTGAAGTCCCATGAGCATTGTATTGACAGGAGTGAACCCGGTGGAGGCATGTCCACAGTGAATTGTTTGAAAAGACATTAAGACTTGTGAGAAAAGCCATTAGTGAATCTAAAGTAGACAGGCTATCATCTGAAAGGGTTCTGAGCCACATATAGGTAGATCCAGGGGTGGAAAGTCATCATCCCAAAGCTAACTTTGAAAAAGCCTGAATAATTCTTTACAAAGATATTGTGATTCATGAATGGAAGAAAAGCCATAGTGAACTCGAAGGAGGGAGGCTGACATTTGAAAGAGGTCCGAACCTGAAAGAGGGTGATCCAGGGGTGGAAAGTCATCACCCAAAGTTCCTTGAGAACGGAACTGTTTATTTGATTTGTTGAATATGACTTTAAAGAGGTTTGCATCTGGAAGAGGGAGACCCAGGGATAAAGCCTTCACCCAAGGTATATGTGGAACAGAACTTTGTGTTTGTGTGTTGAAAACATCAGGCCCTCAAAGGCATGAGACTTTTTATTGAAAAGAGACTGAACCATCTAAGAACCTGATAGCTGATACTGAACTGTCAACTCGGGCTGGGAAAGCTTGAGTGTGTGCTGTGCACAGGAGATCAACCTTGTCCCGTGCTCAAAACATGGGGAAGGAAGACCTATGGCAATCACATCCTGACTTATTATTTGTGAACACTTTTTCCTTTATTGAAAACCCTATTCCACACTCTTTCTGTAATTAGTTGTAAGGAATTGGCAACAGGTTATTTTTTTAGTATAGGACTTTTTACTTTGACAAAGACACCACAAGGACTGCCTTATTATTCATTTGATGGTCAACACTTGCTCCCATTTTAGATTTAGGTTTAGGTTATGTTTTTTCCACCCTGCACTTACAGTTTAATAAACACTCTTGAGTTGTGATCACTTGTGTCTGTCTTTACTGTTGTCACCATGAGTTCCTTACAATCCACAAAAGGGTGGTCTGCTAAACAGACCCCTTTCATTTACCTCCTGATATTCGTCTCCTGCTCTCCATTGATGGAGAGCATATTGAGGGGTCACAGGTGCCCTGTTTGACAGCTGCAGTGACAGAAATGTCACTGCCAACAAAGATTGCATTTAAATATGCATCGCTGATCCGATGCCATAATAATTATGATACACTATCACCTGGTGGCAGGGTAATCTTGAAATATAAACCATAGATATGCCTGTACATAACCCCATAGTATTATCTCTGTATTCACTGTAACTTGTTTTATAACTCTGTTCAAATGTAACTGAAGTAATGCCTCCAGATAACTGAGGGTTAGGTGCGCTATATAAATAAACAATACAATACAATACAATACATGGGTTGGAATGGTGACTCGTACTTCACAAAATTATTAAAGCCACATCTAATTTGTGGCATACACATAGCAACGCTGTGAGCCGAGGCCAGCCTTGGACAGGCCATGTGTATTCTCTCCAGACTTCCTGTCTCTGCTGCAGCCAGCATGACAAAAGGCAGGGGGAGCTGCCTCTCTCTGATCCTTTGTGAGGCTGGGTAACACCGCTCTTAAGACCAGGAAGGTCCCAACAGTTGCCTCTTGGGAACAAGGCTTTAAAGTGCCACAAAAGGGTCAGCCTCGCACCAGGATGTTTCATAACAAAGGGCCTTTGAAGTTTCAGACTTGGGAAGGAGGAGAGATTAGACAGTCAGTCAGAGCACAATGGAATGGAGTAAGGTTCATCCATCTTGGATTTCTGTCGGATTCTCTTTCCTTCCTGTCTCTTTCACTTCATGCACAAGTACTTTGGGGATGATGCAAGACCCCATATATCACTTGTTTTATTAACAGGGCCGGAATAATAGCTCAGCTTAGGTCCAGGAGGACAGCTCAGGGGCAACGTGTTTGTCTTGGAAGAAAGACAACGCATAGCAACACAGATTTTAATCTTGGTCTTACGCTTAGAAACTGGTCTCCGATATTAAGCGCATTATAAAAGAACGATTATAACAGGTTGGACCACTTAAAGCAAGCTTGCCTCCATCCAATCCTGGATGGCTTTTTCCTTAATAAGGAAGAGGTTCCCACTCCTTGTTTGATTTATGTTTGGACCTTCAAGGACTGTAAAAAGAACCCTATTGGGAGATCACCTATTTCCAAAGTCTTCCAGTTCTGAGGTGAAACCAGTTGTTCCAAGGTAGAGTCACGCTCTGCTCCCTACGCATCTCCAGAATCTCCAGGGGATGAATTGTTGTTGGACAAAGACCTGCCACTCTGCTAGCTTCAATGGCACTGGCTCAACAGTGTAGGTGAAGGACTCCTGTAGGTGCTAGCAAAACTACCCTGGGTGAAATTGAAGAGACCAAGCATCAATCTTGTCCCTTATCCCCTAGATTGGGACTCACTGCACTAGAGGAAGCAGAGTTGCTGGTTATCTGCAGTCTACAGCATTGAACCATCATTGATCCAGAGACAATTGTGCTTGAATACCTTTGAACCACCAGGATGCACAATGCTGCATTTGGCACTTCTCCAAACCGCTGTTACAGCATTCATCTTATTGACTTGATGTTGATTATACCAAGCAGAGCATTTCACATGCCTCGCACAAACAACCAGCTCACTGCTGCAGACGACTTCGATCTGCACTGTCTTGAACAACACATTGAACCTCCAGCTTCTTCGCATCGACCCCAGGCTTCATTGTTAAACCGACCCTGGTGAGATCACTGGATTTTATTGCTTGAACACCTATTCAAACCGCATGGAGCTACCACTTCAAACCAATCCTGCCAGTTTGCTGCTTGGACCAGCATGACTCAATGCATCGGAAGTTGGTTTGACGCCTAATTCGATTCTGTTGAACTGCCAAGAACAGAGAAGCATACTGTTGAGAGACCCCAGGCTTCTCAGTCCACTTTGGGATCCTAGTGATCTACTCATCGGCTGTGATGAACCGCTTTGCTTTCTTTCTCCTCAGAGTCAAGGTTGGCACCACTGAGACAAGCGTCTCTCCCCGTCTTAGTAATCAGCGGAGGAGGGTCTTGTGTACAGTGGACACCTGCTGCTACACATGCTCGTTAATGTTGGCCGTCTTGTGTTTCCGTCTACAGAGGATTCACGGGTGTTGATCGGAATGGGCAAGGTCACTTCTCTCCTTGTCACCCTCTCGGTATGCCCCGTCTTTGGTGACATTGTTTGTGATTGATTGCCTTTCGCCCCTTCGACATCAGCATGAGTTCTTCCATCATCTGCATTCTGCATATTCTGTGCTCTTTACACAGGGTGGGTTTTTCTTCATGTTTTTAAGAGAGCTATTATGGCATATGTGGTGTTTAAATAAAGTATACATAATTTTATAGAACTTTCTTTGGACATTCCTTTATTTTTGACAACTTGTACTCTTGCTATTTGGTTTGCTTCTGTGATGACATTTACATCTCTATTAGCCTGCCCTTGTCTCACATTACCAAGAAACGGCGGCCAATTTATCTTTATGATTTGGATCACTGTTGGTCTGTAGCAGTGTGATGCCTGAGTAAGTAGTCATTTTGTCACAGTTCCCCAGTGATTTAGAGAGGTCCTGTCTGCATGTCTGCATATTTAGCATTATGTAAAACTTCAATGCATAAATATACATATAAGTACATGCTGTGGCTCTGCTGCTAGCAATAGCTCCATTCCAAATTGAGGGGGAAATGGTTGAGTTTAGAAGGGACCAGGCGGAGCAATGTGAAACAAGGGTGAGGGAGAAATAGGATGCCACAGTGGACTAGAAGGTTCAAATAGCCAGAGATGTGGATTCACTCATCTGTATGCAGGTTGTTAGTGCTTAGAGCAGTGGCAAGGAATGTGAATCTTGGGGATCATGGTACACATGGATGAGTTCTGAGAATGATGTGTGTGATATATGGGATCAATAGGCTGGTGATCAATGTTTCGACTTGGGGTTAAAGGAGTGAGACTCCTGAGAATGGGAAGATACGAGTATGAGTGCAAGGATTGCAAGCAGAAGATGAGCATCAATGAGATCCATCTCCAGATGAATAAGAGTGCTCTCTATAGGATGATCATTAGTAGTGAGTGCTCAGATCTGAGGGGGGAGTCCCTGGAAATGGTGTGGCAGGAAAATCCGTGTTATGATATGGGAGCATGGTGTCTGTAATAGGATTGCTATAGTAGAAGGTGCTTGAAGGGTGAGTAAAGTGGGAGTGCTTCAACCTAGGGACAAGTGATGTGTCTGTTCTGTAAAATATGAGTGGGACATAAGGGCTTATATTACATGAGCATGAGATCAGATCAAAGTTCTAAGGATGGGTATTAGCTAATGGCTGAGCTGGTTGGTCGGTCAGGTGGGCAGTTGTCAGATTGGCAGATGAGGGGTTGCATGTAATGGGGAAAGTAATGATTCTGGGAGTGGGGGTAGACAAGTGAGCAAACTGTACGGCTGGGGGAGGGGGCTAGAACTGCAGAAGGAAGTTGACTGCATGTTGGTTGTGACATTGGGCACATTACTTGGTTTAGGTGCCCAAGTGTGTAATTGGCTGTGTCTGGAATTAAAGGGTATATGTTTTTTTTCAATCTGAGGGTCTGAATGCTTTATATTCATTGACTTACTTTGCCCAATGTGTCCCTTACAATCTCTCAACTAAGGCCTAATCAGAGTTGTACATGCCATGTTTGCCCCTGAGATGCCAATTCCCTAGATTTTGAGTTGCCACAATGCATCCTATTTATCTTTATGAGTTTCCTCATACAGTTAGTTGTGTGACTTCAATTAGTTGGTTGCAACCCTTTTGTGATTCTAGTAGGCTAAATCCTGCCACAGCCTGGGTGTCTCCCTACAGCAGTAGTGGACATACTTCGGTCTTCCAACTGTTTTGGGCCAAAACCCTCATCACCCTGAGTCATCATATTGAATGGTGAGGAATCATGGGAGGGGGTCATGGGAGGTACAGGCCAAATCATATGGAGGGCGACTGGTTGCCCACGACTGCCATACAGGGAACCTATTTGTAAATGCAATGAAAAGTTCAATAGCCATACAGTGTTCTTAAGAGTGCGTGGGATGCAAATGCTGTCAAATAACATCATGTTTTATGGCTGCCATGCAGTGTGATGGCCACCATTTACAATAACAGATGTGACCTGATTGTGAAAGGCATCTTACTTTTAAGCCTGAATATGACAGCCACTGAAGAATGTTGCTGTCTGATTGAGCGGCTAGAAAAACATTTCATGAATTCCTAGTGTGCTGATTTGCACAATCCGCCTCCAATTATATATTACTTGAGGGGCTACAATATTTCCTTCTCAAACATGGGTCATGTTCCAAAGCAGAGATGAAGACAGCTATCTGATGAAGAATCATTAGAAAGCTCTGCTGGTCCCAAGGGCTACAATGACAGATCGCGCATAGCAATGACTGAGACTCTTGGAAGCCCTGGAAGCTGTGTTCCAACTCCCAGAAGGAACAAGCCCAACATACTAGTGAACAATCTGTATGGCCAGGTCCCCCAGGCAGGAGTGCTACTCGACACGCCCCCTCTGGAACTGATGGCAAGGATCACACAGGAGCTACAGTAAGACAAAATAGTAGTGTGAGTTTGACAACCTATCTTAACACACAGCAGAATATCAATACAGTATTTCAGCAAAGCCTCTTACCCTCTGAAAGAAGCTTCTCGGTGTCTTACCTACACTAAACATAAACCTAAACCTAATTACCTACGAAGTACAAAGATCAAGGCATCAGAATGCATGGGTCCGGGGCCACATGATAATCCACCATTGTGAGATGCTGAGCTCTTGCAACTGTGAGTTTTTATACATTTGATGAAATGCGTGAGGCCTTAGGAAAAAGGACCACACGCAATGTGACATTGCGCATCTCTTGTGGAGCAAGCGGAGGACTCATAGGATGCTGCCGTGTCTGGAATCCCCCAGACACCATGGAAAACCATAGAGGGTCCTAAAAGTGCCAAAAGCAGCCCGCGCCCATCGCCGATATGGGTGCCTGCCCCCCTGTGGCCCGTACTGTGGGGATCGGAGCGTCTGCCAGAGCCCAGGTGGGTGCAGCAGTGACTGCCATAGCGGCGGTGACCGCTGCAGTGTCCTAACAGAATAAGCCCCAGAGGGCCCCCCTCACTGTAGTGTGAAATAGCCCCTTGATGTGAGAAATAAATACCAGGCCTGCAGAGAAATAAAGTCTGATATAAGGCCTTGTACGTACAAGTCAAAAGGAAAGGAAATGTGCTAAAATTGCAAAATATGGAGAAATGCGAACTTCCTCTCACAAAGAAAGCGAAAGACATATGGCAAGGATATTCTGACTAATACATGAAGAGCTGAAATGATATGTCCATGAAAGAGCAGTCCACAGAACCCTTAATGGGATGTCAGCATTATGTTCAGCAGTTGCAGTGAAACAGAACACTTTCTTTCATGAACATTAAATAAAGTGATGTAAATTTGCTTTCCCCTTAAAACTACAAATATGCTCAGCAAAATGCTTTCCAAGCTTTCAAAGTATGAACATGGTTTCTGCCTACCACCAGCTCAGTTACATGGACAATTTCAAAGCAACACACATGTCATTTTGAACCTGTGTATTTTACAAGATGTCCTTTTAAATGCATTTAGGCACGAGGTACAGGCTGTTTGTTGCAAGGCAATGGGATGTTGATTTCTGCAATATGTGAAACCCAGCTCCCCTCCCTGTTGCCTGGTAGAGAGAGGTCTGACTGCTTTAATTGTCATTGCCTCCCTTAAAAATACAAGAAAATAATTAATTTTGAGATCAGAAACACGGTGGACCAGATAAGATTGGGTCTGGTCTGGCAGCACTGGTGACCGTCAGATCACAATTCATATGAAAAGTGCAGTAGCTGGTCAAAGGGCTGAGCTAATGTAAACACAGATCTCTCTACTGAGGTTATGCCTGAACAGAGCAGAAGTGAAACTTAAAAAAAAAAGTGGGAGGTTTCAGCAAATGAGTGGTGGAGCTGCCCATTGGTTGAAAGGGGAGAAATGCATTTTATTGTCTATATTGGACAGTCTACATTGCAAAAGCGTTTATTGGATGTGAAAGTTAACCCCTTCTCACCATATAAAAACAATTTTGGTGGGAGAAACACAACATAAGTTATAAGTGAAAATGTGATTTGGGCCTTCTCGTGATTCTCTGAGATGTGAAAATTTTATAAAGCAGGCCAATCATAATTCCTATGACACCCAAAAAATGGTGTATTTTTCACTGATATGATTCCGGAGCAAATGAAGAAAAACTGTGTCTTTGCACAGGATTGACCTACAGACTTCTTACTAGTTTTATGTGATTCGCTGTCAAATGTAGTTTTCAGAAAATATATTCATATCCATCACAATATTAAAATGAAGGACACGTGTCATGTCATGAGATTTTGAGTTAAAAAACATGACCGAGCCCACCTGTTCAAGTGAGATGATGAAGTGGTCTGCTCCCCTGGTGTTCCAAAACACCCCCCTATTCCTTGTCCTATTAGCACACAGGTGGGAGTAGGGTAGTGGAGGCTAGCCAATCCCTTCCACAAGAATCATGACACATTTGTAATGTCATCTGTCCTATAACTAAGCCAACTTGCATTCAGAGCAGGGTTTTTTTTCACACTAATTCCATGAGGTACCCTGCTGCAGAAATCTCGTGTCAACATCCCAGCAGAGACAGGCATAGTTTGCATAGCGGGTCCCGCGAGGGAACCAGGGAGCTAACAACGGGCCAGTCATAATCGGCCCGTTGTTAGCTCCCGCACCCATTCCCATTGAGCCCTATGGTGGCTAAAATGGGAATGGGGAAGGTCTGGGCCCGGGTTCCCTGTCGGAGGAATTACCGGGCGCTCCAAACTCAGAATGGCCGGTAATTCCCAGACCCCGCTCCGGTTTTGGTGGCAGCCTGCCTTTAATAAGGGCATGGCTACCGCCAAAGTCATAATGAGGCCCATAGAAACTGATTGGGACCCTTGGAGCCAGGAGAAGCTGCCTTTGACTAATCCCCTTTGGCAGTCCCAGCAATGTGCTCTGACGCTCTCTGAGGTCCAATCTGACCTCTCCTGTAAGTAGAAATACCCCAAGCCATAGATTGTATAAGCCATGTGTTCTTTCAGCATTGCATTAGATATTTCCCCATGGCAAAATCCCTGTTTGCCTGTGTAGATCCTTAGCCTTTTTTTTTTCAAAATAAATCAATTAAGTCCCCCATTTAATTCGCCGGATCTGTAAATTTGAAAACCAACAATCTTTGACCAGTGTGTTGTGAGCCGTTATAGTAGTTATGATTTGCCAAAAGAATCAACTTCAAAAAGCCCCGTTTCCATGTGTGTCCCATTGTAAGGTGCAAAACGAAATTGTCCTGATTTTCCCATTGTACGGTAAAAACTAATTCCTATTTGCATTTTTTCTACTTGAAATTGTGCCAAACACCATTAAAATTGATTTTCCCATTCTGTTCTGGTAATATTCCCCAAAGCCCTGACTGTCCTTCTTGGTGTAATAAAAACAAATTCCTATTTCTTTCTATGCTTTCCCATTGCAACTGTGCTAGGTAATTTAAAATCGATTTTCCCATTCTGTCTGACCATAATCCTCAAGCCTGGTGTGTCCTTTTAGGTGTAAGAAAAACAAATAACCTTGCTTTCTATTCTTTCCCATAGAAGTTGTGATAAACCATTTAAACAGATTTTACATTTGTGCTCTGAAAAAGGTATTTTCCCTTTCCCTTTTTTTCCTCATAATGTTTCTGTGAGTACAACCTAAAATCCGTTTTTCCCACTGTGTTCCCACTCCCTGCCACTGCCTTCCATTCAAAAGAATCAAGCTTAGTGGATGTTTGGGGGGTGAGGGCTGCTGGGGGGAAAGTGAAACTCGGTTCATTTTTCTTGTGTGCTTTGAACTGTTCTCTGCTTTTGATGGGTGTGATGTAAAAGGAAACTATTGTACGCTATATTCTAGTCATCTCTGTGTTGGTACTTCATCAAAAAGGATATTTTGTCTTTGTGTTTCAACATCATCAATGGCTGATGTAAGTTGCTTGTTCTAATTTGACTTCCATGTGTTCATTAATAAATATCAGCTTAATACACACCGGCCTGGTTCCTAATCCATTGTGGCACTGGGTGTTTGTTGAGGTTGTGTGCGACATGGGTTGGAGGCCTCACCACAGTGAACCAACTCAAAAACTCACAGTGATTTGTTGTGCGCCACATTCATTGTAGAGGAAGGAGCTCCCTGACTTGCGTGTGACCGTAAAATAAAACACGCCAAGACTTGGGGCCCATCCGGAACTGATGGTGTTTTCACTCGTGACAGTGCAGAAGAGCAGACTATTCATTGAAGGTATTGTTACATATAGTGAATAGAAAGCTGTGTTGCATTGTGAAAGTGCCATCCAAACCTATACCCTGGGTTTCAGGGCTGCGTGTATAGATACAAATAATCAGTGAGTCCGTTGTTGTGAATACAAACTGAGCAGGGTTGAGATGTTTCCCTTGCATAGAGAACCTATTAGGTGCAGAACACATTTCATAATGAGCACCGTAGAAATTAACATGGCCAGAAAGCACCTTCTATCCAAATTGTTTATTAAGGGTGAATGGATAGAACAAGAGAATGCAAAGTGTCAATCTAGAATGATGCAGGAGGTTACCTCTGTAAATGTGGATATGTGGCAGGATAATGGCCTGTTATACCAGTCCTGACAGACGTTTACATGACATAGACCACCAGACAAGGGCAATTTTTATTTTGTTTTTTTTTTTGTTTCTTTGTTTTGGTTATAAAAACCTTTACAAAATACAGATTATGACACAATGTAAAACAATTCTTCAAACCGATACATAAAATATAAATCTCCATAAACAAAAACAAAAACAACCCAAAAGGGATAAAAAATAAAAAGATAAAAAAGGGAAAAGGGGGAAAAAGGGGAAAAAGGGAAAACAAAAATGTACCCAATACTAATTCCTTCTTAAATATGACCATGCTTCCTTAGGTTTTATGGCTACACAACACCCATCCTTCCTAGTCCCTTTGTTTCCCTTTAGCTTGTAATATTGCATCTTTTTAGTACTTGCACTATGGTAGCAGTTAATGATGTTTCCTGGCCTGCTATTATTCTTCCGCAGAAGAACTCTGATAGCAGACCCTCCTCCCGGGCCACGAATCTCCTGAGAAATAACAATCTCGCTTGCCAGGTTCCCTTGCATTCCATCAAGAGGTGTCTTAATGATTGTTTAAGCAGAGATTCACAATGTTCACAAAGCTTCTTGGCCTGGTCAACTTTGTTTCTTCTTGACAGAATTTCCCCAGTGTGCGCGATGTTTAGCCTCAGCCTCAAGAAATCATTTCTCTCAGCCCTATTTGGATATTTTAACAGATATTGTGGTAAAGTTCCTAATTTTTTTTCTACCCCGAGAAATAGATTTGGGGGATTCAAAGATCTCAGGCCCGCAATTGTTTCAATCCAATCTCTTGTTTCCAAGGACCTCTTTAATTTTAATGGATTTGTAATGAGGACATCTAAACTTAAATGGAGCTTCAACAGAATTTCTCTTATTTTTTGCTCCAGATCTATGAGTACTTAGATCTTGTAGCCTCTTGGTGCGCACCCACATCCCCGTAAAGTGTATTTTTCTCTGCAATGATAATTTCCCGATATAATGTAATCATTTTCCAGTCTGCGCGACACCCCAACGATACGAGACCCACTTCAAATCGTAAGCTCCAAATTGAAGTACATAGTGGGAGACCCAGAGTCCTTTTCCAGAGGAGGCCCTCCACTTTGTTCCAGTTTGCGTGCCATAGTAAGGGCTTAGCTTCCAGTTCATAAAGTAGTACTGGAATTGCTTTTGCCGTGTAGAATCTAATTAAAGGTAGTATGGAAAACCTGCAGTACTTGCAAAGATCCCAGCAATTCAGATCCAAAATTGTCCACTGGCTAAAAGACCACGATGTGTAACTTCATGCCCATGGCATCTGGGATCCTATGTATATTCTGTCTATTTGTTCTGTGCTATTTATCTGTCACATCAGCATTTTGGGAAATCTCTGTACATACTGTTATGATTCTACAGCACTGTAACCACAAGCTGTACTTCATGATTTTTTGCAACATGTAACCTAAGTTGAACAACCCTCTTTCCGCCTTCGCGCCCGTATACCACCGGGTCTGGCTGTGCAATATAAATAAATAAATAAACAAACAAACAAACAAACTTGGCACTGAGTTTTTTCATTTGGGGTACTATTTGAGCCACTTTCTCCATGCCTTCCAAATCTACTTTATAATTAGCAGGAGAGGCATAGATCTTGTAACCCAAATACACTAATTCGTCTACCCGCGGGATGATTTTCCCATCCAAGATCCAGTTTACAAAGCCAATTTTCTTTCGAGGATGTTTAAATATGAGGACCTTGGATTTCAGAGGATTGATTGAAAGGCTGTTTAGTCTTCCATAGTCTCCCAACTTCGTTAGCAGACTTTGCAATCCTATCGCCATCCTATCCAAGAGCACTATATTGTCTGCGCAGCCTAGCCAGTGAATCCTCCTTCCATTTAACACTGGACTGGCCAACGCTGATGATTTCAGGAAGTCGCCCAGATCTGACATGAACAGACGAAAAAACAATGGGGCACCCAAACAGCCTTGTCTCACCCCCAGGTATACATGTATTATTTCAGATAAATGCTCCTGTGCATCCAACTCTTACGGTTGTGTTCTTGTGCAGATCAATAAGCATAGCCAATAGTGATTTGGGAATCCCCCAACTGCTTAGTTTCCACCAGAGTAGGCATCTATCTACTAGATTGAAAGCTTTAGATAGGTCTACCCATGCCCCATAAAGGGGGATTTCACCTTTCTCCTTGGACTTTTCGCCTACTAGATTTAGTATTAATCCATTCAGGCTAGTGGAGAGTCCCCGTCTAAAACCTGTTTGGTGACAGGATAAGATCTGCCTTCCTTCCACCCACTGCGATAGTTCTCTCAAAAGTATCTTCATAAAAACATTACTATCAATATCAAGGAAGGCAATCGGACGGTAGTTTGCCGGGCTTAGCCGATCGCCCCCCTTGAAAAATGGGATAACCAATGCAGTTTTCCAGGATGGTGGAAACAAGCGTTTTTCCAACATTTCTCGAAAAAGGCAGTTTAGTATCATGGCCCAAAGTTTTGGATCATTTCTCAGGACCTGGTAGGTGAGGCCATTTATGCCTGCAGCTTTAGATGTTGATGATTTTAATATTATTTCAAGTATATCTTGCTTATTAAAAGTTAAGTGCCACAGGACATCAGCAACCAAACTGTCGTCTGAAGCCCCAGAACCCTCAAAGTTCTCTGAGAGATATTCTACCCATTTTGCTTCTGCGACCAGGTTACAGAGATAACTTTTTGTGCCCAATTCTAATTGACCGACCACTGCCCAGAAGTTCCTAGAGTTATTCTCTCTTAATAGATGTAACATTTGTTCACCATCTCGCTGTAATTGATTATGCCTTTGGTTTTTAGACCAGTTCCTACAGTTCAACTTTGCTTTTTTTGCCTCGTGGTAAAGCATCATTGGGTCGCTATGCATCTTTTTTAGCATACACAATCTATATCTAAACTCCCTTTTTCTTTCAGGGTCTCGTCATGATAATTATGAAGATGTTATTGCTTAGAATTAGCACCTATATTTCGCAGAGGGTGTATTGACCATATACATTTTTCAAACTTTTCTGGGTGACATTTAGCCTCCCAAGTCACATTCTGTAATTCTCCTAATTGCTTGTTTAAAATGTTTCCACCTTGTTTATACCTGTTCACTCAGAGCTTCCCTTTGTTCCCCTCTAATTCTCGCTCACTTATAACTAATGGGAGACCCCACATATCTGGAAAGGACAGATCCAATCTCGAGCGGTCACTCCCCCCCCCTCATGCCTTATGTCTAGGGTGTAGCAGCAACATGAGAGACCTGTTGACACAAAGATATAATCTAAAACAGAGGCTGAGTTCCCCCTATGCCAGGTTGCTGGGGTTTTATCACCCTTTTGGTCCCCCCTCAACATCTCTAAATCCCACGTGGTCAGAAACTCTAACCAGATTTGCCCTTTTTTAGGGATTTTTCTCACCAATAGGGGAGGCTTACGGCTGCCATGGCTAAAGCATTCTGCGTTTAGGTCACCCGGTTTGTTTCCCCATATTCTATCTTAACCCTTGTTAGCAAAGATCCCAGTTCAAATAAAAATTGCTGGAGTTCTGAACTGGTCTGGTTTTGGTAAAGATTGACGATTATAATTTCAGGGCGTGGCATATCTAGGTTTAGTTCTATTTTACAGGCTTGAATGCCTAAAACATTATTACAGATTGGAATAACAGATTTTACTATACTATTTTTGATGGCCATCAATAGGCCTCCAGAGGGTCTGCCTTTTGCATTTTGTACTGCTGAAGGCTTAAGATGGTAAAACCCTCGATTCCAATGGGATTTATTAGCCACGTTTCCTGAAATAGCAATACGTCATTATGATCAAATAATTCTTCTTTCAGTTTTGTTTTTGTTTTTAAATAAACCTGGACCCAGCGTGTTCCAACGCAACAGCTTAAAGCCATTCTGGCTAAAGATGGCTTACTCCCACTCCCAGTTTTTCAAAAACTTGGGAGATAATTTCCAGGATCTTAAGCAATATACTTTCATTTGAGTTTACACCCAGATCTAGTCTTGAGTCAGACTTATGGGTCTCTTCAGAATTTTCCTCTCTCTTGCTTCTTTCTCTCTCCACCATATTCCTATCTTTGGGAGAACTCTTTGTCACATCCTGTTCCATTGACCGAAGTACTTTCAGGCCGGTCCGGCCTAATTCTTTTGTGCTGTTAAACATTGCTAGCTGGGCCTTTCTTGATTTTAGACCAATTTCTACAAAATAAGGATCTTTTTTGTTGGGAATTTAACATACTCAATGTCTTCTGAGGAAAGTAATTATATGTTTGGACACTTTCTGAGGTACGATAGTATCACTGTTCTACACAGCAATTTATCTTTATTTTGAGCCATCAGCCTCAACCAAACCTTTAGTATAGAAAACTCAGTAACTTCCTTTTCTTCCATTTGCCTTGAATCTGGGATATCAATTGTCACTTGCTCCTCAAGGGGGCTCCTCCCTCTCATTGTCTTGATCTCTCTAGATTTCCCTGATCCATTCCAAATCCCCGTAATGATGGCGGTTTTCCCTTGGATGGCCCCCTCACCCACATTTATATTTAAATGTGGTTGAACCATTCTGAGTGAAGGCTGGGATTTTCTGTCTGGTTTTAAAAAGATCGGGGCCAGTTTCATTGGTACCCTTGGCATGTTACTTTGAGGGTCAAAATCATCCAATGTTTGTTTGTCCACATGCTGATTTTTCCTCAAAAATATTGGGGCTATTTTGATACCAGCGTGAGCATTTGCCAGACTTTTCGGAGTCTTCCCCAGGCCTTGTTTCCCAGTATTGTTTCTTTTTTTATTCTTTGTGGACATTTCCTCATTTATTTCATTCAGGGCCTTTAAGTGAACATTCTGTGGTTCTGTTTGTAGCCCAATACTTACCTTCAAAGTTTTATTTTCCTTACATGCCAGTGTGCTTCCCTTTTCCATCCCTTTTTTCCCTCTTTCTCTCATTTGGGTTGGCTAGCCTCTATTTGGAGATCTTCCTCACTCTGAATAGATATGACTGGGTCAGGCAAGTTTGTCGACACTGTCTCCTGATCCTCACTGTTCTGAGGAAGAGATATATTTTTCAGAAATAGATTTGTGCCTGAGTTCTTTACACAGATATTTTTCAGATTTTTTGTTTTTTTAAGAACTTTTCTCATCTAAGGGGGTAGGGTTCTCAATGTCTTTTTTTCCCCCTTCTTTCCGTTTCGATCTTCTTCTACCTCTGTAGTTTTGACAAGATGCTGATGTCCATACAGCTTCTTTTGTATTACTCCCCATATTATCCTCTTCCTCATTCACTGGGGAGATTTCAATGATCCTTACATCCTCCTCCTGCTCCACTACGTTTGCCGATCTCCGGAATTCTTCTTATGTCGATTCGGACAAAGGAGTATCATCAAGTATTAGGTTCGCATCAGAGCCCCCTTCTCTTGGTTCTTGATTAGGGGTTGGATAGGACTGTATACCCTCCGTAAGATCTTTTATCAATTGGTGGGTAGTTTCATCATTCCTTTTCCCCAGGTTGAGTAGGTTGAATATTTGAGAAATGTTCAGCCCTTTTTCACCACCTCCAGTTCGACCTCTTTCATTGTGGGAACCATGATGCTATTCATTGCAGTACTGAGACCTACCATTGTGGACACATATTTTGCTGTCTCATAAGTGAGTTCTAAAAGAATACCGGCCTGTGATTGGACTTCCATCTTCAATAATTCAAACACTGAAACCAGTGAGTTTAACACAAAATTCAATGCCGACAATGTAGTTTCATTTGTCTGCATTAGAGTATCGTGTGCACCTCCTGTGGCTTTAACTGCAGGGTTTTGTGTGGCGGTCAAGCTTGACTCTCTTTGTTCATAAAATTCTGTGGCAGACTCGTTTCTATAGCTGTTACGTGGAGTTACTCCCGAGTCTCCACCCTCATTCATTATTTCAGAGGCTTGCCACATGCTGTCCTGGAATTCTTCTACGTCGTTCGAGCTTTTATTTCTTTTTTTATAAAAATGATCTTTAATTTTGCTCTGTATTTGTTTTGTTGTTACAGTATATTCTAGGCCCTGTTTCCAGCCTTTTTTTAGAGAGGTAAGTGTGTCCTTTTCCCCAGCTGCTTGATTTAGTTGAAACATGGGGGCTTGTGATATACTAAAGCCTGTGTCATTGTGGTTGCTTTCTGTTGTGCAGCTGGTTTATTCATAACAATGTCCTCATTGCCCACTCCTATGACCTGCTCCAGATAGGAGCCTTCCTGATCTGATGAGTTCTCCACTCCTAGAGATAGGGTGCTGCAAAGTCTCATCTTTGGGATGGTTCTCGTTTGTCAGGGTAAAAGAATCCCAACTGATTTTGTAGGGTTATCCAATGCGTTGCCACCTCCCGCCAGTTTTCCAACAAAGTACTATGGTCTCGCTCACCCTGCGACTCAAGGAGAGCTTCCCACAGTCTCAGGTGAGGGTGGGGGAGGGTGAGGTAAATGCTGCCCCACTCCTGAAATAGGCTGTATGCTCCGGCACTCTGCCTGCTCGCTCCACTCCCCCCGCCTCACTTCACTCAAACACTTGCTTGATGGCTTGCCGCATAAGTTATGTATTAGCAGTGACAGTTCCCGGCAGTTCTTGTTACCTTATAATGCAGCGAGACAAAATTCCTCCCGGATAGTTGTAGAATTGTTGCGGGGTACGCCGATCACAAAGCGCACAAAGAACACGAAGACAGGAAGACTCTGCACCCGACTCCACGGCGGCTGACGGTTTTTAGAGTCTGAGAGTCTGAGAAATCAATGAAGGTAGAAAGAGGACTTCATCCTTACTGTGCCCACGCTGGTAATCCACACAAAGTGCTCGGCTCACCAGCAAAGTACAATGGAGACAGGGTGACAGGAAGACTCTGCACCCGACTCTGCAATGGGCAAATTAAAATGACTCAGCTCACAGCACATATGTACTTCCATATGATGATCATGGTAGATAGTTACCAGAAGAGTGTAGCCTCTGTCCAAACCCAATCTAAGCTTTTGTATCAAGCACAGAGAGAGTTGAGATGAGTAGAGGAAAAAGTGCAACAGAGCCAAAATTCTGCGGTAAAATTATAAAACATGATTCAGCAGTTGAAAGACAAGTTAATGGTACTGCAGCAAACAAATTTAGAGTGAGAGTCCCAATTTTCTGCACTTAGAGAGGACCATCAAGAAAACCTGAGAGAGAGTCAACAAAATTTAAGTGAATAGGCAGTGCATAATAGAGCCTGCTTAGTGGACATTTGTGCACTTCAAATGCAGGTTAAACAACTAAAAGATGAGAATAGCCAGTGGATCATAAAGGACGTCGATTCCCAGGCGGAATTTGATCAGGAGCACCAGAATCTGAACGCTCTGAAATGCCAGAGAGATCACCTCAATGAGGAGAATGGTAAATTGTGTCAGGAGAAAAGTGCCCTGTGTCAGGAAGTGTACCATTTAAGGAAGGACATGGAGAAAAGTGAGTCATGTTTTCAGGAATTGACTGACATGAGGGTAGAAAATGAAAAATTAATGGGACATGTGAGGCAAGCAGAATTTGATCTAGCGCAGGCAACACAGACCAAAAATGCAAGTGAGGAGGTTAGTCTCCTGAAAAAAGAGGTATGAGTATGCCCAGATAATACAGGCCTTGCAGAAGGAAAATTAGTCCCTTTGTGAAGAGAACAAGGGACTCAGCAGTCAAGTAGTGGCACAAAGCAAGGTAATAGAAGCTACTCAAGCTTTGATAGCAGGGCTCAGTGCTCAGGCCTCTATATATCAACAAGAGATAGGGGCTGAGACACATCTAAGAGATTGGAGAAGGAAATGGCTATAAACAAACAGGCTTTGAGGAACCCCAAACAGTTAGAGTATGGGAAGGCACACTCCGATCACGGGGTGATGCCCTCTTTACCAGGGACCTCAAGTCAACTCCCCACATCATATACGCTGGGCGCTGCTAAAAACATGCCTAACGGTTTGCAAGAACAGGGAAATATGAGGCAGCTGGACTCAATCAGGCCTAGTATAACTGAGCCTGAAGGCCAGTCCCTATCAGATATTGACAGACATTTATCTTTATCCAGATTTTAAAAACTTCTGATCAGGAGGGCTCCTATGATTTGTATTTTTTATTTTGTTTATTTATATAGCGCGCCGGGCCCAAAGGCATCTGGGCGCAGGTGATACATTCAGGAAGTTAGACTGGCAGAAACATAGGTTAAAAAGGGAACAGTCGGCCCACTTTGCAGACAGAGAAGAACTAGAGTCCAGGCCCCAAAAGAGCATCTTGAAAACCTTCACTCATTCAAGGAGGTGGGGGCAGTTTACACCACACCGGGAAGAAGGGAGGAGGAAGATGAGTACTCCCCTGTGCGAAAGGGGGAGCCCTTGGGGAGTGACCCAGAGAGCCCACAGTACCACAAGGGAGAAGAGACCAGACCCTGTCATTCTGGGAGGGATTCCCAGACTCAGGGAGGCAGGGAGTGCCTAGAGGACAGGGAGTGGACCACAAATAGTAATAGCTCTGAGTCAGAGGGTGAGTGGACTGAGGTGCAGCTGAAAAAGAAGGTGGCCAAACAAAAGAGAGTTCTTGTAAAAGACCCAATTCGGCAAATAAAAGCAATCAGAAGCTTTATGACACTCTATCACAAAAATGGCAAATACTCAGTATGGAAGCATCTGGAGCTGTATGACCAGATGATGACATAATTTGGCATAAATAATTATTACAATTCCATGGAGTTTGTCAAATGGACATTCTCCCTGGAATATTCCAGCTTCTTTGCTGGGCTGAAGGATCAAGACCACCAAAGATGGTCGACCTACAAGGCGGCACTTCTCTCTGCACAGGAGGCCTGTAAGGCGGCCTACAACCTGCAGTGCGGAGAAGACCAGGCACCTAGAGAGTTTGTGCAAGAACTGAAGCGGGCATTTGACCAGACCTCTAGACGAGTGTGCATCAATAGTAGGAAGTTCATTAATACTTATTTCCATGCCCTCCCTAAGTACATAATGACCCAACTGGTTAGGGACTTCCATGAGCAAAGGACCCTGGATTGGGTAATAGAACAGGCTACCCAGATTTATGAATTCCAAAAGCCAGTGGAAAACAAAAATAACCCCAAAAATTCCAAACCCTCAAACACACCCGCTGCCGCCAAGGTGTCGGAGGTGAAAAATACCCCCATTTCAAACTTGGAAATGAGGGGGCCTAAAAATACTCTGCCCTCTAATAAGCAGAATGAGAGGCAGAGGAGACCCTCTGATAAATGCCAATCGGGTGGTAGCCAGGCAGGGTATCCAAGCAACTCTTCATCTGACCCTGCCACCTACATCAGCCTGAGGTACAAGGGTAACTGACCCATCTTGGGGTATGAAGAGACTCCCCCGGCACAAGGGGGGGTCCAATCAGGAAAGTACGGCCCCAGGAAACCTCCCTCAACATTTCCCTCAAATCTTCCCTCAGGAGGGAAGAAATACTCCACCCTTCAACTTAAGCTTCTTTCCCAGATACCCTCCAAACCCCAACTTCCAGAACAATCCGCCTCTCTCTCCGCGCTTTCAGGACAATAGAGCACCAAATCAGGGATAAGGGAGACCAAGGAGGGAGGGTTATCAGGGAAACCCTTAATACCTGAGCTACTCTGGGAGAAGGGACAGCTAACCTTCCCGAGAGCAGCAAAGGTATGACTCCAGACCCCCATTCCAACCCGAAAGGATGTCGTAACTGAGCACCAGCTTCAAAGTCTGACACAAGACCTGGGTCACATATTGAGGGCTCAGCAGAGCCCTCAAATGAACATTGCTGCCCAGAACAGCTCAACAACCGGTTCTGGTGCCCCAGAGCAATGACAGGGATAAAACCCTGACAACCAACAGGTTCCAGAGGAGGAGGCCTGGGGGGAAGGGAGATGCAAAGCCCTAGATGAAAACTTGCTTTCTCACCCGAGAAAAACCCCTAGAAACCTCTGAACCTGAACCCAAATCTCCTAACCCCAAAAAGCTGGAACCTAGGGAACAGAGGGTAAGTAGGGGAAACCAGGGACAATGAAAGCCCATTTCATGGAGGAGGTCCATGTCACCCCTTTTGAAGGGGAAGAATCCCTGCAGGATTCAGGGAAGAAAATCCTCTCTTTCAGGGATAGAGGGAAGCCTCCCAGGGAAAGATGGGTCCCAAAAGACCCTAACTTAGACTGGGTAAGCATGTGGACTGACCCAGAACCACCAATTCCTGAACACCAACAATGCCACCCCGAGAAATCTGAAAGCAAAGAGGGATCCTCCCACAAAACCAGTTCAAGCAACTGTCTCCAGGAAAAGGGGGACAGCAAAGAATCAGGGGGAAAAGGGGATTTAACAATCCCACCGTTATCTGGGTGCCAAATTTTGTTTACAGATTCCCGGACTCAGACACAGTAAACTGTCCAAGATCACACAGTGTCACAGTTCAAACTAAAGAAATGTACTGCCAGGCTGGCACAAAATGAACATTTCATGCCCCTTGTGGAGAGGGAAGGGAGATTTTATGCCTCCATCAAGATAGAGGGTCAATGTAAATTTTCTGCGATGGTGGATACTAGATCCCAAGCCACCCTTCTGTCCAAAAAGGCTTTTGACCAAATGAATTCAGGAAGGGGGGAGAGTCAGCAAATACCCCTCACACATCTTCCTGGACAACTCCAAAACTTTGATGGAAATGACATTTCCGTTGAGGGGACTGTGGATCGGGAGATCAAAATTGGGTGACATAGGGTGAAACACCCGGTGATAGTTGTCACTCCAGAGGACACGCCTTGTCTCCTGGGGAATTACCTCCTTCAGAGGTTATCACCCCTGATTGACTGCGTGAACAAGGTCCTCTGGACTAACCGGCCAATCAAACTGAAACAAAGCACAAATTATGTGAGTTTAAATGGCACATGTCAAATGATTGAACAATGGTCAGGTCAAATCAAATTTCACTTTAGGAACAATCAAGTCCCAGACATCACAGTCATCTCTGTAGGAGAGCAAACTGGTGATGGGAAACCTTCCCCATTTTTGAAAATCAACCTTCCTTCCAGTTTTCAGTGGCATTCCACACTGGAAGGAAATACCCTGAAATTGTATACCGATCCACAATCTGAAGAAAAACCAAATCCCATGACAAAAGATGATGAAAAACCAGCTCAAAGTTTGGCTGATATCCAGAAAAAGGGTGAACAGTTGTTTTTTCCCATTCAGGTAAATGAGTGCCGGGGGACATGTTCTCGCCAGCGTATACCTGAAAGACGGAAGAAGCTTCATCAGCGAAGCATTATTCAGGAAACTCCCAAAAGATCCGACCATTCCCACATTTAAGTTGATTGATAAGCGGGAAATGGGCCTGGAAACTCCATATTCAAAACATCTACTGCCTTGCGGGTGCCCATTAAAAATGTCCATTGGCAACAAAAGCATAGAACATAATTGTTGGGCTGTGAAAGATGGCCCTCCACCTTTTAATTGGGCAGTGACGTTCACAATTGATTCGCAATTAATTTGGACCTAATTAATTACAAAGCATGGTCCCGACTAGGGGGTAACCCCATGGGCTTTGACAGCCCTGAGAAAGCATTTTGGTCAGCTCAATTGCTGCTATATGCAGTTGAAGTTCAAACAGGTGAAGAGGTCACCATCCCAGGACAGGTACGACAATTCACAATCCCCCCTAAAAATAAAGCGAGTACAGAACCTCTAAAACCAGGACGCTTATATAAATTTGAATTATCACCTTCAACAGCAAGGTTTGTTTTTGAACTTGACACCACTAGTCAAGACACCATTTGAATATTGTTGGATATTGGCGACCCTAGGAGTATCACTCTGGGCGCAGACACCTTTATTGGAATGGCAGTTGATGCCCAACATTTTTCCATTGACTTAGGGAATGAGATCATGGGACCAAATCCAAATGACTGTTATCACTGTGACAACGATATACCTCCAGAACAGATTTTCACCCGGCAAGGGGGGAATTTCTTGGTGTAGTCTTGCTGTCCTTATGGGGAAGAAAAAGTAACCTTTGACATCAGGAAGGATGAGGTGCTATTTCAAGTCAACAGTCACATCTCCACTTCTTGAAACCACATGTCCAGGCCAACACCATAACAAGAGATCTCTCCACTTAACTGGAGGATACCGCAGAAATTGTAAAACCTGAGGTATTTGCAGGCTTCAGGCAGATGGGTGAGCAACAAATCAATCTCGCTGATGCCTGTGAGACCAAGGAGCAAACGCAGAAGCTGAAACAGGTGTTTTTTGGATTTTCAGGAGATCTTTGCCATGGACTCATATGACGGTTCTATGTGATTTCATTGACAGACTTTTCATCGTGGGGTTTTTTGCGGCAGATTTTATTTTTTTTAAAAACATGATTTTTTTTGGGGGGGGTTACCCACCCAAACCCCCCATCCGTTTAATTATTTTAATATTACCCTAGACACGCACCAAATTTATTTCATTTTTAAAAAAAAAATCGCGGCAAAAAACCCCGCGATGAAAAGCCCGTCAATGATACTGTGGTCGCACTGAGATACATTCAACCCCCATACCAACAGACCCTGAAATGGCCCCCATATTTGTAAAGCAATGCCGGTTGCCTCTCGCATCTATGGAGTCACTCACAGAGATTATAAAGAATTTAGAATCCCATGGGATAATTTGTCCAGTCCACAGTACCTTTAATAACCTGGTACTGAGGATACTCAAACCCAATGGCCAATGGAGACTATGGCAGACCTTAGGGAGTTAAAAAAACGGGTTCACAAGTCCAGATGGCCCCTTCCCCACATCGATCAGGGACTGGCTCAGATCCAAGGGTCAAAGGTGTATATCGCCATTGACCTGACCAACGGTTACTGGACAGTACCTGTGAGTAGGGAAGACCAGTACAAGCTTGCCTTTACTTTCCAGGGGCAGCAATACACGTGGATCCGAAATCCCTTCCAATACATGAACCCTGGCAACAAATTTAACATCTTCCTGCATAAGGCCATCCCCGACTTGGGTGAAAGGGGAAAACTAGCCTATGTAGATGATGTTCTGATCAAAAGCTCAACTGTGGAGGAACACATAGCTGAAATATGCTATGTCCTGACCCAGTTGCAAAAAGCCGGAGCAAAATTGTCCGTTTTGAAGGCACAGTGGTGTAAGACCTATATTAACTTCCTAAGGCATGAAATCACCCCTGATGGTCTCAATCCCCAGGCGAAAAAGGTTACAACTCTGCATGAACTAAGAAGCCTTCTTGGACTTGCTTATTAGTAGAAAGTTCATAGAGGACTAAGCAGAGATCACAAGTACCTTGGTCCATTTACTAAAGGCCAGGGTCAAGTGGGAGTGGGGTACAGAGCAAGCCGAGGCAGTAAAACAACTCAACAGAAACCTTTCCCAAGCACCTTGTTTGGCTTGCCCCATAAAAAACAAGGCGTTCTTCTTGGAAACAGGGTTCTCAAATAGTTGTTTAACAGCAGTATTATACCAAAAGCTTGACAAGGTCAACAAAGTCATCTCGTATGCGAGCAAGACTTTGTCCTCAATGGAGGAAAAATTTAACGATTGTGAAAAGGCAGTCCTGGCAATGGTGTGGGCATTGAAAAATTACCACCTGTTCATCCAGGGGGAGCACATCATTGTCGAGACTCCTCACCAGCCCTTGTAATATCTCCAAAGTGACCGAATCCGAACAGGGAACGTGAGTAATTACAGAATTACTTCCTGGATTCTGTCCATGCAAGGCTTTCCTGTGGAGGTCAGATATGTCCAAAACAAGAAGAGGCCCCTAGCGCAAACTTTGGCTGACTTGCATGACTGTGCTCAAGAAAACTGTTTCGAGGACGAAAGTCTAAAAACCCAAAACAACATGGAGGCGTACCTTACTTCCCTGCACAAAGTGTATGAGGAAGACACATGCTAGGGGATACCCACAGTTTATGTGGACGGGTGCTCCTACCATGTTGATAATCACAGGGAAAAAGAACTGGTGGCTGGCATTGGCAATGCCTGGGTGAATGATGCCCCGGAGCCCACTGCTGGGTACAAGATCGGTCCTCAAAGTAGTCTGGTGGCAGATTTGATGGCGGTACATCAAGCCGTCCTCACTGCCGTGCAACACCAACTCCAAGGACTGGTCATAATCACTGATTCAGATTATGTCAGGAATGGGTTTGTGGAACACCTGATTAATTGGAAAAATTGAGGCATGCTCTGTGCAAGTAACAAACCGCTCAAGCATGGGAAATTAATACAATCCATTGATGATCTGGTCACCTCTAATGAGATGACCATCTACTGGAAAAAGATTAAAGGTCACTCCAAAGTAGAGGGACCAGACAAAACTGGAAATGACTTGGCTGACCAGCTGGCCAAAACCAGAGCGATCCAGAGGGAGCTCATAGAAACCAAATCCATGTGGGGGTAAATCCAGGTCGCTGCTGTCACCAGGTCCCAAACACTTGCCCAAAATGAACACTCAACTGGCCAGTGGAGTAAGTAAACCGCAAATGCTGATTTGATTAGGGCTCAAAAAGGGGATCCGATTATCGGGAAATTTTATCAACACATTGAAGACCCAGTGAATTTTCCTGTGACCGAATCCGATTATGTCAGGAGAGAGGAACTCTGGGTGTTGATGACGTTTTCCAAAATGTTCTTAATCCAAGATGGTTTGCTGGCATGGAGATCCATCTCTGGATGTGACCAGTGGGTGGTACCTACCTCATTCCGAAGCATGATGTTAAGTCACGCACAATACGTGTCCACAGACGGTCATACAGGGTTTCATACAACTTTGGAAATCTTGCAAGAGGTTGCATATCGGCCACACATGTGTCAGGACCTCAACCAATACACAAAGGGGTGTCTTGTATGTGCTCAATTTCAGCCAAGTTCCGTCACACACATAGCTCCCCTACAGAAAAGGGGAATTACACTTCCTTTGTCAGATTTGCAAGTAGAATTCACCGGGCCCATGATTCACTCCTCTAGGGGAAACAAGTACATGTTAACAGTGACATGCTTGTTTACCAAGTGGGTGGAATGTCTCCTGTGCCAAATTGCAAGGCAGAAACAGCTGCTGCCCTAATGATCAATCACATCTTCTCGCGCTTCGGCCTTCCCCAAAGGATCGAGTCAGACCGAGGAAGTCATTTTACCAGTGAGGTGATGGCAAAGATGTGGGGGATACTCAGAGTAAAGAGAAATTTCCACATTGCCTTCCACCCAGCCTGGAGTGGGGGAGTTGAGAGGTACAATACAATGATTGTGGGCAGCCTAAAGAAGTTCATGGTGGACTCTTGGCCTAGTTGGGACATCTGACTACATCTTGTCCTGGTGGATATCAGGTCTATACCATCTTCTGCGACAAAAATGTGACCATTCGAGCTCATGACTAGATGAAAAATGGTGCTACCTCAGCATATGCTCTAAAGAACTCAAGAGCAGACCCTGATCAACACCTCCATGACCCATGAGTACATTGAGAATTTGCGAAATTACCTTCAGCATGCTGTTGCTTATGCTCAGCGAAATCTAGAAAAGTTGGCACTGGGAATGGAAACCTATTACGACTTAAACACCACCAACAAAGAGTACCAAGTAGGAGATAGGTTCTACCTATATAATTTTCAAAGGAACCAGAGCAAAGAGTGGAAGTTCCTCCCCTCCTAATGCGGCGCCTTTGAAATTGTAGCTAAAATCCCAACTGTCGCCTATAAGATCTGCATCCCTAAAGGAGAACAAATGGAAGAGAAATGGGTTCACATTAATCAGTTGAAGAGCAGTCATCCCAGACAGAACTTGCAACTGATTAAAGAACCCAGTGAGGGTAGAGCCCAGAATCAATCCGAATAGTAAAGGTAAATGAATGGCAACCCGGATGAAGAAAATCATACATTTACAGGGAGTAGAACGACATATACTTATACTTTTTATGAATAATTGTCATGTAAAAAATGTTGTGATGTATAAACTGTGGTGTCTCTTGTTCTTTTGTTGTCAATTTTCACGTCCCTACCTGGGAAAATAGTATTGTATGAAATACTTAATCTCTCATTTCTATTTGGCAGATTAAATAATTCCTTGCCTCTACGGCCAGAGGTGAAGTCGCTGGAAAGTCAGGGGAAAAGATCAGACACGCTCCAAAGGAGATCCCTGGGACAAACCCAGGCCAAAGTGAAATGGACACCCCACGTGGTAAAATTGCAAAATATGGAGAAATGCGAACTGCCTCTCACAAAGAAAGCGAAAGACACATGACTAAGATATTTTGACTAATCCATGAAGAGCTGAAATTATATGTCCATGAAACAGCAGTCCAGAGAACCCTCAATGGGATGTCAGCATTGTGTTCCGCAGTTGTAGTGAAACGGAGCACTTTCTTTCATGAAAATTAAATAAAATGATATAATTTTGTTTTTCCCTTTAAACTAAAAATATGCTCAGCAAAATGCTCACCAAGCTTTCAAAGTAAGAACATTGTTTCTGCCTACCACCAGCTCAGTTACATGGACTATTTCAAAGCAACACACATGTCATTTTGAAACTGTGTATTTTATAAGATGTCATTTTAAATGCATTTAGGCATGAGTTACAGGCTGTGTGTTGCAAGGGACCGGGATGTTGATTTCTGTAATATGTGAAACCCAGCTCCCCTCCCTGTTGCCTCTGAGAGAGAAGTCCGGCTGCTTTAATTGTCAATGCCTCCCTTAAAAATGCAAGAAAATAATTACTTTTGGACCAGATAACATTGGGTCTGGTCTGGCAGCACTGGTGACCACTAGGTCACAATTCACATAAAAAGTGCATAAGCTGGTCATTAGCTCTTGAATGTAAACACAGATCCCTCTACAGGGAAGAGTGGGGTAGTGTAGGCTAGCCAATCCCTTTCACGAGAATCATGACACATTTTGATGTCATCTGCCCTATAACTAAGCCAACTTGCCTCAGAGCAAGGTTTTTTTTACACAAATTTTATGAGGTGCCCTACTGCAGAAATCTGTCATGAATATCCCAGCAGAGAGAGGCATAGCTTGCAGTGGAGCCAGGAGACATAGAGACTGATTGGGACCCTTGGAGCCAGGAGAGGAGGCCTTTGGCCGATTCTCTTTGGCTGTCCCCAGCAGTGTACTCTGACGCTCTCTGATGTCCAGTCCTGAACTCTCCTGTAAGTAGAAATACCCCAAGCCATAGATTGTATAAGCCCTGTATTCTTTCAGCATTGCCTTAGATATTTCCTCATTGTGAAATCCCCTGTTTGCCTGTGTATCTTACATCTTTCCCCATTGAAAAATCCCTGTTTGCCTGTGTAGATCCTTAGCCTATTTTTTCAAAGTAAATCAATTAATTCCCCCATTTAATTCACGGGATCTGTATGGTTGGCATTTGAAACCAACAATCTTTTCCCAGTGTATTGTGAGCCGGTATAGTCCTAAAGATTTGCCAAAAGAATTAACTTCAAAAAGCCCTTTTTCCATGTGTGTCCCATATTAAGGTGCAAATCGAAATTGTCCCCATTTTCCCATTCTAAGGTAAAAAAGAAATCCCATTAGCATTTTTTCCACTTTTAAATTGGGCCAAACACCATTAAAATCGATTTGCCCATTCTGTTCTGGTAATATTCCCCAAAGACCTGCCTGAACTTCTTGGTGTAACAAAAATAAATTCCTATTTCTTTCTATGTTTTCCCATTGAAACTGTGCTAGGTAATGTAAAACCAATTTTCCCATTCTGTTTGATCATAATCCTCAAGCCTGGTGTGTCCTTTTAGGTGTAAGAAAAACACATTTCCTTCCTTTCTATTCTTTCCCATAGCAGTTATGCTAAACCATTTAAACCGATTTTACCTTTGTGCTCTGAAAAACGATTTTTCCCTTTCACTTTCTGTTCCCTTAATGTTTCTGTGAGTACTACCTAAAATCAGATTTTTCCACTGTCTTTCCACTCCCTGCCACTACCTTCCATTCAAAAGAGTCAAGCCTAATTGATGTTTGGCGGGTCAGGGGTGCTGGCATAAAAGTGTAACATGGTTCATTTTTCTTGTGCACTTTGAACTGTTCTTTGCTTGTGTTGGGAGGGGGTGATGTAAAAGGAAAATATTGTACAGTATATTCTACTATTATCTCTATGTTGGTATTTCACCAAAAAGGATATTTTGTCTTTGTGTTGCAACATCCTCGGTGGCTGATGTAAGCTGCTTGTTCTAATTTGACTTCCATGTATTCATTAATAAATATCATCTTAATACACACCGGCCTGGTTCCTAATCCATTGTGCCACTGGGTGTTTGCTGAGGTTGTGCGCAAGACGGGTTGGAGGCCTCACCAAAGTGAAACAACTAAAAAACTCATAGTGATTTGTTGTGTGCCACATTCATTGTAGGGGAAGGAGCTCCCTGACTTTCGTGTGACTGTACAATAAATCGCAACAGCACCACTTGGGACCACAGGAACAACAGGACCTGGTTTACAAGGAAATCTGACATAGAACTTAACCAAATAAGCAGCCATGAAATCATGATGAGACACCCCAAAACATTCTTCCACCTCATACCCCGTTCTATGAACCAAGTACGGCAATGTTCTCCCACGGTACCGGGAATACTCAATATACTGTACCCCGTATTCATCCTTGGCGCCAACCACAAGTATAGATCAGGAGGACAAATCCCTTGAGTTTACCTGTGACTGAGTTGCCTTCTTTAGGAGGGAGACCAGAAGAACCAGTTGTATCTTATAGTGAGAGGGTAGATCCAACTCCATAGCAACAGAATTGATGACACGGGAGAGAGGGAAATGGCCGATGAATTGTGGCTTTAATTCTTTTAGAACTAGCAGGGAATTTAATATGAACAGTGGACAACTATACATGATCGTCCATCTAATATAATGGAGCAGATATCCTCTTCCTATTGTCATGAGGGATAGATTCTGTTGTTCCCTGTGGCATAGATGGCGCGGCATCAGTGCTGTATCTTGTCCTACCCCCAAGATAGCATCCGTTTTACACTGTGTGGTTTCATACTCTTTGTGTCTTCCAGGTTCATTGGCTCTGCTCCCTGCCACACGAATGCTTCATCTGCCTGCTTGTCAGGACACACTCCATTTCCCTTGTGGATCTTGCTCTGTCTGTCAATTCACCAGGAAAATGAAGGAGTTCAAAATTGGGCCAAAAACATGGACTTTTACCACTATGACAAACTGCAAAACCGCACATGTGGTATACTGCATCCAATGCCCATGTGGCCTTCGGTATGTTGGTCAAACTTCACGACCGGTACATATTAGAATATCAGAACATCGATCTAGAATCAGGTGTAAAACACTTACCGCACCCCTAGTAAGTCACTACATTGAGCTACAGCACTCTGCTAATGACATATTATGGTGGATTCTGGATGTGGTCAAAAATACGCCCAACATAACCCACTGCCTCCTACAGAAGGAGGCTCGATGGATCCATCGTTTATCCACTCACATTAATGGACTTAATGAGGATTTCAGTCCAATTTAACATGTTTTGGCTTCCATCCCACACCTGGGTTTTGCCTTGCGGGCGGCTGCCTCCTTCCAGCAGCATGTGTTCTGCTCCCCAGCCGGACGCTTCTCCGCAGGCTTCTGTCTGCTTTCCGGCGCGGCAGCTTCTCTTAGTTGACGTTACAGAGGCCGCTGTCATGGCGCCCTTTTGTATCCACCCAAGTGAGTGACATGCAGGTGGGGCAGCTCTCAGCCTATCCACACATCTTATTTTTAGGCCCAATGAAATGGCGAGTTAGGCCTCCTGCCCTCTTTAGGCTATATGAACATTCGTGCTCGCTTTGCAGAGTGTTGCGAGAGATTTTCAAGAAAGGCTGTTCCCCTCGTACATCTGCATTATACTTTGGTCAAGTCGTTATCGGTAAGACGCGATTTTCTCGTGGGTTCTTTCCTTAACACAGTTTAGTGTTTACTGCATATATCCGTCCATTCTTCTAACACGATTTCTCGTGGGTTCTTTCTTAAACACAGTTTAGTGTTTACAGTATATATCTGTCCATCCCTCTAACACTTTTCATCATTTTCTATTTTTCAGAGGCTGTACACCTTTTATGCCAGTGATATGGGACCACACTAGCCTACCCGACGCATGTGCTCTCCGCACTATATACTCCGCAGACTGCACCTTTCAACTGTGCATGCTATCTAGTTACAGGATTTAATCCACATGTGAGTACATACCTCTACACTCCTCTCCCCATTTGGATAACCTCTATTTGTACTTTTCTTCACTTTTATTCTGATAAGTTCCCCCTTCCCTTTCAGTTGTTGTTTTTTCCAACCTGACCCGATGCAGTTACACCAAGGGCCCTGTTGGTTCCGCTCTTCAGGCATTACTGTTGTGGGCCCCTGAGCCCGTTTTCACGCCTGTATTTCTAACTTTTCCACAGCCTACAAAATTGAGGTAATTGATTTCCTAATTTATTCTCTTTTAAACAACAAGGGCAACTTTACTCAAATTTTGGAGTTCACTCCCATTATGCTTTTAAATTTAATTCCATTTTCTTTCATGTCTGCTTCCCCACAGGGTTAAACTGTTGTGAGGTTCTTTCGCCCTGAGGAAGGCAACTTTCAACTATGTAAAGAAACTATGGCCAGACAGGCGGCATTTCAGCCGAAACGTTGTTGTGATGATGTCAACCTTGATTTTTCTTGAAATATTTTTTTGACACCTACACGTAGGCAGACCTGTCATTAGGAATATTGGAGTTAGAGTTTGAGAGGATACGGTTGTTTTGTGTAGAGAAGGAAGAACTTTTTACCTTAAGAACCGTCCATATATCTTCTCTCCACTAGTACTCCATTCCTTTTTTATTTCTTCTTTGTGACTTTACAACAAAGAAGAACCTATTTTAAAAAATATTTTTTTCTGTTTCTCATAAAAAGAATGATTGATTGTTTTCTGTTCTTTAAACAAAATTGTGAATTACAACTGTGAGTGTTTTAACAATTTCTGTTATACTTCTTTGTTATTACAACCTTTATGCTCATCAGGATTTTCTTTGTCTAAATAATAAATATTTCAAATAACTTTCTAGAAATTTGCCCTTTTTGTTTTCAGAGAATTTCATAAAAATGCATGATACCAGAGTTTGGTACTTTTTTGAACAATTTAATCATGTTGATTTTGATACATAGCAGTAAGGGATCTACAGTGTTATTTTGGTCTTTTGTCCCCTCCTTTTCTGCTCATGGGGCAAATCCCCCCCCTCTTTCTTTGTTTGCATATTCAGCAACCTGGTTGCTTGGGGATCGTTCTTAATAGCTATCTCGCAATTAATGAGGATTCCTGAAGAACACACTTAATTTATGTTTTTCAGAGGCAGGTATTTATAACCTCTTTTTTCCATTGGCTGTGGGAGTGGCTTCCATGGCCTACCCTTGGTAGTTCTGCATCCCCACTGTTGGGATCCCATTGGTCAAGCAATACGGAATGGCAGAAGCACAAACTTTCAGCTATTCGCTTGAACAAACCGCTGAGATTATTGGAGGCCCGTCTTTATTTGATCAATTAGGATCAGGAGTGGGGGTTGCCCAATCCATATGTTGTGACGACATATTGAAACTCAAAAAAAAGCATTTTAGGACAGAACTCCATGGACATTTCCTCCGTGAGTATTTAAGGGCTGACACCATCCCGGCGGGATTGATAGTTCGCAATGAACCTTGTCTGTTTCTTACAGACAAGGAATACACTACTACCTTTAGCCACATTGCCATTAAATGCAGTAGGGACCTTATGGTCCTTATCATAACAACTGCCCAGCGTCTCGGGGCAGAAATACAGAAGGAGCTTGAAAAGGAAGAGAAAACCTTTTTAGAGAACACTACTATCTCTAATGCTCGTGAACAATTAGTGAAAACTAATAAACTCTTTGACGACTTTAAGTCGACCACTCTAAGCAAAAAAACAAAGAAACTTCAGTTTGACATACAGGAATTTAAAGTGGATAAAATATTCCCATATATCACAGAGGAATATATTGAAGCCGCCAAAACACAGTCAACTTCCCAACCACGAAATAAAGGCAGACGCAGGTGGGTGTCTTTTTCCAATTCTAGCAGTAGCAGCTCAGACGGTCAGGCCAGACAAGACCGGCAATCACCACAAGCCTTTGGAAATCACCCACCCCAACAACCTTTTTTACCACCGCAGCTTTTTTTAGGCAGAGGTGGCCCCGGAGGGCCTTTCTGGGGGCAACCATGGTTTCCCCCCTATCAACAATCGCGCCGCCAATTTCGCGGACGGCGTCGTCTGAACAGGTAGTTGAACAAAGCGACATACCAATTTTTAATCTTGCCAAAATTGATCTTACATCTCCTCAGATTAAAGTTCTCTCGAAAGGGCTTTCATTTGTGCCCTCACAAAAAACGGATTGGTTTGAAACAGAACTTGAGGTTCGCCGGTTCCTTAGAACAGTGCGCCTCAAAGTTTTCTTTAATGAACATGGAGGAAATGAGCAGGAACTAGACACTGGTTTACGAGCCCCTTCAACCTTCAAGCCCCAAGACAATGAAGTCACAAGAGAAATTTTGACCTTTGAAAAATGTGTCCTTCGAGATTTAGACAAACTCAAAAGTAATTCAAAACAGAAATCTCTTAGACATAATCTCTCTAAATTAGAAAACTCTGCTCTCACTGAACTATCTAACAACCCCTCCATTGTCATAAAACCTGCAGACAAAGGAGGTGGAATTGTAGTTATGTCTAAGGCTCAATATATCAACATGATGGACACGCTATTACAAGATGATGTCAGCTATAAGAAACTTAGGAAGGATCCCACGCGAGACATTCGCACAGAAATTGAAAGCGTAGTACAATTTGCTTTAGATCGCAAATGGATTACGGAAAAAGAATCTAAATTTCTCATTACCAGTCAAAGTCGTATTCCGACTATGTATTCTTTACCTAAGATACATAAAAATCAGGAAAACCCACCCGGAAGACCAATAGTGTCAGGCTGTGGTTCAATTTTAGAACCACTTTGCAAATTTATTGACGTATTTCTGAAACCTATTAGCGTAAAAACTGAGACATACCTCAGAGATACGACTGACACTATTACTATCTTTGAAAATCTTGAATTTGACAACACTACTCAATTACTGGTGACAATGGACATCCAATCCCTCTATACTAGCATCCCACAAGATCAAGCGATAGAATGCATGCGAGAAGTTCTCCTGGAATATGATTCTCAGGATCGCGTTCCACATAACTTCATCTTGGAACTTATGGCCATAGCTCTCAACAAAAATTATTTTGAATTTAATGGCCAGTTTTTCTTACAAGTAAAAGGTACGGCTATGGGGGCTGCTTTTGCGCCGAGCCTAGCGATTCTCTTTATGTTCAAATTTGAAACTCGTCACATTCTATCTTCCACCAATCCCTTCCGCTATTCTATAACCAAATGGAAGAGATATATCGATGACATCATATTTATTTGGACAGGCACCAAAGCCGAGCTAATACTCTTCTTTGAATGGTTGAATAACGTTGATCATAATATCAAGTTCACCATGGAGTCTAGCAATATTCAGATCCCTTTTCTAGACTTAATAATTAAAGATGATTTTGGAAAATTGAAGTGTTCGCTTTTCCGTAAAACCACAGCTCGTAATACTCTCCTACATTACTCCAGCAATCACCCTCGACATATTAGGGATAATCTACCCTATGGCCAGTTTCTCCGGATCCGGCGAAACTGTTCCGAGTTATTTGATTATTATGAACAAGCAGATTAGCTTAGCAGTCGCCTTAGAGACAGAGGTTATCCTAAACGATTGATCACACAAGCGTACAAAAGGGCTCGGTTTACTGACCGTGACAATTTGCTAACGCCCAAACAAAATTCCAATTCAGTACTGGATAAGAACAATTCACAGATGACATGTGTATTGACCCATGGGCCTCAGACCTTCGAGATTAAAAAACTCATCTCGAAATACTGGCCCATTGTCAAAATAAATCTGCCAGACACACCTCCTCCCCGCTTTGCTTTCAAGAGGGGCAGCAATATTCGTGACAAACTTGTGCACTCTTCCCTTAAGAAAGCCGCCCCTAGAATAGGACTGTGGGACCTGAGGACCACCACAGGGCATTTCCCTTGTGGATCTTGCTCTGTCTGTCAATTCACCAGGAAAATGAAGGAGTTCAAAATTGGGCCAAAAACATGGACTTTTACCACTATGACAAACTGCAAAACCGCACATGTGGTATACTGCATCCAATGCCCATGTGGCCTTCGGTATGTTGGTCAAACTTCACGACCGGTACATATTAGAATATCAGAACATCGATCTAGAATCAGGTGTAAAACACTTACCGCACCCCTAGTAAGTCACTACATTGAGCTACAGCACTCTGCTAATGACATATTATGGTGGATTCTGGATGTGGTCAAAAATACGCCCAACATAACCCACTGCCTCCTACAGAAGGAGGCTCGATGGATCCATCGTTTATCCACTCACATTAATGGACTTAATGAGGATTTCAGTCCAATTTAACATGTTTTGGCTTCCATCCCACACCTGGGTTTTGCCTTGCGGGCGGCTGCCTCCTTCCAGCAGCATGTGTTCTGCTCCCCAGCCGGACGCTTCTCCGCAGGCTTCTGTCTGCTTTCCGGCGCGGCAGCTTCTCTTAGTTGACGTTACAGAGGCCGCTGTCATGGCGCCCTTTTGTATCCACCCAAGTGAGTGACATGCAGGTGGGGCAGCTCTCAGCCTATCCACACATCTTATTTTTAGGCCCAATGAAATGGCGAGTTAGGCCTCCTGCCCTCTTTAGGCTATATGAACATTCGTGCTCGCTTTGCAGAGTGTTGCGAGAGGTTTTCAAGAAAGGCTGTTCCCCTCGTACATCTGCATTATACTTTGGTCAAGTCGTTATAGGTAAGACGCGATTTTCTCGTGGGTTCTTTCCTTAACACAGTTTAGTGTTTACTGCATATATCCGTCCATTCTTCTAACACGATTTCTCGTGGGTTCTTTCTTAAACACAGTTTAGTGTTTACAGTATATATCTGTCCATCCCTCTAACACTTTTCATCATTTTCTATTTTTCAGAGGCTGTACACCTTTTATGCCAGTGATATGGGACCACACTAGCCTACCCGACGCATGTGCTCTCCGCACTATATACTCCGCAGACTGCACCTTTCAACTGTGCATGCTATCTAGTTACAGGATTTAATCCACATGTGAGTACATACCTCTACACTCCTCTCCCCATTTGGATAACCTCTATTTGTACTTTTCTTCACTTTTATTCTGATAAGTTCCCCCTTCCCTTTCAGTTGTTGTTTTTTCCAACCTGACCCGATGCAGTTACACCAAGGGCCCTGTTGGTTCCGCTCTTCAGGCATTACTGTTGTGGGCCCCTGAGCCCGTTTTCACGCCTGTATTTCTAACTTTTCCACAGCCTACAAAATTGAGGTAATTGATTTCCTAATTTATTCTCTTTTAAACAACAAGGGCAACTTTACTCAAATTTTGGAGTTCACTCCCATTATGCTTTTAAATTTAATTCCATTTTCTTTCATGTCTGCTTCCCCACAGGGTTAAACTGTTGTGAGGTTCTTTCGCCCTGAGGAAGGCAACTTTCAACTATGTAAAGAAACTATGGCCAGACAGGCGGCATTTCAGCCGAAACGTTGTTGTGATGATGTCAACCTTGATTTTTCTTGAAATATTTTTTTGACACCTACACGTAGGCAGACCTGTCATTAGGAATATTGGAGTTAGAGTTTGAGAGGATACGGTTGTTTTGTGTAGAGAAGGAAGAACTTTTTACCTTAAGAACCGTCCATATATCTTCTCTCCACTAGTACTCCATTCCTTTTTTATTTCTTCTTTGTGACTTTACAACAAAGAAGAACCTATTTTAAAAAATATTTTTTTCTGTTTCTCATAAAAAGAATAATTGATTGTTTTCTGTTCTTTAAACAAAATTGTGAATTACAACTGTGAGTGTTTTAACAATTTCTGTTATACTTCTTTGTTATTACAACCTTTATGCTCATCAGGATTTTCTTTGTCTAAATAATAAATATTTCAAATAACTTTCTAGAAATTTGCCCTTTTTGTTTTCAGAGAATTTCATAAAAATGCATGATACCAGAGTTTGGTACTTTTTTGAACAATTTAATCATGTTGATTTTGATACATAGCAGTAAGGGATCTACGGTGTTATTTTTGTCAGGACACACTCTGCATTGCTACTCTCAATAGCCAACGCTCTTGAGTTTGCCTCCTTACTGTCTCTTATCTACTTGTTCCACTTGATTTCCTCCTGGTTGTGTAATCATTATTTGTATCCCTCAGACTTAGAATTCCGTTCCAGCCACCGATCGGCACTGATCGCAAGCGTCTCTCTGCGAGTCCCTAAGTAGGCAGTGTTACAAGATTGCTTTTCTTTCCCACCGATTGGGTTTCTTGCAGTCCACGTCTGTTCTCATTATTCGTTACAGTCTTTCCACAGACCTCGTAAATACCCGCAAGCTGTATACAAACTCCAAATTGTCAATTGGAGTTCTGCGTCCTTCCGGGTATGGATGCGTTTGGTCTCCCATAGCAACCCGAGAGCTCTCGGCTGGGTTTTGAGTTCATTGAGCCTATATTTTGTCCTCCGCAGATATTCAGCGGGGTCGCGCCTTATCTACTACCTCTCAGTAGATGGATGACATCCATACCCTGTTTCATAGGAACCAATAGGAATTGTTATTATTCTCTTTTGTCCATTAGAACACAGTTTTAGCCATGTCTCTGTGCGTTTCCCAAGTAATCAAGAACGCTGTCTGAACTTCTACTCGCATCTGCTCCGTATTTCCCTAACATACTTTCTCTGTATTCTAGCGAGCTATTGCAGGCGGCGCTTCTTCAGAATTGCTTCTAACAACCTTTAAAGACCCCTAGTCCTTATTGAATAGGTAAACACTTTTTTCTTTTTATATGAACTGTGCCTCCACTTTATCTTTCCTGTCTAAATAAACTTTCTTTATGATCCACTGCAGTAAAGGGCTACGGGGGCCAGAGTCAGCTTCAAGATCATCCCCAAAGGATCCCACGAGATACCAGATCTGAAAACAAAGACCTACCACCTGAGAAGACATCCAGGGTTTTCTTACCCAGAGGGTTTCCCTGGAAATCCTATCCTCTCTGCCTCATTTATTGAGTCAGGGGTGTAGGGTGACATGGGAACTTTCACCACTTCACACTGTTGCAATGGAGCCAGGTTAGTGATACATTGAAATACTAGTGAATTGGCATTTGGCGTATGACGGATAGCAACGCCTTAAAAACACCACTCTAACCATGGAGCAAATGCAACAGTTGATGGCCGCTGTTCAGTCCCTTACCTCTGAAGTGCAAAATCTTAAACAAGAAAATGCTGCTTTACGGCAGTTGATTCACTCCCCTCAAAGATCTGAAATTCCCCCTGGTTCACTTCCAGGCGGCAGATTTGATGGGAATCCACATAAACATAAGGAGTTCCTTGATTCCTGTACAGTACAGTTCTCCTTTAAGGCCACTTTCTTCCTAACAGATCGTGATAGAGTCGGGCATATGATTTCCCAACTAACGGGTCTAGACTTGGCATGGGTAACTCCCTTAGTGACATCCAACAATCTGATTTTAGATTCTTTTCCTGCCTTCGTCAATAGTTTAAAGTCCATGTTTGGAAGACAAGAGATTACTGTAGCCTCTCAAGAAAAGTTGCTAGACTTTAAAAAGGGTGCCCAGGATATTCTCGCTTACATCACTAATTTTAAACAGATGGTTAGTGATACTTCTTGGCCAGATGATGCCCTGATTACTCTTTTTCATAGGGGACTAAACGAAGAACTCAAATATGAAGTTTCAAGAGTACCCCGTCCTTCTAATCTTGCGGAAATGATAGCATTGGTGATGCAACTGTATTATCCTCTTCAGGAACGCTTCTGTGAAAGGAAGAGATATAGATACATCCGCACACCGTTGGAGTCCTCTTTTGTCCCGGACAAGACAGTTTCGTCAGGCCGAACGACGGTCCGTTGACCCCTGAAGAAAGAGCTCGTCAACGATCTCAAGGCCGTTGCATGTACTGTGGAGACAATATGCACCTACTTCAGGACTGTTCAGTTGCGCCTCCCCGCAGGTCGGGAAACACCAAAACCTGTCCATGAAAGGAACCACAGAGCGGAGTCTTTCTGTAAGTTTCCCAGTCACCAAGGCAAATTTAACTTAAACTAGATTTAATGGCTAAGAAAAGAGGAACGCCACCCGTGAATATAAAAGTTACGCTGCAGTTGTAACCCTTCAGGCAGTGTACCCCTTTTCTTTAGGGAAAATTTATTTATTTAACCACAATATCGTTAATGACTTATGATCTATGCAAAACAGAAATAAAGAGAAAACTGGTGCTAATGCTTGCAAATCAAGGGCAAGAACACAGAGAATTCTGACAGTTACCAGGATAAGGATAGGATGGCTTAGGGAGTGGGATAAGGACAAATGCAAGACAAGGTAGACTATGGATTTCTATGGGGTAGGGAATTATACTTACAGTCCACTTTTAGTTAGGGGATTTTGGACCGTCAACAGGTTCTGGTCACTACACGGCAGCGTTCCTGGCAAAGGACAGCTGGGCAAAAGACAGCTAGGCAAGGTCGGGTCAACGGATGGTAATTCTGGTCACTGGATGGCACAGGTACCTCTGGATGCGGTTAGTGGGCAGCAATTAGTGGGCAGCAGCCAGGCTGGTTCAGGATGCTTCCCAAAAGAATACCACAGCTTCCCCCTTTGGTCATTTGGGAATTTTTGTGGGATTTCAGAATTGAGACCTTGCTGGGATAGGATCAGCAATGCTTGGGTTTTGCAGTGGGCCCTGGAGTAGGTTCAGCAATGCTTTTGCCTTGTAGTTGGAATCTGGACTCAGCAGGATGAATGGAACAGGTACGCCGGTGCAGGAAAATCAGGAAGAATGTGTGTACAGTCTTGTCAGGGTCTCCTATTTATAATGGAGAGTGACATCATCAAAGTATATGGCTGGGCAGGCTTAGCTAGGCACACCTCTAACCCACGGGTTTGGTGAGGGCTGCCAGTCTCCGCCTCACTCTCAACTGGTTGGATTTCAAAGCAGGAGGGCAAATTTATGATGTGAGTTTACAATGTTCAAAAACCTCCCACAGTTATTTTAGCTAAAATCCAATCTTGCCACAAACGGTACATTTATACAGTTGAAATCTCTTAACAAATTATATACACAGTTAACAAATTTCATGTAGAGCATAACACTCCAGTGCTGCAATCTGTGAGACATTGTTTCAACCTTCTAATACATTTTGGTAATTTTGAGTATGAACGATTCGGCCTAAAATTCCATAGCTTTATACACATGTGTGGATTAACATAAGGGATGTAAGTATAAACATTTGAATTGGCATCATGGATACTTTCCTTTTAATCCCTAATTCTTTGCCATTTGTATTCCCAAGGGGTCAGTGAATTCTACCATGTTTTAAATGAAAGCCCATAAAATCACTTTTAAACTGCAAAAATGTTACATTTGTACAAAATCTTGTTGCAGAGATAAAAGTCTTTACATTTTTATTCATAAATAGTCATTGGAAGCAAATGGCAGTCCTTTGTCTGTCATTGGACCATTTTTCTCTTTCTTCAGATGCCACCAACTGTCATTTCCTCCAGAGCAAGGTGGGGGGTTTGCAGCCTGATTGAAGGTTTATTGCTCCTTCCCCACTTCACACTTCCTTGTCCTGGAAATTCCATTGTGTGTGGATTCAGCCCAGACTAGATACTGTCCAACCTAATAATTATCACTGGGGTGTTAGTATCTGCTGAGAGAGGCCATCATGTTGGTAGCATCCCCACCAAGCAGAAATCCAGCCAATATAGTTTAACAGTTTTACTTTCTTATATTTGGTCCTGAATTAAAGCCAGTTGAATAAAATAACCCATTTGTGTATTTTCCCCAGCAACAAACCCCTTCACACTGCTAATAATAATAGGCTTTCATTCAACAGTTTACTTTTTAAAAACTGTCATGTTTCTCCTGGAGATTGCAAAGCCTATTTTACATGTGTGGTGAAAAGCTGGCATTTCTTTTTAAATTCAGTTTTGCATCCCCCTCTGGATTCCCACACTGTCTTGTAGCTATAGTAATTTTTGTATGCAGGAGTTTTGATTGAAGCAGAGATGCCTTGAAATTGACATGGCTCAGATAGCTGGAGTTTCTTTGAACTATTGAGCTTTGATACTTTGTGATGAAATGAATGCGTTTTCCTGTGCCGGAAAAGTGAAGCTCCATGTTGATTTTTCACAGAGTTGATTTGACAGGGCCTGTCATTCAGAAATCATGCCTGGTTTTGCTGAAGCACAATGTGATATACTGGGCATGGCAGGGCCTTATTAATCACAGTGGTTTAAGGAAGAACAAATGGAAATAGCATCATAGCAGCATTTTTCAAAGGTGAAAACTTTCCTTTTTAATGGGGATTTTGGGCTTTCAGCAAAGCAGTGCTGCTTTTTCACTGTATTCCATTTGTATATGTTAGAACACACTGGCCCGCTCCCTCAGTGTGTCCCCTTGTTCCATCCTGCCCAATGTATGCATGGCGAGACGGTGCAGCCATCTTTTTGTTGCTGAAAAACGCAGTTTTATGACCATGGTGCTCACATGAGCCAGTGCAATAATTTTGCAGTTTCTGTGCAAATGCAGCTTGGTTTTGGCGAAATTCTGTTCAGTGGGTCGGTGCTGCCCACAGATCGCCCTCCTCCCCCGACTCTTCTGAGATCCTTATTGAGGGAGAGTAGGACAAGGTGGGCTTCATCAGTTAGGAGTCCTACTTTCATCAGAGAGTGGAACGCCCCTATCCTCTCACTGTCTCTCATTGGAGCGTGGAACGACACCCCCAGCTTTCTCTTGGATGTTCCTTTATGGAGTGACACTCCCAGATTTTCTTTGATATCTGCCTTCCAGGTTGCCGGGGCGGTCCTCCCTGGTCTTTGAATAGGTGCAACCAGTACGAATCTATTAAATAAATCAGAACTGATTACTTCATTTTCCCACTAACTGCCTTCCAACAGGGTTGACAGCAGTGGGACACGCATTCAAAAATGACAATTGATAGTGAAGAAAAATACTCCTTGTTACATAATTATATTTATAAATCCCTCATTCCCTTCTGATTCTTCTTTTTCTTATTCTCATGCTTCAGATGTCTCCTCTATTTGATTCTTTCTTGGCTCCTCAATTTTTTGCAAAGTGTGCCTAGGGTGACAACCCTTTAGCTGATTAATATAGACCCATTTCTCTTCTGTCAATTAGCCTTTGGGGATGCAGATTCTGTAGGCGACAGGTGCCATTTTATCTACAATTTCAAAAGGTCCTCACCAGCTGGGTAAAAATGTGCACTCTTTGGTCTAGTTTCTTTGGAAATTGTACAAGTAGACCCTGTCTCCTACTTGGTATTCCTTTTTGGTTGTTTTTAGATCATATTGAGTCTTCATACTCTCTGCAGATCTTTTTAGATTCCGCAGAGCATACGCAAAAGCATTTTGAAGGTGTTTTCTTAGATTCTGAACATATTCATGAGTTGTGGCTTTTATCAGTGTCAGCTCCTATGTTCTATAGAGAAAATGCAGAGGTAACACCATTTTTCGTCCAGTCATGAGCTCAAATGGAGACATCTTAGTTGCTGCAGAATGTGTATATCTGATGGCCATGAGGACAAGCTGTAATTGGATGTCCCAACTTAGCCCAGCGTCTCCCACAAACTTTTTTAGAATGCTCCCAATAGTTTTATTGTACCTCTCAACTCAACCACTAGAGGACAGTTGGCATGCAATTTGAAGTTTCCTTTTTACACCAAGTATCTCCCACATCTTTGTCAACACTTTGCTGGTAAAGTGAGTACCTCAGTCTGACTCAATCCTTTGGGTTAGGCCAAAACGCGAGAAGATGTGATTGATCATCAGGGCAGCTGCTGTTTCTGCCTTGCAATTTGGGGCCTGGAGACATTCCACCCATTTGGTAAACAAGCATGTTATGGTTAAGATGTACTCGTTCCCCCTAGAGGAGCAAATCACAGGCTTGATTAAATCTACTTGTAAATCTGACTGATGCAGTGTCATCCCCTCTTCTGGAGGGGAGCTTGGTGTGTGAGTGAAGTTGGCTGAAATTGTGCACACATAAGACACCCCTTCAAGTATTGGTCGAGGTCCTGCCCCATGTGTGGCCTGTATGCAACCTCTCGTGAGATTTCTAAAGTAGTGTGAAACCCCTGATGACCGGCTGTGGCCGCGTCATGGCCGTGATTTAGCATTAGGCTTCGGAATGAGGTAGGGACCACTCACTGGTCACAGCCAGATATGAATCTCCTTACCAACAAACCTTCTTGGATTCAGAAAATGTTTGGACATTTCATCAACACCCTGAGGTCCTCTTTCCAAATGTAATCGATATCATTCAGGGGAAAGTTGTCAGGGTCTTCAATGTGTTGATAAAATTTACCAATAATCGGATCCACTTTTTGTGCTATGATTAAATCAGCATCTGGGTTCTCCTTACTCCACTGGGCAGTTGAGAGTTCATTTTGAGCATTTGTCTGGGACCTAGTGATTGCAGTGACCTGGATTTCCACCAATAGGGACTTGATCTTGAGGAGATCCCCCTGGATGGCTCCGATTTTGGCCAGCTGATCAGCCACGTCGTTTCCAGTTTTGTCTGGCCTCTCTATTCTGGAATGACCCTTGATCTTTTTCCAGTAGATGGTCATCCCACTAGAGGTGACCAGATCATCAATATTTTGGATTTGCTTGCCATGTTTAAGCGGTTTGTTGTTAGCACATAGCATGCCTCTGGTTTTCCAGTTTACCAGGAGCTCCACAAACCCGTTCCGGACACAATATGAGTCGGTGATGATGACCAGTTCATGGAGTTGGTGTGGGACGGCAGTGGGGATGACCTGATGAACTGCCATCAACTCTGCCACCTGACTACTACGGGGACCGATTTTGTACCCAGCGGAGGGTTCCGGTGCTTCATTCACCCAGGCATTCCCAAAGCCGGCCACCAGTTCCTTTTCCCCATTGTTGTCAACATGGTAGGAGCACCCGCCACATAAACTGTGGGCATTCCCTCGCAATTGTCTTCTTCATAGACTTTGTACGGGGAATTCAGGTACGCCTCCATGTTGTCCTTGGTTTTAAGACTTTCGTCCTCGAGACAATTTTCTCTGGCATTATCATGCAAGTCAGCCAGACCTTGCACAAGGGGACTTTTCTTGTTTTGGCCATATCTGACCTCCACAGGAAAGCCTTGCATTGACAGAATCCAGGAAGTAATTCTGGAATTACTCACATTTCCGGCCCGGATTCTGTCACTTTGGAGGTATTGCAAGAGCTGGTGAGGAGTCTCCACTATGATGTATTTCCCCTGGATGAACGGGCGGCAATTTTTCAATGCCCACACCGTTGCCAGGAGTGCCTTCTCACAATCGTTGAATTTTTCCTCCACAGAGGATAAAGTCTTGCATGCATAGGAGATGACTTTATTGACCTTGTCCTGCTTTTGATATAATACTGCTGTCAAGCATGTATTCGAGAACCCTGTCTCCAACACAACTCCTTGTTTTTGACAGGGTAAGCTAGACAAGGTGCTTGTGAGAGGCTTCTTTTGAGTTGCTTTACTGCCTCAGCTTGTTCTGGACCCCACTCCAACTTGACCCCCCCCTTCAACAGATGGATCAGGGGTCTTGTGATCTCTGCGTAATTCTCAATGAACTTCCTACTGTATTTAGTCAGTCCAAGGAGGCTTCTTAGCTCCCGCAGAGTTGTGGGGTCTTTCAGTTTTAGGAGTGCTTCCACTTTCTTCTCCTGGTGACAGAGACCCTCAGGAGTTATTTCATGTCCCAAGAAGTTGACACGGGTTCTGCACCACTGCGCCTTTTGGAAGGATAGTTTTTCTCTGGCAACCCTCAACTGTGTCAGAACATAACAGATTTCTGCTATGTGTTCCTCCACAGTTGAGCTTTTTATCAAGACATCATCCACATAGGCCAGGTTACCCCTTTCACCCAAGTCGGGCATGGCCTTATGTAAGAAGATGTTGAATTCATTGCCGGAGTTGATGTATCCAAAAGGAGTCTGGGTTCATGTGTACTGCTGCCCCACCAAGGTAAAGGCCAGCTTATATTGGCCCTCCCTACTGACGGGCACGGCCCAGTACCATTTAGTCAGGTCAATGGCAGTGTATACCTTTGACCCCTGGATCTGGGCTAGCCTCTGATCAATGTAGGGGTTCGGCCATCGGGACAAGTGGACCTGTTTATTCCGCTCCCTCAGGTCATCACAGAGTCTCCACTGGCCATTCAGTTTTTAAATCCCCAGCACTGGATTATTAAAGGTGCTGTGGACTGGATGAATCATCCCACGGGTCTCAAGGTTTTTGATTATTTCCGTCAGGGACTCCATGGATGCGAGAGGCAAGCGGTATTGCTTCACAAACACTGGAGTCATTCCAGGGTCCATGGGAATTGTTGTAGTGTGGATTCCGGTGCAACCAGTCATACAAGTCCACCGCAAAGAGATCTTGAAAATCTAAGAACACCTGTTTCAACTTTTGCCTTTGCTCCGGAGTCTCACAGGCATCCGCTAGGCCTGAAGCCTGGAAAGACTTCCGGTTTTGCTATCCCAGTGTCCTCCTCCAGCTGAGTGGAATGGTCCCTGGTTAGAGTATTGACCTGGACAGAAGGTTTCAGTTAGGAGAGGCTGCCACTGTGGACCTGGAAGATCACCTCATCCAGCCTGATGTCACAGTCACCTCTTCCTCACCATAAGGGCAGGAAGACTACACCAGGAAATTCCCCCCTTTCCGGGTGAAGATCCTGTCTGTCTGGTGATAAGTCATTGTCACTTTCACTGTCAAAACAGTCATTGGGGATTGGTCCTATCAGTTAATTACCTAGATCCATGGAAAAATGTCGGTCATCAACTGCCATTCCAATAATGGTGCCTGCGCCCAAAGTGATACTCTTAAGGTTGCTGTTATCCATCAATATTGGAATGATGTTGTGTTCTGTATTGACTAATGGTGTTGGGTTTAACCCCAACCCCTACTGTCGGAGATGGGCACTGAGGTGTACATATGCGTCAGGATTTTGCAGTTTCTGTCCTCCTTTCATTTTTAATTCAAGTGGGAATAATCGTGTCCATCCTTGGATGGTTATCTCCTCTCCAATTTGAACTTCAACTGCATACGGCAGCAATTGGGCTGACTGAAATGCTTTTTCTGAATCAACAAAGTATTGTTAATGTTAAATGATATATGTACCACGCACTATCACCACCGGAGTGTTCCCCTGGTGCTCTTCTATGGGATTTCCCCCTAGTAGGACCAGGCTTTGTAATTTATAAGGTCCAAATTAAAAGGCAAAATGATTGAGAATGTCACCGCCTAAATAGAATGCAGTAGGGGCATCTTGCATGACCCAACAATTGTATTCTATGCTTTTGTTACCTATAGGAATTTTGAGCATACACCTGCTAGGCAGGAGATGTTTGGAATTGGGAGTTTCCAGGCCCATTTCCCACTTATCGATCAATTTAAATATGGGAATGGCTGGATCTTTTGGAAGCTTTCGGAACATGGCTTCGCTGATGAAGCTCTTACCATTGTACACACACACTCGGCCGAGAACAGATTCCTTCCCCTCATTTAACTGAGTAGGGATGAATAACTGCTCTCAAATTTTCTGAATATAAGCTAAACTTTGAGCTGGTTTCTCATTACTTTTGACTGTGGAATTGGGATTTTCAGATTGTGAATTGGTATACAATTTCCTTCCAGTGTGGAATGCCACTTGAAACTGGAAGGAAGGATGATTTTCAGGAATGGAGAGGAGTTCCCATCACCAGATTGTTGTCCTACAGTAATTACAGTCAGGTCAGGTATTTGATTGTTCTAGAAATGAAACTCAATATGATCATGTTTTTGTTCAACCATGTGGCATGTGCCATTTAAACTAACATGGTTGACACTCTGTTTCAATTGTTTGGCCTGTTAGTCTGAGTTCAGAGAGACTTTGTTCACACAGTCTATTAGTGGGGACGATCTACGCAGGATGTCATTCCCTAGTAGACAGGGTGTGCCCTCTGGAGTCACGACTATGACCGGGTGTTTCACTTTGTGTCGTCCAATTTTTATTTCCACGTCTGCTGTCCCCGCGACAAGAATTTCATTCCCATCGAAGTTATCTGGTATCCCTCCACCCTTCCTGAATTTAGCTGCTCAAAGGCCCTTTTTTGACAAAGAGTGGCTTGGGATCCAGTGTCCAGCAGCGCTGAAAATGTACATTGCCATTTGTACTTGGACCGGGGCATAAAATCTACCCTCTTTCACCACCAATGGACCAAGGTAATGTGCATTCTGGGCAAGCTGGATGGTCAATTTCCTTATTTTTGACTCTGACACAGGGGTAGTTTGGGTATAATTCTATGTTGGAGTTTGGAGATCTGAAAGAAAATGTTTACATTCTGATATTTGTCCCCCCCCGGCCCCTTTTTGGAGGCAGTCAACAGAATTTGTTTGTGAGGTTTGGGATCCCTCTGTTACCATTGGGTTTCCTGGATGCTCATTCTGGAGTTCAAGGATGGGCGATTCTGACTCAGTTCCCACACCCACCCAGTCTTCATATAAATCTCTTGGGATCCATTTGTCTTTGGGAGGAGTTCCCCCGTCCCTGAAGGAGAAGATCTTTTTCCCAGAATACTCTAAGGATTCTTCCCCATCAAATTGGAAGACACTAACTTCTTCTACAAAATGTGCCTTTTTGAGTTCTTTTTTTCTCCTACCCACCCTATGTACCCTTGGTTGCAGATTTTCGGGGGCAGGAGATTTTGGTTCCTGTTCGTGGGTGTCCAGGGGCTTTTCACGAGTGAGGAAGGAAGCTTCATCTAGGGCTTTACACCTCCCTTCCCCCCATGTCTCCTCCTCTGGAACCGGTGAGTTGTTCTCTCCCCATCATTGTTCTGGGGTACCAGACGCTTGGTTTGTGGGGTTCTGAGCCGCCATGTTTATCTGAGGGTTCTGTTAAGCCCTCAACATGCAACCCAGATCCTGGGTAAGGTTTTGGTCCTGGCGCTCCAGTTGGGACACCCGTTCCAGCTGGTACAGGGGTCTCTGGTGAACTTTAAGTGGATCACGGGAAGCGTAACTATCCCTTCTCCTGTATTATCCTAGATATGGTGAATTTTGGTAACCCTCCACCCTTGGCCTCCCCTCTCCCGGATTGGGTTGTCTGGGTTCCTGAATTTGAGGAATGAAAGGAAGTTTGTCCTGCAGGTTGGGGTTTTGTGAGTATCGGGGGAAGAAACTTAACCCAGCATTGGAGGAGTTACTGCCCTCCTGGGGGAAGTTAGGAACAGAGTTTCCTGGGGTGGTACTTACCTGATCGGATCCCCCCTTGGGTTGGGGGAGTCCAGACATACCCCAAGATTGGTTGGTTGCCCTTGCATCTGGGACTGATATAATCAGGGGAGTTAGGGGTCCCATTGGTGGAATTACCCCCGTAAATGTCACCTGTTTGTGATTGGCTTGAAGGCCTTCTAGGTCTCTGATTTTGCTGATTTTGTATAGGTACATTTTTAGGCCCCCTCATCTCTAGGTCTAAAATGGGGGCAACCTTCACCTCCGCCACCTTAGCAGCTGCAGGAGTGTTGGCTGGTTTGGGGTTCTTGGCCAGATTTTTTATTTTCTGCAGGTTTTTGGACCTCATAAATGCGGGTCGCCTGCTCTATTACCCAGTCCAGAGATCTTTTGTCATGGAAATCCCTCACCAGCTGGGTCATGATATACTTGGGGAGTGCATGAAAGAAGGTGGTTATAAACTTCCTGCTATCCGTGCGCACCCTCCAAGTGGTTTTTGCAAAGGCGCGTTTGAGCTCCTGCACAAATTCTCGTGGGTCCTGATCTTCCGCACACTGCAGATTGTAGGGCGCTTTGTAAGCCTCTTGAGGGTATCTGTGGCCGGAAAAGTGTTTCAATATGGCCGCCCTGTAGGTGGACCATCTTGAATGGTTCTGGTCATCCAGTCCAGCAAAGAAGCTGGAGTACTCAGGGAGAAGGTCCATTTTACATACTCTATGTAGTTCTGGTTGTTGAGTTCCAAGTGTTCCCAAACAGAATATTTTGCGTTTTTATGGCATGGGGTTATGAAACTCCTAATGGCCTTAATCTGCCTAATGGGGTCTTTTGTCATAACTCTCTTGAGTTTGTTTGCCTTCTTTGGCTTAGTCACCTGAGTCCACTTGCCCTCTGACTAAGAGGCGCTACTACTTGAGGTCCCCTCATGATCATCTAGGCACTCCCAGATTCTGTGAGCTTGAGAGGGGCTCGCAGAATGGAGGGGCCTATATTCTCTATTCCTGTGGTGCTCAGGAGAATAGTCCTCTGACTCTTCCCTGCTCCCAGGGTTGGCACAGTATCCCCCCCAAACTGCCCTAATTGGGTAGAGGTCTTCAGGATGCTCTTTTTGGGCCTCATTTCATTTGGTTTTTCATCAAATCGAAACAACTGTTCCATTGGAAGGTAGTATTTCTGTGGATCTAATTCCCTGACTCTCCCCTCATAGGAGACTTCCTTGTCAGAGACATCAGCCTTAATGTTTGGGTATCTATACAGGGACACCATCCATCAATTTCTGGGGGCGCTGACCTGTCAGTTCCATCATGCTTGGCCTATTAAGTTCTTATGGCCTCATGTTTTCCGGCTCATGTGAACCGGTAGCCATGAAGTCCACAGTGCACAAAGTGTTAGATGGGTTTGAGTCCCTTAGGACAGAGGTCCTTATACTATGATCAGAGGTTGCCCTGTCACTCTCTATCTGTGCAGAGTTCCTCTAGTTAGGATTAAATCTAGCACCCTCATCTCCAACCTTGATAGTTTCTCCTTCTCAGCCCCTACTTCTTGATGATAAGCAGAGATCTGAGCCTTTTGCTCAGCTATCAAGGCTTTACTGGCTTCTATGACCCACTCTTGCACTGCCAGTTGTTTGTGGAGTCCATCATTCATTTGACAGAGGGCCTCATTGTCTCTCTGTGTTTCCTGTATGGTTTGAAAATAATGAGATAATTTCTGTTGCAGGCAACTCACCTCCTGAGTTTGTGCATTTTTTGTTTGGGTGCTCTCTTCTAGAGCACCTTCTACCCATCTGGCGTGCTCCAGTAAATTCCCATACTCTGTTTGGAGTTCATTTAATTTCTGGAGGGATAACTCACTTCCCTGTAACTCTGTTTTAACTTGCTTACTTCCTGGCCTAGGGCGTCTTTCTCCTGACTTAGGGTGCCCCTGTGTTCCGCCAGGTCATCCCTTTGTTTCTTGAAGGTATTGTATTTCTGGCGCTCTTGATCAAATTCTGCTTGAGAGTGGAGGTCTCTCATAATTAATTTATTATTTTCCTCTTTCAATTTCTCTATCTGATCTTGTAGGGTAACTATCTGCTCTGTGCAGGCTCTATTAAAATGTATTTGTTGATTTAACTTCTGGAGAGAGTCAACCTTTTCCTTACACTCCCCTTGGCTCTTCTGTAATTTTTGTTCTACTAAGTTTAGATCAGTCTGGATTTGATTTAATAGTTCAACTTGATTCTGCGCAGAGTTGTGTTTTCCTCATGCCTTTGTCGCATCACTCCCATTTGGAGATACATGTTGGCCGCAATTCTAACAATTTTAATTTGCTCCTCTTAAATGTTTGGGGTTATATATAGCTCACTCAAAGCTTGGTATAATAGGTCACCGTCCTACCACATGTCCAGGCTCATGGCGGTGACCTGATGTGCTATTTCTTGTAGCCAGACTTTTTCCATCCTGTTCTGGCCACTCACCTCTGACAAAAAGCATGTGCAGAAGGTGCTCCCTAGCCATATTGATTTCTACTACGGTCATTTTGGACATGTTCTTTCTTTATTAATTAATTTATTTATGTAAGGGTAACCTGTATTGTATTGCTTTTCTGTCTATTTTGGGGTTGATTTTAGTTTTACTTTTAGGTACAGGCCTGGTACTTAGAGTATTTGTTTTTGGGAGGCGCTTGTACAGTGTAACACAGTATTCCAACCACACAAAGTATCACTATCCTGCAGGTTAGTCTGCTGTGCTAGGCTGCACGGGTGGTAACCAAACTCAATGCCTGGCACGAGCCCCCAAATGTATTAAGGATTTCAATCTGGTGACACACACTTTGGTCTTGGCCTAGTATGTAGCGCACAACTGAGATGCTTTTCTCCTTATTTTATACAGATTCAATTTGAGATGGTGCACAACTCGCATCACACCCCCTTTTGAAATACCCCGGGTTACTATGGACCATGAACCAGGCTGGTCGGTAAAATGCAAAATTTATTTATTTATTTTAAAATTAAAAAGAAATCATAACATTTTTAATATGGGGCAGCAATCACCAATGGGGTGATAACTACAATGAGAATGCAAGCAATGCACATGGTTTAACCTTCTAGTGGAACATATACAAAACACCAGGGAATAGGAGCACTTTTTGATTTAGGAAAGATAGCACCCAAGTTTGGCATTGCGCCTTGCAAGGGACAGCTGGGCAAAAGACAGCTGGGCAAGGTCAGATCGCCGGATGGTAATTCTGGTCACTGGATGGCTCAGGTACCTCTCTATGCAGTTAGTGGGCAGCAGTTAGTGGGCAGAAAGCCAGGCTGGTTCAGGATGCTCCCCAAATGAATGACCAAGCTTTCCCCTTTGGTTATTTGTGAATTTTAGTGGGATTTCAGAATTGAGGCCTTGCTGGGATAGGATCAACAATGCTTGGGTTTTGCAGTGGGTACTGGAGTAGGTTCAGCAATGTTTTGGCCTTGTAGTTGGAATCTGGACTCAGCAGGATGAATGGAACAGGAATGCTGGTGCACAAAAATCAGGAAGAGTGTGTGTAGAGTCTTGTCAGGGTCTCCTATTTATAATGCAGAGTGACATCATCAAAGTATATGGCTGGGCAGGCTTAGCTAAGCACACCAATAACACACGGGATTGGTCATGGGTTCTAGTCTCCACCTCACTCTCAACTGGTTGGATTTCAAAGCAGATTTACGATTGTGAGTTTACAATGTTCAAAAACCTCCCACAGTTATTTTAGCTAAAATCTGATTTTGCCACAAACGGTACATTTATACAGTTGAAATCTCTTAACACATTATATACACAAGTTACATATTTTATGTAGAGCATAACACTCCAACTCTGCAATCTGTGAGACATTGTTTCACCTTTCTAATACTTTTTGGTAATTTTGAGTATGAACGATTCGGCCTAAAGTTCCATAACTTTATACACATATGTGCGTTAACATAAGGTATGTTAGTATAAAAATTAGAATTAGCATCATGGATACTTTCCTTGTAATCTCTGATTCTTTGCCATTTGTCTTCCCAAGTGGTCAGTTAATTCTACCATGTCTTAAATGAAAGCCAATAACATCACTTTTATACTGCACATTTTTTACATGTTTACAAAGTCTTACTGCAGAGATAAAGGTCTTTACATTTTTATTGCTAAATAGTCTTTGGAAGCAAATGGCAGTCCTTTGTCTGCCACTGGTCCATTTTGTTCTTTCTTCAGCTGCCACCAACTGTCATTTCCTCCAGAGCAAGGTGTGGGTTTTTCAGCCTGATTGAAGGTTTATTGCTCCTTCCCCACTTCACACTTCCTTGTCTTGGAAATTCCATTGTCAGTGGGTTCAGCCCAGACTAGATTCTGTCCAACCTAATAATTATCACTGGGGTGTTAGTATCTGCTGAGAGAGGCCCTCCTGTTGGTAACATTCCCCCACCCTGCCAAGCAGAAACATATTTTTCTTGGAGCTTGTAAAATCCAGCCAGTATAGTTTAACAGTTTTACTTTCTTATATTTGGTCCTGAATTAAACAAGCCAGTTCAATAAAATTACCCATGTGTGTATTTTCCCAGCAACAAACCCCTTCATATTGCTAGATAATGGCAGGCTTTCATTCAACAGTTTACTTTTTAAAAACTGACATTTTTCTCCTTGAGATTGCAAAGCCCATTTGTTTGGTGAAAATCTGAAAATCTGGCATTTCTTTTTAAATTCGATTTTGCATCTCCCTCTGGATCCCCACACTGTCTTGCAGCTATAGTAATTTCTTGTATGCAGGAGTTTTGTTTGAAGCAGAGATGCCTTGAAATTGACATGGCTCCGATAGCTGGAGTTTCTTTGAACTACTGAGCTTTGATACTTTGATGAAATTAATGCATTTTCCCATGCGGGAAAAGTGAAGCTCTGTGTTGATTTTTCTGAGTTCATTTGACAGGGCTTGTCATTCAGAAATCATGCCTGGTGTTGCTGAAGCACAATGAGATATACTGGGCATGGCCGGGCCTTTATTATCACAGTGGTTTAAGGAAGAACAAATGGAAATAGCGTCATATCAGCATTTTTTAAACATGAAAAGGTTTACTTTTTAATGGGGATTTTGGGCTTTCAGCAAAGCAGTGCTGCTTTTTCACTTTATTCCTTTTGTATATGTCAGAACACACTGGCACGCTCTCTCAGTGTGTCCCCTTGTTCCATCCTGCCCAATGTATGCTTGGCAAGACGGTGCAGCCATCTTTTTGTTGCTGCAAAAGGCAGTTTTACGGCCATGGTGTTCACAGGAGCTAGCACAATCATTTTGCTGTTTCTGTGTGTAAGAGGATTCAATTCAACACTACAGCTAAGTCACCGCCTAGTCTATAATACTGAATGAAAACCCTTATTGATATATCTTTATGTCCAGTTCATGCGTTCTGGATGACTACCCCTATATAACACCCCTCTGTTGGAATCCCCCTGACCCCACTGAGCCAAGAAGTAGTTCTGTTTTGCAAGTTAAAAGGTTTATTTGAAACTTTAAACAATATAGATATATATATCACACTTTATAATAAATTAATAATTGAATATCACACTTAATCTGATATGATAAAGATTAACAACGGAGAATCTGGCACTAGCACACTTCTTTATAATCAATGATGAGTGGTTATAGGATGGATAAAATAGCAACAATACTTTTATGGTTTCCAATGGATGCAAGGTGGAATGAAATGCAGTACAGAAAATACTCAATATGATTTCAACAAAACAATGTAATCACTTTTCTCTGGCTATTCACTCCGCCCCCTCTTTATGCAATGCAAGGAAATGGGAGGAAAGCACACAGTTCTCAGAAATGCAATTAATGTAATTCAGTTCAATCCCTAGCAAGCTTAAAGAAAACAGATAGGAGTTTTGAAAACACAGGCCCAAATTGCTTTGATATGTGCTGGCAATGAATTAAAAAATATGCTAAAATGCTTTTAATTCCCTTTCAGAGGTTCAGGGTGAATGGTATCTAGTTAATATTAGCTCAGGCTCACTCTTGCAATGATTCAGGAATGATTAGCAGGTTAAACGAATTTCTGGCAAAAGAAGGCAAGCAGCAGCTGATTTTACATGTGGAGAAATTTGCAAATCGCGGTAAAATTCGCGGATGCGTGTTCCGCGATTGCGGTAAAACTATAAGGGTTAGGAATGCGGTTCTAGGTTCATAGGGAAGCCACGATTGATTCTAAGCTTTCAGATAAAAGTTACTGCAAGTCTCTAGCCCAAACGGTTACAGAGTTATGACCGATTTAATAGAGGTCGTTTTTGGTTTTGCAAATTTTAAAAGCTCAAAAAGACAAGTGCAGCTTGCAACTAGAAAATGACAAGTGACAGCTTTGCAAATGACAGGTGACAGTTAGGAGGCAGTTCTACTTAGATTAAATAGATTGAATTATATTATTTTAACTAGGAGATTGGTTCTGCACAGTTTTCTAGGTACTCACACTATATTCTTGAGTGAAATGGGCCTCGCCATGGATCTGGTCAGGGTTTTAAACTGGACTCTGGTCTGGTCTGGTCTGGCCTCTGCACTTCACAGTGATCTGGGTCAGCTCTCTCTGCTGGTCTGGGTCTCTCTGGGTACAGCACTGCTTTCTCTCTGGTCTGGTCTCTTAGTTCTGGATAGATTGAAGTCTCTAGTTTGGCTTTCTGGAGGTTTGATGGAGGTAAAGTATGGATTTTTCCGGCAGAGCTTCCAGCGGCAGATGGATTTGAAAGTCCCTATCTGTCCTGTCTGTCTGCTTTTATGTGTTTAGAATGTGGGTGTGTTCTAGCATCACTGACCCTACCTCTCTCTCAGCTTCTAATTGGTCAAACTTCCATTTATCATTTGATTGGGGGAGCTAGGTTGGGTCAGAGTGATGTCATTTTACAGCCTGCAGAAAGTCCACTCCTCCTGTCAACTTACACACAAATCTAGATTTGAAACAAATACATATTTGCAGAGGTACATATTGTTTTAAAATCATATGCACCCATCATGCATTACAGGAGGTATACCCTGTTCAAACTCTGCTCTTCCTGGGAGCTTGCATTCAGAAATGGCACATATTTCACTTTTTAACTGATTTTGCAATTTCTGACATTGACCCAACTTTACATACATGTGTGCAGGGAGTATGGACATTAACTGATGAAGTTTCAGATTTTTAACATGCATACATTTAGAGTTATATCCACTTTTCCGCTGACACCCCCCCTGAACATACCACCGGTTCTAAAAACCTCTTAAACTGTGGGCAGAAAAATCACAAGAATTATGGTATCATTTATAAAATTTTCACATGTCCGCTCTATGAGTTATTCATCTTTTTAAAGTTATGTTCTGGCTCCAAAGGGGTGTGGTTTACCCTCAGCACAAGTTTGAATTTCTGGTTTTTCCAGTTCTGCCAAGCCAGCTTGCTCTCACAGGCAGTGCTCCTCCCCTTTCCTCAGGAGGAAGCCACTTTTTACGACCATTTACGACTCCTGCCAATAAAACCTTTGCCTGAGCCAGGACAGGGCTTTGTTCACTTTCCTGCAGAGCACAGGTAATTCAATTATCAGATAGATGGCATATCCTTAGTGTGGCCAGCAAAAAGGCAGATGGGCCTGGGAACACAGTTGTGACTCAGGTTTCACTCCTGATGGGGGTAGTTGGCAGGCAGAATTCAGTTCCTTAAGCCTGACTTTCAGCTAACTGTCATGTTTTTTTGTTGCTTTTTAAATTAACTTGCAATTTTACACATGCAGCTAGAATGCTGATTCTAAGCTTAAACTATGACATTTCAACTGTTACAAAGGCATGTGACACCAAACATAGGTCACTCATTTAATCTAAACATTTTCGATTTTAGTGTCTTTAAATAAAGTGCAACTTAAACTGCTGACTCCATAGCAGTTTTGTTATAAGCATTGTTTTGGGCTCTTCATTTCCCAGATTTTGTAAGCACACAAAACCTCATTCTGCCAAATGTCTGCTGGTGTTCAGTGAATATTTTGCACATGTTGCAATGTTTAAAATAGACACTTTGGCTTGCCTTCAGAGAAACACAGGGTGGTTTTAAACTGCCGGCTTTTGGATAGTGGTGAGTACTGGTACTGCACCCATTTTTGGGATTTAAGAAAATGAATTCCCAACAATTCTAGGTTGCATTTGGCAATCAGCATTGCCATTCCCAATGGTTTCAGACTACTGTGCGGGTAGTCCAATGGTGGTTTTAGGCGCTTTGAAGCTAACCGGCGCTACTGTTTTTCCTTTGGCAACCCATTTCCCTCATGGCAACCCGGCCTTTCATTCTCGCACTGGTGGGTGACAAGTGAGGCAACCATTTTGGTGTGCGCACAAACTGCGCAGCTTTCCTGGATTTCGGCGCACATGTGGGTTTTCTGCCATCTTGAATTTTCTAAGCCCACAGCACCAAATGTTGTGGCATGATAGCTTAAACGTGGGTCAGGACACCCAACAAGCCCCCCCACGCGACTGCACTTTGAATTTGAGTCGATGGGGAGTCGCGTGCCCAAGGGTTTTGACCCACGCACCGGTCTGTCCGCATAATCTTCTTCCTACTCTGTAGATGGCACAGTTCAGCATCTTCTTCTCCATCCGGTACTGATCGATCGGTTCTCCTCGCCAGTCCTGATGGGAATATTGGGCGGTCCACTGGGCCCATTGGATCTTCGTTCCCGGTCTCCGGATCGTCCTCCTTGGCCCGTCTTCAGGTTTTCTTTCTCCTAGGACGACAAAGGAAGAGCGGAAATACCTACTCATAGACGTTTTTCCACCACTATTGAGATGGTGGGACAGCATATGCATTTCATCATGACGAAACATTACATTCTTATTTTGATAAAAAACAGTATAACTAAGAGACAGTTTCATGCAAATCACAATATTTTAGAGACTAGATGTGGTATGTTTTATGATTGGAACAGAATTAGTCTGAGACAGTACCCGCTAGGATTCCAGAGGATTCCTCCAGTTGTTGCAGAGTGTGCCTGGGATGGCAACATTTCAACTGGTTTATGTGGACCCACTTGTCTTCTCCCTCTGCCAAAGGACCTTTGGGGATGTGGATTTTGTAGGCCACAGGGGAGATCTTGTCTAGGATTTCAAAGGGTCCCTTCCATGTAGGCAAAAATTTGCGCTGCTTGGCCTGGTTCCTTTGGAAGTTGTATAGATAGACCCGGTCTCCCACCTGATATTCCTTCCTGGAAGTTTTCAGGTCATAATGGGTCTTCATGCTATCAGCCGATCTTTCTAGATTCCGCTGAGCATAAGCAAAAGCATGTTGAAGGTGTTTCCTTAAATTCTCCACATACTCATGAGTAGTGGAGGCATTTATCAGTGTCTGCTCTTGGGTCCTGTAGAGCAAATGCTGAGGAAGCACCATCTTGCGCCCAGTCATCAACTCAAATGGGGACATTTTGTTGCAGATGAAGGGGTAGATCTGATAGCCATTAGGACCAGAGGTAATCGGATATCCCAACTTGGCCCAGAATCTGCCACAAACTTCTTTAATATGCTCACAATTGTCCGGTTATATCTCTACTGCCCCAGAAGAAGCTGGTCTATAAGCAATATGCAGCTTTCTCTTGACCCCCAGTATCTCCCACATCTTTGTCATTACTTCACTGGTGAAGTGGCTACCTCTGTCTGACTCAATCCTTTGAGGTAGACCAAAACGGGAAAAGATGTGGTTAATCATCAAGGCAGCTGCCGTTTCTGCCTTGCAGTTTGGGGCTGGGAGACATTCCACCCACTTGGTAAACAAGCATGTCACAGTCAACATGTACTTATTCCCCCTAGCCGAGCGAATCACAGGGCCTACAAAGTCGATTTGTAAATCTGACCATGGCAGTGTCATTCCCCTCTTTTGTAAAGGCGCCCGGTGCGTGAGGGATGATGGCTGAAATTGTGCACACACAAGACACCCCTTCAAGTATTGGTCGAGGTCCTGCCCCATGTGTGGCCAGTATGCAACCTCTCTTAAGATTTCCAATGTTGTGTGAAACCCCCTATGACCGGCAGTGGCCGCATCATGGGCGTGACTTAACATCAGGCTTCGGAATGAGGTAGGAACCACCCACTGATCGTGGCCAGCTTTGGATTTCCTTACCAGCAAACCGTCTTGGATTCTGAACATTTTTGGACATTTCATCAACACTCTTAGGTCCTCTTTCCCAGTGTAATCGGTATCCGTCAGGGGAAAGTTCTCAGGGTCCTCAAGGTGCTGGTAAAATTTACCAATTATTGGATCCCCCTTCTGAGCGGTAATCAAATCAGCATCAGGGGTCTCCTTGCTCCATTGTGCAATTGAAAGGTCGTTGTGAGCATTTGTCTGGGACCTAGTGATAGCAGTGACCTGGATTTCCCCCAATAGGGACTCAATCTCAATTAGATCCCCTTGGATGGCCCCGGTTTTGGCCAGCTGATCAGCTAAGTCATTTCCAGTTTTGTCTGGTCCCTCTACTTTGGAATGACCCTTGATCTTTTTCCAATAGATGGTCATCTCTTTCGAGGTGACCAAATCATCAATGTTTTGGATCAACTTCCCATGTTTCAAGGGTTTGTGGTTAGCACATAACATGCCTCTGGTTTTCCAATTAACCAGGTGCTCCACGAACCCGTTCCGTACATAATCCGAATCTGTGATTATGACCAGTTCGTGGAGTTGATGCTGGACAGCAGTGAGGATGGCCTGATGCACAGCCATCAATTCTGCCACCTGACTACTTCGGGGACCAATTTTGTATCCAGCGGAGGGTTCTGGGGACTCATTCACCCATGCATTCCCTACGCCAGCCACCAGTTCTTTCTCCCCGTTGTTGTCAACATGGTAAGAGCATCCATCCACATACACAGTGGGCATTCCCTCACACTTGTCTTCTTCAAAGACTTTGTGGGGGGAATTAAGGTATGCCTCCATGTTGTCCTTTATTTTTAGACTTTCGTCCTCGAGACAGTTTTCTCTGGCACAATCATGCAAGTCAGCCAGACCTTGCGCGAGGGGACTCTTCTTGTTTTGGCCATATCTGACCTCCACAGGAAAGCCTTGCATTGACAGAATCCAGGAAGTAATTCGGGAATTACTCACATTTCCGGCCCGGATTCTGTCACTTTGGAGATATTGCAGAGGCTGGTGTGGAGTCTCCACTATGATGTGTTCCCCCTGGATAAACGGGCGGTAATTCTTCAATGCCCACACCGTCGCCAGGAGTGCTTTCTCACAATCGTTGAATTTTTCCTCCACAGAGGATAAAGTTTTGCTCGCATAGGAGATTACTTTATTGACCTTGTCATGCTTTTGATATAATACTGCCGTCAAGCACGTATTAGAGAACCCTGTCTCCAGGAAGAACTCCTTGTTTCTGACCGGGTAAGCTAGGCAAGGCGCTTGTGAGAGGCTTCTTTTGAGTTGTTTTACTGCCTCGGCTTGTTCTGGACCCCATTCCCACTTGACCCCCCCCTTCAGGAGATGAATCAGGGGTCTGGTGATCTCTGCGTAGCCCTCAATGAACTTTCTGCTGTAATTAGTCAGTCCAAGGAGGCTCCTTAGTTCCCGCAGAGTTGTGGGGTCTTTCAGTTTCTGAAGTGCTTCCACTTTCTTTTCCTGGGGACAGAGACCCTGAGGAGTAATCTCATGCCCCAAGAAATTAACACGGGTTCTACACCACTGTGCTTTCTGAAAGGAAAGTTTTGCTCCGGCGGCCCTCAACTGGGTCAGAACATAACGGATCTCCGCTATGTGTTCCTCCACAGATGAACTTTTGATGAGGACATCATCTACATAAGCCAGGTTACCCCTCGCACCCAGGTCGGGCATGGCCTTATGTAGGAAAATATTGAACTCATTACCGGAGTTAAGGTATCCGAAGGGAGTCCGGGTCCATGTGTACTGCTGGCCCCCAAAGGTAAAAGCCAGTTTGTATTGGTCCTCCCTGCTGACAGGCACGGTCCAGTATCCATTGGTCAGGTCTATTGCAGTGAATACCTGTGACCCCTGAATCTGGGCCAGCCCTTGGTCAATGTAGGGCAGAGGCCATCGGGAAGTATGGACCCGTTTGTTGAGCTCCCTGAGGTCGGCGCAGAGTCTCCACTGGCCGTTTGGCTTCAATATTCCCAGCACCGGATTATTGAAGGTGCTGTGGACTGGACGGATTATTCCCCTGGACTCAAGGTTCTTAATTATTTCAGTAAGGGACTCCATGGATGCGAGAGGCAAACGATATTGCTTCACAAACACTGGAGTCATGCCAGGGTCCGTGGGGATTGTTGTTGTGTGGATGTCAGTGCGACCACAGTCATATGAGTCTACCGCAAAGAGATCTTGGAAATCCAAGAAAACTTGTTTCAACTTTTGCTTTTGTTCCAGAGTCACACAGGCATCAGCTAGGTTGACTCTCTCTTCCACCATCTGCCTGAAGCCTGGAAAGACTTCTGGTTTGGCTATTTCCGCGGCCTCCTCCAGCTGGGTGGAGAAGTCCCTGGTCAGAGTGCTGATTTGGACCGGAGGCTTCAGGTGGGAAAGGCAGCCCTCATGTACCTGGAAAATCACCTCATCCCTCCTGAAGTCACACGTCACATCTTCCTTACCATAGGGGCAGGAAGTGTACACCAGGAAGTTCCCCCCATGCCGGGTGAAAATCCTGTCTGGTGTTGTATTGTCATCACTGTCACTGTCAAAACAGTCCTTGGGGATTGGTCCTAACAGTTCATTTACTAAGTCGATGGAAAAATGTCGGTCATCAACCGCCATTCCAATAATGGTGCCTGCGGCTAGAGTAATACTCTTTAAGTCGCTGTTATCCACCTCTATTGGAATGGTGTCATGTTCTATGTTGACTAATGGTGTTGGGTTTACCCCCAACCCTTGCTGTTGGAGAGAAGCATTTAGATGTATGTAAGCATCAGGGTTTTTCAACTCTTGTCCCCTTTTAACTTTCACTTCCAGGGAGAATTGTCGGGTCCTTTCTGGGATGGTGACTTCCTCTTTAACCTGAATTTCAACTGCATAAGGTAGTAATTGAGCTGACCTAAATGCTTTTTCTGGATCATCAAAGCCCATGAGATTATCCGCTAATCGGGACCAAGCTTTGAAGTTTATTAGGTCCAAACTAATGGCAAAGCGATTGAGAATGTCACTGCCTAAGTAAAAGGCGGCAGGGAAGTCTCGCACGACCCAACAATTGTGGACTATGCTCTTGTTGCCAATGGAGATTTTGAGCATACACCTGCTTGGCAGGAGATGTTTGGAATTAGGTGCTTCCAGGTCCATTTCCCATTTGTCTATCAGTTTGAAGGTGGGAATGGCTGGATCTTTTGGGAGTTGGCGAAACATGGCTTCGCTGATGAAGCTCTTACCGTTGTTCACACACGCTCGAGCGAGAACAGAGTCCTTCCCATCATTTAACTGAACAGGGATGAACAACTGCTCTCCAATTTGCTGAATATCAGCCAGGCTCTGAGCTGATCTCACATCTTTCTGGACTATAGGAGTGGGAGTTTCAGATTGTGGATTGGTATAGAATTTCAGAGTGTTTCCTTCCAGCGTGGAATACCACCTTAAACTGGAAGGAAGGTTGATTTTCAGAAATAGAGAGGACCCCCCATCACTAGTCTGTTGTCCTACTGCTATTACTGTCACGTCTGGAATCTGGTTGTTCTGGAAGTGAAATTCTACTTGGTCAGATTTTTGTTCAACCATGTGGCATGTGCTGTTTAAACTAACATGGTTGACACTCTGTTTTAATTTTATTGGTCGGCTAGTCTGGGTCCAGAGGACCTTGTTTACACAATCTATTAGGGGTGACAACCTTCTCAGGAGGTCATTCCCTAGTAAACAAGGGGTGCCCTCCGGGGTCACAACTATGACCGGGTGTTTCACCTTGTGTCGCCCAATTTTAATGTCCAAGTCTGCAGTCCCCTCGACAGGAATTTCCTTCCCGTCAAAGTTCTGCAGTTGTCCAGGAAGAGAGGTGAGAGGAATACGATAATTCTCCCCCCTTCCTGCATTTAGTTCATCAAAGGCCCTTTTGGACAGAAGGGTAGCTTGGGATCCAGTGTCCACCAGTGCCGAAATTGTACCCTGCCCCTGTAGCGAGATTCTGTTCAGTGGATCAATGTCAGAAAGAATGTAGCCCACAGATTCCTTCATTATGTCATTGTATATCTCAATGACATCTTGATGTTCTCATCCTCTCCATCTGATCATGTTCTACATGTACATGAGGTTCTCTCTAGGCTGCAGAATAACCATCTCCTCTGCAAGCTAGAGAAATATGAATTCCACCAGATAAAAATAACTTACCAGGGCTACATTCTTTCTGCAGAGGGAATAGCCATGGATCCTATGAAAGTGACAGCGGTATTAGATTGGCCTGCACCCAAGACCGTGAAGGACATCCAAAGGTTTTTGGGTTTTACCAACTTTTATAGGCGCTTTATCCCTGGTTTCTCCTATGTCATTCGTCCTCTAACTCAACTGTTCAAAAAAGGGCATTCCTTTTCGGTGGTCTACATAAGCACAAGCCACCTTTGACACCCTTAAGGTTGCCTTCACTACAGCCTGCATATTGATTTCACCCGATCAGGAGAAAAGGTTTATCTTGGAATCTGATGCCTCACAATATGCCCTGGGAGCAGTATTGTTACAAAACAATCACCAAGGTATAGACTACCCGGTGGCATACCTATCCAAGACTTTATCTCCTGCAGAATTAATCTACACAATGTTAGAAAAGGAACAGTTAGCCATTAAACGGGCATTTGAAGAATGGTGACGTCTGTTGTTGGGTGCCAAGTATCCCATCGAAGTCCGGACAGATCACCATCATCTTAGGGCATTCCAATATGCCCAGACATGCAACAGCCGACAAGCAAAGTGGGCTCACTTCTTTTCACCATTCCAGATTGAATTTTAATTTATCCCACGAAGAACCAATCTATGGGCTGATGCCCTGTCCAGGAAGGATTTGAGTATTCCCTTATGCTTTCACTCAGCGCCTATATTCCCAAAAACCCAAATTGTTAATGTGCTCAAGACCTTTTTTCAGGAAATAGCCATTGAGACCGCTCCATTTGAAACTCAACACCCTCAATTCAGGGAGAAACATTCACTAACCCAGGATCAAGGATGTTTATTTCATGAGAATGCAGTATTCTTGTCTTGTCCTGATTTACAGAAAGATGCTCTGTGCTGGTGTCATGATACCCCCGCATCGGGCCATGGAGAAGTGTCAAACACCACTGAATTACTCCACAGATACTTTTGGTGGCCTACTTTGCTTTCAGATGCCAAGGACTATGTTACCTCTTGTATTATCTGCCAGCAGTCCAAGACCTCTAGGAGGCCCCCCTTGGGCGATTTGGTTCGGATGTCTCTGCCCAAAAAGCCCTGGCAGATTATTTCCATGGATTTTGTAGTTGGATTACCTATGTCTAGACATTGCAACAACATTATGGTTACCATTGATACCCTCACTAAATTGGCCATTTTTCTTCGTTTACCGTAAGTACCTACTGCCGCTCAGATGGCTCGGGTCTTCATTGAACACATCTTTTCTCGGCACGAGCTTCCCAATACTATTCTCTCGGATCAAGGACCGCAGTACACTTCTCAATATTGGAAGCATATGTGTTCAGTTTTGAAGATCAGACGGGCTCTCAGTTCAGACTATCATACCCAAACTAATGGCCAGACTGAGAGACTCAATCAGACCCTGGTAGGCTATCTCTGCTGTTATGTATCAGTTGCACAAGATGACTGAGTGGACCTCCTACCCCTCACCAATTTTGCATATAACAACGCCTTGCACACTTCCCTTAAGGCCAGCCCCTTTTACGTGACTTATGGTTTATGGTCCTTCGCTTCGCCTCTGCCAGTGAAGTAGGGGTAACCCATCTTTTGGTTTGTTGAAAACTTCAACCACTCCTACAGGTTTCGACCACTTACACGGCCCATCCCTTAGAACAGGGGTAAGTTTGATTCTCACCAATCCACCCTACCGTTGGAGATATCACCCTTTTGCTACTAGGTATCGATCATCACCCCTTTTGTTCCTAAACTGGGTGTCCCTAATGCTCTCACACACAGATCTAAAATCTTTTTTCCTCATGGTTTTCCTTTCCATCCATGGGGGTGTTAATTTGGTTTTCGCTTTTCATCCTCTACTTAATTCAAACGGGGACAACCCCGTCGTACAGTGCGGAGTGAAACAGTGAGCAACAACTTTTTTTCTAACCGCTTCCTCCCATTTCAATCCATTTGACCAAGCTCATCGAATGGCGTCTTCAGTATCTTGTCGAAACGCTCAACTGCTACATTATTCTGCGGGTGGTAAATGGCGCTTATTTTGTGCTCAATAGAATTTTTCACGCAGACATTTTGCATTTCTCTTGAGCAGAACTGAACACCATTGTCAGTCATAATACTTTTCGGAAATCCTTCTCTTCCACAAATTTCAGATAAAACATTAGTAACTACTTTTGCAGTTATACACGGCTTAATCAACACCTCCACCCACCTAGTCTGTAGATCAATAACCACTAAACAAAACTGTTGTTTGCCATCACAATAACTTGGTCCTAAAATATCCATGCCCAGTTCATTCCAGACTTTCCCTGGAATTTCCGTCACCACCATGGGATATTTCGCACTCATGCATGCTCTATCACTTTCATTACAAAGGATACAATTTTGAATGCATTTCTCATATTGTAGGTCACATTCTGGCCACCAAAAGTCATCATGTATCCTTTGTTTAGTTTTTACAATCCCTTGATGACCTTCATGACTTAATTTGATAAGTCTTTGGCTCAGTCCTGTAGGCGGAACAATTCTGTCACCTCTCATGACTCTGCCATTCTCCACATTACGTTAATTAGAAATCCTCCAATAATCCATGACACTAACAGGGTAATTCATAGAATTTCGCAGAAAAGTGTCGCAAGCGGCTGGCGCAGAGTGTCCGCGTGCGAATGTCTGCGCCAGGCACGTGCGCTAAAACCGATTTCCGCGCACAGCGTATTCATGGATTTTAGGCTCCCAAACCAGCCGTGGCGCAGAGTATCGCAGCGACCCTGCAGCAGCGCCAGTAACGCCCCCAAGAACGCCCTCGCGCAAGGAAAAGCCATCAAAATCGCTAAATCATCGCAAAGGGCTGCGCTAACCCTGGACCAGTTTACAGGGCTGCCAAACAAGGAACGCAAAGCGGGTAACGTGCATATCAGGGGTACGCGTGAAGTAATACACGCGATTAGGCAGGGTACGTGTATTACAGGGGTACGCGGGAAGTTTAACACGCGATTGGCCAGGGTACGTGTATTACAGGGGTAGGCGTGAAGTTTTACACGCGATTAGCCAGGGCACGTGTATCACAGGGGTACGCGGGAATGATCACACGGGATTTGGCTGGGTACGTGTATTACAGGGGTACACGGGAAGTTTTACACGCGATTTGGCTGTGTACGTGTATTACAGGGGTGCGTGGGAATCATCACACGCGATTTGGCTGGGTACGTGTATTACAGGGGTGCGTGGGAATCATCACACGCGATTTGGCTGGGTACGTGTATTACAGGGGTGCGTGGGAATAATCACACGCGATTTGGCTGGGTACGTGTATTACAGGGGTGCGTGGGAAGTCACACACGTGATTAGGCTGGGTGGGTCCTCACAGGTGTTCCCTGTACACCCTCCACGGCCCCTGCAGGCAGCCTACAAAACAGGGGACTACCCTGCACACCTGCTCATGTCCCCCTGCGCCCCCACCCCCCAGCAGTGCAGGGGCAGCCTCCACCAGGCCCCCACTCATGTCCCCAATCACCCCCACCCCCCAGCAGTGCAGGGGCACCCTCCACCAGGCCCCCACCCATGTCTCCCACCACCCCCACCCTCCCGCCACCAGGGGTACCCTCCACCAGGCCCCCACCCATGTCTCCCACCACCCCCACCCCCCAGCAGTGCAGGGGCACCCACTACCAGGCCCCCACCCATGTCTCCCACCACCCCCACCCTCCCGCCACCAGGGGCAGCCTCCCCCAGACCCCCACTCATGTCCCCAATCACCCCCACCCCCCAGCAGTGCAGGGGCAGCCTCCACCAGGCCCCCACCCATGTCTCCCACCACCCCCACCCCCCCGCCACCAGGGGCAGCCTCCACCAGGCCCCCACCCATGTCTCCCACCACCCCCACCCCCCAGCAGTGCAGGGGCACCCACTACCAGGCCCCCACCCATGTCTCCCACCACCCCCACCCTCCCGCCACCAGGGGCAGCCTCCACCAGGCCCCCACTCATGTCCCCTATCACCCCCACCCCCCAGCAGTGCAGGGGCACCCTCCACCAGGCCCCCACCCATGTCTCCCACCACCCCCACCCCCCCGCCACCAGGGGCAGCCTCCACCAGGCCCCCACCCATGTCTCCCACCACCCCCACCCTCCCGCCACCAGGGGCAGCTTCCACCAGGCCCCCACTCATGTCCCCAATCACCCCCACCCCCCAGCAGTGCAGGGGCAGCCTCCACCAGGCCCCCACTCATGTCCCCTATCACCCCCACCCCCCAGCAGTGCAGGGGCACCCTCCACCAGGCCCCCACCCATGTCTCCCACCACCCCCACCCCCCCACCACCAGGGGCAGCTTCCACCAGGCCCCCACCCATGTCTCCCACCACCCCCACCCTCCCGCCACCAGGGGCAGCCTCCACCAGGCCCCCACTCATGTCCCCAATCACCCCCACCCCCCAGCAGTGCAGGGGCAGCCTCCACCAGGCCCCCACCCATGTCTCCCACCACCCCCAACCCCCAGCACTGTGGGGAACCTGCCAGCAGGCCCCCACCCATGTCCAACCCATGTCTCCCACCACCCCCACCCCCCAGCAGTGCAGGGGCAGCCTCCACCAGGCCCCCACTCATGTCCCCAATCACCCCCACCCCCCAGCAGTGCAGGGGCAGCCTCCACCAGGCCCCCACTCATGTCCCCAATCACCCCCACCCCCCAGCAGTGCAGGGGCACCCTCCACCAGGCCCCCACCCATGTCTCCCACCACCCCCACCCCCCAGCAGTGCAGGGGCACCCACTACCAGGCCCCCACCCATGTCTCCCACCACCCCCACCCCCCAGCAGTGCAGGGGCAGCCTCCACCAGGCCCCCACTCATGTCTCCCACCACCCCCACCCCCCCCGCCACCAGGGGCAGCCTCCACCAGGCCCCCACCCATGTCTCCCACCACCCCCACCCTCCCGCCACCAGGGGCAGCCTCCACCAGGCCCCCACTCATGTCCCCAATCACCCCCACCCCCCAGCAGTGCAGGGGCAGCCTCCACCAGGCCCCCACTCATGTCCCCTATCACCCCCACCCCCCAGCAGTGCAGGGGCACCCTCCACCAGGCCCCCACCCATGTCTCCCACCACCCCCACCCCCCCGCCACCAGGGGCAGCCTCCACCAGGCCCCCACCCATGTCTCCCACCACCCCCACCCTCCCGCCACCAGGGGCAGCCTCCACCAGGCCCCCACTCATGTCCCCAATCACCCCCACCCCCCAGCAGTGCAGGGGCACCCTCCACCAGGCCCCCACCCATGTCTCCCACCACCCCCACCCTCCCGCCACCAGGGGCAGCCTCCACCAGGCCCCCACCCATGTCTCCCACCACCCCCACCCTCCCGCCACCAGGGGCAGCCTCCACCAGGCCCCCACTCATGTCTCCCACCACCCCCACCCACCAGCACTGTGGGGCACGTGGCCAGCAGGCAGTCAGGCAGCCGCAGATGGCAGGTGGGAGCGTGCTCAGGGCTCTGGGGGGCAGTAATTTGGCCTCCTGTCCAGGAGCGTGGTCTTTCGTGTGTGAACGCGTGGACAGCCTGATAGGGAGTGATTCTGCACGTGAAAATCCCACACGTCAGCGTGTGAATCGAGGAAAGGCCCTTAGCGCGTAAACCCGTCACCAGCATATGCGCGCCTATAGTCACCTGCACGTGCAGGAAAATGTTGCGTGACACGTCCCAGTGTCAAAGCGTGTGATTGGTGAAAATGGATCTACACGCAGAAGTGACAAAGCGTGTGATTGGAGAAAATGGATCTACACGCAGAAGTGACAAAGCGTGTGATTGGAGAAAATGGATCTACACGCAGAAGTGACAAAGCGTGTGATTGGTGAAAATGGATCTACACGCAGGAGTGACAAAGCGTGTGATTGGTGAACGTACACGCCGCGTAAGTGACGCTGTACGTGTGGGCCTGTATATAAGGTACGTGTAGAACACCATTTCTTTGTACGTGCTTTTCGTGGAGAGCGAGTGGGTGAATTCTGTACTTCTTGTCGTTTCACACGCGATTTACTTCACGGCGTTTCCAGTTCGTACTCCCTGTTACCTCTGACAGCTTTTTCTCTTTTTTCTCTTGTACTGGTTTACCTGGGCCTGTTCCCTCAAACAGTGTCCCCTTCTACTGTTGTCCTGTCTTCTCAGACAGCGTACACATCTTCTTTTGGCGGGGGTATTGCCAACCAAACGCGCTCATTTTTCACGCTCTTTTACCTGGCAGACGGTGAGTCACGCACGTATCTAACTTCTGTGCTTGCCCCGTGTGTAGCCTACTCCTTCAGAGGTCATTCTAGGCTGCGTGTGACACGCATACGTTTATTCTTGTGTTACTGGGTGCCACAGCGTAGTGCAGGTTTTTATTTCTGCACACGTGGTCTAGGAGGGGTTGCGTGCACGTCATCTCCCTTTTTTGGGCCTCCTGTGCGTTGCGTGACCCGTCATCTTTCCCCAGGGGTTACAATCAGCCGTGCTAGAGCACTAGGGTACAATTACCATCTGGTACCCAACCCCTTTGACCCCCAATTGCCCAGGACAATTGTCTACAGCCACTCCCATACGCACATTAATATCAGTGCCATGGCTGGGAGGCGAGGATTCCGTAAGGGTGGCAAAGGCAAAGGTGGAAGAGCCACAAGTGGTGGCCGTGGTGGATCCGGTAGGGGACGTGGTCGTAACTTGCAGGGTGAGCCTGTCCCCCCATGTGTGGAGGACCAGTCAAGGGCACCCATCATCCCCCCCTCCGCCCCTCCCCCCCTCCCGTTGAGGCTGAAGTGGCTGACACCATCCATGCTCAGCCCTTGTTGGACCAGCCCATTGTGGCACCAGACCTGGCTGACTCCATGGCTGACTTCCAGGTCAGCAGGGCTACGACACGTGCGCTGGTGCACGTTGATGCTATCATGCCACGTGGATCTGGGGCAGCAAGGTCATCTGCTGCCCCAAGTAGGCAGGGCGGAGAGGCTGCAGGGGCAGCTGCGGCTCCATCCACCCCAGCTCTCACACACCCAGCCAGGACAGTGTCCGTCCTAGTCCATTCTGCTGACATTCCCCATGACACCATTACACTTGAGCCAATGCCTGCACCAACTCCCATGCTGAGTGTGCAATCCCACACACCTGATACAGAGCCCACCAGGGCTCCTGCCCCTAGTGTCCAGAGCGGCGCAGGACACTCAGGATCACCACCACCTTCCAAGCGGAAGAGGAAGAGTGCTCGTCCGGCACAGGCTGATGCCCCAGACACGGCTACACAGTCCGGTCCGTCGAGGAAGCCCAGCTTCATGGATGACGAACTGAATGCACTTGTCCAGTATGTGTCCGGACATGATAACGAGATGGTCATTGTTGCAGGATCCAAGACCACACCTGCACAACGCCAGGCACACTGGCAGACCGTTGCGGACATCGTAAGTGCCCTTGGAATCGTGAGGCGCACAGCCAATGATTGCTACAAGCGCTGGAATGACCTAAAGCGCAGGGCAAAGAAGAAGCTGGCCTCAAGTCATGCCGCCACTCTAGTGACTGGAGGTGGGTCTCCAGTAGAAGACATGGAACTCACTCCACATGAGTCAGTCGCTGGGACCTACGTCACGGAGGAACAGATCCAAGGCGTGGGAGATCTGCCTGATTACGAGGCATTGTCCTGAGAGTGCACATGCATGTGTGTGTCATCCATGTGCATGGTGTGTGTGTGAGGGCATCTGTTTGTGTGCCAGGTGAGAGTGTGTGCGCCTGAGTCGAATGGGTCAGCCATGTGCTTCATGCAATACATCCTGCGCAGCTGCATTTTGCCATTGCAGTATCCCTTCTGCCAACAGTAGACATCTAGGCCAACAGCACCCAAGTTGGCCTTGAAGTGTCACCTTGCCACAACATTGTTGCTTATTTTCCTATGTTCAATCAGACAGATTGTATGCATTCCACCACTTATACTAGGCATTCCTCAGTCCTCTAGTCACATGTATGGCATGGCCATGGTAAAGTGGAGTTACTTTGTTACCTGGATATCATATGTTCACACATGTCCCTGTGCAATTGGACCATATTGGACTGCCAGCTCCAGGTGATAAAGCAGACCTGTTTGAATTAGAAAAGCTATTGCATGTGGGAACTGGACAGAATGAATAAGTGCTGCCCTCCTCTCCATCTACACTCAATAGCAATGGCACATGCCATCTGTGTGATGGCATGTGTGTGTCACCTGGCAATCACAGGGCAATGTGTGATGCCACTGCCAGGCAGCATGCATGAAATGTGTTCAACTTCCATCTTTGTGTAATGAGTGTGTGCCATTTGCCTGCCCTTCATACGCAGTGAGGGTGCATGCATGGGAGGGTCTTAGTCATGTGGGACATGTGTCAATCAAGTACTGGTTCTCTTGCTTCTCAGCCCTCATTGTGTGCCATGGTGCTAATGCGGGTTTCCATTTCTTTGTCATTATGTCATTGCAGGGGAAGACGCACCTGATACTGCTGGGGTTGTGGAGATGGTGCAGGCCCAGGAGGGTTCAGAGGGCCGACCAACCACCAGTGAGGGACGTGGTGTGCTGGTGGGTGAAAACCCACAAGTGCTGCAGGTCGTGCTCTCAAAGGGTGTCTCTGGCTGCACCTCCCCCGAGCTGTACTCAGCTGTTGACTCGGATGATGAGACCTACGTGCCGTCGCAGGTGAGTGTTCCAGGGAGGGAATCTGTTCTGTCCCACCCACCTGCACCAGGGTCAGAACCCTCAATGGGGATGTCAGTGTTGGCAGCTAGGCCTTTGGTGGTTACGGATGCAGGGTCACACTCCGCGACATCTGATCCTGTTCCTGGGCCAGCAGATCAGAGGGGGAATGCAGTCCTGCAGCCTCAGGCAGTGCCGGCACAGCAAGGCGCAGTCCGCCTTGCCCCAGACAGGTGTGGTGCCCGCCGACGTGGTGGCCGTACGCCACCTGGCAATACCGCATGGGAGCAATCCATTTACGGTATGGCTACCCAACAGGCAGCATCATCCGAGATGATGGCTCAGGCCATGGATAGGGTGGCCACTTCCATTGTCCCCCCTGAAAGGCTGATGGAGCGACTAGAGCAGGCAACCGACTCCATCTGCCAGTCACACAGGGAGGACATGTTGGCGTCCAACAGGGACAGGCGGGCGGCACTGGCGACTCTGCAGGAGGCCATCTCCATAGAGTCCCAGGGCCACAGGGAAGCCCTGAGGCAGGAGCTACATCAACTCAGGACGACTCTTGTTGAGCTAGAGGCTTCAACACACCAAAGGACAGAACAGCAGCTGGAGCGTCTCACCCGTACGCTCTCAGCTGAGATGCAAGCAACGAGGGCGGAGGTCCGGGCATCCCGTGAGTTGTTGCATGGGGACCTCCGCACACTCATCCTCCAGAACGAGACCTACCACACCCGCATGCTTGCAGCCATGGAGGAACAGAGTAGGGCCTTGCGTGGGCTGCCTCCCATAGTGCAACCACCTCCGGATGCAGCTGCACAGGGTGATAATAGCGACAGCAGTGATACTCCCACAATAGGGTAGCCGTGTGGGCCAAGAGCCCATGGAGGTGTTTTTTTTTCCCAGGATCCACACAGGTGGTTTCTGGTGTGCACCCTGACCTCGGACCTCCTGGGTGGCCTCCCCAACCCCCCCGGGCCCTTTAATGGCCATTTTTTATTTTTTTTTTATTTTTTTTTATTTTTATTTTTATATTTTTCCCAAATTTTTTTGGGACAATTTGTTGGCTTCCGTGGTTCCTGTGGGCATACGCTGCATTGTGGCTGGGCACATGCAGGCTTGTCATGTATTAGGTTCAGATGCCTGGGTTTGAGTCACACACACCCCTCCTGCTTCCTGTTTCCATGGGCTTGCAAAGGGTGTGCCCAAGTGACATTGAAGTACATGGTGACATTGGACTCCCACTACATGTGTGGGTAGTCTAGTCAATACTGTGTATACATTCCTAGTGCATATTGCTGTTGTGTTGTACACTGCATGTTGCATTGATGTGTAACTCATCATCTGTGTCTGCCTCCCAATTTGCAGGTCCCTTCCTCATGTCTACACAAGGCCCTCTAGTCTGGAGATGGGGTCCTTGTTGGCAGCAGTGCACCTACAACTCTACATGGCACCAACACTATTCAGTTGGAAGTGGTGGGAGTGCAGGCATATCCAGGTGGTGAGACAACTGATCTATTACATTACTGAAGTCATGTTAATGGTAGTACGTGCTCAAGTTTGTTGTTTGTCCTGCATTACAGTGAGCATTTCAGGTGTAGGAAGTTTCAATTGGGGACACTGTACATCGCAACACTTGTCATGTTGTGGGGATTACTTTGTTTACCTGCACATAGCATGACATGGCACGGTGTGTTGTGTGGCGGTGCTGGGTTGGGTGACATGGCACTGTCCTCTTGTTGCATTTAGCCAGTGGGTATTCATTTTGGCTGCTTTAATGTGTTTCTTCACAAAACTGCATTGGTGTTGTGTGTGGGTAGGGATGCACACATTGTAACACTTCCAGGTGAACAATCTCAGGCTGATATGCTTTTCACGGTTGAATCTCCAGACATCCAGGATCAGTGTCAGGTTGAGTCATCATTGATTGTCAGATGGAATGTGCCAGGCCAGTGTGCACTCCACAGGGGAGTGTATACTATGTGAAGTAATTAGCCACTAGCTGTGTACGGGTTGCCTCCCCTCGTGCCCTTTCCCCTCCCATGCGCAGCGGCTGTGCATGTGGTTGGGGATGTGGGGCCACCACCATGTCCACGGGCAGGCCCCGGCGTGTTGCAACGTTGTGCAGGACACATGCTGCCACTATGATCCTACACACTACTGGGGGAGCGTATAACAGCTGCCCGCCAGAACGGTCAAGGGAGCGAAAGCGTGACTTTAGCACTCCGAATGTGCGCTCCACTATGCCCCGGGTTGTAATGTGGGCTGTGTTATATCTTACCTCGGGTGGCGTGGTGGGGTTCCGAATTGGCGTCATCATGTGGGGGCTGAGAGGGTAGGCACTGTCCCCTGTGGAGGTGGTGATTGGTATCATTGGTGGGGTTGTGACCTTGCTCAGTATCCAACATGCATGCATGTGCAGTGACATACATACTCACCAAGAAGCCATGTATCGCCATGCCGCCCAGCATCTATGTCCCGGCATAGGGTGGACATTCGGTAAATGAAGCTGTCGTGGGTGGACCCGGGATAGTTGGCATATACTGAGGTGATGATTCCCTTGGCATTACATACTACCTGCACGTTGATGGAATGCCAGTGCTTGCGGTTCCTATAGATGTGCTCAGATGCCCTGGGGGGACGTAGAGCCACATGGGTGCAGTCGATGGCACCTAGCACTTTGGGGAATCGTGCCACACCGTAAAAATCCAGGGCGGCAGCATGCCTTTCAGCAGGTGTTCTGGGCAGGTATATGTGCCTGCGGACTGATGGGCGTGCAGTGATGATGTCCAAGACCTGGTGTAGGCAGCGTGACTGGGTGGCCTGTGACACCCCACCCACTATGGCACTTGTCCGCTGAAATGATCCAGTGGCTAAGAAGTGCAGTACATTGAGGACCTTCTCCAGGGGGCTGAGTGCTTGGGAGCACAGGGTGGGTGATGTGAGGTCATCCTCCCACTCACTCACCAGGTCCAGTATTATGTGTGGTGGAAACCTGTACCTTCCATACACCTGGTCATCAGGCATCCCGAAAAGGCTGGTTCTGGGTGTGAATATTCTGGCCCTGACTCTCCTCCTCCTCCTCCTTTGGTAGCCCACTGCCACTGCTGCTAGGAACGGTATGTTCATCCTGGCATCTGGCTTGTTATTTGAAAAGTGCGCAAATTAATGCTTTGCGCGTGTTCTAGGCGAGCGTGTGACCCGCGCACCCCTGGAATCTAGTTCCCAGTCCAATAGCGTGTGGAAATTCCCACGCAGCACGGGATCAAGTGCGCTGACATACTTGCGTGTGTAAGTGCCCGCGCACCCCTGAAATACACGTACATAGGCCAATCGCGTGTACGCGCACTTTTGTCCAATTACACGCGATGACACTCTGACGTGCAGTATTTCCACGTGTGCTCCGTCATCACGTGCTGAGTGGGGAACACCCGTGCGGGTCACGTCAGACGCGCTTACGCGCTGAGGGACTCTGGTCCAATAGAATCGCGTATGCGTGCTGACGCGCTTACGCGCTAAGGGCCTTTCCTCGGATTTCACGCTGACGTGCAGGAATTTCACGTGCCAAATCACTCCGTATCAAGCTGGCCACCCGAAAACACACAGAAGACCACGCTCCTGCCCAGAAGGCCGAGTTACTGCCCCCCAGTGCCCCGAGCAGCCTCCCACGTGCCATCTGCTGCTGCCTGCCTGCCTGCCTGCCTGCTGCCACCGTGCCCTGCCATTTGGTGCCTGCACATCAGCCATCTGCAGGGGTCCAGTTGCTGTGTCCACCCCTGCTGGAACTGAAGACTCCCGACTGGGATTACATCGCTCCACAGCCCAGCCCCAGGAGTGCCATGTCGGGCACTTCCACATCTGGCACCAGTGGCAACCCCAGGCCAGAGGGGCAGAGGGGCACCAGCTTCACTGCCACCGAAGTTGGTGTCCTGGTGGAGCATGTCCTGGGGCAGTATGATGCCCTCTTTGGATCGTCCCGCGCCAGCAAGGAAGGACGGGAGAGAATCTGGGCCGACTGTGTGGTTGCCATCAACGCGGAGGGGGTGGCAACCCGCAACGTCCAGAAGATCAAGAAGCGCTGGGAGGACTTGAGGTCCAGGACCCTTGTGAAGGCCCGGCGCCTCGTGGAGGGGGGCCGGGGCCGCATGAGTTCCATCCAGAAGAGGGTCCTGGAACGCGTACGCCCAGCGCTCCACGCCCAGGTCCTTGAGAGGGAGGCCCGTCTGGAGTTGTGCGGTAAGTGTCCAAGCATTACTGTGTGAGACAGGGCATGTTGGGGTGTGCTGGTTCTATGATACTTGCCTGTATGTGTGCCATGGGCCATGGGCCATGTATGCATGTATGTGTGCAGGGACATCATGGTAATGCATGTGCGACCAGTGATGTGTGACCCACATGGTTGTTGCATGTGTTGAAATGCGGCATGGGGAGCCCTATGCAGATTTTGGACATGAGAGCATGCCAGTCTCTGTACCTGGACATGGATGGGGGTGAAGGATGGGTGCTGATGCCAGGTACATATATGGTAGCCATGTCTGTGTGCCTGACCTGTGTGTCTGTGACTTGTACATGCCATGGATGCATGACACATGTGTGTGACAATGCACAGATTCAGTGACGCACCCAACCTACCCTTGTTTCCCCTGTGTTTGGTGTGTTTGGGGCCAGATGGATGTGACTGAGGTGAAGTGTGTGCATGTGATATGCATGAGCCATGATGCATGTGAGTTACATATCATTGAATGTTTCAATAGTCCATTGGACATGCATGGAAATGTCCATGGCATGCACCATGCCTGTTACTGTGTGTGTTTTGCCTGGACTGACCCATGTGTTGTGGAGGGACATGATGGAAGTGTACTTTGACAGTGGTTCTCATCTGCTATTGCTTCCTGTCTAGGGGACCATTGTACAGTAGCCTGATGCTTGTGTCCTTTGTCTCCCTCTACGCAGTGGCTAGTGAAGAAGAGGGCGGAGACAGCGCTGTGGAGCAAGGCGGCGGGGATGCCCCCACGGCTGCAGCGGAAGGGGTGGGTGAGCCCCCACAGGGGCCTGCTACGGCGGGAGACGGTGAGGAGCCATCCAGGTTGGTGGTTTGCACAGAGGAGGAGGAGGCCGACACTGGTGCACACATGGGGCCTGGTGGGAGCATCCCTGCTGGTGCAAGTGTTGCTGTCCAGGGCCAGGGCCAGGAGGCAGCACAGGTCACCGTGGAGGGGCCTGTGCATGTCGCTGTCCCTGACCCTGTGAGTGCACCACCATGCACCAGCAGGGATGCCCCGTCCCAGGCCCATCCGCAGGTAGAGGGGATGTCCATGTCACCTGACTCCCCTCCACCTGCGGACGTGGGAACCCCTGGCCGCGTGGAGAAGGTCCTGATTGGGGTCGCGATGCGCACGGCTGTGATTCGTGATGACGTGCGTGCTTCCCGGGAGGAGCACGCACGTCATCACGAAGTGCACCGTGCCGACGTGGCCCAATTGGGATCGGCCATGTTCGGGGGTTTCCTGCATGTGTTGGCCAATCTGACGGCCCTCTCCTCCTCTGTGCAGGCTATCCACCGGTCGTTCTCCTTGCCGTCCTCCGGCCCAGATGCCACCAGGGCCCCCTGTGGACCTGCCCCGACCAATGCAGCCAGCTCGGTGGGGATCCCATCCCTGCCACAGTTGGGAGTCGGAGGTCCAGCAGGGGTGGACAACACAGCAAGTGAACCCCAGCAGATGGAAGATGTGACGGCATCATCGGGCAGGGCACGTGCACGACGGCGTCGGTGGTTTCCATCAGCCTGGATGCCGTCGTGCTGGCAGAGGCAGTGGCGTCGGAGGCAGCAGCGGGCTCGACGTGGGAGGCATCATGGCTCGGGGCCATCAAGAGCAGAGGGGCAGGCATCGGCCGGAGGGCAGGGCAACCCTGGGATGGTGGTGTCTTCCGTGTGGGAGGAGTTTGGCCAGCGGATAGGTGCGGAGCGGCAGCGGGCGGAAGAGGAGCGGCTCGCCATGGTCAGGGCGGAGTTCTCCATGCGTCGGGCATTGAGGCGGGCTGAGTGCCTCGAGGAAGCTCGCAGGGAGTTTGAGGTGGACATGGGGTTGTCCCTGCGAGACCTCGGGGCCAGGACAGAGTCCCGCCTCCAGGACATCGACATGGAGTTCGATGATGCCCTGGCCAGCAACATCACCAAGTGAGCCGCAGGACTTGCCCGCTGCCTTTGTATATAGTTATTTAGTTAGTGCTAGGTTTCCTTTATTTTTTTTTATTATTTTGGACCGCTCGGACAATGGCCACTTTTTTGTACATATATTTTTCATTAGTTAGTAGTAGGTTTCATTTATGGTGTTGGGCTCATGGACCCTGGTACATTCCTGTATATAGTTTGTTTTTTTGGGAGATACATTTTTTTAATTTCTTATTGTTTTCACCATGACGTAATGGTTTTTCATTAATTTCCTACTACATGATATTGCTTTGGACAATTTTTTTTTTTTTTCATTCCTTTGTTTTCTTGTTTATCACTTTTGTTCTCGGACATGGACCATTTCTTTACTTAGCCACATAGTTGTATGTTTGAAAAGTTAACTTATTTTTGTTATTTAATACATTTTTTATATTTTCTTACACTTGTGTTATTTTCTCATTGGTTTCTTACATGTCATGATATGGGTTTTGACATTCACTTGCACCCTTTGTGTATGTGTGTGTGACGGACATGTGTTCTTTTGCATACTTGCCATTGGGGTTGTGTCATGTGATTGCATTCACTATGTGGGTGGATGCAATCCTTGCCTGGGTGTTTGTGCTGGGTATGCTGGCCATTACTGCCATGATTGTATATCGTCAGGACCTGGGGCCAGGGGGACATGTGTGGGGGCCTGCTGGCAGGTTCCCCACAGTGCTGGGGGTTGGGGGTGGTGGGAGACATGGGTGGGGGCCTGGTGGAGGCTGCCCCTGGTGGCGGGGGTGGGGGTGGTGGGAGACATGGGTGGGGGCCTGGTGGAGGCTGCCCCTGGTGGCGGGGGGGTGGGGGTGGTGGGAGACATGAGTGGGGGCCTGGTGGAGGCTGCCCCTGCACTGCTGGGGGGTGGGGGTGATAGGGGACATGAGTGGGGGCCTGGTGGAGGCTGCCCCTGCACTGCTGGGGGGTGGGGGTGGTGGGAGACATGGGTTGGACATGGGTGGGGGCCTGCTGGCAGGTTCCCCACAGTGCTGGGGGTTGGGGGTGGTGGGAGACATGGGTGGGGGCCTGGTGGAGGCTGCCCCTGCACTGCTGGGGGGTGGGGGTGATAGGGGACATGAGTGGGGGCCTGGTGGAGGCTGCCCCTGCACTGCTGGGGGGTGGGGGTGATTGGGGACATGAGTGGGGGCCTGGTGGAGGGTGCCCCTGCACTGCTGGGGGGTGGGGGTGGTGGGAGACATGGGTTGGACATGGGTGGGGGCCTGCTGGCAGGTTCCCCACAGTGCTGGGGGTTGGGGGTGGTGGGAGACATGGGTGGGGGCCTGGTGGAGGCTGCCCCTGGTGGCGGGAGGGTGGGGGTGGTGGGAGACATGGGTGGGGGCCTGGTAGTGGGTGCCCCTGCACTGCTGGGGGGTGGGGGTGGTGGGAGACATGGGTGGGGGCCTGGTGGAGGGTGCCCCTGCACTGCTGGGGGGTGGGGGTGGTGGGAGACATGGGTGGGGGCCTGGTGGAGGCTGCCCCTGGTGGCGGGAGGGTGGGGGTGGTGGGAGACATGGGTGGGGGCCTGGTGGAGGCTGCCCCTGCACTGCTGGGGGGTGGGGGTGGTGGGAGACATGGGTTGGACATGGGTGGGGGCCTGCTGGCAGGTTCCCCACATTGCTGGGGGTTGGGGGTGGTGGGAGACATGGGTGGGGGCCTGGTGGAGGCTGCCCCTGGTGGCGGGAGGGTGGGGGTGGTGGGAGACATGGGTGGGGGCCTGGTAGTGGGTGCCCCTGCACTGCTGGGAGGTGGGGGTGGTGGGAGACATGGGTGGGGGCCTGGTGGAGGCTGCCCCTGGTGGCGGGGGGGTGGGGGTGGTGGGAGACATGGGTGGGGGCCTGGTGGAGGCTGCCCCTGCACTGCTGGGGGGTGGGGGTGGTGGGAGACATGGGTGGGGGCCTGGTAATGGGTGCCCCTGCACTGCTGGGGGGTGGGGGTGGTGGGAGACATGGGTGGGGGCCTGGTGGAGGGTACCCCTGGTGGCGGGAGGGTGGGGGTGGTGGGAGACATGGGTGGGGGCCTGGTGGAGGGTGCCCCTGCACTGCTGGGGGATGGGGGTGGTGGGAGACATGGGTGGGGGCCTGGTGGAGGGTACCCCTGGTGGCGGGAGGGTGGGGGTGGTGGGAGACATGGGTGGGGGCCTGGTAGTGGGTGCCCCTGCACTGCTGGGGGGTGGGGGTGGTGGGAGACATGGGTGGGGGCCTGGTGGAGGGTACCCCTGGTGGCGGGAGGGTGGGGGTGGTGGGAGACATGGGTGGGGGCCTGGTGGAGGGTGCCCCTGCACTGCTGGGGGGTGGGGGTGGTGGGAGACATGAGTGGGGGCCTGGTGGAGGCTGCCCCTGCACTGCTGGGGGGGGTGGGGGTGATTGGGGACATGAGTGGGGGCCTGGTGGAGGGTGCCCCTGCACTGCTGGGGGGTGGGGGTGGTGGGAGACATGGGTTGGACATGGGTGGGGGCCTGCTGGCAGGTTCCCCACAGTGCTGGGGGTTGGGGGTGGTGGGAGACATGGGTGGGGGCCTGGTGGAGGCTGCCCCTGGTGGCGGGAGGGTGGGGGTGGTGGGAGACATGGGTGGGGGCCTGGTAGTGGGTGCCCCTGCACTGCTGGGGGGTGGGGGTGGTGGGAGACATGGGTGGGGGCCTGGTGGAGGCTGCCCCTGGTGGCGGGGGGGTGGGGGTGGTGGGAGACATGGGTGGGGGCCTGGTAGTGGGTGCCCCTGCACTGCTGGGGGGTGGGGGTGGTGGGAGACATGGGTGGGGGCCTGGTGGAGGCTGCCCCTGGTGGCGGGGGGGTGGGGGTGGTGGGAGACATGAGTGGGGGCCTGGTGGAGGCTGCCCCTGCACTGCTGGGGGGTGGGGGTGATTGGGGACATGAGTGGGGGCCTGGTGGAGGCTGCCCCTGGTGGCGGGGGGGTGGGGGTGGTGGGAGACATGGGTGGGGGCCTGGTAGTGGGTGCCCCTGCACTGCTGGGGGGTGGGGGTGGTGGGAGACATGGGTGGGGGCCTGGTAGTGGGTGCCCCTGCACTGCTGGGGGGTGGGGGTGGTGGGAGACATGGGTGGGGGCCTGGTGGAGGGTACCCCTGGTGGCGGGAGGGTGGGGGTGGTGGGAGACATGGGTGGGGGCCTGGTGGAGGGTGCACCTGCACTGCTGGGGGGTGGGGGTGGTGGGAGACATGGGTGGGGGCCTGGTGGAGGGTACCCCTTGTGGCGGGAGGGTGGGGGTGGTGGGAGACATGGGTGGGGGCCTGGTAGTGGGTGCCCCTGCACTGCTGGGGGGTGGGGGTGGTGGCAGACATGGGTGGGGGCCTGGTGGAGGCTGCCCCTGGTGGCGGGGGGGTGGGGGTGGTGGGAGACATGAGTGGGGGCCTTGTGGAGGGTGCCCCTGCACTGCTGGGGGGTGGGGGTGGTGGGAGACATGGGTGGGGGCCTGGTGGAGGGTACCCCTGGTGGCGGGAGGGTGGGGGTGGTGGGAGACATGGGTGGGGGCCTGGTGGAGGGTGCCCCTGCACTGCTGGGGGGTGGGGGTGGTGGGAGACATGAGCAGGTGTGCAGGGTAGTCCCCTGTGGTGTGTGCTGCCTGCAGGGGCCGTGGAGGGTGTACAGGTAATGCCTGGGAGCACACAGCCAAATCGCGTGTGGAACTTCCCGCGCACCCCTGCAATCCACGTACCCTGACTAATCGCGTGTGGAACTTCCCGCGCACCCCTGATATCCACGTACCCGGCCATATCGCGTGTGGAACTTCCCGCGCACCCCTGAAATCCACGTACCCGGCCATATCGCGTGTGGAACTTCCTGCGCACCCCTGCAATCCACGTACCCTGACTAATCGCGTGTGGAACTTCCCGCGCACCCCTGATATCCACGTACCCGGCCATATCGCGTGTGGAACTTCCCGCGCAACCCTGAAATCCACGTACCCGGCCATACCGCGTGTGGAACTTCCCGCGCAACCCTGAAATCCACGTACACGGCCATATCGCGTGTGGAACTTCCCGCGCACCCCTGAAATCCACGTACCCGGCCATATCGCATGTGGAACTTCCCACGCAACCCTGAAATCCACGTACACGGCCATATCGCGTGTGGAACTTCCCGCGCACCCCTGAAATCCACGTACCCTGCCTAAGCACGTGTGGAACTTCCCGCGCACCCCTGAAATCCACGTACCCTGCCTAATCGCGTGTGGAACTTCCCGCGCACCCCTGAAATCCACGTACCCTGCCTAATCGCGTGTGGAACTTCCCGCGCACCCCTGAAATCCACGTACCCTGCCTAATCGCGTGTGGAACTTCCCGCGCACCCCTGAAATCCACGTACACTGCCTAATCGCGTGTGGAACTTCCCGCGCACCCCTGAAATCCACGTACACGGCCATGTCGCGTGTGGAACTTCCCGCGCACCCCAGAAATCCACGTACACGGCCATATCGCGTGTGGAACTTCCCGCGCAACCCTGCAATCCATGTACCCTGCCTAATCACGTGTGGGACTTCCCGCGCACCCCTGAAATCCACGTACCCTGACTAATCGCGTGTGGTACTTCCCGCGCACCCCTGAAATCCACGTACCCGGCCATATCGCGTGTGGAACTTCCCGCGCAACCCTGCAATCCACGTACCCTGCCTAATCGCGTGTGGGACTTCCCGCGCACCCCTGAAATCCACGTACCCTGACTAATCGCGTGTGGTACTTCCCGCGCACCCCTGAAATCCACGTACCCGGCCATATCGCGTGTGGAACTTCCCGCGCACCCCTGAAATCCACGTACCCGGCCATATCGCATGTGCAACTTCCCGCGCACCCCGGTATACACGCACACGTTTATTTTTTCTCTCAGCGCGTGTCTGTGTTTGTGGGTACCCCTTTGTACGTCATTTATCCTGGAGGGCCACAGTATTGGACATTCATCATGGCTGTATATAGGTGCTATTTGTTGGCGCACCTTTTAGCGCACATTTCTTCCAGGCACAGAGACGCTACCGCCTGCTTTCTTGTGGCAGTCGTGTTTGTGCCTGTGCGCTGGTTTGAGCGTGTGCTTTTTTGCCCTATTCTATTCCATGAATACGTGTTGTAGGCGAGCGTGTGGGCGTTCCGCGCACTTTTACCCTGTGCTTCCCCCGTGACGCCCACATTTTGGCAAGTTGTTCCCCATTCCGAGTGTTACGCCCCGTGTTCCGCCTACTTTTGTTGCGTGCGCCGCGCTATGTGCGATTTTCGCTGTGGACTGTGCGATTTTCGCTGTGGGCTGGCGCACGCCGTTATATGGCCTGTGCGCCAACGTGCGCCGCGCACTTTCTTATCGCACGTCCGATGGTTTTCTCGCGCACGGCCTTCCATGAATCGATGTGCGCTGCTTTTCGTGCGATTTTCGCTATTCCACTGCGATTTTCGCTATTCCACTGCGATTCGCACGTTTTTGGCCACTTGCGCCGCGCTAATTATTCCATGAATCGGCTTGTAAGTTCTTCAAACCTTGTCTTCCTCAAAGAGCACTGATTTTGGATTAATTGTTTCAACCGGACAATCAAAACATCTTGTTCTTCTGCTTCTTCCCATTCTTTCTGTGATATGGACATGGTTTCTATGTTTAGAACAACCTCTGAATTCGTTTTGTTTCCATCATCTGTCTCTGAAACACTGGTGAGATGTGACAAACAGTCAGCAGCAAGGTTTTTTACTCCTGGTACATATTGCACTGTACAATTGTACTCTTATAGGAGTATCACCCATCTACTTATTCGATTCAAAACTGTAACCAAACCTTTACTCATAATAACGTGAATCAATGGTTTATGGTCGGTGTGAAATTCCACTTCCACACCCCAAATGAAGCTTCTGAACTTCTCTGCTGCCCATTTGATGGCAAGGGTCTCTTTTTCTCTTTTTCTATGGCAGCATACAATTTCTCGGCACCTTTTAATAATCTAGATGCAAAAGCAATCAAAATCTCTCTTCCATCAACCTCTTGAGTGACAACAGCTCCCAAACCTAAATTACTGGCATCTGTAGTAATTATAGTTTTCCTGTCACTTCTGAAATTCTTTAATGCCAGTGCTTTGGTCAATGCCAATTTGATCAACTCAAATTCCTCTTCACATTCAGCATTCCATTCGAATATCTTCTTTCTTAAAAGTTCACGCAGTGGAACAGTGTGGAGGGCGAAATCGAATATTGCTCCACCATCCCGATGAAAGTGCATACTTCCTCTTTAGACTTCGGTCTAGGCATATTCTTTATGGCATCAGCTAACTGCTTCTTTGGTCGTATTCCTTCAGCCGAAATTATGTGCCCAAGATATTCGATTTCAGAGTTGTTTATGTTACATTTGTCTCTACTCAGAGTCATGCCCGCTTCATACAGTTTCTTGCAAACATATCATAGTCTTTCATTGTGCGTTTCCTGGTCAATGGCATACACCAAAATGTCATCCTGAAAGCAAATAAAAGTTTATACATAATTCTTTGAAAAACGGATGCAGCGGACACTAACCCAAAAGGTAGTCTTTTGCATTGATATAGTCCATCAGGCGTGATGAATGCTATCATTTTCCTGGAATTCCTATGCAATTTCACTTGATGGTATGCTGAGGTTAGATCAATAGTGGAAAAATACTTTGATGCACCTATTGTAGAGACAATTTCTTGAATATTCGGAATTGGGTGTCTGTCTGGAACAACACACCTGTTAGGTTCATGCATGTCTGCACGTATCCTCAGCTTGCCAGATTTTTTTCTGAGGACAACTAACGGTGAACCCCACTCACTTGCATCCATACTCTCTATGATCCCTTGATCTTCCAAGGTTTTGATTTCCTTCCTTACTTCATCCCTCATGGATAACGGAATGGTGAGTAACTTTTGTACTACAGAAACGTAACCAGGTCTCATCTTGATTTCATGTGCAAATTCACGAAGGCTTCCAATTTCATCTCTGATCACTCCTTCCATCACCTTGTCAATCTCTTTGGATTTATTCGTTGAACTTTCTATTGATAGTACATACAGACTCATTGGCACTGGTAAGTAACTTCACTTTGAGTTTACTTTGATGAGTCCAACTTAATAGAGGTGTCCTCCCTGCCTTTGTGATATATATTTTCCCATTTGCTTTTCTGTCTTTGAATTTTAGTTCAAAACCACCCAAAACCACCCAATGATATCTATTTTCACTCCTCCATAGGCTCTGGGGTTTATGTCAGGTTCGTGTAGATATTCATGTTTGTTCTTGTTCCATAAGTTTTGTGGTACAAGAGTGTATTTAACACCAGAATCTATCATCATGTGCATGTCAATTCCATCCATACACACTGTGGCTTTGGGACTTTCCATCTCTTCTTCATTCTCATCATCTGCTATTATGTATACACATTCTTCTCCGTCCTCATCACTGTAATTTCTATCTCCCATCCAGTTTGTTGAGGTGTTTTGAACTCTGCAACATCTAGCGTAATGTCCCTTACCTTTGCACTTACCACAAATTATTTTGAGAGCGGGGCAATCCGGGTCATCTGCCCAGTGGTCCACACTTTCACATCTGAAACACCTGCCCATGTTTTTTCTCCTTGGGCTGTTTCTTTGTCTACGTGGACTTCCTCTCTTTGAGTTCGTATTTTGTTCTCTGAAAGACGTCTTATTTTTCCTGTCTTCGCTCCATAACGGTCTGTGCATTCTTCTGGGTGTGCTGGGTGTGCTTCGCCTGCCCGCTATTTCTGCCACTTGGGCTATTGACTCATTCTTATTTGTGTTTGTTGTTGTGGTGTTGGTTTTTGGGGTTTCATGGTCAATCTCAATTGTCTGGACCCTGTTCTCCAGTTCTTTAACACATTTCTCCGTGTGCCACACGCAGGACAGTTTCCAAAGGTGCCTCATCTTCGGACCACAGTCTCTCCCTTACTTTACTGCTTCTACACTCCAACATGAACTGACCTCTCAGTCTTTCATCGAGTTGTGCATTGAAGTTGCATGTCCTAGCCATCTTCCTTAATGCTGTTATGTGTTGTTCAATGCTTTCCCCCTGTTCTTGCACTTTCTTCCTAAACTTGTAACGCTCCAAAAGAGTGCTTAGCTTCTTTTCATAGTGTTTACTAATTTTCTTTACAGTACGTTCATAATCATTCAAGTCGACATCTTCATTGGCAGGTAGTTCTGGTAGGTCTTCAAACTTTTCCTGACCAGCTGGGCCAAGGCAATGTAATAGTAGTGATTTCCTCTTTTCTATACTGCAATTCTGGACCCAAATAACACCCGCATAGTGCTCAAAAGAATTGATCCACCTTTTCCACAGTGTTGCCAGTGCACTGACTTCTGGTAGGAAGAACATGGGTGGAGGCACACTGTTGAACGACATGCTTGGTTGTGTGTATGGAATTCTCATTGCTTGTTATGGTACGTTGTAATATCACTCTACAATAAAGACTAGCATTGATAAAAGATCCCTTAAGAAGTTTTGGAATGAGAGAGAATAATTTTGCTCCTGTGTACCAAGACTCTTGTTGTGCAGGTTCACTCAACGGTATGCATGGCACTGTTTCTGTATGTCCTGTTAAATATAGTGCAATAACTTGTCATAGTGTTTATAGGATTTTTGCTGTGCAGGCTTGATTGTCAGTATATGTAGCACTGTCCCTTTAATTCCCAGTAACAGTTATGCTGTGCATGTGACTTTAATTTAGCACGTCCATTTAGTTCTCAGTGACAGTAATGCTGTGTGTGTCACTTTAAATCTTATGATGACTGCAGCGTGTACTGCGCATGCGTATTAGCAGAAGGACGAGATCGGAGGAAGCAAAATGTGCGACTCATATGTCAATATCATTAAAATGAAAGCTTGCATGCAGATACCTGTGACCATTCGCAGTATGCCGAAGAGGGGGGCTGGACAGCAGTAGTCAGCGGAGCATCAGCAGCGGATTTCACAGAGCTGCAGGAGAGCTGCTGCAATGCTACGAGGCGAGCTGGATCGATGAGGGAGGTGGGGCTCGGGTTAATCCTTGTCGCCACTTGTAGTGGGTGAGGTATAATGATACATGAGGCAATCTCAATGGGGAGGATGTATTAATCTATATATTAGTACAATACATATAAGAGGACAGGGACTAATATGAGCCCCACCAACCACCAGCTCATGCACAGTTTGTTGTCCTTCAAACCTGCGTTCGGATTCCCTGATGCTGTCCATCTGCAACATGGCCACCGCAAGCCAGAAACCTCACGAGGTGGTGTCTTGTGGAAGCTGGGAAGAATACTGCATAATTGCAACAGTATAGGAACAAGGGGAAGTGTCCGTGGGAATTAGCAGCACAGGCTCATCTTGTCTCAGCATTTTAGGCCTGTTCAGGCTTTTCCATTGAGCCTACGTTTTACTGCGCGGCCATGTAGGGCTGAGAGTGTCTACCATAACTACAAAATGGCATCTCTTTTATGCGCGCCGTAAACCTATGCATCTATAGTTTCTCGTAATATTGTTTTTGTGTCGGGTTCCTTAACACGGTCCTTTCCCCCCTTGCACATCAGATGGCTGTTTATGGGATTCGTTTCACTCCAAAGTGCCTAGGTGGGTGGGATAGACTCATTTCAATCCCAACAGTACTGCTGCAGGTGACGTGGAGTATCTGATGAACCCCTTGGCAAGATTGATATCTATATATTCCTTGAGAATAGTGGTGTCCTTCTCTGACAATGCATAGATCCTCCTGTATGGAATTTTGGCATTTGGAAGGAGTTCTATGTGACAATTGTATTCCCAATGTGGCGGGAGTTTGTCTGCTTCCTTAGGTATCGAAAACATCACTGAATTATTTGCATTCAGTAGGTATCTGTTTAGCAATGACTAGAGCTTGTTGGGGAGTTTGGGACACTATAGCAGAAGTTCTGAGCATCGGAGGAGTAGATTGGTTTACCTGGGAGCAAGAAGACGGGCACTGAGATCCCTGAAAAATGTAGGGCGGCTATAGCATCAAATTCTAGGTTTTCTCCATGGAACTGGGCACATATCATGGTAATTTCTTTGGTGTGTAACGAATAGGGTCAGAAATAAGCAAAGACCCATCCACAGATAGAATCGGTTCAGAATTTGTTTTTAATGTCAAAGGGTCTCCTTGTTTATGTGCAAAGGTGAGATCTATAAACGTACCTATGGTCCCACTGTCTATAAGATTCAGGATTCCTTCCTAGGTATGTGAATCGACTTAAAGATCCATCAAAATAAACAAATGTGTGGATTGATTTGGCATTTTAGGACACAGTTCATGAGGGGAATCATATAGTGTACAGCTTGTCCAGTGATTTATTATTGAGGGCGAGCTATGGCATTTCCCTGAATCGGAACGGCCCTTTTGGGACATTCTGAAACTGAATGTGTAGAATCACCACAATAGAAACATAGATTAAGATGTCTCTGACTCCCTCGTTCTTTTGTTGTTACAGGAGCATGTGTACTCCCTAGTTGCATGGGTTCTGCTTCTTGAATGGGAGTGTCTTAATCCCATCTGGGAGGTGATAGCCTACGGAACTCTAACAGTCTCCTTTCACCTTTTCTTTTAGTGGCTCTTTCATCCATCTGTAGCACTAAAGAAATGTATGGTGAAATAGTAGTGGGGGGTGTTACTACATGACCGAGAGAATTATTTAGTTCTTATTTTAAGCCTTTACAGAAGATGGTAATCTGTGCATCCTCTGGCCAGGCAGTTTGGGTGATTAACCCCTTGAAATGTGAAATATTGGTGAGAAGATCTCTAGAGCCTTGTTTGATCTCTAACAGTTCATTACGAACAGCTTGCACAGTATATTGTCTGTCAAACATAAGGAATCTATCATAGTCAGTTCGAAGAGGGCTATTCTCATCAACATAAATGCTAGGGCAGTCTTTTCCAGATTCAGCAATATAAAGGAGAATTTATCTTGGTCGGAAGCATACAACAATGGTAATTTCAGAGAATGGAAAAGATTTGAACTCCAAAGCATCACCTCCGTACCTAGGAGGCATTGGAGGAGAAGGAAAGCCTAAGTTACCCCCTTATGCTGGCAGAGTGGCTGGATCCAAGATGGGTCTGCTATCTGATCCAAAGGAAGTGTCAGAACCAGCCCCCCAAATAGCCCATGGAAAGACTCTTTTTTTAGCCATTTGGTCTACTGTATTTTTTGAGGCTCTCATGGACTGAAATAGCACCACGTTTTCTTGGAATGAGGTAGTCACCTCAACCTCCAGCTTTTGCACAGCTGCGGTCAGTTCCTTTTACACAGCATCCGTGGCTCAGGAGAGGGGTCAGGTCTCGCAATCTGTCAGATCCCATGTAGCGATGACCGTGACTCTCGAAAGCCCTGGACACTGTGCTCTATCTCCCTGAAGGAACAAGCCCAACAGACTTGTGAACAATCTGTGGGGTCAGGTCCCCCAGGCAGGAGTGCTACTGCACACACACGCTCTGGAACTGGTGGCAAGGATAACACAGGAGCTACAGTAGACAATGTAATAGTATGAGTATGACAACTCAACTTAACATACAGTAGAATATCAATACAGTATTTTAGCAAAGCCTCTTACTCTCTGAATGAAGCTCCTAGGTGTCAAGGAACTCCTGTGACTGATCATGGTGACTGCCCTACATTAAACATAAACATTAAACTAATTACCTATGAAGTACAAAGATCAAAGCATCAGGATGCAAGGGTCTGTGGAAACGTGATCATCCACCGTTGCAAGATGTTGAGCTTTTACATCTGTGAGCATTTATAACAACAAGGTAATATGCAATGCCTTAGAAAAAAGGGCCGAACACAATGTGATGCGACGTGTCACTTGTGGAGCGAGCAGAAGACTCACCGGATGCCGTGGCATCTGTAATCGCCCAGATGCCACGGAAACCCACAGCAGGTCCTAAAAGGACCGAGAGCAGCCAGGGCCCATTACGGCTATGTGTGCCAGCACCCCTGTGGCCTGTGATGCGGGCAGTGGAGTATCTGCCTGAGCCCATATGGGTGCAGCAGTGACTGCTGTTGAGGCGGTGACCGCCGCAGTATCCTAACATACAGTCCTGCCAGTGGGAAGGGGAGCTTTATCTGGAACAAATACACATAACCCTTCCACAGCTAAACTGGGCTCACAGAGCTGACACTTGTGTGATATCAATGTGGCTGGCATAACGTTGAGAGATGCTGTACACCATACCCCAACTCAGGCATGTCTTATATTTACATTTAATCTGGTGACCTCCCGATCCGCAAAGCTCGAGAAGATGATTTGAAACCAAAGCTACCTTCCATTCGACCCAGACTCGATGCCAGCTTGCAGCTGGACCATCATGACTGCTGCATCCTCGAAAAGAAGACAACGAGCAAATGATGCTGAGAAGCCTGGTTCGACGCCGTCGAACCACCGAGACAGGTTCAAAGGAATTGTTGAGTGTTATCTGCCACCCGGCCTATCTTTGGGCCCTAGAGATTGGGTAGGTCATTTTAATCGATTTTGTAACATCAAGAAACATCTTTTAATGGCCTTTTCTCCTCTTGCCTCATTACCCAGAGTACTGCAACTTTTTTTATCTTTGCATATTCTGTGTTCTCTCTAAAGGGGTGGGGTTTTACAGTGTTTTCGAGTTAGTTATTGCTGTACATGGTATTTTGATTAAACTATATATTTTTATGGATTGGACATTCCATTATTTTTGGACTGTTAAACTTCACTGTTTGGGCAGCTACTGAACCACATTCACACCTCTCTTGAGAGTATAGCCATCCTTCTGTGAAAGGCAAAGGAGGTATATCTCTTAACTGTACCTGTTTTACCTTTATGATTGGGTTAGTTGCTGTTTTGTAGAATTGTGAGGGCTGAGTGGGCACTTTAGCCTCTATTCATCCTTGAACTCCTTCAGGGCAGAAGTCAGTTTGTCACACTTTGTGTAACAACAGCCATCTAGGAAATAGGGATTGTGGCATGAAGGTGCCCTTCGCAGTTGTTCTGAGGCCATGGATCCTGAGGATCAGGAGGGCAGGGTAGGAGGAGCAGGGGAGTGAGCAAGCACATCTTGGCAAGTGGTGATAGGCATATGCAGGAGGAGATTAAGGATGTCAGTTCTAGAATTTGGGTGGTAACATTCTGTGTGATTCTGTATGAGAGCATTGGGGTTGGTAGGGAAGTTGGTGATTACTAGAAGGACTGCCCAGTGAAGGGGAGCTATGTTTGAATGGGGGGAGTGGGAGATGTGTTTATCAGGCAGAAGTACCCAGTCACTGGTCTGGTCGCTAGCAATCGTGTGCATTGGATGGCATTCAGAGGGCTATGAAAGCACACACACAAGCCAGCTGTGCCACAGCAGCAGCTGACATCTATGAAATACACCGGGTTATCTGTATGTGGTTTGATATGACATGATAGTTTATTTATATAGCGCCTGTACACAATGTATTTCAAACCGCTTAAAGGCAAGGGAGGGAACAAGGGAAAATACAATTACAGTCTTACAGGCCATGAACAGTAAGGATGTGAAATTAACTTATCATACTCAGCCTGACGACATTTCAGTTAGTGCAAGAGCTGAGACATGGATAAGGAAGGGAGGGGGGGGTGGAAAGGAAATGGAAACAGACAGGCAACTACTGTCCTAGGCCTGACGACATTTCTTGTAGAGCCGGAGGAAACCAAAAGGTGAGGGAGAGGGGTGCAGAAAGGAAGAGGAGGAACAAAACAAGCGACTATCGTACTAGGCCTGATGACATTTCAGATAGGCCTGGGGGGTGGGGGGAAACAAGTAAGGGGAGGGTGGAGGAGACAGACGAGGTTGATATCATACTAGGTCCAGGGACAATTCTGATAGAGTAAATGCATAGAAGAAAGTAAGGGACGGAGGGGAGGAGATAGGAAAAGGGAGAAAGGGAGAGGTGTAGAGAACAGAGAGTAAGCAGTCAAAAAGAGTGGAGCAGCAAGAGGGGAGAGCGAATAGCAATTGCAGAAGTCAGTAGTAACACATAATGTTGCAAGCCAGGATACGTGTTGAATATGGGAACAGCGTGATTCAGGGCCACCATGACTACAAGATGCAAAGGAAGTCCAGCATGAGAGTTGAGACAGGGTGACGCACCACAAAAAGGTGATGGTGAAACCAGAATGTATCAGGAAAGACTCCTGAAGAAGTAGGCTGGAGAGGGGAGCAGGAGGGGAGGAAGAGCAGGGTAGAAGAATCAAGCAAAAAAGGCAACACCTGTGTGTGAGAAGGGTGGGGGGCACAAGGGAAAATCACGGGGGACCAGAAGGGGTAGGGATGGCCTGTGGGGACAGAGGGGGTAACACATGTTAGTGCATGTTTACCTGCAGTCTGAGAACGGCATTGGGACCTAGGTCCACCTGGTCTGAACAGGTCCAAACAGGAATTGCCCTTTTCTTCATCAGCCCTTCGCTTCAGACGCCCGGGCGAAAGACACCCTTGATCTAAGAGTTAAGAACAGGAAGGAAGAGGCAGTGCTGAGAAGGCAGGTGGTGCATAGACCAGGTTACCTAGATCCACTTGGACCTGCTCCCCATCTGAAAAGGAAAAGGGGCTGGAGGGCTCCTTAAGTAGGGAAAAAGAGCGGCAACCAGGAAGGCACCAAGTGGGCGGGGCTTAGGCCAGGTGACCTAGATCCACTTGCAATTGCTCCCCATCTGCAAAGGAAAAGAGGCTAGAGGGCTCCTTAAGTAGCGAAAAAGAGTGGCATCCAGGAAGACACCGAGTAGGTGGGGCTTGCTAAGTGGGGAAAAAGAGTGGCAACCTGGAAGGTGCTAGGTGGGTGTGGCATAGGCCAGGTGACCTAGATCCACTTGCACCTGCTCCCCATCTGCAAAGGAAAAGAGGCTGGAGGGCTCCTTAAGTAGGGAAAAAGAACAGCAACCAGGTAGGCACCAGGTGGGCGGGGCTTGCTATGTGGGGAAAAAGAGCAGCAACTTGGAAGGTGCCAGGTGGGTGGGGCTTAGGCCAGTTGACCTAGATCCACTTGCACCTGCTCCCCATCTGCAAAGGAAAAGAGGCAGGAGGGCTCCTTAATTAGGGAAAAAGAGCAGCAACCAGGAAGGCACCAGGTGGGCGGGGCTTGGTAAGGGGAGAAAAGAGCGGCAACCTGGAAGGCTCCAGGTGGGCAGGGCTTAGGCCAGGTGACTTAGATTCACTTGCACCTGCTCCCCATCTGCAAAGGAAAAGTGGCTGGGGGGCTCCTTAAGTAGGGGAAAAGAGCGGCAAGCAGGAAGGCACGAGGACGGCGGGGCTTGGTAAGTGGGGAAAAAGAGCGGCAACCTGGAAGGCATCAGGTGGGTGGGGCTTAGGCCAGGTGACCTATATTCACTTGCACCTACTCCCCATCTGAAAAGCAAAAGAGGCTGGAGGGCTCCTTAAGTAGGGTAAAAGAGCAGCAACCAGGAAGGCACCAGGTGGTCGGGCTTGCTAAGTGGGGGAAAAGAGTGGCAACCTGGAAGGTGCTAGGTGGGCGTGGCGTAGGCCAGGTGACCTAGATCCACTTGCACCTGCTCCCCATCTGCAAAGGAAAAGAGGCTGGAGGGCTCCTTAAGTAGGGAAAAAGAACAGCAACCAGGTAGACACCAGGTGGGCGGGGCTTGCTATGTGGGGAAAAAGAGCAGCAACATGGAAGGTGCCAGGTCGGTGGGGCTTAGGCCAGTTGACCTAGATCCACTTGCACCTGCTCCCCATCTGCAAAGGAAAAGAGGCAGGAGGGCTCCTTAAGTAGGGAAAAAGAGCAGCAACCAGGAAGGCACCAGGTGGGCGGGGCTTGGTAAGGGGGGGAAAAGAGCGGCAACCTGGAAGGCTCCAGGTGGGCAGGGCTTAGGCCAGGTGACTTAGATCCACTTGCACCTGCTCCCCATCTGCAAAGGAAAAGTGGCTGGGGGGCTCCTTAAGTAGGGGAAAAGAGCGGCAAGCAGGAAGGCACGAGGACGGCGGGGCTTGGTAAGTGGGGAAAAAGAGCGGCAACCTGGAAGGCATCAGGTGGGTGGGGCTTAGGCCAGGTGACCTATATTCACTTGCACCTACTCCCCATCTGAAAAGGAAAAGAGGCTGGAGGGCTCCTTAAGTAGGGTAAAAGAGCAGCAACCAGGAAGGCACCAGGTGGTCGGGCTTGCTAAGTGGGGGAAAAGAGCGGCAACCTGGAAGTCTCCAGGTGGGTGGGGCTTAGGCCAGGTGACCTAGATCTGCTTGCATCTGCTCCCCATCTGCAAAGGAAAAGCAGCTCGAGGGCTCCTTAGGTAGGGAAAAAGAGCGGCAAAAAGGAAGGCACCAGGTGGGCAGGGCTTGATAAGTGGGGAAAAAGAGTGACAACCTGGAAGGTGCCAGGTGGGCGGGGCTTAGGCCAGGTGACCTAGATCCACCTGTTCCCCATCTGCAAAGGAAAAGAGGGTGGCTGTCATGAACCGTCGTCTACGTCCTTTCTGGACCTCCTGGTCCCTGACTCGCAGGGGTTTGCATGCAGTTATCCTTCCAACATGGCCACCCGGAACGGAATCAATCTATGCGTTCCACGCTGCTTATCCTACAAAAGAGACACGCCCCCGCGGCTCTGCGCGTCTCAACCCTACCTGTAGTTGGACGTGCTTAGCTGGAGTTCGATCGGGGCTCTCGCTTGATTCCTTGTTCCCAGTTCCTTGAATCCCCTCCTGTTCCCTTCCCTCTCCAATCTCCTGGAAAACCTTCCGCACTCGAGTCACGGTCCTACGTGCCTCCGAGCGTACCTTAATTACTTCCTGGAATTACCCTGGACTTTGTGAACGCTCCTGGAAACTGAACCGCTACTCTCACGCTGGACGCCGAAGAGCGGCGTTCGGGTCTATACAAATCCCAGACCGCAAAGAAGAAGAAATCCCAGAAGGTCGCAAGTACACAACATAAACAGGGGAGAAGGGGAGAGACTCGTGACAGATTGAGACGCCTTAAAAACAATACAGATTCAGAGATGGAAGACGCCGTTCAAGACCTCATGCGAAGTATGCAGGAATTAACAACGGGGGTTCAGAACCTCAAGGCAGAGAACGCAGCATTAAAACAGCTAGTTCTATCACGTGATTCCACAACCAAAGAAAATGTAATATTGGGAGGAATAGTGGACAAGTATGACAGTTCTTCCAAGACTCTCCGCACCTTCCTTGATTCGTGTTTAGTTCACTTCACTTTCAAGCCCTACTAATTCTCCACTCCTAGAGCAAAGGTGGATTTTATGATCTCACACCTCACTAGAAATGCATTGACTTGGGCAACGCCCCTAGTCAATACAAGCGACGCACTCCTGGATGACTATGATGGTTTTGTGAGAGCCCTTAAGGAAATGTTTGATCACCCAGAGCAGGAGTATAGTGCTCAAGAGAGACTACTCGAGTTTCAACAAGGGTCCCAGGATATGCTCACCTATGTTACTCGTTTCAAACAACTTGTGAAAGAAGCAAACTGGTCTCCAGAAGCTAGTTTTACACTCTTCCGAAGGGGGCTGAACGAACAAATAAAAGATGAGCTTGCTAGGGTGCCTTCCAGGCTCTTATGGATCTATCCTTACAGATAGATTTCCGAATCCAGGAAAGAAGAGCAGAGAAGAGGAAGTCTAAGGCAAGTTTCCAAAAGATCATCATGGAACATGCCCCTAGAGCAGAGTCTACTGTTCCTTCTACCCCGGACCCAGAACCTATGCAACTAGGAGCCTTTCGTGGACCCATTACCCCCCAGGAAAGGATGCGATGAATCCATACTGGTCTGTGCCTGTATTGCGCCTCCGATAAACATCTTGTGAGAGAATGTCCCATTGCTACTCCACGGCGTTCGGGAAACGCCAGCTCCCGATCCTAGATGGAGCACAGTGTCGGGAGAGAGATGTTTGCTCCACATCAATTCCACCCTTGAACCCTCCTTGACAAAATAACCTTGTGGTTCTTCATGCCCTACTATCGCCTTCCAAGACAGAATCCTACCCCATCCTGGCATTGGTTGACTGCAGAGCTATGGGCGTATTTCTAGATCAAGATTGGGTCACTGCTCATAACATTCCACATGAAAGCCGAGGTAAAATTCAACCAGTAGAGGCAATTGATGAAAGGCCTCTTTCCTCAGGACCCATTACCCTTCAGACTAAAGAGATTCTACTTTCTATCAATCACCATCAAGAGAGAATCAAATTTGACCTAATTAAATCAGCCCATTATCCGATGGTTCTTAGAATGCCCTGGGCAGTCGGCTCACTGTTTCTTGGATCTGAATATTGTATGGCTCACTGCCTATCCCTGGATACCTTACCAAAGCCTTCTAGAGACTTTCAAGAGAACCGACAAAGTCCACTCACAGTTTCTAACATCATCCAGATTCCCAGGGCCTACCAAGCCTTTTCTGATGTTTTTTTCGACCGCGATAGTTCAAGCTCTCCCTCCTCACAGACCAGAGGATTGTGCCATCGATACCAAACCCACAGCTGTGATTCCTTTTGGCAGAATGTTTATATTATCTGACCCTGAAAAGAAAGCTCTCTGAGAATACCTGGATACTAACCTGGAAAATGGCACCATACGCCCGTCCAAATCTCCAGCGGGTGCTTCATTGTTCTTTGTTCCAAAGAAAGATACCAAAGAACTCAGACCATGTCTGGACTACCGTGGTCTAAATCAGTGCACTCTCAAGGACCGTTATCCTCTACCCCTCATCTCGGATATCCTGTCAGAGGTGCAGTAATCTTCACAAAATTAGACCTAAGGGGAGCTTACCATCTCATTCGTATAAAGGAAGGAGACGAATGGAAAACAGCCTTTAGAACTCCCTTCGGCCATTTTGAATATCTGGTCATGCCCTTTGGACTTGCCAATGCCCCAGCAGTTTTTCAACGTTTCATGGACAGGGTGTTCTCGGACATGCTGTTCCTCTTCGTTATCGTCTACCTGGATGACATCTTGATCTACTCCAAGGACCTTCTAAGGCATGAAGAGCATGTTAAGGCAGTTTTACAATGATTACGTGAACACAAACTCCTAGCTAAACCCGAGAAATGCCTGTTTCACGTCACTTCTGTTCATTACCTAGGATTTGTCCTTAGTCCAGAAGGAATTGGAATGGATCCTTCAAAGGTAAAGGCCATACTATCTTGGCCGGCTCCCACATCCGTGAAACAGATTCATTCTTTCCTGGGACTTGCCAATTTTTACCGAAAGTTCATACCGTCCTTCTCTGAAATTGTTTAACCGATCATTGCTCTCTTGAAGAAAGATGCTCCATTTCTCTGGTCTACAGATCAAGACAAGGCATTCCAACGATTAAAGACCGAGTTTACTCAAGCCCCCATCCTGGCTCAACCCGATATTAACCGGCCATTCCTAGTGGAGACGGATGCATCCAATTACGCCATAGGAGCAGTACTAAAACAGGAATTGGAGGACAAATTGGAACACCCCATTGCTTACCTTTCACGAACCCTGACGCCCAGTGAGACTCATTATTCTGTCTTGGAAAAGGAACTGCTAGCCATCCGCCAAGCCTTCACACAATGGCGACATCTACTCCTGGGAGCTAGGCATCCAGTCCAGGTCCGTACGGACCATCGACATCTTCAAGTTCTACAATCTTTGGAGTGTAGGAACAGTCTTCAGGCCCGATTGGCCTTCTTCTTTGCCCAGTATCAGTTCCACATCCATCATGTCCCTGGATCACAAAACATAATTGCTGATGTCCTTTCCAGACGTCCTGACTATGAAAACTCTGAGGATCGGACCTTTCCAAAGATGTTTCCTCACACGATCTTTGTTGCCCAAGCACTCACCCTCCTGGAGAATATCCAAGGCCAAACTCGATTTTCGGACCTCTGGAAGGAGCACAAGCGAAATAACAGATGGAATCTCACAGCTAAGGACTGGTATCTATTCAAAAATAATGGCTTAGTCATTCCCACTCCTGGACTAAGACAAAGGATCACAAGTCTATGTCATGATACCTTACATTCGGGACATCGTGGGATAAGCAACACCCTCCATCTAGTATAAAGACAGTTTTGGTGGCCCAAGATGAAGGATGCAGTAGACTCCTGGATCGAAAACCTCATCACAGTACATAAGGAGGTTAAGGAACATCTAGAACGGGCCCGAGAAGATGTCAAACGTTATGCTGACTCTAAAAGAAGACCTGGACCTTCCTATTCAGTAGGAGATAAAGTTTGGTTATCCTCGAAGCTCCTTCCTCGACACCTGCGCCCCAATAAACTGGCTCTCAGATACTACGGTCCCTTTTCCATACAAGAAATCATCAAACCAGTGGCCTTTCGACTTCGGTTACCTGAATCCTGGAAAAGAATCCATCCAGTCTTTCACACTTCTTTGTTAAAACCATACATTCAGTCCTAGATCTACCCCTGTTATTGTAAATGATCAACTGGAATACGAGGTTTCCAGGATTTGTGACTCAAGATATCGACGTGGTCAACTACAATATCTGGTTGAGTGGAAAGGGTACCCTTCCAGTGAGTGTACCTGGGAACCTGTGTCAACCATGAATGCTCCCAGATTGGTTTGACGATTTCAGCTGATCCATCCGGGCAGACCCAGAGGAGCTGATTTCCAGAGGAGGCATACTGTCATGAACCGTCGTCTATGTCCTTTCTGGACCTCCTGGTCCCTGACTCGCAGGGGTTTCCATGCAGTTATCCTTCCAACATGGCCGCCTGGAACAGAATGCTCCGGTAAGTGTATGCGTTCCACGCTGCTCATCCTACAAAAGAGACACGACCCTGCGGCTCTGCGCGTCTCAACGCTACCGCTACCTGTAGTCGGATGTGCTTAGCCGGAGTTCGATCTGGGCTCTCGCTTGATTCCTTGTTCCCAGTTCCTTGAATCCCCTCCTGTTCCCTTCCCTCTCCAATCTCCTGGAAAAACTTCTGCGCTCGAGTCGTGGTCCTCCGTGCCTCCGAGGGTACCATAATTACTTCCTTGAATTACCCTGGACTTTGTGAACGCTCCTGGAAACTGAACCGCTACTCTGACCCTGGACGATGAAGAGCGGCGTTCGGGTCTATACAAATCCCGGACCGTAAAGAAGAAGAAATCCCAGAAGGTCGCAAGTACACAAAAGAAACAGGTGAGAAGGGGAGAGACTTGTGACAGTGGCGGGCTCCTTAAGTAGGGAAAAAGAGAGGCAACTAGGAAGGCACCAGATGGTAGAGGCTTGCTAAGTGGGGAAAAGGAGCAGCAACCTGTAACGCTCTAGGTGGGCGGGGCTTAGGCCAGGTGACCGAGATCCACTTACACCTGCTCCCCATCTGAAAAGGAAACAAGGCTGGAGAGCTCCTTAAGTAGGGAAAAAGAGCAGCAACGAGGAAGGCACCAGGCGGGCGGTGCTTGCTACGTGGGAAAAAAGAGCGACAAACTGGAAGGCGTCAGGTGGTGTGGCTTAGGCGAGGTGACCTAGATCCACTTGCACCTGCTCCCCATCTGCAATGGAAAAGAGGCTGGAGGGCTCCTTAATTAGGGAAAAAGAGTGGCAACCAGGAAGACATCAGGTGGGTGGGGCTTGCTAAGTGGGGAAAAAGAGCGCAACCTGGAAGGCTCCAGGTGGGTGGGGCTTAGGCCAGGTGACCTAGATCCACTTGCACCTGCTCCCTATCTGCAAAGGAAAAGAGGCTGGGGGGATCCTTAAGTAGGGGACAAGAGCGGCAGCCAGGAAGGCACCCGGTCGGCGGGGCTTGCTAAATGGGGAAAAGAGCATCAACCTGGAAGGTGCCAGGTAGGTGGGGCTTAGGCCAGGTGACCTAGATCCTCTTGCACCTGCTCCCCATCTGGAAAGGAAAAGAGGCTGGAGGGCTCCTTAAGTAGGGAAAAAGAGCAGCAACCAGGAAGGCACCAGGTGGGCGGGTTTGCTAAGTGGGGGAAAAGAGCAGCAACCTGGAAGGCTTCGGGTGGGTGGGGTTTAGGCCAGGTGACCTAGATCCACTTGCACCTGCTCCCCATCTGCAAAGGAAAAGAGGCTGGAGGGATCCTTAAGTAGGGAAAAAGAGCAGCAACCAGGAAGGCACCAGGTGGGCGGGCTTGCTAAGTGGGGGAAAAGAGCGGCAACCTGGAAGGCTTCGGGTGGGTGGGGCTTAGGCCAGGTGACCTAGATCGACTTGCACCTGCTCCCCATCTGCAAAGGAAAAGAGGCTTGAAGGCTCCTTAAGTAGGGAAAAGGACCGTCAACCAGGAAGGTACCAGGTGGGCGGGGTTTGCTAAGTGGGGGAAATGAGCGGCAGCCTGGAAGGCTCCAGGTGGAAGGGGCTTAGGCCAGGTGACCTAGATCCACTTGCACCTGTTCCCCATTTGCAAAGGAAAAGAGGCTAGAGGGCTACTTAAGTAGGCAAAAAGAGCTGCAAACAGGAAGGCACCAGGTGCGTGGGGCTTGCTAAGGGGGGAAAAAGAACAGCAACCTGGAAGGCAACAGGTGGGCAGGGCTTAGGCCAGGTGACCTAGATCCGCTTGCACCTGCTCCCCATCTGCAAAGGAAAAGAGGCTGAAGGGCTCCTAAGTAGGGAAAAAGGGCGGCAAAAAGGAAGGCACCAGATGGGAGAGGCTTGCTAAGTGGGGAAAAGGAGCGGCATCCTGGAAGGCTCAAGGTGGGCGGGGCTTAGGCCAGGTGACCTAGATCCACTTACACCTGCTCCCCATTTGCAAAGGAAACAAGGCTGGAGAGTTCCTTAAGTAAGGAAAAAGTGCAGCAACTAGGAAGGCACCAGGCGGGCAGTGCTTGCTACGTGGGGAAAAAGAGTGACAAACTGGAAGGCGCCAGGTGGTGGGGTTTAGGCGAGGTGACCTAGATGCACTTGCACCTGCTCTCCATCTGCAATGGAAAAGTGGCTGGAGGGCTCCTTAAGTAGGGAAAAAGAGTGGCAACCAGGAAGGCACCAGGTGCGCAGGGCTTGCTAAGTGGGGAAAAAGAGTGACCACCTGGAAGGAGCCAGGCGGGTGGGGCTTAGGCCAGGTAATCTAGATCCACCTGCTCCCCATCTGCAAAGGAAAAAAGGGTGGAGGGCTCCTTAAGTAGGGAAAAAGAAAGGCAACCAGGAAGGAACCAGGTGTGCGGGGCTTGCTAAATGGGGAAAAAGAGCGGCAATCGTGAAGGCATCAGGTCTGCAGGGTTTAGGCCAGGTGACCTAGATCCGCTTGCACCTGCTCCCCATCTGCAAAGGAAAAGAGGCTGGAGGGCTCCTTAAGTAGGGAAAAAGAGCGGCAAAAAGGAAGGCACCAGGTGGGCAGGGCTTGATAAGTGGGGAAAAACAGGGACAACCTGGAAGGTGCCAGGTGGGCAGGGCTTAGGCCAGGTGACCTAGATCCACCTGCTCCCCATCTGCAAAGGAAAAGAGGGTGGAGGGCTCCTTAAGTAGGGAAAAAGAGAGGCAACCAGGATGGCACCAGATGGGAGAGGCTTGCGAAGTGGGGAAAAGGAGCGGCATCCTGGAAGGCTCTAGGTCGGCGGAGCTTAGGCCAGTTGACCTAGATCCACTTACACCTGCACCCCATCTGCAAAGGAAACAAGGCTGGAGAGTTCCTTAAGTAGGGAAAAAGAGCAGCAACTAGGAAGGCACCAGGCGGGCGATGCTTGCTACATGGGGAAAAAGAGTGACAAACTGGAAGGCGCCAGGTGGTGGGGCTTAGGCGAGGGGACCTAGATCCACTTGCACCTGCTCCCCATCTGCAATGGAAAAGTGGCTGGAGGGCTCCTTCAGTAGGGAAAAAGAGTGGCAACCAGGAAGACACCAGGTGGGTGGGGCTTGCTAAGTGGGAAAAAAGAGCGGCAACCTGGAAGGCACCAGGTGGGCATGGCTTAAGCCAGGTGACCTAGGACCACTTGCACCTGCTCCCCATCTGCAAAGGAAAAGAAGCTGGAGGGCTTCTTAAGTAGGGAAAAAGAGCAGCAACCAGGAAGGCACCAGGTGGGCGGGGCTTGCTATGTGGGGAAAAAGAGTGGCAACTATGGAAGGTACCAGGTGAGTGGGGCTTAGGCCAGTTGACCTAGATCCACTTGCACCTGCTCCCCAGCTGCAAAGGAAAGGAGACTGGAGGTCTCCTTAAGTAGGGAAAAAGAGCCGCAACCAGGAAGGCACCAGGTGGGCGGGGCTTGCTAAGGGGGGAAAAGAGTGCAACCTGGAAGGCTTCAGGTGGGCGGGCCTTAGGCCAGGTGACCTAGATCCACTTACACCTGCTCCCTATCTGCAAAGGAAAAGAGGCTGGGGGGATCTTTAAGTAGGGGACAAGAGTGGTAGCCAGGAAGGCACCAGGTCGGCGGAGCTTGCTAAGTGGGGAAAAAGTGCAGCAACCTGGAAAGTGCCAGGTAGGTGGGGCTTAGGCCAGGTGACCTAGATACACTTGCACCAGCTCCCCACCTGCAAAGGAAAAGAGGCTGGAGGCCTCCTTAAGTAGGGAAGAGGAGCGGCAAACAGGAAGGCACCAGGTGGGCGGGGCTTGCTAAGTGGGGAAAAAGAGCGGCAACCTGGAAGCTGCCAGGTGGGCAGGGCTTAGGCAAGGTGACCTAAATCACTTGCACCTGCTCCCTATCTGCAAAGGAAAAGAGGCTGGGGGGATCTTTAAGTAGGGGACAAGAGCGGCAGCCAGGAAGGCACCAGGTCGACGGGGCTTGCTAAATGGGGAAAAAGAGCGGCAACCGTGAAGGCATCAGGTCTGCAGGGTTTAGGCCAGGTGACCTAGATCCGCTTGCACCTGCTCCCCATCTGCAAAGGAAAAGAGGCTGGAGGGCTCCTTAAGTAGGGAAAAAGAGCAGCAAAAAGGAAGGCACCAGGTGGGCAGGGCTTGATAAGTGGGGAAAAAGAGTGACAACCTGGAAGGTGCCAGGTGGGCGGGGCTTAGGCCAGGTGACCTAGATCCACCTGCTCCCCATCTGCAAAGGAAAAGAGGGTGGAGGGCTCCTTAAGTAGGGAAAAAGAGAGGCAACCAGGAAGGCACCAGATGGGAGAGGCTTGCTAAGTGGGGAAAAGGAGCGGCATCCTGGAAGGCTCTAGGGGCTTGCTATGTGGGGAAAAAGAGTGGCAACTATGGAAGGTACCAGGTGAGTGGGGCTTAGGCCAGTTGACCTAGATCCACTTGCACCTGCTCTCCAGCTGCAAAGGAAAAGAGACTGGAGGGCTCCTTAAATAGGGAAAAAGAGCAGCAACCAGGAAGGCACCAGGTGGGCGGGGCTTGCTAAGGGGGGAAAGAGCGCAACCTGGAAGGCTTCAGGTGGGCGGGCCTTAGGCCAGGTGACCTAGATCCACTTGCACCTGCTCCCTATCTGCAAAGGAAAAGAGGCTGGGGGGATCTTTAAGTAGGGGACAAGAGCGGCAGCCAGTAAGGCACCAGGTCGGCGGGGTTTGCTAAGTGGGGAAAAAGTGCGGCAACCTGGAAGGTGCCAGGTAGGTGGGGCTTAGGCCAGGTGACCTAGATACACTTGCACCAGCTCCCCATCTGCAAAGGAAAAGAGGCTGGAGGCCTCCTTAAGTAGGGAAGAGGAGCGGCAAACAGGAAGGCACCAGGTGGGCGGGGCTTGCTAAGTGGGGAAAAAGAGCGGCAACCTGGAAGCTGCCAGGTGGGCGGGGCTTAGGCAAGGTGACCTAAATCACTTGCACCTGCTTCACATCTGCAAAAGGAAAGAGGCTGGAGGCCTCCTTAAGTAGGGAAGAGGAGCGGCAAACAGAAAGGCACCAGGTGGACGGGGCTTGATAAGTGGGGAAAAAGAGCGGAAACCTGGAAGGTGCCAGGTAGGTGGGGCTTAGGCCAGGTGACCTAGATCCTCTTGAACCTGCTCCACATCTGGAAAGGAAAAGAGGCTGGAGGGCTCCTTAAGTAGGGTAAAAGAGCAGCAACCAGGAAGGCACCAGGTGGGTGGGCTTGCTAAGTGGGGGAAAAGAGCAGCAACCTGGAAGGCTTCGGGTGGGTGGGGCTTAGGCCAGGTGACCTAGATCCACTTGCACCTGCTCCCCATCTGCAAAGGAAAAGAGGCTTGAGGGCTCCTTAAGTAGGGAAAAGGAGCGGCAACCAGCAAGGCACCAGGTGGGCGGGGTTTGCTAAGTGGGGGAAATGAGCAGCAGCCTGGAAGGCTCCAGGTGGACTGGGCTTAGGCCAGGTGACCTAGATCCACTTGCACCTGTTCCCCATTTGCAAAGGAAAAGAGGCTGAAGGGCTCCTAAGTAGGGAAAAAGAGCAGCAACCAGGAAGGCACCAAATGGGAGAGGCTTGCTAAGTGGGGAAAAGGATCGGCATCCAGGAAGGCTCTAGGTCTGAGGGGCTTAGGCCAGGTGACCTAGATCCACTTACACCTGCTCCCCAACTGCAAAGGAAACAAGGCTGGAGAGTTCCTTAAGTACGGAAAAAGAGCAGCAACTAAGAAGGCACCAGGCGGGCGGTGCTTGCTACGTGGGGAAAAAGAGTGACAAACTGGAAGGCGCCAGGTGGTGGGGCTTAGGCGAGGTGACCTAGATCCACTTGCAGCTGCTCCCCATCTGCAATGGAAAAGTGGCTGGAGGGCTCCTTAAGTAGGGAAAAAGAGTGGCAACCAGGAAGACACCAGGTGGGTGGGGCTTGCTATGTGGTGAAAAAGAGTGGCAACTATGGAAGGTACCAGGTGAGTGGGGCTTAGGCCAGTTGACCTAGATCCACTTGCACCTGCTCCCCATCTGCAAAGGAAAAGAGACTGGAGGGCTCCTTAAGTAGGGAAAAAGAGCAGCAACCAGGAAGGCACCAGGTGGGCGGGGCTTGCTAAGGGGGGAAAATAGCGCAACCTGGAAGGCTTCAGGTGGGCGGGCTTTAGGCCAGGTGACCTAGATCCACTTGCACCTGCTCCCTTTCTGCAAAGGAAAAGAGGCTGGGGGGATCTTTAAGTAGGGAACAATAGCGCAGCCAGGAAGGCACCAGGTCGGCGGGGCTTGCTAAGTGGGGAAAAAGTGCAGCAACCTGGAAGGTGCCAGGTAGGTGGGGCTTAGACCAGGTGACCTAGATACACTTGCACCAGCTCCCCATCTGTAAAGGAAAAGAGGCTGGAGGCCTCCTTAAGTAGGGAAGAGGAGCGGCAAACAGGAAGGCACCAGGTGGGCGGGGCTTGCTAAGTGGGGAAAAAGAGTGGCAACCTGGAAGCCGCCAGGTGGGCGGGGCTTAGGCAAGGAGACCTAAATCACTTGCACCTGCTTCACATCTGCAAAAGGAAAGAGGCTGGAGGCCTCCTTAAGTAGGGAAGAGGAGCGGCAAACAGGAAGGCACCAGGTGGACGGGGCTTGCTAAGTGGGGAAAAAGAGCGGCAACCTGGAAGCCGCCAGGTGGGCGGGGCTTAGGCAAGGTGACCTAAATCACTTGCACCTGCTTCCCATCTGCAAAGGAAAAGAGGCTGGAGGGCTCCTTCAGTAGGGAAAAAGAGTGGCAACCAGGAAGGCACCAGGTGGGCGGGGCTTGCTAAGTGGGGAAAAAGACCGGCAACCTTGAAGGCATCAGGTGGGCAGGGCTTAGGCCAGGTGACCTAGATCCACTTGCACCCGCTCCCCATCTGCAAAGGAAAAGAGGCTGGAGGGCTCCTTAAGTAGGCAAAAGGAGCGGCAAGCAGGAAGGTACCAGGTGGGCGGGGTTTGCTAAGTGGGGGAAATGAGCGGCAGCCTGGAAGGCTCCAGGTGGACGGGGCTTAGGCCAGGTGACCTAGATCTACTTGCACCTGTTCCCCATTTGCAAAGGAAAAGAGGCTAGAGGGCTACTTAAGTAGGCAAAAAGAGCTGCAAACAGGAAGGCACCAGGTGCGCTGGGCTTGCTAAGGGGGGAAAAAGAGCAGCAACCTGGAAGGCGCCAGGTGGGCAGAGCTTAGGCCAGGTGACCTAGATCCGCTTGCACCTGCTCCCCATCTGCAAAGGAAAAGAGGCTGAAGGGCTCCTAAGTAGGGAAAAAGAGTGGCAAAAGGAAGGCACCAGGTGTGCAGGGCTTGATAAGTGGGGAAAAAGAGTGACAACCTGGAAGGTGCCAGGTGGGCGGGGCTTAGGCCAGGTGACCTAGATCCACCTGCTCCCCATCTGCAAAGGAAAAGAGGGTGGAGGGCTCCTTAAGATTGGAAAAAGAGAGGCAATCAGGAAGGCACCAGATGGGAGAGGCTTGCTAAGTGGGGAAAAGGAGCTGCATCCTGGAAGGCTCTAGTTGGGCGGGGCTTAGGCCAGGTGACCTAGATCCACTTACACCTGCTCCCCATCTGCAAATGAAACAAGGCTGTAGAGTTCCTTAAGTAGGGAAAAAGAGCAGCAACTAGGAAGGCACCAGGCGGGCGGTGCTTGCTACGTGGGGAAAAAGAGTGACAAACTGGAAGGCGCCAGGTGGTGGGGCTTAGGCGAGGTGACTTAGATCCACTTGCACCTGCTCCCCATCTGCAATGGAAAAGTGGCTGGAGGGCTCCTTAAGTAGGGAAAAAGAGTGGCAACCAGGAAGGTACCAGGTGCGCAGGGCTTGCTAAGTGGGGAAAAAGAGTGACCACCTGGAAGGTGCCAGGCCGGTGGGGCTTAGGCCAGGTGACCTAGATCCACCTGCTCCCCATCTGCAAAGGAAAAGAGGGTGGAGGACTCCTTAAGTAGGAAAAAAGAGAGGCAACCAGGAAGGCACCAGGTGTGCAGGGCTTGCTAAATGGGGAAAAAGAGCGGCAACCATGAAGGCATCAGGTCTGCAGGGTTTAGACCAGGTGACCTAGATCCGCTTGCACCTGCTCCCCATCTGCAAAGGAAAAGGGGCTGGAGGGCTCCTTAAGTAGGGAAAAAGAGCGGCAAAAAGGAAGGCACCAGGTGGGCAGGGCTTGATAAGTGGGGAAAAAGAGTGACAACCTGGAAGGTGCCAGGTGGGCGGGGCTTAGGCCAGGTGACCTAGATCCACCTGCTCCCCATCTGCAATGGAAAAGTGGCTGGAGGGCTCCTTAAGTAGGGAAAACGAATGGCAACCAGGAAGACACCAGGTGGGTGGGGCTTGCTAAGTGGGGAAAAGGAGCGGCATCCTAGAAGGCTCTAGGTGGGCGGGGCTTAAGCCAGGTGACCTAGATCCACTTGCACCTGCTCCCCCTCTGCAAAGGAAAAGAAGCTGGAGGGCTCCTTAAGTAGGGAAAAAGAGCAGCAACCAGGATGGCACCAGGTGGGCGGGGCTTGCTAAGTGGGAAAAAAGAGCGGCAACCTGGAAGGCACCAGGTGGGCATGGCTTAAGCCAGGTGATCTAGGACCACTTGCACCTGCTCCCCATCTGCAAAGGAAAAGAAGCTGGAGGGTTTCTTAAGTAGGGAAAAAGAGCAGCAACCAGGAAGGCACCAGGTGGGCGGGGCTTGCTATGTGGGGAAAAAGAATGGCAACTATGGAAGGTACCAGGTGAGTGGGGCTTAGGCCAGTTGACCTAGATCCACTTGCACCTGCTCCCCAGCTGCAAAGGAAAAGAGACTGGAGGGCTCCTTAAATAGGGAAAAAGAGCAGCAACCAGGAAGGCACCAGGTGGGCGGGGCTTGCTAAGGGGGGAAAAGAGCGCAACCTGGAAGGCTTCATGTGGGCGGGCCTTAGGCCAGGTGACCTAGATCCACTTGCACCTGCTCCCTATCTGCAAAGGAAAAGAGGCTGGGGGGATCTTTAAGTAGGGGACAAGAGCGGCAGCCAGGAAGGCACCAGGTCGGCGGGGCTTGCTAAGTGGGGAAAATGTGCGGCAACCTGGAAGGTGCCAGGTAGGTGGGGCTTAGGCCAGGTGACCTAGATACACTTGCACCAGCTCCCCATCTGCAAAGGAAAAGAGGCTGGAGGCCTCCTTAAGTAGGGAAGAGGAGCGGCAAACAGGAAGGCACCAGGTGGGCGGGGCTTGCTAAGTGGGGAAAAAGAGCGGCAACCTGGAAGCTGCCAGGTGGGCGGGGCTTAGGCAAGGTGACCTAAATCACTTGCACCTGCTTCACATCTGCAAAAGGAAAGAGGCTGGAGGCCTCCTTAAGTAGGGAAGAGGAGCGGCAAACAGAAAGGCACCAGGTGGACGGGGCTTGCTAAGTGGGGAAAAAGAGCGGAAACCTGGAAGGTGCCAGGTAGGTGGGGCTTAGGCCAGGTGACCTAGATCCTCTTGAACCTGCTCCCCATCTGGAAAGGAAAAGAGGCTGGAGGGCTCCTTAAGTAGGGTAAAAGAGCAGCAACCAGGAAGGCACCAGGTGGGCGGGCTTGCTAAGTGGGGGAAAAGAGCGGCAACCTGGAAGGCTTCGGGTGGGTGGGGCTTAGGCCAGGTGACCTAGATCCACTTGCACCTGCTCCCCATCTGCAAAGGAAAAGAGGCTTGAGGGCTCCTTAAGTAGGGAAAAGGAGCGGCAACCAGGAAGGCACCAGATGGGCGGGGTTTGCTAAGTGGGGGAAATGAGCAGCAGCCTGGAAGGCTCCAGGTGGACTGGGCTTAGGCCAGGTGACCTAGATCCACTTGCACCTGTTCCCCATTTGCAAAGGAAAAGAGGCTGAAGGGCTCCTAAGTAGGGAAAAAGAGCGGCAAAAAGGAAGGCACCAGGTGGGCAGGGCTTGATAAGTGGGGAAAAAGAGTGACAACCTGGAAGGTGCCTGGTGGGCGGGGCTTAGGCCAGGTGACCGAGATCCACCTGCTCCCCATCTGCAAAGGAAAAGAGGGTGGAGGGCTCCTTAAGTAGGGAAAAAGAGAGGCAACCAGGAAGGCACCAAATGGGAGAGGCTTGCTAAGTGGGGAAAAGGATCGGCATCCAGGAAGGCTCTAGGTCTGAGGGGCTTAGGCCAGGTGACCTAGATCCACTTACACCTGCTCCCCAACTGCAAAGGAAACAAGGCTGGAGAGTTCCTTAAGTACGGAAAAAGAGCAGCAACTAAGAAGGCACCAGGCGGGCGGTGCTTGCTACGTGGGGAAAAAGAGTGACAAACTGGAAGGCGCCAGGTGGTGGGGCTTAGGCGAGGTGACCTAGATCCACTTGCACCTGCTCCCCATCTGCAATGGAAAAGTGGCTGGAGGGCTCCTTAAGTAGGGAAAAAGAGTGGCAATCAGGAAGACACCAGATGGCTGGGGCTTGCTATGTGGTGAAAAAGAGTGGCAACTATGGAAGGTACCAGGTGAGTGGGGCTTAGGCCAGTTGACCTAGATCCACCTGCTCCCCATCTGCAAAGGAAAAGAGACTGTGGGCTCCTTAAGTAGGGAAAAAGAGCAGCAACCAGGAAGGCACCAGGTGGGCGGGGCTTGCTAAGGGGGGAAAAGAGCGCAACCTGGAAGGCTCCAGGTGGGCGGGCTTTAGGCCAGGTGACCTAGATCCACTTGCACCTGCTCCCTTTCTGCAAAGGAAAAGAGGCTGGGGGGATATTTAAGTAGGGAACAATAGCGCAGCCAGGAAGGCACCAGGTCGGCGAGGCTTGCTAAGTGGGGAAAAAGTGCAGCAACCTGGAAGGTGCCAGGTAGGTGGGGCTTAGACCAGGTGACCTAGATACACTTGCACCAGCTCCCCATCTGTAAAGGAAAAGAGGCTGGAGGCCTCCTTAAGTAGGGAAGAGGAGCGGCAAACAGGAAGGCACCAGGTGGGCGGGTATTGCTAAGTGGGGAAAAAGAGCGGCAACCTGGAAGTCGCCAGGTGGGCGGGGCTTAGGCAAGGAGACCTAAATCACTTGCACCTGCTTCACATCTGCAAAAGGAACGAGGCTGGAGGCCTCCTTAAGTAGGGAAGAGGAGCGGCAAACAGGAAGGCACCAGGTGGACGGGGCTTGCTAAGTGGGGAAAAAGAGCGGCAACCTGGAAGCCGCCAGGTGGGCGGGGCTTAGGCAAGGTGACCTAAATCACTTGCACCTGCTTCCCATCTGCAAAGGAAAAGAGGCTGGAGGGCTCCTTCAGTAGGGAAAAAGAGTGGCAACCAGGAAGGCACCATGTGGGCGGGGCTTGCTAAGTGGGGAAAAAGACCGGCAACCTTGAAGGCATCAGGTGGGCAGGGCTTAGGCCAGGTGACCTAGATCCACTTGCACCCGCTCCCCATCTGCAAAGGAAAAGAGGCTGGAGGGATCCTTAAGTAGGGAAAAAGAGCAGCAACCAGGAAGGCACCAGGTGTGAGGGCTTGCTAAGTGGGGGAAAAGAGCGGCAACCTGGAAGGCTTCGGGTGGGTGGGGCTTAGACCAGGTGACCTAGATCCACTTGCACCTGCTCCCCATTTGCAAAGGAAAAGAGGCTTGAGGGCTCCTTAAGTAGGCAAAAGGAGCGGCAAGCAGGAAGGTACCAGGTGGGCGGGGTTTGCTAAGTGGGGGAAATGAGCGGCAGCCTGGAAGGCTCCAGGTGGACGGGGCTTAGGCCAGGTGACCTAGATCTACTTGCACCTGTTCCCCATTTGCAAAGGAAAAGAGGCTAGAGGGCTACTTAAGTAGGCAAAAAGAGCTGCAAACAGGAAGGCACCAGGTGCGCTGGGCTTGCTAAGGGGGGAAAAAGAGCAGCAACCTGGAAGGCGCCAGGTGGGCAGAGCTTAGGCCAGGTGACCTAGATCCGCTTGCACCTGCTCCCCATCTGCAAAGGAAAAGAGGCTGAAGGGCTCCTAAGTAGGGAAAAAGAGTGGCAAAAGGAAGGCACCAGGTGTGCAGGGCTTGATAAGTGGGGAAAAAGAGTGACAACCTGGAAGGTGCCAGGTGGGCGGGGCTTAGGCCAGGTGACCGAGATCCACCTGCTCCCCATCTGCAAAGGAAAAGAGGGTGGAGGGCTCCTTAAGTAGGGAAAAAGAGAGGCAACCAGGAAGGCACCTGATGGGAGAGGCTTGCTAAGTGGGGAAAAGGAGCTGCATCCTGGAAGGCTCTAGTTGGGCGGGGCTTAGGCCAGGTGACCTAGATCCACTTACACCTGCTCCCCATCTGCAAATGAAACAAGGCTGGAGAGTTCCTTAAGTAGGGAAAAAGAGCAGCAACTAGGAAGGCACCAGGCGGGCGGTGCTTGCTACGTGGGGAAAAAGAGTGACAAACTGGAAGGCGCCAGGTGGTGGGGCTTAGGCGAGGTGACTTAGATCCACTTGCACCTGCTCCCCATCTGCAATGGAAAAGTGGCTGGAGGGCTCCTTAAGTAGGGAAAAAGAGTGGCAACCAGGAAGGTACCAGGTGCGCAGGGCTTGCTAAGTGGGGAAAAAGAGTGACCACCTGGAAGGTGCCAGGCCGGTGGGGCTTAGGCCAGGTGACCTAGATCCACCTGCTCCCCATCTGCAAAGGAAAAGAGGGTGGAGGACTCCTTAAGTAGGAAAAAAGAGAGGCAACAAGGAAGGCACCAGGTGTGCAGGGCTTGCTAAATGGGGAAAAAGAGCGGCAACCGTGAAGGCATCAGGTCTGCAGGGTTTAGACCAGGTGACCTAGATCCGCTTGCACCTGCTCCCCATCTGCAAAGGAAAAGGGGCTGGAGGGCTCCTTAAGTAGGGAAAAAGAGCGGCAAAAAGGAAGGCACCAGGTGGGCAGGGCTTGATAAGTGGGGAAAAAGAGTGACAACCTGGAAGGTGCCAGGTGGGCGGGGCTTAGGCCAGGTGACCTAGATCCACCTGCTCCCCATCTGCAATGGAAAAGTGGCTGGAGGGCTCCTTAAGTAGGGAAAACGAATGGCAACCAGGAAGACACCAGGTGGGTGGGGCTTGCTAAGTGGGGAAAAGGAGCGGCATCCTAGAAGGCTCTAGGTGGGCGGGGCTTAAGCCAGGTGACCTAGATCCACTTGCACCTGCTCCCCCTCTGCAAAGGAAAAGAAGCTGGAGGGCTCCTTAAGTAGGGAAAAAGAGCAGCAACCAGGAAGGCACCAGGTGGGCGGGGCTTGCTAAGTGGGAAAAAAGAGCGGCAACCTGGAAGGCACCAGGTGGGCATGGCTTAAGCCAGGTGATCTAGGACCACTTGCACCTGCTCCCCATCTGCAAAGGAAAAGAAGCTGGAGGGCTTCTTAAGTAGGGAAAAAGAGCAGCAACCAGGAAGGCACCAGGTGGGCGGGGCTTGCTATGTGGGGAAAAATAATGGCAACTATGGAAGGTACCAGGTGAGTGGGGCTTAGGCCAGTTGACCTAGATCCACTTGCACCTGCTCCCCAGCTGCAAAGGAAAAGAGACTGGAGGGCTCCTTAAATAGGGAAAAAGAGCAGCAACCAGGAAGGCACCAGGTGGGCGATCTTGCTAAGGGGGAAAAGAGCAGCAACTAGGAAGGCACCAGGCGGGCGGTGCTTGCTACGAGGGGAAAAAGAGTGACAAACTGGAAGGCGCCAGGTGGTGGGGCTTAGGCGAGGTGACCTAGATCCACTTGCACCTGCTCCCCATCTGCAATGGAAAAGTGGCTGGGGGGATCTTTAAGTAGGGGACAAGAGCGGCAGCCAGGAAGGCACCAGGTCGGCGGGGCTTGCTAAGTGGGGAAAAAGTGCGGCAACCTGGAAGGTGCCAGGTAGGTGGGGCTTAGGCCAGGTGACCTAGATACACTTGCACCAGCTCCCCATCTGCAAAGGAAAAGAGGCTGGAGGCCTCCTTAAGTAGGGAAGAGGAGCGGCAAACAGGAAGGCACCAGGTGGGCGGGGCTTGCTAAGTGGGGAAAAAGAGCGGCAACCTGGAAGCTGCCAGGTGGGCGGGGCTTAGGCAAGGTGACCTAAATCACTTGCACCTGCTTCACATCTGCAAAAGGAAAGAGGCTGGAGGCCTCCTTAAGTAGGGAAGAGGAGCGGCAAACAGAAAGGCACCAGGTGGACGGGGCTTGCTAAGTGGGGAAAAAGAGCGGAAACCTGGAAGGTGCCAGGTAGGTGGGGCTTAGGCCAGGTGACCTAGATCCTCTTGAACCTGCTCCCCATCTGGAAAGGAAAAGAGGCTGGAGGGCTCCTTAAGTAGGGTAAAAGAGCAGCAACCAGGAAGGCACCAGGTGGGCGGGCTTGCTAAGTGGGGGAAAAGAGCGGCAACCTGGAAGGCTTCGGGTGGGTGGGGCTTAGGCCAGGTGACCTAGATCCACTTGCACCTGCTCCCCATCTGCAAAGGAAAAGAGGCTTGAGGGCTCCTTAAGTAGGGAAAAGGAGCGGCAACCAGGAAGGCACCAGGTGGGCGGGGTTTGCTAAGTGAGGAAATGAGCAGCAGCCTGGAAGGCTCCAGGTGGACTGGGCTTAGGCCAGGTGACCTAGATCCACTTGCACCTGTTCCCCATTTGCAAAGGAAAAGAGGCTGAAGGGCTCCTAAGTAGGGAAAAAGAGCGGCAAAAAGGAAGGCACCAGGTGGGCAGGGCTTGATAAGTGGGGAAAAAGAGTGACAACCTGGAAGGTGCCAGGTGGGCGGGGCTTAGGCCAGGTGACCGAGATCCACCTGCTCCCCATCTGCAAAGGAAAAGAGGGTGGAGGGCTCCTTAAGTAGGGAAAAAGAGAGGCAACCAGGAAGGCACCAAATGGGAGAGGCTTGCTAAGTGGGGAAAAGGATCGGCATCCAGCAAGGCTCTAGGTCTGAGGGGCTTAGACCAGGTGACCTAGATCCACTTACACCTGCTCCCCAACTGCAAAGGAAACAAGGCTGGAGAGTTCCTTAAGTACGGAAAAAGAGCAGCAACTAAGAAGGCACCAGGCGGGCGGTGCTTGCTACGTTGGGAAAAAGAGTGACAAACTGGAAGGCGCCAGGTGGTGGGGCTTAGGCGAGGTGACCTAGATCCACTTGCACCTGCTCCCCATCTGCAATGGAAAAGTGGCTGGAGGGCTCCTTAAGTAGGGAAAAAGAGTGGCAATCAGGAAGACACCAGGTGGGTGGGGCTTGCTATGTGGTGAAAAAGAGTGGCAACTATGGAAGGTACCAGGTGAGTGGGGCTTAGGCCAGTTGACCTAGATCCACTTGCACCTGCTCCCCATCTGCAAAGGAAAAGAGACTGGAGGGCTCCTTAAGTAGGGAAAAAGAGCAGCAACCAGGAAGGCACCAGGTGGGCGGGGCTTGCTAAGGGGGGAAAAGAGCGCAACCTGGAAGGCTTCAGGTGGGCGGGCTTTAGGCCAGGTGACCTAGATCCACTTGCACCTGCTCCCTTTCTGCAAAGGAAAAGAGGCTGGGGGGATCTTTAAGTAGGGAACAATAGCGCAGCCAGGAAGGCACCAGGTCGGCGGGGCTTGCTAAGTGGGGAAAAAGTGCAGCAACCTGGAAGGTGCCAGGTAGGTGGGGCTTAGACCAGGTGACCTAGATACACTTGCAACAGCTCCCCATCTGTAAAGGAAAAGAGGCTGGAGGCCTCCTTAAGTAGGGAAGAGGAGCGGCAAACAGGAAGGCACCAGGTGGGCGGGTATTGCTAAGTGGGGAAAAAGAGCGGCAACCTGGAAGTCGCCAGGTGGGCGGGGCTTAGGCAAGGAGACCTAAATCACTTGCACCTGCTTCACATCTGCAAAAGGAAAGAGGCTGGAGGCCTCCTTAAGTAGGGAAGAGGAGCGGCAAACAGGAAGGCACCAGGTGGGCGGGGCTTGCTAAGTGGGGAAAAAGAGCGGCAACCTGGAAGCTGCCAGGTGGGCGGGGCTTAGGCAAGGTGACCTAAATCACTTGCACCTGCTTCACATCTGCAAAAGGAAAGAGGCTGGAGGCCTCCTTAAGTAGGGAAGAGGAGCGGCAAACAGAAAGGCACCAGGTGGACGGGGCTTGCTAAGTGGGGAAAAAGAGCGGAAACCTGGAAGGTGCCAGGTAGGTGGGGCTTAGGCCAGGTGACCTAGATCCTCTTGAACCTGCTCCCCATCTGGAAAGGAAAAGAGGCTGGAGGGCTCCTTAAGTAGGGTAAAAGAGCAGCAACCAGGAAGGCACCAGGTGGGCGGGCTTGCTAAGTGGGGGAAAAGAGCGGCAACCTGGAAGGCTTCGGGTGGGTGGGGCTTAGGCCAGGTGACCTAGATCCACTTGCACCTGCTCCCCATCTGCAAAGGAAAAGAGGCTTGAGGGCTCCTTAAGTAGGGAAAAGGAGCGGCAACCAGGAAGGCACCAGGTGGGCGGGGTTTGCTAAGTGAGGAAATGAGCAGCAGCCTGGAAGGCTCCAGGTGGACTGGGCTTAGGCCAGGTGACCTAGATCCACTTGCACCTGTTCCCCATTTGCAAAGGAAAAGAGGCTGAAGGGCTCCTAAGTAGGGAAAAAGAGCGGCAAAAAGGAAGGCACCAGGTGGGCAGGGCTTGATAAGTGGGGAAAAAGAGTGACAACCTGGAAGGTGCCAGGTGGGCGGGGCTTAGGCCAGGTGACCGAGATCCACCTGCTCCCCATCTGCAAAGGAAAAGAGGGTGGAGGGCTCCTTAAGTAGGGAAAAAGAGAGGCAACCAGGAAGGCACCAAATGGGAGAGGCTTGCTAAGTGGGGAAAAGGATCGGCATCCAGCAAGGCTCTAGGTCTGAGGGGCTTAGGCCAGGTGACCTAGATCCACTTACACCTGCTCCCCAACTGCAAAGGAAACAAGGCTGGAGAGTTCCTTAAGTACGGAAAAAGAGCAGCAACTAAGAAGGCACCAGGCGGGCGGTGCTTGCTACGTTGGGAAAAAGAGTGACAAACTGGAAGGCGCCAGGTGGTGGGGCTTAGGCGAGGTGACCTAGATCCACTTGCACCTGCTCCCCATCTGCAATGGAAAAGTGGCTGGAGGGCTCCTTAAGTAGGGAAAAAGAGTGGCAATCAGGAAGACACCAGGTGGGTGGGGCTTGCTATGTGGTGAAAAAGAGTGGCAACTATGGAAGGTACCAGGTGAGTGGGGCTTAGGCCAGTTGACCTAGATCCACTTGCACCTGCTCCCCATCTGCAAAGGAAAAGAGACTGGAGGGCTCCTTAAGTAGGGAAAAAGAGCAGCAACCAGGAAGGCACCAGGTGGGCGGGGCTTGCTAAGGGGGGAAAAGAGCGCAACCTGGAAGGCTTCAGGTGGGCGGGCTTTAGGCCAGGTGACCTAGATCCACTTGCACCTGCTCCCTTTCTGCAAAGGAAAAGAGGCTGGGGGGATCTTTAAGTAGGGAACAATAGCGCAGCCAGGAAGGCACCAGGTCGGCGGGGCTTGCTAAGTGGGGAAAAAGTGCAGCAACCTGGAAGGTGCCAGGTAGGTGGGGCTTAGACCAGGTGACCTAGATACACTTGCAACAGCTCCCCATCTGTAAAGGAAAAGAGGCTGGAGGCCTCCTTAAGTAGGGAAGAGGAGCGGCAAACAGGAAGGCACCAGGTGGGCGGGTATTGCTAAGTGGGGAAAAAGAGCGGCAACCTGGAAGTCGCCAGGTGGGCGGGGCTTAGGCAAGGAGACCTAAATCACTTGCACCTGCTTCACATCTGCAAAAGGAAAGAGGCTGGAGGCCTCCTTAAGTAGGGAAGAGGAGCGGCAAACAGGAAGGCACCAGGTGGACGGGGCTTGCTAAGTGGTGAAAAAGAGCGGCAACCTGGAAGCCGCCAGGTGGGCGGGGCTTAGGCAAGGTGACCTAAATCACTTGCACCTGCTTCCCATCTGCAAAGGAAAAGAGGCTGGAGGGCTCCTTCAGTAGGGAAAAAGAGTGGCAACCAGGAAGGCACCAGGTGGGCGGGGCTTGCTAAGTGGGGAAAAAGACCGGCAACCTTGAAGGCATCAGGTGGGCAGGGCTTAGGCCAGGTGACCTAGATCCACTTGCACCCGCTCCCCATCTGCAGAGGAAAAGAGGCTGGAGGGATCCTTAAGTAGGGAAAAAGAGCAGCAACCAGGAAGGCACCAGGTGTGAGGGCTTGCTAAGTGGGGGAAAAGAGCGGCAACCTGGAAGGCTTCGGGTGGGTGGGGCTTAGACCAGGTGACCTAGATCCACTTGCACCTGCTCCCCATTTGCAAAGGAAAAGAGGCTTGAGGGCTCCTTAAGTAGGCAAAAGGAGCGGCAAGCAGGAAGGTACCAGGTGGGCGGGGTTTGCTAAGTGGGGGAAATGAGCGGCAGCCTGGAAGGCTCCAGGTGGACGGGGCTTAGGCCAGGTGACCTAGATCTACTTGCACCTGTTCCCCATTTGCAAAGGAAAAGAGGCTAGAGGGCTACTTAAGTAGGCAAAAAGAGCTGCAAACAGGAAGGCACCAGGTGCGCTGGGCTTGCTAAGGGGGGAAAAAGAGCAGCAACCTGGAAGGCACCAGGTGGGCAGAGCTTAGGCCAGGTGACCTAGATCCGCTTGCACCTGCTCCCCATCTGCAAAGGAAAAGAGGCTGAAGGGCTCCTAAGTAGGGAAAAAGAGTGGCAAAAGGAAGGCACCAGGTGGGCAGGGCTTGATAAGTGGGGAAAAAGAGTGACAACCTGGAAGGTGCCAGGTGGGCGGGGCTTAGGCCAGGTGACCTAGATCCACCTGCTCCCCATCTGCAAAGGAAAAGAGGGTGGAGGGCTCCTTAAGAAGGGAAAAAGAGAGGCAATCAGGAAGGCACCAGATGGGAGAGGCTTGCTAAGTGGGGAAAAGGAGCTGCATCCTGGAAGGCTCTAGTTGGGCGGGGCTTAGGCCAGGTGACCTAGATCCACTTACACCTGCTCCCCATCTGCAAATGAAACAAGGCTGGAGAGTTCCTTAAGTAGGGAAAAAGAGCAGCAACTAGGAAGGCACCAGGCGGGCGGTGCTTGCTACGTGGGGAAAAAGAGTGACAAACTGGAAGGCGCCAGGTGGTGGGGCTTAGGCGAGGTGACTTAGATCCACTTGCACCTGCTCCCCATCTGCAATGGAAAAGTGGCTGGAGGGCTCCTTAAGTAGGGAAAAAGAGTGGCAACCAGGAAGGTACCAGGTGTGCAGGGCTTGCTAAATGGGGAAAAAGAGCGGCAACCGTGAAGGCATCAGGTCTGCAGGGTTTAGACCAGGTGACCTAGATCCGCTTGCACCTGCTCCCCATCTGCAAAGGAAAAGGGGCTGGAGGGCTCCTTAAGTAGGGAAAAAGAGCGGCAAAAAGGAAGGCACCAGGTGGGCAGGGCTTGATAAGTGGGGAAAAAGCGTGACAACCTGGAAGGTGCCAGGTGGGCGGGGCTTAGGCCAGGTGACCTAGATCCACCTGCTCCCCATCTGCAATGGAAAAGTGGCTGGAGGGCTCCTTAAGTAGGGAAAACGAATGGCAACCAGGAAGACACCAGGTGGGTGGGGCTTGCTAAGTGGGGAAAAGGAGCGGCATCCTAGAAGGCTCTAGGTGGGCGGGGCTTAAGCCAGGTGACCTAGATCCACTTGCACCTGCTCCCCCTCTGCAAAGGAAAAGAAGCTGGAGGGCTCCTTAAGTAGGGAAAAAGAGCAGCAACCTGGAAGGCACCAGGTGGGCGGGGCTTGCTTAGGGGGGAAAAGAGCGCAACCTGGAAGGCTTCAGGTGGGCGGGCCTTAGGCCAGGTGACCTAGATCCACTTGCACCTGCTCCCTACCTGCAAAGGTAAAGAGGCTGAAGGGATCTTTAGGTAGGGGACAAGAGCGGCCGCCAGGAAGGCACCAGGTCGGCGGGGCTTGCTAAGTGGGGAAAAAGAGCGGCAACCTGGAAGCCGCCAGGTGGGCGGGGCTTAGACAAGGTGACCTAAGTCACTTGCACCTGCTTCCCATCTGCAAAGGAAAAGAGGCTGGAGGACTCCTTAAGTAGGGAAAAAGAGCGGCAACCAGAAAGGCACCAGGTGGGCGGGGCTTGCTAAGTGGGGAAAAAGAACAGCAAACTGCAAGGCGCCAGGTGGGCTGGGCTTAGCCCAGGTGACCTAGGTCCACTTGCACCACCTACGTCCCATCTGCAAAGGAAAAGAAGCTGGAGGGATCCTTAAGTAGGGAAAAAGAGCGGCAACCAAGAAGGCACCAGGTGGGCGGGGCTTGCTAAATGGGGAAAAAGAGCAGCAACCTGGAAGGCACCAGGTGGGCATGGCTTAAGCCAGGTGACCTAGATCCACTTGCACCTGCTCCCCATCTGCAAAGGAAAAGAGGCTGGAGGGCTCCTTAAGTAGGGAAAAAGAGCGGCAAAAAGGATGGCACCAGGTGGGCAGGGCTTGATAAGTGGGGAAAAAGAGTGACAACCTAGAAGATGCCAGGTGGGCGGGGCTTCGGCCAGGTGACCTAGATCCACCTGCTACCCATCTGCAAAGGAAAAGAGGGTGGAGGACTCCTTAAGTAGGGAAAAAGAGAGGCAACCAAAAAGGCACCAGATGGGAGAGGCTTGCGAAGTGGGGAAAAGGAGCGGCATCCTGGAAGGCTCTAGGTCGGCGGAGCTTAGGCCAGGTGACCTAGATCCACTTACACCTGCTCCCCAACTGCAAAGGAAACAAGGCTGGTGATTTTCTTAAGTAGGGAAAAAGAGCAGCAACTAGGAAGGCACCAGGCGGGCGGTGCTTGCTACGTGGGGAAAAAGAGTGACAAACTGGAAGGCGCCAGGTGGTGGGGCTTAGGCGAGGTGACCTAGATCCACTTGCACCTGCTCCCCATCTGCAATAGAAAAGTGGCTGGAGGGCTCCTTAAGTAGGGAAAAAGAGCAGCAACCAGGAAGGCACCAGGTGGGCGAGACTTTGCACCTGCTCCCCATCTGCAAAGGAAAAGAGACTGGAGGGCTCCTTAAGTAGGGAAAAAGAGCAGCAACCAGGAAGGCACCAGGTGGGCGATCTTTCTAAGGGGGAAAAGAGCAGCAACTAGGAAGGCACCAGGCGGGCGGTGCTTGCTACGAGGGGAAATAGAGTGACAAACTGGAAGGCGCCAGGTGGTGGGGCTTAGGCGAGGTGACCTAGATCCACTTGCACCTGCTCCCCATCTGCAATGGAAAAGTGGCTGGAGGGCTCCTTAAGTAGGGAAAAAGAGCAGCAACCAAGAAGACACCAGGTGGGTGGGGCTTGCTAAGTGGGGAAAAAGAGCGGCAACCTGGAAGGCACCAGGTGGGCATGGCTTAAGCCAGGTGACCTAGATCCACTTGCACATGCTCCCCATCTGCAAAGGAAAAGAAGCTGGAGGGCTTCTTAAGTAGGGAAAAAGAGCAGCAACCAGGAAGGCACCAGGTGGGCGGGACTTGCAATGTGGGGAAAAAGAGTGGCAACTATGGAAGGTACCAGGTGAGTGGGGCTTAGGCCAGTTGACCTAGATCCACTTGCACCTGCTCCCCATCTGCAAAGGAAAAGAGACTGGAGGGCTCCTTAAGTAGGGAAAAAGAGCAGCAACCAGGAAGGCACCAGGTGGGCGATCTTGCTAAGGGGGAAAAAAGCGCAACCTGGAAGGCTTCAGGGGGGCGGGCCTTATGCCAGGTGACCTAGATCCACTTGCACCTGCTCCCTATCTGCAAAGGAAAAGAGGCTGGGCGGATCTTCAAGTAGGGGACAAGAGCGGCAGCCAGGAAGGCACCAGGTCAGCGGGGCTTGCTAAGTGGGGAAAAAGTGCAGCAACCTGGAAGGTGCCAGGTAGGTGGGGCTTAGGCCAGGTGACCTAGATACACTTGCACCAGCTCCCCATCTGCAAAGGAAAAGAAGCTGGAGGGCTTCTTAAGTACGGAAAAAGAGCAGCAACCAGGAAGGCACCAGGTGGCCGGGGCTTGCAATGTGGGGAAAAAGAGTGGCAACTATGGAAGGTACCAGGTGAGTGGGGCTTAGGCCAGTTGACCTAGATCCACTTGCACCTGCTCCCCATCTGCAAAGGAAAAGAGACTGGAGGGCTCCTTAAGTAGGGAAAAAGAGCAGCAACCAGGAAGCCACCAGGTGGGCGATCTTGCAAAGGGGGAAAAGAGCGCAACCTGGAAGGCTTCAGGGGGGCGGGCCTTAGGCCAGGTGACCTAGATCCACTTGCACCTGCTCCCTATCTGCAAAGGAAAAGAGGCTGGGGGGATCTTTAAGTAGGGGACAAGAGCGGCAGCCAGGAAGGCACCAGGTCGGCGGGGCTTGCTAAGTGGGGAAAAAGTGCAGCAACCTGGAAGGTGCCAGGTAGGTGGGGCTTAGGCCAGGTGACCTAGATACACTTGCACCAGCTCCCCATCTGCAAAGGAAAAGAGGCTGGAGGCCTCCTTAAGTAGGGAAGAGGAGCGGCAAACAGGAAGGCACCAGGTGGGCGGGGCTTGCTAAGTGGGGAAAAAGAGCGGCAACCTGGAAGCCGCCAGGTGGGCGGGACTTAGGCAAGGTGGCCTAAATCACTTGCACCTGCTTCACATCTGCAAAAGGAAAGAGGCTGGAGGCCTCCTTAAGTAGGGAAGAGGAGCGGCAAACAGGAAGGCACCAGGTGGACGGGGCTTGCTAAGTGGGGAAAAAGAGCGGCAACCTGGAAGCCGTCAGGTGGTGGGGCTTAGCCGAGATGACCTAGATCCACTTGCACTTGCTCCCCATCTGCACTGGAAGAGAGGCTGGAGGGCTCCTTAAGTAGGGAAAAAGAACGGCAACCAGGAAGGCACCAGGTGGGTGGGGCTTGCTAAATGGGGAAAAAGAGCGGCAACCATGAAGGCGCCAGGTGGACAGGGCTTAGGCCAGGTGACCTAGATCCACTTGCACCTGCTCCCCATCTGCAATGGAAAAGTGGCTGGAGGGCTCCTTAAGCAGGGAAAAAGAGTGGCAACCAGGAAGGATCCAGGTGCGCAGGGCTTGCTAAGTGGGGAAAAAGAGTGACCGCCTGGAAGGTGCCAGGCGGGTGGGGCTTAGGCCAGGTGACCTAGATCCACCTGCTCCCCATCTGCAAAGGAAAAGAGGGTGGAGGGCTCCTTAAGTAGGGAAAAAGAGAGGCAACCAGGAAGGCACCAGGTGTGCGGGGCTTGCTAAATGGGGAAAAAGAGCAGCAACATTGAAGGCATTCGGTCTGCAGGGTTTAGGCCAGGTGACCTAGATCCGCTTGCACCTGCTCCCCATCTGCAAAGGAAAAGAGGCTGGAGGGCTCCTTAAGTAGGGAAAAAGAGTGGCAAAAAGGGAGGCACCAGGTGGGCAGGGCTTGATAAGTGGGGAAAAAGAGTGACAACCTGGAAGGTGCCAGGTGGGCGGGACTTAGGCCAGGTGACCTAGATACACCTGCTCCCCATCTGCAATGGAAAAGAGGGTGGAGGGCTCCTTAAGTAGGGAAAAAGAGAGGCAACCAGGAAGGCACCAAATGGGAGAGGCTTGCTAAGTGGGGAAAAGGAGCGGCATCCTGGAAGGCTCTAGGTCTGGGGGGCTTAGGCCAGGTGACCTAGATCCACTTACACCTGCTCCCCAACTGCAAAGGAAACAAGGCTGGAGAGTTCCTTAAGTACGGAAAAAGAGCAGCAACTAAGAAGGCACCAGGCGGGCGGTGCTTGCTACATGGGGAAAAAGAGTGACAAACTGGAAGGCGCCAGGTGGTGGGGCTTAGGCGAGGTGACCTAGATCCACTTGCACCTGCTCCCCATCTGCAATGGAAAAGTGGCTGGAGGGCTCCTTAAGTAGGGAAAAAGAGTGGCAACCAGGAAGACACCAGGTGGGTGGGGCTTGCTATGTGGTGAAAAAGAGTGGCAACTATGGAAGGTACCAGGTGAGTGGGGCTTAGGCCAGTTGACCTAGATCCACTTGCACCTGCTCCCCATCTGCAAAGGAAAAGAGACTGGAGGGCTCCTTAAGTAGGGAAAAAGAGCAGCAACCAGGAAGGCACCAGGTGGGCGGGGCTTGCTAAGGGGGGAAAAGAGCGCAACCTGGAAGGCTTCAGGTGGGCGGGCTTTAGGCCAGGTGACCTAGATCCACTTGCACCTGCTCCCTTTCTGCAAAGGAAAAGAGGCTGGGGGGATCTTTAAGTAGGGAACAATAGCGCAGCCAGGAAGGCACCAGGTCGGCGGGGCTTGCTAAGTGGGGAAAAAGTGCAGCAACCTGGAAGGTGCCAGGTAGGTGGGGCTTAGACCAGGTGACCTAGATACACTTGCACCAGCTCCCCATCTGTAAAGGAAAAGAGGCTGGAGGCCTCCTTAAGTAGGGAAGAGGAGCGGCAAACAGGAAGGCACCAGGTGGGCGGGGCTTGCTAAGTGGGGAAAAAGAGCGGCAACCTGGAAGCCGCCAGGTGGGCGGGGCTTAGGCAAGGAGACCTAAATCACTTGCACCTGCTTCACATCTGCAAAAGGAAAGAGGCTGGAGGCCTCCTTAAGTAGGGAAGAGGAGCGGCAAACAGGAAGGCACCAGGTGGACGGGGCTTGCTAAGTGGGGAAAAAGAGCGGCAACCTGGAAGCCGCCAGGTGGGCGGGGCTTAGGCAAGGTGACCTAAATCACTTGCACCTGCTTCCCATCTGCAAAGGAAAAGAGGCTGGAGGGCTCCTTCAGTAGGGAAAAAGAATGGCAACCAGGAAGGCACCAGGCGGGCGGGGCTTGCTAAGTGGGGAAAAAGACCGGCAACCTTGAAGGCATCAGGTGGGCAGGGCTTAGGCCAGGTGACCTAGATCCACTTGCACCAGCTCCCCATCTGCAAAGGAAAAGAGGCTGGAGGGCTCCTTAAGTAGGGAAAAAGAAAGGCAACCACAAAGGCACCAGGTGGGTGGGGATTTCTAAATGGGGAAAAAGAGCGGCAACCGTGAGGGCGCCAGGTGGCAGGGCTTAGGCCAGGTGACCTAGATCCGATTGCACCTGCTCCCCATCTGCAAAGGAAAAGAGGGTGGAGGGCTCCCTAAGTAGGGAAAAAGAGCGGCAATCAGGAAGGCACCAGGTGGGCAGAGCTTGCTAAGTGGGGGAAAAGAGTGACATCCTGGAAGGTGCCAGGTGGGCGGGGCTTAGGCCAGGTGACCTAGATCCACTAACACCTGCTCCCCATCTGCAAAGGAAACGAGGCTGGAGAGCTCCTTAAGTAGGAAAAAAGAGCAGCAACCAGGAAGGCGCCTAGGTGGGCAGGGCTTTTCTAAGTGAGTGGAAAAGAACTGCAACCTGTAAGGCACCAGGTGGGTGGGGCTTAGGCCAGGTGACCTAGATCCACCTGCACGTGCTCCTATCTGTAAAGGAAAAGAGGCTGGAGGGCTCCTTCAGTAGGGAAAAAGAACAGCAACTAGGAAGGCACCAGGTGGGCGGACTTGCTAAGTGGGGGAAAAGAGCGGCAACCTGGAAGGCTTCGGGTGGGTGGGGCTTAGGCCAGGTGACCGAGATCCATTTGCACCTGCTCCCCATCTGCAAAGGAAAAGAGGCTTCAGGGCTCCTAAAGTAGGCAAAAGGAGCGGCAACCAGGAAGGCACCAGGTGGGCGTAGCATGCTAAGTGGGGAAAAAGAGTGGTATCCTGGATGGTGCCAGGTGGGTGGATCTTTCTAAGTGGGGAAAAAGAACGGAAACCTGGAAGGCGCAAGGTGGGCGGGACTTAGGCCAGGTGACCTAGATCCACTTGCACCTGCTCCCCATCTGCAAAAGAAAAGAGGCTGGAGGGCTCCTTAAGTAGGGAAAAAGAGCAGCAACCAGGAAGGCACCAGGTGGGCGGGGTTTAGGCCAGGTGACCTAGATCCACCTGCACGTGCTCCCATCTGCAAAGGAAAAGAGGCTGGAGGGCTCCTTCAGTAGGGAAAAAGAGCAGCAACCAGGAAGGCACTAGGTGGGCGGGGCTTGCTACGTGGGGAAAAAGAGTGGCAACCTGGAAGGCATCAGGTAGGCGGGGCTTAGGCCATGTGACCTAGATTCATTTGCACCTGCTCCCCATCTGCAAAGGAAAAGAGGCTGGAGGGCTCCTTCGGTAGGGAAAAAGAGCAGCGACCAGGAAGGCACTAGGTGGGCGGGACTTGCTAAGTGGGGAAAAAGAGTGGCAACCTGGAAGGCATCAGGTAGGTGGGGCTTAGGCCATGTGACCTAGATTCATTTGCACCTGCTCCCCATCTGCAAAGGAAAAGAGGCTGGAGGGCACCTCAAGTAGGGAAAAAGAGCGGGAACCAGGAAGGCACCAGGTAGGCGGGGCTTGCTAAATGGGGAAAAAGAGCGGCAACCGTGAAGGTGCCAGGTGGGCGGGGTTTAGGCCAGGTGACCTAGACCTGCTTGCACCTGCTCCCCATTTGCAAAGGAAAAGAGGCTGTAGGGCTCCTTAAGTAGGGAAAAAGAGTGGCAACCCAGAAGGCATCAGGTGGGCGGGGCTTGCTAAGTGGGGAAAAAGAGCGACAACCTGAAAGGCGCCAGGTAGTGGGGCTTAGGCCAGGTGACCTAGATGCACTTGCACCTGCTCCCCATCTGCAGAGGAAAAGAAGCTGGAGGCCTCCTTAAATAGGGAAAAAGAGCGGCAACCAGGAAGGCACCAGGTGGGCAAGGCTTGCTAAGTGGGGAAAAAGAGTGACATCCTGGAAGGTGCCAGGTGGGCGGGGCTTAGGCCAGGTGACCTAGATCCACTTGCACCTGCTTCCCATCTGAAAAAGGAAAAGAGGCTGGAGGGCTCCTCAAGTAGGGAATAAGAGCGGCAACCGGGAAGGCACCAGGGGGGCAGGGCTTGCTTAGTGGGGAAAAAGAGTGGCAACCTAGAAGGCGCCAGGTGAGCGGAGCTTAGGCCAGGTGACATGGATCCACTTGCACCTGCTGCCCATCTATGTGGGCTGCCTTCATAATAATAAGGAAATGTAGTTAGCAGATGGCGAGCTCTCCATCCTCTCCACCCACTTCGGAGTTATGTCCATCAGCTAATGACATAAGGCGTGCCCATCATTTCTGGTTATCTGTGGTATCGACTAGATAATGCATCAGTTTACGTGTATAGAGGAGTCAAGCTCGGGCCAGACTCCTCTGTTGTTCCTGCCTCTCCCCAGCTGTGCACATGACATACTGAAAGCAGCCCAGTAAATGTAGGTCCAGTAAATGTAGGTCAGCGTCATACCCGTGTACAAAGTCTGTCCCTGGAGATATAATACATATGGGAATCTCCACTAGAGAATTCATTCCGAAATGCTGTAAAATCCCACCAAGGAATACTTTCTCGCACACTATAAAACGAAGTCACAGGACCCCGCGCCCTTTATTCCCCTTCTGCGCCATTGCCAGTCTGTCATTTTAAAAAGCAAATACACAGGCTAATGACACTACAAAGGCGGAATAAAAAAGCAACTGTCCTTTGCTTTGTTACTGTACGCTGTGACGCTGCTGCTGCTCGAAATGAAACACTCATTTACGTATGAGGTGTTTTTCAGTGTTGGTTATGCAGTGGTGGGGGCCAGTGTCCGGAGCAATGAACAGCGCAAGGATGGCTGGCCAGGACATCACTCTCTAGGAGGTGTGACAGCCCACACTTGTCTAGAGACCTGATTAGGACGATGGCGTGTCTTTCCACAGCACCAGCCATCGAGGCCTCCACATACATGCTCTAACACGTCTGTACATTTGAAAGGGGCAGTTTTGAATGGCAGCAAGACTACTTAAGGTGGCCTCTTCCCACTGGCAGGACTGTAGCCTTGGCGGACTGATGGAGGCGTTAAGTCACTGCACAGCTCCAGTCAGATACCGAAATATCTCTTTTCAAGACAATGGGGGTCATTCCGAGTGAGACAGTAAGGGGTTAACGGTGCCGGTAACGTTACCAGCGCCGTAAACCCCTTACCGCCTCACTCAGAATTACCCCCACTGGGTTCTGTTTGGGTACCGGTTCTGGAGTTGCTGGACGGGTCCTCTGAGTCTGGTATCTCCCTCTGTTCCCTGACAGATGGTTAGGGGAGGGATCTTGCTTCCCTCTTGGAACATCTGGCCTTCCTTCACTGGCGGAAGATGTAAGCTAGACTGTGCCTTCAGATCATGTTCAAATGAGTCCTTCTTACTCCTTTCAAAGTCTTTAGATGATCTGCTAAACCAGGGGGTCTGCCCTATTTAAAACCAAATGGGCCCCAGTGATTGGTGCCGGCTATGTCCACCAAAATGAACCAATCCTGGATCCCCATCAACAATCTTCTGCTATGCATGAGGGAAGGACCAGAGTGCTCTGCAACAGGAAAGACAAGGGGGTGTCTTTTGTAGATCAAAGTGTCTCTCTGGTTAACAGAGGACTCTTGATTAAAAGCACAGGTTTCCCTTGAAGTATGTGCTGGGAGCAGACTTCCTGTCTCCCCCAAACTATATACTTCTCCCCTCTGAAAGGGATCATATTGGCAGGGGTTTGCCTAAAGTGTATAGTGAACCCAGACATGCATTTCACTGCCTTTCATACACAGGGGTGCGAGCTAGCTTCACGTTGACATATTGCATACCAAAGGGGTCTTAGCCCCGCTTTTCCTGTTGTCTATTCCAGGAAACAAGCCCCTTCAGGCTTGCTTCAAATATCTCGTTAGTGTGCACTGTCACCAGCCGGAGGACAGAAGGAATGCAGATCCATGGAGGCTTTCAGATTTAAATTAGGCTGCCCATGCTGGAAGAAGGTGTGCCTTCCCCCTCTCTGAGATGTTTTGATGTACCTGGGGCTGTCACATTCCAGTTGAATTTGACGGGGGAAGACAGAGCCTGTAGACTGTGTCTTCCTGGAGTACATGTGACTATGCGTTTTGTGCAAGAAGCAGATGAAATGTGCGCAGAATGGCCTCGCACATTTCTCAGAGTTTGGTCTCCCATCATTAATTTTCATTATTAAAAAAAGCCCAGGCGAGTGCACTCTCCCCATGCAAATGGTCAAATTCCTCACACGTTATCCACGTTTTACCACAGCTGTTGTCTTCTCCTTTTATGGGTGGAAGTATGGGTTGGATAATATAACCCCTGCCATGGTTTGGTTCTCCTGCCAGTGTTTCTAGATAACGGCATGCAAAGAGCAGATCAGCGAGCACTTCTTTATGTCATTGGTGGACACTGCCTGCATCTTATCACACTCTATGTCCACAGTTAAGCTCTTTTTTTGCTGGGCTGTTTTTGGCATTAGATGGTCCACCAACCTTGGTGCCTTCTTTGCAACCTCATCAACAAGCACTGTGAGCTCCTGCTTACCAAAATTAGGCTTGTGCTGCCTACTTTCTCCTCCATTTCCTCCACCAGTGCCATTGGCACCTTCCCTGATGCTCAGTGTGGGTGGTTTGGTGATTGCGTTAGACATTCAGTATGGATTCTGCCCCTTTTCCAAGCTTCCTAGTTGGGAAGTGCCAGAGAGTCTCTGGACAAGGGACAAGACCGTTGCCTGCAATCTCTCCACTGAGTTTTGGACCATCCGCCTTGAAAGAACACTAGCCCTACAAAGAAGCTAGGAGGAGTGCTACACAAACATCAACCAGCGTACATCTTTTAAGGACATTTTCAAGACAGTCAAGGCCTCGAACCGCATCCGCCTGCACCGCTGACTGTTGTCATGCCGCAGTCACCAGAGCCATCCAAACCGCCTCAACCAACATTCCAGATCCACCAACGAGCACAGAGACAACTATGCTTGGCCCTGAGCCACCGCGCCTGACAGCCTGCAGACCTCCGTCCAGCTTTGCTTGCCAAACTGCCTGCCGCCTGGTACGCGCAGCTGTCTCCCGCCACTAACTCTCTCTCAAGGGCTGTGACGTACTCTGGAACTGCCTTGATGCTGTCGCACACCAAGAACTTCTTTAGCACCAGGTATGTTGTGGTTCTGTACCCGCTGGTCCTTCTGCGAAGGTCCCTAGAGACAGTTACGAGCCTTTGCCCCCTTGGTGCTGGAACCGAATAACCTCGACCTGTAAGACTGATTACTTTACCAACTACCCTCCTGTCGGTATTCAGTGCACCCCTTTCCTTCGTGAAAGTGTCTGTCCTCTGTGTTCCTTTACATGGCGGGTTGTATTTTGTAGTGTGCTAGAACTGACTGTTGTAATAATAATAAAGTCGATATTTGTATACAACATTGACTGTACAGTTCATTTTATCATTGGGAAATAATTGTATTTTTGCTGTGTTGCAACTAACGAACGATCCAAAACCTTGCGGATATAAGCCTCCCGTTCCGTCCACGTTAACAAAATCGACAAGGAGGTCTTATAATTTACTTGTATTCCAATCTGTTCGGATCCCTTCTGGTGTACTAGATGTGTGGGGTTGATTAATGGTTTAGAAACCGATATTCAGCCCTGGACTGCTGGTGCTCCGGAAGTTGATTCGTTACACCTGCTTTTGTCAAGCCTTGCACATGTGTTATTTTATGTGGTATCGAAAGCCGTATTTATGCTGTATTTCCACAATGTTAATGGTATGTCTTTGCATCCGGGTGTTCCCGTATGTTGACGTGCAGGTGTTAACGTTGGATGCTGTCAATCGAATGGCTCGCATGCTGTATTTGATTCGTAATGTGGTTGGGCAGTAAGAGATCAGGTAATGGTAAATACTGGATGTTTTACTACTACTCACAAACTCCCAAGGAGGCCCTACTATAGTAGTGTAGCCCTTGAAAAACAAGTGAAATAAGTGTGTGTTTGCGCTAAAACTGAAGATCGAACAGCAGAAGCTGTAGTCTATTCTGGTGTCTAACAGTAAAATGCAGAACCAATAAACCAGTTCTCAAGACTTCCCATTAATGGAGAGAGTCTTTCTTTCTTCCTGAATGAAGGTATCTAAGATCCTCCCTGAAAGTTAAGATATTCTGTGTTCAAATATGGGAGGTGGTGGCAGAGTAGAGTTTAAATGGGTGACAATGAATGCCGTGTCTTGGGGTTGAAAATATTGCTCAGGAGAAGTTTCAGTTTAGAATCCATTATCCCAATGATGGGCCTTCTCAGAGTGTGGCAGGGTCTGTCTGGCGGTCTCTGAATACGAAGAAGGCAGCTGGGCTCCACGCCCCACACACCAGCGGTGCTCTGTGCACTAGCCTCACAAGCTAGCCACGGCAATATATTGCAGTCAGGTAGCAAAAGCAAAATACTTGACTTGGGTCAAACTTTAAATCCAGACATTCTTTGCTTGAAGCTGACACTATAAAACACTAATCAAAGCTCAAAAAAAGCAATGCAAATCCATTAGTACCTTTTTTAAAGTACACAGTGCAGTGCATCCTGGCTAATTAGGAAGCAAGATTTCGGGCACCATAATCTGGCAAATTCCCAGAATCTCTGCTTCCTTCTCAGCCACGGTGATCAGTGTTTTGTACCTCGCGCTGCTGCCCAGCTTGCCAATGCTTCAACATTCTCCTCCGCCTTGGGCCCTCTGTGAACTGCCGCTTCTTTCCACTCCTCGATGTCCTCTTCTCCTGCTGGGTCCCCACTCGCCAATGTGCCTCTGTGCCCATCGCATGGTTGCCAGCGTGGGCTCCCTCTCATCACAGAATGCCATGCTGAGAGCAGCATGGGTCTAAGGTGTCGCTCCTGTGATGAGATGGAGCACTGCGCTGAAAGCCATGTGGCCAGATGGCTCTCCTCCTTGGCCGGCCTGCACCTGACAGACTTGGCCCGGGCAACTTAAATCCCCACCTCCCCAGAGCTCCTAACCGGATTAGGGTGGGGGGCAGAGACCCCCTACCAGAACCTCTCACCTCCAAGCCCAGGCCACATCTGACAGACGCAGCCCTGACATGTGAAATCACACGAGGCCCCTTCCCCTACCTTCTTGAGGGAGTAGGTAATCTGACCCACAGTCTTCGCCGGACCGCACCTGGCAGATGTGGCCTGGCTTTTTCTAATCCTTGCCCGTCCCTTCTCATGGGTGGTTGCTGGGAGCTAGTATTTTAAGGGACATAACAGCTTTATAGATCACACCCTTGGGCCATACCAGGAGTTTTGGACCCAGAGATCTCTTTTAACGCCCTGAAACGTGGTTTTAAGGGCCCATAACTTCTGTATGGCCGTAGGGCTAAGTCTATAAATCTTAAGTAGAAAATAGGACACATTGTGGGGCTCTGTCCTGACTAACATTTTATTTGCTTCACACGCCACCAATCAGAAAGGTCGAGCAAAACCGATAGAGCCATATATGTGCCAGGCAATTTGCATTGGCAAGGCTCCAACCTTGCCCCTTGACAAGGGTTGATGATTGAGCTGTGTATCCCACAAATGTTTGATGCATAAAACTTCTGGGAAACAACCGGCAGCTCTGCTAAGGTCATGGTGGGTCATGCAGTGGCTGCAAGGATTAAGTTCAAGACCCTCTGCATTGTCCACAAGCCCTTCTGGGGCCTGGGTCCTCAATACCTCCAACTCTCTCTTTGTAAATACCTTCCTACTCGAGCTCGTCGCTCCTCCACCTCCAACTCCCTCAGGGTCAATCGCTTCTCCAAGCAACGAGTTGGTGGTAGATCTCTTTCTTCGGCTGGGGCCTCCCTCTGGAGCAGCCTCCCTGCCGCTCTGAAACTTGAGGGGAACCATCTCAGGTTCTGGAAACACCTCAAGACCTTCCTCTTTGCTTCTGCCTTCTCTCTTCCTCTCCCCTGCTTATTTCCTGTCTGATACTGCACTGGTCACCTGGCTACCCTCTGATTTGGAGCCCATGTCCCTGGCCACTGATTTGCACACCTGCACTGCCTCCCGGCAACCCTTGCACTTGGGTCTGTATCTGTAACCCTACAGTCCCCTTACCTGCACTTTTGGACACCTGCTGTCTGCACTTACTCTTGCACCTGCCACCCTGCTGGCCGCATTTCTTGTTATTGTTTTTATCCCATGTACAGCACTGCCCCTTCCCCTTCCACATTTCCCCTCCCCCTCCCCTGCACTTGCGCAATGTCAATGTCACTCGGCCTAGTAAGATCGTTGTCTCTGTCCTCCCTCTGTTCCCCCTTCCTTGCCTGGTTGCGCCTTGAAACACTTGTGTATAGGCGCGTTACAAAATGCCATATCATATCATAAGAATAGCTCAGGGGCAATGCGTTTGTCTTGGAAGTGAGGCAACGCGCTTAGAAACCACGGGCTGGTATTAAGCGCGTTATAAATTAACAATAAAATAAATAAATAAATGCGCGAATCACTTAAGATAAACACAGGAACCAATATGGAGGTCAATTGCATGTTGTTTGTAAAAGTTTTAAAAAATAGGCTTCCACTTTTCCTTCATTTTACGGAGCACATCAGGTTAAGAGAATAGTTCATTTGCAGGTGGGTTTCAAAGGAAAGATCACAGAATGACTGCTCTCTGAAGAAAACACCATCCCCCCAGCCCCGCCGGGAGCCCTTGTGTTTTTGGACCTGTAAAATAAAACTGCACTCAATAACAATCCCCCCGCTCGTCCTGTTGATGGCCCCAATGGAGGAAGCAGGGATTTGCGGAAATAAATCATGGAGCGCCTCGGCTGTGAAAAGTACCATCCAGGGACCAGAGGATGCCTGGAGAGGTCTCCGTGGGAATCTCTTATGCACTTGGCTCTGCTCTCTTAGTAATAACCCGATGAAATGAGGGGGTGGGGACTGGAGTGCAGCCAGCACGTCAAATCAAACAGATGGGAAATGTAAAAATAATGTATCTTTTCCTCCCACTCTCCAGGCCTAGATTTCAAGTTCTGCAGCTTTAAAGCAAACATGTTCTCCCCATTTCTGAGAGGCAGATGCCTGACCCTCATATTTAAACATCTTGAAGTGGTAGCTCCCTATCACAGTGTGCAGAAATATGACTACATGTGCAGGACGGTCTATTAATAGAATGCAAGTGCCATTTTTTGAAGCGCTACTCCACCAGTGCTCGCGGCCCAATTACACCATTCTTCACAGCCTTTCTGTTCTACTTTCCATTTCCTGGCTCCTTTTTATGAAAAGCTGCATTCGCCTGTCTTCAAGCACTTCAGATCTAATCTTTGATATGATCTTTTATTCTGTGATAATCGCTGCCATGCATTGCCTTTATGGTAGGCAGTCTTTTCCTTCCCACACATTACCTCTTTCCACTCCTCCTCTCGCTACTCTACTATTAACGAGGCAACCCTCCCGCACTCTTCTCCAGGCTCTCCTCATCCATAGGAGAGGTAAGGACAGAAAACACATGTAGTGCAGGTGCTGGGCAACTTTGAAACAATGTAAGGTACAAGTGTGTACCTGCAAAGGGAGGTTTTCAACCACATTTCAATTAGTGAACAGTTCGTCAAACATTGTCTGGCATATGTCAATTGCAATACACTACATGCCATAATTAATAGACAGCAACAGCGCTCAGACCATTACAAGTGACAAGTCTGCACTTACCCTTGTACTTGCCACCAGCTGGCTCTACTTCTCTTATTATTTTATTTATTCTATTACCCCATGTGCTGCACTGTCCCCACCCCCCTCCCACTCTTCACTTTTCCTCTTCCCCCTTCCCCTGCACTTGCACGATCTGAATGACACATGGCCTAATAGGCGCGTAAATGATATATCAAATCTTTAAATTAGTTTGCAAAAAAACAGCCTCACATGTGCAGCAACAAAATAACACTTATCTGTCATAACTGGAGCATCTGCTACTCTTTCCATTAGATGCAGAAGTGGGCCTGCCACATCTAAGGTGCACCCAGACTGTTGATCTGTAAGCAGATTACACTGCCAGAAAAAGGCAAAATGGGGGCATAATGACACATGACTGAGGCAGATGTCTATTCACACACATTTGCACTCTATTGCTACTCATACCAAAAGAGGTTCCTCGGCTAGTGGTCCCAAGCCTCCCTGAGAATTAAAAAGGTTTTCAAACCGGATGTAAAGGGAGTCCAAATGGGTTATTGCCTGTTTTTATAGGTTGTAGGGGATTTCTAACATGTGTGCAGGGGGAGTGACTGTTTCTGCCATGCATGCGAGCTCCGTCTGCAAAAAACGAATGCATTAATGCCAACATAAAATTTTCAAAGAGGCGTAAATGCACCGCATTTCTATGGAATCCTGCTTTCTGTTTCTGTAAAAAGCAGGTAGGTTCAATAGGACTCCGTTGAAAATCATGTCTACTCTGCTTGAATGGCAGATAGCTTTTATACTTTTTGCATTCCGAAGTATAAAAGAAGTGTGCTAAGAGCATTTCAACAGTTTTAACACTTTTTTCACACTTTGTGTGGCGCTGCCCCGTGGAGGGACGCGCACGCGGTGGCGTGACGTTGCACACCGCTGCGTGCAGTATAAATAAACGGGGAGTTCCCGGCCGCGTCAGTGCGACCGGGAAGCATGAGCAGTGCAGGCGTATGTGAGTCTGTGCTCGGCTGGGGTTTACGGGCATCGCGAGGGGGTTTAGGACCAACCCCCAACAGTGGTGACGAAGTGGGGATGATGCCTGGGCCCGGTGGTGATAGAACGATACATTTTTTTCCTGAAGCGGATTTGTGATCACGTTTCGTTTCATGCCGTAGGCCGTGCATCGACCACGCGGCTGGTGGCCATTTTGAATTTCGGCTGTGGAACTTCACCGAGATCCGGTTTGAGCGGTGAGTGGCATCCAGGCCTAATTTTTGGACACACTGCTTGCAGGCAGTTATACCTGCATGCCCATGCCCCATTTTCTTTACTTTTCTTGAATTTTGGGCCTCCTACGTCGAGTGCAAGTGAGGAGAAGGGGTATACTGGCTGGGCCTGCATAGCCCTAATTCTCTTTGACTCAATTTTTGGAACTCCTGTGCCTGCAAGGTGCTGCAGCAGCTGAGGAGTAAACTCTTCATCATCCTCTTCATCATCAGGTTGGGGATTTTATTCTTCTTCATCCTCTTCATCATCAGGAAGGACTGCTGCAGCTGTGGATCTTCCATTTTCTTAATTCTGTCCATCATCACGTCCAACTGCTGTGGCTGTGCATGAAGCTGTTTGTGTAGGGGGACACTTTGCTACCGTCTCCCTCGCTCCCAGGTTGGACATTTCATTGGCCTGGGTGTGTGTGTTTGGACTGTGCTGTGGTGGTGGGAGCTGAGTTGCGGCCCCCAAACTTCATGCTGGGGGTGCCTGTGCGCTCATGCCCATGAGTGGGACTAGTGATGAGGAAGGTGAATTGCCATCAGTGCACCAGCAGCCTCCTCAGGACGGTGGGCTAGCAGCTGCCAAGCAGCAACCTCCCCAGGATGGCGGACAACCGGCAGCTCCGCAGCAGCCGCCTCAGGACGGTGGACAACCAGCAGCTCTACAACAGCCTCCTCAGGTTCAAGCAGGAGGTCAGGCTCCAGTACCTCAGGCGTCGCAAGTGGTGCAACCCGTTGCTCAGCCAGGACATCCTATTATGGCCCAGGCACGAGCCCATGCGGCCCTGCAGCCCATCCCCGTCTCGGGCCCGCCATCCAGCTTGGGGCCCAGGTGGAGGAGGTGGGTTGACCGCCTTGACATGTACTTTAGGGCCGCACAGGTGACGGATGATGACAGCATGCTAGCAACCATGTTGTACTTGGCGGGACCTTTGGTCCAGGAAACATTTGAGTCGCTTCCACCAGGGGATGGATCCTATGCGGCGGCAGAGGCAGCACTCCAGGCCCATTTTCTGTCCCTTGCCAACTCGGACTACGAACGATTTGTGATGCTGTCCGCAAAACAAAAGGAAGAGGAGACCTTGGACACCTTCTATGGATGCCTAAAGTGCCTGTCGCTGGCCTGTGCATGGGGTGATGCAAACGATATGATAAGAACAATGCTCATGCAGGCATGCTCCTCGGGCAAGCTCAGAAGACAGGTCTTAAGAGAACCCGGCACCACGTTGTCATGCATCCTGGAGCTGGGGCGGTGCATGAGGTGTCTGAGGCTCGGGCAGCTAGGATAGAGGCCGGATCACGCTCCGTCAAGACAGAGGAGATGTGTGCTATGTGGTGAGGTGGCAGAGGAATCCGAAGACCTGGTGTGGGACCCCGCGACAGAGCTGGAAGAGCGGGTGAGTCCTGCCAAAAGTGCGGGTACGACCTTCCTCACCCAACAGAATGCCCAGCGGCTGGAAAGACATGTGGAAGGTGTGGGCTGCCTGATCATTTCTCCCGGGTGTGCAAAGCAGCCCTGCCTGTGATGGTGCCTAGAGGCCCGGCCCGGTCTGGATTTCGCCAGAGTCGCCCGCCAAACGTTGCCCAGGTGGACCAGAGTGAAGAAGATGTCCAGGTGGAGGAGGTAGAAGAAGAGGAAGAAGAGAACATCTTCTTTGTCTCCAGTGTGGGAGCCGTGAAAGGGAAGAACAGGAGACAGCCAAGGTGTGTGGTGGAGGTCAACAAGTCGCCAGTCCCGGTCCTGGTCGACATGGGAGCGTCAGTCAATGTGATGGCTCATGGGCACCACGACGCCATGGACATGCCTCCCAAACTGGTCACACCGAAAGCTCGTATCCAGGGCCGGACTGGGACAAGAAATAGGTCCGGACACCCAAAAAAAAGTGGCCCACCCCTCGCCTCAGAATAGTGGCCCAACCCTCGCCTCAGAAAAGTGGCCCACCCCTCACCTCAAAAAAAGTGGCCCTCAAACCATCATCTGTGAATCGCGTCAATTCGCGACTTTACTGAAAATGCTACTAATGGAGGGTTCATGTGTCTGTTGCATGTTGTTATGTTTTGTGTAAACGCTTGAGAAAGTGATAACATTCATTTTGTTCTTGTTTAAAAAAAAAACATCATCACATAGTAAAATACTTATTTTGCAGAACCAGACTCCAATCATGTATATTCGTTGCCACCAGTAATGAAAATAGAGTTGTATTTAATAATGATGATACGATAACAACACAACTCATAAAAACTTTGCATACAGTTCTGTGACAGGGTCCACCGCTCTTGGAAATCCTGCTTCCAGCTTCATGAAAATCCTGGAAATCACTCAATCAAGAGTTCCTGCAACAATGCACTTTTATGTGCAACCAGGTCGATTATGTCTGGATTTTGCAATTGGACAAGCACATTCTGCTCCACAGACATGAGCATAAAGGCTTCGAGGTTGTCCTGGCAGAGGTGGTTTCTTAGGCGGGTTTTAATATTCTTCAATTTCAAAAAACTTCTTTCACATGCTACCTGTGTGCAAGATAAGGTCAAGATGAACTTGTATGCCAAATACAATTGCCGGTAAGCACTACTAAAAAGTTCATACCTTTTTAGAATTGCATAGCAACATATTGCACAGTTACGGCATGTATTGCATTTCTGTACTAAAGGTAGCTCTCCAAAATCTTGTAGTGCTGGATCTTCACTATATAGGGCTTCAAAGGCATACTCTTCTGCTAGTGTCCTCCTCAGTTTAGTCCACTTACTTGCAAAGTCTGAGAGTTCTTCCCTTAACCCCTGTAGCGTTATGGAGTCATCCAGTCTTTCAAGCAAGGAGCAAATATTTGTAAGAGCATTTTCGGGTAGACTTTCATTGAAATTTTTGGGATCCAAGCATGCTATATCTGCAGCAAGAGATGAGTGGTTTTTAAAACGACTAGTTAGGCTTTGAGGAATGTTGTCCATAATGGCATTATGTACAGTAACTCTAAACCGGTCTTTAGCCAAGGTGATTGGCTCATCCCTTGCATTCATTCCAGGCATCCTCTTTTTGTGGGACACTCTCCCCCCTGGAAGTGCAGTTTCCACTCCTTTATCATAGCCTCTCTCTTCCAAGCCCACATTGGCCCATTCTGCACATTTTTCAGCTGCAGAATAGACAGAATCAACATTTCTTGACTGTGCAGCAAGCACTTTTGTAGTGTCCGAGACCATTCTTTGTGCCTGGAGGATGTCCATTCCACTTGTCTGGAGGTACTTAGATAATGGGGTTGTCGAATTAAATACTCTGAGATATAACTGGGCTGTGAGCACTCTTTATAATTTGCACAGAGCCTCAGAAAAGTTTAAAGCTTGGTAACGGACCACATCAATGAACATTGCTTTGTTTTGGTCATTAAAGGAGCCAAAAACTTTCCGTAGTGCTGCATCCTTTGCCCACCACCTTGTTTCTCCTATTATTTGAATTGTGCGGCCTTCCACAGACACCTCACGCCACACATCCATCCTTTTGTAGGACTCCCTGAAAAAAACGGCACAGGAGTTTAACAGGCCAAACAAAGACGTGGATTCATTTGATGCTTGTGTCCCTTCTACAAGTACAAGATTTAATACATGTGCATAGCACCAGACATGTATATTTGACCAGGGGATTCCTTACTGAGCCAGGGTGTGAGACCATTGTACTGCCCCTGCATATTGGATGCACCATCGGTTGAATTTCCAATGCGCTTGCGTAGGTCCAGACCATTATCTTTAATAACACTCTGCACCGACTCAAACAGCCCCTTTCCAGTAGACAAAGTGCAGTTGGTTACTGCTAGCAGGCGTTCATGTACAGTGTCAGTAACATATCTAATAATTATAGAGCACTGATCATTAACACTCACATCTTGGGTTGAGTCTATCTGAATGGAAAATATTCCTGCTTCCTTTATTTCTTGACAGATTACCATTTTGATCAGTTTAGAAATGGCTTCAATTACATACCCAACTGTAGTCTTTGACATGAAGGTCACAGAAGCACCCCGTCCTTGCCCAGTTTTCTTTTTGGATTTGCTTTGAATGTCCTCAATATGTTCCTTTAGAGGTCTGTCATATTTACTTAGCAGCAGAAGGATTTCAAAGAAGTTGCCATGATCCAGCTCTTCATTATCCAGCTCGGCCATGGACTCTGATTTTCCACGAAAACGGAGCCCTCTTTTCCCAATGACTTTTACAACATCAATAACGCGCTCCAATATGTCTCTCCTTTTTCTGATTTGCTCACTTCGAGCTAATTTCTGTCGGTAAAAGAGTAAACCGCCTATGTCGACCCCTGAAAAGATCAATATATATGAATCTGTGCACCTCCGATGACCTTGGCCTGTCTCATGTTCTGCAATGCGCTGGTAAAGACACCTCCAGCTTTTCATCCGGTTGATGAAAAGACCCCTCTCTCCACGTTTAGTAAATGCTAAACAAACTGTACAAAAAAGGGCCTTTAGTATTTCAGAGTAACTTAACCAATACCGTTTTCCCCCATCTTTCCTCCAAAAGGCTAAGCTTGCTTTAATGTGTCTATGTTTGGGAGGTTGAATTGGATGGTGCTGAAAGAAATAGTAAAGTTGATCAGATTTTGGACGTTGAAACAAATAGTCTGCCACCTGTAGATTGTCTTTTCGTGCTCTGTGCTTCACACCCCCGTTCCCTGAGTCTTCAGTATGTTGTAAAGCAGATAAAGATTCTTCCGAATGACTAGTACCTGCCACTTCCTCTGGGGGGATGATGTTGTCTCCACTTATTTCTGGCAGACTAGTTTCCGACACTTCCTCCTTGGGAGAATCTTCAATTGTTTGTGACAGACTGGTACCACCACCGACTGCCACTTTCTCGAGACGGAAACCTTCAATTATTTCTGGCAGACTTGTTTCAGGCATTCTTCCTTGGGGGAATCTTCAATTGTTTGTGGCAGACCGGTACCACCACCGTCTGCCACTTCCTCGAGATAGATGCCCTCACTCATTTCAGGCACACTGGTTTCCGACACTTCCTCTGGGGGGGCACCTTGAATGATTGCTGTCATTGTAGTTGCTGCTGCATCTGCCTCTGTTGAGATGTCCCCAATTACTGCAGAGACTCTGGCTTCTGTCACTTTCGTACCCGAAGAAGATGCCTGGTCACCTTCCTCCACTTTTCTCCCAGCAATGCCACGTGACATTTTGGTGGTCTGACCTGTAAATAGATCTTCAATTTTTTTGTTTTGCCGGATTTCCTCTTTAATCCGCTTTTTCTTCTTTTCTCGTGGTTTTTCTGCTCCTCCCTTTCTTTTTTTTAAATCCATTTGTCTCCTAAAAAATAAAATGACCTTAAATGGGCATCAGATTCCTGCCTTTATCACAGTAGGTCTAAGTAACCTGACTGCCAACATCCAAACCAGCATTTCATAAGAAGAAACAAGTGCTTTCCATTAGATCTAAACAACGCATTTCGAGACAACGTGAGTGATTCGGGAGGTATAAGGAAAGAAGTATGGGATCTAACCCAATATAAATAGATTCGAACAACACATTGAGTGAATATTTTTTGAAATCTTGGAAATGAGATATAATGGTATTGATCATCAATAAAAGTTTGTTCAAATAGCCCAGATTTGAGAAAGGCTCTGCTGAGCTGAAACACGTGTTATACAGGGATTTGCAATTCAATAAAATATACCCAAGCCAAGAAAATTAATTGGCGCAGAAGTCATGGAGGTGTTTTCTATTTTTAATTCCATTAGATCAATGTCAGCATTTCCAGATTTGACTGTTCCCCATCCTCACCATAACCTCCCTCCACAAAAAGAGAACATTATCCAGCTGGGTCTATAAAATGCTGAATCTAACAGTAATCCAGCCTCATGCCATTGCATGTTAAATTAACTGGATGCATGCATGTTCTTACTCCTGGCCAGTGGCCTGTCTGACGTCTCATAAAAAATAGTAACCAAAAAGGAAAGCTGCCTCGGCCTTTTCATTAACTTATGAAAAACACAAAGGGCTATGCAGCAATACATACATACATAGCAAGTGAATTCCTATTGCATGCACACAAATGCACACATTTGTGTAATAATTCTAAACTCCACCCTAGTGGATGCTCTGCAACAGGGCCTTCGAGAGAGGTGTAATCCTTGTTTTTCTTTTGTCCTGGCACACATTAAGTCGGGATGCAAATTCACAACAAAATTTGGCCAGATTGAAAGAGGATGGAGACTGGTTCTCTAACTCTAATTTGGGGGTGGAGGAATAAAATAGGAGTTCTGCCTGGTCACTGTTGCTTATAGGCTGAACTGGAGCCTGGGGGGCCGGGCTCCTAGGGGGTGACAAAAGGTGTGCATAATAAAGGCTGCCAAAGTGGCTGAAGTGTGCTATACAGGACCACCTTACATTACACTGCATTGAAGATATACAATCACTAGTGGTTACTTACCCACAGCAGGGATGGGCTCGCCTGGCTGGCTGTTGGTAGCCTGGCTAGAGTGGATACTTGAACAGCGACCTGCCTGCAAAAACAGCAAGGGGTTGTAAAAAAGTGTGTGTGTGTGTGTATATAAGCGCCATAAATAAAATATAAAATACAGGGAATGAGAGCACAAGAGAGGGGTATTTGTAGATTCACATTTTCGTTAGAAGGAAGGTTCACTACTTCTCCCGAGCAGATGGGGTGAGCTTGAGTGAAGGAGGGAATCACCTGGACTTGTGGGAACGTTTTGTTGCAAATGAGCAAGTCCTGTTATGGTGCATATAAAACACAAAGCCCAACATGCTAGAAATAAAGTAAATTAATGCAGAGCACAGTAAAACAGATGCTGACATTTAAAGTTAGGGGGTATGTGCACATGTGTGCAAACTGAAAGCATGCCAACCCTTATGCTATGCTGCCTGCTCACACAGCTCTCTAGTACCCACTCCCCACCAGAATATGACATTGACAAGCCTACAAAGTAAAATGTGTTGACTTTTCTGCAGGGCATGCTGGCTGCCTGCTATCCTATTACAGCCCTGGGATGCACATGGACATGGCGCTCAACCAGAGTAAATCTGCACCTCCTTTGCTATTCCAGTGCTGTGTGGCTGACGCTGTTATGGGCAGTTGAGTTTGGATAACGTGATTTGTTTTACAATCTAGGTTCATTACTGAAAACACCAGACCCACCACAAAGCACCAGCCAGTAATGTACGAACAGACAGACCTCCAAAGACATGCCCACGCCATGCTTGAAGCCAAACACTGACCCACAAGCCCATCAAAGCTTACATTCGCTCCCATTTTGCAACTCCATTCAATTGGACATCACAACCTTGGCCCAAAGTTCATCAATTAACTTTAGAATGCACAATACTGAATAAATGAATGGACTCAAGCCACCCACACTAATCCTCTGCCAAATACTTGCCCACAGACCACTTCACATGAGCATAGCACCGAAACTCATTATAAAGGACACTGACAAAATGCCCAAGTGCGTCCGCCTAGTCTGAGTACAACCAGATCAAATTCTACAGGGCACTCTCTGCTTACCTCAGGGGTCTGCAGCCTGCAGCTCTCTTCGTGTTTTGGACTACACCTCCCATGATCCCTCAAAAGTCGCAATTGAATTTGCTGGCTAGTGCTGATGGTAGTCGTAGTCCAAAACATCCATAGAGCCAAAGGTTGCAAGCTCCTGCTCGTACCTGAACACAGAGCCAGTTTCCTTAAGATCTGAGCACATGAACACAATAGCAGAAGCTTAGCTCCCACTAACAAATCCAAATAATTCCCCTTCCGTTCCAAAGCACCAAGAGAACAGAAACATGACACCAGCTACGCCACATAAAAGTCATGAAAACACGGCAACCAATAGTTCTTTTTTTTCCAGATCACATTAACTTAGTATGGATAAGCGAAGTGCCTGCCTTCTAAAATAAAGACACTGCACACCACCACTCTCTCTTTTCAAAGGTTTATTTTCCTCTACTACTGATGGGAAGTGGGATGCTCACCCAGGGATACTTCACACTTTAAAGATTAACTGTTTAAACAGTCTATATAACTAACAATGTCCTGCATAATTTGCAACCACTTACACAAATGCATCTCTATACGGCAAAAATGCACAAGTCCATGTGCACCACTCCATGCACTCACACAACCAAACTTCAGGGAGGGAGCATTTGAAATGAAAACAGACCGCAGCAGGGCACTACCCGTGCAAAACCCCAACTCCTTCAAAACATGAGAGCGTGCACTGTCTGTCCACTGACTGCAGGCTGCAGCCTACATTTTTACACAACACACGAAGTCTGAGGAATGACACATAACGGGGACTAAGGCAATTGTATATCATGGGCGCAAATGCAAGAGGTTTTTTGATAATGCCCGAAAAAGAATGCACAACATTTAAAACTTGGACGTTTGGAGGGAGCAGGGTGACCTTGGCCCACACATGGTGGCTCAAGAAGCTGGTGCGGTGTAGGGGAGAATGCGTTGCGTTGACCAATAAAAAAAAATCACAAGTGCCTAAGACTGATTCGCTGTATGTCCAAACCTAAAGGTTCATGCATGCGTTAGAATCAGAATGCAATCAATAACATCAAAATGGATTGGGTTGCACACAGCTGGTGCAGGACAACACAGGTGTGCACAAGGCCTATGCTTATGACAGATGCACATGATATGATATGGAATTTATAACGCGCGTGCGCCTGCCTGCACATATACATACGATACGACCGATGATTGCAGCCCCTTTCCTTCTGCAGGAGCGGTTCCCTTTGCGACCATTTACACATTTCTATGTGATGTGGAGTGCAGGATGTCAAGATGCAAAAACAGCACCAGGACAGAGTGTAATTTAGCACTTTGCCATTTCTGGGGATTACATTATGTAGACCCGGCTCTAGGTGTGCAAGTCTGTGTGTTTTCCAATCATGTATGTGCATTCTTAACATGCAGCCCGAGCCGCGAACCTAAGGCATGCGAGTCAGGATGGAGGGACAGTTGTGTTTGTGTGTGTGGGTCTGTGTTTGTGGAGGGCAGTCAGTGTGCATGGTGGAGTTTGAAGTGTATGCCTGAAATGTGTGCTAGTAGGGTGTTTGTAAAGGTGTGCACACACTCCCATTCAACACACACTTTCCAGGTGTGTAGACTGTGCATGTTGCACTCCCTAATACTCCACATGGACTATGGGTGCGTGTATCTTCTGCTTGTGGGCCAGGAGGATAGCCCAGGGGCAAGCAACACGTTAGCAAGACAATGCATCTTCAAACTAACTTCAAACTTCAAACAAACTTCAAACAACGCATCCTGGCCCCGCGCTTAGACTAGAGACTGGTCTCCGGCAGTGCCAGGGCTCAAATATTTTCTAACATACACGCCCATGCCACGTCCGGATGGGCAGCAGCGCCCTGCCCACCCGGGCTCAGAATTTAGTTCCAGGGCTGAGCCCTGGCAAACACCCCCACACATGAAGCACTCTCCAGTATTAAGTGCATTATGAAAGATGAATTCACTTATGTTTTATTGTGGTACGTCACTGAGATTTAAACCATGCATCAATGCCACTTGCATGGTCTCGGGGCGCTGTGCCTATGCTATAAAAAGTATGTAACAAAGATGTTGTATTCAACTAATATCACAAATATTGCATCATGAAAAAAACTGCGTGTTCGTCACATGAAGGAAAATATAAAAACACCAAAGATAAATACAGAGAAGATTGGGGTCAACTAGAATGCGTAATATGCTGACATGTGTAAAATGCCACATACACGTATGGTAGCAGCCATGCCGTATAATAGCCATGTGCAGCGTGCCTCCTGCCTGCCGGCGCATATCATGTTCGCGTGTGTATTGAGTGCAGAGGGCCCAGGCAGCTCCCCGGGGAGCCGTAATACAGCTCCTGGTTTTGCTGCTGCAGCTGCAGCAATGACTGCTGGTAAGAGGCTCGGCTGCCAGATTCTGCAGACTCCACAGCCGCACCACACATGCTGCCCTGAGCTGACACTTTATGGACTGGAAGGCGAGGAATTGCCCTGACTGGGAATGAGGCGTCGCTGAGATGTGCATAGTGTCCTTCAAGGTAACGTGCTGCGCGTGCCCTCCTGCGCGCTGGGGGCGATTGTGTGAGGTGCCATTCGGGTGCCACCCGGACCTTGGTGCAGCATGGGCAGGGTCTTTACAAAGTGATGGCATCTGTCGCTCTTCGTGCTCACGCAAAGCCACGTTTTAACACTTCCCCGTGAGTGGTCCTTTTGCATGCGTATACCCACTTTCACTGTGTAGGTTTTCCCACTAAAATGTTTCCGGTCTGTGAACTGAGAGCTGGATGTACAGCTAACATGATGCCAAGTTCCTGGGGGGTTCCATTACAGCGCGAGCCGTCAGCTATGCTCTGTTGTATGATTCTTACCTGTTGTCCAATATCGAGGCTCAGCTGAGTCTCTAGAACTTCGTCTTGGTCCGGCCGGACCGGACTTCGGGCCGGGGACGCCTGCTGCACTGTCTGCGGTGTGGTGTACATGGTGGGACCCGTGCTGGCTGCTGCTACAGACTGCAGTGCAGACTCTGTGGTGTTGTGCTGTCTGCCGCTGCTGTGTGTGTGTCCAAAATCATCATGCCCAGGATGAGTCAAACGGCCCAACTATATCCTAGAGCCAGTCCTGGCGCTGCACGTTACAAAAAAAACGGCCCTGGGTGGCTTGAAGGAAAACCGGCCCCCACTGTACTCAAAGTCCATCGGCCACGGGCCGATCGACCAATACGGCCAGTCCGGCCATGCTCATATCTTTGCTTTCGGGAGTCTGGAACCCATCCCACTGGACGGTGCCTTCGAGGCAAAGGTGGAGCACGTTGGCTCACAGATCACCGCACGATTCTATGTGACGCTGGTAAGCACAAACACCTTGCTGAGCTGTGCGGTGGCTGAGGCCCTCGGCATCGTCAGTTTTGCGTACTCAGTGTATCTGGAGGATATTAATGACCTGCTTGATAAGTATGCCGCCCTATTTAATGGGATCGGACGGATGGCCGGTGACCCAGTGAGGTTGCATATAGATGACACAGTGCAACCCATCGCCCTAAAACATTGCAGGGTACCCTTTCACCTTCATGAACATGTGGACAAGGAGCTGGACAATCTTGCGAATCTCGACATAATTGAGAAGGTGGAGGGTCCGACTCCCTGGGTGTCCCCGATTGTCGTGGCAAGGAAACCCAAACAACCAGATGCCGTCCGAATCTGTGTCTATATGAGGCTGCCGAACAAAGCCATCAAGAAGGAGAGGCACCTCATTCCAACAATTGATGACATTATAGCCGAAGTACAGGGTGCTTCTTTCTTCTCCAAGCTGGATCGCCGAGCGGGCTACCATCAGGTGGTCCTACACCCTGAATCAAAGTACATCACCATGTTTACAACACACCGGGGACTGAACCGCTATAAAAGACTGAGCTTTGGCGTGTCCTCGGCAGCGGAGGTCATCCGGGGCTCCCTCGCACACCTGGAGGGCATTTTGAACATCAGTGATGATATCCTGGTGTTTGCCAAGACGGAGGTGGACCATCTGCGGAGGCTGGCGAAGACTTTTGAGAGGCTCCAGTCATTGGGCCTCACCCTTCACAAGGAAAAATGTGAGTTCCTGCACCCGTCCATCGAGTTCTTCGGCTTTGTGTTTAGAGAGGGAGAGGTGTCTCCAGACCCCAAGAAGGTCCAGGACATTAAAAAGGCGCAGCCACCTGAGTCGGTGTCTGATGTGAGGAGTTTTCTCGGCATGGCCACGTACTGTGGACGGTTTATTCAAAATCTTGCCTCAAGATCGGAACCCCTCAGGGCCCTGATGAAGAAAGACTCTACCTGGCACTGGGGCCCACTTGAACAAGCGGCGTTTGAGGACATCAAGGGTGCGCTGGCAGCTGAAGACACAATGGTGTTCTTTGACCCTGCCTTACAGTCGGAAGTCATTGTGGACGCCAGCCTGTTTGGCCTGGGCACCGTGCTAACTCAGATTGCTCGTGATGGGGGTGTCCGCCCGGTCGCCTATGCCAGCAAGGCGCTGTCGGAGATGGAGCAGAGGTATTCGCAAATTAAGCGCGAGGCATTGGTGGTGCTCTGGGGCTGTAGACATTTCAGGTTATATGTCCTGGGGCGCCCGGTGACGGTTGTGACGGACCACAAGCCTCTGCTTCCCATCCTGGCTGGGTCGTTGTCCAAGCAGCCGGCAAGGATCGAGCGGTGGATGCTCGCTCTCCTGGAGTACGGGGTCACCTTGGTGTATCGGCCAGGGGCAAACAACGCGGCCGACTATCTATCTCGACACCCGGGTGCACATGGGGGAGAAGAGCAGGACACATGTGCTGAAGAGGCTGATGACCATGTCTGCATGGTAGTGGAGACGGCCACGTCGAATGGGATGCCCCTGGGGGAGCTCGAGGCAGCAGCAGTGGGAGATGAGTGCTTCCAAATCCTGAGACAGTCCATGCAGCGGGGCTCCTGGAAGTCGGTGCTGGAGTCCCTGGCGGGGCGCACTCAGAAGGCCAAGACGGGACTGGAGCAGTTGTGGAAGGTCAGGGAGGAATTATCATTCTCTGCGTCCGGCCTGCTGCTCAGAGGTGATCGCATTGTCGTGCCTCAGTCCAAGGTGAAGGACGTGATCACTCTTGCTCACCATGGACACTAGGCCGCTGCAAAGACCAAGGCCAGGCTATGACGGAAAGTATGGTTCCCGGAACTCGAGCGGAAGGTGGATGACTTTGTGGCGGCCTGTGTCTGGTGTCAGGCGGCGTCTCCTCTGCAGCGTGAGCCAGTCATAGTGGCGATGCCTCGAGGGACGTGACCCTGGGAGGTGGTCCATGCGGACCTAGGGTCTACAACGATGGGCTCCCACTTCTTGGTGATCGTCGACGAATGCTCCAGGTACCCGGAAGTGGAATTCGTGGAGTCGGTGGCCTTCGAGCATGTGGTGGTGGCCGTGGAGAAGGTGTTTGCGGCCCATGGTTCCCCCCACACCTTGTGCTCTGACAACGGGGCGCCGTTCCAGAGCGAGCAGTTCTCAGAACTGATGGAGAGCTGCGGGGTACAGCATAGGAAGATCACCCCCCTCTGGCCAAGGGCAAATGGCGAAGCCGAACGGCTAATGAGGACACTGAACAAGACCTTCAGGATTGCCCAAGGCCAGGGTCCGTCCCTCCAGAGAGCCCTCTATCAGTTCCTGCGTGTGTACCGCACCACCCCGCATGCCTCTACAGGAGTGGCCCCGGCAGAGGCTCTCTTCAAGTGGTGCCCTCGGGGTTTGCTGCCCGAGGTGGGGGAGAAGGAGCCGGGGCTGATCGATGACCAACAGGTAGAGGTGGACCGGCGATTGAGGATTGAGCAGGAAAATATACGGCGGGGGCTTCGCCCGCAGCGGCTAGAGCCAGGTGATGAAGTCCTCATCCGAAACAGACACCCCCATGGAAAGCTCTCCCTTCCCTACGAGCCAGAGCCGTTGGATGTCGTGGCGGTGAAGGGGTCCATGGTGACTGCCTCGGATGGAAGATCAGCTGTCACCCGTAAAGTGAGCTTCTTTAATAAGTTAGGAGATCCAAGAACTGGCCCTCCCCCTGATCCGGACCCGATGGAGACCCCTGAGGACAGAGGAGAGACCCTGCGCCCACCTGAGTCCCCTGCCTGGGGAATGCCTGTGGACATACTACCCATGCCGGAGGTGAGCGGGAGGTAGCCTCAGAGGGCTGGACGAGGGAAACCCACACACCTCAGCGATTACGTGCTGGGACACTTATCTGATCTGCCTGATGCCGTGGACTGTTAAGTAAGGGGACCCGGGTGGATGCTAATAAAGGGGCGTGTGGGGAAGCTGTTGTTAAGTGTTTGCATTAGTAGTGTTATTTGGTTTGCAGTGTGTATCATTAAAGTATATGTTGTTGTCCTCCTGAAAAAGGAGAGTGGCGCTGCCCCGTGAAGGGACGCGCACGTGGCGGTGTGACGTTGCACGCTGCCGCGTGCAGTACAAATAAACGGGGCGTTCCCGGCCGCGTCAGTGTGACCGGGAAGCCCGAGCAGTGTAGACGTGTGTGGTGTGAGTCATTGCTCGCCGAGGGCTTACAGGTATCGCAAGGGGGTTTTTCGACCAACCCCCAACACTTCGTAACATACATTTTGAAAATGGCATTGAAGGTACTGAAATGCACAGATGTGCAAACAGAGGCAGTGACGTCAGTGCAATTTTCTACTGTGTTCAAAATTAGTGTCTAGGTGCCTCTAAAGTGACACCTTTGATCCAAAACCTGACGCTTAATGTTTGCGCCGTCAGTTTACAAAAAGTCAACGCAACATGGCGCTCCCCCCTAGCCTTCAGTTTCCTTTTAGGCCCTTCCACAATCTATAACGGTAGGGAGCGCTTCATTCAAACTTATTGAAGGATAATGCACAAGTGTACTAACAAGTGTACTCATTGCCAATTCAGTTATTTTAAGAAACGTCAGACCTGGGCTAGACAGTGAATGATCTTCACCAAGATAATTTTCAGCGGACATTTTCTTTCTTTCATCTATTGTTATTTTTTGAGTTAGATGTAAACAAATGAATCCAAATTGCGCATGGTAGTCACTCAGTGTATTTAACCATAAAGATTGTTTTGAACCTTTAACTGCAAAAGGATCCCAGTGCTGATTATAAAGCAGATCGCATTGCATTAAGCATTCTGCACGAATAGCATCTGCATATTAGCATATGTCTTTATTCAGCCTATTTTGCACCAACACAAATGCAATTAGCACTGCGGCCAAAATTGCCTGATGGCAGAAAACAGATTTTTTCACTACATTTGCTAGAGCAACTGACTGACTAGGTCTAGGGCGAACATTGATCTAGTGCGAAAATGCAATAAAAGCACACTTGGACTGGGCCATAGGGCACTAGGGCAATGCCGAAGGGCTGGCCCAGCATTGTTGTTTGGGCCAGTTTTTTGAGTCAAAGTGGGCCTGTTGTTTTTGACAAAAATGGGCTAGTTTGAGTTACTGCACTAGTTTAAGAAATATACCAAATATACTTTAAAAGGCACTATTTGCATTACATTTTACCAAAAACTCCTCTCGAAACTGGCTTCAAGAAAAATTGTTAATTCCAATTTGTCATCGAGGGCCGCTTTTTCATTGGTGCCCGGGACAAATGCACATCCCAGTCACGCCCTGATTGAAAGGAAAGGATAGGTTTTTAGCACTAGGTCAATATATTCCAATCTCACCTGTATAAAACCCTCAGAGAAACAGAGAAAGTCAGGTTCAACTCAACACTCCCTATGGAATCTAATGCTAATGCTATCGTGAGCGGCTCAGATTATTATCTAATGCTTTTAAGACAAGTTTCACCTTTCACACCTGCAGTTCCATGTTTCCGTGTAGTTTGTGGTCTTATTGATGCTACACTTGCTTATTGTAACATTCTTTTTCTTGAAGCCAATAAGGGCACTATTTCTAGACTCCGAGTTCTGCAATATACTACTGTAAGAATTGACACTATCTTATAATGGCACAACCACATGTCTCCACTCCTGCCGAAATTGCACTGGCTGGCAGTTACTACAAAGCCCTTATCCTGATGCACAACGCAGTATAAGGTACGGCTGTGATGAATTGCCACTTGGCAAGGGAGTTTGAAATCTTAGCTTTTTTAATTTATTTTTTAAATGTAATAACATTATACTGGTAATCCCATCTCTGGAAGGGAAATCGGCTGATGAGATTCCCCTTTCAAAAGCTCCAAGCCAAATACACAGTGTGTACCTTGCCCTGCTGCATCAGTGTCCTCATCTGCAGCGCCTGCTTTACCAGTGGAACAGAGCAAATTTAGAGGTCACAGGTGCCTATTTGACAGGTACACACGACGAAATACTGGGATGCCGCTAACAGGAGGACATCACAAGTTACCCGGGCATGCACTTACTGGCATCCCGAAAGCGGTAATTAGGGCGTGCAAGACGGCAGCAATACAGGCATCGCAGACCACCCGTAATTAGCAACCTGCAGTGTAGGCAACTGCCACAGGTGCACACAATCACCACAGGTGGAGTCAATGGAGCCTGTCCCAGTACAAAAGGAGCACACCCACACACCACACCCCTTCCTACACCAAAATGATCCCACTAGCTTTTGCAATCATGGGGCTGGCGGATATGCCAGTACTTGTAGAACAACAGCAACAACAACAACAACTACAACAACAGGCAGCACAGAGGAGACGCAGGAGGAGAAGGAGGGTGAGACAGGCCCAGCAGGTTCCACCAGTGCAGCCAGTGGTACCACATAGGCAGCCACTAATCCCTCGCACAAGATCCAGTCCATTCAATCTAATCCCTGAGCAGATCCACACCCTGTACCGGTTGGACCGGGACACCATCACCCACAGAGTGGACAGGATACACGACAACATCGTCAGCCTGATAGAAATCCACACTGCCATCTCCCCTCTACTGAAGGTAGTGACTATGCTCCACTTCCTGACCACAGGCACCTACCAGCACACAGTCGGCCAGCTGCATGGCATATCACAACCTCTCTTTTCACGCATGCTGACCCAAGTGCTGGATGCCCTCCTGAGGCACGCTAGCACCCACATATCCCTACCACGGGCTGCCCAGGAGCTTGCAAACACTAAAGTACGCTTCCACGCACTGGCAAGCATGCCCAATTGTGTCAGTGCCCTCGACTGCACCCATGTCGAATTGGTTGTCCCTTATGCCATAGAGGTGGTGTACCGCAATCGCAAGCAATACCACTCCATCAATGTGCAGATGGTATGTGACTCCAGCAAGATCATCACACATTGTTGTGCCCGATATCCCGAATGCACACATGATGCCATGGTGTTGCGGAACTCCACGCTACCCCGCTACATAGATCGACATGCTGGACGACGTGCCTGGCTGCTTGGTAAGTTGCCTGACTGGGCCATAGGAGTGCATTGGGGTTGTGAGGCGGGGGATATGCATACTCCACCTGGGTGGGATTGGGGGGGTATGCATGCTTCACCTGGGTGGGATTGGGGGCGTGTATGCATACTCCACCTGGTTGGGATTGGGGGGTTATGCATACTCCACGTGGGTGGGATTGAGGGGTGAGTTGACAATGCACTCAGAGCTAAACACTGTTGTCCTGAACATCCCAACCTGAACATGACACATCAATGCCATACATAAGACCAATGCCGCACATCAATGACAACATGCCAGACGCACAAGCAGGCCACCATGGGTATATCAAGCGATACATGACTAAACATGATTACAACTTTGCCAAAGCCGCAAGTGTGATTAGGTAAAGAGTAGCATACACTAGACATCTTTCCGCATCCACAGTACATCCGCATCATCATGCAAGTGGACACCCTGCATCATCCGTACAACACAATCCACACTAGTAGACCATTGTGCAGTACACAATGCATCAAATGAACCTGTGTGCATACATCCTGGGAGGTGTGCATCTCAACACCAAATAGCTGCAGCTATGGCCGTTATTCCTAAAGGTGTCAGGTTAGATGACTCACACATACCTCTTTGTGCTCCCATGCAGGTGATGGAGGCTATCCCTGGAAGCCGTGGCTAGTAACCCCTGTACGGAACCCGCAGAACAGGCATGAAATGAAGAGGAGTACAATCGGGTTCATACCCGTACCCGTGTTGTGATTGAGCAGACCTTTGGCCTGTTGAAGGCACGGTTCCGCTGCCTAAGCAGGTCTGGTGGAGCACTCCTCAATGGGCCTGAGAAGGTGGCAAAGATCACCATGGTGTGTGTCATGCTGCACAACATGTGCATCCGGAGAAACGTACCACTGCCACCTGACATTGGCATGCATGCACCGGGTGAGGGTTATGAGGATGATGATGGAGGAGAAGCAGCACCCCTGGCAGTACGTGATGCACAATATGGCTGTGCTGTACGCCAATCACTGATTGACGAATACTTCTGAACCACAGGGACGTTGATGATTATGTGTCAGTACTACACTGAGCACTGGGACCGTGTGGACATGGACAAAGGGTGTGTGGTGAGTTTGGCACTGTGCGCTGTCATGAATAAAATGTACACACACAAAATGAACAATGTCCAGTCATGAAATGATTATGAACACAACGGGTGTATTAAGAAAAATAACACCATAGTGCTTCCTCCCTCCGCCACTCACATGCCCTCTCCCCTCCCCCTAAAACACCCAAACAGCCCATACCCCCCAAACAACCCATACCCCCCAAACAACCCATAACGCCCAATAAACATCCCCATAATCCCCTCAATACCTCCCCCCTCACCCATTGTCATCCCACACACGATGTGGTTGGACTGGCTATTTCCGGACTTTTTTTGTGTCGGAGGGCAGCATTTCTGTGTGCCTTGCACTGCGCCTCGTCATCCGCACATGGCTTGAGGGTGTCGAGCTTGCAGGTGTGGTCGATGGGGTGGAGGCGGATGGATTCTTCATTGCCGGTGCAGGTTGCTGCTGCTGCATGTGTTCCAGCATCCTGCTAAGGACCTGTGTGACGGCCCCTAAACTGTCCCGTATCATTATGGCACTCAAATTGATGGCCGCAATGGTTCCAGCATTCGCCTCCGGTATCTCAGGGCATGTTTGCTCACCCTCGGCCACATACTGGTGCACCAGTTCGATCGGTGACTCCTGGCAGGCCTCTACCCTCAACAGGTGTGCCTCCATGTCAGTGGGGGCTGTGGAGGTTGAGGGTGCTGCGGCTGGGTGGGCCATTGGAGGGCTAGGCTCTGGGGTGCTTGACAGTTGTGGACTCCGCAGTTGAACTTCTGATTCCTGTATGGGGCTGGAAGGCGTGCCCTGTGTGGAGTGGTGGGGGATGGACGGGGGACTTGGTGTGCGGGGACATTCGACATGGATGTTGCCGTCAATGTCCTCGTATTCCTCCGCTTGCACATCCACATCACTGAGGGGGGCTGTGGCTTCTGCCTCACCCATGGAACTGGTGGCAGCGGACTGTTGTCTCCTCCTCAGCCGGCCGGGCCTGTACAGGTGCCCTGGGTTGCACTCTGGCCCATGGTGCTGCCCCAGAGGTGGAAGGCCCAGTGCCCTGTGGTCTGCCCCTGGATGTTGATGCCCTTGAACCAGGGTCCTGCCCTTCACCTTCTGCATCAGTGCCTGTGGGGGAACAAGAGATGCAGGGCATAAGTGATGGTGTTACATGCAAGATGGTTTGGTGCGGTACATTATTTGATTTCCCATGCATTGCATTCTTATAGGTGTGTCACACAGTGTACTTTCAAGGGGGGGCATATTTGCATAAGCCGTGGCCTCTCCATTTGGTACTGATGTGTACCAGGTGGCCTACAGTTGTATTGCGGTTTGTGTGATGTGTGATATGTGATTGGTCCCTGTTTGTTGGGTGTATGTTGGTAAAGGGATTGGCATGCAGCATGCATTTCATTGTGCCAGGGTTTGGGCCTCCATCTGGACATGGATCTGTATATGTTTGTATGATGGGCCATGCAATGGCTTGGCTCACTTTCACATCTGTTGTACTATGTCATGGTTTGGCCTAATGAGGTTTGCGTGGTCACTCACCTTCATCTCCCGAGGTCGCCGCACCCGTCTCCATTTTGCCAAAGCCCTCTATGGACTCCATTTGTATGGTGGTGCTGCAGGTCTCTTCCCAGCGCATCAATTTAACTGGTAAGTGGGCACCCCCACCTGTGGCCATGGCCTCCTTGAGATTGGATGCTAGGATATTATGGACCCGGAGACGTAGGTCATCCCATCGTTTTTTACAGTTTTAATTGTGCGGGGGGTGGTGCCAACCACTGATACCTTACGTGCAACCTCCTCCCATATTTCTTTTTTTCTCATTTGTGCTTCACTTTTGAGGTTGTTTGAAAAAACCTCATTTTCATGGGCTGCAAGAGTATCAGCCAGCTTGTTTAGTTCCTCATCGGAGAAGCAATTCTGGCGCAGGCGTGGGGTAGTTTTGCGGGTAGCCTTGGACATGCTGGATGGTATGGCCCTGCTCTCTACTCTGTAGCACTGCTGGAATGAGAGGATTGCAATGGATTGTGTTTTTAGAGATGGCCGCTGGTGCATTTCCTGTTCCGACGCGATGACGTTACTTCCGAGTCCGGTATTACGAGCCCAGTATTAGCATGATGTTATTACCGGGTCGGTATTAAGGGATTGCTCCTTGGCGGAGGCCTGTGATGGCGCTATCGGGGGGTTGGAGGGCATCAATTACCGGCATGGGGGTTTGTGCATGCTCGTGCCCTCGTAATCAGCCGCTATTAGCGGTGTCAAGGGTGCACGGATGCGCTATTACCTCCATGCCGGTAATGAATGCGTTTTTAGCGGGATTCTTGTAATGAGGCCCAATGTCTGTAAAAAGGATATGTTCAGGTGCAAAAAGGAAATAGAGATGATCTAGCCAGTCACTAGGGCCTAAAGCTGGACCAAGGCAGCATTTAGAAGTTAATAATACTTTCTGCGGTTCTTGATGCTTCAGGCCTCTGGGTGCTGTTCATTCAGTTTAACGAGACACAAGTGCAGCGGTTGCATTGTTCGAGAGGGGAAACGATTTTTAGCAAGGGTTAAACAGGAGCTCCCTGCATTTCGAAGTGATGCTTGAAGAAGGGCAAATTGTTAGGGACATGAGGGTCAGTTCGACAGTTGGTTCTTCTTAGAAGAGGCTGGTGACTGGATGCTGAGGGTCACCAGATTTGAAGAGCCTGATGAATGGATAATGTGATAATCCATGGGATTCCGTCACTTCTCCCAAGGTGGGAGCACTTCCCTAGGGAGGAGAGGATGTTACCGAATATTCACGCAAGGGGTGGTAATAAGCGGGAGGACATCATAGGGAGAGACTTCCCCCTTGGGGATATGGCCTCCCTTTCCTTTACGTAACTCCCTCATAACCTCTTAACGGACAGCCATACACCCTCTCACCCCCCTAAGGAATCAGCCCCTCAAGTCTGTATTTGTTACTATGAGGCTGACCCATTCATAAGTACATTTTCTAATGGTACTGAGAAGAGAAAGAATGAAAACTATACAAAGAGTGTTTGTTGGTTGGCAGCCAACCATACTGAGATGAAGAAGAAGGAAGGAGGAGTAGAGATCAACCTACAAAGACAAACAAAAGACTCTGTGCGCACTCTGGGTGAGGGGGGTCCAGCAGCACTTGAATAAAAGAGAGAAAGGAAAGGACAAACCTTCAATGAAGAAGAAGCCCAGTAGATTCGAATGGGAAGCAGCAGTGAAGTCAGAAGTGAGAGCTGTGAGAAGGATGGTCGGGACGGAGAGTGGCCCATCCTGACCACACGAGTAACGGGGAGGCAAGCCGTCAAACTGGACTGAAGGTGAAGAGCTCCAGGCATTGGTGTGACCCAAGGAGGGTCAGCTGTTAAATAAACAATGCTGATACTGCCAAGCCATCAGAGCAAAAGGCAAACCACCAGTAAGAAGACACAGAGCAGGGTCAGAAGTCCAGCAGTGAAGAGAAGCAGCCTGGACCCCACAGGAACAACCAGGGATGCTTCCCTGCAAGACAGAAGTTAAAGACAATGAGGGAGATCCAGGAGGGCACCAGGATATAACTGCATCAAGGTTGCATATCCTTGTCACAGTGATAACACTAAGAGAAGTCAAAAAGACGACAGAACACTCAGGAGTAATCTCCCTCGTTACAGTGATAAGACTAAGATAAGTCAAAGAGAAGAAACACTTAGGAGTAATCTCCCTCATCACAGTGGTAACACTAAGAGAAGCCAAAGAGAAGAAACATTTGGAAATAATCTCCCTCATCACAGTAGTAACACTGAGGGAAGTCAAAGAGAGTAAACACCTGGGAGTAATCTCCCTCATCAGTGTCAACAGTGGCAGAGCTAGAGGGGGGTGGCAAGGGCTGGCGCCAACCCTGTGCCTGGTGTGCCCCTCCGCGCTCCTGATGGGCTGTTGTGGCACTGGCACATCACATCCGTGCCTGCCATGCCCATGGCATTCATTTAATGTGGCCACCCAGAACAGCTGCACGGCCGCGCCTGCAGTAGCAGCACACAGTCTGTCGGCAGACTGCCGGCCAGTCACGGTGCACAGACTGACTCTGTGGCAGGCTGCCACTGAATTCTGAAATATAATTATTAAAGTGGTGGACCCACTCCAGCGAGTCCCGTGGCTCCCCCACACCCGCCGCCCACAGCAGTGTCCATGTCCATTCCACGTGAATAATCTAACTAAGAATGCAAACTCAGCCGCCTCATGCTGTTGTTGAATGTTTTTGGAACAGCAGCAACAGCACGCACGGCTATGCACAGTGCACTAGTTTGCAGAGAAGATGTTAAACACACACAAGTAGTTGGTTGGGATGGTCATCATGCATATAGGCAGACACATAGCTCCGTGAAGCACTGCAATGGTTGATGGCATGCAATGTTTTGGGGGTTGGTAATATTTATGATTCTCTGCAATGCATCACACATAACACATAATGTTGTGCTGGGGGATGCTATTGAACCCGCTCTTGCGGATTCACTATAAATATAAATACAATGATGTTGCATTCAATAAAACACAGGAAATGCCAATGGTAGGTGTATCTTCTTTATTCATCAGTTCTCAACTGGTACGAATGTGGTAGCCCAGCCTTCAACATTACGTGGGTTGCAACCCACGACAACACAACAAAGGAAAGGGGACTGGTGCCTGTCATTCACAAACGTAATGAACGTAGAGAGGGGACGTTACATCTCCTCTTTGTTCAGTAAAGAACTTGGGGCGCTTAACTCATTTCTTCAATCCATCTAGATGTCTTACGAACTACCCTTCTAGAGGGGCTTTGCATGAGGGGAGTGATTCCAGCATTGCGATCACTCTCACTATCATAAGTGTCCACGTCATCTTCCATGAACTCTGAGTCCACGTCAGGCGAGTCATCATAGACTGTTGATTCATATTTCTCATGATTCGTCCAGCCTTCAAAAGACCGAAAGAAGGAGGAGGTTTTGGTGACAGTGCCAGTGGAACTGGTGGCTGTTACCATTGTTCCTTGAATGTGGGTCACTGTCATTGTTCTGGCTTGAATGCGGGGACCTCCTTGGAGTCTTGTGCTTGACGTACAAGTACTTGGTCCCCTATTGGGAAATTGCTGGGTTTTGCCTTTCTTCGGTGGTCTGCATACTCCTTCATTTTGCATTTGCTCTCATTATCCCTTTTCCTGGCTTTTTCTGTGCAGTTGCTAGATGGTGCGCTGTTGGGATTGTGGGGAAGGGTGGTTCTTACCAAGCACCCAAACATGAGTGTTTAAGGAGCTTTGTGGATTATTCCCGTAAACCCGGAGTAGTGTGCAGATGGCCTGCATGAAGAATCCCTTGCTGACTGAGCAGGTTTGAAGGGTGCATTTTAAGTTGCCCATGAGTCTTTCCACTGTTCCATTGGCTTGTGGCCAGAGGGGTGTGATTTTGCAGTTCTGGATGCCAAGGTGTTCTGCAAACATGGCAAAGTCATGCCCATTGAAAGGGGGTCCATTATCCGACTTCACAACAGAGGGGATTGCATAGTCGGCAAATGTCTTGTCTAGCGCTGGAATCACCGGCTGAGCACTGGTAGAATGGATCAAATGAACTTCCTGGACATCTCATCAATTATTACCAGTAGATATTTACCATTGGCAATCGGGCCAAACATGTCAATGGAGGCCTCATCTGAAACTTGTAGTGGGATTGTTGTCATCTTGAGGGGTTCAGGAAATGTGCGTGGGCTGACTGCCTTACACGCTATGCACTTCCCTAGTACCTGTTCCACTTTGTCATCCATCGGCGGGAAACACACTTTGGTCCTGAGGTGTCTCTTTGTGGACATGAGGCCCCGGTGTCCGTGTATGCCAGAGCGAGTATTTGGTCTTGCAGACAACCCTGTTTTCTTTTCGAAGTAGCCCTTCCGAGGAGATCGACAGAATATGCCTTATGAGTCGGAATGTCTGGAAGTGTTTCTCTTCTGCTGCCGATAGGGGTTGGTCATGCTTGCTTTTGTGGTGCCACTGACCCGGTGTTACACACATCCGGATCTTCATGAGCAGCTGGTCACTCTTCATGCCTTCTAGTAGTTGCACTATTGTGACTGATTTGGGTAGTGTATTGCTCACAAGGTAGTTTAGATATTGATTGACCTTGATGGACTGTCTCTCATCTTTGGTGGGTAACGGATATCGGGATAGGAAGTCACCGGGGTTGCTGTCCTTTCCAAGGCAGTGTATGATGTTGAAAGAGTACTCCTGCAAATCAAAGTCCCCACCTTGCGATACGAGGTGGCAGCTTGGACGTTGGTTTGCCATGCATGGTTGTGAGGGCTTGATGGTCTGTAATGATGGTGAATGGACGCCCATATAAGAACAGATAGTAGTGTTCACATGCCCATACAACAGCGAGGTTCTCGTTCTCAGGCTGTGAGTATGCGCACTCAGTGGTGGATAGGCTGCGACTTGCATACGTCACTATGCTTCTTGCTGAATTTGGTGAAGCACCTGGTTTTGTTTGTGCTAGAATCACTCCCAAACCAACAGGTCTAGCATCTACTGTCACTTTAGTTTCAAGTTTGGGGTTGTAGTATGCCATGCATGATGCAGAGCCAATGTGTTTCTTAATCTCATGAAAAGCCTCTTCTCAATCTGTTGATCGGGAAAATTCTTGTCCTTTTCCAGTGAGTAGTTGGAGGGACATGCTGAGTGAAGCGGAGTCCTGAATGTATCTGGTGCAATAATTTGCCATTCCTAGAAATGATCTGACCACAGACACTGAGGTTTGTGTAGGAGCTTCCACTAGTGCTTGCACTTTGTCCGGGTCCAGTTGTAGACCTTTATGCGAGAAGATTTGCCCAAAGAATTTGAGCGTCGATTTGCTGAGCTCACACTTGTCAGCATTTAGTGTCAGGTTTGCCTCTTCAAGTGCCATGCACACCCTCCTGAGCGTGTTATTGTGTGCTTCTTGTGTGTCCCCACAGATTAAGATATCATTGCTGTAGTCTAGGCAGTGAGGAATGTGCTTGATGACTTGGTGTATCTCATTTTGAAAGATCTCTGCAGCTGACGATACCCCAAAACTAAGTTGTTTATACCTGAAGAGCCCCAGGTGTGTGGAGAAGGTAGTTATATACATAGAGTCCGGATGTAGTTCGAGCTGATGGTAGCCTTTATTTAAGTCAAGTTTTGAAAAGACTTTTGCCCCATGCAACAAGTGCATCATATCAGTCATTCGGGGTGCCAGGTTTCACACCCTTTCTATTGCCATGTTGGGGGCTCTCATGTCCACGCAAATGCGAATACTTGTATTATTTTCCTTTTTTTGTACAGGCATGATGGGGGATACTGAGGGGGTGGGTCCCGATGCTGGCTCAATGATATCTTGATCTAATAGTGACCGTATCTCGTCCTCCACATGTTTTTGAATGTTGAGGGATATTCCCTGACATTTTGAGCTGTCGGTTGAATGTGGGTGTTTATGTGCAGCTTGATTTGTTTCCCTTTTAGTTTTGCATGACCTTTGAACAGTGCTGTGAACATTTTAATCATCATCTCCTTTGGGCTGGTTGAGTAAGCTGACATGATCTGGTACATCACGTGTACTAGGCCCATCTGGATGGCTGACCGAAAGCTAAGAATGCTTCCCCCTGGAACTTCTCAATTTATCACATATATCTTGACCTTTAGACTCTCATCTTTATATGTACACATGGCTGGGAACATTATTTTGCAGTCGAGTGGTTTGTTTGTGCCGTACGGATATATGTCAGTGTTTGCTTTCGTCAGTTCCTTCTTGTGGTTGAGGGACTTGTATGTTTCTTCATTGATGACATTCATTGTGGCTCCGGTGTCTATTGGGAATTTGCGGCTTTGTCCTTTTATTTTTAGCAGCAGGGTTAGGCTGTATTCAGTTGCTATGTCGTTCCCTATGGAGTGTATGTATCCTCTTTTTCAGTCACTACTCGATGATGATGAATTTGACTCATGCCTTGGTCAAGATGAAGCTTTTAGGTATCGTATTTTCTGTTGTGGCGCCCATCTCCATGATTCACTCTTGTATCTGGACTGATCTGCGTCATCTCTTCTATCGTCATGCCGCCTGTCCCTGTGGGACAAATCCCTTATTCTACTGTGCTAGCTGTGCCTGCTGGGTGCCGGGAACCACCATGTACTTGGTTGAGGATTTTCTTGACTCGGACAATAGCTTTCCTGCCTTCTAGTGTCTCGGTTGTTCTCCGTCGACTGGGAGAATTTGATGTTTTTACAGACTAACTGAAAGTGGTTTTCTCCTCCACACTTGTCGCAACGATGACCTACGGCTGGGCATGGACCAACATGTGGGAAGTTGTATCCACATCTGTAACATTTCTTTTGTTCTTGGTTGCGTTTGGACGTGCACCAGGGGCACAGCGATGCCGACGACGCAGTTTGCGTAATTTTGGTATTGTTCAATGATTCTGTCTGGAGGGACAGTGCTGAGTCTGCCCAGGTGAGTTGAAGAATTTCTTCGAGGGTTCTGCTTTTTTGTAATTATTTTTTTCTGAATATGGGTGATTCAGAGCCTGCAGTGATTTTAAAGCCTCCTCTGTGGAGGAGCGGTCGAAATCGCAGTATTTTGCCCTTTTTCTCAGTCTCATGACGAAATTGTCCATGTTTTCCCCTTTGTCCTGCGTGGATGTGTGGAAAATGTGACGCTCATAATCTACTTTCTTCAGTGGTGCAAAATAATTATTCAGTCAATTATGCCCTGAAAAGTGTTGGTTGAGTTTTCCGACATTTCAAATACAATGTCTCTCACAAACAGACCTAGTGAGTGTAACAATATGCCTCTGAGGCGGTGTTGCAAAGCAATACATTTTCCTTGTGGCAGTTCACCTGTATTACACGCTGCAACCGGAATAAAGTACATTTCCTCCATGGCAGTGAAAAGGGTGCGCAGGCTCAGTGTTTGTCAGTCCTGATGCCCCGCCGTGAATGATGCAGTCGGAATGATGCCGGGTTCCTCGTGGTAGTGGAACGCAGGCTGCAGTGCCCTGCGTGAGGGCATCATTCGCCGGCTCTGTGGAAGTGCAGGAGACCGGCGTGCGGACCCAAGGGGGCACCGCTGTATATGTCCTGCGCGGGCACGCAATGGATAAGACCTCCTTGTCGCCAATATTGAAACCGCTCTTGCGGATTCACTATAGATATAAAGACAATGATGTTGCATTCAATAAAACACAGGAGGTGCCAATGGTAGGTGTATCTTCATTTGTCAGATCTCAACTGGTGTGAAGGCGGGGATTTCAACGTTACGTGGGTTGCAACCCACAACAAGCCTAAAGCTCTCATGCAATTAATAAAAATCACACTATGGTGTGAAAATCACACACTTCTGGCACGGCAGTTTCAATTTCCCCCATCCCCAGCCGACCCGACCAGGCCAGACTATCTGGAGCTTGGGACCGAAGCAGCCATGGCACGTTTGCTATCAATGTAGCACATCCATCCATGCCCAGCCCAACAAGTGCCTTTCCTTTGCTCTTTCGAAGTAACATCCTGACTGAGGATGTCCACCAAGCACCGCACGCCACGCTGTCTTGTCTGTGTTTTCTTCATTTCCCAGAGCCAGCAACCAGCCCAGGTCTGCCTGGTCATCTTGCTGCATCCGGCCCTGTGCCGCTGAGAGATTGTTGGTGTGCTGCTGGCCTGGCCTGCCGCACTTCCCAGTGCCGCGTGCCACGGTTGTCCTCCCTCAGTGCCAGCTGCCGACCGTGCCTGAGCCTGGACATTGCCACAGACATTTCTGGCATCTGCCACGGTGGGATGTGGGTGAGAAGACAGTGTCGAGTCTCTCAGAGTGGGCTGTGCGTGACCGTGTCCTCATGTGCCCGCCACCCTGCCCCTGGCTGCTGCGCTGCCTGCTGCTACCCTGCTCTGTCTAGTGGGTGCCTGTGCACTGGCCAGCGCCTCCCTGGTCCTGGCCCAAATTCGGAATCGGAGCCACTGTCAAGGTGGGGTGATGGTGCCAACTGTCAAGACTACTGTCTGTAACAAGAGGAAGACCTACTGGAGAAAGACAAGTAAGTAGTACTTGTGTTGTGTTGAGACAGTGAGTCTGACATTATTATTATGCATGCACTGTGCAGTTGAACTTGTGTGTAGCCTGCCTCACCACGTCAGGTTACAAGGTGTGTGCTCACTGCTTAGTGCCCAACTGAGCTACCTCAGCACCTGGGCGTGGCCCTGCCTGCCTGCTGCCAAAAGTTTCACCTCAGCGGCTGGGGGATTGGGCCCGGCCAGGAGTACCCTGCCGCGGACCAGCCCAGTCAGGCCGTGGGCAGCTCCATTACCAATTTCCATGCTCGGCCCCACCCGCAAGGGAGCTGCACCCCCACTCTTTTTCTCCTTGCCGTGGTATGGAAGTCATTCAAGGCCTGCCGATGGGGGTGGAACGACGAGCACATCCTCAAGGTAGTTGGGGGGTTTATGCACCTGCCATACCATGGAGAGCTGCAGACAAGCTGGGACTCGGACACATAGGTTAGGGTAAAATATGGGAGGCAGGCAGCAGCACTCAGCATTTCATCCTACCAAGGTCGATGAAATGAGTGCCGTTGATGGTGACAGTAACGTTACTGAGGAGATCTCCACAAATGTACAAAAGCACAGTGGACAGGGCTACAAAAAACCACGCCAGCCTCTGGGTGGTGTAACAGGCCTACGCGAGCAGGGTGCCTAGTCTGCCCACATGTGTGCCAAGCTGGGTTCTGTTGCCCACACTGCCAGGAAATTCGGGCATGTGCACGACACATGTGCCCACAATATGACATGCCTGGCTATGTTCTGTGGCCCTCACTGTCAGAAAACCCAGACATGTGCACGACACCGTTGCTTGGTTCTGAACATCATACTTCACCCCTGGGCGTGACAAGTGCCCAATTAGTGAGACCTCTTTTTTTAGATCAGATGATCTGAAGCATATACTGGTGCTGAGCTTCTTTGGCTGCGGCCGGGAATGGTGCAGGTGGAGTTACATGTAAGACTGGGCACTCGATACACGTTTACAGAATAGAGCTTCCCAGTATTGCTCACATCGTATATATACTGCAATGTTTCAAACAGAGGAAATTCCTACCTGATGGTACAGTAGCTCTGAATAGGTCACGATAACCTTGTCAGTAATTGCACATCCTGTATTTTGTTGTTAATAATAATAATACTATTTATGATAAAAACACCAGAGTTTTTTTAGTGTTTCATTCCGGATGCTTCCTGCTTCTAAGCATGGTCTGCACACATGCCACACCTGTCTCTGCCACCCACACTTCTGGGAGTCCCCGGGACATACAGAGCACTCTGCCCCCAGCCCACCTGTGCCAGGGCGGATTCTGCTGGGAACACTTGACAGTTGCAGGGCGCCGGCGCCCCCTGCCCTGCCCACCTATGCCAGGCTGGTTTGTGCGGTGGTGCTCACATTGCTGGGATCCTGGACACGCACAGGGGGCTTTTGCCCCCCTATGCTAGACCTGGCTCGGCTGTCCACAAACCACATTTCTAACATTGACGGACACTCACAAGGCACATCTGCCTCATGTGCCAGGGTACTGCTGCCCTGCCCAGAGGCCAATGCTAGCCCCTAAAAGTATTCGGCAAGTGGTGTTCTCGGTGTCTTGGGTGTTCTCCTGCTGCTGTGCTGCTAAGCTGCCTGTGACTTTAAGCCCACCTAGAGGTTGGGCTTGGAACCTGCTGCCTGCTGGGAATTAAGCTACATAAACACCACACACTGCAAAAGCGACGCCGCGAAAGTGGTCGGCAATGATGTTCTCGGTGTCTTGGCTGTTCTCTGCTGCTGCGCTGCTACACTGCCTGTGACTTCAAGCCCACCTGGAGGTTGGGCTTGGAACCTGCTGGGAACTAAGCTACATAAACACCACACACCAAGAAAGCGGCCGCGAATGTGGTTTGCAAGTTGTGTTTGCGGTGTTCAGCGGTGGGCTCCGTAGTAACATTATAACTTACTCCGAGAGTAAGGAGGAAGGACCTGACAATGAAAGCCCATCGTGACACGGCTAGCGGGGCTGGGAGCTCCTGCACAAGACTGCAGGTGAGGCAGTGCTGTCAGTCTTTACTAACAAACTCACTGCCTAACCAATCCAATGTACAGTTAAGCTTGAATAATCCCCCTCTAAGGCAAACATTTTTGACTTTTGTGACTACTGTCCCAATGACTATATCCCCTGACGGATCACAGTGGACTACGCCTACCAGCTCTAAGGAGACCCGTAATCAAGAGGGAGCAGGGGTTGGCAAGGAGGGGGGAGTATCACTCACATCCCAAGTAGCTGTCATGATGCCTACCTCTAAGGAGCCAGGCCGGGCCCAGCAACCCCAGAGGCAGACATCATTTTCCCCAGGGAAGTCTCAGCGGGCCCAAGTCGGGGCCCTTTGGCCTCAGTGCTGGCGCCTTAGGCGCTAGGCTCATAGCGGACCCCAGTCCTGGCGCCTTAGGCGCCAGGCTCATAGAAGAGGATATGTGTTTAAGTGCTTGGGTGCACACTTACCTGATGCAGACCTTGCTGCTTCATCCAGGCCCTCTTGAGGCCTGAATGGGACTACTTAACCTGTAGGACTACTTCACCACCCGGGTGTGGTCGGGGAAGGATACATACCTGATTGGTGGAAGGATACATACCAGGAACTTCTTCCAAGGCTATTTAAACCCCACCCGAACAGCCACACATGCTTCGCGTTGTTCTGCACCTAGCAGCTGGACGCTCACCGTGTCAGCTCCTGCATCCTGACTTCAGCCACGCCTGCCAGCACCCTGGAACACCTGCAAGGGGAGAAAGGAAGAGAATAGGAGAAGAAAAGCCCTTACCTGCTAAATCTGCATCCCGGAGTCATTTCTCCAACGGCCCTGAAAAGGAAGACATCATTTTAAAGGCATTTCGTTTCGATCGCTGCAGCGCTGCATTTTACTCACCTTTGCAAGGCGCTTCCATCTTCAGCGATCTTCCGGATTCAGCTACGCCCCGGCGCCTAGAGGAAAAAAGACAAGAACAAAGGTGAGAGGGAGAAAAGGAATAAGGAAAGCTCAGTTTCCTTTTAAGTCTTACCTGTTGGATTATTCCCACTGCATTTCGGGTCCTGCCGCTTCCTGGCATCTCCGGACCCCGGCCCCTATGGGGAAAAAAGACAAAGACATTGAATGAGCGAATACAAAGACATTACCTGAGCGCTCATCCAGAACTGTTTCACTTCGGGTCGGCGCCATATCTCCGGCACTCCGAACCCCGGCCCCTAAGGGGAAAAAGACATAAGCATTAGCGCTTGCTGCAATTAGACAACGAACATTATTATTAAGCTTGAACTTTTGAACAGAACTTTTACAGCGCCTTACCTGAACAGTCAAGCTTACCTGAACTCCCATCAATCCTCAATCCAGTGAAGTAACTGGGTTTCAACGCGCCCCTGCATCAGAAGCAGGATGGAGAGCTCATCCTTCCAAACCCTAAGGTGAGGCTTCACGGGGAATCGTGGAGGAGGTATCGTGGAGGGTTGGAAGGGAGTGGGAGGCTTGAGCATTGTTCCACAGTTGGTAATACTCCCTTTTCACGCACAGGAGGGTATCCAACGAGCCAGGGAAGCCAGAATAGAGGGGCCCTTCCTGTCCATCTTCAGAGTTCTGCGCCTTCAACGCCGCGCCTCCGTGGGAACCAGGTGAGCGTTACAGAACGCGAAGCCTTACCACAATTTCCCACCTGGGCGCTATGGAGACTTCCGAGACAGATCAGCTGGCCCATCTTTTAGGGGAATTACGGGCAGAAGTGCACTCAGCCCGCCAGGAGACTAATGCTCTCAGAAGGGAACTAATCCTATCCAAGGAAAGAACTAATGATCTGGCCAAAAGGTTATTGCAGGGCCAGGCAGAGCACACTCCTTTACCTGTTTCCGGAGATATTTCTACAACAATGGGTTCGAATAACCCGGTACAAATCAATCTACCTGGACACATGCCTTTGGCCCCGCCGGAACGTTTTGCGGGGGATCCCAAGAAATATGCCGTTTTTATGAACCAATGCCGTTTACACTTTTTATGCAGGCCCGGGGCCTTCCCCAACGACCAGACCAAAGTAGCCTTTGTACTATCTTACCTCAGTGGCTGTGCTGCCGTTTGGTCTATTCCATTGGTAAATCAGGATGATCCCATTCTCCGGGATTTCCAGGGCTTCCAGGCCAGCATGGAAAGATTGTTCGCTCGACACTCGCAGGGACAGGCCCTTGACAACGAACTGCTATCCTTACGACAAGGTAATCAGGATCTTTTGTCCTATATCGCCACCTTTAATAGACTAGTTGTGGAAACCGGATGGCCTGAAAATAAAAGGATCACATTGTTTCATCGAGGCCTGCGCGGAGAGCTTAAAGATGTTATAGCTCAGATAGTAGATCCACCCCAGGCCTGCGCAGACTACATATACTTAGTGGTTCAACTTGATCACAGACTTCAAAATAGAAAAGCAGATCGGCTCAAGTATGAAACCAGAGTACCTATCAAGACCCACCTTAACTCCAAGAGTACTGACTTTTCCGAACCTATGCAAATTGGCAGTGTTAAAGGACCATTAACGCAGAAGGAACGAGAGAGAAGGCAACAAATGCAACTTTGTCTGTATTGCGGAACTTCCGGTCACTTTCTTCAAAGTTGTCCAGTTAAACCACCCAAGAAGGTGGTTGGAGCCACTGATAACGAATTATTGACACCTGGTTCGGGAAATGACCTAGCCCGACAAGCGTAGGGGTCCGCTTGCCGAGCTTGAAAACAAACTCTTTGACCTCGCATTTTGTCATGCCAATGGTGCTTGTGAACCCAAAACAGCCTCAGCAGTTGCATGCTATAAAAGCATACATAGACAGTGGAGCTATTGGAAATTACATAGACCGTGAATTGGCTTCCAGGATTAAGCTTCCTCTCCGCCCGAAAGTAACCCAAGATGTAATTACTACAGTTGATGGAACCGAAATAGCCTCAAGGCCTGTAACGCATTCCACAGTTGAAATCACTCTGGTGGGTCAGGACGGACATCGGGAAGCAATCGTGTTTGATGTGATCAAGGCCCCACAATTTCAAGTACTTCTTGGAATCCCTTGGTTAGAAACACATAATCCGAGAATAGACTGGCGAGCAAAGAAGATAACTTTTCCTGATTGTGAACCAACCTGTTACCCAAGGAATCCAGCTATGGGTCTAGCCTCTGTAACTTCCACCCCTGTACAGCTACCATCTGAATACCAAGAATTCCAAGACGTTTTTCAGAAAGAGCAGGCTAACACCTTACCGCCCCATCGATCTTACGATTGCCAAATCGACTTGGTACCCAATGCACAACTACCTTGTAGTAGGATTTATGCTCTTACTGAACCTGAGAACCTGCATTTGCGCCGGTATTTGGATCAATACCTGGCCAATGGTTTCATTCGCCCATCAAAGTCACCAGTCTCTTCCGCTTTGTTCTTCGTACCTAAAAAGGAAGGAGACCTTAGGGCCTGTATTGACTACCGTGCCCTAAATCAGATAACGATTAAGAATCGTTACCCTTTGCCCCTGATACCTGAGCTTATCGACCAAGTAAAAGATGCTCGTGTGTACACCAAGCTAGATCTCTGAGGAGCTTACCACCTGGTACGTATAAAAGAGGGCGACGAGTGGAAGACTGCATTCCGCACCAAATTTGGGCTCTTCGAATATCAAGTAATGCCCTTCGGTTTGTGCAACGCACCTGCCGCCTTTCAGTACTTCATGAATGATGTTCTTCGGGAACTTATCGATGTTTGTGTCATCGTTTATATTGACGACATCCTGGTGTATTCCTCCTCAAAATCTGATCACAGAAACCATGTTAGGGCAGTTCTTGAGAAATTGCACCAGCACAAATTATTTGCCAAGCTCGAAAAATGCGTTTTTCATACCACAGAAGTGGAGTTTCTCGGATTCATCCTGACACCTCAAGGAATCCGAATGGACTTGCGGAAAGTGGACGCCATTCTCAAATGGCCATCTCCTAGCTCTGTGAAGGGAGTGCAAAGCATGCTTGGCTTTGCCAATTTCTATCGAAGGTTCATCCCGGAATTTTCTCGAACTGTTCAACCCATCACAACTCTCCTAAAGAAAAATAAACGCTTTGAATGGACTCTTGAGGCTGAACAAGCCTTTCAGGACCTGAAAACCAAATTCACCTCTGCACCTGTATTGAAGCACCCGCGCCCAGATCTCCCTTACATCGTGGAAACCGATGCATCCAGTTCGGCCATGGGAGCTGTCCTGTCGCAAAGAGACCCAGAAACTAACCAACTACACCCTGTAGCCTTTTGGTCCAGAAAATTCTCTCCACCTGAACTCAATTACGCAATTACCGACAAAGAACTACTGGCTATTAAATCAGCTTTCAAGGCTTGGCATCACTATCTTCTCGGTGCAAGACACACCATCACCGTAATTACGGACCACAGAAATTTGCAGTATTTAAAGACGGCCAAAGCTCAATCTTCGCGACAACTCCGATGGGCTTTATTCTTTGCGGAATTTGATTTTGTAATTACCTATCGCCCTGGCTGCAAGAATGGTAAGGCAGATGCCTTATCCCGGATAGGCATGGAAGAACCCAATTCGAGTTTAGAACCTGTGCCAATCATACCGGAACAAAGAATTCTGGGCTTGACTTCATTGCAAACCATTGAGGACATCCAAGCTCAAGTAAAACAGCTTTTTGACTCTTCTGCCTTACTGGAATGGAGTCAAAAGGGTCCTCACTACACCGTTAAGGATGATTTACCCTACTTCCAAGAGCGGTTATTTCTGCCAAGTAAAGAATTGCAGGAACTTGTCATTACCCGTCATCATGAATCATTAATGGAAGGACACCCCGGTATCGCGAAAACAGAAGAAAAGATCAAACGCCACTTCTGGTGGCCTTCTTGGAGAAAAGACATAAAGTCATTTGTGTTGTCTTGCGGAATCTGTGCCCAAAATAAGAGTCAAAAGAAAAGGCCAGCCGGCTTACTTCAACCTTTGGACATTCCACCAGCACCTTGGCACACCTTGTCAATGGACTTTATAACTGACCTGCCTCCTTGTGGTGGTTACAACACGATCCTCGTAATAGTGGATCTATTCTCCAAAATGGCCCATTTTATCCCTTTAAAAGGATTGCCTTCAGCTTCCACCTTGGCCAAGGAATTTATGGAAAATATAGTGCGGTTACATGGTTTCCCTTCCATATTAGTCTCAGACCGTGGAAGTCAATTTATCTCCCACTTTTGGAAGAAATGTTGCCAACTAGCACAAATAGACGTGCGGTTATCCACCAGCCACCACCCCCAGACCGACGGACAAACCGAGAGAACGAATCAGACTCTCGAGCAATATCTGCGGTGCATGTTACACCAATCCGAGTTGAATTGGAAGGACATCCTTTGGATTGCAGAATATGCATACAACAATTCAGTGCATTCTGGAACCGGACAGACTCCTTTTTATACCCTGTATGGTCACCATCCTCGGACCTCTGACCTAGATCCACCACTGACCCTGGAGATGCCTGCAGTAAATCACCTACATTCCACAATAACCCAAGCCTTCAAAGAAGCTACAACCCACTTACAGCAAGCCAAGAAAAAGTATAAAGAAAACGCTGATTTGCACCGAAGTAAAACTCCTCCTTACCAAGTAGGAGATCAGGTATGGCTAGCAACTAAACATCTACCCCTCAAGGGTCAGCGAACTTTTAATCCCAGATTCATTGGGCCTTACCCCATCAAAGCTATTATCAACCCAGTGGCCTTTAAACTCGATTTACCATCCAACATGCGGATTCATCCCGTTTTTCACGCATCTCTTCTAAAACCAGTACAACCTGGAACCAGACTGTCTGAGCCCCCAGGGCCTGTCCAAATTGATGGAGAATTAGAATTCGAAGTGAAAGACATTTTAGATTCCAAGATAGTTAAGTCGAAACTCTTCTATCTTGTTGATTGGAAAGGATATGGACCTCAGGAAAGATCTTGGGAACCCAGTAACTATGTTCACGCACCACGATTAATTCAAAGATTCCATCGAAGATTCCCGCACAAACCAAAACCCCCGGAGGAAAAGACCTTGGGAGGGGCCTTGAGGGGGGGTACTGTCATGATGCCTACCTCTAAGGAGCCAGGCCGGGCCCAGCAAACCCAGAGGCAGACATCATTTTCCCCAGGGAAGTCTCAGCGGGCCCAAGTCAGGGCCCTTTGGACTCAGTGCTGGCGCCTTAGGCGCCAGGCTCATAGCGGACCCCAGTCCTGGCGCATTAGGCGCCAGGCTCATAGAAGAGGATATGTGTTTAAGTGCTTGGGTGCACACTTACCTGATGCAGACCTTGCTGCTTCATCCAGGCCCTCTTGAGGCCTGAATGGGACTACTTAACCTGTAGGACTACTTCACCACCCGGGTGTGGTCGGGGAAGGATACATAACTGATTGGTAGAAGGATACATACCAGGAACTTCTTCCAAGGCTATTTAAACCCCACCCGAACAGCCACACATGCTTCGCGTTGTTCTGCACCTAGCAGCTGGACGCTCACCGTGTCAGCTCCTGCATCCTGACTTCAGCCACGCCTGCCAGCACCCTGGAACACCTGCAAGGGGAGAAAGGAAGAGAATAGGAGAAGAAAAGCCCTTACCTGCTAAATCTGCATCCCGGAGTCATTTCTCCAACGGCCCTGAAAAGGAAGACATCATTTTAAAGGCATTTCGTTTCGATCGCTGCAGCGCTGCATTTTACTCACCTTTGCAAGGCGCTTCCATCTTCAGCGATCTTCCGGATTCAGCTACGCCCCGGCGCCTAGAGGAAAAAAGACAAGAACAAAGGTGAGAGGGAGAAAAGGAATAAGGAAAGCTCAGTTTCCTTTTAAGTCTTACCTGTTGGATTATTCCCACTGCATTTCGGGTCCTGCCGCTTCCTGGCATCTCCGGACCCCGGCCCCTATGGGGAAAAAAGACAAAGACATTGAATGAGCGAATGCAAAGACATTACCTGAGCGCTCATCCAGAACTGTTTCACTTCGGGTCGGCGCCATATCTCCGGCACTCCGAACCCCGGCCCCTAAGGGGAAAAAGACATAAGCATTAGCGCTTGCTGCAATTAGACAACGAACATTATTATTAAGCTTGAACTTTTGAACAGAACTTTTACAGCGCCTTACCTGAACAGTCAAGCTTACCTGAACTCCCATCAATCCTCAATCCAGTGAAGTAACTGGGTTTCAACGCGCCCCTGCATCAGAAGCAGGATGGAGAGCTCATCCTTCCAAACCCTAAGGTGAGGCTTCACGGGGAATCGTGGAGGAGGTATCGTGGAGGGTTGGAAGGGAGTGGGAGGCTTGAGCATTGTTCCACAGTTGGTAATACTCCCTTTTCACGCACAGGAGGGTATCCAACGAGCCAGGGAAGCCAGAATAGAGGGGCCCTTCCTGTCCATCTTCAGAGTTCTGCGCCTTCGACGCCGCGCCTCCGTGGGAACCAGGTGAGCGTTACAGTAGCAATTGTTTCAAACTACAAGTGCCCCCAGCTCATGAACTGTAGTCGGGAAACGAGTGAGGTGACATGCAACAAACCAAATTTGGAAGTGGGACACTCACCTGATTGTGGGTGCTCACCCGATCGTGAGCATGCTTCTGACTCCTCGCCTCGGGCTCTCCCTCCCACTGGAGCTGTGTCAGAAAGAGCCGACGACTCAGTCTCGGACTTCGGGGCGGTTCCTCTCATGCCTAGTTGCGCCACGCAATGCAAACTGCTAGTGGTTGCTGTGCTTTGCTTCCGAATCGAGAGATACGAAGCCCACAGTTCCACCGGCAATGATAAGAATGAGGAAAATGATGTGGAGAGAGAGCCGGCAGAAATCAGTGCCTCCAGTGGGGGGCCAGTAATCCACCTCTATTTGCATCAGGAATTGAGCAAGAAGATGAAGTGGTCATATTAGAGACACCAGATCGACCCCACTCTAGATCACAGAAAGATAAATCATCGCCGAATGTTGCCTGGAAAAAAAGACCTGCGCAATTGTAGATCAGGCAGATTTATCATATCCTTCTATACTTCATCAGGTGGCGACAGTCGTCAGCCATGCAGCTGTCCAAGAATTAGATCTCAGCACTTGGGAGGATACAGACAATTGGGAAGTCCCAGATGACCTCCCTGAAGGGGGTCAAAAAGGGAAAAAGCAAGATTTTCCAGCTCTGTTGAATGGCGCCAATACACCAATGCAGGATCTGGCCTCAATTTCCCCACCTCAGAAGGGGTCTAAACTGGACAGCCCAGAGAAAGTTGGTCCTATGACCCCTCCAAATAGTCAAAAAGAAAGTCATCGGCCCGCAAGTAGCTCTATTAACCCAACGACTGAAGATCTGAGCAATTCTAAACTGGCTGATAAGCTGATCAAAGATATTTCAGCCCTTACCGGAACGATTGCCCGGGGAAAAAAGGAGAAGTCTATCGCTCATAAAGGACAAAATTGCAGCCCTTGACAAAGACCCCATCAAGACAGCTAATAAAGTTGATCCTCCTCATTTTTTCCCCCAAAATCTGAAGAAGTCTAAAGACCCTCAAGCCATGATCGAGGCAAGCCTTAATAACACCCTGTTCTCCAGATGGGAGGAGATCTATAGAAAGGACAGAGGGGAGACGGCTGCAAATCTGCAAAACACAGTAATGGCATCCCTCACGATTGCAGTGGCCCCGTTCTTAAAACTATACAAAACTATTAATGAATCCATTCAAGACCTATTAAGGGCTAATTCAAAATTGCACAAACAGATTGACAACCTAGAAAGAGTTACAAAAGTAATGGAGAGCAGACTGAATCATGAAGCCGATCAAACTAGAACATGGCAAAATTGTTTGGGAGACCTAGCAAGAAGTGAAACAAATGACAAGATGCTTCTGATGGAAGCTGTCCTCGATGATTGCAAGTGGATGAGGAACCTGTGCCCACTTGACCAGGAAGGCTTCAAGCAAGTTGGAAATCCCTGCTCTTGTGCCAATGGCACATATTTAGATCTAGAAAAACAGTATCAAGAAATTAACAAGGAAGTGACAAACAAAGGCTTTTCCAATCAAACTTTCCTGGTCAATAAGAAAGGCCAAGAGTAAGAATAATCAGGCTCAACTAGTCTCAGAATAACAGAAAGAGAGAGAGCAATTACAATTCGCTCCAATAATCGAAATTGATGAGGCAAATCCCCCTAATACCAGCTTTTCGATTTTTCATGGAACTATCTGTCCAGTGAAATCACAGGAAACCCGACCAGAGCAAAAAAGGGGGAAAAAGATAAAAAATCAAAGCGGGGCACAGAAAGCAGCAAGGCTCAAGCGCCTTCTTAAGAAATTTAAGAACTCCACCTAAACTTGATAACATGCAATGTGCCAAAAGATCGAGAAGGGAATGGGCGTTACCAGGAAGTCTGCAAGATGAAAAAGCTCATGAGGCAAACAGGCAACCCGCAAGGGGACTAGATGAATCATTTACATTGGATGTCTGCCTGAGTGATCTTATAGAAGTAATGATAAATAATAGCGAAGAAAACGCCTGGGACAGTTTTACCTCGGCCGATTGGGAGAGGTCGATGATCCAGTGAGATCCTTGTTGGAATTAAGATCTGAAGCCCAACGACGGCCACCCAGAGACTTGAAACAAATAATGTAAGGCAGAAACGGCCGCCCAATAAGGGTCGCACTGAGTCGGCCCCTGGCCCATCGAAAGAGGAGGATCCGAATCCAGTCGAGGAATTTCAAACACTTGATGAAAAAAGGAAAAGCTGTTTAAAAAAAGCCACCCCAAAATCAAAGGATGAAAAGAATAAAGCTCCTCAAATAAAAAGAAGGATGAAACTGACAGTGGGAAGTGCAGCTCCCTAAATCGGAATGAGGACAAAAAAATCAAAAAAGTATTAAAACTCCAATTAGAGAAAATTTCAAGAGGTTCTAAAAGATTCATTTTGAATCGAGAAACGGTTATGGGTATCCTATGGCAGATCCCAACGTTCAGATCCTTGTCCTCGAAGGATATTGCTGTGATAGAATTTCCTAAGGAAAGAAGATTAGATTTAGTAATCCTCCACTTAAGAACCGCAACTATAAAGGATGCTTTTTTGGAAACTAAAGTTAAATTATTGAAACTGGGATATGATTTGTCTGAGATGAAAAAAAGAAGACAACATCGTGGAACATCGATTAACCCACAAGAGGGTAAAGACCTCAGAAAGACATCAGGAGGAAATAATAAAACCTGAAGCCCAAGTAGAAAGTACTGCCCCATGCGATAAAGGAAGCACCAAACGTAAATATGAAAATAAATCCAAAAAGAAGGAGAGAGAGAGCGGTCCATTTGAAAGAAAATGCAGTGAAGGCACGAGAGAAACCATTGACTGAAGAGACACTTTTCTAGGTTTCTCTGAAGTACTGTGCCTCCAAGAAACTTGGATACATGAGAAACCAATATGTGAGGACTATGAGTTATTTATCAATCCAGCAAAAAAAAGGAGTTACGGGACGCCACTATACAATTTTATTAATGATGATAAGACTAACGAATGAGCTTGAGGTGGTGGAGCACCAAATCCAAATCCCTTTGTGCAAGTTCTGACAATGAAATTAATGCTGTATAACAAGGAAACCACTATACTCATAATTAATATCTATTGGAGTGAAAACAAATGGCTCAATAAAGACTTCTTATTGATTATCGAGAAGATAATTGAAAAATCTATGATCAAGGATCCAAATCAATTTATTATCCCCTGCAGAGATCTTAATATTAAACTGCTGAAGGGTGGGGAGAGCCAGATTCTCACACCCTTGGGTGAAAAAGAATGTAGATGGAATATGGAAATGGAGGTTCACTCCATGAGATGTTAAATGGCTCAATTAAAGGTGACCTAAGTGGTGCCAATACCTGGTTTTGTGGCAAAAATAGTGCCTGTTTAGGCTATTGTTTTGTCGCAAACAATACGTGGGAACATATTAAAACATTTGAAGTGAAAATGCAAGCAAACAGTGATCATGCCCTCCTTAGCATAGAACTTTCATATGTGGGGGAGAAATATGACCGACTCAAAACAACTCAGACCGAAGTATGCTGGGGTCGGAATAAAGTAAGAATAAAAGAAAGTAATCTTGCTGATCTGATTGATGATTATAAGCGACATGTGACGGACAATCCAAAAGAAGTCGATTATGTCTGGCTCCTGATGGACTATAGAACAAAAAAAAAATCAAGGAAAGTAGATGAAATAAATAATAACCATGTGTATAGCAAAATCCTAGTCGAAAAAAGGAAAGAATATTGATCTCATCTGCGACAACCATCGAAAGAGGATCCATTGGGAAATCAAGAAGCAATCAGGAAGTGTAAGCAAAAGTATGGAAATTGGCTAAAGTCAACTCGAGCCCAAAGACTCCAGCTAGATTCTGAAAAAATGTATGCCGCCATTAACGTCTGCAACCCAAGATATCTTTGGGACATCATTAACAATATAAAGGATTTCCAAATGACAGGTGCGCCAAACCAAGTTACAGAAGACCGATGGCTCAGTCACTACACTTCCCTCTTTGTGAATTAAGAGAGTGCAACCAAACAAAGAATGCCAAATTCACATTAGTCATGGACAATGGCTTTTGACCATATGGAAATATATGAGATGATTGCCAAACTAAGTTCATCAAGGGCTGCTGGACCCGATGGTATTTCTAATCAAGTACTCAAAGATAACAAGGACAAATGAGCCGACTTTGTTTACCTACTATTTGAACAAGTTGTGAAAACCAAAACTATTCCACCATAATGGAAAGATGACGTTGTGGTGCCAATAAACAGGCCCATAGCCCTATTGGACTCCATAGGCAAACTCTTCGCATCGATATTACTGTGTGACTCAAAAAAATGGGCAAAAAAGGAAAATATTCTGGATAAGAGACAATCTGCCTTTGTAAGTGGAGTCGGCACCTCTCTAAACTTGTTCATCTAAATCTGCTGAAACCAAAGGCACTTGAAATGAAGAGCAAAGTTTATTTGGGGTTCATAGACCCCGAACAAGCTTTTGACTGCATAAATCAAGAACTACTCTGGAACAAATTGAAGAATTGGGGATGCCCGGAAGATCTACTCGAGGCAATACAAGCCCTGTACTCGAACACAAACATTCAAATTCAACTTTGTAAAGATAGTAACCTAACCAAGAAAATAAGACCAGACCAGGGAATCAAACAGGGGTGTGCTCTCACACCCTTTTTGTTCATGCTCTATTTGGCAGATATGATCGACTCTCAGAAACAAATTAGGGCCTTTCCACCAACAATAGAAGACGGCCCAATTCTGTGGATCTCATATGCAGACGATTTAGTTTTTGTCGATTTAACATTGATCGGACCCCAAAGAAGATTAAATGGATTTAAAGTATATCTGGACACTAACGATATGAAAATCAATGTAAGAAAATCCAAGATAATAATTATGCATTCGGCCCATGCAAACCAAAAAAAAGGGGAAAAAGTTCACTTGTAAGATCGAGAATAACATGCTGGAAACAGTGGATTCTATTATATATCTTGGAATATGTATTAACAAGAACATTAATGAATTGGGCCACTACTCATTAATCACGGAAAAACTCTTAAGACTAACAAATCAAGAAAGAGCCCTGTATCATCGATATGGTACCTGCTCCCTCACGCCTGTTGTCACTTTTTTAAAGCAAAAAGTAACACCTGTGATAACTTATGGAGTTGAGGCATTACTGTCTTTATCATGGAAAACTTGGGACTTATTTGAGGCTTTTTTCTGGTGGTAAATATTAAGATTACCTAATGCAGTGCCTGCAGTTGTTAGAAAGACACGAATTAAGACTACAGTCATTGACATCAATTGTGCTATGGAAGACTCTATTTTTGTTCCGCAAATGTATCATAGACAATTCCCCGGATCCTTTTAAGGTGGTAAAAGGGATCGCCTCATTCAAAGACAAAAATTTGTCAAGATGGAAAGAGCGATGTGAAGACCACTTAGAAAACCTAAACACTGACTGTGAAACCTTGGAAAACAATCCAAACAAAGTGAAAAGGGCTATTCTGGAAAGGGACTGGTTCGACACCCTAGAAAGAAAAAAACTGAGCAAATTGTGTTTGAGTATCATCTGGGAACATCGAAAGGGTAATGAACTCCCAGGTTATTTGATGAAATTCCCATTGCCACATTACAGGGACTTGCTTTTGCGATGCAGATTGAACATCTTGTCTTCCAACAAGCTGCTTTTGACTAGGAAGATGATAACGGCTCAGGAAGCAATCTGCCGTTTCTGCAAAGAACCAAAAACGATTGAAACAACTAGACACCTGATGCTATCCTGCCCCTTGCTAAATGGGCAAAGAGCTAATGCAATGCCATCTCTTCAGGCTGACCTAGATCAGCATGGGGAAGACCTCATTTGGGAGATAATTATGATGGCTTCGAAAATAGGTTGTACAATAGATGCTTTGAAACTACTTGAAAAATTGTTGAAAGTAGATATTGTATAAAGGAACTGTTTTGTAATCAAGATTGGATGTCTTTAAATAAAATATGTTAAAGGTTGTAAGTTCGACAACCAATAAAACAACAAAAAACTAAAACAAAAAAAGGTTTGCCCCTACTGTCCTTCCCATCCCCTTCACTCCACTATCTGCCTCTCTCTGTCCAAAACATATCCTTCTGGGCTCTCTTTGAATTAGCTCTAGCAAGCATGAATCTTTGCACACCCAGTGTTATTTCTAAGGAGACTGCTGAGAGGCAATGATTTAATTGCAGTTGTACATGTGCTGATATAATAAAAATATTTTAACCTAGTGCTATCAGCAGCCACTTGATTTAGATCTGTTCCTTGCACTCAAGTGAGTCCTGATATAGACATAGACAAAGCCAACAGTTTTGCTTTTGTGTAGGCTTAGGATAGGCACTTGCCAGGCACTCCAATCACATGCCCAGGTAATCACACCATTTTTCAAGTTATCAAGCAGTTAAAAAATCACAATCTTAATACACTACACACCACCCAATAGATTCTGTAGAAGTTAAGCTCAAAATGAAGTGTAAGCAAAATGGCACTCCAGCAATTTAAAAGAGAGGAAAAGACAAATTTAGGCAAAAGTTGAGCATCACCAACAAGTAGGTAAGCAGGGCAATCTAGAAAAAAGAACTACAGTGAGGAAATCAAATCAAGGGCCCTGGGCCAAAGTCAATGGACCAAAGTCTATACAGAGGATCACACAGTTCAGGGTAGTTTGCGGTTAAGTCGTTGCCAAGAGTTCAGAACGCAGTTGGTCAGGCGAAAAGTTAATTTAGAGAATAGAGAAGGACAAGCCCTCGGATTGGCAAAAGGTTTGAAACACTTTTTCCGTGGTCGGACAGAACGAGCGACCTGATTTGAACAATACCTTAAATGAAGAAGGCTGTAGTTGATGCAGATGTTCCTGGCAGGCCTTGCAGGCTCACGGTTCCTGAAGCGACTGTCGGACTGACACGAAGTAGGAAGATTGGAGGGCCCTGCACTGCCCAGGGAAGAAACCAGCAGCAGAGCAAAGCAACAAATAAAAGGTACGGCCTCCTGGCTATCCGGTTCACTGTAGCTGTGCACAGCAAATTCGACCAGAGGATGGAGGCCTGGCTTGCAGTTTGGCGAACTGGCTGGTCCCATCAGCTCAGGGGGAGAAGATTCCTTGCAGATCTTCCCTGTCATCGAAGTTTGAAGATTCGGACCCGCAGCAGAGCTTCACCGGGAGGTTCAGTCGTGGGAGAGGTCCTCTTCTGTCAGCTTCTCGTCGGTTCTCTCGATCCAGTGGCGACTCTGCCTTCTCAGTCCCAGAGACCTGCTTTTAATGCAGTTTTCCCCCATTCACAAAGCCTGGCTGTCAATCACACAGCAGGGTGGCTGTCCTGGCAGGACAGTCACCTAGCAAATCAAACAGGAGTGTGACTTGGGTTACCAGGGGAACTCATGGCACAGGTCCTAAAACCCCTCCCTCACATCCTGGCTACCCAGACTTTCAGGCGCCTAAGGAGGGCTTCTGTGCAGAAGTCCGTCAAAGGTTGGCAAACAAAGGGAACAAACCTGGTTTGGCGCGCAGAGTAAAACACGAGAAAGACCTTTACAAAAGAAATGGAAAATAAACCCAGCCGGAACCAAATTAAAACAAATATGGTCCAGCGGATTTAAGTTCAAAGCTACTATGGTAGCCTAAAACAATACCAAGGATATTTAAAATAACCGCGGTAGAAAAAATAGGGTAGATACCACTGCCACCAGCCAAGTCTTAATGAAAAGGGAACAAAACAATGTTCCATGAGAGGCAGACAAAAAGAGATAACTATTAACCCTTTCCAGAACTCTACGTAAAATAGTTTGTACTGGGTCTGTGAGTTTAAAGAGACTAATAAAGTCAATGGTAACTTTACATGTTCTGGGACACAGTAGTGAGTCCCAGGAAATGGAGTCTGAGTGGGAAGTCTGAAAAAGACAACCCTGTGTCACTGCACTGAAGGTGCTGTGTAACACATAGTAAAAAGATGATGCCTATGGAGTAGGTGAGGCTCCACAGTCTATGACCACAATAATGTTAAACACACACAGCAAAACACATGTAAGAGTGGGAAAAAAGTCTCACACTCTTACCAGGTGAAAAAACGAAATCTTAGAAATCCAGCAAAGCTGCTGAGGGATTCAGTAGGTAAGGGAAATGAGCCATTTTGGAGAATTCTCCCTAATACTGGCCTTTAACTGGGGCTCTGTCAGCCACAGTCCCATGATCATATTTTAGCCACGGTACTGAAACTTATTCCCTAATTGCATTTGCAAATGGCAATTCATTCCTTTTGTGAAAGACTGAGTAGTAGCCAAGAGGGAGGATTTGGTTTGTTTGGAAGCAAATTGTGCATTTTAAAGAATATCTTTTCTGTAATACTGGTCAAAACTGTGTAGTAATTTATCAAACTGGTCCACAAGTAAGTGCCCCACGTTTGACCCAAAAAACTGGCACACAATGGCATTTTGCGTTTTTGGTTCAGGCATTGCCTATAGGCCAGTTCTAGCCTGCCTCTGCCAGCCTTGTCATGCAATCCAGCCTATTTACCTGGGAATGCTTGAGGCTGGGAAGTAAGCACTTTTCAGGTCTTCAAAATGTTAAGTAAATGAACAGGGCTCAAGGCCTAAAATAAATAAGATATGGCATGGCATGGTGGGACTCAGTATACGCATAGGCATCAAGCATATGGAGGCAGAGGGCGTAGATGCACCCATTCTCCTTGCCATGCTCAGCTAAATCACTGGTTGAGTGGCAGGGTTTCTTTCTCCTCTCCTGCTGGCAGGCTTGGTGACGTGTTACCAATAATACATCTAGCAAAATTAGCAACTGCTGCTCATTTCAAAATTGGAAAGGAGCCGCATTAACCAGTAACCTTTGTTTGGAGGGGGTGGGCTAGGCCTGATCTGCTTTGGGAAATAGCTCAATAATGAATTTAACATTCTGTTTAGCTCATCGCTTTATTAGAGAGAGACAATCTTGTTGCAGTTCAACTTGAATCATTTGTAAGTTAGCTGTGTAAACTTAATGAAAACATGGACTAATCTGCGTTGCTTCCTTCTTTTTCTGCAGAAGTAGGGAAAAGAGCAACATCATGAACCCAGAGTCATCAGCTAAACCAAACATGTCTGGTGCCACAAGACGAAAACAGGTCACCATACAGAAACTTGCCAAAGCAGCAAAATCCTCTTAAGATATTCTGTCTGCTTTCATGATCTTGCGCAATGACTCCACTGACAAGCAGGAGCAAAGGTAAGTTATTGCCCATTCAAGTAATTCCATAGTTTTTAACCACTGAATGATGTTGTTGTAGTTACAAGCTTCTTTCAGTCCTTGCTTTCAGAACTCAGCAGGAAAACCCCCTTCATTCTGTCCCTTATGCTTCTGGTGAGGAACAACTGTCTACTGCTGCTCCTCCTATCACGATACATTCCACAGATCACTCATCAGGTGATGACATTCCTGAGATTCCACAATACTCTGCTGAATCTACAGAGGTTCCTGATGATCACTCCACAGACACTGCTACGCAGCCTGAAGTTATATTTGGTCGCACAACTACTGATTGCACGAAAACTCTTGAAGGTACCAATGTTGGCACACAACTAGTACAAGACATGGATACTGTTGACATTGGGGAATGCCTTGGGAATATAAAAATGCAGGTCACACTCATCATGCAGCAAGATTACCCAACAGATCCATACCTCTTTCAGAGCAGGGCAATGTATACACCTTTAGTTTGACACAATAAAAGGGTTTGGATGCCCAGGAGGACGAGCAGCAGAGAGGGCAATACTAATACTTATACCAAAGACATGAGACTGCTGCCGCAGGTTGATACCAAGGTGGTTAGTGATTGGAAACCTACCTGTGTCAACCAGTAATTCAAACAATGATTGAATCAATCCGAAGATGTTAGAAGCCAGAAAAAACACACATACCCAATATCAGGTATTCGTAAAAAGTGAAATAGTATTTTACTAATGTTTAAGCATTGTGCAAAGAAGATTCAAGACATTTAAAAATATATTTCCCAAATTGCAGGATACAATGCTCAATATGTTGTGCCCACTGTTCTAAATGTGTATCTACAGTATAAGAATAAACTGTAGTCATCCACAGAAAAAAGACAAATAGATTGAAAAGAACAATTCTGTAAAGGTGCAAAAGACCCTCTATTCCAAAGGTGTGCAGGACCAGAGCTGGTCTTCAAAGGGTGCAAATATGCAGAGTAAAATTTGACAGTGCATACCTAAAGGTTCAATCTTATTTTTGAAAAACCTCAAATAAATATTCACTTGATAAGAAAAAGACCAATGTCATTAAACCATGTCATTCAAAGGTCTAAAACATTTATAGATTGAATCACTATTTTACAACAAAAACCACTAAATGCTGTCTATTAAGAGACAGACAAACCCTACTTCAGTAGTGGTTCGTAATGGTATTGCTTATACCACAGTCCAACATATATAAATGCAAGTGTCATGCTGGACATTTGGAGAGGACCAATACCACATGTGACCAGTGCACTTCCCTATTTTAAAGTTTATCAGTGTTGTTTCCTCATCCTTGGAAGCGTACACCAAAAAGGGTCTGTCAATGCGGCAAGGGTGGACAAAAAGCATGAGAAACAGAATGTACACTGATTGTAGAGTTGGTCCAAGGGGAACCACGCTATTATGCCCCAGAGATAGTCGCGTTTCGGCGGCGAATATAGTTGTGTGGGCCGCCTTCATCAAGGGGTGGCTTGAAGACCCTGTTGAATACATATATGAATTTAAAAAAAAACAATTTCAGGGCCTGTCTTTTCTGGCACCAAGAGATATGAATCTCAGAGAACACAATGTATTTTGTCTAGTTTCTGGCTACCACCAGAGTCCCTCATGGTAAAGTCCTTACCATGAGAATCTGTAGTCCCCTTTCATCAGGACTAGAGACCCAAGTTGAAGAGCTCCATCATGAATGCCGGACTTGGGCAAATTGAACTGTAAAGTGATGCAGAGCTTCTAATGATTATGAGGGAGTTCCAAAGTGAAGGACGGTTTCAAGCGTGCATGTGCACGCTTGAAACTACTAATATTAATATTAATACTGCAATAAATTAATACTGCAGGGAGAGAGAGAGAAGAAGGGAGGGGAGGTAGCAGTGGCACGGCAGAGTTTAGTAGGCGTGCCTACTGGGCCATTCAAAGCAAGCAAACGGATAGTAGTTATAGAGAACTGGCTCTGTGTATCATACAAGGGTTGGCCCCACATTGAGTTAGAGGGGAAGAAGAAATGCCATCTGGCAGGCTTTAGTTTGAGCACTTCTTGCAGCTGGTCGGTATCAGCCTGGATTAAACAAATGTCCATAAATACTCCAATCTTTGAGGATTGCTGGTGGATTCTTTGTAGTAGGGCAGTGGCTAGTGTATTCTCCTAGAAGTAACTGTCTTTGTGCCGGTTGTAGGTCAAAGGATCCACAGTGAAAGGGTCGACAGGTCAAAGGATCGACACCAAAGGGTCGACAGGTCAAAGGATCGAATTTTATTTATTATTTTTTCACATTTTTTTTTTTCGGGGGGGTCCCCCCCAACCACCTTTTTTTTGGACAAAAACCACTTTTTTTCCCTTAACGAAAACCTAAAAAAATATATATAATTTTAAAAAAAATTCGATCCTTTGACCTGTCGACCCTTTGGTGTCGATCTTTTGACCTGTCGACCCTTTGGATTCGATCCTTTGACTAGACACCTCTTTTTGCTTTGCATGTTGGCTATTTGCTGATAAAATTAGCACTTTTGGTGTGATACTAGCTGTGGTTTTTCCAATTTTAGAAAAGGAACAGAAACCATTGTAATGCATGAACATTCCAAGATACACTGTGAAGCTGAAAATCAGCTACACCTAGCCACATTTAGAATTACACAAGATAGAACTATTGTTTCTGAGCTAATAAAAGCTGAAAGGGAATAGATAGAGAAAAGGTGTGGTATTCTAAGGCGACTGCTTGATGCTATATTGTATCTTGCCAATCAAGGGATGCCACTCTGTGGACATACAGAACATGTGGGATTGGGAAGTACGTCTAATAAAGGACATTTTTGAGAGTTAGTGAAGATGATGTCAAAGTATGACAATGTTTCAGCACAGCATATTGCTCATGGTAAACGGAATGAAACCTTTTTGAGCCATGACATTCACAATGATTTAATTAGTTCACTAGTGAAAGAGACAATGCACGTTATGCTTGAAGAAGTTAAAATGGACAAATTCTATAGTGTCATTGTTGACTCTACTATAGGTGTCAGCATAGTTGATCAATTTTCTTTGTCTCTTAGATATGTGACATCATCTGGTCATACAGCTGAACATTTTGTAACATTTGCTGAACTTCTCTGGAGCAGGATCAGCAGACTTTTATAAACTATTGACATTGGGCCTCATTACGACCCAGGCGGTAAGGGTTTTACGGCGGCGTAAACAGCGCCGACCCTTACCGCCTGAGTACGAGGTCCCTTAGCGCCATGGAGCTTTTAACACCTGCTTTTAGCAGGTGTTAAAATCCATGGCGCTAAGGGACCATGGAGTTAATTACGCCACCGTAATTTACGGTGGCGTAATTAACGCCTTCCCCACTCCCATTATGCCCTATGGGGCTAAAATGGGAATGGGTAAGGGTAAATGGGGATTGGGGACTTACCGCCCCGCCAAGGTCGGAATGGGGCGGTAAGTCCGCCAACCACCATGGCGTAAACGTAGTTTACGCCATGGTGGTAAAGTCACGGCCCAGGCGGTAACTTACCGCCTGGGTCGTAATGAGGCCCATTGACTTTACAATACCTGGAACTTGTTGTTTCCTTAATCCGTGGGCAGGCGAATGATGGTGAAAGCACCATGTCCGGATGTATTGCTGGACGTTGCGCACTTGTGAAAGAAGTCTCTCTGAGAGCTATATATGTTGACTGTTGTTAGGGAGAATTCTCAAGAATGTGCAAATTTCCCTTACCCTTTGAGACCCCCAGCAACTTTGCTGGATTTCTGGGATTTTCATTTTTACCTGTAAAGAGTGTAAGCCTTATTTCCCACTCTTTCCTGTATTTTGATGTGTGTTTTACTTTTATGTTCTTTGGATATGGAGTTTTAAAACAACTCCATAGGCATAATCTTTTTCTTGTGTGTCACACAGCACCTTCAGTGCAGTGGCACAGGGGTGTCTTTCAGACTCCCCAAGGTTTAAATACCTTCCATGGAACTGACTACTGTCTCCAGGGCATGTAAAGTTAAATTGACTTTACTAGTCTTTTTAAATTTACAGACCCAGCACACACTGTCTTCCTATAGAGTGCTGGAGGAGTTGCCTAGCATCTCCTGAGTATAAACACTCATGTAACAGTCAAATGCTACCCTTTTCTACTTGAAATGGCTGGTGGCAGTAGTTTTTAACAAACTACCGTGATGTTTCTCAACCGCGAACACCGGTAGCTAAAAATCGGGTCAGCCATGATTTTCAATATGGCGGCCAAGACCTATCTGTAAAAACAGACTCCGGTCAACTTTTTTGCCGTTTCTTTTAGGAAAGGTCCTTCTTGTGTTTAACTCTGCATGCCAAACCAGGTTTGGTCCCTTTGTACGTTGGCCCTTGGTGGGCTTAAGTGCTGAAGCCTTCCTCTGGTGCCTGAGTGTCTGGGGTGGACAGGATGTGAGTGAGGTGCCCGAAACTCCCTGTGCTTAGTCTCCTAGGAGACCTGAATGCACTCTGGCGTGATTAGCCGGCTGGGTGTCCGGCAAGGACAGCCACCCTGCTGTTTGAATGACAGCCAGGCTGGAATGAATGGGGGAAAACTGTTTAAAAGCAGGCCTCTGGGACTTGGAAAGCAGAGTCGACCACTGGAACGAAAGAACCGAAGACGAGCTGAAGTAAGACGACTGCTGCAACTCCTGGTCCACCGGTGAAGCCCTGCTGAAGGTCCGAATTGCCTGAATCTCCCTCGACAGAGAAGCCCTTCAAGGATGACTTCTTCCCTTGAGTTTGGTGGGAACAACCAACTTGCAAGTCACCTGGACACCGTCCCAATACTGGTCGAATTTTCTTCAGAGTGCTGTTGAAAACCGGATATCCAGTGGGAAGGATACCAGTTTGTGGTCTTTAAGGCACTCACACCTTAAACCAACGTTTTGCCAAGCTTGTGGCCTCTTCCCTGGGCAGTGCAGGAATCTCCCGACATCCTCCTTCTTGTCCCCAGGACTGAAGCTCAGGAACAGTGAGATCTGCATGAACTGCCAGGAACAACTGCCTCAGCTACAGCTCTTCTTCACTTAAAATGTACTGTGCAAGTGCAGTCCAGAACTCTGTTCAGCCGCAGTGAAAGTTTGTGAAACTTTCCCAAATTTGAAGGCTTGTCCTTCCCTAAACCAACATCTAACATTTTGTCTGACCAACTACTTCTAAAAACCGTGGCAAAGACTTAACCGTTTACTACCAGAACTGTGCTATCCTATCCAAGACTCAGAACCATTGACTTTGGCCCAGGCCTATTGAATTGAATTACTGGTTGTAGTGAGCTGAAACTATTTGCCCTATTTCTGAAAGTATTTGTGCTCTTGATTCTTATAACCTTGGCTTTTTACCCCTTTTTAAAGTAACTGAAGTGCCATGTAGCTCCCACTTCAGAAACTGATTGGTTGTGTATTGTAGTATATTAGATTGTGATACTGAGCTGCTCTTGCTAGTGGAATGTTTTCCAAATGACTGTGTAAATAAATGTATATTCTTTTACCAAGAAATCTTGAGTAAGTGTTTGTTTGAATCACTGTGATTGCTAGTCCTCTGTGTAACCCCTTGTACTGCTCACTTTACTCTTGAGATAAGTCTGGCTGCTCAGCCACTGCTACCACATTACTGTGTACTAAAGGTGAAATTGTACTGACACTTGTAGTCTTAATTGTGTGTAGTGTTGCCAAAGGGTATTGCATGTGATTCTGCCTAACAACTGTTGTTCCTACAATTTAAACGTTGTGCTGATTGATGCTGCACACTTATGTATAAAAGGAACGTTATTTTTTGGTACACTTGAGATACTGTACACTTTCCTTACAATCAGTCTGCCTTGCATAAAAGTTCTGCAGGAAGAGCAACAGGAGCATGGTCTACAGGAAAAATTTAAAAAGCATTAAAAAAGCTATCTGACACTAGTTAACTCCTATGCCCAAGTGCACCACCTTTGCCGAAATAGTAATTGCTACCTATGGCTTCTCCAGAGCATCCGCCCCTATCTGTGTGAAAAAAACTCAGTGAACATAGCCTGTGCCACCGTTTTAACAAGACTGGGCTATTGCAATGCCCTGCTAGCTGGAGCCTCCACGTACAACATGCAGGCCTGTTAAACCATTCAAAACAACATAGTTCGCGTGGCCTTGAACGTCCCCAGGAAATCTCATAGTTCTAATTTCAGGAAAGATCTTCATTGGCTTTATGTACAGGAGCAAATCCATTTCAAAATGGGCACACTGGTGCGCCATTGCCTTTATGGCAATGCTCCTGAATATCTCAAAGCGTTGGTACCTCTGTATCACGATACCAGAATTCTGCGACCTTCCACTCTGACGCAGTTGCAGGGAACTAGATGCACTCGATCAAGGGGTCTAGGACGATCTTTCTCAGTCACTGTGTCATCTTTCTGGAACACTTTACCACTTACCATTAGATCCATGCCAAAACTTTTGCTTTTTAGGAAAACTTTGAAAACTCATCTCTTCCAATTATTCCCCGTACTTTTGACAGATATGCCTCTCTTTGATACTTGATTTTTCTATTAATTTTGTCTCGGCTTTCTGGTGCCCCTCCTGTGTCTTTGTTGCACCCCGATGCCTGCGGGCTGTCGGCGCATTATAAACAAATAAAAAAAACATTTAAACAATAGGTGGACTCGCCATAAGGCAGTAGATTCTGTGAAACAAAACATTGCACCAATTAGCACAGCATTGCGCCAAATCTCTACTGGATGTATTTCAAATGCAAATGTAAGAACACTTCTTTTATTTATTAGTTATTATTTGTTTATTTACAACACGCTGGGAACCCGCAGGCATCTGGGCTCACATTGACACATTGGACATACATATAGAACAGGACTCAGACAAAGTTCAATTTGTGGTGATAATAATCACCTCGGGTATCAATAATCCCAGTTTATCTGAATAGGGTGGTCTTCAATGCACTTCAGAACGTTTTTTTGTTCTTCTCTAGTCGTAAAGGCAGAGGTAGGGAATCTGAGCGGCTAGAGTGGGAAAGACCCTTCCTAGGCATTTAGCCCTTTTTAAATTTGTGGGAGATGAGCCCCAAGTTGGTGGATCGTAATGTGCATTTGGGAATGTATAGTGAGATGCAAGACTTCAGGTAGTCGGGTGCATTTCCATACACACATTTATGCACAATGAATGCAGTTTTGTGCTGAATTCGGTGCACAATAGGTAGCCAGTGCAGAGATTGTCTGCCAGATGAAATATGGTCAAGCCGGGGGATGCTCTTGATAATACGAACGGCATCATTCTGCAGAGTTTGAAGCTTTTTTAAGCACTTTTTGTTGGCCCCCAATAATAGTGCATTACAGTAATCCTGGCGTGATAAGCTAATGGCTCGGGCATTGGAGGCACAGTTGACGTCTGCAATATAAGGTTTGATATTCTTTAACAGTATTAGGTGGTTGTGGCAGTTACTTGAGATGCACAGGGGCTCCTCTGGAACACAATTGAAACATTAGAGTTCAAATTCGTAATATGTTTTTGGCACAAAGTACTGTACACTGTGCATACACTGCCAACACAAGTAGTACAATTGACTTTGTAACTGCACAACAGATGGTTGTGACATGCTGTAAGAAACTAGAGAAACTTCAATCAAATTATATATTTGTTCGGTTTGAAACAGATACTAGACACATGGCTGAAAAGTGTGGGACATCAACAAACTTTAAAAAAAAAAGAAAGATGGCTAAGAAAAGCTTTGATGATGAATCAGCTGATGATAATTCTTTAGAGAGTGGGAGGCAGTCATTCCAAGTAGAAACCTTCTATGTTCTTGTTGATACCTTTGTGGCTCAGATGACAGTGAGATTTTAAGATTTTAGAAATTCTGTGCATACATTCTCAGCACTGGATCCTAAACATTTTACTAGCTCAGATAATTCTGACACATTGAAAGAGTTAGCAACATTTTATGCAGGTGAGGTCTCTGTGCCCATTTGTACCAGATATTTCTCACTTTACCTGTAAGTAGTGCCGCTGCAGAACAAAGTTTTAGCAGGCTGAAGTTGATAAAAAATTACTTACGGTCAACAATGGGTGAAGAGAGAATTTCAAAGGTAGCCTTCCTAAGTATTGAAAGAGACCTTGCTGACTCTGGACTTTGATAAAGTAATTCAGATATGTGCTTCAATGAAACCCTGCAGAAAGGCTTTGTGGTGCAGATGTGCCATAGGTTTTTGCTGTGTCAGAGGGCTTCTTGGTCCTAATCTGTCACCGGAAAACATCTTTAAGCGCATTAGTCTTCTATAGCCTACCGCTGCAGGCACACAATCTCATTCTCACCTTCCATTTGAAGAAACAGTTTCATCCTCATTACATGTATATGTTTGTGTGTATTTATTGAGTCATTGTTATGCAACAAGCATTTGATATTAGGGATATTTATTTTCAGCTAAAATGTTTGGCAACATGTTGGCTTTTCGGTACTAATAAATGTTTACAAAAGATATTGCACTGATGCACTCACATAATAATTACAATTATATACTGAAAGATGTGTACAATTGTACTTTAGTTGTTTGCTAATGTTTAGCTTTGTTTCAGGAGGATCCATATGTTTGTTGCTGGGACAAAAGGTTATTTGTGGTCCTATTCCCAATCTGTTATTATATTGGTATTGATATTATCAGGGTATTTTATTATAAACTCAAATGTCTGGTCAAATGATGGCTTGTTTGTACCAGGCAGACAACCTTGTGTCAAAGCATCTAGGACAATTATTACATTTTTCCAATGCAGTCTGTGTTTTTGTATTGTTTGACCTGGTTATCACCAACATGGTATGGTATATTGCTTGCTTGCAAATGTTTATTGAATTGTTCTTTTTTGCTTTGCAGATGTATGGATCTTATTCCGATCTTTAGATTTCACTGTCAAATTGAAACTAAATTTTAATTGGACATTCCCTCCATAGCAAATGAGTGGTGTGTAACTGATAATAGCTGGGGCTTGTTGAAGTCTAAGGCTTTATAAATCAAATATATATCAGGTAAAATACCCTGCACATTTTTCCTTGAATATTAAGCGACAACAGTTCCTAGTTATACACGCAAAATTAAAGAAATGGTAGTGACCCCCTGCCTGACCCCTCACTGACCCAATAAGCACAGAGGCAGCGCCCATCCTGCGTGGCACTATGCCCCCCCGGCATCAAAACCTGCCTCTGCCACTGAGTGGCAACACAAAGAGAAGCCACAGAGAAGAAGCATTCAGGAGTAGTTTCCCTTACTACAGCAAAGGGAGCAAAGCAGACAAAGTCAACAGTGCAACAATTGTGATCTTCTTCGTCACAGTTGTGACAGTAAAATTAATAAAAATCAAGAGTGCCTCAGGAGTACTTACCCCATCACAGTAATTACATCAGCAGCAGTGTAGAAACGGGCAGACAACCAGAGCTGCTGAGAGAGAACGTTCAGTGTGGGAAAAGGTCAAGCAGGACCATTGGAATTGAGGAACTAAAGAGACTTTTAAGGACTATAGTGTGCATCCGACAAAGGGAGTCATTCTCCTGTCCCAGAGCCCTTTGTTGAATCAGAAACGGAAGCCAAAGATTGAAAAGACTGAACCAGTTTACCAGGATAAGGGAGCCATTCTCCTAGTGTTGTCTTCTACAGATGCTGAACTATTTTGTAACTTAGTGGTAGGGTTAGAGTAGGATTTGGACTCTTTCTTGTGACCCTCACCCTGACGACAAATACCTGAGTTCTCTTATTATAGATAGGGGGAACCCTAAAGAGATAGGTAAAGTTAGACCCTTTTTGTTGATTAGTTAATAAACTAGATTTTAATAAGGCCACCTCTTTGTCTGCCTCCTCACTCCATCTCGCCACAATAAGCAGTTTTAGTTGAGCGGCTCTACTGAGGCATTCGAAGGTCCTGCTTCAAAGGCTCCTCCAGTGTCTGGTTGACTGTCAATGAAGATTTGCAACAAAGATAGTTGCCGTTTGAAGAGGCAGTTTGAAGAAAGGGTTTGAAGATGGTAGGTGCACTAAAGAGCTTAAAGTTTGGGCAGGGCACAATGTGCTTGGCTAGCATGGTGTGTCAGGAGACAGGTTTGAACACGTTGTAAAGCAGTTTGTGGTGGTAGAGTTCCAAAAGCAGCTCTGGAGGGTCCTGTAGGCTGAAAGGCATTGAATGGGCCAAAATCACAGTGCAAAGTAGTTTGACTGGAGGGACACAAGCTTCCTGGATGTCGTTGTCATCTGGTTGCCGTGAGTCCAAATCCAGGGACTCAAGGATAAGTTTAAGTTCTCATGCTCTCACACTCAGGGTAGAGCGTGCCCTTTGATTTCTGTTCCCTGGATAGATTCTTGTATAGTGGCTGTCACTCTGGGGAGGGTGTTACCCACCCTCACAAAGGAGCAAAGAGAGGCAATCCCCAAGGCTACATTCCTGCTAACAGTAGCAAGAGCAGCATTTCTGGAGAGAAGGCACATCATCCTTTCACAGCTAAACTGCGGTCACAGGGTTGACACATGTGTGATATCAAATTGCTGTGGCTGTAATAATTATGAAAACCCCATCCACCATATCATACCTCAGGTATGGTTATATTTAAAGATGAATCTGCAACCAGGACAGTAAACTCACAATTAGAGGATTTTGGTACAGGAGTGCTTGTATTAAATGCAGCCCCTGTGATACAGAGACTTGGCTGTCAATGTGGCATTTACCATAGATCAAGGCTATGCAGTTTTCATACAGTTTACAGCCACACAAAATAACTGACCTGAAACGATGCAACAGCTTGTGGAAAGAGAAAAGCCCCCCAAGAACCCTTGGTTTCTCTGCAGTCCAACCGTAGTGGGACGACAAGAGCTCCAGGGAAACCCTCTGGTGGAAAAAACCCTGGCGTGCTGGTCGCTGAGCAACTCTGGTCGTAGTCCTAGTTCTGAAGCACGGTTGAATCACAGGACGTGGGGGAACTAGTAAATGCGGCTTTTGGGCTATAGGAGAATGAGAGGTAAGTGTTATTTTTCTGTAATATTGGTGTTTTAGGCAAAGCAAAAGAAAAGAAACGTACCGCGAATACCATGTGGGATTCAGAAGGCCCCAGTGAGTTTACAAACTGTCTGGAAAAGCAAGAGTCAGCAGTGTACTGCAGAACAGGAAATCAGGTAAGTGTGAGACTGTGTTTCGGTACGTGATGGCTCTAAGTCATGTTGGGGAATGAGAGAAATTACATACGAATTTGGGCAGCGGACTGTAGCAGAGTTGGATAGCGTGATAGCGAGAGAATGAAAGCGTCTCCTTGTCATCCCTAAGGAATGAAGAGGGAGTCAGAGAGGGTTTGGATAAGGAGCTGGAATAAAGGTTGCAGTAAAGTAAGGGCGCATATACTCACACAGGAAACAAACTATGAGGAGTAGCGATGCGCTGTTATCCAGTTTGCCATTGCATATATGCATTGTTGATAGTAGGTGTGGGCGGGAGCAGGAAGAAGTCCAGAGGGTTTGTGAACAGTAGACTACTGCAGTGAACACTAGATGCCATCTTGGAAGAAACAACTAGTCTGGTGCTTGGAACGGCAGAAGCCATCTTGGTAGGGGCCCGTAGGATCAGGCTAATTCTTCTCCATCTGTTCCACACATAGGGCCTCATTACACGGTAGGCGGTGCGCCATGGCGCTATTAGCGCCATGGCTCATGCCGGTAAAATACCGGCACCGCCTTGGCGGAAAGGGGATTTACCGCCCCATCCCAAGGTTGGAGGGGCGGTAAATCCCCCTTCCGCCATTGCCCTTCCCCATTCCCATTTCTGCCCCATAGGGCTCAATGGGAATGGGGAAGGCGCTAATTACGGCACCGCAATTTAGCGGTGCCGTAATTAGCTCCGAGGTCCCTTAGCGGGTTGGTATTTAACGCCTGCAAAAAGCAGGCGTTAAAGTACCAACCCGCTAAGGGACCTCGTAGTAAGGCGGCAGGGATTTACCGGTACCGGTATTTTACCGGTACCGGTAAATCCCTACCGCCTACCGTGTAATGAGGCCCATATTGTTGAAAGAACCTGGATGTGACAGTATGCCCTCTTCCAAGAGGAGACCTACCCGGTTTCCCAGCATGCAGGCAATGAAACCGTCGAAAAAAAGAGAGGGGCATGGACAGAAGTACTGTTGGCGGCCATGGAAATAACGAGAGTTACAAATTCCGGATACTTCAAACTCGGGACCCATAGAGGTGGACGAAAAATAGTGTCTCTATGGAACTGGTCTGGGATATCGGGTTTCAGTTGCGTGACATGAAAGACGGGTTGAATCCGGGCCCAAGAAGGAGGAAGCTGGAGATTAAATGCTGCAGAAACTTTTGTCGCCAGAACCACGAAGCAACCAAAATATTTGGGGTATTTATTTATTCAGATTTGTAGAGCGCACGTCAGACCGGGGGCATCGTGGCGCTTGTTACAGACAATATCTTGGTTACATAGGATACAGTAATTACATACAATACAGAATTTACAGTAGACATGTATACATTAATGACGCAGTATATTTACAAGGATTCCTGAGAGTTCCCTACTTATTTTGCAAGGACCGAGGTATTTAGTTTCCTTTGAAAAATAGGGAGTGAGTTTTCCGCTCTAATGTCTGCAGGGAGAGCGTTCCATGACTTGGCTGCAATGTACGGAAACTCCGGCTTTGGCTTTTCTGATGCGTGGGATGCAGATTAGGTTGGACTATTGCGTCCTGGTGGGACGGGAGGAGGAGGGTTTGAGGATGGTTTCAGATAGATAGGACGAGGTGGAGAGAGAGAGGCATTTGTGAGTGAGGGTGAGGATTTTGAGAGTGATCCGTTCTTTGACCGGGAGCCATTGGGCTGAGTGCCTGGCCTGGGTGATATGCTCTCTTCTTGGGATGCTAAGAGCGGCCCGGAGAGCATTGTTCTGCGTGACTTGTAGTCTGTTTATGTTTTTGGCTGATGTGCCTGCTAGGAGTGTACAGCTTAGATGGTACCAGATGACATGTGAGAAATTGGGAGGCCAACCACACTTTATCCCCAGGAGAAATGATCAGAGCTGGAGAGTGATGTCAATCGGCAAAATGTTTGACCTGGTCTTGTGCCATCTGGACACCTGAATGAGCGAGCCGATGGCCTCGTACAATGTAAGACATCAATGCATCAACATCTCGAAACCGGGTTGACAAAGGTGGTACGGATGGAAAACAAGCTGGCTGATAGCCATAGGTGCATAAAAAGGGACTAGACTTCAGGGACATATGGGAGTCATTATTGTATGCAAACTCCGCCAGAGGCAACCAATCCACCCAGTTGTCCTGTGCTGCAGAGATGAAATATTGCAAGTAGCTTTCTAAAGTCTGATTAACTCTCTCAGGTTGCCTGTTATTTTGAGAGTGGAACCCCGAACTTAAAGCATGCTCAATTTTAAGGATAGAACAGATCTGTTGTCCGTAGCGGGAGGTGTACTGTTACCCTCTATCTGATAGAATAGTTTCAGGCAATTCATTTTGGGAAAAGATGGTCTCGATAAAGTTTCTGACCATGCAAGCTGCTGATGGAAGCCCAGATAAAGGGAGGAAGTGGGCTAATTTAGTAAAATAGTCGACCATCACCGAAGTGAATCCTTTAGAGTACAGTAAGTCCACTATAAAGTCAGTGGAAATCATCTGCCAGGGCTTGTCTGGAATGGGCATTTGAACCAATTGTCCCAGGGGATACTTCCTGGCTATCTTAGTTTGTAGGCAGGTAACACAGGAGGAGATACAATCTTGTACATCCGTGCTAAGGGTAGGCCACCAAAAATATCTTTGTAGTGTTCTGTTGTGTTGGCAACTCCTTGAGGTCTGGCAGCCTTACAATCGTGACACATTCGAAGAACTTCTTGCTGGAGTGGAATGGTAGGTGTATATGCCCGGTGGTCATAAAAAAGATAGCCGTCCTCAGGTTGCAAAGCGTATTTGTCAACTACAGGTTTACACTGGTCTATCAGGTTCCGAGTTTCCTCCAGATCATTTTGTAAGAAATCTGAGATCACTTGAATATTGCCTTAGGGAGCATCCGTTGGGTATAGAATCGGGGTGATCCATGAAGTCCTTCCGGGATAAGGCATCGGCTTTCAGATTGACCCTTCCCTGGATGAAGGAAAATGTAACATTGTATGGCGAAAAGAAGTGAGCCCATCGAGCTTGTATACTGTTCCGGGTTTCTGCATATTGGAGGCTCTTTAAGTTCTGATGATCCGACAGGACTTCAACTGGGTATTTTGCACCTAGGAGAAGATGTCTCCATTATTGGAAGGTCCTTTTGTTCGCTAGAAGTTCTTTCTCTAGGACTGAATAGTTCTGTTCCAAGGGAGACAATGTTTTTGATAAATAAGCCACTGGACATTCCTGACCTTGGTCCGACAGCTGCAAAAGAACTGCCCCTAGCGCATAGTGAGAGGCATCGGATTCAACGATGAAGCCCTTGTTCTGATCTGGGGTCAATAATATAGGAGCCGAGGAGAATAAGACCTTTAATGTCTCAAAATCCTGTTGAGCTCCTTTTGTCCACTGAAAAATAGCACCTTTCTTTAGCAAGGAGGTAAGGCGAAGAATGATGCAGGAAAAATGGGGAATGAATTTACGATAAAAGTTGCCAAATCCCAGGAATCTTTGCAGTTCTTTCAGCCTTGAGGGTGAAGGTCAATGCATGACAGCGGATAGCATGGCACGGTCTATCGAAATGCCTTGAGCGAATAGAACATATCCCAGGTAAGTAACTTGGTTTTGATTGAATTCACACTTTTCCAACTTGCGGTAGAGGTGATTGTCTTTCAAACGACCCAAAACTATCTGGACGTGTCGTATATGTTCTGTCAAGGAGTATGAAAAAAACAGTATATCGTCTAAATAGACAAAGAAGCAAAGTAATAAAAGATCTGTGAAGACGTGATACATAAATCATTGAAATATGGCCAGAGCATTGAGAGAGTCCAAAGGGCATCACTCTATATTCATAATGACCAAAGGGTGTACGAAATGCTGTCTTCCATTCGTCACCTGCCTTCACATGGATAATATGGTAAGCCCCGCAGGGATTGCGTTTGTTATAAACGGAAGCCCCTTTGACGGCTTCTAGAATGTCAGGGATTAAAGGTGTAACAATCTGGAATGGTGATTTTATTTAGACCACAGAAATCAATGTTCCTCTGTGTTTTTCTCTTGAAAAAAGAAAAGAGAGGCTCTGGCTGGAGGGGTAGATTCTGTAATGAGTCAGATTTGAAGATTGGACTGTAGGTATTACTTCAGAACTCTCTTCTCTTTCTCAGAGTGTATGTGCATTCTTGCGAATGGAATGGGCTGGTCCGGGAGTGAATTAATCACACAGTCATCCCAGCGATGTGGGGATAGGATAGAAAATTGTAGCGTGGAAAAGACCTCTTGGTATTCCTGATAGATGCTCGGAACACTCTGTATGTAGCTAAGGATGGTGGGATTCTGCAGGATATTAGACTGGGGAATGGATGTATGTAACCCCACTGATCCTTCTTCGAGACAGCGCTTCAGAAAATGGTCTGACCCCAAAAACAGAGTACCTGCTGTCCAACTGATGTAGGGGTTGTGTTGGTGTAGCCAAGGGAGGCTTAAGATGACAGAATAATGGGCTGCTTTCATAATGTCAAAAGTGATCCTTTCAGCATGAGAGGAAACGCACATCTGAAGTGTGAGTGTTTGTTCTCTGATGGGTCCAGATGTCAATGGACTACCATCTACACATTCGACCGGGATGCACACACCCTTAACTGTTCTTGGTAGGCCCTTGCTATCTGCTCACTGGTCGTCTATAAAATTACCAACAGCTCCAAAATCCACCAGTGCCGGTATATTGTGGAGTTCCCTGTCAGAAAGAGCAAATGTGACTCTAAGTACCACCATGAGAGTGTTTGTGAGGTCCATGCTAGTATCAGGGGAACCAGACTTTTCACCCCAGATCGCCGTTCCCCCTACAATTGGCAATCAGCGTTTCCCTGTTTCCTAGGAGGGCCCACCGGGCAATCATGCACAAAACGATCTTTTGAACCACAATAGATGCAGAGCTCCATAGAACACATGCAGGTGCGTTCCTCAGGAGATAACGGACCACGGGCCATCTCCAGCTGCATGGGTTCCTCTGAGACTACCATTCTGGTGGGGGGATGGGGTTGTTCTATTGATGTTTTTAAAGGTTTGCCCTTCCTTCTTTCCTAGTGACGTTCTTGCATCCTGTAGTTTAACTGCATTGCCAAGGTTATCAATCGGAAACGTAACAGAGCGAGGCACTCAGGAAATTTCATTCTTTAGTTCCTCTGTTAGTCCTCTGCGAAATAGAGTGATCAGTGCATCATCGGGCCAAGCTGTATCAGCAGCCATTTGTTCAAACCTGGTGATATATGTAAGAAGGTCTGGTGAACCTTGTTTGAAATCCAAAAGGTGTTCTTGTGAAGAGACTGTGATTTCCTGACAACAAAACATTGCCTTGATACTGTTCACAAAGGCTGGATGAGAATCCAGAATGGGGTTATTTGTGGTGACTAATTGAGTAGCCCAGGCTAATGCAGCCCCCATTAATTGAGTGATCTTATGTCCCACTTTGTACCTGTCTATCGGAAAAAATGTGCTTTACAGGCAAACTGTACCATACAGGCTTCTAGGAATTGTTTTAGTTTATGCGGTTTGCCATCGAATTTGCCTCTTGGGAGGGGACCTGGAGGTAACTCAGAGCTCATGGGAAGACGGGTTGATTTGCTGCCATACATAAACATTCTCTTGTTTCAAGCTTTGGAACTCCATGGTCAGAGATTGCACATCCGCTACTGACTGTTGCATCTGGTCTATGGCTGTTTCGTTTTGGGCGTTGCTATCTGTCATTTACCATAGATCAAGGCTAGGAAGTTTTCCTTTCATCCACACAAAATAACTGACCTGAAGCAATGCAACAGCTTGTGGAAAGAGAAAATCCCCCAAGAACTCTTGGTTTCCCTGCAGTCCAAACTGGAACCAGCAGTGGGACGACAAGAGCTCCAGGGAAACCCTCTGGTGGAAAAAACCCTGGCGTGCTGGTCGCTGAGCAACTCTGGTCGTAGTCCTAGTTCTGAAGCACGGTTGAATCACAGGACGTGGGGGAACTAGTAAATGCGGCTTTTGGGCTATAGGAGAATGAGAGGTAAGTGTTATTTTTCTGTAATATTGGTGTTTTAGGCAAAGCAAAAGAAAAGAAACGTACCGCGAATACCATGTGGGATTCAGAAGGCCCCAGTGAGTTTACAAACTGTCTGGAAAAGCAAGAGTCAGCAGTGTACTGCAGAACAGGAAATCAGGTAAGTGTGAGACTGTGTTTCGGTACGTGATGGCTCTAAGTCATGTTGAGGAATGAGAGAAATTACATATGAATTTGGGCAGCGGAATGTAGCGGAGTTGGATAGCGTGATAGCGAGAGAATGAAAGCGTCTCCTTGTCATCCCTAAGGAATGAAGAGGGAGTCAGAGAGGGTTTGGATAAGGAGCTGGAATAAAGGGGGGAAACAACCCTGGCGGGCTGGTCGCAGACCAAGTCTGGTCATAGTCCTAGTTCTGAAGCACGCTCGCATCACAGGACATGGAGGAACAAGGGAATGCAGTTACTGGGCTGTAGGAGAATTAGAAAGAGAGATAAGTGTTAGTTTTCTGTAATAATGGTGTTTTAGGGAAAGCAAAAGAAAAGAAACGTAATAGGAATACCATGTGGGGTTCAGAAGGTTCGGGTGGGTTTCCAAACTTTCCAGAAGAGCAAGAGTCTGAACCGTGCTGCAGAACAGGACATCAGGTAAGTGTGAGACTGTATAGCGGTATGTATTGGCTCTAAGTAATGTTGGGGAATGAGAGAAATTACATACCAGGTTGGGCGGCGGGCTGTAGTGGGGTTGGATAGCGTGACAGAGAGAGGATGAAAGTGTCTCCTTGTAATCCCTAAGCAATGAAGAGGGAGTCAGAGAGGGTTTGGATAAGGTGCTGGAATGAAGGTTGCAGTAAAGGAAGGGGCGCGTATACTCACACACGGAACAAACTATGAGGAGTAGTGACGCGCTGTTGTGAACACTAGACTACTGTTCTGAACACTAGACGACATCTTGGAAGGAACAACTAGTCCGGTGCTTGGAATGGCAGAAGCCAGCTTGGTAATTCTTGGCTTTTTCGCAATTTCAAATATAGGTGTGCTTTTTAATCTGTGCACTGATTGTCTTCTGTTGCACACCTCCTCTTCTGTGCCTGCCTGGCTGCAAGGCCACCTGGTGAGTTCCTGTGCACTATGCAGCTCCCCTGCCTATCTCTCCCTCCCCCTCTTCTCCCATGGCAATCTCCATCTCACCTATCTATTCCAACTTCTAATCTATCACTTATCCTACCTCTCTCATGAAGTCTATTGCTGGCACTTACATCAATGCCACTTCCAGACAGACTGTTGCAGACATCCTCTTCACTGACCCCTCTCCTGACCTATGTACCTCCCAGCTGGTCTCCACTCTTTCCCCTTTCTCCTCCTCATCCATTAATGGTGGGATTAGGTGGGAAGTACTCCTTGCAAACTTCTCATCCTCTAGATGGTTTACGCAATTGAGGTACGTTTGCTTGCAGGATAGAGCCTGGATCTCACCCACATGTCTGGCAGAGGTGATGGCCACAAGGAAAGCAGTCTTCCATGAGAGAAACTTGGGTTGGGCCTGATCTATAGGCTCAAAGGTCGCCCCCATGAGCCTCGTCAGAACCACGGGACAGGAGCCTTCGAACGGCGGAACGGATTGGAAAAGTCCTTTGATAAACTCTTTGACAAGTCTGTGGACCACAGAGAGGATCTCCCTGGGGATCTGGAGTAGTGTGAGATGGTCACCAGATGCACCTTGATGGATGCGTGAGCCAGTCCAGCTTCTGCCAAAGACAACAAGTATGGGAGGATCTGTGGAGCTGTGACCCTCAAAAGGGTCATCTTCTGTGACTGGCCCCATGTAGCAAAACGCTTCCACTCATAGCCCTAGAACTTCAAAGTTGATGACGCCCTGGCCTTGGCGAGGACGTCCCTGCAGTCTGCTGGCAACTCATAACCTCCAAACCTCCAAACTCTAAGGTTGCATGAGCCAAGCCTTCAGGTTCAGTGATCCTGCGTCGTGATGAAGGATTGCACCTCCTTCCCTGGTGAGCAGATCCGGAATCACCGGACCCTGGAGGTGACGCTGATAGGCTGAGACAATTCAGATACCAATCTGCCTCTGCCATGCTGGAATGACGAGTATCATCCTTCAGCAACACTGTCTGAGTGTGTTGATGACACGTAGCAGGAGAGGGAACGAGGGAAACGCGTACAGAAACAGCCCTTCCAAAGGGAAGGAAAACGCGTCTCCTAGGCTCCTCAGCTGATGGAATCTTCTGGCAAACTTCTGGTATATGGAGTTTACCACAGTGGCAAACAGATCGATCTGGGGTCTGTCCCATTCGAATAAACAGGAGGTACAACTGATCCTGACAAAGGTCCCACTTGTGGCAGGAGCGCAGTTCCCTGCTGAGGGAGTCTGCAATGGTGTTCTTGACTCCCGCCAGGTGGAGAGGGATGAGGAACATCCCCTGTCTGATGGCTAGTGCCACAAGTCCTGCGCTTCCTTGGAGCGATGTGGTTGCGTACACCCCACCACTCTATCGCCCACCAGAAGACCTAGTTGAGAGGGATATTGTCTGTGAAACCTCCGGACTACTGTATGCAACGGGCATCCAACAATTCCTGTAGGGGTTGCTTCTGCAAACTGCAAGGACGAACGAGGTAGATGCATGATGATATAATTCCCAGTAACAACTTGATGGCCTGTACCATAGCCGTCTTTGCCGACGACAGTCTCTGCACCTTTCCTGAATGGCTGCTATCCTCTCCTCCGAGGGTGACACCAGGCAAGCCACTGTGTTGAGTCTGGTAACAAGGAACAGCATGTTCTGCAATGGCATTAAGCAGGACTTTGGATAGTTGATGGAGAATCCCAGATCTGTCAGTAGTCGGCTGGAGGACGTCATGAGCTTGTCTACCAACACCTGCGAGCGGGTGCATATCAGCCAATCGTCCAGGTACGGGTATATGTGCATGCCCTGTAGATGGGCTGCCACCAGTGCCAGGTCTTTTGTGAACACCCTTGGGGCCAACTTCAAGCCGAATGGTTGGGCCTTGAACTGGTAGTGCTGTGCCTGCACCAAGAAACATAGACATTTTTGATGTTTCTTGCGAATGGGGATGTGGAAAAAGGCATCCCCCAGGTCCGATGATGTCAAGAAATCTAACTTTTTCCAGCTGGCCGAGCATGTGCTGCAACGTGAGCATCCTGAATTTTTGGGATTTTAAGTATGTATTCAGACGGCGCAGGTCCGGGATGGGTCTCCAACCACCTGTCTTCTTTCTGACTAGAAAGTATCTGGAATAGACGTCAAGCTCCAGAGCCATAGGGGGACTTGCTGTATTGCACCTTTCCGTAGCATGGCTCGTACCTCTTCCAGGAGCTGAGGGATATGTTGCTCCTGACGGGGAGCCAGAGGAATATGACACCTGCGTTGAAACTCCAAGGTGTGCCCCTGGGCGAGAGCGTCCAGCACCCCTCTGTCGGTGGTGATCTTTCTCCATTCGCTGATGAACCCACTCCCACTTGTGTGCACAAGTGGGATCCCAACGTCTTGGCCAGTTCAGGCTTGCTTGGACACCGGCGTCCTGCCCTGTGAGTGACGGTGATGCAGATCTCCACTACCGTAGGCCTGGGAGTGGCCCCTGTACGCTTCTTGCATTGAGGAGTGGGAAGGCTGTCTGTAGGACGTGGAGAAGCCCTTTGATGACCAGTTCCATTTTACCTTGGAGGAGTGAAAAGAAGACGAGCAGTGCTGCTGAAGCGTGCCAAGGGAACGCGCTGTCTCTTTATCTGTTTTGATGGCTTGGAGGGACTCGTCGACTACCTTCCCAAACAGATTCTCGCCGTTCAAGGGCATGTCCAGCACCTTCGCTTGGACCAACTGACAGAAGTTTGTGGCCTTCATCCATCCCTGTCGACGAAGGCAGACACCGTTCCCCATTTGCCGGAAACCCGTGATGACATGGTCCGATGCCACTTCCCCTTCCTGAAAGAGGGCGAGGGCTTCCATCTTCTTATCGTCGGGGAGGAATTCTAGGATTGGTCCTAGCTTGTACCACAATTCCTTGTCATACCTGGCTAGGATCGCCAAGGCATTGACCACCTTGATTATAGCCGCGGCTGTGTTGATCACTTTCTTCTCCATCTCGTCCATTGTTTTTTCCCTCGCTGTCCAGAGGGACCGACAACAGTGAGGCTTAGCGGCCGCAGACATCACTGAGTCCGGTGATGGTTGCGACCTCATGCACTTGGGTGTGGAGTCCGGCACCCTATACTTCTCCAGAATCGGGTCTGGCATGGAGTCACATGCTCATGAATATTCCCCATTGTCAGGCTGAGAATCCTTGGTAAAAGTAAAACAGTTTCACTTTCACTTTAAAACTGTATTTCTCCCATAAACCAATCACTGTCCTCTGGATCATTGTGCCCCCAGCCAATGACAGACCTCTCCCTAAGCCTCTCCCCTGGCAGCCATCTCCAGAATGTTATGGTATGCTTGAGTTGTGTGAGTCCTCGGGTTTTGCTCTGCAAGCTACTTCTAGCTTTTTAGTGTTATTTCACAGAAAAAAGTTCTATTTTTGTTGCAAAACAGCCTTTGTGCTCTTATCTCCATCTGTCGGTGAAGTTCAGTGCCCCTCAAGGACAAAGATCGCTGATGTTTCCAGAAGTCTATAGGGCCTACTCCACGCCCTCCAACCATGACGGAGGAGAAGAAAGAAGGAACATCCCTATTCAAGCCCTACACCAAGTGCGGGCTCAGGAACATGTTTGTGGAAGACAAGTACCTACAATGCCTGTACTGCCTGCATCCGGATCACAAGGAAGTGGATTGCGAGATTTGCCGTGGATTTTCCAAGAAGATGACAAAGGACAGGCACAATAGACTGTTGGCGTGGCTAAACGCTGAGGCCTCTGCCCCATGTCCGAGCAGAGGCATACCTCACCCAAGGCCGGTCGGTCGAGGAGCAGGCTTCTCAGTCCTAAGAGGGCACCTCATCTGTGGGGGCCCAAGATAAGGCCAAGCACCGCAAGTACAGGTCCACTGGGGTCGCCAAGGAAGTGGGTCCCACGGCAGGCAGGGCGCGATCAATATCCCCTCCGCTTCCATTGCCAGCTGGCAATCGGGCTCCTCCTCGAAGTCATCCAACTAAGCGGAGAAGCCCCAGAAGCTGAGGACAGAGGAGAAGAAGGCTGAGCAGCCCATTCTATGATCGCCTAAGCCTCCGAGCTGTTCCAGCTCATGCCTGAGGAGACCAGGAAGGAGGGTTTCCTGTACCAGAGGCTCGAGGAAAACAATCATGGCAGTACCCTTGCTGTGTGACGTGTGGGAGGAGGGCCTGGCCGTCTTGAAGAACGCTTGCATGGCTCCAGCCAAGGGGGATAGGCTGCAGAAGAAGTACCAAAATCCACGCCCAAGTGCCTGAGGTCGCAACCAATGCCGAATTTGATGGTTTCGGTGAACACAAGGAAGCGGTCATCTAACCCGTCCTCGCCATCTTCAGCCCCTCCGGACAGCGAGGGTAAGACGTTGGACGCCAGGGGGAGGAAGGTTATCTACACTGCGGCATCCACCATCAAGGCAGCCAACACACTGGCGATCCTAGCCAGGTATGACAGGGAGCTGTGGTACAAGCTGTAGCCTATTCTGGAGTTCCTCACGGAGGACAAGAGGATGGAGGCGATCACCCTCTTCCTGGACAGAGAGATAGCGTCAGATCAGGCCATCACAGTGGCACTGGACGTTGCCAAAATGGGGTTCCGCCAGATGGGGAACGGTGTCTGCCTTCGTCGCCAAGGCTGGATGAAAGCCACAAATTTCCGTCAAGCGGTCCAAACGTACGTACTGGACATGCCTTTCGATGGAGATAACCTTTTCAGAAAGGCCGTCAAAAAGTCCCTAGAGACAATCAAAGCAGATCTCGAGATGGCCCATGCCCTGCGCACACATTCCAACAGCACCTATCTTCCTTTCACTCATCCAGAGGAAAGTCAGGCAGGTCATCAAAAGGTTTCTCTTCCTTATACCATCAGCCTTCCAGATCCACAACCGAGGAAGCCCACAGAGGCCGTTCCCAAGCCTACGGAGGAGGCCAGCGTTGTTGTTGCCAGCAAGGCAGGACGCTGATGCCGAAGCAAGCCTAAACTGGCTAAGGAGTCACGGCCTCCACCCGTGCACCCTGGTGGGAGGCCGGCTGATGAGGTTCGTCAGCGAGTTGGAAAAGATCACCAACGACAGATGGATACTGGACTCTCTCACCCAAGGACATACCCTGGAATTTCAGGAAAGGTGTCCGCAGATCCTGCCTGTGACCCGTCAGGAGCAGCACATACCTCAGCTCTTGGAGGAAGTACAGGCCATGCTGCAAAAAGGGGCGATAGAGCTGGTTCCCCAGCGACTCTGGGACTCCAGAGTCTATTCCAGATACTACTTGGTACGAAAGACACACAGAGGCGGCTGTCAAGCTGATGATGGATCTGGAATTCTCCATCAATTATCCACAGTCCTGATTAATACCATCGCCGAACATGCTGTTCCTGGGAGCCAGACTTGATACAGTGTCCTGTCTAGCTTCGCCCTCAGAGTAAGGGTGGTGGCCATTCAGGGGAGGGTGTAGCGGCTGTTGCAGATGAAGTCGGCCACGGTGTGGACCATCAAGTCGTTGCTCAGCATGATGTCGTCCTGCATCTAGTTCATCATGCACCAGGTTACAGATGCAACCTGCATCTAGCTCATCTGCAGGTTACAGATGCAACCTCGTCAGTAGTTCCTGGATGCTCGCTTGGTGCAGGTGTCGGGAAACTTCACAGACAAGATCACACTGGACGACGAGTTCCATTGGGCGAAAAGGTGTTGGGGCAACCGCTCAACATTGCCCGTTGCACAGGGTTTCAGAAACCTCCATTCCAGGAGATGGTCACGACGGACGCTTCCCTGAAAGGCCGGGGAGCCCACGCCAGAAGTCTTCACGCTAGAGGCCTGTGGCTGCCGGAAGACAAGGATCTCCATATGAACATCCTGGACCTGCAGGAGCTGTTCTCGGCCCTCAAGTCATTCCTTCCATCTCTGAAGGGCAAGGTGGTGAGGATCTTCATGGACAACATCACCACAATGTTCTACATCAGGAAATAAGGGGCACTCACTCCCCGACCCTCTCCCAGGAAGCGCAGGAACTGTGGCACTGGGCCGTCAGACAAGAAATGGTCCTCATCCCCCTTCACCTAGCAGGAGTCAAGAACACTACTGCAGACTTCCTCAGCAGGGGGTTGTGCTCCTGCCACAAGTGTGAACTTTGGCAGGACTAAGTGGACCACATCTTCGCCAAGGGGGGCAGGCCCCAGGTCGACCTGTTTGTGAAGGTGGCAAACTCCAAATGCCAGAAGTTCGCCAGCAGATTCCATCATCCGAGGAGCATGGGGGACGCGTTCTGCTTCCTGTGGGAAGGGATGTTTCTTTACGCGTTTCCTCCGTTGTCTCTCCTGCAACGAGTCATCAACACACTCAGACAGTGTCAGTGCAGGATGATACTCATCTCCCCGGCGTGGCCGAGCCAGATTTGGTACCAGGACCTTTTGAGCCTGTCAGTGTTGCCGCCGGTCAAGCTACCAGCGGTCCTGGATCTTCTCAACAGAGAAGGAGACAAAATCCTGCATCACGAACCAGGATCACTCAACCTGAGGGCTTGGCACCTGTAGGGAGGTCCTCGCCAAGGCCAGTGCATTGTCTACACTGAAGTGCTACGGTCACAAGTGGAAGCGTTTCGCCGTGTGGGGCTGGTTGCAGAATATTACCCCTCTGAGAGTCACGGCCTGCAGATTCTTCCGTACTTGCTATCCTTGGCCAAGACTTGACTGGCGCACACCTCAATCAAAGTACATCTGGTGGATATATCCCGATATACCAGGTCTCCAGGAAGGTCTTCTCTTTGGTCTCATCGGCTTGTCAAGGAGTTCCTCAAAGGACTTTTTCAATCTTTTCCGCTGGTGAAGGAGGCTGCCATGGCATGGGAACTCAATGTGGTTCTGACAAGGCTCATGGGGGCCCCCTTTGAGCCTATGCATCAGGCCCCTCTCAAGTTCCTTTCATGGAAAATGGCCTTTCTCATGGCCATTACCTCCGCCAGCCAGGTGGGTGGGTATGATACAGGTCCTGTCATGCAAACAGCCATACCGGACTTTCCACAAATCGAGGGTGGTGCTGCAGGCACACCCCTCTTTCATGCCGAAGGTTCTGTCGGAAGTCCACCTCAACAAACCTCTGATGTTACCTGTTTTTTCCCAAAACCTTTGGCTCTGGTTTAGAGGGCCTTGCACTTGTTGGATGTTGTTTGTGTCCTGAAGTTCTACGTGGCACACACAAATTGTTTTTTCGAAAGGCTTCACAGCTTTTTCTGAACTTTGGTCCTGTGAACCAAGAGAAGCCTTTGTCCAAGGCTTCCATCCCAAGGTGGCTCTCCGGCTGCATCATGCACCATCATTGGCAAACCAACCGCTGCCCAGCCGTCCGAGAGCGCATTCCACCAGAGTGATCACTGTGACAATGGCGTTACTGGCTGGTGCACCCTAACTGGACATCTGCAGGGCTGCTACATGGAGGACCATGCATACCTTCACAAAGTTCTACTATGTCGACAGGGATTCAAGGGATGAGTCCAGAGTCGGCCAATCAGTGCTACGCAACCTGTTCGCTTGAGGTGAGTCTGTTCCAGAGGTAAGAGTGAATTGCTTCTGTTGAGCCTTACCACCACCCATGGTTGTGTAATGTTGTACTGCGTGTATTCGCTATTCATGAGCATGCAAATTACCTGTAACTATTGTTCTCCAGCATAGGTCTGGCATGGATTCACATGCGAACCCTCCCTCCTTCCCCTCTGCGGCTTTTCTTGGTCATATTGTCACTTTACACGCTTACCAAATCAGAAGATGGCTGCCGGGGGGGTGCTTAGGGAGAGGCCTGCCATTGGCTGGGGGCAGCATGGCCCAAAGGAGAGTGATTGGTTTATGGGGGGAATACAGTTTTGTAAGTGAAAGTGAAACTGTATTTCTTTTACCGAGGATTTCCAGCCTGAAGATGAGGAATATTGATGATACAATATTTTCTTCTCCAGGCTATCCCGCTTGGCTGGAGCCATGCAAGGGTTCTTCATGTTCTTCATGAGGCCCAGGTCCTCTTCCCAAATATCGTCCAGAAAAGGCACCGCCATGATCGTCTTCCTTTTGGCCTCTCACCTTTGATACAAGAAGCCCGCCTTCTTGGTTTCCTCAGGTACTAGCTGGAATAGCTTGCAGTCCTTGGTGATCATGGAGTGGAACAAGCCCAGCTTGTCCAGTGGGGAAACTCTATGAGGAGCAATCAAATGTGGCAATTCATTGTCTGCTGGCACAAAGTCTTCGTCTTTGTCTGTACTTGTGGCCGTATCCGTCCCAGTACCCATCTCTGGGTCTGCTGGGGGAGTTGGGACCCGACGTGGTGGAAGAGGCTGAAACAGAGGCGTCAGAGGATGCTTCCTCTTTTTAGGCAGAGGCTGATCAGGAGCCTAGGGTACTCTGGGTGCCGGCGCACCTCATTTGGATCTCCAACACCAAGGTGTGGAGAGTCAATAGAATGTCCAGGGAAATGTCCCTCGGGTGAGAAGGTAAGGAGGGAAAACTAGGCCCTGCACCGCCATCGTCATCATCATCCATGCATGGACTCTTGCTCGTTATTGTCCGTGGACAAGACATCCAAAGGTTGAATAGTGACCTGGGAGGCCTGTTTTGGGATCTCCTCGCCCCTCCTTTTTTTTCCCTCCTTGAGGGCTCTGACCAGGACCTGAGCCGGTACCTTTACCCCTTCTGGAGTGCCTGCAGCCTTAGTCTGCGGTGGTGTCACATCGTGGGGTCAGGGACAATTGTTGCACTGCGGGAGCCACCTTGTAGAATTAGCACCCTTAGATGCCGTAGTAGTAGTAGTAGTAGTAGTAGTAGTAGTAGATGTCAATGAAGTCGCCGCCAATGAGGACTTTGTCTGTGCCGGTTGAGCGTACTTGGCTGCGCTGCATTCTTCTCCTCTTCTGTGCTTGGCTTATCTGATTTCTCCCGTAGCTTAGCCGGGGTGGATGGCTTCCTCCTCGAAGAGGAGCTCGATGGATTGGCAGGCTATGGAGGCAGAAGGCGATGCTGATCGCACCCTATCCAACTTGGGACCCACATCAGCAGCAAACCCAGTGGACTCGGACTTACGGATCTTGGCCATATCTTGGATCTCCATGGATGGGGCAACCTCAAAGGACTTATAAGACCGCTCTTCGGACCGGCCGGTCCTAGAGGAGTCATGACCATGCTCAGAGCACGAGGCAGAGGCCTTGTTCAAGTTAAGCCATGTCTCCAGCCTACTATGCCTGTCTTTCGTCGTTTTCTTTGAGAAACCAAGGCATATTTCGCACTCTACCTCCTTATGGCTTGGTGTAGGCAGTAGAGGCATCGTAGGTGCTTGTCTTCCACAAACACATTCCATAGCCTGCATTTGGTGCAGGGTCTGAAGAGGAACCACCCATCTTCCTTCTCCTCCGTCATGGTCGGAGGGCATGAAATGGGCCCAGGATGGCTTTCTAGAAGCTTTGATGAATCTTCATCCTTGAGGGGCATAGAGCTTCACCAACAACTGATCCCCATTGCCGGCAGATGAGGAAAAGAGCACACAGGCTGTTTGGAACAAAAAATGTACTTTTCTCATCGAAAAACTCAAAAAAACGTACTAATAGCTCATAGAGCAACACGAGGACTCCCAATAGTGAAGCGTGCAGTAAAAATCTGAGGAGGGATTAGGGAGAGGACGGTCATTGGATGGGGGCAATATGACCCAGAGGACAGTGACTGGTCTAGAGGAGAAATACGGTTTTAAAGTGAAAGTGACACTGTTTTTTCTTTTACTGAGGATTCCCAGCCTGATGACAGGGAATATTCATGAGCATGTGAATCCATGCCATACCCCATGCCAGAGAAGTATCATTAATGTCTATCACAATGGCACTATCATGGCCCAAGTTTCTCAACCCACTCTTCTCCTTCTCTACCAGTGTCTATCTTCCTATCATAAACTTCTTTCTCCTGCCAACCCTTCTCCCTTTCCTCTCACTTCTCCACCACCACCGATGGGAGTACCACACCCCTGTGCACCCCCTCGTAAAACCTTCAAAGGTGGTAACAAGCTTCATTTAGCTATTCTGAATGCTCACTCTGCTGTCAAACACTCCTCTGACATCTGTCTCCTTCTACAAAGACTTTAACCTGTATGTCCTTGTCCTTACTGATATGTGGGTCAATGCCAGCTCTGCCACTGCTCTCGACACTCTCCTTGCTGAGGGCTACAAAACCCTCTCCAAACCCAGACCCAACAGGGCTGGAGGTGGAGTGGCCCTGATCTTCCATGAGAGGGTCCCTGCTTCCATCATTCCTACTTAATCCTACTCCTCTTTTGAATGCCTTGTCTGTAGGCTTGGGGTCTCACATACTCTCATTCTCACCCTCGCCACTATCTATATACCCTCTGGCACTATCTCCCTCTCCTTCTCTGAATGGCTGACCTTGCCTCATCCCTCTCATCCACTTCTTCCAAACTCCTCCTCCTTGGTGACTTCAACATCCACCTCGACTTTCTTGAATCATCCACCTCTCAGTTCCACGTCCTTTGTGACTCCGTCTCTCTCACTATTCTTCCTTCGGGCTCGACTCATCTGCCGGCAACACTCTTGATGCCCTCATCTCTGGTGACATCTGTATCTCTAACCCAGTCACCACCCCCCTCTCCTGGTCTGACCACTGTCTCCTTTCTTCCATCCTGTGGCCACTTGGCCCTCTATCTGAGCCATCCCCGGCACTGCCAGCCTCCTTCCCGTCATTCGACCAATGAATCGACCAGTTGATTCTTTGCCTCCACGTTTATCTCCACTCCAAACCCCGCTCCTGACTCTCCCTCTGTCCTTGCTAACCTGCAGCTTGCCATCTCTAACACCCTTGACATCCTTGCCCCTGCCATGAGGTTCCGCCTAAAACCTGCCACCAAGAACAACAGCTGTTATGACTCTGATCTTCCATCTCTGAAACGCAAGTGCAGAGTTGCTGAACGGAAGTGGCAGACCGTGGGCTTAACCTCTGACAAACTGGCCTGCTGCCTGCTTCAAAGGCAATATTTATTCTCTATCCCACATCCAAGCCCGCATCTCTGGAGCAACTAACAACACGGCCAAACCTTTCAAAATCTGCAAGGAACTCGCCAATCCACTTGCAGTTTCCACCTCTCTCCTTCCTTCCCAGGCTCGCTGCACTGCCTTGGCCTCCCACTTCACATACAAAACTCAGGACATCCTGTCCTTACTCTCCTCCACCCCATCTTCTCTCCCATGCCTGCTCCCCTGCCTTGGCCCCCCTCCTTCCATCCTCCTCACGGTACTCCCTCCTGTCCGTTGCACCAGATGGTCTGCCCAATGAAGGCCTCCTCCAAACAGGTGCCCCCTGCTCCTCCAGAACTATTAAGGACAGCATCGACTCTCTCGCCCTGCTCTTGCTGACTTCTGTAACTACTCCTTCGCCACTGGTTCCTTCCTTCCTTCCTTCCTTCCTTCCTTCCTTCCTTCCTTCCTTCCTTCCTTCCTTCCTTCCTTCCTTCCTTCCTTCCTTCCTTCCTTCCTTCCTTCCTTCCTTCCTTCCTTCCTTCCTTCCTTCCTTCCTTCCTTCCTTCCTTCCTTCCTCCCTTCCTTCCTTCCTTCCTTCCGTCCCTCAAGCACCCTTCCGGCCAAGCTAACTATCGGCCTAGCTCTACTACCCTCTTCCTGGGTAAACTCTTGGAGAAGTTGGCCCTCCCCCAACTGACCCTCCACACTTTCTGGATTCCGGGCATCCAGAGGCACGGAAACTGCTCTCCTGAACACCTGCAAAACCATGCTCGCAAATGTTGACTCCAACTCTCCTACTGTTCTCATTCTCCTCGATCTCTCCTCTGCCTTTGACGTGGTCATCCATTCTATCCTCAGAAAACGACTTTGTGACACCCTCCGCATCACTGACTGGGCACTGGATTGACTGACCTCTTTCCTCACTAACTGCCCTTCCCAGCTGCAATTATGCCCTTTCTCCTCCACCACCACCCTCTCTACATGTTGCTCTATCCTATCGCCACGGCTCTTCAATATCTATCTCGCCCCTCTTGCCCACGTGATCTCTTCCTTCTCTCATTTCCAGTGTTATGCCGATGGCATACGGCTTTCGTTCAAACTTCCCTCTACTTCCCTCTCTCTCATCCCCGACTGTATGTCCGTCGTTCAGGTATGGTGTGCAGCTAATGATCTCTGTCTCAATTCCAGTAAAACAGAGATCCTCCTCAACAGGACACCTGTGCCTGCTTTCCCTCCTACCTCTGGTCACCCTCTTTGGGCCCTCTAACCCTCAACATCTTGTGAGGCCAAAAACCTCTGGGTCATCTTAAACTTTGCTCTCTCCTTCACCCTTCACATCATAGACCTCACCGAGAAGTCCACCTTCCAGCTCCACATCATCAGAGGCATTCTTCCTTTTCTCACAGTCCCCCAGCAGCTCAATGTCTCCGGAGCTTTGGTCCTCTCCAGGCTGGACTATTGCAACAGCATCTTTCTCAATCTCCATCTTTCCTACCTTTGCCGATTCCAGGGAATACTGAAAAGGGCTGCAATACTTATCCTTGGCCTCAAGCCTAGGGATCATATCTCTCCAGCACCTAAAATCTCTCCACTGGCTCCCGGTGGCTACAAGGATCAAATTCAAGACCCTCTGCATCACCCATAAGGCTTTGGAACCACACTATCTCCAACTTTCCATCCCTAAATACTCCCTTGCTAGAGCCTCAAACCCCTCTAACTCCAACTCTCTGACTGTCAAACTCTTCTCTGTTAGGCAGAATCACCTGCATTACCCTTTGGGAACAGGCAATGAGGACAACAAGTGTAAGCACAATTTAACATTTGGTACAAACCTGTACTACACAGTAAGGTGGTAGCAATAGCTGAGCAGCCAGACTTTTCTCAAGAGGTTAAGTGAGCAGTAGAACAAGTTACACAAAGGACCAACCAATACAGTGATTCAAATATACACTTACTCAAGGTTTCTTGGTAAAAGAATATACATTTATTTACTCAGTCAGTTAGAAAACATTAAACTAGCATAAGCAGCTCAATATCACACACTAATAAACTACAAAAATACAACCGGTAAGTAAATGAACAAGTTTAGCTCCAAAATGAAGTGGGAGCAAAATGGCACTTCAGATACTTAATAAAGGGGTAACAAGACAAGGTTATAAGAATAGACAGCCCAAATATATTCATAGGCAGGGCAAAGGGTTTCAGTTAAATACAACCAGCAATTCTTCTCAATAGGCCTGGGCCAAAGTCAATGGTTCAGAGTCTTTTGTATAGGATAGCACAGTTCTGGTAAGTAACGGTTAAGTCTTTGCCATGGAGATTAGAAGAAATTGGCTAGGCGAAAAGTTTGACGAATGTTAAGGGAAGGACAAGCCTTCGTAGTTGAGGTAAGTTTCACGCACTTTCTTGATGGCCGAAAAGATTTCCGGACAGCTTTTGCACAGTACCTTGTCAATGAAGAAAGCTGTAGCTGAGGCAGTTGTTCCTGGCAGTTCGAGCAGATCTCGCTGTTCCTGAGCTTCAGTCATGGGGACAAGAAGGAGGACGTCGGGAGGTTCCTACACTGCCCAGGGATGAGGCCAAAAGCTGTAGCTAGATGTCGGTTTAAGGTGTGAGTGCCTTAAAGTCCATGAGCTGGTTTCCTTCCCTCTGGCTACCCGGTTTTCAACAGCACTCTGATGAAAATTCAACCAGATGGGGACGGTGTCCAGGTGGCTTGAGAGTTGGTTGTTCCCACCAAACTCAAGGGAAGAAGTTAACATTAAAGGGCTTCTCTGTCGATGGAGTTTCAGGCAATTCGGACCTGCAGCAGGTCTTCACCGGTCGTCCAGGATTTGCAGCAGTCCTCTTCCTTCAGCTCGTCTTCGGTTCTTTTGTTCCAGTGGTCGACTCTGCTTTCCAACTCCCAGAGACCTGCTTTTAAACAGTTTTCCCCCATTCATTCCAGCCTGGCTGTCACTCACACAGCAGGGTGGCTGTCCTTGCCAGACAGCCAGCCGGCCAATCACACCAGAGTGCATTCAGGTCTCCTAGGAGTCTAAGCACAGGGAGTTTCGGGCACCTCCCTCACAACCTGTCCACCCGAGACACGCAGGCGCCAGAGAAGGGTTTCAGGACTGAAGCCTGCCAAAGGCGAACGAACAAAGGGGCCAAACCTAGTTTGGCGCGCAGAGACAAACACAAGAAGGACCTTTCCTAAAAGAAATGGTGAAAAAAGATGACCGGAGTCTATTTTTACAGATAGGTCTTATTGAAAAACATGGCTGACACGATTTTTAGCTACCGTTGTTAGCAGTCGGGGACAAATCATGGTAGTTTGATCTAAACCACTGCCACCAGCCATTTAAAGAAGAAAGGGTAACATTTTACTGTTACATGAGTGTTTTGACTCAGGGGAAGCTAGGCAACCCCTCCAGCACTCTATAGGAAGATAGGGTGTGATGGGTCAGTACATTTAAAGAGGCTAGTAAAGTTAATTTAACTCTACATGCTCTGGGAGATAGTAGTCAGTCCCAGAGAAGGTATTTAAACCTTGGAAAGTCTAAAAGACATCCCTGTGCCACTTCACTGAAAGTGAAAATGTACATGCATTCGAATTTATCAGTCTTTTTGTCTTTGGCAGACCTGAAATTACCACAGATTCCAGCAATTTTGATACCATTAAGAGTTTGATAAGATTCTGAAAAATGTGCATCGCTTGACTCTTTTGATGACAGAGGTTATTGCGTTTGTTCAGTGGTTGACCAGTTTCCGCTATATAGTAGCCCTAGTCGGGGTGTTTCATGCACATAATCAAGTAAAAAATATTGCTGGGTGAAGATGTAAAACGCCCCATAATTTCGTAGTCGGGATTTTTATGCTTGGTTGCATTTCTGACACAGTATGCAGAAACCGGCACTGGTTCGTATCCTTTCTCACATTTCTACTCTCCATTATTTGTATGAAATGGTACTATTGTTGAGTAGATGCAGCAAAGTCTTTCACTTTGCAGTTTCTAGATTGTGTTGTGATGTGTTGTGAAGAAGGAAAATCCGAATATGCCTTCTGTCCTGAAAGACCCCCCAATCGGAAGAAGCAACAAAGACAACATGGCTGCCGATTGTATAAGCTTACACCAATCCTCACTGCCCCCACCATGGACAACTACTACGGAAAGTACTCTGCCAGCAGACCATACAACCCTGCAGTAATACGAACTCTACCCAGGGTGGACGAAGAAAGACAAGACAGAGCTGGAAATGACTACATGGACAGAATCGACTAAAAGCCCCAAGAAGCCATGCCTCAAGTCATTAGAGACATCACAATGACATAGCCACATTAGACAGCAAGGACACATGCAATCCACACATTGAGGACACTCACACACCCAATCTACACGAAGAACACACACGTACAGCTCTATGAGGTAGAGGACAGTGATATACACATACTGTCGTCATGTTTATTATTTTTTGCCATTAGGCTTGCTACAGCCAAGCAGAAACGCAAGAAGCCAGAAGAGCTTGTGTACATGCTTGCAGATGCTTACATGCGACTAACCTTATGGAAGGACAGGAGCTCTTGAGGGACCTGATCAGCCATGGCACACACTAACCCATGGACACTATGCAAAACACATAATAGAAGCCAGAGCAGGCCTTAGGAAAATACAGTAGGCCATGATACCCCCAAGAGGCTGTGTAAGCAGAGCAGCCACGGCAGGAGCAATGGCAGCCAAGGCCACAATAATGTAACCAACATTCACACACAGAGCCAAGTTGACACCAGCTGCAGCAAGACATATTCCCTGCAAAATACACATTAGTTCGAAGCAACTGAGCTTGCAAGAGTGGTCTCCAAACACATAACCCAGCCGAGCTGATACTGGGCCAGGACTTGGAGTCTAGGAAGAAGCAACCGTCCCACGGCCAGACAGCGGGTTGCAACAAACTCGAAACTCTCCAGATACTCTTGTACGATGGGAATGGAATGCTCATATGGAATTAGTCTTCTACCCACCATCGTATAACGCTGACATATAGTTGCACCTCGCAGACACATAGTATACGTGTATGACAAACAGGTGTCTCGCGGCCTGGGAATGGAGTTGGTCCCATCAGGGGGCCCGTGGCCTGACCAATCAGGTCCCCTGGGTCTAGGGGCAGATGGCAGGGGCTACTGAACAATCACAGGGATTGCTCACTGTAACATTTTCAGAGTAACAATTTTGGGGGATGATCCAAGTACACCACCTGACACAGTCGTGTCCACTAACATCATCTCTCTATAGGTCCCTAAACTGGAACTACCACTCAATGGCCTATCCTGAGTGGCATCACATTTCATGGAAACTGGCCTGCGAGCCAGAATGTGGCAAGATGTGCATGGACTTCCCTTCATGCATATGACCCCTGTGTGTTTTGTTGTCTATAATAAAACCGCAGTAACATTTTGCTACTTATGTGGACCTCGACTTCTTTGGGACAAAGGAAGGAGTTAGGGCCTTCCGTGAGCTGGGTGTCCGCAGACTCCTAGCACGGCTCTGCCTGCGGGTACCCTTAACAGTTGAGTTATGTACAGTATCTTAACTCCATGCAGCAAGGTACCATTTTTCGTAAGAAAGGTGGAATGTTTTCTTTTGAAAAAGGGGCTTTCAGCATTTCTTGCTGTGAGTTTAAAGTTGTTTGCAAGCCAACCTTTAGGCTTTAAGTGCATTTTGGCCTATGCGCTTGTTCAGTTTGGCGTGAAATCCCACATGTGCACCCTTTTTGTGTTAGCCAAAAGGAAAGCACAAAACAGAATGAAGCGAGGCATTATTCAGGTGCTTCTCATGTTAAATACATCCAATCTTAATTTTTTCTGACAAACACAATTTCATAACTTTTTTCAAAAAATCTGACATGCTAAACCATTTTCAGATTGGTTATTGTCCAGGCATTAGTGCTGATTATGCTCTTTTGGAAGTCCTGTGCAACATATATCTAGCTATGGATGGTGATGCATAGATGGTCCTGGCTATGCTTGACCTCTCAAAGGCCTTTGGAACATTTGGGCACACTTTGCCACATTTACACCTTTAGGGTTGTAGCATTGCAGGTTCTGCCTTCACATGACTTCTCACCAACAGTTTCCCATCTGTTTCTTTTTCCCATTTTTATCTTCACCTCCTTACATGTGGTGTTCCTCTGGGCGTGTTTTTTTCAATGCTTACGTTTACTTGCTAGGCACCTTGATATCTAAACAGGGATAATCTTTTGATGCTTATTCTGATGGCACTCAACTTCTCATCACGCTGGATGGGGAGTTGAGTGTCACATCATCTAGTTTTCACGTGTGTCTGACCATGATATGGGGCTGGATACATCAGAACTCAGTCAGACTCGATTGAAATAAGATGCATACAGTCATTTCTCAGAAACCTTTACCAATCTTTGGGATCTCTGTTTCTGTTCTTATTCCTTAGGGCCCTGCCCGGTGCTAGTTCCGGTTAAAAAACAATACGGTCTAAATTTGACAAATGCCAGCCTCTGACTGCCAAGATCAATCCAGTTTCTTCCCCCTGCCATATCTACCTATGCCCCAATTCTCAAATCTTCACTCTCCTCATATTGTCTGTCCGTGCATCTGCCGCTTGTGGCTTTATACAGTTGCATCTAAACTATGCTAACTTTGTTTTTTTGCCTCACACTTGTAAGCATTAAGAGGCTATAGGTTTGCCAAAATACAGCCTCTTGACTGATTTTCAAATGCACTGCGCTGTGCATACTTGTCCATCAGCTTGCTAACAACGAGAGGTTAATGTCCAAAACCTGCCTCACCACCTTGCACTGCCTCCCAAAAAGTGGCTCCAATTTTCTTTGTAGTAACCTGAAGTGCTATTTTTCCTTACAGTCGCTCTGTTCTGATGATAGTTCCAAGACTTTGTTGTGCCAGGCAGGGGAGGGTTACTCTGTCTTTTGTCTTTGGAATGCTCTTCCACTATCCATTCATAGCAACTCTTGTTACACTGCCTTTTCACGTAAACGGAAGACATGCTGCTTTTCTTCTGCTTTCCTCAACTGGCTAGACCCCTCCATACCTTAGGCCTCGCATCAAGAAACCACTTGTGGTGTACGTGCTTTCGACAAAAATAAATCTATATAAAAAAACAGATCAAACATGTTTTGTCCATGGCAGTTCCTGATAGTACTCTTTTCTAATCTGTTCCCATTGTGATGCCTTCTTCCTTGTGTATCTGTCAGCGAGACACTCCTTCCATTATAGGGGTTGGCTGATACCCACAGTATTGAAGATAATGACACAGATTCCTCATACAGATCAAGGAATTCTCTAGTATTATTATGAATTGTTTTTCTTCAAGTCATCTTTATAGAGTTCGCTTTTCACCCTGAAACTCGTGGATTTGTGCCTACAACGACTTGAGAATAGTTTAATATTGGCGCATTGTCTGAGAACCCCATCAGAAGTGTTATGTAGTTGACAAGAGTATCTAGTGGTGTGCACAATATAATCTCATAATCCATCACTTCAGTCTGGCAAAGGTATTGAGTGTGTGTTTACAGACATTATCGCTCTGGGTAGGGTGTAGGATCCAAAATACTTAAACAGACCTTTGCTATAATTCTGAAGATGTGTGTGACAACAATCTCACTCAACGAAACTAAACACAAAAGTATACATCTTTAATTAAATAATCAACATCTAAAATAGTCAGTATATATATATAAAAACACACGAAGAATAAGAGGCTTCTCCTAGGTCTGGTCTTGGGTTGGCGAAACAAAAAGTTAACTCTTAATCTTCTATTCGTGCAAATAATTGTTATGGGTAAAGTTATTTGAGAGTGATGTCACGTCTCACAGGAATAGGTGGCGGGAAAGTCATGAACCACCGTAATCTAAAGTTATGAGGAAAAAGTCCTGGAGACTTGCACCAAATTGCTGTAACTAGAAATGTTTTAATTGTCACAAGTATCAAGACTGCCCTTTGCTGATGACACCTGTTTCAGCTGTTTAGCATTTTTCAAATCAGGGCAATTTCTGAATTATAAATCATCATTAGTACAGGTAGGATTATATCCAAGAAAACAAAAAGACCAGAAATGCAATTGTACAAGCAATATCCAAAGATTAACACAACGTCAAAATAAAAGGCAAACGTTAATTTGATAGACATGTAAGTACTTGAAGGGGTTATAAACAATTAGCCATCATGTTGCACATCATCATATTTGGACAGAGATTAAGGATGGGATTTTGGGGAGGATTGTTGGGGGCGGAGAGAGGTTAGGGAGAGAAAGAAACAAAGAAGTTCGTCAGTTCCGTGTATCCATACTCCGGTAGTAATGTCATATTAAATCATTGCAGCTTAATAATATTATTGATGTCCTCGTATGTGTAATGTCCTATCTCTATGGCCGTTATACGTCAGGAGGAACAGTCCTCTTTCCGTGACGATAAAGAGTGGGCTGCGTCCCACGTGGTATGGAGGGAGGGGTTACCGCGGGAGAAAGGCAGTCAAGAAATAAAGGAGAAGCCTAGCAGACGTACGAGTGTCGTGTCCGTTATTTCACTTGCCGAATCATAATTGCATGTATTATTGTTAAAAGCACTTGCGGTCAAGAGCCCAACAATGGCGACGAGGATTAATCTGCTGCCGGAGCACGTCTAAAGCAGTAGCCCTGACTGCTGGCGGCGTGTGAACCCAGGCGCTTGACTGCCTGATCCGGCGCCACCCGCGAAGCCCGCGAGACCCCGACACACGCAAGTAAGAGCCTCCGCCCGCGCCGCAGACATAAGCCGGAAAGGAACCGCCGACCCACGTGTCACGCATGCCGCGTGTTACACGCGGTGCTCACAGAGCCGCGTATTACACGTGGCGCTCAGCGGGTAATGCACGCACTTGAGATTTTAACCCACATCGACGCAGGCACAGCGCGAGGAGGGCATCAGAGGCCTACCATACGTGCAACAGCTTCAGTGCACGGAGAAGGGGCTGGAAAGTACATGGCGAGCCGTTAAAAAGCGGGAAGCACATCAAAGGCCCACCACGTGCACAGTCATTACCAGCACGCAAAAAGAGCTCAAAAGCACAAGGCAAGCCGCTACGACACGCATTGTGAGCACAGACAGGAAACTAAAATGTCTGCAGACAACCCAGACAGCGGCAGTTTGAGCCCCCCTTCCAGTTCCACGACCCGCCAAGCCATCCACAAAGACGACTGTGGCTCTGAATCACTACAACTACTGGCTGTCCCGCCTTTCGACATGTCTGACACAAGCAGCCTTGCCCCTAGATGGGCCAGATGGCTCAAAGAACTACATGTTTACATAGATGCATCAGGGGTGAGAGAGGAGCGCCGACTGAGAGGAATTCTACTCCACTCACTAGGACCAGTGGTGCGAGACATCGTTTTTGAAATGCCTGAGGACAACACCGACACCTTCCAAGGTATTATAGACGCCCTGAATGCCTATTTTGCACCATTGCGAAATGTTGATTATGAACGTCACATTTTCCATACCTCCACGCAGGACAGCAGTGAGAACATGGACAGTTTTGTAATGCGGCTCAGGAAAAGAGCAAAATATTGTGATTTTGACAGATACTCAACGGAAGAAGCAATAAAATCCCAAACCATCGCCGGGTGTGCCTCTCAAGATTTCAGGAAGAAATTACTCCAAAAGAGCAGGACATTAGAAGAAATACTGCAACTCGCACGAGCGGACGCTGCGCTCACGCAACAGACAGAATCACTGGACAACATCAAAATCACTCAGTCTGCCTCCACGGCTTCGATATGCCCCATCAGAACGTCCAAAGAAGCACCACGTCTCACTGAACTAAAAAAATGCTATAGGTGCGGTTTCAAATATCCTCACGTTGGCCCATGTCCAGCCATAGGACACAACTGCGACAAGTGCGGAGGTGAAAACCATTTCCAATCAGTATGCAGAAACATCAAATTCTTCCCATCGTCTGAAGTGCACCGAGACACCAGGAGGTCAGACCGAAGTGCAAAAAAGGAAAGCCCGAGATCTCATAGGAGGCAGTCACCCCAAGGATCCAGACATCACTCGCAAAGCTCGTCCCGTGATATGCCAAGAGAAGGGAGAAGGCGGGAAGAAAGAAGAGAGTATGAGAGCAGGAGACATTCCAGACAAAAGATCAGACACCTAGAAAGTTCACCCCTCAGAAGGCGAGACTCTCACTCATCCTCATCCAGTGGGGACAGGAAAAGGGGATACGTGCATGCAATCGGAAACAGCATAGCCACGGAATACAGTCCCACTTTACTACTACAAATAAACGGACAAAACAGAGAATTCCTAATTGACACAGGGGCAACAGTAAATGTCATAAATGATGAGACTTACATGAGACTCAACCACAAGAAATCACTAAAAGAATCGGACACATTAATATACTCTTATGGATCAAACACGCCTCTCAACTGCCAAGGGATGTTCATGGCACACTGTCAATACAAAGATAAAAATCAGATGATCAAAATATACGTCATAAAAGGAGATGTACCAGGGGGCAGCATCTTGAGCTTCAAATCTGCAATTCAAATGGGACTCATCCAAATCATGTATCAAATAATGTCGGCCTACACTACCAGCCACAAAGACCTGATAAAACAAATGTTTCCTTCTCTATTCAAAGGTTTGGGCAAATTAAAGGATAAACAAGTAAAGCTACATATCAACCCCCAAATAACCCCGACTGCACAGCATTATAGAGGCATACCACTAAACATACAAAGGCATGTGGAGAACGAGATCCAATCCTTATTGCAGCAGGACATCATAGAACCAGCATCCGGACCAACTCCCTGGGTATCTCCCATTGTACCCGTACCAAAGAAAGACAGCAAAGACAGCATCCGCATCTGCGTGGACATGAGGGCCCCTAATGTAGCCATAGAGCGGGAACGACACCTGGCCCCAAGAATGACTGATATGATGCATTTATTGCATGGATCCAAAGTGTTCTCTAAGCTAGACCTGAATAAGGGATACCATCAGTTGGAACTACACCCTACCTCGAGGTACATCACTACCTTCTCAACGCACATAGGTCTGTTCAGATATAAAAGACTCAGCTTTGGAGTGTTGGCGGCCGCCGAAATATTCCAAAATGAAATACACCAAGTGATAAAACATATTCCTAATTGCCTAAATCATTCGGACGACATTTTGATATTTGGCATCACACAAGAAAGTCATGATGACACGCTGAGGAGAGTCTGCATGGCACTGGAAAATGCCCACCTCACACTCAACCCGGACAAATGCGAAATAAGCAAATCCACCCTAAAATTCTTTGGACACATCTTTTCAAAGGATGGTCTAAAACCAGACCCGGAAAAGGTGCAAGCTCTGGTTGAGACACCCACACCCACGACCGTGTCCGCAGTACGCTCTTTCCTGGGAATGGCGAGCTATTGCACCCGCTACATACAGGATTTTGCCTCAGTAAGCACGCCGCTGCGACTCCTAACCGGAAAACATCAAGAATTTCAGTGGTCAAATGACTGCGAAGAAGCCTTCCAAGAAATCAAAAAGAGAATTGCAACAGCCTCCTGTATGGCTTATTATGACCCCGACCTTGACACCGAACTCACAGTAGATGCGAGCCCAGTTGGACTAGGAGCAATATTAGCACAATCCAGGCCTGGTGCACCCCCTGACTCGCCAAGAAAAATTGTAGCCTATGCCAGCCGCAGCCTCTCCAAGACAGAATGCGCTTACTCTCAGCCAGAAAAGGAGAGTCTAGCGGTAGTGTGGGCGTGTGAGCACTATCACCTATTTCTGTATGGACGCCCATTCACCATAATCACAGATCACCAGGCCCTCACCACCATTTATGGGAAACCGAATGCGAGAATGCCACCCCGAATCGCCAGATGGGGTCTAAGATTACAAGAATACTCCTTCAAAATAATACATCGACCAGGCAAAGACAACAATCCAGCCGATTTCCTATCACGTTATCCACTCCCGGCCCAGGACGAGCGCCAATCACACAAAGCAAATCAATACCTCAGATACCTGATCAGCAGTGCACTACCGAAATACATCACCACGGCACAACTGCTTGAAGAGACACAAAAGGACGGACTACTCCAGAAGGTGCAGACCTGCCTCAAATCGAACCAATGGCAAGTCAACGCGAAAGGAGCATCCTCTCTGTCCACGGAAGAGGAACAACACTTCCGCACATTCAAACTAGTTCGTCACATGCTATCTACATCACCGGAAGGGCTATTACTGAAAGAAAACAAAATAGTCATCCCAAGGACCTTGCAAGATCAGATACTAGACATTGCACATGCTGGACACAGAGGAATCGTGTCAACCAAGAGGCAGCTTAGAACCAAGGTATGGTTCCCATCCATAGATGAACGAGTAGAGCAGCTACTACGAAAATGCCTACCATGTCAGGCGGTGGCACCGCGCACGTTCCCAGAACCACTCAAAACCTCGGAGATGCCACTGCAAGTGTGGGATGAAGTAGCTGTAGATATGTTTGGCCCGCTGACGAATGGCAAGTACGTCTTGGTAATCATTGATGAAATGTCGCGATTCCCAGAAGTACATCTGGTTCACTCGACCAGTGCACAGTCCATCATACCTGCACTGGACAAAACATTCGCCGACTATGGCATACTTTCCAGAGTCAAGTCGGACAATGGTCCTCCTTTCACGAGCCACGACTTTGCAATGTTCGCAGAACATCTTGGGTTCCAACACCACAAGGTCACACCGCTGTGGCCCCAGGCGAATGGAATGGTAGAACGTTTCATGGGAAACCTTAAGCGCACTCTACAAATCTGCTCCATTACAAATGGATCGTTCATGCAAGCCATCTGCACTTTGCTGCGAGAATATCGGAACACACCGCACAGCTCGACGGGTGAATGCCCGTCAATGCTAATGTTCGGACGTGTTATCAAGACACGACTTCCTCATCACGTGCAAAGAAAGGATGAGTTCTCGCACACAAAGAAAGCCAGAAGCAAAGACCGAGAAAGCAAGATTAAAATGAAGAGATACACTGATATAAGAAGAAATGCCAGACCTAACACCATCTGCATCGGCGACCAAGTACTAGTACGACAAAAACAAGTCACGAAGGACATGCCTGCTTTCAAGCCAGATCCCATGAGAGTAACCCACATTCAAGGGTCAATGATAACTGCCTCCAGCCCCAACAGAACAATCACTAGAAATTCATCTTTCTTCAAGGTTTTCAACAGCACCGACACCACCGCCACTGCATCAACAATGTCGGAAGGTGACTCCTCAGACACCGACGCTAGCTACAGGGAGGAGGAAAGAGATGCGGATGATAGTGGCAGCGAAAGTGACAGTACACTGGCAACATCAGCCCCATCGGTACGTAGCCCATCCAAGAGGGTCATTCGTAGACCCACAAGATGGATTGAAGAACTTAACTGAACACCAGTGAAGTGTTTGTTCAAGGAGGGGGAAGATGTAATGTCCTATCTCTATGGCGGTTATACGTCAGGAGGAACAGTCCTCTTTCCGTGACGATAAAGAGTGGGCTGCGTCCCACGTGGTATGGAGGGAGGGGTTACCGCGGGAGAAAGGCAGACAAGAAATAAAGGAGAAGCCTAGCAGACGTACGAGTGTCGTGTCCGTTATTTCACTTGCCGAATCATAATTGCATGTATTATTGTTAAAAGCACTTGCGGTCAAGAGCCCAACAGTATGCTTAACTTCCATGAATGTTTGAAGAATAAAGTTCTTGTGTGCAAGTCATGGGCTTTGATCCCCGGGTAACTACAATAGGAAAGGCGTGTGCATTAGGCTCCCTGGTAGTACGCTAGTTTACTGACATGTTCATTGTCTAAGCGTGGTTGTCGTAAGCATCGGGCCGTCTTTTTCAGAATTAGCCGTATGCATCTTAATAGCGTAATACAAGCTAGGTAATCTATTGCACATAACTGTGCAGAGAGGGTTGTGTATACTGCTCCTAGTCTGGTCTGACTCCATGCGAAATACGTATAACTGATATCTAATATCTAGGTTAGCCCATATTGTGCGTTTAGCAAACTCGTGGAAATGAGAGTGCCATGTTTGTAGTCCAAAATATTGGTAAATTCCGTTACTTAGTCTGTGTTACTTATTATAATTCCATAAAGGCTCCGATTATTATACAGAGCATCGCGTAATCGCTTCCCGTATTTATTGGATTAATCCGTGTAAAGTGTAGCTCCTCTCATGGCGAGGTGACGGCGCCGTATTGGTGTCTTGTTATGCGAGTTGCCATGACAACCTGCCGCGGCTGACAGCCATTGTCATGGCAACAATACTATCTCTCGGCGGCGTTCGCTCCTATTGTAAAAGAGGGCCACCATCTTTAAGATGTGCATGCTACTTATATTGATAATGCTATTAAGAATCAAATTCATAAATATATATGTTCAATCCTTGCTGTTTAATTATTTGATATGTCTGGTTATAAACTCGTAATGGTTTAATACATTTCTAGTAGCTGTACAAGTTCGAGTTAAATGTGCCAATTTAGTCTCAATAAATCTCAGTGGGCAACACCAAACAACTTCTTAATTCAAGGTGTGCTATTTGTATATAGCTATGTGGTAATTATTTGGATCTCTAACCGGTGGCAGATGACTACTGTTGTCTGGGTTCCCTACAGTTACGCCCAAGGATGTTAAGTCAATAAGTGCCATAGTCTGTACGTGTCTAATTAATCTTAGAGTTCACAATGGAAACTAAACACATAGTAGTACTCTACTTCCAGTTATGGTGCTAATAGTCCTAGTATAATTATGTACTTGGTGCATGTGCTTATGCGGTACTCTGTTATAAGGGAAGGAAAGTATTAGTCAGTCGATGATTGACAGATCTGAGTGTGTTGAACTTGCACAATGTAAACAGTAGTTCATCAGAGGAAGGATACCATTTCATTATCGGAGCTCAACCCTGTCACAGTTGTATTAAGATAACAAATTAATCTGGCCTCTGCTTGTCTAATCAGTTTAATCCTGTCCCCTGCTCTTCGTACTATACTTGTTGTAAACCTATAAATGTAACATTGGATTTATCCCCCATCTGGTGCGTTGTTTGCCAGTGATGTGATAACAGAAATTGTGGGTCCTGGCTACCAATTTTTGTCAGGTGCTCTTGAATCCTTATTCTTAATTCCCTTTTCGAGCTTCCAATATAAAGTTTGTTGCATATACAAATGATACTATAAATGACAAATGTAGTTCGAAAGTTAATGCCTTATTTGATCTTTACAATTTTGCAAGTCTTGTCTTGAAATTCTTTGGTTTTGTCGTGTGCATAAATGTACCACGTTGAATCCTTTCTGGTACATCGAAAGCCATATATTATCTTTTGTGGTATTGATATTTGGTAATAATGATGCACTTACTTTTGATCTCAAGGTTCTGCACACTTGAAGATTATGGTTGATTTCTCACCTACATATTGCTTCATATGATTATCCAATTTTAAGAAATGCTAGTGTTTGGTAATTACGTTTCTTAGAATGAAGTGATTGCTACTGTATTTAGTAATGAAACCTACTTTATTTGGTTCTGATAAATTGTCTTTGCTTTTGGTCATTAGTGATTGTTCTCTGTTCATCCTATTTGCCTTCATGTATGCTGTTTTGATATTCGTGGCTGAATAGCTCCTTTGGTGAAATCGTTGTTCTAAAAGTTCACATTCACTTTCGAATCTTCCTTGGTTTTGACAATTTCTTCAGGCTCTAACATATTCCCCGAATGGTATGTTGTCAATAGTGGGTCTAAAACGATAGCTACTAGCATGCAGCGTACAATTTACTTCTGTTTCCAAATGTCAAGCTTTCAAGGCGTGCTCCATCCACATGTATGGTCAAATCCCAAAAATGTATTTGATTGTCTTGTGTTCCTGTAAATTCAGTTACAACACATTAGTATTGATTCTGTTAGTGAATTCTTGAAACTGTTCTGGTGTTCCTTCTAAATGAAAAAGACACTGGGCCTCATTACGAGTTTGGAGGTAATGAAAAAAGGAAGGCGGAATGGTATTACTGGCATCGTTAACAGGTCCGGGCCGTTACGAGCAGACAACCCAGCTATACCTCCACCACCCATACGGTGGCCATTTTTACCGGCATGTGCGTGTACACGCGCCCCTTCGCGGCGGAAATACAGGGATGCCGCTAACAGGAGGACATTACAAGTTACGCGGGCATGCACTTACCGGCATCCCAAAGGTGGTAATTAGGGCCTGCACGACGGCGGCAATACAGGCATCGTGGACCACCCGTAAATAGCAACCTGCAGTGTAGGCAACTGCCACAGGTGCACACAATCACCACAGGTGGAGTCAATGGAGCTTCTCCCAGTACAAAATTAGCATACCTACACACCACACCCCTTCCTACACCAAAATGATCCCACTAGCTGTTGCAACCATGGGGCTGGAGGACATGCATGTACTGCTACAACAGCAACAACAACAACAACAACAACAACAACAACAGGCAGCACAGAGGAGAAGCAGGAGGAAAAGGAGGGTGAGACAGGCCCAGCAAGTCCCACCAGTGCAGCCAGTGGTAAAACATAGGCAGCCACCAATCCCTCGCATCAGAGCCAGTCCATTCAATCTAACCCCTGAGCAGATCCACACCCTGTACCGGTTGGACCGGGACACCATCACCACCATAGTGGACATGATACACGACGACATTGTCAGCCTGATAGAAATCCGCACTGCCACACCCCCTCTACTACAGGTGGTGTCTGTGCTCCACTTCCTGGCCACAGGCACCTACCAGCACACAGTGGGGCAGATGCATGGCATATCACAACCACTCTTTTCTCGCATGCTGACCCAAGTGCTTGATGCCCTCCTGAAGCATGCAAGCATCCACATTTCCCTACCACGGATTGGCCAGGAGCTCGCTGACACCAAAATAGGCTTCCATGCACTGGCAAGCATGCCCAATTGGGTTGGTGCCCTCAACTGCACCCATGTAGAATTGGTGGCCCCTCATGCCAAAGAGGTGGTGTACCGCAATCGCAAGCAATACCATTCCATCAATGTGTAGATGGTATGTGACTCCAGCAAGATCGTCACACATTGTTGCGCCCGATATCCCGGATCTACACATGATGCCACAGTGCTGCGTAACTCCACGCTACCCCGCTACATGGAGCGACATGATGGACGACGTGCCTGGCTGCTTGTTAAATTGCCTGACTGGGCCATGGCAGTGCATAGGGGTTGTGAGGTGGGGGGGATGAATACTCCACCTGGGTGGGATTGGGGGGGGTGCATACTCCACCTGGGTGGGATTGTGGGGGGATGCATACTCCACCTGGGTGGGATTGGGCGGTGAGTCGACAATGCACTCGCAGCTAAACACTGTTTTCCTGAACATCCCAACCTGAACATGATACATCAATGCCATACATAAGACCAATGCCGCACATCAATGGCAACATGCCAGATGCACAAGCAGGCCACCATGGGTATGTCAAGCGATGGATGACTAAACATGATTGCACCTGTGGCAATGCCGCTAGTGTGACTAGGTACAGAGTAGCATACACTGCAATCATGGGTGTCAAGACATCGTTCCTCATCCACAGTACATGCGCATCAGCATGCAAGTGAACACACTGCATCATCTGTAAAACACAATCCACACCAGCAGACCATAGTGCAGTGCACAATGCATCAGATGAACCTGTGTGCATACATCCAGGGACATGTGCATGTCAACACCAATTATCTGCAGCCATAGCCGTTTATCCTAAAGGTGTCAGCTTAGATATTGACTCACACATACCTCTTTGTGCTCCCATGTAGGTGATGGTGGCTATCCCTTGAAGCCATGGCTACTCACCCCTGTACGGAACACGCAGAACAGGCACGAAGAGGAGTACAATTAGGTTCATACCCATACCCGTGTTGTGATTGAGCAGACCTTTGGCCTGTTGAAGGCACGGTTCCACTGCCTCAGCAGGTCTGGTGGAGCACTCCTTTATGGGCCTGAGAAGGTGGCAAAGATCACCATGGTGTGTGTCATGCTGAACAACATGTGCACCCAGAGAAGAGTACCACTGCCACCTGACATTGACCTGCATGAACCGGGTGAGGATGATGATGGAGGAGAAGCAGCGCCCCTGCCAGTTCGTGATGCACAAGATGGCCATGCTGTGCGCCAATCACTGATTGACAATTATTTCTGAACCACAGGAACGTTGATGGTTATTTGTCAGTACTACACTGGGCACTGGGATCGTGTGGACATGACCACAGGGTGTGTGGGGAGTTGGGCATGCTATCATGAATTGATTAAACACACACGAAATGAACAATGTCCAGTCATGAAATGAATTTGCACACAATGGGTTATTAGAAAAAATAACAATAGAGTGCATCATCCTCCACCTCTCACACCCCATACCCCCCTAACAATCCCCAATAAACACCCCTAACACCCCCCAATAAACACCCCTAAAACACCCAAACACCACCAACCCCATCTCCCCCCTCACCCATTGTCATCCCACTAACGATGTGGATGGACCGGCTATTTCTGGCCTCTTTTCGAGTCTGGGGGCAGCATGTCGGTATGCCTTGCGCTTCCCCTCATCATACGCACAGGGCTTGAGGGAGTTGAGCTGGCAGGTGTGGATGAAGGGGTGGAGGTGGTTGGATGTGGCACCGCCGGTGCAGGTTGTTGCTGTTGAAAATTGTCCAGCATCCTGCTAAGGACCTGCGTCACCGCCCCTAGACTGTCACGGATGAGTATGGCGCTTGTATTGATGGCATTTACGGTAGCCGCATTTGCCTCCCTTATTTCTCGGCGTGTTTGTTCACCCTCGGCCACATACTGGCGAACCAGTTCAATCATGGAGTCCTGGCGGACCTCTACCCTGGTCAGGCGTGCCTCCATGTCAGTGGGGGCTGTGGAGATGGATGGTGCTGTGGCTGGGTGTACCATTGCAGAGCTGCCCTCTGAGGTGCTGGATAGATGCAGACTCATCAGTAGAGCCGCTGGTACCTGCATGGGGCATGCATGTGTGCCCTGTGTGGAGTGGTGTGGGGTGGACTGGGGCTTGATGTATGTGGACATTGCACATGGATGGTGTCGTCAATGTCCTGGTATTTTTCCACTTGAACATCCAGGTCGCTGAGGGGGGCTGTGTTGCTGCCTCACCTACCGAACTGGTGGCAGCGGACTGGGTACCATCTGCCTCTCCCTCTGCAATTGTTCCCGACTCTGTCTTATTTGCAGTCTAGTCGGCTGCTGTGATCTCATCCTCAGCCGGCCTGGCCTGCAACGGTGCCCTGGGTTGCACTCTGGCCCGCGGTGCTGTCCCGGAGGTGGAAGGCTCAGTGCCCTCTGGTCTGGCCCTGGATGACTTGGAGTGCGTAGTAGCCCTTGGGGCAGGGTCCTGCCCTTCACTTTCTGCATCAGTGCCTGTGGGGGAACAAGGGATGCAGGGCATCAGTGATGGTGTTACATGCAAGATGCATGAGTTGCTGCTGTACAGTATTTCATTTCTCATGCATTGCATTCTTATATGTGTGTCACACAGGGTACTTTCAAGGTTAAGGGCATATTGGCATAAGCCATGGCCTCTCCATTCGGTACTGATGTGTACCAGGTGGCATACCGTTGTATTGCGGTTTGTGTGATGTGTGACATGCGAATGGTCCCTGTGTGTTGGGTGTCTGTTGGTAATGGGATTGGCACGCAGCATGCATATTGTGCCAGGGTTTGGGCCTCCATCTGGACATGGATCTGTATATGTGTGTATGATGGGCCATGCATTGGCTTGGCTCACTTTCACATCTGTCGTACTACGTCATGGTTTGGCCTACTGGGGTTTGCAGGGTCACTCACCTCCATCTCCTGATGTCGCCGCACCCGTCTCCATTTCACCAAAGCCCTCTATGGACTCCATATGTATGGTGGTGCTGCAGGTCTTTTCCCAGCGCATCAATTTTACTGGTGAGTGGGCACCCCCGCCTGTGGCCATGGCCTCCCTGTGATTAGATGCCAGGATGTTACGGACCCAGAGACGGAGGTCATCCCAACGCTTTTTACAGTCTTTGACCGTGCGGGGGGTGGTGCCAACCACTGTCACCGTACGCGCATCCTCCTCCCATATTTCTTTTTTCCTGAGTTGGACTTCCCTTTTGAGGTTGTTTGCAAACACCTCATCTCCATGGGCTGCAAGAGTATCAGCCAGCATGTTGAGCTCCTTGTCAGAGAAGCGCTTCTTGAGCAGGCGGGGGGTAGTCTTGCGGGTAGCCTTGGAAATGCAGGATGGTACGGCCCTGCTCTCTACTCTCTATCACTGCTGGACTGAGAGGATTGCAATGGATTGTGTTTTCGAAGATAGCCATTGGTGCATTTCCCGTTCTGACGTGATGACGTTACTTCCGGGTCCAGTATTACGAGCCTGGTATTTGCATGATATTATTACCGGGTCTTTATTAAGGGGTTTCTCCTTGGCGGAGGTGGTATCGGTGGTTCCTGTGATGGCGCTATCGGGAGGTTGGAGGGCCTTTAGCGGCATGGCTGTGCAGCCATTACCGGCATGGGGGTTTGCGCGTGCCCGCACACGTGTAATCTGCCGCTATTAGCAGCGTCAAGGGTGCACAGACACGCTATTACCACCATGCTGGTAATGACTCGGTTTTTAGCGGGATTCTCATAATGAGGCCCACTGTCTATATATCGCGTCCATAGTTTAATCTTGCTGTCATAATCCTGAACCTTGTAGACTATGTGGTCCTCAAATAGACCCATCAACAGGTTAGCCAGGGCAGGGGCATATCTTGTGCCCATGGCCACTCCCATTGTCTGTTGATAGTATGCGTTATTGAAGGTGAAAACACTGAAATATAATGTTAATTGTAGCATATCTTTAATCATTGAGATTTGTTGGTAGAAAGAGGCTGAGTCATTCCTAAATGTGTAATCAATAGTAGAGATAGCCCATTTGTGTTCAATTTAGGTGTAAAGGGCCTTTACGCCAAGAGTGGCCAAGATATAATTGTCTTGCCATGTCAATGTCTTGAGTTTATTGATTATGCTGGTTGTGTCTTTCAAATAGGACGGAAGAAGGCTCGCTCTTGGTTTGAGAAGATTGTCTAGATATTCCGAAATGTGTTCTGTTGCCCATCCGATTCCGCTCAGTATTGGGCGGCCTTCTGGTATTGATGCAAAGTGTTTATGAATCTTAGGTAAAAAATACATTGTAGGGGTCACTGGTTCTCTGATCTTCAAATAATCTTGTTCTTGGTCAGTAATAAGTCCTCTTTTGTGGCAGATGGTAATAGACTCTTCTAGTTGTTTAACTATATCTCATGTCGGGTTGTTAGGCAGTATTTTATAGAATCCTGGGGTGGTGTGACAACAATCTCACTCAACACAACTAAATACAAAAGTATACATCTTTAATTAAATAATCAACATTAAATAGTCCATTTGCGTAAAAACTCCACCACCTGTAACAGAATCTCCCATAACCACCACCAAAACAGGGCATACTACTCAATCACAGTCTTAAAATATGCCTCTTCACACTCATATCTATTTACAGAGTGTGTTTTTCAACACCAGCTCCGCAAGTTAAAACGTAGTAGATTTTAACAACTGTGCGAAATGTTTCAACCCTTTTAGTAATTTTTCACCGATTACAGGGACTTCTTCAGGGGACCAATGGTAAGTGCAATGGTACGGTGATACTAGATAAAAGTTCATCAAATGTGATACAACACCTACAGAACAAAGAACATATATTTTAACTAGAGTAGGTTCTAATTACTACTGATCTATAATTGCTTAATCTAGACTTCATATGAGGGTTATTTATTTTCCCTTTTCATGACACACTAATGGCCTTAACTTCCATTTACAACTGTAACATAACTAACCTCAACACATGGTTAGCAATCAGCAACAACAACATAATAGAGTGATAGTCTATAACAGTGAATACGACATCATCAAATGACATTCAGCCATTGTATTAAAAACCATATTCAATTTGCAATATGATTTTTTAAAATAACACAGCATAATATCCGAATATCCGTCTGCCGGTTTGCTGTGCATGCCGTCTTTTTTTCGCTGCTCTCGTATTGGAGGCCGGGCTTTCTCTATGGCTCAGCACATCTGTGGAACACTTTGCCATTTCTACTATGTTTGCCTAACCACTTAGTATTCGGACAATCTCTGACGACCTATCTGTTTTAGATGGGGCTCATCAGTCGTTCTTCCTCCCTCTCAGCGCCATGATACCTTCGGGTGACCGCACGCTTTACAAATGGCCTTAAAATAACATAACATAATACTTTTGTGTATGTATCCACCCTACCTTTAGATGAAAAACGGTAGACTCCATTGGCTTTATTGTCTCATCTCATGTAACACAAACGCTATCGGCAAACTGAAATTCTGATACAAAAAATATTTCTATCAGTCTGACATTATCCCGTAAGAGTGCTACATTCTTCCCCTAAGATAAGAGTAAGAGAGAGTTGGGAGCAGCCACTTACTGAAAAAAAGTTTGGTGTTACAATTGCTTGTATTGTTGAATGCAACTATATTTCTCGTGTGAAATCAAGGCGTGGTATGCTTCATGTAGCCAGCAGTCATTCTTTTGAGGCAACCTATTATGACTAGTAAACGTTCTGAGTTAAGCACATGAAACCGTTTTTTGTTAACTAAAAAGTGGTCTTAGAAAAAATAAAATAAGCAACTTACTAATGTTAGTCGCTGTCGTTTCACAATGGTGGCTGGGAGTGCTACATTTTGAAATTTGCGTCAATATGTCGTACATAAATAAGTACAGTGATCGAGATCACAAAACAATAGTAACAAACTGAAGTGTCCTCTAGCGTACCTACAGAGTTGTGTGTATTCAGATTCTCAGTTAGTACATAGAGACAACTGTGGAAGTGCCAAAAGTGTGAAGAGGCACATCTTAAGACTTTGATAGAGTATAAGCCCTGTTGTGGTGATGGTTATGCAAGATTCTGTCACTGGTGGTGATTTTTTTTTATACATATGGACTATTTTAGATGTGATTATTTAATTAAAGATGTATACTTTTGTATTTAGTTCTGTTGAGTGAGATTGTTGTCACACACATCTGCAGAACTATAGGAAATGTCTGTAAGTATTTTGGTTTCTACACTAGGGGTGGCCTGTTCCATGTATTACCTAGAGTCTCTTTAGGTCATAGTTGAGTGTAGGATCCACCAGGGCTCCACATGGCTGTGATCATGCTAGAGTTACCTACCTTTATCGATGCTAAGTATTTCCCTCAAACCCTCATAATGTGACTAGGTTTTAGTTATGCTGCATGAAAACTAATTACTAATCAGTATTGCCACAATACACGTTACCAAATGCTCCCCAGCAATAAGATAGCTTCAGAAAAAGATGGGTTTCTGGTGGTGAGCTAGACTGGGCTATTCAAGTTTCAGAAATTGCAGGACGGTAGTCCTTTAACTATAATGGCTTTTCAGTAAATTTTCTTCAATGTATGTATGTTAGTCATCCTCTGGGGAATATTTTCCTGTGTATGGTTCTTTTGCAATGTCGTGTAACAGAGTTGAGATAGTATTAAAGTTTGAATGGTTGAAATATCACTGACTGTTCCATCCTGTACTTATTGCCCACAGTCCTTTGTGAAGATGCAAAACAAAGGGGGTTCTGGGAGTCTCTCTACCAGCACAAACCCAGCCCATTGACCTGTTTTTGGGTGGATGACCCCTGGGAGAGTCTCAACTAAGGCTTTAGCTCACTGTACCTTTCACAGAGAAGAAATATCCCTGCATATCAGTCTTTGTCCTGCCCAGGGGCAGTCCAGCACCGAAATACTAGGCAATTCTCCTCTGAGCAAGAGTACCAACAGCAACCCCATACACGTGTTTCAGCCTTGTTGGGCATCATCAGTGAGGTGGAGCTGTGTCTCTCTGAGAACAGTGAGCAAGGGGTCCATGTCTGGATTCCCCTGGTAGTCTTTTGCTCACTGTCCCTTTCACAGAGAAGAAATATCCCTGCATATCAGTCTTTATCCTGCCTCAGAGTTTGTAATTTTGTTCAAAAACAAAGGTAAGCACCTTGTGCCGCATCCAATAAGAATGCAATACGTGTTATCAATAGAATAGCAATTGTTGATCTGATTCCTATGAAGGACTTTAAAGTCTTGAGATCTAACATAATTGTAGCCTACTTTTTGACTAAGCCATGCTAAATTGTTGTTCTTGAGAGCTTCCCTAGATTCAAATGCCCTCGGCTTATCAACATTTGTAATAATGATGTTTCTGGTGTCCAAGACAAAATTCCTTAAACTGGGATCAATGGCGTTAGCCATTCTCAGTTGAGAATTGCATTGACTTACCTTTTAGAGTTGTTTTCAACTCTCTTCTCACATGCTTAACAGCTTGTGACCCCACAAGTGATTTTTCTAAAAACTCTCTAACTTTGTGCAAGACTTTGATCTAAGAAGTACATCAGAAGCATAGTCTGTGCCCCAAATGATTCTGGCTGTCCTGGCTCCCTTAAGACTCTTCTAGTCTATTGACTTTGATACTGTTTGTCTCGCATAGGTGGTAGCTTGTTGTATACTGTTACTGCTGGGAAAGACTTATCTAGATTTCATTGGAAGATTTAGTTGTCCCCACATATACTGAGAAACTGTTTAACCTTATTCCTTCCCTAACCTTTACTTTCTACAACCTCAGAATTTGTAAAGTTTACTAGTGCGATATATAAATGCCATTACTGTCCTTGTGAGTGAAGTCACCTCAGGGTGTAGGAATTGTTTAAGAAGCATGTCCAAAGATTATCCACTAACTTGTTTTGATTCTGAAAAGTAATTTTAAAGCCTATTTACATTGTTACAACAAACTGCTTTTTTAAAGATTGCTTATTTAAAAAAAATGGATATTAAAATTAAATAAATAACTATTTATAACAGAAATCTTAAGTATAAGTGTTACATGGCTACATGTATTTACGTATTTCATTTGTACAGCTCTACAGCTCACATGTACCCCTCTTGAGATAGGCCTGGCTGCTTAGTCACATTACCAACTTGTGTAGTACAGATTTATACCAAAAGGTAGGTTACCTAATGCCAGGCAGATAAGGGTTGTGCAGTCCCACACAGTGTGACTGCATCAATTCTTACCTAACAATCAAGCCCTCTGAAAGAAGAGACTTTGAATGGCAAGGAGATTTTGGCACAGAAGGCCATGATGTTGTGGTTTTGAACTGCACCCTTTTGCTATAGTAGCCTGAGAATGTACTATGCTTGAGTGTGCCCCCTTGCACCGTGGGGAAGGAAAGCCTACAGTTTTAATATCCTGACATTTGATTTCTTGAACACTTGTTCTTTTACATAACATTGTTTCCCACACTATTTGTATTTAGAGGTAAGGATTGGCAATAGGTTTATTAGTATAGGCTCTTTTGTTTTGACAAGACACCATTAGGACTGCGTTTTTATTATTTGATGGTCGTAGCTTGATCCCATCTTTAGATTTTGGATTAGATAGGCATTTTTCCAAACCTAATGGAAGTTCAATAAAGACGCTTGAACTGTGGTCGCTTGTGTCTGTCTTACTGTTGACAACATGCCTTCCTTATAGTAGTATAAGCAAAACACAAAACTGGATGTGTTTACACAGCTCTAAGACTGAGCTTATGGTCTTCGGATCTACCCAGGCTAGAAACAAACTTGACCCATCCTACACAAGTTTTACGATTAACTCCTGCGACATGAAAGTGGTTGAAAGGGTAAAAATGATGGGCACCATTTTTGAAGCATCTTTAAATGCAGACGCTCATGTCAAATATGTAACTAAAAATGCACATTACCACCTACAAATTCTACGACAGATCAATTCTTTATTATCTCGCAAAAATTGAGAGACTTTGGTCTGGGCCATAATTATGCCCCACTTGGATTACTGCAACGCCTTTTTGAATGGGGCAGCCAAAGGGAACATTGAAAAGTTGCAGATAATCCACAACGATTCAGTCAGAATAATTTTCAATGTAACAAAAAGAGAGCACATCTCAAAGTATTGCAAGAAGCTTCACTGGCTACCAAAAGAAAAAATAATTAAATTCAAGACACTGACCCTTACACATAAGTGTGTGCATGGAGAGACCCCATTCTGAAGCAAACAGTAAGAAAATACTCACCAAGCAGGTCGCTGCGCTCTAGTACCTCACACCTCCCGAATATACCACAGATCAAAAGAGCTAGAGGATCCGGGAGACCTTTCCCCGCTTCTGCTGCAAAAAACGGTAGTAAACTCTCCATACCAATGCGAACAGAAGCAAACTATGAGGTCTTCAGGAAAATCCTGCAAACAACCCTGTTAGAGTAAACCAGTCATCAAATCCTAAAAGCCTATATGTCGTAGGTTTTGCGTCCTGATGTTCGTGGGCTATGGCGCGGTTAATTAAATAAATGAAAGAACCTTAAATATTGGACAGGTGTCTGACTCACCGTCTTGGTATGACAGTCTCGGAATGAAAGCCCAATAGCAAGGGCCACTCAATGCCTAAAAGCCAACATAGAGCAGAACACAATCTTGATGTATATTGGGAGTGCTAAGCAGAGAAGATTTTATTAGGCAGGACATGGAGCCGAACAACAGACAAAAGAAAAACCTGGAAGCCACAGTAGGGATTGAGGAAAATGCTGAAAAATGCACCATCTTAGAAAAGGAATGCACAGTTACCATTATTATACTTGCCCCACTGGAAAGGGGTCGATTTGGAATTAAATCAGTGGATATTGTTATCAAAGTTTTAGTAGGTATTTCTAGAGGATGGATTAACCCAAAATACCTTTAACACAGTACATTAACTTGGGTGCATACAGGAAAAGAAGAAACATATTTCTTGAAAGGCCTTTAACACAGAACATTAACTTGGATGCATACAGGAAAAGAAGAAACATTTCTTGTCATCTTGATTTAAGATGGACTACCAACACTGTTGAGAAATAAACTTACGAGTCGTGACTTCCCCTCTGTCAGCTGTCAACAATCATTCATGATACATTTGTAAGGCTCTTTCTTATAGAGCTAGAGATGGCAGGTACAACACAGCTGAGTAAAAATAATAGGCCCAATGGACATTGATCAACTTCAATCAGACTGTGACAAGCACTGGAAGCAACTTGATTCTTGAGAATCTCCTAAATTGTTGTCAAGAAGGTACCATTATAAACTTCTCTGATGGTAAATATGATTTGGAAGCAAGAAGCCTGAGAGTATAAGACTTCAGGATAACATTGGGAATGTGCACCAGCCAAATCATTTTCAGATTGTGACTTCTAAGTGATCTTGAATGCATACTGAACAATAAAATACCCTCACCAAGTCCGTCAGCTGTTTCTACACTCAGTCTTTTGAAGGACCTCTAAGTTTGTATGATCAGTATGAGACTCAGAATCAAAATGGTAACCCAATAAGTGTTGCCGTTCCTATCAGTTTTTTTTTGTAGCTAAGAGCTCTCTTTCCAATACAGAATAATGCTGATCACAGAGCCCAACTGTAGAGATATTTATTTATTTAAATGTAGCGTGCAAACAGCCCTTGGGCATCGAGGCGCTGTTACATGTGATGAGCTTAGTTACATGAGACCTTTGTGTTAAGGATTTCAATCAGGCGACGCACACCTTAGTCTCGGCCCAGTATGCAGCGTGCAATTGAAGTGCTTATGTTTTATGTTTGATTCAATATTGAGATGGTGCACCACATATATCACACCCCCTTTTCAAATATCCCAGGTCATAATGCACCATGAACCAGGCTGGTTGATAAAATGTAATATTTATTTATTTTAAAATTCAAAAGAAATCATACAATTTTTAATATGGGGCAGCAATAACCAATGGGGTGATAAGAATAATAGGAATTGAAGCAATGCACTGAGTTTAACCTTACATTGACACAACTACAAAACACCAGGGAATATGAGCACTTTTTTGATTTTAGGTAAGATAGCACTTCAGTTACAATTTCTCCCTGCAATGTTCCCTCCACCCACAAATAATCAATTGGATAAACCGCAGCAGCAGCAGGTAATTAATACTGACATATGGAAAACAGATTTGAAATCCGACTTTCCCTCCCCAAACAAAGATAAAAAAACTGATTTTAAACCCTGGCAATGCTAAAAATGACACTGGAAATGGATTAATAAAACAATTAATGTGTATAAAACTCTTGAAACAAAAACAATTATTTACTGGAGCAACACTGGAAAGATACTAGCAGTCACCAGCAATGGATTGAGCAAAAACATACAATTCAAAGTCGAATGGAAGATTTAAAACAGTTTATAATCAAAATGACACGTTGGAAATTTAGGAAACTCTTGCCATTCCAACCTGAATTTACCAAAACCGTTTTTAATAAAAACGGGTGAAATATTGTAAACTGTGATGCATAGGTACAATCTGGAAGTGAAAGGAGGTCTCTAGCTGGGAAACTGAGTGAGTTATGCCCGATCTAGTGAGGTGCATTTTGAGAAAATGAAGGCACGCAGAATGGAAAGAAATCAACAGTTTTATTCTACACGGGAGCATTCAGGCTAGGCTACAAGATTGAGACACAGTAAGCTACAGGGTTGACTCGCGAGTTCAACCCTAGCACCTCCACGCCTGCCCTGGAGGTACCAGTCCGATCACTCGGAAGAGGACTAAGGGCTTAGGATTTCACAAGACAAAATAATTAAAGAAGTTGGCACTAGCACAAGAAATCAAAGGCAGGGTTTCAAGAATGATTTTTGGCAATATTACAAGTTATCAGGATAAGGATAGGATGACTTAGAGAGTGGAACTAAGGACAAGGCAAGGCAAGGTATACTATGGTTCTATGGTTCCTATTGATACTCACAGTACACTTTTTAGTTTGGATTTTGGACAGTCAGTGGTTCTGGTCACCACATGGATATGGTCTAACAAAGGACAGCCGGACAAAATCAGCGGGACGGGATCAGCTGGGCAGGGACTGGTTACCAAAGGATAGTTCTTCTGGACTGGCAATTCTGGTTACTAGATACTATAGGGCATCAGGGTAGCAGGATGACGGCAGCATGCAGTGAGTGGCGGCAAGCCAAGCTGGAATAGGATGCCAAAAGCACCTCCTGGTTACTGGGAGATTAGTGGGTTTTAATATTGTAGGGTAGGCCTTGCTGAAGCAGAATCAGCAATGCTTGGGTTTTGCAATGCACCCGGAAATAGGATCAGCAATGCTTGGCCTTGTAGTTGGAGTCTGAAAGATGAAACAGAAACAGGAACGCAGCGCAGGAAATCAGGAAGAGTGTGTGTGTCTGTCTCCAGGGTCTTGTCAGGGTCCCTTAATTATAATGCAAAATGACATCATCAAGGCAGAGGCTGGGCAGGGTTAACTACGCCTGCTCCTAAACTACTTGGATTTGGCAGGGGAGCTAGTCTCCGCCTCGCTCTCAGTTGGTTGGACTTCTAAGGGAATGATGTCAGATTTATGAGGTGAGGTTTACAATGTCCAAACACTCCCACATTTACTTTACTTAAAATGTGATTTTGACAAAAACATACATTTCTTTACTTGTAATCTCTTGGCAAATTATAGACACAGGTTACATATTATGTGCATCACATTTCAGTCCAATCCTCATGTCTGTGCGACCTTGTTTCGCCTTTCTGATACATTCTGGTAATTTTACACATTAAAGATTTGGCCTAAAATTCTACAATATTATACACAAATGCGTATTGTCCCCAGGGATGTATGTACCAAATTTTATGTTTGCCACATTAATACTTTTCTTGGAATCTGTCATATTTCGTAACGTCTGTTCCCAATGCGGAAATGAGTTCTACCATGTTTTAAAAGACATCCCCCAAAATTAGATTTAAACCTGCGAATTTTTAAATTTCTGCTAATTTTTGCTACAGAAATAAAAGTCTTTAAAGTGTCTTTATAACATAGACTCTGGCACCAAAAGGCAGTCCCTTCGTTACTTGATCCTGTTTTTGTGTTCTTTCTCCAACTGCAAGCAGTTGTCATTTCCTTCCAGGCAAGATAGGTTTCCAGTTTTAATTGAAGGTTTTATTTCCCCTTTACACTTGACAGGTGAGTGTCCCAGGACTGCTATTGTCCCAGCCTGGAGCACAGACGAATGTCTGACGAGCTTGTGAACTTTCATTGTCCTGTCCCATACAAAGTTTTTCAAGCTGGCACTTTGCACCTACATGTCCTGGATTTATGGTGTATCTCCCTTCCTTGGAGGAGTTTCGTGGCTGGCAACTGAAATAACAGGTTTTTCTGAGAGCTTGCAACTGTAGCCTATGTGTTTTAAACTGTTTAATTTCTTACTTTAGGTCTTGAATTAAACAAACCTATGACAGAAGATATCCTATGTGTTTATTATCACCACTAGCATAATTCCTTTACATTGCTAAGTAAACAGGTTTTCATTAACAATTTAGTTTTAAAGAGGCCATTTTTTTCTCTTCAGTCATCACAGCCCATTTTTCCACATGTGTTAAAAACTGCTAGCATTTCTTTCTTTAATTCGGTTTGCAGTTCCTCAGATTGCCACTGTCTTTGCAGTTGTAGTCGTTTTTCTTGCAGCAGGAGTTTTATCTAAAGTACAGATACATTAATCTTGACCCGGCTCAGAGAGTAAAAAGTCTCTTTGAACTGCTGTGCCTGGATACATTTTGGAAAGAAATAAACGCGTGTTCCTGTGCAAGTGAAAAGAAAGTTGCTTGTTCATTTCTTTCAAATCTACTTTGACAGGACCTGTCATTCAGGAATTATGCACAGTTTTTCTTAGGCACAATGAATTATCCTGGTCCTGGCAGGGCCATTTCAATCACAGTGGTTTCAGAATGCACAGATGGAAATAGCATAACACAGCATTTTGAAAGGGTGAAAAAGGTTTCATTTTGAAGGGGAATTGAAGGCTTTTGCAGCAATGCAGTGCTGCCTGTTCACTTGATTCCACATATATGTCTCAGAACACACTGGCATACTTTTTCAGTGTGTCCCCTTGTTCCATCTTGCCTGGAGTGCACTAAGCAGGATGGTGCAGCCATCTTTTGTTGCTGCCAAAACGCAGTTTTGACGTCCTGGTGCGCACAGGAGCCAGCACAGCCAGGTTGCTGTTTCTTGCGCAAATGCAGCTTGGTGATGTGGTGCAATGCCCTTGAGTGGGTCAATATATCCCACACAACCCCCCAACTTCTCCTGGGCTTCCAGTTCGAGGGGGAGTCGGGCAAGTTGTATTTCTCCATGGGCCACAGCAGGATCCGGCAGGTATGAGTCCCTCGTCCATCAGAGAATGGTGCGTCCTGCTCATCTTGTTGTCTCTGGTCGGAACGTGGAATGACACTCCCTGCTTTCCCAGGGATCTTCCTTTCATGGTGTGGAGCGACAGTCCCGGATCTCCTTTGGTTTCTCCCTTGCAGGCTGCCGGGGCGGTTCTCCTTGGTTGTTAGATAGGCGCAACCAGTATGAATCTATGAAAGAGAACACAAACCAGTTACAACAATTTCCCACTAACTGCCCACCAATTGGGTTGACAGCAGTGGGATATACAGGCATTGAATAATAACAATTGATAATGAAGAAAATACCCCCTGTTACATAATCATATCTATAAATCTTATTGGCTCCCTTCTGTTCTTCTTTTCCTCATTCTCATGTTTCCGATGTCTCCTCTGTTTGATTCTCACTGGACTCAATTTGTTGCAAAGTGTGGCTAGGGTGACAGCTCTTTAGTTGATTAATATGGACCCATTTCTCTTCTTTCAATTTGCCTTTGGGGATGAGGATTCTGTAGGCGAGGCCTTGTATGGTGACCTTTTCTCCATTTTTGAACTTCAATCTCCTACGGTAGCACTGGGGCTGACCGGAAGGCTTTCTTGAGGACTGCCAAGGCCCTGAGATTTGCTCTCCAGTTGGGACTGGGCTTGGCAATAACTGGGATACAAGTTAATCTCGAGTCGGTTGAGGAGGTGACTGCCCATGTAAAAGGCACAAGCAACACCTCGCACAACCCAACAATTGTGTTCGATGCTGTTGTCATCTCTAGACATTTTTATCATACAACTGTTAAGCAAAAGATGTTTGGAACACAGAATTTCCAGGCCCCATACCCATGGAAACATGGACTCAACGGCAGGCAGGGACTGGTCTTTTGGGAGTTTCTTGAATAATACTTTGCTGATGAAGCTTTCCTCGTTATTCAAGTCAACTCGGGCGAGGACAGACTCCTTTTTGTCATTTAACTGAATCGGGAAGAAGAGCTGTTCGCCCTTCTTCTGAATGCCAGCTACACTTGGTGCTGGTTTGTTATCAATTTGGGCTATGGAATTGTGATTTTCAGATTGTGAATTGGTATAGAATTTCAAAGTATTTCCTTCCAGTGTGGAATGCCACTTGAGACTGGAAGGAAGGTTGATTTTCAGGAATGGACAGTAGTTCCCACGACCAGTTTGTTGTCCCACAGCAATTATTGTGACGGCGGGTATTTCATTATTTTGAAGATGAAACTTGGTTTTTGTTCAACCATGTGGCATGTGCTATTTAGACTAACATGGTTGACACTCTGTTTTAATTTGATTGGTTGATACTCTGTTTTAATTTGATTGGCCTGTGAGTCTGGGTCCAGAGGACTTTGTTCACACAGTCTATTAGGGGGGAAAACCTTTGCAGGAGGTCATTCCCTATTAGACAGGGTGTGCCATCTGGAGTCACGACTATGACCGGGTGCTTCATCTTGTGTCGCCCTATTTTAATTTCCAGCTCTGCAGTCCCCTCGACAGGAATTTCATTTCCGTCGACGTTCTGGTGTTGTCCAGGAAGAATGGTGAGAGGGCTCTGGTATCTCTCCCCCTTCATGAATTTAGCTGTTCATAGGCCCTTCTTGACGGAAAAGTGGCTCCAGTGTCCACCAGTGCTGGAATTGCACATTGCCCTTGGACAGAGGCGTAGCATCTACCCTCTTTCTCCTCCAATGGGCACAGGTAATAGCCATTCTCGGCAAGCTGGGTAGTCAATTTCCTTATTTTTGACTCTGACACATGAATACTTTGGGCATAATTCTGGGTTGGAGCTGGGGAATATGACAGAAAATTTTGACACACCGATATTTGGGGCGTTTCGGGCTCCCCTTTTTCTGATTCTGGGCTGCCCCCCCTTTTTTTGAGGCAGTCAACAGAAGTGGTTGGTGAGGTTTGGGTTCCTCTTGTGCTCATTCTGGGCTGCACCCCTTTCTAGGAGGCGGTCCCCAGAATGGAGTAGGGTAGTTTGGGAATCCTCTTGTGCTGGTTCTGGGCTGCCCCCCTTCTAGGAGGCGGTCCCCAGAATGGAGTTGGGTAGTTTGGGTATCCTCTTGGTCTGGTTTTGGGCTGCCCCCATCCCCCTTCTAGAAGGCAGTCCCCAGAATTGAGTTGGGTGGTTTGGGAATCTGAAAGGAACATTTTGCACTCAGAGATTCGAGGGGTCTCAAGCTCCTCCTTTTCTGATTCTGGGCCGCCCCCCCCTCCCCTTTTTGGAGACAGTCACCAGAATTGCTTTGGGGAGCTGGGGAATCCTCTTCATGCTCATTCTGGGGTTCAATGATGGACGATTCTGACCCAGTCCCCACATTCACACAGTCTTCATTTGGATCTCTTGGGAAACATTTTTCTTTGGGAGGAGACCCCCCTTCCCTGAAGGAGAAGATCCTTTTCCCAGAATCCTCTGAGGATTCGTCTTCTTCAAATTGGAGGACCCTAACTTCCTCCACAAAATGGGTCTTTTTGGGTACTTTATTTCTCCTGCCCACCCTCTGTACCCTGGGTTGCAGACTTTCAGGGGCAGGAGATTTTGGTTCTGGTTCCTTGGTGTCCAGGGGCTTTTCACGAGTAAGGAAGGAAGCTTCCTATAGGGCTTTACACCTCCCTTCCCCCGTGCCTCCTCCTCTGGAATTGGTGAGTTGTCAGTGTGCTCCCCCCATTATTGTTCTGGAGTACCCGACCCTTGATTTGTGGAGTTCTGAGCCGCTATGTTCATCTGAGGGTTCTGTTGAGCACTCAACATGCGACTCAGATCCTGGGATAGGTTCTGGACCTGGCGCTCCAGTTGTGACACCCGTTCCGGCTGGTACGGGGGTCTCTGGTCCACCCTAGGTGAATCACAGGAAGGGTAACTATCCCTTCTCCCATAGTACCCTGGGTATTGAGAATGTTGGTAACTCTCCACCCTTGGCCTCCCCTCGTCCGGATTGGGCTGTCTGGGCTCCTGAAAGCGAGGAAAGAAAGGAGGGTTGTCCTGCAGGTTGTAGTTTTGTGGGTACCGGGGAAAGAAACTCAACCCGGCATTTGTGGGATTACTGCTCTCCTGGGGAAAGTTAGGAGGGAAGTTTCTTGGGGCGGTACCTACCTGGTTGGATCCTCCCCTTGGGCTGGGGGGGTCCATACATACCCCAGGATTGGTCTGTTACCCTTGTATCGGGGCTGATGTAATCAGGGGAGCTAGGGGTCCCATTTGTGGGATTACCTCCCTGAACACTACCTGTCTGGGACTGGCCCGAGGGCCTTCTGGGTCTTTGATTGGGTTGATTTGGTACAGGTATATTTTTGGACCACCCATCTCCATATCTAAAATGGGGGCAACCTTCACCCCGCCACCTTAGCAGCAGCAGGGGTGTTGTCTGGTTTGGGGTTTTTGTTTGGATTTTTGTTATCTGCAGGTTTTTGGACCTCATAAAAACAGGTTACCTGCACTATGACCCAGTCGAGAAATCTTTTCTCATGAAAGTTCCTCACCAGCTGGGTCATTATATATTTTGGGAGGGCATGAAAGAAGGTGGTGATGAACTTCCGACTATCAGTGCGCACCATCCTGGTGGTCTGTGCAAAGATGCATTTGATCTCCTGCACAAATTCTTGTGGGGCTAATCTTCCCCGCACTGCAGATTGTAGGCCACCTTACGGGCCTCTTGGGGGTTTGTGAGCAGAAAAATGTTTCAAGATGGCCGCCCTGTAGGTGGACCATCTGGAGTGTTTCTGGTCCTCCAGTCCCGCAAAGAAACTGGAGTATTCATGGGAGAAGGGCAATTTTAAATACTCTATGCAATTCTGGCTGTCCTTTATATGAAAAGTATTCATCATTTGCACATATAGTTCTAAGTGTTCCCAAACAGAATACTTCGCATTTGTATGATATGAAGTTATGACCCAATCAGCCAAAAGCACCACAGTTTCTCCTGGTTACTGGGAGATTAGTGGGTTTTAATATTGTAGGGTAGGCCTTGCTGGAGCAGAATCAGCAAAGCTTGGGTTTTACAATGGACCCTGAAATAGGATCAGCAATGCTTGGCCTTGTAGTTGGAGTCTGGAGTCTGAAAGATTAAACAGAAACAGGAACGCAGCGCAGGAAATCAGGAAGAGTGTGTGTCTGTCTCCATGGTCTTGTCAAGGACCCTTATTTATAATGCAAAATGACATCATCATGGTAGAGGCTGGGCAGGGTTAACTATGCCCGCCCCTAAACTACTTGGATTGGGCAGGGGAGCCAGTCTCCGCCTCGCTCTCAGTAGGTTGCACTTCTAAGGGAATGATGTCAGATTTATGAGGTGAGGTTTACAATGTCCAAACACTCCCACATTTACTTTACTTAAAATCCAATTTTGCCAAAAACATACATTTCTTTACTTGTAATCTCTTGGCAAATTATACATACAGGTTACATATTTTGTGTATCACATTTCAGTCCAATCTCAGGTCTGTGCGACCGTGTTTCGCCTTTCTGAGACATTTTGGTAATTTTACATATTAAAGATTTGGCCTAAAATTCTACAATTTTATACACAAATGCGAATTGTCCCTAAGGATGTATGTAACAACTTTTATGTTTGCCACATTAATACTTTTCTTGGAATCTGTCATATTACGTAACTTCTGTTCCCCATGCGGCAATGAGTTCTACCAAGTTTTAAAAGACATCCCCCAAAATTAGATTTAAAACTGTAAATTTTTAGATTTCTGCTAATTCTTGCTACAGAAATAAAAGTCTTTAAAGTTTCTTTATAATATAGTCTCTGGCACCAAAAGGCAGTCCCTTTGTTACTAAATCCTGTTTTTTTTCTTCCTCCAACTGCAAGCAGCTGTCATTTCCTTCCAGGCAAGATAGGTTTCCAGTCTTAATTGAAGGTTTTGTTGCCCCTTTACACTTGACAGGTGAGTGTCCCAGGACTGCCATTGTCCCAGCCTGGAGCACAGATGAATGTCTGACAAGCTTGTGAACTTTCGTTGTCCTGTCCCATATAAAGTTTTTCAAGCTGGCACTTGACACCTATGTGTCCTGGATTTATGGTGTATCTCCCTTCCTTGGAGGAGTTTCATGGCTGGCAACTGGAATAACAGGTTTTTCTGAGAGCTTGCAACTCCAGGCTATGTGTTTTAAACTGTTTAATTTCTTACTTTGGGTCTTGAATTAAACAAACCTATGACAGAAGATATGTGTGTATTATCACCACTAACATAATTCATTTACATTGCTAAGTAAACAGGCTTTCATTAACAATTTAGTTTTAAACAGGCCATTTGTTTCTCTTCAGTCATCACAGCCCATTTTTCCACATGTGTTAAAACCTGCTAGCATTTCTTTCGTTAATTTGGTTTGCAGCTCCTCAGATTACCACTGTCTTTGCAGATGTAGTCATTTTCCTTGCAGCAGGAGTTTAGTACAGATACATTTATCTTGACCCGGCTCAGAGAGTAAAAAGTCTCTTTGAACTGCTGCGCCTGGATACATTTTGGCAAGAAATAAACACGTGTTCCTGTGCGAGTGAAAAGAAAGTTGCCTGTTCATTTCTTTCAAATCTACTTTGACCGGACCTGTCATTCAGGAATTATGCCCGGTTTTTCTGAGGCACAATGAATTATCCTGTGCCTGGCAGGGCCGTTTCTATCACAGTGGTTTCAGAATGCACAGATGGAAATAGCATAACACAGCATTTTGGAAGGGTAAAAAAGTTCTTATTTTTAAGGGGAATTGTTGGCTTTTGCAGCAATGCAGTGCTGCCTGTTCACTTGATTCTATATATATATGTCTCAGGACACACTGGCATACTTTTTCAGTGTGTCCCCTCGTTCCATCTTGGCTGGCGTGTACTAGGCAGGATGGTGCAGCCATCTTTTGTTGCTGCCAAACGCAGTTTTGAAGTCCTGGTTCGCACAGGAGCCAGCACAGCCAGGATGCGGTTTCTTGCGCAAATGCAGCTTGGTGATGTGGTGCAATGCCGTTGAGTGGTTCAATATATCCCACATTTGAACAGTCTTCAAATTCAATACAGATTGGATACATACATACATAATATTTTATAGGCAGATAGTGATGAGAGTATTGTATACAATTCGTGTGCAGTGGTGGTTAGGTGAAGAGATTTTTGCGGAAGGCCATGTGTGAATTTTTAGCTCTTAGAGATGGTGGAAGGGCATTCCATTGCAGGGCTGCAAGGTATGAAAAGCTGGCTCCTCCTGCTCTGACTCGCTTGATTTTAGGAACTGTGAGCAAGTTAGAATAGGGAGTTCTGATTGGTCTTGTGGAAATGGATATGTGAATCCTTTGGGACAGGTAGGATGTTCATCATTTGTACCTTTAGTTGCACAGCATCAATAGCCCTATCCGAGACATCTGTTTAAGAAATAAACTGCCAAGTATTGCCAGGATAACACAACATTGGAGCTTACTTGAAGCTTATTTAAAGGCTATGAAGTTTTGTTCAGTCTGTTCAATCCAAAGAAAATTAATCACCTTCTTAAGGTGGTGGGTTATCTCTACAGCGAACGTAGAGAAGTGCTTTATAAATATGCAATAGAAATTTGAAAAAAAACAAAGAAACACTGGGTCTCTTTGACGCTGGAAGGTGAAGGTCAATCTAACAGAGCTGACACCTTTTTGGGGCCCATGCCTATAGTACCTGGAGATAAGACAAAGCTAAGCTATTTTACTGAAAACATATTTACTCTTCAGTTATCGAAGCTGGACTCAAGGTCCCCATCTTGTTTTGCAGTGGTCAGTAGAGGTGGTGTGAAGTGCTTGTGCATATGAGAGGTGAGAGACGGGTCTAGAGTGATGCTTGTGAACATTTCCAGGGTAGTGGAAAGTGTGAGCCTGGATATTAGGGAGTGGTTTCAATTTTGCCTATCAATGCGAGGTAAAATTGAGGTGATCAAAATTATACTCCTTCACAATTTGTGTGATATTTGTAGCACTGTGCCACTCACCTTTCTGGGGAGACGTTTTCATTTGGATTGGATTGGTGAAAGGTATACCCCTCCCCACACGCCAGCGGTAGCCATCCTTAACTACATTCCCATGCCTTTAGTTGTACAGTTGTATCATGCTTAGTTTATTAGCTTATAGAGCATAGACACGCACCAAAAAGGAGGTACTGAAAGTGTGTACTTTTCCACCTAAATCAAACATTGAAAAGTGGATTTCATGCATGACACTTCTGTACAGATATAAAAATTCCACGTAGGCCGGGCTTGGTAGGTTTGATGACTATGATGAGATGTAGGGCATGTTTAATGAGCTGTATGCCCATTGTCCCCTGCCCCCAACATTCCTTGGTGTGCTACTCACCAGAGTTGAGGCTTGTTTTAAGCCTTGCTATCCCTACCTGTCTATGTCTTGTTCTTTATACTATCCTGTACCAGGTGCCCATCCCTTTGGGGCAACGCACTGCGGCTGTGTGCTGCTCTAGCTGGTTCCCCTGCCTCTTGTGCTGCCCTGTGGTTATTGTTCACTCTGGGACTGTACTTGCAAATTGCATTATTAGAGAACTATTCTGTGGAGGATTAGTGTCTACTTTACAGGGTTTCTCTTTGTGTATATTCTTGTTAGCAATCTGTTATGACAAGCAATCTGTTAGGAGATGAATGCTGGCAGATTTCATGTAGAATTTCTCATAAAATGAAATAATTAAAAACCATGTCTGGAATCTGAAACGGAAATAATAAACAAACAAACACAGCATAGATGGTACACGTCTGATTTTTCTTTTAATAAATAAAAATATATATTCACACCACCAGCTTTATGGAATTTCATCGTAAACTATGATGACTTCTGTGTAAAACTACTTTCCATTGGAAACAGCTGCACCCGCCATTTTCAAAACGAGTTGTTGTGAGACACACTGCATCTCTTCTCCCTCGTAAGCAACAAACCACCGATAATTCGCATGAGATTAGGCCAGCTTCCTTGGTATGCAACCCTCCATTTCCAAAACTTCAGGCCAGCCATCATATTTGTTTGTCTCTTTGTCATTTGTCAGGTGCTGTGAAAAACAAATCATATATGGTGGTGTTTTTAGCATTTGCTCCAAGACGTAAAAACCCAAAAACCCAATTCCTTCCAAACGCCACATAGCTGATGATCTTACATTGTTGTTGTTTCTTTTTTTTTAAAGTCCACCCAACAAATTACATAGACGCAATGGCAGATAGTTTATGCAATGAAATCTAAAACCAGCTATACGTCAGAATAAATAGCACATCTTCCAGGGCCTAATCACAGTCACGCCTGACAGTGTCATACCATGGGACCACTGGAATACACCACACCGAAGAAAGCAGCCATTATCACCCTCATTATAGGTTTATAAGAAAGAAGGAAATACAGCGCTTTGTAAATAACTTTACCCAATGTGACATTACTGTAAATTCACCTCATAATGAAACATTTGCGTAATTCTGGAAATCCCCATCTATTATTTTTAAATGTTGTTATCCATTGCTACTGTTATTTTCAGGAAAGCCACTTTAAAACAAAAAAAAGACCACAGCCAACATTGGAAGTAAACTGTGACCTCGAAATATGGCAGGAATGATTGCATGTGCTCATTCCAACACGCCCCTAATTGGATGGAGGTAAACACTGGCAGCATTTTAAATACAGCCAATAAACTGAGGGTCACGTGCCAAAAACAAAACAGCGACAAAAAGTCTCCTTGATTACTGCGGGGACCACTGCTTCCTGTGTCCCATCGAATCTGTCAAGCTACACGTATTTACCGGCGTGGAAATCCGCCAGGTTTTAACAATCTACCCATCAAAGTTTGATTTATAAATATACCACCTTATGGCTGACCCTTTTTTAGTGCCGTATTCTTGGTGACTAGACAGTTCACCCGATGATAGTGAGCTCATTCGGAGAGTGTGTGTGGGTTTACATAACTCGAATTACATTGTACGCCTATTTGGGAGACAAACTATAACCAAGAAAATGATGCAACCAAAACCATGTGATGGGTAGGATTTGAACTAATTCTAACCACTAAAAATGTTCTGGGCAACCTTCCACTACACTGTTTTTTATTACATCTGCACAAGCAATATGCAAATTGGTCTGGTACTGCCACCAACGAGACACATCCAACCCAAAATAGTAGGCTATGTCCCCCCTCGGCACAGAAATAAAAGCAACCAAAGACATGTTTTGGCCTTACTGGGCCTCATCACTGAGGTGAACATTGGCATCCTATGGAGCAGTAATCAAGGGACCCTCCATCACGTACAGCCATAATGCTAGCACCGGATCACCTGCTCCATGAAAAGATGGCAGGTGCCATTCGAGCCTCCACCAGCAGCCTCCCCAACTCGCTGGTTGGCACGCGTTGAAGCGCTTTGATTGGCAACCTCCCAGTTCATCCAGGAATACTGACAAGCCGGTAGGTGAATCCAACCTCAAACCAAGGCCTGCTTCTAAGGCCATCATCTGTCTCTACACAGGCTCCAGAAGTCCTCACCGGCACAACGGAGGATCGGAGCTGCAACAACACATTACACTGCCTGCATAAGGACGCTACCATAATGCCGGCCCCGGTGCACCCGTTCGCTGCAAAGATGGCCGATGCCATCCCAGCCTCTTCTAGCAGTCTTCCCGACTCGCTGGTTGGCCCGTGATTGAAGCGCTTTGATTGGCCACCTTCCAGTTCATCCAGGAAGTTATCCTAAGGCCTGTTCCTAAGGCCATCGCCTGTCTCTGTCTGTCTGGCCTGAATGGTCTGAACCGGTCCGCAATCCATTCCCAAGTTAAGCACATGCATACCGGAGCCCTCTTCGCATGCACTGTGCTGTTAGTCTCCATTACTACGCCACCCCCATTCCGTGCCACCTACCAGCAAGCCCAGTGCAGCTGCCCCAGCTCTTGGGCCTGCTTTCTCACAGCAAATTCTCTCCCATAAATCTCTTCCTCAACATTAGGCCATCCAGGTCCCTACCTCCTCTCACCTGCCCTCACCAGACACCTCACCACCCCTTGAACTGGCCAACCACCTTAATAATTCTCACTATACTCCCATTTTCAGCACTGCCACATACCCATGCACATGTCCCAACAGAACCAGTCAGCTCTCCACATGCACACACGTACCCAGGTCACCATCGGCCCTGCCTGCATTCACCAATACCCGCAACATTCATCTTTGCACACACACTCTTACCTCCTGCCCCATACTTAGCGACACTACTGATCCTCTCACCCAAAAACCACTGGATCTCCTCAGATCCTATGACACTCTTGTTGCGCATACACCTCCCCACGCCACTGCATGCCCCACACTTGCACTGCACCCTTATCAAAGCCAGCTCCGTCATCGCACATGCCCGGACATCTTTGACCTTATCTCCACTAATAACTTTGACATCATTACATCACTGAATCCTGGCTCCATAGTACGGCACGTCCAGCACTCTCCATCACCATTCCACCTCATTATGGCATTCTCTGTAGCAACAGATACACAAACAAAGGAGGCGGCATCGCCCTCATCCACAAAGCTTCCATCTCCATCGGTATGAACACCATGGACCCCACTACTATTTGTGAAGTTCTTTCCATCACAATATCACAATCCATTACCACCACCATCACCCTCATTGTCATCTACCACCCATCAGGGCCGACTACCTCCTTCATTCTTTTAGGGTCGTTGCCCCGTCTATGTCACAGTTTGGTATGGTTAGGGAAAGTGCCCCTGACCCACAGTCTGCAGAGTGTTACACAGCCTGGAACCGGGAACCCTCTTCCAGCACCACAGAAACAAAAGGAACAAACACGGGTTAATGTGTGGCTTTAACAGCAGAGAGCGCTGGCGTGGATGTCTAGAACAGCAAGCAATCAAAGGAACAGATGTAGAAGTTTCCACAAGGAAAGGAGAATACTGGAGGGCAGAAGTGCAGGGTACAAGCAGAATTCAGAGGAAGGCAGACCTCTAATGACAAGAACAAGGCAGCAAGGAAGAGCAATTAGAGCAAGAGCAGAACTGGAACAGAAAAAGGACAAGGAGCGTCTCTCTCGCACAGGAAGAGATAACGACGCAGAGAGTGGAGTTGTGTCGCAATATATGCGGCAAGGAGGGGCTATCCCTCAAAACGGTCACCATGGCAATCCCCCGTAAAAAGTCAGATCTATCGCTCAATCGCACCTCATCCAACATGGCGGCGCTCATAGGGGGACACCGGGGATTGACACCACGCTGTAACAGGCCTGGGGAGAGCAGATCATGGAGCTGCCAGCAGGCTCTCCATGGTAGGCAAGCACGATGTTGCAAGTCCAGCGGCATCGTGACATGCTGCCCACCCCCCAAAGGCTAGACGAGGCACCAAGGTGGCTTCAAGGGAAATCGCAAATGAAAACGATAAACCAACCGGGGAAAGTCGTCCATGACATATATGTGAATCACAGATGTCAGCCATCTTATTTTCCGGAGCATCAGACTGCACCACAGGGCCAGGATGAGGAAGTGTGCACCCAAACCGATCAGGTCGATAGGGCTTGAGCAAAAAACATGGAAAACAGGATGCAGTTTCCAGGAGGCAGGCAAAGTAAGGCAAAACGCGACTGCAGATATCCGATGGGTGATGTGGAAGGGTCCAGCATAACGAGAAGCCGATTTCCAGGGAACATTGCGCAAGAGAAGATGTTTTGTTTTGTGGCGAGCCAAACTCTATCCCCTGGCTGGTAAGCCGGTTCCTGGGATCGGCGGATGTCTGCAGAGTCCTTCATAGACTGTTTGGAAGATCGGAAATGGTCAATCGCGTTACGATGGATTTCTTGCAGACATAGCACCAGATCATTGCTAGACTGTACTGTAGTGGACCAAGATTTATCGAGGAAACAGGAAGAACCACCAGATGATAACCCATGCAACAGTAGAATGGACTAATTCCTGTGGCAGTATGTACCGAGTTGTTTTAGGTGACTTCCACTGTAACAAAGTAGTCCTTCCAGTCGGTTAGCATACCACTAATGTAGCAACATAAGTACTGTTCTAAGGTTTGGTTCGTCTGTTCTGTTTGCCCATTAGTCTGGGGATGGTATCCAGAACTGAAGGCAGCAATAATGCCTATAAGCTTGCACAAGGAAGTGAAGAAACGAGACGTGAACTGGGAGCCGCGATCAGTGATGATCTTCCACGGAAGGTCCATGAAAATGGAACACATGCTGAAAGAAGGAGTTAGCCGTAGTTATAGAGGTGGGTAGGCCTGACAGCGGGATCAAATGAGCCATCTTGGAGAAACAATCTACTATGACCATGATACACGTACACCCATCAGCCAAAGGGAAATCCACAATGAAGTCAGCCAATATGGTATGCCAAGGACAGGGAGGTACTTCCAGAGGCTACAAAAGTCCAACATGCAGGTATGTATGGGCTTGGACTGGGCACAAATGGAACATGATCGCACATACTCCTTGACAGAGCACAAAGAGGGCCACCAGAATTGACGCCGGATAAGTTCACGGGTGGGCCGCAACCCAGAGTGTCCTGCCAGTCGTGCATCTGTTTAGGACCTACCATTGATGATCTTCATGCGGGAGAAACCCCAGACGGAAGAACAATCCATCCCTTATGACATTGTCCTGGGATTGCAGAAGGGTAGCGACACGAGGATCGATGGTAATGGCAGTCTTGACTTGTTCCAACAGTGGCTGTAAATGCGGTCAGAAAGTGCTTCACAGGAGACAAAACATACCCAGAAGGCTCCAGGGCCTCGTCGCGTTGTAATGAGCAAGAAAAGGCATCTGCTTTCTTGTTCTGGGACACTGGTATGCACGTAACAAAGAAGTCGCACTGCAAGAAGAAAAAGGCCCAACGCGCTGGCCGTCTGTTCCTACACTGTAGTGTTTGTAGATATTGCAGGTTTCAGTAATCAGTCCGGACCTCTACTGCATAGGGTCTCACCAGGAGATGTTGACGCCATTCCTCAAAGGCAGGCTTTATAGCCAAGAGTTCTTTCTCTATTATAGAGTAGTTGCGTTCAGAGGTGGTCAACTTACCGGAATAGTAAGCCACAGGCATCTCAGCAGAGGTGTTAGGATCTGATTGCAGCAGGACTGCTCCAAGTGCTTGGTCAGACGCATCGGTCACCACGATGTAGGGCTGAGTGTTATTAGGATGGCGTAAAACCAGCGCAGACGTGATGGCGTCTTTCAGGCACAGAATACCCCGGCTGCTCCCTTAGTCCATTGGAACTTGCATTTGGTGGAAGTCAGACAGGTCAATTCTCGGGTAAGCTCGGAAAAGTTTTCAATGAAACCCCGATAGGAGTTTGCAATCCCCATTAAACCTCTGCAAGGGCCTGAGGCCATGTCGTATGATCCAGTCCATTATGGCCTTGACCTTTTTAGGATCCATGTACACCCCTTCGGGACTGATAATGTACTCTAGGAATTCCATACCAGATACAGGAAATTGGCACTTCTGAAACTTAACGTACAGGTGATGTTCATGTCAATGTTTCAGTACTTCACTGATGTGTTGAACATGTGATTCCAGATATGGGGAAAAAACAAGGATATCGTCCAAATACACTCATACCAAACAGCCAACCAGATCCGAGAAGATAAGGTCCATGAATCTCTGGAAGGCTGTGGGGGCGTTGCACAGTCCAAAAAGCATCACCTTGTATTCGAAGTGCCCAAACAGTGTTTTGAAAGCAGTCTTCCACTCGTGGCATGGGCGAATACGGAGCAAGTGATAAGCTCCCCACATGTTGAGTTTGGCAAAGAGATGTGCGTCAAGCAGAGAGTCTAGTATGTCAGAAATCAGGGGAAGTGGATACCGATCCTTCGGGGTGATGTTGTTTAGTGAGCAATAATCCATACAGGGGCCGAGGGTCCCCACCTTCTTGGGTACAAAAAACAGAGGAGATCCCAGTGGGGATTTAGAGGGAGTGATGTAGATTTGTTCCAAACACTCCTTGAGGTACCTCTTGAGTTCCGTCCTTTCGACCCCCGTAAGGGAGTTTATCCGACTGTTGGACACCACCGCATCTGGTATCAGCTTGATCTCACAGTCAAAACTCTGGTTCCACAGTAATTAAGAGCGATCAGGCTCCTAGAAAAACTCATGGTACTGCTGATATTCCGAAGGCAAGGCTAGGCAAGACATGCGTTGGACAGTAGAACTCTCTTCCTTACGAAGGCCTGGGATGGCTTCTGGGGAACAACAAGGTGGTAAACAACAGTGCGTGGTGCCGTAGTCGGATGAGAGGTTCACGACCTGGGTTCTACAATTGATCAAAGGATTATCGGTCATGAGCCAGGGTTTTTCCCAAAACCAAGTTATATACCAGTGATTTGATTAAATCAAAACAGAGGCACTCGTGTTGTTCCAGCGCAAACCCAGGGCTGCAGTGTTTAGCTCGATATGTACATAGATGTACAGTCGCTCACTTGGAACTCAGTACTGTGTTCCTTGATCTGTGTGTGGATCTGGTGCCTCTGAACAAACATGCTGTCTATGTAATTGCCAGATGCACCACAATCCACTAAAGCGGGTATGGTACTGGACTCTTCCGGCCAACAGGCCTTTGATTAAGAACAACGGGGTTGGTGGCATAAGAGCCCCTGGTTCCTTGGGAGATTGAAATTGAGGTAAGATGACGCCGACCGACTGCTCCCTACCAGATGGCGGGCCTGCTACTTTTCCTTCGACCGGGAAGGATGCACTGGACATGTACCCAAAAAGTTCCCGGAAGCACCATAATAGAAGCACAGACGGTTGACTCTTGGCGCTGACGTTTGGCTTCGGTCAATGGAACCCTCAATGTGCCTATCTGCATTGGTTCAGTTGTTTCCCCTGATGCAGCTGTAGGACTTGGACCAACAGTAGGAATAGATACCCGGATCATTGTCCGTTCGGTTCGCCTGCGTTTAGCTTGTCGCTCTGCTAAGAGGTGATCAATCCAGATTACCTGATCAAGAAGCCCTTCCAAGGTCATTTCTTCAGGGGTATGAACCAATTCACCCATATATATTCGTCCAGTAACCCTTTAGGGAATAACATGAGTTGCATGATTTCCAGCCCCAAGGAATCATGAGCCAGTTGGGTTCCTTGTCTCAGTTCCAATAACTGGTTCTGGGTGGAAGCCGCCTGATTAGCCGTTTTGAATACCTCCAGAAAAGCTTTTTCTAAGCCAGCGCAGTCGTTAAGTAATGGGCTATGTCAAGAGGCGAGAGGTACTGCCTATGCAAGAGCATTGCCAGTAAGATGGCTAACAGTGTAGCCGATCTTGGCTTTATCAGACACAAAGTGGGTGGGAAGGAGCATGAACTTGGTGAACTTCCTAGGGTCTACATCATATTTCATGGCTCTCGACTGACCAACCACTGACTCAGAAAAGGCCACCGTTGTGGCACCAGATAAGGCGTCCCTTAAATGGGCGTTCTCAGCCCACAGGGCACCCACCTCCACCCGAATTGCCTGTTATTCTGTCTGTACCTCCTGTAGCACCTCCATGTCTGGTTTGACGGACCGGGAAAGGTGTCTTAATCTGTCGAGCAGTGTCCCCCAGGAATCCATCACACCTGAACTCTTCATTCATTTAGGGTCCAGGTTCCACAGTGTCCCGTCTATGTCACAGCATGATATGGTTAGAGAAAGAGCCCCCGGCTCGCAGTCTGCAGAGCGTAACACAGCCGGTAACCCTCTTTGAGCACCACAGAAAGAAAAGGAACAGCCACAGGTTAATGTGTGGCACGAACAACAGGGTGTCTCTGGCGTGGATGTCCAGAACAGCAAGCAATCAAAGGAACAGATATAGAAGGTTACACAAGATAAGGAGAATACTGGAGGGCAGAAGCGCAGGGCGCAAGTAGAATTCTGTCTAATGACAAGAACAAGGCAGCAAGGAAGAGCAATTAGAGCAAGAGCAGAACAGGAACAGAACAAGGAGCGCCTTTCTCGCACAGGAAGACATTGAGATGCACAGAGTGTGGCATCGCCTCGCAATATATGCAGGCTATCCCTCAAAACGGTCACCATAGCAATCCCCCCTAAACAAGCAGATTGAGCATGCGCAAAACCTGGTCTCGGGTCTACCATGCATGCGCACCTCATCCAACATGGCGGCTCCCATAGGGGGACGCCAAAGAGTGACACCACGCTGTAACAGGCCTGGGGAGAGCAGATCAAGGAGCTGCCAGCGGGCTCTCTATGGCAGCTACGCACCATGTTGCAAGGCCAGCAGAGTCATGACACTGTGAAAAACCTGAGATTGTTTCATGAATCAGTCCCCAGGGATCCCTTATTCGGGTGACATGGGAAGGGCCATCACTACTGGTACCCGATCCTGGGGGTGGACAAGAGAGGCAGTATCTCCTGGGTAGGGGGTCCTTAGGGAGTAGGGAGGAGACACCCAAAGGTGAGACTTGGTATCCCCTATTTCCTGACTGTTATTTACCCCTTATCCCCTCTACCTTTATGGGATACTACAACTCCCATATGGAGCCTCCTTTCCTTATCAGCCCAAATGCTGATACGAGGAAGACTGAGACTAGGAAGATTACCACTAGTAACATGTACTGTCTTTGTCCCACTAATAAGGTCAGGCAGGGTCAGGCACTCGGTCACAATCACAAACACCTAAAACTCATTGACATTCTTCCAAGCTATAAAAGGTGGAGCACAGAAAGACGCAGAGAGCGAGGCAGGGTACAAGAAGGAAGACAAGCTGGATGGCGAGAAGGAGGAGCAGCTGCCGAGAACCAGGCCAAGGAGAACGGGACGTTTACAGGCTGAAAGTTGAGGCAGGAGAAAGCATGGAGACGGAGCCGTGTCTCCAAGGAGCCAGGATAGTTCAGAGAAGGGAGCCTGTGGGGCTGGCTAGTCCCTTTCCTCCATGTGCCAGCAAACTGCCTGTTTGCTTCTCTGGCCGCGAGGCTGCCCGGGAGTGGCTGAGGGGCAGGTGGGCAAGACCCTGGCCTTGATGAGCGGAAAGCAACGGACGTGGGAAAGCAATCACAGCCAGTGAGTTCCAAGAAAGGGGGAGCCCGGTTTGTGATACGCGTGATTGTAGAAGGCTACAGTGTTACACGCAAGCCTACGCATTAAAGGATAAAGAAATTGAACTGAAAGTTTTAATGTTTTTGGCCAACGAGGGAGCCGGTGAGGAACAAATAAACGGAGCAGTGCTGTCTGAGAAGGCACGTTGTTAAACTCTTCTTGAAAGATATTAGAACAGTGAATAATGAAAGCGAAATGTGTTGAAAGCCATTGAAGGGAAGGGCAATGTGGGAAAAAGAGCGTGCAGAGATCCCGAAAGGCTAATATGAAAGTGAATGGATAGTGTTCTGAAACTAGGAACAGAGTACAAGAGGCACAGGCATTAACAAACCAACCCTATTGTCAGTGTGGTGCGAATACTGTGTAGTTGCGAAGGTCTCTGGCAAGGTGATAATAATAAGGACACTGCTGTCAGAGTGGTCACGCATGGGGGTGATAATACTATGCGGATGCAAAGTTCTATGACAGGTGGACATTGTGAAAGAGAAGTACAAAGTTTGGGGAAGAGAGTTCTCCCCGAGATCTATGAAGCGAAGCTGTTAGTTGGAAAGTGTTTTAGCAATGTTTAAGTGTTTGAAGACAGGGAAGGGCCACCTGTGAAAATAACTGAGAAGGAACTTTGTGAATATCTGTTTGTTTGACAAGTGTGAAACCAGGTGAGGGAAGCCCGAAAGAATCAATTGAAGAGAACTGTGATGCATATTGAACTGACATTGAAATAGGCGAGCGAAGCCTAACAGATTTATGGGAAATCTTTAAACTGTGCATACTACCCACCTTGAAGGAACTTTGTAAGAACCCCATTGAACTGAACTTGGGAAAGGGAGTGGTGAGCCACTTTCATAGCCATTGTGGCATTCTTTTGATACACTGTTATTTTCATACATTTTCCCAACACTTAGTTATTGTGAAACATAAGGGCAAGTATAGGTTTCTGACACAGACTTTTTCCTTTGATTGACTGACTGACATGAACTACTTTATTTACTTTGATGGTCGAGACTACTCCCATTATATAATTATGGCCAGGTAGGAAGTCTCCAACCCCAGTCAAACTTAATAAAGGTGTTGAAACTTGTATCCTTGTGTCTGTGTGCTTACTTGTGATACCATGCCTGCCTCACACCACGCACAACCAAGGACGCACACTTAACTGGCTCCTTGATCACAATTGCAACACCACAGCTCTCTCGAATACGCCCTGCTCATGGACGGATCACCACAACATCACCTTTTCCATCCCTACCAACTCCCTGACACAGATCACCCAGTCCCCTCCCCACCACCACCTTATGCTGTACCCACAACGTAACGAGTGAGCGACTGCGACTACTACTCAACACCTTACTCGTCCTTCCAGCCCCCACAACTCCAATATCAATGCTTTAGTGGATAACTGCAACTCTATTATAAACCACCGTCAACGCCCTTGCACCCCTCAAGGAACATAAGGCCAAATTGCCCAGACAACCCAACTCCTGGTACATCCCTTCCCTTCAAGCGATGCACACAAAAAAGCAAGTTATCGAAGCTGAATGGTGCAAGTCCTCTTCCAATTCGAACAAAACCTTTTTCTCTTCCATTGTCAGAGAATACAAGCTAGCCATTCAGACGGCCCAAGCTATCATCTACAACACATGAATTGCTGCTTCCAGCTCGAATTCCTGTGAGCTCTTCACCATTTTATGGGTATTAGAAACACCTGCAGTCCCTCCTGACACCATTGTCAGGAACAACGCTTGTGTGGAGCAATACAATATACCCTCACAGGCAAAATCTCACTTCTCAAAATAAAATAAAATCTAAACAATCTAGCATCAGCGCCACCCCCAACCCTCAAATGCAAATGCATCCAACGATCCACTCCGCAGCCCACCCTTTGAATTCCACTCCACAATGTAAAATGAAGTCACTCACATTCTGCGCAGACTCCAACCCTCTTGCTGCAAAGGCGACATCTGTCCAGAACCACTCGTTAAGGACTGTGCAGGCAACGTACTGCCTCTCATCACCACCATCATCAATACCTCCTTCTCTTCCTGCCCTGCCTCTGCTGTCCCTTAGGAAGCCTGGATCACACCACTTCTCAAAAAACCTTCTCATGACCCCTCCCGTCGCCACTGTCCGGTTCCTACTCAAAAACAATAACGAGTTGCCTGCGTACAATGTCAACAATATCTAGATGAATACCACATCCTCAGCCTCCTACAATCCGGCTTCCGCCCCGTATATGGCAGCAAATCAGCTAGATGACAGCAGAGACTCGGGTTACCAGGCCCTCGTTTTGCTCCTCGACCCATCGTCTCCCTTCAACTTGTCGACCTCTCTGCCCTCTGGCATCATCTCGCCACTTCTCCCCTGGAGCCACTTGTTGGGTCGCTTTGTTCCTGGCGGACCGTACCTCTAGGGTCTTCTCGCGTGAAGCCTCTGCCACTCCTACCCTGATCTCCTGTAGAGTACACCCAGGATCCTGTCTCTCCCCTACCCCCTATAACTTCTACACAAAGACCCTCTTTGACCATCTGGACTCCCTAGGCATCTCATACACCAACAATGCAGATGACACCCAGATTCTCTTCCCTCTCTCTGGGAACTACCTCCAGGACAGTACGAATCTGAATACAGTCTATGAAATCATTCAGGCAAGCATGGCTTCCCACCTCCTCTGCCTTAACGACGACAAGACAGAAATCCTTCTAGTAGGAAACACCTCTTGCCTTGCAAAACTGCACTCAGCCTATCAATCATTCTCCATTAATGGCCATATCATCCCCGTATCCCCCTCTGTAAAAACACTGGGTATGTTGCGCCAGGTCAGCGCCATCGCCACTTGCGCTCCCCATGACGCCAAAGTCATCATTGCGAGCAAGCCCTTCCCCTATTTGGATAACCGCCTCACCATTGCACAAGCCATTATAGGGTCAAAATTCGATTACTGCAATTAGTTCTTCTGCTGAAACTTCAAAAAGAACCTCAACAAACTCCAAACCATTAAAAACAACGCGCTCCATTCAGCCCTCAACCTAGGTAAACATGACCATGTCTATGAAGCAAGAAAAAAAAAACACTGGCTTCCTGTCAAAGAGAGGATTGCATTTAAAGTTCTAACCATTGCTCATCGCTGCCTCAGACACTGCTCCATTGTACCTATACTATAGGCTTATGAAAACCTGCTCCTCCAGACCAACCCAGACCATCAACAGCCACAGCCTGACCGTCCCCAGGTTCAAGTAAACCAAAGCTGCAGGCACCAGCCTCCCTGTCATGGCCTCCACACTCTGAAATGCACTTCCTCCCTCCTTACATTCAGAACCATCCTACCACGCCTTCAGAAAAAACTTGGAGACCTGGCTCCTTTGCTAACTTTTTTCCCACCCTGCATCCTTGATGAACTCTGCCCTGCCTACAACCAGCGCCTAGATGCCCATGGGTTTTGTGCGCTTCTGCAAATGTAAAAATAAATAAATAAATAACCTGATGGGTGGAAGGATTTGGATTAATCCTTACCACTGTAAGTGCTCTGGAAAAACTTCCAGATCACCATTGTTTCACCTCCATGTGTCACTGTGCTTAGTAACCCAAGCTGTGCTTCACTGCTGATGACCAATGAGGCTGAAACATGCCTGAGATTGCTTGTGGTCTCGGACAGAAAAGGATGTGATGTAGAAGTTTGGGTTGGACTGCTTCTTTTGGAGTGGGACCAAGTCTGATTTCCATATTGTTATTTACCTTCTGCAATGCCGTCAGGGAGGTCTAAAACAATGATCTGGAGGGTCGCCCATAGCAATGCCAATGGTTATGATTAATTTGAAAATTTGCAGTAATTGTAGATGAGGGGCCAAATTTGACCCTCATTTCCCCCGCACGAATCTCGACATGAAAAATAGAGAAACGATAGATTTGCCTCGCGCTTAGACCCATCACACCAATCATCGATGTAATTTAGGTGTGAAAAAGGTATCTCTTAGACAACCGTTCAGGCCGTACCCAATTGATGATTTGGACGACATGGAGTTGACTTCAATCGATCAGGTCGAACCAGAAACCAACAATGTCTTCACGGACATCATGACGCAGCCACGCTTATACAAGAGGTACATATTCATCCATTCACGAAGCTACAAGGGCCCATACTAGTTTATTGCATATAGTCACGAAGCACATGCTTATGACCCACTTAGGGAGAGGACGAACGCACATGCATATTCCTATATTCATATCACTTGCCAAAGCTGAAACCGGAAGATGCAGAATAATTCATATATTTGGCTTGCATAGGGTTAAACTACTACTAACATGGATAAGGCATAAGGGACACTATATAAGTCAAAGGTCATCAGACCCAGCAAGAGAGGAGACAAGTTTGAGAAACACAGATAAGCTGAAATGATTGTTGCAGCTTGAGGCAAGCAGAAACAGGACACCCAGCCAAGGACAAAGGGGAAGCAGGAAAATTCCAGCTACCAAGATAGTGAGCCACCTGCAGAAATTCAGGCTAAAGTCCTCATAATTACAGATGAGAGGGCTTCATTTTGTGGTCTCAGCACACGCGACTCGTCAGAGAAGACTGTTCCCAAAGAACCAGAGAAAAGATGATACAAGTGTTGCCCATGTTTCGCTAACTGACTGCACTCACACAGGCTTGGGTGATCAGAGAATAACAACATTAGATAACATACATGTTATTTGTCATTACCTTGAAGAGGTACATTCAGTCTGAGTACTACCTGCGCTCCCAGCGTTGGGGGGGACATACACTGTCCAATCCAAATTCACCTTTAGCATGGGGATATCATTTGTTGCAAGAGCCAATGGTATTTCAACGACCCTGCAACATTGTAGATGGGTGCTCTTAGAGTGGTCCCAGGAGGAGCCACTGAACATGGTTAGCCAATCTCCGAACAAACCTATATATTCATTATATAACTCTTGCCCAAACTGACCAATACAAATGTGCAATATGTTTCCAGGAGGGAACCTGTATTTGTGAAGTCACACTTGAAAAAAAACAGGAGACACATGCTGAGAAGCTGAGAGCTCTGAATGAACTTTGTTTTTCTGATGTAATCCCTGTTTTGTTTGTTTGCTAATAAACAACAGTAACTTTTCCATATGGGTGACTCCTCCGTTCTTGCGGCTGGGAGTTTCTGATGGAAACAAGTGTACTATACTTTTATCTTTATTTATTTATACTTTTATTATTTATTTACGCTACTTACCTTGTACTGCACTTTCCCCCCCCACCTCCTCCCCCTGCACTTTCTCCTTTTCCCCTTCCTCTGCACTTGCGCGATCTGAATGACACCTGGCCTAGTAGGATCGTTTGTCTGTCTTCCCCTTGTTTCCCTCCCTCCCTGCCTCGTCGCGCCTTGAAACACTTGTGTATAGGCGCGTTACAAATACCTTATCATATCATATCATATATCTTGGGTGACTGCTAGAGGACTGCCCGGCCACACAATACACCATCAACCTACAGTTTTGCTAATTTTACACTTGTAGGATCGATATGCTCAGATTTGGGTCCCAAGCCTGCTGTTTATAGACACTGAAGCTACAGTAGACATCTCTGATGATGGTGAATGAGGCTAAAACATGTCAGCGGATGCTTGTCGTCTTGTGGAGAAGAGTTGTAGCCAAGCTGTTTTTGCTGGACAGAGGGTTTTTGGTAGTAAGAAGTCGTCATGCCTGTTCTAACTAGTTTGCGACCGCACCAGCTGAAGTGGGTCGTTGTCTTAGCTCGAACAAAGAAGTGCAGGTACACTTGCATCACTTGCAACCGTCCTTCGCAACTGCCAACCTCTTCATCGCTGATCCAGTCAACGACCAAACTGACCCTTGTGTTCTCTCTGAACTGCATCCTTTGAGTCCTCGCATGGAACCTATTCACCTGCACATCCCGTCCCCTGTTCGACCGGGGGACCGCCACAATCTGCTTCACTTGAGTAATGCTTCGAACCACAGCTCACTTCAGTATGACCCCTCCTTGATGTCTGCTTGCTACTGGACGTCCATGATTGCTGCATCACAAACTGACTCAAAGTCCAGAGACTCTGAGAGGCCTGGTTTGCCGTTGTTGAACCGCCAAGACACTGCAAATGGTAGTATTGCCTAATAACTACCCCCTAGTGCATTTTGGGCCTGGGAAACTGGGTAGGTCACATTATTCCAATTTTTGCAACCTAAGAACTTATCCTTTTAAGCACTGTGTTTTTATTGCCTTTCATCCCCCTGTCTCATTGCCATAAGAGTATTTGCAAGCGTACCTGTGCCCATCCATCTTCCAGCCGATTCGCTAGATTAAGAAGAGTTATTGTTACATTTCTTAGGCCTTAATAATGCATGGATGTTAATTTAACATCCTACCTGGTACCTGGTTTCCGAGAGTGCTGTGGACCATGGTTCTGACTTAGGGGTGGATGCCTATGCACTGTCCACCCTAGCCTACTGTCATCCACCTGATATTAGAGAAAGGTGCGGTGAGAATACAACGAGGGGTGAGGGTTGTGTTGGTTAGTTTGTGGGACAATAGTGAAAACGCTCCCTGTATAGTTCCTCTAGGATGCACTGTGGGAATAAAGTGAACAGCTTAGTATTCCCAGCCTACTTTGGCCTCCAACTCTCCTCCAGAACCCCCCGATCGCTCAATATGTACTTGTGTGGTGGATGGAGAGAACCAGGAGGGAATCAAAACTATAAGAAACCAAGTCTAGGAGAAGTTCTCGTCACTCCTCTACTGGCCGTTTTAGTGGTGGTTAAACATAACCCCACCTTCTCCCTGACCTTGGTCAATGTGTTTTTCCTGTATCTGCAAACTGAATTGACCTGGAGGTGAAATGTTTGTTTGTCTCTTAATTTCTCTGTTCTGTTGTTGTTCTAATCATTTCCTTTGCAGGTACGGGACACAAACTGCTGATGGGTCCTCAGATTCAGTAAGTCAATCTTAATATTAGCAGGTCTCGGGGTGTTAAGCACAGCAGGGTGAGAAGTAACCTGAATATCCACTTTGTCCTAGGATGAACAGCACAGCAAACAAGGTGTGGAGTCCAGGATATGGAAGGCAACTCCACTACGTACTCTCAGATAATCTCTACCGGCTCATTCTTCTCCTCAGGAATGCTCTTATGCTCTTGTCTGCCATCCTCTTATTCTTTCTGCCCCCTTCACTTCCTTTTCCTCTCGCAGACTTCTTTCTGGATGTTACAGGTGGGCTTCTTGGAACGTTTGGCACCATGTGCCAGGGGGCAGAGCCTTAAATAGGTTCCAGTGGCAAAACTCGCGGAATTCCAGTCTTGAGCGATTTCACGAAAATCCACAGGATTTTATCCTGCAATTTCCAAAAGGCAAGGATGTCCTCTCCTGGTCCCTCCCTTGATCTGTGTGGCAAGGGAAGTTGTGTGGCTTCTGTGACCCTGGCATACTCTGGTCAACCAGGTGTTCCTCCCTGGTGTAAGCCCTGAGGTGGACTGTGCAGTACATGCAGGACTCAAGGGCAACACAAGAAACAGGAAATAGTACAGCTTTGGGATAAAAGGGACTAGTTATGTGTCCTCGCAGCCCTAGCCGTCGCAGGACAATGCCCCAGTTCTGTGTGACACAGGTACGCAGGAGACACTGCCCGATGACATGTAGCACACAACACAACTTCCACACTCCCAAGCTTTTAAGAACCGAGGATCGGACCCCCTGCGGCAAAGCCCTCGATGGACAAGGCTGTGGTATTGTGCACTGCTGGTATGCAGGAGACACTGCCCAACGACACGTATCACACAACGCAACTTCCACATTCCCGAGCCTTTAAGAAACGAGGATCGGACCCTCTGCGGCAAAGCCCTTGCAGGACAAGGCCGCTGTGTTGCATGATGCAGGGACACAGGAGAAGCTGTCCGACGCCAACGCAACTTTCACGCTCCTGAGCCTTTAAGAACCGAGGATCAGGCCCTCTGCGGCAAAGCCCTCGCAAGACAAGGCTGCAGTGTTGTGCGACGCAGTTGTTTGGCGGCAAAAGGGTAGCAGCAGAGATTGCGAGCGCGGACGACACTGTCAATCCGCACCCGTAAGGTAAGAAGGTGCGGGGAGGGAGAGTAGCATGGCTGCACTCCACGCAACTCCCCGACCTTGCGCGTCCATCCCCTCTCTGCCCATCTCCACGTGCGCTTCCCCCGCAACTCAGGATCCGCTTCTCCTGGCCTTGCACGTCCTTATACTCTCTGCCCATATCGACATACACTTTCCCTTCCGCAACTCATGATCCTCTTCTCCCGGCCATGCGCGTCCTTCCCATCTTTGCCCTTCTCCACATGCACTTTCCCCACACAACTCAGGCTCTGCTTCTCCTGGCCTTGCGCACCCTTTCCCTCTCTGCCCGTTCCACGTGCGTTTTCCCCGCTGTAACTCAGGTTCCCCTCTCCCGGCCTTGCACATCCTTCCCCTCTTTGTCCGTCTCCTTGTGCGCTTTCCCCAGGCTCCTTGGGTCCTTCTCCCCTCTCTTCCAACCCCTTCAGGTCCCCCCTATCTGGGACTATTTATTGTATACTTGTTGTACTGTGTGCATTCTCTTCTTATTCCTCTGGTCCCCCGAGTTACTAGTGTTTTGCTTATTTTGTATTGCATTTGCATTCCCCCTTCATTGCCTTTTGTAGTGAGAATATTGTAATGGATATCTGTGCATTGTTTGCATTTCTCTTCTTCTCCTCTAGGTACCACAGGGCTATGAGTGCCTTGCGTATATTGTACTGTATTTGCATTCCCCTCTCACTCTCTATTGTTTTGTGACTATTGTATTATACTTGCAGTGTTGTTGCATTTCTCTTCTTACTCTTCTGGTCCTCCGGGTTACTAGTGTTTGCATATTTTGTACTGCATTTGCATTCCCCCCTCACTCCCTTTTGTATTGAGACTATTGTATTGGATATCTGTGCATTGTTTTCATTTCTATTCTTCTCCTCTAGGTCCTCCAGGGTTGCGAGTGTATTGCATATATTGTGTATATTGTAATGTATTTGCAGTCCCCTCTCACTCTCTATTGTTTTGTGACAACTGTATTGTTTGTATACTTGTGGTGTTGTTGCATTTCTCTTCTTACTCCTCTACGTACCCCAGTGTTGCTAGTGTTCTGCATATTCTGTAATGCATTGCATTTCCCCTCTCACACTTGTTTCCCCCAGTGATCTCTATTGTATTATCACACTTTATTGCACTGTTATTCTTTAGGTCCTCCCCCACTAACTGCAAGCACTGTGGTTTCGGTTCTCTGTGCTCACTGCACCCGTCCTCCTCTTGTGCCTACCTCCCTACAAGAGCCCATAGTGTGTGTCCCCCACCCCCTCCTGCTTGGGATGCCTTCTCTTGCTCTCCGCCTTGCACCCTTCCATGGTGCTTTCAGTCTCCCCTATCTTCTATAACTGCTATTCTATTACCTATCCTATCCTATCCCTCTCACTAAGTCTGGTAGGAAGAAGCTCAGAAAGGACAAATTGGTCTCCAACCCAAGCCTCCCTATGCCGATACCTTCGCCAGTGCTTCCGCCAGACTCTCACCAACATCCTCTTTGTCGTTCGCTCTCCAGGCCTATGAACCCCACATATGGTTTCTGTTCTTTCTCCTTTTTCCTCCTCCCACATTAATGGTGGCACTCAGTGGAAGGCTCTTCTGGCCCCCTTCCACTCCTCCAAGACCATCATTAATGTCTATCTGAATGGCACAATCTTGGTCCAGGGCCCTCAGCCCAATCTCCTCCTTTTCGATAGATGCTTCCCATGTCTTATCAATTTCCTTCCTTTTCCTGCTAATCCTACCTACACCTCTCTGGCTCCTCTGCCACCCACCACTTCCGCCACCTCTCTGCCACCCTCTTCTACCTCTCAGACTACTCTGCCATCACCTTCTTCCTCCTCTGCCCACTCTTGGGCCCCTCTAACATCTCTGCAGGGCATACCTCATGCCTGTACCCCTCCACAGAAGTCTTTCAAATGTGGCAATCTGCTCTACATCGCTACCCTTAACTCTTGCACTGCTGTCAAACACTCCTGTGACATCTGCCGACTGCTCAAAGTACTTGATTTGGATGTCCTCGGTTTCACTGAGACATGAGATTGTTTGTTTTGGCCTCCCTCTGTCTACCCTTCCTTGTCTTGTAGCACCTAGAAACACATGTGTACAGGCGCGTTATAAATGATGTATCATATCATGAATATGAAGGCAAATTTTCAACAAGGTTTTTAGAAACTTCAACATGCTCTGTATAACGGGGAGCCATGAGCAGAGCTATGAGCAGAAAATAGGCATGAAACAGACTGTGATCCTGTCCTCATACTTCATAGTCCAAGAGGAAACTATGTGTCCTTGATATGTCCTTGGGATGTCTTATGTCTAGGATTTACAAGTGAAAGGGTGCAACTGCATGTGCCAAAACTGAGCAATAATTGGATGCCTATAAACATGAAACTCCCAAGATGTGGCTAGACTCTATGGTTAAATTCTAAAAGTGGGACTCAGTAAGTTTGAAAAATTATCCATAGTATTGCTGAGTTGTTTAGAAATGTAAAACTTTAAAATACACCATTTGGCAGTAGGATGTGTTGTTTCACATTCACTTCACATGGGTTTATATCGTGCCTTAAAATGGTAATGTTTCACCCAGGTTTCAGTTGTTCTAAATAGAATGTTTGCCTTCATCCTCACAGCAACCGCACCGATGTAATTAGCTGCAGTGATTGCCGATGTAATTAGCTGCAGTGATTGCAATGCTCAAATGAGCTTAATAATTGCACATTGCACTATTGTGTTGCAACTAAAGCATTAAGTCAGAATTCAGCGGCACGTATGTTTTTGCAAACCATATGCATTATCATGGTTGTATAGTGAGTTAACTGCAGTTACTAATGCTTACTAGCTTGCACATGATGTAACCAATACAAGAAAATGTTCCCTCAGTTTATATGGTGCAATGTTTACTGTTATCTCTGTGTGCCGTGTTCTATATGATGGCTGACTCAGCATACAATTTGCCCAATACTGAATATCTTACCAATTTTAAATTGTGCAACGTCCACCATTATTTCAGTATGTCTTCCGCTCGAAAATGAATGCCAATCATTTCAGTTTAGACACCCAAGGTTAATGTTATTGTTGTCTTATGTCCTCAACCATTAGGTGTTCTGAACCATGGTGTCCCAAAACTGTTGGTGAGAGATGGCACTGACAAGTTGTCTCCTGTCACTCTCAGTGGGGTTACCTTGATGGTCCCATGCTCAAAGACGGCTATAGTGTGGTGTAAATCACCATGTTCAGGCCTCTGTTGTTTAGCTTGAGCATCTTCAAGAATGTGAGCTCCCATGTTCTTCTTCGTGTGATATTTGTGAGGATGCCTTTCAATAGCATCATTGACATGTGCTGCAGTGTGTGAGTTCATACTCTGAAATGGGGATAAACTGGTGTTTCTGTTTTATGGTTCAATTTGGTCAATCTCTGCAGGATCCATCATCGATGTAGTTCCTGGCAGGTCACACTACATACTTTCCTTGAAAGCTTTTTTTGCATTGGATGATTACTAGTTGTATGTCCCTTGTATCTGTAATGTTTGGTTCTGTTGGGTTGCTACAGCAAATTTGGAATAGATAGGTGGGAAGGTATTGTACGGCCTAAAATTGCATGGGTATGTTCTGTATCATATTTGTTCTTGATCGGGTAGAAATGCACTTCTAGTCAGGGCCTGTACTAGATTTTTCAGTTGCTTGTATGCAATTAAAGAGGTTTCCTTCATTCAGCTAAACATCACTGCTGAACATTGGAGGTAGTTCCTTTAAAATTATATTCAACAGTGCTAGTGATGGATGATAAGTGACAACCAAGGGTATGTGTTCTGTGGTTATGTGTCTATTCAATGTAGCAGGTTGTCTCTAGGAATTTGCAATGCACAATCTAAGTCCTTATCAATTTGCCTGGCTGAGTGACCCATAAACAAGAAGGAATTATGGAGTCCAATGTCTTCCTGCTTGAATATACATGTCATAGCTGTAGATAGTGAATTGTTTTGTATGGCCTGGCTAGAAGCTAGTCCTGCACGGGCATTTGTTCCTATCCTTGGGTGTCTTCTATACAGCTGTTTCGAGATGGCTGGCTCTTCCAAAAGAAATAGTGATATACAGGAAGTGCAGACTCTTCTTGGTGCATTCCACAGTGAAGTTAATGTAGTGGTCAAAGCTGTTCAGTGATGTATGTCATTGTTTAAGAGAATCCTAGCTGTGTGTCTCAATGAAGAAAATCTAACTTTTAAGATTATGGCACTATTGCATTACTATTTGTATTACAAGCTATTTTATAATGCTTATATTTCCATTATGCACAACTCTTTTTAAACTGACTATAATGTTTTTTAGGTTTAAGTTTAACCAAAATGAACTAAAATAATGAAGAAAATGTCATTGGTGTGCCAGTTATGTTACTGGTTTCTGGAATTGTTGATGTAAAAACTCTTGCTTAAGGTCTGCTACAAAATGGTTTGAATATTGAGGCCCATTTTTGAGCATATGGCTGTTCTGGTTTTTTGTACTATTTAAGCAGACATTGTGTGTGGGACTGGTGGCAACAGTATAACTTAAGGCATAAGTACGCACAACACATTCTACTTTCAAGTTGTGTGTTTTTAAATCGTACATTTGAAGATTGCTCTACAAAACCATGTATACATTTCAGACTTACCGGGTTACGATTTTAAGACTCCTTGCACTTATGTTTGTGGTTATATCACATACAAAGATGTTTTGTGAATGAAGTGTGCATGCTGAAAATATAAATCCTCGATACTACTAGGGTTGAAGTTTTCCGATGTTTAATGTAATGTGTATTTTATGATCCCAGGCTCACTGCTCTATATATCAGTCGACCGTCTGAGGACTGAATTCCATGCATACTCTTCTTGCAGCCAATGGGGTATAAAGGGAAAGGCTCTCACATATTTTGTTCTATGTGAAAGAAATGTTGAGCAGCGTTTCTTTTTTGTTGCTCATTGAACTGTGTGACAATCCTCCAAGGAAAGAGTGTACGGGATTCCGAAATTTAATGCATTTCATCACCTCATCATAATATTTTTAGTTAGTCCAATAATAATTTCATAAAAGTCACAACATCATCCATACTTTCTTTAGCAGAGATCAGCCCGTTTCTACCATCCCCATTATTTTACTAAGCAGAAGTCAGTCTGCTGCTACCATCACCATGACTTTATTAAGCAGAGATCAGCCTGCTGCTACCATCCCCATTCTTTTACTAAGCAGAGATCAGACTGCTGCTACGATCCCCATCCTTTTACTAAGCAGAGATCAGCCTGCTGCTACCATCCCCATTCTTTTACTAAGCAGAGATCCGGCTGCTGCTGCCATCCCCATTCTTTTACTATGCAGAGATTAGCCTTCTGCTACCATCCCCATTATTATACCAAGCAGAGATCAGGCTGCTGCTGCTATCCCCATTCTTTTACTAAGCAGAGATCTGGCTGCTGCTGCCATCCCCATTCTTTTACTATGCAGAGATTAGCCTTCTGCTACCATCCCCATTATTATACCAAGCAGAGATCAGGCTGCTGCTGCTATCCCCATTCTTTAACTAAGCAGAGATCAGCCTGCTGCTACAATCCCCATTCTTTTACTAATCAGAGATCAGCCGGCCGCTAACATTCTAATTCTTTTACTAATCAGAGATCAGGCTGATGCTACTATCCCCATTCTATTACTAAGCAGATTGCTACTACCACTGATTGATGTAATTGAAAGTGCCATCAAATTTCCTGTGGCGATGATGAAGACTTTGAATGTGAAGAAATCCTAGGAAGCTGACACAAAATCCATTAACAATTGAACAATTGATGTTTAGTTCAATATCACAGAAGCAGACACATGACAGGTATATTCGGGGAAAGGTGAAGCTGTCATACCCACCCCACTTTGATCCCACAATACAGTGCTTGCCAACAGTTGCTTTGCTGCAGCAAACCTGGCCATCAGTTGCTTGATGTTTCCTAAAGATTTGCTGGCTGAGAGCAAAGAGGTGCTTGTATCTTGTCTACTATGCGTGCTAAAGACAAATTGAATGAGCCACCTGAAAGGTATGTTTTATGAGCATATTTGGTGCTATGGAAACTGATGTCCACAGCTTCAGACCTGTTAACCCATACACTATTTTAATAACGAAAGAACACATTGGCAGAAAAAGTCACGATCCACAGCGCTTGTTAGTGTAAATTAGACAAAGAGGGTCAAGGCTGCAGGTATCTGGGTAGTGTGGATATACTGCCAGTATAATTCCACTGAGATAAGTACAATTGCAACACAAACTAGTCCCAGTTTCACTGCGCCAAGTAGAGCAAAATAAAAATCGGGAGTCCAAGTGATTTGTATGAAAGAACAGCCTTTAAAGTACAATGCCCAAAAAGTACTCTGAAGGCTTTGCAATTGCGGTTAAAGGTGGTCGGCTGTTTAGACAGACTGAAGAAATCAATGTGCATTGATTTCTTCAGTCTGTCTAAACAGCCGCCCACCTTTAACCGCAATTGCAAAGCTTTCAGAGTACTTTTTGGGCATTGTCCCTTCAGCTTAAATTTCAGTCTCTATCCCTATTAAGCCTCAGATGAAGAGGCGTGCAAGGCTCGAAACATGCGTTAGGCTGTTGCTTGTACTAAACCTTGGACTTTAAAGGCTGTTCTTTCATACAAATCACTTGGACTCCCGATTTTTATTTTGCTCTACTTGGCGCAGTGAAACTGGGACTATTTTAATAACTACTGCCGTATATTTCTGCCTTACCTAAAGTAAAGTAAACAATTTTGTAAAAAAACTCCTCTTTGTTGGAACCACTACAGCGCATTGATTCCTCTGGTCTTGTTCGCGCTCTACAAATCTCAATACAATAGTACACTGCAGGAGGGCCACTATGTGTTTAGAAAGGGGCATGGGTAAACAAGATTTACCTTCACCTCTCCCCAATTAATGACAAATATGTCAACTGCCAACAGGGGAATGCTTTTTCTTCCCTGCATGTAAAAGGGGAAACAAATGATTTATCTTGCTTCTCCATCACTACTTGAAGCTTAGCAGTCCAGCCAGCATCTATTATGGCCCTCAAGAAGAGATGCAGTGTAAATCAAGTAAGACAGTAAGTACTGCTCTTTCATCCCTGTTAATATAGCTGTACAGACCACAGGAGGAGTCATTATCACGTGGGATAATGACTCTTCTCTTGACTTATGGCGTTCGGCCTAGAATTGGCCAATAAACTGGTGGTGGGTCTTTAATCCAGACTATTAGCACATAATTGGACATAGGTTGCAAATCATTCATGCAGTCGGCTGGTGGGGGACAATCTCTTAGGCTCAGACAGTAGGCCAGTGAAAACATACTCGCATTTTATAATACAAGATCCGGATTGGCAAACCTTCTTTGGAATTATGAAGTGTGGCAAGTCCCATGTCTTCCTGCTTGAATATACATACCATTGCTCTAGATAGTCAATTGGTTTGTGTAGCCTGGCTAGAAGCCTGTCCTTAACAATGTGTTATTGTTGATTGATTCACAAAATAGCGTACTTCTGATTTATGACATGTCATATGTTATGAGCAATTGCGCTAGCCAACGATGCCTATCCAACTACCGGATCAATAAAAGCGTTCCCGCCAATGAGCATATTGGTGTTACGCTCACCTGGTATCCACGGGGACGCCATCCAGCCAGTTGGTCGTTGGTGCCCTTCCCAATGATTCCCTGGTGTGGTCTTGGTGTCGATGGGATTCCGCCTGGAAATGAAGACTATATTAGTCTCTCCCCAGCTCCCTTGTGTTTCCAGCCCCTCCAGGTTCTCTTCTCACCTGGTTGTCGGAATCGGTGGGCTCTCCGTCCTGCTCTCTGGGCAGGGGCGCGTTGTCTTTTGTGGGCGCGGGCAGTCCAGTGACTTCACTGACTGCTGCCCTTGTAGTGTCTTTCAGGTAGGTCTTATAGCGATTGATGGCGTCGTAATTCTTGCATGCCTTTTCTCTGTTCTAAATGTCTCTTTTTTTATCTCTGTAGGAGCGCAGAGTGTCCGCTTGGAGAACTGGATATGCTGGTTCTCACCGGGAGATGATGGCGCGCTATAGCGCTATGATGCGGTAAGGAGGCGCTTTGCGTAGCGCAGCTATGTCTTGTCCTCACTGACCTGTGCTTTTCTCTTTTCGTAGGTCACGATGAGTTCCCAGCGCAGATGGAGTTCCGGAGCTATGCCGGCCTAAAAGCAACCAACCAGGTAAGTCTTTAAGTGCTTTGTGGTTGTAATGTCTCCATTAACTCCTTTAATGATGTCTTTCTCCTTTTCTCAGGTCCTTCAATCCGGGCGGTGAACTCCACCAACAGAGCTGCCCAGGAGCTGCGAGCAGTGAAGGATGATGAATGCAGGTAAGATTCTGCTGCTAACGATGTTCTTGGTTTTTCTGCAGGTCCAGAATTCACCAGGCTCGTGAGAAAGCTGGACACGGTTAGCGTCACGTTGCTAGAAGCAAAGTAACGCAAAGCGTGTTGTCTTGTTCGGGTGTGGTTTAAATAGCCACTGTAAAGTAGTCCAGGTAAAGTAGTCCCTAGGCCACCACACCCAAAACACTTGACCGCATAGCTTGGTTCTAGAAATCAAGCTATGTGGATGCCTCCATGTTAGCTGAAAGCCGAAATAAAGTAGTTCCTCAAGCAGATGTCTTTCCTTACTGATGAGCCTGGCACCAAAGGCATTCAGACTGGCCCCAAGAGGGCGTGAGAAGTGGATGCCAGGCCTTATTAGTGATCCAAGCCCTGATTCCAACTGGCCAATGGGCTTGCCAGTGGGGATCAGGGCTGAGGGTCGTGACAATTGGGGAGATGTTGGTGTGTCAAGGGGCTTTCTGATAGAGATGGGGTACACCCTCACAAATCTATAACTTTACAAATAGTCGCAAAACTTCAAAGGTGACTTGGATACGCTTGTGGACACACTTAAGTTACAATTTGTAGGTATGAATGCTGGTGTGCAAGTAATGGAACAATATGCAATATTGTGGAAAGTGTAGAGTAAGAAGTAATATGTGCTGGACTCATATTTTTGAGTGAGAGAATTTGTGTGCAACATTTTGATTCTTTTCCCATTTTATGCAGAGAAAATCTACTCCAGAGTAAGATTACTCACAATTTTGGGAATATGTGGACGATTCTTGTAAATCTGGTACAACCTACATTGATTTTCAAACAGTAGAGAAATTTACCAGATTTCTTTGTTTAGGAGGAAGTCAAAACCACATGTAGACGTAACTAGCATAACCATAGGAAAAAACATAATTCTCTAAGAACTGCAACATCTAAGGAGCTGATTCACAAATGATTATTCTAATTTACCCTTGACTTGAACCAGAAAAGGGCTATTTGTTTAAAAAATAAGTTACTCTGCTTACTCCTGACAATTTAAGTCAGTAGTAAGTCAGCATTAAACATAGTAACTTATTTGTAAATCAGCACTAAGATAATAGTCTAATCTCAGTTGGGCAGACCAGTCAATCTTTACTGTGTTTAAATAAAACCCAGAACTGCCATCTTTTGTAAGCGACAATGTAAATACCAACAATGTTTTCCGTCACAGCCCTTTAATAAACAGGCCTTACGGCTGCTCACAAACGCACATTATGTATTTGAGAAATGTCTTCCTTGTAACGCCAACATCTGTACTTGGGTCCGGCCTCAATGGCTCTTTTCAAAGCACCAATAGTTAAAGTCACGTGATACAAGACACAATTACATAACTTAAGGTCCATGACAATATAGATGGTTCTAGGGCAACGTAACAGGCCAACATCATAGCTTGTCATGCAACTCCCGGGCTGTGCCTTAGTGACTACAATAGGCAGTGTTTAAATTGTTGTGGTCCAAGGTATAGTTTTAAATGGTTCACATAAACTAACATCTAGAAGTTATTTATTTATTTTACATTTATTAAGCACACATAACCCTTAGGCATCGAGGTGCTGCTACAACCAGGTACACTTAACTTATGGATTGAAGAGAATAGACAGTACAGGCAGAGCAACGTCAAAGGTTCTAGGTGAGCAGCCAGGGTTTCAATGTCTTTCTGAAGGCCAAGTTGGTTTGTTCCATTCTTAGGTGTGGAGGGAGCGAGTTCCATTAGCGAGCGGCTACAGAGGGGAAGCTGGCACCTCCACTTTTCGCTTGCTTGGATATGGGAAAGACAAGTCAGTGGGTGTAGGGCCTCCTCAGAGGTCTGGTGGATTGGTCCCTCATGAAACATGGCGAGAGGTATGGTGGGGCAGAATTGGGCAGGCATCTGTGCATAACAGAGAGTGTTTTAAAGATGATCCTTTTCGTTCTGAGAAGCCACTGGGTGTTTCTTCGAGCCTGGGATATGTGCTCTCTTCTTGGGATGTTGAGAGCTGCACAGATCGCATTGTTCTGGATAACATGGAGCCTGTGAATGTTGTGTGCCGAGGTGCCGCGAAGAGCGCGTTGCAATAATCTAGCCTGGCTCAGATGATGGCTCTAGCAATGGTAAGAGAGCTGTTAAGGGCTAGGAAAGGTCTGGCCGCATTGATAAGTTTAGTCGTGTAAGCGGCTGATTTTGCAACAGCATTGAACTGGTGTGTCAGGGTCTTCACCGATGTGGACACAGGAATACGCAGCCCGTCTATGATGAAGTTGGCGTATTGGGGACCAAGGTTTTTGAAGACAGATGGTGGCCCGACCACCAGGATCTCTGTCTTTTTGTCATTTAGACAGGGGCTGTTCACTGCAATCCATGCTTGAATGGCTAGGTAGATGGTACTTTGTACGTGAGAGTCAGCTATGTAGTTGCCGGTGAGTGGTAGCAGCATTTGCGTATCATTGGCATAGTTTGTGTAGGTGATTGCCGAGGATGTCCAGTAGATCGAAAGGGGGTTTGGTGAATATGTTGTACAGTAGGGGGACTGGGAGGGGAGGTACTGGCAATGTCAGAAAAAACTTGTATTGATCTGCCTTCCAGGAAGGAAGCTACCCAGGACGCGGCTTTGGGTGAGAAGTTCACAACTGAGGTTAGGTGGTAGCACACAATGTTATTGTCCACCAAGTCGAATGCTGCAGAGAGATCTAATAGGAGAAGGAGGGCAGGCTTGCCTTCATCCCAAAATGTATCAAGTTGTTTTTTTAGGTCCAACAGGGCTGATTCTGTTCCATGGCCCGGTCTAAAGCCTGATTGGCGAAGACCTAAGATCTGATTTATTTCCAAGGTGGTGCTGGATTTGAGTGTACGTGGCCCTGTATAGGATTTGTCACAGGAACGGGACCGTTGTGGTGGGAAGGTAGTTGCTGGGTATAGCAGGGTCTAATGTGGGTTTCTTTAGGAGGGAGAGAACCCAGGCTTCCTTCAGGTATGTGGGGACTGTGGGGGTGGAGAAGGAGGCATGGATGAAGGTGGTGATAAATCAAATGATTTGGCAGCGACTTCTGTTTCTGCGACCTGATGGAAGTTAAAGGAGTCTTGATCATGGAGATCTGGGAAAGGTGGGATGGGAGAGGTTTTTTTTATAGAGACTTGCTTGGAGGCAATCTTCTCCTGCAGGGTGGCTGCTTTCTCCAGCAAGGCCTTTTGGATGTTCCTGCACCAGGTTTCGTCTTTAGTGATGCCTGGCGGACAGGGTTTTCCAATTCCCTAAGGATACTGAAATGTTCTTTAGTGTTTGATTTGGCCTCAGTGATTGCATTGTTGTAGGAGGATGCATTCGCCTGGGTGATGGCTAGTTTGTATGTCCAGGCAGAGGAAATGAATAGTGCCTAATGGGCATCTGATTGCGATTTCTTCCAGGTGGCTTCTGCATTGCGTTTATTTGTTCTAAGATCTATGAGGTCATTGGTAAACCACGAATTGGCATGGCACAGAGTTTTGGCCTTATGTGGTGCTAAGGGGGCGACCATGTCCACCGCTGTTGCCAGTGTCTTGTGTCTTTAGGTAGATGTCCGCAGGAGCCACTGGGTTATTTGCCATGTTGGTGATGTGGTCCGGGTTTGAGGTCAGAGAGGAGTGGAATGATACTGTCTTTAGTGATTTTGCGGGCCCAAGTGGGTGGCATGGGGTGTTGGCCAGTGGGTTTTCTTGGGACTGTGGAATGGTAAAGGTCACGAGAAAGTGGTCGGACCTCGGGCATGGGGAGATATTGTTGATGTCGACCTTGCAGTTGACATTCTCTAGCCAGTCAAGGGTGTGGCCTTTTGCATGGGTAGTGGTGTTTTCGTGGTGAGTAAAGCTTAGAGCACTCAATGCATTTGCTAGGAAGGAGGCATTCCAGTTTGCAGGGTCATTAAGGCATAGGTTCAAGTCTCCTAGTCGGATGACTTTGGATGTGGGTTTGAGGTTGGCGTTGAGGAGATGTAGGAGGTCTTGCTCGAAAGTGCCTGGGGGTCCAGGTGACCTATATACGAGGTTGATGATTATGGAGCTGGTGTGAGAGGTGGTAAGTTTAATGGGAAGCAGGTCACAGTTTCCATTCATTTTGGATGGGTACTGTCTGATTTTGAGGGCATCTTTAAAAATCAGTGTCATTCCGCCTCCTCTGGAATTCTTAGGATGGATAAACTAGGTGGGATACCTAGTGACAACGCCGAGCCTGAGGTGGCATGGAGCCAGGACTCAGTGATGGTGAGGAGGTCAAGATCCTGTGAGGAGATGAGGTTGTGGATAGCCAGGGCGTGGGCATGGAGTGATCTGGCATTAATCAGGGCTCCTTTGAACTGGTTCTGGGGGGCAGGAGTGGGTTGGGCGTTATTGGAGGACTTGGCCGTTTCCATGTGTGCTGAAGGTACCACGGGTGCACTTTTCTGTGGGTAGAGGAGTGTGGTGGACTCTGGCTCACGTGGAGGAGGTGGGTGGTGAGCCTTAAAGATGCAACATGGTGGAGAGGCTAGTTTGCAAGTTGAGTAGACCGAGGTGTGGTCTGTCAGCCTCGAATTCCTGGTGAGGATAGGTTGGGGATACGTGGTGTGTGTGCGCATGCCATGGTGTAAAGGTATATGAGCCTCATATTCCTTGTTGTGACAGGCAGTGGGTGCGTGGCCCAGGGGCCTGTTGCTGTTGTCAGGGGTGTGAGGGGTGTTCTAGAGCTAATGGGGGGCATGCGCCAGAGAGTTGATGGTGTTCCTGTAGGTGGGGTGCCACGGGGAGAGATCTGCACATTGTCGGTTGGCAGAGCATGGTGCTGGGTTGGGCCCGACATTAGTGGCGGCGCTGGTAGTACAAGGTGCTCGCTCATGAGTGATGAGGGGAGAGGTAAGGGATTTGGGCAGGCAGTTCTGTGTGATCCGTAGCACCTGACTGAGCAGGCTAGATGCCGTGGGCAGTGCAGGAGTATTCAAGACAGTGAGATTGACTGCGTCATGCAACGGCACGGCAGGATGCAATAAGGATGCAACGATGGGCAAAACAGTCGTTATAGCGGCATTGAGGCATGGGCCAGATGCACGCTTACCTTTGCATGAGGTTTTGTAGGTGCACCAGCTACTTCTTTTGGGTAGATTGACGATGGTGCTTGCATCAGCGCGGGCGGAGATCGCCTGAGAGCTACAGAGACCTTATGAACCGGCCTTGAACAGGGGGTGGCTCCGCCATCCTGCTTCGTGGGGGCGGCTCCGCCATCCTGCTTCGTGGGGCACATCATTTACATCTGCTGTTGCTCAATCGGATTGCTTCATTTTTTCTACTGCAGGCTTCTGTGCTTTTGTCGTCCTCGCGGCGACGGCCATCTTAACAGGGGCTGTGTCCAGGCACATACCCATTCCTCCAGCAGGCTGGGGGAGGCAAGGAGGGCTTAGGGGAAGTGGCAGATTTAAGGCAAAGGGCCCCGTGGCAGCACCTGGCGCAGGGCCCTAGGTGGGCGAGTCATGGAGGCGGAGCTTTGGGTGGGCAGAGTTAATTGTGGTCACAAGTGCACAAGGGCAAACTTTTGGGGCAAAAGCTATTTTTTATTAAGTTGTTTTTATTACAGTTACCTAGGGGTGCGACTAACTGGAAACAGCTGGGCCTCCTCAGCAAGCTTTGCTATCAATGCTAAATATTCTAAACCTAGAGAACATACGCGTACTTGTAGCAGAAAAGTGATGTCATTCTGCTTGTGTAGGCGTTGCTGCAGCCATGCATTGCAAAACGGCAGAATGATGGTGTTAAGCTTTTGCTGCACGGGTTGGAGAGTGAAAACCTCGGATCTGTACAGCGGTTGGTGTACTGTAAAGTGTGGAATTACAGAGCCCTTTACAATATTCTCATCAGTCCGTTTACAACCTCTCTGCTCCTCCGCGTGTTCATTCACCCACTCATGGGCTGGCCCATACATCTGCTCGCCCATCTCTCCCTCACTGGGAGCCGTGCAGAGGTGCTGGCTCTCTGCAGGCAAAACATGATGCCCCCTGGTGGGAACATTCTACCTGGCTCACACCTCATTGCACCTATCGGCAGCAAATCAGAGCACCCATAGGTGCTAGCAGTCCATCCCTACCACCCCCTCCTTCCTTTCACCTCCCCATTCCCTTCCTAAGGACCAGGGAACTCGCCTCGTCCAACACTGAGGGTGAGGAAAGGGGGTGGAAGGATGAATGGGTGGCATTCCAAAACCACCTGTAATAAACCCATGAAAGTGCTCATACATACATACATAAATAAATAGGCGTAATATGCCACTCAAAGAGCGCCGTTAATGTTCATGTCCTTTTCCAACATTCATCCCCTCCACTTACCCTTTTCTCTCTCCCTCCCCCACCTCTTTTGCCCGCTGAAGCCACTTGTATCCATGCTGGTCCTTACAGAAACCAAATTTGAATATGGCAACGTGACATTCCAATAGCAGGGCTTGCAGAAATGCTCACATTGCAAGCTGCAGAATTAATGTTCTTCTCCATTTTGCGTGGTGGGTGAAATCAGCAGTGTCATGCATTTTCCTCAAGGGAAATTTATCGTTTCATGTGTTTTTGTGTCAGGCAAAACCGTGTCAAAGGTCAATTTGACCCAAAGCGGCTAACACCGAGAACAATTTGCCTGTCTGCCAAAGTGTAACATTAGGCAAATGTTGGCGATTCGGCTTCTTTTGTGAATACTTTGCCCACCCCTGGCCTGGACCACGGTCTTCTCCTCAAGCTGGTAAAGCATGCTGGCACACAGCTGGTCCACACATGCATATGGGCGCCTGAGAAGGATAAAATGGGGCAGGGTGAAGGGGCCCACACCCTTTCCCAAGGCGAAGTTGCTCTCCCAGCTTGTTAGGAGCTGGACTGACGTCACAGCAGAAAGGGCCCTGTGCTGGGTGGAAGGGGCGGGGTCTAGCACCGGGACCCGCTCGCCATGTGTTTGCCTGGCGACCGTTAAGTCCGCCTCTGCTTAGGGGGCATGAAGCTGCAAATGAAAATAAGCCTGAATGCCAGACACCATTTGCTTTGTGTTACCTTAATGAACTGTTAATTTGTAATTGTCATATTGCCACCAAGGTTTGTGCTAGGACTACAATGTCACTGCCATAGTCACTTTGAAAATGGCCTTTTGCAATGTGCTGCAGCACTCTCACACAACATTTTATATAGTCAGTACCAACGTTTAATTCCTCGTCCACTGGTCGGCGCTGTTCACCATTCAATACAATCTAAAGAAACCTACAGTATCGATTTGAATTAAGACTGCGTGTGTTTAAAAAAACGTGAGCAAATAATTAATGTATGGCATTCATAAACTGCACGATAAAGGGAAACGTAACTGCAAGGTTTATCAGCCCCTCAGCTTCCTGAGCCTCCAAGTCGAGCGAAGGTAGGCGTTTTTGGTTGGGGATACCATTGAAATATATATAGAATAAAAAACACCGTATTTGGAAGGTGGGGAACGATTTTGCTATGTAGGTGTTCCCAGTGAAGTCTATGGAAGGCATGGGGCTTGTTCATTGCGTGAAAATATGCCGTGGATGGCTGACACTATCTAAGTTAGTGCAATTTTAGTGATATGGTATAAGAAATAATTGAAAAAATAATGTCACTCTGAGGTTGGCACTGATCACAGTCTTGTAATCTAATTCTCCCCGCCCAGTCTGTCTTCACTTATTTACCTCAATTCCCCACTTCCTCCTTCTCGCCTTTTTGCTCTCTTTCGTCAAACAGTATTGCATTTTGAAGGAATGTACCTATTATTGTATTCCACTAACACCAAAACACAGGCTGACTGAATATAGCCACTGAAGGGAGCGGGGGTGGGCAAAACAGCCTCATTAACATTGGCGCATTGTGGACGAAATCCGCCTGCTATGCCAATTTCGACCACAGAGCAACATTGCCCATTTTGGACGCCCACCTCCGCTTCCCACCAGATTTGCCTCATAAGTGGTTGCAACTTCAGGCTTCCAAATCAAAACTGCCCAAAAACACAAATAATTTACCGAGAGATGGTGAATCAGTGAAAAAAGCTGCACCACCAGGGAATTAAAAACGGAGGCAAAATTTGCTATTTCGCTTTTCTGACAGTAACCATGGAGCATGGAGGCTTTGCAATGGCACTTGCACTGACAGACCAGTGTAAAAAGGACATGCACACTGAGTGAGCAGTGCGAGGATGACGTTTTGCCCCATCCAATGCGCAAAATGAAAAGCCGCGGGAGAATGTCATGTATTAGCACCTGGCGAGGGGGAGTGTGGCGGCCTCTCAGCAAATCAGGAAACTCAGAACGGGAGGCCGTCATCGTCCCCACTGGGACTCCGATATGTGCTACCCCACGCTCCCCGTTTCCCATTCCCATTACCCCACCTACCTGGTGCTCCCGAGACCCTTGCCGGTGCAAGGGACTCACAGTGTTTCCAATGAATACTCAAAGCGGCAATGGGCACCATGGAAAGGGACAAGGGACTATGTGTAGTTCCCTTCACCTCTTTCATGGTGGACATCTTGCAATGTAGTGTTTTCAAGTTGAGAAACAACTTTAATCAACTTGAAAAAAAAACAATTAGCATCCTGGTATAACATGTCGTGATGCTAATAGCAATAAACCCCTCACTGGGGAGGGGGGCAAGTAATGCCCGAGGCCATCGTTAAGTAATTTATGACCCCCTCCACCCTCAGCTCGGTGTTTATTGCTTAAATGTGACCTCTGGGGGGTTTAGGCACACAATTCAATGGAAAAGCAGCGAATAAGCCAGAAACTTAGAGAGAGAGGTACTCATGGCATGAATGGCCATACCCTAAGACTTTCAGCCCTGAGTAAACTATACGTAAGCCTCAAGTAAGCCTCAATAACTCCAACATTACACACATCTGCTGTACCTCTTCATAGGGGCTTTTGGCTGCTAGGCCTTGTCCTCCCACGAAAATCCAGTTGTCTCGAAATTTCAACTTGCTGGCAAAGCTGCTCCCCATATCAGTAAATATTTTACGTGCTTCCTCAGTCAACCTGAAAGGAAAAGACCAACAATCATTGTACACTTTTAAATGTATAAGCTCGCCTGGAATACAGTGGCGTCTGGTGAATCTTTTCATTGGAGGGGCGTAAATAAATATGTGCCACAAATAGGCGTGCCGACCGAGCAAGTGGTTCAGGGGGGCACATGGCTCTCCCTCTGAGAAATGTTTTTGAATTATAGATTAAAAAATACATTACACAGCACAATTTTTGTGGGAACATGGACAGTTTGCAATCGTTTTGTAGGGTAACGCATGAAAAAAAAACAATAGATGGCAATCACCAACAGATTCCTAATGCATTTTCATGATGCCTTTCCTCACAATATATGCCCGTATAAAAACATGTTCATGCTGACTGCACCTATACATGCCAGTATTCCCATACAGAAATATACTCATGTTCACTTTGTGCATAATGCTAGTAATGATACTATCTCTCCTACTCTGAAGAAGCTACACTGGCTGCCCATCATGGCAAGGCTTCAGTTTAAATCACCCTTGTCTTGACTATCGTTCCCAAATATCTATCTATAACATTTCAAAGGCACTCCGCTTTTTATGTGTCCTTCGATCTTCCCATCTATTCCATCTGTCCGAGCATTGCTTCAGACAGTCAAGAACAATGGGGAGGTCTTTCCAAGTGATGTTAAAAGACTGAGGGGCAACAAACCCTAACAATTTATTGATACATCTGAGCATTTATAATGCTCATAGATAATTACAAATTATCTCGTGGGGGTGAGAACAACAGAGAACTGGCCACAACCTGTCTTGAGGCCAGGGAACAAGAGAAACTATTGAGATTGAGTCGTGGGGTTTGACATTGATTATAATTGACATAATCGTCCGCTCTATGAAGGTCTCGTCCAAACAGGTTTCCGCTTGCTCATCCTGAACCATCAACAACAACATTGGCTCTCTTGCCCCTGCACTCGCTGATCTCTGCAACTACTGTTTTGGCACAGGATCTTTCCCCTCCTCCCTCAATCACTCGCTTGTGTGTCCCCCTCCTTAAAAAAAATATCAGCAGACCCTACCTGCCCAGATAACTACAGCCCAATTTCTATCACCCCCTTCCTGAGGAAACTTCTGGAGAAGTTGGCTTTGCCCCAACTCAACTCTCACACTGAACTTGTTGGTGGTCTCCACGACCATCAACCTGGATTATGAACGTCTAGAGGCAGGAAACTGCTCGTCTGAACACCCGTGAAGAACTGCTTACATCTCTAAAGTCCAACTCCCCAGGTGTCCTCATCCTACTTGATCTCGCCTCTCCCTTTGACACAGTCAACCACTCCATCCTCATATAAAGGCTCTTTGATAACCTTAGTATCTTGAAATGGGCACTGGACTGGCTGAACTCTTTCCTATCTGACTGCTCCTCCCAAGTCATCTTGGGTACCTTCTATCCTACTTCCTTCTTCACTTGTGATGTTCCCCAGGGTTCTATCCTTCTATCCTCTCCCCTTGGCTCTTTAACATCTACCTCACACAGCGGACACTCCTCATCTCCTCCTTCTCATCCAACTTCCAGTATTACGTAGATGACACACAACTCTTTTTCAAACTTCCTTCTGACCCTCTTGCACCGTCCATCATCCCTGACTGAACAGCTGCCATCCAGGCCTGGTGCACATCCAATGATCTCTGCCTCAATGCCAACAAAATTGAGATCCTTCCCATTAGGACCTCTGCTCCCGCCTTCTTCCCTTCACTCTGGCCTACCCCCATGGGCTCTCCCCCTGCTCCTTCTTCAGAACCCTTCGAGTCATCTTCGACTCCTCTCTCTCCTTACCCCCTCACACTCAGGACATTGCCAACAATGCACACTTTCAGCTCTTCCTTCTCAAAGGAATTCTACCTTTCCTCACTTTCTCCCAGAAGTGAATGTTACCTGAGCCCTTGTTCTCCCCAAGCTTGACTATTGCAATAGCCCCCTCCTGAATCTACCTTCTTCCACTCTGCGTCCTCTCCAGCTAATCCAGCATAGGGCAGTGAGACTTAGCTTTGGCCTCAAGCTCAGGGACCGCAACACTCCTGCCCTAAAAACTCTTCCCTGGCTCTCGGTTGCTACACAGATGAAATTTAAATCCCTCTGTATCATCCACAAGGCTTTCTGGGGCTTGGAAGCACACTACCTACAACTCTCTCTTACTAAATATTCCCCTTCTAGACCTCTGTGCTCCTCTGGCACCAACTCTCTGCTTGTAAAGCATTTAGCTAAACAGAGGGCAAGAGGTTGATCGCTTTCCTCAGCTGGCTCCCTTCTATTGAACAGCATCCCCCTCTCTCTGCATCTTGAGCAGGACTTCCTTAAATTCCGTAAACTCCTCAAAACTTTCCTCCTCCCCCCTTCTCTCCTCTGTTAATCTCACAGTTGCTTTGATTGGGTACCAGGGCACTTATGCATCCTCGGGGCCCTGACCTCCCACACTCAATCGCCCCCAGCTTCTGTCTATCCTCAGCACTTGCCTCGGCACACCCTCAGTCCCGGAGGCTCGCACTTATCTTACCATGCATTTCATCTGTTGCTCACCCACAAGCGTGGGCACCTCAGCACCTACTCCCACTGCCCCATTCCTTGTGCAATTGCATGTTCTGAACACTCACAAGGCATAGTAGGTTTATCATTTCTTTTTCCCCTCCACTGTATTTAATATTGTTTAGTGTACTAATGTCTCTCATTCCCATGTCCCCTCCCTGTTGCCCTGTGGGCGCTTTGAAACAGAACGTACTTGCTGTATAAACACCTAATAAGTGAACAATAAGTAAATAAATAATTCTTAATGATCTCAGATGTGTCAATAAATTGTTAGGGTGTGTTGCCCCGCTCTCTTTTTTCGCATTACAAAATATTACTTGGGCACAACCCTCATTAACCACTGAAAAGCAACCCTCACCTCTTTTGTCTATCTAGTCTTTCCAAGTGATGGCCACTAAATTTTGGAATGTCCTACCTTGTGATCTTGGGTGTTTAAACAACCCCCTTGTCTTTAGAAAAAGACTTAAAACGTTCCTGTTTAGGTAACACCCCCCTGTGTAACCGCTGCACTTTGTGCCAGCGCTTAGATGCCTCAGCCACCAGCACTTTACAAATATGTGCTACACAGCATGTAGCACATAGCACATATAAAGAAACAATTCCTGGGGAGGGCTAGCTCCAACCTCAACCCTCTTACTCACTGTTGAACTATATTAATGGAGTACTGTGGCCCTCATTTCATGCACAGTGAGTGGAGTGAATTACTGAGGCAATAACCCCAGAGCCGGTGGGCCATTACCGCCTAAGGTAATGCCCCCAGGGCCCAAAGTATACGCATATACGCAACAATATATATATATATAGTATATATATATATTGTTGGGTTTCAATCACATTTTGATTTTAATTCAGTTATTGACTGCTTATTTTTAATCTGATATGATACTTGTTTAAAGCTTATAATTTCTCTGACTGCAGACATACATCCAGGGTGTGTGTAATGTAATGCCATTTCAGTGCTTTCATGACGTCAGTAGTGCATATGGCTCAGCAAAATACTAGTTAATGCTGCCGTGTTAGGAATGCTAAGTGTGCATGACATCTCTATACCCCACCATTGTCCCAACTTTATCATAAAGCCTGGGCTGGATGATCGCCTTTTAGTGTCATGTACCATCTGTATTTTGTATTTATTTGAATGACAGGGATGTCAATTTCGATCAGAAATGAATTACAAAAACACATTTACAGATGCAGAAGCATTTCCATGAAGCATGCCTGTACAATAGCATAAATATGAGAACAAACAGCGAGCCAGTTTATGAGGGTCTAAAAAATTAGGAGATATACCAGGGAAAGAACAAATCAAACAGAACAAAATTGTATTTAAGAAAATAGGTGATTTACATAGGTAGCACTAACATAAAGGGGCAAATGCTTCAAACTAAAAATGAGTACTAATGTAAATACACAAAATAACATTATTAACTATCACTGGAGGCAGTGGTTGGGTCAGGGAACTAGGAGCTCTCTCTTTAGCAAATAAGTGAAGTTTCAACCAAGCTTTGAAGCGATCCACAGTTGGGTTGGGTTTGATTTTCTACCACATGATTAGAAAGTGGTACCATCGAGGCCATGGGCTTATGGTGCCCAATTCAAACAGACTTTGGCACATTAAAGTGCTAATTGGTATGTATATTTATTTGTATTAATTTAAGAGATAGCAGAGAAAAATTGCCCTGATGTACTGTAACCAAAGCAAACCAACAGGAAGAGCAATACAGCTCCGGGGTGCTTCATAGATAAAATGCAAGCTGGTTGTTGAATAAACTTGGGAGGTAGTTGGAAACCGAAATGGGGACATGGGTGGAGAGGAAAGGGAGATTGAATCAGTTAAGCAGTAGGCTAGCCCTTAGTTAAATGCCAAACAGATTGTGTGTCGTGGGGCACCGCGTAGGTTAAGGAGATCAGGTAGAAAGAAATTAAGATAGTGGAGAGGGGGCGTGCCTTTAGAGGATGGGAGATGAATCACTTCGGTTTTAGAGGCGCTAAGCATCAGGCAACTTAGTGCCATCCAATGATCAATAGCAGAGGGGGATTTTGTACGAGAAAACATGGTTCATAAGGATTACAAGATCTGTAGACCCACTGTAGGTTGGAAAATATAGAAAGGAATATTTCTGTAGTATATAAACTAGTTTCACATATGTGTCAGCCTGCATTGAAAGACTGTGCTTTGATAAGCAAGCTACACACGCACGCACGCACGCACGCACGCACGCGCACACACACACACACACATACCTATTGAAACACTGTATTTAGAAATTTTCTGAACACTGCATTGAGTTGAATGTGTCCTTTAGATATTGTTTTGCAGCTGTAAACTATAAGAGGCGCCAGGCCGCTGCAATGTGCACTTATGGATACGATTATTTGCATTTTATCTGCATTTGGTTTTTTAAACAAAACGTTAAGGTAATCAAAACCCAAGCTGTATAAATGTGCACACTTTCACTCACAAGTCACTAAGGGCCTCATTCATAAAGCGTCCAAAGAGTATGACAGAGAGAGAGCAGAGAGCGAGTGCGCTAAATCAGTAAATGATTTGCAGGTTATTTTTCTACATTCTTTCTTATAAGCTTTAACACAGATGTAACAAGTCTCTGTTAAAGCTGAGTCCTTATTTAGAGGTTTCCAAAAGGTGGAAAAATGTTGGGGACATATTAGTCTACATTTCTTCAATTATAGATACATTATATGTATATATTATTGTTTGTTAGATTTATATGTGTATGTTGTGTGGGGAATCCTGCGGATCCCCCACTAAAACCTGGCTTAAAACCTCCTCCCAAGGGGTCAGGAGAGGGCAGACACTTCCTGATCCCAATCCTGGGGCTGGTGTACTGCGGGAGGATCACATGGGTGAAGACAAGGCCCATGGTAGTGGGGAGACTTCACAGGGTGAGACACTGTAGGTCTCCTTAGGGAGATATACCCATAGCACTGGGTTGAAGGAGGAAATTACTTATTGTCAGTTTGATATATCGCAACCTTCTATTACGGATGGAAAGATAAACTCCAAGGGTAAAATCCAACAAGGTGTTATATCCAAAGAACAGGTCTTTTGTACCGCTAAATCAAATATCCCCCCAAAAGTCGAAAGTAGCAAACCGAATGATGGAAAGGCAGCCTTTTCTACTCTGTCTCTGAAAAGGTTAAACCCTGAAATCACTCTTCTAAAAACATCAAGGGAAGTAAAAACATGTAGTAAAGAAGCAGGAAAACCTAATTGCCTTAAAATGAACTATGTCCAAGAATCTCTCAGGGGCTGTGACGAAGAAGAGTGCTGACCAGGCATGAAGAGGTAAAGGACAGACAAGCAGTCTTAACAGTCTTTGGCAGGGTCAGGCAATTAACTATAAGGGCCTGCATCTAAAGCCAAGTACCCCAACTGAGAGGCATAAAAGGCTGCAACAGGAAGGAACAGTAGAAGGAAGCTGGAACACGAGCTGGAAGGTCAGCAGATGTAGCAGAAGAAGAAGAGCACAAGGCTGGCAGTTCACTTGGTAGTGTGACTACAGAAGGGAAGCTGCGACAAGAGAAAAGCAGTTTTCACCTGCAGATTCTAAGGTGGTCCTGTCCTCAAACACCCTGTTTGGTTGTCGCTATACTGGAAGAAACTGGGAGAAGCTAACAGTCTGCTAGGCACACCTAATTGCAGTAAATTCAGAGCTGAAGTTGTACATCTACCTGATGCCCATGTGCAGAAGCAGGCCGAGGGAAGCTGGAGAAAAAAAGACTCTCCATTGTCGAGGCTGTATCTGAGACACCTGTTCTGCAGAGGTGCCTGGGTCCCAAGACTACCTGTAGTAGTAGTAGCAGAAAAAAGGTAGGCGGGAAGTGTTAGCAGCCCGCAACCACTGTGACTTTGGAGCGGGTGAATGAAGCTCCAAACTCCAAATATGTTCTACATTTTCCAAAGAAGACTAGCAACGTGATAGGCCCTTTCTTCTTTCAGCTTTCACTCCCAAGGTCTCTGAACATTGTGAGAGGCACAATCAATTGAAATTCGTTCTATTTTGCTATTGGTACTTTTATTCTGAAGGGAACTGCCTAGCATTTTGGTGCTGTCCTGTCTTTGTGGACAGAGCTAGACTGATATGCTAATGAACATTTCTCCCCTGGTATGGCATAGAGTGTGGAAACCTGATTGCAGACCCTTGAGAGTGGGCACCGGGTTGGTGAAAAGTTTATAAGCCTTGTTTACTCACCGTAGGTGGGCTGTCACACTTTCGGCTTATGTTTAAGATTGCTTTAATCCTCTAAGTAAGGCTATTGACAGCCTAAAGCTCCAAATAAAACTAAAGTCTGCGAATACAATGTAGGGCAAGGATGTGTCAAAACCCTGCTTCCTTCCCTTACACTTATAATTATACTAAACAGATGGTGCATCTTCTTGGTCCAGAAGAAAGATTCCTTCCTCTGGATAATAGATCACAGTTCCAATTGTTGGTGGAACCTTTACCTGAGGGAATGACTCCCTTCCCCAGGTCTCAATCCCTTTCCAGAGTACGAAATAAGGTTCCAAGTTGAAAGGTCAACAAGCAGAAACGTTCTCAGTTCAACTCAAAGGGTAAAGTTCCGATTTGTAGGTGGGATTGTTACCTGAGGGAATGTCTCCCGTTGTGGGGTCTCAATTCCTTTTCAAGGCACAAAACAATTTTCAACTTTAAAGTTCCAACTCAAACATCAACATTTCTTCTTGCCCATAATTGTTTTTCACTATTGGGTTCTTGGAGAATGTGTCCCTTCTCAGGTACCTTGCTCTCAGTAATGTCACAATTCCCGGGGAATGACTCCCTTTCCCTTGGCCTTCTCTCAGGCTGACTTTGCAGTTCACAATGGCAGGGGGTATGACTCACTACCCCTGGCCTTTTCTCAGCCTTGGCTTACACAGTTCACAACTGCTAAAGAAATCTCAGATCCACTTCTCCCTCTCTCTGACTCGGCCCACTTGGTTCACTCTCCTGCCAAGCGTTGCCACGAGGCCTTGCCACGAGGCAGACATCTCATGCTCTGTAGTTTGATGAGGAAGATACCTTATTTTATTTATTTTAATTGTTTTTTTAATAACATGCTTAATACCCGAGTTTGGTTTCTAAGCGCGGATCCGGGATTCAAACCTCTGTTGCTCTGCGTGGTCTTGCTTTCAAGACCAGCACATTACCCCTGTAGTATCCTACATTGTGTTTGACTGCGAGTCCCAGACCCTGCATTCCCTTCTGTTTCGTTCTGGCCAACTTGGCTCCCTCTCTCACCAAGTATTGTCACAAGGAAGGTACTTAATTTTTGTATGTGGGTCCCAGACCCTGCTTTCTCTTCCGTTTCGTTCTGATCAACCTAGCTCCCTCTCACACCAAGTACTGTCACGAGGAAGATACCTTGTTTTTGTATATGGGTCCCAGACCCTGCTTGTGCTCTCGTTTCGTGCTGACCAACTTGGCTCCCTCTCTCATCAAGTACTCTTTTGAGGAAGATGCCTCGCTTGTGTATGTGGTTCCTAGACCCTGCTTTCCAAGCCCCTACGGGCACCTGCGTCTAGCCCTTTACCTTCAGGGGCCTCTGGACGCTCTGCCGATCATCCTCGAGTGCTTGCGGTCGTTTGCCAGGTTGGTGGCTATTTCTTTGCGTACCGGCTATGGTCCTCTGCTTCCCGGTACCGGCTTCCTGCTCCCAGTGCTGCTCCAGGTTTGCTCCACACCACTGTGTTCTTCGTTCCTCCGACACCTAACCTCCCAGTCCCGCCTCTGGATAAAGCGAGAATGGTGATTACCATTCCACTAGGTATTCTTCATGGCTCTGCGCCTTCTCTTCATCTCAACTGGAGTCCCATAGGTTTTACTTGGGTCATCTGTCGTCTTCCCCATCTCAGTAGAGGTCAGTCCTATGGCCATACACATATAAATGGGGCGGTTAGGTAACATGGAGGTGAAGGGTAAGGGATATGGGGATGTATGGGAGGTTGGTGTAGGGTTTGAATACCGCATTTCCCTTGGAAGGTCGTCCCCATGACATCCTCCCGTTAAGTACCACACTCAGGGGGACTATCGGGTAGCAGCCTCTCCTCCCTGGCCTCATGGCATAGGGGCCCCCCTCAGGGAGAATTGACGCATCCAAGGATGTGTCACAGTGTCCACCAATAACTGTTCTTCCACACATTTTGTTAACTGTCCTTTTTCTTGTGCACCTTGGTACAATGTAAATACCATGGCAGAATGTGTCTGCAACTATCAATTCACCACCAGACATGCTAGCTAGATTCGCTTTCAAATGATAGAAAAAGAGGGACCCATCTTGGCGAAATCCAGTTTATCTAATATGTAAGCCTGCAATAACAGAATTCCATCATGGCAAGTTTAATACACCCGGAGGCTTTGACATTTTAGCACTTCTTCAAGCGGCTTGAGTTTAATAAAATAAAACCATCCCAACGCAGATTCACCAGAGAGCTGCCAGGTCAGTGGACTAATTAATCTGCTACAGAGATCTGTGTTTGACCTCATAGTTACAGGTGCAAATCCAAGCACGTTCACGCAACCCATCATAAGCCCCAGTGCAAACATTTTTTTGCACCAAGGCAAAGTTTCCCCAGTGCTAATACAGATTGGTATTGGCACTAGGGAAAACATTCCCCTGCCGAAAAAAAGCATTGACAATGTATTTTATTTGCACAAAGGCAATTATTGCTCTGCTGATTATGCAATGCCTAACTCAAGGTGCAAAGGCTTTCTAATATATCCCAGTGTTTTTAAAAATAGGACAAATTCTGCCATAGTGCTAATATTGTACAAACGTGCACTTCCACCGGTGGAAGGTTTCTGTAATATGGCCCATGGTGGGCATTTCTTTTCCCTTATGGAGGGAGTACACGAATCTGCATGAATAATACACTGCCCCTGGCTGCACAAGTAGGATGTCGAAGATGATTTGAGATCTTTGCTAACTTGGTTGCCATCAGGCACATTGGGTGACAGCTGAGGTTGATGATAAGATAATCAAGTTTAAAACAGTGTGAGTTAACAAATTGGCCTCTGAGGAGCTGGCTAGACATTGCTGAATGTCTGTTGAAGTGGCATCTGGGTGTGGATGTTGGATTTAATGTTTGGTGTAAGATTGTATATTTGGGTGCATTTTATATATATTAGATGCTAGCGACGTGTGTGTGCATGTGCATGTGTGTTATGATTGTTAGGGGTGTAATGCATTGTTTGTGGGGGTAGTTGGATACATTGTGGTTAGTCTGTGTGTGCAAGGTCTAGCACATTCCTCTTAAGACTTTGTGAATAGTGCTTGGAAATGACAGCGTTATTTTTGAAGTGGGGTTATGGAGATGATGACAACATTTATTCTGAAAAAGAAAATGAGACGCACAGCAAGAACCCTTATTGTGGTGCCTTCAAATTGATATATTCAATAAAGTGAAGTCCATTTGACTAGTTTGCTAAGTTGTTTTCGTTCCTTCGGATTCTGTTCAGTTCGGGTGGCATTGCAGAGGACAGATCGGGCCCATGAGTTTGCTTTTGCTAGCTTCCTCACGAGAGAGAAAGAGGGAGAGCGAGAGAGAGGAAGGCAGAGAAGTAGGGAGAGAAGGGGAGGGAGGGAGAGAGATCAAAGGATACATTTATTGGTGATGGTGACTTAAAAACACTCAACTAAGTCAACCAAAGGAAACCTTTACACATGGTTCAACAAGTCGTCACCCCATTACCCCACAAACTATACAACAATCATGAAAACGTAATTAATGTAAAAGTATCAGAGCTTGCATTGCGTTTTTAACAGCCACAAAATTGATAGATCTTTCTTTGAAGGCTAAGGACTTTACATATTCCATATTTTACCATTCATATTTTAATTCAAGACTGTGCTTTGAGACTTGGGAAGATTATCACAATGTTGGCAAATGCACTGAATATAAACATTCAGTCAGGTTTTCAGTATAATCACAGTTAAAGCAAATAATACAAAAAGAAAGCAATTGATTTCCATCACTGGCTTGCATTTTTCTATGACCATTCTGAAGGCCCAATTTAAATTTCACTATTTTGTGTAGACGAATTGATATAGCTCTTATGAGACCAATCAGGTCTGTCGTAAGTCTTACTTATGTGTTCCTGAATGTTATATGAACAGATTCAGGTAAAAGAGCGGGAATTTGTCCCTACCTAACACCGATGTAGCCAATTCTGGATATTTTTTCATCGGAATAAGTGGACATGTCACCATAACCACTAGAGGTTTAAGCTTTATTTCTTGGGTATTTATAATGCGCCTATACAGACACAAAATGGAGTTTCAAGGCGCATCAAGACAAGACAGGAGGGGAAACACGGAAACAAACCAATAACGTTCCTACTAGGTCTTGAGACATTCGGATTGTGAACGTGCAGTCATAGAAAAAGAGGGGAGGGGAAGTGAAGGATGGGGATGAACAGGGAAGAAGACAAAACAATATTGCTCCTACTCGGTCACAAGATAATTTGGAGCATGCAAGTGCAGTAACACAAATGAGGGGAGAGGGGGAAGTGAACATTGGGGAAGACAGTGAATAAGACAAATAATAATGTTCATACTAGGTCGTCAGACAATTCAGAGCGTGCAAGTGCAGTAACAGAAAAAGGGGAGGAGGCCAAGTGTATATTGTGGATGAGCAGGGAAGAAGACAGACAATAACGTTCCAACTAGGTCGTGAGACAATTCTGAGCATGCATGTACACTAACAGAAATGATGGGAGAGGGGGTTTTGAAAATTGGGAAAGACAGGGAAGAAGACAAACAATAACGTTCATACTAGGTCGTGAGACAATTCGGAGCATGCAAGTGCACTAACTGAAAGAGGGGAGGGGGAGAAGTGTAGGAGGGGGAAAGGGTAATGCTCAGGTGGGAGGGAGGAGAAGGGTACATATAGTTCAAGTGAACAGGTTCACTTGCATTTTTGAGGAGAGGGTGCACAAGAAGTGGTTGAGGAGTAGCGGGAAGGAACCAGTGGCAAAGGAGTGATTGCAGAAATAGACAAGGCTGGGACAAGGGAGGACAAGTTCTCCTAGATAGTTCTGGAGGAGCATGGGAGCATCTGTTTGGATGAGACTTTCATAGAGCAGACTTGTCTGAAACCTCATCAGGTGATAAGGGAGAGAAGAGGAGGGCATGAGGGGAGAAGGGGTCAGGGGAAACCTGAGAGCGGGTTAGGGAGAAGCGTGTCGCTAGCTTCAACACAACAGCAATGCAACCCCCTTGGTTCAAGTGTCCAAGATCGAGGGAAACAAGTCTAGGCTCAACATACAGCAGATACAGCAAAAACACCTAGATGCAAGTTTCCTGGATAGAGGGAAAATGCCTAGGTTCAACATACAGCGGAAACAGCAAAAACATCTAGATGCGAGTTTCCTGGATAGGACCCAAGTGTCAGAATGTAAAACATACAATTGTGGGCTGCGTGCAGCAGACTAAAGCATTTTGGTAAAAAGGAGTAATTAGAGAGGTGGGACAGTTTAATAGAGAGCAGTAATGGCTGTTCCCCTATCCACACCTTGCTTACCTTGTCAGTTGCTGCTGGTTGATGGCTGCTCTACAGGCCCTTACTAGCGAACACTGGCGCTCTGGAGCTGCTACTGAAGGAGCTGCCCTTTGCCTTGGGGCTCTTCGCCGGAGGGGGCCGCATGGGCAGTGGGGCTGCCCAGGGGGCTGTACTTCGGAGGGGGTCGGCAGCCAATGGGGTGTCGGGGTGGGCTATGTAGAGGGATAAAAGACCAACAAGGAAGCAGGCAAACGAGCGGGGAGACCAGCAAAAGGAGCACAGCAAGAGAGTAAGAAAAAACAACTGAAGGGCATATAAGGATGAAAGGGGGTTTGGGGAACACAGGGAGAGGGGACTCCACTCACCTGCACTCTGGGCTGAAAATGGAGTGCGCTGGGAGGCCTTCAATCGAAAACACTTGCAGTAACGAGGTTGGCTGCCAATGGGGGGTTGTGGATGGCTATGTCGTGGGAAAAAAGACCAACAAGGAAGCAGGAAAAGGGGGGGGGGAGACAAGTGCAGGGAGCTCAGCAAGAGAGGAAGAAAAAATAACAGAAGGACACATAAGGATGAAAGGGGGCGTGTGGACAATGGGAGAGGGATCTCCACTCACCTGCACTGCAGGCGGCTGGAAATGGAGTGCAGGGGGACTGCAATGGAATACACTTTCAGTAGTGAGGTCGGTGGCCTATGGGGGGTGGGAGGTGAGTTGTGGGGAAGGAAAAAAGACCAACAAGGAAGCGGGTAGAGGAGAGGGAGACAAGTGCAAGCAGCGCAGCAAGACAGGAAGAAAAAACAACTGAAGGACAAAAGAATGAAAGGAGGTTAGGGGGACACTGGGAGAGGGGTCTCGACTCACCTGCACTCCAGGCTGGAAAATATCATTGGGAAGCTTACAATGTTAGGGAGAATTCTCAAGAATGTGCTAATTTCCCGTACCTTTTGAGACCCCCAGCAACTTTGCTGGATTTCTAGGATTTTATTTTTTAGCTGGAAAGAGTCTGAGTCTTTTTTCCCACTCTTTCATGTTTTTTGATGTGTGTTTTACTTTTGTGTTCTTTGGATATGGAGTTTTAAAAACAACTCCATAGGCATCACCCTTTTCTTGTGTGTCACACAGCACCTTCAGTGCAGTGGCACAGGGATGTCTATCAGACTTCCCAAGGTTTAAATACCTTCTCTCGGACTGACTACTATCTCCCAGAGCATGTAAAGTTAAATTGACTTTACTAGTCTTTTTAAATTTACAGACCCAGCACACACTATCTTCCTATAGACTCAGTATCCCCTGAGTCTAAACACTCATGTAACAGTCAAATGTTACCCTTTCCCCTCTTGAAATGGCTGGTGACAGTGGTTTAGAACAAACAATCATGATTTTTCCCCGACTGTGAACACCGGTAGCTAAAAATCGGGGCAATCATGTTTTTCAATATGGCACCCGGTCAACTTTTTTCGCTGTTTGTTTTTGGAAAGGTCCTTCTAGTGTTTGTCTCTGTGCGCCAAACCAGATTTGGTCCCTTTGTTTGTTGACCTTTGGCGGCTTCAGTGCTGAAGACCTCCTCTGGCGCCTGAGTGTCTGGGGTGGACAGGATGTGAGGGAGGTGCCCGAAACTCCCTGTGCTTAGTCTCCTAGGAGGCCTGAATGCACTCTGGCGTGATTGGCCGGCTGGCTGTCCGGCAAAGACAGCCACCCTTCTGGTGAGTGACAGCTAGGCTGGAATGAATGGGGGAAAACTGTTTAAAAGCAGGCCTCTGCGACTTGCAAAGCAGAGTCGACCACTGGAACGAAAGAACCAAAGACAAGCTGAAGGAAGACGACTGCTGCAAATCCTGGTCCACCATTGAAGCCCTGCTGCAGGTCCGAATTGCCTGAAACTCCATCGGCAGAGAAGCCCTTGAAGTTTAACTTCTTCCCTTGAGTTTGGTGGGAACAGCCAACTCGCAAGTCACCTGGGCACCGTCTCTGTACTGGTCCAATTCTCTTCGGAGTGCTGCTGAAAACGGGAGATCCAGTGAGAAGGATACCAGTTTGTGGTCTTTAAGGCACTCACACCTTAAACTGACGTTTTGCCAAGCTTGTGGCTTCTTTCCTGGGCAGTGCAGGAACCTCCCAATGTCCTTCTTCTTGTCCCACCCAAAAGAAGCTCAGGAACAGCGAGATCTGCAGGAACTGCCAGGAACAACTGCCTCAGCTACAGTTCTTCTCCATTTAAAAGGTAATGTGCAAGTGCGATCAAGAAACCCTTTCTGCCGCAGTGAAAGTTTGTGAAATTTTCCCAACTTTGAAGCCATGTCCTCCCCTAAACCGACATATAACTTTTCATCTGGCCAACTACTTCTAAAAACCGTGGCAAAGACTTAACCGTTTACTACCAGAACTGTGTTAACCTATCCAAGACTCTGAGCCATTGACTTTGGCCCAGGCCTATTGAATTGAATTGCTGGTTGAAGTGAACTGAAACTAAATGCCCTACCTCTGAAAGTATGTGTACTTTAATTATTTTAACCATGTCTTTTTACCCCTTTATAAAATAAATGAATTGCCATTTTGCTCCCACTTCAGGGGAGATGAACTTGTTCATAAACTGATTGGTTGTGTATTGTAGTATATTAGATTGTGATATTGAGCTGCTCTTACTAGTGAAATGTTTTCCAACTGACTGTGTAAATAAATGTATATTCTTTTACCAAGAAACCTTGAGTAAGTGTTTGTTTGAACCACTGTGATTGCTGCCCCTTTGTGTAACCTCTTTTACTGCTACCACAATTCTGTGTAGTACAGGCTTGTACGAAAGGTGAAATTGTACTTACACTTGTAGTCGTAATTGTGTGTAGTGTTCCCAAAGGGTACTGCATGTGATTCTGCCTAACACTGGTGGCAGCGGTGAGATAAAGTATAGTTGTTACATTGAGAGTGCTGCTCTTACCTTTGTTCAAAACACCCAGTTGATCAATTGAGAGAAATGTCTAAAGCTAGGAAACTCACTGTAAAAGGCAAAACGTTTGAATTGATAGAAAAGTTGTTGCAATATCAAAGTCTGAGGAGTGGGTCTGAAATACTGACCCCTGCAGCAAATGTGGAAAATGATGATGAGGATGATAATGTTTCAGAGTCCAAATCAAATGTTATTGATGAGTTAGATGAGGCAGAAGAGTTTCAAAATGTAGGCCCTGTTTTACCTCTACCTGCTCATAGGCCTCAATCTTTGACCACAGGGACCCCATCAGGTCCAACACTAAGTCCTGAATTTGTCTCTCTTGAAAGAATGAGACTTGAATTGGAATTCAAAAGAATCCAGGCCCAAACTGAAAGTAATAATCAAGAATTTAAGCTCAGAGAAATGGAGTTGAATCATGCACTTGAAATGAAAAAGTTGTCACTTGAGAACGGTTCTCTACCAGAGTCTTCTAGGTCTTCCAGTCCTAAGAGGCCCCGCATGCTCAAAGATGCAGTAAGCATGTATGAGGTTAAGCTTGATATTTTGGATTGGCTGGCAACCTTTGAATATAACCATGGGATTCAGAACATTACAGGGAATCAGCAGATTCCTTGGCTCTTTTCTAGGCTACCCCCAGTTGCATCTGATGTTGTGATGGAGATGGGAGAAGTAGACAGAATGGAGTATGAAAGTGTGAAACTAGCCTTGATAGCTAGGTTTGGGAAGACCCCTTCCCAGTATCTTAAGAGGTTTACAACTCTCAAAAAGCACGATGGTACCCCAGTGCTTTAAGTGGGCCGGGGCCTACCGGGGCCGGGCCCCGGCAGTCTCCAAAAAGTGGGGCTGAGCCGGGGCCCTGCCGGGGCCCCGTCCCACCGCCCGCAACATTGGCAGGATGCATTATCCCATCGCGGCCGCAGCCGCGACGGGATAATGCATGCGCCTGCCATGAAGTCAGGCCATCTGACAGAAGTGGCAGCCAGCCACAGCGATGCTGTGACTGGCTGCCACTTCTGTCAGTCATAGTAACTGCATCTGGTGACCCCTCGCGCGAGAGGTCACCAGAGGCAGTTACTGTTCCTTTGTTTCCCCAGGTCGCCGAGGCGTCTTTAACCCTCGGCGAACCTGGGGATTCCTCGACATATTTCGAGATTTATAAAAGATGGCTTTGAAAGTACACATTTCAAGCCATCTTTTATAAAGCTTTGCGGACGGACAATTTTGTCCGTAGTCAAAGCTTTATAAAAGATGGCTTGAATTGTGTACTTTCAAAGCCATCTTTTATAAACCCGAAAACATGGCCTGAAAACTAGGCAAACCGTAAGGTACGCACACAAATATATATACATGTTATATATCTGTGTGCGTACCTTACTATGGTTTGTGTACTTTGCAGGCCATCTTTTCTAAACATAGAAATATGTAACATATTTCTATGTTTAGAAAAGATGGCCTGCAAAGTACACAAACCATAGTAAGGTACGCACACAGATATATAACATGTATATATATTTGTGTGCAGACCTTAGGATTTGCGTGCTTTTTAGGCCACGCCCTCCCAGAAGCCACGCCCCCAAATGAGGGCCCCCTCTCGATTTCTTACCCCACTTAAAGCCCTGTGGTACCCCTTGGGCTACCTGGGTGTGTGAATGTTTGAAAAACTTAGATGGTTGGGTTAAGGGTTACAGAATTAACACTTATGAAGGTATGAGAATCTGTTTATGTTGTAATCTATTTATGATGCCTGCTCTCCTGAGCGGAGACAGCACTTGGTTGACTCTAAGGAAATTGATCCCAAGAAGTTAGCAAGGGCTGCTGACTTGTGGGTTGCCAACAGGGCTACTCACAAGGATTCTGGGGCAACACTGGTGAGTTGAGGATGAGGGAAAGCAGCACAAAAAAGATAAAAAAGAGAATTCTAATACCTCCAATCCAAAAGAGGGCCCCAAACATAAAAAGGGTAAGCCACAAGGGAAACCGTATTTGGCCATTGTACCTCCTGGTGCTAAACCAGAAGGAGGTCAGACCAAAGCCCCATTCATAAAGACATTTGAAAATTGTTATGCTTGTGGGTCTACTGACCATGTGAAAGGGGATCCCAGATGTAAGGGAAAACCTTCAGGGATCCACACAGTCTCCTTAGCCTTCCCCCCAGAGGAAGAAGTACCAATGGCAAGTGGAAACTTGTTTCTTTAGTGTCCCTGGGTCTGTGGGAACAGCAGAACCTAGATGTCTACAATTCCATTCGAGACACTAGTAAAGAGTATTACAAAGACAGTGTTCTTGTGAATGGTCAGGAGACCCCTGCCATCAGAGACCCTGGGGCCAGCATTACTGTAGTTGATGAATCTTATTTCAAGGTACAGGATGTTGCTAAGGCACCCACATACCTCATTAAGCTTGCTGGAGGCCATGTCCAAATGCCTCCAGTTACCAACTCTCATACAGTGCAATGACATGACTTTCAAGATACCTGTTAGTATGCAGAGTGAAGTACCTGGGATAGTCCTGTTGGGGAATGACTTAAAAACTCTTGGAGTTGTATCAAGCATCCCCAGGCCTCCCAGCACAAGGAAACAGGAGGTGACTAGGAAGGCCAGAGAGAGTATCTTAAGGGGCTGTCCAGGGGAACCTATAGAGGAAACTATAACCCCAAGTCCACAGGACACACTGACTGCAATTTCTAAGACGAAAGAGGAAAAAAGGAAACCTAAAGCCTCTAGGAAGAAACCAGCCAGCACTCCTGTGCAACCAACCAGGACATCCCCGAGAGGACTGTCCAAAGTCACACCTGTGACTCCTCCACCAGCAGACACTGAGTGTGAGGAACAACCTAGTGTGGTTGAATCAGCTGCTGAAGAATCAGAGCTGGAAGAGGACCTTGCTCCTACTGGAGATCTGGATCCCATAGACCATCCTTAGCTGCAGACTTTACTGGCAGAAGGTGGACCCTGTAGGAGAGATTTCAGCAGAGGTCGAAGAAAGTGTCCTACTCTTGAAGGTCTTTGCCAACAGGCAGCTTCCCAGCTGGATGGGCAAAAGTCAGGGAAGCATAGGTTGTACTGGGAAGACGGCCTCTTCTACAGTCCACCGACTGAGTCTATTCCCAGGGGACTACAGAAGACTTGTAGGACCCCTGGAATGCAGACTCCAGTTCCTACAGTTAGCCGATGAGATACCTTTAGCTGGTCACTTGATTTTCAAGAAAACCAAAGAAAAGCTCTCTCTGTATTTCTACTGGCCTAAGTTGGGGTCTGATGTAGATACATTCTGTAGGATCTGTCACACTTGTCAGACATCTGGCAAGAGTATAGCCAAGCATGTGGCACCCTTGGTGCCTCTCCCAGTGGTGGGAGTCCCTTTCGAGAGGGTAGGAATCGACATTGTTGGTCCCTTAGACCCTCCAACCTCTTCAGGAAACAGGTTTATCCTGGTTGTAGTAGATCATGCTACTAGGTATCGTGAAGCAATACCTATGAGGACTGTTAGGGCTCAGGCTGTGGCTAAGACCCTACTTGGTATTTTTACCAGGGTAGGTTTTCCTAAGGAAGTTATCTCTGACAGGGGATCCAATTTTATGTCCCACTACATGCAGGCCATGTGGAAGAACTATGGAGTAACTTACAAGTTCTCAGCTGCCTACAATCCACAGACAGATGAATTGGTAGAGAGGTTCAACCGTACAATGAAGAGCATGATAGGTGCTTTAGAAGAACCCCTTAGAAGAAAGTGGGACCTTCTACTGCCATGCCTTCTGTTTGCTTAAAGAGAAGTAACTCAGGAGGGAGTTGGATTTAGTCCCTTTGAGCTTCTCTATGGCCATCCAGTTAGAGGCCCCTTGACCCTGATTAAGGAGGGGTTGGAGAGTGCTCCTTCCCCCAAGCCAGTGAGAGTCACTGACTATGTGATAGGTCTCTGGAGGAGAATGTCACACATGATGGCAGAAGCATCAGATAACTTGAAAGCAGGGTAGGCTCTGGTGAAGCATTGGCAGGACCAGAAGGCCAACATGGTTTAGTTTACTCAAGACCAGCAAGTTCTAGTTATGGTTCCTACAAGGCCTTACAGGACAAGTGAAAAGGACCCTTCAAGGTTGTGGGCAAACTTGGAGAGGTCAACTATCTGGTGGATTTAGGCAACCTAAGGAGACTCCCAGAGTCTTTCACACCAACCATCTAAAAGCTTATGTCGCAAGACCAGAAGTAGGACCTTTGCTTCCAGCTTCAGCTCAAGAAGAGGAAGAGAGTGAACATCTACCTGACCTACTCAGAGGACAGCCTTTAGATGAGAAGATAGAAGGAATCAATCTCTCTTCTAATTTGAGACCTGAACAACAAGAGGAGTGCAAGTTTCTGTTAAATCAGTTTGCCTCCCTGTTTTCACTATCACCAGGCTTGACCCCTGGGGGCCAGCATGATATTCTCACAGGTGACTCTGTTTGCCTGTTAAAAGCAGATGTTACAGGATGTCAGATCATGTAAGAACCCACATAAACAAGGAGGTCAACAAGATGCTTGATCTCGGGGTAATAGAGCCATCTACAAGCCTATGGTCTAGTCCAGCTGTACCAGTGCCAAATGCAGGATCCAAGGAGTTGAGATTCTGTGTGGACTATAGAGCTCTTAATGCAGTCGCTAAAACTGATGCCCATCGTTTACCAAGGACAGATGAACTGGTGGACAAGCTTGGTTCAGCCAAGTACCTCAGTACATTTGATCTCACTTCAGGCTATTGGCAAATAGCACTGACAGACCATGCCAAGGAGAAAACTGCAGGCCTCTACCAGTTTAAGGTAATACCTTTTGGACTAAAGAATGCACCTGCAGCATTCCAAAGGATGGTTAACCAGGTTCTGAATGGGATGGAGGACTTCTGCATGGCATATCTGGGTGACATTTCAGTGTGCAGCCCTACTTGGAAAGTACAAGTTGACTACTTAGGATATGTTTTGCAGGCCCATCTGACCATAAAGGTGAGTAAGTGTCAAATTGGTCACAGTAAAGTGGTCTACCTTGGTCATGAGGAAGGAGGAGGTGAAATCAGGCCATTGCCTAGCAAAGTACAAGCTGTACAAAACTGGGCCACTCCTACTACTCAAACTCAGGTTAGAGCCTTTCTAGTCCTCACTGGTTACTATAGGAACTTCATAGAGAACCATTAGACCATAGCTTCTCCCTGGAATGTGATCTCCTCACTCAAATTTCCTAAAAAGGTCAGGTGGAATGAGGAGTACACTCAAGCATTTGTAGGATTTAGGAAAGCCCTGTGACAAGCTCCAGTCCTAAGAGCTCCTGACTATAACCAAACCTTCATTGTGCAGACAGGTGCTTCAAATACAGGCATTGGTGCAGTTTTGAGTCAGCTGGATGAGAAAGGTAGGGAGCACCCCATTTGCTTCAACAGCAGGAAGCTGAAGGAACCTCAGACAAGATGGGCAACCATTGAAAGAGAATGTTTTACTATTGTGTGGTCACTGAACATATTTCAACCATACTTGTGTGGATCTACTTTTGTGATTCAGACTGACCACCAATCCTTGAGATGGTTGATGCAAATGAAAGGGGAAAACCCTAAACTATTGAGATGGTCAATCAGCCTGCAAGGGTTTGATTTTATCATTGAACACAGGTCTGGGTGTCACCACCAAGATGCTGATGGTCTCTCCAGGATATTTGACCGGAGTAAGGAGATTCATCCAGGAGTGGATTACATTCTCCTGTCCCCTAGTCTGGGGGGGGCGAGTGTTAGAGAGAATTCTCAAGTATGTGCTAATTTCCCTTACCTTCTGAGACCCCCAGCAACTTTTCTGGATTTCTAGGATTTTAATTTTTACCTCAAAAGAGTGTGAGCCTTTTTTCCCTCTCTTTCGTGTATTTTGATGTGTGTTTTACTTTTGTGTTCTTTGGATATGGAGTTTTAAAAACAACTCCATAGGCATCATCTTTCTCTTGTGTGTCACACAGCACCTTCAGTGCAGTGGCACAGGGATGTCTTTCAGACTTCCCAAGGTTTAAATACCTTCTCTGGGACTGACTACTGTCTCCCAGAGCATGTAAAGTTAAACTGACTTTACTAGTCTTTTCAGCACACACTATCTTCCTATTGAGTGCTGGAGGGGTTGAATAGCATCCCCCGAGTCTAAACACTCATGTAACAGTCAAATGTTACCTTTTCCCTCTTGAAATGGCTGGTGACAGTGGTTTAGAACAAACAGCCATGATTTTTCCCGACCGCGAACACCGGTAGCTAAAAATCGGGGCAGCCATGTTTTTCAATATGGCGCCCAAGACCTGTCTGTAAAAACAGACTCCGGTCAACTCTTTTCGCCGTTTCTTTTTGGAAAGGTACTTCTAGTGTTTGTCTCTGCGCGCAAAACCAGGATTGGTCCCTTTGTTCGTTGGCCTTTGGCGGGCTTCGGTGCTGAAGCCCCCCTCTGGCGCCTGCGTGTCTGGGGTGGACAGGATGTGAGGGAGGTGCCCGAAACTCCATGTGCTTAGTCTCCTAAGAGCCCTGAATGCACTCTGGTGTGATTGGCCGGCTGTCTGTCCAGCAAGGACAGCCACCCTGCTGGGTGAGTGACAGCTATGCTGGAATGAATGGGGGAAAACTGTTTAAAAGCAGGCCTCTGGAACTTGGAAAGCAGAGTCGACCACTGGAACGAAAGAACCAAAGACGAGCTGAAGGAAGACGACTGCTGCAACTCCTGGTCCACCGGTGAAGCCCTGCTGCAGGTTCGAATTGCCTGAAACTCCATCGACAGAGAAGCCCTTCAAGGTGAACTTCTTCCCTTGAGCTTGGTGGGAACAACCAATTCACAAGTCACCTGGAAACCATCTCTATACTGGTCCAATTTTCTTCAGAGTGCTGTTGAAAACCGGAAAGCCAGTGAGAAGGATACCAGTTTGTGGTCGTTAAGGCACTCACACCTTGCCAAGCTTGTGGCCTCTTCCCTGGGCAGTGCAGGAACCTCCTGACGTCCTCCTTCTTGTCCCCACGACTGAAGCTCAGGAACAGCAAGATCTGCAGGAACTGCCAGGAACAACTGCCTCAGCTACAGCTCTTCTTCATTTAAAAGGTACTGTGCAAGTGTGGTCAAGAAATCCTTTCTGCTGCAGTGAAAGTTTGTGAAACTTTCCCAACTTTGAAGGCTTGTCCTTCCCTAAACCGACATATAACTTTTTGTCTGACTAACTACTTCTAAAAACTGTGGCAAAGACTTAACCATTTACTACCAGAACTGTGCTATCCTATCCAAGACTCTGAACCATTGACTTTGGCCCAGGCCTGTGGAATTGTATTGTTGGTTCTAGTGAACTGAAACTATTTGCCCTACCTCTGAAAGTATTTGTATTTTAATTCTTTTAACCTTTTCTTTTTACCCCTTTTTAAAGTAACTGAAGTGCCATTTTGCTCCCACTTCAGAGGAGCTGAACTTGTTCAGATACTGATTGGTTGTGTATTGTAGTATATTAGATTGTGATACTGAGCTGCTTTTACTAGTGAAATGTTTTCCAACTGACTGTGTAAATAAATGTATATTCTTTTACCAAGAAACCTTGAGTAAGTGTTTGTCAGAACCACTGTGATTTCTGCCCCTTTGTGTAACCTCTTGTACTGCTCACTTTACTCTTGAGATCAGTCTGGCTGCTCAGCCACTGCTACCACATTACTGTGTAGTACAGACCTGTACCAAAGGTGAAATTGTACTTACACTTGTAGTCTTAATTGTTTGTAGTGTTCCCAAAGGTTACTGCATGTGATTCTGCCTAACATACATGATGAACAGTGATTCAAGCATGAAGGCCAGATTACACCATTTGTATACTCGGAGGCAATGATTTTTGTTATTGAGAGGTGCATGTTATTGAGAGGTGCAGCACTTTTGCGCACATTTCCTTGGGGACACGTCATGATTTGCATAGCAGCGTCTCCTCTACAAATCAGAGATACTAGTTTGTACCAATACATGTTCCCATTATGCAACATGTGCAGGGGTAGGGGAAGCTCTGAAAAATGTACACACTATGCACAGACCCCTATGCCGTATGCATATGGTACATACTTGAACCACTGCTTATGAGGTTCTATTTGATATTTTCGCATTTTAAAGGACAAACACAAAAAAGGCCAATTTCTTTGCCCGTTTTGGTGTGCCGAAATATCACATACTGCCCCACCACCCCTCCGCACGGTGACCCCATCCTCACCCCCACCCTCTCCCACTGGTTGTCCTGTAAATCTTGCGGTTAACCCCTCGAACACTCCATTTTCGTCACCCACCACCCCCTCCCAGCCCAACACACACCTACTCCCCAATCTCACACACTTAACAAACGTACTTACCTCCCTCAATGAGCCTTTACTCTCCTGCCCATGCTTGTCAGAACCTGGGCGCACTCCTGTGTGGCGGTGGCATGACAGATCAATTTAGAAAGGCTGCTCTGTGCGGTCACAGAGTGGTCTTTCTAAATCAATCCTTTTTTTCTTTATAAAACAACTTTTTTACTTTATACAACTTATGGTGGGGGCAAAGCAATCCTGGTGACACTATGATGACTATCAAAGGGGATAACAGGGTTGTCCTGGACCCCTCTCAAAACCATGCCTAAGGATTGCCCACAAGATCCTTGCTGTAAAGGGAGGACCTTTGTACATGGAGCTACTCAGAATTCCCACCCTAGTGCGAGATTTAGGGGACTCAGACCTCCTTTTAGATGTTGGAGGTCCCAGCACTCATCCCTCCATTAGCACGCTCTACGAAGAAAGGGATCATGACAATGCTTGTGCTACTATTGACACCGTCGACCACTCCATCTTACTCTCTCGTCTTTCCAACGCCGGTCTTTCTGGCCAGGTCCTTGATTGGTTCACTTTGTTTTTGTCTGATCGCTCTCAGTCTATTTCTCTTCCCCCTTTTCGATCTCAGCTGGCTACACTTGTCTGTGGTGTCCCACAGGGCTCAGCACTATCTCCTATTCTTTTTAATGTTTATATTAGATCTCTTCTGCTTCTTATTCACTCACATGGTTTCCACTATTATTCTTTCGCGGACGACACACAGATCCTCGTTCGCCTTGATCTTACTCAAGCTGAGACCGCCGCCCGTCTCAGGAACTAATTGGAGGACCTAGGCCATTGGATGATGACTAATTGGCTAAAACTGAATGGCAGTAAGACCGGGGTCCTGGTGGTGGGTACTTCTTCCCCCCTTCTTTTTTGGACCTCGCATTTCTAGCCATCGAGCCTGGGCCCTCTCCCGCTTCCGGTTCAATCGGTCCGCAATCTAGGTGTTAAAATCTCTGCCTCTCTGTCTCTGGATAATCAGGTCGCTTCTGTATGTAGTGCTGGTCATTTTAAACTTCGCATTTTGCGGAAAGTCTTGCCCTTTATTGCTGCTGAATGCCAGGCTGCGGTAGTGGCGGCCCTGGTTCTCAGCACCCTTGATTATTGTAACTCTCTCTATCTGGCCCAGCCGCGCTACCTGACCCAAAGGCTTCAATTGCTACAAAATGCTGCCGCCCGTTCTGTACTCCGCCCCCCCTTTGGATCCCACATCTCCCCATTGCTCAAGAAGCTACACTGGCTTCCTGTAGCCAGTCGGATTTTGTTTAAATCGATGTGCCAGGTGCATCGTGCCTTCTATGGCTTGGGCGCTGAGTATCTCCAAGCAAAGTTTACTCACTATACACCTGCTCGTCTGCTGCGCTCCCAATCTGCATGCCTTCTCAGTGCCCCCCGCTATCGTTTGTCTCGTATGGGAGGCCGTGCATTCTCGGTGGCGGCTGCTAGAGCCTGGAATGAGCTGCCTTTGGCCCTCCGCGCTACTGAAGACCACTTCACTTTTCGCCGGCTGCTTAAAACTACCCTGTTTTAGCCGCTTCTCTCCTTGGTGTTATTACCGCACTGGTTTTGATTCCCCTGCAGTAGCCAGCGCCAAGATGCCTTTGGGCGTACGTGCGCTTTACCAGGTTCAATTAACATAACATAACATAACACTAATGTATAGACAAAAAAATCCTCTAAGTTCATAAAGTAACCTTCACTACTATGCACCAGATATTAATGTATCGTAGTATGTATTAAACCCAAACATTCCAATAACTGTTTACCAGATGCCACAGGTTTTGGAATAACCCTTTGCTCGCACAGTATAATTTTCAAATAAGCATAACAGAACTGGAGGAACCGTTTGTGGTTTAAAGGCTGCAAATCCTGAAGCTCAATGCACAAAAGGTTGCATTCAGAAGCGCAACATGATGTTTGTGGGGCTTCCATCTATGCAGCTTGTAGACCAACGAGGAAGGCATCCAGAGCCTGCAGCAGGTAGGTGGTGGGGCCAGGGAGAAGGGGGACAGAGAGGGGTGTGCAGTGGAGGGGAGGAGTGTAGGGACTCCCCTAAGAGGACCGGGAGAGGGTCTGGAAACAAAAGACAGTCCTTGTGGTTGTGGCATTCTTCACCTGTATTAAGCCAGAATTTCAGTTTTGGGTAGTCTAGGGCCCGTCCTTTTTAGTTTCTAGATCTCTTGTGGTGGCCAGAGGGGTTTCCGATGAAGCCCCTTGCCATTACATCTCTTTACACCTTATATAAGGTGGATAGTATTGTGTTGCCCCTAAGGTGCCCAGTACCAGGGATGCTTCTCAGGCACCCATGTCTGCTCTTGTGTGATTGCATCACTATAAATTGGTTTTAAGGAATATGTTGGTGATAGCTGTGCAAGCCATTTTACAGCATTGGTAGCTCAATGTACCCTTTTGGTAGCCATTGGGGTACCAATGTTTTTTTTCTTTTAAAATCTTGCTCCCGGCCATTTCGTTTTCTAGGGCTTCCTTTTGTCTAGGTGTCGAAAAGGTAGGTATATGGACTCTTTTGTGCCTATCATGGCAACTTCTGCATTGGTCCTCAGTGGGCTAGCCTAATTTAGATCCCTGGACTAGCCCTCCCACTTCCTGTGGGGGTGGCTTTGCCTGAATGGCAGTCACACTTTCAAACCAGTATGGTTGATCATCTGATCGTCTGCAACTAGCCCCTTTTTGTGATTGTTTGGCTGGCCTTGGGCCAAGCCCCTTTCACAGCAATATTTAGGTTCTGCATTGCCCCAAACTCTCTCTCTTGCTTGCTGGTTCCTGTAACGTGGAGGTAGCAGGTCTGCTGACCTGTTGAAGGAGAGATTCCGAATCCTGATGTTTTAACCCTTAGCTGGCCTATAATGGTTAGGTATAATGGTTTGGGCATATGCTGTTTTTGTTTGTTTTTTTTGCTGCTAGAAGTCCATTCCTATCCCCTCCACTTTGGACCCATTTCTGTGCCATTTAACCAAGGCGGTCTGCTGTTTACTGCTAGGATTTTCTGTTTAGCTGTGGGATTCTGCATCAGCCAGAGGCGTCCTGAGAGTTGTTCACTCCACCACATCTTCAGTTTGGGATGTCCAAAGGGGCCACCCGCTGCTGTCTCCATCCTGGGACCATTTGATGCGGTGCAGCTGCCTTCTTTGTTTCACCCTGCTGCTGGGAACTGTCTGTTTTGGTTCTCTCTTCTCCCTGAAGGCTTCTTCATGAGATCTTTCACTCCTGGCCTGAAGGTAGATGTCCTAGAAAGAGCATTTGTTCCTTTCTTATGTCACTGGGATCATCGTTGGCTCAGGGTGAACAGCCCTGCATACCGGATCCAGAAAACCGCACCTGTGGAGAAGTGCCACCCATTTGCCAGGTTGTTTCTGGTGACTGGAGCCATTTCTGAGGAAATCACTGACATCAGTACTTACCTTGAGGTACTGGGAAGAGTGATTATTCACAATATGTATGATATGAGTACTTACTTTGGAACCCTGGGAATTGATAATACTCACAATATTCACCACAAATCCTTCTTCCGACCTTTGGAATACTAATTTGGGGTCTCTTGTCACCTCACCATCCCAGGGGTTTATTGTCACAGTATCTGCATCTGTGGGATAGACCACACTTACCTTCAGTAGTGTGGTTCATAATCCATTACTTACGATGGAACTGTTAATGGACTCTGGAGCTCTCCTTAAAGTGACTCTGGTGCACTTACCTGCTCCAGGACATTTTTCTGGAATCCCCTATGGATTCAGTAAGTTCTGGACAAAGTTTCACTATTTGTATACTTACCTGTGATTTTATATGCATTTTAAAAATCATCCTTCTATGTTCTGCTATAATACATATACTTGCAAAATTGTAACTGCATCCCGAAACAATGTGTATATTTTCCCATGAAATGTATCAGGAAGGTAACTGTTAATGAAAGGTCTATTGATTCTCGAAGTTAAGGTTTATTATGGTTCCATTCTCTTTCTGCCTTTCATGTATGATTATGGGTGACTGCTCATTAATCTTCTATATAAAAGTGAAAATATGTGGGTGTGTCGCTTCACGTATGTTCCCTATACAATTCCACATCGTTTCACCAATCTGCACCAAATGTTGCACAGTCACCTGTTAGGGCCCTCCGGACATTACTGGCTATATGTTATCTGGACATCCCATTTCTAAAAGCTAAACAAATCTACAAGAGAGCCATCATAGCTCATAAAGCTAATACCCTGAATTCACAGATCAGTAATGCTGCTTCAGACTCCAAAGAGCTCTTCACAATACTCAGAGAGCTGGAAAATCCTGTCCCAACCCGTCACAGAACAATGCTAGCAAAGCGTGGTGTACTACCATCTAGAATGCTCTAGCCTCCAAAATCTAAGTGCTCCAAGCCAAGATTGAAACAAAAAGAAAAATACTAGCTCAAAAAATCTCACCTCCACCCACCACAGACATAGTCAGCGACAACACTAACACCCAATTCAAATTCTCCCTAGTTAGCCAAGCCCAAGTGCTAGACACCATCACCAAACTAAAACCCTCTAACTGTAAAGGAGACAGTTTTCCTGCACATTTAGTCAAACTGTGCGCCCCTACTTTAACACCCATTATCACTAAATTTGTCAATGCCTCTTTTAGCACAAATAACATCCCTACTAGTATCAAGGAAGCTTGGGTCACCCCACCCCTTCCTTGGATGCGACATTCCCCCCAAACTATCATCCTATAACGACTGTGCCCTTTTTGCTCAAAATAATCGATAAAATAGCCTACTCCCAAATCCAAACACACCTCAAACAAAACCAACTCCTTGGAGCACGTCAATCGGGCTTCCGGCCAAACCACAGTACAGAGACGGCTCTCCTGGATCTCAAATCCAGATGGACTCCATAAGAGACACTGGCAAACTTTGCATTCTCTTGTTATTAGACCATCCCCTGCATTCGACCTAGTCGATCATGACAAACTATGTGCCACTTTGGCAAAGGACTTCCATTTCTCGCAAGAAGCCACTTCCTGGATCAAATCTTTCCTGGCTGACCAAACATCCTGTGTCTCCATTGGCAAGGAGGACGCAGACCCAATCCCAGTACCTATAGGAGTTCCACAAGGATCTTGCCTGTCGCCCACGCTATACAATGCGTACACCAAGCTTTTATTAACACTGGACAAAAATCCTCCCCAGAGGAAGAACAGACAAGATGCGACAGACTGGAGAAAGTAGCACTCTGAGCATAGTTCCATGGGTGATAAGTAAAGTACTAACCACAACAAGGATCTCTTGGTGAAAACATGACCGATCGTGACCTAACCAGTCTCTAGGGTCCAAGTGGACCGAGGGGGCAGTACAGAGTCAATAGTACTTGGATTCAGTTCTTGATGAGCTGACGTAGTCCGACCCGCATTCGAACAAAGATGCAAGCTGATCATGCTCTGTTTGAGCACGTAGGATCATAGAGGCCACAGCAGCAAGTGGGTGTAGGATAGGGGTAAATGTGGGTGCTCCATGCTGTAAAAGGGTGACTCTAAAAAATGCAGGTCAGGGAGGTCACAAGAACGCTTTGCAGATGGCCAGGCCGAGTCGGCTTTAGCCGCAGGGAGGGTTCGATGAGTGACTGCAGCGGTTTGAGTCAGCAGGCAACAGTCATCGAAGTGGTGATCTTGGGTGCGTTGATGTGCGAAGTATAACAGTACAAAAAGGAATGTCCGATCAAGGCTCTATAAAAAAACTGTAAAAACAGACCCCTGTAGAAAGAAACCAGAATATGCAAAGATAAAATAGATGCAGCACTCTGGGTAGTTTGAAAGGGTGAGAAAAGGCAATAAAAGACCACAATGCTCAAAGTATATGTTTTTGAGATTGAAAAAGGGATTACAATGACCTATCTAGGGCACAAAGATAGACCGGGAAAGATATGAGTCAATAATAAGTTTTCAACGGTCTTGGTGGTTCGACAGTGTTGAAACAGTCTTCTCTGCATTGATTGTGGGTTCGCCTTGGGTTCAGGTGCGGCAGTTGGGCTGGTCCAGTGGCAACCAGCGTCGAGTCGGAGTTGAATGGAAGGTAGCTATGGTCTCGAAAACAGTCTACTCAAGCTGTGCAGATTGGGTTGCCACCAGCTTTGTTTCGGCGGGCGAACTGGTACCAGGAAACACAAGGGAGTCAAATCGATGCAGAGGTTCAGAGGATGCTGTTTGGTAGACACAAGGGCCCGGTCGATCGACTTAGAGGAAAAGCTATGAAGACACTGTGCTTTGAACAGTGACTTGAGAAAAAGTAAGGCAGCAGTACATTGTTAGTTAGAGTTGACGCAACGACACGCTGCAACTGGCACAGTTCGGCGGCGTATTGAGTCGAACATCAAACAGCGGTTAGGAGAATGATGAATGCCAAATGCAGATTGTATGAGTTCTGGGGGGTCGCTTGGCGTAAAACACCAAGGTTAGTCCTTTTCCCAGGCTCCCAAACATGGGGAGGCTGGCACACACCTTCAGGGATCCTGCAACACGAGGTTGTAGGCAATAGGGTGGCTGGCCTTGGCCCAGAAGCAAATTCACCCCCAATGGGTATCGTTCGGGGACAGTGCTCACTTCTGCCTTTGAACACCTGCTTTCACCTCACAACTGGAGGAATTTAGAAAGGACTGCGCTCTAAGCAGGGTCCAGCGAAATCTCCTACCATGGTTGGGTTCCATAGATGATTCAGAGTAGTGGTGGGAGACCCCTTCTTTTAAAGGTAAAATTCCACAGGTGATTTGACTAAAGCTAGTCTCCCTTTGTGGACCGATTCATGTTCTTGAAAGACGTGGACCTTGCCCTTCTGACATCACACCCAAGGTGCTTTGTTCTAGAGTAAGTGGACTGGACAGGAAGGAGAAAGAGACAGAGGCAAAGAGATGTTGGAAGTCTTCCTCCACTGTACAGATGCTTGTTTGTTTGTTTGTTTATTACTTGTATTGCGCACCAGACCAAAAGGTATACGGGCGCATTGCAGAAGATCATTCAAAGCTTAGTTACAAGAAAGTATACAGTCAATATAGTACATAGTTACAGTTACACGTAAAAAAATACATAGAATGTCAAGTATACAGAGTATTTACAGCTAGTATATTTACAAGTCAGAAATACAATCTTTGGGCCAATGAGGGTATGTGTAGTCAATGGCAAAGCAGGTTGACTGGCATGTATGCCCGTGATCAGTGGCTGGCAAAGCCTTTTAACAAGTTGTCATGGGTTTGTTTGGAGGTCAGAATCCTTAAGCCACTTAATTGTGTACTGTCGGAATTTGTGGTAAGATTGCCCTCTTCTGAGGTGGAGGGGGAGCGAGTTCCAGAGCTGGGCTGCTTTAATCTGGAAGCTGTTACCACCCACTCTGGTTAGTTTGAATCTAGGGATAAGGAGTCAATTCGTATTGGATAATCTGGTTATTCTGGTCACAGGTTTTATGACAATTCTGTCCGACAGATAAATTGGGGCTGCCTTATTTATGCATTTGTGAGTGAGCGAGGCAACTTTTACTTTGATTTTGTCTGAGGTGGATAACCAATTGTTGGCTCTTCTTGTCTTAGAGATATGTTCTCTCCTAGCGATTCCTAGGGCGGCTTTGAGAGCATTGTTTTGCAGGAATTGGATTTTTTTGGTTATTTGTTTGTTCGCCCCTATGTACATGGCGTTACAATAGTCGAGCTTTGAAAGTATGAGTGCTCTGGCCAGGGTAATGCAGCTGTCATTAGAAAGGAAGGCTTTGCCTGCTCTTAACAGTTTGCAGGTGTAGGCTGTATTTGAAGCCGTGGTGTTTACCTGTTTGTTCAGGGATTGGGTGGCGTCCAGGTAGAACTCCAAGGTTTTTACTTCCTTGGCGACCGTAATGATATTATTGTCGATATTGAACGTTGAGTATTTGGGACTCAGTTTTTTGAGTGACGATCGGGTGCCCAGGATAATTATCTCAGTCTTGTCATCATTTAGGCATAGTCCGTGTGTGGCACATCCATGCCTGGATGATGAGATAAACCTTGTCCACCAAGGCCAAATCCTTTCCTTGATCACCAGTAAGAGTCAGGAGGATCTGGGTATCATCAGCATAATTAGTGTAGGTGATACCCAGAAGATCCAGATCCTCGAAAAGGGGCTTGATGAAGATGTTCTATAGTGTGGGTGAGACACAGGATCCCTGGGGCACACCCCACGTGATAGGAATAGGATTGGCTGCTGTCATAGGGGAGAAGACTCTCAAGGTACGATCACTGAGAAAGGATTGTATCCATGCTATGGCTTCAGTGGAGAAGTATGCTCTTGTGTCCAGATGGCTGCATAAGACCTGGTTATCGACCAAATCAAAGGCGGCTGATAAATCCAAAAGTAGAAGAAGGGCTGAGTTTCCCTTATCTCTCAGTTCATTGATTTGGGCCTTTAGGTCCAGTAGTGCAGTTTCTGTCCAGTGCTGGGGTCTGAAGCCTGATTGCCTGTATTCCAACAAGGAGTTTGATTCCAGGTGTTTTGGGATTTGTGAATAGGCCATTTTATCTAGAATTTTTAAAATAAATGGTACCGTAGTAATGGGACGGTAGTTGATGGGGATCAATGGGTCCAGAGTCTGCTTTTTTAGTAAAGGGAGCACCCATGATTCCTTGAGGTTGGTGAGGATGGTATTGGACATAAATGATGCGTTGATAAGTTTAGTGATAAATGGTGATCTCTGGCTGCGTCTTTTATGAGTTGGGTGGGGCAAGGGTCACCCTGACAATTGGATGGTTTAAGCGATAGTATGGTTTTTTTCTGTTTCAATTATGGTGACTTTGGAGAACTTAAATCTAGGGAACTTGGCACAGGACTTGGTAGTATTATTAGGGGAGTCTACTGAAGTTCTGCTAGGCGTGTTACTGGTTAATGAGGCTTTTTTGTTAGCAATTTTTACTTGAAGGGTCGCATCCTTATTTGCTAGTGCTTGCTGTATGTTTGTGCACCAGAGTTTATCTTTAGTACAGTTGTCTGGCACAGGGATAGGGGCTTTGAGCTCTTTAAGGCTAGCGAAGAGGTCTTTCGTGCTGGATTTAGCTTGGGATGTTCTAGCGTTATAAGTTTCACGTTTGGCTAGGAGTATTTCGTTTTTGTATAAGGAGGTGATGGCCATAAGGTTAGTCTTGTTTTCTTCAGACGGTTGTGTTTTCCAGGTTGTTGCACAGAGCCTTTTTTTGGTGCTTAGTGTTTTCAGATATGGGGTATACCATGAATTGAGGTGGGCCTTAGGTTTGCTTTGTCACAGTTTAAGTGGCGCTATAGCGTCTAAGGAGGTGGTCATGATATGGTTGTATTCCCTGACCAATGCATCAGGTCTCGTATTGTCCGGGATGGCATTAAGTGTGGGTAAAATGAGAGGGAGTAGGTTGTCACAGGTAATGTTCTTTTTATTCCGCGTGGGAATGGGTGGAGCAGTGGGTGGCGGTATGGAGATAGGTTTATCAGTGACTAGAGAGAAAGTTATGAGGTGGTGGTCTGACCAGATTTGTAGGGATATGGCAGAGATAGTAGAGTTATAGTTATGGTCTGCTATCCAGTCTAGGATTTTTCCTTTTGAATGAGTAGGATGCAGCACTTTCTGGGTGAATTCTTGTTCTATTAGGATGTTTGCCACGCTGGAGGTGGGTGTATCCTTTGGGTCGTTGTAACCTAAGTTGAGGTCTCCTAATAGTAGAACTTGGGAGGAGTTTTTTAGGTTGTTGGAGGGAATATTAGATAGGTCATCCTCGAAAGATCCAATGGGACCTGGAGGTCTGTAGATCAGATGGATCGTAAGGGTCTGTGAGCTGTTTATGTTAAGTTTGGCTGTCAGGTTTTCACAGGAGTTGATGTCTGGGGATGGCACTAATCTGATTGGTAGTTTATCTCGTACAATAAGTGCAATGCCTCCCCCTCGAGTCTCTACTCTATCTGATCTTAGGATGGTATAACCAATGGGGATAGCAAGTGATAGCGCTGGTCCTGCGGCGGCATGAAGCCAGGATTCGGTGATCGCTAAAAGGTTGAGGTGTTCTGCCTGTATAATATCAGCTATCTCTGTGGCATGGGCTACCAGAGATCTCGCATTTATTAGGGCACCCTTGAGATTGTTACAGGCTGAGTTAGTAGATGGGAGGCCTGTGGGCAAGCGGGTCCTGGGGGTGGTATGGTGGGATGTAGTAGGTCTAAGTGGGTCTTTAGATTTTGGATTAAGTTATGTGGGCATATGGCTAGATCTTTTGATCTATGGGGGAAGATTTCTAGCTAGTGGTTCGTAGATTTTAGGCAGTCTAGAGCATAGTCTTCCGTTTCTGTCAGGCGTAGTACATGGATATGTCTGTCATGTAGGATCTAGTGTACTAAAGTTAGTAGGCCTTTGTCCGATTGGGGTAGAAGGTTGTGTCATAGTGAAACTTGGATTGTTGTGGTGGAAGTTTACCAGTGTAGTCACTAAGGACAATAAGGCTGTCGCAATAGTGAGGAGAGGCAGTATGCACTTTGGACTAAACATATTTTGGGTAATACGCCAGGGGAGAGGAGGTCACAGTTCGCGTGTGGAAGGTGGTCAGGATGGGGGTGGTGGCGTGCTCGATATGAAGGTAGGATGTGAGCAGCAGTCAATTAATCTGGTGGGCAGCATACAAAGCAAGAGCTATGAGGGTTGTGAGCAACAATCAATGTGCACAGCAGTGAGATAGGCAACAATCAATGGGGCGACAATCAATTCGTAGGCAAGGAAGTGGGCTTGTGGGCATCAATCGAAGTAGGCTGGCGGACAACAGGTAATACGATGAAAGTAGCATAGGTAGTGAGCATTAGACACAGCACACAGCAAGTGCTTAGCCACGGTGAGGCAGGAGCAATCAAATACGGATTAGGCAGTGTGAGCTGGTAGACAGCGTACAATGCAGTAGCATAGTATGTTATGGACAACAATCAATGTGCAAAGCAGTCAAGTGGTCAGCAATCAATGTGGGCAACAATCACTGCGGTCAACAATAAAAGCAGAGACACAGGACTTGGGCTTGTGGGTATCAATGTAAGCAAGTGGCACAGTTCACTTTGCAGTCATAGAGCAGAGACATTGGTTGTCTCAATTGGGTTTGTTGGAGTGCAGATAGGAACAAATGTTTGGGTGTCAAATTAAGTTAAGCAAGAATCAAGGTACAGTATAATCAGCAGCAGTGCCTTCTGATTACCACAATAGAAGTTAGAATGTGGATCTGAATGGCGATGTAAGTATCTGTGTTCAAAGTTACGGCAAGTTGAAAACGTGGACGGGCAGCTGAGGCTTACAGTTTTGGGCTTGGGCAAAACAATTCGTAATTGACAATACTTGTCTATAGAGACAGGGTATGGAATGGGACTGTCTAACAGTGGCAGCATATGTTATAACATTCCTTCGCAAGTTGAGACATTTCCAAATATTTTAAGTGTGAAGGCTAAGACAACTTGAGTAAGCGGATAGATGACAGTAGTGTGCAGAATAAATAGAAACCATGTGAGTATGGTTCTAGTAATAGGCTTAACGCGCAACAGTTGATTGCAACAGGGCAGTCTTTTGGGGGGCTGCAGGTTGAAAGAGTACTTACAGTTGTACAATGGTGCACATGTGCAGGGATCCTGGCCCACGGTCCGGACGGCTTCGGACAGGCTTGAGACAGACAAGAGCCTTGGAAGGTGAGCCTTCGAGGGGTGGGCCGGTTTACGCCTGCCGGTCTGGGATAGGTGCAGATGAGGCGCGAGGCAGCCAATCCGCACTTACATTGCAGGTCTCAGGGCTCGTAGGGTCGTAGGTGTCGATTTGTGAGGCAGGGTGGCCATTTTAGCCTGTTCCACACCACATGGTGTATAATGGTGGATAAGTGCAAAGAAATACACTGCAGCCCACACTCTGAAGTAGGCGCAGATGGGGTGTCCCTGGCACTATTATAGTTGTGCCAATATGATTACAGCACGTTCAGAAGTGCCGAAATGATTTTTCATCCTTAGTCGGTTGTGGGTCGTGTGAAGTCCCCGGGCTTGCCTCGTGACCGAAATAAGCATGGACTTCATTTTCGTGTATTGGAACACTGCTCCTGCAGTGTTTTGGAGCTCCAGCTCCTACGAAGGGGGAGGCAACTGATGCGACTGTGATTACACCAGGGTTCGAAATTGAGGGGAGGTGGGAGCTATTTCGCTCGTGCTTGGAGCCTAGAAGAGCCTGGTAAGCTTGATACCAACAGCTACCGGGAGCTACCTTAAGCTCCCCAGTCCAATTGATGCTTTACAAACATGCAAGTGTGACATTAACTTAAGAGTATTTGAGAATGCTAATAAAAAAGATTTGGGACACATCTAGTACAAATTTAAACACAATGAATCATAAATAATGGAAAAAAGGTTGAAGTGTGCATCTCATGTTTAAGTTATATTTTCAGTTCTCTGGGTACTCGCTCCTGGTCTCCCAGTGGTAGCTCCTGCCTGCTTGATGATGACTGATACCCAAGAGCTGGTTTTAGCTCCTGCTCATCGAATCTTAATTTCGAACCCTGATACACTAAGCTCCTTCCTTTCTCAATGGCATCAAAGGCCTTTAGAAATGCAGCAACCTACTCCTTTGTGAATGGCCATGCTCTTTGATTCCTGTTCCCAGGACAGCTTCCCATGGGGAAGCTGTCCCTGGGGAAAGGGTGTTACCCATCCTTACAAAGGAACAAATAGAGGCAATCCCCCCAAGGTTACAGTCCTGCCAGTTGGCATGGAGAGCCTTTTCTGGAACAGGTACACAACCAATCCACAGCTGAAATGAGCCCACGGGTATTACACGTGTGATATTCATTTAATGTGGTGGGGATAACTGTGATAATGACCACCATACCCTCATTTAGTTCTTGCTTATAGTTACTGTTTAATGTGCCACCAGGACAGAATCCACAGAGTTATGCCATTTTTAAAATAGGGGTGCACATCTTAAATGCTGCCTCTGTGTTGCAGAGACTTAGCTGTCACTGCAGCAATCCAAAGGGCACCTGTCAACTGAACCTACTCTGTGCCCCTGGTAGAGCAAGTACTGTAAATCAGGATACTGATGCAACAGGACAAACGCACACTATGCTTTTGGCAAGGAGTTTATGAAAGAGGAATCTGTTCAGCAGATTATCCTTTTCAGAGATAGGATTATATATATCATTTTATTATTTAATAAATAAAATGCAAAAACCCTTTGCAGGTGTCAATTCACCACAATTAGGTGATGACCATCAGGTCTATGACCATACACATATACTAGTGTTGGGAGGTGTCTTTAGGGCACTGCACTTAGTTGTACAGACTACTTGGTACTTACCTTCTTGCTATATTGTATGTTATCCTGGTTCACCACACATCTCTGTTGTTGGGTACTTGCCTTTGGAAAAGGATGCAATACAGACATTAGGGTTAGGAGAGACCGTGTATATTCATTAGTATTTTTAAATTTACTTGTTATCTTTTTGATACTGCGTTGATGACTGAAGTACTGATTTGAACTGATCATTTTATACGTTTGACTTTATTAAAGTATCAATTCTTCAGTATATCAGTGTGGTGTATTTTCTAGATTTATGTGTGTGGACTGATTGTATCTTTGTGTTGACCTACCATCCCTACCTGATAGTTAAGGCTTGTCACGCTGACCATGCTACCCACGTTTAAGAGCAGTTTGGCTTGACCTTTTTGTCAGGTATTTCGTTTAGGGTTAGTTGTCTCAGCAGAGGGTGGTACACTAACTGCTTTTAACAGCCTGGAATCTGCAAAGTTGGTCTTTTGTGTCAGGTTTCTAGACATAGATCTGGCAGAAAAGATGGTTCAAGACCATGGGCCTCATTAGGACTCTGGTGGTAGCCGTGCCCTTACTAAGGATCTGGTAAAAATCAATCCTCATTCCCATTTGAGCCCCATAGGGCTCAATGGGAATGGGGAGGATGCTAACAACGGGCCTGTTGTTAGCATCCTGGCCTGCTAGCGGGTCCCGCTTTTCACGTCTGGTCAGACCAGATGTGAAAAGCAGGACCCGCTGCATGCAGGCCTCGTAATAGGGCAGCCCGTAATGAACGGTGCCGATCCCGTACCGGCACCGTTCATTACGGGACTGCCAGGGTCCTAATGAGGCCCATGACTCAATGCCAATGTATTACATCAAGAAAACTTTAAAACAAAAGAGAGATATGGTGATCTAATCAAACATTTCCATATCAGAGATTTTTCAGTGACTTTAACAGTGCATGCACTTCAAACTTTTGAGTCTCTTGTTCTTCAGTATTAGTCAAAATATTAAAATGTTTTACAAAAATCTATAATTTTGTCAAAATTGCCACCTGGTAAGAGCTGTGAAAAAGCTTTGAAAATGCTTTTCAACAGGTGAGGTTAAGGAAACGCTATCTACAGTTGTTTCACAAATCCTTCAACACTGGCCATGTTTGATAAATAATCTGCTATAGTGTTATTCTTTCCTGGTACATGCTATACTAGAAAATCATGTCCTTGGAGCAAAGTTACCCACCTAACTATTTTTCCGGACATCCCATTCAGACCCTTGCTAAATATACTCCTTCTAGTGGCTTGTGATCAGTGTACACAACAAATTGCCCTCCCGGTAGGAATGCCTTGGCATTTTTTTCACACCCGACAATATACTGAGCGCTTCTTTATCACTGAATACCATGTTTCTGGACTTCTAAGGACTCTGGACGCAAATGCAACAGAAAGCCCTAGCCTTGATTTTTAATAAAGAATACAATCATATGGGCAATCAATCTATCTCAGAAAGGGTGGTCTGCGGAAATGAGGCGAGCAAGTGACAATTTGGAAGCCACCTTGTGGAGTTGGTGTATCTGTCCTGCCGGACAGGATTGCCTGCAGTGCCTCATTAAAAGCCTCAAGCCCGCTCTGGGCATATCGCAAAAGGGAGGCGAGCAAGTGACAGTTTGGCAGTGGTGTGGCCGTTTGCATTGATTGGGAGTAAGTTTTATCTATTATTCCCCTTTCTGAGTGATGCCTACCACAAACTCCCCTAGATATAATCTTTGCAGTGCTCCTGAAAAGCTAACTCCACTTGTATCTCCTGTCATCGCCTCCCAGTCAGACCAAGACATTCTTTCAACCGAGGCACTTGTCATCACATCTCCTCCTAGAAAGTCTGACTTGGGCAACATACCACCCACATTTTCTGTGGTCAAATCACTGATTCAGTTTATTCAGAAAGAGGCTTCTCTGAGAATTCTCTTTGTGCGACTGAAACCTGACCTATGCTTCCAAACTGAAATTCTTTTTTGGAGTTTTGCCAGAGCTTGGAGAATTAAGCTCAAAAGGAGGCACTGTTAAAGGAGATTGATTATACTCTGGTGACTCCAGCATTGTTTGCTCATTTGTCCATATATCTAATACTATGATAACATAATTAGGTACCGCAAAACAAGTGGTTGAGCTTTCACCCCACTAGCCACTTTCTAGCTGCAACACAAAGTAGTCCTCAGCAAAACCTGCATTGGTTCTTCAACTAACATGGCCATTTATGTCACAGTACGATGTGATGAATGACAAACCAAAGAGCAACTCAAGGTTGTTAGTAAGTATTTATCAGCTCTTTTATGCAGATATAATGCAATTGGTTAAAACGTAATCTTCTAACAAACTTGATCCTGAGCCTAATACTGCCCTATTCGACCCAGCATCGCCTGTTAATAGTCTCACACTTTCTCATGGTCACTCAGACTCACCTCCATGTGAAGCACTAGATCCCTCAGTATCTTTAATCACCCTGGATGCTGATATTAGTGACCCTGTTGGCCTAGTCAGCACTGCAGCTGCTTTGCCTTCCCCAAAAAAAGGCTTCTCCCCCTCACCACACAATGGTGAATCTAAAGAAAGCTAAAAATCCCTCCTAACGTAAGCACATAAGAGGAGACACTCTAAAAGATTCTTGCGCTCTCTCAATCCAGAAAGATCCAAGATAATATTTTGACCTGGGGAATTCCCTCTTGTATCATTACCGGACTCTCCGTCAGACACTTCTAAGAAATCCAGCAAAGGCAGCAATAGTCAGAAAAGCATCTAAAGATCTATCTGCTAAAATTAAGATTCTGCCCTACCTAATTTCCTCCACAGCTCCTCACACCACAGATACAAGGACATCTATTACAGAACTCCTGACTATGGACACTATTCAGGAATCCCAGTCCTCTTCAATTGACGAGGGCCTGCAGGTGGCAAGAACCATTTTAACCAAATGGAGCATGGTTTTGCCTCCTCCTCTGTGCCTTTGGAGCCAGAAGACTGTTTAATATGGTGGGCTGTGAACTCATTGTCTGATTCCAATCATCTCTCTTCTAGAAGCTTGGTCAACCCTTTATCTGTTCTTAAAAAGCCTTCTTTCATCAAAAACGTGCTTCACTCTTCCATCAAACCTTCCTTGAAAAATCTGAAAGCCGACTCTTCTGAAGGGATTATTAAAGTCTCTGCTATCCTTGTTTTCTTCCATTCCTATGTTAAGAATCATTGCACATACATCAAGTTGAATTTGTTGATGTTTATAGAACTGACAAGGTTGTCCTCCATTTAAACTTTTTTTTTTAATTGATTACGAATCTAATTTGAAAGGAAATTGAAACTTTTTGGGGAAGGGTTTCGATGTACGTCTGTTTGTAAAATTAGGGGATAATTACCTGCCGATACCACTCACTGTACCCAGTTTTTCTATCCCGAGTGGAGAAATTAGATGCAAAATCTCTAAAGAGGGAATTAGAGTGGCTTTTATGCCATCATCTTATAAGAGCAAACCCTCATGGAGTGACGATTAGTCACGGCTGGTCACCTTGCTTAGCAATGTCACATGGGCAGGGGCACCTCACAATCTTTAGCCATCCTTTGTGTGAGTGTAAGTCTAGCTTTCTCAATCCTTTGTCAGATTCATGTGATATAACACAATTTGAGAGGTGTGCCTTTCGGAGGTTTGGCTAACTGATATCCCCACCTTGAATGGTTATTCCCTGTTTTTAAACAAATCCCAGAAATGTCATTTAGGTTGCCCATCCAGAGGTTTACTAATTGGAGTCAAGACTACCTTTTGTCCTTCAATAACTTGGTGGAACTCAAGAGTCGGAAAGTATATTAGCTATCACTCTGTCTTGGAAGGGGTGCCCAATCCATGGTTTTCATTTGTTACTGGTGAATGTCTATTGGAATCCTAGACAAATAGGCCCACCCGTTCTGATGAACTCCTTGGAAAACCTTCTAAATAGTTGATACTCTGTGCAAGGTGCTGTTACTATCCTTTTAATGGATGATTTGAATTGCTCTGTTCCCAACAAGTGCTCCTAAAATCATAAAGCACTGACGGGAAGGGGCTACCTCTGGAGTGAGGTTATGTCAAGCTGACATTTGTACAAATTAAATGGCAATGTCGCTGGGCAAATGTCTGGTAGACACACCTGGCACAGAGGATCGGGTGTTTCCACTATTGATTATATCTTTGCCTCCGTGTCTCTGTTACATGCACGTTTGATACTTCTTTACCTGTAGTCGCTATTCAAAATGCATTATGCTCTAAGGAGGTATTTACCTCGAAACAAAGAAATTGTCTGCATTGGTCTAGAAAGACAGATGCCAAATGTAAAAACAATATTTTTTCCAGCATCCAAAGGGCAGCTTCAATGGCTGGGGCCTGGGTTATGAATCCCCAAACATTTACAGTTCTTACTAATATTGGTAATAATAATAACTTCCTGTCTGCCCGTGGGATCCCCCACCTCTTTTGCCAAGTGCCGCGAATTTGGTACCTCAATCAAAGAAAGGAAGAGACTCCTGTTAAGGGAAGCGAAACCTGACCATGCTTTGGCTATTCATGATAGATTAGCAAAATCAAAAATACTTAAACAGCAACACAGGATCTCGATGAAATGGTATGAAGTACACCTTGAGATTCGTGATGTGAATAGTCAAAAAATGCAATTCTCTGACCTTCTGGAAATGCATCAATAAGTCAGACATGAACTATGTTCAATTGTTTGCTGCCCTAGAAAATGTAATCTCTGACTTCTCAAGGCATGAATATTTTGCGGAAAGGTTTGGCCCCACTAATTCCACTCAATTGTATTTTCATCTTGAATCCCTGGCCTTTGTTGTGGTTCTTTCGTAAAACAAGATATTCAAGGAAAAATAAAGAGATGTAAACTATCAGGGTCAGATGGTCGCCCAAATGTAGTCTTACAGAAAAATGATGCATTTTGTCTGACATCTTATTTGATCTCTTTCTTAATATCTCATTTTGTGGGGAACTTTATCTTGGCATGCTTCTTACACAGTCCCTATACCTAAACAAGACAATGGCACAGACCCAGCTAATTACCACCCAATGTGTATATGCTTCTTCAAAGATCTTTGCGCCCTTACTCTTAGATGACCTAACAGCTTGGGCCTGTTCAATAAGTTGCACTTCCAAATTTCACACGGGCTTCCACCAACATTATGGAACATCCTTAAATGGTTGAATTGCCAACATGCTACAGAGCCAAGCATGTGTTAAAAATAAGTTGCCACTTTTCATGGCCTTAGTTGATCTTTCTTGTGCATTCAATGGTGTGGAACTTTCCTAAAGCTTCAGTCCAAACATATAGTGAAAACATGTGCCCTGCAGCATGAGTCTCCTGACCTTTACAGCTCCTGCTCTCCAGTGTGTCAGAGCAGGATCAAAGGTTGATGCAGACAAAGGCCCCATAACCATCCAGAAGGGAAATTGGGGGTGACTGCTGTTCGGACCAAGGCATACCACTCTGGCAGCTGAAATGGAAGCAGGCTCCTAGCTGGATATGAAGGGACCCAAGCAGGTGCCCGCCAAGCTCCCTCAACTGGGTCTAAAGAGCAGACAGGACTCACTTCACCCTAGAGCCCCTGGCATGGGGCTTACAGCAACTGCAGAATCAAGAAAGTAACCTCTGCCTCTCCTTGCTTCCCTAAAGTGTCTCAATGACAGTTTGGGCACCTTGAACATCATACAGGCTGCTGCAAGGATACCATCCAAATCATCCTTGTGCTCAATGCTCAAACGTCTTTGAATCTCTATGCTCTCTCGACGCCAATGCAGAAACTCTGCTGCCTCCTCATCCTAGACCCACTGATACTTCCAGCGTCTCCTCCTCTGCCTGCTCCCAATGATTTTTGAGCTCCTGACACTGCTAGCGCCCAACACCAGATTGAGCCAGTCATTGCCAAAGGCTACTCCTTGCTTTTCTGCACCCAATGCCGCCATATCTACTGCTTCCGCCAACATGAAATCACCTGTTGCCCGAACATCTCTGACCAGCAAGCCATCGCCGCTGCCCATGCATCATGGGAGCCAGTAATATCAATCTGATTCCACTCCCACGACAATGTCGAATAGTGCACAGACTCTGATTCACTGTCAGGCACTTTGAAGAGGCCCAGACCCCACTCGTTCACTTGTACGGCCATGGTGACTGAGCAGCAACCTTTTTAAAAGATATTGTTTTTACAAAGTGACAGTGTTGACATTTCTTCAGCCCTGCTAGAGTGCCCAGAGTGCCTTAGAATCCAGGTGCGGCGGCTAGTCTATTGGGGCGTAATGTGCAGTGCCCCACCGGATATCCTTCAAATAGATGAGTTATTAATTGAGTGAGTGACTCACTAAAAATGGAGCTTACATTTAGGTTTCAATTTCATTGATGCATCTCGCATCAATGAAAACAAAACGTTTGCAGAAGGCAGCAGGTCTGCATGAGTCAGTGACTAAGTGTCAGAGGCTGTTTTATTTGCCAGGTTACGGCTGGCTATGCTGTAAGTGCAATGTGAAGAGCGCTCTCAAGAGCCATCCCCAACCGACATGCTCAGTGTAGATTGAGCCCAGCGGAGACATTAGAGGGTCTCCGCTCTGCTCAAATGGCGTCCTGGCGGCATAGGTTGCACACTTCACCCTGCCCCCTATCATGTCTCTCATACAGGCTTGGGTGGGGCTACTGTTTGCTGACCCCACCCAGCCTATGTTAGAGATTGGGTAGAGGGCGTGGTCAAGCGAAGCAGTGATGATGCCACAGGCCGAGTGAGCTCTAGTGAGAGTCTGGACTCCAGTCCAAACCTCTACCGTCCCTCAACTCGTGGCTGACTTGCACTGTGTTGTATGCAGCAGGCTTGTGGAGGAAGAAGCAGCCCCACACAGTCTCCACCCATTTTACGTGCAAGGCCATGAGCAGAAGGAAGTCTGGAAGATTCTCAGGAGAACTGGATTGTGAGACGAAATCAATTAAGTATTATGGTAAATTGGCAGCACAAATCAGTGAGATAATTCGTTTTTTAAAGGTGAATGCTGACTAAAAAAGGTCAAATTATGTGACTGCAAGACTCAAACTCGCAGTCACATAATTTGAACTTTTTGATCACTCAGTTCTGAGATGTAAATACACTGCCCCAGAATGCAATGCATCTCATAGTGATGGTCACATAATTTGATGTTTTAAAAGGAGCAACGCCAGTCCCGAATGCAGTTCTTGAGTGAAGAAAAGCCTCCTGGACCAGTGCTACTTTGAGGGCGTCTCCCGTGCATAAAAAATTTGAAAAAGTAAAAAAGTAGATTTTGTTTTTCGGTGAAATGGATTCGGTGAAATCCCCATTAGGTGAAATATTTTCAACGAAATCACATACATTTGTTTCTGCTACCTGGTAAACAATATAAAAGCCATGAGTAAAAATTCCTAAGCTACCCTTTTGCATTTAATAGGCAATCAACAGGGATGGAGGAGAGCATTGATTAAGATTCATCCTCATAAAACTGATTGAGGGCCTGTAATTTGTAAAAGGAAAACAAGCATAGCATATCTTTCAACTACCACCCTGCAACCCCCTCCCTCTCAAGCCAAAGGCTGCCTCAACAGAGACAAAACTACATATTAGGAACTCCCTCTCTCCAACAGTCATCAGTGTAAACAGATGGCTTGCTGCTCACTCGTCATCTAGGAATGCTCTCTTGCAAGACAGATATCTCACTGTGCTACAGGGGCGTTGATAGGGGGGGGGGCTAAGGGGGCTATAGCCCCTGATCTTTTGGTTGTAGCCCCGGATAGAATCTCAGGAGCTACAGCCAAAAGACTAGCTAGCCCCCAGTCCCGACAGTTCCGACATCAGCGTAGCCCCGGGTCTTTTCCAGACCTAGCAACTCCCCTGCTGTGCTAGTTGCTTGCTGCTGAGATCTGTGCTCACGCTGAAGCAGATGCAGTTACAAGACTCGAGTTCATGTACCATCAAAATGAATATAATATATATGCTGATTCAGAGCAAACCATTTGAAAGAGGACATTAATCTATTAAATGGTGACAGAACCATTCTACCATTGGGGCAGATGTATTTTTGTGGCGTTTTCAGTGGTGTATATGGATAGATATATTTCAAATTGTTCTCAACTGGGCTGTCGTTCCATACTATCCAAACTGCAGGTAGCTTCTTAGTCTGCCCCTGGTTATGTACTAAAATACAAATATCTGACTGAGATATGGCAGAGTGGGAATAGATATAAGGAGGAGGCAAAGTACCTCAGAGAGTCTTGGCCGACTGGTGGTACAAAATGTAGTAATATGTTCATAAATTAGATCAGTGTGAACAGCCCTTCTCAATATGATATGGGGATGGGGTGCATTTGCATATTTGGTGGTACTATGGTGTATTTAAGCACTCCTCTGGCACGTAGCATATTACATAGCCTATTATTAACAATCTCACAGGGTATTATGACAACACATGCATATACATTGGAGATTTTATTGCATGGGGTGAAAGCACTATTGGATCAAATTGTGATTGTATTTCATAGGCAGAGTAATATGTATTATTACATCTCTGATCACAATCTTTGAGCCACGTGTTATTGTTCCTTGCATATGATTTATGGGTGGTATTGGCACATTGTATTAGCCTAGGGCACAAATATGTAGCCCTCTAATATGAGAAGGATGAACAATATTCTGATGGATACACACAAGTCTTGCTGCAGCAGAGGGCACCTGTGTGCACTGTTGGTGACCCGAGATCTGTATTATTGGAATATTTAACTGATTCCTCTTGGAGAACTGCTTGTAAGTCTTATCACCTTTATTACAACGTTTTTTGAAAATTGTTCTAGAAAAAAGCCCCATCGCAGCTGGGGAGCAGGTGTAAGTGGACCTAGGTCACCTGGCCTAAGCCCCGCCCACCTGGTGCCTTCCTGGTTGCCGCTCTTTTTCACCACTTAGCAAGCCACGCCCACCTGGTGCCTTCTTGCTTGCCGCTCCTTTTCACCACTTAAGGAGCCCTCCAGCCTCTTTTCCTTTGCAGCTGGGGAGCAGGTGTAAGTGGATCTAGATCACCTGGCAAAAGCACCACCCATCTTCTTAGCCCTGCCTCTTCCTTCCTGTTCTTAACTCTTGGATCAACGGCGTCTCTTGCCCGGGGGTCCAAAGTGAAGGGCAGTCAAAGAAAAGGGCAATTCCTGTTTGGACCTGTTCAGACCAGGAGGATCCAGGGTCTGACCCCCTGCTAAGACATGTGTTTACACCCTCTGTCCCCACAGGCCATCCCCACTCTCTCTGGTCCCCCCGTGTTGTTCCCTTGTGACCCCCCTCCTGCACACAGGAGTCTGTCCTGATACATTCTGGTTTCACCATCACCGTCTTGTGGCCAATGCTGGATTTTACTTTTATGGACTTCACTGATTCACGGTGCGTCACCCTTTCTCAACTCTCATGCTGGACTTCCTTTGCATCTTGTACTCATGGTGACCCTGAATCATGCTGTTCCCATCTTCATCTTGTATCCTGGTTTGCAACATTATGTGTTACTACTGACTTCTGCAATTGTATTCGCTCTCCCCTCTTGCTTCTCCACTCTTTTTGAGTGCTTACTCTCTGTTCTCTCCTCCCCTCCCCTCTCCCTTTTCCTATCTCCTCCCCTTACTTTCTTCTTTGCACTTACTCTATCAGAATTGTCCCTGGACCTAGTATGATAGCAACCTCGTCTGTCGCTCTCCCATCCCCTTATTGTCCTCCCCTCCCTCCAGCACTATCTGAAACGTTGTCAAGCCTAATACGATAGTCGCTTGTTTTGTTCCTCCCCTACCCTTTCTGCACCCCTCTCCCTCGCCTTTTGTTTTACTCCTGCTCTACCAGA